>NC_090926.1:218616572-228521572 GCF_040938575.1 Ambystoma mexicanum | reverse complement strand
TGCAGCTCTGTAAGTGATTCACTTCATAGCTTATGTTAATATATCATGCTGCTATTGGCTATAGAGTTGCTATAGAGTTGCTCCATATGTAAATAATAGTGCAATTTAAGTATTTTGCACCACAAAGCTATTTGCCACTTGGCTTACTTATAGCAATTTATTCTAAAATCACTTCCATGGTGCCTCCAAGTATCCAAGACTGGTGATGCTCCTTGTCATGTCCTTTTCTGTGAAGTCATTTCTGTTGGTTCAATCCATATGCAAATGTGGAGGTTTGCATATATTTTGCCCCAGAGCGCCTGGCCAGAGCTCTAATAGATGAGTTTCCTGCATCTGTAATGATTATGTAGTTTGATTTGTTTTGTTATGTGTTGAAATGCCATCTTCCACTAATACAAAAAAAGTAGATTGGGGCGGGGGTGGGCACGAAAGAGCAAATGGAATTGCGCGCACTGGTTTTTCGTACCCATGGCAACATATAGCTGTGGGGCCCCCCAGAGCGTGGGGCCCAGGGCGACGGCACAGACTGCCAATGCCTCTGGGCGGCTATGTCACTAAACACACATTCCCACTACCACACCCACAATCCCTCATCCTCGGCTCCACTGTCTCCTTCCATTTGTCTGCCCATTGGTATCCTACTCCCTCCTCTCCTTTTCTCTTGCCTCTGCTCCTCCTTTCTGCCACCGATCAGGGTCTGGTTCAATCCGGGTGGGGGCACAATATATCACCCTTTAGGGCAAACTTCAGCACAGTAAGACCTCCACAGTGATGCGCCGTGTAAATGTTTTTTACCATAGCATAAGCATGCCAAGCGTGGCCTCCGACCTAGATGGGGATTTAAGTCCCTGAGAAAGGTCGTAGGGTAAAGGAAAAGCTTCAGGCTACGGGTATGTGGGCATGAAGGGCAAGGCAGAAAAGGGAAAGTGATGCTGTATATGGACCAATTTGAGAACGTGCCCCATCACATTGTTGATTGTCTAAATTCAGTAGGTTATCACTGTGAGGGCAATGCGACGCAACATGGAATCCACAGCGTATTGGGCATGTAGGAAGGTTGTGCCAGCGCATGCGCCTTGGAGGTCAGACAGCACACCTGCTACTGTACCAAATAACAGAGGATATGCCAATGTGAGTGAAAAATAAGGGGGACGATTCTGTTGAATTTCCTGGCACACACTGCCAACCTTGCACCTGCGTGAGAAACACACCTTTAAATGTGGCCAAAGACTTGTGTTTCTGCCTTCTAGTCTTGCTATATCAGGACTAACTAGTCCTTTCTGTGGTCTAGTCTTGAAATAACCAGGACTAACCAGGCCTTTCTGTGGTCTAATCTTGCAATAACCAGGACTAACTAAGCCTTTCTGTGGTCTAGTCTTGCAATAACCAGCACTAACCAGGCCTTTCTGTGGACTAGTCTTGCAATAATCAAGACTAACCAGGCGTTTCGGTGGACTAATCTTGCAATAATCAAGACTAACTAGGCCTTTCTGTGGTTTACTCTTAGAATAACCAGGCTTTTCTATGGTCTAGTCTTGCAATAAACATGCCTTTCTGTGGTATAGCCTTGAAATAACCAGGGCTTTCTGCGATATTGCCTTCCAATAATCACGCCTTTCGGCAGTCTATTCTTGCAGTAACCTGGCGTAACCAGGCCTTTCTGTCATTAAGCCATGAAATAACCAAACCTATCTGTGGTCTACTCTTCAAACAACCAGGCCTTTCTGCAGTCTAGTCTTGCAATAACCAGGACTTTCTACAGTCTATTCTTGCAATAACCTGGCCTAACCAGGCCTTTCTTTCATCAAGACGCAAAGTAATCCAACCTTTCTCGGTGGAAGTCGTGTAAAAACCAGGCCATTCTGCAGTCTAGTCACACAATAAGCAGGCCTTTCTATGGCCTAGCCGTACAGTATCCAGGCCTTTCTGTCATCTAGCCACGCAATAACCAGGCCTGTCTGTGATCTAGCCTTGCAATAACCAGGCCTTTCCCTGGTCTAGTTTTGCAATAACCAGGCCTTTCTCTGATGCAGTTTTGCAATAACCTGGACGTTCTTTGGTTTAGTCTCACAATCTTTCTATGGGCTAGCCTTGCATTAGCCAGGCCTTGCTCTGATCTAGTCTTGTAATAGCGAGGCCATTCTATAGTCTAGTCTCACAATAAGCAGCCCTCTCTATGGGCTAGCCTTGCATTAGCCAGGCTTTGCTCTGGTCTAGTCTTGAAATAGCCAGGGTGTTCTGCGGTCTAGTCTCACAATAAGCAACTCTTTCTATGGGCTAGCCTTGCAATAGCCAGGTCTTTCGCTGGTCTAGTCTTGTAATGACCAGGCCGTGCTATAGTCTAGTCTCACAACAAGCAGCCCTCTCTATGTGCTAGCCTTGCATTAGCCAGGCTTTGCTCTGGTCTAGCCTTGTAATAGCCAGGGTGTTCTGCGGTCTAGTCTCACATTAAACAACTCTTTCTATGGGCTAGCCTTGCAATAGCCAGGCCTTTCTCTGGTATAGTCTGTCTTGTAATAACCAGGCAGTTCTGTGGTCTAGTCTCACAATAAGCAACTCTTTCTATGGGCTAGCCTTGCATTAGCCAGGCCTTTCTCTGGTCTAGTCTTGTAATAACCAGGCCGTTCTATAGTCTAGTCTCGCAATAAGCAGCCCTCTCTATGGGCTAGCCTTGCAGTAGCCAGGCCTTTCTCTGGTCTAGACTTGTAATAACCAGGCCGTTGTATAGTTTAGTCTTGCAATAAGCAGCCTTCTCTATGGGCAAGCCTTGCAATAGCCAGGCCTTTCGCTCGTCTAGTCTTGCAATAACCAGGACATTCTATAGTCTAGTCTCACAATAGGCAGGCCTCTCTATGGGCTATCCCTGCAATAGCCAGGCCTTTCTCCGGTCTAGTCTTGTTAATATTCTTCTGGTATAAATTCAAGGGTTGCCTAGTGTTCACGTTCTTCATGTTGAGTGCACATTTGCTTTGTGCCTAATGCATGAACGTGTATTGTTGTAGCGTTAGTTTGGTTACTCATGCCAACCTCAGCTTTAGATTATGTCCAGCTCCTCTTGTACCTGCCTGGGATAAGGGTGGTACGGTTGACTTCGTGAGTAACGTTTCTCACCTGTGAAATATTGAACTGAGGGAGGGGCAGAAGCTGCGGATGATGTATTCATCTGCCTCTCAACATTGGTTAACTCTGCCCTGAGCATTGCAACGTATTAATGTCAAGACTTTGGTCTTTCATGCCCGACAGCCATCCATCACCCATACTTTACTAAAAGGGATAGCCTGGAAACAGAGCGGGACATTTCATAGGTCATGCCTTCAGCCCTAATGATATGCTGCAATAAAACAAACAATGAAATAATCTGCATCCAGTGTTGTCCAAATTGTAACTTTTCCCCAAAAAGTGATATTTTCCTCTGCAAAGCTGCAGAATTGTACACTGTTCTTCTACCCTTAGGTTCAGGCACATGCGCAGTACTCGCATACGTGCCCAGCTTTGCTGTGTTTTGCAGTCCCTTCCATGTGGGCAGATGAGGGAACTGGGTGAGATGTAAACAATGTGATGTTCCCAGGATCTCACCCTGGGTCACGTGGGGCGGGAGGATAACGTGGATCACTTCGACACCAGTACATGTTTCCTCCCAGTTTTCTGAAGGGAAGTTTCAGTGGATCTGGACCTCATATCCACTTCTTGTGCTTTCTTGTTTTCCAGTGCAGTTTGGGACTGGGAGTCATCAGACGGCTTTCAGCATCAAAATCCGCCACCCCACCACGCCAAAGCTCTACAACCCAGGATCCACTTCCGGCTGTAAGTTACTCTTAAAATAAATGAACTGCATGTGAATCCAGGAGCCCCATCAGGAGAGGCACAGAAGCTAAATATGTAGTATGCATTTAGATTAAAAGCCATAGTTGCTGAGATTATCTTCCAGAAGACATTCCATTTTCGAGGGATCCTTTAAAAGTGAAAATGTACGATCTGCAAATAACAGAAATAACAGCAAGTTTAGGGATGAAAGGGTCTTTAGCGAAATCAGTATATTTGGAGAGAGGCTGGTGGCTATGCAAGGCTCTAAGGGTTGACTCCAGGCTTAAATACATGCAGGTCTCATCAGCCTTCGCTGCTCCAGACGTTTTTGACTACACCTCCCATCAGCCCTAACCAGCTTAGTCCATGATCAGGCACCATGGGGGACCTAGTCCAAACATCTGGAAATCTGCAGGTTGCCTTCTGTAGAGGCATCAGAATGTTGGGAAATATCATGATATACCCTGTTGTTCATTCCACATCTAGGTTTTAGCCTAACCACAAAGTGGCTGCTTCTTCTGGCGTCAATCGCAATTCTAATCGCAAAAATTAGCTAACCGTCATCGTCCATGCTCATTTTGTTTTTCACCCATTTTCGTATTTTCCCCTTTTCCAATCGTTAGCGGATTACAACATCAGCACGCTCGTCACCATAGCAACCAAGACCTTTATCCGGTATGACAAGTTGCGCACCCTGATTGACAGCATCCGCAAGTTTTATCCTACCGTCATGATCATCATTGCAGACGACAGCGAGAAGCCGGAGAAGGTGGATGGTCCCTACATCGAGCAGTACTTCATGCCCTTTGGGAAGGTAGGTATTTGGGCAGGTTCAGCGACTTGATGAGGTATCCGATATGCTCACGAAAATTTACTGCTAGGCCTGCTCAAGCGGCTGGCTTCAAGCTTTATAGTGTCGCATGTCTTTATGTCCTGAGTGAGTGCAAATGATTCTCTATAATTATAACAGATGTTCTTCTTGTGAAGCAGCCTGTGAGGGTGCATGCTGCAGTGAGGGGTGGGAGACAGACGTGGAAAGACAATGAAGAGCAAACACTCAACACATCATTCTTTTTGGAATGTATTTGACAGAATTTATTTTTACAAAATGGAAAAATTACATGAAGGACATCATACACAATGAATGATAATTGTATTAATCAAGGAAATCACAGCTAAGAAAATTCAGAATTGCAAGCGGTGACCACTGGGATAAACATGCAAAAACTGCAGAATATAATGGACGTGGTGGAGTATGTGTTCCCATACACCCCTTCACGTCCGGGGGAAAATGAAATGAGCCTTTGTGAGCCGACAAATCCCCAAAACCATTTTGCCCTCTCCATTCTCTATGCGCATGCCAGATGCGCAGACCTATGGCATCTTCAGCATTCCCTGCCTAGCCTTGGCCCACAACGTGGAGCAAAATATCTCTCTGCCAATGTACACAATTTGCAGTATGCAGTTCACAGTAATGTGCTAATCACACTGCCACAGTGCTCCTAACTACTACTGGTTAGGGGTACTCTCCAGAACTGGCCGCACATGGCATGCTGTGGCATTAAACTCAGGAATTTTTAGTCTGGCAAAAGGCTATAATTTATTGATAAGTAACTCTGTAACCTAACTCTTGCAAAGCTAAAACCATTCAGCGTTAGAACCTCATTCTTTCCATACCCAGAGTAAAATCCCACGCTGCTGGCTACGTGCCAGGCAATATTTCACTAGCCCTCTGGAATGAATTACAGCTCTCTTCCTGCACACAGTGGTCTGGCTACTAATACATTAATCTTTTATAGCGCGCTTAATACCAGAGACCAGTCTGTAAGCACGGGACCAGGCTTAATACCGGAGACCAGTCTGTAAGCACGGGACCAGGTTAATACTGGAGACCAATCTATAAGCACGAGACCAGGCTTAATACCGGAGACCAGTCTGTAAGCACGGGACCAGGATTCAAACCTGTGTTGCCTGGCGTTTTTTTGCTTCCGAGAACAACGCATTGCCCCTGAGCTATCCCCCCTGCCCGGCTATCCAATGTTACATACAATACCTATGGGGCACCAGTGTGCTGAGACCCTTCATTAGGCCTATCACACCTGTTATCATTCAGCTGTGGGCAGACTCGGTCAATTCAGGGATGCAACCTAGCTCAGCCCTTTCAGAGGCGACTTACTCTAAAGACTGACAACAGGAGCTGTGAGTGGCCGCTGGCTTGCTCTTATGTATCAGTCCAATAATGTTCCACTCTAGTAATGGCAATCTCAGGCCCCCCACACAACATGTTCTCTTTTATCCCTGCTTTCTTAGCAGAACAAAGAAATCTCTAAATGGTCCTTGTATTGAGCCCTCAATGTTTACTCCCTCTTTCCTCAGTTCTCTTAAAGGAAGAAGCTGTAGTACCTAAGGTAAGTCTTTGTTCCTGCGCTTTCTTCAGGTTTCCATGACTGGATGAGAACTGTAAATGACCCGAGCGGCGATTATTGGAATGAGATAGATGGGAAAACAGGGAGTCTGCCGGCTTGAGGAGCGCCTTCAGGTCATGTCTTAAACATAGGAAAGAACCTTTGGTGGAAGCTGCTAATAAATACCTTAGGATCATTTCTGCTCTTGAAAATAGTGTTTGCTCATATGCCGGAAATGAACGTTTTTGGAATTTGTGTCAAACCACTGGAGACCCAAAAGTGAAAATGCAGCAGATATTGGCAATTCTTCCATATGTCTCAGATCCCCACTCCCTTCTTCTCTGCTCCCCTCACCGTGTCATTCCCCCTAGGATTGTAAAGTGCTCTGTTGTTTCTGGAAGGTAGTGCATGCTCAATAAATACCCTTATAGTAATAATAATATTTTCTATTGTATCCGGGGTATCCAAAGTTCTTTCTAACCTAAAACTAAAACTAACACTAGTCCAGGCCTTGACTTTATGCCATCTTAACTTTTTAGGTTGACCCAGTAATGCACATAACTCTGTAATTCAATCAGGTCATAGCACCCACCCATTGGAAAGAGGCGATTCATTATCAATTGTTTTAAGAAGGGTAATGGGGGTGCCCATTTCTGCTATAAACTCAGCTCCCAACTCATGCAGCACCTGTGCTGCTCGGCATTGCCTTGTTTCTTAGGCAAGCGCTTTGCCCCTGCGCCCTCCTGCCGGCCCTTCCCAGAAGAGTCTGAGAATAACAGCATAGTAATTGCAGCCCAGGTGGTCCTCCAGGAAGTGATGGGCACAGCACTGCAGTCTCTCAACTTGTATTTCATATTCCAGTATCTCTCTATAAGGGGAGAGCCCTTTAACGCAGCCTATATGGATTTAAGAACTGCCCTTGACCCCATCATTAGAAACAATGTATGGCTGATGTTAAATAATATTGGGGTTCCCAGAAATGCACTGACCATATTTATAGAGTTAGATGAACAGAACAGTGCTGTGATACAAATCGATTAACAGGGTTCTGTTATTTTGTCTACTGGTTTACCCCACGGGGTGTGGCAGGTCTGTGTTATTCCCCCCTGCTTATTAATTAATTAATTAATTAATTAGTATATTAAACCATTATCTTCTGTGCTACACAAATTGAAAGAGGGTGTCCCTGTTGTAGACGGTGTTGGTACATCTGTCCTGGCATGTGAGGACGACTTCTGGCTAGAACATCTATGTCATTGCCAATGTTAATACTGACACAGAATATATGACTGCTGTGGCCTTGATGGTAATTGTCACAAGTGTGAGGCAACTACTTCCATGTGGACCTAATTATCATTTATGAATAGCAGATCCGGGCCGAACCTTGATCCAAATAAATATTTGGATAAACAAGCTCTTAAAATGAGGCAGTCAATGGGTGGAATTTTTAAATGTGCTCAACATTATCAAGCGCAACCCGTACAATTAATAAGAAGAGCATCTGAGGCTAAAGTGAAAAGTGCTGCCAGGAGTTTTCTGTTTCAATTATAAAAGAAAGTTGCAGTTTATTCAACATTTCTTCTGCAAAAAAAAACTTCTTGGGGGACCCCCATCTGCTCCTAATTTTTCAGCTAAAATAGAACTGAACTTGCGCTCTTTGGTAGACTCAATACAGATTGCTCCGGGGCCCCTCTGTCTATTTATACTGATGCGAAAGTGGTGTTATCCCCAACAACAAAATTGGTCATCTCTAGCCAATGAAAAAGCAGATGGCGTGCCCTGGGTGATAGCAGTAGAAACCGAGTTTGACAAGGTGGCTAACTCGATTTCATTGAACCTACGGAAACCCCCGGATAAGAAGAAAGCAATCTCTGTAAGAAGAATCAAAGTGTTGTAATGGAACCTTGGTGTGTTTACTCTTGGTCAGGGTTACACATTCTTTATTGTTCCAGGGGCTTGGTGGCTGGGAGGCCATGGGGTCAATTTCCGTGGAATAAACCTCCAGATATCAATTACCTGTTGTGTCTGTCCTTACTTCACTGGCGACGAAAATGCGTTTTCTGACCGACATGCACTGTCAGGGGACACCCAGCCGCATACAGTAACTGCTCTAGCCTTGGTGTGAGAGGTGCCCGCTGCCTGCCCCTTTTGCACAAGCCCTGCGAGCAGGTCCCGCACCCCTGGGCCCTACCCAGTGCAGATTTCAGCTGGGAGGGGCCATAACACACGCTGATGAGGTAGTTGGTGGCAAAGGCGCGCACACATCCTGCGACGCACAGCACGCACATACCGCCACACGCAAGGAAGAGTGGAAAGGTCAGAGGAAAGGACCCATCAACGTGGCAAATGTTGCAGCCATTTTGAGCTGCTTTGCAACCAAGTTGTTTACATCAGGAACAACGTAACAAAGGGAGCTTTCTTTATTTCAGTGCTGGATGCCGGAATATTTATTGTTTCCTTTATGAAAACGGACCAGATGCATACAGGAAGGAACATTTAGCAGTGTCTGCCTGGTGGAGGTACTGTAAACAGTTTTGTCTTGGGGAATTGTGCTGGATGGGGGCTATGGAGCACAAAGCCACAGTAAAGTCCAAGTGACACTGAGTAGCTATTTCTGTGGCCATGCAGCAGAGCAACACTAGGCATCCACCAGCCTTTTTGTCAGCACCTGGTCAACCTCCAGTGCTGTGGGACCTCTGGGTAGGCGCCTTCGAGGTCTACTTGAGGGCAGCTGGTGGCGCCAAGTACACGGATGATGAAAAAGAGGTGGCACTTCTGAATTGTTTGGGTACTAAGGACTGAGAGTGTTCAGAGAGTTGCCTGGTGAGGAAGTGCATATCCCCTGCTGTGGGGATGTAGAAACTGGTGAGTTTATATGAGACTGCCTTGAAGAAGTTGGAAGGGCATTTTGGGAAAAGAGGGCTATTGGAGCGATATCACTTCTTTACCAGGGCACAGGGTGCCAATGAGTCCGTTGATTCTTATGCCACAGCTTTGCGCACCCTCATATCCACTTGCACTGGATGAATATAGGAGAGACCAACCGATGATGAAAACAACTAATGCCAAAGTGAGAGAAAGGTTATGGATTGACAGGTATCCTCCCCTGGAAAAAGTGATTGAGATTGCAAGATCCATTGAATAGTCCCGTGCCAGTGGTCACAGAGTGTTAGTGGCCAAGAAGAGTGGTGGAGACACAAAGACTAGGTTTGAAAAGGTGGATTACAACACAAACAAGAACGGCAATGGACCATTCGGTGCTGGAGGAAGACAAGGGTGTGGAAAATGTTGATGGACGGCCACTCCACTGGTGCCAAGGCGTGTCCGTCCTGGGGTGTTAAGTGCTGGAGACGCAATACAAAGGGACATTATGCTAGGATGTACAGGTTGAATGGTGAGGGTGGAAATATGCAAGGAAGGCAAGTTGCCAGGATGGTGGAAGCGGAACAAGGTGCTGACAAAGTGGTGGTACATGTGAGCAATGTAGCGCGTGAAGAGGTACTGTTACATGTTGAGGGGGTGACCAAGCAAGGGCTGTGGGACATGTTAACTGTAAATGGTGTGCAATTTGAAATGTTAGTAGATTCCAGATCAACATACACCATCTTCTCACCTGAAGTGTACAAGAAATGTTATGTAATAGAAGTGGAAACCATCAAAGTGCCGATATCAACCCCAGTGCGTGTGGGCAGGTACCTATAAAAGAACTGGGATATTAGTGGGCTTGAAAAGAATTCAAAGGGAGCAGTACTGAAGGGAAGCTGTATGTGGCGCACAAGGGGGAGAGTGTCCTGGGATGGGACGAACAAGCAGCCTTGGAAATAGAAATACACCTTGAAAGCCTGTTCCGGTGCTGTGTGTGGAGGATGGAGAGTGAGTACAGCTGGAAGGCAATGTATCGACTGATTATTTGAGGAACAGGAACCCCACCATTATTTTGGACAAATTATGCATGTTGTGTGGCTTTTTGCATAAGATTGTATTGAAGAGAGGAGCAGTGCCTAAAGCCGAAAAAGGTCAGAAAGGTACCGGTGTTGGCCAGAAAAGGTCTAAAAAGTGAACTTTTCAAACTTAAGGTGTCAGGGATAATAGCAGAGATTGAGGCCTCAGAGTGGTTGTCACCTGTGGTTTTAGCTCATAGAGGATGGTGGCCTTAGGATGTGTGTTGACCTCAGGGAGCTCAATGTGAGCATCTGGGTGGATCGGCATCCTTTGCCTAATATAAATTAACTTTTGGTGCCCATAGGTCAAGAAGTGTGGTTTTTCACATTTGCCTTCTCTTTGACGTATCATCAGATAAATCTGCATGAAGAATCTTGACCCCTAATGTCATTTGTCACGCCATTTGGGGCATACAGATTTTTCCTTATGCCATTTGGTTTGGCGTCCACATTGACCATTTTCCAGCAGCTGATGTAGGCAATGTTTGGGGAATTGTGTGGTGTGAGCTACTTCCAAAACGATATTTTGGTCTGGGGTAAGCCTCGGTATGAGCACGATGAGAGGGTGCTTCGAGTGATGGAGATTTTGCAGAAAAGTAGGCTTGACCATGAAATTGGCAAAATGTCATATGGGTGTTTCCAGTGTTACTTATCTAGGAAACACATTGGATGTGAATGGCATTAAACCAAGGGAAGGGTTGAATAAGGTGATGAGGTAGACCCCTTCTCCTGTGAATAAGGAGCACCTTTTCCTTGGAATGACCGAGTACTATGTAAAATCCATTCATGTTATTGAAGAAAAGTGTCAAGTGTGAGTGGTCACAGCATTGCCAAGAGGAGTTTATCCTGTTGCAGGAGGATGTGGATAAGGCTCTGTTCTTGAGTTTGTTTTATCCGAGAAGTAAGACTGTACTCACTGTGGACATAAGTGATGTTGGCTTAGGTGTGGTATTGGAGCAGTGTCAGGGCGGGAGGTTCAGACCCATTGCATTTACATCTTGAGTTCTCATCGATGTGGAGAGGTGTTATGCAGTGATTGAGATGGAAGCTTTAGTGGGCTCTTGAGCATTTAGACATTTCAGGACGCTTTTGTGGGGTATTCCGTGTGTAATTCGAACAGATCGCAAACCGCTCACATACGTGTTGACTACTAAAGGTATGGGATCTGTGTCTCCAAGGATAGCAAGGTGGATGGTAGTCTTGCAAGAGTTTAATTTCACAGTGGAATACATTGCCGGTATGAGGAATGTGGTTGTGGACTTTTTGTCCCGGTTGCCAGTTGTCGTGCCGGGTGAGGTTGTGGCGTGCAAAATCAGTACTCAAGTTGCATGCATACTCTCCACTGTTGACAAAAGTGAGTGGGAGAGGGAGTGCGTGGAAGACGTAGAGTTGGCATGGAGAACATAAATGTCAAAGAAGAGGGGAAGGCCTATATGCATATTTTTAGTGAGTTGGCAGAATGTCCATGGGGCATCAAGAGAGGTGATAGGTTAATTCCACCTCTCAGTTTGTGGACCGGGGAGGCCATTTGGGTAGGTCTTTGACTAAGAGGAGATTGCGAGAGTCTTACTGGTGGCCGGGGATGGATGAAGACATGGAGGTGGCTGTAAAAGAGTGTGTGACTTGTGCCATAAGTGATAAAAGCGGGCGGTGTATCTGCAGCCAATTTATCATGTAGGGGTTCTGAGTGAAGTGTGGTCAAAATTGGTATTAGACATCATGGCCCTATGGATGGTCTCGGTGGAGAATTGAAGTTTGTGGTGTTTTTGGGGGACTACACGTAACGATGGGTGTAGGCTGTTGCATTGGTAACAGTGACGACTGAGAAAATGATTGACTTTTTGAGAGGGGTGTTTGACAGGGAAGGTGTTTCTGCTAGCATTGTCACAGACAACAGAGTTCAGTTCGTTTCACTCCGTTTGCAGGAGTTTCTGAGGAATCTGGTTATCAGGCATCACAGTACTTCTTTATACAATCCTTCTGCAAACAGGTTAGTTGGAAGGATGAATAGATTTGTGAAAAGGCTATTCAACTGGCCATTGTCAATGGATTGGCTTGGAGTGGGTTAGTGTCGGAATTGTTGGCGGCGTATAGGCGTACGCCGTCATCCTTCACAGGTCGCTCACCATTTGAAATTATCAGGGGTAGAAAAGCAGATTCAAAATTGAGGATGGCTGCTCTTGGGGGTGGTGTCTTCACCAAAGTGAACATGTCTAAAGTGTTGGGGAGAGTACGTGTCCGACATGAGAGAGTAAGGTGGCAACAAACAAAAAAACGATTGCAGTGAGGCTTGGTGATTGTGTGCGCGTGAAGAACCTAAGATTTGTACCCAAAGGTGGAAGTGTGTGTATGTCCCTGCGATTGGTAATGAAGGTGCGTGCAGGATATGCGTTTCTGGATGATGGGTTGCGATGGAACAAGAAGAGAACAGTGGTGGCGAAAGCGCACCTGTGGTGCTGGTGCCTGAACGACGCATGTGGTTTCACCTTGGGCCCTAGTTTGAGTCCTAGTTTGATTAATTCTGCGGGTGTACAGGTGCGTGAGGGTGTGTCGGTGTGAGGAGGGAGAGTCGTTTGCTGTTGGGAATGGCAAGGAAGCTGCGTTGGCTCTGGTGAAGTGTGTGGACCAAGGGGACAATGCGGTGAAGTCTGTGGCCAGTGCAGGGGAGGGACCTGTCAGCAGTGGCCAAATTACGAGGCTCAGGTTGTCTCCAGTCAAATTGAGAGACTACGTCTGGAGGGGTATGGTAAAGTGAAAGTGATCATGGGAACTGTGGGCAGTGCATAGGATGCTATGTTTTGCATTGTTCATGGATTTGTATTTCTTGCCATGTTTTGGTTTTAGATATTGTCAACCTTTTTTCCCCTTGTCTTTGCTTTCTTAAGGTGCTTTTCTCCTCTTCTTCCCTTTTCCTTCAGTTGGCCTCATTAAGGGTGGGAGAAGTGTTGTAATGGAACGCTGGCGTGTTTACCCTTGGCCAGGGTTCCACATTCTTTACTATCGCAGGTGCTTGATGGCTGGGCGGCCAATGAGTCAGTTTCTGTGGAATAAACCTTCAGATATCACGTACCTGTTGTGTCCGTCATTACTTTACAATGCCATTGGTAAATGATTGAAAGAGGTGACAGAAAACTGCTGGCAGCTAGTAATCCAAAGTTTGAAATTCTGACCTCAGTAAATTCATTAGCACCATATTTAGCATGGACCAGTATTTAAGACATCAAACCCTTTTAACTCGTGCCCGTTTTAATCTGCTTTTAATCTTCTTAAATGAAATGATGTAACTGGAAGTTGGAGAGAAGGGTTTGTGTGTTTTGGTCGACCACCAAATGTTTGAATTTGTTTTCTCGAATTTTGGGTTTGAATCTGACAATATTAGTTTGGCTGTGGGGTCGAGAGGGGCTCTGGGTGATGAGCGGGTCTTCACCCGCATTTTGTGGTAAGAAATTGAGAAAGAGATTTGGGGGGGAAATCACCCAGTTTAAATGTTATAATAACACACAGATGCGGAAGAAACAGCATGATGGAGGAAAGATTTTGTTTGTTTTGCCCAATGATACTAGAGAGTTATATTTTGTCCTTTCTTGGTGTTTATATGTATTTCCCCAGAAGATGTATCTACACCCGATTTAGGATTTTGGGAGAGACTGGTTTTTGACAATGCCGCCGTGCACTGTACAGGGTCGGACTGGGCGATAAAATTGTCTCGGGCACTAATGAAAAAGTGGCCCAAAGTTGGAAATGGCAATGCATTCCTTTTGTGACCGACTGTTTAAATGGTACCCAAGGGAGAGTTTTTTGATAAAGTGTGGTGCAAATTGTGCATTTGAAAGAATATTTATTCAGCAACTCTGGTCAAAACTACTAGCCGCAGAGTGATTTAACTCATCAAACTGTCCCAAATTGGCCAGAAAAGATAAAAAAACTGCCCCACACCAGCATTTTGTGTTTTTGGTTCAGCCCTGGGCATATTGTCCTATAGGCCAGTCCGAGCCTGGCACTGGAATGTCTTCTATGTGCAATTTATCTGCGTGTCGCATGGACTTTGTGAAGATTCCTAAAGTGCCTTTTATATTAGAAATAAAGGCTATTAATTAAGGGTAATCTGAGATGTGGATGTGTTCCTTATGTATTTGATGTTCAGGATTGTTTTTGTAGTTTTAGTTATGATTAAATCTCCTGTTTCTATGGTGTTTATTTTTGCACCATTTCTGTCTGCGTTTATCCATATTCATATTTTTGTCATTTTATCTGTATCTACCCACATTTCTTTTTTGTTCCGTTAAAAATAAGTTGTAACTAGTATTTTCCACATATATCTACATGAAGCAAGCTCTTTAGCACTTGGATGCCTCTAACGTGGTGCTTTTAGAGTTGGGTTTTTGCACATCACGTCAAATGTCTGCATATCTGCAGCCATGTAAACAAATTACAAAGGAATTCAGTTTCCTTTTCAGCCTCTTTGTTATTTTACTTTGCAAAGCATTGGTCTGCACTACATGAGTGACAACTTCAAGACCCAACCAAAATATATGCATTTCTACTTTTTTCCATAATTTAATAAATAGAAAAAGGAAACAAAGTGGTTTCTGTCTGTATTTATGTGTTAAAATCATAAATAAATTGAAAACCTGGAGCCGTATTTGTGATATGCTATGCTTTGTGAATGAATCGATGTCAGTTATGTAATCTCTGTCTGGTATATTTGAATATCATCATTGTATTTGTACTTATTTTTGGGGGGATTTTGTTATCCCAAAGTAAAGGAAATTGTTTGACTGACAAACCTGTCACTTAAGTGTGCAACACAGATGTCGCTGCCAAGTGCACTGTAAAATAGTTCCAATGTAGTATTGTTGTCGCACTAGATACAACCCTGCAACATCACAGTATCGCAGTTTTAAGTGTCCTCCAAGAACATACTGTTCCAACAACTTACATATCAAATGACTAACTCCTAATTGTTACTTTTGCTGTAACCCTTAAGGTTTGTCCTCTGTGGAGCTGCCAGATACACATTGTGGTCTCCCCTGCTCATACCAATATTCCCACAATCTTACAACTGTCACATACTCAGGACCCCAATTGGGGCCCTTCCATCACCGAACTTAAAGAATGCGGATGCCCCCTGCCCTTAACATCCTTTGTGCTTTGGAGTGATGGTTTGATTGCAATGCAGTCATATGATATGATATGATAGTTTATTTATGATAGTTTATTTGTATACCACCTATATACAATGGGCCTCATTCCGAGTATGGAGATAGTCATGGCGCTATTTGCGCCATGACTACCTCCCATACCGGGTCCAGGTCCGACCTGGTTCAACGGGGACTTACCCGTCCATTCCGACTCTGGAGGGACCGGTAAGTCCCCATTGAAAAAACCATTCCCCATTCCCATTTGAGCCCCTATAGGGCTCAAATGGGAATGGGGAAGTAGCTAATAATGGTACCGCAATTTGCGGTACCGTTATTAGCTCTCTGGTCCCTTAGCGGGACCCGCTAAGGGACCTCAGAATAGGGCGCAAAGGGATTACCGGCAACAATGTCCTTAACGGTGCCCGGTATCCCTTTGCGCCCACCTCGGAATGAGGCCCAATGTGTTTCAAAGCACTGCAAGACAAGGGAGGGAACACGGGAAAATACAATGACATTCTTCCAGGCCATGAACAGTAAGGATGTGTAATTAACTATCATACTCGGCATGACAACATTTCAGATAGTGCAACAGCTAAAACATAGATAAGGAAGGGACGGGGAGAGTGGGAAGGAAATGGAAACAGACAGGCGACTACTGTATTGGGCTTAACAACGTTTCTGGTAGAGCCGGAGAAAGCAAAAGGTGAGGGAGAGGGGTGCAGAAAGGGAGGGGAGGAAAAAAACAAGCGACTATCGAACTAGGCCTGACGACATTTCAGATAGTGCTGGAGGAGGTGGGGGGGGGAAACAAGTAAGGGAAAGGGGAAGAAGACAGATGAGGTTGCTATCTGTTAGTGTCTGCAGGTGTCCGCAGGGGACGCCAGCAGCCAATCATCTTCCTTCATACTGCCCTGCCACCCCCACTCCCACCTGCAGGTGGTTCACTCCCGGCTATTATATAGTGTGACCGTACTGTTGAGTACTGTAAAATTGCGCTGAGAAAACTAGGCCTTTTCTCCCCCATTCAGGAATCTCAAACTTAGGTGTGTCACACCTGCCTTAACAATAATGTGCTTTTTGTGAGCTCCTTAATCTGAGTGTCGTCGTCTTGTCCTATTGCTCAACTTGCTTGCCTCTCGCTGTCTTGCCTGACTACTCTTTGTCCTCGCTAGTGTCTCCCTTTCACCTCTCTCCTCTCCCACCCACCCTATGGTGCTCTCTGTCTCTCCTATCTTTTCTAACTGCTTCTCTATTGACTATCCTGCTCTCATCACTAAATCTGGTAGGAAGAAGTTTAAAAAGGACATCCTGGTCTCCAACCCAGGCCTGCCTATGGCTGACACCTACACCAGTGCCTCCTCCAAGGAAACTCTCACTGACATCCTCTTTGTTGTGCCTTCGCCAGACCTATGGACCCTTCACATGGTCTCTCCTTTTGCCTCTTCGTCCATTAATGGTGACACCCATTGGGACGCCCTCCTGGCCTCCTTCCTCACCTCTAAGGTCATCATTAATGTTTACTCTAATGGGACCGTCTTGGTCCAAGGCCCTCAGGCCAACCTGCACCTTTTTGATAGACTCTTCCCACGCCTCATCAACTTTCTTTCTTCTCCTGCTGTCCCCCCTCCCCTTTCCTTGGCTATCTTGCCTTCCCCCTCCCTCTCTGCCCCCTCTCGGGCTCCTTCTACACCTCCGCAGGGCATACCTCTGATCTGTACCCCTCCCCGGAATTCCTTCAAGGAGGGCAACCTTCTCCACATTGCCACTCTTAACTCTCGCTCTGCTGTTAAACATTCCTCTGATATCTGCTGCCTTCCTGAAGAACTTGACCTCAATGTCCTCGGTCTCACTGAGACATGGTTCACGGCCAGCTCTGTCACCAGCTTTGACACGTTCCTACCTGACGGGTACAAGATCCTCTCTGCGTCCAGGCCCAACTGCTCTGCTGGGGGTGAATCCTTTATCTTCCCTGAGTGGATTCCTGTCACTCCTACGCAGGCCTACTCCTCTTTTGAATGCTCGCCTGCAGGCTCTCTCTCTCCCCTAGCCATTCCCTTACTGTGGCTACTATCTATCGGCCACATGGTCAGATTTATTCCTTCCTCTCTGAGTGGGCGGACCTCTCCTCCTCACTCCTGGCCTCAACCACTCAACTCCTCCTTCTTGGAGACTTCAACATCCACCTGGATGCCTCCTGTCCCCCCTCTGGACTCTTTTGCGACCTCTGCGACTCTCTCTCACTCACCATTCTCCCCTCTGGCCTGCCTCATTCTGCAGGGCAAACTCTTGATGTTCTTACCTCCTCAGACCTTCCCCTCTCTGTCCCTCACTCCACTCCTCTCTCCTAGAGTGATCACTTTCTCCTATGCTCCCACCTCACCCTCCCTACCCCTCAGGCCAAGCCACCTCCATCACTGCCACCCACCTTCTCGGTCATCCGACCCATGAAGCACGTGTCAGTTGAGGCTTTCGCCGCCACCTTCTCACCCCCTCCTCCCCCTGTGGCTGACTCTCACCCTGACACAGCCCTTTCCACGCTCCACTCTTATATATCTGATACTCTTGATATCCTTGCCCCTGTCATGAGAATCCGCCTGAAGCCCAAAGCCAAGTGTAACTCCTGGTATGACTCAGACCTCGTCACCCTAAAATGCAAGTGCAGGGTGGCCTAGAGGAAATGGCATGCTTCTTGTTCATCCTCTGACCAACTGGCCTGCTGCCTGCTGAAAAGGCAATATCGGCTCTCTGTCCTCATCAAGAAGAGAGCTCATATCCAAGCCCGCATCTCTGCTGCATCTAACAACCCAGCTGAACTCTTTAAAATCTGAAAGGAACTGGCCAATTCTGCTGCAGTCTCTACCTCTCCTGTCCCTTCCCAGGCCCTTTGCACGGCACTGGCTTCTCACTTCATTTCTAAAACCTAGGGCATCCTGTCCTCACTCTCCTCCTATCGCCTCCCTCCCTCTATTCCCTGATCTTCCCCTGGCCCTTCTGCAGCCACCCTCCTCCCTCTTTCTCTGCCTTTCCCCTTTTCCTTGCAGACGAGATTTCTAGACAAGTCCGATCTATGAAAGTCTCGTCAAAACAGGTTCACCCCTGTTCCTCCAAAACTATCAAGGACCACATCGACTCCCTGGCTCCTGCCCTGGCTGATTTCTGCAATCACTCCTTCGCCACTGGAGTCTTCCCATCCCCCTAGGGCACTCCCTTGTGCACCCTCTTCTTACGAAACACTCTGCCGACCACTCCTGCCTGTCTAACTATCGCCCAATCTCCATCACTCCCTTCCTGGGCAAGCTCCTGGAGAAACTGGCCATCTCCCAGCTTAATCTCCACACTGAATCTGTTGGTTGTCTTCATGACCATCAGTCTGGCTTCAGAGCTGCCACAAGCACGGAAACTGCTCTCCTGAACATCCGTGAAGAACTGCTCTCCAACCTTGACTCCTACACCCCCTGTGGCCTCATCTTACCTGATCTCTCTTCTGCCTTCGACACGGTCAACCATGCCATCCTGCTCAACCGTCTCCGTGATAACCTGGGTATCACTGGTCAGGCTCTGGCGTGGCTGACTTCTTTCCTCTCTGACCGACCCTCCCAGGTCCGACTTGGGTCCTTCTTCTCCGATATCTTTTTCTTTATCTGTGGTGTCCCCCAGGGGTCTAACCTCTCTCCCTGGCTGTTCAACCAATGCCTAGCACTCCTTGCCCACTGCATCGCCGCTCTTTGCCCCAACATTCATTGCTATGCGGATGATACCCAGCTCATTTTCAGGCTACCCTTGGCCTCCTCCTCTCCTTCCCTCATCTCTGACTGTCTGTCTGCCATCCAGGAGTGGTGTGCCGCCAATGAACTCTGCCTTAATGCCAGTAAGACTGAGATTCTACTCATCGGCACACCCACACCCTCCTTCCCTGCAGCTCTCTGGCCGGCCTCTCTTGCTCCCACCTGCAAGGCTAAAAACCTCGGAATCATCTTCGACTCCACACTCTCCTTCTCTCCTCACATCTCTGACGTCTCTAAGAAGTCACACTACCAGCTGCACCTCCTCAGAGGTATTCTTCCTTTCCTCTCCTTCCCCCAGAATCTCACTGTCTCCAGAGCCCTGGTTCTCTCTAGGCTGGACTATTGTAACAGCCTCAATCTAAATCTGCCTGCCTCTACTCTCTGCCCTCTGCAACCTATCCAGAACAGGACTGCAAGACTTGTCCTTGGCCTCAAGCCAAGTACTCTTCAGTACTCTTCAGTACTGAAATCTCTGCACTGGCTCCCAGTGGTTGCGAGGATTAAGTTCAAAACCCTCTGCATCGTCCACAAGGCCTTCTGGGGCCTGGGGCCTCAATGCCTTCAACTCTCTCTTCCTAAATATCTTCCTTCTCGAGCTCTTCGCTCATCCGCATCCAACTCCCCCAGGGTGAGTCGCTTCTCCAAGCAACGAGTTGGTGGTAGATCTCTCTCTTCGGCAGGGGCCTCCCTCTGGAACAGCCTTCTTGCCTCCCTTAAACTTGAGGAGAACCATCTCCAGTTCCGGAAGCACCACAAAACCTTCCTCTTTGCCTCTGCTTTCTCTCCCCCTCTCCCCTGCTGAATTCCTGGCAGAAACTGCACTGGTTACCTGGCCACCCTTTCTGATTCTCGGGCGCGGGCCCCACTAGTTGCCCACCTGCACTGCCTCCCTGGAACCCCTGCACCTGGGGACTGTTTTCTGTATCCCTAAAGTCCCCCTACAAGGACTGCTTTGCACTTGCCACCAGCTGGCCGTTTCTATTTATCTTATTTATTCTACTATCCCATGTAGTGCACTTCCCCTCTCCCTTCCCCCACGCACTTTTCCCTTTCTCCGTCCCCATGCACTTGCGCAATCTGAATGACACCTGGCCTAGTAGGATCATTGTCTGTCTTCCCTTAGTTCCCCCTCCCTTGCCTCGTCGCGCCTTGAAACACTTGTGTATAGGCGCATTATAAATGCCATATCATATCATATCACATCATATCATACTAGGTCCAGGGACATTTTATAAAACTACATTAAATTCATTCATGAAGGAAAATGGCTGCTCCTGGACTACCAGCCACATGCTATTCACTAAAGTCCAGGCTCTTGTCTTTGTCCCCTCAGAGAAATTGTTATTGTCAATAATCCCTCGGAATAATGAGAACACGGACGACTGTTTGTTTAATTTTGAGCTCACTTAGCAAATCATAAAGAAAATATATCTAAAAAGGCTGCTGATCACTGCCCAGCTGTTCAGACATACCCCATTATCTGCAAACCTTTTCTTTTGTGCCAGCCCGATAAAGAGGCAATCATTCTGGGACCACATCTCTGCTGAGATGAGAAAGTGGTCTTTGGTCGGTGAGCGAGGCGGGTAGCCCATATCTTGCCTTTTTGCACCTCATCTTTTGAATTATTAATTTACAAAGCTGTGCTTGGCAGCACACTTCATTTTCTATTCATAGTGTGCAGGGGCGTAGGAGACACATACAATGTTATTTATTTCTTTTAATTGTGTTTTAGTCAAAGAACTTGACTTTTCTTAAAATTAAAATAGCAGTACGTATTAAATTACATATATCATCACTGTATAAAACAAGAGAAAAGAAGAAAAGAAAACAGAAGAAAATTAAGAAAAAGAAGAGCAGTGCAGAGTATACAATCCTTCAATTTGGCGTCTGACTTCAGAAGGCTCAGCTCACGTAAACATTTTACCATTTCAAGTCAAAAGACTATCCTGGCCTGAGAATAGCTGGTCCCAAAAAGACTGGGTGTCCACCCACCATTCCTTGTCCACAAATCTCACAAACTTTACAACCCTCTTGACGGGGACTTTGCTACAGACACACACCACAGAGTAAAATGATCTGCCAATTATTTTGTAGTGAGTGATGATCGTGAGCATTTGTTAAAAAAAACCAAATATTTATTTCCAGCATTGGGTACGCATGATACCTTCTATTGCCATTATTTGTATGTCAACCAGATCCATTATATATTTGTGTATATTGCACACACAAATATGATTGAGTCTTTTCTGGGTCATAATGTGCAATGTGAATATATTGGAGTGGTGGCTTAAGACAGACAACCAATGTCACAACATTTTCTTAAATGAGGCCCTCCATGCTGTAAGCATGGCTTAGTGAATACCAGAGGACATTAACAGCATCTACTGCAGTTAGGATCAAACTATCGGGTAGGGGTGAAGGCATCCCCTCGCCTGGCACAGTGTCTTTTGGGTGTGGCACCAGGCCATACAGAAGCATTAAGTTAAAAAGCCCTCTCTCCTGTATAGCGGAGCAGGGCGTACAGTGGGTTGTTGTAGTGAGAGATCTGCATGCTTTCGGTGACAGCCCAGGACAAGAAAGAGGCGATCCATAAAAGAGTGAGTTGATTGCACCAATCTCCACACAAGGTCATGGGAGTCTGGGATTGGTGGTTGCTGGGAGATGAGGCTGAGGCTTGCCAAGCAGGGGCTTTTTTTTATGTATACAGTGTTTAACCTTCAGAGGTGGTCAAAGTGCATGTGAGACATTGCTCAAATATGTGTACGAAGAGGAGGTGTGTGTTTTTGTCATTGCTTCATACCATATGGCTCCCTCATCACAAGTCCTTCCTAATAGGGTGTCAAATTCAGAGTCCCGATCTTATAGGGTATTCTCTGTCCACAAAATAACAAAAGTCTGTGCTCCCATATAAACATTGAAATTCCCTTCCTCTTTGAAGTGCCTTTGCACCACCAAACTGTAGTGTTTGAACCACTGCAGCTGGTTTCAATCTCGGCTCCTCTGCTAGCGGGCTCAATCCTACTAAAACAAATGGTCCAGGATAATGCAATTTCCTACACCCCAGGCCTCTTGTTGCCCACACTCGTGAGCAGAATGCATTAGCCCACCCATTAGCCAAAACCTGATTAGAGTCACATAAAGTAGGGCTGCGAGGGCTCCCCATATACAGGAACTGCCCTGTTCAGCCCCAGGTTACCCTATACCTGTATCCCCTATCCCACATTATATAAAGATTATTTTATTATAAAGGTTTTTTTTGCAGATGTTTATTCTACTATCAATAACATATTTTTTAAGTCCCACGTCTATGTGCTTGCATCTTACTTTCACCAATAGAGAACATGTACTCAAACAATATCTTCTTCTATTGATTTTATCCTAATTGATTTGAAAAAGAACAAGCATAGACAATGCCAACAGTTTGGGCTTATGGGTCAGCAAAGTCACTGGTGGTATGAGTACCTGGGCATCTAACAGCAGTGTTTGGCAAATGCCTAATACTTGCACACAAGCCAAAACTGCCGGCTTTGCCAATGTTTGTTTTTACCAGGACTTCAGTGAAGGACACACATCGTGCTTATAAATCGAGTGGCTGAGAATGAACCTAGTTACAACATTTTGATTACACCAATAGAGCATTGGCAGCCGCAACATCTATTTCTCAGCTTTGTGCCTAAAATCTGTGGGAGCTGGCATAAGCTGGTGTAGGAAAGCATGTTTTGCCAGCATTCTGGGACGTGCTGCAGCTGAATGGGACAGAACTTCAACTGAGTAAGCAGTGATTAAAGGACCTAAAGACCCTGGGTTCCAGACTGGTGAGGCTCCATGAGACTGAGTGGAATTTATAATTAAGGTCGCTTTGGATACTTCTCTATTTCGAGCCTTAATGGTTGCCCAACCACGTGCATGTGCAGCTGTTCACCGAGATATTTTAAGAGAAGGAATTAGGATATGTGAATAAGGGTCAGGAGCTACTGACTTATTATCTCACTGACGTTTGACAGACAGCAGCTTCTAGCTGCTATATGGTTAACAGCAAGGCCTAGTAGGACTGTCATTGGTGTTTTCCTCCGTGTCACTCATCCCCTTTATTGTCTAGTGGTGCCTTGAAACACCATTTTATGTCTAGGCGCTTTATAAATACCCAACACATACATAAATAAATAGCTATGTTCTCATGACACCATGCGCCCAGCAAAGCATTGGATTAGTGATACACACATGCAGGAGCTGAAAAGGCCCTGTTGTTGTAAACACACCAATGCAAGTGTTGTGTTGCGAAGGAGCTTTCAATAAATACAATTTTGAAATGTTGTGGCAAAGGTTGCTGTTGATTACTTGATGTAATCAGAGAATATCTAACAATGATAAACTGATGATTTGATCTGGTTTTCATGCTGACACTGGGGCGGAAGGAGAGTACGCGTTGGAAAACCTGCCTGTGTGCAGTGCGTCATGCTTTGGTAGTTCCCAAAACACTTTTCTATCACGTTAATGGCTTTAGCGTATACTGACATAGCAGGGGTTGGTGGTGTGCCATCTGGCAGTCTTTCTGGATGGTTTAAATTCCATACCAAACTATGTCGTTTCTGACAGCTGTGCCATAGGCTTCAAGGCATAGCTAGTTTACCTGGTTGTGGCAGAAACGGTGGCGGGGTGTGCCATTTTGCACTGATAGTGATTAGAGAGTTTTGTGTCCGTGTTGCAGGGAAGTGTGCGTCGATCCCCAACTCGTCGCCAATGTCATGTAAAGACACATTTTTGGGCCTGATTCATGGAATTTTTTGCACAGTTGAAAGTGACTTTGCACTTTGACATCTAACAGCAGTGTTTGGCAAATGCCTAATACTTGCACACAAGCCAAAACTGCCGGCTTTGCCAATGTTTGTTTTTACCAGGACTTCAGTGAAGGACACACATCGTGCTTATAAATCGAGTGGCTGAGAATGAACCTAGTTACAACATTTTGATTACACCAATAGAGCATTGGCAGCCGCAACATCTATTTCTCAGCTTTGTGCCTAAAATCTGTGGGAGCTGGCATAAGCTGGTGTAGGAAAGCATGTTTTGCCAGCATTCTGGGACGTGCTGCAGCTGAATGGGACAGAACTTCAACTGAGTAAGCAGTGATTAAAGGACCTAAAGACCCTGGGTTCCGGACTGGTGAGGCTCCAAAGCCTGATTCATGGAACCGTGCAAAGTATATTTTTGCAGTGCAAAGCCATTTTGTACTGCAAAAATGACTTTGCACTGACTTTGCATGCCAAAAATTCACTTTACACAGTTCCATGAATCAGGGTTTGGGTTGGCAGTGCAAAGTCACTTTGAACGGTGCAAAAATATCCATGAATCGGGCCCTTAAAGTTGAAAAGTCGCCAAAAAGGTTTCTGACAGCAACCTCATCTGTGCATTGCAAACAGGTTACCGAAATCACAAGAATCATGGGCACTGTGCACAACACTTAATTCTTTGGGGGGGATAAATGCCATTATATCCCCCCACTTAAAATTGTGGGGGGAGTTGTCCCCCCGTGCCCCTGTGTCCTACGCCCATGATAGTGTGGTAGTAGACCAAGCAATGGAGGACCAAGACAAGGGACCTCATTACAAGTGTGGCGGTCCGGAAACAAGGGTGCCGGTAAACTCACTGGCACCCTTGTTTCTGGACCGCCACACTATGAGTTTGCCTGTCAGGGCCACTACACCCAACAGGTCTGTCCCTGTCGGGCGCAGCAGCCCCAGTAAGCAGAGTCATCACGTAAGCACCTATTGGACTCCATTTCAATGGGGACTTACACAATCCGGCGCCTGACTTCACAGGCCGCCGGGACTTGTAATGTCTCATGTGGCACCAGGAAGTCAGGCACTGAATTTGGTGTTACAGGGTTGGCGTCAACCCGCTGTTGGCACCGGTGGGTTACCGCCAACCTCGTAATGAGGCCCAAGGTCTACGAGTTGGCTCTATTGGAAAAGGATTCACTTTGCAACAGGAACCTAAATCAAACCAACTCAGATCCTCACTGGGGCCATGACATCAAGCTTGTTGGAGTAGAGGAAGAGGCATTACATGTCCTTTGGCTATGCAAAGGGCATAATAGGATGTGCCGTCAGATGACTTTGGCCTGAGTACATCACAAGACGTGATGTTGCAGTTTGTCTGAACCCGAGTGCAAAGCCTCCATGCTGGGGGCCGGGGCATAGGTGGAAGTAGTACAGTGCCCTTCCCATGGATGTGTGTCCTATCCTTTTCTGATACACAAGGTTGGTTTATTCATGTTTTCATTTATAAAGCGCACAAAACCTGAAGGCTTCGAGGCACTGTTACATGGACTAGTTACATGCAGACAGATAGTATTACAGTTACATACAGATCCCTTAGCAGTTACATGCAGAACAGTAATGACCTGGAGGGATCTTGGGTCGTCTCCATAATTAGGAGAGCAGTCAGGTTTTGAGAGCTCTTTGGAAGATCCAGTTGGAATCTTCTGCCCTCAATGTCGTTGGACGGGAGTTCCTTTGTTTAGCTGCTATGGACAGGAAACTCGAACCTCCTGCTTTTTTGTGTTTGAATTTAGGCTGGACAAGACGGTGGGCATAGGGTGTTCTGGTGGGCCTAGAAGAGTGAACTTTAGAGATTTTCTGTGAGAGGTTATGGGGTGCACACGTTGAGATGCACTTGTGCATAATAGACAGGGTTTTGAAGATGATCCATTCTCTAATCGGGAGACAGTTCCCGGCACTTCGCGCGGCCGATATGTGATCAGATTTAGGGATGTTCAGGGCCGCTCGCAGAACGTTGTTTTGGATGGTCTGCAGTTTCCAGTGGTTGTGTGTAGAGGTACCAGCGAAGAGTACATTGCAGTTGTCCAGCCTTGCGCCATTGACTGCACATGCAATGGTTAGACAACTGTCTGTGGATAGGAAGGGTCTGGAACCGTTTATCAGTTAGTCTTGTAAGCAGCCGAGGAAGACATGGCATTCACTTGGCGTGGCAGCAAGTGGGTGGCATCGAGGTAGACACCCCAGTGTTTTCACCGAGGTGGAGACTGGAATCTGGGTACCATCGATGTTGAAGGCTGCATATTTGGGATCAAGCTTTTCTAGTTCCACCCAGGGTCCAACAAGAAGGATCTCCGTTTTATCGTCATTAAGACAGAGGCTGTGCATTGCCATACAGGCTTGGATGGTCGAGTAAGCCATGTTAAGTGTGTCAGTGTCTTTTAGGTAGCTGCTGAAGAGGGCCAGGAGAATTTGTGTATCATGACAGTGTTGTGTATGCTATGCTGAGGGATTCTAGAAGGTCAAAGAGTGGCTTTGTAAAGATATTATAGAGCGTGGGAGAGACGCATGATCCTTGAGGTACAACGCAAGTGATTGGGGCTGGTGGAGCACTGGCGTTCTCAGAGAACACTCTTGTTGCTCTGTCCTCTAGGCAGGAGGCAATCCAGTTGTGGCTTCAGGTGAGAAGAAAGCAGAAGTGGTGAGATGGTGGCATAGGACTTTGTGATCCACTAAATCAAAAGCTGCAGACAGATCTAAAAGGAGAAGGGCAGGTTTCCCTTGATCTCTGATCTAATCAGGCTGGTTTTTAAGGTCTAGGAGAGCTGACTCAGTGCCATGGCCTAGGCGGAATCCAGATGGGCGAGCTCCTAAAATATGGTTTGCCTCCAAGTAGCACTGAATTTAGACATAGGCCTCTCTGTCCAACACTTTTAAAAAGAAGGGGACAGTAGTGATAGGCCGGTAGTTATTTGGGACCGCAGGGTTTAGGGAGGTTTTTTGTAGTAGGGGCGAACCCAGACTTCCTTAAGGCTGGAGGGCACTGTGCCAGCAGCAAATGAGGCATTCATCAAGGTAGTGATAATGGGTGCTATGTCATCCGCGCACTCTTTGATGAGAGAGGCTGGGCATATATCCCCTTTGTATCTCGAGAGTTTCAGGCTCTTTAAGATATCCCAGGCTTCTGGGTCTGGGACCTTTTGGAAGCAAAATAGTAGGAGGCGGAGGCTAGTAGCCGTATGAGAGGTAGCAGTGGCTAGGGCCAGGTAAGAAGATTAAAAGAGTGGCTTGTTTGGCAGGGATTTATTTTTGTAGAGTATCCATTTTGAGGAACATGGCATTTTGTATGCTAGTGCACCATGCTTTGTCTTTGTTGAGAGTAGTGGGGGGCTGAGAGGGGTTTCAAGTTCCCTGAGGACGGTGAATACATCTCTGGTGTTGGATTAAGGCATTGGTTATTTTAGAGTTGAAAGCGGTGGATTTGGCGTAAATGATAGCTTGTTTGTACAACTTGGAGGCCCTTGTGAAAGCCTCATGACACCTGATTTTTTTTCCAGTTTGCTTCAGCAAGTCATTTTATTTGTCCAGATTTAAGGAGGTTGGGGGTGAACCACAGGTTGATGTGTCCAGTGGGCTTGGTTTTTCAGGGGGCTAGGGCAGCGATAGTGTCTACTGCAATTGTTAGGGTCTTAGTGTATAAACCTGCTCGTACATTGGGGTGAGTTGAGGTGCTCCTGTTTCAGAGAACTGAGAAAGGGGTAAGATGCGATCTTTGGTGAGTTTGCGTGAGCTATGTGCCAGTGAGGGTGGCAGAGGTATGATGACAGGTTTGGTGTTCTTGAAGTGTGAGATTGTGAAGGCAATAATGTGGTGGTTGGACCATGGGCAGGGCGAATTGGATTCAATAGCAACCTGGCAGTTGAGGTCTGCAATCTAGTCCAGGGTACAACCTTTGGCATGGGTGGGAGAGCTGATGCAATGGCTGAAACCAAGTGCATTGAGGGAGTTGGCAACAAAGGAGGCCTGCAAGTCAGTAGGGTCACTAAGGTCCAGGTTCATATCCAGGTTCATATCCCTGAGGAGGATCACTTTCGAAGACAACTTAATGTTAATTCCTAACGTGTGGAGAAGGCCTTCTTCAAATGTTCAAAGACTCCTGTTAGATTTTGAAGTTACGGCAACAGCCATTTTAGGACACTGGTGGTCTATTTCAGATTGAATGGGCTGGCTTCTGTTGCTCTAGGGACCTGGGGGCTTCGAGGGGGGCCTCAGAGGTTCTTGTTTTTATGTCAGGAAACAGATCAGATTCCAACTTTGGGCCTTGATTTCACATAGGTGTCAAGCCATGTGTGGAGCTTTTATGACTGGCTGCTCTGATTCTGAAAGGTGAGTCACATATCAGGCTTCAGGCAGACATGACGGAATATCAATCAAGCATTGGGTGGCTGGGATTGTGAAGGCAATAATACCAGAAAATACAATTTGCTGATAATAACTACTAAACAGTTGTTTTTCACAAGTAGTATAGAGGCTGCGCTCAATCAGTCCAGGGAGATTTTTTCAGTTGTAAAATCTTTTTCCTTCTACTGCATGTTTTCTTCCCACGGCCGTGCCATCCCAGTCTCATTGCAATGCACTGGTGGATTTCTTTCATTCAAAAATCACCAGAATTTGCGATGATATTGGATCCACACATTCTGGGGCACCGGTCATTGACGCCATTCTACCCGCCATTGTTAGCTGGGATATCTTTCCGGTGTTCACGGATGAGATTTTCCTGACTGCCATCTCACATATTAAATTGGCAGCACCGTCGGACCCAGTTTCTCTATCTATTTTGCAGGATCTTTTGCCTAGGATTATTCCTTTGGTGACCCAGGCTGTGAATCTCTCCTGCGGTCGTGGGTTAATTCTGGCTGAGTTAAAACAAGCCATTGTGGTCCCTCTACTTAGGAAACCATCACTGGGTGCCTCTATTTTGTCTAGCTTTCGTCCTATTTCTTTATTTCCATTTTTCATGAAGCTTCTTGAAGCGCTACTTTCTCCTCTTCTCACTTCTTTCTTGGAGTCCTCTGCAGTTCTTGACCCTTTTCAGTCCGGTTTTCGGCCGAGAAGGGGTACAGAGAGTGTTCTAGTCTCAGTTATGGATGACCTCGTCAGGTTGGTCGACAGTGGAGGAGTGGAGGCCCTGATTTTGCTCGACATGTCAGCGGCTTTTGATACTGTCGATCACCCCCTCCTCCTCTCCTAGCTGGTGGCTCTTGTAATAACTGATCCTGTGCTAGCCTGGTTCAACGCTTTTCTGATTGGTCGAGGCCAGTCTGTATCTCTTCTTCATTTTTCTTTTCACTCTTTGTTCTGTGGGGTTCCCCAGGGTTCCGCCTTGTGCCCGATGTTAGTTAACATCTATATCTGTTCCCTGATTGCTCTTATCTGCTCCCATGGCTTTAAGTGCTATTCTTGCGATGACAACATGCAAATCGTGGTCCATTTAGATCTTGACCAGGATGGTGTGTCATCTCAATCAATTATTATTATTATTATCTCGTCTGCATGAATGCTTTTGGCCGTGGGGGATTGGATGAGCACCAGTCAGCTCGAGTTAAACGGGGACAAGACGGTGGTCTTGGTGGTGGGATCTTTGGCCATGTCTGACTCACTCTTGGTCTTCTTCCTTATGGCCTGCTTCTCTGGATGCACTTAACATTCCGGTGACAGTGATAAAGAACTTGGGGTTTTATCATTCTTCATCACTTTCTATGATGGCACATGTGAGTGCAGTATGCCAATCTGGCCATTTTTTGTTGCATGTTCTTCGGAAAATCTTTCAATTTCTTCCTGCTCGATTGCACCCGCCTGTGGTGGCGCATTGGTTTCTAGCAGGATTGATTATTGTAATGCTCTTTTTTTGGCCCAGCTGACTGGCCTGATCTGCCAGCTGCTACTGCTTCAGAACGTAGCCTCTCGGGTTGCTACTGCAACCCCATATAGCGCCCATATCAGCCCGGTACTGCACCACTTGCACTGGCTTCCAGTGCAGCAGTGGATCATCTTTAAATCCCTATGTATTGTTCATCAGGCGGTCTATCAGGCTGGACCAGAATTCCTTCAGGGTAAGTTTCAGCCTTACATTCCCAATCAGACTCTCTTCTCCAGTAGCGATCGATTGGTTGTGGTTCCTAGGTTTAACCTTCAGAGAGTGGGTGGCAGGGCCTGCTCTGTAGTGTGTGGTAAACTGTGGAACAGTCTTCCTCTTAAATTTAAGTCTACTGAGAATCACCTAACCTTCCGTCGCCTACTTAAGACCACTCTTTTCTACTGATTCTCCCCTGCTTGTCTAGGGCTTTGCTGTGTACTTCCCCGTGGCAAGATGCCTTCGGGTGTATGTGTGCGTTACAAGTTTACCTAACATAACATAGCTACTAATGCTCGAAACCTGTGTCTGAATTTCTGAGGTCAGAAAATAGAGGTGTCATTGGTGGATCTAGTGGCACTATGCAAATTAGAATCTCCTATGGTCTGTCACAACCGTATAGAATCTTGAAACAGATCATGTAAAAAGGCAACACTGCTCTTGTGTCACTTAACAAAGGGGTGGGATTTTTAGGCGATTTCGGTGCATCCTGGGGCCTTTTGCCTTACATGCTAATGTGCCCTTTCATATTTATCGATATATGAAATGTTCTAATGCCTCCCTCTTCCCTCAGTGCCTTTAGTTGAGCCTCCTGGCCCCTTTCTACGTCAAAGCCATCCATAAAACATGCACATAAGGATCACGTGCCTTCCTCTCAGTCTTTTTGGCCCCTTTGTGGCTCCCGCCAGTTTCCTGATCTTGAATTTGTATTTTTCTCTTCCCAGTCCCACCTACTCTGTGCTGTCCTCTCCTCTCTTAACCAGTCTAGCCCCACTCACTGTCCCTTTTACTCAACAATATAACCACGCGATAATAAGCCTGCATGCAAAACAACCCCTCAATGACCCTCCTAAAAAAGAAGCCACTGTTACTTCAGGCTCCACCCCCTCTATTTCTTAAACAAAAGTTGAGCAGGACATTGCTGGGTTTCGCAGCGCAGACCAATGGCTGCTCCTGCAGCGCAACTACGTCCCAGCATTCTCCCACCCAGCAATTAACTGGTGGAAAAGGTCCCTGACGTTTATTAGATCTCTTGGTCTGCTGTCACAGTTGGGAAGAGCAACCCCATCCTGATGTCATTATTTTGCCTTCGACCTTCAGACATCTGTTGTTCTTACAAACCCACTAACTCCCCAACCTTCAGCAGGTGAAAGAGAGTAAGGGCAACACCTGATTTGTCTTTCTACCCAGTTTGAGTTTAACAGACATTCGAAACGGCTTCTTCAGGGCCTGTGAAAGGTGCTACGCTGCTCCATTCGAAAGCCACACTGGTCCTCACCACTCAGAACAATATTCTCATGTACATTCCTGCTCTCTGTGTGTGAAATGGAGCTTGCGAAAGATATAAATAAATGGGGCCAACCTACCAATTAATTATCTCAGTGAACAAAACGAAGACACCCTGTCCCACGATGACATCACCAGAACTTGTGTCAAGTTAAAATGAACAAACAGCAGCATTACCCGTCATAAGGTGTGAGGGCAAAACATAGCAGACGAACGTTTGACCCTATGCATCCTTCTTGGATTTCCAAATGTCTGCCAAAGTTGACACTTCTCTCAGAGGCTCGGATCTGTGTGTTATTAACAAAAAATGTAATTACGAAAACTTTTGAACTAATAGAAAATACCAAAAGAATACCTAATTTTCTTTTTTTTTTATTTGGGGGAACTACCCCCCACTCCCAAACTCTGTTTCCCTATAATTATAACCCCACCGCAACCCCCGAGAGCAAGAGGATAATACATAACCAAGACTCGTATTCTTTAATTGATAAATATAGCCGCGGAACAATAACCAAATATTGCTGGCCGTAGCCCTTTTGCAATGACACACATTTTTCCCCAGCCCTGGAACTGACACCAGCGCAGGAATGGTCATTACACCAGCCCCATCACTTGCGTAACTGCTTTCCCTGCGCCAGCCCTAAGTCCAGCATGAGTCCGATGCATGAGGACGAGGAGGGAGCAGGCAACGAAGACAGATATCAGGGTTAAACTCTGAATGAAGAGGAGAAAGCACAAAGGCAGGGGTATAAAAGAAGAGCGAAACAGTAGTCAAGGTGAGAGAAAATTAGAGACACTAAAGAGCTTTGCAAGCAGAAAAGTTGAAGAAAGACTGGATTTTATAAATATTGTAAAGTTGAAAACGACAGGTGCGCACGCGGGAAGAAATGAGATTCGAAATTGAAAGAGAAGAGTCAACCGTGATACCAAGATTTTGGGCAGACAAAGGGATAGTTAGAAAGGAGGGAAACGTATACAACGATGAGGCGAACAGCTGTTCAGGAAAGCAGAAGTCAAAAAAAGAAGTTCCGTTTCATTAGAATTTAACGAAAGTATCAGTTGCTTAAAAGCAGAACAACAACCAGAGAGTCCCGTGAGCTTGGTCCAAAAGCGGAAGGAAATAGAGGACAATAGGAAGCCAGGAAACATGACTTCACAACATCATATGACAACCCGACATGACATCCTGACATGACATCCCAACATGACGACATCACAACATCACATAACATAATAACACATTCCGACATAACATATTGACCTGGCATGATATGGCATCATGATATGACAACATGACATCACTACATGCCATGACCTGGCATCATTAAATGACATCATGAGACCACATGATGAGAGGACATCATGACATAATGAGATATTATGACTTGACTTCAAAACACGCCACACTGACATGACCTCATGATATGAGATAATTAAATGAGGACGTGCTGACATGACATTTTAACTTAACGATTTGACAGCATAACATGATACCATGCATACCGTTAGGACATGAGAACATAACACCATGATATGACAATATGATCTGGCATCATGACATGTCACAAAGCCATAACATGGCATGCCATCATGCTATGATTAGATCAATTAATGACGCAATGTAATAACATTGTGTCATGCCGTCATGCCATGTTGCAACCTGGCTGTCACCAGTCTTCACGGGGCCAGCTCCACTCTATTGACCCCCGTTCTACAGTGAGGTGCCCAGTACTTGAGACCCATGGACTGTCCCAAGAGGAATTACATCAGACGAGTGGAACTATCTAACAGGCTCTCTACATGTGGTGCTAAGTGAAAACATAGATCGATTTAGAAAGACCGATCTGTGACCGCACAGAGCGGTCTTTCTCAATTGAACTGTCAGCCCCTGCCACACACGCGTGCACGCAAGAGCTGACAGGTTAACAGGTATGGCGAGACACAGAGGAGTCGTTGCAGGCGTGTCAGGTGAGTGTGTGTGTGTGTTGGTGTACGCATTTGTGTGGACTTGGTGTGTGTTGTGCTGGGAAGGGTGTGGTTGGTGGGGAAGGGATTTCAGGGGTGAAACCACCCATTTTACATAACAACCAGCTGGAGAGGGTGGGGATGGGGAAGGGATCATCTTGGGAGTGGTGAGGGGGGCGGGAGCATGTCATATTTCGGCATTTTAAAGCCGACACAATAACAGCCAAACAAAATGTCTTTTTTGTGTTTCGGTCTTTACATTGCGGAAATATGACATAGAACCCTACATGTTTATGAGTATCAGGAGTTTGGGGTGTTAAAGACTGCAAATCTGAATGTGTGGATTACCCAGAATAATGAGAACCCGCCATGCTTTCACACCATACTGTCTTTATCCAAACTATTGTGTCTTCTTAGCATCTATGCTGCCACCCAGAACTTGGCTGCCCTCGCAGAAAGCGCACTCCACTCTCGATACACGGCTGTCCAATCCATGGTCTTAAAACACTTTCTTCTTTATTACAATCTTTTCTCCAGGATAAACATTTTGATTCCAGTACCGGGAATTACAGATGTATTTATTTGGTGTCATTTGTATCTATAGAATGGTTTTCATTTACAATTAGAAATATCCAGGCTCTTCTTCTTCGAGTCATGGCCCCATCTTCCTTCTGAGCGTGTTCCTATATGTGTGCTTAGCATGCCACATCCTGGAAATAAGGCGTAGTTGTATGCCTCCGCCTGCCACCCACTGAAAGAAACTGTCCAAGGGGTGCCCCTAGGTTTCCCAGTGCTCAGACTCAAGTGGAGTCTCGAAGTAGAATACAAGAACACGCCAGAAACCTAATCAGAGCACAGAAACACCATCTGATGATGTACATCCAGTTCAGATTTAAGTCTGCTCTACACATTTAGCAACCACCTGTGGTACTTCGAGCCCACCTTGAGCTGTTAGACATGTTTCTTGACTCTGTCTATAGGGTTAGCCCTTGTCCTGCATAGTCGTTGTAGAGCCACGTTCTCATTCTTTCCCATCTCATAATCCCCTGGCTAAGTCAGGACATTGTGAAAATAATGTGGAAGGGTTTTCAATGGTCACATTTAGCTTCCGTATCTATTCAATTAAGATGCCACAAATACAACCCCCCTCCCCCGCCCCGGCAGGTGTGCCATCCTATCAAGTTGCTCCAGTCCTGGACTGAATATAACAATCCGCGTCTGGGTTTGGAGGAAGCCGCATGCTGCTCACATCCACCCATCACCTTCCATCCCTCTACCTGTCACTTACCCCATCTGCTATGCTCCTCCCCTCCCCTGCTTCTCGGCTCACAGGGCCCAGAAGCAGGGGAGGGTCTTCCTCCCCTGTCGGTCTTCCTGTGCCGCCTCTCACCTTTTGCCCTGGCCGCACAGAGCCCCGCCATACATTTCCATTTCGCCCATGTTCGGCGAGGGTTTCATTTGTGAGAAACACCTGGTCACGTGATCACCAGGGCCCATTATTACAATTAAATATTCATCGCTCTAGGGACCCCGGCTGAAATACGGGGTGCACATAACAATGTTAATGCTAATGTTAAAGGATATTTGTACCGCGCACTATCACCACCAGAGTGGTCCCCTGGTGCTCACCAGCCGGCACCCTCGCTTGTTCAGGCCTGTAACTGGAGCCCAAGGAACAGGTTATTATTGCTTTAATATCGATGCTGAGACTCAAGTGCAAGAGATTACCTAAATTAGCAGACTTGAAACTCTTTTAGGGCAGACATTGGAGGACTACTGCCACGAACCAAGTGAGGCCACATATCTCATATGGCAGATATCGTTATCCAAACATGAGTCCATCTGGTGCGCAACCCGCGAGCCCGCCCCCTGGAGATTACAGATGGAACCCACAATCACAGGACACTGGTTAATTTAGGGGAACTCCTTTCCAGAACCAGGCATTCAATTTAACCATTAGTTTCAACAGCCAATCAGCTGGCAGCTCTGTCCTATCTGTAACATACAGTCATAAATGTCGCAGCTCCTTAGACTTACCTTCATTACATTTCATCACGAGCAGCACACTGCTTGATTCTGATGGGGTGCACTGGCTCTGAATACGCATAAAATAGCACCACGTTTGCATATGCATCATGTTGCAAGGAATGCCTCTTTTGGATGTGTTGCACTCTGCAGAATTTGAAACCTAGTAACAGAGGCGTTGTTAGGGGAGTGTGAGGGGGGCATATCCCCTGGTCTTTTAGTGGTAGCCCCAGGTTGAAGATCAGGGCTAGAACCAAAAGGTTAGCTAGCCCCAATTCCCGACTGTCCCGACATTAGCGTAGCCCTGGATCTTTTCCAGACCTAGCAACACCCCTGCCTAGTAACCGTGCACCATCTTGTTGACTGACGCAAGGCATGGCGTCGGTACACTCGTCTTCTACGATTCATTCTGTTCAATGAAAATGTCATGTCTTACTGATGCAGAAGGTGTACGTAAGGTGCTGATAGTAATCTGGATGCTGGCATTAGTGTGGTGGCTGGCCGTAGGCATTTTGTGAGCTGCCTAGCCATGTGCCATGTTTTCTTTATTTAAATAGCTTTGTATAATATTAGAATTGAATACTACAGCATTCACAGCATATGTTGTTCCGTAAAAAATTAAAAACCTCACTGTTCAACACATATATTTAAATTGGACTACCCTACCTTCTCTGAACTTGACTCACAATCTACGATGAAACACAACTACCTCACTGTATGATTCACATCCTAAAATGTTAAGCAACCACCTTATTCTGTATGACTCAAGCTCTATAATGTAATGTAATTACCTTACTGTTTTCCATCGAGTCCTAACTGTGTGCCTTTGGCGCCGTGATACCTCCGGGTCTGGGCACTACCAACAAATACAATAAATAAATAAATAAATGTAGTGCTTATTGTAATCTTTCTAAGTGCCAGGTTCTATGAGTGCCAATAGTGCTACTGTCACTTGATGTAATCCATAGTTGGAAATCGAAATTCTGGTGCCAAGTGGAAATCCCATTGTTTAGGAGTTTGTATTGTGCGTGGGGGAGGCGTGGCGATAGGGTTTGTAGGGAGCTGGGGCAGACCAGCAGAGAACACAGTTCCACTACTCCTTTTCCTACACTTCGACCACTGGTTTCGGGCAATCATAGCCTCGGCTGCAGCTATATTTTAGAACATGCGTAGTATGAGTAATGAGATCTGCCCAAACACATCATCTGGCGACAGACCATGCAGGGCAGTAGAGGATGGAGTGGAGAAAACTCTCCAATATGCATCTTCGCCTCTTCTAGCCTGTACCGTGCGCCCTAACGCTTGTTGCAAGTCAGACAAATGGAACCCTTCGTAGCTCCTTGGGACCAAAACTGGGCGTTGTGTGGACATGTAAACATGATGCATAACTGTGAACCGCGCCACCAAACCCACAGACTGCTGAGCCAATATGTAACAGTCCAAAATGGCGGGATGATAAGAACGATGAAGAGTGAGGAGCCTTGAGTAAGGCTTTAACCCCTTTCATTTACGTTACGCCCCATTTTCAAGCATGTGCATGGAGGATAGGAAGGGCGGAACGCAACTTGCATTTCCGCCACCTCTGTCCTCTCCGCCATGTGATACTCCAGCATGGCAGCGATCGTGTACAGTTGCAATTAAACCCACCCCGACATGCAAGCATGTCGGTGAGAGTTTCATTTTAATTATGAAGGCTGCTTACCATGCACTCATAGTAAGCACTGCTCTCCGTTGAAATTAAACCCTCCCTGACGAGAGTTTCATTTCATTTGTGAGCTCTGCAAGCAAGGCAAGCAATGCTCACAATCAAAAGGCACCATGCACTCGTACTGACTTTGCACTGTGGAGTGCAAATGTGAAGGGCAATGCGCGGCATTACGCACTTGTGCACCACCTGTTGTCCTTTAAATTTGTACTCCGCTGTGCAAATTACGAAAATTTGGCAGTGGGGAGCTACTTATGTTACTGTGTAAACGTAATGGCTCCCCATCGTCAAATTACGATTTTGGCCAACATGAGCCTCTGTATAGCTATTCTATGTCATTTCCTCCAAGCACACCTAAGTAAAGGGCGAACGTACTATGGTGTTCATCTTGACACCACAATGAAATGCCGAACACAATCACACAGGCTGATGCATAGGTGAAAGACTTGGGGATTAGTTTACACCAGGACAAGGAGTATGTAACCCATGGCCCTTTTTGGGACCAGCTAGGGCATGCTTGTCACCTGAGGGAAATAAAGACACATACACCAGGGTGTGGTAATAGTTTATTGATTTAGTTGTGTGCTTGTCTGTGTTTACCTGCACTTGAATGTTGAGAGGGGATGAGAACGTTGGATAAACATCTGTTAAGAAGAGAGGGTTGGAAGGAGAGGAGGAAGAAGGAAGGCGAGACTGGCTGCTCCCTGGCAGGCCACGGCCTCGAGTGCCTCCCCCCATGGTTACATGAGTTTCAACAAACGGGCTGCGTATGCCAGGTGCAGCCCAGGCCCTCACATGGCCTGTGGAGCAGTCAGACAATCCAGGGGCTATAACAGGCAGTCCCAACATCATGTGTGGGGCAGCACAGCCGCAAGCACAGTGTGGAAGGGGCTGAGCTGCTTGTGCATGTGAGACTGGACCAGTCAGCGTGGCTGTACCTCGTAATGGCATACCCCATGGCCACGCATGCCATAGGCGGCCTGGGAGGTTAAGCAGAGTGCAGCCAGTGCAGTGTGTGAAGACCGACTCCCTCATTGGTCAAGGTGGCGAAGGAGAGTCCCGGATGGCTGCTTCCTTGCAGCAAGGGTGAAGAGTCAACCTCCGGCACACCAGCTGAAGCTCTGAGAAGTTATGCGGCTCACTCCCTTGCGCCACGCCAGTGCAGAGAAGAAAGGGGCCTGGTTCTGCTCTGCTGATGCATGCCGGAGTGCTGCGGAGAATGCATCATCCCCATAGCAAGGGGAAGAATGCGTCTCGGCATACAGCAGTGACGTTGGTGGCCACATGTGGCGGACCGGGCCGACAACGAAGATTTTGTTGCTATGGGGCACAGTGGTGTATCTGGTGGGCTTCCCAGGGCATGTAAGCTGCCTAAGAAAGAACAGTAGGGGCCAGCCAGTGCAGTAGTGATTTCCACAGCTCCATCTGATGGATGGGTCTGCCCAAAGTAAATATGCGTGCGGATGGAGCAGTGATACAGCGGCAGCACAGGGACACCTCTAACACAATGGAAGATCAGGCGCAGGCCCCACACAGTGAGCTAGTGGTGCCGCATGTAGTGGACAATGCATCACAAGCAAAGGAACTGTAACCGGGGTGGATCAGCCCCCGTAATGATCTAATGGGGCAGTCCCATCCTGAACTCATAGGACCTGTGGGAAAAAAAGAGACAAGGTCCTGACTAGAGCTGTGGGTGTAGCTGTACTTAACGTGTACCTGTACACAATGTGGATATTTAGTTGCACTATGTGCAACATAATTATCCACATTATGCACTTTAGTTGTACATAATTATCTGTTCTCTATGTGATTATGTTTGATGATAGGCTTATAGTTGCCTATTTATTTCTCTAAATATATTACAGGGCCTGTGGTAGCGGCCCAGTAGTTATGGTTAAGATGCTCAATGCATAGGAAGAGCACTTTCTGGGCTGTTTGTAACTTGCCCCCCCCCCTGGACGAATCCTCACAAAATGAGTATATGGCCCTGTCAGATTGATTCTGCAAGGTTTGGTTAGATTTCGTGCAGGGGACGCAAAGTTATAGGGGGGTACCATAATGTGTGGTTTTTCCCAAAGATGCAATGGAAAAAAATGGTGCTCATGCCCACAGCCCAAACCGCTGGATGGATTTTCACCAAATGTTTGCCGGAGCAGCGACTTGGTCCCGAAAACGTGCTTTTGTAAATTTGGTGTAAATCTGTTCACTAGTTTTTTTTAAATGGCCAAAAAGTAGATAAAACAAATTTTGTGATATCTGGTCTCAGTCGGCAGACTCACTTCCCTGTTCGGTCTGCAACCGGGGCTATGATTGCTCCAGAGGGCGGCATGATGTCCACAGACATCGGGCGCACCCTCTGATTGGATGGTGAAAAGCGTGAGGTGCGTCATATTTTTGGGAAACACCCACCATGTTGAATTCGTGGATAGCGCCTGTTGTCCACGACCATCGCAGTAAAAACATATTAAAAAACACAACATTGCACTTGTGAAACTAATGAAACAATCTCTGGGAGGTGAGGGGTGATGAGGATGGGATGGGGTATGCCCATAAAAAGCCAAAAAACAGGTGGTTTTCCACCTTCCAAGTTAGCGGACAGTTTGGGACATCCCTGTAATGTTCGCAAACATCTCACATGTTCGGGGGCATCCATACATATTTCACATTACAGAGTTGGTGAAAAGCAGTCTTTGGAAAGGCGTATAACTTGGGCATCACGCAATGCAACTGTATGAAATTTTGTAATATTATTCTAGACATGACCTTGAATCGTTCTACAAAGGTTGTTGCTATTTTGCAAAGCGGGAACAAAATTAGAGAGGGTGCCAAAATATATATTTTTTTTAAACTTTTTTTTATTTGACTTGACAACACACTTGAAAACAGAGGGCGGCCACACGGCAACAGCAGCGATAACAGATAGCATACATCTTCAACAATATACATCGGATTATCTGTGGGGAGTAGGGGGGATCAGGGACCAAACAAGGCATTGGCATTTGAATCAAAAAGGCATACAGATAGCAGGGTGGTCACATTATGAGGAACAACCAGGAGAGGATTGAGCAGAGTTTGAAGGAGAGGACATGGCGGTCATGTAGTCTCGGAACTTTCACCAGATATCCCTTGGCCTTGCATGCGGATGTTGCATTGCACTCCAGGTCTCTTCCGTGTCATGTGCCCACGTAACTGATCTAAGCCATTGTGAGTATGCAGGTGCCCTACTCCGGAGCCAACATAACAATATGCAATGGACCGCTAGCAACATACAGAGACCCGTTAGCTTCCTTGATTTTCGGCCCAGCTGGGGGAAGTCATGAAAGAGACAATGTAGTGGGGTGGGGGCAATAGTGTGTTCCAGTACGTCCAATAGCGTGGAACAGATGTCGGTCCAGAATTGGAACAGGTGAGGGCAGTGCCAGAGCATATGGATGTAAGTTGCTTGATCCGTGCCGCACCTGGGGCAGGTGGAGGGGGGGTCAGCGAATATACAGTGTAATCTTTTAGGTGTATGATGATATCTATGCAGGACCTTAAATTGTATTAGTTTACATTTTGAGTTATAAGACACATCTTGGGTGCGAGCACACATTTGAGACCACCTCTCGTCACAGATCTCAACCTCCAGGTCCTCCTCCCAACTGTGTTTCAACTTAGTGAAGGCGGGGGCTGCTCTAGCCTGCAACAGGGAGTATATTCTTGACACTTTACCTTTAAAGGATAGATAGGAACAGAGTTCTGCAACTACGGGTTCGTCAGGTGGTAGTGTGGGGAAATCAGGGTATCTGGATTTAAGATTCCTCCGAAGGGAGGAGTATTGTAGCCATGTAGTGGGCCGACGCTTGAGGGATGGAGGCAGGTCAGACCACTCAACGAAGTTGCCCTGCTCGTATACATTGCGAAGTGTCAGGAAGGCAGTGTCAGCCCAGCGGGATACGATAGATTGTGGGATAGGTGGGACATCAGGGAAGAAGTTCCATAGTGGCAGGTCTCCGTGGAATGGGTGCGGTGTATTAACCAAAGCCCAGAGTTTGGTAAGTGCTAAGGATGTGCTAGCCACGGGGTCTGCAGAGTCGGGGTTGGATGGTATGGGTTTGAGGATAAGGGAGCCACGCACCTGATCAGATACTGTTAGTTTCTCCAGTCGAACATGTGGGGGGGTCAGTGGTGTTAAACCAATGGGAGGTGAATTGGGATTGAGCTACCACCCAATACCTAGTGAAATCTGGGGCGCTAAATCCGCCTAATTCCTTGGGGGTGGTCAGCGTAGAGAGTTTGAGCCGGACTGCACCTGAGTGCCAGAGGAAGGTGTTACTAATATGACGTAGTGGCTTGAAGAATGCGTCCCCTGGCCACATAGGTAGATTGGTGAAATGATACAGGAGTTGGGGTAATACTACCATTTTGAGAATTCCAATCCTACCTGCTAGTGAGATGGGGAGCCTAGTCCAACTGGATGTTTTAGTGGTCAGGATCGTCAAATAATTCAAGTAATTGTCCTCACGCAGCTTCGTCGTGTGTCGGGATACCTCCACCCCCAGGTAGGTGTGCTTGATTGGGACCAGGTGAAACCTATTAAATCCAAGGGGGGTCGTGTAGAGTCTGTAAATGGGAATAATATAGATTTGGAACAGTTTACTTTTAATCCCGAAATGTCTCCAAATTGGGCAATGTCCGCAAGGATAGGGGCAAGGTTGGTTTCTGGAGAGTGAATGTACAGGAGAGCGTTGTCTGCATAGAGGGAGACTATGTCATATTGGCCCGCCGTGCGTAATCCCCTATGGGAGTGTAACTGGTGAATCATGTCAGCGAAAGGTTCAATGGCTACGGCAAAGATTAGTGGGGAAAAAGGGCATCCCTGATGGAACACCTGTCCTCTGTGCGGACTCTAGTTGAGGGAGCGGTGTAGAGTAAGTTAACCCAAGTTAGGAAGTTGGGACCAAATTTACATTTCTCAAGAACTCGCCATAGGTATTTCCGCGAGACCGAGTCGAATGCCTTCTGCATGCCCAGAGTAGCTGCCACCGCCTGTGTGGTTGGGTTGACCCTACTGATCACGTTAAAGAGTCTTCTTAAATTCAGGGATGTCGACCTTCATGGGACAAATCCTGCCTGGTCAGGGTGAATAATGTGTGGCATAATTGGGGCTAACCGGTTGGCTAGAAATTTAGCTTATATTTTAACATCACTATTAATCAATGAGAGGGGTCGATATGAGCCACATTGGGAAGGGGGCTTACCAGGCTTGAGGAGGACTGTAATCAATGCCTCCCGTAGGGAAGGGGGAAGTATACCCTTTTCACACGATTCCTCCCACAGGGTCAGCAGGTGTGGGACTAGTAGTGTCTTATATTGTTTATAAAATTCCATGGGAAGCCCATCCAGGGGCTTTACCTGATGCTAATGACTCAATGGCTTTGGTGAGCTCCACCGGAGTGATTTGTCTCTCCATGGAGATACCAGCTTCATCGGACAGGACAGAGAGAGGAAGAGAGTCCAAAAAGGAGTCGATTTCTGATATGGGGGGTCCGTCAACTTCTGAGTACAGGGAGGTGTAGAACGATAGAAATTCAGAGTTGATGTCATGTGGGGAAACGGCCATGGAGCTGTCTGGCCTCACTATAGCGGGGATATTGGGGTCACCGAATTCGCGACGAAGCTGTCTTGCTAGCATACGGTCCGGTCGTTCACCTTCACCGTATCTCCTCGCCGAGTGGGGGGAGTGCAGGAATTTGATCTCACGTTCCGCGAGGTTACGAAAATTATCCAGTTCCCAGCCCAATGCCGAGAGCGTGGTTGGGGAGTGGTCGAGAGCGTATTGGGTCTCGAGCTTGGCTAGGGATGATTCGCTAACGGAGATATCTGCGCGGATTCCCTTAAGAATGCTGCACCCCTTGGAGATGGCGATTCCCCTCGTATATGCTTTAAATGATTCCCAGAGCATAGCGTGCGTTGTCACAGAGTCCGTATTGACCTCAAAGAACTCTTCAATGGAGGATTCAAGCTCAGCAGCAAAAACCTGATCGAGAAGCGCATGGGCGCTCATCCTCCACTGTCTCGTCCTGTCGGTATAAGGGCCCCAGTTCAGCGTGATGAGAATAGGTGAGTGGTCTGATAGTGTTCTGGGGAGGATAGCCTGGTGGGACAGGGACCTAACTAGCATGTCGGTTATAAGCCATCTGTCTATTCTAGAGTGCGAATCGTGGACTGAGGAATAGAATGTCTATGTGCGGGAATCGGGGTACATTAGCCGCCAGGGATCCACTAGTGACAGTCGAGGGAGTGTTGTAAGAATGGTATAGGCTTCTCTGGAGAGTTGGCGAGGTCTCAAGCCCGACCTGTCTAGGGTGACATCCAATATAGTGTTAAAATCACCCCCCCATATAATCGGAATCAAGGGAAAGCTTTCCAGGACAGAGGCTAGGTGTAGATAGAAGTTGGGGTCGTCGACATTCGGGCCGTAGATGTTTAGGATAGCTACCTCCTGGTATTGCAGTGTGCCGATGGTCAATACATATCTGCCAAGGGGGTTTATGCGTGAGTGATTGCACACAAATCTCAAGTTTCTGTGTATTAAAGTGAGAGTGCCACGTCTTTGGGTGGAATAGTTAGCATAATACCTCTGTTTAGCGAATCGTTCACACTGTTCGGAACGAGCATGGGTTTCTTGCAGGCATAGAATTTTGACACTGTGGCGCTCAGCATATAGCTGTATTTGCCGAATCTTTTTGTGATTGCCCAAGCCCCGGACATTCCAGCTCATAAAGGTCAGGTCATTACTCGCCATTCATGCAGGGACGTTGATTTGAGCTCAGCAAATAGGTTACCAGATAAGAGGAAGTCCATTGATCTGGGTGTAGGCGGATCTCTGCCGATGTGTATGTGATGTAATGCTGTGGCGCATGTGGCGCCTCCAGTGGTCGTCAAGACATTTTTAACCATAACTACCCCCTCTGCCCCCTCCCACATCCCTCCCCCAACCAGAGGGACGAAACCCAAACCAATCAACAACAAAAACAGAGTTCTAGGCATCTGCGCCTGGGGGGCTGTTAGTTAGCCTGGCGATGGCGCGCCAAGCCGGGGAGAGCGTGAGGAGAATATACAATGCAGCAGTGGTAATTAGAGTACATAGTGTTGGAGCAAGGGAGCAGCGGGTGCCAAAATATTTGAAAGGGTTATATATTTGGTGCCATTTCACAAATGTGCACAAAAGTTTGCAAAACAATTTAAGACCCTGATTTGAATGTTGTTGCAGAGTTTGATGGGATTCCGTGAAGAGGGGGCAAAATTAGAGGGGGTTTCAACATTTTTAGATGGCTTATACCTTTGTTGCCGTTTGACGAATGTGCACAAAAGATTGTAGAAAGATTATAGACATAACCTTGAATATTTCTGCAATGTCTGAATGGATTTTGACAACTGGGAGCAAACTTATATGACTATTTTATGTTTGCATATTTTGACACTTTTCAAAAAATAAAACATGGAGGCATTTGCAGGAAAGATGTGCAAGGAGCATTGGCAAGAACTTGAAACCATGGTTTTGCAAATGTGTCCATGTTTTATATTTTGAAAAGTGTCATGATGTAGGTACAAAAAATAGTGATATGCCATTGGACTGAGGTATAGCCGGTGGCTATGCAACGGCCAGATTGTCCGAGTCATGGTTGTGGCCATGGGCAGTGGCCAGATTGTCTGAGTCAGGATCATCTGGCTACTGACCATGACCACGAGGGACTGGCAGTGGGGTTAAAGTGGGCAAGGCACTGGCTATGTGGTGAAGTTTTGCAAAATCTAGATAGGATTGAATGGGGAAAAAAATCTGCCTGTGGCTAAAATTCTGTCTGTAGCTACAGCCCAAAGTGCTGCACAGGATTGCATGAATAGATCGCCATGACTATCGCTGCATACACTCCAAGACAATGCTAATCAGCAGATAATTACCAAGCATGCCGAACCAGGTGCCTGCGTGGTCACCAGGCCACCCCTTGAAATCATAACCCACCGTTCTTTACAACCATGGTGGGACAAGGTATTGGGATTGGATGCTGGACTCATTTCCACAACCTTCTACCTCATCTTCCTGTCTTCTTGATTGTCTTTTCAAGTGTTGCACTTCTTTCGTTGTGTAGGTCCTCCAGCTGGTGGTGGTGGTGGCTCTTGGGAGGAGGGATGGTAATAGCTCATACAATTTATAAGATAAATAGCAGTTTTCCTAATATTCTTCGAAGTATGTGCAGTATGCTAGATTGTTTATGGATAATGAGTAAGAATAGGTGTAGGAGCTGTGCAAGGGTAAATGTTGACCTTCAAAGTTCCTAGATGAGCTGAGAAATTCAGTTCTGAACTGTTGGCGAAGCACGGACCCATTTGCGAAGTGCAGACACGTTTGCAAACACGTCATCATGTCATGCGCGAGCCCGTGGTCAGGTGACACTTTCTGAAAAGTCGGCGATAACGTCAGATGTTCACGAGAAATGTTGCTATATTGGGGTAAATATGTTATTGGTAAGTTGTAGCAAATTAGGGTGCACTGGTAAAAACCCATGACATTCAATGAAAAAACATTGTTAAAGGGACGTTATGGTTAGAAGTAAAATCGAAAAACCCTAGAAATTTGCCTGTTATGGTAAGCTAAGTAACAATAACTCGTGCCACCACCGTGTACTGCTAAGACAAACACCCAGTACATGAAAGATGACATCACAACTGTCAATGATGACATCACTAATAACATCACATATTGAAATAATTTTGAAATAAGATGTCAGGGGTGATAGGGGGATCCATTATAAGCTACTTAATGTATTAAAGAATGTTCTAATCTAAAGAAAAAATTATATTCGAGTGCTGTTGTTAATATAGAAAATGTATTCATACATACACATCTGCAATGGCTGCAGCATGTACCAAAAAAGTACAATATTTTTAATCTGATAATTTCTGATAGTAACATAATAAATGCTACCTTATGAGAGTTTTGCCTAATGTTAAACACAAAATAAATAGCTAACAATTTCAAACTTGTGACTTACTTGTGTTAGTTCAAAAATACATATAAAAACCCAGAATGCATACCAATTAGAGCCACATACAGGGAAACTAAAGCAAGGAAGAAAGAAACAACTGCACCAAAGAATGGCATTAACATTAGAGTTGATTATTATGTGCACAAATTAATTGTGTGGGTGAGGCTGGCTTATTGCCCCATGCATGTGCACCATGAGGTAAAAAAAATCCTATGGAAAGTACTTTAAGAAGATATAAGAAGGTTAAAGTAAATATATTTCTGAGGCTTGTGGAATCTGCTTAGATCACATGCTGTGCATAGGCCGACATCTAGTGGAAGCTGCGGAGTATTACAGTTTGTTTTTCGAAAGTTGAAAATGGGCGTCGACACAGGCGTGCCAGTAATACTATCCCTAGTGTGACGTCCACTGTACCCAAGATCCCTCACGCGTGTAGGATCCTCAGATTGTTTTTTTCCGCCATACTGGTCGGAAGCATCTTGCGGAGTTCCCTGGCCTTAGCCATACTTTTGCTGTTATTATAATTATAATTCTTATTCATTCCCTTCCCCACCCCAACGTCGACCCTCGACCTCGACCTCGACGACGGCTGGAGAAGTCATCGACCGTCGACTGCTGCACGACGGATCTGGGCCTCGGAAGGCCGCTGGCCTCGGCCCGGGCCTAGTAGGCCGCTGGCCTCGGCCCTTACAAGTAGGGAGAGTGGGGGGTGGTACATACTCTTCACTCGTGATATATAGTTACATTTTATATATTCCTACACTTAGCAGCCCGCTGCCTTAAGGTGCGTATGCAGGGTACCCCTTTTCAATTCTGCCCCAATGCAATCGCAAATACCCTTGGGTCGACAGGCACGCCACGTGCAATCTCTGCTTACCGAGGGATCACCCCGAAGCGAACTGCAGAGCGTGTAGTAGGTTTAAACCTAAGACACTTAAGGACCGTTCGACAAAGCGTTGGGCCCACCACGCCAGGCAGGAGGCCATGGCAGCGGAGGGCGCCTTCAGCGATGGCAGCGACGCCGTACTTTCGGACGGCGAGGGCATTACGGCGTCGAAAGACAGCCGGCGAGCGCAGGTCCCCGACCTCGGAAGGTCGTCCGGCAGGGCGGCTATGGGGAAGACCCCCGGCGACGAAAGCGCTACACACCTAACACACACTAAACACACTAGGACCAACCGGACCTCGACGACGTCGACTTCCCGGAAAGAGGCACAAAAAGAACGGTCCGACTCGGTGTCCTCTGGGCGCTCTCGATCGAGATCACCTCACGACGCAAGGCAATCATCCACTCTTGCCAAGAGTGCCTCGCTACACACATTAACGGAAGTTCGATCGTCGGGAGACGAAGACGACTTCCACCCCCAGGCCGCGCTCCAAGTTACCGAGACCGCGGTTAACATCAGTGAGGCCCCACGCCCGAAGCACACAGATACCTCTCCAGACCCTCGGCGCCAGGCGTCGAAAGTCTCTGGGGCCTCCAAGGGACAGGGAAAACATTTTTCCACGCACGAGGAGGGGGGGAAACAGCGGAAAGCACAGCCTTCCACTCCTGTAAAGCCATCCTCTCACCCTAGGCAGACAAGCAAACACAAGTCTACCCTTGAAAAGTCCCATAAATCATCACCTACTAAAGTAATACCCTGTTCCAGGGAATGGTCCAGTGAAGACATAGACAGGGTTATGTCTAGGATGTCTTCCTTGGCTGATTTTTATAATAAGAACCCAGAACATTTTCTTTCATATAACCCTCAAGGGGCCACACCCTCAGGCTCCTCCGATCCTATCCCGCTAAGTAAAAAGCCCCGGTTCGAAAGACCTGAACCCTTCGAGGTTCAGCCTTACTCCACTCCATATTCTACTCCACTCCCCAGTTACCAGGGACAAGTTTTCCCTGAAGAGGACCAGGAGTTTGAAATTATGGAAGAACAAACCGGGACAGATTACTATGCAGAGGATGAGGACCTGGAGGAGGGAGAAGATGAGCAGGAAATTTACAGAGTAGATTCCCCAGTACAAAGCGAAGCCCCAGTTACCGACTCTCCAGTTGATAACCAGTCCCTCCTTAACGAGGTTCTCGCTCGAGCAGCGGAACATTTCCACATCGACACCCACGGTGTACAGGAGGAAAGGGACTTCGCGGAGGAGTTTGTAGGAGAGAGGAGACCGGTCGCTCAGACCATCCCTATCCTCAAATCCATCCAACGAAGAATAGATCCTTCCCTGGTGAATCCTAACCTCACCAGAGCTGTCAACCCCAGAATTGAAAAGATTTTCCGGGCAGCCCAGTCTGACCCTCTGTATATAAGGGGACATCTTAAACCAGATTCCCTAGTGGTTACCAACACTAGAAAAAGGGCTGGCACGCCCTTATCTTCATCAGAAGCTCCTCCCGACAAGGAGAACAAAAAACTTTACGGGTTTGGCAGGAAGGTAGCCTCAACGTCCGCCTACCAAGCAAGGATTGCGAATTCCACCACCCTGTTGGCTAGTTACAATTGCCATCAATGGGAAGAAGTCGCGGCGCTCATTGCCTCTGCTCCAGAACCGTTAAAGGGCCAGCTGGCTCGGATCTCGGCAGAGGGGAGAGCCGTGTCTGGTTGCATTTTAAAAGCAACTTTCGACGCCGCTGACAACGCAGGGAGATTGATAGCAGAAGGTACTGTTATCAAGAGACATGCGTGGTTACGGCAGTCGGGATTCAAGACAGAAACCCAGGCTTCTTTAATAGACAAGCCAGTGGAACCCGACCTATTGTTTGGGAAAGCGGTCGAAGACGCACTTAAAAATTCCAAAGATGAATATGAGACTCTCAAATCCCTTGGCCAGCTTACCAACAAACCCCCTAACCAGAGGGGGAACAGTAATTTTCGTCGCCCACGCGGCCAAAATTCACAAAGAGGCAACTATGCCCAGGGACAGGGTACACAATGGAATAACAACCAGCAGTCTACCCAGAGTTACGGCAGGGGTAACAAGAGAGGTCGTGGAAGAGGCAGAGGCAGCCCCAACAAGGGAGGTGGCACGCCTCCACCAAAACAGTGACGCTCAGTTCAGGGTCCCTTGTCACGCAACCCCAGTAGGGGGACGCATTTCCACCTTCACCCAGGCTTGGGAAGGGATCACCTCAGACAGATGGGTGCTGTCAACAGTATCCGCAGGATATTGTATAGAACTACTGCAGCGTCCCCGGAACCATCCTCCACGACAAAGAGTGCACTCCCTAGAGCATCAAATGATCCTTCTCGAGGAGATCGCCATTCTGCTAGGAAAGGACGCGATAGAACTCGTCCCAGGACACCAGGTAAACAAGGGTATCTATTCAACTTACTTCCTTGTGCCAAAGAAAGATTTGACAATGCGCCCAGTATTGGACTTACGGCCTGCCAACAAGTATGTCAAGCCACAAAAATTCCGTATGACCACGCTACAAGAGGTAATCCCCCTCCTAAAAAAGGGGGATTACATGGCAACCTTGGATATGAAAGATGCTTATTTTCATATTTCCATGCTCCCAGCGCACAGAAAGTACTTGCGCTTCAAGGTGGACAGTCGCCACTACCAATTCAAGGTACTGCCCTTCGGGATAGCTTCAGCACCAAGGGTATTCACCAAGGTACTGGCGGTGGCGGCTGCACACCTACGCAGGGAGGCAATCCCGGTGTACCCTTATCTGGACGACTGGCTCATAACGGGGGAAACACCAGAAATTTGCAGGTCAAACATTCAGAGGACTATCGACCTCCTCCACGAATTAGGCTTCTCTATCAACGAGAAAAAGTCAAGTCTGGTGCCAAGCACCTCAAAACAGTTTCTAGGAGCTATCCTAGATACTCAGAAAGGATTGACCTTCCCTTCGGAAGAGAGAATTCGGAATATACTTCTGCAAATTCCGCATTATCAGTCAGGTCAACAGATAACAGTACGCAAAGCTATGCGGTTACTGGGCATGATGGCGTCATGCATTTACCTGGTCCCCCACGCGCGTCTGCGCATGCGTCCCATGCAGGAATGGTTGGCGAAACAGTGGTCTCAGGCAAGTGGTCATTGGGACGATCTAGTGGTCGTTTCGCCAACACTCGTACAGAGCCTACACTGGTGGACAAGAGAGAATCTCGCAAAGGGGAAACCCTTTTACGATCCCGAAGTACAAGCCGTGGTGACTACAGATGCATGCCTGACTGGGTGGGGAGCTCACCATCTCCACCACACAGCTCAGGGTCTCTGGTCTCACTCAGTAGCCAAGAACCACATCAATCTGCTAGAGCTTCTGGCAGTATTCCGAGCGCTAAAGGCGTTCGAGCCCCATCTACTGAACTTGTCGGTGCAGATCAGGACGGACAGCACGACAGCCATGTTCTATCTGAACAAGCAAGGGGGGACTCGTTCGCCAAATCTGTCCAAGCTTGCCCAGAAAATATGGATATGGGCACTCAGACGGAACATCTTCCTGTCATCACAACATGTTCCAGGGGAGCTCAATTCCCTAGCGGATGCTCTAAGCAGAGACTCCCTCCCAGAAGAACACGAATGGGTCCTTCACAGAAACGTAGTAGAAGATCTCTTCTCTCAGTGGGGTTTCCCCACTATAGACCTATTCGCCACAAGCGAAAACAAACAATGCCCAGGATTTGCATCCAGGTTCCCCCAGCCGGACTCCCAAGGGAATGCCCTGTGGATGAACTGGTCAGGGATGTTTGCGTACGCTTTTCCACCAACTCCTCTCATCAGGAAGGTGGTGTACAAGATGAACAAGGAATCGATGACGCTCATCCTAGTTGCTCCCATGTGGGCGAGACAACCATGGTTTCCACACCTACGCAGGATGGCGGTGTGCGAGCCCATCAGACTCCCAGCCTGGTACAACCTACTGTCCCAGCAACAGGGTCGAACAGTGCATCAGGAACCCAACTCTATGAACCTAGCAGCATGGTTCCTGAAGTCATAGAGTTTGGACATCTCAAATTACCACAGAGGTGTATGGACATTCTAAAGGAGTCCAGGAAACCAAATACAAGGCACTGTTACTTTGATAAGTGGAAAAGATTCGTTATCTGGTGCCAGAATAAACAAATCAACCCGGTTGATTGCACTCCTTCCAACGTTGTGACATACATGCTCCACCTGCTGGATGCAGGGTTGGTTTTTAACTCGCTGAAAGTACACCTGGCAGCCCTCTCGGCTTACACCACATCCCATAACAAGGTCTCGTGGTGGAAAGTACCAGTGGTTAAAGCCTTCATGGAAGGAGTAAAGAGACTTCACCCTCCTATTTCGAACCCACCGCCAGGATGGGACCTCAACGTGGTGCTAGCTAAGCTCATGGGACCCCCATTCGAACCCATGCATAAAAGTAGTCTCAAACACCTGACTTATAAAACGGCCTTCTTAGTAGCCATTACCTCCATAAGAAGGGTCAGTGAAATTCAGGCTCTGTCAGTGCAGGATCCTTTCTTTACTATCCACAAGGACAAACTGGTTTTACGCACACACCCTAGGTTCTCACCTAAATTCATATCCAAGTTCCATGTAAACCAGTCCATCGAGCTTCCGGCTTTCTTCCAAAACCCGCAAAGCTCGGCTGAGGTGAAACTACACACCCTAGATGTGCGTAGGGCGGTCCTATACTATGTAAATAAAACCAGACCGCTAAGGAAAACAGATCAACTGTTTGTCTCCGTAGCTACAGGCAGAGAGGGGGATCGCGTCTCTAAGGGCGCTATCTCGAAGTGGATTATCAACTGTATACAGCTGTGTTACTCTCTTTCTGGAAAGACTCTGCCTTTTACGCCAAGGGCCCACTCTACTAGAGGCATTGGTGCCACTCTGGCTTTCATTGCAAATGTTCCCCTCGACACCATTTGCAAAGCAGCTACTTGGAGCTCTATTCACACTTTTTTTTTTGAAAATATATTTTTATTGACATTTTACAGGTTATTACTGTGAACATTGCACCAAGAAGAAAACAGTATTACATTTATTGAAAGCGTACCCACCAATAACCCTTTTATCCCCCCCCCACCCCCCTAGCCGATTAATCAAAATAGAATCTGGATTTAACACCCCGTAGCACAATGCACAGTCCCAGAGCACAGGCGATGGATATTTTTTGCACACTTGCCCTTGGGCTCAACCCATTGGGACCCCCTTGTGGGGGGGAGAGAACATGTCCCGATTAATGGGTGCCATTGGAGACCCCGACTTTACAGTTTCACAGTGTCTAAAGGACAGAACCGGGCCCACCATAAAAATTAGACCCCTCATGTACTGCGTTCGTATTTTTCAAAAAATGGGAGCCAGAGTTCTCCGATATTGGTTTTGGATTCATCAAGAACGTGCGTAAGGAATTCCATGTCATAAATCGCTCTGACCTTGATGACCCATTCCTTTTCCTGTGGCATGTTTGGGTTTTTCCACTTTTGGGCCAGGCAACACCTGGCTGCCACAAGCATGACCTGGAGCATGTGGCCCTGAGTGTCCTCCTGGTCGTCCCCAACACCAATCCCAAAGAGGAGCAGCCAGGGACAGAGGGGTCTGTCTATCCCATCCACCCCCCTGATCCAGGATAAGACCTCTCCCCAATACATCTGTACCCTGGGGCACGACCACCACATGTGTATGTAGTCTCCGGTGGTGTTTCGGCATTTCCAGCAGTGTGGGTCGTAACCTGGGAGCATTCTGGATAGTCTCTGGGGGGGATAGTGCCACCTATGTAAGACCTTTAATGCCTGGTGTCTGTATTGGAGGGACGTGGTTGAGCGATGGGCTCGGATACACATCTTGGTCCATCTCCTATCGTCTATTGCCATGCCAAGGTCTCTTTCCCATTGCGTTCGTGCTGGGGGGGGGTCCCTTGGTATTGAAAACAAGAGGAGTCTGTACAACCGAGCAATCACCCCCTTGGAGCCCCGAGTAGAGATGATCTCTTTCTCAAAATCCGTAAGGTCCCTCCTAAGAGTGTCCCCCCACGAGGGTTCTGAGAGAACTCCCTTAAGCTGGAGGTAGCGGAACGGTGACAACTTGCCCAGACCCAGAGCCTCCTCAAGGTCAGGAAGGGGCATGAAGGATCCCCCCACCCATAGATGGCAGGCCCTGACCAAGCCCGCCTCGTACCAACTCTGGTATGCTGCTGGTTCCGCTATTTTGGCCAGGAATGGTGGCGCCCAAATGCAACTTAGCGGGGAGGGCCAGGTCGTAAGCCACCTGAAATAGCTCCCCTCCTTCCAGACCGACCAGAGAACCCCCAGCACTGGGTGTTCATGTACCCTCCTGGGGATGCGTGTTCTTGGGACCCATAACTGCTCGTCAATCGTGACTGGGGCAAGAAGTCTATTGTCCAGAGCCACCCACTGTTTCTCCGTCCCAGGATTAAAATGGTCAACCAGAATCCTTAGCTGTGATGCCCTGTAATACGCATCGAAATCGGGAAACCCCACTCCTCCATCCTCCTTCGGTCTTGTCAAGACATCGTAGGAGATTCTATGTTTCTTTCCCGCCCAAAGGAATCTAAGCAATACCCGCCTCGTTGAGTCGAAAAAGGGCTTCGGCACTTGGGTGGGGAGCATCTGGAAGAGAAATAGAAACTTGGGGAGTATTACCATCTTAATCAGGTTGAGCCGTGCCATCCACGAGAACCCCGCCGCCGCCCACCTCTCAATATCTCTCTTAACAGCCGTCCATAGTGGGGTAAAATTGCGCGCGAAGAGGTCACCCGGGGAGGATGGGATTTGGATTCCCAGGTATCGGAACCCCTCTCTCTGCATTTGGAAGGGGAGACTTTCCACATACTGTACTTCTGTTTCCGGGAGCTGACCCCCCACGAAGGCCACTGACTTGTCTAGGTTAACTTTATACCCCGAGAGGTTACCATAGCGCGTCAGGGCCTGTAGTACATGAGGGATCGTCTGTGACGGCTTGGTAACATACAAAAGGACATCATCTGCGAACAGACTAATCTTGCAATGGGAGCCGCCCAATTGGACCCCTTTGATGTTTTCGTTGTTACGTATGGAGATTGCCCAGGGTTCCATAACTAGGGCGTATATCAAGGGGGATAGTGGGCATCCTTGTCTTGTACCTCGCCCCAGGGGGAAAGACCCTGACTTCGTCCCATTAGCTACCACCCTAGCTGTTGGGGAAGAGTACAGTGCCGCCATCCAGCCCAACCACCTTTGGCCCATTCCCACCGCAGACAAGACCTCTCCCATGAATTCCCAGCTCACCCTATCGAAGGCCTTCTCTGCGTCTAGGGATAGGAGCAAAGCTCCCTCGTTCCGGATCTCCCTTGAGTACAGCACGTGGAGAGTTTTACGCATGCTGTCTGAGGCCTGTCTGTTAAGTATGAAACCCGCCTGGTCGGGGTGAACCAGTCGGGGAAGGCACTTTTCTAGGCGAGATGCCAGAATTCTAGTGAATATCTTTGCGTCGAGGTTTAAGAGGGAAATGGGTCTGTAGGAGCCACACTCCCTCGGGTCCTTTCCCGGCTTTGGGATAACCGTGATGAGGGCCTGGAGGAAGGAGGGTGGGAGCGTCTCCTCGTTTCGGATTTGGTTAAAGAGTTTGGCTAGGGGTTCCACCAGCGAAGATGAGAATTGCTTGTAAAAATCGGCTGTGTAGCCGTCTCCCCCCGGGGCCTTACCCACCCTCAGCCTCTTGATGGCCGCCTCTACCTCGTCAATAGTTATGTCCGACTCTAGCGCCTGTAGTTCCGCCTCCCTCAAGCGTGGCGGGGGGTATTCCTCTAGATATGCCCGTATCTCCTCTGGTGATGTTCCCCCTTGTTTTGTATATAGTTCCTTATAGTAGTCTGCGAAGGAGCCCACTACCTCTGCTTTGTTGTTGAGCATGGAGCCCTCCCGGTCCTTAATGGGGCCCACCCTTCTCTCCAGTCTACATCCCCTGGATCTACGAGCCAACAGCGTTCCCACCCTGTCCCCCCTCTCATAGTACCTCTGCCTTGTGTATCTCAGCTTCTTTACCACCTCTCCTATGAGAGCCGTGTGTAGGGCCTGTCGTTTCTCGCTCATTTCCACTAAGATGGATTCCCTGTCCGTCCCCGCCTGATTGAGTCTGCCCCGTAAGGTTCCAAGGTCCGCCCGTATCCTGGCTTCGACGAGCCCTCTTTCCCGTTTACGTCTGGCTCCTTCTGCTATGAGGAGGCCACGGAAGGTGGCCTTTGCTGCCTCCCACACCGTTGGCATGCCTGTTTCCCCATTATCATTTGTTTCAAAGTATGCCGCCATTTCACCTTTTAGGAAGTCCCTAAAGACTGGGTCTCTAAGAAGCACATCATTGCACCTCCAGTGAGTTGATCGGGGGGAGATGGGGAGAAACCAGCTCGCCACTAGGAGCTCGTGATCGGACCAGGTTATTGCCTCGACACGCGGGTCCGTGGCCACTCCGCCTCCCTCCTTGGATGTCAGAAGCAGGTCGATTCTGGTGTATGTGTAGTGTGGGGGGGAGAAAAATGTATAGCCTCCCGGTTCTGGATGTGTTACCCGCCAAACATCTTCCCAGTAGTGTTCCCTCAGGAGAGTCTGGAATGAAATATTGTCTTTGGATATTGCCTTGGGTCCAACCCCTCGGGCCGTCCACCAGTCTAGTTTGGGGTCCATTACGAGATTGAAGTCACCTCCGAGGATCATGGCCCCCTCCGCCCATTCATCGATTACTCCCATTATTTGGGTTAGGAACCTAATCTGGCCAGAATTGGGTGCGTAGAGGGTAGCCAGAGTGATACGTTCGCCTTCATGAGTGCCCTTGATTGCCAGGAACCGCCCCCCAAAACCCCTCTTGGTTTCGGTATTGGAGAGGTGGAACGTTTTATTGAGGAGGATCCCTACCCCCTCCTTCTTCGAACTTCTGTGTGAGGCCCAGTAATTGGATCCAATGTCCCTTCCCCTTATGGGTGATTCCTTGCCCTGTCTGTAGTGAGTTTCTTGGAGGAAGAGTACCGTTAGTTGTTGCTTGCGAAACATGTTGCTCGTCAGGGATCTCTTGTTCTGAGAGTTAAGGCCCTTGACATTGAGTGTGCCTATCTTTCCCTCAACCATTGTCGTATGGAGAGGCCACCTTTGTTTGTCCTGTGTCGCCGAGTTGCCCTGTGGACTGTGTCCGTATTGTAAACCCTAGTTTGATTCGGCTATTACCCCCTTCCTCCCCCTGTGTTCCCCACCCCCCTACCCCCACCCATTCCACCCCTCCCGCCCCTTCCCCCCATTCCCTTTTCCCTTTCATTGTAAGGCGTCCGTCCACGCCCCCCAACTAATGTCGGGGTTGGTCAACGAACCACCAAGGACTCTTACCCCAGCCCCGGGTATTTCTTATATTAGGGATCCCCATCTTTTGTTCTTCCCTATATATCGACCCCATCCGTCACCTCAGTGGAGGTGATCAACACTGGAGCCCGAGAGCCCCTCGGCCCCCACACCCACCCCCAGGTCCAAACTCAACCCCACACCGGGAAAAACACAACCAAACCATTAACCTTGCATCAAACTGCTTCCCGCCCTCCAACCCGGCGGTCCAAACTCGCGCCAACGTGGCGCCTGGCCTTGGCTTTATGAGGCCAGGCCTCATTTTCCAGCTCTATCAAAGCCTAAAACATAGGAGCATCAGTAGGGTTCCTCGACCCCCGAAAGAGTGGTATAGTCATGAGTTCGGAAGGACCTCAGCGGACGCTGATGGGTGTCTTGTTTTCTGGAATTTACGAGTACCCTTGACCTTAGACTTGCCGCTAAGCTTTCCCGGACCGGCCGGGCCTCTGGGGAGATCTTGGGTGTCACCCACTCTGCCGCCCGAGGGAGCGGGCATGTCACCAAGGAGGTCATCTGTGGCCCTCTGAATGTCCTCCTCCGAGACCAGATGGTACTTCTCACCCTGCCATTCAAACGATAGGCGAAAGGGGTGGCCCCAGCGGTATCTGACCCCCTTCCCTTGTAGCCATCTTGTGAGGGTGCCACATTTCTTCCTCATTAGTAGGGTGAGAGCTGAGAGGTCCTGAAATATGGACACCCTAGAGTCCCCGTATTGGATATTGCCTAGGTTTTTTGCCTTTTCCAGGATCCTGGCTTTGTCCTTGTAGTGATGCAGTCTAGCCAGCACTGAGCGCGGGCCCCTGCCTCCTCCGCCCGCCCGGTGGACCCTATCAAACTTGATCTCGCCTCCAGCACTCTCGCCCAGGGCAATCCTTATGATATCCAGTACTTTACCCTCCAGGCCTTGTATGGTCTCGCCCTCTGATTCCACCAGCCCAAAAATGCGTAGGTTGTTCCTCCTTTCTCTATTTTCCATGTCGTCCACTTTAAACCGGAGTTCCTCCTCGCGCCGTTGCATGTCCTGGAACCTGACCTCCATTTGGGTCTCGAGGAGGGTTGTGGAGAGCTGGTTATTTTCGACCCCCTCCATCCGGTCCTCGAGGGTGGTAACTTTGGTGGTAAGGTCCGCCAATTTGGCCCCCATGTCAGTTCTCATCCCACGTATCTCCTCTAGGATTATCTGGATATTGTTTTGTATAGCCCCCAGGTCGGGGGGGGGGGTAGAGGAGCCCCCTGCCGCCATTCCACCTCCAGAAGCCACAAATTGGTATTTGGCGAGGGTCTCCCTCCAGCTCATGGGGGGGGGGGGACTCCGGTGGGCTGTATTCGGTGTGGCCTGTCCAGCCCACAATCTTGATCTTGGAGTGCAGCGTATAGTTAACGACCCCAGAGGTGAGACAGGTAGGCACCTGGTGGGCGAATGTCCCCCCGATGACGATCCCAAGCGATGGGCGCAGCCAGGCCGAGGTTTCCGTGTATGGTACGTTGCCCAGTCGAGAGTCCGGGGGTCTGGTATCGGTGGGGCCCTCTGGCGTGCCCCCGGTGCCCTCTCCTCCCGCGTCGTGCTCCAGTGGGGTGATCGTGAGGGGAATGGTCCGATTGACCTCTCGCCAATAGTCCTTGGTCCCTTATGTTCCTCCGTGTGTCGGCCCCCCGGGGGGATCCACTGTAGCAGGAGCCGCCCCAGGCCCCATTCAAGGTTAGAGAGAGGGGGGGGGGCCGCGCCCCTGCGTCGGCCTCCCGAATCCGTGGGGGAGTCTGGGGTCGCTATTCCGCCTCGGGCCCCGGGCGTCTTCCGGGGAGGAAGGTGTGGTGGGGGGGGGGGGGGGGGCGCGCTCCTGCGTCGCCCCTCCGGGCCCGTACGTGTGCCGAGGGCGCTCTCGCCTCAAGCCCCGCTTGTCCCCGAGGGGGGAAGAGTCAAAGCCGGGGGGATTCACTGTGGCAGGAGCCGCCCCAGGCCCCGTTCAAGGTTAGAGAGAGGGGGGGCCTCCCGAGTCCGTGGGGGAGTCTGGGTCGCTATCCTGCTCCGGGGAGGAAGGTGAGGCGGGGGGGGGGTTGCGCTCCTCCGGGCCCGCAAGTGCGCCGAGGGCGCTCTCACCTCTCGCGCCGGGCCGACGCGCTGCTCTGTGGGTCCGGGCTTCAGGTCGTTTCCTCGTTCGGCCGCCGGTCCCGCGTGTGGTCTCCGCCTTAGCCTCTGCGCACTCTGTGCGCATCTGATCTCTCCTTCTCCTGGTCCTGCGCGCCCGCCGCGGCCCTCAGCCGTGCTCCGCTCCGCTCCAGAGTGTGGGGGGAAGGGCCGATGGATCCCCCGGGCGGCCGAACTCGATGAAGCCTGCACGGCCGAGGGTCGGAGTTGGACCCAGCTGGGGGGCGAGGGCTCCCACAGTCTCGTGGGGGGGTCTCAAGGAGGGTGGGGGCCCCACTCTTCTTCACCGCCAACGATAACCCGGGGCTGGGTACGGAGCTCTCTGCTCAGGCAGCCATGTTGCCTGCGCCCCCTGGTGGCCTCCCTATTCACACTTTTACTCAGCATTACTGCATTGACACTCATTCCAAGACAGATACACAAGTGGGACAAGCGGTTCTAAGACACCTGTTTGCTCATGACCCTTCTCACATCCCACCTCCTTCTTCTGGTACTGCTCGCTAATCTATGCACAGCATGTGATCTAAGCAGATTCCACAAGCCTCAGAAGGGATACATTACTCACCGTAATCGTATTTCTGATGCTTGTATCTGCTTAGATTCACATGCGACCCACCCTTCCTCCCCTCCGAGAGAAGGCGCATGATTGCTTGTAGTCTTACCTTTCTGTCTATCTGCTTGGATTATCTGTACTCACGCTACTCCTCATGCTTCCTCATGTCAGAAAAAAAAATACAATCTGAGGATCCTACACGCGTGAGGGATCTTGGGTACAGTGGACGTCACACTAGGGATAGTATTACTGGCACGCCTGTGTCGACGCCCATTTTCAACTTTCGGAAAACAAACTGTAATACTCCGCAGCTTCCACTAGATGTCGGCCTATGCACAGCATGTGAATCTAAGCAGATACAAGCATCAGAAATACGATTACGGTGAGTAATGTATCCAATATATATATACTAGCCTGGACATGTCAGTGAACAACAACAAGTGGCCCAGATATGTGATGTCATCAGTGATGTTATCAATGACATTTGTGATGCCATCTTTGATGTCCTGGGTGTTAGTCTTAGCAGTGCACGGTGGTGGCACGAGTTATGGTTGCTTAGCTTACCATAACTTGCGAATTACTGGGGTTTTTCGGTTTTACTTGTAACCATAACGTCCCTTTAACAAAGATTTTTCATTGAATTTCATAGCTTTTTATTAGTGCAACTTTACCATAACGTCCCTTTAATAACGGTTTTTCATTGAATATATATATATATATATATAGTCATGTATATATGTGTATGAAAGGGGGTTAAATAAGGGATGTAGGTTATGGTAGTATGTATAGGGTATGTTAGTATGTATACGTTATGTTAGTCTGCGAAAGCAGTGTGTAGTGAGACAGGAAAGGCAAGTGGTGACCTGCCTAAGGTCGCCATGGGGGTGGAACCACCCACTGGGACCCTCTTCTGGCCCTGCTCTAAAGTGGGTGGTGCCAAGCAGGGAATAGATGTGTGGTCCATCTGTTTCACCCTAAGGGTCTACCCTTGACCCCTCTCAGGGCAAGTGGGTTGATGGATCATAAAACCTACAAGGACATAATGCCAGGGTATGTTAGAGATATTAATGGTTATATAGTTCCCATTGAGATCCCGTCAATAAATTCACCTTGGTGTATGTGTCACGCTGTATGGAGTGAAGGTAAAAACTCAGTAAGAACTCAGTGCATAGCCCATCTTCTGTTCTAACATCTTTTGTTGCAGGTGGTTTAGCACCCCTTCCAGCTGGTCTGGGGTTGGGGGTGGTTAGTTCCATTGGGCTCCGGCCTTAACCTGGGTTAAGGAATGTGTACCTTTGCCCCGGGATCAGGCCAGAATATACAGGGGATACAAGTACACTGTGACATCTCTGCATAAAAGCAAGGAAAATTACACAAAGACATGGGCACAAAACCTGCCGCTGGCACCCAAGCACACGAGTGGACTACCAATGTACAGGAGAGTGTCATAACTATCTACTGTGTTAACCTGTAGTCACCGCAAACAGAATCATGACAAGCGGGCAACATTGTAACATGCTTCCTTGTCTAGTCAAACACTAAGTCCGACAAGTCATACAAAGATACTCTGATGAGAGGTCCCATATATTTTAAAAGCGGGGTAAGCCAGAGCACTCCCAGGCTCAGTTACATAGAATAAGAGCCAGTAGAACAACAAACCTATCAAGGCTTGCTGTTTAGCAGCACTATGCAAATACCATGTAAACTAAGAAGAGATACAACATGTACCTTCACCTGAGGAGCTGCAGTCGCCAGCCCACAGGTAGATACACACGGAAAACACCTTCATTTAGTGACATTTCATTACATTGCATTCCTGAAAAGCCAGTTCCTCTTTTCCTGCCTTGCTCCTCCTACCACAGCCCAGTCTTTACAGCGTTGTGCCAAAATGGGTGCATTGTGAAAGACACTATTCCGGCTCAGATTCAGGATGGGGGACTTTACGTGTATTCAAATGCCTAAGGCTGCCTAGATCAGACAACCGAGAAGCTTACTTACATCAGTATAACGCAGGGGTCAGCAACATTTGGCTCGCCATATATTTTAGACTACAACTCCCATCAGCGGTTGCAGACTCCTGGTAGCCGTGAAAGCCTTATGCTGCGAGGTATAACCCAGGCTTTTATTAATTATAAAACTTCCTGTGAGACCACCACACTCCCCAAATAATTGTAACAATTTTAACAGCATGTGAACAATGTTTATTTCAAATACAATGCATCCACTGAGGTAGCCATGAACTTTTCCCAGTACACAAATATGTTGTGTTCAATTATTTACTTTACTAGTTGTTCCCGGCGTAACATACACCGTTCTAGCATATGTTAAAGGTCAATATCGGTCAGCAATTCATAGGGTCACTTCTGTCCCCCTTCTTCAATATCAGAATTACCACTGATTGCTTCCAGGAAGGGGGCTTAGGTCCCTGTGACTTATTAATGATCATTGAAAAGGCTAAACATACAGGAAACTGTCTTCTTTTGAATTTGAAAGGCATATTTGTATCAGATGAAATGAGAGGTATACGTGGTATAAGAACAGTATCTACGTTTTATCCATCGATTACACAGGCCTTTGTGATGTGTTTTTCCAGATGCGTAATTGTCAACCTTGTTCCATTGCAGACCCCCTATGATAGCATAAGATTGTGTAATAGCATAAAACAGCACCTACTTTCAGTTTTAGCTCATGAGGCATGAGTCCGACAGCATTTTGCTCTTTAGAGACTGAAACCTTGAGCTGGTTATTAACTGTTCATTGACACTGGAACCACCATGCCCTGTGTGGAGAGAAGTGAGGGGGGAAAGAACTAACTTGAAATAATTCAGAATGTTTACGATAGTGGATCGTGAAGGTGACCGTGTAGAACTGTGCTCATTCTGTTAGTTAAAATTATACAGTTGTTGAAGTGAAAGGGCACGCAGAGGTGCACTTTACCATTTAAATAGCAGAGGGCAACCTAACACTGACAAATTGCATCAGCTATTTGTTAAAATGATAGCTGTTGTTAAAGGGCACACAGAGGTGCACTTTAACATTTGGACAGTAGAGAGCAACCTGACACTGATAAATTGCATCAGCTGAGTACAGAAACATGCCTAAGCATTTTATATATAGAGATATTTGTGTGGTATGTAGTAAACTGCCATTTGTAATCAGACATATTCCGTGGGGCATAGATTAGGATCCCACACTTGCCTATCAAATTATAGAACATTTGTGACTTAATATAATATCTATTTTTTAACTACCCCAGTCTGCATGACAACACATGCCCAGGTTTCTCCACTATGCTGAATTTTAATTTAGTGTCTGTAGGCGTATGTATTTGCTACTTTAATTGCACATATGATATGACAGCACCAGATAGGGGCCTCATCCTAAAATACACCTTGAGCTCATGCTGAGTAACCGTATCTTTATATTGAGTTCTTATTGATCAGAGTCAGTGTTTTCATGTTCCTGTCCTTCTCCAACTCATACTCACCTTGGGTCCCAGGGTCCCAGGACCACTGCCAGGGGTAAAATGCTCCCTGGGTTCACTGCATCTCTCTTGGTGCGCTTCTGGAGTTCCAGGGCAATTTACGCCCTCAGAAATGTGTGTTTTCTGAACGGGACCATTTCCTGGGCAAAGGGATGTGGTCCTTTATTCTGGGCTATGGGTTTGAACCTTGTTGCCACAGTTAAGAGTACAAGCAACTCTCGCCCACCCCAGCCTCACTCAATGCCAGTTTCAGAGATTTTTAAACTGAAATGTAGTCTCTATATTTCCCTCCTTTCTTTATTCAGGTCGGATCTGCTGCTGGGCAGTTCCCCAGTCACTGCATAGTGTCTGCTCTCTGGTTTGTCATTCAGGTCTGGAAACAGGGACAGCTGACTACTGACACCTCCTGTAGCCTCCAAAACACGACTCAAGTGCACCACAAACTCCCTTTCATAGGGGAGAAGAATCAGATAATGGAACCAACCATAATCGACTTTCAGAAATGGGGTATCAAACAAGCAGTTGCATCATCCCCAGAGAAACCCATGTTCTTCTCTCAGGCAGTCACCCCACATACACATTGCATGTCCTGCAAAGACATATGATGATTACTACAGAAAAGGTCTCATTGTGCAGTTCCCTTGGCAACAGAACATATTCCTCAAACACAGCTACCATGCCATGTTTATCCCCCAGCCTTGCCTGCAAATCATGAATTGGATGACTTGCTCTTCATGTATTAAAGTAGATATGCCTTCATGAGTCATTAAAGCATATTGACAGTCAGGAAGCGCCCATTTCCAGCCTCATAGCCAAAAGAGAGTCCAGTGACATGACATTGTGACATGACATAATCTGATATTATAGCGCTGCAAGAAGCTAGATGGGGAAAATCAAGCTAGTCAGTTGCTCACAAACTGTGCCCCTCCGGGTTACCATATGTTATTGAAAGAATCTTAAACTACGGCTGTGTAAAATGTAGAATTTAATTCCAAATGTTAACTTCATACATGGTAAATTAATGGAGGATCCAAGTCATGATTGAGGTCAAAAAAATGGTTTATCAACTCAATAATAATTTCTTATTAGGTCAGAGGTCAGCATTTTCTTGAATACATATAGGGCTCAATTGCCAATTCATTTCGGAGTCCAATTACTCCTTCATCAGGGAGAGCCCTTATAGTTGTATTTTAAATGCAAAGCTGCATATTAAAATGGCACTGTGTGATTCTTTGGTTCTGAGAACCACTGTAAACAACGAGGTGGGTGGCTCTTGTAATTCTGAAAGGCTTCTAAAAGCTTTAAGTACTACGAGGAATGGTGTTTCAGCTGCAGTTCCGGCTCCTTGCGCGTACTGCTGGTGAACCTATAATCTGATATTATGACATCATGACATGACATCATGATGATGTGACATGTCACAATTTGACATGACTTCATGGCGTGAGACAGCATAAAAATATAACATAAAATAACATATGCTTAAGCAATAAGCCCCGAGCTGTGGGGGAATTATTCAGGTAATGCCCTGAGACCAATAGTTACTTAACGCAGGCCCCAAGGCATTAACTGTAGTGGTAATGTAGCGGTAATACCCCCTAGCAAGGGGCTTATTGCTATTAGTATTCCGGCCCATTAGACCAGGGTACTAATAGTGTATTTTTTCAGTTGACAAACCCTTTGCCGTTTAGCAACTGAAAAAAGGGGAAAAAGAAAAAAAAATGGCCACCATAGAACAGGATATGTAGTCTGTTCTTCCTTTCCATGGCTGCCATTGAAAAGTGGAGAAAAATAGTAAACAAAGAAGATGGCCACCATGGAACGGGGAGAAGTCCGTTCCCCCTTTCCATGGCGGCCATTCAAGAATGTGTAGAGCATTGAAAGGCATTTTTGGGCTGGTAACAACTCGACAAGGGTCAATGAGATCGCTTGGTACAATCTTATTGACCCTCACCGGGTACTAATATGACATAACATAATGTAACATATTACAACATAGCAATCACAGTAAGCGTCCAGTGACACAGTAAACCACCAAGTTTACTGTTAAACAATTCCAATGCATTCCCAGTCTGCACAATATCAGCTGGCAATCTCTGCATGCTCCCACTTTGATATTCCAAGTGTTCACAATCCCATTATATTCCCATTTTGACCAACCCAATTTATTTATAATTTGACAAACCCGGTGTATTCCCAATTTGACAACACCATTTGACAACCCCAGTAAATGCCATTTTGCAGAATCCCATTATAGTTTCACTTTTACATTCCAGGTATACACCCAGTTTAAAAAATATCACTTTGACAATGCCACTGCCCTCCCTGATTGGCATCCTCAGTGTATTCACACACCGAGTAGCCCAACATATTTCCACTGAGACAACAACTGCAGTATAGTTCCAGCTTGCAGAGTAGAATCCCAGTATATTCGGTTCCATGTAATAATGTCCCCGCAAAAATGTCCCCTGACAAAAAAGTTGCAGTTTTTTGCAGAGACATTATTACATTGAACATGCGTGGACACCCCCACAACCCCTGTTTTTCTTTTGTTTTGTTTTTTTAATGGGTGCAGGGGACATCCCTGCAATTCGTCCCCATACATAATGTCATCATATTTAATGTTTCCAATGGCTTTTCCTGGCGACATTATGTATGGGGACATTATAACCTGATACCGTATATTCACTGATTGAAAGTCCCCAATACCTCATTGTTTGACAAAACCACAATACTCTAAATTTGACAAATCCAAAATATTCTTAGTTTGGACAATATAACTGTCTCCCCAATTTGCACAATCCCAGTAAAGTTCCAGTTTTGACAATCCGAGTCTATTTCTAGTTTGACAATCCCAGTAAACTCACAGTTTGGCAACCTATTATATTCCCATTTTGCACAATTCCATCATACGTGACATCTACCCAATCCCAGTAGTCTACCAGATTGGAAATCCTAGTTTTTACAATACTGGTATAATCCCAGTTTGTTATTCAGTTACATCCTCAGTTTGATACACCCCAGACACCCCCAATTTAACAATACCAGCATTCTCCCAACCTGGAAAATGCCACTATGCACCCATTTTGTAAAATCTCAATTTAACAACTCCAGTATATTCCTGTTTGTAGATTCCCTGTCTATTCCCGGTTTGCTCACTTCAAGTACATTCCATTATTTACGATCCACTAAAACCCTGGAATAGCACCATTTCCATTTTTCACCGGTACTCAAATTCCCATTATATATTCAGCCTGGGCAATCCCTGTTTGTAAAATCCTAGCATACTATCAATTTCACATTCCCAGAATGTTACCCGTCTGCACTAAACCAGAATATTCCTGGCTTTGGAACTTAGAATACTGCAGTCTCGGGAGGATAGCTCAGCAACAACGTGCCCGAAGCAAGACGACACAGAGCCACACAGGTTCGATCCCTGTGTCCGCACTTAGAAACCTCTGGGTATTAAGCGTGTTATAAATAACCTATAATATCAAATATCAGTCTTCCAAAACGGCCATCGTGTTTCGCAAGTTATTTTCCGAGCATGAGTATTGAGGTGCAATTTTGTCACTGTTTAATGTAATTCTACCCAAACTTCCTTGGGATCAAACCCAGGCCTTGCCCCTTTCATCACCACCCTCATAAACACTTCCTTTAAATCAGGGACCGTCCCAGTAAATCTCAAGGATGCTTGGGTCATCTCCTTAATCAAAAAACCTACCCTTGACCCTAGCAACCCTGCACACTGTAGACCCATTACCACGGTTCCCTTCCTACTAAAAATCTTGGAAAGGGCAGCCTACCTTCAAATTCAGGCGTACCTTGAATCCAACAAACTCTTAGGCCTCCATCAATCGGGCTTCCCTCCCAGACACAGAACAGAAACTGCCCTATCGACTTAAAAACACAAATTGAGGACCTAAAAGATAAGGGTAAAGTAGCCCTTCTACTACTACTCGATCTTTCGGCAGCTTTTGATTTGGTCAATCACCAAATACTCTGCCAGCACCTCAAAACAGCTGCCCACTTCTCAGATGAAGCTACCTCATGGATCAGATCCTTCTTGTTCAACAGAACCATGCAGGTATTCTCACCCACCGTCTCTACTGAACCAGCTACAGTCCCCTGTGGGGTCCCGCAAGGGTCCTGCATCTCCCTCACATTATATAATGTGTTTACGAAGCCGCTCTTTGATATTCTCGACGGTCTGGGTGTCATCTACACCAATTATGCAGATGACACCCAGATACTCAACCCTATCACTGGCGATTACGTGACTGATTCCAAGGCACTCAATGACGTTTACTCAGTCATCCAGGCCTGGATGGCGCATCATGGGCTCTGCTTAAATGATGACAAAACAAAGTTACTCATCTTTGGCTTGCACATCAGACTTAATAAACTGGACCCGGCCTTTAAATCCTTCAATATCGATGGGAACACCATCATGGTTACTAACGATACAAACCATTAGGTATTTACCTTGATTCCACCATGTCACTTGTTAGACAGACTTATGCTGTGGTATCATCCTTGGCCTACACCTTCAAGCTCATAACAGCATGCAGACCCTTCCTTACGGCCTCTAACTGCATTATTCTTGCTAGAACCCTCGTTATGGCCAAAATCGACTACTGCAATGCCCTCTACCTTGGGACCAGCCAAAGAAATGTCAACAAACTTTAGATAACCCAGAACAACGCCATTAGGGCTGCCCTTAACATCCCCTGGAAATTACACATATCGGACACTGGCCCACAGAATATCACTCAAAACCCTTGCTCTGACTCACAAGTCACTTGCCAATCGTGCACCGGTCTACCTTTCCAACCGCTTCATGGCCCACACCTTCAAAAGACCACTAAGATCAGCACAAGCCCACTCACTATCAATTCCCAGATTTAAGCTCCAAAAGGCGGGAGGATCTAGCTTCCCAGTCTTTGCAGCTAAACTCTGGAACACACTACCCTCCATACTTAGATCTGAACCCTCCTACTGCTCCTTTAAGAACAAAGTTAAACTATGGCTCACCAATCAGGACCAGGCTGCATCATGCTTGTAAACCAGTCCCGACTCACCATTCTAGTTTACCACCTAGCTCCCTACCCAATCTGCTGTAAACCTCACCCTTTGATTCACACAATATTTGTAACTGTTGTTTTTTGCAACTGCTCTGTAATATATGAAGTAGTGTCTGCTATGTTTATTTATGTATCTGCCCATGTAAAATATGTAACTGATGTAGCTCCTCAAGAAATGTGGCCAGATGCCCCCGGGCCAGGCACGCTATACAAATAAAATAAATACAAATGCAAATAAAAATACAAACACAAATAGAAAACAAATACAGGCATAATTGGAAATAAGCACAACATTGTAGGCCATATTATCAGACCAGATATAGCATTTTCCACCTCTACAATAATTTGATAAATTTGATGGGGGTTCATAAACTGCATATCTTCTGCATGCAACAATAGAGTATGGGTCACCCTCACAGTTTGCCTGCCTTTATCCAGGAAGATAGAATATGGGTCACCCTCACAGCTTGCCTACCTTTATCCAGGAAGATAGAGTATGGGTCACCCTCACAGCTTGCCTACCTTTATCCAGGAAGATAGAGTATGGGTCACCCTCACAGCTTGCCTACCTTTATCCAGGAAGATAGAGTATGGGTCACCCTCACAGTTTGCCTGCCTTTATCCAGGAAGATAGAATATGGGTCACCCTCACAGCTTGCCTACCTTTATCCAGGAAGATAGAGTATGGGTCACCCTCACAGCTTGCCTACCTTTATCCAGAAAGATAGAGTATGGGTCACCCTCACAGCTTGCCTACCTTTATCCAGAAAGATAGAGTATGGGTCACCCTCACAGCTTGCCTACCTTTATCCAGGAAGATAGAGTATGGGTCACCCTCACAGCTTGCCTACCTTAATCCAGGAAGATAGAGTATGGGTCACCATCACATCTTGCTTGCCTTTATCCTGGAGTTTCCGCTGTAATAGTCTAGCAAGTGGTTCAAAAGATACAGCAGAGACACAGCTGTGATCTGTGTCTGATCCTTAGCTTTACAGGCTAGTCTGGAAACATGGTTTCTTTTTATTTGTTTGTTTATCTTAATACTTGTAGCTTGGTGCATGCTAAAAGTGGCCTCGGAAGGTGAGTGCAAAATGACTGGCAAATTTCAAAGTAAAGGACACTGAGAGGGAGTTAGTGATGGAAGAACGAAGTCTTCTGATCCTTCCTGGATTTCAGGTGGTTGAGTTTGTGGCATAATCAGATCAGAACTGGGTTCGAAATGAATGCGCCAAAGTTAGGCTTTCTGGTCTTTGGGGTGCTGATGAGCCTGGAGTGCAAGCTTCCTACTGGAAGAACGGCCAGCGAATGTGCAGTTCAGCAATTAGGGTCCTAGTCCATCTAGAGCTTTGTGTACAGTGCAGCTGCCTTGCCTGGGATTTTTCGCTACTGAGGTCGGAGAGATTTCTTCCATAGCGTTGGTGGGGGAGTCTAGCCGAAGCATTCTGGGCATGCTGGAGTCAATGATTGTGGCCACATTGGAGACCCAAACAGGGGCCGATGCCGTCATAAATTTGGTAATGAATGAAAACATTTACTGCTGTTACTCTGTCCTGAAAGGAGATTAAGTAGAATATACAGAGAGAAAGGTAGCTCGAGTTTCAAAAAGCAGGAAATAAAAGTCAGCGGCCACTTGTGATGTGTGTGGGAGAGACCATGACCAATGAGGAATCGAAAATCTATGTGTCATGACTTGGGCACGAGCACAGGGCATGACTCGAGACGGGAACTTTGCACAAGTAGCGTGGTCTGTTTTTAGAATGGTTCATTTTCAGAGTTACGTGCGATTTTAACAAAACAACAAATTAATTTTTAACGAAGAAAAAACGTCCCCTCCCAAGCCCCCCTTTTTTTAAAATACTTTTCCCCATCCCAAAACTGCTATTCCCATTCCCAACCACATATATATATATATATATATATATATATATATATATATATATAGTTTTAAAAAATGTTTGATTTTGTTTTAGGCGTTTTTTCTGCGTTAAAAATGCAATTCGTCGTTTTGCATTTGTCAAAATCACTGCATAGCCATTGTCAGCCAGTTGGTGCAGTCCCAGCACTTTACTGGCTGGAATCATGAGGTGAGGGAAGTGCATATTTAGTTACATTTCCTACGCAGCCACAGCTGGTTGCAATGGTCATCTGCATACCTATAGCCATTGAATCAATGGATAGAGGTAGGGATGGGGATGCGGGGGGATAAGGTAAGTGGTCTTATATAGCTCCTTTCTGGAAAAAATGGTTGCCATACTACATGTGGCCTTGTAAGAGTGGTGGATGTGGGGCGAGTATGTTGCTGAGATAGAAGGAAGGGCAGCAGATGAGGTAGAGTCTTGTGTGGCACCAAACATATGGGGAAAGAGGCAGAGAAGAAAGAGGAGAGAAGGACCTGGTGGGTTCAATTTTTCGAGAATGAGGCAAACTATGGATTCCTGGTGGCCAGCTACCAATGCAAGAGGATTCGTAAGTATCTGAGATCAGTGGTGTCAGAAGCAGATGATAAATCTAGGAGAATTAGAACATTGGTGCCATCGTCATCTGCAGTTATGCAAACGCCGTTCAGCACAGAGACAAGGGCTGACTCAGTGTCCGTGCCAGGTTAGACCCTGCCTTACGGGCTGAGAATCAAATTGTACTCAATGCGAGACTGAAGGAGCGGCTTCATATAGGCCTGTAGTTGGCAAGATCTGTGTGCTCAAGACCCGGTTTCAGCAAAAGTGAGAAACCAGACAGTTCTTCCAGTGGAGATGGGCACATTGATCGCATTGTGCAGTGGTGGGAGACTGCATGCAGGGGAGTTGTGAAAATTCCTACTGGGGAAATGTCAAGTGGTGATCCAGAGGCCCCACATTTGGTGAACAGAGAGCAGCCATGACTGGCGCTTAAATGGGTGTTGGAGCGAAGCCCCTCCCATTACCCCCCAGCACTCTTTTCTTCTGTCATGCACAGTGCTCCTTGCCAGGAATGCTGTGCGTGCAGACTAGATCCCTACTCCCTACTCCCTACAGGGACAGAGACCCTGCAGGCCCACATTTGGGATGTTGTCCGAGGTGGAGGATTGCAAGGTCGCTGCACTAGAGGCAGTAAAATGAGCAAGGGAGCACAGCCCGTTTAGGGTGCCTATTTGGATGCTCTGTTTATGTCGTCCTATGAGCCCTGTGAAGTCAGGATTCAGGGAGGAAAGTTCACTGAGATGTTCTCCCCGCTTCCTGTTGCTGACCGCATAATGGAAAAAAGATGAGCAGAACTGAGGGACTGGGTGCAATGCCATTTGTCAAGAAAATATAAGCAAAAACATATTTTGTCCATACATTTCCAAAACTTTCCAAAATTAGAGGCTCTCTCCTGACTTTCCTCACACTCCATTCTCCGACATTTTACACTTCACCTATTCTACCATCATCCCTCTATCTCACACTTAAGTCACACTAATACTGAAGAAGTGCTATCTATACTGATGAAGACTAACACCTCTTTTGCCCCAGCAGACCCTCTTGCCCCTCAACTAGTCAAGGCTTTTGCCCCATTAGTGGCCTCTCACTTTGCTGAACTCTTCAGCCTGTCCTTCTACTCTTCATGCTTTTCCTCTGTTTTCAAAACAACCACTGTCATCTCCCTCCTAAAAAAGCAAGGGGCTGACCCAAACCTACCCGCTAACTTTCACCATGTGTGTCTCATTCTGCACTACCCTAAAGTGCTAGAAAAGGGTTGTGTTCAACCGTCTAACCAATTTCTAAGACATCCACAACCTTCGGGACAAGTAGGTTTTCGCTCCTGTCACTCCACAGAAACTGCACTCATGAATGTGTCCAACTTCATTGCCTCTGCTAAGCACTCTAACTTATCCTCTATCCCAATTCTCCTTGACCTGTCTGCTGCATTTGACACTTTTGATCACTCTGTTCTCCTTAATAACCTCTTTCTTCTTGGGATTCATGATCAAGCCCTTGCCTGGATTGAATCCTGCCTTGCACCTCACCAGTTCTTCATCTCCTGAAGCAACAACACCTCTCAACTCACTCCTCTAACTGTTCGTGTTCCACAATGCTCTGTCTTGGTTCTGCTCCTTTTTACACTGTACTTCTGCTCTTAGGGCACTAATCTCCTCCTTTGGGTTCTCATGCCTACTGTTCATGGATAACACCCAAATCGTCTTCTCTTTTCCTGAACTCTCCTCTGATCTCTCTATCAAAATGTCCAACTGTCTCTTTGTTATTAAATATTGGATGACTTTGCGCACGCTCAGATGTTAAACTCTACCAAAATAGAGGTGCTCTTCTTTCCTGCCAAATGCTATCTCTCACCACTGCCTATCCAGTTCCCATCTGACCCACTCCCTTACTCTTCTTCAGCTAGAAACTTCAGCGTCATCTATGACCCTTCTCACACCTTCTCTACATTCATCTCCAAACCCGGAACAGCAGCTTGCCTGAACCTCCTAAATATTAGGAAAATAAGGCACCTCCTCCTTTTCAACACTGCAAAGCATCTCAACCACTCTTGTCTTCTCTAAACTTGACTACTGTGCCAGCATCCTATTTAATCTCTCCAACTATACTTTCTGTCCTCTCGCCAAGATCATTAACTTCGCTACCAGGACTCTCTTATAGCACCTGGTTCACAAATCTATCCACAGTAAGGCACCACTGTATCTATCCTCTTTCCAACTCTAAAAGCCATCTCGTAATCTCTGCACAACCTTCTTCACTACCCTTGTGGCTCCTCGCCCTCCGTGTGCTTCCTCTCGCATCCACTCTTTCTCTCTTCTAGCTCCAGTTCCATGGAATTCTCTTCTCCCGGACATCCAAGAAACAGTCCACATAGATTTGTTTAAAACCAAACTAAAAGCCTACCCCCTCACCTCTGAGCTACCCTCTTAACCTACCTATCATCTGCCTACTTGCTGACATTTTCCCCTCACCTCTAACCTGCCTATATCCTCACTTCCTCTGCCTCCACTCTAGAACTTCACCCATCATGGTCACATCCCAAGCACAGCAGGCCGTCTCGCCTACCTGCACTTACAAATGTCCAATGGTGGTTGTGCTTAATCTATGTATGTCCTAGCTGTCGTGCAGGAGTGCCCAACACGGCCAAGAATCGCTTAATATCAGGCTTATTTGGGCTCAGGGAAAATAACCACTGCTACGAATCTACTGTGAAAATGCAGTGGCATGTCTGATCGAGCCTACTTATAGGCTTAATGGGAGTCTGACGAAATAGGCACATAAGATATCTATCATTGCGGACTGAAACTAATCAGTGTGCTGTGCCGATACAGCGAAAGGTTCGTATGAGTCTAATAATTTGCACAATGAGAGCTTAATAACATTTGATCTTTGTATTATCATATATTGGGAATATCATACAAGTTGACCCGTGGTGGGGGCATGCTTAAATGAGCCTAATAGTAGGCTGACTGGGAGCGTGAAGAGAAGCAATTTTGACACACACACAGACTGATGAGGACAAGCGGCTTGCGATACTTGTTTAATTATAACAATTCAGACCAAACCCAACATACCACGTAGAAGGGTTTCCCTATTGAATGTTAACTTTGTGCCTCACGGCATATGTTAACGTTGTGTTCAAACAATTATGGCATATCTGTAGCCTTAATTTGCATTGGTTTATTTTGAGTTTCGAAAAAACTCAACACAACCGTTTGGAATATTGCCTTTAAAAAGCCCATAGGAGATAGCCCACAGGACAAAACTGATGGCCATACAGTTGTTAATTCTTTTTGTAACTTCACATTAATACTAACATTACTTTTGACTACACATTTCCTGATACAATAACTTGTGCATCGAATATAAACACAATAAAATGCAATGTTAATAGTCATTATTGTATTTTCATGCACCCCTTTTTTGGGGTAGACCTGTTTCTTTAGGATCAGACACGTTGGTTAGCATTTGGCTGAATGCTATCTACCCTGAAGTAGCAGCCATGTATAATTGACTTTACTTCGATTAGGCACGGTTCTAGTGGCCTTACAGCCCCTCAGATTTGCATATGTCCACTTATCTATTGTGCCCAGTAAATGTTCCATTTACTCCCCTGCACAACCTAGTCAGAATGTCCCTCAAACTCACTCCATTGTAAGAAGCTCACTGCTTCTTGTCAAATCTGATTTCTTAGTTATTGCACATTCTTTTGTGATCAAAAGATCATTGTTCCTCCTGTATATAACAAATAAATAAAATGCATTGATGTGTCTGTCTGTGTGAGCTTTTGTGTGTAAGAATGTACATATGTGCATGGTTGTGTATGTGTGTGCATCTGCATCTATTTGTGAGTATGCATGTGTGTAGGAGTGGTTGATGAAGGGAATACATGGGGGAGAAGAGACTAGGCCCCCCAGTAACTGGATTTCAAATGGAAATCCTGGTTTACTTGGATCAGTGGCTACAATAATACCTTTAAAGGGCACTATCGGCATATATAAGCACAGTCAGTATGAACATGTCTTTGTCTTCTTACTGTGGCAGTACTGGCATCATTTGCACACCCACCATGAACATATCTTCTTACAGTGGTGGCAATACTGCCATTAATGGGCACATTTAACATGAGTGTGCTCTTTCTGTGACAATACTGGCATATATTGGCACAGCCAGCAAGGACAAAAGAGACATGAGTGCGTTCTTACTTTACTGTGGGAATGTTGGCATATTGGCCTATATTGGCACACTCCAAATGAATAAGTCTTAAGGTGGCAAAACTGGAATTATTAGGAACACTTGACATGAGCGTCTTCTTATAGTTTCAATATTGGCATATATGGGCACAGCCATCATGAAAATGTCTCCCCACAGTTGAAATACTGACCTTATTATACACAGCCAAAATGAACATATTCATACATTTCATTGCTGGAATGTATTGGCACAGTCAAGATGAACATGTCTTCTTACAGTGGACATACTACCTTTATTGACACAGGCAGCATGTGAATGTCTTTTTAGTATAGCTCAATACTAGCATAAATTATGTACACATGCATTGTGAATGTGTTTTACAGTGGCAATGCTGGCATGTATAATGTAGGCACAGGTGTCATGGTGTGTGTTTTGCAGTGGTAATGCAGGCATCAATTGTGGGCACAGGCATCATGAAAAGGAATAGGAAAATGCAACCATGTATTGTTTGTGACTTTGCTTCTATTTTTAGCTTGTAATATCCCTTGATTTGTTTGGGCTCCCTCACTATTCTCAGTCATTAACACATATCAGTGACAAATATGTATACGCCTCCAGGTAAAAATGTCACTAGCAACTACTGCGAGAGAATCAAATTGATGAGAGAAGAGGGCAGAACACCTGTAGACATCGGGGCGCTTGGTGGGGTAGAGGTAACCTGCAGAGATGATGTGGGTTTGTGCTGAAGTGAGGGCAATGCTACTAGAGATATTTAGACAAATGGTCAGATCATTGGTCAAGTTCAAGAATGTGACTGAGTTGTTGGATAAAGCATTAGACAGTGTCGGAAGTTGAAGGTTTTAGGAAGTCTCATGCGACCCTGAAGAGCTCTGTGTGGTGCCCTTTGCTTTGAACTTTGAAGATTCTGGTGCAGTAATGTACCTTTTTAATTGGTGCACAAATGCTCTGAAAACTGGAGGTGGGACATGCCTTGGTTGTCAATTCATGAAAATGCCAAAGGTAGCTGAATTGGCATTCCATGCTCAATTAAACAAGAAGGTGATTGGTGGAAGGTTTTGAATGAATCATAGCCTCTGACATTGGTATGGGCAACCCTCCAGACCATTGTTTTTCAGCGTGCAATGCTGGTACAAAAAGTAAAGACCGTATGAAAAACAGGCTTGGTCCTACCCGAAAAGGGGCAGTCCAGCCCAAATGTCTAGGTCACACTCCTTCTGCAGAAAACCACAAGCAACCCAGACATGTTTCAGGTTCATTGGCCATTGTCAGTGAGGTGTAGTTTAGGCAAAATAGAAAAAGGTGATGACTGAAAGGTTTTGAATGAATCATAACATCTGGATTTGCTCTGGGCAACACTCCAGATCATCATGAGGTGTAAGCATGATTTGCATATGGTCTTTCTCTTTCCATAAGAGCATGGCAGGCTGAAAAAAGATGGTCTGGAGAGTTGTCCACGGCAATTCCAGAGATTAAGATGAATTCAAAATCATGCCGCCATCACCCATAAGTGTTCAAACAAAACACATTCTCAATGCCATTACAGGAAGTGACTTCACATGACTTTTGAGTATGAAAAGGGATGTCACTTGCTAGCAAACGTAAGTAAGTTAATGAATCGGAAAATAAGAAACATTAACTAAAGGCGATACAAGACTATTTTAGTTGCCAACCATATTTCGACTGGATTCTGCCTTGATATGCCTTGAGTGTGTTTATGGTATGACCCAGAACAATCAATATAGGCCAGGGTATCTGCATTCATGTAAAGCCTCACACACCATTTATAGTCATAATATACTAAATCCAGCATTCTGTGTGCTCTGCAGATACGGAAAGATGGTTCTCGGTGGCCTCTCCATGCCTATGGAACTCCCTACCTTTCCATATCCTCAATCTGAATCCCTTACTGAAGACCTTTCTATTTACATAAGTGTCTGGTCTCTCTTTCTGTCTGTGATGAGCATATTTGTTTAGCCTTTTGTCTTCAGCTGTGTACAGTTACATTTCTCGCTGCCCGGTACGTTTAACGTAATGCGAGTGATAATTACCTCAACTCAATCATTCAATCAGTATCTCAAATCAATCATATGCCAAGTAGAGCTTCAAAAGCCTGAAACTGCCATCCAATCCCAGTAATGCCTCATGTGCAGTGTAGAGTCACCCTATGTAAGCTCCAGCAACCTCACTTTCACCAGTCACTGCCATCATATGTTAAGTTCACACACACATGATTTAGTGTCCTCAAATGGGAGCGAATGCCTCAAATATACAGTGCAGTCCTCACATTCAAGGTCCAGCCTCACATGTCCAGTTTCCACATCAAATGCCAAGGGCAGCCTCAAATGCTACGATGTTACCATCCAATGCTGTGTGATTCTTCATGTGTACCGCACAGACAGGACATGTACAATACTGCCGCTCACATGCATATGCTGCCTCATCAGCCATGGTGCGGGGGCAGTCTCAGCCCATGCACCCACCTTGTCCACCTTGCCCACAACTCACTGCCTGCCAGCACACACCACACCCCAAACACATTTATTTGCCATTCATGCGTCATGCACCTGGTGCGGTGCGGCCGTGGCTCATCACCACCAGCGAGCCAGAGAACTTCATCTTCTCTGCCTTTACCAGCCTCTCCTCTCCCCGAGCACAATGCGTCAGCAAAATCCTGCTGACAGTACCTGTGGGGGGGAGAGGTCCCACCCTGCGTCCCTCCCCTAATTGCACCCATCAGCATCGAATAGAAAGCTACTGAAGGTAGAGGGTGGGACAAAGGTGGGAACTGTCAAAAGTATACATGGCTCTCCTCAGAGCCCACTTTACTTTCATTTGTACAGTGATACTCCTGTGCCTTTTGGGGTCACCAAGGAGTCACCAGGGGAACCCATTGGTACTGCTTACCACTCTCAAATGATGCTCCCACTTTATCCTGGAGGAGGGAAGAGTTCCCCCAGAATCATTTCAGAGCTCCAAATGTTCTCTTCAGGGAGTTCAGGGTGAATCCATAATCTTGCTGAAAGGCACTTGTTGTCACATGGTCTTGAGTGGGAGGATATATCACAGGCACTGGCCAAGCAGTAGAAGAGGAATCCAATTGAGCACAAGAGGCAGATTTTATTGCAGGGGGTTCGGTCGAAGTCCATGAGATGAACAATCATGTTTTGAGGGATGAGCTGCATCCATCGATGACATGTTACGGTGGGGAGCTGAGCCCGTGGCATAATGGTAGTGAGGAGAAGCAACATTTTGAAAGGAAATGCCAGGAGGTCTGTGAGGAATCCGACTATTCACACGGTGGGTGTGCGCTTGTCTGGGCTTTTTTAGATTTTTAAATGAAATTGGTAGATCAACCTCCGGAAAATGTGTGGGGCTAATCTGCACACATTTACCTGTGCTCACTGCATGACATACTCATAGACCTGTGTAATCTGGGTGGACACAGCCTACAGGTGCCAACCTCCCCCCCTGTCATATTTAGTTGGAATATTACAGCTAGGAGTACATCAAGTCATCTCAGAAATGGGAAGGCAAAACCATCCTCCTGCCATGGCCAGCCTAACTAACTAACAAAGACTCCATGGATCCTTCCTTTTCTTTGTTAGCTGTAAGTGGAAGCCTCTCACACTAATCAGAGTTAATTCAAGCAGGCCCATGGGAGTCCTGGTTGCAGGTTTAACAAAGGACAGGAATACCCCAACAACCTTTGATATGCACTGTGTCAACCTGAAGCAGCTCCCACCTCTCAGTATCAAAGGCAATGACCTCTCCTGTCTGGAACTATGTATTTACAGTAGCCATCCCCACAGGGGGACCCCATTCAGAAGTATGTAGTTTGTCAGAGTCCAAAATCTAGTCCCATCGCAGCTTCAAGGGAGACCTGCCGCTTTAATCAGGAACCATAGAGATCTCAATTTACTAGAGAGACCCTTTGATCCACCACAGACAGGAAGACGGGTGGGACTTAGTATTACATTTTTTCACCCATTTAACTTTTCTGTTGCAAAGCAGTCTGGTTATGAGCTCGCGCATACAGGAGATTGTTGGTGGAGATCCATGATTGGTTTATTAAGGTAGGCTTAGCCTACACCAATCATTGAGGCCCATTTGGCTTTAAAAGAGGGTTAATGCCCTATTTTGGCAGATCATCTAAAGAGTTTGCAAGGAGTAACAAGAAGAACTGATTTAGACCCTGGCTGAAGGTGCAGTCTGCCTTACAGCTTCCGCGATTGAAGGGAGGCCAAGATATCAAAGAGGGAAGCATGATCCCTCCCCTAAACATCTCCCAGGGAGCAGAGGGAGATACTGGAACCAGAGGACCCTACAGCAGCTCCAGAACCGGGACCCAGCAAGCACACAGCATGCCCTGCTAAGCTCTGCAAGCAAGCTTCCGAGGTGGGAAGTGCCAGAGAGTCAATGAACCAAATCAAGGACAAGTCTGCTTCCTGCAACACTATCCTCAGCTTCGGCCTGTCCACCTTAAAGGATGACACAAGCCCAGTGAAGAAGCTAGGAGAAGTGCATCAACAAGCATCAACCAGCATCCACTTTAAAGGACATTTTCGAGCCAGTCGGGCCCCTCGAGTTGCAACCGACTGCACCTCTGACTGTTGTCATGCCGCATTCACTAACACCATCCGAGACACCTCGATCAGTGCTTCAGACCCACCAACCAGCACTGACACAATGATTCCTGACCCTGAGCCGCTGTGTAGGACAATCTCCAGCCATTTGTCCAGCCTCGCTGACCGAAATACCTGCCGCCTGATACCCGCAGCTGTCTCCCATCTTGAACTCACCCTGAAACTGACTCGACCCTGTCGAGCACCAAGTACTTTTACTTTCTGGGGAGGATAGCTCAGGGACAACGCGCTCACCTTGGAAGCAAGACGATGCAGAGAAACACAGTTTCGATCTCTGAGTCAGCCCTTTGAAACCTCTGGTTATTAAGCGTGTTATAAATAAACAATTATATATTTATAATAATATAAGCACAATGTACATTGTGGTTCTGTCCTCCTGGTCCTTCTACGAAAGACCCTAATGATGTTTTATGACCCAATGCTCCCTTTGTGTTGAAACCAAGTATTCTTGAACTATTGTGAATCATTATTTTACCATCTACCCTACTGCCAGTATTCAGAGAGCATCCCGTTTCACTGTCTGTCCTCTGCATTCCTTTACAGGGTGGGTTGTATTTTGTAGTGTGCTAGAACTGTCTGTTGTGATAATAATAAAGTATGTATTTGTATACTATCTTCACTAGACACACCCTTTTACCATCGAGTAATAATGGTATTTTCGCTGTGTTGCAACTAACCAGCAATCCACAAACTTGTGGAGATAAGTCTGCTGTTCCATTCACGTTACCAAAAATTGGACAAGGAGGTTTATAATTTGCTTGTGTTTCCAATCTGTTTGGGTCCCTTCTGGTGTACTGGAGGTGTGGGGCTGATTGATGGTTAAGAAACCGATTTTCATCCCTGGACCTCTGGTGCCCCGGAAGTTGTGGGTAGGGGGCCACTGAAGCTATCTTTTTGGTGGGTGGGAGGGGCACCCTGTGGCACACCACTGAGCTCCAGGGATGTATGTCCAGTAATCTGCCATACTGTCAGGCAGAAATAGCTGAGCAGCTGATACAATGGATCATTCAGCAGGTTTTCCCGGCCGCCCGAGGGACTGTGGATAGGTTTCCTAATCCCATTTACTTCCCTGTGGTAAGATTTACAGACCCCCCACTGGACAAGTAGGTAATTTTACGTAATTTTGATCCAAATCTCATAACTTTCAGTACAGTATGGATAAAACCTTTCAAATCCACTCCACGAGTTAACGACTGTGGAGTACCACAAGGATCCTCACTATCTCCACTATACCTCAACATCTACCAGACTCCAGTCATCAGAATCTTCAAAAAATACAACATTACATGTTACAACTACGCAGATGACACTCAGATCATATACAAAATCAAAGACACTGATGCCGACCATTCATCCCTTACCGACTGTCTAAAAGAAGTCTTCGACTGGATGGATGCCAACAACCTGAAAATCAACCCAGGAAAGACAGAAATCATGATCGTATCCAAAGACCAAGAGAACAAAACCACCATCCCATGGCCTACAGAAATGGGAAACGCACCAACACCATCGAAGGTAGTAAAAAATCTGGGAGTCCTAATGGACAACAACCTAACCCTGGAGCCACAAATAAATGCAACAGTGAAGAAATGCTTTTTCCTCCTCCGGACGGCAAGAAGAATTCTACCTTTCCTCTCCTTCGCGCACAAAACACTCACTATCGTCGCCCTAGTCATGTCTAAAATAGACTATGCAAACAGCCTCTACCTCGGAATACCTGAATACCTCCTGAAGACAATGCAACAGATCCAAAATGCAGCAGCAAGACTACTCCTCAAACTATCCAGAAGAGATTGCATCACTCCAGCCCTAAAAACCCTACACTGGCTCCCAGTTAAACATCGCATCACCTTCAAAACAATGTGCATAATGCGCAGGGCAATCAGTGTACAAGGAGCAGAATTCCTACAAAAGAAAATAACAGTCTACAAACCAACAAGACCCCTCCGATCGAGCAACGAAATCCGCCTGGAGCTCAAACCATACCTCAAGAAAAAACTTGGAGGCACCTCCTTTTACCACTTAGATGCAAAAACCTGGAACAACATCCCAAAGGAAATAAGAAACACTGAAGATCACCTAAAATTCAGGAAATAACTAAAAACCTGGCTCTACAACACCACAGACTAAACCTGAAAAACGAAACTGGTAAAAAAGGATAACTAAACCGATAAGACACGGACATCCCGGACCGGGGAGAGTAAAGCCCACGGCAGCTGGACGGGTGTCATCGGATAGACAGGAACACAGGCGCCACACACGGAGACTGAGTCAACTAACCCAGACAACCCCACCAACTCTTTCGCCCGCACCGCAATTTAATTACCGCCAGGTACCACGTTGGTGTGGAATTATCGAGACATTGACAATCCCCCACTACCTAAGATGTTCTCATTAACAGATACACTGGCCACTAGAGTCTAAATGGATGATAAGGGGAGCCATGAGAGAGCATGTTAGAGGTGGGGGCCAGAGGAGTAAGGAACCTGTAGGCCAGTCAGACCCAGATCAGGACAGAGCCGCAACAGGGGAGACTACGCAAGCCGAGCGCTTCAATTCAGGATAGAGATGCAAACTAACCAACCCTACTAACAACTTCCCTTTCTGCATACACCTCTCAAACTCCAAACACAACCAAAACCTACAGCATAACAAACCGCACAAACTTCACTACATTGCAACAACAAAACAAAACACACATAGCCTTGCACAACAGTACATGGCTACCGGCCGCAAACACCCCAAGCCCGGCCAACGGACCCACCGGGCTGAGGCTGCCAACAGCACATCACTGCTCTATTGCATTTTTCCTGCTTCCTCCCACTAACTCAACCCCCCCTCTTCCTTTTCAGAGCCGCCAGAGCGCCAAGGGACCACTACGGTGGTGATAGTGCGCGGTACAAATGTCCTTTAACATTAACATTAACATTAACATGAAGTAAAACTTCTTTCAGCCATTCAGAGTGAACATGAGAACGTCCCCTGACGCATTTGGGAATTCTCCGTCACTGTAAAGCGCCTCCTTCAATTAGAGCAGTCTCACCATCAGGAATGAACCATAGTTTTTATGTCAGCTATAAGACTTCAAGTGCAAGTTGGAAGACAGGTCATTTAGCTGGATTGCATCATTTGGGGTGGAGCAATTTAGGAGTATTGCATGTGCATTTGTACTTGTGCCCTGATTCACTGAGACATGCACTTTAAAAAATGCTCCCTTGTCACCAGCTTCTAATCGTCTGCTCTGTTCAGGCACCGGCCAGGATCTAATGGATCGTCCACTGAAACAGCAGACAGTGGTGGCTGGTGAATTTATTAATTGAAGGGGCATAAATATTTCCCACAAATATGCCATAGTGATTGAGAGTAGCGAAGAAGCTTAAACCAAACAAGAGGGCTTTGAGGGCTTCCCCACCTCCGAGAGCATTTTCCAGCACACTTTAATTGAAAATGTGGGTAGAAAGCCAGACAGTTTGCACTTGGTTTTGTAAGGTAACTCATGACATACGCCAATAGATGCAAGCCACCAAAAGTGCACAGGAGCATTTCCCAATGCATTTTTAAGGTGCCTTTGGCCACATTATATGGCAGTATAAAATGAATTTAACACTGGTTGTGCCCATACATTTTCATGCTGGCTGCACCAATATCTGTCACATTCACATATAACAACATACTCATGATTCCTTTGCACATAATGGCAGTAATGAGGGGTATGTCTAGATCTGGAAAAGATCCGGGGCTATACTAATGTCGGGACTGTCGGGACTCAGAGCTAGCTAGCCTTTTGGTTGTAGCCCCTGAGCTGCTATCTGGGGCTAGAACCAAAAGATCTGTGGCTATAGCCAACCCAACCTCCTCCTAGAAATGCCTCTGACAGTAATGATATGATATGGCAACATGCTCATGCTGGTTCTGCAAAAACATGGCAGTACCCATGAGTCAGAACATACTCCATTTGGCTTTTCCATTAAAAATGCCATGCCGCAATATGAAAACATGTCCAAATTGTCTGCGCTAAATTTCCAGACTAGACACGTAAAAAGACATAATGCTTGCTTTTATCATAGATGGCCAGTAAAAAATGTCATGCCACAGTAAGAAATGGCCTGACTGACTGCACCAAAATGCCAGTCTAGCCATGTAAAAACACTTATCATACTTGCCTTATCAAAGATGCCCAGTAAAAACTGATGCTGGCCATCACTCCTCCCCCAAATCAGTGCATGTCCTCACACTAACACACAAGCGCACACCACCACACACATCCACGGAACATTCACTCACTCATTCACACAGCATTCACTTGCAAACCTATGCATCATACACTCGTTCATTCGTTCACACACGCATGCATGCATACATACATAATACATTCTCCTTACCTTCAGCCACAATCCAGGCTCTTCTCCCCTCGATGCGCTGGCATCCTGAAAAACAAGGAAGCCCTCTGGCTCCATTGCCACATGACCAGTTAGCAAAGAGCCCTTTCTGGTGTCTGCATATTCACACAGGAGCCCGACTCTCCCTAGTTGTCATCCGAGACCATTTGAATGTGTGGGGAGGGTTGGAGCTTCCTCGCTCACATTCAAAAGTGCAGTTCCCCAGCCTGTATCCCCAATGAGTCTTGCAAGACTGGGGAAAACAAAAGCCCATGGCCTTGCATGGTCCATTGGACACGCACCCTTTGGAACAGAAACTGTCAAGGGAAACAACGTTTCCCTTGACAGTTTAAGACAGCACAGGAGTGCTCCCAGAGCTGCAGAAAAAATCTGGGGGAACCCTGTGTTTACACTGGACTGGCCTAGCTCCTCCATGATGGGTTTGGGTACTGGCAGGTCAGCACCCCCAAGCCCACGAGCCACCACTGACTTCTGGGAGACAGTACCTATTTAAATGCTGGGTGCACACCTGACACTTGACTGGTAGCGAAAGCCAGGCTGCACAGCATTTGCTCTCACCGACCGGCCCACTAACAACTTGGAGGCCCAATTTGAGAATCAGCAGACTTGTTTAATGACCTTACCAGTGACATGATGCAATATGCACTGAAACACTAGTGTATGAACGCGATACAAATAAAATATCATATCATATCACTGTGCGTGACATAAAGTAATTGACTCCTATATAGTCACAGCTCTTGTGTTGTACATTAAAATAATGTGCATTGCAAACAATTGTCTTATTCCTGCCCCATCCTCTGCCCCTTTGCCTCTGTTATAACGATACATGCAATCGTGACCATTTGAACTGGGCCTCCCTAATTGTTTAAACCTGGCCCCGATATACCTCACAGAGGGTCCAAAGACTGAAGGGAGTGGCCGAATGCCCCACCAGTGCAGGATCGAGGGTGTAGATTCCATCCCTCTCCATCTCTTGCACGTCAATTCTATAGCTCATGTCTACTAGTGGTATGTCCTTGTAGCATGGCGGGATGTGCAGGTGTGCATTGTTGAACAGTTCTGGACTTCAGGCTGACTGCAGTCTTTCAGTAGTCTACAACTTTCTGACTACCTTTCAAATCGGAGATCTTTGCAAACTATTGTCAGTGATCATGAAATACATGTATCTTGTGTATATGGCTATTAAGAAGATAGTCGTTCTTTATTACTATTTTTTAATTTAGACATTACATTTTGTGGGATCTACCTTTGGTCCTGTTAAGTCGAGAAGTTCTATTTGATGCTACTGTTGCCTCTTGCCAAACATGTAACCAGCCCTTTTGATGGACCTTGATAAAGATCCCAGTGAAGAGTTGTGTTAGGTTCTCCTTTTATTTGATTTTGATGCGCCATACCTTTGAATACTTTGACACATACTCTAATTGTCGCAGTCACATGAAAGGCACCACGTGGCTGATGGATATATAGATTGTTCTGTCCTCTCGTCACAAAACTGACTGAAAGTTATGATTTCAGTTCTATCATCCTATAATAAAAGGCCAGATGCATGTTTGTCTGATGCAGTCATGCGCAGTAGAGACTGCCCGCTTTGCCTGTTGTCACCGCTAGAGGGAGCTGTTGCCTTAGGAAACATATAGTGGTCCAACTGTGTGAAAAGATTATTTTTTTTCCATTATCATGAATTAGAACCAATAACAATCAAATACACCACATAATGCATTAACAGTCTGGAAATTCCTTCCTTACACACTTTGGCCCGTGTACACTAGTAAAAGATATTTGACTATGAAGAAGCACACCTGATTGTGAAACTCACATTGGTTGTCAAAACTGCAAAATTAATCGAGGTCCACCTCAAAATGTTTTTCTATACTGGATCTCGCTGATACTGGTATGGATGTGTGCTTTGGTCCACACAAATATAACAAAATACTCTAACACTGCATAAGAATGGACAGGTCATAGATAGATTGCAAATTGGTATACATTTCACACCATAACTAATACACTTTACCTAGCATAGCAGAATCACAAAGCTTAGCGTAGGAACACATCTTGTCAAAGTGCTGCTTTGATTTTACACATATTGTTAGCTCGGGTGGAAGAAAGGGGCCTCGTACTAGAGTCACTTGACTGCCAGGACTCCACCCCCACACCCGCACTTCACTCACACCATCCCCTCACTGGTTGCAGGCTCCAGAGTCAATGTTTCCGTTTCCACCCCTGATACTAGATACCGGGGTTGTATACAAATTGTTAATTTTACAACTGTTCGAATTACAATTGACCTTTTCACAATTGACCGTATTGTGAAGGTAAATTTAACATATATGTGGAGTGAAATCCCCCAGAACCCCCCACCCAACGCCAAACCCCAAAACCCATAAATATATATATATATATTTATGGGTTTTATATATATATATTCGAAGAAAAATAAGTTATCGCACTTCTTCCAAAGTGAGACGGCACTCGCCAAGTTACAGCCGTATGCCAATTCGTAGAATTCCTTCAAGTTAGCCCATCACACAACAACGTATGTATTTCTTATATCCAGTTTTATTTAGGCATCGGTAAAAACAGATTCGCCACGGTACAACGCGTTTCGCAACGCTCCCGTTGCTTGATCACGTACAAAAAAACAGACATACATCCAGCCATTAAATACAGGTACACAAGCAAAAAACTCTATGGTTCTACTGAGTTTCTTTGTCCGTTTTCACTTTCTACCATAATTAAATTCTATGTTTTCCATTGTTAAAAGCATTCGGCCATTTTGTAATGACTTTTGTATTCACTACACCATTAGTTTAAAACATCATTAGTGTGCATTTTGTGATAATGTAGTCGTTTGTGTATTCCATATATTTTCAGGAATGAATATATTGGAGAAACTACTTTACTAATTTTTAAAAAAAATATGTAAAGTGCATAGTGCATGGAAAAAATATGTAGTACTTTCCCGGGGAAAAAATCCTTATTATAATTTTCCTTTTTCAATTTACAAAAATATTTGCTCACAAACAACTCTTATGCACTCCCATGATTGGATAAAAGGGTGGAGAATAAGGTTAAACCAATAAGAACCTTAATGTTGTCAATGTGTATAGAAGCTAAAGTGCATAGTGCATTATTTCTTAAAATATATAGATGCCACATTATTAATGCTTCTTTCACACATTAATGGCCAAAGCTTGAAAAGGGGAAATATTTAAGGTAGTAGATTTCATCATATTTACATCTAGGACTTTACATGGACACTCTATACTTTTGGCGGATAAGAAATCACATATAAACTAATAAAACAAGTAAAACGACTTTCATAGGATTTTTTCAATTATTCCCTTCTTTCTTGGAACCCAGCATCCAAGTCATTCCAATTTTTCCAACAATTAGCAAAATATTTCCCAAATTTATAAAATGTACAGTATTTAAACACTCTATGTGCCGAGGAAAGTATACAACTCATCTAATTTATGTCCCTTAAGCTTTCTGGTTGCTAGATCTAATATAAACCTGGTTTCCATCTGACGGAGTTCTAATTCTCGATTGCCCCCTCGTGGATTCTCTTTCACTTGGTGTATTCCAAAAAACTTGAAGCAATCCAGTTTACTTTGATGGGCATCTCTAAAGTGGACTGCCATTGGATAGGAGGCATCAATATTCTTTATGGCTTGCATATGTTGCAGAATTCTTAATTTCAATTTGCCTATGGTACTTCCCACGTACCAAAGGTCACATGAACAAGACAGTACATATACAACAAACTCTGTGTTGCATGTGATCATTGATTTTACTTCTACAATGTTGCCCAATACAGGATGCACAAAATTGTTCTTGTTTAAAGCATGTTGGCACGCTTTACACTTGGTGCATTTATGGAAACCTGTATTCATGCTCCCTATCCATGAAGAGATAACAAGCTTTTCTATTTTGGGGGGCAAAAAACTACTCACAAGAAGATCTTTGATGGAGGTTGATTTTCTGAAGGTTATATTTGCTCGTTCCGCAAGGTATGGTTGTAGAGTCTCATCGGATTTTAAAACATGCCAATGTTTGCGCAGTATATTTCTTATTGTCTTGGCTTTAGTACTGTATGTGAGAATAAGCCTTATCTCATCTGTTTTTGTCACTTCTTCAGACGTTCGATTAGTTAGTAATAGGGCAGTTCGATCTAGATCGCGTGCTTTGGAGTAAGCTCTATCAATAATTGCTTTCGGATATCTCTGATTAGCAAAATTGTTGGCCGTGATTTTGCACTCTCTATCAAAGCACTCAAGTTCACTACAATTACGCCGAATTCTAACAAATTCTCCATACGGTATGCTCCATTTTAATGCAGTTGGATGGTTGCTGCTAGCAAATAGAGGCATGTCAGAACTAGTGGGTTTCCGATGAAGCTCTGTACTGATTTCTTTCTGGTTTGTTTTAACCAATACATCAAGGAAAATTAGTGACTCACGGCTGTGTGTCTCTGTGAATTTCAAATTTAGGTTGTTTGTATTCAGAATTTCTACAAAGTCGAGCCACTCCTTTTCCTTGACATTCCAGAGAATAAATAGATCATCTATGAACCTTAGCCAAAGAACTACTTGATTGGTGTACTGGCTATTAGCCTCTGTCCATACAGTAAACTTCTCCCACCAACCCATTGTTAAATTTGCGTATGACGGAGCGAAGCTCATGCCCATCGCGGTGCCTCTCAACTGGTTATAACAGACATTATCGAATAGAAAAATGTTGTTACATAGACATAGATCAATCATTTCCATAATCATTTCGCCGTGTGTATGGTAGTTTAAAGATCTACTGTCTAAAAAATGTTTGCATGCTCTCTTCCCATCCTGGTGTTCAATGGAGGTATAAAGAGATACCACATCTAGTGTTGCAAACATGAAGTCTTTTTCCCAAGCTACTCCTTCAATCCTACTCAAAAAATCTTTTGTGTCCCGTAAATAGGATGGTAAAGTGAAGACTAAAGGTAGCAGCGTTTGGTCCACATATTTCGACATGTTTTCAAGGGAGGCTCCATTCAGGGTAACAATGGGTCTACCTGGGGGACGAGATGGATGTTTATGGACCTTCGGTAAAAAGTAAATTGTCGGTATGGTGGGGAACTTATTGTACAGGTATTTTTAATCGTCATCATTCAGGATGTCAAGATCTGTCCATTTTTTCAAGAAGTCTTCCACTTTCTTCTTTAATATATATATATATATATATATATATATATATATATATATATATATATATATATATATATATATACGGTCAATTGTGAAAAATTGTGACCCTTTAAATTCGGTCAATTGTTCATTCGAACAATTGTAAATGAACAATTTGGGTAATACCAGATACCGGAACACAGACAGGCTTACTCACTGCTGCCTTGGTAGGGCTTGCTTATCCTACCTACAGATTGGGGTGCCCACTTTAGAATGCTACAATTCCAAGTCGATGGACGTAGTCTTCAGCTTGTGTGTTGTGCTTGGTGCATAGCTAATGCTGTAATGCACATGATGTAACCAGGAGCCAGTGATGTTCATGATGGGTGGGTCTCTATTTGTCATGGGTGGGTCTCTATTTGTCAAAGCCCTCCGCCCTAAACATTAAATGTTCTCTCTTTTACTTTTAGGGTTGGTTTGCTGGGCGTAATCTTGCGATTTCTCAAGTCACCACCAAATACGTCCTGTGGGTGGACGATGACTTCATCTTCTGCCCTCGTACCAAGGTGGAGAAACTCGTGCACATTCTTGAGAAGACTTCCCTAGACCTGGTGAGTCGGTACAAGTGGCTAGAAATGTCAAAGTGTGGGGCTGCCACATGCTCTCCCAGAGGTGTGGCCATTCCTTAAGCGCATGTGGAGGGGGTGGGATGTTATGTTATGTTATCGGTACTTGTATAGCGCACCGTCACCAATGGAATTGGTCCCCAGGCGCTCTGGCGGATCTGCAAACAGGAAGGATGGGTAGGGTTACTCGGGAAGAGGGGAGGAGAGTGGGAGAGGTGGTGTGCTGTTGGCAGCTTCAGCTCGGTATACACCGAGTGCTGGGCTTTGGTGCTAGTATCGGATCGGACGAAGGCCTCGAGTGCTGTAGGTGAAGTTTATGTGTTGTTGATGTGGTGTGGTAAAGTGCGTGCAGATTGCTGGGAGAGAAATGGTTGTGTGGTATTGTGTGGGTTTAAGTATGCAGAAGATTGAGGGTTGGGTTAGTGGGGTTTGTATCCTGATTCAGGTACTTATGGTTCCGTTACAGTTGTATACCTGTGGGTTGGGATGTTGCTCGTTCCTCGTGGGCCGACTCGCTTTGGTGATGTTGCGCTGATCCAACTGTATCCTATTGAGTATAGTTTGGATTGGTAGGTGCATCTGAACCTAATCTTCCGGTGTGGAACTGGGTGGGTAATAACTATTCTCAGGTTATCTAGTGCGACCCGGGTCGGTTAAGGCTTTGAATGGTTCTGGGTCAGAGTCGTGTTGATGTGTTGTCCTGGTGGATCCGTCTTGGTGAGCCTGTGTATTCAGACGTTTGCATCCTTCTGTCCTGACTGGTTCTTTGGTTTCCATGGGGTGAACATCCTTGGGACTATTGTTTAGTTGTAGTTTTGTGTGGTGGGGCATTGTTCTTCCTGCTTTGTATTGGTGGACAGTTTGTAGTGATGGAACATTCTGTTCTCACCCATTGCATTGGGGCCTGTGGTGCAGTGCTTCCTTGCCCCCTCTGTATTTTTTCCATAGGGCTGTTGGGGAAGGTAATAGTTAAGGTCATGGTCCTCTTGATGATTCGTTCTATTCTTTCTGTCTTAGTTTGCTATGTTAACTGTCTTTGGTCGTATTGCGGCTGTCTCCCGTTCGGTCCTTTAGTATGTTGTGGGATGTTTACCTTGGCTTTTCCCATTGATTGATCGGTGAGCATCGCGGTCGCTCTACGTTCATTGAGGTTTTTTTTTTGTTTTGTTATGTCGGTGCCTCTGTGGCCAGTCTTTCTAGTTATGACGTGAAGAGCCAGGTTTTGAGTAATTTCCTGAATAATAGGTGGTTTCTTGTGTTACGTATGTACTTTGGAAGGTCGTTCCAGGTTTTAGGGGGTTGGTGAGAGAAGGATCCTCCAAGTTTTCTTTTTTTGTAGGGCTTTGGTTCCAGGCGGATGTCCATGCTTGATCTGAGCGTTCTTGTTGGTTGATGTAGGCGCAGTTTGTCTCTTAGGAACTCAGCGCCTTCGTTTTGTACTGCTCTGTGCGTAATGCACATTGTTTTGAATTTTATTCGTTGTTTTATTGGTAGCCAATGTAGTATTTTCAGTGCTGGTGCGGTGTGTTCTCTTCGGGGTAGTTTCAGAAGTAGTCTGGCTGCCGCGTTTTGAATGCGTTGTAGTTTTTTTAGGAGTCGTTCAGGCATGCCTAGGTATAGGCTATTGGCGTAGTCTACCTTGGACATGACGAGTGCGATGATGGTGGTTGTTTTGTTGGCGAACGATAGGAACGGTAAGATTATCTTTGCCGCTTGCAGGAGGAAGAAGCATTTCTTGTCGAGAGCGTTTACTTGTGGCTCTAGCATGACATTATAGTCCATCAGAAGCCCCAGGTTTCTACAATCGGCGAGGGTGCTGGGGTTGTCCCGAGTTTCCTTGGCCAAGGGATGAATTGGTTTTCTCCTCCATTTTTTGGGACGATCATTATTTCAGTTTTGCCTGGGTTGATTTTGAGGGAGTTGGAGTTCATCCAGAAGAATACATTGCAGAGGCAGTTTTCTAGCATTGAGTTTATTTCCGTGTCTTGTATTTTGAAGATTATTTGTGTATCGTCAGCGTAGTTTTAGCAGGTGAGTCCATGGCTTTTGATGATTCTGATAAGTAGATACAGGTAGATGTTGAATAGTAGCGGGGATAAGGATGATCCTTGTTGTACTCCACAGGTGGAATCGCTCGGGCTTGATTTGAAGGGTTTCAGCCATACGGTTTCCGCTCCATTTGTTAGGAAAGATTTGTTCCATAGTAGGGCGGTGTCTGTTATTCAAAGTCCTTCTAATCTTGTTATGAGGGTTTTATGGTTGACTGTGTCAAATGCTGCCAATAGGTCTAGTAGTATCAAGGCAGTGCTGTTGTCCGAGTCTGCGTTGAATTTTAGATCGTCCCATATTGAGAGTAGAGCTGATTCCGTTCCTCTCAGTGGTCTGAAGCCAACTTGTGCCTGGTCTAGTAGGCCGTGCTCTTCTATAAACTCTTGGGTTGCTTTGTATATGTAAGTTTCGAGCAGCTTGGCTGTATACGGTATGTTGGAGATGGGTCTGTAGTTGGAAAGTCCCTCTACATTTCCCGCTGTATCTTTGAGTAGTGGCCTGATGTATGCAGTTTTGAAGGCTTGTGGCACTTTCCCAGTTACGATGGAATGGTTGAGGACGTTCCTGTGATATTCCATGGGCGTTCCTTTTTTAAGAATCAATTTGTATATGTCTGGTGGGCAGGGGTCTTCGGGGGACCCTGAGTAATTGCTTTCATTCACCATTTTGACAAATGTCTCCACTGATATTTCTGGAAATCTTCGTAGTTTGTTTGGGTGCTCCTCCCGGTGTAGGTTGGGGTTGTGGTCAGATCAGACGGTATGCTTTGTATGGTTTGTTGGATGTTGGTGATTTTTTTTTTGAAGTGGTCTGCAAGGTTGTTGCAGAGTTTCGCAAACTAAGTTGGTGTGTTGTTACATCCCCGAGGGTTTTTGATTTCGTTTATGATTTTGAAGAGCTCTTTTTGGGTGTTTGTTGCTTCGAAGATTCGGTTGTCGTAGTGTTTTCTCTTAGCTTTTTGTATTTCCTTTTTGTATGCCCGGTTGTGTTGTAGGAATTTCAGTTTATTCGCTGCGTCGTTTTATTTTCTCCAATCAGGTTCTAGTCTTCGATTTTTTTCTTTTCATGGTGCTAAGTAGTGGGGAGAACTATTTTGCCATTTACCGTTTATTAGAAGTTGTGAAGGGTTTTTCTTTGGCGATGTTGTCCATAGTAGTTATAATACAGCAATGCAGCAGGGTTACCTTTTTGTCCAGGTCATCATCTTCCATGAGTGTTGGGTCTGGTTTGTTTTGCTCCAGGAGTTCGTTCAGGTTGGAGTTTTTGATGCTAACACGCGTAGCTTCTTTTGATGCAGTGCTTGCTACCGTAGATTGTGTGTTTTTTTTTGCGCTGTCAACCATGTCAATGTTAACCAGCTCCATGGTACTTATGGAGTCGTGACCAGAAGGATGGCAGGCGTAGTCATGCGAGGATTCCAACCGGCTTCTTCATTAAAACAGCACATATGATCTACACACTTAAGTCACCTGAAGCTTAAACAACGGGCTGTATTACAGATTGGCATTCCCACAATTGAAGCGACTGTGACATTTTAGCGATTGTTTTTAATGTGTTTAAGTAGCAGTTTTAACTCTGTTTAGCCACATGTTCTGACTGAACCATAAGTAAAACTATTAGCATCATTTGGATCCCCAGACCATTGGGCACATATAGCAACTTGCACAAAACCATACCCTTTATTGGGACCAAAGCACACAGCATTATAGATACTACTAGCCCATGATTCTCAGTCGTGCGGCTTGCGCCTATGCCAAATGCACCATAGCCATGTGCCACTAAACAGGCTTTCTAAGCTCTAAGAGCATATGCAAAGCGTGTCTGTGCAGGTTTCATACTGTTAAGGATTTTAATGTGGCGTCACACACCAGACCAGGACTCTTGATACTGGCCTAGTCTGCAGCGCACAATTAAAACACTTTTACTTTATTTTCTAAGAATTCAGATTGAGATGGCACCCAATCCGTCTCACACTCCCTTTTACATATACCCCGGGCCACAATGGACCATGAACCAGGCCGGTGAGTGGTAATACAATATTTATTTATTTTTAAATTTCCATCAAAATCACACACATTTAATATTGGGCAGCAATCACCAGTGGGGTGATATTTACACTGTAAAATGATAGAATACACTTAGTTTGACCTTCTAATATAACATACACAAAGCACAAATGAATGAGAGCAATATTACTTTTCAGATAGATAGCACCCCAGTTAAGGTTTCCCCCTGCAATACTCCCTCAAACTCCTGTTAACTGAAACAAACAGAATTAAAATCCAACCTTCCCCCACGAAATGGTAGACCAATTTAAAAGCCTTTGCAATTGAACAAAATAGCACTCAGAATTAGTAAATATGTGTTTCTCATGTGCGGTTGAATAAATTGGCTAAATATGAGTTATAGCAGTATCAGGGATGTAAGAACATTAGCAAACTACAATCAATGTCCTAACAACTGGCATACATCTCAGAAAATAGACTTGGGAAGTAAAACACAGTGCAGTCAAATCACCCATGGAAAAGTTGCATTTTCTTACTTTTACGGGTTTAAATGTCAAAACGGGTTGGAAAACGGGTGGAATAGAGAAAAAATCAGAATGCGGTTTTTATGCTAAGGGACATACACACAACAGGGATAATAAGAAAGTGAAAGGGTAACTCTAAATTAATGACAGGATGAGATTCTCAATGGGAAAGAGAATTCGGTTTTAAAAATGAAAGCAGTGGACAGAGAAAATCGGTTTTGGAAAGAAAAGGACAAGTTCACTTAAACTAGATTTTAGTGGCCAGAAAAGAGAAACGCCACCTGTGAATAAGAAGGTTAAGCTGCAGTTGTAACCCCTTCACGCAGTGTGCCTCTTTTAGGGAGAATTAATGTATTTAATCAAAATAGTACTAAGGATTTACACACAGACAGAAATGAGTGGAAGAATGGCTCTGACACTTGGAGATCAATGACAGGATGCACAGAGGATTCTGACCGTTTTAAGGATTTCTGCTAAGGCAGTTATGGGATTTCTATGGGATGGAACTTAATACCACGTAACAGAGCAAGGGATGCAGTTTGTGCTTGTTGGGGATGGGAAATACTCACAACAAGCACTTGAATGGGGTATTTTGGACAGCAGTCCGAGTTTCTGGACAGTGAGGCAAATTCTGATCACTAGTCACAGCAGCGTGCTCTCCTAGAAGAAAACAGCTGGGCAAAGGTCTGGTCACTGCACAGCGGCACTTCAGCTGTATAGAGCAGATAGCAGGGCAAGCAGGCAGCATTGGATAATCCCAATGAGGATTCAGCCACTTTTCCCCTATCTCCCTGAGTTATTGGGATTAGTAGGGTTTTTCAGGATCAATGGTCCTGCCTGGATAGGGTCAGCTATGCTCTGGCCTGGCAGTGGAATCTGGAATCTTGTAGAGTGAATATGGAATATCTGGATACGCAGGAGCTGGAAAATTCAGAAGAGAGTGTCCTTTGTCTTTGGGAGCCTCCACCTTTTATAAGGCGGGTGACATCACAGGATTTACTATGGGGGCAGACCTTTGGTTTGACATGCCTCTAACAACTGGATTAGTCAGGGGGGCCTGTCACCGCCTTCCTGTCAGCCGGTTGGACTTCAGGGACATGACATCAGTTTTATGGTGTGTGCTTGCAATGCCCATGGCCCTCCCACAGTTATTTTAGCAAAAATCAGTTATGACATAAATTGCATATTGTTACAGTTGTGGTACTTTTGAAAATCACATAGGCAGATTCAAGATTTTACACTGAACCTGTCATTACAATTCCCACATATGTACGATGTTGTTTGGTCGTTCTAATAATCCTTCACATGTTTTGGTGGGAAATATTTCAATTACAATTCTACAATTGTATATATGTGTACCTATTATCACAGAGCATGTTTGCATTACATTTCAAAGTAATACCATGTAAACTTTTCCCATGGTTTACATTTTCTTGCCGTTTGCATCCCATACATGCTAGGGAAAGCCACAATATCTTGTTTTAATGCTACAAAAATGACATTTAAACTGTTAAACTTTTGCATTCCTGTGTTTTCCGGTTGCAGAAATAAGAGTCTTAAAGTTTATTAATTCAGAACAGTCTTTTGCCCCAAATGGTCAGCATTGTCCTCCAAATAAGGGCATACTTCCCCATGTTGCTCTGGAGTTGCCTTTGAAGCTCCCCAGTTTGAGTGGAGGGGAGGTTCTGCTAAAAAGTCACACCTATGTGTCCCAGAAATCCATTTTACCAGGCTGGAGCACTGCCACAGAGTCTGACGAGATCAGTAAGATAGCTCAGCAGGTTGAGCACTCACTTCTGCGATCTATGTGTGATCTGCAGGTTGCAGGTTTGAATCCCGGCAAGGCCAACTCAGCCTTTCATCCTTCCGAGGTCGATAAATGAGTACCAACTTCGGTTGGGATGATAAATGTATGTAAATCTGTTCTGTGTAAAGCACTTTGGCTTAAAGCGCTATATAAATAACACATAATTATCATTATCTTGCACCCTCGTCAGACTCTGTGGCAGTGCTCCAGCCTGGTACATTGAATTTCTAGAAAATCTAGAAGAGTTTAGCTGTGATATTTTGTTGGAACAAGTCAAGCATTTTTCCGTACGGCTTGGATTGGAGTTAATTGTTATTTCACAGATCTTGCATGACACAGCCTGTCACTCAGTGAGAAATGCCCCCTTTTTGCTGGAGCACAGCCTGAATATGGAGGGACCTAGCTGGGTCTCACTGGATCAGAACTGTGTACTGTTGAACAGATGAAAAAGAGCATCAGGGCGCAGTCATTTTTAAAATGCAAAATATTTCCCTTTTCAATGGGAAATCTGGAGATAGCAGCATAGCCGTGCTGCTTTTCAATTATTTTCTTTGGTGCCCATAAGGAAAACACTGGCAGCCTTTCTCGGGGTGTTCCATGTTCCACCTCGCCCCATATGTGCTTGGCAAAGACAGCACAGCCATTATTTTGGTAACTGCAAAACGCGGTTTTGTTGCAATGCAACGGTGCCCAACAGAGCCAGCCCAGCCATTCTGCTGGTACTGCTGAAAAATGCAGTTTGGTCATGCAGAGGGGTTCTGCTGGGCGGATAAATGTACCCAACAAGACGTTTGGCTGGGGGCTCTGCTGGATGACTGCTAGATTTGCACTGAGATGAATGAAGACGCATTGTTCAACTCTTGAAAAGTGAAATTAACAATACTTACTAGTTAGTCTTTCCAGCACCCTGTAGCATCGACCACACTTGATTTAATTCAAAACACAGGCCTGTAATTCAGTATTATTCAACCAAATTTGGAAATTGCAAATTTCCAGTCAGATCACTCACAAAGAGCACCACTTAAAATTCTGTGGAATAACATGGCAAACTCCCTTTCCCGTCCCCATCCCCTCAAACTCAAGCACATTGTTCTCTTTCAATTAGAACATCCCCACTGTTCACAAACATATACCATATCTAACAGCGAACCATTCGAGTTCCACAATGTGCCTCGCCACTGGAGCTAGCCTGCTCAATGCCGGATATGCAGTGGGCCGAGGCCACGCCACTGATCAATGGTTTCAAAGCTGATGTATTATTCATAGCTTGAACCTGGCTCAGTGAGGTTACAGGTCGGGCTCAACTTCTCTAACTCCCACCTGGGCAACCCTTTGCTGAACACCGATCATACAGCCAGATCAGGCAGCGATCTGTCCATAGTATTTAAACATTTGCTAAAAGAAATATGTTTCAACAGTCCGCCAAAGTCTCTTGGAGATCTGCCTACAAACATATTTCTAAATCCTTCTCCCTTCTTTACAGTCCTCAAAAAGGAAATAAAGCACATTGCAGATAATATTTCTTTGAGTTGCACCGTTAGTTTACTACTACTACTTCTACAGCTCAACACAATTGAGTCCTTTGCGACTTCAGTTTATGGGTGCATATTTTTGCCTCTCTGATTATGCACTTGTGTGAGCAAGCAAGAGAATTTGTCCTGTGATACCTAAATCCCACCCCTTTGCCACTTAAAGTGCCTTTCACTAGACTGGACTCTAGGTAAAGCTAGCATTATACACAATATAGCTATGCTGACCACTGTAAATCCTTGTAGCCAATTCAAATTCAATCCTCTCTCTGTTAAGGAAGACAAAAACTTAATAGCTAGCCTTAAACCATCCAGATCTAAGGGAAACATTTGCCCTGGAAATATTATTAAAGAGGAACCAAGAGATTTCGCCATTTTCATCACCACCTTTATAAACACATCATTCAAAACCAGTTTAGTACCAACTAATCTAAAAGATGCTTGGGTACTCCCCCTTTTGAAAAAACCTGACTTGGATCAAAGCGTCCCCACAAACTATCAGCATATTACTACAGTACCATTCCTGCTGAAAATACTAGACAGGGCTGCCTACTTACAGATACAGGCCCACCTAGAAAGTAACAATCTTCTAGGCCTGCGGCAATCAGGGTTTAGACCTAGACATGGGACAGAAACTGCCTTAATAGACCTGAAGACACAAATGGACGACCAAAAATACAAAGGAAACCTATCCCTCTTACTATTGTTAGACCTATCTGCCGCATTCCACTTGGTCAATCATGAAGTCTTGGGCAAACATTTATCTTCCGGAGCTCATTTCTCTGACAAAGCCACTGCTTGGATCCAATCATTCTTGGACCATAAAACGATGAGGGTCTTTGCACCTAACGCATCAGCTGACCCAACTGCAGTGACCTGTGGAGTACCATAGGGATCCTGTGCTTCACCAACACTGAATAACATTTTTACCAAGCCTCTATTTGACGACCTTGACCATTTGGCTGTCACCTACACTAACTATGCAGATGACCCCAAATTCTCATCCCCATCACAATGTACCTTGTCATCCAGGCATGGATGGCCACACATGGCGTCTGCCTCAATGATGACAAGATGGAATTACTTCTTATTGGCCCCCAAACTAAACTAAATAACCTTGACATCAAGTTCAAAGCATTCAATATACACGGCATCACCATATCAGTGTCCAAAGAAGTCAAAACACTGGGCTTTTACCTTGACTCAGCCTTGACCATGAACAGACAAGTGAATGCGACAGCCTCCGCCACATCATACACCTGTAAATTACTAAATGCCTGCAGACCGTTCCTGTCTACAGTAAGTTTCCCTACTTTGGTCAGAGCACTTATTCTCTCACAATTGGACTACTGCAATGCATTATATCTAGGAACAAATAAGAGAAATAAAAAAAAGACAAACTTTGCAAAATAATGCACTTAGATCGGCCCTTAATATTCCAAGATCCCATCACAGCTCAGACACCAGACGGAACTACAACTGGCTATCTGTCAAGAACAGAATCTTGTTCAAAACACTAGGCATCACACACAAATGCCTATCCAATTCTGCACCTAAATACCTGACATGTAAATTTACTAAAAACCAATCAGACCTACCATCTGGATCGACTCAACAACATTGCCTTAGAGACCCGTCAGAAATCAGGGGGTAGCAGCGTCCCCGTCCTAGCCTCAAAATTGTGCAACTCCCCACCTACAGACCTAAGAGCAGAACCCTCATTCACGTGATTTAGAAAAAAAGTAAAAAACTTGCTTCTCACCCAGGAGATTCCATAACCCTGGTCTAGCCTTGCGTACTCGATAAAACCACTGCCAACTGTGAACTGTCTATTGCATGCTTGCTCATATGTTGTATATATCGTAATTGAAAATGGAAGCTGCCTTTTGCCACTTAATACTGTCATGTGTGTTCATAATCTAGGTATATATATATATGACTTTGCTTGCACTCTTGCATATATTTTGCTTACATTGTATCTTTGTTCTGTAACTGTAACTATGTAACCACCGAATGCGCCTAAATACCTGAGGGTTTGGTGCGCTATATAAATAAATTAACTAAACTAAACTACACATTAGGTGGGCTGGTCTGTTTTGATTTCAATTTCGAAACTTGATAGTTCTTCCCACCTAATACACTTAATTGACGCTGGAATTTCACAAAGCTCAGTTGTTTAAACCAGCTCTTCAATGGGCTTTTCAAAGAATAACATCTGATACTGCTGCACCAAATTGAATAAATGTATGCTACATGGCAGCCTCCCATATCCATCTCAAAGCGTGGTACTCATTCTCTTACTACAGGCTAATTGTGACATGGCAACCGCTCTGTAATCAATTATTACACTTCAGTTGTGATGTCACAAGGCCTGCTGCTTGCGCCAGCACAGAGAAGAACTCCAGCTGTCACTGCTGCACTTATAGCCGTGACAAACATTTCAAATTTCGTGCTTGTGAAATAGTTTTCTGTGACACTTTTTAGACAGTAATTGACAAGGAACTGTGCATGGTAGATTGTTTAATTTGTGCACTACTGGAGTATAACACATGTGAGCAGGAATCAGCACCTTTTTACTTATTTGATACACAAAATGAAAACGTGCTTTCGATTCATTTTATTCAACTGCTCAAACTATTTTTCTGGAACACATTACAAGGTGCTGGTTCGCTTTCTGAAATCCAAACACATTCTACATTGATTATATGGAACAGCCAATGGAAGATCTCTTGCATTGTATTAAGCCAGAGGCTCATTATATGAAAGGGGGTGACAGTTTGTGGCCATGTATTGTAAAGAATAAAATACCCCCTAATGTACGTAAAAAGGATATTTGCAAGTTATCTCGGAGTTCCATGTCTTCTGTTTGGTCACGGAACTCATCTGTGACTTGCAAAATACTTATAATATACGGTGCAGGTCTTATCCCATATATCATGAGTACAGTTACCCCTCTAAAAAACCCTTATTCAGACATGCACGACCGGCCCATTAATGAGTCTAAATGCTGGTGTGCACCATGCACACCAGAATTTAGACTCATTCAAATGCAGAAAAGAAAGCCCCCCAACTATGTATAAAGCCAAGACTGTGCACTCCAAAATGTGTCTAACTTCAACCAGACAACAATACACATGAGCAACTATTATCTCCTAAACATAATTTTCCATTTTGCAGCAGCTGGAAAATAAGAATGAACTTTCTCCTTCCACATGTATTACGCTAGAGTGACCTTATACAAAGCAGGAAAGGTTTCACTCCGAAATAGCTAATATTAGAGAGAACATCGCAAAAGAGATGGAAACATGTATGGGAAAATCTGAGAACACTAGTGCCAGGTCCTTCAGTGAGAGCTCTCATATAATCAGCTTCAAGAAGAAGGACATTTCTGAAGAGGAGTAAAGATCAGTTACTCAAGAAATGCACATTAGTTGCTGTCCCGGCAAGCCAGGCCCCACATCAAGACGCAAGTTAAGATGAGCTACACCTGCCATAACAAAGCTTGTTAACCACTTATTTTATATAGGGTAATATCCCAGACCCACTTAAAAACGTGGCGATAACACTTCTGCTGAAAAATCTAAACATTGAATTACGACATTCCATCAAATTATCACCAGTCAGTTAGCGCCCCATTCTTGGCCAATTATCTGGCACAAATAGCCACGCTCCGATTACAACCATTGGTCAAATCCCAGGACTGTCTTGGAGACAAACTATCAGGAATCCACCTGCATAGAGATACTTACCATAATGGATGAGAAGGCCAATCTTTCCTGGCAGAAGGATAATCATCAAGAGACTTTACTCGTGATGTTTGATATGTCAGAAGCATGCAACACCCTGGACCACTGGATTATCTTGGTGGCCATGTTATCCAACAAAGCACTGCTTTGGTGTACATTGCTTCTTATGAATCAGAACACCTGAGTCCCCCTCAACGGTCTCGCTACAGATAACACACCAAGGACCTGTGGCGCTCCCCAGGGCTCTTCCCTTTCACCATTACTCTTTAACATTTATTTTTAACTCCTTATTGACTTACCCCACTGTCTTGGCTGCTATACAGCACACACTCAACTTCACATCAAACAAAAAAATAATTAACTTCTGACCAATGCCAAACTGACCACTGTGTTAGCCGCCATCAAACATTGGATGGACTCTAATTGACTGAGTCTGAGCAGCGACAAAACTCGCCTAAGTGTTTTAAGCAGCCAATGCTCGGATGAGAGGGAACTATCATCTACTTTTCCCTATCAAATTCTTCCTGGATACCAATCCTGAATACAATAAAACATATTCAACACATCATCTCCTGGAAATGACATTATCAGCTCAACCACATACTGCGTTCATCTATTTAATAAGATTCGACCTATTCTCGCAGAACACTGTGTAGGTCACACAGCCAAAGCCCTCACTGGTTCCTAGATTGACTACTTCAATGTCCTTTATAAGGATTTTTGAAAAAAAACGAATTGTCACTCCAGGTGCATCAAGACCACATGGCTTGAACAGTACCACCTTTCATGCACACAACTCCAGTACAGAGAAAACTGCACTGGCTGCCAGTACAGGCCCGCATTATATGTAACTCATTAATCTCTCTTCCAGAAGGTCCCCAACTATCAGGTAAATGCCAAAGCCCTTCTTATTCGCTAATGGCATCAGTGAGGTCTTCAGGTTCTCGTTCTTTACGTGCACCCATATTCCCGCGGCAGGGCTTCTGGGGTGTAAGGCCCCTTATTTGGAATGATCTTCCCTCGTCTTTAAGGTGTCTGCCTCACAGAGTGATTTTTATAAAAATAACCAAGACTCACCTATTTGTAATCCGTTAGAATATGCAGTTCAAGTGTCATGTGTATTATGATGTCCCATGCCCATCTGAAGAAGGGCCCCCATGGCCTGCAAGGGCCCATTTATATTAGTAGCATGCTTAATGGCTGCATTTATCCAATTAAAGGTATCATCACTCCACTGAATGTTTTATTTTTCCATCGAATAAACATCATTGAAAACGTTTTCTGTGTTCAGAGACAAATCAAACCTTTGCTAGAGTTTCTAACTGGCATCTAGGAATAGGCCCAATGCATTACTCTCTGGCAACCAGGTAAATCCTAATGCATTACTCTTTGGAAACAAGGTACAGGCCTAGTGCTTTACTCTCTAGCATCCAGGTACAGGCCATTTACATTACTCTCTCCCATCCAAAAACAGGCCCAATGCATTACTCTCGGGCACTACAGACCTAGTGCTTTGCTATCTAGCATCCTGGTACAGGCTGTTTGCATTACTGTCTAGCGTACAGGAACAGCCCAGGTGCATTACTATCTAGCATCCAGGTGCAGGCCCTTTGCAATACTCGCTAGCATCCAGGAACAGGCCCAATGCATTACTCTCTGGCAATGAGATACAAACCTACTGCATTACTCTCTAGCATCCAGCTACAGGCCTAATGCATTTCTCTCTAGCATCCAGCTAGACCCTTTTGTATTACTCTCTCCCATCCAGGAACAGGCCCAGTGCATTACTCTCGGGAAACGATTTACAGGCTTAGTGTATCACTCTCTAGCATCAAGGTAAAGGCATAATGCATTACGCTCTTCCATGAACAGGGCCAATGCATTACTCTCTGGCAACGATATACACGCCTAGTGCATTAAGCTCTAGAATCCAGGTACAGGAATGGGAACAATCCCTAGAGAAGATAAAGAGGAGAGTTTGCTTTATAATATAGCCTTATAGGCATCAAGAGAGGTCTTTATCCCATGATATTGACACCCGCCACACCCCAAGTAGGGAAGGGCCATTATACACAGCAATAATGACCCCTGGGGACTACAAGGCGATTAGCATATGTCGGTAATAAATATATAGGTTTGGAATTGTGGTGGTGAAGTAAAAAGTGTTAATTGAATAGTGAGTAAGGTAAATCCACAAACCGTGTTAGTAAATAAATATGGTTTCATTTTGTAATATTTCCTTAATACCGTACCGCTTTTGAGGTATTCTGGAAGAATGACATAGAAAAGGCGGAACAATTGTGGGAGGAGATGCTTATCTTCTTTCTGTGTTTCACTCTCTGCTTCTGACAACAGAATGGCAGGCAGTCAACATCATTAGCTATTGGCTGCATTCTGATTGGCTGAGAAGAGGCCAATGATGACTTCAATATGTGAATGAGGTTAATGAGAGAGATGGTGAAGTAGCCAACAGATAATCCGCTTCAGAAGTGTTTCTTTCGCGAGAATGGACAGACATGCAGCCTTATATGGCCTTCAGGAAGTCCTTCAGGTGGAGGATGTCTTCCTGGGATGACACCATGCTGAGTATCATTCTCATTCTAATGGTTAGTGAGGCTAGTCCTCCCAGGTCTCCCAGCAGTTGCATCTCCCAGGTCTCCCAGCAGTTGCATCTAAATGTTAAACAACATGGGGGTAGGGCCCGATCCCTGAGGCATTCTGTAAGCCATGACAGTTGCCCTGCAATGGTCTAACTGTACCAATTTCACGGCCAGAGAAAAAGGAGAAACCCACCTAGTTTTTCTTTCAGTCACAGATAAGCCATGTTCCTGAGGATGGATTGTAGTATCTGAAATGTACTGGACAAACAACTGTGATTGCGTCTGTTATTTTTTTTCAAAGAAAGTCATTTATCCCCATGAATATGTAATGAAGTAATTTTGTAACGGGTCACCCGGTTTCTCACAAAATTTTCCAGGAAAGTGTTGCAAGTCTTAAATCTCGGCCGGCTTTCCTATTTTGTTTTGTGGGGGATGCACCCCACCATGGGTCCCTGCCAGTGGTGTCGCCCAGTGTAGGACTATACTGCTCTGGGGGCAGGATTGGTGCTGCTCAGGTGCAGAAAGGTATTTTTGGAGAGTGTTTTGTGGGCAGTTACAGGACTCTGGTGAGGGGTAACAAAGACCCTCCCAACTCCCGGGAAAAGCGAGACAGAGCGGCCATTCATGAGTTGGTTGCAGTAAGCCCCCTCTCTGGTCCTGGCTGCTCCTCTCGGAGCCAGAGCGAGATCACAGGCGTATGATGTAATTTGCCCAAAAGGTGCATTTCATAGCTCAGGCTGGGAAGCATATGGAGGGCGACAATGCTGTGTGCCAATTAGATAGATAGTACATTTGTCTGTTTTCCAATGCTCTGTTGCAAAATAGAGAATTCTATTGCTCAGTTTAAACCAGATGTCTGGTGATTTAATAAACAAAAGAAGACACCAAATTCTTTACTTTCCCTGCTATTTCCTACCAGAAAACATTCAGGACCTGATTCCCAAGTTGGCGCAGTGAGCGTGTTAAAGAGCACAAATCACTGCGCCACATCAGGACTCCCCGGCTCCACCACTATTCTCAAATGGGCCTGGGCATCCTCCTAGTGTGCGACAGTGCACTGTGGCCATTGCGCCTGTTTTTAGGCACAAGGGGCTCAATGCAGAAATCTCGGTAGCATTTTTGTAAAATAACAACATCATCGTTATTTTATGAAAGTGCTGCCGAGAACCACAGAAACCGTGGAGCAATGAAGGCATGGAGAACTGCAGGGGCCTTTCCCACAGACTTCATTCATTTGCATAATGCAACTTTTCCTAGCCCAGACAAGCAGGTCCTTTGTTTCGTGACAGCAAAACAGGACGGAATGGAGATCTTTAAATAGAACAATGAATTAAAAGGCATGCAGAAAAGCCAGAAAATGAATCGGGTAGATCATACATACATGCATACATGCCTATTGTGATGTTACAAGAAAAGGCATTTAATATTTCATGGTGCTTATGATATATGCTGCCCTCAGCCCGACAAGTACACAAAACCAAGCTACTGGAACAATTAATTCTCACCCTAACAGCAGCGTCAACGTTGTATCCTGCCCTGACACAGGATACAATGTTGAAGCTGCCACCCACCTTCACTGCGACTGGCTTCTTGTGGCACTCCTCCACAATACCAGCAGCAAAATGTTACCGGATATGTGCGCCACTATAGCGCACATTGAAAAGTGGAGAAGTGCCACAAGAATACCTGCCTTAAGTGGCAGGTAACGAATGTGGCGGTTGCTAGGTTGATTTCCCACCCATCCTAGCAACCGCCACATATATTCCAAAAGTGGCACATTCATACCGACTTCGGAAGAATGCGCCACCTTCAGAATAGGTCTTAAGTACCTTAACGCTTTTAAGGAACTTTTCGGTACTTAACACCTGCTTGAGAATCGGGCCCGCAGAACATTGCATATGAAGCGTTTTTACAACTCAAGTACCGTTTGCCGCAAGATACTAGAGGGGTTGCTTTTTCTGGGTGATTTCTGATGTCTGACTTTGCTAAATATGTGCTAGAGTGGGTGACAGTGGGTCGATGACCACTTCTCAGGTGGTGCAATCAGGATTTAAAGCGACCTGAAGAACCCATCAGTTCGAGAGTAGGCGTGCAATGACTGCACAGTGATTTCAAGACAATCCAATAATGCTTTTTTGACCGAAGCTGGAAAGCATCATTTCTATCAAGGACTTGGTGGTGGTTTTTTCATCTTGGTGGAGGGGGCTGGTGGGTTTGATTTGGTTGCATTTTGTCCATATTTCTGACCAAAGTTTCAGTGTCCATTCAGTTTCGGGTCTTCTTGAATGGTTTAAACAGTGCTTTAAGTAGGAGGCAGATTCAAAGGGGGGGGCTCAATTAAGGTAACATGGCCTAATTGCATCAGGGAGCGGAATTGCGTGGCATTGGGAGCCAAGCAGGAGAGATTGGGTGCACTGATATCATTCCTTTTGGTGCACTCCTCTCCTTTTGTTTCTCAATCACAGGCTCTGGCCCCCCACCAGCAGCCTGCCTGACAGGGTTGGAGTCGGCAGGGGTGTTGCTAGGTCTGGAAAAGATCTGGGGCTATGACTCGGGGCTAGCTAGCCTTTTGGTTGTAGCCCCTGAGCTTCTATCTGGGGCTACAACCAAAAGACCTGGGGCTATAGCACACTCAGCCCCCCTTGAAACACGTCTCGGAGTCGGTGTTTCAGAAACTAAAGGAGAGGGGCTTGCACCAAAAGCAATGATAACAGTGCACCCAGTCTTCCCTTTTGTTTCTTCAGGAGAGGTGGCAACCCACTCAGGCAGCCCTTTAACTCCACATATCTGTGTGGTTAAAGGTCTGTCGGTCGGTAAGCGCCTATGATTAAGAAACAAAAGGAGAGGCAGGGGCACTGTTATAATAATTTATCATTCTTCGATCTCTCCTTTTTTCTTATCAGAATCTTTGCTGTGAAAGGGCTGCCTGCGGAGGTTGGTGCATCTAGGGCTAATCGGGGGAGCCCGGCAGAGCCCTGGTTTGAAGCACTTTTTGTAGAGTGCCAGGGCTCTGCCCTGGCTAGCCCCAATCTACTTAAAGCCCTGGCTTTAGGGTCTTTTGGTGTCTTGAGTTGTGATACGATGCTTATATTTTTCGGGGGAGTTGCTGACCATCTCAATGCTTCCACCCTAGAGATTTTCCAGTTTGTGCTCATCTTTTAATTATAGAAAGTTGTACGTAATCTTTCAAGCTCTCCAAAATATCATCTTGTGACGGAATCATAAACTATTCTTTACCCAAAAAATGGCAAAATTCACTTAAATTTGATGCCAGGGAATCGCTGAAATGGACCGGAAAGATCCCACCTCGCAGAACGTGATCACACGTGCAGCGATATGTATTCTCATTTCACACAAGCGCACGACTATTGCACGCTTTTGCCTGCAAAAAAGCAAAATGGGTCCTGTCCACCACTGCTCACACAACCCTCCGCCCCTGGAATTGTGTGTATTTTTCTTGGCTGTTCCGGAACCACGTCAAATATGGACCTCAGTGTTGGCTCTTAAACTGCTTTGTAATGGGGCAGATGAATAAGCACGCATCAGCTACTGCCCCTATTCAAGTACCAATTCCTGCCCCTAGTCTTAACCATTACGGTACAGGTGAGGCAGCCCGACTGCTCCATGCGTCTGGGGTCAGAGATGAGACCAACTAAGGCAGATTATAATAAACAATACTTTAAACAATCAATGTACATGCCTCTGCCATAAATAATTATTTAGGTTGTGTGACACTAGTAAGGATTACAGTTAGATAATAGAAAGCACAAGTAGTATGTTGTATATAGCATAGAAGGGAGGAGGACTCCAGAATACCAAGAGAGGGTCTCGCTACACTGATAGGGCAGATAAAATTATAGGCAGGTTAAGATGCAGCATACACGGGCAGGGAAACCAATTTATAGCCGATGCACAAGGTGAATGTAACATGAACAGACACAAATATAGGTCACCAGTATGGAGGCTGGAAGCACAGAAGTACAGCCATTTCCTCTCCACAGAGGCCATAGCAGGCCTAGGAGTTATCAAGACCACAGACAAGATGCTGAATTCATAAAAAACACATTTATTTTAGAAGCTTTGAAGCTGCTCAGACAGTAGTTTGTCGGAAGAGATAACAGTTCCCAGGATGAGAAACAGTAGACACCCACACTAATTAAGGTTCAATAACAGCACAAACAGCTATTGATACCTAGATGCATGAGATCAGTATGCCAAAAGACTCTGGGGGTCATCATGGGTTGGGCAGAGCAGTAAAAATGCAGCAGTAACACTATTACTGCTGCATTACTGGTCCGCCCAATACCGAGTTAGGACGGAAAGTTGAAGATTTACCTCCAGCTTTATGCTGGAGGTAAATCTGGCCACTTTCTGCCCATTTACAGTGCTATTACCACAGCGCTATTAGCACCACAGTAACAGTTCCCAACTGGGAATGGGGACTTTCCGCCCCTTCTGAAACTCGGGATCCGGCGCTAATAGCACCGGACTGAGTTACGGTAATGCAATTTGCATTGGGCGGGATCCCTGCAGATTTACTGCTGGGATACTGCCCACTCGTGATAGAGCCCCCTATCATGTATAGATGAAGGGTGTCTCAAGTCATCACAAAAAGTACAGCATGCTTGTTAGAATTATCTAAACACTCAGTAAATAGGAAGACATTAATTCTCCAACACGGTCCCCTGACAGGTGATCAAGACATGAAGAACGCTGGCTATTCATTATGAGCCAAGTACTGATAACACACCTGTTGAACTCCTCAGCACACACAGAGACACAAGATGATACAAAAGGTCAAATACAAAGGAACATATAGGCCTGGGAATGATGGGGAGTACTTTTAAATGGAATGAGTGAAGCCCATGGACTTCTCTCTACCCCCAACCCCATGTGTCTCAGATATTTTGACGTCCCGTCAAAGTATCCAAAGTTGGTGAGTGAAGTGCCAACCAATAGAAATCCCTCTTGCCACACCGCCCATGATGAATAACGCCATCAAATTAGTGGCCAATGTAATGATGTAGTGAAACTATTATCTATGGGGGGTTGGGCTCAGGGGGAGCTATCAGAGATGTATAAACCAATGAGAAATTAACACTTATGTATTCTATATATCCTATATATATATCTTAAGATATTAACCAATCCTAACCACTTATAAGTTTGGTAACTGATATCGCATTATGAAATCTATGCTTACGTATTTTGAGTCCAAAATCTGCTCACACTCATTGTAATGTTGAGAGTTGCTTGCATGCTGTCCCAGCCGAGATTCTGTGCTTTGAATGAAGCTAGGTTTTGTCGTGCATTATGAGTACTCCATTATTCAGTATAATTTTTTATGCTATTGTGAATCTGGGTCGATCTCTACAGCTTTCTGGTACGCAACCTCGTCCATTAAAAAAAGGACAAGGGTGCTATTTTGAGGTCTGTCTCTGTAAAATCCTCATAAAGGTGTTTTTTTGTATACTGCTGGCTGATGCTTATCAAAGGCTTTAACATAATGGCCCTCATTACGACCCTGGCGGAAAGGGGTTTATGCCGGCGTAAACCATGGCGCCCCTTTCCGCCAGAGTACGAGTTCCCGTAGCGCCATGGTGATTTTTACGCCTGCTTTTTGCAGGCGGAAAAATCCATGGCGCTACGGGACTTGTTGTTAATTACGCCACCGTAATTTACGGTGGCGTAATTAACGCCTTCCCCACTCCCATTATACCCTATGGGGCAAAAATGGGAATGGGGAAGGGTAAATGGGGATTGGGGACTTACCGCCCCGCCAAGGTCGGAATGGGGCGGTAAGTCCGCCAACCACCATGGCGGAGTTGGCAGCTTAGCGCCATGGACCATGGTGCAAATTGCACCATGGTTCTCCGCCAGGGTCGTAATGAGGGCCAATGTGATGGTGAGAGTGCTAATGTCCCCCTTCTATGCCCACTGGGAAGAGGCCATGAGCATTAGGTGTGAGTGAAAAGTTGGAATCCACACTGGAATGAGCTTCTGCCCGATCCACAAAATCAGCGGTTTTGTAGCAACACCGATTTTTCTTTTTGTTTTGTGCCGTTTCGCATTGTGCATTGTGTTTTGTTCCGATGTTAGTTTTATGTAGCGCAATGAGAACCTTTGTGCAAGTTTTTCTGAACTGTGCTAGTTTCGGGCAGTGCCATGAGAATCTTTGCAAATTTTTTTGATTCTTGATAAGTTCACACAGTGGGCCTCATTACGAGTCCGGCGGTAACTGTGCCTAAAATTCTGGCACGTTACCGCCGGACTCGTATTTACATTCCGCCTCCGTGATTCCTGGAATTACTGGGGCATTACGACCCCGGTGACCCGGGAATTCCGGAGGCGGAATTTGGTAAATCCCCATTCCGATTGAGTCCCATAGGACTCAATGGGAATGGGGAAGTAGAAACACCGGCACCATCTCGTGATGGTGCCGGTGTTTCCACGTCTGCCTGCAGGCGGGTGGTGTTAAGCCCGCCAGGTCAGACCTGGTGGGAATGACACCCCCGCCGGCAGTACTCGAGATCACCTGGTTAGGAAACAACGGTGGCGGGGAGTTTACCGCCACAGTTATTTCCATACCGGGTGACTCGTAATGAGGCCCAGTGTCACGAGAAACTTTGTGCAGCTCTTTTTTCGATCCAAACTAGTTTTGTGCAGTGGCACAAGAAACTTTGCGCAGGCTTATTTGAGATACAACTAGTTTCGTGTTGTGGCATGAGAAACTTTGCACACATTTTTAAACCACGCTAGGTTTGTGCAGCGGCACGAGAAACTTTGCACAGCTTTTTGTTCGATTCATGGTAGGTTCATGCACCGGCACAAGTAACTTTGTGCCATTCTTTTCGATTTGTGCTAGGTTCGAGCACCGGTTTGAGAAACTTCACGGAGCTTTTAGTTCGATTCGTAGTAGGTTTGTGCAACAGCATGACAAACTATGTGCTGCTCTTTTCAATTTGTGTTAGATTCATGCAGCGACACAAGAAACTTTGTGCTGATCTATTGGACCCATGCTATGTTCGCTCAGTGGCATGAGAAACCTTGCTCTTTTCATTTCAGTTCGCAAGATGGCAAGAGACATTTTGCACCACTCTTTACGACATGCAGAGGTGGTGGAATTGTGGATTGCAGTGAAATTAATTGAAATCTTATAGATTTTGCTTCCGTGGCTGACAGAACAGAATTTCACAATTTTGCCCATCCCTAATTAGCATTCCTAAGCCCCTCTTTCTGTGTATTGTGACGATTCACCTACTCTCATCACTTCTCCCCAGGGGTGGTCCCTTTCTGTGAGGCTAGGGTGGTGAGGCTGCTACCCAATAGTCTTCCTAGGGTTGGTTTAATGCGGGAGGACCTCATGGGGAGGATCTTCCCACCTGGGCACAAGGACGACCACTTGGGTCACAGCCGACACAACACAGACACCCACAACTCCCATGGGCCACTATACCCTTCCCCTGACACTCTGGATAGCACCTCCATGTACTATTGTGACGCTCTAACAGTAACAAGTAGATAAGCTACTGAGATGAAGAAGATTATAAAGAACATGAAGAATTAGCCTGACTCAAGTACTGACACAAGGAGGATGCGCTGGGACGTGAAAAATAATCCATGGAACTGGAAACAACGTTTTAGCCTACCGCAGGGGATTGTTAAACAAAGCCACATAAAAATGGAGGAAAGACTGAATGATAGAGAGAGAAGCAGGTGTAGAAGCTGGAAACTCAGACCTGGGTGACGAAGCTGCCGTAACCAGTTAGGAGGTAGAACCGTGCAGGGCTGTCTCCTGAGGAAATAGCCGTCAGTAGAAGGCCCGACGAGAGATAGATTTGCTGGAGAGAGAGGTCATAGTTGGAGGGAGTTCCAGGAACGAGATGGAGAAATCCAAAGAAGGCACCGAACGCAAAGGGCCCCAGTCCCCGCAGAGCCAACACCAAGCCGCGGGAAGAGAGGAAGTGAAGAAGAAAAGCGGCTGAATGAAACGTCTGCAATCAATGCACCGGGAAGAACCAGCAATGTGGAACCTCCCCGTAAAAGGTAATGGGACCCACGGTAGACCCGTTAGGGGGGTTGGTCAGCAAGTTGTGCATCGGGAGTAATCTCCCTCATACCAGTGCCAAGCCAAAAGCCATTGGGAGTGAAGAAATCAAGTCGTGCATCAGGAGTAATTTCCCCAGTACTAGTGGCAAGTCAAGGCAAGTAGTGTTACGCTCACCTGACTCCCACGGAGGCGCTGGCCTGGTTCGCGCTGCTTTGACCTCTTCTAAGGTGATGCGCAGGGTTCGGAAGACGGACTGGACCGGGCCCCCAAATCTGGCTTGTCTGGCTCGCAGAAGTATCCTTCTGTAGGCGAAAATAGGGCATTAACTGTCTGCGGGGTAATGCAATCGGCCTCCCACTTTCCCCTCTCACCCTCCTTGAGACCCTTCTGTGATTTCTCGTAGCGTCTCACCTTAGGGTCTGGAAGGACGAGCTCTCCATCCTGCTTCTGATGCAGGGGCGCGTTGGTATCCAGTTACTTCACTGGATTTTCGGATTGGTGAGAACCAAACTTGCTTGGCTTCCAGGTAAGTTTTTTGATAAGAGGTTCCCCTTGTGTCCATGCATTAATGTACTAATGCTAGTGCCTTTTTCCCCGTAGGGGCCGGGGTACGGAATGCCGGGGAACAGGCACCGACCCGAGATGAGAGGTGAAATCCTTGTAGAAATCAGGTAAGTCTTTAATGAGCGTTTTTTGGTAATGTCTTTTAATTCGCTCATTAACGCTGATGTCTCTTTTTCCCCTTAGGGGCCGGGGTCCGGAAATGCCAGGATGCGGCGCGGACCCGAAATGAAGATGGAATGAATCGACAGGTAAGTCTTAACATGGAGATTTAGCTTTCCTTATTCCCTTCTCTCTCTCACCTTTTGTTCTGGTGTTTTTCTCCCTAGGCGCTGGGGCGTGACTGCGAATCCGGATGATCGCTGCTGAACATGGAGGCGCCCTGCAAAGGTGAGTGGAATGCGGCGCTGCAGCGATCGACGCGATGAGCTTTTAAATTAAAGTCTTCCTTTTCAGGATTGTCGGCGAGATGTCTCCGGGATGCGGATTTAGCAGGTAAGGACTTTTCCTTCTTCTGTTCTCTTCTTCTCTTCCTTTGCAGGTGATCCAGGATGCTGGCAGGCGTGGCAGAAGTCAGGATGCAGGAGCAGACACGGTGAGCGTCCAGCTGCTAGATGCAGAACAACGCGAAGCACGTGTGGCTGTTCGGGTGGGGTTTAAATAGCCTTGGAAGAAGTTCCAGGTATGTATCCTTCCCCGACCACGCCCGGATGGTAAATTAGTCCCACAGGTAAAGTAGTTCCTTTCAGGCCTCAAGGAGGCCGGGATCCTGCAGCATGGTCTGCATCAGGTAAGTGCACCCAAGCATTCCCATAATGAGCCTGGCGCCTATGGCGCCAGGACTGATGTCTTTTATGAGCCTGGCGCCACAGGCGCCAGGACACTGTCCAAAGGGCCCCTATATGGGGTTGCTGGGTCCTTCCTTGGGGACTGGATGTCCGCTTTCGGGGACGCCGGGCTTGAACCGGCTCCCCGGGAGCGGGCATCAAGACAGCACTCCCCCCCAAGGCCCCTCCCAAGGTTGTTCCCTCCGGGGTTTTGATTTGTCTGGGAAGAGTCGGTGGAATTTCCTGACTAATCGAGGTGCATGCACATGGTCGCTGGGTTCCCACGACCTCTCCTGAGGTCCGTACCCCTTCCAATCAATTAGGTAGAACAGTTTTGACCTAAACATTTTTGAGTCTAAAATGTTCTTCACTTCGAATTCGGGCTCCCCATCTATTAGAATAGGTTCTGGAGGTTTGAGTAGTCGGGTTCCGGGTACCACTGGTTTCAGAAGTGACACATGAAAAACAGGGTGAATTTGCATACTAGCTGGTAAATCAAGTTTAACAGCCACTGGGTTAATTATTGCCGTAATAGAATAAGGTCCCAGATATTTTGGGTTAAAAGTTCGAGGCCCTTTGAGTGGTAAATGTCTGGTAGCTAACCACACTTGATCCCCAATCTGATAGGGAGGTGCTTCACTCCGATGTAGATCAGCATTCTCCTTGTATATTCTCTTGGCTTGTTGTAAATGCGTAGTTGCCTCTTTGAAGGCTTGGGTAATTGTAGAATGCAGATGTTCTACTGCAGGCATTCCGAGGTTCTGAGGTGAGTCAAGGTTTGAGGTTCGCGGGTGATGCCCAAACAAAGTATAAAAAGGACTGTGGCCAGTTCCAAAGTGTACCGAATTATTATATCCGTATTCGGCTATCCAAAGAATGTCTTTCCAGTTGCTTTCAGATTGCTGTAACATACACCGTAAGTACTGTTCAAGGGTCTGATTTGTCCTATCGGTCTGACCATCGGTCTGAGGGTGGTGACTGGTCGATAATCTTACGTCGATCTGCGTCATTTGACATTTGCGCCAGAAGTGGGAAATGAATTGGCTTCCCCGGTCAGAGATTAGTATAGATGGGAATCCATGTAGCCGAACAATATTTTCGAGGAATTCTTTGGCTAGGACAGAAGCTGAAGGTAAACCTTTCAAAGGAATAAAGTGGGCCATTTTGGAAAACAAATCCACAATTACCAGAATAGTATTGTACCCCGAACAAGGAGGCAGGTCCGTAATAAAATCCATTGATAGGGTGTGCCAGGGTGCTGGTGGTATGTCTAGAGGTTGAAGGAGACCGGCTGGTCTTTTCTTTTGACTTTTATTTTGGGCGCAAACACCACAGGACATCACAAAAGATTTAACATCTTTTCGCCAAGAGGGCCACCAAAATTGTCGTTTCACCTTTTCCTCTGTCTTGGCAATACCGGGGTGTCCCTCTATTAATGTATCATGATAACCGGAAATAACTAGTTTGTGTAATTCCTTATGTGGCAGGAATAAGCGTCCTTGGAAATAAGGTAAACCATTATCTATGGTAAAGTCTGATCCCTTTTGTATCCATTCCTGTAAGGTTGTAGGGTCCAGGAGTTGTTTCACTCTGGCTTGAATGTCTTCAAGCGTCTGTAACGAAGTCATGCCTAGAATCCTCGGTTCGGGAATTATTGGTACTGGTTCTGAGTTTGTATCAGATTCTCCCATTCCAATTCGGGATAAGGCGTCTGCTTTGCCATTCTTGCAGCCAGGTCGATAGGTAATCACGAAATCAAATTCAGCGAAAAACAAAGCCCATCGGAGCTGCCGTGATGACTGAGCCTTGGCGGTTTTCAAATACTGTAAATTCCGGTGATCAGTGATCACTGTGATGGTATGTCGAGCGCCAAGCAGATAATGCCGCCAGGCTTTAAAAGCGAACTTAATGGCTAACAGTTCTTTGTCCGTGATTGCATAATTAACCTCGGGTGCCGAGAATTTTCTGGACCAAAATGCTACGGGATGCAGTTGGTTGGTTTCGGGATCTCTTTGGGACAGGACAGCTCCCATGGCTAGGCTGGATGCGTCAGTCTCGACGACATAAGGGAGATCTGGACGCGGGTGTTTCAATATAGGTGCGGAGGCAAACTTAGCTTTTAAATCCTGAAAGGTCTGTTCGGCTTCTTCAGACCATTCAAAACGTTTATTTTTCCTCAAGAGTGCAGTAATGGGTTGTACCACGCGTGAAAATTCCGGGATAAACCTGCGATAGAAATTGGCAAAGCCGAGCATGCTTTGAGCCCCTTTTACAGAGCTAGGTGATGGCCATTTGAGGATGGCATCCACTTTTCTTGAGTCCATTCGGACTCCTTTGGGTGTCAGGATGAAACCTAGAAACTCGACTTCTGTGGTATGGAAAACACATTTCTCCAATTTAGCAAATAGTTTGTGTTGGCGCAGTTTTTCAAGTACTGCCCTGACGTGTTTTCTGTGATCAGATTCCGAAGAGGAGTACACCAGAATGTCATCGATATATACGACAACACAAACATCGATGAGTTCCCGAAGGACATCATTCATGAAGTATAGGAAGGCAGCCGGCGCGTTACACAATCCGAAAGGCATCACCTGGTACTCGAATAATCCGTATTTAGTACGGAAGGCAGTTTTCCATTCGTCGCCTTCTTTAACTCGTACCAGATGATAAGCCCCCCGGAGATCTAACTTGGTGTATATGCAAGCGTCCTTCACCTGGTCAAGGAGTTCAGGGATCAGAGGCAGAGGATAACGTTTTTTAACGGTTTTTAACCATTATCTGGTTCAATGCGCGGTAATCGATACAAGTTCTAAGGTCGCCTTCTTTTTTGGGCACGAAGAACAAAGCCGAGGATGCCGGGGACTTTGACGGGCGAATAAAACCATTAGCTAGGTATTGATCCAAATATTGTCTCAAATGCAGATTCTCAGGTTCGGTAAGGGCATAAATCCTACTACAAGGGGGTTGTGCACCGGGCACCAGATCGATTTGGCAATCGTACGATCTGTGAGGAGGTAACGTGTTGGCCTGTTCCTTTTGGAAGACGTCCTGAAAGTCTTGGTATTCCGGAGGTAGTTGCATGGAGGCAGAGGTTACAGATGCTAGATTAATCTTCAGGTTTTCTGGGTAGCAGGTTTGTGTACAATCCGGGAAGGTTATTCTCTTAGCTTGCCAATCAATTCGAGGATTATGTGTCTCTAACCAAGGGATTCCAAGAATAACCTGAAACTGTGGAGCCTTGATTACATCAAACACAACACCCTCCCGATGGCCGTCGGGACCAATAAGAGTCACCTCAGTAGTGGAATGTGTTACCGGTCCAGAGCCAATTTCAGTTCCATCGACTGTGGTGATGACATCTTTGCTGGTTTTAGGACGGAGAGGGAGGTTAATCCTAGAGACCAATTCACGATCCACATAGTTTTCAATAGCCCCACTATCGATGAATGCCTTTATTGCATGCAACCGCTTAGGCTGTCCTGGATCTACGAGAACCATTGGCACAATGAAATGCGAGGTGTGAGAGTTAGTTTTCAAGCTCGGCAAGCGGACCCCTACACTTGTCGGGCGGAGTCGTTTCCCGAAACAGAGTCTTCATGGTTTTTATCAGCGGCTCCTACCGCCTTTCGGGGCGGTTTTGCCGGGCAATCTCGTAGAGAGTGTCCAGAATTCCCACAATAAAGACATAATTTTAACTGCCGCCTCCTTTCACGTTCCTTTTGAGTTAAGGGTCCTTTAACCCCTCCAATTTGCATAGGCTCAGAGACATCAACTCCCTTGGGATTAGCATGGGTCTTGACCAACACCTGGGTCTCAAACCTGGACCGATCTGCTTTTCTGTTTTGAAGTCTGTGATCCAATTGGACCACTAAGTCTATATACTCTGTGCATTCTTGGGGCGGATTTACAACTTGGGCAAAGACATCTTTAAGATCTCCGCGAAGGCTTTGATAAAACAACGTGACTCTTTTATCCTCTGGCCATCCCGTTTGCACAATTAGTCTATTAAAGGTTGCAATATAGGATAGGAGGTCCTGATTGCCCTGTCGCAGGGATAGAAGTTCGTCATCCAGAGCCTGCCCCTGAGAGTGTCGAGCAAATGACCTTTCCATGCTTGCTTGAAACCTTTGAAAATCACGGAGAATCGGGTCATCTTGAGTAACCAATGGAACTGACCAATCGGCAGCGCAGCCGCTGAGATATGACAATACAAAGGCTACCTTGGTCTGATCATTGGGGAAGGCTCCAGGTCTGCATAGGAAGTGCAAACGACACTGATTCATGAATACGGCGAATCGTTTGGGGTCCCCAGCAAAGCGTTCGGGTGGGGCCAGTGGCATGTTTCCAGGTAGATTAATCTGCACAGGGTTACTGGAAACCACAGGAGCGGGGTTCCCTTCGGAACCGGGTAGAGGAGTTTGCCCAGCTTGACCTTGGAAAAGCTGTCTGGCCAGGTCATCAGTTCTTTCCTTTGATATTATTAATTCCCTCCTGAGGGCATTAGTCTCTTGACGAGCGGCATGTACTTCGGCCCGTAATTCCCCCAGTAATTGGGCCAACTGATCAGTCTCAGAACTTTCCATAGCGCCTGGGTGGGAATTTGTTGGAAGGCTTCGCGTTCTGTTACGCTCACCTGACTCCCACGGAGGCGCTGGCCTGGTTCGCGCTGCTGTGACCTCTTCTAAGGTGATGCGCAGGGTTCGGAAGACGGACTGGACTGGGCCCCCAAATCTGGCTTGTCTGGCTCGCAGAAGTATCCTTCTGTAGGCGAAAATAGGGGATTAACTGTCTACGGGGTAATGCAATCGGCCTCCCACTTTCCCCTCTCTCCCTCCTTGAGACCCTTCTGTGATTTCTCGTAGCGTCTCACCTTAGGGTCTGGAAGGACGAGCTCTCCATCCTGCTTCTGATGCAGGGGCGCGTTGGTATCCAGTTACTTCACTGGATTTTCGGATTGGTGAGAACCAAACTTGCTTGGCTTCCAGGTAAGTTTTTTGATAAGAGGTTCCCCTTGTGTCCATGCATTAATGTACTAATGCTAGTGTCTTTTTCCCCATAGGGGCCGGGGTACGGAATGCCGGGGAACAGGCACCGACCCGAGATGAGAGGTGAAATCCTTGCAGAAATCAGGTAAGTCTTTAATGAGCGTTTTTTGGTAATGTCTTTTCATTCGCTCATTAACGCTGATGTCTCTTTTTCCCCTTAGGGGCCGGGGTCCGGAAATGCCAGGATGCGGCGCGGACCTGAAATGAAGAGGGAATGAATCAACAGGTAAGTCTTAACATGGAGATTTAGCTTTCCTTATTCCCTTCTCTCTCTCACCTTTTGTTCTGGTCTTTTTCTCCCTAGGCGCTGGGGCTGACTGCGAATCCGGATGATCGCTGCTGAACATGGAGGCGCCCTGTAAAGGTGAGTGGAATGCGGCGCTGCAGAGATCGACGCGATGAGCTTTTAAATTAAAGTCTTCCTTTTCCGGATTGTCGGCGAGATGTCTCCGGGATGCGGTAAGGTAAGGACTTTTCCTTCTTCTGTTCTCTTCTTCTCTTCCTTTGCAGGTGATCCAGGATGCTGGCAGGCGTGGCAGAAGTCAGGATGCAGGAGCAGACACGGTGAGCGTCCAGCTGCTAGATGCAGAACAACGCGAAGCACGTGTGGCTGTTCGGGTGGGGTTTAAATAGCCTTGGAAGAAGTTCCAGGTATGTATCCTTCCCCGACCACGCCCGGATGGTAAATTAGTCCCACAGGTAAAGTAGTTCCTTTCAGGCCTCAAGGAGGCCGGGATCCTGCAGCATGGTCTGCATCAGGTAAGTGCACCCAAGCATTCCCATAATGAGCCTGGCGCCTATGGCGCCAGGACTGATGTCTTTTATGAGCCTGGCACCATAGGCGCCAGGACACTGTCCAAAGGGCCCCTATATGGGGTTGCTGGGTCCTTCCTTGGGGACTGGATGTCCGCTTTCGGGGACACCGGGCTTGAACCGGCTCCCCGGGAGCAGGCATCATGACAAGTAGTGCATCTGTAGTAAACTTCCTTATTCCAGTGGTGACAATAAGAACTTTGACCATAAGCGAAAGGTCAGGACCCTAAAGAAAGGAACAGTACCCTCGAGGAAATAATCCTCGTTTCAGTGAATGAGAATTACTGAAATCAAAAGAGAGATTTGGCACATAGTACCGGAAGAAAGAGGCCAGGTGAAAGGCAGAGATTGAGTGACAAAGAGAGGGTACATTTCCTTTACTAGATGCGTGGGGAGATGGGAGTCATTCTCTTGGTGCCAGGTTTGTAGACGTTGTGAAAACCTCACGAGGGCCAGGACAATGGAGTCATTCTCCTGGCAAAGAAAGTGCAATGTGCATAGAAAGTCAAGTCACAATACAACCAGGAAAGGGGAGGCATTCCCCCTGGTTCCGTTGTGAAGTCTTACTAATCAAAGGCAGGAGAAGGGAGCCATTCTCCTGTCCCAAGAGAACCTTTTCAGTCAGTGAAAGGAGTCATTCCTCCCTGACAGTTTTGTTTTACAAGAACATTTGATATACACCAGGGGAAGGGAGTCATTCGCCCTGGTGAAGATTTGGAGAGACTTTCTTTTAATGCACCAGGAGACAGGAGTTATTCCTTAGGATTCTTAGTTGTAGTGTAAGGGACAGAATTAGGGTTTTAACAGAGGGCGGTGGGTTTCCATTTGACGGATATTCTGACAGTTCCTTAGTTGTTAGTCTGAGGCAGGGAAACCCCTGTTAGAGTTAGGGATCTTTTTTTTTTTAATCTAATAAACGTCTTTACCCGAACATATGGCACCACCTAGTCAGTTACCTTCTTCTGCGCCCTTACAATATACACCACAGTAAACACCTCCACCAAAAGAACCTTTTTTACTTCCCAGTGATGACAAGTCTGTGCTGTGTCTTATTTGTTGACATGAGAACATACTAATGCATTGCATGTTTGCACATTTTATTCACAAAGATGCTTGTGTGGAAAAGTGACTTCTGTGTTGTGAATACAATTAGCCAGTTTACAGAGATGTCTGGTTGTCTCATGGAAGGTAGGGCATTATCAAGCATACAGGTGGTGTAATTGTTTTATTGACTCCTTGATTTCGAGAATAAGAGGTGTTTAAAATGGATTGGAAACAAGGAAAGGGGCTGTTTTAAAACAATGCAGACAAGCATGAGTACAACTTTAGACTGAGAGTACCATCAACGGGGCATGGACTCTCTTCCGTTTTTTAATATCAGCCTCCCGCTGCCCTCTATGTTTCTGCTGATCACTTTATCCCAAATCAGTCACTGCTTGACATAGGTCACATGCTGCAGAGGAAACGCGCTGCTGACAATTAATACTCTAGCTTCCGGCGCATGTGCTGGAGAATAGAATTCCATCTGGAGCGCGAGCGTCCTCTGGCGGCTACTTTGTGGACACCATATGAACGCGAAGACGCTTTTCTGTGCCTGTATCAAAGCTGCTGCTCTGATCGTGGTCGGGGCGATAATGGTGATGATTGTGGTGGTAGCATTACAAAAAAAATGACAATGCAAAAGATAATACAATGTGGCACCACATATTTCTGGATGTGGGGATGTCAATTATTTAAAAATATGGTGACTGAGTATTCTTTCCAATGCAATGCTTAGGAAAACAAACGCTTTTAGCACATGTTCCTCCCTCATTGGCCAATCAACATCATTTTCTGTTGACCTTCCGTTCTCACTATGTACTTTGAAGTATCTAGTATGAATGCACCACTTTGTAAAACACCTCAAAGTAAACTTAATAGAAATGAGTCATCCATTGCTGTATATATTGAATTCAAATACATTCATCGCTTGTATATGTCTCTTGAACCACCTGCAAACACCTTCATGTATGTACAAACTACCCAATTACTCACCAGTAATCTTCATTCCTCCAAGTCAATGTCTTCCTCTTCACAGTCCTCGGTACAGGCGAGTCCTCGCCACAGAGACAGGTGCTCCCCAAGCCACCTAAACATGTTTTGCTTTTCCCCGTTTTTTGGTTTTAACGCTTCCCCTAAGCTTGGCATAAAATCACCTCTTACCAAGTGGCTTTACAGCACAATGGGTCTTGAGAGGGAGGCCTATGAAGTACTGTGACGAGGAAGATCTGGACTTGGAGTAATGACGATTACTGGTAAGTAACCAAGCCGTTGCCTCATCGTCCATCTTCCCCGCCACTGTCCTTACTCTATGAGGATGTACCTAGCCGGATCCTTCCAGGCATGATCAAGGCCAGCATGTGCAGTTGTTGCTCCGGCATTCAGGCTGCCCTGGCTGGCTATCTTAGCACAGGATGAAAGGCTAGCCCTGGGACACTGAGAGGAAGCTCCGAAAATGTGAATAATGATGGGTAGAACGGGAAGCTCATGACCACCACTGCCTGGAACTGCAAGGAAGCCACTGGCCTGTGACAGCCTCCTCTGAATCCCGCAGGCATGCAAGAGAAAGCGTCCCAGCCCTTCTTAATGGCCCCGTTAAGGCAGTGCAATAGGGTAAGCCTCTGGACAACAGGCTGCGGACAACAGACTGTATCTACTATAGCTATTCATTTCTCCAGCCACAACTGTAAGAAAACACCCCATGGAGCCTGGCTGAAGGTAAATGGGTGCTAACAAAAAACACTTGTAGACAAAAGGAAACCTGGTCTTGACTGACAGACTAAATACCAGAAAAAAATGAACTGATTTCCGAGACATTTGAGTTTTGAGAAGATCTCTGAGATGTAATAAATTAAAACATGGAGCTGGAAGATTAGGTATGTCAAGCAGGCCGCCATGTTTCACTTTCTTTTCACCCCAGAGACTAAGGTCCAGTTGCCACCATTGCCGGCGTCAAGACTTGCTTCTAAACAGACAAGCTTCAGCGCTTTGAGTCGACTATAGTGGCGCTGTATGCAGTGTAAAAGACAAAGAGCATAACAAAAAACTGCCGGCGTAACCCCTTGATGAGCAGGTATGGCAATAGCAAGGACCTGCTCCTTGAAAAAGAATCAGAAGATGACAACTGCCAGGTGGCATAGAAGGGGAGAACACAGCTATATTCTGCTGCCAGTTGGCATAGAAGGGCAGAAGACAGCTCTAGCCTGCTGCCAGGTGGCATAGAAGGGCAGAACACAGCTGGATCCTGCTGCCAGGTGGCATAGAAGGGCCGAACACAGCTATAGCCTGCTGCCAGGTGGCATAGAAGGGCAGAACACAGCTATATACTGCTGCCAGGTGGCATAGAAGGGCAGAACACAGCTATATTCTGCTGCCAGTTGGCATAGAAGGGCAGAACACAGCTCTAGCCTGCTGCCAGGTGGCATAGAAGGGCAGAACACAGCTGTATCCTGCTGCCAGGTGGCATAGAAGGGCCGAGCACAGCTATATCCTGCTGCCAGGTGGCATAGAAGGGTAGAACACAGCTATATACTGCTGCCAGGTGGCATGGAAGGGCAGAACACCGCTATATCCTGCTGCCAGGTGGCATAGAAGGGCAGAAGGGCAGAACACAGCTGTATCCTGCTGCCAGGTGGCAGAGAAGGGTAGAACACAGCTATATCCCGCTGCCAGATGGCATAGAAGGGCAGAACACAGCTATATCCTGCTGCCAGGTGGCAGAGAAGGGCAGAACACAGCTATATCCTGCTGCCAGGTGGCATAGAAGGGCAGAACACCGCTATATCCTGCTTAGCGCTCAGGCGTGCACCCATTTTGCCAATTGCTACATCGCCTGTGGAGAATACTCAAAGTTCCACCGTCATGGAGAGGACTAGAAAGACGAATGAGTCGAGCCCACAGAGCAGAGCCTGTCTTAAGCCAAGAGATACTTGTACCCTTGAAACCGTAACATTCTGCAGCAAACCCATCGTCACCCAGGCAAGGAGGCTTTGGAGAGGGGACTAATATCAACAAGAGAAGTGCCTCTGCAGAAAGCGGTCAAAATACACCTTATAAAACAACTATCCCAACAGTCAGTCACTGATAATGCCAATCCCACAGAAAATAGGGCAACTCTGACTTGCTATATAATACACACTTTCAAGCTTAAGACCCCTGTAGGGTTTTGAACTGCTAACCTCTAGACTCCAAGTCCAATGCACTAATCACTGTACTAGGCAGGTGCCCCAACACCACTTAATAACTTACATGAGAATTTTGTTCAAGTGCAATTGTAAAAATGTTTTTCACTGAAACCAAAACACGTGTTAAACATGCATGCCTCTTATTATCTTTTTCCTAAACAAACATTCAACGCCTGAAACAGACTTAGATTGATTTCTGTCAGAAGGACAAGTTAGAACAGGGTAGAGGAACGCTGGCTTGGCCACCCCACACCTGAATTATATTCTAATTTGTTGATTCACTTCCGCTTTTCCATTTGCAAGGATACCATACTAACCAGACAGCAAGTTCCTTCACAAGTGCAGGCAGTGCCACCAAGAGACACAGACATTGCATACTTTCCCTGTTGTTAGAAACTCCATTACTCATGTATGGAGAACTGAAGAGAACATGCAACCATCTCTCTCATGGTATCCAGACCTATCTGGAACCACACGGTAAAGGAACACATCCACAACACAAACTGGAGTGAGCTGGGACTGAGGGAAAGACGTCCAGTAAGTCTGCCTGCTAGACCTGTTTGCTTCAAGCAAATATATTAAAAATATTTCTGAGGATTGTCAGTTCCTGGTGAACATGTAATCAACAGTACAGATCCTACAAGCTTTGAGGTCAGCATAATTTTAGGAAACATGGTATACGATTGCATTTTTCCAACCCAAGACCATACAGCTCACAACGATTCAAACAACTTCAAACAAGTTTCAACCTTCTTAATGATCATCAATTCAGTATTATCTGAACCCTCGTGGTTGGAGCGTTGGGGCATGTTAAACAAACGCCAGCACACATATGATGGGTATCAAAGACTTGAAAAAAAAACCTTCCACCTGAAATGTGAAAGCAGAATTAGCCATTTCACACACAGCACACCATCATCCAGCAACCATTCAAGGAAGTTCACCTCAAGATCAGTGCCAAATGGACAATGCATTGTGGGTATGCAAATTAGCTCTGCTTCTTTATTGTTGATTTGTAAAGCATCAACTGAAATCCTCTTAGATGGGGCAGGAAGGTGACAGGGTGCGACAAGCCAAGCAATTCTGATCATTAATTGGTCTTGGTACATTCCGATCACAGTTAATGCACAGGGGCGGGGCAGATGGCAGCACAAAAAGCACAAAAGGCAATGTAAGTGCAATCTGTGAAGTGATAAGAGAGCACAAGGCAAAATCGGAAACGAGAATCACAACAGTGCATGCCTACTTCAAAGGCAATTGCCTGGCAGGAACCCAAGGAAACAGCATAGAATGAAGACCATGTTTTCAGCAACTTGGAAACCTTGCAGGCAGTGCTGTGCAGGAGGAGATCCTGCTGCCCACCAGGGCAACGTCTCAGGTTAGTGGCAGTTGCACAGGCTGCCACCTCTAGGGCAGATAGAGAATGTCCCTATGCACTTCTTGAAAGATGTTGCACACAACCTTTCGGCTGGTCCCTCCCAGCATAAATATCGCAGCTCACCGGTTGCAAACTCATGATCCACAGTCCGACATCTATGGACTGCAGGCCCAGGACAACGGAGCCACTCCCTTGCTAGTTAGTCTGAGAAGTGGTGCCTTGGATCCACATCACACCCAGTGCCAGTGCAAGAATGTTCAAAGCTGTGTGCAGCAAAAGATGTGCAGGGTCCTCTAACTTGGCTAGTTATTAACATCATCAGAAGGATCATTAAAAAATTGCATCACAGGGAGTGACATCAATCTTTAATGCTCACGTCCATTATCGCAAGATACATTACAAGAAGTTGCCATGAGTAAGCCATGAGGAAAATAACTGTGATGTGCAGTATGTGTAATGTTATAATAATGATGATGATGATGATGATGATGATGATGATGATGATTATTATTGATGCGATATATGGATTGCAAGGTTGAGAGCGAGGGAGTTGACAAGTAGGTGAGTGAGTGGCAAGACTGCTTATAAGAGACCATGGGGCCTCATTATAAGTTTGGTGGTAACCCGCTATTGCTACCAGCGGATTGCCGGCAAACTCGTAACACCGTTCCGCTGCCTGATTAAAAGTCCTGCTAGACCAGGATGTCAGGCGGCGGAAAGTGTGAGTCCCCATTCCTGTGGAGTCCCATAGGGCTGCATGGGAATGGACACACGGAAGCCCCGGCATCGTTGCTTCTGTGAAAACCAAGCCTGCAGGCATACTTGTAGTCTGGCGGTCCGGAAAGGGTGCTCGTACGCTGCTACTGGCACTGTTGTTTCCAGACCGCTAGGCTTGTAATGATGCCCCATTTCAGAGGGTGACATGCTCTATGACTCCACGTACACTTCAGCGGATTTGGGGCACCCTCTTTTGTCTTTGCGGTTTATGTGATAAATGGAGATTTTCTAATTCATTAATTTAAAAAAAGGCGTGATTTTATTGAACACTTGGATGCAAGCATTCGGCTTCTCATTCTCAATTTCTCAACCATTGAAACCTTTCAGCAGCAAAATAAAAGTGAACAAATAAACAGCTTAAAATAATAAACTACAAAACCCAGACAGCTTGAGAGTCTTTTGTAGTTTTCCAGAACATCAACATATGACACTCTCTTTAACAATCCACAGTCTGCTATGCCTTTGAGGGCCCCTGTGAAGCACCAACTCCTCTTCATTTAGCTGTGAAGACTTAGAACCGGGAACTGGGAAGGTTAAACACCACGACTGCACTTCTCACTTCTGCCTGGTGAGGCCCGAACCATCCCCATCTTCCTGGACTCTGCACCTAGTAGAGAAGAAAAGGCTGCAATAAATGCTGGAAAGGACAGCGTGCCAGCATTGCAAGCACCACAAATGCCCATCACATTGCTAATGCATAATCAAATAGCTAGAGCACAGCTGCTATACTCCCTGCACAGCTCTCAATTAGCCATGGTCCAGCAAGTGCAGCAAGTGCAGCAAGTGCAAAGAGGAAAAAGAACAAGTCTGTGAAAGACCCACTTGCATCACATGCTTAGGGTGGGGTAATATTGTGTCTTTAACAGAATCAAGACTTCCTACAGCAAAGGTTAGGAAAATCTCCATTCTTGGTCAAGCCCAGATGCGAACATAATGCTTGTTCAAAGCTTATCAACAATAACGCTGGTTGTGCAGTCGGCTTCAGATCGAAGTGTTTGAATATCAATTCACCGGATTAGTCAACTCCGTTCACAACGTTGTCTAGGTGCACCCCGACTTGAAAGGCTTTTGACGCCATAGACCTCTGTCCAAATGAGTCTAAAAGCTGTGATTATCAATGGCTGTGTGACCACAAACCCAGCTCACCCATCTAACGATAGCCCGGGGTTCCAATAATCTTTGTGGCGGAGATGGAAGATATGCCCTTTCCGAAGCCTGCAATGCCTCACCCAACATGGCTGGCGTGAATGACCCTGTTGTTTCTGTATCTGCGATCGTGCTAGGCACTGGAAGAACGTGTCCCTGACGCGCAATGCAGCATTTCCATGAAGCAAGCCGCCAGTAGCTGGTGTGCGCATCTCAATGCTTAGGAACCTCAGTTACTTAGCTCAGCGCTGATCGTTTTCCTTCCGCTCTGTGTTTCCTTGTTTCTTCTCCCACCTTCTCTGATCCTCCTGTTGCTGTGTTCCTCCCGCCCCTGTTTCTGCCTCAGTACGTTGCTCTCCCTCATTGGAGCTCCTTGACTCCCATCTTCTTCTGGATTCAGCTGCTCTCCAATTGTTTCTCTGCTCCTTCCTTCTTCCTATTGGCCTCCTATTGAGATTCTGCTTCACTGGATTCCTAAACAGGACTTACCAGCACTACAAAGGGATTTTTACCCCTTGTGGGTTTTTCCCTTTTTTCCTTTGGGGTTACTTGAAAGAAGGACCCTTGTCTACATCAGCTCACAAGTCTCAGTTAAGTCCTAAAGCTGACACCTTAAGACACCAAAAAGAGCCTGCAGACATGGATTCCATGCAGGATTTGGTGAGAGCCATGCAGGATCTGACTGCCGAGATTCAGGTATTGAAGGTAGAGAATGCTGCCCTAAAACAGATGGTACTCACCAGGGATGTGCTTACACACGAACAACCCTCACTTGGTGTGATTCTGGAGAAATTCAACGTAAACCCGAAAAAATTGCAGCAATTTCTGGACTCCTGTATTATCCACTTTACCTTTAGGGCCCTGTTCTATGCGTCAGAAAAAGCCAAAGTGGTTTTCTCTTCTAACATTGGACCAGAAATGCGCTCTCATGGGCCACTCCCTTTGTCACTGGCTCAGGCACTATACTGGACACTTATGCCACATTTGTGGCAGCATTCAGCAACATGTTTGACTGGCCTGATATGGCCTTTATCACACAAGAATCCCTCCTGGACTTCCAGTAGGTATTGATGGATCTGATGACGTACACCAGTAAGTTTCGGCAACTGGCAAAAGAAACAAGTTGGAAAGAAGACACCTGTTTTACTTTGTACCACAGCGGATTAAAGGAAGAGATTAAGGATGAATTGGCTTTCATGTCACATCCGGCTAACTTGAATGCCTTAGTGGCTTTGATCCTGCAGATATATTTCTGCCTGCAAGAAAGACGCGCCAAGAAACACAAGTACAGAGGTCCTGTCTACAAACCCAACCCCCCACCTCCTGGTGCCTCTTCCAGTAGTACTGTTTCAGATCCAGAAACCATGAAGTTGGGAACAGCAAGAGGACCACTCACGTTCAAAGAAAGAAAGCGAAGATCCTCCCAAGGATTGTGCATGTATTGTGGTTCTCGTGCTCATCTCCTCCGTGACAGTCCGCTGGTACCTCCTCAGCGTTCGGGAAACGCCAGCTCCCGCTCCTGAATGGAGCTAGGGATCGGGAGAAGCTGGAAGGCTGCTTGTGTTCCGCAATAACTAGACCCTGCTTGGTGGTTCTGAAAGTCTGAATCTTTTCCTGTGAAGAGAAACCAGTCCATGCCCTGGCCCTGGTGGATAGCGTAGCCACGGGTATGTTCATGGACATAACATGTGTCCAACGAAATAACATTCCACCAGAGAAGAAACCCATTTCTAAGCCTGTCGAAGGCATTGATGGAAATATCGAGAAAAAAGGGCTCCTGGTATTGGCCCTGTTCTACCCAGGTGGGTGAATACTTAAAACAAACAAGTGGACAGGGTGACTGCACCTACTAGAAAATACACTCCTATTAATTGTTACACACCGGATTTGGTTGTCTTACTTAAGAGGTTTAATCCAGTGACATAACATATTTCAGGACACTTATCAATTCACAAAAAAACAGTATCCACATGTGATACGAATGATATTGGCCCAAGGAGTGTGCCTTAGATCACAATACATAGATGTGTACAAAGCCTTCATAACATTAAGGAAACACATAAGAACAGATGTACAACTTGAATGAAGTGTAGTGGATTGCACAATTTATAACAGTGTATGAGTTAAACGCTGTGACGGAAAGTCAGAAAGTCCACACGACTGTGTTTCAGCCATTTCTAGCTGTATTTTGTAACCTCTGTTGGATAGTCCTTCATCAGGACGAGAACAATTGGAGTGGGCAGGTCGTGTTGGTTCTGTATAAGGAAGACAGGGGGCCACAACATCGGTCAGTGGTGGATAGGGACTGTAAATTAGTCCCGAGCAAGGCTATTCAGCCTATTGTGGCAGAAATCATTCAGATCATCATCTGGGGGTTGCGTTGGATCAAGCAATATATGTGCCTCTGCGATATGGGCAAAAGGAAACACAGGGTCCCAACTGGATGGCTTGCAAGATTATTAGAGATGAAAGTAACGTATATCTTATCTAGGGCGAAATGTAATAGTTTCAGCCACCGTGTCAGGCAGCCGTTTAGCCTGTTTGCAAAAGATGGCCTTGGAAACACAGTAAGTTCTGAGTGCTGCCGAAAGCAGCCGGTCCTATATGAAAATGCCTGCAGGAAAATTTTGTCATGTGAAAATGTAGTCAGCAAAAAGTAATTTAAAAGAAAATTAGCCAAAGTGTAGCAAAATATTCCCAGTAGTAATGTCACCCTAAAAGTTGTTTTAAAATACACAAAAGAACATGTCTGTAACCCTTATAATGACCTTAACTTCTATAAAATCCATTCTTAAACCTTCCACTAAATCTAATTGAAACCCTTTTTCTACCCTGAACTCTTACAGAACATTAACATTCAGTGTGCTAAAGCATTTTATTTGCATCTTACTCAATTCAAAATAACTAGAAAATGAACAGTGAACCTAACACCAACCCCATCACCAGATCGCCACAAGTTACAAATCTCTTACCCCAGCCCAAACACTTGCCCTAATACTAACCTTAGCCTTACCCTACCTGCATCTCTAACCCTATTGCATACTTTACCTTATCCATTAGGTTTATCTTAACTTTTATTACGCCAACATCACCAGCCTTCTCCAATCTCCCAATACCTTTCTTTAACATGTACCCAAACCATTAATCTATTATCCCATAACACCTACCCTAACACTTAGCATGACATTTAATCTACCCTAATGACCACTGACTAACCAAACCCCAACCTCACCAGACCTACAAAAGCCACCTGACCCCCACTCATACCCTAATTCTAACCAACATCTTTAACCCTAACCCATATCCTTACGTTCAACTCTATCCTTACCCTAACCTAGGCAATCAAAAGACCACTAATAGCTCCTTAACTTTACAATTACCTTAGCAGCACTACATTTTTGCTTACTTTTCAGCTGTATTTTTTTAACTACTTTTTGCTTGGCAACTTTTTCACAGCAGAGATATTTTCACCACAACTTTTTCACTGACTACAGTTTTGTTGCCAACATTTTCCCTAGATACCCATTCTCCTTGCTGTCCATCATCAAAGGCCTGGACTCTTTTGCCAGGCAATGTATCCATGTGAGCAGCGACCATGTGCAGCTGATGTGACCAGTGGTACAGAGAGAAGGCGGGTTTGATGCTGCTGCCCACAGCTCCAGTCATTCCAAATAAGTTTGCGTAATCCTCTGATATCCTACACTTGCTCCGGAAAGCAAAGGGCCAGACTGCGGGTGTGACCTACAACCATACACCTCCCTATTAATTCTGAAACTAAAACTCCATGGTGCGATGTCGTGCACCTCTATCAATATTAATTGCTGAACTCCTCAGGCCCTTACAACTCAAACAAATTTGATTAGTGCTGTTATGCTGATTTTATATCCAAGAAGACTTAGAAACATCTCCCTGTGATATAATTTTTTCTTATAGAATACATCATTTTCTTTTATGTAATGATTTTATTTCTTAGGAATATCACATCGTCAACTTTAACCGCGGTCTTAAACCTCGTAAGTCTCTAGCCCTTCTCTTTTAAAACCCAATGAATGCAACCATTTTTGATTCACCACACATTTGCCTGCAAATTAATCCTTCTAAAATGTTCACTCACCACATGATATATATATATATTTCTGAGGCTTGTGGAATCTGCTTAGATCACATGCTGTGCATAGGCCGACATCTAGTGGAAGCTGCGGAGTATTACAGTTTGTTTTTCGAAACTCGAAAATGGGCGTCGACACAGGGCGTGCCAGTAATACTATCCCTAGTGTGACGTCCACTGTACCCAAGATCCCTCACGCGTCTAGGATCCTCAGATTGTTTTTTTCCGCCATACTGGTCGGAAGCATCTTGCGGAGTCCCCTGGCCTTAGCCATACTTTTGCTACTTTTGCTAAAATTATAAAATAATAACCTATTGACATCCTTCCCCACCCCAACGTCGAACTTCGACACTCGACGCCGGCTGGAGAAGAAATCGACCGTCAGCTGCTGCACGACGGATTTGGGCCTCGGAAGGCCGCTGGCCTCGGCCCAGGCCTGGTAGGCCGCTGGCCTCGGCCCTGCAAGTAGGGAGAGTGGGGGGTGGTACATACTCTACACTCTTGGTATATAGGTACACCTTATACATTTCCTACACTTAACAGCCCGCTGCCTCAAGGTGCGTATGGAGGGTACCCCTTTTCAATTCTGCCCCAAGTGCAACCGCAAATACCCTTGGGTCGACAGGCACGCCACGTGCAATCTCTGCTTGCCGAGGGACCACCCCGAAGCGAACTGCAGAGCGTGTAGTAGGTTTAAACCTAAGACACTTAAGGACCGTTCGACGAAGCGTTGGGCCCACCACGCCAGGCAGGTGGCCATGGCAGCGGAGGGTGCCTTCAGCGATGGCAGCGACGCCGTACTTTCGGACGGCGAGGGCATTACGGCGTCGAAGGACAGCCGAGCGCAGGTCCCCGACCTCGGAAGGTTGTCCGGCAGGGCGGCTATGGGGAAGACCCCCGGCGACGCAAGCGCTTCACATACTACACACACTAAACACACTAAGTCCAACCGAGACTCGACGATGTCGAGTTCTCGGAAAGATGTGTGTAACTGAAGGGTAAGCTCATGAATAAGTGGAAGGACTTGAGAGCTAATAGTACATGAAACGAGTAGGGAGGCGTCCTGCCACTTGTTTTTAGATCTCTTTACCTATACATTTTGGTAAAGGGTGATTATTTAGCATGCAAAAATAGGATTTGGCAACAGCTTTATTACTTAGCTAGCTGTCAAAGGATATTCTAAAAAGATGAGCAAAAGAGGCCCTTGGATTGCCACATTTTTTAATTTTCTTTTTAAGAAAAAAGGGATTACTTAGTGCTAGTAGCTGCACAACATCTTCTATGCAATTAATTTTACAAGAAGATGTATAGGTGTTTTTTAAGGTACATCGTTCGTCAAAATACATTCATTTTCTCATTTTTAGAAGTGCATTTGAGAAAGGAACAGAAAACAAACATGTTTATGGCATACGTCTGGAGACAAATCAACTTATGGACGGGATTGGAGGAAATAAAGCCTTCAAACTTATTTAGTCCCGTGACGTTTCGGCTTAGAGCCTTCTTCTTGGGCCTTGACTTGGTCACCCCTGTGTGTGGTAAACGAGAAAAAGTATTAAATAGAAAATACATAAAAATGCGGGGCAAACTTGCTATTAGGTGCATCTCTATAAAGGGATGAGTCTAGTGCTAGTGTGGCCTGCATGCATTAAAATAATTAAAGACCAAGTGGGGGTACAACATTTGCAGTTGTCCTGTGGCTTGCTGTAGCTCACTCACTGACCTGGACAAGTGTCCTTGGTTTAGACTGGCTCCACGTGGTTGGAGGCACAGTGTACAATTGGGCTGTGAGACCGCCGTTCTCAGCGGGATTGATAGTAGAATATGGGCGGATCCACTGTCACAGCTTCTTTGGTTAAGAATGTGCTTGAGGAGGCAAAAGAGAGAAAAGAAAAAGAAGACAACAATGTGTGTCTCATTGATATTCTAATGTGGGCTGATAGAACATATGCCATATAAGGGAGCCCCAATTACCTTGGTGCACGTCCAAGTGCATTCAAATGGGTGGTTCTGCGCTGGTAGTAGCAGGGGGGGGAAAACCCTTGTGCCTGCAACTTAGATAATGAAGTAGGGAGGCGCGGTTGTGTTCACAGTCCTAGGGCCCTTGGATCTGCGTCGGAACCGTCTATGGGGGACTGCTTAGTGCCCCTGAAACAAGTAGAAAAGAAATCGTAATCAATTAGTGTGAAAGCAATTAAGGACTCGTGGGAATGGATATGCGCGGGCTAACCAGTCCATATGAAGGAGACTGGTATTACGGTGGAGGACTAGTGGACAGGAGGGCAGAATGTAAAGTACTGCTGTTCCTGCTACGCGAACAACAGTAGCTGCGGAGCGACACATAACGAGCCTCGAGCCAAAATCAAGCGCCCCAGGTAAAGACACAATACAATGATAGACGGACTGTGAACAGGAACAGCAGTACTTTACATTCTGCCCTCCTGTCCACTAGTCCTCCACCGTAATACCAGTCTCCTTCATATGGACTGGTTAGCCCGCGCATATCCATTCCCACGAGTCCTTAATTGCTTTCACACTAATTGATTACGATTTCTTTTCTACTTGTTTCAGGGGCACTAAGCAGTCCCCCATAGACGGTTCCGACGCAGATCCAAGGGCCCTAGGACTGTGAACACAACCGCGCCTCCCTACTTCATTATCTAAGTTGCAGGCACAAGGGTTTTCCCCCCCCTGCTACTACCAGCGCAGAACCACCCATTTGAATGCACTTGGACGTGCACCAAGGTAATTGGGGCTCCCTTATATGGCATATGTTCTATCAGCCCACATTAGAATATCAATGAGACACACATTGTTGTCTTCTTTTTCTTTTCTCTCTTTTGCCTCCTCAAGCACATTCTTAACCAAAGAAGCTGTGACAGTGGATCCGCCCATATTCTACTATCAATCCCGCTGAGAACGGCGGTCTCACAGCCCAATTGTACACTGTGCCTCCAACCACGTGGAGCCAGTCTAAACCAAGGACACTTGTCCAGGTCAGTGAGTGAGCTACAGCAAGCCACAGGACAACTGCAAATGTTGTACCCCCACTTGGTCTTTAATTATTTTAATGCATGCAGGCCACACTAGCACTAGACTCATCCCTTTATAGAGATGCACCTAATAGCAAGTTTGCCCCGCATTTTTATGTATTTTCTATTTAATACTTTTTCTCGTTTACCACACACAGGGGTGACCAAGTCAAGGCCCAAGAAGAAGGCTCTAAGCCGAAACGTCACGGGACTAAATAAGTTTGAAGGCTTTATTTCCTCCAATCCCGTCCATAAGTTGATTTGTCTCCAGACGTATGCCATAAACATGTTTGTTTTCTGTTCCTTTCTCAAATGCACTTCTAAAAATGAGAAAATGAATGTATTTTGACGAACGATGTACCTTAAAAAACACCTATACATCTTCTTGTAAAATTAATTGCATAGAAGATGTTGTGCAGCTACTAGCACTAAGTAATCCCTTTTTTCTTAAAAAGAAAATTAAAAAATGTGGCAATCCAAGGGCCTCTTTTGCTCATCTTTTTAGAATATCCTTTGACAGCTAGCTAAGTAATAAAGCTGTTGCCAAATCCTATTTTTGCATGCTAAATAATCACCCTTTACCAAAATGTATAGGTAAAGAGATCTAAAAACAAGTGGCAGGACGCCTCCCTACTCGTTTCGAGTTCTCGGAAAGAGGCACAGACAGAACGGTCCGATTCGGTGACCTCTGGGCGCTCTCGATCAAGATCGCCGCATGACTCCAGGCAATCATCCACTCTTGCCAAGAGTGCCTCGCTCCCTAGGCTAACAGAAGTTCGATCGTCGGAGGACGAAGACGACTTCCACCCCCAGGCCGCGCTCCAGGAGGCGGAGCCCGCAATTAAAGCCAGCGAGGCCCCATGTTCGAAGGACAGGGACACCTCTCCCGATCCTCGACGCCAGGCGTCGAAAAACTCCGGAGCCACTAAGGGACAGGGAAAACATTTTTCTACGCACGGGGAGGGGGGAAAACAGCAGAAGAAACTACCTGTACATTCTTCCACACCTGTGAAACACTCCACCCCCCCTAACCAGACAGACAAGCCCAGGTCTGCTGATAGGTCCACAACCAGCAAGGCTACTCAAGATAAATCCCATAGACTTGCTGAGAGAGTCATTCCCAATTCCAAAAAATGGTCCAGTGAAGACATAGACAGGGTCATGTCAAGAATGTCTTCTTTGGCTGATTTTTATGATAAAAATCCAGAACATTTCCTCTCGTATGATCCACAAGGGGCCACACCCTCAGGCTCTACTGATCCTATCCCCCCGAGTAAGAAGGCCCGGTTTGAACCCTTCGAGGTACAACCTTACGCAACTCCATACTCACAGTATCAAGGAGAGGCTTCCTTTTGTGGAGACCAAGAATTTGGTATGATAGAAGAGCAAACCGGGACGGGCTACTATGGGGATGATGAGGACCAGGAAGAAGAAGAGGATGACCCGGAAACATACAGAGTAGATTCCCCGGTAGAGAACGAAGCCCCGGTTACCGACTCCCCGGTCGATAACCAGCCCCTCCTAAATGAGGTTCTCGCTCGCGCAGCAGAACATTTCCACATTGACACCCACGGTGTACAGGAGGAAAGGGACTTTGCAGAAGAGTTAGTGGGAGAAAGGAGGCCGGTCGCCCAGACCATCCCTATCCTTAAATCCATTCAGCGGAGAATAGATCCGTCCCTGGTGAACCCAAACCTCACCAGAGCAGTCAATCCCAGGGTTGAAAAACTTTTCAGGGCAGCTCAGTCTGACCCTCTCTATATAAGAGGACATCTGAAGCCAGACTCCCTAGTTCTCACCAACACTCGTAAGAGAGCTGGGACACCCTTGTCTTCATCAGAAGCTCCTCCCGACAAGGAGAGCAAAAAACTATACGGTTTCGGCAGGAAGGTAGCCTCAACGTCCGCCTATCAAGCAAGGATTGCTAACTCCACCACCCTGTTGGCCAGCTACAACTGCCATCAGTGGGAAGAAGTCGCGGCTCTCATAGCCTCTGCTCCTGAACCGTTAAAGGGCCAATTAGCTCGGATTTCCGCAGAGGGTAGAGCCGTGTCTGGTTGCATTTTAAAAGCAACTTTCGACGCCGCGGACAACGCAGGCAGATTGATAGCAGAAGCTACTGTTATCAAGAGACATGCGTGGTTACGGCAGTCTGGTTTTAAGGCAGAAACACAGGCATCATTGTTAGACAAACCGGTGGAAGCCGATCTGTTGTTTGGTAAGTCGGTCGAAGACGCACTGAAAAATGCCAAGGACGAATACGAGACACTCAAATCCCTTGGTCAGTTAACCAATAAACCCCCTAACCAGAGAGGGAATAGTAATTTTCGTCGCCCACGCGGCCAAAATTCCCAGAGAGGATCTAACTATTCCCAGGGGCAGGGTACACAGTGGAACAACAACCAACAGTCTACCCAGGGTTACGGCAGAGGTAATAGGAGAGGTCGTGGTAAAGGCAGAGGCAGCCCCAGCAAGAGAGGCGGCACGCCTCCACCAAAGCAGTGACGCTCAGTTCAGGGTCCCTTCTCACGCAACCCCAGTAGGGGACGCATTTCAAACTTCACCCAGGCTTGGGAAGGGATCACATCAGACAGATGGGTGCTGTCAACAGTATCCACGGGATATTGTATAGAGCTCGTGCAGCGTCCCCGGAACCATCCTCCACGACAAAGAGTACACTCCTTAGAACATCAGAAGATTCTCCTCGAGGAGATCGCCATTCTTCTACAAAAGGACGTGATAGAACTCGTCCCGGGACACCAGGTAAACAAGGGTATTTATTCAACTTACTTCATTGTGCCAAAGAAAGACTTGACAATGCGCCCAGTATTGGACTTAAGGCCTGCCAACAAGTATGTCAAGCCCCAAAAATTTTGTATGACCACGCTACAAGAGGTAATCCCCCTCCTTAAAAAGGGAGATTACATGGCAACCTTGGATATGAAGGATGCTTATTTTCATATTTCCATGTTCCCAGCGCACAGAAAGTACTTGCGCTTCAAGGTGGACAGTCGGCACTACCAATTCAAGGTACTGCCCTTCGGGATAGCTTCAGCACCAAGGGTATTCACCAAGGTACTGGCGGTGGCGGCTGCACACCTACGCAGGGAGGCAATCCCAGTGTACCCTTATCTGGACGACTGGCTCATAACGGGGGAAACCCCAGGAATTTGCAGGACAAACATTCAAAGGACTATCGACCTCCTCCACGAGTTAGGCTTCTCAATCAACGAGAAGAAGTCAAGCCTGGTGCCAAGCACCTCAAAACAATTCCTAGGAGCAATCCTGGATACCCAGGAGGGGTTGACCTTTCCTTCAGAAGAAAGAATTCGGAATATACTACTGCAAATTCCACATTATCAGTCTGGTCAACAAATAACAGTACGCAAAGCAATGCGGTTACTGGGCATGATGGCGTCATGCATTTACCTGGTCCCCCACGCGCGCCTGCGCATATGTCCCATGCAGGAATGGTTGGTGAAACGGTGGTCTCAGGCAAGTGGTCAGTGGGACGATCTAGTGGTCGTTTCGCCAACACTGGTACAAAGCCTTCACTGGTGGACAAGAGAAAATCTCGCACAGGGGAAACCCTTTTACGATCCCGAAGTACAGGCAGTAGTCACTACAGATGCATGTCTGACGGGGTGGGGAGCTCACCATCTCCACCACACAGCTCAGGGTCTCTGGTCTCACTCAGTGGCCAAGAACCACATCAACCTGCTAGAGCTTCTGGCAGTATTCAGAGCGCTTCAGGCGTTTGAGTCCCACCTACTAAACCTGTCAGTGCAAATCCGGACGGACAGCACTACAGCCATGTTCTACCTGAACAAGCAAGGAGGGACTCGCTCGCCAAATCTGTCCAAGCTTGCACAGAAAATCTGGATATGGGCACTCAGACGGAACATCTTCCTGTCATCGCAACATGTTCCAGGGGAGCTCAATTCCCTAGCGGATGCTCTGAGCAGAGACTCCCTCCCAGAGGAACACGAATGGGTTCTTCACAGAGAGGTCGTAGAAGATCTCTTCTCTCAGTGGGGTTTCCCCACTATAGACTTATTCGCCACAAGCGAAAACAGACAATGCCCAGGATTTGCATCCAGGTTCCCCCAACCAGACTCCCAGGGGAACGCCCTGTGGATGAACTGGTCAGGGATGTTTGCGTACGCTTTTCCACCAACTCCTCTCATCAGGAAAGTGGTGAACAAGATGAACAAGGAATCGATGACGCTCGTCCTAGTTGCTCCCATGTGGGCAAGACAACCGTGGTTCCCACACCTACGCAGGATGGCGGTGTGCGAGCCCATCAAACTTCCAGCCTGGTACAACCTACTGTCCCAGCACCAAGGTCAAACAGTGCACCAGCAACCCAACTCAATGAACCTGGCAGCATGGCTCCTGAGGTCATAGAGTTTGGACATCTCAATTTGCCACAGAGGTGTATGGACATCCTAAAGGAATCTAGGTAACCAAACACAAGGCACTGTTACTTTGACAAGTGGAAGAGGTTCGTTATCTGGTGCCAGAGTAGACAAATCAACCCGGTTGATTGCACTCCTTCCACTATTGTTACATACATGCTCCACCTGCTAGATCCAGGTTTGGTTTTTAACTCACTGAAAGTACACCTGGCAGCCCTCTCGGCTTACACCACTTCCCATAGCAAAGTGTCGTGGTGGAAAGTACCAGTAGTTAAAGCCTTCATGGAAGGAGTAAAGAGACCTCACCCTCCTATTTCAAACCCACCACCATGGTGGGACCTTAATGTGGTGCTAGCCAAGCTCATGGGCCCCCCTTTCGAACCCATGCATAAAAGCAGTCTCAAACACCTGACTTATAAAACAGCCTTCTTAGTAGCTATTACTTCTATAAGAAGGGTCAGTGAAATTCAGGCTCTGTCAGTGCAGGATCCCTTCTTTACCATCCATAAAGACAAACTGGTTTTACGCACACACCCTAGGTTCTCACCTAAATTTATATCAAAATTCCATGTAAACCAGTCCATCGAGCTTCCGGCTTTCTTCCAGAACCCGCAAAGCTCGGCTGAGGTGAAACTACACACCCTAGATGTGCGTAGGGCGGTCCTCTACTATGTAAATAAAACCAGACCGCTAAGGAAAACAGATCAACTGTTTGTCTCCGTAGCTTCAGGCAGAGAGGGGGATCGCGTCTCTAAAGGTGCCATCTCGAAGTGGATTATTAACTGTATCCAGCTGTGTTACTCACTCTCTGAAAAGACTCTGCCTTTTACGCCAAGGGCCCACTCTACTAGAGGCATTGGGGCCACTCTGGCTTTCATTGCAAATGTTCCCCTTGACACCATTTGCAAAGCAGCTACTTGGAGCTCTATTCACACTTTTACTCAACATTACTGCATTGACACCCATTCCAAGGCAGATACACAAGTGGGACAAGCGGTTCTAAGACACTTATTTGCTCATGACCCTTCTCACATCCCACCTCCTTCTTCTGGTACTGCTCGCTAATCTATGCACAGCATGTGATCTAAGCAGATTCCACAAGCCTCAGAAGGGATACATTACTCACCGTAATCGTATTTCTGATGCTTGTATCTGCTTAGATTCACATGCGACCCACCCTTCCTCCCCTCCGAGAGAAGGCGCATGATTGCTTGTAGTCTTACCTTTCTGTCTATCTGCTTGGATTATCTGTACTCACGCTACTCCTCATGCTACCTCATGTCAGAAAAAATACAATCTGAGGATCCTAGACGCGTGAGGGATCTTGGGTACAGTGGACGTCACACTAGGGATAGTATTACTGGCACGCCCTGTGTCGACGCCCATTTTCGAGTTTCGAAAAACAAACTGTAATACTCCGCAGCTTCCACTAGATGTCGGCCTATGCACAGCATGTGAATCTAAGCAGATACAAGCATCAGAAATACGATTACGGTGAGTAATGTATCCCATATTAAATGCACTATTAATCTACTGCTGGCCAGCACTGGCCACGTCATTTGCTGACAATTTAGTGATGTAACGACAGAAGTGGCAGAGTTCTGCATCCTCTTTGGCTGTACCAGGTGATTTCAATGTTTGGGCGGTAGATGCTAGTTTGCCTCTGGCAGAGCAAGTTCTTCATAACATGGACTCCTTAAACATTGGACAGTAGACTGAGTCCACCTATACTTGAGGTCACACGTTTGACCTCATAACCCTTTGAAAAGTAGAGCCCCCCATCCTCTGTAACATTATACGTTATCTGCTACCTGTCTGGTATTAGGTTCACTGTAACCAGGGCCGTCACGAGAGGAGTACGGGGGGGCAAACTGCTCTGGGCCTCGCACTTGCGGGGGGCCTCACGGCTCCCTCTCCTAAGTGGAAGGCAGCACAGTCTCCCGTGTCCTTGATTCACATGGGGGACTGTGTTGTCTCCTCTCTGCCCCTGCAATGATTTTGCTGTTGGTTGCGAAGCCGTTTGGCTCCGCAACAAACAGCAAAATAATGGGAGACAGCAGAGCTCAGAAGTGGGCTCTGCTGCCTCCCGTCATTCAGCTGAAAATATGGACAAGCTGAATGACAAGAGAGGACTCCTCTCCTGTCAGTCAGTGTGTTCACGTTGCTCAGCGTGACCACGCTGACTGATGGGAGAGGAGTTCTCTCTTGTCAGTCAGTGTGTTCATGTTGTCAGCATGACCACGCTGACTGATGGGAGAGGACTCCTCTCCTGTCAGTCAGTGTGTTCATGTTGTCAGCGTGACAACGCTGAGTGATGGGAGAGGAGGTCTCTCTTGTCAGTCAGTGTGTTCATGTTGTCAGCATGACTACGCTGACTGACAGGAGAGGACTGCTCTCCTGTCAGTCAGTGTGTTCATGTTGTCAGAGTGACAACGCTGACTGATGGGAGAGGAGTTCTCTCTTGTCAGTCAATGTGTTGATGTTGTCAGCATGACCACGCTAACTGATGGGAGAGGACTCCTCTCCTGTCAGTCAGTGTGTTCATGTTGTCAGCGTGACAACGCTGACTGATGGGAGAGAAGTTCTCTCTTGTCAATCAGTGTGTTCACGTTGCTCAGCATGACCATGCTGACTGACAGGAGAGGACTACTCTCCTGTCAGTCAGTGTGTTCATGTTGTCAGAGTGATGTTCATGTTGTCAGAGTGACAACGCTGACTGATGGGAGAGGAGTTCTCTCTTGTCAATCAGTGTGTTCACGTTGCTCAGCGTGACCACGCTGACTGATGGGAGAGGAGTTCTCTCTTGTCAGTCAATGTGATGATGTTGTCACCGTGATCACGCTGACTGATGGGAGAGGAGTTCTCTCCTGTCAGTCAGTGTGTTCACGTTGCTCAGCGTGACCATGCTGACTGATGGCAGAGGAGTTCTCTCTTGTCAGTCAGTGTGTTCATGTTGTCAGCGTGACCACGCTGACTGATGGGAGAGGAGTTCTCTCTCGTCAGTCAGTGTGTTCACGTTGCTCACTGTGACCACGCTGACTATTGGGAGAGGCGTTCTCTCTTGTCAGTGTGTTCACGTTGCTCAGCATGACCACGTTGACTGACAGGAAAGTACTCCTCTCCTGTCAGTCATTGTTTTCATGTTGTCAGCGTGATCACGCTGACTGATGGGAGAGGAGTTCTCTCTCGTCAGTCAGTGTGTTCACGTTGCTCAGTGTGACCACGCTGACTGATGGGAGAGGAGTTCTCTCTTGTCAGTCAGTGTGTTCACGTTGCTCAGCATGACCACGCTGACTGACAGGAGAGGGCTCCTCTCCTGTCAGTCAGTGTGTCCACATTGCTCAGCATGACCACGCTGACTGATGGCAGAGGAGTTCTCTCTTGTCAGTCAGTGTGTTCACGTTGCTCAGCATGACTACGCTGACTGACAGGAGAGGAGTTCTCTATTGTCAGTCAGTGTGTTCATGTTGTCAGTGTGACCACGCTGACTGATGGGAGAGGAGTTCTCTCTTGTCAGGCAGCATGTCTATGTGTCGGCTGCGTGGATGCTTTTGGGTGCATGGAGGTAAGTTAAGTGTTTTTTATTTTAAATTAAAAGTGTATATATGTATTTAAATTAAATTAGTATGTGTATGTATGACTGCATGCATGCATGTTGGTGTTTGTGTCAATGCTGTGTTTGGTTTTATGTATGCATGCATCTATGGAGTTGTGTAACTGGTGGATGAATGCGTGGGTGAAAGTGTTTTTTGTGAGTGTGTGTTCAGCACCACCCCTAAATGTAGCCGTCCTCGGGGCCACTTCATTAAGGGGTGGGTTCATGGCATCAGAGGTGCACCTAGGCTAAAATGTCAGGGGGGAAAGGGGACTAATACTTCAAATGTTGGGAGAGGTGCTAACGTCAGAGGCTGTGAGGAAGGGGCAAACTTCCCTGTGTGGGGGCACATAACATCTTTCCACATTTCGAATGAGACTATTCTGGTGAAACTTCAATGTTACAAGCAGCTACCTCTTGCCCTAATTTCTGAAACGTCACACTTAAGGACTGCTGTGAGAATGAGATGTCTCATGTCACCACTTCCCTTCTAATCACTCCCCTAGCATGCAAATGCTAACCCCACATCACGATTTCAATTACCTAAAATGTATGGATATGAATGCAGGTGCTAACAGTGAAATGACCTCTCATGGCCATGCTTATCCCTACGGCAATTCTCACCCAGTTCCTGCCCTCCCCACCCAAAACACCTCCTCACTGGAACTCTTTGAACTAGCTTTAAACATGCCTTGCCATCAAACTTTGCCCTCAATGTGCCTGCAAGTGTTTCCTCAAAGGAGTCTTCTGAGAGTTCATGACTTCATTGGAGTTGGAAACACATAACTGGTGTAATAAAAATGTCTTAATCAGGTCTGCCTTTGGCCACTCAATTTAAAAACACCATGCGTGTCTTTCGCTCAAGTTCTTTTAAAAATAAGCATTGGAAAAGCCAACAGTTTTGCCTTGTGTATAAGTATTAGGCATTTACCAGGCATTGCTATTAGCTGCTCAGGTACTCAAACCATTTTGCACTGGCACTATCAATGGCCAGCTAATACCAATACAGAAGTGCCTACATGAATGCCTAAACTGTTAGCATTGCCAGTGCTATTTTTGCTTTACCCTTGAAGCACAGTACTCTCCATCAATGTTAAAGCAAACATACTACTTGGCTATATTGGCCCACATTGAATGTAGGCCAGTCTAGCCAGTAATAACCCTTATGGTACACAGTCAGCCTGGATATACTTTCTGTGGCATGGCATTTTTACTGGCTGGGAGTCCGTACATGGTAATAATGGCATATATTGATGCAGCCTGCATCGACATAATTAGAACAACCAGCATGAATATATTTTTATACTAGCATATTTCGCGTGGAAAGGTGGCATGAAATGTATTGGAAAATGTTCATATGCACAATTTGTGATTTGCAACTATTGGGAATTTCCATGTGCATCCATACAAAACCAATTGCAAACTGTATTGATTTCTACCCAGTTTTGCAAAGAAAGTGCTGTAAAATGCATACTTTTAACCCAATGTTCAAACATTTTCTTGGGAGTGAGAACCCCCCTCAAGCAACCCTTGTTTGGTTTGGGCTCCCTCGCTGTGCTCTGTTGATCCTGCCTAATTGGCACAAACATTTAAGCCTCTTAAATTCAGAAATGCACCAGCCTCTACTGTACATCATTTGTCACTGTGTATGATGTGTGTTTTAATGCGCACACAGGGGTAGGGTGCTCCTTAATGATATGATATGGCAACGTGCCTGTACACAAGCGTTTCTAGGCGCGACAAGGCAAGGAGGGAGAAACAAAAGAGTAGGACAAAACACAGTTCTTACTAGGCCTTGTGTCATTCAGATCGCACAAGAGCATGGAAGGGGAAGGGGAGAAGTGCCGAGGGTGGGGTAGGATGCAGAAGTGCAGGAACAAAGGAGAAACAAAAGTGCAGCCAACGGGTGTCAAGTGTGGGTACTCATAAGGGCAGCCAACGGGTGGAGAATAAGAGCAAGAGCGTGGACTGTAGGGTTACAGATAGGACTGTAGGGTTACAGATACAGACCACAAGTGCAGGGGAGCCAAGAGGCAATGCGGGATTGCACCAGGACAGGCAGGGACCTGGGCCTAAATTCAGAGCTTGACCAGGTGACCAGTGCATGGATCAGGCAGATGAACAGCAAGGGAGAGGAAGAGGGAAGGCAGGAGCAAAGAGAAAGGTCTTGAGGTGCTTCCGGAACCGGAGAAGGTTCTCCTCAAGTTTCAGCGAGGCAGGGAGGCTGTTTCCAGAAGGAGGCCCCAGCCGAAGAAAGAGATCTGCCCTCAACTCTTTGCTTGTAAAAGTGACTGTCCCTCAGAGAATTGGAGGTGGCACAGTGGAGAGCTCATGCCATGTTATATATATTTATTCATATGATAAACAGTTAGTCTGGCATGAACCTTTCTTCAGTAGAGAAATCTAACTTTCCTGTAGTTGATTTGGAGTTGTAGTAATAAACCATATTTGGGATCCTGCACACAAACTCAAGGGTAGATTTCTCGAGTCTCCTGTTTGCGGATGTGCCGCCGATGGCCGAGTGCAAATAATTGTAAGGGGGTCTCACCAAATGTTTTGCCCCGGGCCCCACCACATCTTCTGACACCCCTGACTGTAACCACGAACCACAGACAGGCTGTCTTCCTATTGTAACTAAGTAAGCCAAGCATGTAACAGCGTAACAATGCCCGAGGGCTGCTTTGTGCGCTTTACACATGTAAAAATAAAATAAATAGATCCAGTGCACAGCTGTGCAATGAACTAGCAAACCTTTGTGATCAGAAAATCAAAATAATGTGTGAGGAGTTTGAAATCAAAATCGCCTCGCCCGACTCTTCCTCGATAATAGGAATACACTTGCCCGAACCTCGTGCAACAAATCCTTTCTATGGGATTCTTCAACCACTCTCTTGGGCAGATTCTCACACTCTTATTAGAACCTGCGAGGCGTCACTGGAGCACTTGTGAGTATTAGAGGTGGGTGAAATTCTGTAGATCCTTTTCATGGAAATGTCACGCAAATCTGCTCCATTTGGCCCAATTTCACTTTGCCCAAATATTCTGATTAGTCTAGTATGGTTACGACAGATAGTTGTGATTCCACTAATGGCACAGAGGCGAGAATTATGCAGTTTACTCTTATTCTTTACTTTCAACCGGTGAAAAAAAACAATACTGCTCAAGGACTTGTACAGGAAGAGGACAAGTGATTGGTCAAGAGAGAATAAGAGGGTTATGTGAGCAGTGTTTTTTGTATTTTCCCTGCTGCTTGAAAATAAAGAAAAGAGAAAACGCCTTAGAATTAATGATTCCTGTGCGGAATTGCATACAAATGTGTGATTACAAGACAAAGTTGCTGCTTAAGTCAATTTGGCTGCAAGGAATAGGAAATGTCATGTTTCACAGTTGTGAAATTTTCTGCACTGCACTGTGGAACTCCCTTCCAGAATGAACCATCTTTCCTCATCTTTAAAAAACTCTTAAAAACATGGTTATTTAATACATGGTTAGTACTATGCTCAATATATGTTTCTATCTTAACCACCTACTTTGTACAAATGCTGTGATACTTAGGGGTCTGGACGCAATATCAAATGAAACACATAAATAAATAATAAATTAACTCCTTTTTTTCAGCAAACCAGCACAATACATGGCAGAATTTGCCAATTTCATTCTGGACCCTGTTGATTAGGGAACTACTGACAAGTTCTAATGGTACCAAGGCCTCGGGAGCATAGCTCAGGGGCAGCGTGCTCGCCTCGGAAGCAAGACAAAGCGGAGCAACACAGATTTGATCCCCGGGTCCACGCTTAGAAACCGCTGGGTATTGAGTGCGTTATAAATAAACAATTATTATTATTATTATAATTATAAAGGCCCAGGAGCAGGTAGTGTTAGACCAGGTGCAGTCCTATGGAGATGAGAAGAGGCTATTAGACCCCTACAAACCTGGCTTTTGCCCAAGGACACGCACCAAATTAGACTTAAGGATGACCTATGAGTGATGTACATACACTGCGGGTATCATTTTGTTGCGTCCTTAGGATCTGTCTGTCTTCGACTGACAGAGCCGTGCATAAACTAGCACTGCCCCAAGCGACAGTGACATTAATCCGATGTGGAGCAAGAATGCAAGCATTCCCAAGAGTAGCTCGTGAGAGTCTGATCAAAAGAAATAAATGAACTTGTGAGCTCCAGCCAGTCTGGACCTGCTGCAGCCAAGAGCCAGCCACCGGGACAGGCAGGGGAAGAGGAAGGCAATGGCCCATAGCCATGGGTCAGGTAATCTCAGCAAGCAAACGATTGGGCCTCATTATGAGTCTACCGGCACCGCTGTTACCGGACCGACATACTCGGAGTTCTGCGGGTGGAATGGCACCCGCTCGCAGGCTTTGACGGTAGCACCGGCACCATTCTGAAATTCTGAATGGTGCCAGTGCTACCGTCCTCCCCATTCCCATTGAGTCCTATGGGAATCAATGGGAATGGGGAGTAATTTTTTCCGTCACCTGGCTATGGGGAATTACCGGGACCGGCGGCGCTGTAATGGCGCAGTAATTCTTCATTGCCAGGCGCCGGAAAAAAAATGACTCCGATAGCAGCCGTGTCGCTTTTACCAGCATGACTACGGCCCGGGTCATAATGAGGTCCATTGTCCTGCCTCTATGGTGCTTAACCAGTTCCACGTCATAATATCGGGGGAATAATATCCCAGACTAAAAACAAACTGGTAATAATGAAGAGGTCAAAATAACATATTTTGAATTGAAGTAATATAATCCATAAAAATAAAGAATTGTAAAAAAATTTAGTACAAATAACTAAGTATTATTTTAAATGTTTTTTACAAAGAAAATTCTGTGCAATTGTATGTATGAGTGTTATAAAAGTGTTATTGATTTGGCAGTACTAAGGTAATCCCCCATATCAACCAAACCCATCGCCCACTTATTTGCAGTGACCCTTTCCATGACTTGAAAGTACACATGACCCCCCTAAACCCACAAGCTACAGTTCAACCAGCCACTGGTCTCCTCACTTGCGCTGAGCCATACCGATCCCAGCCAGAAACCCTTCCCTTTTTATTTGATCTATTTTCGGATTTCCTTTATTAAATATTGAAGTTGTGATTTTTTGCTTTCTCCATGTCTACCCTAGTTATTTTCAATAAACGTTGTTTTGGCCTTGTCTTCATTTTCAGTACTCTTCATTGTTCCAGGGTCATGCTTACAGTGGAAGTGCTGCGTCAAACTTGAGTGCTCTGCTTAGCGCAGGCTGCCTTTAACAACACTCTGAACATGCACGTGTTATCCAAACCTTGCTCCAATAGACCCATGCACATGCGCAGTGCTACGCGAAAAAACCGGAAGCACCCTGTCTGCAATGACAGCCACTAGGAGTTGCATTGATGTCATTGGAGCTGCCACCATACATCCTCGCCTTGTCCAGCAGATGGCGGTAGCCTCTCACCTTAGGAGCCCTGCACAGAGACTGTGTTACAGAAGAGGAGGCCGTATGCCTTGCTGACATGCCACCAGAAGCATCACTATTGAGCACAGTACTAGTAAAAGCCTCATGATGAGTTAACAGGTGGGATTTTAGAATACCACCTATTTATCCACTCTGCTCAATTGGTACCATACCAAAACATCAAACCATTTTACTGCGAATCCCATAACAGAATTTTTAACATCAAATGTATGCGAAATTATGGATGGGGTGGGGTTGGGATCTAAATTAAGGTGAGGGAATGTGGGGCGTGTGGCTGCGGAGGTCTCCCCTCACATCTTTGGGTGCAGATATGGGTTAAAAGACAAAAAGAAATTCATTGTTATGCAACTCGCAGTAAAAAGTTCAGTGTTTTGAGGTAGATCGCCTTAATTTTGGGTTTTGTCACCTAAATACAAAAAATCGGCCTGTTGTAAGTGGATGTTTTGCCTCTACTTACAATGGTGGTAATAATGTAGGCCGGAGGACTTCGCCAATGAAGTCCTCTTCTAAATGGCGAGAACCATCACCCCTACTCAGGCGGACTCTTATAAGGTAACAGTAATTCAGTATGACCAGTGCTACCACCCCCTAACTCAGAATGAGGCCCTAGCTGCCTTACGCTCCCCAACTTCTCATCCTTCCTGGGTGCCCAATTGATGCACCTCCCAGCTCCCCGGAAGAAAACACTGATAACTTTGTCACCTGACCTGTGCAGGTGGGCAGCGCGCCGTTGGAGCCCTTCCATGCCTGCCACTGCTAAAACCACTCAGGACTCCGCTGAGAGAGCCTTGAAAAACTAAGACTGCGGATCGAGTGCTCTGGGTTTGTTTTGTAAGGGCTTTGTAGGCATATGAGAGGCTGTGTCCTGCCTCTGCGGCTATGGATAGGATTCCCATCTGAATAGTTACTTGCCTGGCACATAGAACTGGCGCAAAGTCGCCCATTGCTTGTGGAAAGGGTGCAGTGTTTTACTTTCTCTGGGCAGCGTCACACTGCAGCCTGAAAGCCCTGGATGTGGAACACGTCTGCTTCATACTCTGACTCTGTCCCCCCAGGGTCTCCGCTTGTATAATCTCTGGGTCTGCAGGTGGGACAGTCATGGGCGCTGATGACCTGGCACCTAGCTCCGAATATGTGTTGGGTACCTGTGGGGGAATGGCTGGAATATAGAAGCACTATAGGGGCCTTGCACTGATGGCATATGCCCTTGCGCTGCCGAGTCCAGCCATGGGACTATATCTGCAGACTCTGAAGCTGCTATGGGTGCCTGTGGAGGAGGAGCTCTAATATAGAAGCACTTTAGGTATTGGGGACGGATGGCCTGGACCCTAGAACTGGTGGATCCAGCCATGGACCTACATGTGCAGGCTCTGAATCTGTGATTGGTGCCTGTGGGGCCTTGGCTCTAATGCAAACACTCTATAGGTGCCTGCCTGCAACTGATGGTCAGGGACCTAAAGCTGGCGGGTCTATCTATGTAGCTATATGTGCAGTCTCTGAAGCTGTTGGGCACCTATGGGGCCGGGGCTCTAGCATCAAAGACCTTTAAGTGTCGGACACCGATGGACTGTAATTTAGAGCTGCCGGGTCTAGCCATGGAACTATATGTGCAGGTTCTGATGCTTTGATGGGTGTCTGTGGGGAGGCTCTGTAATATAGAGGCACTATACATTTCTAGCACTGATGGTATGGGAGCCAGAGATGCCGGGTCTAACCATTGAACTATATGTGCAGGTGCTGAAGCTGCAGTTGGGATGGGGGTATTATACTTAAGTACTATAGGTGGCTGCCACTGATGGCATGTGATTTAGCCCTGCCGGGTCCAGCCATGGTCTTATATGTGCAGGCTCTGAAGCTGGCTTGGTGCCTGTGGGACCGGGGCTCTCATAAGGACGCAGATGCTTGTCTTTAGCACTTCCAGTTACCCTCTGGGGGACTAAAAAATGAGCCCCAATTTCCATACCAATGAGCAACATAGCAGGTGAGGCCTCTTCTACTTGTCGCAGAGTAGATTGCGTATTTTTCAGAGAGAAACGTTGAATGTTCTGTGAGGTTCCCTCCCCTAGTGAATGTGGAATCGCAACCCCTGGGCTTCCTGTCTCTGTATCCATGGAAACTCATCTAACCCGGGTTCTGCATTAAGGTTTTCTGTGTCTTGTTTCAGCCAGTTTCTAAAGCATCAGTTTCTAAAGCATCACAAAGTCCCAGTACCTGGTGGGTCTTCGCTTCTCTCACTGAGGACGACTCTCAGTGGCCGAGGATCTCAGTGTTGTGATCTCTGCTTCACTTGCTCCTTCTTGGACCTGTGGCAACATGACTCTCTCACTGTGCTGCACTCTTTCTCCTTGTGTGGTATTTCTGTTGCACCCTCTTCTTGACTCTCCTCCACACTGTTCTCTGTTTCTACTGTCTCTTGCTGTCCGAATGGTTCTTGGTCTCCTTCTCTTATTTCATAGGTGTATTCTTGCAATTTGGCTGCTATCCACACCGGTCCCAGTGTCAAAGTCGTTATGCCTCCTGGACTTAGCATTTGGATTAGGAGTTTGTGTTCAGTGACCAAATGAAATTTGGTGCCGCATACGTACATTCTGAAATACTCCATGGCCCAAGCGGAGGTGAGCATCTCTTTTTCTAACCTGGAGTAATTCATTTCTGCCTCTGAAAGTGCTTTGGACGCAAACGCAACTATTTGTTTAAGTCACCTCTCTTCTGTGTGAGCATGGCTCCCAGCCATAAGCAACGATATGCACTCAGGCAATCAGTTAGAGTGTACCCGCAAGCTCACATATTGGAGGAATGGTACCAAGAATGATGCCCTTTGCCGAGCGGTCGAAATGCAGCCATGAACGGAATGGATGTACATTAAAACAAAGTATGATCACAGCAAAAGAATTCCATAAAGAAGATATAAGAACCTCTGCTGAAACAATATGAAAATACTTAAGGATGATGTAATTTGAGCACTAAGAGAAACATGAGCTCATTGATACAGTAATCATGAATCATGAACGCCAAGAAGAATGAAGGGACTCACTGGTCAATAACAATAAATATGCCATAACGCAAGGTAGAAAGAACACATAGAAGCTTGCTTATAAGACGTATCTATTCAACGTTTAAGATGACCATTAGAACAAGATGGATGATGGCGTATGTCAATCGACCCAGCTACCTCAAAATACAAGTCCATAATCATGAAGTGAAAAGATGATAGCGAAGCTGTTTTTAACTTGCAAAATAAAGGAGTACATTGGCCTGAGACCAAGGATGTTATTTCGAGAGCTGAGGGCAAAGTACGAAGGGAGTCTAACGAGTAGACCATGCGCAAAGGATATATTTCTCAAGATTAGGAGGAACAAGAACATTTACAGATGCCAATTATTGGACAATTAAAAGCTTATAAAGTTTTTATGGGCTAGAGTGAGCAAGTATCTATAGGCCAAGAGGAGCAACTGCACCTAATATAATTGAATCAAATAGTGTTAAATACACTGTTGAAATAGACGGTTGTAGGTCAAAGGATCGAATGAAAAGGATCGAAATACAATAGGGTCGAATCAAAAGGACCGAAAACAAAAGGGGCGAATTTTGTTTTTTTTTTGGTGTAAAAACCACTTTTTTTTCCTTTACGGAACCCCCCAAAAAAATATACATTTAAAAATAAAATTCGACCCTTATGTTTTCGGTCCTATTGACTCGACCCTATTGGATTCGATCCTTTTGTTTTCGGTCCTTTGACCGGACACCAAAATAGGGTTGTAGGTCAAAGGATCGAATGAAAAGGATCGAAATACAATAGGGTCGAATCAAAAGGATCGAAAACACAGAAATAGACACATTTGTGGTCTCTTAACACATGAAGAAGAGCTCGCAAACAAGTGCTATTCATTAGGCTTCGAACTAAGATAATGGTGTGCCTATACTCCCTTGAATGTTCCAGCACAGTGCAGACTGGCATGGTCAATATTCAAACAGAGGACACTGGCATGAGGCCTACTGATGAGAGAGGGTAGACTTATTGGGAAAACAAGGGAAGAGCTAACTTATCTCAAAGCACCTGGGTTTTGTTTCTATGTATGTGCTACTAGTGAGCCAAATGTCAATGGTTGGATTTGGGCTGCCAACCAATCAGAAAAGCCTGCCATGCGCTGTTACATACAATGTTGCAAGTATAATTCCGCTGCTATATTCTTTGCTCTAATCAGTGTGAGACGTATGTAGAAGTAGCTCAGGGCATGTCCTACAGACAAGCGACCGCCAGTGAGAGACTAACTCTCATGCATTCTATATGTAGACATGTTTGCAGTGTAGAATGGAGTCAAATCTCTGTGCCAGCTTTCAAAATTGCCCACATGGGTGTGTGGTAAGTGGATTGGAAAAATAATGCTTCAGAGAGTGACAAGTAATGTTCAGTGATATATTTTATTTATTTTAACATATTGTAATCCTCATGTGATAATCCTCACTTGGTTAATTCTCTCATATTACAGTCCTCATATGATGATCCTTATGATAATTCTACTTTTCTTGATTCTCTCACATTGTAATTCTCATATGATAATCCTCTAATCCTCATATGATGATCCTCTACACATGTTTCACCACTAATATTATCGTGGCTCATCAGAAGGGAATATAATGTTCTGCTAGTAGTTAAGTGGTTCTTGTGTTTGCAGGTTTTTCTTGGTATATCCAGCGGAATTCTTGGTCAGAGTTTCGGATCGTGTATTTGGTAAATCCCCTTGTCAGAATCGGATCGTGTATTTGGTAAATCCCCTTGTCAGAGGATGAACTCTTGAGTTCTAGGTACTTTCTCCAGTACTGTTCAACATGTTCGCCAATGCTGGCGATCCTAAATGTAAGCATGTTCCCCTAATCCAATCCCAACCCTCAATAGGTTTTTGTGATATGCCACGTAGGCTGACATCATAGATGACACATCTAGCATTGTGTAAACGAGAAGACAGTGTGATCCTGCACAAATCAGTTTGATGAATGATGATTAACCCTGCTTTCCTTCATTGAGATAAAAACACTATTTTACCATCTTCTTTGAGTCTGTACAGTTATTTGGTCCAAGACATTTTATTGGTAATTCCATCTAGCACTAAGACCTTCAAGGTGCTACAGCACATTTCCTTCTTGGCACTTACACCATCCCTTGAGATCTTGTATCCCAGATATTCCACTTCTTTGGCTTTTATTACACACTTTTCATACATCAGGCACACTCCTGCTTCTTGTAGCTTCTGAAGTACTGTTTTCAATCCTCTGTTATGCATTGCAACATCTTCTGCATAGATGAGAATATTGTTCCGAAAGTACGACACATTTCCCACCTTGCACAACAGGGAGTCCATCATCCTTTGAAATGCTGAGGTGGCCGATGACAACCCGAATGGCATACGAGTGTATTAATACGTGCCAAAGGGTGTGAACACTGTAAGCAATCTTGACTCCTATTGCAGGCTTATCTGGTGGTATGTATAATGCATATCTAGCGTTGAAAAAGTACTTTGCCTCTTTAATCATAAGGATGAGTTTTTTAATGCTGGGTAGCGGGTAGTTGTCTGTTATCACTGCAAGTTCAAACTATGCAGGTCAATAGACACTCTTATATCGTTTGCTGCTTTTTGATAAGTACTACTGGACTCCACCGTCTCAATGGTACCTTCCTTGACCATTTTATCTTGTTGGGCCTTTAAGGCACTTCTTGCGGTAGCAGGCACTGGCCTCACCTTGTGTTGAACTGATATCGCATTGGGCTTGAGCTGAATTTTATGAACATCATTTTTTATTTTCCCTGGTTCCTCCGAAAATAGAGCAGGAAAGTCTTCCCTCGACACTGACGCTCCTCCTGTAGTCACCAAAAGCACTTGATCCTCGATGCTGGGATCAATCTTATTTCTAACTTGCGTTGGTTGTCCCACTCTAATACTGCTGGGCTTTCTTCTGAGAAGTAGACTCTGGTCGTGGTCTGTCTGTCTTTGAACTCTACATTTGCCTTAATGTAGCCCATTGGATCGTCTGATGCTCCTCTGCAAACCGCTGGATTGTGTTCGGTACTTCTAACTTCTACATCCCGACGTCCGACCATGTTCTTGCATGTTTGAATGGGCAGGATTGTTAGGACGGAGCCCGAGTCGGCCATTACTAGGGTCTAAATTCCATCCACTTTTATTATGCAATTCGGTTTCTCCTCTCTTGATATGATATGATATGATGTGGAATTTATAGTGCGCCTGTACATAAGTGTTTTTAGGTGCGACAAGACAAGGAGTGGGAAACAAAAGGGAGGACAAAATCTTACTCGGCCTTGTCCATTCAGATCACACAAGTGCGTGGAAAAGTGAAGGGGAAAAGTGCCATAGGGCGCAGAAGGGGGTAGTGCAGTTAACTCACAATTGCAGCCAGCGGGTGGCTCATAAGTGCAGAGAGAAGGGACTTTAGGGTTACAGATACAGACCCTTAAGTGCTGGGAAGCTCAGAAGCAGTGCAAGGGCAACTGGACATGCAGGTGCCTGCCCCCCGAGTTCAGAGGGTGACCAGTGCGCGGTGCAGTCAGGTGCATCAGCAGGGGAGAGGAAGAGAGAAAGCGGAAGCGAAAAGGAAGGTCTTGAGTTGCTTCCTGAACCGGAAGTGGTTCTGCTCAAGTTTGAGGGGGGCAGGGATGCTGTTCCAGAGGGAGGCCCCAGTGGAGGAGCTAGATCTACCCGCAACTCCCTGCTTGGAGAACCATCTGATCCTCAGAGAGCTGGAGGTGAATGAGCAGAGAGCTTGAGAAGGAAGATGTTTTGGAAGAAAAAGTTGGAGGTAGAGTGGTCCCAGGCCCCGGAAAGCCTTGTGGTTGATGCAGAGGGTCTTGGAGTTGATCCTTGAAGCCACGGGGAGCCAGTGAAGAGATTTCAGAGCTGAAAGTATACGATCCCGAGGCCTGAGGCCAAGTACAAGGACAAGTATCACAGTCCTGTTCTGGATAAGATGCAAAGGTCGAAGAGTAGAGGCAGGAAGATTTAGAAAGAGGCTGTTGCAATAGTCCAGCCTAGAGAGGACCAGAGCTCTGGAGACAGTGAGCTTCTGGGGGAAAATGAGAAAAGGAAGAATGCCTCTGAGGAGGTGCAGCTGATAGTTTGACTTCTTAGAGACTTGCCTTTGAAGTGTTCACCATGATAATGGTCGACCTATCCTCAGCACCTTCATCATCCTCATTTGGACCTCCCTCGTCTTCGATGCACCTGACTTTCCATCCTCTCCACTTGCAGGCAATTGCAATGTGTCCAAACCAACTGCAGTTTGAGCATCCTATGTTCCTTGCAGGGCAGTCCCTGTCATTGGCGAGGTGCTTTGTGCTAGTACAACTATGACACTTTAGGGGCTCCCTCCTTTTCTCACCCTTCTCTTCAGGAATGTCCCTCCTGGACTGTCCCACTGTCCCTTCCATTGCACCGCAGACACATCAGTGGTTGGCGCAGTTCCCACCATTTTCTTCCTCCTACACAAGGTTTCCTCCTCCATACGGGCAATCTGAATAGCTTTGTCCAATTTTAACTCTTTCTCCAAAGTGAATTAATCCTCAGCTTTCCTGCAGTTGGTACGCACAACCAGCGTATCGCAGATCATGCTCTCTGCATTTTCTCCCCACATTGGGCCGCCAACTCTTTCATGCAGGGTTCCCCAGTATCCTGCTTCCTGGTTTAGAATTTCAACCGATGCAATACAATGTTCTCCTTGTTCGGAAACCTCTTTACAATGCAGCAATCAACCTCCTTGAACACATCATCATCATCACCCTCCACTGGCTCAGGTTTAAGGCCCTTTACGCCCATGGCACCGAGTAGCATTGCCTTTTTCCACCCGAAGCATAGTCCAAGCCACCCACGGCCTCCAGGTATGTATTTACCAATGGTTCTGACTGCAGCCAAGGTATCCGGGGATTACCTGGGGACTGGAGGAGTGCTGGAGGGGGCACAGCTCCTTGCATGTTGGCGTGGATGCGTCCTTCTGTAGTCCTCATTGCCAAATATGTAGTGGCACAGTAACATCAGGTACATGGTATGGTTTAAAGGTTTATTGATGTTTCTCACACAATGGGGAAATGTGACCCTGTAACCAGATGTGAGGCACCACAGTGCTTCACTGTTGCACCTCTATAGTCAGTGTCTTTCTATGATGGCAGGCCACGGGCCTGCAACAGGAGGAGTGCCGGGGAGCTGCTGTCTTTACTCCCAGTGGCTCCTATTTTGCCTGCACTCCCCCGCATCGATTCCTAACCTATCAAATCTACCCATTCTTTCACGCCCTCGCGCCCGTCCTCTGCTCTGTAAAGTGGGGGTCACCCCTCAAATCCCACTCCTCCTGCCATACCAAAACCCCTCTTCACTATTCATGCTTCAACGCTTGCCTCACGCCCTCGACCCCCACCTCTGCTCCCCACACTTCTGAGTTATCAATGGAGGGGTGGGGGTGCCGCCCCATGCCACCAGCATCACTTATGTCCCTGAACCACCCTTACCTTTTTTTCCTCGGTTGCTGATCCTCTTCCTGCCCTTGACGGCCATACACTGGTCATAGAAAGCAGACTACCCTCGCAGATTATGGGTACATCCCTTCTGTCTTCCTAAATTGCAATGCACATTTTCTGTTCCTCTATTGGACACCCCTAACGATCCTAGGTCTAACCTGAAACTCCAGAGTCTTAAAATAATTGGGATACTTGGACTCTTACAACATGGCTGCCGAGTTTCTAGTAGACGATCCCACTGACATCTGGCATATAGAAAACCAAAAAACAGGAAAATTCCAACATGAAGATTAAACAATATCTGAAAAAGTCTTTAAAAACAATGTGGTGACAATATGCTTGTGTGTAAGCGAGTTAAAGGATTTTTTGGAGGGATTGCTTAGATAGGTCCATATAAATATCCCCTCTTGTCTCTACTTTATTTAATAGACAATATGTGTGCTACACAGAACGATAAACATGACCCACTAATGAAATGCCACAATTACGTTCTCGTTAAAGTGTTATTTGATATTTTCTCACTCAAAGCAGTATCTAATATTTAAAGTGCTGCTTTGTTTCAGTGTATATATATAAAGGTCAGATGTTGCCACATGGAAGGGATAGCTTGACATCTGCATGCAGACCTTGCATGATGACTCTTTTCTTTGTCCTCCCATCTTCCCCACCTGTGCCGTAGGTTGGCGGCGCCGTCCGAGAGATCACGGGCTACTCCACGACATACCGGCAGCAGATCAGTGTGCAGGCTGGCGACGAGCACGGGGACTGCCTGCGCATTCGGAGGGGCTTCCATCATAGGATCGAGGGCTTCCCGCACTGCGTGGTCACGGATGGTGTGGTCAACTTCTTCCTGGCTCGGACGGAGAAGGTTCTGCAGGTGGGGTTTGACCCACGGCTCAGCCGCGTGGGACACCTAGGTAGGCACCTCGAGCATTCCACCCTGCTCACTTGCATGTACTTATTTGGTTCTTGTTTTTGTTGGAGCGCGCCACATGGGGCATTTAGGGCGCAACACTATAAAATATAAGGTGTAATGTGCATATGTAGCCCAAAGAAGAAATGGAATAAATATAACAATGGGGGAGCTAAATAATAACACTAGCAAGCCCCCTCTTCTCTTGTTCCCTCCCTTTTGTCTATAGGTACTTTGTTCTTAGTCCTCATGTGGTGCCTAATAGTGCCCCCTTGCTGATGGCTGGCAGTTCACAACTGTGTCCTATATTCCATTCGCTCGCCCTGGTTTAGCCAAACCGATTAGTTCCATTGATCGGACGCGCCATTTTGATAGTTTAAGGAGATTTCATACTCATTGTTTTTAGTTTGATTTTTGATACTGTGAAAGGGGTGGGTACCGGGTCTATTGCTCGATCCTTTCAGCTCGCCAGTAAGTGGTCGCTAGGTGGGAATGGTGAACCCACTGGCGGCTCTCAACAATTTGGAAAGGTGCAGCAGCAAGGGGGTGGAGTTATGAAATGGAGGTGTGGTGTCCAACCATTAAGAGCAGGGCTAAAGATATTGATTTAAAACACCTACATGTTTATAATATTCCCAACACAATTTAGTCAATAATGTAAGAGAATGGACATACTGCAGTTACTAAATCTCTTTGTTTACAGGGTGTTTACTTCTGTTTCTTGGAAGAACCTGTATCCTTTAGCAGTCTCAATGCTCTAGAAAGCTGTCAGGTGTGGGTGTTTCCTTAGTAATATACGCCAGCACTGACCCCAAAGAAAATGCTATGTCTTTTGCAAATCATTCATGCAGGCATTGCCACTGTAAAATATATTGATGTTGCCTGTGCAAAAAAGACCATCCTGAGAATATATGAAAACGCAGGCCCTCTTAACAGTTAGGTGTGCTAAAATAAAATAATATATGCCAGCACTGCCACTATAAAACATTTCCGTGCAGCTTCTGCCCAAGATCATCATGGGTTTTGCCTCAACACTGTATGCCATTGATGATGTTGGTTGTGCCCAAAGACCATCAAAACGCTTGCCTGACCAATGTATGCCACTGTAAAACTTTTTCATATTGCTGAGTGTTAGTCACAGAGACGGAAGAGTGATGAAGAGATGGATAGTGAGTGAGTGGTGGAGTGATTGCTACAGCTGAAGAACTGCCAACGCTTCTTTAACATGGAGATCCCACTTAACATTTCTAAAGCTCAATCTATTACCATTATGCCTGCATTCCTTTTGATATTCTTTTCACATTTGTGTGGTTCCTTATGAAGATATATATACATTAAAAGAGATGCATAGCTATCAAATGGCCCCATATCATTCATGTATGTCACCTTTAGATGCTAGGACTTGCATTATTACAAGATTGTTACATAAACACAAGAGACTCAGGGGGATTTCTCAGTATTATGATAGTTAACAACCCATGGTCTCAGAGATCCCCCTGTGGTTAGCCACACATGATCAAAGCGTGTGTGTGTGATAGGTCCCATCCTTTTGTAGAAACATCATAATTAAAAAGAAAACACATCGATTGTTAACTACAGTGTTAAGGTTTTATTTGAAACAATTGGCAATTTTTACTCACCAAATCATTTGGTGAACTAAACTGTAGTAGAAAAACAAAATAAAGGAGAATGAAAGAAAATTGAAGAGGACATGAAAATATGATGCCTTCCAAGGGTATACCACTACTCTTAATTTTATTCAGGGGCATGTTTTCCAGGGGTGCAGCATGTTTTCATATGCACATTGAGTGTTCTTCTGCCACTGCCCATGTTTAGTATGACAAAGCCAGCCCACAGACGTTCCCCTCTGAGTTCATTCATCCTTCACCCAGTCGTAACCTGGCGAGGGGTGCGGCTATTCCACAGTGGTGTTGTGAGTTGAGGCAGCTTTGGTGGCCCAGTGGAAGAGGTTATTAAGAGAGCACCTATATTAAGAAGCATTCCTGGCCAGTGGCTGCTGTAGATCTTTTCGTTGACGGTGCGTTTAGGTTTCCCCTGAATTTTTATATGCGACCAAGTGGAGGGAGGGAGCCTGCACCAGTGTCGGAGGGTCTGAGGTGTGTTGCTCCACCTGAGGAATCTGTTTTAATAATATGTCAGAATAGTGCACTTTACACCATTTTACACTGTCTGTGGCGCAGTGGGCTAATGCATCCATTACAGGAGCCTGTTTGACATCATGGTCACCGGTTTGAATCCCGGCCGGTCCACTCAGCCCTTCATCCTTCCGAGGTCGATAAACTGAGTGCCATTAAGATGGGTAACAATATACATCTGTTATCTGTCAATAGCACCAAGATGCCCCTCTGGAGTGAATGTGTGCTCTACAAATACATTAATGTTATATCACAGCACCATTTTTGATAGAAAACTTGGTAAAAAAAAAGCCATACAATTTACAATTAATAGTACCATAATTCCATGTAAACCTGTCGCTATGGTAGGGGTGTCTTTGAGGTGCCAGTGGGCCATCAGTAGGATGGTCCCGGGAAATTGACTAACTACAAACTATGGGCCCAGCGTTTGTGCCCTGGCATAGCATGACTTAACATAACATTGCACAATGCAGCATACCATGACATAACAGCTGCAGAAAGAATTTTCATAAACAACTAAATGCAACTGCCTTTGATTTTTCCGAAGTCACAAATGTTTTTCCGTAGTTATTTGGTGGACTGCTCTACAAAGTATGGCAATAATGATCACTTCTAATAATTTTTACTCCCTCCGTAACCGACAACACATCTTTACACATTACTGCAACATAACAGCAACACCGAAACAACACATGCTATATCAAGAGTTTTTTGTGCCACTTCAATCGCCACTGCAGTGGTCTTATGGCACTGAGACCAGGTCCACTAAATAGTCTGGTAAATAGGGGCAGAATGACCCGCCAGAGATACCCAGGCTGTGGTCTGGCATAAGTAAGAGTAGCAAGGTGAACCAAAAAGTAGAGACAGAAAAAAGAGGTGAAGAGATAAACTGAGGCACAAAGGAATGTGCAGGATGGGGACGGGGGAAGAGGTGGCGTCATTCTGTGCATTTGAATATGCATTGTGCGATGTGGGAAAAATGGACCTGATTGAAGAAAAGGAAAACGGGATTCCTCATGGACATCAGCATTTGCCCATGAAGAGAAGTGTTTAGGGAAGTAGTGAAGCATGCATGCGTGATGGACCAATGCAGTGCTTGGACGTTCCCTCGTAATAATAGCACAATGGAACATACACACACACCAATCCCTGCACTTGGGTCTGTATCTGTAACCATACAGCCCCGCACCCCTTTTTCCTGCACTTATCAGACATACACTGGCCAGTGGCGTCACCAGGAATCAAATTTAGGAGGGGCACAGAGGGGGCCAAAGACAAAAGTAGGGGGGGCACAGACAAATGTAGGGCGAGAACATGGTCACTCCTCGTCTTAGGTGGGGGGGCACAAGAGGGGGCACAAGGTTTCACAGGAGGGGCCCCGGCCCCCACAGGCCCCCCTAGCGACACCACTGACACTGGCTGCTGCCTCAACCTACCACTTGCCACATGCTGGCTGCACCACCACTGTTTTGTTGCCTTTATTATTTATCTGTTTTCCTCTACTCCGCACTTTGCACTTCACCCCTTCCATGCACTTTTCCCCTTATCTTATCCCATGCACTTGCACGTTGTCAATGTCACTGGGCCTGGTAAGATTGTTGTATTTGTTCTCCCCTGTTCCCCTCCCTTGCCTTGTCGTACTCTGAAACACTTGTGTACGAGTGCGATACAAATAAAATATCATATAATATCATTATTTTTACAAAGGTAGCGGGCGCCCTTCTCTCGCAAGAACAGACATGATAACCTGTTCAGTGGTTATTAACCACTTGAGAGTTCGCAGCCACTGCTTTTACTCACTGTGCCTTTCACAGATGGGGAAATATCCATTTGCATATCAGTCTTTGTCCTGCCCAGGGGCAGTCCAGCACCGAAATACAATGGCAACTCCAATCTGAACGAGAGTACCACCAGCAACCCCATACACGTGTTTCACCCTTGTTGGGGATCATCAGTGAGGTGAAGCTGATGCCTCTCTAAGCACAGTGAGAGGGAGACCACGTCTGGTTGCCCCCAGGAGACCTAGGGTTACCAATCCCAGGTTCCTTAAAAAATAGTTTTACAAAGGTAGCGGGCGCCCCTCTCTCGCAAGAACAGACATGATAACCTGTTCAGTGGTTATTAACCACTTGAGAGTTTGCAGCCACTGCTTTTACTCACTGTGCCTTTCACAGATGGGAAATATCCATTTGCATATCAGTCTTTGTCCTGCCCAGGGGCAGTCCAGCACCGAAATACAATGGCAACTCCGATCTGAATGAGAGTACCACCAGCAACCCCATACACGTGTTTCACCCTTGTTGGGGATCATCAGTGAGGTGAAGCTGATGCCTCTCTAAGCACAGTGAGAGGGAGACCACGTCTGGTTGCCCCCAGGAGACCTAGGGTTACCAATCCCAGGTTCCTTAAAAAATAGTTTTACAAAGGTAGCGGGCGCCCCTCTCTCGCAAGAACAGACATGATAACCTGTTCAGTGGTTATTAACCACTTGAGAGTTCGCAGCCACTGCTTTTACTCACTGTGCCTTTCACAGATGGGAAATATCCATTTGCATATTAGTCTTTGTCCTGCCCAGGGGCAGTCCAGCACCGAAATACAATGGCAACTCCAATCTGAACGAGAGTACCACCAGCAACCCCATACACGTGTTTCACCCTTGTTGGGGATCATCAGTGAGGTGAAGCTGATGCCTCTCTAAGCACAGTGAGAGGGAGACCACGTCTGGTTGCCCCCAGGAGACCTAGGGTTACCAACCCCAGGTTCCTTAAAAAATAGTTTTACAAAGGTAGCGGGCGCCCCTCTCTCGCAAGAACAGACATGATAACCTGTTCAGTGGTTATTAACCACTTGAGAGTTCGCAGCCACTGCTTTTACTCACTGTGCCTTTCACAGATGGGAAAAATCCATTTGCATATCAGTCTTTGTCCTGCCCAGGGGCAGTCCAGCACCGAAATACAATGGCAACTCCAATCTGAACGAGAGTACCACCAGCAACCCCATACACGTGTTTCACCCTTGTTGGGGATCATCAGTGAGGTGAAGCTGATGCCTCTCTAAGCACAGTGAGAGGGAGACCACGTTGCCATCTGTGAAAGGCACAGTGAGTAAAAGCAGTGGCTGCGAACTCTCAAGTGGTTAATAACCACTGAGCAGGTTATCAGGCCTTGTTCTGTCGAGAGAGGGGCGCCCGCTACCTTTGCAAACTAAATTTCAAGGAACCTGGGATTGGTAACCCTAGGTCTCCTGGGGGCAACCAGACGTGGTCTCCCTCTCACTGTGCTTAGAGAGGCATCAGCTTCACCTCACTGATGATCCCCAACAAGGGTGAAACACGTGTATGGGGTTGCTGGTGGTACTCTCGTTCAGGTTGGAATTGCCATTGCATTTCGGTGCTGGACTGCCCCTGGGCAGGACAAAGACTGATATGCAAATGGGTATTTCCCATCTGTGAAAGGCACAGTGAGTAAAAGCAGTGGCTGCGAACTCTCAAGTGGTTAATAACCACTGAACAGGTTATCAGGCCTTGTTCTGTCGAGAGAGGGGCGCCCGCTACCTTTGCAAACTAAATTTCAAGGAACCTGGGATTGGTAACCCTAGGTCTCCTGGGGGCAATCAGACGTGGTCTCCCTCTCACTGTGCTTAGAGAGGCATCAGCTTCACCTCACTGATGATCCCCAACAAGGGTGAAACACGTGTATGGGGTTGCTGGTGGTACTCTCGTTCAGGTTGGAATTGCCATTGCATTTCGGTGCTGGACTGCCCCTGGGCAGGACAAAGACTGATATGCAAATGGATATTTCCCATCTGTGAAAGGCACAGTGAGTAAAAGCAGTGGCTGCGAACTCTCAAGTGGTTAATAACCACTGAACAGGTTATCAGGCCTTGTTCTGTCGAGAGAGGGGCGCCCGCTACCTTTGCAAACTAAATTTCAAGGAACCTGGGATTGGTAACCCTAGGTCTCCTGGGGGCAATCAGACGTGGTCTCCCTCTCACTGTGCTTAGAGAGGCATCAGCTTCACCTCACTGATGATCCCCAACAAGGGTGAAACACGTGTATGGGGTTGCTGGTGGTACTCTCGTTCAGGTTGGAATTGCCATTGCATTTCGGTGCTGGACTGCCCCTGGGCAGGACAAAGACTGATATGCAAATGGATATTTCCCATCTGTGAAAGGCACAGTGAGTAAAAGCAGTGGCTGCGAACTCTCAAGTGGTTAATAACCACTGAACAGGTTATCAGGCCTTGTTCTGTCGAGAGAGGGGCGCCCGCTACCTTTGCAAACTAAATTTCAAGGAACCTGGGATTGGTAACCCTAGGTCTCCTGGGGGCAACCAGACGTGGTCTCCCTCTCACTGTGCTTAGAGAGGCATCAGCTTCACCTCACTGATGATCCCCAACAAGGGTGAAACACGTGTATGGGGTTGCTGGTGGTACTCTCGTTCAGGTTGGAATTGCCATTGCATTTCGGTGCTGGACTGCCCCTGGGCAGGACAAAGACTGATATGCAAATGGATATTTCCCATCTGTGAAAGGCACAGTGAGTAAAAGCAGTGGCTGCGAACTCTCAAGTGGTTAATAACCACTGAACAGGTTATCAGGCCTTGTTCTGTCGAGAGAGGGGCGCCCGCTACCTTTGCAAACTAAATTTCAAGGAACCTGGGATTGGTAACCCTAGGTCTCCTGGGGGCAACCAGACGTGGTCTCCCTCTCACTGTGCTTAGAGAGGCATCAGCTTCACCTCACTGATGATCCCCAACAAGGGTGAAACACGTGTATGGGGTTGCTGGTGGTACTCTCGTTCAGGTTGGAATTGCTATTGCATTTCGGTGCTGGACTGCCCCTGGGCAGGACAAAGACTGATATGCAAATGGATATTTCCCCATCTGTGAAAGGCACAGTGAGTAAAAGCAGTGGCTGCGAACTCTCAAGTGGTTAATAACCACTGAACAGGTTATCAGGCCTTGTTCTGTCGAGAGCGGGGCGCCCGCTACCTTTGCAAACTAAATTTCAAGGAACCTGGGATTGGTAAACCTAGGTCTCCTGGGGGCAACCAGACATGGTCTCCCTCTCACTGTGCTTAGAGAGGCATCAGCTTCACCTCACTGATGATCCCCAACAAGGGTGAAACACGTGTATGGGGTTGCTGGTGGTACTCTCGTTCAGGTTGGAATTGCCATTGTATTTCGGTGCTGGACTGCCCCTGGGCAGGACAAAGACTGATATGCAAATGGATATTACCCATCTGTGAAAGGCACAGTGAGTAAAAGCAGTGGCTGCGAACTCTCAAGTGGTTAATAACCACTGAACAGGTTATCAGGCCTTGTTCTGTCGAGAGAGGGGCGCCCGCTACCTTTGCAAACTAAATTTCAAGGAACCTGGGATTGGTAACCCTAGGTCTCCTGGGGGCAATCAGACGTGGTCTCCCTCTCACTGTGCTTAGAGAGGCATCAGCTTCACCTCACTGATGATCCCCAACAAGGGTGAAACACGTGTATGGGGTTGCTGGTGGTACTCTCGTTCAGGTTGGAATTGCTATTGCATTTCGGTGCTGGACTGCCCCTGGGCAGGACAAAGACTGATATGCAAATGGATATTTCCCCATCTGTGAAAGGCACAGTGAGTAAAAGCAGTGGCTGCAAACTCTCAAGTGGTTAATAACCACTGAACAGGTTATCAGGCCTTGTTCTGTCGAGAGCGGGGCGCCCGCTACCTTTGCAAACTAAATTTCAAGGAACCTGGGATTGGTAAACCTAGGTCTCCTGGGGGCAACCAGACATGGTCTCCCTCTCACTGTGCTTAGAGAGGCATCAGCTTCACCTCACTGATGATCCCCAACAAGGGTGAAACACGTGTATGGGGTTGCTGGTGGTACTCTCGTTCAGGTTGGAATTGCCATTGTATTTCGGTGCTGGACTGCCCCTGGGCAGGACAAAGACTGATATGCAAATGGATATTTCCCCATCTGTGAAAGGCACAGTGAGTAAAAGCAGTGGCTGCGAACTCTCAAGTGGTTAATAACCACTGAACAGGTTATCAGGCCTTGTTCTGTCGAGAGAGGGGCGCCCGCTACCTTTGCAAAATCATATAATATCATATCATACCTAGACAAATGTATCTGCACTAAATTCCCCTAAGCACCACACCAACCCAACACAGATACACCAACACAACCCTCCACAGTCTCCTTACACACCCCTGTTCCCGGCAACACAGACAATCACGTTACCAACTTGAAGCACACATATTAACCACTGCTCCAGATAACTTTCAAAATACCTAAAAGATACGCACCACACAGAGCTCTAGCTTTTCGGACCTGCTGACGTTATTCTGCAATAAAGCTGCCGAGTTTCTTCTACTGTGACGCCAGTGGCCTACCCCACTCTTCGCTTTCAGATACTGAAGTGTCAAAAGGACATGAAACGGCTAAAGGTGTGCTCTACCAGACACAATGATAACATAATTACCTAGCAAACAATTTATCATTCTACGAACGGGTAGAGCTCTTTCTTGCCCAAGCTACTCTGGTGACTGGCAGTAGCAGGGGAGGAAGTTAATGTTGGCTCTGCTGCAGCCAGTCCACTGTAGTAGAATCCTTGGTGCCCTGACTGACTGGTCAGACCATAGATCCCCTCCCCCCCCCCGCCAAATCAAGCGATATGGGACACAGACCGAGCCAAGGTTTCAATAATACAATTCTAAGGGACTGCCTGTGCGATCACTGGCAGAGGAGGACCAAGGGACACGCGTTTTTTTCTCCTAAAACATTAGCTCTGCTCCATTGTAGGGGAGACTTTGTATGAATCAGTTTGCAGATGAGACACAGTGGCATTCAATCATTTGCCCAGGATCACTCATTTTGAATAAGTAGTGGACCCATGATTTGAACCTGCTCTGCAATGTAACGACTTGACACAATATTTTCAGAGCTCTAGTTGGTACAAGTATCTAAGTTTGGCTTTCAATAACTTCAATTTAAAGAACACCTGCAAGTTAGCCAAATCACATAGTAAAGCATCCTAAAAATATGTGATTCGTTATAGACCTATGTTAAGCGAAATGAGAATGCTTGTAGCTTTATTTTATGCATCCTGAATAGATGACTAAGGGAGTTTTGTTTGTTTTGGGGCACATCCAAAACGACTGGCGGTAAATGTGCTACTGTCATTTTTACCCAGTTCTCCTCATTTTGTTAAATGTTCAAGGGGCAGTTAGAGGGCAGGCGGGGCACACCATTTCCCCATCTGCCATGCTAAGGTGGGTGCATTAACACGAGCAGGGATTTTCATGCTGGCCTTAATGTAATGGATGGAATCTGGCTGAAAAGATACCTTGTAAAAAGCATGTGAATCATCCATAAGAATCCATTGTAAATGTAGTCTGAAAAGCATACTTTGCAGGTGGCATTTTCAGTGAGGAGTTAAGGTGATTTTACCTATATTTTACTCCTCAATTTTCCACCACTTAGTGGAAAGGATGAAGATTTCACGGAGAGAACATTTTGCACAATAGTGAAAAAGGAGCCAGTTCCCTCTGATGGAATTAACATGGGAATGAAAATGACCCACAAAAATGTGAAGAATGCAAATTATTGCAAGTGTGAAAGGTCTGCTCTGTTTTACATCACTATGAGCTTGCATTACAGTAATTGCTTAGCACAAACACCCAGCCTGCTGTTATGTATAGTGCGAAGAAATGATGAATATTCGGAGCTCTAAAATTCCCGTGGACTTGAGTGAGAAGGACATCCCGTAATGTTTCTTTACACTTTCGATGCACAGACTTTTCGTTTTTTTCCCACTTAAAATTGAAGAAAACTACAAGTCTCAGAACGCAAAACAAAAAAGGATTGTGTGGCTTTCTCACAAATGGTCACAGGAAACTTGAGATCTCTGTCTTATGAAAAAAGCCGACTTTTGAGTATGTTAATGTGAAAGGAAATTTGTACCGCGCACTATCACCACCGGAGTGGTCCCCTGGCGCTCTATGTAAAAATAGCAGACATCATGCATATATGATAAGCTGTACAAAGATCCTTTATCACCACCGGAGTGGTCCCCTGGCGCTCTATGTAAAAATAGCAGACATCATGCAGGTTGCCAGACATTTGGTCGAAAAAAATTGGTCGACCAGACAAATGGTCGAACCAATTTGATCGAAAACCAAATGGTCGAATTTTTTTTTTTTTATTTTAGCCCTTTTTTTTCATTTTTTTGGGGGGTACCCCCCCAGCCCCCTTTTTTTCTCTAAACACCCCTTTTTTTACTAAACGAAAACCCGAAAAATAAATATATAAATAAAAAAAAAATTCGATCATTTGGTTTTCGACCAAATTGCAGTCGACCAGTTTTTTTTCGACCAGTTGACTGGACACCCATCATGCATATATGATAAGCTGTACAAAGATCCTTTATCACCACCGGAGTGGTCCCCTGGCGCTCTATGTAAAAATAGCAGACATCATGCATATATGATAAGCTGTACAAAGATCCTTTATCACCACCGGAGTGGTCCCCTGGCGCTCTATGTAAAAATAGCAGACATCATGCATATATGATAAGCTGTACAAAGATCCTTTATCACCACCCGAGTGGTCCCCTGGCGCTCTATGTAAAAATAGCAGACATCATGCATATATGATAAGCTGTACAAAGATCCTTTATCACCACCGGAGTGGTCCCCTGGCGCTCTATGTAAAAATAGCAGACATCATGCATATATGATAAGCTGTACAAAGATCCTTTATCACCACCGGAGTGGTCCCCTGGCGCTCTATGTAAAAATAGCAGACATCATGCCTATATGATAAGCTGTACAAAGATCCTTTATCACCACCGGAGTGGTCCCCTGGCGCTCTATGTAAAAATAGCAGACATCATGCCTATATGATAAGCTGTACAAAGATCCTTTATCACCACCGGAGTGGTCCCCTGGCGCTCTATGTAAAAATAGCAGACATCATGCCTATATGATAAGCTGTACAAAGATCCTTTATCACCACCGGAGTGGTCCCCTGGCGCTCTATGTAAAAATAGCAGACATCATGCCTATATGATAAGCTGTACAAAGATCCTTTATCACCACCGGAGTGGTCCCCTGGCGCTCTATGTAAAAATAGCAGACATCATGCATATATGATAAGCTGTACAAAGATCCTTTATCACCACCGGAGTGGTCCCCTGGCGCTCTATGTAAAAATAGCAGACATCATGCATATATGATAAGCTGTACAAAGATCCTTTATCACCACCGGAGTGGTCCCCTGGCGCTCTATGTAAAAATAGCAGACATCATGCATATATGATAAGCTGTACAAAGATCCTTTATCACCACCGGAGTGGTCCCCTGGCGCTCTATGTAAAAATAGCAGACATCATGCCTATATGATAAGCTGTACAAAGATCCTTTATCACCACCGGAGTGGTCCCCTGGCGCTCTATGTAAAAATAGCAGACATCATGCATATATGATAAGCTGTACAAAGATCCTTTATCACCACCGGAGTGGTCCCGTGGCGCTCTATGTAAAAATAGCAGACATCATGCATATATGATAAGCTGTACAAAGATCCTTTATCACCACCGGAGTGGTCCCCTGGCGCTCTATGTAAAAATAGCAGACATCATGCATATATGATAAGCTGTACAAAGATCCTTTATCACCACCGGAGTGGTCCCCTGGCGCTCTATGTAAAAATAGCAGACATCATGCATATATGATAAGCTGTACAAAGATCCTTTTTCTTTTGCCTAGTTACTGTTTCAGAGGGAAATGCCCCATTGCCTTTTCACTCATGTGTTAACTAGGTAATTGCCAGGCCCTTATTAAGTGCTGCTACAAGTATCCCGGACATTGCACATCTTCTGCCTGCATGAGAAAGCTCTGAAGGCAGAGAGGACAATGGCCCACTGTGGGCGTGGAGGTGGACTCCAAACACAGTGGTGTGGCTGGTCAAACAGGAAGGGCGCTCAAATAAACGGTGCAACACGTATTGCAGGTGCTGCATCTGGAGGGCATCTAGCGGGTAGACCCTTCAAGCAGGGAGACCGGTCCAACTGATCGACTGCTTAGTGGCGAGGTGGAACCCTAACTTTCAAGGCAAGGATGGGACTGGGATGCGGAATTCATGGTGGGGGTATGATTCTATGGTGGGGAGAAGGTTGCGGTGCAGGGAACGCATGGTGAGCGTATAATTGTCAGGTGGGTGGGGGAATGCATGGTGGGCTATTCTGGTAATTAGGGGAGGGGCTTGGTGTAGTGGGGCCAGGGAAGATGTGAGGCTAACAGGAGGGGTATTGTGGAGGGGGAGTAATACATTGGTGAAACAGGGAAGGGATGCTAGGGGGTGATGCAGTATTGGGGTGGTGGGTGACGGAGTTCGGGTGGTGCGATAGTGCGGTAGGAAAGGAGGGTACAGCGGGTACCCCCCTTAAAGGAAGAGCACATAGAGGGTATTGGTGGAGAGGGAGAAGTGCACAAGGGGAGGTGTAGGGATTATCTTAAGTGAAGAAGTTCGAGCAGTTGCATATGTCGATCACCTGGGTTTTGACCATTATGCAACTGCTCATAGGCAGTAATGAGGGATGAGCAGTTGTGGTCCACCAGTAGTAAGGTGGTCCACTTGGTTGTCTATAAATTAACATTCATTCCAAAGGTGTAACAACAGGAAAGTAAGCAGTGGAATACCGTTCTCATTTCAAATAAATAAATAAATAAATAAATAAATAAATAAATAAATAAATAAATAAATACATTTAACATATTGTGCCTATTCTGGTTTGTAATCCCAGTTGCGTCCAATGAAAACGAATAAAAAAAAAAATAGATGCAAACCAAGACTGGCAATAGTACTGGGGTAGGGTCAGCAGAAAGTTAAGTGCACAAGTCATCGTTTTAACTCTCCCCAGGGCCCTGAAGCATTAAGTGCCACCGCCAACTTCCCCTTTCTGAGGAAATGTCTTTTAGGGATCCTGGGAGGGGTAAATGATTGCGAAATGAATTCTGATCATGAATTCCAAATTGGTGAGTACCAAGTTTAATTTCAAGCAAACCAAATGCTGTCAACCTGACAGCGCAGAACTGAAGGCCTCCTCCCTTACCTTTCCAAGCCTCCCTCTTCAAGCTGTGGAGACCAACAAGACATGGAAGGTTGCAAAAGCTCGGCTGGGGGTTCCAACGAATTGTAGACCCTGTGCATGTGCCAGAGTCCTCAGCCAGTACAGTGGCTTGGAGAGCCCAGCTTTGCCTGTTAAATGCTCACCAGGTGTGGGCAGCTGGATCATTTCCTTGCAATCTCTCCTTTCTCTGCAATGTTTCTTTTTTTTTTTTAACCGAACCTCTCATGTTTTGTTTCTTTCTTCTTTCTCCTTCCAGAGTTTTTCATTGACGGCTTAGGCCGCCTGCACGTGGGCTCTTGTGATGACGTAATCGTGGACCATGCTTCCAAGATCAAGCTGCCATGGAAGAGCGATGAGAAGGGACAGGAGTACGCCAAGTTCCGCTACCCCACGGGCAGCGTGGGCAACTTCAGGCATGAACTCTTTTACTTCAAGAACCGCTTCCAGTGCTTGACGGGAAACTAGGCCCTTGGCTGCCGAGGGAAGCAGCTAAAGCATACATTGAAGGACAAACTCTTTTGCACTTTTTATTTCAAGTGATATTTTATGGAGAATGATATGAGAATGTCATATTTTATGGGCCTCAAAAACGTTCGATGTATGAACAGTCTTCATTTTTGTAAGAAAGGCGCATTGTTTTTGCTTTTTTTGATGACCTCAAAAGTGCAATGGTTGAGCCGGCCCCAGAGATTTCCGGCGCAGTTGCATGAAGGAGCTGGTGCCAGTGGGGTGTCTGGAAAGAAATGTTCGATGCTCCTTCGGAGCCGCTTGGGTTCCTCGGCAACGAACCCTGAGCAATCGAGTGCTGGAGTTCACAGGCAGCTCATGGAATCGGGGGGCACACATTAGGGATGGGATTTGCATTGAGGGTGCACCTGTAAAACGGTAAATGTGACAGTGAGGGTGAAAAGAAAAGTGAACCCCCAATATTTATTTTGCAAACATGCATACCTCATTCAGAGTGTGGGATCCGCGCGGCGCGTGGCTTTTTGGACCATGTTTGTGGGCTTGAGTCTAAAGTAGCTGTGGAAGTGCTGTAGGAAAAGGAATATACATGGACCGGCGAAATCTAAGAGGAAGCTGTGACATGTCCTACTTCATCGGGAAGGGTGGGACACTTGATAGAGGTTTAGGGGCCACCCATAACCCCTAGAGGGGCATGGATCTAAGCGGCTCACTTGCACAAGAGCCAGATGCAAAATCTGTCCATGGCAAATCCGCCATTGTGCTTTGCTTAACTTGGGATCACACCAAACCTTACACTGAACGGAGTCTTGTAGAGTCTAACGCTGCAGTTTGGAGGTTCACGTGGTCATACTAGTGGGCATTAACTGTGGATGGTCGGGCGCCTAAAATTGCTGCACTGTGTCTCTTCTACTGCAGGTGGAGGGCCTGAGGGGCAGCTTAGGGAAGGGTCAGATGTTGAACAAGCCATTTGCTGTATAAAGTTGCAAATCTTTCTCTCCCGCAAATAGCAATACCTGAAGTGGCATGTAGAAAACAAAGCATCGGTGCACTGCAACTTGGTAACAATCTCAGTGCAAACTTTGTGAATCACTTTCAAGGGTTTGCAATAAAACTCAAACAGAAATTCCTACGTACAACCCTACCTACCCGAGGAAGAGCTTACGGCTATTACATCGGAGGTCTTTTTTGAAAAAGAATTTTTGGACACATTGCAAGGCTTATCCCCACTTCCATGAAAGTTTACCTGATATGGCATCCGTTATTGATTTCCTTTGTTGCTATCTTCAATATCATTACATAGTAGATGTTAACATTTCACAAAAATCTCTCTTACTGAATGTTGCAGTGGCCAGACTAACGTGCGATGCACAGGTATCGTAATAGAATTGTTAGTCATCGGGGCTTGTACAATCCACTAGCCCACTCCCATTGGTAAAGAGATATTATGAAGGGCGGGTACCATTTGCTTCCTACTCAACCTTGGTGATGAGTATGGGGATGTTTGAAACTTTTATATGACAGTTACTGCAAACAAACTTTGTTTGCAGTAAATGGCAAATAAAAGTTTCACTGTGCATGTCTGGTCTTTGGGTGGCAACATTGCACCAAATATTAAGTTATGTTGACCTACACCATTTTACAGAGGCACTTGTAAGTATTTTGTCACCGTCACCACAGGGCGAGTGCATTACTCTTAGTTCGAGTATGTAAACCTAGGCACTCGCCCTGCAGGTCTAGTAGGATTCTTAAGAATTTGCCAGGCCTTCTCAGCAGCTGAAAAAACAACATAACAGCAAAGGAAATAGGAAAAGAGATTGCAAACAAAATGTATTTTTGAAATAGAGCACATTGGTTGCATAATGAGAATGCCCACAGAGTCTTCGATCATGAGCGTGCTGGAAATTATTTTGGGCGTCATTACATATTTTGCAACCATTTAAGACCAGGTGTGAACTTATGTTCACTTTTCGAACTGATGTGCATGGTTCGCATATTTTAATATGTATGTAGTGGGATTTGCTATTTACGATTCCTTAAATTTACAGATCTAATCCTTCGCCCTTTCACTTTCTGTTGTCTTGCCTGGGACAGTTTTGTTCGCACATTCTGAACTGGCTTTGCAGCCACCTGAGAATTTGCTACTATTTTGCAAGTCTTCGGCAGCAGAAGGCAGACCACTAGTCCGAAAAGGCCCATAAATCTGGACCATGGCTGTCCTTGATTGGTGGAGACTGGTTCCACCCTCTCTGTGCCCAATACAGTGGTGTGTTTTTCATTGGACTTCGAAGGGACGGCTACGCAACTTCAACGGTGGGCACACAGCACATGGCATTGGCCTGTTGGGGGACATACAGAAAATGTTGTTATGCATTTGAAAAAAGCCTAAACATCTGCTCAAGGGAATCCGCTAGTTATAGGTTCGCATCTGTTTACAGCATAATCAGAGAACATCTAAATATTTCAATGCAGCCCTATCTGTTTGCAGGACACGCATGTTCTTAACAGTTCTGCTAATCCGCCCCAGGTGTCTTCCTTCAAAGGAGGTTGTTGCTGGTCATTTCATGCTCCCTCTGTTTTAAGAGGACTTACCTGAAATGCTAGGAGCTTGTGACATCGTATAGTTCTGTGGCATATGAAATAGAGCGCAAGGTAGCTCTACAGGTTGAGTACCTGTTGAAGAGATCTCAATTTAAACTACAAGTCATGGGTCCTGATCACAGTTAGACACCTTAGTCTTGTGATATGTGCTGCAAAACAGTCAATATAATCATTATTTAATTGAACACTACTCGTGGTTCATAAAGGTTGCACTGAATATTATCTCCTAGTGACTGATATTAAAAGTGACAGTACTATAAGTGGGCCAAATGGTGATATGTCGTGCCACCTGCACCACAGCTTGTTTGACACTCTGGACACCGTTTTCGGAATGCTACGCTTCTGGGCAATGAGCATAATGCAAGAAGTGGAACAGGGCAGCCATGTTGAAGGCATTCCAGCACCGAGAGGAACGCGTGTGCGCCTGTGTAATGTGAACCCTTGCTCCTCTCCATTCCACCTCATGGAGGGCACCAGGCAGGCGGGTCCGTCTTTGCTATCCTCAGCTTTGCATGTCTGATTTTACCCAATGCCCGGATCAGCTGGTGACCGCGGGCATAACTTTGCTTGAATCAGGTTCCCATTAGCGTTATGTTTGGGGATGCGGTGATGAACCCACAATTTTAGTCTTGGCAAGCGGTTGTCTTGTGTGCACCCTCTGAGCAAATGTGCTGTCTCCTTTGTCTCCCGGTACATATCTTGTGCCATATTGACATTTGTAATTTATGAACGGTTCATGTTTCTCTCTCTCTCTCTCTCTCTCTCTCTCTCTCTCTCTTTCTCTCTTTCTCTCTTTCTCTCTTTTTCTCTTTCTCACTCACTATTCCATTGTGCCCCCCATCTCTCCCCATATTAAACCACTTTTAAAGAAATCCGGCTTTGTTTTCGTTTTCTGTAATTAACTGTTTATTTCAGTTGTCCAAGTCTTTTGTGTCAAAAAAACATGTTTGTGTAATGGGAGTTCACGGGGGCATTTGCAGCCTCCACTTGTCCAGAAGCGGGTATTTCCAGTTTCCAAAACGCCTGGCAACAGGTACAAACATCCTATGCTTACCAAACAACAAACATGACTAGTTTCCACATGCCCAGTAACAGGTATAGCAAGCTTCAAAATGGCCACCAAGGAATGGACGGCCTTCAAACGCCGAGAGCAAAATGTATGGACAGCCTCCACATGATGGGTGACCAGCCTCTCCGTGCTCAGCACCTGGTATGTGCAGTCTCCACCATCCATAATATTTCTAACAATAGTCACGGTCAGCCTGAATGTGCTCAGCAAAACCTCTGGGCCAGTGTACCCTAACCAGTGGTACAAGTGTACTGAAAAAAGTAGTGGAACTGTGGTCTCGGCAGGGGAGAGTGTAGGCGGATGCACAGTGTCACATGTAGCAAGGGGTTGCGGCCGTGGCATTGCAATTGTCTGACTAGTAAAAAGGCTGCTATCACATCTTTACACTTGCACAGGGACATGAATGGACAAATCCTCCATGTAGATTGGTGAATATGATCATAAAAAGTAGAGGAACTGTGGTCTCGGCAGGGGGAGGGTAGGCTGAAGCGTAGTGTAACATGTAACAAGGTGTTGCGGCCGGGGCATTGCAATTGTCTGACTAGTAAAAAGGCTGCTATCACATCTTTACACTTGCACAGGGACATGAATGCACTAATCCTCGGTGTAGACTGCTGAATATGGTCGTAAAAAGTAGAGGAACTGTGGTCTCGGCAGGGGGGAGGGTAGGCGGAAGCGTAGTGTTACATGTAACAAGGTGTTGCGGCCGGAGCATTGCAATAGTCTAAGGTACTAGTAAAAAGGCTGCTATCACAACTTTACACTTGCACAGGGACATGAATGCAAAAATCCTCCGTCTAGACTGGTGAATATGGTCGTAAAAAGTAGAGGAACTGTGGTCTCGGCAGGGGGCAGGGTAGGCGGAAGCGTAGTGTAACATGTAACAAGGTGTTGCGGCCGGGGCATTGCAATAGTCTAAGTGATTAGTAAAAAGGCTCCTATCACAACTTTACACTTGCACAGGGACATGAATGCACAAATCCTCCATGTAGACTGGTGAATATGGTCGTAAAAAGTAAAGGAATGGTAAACAGAAAAAAATAAAAGCAGTGGAATGCCACTCCCGACCGTTCCCGCTCATTTCGATCACTGATGTCAACAGTTGATAAGCCCAGCATTCCCACTCCAAGCAACTGAATGGGCAGCTTTCACATGCAGAGCAAAAGTCATGGCCAGGCTGTACATGCCAAGCCACAGGCAAGCAAGGCCTCCACACACCCAGTAACAGTAATGACCAGCTGCCAAAAGTCCAGTAACATGTATGGAACGCCGCTATAATACAGCAACCTGACGCGATGCTTCCACATACCCAGTCATAGTATTTTTATTGTGTTTACGGTTTGACATAAACCTTACACCAACCTTTAACATATAAAAGAACATACATAAATCTGCTTAAGACTTTGATAAAACATCCACCCTTCATAAACAATGTTAGACAATAATGAATGGTGACTAAGACAGTAATAGCAAACACCAGAACCCCCCCAGCTAATATCCAGAGCACGTTCATCATTGGGGGTCCCGGAATCTCGTTAATACAATGAGTAACTGCCAATGTCAGAGAAACCGATCTTCCTTCTAAAATCTCAGGCCAAAACGACTACCGATCAAAGAGCCTACACTGTTTCATAAAAAGGATTTAAGTACTTGTATCTAGTCAACAAGGTTTGTCGACAGCTTAGCAACAGATGTTCCAACGTTTCAACTACACTATTATCTACACAAAATCTACAATGCCTGCGGCTTCTCTCAATACCATTCCTAGCTCCTTCAAACTCTCTAGTGGGGAATACATTCAAACAAAGTCTTAAAAACTTTGTTCTCCACGTAGGAGAGTGGAACCTCTGTATGTAGAATTCTAGAACCGAGAGGGGCTTTATCATTTTTGAAACAGTACGGAATAGGAATGTCCTCTCCCACAGCTTCGCTCGCCTGTATTCAGTCCGTCTCTTGCACAGCCATTTTGACTTAAGATGGTTCTAAATCCAATGACTCTCAGGATCTATCCAGACCGGATAATCCAGACAGAGTACCATTTATCCATCCTGAAAACTCTGAGGGGGAATTATTCACCAAGAGGATAGAAAGCTTAGAGGACAGAGAATTCTCTTGCGGAAATCTGATCTTACTAAAAAGTATAGGGACTTCCATTCCAAGAAGGCCTTCATAGAAAGGAGACCAATTTCATAAAGAATCGCAGAAGCCGGGACTTCATTGGCAAGAATGAGCGCTGAAAGAGACCCTCAAGAAAGTTCCAAGCCGAAACATATGCAGGGGAATAGATATCGATATTATATAATAATAATAATAATAATTTAGCATTTATATAGCGCTACAAACCTTCAGGTATCTGAGTGCTGCTTATTATTACCCACGGTGTGTGATGCTCATTTATTGACCTCGGAAGGATGAAAGGCTGAGTTTGGCCCTGCCGGGATTCAAACCTGCCTGAGCAGGCTCTGCATGTATGTCAAAGCGAGCGCTCTACTCGCAGTGGTATCGGACCGGCGTTAATAATAAAGCAGGCAACGCCTTGGACTTTTAGTATGTTACAACCAGTAATAAAGAAAACGTCCCCAGTTTCCACACAATCCGCTTCATCTGAGCAGCAAAAGGGCCACATTTTTTCTTCATACATTCAAGGCGTACCGCTTTATTTTGACAACCATAAATGGTGTAGCCTAGATAAATATACCTAACAACCTGCTCGAGGGCCATGCCCTTCACTCTCCATTTAAATTCACCTTTCTTCCTCTTACTCCCACAAATCAAAACCTTCGATTTGTGGCAGTTAATTTCCAAGCCATGCACATCCATAAAAACAACCAAAGTATTCAGGGAACGTTGAAGGCCTATGGGAGTTTAATTCATCATGAGCAAATCATCTGCATATAATAGATAGTGAAATTTGAGGGAGCCTAAATTAGGGGGAAAAGAAGAGAGGTATAGATGAAATAAGACTGGAGCCAGGACACGCCTTGTCTAACTCCACGTTAAGTAGTCACTGGCTCTGAGAGCCCGCCCTCCCCCTCAAGCTGGACTTGCACTTTAGTTTCCTCCTGAATGGCCATGAGTATCTCCAGCATAAAATTGGGAATGACCCAGGTCTTTAGTTTCCGCCATAGGGTACCTCAATAAACCCTGTCCAACGCAGACAGTAGGTCTACAAAGGCAACATAAAGGGGATTCTTTTCAGATCTTTCAATATTCACTAACAAAGTTAAAATAAAGGTATTTATCTGGGTGCCAAGCCCCTTCTGAACCCATATTGATTTATATCAAACCACATAGCACGCTGTATGCAATCGTTCAGGGCTTCCTGCACAAGCATAGCAAAAGCTCTGCTGCTCGCATCGAGAAGGGCGATAGGCCGATAGTTAGGCAGAAGCCTATTGCCCTTTTTAAAAATTGGTTCTATGATACCAACCTTCCATGAATCCGGAATGGAATTCCTAAATAAAATTTCCTGAAACAAAGTATATATAATTTCTGCCCAAAGGGTTGGATCAACTGTCATTATAAAATTAGAGATCCCGTCCGGACCTGCCGCTCTAGAGGGCTTGGCGATCTTTATCAGATGTTCAATGTAAGTTCTTGTCGTAGTCCCTGGATCCAGCACAGAAGTAGCACAAACTCCTTCCTCCCCTTAGCAGTTTTGGAGCCTGGGACTTAAAGCACACAGGGCACCACAACCACCACGGGGAAAGAGGGTTAGGGTCTTCGGATTGGATGGGTACGGGGGTTGTAGGATCACCGGGTAGAGGTTAAGGTAGAAGTTATGGATAGGTAGGGGACTTGGGGATAAACATGCCCCTGATCTCTTGAAGGTGCTTGGTTGTTATGCTTAACACCTTTGAAGAACACTTTCATACATACACTCCACACTCTCTCAAAGGGCCACACTCAGTTAGCTGAACTGAGTAAAAGTGGATGGGCCACACTCAGTTGGCTGCACTGAGTTAAAGTGGATGCTTAGCTTCTTGACACTGATTCAAAAGCTGGCACCCTTCCTAGCCTGCTTCGGCTATATCACCATAGAATGACACTTACTTCAGTGTCATACAGAGTAACGTGGAATCACCTTACAGTACTTTCTGTTTTACCACAATCTAGAACCCTCTACACATTGGGTACAGGTGCAGGCTGGAACCCCCACTTACACTGCATATCATGTGATAACAAGTATGAACATATGTGCTCCAACGTTGGTTTTGTACTGGTCCAAATACTAGGCTGTCAATAACACAACACAGATTCAAACCCAAATAAACTGTAAAAGACTTAGCTTCAGTGCTTGTCTGAAGTCCGGTTTGTCAGCAGCCCCAGCGGTGCCTTGGAAACCGTGAGCTGCGTCTGCCAAATGAAAAAGTATTAGTATACGGTTTGCAAGTATGCAATGTTCACCAATGCTTGACTCGCGCACAATTCTTCATGCGATTAGTAACGTGTGCCTGATGGCAAAATGCGCCCTAGGGCTCCTTTAGTAATCGGGTGCTACCCGGGGTGTCAATCCCCCCGTGCCGTCATGCAGTTAGTAGTTCAGGGATTATGAAGCTGGTCTACGCTCCATGCAGAAAATAAGGAGTACTTAGCTTTTGTGCCGCGGGGCCGCGGTGAGGTGATCTGGGTGAGGGATGGCCCCGCGTAGGAGTTTTGCCGTCTCGGAGCTCTGAAGGGCGATAGGCCAATAGTGAAACACCGGGTGTACTTTCATATGGGTAGGTAACTGTAACCTCATGGCCACTGGATTTATGATATGTGTAATGCGAAAAGGTCCAATGAAACGGGGCTTGAACTTGCGAGATCCAGGCAATTTTAAGTGTTGGGTAGATAGCCATACCTTATCCCCAACCTTGTAGGTGGGACACGCTCGCCTTTTAGTATCAGCATGCTTTTGACTTGATTCCTTTGCTGTGAGCAGGTGTTGGTGCACCTGTTTCCAAGTTTGTGTTAACAAATCCAAGCGTGCTTGTACAGATGGCAAAGTACCCAGGATGGCTTGAGGGATGGTGGGCTGGACATGTGGATCATATCGTAGGTGGTGTGGAAGGGCGAGAATCCCGTGGAGGTATGACGTGAATTGTTGTACGCTATTTCTGCCATTCATAGAACCTCCACCCAGACACCCTCCGTACTGTGTGTGTAACATCTAAGATACTGTTCTAGAGTCTGGTTCAAGCGTTCTGTCTGCCCATCAGTCTTGGGGTGGTAATTGCTAGACATTTGCAATGTAACTCCCACTTTTGTACAAAATAGCTTCCAGAACCGTGAAGTAAATTGCGCCCCTCTATCTGACACAATGTGTTGGGGTATTCCATGTAAACGGACTATGTTTTGTAGGAACAGGTCTACTAGTTCGCTGGCAGTTGGGAGTCCTTTACAAGGGACAAAGTGGGCCAATTTAGAAAAAGAGTCCACCACAACAAGTATGACTGTGTAGCCCTGGTCGGGAGGCAATTCTACTATAAAGTCCATGGAGATGGTGTGCCAGGGCTGTGTAGGCGTGGACAAAGGTCGCAAAAGTCCCATTGGTTTTCGATGATCAGACTTACTCTGTGCACAGACTTCACATTGTTGTACGTATTTTTGTGTTTCCCTTAGAAGACCAGGCCACCAAAAATGTCGTTGTAGTAGCTCTTGAGTTTTCTTAATCCCAGGATGTCCGGCCAGTGGGGAATCGTGGCACCACTTCAAAGCTTGTGCTCACAGAGCAGCAGGGGCAAATACACAGAGGTTCCACGATATGGTATTCCGTCCCGCAAATACTGTTCTTTTTTCGGATCTTCCCATTGTAACAGTTCCTGAGCTGTCATTGCTTCCCTAATCTGCTTGAACAATTCATTTGTAACACTTGCCACAATTTTTTCAGAAGGTATGATGGGTTTTGCTTGTTCTTCTGGATTTATCATCGCCGGAATCTCGGGATATCTTGATAGCATATCAGCCTTTTTATTTTCCAATCCTGATTGATAGGTTACTACGAAATCATAATCCGCGGAGTACATGGCCCATCGCAGTTGGCGTGGGGTTAGGGCACATGCAGATTTGAGAAATTGGAGGTTACGGTGATCGGTAAGTACCGTAATGGTGTGTCGTGCTCCAAGTAAATAATGCCTCCATTCTGCAAATGCGGCTCGAATGGCCAGTAGTTCCCGGTCCGCTATAGTGTAGTTTTGTTCTGCCGGATTTAATTTCCTGGAGTATTAGGCCACTGGATGCAAATGGCCCGTTGGGTCCCGCTGAGACAAGATATCCCCCAAAGCGTAACTGGAAGCGTCTGTTTCTACAATAAAAGGTTGCGTGGGATCAGGATGTAGTAAAATAGGCACGGATGTAAATGCTTCCTTTAACTGGTTAAACCTATGATTAGCTTCTGCTCCCCAAACAAATGGCGTTCCTTTCTTTAACAGTTTGGTAATATTTACCACCTTTTTCGCAAAGTCCCGAATAAAGCGTCGATAAAAATTGGCGAATCCAAGAACTGCTTGAACTTCTTTTATGCTTTTAGGGGGCGGCCAATCCAGAATGGCTTGTACTTTTCGGTTGTCCATTTTTACCCCGTTTGGGGATAGGATGAATCCTAGAAACTCTACTGTAGTGCTGTGGAAACTACATTTCTCGAGCTTAGCGTATAAATGATGCTCCCATAGACATTGTAAGACTGATTTAACGTGTTGCACATGTTCTTCCTCAGTAGATGAATAGATCAGAATGTCATCTATGTACACCACTACGTAGCGGTCGAGGAGACCGCAAAGGACTTCATCCAAAAAATGCTGGAAGGTGGCGGGTGCGTTGCAGAGACCGAATGGCATGACCTGGTATTCATTGTTGTCTGCGTGGGGCTGCAGGCCCCATGTGCTTGTTTCTGGTTGTGCTGCTCCCGGAGGCTGCTGGGAATTGTAGTTTTGGAGCCATTTCTCGCTCTTGATGCTGTTTTAGTCCAGCAGATGCCATTCTTCCCCATCTGAGAGTTCTAGAAGTGGGACATAGATGGCATCTGCTGGATGTATAAGTTCCCACACTGGTGGCTGCCATACTAGGCCCTTGCTGGGCTCTGACAGTTTCTGTCCAAATCCAGGTCCCAGTTATGAGATGCAGGCTCCAAAGAGAGAAACAAATTTCCTTCATTGAAGGAGTACAGCACACTAATGTGCTCTAGCCACACATCCACCAAAATATGATTAGCCTGCGTGCTCCTGCCGACCCGAATTACCATTCAGCAACTTCCAAATAGCTTTGGAATATTATACCTTAAAATCTGCAAGATCTTCTCTCCATCTTGTTGATAAAGATGCACCTTTTGGGATTTCATCCAATTTCACCCAATTCTTAAAAAACAGTTTTCATTTTGTAGCCATTACAGATATGCAACACCTGCGGTTGTCTTTCTTAATTCACATACAATTATTTGAAGCTCTTTTCCTACCTTGAATAGCACTGTCAAATATACGGTATTGGCCTCTGCTACCAGAAAAACCAGGGGCCCCGATCCTAGCCTCCAGGGCACAGATTTCACCCTTAATAAAGTGTGCAAAATTAGACACTGAGAGAGAATCCTCCAAAAATTCTGCAAGAACCAACCCAATCGTCCATTTTAACGCAATATTACATTTTGAAATGGTCTCTGGGTGGCAAGTGAAATGGTTGCCTAACTATTCACATATAAATTAGTTACGGAGAAGGGGGCTCTTTCTACAAACGGCAATTTGAAAGAGGAACCTAGTAGGGAAAGTTTGCTAGTAGATAACCTGTAAATGTTAAAATCGGAACAAATATTTAACAGAGAACGGGAGGTGAACATGTAATCCAAAGTCAAAGCGTCATTTAAGGCATGCCAAGGTTTGCCAAGAGGTTCACCACCTGCATGCACCACATTCAAGTAATGCCGATCCCAAGCCCTCAGCAATTCGATCCATCGCATCAGAGACCCATTCTGTAACAGTCAGGACCAGCTGCCAAAGGTCTAGTAGCATGTATGGAAAGCTACTATAATCCAGATACAGTATGCAAGAACTCCACATTCCCAGTAACAATAATGGCCAGCCGCTAAATCTCTAGTAACATGCACAGAAAGTCTACATAGACCAGCAGCAAGCATGACCAGCTTCCAGATGACCAGAATCTGATATGACAGTCTCCACATGCCCATAAGCTTGTATAACCAGCCTCTGCCTATTCGGAAACATGGCCTGCCTCTACATGTCCATCACCATGTCTGATCGGTCTCTTCATATTATGAAACAGATAATCCCAACCTCAGCAACAGTTATGGCCACTCAACACATGTCCAGCAAAAGCCATAGCTATGCTCCACATGCCCAGGAACAAGCATGACATGCCTCAACATAACCAACTACATATGTGGCCAATTTCCCACATACCCATGAACTGATATCACTCGTTTACAAAAACAGACGTGCCACTAGTTTTCTGAAACAGATGTTTCCAGTAGTCTCTGTTCTTATTAGCTGCAGTTTCGGACTGGCTTGAGCATAACTGTTACCCATAACTGTTACCCATGCAACCTCTCCCTACTTCCTTCTACACAGCCTATCTTCCCTTTATCCTTTCACTGTCCACCCTTCGTTCATACCATCTGCTACACCTAATATTCCCTAGCGGACAGGGTAAGTGGAATCCCACTGGGGGTGACCCCTATGACATATCGGGAGGATCGGCCCCTCTCCCCAAGGCGGAGCACCCCCTTTGAGGCTAGGAAGGTGAGCCTGTTCCGCAAGACCCTCCCTAGGGGTCTGGGCAGGTGAGACCTCACTGGGAGTGACTCTCCCTTATGGGAGAAGGACTCCTGTTCCAACAGGGAACTACCAGGTCCAACCAACATATCTGCATTTATAGGACTACCTTCCTCAAAGAATACTCTGTCATCATTCTATGTTGCTCCAGGCAATGGTAGATCAAACAAAGGCAGAGTATCTTTTTGAGAAAAGATTAGTATTTAACTGATACGAGTGGACCACAATGAGTGACAGAGTAGGGTGTGCAGGGGAAGCCCTCTGATGTAAGCACAACTTGGAGAAGCGGAAACAGGAGAAAGCTGCATAGCCCGCAGCAATTGGAAATCTGCAGAACGCCATCCTGAGAAACTGGAGAACCATCAACGAAGAAAATGGGGAAACTGTTGTATCGGCATGCAGAGAAAGCATGTCCAATGTGGTGGCATGACCACAGGTCCACCGTGGTGGGCCAGCGCTCATTGAACAACGCTGAGACCATTACCACAGGGGGTGGAATGCAACCTTTTCCTGAGATGCCGAGAACAAGATGCGAGCGAAGCCAGAGACGGAGAAGTCAGAAAGTCAAACCGATAAGACGACGGAGTGCTGGACCCCGCAAGGTCACCTTGGAGAAACATAGGTACCGAGGTGAACGGGAAGAGCAGGAGGCTGCTGAGGTAACCAAATGTAAGAAGTCAAATGTCTGAAAGAAAGGAGGGCAATATTTCCCTTTAAAACCATCATAACTGGAGACCTGATGAATTCATAAACAATGTAACGAAAAGGGCTGCTTGGGAAAAACAGGAAAACTGGAAAAGAGAGCCCTGGGAAAGAGGGAGAAGACCACCAGAACTACTCAAAGAGTGAGGAGAGGACTCCTTGATACAGTGTCCCATGTTTTGTGAATTAAGACTGTCAAGTAAACATAACAGGAAGAACCCAGGAGAGGGGAGCTCCTAATACAGGTAAAAGTATTCAAGACCTAAGAAAGGGTGAATCTCAAGAAGCTGAAAAGCATGAACTTAAAGGAAAGATTGTGAAAGAATATATGAAGGAGAGACCTTCTAATCAAACCAGAGCGAAGGATATAAAACCCATGAACTGAGCTCCCGAAGGAAACGCCATGAGAGTCTCGGAGAAGAGACCTTTGTACCTCGAGCATAAAAGGAAACATGATAGACCCGAAGAATTAGCCATGAGAAAGGAAGAAGGCATAAAGGTAAATGTCCAGAAGATGAGAGACATTCTTTTCACCTACTTTAGCGATTCATATTGGTGGTAGGGTTAGATAGAGTTAGGTTTGGACTGAGGACATTTATTTCGGACTTCCTGATGACAAATGAGCACCTTGAGGTTCTTTAGTCAGGCAGGGCAGTCCCCATGGCAATAGGCTTAGATAGGCATTTGCAGTCAGCATGTCCAAAATATGTCTGACTCCTTCCTCCGGCCCACAACACCCCCATTTAGGGGACAGGAAATACCCAGAAAGAGATATAAGTTGTCCTCCCGTCCCCCAAACTCTAATACTTTTGTTGGCTATGTCGGAGTTAAAACATGTAACCTAAAACTTCCTGTTACAATGGCTGGTTTGGTTTCTGATCCCAAGTATCTACAGTCCGCCTGAAAGTGCAGAACAGTGTGCAGCCCAGCCGCTTGGAGAAGCACTGGATAAAGAGCCACTCACTCACCAGCCACTCCAGATGTGCACTCAATATACGCCCTGGTCCGGATGTCCCTCGTTATAGGCCACCTACAATGGCGTCGTGGGGCTCCGGATGGGTGTCGTCCTCTACACTACTAGTGAATAGCCAGAGTCACCTGCACAGGTAGAAAAGAACATTTTAGCTGTGACTGTTGGTGTTTGCACTGCATATCACTGTAACTACTGTGCCAATTGGCTTTGTGTGGGGCAATTTCCATGTGCATGCTCTAACTCTGTAACACTTGGGTTGTCTGTGCTTTTGCTGGACCTGTGCAGAAAGGTAGAGTTACCCTGCTCCATGGTTAATGAGTTCACCCCTGTTCACACATCAATACCACAGTTAACACAATCCCCATGCCAATGGACCGTTTGCTCACCTATCAGATCTGTGCTGCTCATTGTGGGGGTATCTTAGCTTTGAATGCCTGTCAGAATGTGACAGGGACCTCGATAAATGCAAGGAATGAGGTGGGTGTCTACATTCATGCACATCTGGCTGCTCCACTGCGATTTACATCCAGATCGCTCTGCACCCGGGGAGGGTGAGATATAGGATGTGGCCTACTACATGCATCTTGTACTCGACATAAGTAGAAGTGGGAGGACAAGTGGTCCTTTGTGGTGCGTCGAGTATTTTTTCCCTGGACACTACTTGGAGGCGGAGCTTTGCAGCAGTGAACAGCTACCAACTCTACTTAACATCATTTCCAGCGCGGAGCGCGCGCGGACAAGTGGTCCTTTGTGGTGCGTCGAGTATTTTTTCCCTGGACACTACTTGGAGGCGGAGCTTTGCAGCAGTGAACAGCTACCAACTCTACTTAACATCATTTCCAGCGCGGAGCGCGCGCGGACAAGTGGGAGGACAAGTGGTCCTTTGTGGTCACTTGTGGACAGCGGTGGACAGCGGGGGACAAGAACCTTAAACCCCTCCAGGATCTACATAAGGGGCACCGGAAGAGCGGTAAGGAACCTGATACACCCACACAGACGGCAGTTGGGCCGGGAGACTGCGGAGGGCGATTCTACCTCTTTGATCCCTATCATCGCTCAATCTGTCACAGTGGGCTACGACACATATCGGTGACCGATATATAACCTGCATAGCACGATCTCAGTTTTATCGTAATCTACGGCACACCCCCCAGTCAGACGTGCGGTGGTGTGTTCCGTAAAGAGAATGACTAAAACAAAAGCAGGAAACACTAGGTACAACCTACGAAAAGGCAATAATGAAAAAGTGGAGAAACTACCCCCTAAGATCGCGAATAAGGCAACAGTAAATGGGGACAGTGTTATACCTGAAAAAGGTACTATTCCTGCCATGTTTGGGAAGGGTAAGCCCAAAGCTAATACGGGGGCGGATATTGCCGCACCAGAAAAGGAGACGCTTTCGCCCACTCACAATGGCAGTGATGTTTTAGACTCTACCAATTATCAAGACATCGACAATAACTCATTACTGGAGCTATGCTTATCTATCCAAAAATCAATGGCAACTTCAGGTAGACCAGTAACCTCAGTTGAAAGATCCACAATTGTGGTGGAAGTGCAGATCCTGAATCCGGCGCATAAGGAGCAACAAAAGGACATAGAGATCCCCAGTCCTAAATGCACGGATAACTGCACAGGCAACTCAATCTCTGATCTATCAGGTATACTTTCCATCCAGCCCACACCCATCCCATCAGCACAACCAACGATGGGACGACTGTCTGCATCCCCCAGCCTCTTCATGGATCCTGAAGAATTGGACCACACGGGCGAGTTGTGCAATGGGATGCCGAAAGACTCCAATGGCTTAGCCATAGCAGAGTTGCAGGCTTCCATGGCATCTCTCCAATTTGCGCAGAAAATTTTATTACAGTTGTGTGGGAGGATTCACACTAACACCATCATGCAATTGGGGACAACAAATCCGACTGGGAGCATGGATCCAGCATCATTAATACCTCCTGCAATGGAAGAAGCTCCAATACTTACGGATCAGCCGGACATAACAAATCCGGAGGAGACTGAGGAGGTTGATACGGCAGTACCTTTAACCAAAAAGCAACGCAGACAACAGAAACGAGATGCTGCGAAGAACGCAGTGGTAGAAATCGCCTCTCCCCTACCGGCTACCATTCCCATGGCTGCTCGATCAAAAAAAAGCAAAAGAAGGGGTCGGAAGGCAAAGAAACGTGCAAGAAAGGGGATGGGATCTTTATCAGGCTGGATAATTCCAGACCCATTGCATGAAGCTAAAAGCATGGCCCATGAAGTCGTGGACTCTGAATTATCGATCAGTATCATCGGTGAATCGACTAAATGCTCGACACCAGGCCGAATTGAAAAAACGGATGGTGAAGAGGTCCGTGCATCCGTGGGGGGAGAGGAATCGGAGGAAGTGGAAGACACCTGTGCAAGTAAAATCTGCATAATCAAAAATCTGCACCAGAAAAAAAGAGACGTATGGTTGACAAGGACGGAAGTACTGGCTAAACTACACATGATACCACAGTTACGTGTTATACGCTCGGAAGACTTCCTGTTTGTCGAACCACTGGAGGTGCGCAATCCAAATGTTTCCGCTCTTCATTGTAGTGTGCTAGCATCGGCACAGCTGATTCGAACACATAAGAAATCTCTAATGCAGATTGGTGTGGAAGTTGATGCGAATAAAGATAAGGAAGATCCTTGCTTGCCCAGCAAGGATTATGGGACATCTGAGAATAAGGTTGGCAGACCCCCGCAACCATCTAAGGAGAAGGTCCAATTAACTGATATTCAGAGTACTCTGAAATGGATAGCAGATTCGTTACCGATGGTGCTTCGGCAACCATGAGATTGCTCCCTATTGAGCTGGAACACCCATGGACATCAGCATCTTCTCTCGGATAAGGGCTCTCTGGCATTCATTAACAACTACCCTATTATATTATTGCAAGAAACTTGGTGGACATCTCCCATGGATATCGATGGGTATATGACATATCACACGCTGGCGAAAAAAGGAGAGCGGGGGCGCCCCTACGGGGGTCTATCTATTGGAGTGACTAATAAGATCCTGAGTAAAAAGATACCAGCGGTCAATTGTGATTATATATGTGCCGTTGAAGTGATTCTCAACATAAAAGGATTAAGTGAAAGAATACTATTAGTCAATATTTATAATCCCCCTGGTGCAAGACTAAGAGAACTTATCCAAGAGACCATGCATGAACTTCTTGCTGAATGGAGATCAAACAATGAGAAGTTCCTTGTTATTGTTGCTGGGGACTTAAATTGTCATATCAACAATGGTGGAGGCACTGGTAATAACCCTCTGTTATCCAGGAATAGCTTATGGGACCTCCCGTCTACTGATGAGGAGGGGGAGGGTTGGCTGGGTTTTTTTGGCTGCTGGGAACTTGAAATAATTAATGGGCGCACACAAAGTGACAGGCCGGGCAGGAATACTTGGAGTAACAGTAGATCGGGAAGCACTCTTGACTACATCTTCACTAGCTGGGAGGTGGCCCTGATAGTTTGTGATATGGTGGTTAAAGAATGTGAATGGAGTGACCATGACCCCCTGATTCTGACTATGGGAGTTTCGGCCTACAGAAGGGAGGAAGTCAATCTGGGGCACTTGTTGAGTAACCACTCCCATAATCGTATCTCCTGGTCGGATAAAAATATATTAAAGGCCACTATGGCTATGGAAGAATGGGGCCCTGATTTGATCAAGCAATTCTAACATATGTCACCAGTGCAAATTGAGAAATGGATTAGTGATTTCTCGGGTAAACACGGCTCCTGTAAAGTGAGAAAGATGGTGGGAAAGACCGAGAAAGAGGTTGTTTATGATAGGGACATTAGAGATAGAAAGCGAAAGCTTAGAAGTGATATCCGACGGATTAAAAATGGCCCTCTAACTAGAATGGAAACGGCCATTAAGCTGAGGAAAGTGAAAAATGATTATCGGTGGTGGCTAAAAACACACAAAAGGTCAAGAAAATTGGCAAATTGGCATCACACGGTCAGCACATTGTGTAGTAGAAACACTCGGAAGATCTGGTCTATGCTAGGTGAAGTCAGAGGACAGAAATCCACATATACGGTCAACCCTATAGGTAACAGTGAATGGACCGCTTATCTGGAAAAGCGTAATGGTGGGATTAGTAACAATACTAACAACCCGGTGCATATGAAACCTAAAGCTCACCCTTTTGTGATAACTATTAAAGAGCTTCAAAGCCGAATTGAGGAGTTAAATTCGTCCCGTGCCCCGGGGCCTAATGGTCTCTCCAATGCGGTGCTGAAGCGTAATCCCCTTTTCTGGGCCTGCCTACTTAAAATACTTTTTAGGAAGATTCTGTATGAGGGCCAAATACCGCCATCTTGGCAGGCAGCAATCCTCATACCTGTGTTTAAAAAAGGCAATAGAACCGAACCTGAAAACTATAGGCTATTGTCCATGTTGGATTGCACTGGCAAGATATTTGCTGCTCTTATACTTAGTGAACTCCTAAAATGGATGGAGAGCGCGGGCATTTTGGACAAATTTCAATGTGGCTTTAGGGCTGGATACTCGACCACACATAATCTGTTCATAATGAATACATTTAGAATTAAGGCCTTAACACATTCTAATCCACCATTGTATGCACTCTTTATAGATTTTAGGGCTGCTTTTGATTCATTCGGTGAATCGTTCTCTCCTATGGAAGAAACTCAGTAGATTGGGATGCCCTGAAACCTTACTTTATTATTTAGAACTCCTACACACAAATAATACGGTACAGGTTCGACTAGATAATGCTGGGGCAGTGACTAACCCCGTTCCCCAGACTAGAGGAGTGAAGCAGGGATGTGTCACAGCCCCCACTCTGTACAACTTATTCGTATCTGATGCGCCAGAATGCTTACAGGGAATCAACAACTGCCCACCAAAGATTGGCCCTAGTCATTGTCCCATGCTTGCATATGCAGATGACTTAGTGATCCTCGACCATACCTTTAGTGGGATCCTAAGATCTGCTAAACAGCTATGGGATTATGCGGAGGCCAACGAACTTGAGATCAATATCAGCAAAACAAATCTATTATTGTTTTCAGCTGGAAGAGTAGCCAGACCCCGCATGATGATAGGAGTGACTGAAATTAACTATACCCCCAGCTATAAATATCTAGGTGTTGAATTTGATCATAAGGGAAATTATCTTACCTGTATTCAATTGCGCAGAACAAAAGCAACACAACTTACAGCACTCATATACAAATTCACGCGAGAACGGAGTGGTTTCTCTATATGGGCGGCACGACAGCTGTATATCCAATGTTTGGCCCCGATGGTCACCTATGGGCTTCATCCCCTCTACAATATGAACTTGGGATGGCTACAGCTGGTTGAGGGTAATTTCTGGAGGAAAATCCTCGGCCTCCCCCAATGTATACCCATGGCCCTGATTAGATTGGAACTAGGAATTAGTTCCCTCAGAGCCATGGTTTTGAAAAAACGGATGGAATTATACATCCGTCTTAAGAACGACCCTGGAAATGGCCTTCTAATTACTATCAGCAGGGAGATGGAGGCAGGCAAACTGAAAAACTTTGAAACCCAGATGAAAAAACTAAGTGAGGAAACCTGCTGGCAGCCGGAGTGGGGTCGAGAAAACAATTGCTTGTTCAACAATTTTGGGTACCGTCTCAAGTTATGGGACTGGCAATGTAATTATATTCACCTTGAAGGACTGAAAAGTTACAGCTTTGTCTCACACGTTCTCTACATTTTTATGAAGGCGCAGCCTTATTTAAACCTCTGTCCGTCGGATCAATTGAGGCGCTTTCTCCTACTCCTTCGTATTAACCATCTCCCAATATTGGCGGCCAGGGGTCAGGAGATGGGTCTAGCAAAAACGGAGAGGTATTGTAGAATCTGTGATCTGCCCAATGAACTTGAAACTGCTCGACATGTTCTAACTTCGTGTATTGGGATGAGAGCTAGCTATATTAAACATCTTGGTAGATTTGTGCATAACCCTGAATTCATAGAGCAAGCAGAATTCTGGATACAATGTATCAATACCCTTAACCCTAAACTACATATGGCACTATACCAGGTATGGCGGGATGCTTTTGCTTGTGCACTACAAACCCACAGAGGGAGCCTTGGAGTATTAATTATGTAATGGGAAATGTACATGCATGCTTGTCTATCCCTTCTCTTATCTACACCTGTTCAAGAAACATAGTTAAACAAAGATGTTTATGTATTTTATTTAGGTATTTATGGGAAGCTGTATAGCTGTAAATCTTGTACATTTTGAAATATTATATGACTATAGGATTCTATGAGGATGAATACCTAATTATTACCTATTTATTTCTTTTATCGTTTTACGCTCTTTTATGTGGAATATGTGTAAAGTTTGTACGTATATACTAAACTATATCACATTAATAAAATAAATAAATAATAGGACAGGCAGTTACATCACATAGTATGTGTGCGTGGCCCTATTTGACGCCTCGGGTATGCTAATGCTCCGGAGGGTTAAAGGGGTGGGAATCATAAAATCATGTTATTGTGAATATGTGCGTATTGCACAGGGTTTAATAGGGGTATGCATTCATGACATATGTAATGTGGGTATTCATGTATCCTGGCAGGGTGTGGTTCCTTAGGAACATTATGTCACTGGTTGAACCCTGAAAACGGGCACAGAGTGGCTGATGGCCAGATTGGCATAGACAGTCATGTGCGTGTTCATGTAATGGCATTGTTTCCAGTTGAGATGCACCTGATTGGCTGCCTGCGGTGTACTAATGCCACATATGCGCAGTCCAATGCTGATATCATATTGAAGATGGGGGCTATAGTGTACAACTATCTGTTTGCTGCGTACATCTGGCCCAAGGTGATGTTCAGGGAGATGTACTGGTAGGCATTTGTTATGAGTGCATCCATCATCTGGACCTGCACTTTGTAGATGGTTGGTTGCAACATGCCATGCAGCGTCCCAACAGTGTGCTTAAACACACCTGTAGCACAGAGGTGCAAAACAAACACTAGCTTCTGCAGGCGTGGGCTTGCAGTCCTGAGTTTGAGCCTGCTCTGGAGGTGTGCTTGATTCATGGTCAGAAGATCTGTGACGGTTTTGTGGTTTAGGTTTTATAGTCTTTTTTTAGATTATTTGTTCCGGACGGTGACGAGGAATGGGTAGCCACGACAATACACGACTCCTCTGCTTTTGTGGTCCCTGCTATGGCCCTGCATGCTTTTCCAAGTCAATGAACACTTTCAGGTTTGTTATGCCATGGTTCATGTTTGCTAGTGGTTGCATGTTGCTTTGAAGTGCCGTTTAGTACCAACTGGTGCACCTTGGACTAATTGGACATCGCCTGGATTCTTTTACTTCCAACATTTAGGTGGAGGTAATTGCAAATTGCACAGTTTTTTTCCTTTCTAGGAATTATTGCCTGTTTTTGGCAGTATTTCTGCAGAATTTCGGGGTGTCATACTTTGGAATTAACATTGTCTTTTCAGGGCTAATTCCACTGGTGCAATTACCACCATTTGTCAGCGGTAATTCCTAAAAAGTTAATTCCTCTGTTGGAATTATCCATTCATATAGGCTGATCAGCAAACACAAATGTGTGAGATGAAATCCAGGACTGGATTGAAAAAGGGACGAGGAATTTACTGTGTGCACTTACAGTTACTTATGTGACGGAACCCAGCAATTCTCAAAGATGGATGGGGATGCAGGAATTACTCATACATCAATAATCAAGCCAACTCAGGAAGTTGGCAAAACTCTGTTCTGTTTTACTAACTATTATCTAAAATGGGAGGTTACAACAGACAACAACAGATGTTCACTAGAGTTCTCAGTAAATCTCATAAAAAACACATTTATATACAAAAAATGTGCTATCACTGATGTCATCCTACGTGGCAAAATAAGAAAACGTATTAGGGAAAGTGATAGGCTTAACAGGAACATCTAAGTATACATTCCATACTGAAGGGAACGGGGTCGTGATTGGGTTTCTAAGATCGGGTTGACAATTAAGCCCATCCCAAGTGCAAGTCATCTTCTGTGTCATACTTATACACAGGACCCTATTGTTTACACAAACTATAGGGCTCTTTACTACGTGGCCCTCCATAATTGATTGGCTCACTTGTACCCTTCTGGAATATTCCACTTGCTAGCAGCACGCAAGCTGGTATCTCCAGGTGCTAGGAGGATTGCCCTGGGCATGCCCTCGTCTGCTTTCGTTAATGCATCTGTACAATTGTAAACCGACTGCATTTTCTTTGGTGCTTCTTTCCATAGACAATCTTCATTTTCATTCCGAAAATGTTGATTTACTTTAATACTTCATCCTCAAATTCTGTCTATATTCTTTCTTCATTGGCACTTCTTCTGGGTGCGTCAGTTCTACTTCGCATGACATCACCAGTCTTCTTTCTTGCTCATTTTCACACTTCTTCTTGGACTTCTGGGTACCTTGTCTCCAGGATTCTTTGCGGTATAGGCTCCCTCAGTGGAACTGCACGTGTCACAATTTCTGGTTACGAACATATAGGCAACATGGGGGTGGAGCTTCTGGTAGAGGTACTTGGCTCCTCCTCTACACTCCCCCATCTCTGGGCGATTCATCAACCACTCACTCATCAATCTTCACATCCAGACATCCTCTTCTGAAGATGTGCTTCTTTGGAGTCCATATCTTTATGACTCCCTTCAGGCATCCTGCTGATTTCACATGCTCATCAATGCTCCAGGTCAAAAGACTGCATTGTCTATTTGGACTGCAGTAGATCCATCTTCCCACATACTTTTTGTGGTTCCTTGGATACAGGAACTCTCCACCTTCGGGTGCATGAACACCGTCCTTTACGTAGTCTCTGATTTCTTCATCTGTCAGCTATTTGGGTTTGAGCTCTGATTCGACATCGATCACGATCTTCATTCCTACTGCTTTCTTTGCAGTCTTCTTGCATTGTGTGATTATTATCCTGATCACACAGACTCCAAACTTGATCATCACCAACAGGGCTCCAAGGAACTTGAAAATGTTCGCCATCCATTGTGGAACCCATGAAAAGATCGATGCAAACTGTCAACTGCAATATCTTCCACTTCGTCTTTTGTTTTGATGTATACGTTTGTCAGCATTGTTATGGCCTCTGTCAAGGTGCCATTCTCGTCATTGTGAAAAGGTATGAATGTGTAACATGATTCTCCAATTTTGGCACAAACACCTGCATCCATTGATGTAATCATATCCAAGACATATCTGTACTGAAGAGTCATCAGCGTTGAATCCCTTGATGGTAGTATTAATTGTCTGCAGGAGCTCCCATCTGGTTATTTGTAACCATTTATCATTTGTCATTGTCTGGATCCCAGGCATGAAAATAATTGTGAAAACTGAAGCAGTCTTGTTGAAAAATCAGTGTTAATATGGAATAGCATCAAAAGCTTCTATTGATTTGGCTGAGAAGTAATTCTCACTTTTCATTCGATTAAGGAGTTCAGCAGATCTCTTCTTCCACAGGTGAGCATCTACCTTTGGGAACTCACCAATGTTCAGGTCACTTTTTGGAATCACCAATGCTGAAACATGAACAATCACTACAGAACGCAGTCCTCCCCAATCTCTGGGCAGCTTCATGTAAGCTCTGGATCCGCAGGCCCAGTATTGATCCATTATCACCACTGTCCCATCTTTCATTCCTGGCACATTGAAGATTCGAATGCACTGTTGATTTTCTCAGACTTTTCTCATGCCATTGTTTCTGAAACATAGTTCTGCACTAGCCAAAGGCACTATCTCCAATGAGCCTCCCTTGTCTTCGACCCATGTCAGTAATTTTGCTAGCCTCGGCCAGAGAGGTTTGCATCCATTTTCCACTCAGTCTATAACTGGTTTATGATGGCCAGTTACTGACACAGCTCTGCATACGACTATGCCTTCTTCCCAACCATCTGGAGATAGTACTGTCCCCCATATTCACATCTGGCCTCTTTCCTTGCAGCTTTGAACTTCTTCATACGTTTTTCTTTCACAAATGAGTCTTCAATTTACTTCCCATCTGATTCCAGCTCCCTTCATGCCCTGCTGTTCATATCTTATCACATGATTCTTTGTATGCCTGATTGCTCTTGTCTCTAAATCTTGTTCACAGTCATCTTCATCTGGTAAGGACCATTCTGTCACCCATACGAAGGATGCCGTTCGACCCTGAAATTGACCTCTTGTATGGCAGAGTGCAAGGTGTGTCAGGCAATAGGCTGTTTGAACATCTATCTCAATAGCTATGAATATCTTGGACTTACCCATAGCATAAGGCAGAAGTGCACATACATAGCAATCCTCCTGAGAAGTCTCTTTGCCACTTCTTTCATGTGCTGATACCACATGTTATTTCTCACATGTGATGTACTGTCTAGATAGTCATTTAACTCATAATTATCTTCCTTTGCACTTTTTTTGGATCGCTTTCTTGCTAAGTGAGCTTACATTAGCAACTCACTAAATACACATCCTCCCTATAGGAGGAATCATAGGAACACTTGTCAAAGAGATAGGTGCCTTCTCATGCATCACTGGTGTAGGGACAATTACATATGGCCTAGGCCTTCTTGTAATATCTGGCTCTGCATAAGTACCTGGAGTAGGAAGAATCAGAGGGACTCTTGCTTTCTTGGGACCAACGAAATACACAATGTGGATTAGCAGAATCAGGAAAACATTAATAAATCTGAACAGGCATATATTATGCACCAATACATTAGGCTCCACCATCAATGTCTCTCCATGCGCTGTTGACTTTGCTCACTTTGTGGAATCGCAATGTGCTCAAAAGACCACATGATTGCCTGTAATTACTTTTGTGGAAGGAAAAACTTCTTTAATCAGGCAATCTTGTTAAGTGCTCAGGTAGCTGCCTTATTTGTTCTTTAATCTCCACAAGTAATGGACTGATTGCAGGATGATTTATAGGATCTTGGGTAAATACATAAGTGTTGGTGTTGCACCAAAGAAGATAAGGGTGAACTTCAAGCAAATAGTAAAAGGTCATGACAAGTAGTTTGCTGGCATCCTCGTTAGATAGGACCATTTGTGTGCTCAAAGAGATGTTCAGGTAATTGTCTGATCTGTTCTATAATTGCTGACAATAAACGTCTAATCGCTGTGCCATTTTTAGGATCTTAGATAAAAGTACGCATATCAGTGCTCCTCCCAACAAGAGCAGGGTAAACTCAGACTATAAAAACAAGGACAGCAAGAAGTGGTCTGTGAACATCAACATCCGAAAGGACCATTTACTCTCACAAAAATACATTTATTGAGAAACGACTCAGGGAACTGCTCCTCTTTGCAGTCGAAGAGAAAAGGACGTCTAAATCAGGCATTTTCCATTTACTTCAGCACTCCTAAAGTCTAACGTCACCAAGCTCCTGTGGCTCAAGAACAGTTGCTTCTTGCACTCCTTCTAAATATCTATAAGAGTGTCCCGGAAAGAGACATAGTCTAAATGTTCACTTTCGTCTATCTTCTGGGTAGTCTTTGCGTCGTTCTTCCTCATCATCGGTCTAGTCTGCATATGCTGAACATTTTCTTCTTGACTTGCTTCTGAATGGTTTGGGGGTATGTCAGGCTCTCCAGTGTAGATGTTCATGTCTCCTTGGTGTATCCAAGCTTGTCTCCCTTGGACCTTTAATGCTGAAGGAGTAATGTCTTCCACCACAAAGGGACCACTTAACCTAGGCTTGTGCCATTTTCGTGAGAAGTTCCTGATTAGAACAGCATCTCTGGTAAATAATTTAGGAACACGTAGCTTCTCAAGTCCGGGTTGCTGTATTGTCTTCATCTGTGTCCTGAGACCGACACCTCTTCCGCTTGAGTTGATTTGAAATGACAATGACATATCTCGTTATGTCTTGCAAGAGCTTATTTTCTGCCACTATCGATGGGAAGCTTTGCGGTCCTCCCGCAAAATGGCGGAGCATGACCGATATTCGGAGACACTTGAAGAAAAAGCGTACTAGATCAATGGGTCTTTAACCATCACCTCTGCTACTATGTGAACCCCGGGACCCTGGGGTCCTTTAAGACGGGTTTGCAATACTCAGAGATGGATAGGGATACAGGAATTACTCATACATCAATAATCAAACTGACTCGGGAAGTTGGCAAAACTCTGTTCTGTTTTATTTACAATTATCTAAAATAGGGAGGTTACAATGGACATCAATGGAGGTTCGCTCAAGCTCTCAGTAAATCTCATAAAAAACACATTTATATTCTAAAGATTCGGCATCAATGATGTCATCCTACGTGGCAAAATAAGAAAACTTATTAGGGAAAATGATAGGCTTAACGGGAACATCTAAGTATATGTTCCATACTTAAGGGGGTCGTTATTGGGTCTCTAAGATCATGTGGACAATTAAGCCCATCCTAAGTACAAGTCATCTTCCGTGTCATACTAATACACGACACCCTATTGGTTACGGGTGACACACTAGTACACTTCTGGAATATTCCACTTGCTAGCAACATGCAAGCTGGTATCTCCGGGTGCTTGGAGGGTTGGCTTGGTCATGCCTCTCCACCCAATTAGCCATCATCCATCATCCCTCTTTCAGTCTGCCATTCAATTAAGGCTTTGAACTTGGCCTTGTAGCGCTCTTCAAGCCTGAGAATAAGAGGAAGTATGAGCCTAGCCTCTCTTCTGGTTTCTGTGTAGCCTGACCCGAAGTCTAATTTCATCTGACTATGTGACTGGAGACCACATTTCGAGCTCTTCTGTTGCATAACACACTATTAAATGATGAACTTGTGACACCTTCAATGTTTTTTCATTCCACTTCAAACAGAAGTTTGTTTCTTTCTCATGTTCATGTAACTTCTTAACAGACAACCAGGCTCACGGTGGCCTCAACTCTTGGTGCTGGGCCAGCCAGCCTTTCTTGAATTCTTCCTCCATCAGCTACTTTATTCAACTGCGCCACAGTCAAAACCTCTTCCGTTTAAGGGGTTCAAGCTTGCATACATACATTGGCGCATTGCCGCAATTAAATTCACTACGTAGCCAGCCTCAAGATTACTTCGTCTGCTTGCGTTACTGCATCAGTACAATTGGAAACCGACTTTGCATTTTCTTTGGTGCTTCTTCGCACAGGCAATCGTCATTTCGATCCTGAAATGTTGCTTTATTTTAATACTTCATCCTCATATTCTATAGAGTGTCTATATTCTTTCTTCATTGACACTTCGTCTGGGTGTGTCAGTTCTACTTCGCATGATGTCACCAGTCTTCTTTCTTGCTCGTTTTCATACTTCTTCTGGAACTTCTTCCAGAAGACCGATATTTCTTCGTGCGTGCATATGAGGTTTTCTAAATGGGTACCTTGTCTCAAGGATTTTTTGTGGAATAGGCACCCTCACTGGAACTGCATGTGGCGCAATTTCCAGTTCCCAACATATAGGCAACATGGGGGTGGAGATTCTGGTATAGGTACTTGGCTCCTCCTCTACAAGACTATTCAAAGGAGACCATGATTTTGAATAAACGTAACAGGAAGGAATTACATGATTTGGGTAGTAGTGGTCCTTGATCTTAGAGTGTTTAAACATTAGTCAGCAAATTACCATCCAGGTATTGGGTGACAAAGCATCAGACAATCACAGAGCTTAGAGTGAGTCCGTAACCAAGGGCAAGGGGAAGAACATGTACCACTGGATGCACTCCAGGCGATGTTGAAGGCCACCTCACGTTATTCCAGTATTAAACATGAAGATGGAATTGTTGCATGCATGATAATCCTTCAAAAGTCAGCACAAATAAGGACACTCCCCCCCAACTATGGCCATCACAGATCTCAAGAAATTTGTACTCAGACACAACATTCTTTTCCTTAATGGGAGATACTTCTTTCAAAAGACCGGAATTGCCAGGGGCCAAAAAGGGCACCTAAGTATGCAAACCACTTCCTAACATATCTCGAACAAGAGTTCTTTCAACACCAATCCCTGAAACCATTAACAGACCTGTGTTGAATTGAAGACATCTTCCTGATTTGGACCGAAGGAGATGACTCTCATAAACAATTTTATGAATCACTAAATGGTTCCAACCAATGCATCAAGTTCACAATGCAATACTCCAAGAAGAGCCTACACTTCCCGGATACAAACATCTCTGTTGGAAGGAATGGTCCACAAAAACTCATGGACTGGGCCAAATACATGCACAGGACCAGTTTCTATCCAAGCCACACAAAACTGTCACATATCTACAGCCATGCCTTCCAGTGCCAAATGAACATGCTATACAAAAGGAAAAGAAGGGACAACAAACCTGCCACACTTCATGCATCCTTCTTATAAAAGGGTCACTCAGCCAGACAAATTGACAGGGTTTTTGGGTGTGCATTGAGACAACATGATACAATGTAGAAATATCATAAATATGATCAACCACCAACATAATTGAATAGTATTGTGAACAACCTACAACCAATATTTAGCAGGCATGCTGAGCTGAGAGAGATTTTCAAAGAAGTTCCCATAATTGCATGCAAATGAGAAAGCTAGCACAGTCTCTGATCAAGAGTAAATATGCACTGAATCAAGAAAAAGGAAGATCTGCAAAGTACCCATATAATGCCAGGAAATGCAAAACATGTCAACACATCTGCACTTGATTTGCCATAACAAACCCATAGAACTGAACAATAAAGACACATGGGAAATAGAACTGCAGGTAATCCAGGTCTGTATACCTCATTCACTGCAAGAGATACCTGCAAAGATGCAATACAAATATGTAGGATAGACCTTCAGAAGGCTGCATGAAAGGATAAACCTACAAAGACACACCATTTCCAACCACAAAATAACTCTATGTAAGAAGGAGTCTGTGTTAATTTGAGAACAATCCACATCTCTTCACCCCCAAGAGAGAAGGGCAATTAAAAACCTACAAACAAACAAGGAAATCAGAATAAAACCACCTGATAGCGGTGGTGTGTTTTGGCCATGGATACACAGAAATGCAAAAGGGAAATATTCCAACAACTCTGTTACATGAATTGTTACCAGGAACTAAATGATGAACCCAACACAGAGTACAAACGCTGTGCAACAAATCATCATATCCATGCCCAGCAGCACTGAGGAACACCTCCAACATCAGATACCAAACAATACAACTCCTGGAATGTTCTATCTGCTCCCAGAGATCAACAATCAAGGAATACCAGGCTGCCTGTTCATCTCTGGAATGAATACATACACCAAAGCCATACCTAGATATATGGAATCGATCCTGATATCTCTGGTGGTGGACTCATAAAGCTTTATAGAGGAAACAGCACACTTCCGCAGTATGCACTCCCGGCCACGTTGGAGGCCACCTCACTTTATTCCAGCATTCCACATAAATATGGTGGAACTGCTGCACACCAAATATTCCTATAAAAAATGACCACCAACACAGACCCTCCCCACAACGATGACCATTGCGGATCTCATGAAATCCACACTCACATGCAACATTTTCTGCTTCAACGGAAGACAGTTCCTTCAAAAGACCCGAACCTCGATGGGCATCATAATGGCACCTCAGTATGCTACCTCTTCATGGCAGACCTCCAACAAGAGTTCTTTCAGCAACAATCCCTTAAACCACTAACAGACCTGTGATGAATTGAACACATCTTCCTGATTTGGACAGAAGGAGGGGACTCTCTTAAACAATTCCATGAATCACTAAATGGCCTCCAATGATCCATTAAGGTCACCATGCATTACTCCAAGAAGAGCATACACATGTATCTATTGGAATCCATGGTCACAGAGAAAAAGCTGTCTACAAAAATCCCATAGACTGGACCCAGCATATGCACAGGACACATTTCCATCCAAGCCACATAAAACTGTCACATATCTACAGCCATGCTTTCCGGTTGAAATGCATATGCTCCAAAAGGAGGAGAAGGGACAATGAACTTGCCACACTTCATGCACTCTTCTTGCAAAAGGGTCACTGAGCCAGGCAAATTAACAGGGAATTTGGTTGTGCATTGAAAACAATTTGCCACAGTCCAGAGATAGAAGACATATCCTCCAGCACCAATGCAAATCAATAGGATTGTGAAGGGCCTACAGCCAATATTTAGCTGGGATGATTACATGAAAGACATTTGAAAAGAAGTTCCCTTAATTGCAAAGAATTGTTCAAACCAGCATAGTTTCTGCCCAAGAGTACATTTCCACTAGCTCAAGAACAAGGAAGACCTGGAACATACTCATGTAATGTCAGGAGATGCAAAACATGCCAAAACATCTGACCACGGATCTGCCATATGAATCCCACAGAACCAAAAACTAAGATAAAAGGGAAATACAAGTGCAGATCATCCAGTGCTGTATATCTCATCCAATGCAAGCAAGTCCTGCAATGAAAATATGTAGGTGAGGCCTTCTGACGGTTGCATGAAAGGATAAATCCCATAGACACACCATTCCTAACCACAAAACAGAACACCAGTGGGCACCCCTACACACAGGATGGACACACATTGCAGGATGGATTGGTGAGGGTTTTGAACGTTGACTTCTCAATATCACACACACCGAAGAACATGGGAGTTCAAGTACTTGAAGATGCTTAACCAAAAATACAGAGGTCTGAACACAGAAATAGGTTTTATGACACACTGCTGTCAACTTTGAGGCCAGGGCCAGAAAAGCAATTACATCAACAAAAGCAATATGACATCCCTCCAGTGCCAACTCCCACCTGTAGGTGGTGGACGCTGCTGTTCAGGACCCCTAATGGTGAGGACATCGGACATCTTGAGTGTCTATGCTAAAATCCTTAGCACCCTTTGTTTCGAGCATGAGAAAAACTGTGATGACAGAGGAGATTGCACAGTTCAAAAATGGGTAATGTATTTGCCATTTGCCACATTGAATACAAGCAGGGAAGCCATACAGATGTAACACCAGAGATTGTACCAGTCAAACCCGGTGCACTTAATTTGTAATGTGGCCTTTTACATTAGGCAGTAAACCTGAGCAGCTGTATTGAAACCACACTATGGTCCTGGCACTGCATAAAGGCTGCCAAATACGTTTACACTCTATGCGAGGAAACACACATCTTGCTTTCCAATGACGCGGTTTTAAATCTTTCACTTTGATATCTTCCTAAAAGAGTATCAGTACTTTTTGGACATTACTGGATCCCATTTTCAGAGTGCCCGTGCCTAACTTTGAGAGCTCTTACAGCTACACATCTGGACTGTTTGTCAGTGAAACCCTTTACATGTTCTGCTTACAGGAGTTGTATGGTCCTTTAGATAAGACAGCCACGCCAGACCTGCATTCTGCACATACTTTCCCTTCAATTCATGAAAATGCTCTTTGTTTTCTTCGATCTGAGAATGATTTGTAATTTGGGTGATTTTTTTTACTAATCATCTGCCTTTGTGCCATCTGATGGAAAGGTCTATTGGGCTTTTATAGCTGATGCATTGCTCCATCTCTGCATATTGTTTCCTCTTAGACTAATATAAGATATCAGAACCTGATGTGTTGTGTGATTTTAAAACGGAATTGACACAGTGCCAGACTTTCCTTTGAGGGACACACTAAAGAGTGTAGCAACAAGTGAATTGAAATAGGTTCCCTGTCCTTCCTAGCCCAGCTCCATGTGCCACTTGTCAGCGTTCACAGTACTGTTGTCCTCTGAGAAGTGGGTTATCTGATGACACACTAGTCTTTCATAGCAGAACATAACACAACATACCATTAATAAGATATGAGTAGTTCGTCCCTGCCTATATGAAAACAATGTATGTTAGGTGAATTAACACTCTGGAAGATGTTGGTGCAGTCGCTTAAGGTGCATACAATAGGTTGAATGCTACATTTAGGTGATACTTAAAGAGGTGGTAAGGAAACCCCAAGAACGAGATAATGTCTTGGGTGGTTGTGCAGAGACTCCTGAGAAGAGAACCTAGGGCAGAGCATTAGAGGGGGTTTGGATGTCACTATGAGCTGCGGTACCATGAGGCATTATGACAGAGAAAAGAGGACAATGGTGAATTTGGAAATAAAGTTTTGTTCTCTGTCAATGCAGATCGCAGAATGCTTATGTTGCACCTTCGCTTGGAGCGCGGTCTTCGTGGGCGTGCGCGCTCGCGCAGCAATAAGACACGGGAGCCGATGCGTAGTGCTGCTTACTTTATTAAGAACATCGGCGGAACTGCCGAACCCCGTTCCCCGTTCCTCCCCTTCCCCTGACGTCACGTCCGGGCGTCATGTCCGTGGGGCCTCAACGGAGGCCCGCCCACACAACGATGTGGGCAACTCGACATCTCCCCCCTTTTTAACATATAAGTCCTGAGGCCTCATTCTTACCCCATTTCTTCAATGAGTCGCATTGGCTTCATGCGGCTCCTCTGGGGTCGCTTTGCCTTGCTCGGGGTCGGTCTTTCTCCGGTGGGGTTTGGGAGATGTGCTTCTTCTCCTGACTCTTCCCCGTCTCCTTGATACGCCTTTACACCTCGCCTGTCGTCGTCGCTGTCTCTGTCCATGGTCCATTGATCTTCCTGTGCTGGACTGACGCGCTTGAAGTGCGAGCTGTTCCTGGTCACTACCGACCAGTCGTCCCTTTGTGCGGTGACCATGGTTCCTTTCTTGTGTGTGACTATGAGGGGGGTGGACGCGAACGTGGCTTCTTCCTTCCGATTCTTGGGTTGCTTGAGCCATACTTCGTCCCCTGGTTGCATTATGCTTTCACAAGCTCTTCTTTTCCTGTCCGTGAATTCTTTTGTCTTCTCTTTCCTCACAGTGTCATTAGCTTTCGCTTCCTGCTCCAGCTGTGTCGGTTCTTGCGGTCTGGGATCCTCAGGCAGCCTCGTGGTGATTGGCCTCCGGAATAGCAGGTCCGCAGGGCACACTCCCGTCGTGCTGTGGGGTGTGTGCCTGTAGTCTCGTAATAACTGATTGAGGGCCTGTTCAAACGGCTTATTTTGGACATGGGCGATTTGTAATGTTCTCTTTATGTTGGCCATGAACCTCTCGACCATGCCATTTGCTTGGGGCCATCGGGGGGTTATTTGTCGGTGTCGAAACCCCATGTATTTTGCGAAGTTTTGGAAGTCTTGACTTATGAAGGTGGGGCCATTGTCCGACTTTATGATCTTTGGGATGCCGTAAGCAGAGAGCATCCTATCGAGGGCCGGGATAACGCTCGATGTGGTGCTGCTTTCTACTATCTGAGCGTCCGGGTATCTTGAATGTTCGTCCATGAGTACGACCACATGTGTCCCGTTGTTCAGTGGTCCAAATAAATCTACCGCTAGCTCCTCCCACACTTTGAGCGGCATCGTGACGATTGTAGTGGGTTTGGATGTGGCGGGGGCGCCACTTGCGCGCAGACATGGCAGCTACCAACAATGGATTCTACTAGACGGTCAAGCTGTGGGAACCAGGCTTTCTGTCGAAGGAGGCGCTTTGTGGCGACTACTCCTCTGTGCCCTTTGTGTGGCAGGTGTACTATTCTCTCACGGAGTGACCTTGGGATGACGACCTTGCATCCTTTTAGTAGCACGTTGTCTTCCATTACTGTCAGCTCTTCTTTTACTTGGTCCAGCCACTTGACGTCCTCCTTTGTTGTTTCCGATTCCTCCCTGGCCTGTTGTCTCATGAGGGTCGTCTTGTTGGCCTGTAAACAGTGCCTTGCAATTCGAAGCGCTGGGTCCGCCTCTGACTGCATCGACAGTTCCGACTATCCTACTGGGAGCGGTTGCAGGTGATGTATGATGTAGTTGATGTACGCGTCCGCTATGGACGGCTGTGAGACGGTTGTGGACATGGGGTGTCGTGAAAGGTAATCCGCGGGGTTCTACTCTTTCCCCGGGTGATGCTGAATTTGAAACCGGTAGTCCTGTAGGCACAGGCCCCATCGGGCTATCCTCAGCGGCATCCTGGCTTTCGGGCTTCCATATATGGTGAGCAGTGCCTGATGGTCCGTGATGATGGTAGATTCCTTGCCAAACAGGAAGAGGTGGAAGTATTCGCAAGCCCAGACGACTGCCAGGCTTTCCTTTTCTGCCTGCGAGTAGGCCTGTTCGGTGGTCGTCAGGCTCCGGCTTGCATATGCTACCATGTGTGTGATGTGTGGCTCCCTGGGATCTTTCTGGGTCAGTATGGCGCCGAGTCCGACCGGGCTGGCGTCCACGATAAGTTCGGTGTCACGGCTGGCATCAAAGTGTGCCATGTCCCCAGCTTGTGATATGGCCTTTCGTATTGCCTCAAATGCTGCTTGGCATTCTTGTGACCATATGAATGGCGTGTCTTTACGGGTGAGTAAGCGTAATGGGTTGCTGACAGTGGCATAGTCTTTGAGATATCTGGAGCAGCAGCTGGCTAGGCCCAGGAAAGATCTTAAGTCTGTGGTGTTTATCGGGGGCGAGGCCGAGTTAAGGGCTTCAACTTTTTCTGGGTCGGGCCTCATACCTTTGTCTGAAAAGACGTTTCCGAAGAATCGCAGGGATCCTTTTGAAAACTCACATTTGGATTTGTTCAGGGTTAGTCCTGCGCCCTCTAGTGCCTGGCATACTCTGTGTAGTGCCACGTCATGTTCTTCCTGTGATTTGCCGTAGACTAAAACGTCGTCCGAATAATTTAGACAGTTGGGGACGTGCCTGATCACCTTGTGAATCTCCTCCTGAAAAATTTCAGCGGCCGAGGAAATGCCAAAACTGAGTCTTTTGTACTGAAAGAGTCCAAGATGAGTAACAAAGGTGGTGATATATCGGGATTCAGGCGCAATTTCAATTTGGTGGTATCCCTTGGTGAGATCTAGTTTAGAGAAGACTCTCGCGCCGTGAAGGAGGTGGATCATGTCGGTGATCCTGGGTGCTTGATGCCTCTACCTTTCGATGGCGGTATTGGCTCTGCGCATGTCTACACATAGACGTATGGATCCTTCAGGTGATTTCTTGGGGACGGGGACGATGGGAGAAACCCAGGGTGTTGGACTCGACACGGGTTCTATGACGTTCATTTTGATGAGCTTGTCCAGCTCCTCTTCCACTTGGCGTTGGATGTTGAATGGAATTCCTCGATAATGTTGGGCCACAGGTTTGACTTGAGGATTGATATGGAGATGAACTTTCCTGTTTCGCAGTTTTCCGAGGCCGGTGAAGAGTTTTGGAAATGAACTTTCGATTGCTTCCGGTTTGGCAAAGTACTTGTGGGCCATCAACCGGTATAAAATGTGCACTAGGCCCATGTCAACCGCTGTCCGGAAACTCAAAATGCATCCGCTGTTGGCCTCTGTGTCCAGGATGTATAACGGAATCTTGGCGGTGTGTTCTTTGTGGGTGCACCATGCCGTGATCATGCCCTTACATGGCAGAGGGGTAGTGGAACCATAGGGGTATATATCTACTGTGGCTTTCTTGATTTTGGGTGGCGTGGCCAGTGATTGGTATGCTCGTTCACTTAAGATGTTGACCGTCGCTCCGGTGTCTACAAGAAACTTCACTGGGGTATCATTCACTTGAAGTGTCAATATGGGACTGTGCTGAGTCGCCGCGGTATTGTCCTTTAGGGCCCACACGTAGCCTTTCCTCCTTTGATCATCCTCTGATGATGGGGAGTCACTGCTGGTGGGGGACCGTGTTTCCACGTATCGTACGAATCGCCGTCTGTGTGAACGTCTTGTGTCCTCTGATGAGCGTTTGTGTTCCCAGGTGTATCGGCTTCTGCGGTCGCTGTCTTCTTTCCTGTTGTGCCTTCTTTCGCTATCCCCCACTGATCTGGGGGGGCTCTGACGAGTGTATCTGCGTCTGTCCTGATTTCGCTGTTTAGGTGGCGTGTGTGTCGGTGCGTTCTTGCACGTGGCCCTGTAGTGATCCATACCTCCGCACGCAACGCATTTTTGTCCTATCGCCGGGCATTGCCCTGCGTGCGGGTATTCCTATCCGCATTTGAAGCATGTGGCTCCGAGGGGTTTGTTTCCTTGGGCGGGGTGGGCGTGCAGTTTGTTGATTGATTCAGTGTTTTCACTGTGTTGTTGTAGGGTCACCTTGCCCAGGCTGTCCAATTGAGAGTCCACCGCGGCTTCCATGCGGGCCAGCGCTAAAATCTCTTCTAGTGACCTTTGCTTCTGTAGGAGTTGCTTGCGAAATGGTTGCGAGAGGCACCCCGCTATCACTTGTGACCTGAGCGCTTCTACATTGGAGTATCTATGGAACTCGCAGTGTTTGAGTTTAATATGGAGGCGCATTACGAAATTGTCTATAGACTCCCCTTTCTCTTGTCTGGTTATGTGGAACATGTGGCGTTCATAGTCGACGTTTGTATGCGGCGCGAAGTATTCTGATAATTTGGTGTGTAGCTCCCCATAAGTGACTGTGTCAACATTTAACAGTTCTCCTGCAATGTCTCTTACCGCAGGTCCCACTGCCATGAACAGTGTGTTTTTTAGCCTTGTGTCATCTGTTAGCCCAATGGCGCCGGTGTAGAATTTAAAATCTCGGAGCCATATGTTCCATCTGGGTCCCAGATTTGAAGTGTCTCGTATTTCAAAGGGGTTGGGCATATGCATGACTTCGGATGCCCCTCCCTCATTTTGTACTTGTTGGCCGATATCTTGCGCCGTGTCCGCATTTCCAGGTGCAGTTGCCGCTGTTCCCGCCCCTCCAGAGGAGGATGCCGTGGTGCTTGCCGTGTCTGACATGGCTGCAAACCGACGATGTGCCCGTGTGTGGGCGAGTAAATGAGGTGCTTGTCTTCCCCACCTGGCTGGTGTCACGTGGTGCAGGGAAACGGAACGCTGTGTCCTTCAGCGTGTGGCGTGGAGATGGCCTTCCGGCGACACCCGCCGGGTGTGCAGCATGCACGTGCGTCCCCTCCGTCGTCAAGGAGGCAGACGCGCGGTGCCCATGTGCTTCTCCGGGCTCAGTCGCGCGGGAGACGGATTGGGTGTGCTGCATGCACGTGCATCCCCTTCGTCATCAAGGAGGCAGACGCGCGGTGCCCGTGTGCTTTTCCCAGGCTTGGTCACGCGGGAGACAGGGCGGCGTGGTTGTATATTGCCGCGAGCCGGCCTTGTCAGTGTGCGCCCTCGGGGACCCGTGTGCTGCTTGTGGGCCTTCGTTCACGCAGGAGGCGGGGCAACGCTGAGTGCAGCTCACCGCTGCCGAGGTGCACCGACGCGCAGAACTGCCGATTGCAGACCTCGACGCGGCTTCGGCGGGGTCCGTACCCGCTCGTCGCCAGTGTTGCACCTTCGCTTGGGGCGCGGTCTTCGTGGGCGTGCGTGCTCGCGCAGCAATAAGACACGGGAGCCGATGTGTAGTGCTGCTTACTTTATTAAGAACATCTGCGGAACTGCCGAACCCCGTTCCCCATCCCTCCCCTCCCCCTGACGTCACGTTCGGGCGTCATGTCCGTGGGGCCTCAATAGAGGCCCGCCCACACAACGATGTGGGCAACTCGACAGCTTATTTCGTGGAAATACATAAGCTGCTGTGTTGAGAGCTTGTGTGAGCCTGCTAAAGAGTAACCTCTCAAGAGTTTTGGAGTACAAAGGGAGTAAAGTGCTAAAATGTTAGAACGGTGAGCAAGTGGCTTTTATGAATGGGTTCAGTGGAATAGTTTGAAAGCAGGAATGGTTGATACCAGAGAGTAGAAAGAAACTGATTTATTAAGAAACGTGAATATGGATCGGTTCCTGTAAGGCCAGCATAAAGCCTGAGCTGGGTTTCCTTGATTTTTTGTTCACCTTTGTATGAAATGCCAAAAGCCTGACTTTACAGAACAGAATGTATTAATAGAGAATTTCGTAGGTCAGAGATAACTTCTATGCATATAATTCTCTAACGATGTCTGTGCGTTTGGGAACTCGCCATCCACACAGGCATCCCATCCTCTTCTTACTTTGAGAGGCTTCTGGTTTCATGGAGAGGAAACATATCTGGAAATGAGATGCAGAGTGGCCTCAGATCCTGCAGTGACAGATATCAAAGCCATTTTATCATCTCATCTGAGGCTGTCCAAAGGGGTATATATATAGCTCAAAAAGTAAGGGTGAGTGTAGTGAAAACTGAAATGAACACCAAGCCCAGTGTGCATTATGTACTTAGTGAATCAATCAACCCTTTATCCCACACATATCACACACATATCCCACATTAGTCCCGGGAGGATAGCTCAGCGGCAACATGCTCACCTTGGAAATAAGACGACACGAAGCAACACAGGTTCGATCCCTGGGTCTGCGCATAAAAACCTCTGGGTATTTAAGCGCGTTATAAATACGCAACTAAGATTGAAAAAAACAATTACGCAACTAGAAAATAAACAATTCCTGTAACAGTGCCTCGATGCCCATGAGCTGTGTGAGTGCTTTAAAAATGCTACATAAATATCTGTCAAATATAAAGATTGGTGGCCATTCTTATGTTCTCACAATGCTCTTTGGTTTTATAAAAAGCAGGCAGCAATCCTGGTCGGTGCTATTTATCTCCTTCCCCTTTCTCATAGTGTAAAGAGTAAAATAGGATGGTCCATCTTAGAATGCTAACCTATCAGAAAACATTTATAGCGATACTCTAGGTTCTAATAAGGTGCTTTGCTCAGAAAGACAAGCATAACTTTCTTATTATAAATAAAATATACACTGGAAGTGATCATTAGAACCAAGCATTCTATAATTTAAAAATTGCCAGTTTAAAATGTTTGTACAATTAAATAAATTACATTTTAAATACCTTCTTTTACCGAAAATGTTGCCTCTCAACACGTCCTTCCTTCTTGAAAAGGGTCATGCTGGAGAGTGACTGTGATCGGGCTAAGATGGCTGAAATTGCCTGAACCCTGACAAAAGAGCTCTCTCATCCACTGCAAAGGCACTGACACCTACCCCGCGCTGGGGCCTTGAGGAGGAAGCGGTCCTGAATGCAGAGTTTTTGGAGAACAAGGGAGTGTTGGGATCCAGCTGATGACTGGGCCATGACGTCTACAACACAAGAACCAGCAGGGCATGGTGACAAGGTGCGCTGGGAAGGTTCCGTCATGCTCTGAGGAAGACAAGGGTGGTAAAGCGTTGAGCATTCCCCCACATGGCCAACAAAGCACCAATGAGAAGACTGCCAGTAAGAAAATCAGTTATTGCCGTAGGCAAGGCCACAATACCACTCTCACACACAGAAGAGTATGGATTGAAACAGCATCCTCTACAATTTCAACAGAAAGGGAACTATCTGTCTTGTTGGCAGACATCTTGGAATAGTATTCATACTAACCCACAGACATAGAAATGGAATCTCCCACTAGTACAAACAGGAGCGTACAGTGAGAATGCTGTGCTGACACCTTGCCTTATTATTGAATGTGTAGACCTTAATCCTATGATTTATAAATAAACACTGACATGCTTCAGCCAATCCTCCATCCAACCAACCAGCTAGCAATAGCTATCTTGCGAAACTAAAACAATACCAGAGCAGTTTTGTTTTCTTATTGGGACACTGACTATTTAAATACAACAAGAGCCAGACTTTACCCCTGCACTTGCGCGATCTGAATGACACCTGGCCTATTAGGATCGTTGTCTGTCTTCCCCTTGTTCCCCCCTCCCTGCCTCGTCGCGCCTTGAAACACTTGTGTATAGGCGCGTTACAAATGCCATATCATAACATAACAATGCCTGAATCAGAAACTTTGGCAGCAAAAACAACCACAGACCCTTTCGTTGGAAACACTGCTTCAAATATGTTGGCTGCTTTATCATAACTCCTCCGTCAGATGTCTGGGCCTTGAACCACACTGAACTCATTTAAGACAGTTACTTTAGCGGCTCACACAGAATTAATATATTTTTTTTCTGAGCAGTTCAAGCAGGCAGACTACTTGACATACAGGAAACGATGGACACAATTAGGAACAGAATTGAGGTTCTGGAGCATATGCAATCGCAATTACAAAAGCTGAAGGAAGCCAACATTGACCTGGAAGACCACAGCAGGCTGGGTATCATCCGCCTTCAGGGAATTCCCTGGAACTAGAAGGGGAAGACTCAGTCTCTTTCCTCGAACAGTGGTTCACAAAACTAGTCTGCATTGACTTCAGCCTGCCACTTGAGAGCACACTGGATCAAACTAAAGGATCCCACCTCTCCTGCAAGACCACCTCCATTCATCGCATGTCTTCTCCGCCATAAACAGACCAGACAGATACTTCCATTAGCCAAGATGCATAACCCATTTATGTATGAAGGCCAGAAGATCTATATAACAGCCAACTACTCAAAACATTTCCCGAGGCTGTGCCCAAATTGGGCTCTTAAATATGTTCGGTCAGATCGCCTCCACAATGATAGTTTCAAATAAGGGCAGGACCATAGAATACGCAGACCCAGAGAAGTTACAAGAGTGCCTAGAATCCCTGGAACAAGAAGGCTTGGATGAATGGTCTCTAAATAAGGAACTCACCACCCACCACCTGGAATGCTCAGCAAAAACCTAAATCAATAGAAGACATATGGCAGTGGTTTCGCTATAAACAAACTCTCAAAGACAAAAAACCCTTATCACTACGTGCCTCATCAGTCTCCGAGAAAGAAGACCACACAAGGGACAAATCATATCCTATTCTGAAAAACACAATCAGAAATGTGAAGTAGAGCGCAATCTCCAGACCTATTGTGGGAAGAAAAAAAGGCAAATTCTGCATCATAGCATGCATCTAGTTGCACGACACCCAAGATAAAAAAAGATAACTCCCAAAGCCCCCAAATGATCATGGTAGTGAGTCCAATACATGGATTCACTAAAACCCACAGTGAGCTCCCTGGGAATACTCAGGAATTGAAGAAGCAACACCAGCGAAAGTTCTGAGAGAAGTGTACTGAAGCAAAGAATTATCAACTCTCAAAGTGCGGGTGACGCAAACATTATGGGGTCAGGTTTTTATATAAGGTCTGCACCAGTTGACTTTGTTTGCCAACTGTGGCACAGCCATACCTCCCTGGAAACCTCGCTTACCAGTTCAAGGAAAAGACCCTCAAAAACTCGGGAATAAGCCAAGGACGACCACAGAATGTCTCTCCTATCAATATAACCCAGGAAACCCATGAAGCCACATATACTCACCCAAGCCCTCACCATATCCATACGTAACGTCCTCTCCATGAATGTCAACGGCCTCAAGAGCTTTGTTAAATAGAAATAAATATACAATACCTCAGATACAGGAGACCAGATGTGCTGTTCAGTCAGGAGACGCACTTGACCACAGAACAGCCATCGCAACTCTAAAGGGATTGGGTGGGGTGAGCATTTTAAAGGTGTTTACATTAAAATCAGGGGACATACAAAATGGCGATTGTCATCCATAGATCGGTGACACGCAAACTATTGAAAACATGATGAGCTGGTGAGGAAAGGATTATCTTCTTTCTCTGGACATGGGAATATATAAAACAACTTTAGGGTATATATATATGCACCAACAGACCCCAAATCTCCTACTGAACAGACTTCTAGTGGAAACAGGGTTTGCGCCTGCAATATTAAGATTATAATGGAATCTCATGTGTGACCCCCCCTCCCTCCAAGACAGGCCATAAAATAAACTCTCAGAATCTCAGAGATTAGTGAATTCTAAAAGACACTCTATCAGAGCAAGGGCTGATTGAACCCTGGCCACTAGAAGACCCAAAAGGCAGAGACTATATGCACATGTCTTGCGTGCACTGCACAAAGATCAATGACTTCCTTATATCGGAATCGCTCATGCAAGCGATAGCATACTAGACGATCATCCCGGCAAGACGTTCAGACCATGCCCTAATAACATTAGAAATTAGAATACAAACCAACAGTCTCTAAATGGAGGATGAAGGTAAGTCACTATATATATATATGCACCCAACAGATACAAGTTCCTTTAATACGAAGCTGAAAGAATTCTTGGAAATTAGGGAAGGCACATCCTCCTCCACCCATTTAATATGGGCCACTCCCAGAGCCTATGCAAGGGAGTAACAGCTACAGACTTCCTCAGTGCGAAGAAAGAGGAAGGCGCAAGAACCTCAGAGCCTCAAGAGACCATAAACCAATGCACTAGTAAATATGTGAGGTCTCCAACCACTTTAATCAAGGCCAAGTAAGAGAATAAGAGTTATGCTCATATTAGATTCCGCACGCTGCACACCCCATCTTTTACTTAAGACAGAGATATTATGAGGAAGGTGAAAAATCGGGGAGGCTCCTTACGGCACAATTTTTCAAAAACTGCAATATGTGTCCAATACCTTATCACAGATGATAATACCTTAGTTACACACCCAGTCAGAATAACACATGAATTCTCTACTTATTACAAACCTCTCGACTTCAAGGAGACACTTCCTACGAATCCAGAGGGAGAAGTCTTTATTAAAAAAAAACTTCATCTCCCCTCCCAAGATGAGAGCACGAGGTTTAAATTAGAAACACCCTCCACTGAAGTTGGCAAGGCCCTAAGAGAAAAAATGGCCGTTTGGAAAATCCAAGGAGAAGACGGATTGCTAATTGAATATTACAAATATTGCGAGACAACGATTTATTTATTTATTTATTTACAAATTTTATTTATATAGCGCCCTAAACCAGGAGGCATCAAGGCACTGGTTGCAGACATACATGTACACATCGTTTGTTTGTTTGTTTGTTTGTTTGTTTGTTTGTTTATTTTATTTTTATTTATATAGCGCTCCAGACCCGGTGGTAGAAGGGCGCTTAAGGAAGCGGTTACAAAGTGGCAAATATACATTTACATAATCGAACCAAATGGGATATGTGCAGTTTCAAATCCAACAATTTGTGCAAATTACAAACATGATTAAGCAGTAGGTCGTATACTTGGATAATTGGCGATAAGAAATAGGTTACTATTAGTTAGGTGTTACATTTTGTTCAGTAGTCAATCAATAACATGTTTCCTAAAAATCTGAAATGACTCGATAGTTTTTATGTTAAGTGGTAAAGTGTTCCAGAGTTGGGATGCAAGTACTGAGAAGCTAGTGCCACCTACTCTTTTTAAGGAAAATCTAGGTGCTGTTAGGCATAAGGTATTGGAGGATCTGGTGGTTCTAGTGGCGGATTTCAAGGTAAATTTATTGGTGAGATAAGGTGGGGCTAGGTGGTTTAAAGCCTTGTAAGTAAGGCAGAGGGTTTTCAAGTCTATTTTTTGTTTTATGGAAAGCCACTTGCATTGCTTTCTGATTGCGGAAATGTGCTCTCGCTTGGGGATGTTAAGTGCTGCTCGTAGTGCATTGTTTTGGAGCACTTGAAGTTTGGTGATTATAGTTTGGTTGGCACCTAGGTACAAGCTGTTGCAATAGACCAGTTTGAACTGTATGAAGGCCCGGGCAAGAGTGAGGCAGCTATTAGGGTATAGGAAGGGTCTGCTACCCCTGATCAGCTTCCCAGTGTAGGCAGTGGCTGAGGCGGTCATATTGATTTATTTGGAGAGATTGGTGTTAGCATCAAGGTAAAAGCCTAGGGTTTTTACGCTTTTAACAATGGGGATAATATTGCCATCAATGATGATGTTCTTGTAGCTGGGGCTCAGTTTAGACAAGTTACCAGGAGAGCCGACAAGGAGAAGCTCTGTCTTCTCATCATTCAGGCATAGGCCGTGTGTAGCCATCCATGCCTGAATGATGGAAAAGGTTTTGTTAATCTGGGTGATGTCCGCGTTGTATTTACCTGAGATGGTAAGGAGTATCTGGGTGTCGTCTGCATAGTTGGTGTAGGTGACACCCAGACGGTCCAGTTTGTCGAATAGAGGTTTTGTAAATATGTTGTAAGACATGGGGGAGATGCAGGAGCCTTGTGGGACTCACATGTGATGGGGATGGGGTCTTCTGCTGCTATTGTGGAGAAGACCCTGATAGTTCTATTCGCCAGAAAGGATTGTATCCATGTGGAGGCGGAAGGGAGAAGTGAGCTGCGGTGGATAGGTGGCTGCAAAGGATTTCGTGATCATCTAGATCGAACGCCGCTGAGAGGTCTAGGAAGAGTAGGATGGCGGCATTACCTTTGTCTTTGATTTCATCAATCTGACTTTTGAGGTCAACAAGGGCAGTTTCTGGAAGGGACAGCTGCCCCCTTTGCAGTTGGACGGTTTTAAGGAGGTGATGATTTTTTGAACTTCTAAGATGGTTACCTTTTTAAATGTGAATCCTGCATCTGTCTGGATGGGTGTTGGTATGCTTGGATTAGTGGATATGCTACTAGAGAGTTGTTGGCGCTTGTCCTCAATTTTGGTTTGAAGTCCTGCAATTTTATTATTGAGGGCGTTTTGGATGCTAGTGCACCAAGGTTTTTCTTTTGTACAGGTATCTGGCGGTGGATTGGGGTTTTCGAGTTCCTTTAGTATTTTAAAAAAGTTCTTTGGTACATGAGCCTGCTTGATCTATCCTGACATTATAGGCATCTTTTTTAGTGCAAATTATCTCCTTTTTATACAGTGAAGATATGTTCGTCAGATTGGATTTGTTTTCAACTGATGGATTTGTTTTCCATAGGAGTTCTAACTTGGCTTTCTTTTTTCTGAGTAGTTTGAGTTCAGGGGTGAACCAAGAGTTCAGATGAGCTCTTAGTTTACCTATGCGTAACTTCAGTGGGGCGATGGTGTCAATGGCATTGGCCATGGTTTCATTGAAGGTGTCGACCAGGAGGTTTAGATTAGCATTAGCTGGTAATGCGTTGAGCGTTGGTAGGACCAGAGGTAGTAGGGGTTCGGCATTGATGTGGCGTTTATTTCTAGTCGGGCAGGCTGGTGCCATAGTGCACTTTATAGGTACTGCAATATTGATGTTAATTTCAATAGGGATGAGGTAGTGGTCCATCCAGGTGAGAGGTTGGGGGTGCTTACAAGAAGTATTGCAGTTGAGGACCGCTACCCAGTCAATGGTTCTGCCTTTCTGGTGTGTGGGTAAGACACTAAGTTGAGAGAAGCCGTGCTCAGTTAGGGCGTTGGCTAGTGATATGGCTGGGGCGTCATTAGGGTCATTTTAACCAAGGGTGAGGTCGCCGAGGATAATAGTTTGAGCTAAAGGTTTGGAGTTTTCAGCAATAAGCGAAGTGATGTCTTCTTTGAAGGCTCCCGGGGGACCTGGCGGCCTGTATATGAGGTGAAAGGAGATTGTGCTTTTGGGAGAGGTTTGTAACTTGACTGTGAGTAGCTCGCAGGGTTTGAGTGATGAGGAGGAGACTGATCTGCAGTCTAATGATGATTTAGATATGATTGCTATGCCTCCTCCCCTAGCATTCGGTCTATTGGCTCTGATGATAGAGTAGTTGGCGGGGATACCTAGCGATAGGTAGTGTCCTGATGCTTCATGTAGCTATGTTTCGGTTAAGGCAAGGAAGTTAAGATCGTTGTGAGAATGATGTCTGCGATTTCAGTGGGGTGGGCGGAAAGGGATCTAACATTAAGTAAGGCACCTTTTAGTGGGGGTGGTTGGGGTTTGTTGGGGTCCTCAGGTTTTTTGTTAGTTTTGTTGTAAGGTCTGGCAGAGATCCTACTAGTGGTGAGCGGGATCCTAGCGCCTAGTCTAATGTTACGGTTGGCAAGGTTAGGATTGACTGAGTGTGTAGGTTCAGGACGCTTAGGTGTAGTGAGCTTGGTATTGCATTTGGTGTGGTTTGGCTTTGCTGGATCGCTAGTCTATGGTGATCGGGAGAACGGTTAAGGATGAAGTTAGCTGGGTGGCCGTTGTCTTTGGGCGTGGTCTGGTGGGGGTGGTAGCTCGATGGGAAGGGGGTCAGGGAGGGTAGGAAAGGCGTCGGGCAGGGGAGAGGGTAGTGTCTTGGACATCAAGTTTGGCTAGGCCGTTCTTAAAGGCAACATAACTGTTGCCACTGCAAGGTACATTGTCCTACACAATGCAAAAGGGGAACATAGTGAAAGTGAGCCAGGTAATCATAGTTTGCTGAGAAGCTGAGAGGCAGTACAATAGCACTCTTAGTACAATGGGGGGTCTGAGTAACACTCTTAGGCTAGGATATGATAAAGCAGCAACTGGATATAGAGTGGCACACTTAAGCTGAGGTGTAGAGCGGCAACATCTAGAATTGAGGCAAAACTCCTGGACTAAAATGCAATGAAATTGGGTAACACTTTAGCAATACAATGCACTGCGGCAACATCTAGAATTGAGGCATCACTCCTGGACTAAAATGCAATGAAATCGGGTAACACTTTAGCAATACAATGCCCTGCGGCAACATCTAGGGTTGAGGTAACACTTTAGCATTATAATGCACTGTGGCAACATCTAGAATTGAATCAACACTCCTGGACCAAAATGCAATGAAATCGGGTAACACTTTAGCAATACAATGCACTGCGGCAACATCTAGAATTGAGGCAACACTCCTGGACTAAAATGCAATGAAATTGTGTAACATTTTAGCAATAAAATGCACTGTGGCAACATCTAGAATTGAGACAACACTCCTGGACTAAAATGCAATGAAATTGGGTAACACTTTAGCAATACAATGCCCTGCGGCAACATCTAGGGTTGTGGTAACATCTAGGGTTGAGGTAACACTTTAGCATTATAATGCACTGTGGCAACATCTAGCATTGAATCAACACTCCTGGACCAAAATGCAATGAAATTGGGTAACACTTGAGCAATACAATGCACTGCTGCAGCATCTCGAATTGAGGCAACACTCCTGGACTAAAATGCAATGTAATTAGGGTGTCACCCTTGAGGTAAGAGACAATGGGGCAGCATCAGGGTTTGGCATGGCACCCTTAGGTTAAGAGTCTATGATACCATTAAAGGCACCTGGAATAGGCAGAGGCACTAACCAGTGTTTACACTAGCTAGTAGGGCTTGGCAATTACGGCAAACATAGTATTAAGATATAGGTTACCTGCCGCGGGCTTGGGGCTGGGCGCAAGGTCGGAGATATGTATAGGTGTACATATGCCATGGTAGCTAGACAATGATTTCAGAGAACATGTGTACAGTGTATGGTGTAGGTCCCCAGTAGGTATGGCAGACGGCCAGGTCATGGGATCGCCTATCTTTCAGGTGAGGTGATTGTTCATAGTACTCACGGTGCAATGTTCACGTTATCGGGTGGCTTGGGTCCTAAGTTCCGGGATCGTGTTTTGCCTATGGAGCATGAACAGCGCTCGTGTTTCTGGCGACAGAGAGGTACTCGAGCAGAGTTTCAGGGCCTGGGCTCTGGCAGTCTCTGGACAGGCTTAGGACAGGAAGCCTTGGTAGCCTGGCCTTAGGAGGCGGGCCGGCTTCTCGCCTGCCGGCGAATCCCCTTGTGGATTTGAGGATGGCTCCAGCCAATCCTAGAGGTGGTTTCCCAGGGCTGGTTCACTACAATGGAGGAGGGGCAGCACCCAAATTAGGGGCGGCCATCTTGGAAGGGGGAAACCCTCGTGGTTTTCGGGCACACTCGGGCAGGATCAACACATTTAGCGACTGATTACACGCTGAGGAAAGATGTGTTTAAATTGGATGAAAAAAGCTGCATCAGGATGCGTGGGACAGCAGCGCTGTGAGCCATTTTGCTAATGATTCTGAATCAGCGGTGGGGCAGCAACAGGCTTACCGTGTGCAGGGTGGCTCATCCAGAGGTCACCCACTGCTCCAACAGTGGAGTTGGAGCTCCTGCTTGTTTAGCTGGCGTTGTGGCTGATGGGGCTTAGGACTGGAGTAGCCAGGGTGCACCATTCAGGCATATGACTTGAGAGAGAGTCAGTGTAGTGTCAGGTAGGCCAGGTCAGTTCAATTTGATGGTTGGTGAGAGCAGTTCTCAGGAGGTATAGGCTTGGGGAAGGAGGGGCCCTTGGTTGCCTCCTGTGAGACTAGCAGGGACTTTAGGTGCATGCGGAAAGTCCTGTGTGATTGTTCAGCTCTCAGCAGTTGTGGTAGTGCGTGCCAGTTCTTTGAGGCAACGACCGGGTGCGGGTGGACCTTACGGTCTGCTCTTTAGTGAACTTCTGCGACAGATACCTAGGTGCTGAATTTGTACAATAATACACCCTTTAACAAAATTCTATAATGAAGCTGATTAAAAAAGGTGATTTAGTCTATGAATTGAATAGTTCACTAATAGCAGTTCTCCCCAAGGTAGGAGGGTATGATAGAAAATGTAGCTATTGACCAATCTCACTCATCAATGTAAATATTCAAATCCTAGCTACACTACTGGCCAAGAGACTACCACATACTGACTCATGACATACGGGTAGGTTATATACCACACAGGCTGGCCAGAGATAATGCCAGAGAAGTCCTCCGTGTACTTTGGAATAGAAGGGAAGCCAAACTCCCCACTCTGGTCCTATCCCTAGACTCTGTGAAAGCCTTTGACAGAGTAGAGTGGGGTTACACGTTAAGAACCCTGTGTAAGTTTGGCCTAGTTGACCAATTTATAAGGAAAGTGAAATTACTATGCACAAAACCGATGCCAGAGTATTCTGCAATGGTCACTTCTTAGAAGAGCTTAGTATTGAAAGAGGAACATGCCAAGGCTGCACACTTTCATCCCTGCTATTTAAAGTGGTGTTAGAACCACTCCCCCTGGCCATACGACAAAACAAACTCATCAAGGAGGTGGCACTGTACTCAGGAGAAATGGAACTTAAATTATACGCAGATGACATTCTCCTTACACTCATTGACCATGAAATTCCATAAAAGCATTATTGGACTATAAACGGATTCTCTAAATAAAAAGTATATACAATTAATTGGTAGAAATCCAAAGCAACGGCAATATGCAAAATCACAACAGAGGCAGACATACACCAATACACCCTCCACTGGGTACCCTAGAGGCTGAAATACTTAGGTATCAAACTAAACCCAGGATTAGATAATATAATATCTGGCACCTTACAGCCCCTATGGGGAAACCTTAGTGCAGACATGGAACGCGGGAGAGGATTAAGGGGTCGATTCATGGACGGGAGCGCATTTTCCCCAATGGCTGTGCACCATGAACGACACTGAGTGCCAATTAAAAAATGCATGCCCCGCGTATTCATGGAATTGACTGCGCAAACTAACCGCATACGCAAGTCGCGCCAGAAACGTCCTCAGCATGCCCCCATGCAAAGTAAAAACAGCCAGAACAGCCACCTTTGCGTGCCACCCCGGCCCAAATAGATGCACCTTTTAAACAGTACGTGTGGTCCTCCATAATGGCTCTGCATCTCGTGGACCATGCGCTGGGTCACGCATAACGGTTATCGGCACCAAACAACATGCGTACGATGTATCGTAACTCGGGTAAAACGTGGAAAATCTCCTTGCGAATCCCCGTTAACCGTTCCTGCACCACACTACACTGCACAAGTGCACCCCTAAGTCCAATCGGAATCCTGGTTGCGTACATGCGCCCCTAAATCCGACATGCAACCCCACCTCCACGCTGCGATTCCTATGCACAAGTGTACTTTTGCCTGACTTTGAGTGGCGTGGAGATGGAGGGATTTGCATGGCCATTTCACAGGTCAGAGGTTGCATGGTCACATCCATGAATACTCATTGTCGTGCACATTTGTGGGCATGCTAGGGACCGCCTGAGGCCGCCCCTCATAACACCCACTGTTTCCCTTGTTTTTCCTCATTTTCCTAGTTCCTCCCCCTACTCCGCCCTCTGCTCAGGCCTCGTCCATGCTCTGCGTGGTGTCTCTCACAAGGCACTTGTTCAGAAACCCTGCAAGTTACTAAAAAGTGATGTGCAGTCGATTCCATGAATCGGTGAACGGGGATTTGCACGCAGTTTGGCTTGCAAATCCCTGATTTTCCATGCATATAATTCCATGAATCAGCCCCTGAATGTTTTACATCTGCAGCAAAGTACAAATATCAAAAATAACAATAATTTTTTTTATTTTTTTTTTTTATTTTTTATTGGTTTATTCAAACCTTTAAAAAGAAGAAGGAGATAAGGAGACACATCATCCATTTCCACCTTCGGAAACATACATGAAATCATATTTCAGGATACAATCATGAGAGGTCTGTCATCCGCAACTAGGGCCAAAAAGGTCTTCGTATGTGACGTCGGATGAGCTGATAAGGATCCATACGGGCCTATACCATCAGCCTTCCTCTTCGATGTCCCTCAACTCTAGGCTTCGTTCAATTTCCTGCAGAAACACGGTTAGCAACCTTGTCAGCTGTGTGTTAGAGCCAGAGAACATCAACTGCCACCATTCTTCTGCATTCCTTATTGAGTGCTCAGATACTAGTTGTCCCAGGTGTTTAGTTCTTTGTAGTTTAAAGAATGGGCAGAATAAGACAAGGTGCTTAAGTGATTCATCACAGGTTTTGCAGTATCTACAAACAGTGTTTGCGACGACGTTTCCTGTCCAGTTCTTTGTCCGATCTTTAGTTCTGAAAAGGTTTAGGCGAAATCTCATGTATGTTGCCCTTTTAACGTTATCCGGAAACAAAACTACGTAGTTTTGTAGTGTGTTGAATGCTCGTGCCTCAGCTGGAGCGTCCTTCATTGATTTGGTCATTCTTCTGTCTTCACTAGTTTGAATCCAGTCAGCTTCCCATATCTTTTTCTTCACCAAATCTGGGTTGTCCTGAAGAGTTTTAATATTCGTTCCGTGAGTGGTTAGCAGGACTTGACATCTTTTGTACCACAACGCTAGGATACTGTCTGGGCTAGCATTATCAGGATTGCGTAGTATTTTGAATTGAGGTGCTGTTACAGACAACACAGTTTTCCTGAAAAGGGCCAAGGTGTTCCACATGATCCGAGCTTCAAGCGAGATCATGCCTAGCTCATAACGTATGCAGGATGTGGGGGTGCTGTTTGGTAGGTGTAAAATTTTTACCCAATAAATATGCTCCAGGGTTGACCAAAAGTCCGCCGGGCATCCAAAGGCATTCTCTGCACCGTATATCAAGGCTGGTACAGCCTTCTGCTGATAAAACGCTATCACAGGCTTGAGTGAGAACTTTCCATATTTTTTGTTTAAGATTGAGGCTTGGGAGGCTAAGTGTCGACATTTCATCTTTGTGAGCTCCATCCAGGGGCTATCGTTTATATTTGTATTAATTTGCATCCCAAGATATCTGGTGCTTTCCACCGTAATTAGTGTTTCCTTTCCCAGGTGCCATCTGAATTTGTTGTTTTTCTGGTGGCATCCAGTTTGCAAATTCTGTAGTGTTAGTATTTCACTTTTTGAGTTGTTAATGATCAAACCGTTGTTTTCCACGTAGCGTTCGACTGCATTTATTTTACGCTGGAGGCCGATTGGGGTAGAATCCAACAAGATCAGATCGTCAGCATACAACATCCATCCTAATGCAGAACCGTGTATCATGGGAGAAAACGATCGTGGCTCGTTTATTGCGAAACCAATGTCTGAGAGAAAAAGGTTGAAGATGATTGCCGCCAGGGGGCAGCCTTGTTTGACACCACGAGAAGTGTTAATTTCTTCTGTAAGCAAACCTCCTTGGTCAAGGCGCACTCTAATGGTGGTAGCAGAGTGGATTTCTCTGATGGCAGCTAGCAGACTCTCGGGACACCCCCAGTTAGACATTTTCGTCCAAAGTAGCTCTCGATCGATGGTGTCGAAAGCGTGGGAAAAGTCTATCAAAGCGAGATAGACCTTTCTCCCAGCTCTAATCGCTTCCATTTTCAGCAAGTTTATCAACAGGAGGTTAAGGCCACAGCCGACCCCTCTTACAAAACCTGTTTGTCTTTCATCCAGGTGGCCACTTTCGACAATCCATTGTGAAAGTTTCTGTTGCAGCATTGTTGCATACACTTTGCCCAGTACGTCTAAAAGAGCAATAGGTCGATAGTTTTTTGGTTCAAGCCGGTTTCCTTTTTTAAAAATAGGCACAATTATTGCTTGCTTCCAAGACTTTGGAGATTCTTGTCTTCTGCAGATACGAATGAAGAGTTCCTCACAAAAGTCCGCCCATAGATCCATATTTTGTTTTAAGGTTACATTGGTCAAACCATCAGGGCCAGGGGCCCTTGAGTCACTGGCGTTCTTGATTATCTGAAGAATGTCTTCTTTGAGGAATGTCAGGTCCCATTTAGTTAGAATTGGTGTTATAGGGGCCTGACAGGTCCCTTGTTTGCTGTACAAATTTTTGAAATGTAATGTCCAACTCGCTGCTGGTACCATGTTTGACATCAGTGCAGATTGAGGGGCACCTTCGTTGTTTAAAAGTCTCCAAAACTCTGCCGAGTTTTTGTTGTTCATTTTTTGCATCATTAGTTCGGCGTCGTTTTGGAACATGAGAGCTTTGTGAGATTTTATCCAATTTTTATATTTCTGTTTTGCAACACGTTTTCCTCGCTCTGCTTCTGTAGGATCTCTGAGTCTCAGGAGTCTGATGGAGGCGCGTAGTTCTCTCTTTCTTCTCATGATCTCGACGTCAAACTTATGTTTGTTAGCAAAGCCAAGTTTTCTCAGGCCCTGCAAAATAACAATAATGCCTAAACTGAATTACGTCTTTGAAATTATATCGATCCAACTAAAGCAATCTTGACTGAAAAAAGTAATGAAAGAAATCAAGGACTTCATTTGGAATCCACTTTGCCCTGCATTCTACACATCTAAACACGTCAGGAGGCCTAGCAGCACCAAATGCGGAACTTTACAGCCTGGCCTACCACATTGCATCATACACCACTTTCTTCCGAAGAGACACATATAAACCGGCTGAGACGGTCCTAGAATGCGGATTCTAGCTCTCTCATAAGACCATTATATGGGAAGATGAAAGAAATCAGAAATCCTATTCTAGTGAATACAACATAATGCTGGTTGAAAGCCCACAAATTGCCACAGATGAACCCTCATATACGTCTTGAGTCACCCGTATGGATTAATTACGGTCCTATGATAGCAGGCCATTCATTCCATGGGCAGGAATGGGCAGAAAAGGGCATTAAGTGTATTAGGGACATCTGGGATGAGAGTCCTGAAGCAGATACCCCATTCCCCATGTAACAGACCAGATTCCGCCTCTTGGATAAACATTGATGCCAATATGTTCAACTACACAGCTGTCTCTTAGTAGCGATATCACACTCTTGGGTGGAGTTAGTGAGTTCTCTGCTGGCAAAGGGTCTTGAAAAATGGGGAATGACAGAGGAACTAACTCTGTTTGCTACAAGAGGCTCCTAGATGCGACAGACAAAGCACATACGTCGGCAACTCTAAAGAACCAATGTGAGAAAGGGCTTCAGCGTACATGCTCAGTGAATGAATGATCTTGGATCCTATCCCAACACACTACTGGCCTGAGAGAAATGAGAGCGAAATTATCCCAGTTCAGAATACTGCACCATTGGGACTGGGCCCAGCTAAACTAAGCATGACCAGACAACACAAGACAGACAAATGCTGGAACTGAGCAGAAACAGGAGTAGACGTATCACATATACTCTGTCATACCCATCCATACAGTTGAATGCCTTTTTTAAGTGTGGCCTCTTTGCAGTGTGATGTTTTGGCCTGGTGCAGTTTCCCTGCTTCTCCTTTTAGCACGGCCTGTTGGCCACTCACAGTCGTGTTCATTTAAAGAACTACTTCTTTTTCTGAGCGTGCACTGTTTGCCTTGCATCTGTTGATATCCTAGGCACCTCATTCATTTAATCGTGCTGTAACTTACCAACGCCGATAGGGCCATGCGCTCGACTAGCTGCGGCCAACAGTCCACGCCAAAAGGAGAAGTGTGGCAAAGGCACTGCACCGAAAGGTCCAGGGGCGAAGAAGCAGCGCCCAACGACCTGATCCACACATACAGGAGTTTTGGTTAGAAATATTTTCAGTAATAAACCAGTTTCTCAACATTCCAATAGTAGTGACTAGGCAACTGGTCCTCGTACATGATTCTCAAGATCTCCAACACATTAATGGGCACAAAGGCAGATGGCTGAGTTCCACTTTAATGGCAGCAAAACAGTGGGGGTCATTACGAGTTTCGAGGTAGCCATGGCGCTATTAGCGCCATTGCTGCCTCCAAACCCGGGTCCGGGTCAGGGTAGGCTGAATGGGGACTTACCGGGACATTCCGACCTATGCGGACCCGGTAAATACCCATGCCAAATACCATTCCCCATTCCCATTCAAGCCCCCATAGGGCTCAATGGGAATGCGCTAATAACGGGCCCGCAAATTGCGGGCCCGTTATTAGCTCCAAGGTCCCTTAACAGGTCCCGCTAAAAACGGCGGTCAGACCAGTCGTTCCTGCTGGGACCCGCTAAGGGACCTCAGAATAGGGCAGTAAGGGTTTACCGGCACTGGCATCCTTACCGGTGCCGGTAAACCCTTACCGCCCAACTCGGAATGACCCCCAGTGTATCCTTAGACATTGGAGACAACCATACACACCAACCTTAGAAGAATGGATACAGGAAGTGGCCAAAATGACCTGATATGAACAATTGGTCTATCGTCTAATGGATATAGAAGAAAGCTTTTAGAGAATTCTGGAGTCACTTCCTAAACCAAGGACTGTAATCCAAGTACCAAAACTTAAATACCCCACTCATCGTTGCATATAAATCACTACAGCTGGGGTGAGACCCGGACCATATCATCGTCCATATTCCACTGCCGGCAATCCTTTCCCCGAGCTTCAGGATCATTGATGTAATGAAAACGAAGACATGGTTGCAAATGAGTCATGATAGCGATCATCAGACTGACTCTATTTAGTTCTTTCCTGTAATGGTAACAGCTTTTGTTTTAAGGTATGCAGCCATACCTTTACTTATGTAGCAATTTATGTGTAAAAAGCTCTGTTCTAATGGTTGTTTTCATATCCATTGCTTATACAGCGTTAACCATCTGCTTCCAACTCCAAATGTTTGCATGAAAGTATTTGAGAGATATTATGACTGAATACTTGAAGGTAAAAGTCAGAAGGAATATTATCCTCTAAAGAACTGAACTATGGTTCTAAGGAGAACTATCTCTAGAAGACACTTGTGTAAATGAGAGGCAGTCACTTATCATGAGTACTGTGTGTCTATGTCTTAACCCTCAGGCTACCTTAACCAGGGTTGGACTGGCCTATAGGGAACTCTGGAGATTTCCCGGTGGGCCTCTGCACCCTGGGACTCTTTTCTGTGGTATTTCCAAATTTTCTCATAGGAAAAGCATTGGGCTTGCTGAACATGTGTCATATGGGGCCACTTTGAACTTTATTTCCAGGGCCTCTTTTGGTCCCCAGTAATTATTTCCAGGGCCTCTTTTAGTTCCCAGTCCAGCCCTGACCTTAACATCAATATCGCTCAATTTGTAATCACTCGAATCAGCACAATGTTCTGCTGCTCATGTTTTGTTATGTCAACAACTCTAATAAGGAACTGAATGTCAATGAAAAAGTAAAGAGTAATGCTAAGGTTAAAACCAATGATCGGTGTGTTCTATGTGCACCAAGGCAATGTTTACTTCTAGTGCTGGTCACTGATAAGTTGGTAGTGCTGCCAAACCCACGCATCCATTACAGTATCCACAAACACTAAAAATTAACCGAAAAGAGAAAATGGCAAATGCATTTGTAGACACTATAGTTTGGCCCTCTGGTGCTTTGCCAGGTCTGTCAGAACATATCTGTGTCCCCCTTCAGCTATTCATATATGAACTATGCGCCCTCAGCATGATGGCGATATTGTTTCAAGAGAACAATGATGACAATTTGTTTCTCCATATAACTGCCCAGTCCCCACCTTGGGGGATGCCTCTCTCGCTGCTGCTCTCATTCTACTTTCATCTAGGTTTTGTCTATGGATGCAATGGGTGGGGTTTTTCTAGCAAACATGCATCTGGTGGCAAAGAGATACTCGCCCAGAGAGAGAGGGTGTGAAAGAGACACAGAAAGAGAAAAAAAGAGTGCAGATAGTGACCGAGAGGAAGCCAGAGAGAGAGATGAGAGAGCAAGGGAGATAGAGAAAGAGAGACAGAGCGAGAGATATAGAGGGGCAAAGAGAGAGACAGAGAGAGAGACAGAGAGAGATAGAGAGAGAGCACTGTAGCGGCCTTATGACACGCCAGGTGCAGCTTGTTGTTTCCTAAGGGTTTTGATCGGTTGGTGGAAGATTCCAAGAATAAGTAGTGTTTCTTATATTAAGGTCTAATTTCAGTTGTAATGACCTCAACAGCTGGGAAATCAGATTTGACATATAGTTCCTGACCCATTTTAGCAAGCTCAGGAAATCCTGTTTCTTTGAAGTTCCTTTAAATGTCAGCGTTGGCCAAGTGATAAGACTGCAGGTCAGTGCTGAATGGAAATGAGAGCTACTGGAGAGGCATTTTATTGCTAACAAGTCTGGTGCTCACACTTAATCATTTATTTCTCTAGGAGAGTGTTTGAAAGAGAGGAACTCGGATGCTCCATAGGACCATTCTACGGAAGCCCGAGTGGAACTGTGCCAGTGCTCTGTCAAAGATGTCAGTTTCCAGCACAAAAGCTTTAGAAATATCACAATATGTCTCAGACATTCTTAAAAGTTTCAAAATGTGCTTTACACCTACTCTCCAATGGCAACTTAAAATCTCCTTCTCAAGCAACTCCCAGAAGCAAAACGGGCACAGCTCTGAATAAATGGCCTGTTATAACAAGTCGCAAAGTCCAGAAGACTTTGGAGGTCATCATTTTGGTAGTCATTACCACTGCTTGGTCTGGCAGATTTGCCACCGGATACCAAGTGGTGGTATTGCAGTGTTAATCCCCATTTTTGGAGTCCATAGCACTGCATGGCAGTAATTCCGCCCATAGTGATACGATGATTTTTGACCTTTCAGTGGAAGATTTTCCAGCAACACAATTTTGTTTTATTTATACATTTATAGCAGCGTGCCAAACCCTAGGGCATCAGAGCACTAGTTACATTGGTGGGAAGGAGTAGTGAGTTCAGGGTCAAGAGATTAGGTAAAAAGGTGAGTGATTCGTTTTTTTCTGAAGAGTTTGTAAGTCGCCTCAGATCGATGGTGAAGTGGCAGATTGTTCGAGAGGTTAGCCACAACCGTTGGGAAGCTGGATCCACCTGCTCGTTTTGTCTGAATTGGACAGTGCGCATTTGTTAGCTCTTGGAGGATCTGAGTGTTCTGGCTGGTAAGTGTCTTTTGACCCCCTGGGTGAGGTACATGGCGGCTTTATTGGCCAAGCAGCAGTGTGAGATAGAGAGGATTTTGAATTTAATTATTTCCCGGTTGGGGAGCCAGTGGACTGACCGCCTTATCTCTGGGATGTGGTCTGTTTTTTTCAGAAGGCATTGTTTTGAATGACCTGAAACTTATTCAGGTTCTTGTCTGAAGTTCCACAAAGTAAGGCGTTGCAATAATCAAATTTGGACAACACCAAAGCGCAGGCGATCGTGAGACATGTTGAGTGAGCCTCAAGATAAATGCCCAGTGTTTTAACTGAGGTGGAGATAGGGATATTGTGACCATCTGTGTTAATGAGGTGGTATGCCGAGTTGTGATTAATGAGAAGAGTTGGGGGGCGACTAGAAGGAGCTCAGTCTTCTCGTCATTGAGGCAGAGGCTCTGTTGCGCCATCCAGGTTTGGATCGCTTCATAGATGGTATTTAAAGTGGAGCAGTCTTGATCATAGGTGCCTGACAAAGGGATAAGTATTTGTGTATCATCCGCGTAGTTAGTGAAAGAAATTCCCATGGCATCGAGGAGGTCGAACAATGGCTTTGTATTATAAATACTGTAAAGAGTTGGGGATACACAGGATCCCTGTGGGACACCACATGACATTGATGTGGACTGGCCTGCGGCTTCACCAGTGAAGACTTGTGAGGTTCTTTTTTCAAGGAAGGAGGCAACCCAGTTGGCTGCTTCTGGTGCGAACTGAGCTACTGATGTAAGGTGACGGCAGAGGGTGTTGTGGTCCACTAGATCAAATGCAGCAGAGAGCTCAAGAAGCATCAGGAGGGAGATTTTTTCTGCATCATTGGCGTCATCCAATTGATTCTTTTCGTCAAGGAGGGCGGTTTCTGTTCCGTGACCGGGGCGGAAGCCTGATTGGCAGGGGCTGAGGATGGAATGTTCTTCAAGGAAGGCCTGAATTTGGAGAAAGGCAATCCTTTCAAGGATTTTTTAGTAGGAACGGGACAGTAGTGATAGTCTGATAGTTGGTGCATATGGTTGGGTCAAGCAATGCTTTTTTTAGTAGGGGGATGACCCAGGGTTCGTTGAGACTGCAGGGGACAGTGTTAGAGGCGAAGGAAGAATTGATAATGGTGGTGAGAAGGGGGTGAGTGGTTCCAGGCACTCTTTGATCAAGGTGGCTGGGCATATATCTCCTTTGCACCGTGAGGGTTTGAGGCTCTTTACCACATTTGCAAGGTAAGGTTCCATGATGGGAATGAACTGGAAGAACTGAGTGAGAGTGGGGGGGGGTGCATTTGGTGGGAGGGGTGTCAGGCTGGCTGCCACATTAAGTGATTTGGCTTTAATTATGTTTTGCAGTTGGGCAATTTTGCCCGTGAGGGTGTACTGGATGTTGCTGCACCAGGTGTTATCTTGGTGAGGGTCTAAGGGAGTGAAGCGGGGGTTTCGAGTTCACGGAGAATGGCAAATAGTTCATGCAAGCTTGATGCTGCTTCTGATATTCTGCTATTGTAGTATGCAGCTTTGGTTGTGAGGGTGGCATGTTTATATTTCCTACCTAAATTGTTCTAAAAAAGTGCCTTATTTGGTGCACTTGGGTCTTTCTGCCAGGCAACTTTGGCGGCTCACTTTTCTGCTCGTATGGTGTAGAGTTGTGTAGTGAACCATGTATTTAGGTGGTTGGAATTCTTTCTTTCCATAACGTGAGTGGGGCTAGGGACTCTCCTATGCATTGAATAGTAGGGAATTATACTTTTCTACTAAGGAGTTGACATTGTAATTCGTTGGTAACTCTGTGGTGAGCAGAGGTAGTAGCCGATCACTTGTGAGGTTCCGGGTACTGCGAGCTAGTGTGGTGGGTAGGCGGGAGGATGGGATACTGTGTTTCTGTGGCATAGGTAGGGAGAAGATGATGCAGTGGTGGTCAGCCTGAGGGCAGGCAGCATTGGAGATGACTGCTGTGTTGCCGTAATGCTCAAGTAGCCATTCTAACGTGCAGCCTTGGTTGTGTGTGGGATGTACTATCTGTTGAGAGCAACCAAGGGCGGAGCTGGCTTTTGCTAAGGCTGAGGCATCAGTGTCTATCGGATCATTGAATCCAAGGTTGAAATCTCCTAGGACTAAGAGCTGTGTATTGGACTGGAGGATGGCACTTAAAGGTTGGAGACAGTCGCCCTCAAAGGTATTAGGGGGGCCTGGGGGTCGGTAGAGTAGGAGGAGTGAGATGGAGCAGTTTGGTGATCAGCTGAGCGTAGTGGCTAGTATTTTGCAATTAGGGATGAGTGCGGTGTTGTTCCGGCGAAGTGGGATGGAGGCCTTGTGTATAAAGGCCACTCCGCCGCCTTTGCTGCCTGGCCTGTCTTTCTCTAAGTATAGGTTAAATGAGGGGATAGCAATGGAGGATGCTGGACCAGCTGCAGGTTTAAGTCAGGTTTCAATGATGGCTAACATGTCGAAATCTTTAGAGATTATCATATCATGAAGGTCAAGTCCATAAGCAGTGACAGATCTAGCATTGAGCAGTGTGCATATCACAGGTGGAGGCTGGAAGCTGTTTGGAATAGTGTTGTGTGCTGTGGCAGGTGTCTTGGAGGTCCTGGGTTTGGGGTGCGGATTGCGAGTTTGGGTACGGAGATGCAGGAGTGCGTTGCGTGTGCTGATGTTGGGGTGACTAGTAAGCATCGTTGATGTCTGTCCATTACAGTGACAAAGGCATATTGGGTCGGAGCGAGGCGTAGTAGGGGATACATCGTGGAAATTGTAAGTCTTGGGGCTAGTTTTAGTGCAGGTGTGGTAGTGGTGCTTTTCTATGGTGCATATGTTATTGCAGGGTTACTACCGATGAGGCCTTTGGGCAAAGGTAGGCTAATGGTTCAGGCTTTTTATGCACAGGGCTGGTGCATACAGAACTCTTGGGTGCGGGTATATTGATATTGCAGGCATTAGCCGCAGTGGGCACAGGGCTGGTGCAGGCATTAATCTGGGGAACAGGTAGGCTAGCAATGCAGGCTTTTGGTGCAGTGGATGCATGGCTGGTGCAGGCATGAATCTGGCTCACAGGTCACTGAAGGCATTAGGTGTTTTGTTAGTGCATCGGGTAGCAGATATGTGCTGTGTGCATGGAGGGGGAGTGTTAGCGTGGCTGTATTGCACCCTGTAGTTATTTTGAGACATAAAGGTGCACAGAATATTGCATGGGGGCTTGTTCAGCATGCATTAGGGTGGGGGCAGGGAGGTGGTAGTGCTGTGCAGAGCTAATGGATGCGGCTTGGAGTAATGTATGGCACAGTATGGCACAGAGCACAGGTCGTGATCACTGTCAAGCTATTGTAATGACGTGTCAGGTGCAGGCTGAGCACGAGACATAGGAGTGGAGCAGAATAGAGCGGGCATTAAGCGGGCGGGGGTGGAGTAGAATAGACTGGGCAGCTGCTGATATATTCCTGATGCCGACTCATTGATTGTAAACATGGTCTCAGCTAACCAACAGACCACAATATGAGAATGGGGAACAAACGGTTCACTCACCAAAAAGGGACCAGACCTTTGATATGAACTACTGCTACCATTAAAACTTAAGACTGATCCCCTGAATTTCAGGAAGGCGGTAAAGGCACCCCAGTTTCACCAACATATCCCAAGGGGAGGATCTCTACGACAGACCTTCAATAAAGTCATGAAAACAATGTTAGCTTGGTGGCTAGAATGCAACTTTTATGTTGAAAATTATGAACTCCTTCCTATGAACTCTTTCTTTTCCATACCGTGCCCTCCTCACATTCTTATCTATTGCATGCCCCTACCCGTTCTCTAAACTTTCTTGAGCCCTGAAACCACTTGTAATGTAAAACTGTAATAATAAACACATTGATAAATAAATACAAACCTAACTATTCCACTGATCGGGGATCTCAAAATGGGTTTGGCCTATGAATGCAGTGTCCACAACCCTTCAGTGATCCTTAAAAGTGTGGAGCGAAGCGTGAGAGGCAATTGGCTGGAGACCAGGGTGACTGGGGAGCTGACTGTGTCCCAGATGCCCTGCAGATTAGTGCATCTGCAGGACTGGGCATCGACCGCAATAGTGTGGCCCGTGCAGGTTATGAGAAGGCGCACAAAGCGAGGCAGACCTGGAGACAGCCGGAAGCCTCAGGAGATGTCTCTGTACTGTGCGGATGATGATAGCAGATGATCAGCAGTGGAGCGTACCTCTCCAGCTCCAAGCCCTGCGACCGTATCTCTCCAGACCTGAAATCTCTCCACCGGCTCCCGGTGGCTACAGGATCAAGTTCCAGACCCTCTGCATCGTCCACAAGGCTTTCTGGGGCCGGGGACTGCACTACATCCAACTCTCTCGTCCAAAACACCTTCCTTCTCTAGCCCTTTGCTCGGCCACCTCAATCTCTCTGAGGGTCAGACCCTTCTCCGGAAGAGAGTGGGGGGTAGATCTCTTTTTCGCTTAAGGTGCCACCCCCTTTAATGACCTTCCTGGCCCTCTGAAACTTGAGCCAGACTATCTGAAGTTCCAGAAGCAGCTCAAGACCATCCTTTTCGCCTTCTCTCTCTCTCTCTCTCTCTCTCTCTCTCTCTCTCTCTCTCTCTCTCTCTCTCTCTCTCTCTCTCTCTCTCTCTCTCTCTCTCTCTCTCTCTCTCTCTCTCTCTCTCTCTCTCTCTCTCTCTCTCTCTCTCTCTCTCTCTCTCTCTCTCTCTCTCTCTCTCTCTCTCTCTCTCTCTCTCTCTCTCTCTCTCTCTCTCTCTCTCTCTCTCTCTCTCTCTCTCTCTCTCTCTCTCTCTCTCTCTCTCTCTCTCTCTCTCTCTCTCTCTCTCTCTCTCTCTCTCTCTCTCTCTCTCTCTCTCTCTCTCTCTCTCTCTCTCTCTCCCTGCCCTGGCTGCACTTCCCCCTTCCCTCTCCCTGGCACTTCCGCTTTCCCCCTCCCCCCTGCACTTTGTGTTATTGCACTTGCACGATCTGAATGATGAAAGGCCTAGTAAGATTGTTTGTTTTGTCCTCCTTCTGTCTTCCCTCCATTGTCTTGTCGCGCCTAGAAACACTTGTGTACAAGCGCTTTATAAATGACTCATCATATCATATCATAGCCTGGTGGGGACACATCAGTCACTCCAGAATGAAATAGGCCCTTCAAAACTACTGGTGTGAGTGAAAGGAGCTGTTGTCCATTAATTATCTCCTGGCACCATTGCTGTGGAGATTGGCTCTGGCTCGGATAGGTCCTAGCACACCAAGTCTCCAAAGAAAGCCCAGGGGAGCAGTTTGACTGGAGTCTTTCCTCAGCCCCGAATGAACAGGCAAGCGGGTGCTGCTTATGAAATGGGCAAACAAAAAAGGGAAGAACTGACCCCCAGTGAACCGGTCCTTCTGAAATAAGCTGATGCCTTTCATCAGAATGTGGAAGGGCTGGAAATTAAGATGTCTGCATTGGAGCCTAAACTGAGGAAAATAACATGGTGAGTGGCGACCTCCTTGCAATTCCTGGGAGGAGCATCATTAGAGTGAAAGATATGACGACGGAGGTGGAGGGCCTGAGGAACAGCACAACCATGTTTTTACACTGTGGCTCAGGACATCCAGCTGGAACAACCGACGGTCGCATCGAGGAAGGAGAACCTGAGGGTGACGGGTCTCCCTGTCCAGGCAAGTTTCAGGTGTCCTGGTTCCTTTTTTATGGGCTTTCTTAGGAAGGAACTGCTTCTGGGCTCTTCAAACTCACAACACAAGGTGAGGTGTACAGGGTACCAAGGACTAGGGTCTATGACATAAATGCCTCTGGAAGACCTGTCATGCTAGTGTACTGTGATCCCATGCCCAGGGAGTATTTATTCTTTGCAGTGGTGAAGAAAATTGAGATTTTGTTTGTTGGCACATGGGTCAATTTTGGTGCCTAATCTTGAGCCGTGGCTTATACACCATGTGTTGCAATCTGATGGAAGTCTGAGGTAGCTTGGTCAAGTAAGTATTAGCTGTGTCTGTCCTGTGCCCAGTAAAAATGGTTCGCAAAGAGAAGACGTGCGCGTTTACTGAGGTGAGGATCCATTGGGATTCCACAGGTTGTTCTCTGCTCTGGCTGTGCCTGCAAGGCCAGTTAATGCTTCTTATATCTGCTAGCCTAGAGGGATGAATTTCTAGCTTGGTAGGTTGACTATATGAAGAGAAGTAACCCTCCACACACTCACTGGTGGGTGGGTTCTAGAGTTACACACCTTTGACCAGATTCACAAAAAGTAGTGCAAATGAAAGATGTGGAGACAATGCACTCATTTCATTTGTGCTACTTTTAGACATGTTATTCGCAAAGGTGACCTGTGCATTACAGGAGGGGCAGGACAGTTGCCCAAACATGCGCTGTCCAGCTCCCTTGTATACATTAATGTCAGGAGGGCTCCTTCAACAAAGGTTTGAGAGGCTCCCATAAACCATGTGGTTGCGGGGAGTGCATTTCACAGATGTGGGCCTTAAAAGTACCCGTCGATGTGAAACCCTAAAAGTAAGCAAAAGTATTTCCATTCCTGTTTTGGGGATGGAAATGCAAGTGTTACAGCTGCGGTTTAAAAAGTGGCGGTCACACTTTTATTGTAATTACTATTATTAGAGTATTTATTGAGCGCAGACCTAGCTTTGGGAAGTAACAGAGCATTTTACAATAATTAGGGAACAACCCGTGAGGGAAACAGAGAAACAAGTGAGCTAGCGAAAGGGGAGGGGGAGGGTGGGCAATTTGGAAGCAAGGGATCTACTAGCAAGCAGGGGAGGAAACAGTGGGGAGCAGATCACCCAGTCTCAGGTAGGCTTGGTAGTGGAGGGTGTGTGGACCTAGGTGAAAGGGAGGAGCTATTTCATGAAGAGGAGGGTCTTGAACTGAACTGTAGAAGCAAAAGGGCGAGTCTGATGTTGTTGGGAAGGAGGTTCCAGAGTCTTGGAGAATAGACAGAGAAGACCTGTCTTCTGATTCTTTCCTTCCTGCAACATACAAGTTCAAGTTTGCACATGTCCTTACTTCTGGTGGATCATAGACCTCTCGAGATGCTGAGTTTCTCTGTGAGGCAGCTTGTGACTTTAGAGAGGCAGCTTTCAAAATGATGCAGCAGGATTTAAAGGTGATACAGGCTTGTAGCAGGAGCCAGTGCAGTTCGATGAAAGGTCAGGGTGATTTGGTCGAATTTGCAGAGTCCTTTGATGAGTTGTGCTGCAGCATGCATGACACATCTCAGGTGCCATGGTAGTTGCCAAGGCCTTCCAAAAGGGCATTGCAACCATCTAGGTGGGAGAGGACCAAGGCCAGTGGAGTAACTTTGATGAAAATGTTGGGGGGACATTACATCTAAAGGCAACGTGCCCCTGCCAAATGAATAGCGACAAAATGGTGTGCCACAAAAGTTGGGGGGGGGGACACCCTTGTCCCCCTCTAAAATTACACCCATGACCAAGGCGTGTACAGCAGTGCAGAAAGTTATTTTCTTGGATGAAAGGATTGATTTTCCGCAGGAGAGAAAGTTGATACCAAGCCGTTTGTTTCTTCCTTGATATCTGCTGTTTGAAGTAAAGGTCTCAGTCAAAGTCAAACCCAAGGGACGGGGCTCAGGTGGCCCGCTAGGGTGGGAAGCACTGCAGGTTCCTAGCAGAGACCCAGGTATGGATGCCAGGGTGTTCAGTGTTGTTAGTCAGCAGTAGGAATTAATTCTTGGAGGGGTTGAGCTTCAGATAAACCTGGACATACAGAACTGGATCAATGTGAGGCAGCCCTTGAGGCTGTGGAAATCTTCGATGGAGGTTATCTTAAGGTTGATCTGTGTGCCTTCTGTGTTTTGGTGGATGAGGATGTTGTGTGGAGGGAGGAGGGTTCAGAGCGGTTCCATGTGAAGATTGAAGATCATGGGGGAGGGGATGGATCCTTGTGGGACTTTCGAGGTGATGTGTACTGTTGCTGATCTAGAGGAATCCATTTGTACAAGCTGGTGGTGAGTAACAAGGTAGGATTTGAACCAGCTGAGGATGACCTTGCTGATCAACATGTAGTGATGCAGATTGGCTATGAGTGTCTGGTGGTTTACTGTGTCGAATGCAGCTGAGCGGTCAAGGGAACCAGGAGGCAAGGATGAATTCAAGAAGAAATCATGGCTGGGTCAGAAATGAATTACCATCCAAGATGCACTCAAATGCCCTTTGTGAATTGAGCTGCTCCTTTCTGTTGCAGAAGTGATGAGATGTGTTAGCACATCTCATCAGTTGCACCGAAAATGTTTTGAGAATCTGCCATTTTTCATTCCTTGGGGGATTAACTTTAATAAAGAGATGAGTGGTGTGAAAAACCAGAGGGTGGTTCACTGTGTAGACCCCGGGGATCCCTTTCTCAGGTGGCCAGGGCACGGCCGTTGCCTTTAGATCCAGACCCTGGGGGTGGACAAGTGCAGGAGGATCACCTGGGTGAGGGGTCCTTCGGGGAGTGGGGGAGGAACGCCCGATGGCGAGACATGGTATCCTCCCTTTCCAAATACCCTTGTCCCATCCTATTTTATAGGATATTCCAACTTACCAAACCCCTCCCCCCTTTCCTACACAAACTCTGATCTGAGGAAGAGGAGGTCTGAGGCTAAAAGGTGAACCACCCAAACAATACATTGTTCATGTCCCACTAATAAGATAAGGCAGGATCAGGCACTTGATCTTAATTACATTCACCTGGTACCTATTAGCTCTGCCCACATGGTTAAAAGGTGGAACACTGAGAAACACTCTGGGCAAGGCAATGCATGAGAAGGAGAAGTTCTTCTAGTGCGACGGTGAACCAGGCGGAGCAGAGCGACAGGCCATGGTATGGAACTGGGGTACGGAGAAACCTTGGATACCGTGGCGAGAGATTGTGACCTCCGAATGGACTTCAAGGTTGCACAAGGAAGCCCAGTCAGAGAGAAGAGACCTCATTTGTGTTTCAAGGATTACAGCCACCCTCATGGGTGAATGGCAGAGTTGGGGAGGTGCAGCAGCAGTTGTGGTATCAGACAGATTACAGGTATCATAGGTTGTGCGCTCCTTCAGTTTTTTATTTACAGTTTTTCAATAAGTTTCCATGTTTAGGATACTTGTGTATACATTGTTCGCATTAACTTCTGATTCTTCAAATTCTGTGCTCTCATTTTTTTGAAATTCACATATTTTTAATCCCTTATTACGTGCTCCAATTTTTTGAAATTCATGTATTTTTAGTATTCAGAAATCCCACTCTAGTCTGTACTAAAAGCACAATTTATTGATGTACCAGGGCTCAAGTTGCGGGTACACGTGGGTGGACATAGTCCACCCAATTTTTTAAGAGGGTGGACTCAGTCCCCCTAGCTAAAATGATAAATATTGAGTGTCCTCTTTGAATTTATGAATTAAATCCGACCTCAAGGATCGAACCAATGCCGGACACTTCACCACTGCACCATATAACTGAATGAAAAATATCAAACAAGTAAAGGTGAAATGTCCCATTTCGGTGCTGCAGGTTCCAGGGAAAACATTTGTATTGTTTCATGGAGTTTAAAAAATGAACACCTTCTAACGTATTCAAAAACACTATTAGAAGAAAATATCCTCACTTGGTTTTGTGTGTGTGTTGATTTTATGAAAGGTTAATGCCATTCGTCCTATGCAATTTGGGTGGTTATGCAAACCCAATTTGATGAAATGTGCATATTTCACCTTGATATGCTAATTTCCCGCGACGTCACATAATATTGCGTTATTCGATGTGTCCCCCCCACTTTGATTTTTAGGACTTGACCCCCTGATGTACACTGAGAAGTGCAAGATCTTAGGAACTGTTTTACCCTAAAGGGATTGCAAATACATTTAATGATAGAACAGTGTATCCCAGGCCATAACTATTATTACGAACCTCCATGCACATCACAGCATGAGCCCAGGACAGTAGAAAGTCAAAGAATTTGTGTTCTTTCACCAAGCATGGATCCCATCTGCCATTTTGAAAAAGGATGCTTATTATGGTGCCTCAGTTGTCAACAGTCCATGGCTTCTATGGAAGTCTGCTCCAAGAACATGACTAGCTGTAGGACCAGTAGTTGCAAAACCTCCTATTAGGAAACAATCTTTCACAGTTTAATGTCAGATGAAAATCTCTATCCCTGACTGATGGGTCCGGCCGATAATAAGAGTCGGCCATTTAATTACATTCCAGTGCATCTCCTAACTGGTGTCTCTAATCCAACCCCACTGCCAAGATGCTCAGTCAAGATTAAAGCTCTCTTCTCAGGTGTTCAGGTACTTCACAGCAGTGGATCTGGTACCTCCTCCAGCCTAGGGGGAAGGAATATTCTCAACCCTCTTCTAAACCCAAGAGCCATAGGAGGGTTAAGCCTGGGATTGGCTCTGAATGATGTGTGCAGGTTTGACTTCCCTCGCCAGTTTTGGATGTTGACATGGCAATAAATCCTCAGGTTGGTTCTATGCCGCTACATCGCCATGATTTTTTTCAAAATCATTTTTTTCGAAAAGAATTATTTAGAAAACATCATCTAAATGTATTTGTTTTTTATTGTGGGTTCCCCAACAAATTCCCCTCTTCCCTTAATTGTAAAACCTACCCCGTCCCCCTCGAGAACCCATATAACCCTTACCCCACTACCCCATATAGTTCAATGAGATTTTTCCATGTATATATTTTTTCAAGAATTACATCGAAAAAACTCCAGGGAATGAAACAATGCAACACCTTCAGGCTTTTTGATCCTGGCGACTTTGTGTCATAGATGGAGTTGAAGGATGCACGACTCTTTACATCCCATTTCAACAAGGAGATCAACAGGTCCTAAGCTTCACAGTGGGAGAAGGTCATGTTCAGTTCACAGCGTTGCCTTTGGCTAGTATCTGCCCCTCAACTTTCTCACTAAGGTATTGCCACCATTGGTAGGACTGATGCATTAATAGGTGGTTCAGGGTGTCAGTGACCTGATCCTGTCTTCTACTTTCTCAAGGGCGTCCATTCTCAGAAGGCCTAATTACACAGACAGACGAGACTCATCTTCACACACATCAAGCCACTATCCCAACACATCCTCTCCCACTGATCCTCCAGCATCCATGGAGCACAGACTCATCCCAGTCTTGTGCAAGGTCTTGAGTGTTCCTCGGCGGTGCCAACATTGTGTATCATCAGGATAGTGCACTCTTAATGGTCGGAGTTTCTCTCAATCACCCAGCGCCAATCTTTGTAACCATGGATGCCAGCCAAGTGGGTTGGGGGATAAGGCTGGGATCCAGGGGAACAGGTAATCCCAGAGAAGGAGGCCAGCGGCCAGAGACCGCACTCACTGCATTGGAAAGTGTTGATCCATCAGGCTCGTCTTGCTCTTGATGCTAGCTTGATTAATCTGAATGTCATGGTTTGCACAGACAGAAAAGTGGTCTGGTGTAACTTCGGCGGGTGGGAGGGGTGGCACAGGAGCCCTTGCTATCTCCACGGTAGCTCAGAAGGTCTGTGTCAAGGGAGAGGTGAATGGGATGTCTACTGTATGATCCAGTGGGTCTCCTGCTGTCACTTCCTTTGAAACCTCGCTTTGTGCAGAGGTAGCATCTCTAATTCAGAAGACTCGTATGGCTGGACTATGTCACCACAGACAACCTCGGTGCCTCAAACCCCAGGTTATTTCTGAGGTGATGGAGCCCCTCTAAAACCACTTGGCCTGTGAAGGACACGACCTTCTGCTCACGAGGGAGCTATGGCAATACATGTGCACATAGGGCAGCCCTGGCCACCTGTTCAACACTTCATTGGACTTCCCGCTGTGTGAACGCTGTGATATGATGTGATATGATATGGCATTTATAACGCGCCTATGCACAAGTTTTTCAAGATGCGACGAGGCAAGAGAGGGGGGAACAGAGGGAAGACAGAGACAACGATCTTACTAGGCCAGGTGACATTGAGATCGCTGAAGTGCATGGGAGGGGGGAAGGGGAAAAGTGCGGGGGAAGAGGGCAGTGCAGTACATAGGATCAACAGTAATAAATAAATAAAATAAATAAAAATGATAGGTTAAAAGTGCAGCCAGCTTGTGGGAAGTATCGGGGTAAGTGCAGACATCAAGTGTCAAGAGCTGGTGGGGAGTGTAGAGAAACAGAAACAGTCCCAAGTTCAGGGGTTTCCTGGGAGGAAGCTGGCGGAGGAGGGGACCTGGGCCCGAGATCAGAGGGTAGCCAGGTGACCAGTGCATTTTCAGTCAGAGGTTCATGAAGGGAGAGGAGGAGAGAAAGCAGAAGCAAAGAGGATGGTCTTGAGGTGCTTCCGGAACCGGAGATGGTTCTCCTCAAGTTTCAGGGGGGCTGTTCCAGAGGGAGGCCCCTGCCGAAGAAAGAGATCTACCATCAACTTGTTGCTTGGAGAAGCAACTGACCCTGATGGAGTTGAAGGCGGATAAGTGAAAAGCTCGAGAAGGAAGATACTTAGGAAGAGAGAGCTGAAGGTATTGAGGCCCCAGGCCCCAGAAGGCCTTGTGGACAATGCAGAGGGTTTTGAACTTAATCCTCGCAGCAACTGGGAGCCAGTGCAGAGATTTCAGACCTGGAGAAATACGATCCCTGGGCTTGAGGCCAAGGACAAGTCTCGCAGTCCTGTTCTGGATGAGTTGTAGAGGTCGGAGAGTAGAAGCAGGCAGATTTAGAAAGAGGCTTTTGGAGTAGTCCAGCCTAGAGAGAACCAAAAGCTCTGGAGACAGTGAGCTTCTGGGGGAAGGAGAGGAAAGGAAGAATACCTCTGAGGAGGTGCAGAAGGTAGTGTGACTTCTTAGAGATGTCAGAGATGTGAGGTGAGAAGGAGAGTGCAGAGTTGAAGATGACCCTGAGGTTTTTAGCCTCACAAGTGGGAGAAGCAAGAGGGCCAATAGAAGCCAGCCAGAAAGCGATAGGCAAGGAAGGAGCAGGAGTGCCGATGAGGAGAATGCTGGGGCCGTCAATAAACAGGGGGATTGTGATGCAATAGGATAGCATCATGCCTCTGCATCTGTACATGATAGGCCCCTTGCTTTCCGCTTTGCCAGCACCAGCTCTATGCAGGTACATGCAGACATCCCAGGAGCGTTCTGCTTAAATGTGTGCATTTGGCATGCCAGCACCAAAGCGGTGTTATGGCAACCCTGAATATGGCTCCCTGTGAGTTATCACCATTTTGAGGTCGGGCAGCATCCAGATGGAGATGCCTTGTGGGAAATAACCTATGAAACCTCGCTGAGCTGTGTCAATGCTTTTGTGAGACTGGGGCTCACTCGGGTGCTCGCTGCAGCAGGAACTGCCTTAATGGTTGCTAGTGGTATTCTATCTCCCGATTCCTCTGGATGACCCGCCAGAAGGGGCCCTAAGGCCTCTCCTTGAATACCCTGTCTTGTGCCAAAATAGTAGACATGTGGATACCCTACTAGCCAATAGGAAAAAAGCACAAAACAACTTCACCACAATGACTCACTTTCTAGAACTGAGGGGAAGAGGTGAAACATGCTCAGAGAAGGCAGTCCTCCAAGTTAAGTTTTCTCAGAGTCTCTTGTTTCTATTTGGAGGTCGCTGCTGGATCTTACGTTTCCTGGGTTGGTATCGGGTGATTTTTGCTTGTTGGAATTCGGCTCCTTGCCTGTGTGATGATCTCTGGCCAATTCAGAGGGCTTTGAAATTGATTTGTTTCTTGACTGGTTGCCAATGTAGACTTCTGAGGGCTGGGGTGATGTGATCTCTTCAATTTAGTAGCAGGATAATGTCTCTCTTTGGAGAACAGCACCCTAATCGTTAAGGACTGTGATGAGGAAGATGGATGAGGAGCGTATTGAAGCATTACTGGTTAAATGGAAGTCAGAATGTTCTTACTTCGCCTATGCATTACTATTAACTCACATACAATAATCCTTTACTACTGCCAGTAAAGTGGGTGCGTGCGGCTAGAAGAGGAGCATACGTCCAGGGCAATTCAGAAACCTGCTGGTTGCACAGGGATGTGCAATCGGCTCACGATATCCTCCAGCCAGGAGGATGTATGCGCATGCGCCCTCGTTGCTAGAGGGGTCCTGCCTGCTATAGAATGGCCAGGATGTCGGCGCAAGTGCCTTGACACATGTCCTGTCATGCATATCTGAAAGGTCATTTAGCTGCCCACCCATGGATGGCCATTGACTCCCAGTACCCAGGTGAGCAGGGGCTTGTGGGCAGACATCCCCCATTGCAGCTGCTGGGTTTAAAGCGCCTGTCATAAGAAGTGCTGGTTTTGATAATTCCAAACCTATTGCAGGAGTGGGAATCAGTGCTGGAAATGGAAATGTTCTCTTCGGGTTCCCCACCTCTTTCTGTAGTGGTAGGCGGAAAGGGACGAGAGGGGGTTAGGAGAGAAGGTTATGTGGGCGAGCTGAGGGGCAGAGTCCCAGGCCAGGTGTAGCAACAGCCCTTCTTTTCAGGGACCCCAATCCTGGCGATTTGCATAAAAGCAAAGAGCATTTTGGGTACATAAGAATAAAAATGCAAGCTAATACAGATTCAGCAAAAATCCTTCTGAGTAACTCTCCTCTTTACTCGTTTCATTTGACTCAAAACTCACCCTAACAGCTGTCTGTGCATTACAAGACATATTTAGCTATTTGAACAGCGTGTGCACAGGATGTGCGGCAAGACAAACTTTGCCAGAGGGCAATTATGTCTTGTTCCAGCCCTACTCTGGCGGGAAAGTAAAAACGAAATCCAAATGTTTCTGTTGCTCACAAGCTTTCTATTTTCATCACTGCAGGGAAGGCAAGTCTCTGAAAAGACCCCTGTTTGCTTGCACTTCCCCTGGGCCTGGCCGGTGAAAGGGCAGACGCGGGTGCAAGGGAAGGCTGCCAGGGCAACGCATGCACTCAGAGACATGCTCAGGGATGTATCCGTGCACCACGGCATGTAAGTACACATCCACACATGTTGCGTTGCTCTAAAAGCATCCACACAATCATTTGTGCATGCTGTGTTTCACTTTTGTGAAGCAGCCCAACGCTAAATGCGTTGCTTTCCCCTATTTGCAGGACCAGTGGGTTTGCACACGTGAGGCAAATCTTCTGTCAATGTGGCCCCACATGCAGCTCCCCATAGATATGTATTGATTTGCAGAGATGTGTGTGCAAACTGCACGGACATATTCCAAGTCCCACAGCATGCCAATCCTTGCCTCCTTATGTTGACAAGAAGTAAGTGACAGTAAGCCGGGCACTAGACACAGCGGTGCTGTAGAGCTTTCAGGAACTCAAGGGCAACACTCGAGCTCTAGAGAGACCTTGCCGAGGACTTGCTTTCCATGCTTGGAAAGTGGTCGAAAGGCACTTGTCCTCATGTGACCTTTTGTAGAAGGCTGGCTATCTCATCAGAACTGATTCAGCCACCACTTTATGAAAAACAAGCATTGGCAAAATCAACAGTTTTCCTTATGCAGAGGCATGGAAAGGGGATTTACCAGGCACTGCCACAACGGTACAACCTGGCCATAATGTGGAAACAACTGGAAATTGGTGCGTGTAACTAGTCATATATTAGCACTCTCTGGCAGATTCCTATGCATTGCCTATATGCATATTAAAATTGTTGGCTTTGTCAATGTTTGTTTTAGTAGGACTTCAGTGCAAGGAACAGATGGGAGGACACACTGCTTATAAATCAAGTGGCTGAGGAAAAACGTGTTTAGGATATTGTTACTACATCAGGAGCACAATTATAACAGCAATTAAGCCATTAACTCACAGAAGAATACTTAGAAATAATACTGACAGATCCTATACAGCACAAGGTTTGAAGCTACTGCTTGACAGAACTTGCTCAAAGAGATCATGGGAGGATGTGATTGGCCACATACCGGGTGAGAATGGCTAAAGGAATTAGCATGGCCATGGGCAGTCACTGGATGGGTAAATAGGCAAACATCTAAAAGTGTATCCCTTCACACATCCCTTCTCCCTCCTAACTGTGCTCCAGTGCAATAGTTTCAGTTTATAGCACCACCTAATTGCCAAAACAATCAAGCTGTGGTGAAGTGAAGGGAATCAGGGCAGTTAGAGTGACAGCAGAGGACGGATGGCAAAGATGTAGCCAAAGAAAGTGAAAGAGACTGCGTTCTACCATGGGTGAGAGGCTGTCTCCACTCCAGATTCCTTGCCCTTGTCACGGGTGGCACAAGAACTTGCGACCAACCTGGGAAAGAGAAGGGCAGCATGGGGGCAATAGAAAAAGCAATACCAGAGGATCTTTGGAGCAAGTTGTGGTTTGCATGTTTGCCATTGAGGTAGAGAAATGGGTCAAACAAGACAGACTTCTTTTGAACAATAAACTAACCTTAGAGGGAAGCTGGCACTTTCTATCTATCCGACTTCACGTTTTATCTCCCATGACGGTAACACGCCCACAAAGAAATTGAACATTTTGGCTGAGGAGAGTGAGTGGGTGCGGAGGGATTGCTAGCCTAGTGACTGAGTTTCTTCAAGTCCCGGGCAGGTGCTACCACTAGGCAAGGTTAGGCGCTTGCCTATAATGTGAAAACGTTAGAGCATCAAATGCCACCAAAGTCAATAACCACTGAACCACCTTCAAGCAGGCTTCCAATCTGGTAAGATTTCCCTGGACCAGGGGTTTCTGCGGCACTTAATCATATAGAAGCACTTGATCCTGGCAAAGACCAAGCAGTTAGCAGCCTTCCACAGCATCCCGAGAGGCCTATTATGGGAGACTCTATGGCCCAAAAACATACCAGGTAACCTCGTAGATCCAATCATGCTCCTTTATTCCAATAACGAGGCTGGAGTATCGGGTGAGAGGTTACGCAGCCGTTTGATGTGGCTAGGAGAGTCAGGCAAGGCTGCGTCTTGGCTCCGCTGCTATTTTCTATTTACATTGATTACGTCATTAAGGAGCTACTCTTGACTGCTCCTGATCCCCCGCTGCCACGGAATTACAAAATCCCAGCCCTCTTCTTTGCAGCACTCCGGCTGGGTTGCGTGCAGCACACTTGTGTTTTCTTACGGAATTCAATGAGCTGGGCTTGGAAATTAATTGCAATAAAACTAAGTCTATGGTCTTTAGCCTCGGAAGGTCCAACATCAAAACACTGCACCGAAGCACGGGTGGCACCGATTTAGAACAGGTGCATTGCTACGACTACCTTGCCATACATTTTGCTGGTGATATAGGCTGGGCTCACCAGCTACTTAAGACCAAGATAATAATGGAAAAATATACTGGAGCACAGGAAAAATTATATCACAAACATGGAGGGGGTGCTATTAAATCAGCATTAGAAAGTTCAGCTTTGAGTACTGCGGAAAAAAGGGGTTATTTGGGTTTGGCTGAAAACTTAAATATCTCTCGAAGCTGAATACTTTCCCCTACAAAATACATTAAGTACTGCTTTCGCTGTGTGCCTGCAATCACCCAGGCATGACATGTTTATCTCTTAAAAGGATCATGAAACAAATGCTGCTGTCACTTTTTTGACTCAGTACGGATAGAGCAGAGGAGTGAAAGTGTAAAGTCCCTGCCCTTCATGTGCTGGACAGACAGATTTCCATCTGGTGATTTGCTAAAGAAGGGTGAGCTGAAGCAGATCTCAATATTTCGAATGTATCCAGTCTGCCCTTTTAAATTTGAAAGTTGTAAACCATTGAGCTGGAACAATATTTTATGGAGTCACTATTGGAAAATGGGGCTTTCTTTAGGCACTTATTGATTTGCTGATGGCCTGTCTAAGAAATCTGAAATGTAATGGTTACAATCCCACCAATTCCAAATCCAAATACTTAAGTGGATAAATATGGCTGTTGCAGAGATCACAGTTATTTCCAAACCCTGGGTAAAATAGCGCAGGAGGTAGTGTACCTGCAGCAAGAACTGTGTTCAGCCTGCAGGCTGGCCTTCTTGGTGCTGGTGAGCTTATCTTAACCATGGCTTCCCACCAATTAGCATCTCTATCCATCATCACCTCAGTGGTCTGCTATCAATTAGGCTTTGAAGATTGGCCTTGAGTTTGTTCTGTACTGTGGAGAATTCAGGGGAGTGTAGGCACGCTCTGCCCTCATGCGTAGGTGTAATCATCTTGTTCGTCCAGCTTCATCCTTCCACGTGACTGAAGACCATGGAATCGAGCTTCTAGTGTCTTTAAATACGATTTTTTAATAGACCTCTGATGTCTTCTTTGTTCTGTTCATGCCTTCTGAACAGGAGTTTTGTTCTTTCACACAATTTGTATCCAATGTCACTTTACTCAACTCTCTTTCTGAGATTTCACTTTTGTAATTCAAGTTGCTTTTAACTGTGACACACTTAGAAAAGAGGCCTTCTTTCTAAAGTCCAGCACTGCTATAACACATAGTGGAAAACATCCATCTTTTACTTGTCCATATTCTATATATACACATTGGCGCTTGCCGCAATGTATTCACTATAAAGCTAACCTCAAGATTACTTTGTCTGATTGCATTTCTTTTGCATCTGTACGCGTGTAAAATGACTTCATATCTTCATCAGTTCTGTAGCATAAGCTTCTCCACCTTGATCCCAAGATGTCACTTATCTTTGATATCTTCTTGATGCCTTATAGAATATCTTCATTCTCTTGTGTCTGCATCCTCTTCATACTTCATCTCGACTCAGTGTGACATCACCATTCATCTTTGTCATTTATTTGCTCTGCTTCTTCGGGAATCTTATTCAAATGGCCATCATATTTTCTTGTATGTAGGTATGGTTTACTCAATGGGAACCTTGCTTCCAGGATTCTCCTAGGTATCGGTATTCCCAATGGTACTGCACGATTTGCACACTCTGGTTCCCAACATAAAGGCAATACGGGTGAGGTGGTTGAGGTGGGGGTACTTGGCTCCTCCTCTACACTGTTGTCAATGGCAGAAGGTTCTAAGATTCCCTGGTTCTTACATGTTAAGAAATGATTGGTAGCACTGGGGATGAGCTTCTACTGGGAAGAACCATCGCTCTTTACATCAGAGCTCAAATTAATGTGGCATTGCACAACTGCAGGAGGAGAAAGATGGCATCTGAGTGTCCTGTTCTGGTTCATGGCTCAGAATATCTGAATCTGAAAGTTATGCTGGGGCACGAGAAGTACCTTGATGTGATTACACCAGGTCATGCGTGAGCCTTAGATATTAAATCCTGCATCGGCTACTTAAATTGGCAGTCTTCCCCAAACCGCTCGGGGAAACTCACATGTACTAGTTGTCCCTCACGAGGAGCTGGGGTCGAAAATCTCCACTTTATGCTATTTTCTGAGAGTTATAAAGGTCTAAGAATAATGTATCTCAAACCATTGTTTGTCCTGCACAGTATCACCACGAACCAAGAGGATGTGAACTTCTGCAAATCAACCTGAAATCTGTACGTGGTTTATGTTTCCAAGTATGTTCATCGGGCATGGCTCAAGAGGAAAATTACCATGGAAAATGTAATATAATGTATTGTTTTGCGCTGTTGTATTACTCTTTGTAATTCATGACTACGATTTCTTAGTTTTTTATATAGTTACAAGAGTTTAAGCTTTGTATGTCAAATGGTTCATTTAAATAGTGACTGTCCTGGATGTTTAACACAATGTTTTTTTTTTTAACAAACTGAGCTGCACCATTTGTATTGCTATTGATTTGTGATGTGTATGTACTTATTGACTTTATGTCGAATAAAGGTCATACAACAGCAAATACCTCTTATACATTTTTGCATACATATATTTATTATTCTCTCTTCAAGTCATGAGGCGGACCGCCCTCTCAGCACTGTCTGCAGCATCAGGCAGCATAACAAGCATTGTGAGGTTCGGGTTGGGACTTGGGGGTTGGTGTGGTGTGCTGTGTTGTGCGCAGGGCCTCAGGCCGCACCTGCAAATGAGCACTGCATGTGCCCTCATGACTGATTCTTGTGCAAATGTTCTTCTTCTCTTCTGACCAGTCATTTGGTCTGGACCATCTGTGGCCGGCCATGTACACTAGCTGCAACCTGCCACTGTGGGCCGTGGGTGGTGGCCCTGCCTGCTGAGAGAGACTCAGACACACGCACAGCACAAGCAGGTGAGGGGTGCCCTATTATTGTAATTGTTCTGTTTCTTAGTCTCTGGGTGGCAACAGCCGAACTGGGTGGAATAGAGGGTAGCTGTATGAAAGCGGAAGGGAGAATGCGTGTATACATGTATGTGTGTGTTATTGTGACTCCTGTGGCCATGGGCCGTAAATTAGCTGGGATTCGCTGGACCTTTTCCCAGGTCACAGCTCATCAGGGAGAGGGGCAGGGCCCAGTCCCGGGGGCCAGGACTGATGCCAGCACTGCCTGCATTGCAGATTGCTACCAACACTGCTTTCCTATACTTAAACAGCCTAGCAAAGCAGAAACTGATTGACACAAACACTGTGACTGTAGCCATTCTATCTCTTTTCCTGTCGACATATGCTCATTGCCCCCATAGGCTCTTTGTCTTTCATTTTTACAATGCTTTGAAACCTCTAGTCTGTGTACCAGGGTGCTAAACATACATAAGTACAGGTGTGCCTGTGTTTTTGGCACCAAGGTGTGTATTTGTGTCCATCTGTCCTACAGGAAATGACTGCTGTCTGCCACCAGCTTTGCCTTTGACCACAGCACCGGTCCTGACAGCTGCACTTCCAAGGCTAAGCATGGAAGACAGACACAGAGCTCAAGTTAACTCAGGCCTGTTATGTACAGCTCATAAAGCTGCCACTCGTATATGCTTTCTTTTAGTCCTATGACTATTGCAGTTGACCAAATGTTTGAGGTGGCACTGCAGTTAAAACCATACTTCAAAAAGCTGGGCTGTACTGTACACAGATGTTATTTAATTATTTACTGCACCTGGAGAGTGGGAAATGAGGCTTTCTGTGTTTTTATTTGCCCCACCCCCATCTTCCTTAGTCCTTAGTTTTGTGGTCTCGTCTCGGTTGTCCTCTGCTAGGGCCTCACTGTCTTTCATCAAGGAGACCTAATCAATTAAATAGCACTCCCATTTAAATACATATTTTCACAAGGAGTTGCTATGTGGTGTGATGCTCTGCCCAAAACTAAGATTTAAAGGCACAGAGAGCGGGCTTGGGTGGGAATACTCTAGGTCAGACTGTGGAAAAACGAAACTATGAGGCAGGTCCTCCTAGGATGTATTCAACTAAGGGGGAGAGGGCTTCAAATGAGGCAGAGGTGCGGAGGAGCATCCTGCTTTAAACCTCCAAGTTATTGTGTCTCCAGAAGCAATTACTTTCTATGCCACTACTCAAGTGCTCGAAGTTGTATATTTTATGGCATAATATAAAGCCCTTTTTCAAGCTTTGTGGCAGGAATGATGATCAAATGAGTGAAAGTAACTTCCCTCTTCTAATGAGTGTGTCACTGTTTGGGTTGCTGTATTTGCAGTCCGTCCTTCTGTTTGTCACTCTCTATAACTGAGCCTAAATACTAACTTCTCTGTGAGTCTGTTCACAACAACCCTATAACTGGGACCGGGCACAGACTGCATTTTGCAGGGCACTTGACAAGGCAGGCAACAGTCACCCACTTAACCAGCATTGTATGAATGTGTGATTTTTGAACTGAGATAAGACGTCAGCAGATGGAGTGCAGTTTTACAACACAGTCTATAGTATGCCATCTTTATGTATTAGAGTCCTCGAGCTGCAAAACATTATGCCCTTAAGAATACATTTGTAGGATGAGACGTTCTCTCTGTACCACGCATGTCTCCTCTGTGTACATTTTTTCTGAGCCAACAAGACTAGTGGCTCTGCCTGAGCAGTGTGCACAGTCATTCTCACTGACCATCAGCATGGTGCGTCAATGGGGGGCACAGTAACAAGGTGTCAAGCCTTTTGCTATGTGGCATTATATTGGGTGATCATTGCTGTGATGGGTGATAAGTGTGAGAGTGACTTAATCTTGAGGTTTATATTAGGCGCACATTTCAATGGGCACTATGGCTCAAAACAAAACATCTATGTGCCCTTTGTGTCTCTTCTCTTGTAAATGTGTTCTATCTCATCTCCCTGGGTGTTGGCATTGTGTGAGATCACAGGAGAATGTTGAGTGAGGAGGTAGAATGTGTATGATTGAAGGAGGTTCCAGCCCAGGCAGTTGATGGATGATAGACTGGCTGGTGGGAGCCAGCGGGTCACCAGCAGATCTTTACATGGTTTGTGCTTCTAATTGATGTAACAGAATGAGAGGAACTGAATGTCAATTTACCTGATCTCCTGTGCATTTTTCATTACCGTTATCTATCATTATTGTGCCATAATACATAGGTTTACTGAGCTACCATCTGCTTGCCAAGTCTTTAATTTGAAAACATGAAATTAATTTAAAAGATAAGGGGGGGTCCAGTAATATTGTTTGTACTTACATAATAAATAGGTATATATGTTCCCTTAACCAATCCCTCCCTTCAATAGATTTTACAGTTTGCCACATAGGATGATATCATAGAGGATGCATATTGAGGTATAAAACCTTTGTATAATCAAATTTGGTTGTGAGTGTGTAAACTACGCTTTTTGTTCGCCAGATTGCCCTACTTTATATTATGATAATAATAAAGTAGTACTTTGCCATATTCTTTGAGTCTTTCCGGTTATTTGGGTCCGAGATCATTATTGGTAATTGCATCTAGCACATGAGACGCTTCAAGGTGCTAGAGCACACTGATTTGGGATTTTGGTTCGAAAACTCTGTTAATCCACCAAGTTTGTAGTTTTGTGTGTTCAGGTATTTTCTTAAGTGTAAGGTGTGCTGCAAACTCTCATCTCAGAACAGGTTATCATGCCATGTTCTTTCTGGAGAGGAGCGCCTGCTACCCTTTTTTTAAATGTTTGTAAGGAACTTGGGGTTGGTCACCCTGATTTACCTGGGGGCAACCAGACGTGGACTCCCTGCTCACTGTGCTCAGAGAGGCACAGCTTCACCTCACTGATGAGGCCCAAAAAGGCTGAAAGACGTGTATGGGGTTGCTGATGGTACTCTTGTTCAGAGAGGAATTGCCATAGCATTTCGGTGCTGGACTGCCCATGTGGGCGGGACAAAGACTGATATGCAAATGGATATTTCCCATCTGTGAAAGGTACAGCTAGCAAAAAGCATGTGCTGCAAACACATCTCAGAACAGGTTATCATGTCATGTTCTTTCTGGAGAGGAGCGCCTGCTACCTTTTTTTGAAATATTTTATTATGATGTGTTAAACTTCTTATTTTTTAGCACCCTAAATTGTGAAACTTAACCTGAAGTGAGCTGTTAACTCAATGCAGGCAGGGACCATAATCTTGGTTACATTTCTGTCTACAGTGTCTAGAAGTAGAAGGTAAATTAGTTGTAAATTCAGCATACTTAATAGCGCCCTGAAAATCAAGCAGAGATTTTGTGCCTGTTGCTCAAAGAAATCAAGCATTACATGTTAAAAACAAGCATTGGCAAATCCAGCCATTTTGGCTTTTTAAAGTTGACGCTGTGTTGACACATGCAGCCATTTAAGGCCCACCATGCCAGGTATTCCATCAAAATGGCAGATACAGAAAAATGATAATAAATGTAAACCAAAAAATTGAGTATGTTAGCAGGCACGCAAACAGTCATCCATATGTATTCATTCATCAGGCGGGTATTTAACCCATGACTATGGCAATACAGATTGAAGTAAATAGGTAAGCAGTGGTTATTCACCACAAGACTTCTAATCATGTGGAAACTTGCGGCTTTGTATATATATTTCCTGTGTTTGAATGGCACACATGCTAAGGAAGAAAACTCATTGTTTTTTTTGTTTCTTTTTGTCTGTTTATTTTCCCCAACTGTATATTTGTGTTGTGTGCTCTTCTTTCCTAACCATCCTCCCCTTCACCCATCCTCAATTTCTATGACTGTACAAACAATGGCAATGATTTCTCAATAATATTGTTGGCATTGGCACAATTGATTTAACATATACATATTTGAATTAACATGTATATTTTTCTGGTCACTATGTATTTCCTTGGTAATTTAAAATGCTTCTGCAAATGTAACAAAATACTTTTAATGGACAATCCTCCAAACCCCCCCCCCCACCCCTTCTATGTCCATGAAATAGAAGGGAGGAACACAATTGTTTAATTTTGCTTGTGAACTAGCCGTGATTTGAGAAAGGCGCTGGAAACGCCGAAACACGTGTCTTCACATAGGGCAACACATACAAAAAACTATCCAATAAAAATTGGAGTATACCGTACCTCTGATACAGTGTGGTATTTTAATCTTTTTTGGCGCATGAATGTACGAAGCAACACCGCTCTGATAATAAATTTATATAGCGCTCCAGGACAAATTCCCTGCAACTCAAACTGCTGTAATGATCAGTGTTATTACTCCTTAACTCAAAGGCCCACAATGTATAGCACTTGCAAAGGCTGAAGGGCTGTGCTGTCACTGCTGCCATTTAAACCTGTGACTGAAGGTTAGGTAATAATAGCATGCCATATTGATATAGCGCCTCATGCCTGTTTATTCACGTATTTAAGCACTGTAAAATGTGCTATTACTTATGCAACTGAATAGTTTTCCATTTTTGAAGCTCAGAAGGATGAAATACTGATTCGGCCTTGGAAGCATTTGAAACTGGGACTATAAGTTGCACACTAATCTTTGCATTGGATACTTAACTTGATCTGCTATTTTATAGAAAGGTGTTGAGAATATATGTCCTGAACTACCATCAAATGTGCAGGTGTATTCACATCAGGGCTTTAAGTGGGCCGGGGCTAGCCTGGGAAGAGCCCCGGCATGCCCAGAAGTATGGGACTGAGGCGGGCCCTGCTGGGGCCCTTTAATGTCCCCTGGCATCTCCGGGCGCTGGAGGACAAGGCTTTTTTCTAAAGCCTTCACTCATAGGCATCGGAAAATAATTCCCTTTCTCTACAATGGTGGCGCTGACAATGGTGAGGCATCCCTTTAATCAATAGTCGCCTGTGGGCCTGTGGGCCGGGCCACCATTAAGGCTGAAAACATGTAGCTGCTGTCCCCCAACATGCATCCTTTTAGGTCATCGTTGCAGAGATCATTACCCTCTCCCCATTTGGGGAGACGGGGAGAGGGTGCTGATCTCTACAAAGGGCTGTCTGGTGGGGTGCCTGTAGCTCATTAAGCCAGGGCTTGTCAAGTGGTCATGGCCTCAAGAGCCAGCAGGAGACCCCCCCCATTGTAAGGTCACACCTGCTTCATGATCTCCCAGCTCGTTTTGCTGTGCCACTTACGGAACCGGTTCACGTTATGTGCCACGTATTGACATCCAATGGGTTGACCAGGTACTCACGTCACATGCCAGTTGGTCTCAGAACTGCAAGGTGACATCATGTAGAGGGTGAATGGATGATGCAGTGGGTGAGATGATGCAGGGCCTAAGTGTTCACCATGGGAGAGGTTTGCAAGTGCAGGACAAGCACTTGCCGGGCCCCGGTGTACAGCTGGGTGCAGTAGCGCTGTTGGCGATCAGCGCTCCATCCCCATAGTCGCTGCTGAGTGCTCCTTTCCCACAACTACATGGCCCTCCAATATTTCCCCAGGGAAGTTTCTGAGTGGTATTTGTAGAGTGATCACATATATAATTGAATTAGGTATTTAATGGGGTTAAATAAGGCATTATATTATAAACAAGCTGCTTCAAAACCACCAAAGCTAAAGGGGGTGTGGTGGAGAAATGGGGGTACCAATCCCATCTATGCTAGGGTTACCTTCAAGGATACTGGGAAACTTTGAAACTGAATAGGTACAGCAGTTCAAATATTTTGGATGGCTCTATTTGGTTTTGTCCTCCTACATGACAAAGTGGTTAGTTACTTGGTGGTAGATTTCTTTGTGGTTTTATTTCTTTTAATACAGGGCCCTCCATATCTCCCCTCCCAGCCCCATCCACTTCCACATCCTTTTCCACTCCTCCACACCTTGTACCCCTCTTAACATCTGTTTTTACCCCTGATGAAACCTACCATGGATTAATTTACCACTTCCTAATGTGTGGGGATAAATACTGCGGCACACAAACCAGGATGCCCTTACAAAGCCCAAAGACATAGTCCTGGGTGAGGTGGGTGGTTTCAGGCTGGGGGGGCTGCTGAAGGCTTCAGGCAATCAAAATTTGAGGTACTTCCTGAACTTCAGGTAGTTTTGCTGGGCTCAGAACTTCCTTGCGAGGTGATACCATAACTTAGTGTCCACAAAGGCAAGGCTTCTTACATGAGCATGCTTCTTTCTGCAGCATGGCTGTTGCGTGAATCATCCGAGGATCCTGGTTGTCTCTAGAGACCTTGTGGCTGATGCTTGCTTCTTTCTACAGCATAGCTGTTGTCTGGATGATCAGAGGATCCTGGTTGGGGCATTAGGCTTGAAAAGCCTGGACAGATATTGGGGCCCCGTATCTCCATAGACCTTGTGGCTGATGCTTGCTTCTTTCTGCATCATAGCTGTTGCGTGGATGATCTGAGGGACCTGGTTGGGGCATAATGTTTGAATAGTCTGGACAGATATTGGGACCCCTTATCTCTAGAGACCTTGTGGCTGATGCTAGCTCCTTTCTGGAGCATAGCTGTTGCCTGAATGATCTGAGGATCCTGGTTGGAGCATAAGGTTTGAATAGTCTGGACAGATATTGGGGCCCCATATCTCTAGAGACCTTGTGGCTGATGCTAGCTTCTTTCTGGAGCATAGCTATTGCCTGAATGATCTGAGGATCCTGCATGGAGCATAAGGTTTGAATAGTCTGAACAGATATTGGGCACCTTATCTCTAGAGACCTTGTGGTTGATGCTAGCTTCTTTCTGGAGCATAGCTGTTGCCTGAATGATCCGAGGATCCTGGTTGGAGCATAAGGTTTGAATAGTCTGAACAGATATTGGGGCCCTGTATCTCTAGAGACCTTGTGACTGATGCTTGCTTCTTTCTACAGCATAGCTGTTGTGTGGATGATCTGAGGAACCTGGTTGGGGCACAAGGTTTGAGTAGTCTGGAAAGATATTGGGGCCAGTGTCTATTGAGATCTTGTGGATGTTTCTAACCACCTTGGCCTGGATCCTCTGTTCCATTGGGAGCTTGTGCAGGGACATTAAGACCTGGTTGATGTGTTCTCGATTCTGTAAGGCCCATATAAGTGGCAGTTCCGCTCTGGATGAGTTGCAATTGATATAGGCCTTATCTAATGCCTCTGTGGGCATTCTCTGGCAAACTCCGCTGGGATAGGACCAGGACTCCAACAAATCTGTTCTTTGATAGGCTCCTAAGAGTGGAAGGGCTATCTTCAGAAGGTGAAGTTGGAAGTCAGCTTTCTATTAGTAGTGGTGAACTAAATTGTGTAGGGGTGCTTATTTATCATATTTATATTAAGTGTACTTCAACTATTCATGAATTGTATTTTTTACATTATATGACGATCTGTTTTTTTATTAACCATCAAACAAAAAAGAAAATCAGCTTTTTGGCATATAACAGCATCATTTATACTTCATGTAACCTGGCACGATTTTTCCAGTTTCTGGCTTTCCTTTTGCAAACTATTCTAATCTTTAGTCTATTGGCGTGAAACACGACTACTGCCAGAATGCATCAGTTTGTTAAGTGAAAGACCAGGATAGGACACAAGGGTGTCTGCGATAGAGGTGATGGCTTACTCGACACAGGTGGAAAGGTCATTCGATGGCAGAGTGGTGTCTTATTACTTGACGGCACAACACATGACCGAGACTGTGATGCCGATCATGAGGGCTATGTTTCTGGGCTTCTTGGTGGTGCCAGGAGCGAGCAATGCCAACATGCCCCCTTGCATTTAGTGGGGGCTCGCTCGTCCTGTTTTTCCTTGGATAGAACCTCCGAGGTAACAGCAGTGACCTCAGAGCAGGGTTGCTTCAAGGCCCCGCCTCCAGGGGTGTAAAAGGATGTGGGTGGGACACAGAGGATGGGGCTGTCCTCTGAGCTAATGCACACCACATAATGCACCCAGCTATGAGCCAAAACTAAACAAGGCAGATGTTGGGAGTTTAGTTGCATAAGGTGGCACCCCAGGGGGAGCATTACTGATTTTAAGGCACATTACACATACTCACATGAATTTTCTGTATGCTAGCGTTGCTTGTTCATTTCCTGTCCATCCGTGTTCCTGTGCTTCCATGCTACCATTGGTCAACGTGCATTGAGATGGTAAAGGCCACTCCTTGGCCCACCACAACTAAACATTTCACCTGTGGCAGATCTGAGCCATCCCCAGTTCCTCATATCCATCCACCCTCCATCTCCGGTGCCCACTGCTGTGTCCTTTGCTTCACAGAAAGTGGTCTCCGGGCCATTTAGTGCCCTATGAGGGCTAAGCATGCGCACATCAGGGCAGTGGTTTCAAGAACAGCTCTTCCAGCCTGTCCCTTAAATCAAGAGGAAGGTGGGGCGGGGGGAAAAAAAACAAGCGATGTATTGCAGGAATCACAAGCTATTGTTTTGGAAACAACAGTTCGTTCTAACGTGCTAGTCATATCTTTTTTTAAATTTTAAACCTCTGTGCCAACGACTCAGTGCCCTCAATCCCATGTGAGCTGATGGAGGAACCGATGCCCTCGCTTTACGCAGGGCATCACTGCCTTGATCCTTGAAGCACAGTCCCTAACTTATTGCACCAGTTGAACCCTATGCTCACCATTATGCAACCCCAAACAATCACATCACTGGGGCTGACCACCTGCAGCCCCTCCTCGACCTTCACCTCTGCTATAAAGGGAAACGTCACCAGACAATGGAAGCCATCAGTGAGCTGGGGTCCTTTCGACGCCAAAATACACACAATGATAACATCAGGGCTTTGTGTATAAATATATATTGTCACTCTCTCATTGGCTGTGAACGAGAATCCGCTCAGTGTCACAAGAATACAAGGATTCCATCTCAGGTCCGCCCGCTTCAGTGCGGCAATGTAAGGGCGGCAGCGGGTCCCATTGTTGACTTCTCCAGAAAGGGGTGGCTCGAACGGGTGCTATGGTTACATAAGGGTAATGCACACATTTCAGGAAGCTTATACTTGCTTCCCTCTACCATTGTTAAATATCAGGTCCTGCTGTAAACAAACGGTATAGAAATGAAGGCAGGCAATAAAAAGTGCATCAGAAGTTGTTCTGATTGAGACCAGCCCTGCATACATTGTTCTCTTCCCAAACCCCGCGGGTCGGATCACTTGCCGCACACACCTATTTCTCCCTCATTTCAGGGATCCGCCGTGTCCTGTGCACCGCCCAGACTCGTCCTCTTTTCTGCAGTTGACACTTTCCACCTATTCCAGCACCAACAACTCCTTGGAAAACGGTGGCGAATCAGGGCCGTGTTCCGGAGCATGCGCAAATGATGCTAGGAATTTGATGTGGCTCGGAGTAAACATTGAACTCGGTAATTCATCCCACTCTTCCGAGTTTCCCGCCAGCCGATGGAAATCCTAAGAGTCTGTCAAGGTGAAGGAGGCGTGCCCTACTCCGCCATGTAATGTGCCTGCGTCTTGAGTTCTGCATGGTCCAAGTGCAGTTTCCAAGGCTCTCTACCCACTACTTCAAGTAGGTCCATTAAAAAGGCAGTCTGTCATGTGCTTCCTTCTGCAAATGGAGCGCTCCACACTGGATACATCCACACGTGCAACCAAGGGAAGCCGACCTTTCTTCAGACCCAAACTGTTGCAGTCTTCTGGCTGATTGCCTCCTGTTTGATGGGTGGGAAAATAGAAGTGATTGGTGTTAATTATTGTTATTATTTGTATAATGTTTTTATTAGTTCAATTAACTATTTCACATATATTACAATTCCATAATCTAGACAACAATTAAAATAGTTGACATATTGAAATTATTTCTTATAAAAAATCCACATGCATCAAACTTTGCACATGCTTTCAGCCATATATTAAATAGTGCAATCATTGATGCAATATTCCAAAAATTATCTAATTTATTTATGTATTGCCCATCTACCATGCCATCACCAATCTTGCATTCCAAGTTAAGATTCTTGAGAAAGCAGCAGTCACACAACTCCTCCAACTCATGGACAGCAACAACCTCCTTCATTCCTACCAATCTGTCTTCAGATCCAGATGCAGGACAGAAACGGCTACCAGAAAGCTGATCGATGATGCCCTTAATATCCTCAATGATGACCATCCTTGCCTCCTGGTTCTCCTCAGCATCTCATCAGCATTCAACAAAGAAGACAACCTGACACACACTGACATTCTGCATTGCCAATTTGACATCATCAAGACCACCCTCACCTGGTTCAACTCCTACCTTGCTAACTGCCTCCAGTCTGTCCAAATGGATTCCTCCAGATAACCAACCCATCAACTGTGGAGGCCCCTTTGATCATCAACCATCACATGGAACCGTTTGGAACACCCCGGAGTCCACACAACACCCACATCCACAAATACAGAGATGACAAACAGCACTACCTCAAGATATCCTCCCTCAGAGACATCCACAGGCTCAAGTACTGCTTCACATTGAGGCAGTACTGGATGTTCAGTGCTCACTTGAAGGTCAACCCCTCCAAGATTGAACTCCTATTGTCTGATCAACAACACCAAACACCCTGACATTCAGGCCTGTCTCTCCGCCATGAAACTCGAGGGTTGCACACACAGTCTCATCACCTGCGCCAAGTCCCTTCGGTTTTATATCAACAGACACATCTCCTTTAAGGAGCACATAGCAAGGAAGACACAAATGGCTTGGCACTATCTTTTTCTCCTGTGGAAATCAAGCCCTTCATTCCAGCAAACAACTTCAGATGGGCATTACCACCTGGATGGCTTTCAAGTGTCCCACTGCACCCCTGAGATGTGACCTAAATGCATCAGCACAACACATCATCAAAAGACTCCACATATTCCACCACATCACCACGACCTTCATCGAACTGTACTGGCTCCTGCTGCAAGCAGGTATACCTTTAAATCCTGCTGCTTCCAGCACCTATCAATGGTGGTCTAACTTTTCCCACTTACCATGTTGCGCTCCACGTAGACGACTGCATCGTGGACAGTCACAAAAACATGCTGAGTGCTCAAGTGCTCCATGAGGCCGCTGGAAGTCAGAGTCTTCAGTACATTGTCTAGAGAAGCAGGAAAGAGCAGGTGAAGCACATAGACTGGTCAGGAAAGTATCTGTGGTTATAGTTGTATTCCGTGTGTGATTATTTGTGGTTTCCCCAAATCATAAAATAGAGCTACACACACATTAATGTGAATAAATGGCCATACACAGTTGTGGCACGTTAAGATATCCTGACCCAGTAGGTCTAGAATATCTTTCCTATGTATTAGGGGGAAGTGATTATGAGAATAAACCATGTTAAGTTAATGTTATAGGCTTAACATGCCTGAGGCCAGGATACTAGACCTGCTGCCCCTAGAGCAGAGAAGTCAAGAGGCCAATAAGACCCACACCCACAGTCAAAAAGTCAGAATCCCTGGCATAAGAGATCAAAAGCCGTTGAAAAGATGCACCTACAGTCCAGCCTTGAATTAGCCACTTGCAGGGTCAATGGATCAAATGCCCCAAATGAGTCGCAAATAGAAGAAAGACTTACAGAGCCCAATCTAGACCTGAGAAATCAAACAACTTCCAAGAGAGGCATGATGATCAAAAGATCCTAGGCCCTCAAAGAGCCTCGGGCAGAGCGACCTCCTTCCCTGGTTTGTCCCTGACAATGTTCTTAGACTGCTCTTTACAATGAATACTGCATAACAACATGTACTGTACTTTGATCTTCAAAAAGGGGTTTGATTGAAAAAACAACGCACAAAGAGAGCAGGTTTGAACCCCACCTCACATCAGAAAGACTTGTGAAGCAATGGGCCGTGTCCTTAGTTCCAAGTCATATAGGCTGACTCTGTCAACGTGACCTGTAGAAGGTGTTCAACCAAGAGAATACTTTATGTTTGGTGATGCGGTTCTCTGCATGTTCAGATATTTAGATGTGGCTCTTGGAGGATATTTGACTCTAGTGCAAACTTTTTTAGCTCACTTTTGTGTCTTGGCTCTAGCTTGCATTCGCTGTGTGCCTCTGATCTCTTGGCTCTAGTTCATATTCTTCATGGTCGTTTGACTGGTTGACTTTGGCAAACATTCCTCAAAAATATCAAACTTTTTCAGTGTAGTCTGGCTTCTTCTGGGATCTCTTAACTTCAGCTTGGATTCTTCAGAGATATTTGCATACATTGAAGGATTCTGTAACCTTGACATTTGTATGGATTCTTCAAGAGATATCAACTCTTTTTCTATAGTACAGGCTTTTCAAAAGTGTGACCTCTTGATTATGTTACACATGTTCTAGGGCCTTTGACCTTTAAGCTGGATTGGTGCGCTTGAACTGTGGTTCTATTTCAGATTATTCAGGAATGTTTAAGCCCTTCACTAGTTTTGATGTTCGACATGCATTTGAATATTTTACTGTTATTGATACTCGTGTAAAGCTTTAAACCTTTTGACCGTACCATGGATTTTCCATGGACTTTGGACTGAGTTTCATTTGAATGCTTCAAAAACCTCTGATATTTTGAGTCCTTAACGGGTTTGTTCAAGGGGTCTTAATCACTTGTTTCCAGTTTCAACACATCAATGGCTGTTGACCTTATGGATCCTCTAAGGTCTTTTGACTTCTTGCCTCTATATTGTATTTGTCAAGGTCTTTGAGTCTTTTGAATCTAGTATGTTTTTCACAAAGTTTTTTTTTACCTCTTGGCTCTATGTTAAATTCTTTAGAGATATTGATTACTTGATTTTAATTGTGGCTTCTTCAAAGTCTTGGTCTCTTGGTTAATTTAGTTTTTTTTTTATTACGCACCTAATACCATACCTGAGTTTGGTTTCTAAGCCCGGATCTGGGATTAGAACCTCAGTTGCTCTGCGTGCTCTTGCTTCCAGGACCAGCGTGTTGGCGCTGTGCTATCTTCTTTTCATTTTAGATCGTTTGCGGGTTTTAGACCTCTTGATCAATTCTAGTGCAGATTCTTCAGGTGGTTTCATTCTTTTGACTCTGGTTTACATTATTAAAAGGTGATTTAACTCATACTTAGATCCTTTAAATGCATTTGACCTCTAGAGTGTGATCAGTGATATATAAGAGCATATGACAGCTCAACGTGAGATATTGAGCTATTCATTGGAAGGATAACACACTGACCCTTTTATTTAGCAATTAAATATCTGCAAAGCTGCTATTTTAAGTGACTGAATTGCTTAAATATTCGACAGCAACTTTAAATTAAATTGTAGAAAGTATATTCAGGGACAAAGAGGGTACAAGCTAACGTATCAGGAGATGGAAGGAAAGCATGTTAAACAATAGCAGTATAAAACAGAATGTTGCCTATCAAGCAGCTCCCCAATGAAACACTCTGTCACTGAAGGCCCCACCCTTATAGGTTTTACAAAACTGTAGAACCCCGTCTTTTAAAACAAACTCGACTCGCAGTCATTTTGGTTTCAGTAGTGCCACCGGTCTGTCCGTTCCTTCCGCTGCGAGAGTTTTACTTTACAAATTCCACTTGGATTCCCTTAAACCTAGAAATCAGTTTTGAAGCGGCATGCTCCCTCTGGCCCTTTATCAGCAGAGAAGGAGAACGATTGGTTGGGTGCATGCTGGATTAGGTCTGTTTCCTTTTGGAATAATAGGGCTAAGTTACCAAAATGGGCATCATCTTACCATTACAGCCCGCCAGGTAGAGGTGGATGCCAGCCTTATGACATTCTATGCACATCTACGAAAGAGAGAGAGAACATTAGTGTAAAACGGAGATTAGGGTGCAGCCCACAGCAGTATAAGATGTGGGTTGCCCAACACTCAAAATGGGAAGCGCACTAGTTCCAAAGTTCCTAACAGATACTCCTTCCTCTATATCCATTCAGAACCTTTCCTTTCCTGTGCTTGACATCCAAAGATGTGCCAATGTGTCTCTTTTATAACATGGGATTATTAGTAGGGTCCGATTTGCATCCTGTTTCCTTTCCTAGAGATCCCAGGAGCAGAATAGTCGGGATAGTCCTACTTTTTTCAGAAAAACAAGTATGAAAATGAACAAAAACTCCCCATCTACAAAATTGTAATTGTAATGAGGATTTTGACAGTCCCTCAAAAGGTACATGGGTGTTGGCGGGTAAGAGTTAACATGGGGAGAGGAGAACCAAGAGGAGTTATGGGGTGGAGGAGAACTCTCCCAGAAAAGGAAAGGGGGATAATAAAAAAAAAACGGACCGACATTAGAGGAATTCTTAATTTATTCATAGAACTGAATGGTTTTTTTTAGGCTTACTATTGTGCAACAACTGTCACAAGTCTAGACAACCCACAGTGCTGGCAGTTTTTACTTCAGTTACTTTTTATGCCCTTGAAAATGTCCAGGCAGGCCTACACAGTAGAGGCACGGAGACTGATCTACAGGGAAACCAGGGGTGTTCCCATCAAGTCAATATCAAGGCGGGATGATAGCCTTGACAAGCTGGTAGAGCTTCGGAGGGTGGACACACACGCCACAAAATCACTAACAGACTTTTTGGATTATTTTGCAAAAAACACATTTTTTATTGTTAACAAAAACAAATGCCCACTAGAGAAGCCAACTGCAACAAAGAGGTCCCTATCCGCCACTCAGAAGACATGTCATTCCATGGAGACATCGCTGATACAGCGCCACGCCAACTCCGGATGTTTACCTGAATGAAGAGCCGGGCGCCCGCCACGTCAATGAAGATGATGCCGCCGCAATTTACGATGACAGACTGGATGTCTTGGGAGCCTGGGGTGGGGGGAGATATAAAAAGGACATTGAGCAGTCTGCATGCTGCCCCTACACGGTGGCCCCCCGCGTATCAGTGACGGAGACCACATGGGCCCTTAGGGTGAGAAGGAAGACGGGACCCGTAGGGATCTGCAATGTCTGCCGGCCTGGATAAAGGGTGTCTATGGGAGAGAGGCTTCCTCTGCCCGCCCCTTCCCCTTGTTGCCCTTGCCCAAACATGCAAACCGTGTATGATTTCTGCTAAAGCCCCTCGAATGCCCCCTCTGATGCCCAATGTCCTTACTAGTAAGGGAGAAAAGAGTGAAGATGACTCCTACCCGCCCTAGAGTTATGGAATATTGATATAGGTGCCTTCTTTGGAATATGGATATATAGGCGTCTTCTAACCCGGCAAGCAGGGATCTGATAGACAGTCACGCAACACGCCCTACCGGCTGCTTTCCAAATGAGAGGATACAACACTAGGAACACTCTGCTAAACCCACACTACTGCAAGGAAATGTGGAAAGCAGGTGAGCAGCGAGAGCTAACGGGCAAGCCTAGCTGATCACTGCAGGTCCAGACTGATACACCATGCGAAATAGACAAACCCTTCATGCTGCGCCTACTGAATTTGGAAATCGACAACATGCCACCAAGACAGCATCCCTCAATTTAAAGCTACAATGAAAAAGTGGAGGCCTCTCCTAAGAGAGCAGGCAGCTGTGGTGCTTAAAGGTCGGAATTTCGGCGCTGGTGAACAGTACCTCTCAAAGGCAACTCTAAAGCCTTACCTGCGAGTAACCCTGCGTGAGATACCCCAGCTGCGTCAGCACCGCGTGGACTATAGCTCCAAATGGACGTCTGTTCATAAGACCACAGGGCAGGCACATGCTTGAGTCTGGCCAGTGGGCTGCAAAGCGGGCAGGGTATTTCCTCATGCAAGTGTTGAGAAAGTGGGTTTTAGTTTTGGCCATTGCACTGTGTGTGGATCGAGGTGTTACTTGATGAATGCAAGCGTAAAGGGAAAGCGTGTAGTTTTGCTTAGTTTATGCCCCCGTTGTACTTAGGTATGATTTGGGGTGTGTAGGTCTGCTGGCTTTCACTTTTGAACTTGGCCCTTGCACTAGAAACATATAGAGATCAAAACGAGTACCTCCTTCTGGGGGCAAGACGTCTGTGTCCGCAAGATACACAGGATTGGCGATTCCATTTGCCTGCAGAGAAAACAAACAATAAAGCCCCAGATGGGAGGGCGCCTCAGATTAAGAATCATACAGGCTATGCAGTCCTACAAGGCAATGACAGACGCGTTAGGCAGGAGCATCCGTCTGACTTTAGGAAAATGAGCACAGGCGCCCCCTACTCAGTGGAGCGGTTATAAATATGCGGGCAATATATCAGTGGTCCTGAAAAAACGCAGGGACACTTTCCTCTGCAAGAAAAGCAGGGCACATGTCTGGCATACAAACAAAGAAGCTTCTTCGCTATAAAAAATGACAGGTTCAAGCATTAACTTTACATGCAATTAATGGCACCCCTATACATTGTGTAGAGTGTGACATCATCTCACCTACATTTTAAAAGGAGCGGGAGGTGGTGCCTGGGGGGAGGGGATTGAGCAAGCCACACTCGGAGCTAACCATCGGTCCTTGAGTTGTGGCTGAATACTCCGCAGCTCACCCTGCGGCAGGGCCAAGGGCGACACAGCCACATCCTATAGAATGTGCCTTCAGGCATGTGGCTTGTCACAAGAAATAAAATAAAGAAATAATCAAATATGAGCTGGAGACCAGCTACCTAGAGGCCATTCATCATCCCATTGCCGGGAGGAGCCCTGCTCCCCGCCCAACCAGTCACCATGAGGCGACTAGATGCTATGGCAGTTGCCAATCTCCTTGCATGCTCTGAACCCTGTCATTTTGAGGGTCAGGAAGCTTGTGGGAGGTGCATGCCCACAGACAAGCTGGAGCAGTGGCGATAGACGGTAGGAGTGCTGCGGGTGAGCTGGGGCTGCTTGATGGGTACTCCCCTGGATGTGCACTGAGGAAGGGGACGCAAGGAAGCTGCCACAGATACACAAGGTCCAACAGCAGCAACACCTGGACTTGAATGGGGCCTCATCTGCCGCGGCGTGAAGGCCGACGCCATTCATAGGCGGAGGAACACTAGGTTTAGTTGATTGTGGCAACCCTATTGCATGATACGGCACCTGTTCGGGAGTGTGAAACGGCAAAAGCTACTCAGGCAGGGACTTGTCACTTGCCTGCTTGAGCAATGATATCATGTTAACCACTACAGCGTACAACTACCACAGGGATGCTCTTGTACATGAGTTCCATTGGACCCATTCATCAACGACACACCAACCCAAAACTCATAGCACCTCCGTCTGATGTCACTGCAGCGAAACATGAATGTCATAGTTCACTCTGGTGATGTCCCACACATCTACCTGCTCTGCACGATGCACCCAACAGAGCACTGGAAAATCTCTGCACAGGTGTCTCTTCATGCAGCCTCCTCAGACGCCTACCAGCAGCGTGAAGCCTGCCCCCAGCCCGCCTGCATGCTGTGCTTAACATGGACGCCTTTGAGGGTCCTACCCTTCCTCCAGATAGACACTCACGTGCAACATAGAATTCTGCATGGGTGACTGCCAACCAAGGGGAAATATTGCACCTCGGGGTTCAGGGTCGCATCATAGGCAACCCGAGCTTCACTCTCATTGCCTATCGGATGTAACTCTGATCCCCCAGGTGGACTATTTCCTTGTAGTCGATAGTCACCCATGCAGGATCCTTTATGTTGCAGTCATGTGGTGGGAGGTAGATTTTGCAGCCCTCTGACAGGGGTTTTCTAAGGGTCAGAACAGACCCCATTTCTCTCTGTTCCCCTCTCGAGAATTAGGCATCCCGTGTCAACCCACCACGAGAGTGGGGATAAACAGTGCACCCCAGCTGAATATTTCCTTAAGAGCATTGGCATCTTGCATGGCCAACGGCATCACCAAACATTGCAAGCCAACAGGGCATTCTTTTGGGAATTCTGGCACCCACAAAGAGCAATGACATTATCACATAGTCCCGAGGAACAAAACAATGTGGACCCTTTCACTATACTGACGTCATCAGTACATGTGCAGGGGGTCGGGGCTATAATAAGATGTGGAAACCATATCACTGTATTGACATCATTAGTACATGCTCAGGTGAACTGGCCTACATGGAAATTAAGATACACGATGTTGACATTATCAGCACATGTACAGGTGAGCTGCTCTATAAGCAAATGAAGATAACCGATGTTGACATCATCAGCACACATGCAGGTGGGCTGCTCTATAAGCAAATGAAGATAACCGATGTTGACATTATCAGCACATGTACAGGTGAGCTGCTCTATAAGGAAATGAAGATAACCGATGTTGACATTATCAGCACATGTACAGGTGAGCTGCTCTATAAGGAAATGAAGATAACCGATGTTGACATTATCAGCACATGTACAGGTGAGCTGCTCTATAAGGAAATGAAGATAACTGATGTTGACATTATCAGGACATGTGCAGGTGGGCTGCTCTATAAGGAAATGAAGATATCCTATGTTGACATTATCAGCACATGTGCAGCTGGACTGCTCTATGAGGAAATGAAGATAGCATGTGCTGACATCATCATCACATGTGCAGGCTCTATAAGGAAATGAAGCTGCCCGATGTTGACATCATCAGGACATGTGCAGGTGGGCTGCTCTGAAGGATATGATGAAAATATACATTTTCAAAAAGCTAGTAGGGCTACGACACAGCTATTCACATGTCAAATGAGTGTGTCTTTCCTTACATTCAATCCTCCTTTGAGTACAGGTCGATCTCTTCATAATACAGTATCACCAGTGTAGTGTGCACGATGCTGACGTCACCAGTCAGTGACTCAAGAATCATCAGTGTATAGAGACCCGTCCTCAGTGTGCGACAGCAGAGTTTCTCATGTCTGCGGGGCCTTACCAGTACACTGATGCCAGCTGTTCTCCCTTTCTCCTGGGCCTTCAAGGCTTTCTCCCGCTTCCTGATCCTCTGGGTTATCCCCAAGAGGCTGCTCACAGCCTCCTTGAAGAAGTTCCGGTTTCCGTAATACACAGGGGCGTTGTATGACAGTATCTTCAGGCCGGGGATCTCAAGGCACTAGAGGCAGGTTAAAAGGAAATAAAGGACCTTTCATTAGTGGATGCTCAGACCAACCGCACGCATGTTCTAGAGTAGCTGATAAAGAAGCGCGGATCCCATAAAGACATTGTGACTGGCTATGGCAACTCCTGTGGAAGGCATGTGCTGTGTTCTGAACAATCACTGGAAAGGACAACAATAACACGTGTTTAGAAATGTCTGGTCCATGGAGTGGCAGCAAGGAATGGAATCCTGCTAAACGTGCATGGATCAGAGACTGGCACAGGGATACAGAGTGTGAGAGTGCTACTGAGGCTCTCAGAGACTGGCACAGCAATACAGAGTGTTGTGAAAACAAAGAAATTGATATGAGGCTGGGAAGCCCAAAGGAAACACACCAACACAGGTTACAAAGGACATACAAAGGGCTTTATTTAAAAGCTACAACAGTTACCAAAAAGTCAATTGACAAACGGATAGCTATTCGGCTCTCAGAGTAACGTAACGAACTTCAACGAAGGTTCGATGCATTAGTAGAGAGACCGTACATTGGGATATTTGTGCTTTTATACTCTTTATCCAGCTCTGGCCAACCCCCTCGCGGGTTAACCATTCTTAGGACCAGGCCTAGGGTTCCTTGCCAGGTCAATCCTATAATTTATAAATTTTGATCAGTTTCGCTGATGTAGTTGTACATTTACACATAGGTCAGGGATAGGACAAGGTCTCAGTTCGCGACCCCGACAAGTGGCCTGCAGGCATATTATTTATTCATGTATGCGGAGGTCACAACGGCCAGAATCTCACTCAGAATGTCATTAGGCCTCCATTTTGATGTTCAGGGTGACTTCCACATTACAAGAGAACCTAAAATGGCGGCTAAATCCAAGATGGCGACTTACACAGTTTTCGTTAAGGTCAAGACCTTGCCGCGGAATCTATTTACACGATATTTTAGACAACTTGGCGTAAGCCAACACACATTCAAATACTGCGATAGGAGGCTTAATATTATTTCAATTCCAACAGACCCTCCTTTTGGCCTATGCCAAGTGCTAACATTATTTCTAATACTTTTGAAAATAACTCCATGTGTTGTCATCCATAGATCCCGAGTCATTGTCTGTAATATCTATAGCCATTAGGTCGTTCATCAAAACCTCTTGTAACACGAATTCTTTAGATGCTGCATCTGGGGCATATATTTTATGCCCTATTGTGCTCACTGCTTGGGCACAACATCCCCCTAGCATTCCACATATACTCGGAAGACATTGAAAACAGCAACAAAGGAATAGCAGGATCCCCAAAATAACCAGAATAATAGAAAGCACCTTCCAACCCCAAGATCGTAAAGAATCCCAGAACCAACTGCTAAGAGTCCAATCTCCTACAGGGATATGTACTTCAGAACTAAGAGTATGCAAGTTCTGTATTGCTTTAAAAATTGTCGGCGAGGAATCTGGTACGAAAAAAAAAAACAAGCGGACCCCACTAATTTGCATACTCCACCTCATTCTGCCAAAATGACATCTAATGCCATCCGATTATGGAGTGCTACCAATCTTATTGCTTTTTGCTCTAAGGTCATATTGTAGAGTATGTCCGTGGTCCGGTTGATCGTTCTCTCCAGTACCCTTGCTAATCCCCTAATGTTCTCTGAGTTTGTTATTTGTCCCCAAAAGGGTACAACTGATTTCGCTATATCTCCCAATACTTGCCCAGGGGTATCTCCGTTCTTGTCCCGCCTTGGGCGAGCCTAAGAAACCTCCAATGTACTAGCTACAAATACCCCGGGTAATAATATTCCTAAATAACAGGTTCCCCATCCTTGGGCAACCAGGGAAATGCTAAACTACCACAAACAAAATAAACAGACCCCCCTACATACAGAGGCCTGTTTTCTCCAGTCAGATTTACAATGTTCTTACAACCTTCAAAATCTCCCATTGGCCTAGTGCCATTTCTTTGTACACAAAAGGGGACCGAGTCAGGGCTATGATTTATAGAATAAGAAGGAGGTACGGCGTCCTTATTGCCTATCGGAGCCATTTTAAAGGAAATTAAAGTTTGAAAAGGAAGAGATAATTTATCAGAAGGCCTAATAAAAGCGACATTAGGTTTACTTCTATTTGCAAAAAGCGAGCATCCCAGGGGAGTCAATTCACGTTTCTCGAAATCATTCAGATTAGTTCCATCGAAGTTCCCTGAGATGCTATCATTCCATCGGCCAAAGAATAGTGCTCTAAGGGAGGCATAGCAAGCAGTCGTTAAAGGTAAAGGATGTATATACCATCCCAGTCCCTTGTTCCCATGTTGCGGTAAATGAGTACAAATCCAACAATTACTCTTATTAAAAATGGCATGAGTTGCATTCATTACTATCATTAGAGTGTTATTATGATACTTTTGTCTATGTTGGGAGTCTCTAGGGGACAGAGTGTGAAGGTGTACAGAAGGAGTCAAAGCAGTTGGTACAATCTCGGTCGGTAGTAAAGGTTTCAGAGGATAGATTTCTTCAAAATAACAAAGTCCTACAGCAGCAGTTGCAAAAATAACAATTATCATTATCAAAACACAGCAGTACGTTTTCGGGGCCCAGGCACATTGTTCATTGTCCAAGTTGGTCACCCCCTTATTCACAAGTCCAATGCGGGGAGCAGCAGCGGAGGTGGCAGGCATTGTAGTTCCTCAATCGACGACCCCAATGTTCGTTGCTGGCGACGCTACGGTCGCACGATTTCTTAGTCCTTCCCAACCCTAGCCAGCAGAATCCCTTTTGTTCAACAGAACTTTCTTATAAAAAGGAAAACTTCCAATCACTTCCTTTTCCCAGATGCACGGAAAAACCCGTGCCGTAGTTCTATTTCCTTCGTCGAAGGTTGTACCTGGTGGTACCCAAAATTGTCTGATCCGGAAATAAGGTGTTGTCACTTCCTGAGGGAAGCGACGTATCGGAGGTGACGGAAGTCGCAGAGCTCGAAACAGTGTTTTCCGGAAGTGATTATTCAAGAGAGTGCGGAGACGAAATGGACTGTTCCCCAAGCTCCTCGGGCTCAGAGGAATTCTCCGACGCACTCACAGCGCTGTTTGCTACTCCAAGATCAGAGACTGTAGCATCAGCGAGGGGTTCTGCTTCTTCTGTAACGTGTGGCGTCAGGTGAGGAAGTTTCTTGACATGCGTCGTGTGGATCCAGTTCTTCTTTCCAGCCACCCGCACTGCTGTCCTGGTGACCAGTAACACCTGCTAGGGTCCCCGCCAGCGAGGCGCGAGACAGGAAGACCTCTCGTAGGCCTTCACTAGGACCCAACTTCCAGGCTGTATATCGTGTCCTGGGCCCGTGAACCGTACAGGTAAAGCCGAGTGCACCTGGTGATAAATGAAATACAGGTTTTTAGTTAACTGGTTACAGTAGTCTACAAGCAATACATTTTCCACCTCTCTCAGGGCTTTAGGTTTCAGGAGACCCCAAATGTTAGCAGGTCTCCCCATCACTACCTCAAATGGAGAAAGCCCGGTTTTAGTCTGAGGTGTGGTACGCATAGCTAATAATACAATAGGTAAGGCATCTGGCCATTTCAGTTTGGTATCAGCACATGTTTTTGCAAGCTTATTCTTTAAGATACCATTGTGTCTTTCCACCAACCCAGCACTTTGAGGATGTCTAGCTGAGTGAAATCGTTTTTCAATACATAAAGCTGTGCATATCTGCAAAATTACTCCTGCAATAAAGTGGGGACCATTATCCGACCAAATTACCCTCAGGAGCCCAAATCGAGGAAAGAATTCTTTTACCATAATCTTTGCAGTGGTCATGGCGGTAGCATCTTTAACGGGAAAAGCCTCAACCCATTTACTGAAGGCACAAATAATTATAAGACCATATTTCAGATTATTACATCGTTCCATCTCAATAAAATCAAAGTGAATGACCTCGAAGGGAACAGAAGGGGGCCCAAAGCTTCCCCTTGGAGTCATTGTCCCCTTACCCACATTGTGCTGTAAGCAGATCATACAGTTCTGGACATGCCTCTTTGCAGTCTCCAGAATCTTGTTATTCACCCAAACTTGTTCTAACATTTTCGTGATTTGCTGGGCACACACATGTGTAGGACCGTGTGCCATCGTAACCATTGCCAATACATATGAATCAGGGAGCAACCATTTTCCTTCGGATGTATCCACCCAACTCCCTTCATCATCCAATTTCCCCATTCCTTCGGCCCACCTTTTAGATTCTTCTATTGTGGCATCAGTTTGAATATCTCGCACAGACCCAATACCTTCATCCATTATGTAAGCATCTCTTATTTCCCTCAAGGCATACATGTCTGTGCTAAGGTCTGTGGCCGTTTGTCTGGCTATCAGGTCCGCAAAAGCGTTCCCTTTGCCCACATCATCTATGACCTTACGATGTGCTGCACATTTCATGATCGCTAACTGTTTAGGGAGTGAGAGTGCCGAGAGTAATTGCACTATCAAAGGGCCATGATGGATCTTGGTTCCATGTGAGGTCAGGAACCCTCTTTCCGACCAGAGCCTTCCAAAGTTGTGAGCCACCCCAAATGCGTACTGGCTATCAGTATATATATTTACTATACGCCCTTGGGAGAGTTCACAAGCTCGGGTCAACGCTATAATCTCTGCGGCCTGTGCGGAGTTATGCGAAATTCTCTTAGTTTCAACAACTTTGCTCAATGTAGTAACTGCATAAGCAGCTGTAGATGTACCATCCGGAAGTTTGAAGCAGGAGCCATCGCAAAACAGCTCCCCTTCTGCATTATCCAAAGGAGTATCTATGAGATCTATCCTGCCCTTCGTTTCTTGTTCAGTGGTATACAGGCAGTCATGTAATTCTTCGTCACCGCAAACAGTGTTTTGCGGGAAAGGTAAGAGTTCAGCCGGATTAAGAACACAACACCTCTTAATTTGGATGTGAGGGGCAAACAGAATTAGTTTATACCTTGTTAACCGCGCAGAGGTGAGGTGTTGCATTTGGGTTTTATTCAATAGAATATCAACAGAGTGAGGTACCATCAAAATCAAATCATGGCCTAGGACCATTCCCTCACTCTGTTTTACAGACGCGGCAGCAGCAGCGACAGCGCGCAAACATCTTGGAAAAGTGCATGCGACAGGATCAAGGGCGGAGGAGGAGTAGCCACACGGCCTATTCTTCCCTCCGTGTTCCTGTGTTAACACAGCCAAAGCACATCCATCAAATTCATGCACAAACAACACAAAGGCCTTGTCATAATTTGGAGTACCCAGAACCGGTGCAGAGCATAACGCGGTTTTGAGAAGCTCAAATGATCGTTGATGTTCCGATTTCCATGGCAGTGGCAGAGAAATGCCCTTCTTCGTCAAAGCCAACATCGGTTTTATCACTAGCGAAAAGTTCGGGATCCACAACCTACAGTAAGAAGCCATACCTATTAAGGCTCTGACTTCCTTCTGTGTATTTGGAACAGACATGCCAGAAATGTGTTTTATTCTTTCAGGTGTCAATCTTCTCCCCTCCTTTGACAGGAGGTAGCCTAAATAGGCGACCTCCTGACAACAATATTGAAATTTTTTAAGCAAAGCTTTATGACCATTTTTAGCTAAATGAACAAGCAACAGTACAGTGCCTTCTTTACAAGCACTCTCAGAGTCTGCAGCCAAAAGCAAATCATCAACATATTGAAGCAGCGTACAAGTAGGTGGCAATTCAAGGGTGTCGAGCTGCTCTTTCAAAGCTATACTATAAATGCTAGGACTTTCAGTATACCCTTGAGGTGCCCTGGTAAATGTAAATGAGTGTCCCCCCAAGGTGAACCCAAACAGATATCTACTTTCCTCATGTATAGGAATGCTAAAGAAAGCGTTTTTTAAATCCACAACGCTGAAGTGCGTAGCCGTAGCAGGGATCATTGTCAATATCGTCGTCACATCGGGCACAATTGGAAATTGTGGGGCGACCACTCTGGTAATAGCACGAAGATCAATTATGAACCGGTATGGAATTGCATTGTCGCCTTTCTTATATACAGGCAAGATCGGACTATTACACAAACGACCTGTAATCTCTTTGATCACCCCACGATGCACAAAATCGGAGACAATGGGCCTCATTACGACCCAGGCGGTAAGGGGTTTACGGCGGCGTAAACAGCGCCGACCCTTACCGCCTGATTTTAGCAGGTGTTAAAATCCATGGCGCTAAGGGACCTTGTTGTTAATTACGCCACCGTAATTTACGGTGGCGTAATTAACGCCTTCCCCACTCCCATTATGCCCTATGGGGCAAAAATGGGAATGGGGAAGGGTAAATGGGGATTGGGGACTTACCGCCCCGCCAACCTCGGAATGGGGCGGTAAGTCAGCCAACCACCATGGCGTAACATAGTTTACGCCATCACCATGGCGTAAACATGGTTTACGCCATGGTGGTAAAGGTACGACCCAGGCGGTAACTTACCGCCTGGGTCGTAATGAGGCCCAATGCATTTCAAAGCACGTTCGCCCTCAACTGATATTTTATACTGCGGAATGCGTGGTAGTTTCACTCCATGTTTCAGAACTATTTTTAACGGGCTCAATCTGTAATACCCCGACATCATTGTCGTCTACCGCCCATAAAGATTCCGGGACAATGCTAAACTCAGGAGGTAAAGGTCGAATCAAGAACTGAGAATTAGGAAGTTGCTGTGGTGAAACCGTCAGCCGTACTCCATCAGATGAACAATGAATTACTGCGTTCAATTTCTTTAACAAATTCAACCCCAGCAAATTCTCTCCACAGTTTGAAGTGAGAAGAAAAGGGCAATGGTCCGTAAAGGGACCCAAAGAAACAGACACCGGTGCAGAAACCAGACAGACAGTTGGTATAACAGAAAACCCTACGGAAACATTTGTTTGCCCTGACAGTGGAATGTTTGGAACCCGAGAATGATCAATGGAGCACTTCTGCGCTCCAGTGTCTATCAAAAACTGGTGATTCCTATTCCCTACTAATAATTCAACGTAGGGGCCTTTCTGATTAACGGGAATATGTGAAGGTTCCAAACCCTGCTTCGGGCAATCCTAATGAAATAGAGTATCGTTGGAAGGAAGCTCTTCAGAAAGGTAGGCAGCAGAAGGGTGATCAAATATGTTCCTCGAGTCCACACTCGAGTTCTGATTTTCCCGTGAAAAAGGTTGCTGAGGATCTTGTAAAATCTGACCTCTATCAGGGCCCCCTGCTCCAGGGCGGCCCCTAGGTCGTCTACCCATACCCCCAAACGCACTGTTTGACTGTTGGCAAAGGGCGGGGCGCTGTGCTCGCCAATGACCTTCCTGGCGGCAATAAGCACATTGATTAATATTCACAGGACCCAAAGGAGCATTTCCTTTTGGGACATACTAACCTCTAGTCTGTGTCGTGCCTCCTCTGGGGTTTCTAACAATTTGCTGTAATAATACTTTGGTTTTCAAATCTCCTTTCCTCTTTTCAATTTTGTCCTTCTCATTGTTAACACGGTTCTCATAATACTGAGCCATGTGCAAAATCTCAGATTGAGATTTTGCCTGCCAAGCGCTCTCAGAGGACATAATCTGTGACTGGATGTCAGGCAACAGTCCACGTACAAATTTGTCTACGAACAACCTTTTCCCAGACTCTGTACCTAAATCCTGTCCACTGAAGTCAGAAAATACCTGCTCGAATCTATTAAAAAATTCAGTGGCGCCTTCAGTTTTTCCTTGGACACAGGCCGTAAGCTTGTCCCAAATAATTATTTTCTCTGGAATTATAGTTTTTAATTTTGCGACAATTCTATCAGGCAAAGTAAGTATTACCTGTGGGGGTTTCTCACCAGCTGGTCTTTCCCCATCAATCCTAATCATATTAGCCCACGTATCTCCCAACCCTGGCACATCGTCTACTGTCCGAACCTGTTTCCATACATCTACGGGTAGGAGTACAGGAAATAGCAAGTCAATATCACTCAAGGTGAACACAGAAGACTGCAAGACGGACTCTATTTCTTTGTAAAACCCCGTCGGGCTTTTCCTGATATCGGGAACTGATTGTCTAATAGTGTTCACTTCCTGTCGTGAAAACGGGACGTGAACAAATTGTGATACATAATGTGCAGGGATATCCACAGCGGGGGCACCAGTCCCAGCGTTGGCGGGGATCTCAACTTTTGGGACAAAGGTCGCAGGAACCTCTCTCATAGGCAACTGAGATATAGGTACCTCCGGCCGCTTACTAAGCAATAGAGCCAGGTCGAGCGCTGAGGCAGCTGTAGAAGTATCGGGCGAAAAAGCCCTTTTACAAATCCCCAATAATTCTATGGGGCAACTAACCTTCTCTCTTACACATTCTTCTTGCAGGTACTGTACCATTACCTGAATTACCTTTCTTTGCATTTCTACTGTATACTGACTATACGTGTCATATACTTCATCTGGCGGAATCGATGAATCCGAGTTCCATCGAACCGCATCTTTAGTACAAATTCGTATTTCCTCAGGTGCCGATCTACGGCACGGAAGGAACTGTTTCTGTACATATATTCTATCGTCTTCGTCGTCCTCATCTCGTGACTTTTCAAAGTCTTTCCTAAACTCAAACAATTTTTCAACATGCCCATATACTTTCTGTTCTGTGTCCCTCGAAAGTGCCAAAGCATTCAGATCTCTCACTCCTTGTGGAAGATCCGAATTTTGTAATCTACCCCACATCACACATAAATGAGTCCCCAAACCTTCGATAAAAACATTTTTCTCGGGAAAACTATCCAAATTAGATAATGTGGAAAAAACATTAACTTGATCACCTTTCTCCATACAATGCTTAGCCCATGCAAACAATTCCTGTTTCCCATCTGCAGAAACAGTATTACGAGTGACGATCTTCGATCCTGCACCTGGATCAACTTTAGTCAATACGGGGCCACTCGGGAGCGGAGGTATAGGTAAATTTAATAAAGGTGCAACTATCGGTGCAGAAGGAAGGGGCGGTGCGATAAGTGGAGGAACAACAACTAGAGGACTAGGAACAATAGGTTGTACAGGGGGAACAGGGATAACGGCAGGAACAACAGCAGGAATGGGCAGAGCGCCCAAAATAGGAACATACGGAGGTGGCGCAGAGGCATCAGGCCTGCGTTTGTTTAACAATTTCTCAATAAATTCCTCGGAAACATGGAAATCTTTAGAGGGGTAAATTTTCTGGATTCCAAGTGAAAAAGCCCTATCCATATTTTTAACTGATTCTGAACGTTTTTCTTTATCATATAACAACGCCTTTTCGGCGTTTGTCTTATGACGGCGTGCATGTTTATCCCTACTTTTAAGCTGCTGTAACGCTTCTTTTTTCCAATTCTGTAAAACATCAAAGGCTGCAGGTCTAGCCTTCTTTTTTAGCAAGATTGATTCTAAGTATTCAATACGGGGGATCTCAAAACTACCATTGATTGGCCACTGAAATTCGGAGGCATGTCTGGTCTGTCTGTGCCAAATATCATTAAATACTATACTACCAATGCCATACTTACAGTACATAGTACATGCCGGCGACCCCTCCTGTGGTGCCGGGCGGCTAAATTCCAAGGATTGTCGATCGCTGCGGAACAGAGCCCTAAAGCACTAGACAATTTCCCAGGCATTTCACAAAGAATTGGTGTTACCTGGTCAATAATTGTGTCTGCAGATACAATACGCCAAATTCAAATTGTCAAGGTTAAATTAAGAGCCGGGTCACGACGGCACCTGACCAAACCTAAGGAGGACCGTACGGTTTATCAAAGAACTTACCTAACGACTTTTACCTTGTGTTTGGTGGTTTCGACAAATCTGCCTGCCTCAAAAATGGACCCTCGTCAAGATGCCGTGTCAGACCACACGACTATCGTCCAAGGATCGGATCGTGCAGCGCTGCCGAGGTATCGAGTCTCGATCGGTCGGTCCCGCAGAATCACACCGTCCGATCCCGGTTCGATAGTCTGTGTCAACCTTCAATGATCCGGCATCAATCTTGAGGGTCCCTATTCGGGCGCCAACTGTGAAAACAAAGAAATTGATATGAGGCTGGGAAGCCCAAAGGAAACACACCAACACAGGTTACAAAGGACATACAAAGTGCTTTATTTAAAAGCTACAAAAGTTACCAAAAAGTCAATTGACAAACAGATAGCTATTCGGCTCTCAGAGTAACGTAACGAACTTCAACGAAGATTCGATGCATTAGTAGAGAGACCGTACATTGGGATATTTGTGCTTTTATACTCTTTATCCAGCTCTGGCCAACCCCCTCGCGGGTTAACCATTCTTAGGACCAGGCCTAGGGTTCCTTGCCAGGTCAATCCTATAATTTATGCATTTTGATCAGTTTCGCTGATATAGTTGTACATTTACACATAGGTCAGGGATAGGACAAGGTCTCAGTTCGCGACCCCGACAAGTGGCCTGAAGGCATATTATTTATTCATGTATGCGGAGGTCACAACGGCCAGAATCTCACTCAGAATGTCATTCGGCCTCCATTTTGATGTTCAGGGTGACTTCCACATTACAAGAGAACCTAAAATGGCGGCTAAATCCAAGATGGCGACTTACACAGTTTTCGTTAAGGTTAAGACCTTGCCGCGGAATCTATTTACACAATATTTTAGACAACTTGGTGTAGGCCAACACACATTCAAATACTGCGATAGGAGGCATAATATTATTTCAATTCCAACAGAGTGACACTGCTACAGAGGGTCTCAGAGACTTCCACAGGCATATAGAGTGTGAGAGTGCTACTGTCGTTCTCAGAGACTGGCACAGGGATACATAATGTGACAATGCTACAGAGGGTCTCAGAGACTGGCACAACGATACAGAGTGTAAGAGTGCTACAGAGGGTTTCAGAGACTTGCACACGGATATATAGTGGGAGAGTGCTGGGGGGTTCTCAGAGACTGGCACAGGGATACAGAGTGTGGGAGTGCTAGGGATGCTCGTAGAGAATGGCATAGGGATACAGAGTGTGCGAGTGCTACAGAGGGTTTCAGAGACTGGCACAGGGATACAGAGTCCTAGGAAGAATCTCAGAGACTGGCACAGGGATACAGAGTGTGAGAGTGCTACTGAGGGTTTCAGAGACTGGCACAGGGATACAGAGTGCTAGGAAGGATCTCAGAGACTGGCACAGGGATGCATAATGTGACAGTGCTACAGAGGGTCTCAGAGACTGGCATGGGGATACAGAGTGTGAGAGTGCTACGGAGGATCTCAGAGACTGGCACAGGGATAGGGTCTCCGAGATTAACACATGTATTCAGAGTGTGAGAGTGCTACATAGATTCTCAGAGACTGGCACAGGCATGCAGAATGTGAGAGTGTTACCGATGGTCTCAGAGACTGGCATAGGGATACAGAGTGTGAGAGTGTTGGGGGGTTCTCAGAGACTGCCACGGGGATACAGAGTGTGAGAGTGCTAGGGATGGTCGTAGAGACTGGCACAGGGATACAGAGTGTGGGAGTGCTAGGGATGGTCATAGAGACTGGCATAGGGATACAGAGTGTGAGAGTGCTACAGAGGGTCTCAGAGACCTACACAGGCATATAGAGTGTGAGAGTGCTACTGAGGTTCTCAGAGACTGGCACAGGGATACATAATGTGATAGTGCTACAGAGGGTCTCAGACACTGGCATGGGGATACAGAGTGTGAGAGTGCTGCAGAGGGTCTCAGAGACTGGCACAGGGATGCAGAGTGTGAGGGTGCTAGGGAGGATCTCAGAGACTGGCACAGGGATACAGAGTGTGGGAGTGCTAGGAAGGATCGCAGAGACTGCCACGGGGATACAGAGTGCGAGAGTGCTACAGAGGGTCTCAGAGACCTCCACAGGCATATAGAGTGTGAGAGTGCTACTGAGGTTCTCAGAGACTGGCACAGGGATACATAATGTGACAGTGCTACAGAGGGTCTCAGAGACTGGCATGGGGATACAGAGTGTGAGAGTGCTACAGAGGATCTCAGAGACTGGCACAGGGATACAGAGTGTGAGGGTGCTAGGGAGGATCTCAGAGACTGGCACAGGGATACAGAGTGTGGGAGTGCTAGCAAGGATCCCAGAGACTGCCACGGGGATACAGAGTGTGAGAGTGCTAGGGATGGTCGTAGAGACTGGCACAGGGATACAGAGTGTGGGAGTGCTAGGGATGGTCATAGAGACTGGCATAGGGATACAGAGTGTGCGAGTGTTAGGGAGGATGTCAGAGACTGGCATAGGGATACAGAGTGTGAGAGTGCGGGGGGGTTCTCAGAGTCTTCCACGGGGATACAGAGTGTGGGAGTGCTAGGGATGGTCATATAGACTGGCACAGGGATACAGAGTGTGGGAGTGCTAGGGAGGATCTCAGAGACTGACATAGGGATACAGAGTGTGAGAGTGCTACAGAGGGTCTCAGAGACCTCCACAGGCATATAGAGTGTGAGAGTGCTACTGAGGTTCTCAGAGACTGGCACAGGGATACATAATGTGACAGTGCTACAGAGGGTCTCAGAGACTGGCATGGGGATACAGAGTGTGGGAGTGCTACAGAGGGTTTCAGAGACTGGCACAGGGATACAGAGTGCTAGGAAGGATCTCAGAGACTGGCACTGGGATACAGAGTGTGAGAGTGCTACTGATGGTTTCAGAGACTGGCACAGGGATACAGAGTGCTAGGAAGGATCTCAGAGACTGGCACAGGGATACAGAGTGTGAGAGTGCTACTGAGGTTCTCAGAGACTGGCACGGGGATGCATAATGTGACAGTTCTACAGAGGGTCTCAGAGACTGGCATGGGGATATAGAGTGTGGGAGTGCTAGGGATGGTCATAGAGACTGGCATAGGGATACAGAGTGTGAGAGTGCTACAGAGGGTCTCAGAGACCTCCACAGGCATATAGAGTGTGAGAGTGCTAGGGAGGATCTCAGAGACTGCCACAGGGATAGGGTCTCAGAGATTAACACATGTATTCAGAGTGTGAGAGTGCTACATAGATTCTCAAAGACTGGCACAGGCATGCAGAATGTGAGAGTGTTACCGAGGGTCTCAGAGACTGGCATAGGGATACAGAGTGTGAGAGTGCGGGGGGGGGGTTCTCAGAGACTTCCACGGGGATACAGAGTGTGGGAGTGCTAGGGATGGTCATAGAGACTGGCACAGGGATACAGAGTGTGGGAGTGCTAGGGAGGATCTCAGAGACTGACATAGGGGTACAGAGTGTGAGAGTGCTACAGAGGGTCTCAGAGACCTCCACAGGCATATAGAGTGTGAGAGTGCTACTGAGGTTCTCAGAGACTGGCACGGGGATACATAATGTGACAGTGCTACAGAGGGTCTCAGAGACTGGCATGGGGATACAGAGTGTGGGAGTGCTAGGGATGGTCATATAGACTGGCACAGGGATACAGAGTGTGGGAGTGCTAGGGAGGATCTCAGAGACTGACATAGGGATACAGAGTGTGAGAGTACTCCAGAGGGTCTCAGAGACCTCCACAGGCATATAGAGTGTGAGAGTGCTACTGAGGTTCTCAGAGACTGGCACAGGGATACATAATGTGACAGTGCTACAGAGGGTCTCAGAGACTGGCATGGGGATACAGAGTGTGAGAGTGCTACAGAGGGTCTCAGAGACTGGCACAGGGATACAGAGTGTGGGAGTGCTAGGAAGGATCCCAGAGACTGCCACGGGGATACAGAGTGTGAGAGTGCTAGGGATGGTCGTAGAGACTGGCACAGGGATACAGAGTGTGGGAGTGCTAGGGATGGTCATAGAGACTGGCATAGGGATACAGAGTGTGCGAGTGTTAGGGAGGATGTCAGAGACTGGCATAGGGATACAGAGTGTGAGAGTGTGGGGGGGTTCTCAGAGACTTCCACGGGGATACAGAGTGTGGGAGTGCTAGGGATGGTCATATAGACTGGCACAGAGATACAGAGTGTGGGAGTGCTAGGGAGGATCTCAGAGACTGACATAGGGATACAGAGTGTGAGAGTGCTACAGAGGGTCTCAGAGACCTCCACAGGCATATAGAGGGTGAGAGTGCTACTGAGGTTCTCGGAGACTGTCACAGGGATACATAATGTGACAGTGCTACAGAGGGTCTCAGAGACTGGCATGGGGATACAGAGTGTGGGAGTGCTACAGAGGGTTTCAGAGACTGGCACAGGGATACAGAGTGCTAGGAAGGATCTCAGAGACTGGCACAGGGATACATAGTGTGAGAGTGCTACTGAGGGTTTCAGAGACTGGCACAGGGATACAGAGTGCTAGGAAGGATCTCAGAGACTGGCACAGGGATACAGAGTGTGAGAGTGCTACTGAGGTTCTCAGAGACTGGCACGGGGATGCATAATGTGACAGTTCTACAGAGGGTCTCAGTGACTGGCATGGGGATACAGAGTGTGGGAGTGCTAGGGATGGTCATAGAGACTGGCATAGGGATACAGAGTATGAGAGTGCTACAGAGGGTCTCAGAGACCTCCACGGGCATATAGAGTGTGAGAGTGCTTTGGAGGATCTCAGAGACTGGCACAGGGATAGGGTCTCAGAGATTAACACATGTATACAGAGTGTGAGAGTGCTACATAGATTCTCAGAGACTGGCACAGGCATGCAGAATGTGAGAGTGTTACCGAGGGTCTCACAGACTGGCATGGGGATACAGAGTGTGAGAGTGCGGGGGGGTTCTCAGAGACTTCCACGGGGATACAGAGTGTGGGAGTGCTAGGGATGGTCATAGAGACTGGCACAGGGATACAGAGTGTGGGAGTGCTAGGGAGGATCTCAGAGACTGACATAGGGGTACAGAGTGTGAGAGTGCTACAGAGGGTCTCAGAGACCTCCACAGGCATATAGAGTGTGAGAGTGCTACTGAGGTTCTCAGAGACTGGCACGGGGATACATAATGTGACAGTGCTACAGAGGGTCTCAGAGACTGGCATGGGGATACAGAGTGTGGGAGTGCTAGGGATGGTCATATAGACTGGCACAGGGATACAGAGTGTGGGAGTGCTAGGGAGGATCTCAGAGACTGACATAGGGATACAGAGTGTGAGTGTACTCCAGAGGGTCTCAGAGACCTCCACAGGCATATAGAGTGTGAGAGTGCTACTGAGGTTCTCAGAGACTGGCACAGGGATACATAATGTGACAGTGCTACAGAGGGTCTCAGAGACTGGCATGGGGATACAGAGTGTGAGAGTGCTACAGAGGGTCTCAGAGACTGGCACAGTGATACAGAGTGTGGGAGTGCTAGGAAGGATCCCAGAGACTGCCACGGGGATACAGAGTGTGAGAGTGCTAGGGATGGTCGTAGAGACTGGCACAGGGATACAGAGTGTGGGAGTGCTAGGGATGGTCATAGAGACTGGCATAGGGATACAGAGTGTGCGAGTGTTAGGGAGGATGTCAGAGACTGGCATAGGGATACAGAGTGTGAGAGTGTGGGGGGGTTCTCAGAGACTTCCACGGGGATACAGAGTGTGGGAGTGCTAGGGATGGTCATATAGACTGGCACAGAGATACAGAGTGTGGGAGTGCTAGGGAGGATCTCAGAGACTGACATAGGGATACAGAGTGTGAGAGTGCTACAGAGGGTCTCAGAGACCTCCACAGGCATATAGAGTGTGAGAGTGCTACTGAGGTTCTCAGAGACTGTCACAGGGATACATAATGTGACAGTGCTACAGAGGGTCTCAGAGACTGGCATGGGGATACAGAGTGTGGGAGTGCTACAGAGGGTTTCAGAGACTGGCACAGGGATACAGAGTGCTAGGAAGGATCTCAGAGACTGGCACAGGGATACATAGTGTGAGAGTGCTACTGAGGGTTTCAGAGACTGGCACAGGGATACAGAGTGCTAGGAAGGATCTCAGAGACTGGCACAGGGATACAGAGTGTGAGAGTGCTACTGAGGTTCTCAGAGACTGGCACGGGGATGCATAATGTGACAGTTCTACAGAGGGTCTCAGTGACTGGCATGGGGATACAGAGTGTGGGAGTGCTAGGGATGGTCATAGAGACTGGCATAGGGATACAGAGTATGAGAGTGCTACAGAGGGTCTCAGAGACCTCCACGGGCATATAGAGTGTGAGAGTGCTTTGGAGGATCTCAGAGACTGGCACAGGGATAGGGTCTCAGAGATTAACACATGTATTCAGAGTGTGAGAGTGCTACATAGATTCTCAGAGACTGGCACAGGCATGCAGAATGTGAGAGTGTTACCGAGGGTCTCACAGACTGGCATGGGGATACAGAGTGTGAGAGTGCGGGGGGGTTCTCAGAGACTTCCACGGGGATACAGAGTGTGGGAGTGCTAGGGATGGTCATAGAGACTGGCACAGGGATACAGAGTGTGGGAGTGCTAGGGAGGATCTCAGAGACTGACATAGGGGTACAGAGTGTGAGAGTGCTACAGAGGGTCTCAGAGACCTCCACAGGCATATAGAGTGTGAGAGTGCTACTGAGGTTCTCAGAGACTGGCACAGGGATACATAATGTGACAGTGCTACAGAGGGTCTCAGAGACTGGCATGGGGATACAGAGTGTGGGAGTGCTAGGGAGGATGGCCCATGATAGTAAGTTGGGTCAGGCGGGACCCATTGTGTGTTGATGCAAACTGGGTGAAATGCCTGTCATACTCAGTCCCCCACAGCATAGCACCAGGTGTGTACCTGCGCCTTCATATCAGAGTGGACATGCGCATTATGTCTAGGTCTTCCAACCCCATAAGCAGTGCAGAGCCACTATAACATGTTTTCCAGGCTTATTGAAAGCTGTCGAACCTGTGACTGCATAGGAAATCCAAGTATTTTCTGTTCATTTCAAGTTCACATTTCTCAGATGAGGTTGGATTTTTAGGTAGGACTATTAGATGGTGCTAACGCGCTGCTCATTAGCTGCAAATATTGCTCTGGGTTCCAGCTAGGAGGAAGGTGGAATATGAGAACATGAGGAGGGACAGACAGCTTGTAAGTTCTGTTTGGATCGGCTGCCGCGTAATAGACATGCGCGTCGCACTAATATCGACGTCGGACAACCAGCGACGTTCGTTGAGAGGCTACGGCACTTCATCAATGCTGTGCCCAATGAGGAGCCTTTGTTGAAGACACGCGCGTAATACAGTACGTTATTAATTTGGGAGGTAGCAATGATAGTGAATGGAGGGTTAGCCCTTATACCCTATGGGGCGTCCATACGAGAAATGTAGACACTCAGTGATATATTAGCCTGTGCTTACTAGTATTAGCCACACTATACACATTGGTTGTCGGCTTAGCACCTTAGAAATTGTGGTTACCGGGCTCATATTAGCCTGTTGTTCACCATTATTGGGTAACTGCAGTAGGTATCGACTTTCAGCAGTATTCTTTGGTTCATGTGAATATTTGGTTTCTGCTCCAGCCTTGACTGGTGGTAGTCATGCCACTCTTTGCTGCCTCCACAGGATGGCAACTAATATAATGTATATTCACATACCCATACGGGTTGATGGCATTCAGTTTTCTTTTGCCATAGAGATGTTTTCAGTGCAGACTCAGGCCTGAGACGCCCCGGTAGGACTATTGCCTTAGGACTTGCGATTGCCTTGAGAATCGTGATTGAATCGATTGTTGCGGCACTACCTCTCTAATGTGGTAAATGCCTTGTCTTTAGTTGGGGCTTCAGTTCCAGCAGCCATCATGGATGGGTTGGACCTCAATATATTTTCCATTGCACTCTAGACCTAGCTGACCTCTGGCATGTGTGGCCACTGCTGCAGAAGCTTTTGATACCTTGGGAAGCCGCCCCTCCTAGCTACAAGGTTAGTTATAGCACACTACCCTAAGGCTCCTTGCATGAAACATTCTTGAACTATTTTCTACTTGTGAATGGTGCGGCTCTCCGATGCCACTATGGTTAAATACACATCACCAGTTTATGGCACAGGTGGGCTGATTTTCTTACATTTTATGAAATACCTCCTTTATTCATTCTTCCCTGTGACATGAGGTTGCAGATGTCTTGGCCTACTCCTCCATGGCACCTCAGGGCACGAGTGGTTTATGGTGGCACTTCCTGTTTGACACCGTAGGAAATAAGTGGTGCACCCCAGAGATAATTTTCCTGGGCTGCACCATTTGAATGTTTTTATGTATTTTGTAATGGTGCTTAAACTTATTTGAATTGCGGGGGCATTTCCTTTACGAATGGTCCCTTTCAGTGTCTATTGTGTTACCTGAGAGTTAGGGTCTCATAGTTGGTTTGTATGCTTCCCTCTCTTTTAGAGTATAATCTTGTTTTCCTGATGAAGACGTTGCTAAGTGACTCAAACACGTCGATACCGGTAGAAAAATCGGGTAGTGGTTGTGTTGCATATCTAATTGACCCACCCCAGGAGCAGACCACCTTTCTCATAACTATGGTGGTCGTGTACATTGAATGCACTTCATTAAACTAAACCTGCTAGCTATGATTTGTAACAGACTTGATCATATATGTATTGTTGTTGGGTATAAACATTGTATAAAATGTGTATGTATGGGGGCTGTGTGTGGACGAATGAGTGAATGATTTATTGTCAACTGTATGAATTGTATGGAGTACTATGTTCTTAATTCTCCTGCAATGTAAATAATATGCTAAGTGCTGATTAAGTCACGATTAATTTGTCGGTTCAAATGATGTATTAAGCATAATAAAAACGTTTTGATATCTTGTTTATAAACTAAACTCCTCTGGACTTTTTCCTTCCGAGTTAATTGTTTATTTTCCCACACATCAGATGCCTTTGGCCATGCTAATTCCTATGGCCATTCCCACCCAGCTCCTGCCCCTCCCAAAAAACATCATCCTGGGATCTCTTTGAGCCAGCTTTTTCAAGCCTTGCCATCAAACTGTGTGCTCGAAGCACCTGCATTTGCAGCAAAATCTATATAGGAAGCACGATCCGAGAAATACGCACAAGAATACGAGAACACTTGGCAGTGATTGGAAACCAAGATAAGAATCTACCATTGGCAGAACACTGGCAGAGTCTTCATCAATTGGATTGCAAGCAGGACATCAAATTTATTGGTCTAAAAAAGGTATCCTTGGGATGCCGAGGTGGAAACCAGGAACTAAGATTGCGACAAGAAGAAGCGAAGCTAATCAAGTATTTCAGATGTATTGAAACAGGTTTAAACACAGACAATGAGATGTCCAATTTTCTATAATAATAACCCAAAAAGAGTGAACCAAAAAGGACTTATGTCCGAAAATGTAGAATCATGCCATTGAGAAGATTGAATCATACACTAACCTTTGTGTTTTTATTGAAATAAGTGCTCTATGTATCAGTTGTTTGTATGAAAATGGCAACTATTGGGTTTTCCGTGTATATTTGTGGACATATCTTTATAATCAAAATAAAAACAACACATACAGAGCTAATAGACTACTATCCCAAAAAAATTCATTTAATACAGCAGTAACTACAGTTCCCATAAGACATTGGGAGAAATAGATGCACCTGAACTTACCACATATAAAAACTACATTGTTCCCATAAGACATTGGGAGAAATAGATGCACGTGAACTCACCACATATAAAAACTATATTGGTTTCATTAATGAAACAATGTTTAATTTAGATAACAATCAAAAAGTGTTTGAACCAAAAAGGACCCACGCAATAAAACTTGTAACTATGCCATTGATAGTGTTGAACCATTTATTAAACTTTGTAGTTATACACAAGCAACTGCTCTTATGCACTTACCGTTTGCACAGAATGTGTAAGTAATAGCATATCCCTGTATATTTGTCCCCATAGACTGCACTAACAATGTAAAAATAAGAACAGTACACACTGAGTTAAAGGACAGATAAAAAGCTACTAAATATAGCAGAAACTACATTTCCCATAAGACTATGGGTGAAGGGTTTAAAAGCCACTAAATATAGCAGAAACTACAGTTCCCATGAGACTAGGGGGGAAGGAGATACACGTGATTTTACCATACAATAATAAAGATTTACTAGGTTTTCACACGAGCCAACAATAAAAAGGGCTCCGTTTGTAAAGCTAAATGCATAACTATGCGTTTAAATTGCATAATGGAATTAAACTTCGTGTAACCTCATGACACAGGTCAATAGAGGCATAGTATCCCAATCTATGGCCGACGGCAGGGAGAAGGTGGAAAGAGAAGTAGGACGAACAAGTTACCTTGGTAACAGCATACATACTCCCCATTCAGTAGGAGGCGAACGCCTAGTAAACACACGACGCTTGATGCCGGAATTGTGACTTTTCAGGTAAGCTCTAACTAAGCATGAGACCACCCATTGCTACCTTCCTATCAGTCTCAGGTCCGCAAACAAAAAAAAGACGAGACGGCCCATGGAGCCGCACTAACTCAAGAATGAAAAGTCAAACATATAATGAACTGCTGTTAAGAAATGAAAGTGTGTATGTGCCGTAGCCGGCCTCCATGCGCTATATATAAAAAACGCATTGTGAATGGCAGAACACATAGAAAAAGGATTACTTATGAACGTTGCAATTTTTATCAATTTATAATTTCGTATTGTAACTAAAACCCCTAAAAAAAGCAAATGCACCTGTCGCCTAGATTCGAATTCCTAAACCAGTAAATGGTGAATTGCGAGCGGGATAATGAGGGAACCAACCCATTCCCAATATTTCATTTTTTTACCTTACCAGGACGTACCTCGTCCACGAGTCTGACGGGACTCTCTCCATTTGTATCACCCACGTCATTTAGAGAAACCATGAACAACAAAAGATCGGTAAGCTCTATTTTAGATAATACTTGCACTTAATAAACAAATGATACTTGGAAGGACTAACGGCATTAACTATATTGCTATACTATTTTTGCCCCCTACCCCTCTCATTAAATTTAAAATTTCATTAAAATTTCGTTTATTTCTACTCTCTCTTTTTCTTTTAATTTAATTTACCCCACCCCTCCCTTTCTCCATCTCCATCGGAACACTAAATCATCACGCATGGACCTACCTTGCAACTGGACAATATTCTGGTATGTGCTCTTTTTATTTAATTTTCTCATGATGGATATCTATGATGACAAATACGTTTTGCTCTACATTATATGTTTTAAAATAATGCTTTCTGAATTTATTTTCCCTTTTTTTTTTTTTTTTTTTTTTTAAATAACTGTGAAAATTGATTTTTTGTTGGTTCTTTACTGATTCTTTACTGATAGGTTTGGATAGTAATTTGTATAAGAATAATTGCCCAGATTTGAGAAAGGCAAAGTGAGAGTGCCGAAACACGTGTCATCAATATGGGCTGCAACTAAAAATAAATAAGGCTGAAAATGAACAAACATAACTGCTTTTGAACAATAATTTTTTTGGTGGCGCAGTAATGGATGTGTTTATAGTTTCATTATCTGTGCTTTAAGAAGCACATTTTTTCACTGACAATCCTCAGATTTCAGAAAAGTCGAGGGTCTGACTTGTGCACATAGATTCATAGAAAGTGTAAAGGCCGAGGTGGCAGTTTATTACTACAGGCGGAGCGGCCCTTTCAGAGGACGCAGCAATGCTATACATTCATTGACTACTGGGAAACCCAGTGAATGCCAGACCACGTGACGCCGCTGAAACGCACGCAGGGCGCGTGCAATGCTTCTAAGGTAATCACATGGGCCATTTTATGATGTTAAACCTATTTGACGAGTCCCCCTAATTCCCCTTAATTTCTGTTCACATTCTTGCCTTATATTAGGTGTACATCATTTTTTCCGGTCTCCATTACACATTTGCGAACATGACTATAAGGGTGAACTGCACCCCAGCTTTAGCTGCACAATGGTCCCAAAATTAATGGAGGCGCACATCGAGAGCTAAATGTCAGCTAAAATGCAATGTCTGCTTGCTTGGCTATGCTTTTTTCAATGCTTGTTCATAACAGTGGGCCAAGGAGTAAGGTCTTGGAGTAAGGTTTAGTGTTAGAGGGAAGGTTTAGAATGTCCTCTTCAAACGCAAGCCCAGGGCCAGCGGGGCAGTAAACTAGGTGGATGGTTATCGTAGAGGTGTGAGATAGTCTCAGTTTGGTGGTTATGAGTTCACTGGAGGAGATAGGGGAGTTGCAGATGTCTCCAAGTAGTAGGGAGTCTTTCGCCACGATGGCGACACTTCCCCCTCTCAAGTCAGGTCTGTCGTTGCAGTCGATGGTGTAATTAGGTGGTAATGCTAGTGTCAAAGCTGGGCCAGAGGTAGGTTGGAGCCACGTTTCAGAAACAGCTAGAAAGTCTGACAGTCGTTAACTAGGATAAGTTCGGCTCTATCAATATCAAGCGGGTGAACTGGGATCGATCAAGCGGGTGAGCTAGGATCGATCAAGCGGGTGAGCGGGGATCAATCAAGCGGGTGAGCTGGGATCAATCAAGCGGGTGAGCTGGGATCGATCAAGCGGGTGAGCTGGGATCGATCAAGCGGGTGAGCAGGGATCGATCAAGCAGGTGAGCGGGGATCGATCAAGCGTTCACCAAAGCTTCTTTGAGGGCAGTGGACATAGTGTAGGGCGTGTCGGGTACCATCTGTATTGACGTTGTACAATTCCGACCAGAAGGGTGGGGGGGGCTAGTAATAGTTTCATGAGAGTCAGCCTCCAGGTTGGTAGCGGGGCAAGTTTTGGGAAGTGTGTCAAGGATTGCGGCATGGTCCACTGCGGGAGAGTGAGTAGGATTAAGAGAGTAGGTGCAGGCATCTGGCACTTGAGATGGGAATCAGTATGGCAGAGGCAGCAGACATGCAACACAAAGGTGACAAAGCTAAAAGGTTGGAGTAGGCAGAGGAGTGGAACGCAAGCGTACAAGCTGGGAAGAGACTGCAGGAGGAGATTAGCGGAGCTACCGTCAGTGCACATTTTGAGCGCGTTTGAGTTGCGAGTCGCCCCAGTCTGGTACACCCAAGGCATGGGGTTGTTCTAATGAGGTGTAGGCCATCTGGTTCCAGGCTGGCAATGGGAGTGTGCTTGGAGTGTATTCGAGAAGATAATCACAGGTGTCTGGTGCGGCCTAGACAAGTGGTGGAGGTAAGGTCAAGTGGACTGGGTACACTGAAGCAAAGCGAGGTCATGTGTGAGTTTCTGCCCATAGGATCAATAAGCTAGGGAGTTTTGGTAAGTATGTCTACCAGGCATGGCAACAATGCGGGGCGCAAATGTGAACATGGCAGAAGAGCAGGGCACCTGGGTGGGCATGGCAGCAATGCGGGGCACAAAGGTGGAAATGGCAGGAGAGCAGGGCTCCTGGGTGGGCATGGCCTGAGTTTCAATGTGTAGGAAGCTAGAACTAAATATTTTTAGGGGGAACATGGAGGAAAGTACCCATTGACTGAACTGTTTGATACAGGCACACCGAGCATTTCACCTCAAGACCATGCCACAAACTGTCTCGAAAGTGATTCTGTTACAAGATATCCATCCTGGGGGTTCCCCAAACCTGAAACGTTTCCTCAACTTGTGTGTCACTCATGCATCAAATCCGTGAGACTATTTTGATGCCATTGGGGTTACTGGCGGAGTCGACCTGGATCAGATATGCTCCTCTAACAGGAGTCTGCATTGACATATTTCGAACATTAGCCACATGGAGCAGATGCTCTCACAGGAATGTGGGTGGTCCCCAGATTTCCATGCAAATGTCTGTTTGATGCAGCTAATCCTGCCGGATGACAGCCATGGGAGCATGTGTGTATGGCAACGATACATAATGCCAGCCGCAAGCTAAAAATGTGGTGGCCACCATTTCCAGGGATCTCAACAGACTCCAGCTGCCCTCTTCACATGAAAAAAGGTGTCCCTTGCCATTCCCAGACCACTTATCCAGCCTCCATGGTCTGCCGGCAGGCGCAGCCGGCTGCATGCAAAGGCCCGCTTACAAGGCCAACTATCCCTGTCTAGCCCTGTTTATACCCCCAAGGAGCTCCTAACATCACCTGAGCCTCCCCAATGATACAAGCAGCAGTAACTGTCTATCAGATATTCCAGGGTGCAAGTATGCATCTTGAACCACAAGCTACCAACAGTCCTTCAATGATGGCCGCCGCCATCGACTGACCCAACGCTGGATCAGCATCACAGGGCTACAGCGTAGTCTAGCGACAAGCTCCCAGCAAGGGATCAACTGAATGGACTGCCCAGACCCCTTATCCAGCCTCCATAGTCTGGCAGCCGGCAGAGCCGGCTGCATCCAAAGGCCCGCTGGCAAGGCCAACTATCCCTGTCCGGCCAGACCTGGCCCTGTAGTTGGCCCACGTATGCATCCCCAGCTCATCACTCTGTACCCACGACCCAATCCTTTCCTTAGACCAACCACCTGGCCACATCAACCTAAATCCAGTGAATCTAGGATTTCAGGGAATCCCTGCCGCTCACCCACAAGGTAAGGCCATCTCAGTATCTCCTGTTACACTTAGCAGTTAATATTAATACACAGTCTTACCCTGTGTACTCTCCCACGCGGTATCAACGACGGATGCACTGGAATCCCAGTTTTTGGCCAGTGCTTGACAAATCAGCCATGATCCCCACAATCTGAGGCACCCATCCCTACAAAGACCTGTAGTAACCATCTTCCACCACCCACCACATTCCGGCCTTCTGCAATACCAATATCGCGGTTAGCAGATCCTCCACAGCTGATCCTGAGCACTAATCAGTTTAGCTCTAATGTGTAAAATCCATCAAAGAATTCCCGCACTTTGTTTTCCTTGTACACCTCTCACCGCCCCCTCCCACTACCCGCCCCTACCCCATTCCTGCCGAGAGCATGGTCCACTCTACTGTTGATAAACGCCCAGTGGCAAAATCACGCACCACCTTCACCAACAGTGTCCCCACCTGCTCCGCATACCTACTCTAATGTCCTCCCTAAACCTATCCCCTTCCTTCCTAAACTCAGATGCACCTTTACACCATGCAAACATGCATTAGTTGCAATCAGAGTGGCCACCACCCTTCCCAGTTTCTTTCTCACTCCCCGTGCTCCTGGGCACGCCACCACTACTCACGTCACGCTTGATCTACAACACAAAGGCACCCTAAGCCTCTCCCACCCTTGACGTGGTAACCAAAGGCTACTGAAACTTAGTTCCAGAACTTGCACAGCAAGAACACTGCTGTCAGGCGTTGCATGCCCTATTGGGGAAGTGTCTAGAAGGTTAAGGCTCCATTCCCGTACTAGCCCCTCCGCTCTCCCCGACACCCCTAACATGGTCACCGCTCATTCAGCCATCCTGGCCTCTCTTTCACCAGCTGACCAGGATGTATCTCTCAAATGCGCACTTATCAATGTGCGCTCCGTTGGAGCACATGCCACTTAGATTCATGACCTCATTATAGACCACCACCTAGACCTGCTTGCCACCACAGAATCCTGTCTCCACAGCACATCTGGCCCAATTCTCTTACTAGCCATTCCTCCCATCTATATCATTTTCAGGGCTGACCACACCAGTACCTCAGGAGGTGGCGTCACCCTCATTGAGAAATCCACCCTTCTCATCAGAAGCACCCCTACTCCTCCCATACTGGGTTACAAAACACTGCTCCTCAAACTCACGATAATCCGCAGGCCACATACACCATCCTTCTCCTCTACCGACAACCCAACTCTCTCAGTATCCCAGAGTCTGACATCCCCCTCTTGATCACCCCCCTCATCAAACCAGCTACAGAAGGCATTATGTTAGGTGACTTCAACTTGGGCTACAATGATCCTACTGGTCCTAAAGCAGCTACACTAGCGCACTCACTGCAGGATATGAGCTTTACTCAACTTATTTCTTCCCCTACTCACGCCAAAGGATGCCTCCTAGACTGGATTCCTACTACCAACACCACTATCAACTTCTCTCTCATTAGCCCAGTACCGTGTTCGGATCCACACCTAATAGAATTTGACCTCTCTCATGTAAACTACTCCCGACCCCCACACATTTGCACAACCCTATTTCGGTCAGAAACACACATAACCTCATGCATGAGACTCTCAGGCCCACTCTCCAGATGATGCACACCTCCATTCCTCCAGGAATCAAAGGTCCCGAAGGCCTTGCAGACCTTTACCACGAGATCCTCTTCCACCCCATAGACCAAAATGCCCCTTTAATAGCTAAAATGACCAAACCGCACAAGCCTGCTAATATCTGGTTCTCAGATGACCTTGCTACCCTGCTCAGAAGTAAGAGAGCATTTGAACATCTCTGTAGGAAGCACCCTACCCCTGTTACCTGCATAAACCTTTCCAATGCCACCAAGTCATACAAGAAAGCGGAAATCTCCCACAAATCAAACTCCTATGACACCAGCATTTCAAATGCAAGTCCCAACACCAAAGAATTATTCTCTATTTTAAGAGAACTGGAAAACCCTGTGTCCTCAAACACCCAGATTAGGTCTGACAAAGCTTGGTGCTCCACTATTGAAGATGCCCTTGCCAACAAAATGTACCTTTTACGCAGCAAAATAAATGCTAAGAAAACACATCTTGCTTCCAATTCCCCACCTCTGGCTGCCTTGAGGCCCAATCCCTCCTATTCCTGCCTTGCCATCCCCATTCTCCTTCCAAGTAACCTAAGTAATTGTCCTGGATACCACCCAGTCTTTAAAATCATCCAACTGTAATGGAGATTCTTGCCTGACACATATTGTTAAGCTCTGTGCTACGGCCATAAGCCCTGCCATTAGAGACCTTGTCAAAAATATCCTTGAGGGCCAATGTCGTTCCTATCAGTATCAAAACAGCCTGGGTCACTGCGCCTCTCAAGAAAATGTCACCTGACCCTGTGCTGCCTACCAATTGCCGTCCCATCACAACCATCCCTTTCTTGCTTAAAATTCTAGACCGCATTGCCTACTCCCAAGTACAACAATTCACGAACACCGCCATCTTGTAGGAGCAAGATAGTCTGATTTCTGCACCAAACTCAGCACCGAAACAGCCCTACCTGACCTCAAAATGCAGGTTGACAGTATCCGTGACTCAGGTAACTTAGCCATCCTTCTCCTACTCAACCTCTCAGCAGCGTTTGGCTTTGTGGACCATGACAAGCTATTCCAGCACCGTAACTCACATTCACACCTCTCCCGAGATGCCGTCATCTGGGTCAAATCATTCCTTAGTAAATGAACTTAGAGAGTCCTTATTGAAAACTCAGCAGCTGACCCCATCCCAGTTCTCATCGGCGTCCCCCAAGGCTCCTGCCTGTCACCCACCCTTTACAACACCTACACCAAACCCCTATTCAACATCCTTAGCTTGCTTGGTATCATCTACACTAACTTTACGGAAGACAGCCAAATTCTCATCCAGGCAACCATCCTCAAGACACTGCTACCATAAAGAGCGTGTACAGCTCCATTCAGAATTGGATGGCCACTCATAACCTCTTCCTCAATGACGACAAAACAGAGCTACTCATTTTAGGATCACCCCACTGTCTCAAAAACCGGTTCTATGTAACAATGTCCCCACAAAAATATCGCCATGCAAAAATATAGCCGAAAAATGGCCGTTTTTTGTGGGGACATTATTGCATGGAGCATGCGGGGGACACCCCTGCAATCCCCAAACCGTTTATTTATTATTTTTTTTTGGCTGCCCCAATCCCCATATATATGGTCACCCATATAATATTGCCACAACCTTTTCCCGGCGATATTATTTACGGCGACCATATATATGGAGATAATATTACCTGATACCCAAAAACCCTGACACAGCCTATTCTTTATTTCTCATTGATGGCACTGCAATACCGGTCTTCAAGCAGGTCAAAATTGTAGGGGTCTACCTGGATGCAGAGCTATCTATGACTAAGCACATCAATGTCCTTGACTCAGCCAAAGCATATACCTCTAAACTCATTTCCTTGAGTAGACAATTGTTCTCATCCAGTAACTGCCTTACGCTTGCAAGAGCCATTATACTCAGTAAACTAGATTACTGTAACGCTCTCCTCAAGGGCACGTAGGCAACTAACCTTCCCAAACTTCAACTCCTCCAAAATAAAGCCATGCGGTCAGCACTGGGGCTTCGTCGTTCTGACCACATCACAGCAACACAGAGAGAATCCAACTCCCTGCCCATTAAAGCCCACATCAACTTTAAAACCGCGTCTTTTGCTCACTGTTGCATCTACGAAGAAGCCCCTCGCTTCTTGAACAGTAACATCACTATGTGACAGCAGGTGTGTTCTCTTCGATCATCCAACAACATCTCTCTGCTCAGTCCTCAATTTAAATATGCTATAGCAGGAGGCGTTAGCTTCTGCGTCACAGCTCCTACCCTCTGGAAATCCCTACCTCCTAACATCAGAATTGAACCTTCCTACCGGCCTTCAAGAGACTTGTGAAACCTTGCTGTTTGACAAATATGACTAAATGTACCATGTACTTGCTGCTACTTGATGTCTGACTGTCTCTTCTGTACAAACGCTGCGATACCCCTGGGTTTGCGCATTACATAAATGCTATGAATAAATAAATACATAAATAAATCAAAATTGTGGCATGGGGAAAGATGTGCGTGGATTTCCTTCACTGATCAGAGAAATTTCGTGGATTTCCTGCACCTGTGGATTTCCTGCTCTGCATCCTGCTCCGTGAAGAGCCACCTGTCCAAAAGTAAAAAAACACAAAGTAGCTCATTATCAATGCACAGTAACATAAGAAGCATGCGCAAAAGCCTTGCCAAGGCTTTTACCCACGTTTCTTATGTCACGCCCATTTTCCTTTATTTGTGTGGAGGAGAGGAGGGACAGATGCAACTTGTGTTTCCGCCGCTCCTTTCACTCCGCCATAAAAATACTCACATGCATTTGCGCAGTCATGATTTTCATGCCAGCGCAAATGCTGTGGATCCATATGGGGTCTGCCGGCTTTATGCGCCAGCAAAATGCAGGTGGAGACCCCATAGGCTTCCATTGCAAACGCTGCCTGCCATGCGTTCTTAACTAGCAGCATTTACTAAATTTGCACTGTGGAGTGCAAAAGTGGAGTGCAAAAAGTGGCACAATTTGTATGCTGCCTTTTGCCCTGCACTTTTGCACTCCTCAACGGAAGTGACCAAAATCCAGCGGTGGGGACCCGCTCACATGTATCTCTACACAGAACAGCTCCCTGCCACCGAATTCCAGGCTCATATAAAATGAGCTCCAAAGGGAATCAATAAAACAGCATCCCTACCCACAGGAGCGCATTTTGTGTTGCCCCTTCAAAAAGCCAGTAGATTCTTTGGAATAAACATACTTGCTGTCTGCCATGCAGAGACATGGTAGGTCACATTTCAGATTAGTTTTACACAGGTGTAAATATAACGTGTTAGAATTACACCCTGTGACAAAACAAAAATCAAAGTAGCACGGACTTTCACGTGAGAGCGCCTGGGGACCAATTACGTTGGTGATGGTGCGCTATATAAGTACCTTTAACATAACATAACAAGTGTACTCCGAAGCGACCACAACGCCATGTTCTATTAAGGGGGAGATCGAAAATGAGCCCCTTCTTCGTATGCTGTTAGTAATCCATGCCATTTAGGATGCTGATCAAAATGGGCACATGTGAGAAATATGGTGGATGGTCTGGCCATCAGTACCCATGCGCCAGCAATAGGGTTACCAGTCATTTGGTCGAAAACCAAATGATCGAATGACCATTTGATCGAAGTAAAATGGTCGAAAAAAAATGGTCGAATTTTTTTTTTCTTTTTTTATTTTATGGGGGGGTTCCCCCCAAGCCCCCTCTTTCTTTATAAAAAATATTTTTTAACCAACCAAAACTAAAAAAATATATATAAATAAATAAATAAAAAAAACTTTTTTTTTTCGACCATTTTACTTCGATCAAATGGTCATTCGATCTTATATTTTCGACCTGTAATTCAGTGCCGGGGACCTGTCATGTTTGCGTGAACAGGTCCCCGCCACCGAATGTTTTACTCATGTTTCTAGCGAAGTGCAAAAGGGGAGGGTAAAAAGGCACCGTAACCGGTTGCACGTCACCCTTTTATACTCTGTCATGCAAATGAAGTAAATGCTGCCTGCCATGTACGCCATGGATTCCAATGGAGGCTGCCTGCTTTTGCTGGTGCAAAAAACAGACGGACTCCTAAGGAATCCCCGGCACTTGTGCCAGCGCGAAAATGCATGCCAGTGTGAATGCTGGTGTATTTAAGTAAGCGGTGGTGGAATCCTAAGTTACGACCTCCCCTGCTACGCATGGCTTTTACAGCTTTCATTTACATTACGCCCCAATAGAAAATGAGCTCCATTGTAGAGAAACAAGCCCTGCTAGGCACATCCAATTTCACAACCTGGAAAAGTCACCTTTGTGTTCTGCCGAACCGGCTTGTAGATCTCAGTGTTGCTTGCTCGCCCTAGTACAGCACATTCAGCTCTGAAAAGCAACACAAAACACAATTGTGAACCAGCAACGAAGGGTGGCGTAGAGAGACATTGTGGGTCCGTGCCTGTAGAATGGTGCAACGCCAATTTTAAACATTGGGAAGAGTTTGTTACAAATGCCAAGAAAGTAATCGCATTTGATATGCAGAAATCCTTCAATTTAACCACAGAACACATTGGCGTTGCATGCAGATATGAACCGCTGTAATGCATCTGGAGGCCCATCGAGCAAAGGAGATCCAAAAACCCACAGAGCCATACTACTAGTTTGGCGGCAGTGGCAAAGCGTCCAGTGTTTGACAACAGTGGATTTTTCCGCCAGCTTCAGAGTGCCACAACTTAAACTCTTCAAAAGCGCCTGCATTTACGTGGCAGTAATTTCCTCCACACAAAAGCAGTACCGGCTGTGACATACTGCATGAGGTAAAAAAGCATCCAGTCACATGGCATTGCCCATTGGAATGTACTGTTAATGAGGCACACCGGGTTGAAAACTGTCCAAAAGCAATGCAGTGGGTTCCATGAGACCTTATTCTATGCTACATACATACCTCTGCGTCCGGCATATAACGGTCATCATGGAGAACACCACGCCCAGTGCCAACCCCAGCTCCACGTTGAGGACCACCACCGCCAGCCAAGTGATGGCCCACACCGCCTGTAAGAAGGAAGAGATTTAAGATCAGAAGGACACCCAATGCAGGAAAAGATACAACAAGATGGCCCAAGGGTCCCCAACCTCCTCTCTATGCTCTTATTATTTGGGCTTTCTCTATGAAGGTGGGCGATATGAGCAGGGGATGCCGGGCACACATATGAAATATGCCAAAGCACACAGCAATGGCGATAAGGGTAGCCTTGTCCCTACAGCTGCCCATGTTCTTTCACAAAATAAGAATTGAATGCATAATAGAGAGCACTCCTCAAACGAGTCACCCTTCACCCGATCAATGTTGAGACTCACTACTCTGTTTCCCCTCACGCACACACCATTGGCAGGAAGGTGTTTGTGTCTCGTTCCAACATTATTTGATCTCCTGCAACAATGATACCCTAACCTGCTCCTTCCTCTCCTCTAAATGTACACTTTTTCCTTGGCTTAGGATCTTCATTGCTTACTACAAAATATCTACTGTCCTACAAACAATCAAATAAAAAAACGTGAAACCTCAATAACCCTGGTAAGTTGTAACTATTGGCCTGTCTCCCTCCCTGTCAATACTCCAAAATCGGAGAGTGTGTAGAACATTTTTGGGCACCCTGTGGCCCTCTAGATGATTCGACCTACAACACCTACTATCCCTCTCCATTGATTACGCTGGCTAGGACTGAAGGGAGTTGTAGTCCAAAACACCTGGAGTGCTGCTAGGTGACCACCAATTGTGTAGTGTTTGACCATATTTCTACTTACCTAGAGACCATTGGACTTTGCAGCCTCCTTGGTTATGGGTTCCGAAGTAGACTCCACAGAAAGGACACTCACAAATATCTCCAATTTCCTCAACTATTCCCAACACTCTAAACTCTCTGTAATTCTCATTATGCTTGATCTCTCTGCAGCCCTCAACATTGTCGATCCTCACTGTGAGGAATTTGACCATCCGCACGGTGGGTGTTTGCCCGCCCCGGCTTTTTTGAAATTTTAGATTAAATTGAACGATGATAGATCGACCTCCAGAAAATGTGTGGCGATAATTTACACACATTTTCCTATGCTCACTGCATGACATACGCATAGACCTGTGTACTCTGGGTGGACACAGCCTACAGACTTTGTCCCCCCTGTCATATTTAGTTTGGATATGACAGTCAGGAGTACACCATGGCATCTCAGAAGGGGGAGGGTCAAACCTTCCTAATTAACTAACAAAGGCTCCATGAATCTGACATGTCGTTTTGTTGAGCCATGTAGCTGGTGGCAGCATGCATGTACTAATCAGAGTTTAATTCTAACAGGCCCACATGGCGCTTTGGCTGCAAAGGCTAACAAAGGAGACAGGAAACCCCAACACCCTTTCATGCACTGTGTCAACCTGTAGCCAGCTCCCGCCCTCAGTATCGATTGACAGTGAAATGTCATGTCTGGGACTGCATGCTTACAGTAGTCATCCCTGCAGGGGGAACCCATTCAGAAGGTACCAGTATGTGGTTTGGCATAGCCAGAAAGTCTGGTCTCACTGCAGCTTCAAGGGAGACCTGTCGCTATAATGGGAACCACAGTTAGCTCCATTAACCAGAGAGACTCTTCGATACACAACAGACAGGAAGCTGGGTGGGACTTAGTATTACATGTTTTCACCCCTTTACCTTTTCTGGTGCAAAACACTCTGGTTGTGACCTCATACATATAGGAGATTGTTAATGAGGAACCCGGAAGTGGTTCATTAAGGAAGGTTTAGCCTACATCAATGCCCCAGAAGTAGATTAGTCATACTCACTCTCTCCTCACTAGCTAGTATTGGCATCATCTCCTACCAATCAGACCAGAGTACTGTTCTTGGGCCACTTCTCCTCACACCGTAAACCTCTCTCAGTAAATAAATATTTTCCCTTAGCTTCACCTACTTCCTATTTGTTATATATTAATTACTTCTACTGCCACTCCTACAAGAATAAACCTAGTGAATAGAAGTGCAATCTATCCCACACACCATTAATACAATGATCTCCATTCCTGGCACCAGCAATCCTCACTACTGCTTTTGGCCTTTCTTGCTTCGTCCTGCCCCCTCAACAAAATGATTTACCTTGCAATTCACACTCTCTACGTCTCACTCTCCTTTACCACCTCTGCTCACTGACTACATAGCTCTTCATGCAACACTAGCTCTTCCCCTTTCTATTCAATTGCACTCATGATCTTCCCCTCACCCATCTGGTTAATCATGTCTCAATTTAGTCACCACCCTGTACCCTGGGCTCTCTCGCCCTGTTCAGTGTACTAGTTCCCTGCTCCGCCTGTGCTTTCTCTTCCTCCTGCGTTGGCTCCTTCAACCTGTCCCTCCCCACAAGTGAAGCTTCACACACCAATATTAATAGTATAGACACTTTACAGGCCTTCAAGATTGCTCTCAAGAAGCACGTTCTATCCAGGGAAGTGGCATCGAGGAACTAGGGTGGCATCACCTCTCCTCCCTAATGTCCACCTTGCCCTCCACTGCACACTGATGTAAATAGCTGTACATAATGTAGGGAGTGTGTGGCCAGTCTATAATGGCATCAATCCATGTTCCCAGAGGTACAGTCCCCATGAACTAACTGGATGATATCCAACTCAGTAATCATGAACAATTATTGTAAAGCATCGGGCAAATGGATGGCTCTGCTTGGAGGTATTTGACTCATTTACAGAGTTTGTGATAAAAGGGCTCGAATTTCTCTTCAATGAATACAAATACATTTTTTTTACAAAAATGTCAGTCCTTCGATAGCAGCACCCCTTATGGCTTTGCTTCAGAAATCCAAACCTGGTGTTAAACACCCCGTTTTTAATGCGACCACTGAAAATGCTGACTTATTTTTTTATTTTAACACACTTTTCACCCCATATATATGTGTGGGATACACCCCTCAGTCCCTCAAATCTCCCTTACATTCATTGTATACTGTACCCTTCCCCCCACATATAAATGGGGGTCGACATTTTTAAAAAGCAGACATTTTCGGTGGTCGATGTTAAAATTGCCTGGTAGTTGTATGATTCCCCCGGTTTGTAGTCTTTCCATTGAAAATCATCCATTGAAAATAAAATCCAACAAAATAAAAGCACTGAAAATGAATACATCGAAATGCTATTTTTATAATTTAAAAGTACATATCCATCGAAACCTGTCCATTGAACATAGGAATAGGTTTGACGAAAATAGCAGATGCAAGAGTAAAGCATGTAAACTCTTTATCGTTATATGGAGCTGCCCAGTGCTTAAATCTGAACAGCTCCGTATAAGATGTGTAGTGTGCACTTTTATTTTATTGGGGTGTCCAATAGAAAAAAATCAAGGTCCTCAGTACAAGAAAATAAAATGAAAATGCACACTACACATCTTATATGGAGCTGTTCAGATTTAACCAGTGGACAGCTCCATATAACGTTATATGACTACACACAACACCACTCAGAGAGAGCTGTCCAGTGCTGAAATCTATAATGTATTTCAGCACCGGAAGGCTCCCTCTAGCTTGTGTTTATTGGGGGGTGCCCCCTCCCAATCCCTCCCAACACCCAGGTGTCCCCTTTCCCTAACCTCCCATTCCAACCCACATTTGCAAAAATTAACCCTTTCCTCAATCCATCGAAATGTATTCAATGAAAGTGCATTTCGATGGAAAAGGCTTTCAATGAATACATTTTGTTGGATTTTAATTTTATGAAAGTATTTTCGATGGATAGACTGGATACCGGATTCCCCACTCTTGCCACACACAATGGTAGTCACTATCTGTTATGAAAGATGGCAGATGTGGAGATGGGCATTTCTATCAATTTACTGGCCTGCTGTGCCCCATGGGCCCTGCTAGATCTCTGGCTCTGTCATTGCTCTTAATCCCCTGCATTGGCCACAGGTTTTTTTTCTTAGTTAATGTTGCTGCTTGAACCTCATCATCCTGTCTGATTGTCACCTTCCGCACTGTCAAGAACTTCCATAGCAAACTTACAAAATCTGTTTTGCTGATCTTCCAGAGCTCCGGCAGATCCTGGAACTGCAGAAACATTTGCCTGAGACTTACAACGTTGATACACGCGAGGACTGCCTGCAAAGAAGACAGAGAAAATAGCCAGTGTGAGGATATATGCAATGATGCAGAATGTCACGTAATATGTTGTGTATCTACAGGAAAAGAGAACTCGGTATCTGAGCTCCTGGCATGAGTCGCGAGTTTCAGCAGGGAAGGAAATTGACTTCTTCATTGGAAGGATCATAAATAGCAACCAAACTGATAATGCATGGGTGGTGTCACCTAATCGTGACTCTATAGGGTAAAACCTGCTTAACATTCCACAATGCTTTAACAGTAGACATTCAGACATTACTTAACATACAACAACAACTAGACCCAATGACACTCTGAGGTCCATGTGGATTTGGAAAATGCATGCACATGACATTCCCACCTAGGATGAACTGGGATTTCTGCCCATTCATTTCTTCCTCCCGCTGGTGAATCGCAGGGTTTCGGGTAATAGAGACATGAACTCTTGACCACTTGTGGCACAGTCATGGAACCACCGCGGCACCTAACGACAAGGAGCCATTTCAATAAACGCCATAAAACCCTAGTTCAAGGAAATGATTCCAGATAGCCTGTAGTCGGAAAGGGCCACTCTCTCATTAACACAACATGTTCATCCCAGAATGTGCCCCAAACTCTCTACATTATTCTCAGTTCTGGGTGGAATGTGATTGGAGGTTTTTCTGTTTCCGGCAGATGTATGGCCAAAAAGCTGAAATGGGCAATTGCTGAGCAGTGTCGGTTATATTTAATATTTATGACGGAAAGTCATGATTCTATTAATGGCATGGAAGCGAGTTTTACGCATTCTCTTTTCAATTCATTACAACAGCAACAAGAACAATGATATATGAACTACTACTCCCAGAATACTTATACCATGTGACATGTCTCTCCCACTCCCAATGTCGTTCACCACTCAGTTCTATAATAGTTTCTGCATGCTGTCAGCTGTATCGATCCATGTTCAAGTTATTATGCTGCAACACTTGGTGCTGTGGGCTTAGAAAATCCAAGATGGCCGAAAGGCCCACATTTGCGCCAGAATCCAGGAAAACCGCACAGTTTTTGCACACACTAAAATAGTCGCCTGACCTGCCACCCGCCAGTGCGAGTGTGATGGGCCAGAAGCGCCATGAGTGAACCGTGGTCCCAAAGGAAAAACAGCAGTGCCTGTTAGATCAAAAAGCACTTTGAAATCACCTTTGTTTCTCTGAAATGCAAGCTCAAAATGCCTATTTCAAACATTGCAAGATATTCAAAAATCTTACTGAACACCAGCAGATGTCTGGTAGAAGGAAGTCTTGTGTGCATACCAAATCTGGAAAGACGAAGAGCCTAAAATAATGTTCATAACACAACTGGCTGAGCTGTGGATGTCAGCAGCTTAAGTGAAATGGGATTTAAAGCCACTAAAATCGAAATGTTTAAAATAAATGAGTGACCTACTTTTGACTGTCACATAGGTTGCAACTGTTTAAATGTCATAGTTTTGAACTTAGAATCAGCGTTCTAGTTGCATGTGTTAAAATTCTAAGTTTGATTTGAATGAAGAAAAATGGGAACAAAAGTGACATTTGGCTGAAGCCTGGCTTAAAGGGATTGAATTCTGCCCGGCAACTACCCCCGACAGGAGTTGAAACTTGCCCAGCAACTGCATTCACAGGCCTGGCTGCATTCTGCTGCCCCCACCAAAAGGAGATCACACTTCTCTGATTGAATCAGGGGAGGAGTACCTGAGAGCAGGGAAGCAGAACAATGAACCTCCCTTTGCTCCAAGCAATTTCTAAATCAGGGGGTCGTAAATGGCTTCCTCTTGGAAGGAAATGGAAGGGGCACTGCCTCTGTGAGCCAGCTGAGCTTGGAGGAAGTGGACAAACCAGAAATGTCCCCATGTGCTTTGGGAAACCACAGCCCTCTGGGCCAGAGCATAATTTTAGAAAGATGGATAATTCATTGTACATAATTGTCAAAATTATATCAATAATATCATGATTCCTGTGATTTTTCTGTGCACATTTTAAGAGGTGTTAGGACTCTGTGGTATGTTCTGGGGGTAGTAGCGGAAAATAGGGTATTACTCCAAATGTATGTATGTTAAAAATCTGACACTTCATCATCTGATGGCCATATTCCTTGCGCACATTTGTGTAAATTCTGGAAAAGTTTAGAGGTTGTGTTCTGGATGAAAAGGGCAGAATTCTGTCAGAAGTGGACACAAAATCTTACAAAGACAGGGATCGGATGGTTTGGTGCTACAGAAAATATGTTAACTGGACATATAATATTAGAAGAATTGTACATAGATAAATATGCATTTAAGTCAAAAATAGATTTGTGTGCAAAGTGACAAGGGGAGTGTTCTTTCTGTATGCCATAAAAAGGATACCGGATGACTCACAACTCCGTTCCCCAGTCAGGCGACAAAGAATTTTCTAGCCTATCAGGACCCTCAGACGGTTGGGCATAGAAAGTCAGCCTTCCCACCCACTTTCAAAAGACATAAAAAGACCCACTGAAACCCAGGTAGGGACTGCTCTTTCCACTTTCTTGTAAAGCACTTTGCCGATCAACTTCAAATCCAGACAATATTCAGAGACCAGAACTTAGAAAACCAGAATCCAGACTTCAGAACTTGTAGCAGAGAGGCCTAGTCCACAAGCTGAATCATCCTTCAGAGGCCCCAGAATCCAGCCACCTAACCAAAATATTCAACAGCCGGGCTGTGCTGTTCGCTTCTGGCTAGAACTTTTGCCAGAACCAGAGACCCAGACCAGACCGCGGTGCCAGTACCAGACCCAGAAAGCAGAGCTGTATCCCAACCGCAGACCAGAACCAGACCATTCCGCTGTGCAGTGCCAGAACTTTTGCCAGAACCAGAGATCCAGACCAGCAGAGCAGAGAGAACCACATCTAAACCTGTTGACCAGATCTGTGACGAGGCCCATTCCTTCCAAAATTAGGAGTGAGTATCCACCCAGAGCTGTGCAAACCAATCTCTTAGTTTAAAATAATCTAATTCAAACACTTCCACCTATTTAGAACTGCATAGAAATCGTGTGTCCATTCTGTGATTTCAAACCTGTGAAAGTGTCATTTGTCATTTGAATCTTACCTTATTTCTGAGAATCTACCTCCACTAAATTGTCTGTATCTTTTGAACCACACGTCCTAGGAGCGAGATTAAACTTTCATTTTAAAGCTAAGATCCTCAGCTTTCCGACAAGCTCCTTCCAATTTTTCCCTAATTGTGCTTTACACACTCAGAAAAAGTGCGGCGGATTGAAAACTAGCTCAATCTCACCACACGTTAAAAAATTGTTATCTCTTGCTTGCATTGCTGAAATTCGTTTTTCAACCTGATAATCCCTCAGGAATCATTGCTAGTGTTGACCTCAACTAATTCAAAGTAGCTGTCACATACCCTGAATCTCCTATAGGGAATTAAAATCATTTTTAGCATATTTTTCACTTCTTTGCTAATCCCATATAAAATTATTTTTGCCTGTTTAAAAGCATACCGGTTGCTCTAAGCTTGCTAGGGGGGAACTAGAATTTGTATTGCATTTGATTATATTCCTGAAAATTGTGTGCTCTACTTCCATCTCTTTATATTGCATAGGGGGGGGGGGGGGAGTGAATTGCCACAAGGGGAAAAAGTGATCATATTATCTCTTGTGGAAACCATCTCAGTTATTTCTGTGCTGCATTCTTTTCCATCATTGCATTCCCTTGAAACCATAAAAGCATTCTCAGCTACTTTATCCTCTCTATACCAACTCCTAAGTAATTAAAAAAGTGTGCTAGTGTAATATTATCCATTTTTGATCACTGTCATATTCATAAGTGTGCTATCAAATATTAATTTATTCATAAAAGTGATATATATATATACATATATATATATTGTTTAATTTTTCAAATAAATCTTTTAATTTGCCAAACAAACCTACTTCTTGGCTCAGTGAGGTCAGGGGGATTCAAAGAGAGGGGCGTTATTCAGGGGTTTAGCATCCAGATCTATGAACTTATCATATAAATATATAAATAAGGGCTTCCCTTGGGCATCCCAGACTAGGCATTGACTTAGTTGGAGTGTTGAATTGAAGTCACTTAACAAATCATGATCACTTCCTGTTTTCGTACAGTGACCAATCAACTTGGCGATGATCGAACCTTTGCAAAGAGAAGCAACAGGGCCCTCACCCCTGGATTCCAGAGATTTAATAGAGAAAATTCAACCCCATTTTAGCGAGCCCTTTCTATAAATAAGTTCTGATTGTGGAATCTTCCTACAGCTGGAATAAAATCCAAATGAACAGTATTGGAAAAATCGGGTGGGAATTGAGGCGGAATTATGCTTGCCTCCATGCCATTAACACAATCACGACTTTCTGTCATTAGTACTAGAAGTAATCAACATTCAGTGCCATGGCATGCGAGGGTCCTGTTTTGGTTGTTCAAGGATGGGAAAGAACCAGGGCCGAATCATGCACAATAGGCTTCCTATAGAATTTCTCACAAATTGCATCATTTGACCGTTCCACCAATCTGAGAATGTCTGAGAGCATGGCTGTTCATCAAAAAGTCCTGCCACCTCTAGAAGAATGGTCTCCAAAAATAGACACATCCACCCCAGGTCTAATCATAATCCATCTACCTACCCTGTCAGGATAAAGGAGGAGAGGAAATGTGCTGAGGTTAAGAGACGATCTGGCTATCTTTCTCAAGTTTTCAGTAGAACACTGACATTTCTGAAGACAATATGCCACACAAATCTTACCAAAGTTCTGCAAATCCAGAAATTCAATGACTAGGAAATCAATCATTGTGATGAATTAACTTTTGGGGTAGCAGTGGTCCAGGGGTGAATATCGGTTTCAAAACCATGAATCAGCTCCACACCTCTAATGGGATCCCTACATATTGGAATATCAAGCAGATAATAAACCTCCTTGTCCAATTCTGGTAACGTGGATGGAATGGCAGGCTTATCTCTGAAAGGTTGCTGATCATTGATTAGTTGCAACACAACGAACATACTATTATTACCCAATGATAAAAATAGTCTCCAGTCAAGGTTATATAAAAAATATCTATTTTATTGATCACAATAGACAGTCCAATAACACTACAAAATACAACCCACCCTGTAAAGAAATGCAGAGCACAGACAGTTTCAAAGAAGGAAAGGGGATGCACTCTGGATACTAACAGTAGGGCAGTTGATAGGGTTAATAACCACAACAGTTTGTTAAGGTTTCTTGGCTTCAGCACAAAGGGAGCAATGGCTCTTTAAAAGTCTCTAGGGGCCTGCTGGGAAGGGCCAGGGGGCAGAACCACAATGTACCTTGTGCTGTAGGTGTTCTTGGTGCTCAGCAGGGTTGAACCAGCTTCAGGGTGCTTTGCAGGCTTCTGTAACAGAGTTCGAGATGGTAGTCAGCTGCGTGTTTCAGGCGGCAAGATGGTTCGGCGAGAAAAGCCGCACAAGCTGCTGCAGACTGGCCTACACGGTGGCTTGGGATCAGGATTGTTGTCTCAGTGCAGATCGGCTATTTTGAAGCACTGTTTGAGATGTCTCAGATGTCTTTAAGCGTTGGTGGCTTGACAACAGTCAGCGTTGCTGTTGGTTGCGGATCGAGGAACTCAACTTGCTCGAAAATGTCCTTTAAGGCGGATGTTGGTAAATGCTTTTTGAGGCACTTCTCCCAGCTTTTTTAATGGGCTTGTGTGGTCCTTTAAGGTGGATGGCCCAAAGCTGTGGAGTGTGTTGCAGACATCTGCCTCGTCCTTGGTTGTAGGTTTAGAGAACCTCTGGCATGCCCTATCCAGGAAGATTGCTGCAGAGCCTAGCATGGCACACTGGTGCTGGCTGGGTACCAGTGCTGGAGCGGCTGCAGGGTTCTCTGAGTTCTGTTTCTCCTCTGTTCCCTGGGAGAAGTTTAGGGGAGGGATATTACTTCCCCCTTTGGATATCTTGACCTTCCTTCACTAGTGGCAGATTTATGGCAGACTGTACCTTCAGCTAGAGTGCAAGGTTGAGTTCTTCTTTCTTACTTTTTTGGAAGTCTTCAGATGATCTGCTTGAAGAGGGGGCTCCAACCCTCTTTCAAAGCCAAGAAGGCCACACGGATTGCTGTAGGCTAAGCCTACCTCAATGAACCAATCCGGGGGTCCCTACCAACATTTCTATATGTGTGTGAGTTCATAGCCGAGTGCCTTGCAACAAGAAAAGTTTAAGGGGTGGAGCAGGAACCAGGGGTGTCCCAGAACCAAGATGCGGAAACCTTCTCTCTTCAGAAAGAGCTCTGGGCTCACTTCCTTCTCCCACCAATCTCTATGCCTGCTGTGATCAAAGAGCCTCTCTGGTTAATGGATATCCCTGCGGTTCCTGATTACAGCAGCAGGTCTCCCTTGAAGCTGCAGCAAGACAAAACTCTCTGGTTCCTGCAAACCACATTCTCGTACCTTGCCAATAGGGTTCAATGCCATTGATACTGAGAGGCGGGAGCTGGCTTTAGGTTGACACATTTACATATGAAAGGTTGTAGGTGTTCCTGTCTCCTTAGTTAACCTCTGCAGCCAGACCCCATGTTGGCCTGTTTGAAGTGCCCTCTATGGGTTATTGATATGTTAATCTCTGCCAGCAGCTGCAGGGCCTAACACAGGAGCAGGACCGTTCAGGGCCTTTGTCAGTTAATCAGGCTGACCATGGCCGGGGGAAGGTTGGTCCACCCCCTTACTGGAGATGATATGGCTGCCACCTTCCAACTAAATATGACAGGGGCGGTCTGCGCCTGTCGGCTGTGTCCACATCAGAGTACACAGGTCTATGCTTTTGTCCTGGTGTGAACATAGGAACATGTGTGTGGTTGGCCTACCATCATTCTATTTAGTTAAACATTTAAAAAAAGGCCAATTGAGCGCACTCACCCTGCAGATGGTCGAATTCCTCACATTCTCCCCCGCCTCAACATGTGAACCACAAGTCTAATGAGGGTGTACTTTGTCATAAAGGCAAAGGTACTGGCTTAGGTCATCTGAATGTCCATGCTGGGAGCCTCGCTTGTGCTGGATGTCCATATCTAATCACTCTAGGGATAGGGCTCAATGCAAAAGCTTAGGGTTCTCCCCTTGCATGGCCATTAACCATCTAAGAGGCCGGTGGTCTGTTTGGATGGTGAAGTGGGACCCAAAGATGTACAGTTTCAGCTTATTCACCACCCATACGCCTGTATAAGCCTGTTTTTCAACAATGGCCCAGTTCCTTTGCCTTTTTGTTAATCACCTGTGAATGCAGATAGGTTATTCCTTCTGATTTTTGCCTTCACTTCTGTCTGGAACTTGACTTCCAGTGGCCATCTGTGATCCTTCACATCACTTCCTGTGGCCATTTTGGACCAAACCCATCTGCAGCCGAAAGCCACAAGAGGCTCCTCTTGCAACACCAATCAGGATGAAATTGCCTCATCCCAGCAACAGCGGGGACAATATCAGAGAGTCCAATCACTGATTTATCTAATTTAATTTATTTTTATAATGTGCCTAATATCATACCTGAGTTTGGTTTCTAAGCACAGATCCGGGATTCAAACCTCTGTTGCTCTGCATGGTCTTGCTTCCAAGACCAGCACGTTGCTCCTGTGCTATCCTCCGTTCACTTGACTAGGCGATCAGGTGACAAGAGTGTGTGTCATCCCTTTTGGACTTCCTAGCGGCATCCAGCCAGCGGCATCCCAGTTAAGGGTGCAACAGTGAAGAGTAAAGACCACCTCTTGACCAGCCTTGTTCCCTCTTTGCTCAGGAGCCTTTGCTTTCAACTTTCTCCCTGTTGTACCTGTGAGTACACAAAGCTTCCTAATTACTGTGCAGTCTCTCCACACCGTGCTATTAACCTATAATGCATTCACTCCTGCTGCTCCTGCTGCTCGTACTCACCTCTTCCTACCCTTTCTCCAATCACGCTACAACGTCCTCCTTTCTTATCCCTATTATAAAACTCACCACTCAAATCTCCCACTACTCCTATCCACCTCTGCTCTCTTCCTCTGGGACTCAACTTCTCTTCTCTTCCTTACCTCATCAACTGAACATTGCACTCTGTAATGCTCAGTCTGTATGAAACAAAACGTCCCTTAGCACTGACTACTTTCACTCCAGTTCTCCTCCCCTAGACCTTCTTGCTATCACTGAACCCTGGATATCTTATCTGCCACTCTGGCAGCCCTACACGACTCCAACCTATCTTGCATTCACTCTCCTCGACTGATGGGCCGATGTGGAGGCGTCGGACACCTACTCTCTTCCCACCTCAAGGCCTCATAAATCCCCAATGACACATCCTCTCCTACCTCTTTTGAATTCACCATCTCTACTATTGCTCTGCCTCACTTGGTTCACATCATTTCCATCATCACCCTTCTGGTCCCACTGGACCATTCTTAGATGACCTTGGACAACTCCTTGATTCTCTTTTAACTAAACATCACCCCATTCTCATAGGTGACTTTAACCTTCCCTATCCAACCACTTCTCAGAAATCTGAACTTCAGTCTTTTCTTAGTGACCACGCTCTCCGCTCTATCCATAACCTACCTACCCGCGCAGGGGGTAACTATTTGGATCTCTTATTCATCTCCTCCTCTCTCACAGTCACTGATACTACTGTCACACCATCCTTATGTGATGACTCAATTGTTTCCACCACCATCTCCTTTCCAGCCTCTGACCTTTCCTCGCCACTTGCTTCGCCTATTCCTGAAAGGAAATGTAAACCTTCTGCCATTCCCCCTTTCTCCCTGACATACAGTTCTTACTCTCCTCCTTCACACCCGATACCTCTTCCACCAACACTGCCTTCTCCAGCTTCCAATCCCTACTATATGACTCATTTTCCTCTTACTTCCCACTGCTTACTTTCACCCCTAAATCTCAGGATTCTCAACCATGGGTCACCCCATTCATACGCTCTCTCCGCACCTATATGCATTGGCTGCTACGCAATTGGAGGCACACCCACTCAAATGAGGACCTGCAACTCCACCTCTCTACCATGAACTCTCTCAGGTTCACTCTTGATAGAGCTAAAAGGGAATTCTACCTAACCCTCATTGACTCTCTCTCAAACCACCCATGCTTCCTACAGGGCAACCTAAACTCACTCCTCACTCCTCCTAAGTCTATGACTAGCAACTCCACTCTCGCAGCTAATGACCTAGCTGAATACTTCACTGCAAAAATTGCCAAAATTAGAGACTCTCTCCTGATCTTCCTCACTCCCTCCTCTTAAATTTTACATTCTGCCTACTCTAGCATCATCCTCGGCCTCCATCTCCCACTTTAGTCTGACTAATACTGACAAAGTCATAATTCTATTGATGAAGACTAACCCCTCTTGTGCCCCATCAGAACCTCTTGCTCCTCATCTAGTCAAGCCTATTGCCTCTGTAGAGGCCTCTCACCTCGCTGAACTCTTCAACCTGTCTTTTGACTCTGCTTGATTTCCCTCTGTTTTCAAAACAGACACAGTCATCCCTCTCCTAAAACAGCAAGGGGCTGAGCCTGACCTAACTGCTAACTGTCGCCCTGTGTCTCTCCTTCTGCCCTAAAGTGCTCAAAAGGGTTGTGTTCAACCATCCTACCAATTTCGTAGACATCCACAACCTTCGAGACCCCCTCCAAGCAGATTTTTGCTCCTGTCACTCCAGGGAAACTGCTCTCATGAATGTGTCCAATGTCCTCGTCTCTGTAAGCACTCAAACCTATCCTCTATCCTAATTCTCCTTGACATGTCTACTGCCTTTGACACTGTTGATCACTCTGATCTCCTTAATACGCTTTCTTTTGGGATTCATGATCAAGTCCCTGCCTGGTTTGAATCCTACCTTGCACCTCGCCAATTCTCTGTCTCCTGGAGCAACAACACCTCTCAGTTCACTCCTTTAACTGTTGGTGTTCCACAAGGCTCTGTTTTGGGTCTGCTCCTCTTCACTCTCTACACTTCTGCTCTTGGGGCACTAATCTCTTCATTTGGGGTCTCATACCAATTCCTCACGGATGACACCCAAATCCTCTTCTCTTTTCCTGAACTCTCCTCTGATCTCTCTAGTAACATGTCCAACTGTCTCTCTGCATTAAATATTGGATGGCTTTGCACTCTATGATGTTAAACTCTACCAAAACAGAAGTACTCTTCTTCGTTTCCGAAAGCTCTCTCTGATCTCTACCTCTGCCCATCCAGTTCCCAACTGGCACTCTCCCCTACTCTTCTTCAGCTAGAAATCTCAGTGTCATCTATGACCCTTCTCAGACCTTCACTACTTTCATCTCCAAAACAGCAACAGCAGCTCGCCTCAAACTCCTAAATATTAGGAAAATCAGGCACCTCCTTCCTTTCAAAATCAACAAGTATCTCTTAACCACGCTTGTCTTCTCTAAACTGGACAACTGTGCCAGTATCCTCCTTGGTCTACCCAAACGTGCTTTCTGTCCTCTCGACAAGATCATTAACTTCACTACCAGGACTCTCTTTGAACTCCCTCAATTCACACCCACTTCCTCGAACTGTCACCAGGCTGGATGGCTGATGATGCAAACCAGGGCCAGATTTAAATGTCTTCTCCTGGTTCACAAATCTATCCATGGTTAGGCACCACTTTATCTAACCTCCTCTATCCAACTCTATAAGCCTTCTCGTAAACACTGATCTGCCTTCTCGAATATCCCTGTGTCTCCTCACCCTCTCTGTGCTTCCTCTCATTTCCGCTCTTTGTCTCTTCTTGCTCCACTTGCATGGAATTCTCTCCCATCAGACATCTGAGAAACAGTCCACGTGAATTTGTTCAAAACCAAACTAAAAGCTTACCTCCTCACCTCTGAGTTACCCTCTTAAAACACCTCTCAGCTGCCTTCTAGCTAATATTGTTCCCTCGCCTCTAACCTGCCTCTGTCTCTTACTTCCTCTGCCTCCATTTTAGCACTTCACTCATCATGGTCATGTCCCAAGCACAGCTGGCCATACTGCTGACCTGCACTTAAAAATGTCCAATGTTGCTTGCCCTTAATCTATGAATGGCCACTTTTATATTGTCCCCGGCGATTGTTCCATTTACTCCCCTCCACAACCTGGTCAGAATGTCCCTCAAACTCACCCCATTGTAAGGATCTCACTGCTTCCTGTCAAATCTGTTTTCTCACCTATTGTACGTTCCTTTGTGATCAAAAGAGCATTATTGCTCCTGTATATATAAATAAATAAATAAATCCATAAACACATAAATAAGTAAATAAGGTTGCTCTATCCCTTTAGAATTCAGCTGTAATAACACTGCTCCAATGCCAAAATCACAGGCATCTCTCTGGAGAATGAACTTCTGACCATAGTCTGACACTCAGAACTGGAGCCCTGCACAATCCGTCCTTCAAATCGTGAAAGAAGGTTTGACAGATGGGCGTCCAAATTACCATCTTTGGAATTTTCTTCGAAGTTACATCATTCAGGGGCATGGCAATGGTCCCACGCCCCTTGATGAATGACCAGTAGTACCCGGTGAGACATAGGAAGGCTCTCACCTCTGTCTGTGTGGTGGGGATGTCCCAATCCTTCACAGCATATACATTAACTTCCAGCGGTTGTTTCTTATCCCCACTGACCAGGTGGCCTAATTAAGCCACTGTGCCCTGCGCTATCTGGCACTTTGTGGCCTTGATAGTCAGACCTGTGTTCTGCAGCACCTGAAGCACTTGTTTCAGGTGGGATAAGTGATCTTCCCAGGTGTGGGTGAACACATCATTGTTGACTAACTATGCAACACTGAAGTTTTCCAGTCCAGACAAAATCTGGTTAGCCTTCCTATGAAAAGTGACACAGGCGTTCTAGAACCCGAAGGGCATCACAGTGAACTGATAATGTCCTTCTGGGGTTGAAAAGGCTGACCTCTCTCTCACTCTGTCTGTCAAGCCAACCTGCCAGTAGCCTGCCGAGAGGTTTAAGATACTCATTAACATGGCAGCGTTGAGGCTTTCAACGAGCTCATCTGCTCAAGGTAAGTGGTGAGCATCTCTCTTCATGACAGAATTGACCACCCTGTAGTCCACACAAAAGCAGGGACCAGTCCAACTGGGCTAGCCCAGGGGCTGTGGGATGGCTCTATGACTCCTATGGACAACATCTTGAAAACTCCCTCCTTGATGGTGTCCCTGAACTTATCGGCGATTCAGTGAATCCTGAGCTTCACTGGCTTACTGTCTCCAGTGTCCACATCATGGGTGCACCAATCTGCGTGACCTGGAGTCAGCGAAAACAGACCGGCAAACTGTCCAGTAAACAGCGACTGTCTGTGAGTTCCTGTTCTGACAGGTCCACTGCAATGTTGACACCTTCACTGACCCATCTGTTGCTTCAGTGTGCAGGAGATTTGGGAGGGGATCATCCTGGCTATAATGGGGTTTGACATGAAAGACCCTGCACATCTGTTTAGGTCCTTTAATGTCAATGTGATCATTTACCTCACTGACCTTTTCAAGCACACAGTGAGGCCCAGTTCACTTGTCCTGAAGGGCACTGGGTTTGACAGGTTCCATAATCCACACCCACTGGACTGGAGAATAAACTGTCACTGTGGCCTTGTGGCCGTGCCAGTGCTTCAACAGCTCCAGACTGCCTTTTGATTCTTTGTTGACTGTTCCATGTACTTTGTCATTCTAGTCCAAAGGCCAAGTACATAGTACACCCCATCTCGAGTGTGGTATGAGGGGTTGCCCTCCCATCCCTCTGTTACTAGACTGAGGAGACCTCATACAGGGTGTCCAAACAGAAGCTCCAAGGGACTAAACCCATCTGCATTCTGTGGCACCTTAGACGAACAGCATGCAGGGCAGGAGAACATCCCATTTTCTACTCAGGTGCTCTTCCAAGCCATCTATCATGCCTTTCAGGGTCTTGTTGAACCGCTCAACAAGCCCATTCATTTGTCGATGGAAGGATGTACAGAACCGGTAGATGATTCTACACTCTTCCCACAAAGCCTCCATATGTGCGGATATGAAGTTTGTGCCCTTGTCAGAAACGATTTCCTTGGGGTAATCAACACAAGAGAATATCCCTTCGCAACCATGGGGGCTTTGATGTTCATCAGAGGGACAGCCTCAGGGTACTTAGTGGCATGGAAGACCACCACCAAGATGTATCTGTTCCCTGAGCTGGTTTCGGGATCCAAAGGACCCAATATGTCCATGCCAATTCTCTCGAAAGGCCTACTAACCAAAGGTAGAGGAATTATGGGGGCCTGTGTGGCACCACCTGACTTGCCAGAAGCTGGACAAGTCAGGCAGTGGCAGACACATTTGGCCAGTAAAAGTGTGCAGACAACCAGTTCGATGTCACTCCCAAGTGAACCTCTATAGGAATTTGGTGAGCCAAATGCAAAAGGAACTTTAAGTGGCATTAGGGAATCACCAACCTTCTGCTGCACTCACCCTCAGAGTCTTTTGTCTCACTGTACAGGAGTCCATCCTCCCAGTAGACTTTGAACAGTCCAGGGGCCTCACCCTTAGCTTGCTATTCCGCCTGTTTTCGCAGTCCCGCCAGAGTGGGATACTCTTTCTGGGCTTTGAAGAAGTCAGTCTGATCTAGCACCCCTGCTGATGGAAACTCATCCAGCTTGACCAGGCCCTTAAAATCTGAACACACTTGGCCCTCCTCCTCAGGTTCCTGCACTGTGTCAAGCAACTCAGAAATCACTGAGTCCCATGCTACTCAAGTAGGGTGCTTAATATTTGCTGCCCCCTCTCCTGCGGGAGTAGGCGACTCAACAATTTGTGGAACTGGACCAAGGGCTACCGGCCGTGCTGGTCCCTTCAACAAGCCCTCTGTAAACACTCCAGGCCCTAAAGCGTTGAGAGATTTCAATCTGGTCGCCTCTTTGGCCTTCAATCTGCAGTAGCCGCCACGACTATCTTGGGGTCAGGAAGACTATTACCCAACAGACATGGGACAGGGAGTGAGTCTTTTATCGCTACACAGCACTGGGTAGTTTCAACTCACCAGCTGAACTCTACTATCACCAAGGGGCTCTTATGCTTTTGGTCAAACCCACTGATGCTAACATCAGGCCATCAATATACTGGCCTGGCTGTACCCACTGCTGGGGGAAAACAGTGATGCTAGCCATCGTGTCTATTGATATGCACATGTTCCAAGAACAGTTGAATATTGTGGGAACTAGGACCTCTTCTGGAGATCTGGTAACTTTCCTACTCAGTGTAACCAGTCCACATTCAGGCACTCCTTTAGGAGGCCAACACTAATGATGGCCTCCTCCATGAGTACAACATTCACTATAGCTTGCTTGGGTAAGCCCTTGCAAGCAGGATCCCCTTTCCTATGGCCCATCTCCTTAGACACGAATCAACCTTTGGGTTGTAAGAACTCAGGTATCCCAGTGACAGAGGTGCTTGTGCTCTGCTTTTCAGAGTGCACAGCTGAACTAGAGTTGTGGGATTTCCCATAATGCTTTTGGGGATCTGACCTAGAAGAGGAGTGGGTTGGACTTCTGTCCTTCCCATGCTTGGCACTTTTCTTGTCTGAGGGTTTCTCGTCTGGTTTGGGTGTGCACACTTGAGCCTTTTTCTGGACTCCAGGACTTATAGGGCCTCATTACGACCCAGGCGTTAAGGGTTAACGCCGTCGTTAACCCTTAACGCCTATTCTGATTTTAACGGCTGTTCTCAGCAGCCGTTAAAATCCATGGCGCTAACCTGCCATGATGCTAATTACGCCACCGTAATTTACGGTGGCGTAATTAGCGCCTTCCCCACTCCCATTATGCCCTATGGGGCAAAAATGGGAATGGGGAAGGGAAAATGGGAAATGGGGATTTACCGCCCCACTCACCTTGGAATGGGGCGGTAAATCCGCCATCCACCATGGTGTAAACATAGTTTACACCATGGTGGTAAAGTTGGCGCAATTAGCGCCTGGGTCGTAATGACCCCCCATAGACCTGTCAGCAGCCTTTGCAGGCACCCTAGGTTCTGTAATAGTCTTGCTCACAAAATGCTGGTGTAGGTCAACGTCACAATTCTTCAAGACATGATCAAACGCAATCAAATTCTACATCCTTTTAAATGTGTCAACTTTGTTACCAGACACCCACCTGCTCAGATATTTCAACGACAAGTGTGTGAATGCTTCAAATGTCTTCCCACGTTTCTTTATAAGCTCTATGAAGCTCTTTAGAAAATGTTCTGGGATCTTACAGAACTTCCTGAGGAGGGACTGCTTCATGCTCTCATAAACAGACCATACTCAGAAGTTAACTGAAGAATTACACCAATCCCCTAAGTCAGCAAGCGACTCACCAGGGCTGCACCCCACAGTACCTCCTCCACCTCTTGTAGTTGAATAAGCCTGTACTAAATCTTTCGGGATGTGGTGCCGGGGCTTATGCTGGGCACTATGGTTTGAGCCACTACTGCTGCTTTTGCCAGAGGTGGATATGTAGTCCTCCTTTTTCTCTTCAAGGGCCAGCTTGCGTAGCTCTATGGTGAGCTTGTTCAGCTCTTTTTGTTCCTCTAGCGCTTGTCTCCTCTCGGTCAATAGGCGTTTTCTAGCCGCTACATTTACCACCGGCCCGGCAGAGGTCTAGGATCTGTGGGATGCCACACTAACCCCGACCTCCCTGACACTCTGGAGTGTTAAGAACCCACACTTGCCACCCAGAGGGATGGTTTATGAGAAACACGACTCATGCCATCTTCCTCGCCATCTTCCATTATCCCTTCTGGAAGGCCTTGTACATTCAGGTACATGTGGCCTAGCACATCCCCTGGGGTCTCTTCCCCAGCCACCCTCGCTTCTACCCAAGCTTGGAGGCTGGTCAGCAACACAGGTTTATTAATCATGTTGCTGTGGGTGAGTCCCCTCTCTTGACACGCAGGACATCCTTGCCCATTCCTTTCACAGTGTCTATATAAATATCCATGATTACTAAACAAATACCTAGCTGTGTTCTAAACAGTAACTGAGATCATACTTTTATTGTTGGGGGCCTAAGCTGTGCACAAGGCTAAAACTAGATCCCACTTCTCCCACCAATGTGACAAATCAACTTCCGGGGTGCCAGTAGTCCAGGGGTGAAGATCGGGTTCTGAACCACCAATCAGCCCCACACCTATAATGAACATGAAGGGATCCAAACAGATTGGTATAACAACCAAACCTCCTTGTCCAAGTCTGGTAACGTGGACGGAATGGCTGGCTTATCTCCTAAAGGTCGTGGATCGTTGGTTAGTTGCAACACAGAGAAAATACAATTATTACCCAATGATAAAAGGAATGTCCAGTTAAAGTTGTATTAAAACGATCTACTTTATTAATCACAACAGTTTAACAACACTACAACCCACCCTATAAGGGAATGCAGAGGACACACAGTTACAAAGAAGAAAAGAGGATGCACTCTGGATACCGACACGAGGGTAGTCGGTATGGTTAATAACCACAACAGTTTGTCAAGGTTTCTTGGCTTCAGCGCAAAGGGAGCAATGGGTCTTACAATGTCTCTAGGGCCCTTCTGGGAAGGACCAGGGCAACAGAACCACAATGTAACTTGTGCTGTAGGTGTTCTTGGTGCTCAGCATCATCAAATCAGCTTCAGGGTGCTTTGCAGGCTTCTGTGACAGAGTTCGAGACGGGAGTCAGTTGCGGTTTCAGGCGGCAAGATGGTTCGGTGAGCGAAGCTGCATGAACAGCTGCAGGCTGGCCTTCATGGCGACTCAGGGTTAGGAATCATGTCAGTGCTGATTGGCAGTTCTGAAGCACTGGTCGAGACATTTCAGATGCCTTTAAGCGGTGGCGGCTTGACAACAGTCAGCATTGCTGGCAGTTGTGGATAGAGGAACTCAACTGGCTCGAAAATGTTCTTTAAGGCAGATGTTGGTAGATTCTCTATAAGGTGCTTCTCCCAGCTTCTTCAATGGGCTTGTGTCGCCCTTCAAGGTGGACAGGCCAAAGCTGAGGAGTGTTTTGCAGGCAGCTTCCTTATCCTTGGTTGCAGGTTCAAAGACCTTCTGGCACTTCCTATTCAGGAAGCCTGCTTCAGAGCCTGGCAGGGCCTGCTGTGTGCTTGCTGGGTACCATTTCTGGAGCGACTGGAGGGTCCTCTGAGTTCTGTTTCTCCCTCTGTTCCTTGGAGACATTTAGGGGAGGGATCTTGCTTCCCCATTTGGATTTCATGGTCTTCCTTTGCTGGAAGAAGATGTAAGGCAGACTGTACCATCAGCTAGGATCCAAGGTTGAGTTCTTCTTTCTTACTTCTTGTGAAGTCTTCAGATGATCCACCTAAAGAGGGGCATCAGCCCTTTTTTAAAGCCAAGCGGGCTACAGTGTTTGGTCTAGGCTATGCCTACCTTAATGAACTAATCCTGGCGTCTCTATCAACAGTTTCTATTTGCGTGAGGTCTTAAACAGAGTGCTTTGCAACAGGAAAAGGTAAAGGGGTGGAACAGGATCCCAGGGCGTCCAGAACTAAGATGGCAGAAACCTCCTATCAACAGACAGAGCTCTGTGCTCACTCCCTTGTGCTACTAAGCCCTACCCATCTGTTTCTCCCCTATGATCAAAGAGTCCTCTAGTTAATGGATCTCCCTGTGGTTCCTGATTAAAGAAACAGGTCTCCCTTGAAGCTGCAGGGAGACCTCATGAATCGGGTCCCCAAGTGTGGTGACCTGCTGTAAACAACAGACCCAGATATGACAGTTCACTGCCGTCGATATTGAGAGGCAGGAGCTGGCTTCAGGTTTACACAGTTACATATGAAAGGTTGTAGGTTTTCCTGTCTCCTTTGTTAACCTCTGCAGCCAGGCCCCAATGTGGGCCCGTTTGAAGTATCCTCTATTGGTATGTTAATCACTGCCACCAGTTGCAGGGCCTAACACAGGAGCAGGACCACTCCATGCAGTCTTTGTCAGTTAATCATGCTGACCATGGCAGGGAAAAGATTGGTCTTCCCCCTTCCTGGAGATGATATTGTGTACTCCTGGCTGTCATATTGCAACTGAATATGACAGGGGCGGACTGCAACTGTATGCTGTGTCCACGCATGAGTACACTGGTCTATGCCTTTGTCGTGGTGTGAGCATCAGAAAATGTGTGTGGATTAACCCCAGCATTTTAAAAAAGCTGAGGCGAGCACATGCCCACCCTGCAGATGGTCAACTACCTCACAGTCATACTGTACCAAGAAATATGGAAGGAAGCTACCCATAAAATGGCCTGTTAAACCCAGGTCTCTTACATATGCCATTTTTCTAAGGGTGGTAACATAGATTAACATGACCAGTTTAGCAGGAAGTGCCTTTACAGATAAATCACTATTAACCTGCCAATCTTGACAAAAGGTCAAAACTAAACTTTCAACAAATGTACAAGAATACCAAGGATTAAGAGGGGCCTAAATCATACATTCCTACATAATAAACACAGTAGAGGATGCTCCCCTAAAGGAAAACCAAACCATCCACCAACCAATGATTATACAAGAGTGTTGATCTCTACTGATCACCAGGGCAATAATAAAGAGTGGAAGCAAGGCCTGCTAGAAATTTCAAAACTTGAACAATATCAGCAGTGAAGTGATCAAAACTCCCTTGCTCACACCAGTGAACTCTGGCTTCTGAGGCAAAGCTTTGGGACCTGATTTTACTAGGTAACCAGGATTCGCTAACAAATCAGAAGTTTTCTCTGAAAGAGCTAGGGTGCTCATCTACCCATGAGATCTGCCAGGTCAATACCTGAAGTTTTCTTGAGATTGCAACACATTGTGGTTTCAACCAAATACATTTGCTCACAGGAAACCCGACTGGAAAACCTTCTGATAGTTCTAGCGTTAGAAGATACTGGACTTGGGATTCATTAATGTTATCATCAACCTCAGCAATTCGGTTTACAGTGGATTTTAGGATATAAGTGAACATGGAGGGGGGGCATAACCCACCACTTGATCACATCATTCAAAATGGCATCAGTGGCTTCTGTACCTGGCATCAAGTTTAGTAATTCCAGGCACTATGAATTGAGGCAAGGTGCAAACAGATCAAAATGGATTGATCCCATCCATTCCAAAGACGCTGAAGCGGTTATATGATACATGGTGCTATGCTCAGTTTGCCAAATTCGCTTTAGCCGGCCTCTCTTTCAAACTGGGACCATGCATCATAGCCACCTCCGAGAAGGTCCCTCAAAGTTGCCAACCCAGCCCACTGTCACAGCCCTCTGCAAGTATGTGGGACACCCCCACATCCCTGGGCCAACCATGTCACCCCCTGTAAGTGTGCTGACACCCCTATAACACCTTTCCCACCTGACCCAAATATGAAACCCTATTTCCCTCTTGAGTACATCCTCCTTGCCTACTCTCAGCCGCCGCTTGACCCTCATTTAATGGCTGCTCCTGATTCTGCGGAACTCTGCGCATGTGCCATGTCCTGACAAGCCAGTGTTTTGGGCCAAATTAGCTTGTCAGGAAATAGTCTTTGAGAAAAGAGGGCTACATGGTTGAAAAAGATCTGAACATGTGAAGCCAATCTGAGGTATCTACCGAAGGATGAGATCAACAATCCCTGACCACATGCAGTTTAAGAAGTTAATCTGCCTGGACTTTGATATATTGAGGAAGGGGAAACTCCCAAAAGACTGTCTCGATAAGATCTTGGACTTGGTCCTGCCCAACCTGTTTATGTAACAGAATTCTCTATCTATAGCAATTGGTACACTAGTATCAGCTGTATGAAAACATCTGACCACAAAGGACCCAGCAATGATTTCTAAACATTTGATGTTGATATGCTTAAGAAACTTACAAGGAGATCATAGTATGTCATGCATTGGATTCATAGTATTCAACTACAGCCTACATGTTGCATTTCAGAAGTGGAATCCTCATGTGTCAGTCCAGAAATACTAAACACCCCTTGGGCGGAAGGAAATGCATGATTATTTGGTAGGCCGAAGACCAATCGTCTCATTTACAGTGTTAAGAATATATACTCATTAGTTATTACGTAGCTATCAGTCCAACTAGAGTGAGGCCATTTTAAGATGACCAGAATCGCCATTTTGTTTTCTCTCTGCTCTCTCTAACTTTGCCACTTTGCCTCATGTAAAACTGCTTTGCTGTAGATATTATTTCGCTTCAATGATCCAAGGCTAAGAAATATGTTGAAACATTACACTGGAAAGCCAGACAGAAATGCCTGATTCCCTCCCTCACATATCCTTGAAGGCAAGGCATTTCAATCAGTACACGAATGCCAGCGAGTCTCCTGAAAGAATAGCAAGGTATGAAACTAGCATTTAAAGAGTTGAATTATGTTCTTCTTTACGGCCCCCCTTTCTGAGCACAGTGAGGCCCCGGAGAGCGGGCTGACCTCTAGAGCGAGAATTGAAACTAAGAGATAGTGAGGCCTGGTATGTGCCAGTCTCCTGCGTGCAGCTTGCCCATGAAAACAGAAACGCTGTGTTCTCGCAAATAAAGAATGGTGTCTGTAAAATTGGAGATTGCAAACCGTTACTAAATATGGTGGTCTAAGGTGTCATATTTGTCACAATGGTCAATCATCGCCTCTAATTCAAAGGGAAATTAATTGGGGCGGCATCGAATGTGTCATACTGTGTCATTGCTGATTGTAAGGTGCCCCTTTTGTATATATGTAACTGATGTACGTCTCTCGCTCTCTTGCGTCCCCCGAGGTCTGTTAGACACACGTCGCGGGGCGTGGGACCATTTGGCCAACTGGGACTATTTTGTATTGCAATAAACCCTAGATTCTGGGAACAGAACCTCGTGTCTGGCGTATCCATTCGTGTGTGGTGATTGTGCCTTGTTTCCACATCCGAGGGTCCCTCAGGGGCCCCTTCACATGTTCTTATGTGCATGTATCCATACTTGTTTTGCAATGTCATTTCCAGCTACTTTGAAAGCACTTAGAAGTAACATGACATTGGCTCCTGTAGCCATAATTGAATTAGTGTGACATACTATAGGAACCAGCAGGTCCATCACCATGTCTGTTGGGGAGAGGGCCTCTGGGACTTGCATTTTATTTTCCGCCCCTCCCTGATCTTTTCTTTTTTCTTTCTCTACATGTTTCCTTTCTGCCTCTCTCTGCATGCTTTTGGCTTCCCCTATCTCCCTCCACCCACCTCCTGCTTCCCTCCCGCTTCTCCCCTGCCGCATTATTGGGCCTTTCCCTGGTGCAATCTGGGAGTGCGATTTCCATCGCCTGGTCTGGTGAGGTGAGTGCCTCTGGGCCTTGTGCTCATTTCTCTCCCTGGTCTTTTGTTTTTTCTTTACCTCTATGTTTCCTTCTGCCATTCTCGACATGCTTTTTGCCTTCCCCTACCTCCCTCCACCCTCTCCCTGCTCCCTCCCACTTCCTGTTCCTCCCCTGCCGCATGATTGGGCCTTCAGCCCCATATGTTTAGGCCCATTGCACAGCCCCCTGTCCATGCAGCTCCCTGCGGCTAAGGACCCCAAGGCAAAGGGCAGCTCCTCCAGTAGCAGTCCCAGACTGTGAATGCCTGTGTTTGCTGATGGAGCATGTATAGCAGTCGTCAACCAGCAGCAACTGACAAGGTAAGAGTGGTGCAGGCAGGGGAACAGCCATTACTTCTCCCTTTTAAACTAACACTCCTTATTTCAACTTTTACCAATGCTTTAGTCTGCTGTACGTCGCCCACACTGGATGTTGTCCATCTCAGGCACTTAGGCCCTTCCTCATACCTCGTATCTTGGTGTTTATGTTTTTTATGCTGTATATTGAAACTTAGGCTCCCCCCCCTTCCAGGAAGTTTCTCATCTGGTGGTTTGCTTTTTCTGATGTATGTTGAAATCTAGGCCCTTTTCCACCTTTCCAGGAAATTTGTATCCAGGTGTTTTGCATTTTCTACTGTATGTTGGAACTTAGGACTTTTCCCCTTTTCCAGGTAATTTTTATGTAGGTGTTTTGCTTTTTCTACTGCATGTTGGAACCTAGGCCTTTTCCCCTTTCCTGGAAATTCATATCTAGGTGTCTTGCATTTTATGTACCTCACACCATCTTCCACTACTGCACTTCCCTTCCTCCCCATCCCCATTTTCATGTTCAGCACTTGCACATTCCAAATCATCTCAAGACCTAGTCAGAACACTTTTTATTCTTTCTTCTAGGTGTTTTGCTTTCTATGCTGTATGTTGAACCTATGCCCTTTTCCCCCTTTCAGGAAATTCAGTTCTAGGTGTTTTGCTTTCTCTACTGTATGTTGAAATGTAGGCCCTTTTCCCCCTTCCAGGAAATTCGTATCTAGGTGTTTTGCTTTCCCTACTGTATGTTGAAACCTAGGCCTTTTTCCCCTTTCCAGGAAATTTGTATCTAGGTGTTTTGTTTTATCTACTGTATGTTCAAACCTAGACTCTTTTCCCCCTTCCTAAGACATTTGTATCCAAGTGTTTTGTACTTAATGTACCTCTCACCTTCTTCCCCTTCTGCACTTCCCCTTTTTTCATTTTAGCACTTGCACATTCCAAATGTCTCACAACCTAGTGAAAACGTTTTTTGTTTTGTTTTCTTCCCTTCTAGGTGTTTCGCTTTCTCTACTGTATGTTGGAACCTAGGCCTTTTCCCCCTTTCAGGAAATTTGCATCCAAGTGTTTTGTACTTATTGTACCTCTCACCTTCTCCACTGCTCTCATGCCATAGAACTTGCACGTTCCGAATGCTTCAAGACCTTGTAAGAACGTTTTGTTTTTGTTTTATACCTTTCTTCCTCTTCCCTCACCCCCCTGTCTTGATGCGCCTTGAAACACATTGTGGATAGTGTGCCTTACAAATAACCAATGAATAAAACAAGAGCAGGTCTGAATCGATTAGCAGCTTATCAGAAGGATTCAAACCGCATGAAAATGTCCTCTGAAGGGGTTAAGAATTTTTTTGTCAAGAGCTATTCTGTTTTAACTCTCATCGTAAATGGGTCTCTTCAGAACCAGATCAGAGTGCTCAGGCCTCCATTGAAAGAGCAAGACTTTCTGGATAATTTACAGCGTACTCCGGCTCTGCACTCATTGACTTCCCACCCCCATTTGACTACTATCCTGCCTGCCAGCAAACCATCCGCTGTACCCAGCCCAAACCTCAAAACCTGTCAGGAGATCCAGGCCTCGCTGCCAGTCTGCAGATCAATGGGACCCTGAACTCCAGATCAGAAGCAGGTGAGCCTGATTCAATCTCCTAGTTATCATTTGTAATTAATGTACTGTCAATTGGTCTCACGCTCAATTTGAAGGCTGCACGCAACCACCACTAGCCACAGGTTTAGCCTCATACAACAAACTACAACCCCACACATAGCTTCTGCCTGTAGTGCACTGCTAAATTTACTAGGAAGCCTTTGGACTATCCCTTAATGTTGTAATTTTTATGTCACTATGAATTCAATGTATTATCGGTTTCTGATTTCTGTCTACCGAAACCTGGTTATGTGCAGCAATTCACGACTGAAAGGTCAATTAGCGCTACACGGCCACCCCCATGGCAGTTTAGCTCTTTACAAGCATCCAGCAACATTACATAACATAACATTGAAACGGGCAGAACCTCTCCACTTCTATAGAACTCAGGATGTCTAAGCCTCTTACATTTGTCATTGAATATAATGATATTCTCATTTAAAACGTGCAATTACATGTATGTTCTGATGACAGCTCTATGTGCGTAAGAAAGGGATGGGCTAGAGGTCTGTCTTACCTTGGGAAGGTAGTAAAAGAGGGGGCCGACCCACAGGAGCACCACCAGCACCACCAGGCTCGTGAAGAACCCCGAAAACTGAGGAATCAATGGAAGACATAAATGTTTAAAAGAACCTAGAAGCCAGCCGCTGGCACGCCAAATTCCGGGACTGGTATCTGCCATTTTATAGGAATTTATCACTATTTACCAGCAGGCCAGGGAGTCTGAAATTGCTCAAGAGCAGAGGCGGAGTCAACTGCATGTCATGCTCGCCTTCTCGCTTACCACCATGCTAAAGTCCTTTGTGCACATTGTCCGAATTCCACTGCTGCCCGCCGCGCAGGCGCGCTAGTTATCATTGTATAGTCAGCCATATTGGAAAGTTCTCATGCAGGCTTTTCACTAACTCACCTGCGTGTTGCCGCCGGCGCTCTCCAGGATGCTTGTGGTGGCTAGCGTGGCTGAATTAGGAAAGCACATGAACAGCGAAGAGACAACGTTGGAAATCCCGTGAGCCAGAAGCTCCTACTGGACAAAAGATACATGATTTACATAGCATGTTACCCAACAACTCCAAAAATGCAAAGATCAACAGTATGTGCACTTGGCGAAAAAACAACAGGCAGTTTTATTGTGTAGCTTTTCAGAGGATCAGGGTAGGCAGAATGAAGAGCAAACAAAAACCTTTTTGTTCAGATATGCCCCCTGCTTGTTTGCTGTCTCGTATTTTGGTTTAGCTATGTTTCCGCTGATTAATGTTCCATCTGCGCCATTATACGGTTCGGTACATTTTGTGTGCACTATAAATTCAAAAATTCAAATACAAATACAAATACAAAATACAAGAGCTGTTCATTTCAAGATACTGACGATACCCCGTGACGATACCCATGATTTCGAGAATCTTCAGTAGGCTTTTGACAATATTTGCAAGCATTCAGAACTCGAACTGGGGGAACTGGGATGGGGTACCAGGGAATGCTCTTACCCATTGAAGCACATCGTACAAATGGTCAGAGAAAATGATGACCAATATATAAAAAAAATCTCAAATAAAGCACAAGTTAGAAAGAAATATGAAGAGCTGGTGTCTGAACCATAAATGCGGACAGTCTTGCATGAGTAGCAGCAAGAAAAGCCACCTTCCATTCATCCCTCTTCCATGGGAAAAGACCAGTTTTGATAAATAATACTGCCAATTTTCTAACATGTTTTCCATCATTCTTAGCCTGTCCTGAAATGTAAGGTGTGGAACAAATCCCTATTTCTGCCCCAAAATTCTAGCCCTTTTCTACTTTTTAATGTGAAGACTACTATAGTATGACCCAAGAAGAGAATTGCTTTTTTAAATGTATTTATTTATTGTGTACATTTAGTCGACATTTCGAATTTTAATACACACTTTCATAACCTTTTACACATTTTAGCACTGCATTTCCGCCATGTCTACTGTGACCTTACATTCATTTTCTTGCTAAACAACACTAGAAATTCAAAAAATGGTCCATAGGCACCCCTCTGTGAGAACGAACAGGGCCCATTGACCTGTTCTTTGGGAAGGTATCCACTCGAGAGTCCACAGCCACACTTTAGCTCACTGTAACTTTCACAGATTGGAAATATTCATTTGCATATCTGTCTTTGTCCCGCCCACATGTGCAGTCCATCACCAAAAAGCTATGGCAGTTCCCTTCTGAACAAGAGTACCAACAGCAACCCCATACACGTATTTCAGCCTTGTTGGGCCTCATCAGTGAGGTGGAGCTGTGAAATTGAAAACTGGGTAATTAAAATTCTATTCACAATTTAATCATTCTTGCTTATTAGCATGCCAGACTGATATTTTCTCCTAGATAACAAAACATTACTTAAGTCTCTTGTTTCCATGTTACTCAATTAAGTCCAGCTCTTTTAGGATTTTGACTAACTCGATCATTAACGGTGTCTCATGTCTGGCAATTAACCGTTCTCAACATGATTCTGTGTTTAGCCACTCCATGTGACCGACAAAGCAGCCCAATCGAGCTGCTCTTAGTTCTCTTATTCCCGTGCATGATGTCAAAATATGCCTCAGCAATTGCACTATAGTACTCCCACAAAGATCAGATTTTGGGGCTTTGTTGACTTGATCTCTCACAACCAGGACTTCCTTCGATTGGACTAAGTTTAGGCGAGCTCTGAGGAAGGCCATTCTTATAACAGGGTATGTGAGGTATTTGGGGAGGAAATGTTTTGGCTTGTCCAGTTGCGACTAAGATTTAAAGAGTCTGTAAGATCGCATCTTCGCTATGGTCTTAATCCAATCTGCGTGTGCCAATACTAATTTGATGCCAATTGGATTGTCTTCTAGATCCACTAAGGCACGGTCACATGCCTCCAGTAAAGACATCACATACTTTTCCAGTCTATTTAGGAAGTAATTTCCTTTATTTATAAGTTCTCTTTGTATGTCTGTATGTAAGGCGTTTTCTGGTGGCATAGTTATGTTCCTTTACAGACCAATGATTTTCCAATTGAACACCATTTGCAGAGAGGGCGACCCTAGTTCGTATCTTAGGCTACTGATTGGGTAGCTTGTTGGAAGACATAGTACATTTTTCCATAGCTTTCCTTCAAGGTGATCCCAATTGATTAGCTGTGCTGTCGGAATGGTTTCGTATCCATGGATAAGTGCTGGGACTACCTTTGCTCTATAGAAGGTGTGCGAGGGAGTTATTGAAAATTTGCAGTAGACTGCATACATTTTTTTTCTTTTGAGCTCGTAGTAAAATTATTTTTAAATCTAGATCTTTTTCACGTGCGGTTTTTCATTGTCTGGCCTGCACTTTAATTCCCAGATAGATACGTTCTTTCTTCCTCTCAATTGATTTGTTTTGTAGGAGCCAGGTGTAGCTTGTTGTTTTAACACCCTTGTTTTTAAAGGTTAGTATTTGCTTTTCTGGGTTTACTGTTAAGTTATTTTCATGTGCATACCGCTCAAACGCACATAATAGTTGTTGTAGACCACGTGGAGTAAATTCTAATAGGAGCACATCATCAGCGTATGGCATCCGCTGTATAGATTGATTTCCAATTTTTGGGCTTGCTAGTGCATGGAGAGCTAGTGCTGTTAATAGGTCGGCAAGGTACAAATTAAACAGGCATATTGCGATGACACATCCCTGCCGCACTCTAATCGTTTTTAGGATCTGACCAGTTAGGTCCCCTTCAGCATTTAACCGTATTTGCATCAATGTTTCCGTGTAGAGAGATCTAGTATTGCTAGGAGGCCTTTTGGAATTCACCATGCATCCAGTTCTTCCCATAGGTGGTTTCTGTTGATCGTATCAAAGAACTGAGAGAGGTCTAGCCATGCTCCATATAGTGGTTGTCCTGGCTTTGTATAGGATTGCTGTGAGATGACTTACAATATTAATCCATTTAGAGATGAGGACAGCCTTTTGCGAAAACCTGCTTGGAATTTACTTAGAATATTGTTCTGGCTAATCCACTCCTCAAGATTTCGCGGGACCATAGCAGAGAATATATTCCCATCTACATCTAATAATGCAATCACCCGATAATTCGGAGGTGTTTCTCAGTTACCCTTTTTGTGTATAGGCATTACAATTGCGCTCTTCCGGGATGATAGTAGAGATTCTTTGCGTATGGCCTCTGCAAATAGTGAACTCAGTATTTTGGTCCAGAGATTGATGTCTGAATTTAAAATTGCATTGGTCAATTGGGGCCCGCAGCTCTATAGGATGAGAATTTCCCGATCAGTTCCTTGATTAGGTCTTCATCAAATTCAAGTACCAATCTGCTGCAGCTTTGATCTCTGGGGCTGTATTGACCTCAACTTGATAAATCTCCTTGAAATAGGCTGCCAATATTGCTTCCAGAATCACATTGCTTTGTATTTCATATTGCTGTCTGTTCACACCATTAATTATTTGCCAGAAGTTAACTGAGTTTTTTGAAAGGAGGATATTTAACATTATTTCACTGTCTTTCTGTATTCGCAAATGGTTGTGAGTTCTTGACCAATTCCTGTATGTGTTCGTAAGAGTTTTTTGGCCTGATGATGTTCTGCTGATGGTAACTTTAGAGATTTCAGTGTGGAAATTACTTTCCTTAGTGTTCTCTTTTTGTTCTGGGACTCCTCATCAAATTCACGTAAGTGAATTTTTGCTTTGAGTGAACAGAGAGCTCTTGGACATTCAATCTCCCATAGAACATTTGTAAACTCTTCAGGAGAGCACATTCTCCAGGCTTTCTCTTCTGTTGCCTTAGATATGATTGTGCATAGTTTGTTGTTCAGGACTTTGCCACTTTGTATTTTCTTATGCGGTTTTTAGCGGCATTCACCACCACGCTCTCTGTGTATTTGTTAGCAGAGTATTGTTGATCGTGTTTTATCATGGATGAGAGTTTCTTATGGTCTCTCGTGCCTTCATTTAAGATGTCTAATGAGATACAATGATCATAAAGGTGTCTGGATACAATGAGATAGTCGATGCTGGATGCACTGTTTCCTCTTTCCAAAGGTGCTTGTGGTGGACTGTTTCCTTTTATATACCCGTTCACAATTCTCAGGTCCCAATCCTTTCGAAATTGTGTCCACGTATTTCCATTGTAAGGGATTTCTCTTAGTTTTTTCCCTTTTCATTTTGTCTCGCAATGGTATACATTGAGAATTCGAGTCTCCAAGTATCAGAATGTCAATCTTCTTATATTTTACGTTGATCTCGGACAGTAGGTCAGAGAGTGCTTGTAGGAGATCTTACAAGCTCATGCTCCCAGGGTTCCAATACAAGTTGATAAGAATCATCTGTCCTATTGTCGTGGTGTTTTTTAATGTTATTTTGGCTGCAAGTAGTCCTGTGAATTCAGTGTGGATCTGTTCTAATGCCTCACAGACGGGAATTCTGACAGCTATAATTAGGCCGCCTGCTGGTTGACCTTTGGCTATTGCCGTAGCTAGTCATTCGATAGTTGAATTTTAAGTCTTAAATGTGACATCACAACCTTTGGACAAAAGGCATTATGTTATGATAGTGCACATCTGAGACTGATACAGTCTCGTAATGCTATATTTTTGTTCGGGGCACATTGCTGCACCGCTCTGTGTTGAAGAATCTAGGAGCATTAGTGGAGGGCTACATGGATGGATCATGTCTTGGGGGGCGGGATGGATCATGTCCATTTGTGAGAGGCAGAGAGGTGCTCCGATATGGGTGCTGCATTCTTGTCGCTATGTTTTACGCGTACATGTGCAGCCACTAAGAGTCAAGGACAGTTGCAGTGCAAGAAGGATTCCATATTATTCATGTGAGCATCTTTAGAGTTAGAAAGGTATGGGTTTGGAGCATGTCCTAGTTGGATGGCTACTGTCAGGTGTTGCTTGAGGGCCAGTAATGTGCCCCAATCAGGGATCTATGCCTGCGTGCTAGTGCGCATCATATGCAGAGTCACAAAAGACAAAATCAAGCTTAAACACTATGCAGCCAAGCTCAGGTCATGCAGATAAAGAGCAGGAGGTGGGATTCGGGCATGGGGTTTGGTGTGAGGTGGGTTCAGGGTTAGTCTGGCATAGTGGGAACTCAGGTTTTCCAACAAGTGGAGGCAGGTTTCTGCAAGGTCGGTGTGACGGAAGCATAGTTTGTCATCATTTGAAGAATAAGTGACTTTTGGTCCAGTAATGTATAGAATGAGTCAAATTATATTGTAGTGTACGGCATGGGTTCCTCAAATGCCACCTCTCCCCTATGACCAAAGCTCACACTAGCACTGGCCGTCAGGTGTCAAGGATGCTTCCAAGCTTGACTGAAATGAGCCGAGCTCAGCATCCATTCTAGGGTGTTGGGGAAGCGGTAATACTGCCGCCTTCCTTTGGAATTAACCACTATTGGGCAGAACATTTTCTCCCCTATCAGGATAGCCCAGAATGCCAAGGGCCATGAAAGTGGCACACTTTACACTTTGCTTTGCAAATTCCACTTAGATAATAGACATTCTAACCCCACCAACCAAATCCACATAGTTATGGAACACAACTCCACTTCCACCTCTTCAACCCCCCACCCAGCCCACCTGTGACCTCTTCAATGGAATGCGAGGCCATAACCCCCCACTCTGTGCCCCAATAGGCTCCCTTCTGTGAGATATGGCCTCCATTACCATTGATTCACTGATACTTTACCTGGTTAGCGTCAATAGTGTATCTGTGTTTTTCTGCATAGATCATGGCCAGTGACACAGACACTGCATAGCCCACGAATGTGATGGCCACTGTGTCCCCCAGGACATCAGGTAGGACCTCCAGGGCTGGAAACCTGGGTCTAGGAAATCTGGGAATAGAACACAAAGTATCAGAGCAACCCTCCTGCAGCAGTCCGATCAGTCCCTCAAGCATCAAATATCCGTCTTTCGGTCATTGGACATCTCTCTTTGAGGCACAAGGCCATCCTCCCAGCGACATAAGCCACTCTTATGCATGGCAGAGGCAGTATGGATAACTCTCCCTGCTGCAGCAGCCACCCAGAAACCCATAACAGTCACACCACCCGTGGGCCACAGGCCACTACAGGAGCCATTTGTCAGAGCTACGCTATGACTTGTCAAGAGGCTCTCCCTTCACAACTGCCATTGCTGACAACAGTCTTCAGGGCCTTCGAATCTGCACCTTCTTACCGGTATTCATGACACTGGGCATGAAGACCGGAACACTCTATGTCACCAATCGGCTTTGAAGACTAGAAGTTTGTTACTATCACCTGATCTTCTTTCTGCAACACTTACCCCGCCGGCAGCTGCCCAACGATCTGAATATCAAAACGAGCCTCGAGAGACGAGGCAAAGGTAATGCCTGTAGCCAGCAGGACCTGCATGAGGGTAACAGACATGTGATGATGCCAGGATGAAAGTGTGATTCACTTATAAGGTACAGTCTATGCATTCATCACCTCTACACACTAACTAGAGATCTGTCAAAATTCGTAAGCGGTAACTAATGTGCGCCACACCAGCATGACACCCGCCCTTTCATGTTTGGAACATGGTGCCATGACCCGATGGCTCAGTGAAAATCACCAAATTCTGGTCTCTTTGACCGTATTTTAGTTAACATTACTATTATTGTAATGGTATTTATTGAGCGCGGACCTAGCTTTGAGAAACAACGTAGCACTTTACAGAGGTATCCAATAATACAGATGCATAATGTAGCACTTTTCAGAGGTAACAACAGAACAGATGTACAGCAGGGGGTGGGATACAGAGGGGCACAGAGGAGGGGTACAGCTGTAACGGATGGTGAGGAGGCGAGGGGTTTGCGGCATCTAGCGAGTCAGGTGGGCGAGGGCGATGTGATGGCATAGGTGTTGAGGCAGAGAAATTCTCTGAAGCGGTGGGTCTTAAGTTATTCTCTGAATTTTAGGAGCATGGAGGCTAGTCTGATGCTGATGGGGAGGTGATTCCATAGTCTTGGGGAGTAGGAAGATAGGGCTTGTTTTCTGGTCCTTTCCTTTTTGCAGCAGCAGATCTCCACTCTGCAAGTGTCCTGGGTTCTGGTGGTGCGTTTTCTGCCGGAGATGCATATTTTCTCTGCAAGGTAGCTGGGTGACATGAGTGTGACTAACCTATAGATGATGCAGCAAGACTTGAATGTGAAGGCAGTGGTGATGTTGTCCCATCTGCGTAGACCCTTGATGAAGCATGCAGCCGTGTGTAAGACAATTCTCAGGGGTACAAGAGGGAGGACGGCATGAGGCCTTTGAGGAGTGCATTGCCGCCATCCAGGTGGGATAGGACCAGTGCTTGAACAGTGGATCTATAGATGCCCGAAGGGAGGAAAGACTTGACCTTTCACAGGCGGGTGAGCTAATACCAAGCTGTCTGTGTTTTCTTAGCTATGTGTGTCTTGAAGGAGAGGTGTTTGTCGATGTGGAACCCGATGGACTTGGCGCAGGCGGTGAACTCGGATGTGAAGCCCTCAGAGTTCATGGTTGACAGCCAGGTCTGTATGTCTGGGTGTTCGGAGTTGTTGGTGAGGAGTAGGAATTCGGTCTTGCAGGGGGTGAGCTTCAAATATGCACTGGACATCCAAGACTGGATCAGCGAGAGGCAGGTTTTGAGCCTGTGGATGTCATTGATGGAGTTGATTGCGAGGTTTAGCTGTGTGACATCAGTGTATTGATGGATGTGGATGCTGTGTGTGGCTAGGAAGGCTTCAAGTGGCTCCATGTATAGATTGAATATCACTGGGGAGAATGGAACCCTACGGGACTCTTCAGGTGACGGGTAGCATTGGTGATGTACAGGTGTCCATCTGAACAAACTGCTGGCGTTTGGGAGGTAGGACTTGAACCAGCGTAGGACAAGGTCACTGATCCCCATGCACTGATGTAGTGGAACCAGGAGGCAAGGGTGGCCATCATCAAGGATGTTGACCACAAGTTATAAATTACTATTTATTGATGTGTTTTATAAGCATTAACTTTGTAGGTTCCTGACTAGGCCTGGGTTAACTTGGACCTCATCAATCCCTCAAGTCAAAACAAAATGCCATATTTGGGATTCAGCAGAGTCACAAGCTCTCGCAAGATTTGGCAGAACACACCAACAATCAGCTTAACTCAGCCAAGCTAGCCCTTTTTTAGTTATTAGAAGATGACTTATGTGATTTACACACCTAGACAGACTCACTCAATACTCCATGGGGTATAACTGCAGGGTCCGCATAAACTCTAAAACATGCATACCCTTCCCGTTGCCACATACAGTAACCCTATTTCAGGTTGGTGGTATTTCCCAGGGAAGTACTGTCAAACTCTTAGTAAACCCCTGAGTGTATTGGTTTTGTTTTTTGGGTGCTATTAGCAGTAACAGTCAAATGCAGTATAACATTTTAAACCAATATGTAGGAGCACAAAAAAATGAGGATACAACGATTTAGCAAACGTAAGAGTGAGGAGATATACTAACCTATACATTACCAGGTTTTCCATAATGTTAAGAGAAGCCCTTAGGAAGTTAAAGTACATCAATATAGATATTCGTTTAGTGTGTTAAGAATCCTCCAAATATTAATAGAGTTTGAGAGCTGTTCTTGGCTAGTATAGATAAGTGTTTTTAATAATAAATCCTAATCAGTTTAGATTTCCATTATTCCACTGAAGCCATGCATGTGCTAATTTCAAATGGACCTTATCTATAGCAAAAATATAAACAATTATTGCCCCCTTGTTCACTTTATTATGCCCCTAATTAATCAATTTTGTAGATTCAGTGATCGGCATACCACCATTTTTGTTTAATTCATAGAAAACATATGACCACAAGTTATAAAAAGGGACATTTGGCAAACACATGAGACAGATTGGCACCCAATGATTCACACCTAAAACACTAAGGTGCTGATTCATGGAATTATTTGCACCGAAAAACAGGGATTTGTGCGCCATTCTGCCAGCAAATCCCTGTTCAACAAATGGGGATTTGTGGGCAGAATGGCGCACAAATCCCTGTTTTTTGTTGCAAATAATTCCACAAATCAGCCCCTAAGAGTTTACAGTCAAACCAAATTGAAACATCCTAATCATGAGTGAATAAAATCAAAATTACATATTGTATTGTTGTGGTTTCACATTACCAGGCAATTAAACTGTATGCATGTAGCTTATATTGATATATTCAACGTAGGCTTTACATCCCAGTTCTGTGTCAATTTCCTACTTATCAAAGTCAAATCATCTGTGCCCTTCTCTAGAAGAGATGTATAATACTGCAATATGGGTCGTTGGGTCTTAATAGTAACCCATTCCCGAGATGATCTTGTATACAGCATCTCTGTTGTGGATTTTTGAAAAAATTCTGAGACACTAGTTTACAGTTTCCCTGAATTTTTTTATAGGATTTAATATAATATCTCCTATTACCAAACAGTGTCGTATAATACCCCCGTTTTTCCATATGTTAGCAAATCCACCTGGAACTCTTGAGAAAAGTTTGTCTTTGTACCCAAAAGGCCAAAAGGAATGTGGATAGATAGGAAGGAGATTTTAAATTCTTTGCAATTATTTTGCCCCCGAGATTCATTTGCATTCCTGAGCTTCAATTTAACCTGAATACACACTACTACATTTCAATAGGCTATTTCTTCACACTTCTTGTAGTACATTTCCAAAATGGGGAAGAAATATTGACAAGTCGAACTGAGTTAATCATTTTACCCATAGCAGTCCTGTATTAACCACAACCGTAGATGTAATCATTTGTAAGCATGTCTTTTCCCACGAACGCATTTAAAAGAAATGATTATGCTATTGAGGTGTTTAGAAAAGATAATAATATGTATCGTAGTAACTATACCAATATATAAGAATTGAAGTTAATATTAATCATAATTAAATTACCCCTCCAATACTCGAAAATGGCAGATTCTTCTGTGTGGCAAACTTCCTCCTGTAGACTATTGTGGTCGAATTGGAAACAAGTATTGCATCTAATTTTGTTACTATTGATGCATTTCTAACTTGTCAATTTACTGTAATATTTATCTCTTATTGAGGACAACTATCCAACTTCGCAGGAAATATTGATTGCTTAGACCCGCGTTGGAGGGTGCCCTCTATATATATACAGGTTTTGTTTATTTTTCCTTCCCCCTCTTTTCTTTATCTCCTTTTCTTCTTTCTGCCCTTCTTTTGTTATATAATTTTGTTTTTGAATCTATACTGGGCAGTAATTTGAGATTGGGGCCATGCTCTTGTGCAATATGCTTTTGAATTACTTTATGCACATTGCATCCACTTTATACTACAGGACGCTTATTAGATTAATATGCACTTTAACTGGAGAGATCCACTATTGACTGTCTGTTTTATGCTGTTCTTATTGTGATTTCAGCATTATGTGTAATGTCATTAATTATATGTATATTAAAGATTGGTTGATTTTATACTCTCCTTGACCTGATCTATCCCCTCATTGAGCTCCTACACATAGAGCAATTTATCCTGTTGATTTGTTCTATGGTTTGATTCCCGTGACCCCCTATTCTCTCTTGCTAATTGTCCTGTTACTCCCCTGGGTCCACGTGGGTCCGGACGCCTATCCTAGATCATATAAACCTCCTCCTGTATTCACCAGTCATTTTTCAAAGTTCATTCTGAAAATGTGTGCCATGCTTATATGGAGCTGTAGAGCTACAAAGGTAATTTTTTGGGTACCATTACAGTGAAAACTAAATGCGGTTATTGATAGCCAAGAATTGTGTGTTTGAGTCCATTTCAATTTACTTCTTGAGTACATGCCAAATTCCGCTATAAGACCCTCTGTTGGTGGAAGAAAACAGAAAGTCTTTTTACCCTTCCTAAGCCCTAAGCCTTACAAGTAATATACGGAGAAAAATGTATTACATTCTTTAATTGATGACCACAAGCTGCAAGAGAGCAAACAGTGATGGTAACAATCGGAATCCCTGTCATATGCTTCTGGTTAAATGAAATGTTTTGGATAATTCTCCATTCATGCATACTGCAACAATTAGATTTTCTAGTGTATCAATAAACTCTGTCTGTACCTGGAATTTAACCTTGGTTGTCCATAAAAGAATCCCAATTGACATGGACAAATACCTTTTTGCTGTAGAAATGTATAACTGCCAAGGGTTGGTTTTCTAGTTCAGCTGAATCCAGCAGTCCTGTAGCTGGGTTGGCATGATCAGCAGGGACACAACTTGTCACAAAGCCATGTTGTTACAATAGTTGGAATAGGTAATGCAATTTGGTTTGCTGAGCTATTTGCATATATATTATTGTCTGAGTTTTAGATTAACATTGGTCTGTATGATCCAGAAAGATGCTAATCTGTATTTTGTCTTGGACAAAATTCTATGTTAGCTTTATCCCATGAGTTATGTGCACTGCTATAATACATTTTTATTTAATTATTTCCAAAAGCCATGGAGCACGTTAATTGACAAAAGTTTTCTAAAGTTTGATCGGAAAACCCTTTTTACCAGCTGCTTTATTATTGGACAGTTTCTAACAGCTTCCTTCAGTTTGGTTAGTGTAGCAGGTTTCAATAGTGAACTTTTCTGCATGTCCGATATTGCAGGCATATCAGGAGCTTGAAAATATTGTTAAATGTCTTTATTATTGCTTTAAGAGTCTTCTTTATAAAGTTGTACATTATACTTTATGAATGTTCCTTACATTGGCCCCTAGTTAAAATATTATTCTGTGTAAATGTCTTTCAAATTGTGGATTCATTTTGAATTTCATTAACTGATTAGTCAAAACTCAGTCAATGGCCCTCATTACGACCCTTGCGGAAATTGACTGACCGGACCGCAACAGCGTAAATAGCGTTTCCGCCATTGCACGAAGGAGCAAAGTGCGGCCAATCACGACCCATCGGGCACGAGCATTACGCCATGGCGGAATCCGAAAGGCTGCGATGGCGGAAATGACCCCAAAACGGCCCTTACCGCCGCCGTACGCTGCACCAGGTGCAATACCGCCACCCATCTTAGCGGTCACCGTAATGAGCGGTCACCGTAACGAGCGTGCACCGCAAATTACGGCCACCGTAAATATACGGAAACGGAAGTAAAAGCATGTTGCCGGAACGGGAAACAGCACGCCGCACAACTATAAAATCCGAATCCCAACACAACCATAAAAAATCCGACCCTGACACACATCCCAACCCGTTAGCAACCCCAGTTAAAAAAATAAATATGGGAAAGGTAGCCAAGAAAGCGTGTGACCGCAAGCGGCAGGTACACTTCTCCCGAGAGGAACTGACCGTGCTCACCGAGACCCTACAGGAAAATTCCGCCGTCGTCTTCTCCAGTCAAATGACCAGGACGGCCCTTGCCAACAAGAAGGCCATATGGGTCCTGGTGGCACAGCGCGTAAGTGCGGTGGGGACAACACCCCGCACGCCACAGCAATGTCGCAAGCGGTGGGACGACCTGCGGATCCGCGTACGCAGCATACTTTCTGCGAACAGGAACATCGCCACAGCTACCGGGGGGGGTTCAGAGTCGCCCATCAAGTTGACCCCCTGGGAGGAAATCTGCGCCTCCACCATAGGAATGGAGAGCATAGAGGGAGTCGGAGGGATGGAGAAAGGAGTGCCGACATCCGGAGAATCAGGTAGGTTGGCCAAGAGAAACAATGCGAAATCCACAAACCACGAACATGTGCAGTACCATGTGACCCCATAGTGCAATACATACTTAGCCCTGACAGCGCCCTCTAAAAGTCAGAATGAACAAACAAATCAATCAAGAAGCCATAAACAACCCCTACATGTGCAGCATGCACCCCCTAACTGCAGGCAGCCAAATGAATGCATCCTCAATCCACACGAAAATGAGACCACCTCCAAGGCCCAGTCCCAAATCAGCCTCATGTACCACCCCAATGCATTTGATACGTTGCCATTCCAAATCCGACAGACCCATAACTAACGCTCGCCCCTCTTTACTCCACCACAGGGTCCGATACCAACGACGAGCTGCAGGACACCCCTACCAGCACGCCTGCAAAGAGGGCCAGGACCAACGTCCCAAGAGCCTCCACCTCAGGTGCAAGGATCAAGACACGGCAGCAGCAGGAATCAAGTGGCAGCACACTGGAGGGGACTGCAACAGGCACCCCAGCAGCCAGCAAGTCCACAACCCCAGCACCACAGGTCCCCCCAAAGAACGTATCTGATGGCACTGCCTCTGGTGGTAGCAGCACCATAGGTGACACAGCTGTCATGCCAGCATGCTCCGACACGGAAAACAGTGCTGGCGACGTAGGTACCATCCATGACCTTTCCCAATCCCCCTGCATGTTCCATCCCCTACACCATGACGAAACCACGCAGGGGCACCCTGAAGACGACGACTGGCCAACCCCCACAAGTCCTGTGCCAAGGCAACATGTGTTGAGCAGCCCCCCTGTCACACCACCGCAAATGTCCATGGCCCAGCAGAGGCAACAGTCCCTCGACCTGCTGATCGAGCAACAGCAGGAAGCGTCCACGCTACTCAAGGACCATGCAAATGAATGCGGGGGTTCCAGGGCAGCCATGGAAACATCCACCGAGACACTCAGGGCACAAATAGAGAAAAGTAGTGAGAGCCTCAGGGGAGAAATGGAGAGAAGCACCGAGAGCCTGAGAGCACAAATGGAGAAAAGCACCGAGAGCCTGAGGGGGGAACTGCATGCGACGTCCAAAGACGTTTGTGCTGAACTTGCTGCTGTGCGCCGTGTGCTCTCGGAGCTCTCACAAACCCTCAGAGACATGCATGGACGCGAGCAGGCAGAGACCTCATCCGTGGCAAGTTCCGTCCAGGGCAGCCCCCAACGCAGATCTGGCAGGAACCTGCGCTCCACGGGCAGGGGTGCCCCTGATACCCGTAGAGGGGGCTTGCAATAGCGTCTACCCACGGACAGCATGCATATTTGGACACTGGTGTTGGGGGGGGAGGTAGTAGGGTGGAGGGGGTGTGTTGGGCTTCACTGGGTGGCGGGTCCATAGGGTGTATAAATCAAATCACATCAACAATACAGCACCTCATTATCATCCAATGACATGTGTGGACATTGATATTTGCGTACGAGGCCTTCATAGGCGTACAGTCCACAATGTGCCTGTACTACACACACACAGTGCCACAGGTCCCCTTTCCGTGTAATAGGCACCATGCGTGGTTGCTAGAAGCATGCATCTATGATGCTCTGTCGGATTGCACGTGCATCCTGTGCCTCATGGACTCCTTGAGGTGCCTCCACATCCCCACCCTCATCATCATCATCATCTTCAGGTGCATGCAGTACAGCGTCAGGGGGCATGGGCACATTCCTACGTATGCACATGTTGTGCAGCATGACACATGCCATGACCATCTTAGAAACCTTCTCATGGCTGTATATGAGTGCCCCGCCAGACCTGCTGAGGCTGCGGAAACGAGCCTTCAGTAGGCCGAATGCCTGTTCAATGACCACACGGGTACGTGAGTGGGCATGGTTGTAGTCCTCCTCATGCTCGTTCTGTGGGTTCCGGATTGGTGTAAGGAGCCATCTCTTCAGTGGATACCCGGCATCACCTGTATGAGACGAATAAAGGGTGTCAGTGGAATGATAGTGCTAAGTAGCCCCCCCCCCCCTGCAAGGTCATTGACGCATCAAATGGGCCACGATGTCATGCATGGAATGAGACTCACCGAGTAGCCAGGATCTGTGCCCTGCGTGTCGCTCCATGTAGCGTGGTATTCTTGTGTTCCTCAGGACCATAGAATCATGGGTAGATCCTGGAAATCTGGCACAACAATGCGTAAATATCTTGTTGGAGTCACACACCATTTGCACATTGATTGAATGAAATTGTTTCCGGTTGCGGTACTGGACCTCCATGGCATGTGGGACAACCAATTCAACATGGGTGCAGTCGATGGCACCAATGCAACCCGGGATGCCGCCAAGTGCATGGAATCCCACTTTAGCGTTGGTAATCTCCTGGTACGTGCGTGGTAGTGTGATGTGGTCGTCGGCGTGCTTCAGGAGGGCATCGTGCACTTGGAAGAGTGTCCGTGAGAACAGTGGCTGTGAAATGCCATGCAACTGTCCCACTGTGTGCTGGTAGGTGCCTGTGGCCAGGAAGTGGAGTGCAGACACCACCTTCAGTAGGGGTGGGATGGCGGTTGGGCTATCTATCATGCTCACGAGGTCAGCATGTGTCATGTCCACAATGGCGATTATGGTGTCCCGGTCCAAACGGTAGAGGGTGTGGATCTGCTCAGCAGTGAGGTTGAACGGATCGGCTCGGAGGCGTGGGATTGCGGGCCGCCTGCGTGGTGGTAGTGGCAGTGCTTGTGGGCCTTGCTGACCCTGCCTTGCCCTCCTCCTCCTCCTTCTCCTCCGTCTCCCCTGTGCGCCCGGTTGTTGTACCTGTTGTTGTTCGTCGTCTTCTTGTAGTTGTAGCACTTGCAGTGCTATCTGGTACCCCAGGCCCAACATCGCTAGTCCTGCCGGTAGCATTTTGGAGTGGGAGTGGTTGTGGGAGGGGTTTGGGTCTGCAATATATGTGCTGTCGGCCTGTATGGCCTCCACCTGTGCTGATTGAATGAATCTGTGGCAGATGCAATCCCTTCTGGTCGAGCACGGCCCGCACGTAAGGCTGCATTTGGCCGCATGGCATCTTGGGATTGGAATCATGTATCAAATCCCGATGGCAGTGTGATGTACTTTGACTGATTTTCATGCTATGCTCCCATTGTTACACATGCTATGATTGCAGCCGCTTACATACCTGTGAAGAGTCAGTGGTATGTAGGGCTCGATCGATGGCCGACCCTCATGCAGCACAGTAACGTACTTCACCGACGGGCGTGGCGTCCCATTTGTGATTGCAGCCAGTTAGCATCATGACACACAGCCGCACTACATTGATGTAATTGTGAATGCAAGCGTTCACAGAAGCCTTTTCGACGTAATGTTGCAAGTGAGGAATTCGAAGGCCAGCATTTTGGGTTTTGAAGTAGCGGCGAGGATACGCCCACAGGTCTGGCTGGAAATGTAACGTTCTATTGTAGAATGTCCTTGGGACATGGCCCATAACGAGCAGGCAATGAATGATATGAATTGAATGGGATGCGCAATAGCGTAGTGGACGATGAGGCAGGACGTTCCCAAATCCATCTTGCTTCACAACACTACAGATCCGGCCAGGGGCACAGTGGTTTTTGCGGACTGCATTACGCACAGACGCGATGGAAGTTTCACATATTATGTGAGTGAATATTCATGCGTTTTCATTGCGGGATGAGGGAATGATGTGTGGATGCATGGACTGATGAATCCGTTTAGGGTCTGCCATGTACATGGGTTTTTTGGTTCACTCCCCTTCCCCTGCGTTATGTGATGCAAGGCTGCCATAGTGGGACATACGTCTATCTGCCCTTGTCGGATCCTCCCTGTCTCGACGCGCCTTCATACACTTGTGTCTAGGCACGTTACTAATCCCATGTCATGGGTTCTATCTTGACGGACGCATGCACAGTAACCGACGTTGCCAATGGTGTATTTAGCTCGATTGGTTTCGTTGTGATTCGATACTGGATTAGGGGTGTGTATATTCCTTTGGAGTGGGCTAGCATGCATATGGGTGTGGATTTGGTGTGTTGAATGAAGATTGTAATGCATCATGAGACCCGTAATGCAATCGGTTGATTTGTGTTTCTTTTGGGTGACAGGTATCTCCTGCCCTATTGCAGATGCCATCTCTACGCCACTCCTCCAGATGGTTTTTACTCTCGACTCCTGCAGCTTCGGGTGAATCAGTGGAGCACCATTTCGATCATATGGGACGATCGCCAATGGGCCACATGCCCTTACGCTGTACTGGTGGCTAGGTGCAACATTTCGGCCTTTCAGCTCGACTAGTGCCTGCCTCATGGGACGGACCTGCGGTTCTTGCCGCTTCCATGTTGCCTTTTGGAACGTTGATGTAAGCCCTGTGTGCCATGATGGTACAGGGCGTCACACAAGTGGAAGCCGGTCAATTATTGCAGATGCAGCCCTCGGTGATGATGGTTGTTTTGGTGGGATTTTGCAAATTGATGTGGGGCCTTTGTCATTTGGATGTGCATTTAAATTGTATTCCGATATTTGTCGTGTTGCGTTGTTCTTTGCAGGTGATGTGGCGATTTTCGCTTTGTGGCGGTATGTATTGCGTGATGATCTGCTTTGTGTTCCGCCTTCTGAGTTGAGTTGTGTGGTACAGTACTGGCCGCGTTTGCCTACGTAGCACAGTATGGTCACGGATAGAGGCTGCCATTGTGACTGTTTACATGATGTGCTGTTCAGGGGCGGGGGATTGGCTTTTGGCCGACTGGTGCCTGTCAGCCAGGTCGATTGGTGGAATGATGGGTTGTTCAGAATGTGGCTGGTCACAGGTGACTGTGTTTGCGTGCGTTTGTTGGAGGGGGACTGGGGTCATGTCCATTGGAATAGCTTCTGTATTGATGCCATCTGTGCCCTGCAGCTCCCATCGGCCCCTCTTGGGATGAGCCTGGCTGCTCAGTCACTCTGCCGACTTGTGTGGTACATGCTTCTGCTGATGGTTGGTTTGTTTACTGGCATGAGTACAGGGCTGGTGCAATCCCCCTCAGGATGCTGTTGTGGATGTTGCCTTGCGCTGGTGGCAAGCGATGGGGGACTACTGTTGTTTTGTGTCATGTGTTCTTGATTTTCATTTTGATGTGTTGTACCTTCACATGCCTGTGCTGCGTCAGTACGGCTATGGTGACATGCCGTACATGGATGCCCACTCACGGGGCGCTTTGAGCCCCTGCATGCTTTTCTACGTTGGCATGCATGGGTGAATAGTGGATTTCACTGGTTGCATAGTGTGAGTACATTGCGCCTGCCAGGAGTTGTGCAATGAGGCCAGGGAGTGGAGTACAGGCACTCAGTGGGCCATTTACGGTTGGTTCGCGTTGCCGTATTTCTCGCCATGGCGGAATGGTACTTTACGACGTGCTTGATGGCGTTCAGTACATGTCCGCTAGGGTCAGAATTCGCGTACCGTTGCGCCATGGCGGTGATTCCGGTTTTGCAAGGCGCGCGTGCGCGTACTTGGTGCAGTTAGCGTTGCCGTTCACTGCGGTGTCGCTAATGGCATCGTACTTTACGGTGACGGGTCATGATCGCAACGAGCGGTGTTCGATGGCGGTATTGCATTTCCGCCATCATTTTTCCATTTCCGCAAGGGTCGTAATGAGGCCCAATATATTGATTTTTCTTATGTGTTTGAAGCCTCTGGTTTTTTAATTTCATCTTTCATTTCAACCTTCATTTTCATACTTTTTGCTTGGTTCCCAATTAGGCCTACATTGTGTGTCATGTTGCAAATTCTTAGTACCCACCAACAGAATCTCCCCTGGGATGGGTGTCCGCAGCTTGGACCGGAAGCGCGAGTTGATCTCCTTGATGGGGACCAGAACTGCCAAGCAGAGGAAAGATATGACAAGCTCCGCCACGTTCGTCATGGGTAGTGCCTTGAAGACTGAGGCCAGGGTCTAGACAGACAAAAGGACACAGAGTTAGATTCTACACCCATTGATGCATTGATATATGTTCACCTTGCTGGGCTATGTATGGAAGGAGTACTGAGACACACGACTCTGCACTGTGCTTTCAGAGTGGACCAGAAGCATTCATTAAAAACTCTCTGCACGCAGTCTAAGGGCCTCATTACACGGTAGGCGGTGGACCAAGGTGCTAATAGCACCTTGGTCCATGCCGGTAAAATACTGCCACTGCCTTGGAGGAAAGGGGAATTATCGCCCTATTCCAAGGTTGGCGGGGCGGTAATTCCCCTTTCCCCCATTGCCCTTCCCCATTCCCATTTTTGCCCCATAGGGCATAATGGGAATGGGGAAGGTGCTAATTACAGTACCGCAAATTGCGGTACCGTAATTAGCACCCTGGTCCCTTTGCGGGTTGGTTTTTAACGCCTGCTAAAAAGCAGGCGTTAAAGTGCCAACACGCAAAGGGACCTTGTAGTAAGGCAGTAAGGGTTAACGGTCACCGGTACCATTACCGGTGACCGTTAACCCGTACCGCCTTCCATGTAATGAGGCCCTAAATCTCTTTAGAGTTGGTCCTCACTGACGCCACCTCAGCACATGCTAGAGTCACTCGCGATTTCTGCCTTAAAACCTTCCTGGAAGGCTCTGGTGCATTCTGTGTGTGTGTATGTGTGCCATCCCCAACCAACAACCCCGCTTCTCTCAGGTCAGCAGTACAGTGTTTATTTGGGAGCTGAATCCCGTACGTGTTTGGGCAGCCCGTATTGTGTTATGCCCAAGTAAGCGCCAACTGCTGGCAGTGTACAAGGCCACTGTAGTGTTCTCCGGGTAGCTGCCATCTGCCTCAATCATGGAACACTGCTTCCATCAGTTGCATTTACCAAAGGCATTTTTTGTGTATTTCTGCCACTAGGAGTTTTCTTTTAATTTACAGGCCCTCACTTCATGTGGCTTGAGCTGACTTTAGGATTACTCTTCCTCCATCGTCTATGAAACTTTGGGGTAGGCAACACATTCCAAAGGGGAGACAACTGACCTGGCGCCAATGTGTTCAAATAAATTGGCCCTCCAAACGCAAATGAATTTGAATATGTATATTTTGTAATCCAACTGGACCACTGGGTTTCTGAATGTACATGCACACACCATTGCAATCGGTCATTTAGAAATTGCTGATTGGTCAGTGGCATATTTGCTACTAGAATTTGAGGGGTCCACCTTCTGCAAAGGGCCAGAATACTGCCAATTTCCACCATTCTTACTCAAATCGATGCTGGATAGAACTGCACGGATATTATCCCCTCCAGTTTAGCAAGCGTTACACTTTTAAGCTTGGCCATGAAACTACAAGATATACATTAGTCTCTTGGCACAAATGCTGTTGTTTCCAGATAGACTGGCGTCTGTGAATAGTTGCCAGGGCGACGGAAGAGTCACTCACTAGACAGATCATCCAACATGAGTGATTCTGCCTAATCTCCACGGGGCATTCTGGTGCAGCCAGTCTATTGGGACCTTAGAGAGTGAGCAACAAAATTGGTGAATCCAGCACGCAGGAGTTATAAGGCTTAACTAGTGGCCCTATATGTCTTCATAAATTTACATTTCTTGTCCTCAACCCAGCCTGAATTTTCAGATAAATCACCATTTTGATTGTTTTTTTTCTTCTCTTAAACCTTGACTGCTGAGGCATTTCCCACCAAATTGGCTTTTAGAGAACTTGGTCTAAATGCTAAGCAAGCTGTGGCATAGGAGGCACTATCATCTCCTGAACTGCTTGCAATATTGTTGTTGCTTAGTGAATAATAGCCTACTGGTAATTTAACGAAAACAGTCCTACCATCGTACCTTCTCTCCTAGCAAAAGCACCATGATAGTCATTACAATCCAATTGTGGATGGCAGAAAACTGGTTATGCTTCAACACGGAGAAGACCAAACTCCTATTAATTGGTTCCCCGTCCACATTGGGTAAACTGGATGAACAATATTGCTCCTTCAAAGTTGATAATATCCCTATCGCTGTGGCCAAAACCATAGAAACAGTGGGCGTCTACATTGAACCTGATCTATCCATGAATAGACAAGTCAACGTTGTAGCCTCCACTTCAGCCTACCACTCTAAAATTCTCACCGCAGCCAGACCCTTCCTCTTCCAACATAACTGCCTCACCATTGCAAGGGTCATTATAGGATCAAGGCTTGACTATTGTAATGCCCTCTTTGCTGGCACCTCCCAAAAGAATCTCACCAAACTCCAATTAGTACAGAATAATGCCCTGAGGGCTGCAACTGGCATTTCCAGACGTGATCACATCTTTGAGGTCAGGAGGAAAGTCCACTGGCTCCCTGTGAAGGAAAGAATTACCTTCAAGACACTAGCATTGACGCACAAATGCCTTCACTGCCTTGCCCCACCCTATCTAGCTCAAATAATCTCCTTCCACACCTCCTCCAGACCCACTAGAGCTGCTTATACCAACAGAATCACTGTCCCCATCACCCGCAGAGTGCGGGCGGGCGGCTCCAGCTTCCCTAACATGGCAGCCACCCACTGGAACTCCCTTCCCCCCTGCATTAGGATGATTGACTCCCATGCATCCTTCAGGAAAGCCATCAAAACCAGGCTCTTTTTTTGACATTGCATGTCTGACATCTGCATGTCTGACATCTACTTTCATGATGTACACACTCATGTATACCTTTTTGCTGTTTTTCTAAACGTGTAACTGCAACAAAACTCTCTGTACCAAGATTTCTATGCTGAGGCTGCATTCGTGTAACCTTGAATCAAGCCTTCTTAAGTTGTCTCATAGCGCCTCGATGCCCATGGGCTGAAGTGCGCTCTACAAATACAAATAAATAAATAAAATAAATAAGCACCAAACACATCAGTAAATAAGCACAGGTCTCTGCGAAAAAGACCCATTTTGACCTACCCAGCTGGAACCTTTCAAGATAGAAAAGAAAAGAATATATACCACAAAAGGGAAAAACTCAAAAGGCATCCAGGGGACACATGAGTAAAGCAATTAACACACAAAGGGAAGTCCCCTAAATGAACCACTTAATGTAATTGATTAAAAAAAGCCTGGAAATCACTAAGGCCAGGCCACACTAGATAGACTTCAAATTTAGTCAAACAGACCGCACTGTTTTCTGAAACTCTGTTAACATACATGCATAAATGTTTATGATTGCAATTTTTCTGTTAACATACAATGTTGGGACTGGGGTATAGGTTACAAGTGTGAATTCATTGTTTTTGTCAAATTTTATGTGTGTTTTATCTGTATAATCAAAAACAGATCTAATATATGTTTTTTGGTCTATGTAGTAGGACCAATGGCCTACTGAATACATTAGGTTTTTTTATTCAAAGGTGTGCGGTCTGTTGGACTAAATATTAAGTCTATCTAGTGTGGCCTGGCCTTAGTGAGGTTCATGCTTTTTTGAATCATTAAATTAAGTGGTTTGTTTAGGGAACTTTGTAAGTTAATTAGACAAGAAAAGAAAGCATGGATCTGATATGATTCTAGGTCTGCAGAAAATGTCAGCTCTGAAGTCATGACACGTTGTATGTGAGGGTTGCATCCCCTCCAATAATGGATTGACAGGCAGTAGATTACAGGATTTTTGTAGTTAAAGAAAATTATTAAAAGGGACCTTTGCTTATCTCAAAGGTCCATTGAAGGTTATTTAATTTACTGAAATTCCAAATATTTGTAAAAGTTTTAATACTGAATACAAATAAATAAATAATAAAATTGATTAAAATTATCACAAAATAGACATTGCCCCTGTCATGTAGTGGACATCAGGACCTTCGAGTTATGGAGGCTCACCTTGAAGATAGTGAAGGAGCCTGTGAACCGAGGCAGGGGGAGTCCGAGCATGTTCTGCAGTTGCGATATCATCACGTGGAAAGCGGCGGCATTCGTGAAAGCCTTCACGATGGGCTCCGAAAGATAGGTTGCGAGAAATCCCAACTGCAAGAAGAACATGGCTACCTATAAAAGAAAAGCGGGATATGAGTCACATCACTTCTCAGCAGAGCAACACATTTCCTGCAGCAATGGTAATCTTCCTGGCAACTTTTCATAGCGCAACAAAAATAACCAACTACCAAATCCCTTAAGGCCTGGAAAACACAAAGCCCACCAATGGAAGTAGGGACTAGGCAACTGACAGCTAGAAGGAGCTGGTGGCGAGCTACTAATGGTACACAGCCTTCTACCCAGATGCGGGAGGATGGGCACAGGCAAACTGGCCCGTAGAAAAATAGTACAGTGCATTGAGTCTCGCAATTTACACTTAAGCCCTCCCTCCAGACCTCTGGGACCTCCTTTGAAGAGCGCAGGACACTGAATATGTTTGAACAGCACAAAAGACTTGAAAGTGTAGGCTTGAGTTCATGCACGGTGGTGCGTAAATAAGACACTGCCATTTGCACGCTGGCTTCCTGCACCTTTGTCTTTTTCTTTTGAGATGGGAGTTAAGGGTGTGGGGAGTGGGACCTCTGTAGGAGTACTAGACGACTTTTGGGTTGTGGATACAAAATGTCCTCAGAGGTGCCCCCATGATGTAGTTAGACAAATCATATCTGCCTTGATGGAGACCTCTGGGTCTAAACTGAGATACAAAGTTTCAGACAGAATAAGGAACAGAAAGCTGGTGACCAGGGCTGCGTTGAGATAATTCCCATGAGAACAATTAGTTGGATAGGATTAGTCTTAGCTGTGCACAGTGGTGGCACGAGTTATGGTTGCTTAGCTTACCATAAGTGTCAAATTTCGGAGGTTCTTCGGTTTTACTTGTGACTATAACTTCCCTTTAAGCAACCTTTTTCATTGAATTTCATGGGTTTTTATTAGTGCAACTTAACCAGAATGTCCCTTTAACAAAGTTGTCTTAGTGAAATTTATAGGTTTTTATTAGTGCTACTTAACAATAACGTCCCTTTAACAAAGTTTTTTCATGGAATTTCCTACATCTTTATTAGTGCAGCTTAACCATAACGTCCCTTTAACAAAAAAATGTCTGTGAATTGTATAGGTTTTTATTGGTGCAACTTAACCATAACGTCTCAGCGTTTTTTTCAGAGAATTCCATGGGTTTTTACCAGAGCATGCTATTTTCCTAAAACTTTATAATATCATACTTATCCTAATATAACAACGTTTTTGTCCAATTTACATTTTTAACACTTCTATACTTTTTCCACTGTTTTTGCTTCCATCGACGTCCGTGAACGTTTGACGTCATTGGGGACCTTCCGGACAGTGCCACGTAACCATGCGCTGGCGCGCGGCATGATGATGTGTCCATGAATGCGTTTGCACTTCGCGTTCATGTCCTTGCTTTGAGGACAGTTCGGAACTGCATTTTCTACTGATCTAGGAACTTTCAAGCTCAAAATTTACTCTTGCACACTCCTACACCTATTCTTACTCATTATCCATTAACAGTCTAGTACAAAGCACACACTTGGAAGAATAGTAGCAAAACTGCTATTTATCTTAAAAACGGCATCAGCTATTGCCATCCCTCCTCCCCAAGAGCCACCGCCACTACCAGCTGGGGGACCCACACAACAAAAAAAGCACAGTATTCCCAAAGACAATGAAGCGGACCAAGAAGATGAGGTAGAGGAAGTGCCTACCTCTAGCACCCAGAGAAAGACTAGGATGTGGCAGTTCTTTACCACTGTTGGGAATGTACAAAAGGTAAAACTACAAAAGTGAAATGCACTGAGTGCAAATTTGCACTCAGTCGCAGACTACCTGGACATTACTCCTATGGGACCACCTCCATGCAACGCCACACCAAATCCAACTACCGCAATGCTCTCACAAAGATTGCTCCTTTCTTAGCAAGTAGTAAGCTGTCTTCCTCCACATCCTCTTCCTCAACCAATACTGTAACCACACAGCCTACTTCTGTGGGACACAAAATCCCACCAGCTACCTTGCAAGCAATAAAAGAGGCTGTTGATCCATATCTTTGGAAGACAACTGTCCTCTGTATATACTTCAACACAGCACTCTGCAGGGGGAAGCAATTTCGACGTGCGTTTGAAGCTGTAATCAAGGAGCATGAGAAACACTGCACACTACCTTAGAAGTAACACACACGCAACATCTTCCCTTGTCCACCTGCCCATCCATATTGGTGGTTGGCGCCTCTTCCCTCATTACCTTGCTCACCATATGTTCTAACACCACCTGCAAACCTTCTTTTTAAAACAACAAAAGAAAGGTTCCCTTAGGAACCACCTTTCACAGTTAAAAAATAGAGAAGAAAAATCTTATAGGCTCCATCTACTTTACATTTGTCAGTAAAGTACACAGACTCAATACGTTTTTCCAACATTTCCATTAGCATTTTGTGTTATGCTAATGGGAATAATGTGACATTCATCCCCCGTTCCAGGGACCGGAACAGGGGATAACAGCCCGGCAGCCCAAGTTATCGGCCCAAGTGAAGTGTGTCTGTGTGCGCCCTGAAGCCTGCGGGCTTCTGTGCGTTATAAATAAATAAAAAAAATAATAATAACGAGGGCTCCGGACAATTATCCTCCATTGCAGACCCTGCAATGGGGGATAAAGGCCATTAGCACGCCTGGTTCATAAAGCGGGAACCCGGGGTGCTAAAAAATGATTGTTCTTCAGGGGCCGGCTGTAGGGAGGAAGATCCTATTCCAAGATGGCCACCATGGAAAGAAAAGGCGGGGCTCCATACAGAGCCCCTCTTCCCTTTCTATGGCAGCCTGCAGAACCCTATGACCATGTTACCACTAGCACATTTTTTTCCCTTTCAAACCTATCCTACTTTCGAACACTTTACCACATAGCCGGTCCCAGGTGGATATGGCCACTTGAACACAATTTTTCGTCCCTCGCATTCATGGCCAATAGACGGATTGTCCGGTTCATGACCTTATACCAGGACATGGACCACTTGGCCACTGGCCATGGCCACAGGCTATACATATACCTCAGTCACCAAAGGTATATCACTATTTTTTGTACCTACATTATGACAGTTGTCAAAAAATAAAACACAGCACATTTGCAAAACCATGCTTTAAGGTCCTTGCCAATGCTCCTTACACGAGTTTGCTTGAAATCCGCACGTTTTATTTTTTCAAAAGTGTCAAAATGTATGTACATACATCAGTCATATAACTTAGCCCCCACTTGACAAAATGCATTCAGTCTTTACACACACATTGAAGGTTGGGTCTATAATCTTTCTCAAAACATTTGTCCACCTTCGTCAAACGGCAACAAAGTTATAAGCCATCTAAAAATGTTGAAACCCCCCATCTAATTTCACCCCCTCTTCAGAAAATCCCAACAAACTTTAGAAAACACATTTATATGTCGATCTAAAATCTTTTTGCAAACTTTTGTGTAGATTCGTCAAATAGCACCACATCTATAAGCCTTTACATTCTTTTGGGACCCCCTCTAATTTTACCCCCTCTTGACAGAATCCCACCAAATTTAGTAAAACCGTTCAGAATTAGGTTTACAATAAAATTCCAAAATAACATGCAGTTTCATTGAGTGGCGCCAAAGTTATAAGTCATCCAAACACTGCTTTTCACCAACCCGCTAATGCAGAAATAACCACAGATGACCTAGGACATCTAGTGTCCACAGACACCACAGGACTGCCCAGGACATTTGGAATGTTCGCGGATGGAAAACACCTGTGTTTTGGCTTCTTATGGCCATATCCCATCCCCTCCTCATCACCCCCACCTCCACAGAGATTGTTTGTTGGGTTTGACAAGTGCAATGTTGCGTTTTTTTGTTAGGTTTCTACTGCGGTATCCATAAACACCGGAAAAATTCTGCGAATCCAACATGGCGGGCGTTTCAAGGAAACTGATGCAATTCACGCTTTTCCCCATCCAATCAGCGGGCACGCCCAATGTCCGCAGACTTCACGTTGCCTGATAGGCCAATCAGAGGACTGCCCGCGGACCGAACAGGGAAATGGGTTCGCGGACTTAACCCAGATATCACACATTTTTTTGATCTACTTTTAGTCAGTTAAAAAAAATCTACTGGTCGGATTTACACCAAATTTACAAAAGCACGTTATCGGGATCAAGCCGCCACTTCTGCTACAAATATGGTGAAAATCCATCCAGCGGTTTAGGCTGTAGGCGTGAGCAAAGTTTTTTCAATTTTTCCATTATGCCCCCCCCCCTTGACTAAACCTCACCAAACTTGCCAAACCAATTCAGAGCCGGCCATATTCTTTTTTTGCAAAGTTTGGTGAGGATTTTTTCCAAGGGGAGCAAAGTTATAAATCGCCCAAAAAAGTGCTTTTCCTATGGGTTTATCAACTTAACCATAACTACACGGCCGCTTCCACAGGCCGTGCAATATCAATATCTATATTCACTGAAAAATCCCTAGTTAAGGTAGAGTTAAGTTGAGCAGATTTAGCACAACAAAACCATTGAAATTCAGAAGATGTGGGAACTCATGACCAGCTTAACTTGGCACGCTTCTGATGATGTCCCCTCTAATGCCATGTCCCCATAATGCCATTTTGTTTGTCATTGTGAATCCCTTCTCTTATAATATGCATGTGCTCATAGGCTTTTCAACGGGCATCCACCGAGTTAAGTAGCTAACAGCCTGAGGAAGTTCCGTTTGGGATGGAACGCGTGGTGAATTTTAACCCGTTTTCATGGGTGTTTTTTAATGGTTTATGTCCACGCTTGCACAGATGAATTGGGCTATTTAACCCTTGGACTTACACAATAAACTTGATTTGCACTTTTCTAATTCGATTGCCAGGTCCTCTTTTTCAATTTACTGGTTTCCCTTCCATTCAGAGGGACATTGCAACAGTTGGATTTTTTTTACCTGATATATTACAGGGCCCGCGGTAGCAGCCCTGTAGTTATGGCTAAGTTTGCATAACCCATAGGAAGAGCACTTTTTGGGCGGCTTATAACTTTACCACCCTGTACGAAACCTCACAAAACTTTGCAAAAAAAGTATGTGACCCCGCCAGATTAATTTTGCAAAGTTTGGTGTGGGCTTGTGCAGGGGTGGGCAAAGGTATAGAGTGATCCCAAAATGTGTGGTTTTTCCCATAGACGCAACAATCGAAAAACAGATTTGCTCACACCTACAGCCCAAACCGCTGGATGGATTTTCACCAAATTGGGGTAAATCTATCCAGTAGTTTTTTTTTAAACGACAAAAAAGTAGGTGAAAAAATATCAGTGATTTCTGGGTTTGGTCCACAGACTCACTTCCCAGTTCGGTCCAGGACAGGCCTCCGGAGGATATGATGGCCAGAGGAGGACGTGATGTCCACGGATATCGGACGCACCCGCTGATTGGTCAATTAAAAACATGAGGTGCGTCAGATTTTTTGAAATGGTGGCCATGTTGGATTCACGGACCACCATAGTCTGTGAACATCATGGTAAAAATATATTTTTAAAAAATGCACTTGTCAAACTAATAAAACAATTCCTCATGAGAGGAGGGGTGATGAGGATGGGCTATGCCTTTAAAAAGCCACAAAAATGTGTGGCTTTCCAACTCCGATGTCCACAAACTGTCTGCATGTCCAGGGCAGTCATGTGATGTTCACGAACATCTGAGATGTTAGGGGGCGTTTATGCTGTAAGGAAGGCAATGTATCAAATTAAGCCAGACACAAGTGACAAGACGGGTGTGATAAAAACCTAATCTAAACCAAAATCTAAGATGGGAGCAAGCTACGGCCATCAAATAATAATAACACAGTCCTGGTAGAGTCCAGTCAAATAAAAAGGGCCTACACTAAAAAATAAACTATTGCCAATCCTTACCGCTATGCTACAAAATAGTGTGGGTTAATGTTCACAAGAAAAGAAAGAAGTGTCCACAAAATGATAAGTCAGGATGTTACGGCCAGTGTCTCCTTTCCCCACGTTGTTAGCACAGGACAAGACGGGACTCTTGAGCACAGAACACTCCTGGGCTTCTCCGGTATGGGGTTAAAGTTCCTTTCCTCAATATCAGGGCCTTCTGTGCCCACGTCTCTTCTCATGCAAAGTGTCTTGTGCGTCAGGGTGCCTGATATGCCAAAACCAACCAAATAAAAGGTTCCTTCTACTATCTGCATGACAGGCGATTATTCTTCACACTAGTATCCCACTGAGCTGGGTTCCGATGCTTCTTTCAGCGTTAGCCTCCCAAAGCACTTGCCAATTTAAACAGAGACTTCCAAAGGGTCATCACATCTCGCTGGGTCACTCTGTTATTCTAGGGCAAGTACGTGCTTCACAATATCACAGTTTGCACGGCGTTCCCCTCACCTGGGTGCAAACGCCAATTTCACAATTCCCTCAGTCATGTTCACACTTTAACATTCTTCAAAGGCTTCTGCAGTGTGTCAATGACCTTCGATTGTACAAGGGGTTTGGCTTAACCCTTGTATGACCACTTCGACACCTCACGCCAGCCTCCCCTACGGTCTCTTGGTAAGTTTCAACAATCCTAGTTCACTATGATCTCTTTGTTCAGGAGAAGGGTACCAGCTAAAGATCTTCGAATGAGAACCCACGTGGTGCTGGACCACTCTATCTCTGGTACTAAGTTTGTTCACAAAAAGAACTCTGTCTATTAATCTTCTTCCTTCATGTATAACGTTTCCACTGCAACCTTGAGTCTAACAGAGTCTGGTCCCCTATCATCAGTTCTTCCGACTCACCGGCTGTGCTAAACTTGCTGGCGTTTCTTTTGCTGCTGGAGTCAAGGGCGGTACCACAATGGCAACCGCGAATCCCCACCCTGGCTATCAGTGCAGGAGTGTCCCATGTACCATTGACATCCGTCGCACCATTCACCACTGCGATTCCCGCTCTTACGTTTCCTTTTTCTGAGGCTTCGCGGGTCTGGGTTGAAAAGGGCAAGGGCAATTCACTCCTTGTCTTCCTTTCGGTTTCACCGCCTTTCTCTTCCGTTTGAACTGCCATCCCATAATAGCTGCTTTCTCATGCGTTGAACCTTGCTCAGAGTGTGCTATGGGGCTCAAACTTTTATCCCCATGTTGAAGGTAAGGGGCAGTCAGGTGTGTGTAGTTATCAGCAATTGCTTGCCTCTGCCTGACCCGTGTGTTGGGACATGTCAGGTAAATGGCTCTGGTGTTAGTCTGTTGTTGCTCACGGCATGAGAAAGTGTTTGTGTCGAAAAAGGGGGGTATAGCTTCTAAATAACCCACTGGGCAGGATGGGGAAAAGATGTCATAAGGAAGGGGATACCGCGTCTCACCCTTTTTTGTCCCACTTCCACTCACCGGAGACACCCCATCCAGGTGATCCTCCCGCACTGGTCCACCCCCAGGAACTGGATCCAATAGTGATGGCCGTGTCCCGGCCACCTGGATGACAGATCTCCAGGGACTAGCAGGTGAGACACCTTCAAGTTTCTCACAATGCTTATTTGTGAATTACAGGATTGGTGAAAAGCAGTTTTTGGATGGTTTATAACTTTGGCGCCAATCAATGAAACTGCATGAAATTTGGGGATTTCATTCTAGGCCTGCAAAGTGTGGTGCTGTTTTGTGAAGTGGGAAAAAAATTAGATGGGGGTTCCCAAAATATTTTAAAGGCTTATAAATGTGGTGCCATTTGACAAATCTGCACAAAAAGTTTGCAAAAAGATTGTAGATCTAGCTATGAGTATTTTAGAAGTTTGGTGGGATTTTGTCAAGAGGGGGAAAAATTAGACGTAGGGTCTCAACATTTTTAGATGGCTTATAACTTTGTTGCCATTTGACGAATGTGGACAAAAGTTTTCAGAAAGATTATAGACCCAACTTTGAGTGTTTGTGCAAAGTCGGAATTGATTTTGTCAAGTGGGGGCTAAGTTATATGACTCTTGTATGTACGTACATTTTGACACTTTTGAAAAAATAAAACATGGGCGGATTTTTAGTACACTGTGTAAGGAGCATTGACAAGGACCTGAAAGCATGGTTTTGCAAATGTATTTTAATTTTTGAAAAATGTCACAATGTAGGTATAAAAAATAGTGATATACCTTTGCTGTCTGAAGTATAGCCTGTGGCCATGGGCAGTGGCCAGATTGTCCAGGTCATGACCTAAGGCAATGACCCGGACAATCTGACTACTCGCCCTGACCACGAGGGACCAGCATTGGGGTTAAAGTGGACATGGCCACCAGGGACTGGCAATGTGGTAAAGTTTTTCAAAATAGGGATAGGTTTGAATGGAGAAAAAAAATCTGCTTCTGCTGGATGGGATTCGAGCAAATATGCACGAAGAGGGTCAGCAAGAACTTCAAAGCATGATTTTGCAAATATGTCCTGTTTTTTATTTTCTTTCAAAAGTATAAAATGCAAGTACACAACACAATGATATAACATTGGTGTCTGGGCAATGGGCCTGGCCGTCAGCAAGGAGAAATGTGTACTGTAATTTGCTTATTGGGGCATGCAGCATGGCCGAAGAGGTAGGCTTGAATGGGAAAAATATTCTGCTTGTGGTTTCAGCCTGAAGTGGTGGACTACTAGATTACAACAAACTTGCCCCCTTCTAAATATAACTGCCCGATTCTCCAAAAACAAACAGCTGAAAAACCAAACTCCAGTAGAAACACCTTTGCCTTGCAAAAAAACCAACAAAAAAACAGCTAAATAAAGAATCGACCAATCCAATCCAGCTATTCACATTTGTAGGGTCCTAAAAGGGGGGCCCCAAATCCAGCTTGCAACAAAAGGGGAAGTTTACTGGTCCAGCGCAAACCATGACAAACCCAAACAGGGCCCCTTCTCAAGAGGATCTACCATTTAATGACAAGACCGCAGAAAACTCAAAAATCTTTTTACGACCTGCGAAAACAGTCGAACAAATTGCTCTAATAGCGGGAAACGGAGCTGTCTCACCATGTGAAATATTGGACCCATCAAAAAAAAACACTGAGAACAGTGGAGAACCAAGGTGTCCTATGCAGAGCTCCCACCTCGCCAGGAATTCTACCCAGGCCTCTGAATAAAAATCGCTGATTTTGGCAGAGGATTTCATGAGAGATGAAACCTTCATGAATATTACTCTACACATATCACCGGAAAGTGCCCCCCGGGACCAGAAATGGAAAAATGGAAGAAAAACCTCGACCACCAATCTTAACCGAGCAGAATCTCCAGCCTCAAAAAAACGCAGAAGGCACAGTAATAACAACCAAATAGAGAACGGCGAGAATAACTCCAGATATTCGAGAGCGCCAGAATCTTTTAGAACCCGTCTTCTATCATCAAACAAGCACTACAAAGGTGCCGATCAATCTAACAATGACAAAGAAAATCGAAGAGAAAGATGCACCTCACCTAAGCAGATAAGAGCAACTCAGCCATCGAAGCAGAGCAGTCCGCATAGGGCTAAAATGAGTACACAAAAAAACCCAAATCAGCGACACCTAACACCAACAAAAACTTTCAAGTTAGAACAGATCCTGCAAAACTCTAAGGCCATAACCCTGAACAGGGGAATGGTCCTAAGAGTCCTGAAACACGCTAGAGATTTTAAATACCTGACGACGGACGGTCTAATCTTAGTCGAGCCATACCACAAAGACCAAAAGGAGAAGGCCTACTTACACGTCAGAACTAATGCCCTAGGCCGGAGGTAAAAAGAAGGGGCAGTAGACCTCCTCCAAAGAGGCTACTATGTCACAGAGTTGACAAGTTCAAGACGTGAAAGAAAATCTCAAACCCGGGACAGTCTCACGTCGCCTCGGAAACCCCACTACAGACCTAAAACAGAGGCCTTCAGTCAGCAACCAGAAAAGGCACCAAAATCTCACGAGGCTGCAAAAGGGACTTAAAGATCTCCAAAAGAATAACTCAAGTCCTGGCTTGTACAAAGAAGTTGCAACGAGAGTCCAGAGCTCCACCGACAAGGACTTCCAAGCTCCAGCACATTTGAAATTTGCAACCTCCTGCAATACCTCGTCAGCATTTAGACCAATCAAACAACTGCTAGCGTGGCTTCCGAAAGCCCCGGGGTCCAAATTGAGTAAATAGCAACTAACACCACCTAGTAAAACCACAAGACTTGTTGCAGACCCTACAAAACCAACTGGATCTCACATGGAAAAGACAGAACCTATCGTGGAGCTCAAAATGATGTCCTGGAACACCAGAGGATTCACCCATCTTACAAAAGCAGGAGATGTCAACCTGGGAGACTTCGACATCATAACATTACAAGAAACATGGATTCTCGATACCCCAGCAATAGATGGTTTTTCCGTAATGGTTTCTCCAGCAATCAAAGGACGACTGGGCCGCCCCGCGGTGGGTCTGTTAGTGGCAGTTCGATCAGGATCGGGTCTGTCAATCCAGAAACGCCTCGCTTACACCCAGATCCACTTAGCAGTATTAGTGAAGTGGGAGCGTCCGGCCTCTCACCCTAAACTGACCTAGACTTTCTTGCTCGCGATAATAACAACTTATTGGAATCCGCAGGCCATTACGGACAAGAAATTCCTAAACATCATTGAGACCGAGATCGACGGAATAATGGCTGCCCAGGACGAACCTCTAATAATAATAAGTGGAGACCTGAACGCCAAATGCCCGAGAGGAGCATCCAGCATCAATCCACTATCCCACAAACTCAAGGCAGAATCTCGTGGACAACTATGGCAATCGCTCATGAACTCAAGAAATCTCCACAACATTGAGCAGTCCCTCCCCCGAGCTTGCCATATACCAACATGGGAAAGAGGAACACAAACAGGGACAATAGACTATATCTTCACATCAGAGGGGATGCAAAGCATGATAACATCGTTCGAGGTTATACAGACGGAGGCCAGTGACCACAACATCTTGACAATTGGGTGGCCCACAACGAGTAGCACACGTCTCTATATACTCGAAGAATCTGAAACAACAGGGCAAGGAAATCACCTCAGATTAACGGCGGAAAGAATCAAAGAACTTTAAAAAAACTATGCTACTTCAGGAAGAAGAGTGAACCAAGGCCTCAAATGGACTATCAACCTCTACTATTACCATACTACTCGAGCTAAAAGAAAAAACTAAGGGGAAATTCACAACCCCTTCATGAGTACGACAAGGAGCTGGTGATGAAACAATGAAACCTGAGGAAATTAAAAAGACAGGCGAAAATCGGGAACACTGATTGTTTAAAGAAGGCCTACTTAGACGAACAAAAAAAGTACAAATCTTGGCTAAGATTTTATCGATGTTCCCTTTACCAGCAAGACTCCGAGGAAACGCTAAGAAAGTCAGCAGACAAAAATTCCGGAGCCTTTTGGCAATTGATCAAAAAGACCGGCAATGCACAGTCTCTTATATCGTCAAATAGCGTCACGGAGGAAAACTGGAAATCTCACTTCACCTCCATATTTCAGCTCCCCGAGCCAACGTCGACCTTTAATAAAGAAGACCCTGAAGTATCCAAATGAGAAGACTTCTCGGATATAGACGACATAGAGACGGCTATAAGAAGACTAAAATCCTCCAGGGCCCCGGGCCCAGACAGAATTACTAACATAGATCTGAAAAATCATCCGCCAGAATGGGCTTTGTTCATCAGCCAAGTCTTTAAGAACTGCTCCATTTCAAGATCAAAGTCCTGGACCTCCTCTGTGGTTGCTCCAATTTACAAAAAAGGAGATAGGGTGGTCCCTGGGAATTACAACCCCATTACGCTGCTGGATACGATCGGAAAGATCTATGGCTCATTCATCTTAAGGAATTTCCAAAAATGGGCAAAAACCGCCCCGTGCAACGACCCCTTTCAAGCGGGATTCATGAAAAACTCTGGAACAACAGCAAATAATATGATACTCAGTATCATAAAAAACAAACTCATGACTGGGGCAGGAAAGGTATACTTGGCGTTCATAGATCTCAGTCACGCGTTTGATCAGATTGATAGAGAGATGCTATGGTCGAAACTGATCCATTGAACTGTCCGAAAGAAATACTGGAGCCAATCAAAGCTCTGCATACTGGGACCACCATGAGAGTCAAGCTAAACCAAAAGGGTCTGCTATCTGATGAAATTCCAACGCACAGAGGGGTAAAGCAGGGCTGCCTGCTTGCCCCAGTCCTGTTTACTTCTTTCCTGGGCGACTACAAAGAAGGGAACTGTCTCATAAGATCTTTTCCTCCAAAAGTTGGTTCAACAGCAGTGACCCGCCTACTTTACACAGACGATATTATTTTTCTTGATCAGACCGCAATTGGTCTCCTAAGACAACTGGACAATTTGACCAACTATATATCAAAAAACCACTTGGAGATAAACAAAGAGAAAACAAAAATCCTGATTCTAGAATCAGAAACCACCGAAGAAGAAGGCGAAGGACCAAGGCTGGCACATCGAAAATTCAAACATCGAAGTAATGAAAGACTTCAAATACATGAGCATGATGGTGGACAGCTCAAAAGGGGAAACAACGATGCAAAAGCACCTTTGGGAAAAGACAAGAAAACTTACCATCCAGGCTCGTATACTAGATAGGAAATACGTCCGTTTCTCGCTGCTACCAGTACTAAAGTACTACAAGGGAAAAGTGGTGCCCAGCCTTGTGTACGAATGCGACGCAATGCCAACGATCCCCCCGACAATATGGCATAAACTGGAGGATTATTTCTGGCGCAAGGTCCTACAATTCCCTAACGCCACTTCCATCTCGGCAATTCGAAGAGAACTGGGACTACTTTCCTTGAAAGCAGCTAACGAAGCTGGAGAAATGGCCTTGTACAGAGAAGAGATGAATCTCCTCCACTGTACAATATGATAAAAATGGAAATGAAGGCCGGAGGCTGCAAGGCGCTAACAGCATGGGCCACCAAACAGAGATCCCACCTGGCCAACATTGCATGCTCAGAAGAAGTTCTGATGCAGAACCCTACAAAAGTCAGACGTAAAATGGACCAGGCTGACTGGATTGAAACTCAAGCTCTGGCAGAGAAAAACAAGTTACTGACCTACTTACCTTTTCAGGCTAAAAAACTGCACTTCACTAGCCAAATTCTGAAAAGGTTTCCGGACTTTTTTAAGGTCACGTCTAAATCTACTCCCGACAAATGAAATCCAGGCTGTTAGGGGCCTATCAACAACAAACCATTGTCGCTTATGCAAAAACCAATCAGAAATCGAATTGGTGAAACACCTCCTGATGACCTGTCCAGCGACCATCAAATGGAGAAGAGCGTATCTCGGTCCTCTAATTGAATCAAGGATCCTGTATGAAGAAGAAGTATGGTGGAGTCGTCTTCTGAGTGGCACAAAGACATCTTGGTCCGTAGCAACTGCAAAAATTCTAAGGGCTGCCCTCGACGACTGTATCAAACAAACCAGCGAATAACAAAGATTAAGAAATAAGAAACAATGAACACTAAAAAGCATGAAATCAAAGAACTTTGCAATATCATTGATTTGATAAAGGCAAATAAATAAAAAAAGAAAAGAAAAAAAAAGAAAATTACAACAAACTTGTGCAACGAGCATTAGCAAGGACCTTAATGCATATTTTGGGAAATATGTCTTGTGTCTTATTTTTCGAGAGTATAAGAATGTAAGTAGAAAAACTAGTGATATAAATTTGGTCTCTGGGTATGGAGCTGGCCCTTGGCAAAAGCAGATGTGTACTCTGATTTGCTTATTGGGGAATGCGGCATGGCCATAGCCTATGCCCCATGGATCTGGAGACTGGCCATGGCTGCAAGCCATGAGCACTGGCCATTGGTTACATTATTAGGTTATAGTGGGAACTGAGCTAGGATACAGGGTAGGTGCAGTGAATAATAGGGGTAGTTTGGTTTGGCTGGGGTCATGGTGGAGCCTTATGTCGTAGGCAATTGAACGATGATTAGCATCCCCAGCATGTGCTGCTGATAACGACAGACATAAGTATGTGTTGCAAAAAATATGTTTCTTAAAGGCAGTTTATAGTTCTTTCATATATATATATGTGAAAAGAGGAATTTTTAATAACTTACATACAGTGATGTAACACCACGAAACATTTTCACTTATAAAAACTGATTCAATTGTATCCCACCCATGGGACTCCTCTGCTCCAGTAGTTAGCCAGTGGCATTCCACCTTGGCATCCTTGGCATTTCCCTGTTGGATCTCATGAGCACTTGCCCATCCGTACTGCACCCTGTATTTATGTACTTCTCTCACTGCACAATGCATATGTGCATTTATAGGAGCACTGTGTGCAATGTTTTTATATAAGGGAAATGCAGATGCAAAAGATGTGTAGAAGATTGTTAAGTGGCAGTTGGTGTGTGGCCGCTTAATATGGTCATAGGTCTATATGTACAGTTTTTGGAAGTGATTGGTGGATGGATGTCTGACTGTTTGAAAGCAGGTATTGAGGGAGTGTTGCAAATATAAAATTAAAAAGGGCAGAAGGGCTGCCCTGTGCGATGGTGTGCACGTGCCATCCGGGTCTTTTAATGATCATGACCTGGAAAGGGGACTGTGGAGACCTTGGATAGTTATAAAGGTCAATCGGTTATGGTCCTTTTTGTATGCTAGAGAAAAGTATTTGGGGAGGAAAATTGTTTCTGTCCTTTTATATTTTTCTCTAGTATACATTTGACCATTATTCCCTTCAGGGTAACACAAAATGCAAATGGAAATGTTGGAAAATCTTATTGAGTCTAACTACTTTACTGAGAAATGTAAAGTAGATGGAGTCTAAACGCACCCAAGCAAGTCCCTGAAAGTCCCGCTTGGCCGGGGTACTCTGCTTCCGTGTTGGAATTCGAACATTGAACTGCTTTGAACTGCATAAACCATAAGGTGTTTGGAGCAACCCCACGCCTCTTGTAACGTGCAGTGTGGGAGTGTCTATTTAACTTTGCAAGTGCACGCACCGTTCACGCGCACCCAAGCAAGTCCCTGAAAGCCCCGCTTGGTCACGGTACTCTGCTTTCGTGTTGGATTCGAACATTGAACTGCTTTGAACTGCGTAAACCATAAGGTGAACTTTGGATGTGGACTTTATATCAGTACTTCTGTCACGTTATTTTTATTTATACTCTTTTTGTTTTGTTTATTTAGGCGTTTGGAGCAACCCCACACCTCTTGTAACGTGCAGTGTGGGAGTGTCTATTTAATCTTGCACACGTGCGCACTGCGCACGTTCACCCAAGCAAGTCGCTGAAAGTCCCCCTTGGCCCCTTTGCCACGCTTGTCGCAGCCTGAGTAAATAAATCTGAGTTTGTTCTCAAATCCGGTAGAGGTTTGATTGCTCTAACTTCAGGCATGCCTCCAGATTGTTTTATGGTCACTCTTTCAGACCCATCAGCCAGTCTAGTGACTCCAGTTCAATCAAGGAAAAGAACATGGAGTGATGCTACTCCGTTTCCCAAAATGCCCAGATCACACACAAAAACAATTGGTCATCCTGGGAAACATGCGGACATTCGCTCTTTCTACAAAGATTTGCCACAGACATCAACGCCAGTAACAGGCGCTAGGACTCTGACTCTGCCAAGTTCTATGTGTATGGCCAGACTATCAATCACAGAAAATGGTTCAAAAAACCAACAGCACTTCATACTGGTGTTTTGCCTTTAGAACATCTCACTTCATCTTTGGCTCCACGCAAGCTGCAAGTAGCTAAGTGATATCAAAGCTGTTTCTATTCCACATACAAATCAACAAAATGTTTCTCTGTCTGATAGTGTTTTACTGTGCAATGTGATCACTACACCAGTCTCTGTAACTATGAATAAGGCACAATCTGTCGTAGAGACAGATCCTGCTGCAATTAATATTGATTTAAACGATTCATGTTTTTCTTCCCATACGTTACATGAAAAGCTATATGGCACACCTGAACTGTATCCCAGCATTGGCAAACCGTCTGTCTTAGAACTTTAATTTGCAGCTCCAACGCCACGGAACACTCATCAGGGTGTATGCACTGTGAATTCTATCAATGTTGAACCGTTCCATGTAATCATTGAGATTGCCTTAATTTCGATGAACTTGACCATACAATCTATGGCCAAGCTTTTTGAATCTTTGGATCTTAAATTGTCTTTGCAAAGTAAGAAATTGATCAGATTCTTATTTGGCAACAAATTGTGTCTAAAACACATATGCACAAAAGAATTGTTGCCACTCAAACTGAAGTACAAAGAACAGAAGGTTCTATGAAAGAACAACTTACATCATCAATTCCTCATTTTGTAGAAATTATAACTGATACGAGTCACGGGAACGCAAAAAAGAACTGAAGAAACCTTGAACTCTGTTGTCTCTTTACCAAATAAACCTTTATATTCACTGTTTTCAGTAGCTAGCTCTCAAATTGATGCCGTTAAAACCAACAAAAAAGTAACTTTTGCTTTGGGGAAAAAATCTAAAAATATCAAAAATGTCAAAGCTACTTCCTCCACGCAAACTAAGCAATTCATTAAAGCAATACACCAACCATGTCCTGTAACTTTGAAAAAATCTCAAGAAATCACAAAGAAATATCAGCATTAAGCGTATTTAAAGAAAGTCTGCATACTGCACTCAATGACAAGATCTAATCTATTTTACAAACCAAGTGATGATTTAATAGAAGCAGCTTCGACTCCTTCTTTACCTAGCAAACCAAACCAAATGACAACTGAGAAACCGAATGACACATATAAACTACACGCCTCTCAGGATCTTGATGCTAAAGTGAAATTGAATAATCATCGAAGAGAGATTCGACGTGCAGTTGATGACTAAATGGCAATGCAACCAACTCAGACTTTCCCCTTAAAACATGCAAATGAGCAGAATTCACAAACAACTGACCAACCTAATTTAGAACAAAATTGTCAAATTGAAAGAGAAACCTTGAAAATACAAACTCAAGCTTCTCTATCAAATGACAATGCAATCAACTTAAATAAATCACAAGAAGCACGAAATTTGTCATCATCTGCAGTGCTTGCCTTACTAGAACCTCAACTTAAACAATTCATAACAACAGCTATTTCGTAAACTTTGCAAAATAGATCAGCGGCAATCTCTCAGGTAAATAAAATATTGCCAGTCTCAATAAAGGAAATAGGACAAATAACTTGAGAGTTAAACAACCAGCCAATTTTTCTTTACTACTATGCGCTTCACCTGCAATCCAATAATCTTGAATCGGAAATCGGTTCTGGAAATTTTCTCTGAAATCTCTGCTTTGGATGACATAAATTCAAGTGATATTGAACAAGTGGAGTTTCTTGCAGATGGAAACAGAACTTCTGTTAGGCTGTGGATTAACTCATGAGTAATTTTGAATATGATATGGGCCGTGAAATCTCAATTGAATGACTAAGGTTTTGTTCTTTTGGAAGAATTACCCAATCTACAACATCCAAAGGATAAATTTGCAAACCCTTCTGCCAGTTTTACGAATTTCGGCAACCAAACCCTTAACAAAACCTGTGCTTGTAATCAGCAATGTAGTCAGCCTTAGCTGTCCCATCAGAAGGATGATCTACTTTCATTACTTAGCTGGAACTCACAAGGTTTTAGACATATTCTGAATAATCCAACAGAGTTAAATATGCATGATATAATCATGCTTCAAGAAACCTGGCTCACAGTTCTTCCTTCATGGAACAATTATGACCTCCAACTAGTTCCAGCTATAAAGGCTTCTCATGGGAGGCCCATGTCAGGGCTATTAATTGCCACTGAGCAAAGTTCCCACATAAAAACTGAATCTTGTGCTTCGCCGAACCCGTACATGCAGATGATCAAATTACATCATAACATGAAATCCTATGCCTTAATAAATCTGTATTGGAATCTCGAGGGAATCTCTGATGAGCAATTCCTAGAAGATATCACATATCTTTTGGACCTTATCTCACTAGATCATTGCATCCATTACACAATTCTAGCAGGAGATTTCAACCTTCATTGTTTTGACAAAAAACAATGTCATCAGCGAAATCGCTTGGCAAAATGGCTGAATCTGTCTAAGGAGAGAAATCTATTTGTAGTTAACGGCTCTTTCCCCTCTGATTTTCCACCAAGACCAACTTGGCAAAGAGGGGAGAGTGCCAGAATTATAGACTATATTTATGTTGATAGAAATTTTATGTCGCAAATTACTGTTTTTCAAGTAAGTCTTACTGATTTGAGTGATCACAATATATTACTCATGAAATGGGAATCCCCAAATGTTATGGGGCGTGCGCAATCTGATCATATTCAGGGCAACACATCTGTAAATACAGCATGCAACAGATTATTTTGGACTGACGCCTCTTTGAAGAATTTTTGGGATTATTATGCTTTACAAATAAAACAAGCAAACTGTAATTTAGAATTGAAAGAAATAATCTATGCCGATACAATGCAGTTGTTTAAAGCAAACTCTAAACGGCAGACGACAAAGCAAGCAAAAACCCACCTTTCACACCTTTAACAGTGAAGTTAAAGCTAAGAAAACACAAGTTTGTCAGGAAAAACGACAAGCTTTAAAATTACCATTAGCTCTACAGGTTTCTGCTTTAAGACATATTAAAAGCAAGTACAAAAACTGACTGTCAGGCAGAAAATCTGAATTTTATCAACTTGATGGAGCCATCATTTTGCGTCCTTTATCTAATAAGAACATATCACAGATTTGGTCAATATTAAACCATCTGCAGCTGGAAATTAGGTTGCCATTCAATCCAATAGTGTAAATGAGCAAACTTGGGTTGGCTATTTCACAAGTATTTATACGCAACCAATTGGAAAAAATTGAGATTCCACTTCTACTCAAATTGGAACTTTCTTTCTAGATTTTGACAGATGACATTTTACACTTCATATATAAATCCAGTAAATCAAGAGCCCCTGGCCCAGATGTTGAAATAACATCCAGAGTTGCGGGCCGATACATTTTGTACCATGTTTAACAACATAAATCCAACGCAAGCTATTCCTGAGTCATGGACACGTTCAATTACCATAGCAATATATAAAAAGGGTGATTGCAATAATCCAGCAAGTTATTGACCGATATCTTTGCTTGACGCGCCAAGCTAAATTTTTGCTCGTATTATATTGCGTAAATTTAACAACTGGTCAGCAAGACTTGTAGACGCAATCCTTTTCAATCAGGTTTTGTATCTGGTTTAGGCACCACACCGAACATGATAACTTTAAATATGCTGAAATCACAAAGTGCCATTGAAAATCAACCACTCTACATGGCCTTTGTTGATTTCAAAATGGCTTTCGATTCCATAAACAGGAAAATGATGTATGACAAACTCTCTCGACATGGCTATCCCCCCTCTTTAATTGCCTTAATTCAACACTTACATTCTAACACTTCTATGCAAGTGCGTTTAAATACAGAAGGTTTATTGTCCCAGCCTCTTACAACAACTCGGGGCCTAAAACAAGGTTGTATACTGGCCTCGACCTTGTTTATTTTCTTTATTTTGGATATAGGCAAATGTTTTCCAAATATTTCTTATTATCCTCCTAAACTTGGAAGCCAGCATGTGCCTTGGCTTTTATACGCGGATGATCTGGTGCTCTTGTCTCGTACTCTGACTTGGCTCCAGAATCTAATCAATGCCTTAGCCAAATATACGGAACAGAATAACATAATTGTGAATCAAGAAAAAACACAGATACCAGTGTGAAAATAAAGAACTAAAAATCGTTTTACAAAATACAATTGGCATTTACAACAAAGAGATTTGCAAATTGCATCTGAATGAAATCTATGGCCTACGAACGATATTCTAGCGAGGAGGAGACAATTTTCTAAGGAATTAAACTTCTGTCGTTTTTTTGTACAAATGTTTCGCAGCCAGACCCTTTAGAACATCTCATAGTCTTGTGTCCTGTTTTAATCACGCCACATAATTTGTTCTTTGCAAATCAACTTTGTATACTTAGACCAGCTGATCATGATGAAATATGGCAGATGATCTTTTCCAACACAAAATTTGCCATGAGAAAAGCAACAGTCCATTATCTTGATCATGTACTTTCTGATAATATTGTCAACAGTGAAACATCTGACTGAAAGTTATAAGTTGTTGTTCAAATGAACTGTCAATAAGCTTTTCTTTTTACAATTTTATATAAAATTAATTTGTGTTTAGTGTTTTTCAGTATATGTAATATAAGTGAAAAAGATTTTAAAATATTGTTGTAAAAATTCGAAAGGTTAATGTAATTCAGCCAAACAAATAAAAAACAAAAAAAAAAGATTCTTTATTTTAGTTCTATTTTTTAACTGTGAAAGGTGGTTCCTAAGGGAACCTTTTTTTGGTAATTGTTTTTTTGCAGGAGTTGTCAGAAAGTAAGGTGGGGTGGGAAATGAGGGAAGTGGCACCAAACACAAATGTGGAGGAGCAGGTGGACAGGGGAAGATGTTTCACTTGTGTTACATCTAAGGTAAGGGCAATGTTTCTGATGCTCCTTGATAACAGCTTCAAAAGCACTTCGAAATTGCTCCACCCTGCAGAGTGGTGTGTTGCAGTATATACAGAGTAATGTTGTCTTTGAAAGATATGGATCAACTGCCTCTTTTATCGCTTGCAAGGTAGCTGGTGGGATTTTGTGTCCCACAGAAGTAGTTTGTGTGGTTACAGTATTGGTTGAGGATGATGAGGTGGAGGAAGACAGCCTACTACTTGCTAAGAAAGGAACAACCTTTCTGAGAGCATTGCAGTGTTTGGATCTGGTATGGCGGAGCATAGAGGGGGTCCCCTAGGAGTACTGTCCAGGTAGTCTACGACTGAACAACGTTGCACTGAGTGCATTTCACTTTGGTAGCTTTGGCCTTTGGTACACTCCCAACAGTGGTAATGAACTGTCACACCCATGATTCTCTCTGGGTGCCAGTGGTAGGCACTTCCTCTACCTCATCTTATTGGTCCTCTTCATTGTCTTTTGAAGTACTGCGCTTTTTTGTTGTGTAGGTCCTTCAGTTGGTGGTGGTCGTGGTGGTGGCTGTTGGGGAGAAGGGATGGAAATAGCTAATGCAATTTTTAAGATATATAGCAGTTTTGCTAATATTCTTCCAAGTATGTGCTGTGTGCCAGATTGTTAATGGATAATCTGTAAGAATAGGTGTAGCAACTGTGCAAGGGTAAATTTTGAGCTTCAAAGTTCCTAGATGAGTTGAAAAGTGTAGTTCTGAACTGTTTAGGAAGTACGGACCCATTTGCAAAGTGCGAACGCATTCACAAACATGTCATCATGCCACTCATGAGCGCGTGGTCACGTGACACTGTCCAAAAAGTCTGCGATGGCATCAGACGTTCGCAAATGTCGATGAACACAAAAACAGTGAAAAAAGTTACAAAACGTGCATAGAAATATTTTAAATGATGCTTAGAGGTGGGGATTGGCAGAGTTTCTATGTAACTCTTTGTAGATTGGACACAAATGTTGCTATATTGGGATAAGTATGATATTAGTAAGTTGTAGGAAATTAGCGTGCACTGGAAAAAAAACTTGAAATTAACTGGAAAAATGTTGTTAAAGGGGTGTTATGGTTAAGTTGGACTAATAAAAACATGAAATTCACTGAAAATACTTTGTTAAAGGGACATATGGTTAAGTTGCATTAATAAAACCTATGACATTCAATGAAAAAATGCTGATAAAGGGACGTTATGGCTACAAGTGAAACCAAAAAAAAAACAGAATTTCACCAGTTATTATAAGCTAAGCAACCATAACTCACACCACCACCGAGCACAGCTAAGACTAACACCCAGGACATGAAATATGACATTACAAATGTCATTTAAAATCACTGATGACATCACATATCTGGGCCACTTGTTTTTGTTTACTGACATGATTAGGCTCGTTTTTTGTTTTTACTGACAATGACAATTTCCAAAAACTATCAGGGGACATCACCCCAAGCCCCTTTAAAATGTCCCCCTGCAAGGATGGTCAACATTGCGGTGGGCTCCTGGGTGGGCCCCCAGGCCAATCCGCCCCCAACCTTACCCCCCAAAAATGCCAACAAGATGGCATCATGTTGTTTTGCCTTCTTTGGGGGCAAATTAGTGATGTTTTGCACCCAATTGTCCCCAAGGAAGGAAAACAACATAGGGCAATTTTGTCAGTGGCACACTTGGGGGCATCAGGCGTCTGACCCTAAGCCTGTAGGACCAGCCCCTGCAGGACTCCCCCCATGGAGGGACAGATCATTTCCGCTTTCTTGTGGGCGGCAGAATTGAGGGTCTGTTGCCATTTTGCCAACCCTGGAAAGCAGTAAGGAGCACTAAGCCACCAGGCAAAATATTTTGAGGTTGGAGGGCTGTTTTACCTGTTTCCTGTTGCAGTACTCTTGGCCATTCTGGATCTCTGGCTGTGCCAACCTGGAGCTTTTCCACCCAGGGATGGATGGGGACCCTGCGGTGGACTCCCTGGGACTGCTGCTGGGTTGTGAGGTGGTCAACCCACGGGTAGAGGCAGATGCCCAAGGCTGGGGGCAGCACCACTGGCATACCTAGAGCTCTGGCTGGGCTGCTTTACAGCTTTTCTTTCCGGGGAGGATGGGAACCCTGCCAGGGCTCCCTGGGACCACTGCTGCACTTTGGGATGGTCAACCCACATGGGAGACAGGCGCCCAAGCCTGGCAGCTACATTCCTGACTGTCTTGGAGCTCTGGAAATGCTGCATTACAGCTTTTCCCTACAGGGAGGGATGCAAACCCTGCCAGGTCATCCCATGACTGCCGCTGGGCTGAGGGGCGGTCGATCGACATGCGAGGCACATGCTCAAGTATGGGGCCAGCACTTCCAGCCACCCTAGAGCTCTGGATGGACTGTGTTACAGCTTTTCCCACCACAGAGGGATGGGGACCCTGCCGGGGCTCCCTGGGACCACCGCTGGGCTTTGGGATGGTCGACCCACATGGGAGACAGGGGCCAAGCCCGGCGGTAGCACCCCTGACTGTCTTGGAGCTCTGGAAATGCCACGTTACAGCTTTTCCATTTTGGGGTGGGATGTCAATCCATGACTGCCGCTGGGCTTGGGGGTGGTCGATTGACATGCAAGGCAGATGCCCAAGTCCGTGAAGGGATGTTGACCCTGTCGGGCTCCCTGGGACCATGGCTCGACTTGTGGACTGTCAACCTACATTGGAGTCAGGTGCACAAGGCTGGGATCAGCACCCATGGCCTTTGCGTGGCTCTGGTAGTGCCGCGTTGCTGCTTATCCCTGTGGGGAGGGATGGTAATCCTGCCGGGGCTTCCTGGGACTGCTGCTGTACTTGGGGCGGTCCACCCACATGGGAGACAGGTGACGAAGGCCAGGGGCAGCACCCTAGGCCGGCCTGCACCTCTGGCTAAGCTCTGTTACAGCTTTTCCCTGCAGTGTGGGATGAGGACCCTGCCGGGGCTCCCTGGGACCACCGCTGGGCTTGGGGATTATCGACCCACATGGGAGACAGGTGGCCATGGCTGGGGACATGACCCATGACCATCCTAGAGCTTTGGCTGTGCTGTGTTACAGCTTTTCCCTCCAAGGAAGGATGTGGACCCTGCCTGGGCTCCCTGAGGCCGTATCTGGACTTGTGGATGGTTGACCCACATTGTAGACTGGCGCCCCAGGCCACTCTCAGCACCCCTGGCCATCCTGGAGCTCTTGCCATGTCCTGTTACAGCTTTTCTGCGGTATAGCCATCTGCTCCAGCGAGGGAAGGTGACCCTGCCAGGGCTCCCTGGGACTGCCGCTGGACTTGGGGACAGTTGACCCTTTTTTCTTTTCCGCCCAGGAAGGCTACCCACGCATGTGAGGTACTGTTTTTTTCAGGGACACCTGTGCAAATGTGGTGGTTTCTTGGAGGCATATGTCTGAAAATTGTGATTTTCCCCTACATTTTGGACTTTGCCGGGCCTTGTGGGTAATGAAAACTAGGGAAATTTGCGCCCAGGTCAGTGCACCCACACATATGAGGTACCATTTGTATTGGAAATTAACATGGGAGTCCCTCTACCAGACATTAGTCATGGTTACTAGAGACTTACCCAGAGTCTTTAGCTCACTATCTTTCACAGAGAAGAAATATCCCAAACATATCAGTCTTTGTCCTGCCCTGGGGCCGTCCAGCACCGAAATGCTAGGCAATTCTCCTCTGAACAAGAGTACCAACAGAAACCCCAGACACATGTTTCGGTCTGGTTGGACCTCATCAGTAGGGTGGATCTGTGCCTCTCTAAGAATAGTGATCAAGGGGTCCACGTATAGATTCTCCGAGTACCTTAGGGTGACACCCAAAGTTACTTAAATATGCAAATTAACAAGGGGGTCATTGTATTGGGAGACCTGTGGGAATGTGGAAAGGTAGGGCATTTGTTGTTTTCTCTTGGTTTTGATAATGTTTTCATACATTTCCTACTGCACTTTGTTACACAGCCCTTTCATTTCTAAAATGTGACCTACATTTAGTCGCTGCTTTGGCACTGTATGCTTTTGTAACCTGCACAAGTCAACTATCCTTTAAAAGGCTTGCCATTCTTCACCAGATTCGTTTTCCTTATTTTCAAATGCTAAGTACGTCTGTTTAGGCAGCCAGCATAATACTCCTATGTACCATGGCTCAGTTTTTGGCTCATAGTTTTGCTTGTTTTGTGAAACATTATGAACAATTTGTGATTTCCTAACTAGATGAGTATGGGGAATGTAGCAGTGCATTGCTTTTCCATATATTCACAGAAGCCATTGCCTTACAAGTGCAAACATGTCCAGCACATTCTTTTTTTTCTGTCACTTTTCCGAATTTGAGGTACATACTTGTTGCCTGACCTTCACAAATGACCCCTACCCTCCTCTTCCATTCTGTCCAAGCATGCCCTATTAAAAAAACAGGGGGGCATCGCCTCCCTCTCACAAAACTGATGGTAACTGCATGTAAAATATGTTTTTTTTTCCACTCAGCCTGTTCTTGAAAGGTTGGAAAATGGCAAATTCAGAACTGCAACCTATTTGTTCCAAGCTCTTACAAGAAAAAACCACAGACTACTGTGTACGTTATTGTATTCCTATCCTCTGAAAACACACAAAATGTAGTCACATTTGTGTTACTTTCTCACACACCCCTACAGCAATCGACTAATCCTTGGTGGCATTATGACCACCTACATGTGGGGAGAAAAGGGTACATATTGCTGGGATATCACTTGTGACAAAATGTTACAAGGTATTGAATGCAACATTTCCAAATGTACAAAAAAGGGCTTAGCAAACGGAGCGAAAACTCTCAGCAGTTATGGGGTTAACCTACGGCAACCCCATTGGACCATAGCGGGTCCCCCTCGAGTCGACCAGCATGATAACAATGGGCCCGTCATTAACGGGCCCGTTGTTAGCATGCTCCCCATTCCCATTGAGCCCTATGGGGGCTCGAATGGGAATGGGGATGGGTTCCTGGAATGGGGAAATACCGGGCCCTCCAAGGTCCGAATGGCTCAGTATTTCCTCATTCCAAGAACCCAGACCTGGTACCCAGAATGGGGGTAGCCATGCCGCAACTAGCGGCATGGCTACCTCCAATGTTGTAATGACCTCCTAAGACTTTTCATACAACAGCATAGCCACAGCCAGTATACCAATACACACAGTAATAACATCACACACTCAGTAACTATGGGCAATGTGTGTTCTTGTGTGTAGCAATATTTTAAACTCCCACACTGCGAAGATGTAAAAAGAGCCACTGTAGTCCTATGTTCCATATGTCTCGTCTACTTGAAAAGGGGTGTTCCCCATTAGTACTACCTCATATCATCCACCTCAACAACAAACACTAAAACATTTACATTAAATAAAATCATATATGACAGATGACTCCACATGACACACTCCATTACGCACTTCAACTCCCATTACCACTCACTCCAGTGTAGCAAATCTGAAAAAGATTGAAAGATATAAAGCCTGCCACACCTCACACTCCACTGCTCAGAATGACTGAGTTCAAACACCATTGCTGTGGTGAAAGCAAACCCAGAAATGCAAATTACATTTTGCAGAAGCAGAGCATGACAAACAGCGTAAGTTCATTCTTGCCCATAATGTAGAGTGCCAAAACAAACAAAAAAGAATACTATAACAAATGAGCAAAGAAAGGTGCTTAACTCCACTAGCCCTAGCTCAAATCCCCATTAACCCTACCTCAAATCTCTGCATACCTAACTCACCCGAAAATTCACACAACCAACTCTTGCCCAGAAAACCGCACGCACTTTACCACATTGCATCAACAACAAACCAACAACACATAAACAGCACCAAATGTCTCGCCCCAGTACAATACTTACACCAAAGCTCAGCGCACAGTGTATACCGAATTGAAGCCGCCATCAGCACACCACCTCCCTCTTCTCCGGACTAACCCAACCCCGCCCACCTTCTTGTTTTACAGATCCACCAGAGCGCCTGGGGACCAGCTCCGTTGGTGATGGTGCGCAATATAAATACCTTTAACATTCAACATTTAATATTTAAGAGGAAAACACACAGTAAGCCACTAAAGTGCAATTCCTCACCAGCTGGAGCAAAATCAACAACTTACAGTATACGCCAAATCGAAAACAAACGTGACTCACCCTACTGCATTTTAAACAGTTGAATCATTTCACTGGTAGGAAACAAAACTCCACCCCCACAATGCATTGTTTTCTTAAAACCACCAAAAATAAAAAAATAGCAAAATATTGTGAAATGCAAAGTGAAATTATGGTGCCAAAATGTCCCTGCCAAAACAGCACAAACCATACAAATGTAAAACGGTCCCGCACCTACAAAAGTAGTGAACTGATTAGAAACCATTCTGCAATCCAACATGAAAACAAGTGGAATGGAATCAAATGTACGCTGTGATACAAGACGCATTGCAAAATTCTCTTCCATTCCATGGTGCAAACATAATGGATCAATTAATAATACACAATACAAATACACAAAGACAGGAATTGACCCGGAAACTACTTCTTACCCAATAATCCTAATAGGGAGACATATAGTACAAATCACTTGCCACAGATATTTCTTTAAAGTTTCAAATCATTTCCAAAATCTGCTTCAAAACTGTAATCATATCCTAAAAAATAAGAACAACATACAATACACATGATCACACATTACTACTTTTACAAACACAACTTAATGTGAAAGCATAACTTAGATGCACATTAGTTTGAACTAAGTCCTTACAACACACATTAAAATAGCACACCAATCATGTGTTCTAAGGTCATAGCACCAAATGATCAAGAGTGCCTTCTTCAAAGTATTACAAAGAACAGCATACCAATCAAAAATTCACATTACACTACAGACTAAGACCCTGATTCATGAATTATTTGCGCCGAAAAAAACGGGATTTGTGCGCCATTCTGCCAGCAAATCCCTGTTTAACAAATGGGGATTTGCGGGCAGAATGGCGCACAAATCCTGTTTTTCTCGGCGCAAATAATCCATGAATCAGGGCCTAAGGGTGCAGTGTTCTGCGCTGCAGGTGCACGAGATGCTGCTTGACCGTCATCAGCCTACACTTCCGCCATACAGGCATAACTTTTGGTGATGACCCGCTTATTATCCCGGGACCGAAGCCCAGACAGGCAAAGCCCGCACAGGCTAAGAACTCCGAGTTATGCTACGGCTCCCACCTTGGACTATTTTTGCCTGCAACCCCCCTGCTTCAGCGAATTGTGGACGTGCACCTGAATCTAAATTGTCTGCCCCTGTCTTGCTGTTAGGCCACCTGGTGAGTTACTCGTGCAATGTGAATTTCCGCTCTGTGTTTTTCTCTCCTTGCCTTCATGATACTCTCCATCTTCCCTATCTATTATAACTGCTACTCTATCACCTATCCTACTCCTCTCTCGAAGCCTGGAAGGAAAAGGTGTAAGAAAGCTCTCCCAGTCTCCAACCCAGGCCTGCCCATCGCTGACACCTACGTCAATGCTTCCTCCAAGCAGACTATCACTGACATTCTCTTTGTCGTCCCCTCTTTGGATCATGGACTCCCCATATGGTCTCAATCCACTCCCCTTTAATGGTGGTACCAGATGGGAGGTTCTCGTGGCACACTACTCATCCTCTAGGTTTATCATTAATGTCTATTTGAATGGCACTGTCATGCTCCAGGGCTCTCAGCCCAATCTACTCCTTCTTGATAGGCGTCTGTGTGATGCTGGAAATGCATCGGAGGGACAGGGCCTCCATATCCTTGTCCTTTACTGCTTTTTATCGTGTGTTCTGTCGTGTTTTCCTCGCAGGAGTTCATGTGGGACTCCTGGCGGTGCAGCTTTCTCTTTTGGTTTGGTGAACAGACCCGTGGGATACCCTTATGGCACCCATGGGTAGGGGTACAACCCTGTGCCCCTAGTGTAGGTTTTTGGGAACCTGTGTGTGACCCACAGAGCAGGGTACAGGCTGGTGGCAGCTCTGTGCTGAAATGACTGGTGCCCTGAGCGTCCTCCATTTTGGGATGCCCAGGCCCTGTCATTGGAATCGGTAGATTCCAGATGGATACAAAATGGCCCCCATGGCCTCTTGCCTTCGATCACCTGTTACCCTGATCTTCCCGAAGTCCCGGGAAGCCCTGCCTCTGTCCCTTCCCCCTGATTGGCTGTTGGGTGGAAGTTCCGTATATGGTAGTGTGGGGAAGTGCCAACCAGACTGGCTGGAGCCTTCCCAACGACCGTATGTTGTGGGTACGCCTGTGGGTGGGACCTGGGTGAATGGAGTGTGTGACGAATATACATTCTATGTTGTGACTGTCTAGTATCTGGTGATTGACACAATGGTTGAGACAGCCCTGCAGACCGGTATGAATGCAGCTTGGAGTGTTCAATGGCTCAGTACTTGTCCCAATACACATAACTTGTTGTGAGTGTCTGGAGAGAAGTGAATGGCCTGAATACCTTGTGTGCCTGATTGGCTGCCTGCCTGCATGAATGCCCGTAGTCATGATTGGATGCTTGAGTATGACCTAGCGGAATGAATGGGAGATCAACAGTATATCTGGAGACCTCTCACTGCTAGGAATCGTGTTCAGAAGCTGAAGTCCACTACGATGAGTAACTGGAGTAAGCAAAGCTTAACCTTGAGCCCTGCTGGACGAGAAGAATTGCTGTTGCTCTCCTTCAAAATCTGAAAGCTGCTGTGGTTCAAGAACGGACCCAGAGAGGACCTGCTAAGGCGCCCTCTTCCCGAGCTATGAGGGACCATCGTGCACAGCTGATCTTTGCCTAAGCTCCCTGGTAGACAGACATTCAACAGGCTGCCGACCCGATACGGGGACTGCTGCAGAACTCCAAGGAGAAGCGCCAGACTATTGTCTGTCACTGTCGTCGACCGCCGTCGCTGACTGGAGCCGCCGTGATCCCGTTGCCTAAGAAACTTCATTGATCCAAGGACGCTCTCATCCGCATCGTCACCGCTGTATCCTGCTGGAGAAGGCTTGACCGTCGACGCGCCGAGGAGCATCCACCGGTGGGTTTCCCGCCACCCAAAGACCACAGAGACGCTGACGACTCGACGCCCTTGCTGGGCCACAGTTTTTCAACTCTTTGCGGTCCAGAACTATCGACACCGAGGTGCCCCGCACGCCTCTTCCTTGCAGGACGTTTACGCTTCCCCGTCAACGAGCACCGCTAGGAACGATGCAGCCACTTCACCGTCGTAGCTCGACCTGTTCTCCGTCGGACGTTCGACGACCCGTGACTCCTGCCTGAAAGGGAGGACATTCAAGAAGGGTTGTCGATTTCCCCGACGCGGAAGGCCACAACACCAAGGTACTTTGGAGTTGCAGAACTATTGGGAAGTCTAAGGGTGAACAATATATGGACTGGGCTTGTATCTTTCTTCTACAGGTTTCCCAGGTGGGGGGATATCCAAACAGAACTGTGTTTAATGGTAGTTACCAGTATTCTGCCTATTGCTCAACCATCCTGCTTTCCTTCCTCTCTCTACTGCTGGTTTCCTCTTTATTTTGATCTGTGTGTCATTCTGACTGCATGCACTTTAATAAGATCTAATAACGTTAGTGGTACCACTTTAGAATTGTACATATTTACCATTGTTGATTTTCGGAGTACAAAGTGAGTCATCGTGATCGTGTATATGACCTTGAATATTAATTATATAAAGACTGTGTTTTAACCGATACAGTGTGTGGACATTCCTTCGTGGGTGCTCGGGGACTACACTGTACTTAAGAACCAGCTTGCATCACCTCCCGAGATGCTAGGCCTTGATTGCTCGACTACGTTACCATACTAGAGAATCTTGGAAGGGGTCTCTGTGCCTCCCCTCTACCATATAGAGAGCAGAAGTGCAGACCCCCCTCCGTTCTTTACAGTCTGCCATCTATAATTAACTTCCTCCCGTCTCCTGACACTCCTCCTTCCGTCTGGCCTCTTCGCCATCACCGCCAGGTGTATCTTCTCCCTGTACCCCTCCTGGCAAAACCTTCAAAGGCATCAACTAGCTTCACCTAGCTACCCTCAATGCTCGCTCTGCTGTTAAACACTCTTCTGACATCTGTCTCCTTCTTCAACATTTTGACCTTGACATCCTCCCCCTTACTGAGACGTGGTTCAATGTCAGCTCTGTCACTGCTCTTGACACTCTTCTTCCCGAGGGCTACAAGATCCTTTCCAAAGAAAACTCAGCCCAACTGGTCTGGAGGCGGAGTGGCCCTGATCTTCCATGAATGGGTCCCTGCTACTATCATACCCACTCAATCCTACTTCCTTCAAATGCCTCGTTTGCAGGCTTGCTGTCTCTCCTGCCTTCTCACTTACTCTTGCCACTATCTACAGCTCCCCTGCATGGTTTCCCCCTTCCTTTCTGAATTGACCAACCTCACCTCTTCTCTCCTGACCTCTGCCTCCAAGGTTCTCCTTCTCAGAGATATCAAGATTCATCTCGACTCTCCTGAAGCATCCACCTTACTCTAATGCAACCTCTGTAAATTGCTTTCCCTCACCATTCTTCCCCTGGTTCAACTCACTCAGCCGGACACACCTTGGATGCACTCAACACAGCAGACATCCCTATCTCTAACCCTCTCACTGCTCCTCTCCCCTGGTCAGACCATTCTCTCCTCTCCTCTCACCTGGAGCTCCTTGGCTCCCTGGCTAAGCCTCTACTCCCACTGCCAGTCTTCTCTGTCATTCGACCGATGAAGTGAGTGTCAGTCGCTGGTTTCGCCAGTGCATTCATCCCTCTTCTGTCCTCCCACCACTGCTATTGACTCTTCCACTGACGCAGTCCTTGCTAACCTTCACCTCCCCATCCCCAACACCCTTAACACTCTTCCACCTGTCATGAGGATTTGCATGAAGCCCGCCTCCATGTGCAACAGCTGGTATGATTCCAACCTATCTTCACTGAAACACAAGGGCAGAGTTGCTGAACGGAAATGGCAGGCTTCAAGTTCATCTACTGACAAACTGGCCTGCAAACCTGCTCCAAAGGCAATACTGTATCTGCATATGCTCCAAGAAGAGGGCCCATATCCAACCCCTATCTCGGGGGCCACAAACAATACGGCTGAACTTTTCAAAATCTACATGGAACTCGCCAATCCTGCTGCAGTCTCCACTTCTGCTCTTCCATCCCAAACCATCTATCCTGCACTTGTCTCCCATTTCACTACCAAAACCCAGGTAATTCTGTCCTCACTATCCTCTACTGCCCTCCCTACTCCCCATCTGTTCTCAGGGCTCCCTTGGCCCCCCTCTCTCCGTCCCCCTTACTCACCTCCTTCTCTCCCATAGCACTGGATGAGGTCTCTAAAGTCTCCTCCAAACAGATGCGCCCCTGCTCCTCCAGAACTATCAAGGACAATATTTCCTCTCACGCTCCTGCCTTGACTGATATCTGCAATCACTCCTTTGCCACTGGCTCCTTTCGACTACCCTCAAGCACTCCCTTGCACACCCTCTCCTAAAAAGTAATCTGCCAACCGTTCCTGCCTGGCTAACTATCACCCTATCTCCACCACCCCTTTCGTGGGCAAACTCTTGGAAAAGTTGGTAATCTCCCAACTGATCCACCACACTGAATCTGTTGGCTGTCTCCATGACCACCAGTCTGGCTTCAGAGAATCCAGAGGCATGGAAACTGCTCGTGTGAAAACCCATGAAGACCGGCTCTCAAACCTTGATTCCAACTCTTCTTCCGTTCTCATTCTCCTTGATCTTTCCACTGCCTATGACATGGTCAACCATGCCACCCTCATAAATCAGCTCTGTGATACCCTTGACATCACAGACCTGGCACTGGATTGGCTGACATCCTTCCTATCTAATCGACCATCCCAGGTGCAACTAGGGCCTTTCCTCTCTTCCACTTCATACTCTACCTGCGGCATCCCTCAGGGCTCTATCCTATCACTGTGGCTCTTCAACATCTATCTTGCCCTTTTGGCAAACTTCCCACCTCACTTCCAGTGTTATGTTGATGACACACAACTCTCCTTCAAGCTTCCCGCCACTACCTCATCTTCCTCCTCTCTCATTCCTGACTGTCTCACTGCTATTCAGGTATGGTGCATGGCTAACAATCTCTGTCGTAAGGCCAGTAAGACCGAGATCCTTCTCATAGAGACCACTGCTCCCTGATCCCCCTCCCACTCACTGGCAGCACTCCTTGGGTCCTCTCTCCTCACCATCCTGTCAGGCTAAAAACCTCAGCGTCATCTCTGACTCCTCTCTCTCCTTCTCCCCTCACATCATGGACCTTGCCAAGGAGGCCAACGTTCAACTACACCTCCTTAGAGGCATTCTGCCCTTCCTCACTTTTGCCCAGAAACTCATGTCTTCAGAGCTCTGGTTCTCTCTAGGCCGGACTACTGCAACACCCTCTTCCTCAATCTTCCTCTTTCCTCTCTTCACCCCTTCAACTAATCCCGAATAAGGCTGCAAGACTTATTCTTGGCCTCAAGCCCAGGGACTGCATCTCTCCAGCCCTAGGATCTCTCCACTGTCTCCCTGTGGTGTAAGGATCACATTCAAGACCCTCTGCATCATCCACAAGGATTTCTGGGTCCTGGAACCCTGCTACATCCAACTCTCCCTAAATACCTCCCTGCTAGAGCCCTTCGGTCCTCTAGCTCCAACTCTCTGCATATCAGACATTTCACCAAGCAGAGAGTGCGGGTAGAGCTCTCTCCTTGGCTGGTGCCTCCCTCTGGAATTACTTCCCCGCCCCAGTCAGGCTTCAGCAGGATCTCCTTAAGTTCTGGAAGTCTCTCAAGGCCCTATTTTTCTCTACTTCCTTGCCTCTCGCCCTCCCTTGCTAATGCCCCCTTCTGCCGCTGTGACTGCCGGCCCTGCACCTTATGAGTATTACAGGGTACCAGGCCTCCCTGACCAGTTTTCCAGCACCCCCTCATACCAGCACCACTCTCCCGGCACCCTCCCTGACTAGTCTGGGGGGTTGGACCCCCCCCAAGTCTGGTCCTCACACTTAGAGGGTGGTCCTTGCCACTGGCATCCCCTGGCACTTAGCCCCACCCTTAGCTCCCCTCAGCACTTGACTAGCTTCTGCCCCCAACTTCTCCTGATCTTCAGTCCCGCACTCACCTCCCCCCTGCACATTTGCTACTGCAGTTGCACAATCCGAATGTCACAAGGCCTAGTAGGACCGTTATTGTTACTTATCTCCCTTGTCCCTCCCCATTGTTTTTATCTAGTGGCGCCTTGAAACACCTTTTTGCTGTAGTGGCGCCTTATAAATATTCAATAAATGAAATAAATAGATAGTGTACCAGTACACCACCAAAAGTCAAACCTTATCCATGGTACAATTTCTAACCTGCACGCAGTCAGATCATTTGAAAAATAATGCATACACACTTATGAAATAGACCATGGAAAACAGATATTTGTAACATTCCCAAAATAATACACACACACACTAAAAAATAGAAAATATGCAACAAAGTGAGGAAAATGGTATGTAAGGAAAACATAGGCAGCATGGGACAAGGCCGGCAGTGCACAGCAGCCACACATGTCGTTGCTTGCAGAGACTTTGTCAGTTCATTTTCAAGCGTAGAGATGAAGAAAATACACTTGATAGGTTAGCGAATTTTAGTACTGCACTTATTAGTGTCTCAATCCTGCAGAGCAACTCATTCCTGCATTGCAGCCATGTTATTTATTTAAGCAATATGCCCCGAGCAGCAGTGGCAAATTGCTATGAGTACTCCGGCCCGCAAGATCTTGCAGACCGGGTACTAAAAGCATTTTTTTCTGTCCCAAAACGCTGCAGCGTTTCGGAACAGAAAAAGAAAGAAAAAAAAAATGACTGAGAAAATGGCCGTCGGGGAAGGGAAAACGTAGTCCATTTTCCCTTTCCATGGTGGCCATCGGGAGTGGACGCCACTTCTGTTCCCAGCGCGTCCACTTCCGAAAAAATAAAGAGAAGAAGGTAAGTGGGGTTGGAAGGGCAGAAGGGGAAAAAAAATAAAACATAACTGAGTCCCCGGTGGGGGACGATGGAAGCCTCCAGCTGTGTAGAGGCTCAGAGCGGGGATGGCCGTTCTCCGAGTCTCCACACGGCTGGAGGCTGCCCTTGTCCCCCACCAGACCGGGGACAAAGTAGCCTGATGGTAAGTGGGGTTGGGAGGGCGGAAGGGAGGGAGGGGGAAAAAAGAAAAAAAAGTTACCTGGGTCCCCGGCGGGGATGGCCCAGCTCCGATTCTTCACACGGCTGAAGGCTGCCGTCGTCCCCCACCGGGGACAAAGCAGGCTGAAGGTAAGTGAGGTTGGTAGGGTGGGGAGGGGGAGGGAGGACAAACAAAAACAAAAAATACATATCTGAATCCCCGACGGGGGACGAAGACGGCCTCCAGTCGTGTGGAGGCTCGGAGTGGGGATGGCCCCGCTTTGAGCTGCCTCATTGGCTGAGGGGCTGCTATGCCCCCGCTGGGGAGAAAGGCGTGGAATCTGAGGTATTCCCAGCCGGGTAATGCCCCGGCGAGGGCCAATCAGAATGGTTCTTTCATTCTGCTTCTCCCTCGCCGGGTACTAATTGTATTTATTAAATACCAGGATGTAATTTCAGGTACAAATGACATACAGAGGTACATCACAAAGGCTGGAGCAGTTCCTAGTTAGGGCGACATAGGCTCTATGAAGTAGACGACCAGGAAGTGAAGGGATAGCGTGAGGGAAGATAGGTCAGAGATGAGAGGTTAAAACATAAATAATTTGACATTTTACGCTTGGGGCTTTGGCCCATTATAAGTACTGTTTTCATGTGTGTGCTCCTGGGAGATGTTGCTAAGGGCTGTGGGCTGGTCAGTCAGATGAGATGGGACTGTGTGGGTATGTTCCTTCACCATCTATCGAGTGGAGCCTGAGCCTGATCTTCAGCACTTCCATCGATGGAATGGTTTTTATGGTCGGGTGAGCCCATTCCAATAGGTTGTTGAGAGAAGAGGACAACATAGTCCGAAAAAGAGAACACAGAGAGATGCAGTGGCAAAGTAATATGGGCAAGACCATGGATAGATTCAAAGACGAGGAGTAGCAACTAAAAGTAGGAGCGCTCTCCTGACCTACGAGAAACGCACCAGTTTCAGACCTGCAGTAGGTGTTCTCTTTCAATTGTTGTAGTCCTCAGTGCACTAAAGCTTCAGCCCTGCAGTGAGGATCAGCTTTCAAGATTGCTGTGGTGGTGTCCTGTCCTCACTAATGCTTCAGCCCTGCAGTGAGGATCAGCTTTCAGGATTGCTGTGGTGGTGTCATGTCCTCACTAATGCTTCAGCCGTGCAGTGAGGATCAGCTTTCAGGATTGCTGTGGTGGTGTCATGTCCTCACTAATGCTTCAGCCCTGCAGTGAGGATCATCTTTCAGGATTGCTGTGGTGGTGTCATGTCCTCACTAATGCTTCAGCCCTGCCGTGAGGATCAGCTTTCAGGATTGCTGTGGTGGTGTCATGTCCTCACTAATGCTTCAGCCCTGCAGTGAGGATCAGCTTTCAGGATTGCTGTGGTGGTGTCATGTCCTCACTAATGCTTCAGCCCTGCAGTGAGGATCAGCTTTCAGTTTTTCTGCATGGGTGGTTGTTACCACCATGCAGTGACAGTAGTTTCAGTCCTCCAGTGAGGATCACCTTTCAGGATTGCTGTGGCAATGAGAGGTGTGCCTTATTGTGATGAAGAGATGCACTCGGATTTGCCGTGAGAATACACCCACAATGTGTCCTCTATGCCCACCTGAGACCCTGTATATATCATAGCTCCCACGTGACTCTCAATTAGTGGATATGACCAGAGTTTTACCCTCCTACCTAGAATGAAAGTGACATGTTTACACAGAGATCTTCTAGATACAATTCTCATAGTAATAGAATTCAGCAGACGGTCCTTTTAAATTGCTGTGTAAGTCATCCAGCAGTGTGGGGTGGAGCGGGGTGAAGGAAGAACCCAGGTATGGTATTTGTATTGGGCGGTGAGTATGGAGCTGGTGGGAAATGGGGGGCTAGTGAGGAGAAGAAGGGGCAGGGAAGGGGAAAATAGATAGACTATTTTGTTTTCACAATTTGACCTCTGTCTGTCAGGATGAACCACCAACCTCCCTGCACCCAACTGGCCACGGCCATCCTTCCTGGAGGCCACCATCAGGAGTGGAGATGGGTGCTGTCTTCAGAGGTGTCATTCTGTTCTTCAGCAACTTGGGAGCAACACTGCCGGAGTAAAGCAGCACAACAAGGGGTGCTTCCTGAATGCACCGATACCTGGGATTCCAACCCTCATTACTATTATGAATAGTCGAGATTTATATATTTACAGACAGCTTATTTTGGGGAAAATTGCCTCGTGTATAAGTATCCAAACTCGAGATGCTGCAGCCTCCAGATTTCCAAGAGAACACATTTATGTATGTCTGGAATGTACCAACCAGCTGTGAGAGAAGCGTGCTATGAATTGGGAGAATATACGTTTAAAGAACATGCTACTTTCTGAACTTGTGCAAACCTCTGCCACACCGAACTCACAATGCAAATGAAATCCCATTTTCAAGACTCAGTGCACTCGTGAGTTCTAGTGAGTCTTGGCACACTTGAAATGTGTTATTACCGACTCGATCCTTGTGTGATTGTATGTGTGTGTGTGTGTGTCAGTGTGTCGATTCACAAAACAAGCAATCTATCCTAATTATTCTTCATCCTCAACTACCCCACTGTACCTCTCAGTAAAGCCTCTTGGATGTCTAATCACACTAGCCAAACAGCCAGCAACCTCTTCCATCTGCCGACAAGACCGACCATGAACTCCAACCATTCACGCCTCTTACGGATCCTCAAGTAGAACTCGAACGAAGCTCTTGCCCACCAGTGTTGTGGTTTCATTGGTTTCTGCCCTGCTTGCTCTGCAGATCCAAGGCTCTTTCGAGCTTCTTGTAACTTTTAAAGAGGCCTTGCTTAGCCCAGAGTCCCATTTGTATGGAAAGGAAGATGGCTGCTTGAGACAGGAGCTCCCATGCTGATCCAACCTGTGCAGCTTCCACTCGGCTTTTGAGACAACATCTAGAAGGCTGATCCATCGCCCACACAAAGCTGGAGGAGCCAAACAAGAAGCCCAGGTGTGCAAAAAAAAGTGCAAGGTAAAGGAAAGGACAAAATCACCTAGACTCCTCCAGGTGAACAAGAAAGGATAATACTTATGCTTGAAAAGTTCTCAGGTGTGGTAAACTCCCTACCCCACAAAATAGAAAGGATAGATAAGAGACAGGGTTGGCTGATAGACACATTTGAGGAAATGGAGGACAAGGTCTGGGCCCTGGAGGTCAAAATCTCAGAAATGGCCACTGAAAATGCCTCGCTAAAGACTTCCACCCAGAAACAGGCCAACAGGGCACCCACTCTGGGAAAAAGCAGGTGGGGTAACCTGCACCTATTTGGCTTCCCTGGTCTCTTTGAAGCTGGTAATGTTTTAGAGTGTGCACTAGCACCTTGAAACATCCCATGTGCTAGATGGAATTACCAATAATGATCTCAGACCCAAATAACCGGATAGACTCAAGGAATATGGCAAAGTACTACTTTATTGTCAGCTTGAAAAAAGTAGAGCAATCTGGCAAACAACAAACTGTAGTCCACACAGTCACACTTCAATTTTGATTATACAAAGGTTTTATTACTCAATGTACGTCATCTATAACATCATCCTATGTGGCAAACTGTAAAAAGTATTGACAGAAGGGATTGGTTAAGGGAGCAAATGTACCTGTATATCATATCATTATTAGTAATATCACTGGATTCCCCTTATCTAATGGGCAAGCCTTGAACCACTTCTCAATAAGTATAATGAAGTTTATAGCAGAATAACAGCAGTGGGTTGGTCTTTGCAACACTGTATAGCTTGTTGCTACATAGACCCTCTGATTGGTTGGCATGCTCGCCCAACCTTGGACTTTCGGCTCGTTAGTAGCACGTAAGCAAAACGAAACTCAGATGCAGAGAGCAATGTCAGACTACTACCCACTTGCCCAATTAGTCCATCATCTCATAAGTCAGGCTCTAAGCCATGGGCTTCTTCTTTATAGTTGACTTTGCAGCCTGTTTTCTGTTCTAGGACGTTCAAGGGAGTGTTTTCAACCTCTGACTCGCGTGTGAGGAGACCATGATTTTGTCCATTTCGTCCTTCTATTTATTCCTAATTGACTTCATTAAGCTCGGTGTCATTATCCCACTTGGCCTATGGAGACTTGCTCTCCCGACCTTGCATAGGCTTTCCTCATCTCTGATCATCCAATACTTGGCGCTTGAAGATGTTTTTGTTTTTTCTTAATCTAAGAGAAATATGTCTTACGTGCATGGCTTATCCTCTTGACTCACATGGTGCCCTGCAAATATTCCTTGACGTGGTATCCTTGATCCCAGGCCAATAGACTCCTCTGTGTTCCTCACACAAAACTGTTATTCCAGCACCTTCTGCAACCCTGGTCTGTCTCTGAGGTAGCTTGACTGGTTCATTCACAAGTCTGGCGTCCATCTTTTTCTAATGGATGCCTTAGCCACGTTATGTTTTCTTCTGCAGCAAGCTTCTATATGTCTCAGCTACTCTGCGTTTCTGCGTATATACATTCACTTCATCTCTCCTCGCTTATTTCTTTTGTGCATATGATTTCGTAGTCTTCGAATACATGTTTCTCTTATTACTTCAGTTGCATCTTTATTCTTTAAGTATTTGCATATCCTTTCAGTTTGTCTTCATGTCTTTCCCTCATGATGTCACTCTGCCTTCGTCCAATTTCACGTATAGCTCTTTGATGTCCGATGGTGTGTGAAGACATCCTTCCACCCTTTCAGTGCTTGGGCACATTTCATACGGTTGTCTGAGTGCATATCATCTCTAATACACTCAATGTGGTATTGGGATAATAGCTGGTGTCCCACATAGGGCTATTCTGCTGCTGTTATAATATGGTGAAGGTTAGGGGGGACTTAGGGATGACATGTCCACCTGCTCCTCTACATGGGTTTCTTTAACTGGAGCTAGCAAAGTTGCTACATCTCCCTCCCAACTCTATGCATATAGAAGGATCTCACAGGAACGGAGTAGGCAAGAATGGGAAAGGTCATTCAGCAGTCGAGGGTACCTTCCTAAAACTGGCAAGAGAGAAAAAACAGTGTGTGTGGAAATCAGCAAAATAGAATTTCAATTTACTAAGAATTCAGCAAGGATATATGGGGCAAGAGAAGGAGCTTTAATGAAGCGAAAAAAGGCTTCGGACAAGAACCATATCCTCTTCATGAGATATCCAGCAATTGTCAAAAATTAAATTGGGCGTAACTAACATTCTTTCAAATGTCCAGGAAGAGATTTGCCTTTATCAGAAAATGCACATGACCTTTATATGGCTGACTGTCTTGATAGGAGCAAATTTTCCCCTATGCATTCTCATGGCCTCTCATGACTGACTGGCTTGATAAGATGAAATGTGCCACTTTGCATTCTTTTGTATTCTTATTTGGTTCATTTTTGTTATGTAGTTGATTGTTTCATGTTTTCTATATAATATTTGAAAAGGGGGTCCTGGCTTGTAAATAGGGAAGTGTAACCAACATGAGATGTCCCACCTGCTTTTTCCCCTCGAGCATGGATTAATGTGTATATAATGTTTTATAATTGATTAACATTGTTTAAGTTGGCGACACCGCCCAGTGATTATTAAAGACCCTTAAGGGTAGAGGCAATGGTCACCATGGCATCAGACTCAAAACGAACAAGAATGAGCAGAGAATGATGTGAGTGTGGAGCTGTAACCGTGACTCAGGATCTCACCGCTGAGTGTGACCGCACTCGGTGCAAGCACAATACTGGTACTGGTTAGACTTGAACACATGTTAACGGTACACAGACTGGGAGAGGGAGGCATTCTTGGCAGGGGGGAATCAGCTTGCGTGGTCCCCCATAAAGGAAGAAAGAACGCAGCAGTCCATAAAACACTCGCTGGCCCAAACGTGGTCGTTATATATGGTGCGTCTTAGGTGTTGGTGGTCGATAGGACTAGTTACTCGGGACGTGTGATCTGAGTTTTGAGTTTAATACCTTTGTTGTCCCAGTATACTGACACTACAGAGCCACACACAGTAGTGTAGGTCTCTGCACAGGTTCCAGCATACAGCAAAGTGTTACGCCAAATGAGTATCTTTTCCACAGGGTAACTCATCTCTATGGGCCTCATTATGAGTTTGGCGGTAGGGCACGGCTACCGCCAAACTCGCACCGGCCCGACACCCGTGAATGGGCCATTACCGGCCCATCACGATTTGAATGGGCCGGTAATTGCCCATTCGTGGGTGCCGGCATGGCCGGCCTCCCGATCCCCATTCTGCCCTATAGGGCAGAATGGGGCTCGGGGGTATGGTTGCACCGGCACTGTCAATAACGGTGCAATCATGAGGTCTGCTCGCGGGTCCCGCTCTGCATGCCTGGTCAGACCACGCGTGCATTCCGGCACCGGCAAGCAGAACTCGTAATGTTGCGGAGAGGTAACAACGGCACCGGTAGCACTAATGGCGCCGTTGTTGCCTTTCTGCAATACTTGTAATGAGGCCCTATGACTTTTAACAAGAGAGCAGACAAGGCTAAACTGACCAGAAAAACCTCACGGACGAAAAATAATAGGTTTTGCAATTTGAAATTAGTGAATGAAGTTAACTCTATAGCAGTTTGCACTATGAAAATGCAGTAACTAAATCCCTCTGTCTGTGGTGATTCGCGTCACACAGAATTGCAAATGTTGTAAGGAACAATTCACTATAACATGTTGTAATATTTGCTGAAATGCTCCATCACACGTTGAGCGATTGGAAATGATGTTGTATTGCATATTGTTCAATTAAAAAAGAAAATCTGTGTGTTGGCTCCATCACTGATATTTTCATTCTCAGCTTCTGCTCGTTGAGACGGTTGCATTCCTCTAATGCGTCCTTACGTATCTTCGCTCTTGTAGCAATGCTGCGAAAATGAATACACAACCAGATGGATAACTTTCTCTGGAGATCACAACAGACGGCCTCTGCTAACATCTGGGCACCTAAATACAGATTTTAGAAGTTCAAAAGTGTGCTTTATTGGGCCTCTGATTTTCATGTGGGCAATGTTATATCTTTTGCCTGGTTGACTAAGCGTGAGCAGCGCAGGGGTGAGTAGCCTAGGCTTTAGGGGGTGCACACAGTCTTATGAAATGTAAAGATAAGATTCAGATTTACAGTTTTATTTCAGTGAAGTATTAATCTATGGCAATGCGGGATGATTTGTTTGTATTAGCATCCAGTAATGATTTAATGAATATTTTATAGCATGGTTAATACAGGAGACCAGTCTCTAAACGCAAGACCCGGATTTGAACCTGTGTTGCTCTGCATTGTCTTGCTTCCAAGACAAAGGATTTGCCCCCGAACTATCCTCCCGGCAGTAGGCTGTCGTACTCACCTGGTAGCCAGCTGTGCAGAATGAAGGGGTGGCGAGTTGATTCACGAAGACAAGAAGGTCAGCTCAACATACAATCTAAATGGTGATTCAGTGATGCATGTTCCTCTTCCAGACAAACTTCTGTCTGCATGTGGAGGCATCACGCATACATGCGTACAGTCAATGGACACTATGACGTTAGGTAAATGTGCCAAACGGTAGAAACCTGCCTTAATATCCCTCAATTCAGATGATCAAGAAGGACATTGAATGTACATCTGAATCTCAAGGAGCATCACATTTAACACATGCTGCAGAACATTATAGAAGGCAGGTTGGGAAAGACCAGCTTCCAGTACTTCATTATCCTGACAAGATCCAGTGGCAGAGAAGTGCAGCAAGGCCAGTCATTTCACCAGAAGTGCAGAGCTTGTAGGGATGGTATTGTTTGCTTCTAATTTCTCATTCACTGCTTCCAAAGTGTACAGAATGGTCTGACGATCAAGCCACTACAATTGAAGACCTTGGGGCTCAGACATTACAAGCATGACCCTCTTGAACTTTACATTCCCAATGTCTTGAACTTCTTCGGTTTCTGCACAGACACTACAGGTGGTTCTGCAATGTGTGCATCGTCTACTGCATTAAGAGACTTCCCAACGCAAGTATGTTTTTGATATTTTCTATAATCCTGCATGGGCACTGCCTTGCTTCGAACATGCACAGCTCACAAACACATTAATCACATGAATGTCGCCAAATCCGACCCTGACGTCTTTCCTGTCTAATGAAAGGTGCTGCACTTGCATGAAATAGTGCAACATTCTTCGCCCACCAGAAGGAGGTTTGTTTGCATGCAACCTGGTGAGTTCATTTGCACAGCTTCCTCTCCTCCATGATTCCTCACCATTTTAGAAATGAATAGACAGAAGGTTGACACAATGCCTATGAGCCACCATTTCTATAACATCATTGGGATCTGCTCTAGTGAACCTTTTCCTCGCACCCTTGAGTTTCTGTATCCCACTTTCATCTTCTGAAGCAGAGCAATCTGGAGTGGCCAATCACAGACAGGTATAAGTCAATATAAAAACATAAATTGCTTCTCTTTCAGCAGAGGATTCTGTGTGAAACTTGTCTAAAGGTCGCCCACTGTCATGGCGTGGATGGTAAACATGCATCAGGCCTACAACCTGCAACTTAGGTTTGTGGATGGAACACACTTTTAATCTGGCATTTTGCAATGAAAGATAACTACTCACCATGATGAGTCCAACTAGGAAGGCGATTGCTGCAGCTACTGCGATGCGCTTCTCCTCAAACCCCACCTGGGAGGTGCTGGTCGAGTTCAAGTCCACTGGTCTGGGAACCAGTTGCTCAACCACCGACCCTGTCATCAAACTCAAAATGGCAAACGTACCTGAGGACAAAAATGAGGCAGGAACAGGTGAGGGGGGCTTTCATTTCTAACTAGCATCTCAGAAGACAGGAGCCTGTTGCACATTCAACGTACCCATCGGGAGTTGAGGAGGAGATACATTCTCAGCATCTTTCAACTCCTCCACTCTACTTCATGACCGGTAGAATTGAAGGACCATTCTCTACCTCTTGGTTTTGAAGACTAATGGGTATTGGCTGAGTGGGGCCTTCCTATTGACTAATAGGCACACAGTGAAAGGATCTTGGAGGCGAGGATAGGTGGAAGTGCTTCAGGAAAGAGTCAAGGGCCTCATCATTCCTCACAGCAATTCTCAGCCTTCTAGAATGAGCTTTCCTGACATGTGTTGCCTCTTGGAAAATCAGCAGAGAAAGTGCTGCCCTCATCTTGCCATCTCACTTCTTATGGCATGAGAGAACATCACTATGCAACTCCTATCCCCATATGACTCTCAAGAAAAGTATCATCTGCTCCATCCTCTCTTCACCAACTCTCAGTAAACTTACTACCGAGCCTGTACCAAAAGAATTAGCACTCAATGCATACTCCATTATTGTGTTATGAGGGAAATAGTCCTTATGTTCAGGTGTTGTACAAAACCCCAAATTAGGAATCATCTCCTCCAAGCAACTCATTAGGTCTTTGGTGAGACAACCAAGACATCTGGCAATGTCCCCGACAGGCTCCATATTTTTCTCTTTTGCACCCCCTTCCTAACTCACCTACAATATTCACATAGCATCCAACCTTCACCCCAAACTGCTGTCATCTCTCCGTTGGCATGCTCCTCCAAAATGCACTTACCACAACTCTCAATATTCTCACACTACCATCCCTCGTGTCCAACATATCCACAGCATCTCGTCATACCATACATTTACCTCAACAGCATCTTGACCCACTGTGTCAACCCACAACCACCAAACTATCGCCTACTTACCAACCATTTGCACATCACCCATCTGAGAAATACCACACCACCATTGTACAGTGTTAATCTCACATTCTACTTTTACCCCATCAGAAGTGCCATGAGAACTGCCAACATTCACATACTGACGCCCTGCCTTCACTCCCTGTGCTTATTATTGTAACCAACAGCCTCCTGTACTGCTCCAACCTACTGAGTCAAGCTACTTGTGAGCTAAGCATCACCTTCAGTATTCCAACATTCTGGTCCTCTCATTCTACCTTCATCCATCACACAAGTCTGAATTTGGTAGCTCAGCTCTCCATCACATCCAACCCACCCAAGCAATATTCTAGGGATTCTGTACATGTACACACATCCAACACTAAAATACCCTACATCAAAATTGTGTATCACTGGGTCAACCAAGAGCGACCTTAACACCTGCTATTAACTCACGCGTTCCGCATAAGCATTACACATCTGATAGTGGACACCGTGATTACGCAACAGAACATGTACACACACTTTTACAACTGAGTATCATGGAAGCAGGGCCAGCCCTACCCAGGCATGCTTGAGCTGTGCACTCATTAGTGCTATGGAGTCACAGGGAAACCAAGAGCTAAACGCTAACACACCTTTGATGCAGGAAGTGTTTCCTTTATGAAGTTTCCATCCTTCTACTCTTCATCAGACCCCAGGCAGCTCCCTACTGGTTGATGTAAGGCTCTGTAAGGGACACAAGGTGGGATCTCCTCATTCCACCGTCATACCATGAATGAATTTCTCATATCGCGTGCAGCGAGTGAGCAGCAGGCCCCAGTATAAGAAGAGGCTGCACAGATCGGAGGCCACTTGGAGCTGGAAGAAGCCGGTGCACATATGTCTCCACATCAGGCAGCAATGGAGCAGCAATGGAGCAGGGAACTGCAGGAGCTTTCAAGGAAATTGTGGAGGCAAGTGAAAAGTTGGAACATGATTAAGGGCAGCCCTATGAACCTGTGACAATGCACATTGTATATGGTAACTGCTCCATACATATGAAGCATTACCTGACATTTCATGTCTTTTCTGGGGCATTTGAGGCTGTATTTGACAGGTGATGGAAACTCTTGATCACGTGAACGTGTTCCCTACATATGGTGGCTATAACCCGGATATGAGGCATCAACTGGCTTTGGAAGGCATTACTGATGAATGTAAAATAAATAAATAAATACATATATCACTGGCGATTTTGAGAGTGCACTTGGCATATGGCAGCACCTTGACATATGAACCAGCACAGTTCAAAATACATATGGTGGCATTCCCTTGACCATAAACAGTGTTCCTACTGGCCGCTGAAGGGGTATGGAAAGGGCATTGGGTGGGAACTCATCTTCCCACCCTCATACCATCGCCAACTTTCTCATAGGATATGAGGGTAAAGAGAAGAAGGCCCTAGTATAAGAAGCGCCCTTATGGATAGGAGCCGCCTGGGGGCTGAAAGTAGACACTGCTGTAGGTGTGTCTCTGGGGCAAGCAGCTGCTAGTGTAACAATGGGGTATTCAGTATGTGTATAGTATGATCACATTGGTTCATCCCAGCTCTTTTTTACTGACAATTTTGTACCGATTTTCTTAACGCAAAATGGAGGGGGGTGGGTTGGGTTGTCTGGGTAAGGAAATATGGGGTGGGGCTTGGTCGGGAGAGGGTGCGGGTTGCGGGAAGGGAGGCTGTCATGAAAAGTCAGGGAATAAAAGACGCAGAACCAACAATGAAGCAGGGAAGAGCATGGGCATTCAAGGGAAGCGTGGATGCGAGTGAGGAGTTGGGGCATGGCCGAGGGCAGCCCTGGGAACATGTGATGCCGCACATTCTGTATGCTGACTCTACCATGCATAGGAGGTATGAACTCGCGTTTGATGGCATTTCTTAGGCATATGAGGCTGCACTTGACAGGTCATAGAAGCATGAGAACTTGCAAAGTTGCACCTTATATATGGTCACTGCACGGTGCATCTGAGCAATTAACTACCATTGGGTGACAACACTGTGGCATTCAAGACTCCATGTGTTACAGGATAGCAGACCAAGCCATAGGGAGCCATCACTGGCATAACATGGCAAGACTGTGGCGTTTGAAGCTGCATTTAGTGCACGGTGACATGACATGCATGTGTCAAACTGTGCCTTAAATATTAGGATTATACCTGGCATGTGAGGCTATGACTGGTACCAGCTAGAAGCAACGGGCCATATGCATCTGTGATGATATCGGTTCTGCTGGGGAAGTGCCACTACCTTTTGTAATGTCTGACCTTCCAGAGAGAACATGATCACGCGGAGAAAGACACACAGCTCTCTGTTGCCCTCACAGAAAGAAAAAAAAATACTTACAATGGCATAGCACTTGCTATGCAGAGATTTTAAACCTGGCCACTTGGGGCAAACAGACCCACACTAAAATCCACACAGATGTCAAGGAAGGTCTAAAGACATGCCAAATCTGAGAAGACACAACACAAAGATGAGAAAAAAAGCATTCCATTTGCCTCCTCCAGAATGTCACAGTTGTGTGTATTGGAAGCTTGTGGACCCTGACACCATGAGCAAACAAGCTCACACTAACGTTCACATTCAGGTTTTGCAGAGGGTTCAAAGTCGGACCACCATGCGGTAGCAAGGCACATCCCCCAAGCAATCCAGGGTGCTAGGGAAGGCTGTAAGCCTGCGCCCTATAACCACTGTGAGCAGGTGATTATCGCACCCGCCCATACAGCCATCAATACCAAGAGGCCATGAAAATGGAGACAGTTGCGCTCTGCAAATGCTGCGTAGCACATCACTCTAGGCCCACGCTTCTTCCGAAGGTGCGCCTCGTCACAACAAGGATAAATGGGCTGGCGTTAACATTCTGCTGTTGTCAAGAGATCATGAGGAATGCGAGTCTAAAATGATGATGAAACCAGTGCTTACACCCCTATATATAACGTGGAATTCATAATCCATAACTATATTGTTCAGCCAAAAAATGCTCCCTGGCCACGATGTAGGCATTTGGTTATCCTCTTTAGTAGGTGTGGGTGAAAGTAATGGAATGGAATATTTCACTTTGCTCGGCTTCCACGCCCAGAGTGGAATTTCAAGAATTATGGTCCAATTTCTGTCAGGAGGGAGTGTGGGGATCAAAACTGGGCCTTGATTAGCTGGAATGCACAGCATTCCAGCCAGTCAGAGTGGCCGAAGTGCTCTGTCCTATTGATTGGCTGGAACATCAAACATGCTGGCCAATCAGGGTGTGCAGAATGTTACAACCCTTACATTGTTGTAGTATCTGTGTGCCTTTATTGTAGCAATAAACTCCGCTAAGGGGTGTGTGCAGGGCCGGTAACAGGCCCACCAGCCCAGGCCTGGGTAGGGCACTGTAGGTACACCCTGAGCGTGGGTGATTGCTATTGGGGTGCAAATAGTTTCGTTTAAAAAATAAGAATAATATGGCTGCTGCCATAGGAAAAGGGACCTAGTCCTTTTCCATTCCCATGGTGGCGCCGCAGGCGGGAGGAGGGCCGGGACCGGAGCACAAAGGTTCGGTCCAGCGGGGAAGTGGCAGGGGTTTGGAAAAGGGTGTGGGATATTTTTGGGGGGTGGGGGAGAGGGTGGGGACATGTGGAGGCAACTGGGAGAGGCTGCCTGTTGCCTCCCCACAATCAAGATGGAGCCACCCAGGGAAGTGCCTCAGGTGGCTGGACACATCGGGCGGTACACAGTGGGGGTCATTCCGAGTAGGGCGGTAAAGTTTAACGGTCACCGTTAACGAGACCGGTGCCGTTAAACCCTTACCGCCCTATTCCGAGTGCCCTTTGTGGGTTGGTACTTAACGCCTGCTTTTTGCAGGCGTTAAAAAACCAACCCACAAAGGGACCTAGGAGCTAATTACGGCACCGTAATTTACGGTGCCGTAATTAGCGCCTTCCCCATTCCCATTGAGCCTTATGGGGCAAAAATGCGAATGGGGAAGGGCCCTTGGTGAATGGGGAATTACCGACCCCGCCAACCTTGGAATGGGGCGGTAATTCCGCCATTCTCCATGGCAGAGTCGGAAAGATAACGGCGTCAACCAAGGCGCTAATAGCGCCTTGGTTAACGCCAGGGTCGGAATGAGGCCCAGTGTGTTATTGCCCACTGTTCCAGCCACCTGAATGGCTGGACACCCTTTCCTGGGTGTGAATGGGTGGTATTTTTGGCTTTGCAGATTCCAATCTCAGAGGCCGATGGGTGGCAACATTCCAATTTTGTACTGCTGCGAAATGGCAGAACGGACAAATAGTGTGTCCAATCCACCATTCTTATTTTTTGTAATAATGGTACATTTTTCTCTTGCCCTTCTGAATACGGATCATCATTAAAAAATATATAAAAATATCAAGCATCCTTACCAGTGGACACGTGTCGCCCAGTCCCAAAGATCATGTACAGCACCACGGGGAAGAAGGACGTGTAGAGGCCGTAGATGGGTGCCACGGAGGTCAGAAGAGCGAATGCCATCCCTGAGGAAACATTCAAAGAAAGACTTGAGCTTAAGTTCTGCTCACCAGACTGGTAGATGGTGCAAGAGTCAGAAATCACTGTATCACCCCATGGGCCTGATTCACAGAAAGGTTTTATAATGGTACAACCTTATTGTAAAACGCTCTGGGAATCAAGCCCTACGATGGGAGCACCACAATGTATACCACCTTTTAGTCTTAGAGGAGTAATACACCTGTAAAGGCAAGTTTGGCCTTGTGTGCTATTGCCCTTCCTTCCCCTTGTCCCATCTTGAAAATCCTGCTCGATCCACAGCCCACATTCCCTCCAGCTGACATTCAAGCTCGCAGTGCCCTCCAAAATGCTAAGACAAGCTTCATTTAAATAAAAGGTGAACGATGGACACAGGTGTTCAAACTAATCCATCTTGGATAAGCTAAAATTGGCACACAGGCAAGTATACTGTGAACATGCCTGTTCCGACTGAAAGGGTGACACCTGCCAGCCTTAGGCCCCCTCAGTAAACATCATGAAGTCTAAAGTATGATGACGATGTGGACGACTCGACGCACGGCTGTCTCAAACCCTGCCCAGTATGACCGACTCCCCATCAGCCCTACTCCAAGGAAGAGGATTATTGAGAAAGTCCACAAACAGAATAATACAATGAAGTGTGCTCTGTGAAATTCTGGCTCATACACCGTCCACCCCCATACCACCCCTATCCTGAAACTCTAAAACAGCAGTTTACAAATCATTCTAATACGTTGTATTCCAAACTAAAATGTAGACAATAGACAATAAAAAAACAGGGAACACTTAATATAAAAAAACAGCAAAAAATCTGTTAATTGATCACAAAGTGCTGATATCAGTAAGCATCATGCAAACGCTACTGTCATCTATTCCACAACTACACTTTATCCAGTCTCAATCCCTAAAGAGCATAGATCACTGCAACAGTCTAATGACAGTACATAGATTGACCTATTGCAGGACCCGCTTAATGATCCTTTGTCAATGTCTTAAACAAAGTCTTATGATCACGCTTGACATCCTCCACATGACACGTTTCTGTTCATAACTCTACTACTGCACGACCATTCATCAGGGAAATGAATGTTGACTCGTACATGCAATGATGGACCACCATCTGCATTTGTTAGGACCAGAGGAGTTTCCCTTCTCATGGCTCTAAAGGGGGAGTGAGGGGCCTTTGCCCTAGAACAACTATCCTTGGAATATGAGGTAGGCTTATAACCTCCACATACCATAATATTTCAATGTATACCTTTTACTTCTTTGTGTCTTCGTAACCTTATAGTATTGGTCTATAGTTCATTGAATGAATTGCATTAAATGAATTGTGAGGTGGTAGGAGTAATAGACGGACACAAAGGTGGTATGATGATTATCATAGAATTTTTTTCTCAAAATAAAAGGGGGTAAATTGGTAGAAATCCTAGCTTTCCCTACTTCTAAGAGGGGTTTCCCTGCCTCAACAAAACTAACTATAACTAATGAAACTATGGATGTCAGAATGTCCACAATTTAAATTCATTGTTCTGAGTACAAATCCTAACCTATTCCTCACAGCTAAACTTAAGAAACCGTGAAAAGGGTAAATGGCTCTTGACTGTCGGCCTGCCGCCCGACCTTGGAACTAAAACACCAAAGTTCCATAAAGGTGCAAAAAGTAAATATAAGTTCCACTGGACTCAAGGGGTTGACTCCCTTCCCCCAGAGTCCTTTGAAGAATACGCAAGGTCGTTTTCTAGGGCAGTACCAGCCAGCTAGGTACTGCAACAATGTTATTTATCTTGGTATAGCCCCAAACTGCGAAGCTTTCTCTTTCTCAGTTACTGCGGGCCTCAAGCCCTGTTCTCTGTACCCTTCCTCTTGGTCCACTCCCCTGCCAAGTGGGATTCACCACACTCTTGTTTTTCCAATCCGGTTTCTCTGGTTTCACTTGGACCCACAGCCTTGGTTTTACTCTCCTGCCAAGGTCTTCGAGTGCCAGTCACATATGCAAACTTCGGATTCCCCTTTGATAGCACTTGTGGGGCACTTCCCCAATAAGGCTTCCAGACTCCCTTCTCTTGTCTGCTCACAATGTCTTTATTCTAAAATCTCTCTCCGTTCCACAGCCCTGGTTTACTCTCATGCCAAGGTCTGTGAAGGTTATGTGTTCCCACAAAGTTCATGTTCCCCCTTACTGTTAGTCAGGGCATGCTGTCCCAGCACCCTTTCTCTAGGTTCTTTTGCTTTCGCCTCACTTCTGTCCATAGCCCTGATTTACTCTCCTGCCAAGGTCTGTGTGTATCCCTTCTGTCTGCCAGTCAGGATATGTCTTTCGGATGTGGGTCCCAGACCCCTTTCTCCTTATCACCCTTTCCTAGTGATTTTTTCTCTTTTACTTTGTTTCCTACTCCACGTATTCTCTGGATCTCCCCAACTGCCAGCGTAGTTACCTTGATACTTGTAGGGCCTTGGCTGTCTGTCTCCTATGGTTGGATTGTCTCCCAAGCGCTTCGCAGGTCTCCCAGTTGCAGCGGTATCTTTCCCGGTCGCTCACAGAGTTCCCCTGCAGTTTTCCGATGCTTTGAGGACATCATAGCAGCTCTGATTCCCAGCGGGCAGGTTTTCTACTCTCTAGTTTGCTTCCCACTTCCTGCGCCTTCCATGGGTCTGCTTCACTCTGGCACACTGTGGGCTTCTTTTCCTTGTGGATCTTGCCGGCTCCTGCCAAACTCTCGGTCTGCATCGAGTGGAGACAGTAGACGCGCTTGTTCTGTTTGCTTTCTGTCTTTAAATGACAGCTGGCCAATCACGTTGCTGCAAAGGCTCGATTGTATGCCGGCATTCAGGTTGGTGATCCTCATTACCCGTCGCCTCTTCCTCATCCCAGTGGTTTCTATCGGAGAAGTCTTGCCAAAGCACATCCAAAGCACATCGGGACATTATGTATTTGGAAATGGAAAAGGTATTAAGGGAAGGTTGGTGGGTCAAGGGGATACTGCATTCTCCCAAGTTCACCACTGTTCTCGATGGGGTCGCTTCTCCCCATGAGATCCTCCCACTGAGCACCACCACCAGGGGAACTCTTGGGTAGCGGCCTCAACTCCCTGGTCTCATGGGAAGGGGCCCTCCGTCTGAAGCTGTGACGAGACCCCAGGATTCGTCACAGAAGTTATTCATCAAATGTCGTCTGTTTAAAAACTAGACCCATTTTCTGCTCCATTTGAAGTTTACCTTCCATAATCCTTCTACATAACTGAAATCCGTTTCATGACTGGTTTTTCTCTGTTTTGGCCAGCAGTGAGTGGTTAGAAGAACTAGGACCACACCATAAGAGGCAGTATTTCAGAGAGAGAAATTAAGTTTATTATTGCTTATAGAAGTGGCTGGCAAAAGTCCTCTCTCTCTGGCAATACCGGTATTGGTTTTTTGTTCATTAGAAATTGCACACAGGCCAGGCTGCCACTGCTTGCAGAGGGGTACACTGGATTTGATGTTCTCTAGCAAGACTACCAGGCCCACCACTATTATGTACAGAGTGAGTCTGGGCATTCGGCCTGACCTACAAATAAATCACAACACAGTGGCAGGATTGTCAGCAGGACTGGCTGGGTGACATTTAAAGAAATATTGTGGCGGTGGATGGCATATTCCAGAAATCAGGTTTCCACCATTCAGTGCCACTTTTTTTCTCTGAGTTGTCTATATTGTTAGTGGTAGAAATGTAATTTCCATATATAAAGGCCTCGAAATTGTCAAAATTGTGCATTATGTCCATTGGTGCATGAAATTTGCATGGGCATTTCGGTTGTTGTGGCGTCAGTTTTGGCACACAGAATCCCCTTTTTACAGGGAAAAGAGTACAAGCAAAATATTAGGCAAATGTTTCCAAATTCGGTAAACCAGCTGTAAATACACCCTCCTCTACATTTTCAGGGTTAATTCCAAACTCTTGGTTGGGGGGCTCTAACGAAAAACAAAACAATATTTGGGGTTGGGGCATACAATGCGTCTGACAAGACCTCAGAATAGCAAGCAACTAAGGAACATTTAAAAGACACGTGAAAGAAAGAGAGTGAGAGAGAGCTCTACATCAGCTTATTAAATGCCCAGTACAGCAAGAGAAATTTAAAATGATATATTGGGGGTGTGGCCAGGTGCCGTATGAGATAGCCACAACTCCAACTTCTTTATTGAATTATGCCCTGAAAGGTACTTTGTCACATATTTAAAGATTACATTACATTATCTTCTTTCCACAAAGGTGGTTTTTGCATCCTATCGCTTGCTGAGAGATGAATTTATAAGAGAATACTTCTCATTTTCAACATGATTCTCTCATCTGGATCTAATCAAACAATAGTTGAGAACTACATGTGGGAAATAACGTTTTATTTGAACACTCTGTCATCTATTGATTGGAACTCCTAAGAGGTGCTGGGGTAATAGCGACATCTTGTGATTGCTTTGCCTCTATCTTCAAGCATCATATTGTTGATATGCTGTGCTCTTACACATCTAGCCACAATAATGAAAGGGAAGTAGTGGTTAGGACCTAGAGTGTGACATAAGTGTTTCCTAGTTACTCTGATTTGCCCCTCACTATGGCTTCACCAAAAGGCCAAGCAAAAAGCTCTGCTAATAAAGAAGCTTCTGCACCAGTGGCAGCCACTTTAAAAAGGCCAAAAGTGACTCCCTGCCTCCTGTTCAAACACTGTTGGAATCTAATATGGAGACTCTTTTATTAGAAATAAACCCTTCAGAGGAACTCCTGGATGAGCGATGGGCGGATTTTGAAAACAGAATGGAAGAGGTTGAGAGAAGAGTTAGTGTTGCTGAAGACGTTGCCACTCAAGTTGTTCATTTGGAACAACTCGAAGCAAAACGAGGATTTGGAAAATAGAAATTGTAGCAATAACCTCCACATATTTGGCTTTCCGAAGGGAGTTGAGGGGGATGATGTTGTTCTCTTTCTCAAGAAAACCCTGCCTCACATTCTGAATCTGCATTCTTCCATTGTCCTTAATATACAGAGTCACACAAGAAGAAAAATGCGAAAAGAACAATAATCATTTTGCTTCTTGAATATACACAACTTTAACTGATTATGCAGAAGACAAAGGGAATTGAACATCTGGTTTGAAATGGTCACAAAACTTTTATCTCACATAGTGTGTCTAAGGCTTCGGCCCAGCAGAGGAAAGAGCTGCTCTCCTATCGACCTGCGCTCAAGCAACTGAATGCGAGATATGGCCTGATCCATCCCTGCACTTATAGAGTCACCATCAATGGCAACACTTCTTTATTTGAGGATCCAGCTGATCTAAAGAATGTTATAAGACTACAAAAGATGGAGGCAATGGATACCTGAACCACCAGTCACATATATTTTTTCTTTTTCTTCTTCTCGGTATCAACCACTTGATCCATTATAATATGAAATTTCTCTGGAACAGTTATGCTCAAGAACTATGTGGAATGGGCAAGTTTCTTGTTTACTTGCTGTTTTGTCCTTCTATGGAATGTGCCTACACTCCCTTTTTGTACATGAAATTGCAATTCTGACATTCAAACTTTTTCTTTTTGTTATATCTCCCCTTCATATACATTTTGAGTGGGGTTGTCGTCAGCACTGTAACGTCACAAGTTTTCATTTTTTAACACCCTGTTGTCAGGTTCAGCAATGTTTGCTCTCATTTTTTCTTCTTTTTTGGTGTTTTTCTTCCCATTTCTACAGTTTTTGACAACCTAAGTGAAAATACCTTTGATTTGGTGTATATTAGCTATTGGCTATACAGAAATGATCTTGATTGGAAACGGGTTTTTAAGTGTTTATTCATTGTTGAAATAATGTTTTTGCCTCTCTCATCTATCATTGCAAGAATCCATGAAATTGTAAAGAATTCGGGTGGTTGCTGTATTGGCTAGTCAAGCAGACGGTAAACATAATGGTGTGGCCATTTTTATTAAAAAGGGCATTAATGATTAGATCCTACATAAAAATACAGACTCTAAAGGCAGATGGGTCTTAGCTAAATTATCGATTGACTCTCAGATTTTTTGATTCTTAATATTAATGGGTGTTACGCTCACCTCGTCTCTGCTGGGACGTTGGGGCATGGTTGGAGCTCTCCCTCGATTTGGCTCCCCTGGATAGACTCTCTCCCGCAGCTGCTGCTGGGCCTGCTATTCTGGACGCAGGTATTGCCCCTGAGAGAAAATGGGAGGGAATGAGAATGGCGTGGTGGTGTCTTGAATTCCCTCGACCCTCTCGTGCCAAAATGAAGTGCGCAAGCGTTTTCCCATGCAAGCTCACCCGTGGTATGTAACGCTGAGCTCTCCGTCCTGCTTCCTGTTGCAGGCGAGTGTAGAGTGGACATAGTTGCTTCACTAGTCCATGGAAGTGGTGATCCAGACCGGCTGCGACCAATCCACTTAGAAGGTAAGTCTTTTGATTATGATTAATGTTCGTTTTATTATAATGTATTTTGCCTTGATTATTAATAGTCCTTCTTGCAATGTCTTATCTCTTTCCGAATAGGTGTGAAGATGGCAGATCTGAGTCGCAGAGTGAGTGCGGGTATTCCCTTGAGGATGATGGAGCTCCCGAATTAGCTGGTAAGTTAGCCTTTATAATGGAACTCTAGACTCAGGTATGGTGCGGCCAAGCGTTCAATTTTTAATATGGTTGCTAACCTGTTGTGTTCTTTTTCCCTTGCAGGAGAAGACTGGCGGTGTAGAGCGGAGTCTGGATGCTCGGGAGCAGCTCTGCGGCTGCAAGATGAAGGTACCGCGAAGTTGAAGAAAAGAAGTGGAGCTCCCGTGTTGCTGGACGCCCGGATCAGGTGAGGAAAGGCTCCGACTCCGATAGAGATGGGATGCAGGTAAGATGCGCGCACAGCGATGGAGCGGCTGGAATCAGGTATGGTGCGCCTTCAGCGATGGAGTACCTGGAATCAGGTAAGATTCGCCTTCAGCGATGGAGTGGCTGGAATCAGGTAAGGTGCTCCTTCAGCAATGGAGTTGCTGGAATCTGGTAAGATGCGTCTTCCGCGATGCAGTAGCGGGATTCAGGTAAGATGGTCTTCAGCGATGGAGCAGCTGGAATCAAGTGGATGCACGAAGAGATGAAGAACAGGTAAGGACAGCGGTAAGCGTTACACTGCTTGAAGCAGAATAACGCAAAGCTGAGGCATGTGGGTGGGTTGGCCTTAAATAGGCTGGCCCTGGCCCCTCCCTTTGGCCTCGCCTTGTGGCTCTACCTTGCCCCTCCCAGGGACTCTTGCATGTGCCTTCCAATGATGGTCTATGGCGACGCCCGGCCCTGATGCAGGTGCCCTAGGCACAGAGTGTGCAAAGCACACTTTTCCATGAGCCTGGCGCCAGAGGCGCCAGGACTGGGTCCATTTGGACCCTGGGGGTGAGGAAGGCCTGGACCCTTGTCCAATGACCATGACAGCAGTGCCCACAAATCCCGACCCTAGCTTCTGGATTGATTTGAAATAAATGATTCTACAATCATACTTCCCTAACTTTGTGGGGACTTTTATATTATTATAGACCCTTTTCTAAATAGAAGAAGCTCATGTCAATTTAAAAATAGCAAATTATACACTCAATTTACAAGATGTTTATCGGAAATTCATGTTTTTGACTCATGCACATTTTCGCACCCTACAGCTTTGGATTTCATCTTTCCCTCCCACAGAATTCACTATTGCAAATCCTTACTACATGCACTAATTGACTCCACTTTGGAATGCTCAGTAATATCAGATCATTCTCCTGTATTAACACATTTGGAATTGGGATGCTTTAGTGCATAAGTAGATGGACATTTAATAAATCATTACTTGAAGATATTCATTTTGAAAAATCTTTTCTTGACTTTCACAAGTTCTTCTTTCAAATCAATAAAGCTGATGACACATCTCCAGCCAATAACTGGGATGCTTATAAAGCAGCCTTGTGGGGACATATTATCTCATATGAAGCCACGAAAAAGAAGGAGGTTAAAAAAGATCTGGATGTTCTTCACAGTCAACTGAGGGACTTAGAGAAGAAATACAATACAAAAGTGAACAATTTTATTTTTAAAGAGATCCCTGCTCTTCATTTCACTATTAATAATAAATTGACGGAGCTAGCTTGCAGTGTTGTACTAAAATGTAAGTCCAAAATGTATCAATCATCTAACAAAGCAGGTTAAGGTCTAGCCTCATGTGTCAATGTCAAAAAAGAAAGATCTAGACTATCTGCAATAAAGAATGACTTAGGAAAAGAAGTATCCTCTGATGTGGATATTTTGAATGTTTTTACCAATTTTCATGTGAAATTCGATTCCTCAAACCATTTACACTCTAATATCGACTTTACTTTATTTTTGTGATTGTTTAAAACGTAATCATCCAGTGGACATTGATTTAAGTAATCTTAATTACCCTATTCATGTGAAAGAAATCTCCAAAGCCATTAATGACCTTAAGAAAGGTAACGCTCCTGGGCCCGATGGGTTTTCTATGGATTCTCTTGCAAATGTTTCTCTTACCCTCACACCAAAACTGGACTTTCTATACAATTCTTTTTCAAGTATTGGTAAGTCATCGGGCTCCTTTACTGAAGCTCTTCTGATCCTTTTTCCCAAACATAATGAAGACAATATGAATTACCCAAACATGATAGACCAATTTCATAAATCAATTCTGATTGTAAAACGTTTGCAAAGATTTTAGCCAATAGAAAGAATCATTCACTCATAAATTAATTAAACCTGATCAAGTAGGATTTGTTAAAGGAAAAATTATTTCAGCTAACACTAGACTTTTTAGGAATCTTGTTCACTTTATAAATAGAAATAACCATCCAAAAAACAGCTACATAGCGGTAGCATTTGATGCTGAAAAAGCATGGGTTTAGAATGGGATTTTTTATTTCAAGCTTTAAAGTGGCATGGTATGGGTTGGAAATGGTTACATTCATTTGGTTAAACTTCTATATTCTGACTCAAAGGCATCTATATTTATCAATGGACAATTGTCTCCCTGAATTTCCCTTCATAGAGGTACAAGACAAGGCTGTCTCCTCGCCCCTATTTTATTTGTTGTGGACCTTCCTTAAGCCCCTATTTGAATTAATAAAGATATTGTAGGCATTATTTGTGGCAATTCTGAATTCAAACTTTCTGCATGCTGATGGCATATTCATTTTTCTGTAAAATCCAAGCACAACACTCCCTCATTTACTAAATACGATAGATTCTTTCGCTAATTTCTCAGGGTTTAAGTTAAATAAAGACAAGTTTGCGTTCCCTCCACTCAATATTTATTGTCTAAAACAAGATTTAACTCATTTAGGCCTTAGTTTTTGTCCAGTATCTATTACATATTTGGGTATTTCAATTTCTCCCTCGCTTTCTCAAATGGATATGATAATCTGCAAAGCTTGCAACTTAACTTATTTGAATCTGTTGCCTTATGGTCCCAGTTATTCCTTTCATGGTGGGTAATATTAGAGACCATCAAAATAATGTTCACACGAGTAATATTATACTATTTACAAATGCTGCATATCCCTTTACCATCCTCCTTTTTCAGATCTATTAATAAGATACTTTTTGATTTCCTATGGTGTCTTAAGAAAAATAAAATAATTGCTTGTAGTAAACTTAAAAATGCATAAGCTTGCGATTGTGTAGGTTTCCCAGACTTTAAGGATTACCATAGAGCCTTTGTTCTAAAACAAGCCAAAAATTGTTTTTCATTTTTTGAAATCATTAATGTACCTACTTAGTTGACGGTTGAAAAATATCTTTGTTACCATTTGACGTCAAGGATACCATCTATTTAATGGATATAAGGCGGGTTTCTCCAAAACAATATATCTTACTATTTCATACTTGAGGAATTTCCTCATCCATTAAACTAACATACCTACCAAGGCACTTTCTCCATACATATCGTGCAATAAAAAACATAACTGTAAATGATAGCCCTATTTTATGGAAAGCTTGGATTAATAAAGGAGTTAGAGTTATCAATAAGATAATTACGGGTGGCGACATCCTTACTACAGAAACATTTAAAACCAAATGTTAATTGTCAAGATTTGCTACCAGTCAATATCTTAGTTTAATAAATGTGTGATTGGACTCCAAGAGCAGGAATGATACGCATAACTTGGTTGTTGATCCTATTAGATTATGCTTCATGGAGTACCTTGATGTCCTTAAAGCTTCTAATGTCTACATCATTTTAAAGGGGAAAGGACCTCCTAATATTAAATAGTCATCAGACTTGCAGTACAAAGAGGACCGTAGGAAGCATTTTGAAGATGAAATGTTGTCTATACTTTGGACTAAGATTAACATGGTATCTGTGTCTGCGAACTTAACCCAAACTCTTTATTAAATCACACAGATGGCCTTTATTACTGCTAAGAGACTGTTTAATTCCAACATTTCTGACACTGGTTTATGTTGGTCATGTCACTCAGCCACTGCATGTATGTTTATTTAATGCTTGTTGGTGAAGGCCTTCTAGAACCAGATATGGAATGTCCTTTAACACATTTTTGAAATTCTATTTCTTAACTTTAACCAATATCCTTTTGGGAAGTCAATCATATAATGCTGGGAAAATTAAACCATCTTAAATTATTTTTGATTTATTCATACTTCTTGCAATTCACTTCATTACATTCAATTGGACAGATTTTACAAACATGTCTATTTAAGGATGGTGCAATAATATCTGTGAAGTACTGTCACAACCGCGGGTTCCTGGCGCTTGTGGAAGAGGTGGAAACATGGCTGCCACCTGACTGTGCCGCCACGTTGTATACCTAGACGTCGTTAGCGGTCTAGTCTTTTCAAACATGGCCGCCGCTGAGTGTATTTACTAGCTTACGCTCGGAGGTTCGGCGCGTTGCAACTCTTGGATTTCTCCTTTGTTGCTTGCGCTCCTCTTTACTTCGCTTGGCGGTGATCCGCCTCTGTCCTTATTTTCTCCTCTCCGTTGCTCCACTCTTTTCTCCTTGACCTCTCTCCTCCTCGCCCCCCGTGTATTCTCCTCCCTTCCTCCTTTCAGCCTGCATGCTAGCCTATTCGCTGTTTCTCTCCCGGGTTTCCATCCGTTGGCTCCCTTCTGTTCAGCATTCCAGCATTCTCTCCTTCCCCGTTCTTTTGTGCTTCTCCTTCACTTACCTGCCCTGGATCGTCATTTCATACTACTCCGGCTTGAAACTTCACCTCATATATTCCAGTCCAGCGGGGATTCAGCACTCCAAAGGGGTTTTTGTGCTGCAAGGCTTTTCCCCTTGCTTCGTGTGTCTGTCGCGGAGGGGAGTCACCGTTGATTCCTACCCAGAGTCACGGTGGCTTCCTTCCGAGGTCGGCCCTATCTACTCAAGAAGAAGAAAGCCCACGTTCCTCGCTCACACGGAAAGAAGTTGGATTTCTCTTCAACGTCAGGTGAGGAGGAAGGGGAACATGGAGACTCTCCGAGCTTGAGTGGGGAGGAAGATATTACAGATAAGCCTGTTGATATACCCACACAGTCTGGTACCCCTGATATGTACATAGAATGGAGAGTGCATCGCCACCTCGCCTTCTCTCTCACCAAGAAGAGTGCCCACATCCAAGCCTGCGTCTCTGCGGCATCTAACAACTCGGCCAAACTCTTTAAAATCTGCAAGGTGCCGGCCAATCCTGCTGCAGTCTCTACCTCTCCTGTCCCCTCCCAGGCCCTCTGCACGGCCCTGGCTTCTCATTTCATCTCTAAAACTCAGGACATCCTGTCCTCTCTTTCTTCCTCTCACCCTCCTCCCTCTACTCCCTGCTCTTCCACTGGCCCTTCTTTTGCCACCTCTCCTCCCTCCTTCTCTGCCTTTCCCCTGTTCTCCCCAGACAAGGTTTCTAGACAAGTCCAATTTATGACCGTCAAGGACCACATTAACACCCTGGCCCCTGCTCTGGCTGACTTCTGCAACTACTCCTTCAACACTGGAGTCTTCTGTTCCCCCCATGAAGCACTCCCTTGTGTATCCTCTTCTTAAGAAACCCTCTGCCGACCCGTCCTGCCCGGCTAACTATCGCCCAATCTCCATCACTCCTTTCCTGGCAAACTCCTGGAAAAGCTGGCCATCTCCCAGCTTAATCTTTACGCTGAATCTGTTGGTTGCCTCCATGACCATCAGTCTGGCTTCAGAGCTGCCAGAAGCACCAAAACTGCTCTGCTGAACATCCGTGAAGACCTGCTCTCCAACCTCGATTCCAATACCCCCTGGTCCTCATCTTTGTTGATCTCTCTTCTGCCTTTGACACCGTCAACCATGCCATCCTGCTCAACCATCTACGTGATAACCTGGGTATCAACGATCAAACCCTAGCTTGGCTGACTTCTTTCCTCTCCGATCAACACTCCCAGGTCCAACTTGGATCCTTCCTCTTCTCTATCTGTACTTGTGTTCCCCAGCGGTCTAACCTCTCTCCCTGGGTGTTCAACCAATACCTGGCACCTCTTGCCCACCACATTGCCACTCTCTGCCCCAACTTTCAGTACTATGCAGATGACACTCAACTCATTTTCAGGCTCCCTTTTGCCACCTCTTCTCCTTCTCTCATCTCTGTCTGCCTGCTAACCAGGAGTGGTGGGCCACCAATGATCTCTGTCTTAATGCCAGTAGGCCCGAGATTCTCCTCATCAGCACACCTACTCCCTCCTTTCCTGTCACTCTCTGGCCGGCCTCTCTTGGCCCTCTTCCTGCCACACTACCAGCTGCACCTCCTCAGAGATATTCTTCCTTTCCTCTCCTCTCCTCACTGTCTCCAGAGCTCTGGTTCTCTATAGGCTGGACTACTGCCACAGCCTCTTTCTAAATCTGTCTGCCTCTACTCTCCGCACACGGCAACTCATCCAAAACAGGACTGCAAGACTTGTCCTTAGCCTCAAGCCCAGGGATCGTATCTCTCCAGGACTGAAATCCCTTAACTGGCTTCCAGTGGAGGCGAAGATTAAGTTCAAAACCCTCTGCATTGTCCACAAGTCCTTTTGGGGCCTGGGGCCTCAATACCTTCAACCCTCTCTTCCTAAATATCTTCCCGCTCGAGCTCTTTGCTCATCCGCCTCCAGGCCCAGGTCCCCTCCCCCGACAGATGCACACCTGCACTGCCCCCCTTGGCACCCTTGCTCTCGGGGGGTGTTTCTGTATCCCTACAGCCCTCTACCAGCACTTGACACCTGATGTCTGCACTTACCCTTGCCACCAGCTGGCCGCTCTCTTTATTTATTGTTTTATTTATTGTACTGTTTATCCCATGTACTGCACTGCCCCTTCCCCGTTCCCCCTGCACTTTCCCCTCCCCCCTACCCTGCACTAGTGCAATCTCAATGTCACCTGGCCTAGTAAGGTGCTAAGGTCGTTGTCTCTGTCTTCCCTCTGCTCCCCTCCCTTGCCTCGTTGCACCTTGAAACACTTGTGTATAGGCGCGATGTAAATGCCTTATCATATCATATCATTTCTCTTTAAAACATGACAATTAATGGCAACACTTTGCTAATGATTTAAATGATACTAATGTCTAATCCAGCGAAGTTTAATATTAATAGCATTGATTGTTACTCTTGTTTATTTCTTTAAATGTGATGTATTATGTGCATACACCTCCCTTGTTTTCTTTCCTCGTCTTATCTCTTTCCCTCTCACTAAACCAAATGTCTTTTTCTTGCGTGTTTATACCATGTTTTTTTTATTTATCCTTATAATATCATTCTGATTTGACTTTTATTCTGATCGTTCATTGTTATCTAGTTACCCTATTATGGACTGTATGTCAAATGTGATATTATTTATGCATTTCTCATTGTCATATTGAGACTATTGGTTTGTAATTAGGATCTGAATAAAATAAAACTTTATAAACTAAATAATTATGTATTGTTCATCAACCCATCCAGAAGCCAGGTCCCACGTGCCTGCACCGTTATCTTCCCAAATATCGTACACCAGGAAACGTGCAATCTACAGGCGACATTAAAGTCAATGACGCAAACAACCACCCGACTCTGACACAGAGGGAAGACACTCAGGCCCTGATTCATGGAATTATTTGCGTTGAAAACGGGGATTTGCATGACATTCTGCCTGCAAATCCCTGTTTCATGAATGGGGATTTGCAGGCAGATAATTCCATGAATCAGGAAAATCCTAATCTCTGGCACAAGCGATACACTTCTCTGAGAACTATAGTTGCTCACAAGCGGTTAAGGAAACTATTAAAAACACCCATTCCCAACGTGCCTCCAAACTGCATCATGTACCAGGGATCTGCAACGGGTGCTCTCCAGATGTTCCAGACTGTGTCTTCCATGATCCCTCAGCATTGACTATGCTGGTCGGAGCTGGTGGGAGTTGTAGTGCAAAACATATCATGAGACCCTAGAACCTGGCATCTCGACACATAGCTTTGCTCCTGCATCTTTTCGTGGCCACCAGCCTTTGGACACGACCTCCACTCGTCCCCGTTTAACAAATGGGGACCTTATTAAGGCATAACATTTAGAGTTATGTCACTGCTGGGCCAGCTACTCTGTAAAGTATTGCACTTATAAAATCTGGAAAGAGAATATACATTGTAAATGGTTATTGTATCCCCTAACTGTCTACTAACTGTGTTCCTTCTGGTCCCCAATTCCCCCTCGTGCCCTGCTGGGCTTACACTAGAATATGCACATTCATTATAAATGGTAATTGGACCCGCACCCCTTTTCTTTTGCCTTCCCCTCCCTAGGTGAAATAAATAAATGAACCCCTAATGAGAACGATCAGCCACAAGCCCTCCTCCGTGACTAGCCCTGCATATACCCACAGCCCTCGCCCATCAGGGTGGAATAAACATACACACTGGCAAAATACAAAATAAAACATCTTTCCAATTCAAAGATGTACCAGAAATCCTTTGTCTGCATATCATATTTCAGAAGGACTTTAAAATCTTATGATGGGGGAAACTGAAGAGAAAGACACAGGATTTCCAGGGAAAGGGGGGTGGTAACGTGCTGGCACAGAGATAAGAGAAGACACTGCGCCAGAGACAAGGAGCAGAAGGAACTTAAAATAAGCAGCCATTTGAAGGAGCAACACTTTTGCCTTTTCTACAGGCAGACATATTCCCTCTATTCAGCTATCTTAACATTACATCTTTTACAAGGCACTATTTAAAAAAAATGCTCCAAATCAATGAAATAACATGTTGCTAGTGATCTCAACCTTTTCTTTGCAAACCAATATTATCCCACGACCTTTCAGACAGAGGCTTTAGCAGGCGGCAGTTACTGTATTAAATCATTTAATGTGACAAGACTGTAGAAAGGACTGAGCTGAATTGATGCAGTTACCCCAATCAACCTTAAAACTGCTGGTTTTGGAGGCTGAAACGACTGTTTTAAATCACACATATTTAACAAGAATGAAGATAACAGAGAATATTAGATCGGTCATAGCACTGGCATATATGTATCCCCCAAAAAGGCCAGAAATAGTGCCACGCCCACATTTACTTTCTGGAAAAAAGTTGCTTCCCCGTACATGTGGATATCTTATTGTCTATGACCCAAAACTAAAAAAGAAATATTCAATGGCCCACGACAATACCAATGAGAAATACCAAAAGAAAAGAGCAGTAGCAATCAGATGCAGGGCGATGAGTCATATAGTGAATAAATGATATGATATGGTATGATAGTTTATTTATATAGCGCATATATACAATGTGTTTCAAAGCTTTTCAAGAAAAGGGAGGGAACAAGGGAAAATACAATGATATTCTTACAGGCCATGAACAGTAAGGATGTGAAATTAACTATCATACGTGCCTGACGACATTTCAGATAATGCAAGAGCAAAGACAAAGATAAGGAAGGGCAGAGGAGTTGCTAGGGGGGGCTTAGGAGGCTGTAGCCCTGGTCTTTTGGTTGTAGCCCCGGATAGAATCTCAGGAGCTGCAACCAAAAGGCTAGCTAGCCCCCAGTCCCGACAGTTCTGACATTAGTGTAGCCCCGGGTCTTTTCCAGACCTAGCAACACCCCTGGGAGAGTGGGAAGGAAATGGAAACAGACAGGCGACTACCGTACTAGGCCTGATGACATTTCTGGTAGAGCCGGAGAAAAACAAAAGGTGAGCAGTGTAAGGAAGCAGAACAATTATACAGACAGCAGAAGAGAGAGGGTACTTCGAGGGAGGAAAAGGGGAGGCCAGAGAAGCAGCAGAGGGGCCGGAACCAGAATCAAGGAGGAATAAGATGGGATCATGTGAAAGAGATTTGGTGGGAGAGAAAGGCACCTAACTTGGCTTCGCAATGCAACCTTGAGTCCCCTCACAAGACAAGAACATCATGTGACTGTCTAAATCCACAGTGGGATCATAGGCACTGGACGCGAGCGGCCCACTTACCCAATGCTTTGTAGGTCTTGGGTGGGCACTTGGCAAACTTGAGATCCACCCACCAGCTTTCAGGTACCTGCTAATGGGCCCTTTTCAGCCACTCCCCTTTATCGATTGACCCTTTCTGCTTTCAGCGGTGCTTCCTCAGCTCCAAATACGAGCTCCTGATTAAAGGTGAAGAGGCCATTTCACTTCACCCTCTTTGCCCTTATGTTCTCGTAATCCACCCACCTGACTTCTTTCGTCTCAGGCTTCTGCGATGAACCCATCAGCTCCCCCCATTAACTGAGAAAGGGCTGTTTGTGCTTTGATTAGATGCTCCCCAAATCCAAGGTTCACCTCCCTATTCGCTCAGCCACCTTGACTGATGCTGGGTCTTGACCCCTTTGTCTTCGGGATCCTTTTAGCCAAGAGCAGACATGTGGTGGTGCCCTGTCTGATCCAACACTCAACGTACCTGTTCCATCATCCTAAAATATTTGGAAGAATATTTGCCCATCTACACATGTGTGGTGCGGGAGCCACCCTGGCACACTGTGTTGCGGCACTCCACATCGGTGCATGTATATCAGGGGAAACATGCCCCCCTTTTGGACTTGATGGGTTGATAAACTATCCCTTCTTTGAGCAATTGTTCAATTTTACTGATGGCAAAGGTTTGGGGGTGGGCATACTTCGCTATACAGTCTCGCACCTGTGTCAGGTGGTTTGAGGAATCAACTTCCGGGGCACCAGTGGCCAAGGGATGAATATCGGTTACTAAACCCTCATTCAGCCCCACTCCTATAGTACACCAGAAGGGATCCAAACAGATAGGAAACACAAGCAAATTATAAACCTCCTTGTCCAATTTTGGTAACGTAGATGGAACGGCAGGCTTATCTCCGAAAGGTTGTGGATTGTTGGTTAGTTGCAATACAGAAAAAAAAACAATTATTACCCAATGATAAAAGGCACTTTCCAGTCAAGGTTGCATAGAAATGTCAACTTTATTATTATCACAATAGACACTTCTAGCACACTACAAACTACAACCCACCCTGTAAAGGCATGCAGAGGACAGACAGTTTCTAGCAAGGAAAAGCAGTGCGCTCTGCATACTGACATGAAGATAGTCGGTATAGTAATTAATCGCAATAGTTCACGGATACTTGGTTTCAACACAAAGGGAGTAGTGGGTCGCAAAGTGTCACTAGGGGCCTGCAGAGAAGGACCAGGGGGACAGAACCACCATGTACATTGTGCTGTAGGAGTTCCTGCTGCTTGGCAGGGTCATGCCATTTTCAGGTCGCTTTGCAGCTTCTGTGACACAGTTCAACACAGGAGACAGCTGCGGGTATCAGGCAGCAGGCAGTTCGGTGAGCAAAGCTCGATGGACGGCCACAGGCAGACCTACACGGCGGCTCGTGGTCAGGAATTTTTGTCTCAGTGCTTGTCTGTGGTTCTGAAGCACTGGTCGAGGCGTCTTGGTTGGATTTAGCGACTGTTGCATAACAACAGTCAGCGGTGCAGTCGGTTGTAGCTTTAGGGGTTCTACTGGCTCGAAAATGTCCTTTAAGGCAGACATAGGTAGATGCTTGTCGATGCACTTCGACTAGCTTCTTCACTGGGATCGTGTCATCTTTTAAGGTGGATGGCCCAAAGCTGAGGAGAGTGTTGCCGGCATCCGCCTTGTCCTTGGTTTGGTTCAGAGACCCTCTGGCACTTCCCACCTAGGAAGCATGCTGCACAGCCTAGCAGGGCACACTGTGTGCTGGTTGGGTAATGGTTCTGGAGCTGCTAGAGGGTCCTCTGGATTTGGTATCTCCTTCTGTTCCCTGGGAGATGTCTTGCTTCCCTCTTCAAGGTCCTGGCCTTCCTTCACTGGTGAACGATGTAAGGCAGACTGTACCTTCAGCCAGGGTCCAATGAAGAGTTCTTCTTGCTACTCCTTGCAAAGTCTTCAGATGCTCTACCTAAAGAGGGGCCCTGCCCTCCTTGAAAGCCAATTGGACCACAGGGATTAGTGTAGGGTAAGCCTACCTTAATGAACCAATCCTGGATACCCACCAACAATATCCTGTATGCATCAGGTCATGACTAGAGTGCTTTGCAACACAGAAGGTAAAGGGGTGAAAACATGTAATACTAAGTCCCACCCATCTTCCTATCTGTTGTGGATCTCTTGAGGGGCTCTTTGGTTGCTGGAGCTCTTTGTGGTTAGTGATTAAAGTGGCAGATATCCCTGGAAGCTGCAACAAGACCAGACTTTCTGGTTCCGTCAAGCCACATACTCGTACCTTCTGAATGGGGTCTCCATGCAGGGATGACTACGGTAAACATGCAGTCCCAGACATGACATTTCGCTATCAGTCGATTCTGAGGGTGGGAGCTGGCATCAGGTTGGCACAGTGCCTATGAAACAGTCTTGGGGTTTCCTGTCTCCTTTGTTAGCCTCTGCAGCCAGACCCCATGTGGGCCTGTGTGAATTAAACTCTGATTAGTATGAGAATGATGCCACCAGCTATAGGGCTCAACAAACGGACATGGTGTATCCATGGAGCCTTTGTTAGTTAGTTAGGCTGGCCATGGCAGGGGGGAGGTTTGCCATCCCCCTTCTGTGTGTGCATTGTCCACTCCACCTGTCAGATCCCAAATAAGCATAAGAGGGGAGGCTGCGCATGTAGGCTGTATCTACCTAGAGTACACAGGTCTATGCATATGTTGTGCGGTGAGCATAGGAAAACATGTGCAGATAAGCCCCACACAGGTTTTAGAGGTTGATCTACCAGCATTCAATTTCATTTAAAATTTAAAGAAAGCCCAGGCGAACGCACACCCACTGTACGGATGGTTCAATTCCTCAAAGGGGCCCCCTGGGTCATACCTTCCTGAAACTTGTAGCTTGCTTTGCCCTGAATTTTGAAAGACGAACTGAGCATACACAGACAAGAGAAGCCTACCCACATGAGCCATAAACGCTGGCTGCCAGCTTACCATCCACCAACCAGCTTAGTGGAACTGGACCCTCGAAAGAGAGAGCCCAGCAATCTATTCTGGAGCCCAAACCAAGACACAACCAAAAACGAGCTGCAAAGTTCACGGTGAGAGTTTGGTGACCCCAAGCTGTCTGGACCAAGTACACACCCACCACACCTAAGCGCTTTTATTTATTGGAAGTACTGACAGTCACTTCTCCCAGAAATGACGTACATAAGGACAACCTTCCAGAAAATAGAGACAGTCCCTGGGAAGGATGCCTTCCCATAATTGCATGAGTGTAACAGCCAGTTGGTCAGGGAGTGGTAGAAAGGCACATATAAACGGGTTAAGCGACATCAAAGGAATAGAAATAAGTATGATACGAGGCTTTTGCAATGGACCAGTATTTATATGCGTGTGAATTACATATATACTTCCGGCTTGCATCTCAGAGTGCCATGCAGAATAGTCGGAGTCGAGGGTTCTGTTTGGTTAACAGCACTCTTTCACCAGTAGAGACGTGGATATTGCGCCCGTTTTCCCGAAGTTCAATGCTGTGTATTGGTTTGAGGTCCGAGGGTAGAGATTTACCTTGGTGAGGGGCCATGGGGGTGAAAGAGTGCAAGCAAAGGGTGCGCAGCAGGTAACAGGGGGACCGAAATCATGTGAGGGTGTACTAGAGAGAGCAGCAACCTGCCATGTTTTGAAGGGCAAGGCCTTGGATGGTTTTAAAGACAAGCACCAGCAAGTTAAAGAGGGATTGATTCTGCATCAGCAGCCAATGGCGTGCCGGCAAGGGAGGACCTAGGAATAATAGAAAGAGCATGGGTGGCAAAGATGATTGGAGTAAAGGAGTAGAGGGGAAGGTCCACGTGTAGGCAGACGAGAAAGGTGGGGTTTGTGACGAATCCGCTTCCGGGCACCAGTGGTCCAAATAGGCGGCAACGTCACCGGCAAGGATGGAGGAAGATATAGAGCACAGTTTGGGAGGGACAATCCTTGCCCAGAGAAAATCTAAGAAAGCCAGCGTTCCCCCAAAAGGGCCTGTAAATGCCTTGGAGCTGCATCAAACCAAAATAAATAAAAACGCAAAGGGTCCAAAAGTAGTCTTTTAAACCTATTTGAAATGCAAAAGGCAGGAAACAAAGGTTGCAGAAGGCAATACCGACTCAAGAAGGTTCCCCAAAAGACAAAAGTAATCCACAATTGGTCATAGAGCTTTTGTGGTTAGGGAGCAAAGGAGGAGGGAGAGTGCTGGAAAGCACCATTAGAAACATCCTGCAGAGCTTCAGCAGGGGCCTTTGTACAGGGCGGTGCAAGCTCCGAATTGCTAACTTTTGAACATTGGTTTTAAGCGATGTCCTAGTTGAACATCCTTAAGATGCTATTTGAGAGCACCTGAGGCATTGTTTACTTTTATTTGTCCGTATGCAGGGCTTTAAGTGGGCTGGGGCTAGCTGGGGTTCAGTCCCAGCGGTCTCTAGAAAGGGCTCCCGAGCGGGGGCCCACCACCAACTAGCCCCAGCTATCCCAACACCTCAGGCAGCCTGTGTAGCCAAAGCACTGCAGGGTTACACAGGCTGCCTGCAGGTGTCAGCACTTCAAATTAGGCATTGCCTTTTCTTTTTTTCAAAACCGAAGTACTGGTCCCCTCGTCCTGTTTCTGAGTAGAATCATCATGCAGCAGACAGATCTTTCACTCAAGAAGCACGTGGTTGTTAACCACGTGGCTCCTTGAATGAAAAGGCTGCCTGCTGAGTTGGAGACCTGGGGCCCACTGGTGTCACACCTTTGGTACGCTAAGCCAATCCTTTTGTTTAAAAGGTAATAATGCCAGTGCGTCCCAACTCCCTTGCTTTCACCAGCACCACCCCCTTAGGCGAGGGGGAGCTCACGTTAAGGGCATGGCTTAGGTACACTTCTACTTAAGCCTTGTCCCCTAATCAGAGCCCCCCCCCCCTGGATTTAGCATCCCACTTAAAGCACTGCATGCATTTGTTTTATTTTATTGTTCACTTGTTAGGCACTTATACAGTAAGTACATTCTGAGGGAACATGGGATTGAAATATATTGAAATAGACAACATTGTAAATGCTGTCAGCAAAGTGTAATTTGCAGGCAGCATTTATATGTTTTACAAAACGGAGTAAAATGAAAGAATAAAGGCGATTTGGCCTGTTTTTACTCTTTAGTTTGCTAATTGATTTGCTATGCTTACATGCGAGGCATTGTTTACTTTTATTTGTCCGTATAAAGGGCTTTAAGTGGGCTGGGGCTAGCTGGGGTTCAGCCCCAGCAGTCTCTAGAAAGGGCTCCCGAGTGGGGGCCCACCACCAACTAGCCCCAACCATCCCAACACCTCAGGCAGCCTGTGTAGCCAAAGCACTGCAGGGTTAAACGGGCTGCCTGCAGGCCTCGCCTTTTCTTTTTTTCAAAACCGAAGTCCTGGTCCCTTCGTCCTGTTTCTGAGCAGAATCATCACGCAGCAGAAATACCTTTCACTCAAGAAGCACGTGGTTGTTAACCACGTGGCACCTTGAATGAAAAGGCTGCCTGCTGAGTCGGAGACCTGGGGCCCACTGGTGTCACACCTATGGTGCGCTAAGCCAATCCTTTTGTTTAAAAGGTAATAATGCCAGTGCGTCCCAACTCCCTTGCTTTCACCAGCACCACCCCCTTAGGCGAGGGCTGGCTCATGTTAAGGGCATGGCTTAGGTACACCCCTACTTAAGCCTTGTCCCCTAATGAGAGCCCCCCCCTCCCCGGATTTAGCATCCCACTTAAAGCACTGCATGCATTTGTTTTATTTTGTTGTTCGCTTGTTAGGCAGTTATACACTAAGTACATTCTGTTTCAAAGCGCCTACAGGGCAACAAAGAGGGAACATGGGATTGAAATACATTGAAATAGACAAAATATTAAGTACAGTGGCGGAATGAAATGACAAACCTACTTTGCTTTGTGAGTATTCAGAACGTGCAAGTGCAGCAAGGAAGGGGGGCAGTGGGGTACGTGCTGGGGTGTCCATGGGGTGTCCGATCTATGAAAGCCTCTTCAAAACAGGTTCATCCCTGTTCCTCTAAAACCATCAAGGACCACATTGACACCCTCGCTCCGGCCCTTGCTGATATTTGCAACCACTCCTTTGCCTCTGGATCCTTCCCCTCCCCTCTGAAGCACTCCTTTGTGCATCCTCTTCTCAAGAAACCCACAGCTGATCCTTCTTGTCCTGCTAACTATCGCCCAATTTCCATTACTCCCTTTCTTGGCAAACTCCTGGAAAAGTTGTCCATCTCTCAGCTTAACCTTCATTTCAATTCTGTTGGCTGTCTCCATGACCACCAGTCTGGCTTCAGAGCTGCCAGAAACACGGAGACCGCTCTCCTGAACATTCGTGAAGATCTGCTCTCCAACCTTGACTCTAACATTCCCTCTGTCTTCATCCTCCTTGATCTCTCTTCTGCCTTCGACGCGGTCAACCATACCATCCTGCTCAACCGTCTCCATGAAAACCTGGGTATCACTGACCAGGCTCTGTCCTGGCTGATCGTTTTCCTCTCAGATCAACCCTCCCAGGTCCAACTTGGGTCCTTCCTTTCATCTATCTTCCTCTCTACCTGTGGTGTTCCACAGTGGTCTAACCTCTCGCCCTGGCTTTTTAACCAATACCTGGCAACTCTTGCCCACTGCATTGCCATTTTCTGCTCAAATTTCCAGTGCTACGCTGACGACACTCAACTCATTTTCAGGCTGCCCTCTGCCACCTCCTCTCCCTCTCTCATCTCTGATTGCCTAACTGACATTCAACATTGGTGTGCCGCCAATGATCTTTGTCTGAATGCCAGCAAGACGGAGATCCTCCTCATCGGCACACCTTCACCATCCTTTCCCCTCACTTTCTGGCCAGCCTCCCTTGGCCCTCCTCCTACCCCCACCTGAGAGGCTAAGAACCTCAGGGTCATCTTTGACTCCTCCCTTTCCTTCTCCGCCCACATTTCTGAGGTCTCTAAAAAGTCAAATTTCCGACTGCACCTCCTCAGAGGTACTCTGTATTTCCTCTCCTTCCCCCCGAAGCTCATGCTATCCCAAACTCTAGTTCTCTCTAGCTTGGACTATTGTAACAGCCTCTTTCTAAATCTACCTGCCTCTACTCTCCGCCCTCTGCAACCAATCCAGAACAGGACTGCGAGATTTGTCCTTGGCCTCAAGCCCTCGGATCGTATCTCTCCAGCTATGAATTCTCTCGACTCGCTCCCAGTGGATGCAAGGATTAAATTCAAAACCCTCTGCATTGTCCACAAGGCTTTCTGGGGCCTGGGTCCAAAATACCTTCAGCTATCCCTCCGCAAATTCCTCGTCTCTCGAGCTCTTCGCTCCTCTACCTCCAACTCCCTCAGGGTCAGTCGTTTTTCTAAGAAACGAGCTGGGGGTAGATCTCTGTCTTCGGCTGTGGCCTCCCTCTCGAACAGCCTCTCTGCCACTCTAAAACTTGAGGAGAACCATCTCCGGTTCTGGAAGCACCTCAAGACCTTCCTCTTTTCTTCTGCCTTTGCTCCCCCTCTCCCCTGCTGATCTGTTCTCTCTTGGCACTATGCACCTGGCCACCCTCTGTTCTTTGGGCCCAGGTACCTGCTCATCCTGCCACCCTCCCGCACTGCCTCCGGGCCACCCCTTGCACTGGGGTCTGTATCTGTACCCATACAGCCCCCCCTTTTTCTTCCTGCACTTATCAGACATACCCTGTCTGCTGCCTTAAACCTAGCACTTGCAAATTGCTGGCTGCATTACCACTGTTTGTTGCCTTTATTATTTATTTATTGTTATTTATCTGTTTCTCCCCTGCTTCGCACTTTCCACCTTTGCCCCTTCCATGCACTTTTCCCCTCCTCCCTCTCCCATGCACTTGCGCGTTCTCAATGTCACTGGGCCTAGTAAGATCGCTGTTTTGTTCTCCCCTGTTCCCCTCCCTTGCCTTGTTGCGCTCTGAAACACTTGTGTACGAGCGCGATAGAAATAAAATATCAATCAATCAATCAATCATGCTTGTGAGTGAGCTACAGATGAAGTGCAAGGTATGGTAAGTGCTACATGGCCTGGAACTGCATCGGGTGGAGAAGTGCGAGCCTCCAGGCGGAGGGGGTGCCGAGGCAAGTCGGTAGACAGAAGCTGGGGCGATTGGGTGGGAGAGGTCACAGACCCAGAGGATGCATAAAGGCCCAGGACACTAATCACAGAAACTGTGAGATTAGCAGAGATGGGAAGATGAGAAGGAGGAGGAAAAGAGGAGTCCTGAGTTGCTTCCGGAATTTAAGAAACACCAGCTCAAGAAGCAGAGTGAGGGGGAGGCTGTTGCATAGGAGTGAGCCAGCTGAGGAAAGTGATCGGCATCCTGCCCTCTGTTTAGCGAAACACTTTGCACACAAGGAGTTGGTGCCAGAGGAACGTAGGGGTCTAGCAGGAGAGTATTTGGTAAGAAAGAGTTGCAGATAGTGTGGTCTCCATCCCCAGACAGCCTTGTGGATCAAGCAGATGGATTTTAATTTAATCTGTGCACCAACTGGGAGCCAGTGAAGACTTTTTAGGGCTTGAGAGATGCAGACCATGGGCTTGAGGCCAAGGATAAGTCTTGCTACCCTATTCTGGACTAGTTGAAGGGGTTGCAGAGTGGAGGAAGGTAGATTAAGGAAGACACTATTGCAATAGTCAAGCCTAGAGAGAACCAGGGCTCGGGTCACATTGAGCTTCTGGGGGAAGTGAGAAAAGGGAGAATTCTTTTGAGAAGGAAGAGCTGAAAGTGGGACTTCTTGGCAATGTACTGAGTATGAGGGAGGAGGCGAGAGAGGAGTCAAAGATGACTCTGGGGTTTCTGGCTTCAGAAGAAGGAGCAGGAGGAGGGCCCATGGTAGAAGGCCAGAAAGAAGGGAAGAAGGAGGGAGCAGGGGTCCCAACGGGAAGGATCTAAGTTTTGTTGGCATTCGTTGGCAGTGCACAATGCCCGGATGGCAGCTAGGCAGTCAGTGATGAAGGAAGGTGCAAGAGGGTCAGCAGGAAGTTTGAAAAAGAGTTGAGTGTCATCGGCATAACACTGGATGTTGGGGGAGAAAGAGGAGATGAGGAATGCCAGCTGAGCAAGGTAAATGTTAAAGAGCCAAGAGGAGAGGATAGCACCCTGGGGGACACCACAGGTGGAGAAAGAATTAGGAGAGGAGAAGGTGCCAAGGATGACTTGGGAGGAGTGGTTAGTTAGGAAAGAGGTCAGCCAGTCCAGTGCCTGTTCTGAGATACCAAGGGTATCATGGAGCCTTTGTATGAGGATGGAATGGTTGACTGTGTCAAAGGCAGACACGAGATTGAGTAGGAAGAGGACAGCTGGGGAGTTGGTATCCAGAGATGCGAGCAGTTCTTCAAAAGTGTTTCGAAGAGTTTCTGTGCCTCTGGATGCATGGAATCCAGATTGATGGTCTTGGAGACCACCAACAAGTTCAGCGTGCAAGTTGAGTTGGGGCAAGGCCAGCTTCTCCAGCAGTTTCCCCAGAAAGGGGTGATTGAAGTAGGACAGTAGTTAGCTGGACAGTTAGGGTCTGCTGAAGGTTTTTTCGGGAGGGGTTGCACAAGGGAGTGCTTGAGGACGGAGGGGAAAGATCCAGTGGAGTGGTTGCAGAGATCAGCGAGTGCAGGAGCAAGAGAGCCAATGTTGTCCTTTGTGGTTCTGGATGAGCAAGGGTGAACCCGTTTGGAAGAAACCTTCATAGAGTGGAAAACTCTGGTAACTTCTTCAGGTGTTGTAAGCAGTGTTCCCAATTGAACAGAAACTGCCAGATATGCAAGCATGTACGGGAGGGTTTCTCTGTAATTGTACACGGTGCCTCCCAGTGTGTAAAATGGACCCCAATGTGGTCTGCCTGTTTTATGCTGGCGCATGAAGCTGGCGGACCCCATGGGTATCTCCAGCATGTATACTGGCATGAAAATGCATACCAGCACAAATACTGGAGCATTTGAATGGCGGAGAGAAAGGGAGGCAGTGGAAACGCGGAAACGCAAGTTCTGTTACGCCCCTCCTCTACGCCATACAAATGATAGAAAATAAGCTGTGGCATGGCGTGGTCGAAACAGTGCATTTTACAGCACAATTTTCAGAAGACATATTACAAAAATCTATAGCGTTTTCAGGCAGTTCTGAAGACATGAGTTCTCATCAACAGTCACTCAACCTGCTGAGCTACATTTTTAGCTTTGTGCATGAGTACTGAACTTTCAAAGAATCCAGCATGGTATGTTGGTATGTGATATGTCGCTCCCCTGAGTCTGGCCAATGCCACTGTATTACCAACAGGGTAGCTCCGAAAAATGCCTCAAAAGTCTGGGTTTTTTCATCTCCCGCAATAAAGACACTGCACACCATGGCCTCACTTAGGACATACAGTTAGAACCCGAAAACGGTAACCATCGCTAAGGGGGCAAGTGAGGCTCCTGTTCCATTGCTAAAGAACAGAGGGGTGGTTGATGCCGTGCCCCTGTGTGCCCGCCATCATGAGCCGCGCTGTGTGAACCTCGTCCAATTAGACAAGTCCGTAGATTATGCGCCCAATTCATGGATTTATTATTTTGCACGGTTGAAAGTGACTTTGCACCACTGAAAAGTGACTTTGCAGTGCCGACACAAACCCAGATTCATGGAACTGTGCAAAGTGTATTTTGCAGTGCAAAGTCAGTACAAAACCATTTTTGCAGTACAAAATGACTTGACTTTGCACTGCAAAAATACACTTTGCACAGTTCCATGAATCAGGGTTTGTGTCGGCACTGCAAAGTCACTTTTCAGCAGAGCAAAGTCACTTTGAAAACATTTCATGAATCGGGCCCAAAGTATTTGATTTAAGATTGTAAGCAATCGATGTAATATGTTTCATGTAACAAGCACCTTTAGCATGGTGTTTATTGGAATTATGGTTTATATACAGTAATGTATTGATATAATGAATTTTCTTTTAATGTTGCTGATGTAACTGGGTAAATGTTTTTTTCCAACCAATAAACCTAATAAAAAAAAATGTAACAACATTTTAAACATTGGTTTTCATGTAGAACCTGGTACTACCAAATTGTTCCTTTTTGAAGCGCTACAAAATCACCCCAATTCATGAGCTCGAAAAACCGCAAGCAACCGGCACATCTATGGAGTGAATTCTTAACCCACTGAACTATCATACATAATACGCTAAACTTACAAGGCTTCCCCAAAAAGAACAAGTCTATCTTGACATCTCTTTGTAATCATTCCAAAGCCCAATAGTGATAGATCAGTCTCGCTCTGTTATGCTGAATGGCGCGTGGGCTTGTTAGTGCCTTCGTTTCCTGCTCGTTCATTGATTTGCAGCCAGCTTTCTAGAAAAAGAAATCACATTTCAAAGCTTTTGGCCTAGAGAAAGTTAGCTCTGTGGGTTGTGCGCATGCTTAGCAATCTGTATGTGTTAGGCAGGTTGCAGGTTTCGTTCCCAGCATGGCCCTTGATGGTCCATAAAATGAGGACCACTGAACTGAATTCGGCAGTACGAATTATATTCTCATTGCCACGGAAAACATCTACTTCAGAGTTCCAGAGAGGACGTCACTGGCTGCCAGTACAACAGAGGATAGAGTTTAAAATTGCACGCCTTGTTTTCAAATGCATCCACGGCTCGCCTCAACTGATTTGACATCTAAGATGGTACTCCATGATCCCACTTGTACTTTGCGATCCAAGGGATAAGGTTCACTAGCAATTCTCCCCTCTAAAACAACTACTTGGGGAGATAGGCGGTTCTCCTTTGTGGGCGTCCATGCCTGGGTAATTCTCTTCTGCAATATCTGCGGCAAGCCAATTCCTTATCTAGTTTCCAGAAGCAATTGAAAAGGTACCCGTTTAAATAAATTCCGTGGCTACTTTAAAGCAGTTATCTATGTCTATGCTCATTTAATTTGATCTGCGCCCAGGTGCAGTTTCTGCTAGGCGCCCTCTGGGGATATGCACGTTAGAAATAACAAAATCAAATCAGAAAATAGTCTGAGGCTCCAGTGGGGTGCATACATTTTAATAGAGACAAAGAAATAGAGCTGGGGCTTAAAAGCCGCTGATTATCAGCCAGCAAGGAGCAGAAACACTAAATGCCCACTGAAAAGCTATAAACCCTTCTTTGTCAGCAAGTGACTGATATGGAGAACCGATGTTAAAAGGCATCAGACATCGAGGTAATAACACTTCTGTATACCCCGGAAGAAGTTACGGCAGGAAGGGCTCCAGCAAATGCAGCTTGCAAGTCACGCTGCAAAGCCCCAGAACGAAATCAATATCCAAAGGTAAATATTGCCGTGTTATAAGATTGCTAACTGGCAACATGGGGGCAGTTGCTGCCACCCCCACTCTTCTCCTTCCGAGGCTCGAAGCCCCTTCCAAATGAAAACAATGAAAAGCCCCGACGCCGTCCATGTGGATGACCCCGCAGACAGGTAAGGGAGGGCTTCAATTTGGAGACCCCCATCCAGCTGAGAGAAAAGGCACGAGTCTGCCGCCCGAACAGGCATGGGAACCTGTTAACACGTGTGTTAAGGCTTAGAGGGGACTGTGCCCCTCTAAGCCATTACACCATTCATTCAGCACCATTGAAATGGTCCATCAGACGTGACACGGGTTGGCACCCTCATCCTTCACGCACGCTAGTAATACATTGTTGAATCATTTTAATTGCATTGGCGCTATTCGTCCACGGTATGCATTTTGTATTTACCTTGCGGGATATGGACGATGCCCACCGTCAGGCCGGCCACCAGGTCCCCCATCAGCCACCTGCGCACCTTGTAGCGTGGCAGCCACGCCAGCAGCGGCACCCGCTCCGTCAGCGTGCGGCGCAGTGCCTTGACTGAGCCCCGGCACCTGCGTCCTGCCCACTCGCGGAGGCTCCCACCCGTGGCGTGCCCTCCTGCCTCCTCAGCGCCGAAGAGCTTCGCGAACTGCTCCTCGGTGTAAATGCTCCTGTGGACAGACACTCCAGAGGCCATGGCGCACCCTCCCCTTGTGATCGCGTCCTCCGACTCACGGGCTTTTATATGGCTGATGGACGCTGTGCGCCCACTTCTCGAGCGGGAGGTTGGTCAGTTGGCCGTGGTCCCGCCAGAGGAAAAGGTGTGGTAGCTTGAAGTCGCTGGCAAGTACATAAAAGCCCCCTTGGCAGCGGCAGCTGTGCAAGTCCTTCCAGGAGAAAGAAAGACGCTGCACTATCGCAATGGACGGTATTGTAGAAACATAAACCATTGCCGGAACGAGTGTGTTTGTAACTCTTTCTACCGGTCCTGCGACCAGGTGCGGGGTCTCGCACGGTTGTTCACGCTCTCTCCCTCACGCAAGCGCACGCACATTTATCTATCGGACGATTTAGGGACGAGCAAAGCGTTTTTCCTACCAGCTGGCAAATTTCGAAATCCGTGGAAACAACGGATGAGCATGAACACCAATGCTGTCTCCAACCTCAGAACACAGCTGCACACGCTCCATGAAATATAGGCCTACTGGACCATCCCTCAGCCCCAATATACTCTCCTCACATACCCAGAGCACATCGTGGCACAGTCCCAACAAATATTCACGCATGCCTGTGGCCTCAAGAGACTCACGCAGCCCCAGAAGCCCCTCACCCAGCCACAACAGGAAGCCAGTCGCTCGTGTCCCACTGTAGCACACCACAACATGTGAAGGTCCCCATTGCGAGCCATGCTGAGGGGGTCCACCCAAGAGCCACAACAAAGCATGGGACGCACCACACTTCAGGCTGGCCCGGACCACCGGCGCACCCAATGTCCATGATGATCATGTCATGCAGGGGCACAGACCCACTACACTAGTTGAAACATACGAGTACTTTTTTAATCAACACTTAACTCTTTTACCTAGAGTAAAAACAAGGGGTGGTGCCTGGTACCCAAGTGTACCAGCCACCAGTGACTGCGTTTGCTGCATTCTCCACACGGGTGCGCACGTGCTCACACACACACACTTAATCACATTCATACCCATTCATCCACCAGTCACTCACTCATAGACCTTCTCTCACATTCACTCACACAGCATCCGGCTCCCACCCACCCAGAACACACACACACACACGCACGCACGCACACACACACACACACACGCTGCCATCTAGACACATTCACGCACCAGTCACTCACACATACACCTTTTCTCACACTGCATTCTCGAAACGGGCACCCACCCAGAACATTCACACACACACAAAATCACATTCATACATATATATACACCATATGCATACATCTGTGACAGGCACCGCACGCAGGCATAATAAACACATTACATATAAAAACGCTTTGTTACCTTTTAACCACTGTAGTTTCAGTTCGCCGGTACACTGCGTCACTCCAGGGCTCTGGCTCCTGCATTCTATGCAGACAGGAGCCAAGGAGCAGGGAGAGCTTCCCCTGCTTCTGGGTTCCAGTATGACGTGGTGCGCAGGGGAGCCAAAGGCGGAGCACCTCCATCCCAGGCCCCGATCCGCATTCGGCCTCATCCAGTAGAGGGCTGGGGCCGACTGCGGCTGGCGGTCAGGGTGAGGGCCGGGCCCCTACCTGGACATGGTGCACCAGGGCACCCCACACAAGAGAGACGGCGATGTATCCTGCTATGCCAGTGGAGCCCCAGCAGACCCTCTCAGAACTCACTACCGACTCTCACACATCCTCAAAATAACTCGCACAACTGTCTCTCTCGTAGCTCCAAAAGACCCTTATGCAGCTTCTAAAAGGTCCTGACACAAAGAAAAGTCACCACAGGCAGCTACTCATCAGTCTCGTACAGGCCCTGAACACGCATACTTTCACAGAGCCCACATTAGACCCTCACACTGACCCAATGGTTTCTCATATTCAGCTTCATTATGAGTTTGGCGGTTCAGTACGTGCTTGGCGTTGACTCAGTTACTGCCCCTGTGGATGCGTTACTACCAGCAGATTACCCCCACTTTGCCTCCCAAAATTGGAGTATTTATCACATCATAATTACCACTCACTATAGATCCTCCAAAATTCCAATGGAGCCTAGTGGAGTGCAAACATGGGCACAAACACCACTGTTACCCAACTCATTAGCCCATGGTAATTCTGCACCGCTGAGCGGCAGTAACAATAAGCAAGTTTGACGATAATTCCAGCAGAGTTACAGCCAACTCGTAATGATGCAGATTGTTTTTACAGGACCACCCGCTGAAAATATGCCCCTTTCCTGCTGCCATATTACCATTCTTATTTCACACATTCTGTCTCACCAAAGTACTTTGCTGCCTTTTAGGGGAGATATCATACAAAACTAGCCGATCAGATAGCACAGTGAGTTGAACGCTCGACCTTGATATCTGTGCACGATATGCCTTAGCAGATACGATTCCTGGCATGGTCTACTCATCCTTTCATCACTCCGAGGCCGATACATTGAGCATCACTCTGTGGGATAATAATGTCATCTGTTATTTAAGCGGTAGATATTTTTATTGTGTAAAGCATCATGTTTTGTCCTCCCTTTTTTCCTGGCCTTTAATGCTTTGAAGCGTCCTTAGGGTAGCATTAGCAATATTGAAGAGATGAAAATAGCATATTTGTAGCTTTCACACCCCGGCTCCGGCCCGTCAGCTGTGAGGGCTTCAGCTCAAGCTGTGGTTCCAAAATGGCCGCTGTCATCCGAAAAGGCACCTAATCCCTTTCTTAAGTTTATGGCAGCCATTTTTGTTGATATTTTTATTTCCACAGTGGGTGGTGAATGCACAATTGTGCCCTGGAAAGGCGGATTGTGATTGGTCAATCTGCCTTTCCTGAGTGCGAATGCCTATTCCCTATATCATCTTTCTCAGCACAAGCAAAGTGCTAAAAAGTAACCAATATATCTGAATACAGCAGAAGCCCCTCCCAAGAAATTGCAGCCTCCATAGGAGAGCAGCTGGGAGGCAGGTTCGCCGCCAGTGTTGATACTTTTAGGAGGCACTTCCTTCTGGTTTTCCACTGCCAGCTTCACAGTTCTCTTTGCCTCTATCTCTTTTCTGTCATATGAATTACTCGTCTGTGGAACCTTGAAGGCTAATGCATTATTGCACATTTTGGGATATTGTGGATTAGTTCTTACTGCAATAAAAGCCATGGATCTCCTGAAGGAATCTATTTACTGAATTAGCAAAGTTCCTTGTGAGTCATCGCATGCTTGGCATGCGGCATGAAAGAAGAGATGTAGGCGAACTACCTCCGGATATTAGGGAATCGGTCATTGTCATGAATCTTAAGAAAGGCAAGGATAGGGAATTTTGCCAGTCTTATCGGCCAGTCTCCCTACTCAAATGCTGAGTTAAGGTTTTGGCCAAGGCATTGGCCGATAGGCTACTAACGCCCCCCACCCACACTTTGGTTCACAGAGATCAAAATGGTTTTATGTAAGGAAGAGGGACTCGCCTCAATTTGCAGTGGCTGTTTTGAGTGATTACCTCAGCAGACTGGCTGCCGGGCGATAACAAGGACATTCTTTTCCTAGACTCTTATAGAGCTTTTGATTCCATTGACTGGACTTTCATATGGGGAGTTCTAACAAGGATGGGTTCTGTACATATGTTCATTGACTGGGTGAAGCTACTTCATAACTCCCTGATAGCACGGGTAAGGGTGAATGGACACCTCTCACGTCCCTTCCATTTACAGCGGGGCACAAGGCAGGAGTGCCCCGTTTCTCAGATTTTGTTCACAATCCTTATTGAACACCTGGAGGCAATGAGAGGCGATGGATTGGTTATGATATTGGATAGCCGGGGGGCATGTGGATAACTAGGGCATGTGCAATACTACACAAGCTAGGTACCCATAGTAGTCTATGGGTCAGATGGGGGAAATCAGTATACTACATCCTCATGGGGGAACGAGAGGCCCACGAGCCATGGGGGGAACTTGTACCCACTAGAGAACTGTTAAACAATGTGGCAGCCATGGTTACTAAGTGAGAGGAGTAATTCCTCAGCTTAAGTTGGGATCCAATAGTGGCTGGTTTCCTAAGGGTTCTCGAGAGATGGGCAGAGCTCCGACAGTCTCTTGGGCATGGTGACACTCCTTTTTTATCTCTTACAGTTTTGAACTCCTGAAAGAGTAGAAAAAGATAAATGAAGAGATACACTGCCATTTTATATAAGCGTGCAAAGTGTTGCAGCTCATTGGTTTACCTGGACCAAGGTTAGTAAAGTGCACAGAGTCTTGATAATGTGCAAAATGATTCAAGATAGAAAGAGAAACTAATGGAGTTACTCTCACATATTGATTTTGTAGAATAAACACAGGAAAATACTGATATCCCCACCTGAAGAAGGGCAAACAGATCGCCCGAAACGCGTAGTGGAAGTCCTAGGTTAAAACCCTAGAAGCCAGAAATTGGGCTTTTTGAATTTGAACAACAGACAAAGGATATCAGGACATTTTGGAATATTTGACTGTATTTAAGTGAAGTTTTGTTGTTGAGAAAAAAAAAATGTGTTGAAAAAATTATGTTGAAAATGATGTTGAATGTGTTATCACGAAGAACCATGTATATGACAATATAAGGTTATATATACAGAATGCTTAAGTTGAATTGAAGGTTAAGTGAGTCAATAGAAAATGATTGTATAAAACCTTTTTCATGAAAAAATAAATATACACATATTATTGTGTTTCTTATAAAAAATACACTTCTGTACACGTTAAGTTTATTGATACGGTTTGGCTGTTGTAATTCAGCACAAAAGTGTGCATTTGTTATGTCTTCCGGCTATAACGGTTGACCCTCACTATGTGTTAAGTTTTTCAGTCTGGTAGCACAGACTTAACAGATTGCACCTAAGACTATAAAGCAACATAGACAAATATTTGGATTCATTCAAGGAAAATACTAGCAGAGAGTGCACCTCCTCAACCAAATCCACTCCTTGAAATGGTACAATTCCCGAAGTTTCACTACATCATGCAGGTTACACCATATGTGATACCAAATGTCAGCTTTGATAAGCTAGACAGAGGGTTGAGAAAAATGCTTTAGTACCCCTAGGATAGACCTTGACACACTAACAAAATCGGTCTGGCAAGGGGACTGAACCTCCTGAAAATACAGAAATATTTCTGGGCCATCCAATTGGTCACTGCAAATGATTGGCTTGTTTGGGAAGAGGAGGATCCCGCTAGTGGTCCAGAGAGATGTCAGATGGGAGCATTGACCCCCAGTCAAATTCTATACAGGTGCAGATGCCTTCCTTGGGGAGGAAGGAAGGATAGCTCAGAGGCAATGCGTTTGTCTTGGAAGCAAGACAATGCATTGCGACACAGGTTCAAATCCTGATCCTGTGTTTAGCAACCACTTGCTAGTATTAAGCACACTATAAATTAGCAATAATAAATAAATGCCAAAAGGCTGGTGATCAAAGTGTGAAAAGCCCTAATGGATAAGGCAAGAGAAGGGAAAAGGCTGGCTTTGGATCAAACCCTATGGAGCAGCAGATTGATCCCCAACCTCAAGACGGTAGAGGGATGTTCGGGTTAGATGGAGAAAGGGGTAATGCAGGTGGGAGATGTGATAAACACAGAGGGCATAGTGCCAGTCCGGGACTTGAGAACCACTTCTGAGGTGCCTCTGACCAGGCAATAGGGTGCAGTTTGGTGAGGAATTCCATATCCATCGGGAGTCCTCTTTACTGAGACTCGTAGTTACAGAGAAATATTAGGGTAAGACAGCTAACACATCATGAAGATGGACGACACCCAAATCCTCATCACAGGCAATCATGACCAGGACACAATTATGATTAACGAAATCTATGCAATAATCCAAAACCGGATGGCAATTAACAGCCTGTGCCTCAATGACGAGAAAACGGAGATATTCATTGTGGGCTCCTCGGCCAAATTCAAGACTCTCCACCCCAACTACTCCTCAATTACTATTGATGGTACTATGATACCAGCCCTCAAACAGGTAAAAACCTTCGATGTCTACTTAGACACACATGTAACAATGACTAAACATGTGAATGCACTCTCTTCGGTCACATTTTAGACATCCAAATTGATTGCATTAAGTAGACAATTCCTCACACTACAAAATTGTATTACCCTGGCCCGAGCTCTCATTTTATCAAAGCTCGACTACTGCACTGCACTATTACTAGGCACCTCAAATGCCAATTTGGCCAAACTACAGCTGCTGCAAAATAAAGCTTTGCGACCAGGTCTCGGACTAACAAAATCAGACCATATCTCTACAACCAGGAAGGAAACCCACTGGTTACCCATAAAAGATAGAATTATATACAAAGCTCTCTGCGTCACCCACAAATGCCTCGCTAAGAAGGCTCCCATATATCTTAACAATGTTGTCACCCCCAACAAGAGTTTGAAAACATTAAGATCTAATAAGAATTCAAAGCTTTTTGTACCACGCTATAAATGTTCCAGAGTGGGTGGAAGTATTTTCCCTGTAATGCCTCCAAAAACCTGGAACATGCTCCCAGCACATCTCAGAGACAAGCCATCTCACCACTGTTTCAAGAAATCCTTAAAAACGTGGCCATTCAACCAATTCTAGACCAGAGTCAAACACAGACATATCGAGGGCGGCACAACTTATCACCATTCTGTCCTTATGCCCCATTTCTGGGATTGACCTGCAATACAATGTGAACGATTATGAAGTGCGAACTATGTTTGCTCCCATGCACAAATATATTTATTGTTTTTGATTTTTGTCCTACTATGTTCATACATGCTAGATGTCTGTAACTACGCCGTGACACCCCTGGGTTTGGGCGTGTTATAAATGCAATAAATAATTAAATAAATACATAAATAAATAAATACATGTAGATGGATAGCCAATACAATGTCGAAACCACTAAATAAATGGAGAGAAAGTTGGGAAAGTGGTCTGGGTCCTTTGGACATTGAGGACTGGCAACAAGCTTTGGGAATGGCTAATTTGAAGCGATTGATTCCAGAATCAGGGATATTCAATAGATAGTGTGTATTATACCGTAGGATACTCCGTAAAAAGGGAAGGAGAGAAAATGAGACATGCCCCATTTGTAAGACAGAAGTGGGGACCTACTTCCATATGATATGGACCTGCCCAAAAATAAGTACCATTTGGGGTGAAGTAATTGACATCCTGAATACCTTGGTAGAAGACGGCCTAGACTTTGACCTGAAGCTCTGCTTATTGGGAGTTTAGGGGTATTCTTCCCTCACAGCCAATGAGAGAACTCTGACGCTTCGAACCCTAGCCTTGGTGAAATGAGGCATAGCAATAAAGTGGGGAGGGAAGGATGTTCCTTCCCACCGAACCTGGGAAGAGTCGATGCATAGATGCATGGGACTGTAGAAACTGGTTTATAAAAATAGGGGGTGCACACAGAAACATGAGAAGATTTGCAGCAAATGAATAATGAGGGTTCAGGGGACTTAGTGTTTGATTGTGACTCAAGATATATGCACAGGAGGTTCAAATTGGGAGTGGGGATGGATGCCTGTGGTTTTAGGATGGGGGGTCCTGGGTTAATGGGAGAGGGGGATACCGGAGTACACAAGTTCATTGGGCGTGTTATGTTGTTATTCTTTAATATGACCTAGATCCGTCTTGAACCCGATGTGGCTGTGTGTTGTCCACTAATGTTATGTTATGTTATGTTATTTTGCACTTATATAGTGCCTCATATACCATTGGTATGGTCTGAAGGCACTTGTAGGTTGAACGCCCTTGGGAACCGAAGTTCAGATCAGTAGAGAGAGTAGGGAGAGTCAAAAGGTGCGTGTGAGCTCCGGGTATGTGTGCAGCTCGTGTGGTACTCGTGTAATAGCTGCTTCTTAGCGGTAGGTGTGGTGGTTGAGAGATCAGGAGAATGTGTTCGTTCTGGCAGGATTTATCTGGAACGGATGTGGCTGCTTTAGGCCTGAGGAAAACGCCTGGCTGGGGGTGTGGAACCAGCGGTGATTACATAGAATGATGTGGAGTAAGCGGAGGAATGTTGGTATGAGAACAGTTATACCGAATGGTGTCATAGTATCTCTGTGTTCTAGTTGTGTGGTGATGTAAGGAGAGAGTAAGCATGCAACTTTCCCAGAGAGGGTACTGGGCACACTTCTAAATACAGTTTTCCACAGAGAGGCTATTGGGCACACTTCTAGATTCAGTTTACTAGAGGCTATTGGGCACCCTTCTAAATGCAACTTTCCAGAGTGTCTATAGGATACATTTCTATAGTCAACTTTCACAGATGCTATTGGGAACACTTCTAAATTCAACTTTACAGAGCGTCTATTGGGAACACTTCTAAATTCAACTTTACAGAGCGTCTATTGGATACGCTTCTATAATCAACTTTCACAGAGGGTATTGGTTACACTTCTAAATGCAACCTTCACAGCGATGCTATTGGGCGCAATTCTAAATTCCATTTTCTACGGAGAGGCTACTGGGCGCACTATTAAGTCAATTTTTCAGAGAGGCTTTTTCCAGAGAGGCTGTTGGGAACACTTCTAAATTCAATTTACTAGAGAGACTATTGGGCACACTTCTAAATGCAACTCTCAGAGAGGCTATGGGTACACTTCAAAATTTCACTGAGGGGATATTGGACATACTTCTAAATGCAACTTTCACAGAGTGTCTATCGGGAACCCTACTAAATTCACAGCGAGGTTATTGGGCACACTTCTAGATGCAACTTTCCAGAGTGTCTATTAGGCACACTTCTAAATGCAACTTTCACAGAGGATCTTGGGCACACTTCTATATTCATGGAGAGGCTATAGGGCACGCTTTCTTAATGCATCTTTCACATGTTAACATTCACAATTCCATCTAGATGCGACGCAGGCCAATATTCACAACTCCATCTAAGTGTGGACATGCTAACATTCACAATTCTATCTAAGTGTGGACATGATAACATTCACAGTTCCATCTAAGAGTGGACATGCTAACATTCACAATTCTATCTAAGTGTGGACATGCTAACATTCACAATTCTATCTAAGTGTGGACATGCTAACATTCACAATTCTATCTAAGAGTGGACATGCTAACATTCACAATTCTATCTAAGTGTGGACATGCTAACATTCACAATTCTATCCAAGAGTGGACATGCCAACATTCACAATTCTATTTAAGTGTGGACATGATAACATTCACAGTTCCATCTAAGAGTGGACATGCTAACATTCACAATTCTATCTAAGTGTGGACATGCTAACATTTACAATTCTATCTAAGTGTGGACATGCTAACATTCACAATTCTATCTAAGAGTGGACATGCTAACATTCACAATTCCATCTACGAGTGGACATGCTAACATTCTCAATTCCATCTACGAGTGGACATGCTAACATTCACAATTCTATCTAAGTGTGGACATGCTAACATTCACAATTCTATCTAAGTGTGGACATGCTAACCTTCACAATTCCATCTGAGAGTGGACATGCTAACATTCACAATTCTATCTAGGTGTGGATATGCCAGTATTCACAATTCCATCTGAGAGTGGACATGCTAACATTCACAATTCTATCTAGGTGTGGACATGCCAACATTCATAATTCTATCTAAGTGTGGGCATGCTAACATTCATAATTCTATCTAAGTGTGGACATGCTAAGAATCATAAAACTTGAGAATCCATCTAAGTGTGGCATATGCTAACAATCATATTTCTGTCTAGGTTGGCGTAGGCTAAGCTTGAGAGTTCATCTAAGTGTGGCATATGCTAACAGTCACATTTCTGTCTAGATTTGGCGCAGGCTAGTCTTTGTGGTTCACTCGTGGTATGGTTAGCATTATTCCATCTAGATGCGAGGCAGGCCAATATTCACAACTCCATCTAAGTGTGGACATGATAACATTCACAATTCCATCTACGAGTGGACATGCTAACATTCACAATTCCATCTATGAGTGGACATGCTAACATTCACAATTCTATCTAAGTGTGGACATGCTAACATTCACAATTCCATCTAAGAGTGGACATGCTAACATTCACAATTCCATCTAAGAGTGGACATGCTAACATTCACAATTCTATTTAAGTGTGGACATGCAAACATTCATAATTCTATCTAAGTGTGGGCATGCTAAGAATCACAATTCTATCTAAGTGTGGACATGCTAACATTCACAATTCCATCTAAATGTGGACATGCTAACATTCACAATTCCATCTAAGAGTGGACATGCTAACATTCACAATTCTATTTAAGTGTGGACATGCTAACATTCATAATTCTATCTAAGTGTGGGCATGCTAAGAATCACAATTCCATCTAAGTGCTAACATTCACAATTCCATCTGAGAGTGGACATGCCAGTATTCACAATTCCATCTGAGAGTGGACATGCTAACATTCACAATTCCATCTAAGTGTGGACATACTAACATTCACAATTCTATCTAGGTGTGGACATGCCAACATTCACAATTCTATCTAGGTGTGGACATGCTAACATTCACAATTCTATCTAAGAGTGGACATGCTAACATTCACAATTCCATCTACGAGTGGACATGCTAACATTTACAATTCCATCTACGAGTGGACATGCTAACATTCACAATTCTATCTAAGTGTGGACATGCTAACATTCACAATTCTATCTAAGTGTGAACAGGCTAACATTCACAATTCCATCTGAGAGTGGACATGCTAACATTCACAATTCTATCTAGGTGTGGACATGCCAAAATTCACAATTCCATCTGAGAGTGGACATGCTAACATTCACAATTCTATCTAGGTGTGGACATGCCAGTATTCACAATTCCATCTGAGAGTGGACATGCTAACATTCACAATTCTATCTAGGTGTGGACATGCCAACATTCAAAATTCCATCTAAGAGTGGGCATGCTAACATTCATAATTCTATCTAAGTGTGGACATGCTAAGATTCATAAAACTTGAGAATCCATCTAAGTGTGGCATATGCTAACAATCATATTTCTGTCTAGGTTGGCGTAGGCTAAGCTTGAGAGTTCATCTAAGTGTGGCACATGCTAACAGTAACATTTCTGTCTAGATTTGGCGCAGGCTAGTCTTTGTGGTTCACTCGTGGTTTGGTTAGCATTATTCCATCTAGATGCGACGCAGGCCAATATTCACAACTCCATCTAAGTGTGGACATGATAATATTCACAATTCTATCTACGAGTGGACATGCTAACATTCACAATTCCATCTATGAGTGGACATGCTAACATTCACAATTCTATCTAAGTGTGGACATGCTAACATTCACAATTCTATCTAAGTGTGGACATGCTAACATTCACAATTCCATCTAAGAGTGGACATGCTAACATTCACAATTCCATCTAAGAGTGGACATGCTAACATTCACAATTCTATTTAAGTGTGGACATGCAAACATTCATAATTCTATCTAAGTGTGGGCATGCTAAGAATCACAATTCTATCTAAGTGTGGACATGCTAACATTCACAATTCCATCTAAGAGTGGACATGCTAACATTCACAATTCCATCTAAGAGTGGACATGCTAACATTCACAATTCTATTTAAGTGTGGACATGCAAACATTCATAATTCTATCTAAGTGTGGGCATGCTAAGAATCACAATTCCATCTAAGTACTAACATTCACAATTCCATCTGAGAGTGGACATGCCAGTATTCACAATTCCATCTGAGAGTGGACATGCTAACATTCACAATTACATGTAAGTGTGGACATACTAACATTCACAATTCTATCTAGGTGTGGACATGCAAACATTCACAATTCTATATAGGTGTGGACATGCTAACATTCACAATTCTATCTAAGAGTGGACATGCTAACATTCACAATTCCATCTACGAGTGGACATGCTAACATTCACAATTCCATCTACGAGTGGATATGCTAACATTCACAATTCTATCTAAGTGTGGACATGCCAACATTCACAATTCTATCTAGGTGTGGACATGCTAACATTCACAATTCTATCTAAGAGGGGACATGCTAACATTCACAATTCCATCTGCGAGTGGACATGCTAACATTCACAATTCTATCTAAGTGTGGACATGCTAACATTCACAATTCTATCTAAGTGTGAACATGCTAACATTCACAATTCCATCTGAGAGTGGACATGCTAACATTCACAATTCTATCTAGGTGTGGACATGCCAACATTCAAAATTCCATCTAAGAGTGGGCATGCTAACATTCATAATTCTATCTAAGTGTGGACATGCTAAGATTCATAAAACTTGAGAATCCATCTAAGTGTGGCATATGCTAACAATCATATTTCTGTCTAGGTTGGCGTAGGATAAGCTTGAGAGTTCATCTAAGTGTGGCATATGCTAACAGTCACATTTCTGTCTAGATTTGGCGCAGGCTAGTCTTTGTGGTTCACTCGTGGTTTGGTTAGCATTATTCCATCTAGATGTGACGCAGGCCAATATTCACAACTCCATCTAAGTGTGGACATGATAACATTCACAATTCTATCTACGAGTGGACATGCTAACATTCACAATTCCATCTATGAGTGGACATGCTAACATTCACAATTCTATCTAAGTGTGGACATGCTAACATTCACAATTCTATCTAAGTGTGGACATGCTAACATTCACAATTCTATTTAAGTGTGGACATGCAAACATTCATAATTCTATCTAAGTGTGGGCATGCTAAGAATCACAATTCTATCTAAGTGTGGACATGCTAACATTCACAATTCCATCTAAGAGTGGACATGCTAACATTCACAATTCCATCTAAGAGTGGACATGCTAACATTCACAATTCTATTTAAGTGTGGAGATGCAAACATTCATAATTCTATCTAAGTGTGGGCATGCTAAGAATCACAATTCTATCTAAGTGTGGACATGCTAACATTCACAATTCCATCTAAATGTGGACATGCTAACATTCACAATTCCATCTAAGAGTGGACATGCTAACATTCACAATTCTATTTAAGTGTGGAGATGCAAACATTCATAATTCTATCTAAGTGTGGGCATGCTAAGAATCACAATTCCATCTAAGTGCTAACATTCACAATTCCATCTGAGAGTGGACATGCCAGTATTCACAATTCCATCTGAGAGTGGACATGCTAACATTCACAATTCCATCTAAGTGTGGACATACTAACATTCACAATTCTATCTAGGTGTGGACATGCCAACATTCACAATTCTATCTAGGTGTGGACATGCTAACATTCACAATTCTATCTAAGAGTGGACATGCTAACATTCACAATTCCATCTACGAGTGGACATGCTAACATTCACAATTCCATCTACGAGTGGATATGCTAACATTCACAATTCTATCTAAGTGTGGACATGCTAACATTCACAATTCTATCTAAGTGTGGACATGCTAACATTCACAATTCCATCTGAGAGTGGACATGCTAACATTCACAATTCTATCTAGGTGTGGACATGCCAGTATTCACAATTCCATCTGAGAGTGGACATGCTAACATTCACAATTCTATCTAGGTGTGGACATGCCAACATTCAAAATTCCATCTAAGAGTGGGCATGCTAACATTCATAATTCTATCTAAGTGTGGACATGCTAAGATTCATAAAACTTGAGAATCCATCTAAGTGTGGCATATGCTAACAATCATTTTTCTGTCTAGGTTGGCGTAGGCTAAACTTGAGAGTTCATCTAAGTGTGGCATATGCTAACAGTCACATTTCTGTCTAGATTTGGCGCAGGCTAGTCTTTGTGGTTCACTCGTGGTATGGTTAGCATTATTCCATCTAGATGCGACGCAGGCCAATATTCACAACTCCATCTAAGTGTGGACATGATAACATTCACAATTCTATCTACGAGTGGACAGGCTAACATTCACAATTCCATCTACGAGTGGACATGCTAACATTCACAATTCTATCTAAGTGTGGACATGCTAACATTCACAATTCTATCTAAGTGTGGACATGCTAACATTCACAATTCCATCTAAGAGTGGACATGCTAACATTCACAATTCCATCTAAGAGTGGACATGCTAACATTCACAATTCTATTTAAGTGTGGACATGCAAACATTCATAATTCTATCTAAGTGTGGGCATGCTAAGAATCACAATTCTATCTAAGTGTGGACATGCTAACATTCACAATTCTATCTAAGTGTGGACATGCTAACATTCACAATTCCATCTAAATGTGGACATGCTAACATTCACAATTCCATCTAAGAGTGGACATGCTAACATTCACAATTCTATTTAAGTGTGGACATGCTAACATTCATAATTCTATCTAAGTGTGGGCATGCTAAGAATCACAATTCCATCTAAGTGCTAACATTCACAATTCCATCTGAGAGTGGACATGCCAGTATTCACAATTCCATCTGAGAGTGGACATGCTAACATTCACAATTCCATCTAAGTGTGGACATACTAACATTCACAATTCTATCTAGGTGTGGACATGCCAACATTCACAATTCCATCTAAGTGTGGACATGCTAACATTCACAATTCTATCTAAGTGTGGACATGCTAACATTCACAATTCCATCTAAGAGTGGACATGCTAACATTCACAATTCTATTTAAGTGTGGACATGCTAAGATTCATAAAACTTGAGAATCCATCTAAGTGTGGCATATGCTAGCAATCATATTTCTGTCTAGATTTGGCGCAGGCTAGTCTTTGTGGTTCACTCGTGGTACGGTTAATATTATACCGCAGGCAGTGTTTGCTGTCCCGCCATGAATAGGTTTGGGCTGGTGGTCACATATCACTCTAATAATGCATGGTGCAGGTCTGTAGCAGTCTAGGCCATTGATAGGTAAATTAGAGTGGCAGGAGCTTTCTGGAGTAGAGTGATTGCTCTACTCCCCACCCATGCCACACTCACGGTTTTTGTTGGTGTCTGTTGGTTGCTGGCTTCCTTGGCGTCCCCTGCGGACACCTGCAGACACTTTCTGGATCCGCCTCTGTTGGAGCTGCCCGTGGCCTCGAGGCCCTTAGCCGCTGGGGGCTGCCGGGCAGAGGGCTGCCCTGAGAGGACCAGTGATGAAGGGTGGGAGGCGGGAGGGGGCGGGATACACCAGGAAGGGGAAGGAGGGAAGCAGGGAAGCACGGGGCAACGCGGGGCCTTGGGTGGCAAATTAACCACAAAAAAACACAGATGGGGTCGCGGATGGGGGGCGCACTCACCTGCTCCTCAGATGCAAAAGAGGAGTGGGTGCACCGACACGGGTCACTAGACCCAGGCGACTGTTAGCAAGTGACCAATCAATGTCTGGATGAGGTTAGCATATTTTTTATACCGGGAATAATTTGGCTTGGGACGAAACAGGAGGTGAGGTGTGGGGGAGAATCACTGTGCCTAGGCCACTCTACTGAACCAATGCTTCTTTTGTAGGTGAAGGTGCACGGTCTGTTGTGCGTGACTTTCCGATGTTGATATTTCATATGTTAAAAGTCTATTCGTGCAAACCTTAATAAAAAAAACGTTTTATAAAAAAAAAATAAGGTTCTTGTAAAGTGCTTGCGCTGCTGGCTAGCTGCTTCTGAGTGATTGGGCCATCAATGCGAGGTAGAAAACCTCGAATTTAAAATTTAAACAACAAATTTAGCAGGAACAAATAGAAATAGATGGGGGAGTTTGTTTGGGGGGTTTATTAAAGTGGGGGACTGCATTGTGGGGAAAGCGGGGAGTCTCCCCCCATTACATTTTTCTGAAATGTGTTGTTTTAAGTTCAAGGTTTTCTACATCGCAGTAAAAAAGTCCACACATCTAGTACACCAGAAGCCATTTGAAACGATTGAAATACAAGGAAATTATAAGACCTCCTTGTCCAATTTTTGAAAACGTGGACAGAATGGCAGCCTTATGTTTGTTTGTTTGTTTCTTCATTTGTAACGCGCGCCGGACCCGAAGGTATCAGGGCGCGAAGATAAGAATACTTTAGGCTTACAAGTTACAAGGTTACACAATCACAAAAACGTACAGATCAATGACAAAAACGTGCAGATCAATGACAAAAAAAGGTGCAGATCAATGACAATATAGCAGGTAATACATTTACATAGCAGATAGATACAGTGGAAAGGTCTGTTTGGCTATTGGTCAGTTGGTTGGTAGGCTCACCTATGGCTCGTTTTCTTTGAGCCACTTGATGCAGTTTGATCTGAAGTGAGGGTATGTTTGGTCAAGTCTTAAGGTTTGCGGGAGGGAGTTCCACAATTGGGCAGCTTTGACCAGGAAGCTGTTCCCTCCAATTGTAGTCATTTTGAAAGGGGGAACTGCGAGGCAGTTCGTATAGGCAGTTCTCATGGGTCTAGTTGTGATTCTTCTTTTGAACCTCTCTGTCAGGTAGCTCGGTGCTAAATTATTGAGACATTTGAATGTTAGGGATGCCGTTTTAAGTTTAATTTTGCTTGAGACATGTTCTCTTTTTGGAGATTCCTAGTGCCACTGTAAGGGCGTTGTTTTGCAGTATTTAGATTTTCTGCGTGATGTATTTATTCGCACCTAGATAGAGAGCGTTTCAGTAATCCAGTTTGGACAGCACAAGTGCTTGTGCCAGTGTGGTGCAACTAATTGTAGAGAGGTAGGGTTTAGCTGACCAGATTAACTTACAAGTGTAGGCTGTGGATGAGGCCATGGCAGTCACTTGTTCTGCTAAAGTCAAACTGGCGTCGAGGTAAAAACCTAATGTTTTTACCTCCTTGGCAACTTTGATTATGTGGCCGTCTATGACGAAGGTTGTGTAGTCTTGACTGAGTTTCTTGATGTTGTGTGTAGACCCCAGTATGGTGAGTTCCGTTTTTTGTCATCATTAAGGCATAGACCATGACGGGCCATCCATGCCTGGATGATGAGGTATATCTTGTTCACCAAGGCCAAATCCTGTTTGTAAGCCCCAGAAAGTGGGATGAGAATCTGGTTGTCATCTGCATAGTTAGTGTAGGTGATGCCCAGATGGTGTAAATCATCAAAAAGGGGCTTAGAAAAAATGTTATACATGGTGGGGGAGATGCAAGATCCCTGGGACACACCGCATGTGATGGGCACAGGGTCGGCAGCTGCTGAGGTGGAGAAGACCCTCATTTTTCTCTCACTCAAGAATGATTTAATCCAAGCTATGGCTTGTGGCGAGAAGTGAGCTGCTGATTTTAGATGGTTGCAGAGCACTTTGTGATCCACCAGGTCGAATGCTGCTGAGAGATTGAAGAGGAAGAGTAAGGCAGTTTTCACTTGGTCTCTCAGCTCGTTGACCTGGGCTTTCAGATTGATAAGTGCTGTTTCAGTACCGTGTTGTGGTCTGAATCCAGATTGCCTAGTGCCAAGGAGATGGTGCCTCACCAAGAATATTTGGATCTGTAAATAGGCCACTCTATCTAGAATCTTTAGTAGAAAGGGCACCATAGTGAGGGGCCTGTAATTCGTTGGTATCGCTGGGTCAAGTGTTTGCTTCTAAGGAGCGGCAGGACCCAAGATTCCTTAAGGTTACTTGGTATAGTGCCTGAAGAGAATGAAGAGTTGATAAGTTTAGTAATGAATGGGGATAGGTCTCTGTCAGCGTCTTTTATTATTTGAGCCGGGCAGTTATCGCCTTGACAATTTGATGGTTTCAAAGATAGGATTATTTTTTTCGACTTCCAGTATGGAGACTTTAGTGAAGTTAAAGTTACGTTCTGGTTTGGCATTGGTAGGTGAGTTGTTAGTTTGGATGGTTGTCGCGGGTATGTTTAGTTTTTTCTTGTCAATTTTGATTTGGAGTGTGGCAATTTTGTCACTTAGGGCCTTCTGGATGTTAGAGCACCATGTTTTATTTTTGTCACAGTTATCTCGGACTGGGATAGGGTTCTCTAGTTCCTTCAGGATTGTGAAAAGCTCCTTAGCTCCTGATTTGGCTTCGATTATTCTGTTGTCGAAACGTTCTTTTTTGGCTCGCTTTATTTCTGTTTCGTATTTTGTGGAGATGTTAATGAGGGAGGCTTTATTAATTTCTGATGGAAGTAGTCTCCATGCGGATTCGCACTTGCATTTTTCTTTCCTTAGTGTTTTTAGATAAGGGGTAAACCAGGCATTTAAGTGTGCTCTAGGTTTGCTATTTCTTAGTTTTAATGGGGCGATAGTGTCCAGGGCATTGATCATGACAGTGTTAAATTTGTTGACTAGAGATAAGGGATCTAGTGAGTCTGGCAGCGAGTTTAGGGTAGGGAGAATTAGTGGTAATAGCCTGTCTGTTGTTATATTTTTTTTGTTCCGTGTTAGCGTAGGGGGTGCTAGAGTATTATTTTGAGGTTGGAAGATTTTTACATCTACAGCAAAGGATATAAGGGCATGGTCTGTCCAGGCTTGTGGGCAGACGTAGGTGATGGTAGTGTTACAATTGTGGTCAGCCACCCAGCCATGTGTCCGGCCTTTCTCATGGGTCGGCTGTGTCACACTTTGGGTGAAGCCCAGCTCTGACAGGACATTGGCGATATTTGAAGCTTGTACATCTTTTTGATCGTTGAAGCCTAGGTTCAGATCTCCTAGTAAGAGGGCTTGTGAGGAGGTTTTCAGGTTATCTGAAAGGATAGTGGATATGTCCTCCTCAAAAGTCCCAATGGGTCCTGGTGGTCTATAGATGAGGTGTAAGTTGATTGTTTGTGAGTTAGCTGTTAGGAGCTTGACAGTTAGGGACTCACAGGATTTTGTGTGCATAGGTGTTTCTATTCGAATTGATAGATTCGTTTTGGCGATGGTGGCTAGGCCTCCTCCGTGGGAGTTAGTTCTGTCTTCTCTGAGAATGGTTTAATTGGTCGGTACCGCAAGCATCAAGGCTGGGCCAGCCGCTTGGAGTAGCCATGTTTCAGTAAAGGCTAGGAAGTCAAAATTGCCTGACGGATGGTGAACATTATAAGCTGGTACTGTGTAAGTATCTCGGAGGCGATTGGCGATGCTAGGTCACCGGGCCTAAGCCCCGACCACCTGGTACCTTCCTGCCTGCTGCTCTTTTTCACCACTTAGCAAGCCCCCCTGGTGCCTTCCTTCACCATCACTGTCTTGTGGCCAATGCTGGATTTGACATTTATGGACTTCATTCATTCACGGTGCGTCACTCTTTCTCAACTCTCATGCTGGACTTCCTTTGCATCTTGTACTCATGGTGGCCCTGAATCATGCTGTTCCCATCTTCATCTTGTATGCTGGCTTGCAACATTATGTGTTACTAATGACTTCTGCAATTGTATTCGCTATCCACTTTTGCTTCTCCACTCTTTTTGACTGCTTACTCTCTTTTCTCTCCTCCTTTCCCTTCTCCCTTTTCCTATCTCCTCCCCTTACTTTCTTCTATGCACTTACTCTATCAGAATTGTCCCTGGACCTAATATGATAGCAACCTCATCTGTTTCCTCCACCCTCCCATTACTGTTTTGTTCCTCCCCACCACGCCTCCAGCACTATCTGAAATGTCGTCAGGCCTAGTATGAGAGTCGCTTGTTTTGTTCCTCCCCTCCCTTTCTGCACCCCTCTCCCTCACCTTTTGTTTTTCTCCGGCTCTACCAGAAATGTCGTCAGGCCTAGTACGGTAGTCGCCTGTCTGTTTCCATTTCCTTCCCACTCTCCCCCTCCCTTCCTTATCTATGTCTTAGCTCTTGCACTATCTGAAATGTCGTCAGGCCGGGTACGATAGTTAATTTCACATCCTTACTGTTCATGGCCTGTAAGAATGTGGTTGTATTTTCCCTTGTTCCCTCCCTTTCCTTGAAGCGCTTTGAAACACATTGTGTAGAGGCGCTATATAAATAAACGATCATATCATATCATATCATATGCAACTGTCACAGACAGTGAGCACAGGACAGAGTGCGAACCCTGGAATGAAGAATAATACTGGTGATGGGGGAACTCCATTCGCACAAGGTGGGACAAAATTATATACGGACTAGGACAGCTCACTGGGAACCCTGATGTGTTCTATCCTATCAGTGACACCAGACCCTCACCAGGAACCAAGGGTGGCTGTCGTTATAGGGCATAAAGAATATTCCGTCCTCATTGACACGGGTGCTACATTTTCGTGTATACGTGAAGGCAAGTTTTCCTTGTCCGGCGATGCTATAAATACTCAGTTTCACAGGAGCTGCAAGCCGTGTTCTCTTTACAAACGCACTTCCAGTCTCTATAGGAGAATATGAAATGAATGTGCCGCTATTATATTCACGACAAACCCCAGTAAATATTTTGGGTCGAGATCTAATGATGAAGTTAAATATGGCAATCTCGTTCACGGAGGAGGGCATAATATGCTCAACTCCAGGAATGCACTATTCGAACGTATGTGAAATGGTTAGAGCATACGCAGGACATAGCTATGAGGGCTGTACCATTGGAGCCTGAAATATTTGCGTATGGAGTACGCGGGTTAATGGCAGGCCTACCAGGCCTTGCTGAACAAACTATGAGGACCCCAGACGAATATATGTTCAGGCCAAGAATACCTATGCACGAGGAAAGGGGACAAGTATTTCCCTTGGTGATACACACAGCTGCAGTATGAGGGAAAATGGCTTTGATCGATGGGTATAATGATGAAGGCAGACAATGGTGCACAGTAATTGCCATTAAAGAGGGGTACCGATTAACTGACGTCACTGACGACAATCTGTTTGACGAGCAAGCAGATATAGGAGAAACAAAAGTTGAGGTGAACCTCACCTTTCTCAAAAGAGAAGTGCCTCAGAGAATGATGCTGGCACAAAACCGTCCTGAATATTTTGATGACGACATGCCCCAGGTGCCTGTCTCAGTATGGACTACAGGCCTCTTAGATGTAGGCTTATTGAAAGGAGTAGGAGAAGTAAAAATCAAACTGAAGCCAGGAGCAATTCTACCGAAAGCATGGCAATACCCCATGTCCAGGGAGATAGATGAGGGAATTTTCAAGACAATTTCGGCTATTATGGAGCAAGGCATCTTAGTGTGTCAATCTGGAAAAATGAATCCCCTTCCTTTGAATGCTAGACGTAACTTGATGGCCGTGGGCCAACCGTCTTATGCACCGAATTATAGAAATATAAACTGCTATGCTTGACCAACGAGCGGCCATTTTAAACGTAGCAAGAATCGCCATTTTGCTTGTTAACCATTGCTCATTGCTTTCTGTCTAAAACTGCTTTGCAGCTTGTAATTCTTGCGGATTCTGCTTACTCTGCTCAACTGTTAACATTGTTGTCTGAATATGAAAGGACAAGGTCGCGGGACTGAAGAGTTTGTTGAAACTCCTCATGAGTAGCCCAGAGAGGAATGCCCACGCTCCCTCTCTGTAGCCTTGGGAGAGAGCTGCAGGGCATTTAATCACCTCACAGCTGCCAGCCAGTCTCGTAAAATGGTAGAATGTGTTAGAATAAAACAGCTAAAGGCTTGAATTATGCTCTTCTTACAGCCCCCCTTCGCAAAACCCTTTAGAACGTGTCGGCTCCCAGGACACGAATAGTACCTCATAGATAGCAAAGCTTGGAATGTGGCTCTTCCCCCGTGTGAAGCTTGCTTCCAAGAACAGAACCACCGTGTTCTGTTCAACAACTAAAAGATGCCTCCGCACTTTCTAATTGCACATTGTTACTAGAATAGACATCGAAAATGTCATAATCGTCATACTCGTCGGATATGTCCATCGTCATCCCGAGTTCAAAGGAACTTAATAAAGAGGGGTGTTGAACATGACTTTGCTGATTGTATGATATGCATTTTGTATATATGTAACTGATGTACGTAATTCGCTCTCTTGCATCCCTCAAGGTCTAGGAAACTCACGTCGCGGGGTGTGAGATCAGAATTGGCCAATTGATACTATTTTTTGCTTGCAATAAACCCTAGCATTGGGAATTTGAACCTCGTGTCTGGCGCATCTTTTTGTGTATGGTTATTGCCTTGTTTCCATAGCATGAGGGACCCCTAGGGGCCCCTTTCAAGATGGTGCCCGAATAGGGACCCTCCCCCACTTGCCCCATCGTATACTTTGTAACGGAGTAAAGGCGGAAGAACGGCGAGGACGGGACGGTCGAGCCGGGATCAAGAAGTGTACGGGGCGCCCTGTGGAAGTGAGGAGAGATTCCTTCTGCAGATCTGCACACATCTGATCCCTGATCGACGTACCGGGCCAGAGGGCAAAGGAGGCGAGGGTCCCGAGACGAGGCAGAAGCCAGAGAAGCGCAGACACGATGTTGGGAGAGGTTGCGTTAGAACAGGCGACTTATTTTATCAGGTGAGTCATTCCCTGATTCAAAGAGAAACCTGATTTTTGGTAGAGTGTTGATTTTGCAAACTCAAACGTCCAGGTAAAAGTGGCTAACCAAAGGGGAAGGTTAAAGAAACATGCCTGGAGTACTGTCCACTTTAGCAGGGCTTTTCAGCTGTGGTAGACAGTCCTTGGAATATGGCCAAAGTGCACCGCCTGGGGGAACGCCGGCTTATGATATGTATGCAAAATATGGTGTGGGTGCGATAATATTTTGTGAAATTTGGCATAGGCAAACTAGAAAGCAACCCGACCATCAGTGGACGATTAATGGTAGTTTTGAGATTGGGAGGATAGATAACCTAGAAAGGGTGCTAATTAGAAAGAAAGCGCGACCCGCAGCTTTTGAGACTGTCAAAGATTGGAGGAGGGAAGCAATGCTCTGACTTAGGAGTAGAGAGAAGCATGAGTGTAGGCACAAAACGAAGCTTGAGGTAGCAGAAGAGAAGGAAGAGGAGGAGTGGACTGCAAGTCTAAGACGGGAAGGGAGACATGACCAAATGAACATAGACAGAATATACCCGCAGTGTGAACTACACATAGCAGACAAATTAATGGAACATTTGTTAACTAACACGGGTCGAGGCCCAAAACCAGAATCGAAACCAAACACGCCAGCAGTGACTGCGCAGGCCCAACCAGTAGCTCTCATACCCCCTCCCGTAGCCCAAGCACTTCCCCTCACACAAGCGTTAACCAAAGCCCCGCCCACAGCGCGAGCACTCCCACAAGTGCAGACCGCGGACACACAATTTCCCAGCATCCAGGAAGGCCCTTCACAGATGCCACCTGTGTCACTTGTCCCATCCGCACCTCCCGAAGTCGAAATTGAGACCGGGGAGGCGAGAGGCGGGGTTGAAGGGACAGGATTTGGACGGGTAACTCGCAGCGCGATCAGCAAAGAAAGAAAGATTGAATTACGGCGAGAGGCAGAAATGTACATAGAAGGAAATGATGAGACGGCAGCATTGGCCTCATTGTATGGGTACCGAAGAAGCGACGAGAGACAGGTAGTGTTGGAATGCATGGGGGAAATTTTGATGGGAGAATGGAAAAAGATACTTGGGAATTTACCGCCAGAGCGATTGTTAGATTTGAATAAGTTAGCACGCAGTGAGCAAAGAGATGAGGATGTAAGAAAACATGTGCACAAACTCATTGAAGTAAAAAATGAAATGGAAGACAGATATGCTGATATGTTTGCTACACCTGAGTATAGTAGAGAGTTTATTAAGAAAGGTAGGAAGGAGGCGTCAAGGTTGAATATGAAAAAATCATGGGCGAGAGTTTTTCCAGGTGGTACAAAGCATTTGCCGGTACCGGGACAAATAGGTGATAAACAAAGATTGCAGGTATGGGTAGGGGAAACAATGCGATGGATATAGAACAAAAGAACGTCAGTAAAGGAAGTAAGTGAATATGTAATGGGTACCCATTGGAGATGAGAAAATAAGCGATGCAAACGATAGTGGGGGTGTTACTGCAGCATGTCATTGGATACAATAGAGTTAGAGGAAACGCACAAGGCAGGGGAAATTTAAATAATATGCATGGGGTGTCATTGGGATTAAATCAATGTGCGTATTGTAAGGAGGAAGGACACTGGCGAGCGCAATGCCCGCACTTACAGAATAGAGGTGGGTTTGGTCAGAGAAGGCCTCATAGAGGACATCAGGGGTCAAACGGCCCAAGCAGAATTAACATGCAGCAGCAGCAGGGATATACCAATGGAGGTACTCAAACCCAATCATATGGTCAAAACCAAGCACAACAGAACCAGGCATTGAACCAAAGTGTTTCGAACCAAAATCAGGGCGGGCAGGGCCAACCGAGAAATGATCAGAGTGGAGGACATCGAGGGGGAAATGGGAATATTTTTGATACACAACCAAACACGTATTATAGCAGTAGCGGTGACTACACATCGGACGATGTGCTATTTTCGCGATAGGACAGCCCACGGCAGGGGCCGGAACCAGTGTCTATTCCCGTGAATCAGAGAGGACCCTACGTAGAAATGAGAGTCTGGAATAAGGAGCACCGTTTCCTTGTAGATACAGGGGCACAGAAGTGCTCGATAGACCACCACTTGGTTCCAGAGATACCACTGTCGTGGCAGAAGAATGTTTCTGTAGGGTTCGCAGGTACACCAGTAAGTAACCCCATGTCCGAAGCTGTCCCAATTACAATAGGACCATTTACGGAACAGTGTCCATTTCTTTTGACAGAAAATTGTGGAGAGAACTTGCTAGGATTAAATTTGTTGAGAAAATTGGGGGCAGTCATACATTGTACGGCAGACGGGGTGTTCCTCACGATGTGGCCTCACGATGCACCGGTGACGGAATTTATGTCAAAAGAGTTGCCAGAAGAGCTAAGTAGAGTGCCAACCTGTCTGTGGGCAATGCATGATAACGATGTAGGATGCTTGAAAATAGAGCCAGCAAAAATAACTTTGAAAGAAGGTGTCACACTACCACAAATTCCCCAGTATAAAATGTCTGTTGAAGGTGGGAAGGGATTGAAAAGCATTGTTACTGATCTGGTGAGATTGGGGGTGGTTGAGGAAATTGCAGGTAGCACGTGCAACAGCCCGATTCTTCCAGTTTACAAGAAAGGAGGCAATGAGGTACCCTATCGTTTCATAATTGATCTGCGTGCATTAAACAAAGTGGTAGACCCACAATTCCCTTTGGTCCCAGATGTCACAACAATACTGACAATGATACCGGCCACTGCAGAATACTTTAGTGTAGTCGATTTGAAGAACGCATTCTTTAGCATTCCAGTGGATAAAAGCAGTAGATATCTGTTCGCGTTCACTCTAGGAGGTCGATCATTCACATTCACACGCATTCCACAAGGATACACAGAAAGCCCGAGCATTTACAGCAGAGCGCTAAAAGAGCAGCTAGACATGCTAGAATTACCCGAAGGTTGTGTACTCTTGCAGTACATACATGATTTGTTATTAGCTGCTGACACGAATGAGATCTGTAAAGAAAGTACCATATTACTATTGACACACTTAGCGACCCATGGTCATAAGGCAAGTTTGAAGAAATTCCAGTATAATCAGAAGGAGGTGTCTTAGTGGGTTACCTACATTCGAAAGAAGGGAGAAGATTAACAACAGAACGCATAGAAAGTATTTCTAGTATGCCTATTCCAAAAACTCAAAAAGGAGTGAGAGCTGTAATAGGCATGGCCTCTTATTGTCAGCAGTGGATCAGTAATTTTGCGTTGATTGTGAAGCCGATGATAAAGTTGACAAAAAAGGATGCAGAGATGCCTTTACAGTGGGATGAGGAATGTCAGAAAGCGTTTGAGCAATTGAAAGCTGCATTGTGTGCTGCGCCAGTTTTAGGCACTCCTAACTATAAAAAGATCTTCAGACTATTTGTGAGTGAGAGTGAAGGATGTGCATTGGCGGTTTTGACACAGGAACAAGGTGGAAGAAATAGGCCGTGCGGCTATTTTTCTTGCGCGTTGGACCCTGTAGCGTGCGCACTACCACGATGTTTGCGATCTGTCGCAGCGGCTGCTGCGTCAGTGAAACAAACGGAAGGAATGGTATTGGGGCACACTTTAATTCTGATGGTGCCACATGCTATAGACGTTCTATTAAATAGGACGCAGACGCAACACCTCACCTCAGCTAGACTGAAAAGATATGAGCTCATCTTGTTTGCACCCCACATCCAAATTATGAGGTGTAGCGCATTGAATCCTGCAGAATTAATGCCACTGCCCATAGCAGAAATTGGTGACAACGAATCACCACCCCATGATTGTTTAATGATCACTGAAGAAGAAACAAAGGGAAGGATTGATTTGAGCGATATTCCGCAGAAGGAGCCAGATGGAGAGTTATTTTGTGATGGCTCCTATTTTAAATTACCTGATGGCACATCAACGGCCGCATATGCAATTACTACCCTAAAGAGTGTTGTAGAAAGCAGAAGAATCCCCTACAATTCGGCGCAAGCCGCAGAAATAATAGCACTGACCTGAGCCTGTGAACTCTCTGAGAATTTGAACGTGAATATTTATACTGACAGCCAGTACGCCTTTGGCGTGGTTCATAACTTTGGCCGACTTTGGGCTGAGAGGGGTTTCTTGACATCACATGGGGCCAGGATTCAGCATGGACCTTTGATTGTGCGATTGTTGTCTGCACTCACGTTTCCAAAGTGCCTAGCTATAGTGAAGTGCAAGGCGCATAAGAAAGTAACATGTAGAGTGGGAGAGGGAAACGCATTTGCAGACAGGAATGCGAAGCAAACAGCCACAGATTTGGGGAATAAAATGATGACAGTACAGACTGAGGAAGTACCTTGTATGATAGAGAATGGAGTTGCCACAGTCAAAGAAATGCAGGCTGAGGCCCCTACCAAAGAGATTCAGGGGTGGGCTGAGGGCTCTGCTGAGTTAGATTTGGAAGGATGTTGGGTGGACAAGGAAACAAAGAACTGGATGTTACCAAATTGTTACGTGACTGCAATGGTTATAATGGCGCATAGCCCTACCCACATTTGCGCGAAGAAGATGGTAAAACATTTATCCACAGGATGGAAGAATGAGTACATAAAAAAGAATGCAGAAAAACTAGTGCAGAATTGTATTACGTGCCTGCAACACAATGTAGGGAAGGGAACCGTGACTCCAGCAGGTAGTTTCGGCCCACCCTCTATGCCATTTGAGGTGGTCCATTTTGATTTCATAGAAATGGAAAGGTGCCAGAACTACAAATATGTGTTAGTGGTAATTTGTGCATTCAGCAAGTGGGTTGAGGCATATCCTTTAAAAGACTGTACTGCCATGTCCACAGCAAAAGTAATGTTAAAAGAATATTTCTCCCGGTTTGGGTTGCCCCGTGTCCTGTGGTCAGACAACGGCCCCCACTTTGTGGGCGCAGTAGTGCTACAGATCTGTGCAGGTCTGCAGATAGAGAAAAGATTCCACAGTTCCAGGCACCCCAGTTCTGCCGGGCTTGTGGAAAGACATAATGGAATCTTGAAGTCAAAGATAGCAAAAATCTGCGCTGGGAGCAAGTTGAGTTGGGTGGATGCATTACCCCTAGCGTTGTTGTGTATGCGCACGTCTGTGCAGGCTAAGACTGGGCTCTCCCCCTATGAGATTATAATGGGGAGACCAGCAAAAGTGTGGTGCGCACCGCAGCCCAAAAGATTGTGTGTGGTCGAGCATCCTATGTTAAGCACTTATTGTGGGCTTTTAATACAAAAGTTGCGTTTGATTCATCAGCAGGTGCAGGAGGCGTTACCAGTGCGATATACCGGACCGGGGCACTCGCTGGAGCCTGGGAGCTGGGTCTTGATTAAAAATTTCGAACGAAAGACAGCATTAGCACCCAGGTGGCGCGGCCCCTATCAAGTACTTTTGGCAACGCAGACGGCCATCCGAGTAGACGGACGGAAGGCATGGATCCACGCAACACATGCCAAAAGATTCCCAGGACTGCTGACAACTTCTGACGACCAGGGAAAGGAAACGGTCTCGGAAACGAAAGAAACTGTTGCCAGTCCAGTGCCACAGCATCAGCCTGAGCGAGAAGTGAAAGTTGAAACAAAGTGCAAGCGAGAAGTGAAACTCGAAACAGAGCCTGAGGAGGCTGCCAGTAAGGGAAAAGGGCGAAAAGTGCCCCACGGCGCGCAACAGAAACAACATCACTGCCGAGTGACACAAACCCTGCATGGCAAACACGAGCAGAAACAACGCGTGTACCCCTTTGGCGCCCACCAGTTCCTGCAAATGCACCAAAGCCAAAGAAAGAAACTACATTACTGCCACGGCGCTCATCGCTACCCATCATTGTGCCACAGGCTGACTCTGAGCTTAATACTGGAAATGCAACAGCACTATTCACGGATCATACAATATCAGGAGTGAATCGGTATAATTTGTGGCCTCGACAGGCAAGGTGATCCACAGATCTTTGGTGCTTTTCTTTTTGCCTTTGGTTCCACTCATGGACGGAGTAGGAGCCAGGGGCGTAGAGGAGAGAAGTGTGAGAATTGTGCAAATCGGACAATTCAAGACTCACGGCTCCTCGGTGCGCTTATAAAAGTACATGTGTCAGGAGCCACAGCAGGACAAGCTGGACGCACATAAGTACTAAGGCTGTTAGAGTACATGTGTCCTAAGCCAGAGCGGGACAAGCTGGATGCACATAGTACTCTATCAATAAAGAACTGTTCGGAAATCGTCCGAGCAGTGGGAGAAAGAACAACTAATCTTGCTTGGAATGGATAAATGATCTAGGCTGTGAAAAGGCTGGCAGAATTGAACTGTGACATTTTTCGTTGAACTTTTCTGGCATCAAGAACGAGAGACATCCGCGACAAACTTTGCCAGCAAGAAGAAGGACGATGAAGAACAAGTCAAGACCGGTTTCAGCTTCCCCCTGCACCCCTGCTGAAAAGATAATAGATTTAGAGACTGTAAATTTAGGGAAAAAGCATGGTAAAAGGAATAAGGTACTGATTTGGACATTGGTCCTATCTTTCTTAAGTATGATAGTACCAACAATAATAGCTATTACACTATGGTTCCTGGAGTATGTACACCCATTAGAAACACTTTTGCCAAAAGCAGCTACTGAAAGCCCGGTTCATGTAATCACTGGTACTTTGCCCCCAATGGAAGAGAGACATAGAGAAGGATACGGCAACAATACATTGTTGCTCATCATGAACATGACCCATGTGGTTTTAAAGAAAAAAGATTGCTGGGTTTGCGCCCATTTACCACAGCACGGTGGGAAAGGGATAGGCTGGTATGTACAACCGTTGCCATTGATTTATTCATGTGAGGTAACATTAAGTGCAATGTTCTTTGTGAAATGGAACAAGAGTAATACGGGTCAGCTAGATGAGACCAATATGAATGAATTTGAGGAAGTGATCATGAGACCTGTGGGTTGTTCCATATTCCAAAAAGCTCGCGTGTTTGCACTAGAACCCATGAGAAAGAATACACGAAAGATAACAAGACTAGATAGATTACATAGGCAAAATAGACCAACCCCGCCAGCAGAAAAAACATCAGTAATGACATTTCGAATGAGGGATGAATGGAACAAAGATGCTGTGCCCCCTGCCTATACAGTGGATCACAGCCCCAAAACTGCTCCCCTATGTCTACAGAAAAAGGGTTCCTATAAAGTAGGAACGTTTAGCAACTGCCTGAACACAGTGGTTTTAAAACACGAAATAGAACCTGTGTACGTAGGAGACCCTGTTTACTTTATATGTGGAGAAAAAGCATATCCATGGTTACCTAGAAACTGGGGAGGTACATGCTACCTAGGTCTACTGTTTCCAGTGTTCCTCTTGGAGACAGCAGAAGTATCCAAACGAACAAAAGTTAGAACTCAAAGGAGTAGCGAGGATGGAATGATAGCAATGGATATAGCCAAATAATTTATACCGTTAAAGTCCCAAATAGAAAATTCTTACAATATAAGAAAACTGTCTGGAATATTACAAAAAACAATAGATTCCACAACGGATATTTTATTGAATATGACGTTAGAAGAAAAAGGAATAAGACTAATGGCACTTCAAAACAGGATGGCTCTCGATATAATATAAGTTGATCGTGGGGGAGTTTGCAAACTCATAAAAACTGCATGCTGTATGTATATAGATGACTACTCCCCTATGATATTCAAAGCGATCCGGAAATTACATGTCATAAGTTCCACATTCTCTACTGAAGAAGAGGGTTGGGGGATAGGATCCTGGTTTTGGGGATTGTTGCGGTCTTGGGGATGGAAGTTAATTTCGATACTAATGATGGTACTTGGGATATTCATAACATGCTGCTGTTGCATATAATGCTTACCAATAGTGTGCACTGAAATAACTGATGTATGTACTAAGGGATGTATGCACATGGTGTCGAGAGGAAAACAAACGCATGGCCAAAATAACAGAGACACTGAGGAAACAAAAACAGTAAAACAATTCATGGCGATAGACATTAATGATGAAGATGATTCAGACATAGATACCCCAGACTTATCCTCATTGGAGGAAGATACAATGAATAAATAAGACGTTTGGCATACGGCCAAAAGGAGGGTTTGTCAATCTGGAAAAATGAATACCCTTCCTTTGAATGATAGACGTAACTTGATGGCCGTGGGCCAACCGTCTTATGCACCGAATTATAGAAATATAAATTGCTATGCTTGACCAACGAGCGGCCATTTTAAACGTAGCAAGAATCGCCATTTTGCTTGTTAACCATTGCTCATTGCTTTCTGTCTAAAACTGCTTTGCAGCTTGCAATTCTTGCGGATTCTGCTTACTCTGCTCAACTGTTAACATTGTTGTCTGAATATGAAAGGACAAGGTCGCGGGACTGAAGAGTTTGTTGAAACTCCTCATGAGTAGCCCAGAGAGGAATGCCCACGCTCCCTCTCTGTAGCCTTGGGAGAGATCTGCTGGGCATTTAATCACTTCACAGCTGCCAGACAGTCTCGTAAGATGGTAGAATGTGTTAGAATAAAACAGCTAAAGGCTTGAATTATGCTCTTCTTACGGCCCCCCTTCGCAAAACCCTTTAGAACGTGTCGGCTCCTAGGTCACGAATAGTACCTCATAGATAGCAAAGCTTGGAAGTTGGCTCTTCCCCCGTGTGCAGCTTGCTTCCAAGAACAGAACCACCGTGTTCTGTTCAACAACTAAAAGATGCCTCCGCACTTTCTAATTGCACATTGTTACTAGAATAGACATCGAAAATGTCATAATCGTCATACTCATCGGATATGTCCATCGTCATCCCGAGTTCAAAGGAACTTCATAAAGAGGGGTGTTGAACATGACTTTGCTGATTGTATGATATGCATTTTGTATATATGCAACTGATGTATGTAATTCGCTCTCTTGCGTCCCTCGAGGCCTAGGAAACTCACGTCGCGGGGCATGAGATCAGAATTGGCCAATTGATACTATTTTTTGCTTGCAATAAACCCTAGCATTGGGAATTTGAACCTCGTGTCTGGCGCATCTTTTCGTGTATGGTTATTGCCTTGTTTCCATAGCACGAGGGACCCCTAGAGGCCCCTTTCAAGTGACGTCAGAGTTGTCATGCAATACTGCAGTTTATACTATCAAAAAATCAAAGGGATGGTCTTGGAGGCTAATTCAAGACCTGAGGCCAAAAAATGATATTGCTGAGGCCGAGTTCCTGTTAGCCCGGAACCCGGCTACAATCCTATGTAATATACCTGTTGATGCAAAATATTTCACAGTGATTGACTTTAAAAATGCATTTTTCTCAATACCGTTGCACTGTGACTCACAAGATCTGACGTCATTCATGTTCAGACAGAGGCGTCTGAAAAGCACGAGGCTACCCCAGTGGTACTGTGAGTCTCCTTCTATCTTTAACAGAGTCCTGAAGATGGACCTAAGCAATATTCCATTAGAAAATGTTGGGCCTCATTAGGACCCAGGCGGATTTCGCGGTGCTAAATGCACCGCGAAGCACGGCGGAAAGCCGTCGATAGCGCCATGGGGGTTGGCGGATTTACCGCCCCATTCCGACCTCGGCGGAGCGGTAAATCCCCAATCCCCATTCTGCCCTTCCCCATTCCCATTCTTGCCCCATAGGGTATAATGGGAGTGGGGAAGGAGTTAATTACGCCACCGTAAAATACGGTGGCGTAATTAACAACGAGGTCCCGTAGCGCCATGGTTTTCTCCGCCTGGTAAAACCAGGCGGAGAAAACCTCCATGGCGCTAAGGGAACTCGTAGTACGGCGGACGGGTCCGCCGCGATTAGCGCTGGCGGAAACCCACTCCGCCTGGGTCCTAATGAGGCCCGTTGTCTTGCAATATGTGGATGACATCTTAATTTGCAGCACGACAGAGGAGCAATGCATGCACGATTCTGTTCAGCTACTGAGCATATTGGCTGAGAAAGGATATAAGGTTGACAAAGAGAAGTTACAATATTGTCAACAAGAAGTGCTCTGCATAGGTCAGTTGATTTCTCATGAAGGGAAAAGAGTTACCCCAGAAAGAGCTGAAGCCAAACTAAACACAGCCAAGCCACACACAGTAAAGCAGATGCAGAGTTCTTTCGGCCTGTGCAATTATGTCAGGGCATGGGTCTTCGATTACAGCTCTTACACCAAGCCTTTGCTTCAGGCCCTAAAGAAAGCACAAGTGACAAAAGAAAAGATTGAATGGTCTGAGACGATGGAGAAAAGATTTTCTGAACTCAAAAGAGCAATTTGCACAGCACCAGTTTTAGGAATCTCCAATTATGCAGAGGAATTTTACCTGTTCTCACACACGAATGGCAGCGTTATGTCGGCAGTGCTCACACAGAGAACCACATTGGGGTACAAGCCCCTGGCATACTATAGTGAAAATTTGGACCCAGTGATGAGAGGCGATTTACCGTGCAAAACAAAGTTTGGCTACCGCAGCGTTCGCCATCGAGAAAGCTACTACCATTGTAATGGGATGCTCAATGACGTTTTACGTTGAGCTCTTGCTATTTGCTATTCTAGAGAATCCAAAAGGCACACTAACATCTAAGAGAGCTTCTGCTTATGAAGTAATCATATTGAATCCTTTGCTTAAAATAGTCTGCTGTAGGATAGTGAATCCAGCTATGTTCATAGCCGAGCCAGTCACTGAAGGAGAGCCAATACATGACTGTGCAAATTATGAAAAATTCTATGATGAAATCCCCAGAATAAAAGAAAATGCATTGGCAGAAGAAATTGTCTACATTGACGGTTCTTCGAGAATTGATCAAACCAATGGACAAAGATATAAAGGCGTTGCTGTAATGAAGCATACAGCAAATGGAGAATTTCGAGTACTCCTTAGTGCACCAATACCATCTCATTATTCAGCACAAACTGCAGAATTATTGACGTTGATACTCGCGATTGAGAATCACGCGAACCAGGAAGTAACTGTGTACAGTGACTCTGCCTATGTGACGTCAACTGTGCACGCAGGCTTAGCGCGCTGGAAAAGGAGGGGCTACCTCCGAGCAGACGGCACGCCAGTACAGCACGCAGCCCTATTGGACAGGCTGATTAAGGCACTACAGCTCCCAGTGGGCATAGCTGTTATGACCACTTCTTGGTCATAGGGTTCACTCCAAAGGACACTCAGGATACTCAGGCCAGGTACTCTTAGTGGTTACTTTATTAGCTTCATAGTTACAAGATTAGATGTCATCAGATAATTGAGAGATCAAGAGGATCAGGGATAATGAGCCCACTGGCTCCCACCACCCAGGCTCACATATTGTAACTGCCTGGGTTAGAACCAATTCAACTCTAAACATTCTAACCTCACACTCACAGCCTACATTCTGATGATGACATCAATCCTGGCACAGCATACATTCAAGCACAGGAGCCAACCCTAACACCTCCTTTCCTACAACAAACAAACTAGTCAAACTCACCAGAAGGAAGCTAACCCTAACATCCTCCTATTGCAGAAAGGAAAATCTGCTACGACACACTGAACATGACTTCCTCCCTCCAACCATGTTCCGCTTACCACCGGGAGATTGAGCTAGCAGGCTTAAATAACATCCCACAACAGACCCAGCCGCCACAACTAACACTCCTAACCAATCAAAGTAAAACAATTCACCTTCTGTTCCCACCTGCCACGAGGAACCTCGAACTGCCACTTTCGAGCACTAACCGCCCACCTTGGCAACTACAACAAACACTACCAAAGCCCACCAAACACAAAACTACTTCCGTTCCTCCCTGCCACAAAGAAACCTCGAGCTGCCACTTCCGAGCACTAACTCCCAAAACCGGGAAAGACCAGGTACTGTCGTAACAACACGAGACACTTACTAACAACCCAACAATCTACCCGGGTCAACAGAGAACTTCACTTAAAACTCATACCGCTGTTAGACCCATTCAGAAATTCAAGTAAACACAGCCACACCAAATTGTCACTCACTCACCCAATCACGCCATAATTAAAGGCAACTAGCTGTCATTAAAACAAACACAACAAGACCCAGCTGCAAATGTTGGCCTGACATTTGAGCCCTTCTGAACAATTCAAAACACCCCCATAGTGAACACAGCCGAAGATGAAGTGTTGCCAAGGTTCTGAGATTGACAAGAGGAACTCAATAGCAATCCCAGAAACCACCTAAAAATTCATAAAGAAAAACACCAGATACCATATCACCTGCATCGTCAGAATTTCAAGCTTAATCCCTGGAACCTAACAACTCCATAAGGTCACCAAAACAACATATAAGCTTCACATAGCTTCTGGCACTAATCCCCTGCTAGGTGCCTGTGGGCTCTGCAGAACCACACCCAAAACACATTAAAGCTACACTAAGCTTCAAATGAACTCCGCAGAGCCACAATTTACCAAAACATCAAAGCTCTGCAAAGCGTCTGGTACTAGTCTCCTACTAGATACCTCTGAACTCCGCAGAGTCACTAACCAATTCACCCATCAGAACTCCAACAAGTTCCTTGACCACTTCTTGGTCATGCATTACAACTAAAATCTCTTACAAACCCCGCAGGGTTCCTTGACCAACTACAGGTCATGTACCACACTCCCACTCAAGTCAAAACATACACCACGACATCAAATACAGTCAAACCCGTACATAGAATGTAAAACTGCTAGTCAGCGCTGCAGTCGCTCTAGCAGAAATCTTGGGTTGAACATCATTAACACAACACACATAACAATATATACCACTGCAATGCCACAAAACTGTTATACTACGCATTGCATTGACAAATACTTTCACATTGTAAATTGCAGGTCGCATTGGAGATAACATTTCCTAAAAGACCATGTTGCCAAAGCACAGGCAACTCTAATGCTGAAATACCTCAAAACATTATGCTAAAACCAAAATGAATGTCATCACTCTGATCATGCACCCAGAACACGTACATGTTCATGTAAACCACTAACCACAACACATCCTGACATGCCAATGTGGCTATCAACTTTAGCTCAAACCTAAAAGTCCATGTTGACTATATGTTAACTTATTGCTGAAATGCCTCCAAATTTGTTATGCTGAGCATGAACTGGATAACATCAATGGATAACATCATTCTGATTATGTACTACATCTCTCACACCAGTCATTCAAGCAAAATCCAATAAGTTACAACTAAACATACAACAGTATGGATGATATTCCCTTTAAATATGCTACCAGCTAAAAATATTAATCATTGTCACCAAACCAAAAGAGGTACATTCTTACATTTCAAATCCTCCATGTCATATCCAAATAACATCAGCATGTAGTACCAACACCTTGTTGCAACTCCTGCAACTACATGTCCCAATTTACAATGATTAGGCATAACATGTGACAAGCTCGCTGCCAATAATAACAGTGGCATTCTAAATTGCCACCATGCCGCGCTCTGCTCTTACTTAATGGGTAGACCGACTGCCTCACCCAGGCACCGCACTCAATTACTCTCCACTTGGCAGCCTTGCTCCATCAGCCCCCATGAAACAACTGAAAGCGCCTCCGGTCCACTTAGGTTGTTCCGTTTGAAAACGTTGAACACGCTGAGCAGACTTCCTCCCCATGTCGTCACGTTGCTTTTTCCAAGGCAGATTAACATGCGGAGCACTTCCTCGATATAAATGCGAACCTCACTTCCTGGTCACGCTGCACGTTCTGATAGGTGCTTTACTCAGAGATCGAATAATGTCCAGATCGACTTCGTTCTCGTTGCTGCGCGTCCCGAACATCAGCAGCTCCAACAGTTGATGCAGCTGCATTCAAAACTATCACCATCACCCACTGACACTCGACGATCGCCGCCCGAGACAGATGACCAGACACAAACCTGCAGGTACATGCAACTGATACAGCATGCCGCTAGGAACATTTCTTTTAATGGAAAGTTTCTGTCTTCCCTCCAATGATGGATACACGCTCTCTTTGCTGCTTAGTTGACAGCAACACAGCCTGTTTTAATCAAATTTTTGGGAACCCTGCCTGGGCCTGGGTGGTGGGAGCCAGTGGGCTCATTATCCCATCCTTGTCGCCAATTGTTATGACCACTTCTTGGTCATAGGGTTCACTCCAAAGGACACTCAGGATACTCAGGCCAGGTACTCTTAGTGGTTACTTTATTAGCTTCTTAATTACAGGATCAGATGTCATCAGATAATTGAGAGATCAAGAGGATCCGGGATAATGAGCCCACTGGCTCCCACCACCCAGGCTCACATATTGTAACTGCCTGGGTTAGAACCAATTCAACTCTAAACATTCTAACCTCACACTCACAGCCTACATTCTGATGATGACATCAATCCTGGCACAGCATACATTCAAGCACAGGAGCCAACCCTAACAATAGCGGTCGTGAAATGCGACGCCCACCCAAAGGGGACAGATTTTATCTTACAAGGAAATCAAGCAGCATACACTGAAGCCAAACGTATGGCATTCAAGAGTGAGATGATCATGGAGGTGGAAATCACTCACACAAATGAGAAAATGATTGTTGCACGAATTGCACCTGAAAGCTACAATAATCTAGGGCAAACACAGTTGCTGAAACTCCAAAGGGAGGCACCACAGGAAGAGAAAAACTTATGGAAACGTTGAGGGTGTTCTTTAAACCCCTCCGAAAGTTTGTGGCAACAAGATAGCACTGGTAAACCAGTAATGCCTATAGCCCTGTTAAAAATAGCGCTGGAGCAGTTACACCATCCGGCACACATGACAAAAGAGAATCTAGCGGCAACGCTCGCGGAAGACTGGTTCATACCAAACTTAACTGAGCACTTTGCATTTTTTATAGTGAACTGTATAATCTGCCAACAATTCACAGCTGGGCACACATTAAAAGTAATGAGAGGAGTTATCCCAAGGCCAAATGCGCCTTTTCAGCACTTGCATGACGATTACATCGAAATGATTCAAGTATGTAATGGGTACAGATACCTAATTGTTGTGGTGTGTCCATTCTCTAGATGTATAGAGGCAGGTCCATGTACACACCCAGACTCAACCTGTGTGGCCAAATGTTTAGTGAGGGAAGTATTTCCCAGGTGGGGGGTTTGCAAAGTCATGAGATCAGATAGCGGGACTCACTTTGTAAACAAGGTTTATGAGTAGATTAGCTTGTTGCTTGGTATAAGGCACAAGTTCTCGTCAGCGTATCACTCACAAGGAAACAGGATATGCGAGAAGCTCAACGGCCTATTAAAGGAGAGGATAGCCAAGTTGAAGCTTACTCTAAGAAAGGGCTGGTTGCACTGCCTTCCTTTGGCACTGTATGCACTCAGGAATCAACCCGGTTCCAACCATCATCTTACGCCGCATGAAATAGCCACAGGAAGAAAAATGCACACTCCCCTGACACCCCGAGACAGAGCTAGATGTGATGCCCAATCAACAGGAGAAATCTTAGGGTCTGAAATGTAAAATTACTTGAATTGCATGACATCTTGCCTTACTGTAATTTCAGACCAGCTGCTGCAACGACGAAAAGGGTGCAGGGCAGCACGGAACACAGAAGGAGATACTACTACAGACACAGCTCAAGGACTTTGTGTTCCATCCGTTTTCTCTGGAGACACTGTCTTGGTAAAGAACCATACGAGGAAAAGGTGGGACGAGCCAAGGTTTAACAGTCCCTTTACAGTGGAAGGCTGCACTCCCTCTGCAGTAAAGCTACAAGGAAGAAGAGCTTGGATCTTTTTGGGTGACGTCAAACCATACTTCACAGAATGCCCCCTGCCTGCACCCCAGCGTGAAGAGACTACAGACGATGGGGAAGTACCACAGCACGTGCGGATGAGATCCATGATGAGGAAGAAGGACGTATGATCAGCAACAAAGTAAAGGCAAAGAACATTTGTGCAATAGTTGTGGTTTCACTTTGGACATTCCTCTGAGCAAAACAAAAAGAGGATAAGGACATAAAAACGGACACTCTGTGCATCCCAGTTGCATGGTGAAGAAGAAAATAGCATTTCATAAACCACAACATAGTCTGTTGACTTTGAACTTTGGACTGAGGCACACTGAAGCCTTAATTAGAAAAGAATATGTCAAACATTTATTGAAGACACATAAGTTGGAAGAAAGTACAGTATCCTGTCTCCTTCCACACAGAGACCTTGTTCGGAATCACTTATGGTGTCCCACAGTAGCGACATCATCAAAGATGTGGTGACATACTTCGATCTAGTGCTACGATCGTACCTGTCATTGGTGGGGAGGCTCACCAGTGTCACTGACTTTCTTCAAGATCCTGAAAACGAAAAAGACTATAAAAAGATTGCTTGCTGTGATTGCCGAGCAGTTCCTCCTACTTCCTGAGTACAGCGAGGAAAAGCCAAATGTCCCAAGCAGAGAAGGAAGCAAATAAGCTTATCAACATATTGTTCTTTCGAATAATTGAATAGTGTCCAGAATTTGTTGGGAGAACGACAGATGTATTAACCTTTCTTCGAGATCCAGCAAATACAGAACGTCTGAGCATAATCCTAAACAGCATAGTAATACAGGTTGCTCTCCACGCAAACGGAAATTGCAGACACTGTTCACAGTGAAGTGAAAAGCAAACAGTCCCAAATTCCAGCAAAGACAGGACAAATGTCCCTGTCAGCAGAAGACAGCAGGTTGGCAAGCAATGTGTTCTTCTGCCTAATCAAGGATTTTCCAGAGCTTGTGGGGAGACTGATCGATGTTGACGTCCTCACATTCATCAGAGACCCAGCTAATTCCACGCAGATAGGCATGCTCTTGCATGGCATTGTGAAGCAAGTGGAACTTTCTAACCACCAACAGAACTATTTGAGAAGATTTTAAACTTTCCTCCGAGGGACAGATCGAGGGAGCAGTGCCATAGATCGCAATTTTAATTTTTATTTTCCACACGGACAAGGACAACATGTCTTCGGGAATGAAGCAGATCAGGGGCACAGACTGGGAGCTAGTATATTTTGAACATGCACAATAGAGAGAGACTTGTTGAATTATTGCCTGTTTTGACAAACACATAGAAAAAGAGAACTGTATCCAGAAATAATAGACAAACCATTGGTCAAGCTAAGATAGACAATTGTTTAAATACCTACAGCCCGCAAACAAAACCAAACAGAATCCAGAGACAATATTATTTAGATTTGTATTAAAGGTTAGCACATTTTACGGATGATCGAGATGGGGGTCCAGAACAGTACTCTAGTCCTTCTGCAGGAGGAAAGATGTTCACAGTTCTCTGGACGTAAATGCTGCCGCCTAACCTACAGGGGCATAATGTATTTGTGTTTTATATTCATCATCATTTTACTGTCATTAACAATCAGAACTGCATTTTTTATTGGTGCACAAAGTGTTCCAATTCCAGTGCACCCACCTAATGATGCACGCATGAAGCCTACGAAGGCACCCAGACCTTACATAGTAATTTCAGTCCCTATAAGATCTGATAATGGAGTGAGTGAACTTGAGATGGATGTGATTAGCAATGACACACACACACTTGTGCTAACAAGCAAATCGAAAAGCCGGAGACAGGGTCGGCAGAGTATGAATGAAAAAAGGTTACTGACAACCACACGCATGCAAACATTGAATGCACATACACCAGGCCTAGTGTCAATGACTGCAGAACCACAATCCAAAGCATGGCAGAACAAAATACTGCCTACTATGAGAATTCCCACTACAAGTAAAGTAAAGAGCCAAATGAAGAAAGCGGAGGGTATGGAGTGACAAGGAGAGTTGGAAAGAAAATGTCAGAAGGACCCCTAGAAGCCTATGGAGAAAGTGGAAGATGCATCATCCACGACATGTTCAGTGGAATCCAAGATGGCGCCTGCTCAACAACATTACCACAAACTAGAATTGCAGGTCTAGTCTTCCATTCAAGATAGAAGACGCTCAGATTCAACCCATTCATTCGTACGTATTCACCAGAGATCAGACAAGTAACTGGGTTGCTACTCTGTCTCTACGCTTAGCATTGCTCCCTCCTTCTTTGTTGCTAAATTCCACTCGATCTTCGCTGGGTTCTTCCCCTTGTACTTTCGTCGGCTCTTGACATCATTCTTGTTACCTTCCTTTCTTTCACTTTCCCTTGTCCGCCTTTATCCTCTGGGGCTTTTGTTTTCAGCCGTTTCTATGGTTTGACTTCTTCCTCCTTTTCCACCGTTTTGTAGTTTCCCTTTCCTGTCGGCTTTCTACCTGACTTCTACGTCCGCGGCGCTCCTTCCTCCCTGAGACTTGCCCGCCTGCGCCGCCCTCGGCTCCCTTTACCTTTCGGCTCCCTGCCTTCTTGCACTGCGCTCGGCTCTCTTTATTTTTCCGGCGCCCTTCCTACCTGCACCGCTCTCAGCTCTCTGAGCTTCCAGGCGTTCTGCCAGCTTACCTTTTCCTTTTTCTTTTTCCGTTCACTCTACTTACCTTTCTGTAGTTTCATTCCTTACTCTTCCTTCTCTGCGAATTCCGCATTTGGACTTTAACCGCTGTTGGCTTCAGTTCCTGTATAGTCTCCTTCCAGTTACGATCCTACTTTGCTTTGGAAGACCAATTCTCTGCTGGACATTCTACTGTCTGATACTTCGCTCCAGTGTTCCTATTTGACAATTGGACCACCTCTTCATTGGACTTCCACAACTTCAACAGATTCTGGGTTTTCTTCCCCACAAGGGTTTCCCAGGGGGTGGCTTCCTGGGTTGCACAGAGCCCAGTTTTCTGGCCTCTGGACATCTGGGGGGACGCCCCTTACCTCCTCAGAACAAAGCTGAATAACCCGAATATTCGTGAGTACCATCTTATTTGTGAAGGCAAATTCGTAAAAGATAGCAACACCCGAACTCATGGATCAACAAATCCTGCAACTGATGGCCGCGGTCCAAAACCTTAATACTGAAGTGCAGACTTTACGGAATGAAAACACCATGCTTCTACAAATGGTAAACTCGAGGACAGAATTAACTCCAGGACCTTTACCTATGGGAAAGTATGAAGGCAACCCTAAGAGACTTAAAGAATTTATTGACTCTTGTACAGTGCAATTCACTCTAAAACTGGCCTTTTTTCCTACAGACCGATCCAAGGTTAGTTTTATGATATCTAACCTATCGGGAAGTGCACTAGCTTGGGCTACTCCACTGGTGACCACAAACAACCAACTCCTAGACTCTCTAGCTGGCTTTACAAATAGTCTACAGGCTATGTTTGGATGCAGAGAATTAGTGGTTACAGCCCAAGAAAACATTCTTGACTTGAAACAAGGAACTATGGAACTACTGGCTTTCATCACGCAATTTAAGCAGTTGGCTACCGAGACGGCCTGGTCAGATGACGCCCTCCTAACCATATTCCGAAGAAATGTGAACGATGACTTGAAGGATGAACTATCTCGAGTTCCCCGTCCGCACAACCATGCTGAAATGATTACTCTTGTCCTACAAATAGATTACAGAATCCAAGAAAGAAACCTAGAAAAAAGAAAAGGAAGGGCAAAAGGAATTCCGACAACCTTAAGAAATGAAACAGTCAAGACGTCCCGCACTACTGAGGATGAAACTATGCAAATAGGTATAATCTGAGGACCTCTTACCCCAGAAGAGAGGAATAGGAGACGTACTCTGGGGTTGTGCATGTACTGTGGATCCGACAAGCATGTATTAAAGGACTGTAACCTGGTCCCTCCACGGCGCTCGGGAAACGCCTCCACCGTTCATAAAGGGAACCGTGAACGGGTCCATTTTGCAGAGTTCCCAAGATTGTGTAGCTAATTCACCACAGATGGTGGTATTGCCGATAACAATCCAATTCCAAGACATTACAATTGATAAAGTTCAGGCTCTGGTAGATTGTGGTGCGGCGGGTCTTTTCATGGACGCCAATTGGGTTTATAAAAACAAGATACCTCATTTATCTAAGACCACGGCCGTGCCAGTTGAAGGAGTTGACGGGACCCCTTTATCTTCAGGACCTATAAAAGAAAACACTTCAGTCTTTACGATGAAGATATCTACTCACGAAGAAGAGGTAGTCTTCGACCTTTTCAAAGCCGCACACTACCCCACAATCATAGGGATCCTGTGGTTGACTAAACATAATCCCTATATCAATTGGAAGGATGGAACAATGTTCTTGGGATCAGAATACTGTATTTCCTCATGTCTACCACACCATGCCACAGGAGTACAAACCTCAAATTCACTTGTACCTTCTCAGAAACCCTCCTCTGTGGTATTGAACTTAAATTTGTTACCGGACTGCAATCATAAGTACCAAATGGTCTTCTCTAATGAGGAATTTAAAGAATTGCCTTCCTACAGAAGGGATGACTGCGCCATTGATCTGTTACCTGATGCTAAGATCCCTTTTGGGTGAATGTATACTTTATCAAATCCAGAAAAGGAAGCATTACAGGAATACCTACAAACCAATTTGCGTAATGGGCTGATAACAGAGTCCAAAATCCCAGCAGGGGCATCCTTGTTTTTTATACCTAAAAAAGATTGCAAAGAACTCAGGCCCTGCATTGATTATAGAGGGTTAAACAAAGTCACTTACAAGGATCGATATCCCTTAGCCCTTATCCAAGATATCCTCGAAGCCGTAAGGGGTGCTTCCATCTTTACGAAACTGGATTCAAGAGGAGCCTATCATTTAATTCAGATTAAAAGTGGAGATGAATGGAAAACCGCCTTTCGCACACCCTTTGGGCACTACGAATATCGTGTGATGCCCTTTGGGTTAGCGAATGCCCCTTCCGTTTTCCAGAGATTCGTGGACCACTTATTGTCTGACTTACTACTTCACTCATTAATTGTCTATTTAGACGACATTCTAAGTTTCTCCAACAATCTGCAGGAGCACATCAACCACGTCTCCGAAGTACTACTTCGTCTACAAAACAACCATCTGTCTGCCAAGTTGGAGAAGTGTTCTTTTCATCAAGACAGTATTCCCTATTTGGGATTTATCCTTTCAGCAGAAGGAGCTTCCATGGATCCCAGAAAAGTACAAGCCATTTTGCAGTGGAAGGCACCACAAGGAGTAAAGGAGATACAAAGATGTGTGGGATTTTCAAACATTTATAGGAAATTTATCCCTAACTTTTCTAAAATCATCAAGCCCTTGACCACTTTACTGCAAAAAGGTAATAAGTTTATCTGGACGACAGAGACACAACAAGCCTTTGACAATCTCAAGATAGCCTTCTCTACGGCACCCATTTTAAGATTACCGGATCAAACCAAGCCATTCATTCTTGAAACCGATGCTTCACATTCGGCTATTGGGGGAGTATTAAAAGAGACTTCCTTAACCGGCAGAGAACATCCCATTGCCTATATGTCAAAGACTTTAGCTCCTTCAGAACAAAACTACACTGTTCTTGAGAAAGAATTACTAGCTATCAAGAAAGCCTGCCAAGAGTGGAGACATCTTTTGATTGGAGCAAAATATCCCATCACCATCAGAACCGATCACAGGAATTTGAAGGTTCTCCAAAACTTTGAATGTCAAAACAGCCGTCAAGCCTGCTGGGCTTATTTTTTTTCTTCCTTCGACTTTGTTATCACACACATACCAGGGACCAACAACCAATTGGCAGATGCTTTATCACAAAGTCTCCAACCAGAAGAAGGTTGTATCCCGGAGAAAATATTACCTCAAGCCACTTTCGTTTTTGTGGTCTCCACCTTTCTTCAAGACGTCCGAAGACAAGTCCAAGAAATCAATGATATTGATAGTCAAGAGTATCAACTCCAGGAAGAACAAGGATTGTAGTACCATAACATAAAACTGTGTGTACCAACTGATTCTCTCAAGAAACAGGTCTTGCACATGTGCCATGACCACAAAATGGCTGGTCATAGAGGTATAGCCAACACCCAGGAACTGATCAGTTGCCATTTCTGGTGGCCTTCGTTATCTGCAGATGTAAAAGACTACGTTTCGTCTTGTACCGTATGTCTTCAAGAAAAGACACCGAGAAAGTTACCAGTGGGAAAGCTGGTTCAACCTCCATTACCCAATCAACCTTGGGAAAGAATTTCTACCGATTTTATAGTAGATTTACCTCCTTCTAATCTCAACACCACCATAATGGTAACCATTGATTCCTTGACAAAGATGGCCCATTTCATGCCCATGCTAAAACTCCCTACTGCCGCCCAAATGGCATCCTGCTTTCTACAGACTATATTCCGTTTGCATGGGTTACCTAAGAGCATTATCTCTGACAGGGGGCCACAATACATTTCTGCCTTTTGGAAAAATGTATGCCAATCATTAGGTATACAACAGGATCTTACCTCTGGCTATCATCCACAAGCTAATGGTCAGACTGAAAAATTAAACCAATCACTGGAACAATATCTCAGATGCTTTGTCTCCGCAACTCAAGATAACTGGAATGAGCTACTAGCCCATGCAGAAATTGCTTACAACAATTCTCGTCACTCGGCTATTATGTGGTCTCCCTTTCTCTGTATTTATGGGTTCCATCCATCAGTGATACCCACCACATCACCCCGGTTAACGAATTCTCCTACAGTAGAGGAGTTGGTGGCAAACATTCAATCTGGACATAATCTTGCCCTTACTATCCTGAAAGATACCCAACACAGAACCAAAATACAAGCGGACAAAAGACGATCCCAGGAACCAACTTATCATCAGGGGGATCTTGTGTGGTTATCATCTCGATACCTTCCAAAAAGATTGATACCTTCCAAATTATCCCCCAAATTCTTTGGTCCTTTTCAGGTACTCAAGGCCATCGGAAATGTAGCTTACCGAATACAATTACCACCATCATGGTCTCGAATACATAATGTATTCCATGTCTCTCAGTTAAAAACTCATGTGCCTGACAGATTCCTCAGACAAGGAGCAGTCACTCCTCCTCCTATTGACACACCCGAAGGACCGGAATATGAGGCGTCGGCCATAGCTGATTCCAGGTATCATCGGGGAACCTTACAGTATCTCGTCGATTGGAAAGGATATGGACCTTCTGATCGAACCTGGGAACCAGCATCCGCTGTTCATGTTCCTACCTTGGTGCGCAGATTCTATAAGTTTCATCCTTGGAAACCTGGTCCTTCCACCCCACGGGGAGGGCATACTGTCAGAAGGACCCCTAGAAGCCTATGGAGACAGTGGAAGATGCATCATCCTCGACATGTTCAGTGGAATCCAAGATGGCACCTGCTCAACAACATTACCACAAACTAGAATTGCAGGTCTGGTCTTCCATTCAAGATGGAGGACGCTCAGATTCAACCCATTCATTCATACTTATTCACCAGAGATCAGACAGGTAACTGCGTTGCTACTCTGTCTCTATGCTTAGCATTGCTCTCTCCTTCTTTGTTGCTAAATTCCACTCAATCTTCGCTGGGTTCTTCCCCTTGTACTTTCGTCGGCTCTCAACATCGTTCTTGTTACCTTCCTTTCTTTCACTTTCCCTTGTCTGCCTTTATCCTCTGGGGCTTTTGTTTTCAGCCGTTTCTGCAGTTTGACTTCTTCCTCTTTTTCCACAGTTTTTTAGTTTCCCTTTCCTGTCGGCTTTCTGCCTGACTTCTACGTCCATGGTGGTCTTTCCTCCCGAAGACTTGCCCGCCTGTGCCGCCCTCGGCTCCCTTTGCCTTTCGGCTCCCTGCCTTCTTGCGCCGCGCTCGGCTCTCTTTATTTTCCGGCGCCCTTTCTACCTGCGCCGCTCTCAGCTCTCTGAGCTTCCGGACGTTCTGCCAGCTTACCTTTTCCTTTTTCTTTTCCGTGCACTCTACTTACCTTTCTGTAGTTTCATTCCTTACTCTTCCTTCTCTGCGAATTCCGCACTTGGACTTTACCCGCTGTTGGCTTCAGTTCCTGTAGAGTCTCCTTCCAGTTATGATCCTACTTTGCTTTGGAAGACCAATTCTCTGCTGGATATTCCACTGTCTGATACTTCGCTCCAGTGCTCCTATTTGACAATTAGACCACCTCTTCATTGGACTTCCACAACTTCAACAGATTCTGGGTTTTCTTCCCCATGAGGGTTTCCCAGGGGGTGGCCCCGTGGGTTGCACAGAGCCCAGTTTTCTGGCCTCTGGACATCTGGGGGGACGCCCCTTACCTCCTCAGAACAAAACTGTATAACCCAAAGACTTGTGAGTACCATCTTATTTGTGAAGGCAAATTCATAAGAGAAAGCCAACAGAAACCACAGGGTCGGAAACTCTTGATCCAACACCAAGAAAGACTAAAGCAAACTCGGAGAAGATCTCAGCATGAGCACAACTGATAATAGATTCATTATGGCCATTCTTAGCCAGAGAAAGGAAAAGACTAGAGGAGTTGAAGAATAAACCCACAGAGACAACATTGACAGGCATATATGTTCCAGTGAAAGGGACAAGTACAAGTTCTACAATACAGCCATGTACTGGACCAATGTCAGAGTGGATGATATGGGCACTTCTAACCAGAAGAAAAAGGATGCAAGAGGACAAAGAAAGAACTGACAGACTTTTGTCTACTCAAATGGCACAAATGAGGAGGCCTGCACCATGGACCAGGATACCTGAGAATCCTCCAGCAAGAAAGAGCCATACAGATGCATTCAGGGATGTAGTTATAGCGAACTACATGAAAACTTTAAGAATTAAGAGAAGCATGCACGGAGATGACAACAAACTAAACGATTACTTGGACAACACAGCACATTTGGGAAACAACATATGGTGCCAGCACATAAAGAAGTGGGAAGACAAAGTTCAAAAGGGGAATACTTTGTGCACCCCTACCGTACAGCATGGGGAAGTGCAAGATCTTCGTAGCTCTAGAAATTGATGTCCAGACAGCACACTGTCTTTCACACGTGGCAATGTGCAAGACCAGAGGCCAGTTCATGGGTAGTGATGCCTCAATGAAATGGGCAACTGAAAAAACCTGATCCTGATGAAGATGATTATGTTCAAGACATAAAGACAAGAAATAGAGCTCATACTAGGAATAATGTGATCAGGTAGAAACCTGGAGTGAAAGGAGCTGAATCAGATGGGACGTGAACAAGAAGATAAATGTCCAAGGGAAAACCCAAGAAGAGGCTCAAAGTTGGAAGGACAGAGGCCAAATGCAAGTCTGGGGAAGAGTGCTTTCACCAGATGGATCGGAAAAAGGGGTAGTGGTTTGCAGGGCATGGATGGTCCTCGGAGCCTGCAAGGAAGCTATTGAAAATTCACAAAGGATATGAAAGCCATTATGGTCAAGGCTTGCAAAACTGCTGACATCGGTTGAAGACAGAGGAGGACCCTTGCAGATAGTACCACTGGAGAGCTCAAAATTGTGTTTCAGGAATATGGCACAAGGAAGATGGGAGATAATCAGAACTGTGGACAAATCTTTGATGCTGCAGGAATGATGCATGGAACTGCAGTGATTATGGATCATTATTGGGCATGTGGATCCAAAGCATACATCAGACTGCCAAGAAACTGGGGAGGCATATGCGCAATAGTGAATGTCCATGTTCCAGCATTAGTGATCCCAAATAGTGACCTGAATATTGACAGTTTCCCAAAAGCAGATGCACACGTAAGGAAGAAGAGATCTGTGGAACTGTTGACCCGAATGAAAAGGGAGAATTACTTTTCTACCAAATCAGAAGAAGCTTTCCATGCAATCCCATATGAACACAGGCTATTTAGCCTCACGTCATCAGTGTTCACAACAATTTTCATGCCAAGATTTCAAGATGGAGCAAATACTAAATGGTTGCAGATAACCAGATGAGAACTACTTCAGACCATCAACACAACCATAAAAGGATTCAACGCAATCAAGGAGGAGTTAAGAGCAGTCCGACTGATGATTCTCCAGAATACATATGTACTAGACATGATCACAGTCATGGATGGAGGAGTTTGTGCAAAAATCGGAGAATCATGTTGCACATTTACACCTTCTCACGATGAGGAAAATGGAACTCTAACAGAAGCCATAGTTATGGGACTAAACTGCAGAACCAGATGATTGATGAAACGGATGAAGTTGATGATGACAGTTGGTTTGTATCACTATTCTCATGGGTTCCACAATGGATGGCAGATGCATTCAAGTTCCTGGGAGCCCTTCTAGTGATGATATTACTAGGATTCTGTGTTATCAAGATAATCATCTCTTATTGCAAGAAAGCTGCGAAAAAAGCCATAGGGATGAAGATCTTGATTGATGTCAAACCAGGATGGAAGCTCAGAGACCTGACTGATGAGGAAATAAGAGACTTTGTGAACAAAAGAAGACGGATCCAAAGAAGGAGGTGAAAGTGGTCGATGAATCGTCCAAAGGGGGGGAGTGTAGAAGAGGTCCCAAAGAAAGCCTGTACTCCAACCGTCCATTTTGAAGTACCAGGAACGTTCATACCGAAATATGTGACATACGATGAGCAAGTAAACCAGCACAGAGCCGCAGTGGGGCTCTGTCCAGTACCTATCAGAAGAACAGCACCTATTAAAGTACCTGTGCCAAAGAAACACTGGACAGTAAGATATCCATTAAGAAAACCCTATAAACAAATAAAACGAAATGAAGATCGTCTAAGTACAGTCCTTGAAGAAACCAAAAAAGTCTTAATGGAAGAGGAATGGTGACGTCACGAGAACCCGGACTGACTCACCTATAGAAGAAATGACGACCAGAGAATGACGCAAAGAGACGAAATGCCATGAACAAGGATATCGTGAACTTAAAGTGTAAGGGCGATGTCAAATGTAAGAAGCTTAAACTGTAAGCATGACAAAGATATTTGACCAGTTTACACCTGTACATATGCTTGGAACCGCAAGAAAGCTAAGAAAATCGCTTGCTATACTTAGTAGAAAGATAATCTACCTCAAACGAAGCACATTATATAAGTCTATTTCCACTTTTGCACAAAAAGCAGAATAAATCCAAGGGTGACTAAGGCCACACGAGAAAAAGCTTCATATTTAGCAAAATCTGGAACAAGCGGCAGAAATGAAACCCAGGAAAGCCAATGTCTTACCAATAGAAGAGAAGAACAGTAGCTACATTTAATTGAAACTAAGAACAGAATATCCTGCCTCTAAAAGGCCGAGATAAGAAGGCGAAGGCAGGTGGTGGGTGAAAGGAGAATCAAATACACGAATTGAGGGAAAAGAGGCAAATTCACGGTGTCTGAAACACGTGACCACACGAGCAATTAGAAGCCAGGGCTCACACCTACGCATGGCACCAGGCCAGACGAAGATATCAGACCTTCTCCAGACAGAAGATGTAGTCTTGAGGCCAACCACAGTAAGATAATTGACACATGGCCACTAAAGTGATGATTGATTGTAACAATAAATTGGAGGAAGGCCGGGTACTAAGGGGCACCCCGCACCTGGTCGACCATTCTGCGTGCTGCTAAGCAAAGTGGAAAAGTATGCATGGGGTTGGTGCCAACCCAATCACAGTGGACCAAATAATCTAGGGTCCTATAGTTAGTAGAACCAATAGGACGTCTGCAGTAGTCATTTTGAAGGAAGGGCTTAGATGGCCACCTGACAGTGTTTACCCAATCCCATCACTCCGTTACCATATACAGATATAGTACCTATATTAAAGTTACCTTTCCCGAGCCAATAGAATTGCATGTCAACTTTTGAGTGTTACACGTCAAATGATGATGAGTTTTCAGTATAAATATCACGATTTTTATGAAGTTCATTGGAGTTGAAGCGAGAAGGAAGATCGCACCATTTGCTGATATTCATGACTCCCTGTTTTTTTGTACTTGTCATTAAACGGACTCCCTTTTCCAAACCGTCAAGTTGTCCTTATTGATTGGTGTTGAAGTATATATCTGCACCCCATCCATCTCATGGGTGCTGCTATCTTGTCTTAAAGTGATTCTGAGCAAACCCAGACTCTATGGCCCGGTTGGGGGTCTCGGAGCACAAGGTGGATGGCCCAAAGCTCAGGAGGGTGTTAGCAGGCAATGGCCTTGTCCTTTGTCCAGAGACTCTCTGGCACTTCCCACCTAGGAAGTTTGGTGTCAGAACCTAGCATGGCATGCTTTGTGCTGGCTGGGTACCGGTTCTGGAGCTGCTGGATGGGTCCTCTGAGTCTGGTATCTCCCTCTCTTCCCTGGGAGAGGATTAGGGGTCGGATCTTGCTTCTCTCTTGGAACTCCTGTCCTTCCTTCGCTGGCGGATGATGTAAGGTAGCCTGTACCTTCAGCTTGGGTCCAAATGAGTTCTTCTTCTTACTCCTTGCAAAGTCTTCAAATGATCTGATCAGTGAGGGACTCAGCCCTCTTTTAAAGCCAAACGGGGACCAGGGATTGGTGCAGGCCAATCCTGGGTCTCCACCAACAATCTTCTGTGATACTTCAGGTCAGAACCAGGGGGCTTGGCAACAGACACGGGAAGGATGACTACATATACTTCTAAGTCCTACCCATCCTCCTGTCTACTGTACATCAAAGTGTCCCCCTAATTAACTGAGCCCTATGCGGCGCTTGATCCCAACATGGTCCTTCTTTGAAGTAGGGAGTTGTAGACAGACTTTCGTCTCCTGCAATTCACATACTTCCATGCTCTGAAAGGAGTGGTTCCAGACAGTACATTTACTGACCTTTCATACCAAGGAGCGGTGTTAGTACCAACTTGACACATTGCATTACAAAGAGTTGTTGGCGTCTGGTCTCCATTGTCACTTTCTGCACCCATGCCTTCCCTGAGGCCTGCTAATTAACATTCTTCAGTATTCTCCACCACCAGCAAGATTTGACAATGGGGATGCAAATCCATGGGGCCTTGAAATTCTAATCAGGCTACCCACAGCCAAAGGCTTTTGATGTACCCATGTCTGTCAGGTGTCAGCTACATATTGTACTTCTCAGCTTCCCTGCTATAGGCTGGGTGGTAGGCAATGTGGAGTTTTCTCTTTACCCTGAGTATCTCCCACATCTTTGTGATCACCTCGCTGTTAAAGTGACTTCCTCGGTCTGTCTCAATCCTTTGGGGAAGGCCGATACGCTAGAAGATGCGATTGATCATCGGGGAAGCTGCTGTTTCTGCGTTGCAATTTGGGGCGGGAGACATTCCACCCACTTGGTAAACAAGCATGTCACGGTTAACATGTACGTGTTTCCTCTAGAGGAGCGAATCACGGGCCCAATGAAATCTACTTGCAAATCTGATCAAGGGAGTGTCATTCCCCTTTTCTGTAGGGGAGCTCTGTGTATGAAGGAACTTGGCTGAAAATGCACACACACAAGACACCCCTTCAAGTATTGGTCAAGGTCCTGGCTCATATGAGGCCAGTATGCAACCTCTCGCAAGATTTTTAAAGTTGTATGAAACCCCCTATGACCGGCTGTGGCCGGGTCCTGGGCATGACTTAACATCATGCTTCTGAATGAGGTAGGTACCACCCATGGGTCACATCCAGAGATGGATCTCTGTACCAACAAACCTTCTTGGATTCAGAACATTTTGGAAAACTTCATCAGCACCCGGAGATCCTCTTTCCCGATGTAATCGGATTGGTCAGAGGAAAACTCACAGGGTCTTCAATGTGTTGATAACATTTCCCAATAATCGGATCCCCTTTTTGTGCCGTAATTAAATCACCATCAGGGGTCTCCTTAATCCACTGGGCAACTGATAGTTCAGAGAGTTTGGAACCTGGTGACAACAGCGACCTGGATTTCCCCCAAAAGGTACTCGATCTCTACGAGATCCCCGTGGATGGCTCTGATTTTGGCCAACTGGTCAGCCAAGTCATTTCTGGTTTTGTCTAGTCCCTCTATCCCGGAGTGACCTTTAATCTTTTTCCAGTAGATGGTCTTCTCATTAGAAGTGACCAGATCACCAATGGCTTGTATTAATTTACCATGCTTGAGTGGTTTGTTGTTTGCACACAGCATGCCTCAGATTTTCTAATTTATCAGGTGCTTCACAAACCCATTCCTGGCATTATCTGAATCAGTGGTTGTGACCAGTTCGTGGAGTTGGTGTTGCATGGCAGTGAGGATGGCTTGATGTTCCGCCATCAACTCTGCCACCTGACTACTTCGGGGACCGATCTGGTACCCAGCAGATGGCTCTGGGCAATCGTTCCCCCAGGCATTCCCAATGCCAGCCACCAGTTCCCTTTCCCCATTGTTATCAACATGGTAGGAGTACCCATCCACATAAACTGTGGGTATCCCCTGGCACCTGTCTTCCTCATATACTTTGTGCAGGGAAGTCAGGTACGCCTCCATGTTGTCTTTGGTTTTTAGACTTTCGTCCTTGAGACAGTTGTTTTTAGCACAGTCATGCAAGTCAGCCAAACCTTGCGTGAGGGGACTCTTCTTGTTTTGGCCATATCTGACTTCCACAGGAAAGCCTTGCATGGACAGAATCCCTGAAGTAATTCTGAAATTATTCCCATTCCCTGTCTGGATTCGGTCACTTTGGAGATATTGGAATGGCTGGTGAGGAGTCTCGGCAATTATGTGCTCCACCTGGATGAATGGGCTGTAATTCTTCAATGTCCACACAGTTGCCAGGAGTGCCTTTTCACAATCGTTGAATTTTTCTTCCACAAAGGAAAAAGTCCTGCTCACATAAGAGATTACTTTGTTCACCTTTTCGTGCTTTTGGTATAAACTGCTGTCAAGCAAGTATTTGAGAACCCGTCTTCAAGAAGAACCCTTTGATGGGGTAAGCCAAACAAGGCGCTTGTAAAAGGCTTCTCTTGAGTTGTTTCACTGCCTCAGATTGTTCTGGACCCCACTCCTACTTGACCCTGGCCTTTAGTAAATGGACCCAGGGTCTTCTGACCTCTGTGTAGGCCTCTACGAACTTTTCACTGGAATTCGTAAGTCCAAGAAGACTTCTTAGTTCCTACCGAGTCGTAGGGACTTTTCATTTCAGTAAGCCTTCCACCTTTTTTGCATGAGGACTGAGACCCTCAGGGGTGATTTCTTGCCCTAGGAAGTTCACACAGGTCTTACACCACTGCGCCTTCTGGAAGGACAGTTTCACTCCGGCTTCCTTCAACTGGGTCAGAACATAGTGTATTTCAGCTATGTGTTCCTCCACAGCTGAGATTTTGATTAGAACATCGTCTACATAGGCCAGGTTTCTCCCCTTTCACCCAAATCAGGGCATGGTCTTGTGCAGAAAGATGTTAAATTAATTGCCAGAGTTTATGCATCCAAAGGGGGTTCGGGTCCACGTGTATTGCTTCCCTCAAAGGTAAATGTAAGCTTGTACTGGTCTTCCCTACTCACGGGTACCGTTGGTCAGGTCAATGGGGGTATACACCATTGACTCTGGGATCTGGGCCAGTCCCTGATCGATGTAGGGAAGAGGTCATCTCGACATGTGGACCCGTTTGTTTAACTCCCTAAGGTCTGAGCAAAGTCTCCATTGGCCATTGAGTTTTAATATCCCCAGTACCGGGTTATTAAAGGTACTGCGGACTGGGTAAATTATCCCACGGGATTCTAAGTTCTTTATAATCTCTGTTAGTGACTGCATAGATGCAGGGGGAACCGGTATTGCTTCACGAATACGGGAGCCATTCCAGCGTCATTTGGTATGGAGGTGGAATGCATCTCGTGTGACCACAGTCGTATGAGTCCGCGGCAAAGATCTCTTGAAAATCCAAAAACACCTGTTTCAGCTTCTGCTTTAGCTCCTCGATCGTACAGGCATCAGCGAGGTTGATTTGTTCCTCAACCATCTGTCTGAAGCCTGGAAATACCTCGGGTTGTGCAATTTTCACGGTATCCTCCAGTTGAGTGGAGAGATCTCTGGTTATGGTGTTGGCCTGGACAGGAGATTTCAAGGAGGGGAGATAGTCACTGTTGACTTCAAATAACACCTCGTCCTTCCTGATGTTGCAGGTTACCTCTTCCCCCCTTAAGGGCAGGAAGAGTACACCTAGAAATTCCCCCCTTGCCGGGTGAAAATCTTTTCTGGAGGTAAGTCATCGTCACAGAGGTAACAGTCATTTGGGATTTGTCCCATGATCTCATACCCTAAATCGATAGAGTAATGTTGGGCATCAACCGCCATTCCAATAAAGGTGTCTGCACCCAGAGTGATGCTCCTAGGGTCACTGTTGTCCACCAATATTTAAATGGTGTCGTGTTCTAGGTCAACTAATGGAGTTGGGTTCAAATACAACCCTTGTTGTTGGAGGTAATCATTCAAATTTATATAAGCGTCCTGATTTTTGAGGTTCTGTCCTCGCTTAATTTTTAGGGGAATTGTGAATTGTCGGACCAGTCCTGGGATGGTGACCTCTTCTCCCGTTTGAACTTCAACTGCATACGGCAGCAATTGAGTTGACCAAAAGGCTTTCTCAGGTTTGTCAAAGTCCATGGGGTTACCCCATAGTCGTGACCAGACTTTGTAATTAATTATGTCCAAATTAATTGCAAATCGATTAAGAATGTCACTGGCTAAATAAAATGCATAGAGGACATCTCTCACTACCCAACAATTATGATCTATGCTTTTGAAACCAATGGACATTTTTAGCATGCACCTGCTAGGCAGAAGATGTTTGGAGTTCGGAGTTTCTAGGCCCATTTCCCACTTATCAATCAACTTAAATGTGGGAATGTTCTGATCTTTTGGGAGTTTCCTGAATAACGCTTTGCTGATGAAGCTTTTTTCATTATTCAGGCATAATCTGGCGAGAACAGGCTCCCCCCTTCATTTACCTGAATGGGGAAAAACTGCCGTTCATGCTTTTTCTGGATATCATCCAAACTTTGAGCTGGTTTTTCATCATCTTTTATCATGGGATTTGGGTTTTCTTCAAATTTTGGAACAGTATAAAAAATGTCAGGGTATTTGCTTCCAGCATGGAATGGAAATTAAAACTGGGAGGAAGGTTGATTTTCAGAAATGGAGAAGGGTTCCCATCACCAGTTTGTTCTCCTACCGAGATATTTGTATTTATTTATTTATAGCGCGCATCACCAGGCACAGGGGCATCAGGGTGCGAGATGACAGTGACGCCAGGGACTTGATAGTTCCTTAAAAGGAATTAGATTTGTTCAGACCGTTGTTCAATCATCTTGCATGTGCAATTTAAACTTACGTAGTTTGTGCTTTGTTTCAGTTTTATTGGCTGGTTAGTATATGTCCAGAGGACCTTGTTCACACAGTCAAGCAGGGGTGATAACCTCCGGAGGAGGTCATTCCCCAGAAGACAAGGTGTGCCCTCTGAAGTAATGACTATCACCGGGTGTTTCACCCTATGTTGCCCAATTTTGATCTCCAGATCCACAGTCCCCTCGATGGAAATGTAATTTCCGTCAAAGTTTTGAATTTGTCCAGGAAGAGGTGTGAGGGGAATTTGGTGACTGTCCTACCGTCCTGAATTAATTTGGTCAAATCCTTTTTTGGACAGAAGGGTAGCTTCGGATCCTGTATTTTCCAGGCCTGCATTTTGGGCCAGCTTAGCAGATAATTTATTTATTTTGAACTCCGACACTGTGTGATCTTGGGCAATTTTCTGTGTCGGGGTCCAGGAATCTGCAAAGAAAACTTGGCACCCAGATATCCGTGGGATTTGGGAATCCCCTTTTTCTCCTGATTCTTTGCTGTTCCCCTTTTCCTGGAGACAGTCACATGAACCGGTTTCGGAGGAAGATCCCTCATTGGTTTCAGAGTCATCTGGGTGACATTTTTGGGGTACTGACGTTGCTGACTCTGGGTCAGTTCCCATATTTACCCAGTCTAAGTTAGGGTCTTTTGGGACCCATTTTACCTTGGGATGAATCCCCCCATCCCTGAAAGAGAAGATTTTCTTCCGTGAATCCTCCAGGGATTCTTCCCCTTCAAATTGGATGACGTAGACTTCCTCCACAAAGTGGGTTTTCTTTGTCCCTTGGTTTCTCCTACTTATCATCTGTTCCCTAGCTTGCAGCTTTTCGGAGGTAGGAGATTTGTGTTCAGGTTAAGAGGTTTCTAGGGTTTTCTTTCTCAGGTAATGAAGGACGTTTCCTCTAGGGCTTTGCATCCCCCTTAACTCTGGGCCTCCTTCTCTGGAACCTGTTGATTGTCAGGGTTTTCTCTCCGTCATTGCTCTGGGGTACCGGACCCTGGGTTGTGCTGTTCTGGTCAGCCATGTCCTTTTGAGGGTTCTGCTGAGCCCTCAACATGCGACTCAGGTCTTGGGTCAGACTATGGACCTGGTGCTCCAGTTGTGACATCCTCTCCGGTTGGTATGGAGGTCTAAAGTCATACCTTTGCTGTTCTCAGGAAGGGTAGCTGTCCCTTCTCCCAGAGTAGTTTCGGGTATTGAGAGTTTTCCTGGTAACCCTCCATCCTTGGTCTCCCTTCTCCCTGATTTGGGGGTTTAGAGTCCTGGAAGCAGGGAGAGAGAGGAGGATTGTTCTGAAAGGTGAGATTTGGAGGGTACCTGGGGAAGAAACTTAAATTGGAGGGTGGAACATTTCTTCGTTCCTGAGGGAAGTTTTGTGGGAAGTTTGGAGGGAAGTTTCTTGGGGCCGTAGTTACCTGTGTGGACCCCCCCCCCCTTGTGCCAGGGGAGTCCATACATAACCCAAGATGGGTCTGTTACCCTTGTACCTCTGGCTAGTGTAGGTGGCAGAGTCAGGTGATGCATTTGTTGGATACCCTGCCTGGCTACCTCCCACTTGGGATTGATCAGGGGGTCTCCTCTGCCTCTCATTTGGCTTATTAGATGGAGGAGTGTTTTTAGGCCCCCCCATTTGTAAGTCCAGAATGGGGGTATTCTTCACCTCCGCCACCTTGGCAGCAGCAGGGGTGTTGGATGGTTTGGGATTTTTTGGATTGTTTTTGTTTTCATCAGTCTTTTGGACCTCATAGATCCAGGTAGCCTGCTCTATTACCCAATCCAGGGTCTTTTGTTTGTGGAAGTCCCTTACCAATTGGGTCATGATATACTTAGGGAGGGCATGAAAATACGTATTAATAAACTCCTTACTATTGGTGCACACCCGTCTAGATGTCTGGGCAAATGCCTGCATCAGTTCCTGCACAAACTCTCTAGGTGCCTGATCCTCTCCACACTGCAGGTTGTAGGCTGCCTTGCGAGCCTCCTTAGGGTTCCTGTGCATAGAGAAGTGTTTCAAGATTGCCACCTTGTAGGTAGACCATCTTGAATGATCTTGATCCTCCAGCACAGCAAATATGCTATAGTATTCCGGGGAGAATGATCACTTGACAAACTGCATGGAATTGTGATCATTTCTAATGCTAAATGATGTCATCATCTGGTCATACATCTCCAGATGCTCCCATGCTGAGTACTTGGCATTTTTGTGGAAGGGAGTCTTGAAGCTTCTGATGGCTTTTATTTGCTGAATTGGGTCTTTTACCAGAGTTCTCTTTTGTTTGGCAGCCTTCTTTTTCCACTGCACCTGAGTCCATTTGCCCTCAGACTCAGAGCTGCTACTCTTTTTGGTCCACTCCCTGTCCTCTAGCAGCTCGCTGACACTGGTTATTCCTCCCAGAATGACGGGGTCTGATCTCTTCTCCCCTGTGGCGCTGTGGGCCCACTTGGTCACTTCCCTTGGGCTCCCCATTTCGCACAGGGGAGTACTCATCTTCCTTCTCCCTTCTTCCGGGCGTGGTGGAGAACTCCCCCCACCCCCTTGGTTGGGTGAAGGTTTTCAGATTGCTCTTTTGAGGCCTGGAATCTGATCCCTTTCTATCTGCAAAGTGGACCAAGGCGTCCCTTTATAGTTTATGTTTCTGCCAGTCCAACTCCCTGGGCCTGTCATCATAGGAGCCCTCCTGGCCAGAAGTTTCTGCTAGCATTTTTTTAAATCTAAATAAAAACGCATGTTAATCAATATCTGATAGGGTCCTGCCTTCCGGCTCAGTTAAACTAGGCCTAATTGAGTCCAGCTGCCTCATGTTTCCCTGTTCTTGTGAACTGGTAGGCATGACATTTTTCAGCGCCTTGCGCATGAAATGTGGTGAGTTGGCTTGACGCCCCTGATAAAGAGGGCATTGCACTGTGGTTGGGGGTTGCCCTCCCATACCCTAACTGTTCGGGGTTCCTCAAGGCCTGATTATATCTAGTCATTTCCTTGTCCAATATCTCTGGTTTATCTTTCTCATCCCCTATTTCTTAGAGGTATATAGAGGCCTGAGCTTTGAGCTCTGCTCCCAGGGCTTGAGTAGCTTCTATGAACTTTCTTTGTGCCACTACTTGGCCATGGAGTCTCTTGTTCTCCTCACAAAGGGACTACATTTCCCTCTGTTCGGCCTGTACTATGTGGGTATACTCAGACCTCTTTTGCGGGAGAAAAATCTCCTCACTTTGTGCACTTTCGGTCTGTGTTGGCTGCTCTAGATTCAATTCTATTTGTCTCACATGTCCCATTAATTTCTCTTTTTCTAATCTCATGTCAGTCAGTTCCTGGAAACATGACTCAATTGTTTCCAGGTCTGTATTTAACTGGCACACTTCCTGGCAAAGGCATTTTTTTCCTGACACAATGTGCTATTCAGTTCACTTAGGTGATCTCTCTGCCGTTTCATGGTGCTCCAATTCTGGCACTCCTGATCGAATTCCGCCTGGGAATGGACCTCCATCATGGCAAACCTGGCTATTCTCCTCTTTAAATTGCTTAATCTGCATTTGAAATGTGCACATGTCCTCTAAGCAGGCCCTAATATGTACCACTTGTTGTCTCAATTTTAGTTGACCCGATCTCAGGTTCTCAAACCCTTCTTGACACTCCTATCTCAGTGCAGAAAATTGAGACTCTCACTCTGAATTCATTTGTTGGCGCGCAGCTAACTCATCTCGGGAGGATAGCTCAGGGGCAACATGCTCTCCTTGGAAGCAAGACGACACGGAGCACCACAGGTTCGATCCCTGGGTCCACACTGCGAAACCTCTGGGTAGTAAGCGCGTTATAAATAACCTATCACATCATATCATATCCTTTAGCTGCTATATGATGTCTTCTCATTTTTACTCAGAATGTTGGTTCTGTAGCACTTTCTCCTCTACTTGCCTTAACTCTCTCTGTGCTTGATTCAAAAGCGCAGATTGATTTTGCCCAGAGGCTATACTCTGCTGGTATCTTTCTTCCATGATCATCATATGGAATTTCATATAAGCTGTGAGCTGAGTCTTTTTAATTTGCTCATCTGTGGTGGTCTGCGTCATATAAAAATCTGTCAGGGATTGATGTAACATGCCATTATCCTGCTGCACATCCATATTTCTAGAGGTAACCTCTTGCATCATTCTAGAGTGCCATGCTTCATGTTCTTGTTCTACTGACATGTGTTCTGCACCTAATGGGTTATTTATGCAAGGGAAGAATCTCAATCCTGCTTCTGCTTAGTTTGTATTCACAATGTTTTATTTACACACAAGACCTGAAACGCAGGGTACACGTTTGGATGGTGCCTTCACAATGCAACCCAGCTTTCTATACACTAAATGTAACAATACCTTCAATGGCTAGTCTGCTCTGCTGCACTGTCATGGGTGAAAACACTTTTCTCAATCACGGCATGAGCCCCCACTTGGTAACGGTTTTATTACAAGGCACAGGCAAGTCAGGGATCTCCTTCCCCTACAATGAATGTGGTGCACAATAAAAATGCTTTTTATTTCTACAACACAGATTCTTTCTGGAGGAGGCCTCCAACCCGTCTCGCACACAACCTCCACAAATACCTTGTGTCACAATGGACTAGGTACCAGGCCGGTGTGCATCAATAAAATGTTTATTCATTTATTATTTAATGCCAAATGAGAATCAACAAATTACAACAGCCACCAATGTGGTGGCAAAACAAAATGCAATATCCTTTTTGATGAAACCAGTACACCGAGATAACTCAAAATATACATTACAAGAATTTACTTTTACTTTCAAAACACACCAAGAAAACGAATGCAAACAAACAGGAAAACACAGGCACACACACATGAGGCTTGAGTCCCAGCACCCCTCAACCCCCCCACCCCCCAAAGACACACTAGGCTTGTCAGTTTTTGATGGAAGGCAGTGGCAAGGAGTGGGAACATAAGGTAACAATCGGATTTGGGATCTAGTTCATAGAAACAATATTGGAGCAAGCAAAGAATGGGAAAAATCTTTTTTTAGCGCACAATGGAAACATTGGGTTTTTAATTAGTTATCACAGCTACTATGGGAAAGCATAGAAAGATAGGCAGGGCTTTAGAGAATACTATTCAGCACAGAAAGGGAAAACGGTTTCAGGATATTCAACACATGGGCAATGGGAAAGGAAAGCAAATGGAAATTCGTTTTTGTTTCTCACAATAGGGAAAGAGGCACAGAATAGGAAAATCGATTTTGGGGATGTTTAACACAATTTCAATGGGAAAGAAAAGGCAAATGGTAATTAGTTTTCAATGATGCTTAAAATGACAGTGAAGCTCTGGGAAATGGGTAACTCACAAAAGGAAAATCGGTTTTGGGTTAAAATGACAGATGCAATGGGAAAATACAATTGCAGATGGAAATTTGTTTAGCAGGGCACAATTTTAATAAAGGGACATATTCGGTTCTCAGATCACAATGGGATTAATTCTTTTGGGCAACACTTTATAACTATAAAAATTTGCAAGACACTGGGAAGAGATGGTTGGTTTCGAATTCCAACCATACAAATCCTGTGAAATAAATGGCCAAATTAGTTGATTTACTTGAAATAGATAGTAAGGATTTACACAGGCAAATGGGGATTCTTCAATTGGGAATTGCTAACATGCACAAGCAAATAAGGGGTTCTTCAATGAGAAAATGACTGAAATACACTAGCACACAAGGAATTCTTCAATGGGAAAATGACCGAAATACACTAGCACACAAGGAATTCTTCAATGGGAAAATGACCGAAATACACTAGCATAGAAGGAAGGGGATATATCCATGGGGGAACCTCTATGGGAATGCAGAAAGAATATAGGGCTTATGCAATCTATGGCTTGGAGTATTTATACTTACAGGAGAGGTCAGGATTGGACATCAGGTACCGTCAGGACACTGCTGGGACAGCCAATGGGTACAGTCAAGGATTTCCTCTTTCCTCCAAGGGGTCCCAAGGGAGCTATTAAACCTCCTGGCTCCACTGCAAGTTAGGCCTCACTGTACTGGGATGGTTCTCCAGATTTCCCCAGCCGCTCGCCTCAAGATTTAGTTGGAAAGGTCTTGATTTGAGGCAGGGTTATCTAGTTATTGGGCAAAGGACATCACTAATTTGTCATGGTTCCCACGGAAGGGATTGGTTAATGTCTGATCCTCCACACCCACCTGCATACTGATAGGTCCAGCAAATGTGTGAATACTTTGGACTGGCTGGGGAGGAGATGCCTCCATCATCTTTCTATGACAGGGGGCTTGGTCTGGTTCAGGGACATAGAAATCTCACTGCATTACAAGTGCCCCTAATTTTCATACTTTGATACATATGAAGGCTTTTTTAACACTATATTGTACTGCAAGTCAAATGACACTACATAGAGGTTTGTATGTCATTCCTAAAGTTTTTTCTCATTTACTTCCTAACTACATCCGTGAAAAATATGATGCTCGGTGGGCGGAATATGAATCATATTTTACATGTTTTCACACATTTTTCATATCTCTCAACTACACAAGCAGGGCCCCATGGTGTTTTCATAATAACTTGAGTTGTTTAGGTCCCACAACAATTGTTTCTGGGGACCAGAAAGGCCTGCTTGACACCTTTTCAGAAATCCTCCAACGACTCTTGTGGGATAAATATTCTTGATTTTATATGATAAAAACCATTTCTCCCATTTTACACACTGGACAGTCAACTCCCTCCTTGACGTCTTACCCCCACACCCTTACAGTCCCTGTTCCTGGCTGTGATGTCAAGAGGGGTCCTGTGTTGAGATTAGATTACACATTCCGAGAGCTAAGGGTCAGCTAATGCAAGTTTTTATGGCAGCTTGTGTGTCCTAGGGTCAGAAAACTGGAGAGCAGTACCTTCTTTATCTCGCCACACCACAAATGACATCACTACAAGTATTTAGACTGTATTTTTAAGGGAAACACTCCTGTTTGAAGTTTACAGGCCCCTTTTGGTCCCCATGAGAACCTAAAGGAAAGAATACAGTTTCACATCTGAGGTAATAGCAAGCAGACCAAAGCCTTTCCCCCTTAGCTGAATTTGACTTTTTACTCGCATTTTAAATTCACATGAACTCTTGAAAGCCACACAATTAATATGTTGAAATATCACTGCAACGTTGTTACCTGCTACAGTGGTTAAAGGAGGGCAACATAATTACACTTTTAAAGGCCCTGGGGCGCATCTAACTATGCAGATTGTCACTCTAGAGCCAAAATCGAAATGTCATTTTGTTAGTTTCAGCCGTGAAAAAGGGCTTCATTTTACTGCAGCAGTTTAACCCAGTTCAGCCTCCCGGCATGACAGAAACCAAGTTCCTATTTTAAAAATCTTGCATACATTTTGATGAGCATTTTTGATGAGCATATCTTTAGTTTAAAGGGAAAAACGGAATTACTCATTTTATTTAATGTTCATGACAGAAGGCAATCTGCTTCACTGCCACTGCTGCTCACAATGCTGATATCCCATTGAGGGTTCTGTGGACTGTAGCTTCTGAGAATGTTACTTCCGCTCTCCAATAATTTTGGCAAACCTTGCCATATGTCTTTCCCTTATGCCAGGCAATTGCCATTTTTCTGCATCTCTGTGTTTTGAGGCTCAATTTCACTCCTTTTTGCTTTGAAAGTGCAGGGCCTCGTTTCCACATTATTTCGGTGCAGGTCTGGAAATTTGGGAGTCCTCATAACTGACTCTGGCCTTTTTATTTCTTGCCTACAGGGGCCATTTCACCCCACATCAGACAGGTGGAACTTTCTGCACTGTTATTAATATGTGTAATCAAAGCTCAAGAATATTCAAACACTGCAAATGACGTCTTATTTGAATATTACTCAACGAGAATTTCTAACAGTTTGTAGATCTTTCTAAATGTGTGCAACCAATATCGGGGAGTGTTTACTTGGTCGCTTGTCAAATGGAAGAAGTGACCCAAATGGCCAAATCAAAGAATTTGATGCACTATTGTGAAAAGCCCTGTTGCGTCAAGGGCTGTTTGTGGCTGTTTTCGGCTGTCTCCACAGACATTTTTCCATGCTCCAGTGCCACGGTGCTACGTGCTGTGTACTTTGTTTTCTAAGTGTGGCAGCCCCACCCACCCACCCCACAATTCCTTATTGCCAGCGTGCTCGCGCTATTGCGCGCACGCTATTGTGAAAAGCCTTGTTGTGTCAAGGGCTGTTTGTGGCTGTTTAGGGCTGTGTGGGCGAGGTGAGCTGCTCGTGATATATTGGTGTTTTTCCTTTTTTTTTCACTTCAAAGGGTAATTATACATATTCACGCATTGTACTGTTTGTGTTGGCTTAGTGTGGAGTGTATTTACTACCATAAACGTTGATCTGGTTGATTTCTAAGATTGACACTAGCAGGTATTACCCACGACTCTCTGTTTATGTGGCAAGCCCATAGATTCACTCCTTACACACTCAAGTCTAACATGCCGTCGAAACTGGACACTTTAAAACTTGTTCAGTGTTTAAAATGCACCCCTTTCAAAGAGAAGCCGTCCATGTGTACATTGCAAACTTGTACTCTACCTGTGATGGACAAGGCACGTGTGTCCTCTGTGGACATACGCTCGTTTTACTTGGTGGAGCAAAACAAAACAGCTCCATCACATAACAGTACGAACATTGTAGCTGCTAATGAGCCTCCTGCTCCCTCTCAAATGTGTCCTTCTGATGACATCACAGACAAAACCATGGTCTCTATTCCCGCTTCTATTCCATCTGATACACAGCTCCACTAGCAACTTGAAGTTGTCTCTCCGGGAATCAACACTGGGTGTAGGTGATACGACGCAAAAAAACTCACACACTAATATCATGACGCACGTCTTAATTATGTTGGATCCCTTGACAACTAAACAAAGTGCCACTAGAGCTTTCGAGCTCGAGTCACTAACCCTCTTAAAATTGGCTCCAACAATTGACATTTCTTACAACTCTCCAAAGGACCAAAATGGTTCTCCCAATGCATCACTCCATTCTACACTCTCGCAATCTACAATCATGTTTCCCACGGCGACACCACATTCCTCACCGCTTTCCATCACGTTTTCTGACCATTTACCAGCAGAACCATCAGCTGCGAATAGATCTTTACCTATTACATCTGAGAAAGATTTGCTTCTTCAATCCACACTGGTAGCGATGAACCTAGCCCTCTCCACAATGGCTAAATTGTACGAAGTTTTGGATGCCAAGCTTATTTCACAAGCCAACACAAGCAACACCATACAAACATCATTTTATAAGAACGTTCCGCTAAATGTTCCCCAACATCGGACTTATTGTTGGCTGCTGACCTTCATGGTCTTTCAACTAAGCCTCCCTTTACGAGTGACTCCCGGGAACAGGAAAATTCCAAACCGTTGCCAGTCCCTAGATTGCCTTGTACCTGCTTTAATGCTTCTTGTGGTCAACCTTCTGTGTCAGATGCCAATGACTTTCGATCCACATCTCCCCCACGTATGGAGTTACCAACAAGCAGCAAAATGCTGCCAACTGTTAATCCCTCTTCTAGTGATGGGGTAAGATCAAATGATCCACTCAAAAAAATTCTGCAAATACCGGAGCCAAAGTCTACCGAGCTAAAAACTGACTTTGATATTTTTTCAAAACCTTCCAATATACAGCCCAAAAGTAAGCAGCAGGCGCATACAAACAAAAAACTAAAAACATTAAGAATATTTCCTCATCTGCTACAGGTACTTCCAAACAATTCATCATTGGATGAACTTTTAGAAGCCATTAAAGATCAAGAAGCATTCAGAATTGCTACCGAGGAAGAGGATGCCATTCAACCTGTGACTCAACTGCCAAACTCTTCAAACCAATGTCCGGCTGAACCTCTGGTCAACCATAAAAAAGACTTGACATTGAAAAATGAGTGCTTCACTTTTTTGCAAATTTAGACAAAACTGATCCTTCCAAAGAACATCCTAGCGGGAACAATGTTCATTCTTAATCACTCATGCCTGTACAAGAGGCCCGGTCAACCGACAACAACATAAAATTCCCAAACTTGCCTTCAGCGAATGAAAACACATGTGCGGACTCCAATATTAAACCGAGACAATCCCTCCGTCATTTTGCAAATGATCCTCAATTTCACACACTGATAATACAGTGCAGACCGGACCTCCAACAAAGATATGATCTTAACAGAACCTCAGTACTGAATATACTAACTGAAGTAAACTCTCTGGAGGACCTATCATCGTCGGATATTGACCAGGTTGATTTTCTACATGAAAATGATCTAACCATCTCGAGATTGTTGATTCGTTCAGGGGCTACATTAAATCTCATATGGCAGGCAAGAGCTGACATGTTTCATTTGGGCTTTACGCTAACTTATGAATCTTTTGAAAAATACAACTCTAGGAAAGGAAACAGCAAAGCCTTTTCAAAACATCAGACTATCTTACCACATCCTGCAAAGCGGAATCTTGGACCAATCCAACAGTCAGTATTCACATCAAATCAGACGCGGCTAAATGCACAATCATGAACTGATAAGGATATATAACCACCAATAATAGACACAGACTGATCATTTAACCTATTATCTTGGAACACGCGTGGCCATACCCACTTATTTAACAACGGAGATAGCGATCGAGACAATTTTGACATCATAGCACTACAGGAGACCTGGTTGGCTGCAATTCCTGTTTGGAATAAACACACAATACTAATTACTCCTGACATAACTCAAGCAAAACGTAGGGTTGTTAGTTGCCACTAAAAATTCAAGTGGGTTAACACTTACAAACTGATCACAACCAAACCCCTTCATCCAATTGGTAAAAATCACAATCCAAGCTCACACCATTGCTCTTACAAATATATAAGGGAACCATCCAGCGATATGTGAAGACTTGTTTTTTCATGACATGCAAACTATTCTTGACCTGATTGCAGCTGGTCCATCTATTACATCCTCTGCTATTGTAGGTGATCTTAATCTGCATGGCCTAACAAATACAAATCTACAGTATACGGAAACAGCCACCAAATGGGCAGATCTGGTGGGCAATAGGCAAATGCTACTCCTTAACAGAGCGGTAGAGGGTGACGTGCCGGCGAGATCAACATGGCACAGACAAACCCAAAAGCCATTCTAGATTATGTATAAGTGGACCACCACACCTTTCAATCTGTAAACAACTTCAGCATACGGCACCAGTCTGAGGGTGATCATGAACAGCTCATCTTCTCTTGGAAATGGTTAATGGATCATTGCCAGCAGACCAAAGATGTTATGTCTGGACAACTATCAGTTAATGGTGGAAGGAACCGTTTAATCTGGAACGCTGACAGGCTACAACAACTGTATGAGCAGCTAGAATTCGACCTACATCCTAAACGTAGTAATAGTTTACTGGGTGGTGATTATGCCTTGACGATCCATCTTTTTGTTGAGTTACCAATAAAAGGCAGCAAACCAATGTTTCAATATAAACATCAATTTGATCCTCAAGTTAAACAGAAAAAATCTCTTCTAAGAAAAGAATTACGTTGCATCAGAACTCTAAAGTCCAACAACCAACACATTTTATTTGAGGCTGCGAAGAGAAAATACAAGAACTGGGTCACGTCACGGAAAACCATTTTGCACCAACAGGATGGCGAAGTATTGCTTTGCATGCTTGCGCCTAAGAGTTTGAGAGAAATTTGGTCCTTACTTCATGGTGCCTCTTTAGTGCCTCAGTCCTCATTGCAAATAAATGCAGTTCCTGAGCATATATGGTTGCCCATTTTGCTGATTTATACTCCAAAAAAGACAATTCTATCTTTATAATTAGCTATCACGATCAGCCCCAATTCACATTGAATTTTGACTTTGATGACATACTGTTCTATATTACCAAGTTAAACTGTTCCAGAGCTCCTGGGCCTGATGGGCTTTCTAATGGGCACATGAAAGCTCATCCAGAGGCTTGGACCAAAATGCTCAATCTAATATTCCGCGACATCATTCACACACAGTTTATTCCAACAAGCTGGCGCAAATCAATAATCGTCCCCATATTAAAAAGGGCAATCGCCAACTTCCCACCAGCTACAGATCCGTTGCTCTTCTGGACATACCAGCCAAAATATTCTCTTGCATCATCCTAAGAGATCTTACTACATGGATCAATCATAACAAACTGTATGATCATCATCAGACAGGTTTTGTCCATGGTATGGGTACATCTATCAACTAAGTCACCATAACCGCAATTCAGCAACAAATCGCCAACTCAAAGCAATCCATATATATGGTGTTTATTGATTTCAAGACAGCATTTGACTCCGTCAGTAGACTTTTGTTGCTACAAAAACTAGAGATTGCTGGATGTCCACCAACTCTCCTTTCTCTAATCTCTGATACATCTATGAAGATTAGACTGTCAACAGATGGCAAGTTATCTGCTCCTGTGGCCACATAGCGCGGCCTCAAACAAGGTTGCGTTCTGTCATCCACAATTTTCAACTTTTTTATTGCTGGCATGGGTAACTCTTTTTCAACACAAGCATCGGATCCTCCTCGACTTGGTACCATACCGTTAGCATGGTTGTTTTACGCAGACGATTTGCTGCTACTTTCTAAAACTCTGTTTGGACTTCAAAAGTTGCTAACTGCACTGCAAAACTACGCCAAGGCAAAATAGTTAGAGATTAATGTTGAAAAGACCAAAATCTTGTGTTGCCATCCAAACTCTCGACATAAACCCCGACAATTTAAGTGGCAACTGAATGGGAATAACCTTCAGGTGGTGACCTACTACAAATATCCAGGAATTAACATCAATTATAACACCAATGACCTACCTTACTTGCGTGAACTGGAAACTAAAACGCAAACAGCAAGTTTGCAAGCTATGATTATCCATGTGAAAAAGTACAAATTTACTAATGCAGCCCTAATGACCATTTACTTACAAAAGGCAACAGCGATTATTCTTTATGGCGCTGACACAAAAGCGCCCAGGAGCAAATATTTTGGGTCTAAACTGGAAAGCAAATACTGGAAGAGAGTGCTTGGCCTACCTACCAGTTTAACCATGCCTGTGTTGAGATTTGAACTGGGTTTGCCTTCGCTCTATGTAATGTATTCATGGCGAGTTTTTAACACGTACAGAAAGTTGAGCATGGTTTCTAACTCTGATCTGTTAATAGATAACATATCTATGTACATGTTAACTTCCCAACATCCATTTCCACAGGCATGGAGGAATCATGGCCACTCTGTAATGGAAGCAGCAAATATCACAATGGAACTTCTGATTAAAAATCCTGCCAAAGCAAAAACTAATTTGTGGCAAACTGATTGGATACACACTATAGATCAGTGCCATCAGTACGTTACTTTCAAAGAAATTCCATTTGAACATAAGAAAATGGGCTCAACACAACAGTACTTGCTAAAATTTCCGGAATTTCACTGAGTGATACTCTGATGAGCTCTCACTAGGTTCATACATTTTATCTTGTGATTTATTGTGATCTTTTCTTCACTTGCTGTTTTAGGACCTTTATTTGCATTATTGATTTGTTTTTTGTTTTTGCTTAAGTCTTTCTTTTCTTTTTAATTTGTGTTCATCAAGAATGTTTCTTATGTAATATGTGTAAACAAGAATGTGTTATTGAAAGGTAGATTTTCAACTAAAACAATAAAAAAATAAAAAATAAGAAATTGTTTGCACGGCCAAAATGCAAAAGCTGAACCACATGGCCGCACAGGCCTATCTACAAAATGCAAGAAGGGACCCAAAATGCCAAATAAAAAAAGTGTTTGCAATGACCAAATGGAAAAGCTGAACCACATGGATATAAGGGTCATGGCTACAAAATGCAAAAAGGGACCCAAATGGCCAAATAAAAAAAGTGTTTGCACAGCCCAAATGGAAAAGCTGAACCACATGGATATAAGGGTCATGGCTACAAAATGCAATAAGGGACCCAAATGGCCAAACAAAAAAAGTGTTTGCACAGCCCAAATGGAAAAGCTGAACCACATGGATATAAGGGTCATGGCTACAAAATGCAAAAAGGGACCCAAATGGCCAAACAAAAAAAGTGTTTGCACAGCCCAAATGGAAAAGCTGAACCACATGGATATAAGGGTCATGGCTACAAAATGCAAAAAGGGACCCAAATGGCCAAACAAAAAAAGTGTTTGCACAGCCCAAATGGAAAAGCTGAACCACATGGATATAAGGGTCATGGCTACAAAATGCAAAAAGGGACCCAAATGGCCAAACAAAAAAAGTGTTTGCACAGCCCAAATGGAAAAGCTGAACCACATGGATATAAGGGTCATGGCTACAAAATGCAAAAAGGGACCCAAATGGCCAAACAAAAAAAGTGTTTGCACAGCCCAAATGGAAAAGCCTGAACCACATGGATGCAAGGGGAATGGCTACAAAATGGAGGAAGTGTACATAATGGAATACGGGAGTGGACTAGGTGTACCACACTGAAGAAGTGCACTAGATGTGATGATCCAGATGGCTACATGGAAATAGAGAACGAGCAAGTCACATGTTGGATGGGTCACAGACAGCCATATGGAGGAAGGGGGTGAAATGCTCATACTGAAGAAGGGCACCTCATACAAAAGGGATACAGCAGGTCTTAACCGAGGAAGACAATGAAGTGCACTGTCAGGTGACTTACATTTCCAGATATTCGGGGAGAATGTGCTGTCGCTTAGACTTGAGGTAGGTCCCCTAACCAGCATAAACCTGTACAACCCAGTGGATCCCCAGAAGGTGTGGAGGGAGGACATGTCTTCAGTTAACCTGGCCTGAGGTCTTTTAGAGCTTTGAGGTCAGTAAACACTGGGACCTTCGCCAGTAGACAATGCAGGCAGTAGAGATTAGATGCAGTCTTCTTAGTTTCTCCTCTGGCGGCGTTGCTGGTGGAGTCCACGTGCAGACGGCGAGAGTGCTCCTTCCTGCATTGACTTGGAGCGAGGCCAGCAGAGTGTGCGCATGGGAGACATCTCCAGGGGCGGCTGGCAGGGAGGCCTACTGATAACCAGGCAACTTCCTCTGCATGCATTTTATGAGGGTCTTGGCAGAGAGCTAGACATCCAGGGAGGATCCTGTTTATGATAGCGAGGCTGATGAAGATTCTACAGCAGGAAGATTAAACTGTCTCCATACTGCTGAACAAGCATGCAATTGGGTAACTGATATTCTGTGGGTCACATGAGAAGCCAACGTTTAAAAAAATAATAATAATAAAGGTCAAATTAGTTTTATTACGACTCATGTTGGCATTTACGTGGGTAACTGACCACGTGACCGGTCTTAATCTGCATTTAAATCAACTCAAACAAGAATGATTCTGATTGGATGCAACCACTCACATTTCATTCTATGTGACTCACAGGGCCTGGGGAGCCTACCCTTAAGGGTGGCAGCATTTTGCATGGGACAGAGGAGACTTCAGGTTCCTGTATAGCCAGGGTCTTCTCCTGATTGTAACACCTCATTACGACTTTGTAGGTAGCCATGGCACTATTGGCACCATGGCTGCCTCCAAAACCGGGTCCGGGTTCCCTGAATGGGGAATTAACGGGCCATTCTGAGTTTGTAGGGCCCGGTAATTGGTGCGGGAGCTAACAACGGGCCGATTACGACCGGCCCGTTGTTAGCTCCCTGGTCCCCTTGGGGGACCGTTCTGGACGTCTGGCAAAACCAGACGTCCACATAGGGTCCCGCGAGGGAACCTTGTAATATTGCGGAATGGGTTTAACAGCGCCGCCACCATTAGCGGCGCCCGTTAACACATTCTGCAATAGTTGTAATGAGGCCCTCACGAGATGATCCCGGCCTCAGCCTCTGCCTCTTTCATAACTACATCGATGAGCTATCACAGCTGCACCAGATCCCTGCCAGTCATCCTACACTTCATCCATTGTGTTTTGAGTATGGTCGTGGTCAGATCGGCCTGAGAGAGTCAGCAGGCGTGAAGGCAAGGTTTCTTATTGAGACACGCCAGAGGGACTCTTGCAAATGAAACATTTGTGCAGTTGGAGCAGTTGGAGCAGTTGGGCAGTGCTCTTTCTGGTAACTTCATTGTGGCAGATGACATTCAATCTACGGTATTTGTAAACGTTGTAACTTGTGGCCAAAGGTGTGTAACACTTCAAAACATTCCCTGAAGTGGCAATTAGGGTGCTCAGGTGTATTTGCACACTGTAAGGTCTGTGTAATTGACTTTAGGAGTAACTTGGGTGAGGGTTGATGGAGCGAAGGTACTCTAATGCTGCTGAAAGTTTGTTACCTTTTAGATACCTCCTGTATAGTTTGTTTTTTGCGCCCACGTGAAAACTATTTCATTCTCCACACTGAATGAAATGGAAACAGACAAAAGTGAATGCACAACTACGCACTGACGAAAGCTCAACTATAAGACAGGCTGCGGTATAATATATGAGCACCTTCTCACCAAGCGACGCAGAATCGAATCCTGCTGTGCCCATTTCAATGCACAGTCAATGACGCCCAGCTAATGCAGCATGGCCAGTGATAAGCCCAGTGATAGGCATCCGCTGTGGAACATTAGCAGCACCACTCAGCTAATGCAGCATGGCCCGTGAAATACACCTATGGTGCAGCATTGGCAGTGACACAGAGCTAATGGAGCTTTGCCAGTGATAGGCATCTGCAGTGACACTCAGCTAATGGAGCATGGCCAGTGATAAGCATCCGCTGTGGAACATTAGCAGCACCACTCAGCTAATGCAGCATGGCCCGTGATACGCATCTGCTGTGGAACATTAGCAGCACCACTCAGCTAATGCAGCATGGCCAGTGATACGCATCCGCTGTGGAACATTAGCAGCACCACTCAGCTAATGCAGCATGGCCCGTGATACGCATCCGCTGTGGAACATTAGCAGCGCCACTCAGCTAATGCAGCATGGCCCGTGATATACACCTATGGTGCAGCATTGGCAGTGACACAGAGCTAATGGAGCTTTGCCACTGATAGGCATCTGCAGTGACACTCAGCTAATGGAGCATGGCCAGAGATAAGCATCCGCTGTGGAACATTAGCAGCACCACTCAGCTAATGCAGCATGGCCAGTGATACGCATTCGCTGTGGAACATTAGCAGCACCACTCAGCTAATGCAGCATGGCCCGTGATACGCATCCGCTGTGGAACATTAGCAGCGCCACTCAGCTAATGCAGCATGGCCCGTGATATACACCTATGGTGCAGCATTGGCAGTGACACAGAGCTAATGGAGCTTTGCCAGTGATAGGCATCTGCAGTGACACTCAGCTAATGGAGCATGGCCAGTGATAAGCATCCGCTGTGGAACATTAGCAGCACCACTCAGCTAATGCAGCATGGCCAGTGATACGCATCCGCTGTGGAACATTAGCAGCACCACTCAGCTAATGCAGCATGGCCAGTGATACGCATCCGTTGTGGAACATTAGCAGCACCACTCAGCTAATGCAGCATGGCCAGTGATACGCATCCGCTGTGGAACATTAGCAGCACCACTCAGCTAATGCAGCATGGCCAGTGATACGCATCCGCTGTGGAACATTAGCAGCACCACTCAGCTAATGCAGCATGGCCCGTGATACGCATCCGCTGTGGAACATTAGCAGCACCACTCAGCTAATGCAGCATGGCCAGTGATACGCATCCGCTGTGGAACATTAGCAGCACCACTCAGCTAATGCAGCATGGCCAGTGATACGCATCCGCTGTGGAACATTAGCAGCACCACTCAGCTAATGCAGCATGGCCAGTGATACGCATCCGCTGTGGAACATTAGCAGCACCACTCAGCTAATGCAGCATGGCCCGTGATACGCATCCGCTGTGGAACATTAGCAGCACCACTCAGCTAATGCAGCATGGCCAGTGATAAGCCCAGTGATAAGCATCCGCTGTGGAACATTAGCAGCACCACTCAGCTAATGCAGCATGGCCAAGTGATAAGCATCCGCTGTGGAACATTAGCAGCACCACTCAGCTAATGCAGCATGGCCAGTGATACGCATCCGCTGTGGAACATTAGCAGCACCACTCAGCTAATGCAGCATGGCCAGTGATACGCATCCGCTGTGGAACATTAGCAGCACCACTCAGCTAATGCAGCATGGCCAGTGATACGCATCCGCTGTGGAACATTAGCAGCACCACTCAGCTAATGCAGCATGGCCAGTGATACGCATCCGCTGTGGAACATTAGCAGCACCACTCAGCTAATGCAGCATGGCCCCTGATACGCATCCGCTGTGGAACATTAGCAGCACCACTCAGCTAATGCAGCATGGCCAGTGATACGCATCCGCTGTGGAACATTAGCAGCACCACTCAGCTAATGCAGCATGGCCCGTGATATACACCTATGGTGCAGCATTGGCAGTGACACAGAGCTAATGGAGCTTTGCCAGTGATAGGCATCTGCAGTGACACTCAGCTAATGGAGCATGGCCAGTGATAAGCATCCGCTGTGGGACATTAGCAGCACCACTCAGCTAATGCAGCATGGCCCGTGATATACACCTATGGTCCAGCATTGGCAGTGACACAGAGCTAATGGAGCTTTGCCAGTGATAGGCATCTGCAGTGACACTCAGCTAATGGAGCATGGCCAGTGATAAGCATCCGCTGTGGAACATTAGCAGCACCACTCAGCTAATGCAGCATGGCCAGTGATACGCATCTGCTGTGGAACATTAGCAGCACCACTCAGCTAATGCAGCATGGCCAGTGATATACACCTATGGTGCAGCATTGGCAGTGACACAGAGCTAATGGAGCTTTGCCAGTGATAGGCATCTGCAGTGACACTCAGCTAATGGAGCATGGCCAGTGATACGCATCCGCTGTGGAACATTAGCAGCACCACTCAGCTAATGCAGCATGGCCCGTGATATACACCTATGGTGCAGCATTGGCAGTGACACAGAGCTAATGGAGCTTTGCCAATGATAGGCATCTGCAGTGACACTCAGCTAATGGAGCATGGCCAGTGAAAGCATCCGCTGTGGAACATTAGCAGCACCACTCAGCTAATGCAGCATGGCCAGTGATACGCATCCGCTGTGGAACATTAGCAGCACCACTCAGCTAATGCAGCATGGCCCGTGATATACACCTATGGTGCAGCATTGGCAGTGACACAGAGCTAATGGAGCTTTGCCAGTGATAGGCATCTGCAGTGACACTCAGCTAATGGAGCATGGCCAGTGATAAGCATCCGCTGTGGGACATTAGCAGCACCACTCAGCTAATGCAGCATGGCCCGTGATATACACCTATGGTGCAGCATTGGCAGTGACACAGAGCTAATGGAGCTTTGCCAGTGATAGGCATCTGCTTTGACACTCAGCTAATAGAGCATGGCCAGTGATAAGCATCCGCTGTGGAACATTAGCAGCACCACTCAGCTAATGCAGCATGGCCCGTGATATACACCTATGGTGCAGCATTGGCAGTGACACAGAGCTAATGGAGCTTTGCCAGTGATGGGCATCTGCAGTGACACTCAGCTAATGGAGCATGGCCAGTGATAAGCATCCGCTGTGGAACATTAGCAGCACCACTCAGCTAATGCAGCATGGCCAGTGATACGCATCCGCTGTGGAACATTAGCAGCACCACTCAGCTAATGCAGCATGGCCCGTGATATACACCTATGGTGCAGCATTGGCAGTGACACAAAGCTAATGGAGCTTTGCCAGTGATAGGCATCTGCAGTGACACTCAGCTAATGCAGCATGGCCAGTGATACGCATCCACTGTGGAACATTAGCAGCACCACTCAGCTAATGGAGCATGGCCAGTGATAAGCATCCGCTGTGGAACATTAGCAGCACCACTCAGCTAATGCAGCATGGCCAGTGATACGCATCCGCTGTGGAACATTAGCAGCACCACTCAGCTAATGCAGCATGGCCAGTGATACGCATCCGCTGTGGAACATTAGCAGCACCACTCAGCTAATGCAGCATGGCCAGTGATATACACCTATGGTGCAGCATTGGCAGTGACACAGAGCTAATGGAGCTTTGCCAGTGATGAGCATACATGATGAAACATTGGCAGTGGCTCCCAGCTAATGGAGCATGGGCATTGATATGCATCTGCGGTGGAGCTTTAGCAGTTACACACAGCTAATGGAGCATGGCCGGTGATGCACACTCTTGGTGGAACATTAGCAGTGACAATCAGCTAATGCAGCATGGCCATTGATCACTGTGGAACATTGGCAGTCACACCTAGCTAATAAAGCATGATCAGTGATACAAATCACAGTGGAAAATTGCAGCAACACATTACTAATGGAGCATGGCCATTGATATGCATCCTCTGTGGAACATTGACAGTCACACCTTGCTAATGGAGTATGGTCAGTGATACACATCCACGCTGGAACATTGGCAGTGACCCCCAGCTAATGGGGCATGGGAATGGCCGGGGATACACATTTGCGGTTGAACATTAGCAGTGACACTCACCAGTTGAAGTATGGTCAGTGATACACATACGCTATGGAAAATTAACAGTGAAACAGTACTAATGGAGCATGGTCAGTAGTATGGATCCGCAGTGTAACATTGGCAATGTCACTCATCTAATAGAGCATGGCCAGTGATACTTATCCAATGTGCGGTGACAACCAGCTAATTGAGCATGGTCAGTGATACACATCTGCTGTGGAACTCTGCTAGTGCCACAGAGTTAATGGAGCTTGGCAGTCATATGCATTCCCTGTGGAATGGTTCCATGTGATAATGTCGCCTCAAAATTTTCGCCATACAAGAATGGCGCCGTTTTGTTGCAGCAATATTATCATATGGAACCTGCGGGGGGCACCCCTGCAACCCTCATATTGTTTTAAGGGAGCGGGGGACACCCCCTCAAACCCCGCTCCCATTTTCCCCATATATTATCCCCATAAATAATGTTGCCTATGCGGTTTCCCGGCGACTATATGTATGGCAACATTATTTATAGCGGTACTATTACCTGATGCCTGTGGGTGGAACATTGGCAGTGGCTCTCAGCTAATGGGGCATGGCCATTGATATGCATCCCCTGTGGAACATTGGCAGTGACTGCCAGCTAATGGGGCATGGCCATTGATATGCATCCGCTGTGGAACATTGGCAGTGGCTCTCAGCTAATGGGGCATGGCCATTGATATGCATCCCCTGTGGAACATTGGCAGTGACTGCCAGCTAATGGGGCATGGCCATTGATATGCATCCACTTTGTAACATTGCATGTGAGACCCAGCTAATGGAGTATGGCTGTTGATATATGCATTTGGGGTGGAACATTGGCAGTGACTCCCAGCTCATGGGGCATGGCCACTGATATGCATCCGCTGTGGAGCATTGGCAGTGACTCCCAGCTCATGGGGCATGGCCATTGATATGCATCCCCTGTGGAGCCTTGGCAGTGACCCCCAGCTAATGGGGCATGACCATTGATATGCATCTGGGTGGAACATTGGCAGTGACACCCAGCTAATGGGGCATGGCCATTGATATGCATCCGCTGTGGAATATTGGCAGTGACTCCCAGCTAATGTGGCATGGCCATTGATATGCACCTGCAGTGGAACATGGCCAGTGATACACATCCACGAAAGCAAATTTGCAGTGGCAGTCAGCTAATGGAGCGTGGTCAGTGATGCATATCCACTGTGGAACATTGGCAATGACGGAGAGCGAATGCAACAAGGCCAGTGATATGCATCCATTGTGCAACATTGGCAGTGATACGCAGCTAATGGAGCATCACCAGTGATATGCATCAGCTTTGAAATATATCCAATGACACACATATAATTAGGTTCATACCTAAGAGCATGCAGATACAAATACGTATATAGTCACACAGGGACACCCAGTTAATGGAGCATGGCCATTGATATGCATTCACAGAAGCACATTGGCAGTGAAACCCAGCTGATGTAGCATGGCCAGTGATATGCATCAGTTCTGGAATATGGCCAATGACACTCAAATAATTACGTTCGTACATAAGAGCATTCAGCCACAAGCTATATGGTCACCAACAGTCAAAAGTTGCTAGTCTTGAACTTGTAGTAACTCCCAAAACAGGAAACCGAGCACTCCAGTTGCAATACCTAAACATTTACTATTGAGGGTTCCAGGAAGTAGCATCAGAAAGCCCACGTCAGTAGACCAGCACTCTGCTCAACTTGTGCAATGGGTAGCTGAGTAGGTGAGGCCAGTTGAATGGTAGTTGGCTTCTTCACCTGATTTGAATACTTGTCTGCCACCTGCGTGAAAAATGGTCGCGAGAAACCATTTGGAGAGTCTCAGTTGTTCAAAGCTGGAGAGCTGTTTTCATGATTTCAAAATTATATTGCTGATGTCTCTAACTGGAGGTCTGGCACTCTACCTTTTGTTGTGTATGGTTGGCCAGTATACATCTCGCGAGAGCTGCGCCATGTTCGCTTGACAGCAGTTTCGTTAACAGGAGCTCTTTCTCTGGCTCAAGTTTTTCCCGCCTCTGAAGTGAGAGCAGAGTGTGCCCGCTCCACTGGTCAGTGCAACATGATTCTCACTGCTGCCCTGTCCTGCCACCTTCTTCAATGCGTCCGCCGCACCCCATGCCGTGTCTTTCAAGTCTGGGTGGTGGTTAACATGCGTGCGGTTTCGCAGACCCTTCCATTGTCCCATTGGCGTCTTATCTCATGTCGTGACTGCTTGGACCTGCCTGGGCTCAGCGTCCTGTGTGTATTTAGTCCAACCTCGGGGTGGGTCCCCCTCACACCGCCTCTCTTCAAGATAATATTGTTCTGAGGATGGGTTGCGCCCATTGACATTGCCCTCTGAGGACTATCATTGGATGTGTGCCACTTGGCGTGCAGCTCCCCGTTTGAGTGGCGTGGCTTGTTGTTAGGCATACAAATATGTTGCAGAGTCTTCTGTTTAGCTAATGTCCCCCAGCCGACCCTCCCCTGCCCCACACCCATCGCACCATTGTACTGAGGCAGGAAACCCATTCTGCAATACGAAGAAAGTTCTGCGTGCTTCAGAACAGATTATAATGCTCTCTGTGGAGCAATAGCCAAACATTTCAAGAATGACTTTCAAATGTCTCTTCCTGTCAGGAAGCAGAGGGAGCCCTGTGCTTATGCCAGGGGTGGATACTGAACGGACAGAAATATGTTATTATACAGGGTGGGGGCGGGGGGTCTGCAAGCACTATCAGTGGTGGCAGAGTCGGCTTCACAACTACATGCTGTGTTGCCATCATTAATAGGCAATCGAATAGACTGCTCAAATAACTGGAAAAGAATGTGCATGCACGAATATGACCAGGTGGAGTTCTGATACTTCTTATAGGTCACTTATATTTCATATTGGAAAGCCCCCACCCTTCAGGAGTCCAGGCCATGAGGCATTCAGACTACTACTGGCAATACATTGAAATGGCACAGCAACAGAACCCTCTGGCTAAGAGCATTCAGATGAGTCTAGTGGGCATATTCATCCTGCCTATGCCTGGCATCACATCCTCTATTTGGTCACCAGCTTTATCCCTGCTTTCACAAAATACCATACCTCCACTGTTTCTGCCTCAGATCAATTTCTATCCATCTCTCGATGTTATGGCTTGGCTGTTCCAGGAAAATCTACCAGGTTGGATTTTGGTAAGCTATCCGTTCTCCTCGGTAAACAAGACTCCATGCTTCACAGGAACATTTGTGCACATGTTAGGTCCTTTACATAGCCACACACCTACTAACTGTACTTGCTATTTGAGCACCACCTCTAGCATGTTGCACCCTAATATTGGCAACTACTTATTGTCCCAGTCATACCAAGTTAGCACTTTTGAATCTACAAACATCTTACTTTACACAATAATTAATGTAGAGGCAACAACTGTACGCCGCCTATTTTGTACTGGATTATATTGTGGGTGAATCCCTCCCCTGAAAGTTCAAGGAGGCCGTAATGTTGCAGAGTGGGACTACCAAGTAGAAGTTCCTTGAGCAAACCAAACACACCTGAGCTCCATTGGAAAAATTGAGTTCAGCACATGTATTGGTTAAACCAGAAACAATGCAACCTCAAACAAAGAATGTAGTGAAGAAAGTGGGTAAGACCTGGGTCATACAGATGATTTTAGAAGAAGCAGCCAAGACTTAATTATGGAACTAAATAAAAAAACATATCTGGTAATGAAACACATCTGGATGATATTGATTTGTCGTATGGTCATACATTGTTTCTAAAGTCGAGACCAGGCATTCTCCCCTTACATTCAATGATCAAATTATGGGGGGAAAGCAAATGTGATTCTGCCAGTCAGAAAGCCAATCTGTCCAGCACTTTCTTTTGCTTTGCCCTCTGAATAATGACATTTGAAAACAGCATTTGAAGACTTGTTTAAATAAATTATGGAATCAGAACCCATCAATTAGGATAAAGTATGTACAAATCTGCCGAGCACCCTGATGTAGAATATGCAACAAGATCATATTTACTAAGCGCTGGGTGGTGTACAATTAAATATGTGGAAAATGTACAATAACTTCTAAACATTTTGGATTGCTCTTTCACAGTGAGGCAATTTTAGAAGTGATGAAACATGTAAGCTTATGTAATGTTTTGTACTTTACTAGTTTTATATTTTATTGTTATACTTTTTTATTGTTATACTTTTATGACATGTGTCGAATATACGTTTATATGATTATGACAATAATTCATGTTCAATTTGTAGATTCTACTACTTTGCCCTCATACGTCTCCCTTGCCCCTCCTTTCCTCTTCAGACTTTGGTATGTTGGCACAATTCCCCAGTGTACCCACAGGCCTTGTTTCTTTCTGGGAGACCACTACAGTCCTAAAAGAGAACTTGCATTAGTGTATTATGATATCACCACTCATGCAATTTGCATGGCCTCTTGACGCTTTGGGTCCTGTAAGAAAAATGGGTGGGGACAGGAGAGTGTGAGTGTGAGCAGAGGGAGTACAGCAAACAGTGCTAATGACTGGCTGCTCTAGGCAGGCCAGCAGTTTCTCGTTCCTGCTTGCCATGAGTGTGTGCCTGTAAACAGGTAAAATGAGCAACAAACCTTTCAGGAATTGGTGTATTAACTTTCAAATAAAATCTATATATAGCTTGCAAAACAAAGGGGGGTCTGGGAATCTCTCTACCAGCACAAACAGAGCCCAATGACCTGTTCTTGGGTGAATAACCCCTGGGAGAGACTCGACCAAGTCTTTAGCTCACTGTCCCTTTCACAGAGAAGAAATTTCCCTGCATATCAGCCTTTGTCCTGCCCAGGGGCAGTCCAGCGCCGAAATGCTAGGCAATTCTCCTCTGAACAAGAGTACCATCAGTAACCCCATACACGTGTTTCAGCCTTGTTGGGCATCATCAGTGAGGTGAAACTGGTGCCTCTCTAAGAACAGTGAGCAAGGGGTCCACGTCTGGATCGCCCTGTTAACTTAGGGTGAAACCCAAAGTTAATTAATGCAAAACAAAGGGGGGTCTGGGAATCTCTCTACCAGCACGAACACAGCCCAATGACCTGTTCTTGGGTGAATAACCCCTGGGAGAGACTGGACCAAGTCTTTAGCTCACTGTCCCTTTCACAGAGAAGAAATTTCCCTGCATATCAGCCTTTGTCCTGCCCAGGGGCAGTCCAGCGCCAAAATGCTAGGCAATTCTCCTCTGAACAAGAGTACCATCAGTAACCCCATACACGTGTTTCAGCGTTGTTGGGCATCATCAGTGAGGTGAAACTGGTGCCTCTCTAAGAACAGTGAGCAAGGGGTCCACGTCTGGATCGCCCTGTTAACTTAGGGTGAAACCCAAAGTTAATTAATGCAAAACAAAGGGGGGTCTGGGAATCTCTCTACCAGCACAAACACAGCCCAATGACCTGTTCTTGGGTGAATAACCCCTGGGAGAGACTCAACCAAGTCTTTAGCTCACTGTCCCTTTCACAGAGAAGAAATTTCCCTGCATATCAGCCTTTGTCCTGCCCAGGGGCAGTCCAGCGCCGAAATGCTAGGCAATTCTCCTCTGAACAAGAGTACCATCAGTAACCCCATACACATGTTTCAGCGTTGTTGGGCATCATCAGTGAGGTGAAACTGGTGCCTCTCTAAGAACAGTGAGCAAGGGGTCCACGTCTGGATCGCCCTGTTAACTTAGGGTGAAACCCAAAGTTAATTAATGCAAAACAAAGGGGGGTCTGGGAATCTCTCTACCAGCACAAACAGAGCCCAATGACCTGTTCTTGGGTGAATAACCCCTGGGAGAGACTCGACCAAGTCTTTAGCTCACTGTCCCTTTCACAGAGAAGAAATTTCCCTGCATATCAGCCTTTGTCCTGCCCAGGGGCAGTCCAGCGCTGAAATGCTAGGCAATTCTCCTCTGAACAAGAGTACCATCAGTAACCCCATACACGTGTTTCAGCCTTGTTGGGCATCATCAGTGAGGTGAAACTGGTGCCTCTCTAAGAACAGTGAGCAAGGGGTCCACGTCTGGATCGCCCTGTTAACTTAGGGTGAAACCCAAAGTTAATTAATGCAAAACAAAGGGGGGTCTGGGAATCTCTCTACCAGCACGAACACAGCCCAATGACCTGTTCTTGGGTGAATAACCCCTGGGAGAGACTGAACCAAGTCTTTAGCTCACTGTCCCTTTCACAGAGAAGAAATTTCCCTGCATATCAGCCTTTGTCCTGCCCAGGGGCAGTCCAGCGCCAAAATGCTAGGCAATTCTCCTCTGAACAAGAGTACCATCAGTAACCCCATACACGTGTTTCAGCGTTGTTGGGCATCATCAGTGAGGTGAAACTGGTGCCTCTCTAAGAACAGTGAGCAAGGGGTCCACGTCTGGATCGCCCTGTTAACTTAGGGTGAAACCCAAAGTTAATTAATGCAAAACAAAGGGGGGTCTGGGAATCTCTCTACCAGCACAAACACAGCCCAATGACCTGTTCTTGGGTGAATAACCCCTGGGAGAGACTCGACCAAGTCTTTAGCTCACTGTCCCTTTCACAGAGAAGAAATTTCCCTGCATATCAGCCTTTGTCCTGCCCAGGGGCAGTCCAGCGCCGAAATGCTAGGCAATTCTCCTCTGAACAAGAGTACCATCAGTAACCCCATACACATGTTTCAGCGTTGTTGGGCATCATCAGTGAGGTGAAACTGGTGCCTCTCTAAGAACAGCGAGCAAGGGGTCCACGTCTGGATCGCCCTGTTAATTTAGGGTGAAACCCAAAGTTAATTAATGCAAAACAAAGGGGGGTCTGGGAATCTCTCTACCAGCACGAACACAGCCCAATGACCTGTTCTTGGGTGAATAACCCCTGGGAGAGACTGGACCAAGTCTTTAGCTCACTGTCCCTTTCACAGAGAAGAAATTTCCCTGCATATCAGCCTTTGTCCTGCCCAGGGGCAGTCCAGCGCCGAAATGCTAGGCAATTCTCCTCTGAACAAGAGTACCATCAGTAACCCCATACACATGTTTCAGCGTTGTTGGGCATCATCAGTGAGGTGAAACTGGTGCCTCTCTAAGAACAGTGAGCAAGGGGTCCACGTCTGGATCGCCCTGTTAACTTAGGGTGAAACCCAAAGTTAATTAATGCAAAACAAAGGGGGGTCTGGGAATCTCTCTACCAGCACGAACACAGCCCAATGACCTGTTCTTGGTTGAATAACTCCTGGGAGAGACTCGACCAAGTCTTTACCTCACTGTCCCTTTCACAGAGAAGAAATTTCCCTGCATATCAGCCTTTGTCCTGCCCAGGAGCAGTTCAGCACCGAAATGCTAGGCAATTCTCCTCTGAACAAGAGTACCATCAGTAACCCCATACACATGTTTCAGCGTTGTTGGGCATCATCAGTGAGGTGAAAGTGGTGCCTCTCTAAGAACAGTGAGCAAGGGGTCCACGTCTGGATCGCCCTGTTAACTTAGGGTGAAACCCAAAGTTAATTAATGCAAAACAAAGGGGGGTCTGGGAATCTCTCTACCAGCACGAACACAGCCCAATGACCTGTTCTTGGGTGAATAACCCCTGGGAGAGACTGGACCAAGTCTTTAGCTCACTGTCCCTTTCACAGAGAAGAAATTTCCCTGCATATCAGCCTTTGTCCTGCCCAGGGGCAGTCCAGCGCCGAAATGCTAGGCAATTCTCCTCTGAACAAGAGTACCATCAGTAACCCCATACACATGTTTCAGCGTTGTTGGGCATCATCAGTGAGGTGAAACTGGTGCCTCTCTAAGAACAGTGAGCAAGGGGTCCACGTCTGGATCGCCCTGTTAACTTAGGGTGAAACCCAAAGTTAATTAATGCAAAACAAAGGGGGGTCTGGGAATCTCTCTACCAGCACGAACACAGCCCAATGACCTGTTCTTGGTTGAATAACTCCTGGGAGAGACTCGACCAAGTCTTTAGCTCACTGTCCCTTTCACAGAGAAGAAATTTCCCTGCATATCAGCCTTTGTCCTGCCCAGGAGCAGTTCAGCACCGAAATGCTAGGCAATTCTCCTCTGAACAAGAGTACCATCAGTAACCCCTGGGCAGGACAAAGACTGATATGCGGGGAAATGTCTTTCTATGAAAATAACAGTGAGCTAAAGACTTGGTTGAGACTCTCCCAGGGGCCATCCACCCAAGAACAAGTCAATGGGCTGTGTTTATGCTGGTAGAGAGTTTCCCAGACCCCCCTTCTTTTGCATACATTAACTTTGGGTTTAACCCTAAGTTACCAGGGCGATCCATACGTGGACCCCTTGCTCACTGTTCTTAGAGAGGCGCAGCTTCACCTCACTGATGATGCCCAACAAGGCTGAAACACGTGTATGGGGTTGCTGTGGTACTCTTGTTCAGAGGAGAATTGCCTAGCATTTCGGTGCTGGACTTCCCCTGGGCAGGACAAAGACTGATATGCGGGGAAATTTCTTTTCTGTGAAAAGATCAGTGAGCTAAAGACTTGGTTGAGACTCTCCCAGGGGACATCCACCCAAGAACAAGTCAATGGGCTGTGTTTGTGCTGGTAGAGAGTTTCCCAGACCCCCCTTCTTTTGCCTATATATAGCTTGGTTAAACATATTTCTCTCATCTTAGGTCATACATCAAAAAACGATTGTTTTGAATATCGGACATATTTGTGTTACCTCTGCCTAAATACCACTTTGAGGCACTGTTTACAAAGAAAATGTGAAGGGTCTTATTTGCAGGCGTGGTAAGATTTGAAATTACACTGGTGAGGACATGAAATGGCTATTATGAAAGTCCACCTGTACTTTAAAGACCGTCTAGAAATGTGTACTAAGGATTGCTTCATCTCTATACAACGTGATCAAAGTTTGTTTATGCAGGAAGTTCGGATTACATTTGCATGCCTGGCAGAAGGAAGTGCCCACTATGAAGGCCGTCTTCCAGAGGAGATAGTGTGCAGGCATTCAAAAGAGGACTCCGCAACATGGCCAAATGTCCCACCTCAAGGCTAATCGGTGGACGGCGGTGGACGGAAGGTTTCACAAGGGTGACAGGGTTCAGAAACCACAGAAAGCCAGAATATATTCAAACTGGACTTTTACTAAAGGGGTTTAAAACAGGATGGGCCAAAATAACAAAAGAAAGTCGCACAAGGTTAGAAATTGCCTATTTAACTCTTTGGTCCTTGACTGTCTGAAGAATCCCGGTATTGGGCAATGCAGGAACTGGGGTCCTTTAGCATATGCACGTTAGCAGATCTTTTATGGCTGACTCCGTCGAGCTTTAGGATTTCTTGCACCATTCTTTTTTTCTTCTGTGATTTTACCATTTTATACACCAATGTGAAAAACAAGTACTTATCAAATCATTTCATCAAAAACTAGAAACAGTAAAATGTAAAATTCAGATGAAAGCAATATACAAAACACCTAATAACTATCAATTCATATCATTCAACAAATTGAAATGCACCCCAAGAAAACCATACACACATTATCACTTGCCCTTAATAAAACAATTATTTTTATAATACCTACCAAATATTTAAAAAACTGTCGTATTCCCCCCTGAAAAAGAATATGCCCAAAATGGGTCTGAAGTGATGTTAGGCATATCATGTACAAGATTACTATAGCCGTTCATATAAACATCTGTTAAACATTGAAATGATGTATAAAGATGTCAACTTATTTCAATCTGTAAATTACAAAGTCTACAAAATCTCAAGTGTCTCTGAATTCTATTGAATGCCCCTAATCTATAATTAGTCGTAAATTGGTCAAAACCAATATAGCGGTTTATTGAGAAGCCACCCTCTATACAGGGAGTTCCTTCCCTCCCCACTCACGTGGCTATGCAACAAACTGTTTAACAGATTCTTTTTTAGCCCTATCTCAGACACATATCATGCCCCTTGAATGAATCAATATCCCCTAAGCCAACAATAAGCCAAGAACCAGGCCGGTGTACGGGAACTATGTTGGTATTCATGTAAATTAAAAGTAATACAAATTAGCACAAAAATGTCCCAAACCACTTTATCCGCGGCATAACACAAACAACTTCTCTCAGCATAAATAAATGACAAAAGTGAATTAAAAAGAACACAATCACAAGTCTTCACTTTCTGCACATTTCAAATCACGAAATAATGACAATGACAATAATAAAGGCTCTTAGCATGTGATTTTGTGCAATTTTGATTTTCCTGCCGGCTTAAAAGGCTAGCAGTAGGATTTCAAGATTGGTAATTATGATTTCTCCCACACTTTTGGTTTAAAATGAACCCAGGGTGATTTAGCGGTGTGTGTTTCAGACCCCCCTTGCTTTGATCTTTCTTGGGAAGTCAGACAGAAAAGTTTGAATGCTTTGGGGAATTTTCGATTTCAGACCCCCCTTACTGAAAGGCATGTGTTGGGGAAGCTAGATAAAAAGGGTTGGACGGATTTAAGAACAAAGGCACCCCCTTTCTTTAAGAAGTCAGGGTCAGCTGGACAACAAGGATTACCCAATTAATTTATAGGCTATAGTTTTCAGCACACACTGGGAATTGAGCTTTATTAATTTGGAATTTTAACAAAATTCACCTGTAGTGTTCTTCCAAATGGGGAATTAATTTAAGTAATATCTTTGGTTAAATAGTCTGAGGATCTGCACAGTTTTGCCCCCCACCCACTATAACGGGAAAGGATTCAAGGCAAGCAGATTCCCCCACCTTTTGGTTTCCCAGCGCTCAGTTCTACTTACATAGCAAGCCTCTGTATAAGGTTCAGGAAAGCCAGCTGCATCTCAGGACCCCTCTGGAAAGATAGGGCAGGGGTCTGGCAGGGGTCTGGTCACTCCACTCTCAAAGATGGCTTCCCGCTCTCCACAATAGGACCCCTTCAGTTTGGAGGCCTTCCTAGAAATAGACAGCCACACCCTGATGCACTCTCTGCAATCCCCTCTGGTGTCTCCTTACAGCTGTCAGATGGTAAGTTTCAGCAGCCTTCCTGATGTCTGCCTCTTCTCTCTGTCCTCCTGTCTTTCTCCTTTTTTCTGTCTTCTTTTTTTATGTCTGTTCCTGTCTGTGTGTTCCCTGTCCTAGTCCAGTCCCTCTTATATAGTAGTGATGACACCACCAATTTTACAATTTTGGGGAAGTAGCCTGCAATACCCCCTGCCACTAGGAGTGGACAGTTACCCTTCTCTCTCCTCCCAAACCCAGCCTTTACATAGAAAGCACAACAGTTATGAATATGTAAGTTATTAAGCATATCCCTAACTTCATTTTCCATCTACACACCAACTCCCACATTCCGAGCATGTTCAGATAGCAGAAACCTAGTTTAACTGGCTATTACAGTTCCAAGAGTCACAGATAGATGCATTTTATATCCCCACAAATCACCCAGAAATTACATAAAAAATGGTACAAAAATGAAATCAATCCGCCTTATGATGGCTGAGAAAAAGGCCTAAATGGTAATAGTCCTTTTTTAAATTAATTGTGAATCTTCATGTGAGACAAATAGTCATGACCCCTGCTTTCCAGCCATTTGTTTTCACTGGGTCAGCCTGTGGCCAGAGTTTTTTTTTTATCAGTCTCCTCTGTGCTGGTAGCTGCTCTTTGAAGTGGGTGCCCCCATTTTCACACATATTAGTCGTGCTCCAGCCAAGAGTGACTTTTTCTTGAAGTCAGTGCTTTCAGAGCCAGCAGGCAAGGAGAACACTAAATTTCAGCACCTTTAGCAGGACATTTTATTGCAGTTTGTCATCAGATGGGGGATGTGAGAGCCAGGCTGAGAGAGGGAGTGTTCCTTTTGAGGTTTTGCCCACAGCCAGCAAAAGGGTTTTCCTTGGGCTAACATTTTCCATGAAGACAACGTGGCTCTTCAAATGTCACTTGAGTTTGGGTAGGTGAAACATATTATACATTGCCTTTGGTGAACCTGCACATCATGTTTTGTTTTCCTGACATTTTTCTGTGAGCAGTGATATTTTTTTCACTTTTACTTTTTAAAACCGTTTTTATGTGCACCCACATGTGCAGGCCGTTTGTGGTTTCAATGTTTAAAAATCCAGCTTTCCATGTGACAGGGATCTTTGATTCCTCCTTCTTTTGTAAATTAAAATGATACTTATCCATTGGTAATCACAGGTAAGCCCCTTTCCACATGGCTGTTTAATTGTACTTGAAAAACAAAAATAAATGTTAGTCTGTTTTTGTTTCAGTGTTTAACATCTTGCTATTGATGTGAAAGGAACTTCTGTTTGGGGCCTTTCAATGCACCACACATGACCCCCCTCCTATTCTTCCATGACTCTTTGTTGGGGAAGAGCAGGGCAGAGTGGTGGTTCATTAGTCGTAATTTCCTTCATTAGGCAGTGGGCACCCCTGCCTCCCCTTCCATCTCTGGGGTGGGGGGTATGGTATGGCAAACCCTTTCCTTTCTTCTTCTGAGAGTGGGCACTGCAGCCTCCACTTCTATCTTTGGGTTGGAGGGCATGTCACAGCACCCCCTTTCTTCCTTCCTTTCCAGGTCCCCGGGGTTCTCTCCGGACTCCACTCTGACCTCCAGGCTGGAAATTAAGAAGGTTAGTTCTCTAATAAAAGATAGAAAAAGAGTGTCAGTACTTTTTACACACATTTTTCCCTGTGAAGATTTACATAGAATTTACAACAACAACATAGAGTTCAAGCATGACATCCCCATTTCACAAGGCACATTTTATGTACTTTCTTCATTTGTACAATAATGCCAAGTGAATTTCGCCTATATATATATATATATAAATATATATATATATATATCAGTGATAAAACTTTGTCAAAGGGAAAACTTATGGAATTCAGTGAAAAAACTTTGTGACAGGGAAGTTATAGTTACAAGAAAAAAATGAAAACCCCCAGAAATTCACCAGTTATGGTAAACTGAGCAACCATAACTCGTGCCACCGCCATGCACTGCTAAGACTAACACCCACAACATCAAAGACGACATCACAAATGGACATCACTAATGACATCACATTTGAAATACATTTTGATGAAAACTCCCTATAAGGAGTTGTGTTTATATTGTTGGTAACAAGATGTCAGGGGTGATCGGGAGACCTATCATGAACTACTTAATCTATTAAAGAATGTACTCATCTAAAATTATTGTATTGGAGTGTTGTTTTTCATACAGAACCCTAATCATATATAAACATAGGCAATGACTGCAGCACACACCATATAAGTACACTATTTATATTCTTGTCATTTTTGATAGTACAATAATGAATGCTATCTTATCAGTGTTTTGAGTAACGTTAAACATGTAAAAACTAGCTAACAATTCAAGACTTACAACACTTGTGCTGGTACAAACAATACATATGAAGAACCACAATGCATACAAATCAGAGGCACACACAGGGAAACTAAAGTAAAGAAGAAAGAAACAGCATCGTCAGACAATGTTAATAACATTAAAGTTTATCTTCATGTATACAAATTAATTGTGTGTTTGAGGCCTGCTCATTTTCCCATGTATGTGCACCATGAGCTGAGACCAAACCCTAAGGAAAGTACTTAAAGAACATATGACAAGGTTAAAATTTAGATATCTAGCAATTTTTACATTTTAATATTCGGACAGTCAGTGAACAAAACAACCTGGCCTATGTATGTCAGTGAATAAAAACAGGTGGCCCAGATATGTGATGTCATCAGTGATGTAATCAATGACATTTGTGATGTCATCTTTGATGTCCTGGTTGTTAGTCTTAGCAGTGCATGGTGGTGTTGCAAGTTATGGTTGCTTAGCTTACCATAACTGGCGAATTTCAGGGGTTTTTCGGTTTTACTTGTAACCATAACTTCCCTGTAACAAAGATTTTTCAGTGAATTTAATAGGTTTTTAGTAACACAATTGAACTATAACATCCTTTTAATAAAGTCTTTTTGAACTGAATTTCATAGGTTTCTACCAAGAAACCCTTACTTTTACTAATGTACCATACAACATTCTAACCCCCCTTAAAATCCATCCTACCAAAATACTCAGGGGATATCTCATATTATTTTAGTATACATCAAAGACACTATACAAGTTAGATAAATAGAACATAGCTATACTACAAATAAATAAAATGCTATATCTAGTAATTGTGCACTTTACACACCAACAGTGCAATCCTGTAACATATAAAACATTATGGAAAATACCAAAAACAAAAATAACCTATTCCTCCACCAGAATTACCTCACAGCTCCTTCATATGAAAACTGTGAACCAACTCTCAACAGCGCACTTTCCAGACCTCTACAGCACAACTGAACAACAAAGTGGTAAGTGCACTACATTTATTCCTACAGCAGAGCACTTTGTTCCATAGATTACAGTAAAAAAATAGTTCTCTTTTTTTACATAGAAATGTCTAACACCTTGGACTGGCTTGAAGAAAATGTTTTCCTCACGATGAAATGACTGAAGACAATCATACTATTGGTACACAATGCATTTTGGAAATTAAGCAAATTGATACAATTGTACTACATATATTTGACACATTTTCTTTCTTTAACAGTACATACAGAAAATAACAGCAATACCAAAGAAACAGAGAATCATGTACAAGTAAAAGAACATATCAAAGAAGAAAGTGACACTGTGGAAAATCATCTACAGCATTTAGAACAAAAAATGGATCTATTAATGACCAATTTCATTATTTTAAAGAATTTTGTAGAAAACCATACCATGGAAAAAAATAAATATCACTGTCCTACATGCACCTGAACCGCAAAACCACAAAAACCAAAAAAAAAACAGCTCTTTTTAGAGCCACCTTTCACAGTTTAAAAATAGAAGTGCTAATGAAATGCTGCAGGGCCCTGAGCATTTTTTAGAGGTCCGCGGACAGTCAGCTGACTTTTCAAAAAGAAATTTGCTGCACGGGTATCGAAAACATTGCACTGGTTTTCAAGGTCAAAGAGGTGGCTCTGAAAAGAGCCTTTTTGTGGTGTTTGTTTTCAGAACAGTTGAACTGGTCAACTCTTACTGCAAAAATGGTTGCTATACTTTCAAAAAGGCCTATAATGCATTTTGAATATTTCACAGAAAAATCTGATTGCCAACATCAGTCAGATGGACTCCATCCCTGCAAAAAATGTTTGTGCTGCGAAACATAATATTTTCATTGTGGGAAGAGGACATGCCAATATCTCTCAAAAAGGCACAAACAACCTTGTTGACATTGCGTCTCGCATTCTCCATTTGTGGACCAAATGAAGAAGAGCGCAGCCACATTTGTCTCTGTTCAATACAAGAAAAAAAACTCGGGAGTTTGGAAACATGTCCATCACTTTCCAAAGTCCATCTTTCATCGCAAACTGCAACGAGATTCTAGTAACATGTCCTAAACTATTCCCTCCACAATGAATAATAATAATGTCTGGATGACAGTGTCACCAAAGTGGCACAAAGAGGGACCAAATCCAGCCACTTCATTCCGCGCACTCCACAACAATACACATCCACATGATGGAATCCTGCAGCATAGATCTGCAGCTACTCCATATTTCTGGGCATGCACCTCCAACCAATGTAACACGTGTGGTCCGCAGACTACCGTAGTGTCCACGGACATATCATAGAAATTGTGGGAATAGAGACATATTTCAACCAGTGTAGGAGATTTAAATGTAAAGGTGGCTCTGAAAAGAGCCTTTCTTTTCCCTTTTTTTGTAACAGTGCTTGTAAACAAACACCTTTACTTTTTAATTTTTTCATATTTTCCCCTTCTTCACATTCTCACAGACTTATAGGAACCTTTTCAAAGCATCCCTTAGATTGCACAACCAAACAGCATGTCCAATAGTGGATAGAGAAATGCCATCGGCATTGAAAAAGTTCAAAATCTCAGGATTAATGTTGTCATTGTCACAGGAGAACATTCCACAACTGCAAAGAAATGCCGACATTCCGATGTTAACAACACACCTTCCAACATTTTGCTGGGGACATAGTACATTTGGATTATTCCATAGTGCTCTAGATGTTATATAAGAAAAAAACACCTTCAAAGTAAGAAACAACATCAGTTGCTGTACCAACTGCTTTAAATCTAGACGCAAACTTCCAGCACTAATATATCCCAAATGGTCTCCTCCGCAGTGCAGTATCAGAACATCAGGACTACCAACAGTAGCCATATCTCTTCACAAATCAAACAAAGCCTGCAAATTACGGCTTGGCACAAAGTTTCAAAAAGCCTGCACACCTGAAAAACCAAGATCTCCAGAAATGCCTCTTCCCTCAGCATACCTCTTCAGATAATGCATAAAAATATCTCCCACTATCCACACAGTAATACGCTGTCTCTCTTCAACACTAGCCATCTTCACTACACAGCCAACAAATGAATGAAAACACTGTTAACCCTCACTTCCTATCAACACAGTGTTAACATTTGATTGGCTAATCCTCACATATACTCCCATTTTCATGCAAGGCAGACACAGAAGCCCCGGATGTCGCACGCCCTGTTCGCGAACTCCTGCGGTGTCCGCAGACATCGTAACACAGAGACAGCCCTTCTTCCCTTTCCACTTAACTCTCTACAGCACTCTTTGATTGGCTACTTCCATCAAATGACACGGACACAGAACTGCCTGGTCCATTCAAGTTTTCCAATACAACTGGTGTAAATTGCTATGCAAATGTAGCAATCAATATTCTATTCCAATTGCCACCAATTCATGAAAACATTTACTTAAATGGCGCAGACCAGTTGTGTTTGCAAATGCTAGTCCTTCACAGAAATGCAACAAACAATCCTAACAACACTTACAGTGTTTCTGGAATAAGACAGGAATTTGACTACTGTGTAGGAATGGTGAAATTCACAATAAATACCCAAGAGGATCCACAAGAATTTCTAATGTATTTACTGCAAGTACTAGAAAACAAAAACATATTTAAAAATGAAATCTTGCCCTCTCTGCAACCATGTAGTGCAGGAAAACGTCCCTAACTAGTGCTTTGTGTGTGCATCCATACCTAACTGTGAATCCATTCCATTTTAACAGCTAGTACAAAATGCAAACCATGGCATGTTATGTACTACTTGCAATTCCGATAATCATTCCACTTTACACATGCAATCTCATAGCCAATATGTAATAATAATGCTTCATGTTAAAATGCTGATGGTACCAAAAACAACTGCAAGCTTAATAGCTTCACACATGGGCAAGAATCACTTGGCAAAAAAACCTTGACAACAGTAGGCATAATCTACCACACAGACACCACAACCAATGCAGTTTACTATACTGCATAGATTAAACAAATGTGGATGGTTTGAATGCAATGATACATCCATTACTCTAAAACAAAGATTATCAGCAAATCTTGCAAATGCCTACTTAATATTTTTGAAACCAAAATGTACTCACTAATCCACAAAAGAAGAATAACTTACAAAAATCCACTCTATGAGAAACCACAAAGTGTCCTGAAACCAACCACAGATAGATTCACCCAACAGGAGGGATAAATTAACGCAACAGGATAACACAGTACTAAAAAGTGTAAATGTACCATCAAAAATGAACGTGCTTGAAAACATTTCCTGCAAAACTACAAAACTGTTAAATAGTTAGAATACGCCAACAGGTATCTAACTGCAACTATAGTACTACAATATTTCTTCCAGTAATCAATCTGCCAAAAGAACTGCAACCATAATACTTCCATAGTACTTCAATATTACTTCCAGCAATAAATCTACCAAAAGCAACCTTCAGGATCCACACTGTCACAAACAAACCCTCAACAACTTCCAAACTATCAACAGTTAGAATATGCCAACAAGTATCCAACTACCCCCCACAATTCTCAATATTACTTAAAAACCTTCAACAACAACCAAAAACATAAACAATACTGCTAAATCGAACACAAAGATAAACAATACGCCAACTGGTATCTAAATACATCCATAGTGATAACAATTCCAAAATGGAAATAACCTCAACTATTGCTATTAATAGTGCTCATGTCACTAAACCAAATAAGGAATTTAACAAAAATTAAACATAGAAGTTTTTTTTTTTTATCCTGCATGGATTTTTTTTTCTCCCACCGACCCAATGATTAAGCTAAAACACACAGGAACTAAGCAGATTGCACAGTACAGTTGTTTAAAGCATAGTACTAGTTAAGTACTAACTATGAGGGTCAACAAACTATACAAATGTATACAATGTAATGCAATGCAATCTTACAAAGTACCTACCCTAACATGTTATATTTTCTTTTACCAACACAATGAAAGTAAAATGTGTAAAAGAATGAAAATAAACTGCAGAGACCCTCAACAAAACAAACAGTAAGTATACAATGAATGATGTCACACTTCTTTATAATTTCAAAATATGCATTCTCTACATATAATTCTCCAATCCTTACACAAGCATGAAAATGTTGCCTACATGGCTGTATTATGCTGCGGTGGTTGTGGTCAGGGCCTGGAGTCTTGGGTGCATGGCTTCCAGCTATGCACCCAAGACTCCTGGCCCTGACATCAGCCACTACAGCATATTACAGCCATACACACTAATATCTACCCACTTACCACAGTGCAAACACATACACCATATACTACACATCCATACCCCAGTAAATCACTAAAGGAACTGTTTACCTGAGGATCTGTCCGCGAACAGCCGCCATGTCCGCAAACACCAGGAATATAACAGTGCTGTCTCGTACTTTAACAAGTGCACCTTATGATGCACCTTTCACCCCCACACCCTTTCCAGCTCTCTGTCCCAACACGAAATGACCCAAAACATGTTTCTAAGGCCCTTTCACCACTGTGCTCTCTGCGGATATCCACGAACACTAGATGGCGGGCGTTTCCCAAAATGATGATGTCCTTCACGCTTCCCTCCAGCCAATCAGCGACTGTGTCAGGTGTCCGCAGACATGACGTAAAGCAAACAACCAATCGGTGCCCTTCCGCAGAACGAACAGGGAAAAGTGTCCGCGGACCGGACACAGATATCACACATTTTTGTTCACTTACTTTATTGTTGTTTAAAAAAAATACTGGACGGATTTACAACAAATTTACAAAAGCACGCTTTCGAGATCAAGTCTTCACTCCTGCCACAAATTTGGTGAAAATCCGTCCAGCGGTTTGGGCTGTAGGCGTGAGCAGAGTTTTTCTCCCATTATGTCCATGGAAAAAAACAATTTTGGGACCCCCCCTACAACTTCCCCACCTTTACGAAACCTCACAGAAGTTTGGTGAGGATTCATCCACAGGGAGCAAAGTTATAAGCCGCCCAAAAAATGTTGTTCCTATGAGTTGAGCAACTTAACCATAACTATTGAAGAGAGGGGGTGGGTTGACAAAACCTAGTTGGTTGGTGGCGCTGGCAAGGGGGTTGGTGCCCCTTAGTTACTACACAAATCAGTTCGAAGATGTTTTTGTGTGTGCAGGCAAATTTATTATTTCAAGTGCAGCATAACACCTGGGGTACAGTGTACCCGGTTGGTGAACCGTAACAATAGAAAAAACAGCCGACGCACGTTTCAACCAAAGTCTTTCTCAAGGCATTGAAGTCGGGGTGGGGGCTACCATTGGAATATATGTAGAAGAACCTGAGTAGGGCATTGAGTAGATGCTGGATAGCAGATTTCTGGGCCGGTGGTCCATCAGCGTCCGGATGGTTTCCAAAACCACACAAAAACATCTTGGAACTGATTTGTGTAGTAACTAAGGGGCACCAACCCCCTTGCCAGTGCCACCAACCAACTAGGTTTTGTCAACCCACCCTCTCTCTTCAAACTTCCTGGGAACCATGGAGCCTGGTTCCCTGACAAAACCATGTACCAGGCTGCAGGCCTAACCTTGAATAAAGACGACAAGTTGTGCAGGGGACCTGGCTGTCCTGAAACAAAGCTCCTCACCCCTTGCAAACTAACCATAACTATTGGGCCACTACCGCAGGCCCAGTAATATTCCATCTGATTATTCAGCCTTCCTTTTCATTCCTCAGATGGTTTCTCTACTTGACTTTCATTTGGCTCATCAATCAGTCGCAAAGCGTCTGGGATGACAGCTTTTCAACTGGTTGATGTAGACCTATTTTTCTTCTGTCAGCTCTCCTTTTTGGGATGTGGATCTTGTAAGCAACAGGTAATATTTTATCTACAATTTCAAAGGCACCATGGCAAGATGGGAGGAATTTCCATTCCTTGGCCATATTCCTTTGAAATTTGTACAGATAAACCTTGTCACCTATTTCATACACTTTTTTGGTGGTCTTTAGATCATAGTAGGTCTTCATTCCTTCGACCAACTTTTCTAAATTGTGCTGAGCAAAAGCATGCTGAAGGTGCTTCCTTAAATTGACAATGTACTCATGAGTAGTGGACGCATTTATCAGTATCTGCTCCTGAGTACTAGAGAGCAGATGCTGTGGTAACATCATTTTTCAATTCGGTCATGAGCTGAAATGGAGACATATTTGTTACAGAAAGTGGTGCAGACCTAATAGCCATCAGGACAAGTGGCAATCAGATGTCCCAACTTGGTCCAGAGGCTGCCACAAACTTCATTAAGATACTCACAATTGTTTTGTGGCCTCTCTCTACCCCTACTTGAGGCTTGGTGGTGGGCAATGTGGAGATTTCATTTTACCTCTAGAATCTTCCACATCTTGGCCATCACCTCACTGGTAAAATGGCTTCCTCGGTCCGACTCAACCCTTCGCGGGAGGCCAAAACAAGAGAAGATGTGGTTGATCATTGGTGCAGCATCCATCTCCGCATTACAAATTCAGGGCTGGAAGACATTCTACCCACTTTGTAAACAAGCATGTCACAGTCAACATGTACTTTTTTTCTCTAGAGGAGAGAATCACTGGCCCGCTGAAATCGACTTGCAAATCTGACCAAGGTCGTGTCAGTCCCTTTTTTGAAGGGGAGCTCTATGTGTGAGTGAACTGGGTTGGAATTGAGCAGACACAAGACACAACATTAGGGAAGTGTTGAGGTCCTGGCCCATATGTGGCCAGTAGGCAATCTCGTGCAAAATTTCCAAAGTCGTATGAATCCCCCTATGAGCAGCAGTGGCCACGTCATGGGCATGGTTCAACATCAGGCTTCGGATTGAAGTAGGTACCACCCACTGGTCACTGCCAGATTGGGCTCTCTTTACTAACAAATCGTCTCAGATCCGAAATATCTTGAAAAACGTAATCAACACCCAGATATTCTCTTTACCGGCATAATTCGACTAGAGGAAAGCTTACGGGGTCTTCACTGTGTTATTAACATTTCCCAATGATCGGGTTGTCTTTCTGTGCAGTGATCAAATCTGCATCTGGGTTATCTTTTCTCCACTGGGCTGTTCAGAGGTTGCTGTTATCCCAAGTTTGTGACCTGGTGACAGCTGCTGTTTGGATTTCACCCAGCTGGGATTCAGTTTCTATGAAATCCCGCTGCAGAGCTCCAGTTTAAGCCAGCTAGTCAGCCAGGTCATTCCCAGTCTTATCTTGCCCCTCTATCTTTGAATTATCTCTTATCCTCTTACAATAGATGGTCATCTCATTGGAGGTCACCAGATTGTCGATTGACTGGATCAGTTTGCCATGCTTTAGGCAGTTGTGAATGGCACAAACATGCCTCGCTTCTTCCAGTTAATCAGGTGTTCCACAAACCCATTCCTGACATAATCAGAGTCAGTGATTATGACCAGTTCATTGAGTTGGTGGTGAACTGCAGTGAGGATGACTTGATAAACAGCCATCAACTCTGCAACCTTACTACTTCGGTGTCCTATTTTATAACCAGCAGAAGGTCCCGGGGAAACATTCATCCAGGCATTCCTAATGCTAGACACCATTTCCTTTTCCCCATTGTTATCAACATGGTAGGAGCACCCATCCACATAAACTTTGGGTATCCCCTGACACGTGTCTTCTTCATAAACCTTGTAAGGGAAAATTAACTATGCCTCCAAGTTGTTGTTGGCCATTAGACTTTCGTCCTCGAGACAGTTTTCTTGAACATAATCATGCAAGTTCGCCAACCATTGCGTTATGGGACTCTTCTTGTTTTGGCCATATCTGACCTCCACAGGAAAGCCTTTCATGGACAGAATCCAGGAAGTTATTCTGGAATTTCTAACTTTCCCCACCCGGATTCTGTCACGTTGTAGATACTACAAGGGTTGATGAGGGGTCTCGACAATGATGTGCTCCCCCTGTATGAATGGGCGGTAATTTTTCTGCACACACACCATTGCCAGGAGTGCCTTTGTGCAGCCATTGAATTTTTCCTCTACAGAGAACAAAGTCTTGCTCACGTATTAGATGATTTTGTTGACCTTGTAATGATTTGTTACAATACTGCAGTTAGGCAAGAATCTGAGAACCCCGCCTCCAAGAAGAACTCATTGCTCTTTATGGGGTAAGCCAAAAAAGGAGACTGGGAAAGGCTTCTTTTCAGTTGTTTAACTGCCTCAGATTGTTCTGGACCCCACTCCAACTAGACTCAGGCCATTTAATAATTGGATCAAGGGTCGAGTTACCTCTGCATAGTCTTCAATGAACATTTGACTATAATTAGTACATCCAAGAAGTCTTCTTAATTCTTGCAGAGTGGTAGGGTCTTTTCATTTTAATAAGGCTTCCACCTTCTTTGTCTGGGGATTAAGGCCCTCAGGTGTGATCTCATGCCCTAAGAATTCCACTCGGGTCATACACCACTGTGCCTTCAGAAAGGATAGTTTTGCTCCAGCCTTCTGCAACTGGGTAAGAACATAGCAGATTTCTGCTATATGTTCCTCCACAGGTGAGCACTTGATCAAAACATCATCCACATAGGCCAGGTTTCCCCTTTTGCCCAAATCGGTTATGGCCTAATGTAGGAAGATGTTGAACTCATTGCCGGAGTATATGTATCCGAAGGGGGTCTGGGTCCACATGTACTGCTGCCCCATGAAGGTAAAGCCAAGCTTGTACTGGTCTTCCCTACTCACGGGTACTGTCCAGTAACTGTTGGTGAGGTCAATGGCGGTGTACACCTTTGACCCTTGGACCTGGGCCAGTGCCTGATCGATGTAGGGAAGGGCCCATCTTGACATGTGGACCCGTTTGTTCAACTCTCTCAGGTCTGTACATAGTCTCCATTGGCCGTTTGGTTTGAGGATCCCCAGTACTAGTTTGTTGAAGCTAGTGTGGATCAGAGAAATGATCCCATGGGATTCAAAATTCTTAATACTCTCTGTGAGTGACTCCATGGATGCCAGAGGTAACCAGTATTGTTTCACAAATACGGGAGCCTTCTCGGGGTCCGTGGGAATGGTGGTTGAATGAATGATGTGCATCCACAGTCATATGAGTCCACTGAAAAGAAATCTTGGAATTCCAGGAACACCTGTTTTAGCTTTTGTCTTCACTCCTCGGTCACACAGGCAACACAATTGATGGAAGTTCAAAGTGGAGCCCCACAGGATGAGAAAGACCTGTGGACACGGAGGGCATGTTCTTTATCCCCTTCCAAGGCACTGTGGTGATAGGACAGCACTGGTAAACAGGTGATGCCTGTAGCCGTATTAAGGGTGGCGTTGGAACAGCTACACTACCCTGCGAATTTCACTAGGGAGAGCCTCGCAGCAACCATTGCGGAGGACTAGTTTGTACCGAACCTGTTAGAACACATTGCTTTTTATGTAGTCTGAGTAGATGCTGCTGTGTCTGAGGCGGCCATGCTAGGCGTTGCAGCCTGACGTGGCTTCGCCTCATTTAGGGTCCTTTACTCGAATTGCAAAGGTGGAGGATCAGAGTGCCTGGTGGTGAAGCAGCAAGGCTATCGAGGACTGCAGCTATTTGTGCGGCACTCGTGCAGCCTTTCCACATCATTGCAGCATCATGTCCTCAGCCCCAGCACCTCAGTCTACGAGCCCCACCAGCCTTGTTGTCCCGTAGTCTTGAGGCACTTCTTTCTCTCAACGGCGCACAGCATTTAGCGGCTGACCTATGTGATCCAGATGTCATCCATGCTGGAGTGAGTATGTATGAGCATTTTTCTCAGCTATATGCTCAGTGTTCCATCATGCTTCGGGCAGCACAGGCGGGTAAGCGGCATAACGCTGGTGCTCTTCTGGGGTACAAATCTTGTCCTGGCCTCTACCCTTAAGGGTTATCCTAATTTCTCTAAGTGGCATGCCAGTTACGAGGTCTTACACTCCAGCAGGCAGGAACATAGGCATAGACATGTCCATGGAAGACAACTTAAGCTCTACCCCGGGGCTGGAAATACCTATTACCCAGCTTGACACCGCAAGCAGGGAGAAATTCCTCCTACACCCTCCCTCCATTGCCCCTCACAGGAATGGCAACAGGTTTTCAGAACTTTTGACAGACTTGGGCGATTGGTGCTCTGAACAAACCTGCAACTGTGTTTTAGTGGGCTGTGGGTTCAGCATGTTACCCTCCTATCTTAAGCATGCAATTCCCCCCCCCCATGGGAGTTTCAAATAGTAAACTTGTACTCTGATGCTTCCAGCTGAATGGGTCACCTCTATTTTCTGAATAATTGACTAATTGATTCATTTACGGTTACCTCCCTGGTAACCTATACATTAGCGAGTTAGATTCCTCACATATTATGTAGTCTGCCCTTCCGTTTATATTTCATGTTCTATATATTTTTTGTGACTGTTTTTTATGTATGCGCCATCATGCCTATGGGTTCATTGAGCGCGGTATAAATGTAATGTAATAAAGTAAAGTAGTAAATTGCATCGTGTGTCAAAAGTTTACTGCTGGGCACACATTTCGAAAAGTCAGAGGATTTATCTCTCAACCAAATGGTCCTTTTCAGCATTTACATATCGACTATGTTGATATGCTGCAGGTATGTAATGGATATAGACATCTGATAGTGGTGGTGTGCCCCTTCTCTAGGTGGGTCTAGGGCAGCCCATGCAAACACCCAGATGCCACTACTTGTATTGCAAAGTTTTTAGTCCGAGAAGTATTTCCTAGATGGGGAATATGTGAGAATTAAGATCAGATAATGGTCCACATTTTGTGAATGAGGTTTTTGAACAAATAAGTTTATTATTGAGTATTAAGCATACATTTTCTTCTGCTTATCACCCGCAAGCAAACGAGACATGTGAGAGACTCAACAGTCTGCTCAAGGAAAGGATAGCCAAACTGAAGTTAACGTTGAAAAAAGGATGACTGCATTGCCTGCCTCTTGCATTATACGCATTGAGGAATCAACCGGGCTCTGATCATCACCTCACACCCCATGTACTAGTAACAGGGAGGCAAATGAGAAAGTCTCTCACTCCTCCTTCGAAGACTAGAAGTGATACCCAGACAACAGCAGAATTTTTAGGATATGAGCTATGTGCTTACTTAACAAGTTTGTCCACAAGTATCTCTGTCATTTCAGATCAAGTCAAGCGGATGAGGTGTCGGTCTCAGAACACAGGTGAAGATCATATGGTAACCTGAGGAATTACATCTTCCAAGACATTTTCCAGGTGACAAGATCCTAATTAAACATTCCACAAGAAAATGGCACAAGCCTAGATTTAATGGCCCTTTCGTAGTGGAGGACGTTACTCCATCGGCAGTTAAGGTGCTAGGAAGACGCGCTTGGATACACCAGGGAGACGTAAAGATCTACGTTGGAGAGACCACCTCAACCCACCCCATTTGGAAGCAAGCCACAGAGAAGAAGTTCAGCACGTGCAGACTAGATCGATGACAAGGAAGAAGGATGCAGAGACTGTCAAGTAGACAGAGGAAAAGTGTGCACATGGACTGTGGTTCATCCAAGACACTCTGTGTAGCTGCTAAGCAAGGAGTGGAAAAGCTATTGTTCTTGAGGCACAGGAGTTTGCTAACATTGGGCTGTGGAATATGGTGATTCTGAATAAGAAAAATGCCAAATCTCAAGTTCCTGTTTGATGACTGGAAAAGGGAACAGTTTCCCGACTCCTTTCTCACCGAGTTTCTCTTTGGCGCCACCCATGGTGGTGCCTGATGGCAACACTTATCAGATCATTCTTGCGGTTTTGCTCTTCATTCTTTGTGCATATCCTGCATTGGTTGGGAGAACTAGTGACATTCACTTGTTTCTGCAAGATCCTAAAAATGGTCCCATTGTGAGGAGACTGCTCGCAGCCATCATTGATCACATTCTCCAGTTACCTGAGTATTGCACGTAAAGTACAGATGGTCCTATCTGATGAAGACGCTCACAAACTGCTTGGAATGGTCTTTTATTTCCTGCTCCACAGACATCCTAATCTTGTTGGGTGACAAACTAACACTTGTATATTTCTGAGGGATTCCAGGAATCGACCTGCAATAAATTGGTTGCTACATGAAATAATCAAGCAGAGTCGTCTACTATCTGAAACATCCCTTTGAACGCATGAATGGTTCTATCGAGTGATGACATTCACAATTTGCTGGCCTTGATCTTTTACTATTTGCTTGAAGGTCATCCTCATTTAGTTTGGCATAAATACAACACTTTTGTGTTCATTCGGAATCCTATCAATAGGTCTGCAGTAAGCTAGCTGCTTGTGGAACTGGTGGACCAGATTCAACAGCTGCCAGAGTATTTCATGAGATTGCCTGATTAAAGTTATTTTTTCCTTCCTTAAAAGTAATCACAGGCAAAATGTGAAACATTGATAGTAATAATAATGTAGCAAACAACAAGAGAACACATGACGTGCAAGAAGCCACTGTTACTGGAGCTGGATGTATTGGTATATAATATATACATATATTATATTTATCATAATTATTTCTTTTCTCATGATACACACTGTTTATTACGTTGGTCCAAAGAGAGCAGTGGTTCCTGTATATCTTCCTACGTAGAAGGATGGTATAGATATAGCAATTGTACGACAGCCAAGGCCTTATGTGATTGTTCATACACCAGTAGCACATGTAAAGACACCAATTTCACTGACAAGTGTCCCTATGATTCCCCCTGTAGGAAGGATGGCACTGATGTTTCTCATGAGTTGCTTGCATGTACTCTTCTTGGAAGAAAGAGATCTAAGAGAAGTGTAAGGGAAGATGATCATTAATTAAATAATTATCTGGATAGTACAGCATATTTGGGAAACAACATGTGGTATCAACACATGAAAGATGTAGGAAAGAGAACCTCAGAGGAGGAATACTATGTATGTGCACTCCCGCCTTACACTATGGGAAAGTCTAAGATATTCATAGCCATTGAAATAGATGTTCAGACAGCACATTGTCTATCTCACATAGCACTCTGCCAGGCAAGAGGTCAGTTCATGGCCGAACAGCATCTTTGGTATGGGCAACAGAATGATCAGCTCCAGACGATGATGATTATGTTCAAGACACAAAGACATGAGTAAGAGCACACACCAGGAATCATGTGATAAGATATGAACAGCCTGGAGTGAAAGGAGCTGTATTCAGATGGGAAGCAAACAGAAAACTTGGGAGCCCAGGAAAAACTACAGAAGAAATTCAAAGATGGAAGGAATGAGGCCAGATGCAGATATGGGATCAGTACTTTCTCCAGATGGCTGGGAGGAAGGTGTGGTTATCTGCAGAGCGTGGGTAGTGATTGGTTACCGCAACCCGACTATTGACACTGTGGAAAATGGATGCAAACCTTTATGGCCAAGACCTGCAAAACTACTGACATGGGTCGAAGACAAATGAGGACCTTTACAGATAGTGTCTCTGGACAATGCAAAACTGTGTTTCAGAAACAATGGTATGAGAAAAGTTGGAGAAAATCAAAATTGTGGTCAAGTCTTTGACGTACCAGGAATGAACATTGGAGCAGCAGTGATAATGGATCACTACTGGGCCCATGGATCCAGAGCTTATATGAATCTGCCCAGAGATTGGGGAGGAAGGTGTTCTAAAGTGAACGTCCAGTTCCAGCGTTGGTGATTCCTAAAAGTGACTAGTACATTAGCGAATTTCCAATAGCTGATGCTCACCTGAGGAAAAGATCTGCTGAGCTAGTGAATCGAATGAAGAGAGAGAATTATTTTTCACCCATGTCAATAGAGACTTTTGTTTCCATTCCATTTGAACACAGATCGTTCAGTCAGCTGTCATCAATATTCATGATAATCTTCATTCCCAGGATCCAGACGGCAGCAAATATCAAGTGGTTAAAGATAATCAGCATGACCATAAAAGGATTCAATGCAATCAAGGAGGAGCTGAGAGCCATACGACTGATGACTCTTCAGAACAGATATGCCCTAGACATAATCACTGCTATGGTGGAGGTATTTTTGCCAAAATCGGAGACTCATGTTGCACGTTCATACCTTCTCATGATGACGAGAATGGCACCTTGACAGAGGCCATAACGTTGCTGATTAAATTACACGTCCAGATGATAGACAAAGTTGAAGACAATGCTGATGATAGTGGGTTTGGATCCATTTTCCCTTGGGTTCCACAATTGATGGCGGAAATTTTCAAGTTCCTTGCAGTCCTGATAGGGATGGTCTTGCTTGGATTTTGTGTGATCTGGATAATAATCTCACAATGCAAGAAAACTGTCAAGAAAGCTGTACGAATGAAGATTATCATTGATGTAGAATCTGGATGGAAAACTAAAGAGCTGACAGACGATGAAATCAGAGACTACATGAAGGTCAGCATCCATGCACCTGAGGGAATGAAGATCCTGTACCCTAACAACCACAAAAAGTATGTGGGGAAGTGGATTTACTGCAGTCCCAATGGACACTGTATGCTTATGTCCTGGAACAAGGATGAGCATGTGAAATCTGCAGGATTCCTTAAAGGAGTCATAAAGATATGGGTTCCAAAGACGAGGATGTCTATATGTGAAGAATGATGGCAGAGTGGTCAATGAATCACCCAGAGGGGGGAGTGTAGAGGTGGAGCCAAGTACACCCACTCAATGCTCCGTCCCCCTGCTGCCCATATGTTGGGAGCCAGAGTGTGAGACACATGCAGTGCCAGTGAAAATACCTATACCAAAAAGAATCTTGGAAGTAAGATACCCATTGAGGAAACCATACATGTACTAACAACAGTATGATGGCCATTTGAATGAAATCCCAGAGGAAGTGTGAAAAATTAGCAAATGAGAAGATTGGTGACATCATGCAAAACAGAGCTGACACATCCAGAAAAGAGGCAAGAAGCTGAAGACCACGGACATTCTATAGGATCTAAGGAGGCTATGTTAAAGATTAGCACATTTTGGGCTCGAGATGAAGATGCTCATGCTACAGAAATGATGAAGAAAAACCAAGCAAAGCAAGCAGACAAAGTATTCTTAAGGCTGGCTATGTAGGGATTAGATTGTGGTGATGCGCCAAATGTATATGCATAGGAATGTATGGACTATGGATGATTTGACAACACAATTTGGCATAATCTGGACCCAGCCAATAGAAAGGCTTTTTCAGTGTGGCGTAGTTGGAAAATAAACTTAATTGCGTAGGTTAATTCAAGAAAGGCTTGGCAGGCCCAGCACCAGGAATCAAGGCCACTGTGAGCCTCAATGTTCATGCAGTAGCTACAGAACATGTGAAAAGAACAAACTCCTGTCTGCGGTGAGGAGCAAGAACATTAAAGACGTCAGAGGTGGTTCATCATTCAATAGTATTTTAAATACCGAAAAGCAGAGTCAGCAGAGTCTTAGAGTCTGCAACGAGTCTGCAACGAGCTGCATTGAGCTCTGCTGTTCTGAATCCTGCTTTCTGTGCTGTCTGTGCTCGTTTGTGCTGCCTGGAGGCTGCCTGGATCGTGTTTTCCCCGCTCGTTTGTGCTTCCTGGAGGCGGTACCCACGAGACTCTTCAAAGACTTCTGACTCTTGCAGAGCGAACGCGGAGTCAGCAGAGTCTTAGAGTCTTAGGAGTCCTTGGGAGTCATGGGGAAAGAAGACTGTTTATGCTCCACACTGCAGACTGTCACGCGCTCGAAGACCAGACGTTTGGGACAGCCTTTGATGCGTCCGTGACTCCGGCAAGGTTCTGCTGAACTCACTGGACTTGATATCCTGCCGGTCGGTCGCGTCGCTCTTGGTAGAGAAGACTCTGCAGATCCTCAACTCTGCCAAGTAAGTGTTTCCCCAGATGTACGTGACCTTGGCTCTACACAAATTGTTTCTCCCGACATTTCCATGAAGGATTCCCTCATATACCGGCCTGATTCATATGTATCCTGTACCAAGTGTCTTCAATTTCCCTGTTTGGATGGTGCCAATATATGTGGCACGTGTTTTCTTGTTCCATCTTCAGCCAGTCAAACGGCTGGCAAAGGCTCAGGGGAACATGGCCTACCTTTGATCCACCCTCCCTTGTCTCCTGTTTCATTCTCAGCGCCCTGCCTCACGGGACGTGGAGGGTTTGGGTCTGCTAAACCAAGTTTGCCTTGTGCTGGCCGCGAGACTTCTAGCACGTGTTTGAGTGCTCTTGCGCCCCCCAATGCTACGGGTGCTGGCTTGGCAGATGTTGGACAGGCGTTCCCTGGATGCAACTCTAACTGTTTCTACAAATTCACAGTTTTTCTCAGTGTCAGAAACTCCAACCCACTGCAGAACACCTGCTCCTCAGGACTGTGGTTACATGTGCCCTATGTTCGATTTTGCGACAAACACAAATACTTTGTTGCCGTGTTCCTTGAATACTATCAATATTCCGTGTACAGTTCAGGGTGCATGACAATCGGAGCAAATGGCTTTAAAAACTGCTTGCTCTCTTGGGGTGCGCGCAGTGGGTGATTTTTCTATGTCTGACTTGGCTATATTTGTAAGTACACAATCTACAAATGAGACTGTGGTGAATAATGAATGTAGGCAAATAACCACAGAATGTGATGATGTATTTGAATGCTCAAAAGAGTCTGCCTCTCAGGTGTTACCCCAAAATATGCCTTTACAAGACCAAATAAACCCTTTAGTAGGTTCTGAAATTACACATTTTGAACCTCTGATTAAAGAGACTAACAAGACTTTAAATTCTAACTCGAGTAGAGCAACTTCTTCTAGGAGAAATTCATTGGATGTAGTAAATAAACTATTAAAAGATCTAACAAAACTAAATCAATCTAGAACGGGAAAAAAAACTCAAGAACGGGATACTTCTAATAATGCGAAAAATTTAAATGACACTAACAGTGAAATAGCTACTATAAATTGTTTGGGCTCCAAAAACAAACAATGTCGTTTTGAAGATAGTGATTCACCGGGTCCCAACTGTTCGCAACAAAGTGTTCCAAAAAAATGATCTCTTCAAAACTCTGCACATAAACAGATGGTTGAGGCAACACAGGAAAATGCTTATATTCCATCAATAACGACGCAAAAGCTACAATCAAGCGACACTTCTTCAGATGCATCTTCAACTGATTCTTCCATTATTGAAAGAGATTTTCCCAAAATAAGGCGTACTCTGAACAAAACTCACTCTCAACGGCTTAACTCATCTGCCTCACTATAAGGGATTGTTAATAAACTGATCAAAGAATTACAACCTACTTTGTCCTCAACCCTGTCTGTGACGATCAGTCCGTTTCTTTAAATTATGAGCATTTGAAAGATAGCGTAAATGATCTGAGTACACTGGTCGCCCTGCTGAACTCAAAGATGGTGAACATTGAAAATGACAACAATCTTTTTAAACAAGTGATTTATGACTCAAATAACAAAATTGATCATTCATGCTCTTAACTGAACAAAAACAAAACAACAGCGAGGACAAGAAACTTCTGGCTGAAGTTGTAAAACAGGCTCTTGGCCTCTTAAAATCACAAAATACAAGTACACGGCATTCTACTACTCATGCAGTGTCGCTTCCACAAATCAAAGGTGACAAGTCAAATAAAAGTATTACCATCGATGTCGACTCTATAAATGCTGTGGAACACTTGACGCCAGAACAAACGCAAAAAATAACCAACAAACCCTCTAAAAGTGTAATTTGTTCTACTCAACGAACTTTAGAAACTGTGTCAACGGCTATTTCAATTGAAACACAATCAATTGCTTTCCTTAATTTTGACAAAGAAAATCTTTTAAAGCCTTTATGTGGAAAGGATTCAAGGAGTTTTTTGGAAGCCGTTGTAAATTCACAATCGGAGATCAATCTGGCCAATGCTGACCAGCAATTTCCGGCATGTTCAAAAACCATTGTTGATTTAAGTCACAAAGATGACGAGCCTTCTGTCATTGCAAATCCTGTTGCTTTCTCCATCTTCAATCCCAGGACCCATCAGAGCATTAGTCAGAGTAGCCTGAAAGTGATCCAAGCTAAGAAATCAAAAAATATACAAACTCGAACTGTTAAAATGACAAATAATTCAAGAAAATGTTTGCGGAATATTAAAGCCGTTTACATGAACTTGCAAGCTGTGTCTGCCGCTGAACAGGATGTCCCATTACCTAAAGAGCGATTATTTACTTATATCTCTGTAGATCAACAAGCGCCTGATGCTCCAGTATCAACTGTACCCACAGTGCATACTGAACTAGAAGAGGAAAATTCCACGCTGATGTCTTCTGGTATTTCTGCAAGTTTGCTCGATCTGTCAATATATAATGACGAAGCGGAGACTGAAAGTACAACTATGGACCAAGACACGGCAGCCAGGAAAACGAGCGTACCGATCTTGCCTGCAGCAAAGGTATCTACTTTAGCAAGTATGACATCGGTTTGCGATACAAATGGAAGGGTCTGCATTATAATTCCACGAGAGAGGGCATTTGCAGACCTGCGATCTGTTCCTTTAAGTCCGTCCTTCATGACTTTAGGTCAAAGACGGGACAAGCTAATTGAAGAATGTAAAAATTCACAAAAGGTTCCAAATCGGGGGTCGAGAGAACAAAACCCTGCTGCAGAAAGATCTGTAGGTGGTCTCGTACCCAAACAAAATCAGTCAGTTGCAAAAGAAAAATCATACACAAAATATTGTCTGGCACTTGAACGAATTGAGGAGAATGATGATGCTCTTGTGCTTAACCGTAATAACGTCTTGCGTCTCCTTCATTGGGCCTCATTACGACCCAGGCGGTAAGTTACCGCCTGGGCCGTGACTTTACCACCATGGCGTAAACTACGTTTACGCCATGGTGGTTGGCGGACTTACCGCCCCATTCCGACCTTGGCGGGGCGGTAAGTCCCCAATCCCCATTTACCCTTCCCCATTCCCATTTTTGCCCCATAGGGCATAATGGGAGTGGGGAAGGCGTTAATTACGCCACCGTAAATTACGGTGGCGTAATTAACTCCATGGTCCCTTAGCGCCATGGATTTTAACACCTGCTAAAAGCAGGTGTTAAAAGCGCCATGGCGCTAAGGGACCTCGTAATTGGCGGTAAGGGGTCGGCGCAGCTAACGCTGGCGTTAACCCCTTACCGCCAGGGTCGTAATAATGTCCCCTTATTATGAATGATTGAGACTAATGACGTAAAAGTTGTTGATTTTTTCAATGAGAATCGGCACGATATGGTGCGACTTCATGTGTAATACATTGTTGGAAGCTGCCCCAGTGCTGATTTCTATGGGCTTGATATCACAGAAATTCATAAGAATAAGGAAGACGCTGCGGATGCTAAAAATCCATGTAAACAGCTGACTGTTGAACATACAAGATATGCTCCCAACAGTACTCATGCGGTAACCAAAGTTGCTTGCATGGAACAAACTGAGTCAAGTAAAGCTACAGCTCCGAATGAGGCTCCTGATTCAGAGGTGGACAAAACCTTGATGCTTCCAACTGAACAAATCAAAATTACCATCGCACAAAACATTTGTTCATCTTCGACCGAGATAGCTGAAGCTAAAACAGCCTTAGTAACTGGGACCCCTAAAGATTGGAGCTGGCTTTCTAAAGCCCTTAACTCTCAACATCAAAGCTAATGCCAAATTGGTAACAAACTCATAACAAAGATAGCCAGTTGGAATACTCGTGGCCACACTCATTTGCAAAAATCCACCTGGCTCGAGAGTATCGATATTATGTGTGCTCAGGAAACCTGGCTGACTACATGTCCGGTTATAGAAGGCTTTGAGATCGCCTTTAATCCGGCAACAAAGCAAAAGCTAGGCAGACCAACAGTAGGACTATTGACATTGGTACAAAAAAGCTCGGGCTACACAATTATTCGATCTTGCAATCATACTCCTTATATTCAGACAACGGTGCTCCAGTTTGGAAACCCTGGAAAACAGAAAAAGAATCTCCTGCATATCCTTAATCTTTATTGGCAACATAAAGTTTCTCCAGCCTCCGTCTTCATTGATCAGATAACAAATATTATTGATAACATCTATGAGGTAGACGAGGCAGCAAATATACTGCTATGTGGCGATTTAAACATAAACTGTTTACATGTGTCATCAAATAAATTGAAAACCTTTCCCTTGCAAAATGTGGTCCAATTATGGCTAGGGGAAATGGAGACCAGAAATCTGCATATGTTGAATGGTCATACTACTGGGGATATACCACCAAAAGCCACGTGGAAGCGAGATACACAAGAATTCATTCTAGACTATTTTTTTGTTTCTGAGAGTGTGCATACAAAGGTGTTGAATTTACAGGTAAATCGAAGGAAGGAAAGCGACCATAACTTAGTGATGATTACTATTGCGGTTTCATCACAGGACATTTCCGAGAAATGGTCTTTCGCCACAACATTAGAATCAAATTGAGTTTGTCTACGTCTTTCAGAAAAAGAGATTCAGAGAATAAATCATGTATACCAAGAAGACAAAGCTAATCTTGAATATTCCAATATACTGGAAATATACAAGGAAAAAAACAAGGATTGTTTTAAGAACTCACATGATTTTGATTTAGAAATCTCTAAACGTAAACGTAAGATGAGAAGTGATATACGCGCTTGCAGTGGAATGTATACTAGTGAAACTGTTAAAAAGATCAAGAACATAAAAGAAGCGTATAGAATTGGCTCAAACAACATAAAAAATAATGCTACAAGCGGATGCGGAACTAATGTTATCAAAACTGGGAACCAGTAATACATGTGATTTCTGGAGTCTAATAAATAACACTTCAGGCTCTCAGAGTGCTGTACAAACTAACATGGTTAGTGAGGACGCTTGGACAACCTACTATACAAACTTAAATGGAATAAAAGGTTCTACTGTGGACTCTGGGTTGCCAAAAATGGAGCACTGGGATCTAGAGTTTCAAGAAGAAGACATCTTAGAAATAATTAACAACTTAAGTACCTCACGTGCTCCTGGGCCTGATGGTCTTAGCAACTTTACCTTGAAAGGAAATCCTCAAATTTGGGCGAACTTTTGTAACACCTTATTCAAGAAAATTGTAACAATTTGTGAGACACCATCATCATGGAAGAGCGCAATTATTGTTCCAGTGTTTAAAAAAGGTGATAGACTAAATCTGGAACACTATCGCCCGATTGCGCTGCTTGATGTTCTGAGTAAGGTTTACGCTACTATGTTAAAAGACAAACTGCTAAAATGGTCTCAACAAAACCATTTTATCGACCCAAGACAAAGTGGCTTTGTAAAAGGAGTTGGATGCAGCTTGAATTTGTTCATTGTTAATTCCCTGAAAATGGAGGCTATATGAACAGGGACCAAGATTTACTTGGCAGTAATTGATCTATCCCAAGCCTTTGATAGTATAGACGAATTAATATGGGCAAAACTTGAAAAAAACATTGTGTCCTCCAAGCTTTCTCGCCACAGTAAAAGATCTGTAAACTGAGACAAATGTCAGAATACGACTTGATCGTCAAGGGAGACTGTCTGCACCAATCTTGACGGATCGTGGTGTAAAACAAGGACGCCCACTTGCAGCTATTATTTTCAAATGTTTACTTCATGACATTGACCAAACAATCAACGGAGAGGGATTGTTTTCTCCAAAAGTCAATGGGTCACATGTAAGTCATCTACTTTATGCAGATGACTTAATTTTGTTAGACCAAACACCAATTGGCTTACAACGTAAACTAACAGCATAGGTACATTATGTTGAGAAAAACAAGTTATGTATAAACGCTGCAAGATCGGAAATCCTTGTGTTAAGGGACTTACGTGGGCAAAGAAACAATATGCATTCTACCTCTAACTGGCACGTAGAAAAAATACAACTTCATTCCATCACTGACACCAAACATTTAGGGATGAGTATTAGCTCAAGTTTGAATGATGCACCATGGGTTGAATAAAACAAAACTGAAGTGTCGACAACTGGCTACTCAGGCTATGGTCTTACATAAAGAATATGGCCGGCATTCCATGGTTCCAGTTATATCTTTCTTCAAACAAAAACCACTCCAGCCTTAAGTTACGTGGCTGAATGTGCCTTGGGCTGCTCAGCCGATTTGTAGAACTCGATCGAAAACATCTTCTGGACTAAAGTCCTTGGTTTACCTGGAGGTACTCCCTCCGCATGTATACGATATGAGCTGAGTAGAACAACTATCAATGCAAGAGTGACCTGGAATACATTGATCTTGTTTCATAAAATGTCTCTTAAAGACTCCACTTTGCAGTTTAAAATCCTTGCAAACCCAGGAGAAAATAACAAAAACTCTGTCTTGTATTTATGGGCGCAACGCTGTAAAAAATCTGCTTACAGAACTAGACACAGATCTTGAAACATCACACAACAATCCTGATCATGTCAAAAACAAACTATGGAGACATGACTGGTGCGAAACCTGTGATCTCAGACGCGCCTATAAACATATGCAAGACGCTCCTGGCGAAAAACGATCCTTAAATGAGATACATAGTCCTTGGAAATTATTCGCTGATGAAAAGAAATGAAGACTGTATTTGATGTTTCGTCTGAACATATTTAAAACTCATGAAAGAACAAACCTTTGGACAAAAAACAACACGCATTCTGGACTTTGTCGGTTATGCAGTGAAACGAAAGAAACTTTACAACATCTTGTTTTATTCTGTGCGGGTCTTAGTGACGACAGAAACCGTCAGTTTGGAAGCATTACGTCTGAGAGATCAAGCATTGCGTAAAAGATTGGTGGCAATTAATGTTCGATGCAACTGACCAAAAACTAATCCTGTCACTAACTTTCTTTGGCTTCACGACTTGAATGTGTTGACGATGCAAGAAATGAGAATTCAGGAACTTTTAACTCAGTTTATATCTAATATCGCCTCACGTGTATGTTTCTGTTTTCTTATTTTTAAGCCTGAAGTTTTGCCCGACAGTTTGTGAAGCCTTTTTCTTTTCTTTTGTCTTGTCAGAGGGACTTTTAATTTTGTGCTGTATTCTGCTTGCTTTCTGTTTGTTTGTTTTTTTAAAGGTTTATTATAAACCATATTAAAAAAAAAATAAGAAAAGCTATGAAACATGGTCTGCAGTCACATTGTCTGATGAAAATTGATACTGGTTTGAGCTGTATCGGAACCATATGCCTAAACTCCCTTCTATTCTCAGGCACAGAGAACATTTCCAAGGTCAATGCTCAAATGGTTAATTGACTGGCATATGGAAAGCGTGATGATAGATGGCAGGCTAATTTGGTGGGCAGCTATGGTCATGACCAGCCCACCAGCACCTGGGTGCCAGCCTGTGTGCTGCTAGCATGTGTGGAATATTACAGATGGGTACAAGGGTGGCAAACAATTACAGAGGGCCACATAATAGAGAGCCCTACAGTTTGTGTAACCAATAGGACACTGTGTATTTCATGACATGCATAGTGACTTGCACTAAAGGAGGGTTTAGTTGCCCACCTGATGTTAGAAACCGAATCACTTCCCTGAAAAGTATGGAACGTATACCTAAAAGTTCCCTCTAAGCCTATCACTTTCCCAAGTACGTTTTTGTAGTTTGCCACGTAGATTGACGTCATTGATGACAAGTTTTTACTATAAAGGCTGTATTGCTTATGAAACTCGCGGAGAGAGAAGATCGAGCGGATATTCGTTGATGTTCGTTGTACTCCCTGTTTTAGACAATTGCAAATAAAACAGACTTACTTTTGCCAACTTCCTGAGTCAGTCTGATTATTGATGTTTGACTATATTCTGTATCCCCATCCATCTCAAAGTATTGCTACCTCGTCTTAAAGGGCCAAGTGTGTTGGATACAGCGGTGCAATGGAAATTTAGATTCATATATGCGTCCTGATGTTTGAGGTTCTGTCCTTGTTTAATTTTGAGAGGAAGGGTAAATTGTCGCACCTGTTCTAGGATAGTAACCTCTTCTCGCAATTGAACTTCAACCGCATAAGGCAGCAATTGAGCTGACTGGAAAGTTTTTTCAATGTTGTCAAAGCCCATGGGGTTACTCCCCAGCTGGGAAACGTCTTTATTATTAATTCGGTCCAAATTGATTGCAAATCGGTAAAAGGCGGAAGGGACATCTCCCACGACCCGACAATTATGGTCTATACTTTTGTTGCCAATGGAAATCTTTAGCATACAACTGCTAGGCGGGAGATGTTTGGAATTTGGGGTTTTCATACCTACTTCCCACTTGTCAATCAATTTAAATGTGGGAATGGTCTGGTCTTTTGGGAGTTTTCTGAATAATTCTTCGCTGATGAAGCTCCTTACATTATTCAGGCATACTCTGGCGAGCACCGGTTCCTCCCCCTCACTTAACTGAATGGGGAAAAACAACTGCTCGCCCTTTTTTTGAATATCCATCAGACTATGAGCAAATTCCTCCTTGCCTGGTTTCACTGGACTCAGGGTTTCTTCTGCTTTTGGACTGGTGCCACATTTTAGGATGTTCCCTTCCAGTGTGGACTGCCACTTAAAACTGGGAAAAAGGTTGATTTTCAAGAATGGAGAAGGTTTCCCATCACCAGTTTGTTCTCTTTCAGAGATGACAGTGATGTCTGGGATTTGGCCTTTTTTGAATTACGTGACAGGAACCATTCAGACTTACATAATTGGTACTCATTTTTTATTTGATAGGCCGGTTAGTCTGGGTCCAGAAGGCCCTGTTTACACAGTCGATCAGAGGTGATAACCTCCTCAGGAGATCGTTCCTCAGTAAATAAGATGTGCCCTATGGAGTCACAATGATTACCGGATGTGCCAGCCGGTGCTGTCCAATTTTTATGTCCAGATCCGCATATCCTTCGACGGAAATATCATTCCCATTGAAATTTTGGAATTGTCTGGGAAGTGGTGTGGCCTTCCCCCGTCTTCAGTTTAATAGGTTAAAGGCCCTTTTTGAAAGGAGGGTGACTTGGGATCCAGTATCCACGAGAGCTGATAATTTACAATGACCTTGCACCTTAACCGGTGCATAAAATCGGCCTGCTTTCTCTTCCAAGGTGCAAAGAAAGTGTGAGTTATTTTACAGTCCGGTGGTCCTTTTCTTAATATTGAACTCCGCGACTTTGTGATCTTGGGCAGTTTTCTGTGTCAGAGTTTGGGAATCTGGAAAACATTCTTTGTAACTAGCGATTGGAGTTGTTGGGGAATGGGCTCTTGGCTGTCCCCCGTTATCTGGCAACAGTTCTCAGAACCTGTTTGGAGAAAGGACACACTTTCCGTTTCACTTCTGTTTGGCTCACATGTTGGGATTGAATAGTTTTTGGTTCTGGGTCATTCTCCATACTTACTCTGTATCATTCAGGGTCTTCTGGGACCCATTGTTCTTTGGGAGGTTTCCCCGTGTTTTTGAAAGAGAAGGTCTGCTTACCTGAATGTTCCAGGGATTCTTCTCTTTCAAAGGGGATAATCCGGATATCATCTAACAAAGTGGGTTCTTCTCTGGCCTCTCCTACTTACCCTTTGCTCTTTGGGTTCTAACATTTTGGGGGTAGAAGAGACTCTTTCAGGCTGAGAGATTTTTAGGGGTTCTGTTTGGGTTAGAAAGGAAGCTTCCACAAGGACTTGGCATCTCCCCTCCACTTGTGCCCCCTCCTCCGGAACCTGTGGTTTGTTGGGCATTTCCTCACGTCATTTCCTCCCTCGGGCATCAGACCTGGGTGTTGGGGAATTCTGGGAAGCAGGGTTAGGCTGAGAGTTGGTCTGAGCCCTCAGCATGTGCCCCAGATCATTGGTCAGTTTCTGGACCTGTCTCTCAAGTTGCGAGACCTTGCCTAGGTAGTAGGGAGGTCTCAAGTCATACCTCTGCTACTCCTGAAAGGGGTAACGGTAACTGTCCCTTCTCCCGGAGTAGCTCGGGTTCTGGAAATTCTCCCTATAATTTTCCATCCTGAATATATCATCTCCCGCGTTCAGGGATCTATTTTCCTGGAACCGGGGAGCGAGAGGAGGATTGTTTTGGAAGGTCTGGTTTGGGGGATATCTGGGAAAAAAGTTCAGATTGGGAGGTGGAGTGATACTTCTCTCCTGAGGGAAGTTTGGAGATAAGTTTCCTGGGGCAGTACGTACCTGATAAGTTCCCCTCCCTTGGGTCTGGGGAGAGTATGCATTCCACAGAATTGATTTAGTACCCTTGTCCCTAGGACTTATATAGGTGGCAGGGTCAGAGGGATCATTGTCCTGGGCCCTAGCCTGACTACTATTCGATTGGGCCGGGTTTGGGGTCCTTGGGCCGGGTTGGGGGATCCCTTCTGCTTTCCATTTTGCTTGTTTGCAGGAGAGTTACTTTTAGACCCCCCGTCTCCATATCCAAGGGAGAGGTAGATTTTACCTCCGCCGCCTTTGCAGCAGCAGGGGTGTTACATGGTTTGGGGGTTTTGACAGTATTCTTACTCTCAGCAGGCTTTTGGACCTCATAAATCCTGGTGGCCTGTTCAATCAACAAATCCAGGGTCCTATGCTTGTGAAAGTCACGCACCAACTTAGTCATTATGTATTTGGGGAGAGCATGGAAATATGTGGTTATGAACTCCCTACTATTGGTGTTCACTCGCTTATGAGTCTGAGCAAATGCCTGTTTTAACTCCTGCCCAAACTCCCTAGGTGCCTGATCTTCTCCACAGTGCAAGTTATATGCAGCCTTACGGGCCTCTTGTGGGTTCCTATGGATGGAAAAATATTTCAGTATGGCCGCCTTATTGTTAGTCTATGGTAGTTATCATGTGAGTAATTCATCCATTAAATCATCCATTGACCATGTATTCATTTAAGTATTCCACTAGAAATAGGCCATATTAACACAATGGGTTTGCTTAAGCCATTATGATTCCATGTTTGTTGATAGCCATGCATTTATATGCAATTGTACACTTGTCATTTTAGTGTAGCATATAGAAGTGCTTCTTGGAGCTAGAGAGAAAGCTGCTCTGTCTCTGTCCCATTCTGAATGGGCTTTGCTCGCTGTGCATGGAGGATTGTTGTTGCACAGTGTGCAATGGATTGAAAACAATAGTCTTTGGCAGTAGCTGTTTGGCACAGACAGGAAGATGGCCTTGGCTGCAGAGAGCGGCAAGGGGAGGATTTGTTTTCGGTTTGAGAATAGAATGTCTCAGCTGAAGGAGAAAGATTGTTTTGGGTGTCGCAAATTAATTGTCTCCATGCTTAGAGCAAAAGACATGATATGCTTGTCCCGTCCTTATGTTGAAATTTCACTGTGAACTATGTTCATGCATGTAGATACACATGCTGGCTTTCAGGAGAAATGCTTTGCTGGCAAAAATGTATGAAGTATGCACACGTGGTTATAGACATGACCAGACTGTCATTTGCGTCATTGAAATGTATAAACAGTAGCTGTCCTGTTAGGCTTTAGGATACTGCAGTGAGATGCTGCAAGCACACTGCATGAGGGGACACTCGCAGGGGTCTCAGGCCCTCTGAGTCTTGCAGGCTGACAGTGGGAGGTGGTAGAAGGAGATCGCCATTCATCAGATTAGAGGAGAGTAGAGTCTGATGGGAGAGAGCTGTCTCATCAGGATGGTTAGAGAGCTGTGTGTGTGGGGACAGAAAAATGCTATTTAGGGTTTTGCTATTTGCTAATGCTTACGGTGCAGTAGGTTAGGGTCAGCTGGTCTGAGAGCTTGTTGCAAAGAGACAGGCTGGAGACTGGAAGGGCTGGGGAAGTTGCAGTAGCTTGCACTTACGCTTAAGGAGGGCTGATTTGCTCGCTTATGTAGTCATTTGCTGTGATTAGTGTCATGCAATGCAAGGCATGAATAAAGTGTATTATGTTATGAATTGAGTTTTTGTGTTTCTTTGTGTTTCTTTTTGTGTCTCTTTCCATGCTTGTTTGTCCCATAGCATAGCAATTTTGCTGTAGTTTCTCAATGCACCTCAGTACCCCAGTGCACCATTATTTTTCTAGTTTCTCATTATAAGTGGACCATTCATGATGATCCTGGTCCTCCAGTCCTGCAAAAACTGGAGTACTTAGGTGAGAACGTCCATTTTCCAAAGGCTATACAAGGCACATCATTCCTGATCTGGAATGATGCCATCATCTGCTCAGAAAGTTCCAGGTGCTCTCATGTGGAATACTTGCCATTCTTGTGGTATGGGGTCAGGAAGTTCTTTATGGCCTTGATTTGTCTTATTGGGTCTTTCACAAAACCCTTGCTCTGCTTCACTGTCTTTTTCTTCCTCTGCACCTGAATCCATTTAGCTTCTGACTCAGGCTGCTAGTGGTACTCCCTTCCCTGTCTTCTAGGCGCTCCCTATCTCTATGAGACTGGGAATATCTCCCAGAACCATGGGGTATGGACTCCTCTTGCCTGGACCAAAGTGGACTCTCAGGATCACTCTCCTTGAAGTTCCTTTCAGGCCCAGGATAGAACCCAGTTTCCTCATCCCTCCTACCATGGCGTCTAGGGAGTTCCCCCTTCCCCTGAATATACAGAGGTCTTTAGAATTCCTTTCTAAGCTGATGGTCTGGCCTTTTTCCTTCAGTGAAGCAGGCAAGGTGGTGTCTTTGTAGTCGCATCTTCAGCCTATCTAATTCCCTGGCTTTCTCCTCATAAGAGATTTCATAGTCTGAAGTACTTATTGTCTTCTTCCTTACTTCCCAGGACACAATGGTCTGACTACTTTCCCTTGTGTGTGGTAGAGATGAATACTCATCAATATCAGACAGGGACTGGGTTTCTTGATCAGTTGGGCTAGGTCTAGTTGCCTCATGTCACCCGGTTCTTGATTAGTGGCATGCATGAGGCCGGTTCCCATTTGTGCATGAGAAGATATAAATGATTGGTAAGAGGCCCCTGTTGGGAAGGGTGCCTCACCTTGTTCAGTGGGCCTTGTCCCACATCCTGATTGGTCAGGGTGCCTCAGGTCCTGTTTATAATTTTCGATTTCCTTGGTGAGGCTCTCACACCTGTGTCTCTCTATATTTATTTGTTGCTGGTATTCAGAGAGCTGGCTGTTTAATTCTGACACTAAGGCCTGATTAATCTCATGCACCATGCTTTGAGCTAACAACTGATCCTGTTTTTGCTGCACCTCCTGCTGAAGTGATTTATTTTCCCTCTGTGAACCTTGTATGCTGCGTGCATTTTCAAGGCGCTTTTCCTTCAGAAGACTAATATCTTTCTCTTATTAATCCCTACATTTTGCTGCCTCTAATAGTTCAGCTTCTTTGCCTCACTTGCTCTACAAGCTCATTCCTTTCTTCGCTAATTCTGGTCAGTTGCTGAGAACCTGACTGTCCCTTTTCTACCTCCATTTCCAACTGATTTATCTTATCTAATAGGATGCTGTTATCCTGATTCCAGAGGGTTTTTTTCCAGAGCCAGTTGTGTCCTCTGTTGTTTCAGAGTGATTACCTACTGATATATCCGTTCAAAGTCATTTTGGGAATCAATCCCTTTGATAATTAATTGACTATTTCCAGTTTTCAATTGTTCTATTTCTGATTGGAATGCAATAATGTCCTCCAAAACGACCCTATTATGAGCAGCCTGGTCATTTAGCCTGTGTTACAGTGTACTCAGAACACACTCTTTATGTGCATTCTTCAGTACAGAAACTGGGTATCATGCTCTGCACTCTCTTGCTGCTGTGTTTTTAACTCAGCTTTGAGTTGTTGAACAAAATCCTGGGACTGTGACAGGTCTCCAGCCAGATTCACCCTACTAGCCTCACTATTTTCCAATGCTCTTCTTCTAAAAGGAAATGAAAATATAAGTGAGCAGTTAGCTGAGCCATTTGTATCTGTTCATCATTAGCATTTGTGCTCACATAAAATGCCACAAGTGTGTTGTGCAATATCCCATCTTCAAGCCAAATATCATTGCTTACTGAGTTAACCTCCAGCACAGTTCTGGTTTGCCAGTTTCCTGCATTGTCCTCAACCCATTCTCCTTTGAGAAATGATTTAGTTAGGAGATGCTCCCTGGCTTCCCCAATTTGTAAAGTAGTCATTTTCACAATTTTTTTTTGCACTTAAATAAAACATTCTTTATGCAGGGGCAAACGGACCCTGTTCGTGCTTGATTTCCTCATTCAAATAAATTCTTACACACTCTTAATTTTCTACCTATACACCGACCTGGAACTCAGTAGTCAAGTCCTAGCGGCACTTTAACAAAACAAAGATGACTCTCCCTCCACCTCTATTCAATTGCATCAAAATGAATAGGCTGTCAAAATGTACTTGTCATGGGTCAGGAATGGGAAGCTAAATCCCAGACGAGCCTACAATTAGTGACAGTTTATTGAGAAGCCACCCTCAACACAGGGAGTTTCTTCCCTCTCCACTCACGTGGTTATTGAACAAACTGTTTAACAGATTCTTTTTTAGCCCGAATACATATCATGCTCCATGGATCCCACTCCCCTGAGCTAGCAATGAGCCAAGAACCAGGGCGGTGTACAGGAAATCTATTGGTATTTATTTAAATTAAAAGTAATAGAAATTAGCACGAGAATTGCCAAAATCACTTTATCCGTGGCATATCACAACCAACTTCTCTCAGCATAAATAAATCACAAAAGTGAATTAAAAAGAACACAATCACAATTGTTCACTTTCTGCACATTTCAAATCACGAAATAATTACACTGATCAATAATAAAGGTACTTAGCATGAAATGTTGTGCGATATTGATTTTCCTGCCGGCTTAAAAGGCAAGCAGTAGGATTTAAAGATTGGTAATTATGATTTTGCCCACACCTTTGGTTTAAAATAAACACAGACGGCCTCATCACGACTTGGGCGGTAACCCTTAAAATCGGCGGTAACGCTCTTAGCGCCGATTTTAAGGGTCCGTCGGATCACGACTCCAAATACCGCCGGCGCAATAACAGCTGGCGCAATAACAGCCGGCGCAAGGACAGCCGGCTGTACAAGCACCGGCCATAACAGCGCCAGGAACCATTCGCGCTAAAACATCATCAATCGCGAGTCCGGCGTAAGCGATATTGGCGCCAGAAAAGCGGCGGATAATCCACCGAAAATACCTCCAGAAAAAAGCTGGAGGTAACAGAACACAGGCCACAGCAATAAGGGCCCAGGTGGAAGCAATGCAAATCAGAGGCCTACAAAGGACCCACCCATGCACAACACACCCTCCCCAACCCCATTACACCAGCAGGAGCAGGGAGGAGACAGCAATGAGGGCCCAGGTGAAACCAATGCAAATCAGAGGCCTACAAAGGACCCACCCATGCACAACACACCCTCCCCAACCCCATTACACCAGCAGGAGCAGGGAGGAGACAGCAATGAGGGCCCAGGTGGAAGCAATGCAAGTCAGAGGCCTACAAAGGACCCACCCATGCACAACACACCCTCCCCAACCCCATTACACCAGCAGGAGCAGGGAGGAGACAGCAATGAGGGCCCAAGTGGAAGCAATGCTAATCAGAGGCCTACAAAGGACCCACCCATGCACAACACACCCTCCCCAACCCCATTACACCAGCAGGAGCAGGGAGGAGACAGCAATGAGGGCCCAGGTGGAAGCAATGCAAATCAGAGGCCTACAAAGGACCCACCCATGCACAACAGACCCTCCCCAACCCCATTACACCAGCAGGAGCAGGGAGGAGACAGCAATGAGGGCCCAGGTGGAAGCAATGCAAATCAGAGGCCTACAAAGGACCCACCCATGCACAACACACCCTCCCCAACACCATGCTGCCATTTGGAGCCGGGAGCCTTGATGTCGACTCCTACCAGCTGCGTCTGGAGCTACAGAGGCCAGTCAACCAGGCCAGGTCCCTGGGAGTGCAGGGGGCAGTGGGGATGAGGAGAAGGAGGAGGAGAGCAGCACCAGCAAGGCGGCCAGCCATCCTCAGGGTCAGGCCAACACCCTGAGCCCTAACTGATGGTCAGTTGGTGACAGAATATCGACTGGACAGGGCAACCATCACCCAGTTGCTGGACACAATCCAGGGTGACGTATGCAGCCGCATAGCCACCAGCACGGCAGTACCTCCCCTAATGAAGCTCCTGTCTGTACTTCAATTACTTGGGAGTGGCAGCTACCAACATACTGTTGCCATGATGCATGGAATGGTCCAGTCCACATTCAGTGCCATGCTGGGACAGGTGCCTGATGCACTGTTGAATCATGTGAACGAACACATTGCATTGCCAGCCACACAGGCACAGGTGCACCAGCTTAAGGGTCAATTCTATGCCATTGCCCAAGTCCCGAATGTAATAGCAGCCCTGGACTGCACACATGTGGCACTTGTACCACCCCAGGCACATGAGGCTGCCTACAGAAACCGTAAACAGTACCATTCCCTCAACGTGCAGATGACATGTGGCCCTGACCTCACCTTCAGCCACTGCTGTGCCCGCTACCCAGGATCCACCCACGACTCCATGGTCCTACGCAACAGTACCCTGCCAGCGTACATGGAAAGGCACCGAGGTCAAAACACATGGCCACTGGGTCAGTACAAATGTATCCCACAAAGCATGTAAATCCACAACTGATGCCTGTCACAGAATCCATCATTCCCAATAGTCAGCAGCATCACAGCAGCATACACATTCAAGCACCTTGCACGATGAACCTTGGACATGTCCTACACAGCAGAACACACCCATGCAGGATGTAAGACATGTGGCGGCACAGTGAAACATGGAATCCCCACCACAACAAAGCCTCCTGTGTGAGTAGACCATGGCTCACAACACTGACACAGTCCAGATATCCCACCATGGCCATCCGACAGTAATGTAATACCAAACCATGAGCTGGCACATCCACAAATGCTCCACACATAAGTAGGCCGAGTAATGACAATGCACATCCCACAGACACTGTCCCCAAAATGGCCATGGAAATGCATGGAGAACAGTACAGAATAGTGAAGAGCAGCAAATGCAAATGCAGCCAAATGGATTTGCAATGACACATGAGGCAGCCACTTCTGTCAAGCAGAAGTAGATGGAAGGCCCCCCTCATCCTGCGACAACTGAATGAGTACTGTTACATACAGAAACATAGGCGTACCAAGTGGAAAGTACCCCATTGATTCAATTGTGCCTTTAGGACAGCACACTCCACAATGTTATAGGCCAGATGCCAATTATGGCAAAATCACACTGATGACAGGGCTCTGTACACCCACTGGACTTACCTTGTCCCCATACCGGCTTCCTCTCCCCTGCAGGTGATTCTGGATATCCCCAGTACATGTGGCTAATGACCCCTGTGCGTCACCCACACACGGCGGCGGAGTGGGCATACAACCTTGGCCATGCCCGTACACGGATCTGCGTGGAGAGGGCATTTAGACTGCTGAAGGCACGATTCCGGTGCCTCGACCGCACGGGAGGGGCAATGATGCATGCACCAGAAAAAGCTGGAAAAATTGTACTGACATGTGCCATGCTGCACAACATCTGTTGTCGCAGAAATGTGCCACTGCCCCCTGATGCACATGTGCAGCCACCTGATGATGGTAGTAAGGGCGATGAAGTGCCAGAAGGTGTTGTACATGCACAAAGGGTTGGGCAGAGGGAAGGGAGGTTGGCCAGACAGGGATTGATTGATGGATTCCATTAGAAATGGGTAATAGGTAAATTGTGAACATGTCACTTCAACATCAAATTGCATTTGATTTGTTACAATCACTACTGTCCATGCATTGTTTTTTGTAGCGTGATTTATTTTCCCTCCAACAATCCTCCCTCCCCACAGTGAACACCCAACAATACCCCCTCCCCCCAGTGAACACCCAACAATCTCCCCTCCCCCAGTGAACACCCAACAATCCCCCCTCCCCCAGTGGACACCCAACAATCTCCCCTCCCCCAGTGTACAACCACCAACTGTGCAGTTGCCTCATTAGGCCAACAACAATGTTGCCATGTACCACTAGGATGGGCGCGGGAGCTTCCCTCTCCCAGGACCCTCCGGTGTGCGTGCCCTCAGGTGGCGCATGGACCGGCACCTCAGAGATGGGTCTAGTGAACCCTCTGTGGGTGTTGTGGAAGTAGAGGGTATGGAAGCGCTGGCCATCATGTGCTGGCGCATGAGGTTTTTGGCCTCGCGTTGCTGTTCTGCCAGTGCTGACACTGCCTCCGTGAATTCACGGACTCGTTGCCCAAAGCCTGTCAGGGCAGCGGTGCATTTTTGCAGAACTTGCCGTGTGCGCGCATTGTCCCGCGCAATGTACCTGCACCCATGCCGGATGGATTTACTCACGGCCTTTATGTGCCGGCTCTGGACCCTTGCCATTCCTTCCACCACGGCCTGTTTTGCCTCAATGATATCCAGTCGGCCCATGACTGCTGCTCCAGTGACAAAGGCCTCTCCTGGTGCGTCAGGTGGTTGACCGCGAATTGGGTGCTGTGGGGGGGGGCTGCATGGCGACATGCCACCAGACTGGACTGGGCTGCCTGGCTCAGATCGCTGGCCCTCTGGACTCCCATAGGACGGAGTGTCCACATCGGGCTGCGGTGTGCTGCAGCGACGCACAGACACATGGCGACTCCCTGACTGGTGTCTGCTTTGGCTTGGGCTTCCATGGGGTGTTGACACCCCTTGTCCATCACTACTGCTTTGCGGGTGTTGTGCGGCGGCATGATGCCCACGTGGAGGTGTTGCTCCCATGTCGGGCTCCAGTTCAGGCCTCTCTCCCTCGGCATCGGGGCTGTGGATGGGGGCTTCTAGTGAGCTGCCGGTTGCCTCCCTGTGGCCATGTGGCTGCCGCTGCTGTCTGGCGGGGCTGCGTTGGGGTGAGGTGGGTGTTCCCCTGTGTTGTCTCCCATGGGTGCGGCGTCTTTGGGGGGTGTTGGTGGAGGCACGGTGTTGTGGGCGCATTGTCGGTGTGGCCTCATCGCCATCATCACCAGGCTGTTGGGATCGACGTGTGCCTGTGAGGTACATAGGGGGGTGGTTTGAGTACAATGCTACATACATTTTTGTGATGCAAGTCATGCAAACAAGTGTGAATGAAGACAGTGACAATGACGCAATCAACTTGCATTCCGTTCAGTCACCATGTGGTGCTTGTTGTGGATGTGCTTGGAGGTACACTGCATGGGAACGCGTGGTTGGGGTGGACTGCGCTCAGGCTTTTGTGGTTGTGTTGATGCACAGTACCACTCTACGTAGCTGTCCTATGGGTATGGGAGTCTATCCCCTGCCCCTGTCATTCCTGCATTGCACGTACAGGGTCATCTAGGCAGCACTACCGTTCTAGAGATGTGGCCCTCACTTACGGGTATATGCAGTGCCTCAGACACATGTCTTCACTCTCATTCAGATGCATGTATTTGGGGATGGGACTCACCTGCCGTTGGATTTATGCCAGTCCCTGCCTCCGCTCCACCAATGCCCTCAATGGTTCCAACGTCGATGAAGCTCGTCAATTTCTCCTCCCATGGTGTGAGGTCGAGTGGGGGGGTGGTGGCCCTCCTCCTGTGCCCCTGCTTGCACTCCTGTGCTGGGACAGGATGCCTCGCACTCGCACCCGCAGGTCATTCAGCCGCTTGCGGCAGTCATCCCCATCTCGGGGCATGCGCCCCACTGCACTGACCCTTTGTGCGACGGATCTCCATATTTGGCCTCTGCGCTGGGCGCTGGTTTTACGCTTCTGCAGTTCATTATGGTACGTCAGTGCCTCCTCCACAAGTACCTCAAGCACCTGGTCACTGAACTTGGGTTTTCTGACCCTGGCCAGTCCAGACTTGCCCTTAGTGCACTCTTGACTCATTTTCAGGGTTCAGATAGCGTGGATGGCTTCCAGTGGCTGATATCCAATGGATTGTGATTTCCAAGATGGCCGCCGCTTTATTTCCCGTTCCGGCGGTGACGCGTTTCCCGCACGCTATAAGCGCGAGGTGACGGTACGCACGGTGCGCCGGATTTAAGGGTTTGCGCTAATCGCGCTAACGCCTTGGACCGGGGCGCGTGCACGATAACTCGTGATCTGGCGGATTATCCGCCGGGTGTCTTGGCGTTAGCGCTATTTAGGTCCGGCGGATAATCCGCCACATTTACCGCCCAAGTCGTGATGAGGCCCAGAGTGATTTAGCGGTTTGTTTTTCGGACCCCCTTTGCTTTGGTCTATCGTAGGAAGTCAGACAGAAACATTTGAACGATTTGGGGAATTTTGGATTTCAGACCTCCCTTTCTGAAAGGCCTGTTTTGGGGAAGCTGGATAAAAAGGTTGGATGGATTTAAGAACAAAGACACCCCTCTTCCTTAAGAAGTCAAGGTCAGCTGGACAACAAGGATTACCCAATTAATGTATAGGCTATAGTTTTAAGCACACACTGGGAAGTGAGCTTTGTTAATTTTGAATTTTAACATAATTCACTCCGTAGTGTTCGGCAAAATGGGGACTTCATTAAATTAATATATTTGGTTAAATAGGCTAAGAATCTACACAGTGTTGGCCCCCCACCCACTATAAAGGGAAAGGATTCAAGGCAAGAAGACTCCCCCACCTTTTGGTTTCCCTGAGCTCAGTTCTACTTACATTACAAGCCTCTGTTTAAGGTTCAGGAAAGCCAGCTGCATCTCAGAACCCTCTGGAAAGATAAGGCGGGGTTCATGTCTCTCCACTCTCAATGTTGGCCTCCCGCTCTCCACCATAGGACCCAGTCAGCTTTCAGGTCTTCCTAGAAATAGACAGCTCCACCCAGATGCACTCTCAGCAATCTCCTCTGGTGTCTCCTTACAGCTGTCAGATGGTAAGTTTCAGCAGCCTTCCTGATGGTCTGTCTCTTCTCTCTGTCCTCCTGTCTTTCTCCTTGTTTCTGTCTGTTCCTCTCTGTGTGTCCCCTGTCCCAGTGCAGTCCCCCTTATATAGCAGCAATGACACTACCAATTTTACAATCTTTGGGAAGTACCCTACAATTATCCCTGCCACTAGGATTGAACAGTTACCCTTCTCTCTTCTCCCAAACCCATCCCCCAAGTCAGGATTTGTTTTAGGGGTCCGAAGCAACATATGGTAATTCCCATTTGCAATCGCCCTTTGTTCTCCTTTCAATTTTTTGGCAAAAACGAGTTATGTATCACAACTTAATAATTTTACTAACAACAGCCATACATCATATATTTTCTGCTTCAGCTAATCATGGAGGATTAGATTTGGCACCTTTCTGCTATTTCCATAAAAATCACAACAGTTATGAATATTTACGTTATTAAGCATATCCCTCATTTCATTTTACACCTGCTCCCCAAAGCTCACGTTTGGAGCATGTTCAGATCAGCCAGAAACCTACTTTCACTGGCCATTACAGTTCCAAGAATCACAGGGAGATGCATTTATATCCCCAAAATTGTATGGAAATTACATAAAATATGGTACAAAAATGAAATCAATCTACCTTATGATGGATGAGAAAAAGGCCTAAATAAAAATAGTCCTTTTTAAATTAATTGTGAATCTTTATGCGGGACAAATAGCCCTGACATTCAATGTTTGAAAAACCTGTTTTTCCATGTGACAGGGATATTTGATTGTATGATTGATTGTACCCCACCCATGGGTGCCATAAGGGTTTTCCAAGGGTCCTGGTTCACCACAACCAAAAAGAGGAAGAGCTGCACTGCCAGGGGTCCCAACTGGAATCCTGTGCAGAAAGTAACACAGAACACACATGAAAAGGGAGTACAGGACAAGGACAGGGAGGCCCTTTCCTTCCAATGCATTTCCAGCATCAGTTACCCACCCCACGTCAGACTGAGGTAAGGGAAGTCTAATCTCCCACAAGATTGATACCCTCATCCAGATGGTCAACATACCTTCTGGAAAGGCCATCTACATTATCATGACTCTTCCCTGGTCTATACTCAATAGTGAAGTGGACCCTTGCAAGCTAATGGACCGCCTCAGCTGTTTAGGGGTTTCACCCTTCATCTGCATTAGCCACTTTAATGGCTTATGGTTTGTTTGAACCTTGAAGGTGGACTCACTAAGGTGAGGCCTAAAACGCCTAAGGATTCAAACTCTACTGAAACATTCCTTTTCAACAGTAGCCCACCTACAAGTTCTCTACTTTTGAGTTGCCTGAAGATAATGGGCTGTTCTTTCCCTTTGTCATCTAACTGGGACAAGATAGCTCCAATTCGGGTGTCACATACATCAGTCTGAACAATGAAGGGTTTGCTGTGATCAGGAGCACACAACACAGGCACCTTACACAGACTTTCTTTCAAGCCAACAAAGGCCCTCTGACAGTCTTCAGTCCAATTAACCTTCCTAGGTTGCTTGGGTGATGTCAGAGCTGTCAGAGGGGCAGCTATGGTGCCATAGTCTGCCATGAAGTTTTGGTAGTACGCAGTGAGGCCCAGAAAATCTCTCATCTGGGTTTGTGTAGTGGGAGTCTCCCGCTCATGTACATCCTGTACCTTACTGGGAGAGGTTGGATTCAACCCCCTCCTGCCTTATGACCAAGGCAAGCTACCTTCCCCAGAGCTATCTGGCCCTTGGTGGCCTTGTTAGTGAGGTTAGCCATTTTCAAGGCCTGCAACACCTTATCCAAAGTCAAATGCTCATCCAAGGTGGAACTGTAGCCCACTGAGTGCATGATTGACCAACCTTTGGAAGTTGGCAGGTGTATTCTTCAACCCAAAAGTCATGACTCTAAACTGGTAGAGACCCTCAGGTGTTGCAAACACAGTTTTTACTGTGGCCTGGTCCATCAGAGCTATTTGCCAATAGCCCGATGTGAGGTCAAAGGTGCTTACAAACTTGGCAGCACCTATGGTGTCCATGAGCTCATCAGACCGGGGAAATGGGTGAGCATCAGTCTTGGTGACTGCATTGACTGCTCTGCGGTCCACACAGAACCTCCAATCCTTGGCACCTGCATGGGACCTTGCCTTGGGGACAAGGACCACTGGGCTTCAGCAGGGACTGGTTTACAGTTCAATTACACCCAGATTCAACATCTTTGTGACCTCTTCCTGGATGTGGTTCTTAACCGTGTCTGACATCCAATAGCATCTGCTTTTCACAGGTACACTGTCACCAGTGTCAAATCAGTGCCTACACCACAGGGTGAGGCCTGGTGTCAGTGAGAACAGAAGAGCATACTGCCCGAGCAAAGCCCTGCACACCCTGTGCTGCTCTGGTGTAACATAGGGAGAGAGATGTACTCCCTCCACTGACCCATCCTGAGGGTTGCTATGCAGCAAATCAGGAAGAGGCTCACCCTAAATTACCAGGGTAATCTAGACGTGGACCCCTTGCTCACTGCGCTCAAAGAGGCACAATTACACCTCACTGATGCGGCCCAACTAGGGTGTCTGGGGTTGCTGTTGGTACTCTTGTTCAGAGGAGATTTGCCTAGCATTTTGATTTTCCTTATCATAATCACACCCATATCTAATGTGTCAGGGTACTGTACTCTAAGCCCTCTCCATACATCTACAGTTATTAAATGGCGGTTTGTCATGCGACATGCGTTGTGCTGTTACACTCTCATACCCTATTTGCTTCCAATTGTTATCAGCTCCCTCCCCTACAATGGCTGCTAGCAGGCCTTTAACGTCACCCACTGCTAACGTAATTCCTGCTGTCATTCTTTGTAACTCATGAATCCATTTTCCCACAGCTGCAATCAAACTAGCAAATTAACATTTCAAATTGTCTTTGTCCATTTGTGGCCATGGAATATATTGCGGTTGTCCTCCCCTTTCTCTAATAATGGGGATTGCATATACCCTCATCTATAATCATACCCACCTACGCTTCTCGTTTTCCAGGTGGGGCTAGTTTCGCCCATCAGTATAAATCCTGGTAGCAACCTTCGCCTGCTCACATATGGCAGGGATATATCCCCTGAACTGCACAAACGTGCTGATGGTCGTTCTGAATATAGTGTCGGTTCCAGTGTTTTCTCCTTAGTGTCTTCTAAGTCTGACCATTTTACCCCTTTCTTTATACTCAGGACTAACAAAAAACCACATGCACCCCCTTTGTGTGCCTTCTCGTTTTGTTCCCTTTCTTCGTCTGACACCATAATGCCCCAGCTTGTATGCCTATTATCCCTTTCTTCTTCGTCAAGATCTAGTCCACTTAGGGACAGCGCTCTATGCTCGTCCATCAACGTATTATCTGTTTTGGTTCCTGTTTTCTTTGGAGGAGATTCTGCGATGCTTCCCATAGCCCCATAGCTGTCTTTCTTTCTCATCTGTCTATGTAGATCCCCAATCATTTTCCCTATGCCTTCTGCCTCATGTTTGTCAGCCCATGTCTGTACTCTTGTTGTCCCTTACAACTCCATACAGGGCTGTTGTGACCCTCTATCTATCTGCCATTACTCTCGAGCGTCAATGGGTACCGTACGTCTATTAACAATATTTCATCATCTCTTTGTTTCCCACTCATTTCTTCTTCCCTTCTCCTCATCTCCCTGTCTTCTTGTTCCTCTCACCTTCTTTGCCACCTTAGCTCTTTCATTATATGGGCTTCTATTTCTCTACATTTTCTGTTCTCTAATCTCTCCTTCTCCTTCATTTGTTCCTAAAATCTTCTTCGTTCTTCCATTATTTCCTCTCTTTCTCCTTCTCCTCTTGGTATGCTCTTTCTTGCTCCTTTTCTTTTTCTTCCTATATTTCTCTTCCCTCTCTCTAACACCATCAATGCCCTTTCCATCTAACTTGTGTAATATCTGTCCTCCCATCCATTCATTTTGCACTATAATCCTTCCTTGGATTTATCCTTCTCATTTTGTCTTTTAACTTACTCCTCTATTTCTTTTCTGTCTATTTCTTCATTCATCATGCTGTTTATTTTAATTGCATGCTGATATATCTTTCCGTTCTTTAATCTTACTATCTTCCATGATGTATTCACTATTGTAAGCGGGAGGTGCAAATATTTTTTGGAAATTTATTTATTTATTGATGTTTTGTCCTACACATACATCTTTCACCAATTACAATAAAACATTTAAAATCAAGTTTAAAGTAATACGTAGCAACAACTCCACTATCTTTTTTGGGAGACGCACTCCTTCTCAGTTGGGTCTTCTTTCTCATTCTGATACTATCTTCCATAACTCTAAAACAGCTAACCTCTTTTGTAACTTCTTCCAGTTGTATGTAGCATACAAATACGTTATCATATGTCACAATACGGTTTCTGACAGCAAACCTTCTTGAGGCCACGTCATAAGTCTTTTATTAGTTGTTCCCTTCACCCAATCTGCGTGTTACTGAATAATTTTAGGTGTATACCCTGTTAATGTCCTGCATAGATGTAAAAAGGGGCCTGTCCCCTGTTAGGACTGTTTTTCTATACTCTGGCCTGGTGGAGAGATGTATAGAAGACCAAGCTATGTTGTGACAGGGACAAGTCTGAGAGCTGTTGCCAAATCAGTTCAATGTATAAAGGTGAGTGGACTAGGCTAAGTCTCAAGAGGTGGTGAGCTTGTAAGGGGTGCACAATCAGAATACACAGTGAAGAAGTCAAGGGGCACACTTAGACAAACAGGTATACAAATACTGCTTTACTTATGGGCAAAATACAGTGAAAAATCAATACTAACAGGAAATATTATCACTCAATACTAAAAATTAGATACATATACATAATTACTGGAGTAGGACAAAATACATATAAAACCCCGGAAAAGGAAGGTACAGATTAGTATTAGCACTACAAGTCCACAGAGATTCAATCCTAACTTCCGAAGTCCAACATGTACAGGGACTTGTGCCCAAAAGTACAGCAAGGTTCCATATAGATTTGTGAAGCTGGACAAAATGAAGGTAGGGTTTCTGGGGTCCAGTGAACAGTTCCAAGTGTCAGGGGACGAGTTAAACTATCTAACATCTGTGTTCCCAACTTTCAGAGTGCTTGCGTGAATAAGCAATGGCAAAGCTAAAGTAATCTAAAAGCTTCTACAAGTTACCAACTTTTACAATGGAGTTAGGGGAGCGGCTAAGTATTGCTATAACACACCCCTGGACTCCAATTCTTCAAAAGACTTGGCAGGTTGATTGAAAAAGGTCCAATGTTGCTTTTGCCGCAATCAGCCCGAGCCCTATATTCCCAGGGGTTGCAGGATCAGGCAGCTCTCCGGTCGGGGTCTAATGCTGGTACAAGGTCTCCCAGTTGAAGAATGGAGCAGAACTCGATGCATGATGCCACTCAGGACAGGAATGAAAGCAGGTAAGCAGTTTCCGATGATGGCCACCAATGCACAGCAACGCAAAGGGATTCACTTGCTACGGGCAGACTTACCATCCTATCTCGGGTCCCCTTGATGCTAGGACCACGAAATTTTAAAGAGGAAAGTCTTGTTGCATAGGCTCAAGGTCCTCCAAGCTCCAGGCCTCAACTCAGAATGGCAACGTCTGCAGCACGGTAGCCAAAACTCAGAGCTAGTAAGCCACAGGCTCTTCTTCGTAGGATTCCGAGCTGACCTCGAGAATGGCTGTTCCCTCCACTCCAAGGTTCGCAGCTCCTTCGCATGACTGCTGGAGATCTTCCATAGGACAGGGCTCTACTAGGGCAGCAGCAGAAGTTGGTCACAAAGCCTTCTTCCAACGGGTTCACGGTCTCCTCAGAAGTCTTGTAGCTAGACAGGGGTCTTGGCTCCTTCAGGTTCTTCCAGGATCTCTCTAGAGAGGATGCAGGGGTCATCTTCTTTTCCTAAAAGCCAGGTAAGAGCAACAGCTCCCACTAGCCAATGCCGGATCTGCCTCACACACCCCAGCAGGGGTCCAATCAAGACCACTGGTGGCAAAACTCATGCATACCTCTCAGACACACTGGCACCAGTTTGTGGAATGGCACCAGACCATTCTAGCCCACCTCCGGGCAGCAAACACACTTAGCCCTCCAGTAGCCTGCGAAAAAGCCTCTTTTTCCCATGCACTGGAAGTCCATATAAGGATTTTCCTGACCTTACAGGCCAGGAAGAAGGCTAAAAGACAAGATGGCCAAAGGACAAGGGTCAAACCTTGTGGCATGGCCATGTTTGACCACTAGCCACAGTTAGAAAGTAGCCAAACGCGGTAAACCTTGTAAGGCTAAAACAAAATGTTCCCAAAAATGTTTAAAAAGTTGCTGCTGCCACCAACTTGTCCATTTAGTACACCTAGAGTATCCAAAAATCCTCTGAGTGTTAGTCTAGGGCAAAACAAAAAGTGTACTCATTTGTACTGCATTATAAGAGTCGTTGTACAATGATAAAAGTTAGAACAAGTGATAACACGTTACTAAAAGCAGTAACAAAGTAACTAGACTAAGATAAACAATGTTTCCCAGTACTGACAGCCTGAAGGACATGCCAGTTTCCCCATAACCGATTAGCAAAAGCCAGTGTAGTAAAGCGTAAGGCTTCACTGCACAGCAAAAAGAACAGGCCAGATACAAAAAAATAAAGCAACAGGTTTGGGGGTCCATAGAATTGGAAAGAAAGGTGCAGTAAAGAGGAATCTTTCCTAACACCTGCCCCTCCCAGACTAGGAACAGGAGGAGCTAATCCACCCCTGGATGGGTTCTCTGTTCTAGTCGGTTATCCCAGTTGGACAGCACATCAGCATTGCTAAATATGGGATCTGGTCTAAGCCCAATAGTGAAGTTCAAGGCCTGTAGATTCATGAACCACCTGAGCCACTTTGGATTCTTTCCCTTTATGTCCACCAGCCACTTCAAAGGCTTCGGGTGAGCATACACAATAAGGTGACACCCAGAGAGGTAGGACCTCAACTTCCTACGGGACCATATAATGGAAAAGCATCTCTTCTCCATCTGGGGCCACCAGATGGAGAAGAGATGCTTCAGGAGATGCTTCACTCCTAAACTGGTAGCTGATATGATATATAGGTTGTTACTCACCTTTGTCATCAAGCTGTGTACTTTTACCAGCTATGCCAGTGTCATGGGCATCTGTCTGCACTATGAAAGGACTCAGAAATATTTCAGGCCAGTGAAAGCCTTCTCACATTCCAGTGTCCATAAGAATGATTTAGGTCCCCTTGAACTAGTGAGGGCAGTCACAGGGACAGCTATATTTCTGTAGTATACTACTTTACACCTTTGTTTCCCAGTGAGGCCCAGAAAAGTCCTCACTTGGGCTTGGGTAGTGGGGGTTGCCCAGTTCTATACATCATGTGCTTGACTAACAAGAGGTTGCATGTTGCCTCCACTTACACCAATGTTATGCTGAAGGAAGGCCAATGGCTCCTGTTCAGGTTGACACTTGTCTCCCAGAACAAGTTGGCCTGATGAAGGTCCTTATCTCCAGTCTCTTGAGTTATTCCCAGCTCCTTCCAAGTGGGGGTTGAATCTGAGATGTCATCCAGACATGTATTGCTGAGATCATTTTTCCCATTCAGAACAGGGTCTAATCTAATTTGACAGGTGCCAGTTGCAGCCACCAATCCAGCAGTCAGTACATTGAAGTAGAGATCTGAAAAGGCCAAAACTGTGGTCTCCTCCTTAGCATAGACTGTCAGGGATATGTTTGCATACCCTGCAGAGAGATAAAAAAGGCTACTGTACTTTTCAGTATTGAGCTGATCCACCAAGTTGTAACCTCTTAGAGGGGAGTGTGTATCTGTCTTGGGGACAGCATACAGAACTCTAGTGTCCATACAGAATCCCATACCAGAGTGTATGGTGTCTTGGAGGAAGGCTGCCTAATTGTGTTTTTGCTATGTGCTACGTGCTACTGCCAGAGCCACTGATTGAATCAGTGAACTTTTGCAACCTGTACTGCTTGTGTCACTGGTGGACTCACTGGAGTCTTTCCATCAGCTCTATCTGAGACCCAGACCCCGCCTCCAACTGACGCCCGTGTTCACTACCACTTCTGCAAGCGGAGCAGAGCCGTGTGTGTAGTGTTTGGTTTCGGGTCAGCCATATTAAATATCGAACTCCTATCTTCCCCTATACCATAGCATACTTCTCTGTCCGCCACGCACTGTGGACCCCTGGCTCCGTTGGAGTCGGGCTTTGTTGATGTGCAAGACTCTATTCCTATCCCTACACCACCAACCCTCGGGTAAAGGAGGATGGTGGAAGTCCTTTCTTAGGACCCCCACGTCTGCGTGCCCGCAGACGCGACAAACTGTTCACCTCCCCCCACCACAGGCTCTGGTGAGTTGGATGCGGGCATGGTGTGTGTGTTGGTGGGTGCTAAAACCACCACGGCGATCAGCCAAAAAGGCTGCCCTCACTAAAGGGACTGGGCCAGGGTTCGGCAGTCCCTGCACCACGTGGCCCGCTTGATTCCCCGCTGAGGGATGTAGGGGAGAAGATGGGGGGGTGGGTGTTACTATCTCTACCTCCGACGCTCTACTCACCGCCCATCCCCTGGCAGAATTCAATCAGTCCGTGGGTACTGGGGTTCAGGTGGTGAAGGTTCTGATGCACGGAGTGCCACCCATGTACATGACGTTCCACCAGTTCAAACACAAAGGTACAACATGTTGACTCTCGATGTATCCCAAACTGATAAAAATTCAAACGTCATACCATACGTCGAACCCAGCTTCAAATAAACAGTTGGGCAATGTTGTTTCTGTGAGACATTTTTCATGCTTTGCACCGAACAGAAGTGCAAAGGAAGCAAACATGCGGGGTCCTCACCCCAGGATTTACAAGAAAGCCCTATTGAGGGGTTGTGGACCTCGGATTACTCGCTTGACATCTAACCCTCCTAACCCAGTCTGTTTAGGGGGGTACAAGCGTCCGTTGATCTATATGATGCAGACTTTTTGGAGGGTATTGGAAACAGCGGCCCCCTTTTACAGGGAATCTACACAAACCAAGAAGTAAGGATGGTACCGCGGCTGCACCCTACCCCTTTTAGCTTCTCATCCATTACTAGGCTGGACAACAATAGGGATCCACTCACACTGTCAATATGCTGGACATCCCAGAACGGTGTGAGTGCTTCCATCAGAGAAGACTTTGTGGAGGACACCGTAGAGTCCCTCTTAAGTCAAAGGGAGAAGCCGACTGTAGAGGTGTCTGAGATTGCAGACAAGACCTGGAAGCCGGACCCTCTCACCTCGGCAAGGACAGCTTATCCCTGCCTTATCTCTGCTCCGGTATCCCAGAGCCTTTCAGGTCAATCTGTGGTACCCATTCAAAATCCAGCGCCAACATGCAAGTTCCCGGTACAGTGCCGCCTGAGAGGACCGCGGCAAACATCACTGAGGCATCACCTTTTTTAGGAGTAAGGGCACCGACAATAGAACCCAAGCCCCGGGTATTCGTCTTGAGCAATCCAGGAAGCGCACATGCTTCTGTCTTGAATACTACACGAAGGAGTTCGAGTAGTTTTCTTCCAAATGAATACTCCTTTGAACAGGACTCGAGCCAAACCCAGAAGAATTGTGCAGGTAAGAAAAACAAGCCAGATCTCCTCTCTATGATGTTGACCATCACCATAGCTCTATCTCCAGTGGTCGAACTGGGCGGGAGCGGTCGGGAGCGGTGCTCCTATACTTCTTTTAATTAGGTTTTAACTTTCCTATACTTTTATTTGAAAAAGAAACCATTCTGGAAGGTTTTCGTTTTAAAATAAAAGTGTAGGCAGAAGTTGAAGCGTGCACTGTAAGTGCACTGCAGTGGACGTTCCCTTGAACAGCAGGTGCATGTGTTTTGGGATTTGTATTGTGCTTGGGAGGGGCCGTGGTGATGGGGTTTTTGGGAAGCGGTGCAGTCCAGTAGGGAACATAGCTCCACTACTTCTTTTCGTGCACTTCGACCACTGTCTAGCTCCATTTATGAAGCTTTAGGAGCAGCTGAACAATACATTAAAATATCACACAACCCTATTGGCGATGACTCACTCGAAGCTCATCTTTTTGGAGGTGTTGTCTAAGCCAATAATCACCGCCCCCAAGTAGAGCACTCGCATTCCACCATATTCCAACTCTCCAGACAAGTTGTCGCCAGGGGACACAGACTGTGCAGAAGGTTGATTTAACAATCGAGACTGAGGAATTACCGAATTTTCCTTCAGATCCTCTGGGCAAGGATCCATGCCCCAAGGCTCCACTGAAGCGGCAAGGGCCTTGTGTCTCTTCTGATCACACCAACAATGAAATCCAGACCGATTATGTTCAGCCAGGTGAACTGGGGAACCCTAAATTTTCTATTTTCGCTGTGCAAAGAAAAAACCTGACCGAGAAGGCAACTCAGGCAAAGCTGAAGCCCCAGGCTCTTCAATCAATGGGTTTTCCGGCTGTTCTCCCTCCTCAGTCGAAGGCTAAGAAGGAAACCCCAAAACCGGCTCCTAGGAAGACCATGTCAAAAGGGTCACGACAACCAGTATTGCTCCACTCAGTATACCAATTAGAGATCGGGCATGCCACAGTGAGACCACCACAACAACGTGAGCCCTAAGTCACAGACCTTGCTGGACCTCTCAACATATTCAATAGAATCTGCTCCAACTGATTCACAGGAAGAGTCTGGACTTGGTGAGCTTTCTGTCGCTCAAGGAGATGATTTATCCCACCTAGGCTTCTCTCGGACTGTACAGCTGGCCTCTCCTTTCTTCACCATGCCGAAAAAAAGCACATCCATTTTCAGTCAAACTAACATGAGACAGCACGATCTGTGTGTTCCGAGGGCTTCAAACTCAATTACAGCCCTGTCATCTGGAAAACAAAAAAGTTTTGAAGTCGAAGAAAGCAAACCATCTAACCCCGACCCAAACCAGCACTTCTTATTGCAGCTAAACCCAGTGGTCCCCCGACTACAGATTCAGTCTAACTCCAACAAGATCAGTGAGTTAATGGAGCTAAGAGGATGTCGAACGACAGAGGGAGTAGACCAAGGCACATGACTGGTCATACCAGTAAGGCCCACTCACTCCTGCAAAGTCCAAAATACCGAACTCTCAAACTCGGCAGGATTTTGGATAGTGAGGATACCCTAATGCTGAACAGAAGGGCAGTGTTAGATCTCTTTCACTGTATTCCCTGCTTTCGAAGGATCTGAGAATCATTGAGTTTGTGGCTGAGCAGTGAACTGATGAAAATGATCTGCATCTCACTTCCCCAGTGATTAAGAATATGCTGATTAATGCAGCTGAAAGTTTCCTGATGTCGGGTTTTGACTTGACGACTCTGAAGGACTCTGAGAGGCCAGGCAAACACCTCACGATGGATCATTGTGCCCTAATTTCGAACATGAGGGGCCCACGACGGGAGCACCCCCGAAAGATGACCAGATCATCAACAAGGGGGCAAACTACCTGGACTCCCTTCAGATAGGTAGGTCCCGGTAGGCTTGGGACAGAAGCTCAATGCTACATTCCAAACTAACTTCTCCTCACAAGTAATCGACTGTGCCAGGGCACCTCCATCTGATACACCAGTCCTTGATAAAAAACAGGACTGGTCTTGGCTGCCAAGAGCATTGACACTACGGGAAGCACTCTAGCAACCCATAATCTGGGCATGGAGTGAGACCCAATCGCCCTGCAAGTCCAACGTGAAATATTCGCAATTAAAAATGGCACCATGGAACACTCGTGGCCATCATCATCTCACCAAAGCGAGCGAGATAAACTTGGGCGACTTTGACGTGCTCTGTCTGCAAGAGACCTGACTTTGTGCAAAGCCGGTTCTGGATGGCTTCCAGAACTCATTGAATGCAGCTGCGAAGGGCAAAAAAGGGCAGCTACGAAGGGCAAAAAAGGGCGGCCTTCATCTGATCTACTGACGGCAATCAAATCTGGAATCCCTTTGAAGTTAACTAAAGGCATATCGGCGAGTGCCCTGTCACAGGAACTTTTGATTGGGTGGGAGACTGCCGAGCACAACCAAGGTTCTGAGTCACCCTCTAAATTGGTAGTGATAAATGCATATTGGAACCCGATATCAACATCAAATGAAGAGTTCATTGAGCATACATCAGATCTGATAGATGACACATATATACATCAGAACACAAGAAATGTTACTGTTTGTGGAGATTTAAACACCTCTTGTGTTTCTAGCGTCTCAGACTCCCACCACATGGCTCATAGCCCCTCTCCAAACACAAGAGCTACAATGTGAAATGCTCTGATGGCTGCAAAAGATATGCATTTGCTTAACGAAATTCAAAGGAAGATACGCCACCTCAGATGACATGGGAAGGTATGGGTCGCTGCTCAGTGATAGATTACATCTTTGTTTCTCAGCATTTTCTTTCATTTCTGTAATCATTCAAAGTAGTAAAAAGTAAGGATAGTGACCACCACATGCAATGCATGGATGGACGGGAGCACTGTCTAACACCCGAAAAAGAATGCCTTTTGAAACAACTGTGAGTAGTGGTGGCCGAAGATTAAAGCTGACAAACAACAGTTGCTTGCAACTCTCGGCCGACTTCGGAGCAGAAGGACCAACGGTAGAATATACTCCACTACTGGAATCGTATCTCTGTAAAGCGAACAACAGACGACAACCACCTACTACCCATCTTCACTTTTACAACCAGGAACTGGGTGTTCGAATAAAGGTAGTAAGAAGGTTGGCCAGAGTTGCAAAGAAATCAGGCGCAGTAGTCGACCACGAAAACCTTCGACTAGGAAGGCGGAAATTCAGGAACTGACTGTATTCCATCAGACGGTCTCTGTACCAACTTGATTCAGAAGTCATGCTCAGAACCCTTGTAGGAAAAGAAAAACAGGGATTTCTGGATACCTATAAAATTGGTGGGAACACAGGCAAATGACGATCAATCAAATCCTTGTTAGTGAAGCCAACTGGATCCTGCATTTCAAAAAACTTTACGCTGTGGGTCAAGTGCCTACTGCAGACGACAGCCCTCGAAACGGAGTGGCGCCTTGGGTTTCTTCCACAAGCCCTAACGACATCTTAAAACGCATTACTCAACTAAATAATTCCCAGGCACTAGGATCGGATGGTCTAACAAACCTTATGCTGAAAGAATACCCGGCTGAGTGGGCAATATTTATACATGCCCTTTTTTCCCAGATTTCCACACTCCAGAGATTGCCAAGCTCTTGGAAGAGGGTGATTGTGGTCCCCATCTTAAAAAAGGGGGATCCGGACAATCCGAAAAATTATCGTCCCAGCGCCCTCTTGGACATCATTGTAAAACTGTATGGTGCTATCATCTAAGACCACTTCCGCACTTGGTGTGGAGATTCAGGGGCTAACAAACCCGTGCAAACTGGTTTTGTTAGGGGTATTGGAACATCAGCGAACATCTTCATCCTCAATACATTAAAAGGTCGAGTCCATGACGTGAAACCTAAAATCTATATGGCCTTCGTCGATCCGGTCCAGGACTTCGACCAGATTGATCATCAGAAGCTGTGGGCCAAACTGGAGGCGAGGAGCTGCCCTGGGCCCATCCTGGAGGCAATGAAAGCATTGCACGAGCAACCTCGTTGAGAATCCGAATGAACAAATCAGGTCTTATTTTGGATTAAATAGCTACAGCCAGGGGAGTCAAGCAGGGCTGGCCAATGGCTCCAGCAGTGTTTAACTTCTTTGTTGCCGATATGAAGGACATGGAGTTCAACATTAGAACTTTTCCACCAAAGGTGGGTGGAGCCCCACTACATAGACTGTGCTATGCTGATGATGTAATCTTGGTGAATCAAACGCCTGTGGGGCTTCAACAGCAACTTAACACCTTGCAGTCCTGCATCGACTCCAAAGGTCCGGAGATAAATAAGTCGAAGACTCAGATCTTGACGTTTGGGAACAGTAACAGAGGTAAAAACACCTACTACTGGTGCATGATGATCAAATAATTGAGCAGGTGAGCTCATTTAAGTATTTGGGGGTTTGGCTCAGAGATACAGTCTCTGAGGTGCCAATGGTTTCCCGCCTAAGAGCAACAACTTTGGCCTTTTTGGCCAACTATGTCTAGTCAAGCCAGCGCCCTAAAAGTATGGGCGCCTTTCCATTATACCAGTCTTGACTTTCTATAGATTAACAGTCGTGTCTACGATAACCTATGGGGCAGAGGCAATGCCGAACATTCATGAACCGACATGGCCTAGTTGGAAGGCCTTTCTTGGAAGAAAGTTCTGGGACTCCTGCAATCCACGCCAATCCAGATCATACGGTGGGAGCTGGGCCTATCCTCTTTAAATCAATCATCCTGTGGAATAGCCTTAGTTTCTTCATGAAATGCTTTGCATCGGCACAACCAGAAATTCTTGAGATGCTACGTAAGGAACTCACGACATCCCAAAATTCAATGCTGCAGTATTGGAGATGAAAAATGTGCTTCTCCTTGGAAGTGGTTGGAGGCTAGCCCAAGGTCCTACTAAGTAACCCTACGTGGATCAAGAATACATTGAGGGAGCTTGATTGGATCAATCAGTTGCCCATATTTCACAGGAATGTTGAAAATTAGACACCATTTGCGCTTATCTAAATCAATTGCCAGACAAAAAATACAGAGAACAATTCCTGCCGATCCCCCTGAGCCTACAGACCACAAACAAAATTGGAGCCACCCATGGACTCCCAGAAAGTGACAACTGTTGTTTCTGCAGGGACACCTCTGCAGTGGAATCATTAAAGCACTGGGTTATTTGCTGTCCATTGCTCACGGAAAGATTCACTAAATATTTCAGTCATTTATTTTCTGACTTTCAAAAGCAGGTGATGGACGAATGTTGGTCATTGTTGATCGAAGGGAACAGCACAAGCCTGTGATTGCAACGGTCAAATTGCTTGAGCTACTATTTGCCACGTGAGAATTTATGAGCAACTTTCTTCCTAAATGTTCTTTTGTGGGAACATGTTACTTTTCTTTGTTTTAATGGAACCTTACCCTTGAAGTAGGTTTTGTAAAATGTGATTCATTTTGCTAAAAAAGAAATTCAATTATATGCAAATAAAAATTAAAAAAGAATCCCAAACTGCCAGTACCTGGATGTTCTTTCAGATCCTCAGAACTGGACTCTAGACAGCTAGAGGGCTGAAACACACCTTGTTCCAATACAGGGTGGATCTCACACCACCTGTCAGAACAAATTGTTTGGTCTGAACCACCACAACACCCAAACTAGGTGGGTTCACCAACTCCCATAATACAGTCTGGTTTACAGCAACCTGATATCAGGGGTTTCAGTGACAACGAGGGGGGAGATTGCCTCAGCAAAATCTCCAGCTCACCTTGTTTGTGTGGGGTCAGGTGTGGAGACACTAGGTCATCCTCCCTGAAGCCATTAGAAGGGCTGCTTTAGCACAGGACAGGGAGACACACAGATTTCTATGGCTCCCTCTCTGTAGCCTTAAGCAGGGCTCCAGGTCGATCTCTCAAGATATAATCCTCCACACTAGTCACAGGAAACTTTATGGTACATTCCCAGGTCCGCCAAGGCCTACTGTATAGTTTACCTTGCCAAGCTGTGAAACATGGCAAGGCCCCGAACACCCAAATGTGTTCAGGGATTTACTAAGTAATTTTGACAATTGAATGTCCCACCTCCTACTCTAGTGCTCACAGAAGGATCCAATCAAACTTAAGAGAGCTTTGACATGTTTCTCTCTCAGACCATCTTCCTGTGGGTGACAGTTCAGTGACACTTGACAGGTCACTTCACCCTCCTTCCACTGGGTCTGACTGAAGAGAGGGTCCCTGGAATGCACCTCCACACCCCCATGAACATGACAGCCCAAAGAGTCAAAAACGCACAAAGTCACATGCTATTCGGACAGCCACCAGGAGGACCAGTGACTGACATGTATGCAGAAAGATATTCCATTCAAACCTTATCCAATCAATGTCTTTATGGATACAGATGCTTCAACATTGGTCATGGAGCCAAATGCCTCTATAGATGACGTTGACTAATGCCAAGAAACCACTGTGCTGATGTCATTCGTGACACCATTAGTGACACCACGAAATAGCAACGTTAGTCACGAAGTATACTCACAGCCATGCATGAAGTTACACAAACATATATGTGAACACATAAAGAAAATGATTACACAGTTCCATAGATAGAGGACAGATACATATACCTACTGTCAAAAGCTTTTATTTATTTTTTTATTAGCCAAATGCAGAAACGCTGAACACAAGTCAGCAAAGAGATGCAGAGCAAGCTTGCTTATGGAAACTAACCCTATGGAACTACAGGATCCCATAAGGAGCCTGGAAGGACCAAATACAACTAACCTATGGGAAACATAGTACGGTATAGATATGTTGAAATCATATTATGAGTATAACGAGGATCACATGAGGCCACAAGCTGCAGGCCGAGAGACGAGGGAAAACAGAACCAGGCTGCACAGAACAGCAGGTCAGGGCTCGCAGCCAAGGTCAGAGAGAAGCAACACATTCCAGACTTAAAACAACAAGGGGCCATCTGCAGAAAAATTGAATAAATCCTCACAAATTGTAGACCAGAGGAGCATAATTTCGTGGTCCAGAACCAGGTGATGCGGCCGAGCTAGACAATGGTTATTCACCCGCTGTGGGAAGAGGAACAGTTCTCAGCAACACAGACATGAAATGACACATGAACTAGTTAACATCTTTGCAATATTGAGGGCAATCTCACAGGCAAAAGGGGTACTGCTAACGGATACATTGGGAACACCTAGTCATTCTCATCACCTTGAAGAGGTGCACAGAGCCCTGAGAATAGAGCTGGGTCACAGGCCTGGGGAGACCGGTTCCAGCCAATTAGGGGACAGAAATCCAGGGGTGGATTGCAATGGTAATCTTGCGACCCTGCAACAATGAAATAGATAGTTTCTTGGGCAAGGGGCAGGCTAACCACCTGACTTGCGAGGGCCAATCAACTAAGATCCATATGGGCAATCTATAAGGTATACAACTCTGATCACGCAACAAGAAAGAATGATAGTTTTTTAGGGGAATGGCCCATGTTGTGATGCTACTTTGCAGCAAAACGGCCTGACATGGGTTTGGGAGCGATGACTGGAGATTTTCTAATGTCCTCTATGATCCCTGTCGGTTTTTGTAATAAACGACAGCTCTAACTTGCCCTTGACTGAGTCCTCTGTTTGTCACTGGGGGAGGGTTGTTGGACTCTGTGAGCTGAACTGATAAGCTCATAGGTCGTATTAACCCCCAGACCTCTGACATAGCATACCAAGCCAACATGACCACTACTGAGCTACCTCAGGGTCGTTCATTCAGTAAGGTGTCAATGACTGACTTGGCATTTACTCTCTGTGGGGGGGCACAATGACATATGGGATTGTGATTAGCAATCAACAGTTGTAATCTATTGCATGAGGTCTCCAGAGTCAAAGGCCTAATCAACTTAGACCTGACTTCTGGTAAAAAATGAGATCACTCCTAAAAGTGAATTGTGAAGTAACTGAATTCCTGTCTCATACCTGTCAACCTGGTGACAGATCGTGAGACTCCCACATTGGCTTTCTTCTAGGACCCCCATCATGAGCCAGCAATAATGTGTGTTAGACCACACTGGTGGTATCCTGACACTAGGATGATCCACAAGGAGAATGTCCCACACCAACTGCAGGAGGAAGGGCTTCTGTTCCTTAGAAAACTCCAACCTCTAAAGGGTTTCTCTGGTGGGCTCTGTGGGCTTACTTTCCAGTAACCCACCTTCCTGTTGAATTATTTGCTCACTGGAAGGGGAACCTTCCCATTGGAAGCAGGCCTTTCTCTATAGGCGGATCCATGATCGTTCTCTTTTCTGTTGGCCCACTCTTCTCCTTCGCTCATAGCGATCTCCTCTACCAGAATACTAGGTAGAGGCCCAGGAGTCCTATAGGATCCAAGATTTTCTGGGGGTTGTTCTTCCAAACTTGGAATAAGGACTCTACCAACTACCTCAACAGATGTGTTATGTAGAACAGAGGGAACATTCTCCTTCCATCTTCCGCTGTGTCTGACTCCTCTGGCCATGGGTTTCCCCTTAGGCCTAGTCTTTCCCTTAAGCTTGGCTAGGGAATCCTGATTCTAAGACCACATGCTTGTAGAGTCTGGCGAGTGTGTATCAGGACCTAAGTCTTGAAGACTTATATTACCCAGAACCCTTCTACGAACCACTCTCCTAACCTTGACAGATGCCCTGACAATTTCTCTATTCACAGCTCTTATGAAAACTGCTACTGGAACATTGAGAGGGCCTACCAGCCAACTGGATATCCCCCACAGGAAATCTGGCAAGAACCTGTGGATTTACCATGAAGCTACATCAGTAGGACTGGGCTCAGTGTTCCTAACAATAGAGGTACTTACACGTGCTACCTGAACACTATCCTCAGAGGCATTATTACTAAGGGACAGGTCTGGGATGGGAGCAGGTGCTCCAGCACTACTAGTTTCCAGGGAATCTAGTCTAACCTCAGATTCTTCACCTGTGGGGAAGGAATCTAAAGCGAAGCACTCCCCTGCAATCTATTCCTCTTCATACAGAGGGAAGGCCAGACTTGCAGAGTGGACCTCCAAGGTCTTACCCTTGCACCAAGGGTCCCCCTTCTTGTGGTCACTGTCTCCACATGTGTAACAGGTCCCACTGGGTCTTGACACATAGGGGGCATTAGAGAAACCACTCCCATGCCTGGGAGGATTAGTCCTGCTACCCGGACCTGACTCTTGTGACTTCCCATTATTAAACATTTTGTGGGCCTTCTTGGACAAAGTTTTATCAGTACCCCCACCCATTTTCTCTTTCTGCTACTTTCCCTCCGCCTGCTTACCTGAAGCAGGCTTGTCCTTATGGAACACTCTATGTGAGACCCATAAGTCAGCAGCAATGGCTAATCTCTTAGGCTTTAACTCCTTAGAGTCAGCCAAATGCTGCTTACGCTGTGGGGAAAAGAGGCCAAAATATACTCAATCATGACCAAATCAATCATGCCCTCAAAGGTCGTTACCTGGTAGCCCTCTCCCCAATCAACAATCATTAACTTATAATAAACCTTTAACATTTTTTTTCCATTCCACGAAAAAAAGAACCATCCACAGTTACAAAAAAAAGAAGAGAGGAAAAAAACCATCCCCCTAAAATTAAACCATTAACAACTCCATTTTGGATACCATCCTAGCCACAAAAATAAATAAATAAATAAATAGATAAATAAATAATAAATGAATAAATAAATAAATAAATAAATCTCCTCAGGTATTGGACAGGAGTCTTCCCAAACCTTAAGGTAAGAGTTTGCTTACGTTTTGAAAAATCCTGCCTTTCAGCTTTTGACATTTCCATAATGGCACTGCAGCCAGAATGGGGCAGTCTACTGAGCAACCATGCAATCCTATCAGCATCACTCACTCCTTGTACTTCATATGCATACTCAAATGTTACAAGCCAATCAATTATAGAATTCTTCTACTCATACACATTGAGCAGATCTTTTGGGAATCTTGTATGCGAAGAGGACCCAGAACCATATCCAGATCCTCTGGAAGAACCTTGTGAAGCCTGAAGCTTGGCAAGGTCCATCTGGTGATCTCTGTGCTTCTGCCTCTCAATTATTTCAAAGTCTAACGTAGCCAAGTTAAACTCAAGCTCTTTCGCCTTGAGCCTGATCTTCTGCTTTGTAAGTAAAACATTGCCTCAGCCGCTGAGGTTGTGACAGAATATAGTCCAGAGGATTCACCTTCTTGTTCTTCATCCTCAACATTAGTAGCTCCAGTGGCAGCAACTTAATTACTGTTGCTGGGGCCAGGCCCAACTCCACTATCAGTACCATTTGTTAGGGGAGATAAACACTCTTCTCAAAATCAAGAATTTTTACAATTAGTTCAGCTTCAGTGCCAGAGGCTTTCAGGCCTCTGTCACTACACAATTTTTCAAGTGATCTCCTTTTGAGGAACTTAAAGTGGTGAAAGTAATTGTTTCCATATTTTCAAATCTAGTAGGTGACTGTCAACTACAAGGCAATCAGATACCACAGTGTACCGTGTAAGTGTTATCCAGACACTCCACCAGTGTACAACACTGAGGTACCCAATACTGATTCTCACCCACTAAACACCTAAATGTTAAGTGAAGCAGGTCATCCCACCGCTGTACACCAATTTGTTAGGACTGATTTTCTATACTCTGGACTGGTGGACAGATGTATAGAAGGCCAACTTATATTTTGCCAGGGACAACTCTGGGACTTGTAGCCAAACCAGTTCAAGTTGGCAAAGGCGAGTGTTCTAGGCTAAATCTCAAGAGGTGGTGAGCGTGTAAGGGGTCCACAATGAGCACACACGGTGAAGCAGTCAAAGAACACACTTAGACAAACAGGTATAAAAATACTTCTTTACTTATGGCCAAAGCAGACAGTGAGAAATGACTACTAACAGGTGATATTATCACTCAATACTAAATATTAGATACATATATACAATTACTGGAGTTGGACAAAATATATATCAACCCCCTGAAAAGGAAGGTACAGATTAGTATTAGCACCACTAGTCCACAGAGATTCATTCCTACCTTCAGATGTCCATCCCTAAGATGTATGGGGCCTTGTGCCCAAAAGTTCAGCAAAGTTCCATACAGATTTGTGAAGCTGGAAAAAATGAAGATAGGGTCTCTGGGGTCCAAAGAACAGCTCCAAGTGTCAGGGGATGAGTTAAACTAGCTAACAACCGTGTTCCCAACTTTCGGAGTGCTTGTGTTAACAAGCAATGACAACGCAAAAGTAACCTAAAAGGTTCTGAAAGTTAAGACACTTTTAAAAGAGAGTGAGGGGAGCAGGTAAGTATTGCTATAACTTACCCCCATACTCTAATTCTTCACAGGATTTAGCAGGTCGATTGAAGAAGGTCCAAGTTCGCTTTTTCCACCATCAGCCCAAGCCCTTGATCCACAGGCGTTGCAGGTTTGGGCAGCTCTCCGGTCTGTGTCTAATGCTGGTGCAAGGTCTCCCAGTGAAATAATTCAGAAGAACCCGATGCATGGCCCATCACAGGGCAGAAATGGATGCAGATAAGCAGTTTTGGATGAAGGCCACCAATGCACGGCGACCCAAAGGGGTTCACTTGCTGCGGTCAGACTTTCCCTCCTATCTGGGGTCCCCTTAATGCTACGACCACGACATTTTGCAGAAGTATGTTTTGTTGCAGAAGCTGAAGGCCCCCCTAGTTCCAAACCTCAAATCAGAATGGCATCATCTGCAGCACGGTAGCCCAAACTCAGAGCTGGTCAGCCACAGGGTGGTCCTTAGGCACTTTCGAAAGCTCTTCTTAGTAGGACTCCAAGCTGATGTCAAAAATTGATGTTCCCTCCTCTCCAAGGGTCGCATCTCCTTCGCAGGACTCCTTGATATCTTCCACTGGACAGGGCTCTACCAAGGCAGCAGCAGAAGTTGGTCACCAAGCATTGTTTCGACGGGTCCACTGTCTCCTCGCAAGTCTTTTAGCTGGACAGGAGTCTTGGCTCCATCTGTTTCTTCCAGGATCTCTCTAGAGTGGGTGCAGGGGTCCTCTTCATATCCTAAAGGTCAGGTAAGAGCAGCAGCTCCCACTAGCCAATAACAGATCTGCCCCACATACACACCCCAGCAGTGGTCCAATAAGGACCACTGGCAGCAAAACAAACGCATACCCCTCAGACACACTGGCACCAGTTTGTGAATTGGGACCAGCCAGTTCCAGCCTCACAGGCCAGGAAGAAGGCTAAAAGACAAGATGCCCAATGGACAAGTGAAAAACCTTGTGGCATGGCCCTGTTTGACCACTAGCCACAGTTAGTAGCAAACACATTAAACGTGATGAGGCTAAAACAAAATGTACCAACAAAATGGTCATATGTCACTGCTGCCACCAGTTTACCTAGAGTAACCAAACATTCTCTGAGTGTTAGTCTAGGGCAAAACAAAAAGTGTTCCCGATTGCACTGCATTGTAAAATGCATTGTACAATGACAAAAGTTACCACAAGTGATAACAAGTTACTACAATTAGTAACACAGTAACTTTTTCCCAGTACTGACAGCCTGAAGGACATGCCAGTTTCCCCATAACAGATGAGCAATAACCAGCACAGTGAAGCTTAAGGAGGAACAGGCCAGATACAAAAATAAAAGCAAAACGTTTGGGGGTCCATAGAAATGGAAGGAAAGGTGCAGTAAAGAGGAATCTTTCTTAACATGCCTCCTTGATGGCACGTCAAGCTCAACCAGGTTCTTAAATCACTCACAACAAAAAAACAATTTGGCCAGCACTATTGATCGCCACCTTTTAACCATAAAAACAACATTTTTAAAGCAAATTTAAAATCTATCTGATGTCGATTCTCTTGATTTCTTCATTTATAACGCTATTGATTCTTGCCGGCCTGTTGTTCTATTATTGCTGCTGCACAAACCTTTATTTGATTTTACTTATTTGTTCTCAATTTTTATCCTTCTCTGATTGATGTCAATCACTTGATTTTAAGGCTTGATAATTAGTTAATTCTATCACTATCATTTTATATTTCTCAGTTTATACACAATAAAAGTTTTACACTGACATATTTATAACCCCCAAATAGAAGTGCATTTTTCTTTTTTCTGTGATCACCTTCCTTTACTTTCCCTTAGTAAATGTACCTCATCTCACTATTTACCCCATTTCGGAGCATCATACACATTCTTCATAATTAGCCCTTGCCCAGGAAACCCTTTTGTATACTCTGCTTGGAACCTGGAATCGAGATATCTATCTCTTTAAACGCAAATCCTGTTACCATATATTTACACGTATACTATAGCCCTTCCCCTTATTTGCCACTTTAATTGCTCTACTTACATCCGTGGCTCAGCTCGAGTTCCTCGGCATCGACTCTTCCCCAATCAACCAGATCGCCTTCAGTCCGCGGGGCACCTGCAGGGACCGTGCAAGAATTTCGTCAAAGGGGCACCTGCCAACTGATTCTTTTCACACATGTGTATTCCACGCCACTCTCCACATGAAGCTAGACGGTCTTCTGGCTAATAGCGGAAGTCGTCGATCAGCCGAGAGTCTAGATCTTGGCCCAGGTCAACTGGACCAGAACCATCTGCAAAGCTACCAAAATGTGCAGCCCTGGTTTTTCTCTCAGATAGATTCTACACCATCCATCGTCCATTTTCTCATCGTGGCCGCTCTATTTACGTTCTAGTTTCTTTTGCAGCAAGCTTCTATATGTCGCAACTACCTTGCGTTTCTGCTTATGTACATTCGTTGAGCTTCATCTCACTCATCTTTTCAACATAGAAGATTTCTTCATCTCTCTTCACTTTATTAGTTACTTCAATTCCACCTTCATTCTTTAAGTATCTGCATATTGTTTCTGGACATCCTCGTGTCTTTCCTTCATGACGTCCCTTTACTCATGTTAGTGTAGAGAAGGATCTAAGTATCCCCACCTCAACCACCTCGCCCATAGTGCCTATATATTGGGAGCTGATGTGCATAGAAGAGATGCAGAGATGAGAGAATATAGGCAGTTCTATAAGGCATCAAGAAAGTATCAAAGACAATTGTCATTTTGGGATCAAGATGAAGAAGCTTATGCTAACGAGATATATGAAATTATCGAGCTGTTTTACACGTGTACGTATGCAAAGAAATGCAAGCAGACAAAGTATTTCTAAGGCTAGCTTTATAGTGGATAGATTGCGGTGTGCGCCAACATATACATATATATGAGTCAGTAAAGAATGGATGTTTGCACTGTGTATAATAGCAGAGTTGAGCAAAAGAAGTAAGGCCGTTTTTCCAGTATGTCGCAGTTAGAAAACAAGTGAATTACAGGCGAATCTCAGAACGACGAGGCTGGATGAGCCAAGAAGCCAAGGCCATATCAGGTTGGAGTGAGCTGACATTGGAAACAAATCGTGAGATAGAATGGAGCTCCTGTTTAGAAGGCATGGACAAAAACAAGAAGACGTCAGAGGTATATTAGAAAATAGTATTTTTAATGCACTAGAATCTCGACTTCATGGTCTTCAGTCACGTGGGGAGAAGAAGTTGGACAAGCATGATGGTCACACCTACGCACAAGGGCAGAGCGTGCCTTCATTCCCCTCAATTTGCTAGAGCAAAGAACACCTCCAAGGACAAGTTCAAAGTCGTAATATGGTTAGAACGAGCTCACCAGCACCTGGACGCCCAGCCTGCATGCTGCTATAAGTAGGTGGGAAGGTACTGACAAAGGTTAGAAGCTAACCAATGATAGGGGACTGCACAATCAAGGGTCCTAAAGTTATTTAGCCAATAGACCATCATGTATTTAGCGACGTTCACAGTGACCTGTTTGAGGGGAGGTTTTAGTTGCCCCTCCTGATATTAAGAAGCAAATGACATTATTCCACTGCCCTAGATAATTATGGATTATATACTTAGATGATCCTGTTAGACCCTATCACACTTGCCACTATGTTTTTGTAGTTTGCCACTTAGGATGACGTTAGTAGTAGACAGCTTAACGTCACCTATGATGATTTTTTTTTATATAAACAACCTTTTTTATGAAATGCGTTGAGATCATGATGAGGGACATCTGCTTATGTCCGTTGTACTCCCTGTTTTAGATAATTGATATTAAAACAGTTATCCTTTCGCCAACTACATGAGTCGTTCCTATTATTGATGTTTGAATAATTTCTGCATCCACCATCCATCTCAAGGGTGTTGCCACCTCATCTTAAAGGGCTAGGAACTCCAGTTCATTCATTTTCACTTACAGCTTTTTTTATGTCCAATGGTGTATGTCGGCATCCTTGCACCATTTCAGAACGAGGGTACATTCGATACGGCTGTCTAAGTACATGACGTCTTTCATATCTTCGGTGCGTTATTGGGATGATACCTGGCGTCACACACAGTGCTCTCTTATTATTCCTCCAGTATAACGGAGGTGAGGGGGCGGGCACTAGAGATTATGTCATCTTCTCCTCTACATGCACATAACCATGAATAGACAGATGACTGAGTTTAGCTGCCTTGCAATATACAAAAGTACTCAAGCATGGATATAGGATACCAATTGAAGGCAAGGAGTAAGCGGCACATAAAATAGCATAGTTAGTAGATGCATATTTAAAAGCTACTAGGAAGATGTCTGTATCTAGACAGATTGATATTAGAAGAGGGGCCTGGTTTTCAAGTGGTGTTGCCATTTGAATGCAAAAAAACAAGTGGCTGTGGTGTGCACTATATTAATGCTCACAATTTTTTTTTTTTTATCAAAGATTGTATTGATTTGAACATTAAAACAACATTACACTTATCTCTCTGCAATACAGGGTAGGGACGTGGGAAGGGAGGGGGAGAGATATTTGAACTGTTCCCTCTCGATCTGGTAAGGGCCAGCCTCTAGGTTTGCCATAGAGGTGTCTCCTATAGGGAAGAGGATGGATTTGGACCAGTTCACACGTAATCCGCTGAATGCCTCATATTGCTCTAACAGGTGCATGACTCTGGGGAAGGAGTTGCTCGGGTCCTTCAGATAGATAAGCAGGTCATCCGCATAGAGGGATATTCTGTCTTCCCAGGTTTCAGACCATCGGAAGCCTTCCCAGGTTGGCGCGTTCCGCAGGAGGATTGCCAGTGGTTCGATAGCGATTGCGAAAATCATGGCCGACAGTGGGCAGCCCTGCCTCGTGCCCCTCCCCAGATTGAAACAGTCCAAATGCCAGCCATTGACTCTGGTCCTGGCCACCGGGGATTCGTACAGCCGGCGCACCCACCTCATGAAGTTCTCACCGAAGCCCATGCAGTGCATTATGGTCCAGATGGCCTCCCATCTCACCGAATCAAAGGCCTTTTCAAAGTCAATTGCTAGTAGGGCTAGTGGGCCCCGTGTGCTGTTGACCCTTTCCAGGGCTGAAGATAGCCTGTGGTGGTTCATGCGAGTCGATCTCTGTGGCATGAAGCCGCACTGGTCCGGATGTATCAGGGAGGGAATAACCTGTTGCAGACGGTCCGCAAGTAATTTCGCCAGTATTTTGGTCTCGCGATTGATGAGTGAAATGGGCCTGAATGAACTGCATCTTTCCGGGGGCTTGTCTGGCTTGGGTATCACTATTATTGTTGCTTCTCGCAGATCTGTGGGAGAATGCCCTTTTCTCGCGCATGTTGATACATTCGGAGTAATTGGGGGGCCATAGCTCAACCGGGAAGCCGTTAGGCCCTGGGGATTTACCGGTTTGGAGGCCCGACATGGCACTTAGGATCTCATCTTCCGTGATCTCCCTCTCCAGCAGTTGCAGTTGTGTCTCATTTAAGGTGGGGACATCAATTTGGTCCATGATCATGACGTCCATCTGTGTCATGGGTTTTCTGTGCAGTTCAGCTTAGTATTCCGCAAAGCCTTGGCTTATTTCCTGATCCGTTACCCCTGCGTTCGGCCCTCCTGTGTCAAGCCTTCGGACATGACTGCATCCATGCTCCTTCCTTTCCAGCCAAGCCAGCATCTTGCCAGCCTTGTCACCTGTTTCATAGAGTCTTGCTCGCATTGCAGTATGCGCTTGTTTCGCATTGTCCATCGCTATGTTTTGAAGCCTTTTCTGTGCTAGTAGCAACGTCCGATTAGAGGCCGGTATGTCCTCAATTATGTGCCTTTCCTCTACCTGCGTAACCTGTTGTTCGGCTTCAAGTGTCTTGCTCCAGTGCTCTTTTTTTGGCGGTCGTCCAGGATATTAGTTCACCTCTTAGCACTGTCTTGTAGGCCTCCCACAGTGTTCCTGGGTTCATTGCCGTCTGTGTGTTGAGCTCGAAATATGTATTGGTGTTCTCCTGTAGCCTATCCACAAGCTCGGGGTCACCCAGGTAGTAGCTATTCAGGTGCCAGCACGGCGGCGGAATCCGCCTGGATGTTATGAGTGTCAGTTCTAGCGAGGAGCGGTCAGAGATGCCTCTGAGAAGTATGTTTATTTCTTGCGCCCTATGTAGATCAGTTGCTGGGGTGAAGAGATAATCTAGCCTGGAGAGCGAGGCATGTGCCCCTGAGTTGAAGGTGTATGCTCTCGTGTCTCGGTGGAGTTCTCTCCATACATCGCATAGGCATAGTGCGTTGGCAAACGTGGCAAGTCTGGTGGGAACATTGGGGTTTCTATTCCGCAAGTGTGATCTGTCCAGGGTTATATTCATGACTTCATTAAAGTCACCTCCCAGTATCATGAGGTTAGAAGTGTCGTTTGCGATCAGCGGGGCGATGTCAGTAAGTAGTGGCTCTAGTAGAGTTGGGGGTGCATAGGTGGCTATGAGTGCGATGGAGTGGTCCCATAGCTTGCCTGTCACATATACGTATCTACCGCCTGTGTCGCGGGTTACCGTCGTAAGGTGGAAGGGGAGGTTTTTGTGTACCTGGATCATGACGCCTTTTGAGCCCATCGTGAAACCTGAGTGGAGTGTCAGCTTGTAGTTATTATGCCTGAATAGGGTACAGTCTGTGCCCGCAAGATGGGTCTCAGACAGAAACACTATGTCAGCACCCCACCTGTTTAGAAATTGCCGCACCAACCGGCGCTTGACTGCATTGCCCAGACCATTAACGTTCCACGCCATAAGCCTCAGTGTTCTGAGAGCGTCGCTACTACCGCTATGTGATGCCATGGGTACTTGTGATAGTCACTGCCTGTGTTGCCACTGACGGTGTTATGCGCCATGAATGCTCAGTATTAATATAGATGAAACAATACTATAGCCATTGAAACCATGAATGAGGATTATTTGAAGAGCATACCATGAGAACGAAATCACTCTAAAGGGCTGACAATTTTGACAGGTTGGGCAATAAGAGATTAAATCAGATGCCCATGATCACACATTAGTTAAGAGGTGAAGCTGGGATTTGCACCCAATATGAATTGTGTGCACTTTGACACTGTCCTTCCTAGTTTTTACCATGAACTAAAATAATCCTATTTCATAAACCTGACTTGGAAAGTACACAAATCACATGAACCAACATAAAAAAACAAAATGCTATGTAAGCAAATTATGCAACATGGTAATGATTCTAGCTGTATTGTCTCCATCATCAAGGTAAGTATATATATCGCAGCATACTAATTGATGTGATCTTAAACAATTGCACCTTTGTTTCTCTTTTGTATTTTAAAGCTTTAAGCACTCCCAAAACATGGGCTTGTGGATTATTTATGAAGTGCAGCAGAACCTTTCAATTCTACAAAAAAGCAAATGGTTTATTTTGTCAAATACGCAGATTTTAAAATATGCTTGCCAGATGCCTGGGATATCTGGTCTGCTCTCTACTGTCTACAACCCCTTCCACTCTTGCGGTTACTTTGCACATGTAAATTAACTGAATATCTACATCGTGCTTATGGCACAAGTTTCTGACATCTTGACATCAATTGTTTCACTTTAGGCTTAGGATGTCACTTGTCCATGGTGTCTAGTCTTGTTTGTCATCATTCCCAGGTCGTTATATCTTCTATATGCAAGTCAGTCTGGGTTCTACAACCCCTTCCACTCAAATGGCCTAAACAAAAAGAAAGTTCAGATAATGGGTTTAACAATACCACCAGCATGTGAGAAGCCAAACCTTTATGAATGCCATATCATATAATTTCCAAAGTGATATAAGATGATTTGTCCAGGATCACTGAATCGTCTGCTGGCAAAACCAGGATACGAGCATTAATGCTATGCTGCCACAGTCTTGAATGTGGCTATCTAGTAATCTCTCAGGACTAACATTGTATGCTCATTGTTGGGGGTGGCTGCTTAAGTTTTGAAACCCCCTGTTTGGAGCGACTGGTTTCTAAACATTCACCATACTGATGCTATGTTAGATTTACTAGCAACCATTATCTGGTGAAGGTACATTGGTGACAAAAGCATAAAAACAGCTATTGTGCTACAAAACAAAGTACATTTACATGCACGTTTATCAACTTCACTCAAAGGAAAGGCTGGTCCGGCCTTGCTGGAAATTGGTATTGTAATGTTGAATATGAACACAAATCTCCCATATGAGTGGTTAACATACTAAGCTATCTTCTGAACGATCGTGGCAGTGTACTGCATGGACCCCAGCCGGCCCATAGGACTGGGGGTTTCCAAACAGCACTTTAAGATGAGCAGCAGCACCCTTGAGATGGATGGGGATGCAGATTCATACTCTTGCACCAAATCAATAATGACAACTCAATAGTTTGGCAAAAGGGGTCCGTTTAATGACAAGTACAAAAAACGGGGAGTTCAATGAATATCAGCAATCGCTCAATCTTCCTTCTCGCTTCCACTCAAATTAATTTCAGAAAAACATAACATTTATACCAAAAACTCGTCATCACTGACGTGTAACTCTTTAAAATTTAGCATGCAACTTGATCGGTTCTAGGAAGGTAATTTTACTATAGGTACTATATCTGTATATGGTAACGGGAGAGGGGATTGGATAGACAATGTCAGGTGGGGCAACTAAACCCTTCCTTCAAAATGGCTACTGTAAATATCACTAAAAGTACAACGTCTCATTGGTTCTACTAACTATAGGACCCTAGATTACATGGTCCACTGTGTTTGGGTTGGCGTCAACCCCACTCATACTTTTCCACTTGCGCTTAGCAGCGTGCACAATAGCCGGCCAGGTGCAGGGAGTTTGTCTGCACCCCGGCATCCCTCCAATTATTGTTACAATCAATCATCACCTCAGTTGTCATCTGTCAATTATTTCTTTGAGGTTGGCCTCGAGTCTGCTTCTTGGTCTGGGAAAGTTAAGGCGTCTAGGCATGGCAAAGGTCCATGCATAGGTGTGAAAGTTTCATCCCTTCCTGCTTGTCTGGTCACGTGATTCCGACACCGTGAAATCGGCTTTTTCCTTCATGCAAGTTCGTGTATTTTATTTAATTCTGCCAGTTGTCTGCCATCTGTGACTTATATTGACCTTTTTGGACAGGATACTCTGTTCATCTTCTCTTTAATTGTCTCCATTGTTGGCCTATTTCAGAAGATACGACCTTGGCTTCTTGGCATGGTTACCTTTGTCTGTGTTTCTCTCCGTCTTTAATTCTCAATTTGTTTTCTGCAAAGCTCTCTTCTTGAGACCTTTAGTAACCTTGGTTGATTCTGCTTTTGTGCGTAGTGGAAGTATACTTATATAAAGTGTTCTTTTGAGGTAGAGATGTATAGGTGACGCTTGCCGCAATCTATCTTACTACTAAGCATAAGCAAGCCTCACAATTTCTCTGGTTCTTGCGGTTACTTTGCATATGTAAATTAACTGAATATCTACATCGTGCTTATGGCACAAGTTTCTGACATCTTGACATCAATTGTTTCACTTTAGGCTTAGGATGTCACTTGTCCATGGTGTCTAGTCTTGTTTGTCATCATTCCCAGGTCGTTATATCTTCTATATACGAGTCAGTCTGGGTTCTTATGACATCATCATTCGTCTTCCTTCTGTATCTTCTTAGCTTCTTCGGGTTTTACATTCTGATGATCGTCATTCTGTCTCACTTGTCGATATGGTTTTCTCAATGGGTACCTTACTGTCCAGGTTTTCTTAGGTGTCGGTACTTCAATAGGTGCTGTTATTCTGATAGGTACTGGACAGAGCCGAACTGTGGCTCTCTGCTGATTTATTTGCTCATCATACATCTCATATTTCGGCATGAATGTTCCTGGTACTTCAAAATTGGCGGCAGGAGTGCAAATCGAGCTTGGCAACTCCTCTACACTCTCCCCTCTGGGCGATTCATCAACCACTCTGACTTCTTCTTTTGTATCCACCTTTATTTCATCCTCTGGATCCAAGCATAGAGGTCTGAAGAAATATCTTTTTGGGGTCCATATTTTTATGACTCCCTTCAAGCTTCCTGCTGTTCTCACGTGCTCATCTTTATTCCATGTCATTAATTGACATTCTCCACTTGGATTACCATAGACCCATCTTCCCACATAATTTCTGTGTTTCCTTGGATACCGAAACTTTGTTCCTTCTGGTGCATACATGCTGGCTTTCACAAAGTCTCTTATTTCTTCATCAGTCAGGTCCTTGGGCTTCCATCCTGACTCGACATCAATCATGATCTTCATCCCTATGACCTTTTTTGCAGTTTTTTGGCACTGAAAGATTATTATCTTGATAACACACAATCCAAGCAGCATCATCACTAGCAGGGCTCCTAGGAATTTGAATGCATCTGCCATCCATTGTGGAACCCATGAAAACAGTGATCCAAACCAACCGTCATTGCGGACTTCGTCAACTTCATCTATCATCTGATTCTGTAGTTTTGTCAGCATACCTATGGCTTCTATTAAAGTTCAATTTTCGTAATTGTGAGAAGGTATGAAGGTGCAACATGATTCTCCAGTTTATGCACAAACACCTCTATCCATAGCTGTGATCATGTCAAGGACATATCTGCTCTGGAGAGTCATTAGTCAAATCGCCCTTAACTCTTCCTTGATTGCATTGAATCCTTTTATGGTCGTGTTGATGGTCTGCAGTAACTCCCATCTGGTTATTAACCATTTAGTATTTGCTCCAACCTGAACTCTTGGCATCAAGATCAAGGTGAACACTGAAGAAGTCTATGTTCATATGGGATAGCATCGAAAGCTTCTATGGATTTTTCAAAGAAATAATTTTCCCTCTTTGTTCTCTTCTTAAGCTCCATAGATATGTTCTTCCTTAAGTAAGCATCTGCGTTTGGGAAACTGTCAATATTCAAATCAGTTTTTGGAATCACTAACGCTGGAACATGCACATTTATCAATGTGCATATACCTCCCCAATTCCTCAGCAATCTCATATATGCTCAGGACCCACATGCCCAATAATGATCCATGATCACTGCAGTACCATGTACCATTCCTGGAGCATCAAAGACTCAACCACAATTATGATTCTCTCCCATTTTTCTTGTGCCATTATTTTTTAAACAGAATTTTGGGCTCTCCGATGGTATTATCTGCAAGGGTCCTCCTCTGTCCTCGACCCATGTCAGTAGTTTAGCAAGCTTTGGCCATAATGGCTTGCATCCTTTCTGTACTACGTCAATACTAGCCTGGTAACGCCCAGTCACTACCCATGCTCTGCAGATCACTACTCCTTTCTCCCATCCGTCTGGCGAGAGCATTGTTCCCCAATTTTGCATTTGACCTCTGTTCTTACAACTCCGAGCTTCTTCTGGAGTTTTTCCTTGAACGTTCAGTCTTTGGTTTGCCTCTCTTCTGATCCCTACTCCTTTAACTCCAGGCTTCTCATATCTGATCACAATGTTCTTTGTTTTTCCATTGGTTCTTGTCTTTATGTCCTCGACACAATCGTCATCATTTGGATCAGTTGATTCAGTTGCCCATTTCAGTGAAGCATCACTTCCCATGAACTGGCATCTGGTCTTGCACATTGCTATATGTGACAGACAGCATGCTGTCTGCTCATCTATTTCAACAGCTAAAAAGATTTCCGACTTTCCCATGCTGTATGGTAAGAGTGCACAAACAAAGCATTCTTCCTCGGAAGTTCGTCGTCCAACTTCTTTCATAGGTTGGTACCATATGTTATTTCCCAAATCTGCTGTGCTGTTCAGGTAGTCGTTTAGTTCGTTGTTGTCTTCTTGTGTGTTTCTTCTGATTCTCAAGGTTGTTCTGTAGTTTGAAATAATCACATCCTTAACCACATCAAGATAGCTTCTTCTTGCTGGAGGATTCTCTGGTATTTCCATCCATGGACCAGGCATTTTCATGTGAGCATTTGAGTAGGAGAAAGTCTGGTAATTCTTTCCTTGTCCTCTTGTATCTTTTTTGCTCTGGTTATGAATGTCGATTCTGCTACTGTTCCAGCATGTGGCTGTATTGCAGGACTTGTACTTGTCCCTTTCGTTGGATCAGGTGTGCTTGTCAATGCTGTCTCTGTTCGTTTATTCTCTAACTCCTTTTGTTTCTTTAAAAGTTCAGCTTTCTCCATTTGGCTTTTGACTTCACTTGGTGTGGAACTTCTCATCGTAGGTTGTTTAAACTTCTCCCATTCTTTGGACTGTGGTTCTGCAGTATTGACACTAGAGCAGGTGTATGTGCACTCATTGTTTGCGTGTGTGTGTTTTTCATTAATCCTCTCTTATGTTTGCTCTGCCGACTCTGTCTCCGGCTGTTCAATTTGTTTGTTACCACAAGTGCGTGTGTGTGTGTTATTGCTCATCACATCCATCTCAAGTTCACTCATTCCTCTATCAAACCTTGTAGGGACTGGAATCAATATGTAAGGTCTGGGCACCTTCGTAGGTTTCATGCATACATCATTAGGTGGGAGCACTGGAATCAGAACACTTTGTGCTCCAATAAAAAATGCAGTTCGAATCGTCAGTGACAATAAAACAATAATGAACACTATGCATAGGTAGATAATTCCTCTATTCTATAGGTTAATTTACAACACTTATTTCTGGGCCAATACGAGCGTCTCTCCTCCTGAGGGAGGACAAGATTACTATTTTGGTTGCCCATTTCGATCATCTAAAGAAAAAACGAACTCTTTAATGCATTCTAAGCGGTGTTAAAGCTGGAATCTGTTGGTTCTGCTTGTAGGTTGCAGATACTGGAACGATTACTAGATTGTCTCTCGTCTCTGGAAACAGTTCTCTTTCCCGTATATGAAAATGTCAAATATAATAATAAGTTCAGCAAGTCTCTTAATTTGCATGTTCAAAATAAACAAGCTCCCAGTCGATGCCTCTTATTTATTTCACTCCAGAAGAGATGTTTCGTTGTCAGCATAAGCAGGAGTGAAGTCCTCTGGCAACACTTTCTCGATCTGTCCCTCGGCGGAAAGTTTACAATCTACTTCAGTAATTCTGATGATGATTAAAAAGTTCGACCTGCATTACAATAGCATGGAGGAGCATGCTCATCTGTGTAGAGTTCGCTGGGTCTCTGATGAAAGTGTGGACATCAACACTTGCTGGTCTCCCCACAAGCTCTGGAAAGTCCTCAATTAGGCAAAAAAAAAACCTTTGATTGCTAGTCTGCTATCTTCTGGTGACAGGGACATTTGTCTTGTCCTTGCTGTACTCCGGAAGTAAAAGGAACTGCTCGGCAATCACAATGAGCAGCCTCCTTATTTTCTTTTCGTTTTCAGGGTCCTGAAGAAATTCGGTGATGTTAGTGAGCATTCCCACTAACGGCAGGTAGGACCTTAGTACTAACTCGAAATACATCAAAACGTCCTTAGAGATGTCACTACTGCATGACACCATAAGTGAGTTCAAATAAAGCATCTGTGTTAAAAGAGTCAGTATACTGTATTTTCTTCCAGTGTATGTGTCCTCGATCAAAATTTGGCATATCTTTTCTTATCAAGGCTTCAGTATGCCTCAGTCCGAAGTCCAAAGTCAACAGACTATGTTGTGGCTTATACGTGCAATTTTCTTCTTCACCCTGCAACTAGGATGCACAGAGTGTCCATGTTCTGATGTCCTTACCCCTTATTTTGCTCAGAGGAAATGCCCAAAATGAAGCCACAACTTTGCACAAAAGTTCTCTGCCTTTGCTTTGCTGGTCAAGCGTCCTTCTTCCTCGTCATGGATCTCGTCTGCATGTGCTGTGGTTCTTCCCTGTTGTCTGTAGTCTCTATGTGTTGGGGTGAGGGCAGAGGGTCTTCTCCGATGTATGGCTTGATGTCACCAAAAAATATCCAGGCTCTTCTTCCCTGTAACTTGACTGCAGAGGGAGTGACATCCTCCACTCTGAAGGGACCGTTGAACCTTGGCTCGTCCCACTTTTTATCTCGTGTGGTTTCTCACCAGGACCGTGTCCCCAGGGAACAATAGTGGCACACATAAACCCTGAACTTGGTCTGTTGTAGTATCTCCTTCTGTGTTCTGTGCTGCCCTGCACCCTTTTTGTCTTCGCTGCAGCTGTCCTGAAATTACAGTAAGACAAGATGTCATGCAATTCAAGTAATTTTGCAACCCTGTTGGCTGAGCATCACATCTAGCTCTATCTCAGGGTGTTAGTGGCGTGTGCATCCTTCTGCCTGTCGCAATTTCATGCGGCGTGAGATGGTGGTCAGAACCAAGCTGGTTTCTGAGCGCATACAGTTCCAGTGGAAGGCAGTGTAGCCATCCCTTCTTTAGAGTAAGCTTCAACTTGGCTATCCTTTCCTTTAACAAGCCATTGAGCTTCTCGCATATCCCATTTCCTTGAAGATGATACGCCGAAGAAAACTTCTGCTTTATACCAAGCAACAAGCTGATCTGTTCAAATACTGCGTTAACAAAGTGAGGTCAATTGTCTGACCTCATGACCTCACATACTCCCCATCCGGGAAATACCTCCATCACCAGAAATTTGGCTGCAGTGGTAGACTCTGGGTGTGTACATTGACCTGCTTCTATTCATCTAGAGAATGGACACACCACAACAATTCGGTACCTGTACCCTTTACATACTTGAATCATATCGACCTAATCGATATGCAAGTGATGAAAAGGCCCATTGGGCCTTGGGATGACTCCTCTAATTACTCGTAGTGTATGCCCAGCCGTGAACTGTTGGCAGATTATACAGTTCACCATAAAAAATGCAACATGCTCTGCCAAGTTCGGTATAAAGCAGTCTTCACAAATTGTTGCTGCTAGATTCTCTTTTGTCATGTGCGCTGGATAGTGTAACTGTTCCAGTGCTATTTTCAATAAGGCTAGAGTCATCACCAGTTTACCAGTGCTGTCTTGTTGCCACAAGCTCTCTAAGGGGTTTAAAGGACACCCTTGCCGCTTCCAGAGTTTTTTCTCTTCCTGTGATGCCTCCCTTGGAGCTCCATTAATTGGGTTTTCTCCATATTACTGTAACCGTCAGGTTCACTCTGTGCAACAATCATTCTTTCATGCACATCAGTTATTTCACTTTCATTATTATTTTGTCTTTGGTCGCCACATGCTTGGCTAATGTGTCTGCTGCTTGATTTCGTTGTGAGATAAAATCTGTCCCTTTCGTGTGGGCGGTGCATTTCACGACCACTATGCCCACTGGGAGTTGTAGTGCATTAATCAGCATGTCCAATAAGGCTGCGTGCTGCACTGGCGTGCTATTTGCTCAGAGGTAGCCCCTCCTTTTCCTGTGCGCTAGTCCTGCGAGTACTGTTGATGTCACATAGGCTGAGTCACTGTACACCATCACTTCCTGGTATGCGTGATTCCCGAGTGCGCGTATCGACGCCAATAATTCTGCAGCTTGTGCTGAATAATGAGATGGTAATCGTGCACTAATGAGTACTTGAAATTCTCCATTTGCTGTGTGCTTCATCACAGCAGTGCCTGTATATCTCTGCCAATCATTTTTACTGATTCACGAAGAACTGTGAACAAAGACGATGTGTCCTTCTGCCAATGCATTTTTTATCACTCTGGGAATCTCATCATAAAATTCTTCATAGTTTGCGCAGTCATGTATTGGCTCTCCTTCAGTGACTGGCTCTGCTATAAACATAGTGGGTTCACTATCTTACATTGAATTATTTTAATCGATGGATTTGATATGATCACTTCATAAGCAGAAGCTCTCTGAGATGTCAATGTGCCTTTTGGTTTATCTTAGATAGCAAATAATGCGTGCTTGACGAACAACGTCATTGAGCGTCCCATCATAATGGCTGTAGCCTTCTCTGAGGTGAACGCTGTGGCAGCTAAACTGTGTTCGCACAGAAAGTGACCTCTCATCACTGGGTTCAAATTCACACTGTAGTATGCTAGGGGCTTGTACCTAACGTGGTTCTCTGTGTGAGTACTGCCTTCATGATACTGCCATTTGTGTGTGAAAACAGGTCGAATTCTTCTGCATAATTGGGAATCCCTAAAACTGGTGCAGTGCAAACAGCCTTTTTTTGTTCGACAAACCCATCTTCCATAGTTTCTGTCCACTCAATTTTTTCTTTCGTCACCTGTGCTTTCTTTAGGGCTTGTAACAAGGGCTTGGTATAAGAGCTGTAGTCAAAGACCCATGCCTGACATAATTGCATAATCCTAGAAAACTCTGCATTTGTTTTATCATGTGTGGCTTGGCTGTGTTTAGTATGGCTTCAGCCCTTTATGGGGTAACCCTTTTCCCCATCATGCGAGATCAGCTGGCCTATGTACAGCACTTCTTGTTGACAATACTGTAACTTTTCTTGGTCAACTTTATATCCTTTCTCAGCAATACAGTCAATAGCTGAATAGATTTGTGTCTCCACATTTCCTCTGTCGTGCTCCAAATTAAGATATCATCCACATATTGTAAGACAACACTCTCTGATGCAATATTGCTTAAGTCCATCTGCAGGACTCTGTTGAAAATTGAAGGAGACTCACAGTACCCCTTAGGTAACTTTGTACTTTTCAGACGCATTTGTCTGAATGTGAATGATGTCAAATCTTGCGAGTCTTTGTGCAATGGGATTGAGAAAAATGTGTTTTTCGAGTCAATCACTGTGAAATATTTCGCCTCAATGGGTATATTACATAGGATTGTGGACGGGTTAGGGACTAGAGGGAACTCGGCCTCTACAATATAATTTATCGGTCTGAGATCTTGGATTAAACACCAAGACCCTCCCATTGATTTTTTGATAGGTTAAACTGCAGTGTTGCATGACGACTCTGACGTCACTAAAATTACCTGCTCCATCATAGCAGATATTGTTTTGAAAATCCCTTCATCTGCTTCCCTAGTCATTTGATACTGTCGTGCTTTTGGTAAAATTGCACCTGGTTTCAACGTAATCTTTACTTATCCGATTCCTTTCAATAAGCCGACGTCATAAGGGCCTGTAGTCCACACTGAGACAGGCACCATTGCCATTTCGTCGTCAAAATATTCAGGACGTTTTTGTGCCAGCATCATTCTCTGGGGCACGTCTCTTCTGATCATTTTCACCCAATAAATGAGATTAACCTCAACTTTCGTTTCATCTACACCTGTTTGCTCTTCCAACAGATCGTCATCAGTGACGTCATTCTAATTTGTATCCTTCCTCAATGGCGATTACTGTGCACCTTTGTCTGCCTTTGTCATCACAACCGTCGATCAATGCCATTTTTCCTTGCACTATGGCTGTGTGTATTGTCAAGGGAAACACCTGTCCCCTTTCCTCATGCCTAGGTATTCTTCGCCTAAATAGAAACTCATTTGGGGTTCTCATTGGTTTGTTTGTAAGGACTGGTAGCCATGACATTAATATACGCACTCCATCTGCAAATACTTCTGGTTCCAATGGAACAACTCTCATAGCTGTTTGTCCTGCGTACGTTCAAATAATGCATTCCTGGAGTTGAACATACTGTGCCCTTCTCCGTGAACGAGATTGTCATGTTTAACTTCATCATTAGGTCTCGACCCAATATATTTACTGGGGTTTGCCTCGAATACAGCAGTGGCACATTCATGTAACATTCTTCTATGGAAACTGGAAGTTCTTTTGTAAAAGGAACACGACTTGCTGCTCCTGTGAAGTATTTCTGGCATTGCCTGACAAAGAAAATGTGTCTTCACATAAAGAATACTCTTTATCCCCTATAAGGACATCTACCCTTGGTTCCTCATGAGGGTTTGGTGTTACTGATAGGATAGAACACATCAGGTTTCCCAGAGAGCTGTTCTAGTCCATATTTAACTTTGTCCCATGTTGAGTGAATGGACTTCCTCCATCACCAGTGTTATTTCTTATTCCAGAATTCAGTACTAGTCCTGTACTTGTTGTTTGTAACAGTTGCATCGGTGACTGTTGAGACTGTCCTTGCTAAAAATATTCTGAGGTTGCAAGCTTTGCTTTGCTCCCGGCGCTTGTTGTTGCACTGTGTGATTTTGTGCAACTCCATTTCCACCCTGCTGTAAAAACACAGGTGGATTCACCATCCCTACTCTTGTTCCTTGGTCGTTTTGCACCATGCCTTGACTTCTGCATGTGTGTGCTACATGCCCTGTCATCCCACACGTCCAACATATTGGCAGTGGTCTGATTATTTGCCCATTTGACATTTCCTGATTGCTGTTTTGCATGTTTTGAAAACCTCCCTGATCACCTTGGAAACCTCCCTGATAATTAGTCATCCTCTTCCTCGAAAGCCACTTCCTCTGGGGTAAAACCTGTTATTGCCTTGATCAACTTGCCTTTGATTATTGACCTGCTGTATGTTCGATCCGTCTGTGCTAGTTATCATTGTCCCTTCAATGGCATATTTTGACAATTTCTTCTGCACTAAGTTTGCCTCTTCAGCTTTTTCGTGCAACTTCTTTTTCGCGATTGCAATAGTGTGCTATGGTCAGCTGCATTTCAGACCATGATTTGGCCTCAATTCCTACCAATTTCTTGAGCTGCTTCTGTACCTGATCTGGCAGCCCTTGGCATAACATATAGCAAAACACGGGTATGGATTTCCCCCCAAGATTCCCAGGTTTCCAGCACCCAGGCATCTTGGAAATTCTGAATGTAAAGCAAAGGATCCTCTGACTCCTTCATTTTACGTGTCATTATAGCTCCCATGTCTGAAGTCTCCGGGTGTAGCAATTGTAATGCTTTCCATACCGTGGCTCACCATGTGCAGTATTAACTGTAGTCACACCAGGGTAACCTGCACGTGTCCACACATCGTCAGCTCTATCACCAAGTATGGCGATTAAAAGCCCCTTAATATCCCTGATAGCTAACGTGTTCCCTCCCATCATATTTTCTAATTCATGTATCCATTTTCCGGCTCCAGATGTTAACATTGGAAGCTTATTTTTCAGATTTTCTCGATCCATGTGTGGCCAGGGTATATACTGTGGCCTCGTTCCTCCTTTTTCGAGTAACGGGATGTAACACATGGCACTCCTTTTCCTTCTCATCATTTTTCTACCCACTGCAGGGGTAATATTCCCACAACGCAGTCTACCTGGCAATGTCCTTAGTCTGCTCACATATGGTGGTGGATACACCCCCCTCGGACCGTAAGATACTCCTTCATGTCGGTCTGATTGTGTGGCTGACTCTGATGCCTTAGGTGCAAACCCACTAGAATCTGACCATCTTATTCCCTTTACCCTAGAGAAGCATTTTTCCCATCTTCTGTCATCTTATCTTTCCTCACATTGCTCTCTTTCTGCATCCAATATTGTCTGCACCCAACTCGTGCAAGTCCTCTCATCTTCCTCGTTCCTGTTTAGTGTCAACCTATCTAGGGACAGCTCTCTATTTCTGCTACTTTAGGAGGCCTCCTCAGTGTCGTACAACTGAGTGCTCTCAAGACGCTCATCCTCTCCTCTCCCTTGGGGTACCTGTTCTAGCCCCATTTCATCATATACTCTATTGATCGTCTCTCCGATGCTTCTGGTGTCTAAGTCATGTTCCATATTTGTCCTTGACGTGCCTGGTACTGAATCGTACTCAGGAAAGTATTCTTCTATGTCTACTACTGGATCAGGTTTTTAACCTCCCTTTCAGATATTCAAGATCCTTTGCTCTCTGTCTTCATTTGAGTTCTATGTCGTCATTGAACTCTCTGTGCTTTCTCACTTCCTCTCTGACCCTATCTTCTTCTTGTTTCCTTGCATCTCTTCACTCATTTGCCCTTTGTATTTCCTCATCCCTTCGTCTTTTTTATTCTCTTCTCCCATTTCTTTTGTTCTTCTTCTTCTATTCTCCTTTGTTGCTGCCTGTCCTGATCATTAGCTGTTCTTTGCTACGTTTTCTTTTTTGCTCCTCACGATATAATTGCTCTCGTTTCTGCCTATCTTTTCTCTTAGTTCCTTCCTCTCCCAATCGTTTTTCCTTTTCCTTCTCTTTCCTTTTTGAATCGTCTGGCTCACGCTTTTGCTTCATATCTTCAATGCCTTTACCATCGAGTTTCAATAAAATCTGACCTCCCATACATTTGTTCTGTGTGAATGTCATCTCATCAATCCTGTCCTCATCTCCTTTCCGTCTCTTTCCCTCTCTACTCATATCTAGAAATGTAATTGCGTCTGCTTGGTCTCCTTTTTCTTTCTCGCGTCTCTCCTTGTCCCTCGGGACTTTGGAGGTAATATCTCTGTCTCTGTCCTTCTCTGGGCTTTCATCACTACTTGGCATAGATGACTCATATGACGGGTTGCTATATCCTGTGGCTGCTTTAAGCACACTCAACGGGTATAATCATTCGTCTTTACTGGCTTCGCTTTTTGTTTCAGATGGGGCGAGTGGCGCAGAAGGCGTTTCACCCCCCCTATGTGCATATGTTAAGTATCCAATCTAACGGTGGCTCCTGCTCCTTTTCCTCTTGGTGCATCTTCCAAAGCTCTAAATTAGCTAGGTGTTTCTAACTTTTTGCTAGTATACATGGCATGCAAATATGTCCTCATGTGTTGAAGGACCGTTTTAGGTAGAGATCCGTCTTGGGGCCATGGCATAACCATTTTGTTGGCGGTTCCTTAAACCCATTCTCCACTGTACTTCTTCAGCTTAGGTGCCTGTTTTGGCAACTGCTTGCACAAGTGTACTAACGGGGTAACGTCTTCCATGCTTGAATCTGTTTATCCTCTCCTCATATTACACTTTGTTATGCTTTACGTTTCTCAAACAAGATCAACAATATGAGCGAGCACGATTCGTTGCAAGCTCCAATCCCATTTTTTCACCAAAAATGTTACTTTTTCCTTTTAAACAACAACCATCAATCCATGCCATAAACCATGTTGTCTCTTCAATCGTGTAATTTTCATGCTATTTCCCCCCAAAAATGTCTTACCTCATGACGTCAGAAAAAAAAACACAAGACAGACACAACAGACTAGACAGACTCCGGCCGGCTACATAAATCTCATGCCATCTACTTCCTCAGATGCATTTCTACCTCTATTATTATTCCGACATGGAATGTAAGCCCATTTCTTTCAGATCGCCTTTTAATTGATTCTGGTCTAGTTTATGGTCCTATTCATTCAGGACTTTAAATGCAGGCTTCTTTTAGCGATATATTAAAATCTCGGTATCTGGGCGTATACTCTTCTCTCAGTTATCCTCCCGGTATCTCTCTCTATTCTCTCAGGTATCCTCCCGGTTAATATACTCTCTCGGGTAGCCTCCCGGTATCTCTCTCTATTGCTAGCCACCCTCAAGCCAATATTTTCCCCATATATATATATATATATATATATTATACTCTTACTCTGTCACTAATTTTGTCCCACCTCCCTCCGTTACCTTCCCTTACTTGTTTTAAGGCATGCAACTTTTTTGCCAAAGTATTCAGTCTTTTTCACTCACCGTTCCCATTTTTTTGCTATCAGGATGCTCGGGGTCACCGCCTTCATTTCCGCCTCTCCGTGCCGTTCATCCGATTAGCTGCTCATAGAAGTGGGAAGGGGTTTATGGGGGAAAACAAAGGTTCCTTCAGACCTAACCTACAGCATTTTTACTTAGACTAACCACTATCTACAAGGAGCCTCTCGTTCTACTCAGCGGAGGGCAAAGGACTCGTGATATTGCCGAGGACTCAGAGTTATTTATGTCGACGGCCAATGGGTGTCTTATTTAATCGATTCTAATCAATAACCATACATTTTTGCTACCAAGTGTACTGGATGGACCCCAGCCGGCCGATAGGACTGGGAGTTTCCAAACAGCACTTTAAGATGAGCAGCAGCACCCTTGAAATGAATGGGGATGCAGATTCATTCTCTTGTACCAAATCAATAATGACAACTCAATAGTTTGGCAAAGGGAGTCTGTTTAATGACAAGTACAAAAAACGGGGAGGTCAATGAATATCAGCAATCGCTCGATCTTCTTTCTCGCTTCAACTCCAATTAACTTCAGAAAAAACATAACATTTATACCAAAAACTCATCATCACTGACGTGTAACTCTTTTAAACTTTGCATGCAACTTGATTGGTTCTAGGAAGGTAACTTAAATATAGCTACTGTATCTGTATATGGTAACAGGAGAGGAGATTGGATAGACAATATCAGGTGGGGCAACTAAGCCCTTCCTTCAAAATGGCTACTGTAAACGTCACTAAAAATATGACGTCTCATTGGTTCTACTAAATATAGGAGCCTAGATTAGATGGTCCACTATGATTGGGTTGGCATCAACCCCACTCATACTTTTCCACTTGCACTTAGCGTGCAGGATAGCCAGCCAGGTGCACGGAGTTCGTCTGCACCCCAGCCTCCCTTCAATTATTGTTACATACAATCATCACCGCAGTGGTCATGTGTCAATTATTTCTTTGTGGTTGGCCTCGAGTCTGCTTCTTGGTCTAGGAAAGCTAAGGCATCTAGGCATAGGAAAGGTCCATGCATAGGTGTGAAAGTTTCATCCCTTCCTGCGTGTCTGGTCACGTGATTCCAACACCATGAAATTGGCTTTTTTCTTCATGCAATTTTGTGTATTTGATTTAATTCTGCCAGTTGTCTGCATCTGTGGTTTATCATGACCTTTCTGGACAGGACAGGATACTCTGTTCTTCTTCGCTTTAATTGTATTTATTGTTGGCCTATTTCAGACGATACGACCTTGGCTTCTTGGCATGTTTACCTTCGTCTGAGTTTCTCCCCATCTTTAATTCTCAATTTGGTTGCTGTGAAGCTCTCTTGTTGAGACCTTTAGTAACCTTGGTTGATTCTGCTCTTGTGCGCAGAGGAAGTATACTTATATAAAAGTTCTCTTTTAAGGTAGATATGTACAGGTGGCGCTTGCCGCAATCTATCTCACTACTAAGCATAAGCAAGCCTCACAATTTCTGTGCTTCATGCGGTTACTTTGCATATGTACACGTTTAAACTAACTGAATATCTTCATCATGCTTATGGCACGATGAAGGCTTAGGATTAGGATCTCACTTGTTCATGGTGTCTCGTCTCGTTTGTCATCATTGCCAGGTCGTTATATCTTCTATATTTGAGTCAGTTCGGGTTCTTAGGACGTCCTCCTTCAATATCTTCTTTTTTTTTTTTAAACAGTTTTTATTATTTTTAAAACAAACAAACAATACAAACCAAACTGGCAGCGCTTTTTGCAACAAACACATGAACATCAATTAGTCAAGACCACTGCTCCCCAAACCCTCGCCCCTCGAGCTTGTTTGTCCCTCTCATTCCGTATCTGCTGCGTGTGGCAGGGTATCACCTTCTTCTGAGACTGCATAATCCGTTATTGTTCCAAACAGTCCTACTATTAATGCTCTCCATGCTAGCAGGGTGCTCACTTCTTCCCCACACTTGCTACTTGCCTCCTGCCATACCACCGTTTCAGCCTCTGCCCATTTTTGCAAATCCCGCCACCATACCTCCACCCGTGGCTTATGGCACTGCTTCCATCCCATGGTAATCCTTCGTTTTGCGAGCACATATGCTAAGTCCTTCAATTTCCCAACATGTTTAAGTTTCCGTGGTCTGGGAAACCCTCCTAACAGGCAGGCCCAGGCCGTGTCTATAGTGAGCGTGACCCCTTTATCTGCTAGTTTTTGGGCCACTTCTCCCCAGAAACTCTCAATCACTGGGCAAGACCAAAACATGTGTGTCATATCAGCATGTTCCTTATCGCATTTTGGGCACGCTTGTCGTCCTGCATTTACACACTTCGATATTCTCATCGGGGTCATGTAAGCTCTGTGCGTTATGTACAACTGTATTTGTTGTAATCTGGCATTTCTTGACACCTTCTTGTGGTATCCCATAGCACGCTCCCACATCCCATCTTCCATCTGTGCTCCCACCTCTGTTTCCCAATCCAACCTCAAATGCGTCAATTCCTTCCCAACCCTGGTCATCACCATCTCATACAGTCTAGAGATCTCATGCCCTCCTTCTGATATATCATATATTGTCCCCATAATGGCGTCTGGTTCCTCCGCCAATACAGTCTCAGGCCAGATTTTACGAATATTCTGCACCAGCCATAGATACGTGACATACTGGCCCTTATGCAAGCCCGCCTCTTCCCCTAGTTCTTCAAAATCCTTAATGGCCCCCTCTTGCCAGACATCCCCCAATGTAACCAGCCCGACCAACTCCCAGTAGGTCCTGTTTATCATCCTTAGTTGTGTGTCTTCCCCTGCCAAGGCAACCAACGGCACCTGCGGGGAACACGGGTACGGGTCCTCCATCATTCGACATACTCTACGCCACATCTTCCACCCAAGCAACATCATACTTGGGCGCTCCTTCATTTCTGACCTAGGCAACCAAATAATTTCCTTCAGGTAAAACGGAGTGCAGTCCTGTCCAAACAGCTTACATTCGGGAGTTACCCCATCAGAGAGCCATTTGACCACATATTGCAAATGGCCAGCTACATAATTTTTTTTTTAAAAGTATTTTATTGGTTTTTTCAAGAAAGTGAGAAACATTACAAACTTACAAGTGTGGTAATAAAAAAAAAGCGATACAACAAACAAAAAAGGAAAAAAGAAATAAAAAAAAGTAACGTGAGAACAACCAAAACAACAGCAGTCTACGTGTAGCGTTAATTATGAGATATTTGGTGGCAAGTAAAAATTATAGTTCCGATGTTACAGGAAGCGAGGGGAACAGTTTCGGGTAATTCCATCTCTGTATCAGTATGAAAAATCGGGTGTTGCAGGACGCTACAGTCCCTCAGGGAGGCTTATAGTTTGCCTTGAAGCGCATGTCACTCAGGAGGGCTTTCCAGGAGTCCAGGGTCCCACTTGTGGCTTCTCCGCTGGTTGTGATCCCGTCTTGCCAGGCCCTGGTTTCAGCAGTCGTCTATCTCGCCAGTTCGCTCAGCCACCGAGCATGGCTGGGGCCCGCTGGGGTCTTCCAGGCCATCGCTATTGTTCTCTTGACCAAGATGCATGAGATGTCCATTAGTTTCACCAAATGTTTAAGTTTGCCCGGTCTAGGATATATACCTAGTAGGCACTCACCGGGCGTCCAGTCATATCTTACCATGCCAGCTTCTGCGCAGGATTGTTTGGCTTTGGACCAGAGTGTTTTCACTTTGATGCAGGACCAGAACATGTGGATCATATCTGCCTTGTCATTTCCGCACCATGGGCACGTCGGGGGTATTTTCGGGTTGAATGTGGCAATCCTGTGGGGAGTCATATATGTTCGGTAAAGGACATTCAGCTGTATTTGTCCGAATCTGGAATTCCGGGACACTTTCTTGGGGTAAATCAGTGCTCTCTCCCATTCCTTGTCAGTAAGTGGTGATTCAAGATCTGCCTCCCATTTCGCCTTCAGTGCCTGACCTTTGGGGTTAGGCTTGTCTATGAGTCTGTTGTAAAGTCTGGAAACTGGTCTCCAACCATCTGAGAGGTCATGCATTTCCTGTAACAGTGGGTCTGGGGTGGGCTCTTCCGGCCAACTGTTCCACTGCTTCTTAGCGATCTGTTTGATCCTGTGGTACCAGAGGAACTGGCCCTTGGAAAGTCCTTCAATGTTCTGTAACGACTCGAAGTCCCTGAATTCCCCATCTGTGAACATGTCTCCCCATGTGTATATGCCTGCTTCTTCCCATCTCCTGGGCGTGGGAAGTTCCGCCTCTGACTTGCACACATCCACCATTATGGGGTTATCCGGTGAGTACGGATGTTTCACTTGCCTTATGTGACAGGCCCTGGCCCATATCTGCCTGCCCAGTTTGACAATCAGCGGAGCTTCGGGAGGTAGCCGAGGGGGAAACCATAGAGTTTCTTTAGGTATTAAGTTTGTGGAAGATTGCCTGAGTAGTTCCAGTTCGGCCGATGTGTCATCAGACAGCCACTTCGTAATGTGACTGAGCTGGGCCGCCAAGTAGTAAAGGTGAAGGTCTGGGAGTTTTATTCCACCTTCCTTATGTGGGAGAGACAGCGTGGCCAGTGTGAGCTTGTGTCTGCGCGGACCCCACAAGAAGTCCTTGATGATGGCCTCTAGTGTCTTGAAGAAAGGCGGGCGAACGTAGTGGCAAATATTGGCAAAGAAGTACAGAAATCGAGGAAGGATTATCATTTTGGCAATCGCCGCTCTACCCACCATTGACAGTGGTAGTTTGGACCAAAATTTGATTGAACGCCGAAGGCCGGTGACTGCTGCTATAGTGTTATGTTCGTGTGTGAGTAGCGGGGTGTGACCCACATTGATTCCCAGGTACCGGAACTTGTCAAGTTGCCACTGTATTCCGATAGGCGGGAGGTCGTCTACTGCAATGCCCCTCAGGCTAGCTAGGGGGAATGCAGTTGATTTGTGTCTGCTGAATCGTATCCCTGAGTACTTTGCATAATTGTCGAGAACTTCTAGCGTTGTGGGTGCGTTGAGCTCAGGGTTCCTCAAGTAGAGAAGTACATCATCCGCGTATAATGAGATTATATTGTAAGCGTTGCCCACCTTAATGCCCGCATCAAAAAACTGTTGGCGAAAGTATATGGCTATTGGTTCTAGGCCCAATATATATAGCATGGGCGAGAGTGGGCACCCCTGTCTCGTGCCCCTTTGTATTGCCCAGGATCCCGAGACAATTCTGCCTGTTTTAACCCTTGCCATTGGCGAATTATAAAGTACCTGGATCCATCTGATGAAGCCCGCACCAAAGCCGAAGCCCCTCAAAACCTCCACAAGCCACTCCCAATAGATAGAGTCGAAGGCCTTGATGGCATCAAGTGACAGTATCGCCAGGTCCTCCTCTCGGTCGTGGGTTTCGGCCATGATATGTTGTAGTCTCCTGAGGTTGGCCGTGGTATTGCGTCCTGGGACGAATCCATTTTGATCTTCGTGAATTATGGATCCTACCACTCTGGCGAGTCTGTTGGCTAATATGGAAGTGAGGATCTTACTGTCGTAATTCAGCATAGCCAAAGGTCGATAAGAATCACATTCGGTGGGTGACTTGTGCGGCTTGAGCATTGGAATAATTATGGTCTCTTTCATGGTGTTGGGCAGGATGCCATTTGTGTAGGCTTCTTGATAAACTTCATGCAGGATGGGGGTGAGTATGGGTTCGTAGGTCTTGTAGAATTCGGGCGGGAGACCATCACTGCCGGGGGCTTTACCATTAGCGAGCGATCTGATGGCCGCTGTCACATCTTCGGAAGTGATTTCTGAGTCCAGTTCCTCCCTCTGCTCGCTGGAGATTTGAGGGAGGCCTATCTCCTCCAATGTTTCAATTAGTTCTGCGGCGGGCACCTGGGACTCGTGGGCATACAATTTGGAGTAGAACTTAGCAAAAGTCTCGTTGATCTCCATCTGCGTCTTGTGTGTTGCTCCTTTTTCGTCCTTTATCTCCGTTGGCAGGTGTTTAGGGTGTTCCCGCTTGCAGAGCCAGGCAAGCAATCTGCCGGGTTTGTCAGACTCTCTGTGGGATCTGACGGTACGTGTTGCGAAGTCAAATTTCTCCAGTCTGACCCATGATTCCTGGCATTTTATACGGGCTGTTTTAAGGATCTTTTCGGACTCTGGAGAAATGTCAGGGGCGGACTCTAGTCTTGCGATCTCTAATTCCTGGGCCTCGAGAGAGGACTGTAGTTGTCTGCGGGTTCCGCCCGCTCTTGAAATGATTTCTCCCCTGGTAACTACCTTCATGGCCTCCCACAGTGTGGACCAGGTAGCCACCGATCCCTTATTGATTTCGACATATTCCTCTAGCTTCTCAGCAAGGTCCTCTCTGAACTCCGGATCATCCAACGCTGCTGTAGGCATCCTCCACATGGGAATTGGAGGTTTGGGTCCACGCAGCTGCCAATGCATGGCAAGCGGGGAGTGGTCGGAGATCGATCTCCCCAAATATTCAGTGGATGTGGCCAGTGGAGATTGTTCCTTATCAACAAACAAGTAGTCGATCCTTGTGTGGACGCCATGTGGAGCTGAGTAGTGTGAGTAAATTCTGGCCTCTGGGTGTTGCACTCTCCAGATGTCTACCAGGTTGAGCTGGTCGAGTGTTTCCGTCAAGGAGGTGGATGCGGGATTGCTTGGCTGAGGAGGAGGGCGCGATCTGTCCTTGCTTAAGTCCATGACGCAGTTGAAGTCTCCCCCCCACACGAAGGTCCTGCCTCGGTGTTGTGCCAGTCTAGCACTCAACGTGCTTAAGTGTGACGGGATTCTGTGTTGCGGAAAGTATGTGTTAATGAAGCACACTGGGGTTTGTTCTATGGTGCCCCACATTGATGTATATCTCCCTTCGTTGTCAGAATCCCAGCCTTCTAGCTGGAAAGGCACATTCGGGTTCACCCATATCAGTACGCCTCTCGCATATTTGGAGTAAGGAGACCCCCTCGTGGTCCCATCCCATCGGTCTGTTAACTTAGACATGGAGTCCGCTGTAAGGTGGGTCTCTTGTAATAGCGCAATCGAGACCTTCTTCCTCCTGAGGTAGGACTGTACGCGGTTCCTTCTTAGGTATGAAGCCATCCCCCTCACATTCCATGTCATTACAACAAGTTGCGACGCCATCGGATCGGTGTTCTGAATTCGTCTTGGGGTTCTGGCCCTCTGGCTCGGTGGTACGACGAGCCACAGGAGGCGTTCTGCGGGCGGGGGGCCCCTGGTTCATGAAGTCTTGTGTCGTAACTTGCCACCATCTTGTACTTTACCAACATTGATGATTCGTAGACTGCAAAACCAACTAAACTAATGATATAACACAAACTGGTGCGCCCAGCGACTACAACACTGTCGCGGTGCTCAGGCGCTCTCGAGCCGTCTGAACCCATCCGGGAATCGGGCGCGAGCTGGGTCGGGCGGTGAACTGGCCCAATTGGATTTTCTGCTGGGGGTAGGGTTGGTGCGAGGCGGCAGGGCCGTGCGAGGGCCGCTTCCGTAAGTTAAACTGTTATTTGGATTACCTGCTGGGGTCCGGTTACTGGTGGTGGGAGGAGACTCGGGACTTAATCTTCATTCCGAGGGGGATCCTTGCCATCGGCTAGGTTATTATCTTCTAGCCACATATTGGCCGCCTCCGGGTTTTCAAGAAATATCGCTCGCCCATTATGAACAACTCTCAGGCGCGCGGGGTACAGCAGCCTGTATTTAATGTCCAGTTGGCGAAGCTTCGCCTTGATCGGGACGAATGAGTTCCTTTCCCTCTGCACTTTCTGGGTGTAGTCGGGGTAAATAGTAATTTTTGAGTCCCCCCTTTCTATGGGACCTGCTTCCCTGGAGTGCCGTAGGATGGTTTCTCTATCTTGAAAATTCAATATTTTGGCTATTATTGGCCGTGGATGCGAGCCGGGGGGAGGACGTCTCTGGAGGGATCTATGTGCCCTTTCAACCGCAAAGCCTTGGGTTAGTTTTCCGGCCCCGATCTCCTGTAGCAGAAGGGTTTTGACATAGGATGTGGTGTTTAGGCCCTCTGTTCCCTCCGGGATACCCAGGATCCTGATGTTCCCCCGTCTGGCCCGTCCTTCGGCTTCCTCCACCCTTCCCTCCAGGAAGGCGACCCTCCTCTTTAGATCGGAGACTTCGGACTTCAGGGTTGTGGTGGCCCCGGACAGCTCCGTCGTGGAATTCTCGACGGTCGTTACCCTCTCCGTCAAGTTGCGGGCATCCTGGCGGATGAGTTGTATTTCCATTTTGAACTCATCAATCTTGGCGTCAATGTGGGTTCTCAGTGAGGCAATGGCATCTAATATCTGAGAGCGATTGTCGTTGACCTCCCCTTCGTTCGGATGGGTGTTTTCGGAGAGGCTAGGTCGGGACTGGGTGGAGGTCTTCGCCTTGGTCGAGACAAAGGAGTCCATGGCGGCGGCCCTGCTCTTGTTCTTGGTGGCCATCTTGAAGCCGCTGGACGTGGATCGCCGAACCTGCAGGGCAAGTGCGTGCCCCGGGCAGCCGAGTCAGGGAGCCAAGTGCAGGCGGCCCGAGTGTGCGGTGGTGGTCAGGGGCCCACCAAAGGGTGTTATGTAGGCTCACGCGCCTTGAGTTTCCGGGCCACCGAGTGCTTCAGCTGGAATCAGATCGTTCGGGTGATGGCCGTGGGGCGGGGTGCTGCTTCACAAAGGTGGCGAGTTTCTCTTTATGTGATGCCATCCACGTGGTTCTAGTTGTAGTCCGCGTTGCATAAATTGGGCCAGCCGAGGGGTAACGGGGTCAGGTACCTGGGGGCCTGTGTCGATTCAGCGTCGGACCGGGGTCACCCCCCCCGGCCTTGTTGCCAATCCCCAAAGCGCTCCGTCAGGGGACTCTGGTACAGGGGCTGCGTGAAGCTGTGCCAGGCGCCATCTTGGATCAATGCGCGGCGGAGGGGAGGGTGGGATCCGGAGCCCACCGTTCCTCCCGGGGGCACCAAAAATTCCAACACTCGAGTAATTCCCAATGGGGAGCACCTCCCCCACCGATGCGTGCTTTTCCGCTGGCTGCAACCACTCTTGTACAGGAAAAAAAGGATCAGGAAGCGGCGTCTCGGCCGGAGCCCGGCAGATCAGCTTCTGCCCTCCATCGGCTCCAAGCCACGCCCCCATGGCCAGCTACATAATAAGCCTCAAAATTAGGCAGCTTAATACCCCCTTTTTCATAGAAATTCTGCAACTTCCATAGCGCCACTCTATTCCGAGTGCCATGCCATAGGAAGTCTCTGCACATACTATTCAGCTTGGCAAAAAACTTCTTAGGTATCGTGTATGGAATATTGCTGAAAAAATGTAAGAACGTAGGTAGGACCACCATTTTGAGCATCGCCCCCCGTCCCATCATCGCCAACGGCAACTTCTCCCAAAACTTCATACTTATACGGATTTTTCTCACAGCCACCTCGGTGTTGTGCAAATGTTCCTCCTCTACCGTGTGATACACATCTATTCCGAGGTAGCAGAAGGAGCCAACTGCCCATGGTATCGACAACACTGGCAACTGCTCCGGAGGGGTTCCTATGTAGCTACCAAATGGGAAAATGCTCGATTTTTGGGGGTTCACCGCTATGCCAGACAGTTCTGCATACCTTTCCATTACCTCCAGAATATATTGAAGATTTTCCTCCGGATATTTCAGATATAATAGCAAATCGTCAGCATACAGGGATATTAGGTGTTTCTCTCCCCCTACTTCAATGCATATCATTTCATATTGTTGTCGAAGGTACACTGCCAGGGGCTCCAGGGCCAGAATATATAACATCGGGGACCAGGGGCACCCTTGTCTGATGCCTCTGCTAAATTGCCACCTCTCAGATATCACCGCTCCTGTATGTACCCTAGCCAGCGGCTCACTGTACAGCAACTTCGCCCACCTAACATAGCCCGGCCCCATCCCGTATTCCTTCAGGGCCTCCAGCAACCACGACCACCTGACTGAGTCGAAAGCTTTGACTGTATCTAGGGACACAAACGCCATTTCACCCTCGCTCTTGCTCCCCCATTCAATCACCCGGTGGAGTCGCCTATGGTTGTGGGTTATACTTATGTTGGGGACATAACCTGTCTGGTCCGGATGTATCAATTTACTAATAACTCTCCGCAACCTATTGGCCAGGACCGCCGTCAATATCTTGCCGTCCTGGTTGAGCATTGACAAGGGCCTATAGGAGCCGCAGCTATGCCCTGATTTGTTGGGCTTAGGGAGCAGTATTATTATCGCTTCTCTAAGCGATTCCGGCAGCCGGCACACCTCAAACGATTCATTAAACATTTCTAGCATGGGGGAGTACCTCCTCTCTATATGCTTTATAAAATTCGCTAGGGAGTCCGTCCACCCCCGGGGTCTTACTGGTGGGCAGCTGCCTCACCACCTCTTCCAATTCCTCCAAAGTAATCGGTTCATCCAGCTCCTCTCTTTCTTCGGCACTAATCTTAGGTAATCCCATATCTCTTAAGGTTTCTCTTATCTCCTCTCGGTTGCCCCCCCTTTGTCCTCATATAGTGCCCTGTAATAATCTAAGAATGCCTCATTGACTTCCTCTTGGGTGTTCGCTACCTCTCCATCCTCTCTAGTTATCGTCCTAATCGGAGGCCTAGGGGTTTCATTCTTGTATAACCATGCCAAGAGACGGCCCGTGTTATCCCCACCTGCATGCTGTCTCTCAACATACTTCTTATAGTTGAGGTTGCAGAGCCTTTCCCAAAGTTCTGCACACCGCTGCTGTAGTTTAAGTACTACCTCCGCATCCCCCCTCCCTATTGAGTTCCCGTTCCAGTTCATCCTCAGCTTCCCCTAACTCTGTTAGGACCCCACCTTGCAGGCCCTTTGATTTAGCAATGGCAGCACCCCGCAATACCACCTTGAAGGCTTCCCAGAGTGTGCCCGCCGAATCCACACTACCAGCGTTCTCCTCGAAATAATGTGTGATCTCATCCCTGATATCCTCTCTAAAGACCGGATCCTTGAGCACCTCAGCACGAAGGCGCCACGTCGGTATCCGCGCTCTGGGGCGCAATACTGCCAATCCAGGACCAGAGGCGAATGGTCCGACAGGACCCTCGCTTTGTAGTCTATTTGGGTGGTCTGTATCACCACATCTGGCATGGCAAAAACGTAATCAAGCCTTGTATGCAGTTGTTGCGGGGCTGAGTAATGCGAGTACTGTTCCTCATTAGGATGTTTCAGCTTCCAAACATCTTGCAGCCCGAAGTCGTCGAGCAGTGTCTGTAATGCCCTGGCCGCTGGGGTGGGCCTATCAATCTTATCATCAGATCTGTCTACCCTGGGGTTCAGTACGCAATTAAAATCCCCTCCCCAAATAACCGCCCCACCCACACACGCACCCAGGTTAGTACACATAGTCCTAAAATATGCCACAGTATTTTGATTGGGGGCATACGTATTTACAATGCACACCTCCCTATTCTCCACCAGTGCCTTCAATATGACCATCCTCCCCTCCGTATCCACCACCTCTTGTGTAAGTTGGAGCGGAACGTGCGGTGCCACCCAGACCAACACTCCCCTAGCGTAGGCAGAATACGGAGAGCCCACTACAGTACCTCTCCACTTCTTCCCCACCAGTTCCAACTTTTGCCGAGTCAGATGCGTCTCTTGCAACAGTGCAATATCAATCTTCTCTCTTTTCAAATACATCATGACCTTGTTCCTATTTAAGTAACTATTGAGTCCCCTGACATTCCATGTTACGATCTTAAGATCCCCCATAGCTTATAAGTATCCTCCCCCCTTCCGTGCAGCAAATCCCACCTGCCCACGCGATACAGATACACCCCTCTGGCTTTTCCTTGTAGCCTCTTGTACAAACTCGAACTCCCCATAACTATACACACCCCAAACTCCCCACTTCCCTCCCCACCCTCTACCCATCCCTTCCCCAACACCACACTCCCCAACTGCTGCCCAGCTCCATCCATGGAACTCAGGCACCCCCACATCTAGCCCTGCAAGCACCAAACAATGCCCAGAGCTCAGTAGGGTAAAGTCACCCTAATGGCCACTTAACTAAAGTTACTAAGTGGGGTAAAGAGATCCGCTCTGCAAGGCTCCTCAAAATACGCAATAGTCACAGTGCTCGTAAATATTGTGCAACAGTCTGACCTTTTCTGCTTAAGGACGCGCAAATGACTATAATCAAGTCCCAGAGATCTATTCAGCTCCATTTTATAGCACTCTCCCCGTGCACTACTTATCTCCTCCATTTCCTCTTCCCGTACGAACGTCAGGCTCCTGGTGACATCCCTGCGTGTCGAGCCATCCCATGGCGTCCTCCGGAGTCTCAAAAAACAAAGTTTTGTGTTTATGAAAAACTTTCAATTTTGCCGGATACAGCAACATGTATTTATGGCCCACCTCTCTCAATCTCCGCTTTACCGTCTCAAAGTTCATGCGGCTACGCTGCACAGTCAGGGTATAGTCCGGGTAGGCCGTTATGTTTGCCGCTCCTTGTGTAATCGTTCCTCCCTTGCGGAAGTGTTCTAATATCCTCTTCCGGTCCCGGTAATTAAGGATTTTGGCAATTACTGGCCTAGGCGGGTTTCCCGGCGGCGGCCTCCTTGTTAGAGCTCTATGCGCACGTTCCACTGCGAATCCTTGAGATAAGGCTCCTCAAGGTATTTCCTGCAACAGCATAGATTCAATGAACTCCGTGGGATCGTGGCCCTCCGAGCCTTCTGGCAGGCCCACGATGCGAATGTTGTTACGTCGGGCGCGTCCTTCTGCCTCCTCCACCCTGCTCTCCAAGTTGCCCACTCTCTGCACCAGGGCATGCAATTCGGCCTTATGGGAGGCACAATCCACGGTGTTCGGGCTCACCTCTTTCTCGAGGGTCTCAGTGCGCTACGCCAAGGACCTGACGTCCTGCCGGAGTAAATTCACCTCCTCCTGCACTTCACCGACCTTAAGGTCCAATGCCGTTTTCAACTCAGTTACGGCCAGTTCAAGCTTAGCTTCCCAGGTCGCCTTCAAGTCCGCAATCGCAGCCAGGACCTCTTGGTTAGTACCTTCAATATCTTCTTAGCTTCTTCGGGTATTACATTCTGTCGATTGTCATTCTGTCTCACTTGTCGATATGGTTTTCTCAATGGGTACCTTACTGTCCAGGTTTTTTTAGGTGTCGGTACTTCAATAGGTGCTGTTATTCTGATAGGTACTGGACAGAGCCCAACTGCGGCTCTCTGCTGATTTATTTTCTCATCATACGATACATATTTCTGTGTGAAGGTTCCTGATACTTCAAAATGGGGGGCAGGAGTGCGAATCAAGCTTGGCACCTCCTCTCCAGCAGGCAAATTTATCAGTAAGCATTTCAACTTTGGCTATTGCACATGATCAATATAATCCCCAAATAAAATGTGAGTATGCAAAAGGAGTTGTGTCTTAGTGAACATACAGACACATTATGTACACCATAGTGAACACAAAAGCATTGCAGGATGTATTGACCAGAGCAGAATGTACTTGTCAACAACAGACAGGCAATAGGTTTAGAGCCTCAGCATCATGCCGTAATATATCCTGACATCTGCTTTTTAAGATTGGTGAACAATGAGAACTGACTTCTTTAGATCAGGAAGTATTATGCCCCCCGTCCCCAAGGTGAGGGCCCAGCCAAGAGACCCTTTTGCCCTTAAAGATGTCTCTGCTGACACTGTGGTATCTGTAGCAATTTTGTAATGAGCGCTAGGTAGAGACGAGAAGCCTGGACTAGTCTGGAACTGTCCGATAACCCTGGGTGGATTCCCAGCTTTCCCAGAACGTGAGAGTCTCCTCGGGTATACTTGTGGTAAGGCTCTGCACCTGTGGTGCCAAAGTAGTGAGGGACTGGGATTGGCTGTTGTCTAGTAGTGATTCAGCTACACCCACTCACTCGCTTAGGAGTCAGAACAATGCTTTAAACAGCTGTCAACCATCCTGGATTTCATTTAATGACAGTACTGCACTCTATAAAGTGCCGCTGGATCTGTGATGTATTGTTTCACTGAGGCCAGTATCTGGAAATGCCCATAAACTCTGTGTAAATGATTGGATTTACCCCACTCTTATGGTGACTGCTCAACTCATGGAGCGAGAGTGCCTGGTTCTGTCAGAGGAGCTGACTGGCAGGAGAGGGACTGAGAGTACAGGGAATGTCTCCTGTCAGTCAGCGTGTTTACATTGCGGAGAGGAGGGCAGGGCCAACCAGTCTTCCCCATGGCAGCCCAGGTGCACGTGGAGAGCAAGTAAGTCATTTTTATGTAATATGTGTGTACATATATATGTATGTATGTAGGTGCAAATTTTGGTGTGTTTGTATTATGTATTTGTGCATGCAAGGAGTTTTTTATATTGAATATTTGAATGCTTTGTGAATACATGGGTGAAAAGTTATATATGAGTGTGCATGTGCCAGCCCCAGCCCTATATTTAGTGGCTTCTCTGGACAACTACATTTAGTGATGGGGCTGCTGGGAGCATGCCATTTGTTTTGCCTTACCCATGAGACACAGTAAAGAAAAACTTTACTGTGCATGAACGGTGAAGCAAACATGATAGGTGTTATTATTAGAGGCTGCACCGGTCTATACTCAATGTAGCCTAGTCTATTCACCTAAAACCATGAAACATTGTTGCTTTACCCTGGAGTACTGTGCATCAAGTGTAAAGCAAACATGATAAGTGTTATTGCGTGGCTAGACTGGTTTACATTCAAATTAGCAAGTCTAGCCATGTAATTACACTTCTTATGTTTGTTTTATCCTTGTGCACAATACTCAAGAGTAAAGTAAGCAAATATGGTAAATGTTATTATGTTGATAGACTGGCCTACATCACATGTTGGCCAGTCTAGCTACCTATTAACACTTATCATGTTTGCTTCACCCTTGATGCACATTAAATTTACTGTGCAACAAGGGTAAAGCAAACATGATACATGTTGTTTCGTGGCTAGACTGCCCTATATTGAAGTCAAGTTCAGTACAAGGTCTTCAAGGGAGATATTGACATGGAAAGGTACGGGCCTATGTAGCAGGGATTGAAATTACGATTAGTGGTAGATGTCAAGTTGGAATGGGGGTGGAGAATGAACAGCGGTAGTGAAGTGATGAGTAAAGGGTCAGAGGTGGAGGAGTCAGTACAGATACCAGAGGAACCCATGGTGGAAGATCATAACTCGCATGCTATTATAACATGGACATCAGCTGGGAGAGCCACACATAAGAGGTCTAGATCAGAGACGAAAATGTTAAGAGTTCCAAGTGGGCAGTAGATTGAGCTGAGCAGATATATGCTCGAATGAAAAGGGAGTGACATCTGATATAGAAAGAGAGACCAATGTGGTGTCCTTGTTGGTCTTGAGGCAAAAACCACCGGTTTTTCAGAGAGACATGGCAATATTTGAATGATTCGATTTATAGCATCTCACAAATGATGTGTTAAGGAATGTGAGACAGGGTCTGTGGCCCTAGGACCTCACATGTGTTGACTGGAAAACAAAATATCTGGCCCTTGGCTTAGTTGCAGTGGGCGCCAGGTGTGAGGATGCCTGGGGATTGTGCTAAGGCTAGAGCTACTGAGGTAAATGCCTGGTAGCGCAATGTAGGACAGGCGAGAGGAGTGCAGGGCCAAGCAGATAAGTGTTGGTGTAGCAAATTAGAAGTCTCCTGCAGGAACTCCACCTCCCACGGGTGACCACGCTCATGTCACAGCTGATGGTGCTGGTGTCCGGGAGTCACTGGAGCCACAGGGAAATGTTGAATGCAGCTACTCGAATAACTCAATGGGACGCACTGTCATGTGACCAGCCATGGGGCAATGCAGACATTTGACTGGTAGCATGATGGAGAACGTAGAGGAACAGGACCAGTCCATGTATCCGTTCTATGGCTCATTTTACCACCTCTCCATCACCTGGTTTACTCTCTCTAATTCTACATTATGAACGTCACTTCTGTTCGAAATGAAATCCTTAATGTTTAATAAATACAATAAAAATTAAAACATTCGTATGTGTTCTGGCTTGTTACCTTCTTGAATGTTTGAAATCCCTATACATCATTAGACACCAATTTTACAGAGCAACTGGAATAAACTGGAGTTGTCTCTATTAAAGTTCAGTCATATGTCAACAATGAGTTCAAGTAAAAAGCATTTGTAAGTGGTCAAATGGAATTCCCACCAGTGAAACCCTGTAATCAGCTCAGACCTATTGCAAGAACTATACCGCCCAATGGGCTGTGTATGGCACCGTCCATTGGAGTGCTACCCAAAAGAGGATGACATATACTACTCTGAGGAAGAGGGCTGAAGCTGCCCAGGCGGAACACTTGACTTCTTTGGGACTATCGGGGGAAGTGGCCTTCACCTCAGACTTGACCCTGATTGTGAGGAGTCTGCGGTCTGACTCCACTCCCCCTCCTCCTTCCTGATGCGAAGCGGCACTACATTCACTTTCATACAATAGGCAAACAATACTATATTAATAGAAAGCAATTATCATAGAAATGCAGCTCTCCTCGTGAAACTGTCTTTGTGTTTCATAGACTACCCCCCTCCCCAGCAGCCCCGGCAGGGGCGGCCAGTACCTTTGAAACTATTTTTAGGCTCTCCTCACAACTAGCGAAACAAAAGAGGGGTGTGCAAAATTCACCCACTCCGATCCCCTCAAATATCCAACTAGGAAAAACATCTTGGTGATCAGAGTTCAGAGAAACCATGGGAGTGAAGCGAGGCACTGGATTGCATTACAGAAACCTTGCACCAGTGCAGTGCAATTCTTCACATAATGATACATAGCAAAAAGTGTGCCATGTTCGTGGCCTCTTAGCACTTAGGTACCTGTAAAAGATGGACTAGGGTTGGTTGGGGTGGAAAGTTAATAGGAATAGATGGAGAAGTGCAAGGTAGCTTTTGCTGCAGTGCGGATAAATGCAAAACAGAAGAAACTGGGCTCTGTGTTGGCATTAGCATGTAGGTGTTCTTGGAGGCATCATGTGTGGTGAGACCAGGCCTGGACATACCTTGAGATGTTAGTGTGGTTACCCAGTCACTGTGTGCATGCATATTTTGTGCTTTGAGATTGTGGTCAAGGATCCTTGACATTGCATGTCTTAAAGTTATGGTGCTACAGCTGTATGTGTGCATGTATGTATGTATGTATGTATGTATGTATGTATGTATGTGTATGTTGGTCTTTATATAGTGCAGACATAGCTTTCAGGGAACAGAGCAGTGCACAGCGTAGGGCTCCAGTCCTAGGGTGCAATTATATCAACACACTTAGAAGGACATGAAGGGAGGGGCTCCAGAAGGGGGAGGGATATGGTGGCGGTTAGGGTGGGAGGTAGAAAGATTCATCAGTGGGGGGCATTGTCTTTGGACATCATGATGCTGTGTGGCTCTGCCAGTGATCCTTCCATCTATCTTGTCCACCAGTGTATAATACATGGCAGTGGGTAAGGCAAGTGAAGAATGCCAACCATTTGGCACATTTATACTTGCAAATGCTCATGAAGATAACACTACAGGCTGAAAAGCAGAGCAAAATCAACAGAATATAGTAGACTGTTGCTTACCAGTTAGTGTGGGATTGCATTGTGGTGTGTGTTGGTGATGTCAGTTGTTAGTGCATGGGGCATGTCTGGCCACAAGTTATTGTCAAGTTTATGTGACACTGATTGGCACTATGGGTAAAATGTATATGCGGTGTCGGCGGGCGGTAGGTCTCAGCCTATTGAATTCACATTCCAGGCCTCAAGATCACGCATTGTCATGGGTGCGCTTGCTCAGTCCGCATTTCCAACGCAGTCTTTGGTGAGTGTCTGTGCTTTTTTTTAAGACCTTCTGGGCCTCTAATTAATTGTATTTCCATCTGGTTTTTGCAGGCCCAGTATCACTCCATGCCTGCTCCCCTCCCAGAACGATCTCCCTCTTCCGTGTTGTCTCCCCCTCCTGCCTCTCGCCAGCCCAGATTGGCTGTCTGCCTCTAAACAGTGGCTCTGATTGGCCCCTACAGAGACACAACTGGGCCTAATGAACCGCTGCGCTCGCTCGGTCCGCATTTCCAAAGCAGTCTTTGGTGAGTGTGTGTGAATTTTTTTAAGACCCTCTGGGCCTCTAATTAATTGTATTTCCATCTGGTTTTTGCGGCCCCAGGCCCAGTATCACTCTGTGCCAGCTCGCCTCCCCGAACCTTCTCCCTCGTCTGTGTTTCCTCTCCCTCATGCCTCCTACCAGCCCGGATTGGCTGTCTGCCTCTAAAAAGTGGCTCTGATTGGCCCCTACACCGACACAGCTGGGCCCACAGCTCCCGCCTCCTACCCCCACCCACCTCCGTGATTGGATTGCCAGATGGTCATTGGCGGGACTCCCAGGGTAGCCCTCTGCCCGTGCAGCCCCTGCGCCTAAGGGCCCCAAGGCAAAGGGCAGCTCCAACAGAGGCAGCTCCAGACGGTGTCTGCGGGTGTCAGCGGGGGAAGCCGGTGGCCAGCCCTCAACCAGCAGCTACTAGGACCAGCACGGTAGGAGTGGCCTAGGTGGGGAGTGGAGCAATTACTCTACCTTGGAAGCCTAACCGCTTAACTTACATATCTAAAACACGGTGATTAATTCCCAGTGCCTCCCTCCCTCCCACACTGCCAATTCTATCTGTGTTTAGGATTGTACCTTAATGTTCTGTTAGGCGTAGGCCTCTCTACCACTATACAGGACTTTCAAATCTATCTGTGTTTAGTATTGTACCCTACTGTTCTGTAAGGCGTAGGCCTCTTTCCAACCATACAGGACTCTCAAATCTAGCTGTGTTTAGTACTGTACCCAACTGTTCTGTTAGGCATAGGCCGCTCTCCCACTATACAGTACTCTCAAATCTAGTTGTGTTTAGTATTGTACCCTCCTGTTCAATTAACCCTCACATCTATCTGTATTTATGATCATACCCTATTGTTCTGTTAGGCGTAGGCCTCTCTCCCACTATACAGGACCCTCAAATCCAGCTGTGTTTAGGATTTTACTCTAGCGTTCAATTAACCCTCACATTTATCTGTGTCTAGGATTGTACCCTATTGTTCTGTTAGGCGCGGGTCTCTCTCCCACTATACAGGACTCTCAAATCTAGCTGTGCGTAGGACTATATCCGACTGTTCTGTTGGGCATAGGCCTCTCTCCCACTATACAGGACTCACAAATCTAGCTTTGTTTAGGACTGTACCCTACTGTTCTGTTGGGCATAGGCCTCTCTCCCACTATACAGGACTCTCAAATCTAGCTGTGTTTAGGATTTCACCCTACTGTTCAATTAACCCTCAAATCTATCTGTCTCTAGGATTGTACCATATTGTTCTGGTAGTCGTAGGCCTCTCTCCCACTATACAGGACTCTCAAAACTAGCTCTGTTTAGGATTGTACCCTACTGTTCTGTTAGGCGTAGGGCTCTCTTCCACTATACAGGACTCTCAAATCTAGCTGTGTTTAGTATTGTACCGTACTGTTCCATTAACCCTCACATCTATCTGTATTTAGGATCATACCCTATTGTTCTGTTAGGCGTAGGCGTCTCTCCCACTATACAGAAATCTCAAATCTAGCTGTATTTAGTATTGTACCCTACTGTTCAATAAACCCTCACATCTATCTGTATTTAGGATCATACCCTATCCTATTGTTCTGTTGGGCATAGGCCTCTTTCTCACTATACAGGACTCTCAAATCTTGATGTGTTTAGTATTGTACCCTACTGTTCTTTTAGGCGTAGGCCCCTCTCCCACTATACAGGACTCTCAAATCTAGCTGTGTTTAGTATTGTAGCCTACTGTTCAATTAACCATCATATCTATCTGTATTTAGGATCATACCCTATTTTTCTGTTAGGCGTATGCCTCTCTCTCACTATACAGGTCTCTCAAATCTAGCTGTGTTTAGGATTTTACCCTACTGTTCAATTAACCCTCACATCTATCTGTAGTTAGGATCATACCCTATTGTTCTGTTAGGTGTAGGCCTCTCTCCCACTATACAGGACTCTGAAATCTAGCTGTGTTTAGAATTGAACCCTATTTCTCTGTTAGGCCTAGGCCTCTCTCCCACTGTGCAGAACCATCATATCCAGCTGTGTTCAGTCACTAACTGAAGCGAGGCCTCCCCGACTGTAGACCTAGGCATTGAACCATTACTTCCTAAATCCCAGACCCTCCTATAGCTACCAAGGGGGTCCCAAAACCTAGTAACTCGAACTACCGCCCAAGACCGCCTGAAACGGGACCCCCCTGCCCAGGTGCCAATTAAGCGCCAAGCGAGACTGCCATCATAAATCACCTACACTGGTGAAAAAAAGCCCCAACCTCCTGCCTATACCCAGTGATCTATCAGTATCCACCTAATCCACGCTACAGATAAACACCCTTCTCCCTAAAACTCTGACAGTCCACCCATAGGAAACACACCCAACCCTTTGACAGGAATGACAGACTGAACTTGAGAGCATCCAAGCACATCAAGACTAAAGAAAAATCAATATTGTGCTTGCACAATACATCACAGAAGACCACCTACCCTGTTACCTCTGCACCGTCTACCAAAATGCCCTGACCCAGAAAGGGACACAGAGGAAGAGAACGAGATCACGCAACCATGGCCACGGACGCACAAAGGCAACAGCACCCAGCAGAAGCAACCTCAAACTCAAGAAACACCTCGACCAACACAATAACCTACAGAGCAAACCATGTAAGAGAAAAATCCTTATATCTCACACCCTACCTCGCGGCAAACATGGAACGTTGATACCCCAACAACACTGAAATCTCGACACATACAAAGAATCCCCTGATACACCCGGAGAAAAGAAGGGAACACCAAACAAGAGAGTGGGACGATTACAACCCCTTTACCCCATACATCACAAGAACAGAGAGTCATCATCGACACCTATAACACACCAGACAAGATGATGAAGCCCTGGTGACTAACAATCCTATCATTAACCTAACAGACCGATTCAATGAAGAAGAAGCTATCGCTGATCTTCAACCTCTGGTCAGAACTAGTGAAGCATCACAACTGAGCAGCCATGCTATCAACCGAGTGGACCGCCTCAATGAAGAAGCAGCTGTCACCGTTCTTCATCCAAACAACATCAATACAGAATCACCACGAAGACACAACTACAAACCCGAACAAGGAACATCCAATCAACAAAACTACACCAAGAAAATCCACTGTAACTTAATAAACGCAAGGTCAATGTCCAAGCACTTAACCGAAATATATGACTGCCTTTCTGATGGAGACATCGACATCCTATTTGTAACTGAAACCTGGCTAAACGACAACTACAAGATCACCCTCAACAACTGCCTGCCTGAAAACTTCAAATGCATCCAAGCAAACAGGAAAACTAAAAGATGGGGGAGGACTGAAAATCATCCATGAGGAGCATCTGGCTATCCAACTGGAAGACCCACTAAACATCAATAAATGTGAATCCTTAATACTACACCTATCAGTAAACCCCAAAATAAACCTGAAATTCATACTGATATACAGAACACCAACCTATGATGCAACCTTTGTAGATGCCTTGACGAAGAAATCACCATCCTAGCCATTCAGCACAATCATCTGATCATCCTCTGATCATCCTCTGAGATTTCAACATCTGGTTCGATGAAGAAACCTCAACCACACAAACATCTTTAACCGCCCGACGAGCAGCAATGAATCTAACTAGTCAAAAGAGCAACACACTCGGCAGGGCATACACTTGATGCAATCTTTGCCAACAAAGACCTCATTACCACGCCACCTCCGATTCAAATACTCCGGAGCGACCACCTCATCATTCCATTCATAATCACAATGGCCTTTCCAAAAAACAAGCAACAAGACAAACCACCGATCATCATGAAAAGAAACTGGTAAACCATCAAAAATTTCAACCTAACTGAACTCCTGGAACTCAGCAAACCACAAGCAACTATTATGGAAGAAGCTGACCTGGAAAAAAAAGTAGCATTTCTCCACACCTGGATCACAACAACCCTAGACGACATTGCCAAAGAAAAACCTTTCACCCCCACACGTAAAAAAAAACAATGGCAAAATGGTTCACCCCACTACTCAGCTCCATGAAAAGAAAAAAACGAAAACTAGAATCAAAATGAAGAATCGACAACAATGCTGTAAACAAACTGAAATTTCTGCAACAGATCCGTTCATACAAAAAGGAAATACAAAAAGCAAAGAGGAAACACTACAATAACCGAATCTTCAAAGCACCAAACACCCAAAAAGAACTCATAAATGAAACAAAAAACCCACCGGGGAGCATCAACACACCAACTCCATCGAGGAAAGTATGCAACGACCTAGGAGACCACTTCAAAAATAAAATCATCAACATCCAACAAACAATACAAAGCAGACCATGCGATCACACCACAGAACCGACCTATCCTCACAAGGAACATCCAAACAAACTATGCAGCTTTCCCAAAATATCATTGGAGACTTTCATCAAACTGGTAAATCAAAGCAACAAATCAGGCTCCCCCGAAGACCCCTGCCCCCCGGACATATTTGCAAATCTATCCTCAAACAAGGAACTCCCATGGAATACCATAGGAATGTCCTCAACCTTTCAATTTCAACAGGTAAAGTACCACATGCTTTCAAATTGGTGTACATCAGGCCGTTACTTAAAAACACAGCAGGAAATGTAGAGGACTTATCCAACTACAGACCCGTCTCCAATAATCCGTACATAGTCAAGCTGCTAGAAATGTACATCTACAAAACAACCCAAGAATTCATAGAAGAGCACTGGCTTCAGACCAATGAGAGGAACGAAATCAGGTCTCCTCTCAATTTGGGACGACCTAAAACCAAACGCAGACTTGGACAACAGTACCACCCTGATACTTCTAGACCTATCTGCAGCCTTCGACACAGTCAACCACGACATCCTCGTAACGAGACTAGAAGGGCTGGGAATAACAGACACCACCCTACTATGGATCAAATCCTTCCTAACAAACAGAACGGAAACCGTATGGATGAAACCTTTTAAGTCCAACCCAAGAGACACCACATGCGGAGTACCACAAGGATCATCTTTCTCTGCTCTCTTATTCAACATCTACTTATACCTACTAACCAAAATCATTAGAAGACACAGCCTCACCTGCTACAACTACGCCGACGACACACAAATAATCTTCAAAATACAAGACACCAGAGAAGAAAACACAACACTAGAGAACTGCCTTTGTGATATATTCAATTGGATTAACCTGAACCATCTCAAAATTAACCCAGACAAAACAGAGGTAATGATCTTCACAAAAAACGGAGGAGACACCAACTGCATCCGTTGGACAAGAAAACTCGGCACGACGCCAGCGCCATCGGCGATTGTAAAAAACCTGGGGGTCCTGATGGACAACAATCTCACTCTAGAGCACAAGTAAATGCTCTACTCAAGAAATGCTTCTTTCTCCTGCGAGCAACAAAAGGAATCCTATCAATCCTATCATTTGCCAACAAAACACTTACCATCATCGCCCTGGTCATGCCCAGAGTAGATTATGTCAAAAGCCTATACCTGGGAATGCCTGAATGACTCCTAAAAAACTGCAATGCATACAAAATGCAGCAGCAAGACTCCTTCTCAAACTTCCGCGAAGAGAACACATCACTCCTGCATTGGCTATCAATAAACCAACAAATAAAATTCAAATCAATGTGCATCACGCACAGAGTAATACACAACCAAGGCGCAGAATTCCTGAGAGATAAATTACGCCTACACCAGCCGACAAGAACGCTCAGATCAAGCAACAACATCCGCCTAGGACCAAAACCCTACAACAGAAGAAAACTCGGAGGATCCTCTTTCTCTCCTATCTCCAAACTTGGAATTACCTACCAAACAATTTACGGAACACAAGAAACCACCTAGTATTCAGGAAACTGCTCAAATCCTGGCTCTTCACTGCGTAACTAGAAGACCACCTACAAGAACACTCAGACCGCTAAAACAACGATGAATAAAGACACCGTCCCCGGTTCCCGCCAAACAAGCGACGACGAAAGAATAAAAGGAATGCACTCCACAACATTACATAAGAGATAATGAAAGATAACCATAAGAGGAGAATACTAAAGACTGAACAGATAGACAAAGCAAGATGGAAGCACTTAGACGAATCACCCGTAGCATCCCGCCTGTACTATAACCGAAGCACCAACAGACAAATTCACTCAGATAATAGGGAAAGACGACACCACAACTCCAGCTCCGACATCCAAGGAGAAAAACAGACTCCCCCATCTCACTATACATAGCTCATTAGAATACTACTCTACACATAGGTTACTACAAACAACAGGAAATCGCCAGCGCCACAATCATAATTGATCTGTCAGGCGTGGGCCTTCCTCCCACTGTGCAGGACCACTGGATCTAGCTGTGTTCTGAGATGGTACTGAACGGCTCAATTGTTTCTCATATCCAGCGGTGTTTGGTACCATACAATATTGCTCTGCTGGGCATAGGCCTCTCTCCGACCATATAGGACTCTCAAGTCTAGATGCTTTTGCACCATGCAGGATTCCCAAAATCTAAGCATTCGGTCATACCATGAGGACTAGCTGCAAAACTTGACGCACTAACCGAGAAGCTTAAACCTTCTGCATACTTAACGCACTTAAAAAACTCACACAACCACTTCTTGCACCGCAAGCCGCATACACTTCACCACACCACATCAACACATAAACTGCATCAAGAGCACACGAGGCCCGACATCGCTCCAATACTTGCACAAAAGCTCAGCGCATAGTGTGTACCGAGATGAAGCTGCCAACAGAACACCACCCCTCTCACTATACTACTCCCTCTTCACCCTACTAACCCATCCCGCCTTCTCGTTTACAGATCCGCCATAGCGCCTGGGGAACAACTCCATTGGTGATGGTGCACGGTACAAATACCTCTAACATTTAACATTTAACATGGCATAAACGTACAGCCTAATATTGCATAACGTAGTCTAGCAAGGCACAAGAAGGAACAGCAATGCATTTATAAGAGCCAGAAAGCCACAACCATGCATAAGACACCATAATAAAAGGCATAACAAGATGTAGAATGGACAACATGGCCTCCTATCCGTCCCCACTCATCTAACTGACCTCAGTAGACTGCATGCCATTTGCATCTGGGAAATTTTTACACTGGTATAAAAGTGCAAAATTGCATTGCACCAGTGGAAGATATGTGCAATCCGGGCCACTATGCTGGTCCGTAATTTGTCGAAGTTATGATGTCCAAAGATATTAAGGCCTAAGCTCACATGAGTAACATTTGAGGGTTCAGGATGAAAAGATTTTATTTGTATGTGTAGTAAGAAATATTTGTTTTAAATAAACTAGTACATAAAAGGATAAGCCAATACGTATACGCACTATGAAATCATGGATTCAAAACCCACGCCTGACATCCGAAGTTAAAGTGGGCAGGAATTAAAGGTTATTACATTCCCTTACGTTTTGGGTAATTCAGCATCGTTCCCTTACTTTATTTGACCTGGAAACCTTTCCAGGATGACAGCAAAGGACACCTTAAATAATGAAATATTAAACTTCTCCCCTGCTGGGGATTTGCACCCAGGCTCTTCGGGTAATACTCCAGTGTCACACCATGCTACCCATAGGTGCTGGGCATTCTTGTTCATTTGTATAGACTGCCTGGGACTCATTGCCAAACAGTCACAAAGTCCTGCTGGGCACAGATCTTCTGCAATTAATCATGGATTGCTACAGACACAATATGGCTCATTCAAACTTTTCCAGTGGGGTAATAACGTGCCGGTAATACTGTTTACCAGCACGCTACCACAGTGGAAAAGTACAAGTTTTCTGGTGGTGCACCTGAGTTACTATCAGCTAAGGGCAGGAGGTAAGTCAGGTGCCTTACCGGCAAAACATGTATTACGGTACCGGTAATAACAGCAAATCCATGGAATGGGGGTTTACTGCCCTTACCGACACATGTAATCTGGTGGTAATTCCGCCAGACCAAGTGCCGGTAACAGTAATTCTGTTTGCTGGTATCCTGCGATAGAGGCAAACTCTTAATGAGGACCATTGTCTGTATGGGTGTAAGAATGTATTTCTGAACTCTGCTCTGGTGAACAGATGTTCAGGAGGCCACCCTAGTTTAGTGAAACAGGGAACACTTCTGCGAAGTTAGCCAGGACAATTCAAGGTAGCTAGAAGAGCAGTCAAGGCTAAGTCTCAGGAGTGGCGGGGTTGATTTGAAGTCTTGGATGAGCACACACAGTAGGACACAAGAATTGCTCTTAGATAGTAGTATTTTGAAAATGTACAATTTATTAGGCCTTAAGCAAACATACAGGAATAATGAGCAACACAGTAATAGCCCTACTTAAACACACACTATGTAAAATATAGGTTCAGTCACTTTTCGGTCAATGCATCGAAGTGCGGATTCCCGCCAAAACCTGTGAGGAGGGAAAACACTCAAGCTTTAACAAAACGGCCAACTCCAGAAATTGACATCCCTAATTTAAGAAGTTCAGCCCTACAAAGATTGGATCCTTGTGCTCAATGTTATGTTTGTGCGTAAAAACTCGTCGATGCATAAAGCTCACAACGGACAACTTTAATGGTAAGCAAAAGTTAGAAGAGGACACTGGAGCATGAATAATTTGGTTTCAAGAGTCAGAGGCGAGTCTGCTACGGAGAACAAAGCTGTCCCGAAATTTCAGACAACTATTGGAAGCGAGAGCCACTCAAGACAAGACAAGGACCACAAGGGATTCTTTGTGCACAAAAGCAGTATGGATGAACAAGGGGCCACCGGTAAGTGGTATGCTTACTCACCGGTAAATGGTATTTTTACTCACTGCCCTTAGCTCCCTCTGGGTTCAAACTTGGCAGGTTTGAAGAAGGTCACCTGGACTACAAAATCCCCTCCTTGGTTACGCTTCAAAGTGCACAGGCGCTGAGGGTGCCGATGCCGGTCCGATATACATCAGGAGCTGGACCTCTCGTCACAAATGCAGGACAAAGAAAGCACCAATGCAGCTGGTCTCAGGACACTTCAAGAAAGGAGGGAAAGTCACCAGCATTGACTGCCACTGTTGCACAGTGACACAGGAGCACCCAAGTCTTGCGGACCGATGCATGCTTCTCTCTCGTGGCCCAAAACAGTAGGGATGACAAGATTTGGCAAAAAGGTGCTGCCAACGCTCAAGCCAAAACTCGATGTCTCAACGCTCCAGCACAGGTGCCAAGGTACAAGCTGGTCAGTCCACTGGAGGGCCCAGGGACACTTCCAAGATGGCTTGTTTGCACGGCACCAACGAGACATTGAGAGTGATTGGTCCCACCATTCAAAAGGGTTGAACTTGAAGCACCTTTGCTGGTCTTCAGAGATCGAGTGCAAAGCAGGGCTTTACTGGGACAATAGTGGGCTGAGGATGCCAAACCTTCTCTGCGCAGTTCTGGGTGGTCCTGGAATCTGCTTTGCTTCTCAGGATATTTGGCTCTGTCTAGAGGTTGATTCAGAACTCAGGGTGATCTGCGGGTCTACCCTCGGAGCCCCTCTCATATCACAAAGTCCAGTGAGTGCTCGCACCCCAGCTGGCCAATGAGGAGATTTGCACCACTCATGCACGCTAGCAGTGTTCCAATCAGGGACCACTGCAGCTCTCATGCTCTTGTGCACACCAGACATCCTGGCACCAGTAGTGTGGATTGGGACCAGACAGTCCCAGCCCACTTCCTGGGTACTCTGAGAAACCAGGAGGTGTCTCACCCATTAGTACCCAGGGATCTGTCATCCAGGTGGCCAGGACATGGCCTTCGCTTTTCGATCCAGTTCCCGGGGGTGGACAAGTGCAGGAGGATCACCTGGGTGAGGGGTGTTTGGGGAGTGGGAGGATTGCAAGACACAGTATCCCCTTCCCTGTAACACCTTTACCCCATACTACCAGGTAGGATACATAGGAACTCTACACCCCCGCACCCATTCCCTACATGAATACTTTCACACAGACTGCCCCCACTGGGAGAAAACAGACTAAAACCCGAGCAGTGTACCAGACATTTCCCAATAGAATGGACAGGTGAGGTCAGGCAATTACTGACCATCACTCACACCTGACTTCCATTAAGCATCCCCACACAGATAAAAGGCGGAGCACGAATGCACACTTTGAGCGAGGCAAAACACGCAAAGGGACAGCAGTTTTGAGACTGCAGCTGAACGAGGGAAGAAAGACTGCCAATCGAGAGGGGTTTCCAAGGAGAGAAATTCCCTTGACCTTTCTGGCAAGAAACCGTTCCTTTCCAGAGCCCTCGAGATTAGACAGTTTAAGGGCAGGAAATCAGTCTGAAGAATTCTGCATTGTGTGTTGGAGATACCCGCGGTCCTCCTACATGACTAATCAAGTCGGGGAGAAGCAGCAGCCGCCATGGTACCGTCTTTGGCTCCAAGAGCAAAGTAGTGTCAGAGAAATCAACACAGTTGGTGAGTCGGGGAGACTGATACAAGACCGGTCTGTGTTGAAGCCAAAGTTGCAAGCAGCAATATTGTATAATGAGCGCTGAAACAAACATTGTTAAAACTCGTGTGATGAAAGATGCAGGTAAATCTAAACTGCAGATGAATGCTTGAACTTTGAAAGGAAAGATACAATATGGTTGACAGAGTGGTCCGGCACGGCATGCATGCACAATCGAAGGTCTCTGTAATGTATCCAGCCGAGAAGTGGCAGAAGTAAAAGTTAAAGTGTTGCAATGACAGAAAAATTGTGAACCGCAGTGCTCCTGCGACTGCTCAGACAAAATCCTGCACACAGCTGAAAGTCTTTGATTTTTGATGCAGAGAGGAAAGTTTGGAAAGTGACATAAAATGGTCCGAGCCTGATTGAGGGAGACCAACTGAGAACATTGTGTTAAAGTGGGTCTGAGCAGGGCGGAGGGGGGCAGGGGGGTTTAACAGTGAATCAACCAAGAAATTGTGTATGCAAATATTGTGAGTCAAAAGGAACTTTTATGTTTGTTTGTCGCATCAGGCCGAATGTAATAAGAAACTTTGAATGGCAAAGAGACTTTGAAGCAGAAGGCCCTGATACTGAGATTTCGAACTGCATCCTCGTGCTAGAGAAGCCAGAGTATGTGCTAAGCTCAAGTCTGCCGCCTTGTCCCATGCTGAAAACGTTGGGATGGGAAGCCAATGGCACAACTATTCTGACATATCATTTCTTGAACACGTTTCTTTTGTGTAACATTGTTTCCCACACCATTTGTATTTAGAAGTATGGATTGGCAATAGGTTTATTATTGTAGGCCCCTTTATTTTGACAAGACTCTACTAGGACTGTGTTGTTATTATTTGATGGTCATAGCTTGCTCCCATCATTAGATTTATGATTAGATAGGTGTTTTACCAACCCATTTGAAAGTTCAATAAACACCCTTGAACTGTGATCACTTGTGTCTGTCTTCACTGTTTGATACCATGCCTTTCTTACATGTGGTGTCAGGATGGGATGTGACTCAATTGAGGCAAACGTGGGGGACCCTAAAATGCTAGAAGCTTAGTCATAGAGCCTCAGATCCCTCGATCGCCATGAAAGAATCCATAGGCTTTGATATCTGTAGCAGCAGAGAAGCTACCATTCCTCCAGGAAAATGAGGGATGAATCCCACGGACTTAGTCCTAATACCCCCTGCAGGGTGTTATATAAGATTGGCCCAAAATCTGGCCTGGCCTGGAAGTTCAGTCTGGATGTCCTAGCTAGCATCATAGATCCCAACTTCTGGGGAGCCATAAAGGCTCTCCTACAAAACCATGGCAAAACTCCATTTGAAGTACATCGTGGGGACGAAATTGCAAAGGGAATTCTTGAAAGGGTTCTATTTACCAGTTTTAAAGAAAGTGAAACAGAAGAAACTGAGAGATGTAGCTTAGGCTTTGAAGAAGCCGATGAACTATCTACCTCTGAGGCAAAGAGGGAAGAAGAACCTACCATCCTTCCTGATCTAGCCTTCACCCAGCAAAGTGATCCAGCACTCGCAGAGGCTTTCTTACATGTGATTCCTAGAGCAAGGATTACTGTATAGAAAGGAAACCTCCAGAGAAGGCCTAGGTAAAACTCAGTTAGTGATCCCAAAAAACAATCGTAAATTCATATTAGAGATTGCACATTCCCATGTGACAAGGGGACATTTAGGACAACGTAAGACCCAAGCTCACATCAGTGGGAATTTATGATGAAATAAAGAACTTCATTCAGACATGTAAAATATGCTAGAAAACCAGTGCTCATATTCCCTTACCTGCCCCTCTGAACCCCTTACCAATAATAGAAGTCCCTTTCTCCCAAATTGGGATGGATATCATTGGACTGTTGGAAACCTCTTGACTGGGTAACAAATATGTTCTCGTAATTGTTGATTACGCTACCCAATTCCCGGAGGCATTCCCCATACAGAACAACACAACCCAACAAATCTTAAAACAACCATTACCATTTTATTTAGTGTTGGCTTCCCCAAGGAAATTCTAATGGTTCAGTGGTCCAATTTTATGAGCAAACACATGAATGAAGTCAATGAATTACTACATTTTCCCACTTTAAGAACCTCAGTTTACCACCCCCAATTGGACAGATTAGTAGAGAGATTTAACAAAACCATTTAGATGATCTTGAGAAAGTTGTTAGATAAGGATGGGAAAGACTGGGATCGCATGATCCCCTGGGCCCTATTTGCTACCATGCCTTCCTTACAGTACCCACACACGTGACATGCAGGAGCCTGTGAAAAGCATCAGCTTTCGCAGGCAAATGCCCAAATATGGACTCTCCGGGTCACAAGGAGCAAAGGAGAAGACAAAAGACGTTGTGGCACGGCCATGATGGACACTAGCCACAGTCATGAGCCATACACGATAAGTGTGATTTGGCTTGGTAACAGTTAATAAAAATACACAAAAAGCCTCTGCTGTCACCTTTCTTCTCCTAGGCACATTGTTCGGGTTACCAAAAAATCCTTCAATGATGTCTAGGGCCACAGAACACAAGGAACCCAGTGCGCGGTACTGTAATGTACTTTGCACACTGAAATACAGTTGCCAAAAGTGGCAACAAAGTAATAAGACTAAGGGAAACAATGTTCCCAGTACTGACTGTCAAAAGGCCCAGTCAGTGTCCCCAGAATGATGAGCAAAAGCCCAGTGGAGTGCAGCTGAAGGCTCTGCTACACTAGCAGAAATTCAGGACAAGCGGCTGAAACAAAAGCAAGAAAGATGGAGGGTCCACAAATATAGAGGTAAAACAGCAGTAATTGAAATTGTACCTAACAATAGGATAGGGGTGTGTGGCTATAGCCCTACGTATGTCCCTTTAGAGGTGTGAGAGGTTGGGTGATTGTAAGGAGGAGCCTTTGGGATAATGACCAACTAATGGTGCTTATTTAAATGCATTTTCTTTCTTTGTGTTTTCGTAGGTATGGACAGTACTGTAGTAAACACACCAGTGTGGGATGGAGTGGAGAAAAGGAAGGTATGGAAAGGCGGTTGAGAATGGGGTTTGATGGGAGCGTGGGTGGAGAGAGACTTGAAGGGGACTTGGCATAGGGAACATAGTTCCACTACTTTTGTTTTTTGCACTTCAACCACAGGCTATCATACAATTCACCTTCTTTTCTCACCTCTGTACAAACAGTGAAATGTTTGATTGTTGACTGGTCATTTCTGTCAATGTATGTGTGTGTGCGTATGTGTGCCTAGTGCCCACATTTCTCCAGATCTCTTAGTTGTGGTATGCATTAACTATTGCCTGGTAATGCCATCCGCTGTCACAAAGAAGTCGGCTAGCGGAATCTGGACTATTTCTTTGTACAGGCGTTGGAGAACCAACGTGGTGTTCCCATCTAAAAATAATTGAATGACAACTCAGGAAATGACCCATTATTGCTGACATCTAAATGGAATAATGGCTTCACTGGCTGTGCCTTCCTACCTTCCCTTGTACCACTCCGAATATCGCCAATTCATTATCACTCGTGCTTGAACGAGTTTGGGGGAGCTCGCAATCAAGTGGAGTTCGGGTTTGAAAGGCTCAAGGCTTCTGGAACTTTCAAATTGTTTCAGTGGTTTATGGGCAAAACAGTTCAAGGGTTCAAACAAGACAAGGGCCCTGCAGAGGAGGTGGGACTGCCATCTCCACAGGGTCTTGTTTTTTCTTCTTTTCTTTCAAGCGTGATTACCAGCTTGTGCTAGTAATAGATAAAGAACGTTTTTTGGGGACAGGATGTTTCAAGCTACCCTAGTCATTAGTCCATGTTTTCGTGCCTCCTACACACACATCTGCAGGCCCCTCTCCCCCACAAAATATTGTAGCACGTATTATTTCACATCTCTGAGAGGAAACCCATGGCTCATAGGTGATGAGCCATAAGTGAGCTTAGACACAATTCAGCCTGGTGGCTGTGCACTACACAAATGGTCAATATTATTACCATGTGGCAAGACTGCAGTCTGTTTAACATTCAGGAGTGAGTGTTCTTGTTTTGTGCACTCTTGAAAGAATTACAGCCTAAGTCAATAGCAGCAGATGCACAATGGCCATTTTGCCTGCTGACAAGACACGTTTCTTGATTTGTTTCTTTTTTTCCTCCATCGATTTGCCGAAGAAGCCATAACTGCACTATTTCAACTTCGCCATGGTGTGTTATGGAAACTGTGATACCCATTCACAAGGTTTTGCCCAAACTGTGCACTTTAGGATGTAGGGGGGTGTAATGCTTATCTACCTTTCACCTGGCTTCACCTTCATGGCATTGCTTATGAAGCAGTGAGCGTATTCGCCTCTGGTGGCAAGAAGCCGGCGCAAGTGGCTTCGACTCTCACCTGCACCAATGGCTTTTTGGAATTGGCGATTTTCCAATTTCTTTTGGTGCTTTTGTTTTGACGTCTTCAAACAATAAATATAATGAACATAAAAAATATAGAATACAATTGGTAGACAGTGCATGCAAAGTGCAGGATGCCGTCGTAGCTTAAGTGCGATTGGAGATGCAAATGACGTCAGGTCTTGGATGGTCGTGGTGGTGTGCTTGAATACTCCTGTGGAGTTGCAGGACAAACAGTTACTCACTACAAACCTTGACATCCAACGCTGATTTTGTTTTTTTTCCTAAATACTAACGCTTAGGCTCTGATGGTGCATTTTACTCCCTTTTCATTGTTTTATTCTGTTTTATTTTCAAAGCTTAATCCGCAAACAGCATGAAGAGGAACAGGAAGAGACACTCAGATGCCCGGAGTCACACATTTTGTCATTGCTGTGGTATGTGTAGAGTACTTTTTTCCAATATGGCAACAGTTTTCTAGTTTGGCAAGTAGTGGGATGAAAGCGCCCCTCATATGTGGAAATATGAACCTGCACAGAAGACCCACTACTCCCTTTGGCATCTTGTAAGGTTTCACACCGTCAATTTCTGTCTTCCTGGGATGAAAGACATCAGTGACCCCTGATTAAGGCACCAAACCCAGATAGCTGTACCTATGATAGTACTAGATAAAACAATTACAATGCAGACTTATGCACCTTGTGCCACCCTCCCCGTCCCTCATATAAAGGATCCCTGCATGCAGAAGACCTTACAGTTATTAATGTTGCCCTGCAACTCATGAGCTACTGCACCTGGAGTATTTGCTGTCCCTGTGATATATGAACACGTGAGCCCAGAAATGCGTAAACACGTGGGCTCAGAGATGAGCGTCAAGCTCAGAGAGCATTATGGAGTTGGTAATTCTATCATAGAAATCCAAGGATGGTTTGTAACTTTCAAGATTTGTCTCAGGCTTCCTTAATAATGACTTATTCATCCTGCGGAATCAGGCACCATGATATCAATACTGTTCTTCCATTGAGAAATGGGGTGTAGCCAGGGACCCATGACAAGTGGAGAATCAAAGTGCCAAAGGGTTGACAATGGTGCAAGAAGCTGGCAGGCCTTTGAGGGTGTGGGTTAGGAGACAGGACAGACAAACTTGGTGCTCTTGTGTGTGGCATCAGGCCTGGTACAGGCCACACTGCATTTCCTGCAGCAACGTCACTTTCCTCGTGTTCCGCAATAAAATCAAACTCAAAGGTGGTAGCAGGCTGTCACAAAATCACTACTGACATGCTGCACTATTGTGGGTGAGTAGTGGTTTTGTAACTCCTATTCAGCCCCACACTGCTACTAAAATGGCAGTGATCGCCACCATGAAAGTGAAACAGGCATGAATGGTATAACTTCAAGAGAGTCTGAGCCAGCATATAAGCATCCAAGGCATCCGGTCATTCCATCTAAACTCAAACCATAGAATGTCAAACCATCACATATTTTTCATCGAAATACCATTCCATCGACATGTAATGGTAAGTATTAGGGTTGGGGTTGGGGTTTGGGTTAGTTTAAGACGTTGGGTTGGGGCTTGGGTTAGTTTATGGGTTAAATCAGGGTTAGGGCTGGGGCTAGAGTTAGGGTTGTGGCTTGGGATAGTTTAAGGGTTAAATTAGGGTTAGTGTTAGGGTTGGGGCTAGGGTTAGAGTTGGGATTGGGGTTAGGGTTGGGGCTAGGGTAAGTTTAAGGGTTAAATTTGAGTTAGGGTTAGGGTTGGGGCCAGGGCTAGGGTTAGGATTAGGGTTGGGGCTTGGGTTATGGTTGGGGGGTGGGTGTGGGGGATAGGGGTGCTGGGAGGGACCACCCCCCAATATAAAACAAAATAATTAAAACGTTACAAGGGGCTGGCCAGTGCTGAAATTTCAGCACTGGACAGCGCCATGTAAGGTTTTAAACTTACACAGAAATGCATGGAAATGCTACTTTTTACATGTAAACGTGCATTTCCATTGAAACCAGTCCATGTATATTGTCGATGGACTGGTTTCGATGGAATTGCACTTTTACATATAAAATATAGGTTGTAGATGCTTTGGCATTCGACTGTTTGTATTCGTTGATTTAGCATGTCAACCATTTTTTTCCGAGGGAATCACTATTAACCGCATCCAATCAAAAATGGTACAGTGTGATACATAATTAAAGAAATGCCCAATCAATTTTGAATACAAATAAGACTTTCCTTAAACTAAAAGGACGTACTATTATAAATACTAATAACACACCTCTGTAAGGAAATACACAGAAAATGCTGGCTTTGTGAGAAAGAGGCACTATGGGTATTAAATAACAGGGGGCAGTCTTGCATAAAAAGTCCAACAAATTCAAGAATAAGTTTTTGAGGCATAAAATTGGGGCTTAAATGTCACTAGTGCCCATAGAACAAAGGCATGGACATGGAACCACACATTTACATCTTGCGTCGTCTTTCACAAGCTTGGCAGAGACAAGCCAGGCTTGTGGGTGCTTTCCAGTTGATCGAATTGTATTGGAGATGTCAAGCTGGTTCTACCGGATTCAGCAACGTAATTTAATTCAACAAGTGGCCATGACACTTGGCTTGAGAAGCTTGAGACATGCAGGCATTGTTTGAATCATCATGGTTTGAAGGCTCAACATATCTGGATGTGGAATTGATTCGACTTCAGCAGCAAACTTGCTCGACTGGGTCCAATGACACTATCTAGTTCAACAAGCAGCAACAGCATGAGGCTGGAAGAAGCTTGGGCTAGATGGGAAATCCTTTGATTGTCGCAGGTCCAAGGATCTGAAAGTGGGTTGAACTGTAGCATGTTAAAGGCAGATCTGTTGGGGCAAAGGCCTTCGGTAGCTCTTGTTGGCTCGAATTTGCTTGAAATGTCATAGAAAACTAAAGGCAGCTTCTTCTGGTCTGTAGGTTGTTGTTAGACCCTCAATTGGATCTCTGACTAATACCACCATTTACCCTTCTCAGCCAGGAAGGTTGTCAGGACATTTATAGGGCTGCCACTTTATATGACCGAGACGTGGGTACTAGTGTCCATCAGCAGTGAAGTCTTTCCAATAGCAAGTCACTTGAAATCTTCCCTTGAAGTTGTAATGGGAAGTGTCTGCACTCTCCATGGAAGTCCCTATCTTCACCACAATGACTGGGGAGCTTGCACAGTTTTTACCCCAACAAGATTCCAGTGCACTCTTGTAAGAAACTTCCAGAAGATGGATCCGTGAAGATAATTCAAAGAAGATTAATTTAAGGGGGTTTTCACCCCTATATATGCTCATTTTCCACAGCATATTGGTCCATCCCAAGCCTTCAGTAAGGGGCAAGTCCTTACTGTTTTAAGGATTACTCCTTGGGTTATTCGCTCCCATAGTGCCTTGTCTGCATGAAGTTAGGAGGGTCGCAGGACGGGGGTGTAGCCTGAGCATATGCAAGATGGCTGGACCCTTCTCCCTTGTCAAGGTCTTCTCCATAGTAACATATACTTTTCCCCTTTCCTGTCTGCCTGAGATCAAACGAACTCCAGTAAGTATTCCCTATTTGTCCTTCTCAGTTCTGTTGCAGAGATCCCTTTGAAGCACCTAATCCTCATTCCACCTTTGGAGGAGGTGTGTCCTGCTCCCCAAGGACGGTGTCAAGCTTTTGCAGCAGAGAACAAAATGCTTCCTGGTCCAGGTCCACCCTCTGGTGTGGTTGAAACTTTAAGGCTCAGGTGCTAACACATACATGAGTCTGCAGCTGTACGTTAGTATAAATCAACTGGAAATACTAAAATGACATCAAGTTGGGGTTGGCAATTTTAACTGTATTTGCTTGTATGCAACTAGATACCATTTTATATTCAGTTAAGTCAAGTTTAAATCATGGGTTCCAACTGTCTAAGGCAGCCCATGGCTGCTGGAATTAACTTGATGTGGTGCTGCTTTGCAGCAGGAAGGAGGAGCGGCAGAGGAGTCATGCTGCAAACTCCTCATTATCAAGGTTCAGTCTGAGGTGAAGGCCTCACCTCGTAGTCTCTACATGTCTCTGCATGTTGACAGAAACTCTTTTTTATTTATGATTTAAAGTGAGATGTACAAGAGTTCGGTCTGGGCCAGCTTCATCACTCTTCCTCAGAGCAGTATACGTGTTATGCCATCCTAGTTTAGATAGTACTCCAATGGGCAGCACCACAAACATCCCACTGGTGCATAAAGTTATGGCAATAAGTCTAAGCTGATGGAGTGCTGCAATGGGAATGGGGAAGATTTTAACTGTCAAGCATTTTCCCATTCGCGCGGTAATTCGCCTTCCTTATTTTTCATTGATGACAGCAGTTTTCTCTGTAAAATCACAATTATTTCGAGATCATTTTGCAGTAATTTCACAGTAGCTTTGTGTGGGAAACAAGGCTGGGGTATAAATGCATTCAAGATGTGTACTACAATATGCAGGGAGCCACCAATATTAGTACTGCACCCAGAGCCGGTGAAATTTTAAAATGCAATTTTGAGAAGTATAAGGGCCTAGGCTGAGGCTAATTTTTGCAATGTAGTTATAATCAATTACAATAGTTCTTTTATAATTCACTTAATAACAACAAATGGTTTCTAAGTGCGGGATCAGGATTCAAACCTGTGTTGTGCTGCGTTGTCTTGCTTCCAAGACAAGCACATTGCCTCTGAGCTATCCTTCCTCCTCTGTAAACAGGGGGAGACAACTATTGGGGAGATGTCATGACTTCAGTGGACGACACGCAGTATCTCCCCCTTTCCCATGAGGCAGACCCTCTAATACCCAAGACCTTAATGGCCTATTGTCAGCTACTTCATCCTCCTTTTAGAGGAAGTAACGAAACCTCTTCTTCATATTTTTCTGGTCAAACCCCTACCTATGACCTAAACACACAAAACTCCAACACAACACAACACATTTTGCTTATGAGGTACCTTTATGTAAAATCACTAAGAAGAATTATATAATCACTGTTTGTCCAATGAGACCCTGGGACTCCATCTCCCAGAGTCACCGAAGAACTGAGATGAGGAGGATGAAGGAGTTTGTACAAGGTATCAAGAGCTCAAAGCAAAATATGAAGTCTAGTTGTTTTCCCGAATTACCTGTGTGTGGGACATTCAAAGATGGCAACTGGACTGAGTGAGGCAATGCAGGAGAAGATGTTGGTTCCTATTCAGAGGCTCACAAAAGTGAAAGGCACATACTGGTGTGGAGGAGAAGAGGAGGATGCCGAGACAGAAGGAGAAATGCAGTGCATGTGCAGGAAGTGCTGTGGAGATGCTGGCAGGTGCAAGAGTATTCCTGAGCGCTCAGCAGCTCGAAGAGGCCTTGTTCTCCATTTCAGGGACCTGAAGGGAAGCAGGAGGGTGACTGCAGAGCCGCAAATGAAGCCAGAAAGACGTCTGCACACTCCAGAGTGGAAAGCTGATGTAAGAGCCAAGTGCAAACCGGACTGGAGATGATGGAGAAAACCAGTAAGTCATTCTGAAGCCATTGTGGACCCTGGGGCAGATTGTTCAAATGCAGAAAAGGCAAAGTAAAAAACCCCAATGAGCTACGGATATATGAGATGAAAGTGTGGGGCCAAGTTTAAACAAACATTACCAGAGCCATATTTACCAAGCCAACAGCAATATATGCAGTGTTGGTGATACAGAAGAACTGTGAGACATATAAGATGTCCTGGTGGGGAAAGGATACCAGGCAATTGCAACACATGATAAATCCTGCCATGGGAAGGAAACCAGGCAACTGAATCAAATTAAAAGTCCAGGCAGGGGACTATACCAGGCAGGTGAAAAACCACAAGTGAAGTCCTGGCAGGAGAGTACACAAGGCAGTTGTAATTGCATAGAGTCCTGGCATGGGAGTATACCAGGTGGGTTGCAAAGCTTCCAGAAATACTTAAGAAAGACAGTATTTTCCAAACAAAGGAGACATTTGTGTTAAAGAAAGACTGTTACAGACTTTGTTGCCTAAACAGGAACCTTGCGAATCAAGGAGAGAGACAAAGGAACTGTTAGTTAAAAAGACAATTGCCATCCTCTTTAAGAATCAGGATGAACGGGACCACCCTCTGGATCCAAAGATTTCCACCTTGGTGAACATTTTCGTCTGAGCTATTCTTGGTTTCAGTTGTTAACCCTTTTTTTCCAAATATAAAGTTGAAGACATTTCCTTTCACACTTTATTGTTTTGTTTGTAGTGTGAGGTTCAGTATAGGACGTTTTGGACACAAGGACAGCTTTTTTTCAGTTAGTTATAGGCAGTTATTGATACCTTGACAACCTGACACCCTGACACAGACAGACCTTTTGGTTTTTGGTTTAAGGTAGCAAAGTTTCTCTTTTGGACAGGGTCAGAGAGTTATTTTCCCAACCCATTTTTTTAAATAAATGCCTTGAACCAAAAACATGCAACGAAACAATAGTGTTCTGGGCTTTTGGACACTTCCGTCCCCTGTACAACTATAGTACCATCAAATAAAGACAGTCAACATTTTAAACTCTTGAATTGGAGGTTCAAAAATCAGTTCTTCTTGTCAAGTAATTATTACGAGGTCAATATTTAATAGCACTAAAGCTAATATAGAAAAGATTTTTTTGATTAAAATCAATACGCATAAAATCATAAAAATAGGTCTATGCATTTCGGGAGGTTCCCTTCTTCAGGACCAAAAACAATCTTAATTTTTTTAATTTTTCAATTTTTTCTAAGAAGTAATTTAAAGATATATAATCAGTAATCTGTTATCAGGGTTTTTAGAATATCAACTTCAAGGAATCGTACCAAAATGTTGACCTCACAATTCCGATGGCCGAAAATGGCAACTTTTTTTATTTGACCCCCCTTACACCACATATATATGTGGGGGGTATAGAATATAATATTAATATGGGGGGCTGTGGGGGGTCTCACCCCGTATATATATTTGGTGTAAAGTGTTAAAAAACAAAAGTCAGCATTTTCGGCAGTCGCAATAATCACATAGATCCAACTTCAATACATAAATATTGTCATACAGAGTCAAAGTATTATTCACCTGGCTAGCTTGTGCCATGTGCCTTCCTCCAATCCTAAAGAAAATTCTTGGTGTCAATGTCTACTTCACTGTATAGTTTCACAATCGTTCCTATGAGTATGTCTAAACCCAAACAAGAAGCCTTCCTCTGCTTACGTTGTGGTAATTGGAACAACATCCAGAGAGGTGACCACATAAGACATCCCAACCACAAAGTGGTCCATTCTATGGAGCCTAACTTGTTGGTCTTGGCATATGGTAGCTCCGCATTGTGCTGCCTACTCTGTGACGCCCGCTCCTGAGTCTGCCACAAGCTGGACATTTATGTGCTCCTCGAGCTCCACTCTCCTGATCTCCTTTGTGTAACTGAAACGTGGCTGTCAGAGGCTTCACATTCTTCCTGATCCATATACCGTTGTGCATGCTGACCGCACCTCTGAGCACCCAGGAGGTGGGGTGGCACTCATTTTTAAGAACGAGTTTCAGTGCTCTGTTGTCATGCTTCAGCTTAAAGTCAAAATTAAACATCTTTATTGTTTGCTTGTCTTTTTCTCCTATTACATATTATCTTCTCATTGTTTATCGTCCTCCAAGTTTTGACTCTTCCTTTGCTAGTGATTTCGCCAACTTTGTTGTAGCTTTACAGCCGAAATATCCCTGTTTCAACATTCTCTGGGATTTCAACTAGTGTCCAGATGACCCATTGGACTGCCATGCTGCTAACCTCCTCACTCTCCTCTCCGACCTTTAGTTGTCTCAACTGGTGTTAGGTCGGACCCACCTGCAAAGGCATAACCTTGACTAACGATTTGCAGAGGCCAACAGTGTTGTTATCCATGCTGCCCTCCCTTTTGTCTGGTCAGACCTTTTTGTCATTCCCTTTACTTTCTTGACCTCTGGCTCCAGAACGGCTGTCAGGCCGGTATGCTGTTCCTTTCGTTCCTGGAGTCAAATTGACTTGGTTTCTTTGGTTAGCTCTATTAGGACCCATTTTGCTGCTGCAAGCACTAAGTCCTGTATGGACCCATTATCAGCATTGTATTTGACCCTGACTTTAGCAGCCGATCAACTTACTCCAGTTAGGCAGCTTAAGAAGCCTCAGAAGGTGTCGGCCCCTTGGTTCTCCGAACATATGCGCTCTCCTAAACCTCTGTATGAACATGCTGAGCGCAAGCGGTGCCGGGGCTATTCTGAGTCTGACAAATCTTTCTTGAAAGCCCAATGGCTTGTGTATCATCAAGCTATCAAGGAAGCAAAAACAGCTTTTTTTCCAAGCGTATTTGTGAAGCGGAAATCCATTTGCAAGAACATTTTGCCATGGAGTCTGCGCTGTCTCAGCCCACCTCGATTGCACCTTTGTGACTAGATCTCAGATTTCTTTGTCCAAAAGATTGTGAGGATCTATTTGGATATACTGGCTTCAAAAGCCCACCACTGGTCACCACACACATCAACCCCCGTGGCTGCACACACACCAATGCATCACCCCAAACTCTGCACCAGAGTCTCTAACACCATCCAACCAAGCGCTGCATTTGCTTAAACTGGATACTTGAACACTCACACAGTGCAACAACATAACACATCATCATATTGAACTGCGAGGTGTGGGCAGGGCCCTACCCACACCTCATCCATACTTGCACAATAAAATCAACATCATCATAAGGTATGGCAAATTCTACTCCCCATTACCAAAACAGTAATACACAGTGATAACGTCTACTGTTCTAAAAGTCCATGTGGGAATTGTCCCCTCATAAACCTTGCTGCAAAACCTCAAACAGGATTAACTCTACTTAGTAAGGCTGTAAACATCACATCTAAGAGTCCATGCTGCTTACTTGCAGCCTAAACATCCTGCAAATCCTCAAGAAAGGTTAGCTCTAACCTCCCACTTAACATTATGCAGGATGATTAACTCAACGACCAGCACTTCCATCATTAGTCCCTCTTCTGCCTCCCTGCAATGCACATGCTGATTATCCCTGCAATATACATGCTGATTAAACCAAACACCAAACCTCTTCTAAACACACTAACCACACACTCTATTCAAAACACTGACACATCCTCACAACCCTTCCTCTTCCCATTGCTACCGAAATGGAACATGAGTGAAAAGTGAAACAACAGACTCAGTGAATCCCAAAACAGTATAGCGTCCATAATATGCATTATTTACTTGGTTCCAACAATGCCTTGCCATGTGGGTGGAGCAAAACACAACAGCAGACAACTTGCAGCTTCACGCAACATCAAGTCAATTAGCCTCTCTTTTTCTCAGTGCTGCACTTACTTTATGGGGAAATCGCTCCTCTTTCCCCAAGACCGCACTCTCCCTCACCGCACTTCAGGCAAAGCACGGTAAAGTCCAAAATCTTGCCCAACAGCAGCATGATACGCAGGCTGCTTCGCGTTGCCACGCGCAACCTTTTCTTAATGTTATCTGTTCAGGTGTAGCTGGAATACTACACCCACTTATTTTTTCTTAATCGACTTCCTTTTACTGCCGGCACAAGCCTAAGTGTTATGACAGGATCTTGCAGGATTACGCTTAAAGGATACCTTTTCTGCCACCATCAAACCCACCCGAGTATGTGAAACTCCCATAAACCTCACACGAAAGACCTGAGCTGGCTTGTTCTATGGCTTTATATGTCCAGCACTTCTCAGGCATTCTGGGTGGCAACCTCTTGCTTGCTATTCTGACTTGTGTGGCGACCCCGTACACTCATTTTGCCCATGTGTGTCTAGTATTCTTCACAGCAAGGCTCTCATGCAAAATCCTGGACTCCTTGCAATCTCTTTAATGGCAAAAGCACAGTCTTTGCTGGGGACTACTCAAACAGTCTCTGGCGTCTTTAAAGTCCTTGACACCTATTCAGTTTCTGACAACAGTACATCCCCTTGGTGCCTGTCAGAACAGTCTCCTTACTTCTCCCTGGATGGTGGGACTCATCATGGGGGCAGTGGGTTCCCTCTCTTTTACTTTGGTCTCTAAACTTCCCACTCTGCACCCACCACAGGAGTCTCCTCTCTCCTCTCCCTGGGTCTCAAACACCACACACAGGTACGTGTCCTCTTCAGGGTTCTTCAACAAGGTCCTCAACCAAGACCAGGCCTCGTCGCCAAAATGTTATGGCAGGATCTTGCAGGATTACGCTTAAAGGATACACTGTCAGGCTGTAGGTATTCTTCAGGTTACTTTATTCTGTAGCATAGTTCATCAGGTCTCATCAAGTACATTAGGAGATAAAGAAGTACATACAGGAACCTACTGGATCCCACCACCCAGGCTACATCTTTCAACTGCCCTCGGTGGAACTCCATTCACACACAAACATTCCAATCATTCTGCTAACATTCCACACGTGACATCACACCTTGCATACTCCTTATGCAAGCAGGATACAGGAAACAAGAAGGAAAGTCAATCACAACACATCTGCACTTCTGAAAGTCCCTGAAAACATTCTTATAATATTCGGGCCCTGTTGATGGGTTCCCCCTTTTTTTTTTACTATCGGTTGTCGAGCCCCTTCCTCTTTTCAGGTCACTGTCACGCTTTACAAGTAGTTATAACATGACATATCAAATAACATTGCGGGGGGTCCTTGACGTCGGCTTCCCAGACCCTGTTCCTTTGTCTTGGCGGGATCCTTGTCCATTTTTTAATTAGTGTCCACTTGGGCAGACCCAGCATACTCCCCTGCCAGGTACTGCTCCACCAAGGTGTACTCTCAATGTTTGTATTTGACTGTATATTTCCTTTTACCCCCTGGGGCGAATTTTTCTGCTTCCAAGAGTTTGTATATATTGGTCTACAACGTCTCTTACTAGGCTTGAAATCCTATATGGGCATAAACCAATTGGAAATAAACTCACATAAAACTAAGATCATGTCCATTGGAAACATTAGAAGCAAAAAAGATAAAGGTTTCAGGTGGAAAATCGAAGAAATTAACTTAACATCTTTCGACTCAATAAAATACTTGGGGATACAATTTAACAATTCCGTTTGCGAACAACAATGGGCTGCAGAACTAACATCCAAAATGTCGAAGTTACCAATACAAGCTGTAAAAATCAATAAAAATTTTGGAAAATTTTCATTGGAACCCGTACTCAAATTCTACTTACAAAAAGTAACCCCAATAATAATCTTTGGGGCTGAGGCGGGTTGGAATATAAGCGTGCAAACTTGGCATGCTTTGGAAGGACACTTTTGGCGGAAAGTCCTGCAGCTGCCACAGGCAACACCACTATCTAGTCTGCGACAAGAACTATCAATTAACTCCCTTCATATGAGAGTGGTCTGGAACTCAATCTTAACAATGCGAAAAATGACCCTCGATTCACCGGCACCGGCTTACAAAATCTTTGCCAAAAATGGCAGCTCAAAAAAAAAGCGACCTTCTCAATCTATGGTTTCACAAACTGTCGGCTTTTCTTACAGCCGCACAAATAAGCAATCAAGAACTGCTAAATTGCCCACAGCTTGCAAAAAAGAAATTTGAAAACTGGGCATGGATTGTTACCAATGAAGCAATGTCAAAATTAAAATCATCAGAGGAAATGAGAGGCGTGCACAGGAAATTAAACGAACCAGCGCGATATTTATTGCACTGCCCATCTCGTCATCACCGAACCCAATTCTTAAGGTTTCGAGTCAATGCTTTAAAAACTAAAGGAATTCTTTGGCAAAGAAAGGATAAATCTATTGACGACAATCTCTGCCGTTTCTGCAAACAGTCAATTGAAACAGTCAAACATCTGCTAATCGAATGCACTCTGACTGTCAGACAACTCTCACTACATCTAGGAAATTTTGCACCACTAGATGAAGATATGGAGCGGTGGTGGGGGCGGATCATTTCAGGAAGCAACATAAGACTTGTATGTGCGACCGTGAACTACTTTGACTCGATTCTGAAAATAGACTCTGTTAACTAGAATTACCAGCGAGAGTCTGTTCTAGAAGACTGGTGGAATCTATTTCTTGTCTATGAAGTGATCTCTTTCTGTTGAAACAAAAGTGTGTCTCTTGAATTCAAACTGAAGTTTTTCAATAAAATAAAAATGATATTGTATATTCTCTTTCTCACCCCCTTGTGCTCTTTGGGATGTTCTTATTAGGTTTATAAAGTTTGTACCTGCTTGTATGCTTCCTTTTTCATCCCTTTGTAATCTTTGGTGTGTTTTTATAAGAATGGCAACATTTTTATTACATTTTATAGAATCTGATCACCCCAAGGGCTCTTCCGGATGTTTTCATGAGGTTACTCAGACACCTCAATGCCCCCATGACTGGTCTGGTCTCTTATGGAGATGGAAAAAAAACTTTTCCGTTCCTGCCATTCGCAGCATTCTCCTTCTCGTGGCTCTGCAGCTTCAGCGCCTCACTTGTTTCTTCGGCTATCCGCAGCTTTGTTCCCAGTCAGTTTTTGCTGGTCTGGCTTCCTGTGTCTCTGCCACTGGTCAAGTCAGCCTCGTTAGGACCTCTCAGGTACCTGTGACTGTTTCTGTCCAAGTCTCCAGTCTTCGGGCTCCTTGTTACAGGACCAGCGTCTCCTTCCCTGTTCCTCCAGGGGTGGCTTTCGATGTGGGAATGAGTCCTTCTCCCCTTTTTACCATCAGACTGGCCTTTGGGCCACTGCACTGCATGTGTTTGGTTCTCAAAAGTGCAGTGCAAAAGGTGGGCTTTCCTGTCCTTGCTTCATATTTCTCGATATTTTGCATCAGGCCTAGGTGAGTCTCCCTCTTCCTCATCCCAGTTTAAGGATTCCCTCTGCTAAACCATAACAAATAGTGGTATGAGGGGGCAGGGGGACATGAGTGGGGGTTAAGGAAGTTGGGGACACCAAAGGGGTGAATGAATATTCCTAGGACCATTGTCACCAATTGCATGAAAGGTTTCCCCTCTCATGAGATCCACCCGCTGAGTACCACCCCGAGGGGTATTATCGGGTAGCGGGCTCACATCACAGGCCTCATGGAAAGAGACCTAGTCCATGGAACACGTGGCAATACCCTGGGATTCATCACATGCTGCACAGTTTTACCCCAAACCAACAAAAGGCACATCTGCAGTGCTAATTTGTTTCTTATTTGGTGCAAATCCATCCAGCGGTTTTCCAACTATGTGTGTTCAATGGAAGTATCCTGTTCTCTATGATAATAAATTAAATGGGTGAAGGCCAAAAGCAGCTTTTGTTTGTTTTCTTCATAACTATTGAACCGTTCAATGAAGTTTCCTCAAAAGGTCAAGTTTAGTGTGGCCAATGGAAAGAGTATTTTTTGATGAAAATTTCATCTACATGCGTCCAGAGTCAAAAGTTACTAGCAAGAGAATTTTGTGGAAAAGTCAATGCAAATTGTTTTTATCTTCACTAAAAGGTAAGCGACAGCTGCCTTATAGTAGATAATATATATCATTTTGATATATTTTATAGTGCAGTGGTCACCACACTACAGTTATGTTAATAATCAAGTTCCATGAGAAACCCGAACATTTTATTGCTATTAACTTTTGACTCGCATCACAGATGTGCCTGATATTTTGCAAACACAGTTTGTCACGACCCTCCTCACCCCCAGACTGGAAATATTGGGAAAGATTTGTTAAAAAATGAAAAAGTTATTAAGAAAGCAAAGAAACACTGTTTTCATCCTACTCCCATTCACTACCCAATAGAGAAAAAGTCAAAATGTCTGCGCAGCTCACAGCAAAAACTGCTCAACAGAATTGGACCAGGTACAAAACAACTTGGCAGGAAGTTTGGACTCGATTTACGGAGCAGTGTGGGGTTATTCTGTCCAGTAGTTGTTAAAATATTTGATGGAGGAGATTCCAAGATGGCGGCCGAGCCGGGCAGACGTGCGTGAGCGTAGCTCCGTCCCCCGACCCGGGCCGCAACAAATAAGCACCTCACTTCGAGCACCCACCGAGCCTCTGAGAAGCGTCTTCCCCCAGACAGGGAGGAAAAGGAAATAATCTCCCTCGACGAGCGCCGGAGGCAGAACGAGAGCGAGTGCCGGACCGGACCCGCCCCTCCACACTACGCAGCCGGGAGTCGCGCTGAGACCCCGGGCCCGACGCCAGCAGTAAGCAGCAGATCGGGCGGATCGAGGGAAGCCCAAGCCCGAGGAAAGAAGCCGCAAGAAGAACGGGACCAGACGGAGAGAACCGCCCCCGCTCCGAGCGTGAAGCAGTCTCCGGAGAGAAAACGGGAAGCCCGAAGCCGGAAAAAGACGGTCGGCAGGCCCGCAGAAGCAACAACGGATGAAAGGTACGAGGCGGGGGGAAGGACAGAGGGCAAGCGGGAAGGAGACATCCCCACAGTAGATTTGGCGGTGAGGGCCCCCCCCCCTCCAGACGACCCGAGCGGAAGAAAAAGCGGACATTTAACCCTGCGCCACAACAGGTCTGAGGGGATCGGGAGCAGGGGGTCTCCGGAACATCAGCAGACCCGTCCTCTCCGGGCACTAAAACAGCATTCGGGGTACCCCAGGGGTGGGGAAACGACCTGGGCAGCGACAAGCAGCACAAGGAGGTCCATATAGAAAGAGGAGCCTAACTCAGCAAGAAACTCAAAACTGGGAATCGAAGCAGGACTCGCCGGGGTAACACGCAAAGTCCTAAGCATACCACAAACACAGATCCCCAGTAAATGAACATGCGATAAGGGAACCAAGAGGAGGACCGAAAGCCCCAGAAGTGAACCGTAAACCCAACAAAGATCCTCAAAAGAGACAACGTATCAACCCAAAATCAAGAGACCTCAGAAACTAGCCAAAACCCTGTCAAATCCGAAGAGAGGACTTTGATAAGAAACCCAAGCGAAGAGGCCCAAACACATGTCAAAAATCAAAACGAAGAGTGGGTCACAATCAACGGGAGCGGAGAAAGGTGGACCCAGGCAAGACCAAGACCTGACCCAAATCTGGGGACTAGGGAACAAGAACCCCAAGAGCTTGAACAAACAGAAAAACAAAGGAGGCGACCCTCCAGAACAGATAGAAAAGGCAGACATGGCCTCAAGGGACGATATGAAATCCTGGTTCAAGGAACTTCAGGACCAGTTCATCGCATCTACCCAGGCGCAATTTGACAATATGAAAGGCGAAATGAAACAAGCAATACAAGAATTAAAAAAAGACATAAAAGACCTCGGAGAGAGAACAGACAATTTAGAAAGGACGGTCCAAAACATGGACGAGGAAGCACTACAACAAGCGGAAGCACAAGACAGACTCGCACGATTGGCGCTGGAGCTGGAATCCCAGTGCGAGGATTTGGAGAACAGATCGAGAAGATCGAACATCAGAATTAAAAATATGGTGGAAACAGTTGAAGACAAAGACCTCCGTACGGCAGCACAACAAGTGTTCCAAGAAATCTTACAGGAGGGAACCGAGGAAGACATCCAAATCGACAGAATACACAGAGTTGGTCCCCGCAGAACAGGAGAGCCCGGATCTCGCCCAAGAGACGTACTAGTGGCCATGACTAGATATACTCAAAAAGAACAAATCCTAAGGAAGGCCAGAACTACGGGGCAAATAAGAATGAACGGAAAAGAAATTCAGCTTTACCAAGATCTCGCCCAATCAACGCTTAGAAAAAGAAGAGAAATGAGCCAGATAACGAAAATCCTCTCCGAAAAACAAATTCGATATAAATGGACTTTCCCATTCGGTCTACTGTTCTCATGGGAAGACAGACAACACCGAATAACAACCTGCGAAGAAGGCCTTAAAATACTGGGAGACCAGGAATCTGAGAAGCAGAACGATAGTGAACCCCGAAGACAAAGGAGACAACCGAAGGGGTGGCAAACGGAGAAAAGGAAAACGAGACTCCAATCCCGGAAACCAGAAGATCGCTAAGCCTCCAGAAACACCCTACACGAGACGGGCGCAACAAGAGGGGAAGGCGATAACCAAACGGACGAGAGAGCCAGGGCAGAGGGTGATCTAGAGCGCGGCTGAGCCGGGGGCCGGCCATGGAATCCACAACACAAGCAGGGTTTAGGACTCCCTGCGAACCGTTACCCCTGAGAAGTTAGAGGGCATGGAGCGAAGGCAACACGCCGGAGCAACCATAGGGCCCAGAGCCCTCCTCAGGGACAAAGTTGGGGGGAAGAGGGAGGGAGAGGGGAAGAGGGATGGGGGAAAGGGGAAGGGAAAGTTCGAAGGGGGAGAAACTCCAACACCGGTATCAACACACACGACACAGTCCCACGAGGCGGAAACAAAACGAAACAACAGACAGATCAAAAGGAATGGGGCTGAAAATTCTAACGTACAATGTTAGAGGTCTGAACTCACCAGTGAAACGCAAAAAAATAGAACACTTTCTCCACAAAGACAAATACGACATAATATCGCTCCAAGAAACGCATATACAAAAAAAAAGGAGAGGACAGTTCAAGTTAAAAGGCTACAACGTAATCCTACAATCAAACGATGAAGAGAAAAAGAAAGGAGTACTTCTTGCTTTCGCAAACCACCTACAAGTTAAAGTAAAAGAGACGCAAACAGACAAGGAAGGGCGCTATGTATTCGCAAAGGCCCAGATTGACAACCGTCAACTAACTATAGCCACCTTGTACGCGCCTAACTCAGGTCAAGAGGGATTCATCAAAGACACAATAAACAAATTAGAATCCTTCGCGGAGGGGGAAATAGTCCTGACCGGAGACTTCAACTTGGCATGGAACAACACGGAAGACCGATCAAACCCTAAAGGCAACCAGCAGGGCTCCCCCACGCCGGCGCTGAAGAAAGCAATGCACAACTTAGCCCTTGAGGACGTCTGGAGAAGACTCAAAGGAACGACAAAAGGATACACTTACCACTCGCATGTACATGACTCAAGCTCCAGAATAGATTACATATGGGCAACAGGGACCCTAGTGGGGGAAATACAGGACATCGAAAAAGGCCATATCTCACTATCAGGCCATGCCCCGGTGTGGATCACAATCCCAAAATTCATGAAAAAATCGAACCTATGGAGATGGACCCTCCCCAGAGAGGTGATACAAGATCCAGCGGCAAAAGAATCCATCAGAGAAAGAATAGAGGAATACTTCGAGGACAATACTTCCCCGGAAATATCCCCAAGCACAACTTGGGAAGCCTTCAAAGCGGTTACGAGGGGGCACTTTATAGCTCTAAAAGCGCAAAGAGATAGGATCACACACAAATGGGAAGAAGAACTGGAAATAAAACTGGAAGAGACAAGAGAACAAATGACAAAAAACTCCTCCAGAAAGATCAAGAGAGCATATAGACACATACAGAGTCAATTAGACCTGATTAGAACAAAAAGAGCAGAAACACAGCTGCTGCACACGAAACACTGGTACGCAATGAAATCGAATAAAGCAGACAAATTGCTGGCGAGACAACTGAAGGGCAGAAAACAGGAACAGACGGTACAATCCATAAAAGATGAACAAGGAACAATGAAAACTCAGACGAAAGACATTAAAGAAATTTTCCGGAACTACTACCAGAACCTATATTCCTCCCAACACCCGAAGGAGCAAGATCAGGAGGCCTTCCTCAGAGGCATCACCCTACCAACAGTCTCCCCGTCAGAAAAAGAAGCCCTGGATGCGCCAATAACACCAGAAGAGGTGAGGAAGGCAATTAGAGACCTGCCAAAAAACAAAGCCCCGGGTCCGGACGGTTTCACAGCAACCTTCTACAAAACATACGCGGAAACGCTGATTCCACATCTGACCACGCTATTTAATACCTTCAGGACACAGAATAACATCACCCCATCGATGAACGAAGCAAAGATTCTAGTCTTCCATAAAAAGGGGAAAGACCCAGTAAACCCAAGCTCATACCGCCCAATAGCCCTAATCAACATAGACGCCAAACTTTATACGAAGGCTCTAGCGAACCGACTGGCGCCACTACTCCCCAAATTAATCCACCAGGAACAAGCGGGATTCATTCCCACCAGAAAAACCCACGATAACATAAGAAGAATAATACACCTCATTGAAAAGGCAGGCATCGTGAAACTCCCATCAGCAATAGTATCGTTGGATGCAGAGAAAGCATTCGATCGGGTCGAATGGACAATGCTTTTTGCGACCCTCAAAAAAATGGGAATGGGGAACGACTTTATCAACATGATCAAAGCCATCTACAACGCACCGACCGCCAGGATAGCAGTCAACCGAGAACTATCGAATCCAATCAGAATAGGAAGGGGCACCAAACAGGGATGCCCCTTGTCGCCACTACTCTATGCAATCTATCTTGAACCCCTATTGGAAAAGATCAGAGTGACGCCAGAAATAAAGGGGATAGAAATGGGCGGACAAACACACAAAACAGCCGCCTACGCCGACGACATGATGATGACCATCAAGGACCCGAGCAGATCGCTTCCACACCTGATCCAGCTGATAGATGATTACGGGGAAATATCGGGCCTGAAAATTAACAAGCAGAAATCGTCGGTAATGACAATGGCCGGAAACAAGGATGAGATCCACAGGATAACGAAAGAGCTACGCCTCCAGACGTCAGAAGAAGGAGTAACATACTTAGGAGTGACCCTCACACCAAAAATAAGAGATCTATACACAGGGAACTACACGAAGCTAATGGAACAAGTCGTCTCAGACCTGAGCGGATGGAACCCCCTGAAGGTGTCCTGGTGGGGCAGGTTAACGGTTATAAAGATGACGATCTTACCTAGATTGCTCTACTACTTCCAAGCACTCCCCATAAAGGTCCCAACATCTTTCTTTAAATCACTCACAAAAACAATTACCAAATATATATGGCAAAATAAGACACCGAGAATTTCACACCAGGCACTTACCGCACAAAAATCAGACGGGGGGATGGCACTTCCCCACTTCAGGAAGTACTATGAGGCGGCACAACTGTGGGTACTACATGAATGGATCACGGATACGTCAGATAAGTGGTGGATGGCACAGGATCGAGCGGTGGCGAGATCTAACCTGCGCCACCTGTTGTGGAAGAGACCAGCACACAGACATCATAACATTGATATAAGTGAAGTTATGAGCACCACTATGGAAATCTGGGACAGAGCCACCAAAAGAGAAACCCTAACGATAGACCCGGCCCCGTTCATCCCAATTTTAGACAATCCAGACTTCCCCCCAGGGGTAGAAAAAGGCGCATTCCAGAAATGGAGGGACTCGGAGTGCACGAAAGTAGGCGACATGTTTGAAAAAGGGCAGATAAGATCATTTACGGACTGCCAGGACTTACTAGCCCTCACGGAGAAGGACAGGTATCAATATGAGCAAATTCATCACTGGCTCACATCCCCCAGAATTATGAAGGCGTTGACAAGGGACCTAACCCCCTTTGAGACCTATATACTAACCCAAACGGGAGAAAAGAAATTCGTCTCATCTCTTTACAAATTCATCAATGTCCAAGAAGAAAACATCACTTGGTACTACATGAAAAAATGGGAAATCACGTTAGGGAAACAAATCCCGAGCACGCAATGGACGTACCTGTGGCACATCATTCCCAAGTGGACGCGAGCAATTCAAACAAAGGAAGCATGGATCAAGGTGATGATCCAATGGCATTACACTCCGGAAAGGCTACACAAAATGTTCCCGACAACCCAAGATAGATGCTGGAGGGGATGTGACACAGTGGGCACCTGGAGGCATATCTGGTGGGACTGTCGGGAACTACAACAATTCTGGACGGAAGTGAAAGACAAGATGCAGGAAATGTTCATGGGAACGGACAACCTAGAAGAAGAAGTTTGGATGTGCGGAATGTGGGATCCCAAAGATAGAACTCTAAACAAGACACAAAAACGAAACTTCATGGGGTTCCTCATAGCGGCCTGGTTGGCAATAGCACAAAAATGGAAACAAAAGACCCCCCCAACGACGCAAGAATGGCTCCACAGGATATGGACATATGTAACGATGGAAAGAATAACGTATAACCTACAAGGGAACAGACAGCGATTCGCTACAGACTGGGGACACACCATAGAATACCTGCAAAGTGATTACATGCTCCAATGGTGCCCACATAACATTCGTATCTTAGATATGTTCACAAGCTAAGCCCGAAGCAAACATGGGACAGTAGGAACTGCAGAGAAACCAATACCGGTGGGGAGGGAGGGGGGCGGGAAGGGGAAGTTGGGGACAATGTTGTGTCCCGATGTTAATGTCTAAGAAATGTCAATAAAAAATCCATTATAAAAAATATTTGATGGAGAAGGGGATGCCCCCTTCTCCCAAAACAATAGCTGTATCTCCCATGTTCCTTTGCACCTGAGAGGCTTCTTCAGAAAAGAAAAAGCTGCCATATTTGATTTTGTTCAATGTTAGAGATAACCAGGTTTTTTTTGGAAATAATCAGGGATAGCCAAAAACGAAAAGTGGAAAAAAAGCCATTTGGAGGCAGAAAAACGGATTAAATGTCATCAGGTTAGATGTGAGGTGGGGGAAAGAAGAGACCATGTGAAATTGGAGTTTTGGGGAGGGCTGGGGACCACGTTCACACCTGGAACGTTTTTTTCCAAAAACAGGGTTATTTTTGCATACCCAGGGTTATAATAGAAAACGGGATTGGGAATGAAAGTGCGTCACTTGAATAACCAGGATTATTTTTATGAATAACCAGGCTTATTTTATGAATAACCAGTATTATTTGTAGTACATTACTATTAATGGGGTTATACTAACTAACAAGTTTTAAAAAAGGTGATTAATACAAAAAAGTGTAATGTTACAGCTACAGTGAGGTGTGGGGTAATGGGTGTGGCCAAAGACTGTGGCTAATGGTTTACTTTAAGGAACTGAATGGTGCAATATGGAAAGTGGACATGAAACCTATTGGGGCAACATGTCAAGGGACCACAGCGAAAGCCTGTGGCCAATGGCCAAAGGCCATGGCTAGTGTGGGCAAAAGAAACCTGGTGGTGCGGCAACGGCTCACGGTCCAAGGCCACTGCAAAAACAAAGAGGTGATTGCTAGAATTAATCTTAAATCTCTGGCAATTGCTCTGGGCAACTCTCCAAACCGTTATTATTCGCCTGCCAAGCCATTACAGAGAGGGGAAATACAATATGAAATTATGCCTTGGTCCCACCCCCAAAGGGGCAGTCCAGCCCAAACTGCTATGTCACGTCCGTTCTGCACGAGACGACGTGCATCCCCATACATGTTTCAGCCTCATTGGGCATCATCAGTGAGGCGTAGCTTGGGTCTCTAGGCCCCTCAGGCACGGGACCCACATCTGGCACACCCACCCCACTCAGGGTGACAAAGCAAAAACAAAGAGGTGCTGGCTGGAAGGTTCAGAATTATTCTTAAACTTCTGGCAATTGCTCTGGGCAACTCTTTAGACCATCATTCTTCACCTGCCAAGCCATTACAGAAATAGGAAAGACCATATGCAAATCAGGCTTTGTCCCACCCTCAAAGGGGCAGTTCAGCATGAACTGCTAGATCACATCCCTTCTGCACGAGACCACTAGCAACCCCAGACATGTTTTGGCTTCAGCCATGCCTAGTAGGCCCGTTTAGAGAACCTATATGTACAGAGGCCACGGCCGACGGCCGTGGGCAATGGCCTTGGCTAATGGGACTGGAAGAAAGCTATTAGGGCAACATGTAAAGGGACCACGCTCCAAGGCCGTGGAAAATGGTCATGGGTGAAGGCCATGGCTATGAGCGGGAAAGAAAGGTAGTGTTTTAAAAGATACAGGGCCTCATCACAAGTCTGGCGGTAATCCAGTGTAATTTCTGCTGACCGGAAATAACTTTACCGCTGGGTCAAGTGCCGATATTACTGCCATATCACAACTAATTGCGATACCGCCGCCGACCCATTCCTTTCATATCCAGCACTGTACTGCCGCCCACCCCGGTGATATTAGCGCCGGTGGAAATTGTGTAATCTCTGCGACAGGAAGCATTTTGGTGGCCATTTTGGCCATTTTGAAAAACACAATCCATCAAATATCCCCACTTCCTGCAGCCATCCGGTCCTGGTAAGAAGCCAGAATGACGCAGGAGAGGATCAGAGGTAAGGTGGCAAAAAATCATCTGCGGAAACCAAAATTTAGTGAGGGGGAGCTAGTGGTCCTCACAGGTGAAGTCGTTGCCCACTGCAATGAACTATATGGTAGCCAGCAGCATAAGACCACAGGACAGTGCAGGACAGCTATCTGGCATGCCATCAGCCAGAAGGTGACTGCAGTGACAGAGAGGACTGCCGCAAGTAGTGGAACGACCTGAGGGTCAGGGTGCGGGGACTGCTGTCACAACACCACCAGGAGTCCCTGGTGACTGGAGGAGGCACTGTGGAGCCACTGGTCCTCACCACCTGGCAGGAAAAGTGCAGCACAGTGCTGGATATGAAAGGAACAGAGGGAGTCGGTGGTGCAGAGGCGGGTGCCAGCAGCCAGGAGGTGAGTTAACCCCCCAACACAAGTGCATGCACAAATGACAGCACAGCATAAGATGGCCCAGTAGACAGGTACACATGACAGCAGACCCAGAGGTTGGGCATGCCAAGAGGGTGGAGTGACCAGGGGGCATATCGGGCTCCCTCCACAGCAGCCATAGGGCAAGGTACGAAGGGCACCCCTGAGCGTCACAGCAGTGGGAATGGGTGGCAAATGACCTTTCCAAATGCCATGCAAACCACAACCCCGCTGGTACACTCTGTGCCAGCGGGATTGTGGTGCGTGAGTGACCACATCACAGTGCAGCAGTCACACAAGGATGTTGCGGGTCAAGTTGGCCTGCCCCATGTTGGCATGGAAGACAAGCCACTGGAAAGTACATGTCCCCCTACACCAACATGGGCCCAGCTTGTCAATCGCTGCACAGCAGTGCCCCATAGAGCCATGCCAGTGCCATGGAGTAAGCCATCACCCCCACCATGTGAGTGCCACCGGGGAAGGGATGTGGGTGAATGAAGGACCACAAGCATGCATGCCATACATCAGCTGCCCCAGAATGGACACCCTGCCCCCTCCACACACAGGCCAAGACCAACTGGCCATGTGTCACACAATAATTGCTACAAGCATCCCCATGATGCTGGGCCCACATGCAATCTCCCATGACCAACCATGCCCATTTGCCAAAATGTGTGGGGTCCCACTTTGTACCATAGCAAATGTGTCTTGCATGCCAACACACATGGGGGAACCATACCTGAGAACATTTCCTATGTCCCCTACAGGCTCTCATGCATCGCCAGAGGAATCGGAGGAAGAGATGGTTGCCGGCCCATCTGGGAGTGGCGCATCAAGGCTCTGAAGATTTGCCACCACCATCACCCTACAAAGGCCCACTCAGGCTACTCAAAGGCGGATGTCCTACGTGAGACATCGCAATCCAGCAGTGCCAAACCTTTGTCCACTTCAAGGCCCACTAGAACCAGCGCACGGCACACTACACCCACTCCCGCATCTGGAGAGTCAAACACAGAGGCCACACCTGCTGGCAGGGTGTCTGTGGAGACACAGGGGGACACCAGCCCAGTGTCACTACCTGCAGAACGTCCACAAACCCTGGATAGCCCTCCCCTTTGCCAGCATTTACAGACCTCAGAGAGCCCTCCCTGTTGCCAGTGTCCACACACCCCGGAGAGCCATACAAGCCACCAGCGTCCACAGACCCTGGAGAGCCCTCCTTGTTGCCAGCATCCACAGACTACGGAGAGCCCTCTTGGCTGCCAGTGTCCAAAAACCCTGGAGAGCCCTCTCTGCCATCAGCATACAAAGACTATGGAGAGCCCTCCCCGCCACGGGCATGCTCAGACCCCGGAGAGCCCTCCCTACCGCTGCCGTGCTCAGACTCTTGAGCCGGCCATTGACACATACTCTTATGGCTCCCCATAAGAGTTGGTGGTGGGAGGTGAGAGGGGGATAATGTTCTGGGGAGTTGGTGGTGGGAGGAGGTATTGTTTGGGTACTTCATTTCATTAAAACTGTTAAATTTCATATATGCGAGGACATTCCTGATTATGTCATTGCACAGATTATTGATAGAAGTGAGTGTCACACAGTTGTGCATGCCATGTGAAAGTGTCAGAAGAAATTGTCTATCAGTTCCTGGTGGGCCAGCGTCCCATCCCTCACGTCATCTCTGTCAATGTGTGCATTTGCCTCTGCCACAGGCACTGCATCCTCATCCTTTGGGGGTGGCATTTCCTGTGTGGATTATGCACAGGGGTTATTAGCCAGGGCAGCTGTGGGTATTCAGAGTCTCCTGCATGGGTGGAGGCACGGGCATTATTCATGGTGTAAGGTGGGGGTGGCCTTACAAAATATCAATGATGTTTGTGATGTCATCTTTGATGTCCTGGGAGTTAGTCTTAGCAATGCACATAGATGGTGCAAGTTATGGTTGCTTAGCTTACCATAATGGGGGAATGAGCAGTGTTTTTTGGCTTCGCTGTGAAGTATAACATTCCTTTAACAAGGTTTTTTTACTGAATGTACATATATATATATGGCAGGGAAAGAAAACAAAGGGACTAAACATGTGACGTCATCAGTGATGTCATCAGTGACATTTGAGATGTCTCATTTCATGGTTTGTGTGTTAGTGGTAGCAGCGCACAGGGGCGGTGGCAGGCTTGGGGGCTTAGGTTACCATAACTGTCAAATTTCAGGGGTTTTTCGTAATTTGAAAGGAGAGGTCGAAATTATTTTTTTAGTGAACTGCACAGGTTTTTGGTAGGGCAACTTAACCAAAACGTCGCCTCAACAAAGTTTTGTTTGTAGTGAATTTTACAGGTTTTTGGGAGGGCAATTTAACCATAACGTCCCATCACCAAAGTTTTTTTTGTAGTGAATTGTACAGGATTTTGGAATTGGAACTTAATCATGACAGTGTGTCAAAGAAGGTGTTCTGTGGAATGTACACTGTGATGATGTGATTTTGGGAGATATGTAGCATAATGTACGTACTTGATATACATTTAACATAGAACATACAGAACCCCCTCCCTATTGATAATAGAAAGGGATGGACTGAGCGCCTGTTTGCGGACGGGGGCAGACAGGATCAACATTACCCAAAGAGGCGGGGGGTATCTGAAAATGTACTATTGTCTTACACAAAAAGTGTACAACGTAGAAAAAGGACATAAAGATATTGTAAGTAGTAATAAGTAAATATGGAAACCTGAAGATGTGAAAAGAAAAGGACACATTTAATAAGCATGTAGAATGAAATGGATGGTACCATAAAAAAAAAAAAAGGATGCCTCCATCGTAATCACTTCACAGAAAGTCGGCAGCCTGGAACGACAGTGGACGGACGCAGTAGGAAGAAGGGACATTACAATAAAAGAGTGAGTGGAGGCCATTGTTTTGTATGTGTGTGTTTTTTTTTGGTATGTGGTGCAGAAATAATAATTTCTTTCTGTTCTTTTAACTCAGAAATGGCTAGTACTTTGGAGTGGCTGGAGGAGTATTTTCAATACTGAACAAGGTCAAGCCAGCGGATATGAAACTAAGTTCACTTAGGAAAACATTGTTCCAACAAAAACATGAAAGCAGTAACCCTAGGTCAACTCCACCGATCACCCCATACAGACCACAGAAAAAGCTTTAAAAAAATACATTTTTATTATTTTAGTCAAATTTCATTTAAGAGGATATTAAATAGTTAGGAATACACACAGGAATAAACATACAGAGATATAAAGGGCAATGTGTGTTAAAAAAGTGCTGGTCACAGAGGGAGGCAAAAAAACAATTCAATGCCAATAAACAATTCAGAGGAAGAATGACAGTAATCCCTCAAATAGCTGTTCAGTTGCCAAGGCCACCATTTCCATCGGAGAAAAAATGATCTCTCCGGTGAGAGGAGCCAGGTCAACTGGACACTGATGAATATAACAATTTGATTCAATTGATACGTTGATTAGTTGATTAGTTGATAAAATCAACCAGTCACACAGGCAATTGAAAAAAAGAACAATAAATTGATCCTAAATAGGGCAGTCCAATGGTATGTTAGCACTGCAAAGCCTCACAATTCTAAAGCCATACACTAAAAATCAGAATCTGGAGGAGTATTTTCCACATGGGGAAATGTCTGAAGACAGCGACAATAATGGTACACATTGCTCTGCATATGCAAAATAATGACCAGTATTTTATAGGCATTTAACATATGTATATTTTTTTTTTAAAAGACCAGGAAAGAAAAGAAGAAAGGCCAACAAACGAAATAGAAGAAGATAGGATAAAAAGGATTGAGTTGAAAATGGACATATTGAACGAGAATTTTAAAAGTTTACGGGAGTTTGTGGAGGACTGTGTGAGAGGAAAAGTTTGTTACCATTGCCCCACCTGTACCTGCCCCGCTTCTCCATTCCCTAGTGAACCATCCCCAAACCTTGAAGATGAAAATAGGCGTTTTGACGAAACATCCATCACTTCTTCCCTTCACAAATCTTCTCCTCATGACCAGCCCGTGTTGAATCCTAATTCCCCCATATTTGTGTCAGTGTCCGCTTCCCCCGCTATTTCTTTGGACTGAAGTGTGTGTGTGTTTGGAATGTTTTTGTACAGTAGTTGTAATGAAAGAGAGTGAGGACATTTTGTTTTTAAAAAAGAGGTAAAATGTTCACGAACAGCGCGGCTGTTCGACCTATCCGTAAGGAATGGAATGTGGGTGCTGTAAAGGCAGTACACCTACCCTTACTAATGTCAAGTAAGATGGACTTGAAGTTTGACCGCACCATCTGTTGAAGTTGTGCGTACATAAACAGAAAGGGGCGTCATAAGAACATTATACCTCGCCGTACAGTTTGTAAACGAGATGAAACATGTTCGTAGAACACACCAGATGTCCGGGATGGCTGTAAATAAGCAAAATGGGAGTGTCTGAAGCACAGTATACCTGTACTTATCAGGCGTAACCAAAATGGTGCCTTTCGTAGAACAGGCGCGGTGGCCGGCAAGTTCGTAGGCAAACAAAATGGAGTTTTCCTAAGGACACTGGAGCTATCCGTACAGTGAACATATCATGTATGCACATTCGCAAGTTCAACCGTAAGTATAACGAACATCACGCCTGTCCCTAACTTACCGTCTCAGTTGTGTCGCACTTTGAAATTGTTTGAGAATCCGAACATTGTCCTTAGGACACTTGCGCGCATGCGCACGTTTGGTACTCTGCATTTGCTATCCAGCGGACTATCATTTCTGGCGCAGATATGTTCAGGACGTCATCATGTGACCGCACCCACGCTGAGCGTGTGGGCTAATTTGCGCAGTTTGTGTGCTTCCGCAACAGTCCAAAAGAAATTGTAGACACAAGGCAAAGTATTGTAGAGTGTAAAAATATTATTTCACATATCCCAGACAATAGTTGACCTGAGGAATTGACGTGTAAACTTTTTGTACCGCTTTGCAGTGATGAAGACGGTCACGAGGGACACCCCTCCGCCCCTACAAATGGCCACACCCCCGAGCGCATCTTCATTCTCCTTCTAGCTATAGCAGATTGAGGTGTAGTGCCTTGACTGCTGTAGTGACCAAAAGGAAACTAATTGGTATTGCTTCCATGGCTGCTGTTGGTTCTTTAGCCTCTGCACCACCCCCAAACCTGCCACCACCACCACCTCCCCAAGAGCCTGCAGAGAGATATATGGGTGAGGATGTAGAGAGTGAGGAAAAAGAAGAGGAACAGAATGAAGTGGAGGAACTCAACAGTAGGAGCACTCGCCGGGAGTCGTGGGTGGTGGTTGTTTTCCGTTTATGGGAATGTACCGAAGCACGTGCGAACCTGGTCAAGTGTAACCAGTGCGAGGTGGTGCTGAGTCGCGGGAGAGTTGGTTCATACAGCTTTGGTACAACAACCATGAAGCGACAACTCACTTCTTTCCACACTGCGGACATTCGCAAGGTGGTGCCATGTGAAGAGCGTAGTCGCTTGAGTTCCTTCACAGCATCCTCCGTGTCTGATCCTCTCACCACAAGAGACACTCCTGTGGGGGAGCGCCTCCCTCCAGCTGCCTCAGAAGCCATTCACAATGCTGTTGACCCTCCCCTTTCAAAGGTGACAATAGTGTGTAATTATTGTGACGCAGTACTCTGCAGGGGGGAGAGTTTTCGAAGTGCTTTTGAGGCTATGTTCGCAGAGCACCAGAAGATCTGCTACTTACCTAAATAAATCTCACCCTATATCTTTCTCTGTTCACTTGCCCTTTCTTATCTCCGTGGCTGGTGTCCCTTCCTTACCCTCCTTTGTCCTCTTCTCCTAGTGAGTCGTGTGCTGTGAAGCAATGCCTGTGAAAACAACAAAAATTACTGCAAAGGCTCTTTTCAGAGCCGCCTTTCTCAGTTTAAAGATGGAACTATGAAGTGACGGTCGTAAACCCCCGCGGAGTGGTGGAAAAGTTTGCGGACAGTTGTAGGGGAAAAAGGGACGGTGCAAGTGGAGCAAACACAATGAAGTGGACGCTGGGAGTAAGTGGTGGCTCTGAAAAGAGCCTTTCGGCGGTGTGTAGTGTGGGTCAAAAACTGTGGATTGGAGAAAACGGATTGTCATAGAGGTTAGTGTGAATTCAGAAGAGGTTGCAATGCATTTTGTACATTGCGAAGAAAAATCTGATTGCCAGCATATGTGAGGTGGACTCCATCTCTGCGGAAAATGAAAGAGCTGCGAAACAAAATGTTTTCATTGTGGAAGGGTGACATGCCAACATCTTTTAAAAAGGCACAAACAGCCTTATTCACATTGCGTCTTGTTTTCTCCATTTGTGGACCAAAAGCAGAAGAACACAGCCATATTTGTCTTTGTGCAATACGGGAAAAAAGTATGTGACAATTTGGAAACATGTCCATGAGCTTCGCAAGTCCTTCCTTCATTGCAAATTGCAAAGAAATTCCAGAGGCATGGCCCAAACTGTTTCCTCCGCAGTGAAAGATAAGTATATCTGGAGGACGCTCTGGCAGTAAAGTCACACAGAGAGGTACCAAGTCCAGCCACCTCATGTCGCGCACGCCATGCCAGTGCACCTCCACATGAGGAAATCTGAGATCTGTAGATAAACTGCAGCTTTCTGCATGCACCTTCAACCAATGTATCCATGAGTCTCCCAAAATCCAGATAATCTGTTTTCGAGCATGGAAAGCCATGGCTATGTGGTGTCCTGTCAGGGAGAAGACGGTCTTACTAAAGTGCGCAGTTCAGAACACACCGACTGAACTTTATGGACCAATCCCAAGCTACGCTCATTCTCATTTGCATGCGTCTCCACCCCTGAATCCCTGTTGGTGATACGCGCTGGCTGCGAAGTACCGCCATGTTCGCGGACATGTATAGGATCAGAGCATGACGACGGTACATTAAAGTGTAATTCCTCTTATTCCCCTTTAAAATGGGCTCTGAAAAGAGCCGTCTTTTTCATTTTTGGCCAGATACCGTACAGACATCTGTTATTTTATTTATTTTTTTGTATTTTTTGTCTTTGCTTTACTCCTACAACCATTACAGAACCTTCTCTAAAGCAAGCCTTACGTTCCAAAAGAACATCGCATTTCCCAAAGAAGATAGCACAACTCCATCTGCTTCGAAATAATCTGCATTGCTTGAAGCAATGTTATTGTGGCTGCAGAAAAGCATACCGGCTCGTATCATGAATGCATGCATGCCGCGATTGATGATACACCTCCCAATACTTTGGTCTGGACAGAAAACAGAATTGTTGTCCCATTTTATTCTAGGCAGCAAAGCAGAAAAAAATACTTTCGTTGTTGGGAAGATGGTCATGAGTGCTTCAACCAACTGTGCCAAATCGGCCAACAAAGTACGTGAACTCACGTATACCAAATGGGAAGCACCGTAGTGCAAAATTACCACATGAGGAGTGGTCATTGTATGCATGTCTCTGCAAACTTGCAGAATTGCTGCAGCATTACCATCAGTGTCAGCGCTCCACACTACCTCTACTCCTCTGACATCGAAATGGTGTGCCACATGCCTACTCTCGGCATAGTGTTGTAATCCATGCACAAAAATGTCTCCAATCACCAAAACCCTCACCCTCTGCACCTCTGCCATCTTCACTGTATGCACCGTCTTTCGACACAAAAGAGTAATGTGAACATCAGATTGGCTGATGCCTACAGTCCCCTTTCCATGCAGGATTTGCTGCAGAAACCTGTATGTGACACGCCCTACCTGCGGACAAGAGTTGCTTACGTGCGGCACGTAACTCTTACCCAGTCCTTCCACCCTTTCCACAGCGGTAGCAAGTCGAGTCCCTCATTGGACACAACTAAGCAGTCACACAACCATCCACCAATCACATTGAACATCGCTAATTCTAACTCCGTCATCAACATTGCGCACTTACTGTCGATGATTGTGAATGGAAGTCGCATATCATTGCAAAGCACCTACTTCATAAGCTACTGTGCAAGTATTGCAAATTTCTACATACAGCTCCACGCATGCGCACATGCATGAGTATATAATACAGGTATGTATATTGTAATCAGAGAACATGTGCAACTCTTATGATTTAATTTAGACAAATTAATGGCGCTAAATGTGCACAGGCAATACATACCAACGTTCCCCCTTTTAAGTGCAAGATGTCCGATTTATGATTGACAAACCGCACGACTGCTTACTGTCTTCCGCATAACCTATACATATGTTGCAAGCATGCCTATTTAGGGCAGAACTCAATTTTGTATGTGAAAATGTCGGAGTTGTGTACTGTGTACAGGCTACAGTAATGCTACTTGCAATGTAATCATATGAGAAAAGTAAGCGCTCCCGATTGCTGTGGTGACATCTCCCTCTGAGGGTCTCCCGATTTTTCAGCATCGTGCTTTTAATTTGCAAGTAGAACATTTTTCCCCATCTACTACTGTGCCCTATCACTTACACACCTCTCGCCTATACATAGTACACCGTGTAAAAAAACAAGGCTTTTTCATAAACTTAAAATTGTTAGCAATTTTGAAGGGCTTTCAAGTACCTTATTGCAAATGCCATGGAAAGACTGCACGGAGTGAAGTGAAATGCACACATGTACTGGGCTGAAATATGAAAGTAGAATGCTTTGACGAAAGAAGCACAATTAATGTGTGCAGTATCATCACTGCTGTAAACACACTAAGTCATTGATTTTGTTTTTTGCACCACAGTGAAGACTACTCTCTTGAGAATCAACAGCATCTACACTCCAGATGACATACCCGAAGAATCCTAGTTATTCTGCGAAGTACAGTACTACCTTTATATTGTAACAACTCCTCAAAGAGGCTGCGTGGGTTATTTGTTTATTTTGGGCGCCAAAGCAAACATTGATTTCTAAACCATTGTACCTACAAATATCCATTTATTGAACAAAGAATAACAGGCAGAATGGCTCACAAATCCCTGTGTGTTTGGAACTCAAAAAACATACGTAATCCTTAGAAAGTTAGATTTAGAAACGAAGTTGCTGTTGCAAGTTTATGTCATTTCGTTCATTAATAATGATTTTCGTCACAAGTAGGCCACTTTTTACTCTCATCTGAAGCACATTGTAGTAGTATAGAAACAATAAAGTAGCCTTACCAAATTATTGCACGAGTCCAATGCACATCGACACACCATGACAAAGACCTTCCCCATCAGACTCATGCACATAGCACACAGACATTGGAGAACAGACAAAAGTATACCTTTTTTTTTCAACAGATACCAAAGAATGCCTACCAAAAAGCAACTCTGTAGAAAGGAACGCAAAAGTAGAGCAAATAAAAATAAAAGTGCCCGATGTAAGCACCCATCTGTTGTAGAGTTTGTAGAGAATGTTAGAACAAACCAGCTAATGCAGTTGGTTAGCAAAACAAAGGAAGTCTCAACTACCGAAACTTTACCTCCTCCATCAAAATGTGTCAAAAAACACAAAATGTTGTCAAACAAACGACTACCAGTACAGCTAACAATGCTCCTAATAATCCTGATAGTGTAACAAGAACACATAGTAAAAAAAGTATTTTATCAAAAATGTTTCGTCACAGAGTCCTTCAGAATCTACTAAGAGGAGGACCGAAATCATCCTCACCCCTTAAAATCTACCGTAGAAAGTTAATCCTACAAGGTCTCATGGACAGTGCAATCCTTCTCAAAAGGAAGTTGTTCATATTAGTGTTAAATAGGATGAAAGCACTAACAAAACTAAGTACTAAACTACAAAAGAAACTGAGCAATAAACGGAATGTGTACAAAAATAATTTCTTACATGTTTGTGGTGGTGAATGGAGTCACACAACAACCACAGAACCATATTTTAATGAAGAAGCAAACAAACAAAATCAAACAAACACAATTGCCATCCATATCAGTGGACGAGGGTATGAGAAAATCAATACTACCATCATGGAACAAGAAACACTGCTTACAAATGTATTCCCTGAAAACTCAGAATTACCTCTCAATTCAGCAGAGCCACACCGTGCAGTAAACAAATGGCCGTGCACATCAATGTGTACCATTCCAAACAAAGCATTCAAATCTTTACGTCAGTTCCTTAATCAATATGTAAAAGGTAAAGAGAAAAGTAAAATGAAAGTGCTGCAAAATATGGATATTTGTCCAGTGCGGAAATACACAGGACTAAAATGACATTCATTAGCCCGCATTTCTGGGCCTATTTGCAAAAGCACCTTCCATGATATCAAAAGGATATCAATACATCATTCCAATGTAAGTCATCTAGTGTATACAATATACTATGGAAAAAGTCCAGCTTCAGAATTAGGCAACTTAAATGGCACTGTTCTGAATGCTACACCCAAATACTTACAAGAAGAAATTGACCGTGTTCATAGAAAGTATTTTGGAAGTGAGAGCCACTTACAAAATGCAACAGTTTTAGAACATAGTAACAACAATTCTGCACATAGCAACCTTCTACTACACACATACAGAAAAGAAATAGTAAAATTTAACAGGTCATCGGCTGAAGCACCAAACCATGTGTGTGTGTGTTGCTGCAGAATGTTTTACAAAAGGAACACAAAAAATGTGGAGAGAGCATACAAAACAGAAGACAATGAAGATTCTAAATGGTTTGAATTAGCTCTCCCTTTTAGCAGAAAACAAATAGGAACTAACTGAACGCCTAATATGTTGAGGTTACTGTACTACAAAATTAGACAACAACCACACTCCTTCACGTGCTATTACAAATAATTTGGAATTGTTTCCATTACCAAAAATCCTGCAGCAGCTCAATTTGTATGAGAGCATAATAATTCAAACAGTTCACCCATTTCAAGCAATTATACGCCTTCATCCAAAAACAGCACAATTACCTTCCTCTGAATTGGTGAAAGGCATTCGTGGCAAAGTAGTTTATTTGCCATTAGATCTAACCGAAAATGTACACACTCTAGGAGTGCAACGTTCAATAGAGCATAGTCTTGGTAAATGGAGTACCAACAAAGGACAAAAAAATGTGGCAACAATTAATGGACTTACACAAAGTTAGACAAGCATTGCAATATCTAAAAGACAATAATGAGTACTACAAGGAAATAAATATTGATGAAAGCTTAAGGGAAACAACTGAAATCATTCAAGAGCCATCAGAAACTGGACAATTCGAACTTCTGGATCCTGCTACAGTATCCACTCTTTTGGACTATTACACAATTCATCCATTGCATTCCAATGAAAGCATAGATGATGTACTAGAAACTTACCAAATGCAACAAACCAAAGGGTCATCAATGAGTATATGGAAAAAAAGTATAGAAGCATGTGCTTTTCCACTGCTATTTCCTACTGGCAAAGGTGTAAGATACGATGATAGACCCACTCAGATTGGGGCATCAGAATACTGTTCATTACTAATGTATTCGCAAGATCCCAGATTTAGACAAAATGTGGAATACATATTCCACCTACTCTATGAAAGTGAATTAGCAACACTATGTTACGGAGTTGCACACATTCTTAAATCTGGTACCCACTTTCAAAATATGTCAGCTACGCAGTTAATACAAAAAGTACAGAAACAAGATGAGGTTTTACAATCAAGTATAACAAATTTGTTTGCAAAAATGCGTGGTACAAAGGAATACTGGTTCCAATGGCACAGAGACGTGCGTTGTATGATCAGAAACCTACGACCACCGACTTGGTTTGTTACGCTAAGTTGTGCCGAATATGCATGGGAAGATTTACATGAGTTCCTACGCATAGCAAACAGCAACAAAAACAACATAAATATATTAACACCTGTAGAACTTTGCTCTCTAGATCCAGTTACTGTGTCAAGATATTTCCATCATTGTTTCATTACAATGCTACACTTTATTTGCAATAAAACTGTTCCTCCACTTGGAGAAGTGCAGCACTTCTTTTGGAGAAAAGAATATCAAGCGAGAGGAGCACCACATATTCACATACTGTTGTGGAAACAAAGGTGCACCGATATTTGGTCACGACAGTGACAGCACTGTTTTGCAGTTTATCGAAAAATATGTTACTTGTGAAATCCCTTCTGAACAGACACATAGTGAGCTGCATGGGCAGATTTTACAATTTCAAAGATACAAATGTGGCAAATATTGTCGCCGCAAAAACAAAAACAAAGGTAAATACTACACCAAATGCCGCTTTGGTTTCCCTAGATCAGTTACAGAAACAGGTGAAGTAAACAACTAACTTCATGTCTTCAGTTCGGCATAGTGTTAAAGGTAAATCACCTAAGAACACATATTACATAAAAAGAAGGGAAGAATCAAAATATATCAATGATTACAATGCAATCATTGCCCTCTTATGGAATGCCCTTTTATCTCCAAGTTGATAAACTCCTCATTTAAAACTAATACAGTACCGGCCAATCTTAAAGAATCTTGGGTTCTACCATTACTTAAAAAACAAACTCTGGACCCCACTATCCCTACCAATTACAGACCCATCACCACTGTTCAAAACAAAGGACCTAAAAAAGGGAACCCACGCTAGTGACAGTCCTAAATTCTGTCAATAATTTCAGTTAAATCTCCATATAATTTGCGAGGTGTGTGCTTTCAAAGAAAGTCACATAGATGACAAAACCAAAGGAAAATCCTGAGAGTACATGAAATTAGATTTATTGTACGAACAAACATATTTTTAAAGAGTTTCAAAATGCTTTATACATAGGTTTTAAAACATAGCAAAAAAAGAAAAGGAAACATAAAGCATAACATGTGTACTTTGTAATTTCATCAAGGGATGGAATAGGATATTATGCAGGAACAATTAATGAAAAGGCGGAGACCCAACAGGAAACCAGTTGTACCTGTGGATTAGGTTTTGACCAGGGTGTATAAAAAATTACCCTTGTTAGTACAGAGTGAAATCATTCACAATCAACTTATGTCATATGGTTATTTTGCCATATAATTAACTGCCAACGTGTATGAAATATCGTAGAAATGTTCCCAAAGTACTTCCAGAAGGGAGGGGAACACAGCGTAGGGAGAGACACGTTTCGGCAGGCCTATACAGGCTAATGAGATTTGAGCCTTCCTCAGAGCAGAGTTGATGTAGTGTAGAGATGAATCCCTAAAGGGGGCAGAAAAATTAAAACAAGATTGGTCAAACAGGTACTCTGAAATGTTAGTCTGAAATGTGCCCCGGACTTTGCGGGGGTGTCTGGGTAATAAATTCTGGGGCGATGTGCGCAAATCACACCTCTGCGGATTCCCACGGGTGTCCTCTTTTCGGAAATGCATGGGGCTCCCTGTTTTCCTTGGTGGCTTGGACACCCGAGGCCCATATCTGTATGTTGTGCCGGTCGGCAGAATAGCTGAGATTCCCCTCTGCAAACAGACTGGGGGTTGCTTGCGTTTTCGGCTTGCCCCTTGCCGGCCAGGTAGGTGCACCCACGCATGTGAGGTACCGTTTTCATCGGGACACCTGTGGGAACGCGGGACGGTAGGCCATGTGTTGTTTGGGGCGTGTTTCGATGGGTGCGTCGAGCGAAATGTGCGGAAAAAGCGTTTTTTTCTCCACATTTCAGACTTTGCAGGGGTGCCTGGGTAAAAAAATCTGGGGCGATGTGCGCAAATCACACCTCTGCGGATTCCCACGGGTGTCCTCTTTTCGGAAATGCATGGGGCTCCCTGTTTTCCTCGGTGGCTTGGACACCCGAGGCCCATATCTGTATGTTGTGCCGGTCGGCAGAATGGCTGAGATTCCCCTCTGTAAACAGACTGGGGGTTGCTTGCGTTTTCGGCTTGCCCCTTGCCGGCCAGGTAGTGAACCCATGCATGTGAGGTACCGTTTTCATCGGGACACCTGTGGGAACGCGGGACGGTAGGCCATGTGTTGTTGGTGGCGTGTTTCAATGGGTGCGTCGAGCGAAATGTGCGGAAAAAGCGTTTTTTTCCCACATTTCGGACTTTGCAGGGGTGTCTGGGTAAAATAATCTGGGCCGATGTGCGCAAATCACACCTCGGCGGATTCCCACGGGTGTCCTCTTTTCGGAAATGCATGGGGCTCACTCTTTTCCTTGGTGGCTTGGACACCCGAGGCCCATATCTGTACGTTGTGCCGGTCGGCAGAATGTCTGAGATTTCCCTCTGAAAACAGACTTGGGGTTACTTGTGTTTTAGGCTTTCTCCTTGGTGGCCAGGTAGGTGCACCCACACATGTGAGGTACCGTTTTCATCGGGACACCTGTGGGAACGCGTGACGGTAGGCCATGTGTTGTTGGGGGCGTTTTTTGATGGGTGAGCCGAGCGAAATGTGCGGAAATTGCGTATTTTTTCCCACATTTCGGACTTTGCGGGGGTGTCTGGGTAATAAAATCTGGGGCAATTTGGGCATATCATACCTTTGCGGATTCCCACGGGTGTCCTCTTTTCGGAAATGCATGGGGTTCCCTGTTTTCCTCGGTGGCTTGGACACCCGAGGCCCATATCTGTATGATGTGAGAGTGTGACATTTCCGGTGTGAAAACAGACTTGGGGTTACTTGTGTTTTAGGCTTTCCCCTTGGCGGCCAGGTAGGTGCACCCACACATGTGAGGTACCGTTTTCATCGGGACACCTGTGGGAACGCGGGACAGTAGGCCATGTGTTGTTGGGGGCGTGTTTCGATGGGTGAGTCGAGCGAAATGTGCGGAAAATGTGTATTTTTTCCCACATTTCGGACTTTGCGGGGGTGTCTGGGTAATAAATTCTGGGGCGATTTGGGCATATCATACCACTGCGGATTCCCACGGGTGTCCTTTTTTCGGAAATGCATGGGGTTCCCTGTTTTCCTCGGTGGCTTGGACACCCGAGGCCCATATCTGTACGTTGTGCCGGTCGGCAGAATGTCTGAGATTTCCCTCTGAAAACAGACTTGGGGTTACTTGTGTTTTAGGATTTCCCCTTGGCGGCCAGGTAGGTGCAGCCACGCATGTGAGGTACCATTTTCATCGGGACACCTGTGGGAACGCGGGACGGTAGGCCATGTGTTGTTGGGGGCGTGTTTCGATGGGTGCGTCGAGCGAAATGTGCGGAAAAAGTGTTTTTTCCCCACATTTTGGACTTTGCAGGGGTGTCTGGGTAATAACTTCTGGGGCAATTTGGGCATATCATACCTCTGCGGATTCCCACGGGTGTCCTCTTTTCGGAAATGCATGGGGTTCCCTGTTTTCCTAGGTGGCTTGGACACCCGAGGCCCATATCTGTACGTTGTGCCGGTCGGCAGAATGTCTGAGATTTCCCTCTGAAAACAGACTTGGGGTTACTTGTGTTTTACGCTTTCCCCTTGGCGGCCAGGTAGGTGCACCCACACATGTAAGGTACCGTTTTCATCGGGACACCTGTGGGAATGCGTGACAATAGGCCATGTGTTGTTGGGGGCGTGTTTCGATGGGTGCGTCGAGCGAAATGTGCGGAAAAAGCTTTTTTTTCCCCACACTTTGGACTTTGCAGGGGAGTCTGGGTAATAAATTCTAGGGCAATTCGGGCATATCATACCTCTGCGGATTCCCACGGGTGTCCTCTTTTCGGAAATGCATGGGGTTCCCTGTTTTCCTCGGTGGCTTGGACACCCGAGGCCAATATCTGTATGATGTGAGAGTGTGACATTTCCGGTGTGAAAACAGACTTGGGGTTACTTGTGTTTTAGGCTTTCCTCTTGGCGGCCAGGTAGGTGCACCCACACATGTGAGGTACCGTTTTCATCGGGACACCTGTGGGAACGCGGGACAGTAGGCCATGTGTTGTTGGGGGCGTGTTTCGATGGGTGAGCCGAGCGAAATATGCGGAAATTGCGTATTTTTTCCCACATTTCGGACTTTGCGGGGGTGTCTGGGTAATAAAATCTGGGGCAATTTGGGCATATCATACCTCTGCGGATTCCCACGGGTGTCCTCTTTTCGGAAATGCATGGGGTTCCCTGTTTTTCTTGGTGGCTTGGACACCCGAGGCCCATATCTGTATGATGTGAGAGTGTGACATTTCCGGTGTGAAAACAGACTTGGGGTTACTTGTGTTTTAGGCTTTCCCCTTGGCGGCCAGGTAGATGCACCCACACATGTGAGGTACCATTTTCATCGGGACACCAGTGGAAACGCGTGATGGTAGGCCATGTGTTGTTGGGGGCGTGTTTCGATGGGTGCGTCGAGTGAAATGTGCGGAAAAAGTGTTTTTTTCCCCACATTTCGGACTTTGCAGGGGTGTCTGGGTAATAAATTCTGGGGCAATTTGGGCATATCATACCTCTGCGGATTCCCATGGGGGTCCTCTTTTCGGAAATGCATGGGGCTCCCTGTTTTCCTCGGTGGCTTGGACACCCGAGGCCCATATCTGTACATTGTGCCGGTCGGCAGAATGTCTGAGATTTCCCTCTGGAAACAGACTTGGGGTTACTTGTGTTTTAGGCTTTCCCCTTGGTGGCCAGGTAGGTGCACCCACACATGTGAGGTACCGTTTTCATCGGGACACCTGTGGGAACGCGGGACAGGAGGCCATGTGTTGTTGGGGGCGTGTTTCGATGGGTGAGTCGAACGAAATGTGAGAAAATTGCGTATTTTTTCCCACATTTCGGACTTTGCGGGGGTCTCTGGGTAATAAATTCTGTGGCGATTTGGGCATATCATACCTCTGCGGATTCCCACGGGTGTCCTCTTTTCAGAAATGCATGGGGTTCCCTGTTTTCCTTGGTGGCTTGGACACCCGAGGCCCATATCTGTATGATGTGAGAGTGTGACATTTCCGGTGTGAAAACAGACTTGGGGTTACTTGTGTTTTAGGTTTTCCCCTTGGCGGCCAGGTAGGTGCACCCACACATGTGAGGTACCGTTTTCATCGGGACACCTGTGGGAACGCGTGACGGTAGGCCATGTGTTGTTGGGGGCGTGTTTCGATGGGTGAGCCGAGCGAAATGTGCGGAAATTGCGTATTTTTTCCCACATTTCAGACTTTGCGGGGGTGTCTGGGTAATAAAATCTGGGGCAATTTGGGCATATCATACCTTTGCGGATTTCCACGGGTGTCCACTTTTCGGAAATGCATGGGGTTCCCTGTTTTTCTCAGTGGCTTGGACACCCGAGGCCCATATCTGTATGATGTGAGAGTGTGACATTTCCGGTGTGAAAACAGACTTGGGGTTACTTGTGTTTTAGGCTTTCCCCTTGGTGGCCAGGTAGGTGCACCCACACCTTTGAGGTACCGTTTTCATCAGGACACCTGTGGGAACGCGGGACAGTAGGGCATGTGTTGTTGGGGGCGTGTTTCGATGGGTGAGTCGAGCGAAATGTGCGGAAAATGCGTATTTTTTCCCACATTTTGGACTTTGCGGGGGTGTCTGGGTAATAAATTCTGGGGCGATTTGGACATATCATACCACTGCGGATTCCCACGGGTGTCCTCTTTTCGGAAATGCATGGGGTTCCCTGTTTTCCTCGGTGGCTTGGACACCCGAGGCCCATATCTGTATGATGTGAGAGTGTGACATTTCCGGTGTGAAAACAGACTTGGGGTTACTTGTGTTTTAGGCTTTCCCCTTGGCGGCCAGGTAGGTGCACCCACACATGTGAGGTACCATTTTCATCGGGACACCAGTGGGAACGCGTGACGGTAGGCCATGTGTTGTTGGGGGCGTGTTTCGATCGGTGCGTCGAGTGAAATGTGCGGAAAAAGCGTTTTTTTCCCCACATTTCGGACTTTGCAGGGGTGTCTGGGTAATAAATTCTGGGGCAATTTGGGCATATCATACCTCTGCGGATTCCCACGGGTGTCCTCTTTTCGGAAATGCATGGGGCTCCCTGTTTTCCTCGGTGGCTTGGACACCCGAGGCCCATATCTGTACATTGTGCCGGTCGGCAGAATGTCTGAGATTTCCCTCTGGAAACAGACTTGGGGTTACTTGTGTTTTAGGCTTTCCCCTTGGTGGCCAGGTAGGTGCACCCACACATGTGAGGTACCGTTTTCATCGGGACACCTGTGGGAACGCGGGACAGCAGGCCATGTGTTGTTGGGGGCGTGTTTCGATGGGTGAGTCGAACGAAATGTGAGAAAATTGCGTATTTTTTCCCACATTTCGGACTTTGCAGGGGTGTCTGGGTAATAAATTCTGTGGCGATTTGGGCATATCATACCTCTGCGGATTCCCACGGGTGTCCTCTTTTCAGAAATGCATTGGGTTCCCTGTTTTCCTTGGTGGCTTGGACACCCGAGGCCCATATCTATATGATGTGAGAGTGTGACATTTCCGGTGTGAAAACAGACTTGGGGTTACTTGTGTTTTAGGTTTTCCCCTTGGCGGCCAGGTAGGTGCACCCACACATGTGAGGTACCGTTTTCATCGGGACACCTGTGGGAACGTGGGACAGTAGGCCATGTGTTGTTGGGGGCGTGTTTCGATGGGTGAGTCGAGCGAAATGTGAGGAAAATGCGTATTTTTTTCCCACATTTCGGACTTTGTGGGGGTGTCTGGGTAATAAATTCTGGGGCAATTTGGGCATATCATACCTTTGCGGATTCCCACGGGTGTCCACTTTTCGGAAATGCATGGGGTTCCCTGGTTTCCCTGGTGGCTTGGACTCCCGAGGCCCATATCTGTATGATGTGAGAGTGTGACATTTCCGGTGTGAAAACAGACTTGGGGTTACTTGTGTTTTAGGCTTTCCCCTTGGCGGCCAGGTAGGTGCACCCACACATGTGAGGTACCGTTTTCATCGGGACACCTGTGGGAACGCGGGACGGTAGGCCATGTGTTGTTGGGGGCGTGTTTCGATGGGTGAGCCGAGCAAAATGTGCGGAAATTGCGTATTTTTTCCCACATTTCGGACTTTGCGGGGGTGTCTGGGTAATAAATTCTGGGGCGATTTGGGCATATCATACCACTGCGGATTCCCACGGGTGTCCTCTTTTCGGAAATGCATGGGGTTCCCTGTTTTCCTTGGTGGCTTGGACACCCGAGACCCATATCTGTATGATGTGAGAGTGTGACATTTCCGGTGTGAAAACAGACTTGGGGTTACTTGTGTTTTAGGCTTTCCCCATGGTGGCCAGGTAGGTGCACCCACACCTGTGAGGTACCGTTTTCATCAGGACACCTGTGGGAATGCGGGACAGTAGGCCATGTGTTGTTGGGGGCGTGTTTCGATGGGTGAGTCGAGCAAAATGTGCGGAAAATGCGTATTTTTTCCCACATTTTGGACTTTGCGGGGGTGTCTGGGTAATAAATTCTGGGGCGATTTAGGCATATCATACCACTGCGGATTCCCACGGGTGTCCTCTTTTCGGAAATGCATGGGGTTCCCTGTTTTCCTCTGTTTTCCTCGGTGGCTTGGACACCCGAGGCCCATATCTGTATGTTGTGCCTGTCGGCAGAATGTCTGAGATTTCCCTCTGAAGTATTTACTGCTAACCAAGAAGCACGTGCAGCTAAACTGAGAAAAGAACTAAGCCTAAACTAAGAATCCAGCTGGGTGGTTATAAAATAGTTGTTTATGTGCACCAACGAGTAGGGGAGAATGATCCAGAAAGTATTTTGATGGCAGAAAAGGAGAAAAGGGTTGAAGTTAGAAAGAAAAAGTGACCCCTTACCAGTACCCAAATGACTTTTGTTCCTATTTTGACTTTCTACAGACAACAGGGAATCCCCAAGGATGTTTCTGTCATCTACTACGGACGTGCTTAGAAGATCAGAAAAGAAGAAGACGTCTTTCTTTAATTGTTATTTTTGTTTCTTGAGGGTTACTTGTGACACCGTCAAATGAAAAATGTGTCCCATGAAGAACAAAATAATGTTATTTAAAACAAACTCAGGTTGTAGACGCACAGAGCGACAGATGAGAGTGGAGTTTGTTTAGGAGGCAGGAATGGTCCATAAAAAAGAAATGTTTAAATGAAAATGTCTTGTAGGTTTTCTAGGAGGTAGGGTATGAGAGCTGCAATGTGAATCAGAGGGGTTTTTAAGGAAATGGTTTGGTAGGGAATGTGGCAAATAAAAGAGACATGTTTATTTTACAAAAGAAACTCATTCAGTTTTATATTACAGGTATACATCGAGGGACCTGTATGCCTCAGGAAATTAACGTTGAACCGTGGAAGGAAAGAGGGAGGTCATAGAGAAAACCAGTGGAAGCCCAGCCAAGGTTGATTGTCTGAATTGTGTCTGCAAAAGCCTCCCCAAACCTTATGCCCCCATGCTGAAACGTCCCCTCTTTTGGACTCATTTGAACAATGTATTTATTGAAAGAGAGATACTCGAGAAAAAGTTAACTGTTTGTGAAAAAGGAAAAGGACAATGGACTCCTGGTCTAATCATCAAAGAGCCTGGGAGACGGACTGTGAAAACAGCTCAAAAGAAAGGAAAAAGGCGACAGGACACAGACGGTCCAACGATGCCAAACTAAGTTGACTAAAGTGGAAGATACGGAAGAAGAAAATGTGTGGAACAAGATGGGAAGGATACAGTTTGAAAAGATTGTATATATATGCTTGGGCATAAGAAGAAGATCAAGGAGAGATTGTATTTTGTTGGGGTGGGAGTTGCAGACAAGATATGACATATGAAAAGACAATGGGTTAATGGGTTATCTCAAAGCTTGATTTGTTGATTTGGGGAGGGTGGGCACAGCTGTGTTTGATTCCAGTTCCTTCTGTTATATTTCTGTTCCTACACATATATTTGGGGCACACCTTAAAACCTTGGCACAAGTATAAGTGTAAACAATAAGAAGGGATCAGAACCGAATCTGGCCCTAGGTGTGCTCTCCTCTGCCCTCCAAAGCGAGTTGCATCAATTTAGATTGATACCGCAGTATTATTTCGTAATGTTATTTCAAAGGCTAACCACACTGTATTCTTTGATAAAAATTATGAAGAATCTTGTCTTCTCTTTATTATTGAGGCTTAGGCATCCTTCGCTAATATTGTGCCTATCAGTGTGTTATGCCAATGCATTTCGGACATTGTCCGTCATCAGGGATCTAGGCACTAGCCTACATTACATTATACAAATGACCATCATTTGTTGAATAAAAAAATAAAGTATCAAATCATAATCACATTTAGTTCATATATTTAGGGACCCATCTCCATTTTGCATTTAAATGGTAAACAGTTGTGATGAAGTTGAAAAACAATTACATCAGTTCATCATATTTGTCAATGATGTCATTCATGTAATACATGCATCATTGTGGGATATTAATTGCAATAAAAAACAAAGGTGTTCAATGATAAATGTGCATAAACACATACCATTTTGCGTAGTTCCAAGCGCCAAAGTTTGTGTCATCGTAAGTAACAGAAAACAAAATGAGACAAAATACCAGTAAGCTTATAGATGGTTACTAGTTGAAACATGTTTAAATATAAACTTCAAAAGGTGCACCTGTTTTAGCAGTAATGAGTGTGCCTTCCGTTCTATTTCATCCCGTCTTGCCTCATAGCCATGCTCGCAAGAGATGGCCTGTGAAATGCCAGAGTTTGTTGTTAGTAAAGTCTGTGCCACATATTCTCAGGTTCATTATTACTGCTATCCTAAATATATAGCTTACCTGTGTTTAAATCCGTGCAGCCGAGTATGCTGCTTTCGGAGAAACCGCATCCCTAGCAGACGCTGGTTTTAAGTGTTTACTTACGTCTCAATGGCGACCTGCGCGTGCGCAGGTCCAGATGGAGAATTAGTTTCATTTCAGAACGCATCTAGCGCGTTCGTGTTACCGCCGGCACACTGTCAGTTAGAGTGACAGTGCGCCCAGTTCTTAGAGCCTGTTACGAACTACAAACATGGTGTCATCTATGCATCTGCATACCTGCCGTTGGAGTGACTGAGATATATTTACTGTTTACTATTCGTTACAGAACGCATCTAGCGCGTTCCTGTTACCACCGGCACACTGTCAGTTAAAGTGACAGTGCGCTCAGTTCTTACAGCCTGTTACGAACTACAAACATGGTGTCATCTAGGCATCTGCATACCTGCCGTTGGAGTGACTGAGATATATTTACTATGTTTCTATGTATTCATTGCAATTGAATCAGTAAAATAAACTTATAGTTGTTCTTATGAGTTGAACCGAATAACATGGATGAGAAAATAATCTCACTACGTGTTTACCAAATGTCATTGGGACCATCATAGTGAACCCCCTAGGCTTAAATAGGTTTATACAATGTTAGTAAATACAAACATACCGTACATATAATCCCGGGGTGAACCGCGGAGGTAGACGTCGTCTCTACGTTGGGTCCCGCTTGGATGTGTATCCAAACGTGAATCTCACCCCTCGTAAATTTGTCAAAACTTATTTAGGTAGTGTTGAAATGCATACATTTAGATCAGGATCCAAGGAACTAAAAACAGAATAACATAAATAACATAAGTAACATAAATACTAGTCCAGTGCAGAAAATACAGTTCATATTGCCACAGTGGCTATTCAATACATTATATCAAAGTATTAAATATAGTTCTTCACTGTTGTATGTTATTCCTTCCAATGCATGCTATAGAAAGCATACATAGTTAATTTCTTCACTGATTCCACCCGGTTTGAGTGAATCCAATCTGTCTATCCAAAAAGACTCACGTTGGTTGAGCCTTCTTGTTAAGTCCTCATATTTGTCTTTTAGTTTTACAACTTCCAATACCTAGATCCTGATTTGATTGATGTTGTGTTTCTTGGACTCCCAGTGTCTCGCCAGAAGCTGAATTTTTGTTGTTCGTACGTATGCATGACCTATGTTCATTCCATCGAATTCGACCCGGTCTGGTTGATTGTCCGACATAATAGATGCCACATGGGCATTTAATCGCGTAAATTATGTTGATTGTATCACACGTTGCAAAACTCCTCAGTTGGATCTTTTCTCCTGTACGTGGGTGATTGATGACATTTCCCTTTGTAATAAAGTTACAATTGCTACAGTGCAGACACAGGTATCTGCCTGTCCTCTGTGTCAAGGGTTGTTGTGTCATTGGTCTTGTTTTAACCAATCTGTCTCTTAAATTTCTACTCCTTTTGTAAGCAAAAATAGGATTCTCCTTGAATAGGTGTTCCACCCTAGTGTCATTCTTCAGTATCTGCCAGTTCTTCAATATTGCTGCTTTTATTCGACTACTCTGTAGAGAGTAGCACGATACAAACACGATGGGGTTATCTTCTTTCTTGGATTTGTCACTTGCTTGTGGTTCTAATATCTGTGTGGTTAAGCGTTCTTTTGCTACTGTAATCTCTGTTTCTTTATACCCTCTGGCTTTAAATTTTCTCCCCATTGATTCAATTTCCTTGGCACATAATACGGGGTCATTAACAATCCGCTTTACTCTCCTCATCTGGCTATAAGGTCCATTTCCGAGTAAACTCGGTTGATGGAAGCTGAGACGATGTAAAAGGTTGTTACGATCTGTCTCTTTGCGGTAGATGTTGGTCTCGTATTTACCCTCTCTGACATGTATTGCTACGTCTAGAAAGTGTATATCTGTAGGCGAGCTCTCATGCGTGAATTGTATTCTTGAATCTATGGTGTTCAAATATGTGAAGAATTGTTGTAGTATATCCAGTGACCCTATCCATATTCCAAAAATATCGTCTATATACGTCGTCCAGAGTGCGATATTCTCCTTCCAATCCGTTTTTGATAAGATGTGTTCCTGTACAAATTTGTGCTTAAAACAGTTAGAATAAGTGGGGGCCATGGTGGCCCCCATAGATGTTCCCGAGGTCTGGAGAAAAAAAGTGTTTCTGTATTGAAAGTAAGAGTTTTCTGCGATGAACTCAGTAAAACCATGATGAACTCCTTCACTACTTTCATTGTTCCTTCTTCATTCGCAAGAAACCATTCTATGGCCTCCTGGCCCAGGTCGTGGGGGATTGAGGTATAGAGGCTCTTGGCGTCAATTGTAAACATGATCAAGTTATTGATATAGCCGATGTCATTCAGTCAGTCCAAGAAATGTGTAGTGTCCTTGGTGTAGGTACAGGTCTTTTGTACCAATGGTTGTAAGAAGAAGTCGATATATATTGACCTAGAGGTTGCAGTAGACTATCTATGCCAGATACTATAGGTCTACCTGGTGGCAGCATAGGGTGTTTGTGTACTTTGGGGAGTGTGTAAAAATTAGGTATGCGTGGGTGCCTGTTTAGCAGAAACGCCTTTGTTTTGACATTGATCCACTCAAGTTCCTCTGCTCTATCCAGTAGTTTCCCCAATTGTCGCATGATGTCTATGGTTGGATCTTCATTTAGTTTGGCATAAGTGTTGATGTCACTGAGTTGTCTCTTACATTCAGTATCATAGTCTGTACTATTCATAATCACTAGGGCGCCCTCTTTGTCCGCTGGTCTAATAGTGATCTTTTCATCTGTATATAAATCTCTAAGTATATCCAACTCGCTGGGTTTTAAATTGCTGAAATTTGGACATTTAAAGGAGATCTGCTTGGGATCATTGAGAGTTTGTCTGTGGAAAACGTTGGGTGACTTGGTATATGCAGACCCCACATGACCATCAGATCACTCCATGCGGCCCCTCTTTGGACCGAACATTCTTTTTGGTTTGATTGACTGGGATCATCTAAACAATTTCGGTTAAGGTTGCCCAATAATATTACCTGGTTTGATAATATCGTACTGAACCATGCATTTAAAAGTTTGTAATTTTGCCAAACAACAGAGATTGGGATTCTAGTATATGTTTATAAACAAAATTGGGGCACCATTTCAAACCGCACTCGTGGTCACAACTGCATCACATTGAGTAGGCCTCTCCGAGACCTCCAGGATGTATGCAGTATTCAAACCAATTAATAGGTCCACAGAGGGTTGACCCTTTGGACCCTGGGCAACTTTTTTTAAGATTGTGGGGTCGCAGTCTACTAAAAGAGTGTCTGTAAAACAGACCTCTTGGAGGACGAATACATGATAATTGTCAATACTACATTTTTCTCTAGTTCCATTTGTGAAGCTGTTGTGACTGCGGGTGTTCCATGGCAAAATGGTAATTAGACATCATTGGTCGAAGCCCACTTTTGTTTGAAAGTGCCCACAGAAGCCAGGACCAGTGCCTGAGTGCTGGTTTGGGTGTTGTGTCAGTGTTTGCACAAGGAACCAGTAAAACCCGTTTGATGTCTAGTAGTGTTCAGTGTGTACTTGATTGGTAATATCTCCCCAGTTTGAATAATCCCTTTGACTTGTGTTGGAGCATTGTGTGTGGTACTCACACATGGAAATAGATCAATACTAATTGAGAGAAAAGTTTCAGTCTGAGAATTTGATCATAAATAAGCTGCGATTTTAGTTGTAAAATTACTGAATCCAATCTTGATTTAGTCGCAAACTCGATTTGATCCAAATCATGAGAGTCTATTTATCTCAGAGCACATCCCGATGCAAAATACAGAGTATCATAGAGCTGTTTGGAATTGTACAATCAGGATCTCTAAAGATCTCTAGTGTCTCCCACCGGGGAACGAAGTTCCCACTTGTCTCCCTTCCAACCTGTGGATGGTACAATCCAGTTAATTTTGTTCTGAATGCCCAACAAATATATCTCATGTCAATCTTTCACATATTCATTATGGGAAGCCTGAAAACTTGAATGGATTTTACAGTTTGATGGATCGACGAGCACTATTTTCGCGTGTATCCATATAATGAGCAGTCAAAGAACACATTTGTATTTTGTATTTTGTTTATTTATATTGCGCACCCTGCCTGAGGACATCAGGGCGCATGTTTAGGATGCAGTTACAAGTTACAGTAATAGGTAAATTATATTTATACATATCTACAGTGAAGATAAGACATTTGAACGGAGAATAGAACAGAACAATGTATATAATATGTACAGTGTGCAGACAGTTTACTGCTAACAGTTGCCTAGTTTACAGTGGGATGGCCAGGGCATCCTGTCCATAGAGTCACACTTTGGTTTCATTTTTGAAGGATTGGAAGGCAGGAACATTTCTGAGAGACATTAGGGCCCTCATTACGAGTCAGGCGGTGGACCATGGTGCTATTAGCACCATGGTCCATGCCGGATTCCGCCATGGTGGATGGCGGAATTACTGCCCCATTCCAAGGTGAGTGGGGCGGTAATTCCCCATTCACCATTTGCCCTTCCCCATTCCCATTTTTGCCCCATAGGGCATAATGCGGATGGGCAAGGCGCTAATTACTGCACCGTAAATTACGGTGCCGTAATTAGCACCAAGGTCGCTTAGCGCCTTGGACTTTAACGCCTGCAAAAAGCAGGCGTTAAAGTGTGAATCAGGCGTTAAGGCTTAACGGCGCCGACAGCGCCGTTAAACCCTTAACGCCTGACTTGTATGTGCCCTGTTCCCCTTAATCATGTAGCGTAACAGGTGTATTAGTGGAGCTACACAACACTGGCGTGCATGCAGCATTTCGCTGTTGTGGTGCGGAGCAGGACTGGCGCGCCAAAACTTCCCAGCGCCAAAACATCCTTTCGCCAAACTGGCCGCGCCAAACTGGCCATGCCAAATCAGCCCACGGCGAACAGGCGGCGCCGAAACGGGGTGCACCAGAATCAGACACTTTGCCCAAATATTCTAGGATTGGATGTAATAATATATAATCATACCCCTCCTACAATATTTGGGGAAAGAATTTTAGGGATCAGGAAATAATAAATTGGCCACCTGGCGAATTTTTCACGGCGACATTATCACATGGAACCGTCCATGGTGAAGTGACACTCGTCAAGAGCTGTTTAATGGGCTGATGTACATATGAGATATGATTATAGATCACCTTTTGATATCTTGGAACGGTACTCGGGCCTTGTGATTGGAGCACACAATTTGGTTGGTTTGGGTAACCCATCAAAGATACCTTTCACTTTAGTTATTTTATTTAAAGGTGATGGGCTTTTTGAAGGTGAAATAGCTTGGTAACTACTTTAAGCACTTCAGCCTATTCAAGAGTAAGTAGAGTAAGTAGCTAAATTATAAAGATTTGTGGTGAACTTGGCGTGTCTTCTTCAATAGTTAAGATATCATCCTCTGTCCGTGTCCTTTTCAAAAAAGGTATTTTTGAGGAGACATTCGCTGGTATTTTTTAGACTGAGACGCTTCCCGCCACCAAGGATTTCTTAGGATTGTTACTGTTTTTGTTTTTTTGTTGCTTCTTTTTTTTAAGAGGTTTCTAATGAGGGCTCAGAAGAGTTGTTAGATGTTACAAGTTCTACCTCCCCGGGGAGTACCTTAATGTTGTTTCTTTCTATATTGAGCGTTCTTAGGAACTTCCTTGAATTCTTCCTCCTTACACCCTCAGTCTTTTGAGCCTTATCATTTCTTTCTGGCTTTTCGACAAGTTGTGGGTGGGGGACTGTGTTTTGGTTGGATAGAGTTAGACTTGTCTTGGTTTTGGAGTTGGTTAGTCACACTCTGCCCTCTTGTAGTGGCTCATCGGTTCCAATTTGACAGTCATTAGCAGCAATTGATAGACTATTCAAATCAATACATTGTACAACTTCGCTATTGTTTGGATGCAAAATTCAGCTGGATCACCCTAGCTGGCCTAGGGCTCAGAGTTTGACTCTAGATTGGATGCATCAGTGCATTGCGTGACTTCTCTCTTTTGTTTGTGACAGTCCATTTCCCCTAATTTCCCTTGTGGAGGCATATCTTGAGCATTGAGAAGGAGACGCTCCAGAGTATCCATGTGGTGCTGCAATTTCAACAGGTAGGTTCCATGTTTTATTGTCTCATGAGGAATACTGTCATGGAGCCTCACCGATGACTGCAGAACAAGATGGAGCCCAGATAGAGTGCTAGATTCCATAGAGCTGCACCCCATTGGGGGGTACTAGTGCTGCCCTGAGGGTGGGCAGGAGGTTCGAGTCGGGTCTATGCAGCCCCATGGATTTTCATGGATTTCATATTTATCAATCACCGGCGCAAATGTGCCTTCTCTTTCCAGGGACTCAGAAACCTCTAAAACGAATCATCTTGAAAGGTTACTCTCCTTTTCAGCACATGGGGTTGTTGTTTCGACCCGTGAACTGATTGTGGGTGGTGAAAAGTGGGTGATCCGAAGAGAGCAAGGGGGAGGAGATAGCAACCTGGCAATTTCACAACTTCTGGCCCCACATCCCACCATGGTGCTGATTCCATCGCCCGAGGTCACTTCAGGCAGTAAGTCGGCTGGTACGGGGGTTGTAGGAGTAGTGGGTATTTTTTTTAAGTAGTCTGTGATTTGAGCACCTTTGGAGATTTCTGTTGCATCTTTTGGCTCTTTGTCAGACATAATCCAATCCCCACTCTTTGTTTTTACCATCTCGGATGTTGTTGGTTGTTCAGATGTTCCCACGAGCGTGGTCATTTCAGAAGGAGGTGCTGGGTCTCTGGGCAAAGATGGACTAACTATATGTCTTATTGTACCGACGTCTATGCCAGCAATGCTTGCAGGCATTCTTTCAGCGGTTATTACATCATTAAAAAGGGGCAGGAGCAAGCCTCTTGTATTAATAGAGTCCCAGGTTTTGCCTTGCTGGCTTTGTCAGCCTCATCTGCTTCGATGGCAGGTCAAATTGTTACAGATTTGGGGCACACCGAACATAAAGCGAGGGGAGACCGCAGCTCTGCTTTGGTCATGTATGGAATGTCAAGCTTACCAATAGGGAGGAGCATGAAAATAGTTGGGTGAAGACTCACCGGGCAACCGGGATACCAGAGTTCGAGCTTAAAGGAAGATGGAGGCCAGGCATCACCGCGCACTCCTAGCACCATTTCGACAACTGTGAAAACTGCAATTTCCTCCACCGTGCTTTGCACGGTACACACGGTCTTGTAGGCCACAAGACAGGAAGTGTTGCAGCAAATTGTCCCCCACACCAACAACCGTGAAAACTGCAGTTTCCTCCATTGCGCTAGGCCACCAGAGAGGAAGTGTTGCAGCACAGTTAATCCCCATAACAACAACTGTGAAAACTTCACTTTCCCACATGGTGTTTCTGGCTCTCTGCACTTTGCGCATTATGCATGGTCTTGTAGGCCACCAGACAGGATGGGCTGCAGCACAATGGTCCACACAGCAACAACTGCGAAAAAACTGTTCTTTCCTCCACCTTGTACCCACCACGCTTTGCACGGTACGCGCGGTCTTGTAGGCCACCACACAGGAAGTGCTGCAACGCAATTGCTCTCCACAGCAACAAATGAAAACAAATCCACATTCCTCTACCACGCTGTGCATGGTACACGCAGTCTTGTAGGCCACCAGAGAGGAAGTGTTGCAGCACAATTGGTCCCCACAGCAACAATTCAAAAACTGCGCTTTCCTTCACTGTGCTTCTCGCTCACCTTTTTTTTAAACAATTAGTGGAAACAGCGCATTCAATAGTACACATTTCAGAACTGTGTGAAAAAATGCCATGCAATTTACAGCCTGTTCTGAATGAGAGTACATGAAAACTCTAATAGATGCCAATCACCAACAGTTCTGAGGAGAATGTTGTAACATATTTTCAGGCTGGCTTTGTCCAAAGAAATAACATGAGTGTTCTCTCAGCAATGCATGCCAGCATTGCCCTATATTGCCCGTGGCAATAGCAAATCATGAAACTTGTGGACAAAATATGTCATTACTCGCCCACTTTCATGCTGCCAGTGCCCAAAAATATATGCCAGCATTGCCATGTAAAAGATGTTTTTATTCTGCCCGTGTGCATTTGCTTCCGGGCATTCGCAATGAGAAATTTGCTCCCTGCGACTTGTGCTGTGAAATTTGCCCACTTGCCCACTAATGTTCATCCTATGCCACGACAGACGTTGTCTTAGCAGTAAGTCAGAGTCCATGCTGCCTGTGAATCCCCCAAAGAGTGTGCATGGCTTGGTGTTTGAGTGGAAGGCGTATCTTGCTTTATGAATAGGAGCTCCCTGGTGCCTATGAACTTAAATGATTTGCCCAGAACCTTTAAACACCTGAAACAGTGTGTCATCATGGGCGACTGTGTGCTGATGGCTACTCGAGCTGTTCTAGGTGGGCAGTGGACAAACAGCCACTGGAGTTCAAAAGTCTCCGTATTTAAGCTGATTGGGTTTGTTCCCTCTAGAATTTTCAGATCTCAGGTCAATGTCAACATTATGTATGAGAGCAGAGAGTGCAGCATACTTGCGTGGTCCCAGGAGTTCCTGGGGGCAGTGGAAAGTAAGGACTGCCACAGTAACTGGATATGGTGACTGGTAGGTTCTTTGTGAACTGGGAGTTGAGATGTAGTGCTGTAACGCTGAATTGCAGGGGCCCCAAATCATGTGAGGCGATTAACCCTGAAAAGTTAGCCTCATTTCTGACGATATATTTTCTTTTTGGAGTGTGTTTCTGTAAAGAGTTGTCATCTGGCAAGGGTGTAAAAGCCCTGTCTTTTTAGATTTCTATGAATGATAAAATAATGCAGGTTATTCTAACCAGACCCCCTTTCATCAAACTCCATGACAGAGGCATAGTTTACACATGTGCCCTGCTGCATCTGTATCCTGATCTGCATCACCTGCCCACTAGGGGTACACAGTAGGTTCAGAGGTTACAGGTGCCCTCTTGATGGTTGTGTTGACATCAAAGTCACTTCAGCAAGGAGGTTGTATGAAGGGCCTCATCAGGGGTTGGGCGGAGAGGTAAAAATGTGGCAGTAACGCTATTACCACTGCATTTCCGCTCCGAGCAGAAACACGGCGGAAAGTTGGAGGTTTACCTCAAGCTTTTTGTTGGAGGTAAAAACCTCCCCTTTCCACCCATTTTTGGCACTAATACCACTGGCGCTATTACCGCCAGTGGTAATAGCACTGAAAAGCCCCATAGAGTCTTATAGACTCAGAATAAATGGAAATGAACAGCAACACCAGAACTCGGGATCTGGCGCAAATTGAGCCAGACCGAGTTGCGGTAATGCTGATAGCATTGGGCGGTATCCCAGTGCATTTACCACAGGGGTACTGTCCAACTCGTTATGAGGCCCACAGTCTGCACCTATGCTCCAAAACTACATATTTATGATGAATTACCACCCTGGTGACAGTTTAACATTTAAACATAAGCCATACCTGAGCTTGGGGCACAGTGTCCGGTATTTTATATACATTATTAAAGGCACATCTGTTCTGTATCATACATGTGTCAACACTGTGAGCCCAGGCCAGCCATGAACAGGCTGTTTGTTTTCTCCCTAGACTGGCTGTCTCTGCTGCACCCAGCTAGACCATAGACAGTAGGGACTGCCTCTCTTTGATCATTAGGGAGCTCAGGTAACACCTCTCTCCAACAGAAGAGCCCCTCAGCAGGAGCTGTTCTGAGAAACAGGCATCAAAGGGCACACAATAAACAAAATGACTAGCCTAACACCAGGTTGTTGCATACAAAAGGGAATTTGTTGCTATAGGTCTGGTAAAGGGGCTGGTTTAGTGCAGTCAGAGGTAGCTCAGCACAGTTAAGAAAGTATTTCACCATTTTGTTTCTCTCTGGACCTCTTCTTCCTTCCCTTTTCCCCTAAACCTACTTAAGCAGAAATCATGTTGGGTATGATGAAAGAAGCCAAGGGCCACTTGTCACAAGGACAGGGTTTAGACCCCTTATAGCAGGTTGACTTTGTCCATTTACCTATGGACCTTTACCTATATAAGAGGGGGTCTCCCACTCTCTCTTTTGGACCATCATAGACATAAGAAAGATTAATTTGTACTGCCTTTGGGAGAGTCAATCTTTCCAAGGCCCTCAGCCACTGAGGTGAAGAAGTGAGGTAAGCTCTGCACCCACTCCCGGGCACAATGGGGGTGACTCTTGCTGTGGACTAGGAAGCTGCCACTCTGCTCAAAAACTCCAAAGGCTGGCAGAGGAGAACCTGTTAGACCTCCCCATGTGCTAGAGCCCCTGCATTGGGTCTCACAGCATCTGAAGAGCCAGAACAGCCAGAATCCCCGTTCTAGCATATTGAATCGGCTGAATCTCATGTGAAACATGCTCATTTGTCTGAAACCAGAGGGAACAGCACATGTTGGTTTTGGCACTCGATCAAACTTCAAACCACCTCTGTTTTCCATCCATTTGACCAGCTTACCACTGCATCCTGCAAAGCAGAGCATGGCACCTGTTTGTCTTAAAAAAAACATCTTACCACTGGGGACCAACTTGAACTTCCATTTCTTCAAACTCTGCATCGGATTATCAAGGTCACTGCATTGAACTGGCAAACCTTGTCTCAAGCTTTGGAGTACCTACTGCCCCACTAAGCGACCAAAATCGGCAGTTACAAATGTCTCGAACCGACTGGCACTTGTACCAACCTTGGTGAGCCATCCGAAATGCATGACTCGAACAGGGCATTCGACCCTCACTGAGCCCTCCCTTCGAACTAAACAGACACCAGCTCGCCACTTTTCTCACTGTTGGACAGGCTCAGCCTGTCTCTTCCCTCCATTGTTTGCTCCCAGTGGGTCACTGTCCTCCTGAACCTATGCTCTACATGGATATAGGTTAACATAGTTGGGAGCCAAGTCCCCCACAAGGATTGATTGTGTTACAGGGTTTTGGGGCAGGAGATTCATGACCTAATTGACAATCAGCAAAATAAAGGGGGTTCATTTTTTAGAGAGGCACAGCTCCACCTCACTGATGAGGCACGACTAGGCCGAAACACCTGTCTGGGGTGGCTGTTGGTACTCTTGTTCAGAGGAGAATTGCCATAGAATGTTGGTGCTGGACTGCCCCTGGGCAGAACAAAGACTGATATGCAGGGATATTTCTCCTCTGTTAAAGTGACAGCGAGCTAAATACTTGGTTGAGATTCTCCCAGGGCCCATCCACCCAAGAACAGGTCAAGGGGCCGTGTTCGTGCTGGTAGAGAGACTCCCAGACCCCCCCTTTGTTTTGCATATTTGACAATCAGGTAAGGTTTGTCAGGCAGTGGCATCATGAATTGTGTTTGTTGTAAGCTAATGCAAGTTTGTATTAAAGCAGCCTTTTGTACACATGCCTGTGACCGAAGTGGGCAGGGCTACTGAACAGACTCAGTTAACATCCATCATTGGTTGCTTTATAAGGCATACACACTGCAGCACGTTCCCAACTGCAATGCACGCAGGATTTATCTCAGGACATAAACATTCGACCTGTCCACAATCACTTCTGCTCAAATTAGGCTTTTCAGGACCCGTGTTCCCTTCAGTGCACACAACCCCTCTATTCAGCGAGGGCACAGTAGAGCACGTTCTTAAGAATGGCATTAGTAAGCATTGCAGTGTGCACGCCACTTGTGGGGCAGCTGGACCGCATAGGTCTTCTAAAGCGCGCTGCTCCACTTCTGCTGGCATGGAATCCCAGGTCAGATTTCTGAGGTGCATGAAAACTGCGGTCAGTCACTCCAGCTTCCAAGAGGCCCTCCACTTGTGACCTGTGCCTCTATGCAGCTAACATACATGTTTCTTTACTATAGCACTTCCACAAAAACATGCTTTACAAATTATCAACAAACAACATATACTCACGTAAGTCAAAATAAAGCATGAGTTCAGTGAGGGTATCAAATTGGAATTTAAAACGGTCCAAGGACAGCAACATACAGAAGCTGGGTTCACAATTGGATAAGCATAGGCGACACATTTTAAGTCATTTAGGGAGAACACATAAAAAGGAAAAAGCAAATGAAAGAAAGCATCCTCTCTCTCTCTCAATATATATATATATATATATATATATATACATATATATATATATATATATATACACTGCAGGCCGTGTAGTTATGGTTAAGTTGCTAAACTCAAAGCAAGAGCACTTTTTTGGCGGCTTATAACTTCGCTCCCCCTGAAGGAATCCTCATCAAACTTTGCAAAAAAGTATATGGGCGGCTTTGAATTTTTTTTGTCAAGTTGGGTGAGGCTTTGTGTAGGGGGAGTCAAATTTATAGGGGGGTCCCACATTTATTCCCCATAGACTGAATGGGGAAAAACTTTGCGCACGGCTGCAGCCCTAACGGCTGGATGGATTTTCTCCAAATGTGAGGCAGGAACAGGGGATTGGGTCAGAAAGCGTGCTTTTGTGTGTTTGGTGGAAATCCGACCAGTACTTTTGTTGCAAATTACAGAAATGTACGTCCCAAAAAATTACTGATACCTGGGTCCGCAGCGCGGACCCATTTCCCTGTTCGCTCCGCGGACTGAAGTGTCATTGGCCTGCTGTATTGTCAAGGATGGCACTCTGTCAAGAGTGGCACCGGGCACCCAGGTAGGTTTTGGGTGGCTGTGCTGATGTAAGGTGACAGATAAGCACACACAGCAGGAAGCTCAACAAGAAAGAAGAATAGGCTACAGTAGCTGTGAACAAAAAGGGGCAGGGAATACAAAGGTACAAACAAACTGGATTCCCTCTTGGGGTGTATGCTGCAATGGGAAAGAGGGTTCCACGGACCTTTGGAAACTCCAGTCTTCTGCACAGATTGCTATAACAGGGGCCCACTCTGTATGCTCATGGCTGGGAACAACAGCAGTGGGTGTCTGTACCTGAACCCTAAGGCACGAACAAGGTAACAGTACTTCACAAGACTGAAGCCTGTATGGGTCAGCAGGAACCAAACAATGACACGAAGTACAACACTGAAAACGCGACAAGGGAAGGGGCAGAGGTTGCCTGCCGGAAACCAACAGTCAAGCTCTGTACAAAGGATTTACATAAGACACAAGTGAAGACCAGAACAGAAATATCCAGGGAAAAGGAAGTCAAAGAGAACAAGGTTAAGAACAGAATCCGGAAGAAAGGAAGGGCAGAAACCTAGTATCTAACTGTAGGGAATGGTGACCGGAAACTGTACACGGAATAGTAGAACAGTAACTCAGGGCTGGAAAGACAAGAGAAAGTTAGCAGAAGAAAATGAATGAAACAGTATAACTGAAATGCATAACCTAAGGGGAGGACAGAAGACTCAAGGAAGAGAAGGACAGGGATCAACAACAGGGGGTTGAAAACAAGGACGAGAGCAAGGGAGCAGTAGCCAGGAAACAGGGGGGCTGCAAACAAGCAAGCAGGGCTGCAGTAACGGATGGCACAAGGTGCAGGCAGACTGTTGTGGACTGCAGAGGACTGTAGTAGGCTGCAAGGCAGGGAGTCCAGAGGAGCAGGTCAGCAAGGAGTGAGCCCACAGGAGCAGGGCAGCGAGGCAGGGAGCCCAGAGGATAAGGGCTGAAGGCAGAGGAGTGTAGCAGGCTGCAAGGCAGGGAGCCCAGAGGAGCAGGGCAGCAAGGAGTGAGCCCACATGAGCTGGGCAGCAAGGCAGGGAGCCCAGAGGACCAGGGCCAAAGGCAGAGGAGTGTAGCAGGCTGCAAGGCAGGGAACCCAGAGGACCAGGGCTGAAGGCAGAGGAGTGTAGCAGGGTGTGCAGTCATAATGTCGACATCAATAATGTCGACAGTCAAAATGTCGACAAATTAATGTCGAAAAACAATAATGTCGACAAACAAAAATGCCGACATTATTCGATATTTTTTCGACATTAATTTAGTGTATGCATAAATACATAAATAAATATATATATGATGTGTTGAGTATGAGGGGTGGTTGGGGGGGTGTGGGGGGGTGGCAGGGGGGTGTTGGGTGAGGGGGGGTTGGGGGGGGGGACCCCCCATAGTAAATACAATTTTTTATTTATTTAATTATTGAATAAATAAATAAATAAATAAATAAATAATTGGTATGTGTTGAGTATGAGGGGTGAAAGGGTGGTTGGGGGGGTGTGGGGGGGGCGGCAGGGGGGTGTTGGGTGAGGGGGGGTTGGGGGGGGACCCCCCCCCCATAGTAAATGATCATTTTTAGGTTATTTATTTATTGAATAAATAAATAAATAAATAAATAAATAAATAAATAAATAAATAATTGGTATGTGTTGAGTATGAGGGGTGAAAGGGTGGTTGGGGGGTGTGGGGGGGGGTGGCAGGGGGGTGTTGGGTGAGGTGTTGATAGTTTTAAGGGTTTATAGTCATAATGTCAAAAAAAAAAATGCCGACATTTTTTTTTCGAAAAAATGACTTTTTACATTATAAGTATAGGATGTCGACATTTTTGTCTGTCGACATTTTTTTTTCGACATTATGACTATAAACCGTGTAGCAGGATGCAAGGCAGGAAGCCCAGAGGAGCAGGGCAGCAAGGAGCGAGCCCACAGGAGCTGGGCAGCGAGGCAGGGAGCCCAGAGGACCAGGGCTGAAGGAAGAGAAGTGTAGCAGGCTGCAAGGCAGGGAGCCCAGAGGAGCAGGGCAGCAAGGAGCGCTGGAATCAGAAGCAGGATAATACGGCAACAGGAACAGCATACAAATCGTGGCTCAAGGCAAAAAGGGGCTGGGAGAACTCTTGATGCAAGAGACTGAGCTCCTGCAGGCAGCTGCTTAAATACAGCCCCGCCCTGTACTTAGGCAGGCTAATTGGCAACACCTGGAGCAGCACACCTGAAGGTTATCTGCCTCCTCCCTCTCTGGTCCTGAGAAGGTGGAAGCAGCACTGATCGCTAGGGTTTCTGGGGATTATGGTTCCAATACTGATGAATGGGAATAGCCAGGAATTGATAACTGTAGCAGGGTGCATTATGGTACATGTAGTTAGCTGAATTAAATAAGAAAGTACCAAAGTCGTGCAAATGGAAATTAAGGACCAAAGTGTGAATAGGGGTTGTTCAAAGAGTATTATGAAGATAAATGAGTTCCAAATAGTCCATGATGGTTGCCAATGTGTGCCCCAGTGGAACAGGCATGACAGGTACACCGTGATGTCGGCGAACGTTGGACGCGGCCGGTGGTTGGCTGGAGGGAAGCGTGCTGTGCGTCAAAGTTTTTGGGAAACACCTCCCTGGTGTATCAGAGGACAGTGCGGCAGCGGAAGGGTCTGGAAAATGTGATGTACGGCATGTGTTGGTGGCAAGAAGGGACGGAACGGGTAGAGGAGTGAGAAGTCGTTCATGTGACTTATGTAGGTAGGTGGAAGAAGACAGAGGAGTGCCTGCAGTTTTCGTGTGTACTGCGTCAAGTCGGGGGTAGCTAGACAGGCGATTACTTTGTGTGTTGATTGGAGGCAAGTGCCGCTACCTGTTTGCGGTGACCTCTTTCCATGGTGAGCGGTGGCAGGTCAATTTTAGAAGGGGAACCAATTGCACATGACATAGGTCGGGTGGGAGCGTGGGTGGCTTTGCCAGGCGACGGAATGCAGTAGTTGGGCACATGGTGGCATGCATGGGTGAAGGAAGTTGCGTTGCTTCTGTGGGAGGATTAGACTATTGGGTGCATGGGCGCAGGCCCTAGACCGTACGGCATGCACTCAAGAGCGTAGGGCTTTATCATACCCACCGCAGTAACGCAAGTGTTGGTGTGCATCTGGTAGAGGGTGGTGCTTGCATAGTGCGGTGTGTGCACATTGGTTGCAGTAGGCCAGTGTTGCGAACTGAATGTAGGTAGTTTGGCAGTGGCACAATAGTTTGGGAATGAAAGTTGGGACGGCCATAGTATGTGAATGAAAGTGCACAGGGGTGCAGGAGAGTGTGTTTTCTTTCTACATTATGGTAACTGGTGCAATTTGTTGCTGCATAATTCCATGGCGGGGCCCAGGTTGGGTAGTAGGGGTGGTGGTAGTGCTGTGTATGTGGATAGTCGAAGTTGGTGACATGGTGAAATGGAGTGTACCATTATGTAGCAGTGAGAGTGTTGAAGGCCTAGACTGTTGGGTGCATGGCTGAAGGCCGTAGGGCATGCACTCAAGAGGCGAGGACTTTAGGACACACACAGCAGTAATGCGTTTTGGATTCTGCAGCAGTTAGACGGTGGTGACCTTTAAAGAATGGGTGTGGAGCACATTTCAGATGCAATAGAGCAGGAGAAGTGAGCTGCCTTGCGTGCATGTTTGGCTTCGCAGGTGAGGTCACTGTTACAACATGGTAAAGTCTTTGATGTGTACTTGGCGATGGTGCTGTGAAAAGTCATGCAGTGTGGGAACTGGGTTCTGGGTTTGCATACTGTTAGTATGGAAGAGGATATGGTAGAAGTGCACCTTGATTGTGCTTGGTTACTATGCTGTGTGATGAATTGTTGAAGTAGGGCCAATGTTTTAAAAAAGTTGTGGTTAGGTTGTTAGTGACACAATACTTTATGAATGGGTGTGGGTAGGGGTGGTGGAGGCTGTGCTATGTTTGTGGATTCTGCTGATAGCAACCTGTTTTCGTGAATGGGTGCAATGCAGAGGTTCAGTATGTGATTGGTGGATGCGTGTGTAGGTTGGGTGGAGTGCTGCTGGCAGTGGTGTGTATGTGGATTGGCGTAGTTGGTGATATGGTGAAATGCATGGTGCCATTATGTTGTGGGTAGTTTGGCAGTGACACAATAGTTTGGGAATGGAAGTGGGGACGGCCATAGTATGTGCATGAAAGTGCACAGGGGTGCAGGAGAGAGTGTTTTCTTTCTACATTATGTTAACTGGTGCAATTTGTTGCTGCATAGTTCCATGGCGGTGTGCAGGTTGGGTAGGAGTGCTGGTGGTAGTGCTGTGTATGTGGATAGTCGAAGTTGGTGACATGGTGAAATGGAGTGTACCATTATGTAGCAGTGAGAGTGTTGAAGGCCTAGACTGTTGGGTGCATGGCTGAAGGCCGTAGGGCATGCACTCAAGAGGCGAGGACTTTAGGGCACACACGGCAGTAATGCATTTTGGATTCTGCAGCAGTTAGAGGGTGGTGACCTGTAAAGAATGGGTGTGGAGCACATTTCAGACGCAATAGAGCAGGAGAAGTGAGCTGCATGCGTGCATGTTTGGTTTTGTAGATGAGGACACTGTTACACCATGGTAAAGTTTTTTATGTGTACTTGGCAATGGTGATGAGAAATGTCATGCAGTGTGGGCACTGGGTGCTGCGTTTACATACTGTCAGTATGGAAGAGGATATGGTAGAAGTGCACCTTAAATGTACTTGGTTACTATGCTGTGTGCTGATTTGTTGAAGTAGGGCCAATGTTGTGAAAAGGTTGTGGGTAGGTTGGTAGTGACACAATACTTTGTGAATGGGTGTGGGTAGGGGTGGTGGAGGCTATGGTATGGTTGTGGATTCTGCTGCTAGCTACCTGTTTTTGTGAATGGGTGCAATGCAGAGGTTCAGTATGTGATTGGAGGATGCGTGTGCAGGTTGGGTAGGAGTACTGGTGGCAGTGGTGTGTATGTGGATTGGCCTAGTTGGTGATATGGTCACATGCATGGTTGCATTACGCTTCAGTGTCTGTGTTCAAGGCCTAGCCTATTGGGTGCATGGCCGAAGGTTGTAGGCCATAGGCCATGCATTGAGGAGCCTAGGACTTGAGGAAACCCACTCCACTAATGTAATTTTGACTGTGCATCTGGTAGAGGGTGGTGAATTGTAAAGAATGGTTGTGGAGTACATTTCAGATGCCAAAGAGCAGCAGAAGTGAGCTGGCAGGTGTGTACGTTTGGTTTCGCAGGTGAGGTCGCTGGTAGAACATGGTAAAGTTTTTAAATGCGTGATTGGATATGGTGCAATGACAAGTCACGCAGTGTGGCCACTGGGTGCCGTGTGTGCATGCTGGCAGTATGGCAGAGGGTATGGTGGAAGTGCAGCTTCTATGGGTTCTTTACTATGCTGTGTGCAGATTTGTTGAAGTAGGCCCAATGTCGTGAAAATGTTGTGGTTAGGTTGGTAGTGACACAATACTTTTTGAATGACAGTGGGTAGGGGTGATGGAGGCAGTGGTATGTTTGTGGATGCTGCTAATTGCAACCTGTTTTTGGGAATGGGTGCTTTATGGTGTGAGGGAGTTGGGTGGAAATGCCACTACGTATGTTACGTTTGTGCACAATGTTAGCTGCCCACATGGTCGCATGCATGGATTCATAGTGCTGTGCTGGGTGTGGGCAAGGGTAGACTGTTGTTTGCATGGCGAAAGGTGTGCTGGGTGTGCCGCAGGATCATTGTGGATGCTGAAATAGGACATCCTGTAGGAAAAGTTTCTGGTGGAGGGGCTTTGGAAGCAAAGGGAACGTGTTCTCAGAGTGTTTAACGTGAAATGTGGAGTTGTGTACAGAAATTATAGTGTGCAATGCCGAGGTTCAGTATGTGATTGGTGCAGGCATTTAAAAATATTTAATAGTCGCCAATAGGCGCCACTAAGAGAGTGTTGAAAAATTCGAGTGCAAAGGGAAGAAGTATTGTGTCTGCTTTATTGGGGCGTGGCCATAGCTGTAGCTGGGAAAGCGCACGTGCCACATGATGGCCTTCTGCGCATGGAGCCTTTGCAAATGGAACTGTGGGGATTCTCCAATGAGGATACGAGGGTGTGGTTCACTGGAAGGGCAGAGACATATTTACCCAAAGTTTGATGCAGTGAGGTTGGCAGAGATGGACAGACGGCGAGTGCTTATAGTCGGTGATACCTTTGTGCACGATCTGCACAGGTATGCCGTGGAAAGAGCCTTCGATACTGACTTTCAGTTGGAAGGAGTGCAGGCTTTTTGGTTCACAGTTTATGAGTGGTGTTTCGGGTGCATGGATCTCCTTTGCATATGTGTGGCCTCTGTTGGTACTGTAGATGTGGTGGTCGTGCATTTTGGAGGACTACATTTGGGGCACATGTCGTGCTCACGTTTGCTCGCTTACTTAAAGAAGTGGATGACAGCTTTGATGCAGATATTTCCTACTACAAAGGTGATTTTCTCATCGATGACACCAAGAGGACAATGGGAGCATGCTGGTCTAATTTGTCCACAGCCATAGGTCGGAAGATGTTCTATAAACAGAAGTATGTGCGACTTTATGTGCAGTGCTGGGATGTTCTGCACTGACTATGAAAACATTAATAACCAGCAAGATTTCCAGTGGTTCGAAGGAAATGGCATTTTATTTACTTCCATTGGCAATGCTGTTGCGTTGCAGAGAATCCTGTAGAAATGTAAGATAAGCGTTCATCTTCAGTCGAGATCAATGTTGGCAGGAGAGGCAAACAGACAGTGAGCAAAAGAGAGAAAACATGAGAAAAAAATGAATGAATGCACATACATAACAAAAACACGATAAAAATAAAAATAAATATGTAAGTGTTTTTAGAGACAATCCTAAAGACACAATCCCCACCCCGTCTTACATTCTCACCCCCAAAACCCACTTAACCCTCAACCCCCTCGCCCTCAAGTTTCTAGCACGGTAATGCCACAGATTCCGTGGGACTTTGAGGATTAGACGTGGCACATCCGGCTGTTTTTAGGATGGTAGCAATAGCATTGGCACTGTGGAGGCTAAGCCATTGGGCAATGTGGTTGCTGGTAGTGGTGTGTACACAAACACTGTGACAGAAGGTCTGTTTGTACAGATGAATGTAGGAGGCTATGGTGAAAGTGTGCAAGGTAAGGAGCATGCACCCTGTTTGTATGCATGAACTGCACGCACTTGCTTAACGTTGCTAATATACATTCTCTGCTGCTTTTGTGGGATCACTTTTCCGACATTTGTAGTACATGCATTACAGTGGGAAGACCATATTGTGAAGTGTACAAGGTATGTGGCAGGCATCATGTTATGAATGCAGTGTGTGCATCATATGAAATGGTGTGCTATGGTATTTTGTGCCATTTGTATCGTGCCTACATACAAATGTGTGAAGGCGCGCCGTGCAAAGGGAGGTGGAACAGAGGCCACACAGAGACATTGATTCCTCTAGGACAGCTGACATTGAGAGTGCGCAAGTGAATGGGAAGGGGGAGGGCAAAGTGCAGTACATGAGAACAATACAAAATAGAAATACATGTAACTACGGCCAGTGCTGGCAAGTGCAAGGATAAGTGTAGACATCAAGTGGTGGCTGGACTGTTAGGGTTCTAGAAAAGAAGCCTCAAGTGGGGGGGGTTGGCAGAAAGCCAGTGCAGGGGTGGAACTGTAGGGAGGGAGGTGGCCTGGGGCACAGATTATAGGGTGGGTAGGAAACCATTGCACAATACATTTTAGCCAGGAAGTGAGCTGGGGAGAGGAGGGGAAAAAGAAAAAGCACATGGAAAGGTTTTCAGGTGCTTTCAGAGCCTACGATGCTTCTCCTCAAGGTCCAGGGAGACAAAGAGTGTGTTCCACAGGGAGGCCCCAGCAGAAGAAACACATCTACCACCATCTGGTTGCGTGTAGAAGCAACTGACCCGGAGGGAGTAGGAGGCGGAGGAGGGAAGAGCTGGAGCAAGCAGATATTTAGGACGTGAGAGTGCAAGGTATTGAGGTCCGAGGGACCAGAAGGCCTTCTGCATAATGCACAGGGCTTTTAATTTATTGTTTGCAGCCACTGGGAGCTATTGCAGACATTTCAGTCCAGCAGAGATACGATCCCTGTCGTTCAGGCCAAGCACAAGTTGGGCACTCCTCTTATGGATGAGTTGCTGAGGGCGCAGAATGGCAGCTGGCAGATTTAAAAAGAACCTGTGGCAACAGTGCAGTGTACAAAGCACCACAGCCGTGCAGACACTGACCTTTTGGAAAGTGACTGTAGGTTGCTAAGATACATTCAGTGGTCACTTTAGTGCCTTCTTTTTACGAGTTATGTAGTAGGTGGGTTAGTGGGGAACAATTTTTGTAGCATTGTGGGAAGGAAAGAACAGAGTTCCTGTTTCGCTGATATAGTGTATGATATGGGTAAAGGAAAAAGTTGCAAGCATATACCAACAAATTGCCACTTCATGGTAGGAGATGGGAGGCACATCAGTATGCTTTTTACACATGTAGTGGACGCTTAGAGGCAGATATTGTGTGCAGAGGAACTTATAACAGAGTTGTGAACATACTGCCAAAAGAATGTTCATACGTTTCTTTTGTGGAGATGGGTGCTTATGCGGATGAATGTGCATGTATAACTCCCCGCATGATACTATGGGACACCAGTATCGGTGAGGCTCGGTGCCTCGGAGGACTGAAGGGTGGGGGCTGGCCATGGACATCGCACCAGCCCCCCGGGACATTATGGGACACCAGTGTCAGCGAGGCCTTATCCTTCTTAGTATAGTGGGGCGGGGGCTGAACGTGGACCTCGCATCATCCACCCCCACTGAGATGCTATGGGACACCAGCATCTGTGAGGCCCAGTGCCTCGAGGGGTGGCAGACAGCAATATACCAGCTCATGCGGACCCCAGCTGCCTTCCTGATTGTACAGGGTGGGTCTGCAGGCCATAATGAGAGACACACGCTCAGACCATTCCGTTATGGAGTTTGCATCCGTTCTCCCGCACGTGCCTGTAGGGCTCCTTTTATTAGTTTAGTCATGGCCCATCTTAAAAGGGCAATACAAGGGGGAGGGACACATCCCCTTAAAGAGGCCACACACACAGGAGGGTACAATACACAACAACCACCAGAGTGATCAAGGGAGCGGAAACGTGACTTGAGCACTCCGAATGTGTGCTCCACTATGCTCCGAGTTGCAATATGGGCTGTGTTGTATTTTACCTGGGGTGGTGTGGCAAGGTTCCGCATTGGCGTCATCATGTAGGTGCTCAGAGGGTAGGCACTGTCCCCTGTAGAGGTTAAAATGTTTGTCATTGCTGTGTATCTGTGTGTGTGTGACATGCATGCATGTACACAGGCATTTATACACACCATTGAGCCATGTGCTGCTATGATTTTCCAAGGGGCTGAGTGCTTGGGAGCACAGGGTGGGTGATGTAAGGTCATCCTCCCACTCCATGACCAGGACTAATATGATATGAGGTGGAAACATATACCTGCCATAGACCAGGTCATCAGGCATCCCAAAAAGGCTGGTCCTAGGTAGAAAAATCTGTGCCCTGGCTGTCCTCTCCTCCTGCGATGTCCCACGATCACTGCTGCGACAAATGGTACATTCATCGTAGCTGTATATGCACGTTTGTTGTTCGCATGCTCTTTTTATGCATTTGTTTTAGTGCGGGGTGATGCTTACACCAGCATTCGCATGGCGTACGTGTTTCCGAATTTGTGCATCTTTTTCCACGCAATGGAAAGCCCTGTTCAATTCCATGGATACAGATTTTTGGTGCACGTATGGGTGTTGCAAGGATTTTACTTTGGTACATCCTTCGTTATTCCCATATTTGTGCTTGTTGTTCCCCATTCCACGTGTTCCCCCCCTTTTTAGGTGACTGCGCTGAACCCAACGCCCCTTCGCTATGAGTCTCGCGCAAGGTGTTTGTGGTGTCGCAGTAACATGTTGGACCGGCGTGGATTCCTCACAAGACCCTGGTAAACTCCGTGCATTGTGTAGAGGTGGAGCCAAGTACTCCCCCTCCAACTGCCCGCCCATATTACCTATAGAATGGGAACCAAAGTATGTGACAAATGCGGAATAATTGAATCAGCAAAGAGCAGAGCATGGACTCTGTGCAGTACCCATTAGAGTCCCAGGACCTAAGAGAATCTGGGAGGCAAGGTACCCAATGAGGAAACCGTACCTGCATGCAAGACAACATGATGGCCATCTCAATAAGATTCCCAAAGAAGCAGAGCAGATGAAAGGCAAGGATGCATGGTGACATCACACAGAAAGAAATGACGCACACAGAAGAGATGCAGAGTTCAGAGGATGCAGATATTCTTTAAGGCATCAAGAAAGCAACAAGGATAAGTGACATCTTGGGCTCAGGGTGAAGAAGCTTATGCCGCAGAAACCGATGAAAATATCAAGTCAGTTTACACGTGTACAGATGCAATTGAAACACAAGGAGTAAAATGATCGTGAAGCTAGCTCTAAGCTTATAATAGATAAACCGTGGCAAGCACCACTATATGTATATATACCTCTATAGATGAATACGGACAAGTAAAAGATGGATGTTTCCATTGTACGTTATAAAGCAGTTGTGAACATAAATAAGAAGGCCTCACGTCAGTGTGTTACAGTTAAAAGCAAGTTTTAATTCCAAAAATGAATCTCAACAGACGGAGATAGGACGAGCCAGGAAGCCAAAAGTCTTATCAAACAGGACTTACCTGACATTGGATACAAATTGTGTGAAGGAACAAGGGGCTCCTGTTGAGGAAGCTGGAGAAAAAAAAATACATCAGAGGACTATTAAAAAGAATATTAAATACACAAAAAGTTCGATTTCATGGTGTCCTGTCATGTGAAAAGAAGAAATTGGAAGGACGAGTTGGTCACACCTACGCACTAAGCCGGCTGTGCCTACACTCCTTAAAATTCTCAAGAGCACAGTACAAACTTGAGGCCAAACTTCAAACAACTAATTGTCACTGGACCAATGAGGTGATGATGGATTGATATAATAATTGGTGGGAAGTTAGTTTCTAGATGAGCCCACTAACACCTGGATGTTCAGTCTGCGTGCTGCTAAACATAGGTGGAAAAGTACTGATGGGGATTAGAAGCTAACCAATTATAGAGGACCGTGTAATCAAGAGTCCTATAGTTCGTGTAGCCAATGGAACGTCGTGTATTTAGTGATGTTCATAGTGGCCGTGTTTTAGAGAGGGCTTAGTTGCCGCACCTGATGTTAAACACCCTATCACTTTTCTTCACGGTTCTATACTGATATGGAATGTATGTTTAGACATTCATTTAGAACCAATAACTCCCTCCGATAGGTTTTTGTAGTTTGCCACGTAGGTAGTGACGCGGGTCAAAGTTAACAATGAAGATTTTATGCAATATAATCTCAGTTTCTACTAAAATGCATTGAGTAAGAGGATTGAACGACTGCTGATGTTCGTTGAACTCCCTGTTTTATATACTTGTTATTAAAACAGACTCCCCTTTTGACAAACTACCTGAGTCGTTTTTATTATTGATGTATGAATACAAAACTCCATACCCATCCATCTCCAAGGTATTGCTACTCATCTTAAAGAGCTGGGAGAACGCAGTTCACTTGGTTGCAGAGAGAGGATGGTTCTTTAAAAAGTCCATCGACCATCGATATAAGTAAACTTTAGAGTCTCGGTAATATCGCACAACCTTTGCCATTCGGCTGACAGGACGTGAAACTCCCCATAGATAGTGGTTAGTGTAAAAGAAAGGAAAGGGTGACCGGTCCTTTTAGTTTCTATAAGAATCCCCTCCCACTTCTACGACGAGCGGAACAGACCACGGTTTGAAGATGCAGTAACGGAGGTGGCGATCCCGAGGGTCTGAAGAAGAAAAATATGCGAATGGTGAGTAGAAACTGAGGATTGGGGCACATTGATGCATGCGTAGTAAAATAAAGGAGAGTAATGGAGGGAGGCGGGATAAACGTGATGAAGGGGTAAGAGTGCAAAAATAAATATACATATATATATGTGGGGAATAAGATATTGACTTGAGTGTGGCCGAGCAATATAATAACTAAAATCATGGGAGAGACCACAATAAAGAGGATACGCCCTATGCCTAAGTTTTAAAGAACTTTAGAAAAAATCTTATCTAAAATCCTGTTTGTGGATGACGTAGAATACGGGTCCGATTAAAGGCGGTCCTAAGGAGATAGATTTAAGTTCCATGAGGAACATTTTTTAGAAGGTTAGACGAGTTTTAAGAAAGAAGATCGTAGAAAACTTTAGGTGACCAGTCAAGTTTGTCTGTTTGTTTTATGTAGTTTTGAAAGCACAATGACGTCATAGTCAAAGGAAAAATGTATAATAAATGAGAGAAGTGTGAAGTTGAGGAAAAGAAAGTGACTGTTTTTATTGTGATGGTTGTTTTTTAGCAAGATTAAAGTAAAATTGTGGACAAACAGGATTGGAGCTTGCTCATATGGTATTGTTCTTTTTGAAACGTGCTTTAAATCTTTGATCAACAGCAAACGAGTGGTAAATAAGTTAAGAATAGACAAGTTAAGAATGGAAGAAGAATGGAGGATGTTACTCCATTAGTGCATCTCTGCAAACAGTTTCCAAAACATGCATGACATATCTGCATGACATATCTGCATGCTGCGTATACTGGGAAGAAGCTAGAAAAACGCCTAGCGAGCTTAGCGCTTTGGAAAATGTATCAACAAGAGAAAGATGAGGAGCCTCCTTTACATTGGATACTTAATGTATGCAGAGAGGGGGATGACGAGCCCTCTGCTCTGCCCACCCTATCTGAAATAAAAGATGAGAATAAGAAAGACGATGGGTTATACCCATTATACCCATTAAGGGAACTTAAATCTGCGACAGGGTACAGCAACCCGGCTTATGAGTCACCTACACTAAGTATTGACGAGGGTCTGGAAAAAAACAGTGAGAAAGATGTAAGCTCCAAGGTCCCGAGGGACAAGGAGAGACACGCTAAAGAGAGAAGTGATCAAGCAAGCACATCTCTAGATATAGCAAGAGAAATAAAGAGATGGAAGAGAGAAAGAGATAAAACTGATGAGGTAGCGCTCTTACAGAACTAATGAATGGGAGGTCAGATTTTGCTTAAACTGGATGGTAAATGCATTGAGGATGTAAGACAAAGGGGAGATCAAGACAAGCAAGATAAAAGAGACATGGAAAGAGAAGAACGATTAAAGGACGAAGGAGCGAAAAGGAAAGATAGACAGAGACAAGAGCAGTTCCATCAAGACAAGCATGCTAAAAGACAAGAGAGAGCAGAAGAGCAAAGAAAAAATGACAATAAACAAAGAACAGTTGATGAACAGGAGAGGTTAGAAAGAAAAAGAATAGAAGATGAGGAACAAAAGTTAAGGGGTAAAAGGATGCAAAGACGAAGGGATGAGAAGGGAAAATGAAAGAAGGGATATGAAAAAGAAAGAGGAAGAGAGAGTGAGAGATGACATGATGACATAGAGCGTAAAAGAAGGCAGAGAGCACGCACTCTTGAGTACTTGGAGAAGGAAGTAAGACAAACTAATCCAAAAGTAGCATGGGAGGATATAGAGGAATTCTTCCCAGAATACGAGTCATTGCCAGGCATGTATAGAGCAAATCTAGAAGATAAGTTTGACTCGAGGAGCATTGGGGAAGCGATCGATAAAGTATACCATGAGTTGAATGCTCTGAAAGAGCCAAAGGGGAAGGGAAGAAATGACCGTCTCGAGAGCACCCAGTTGTATGACACGGGGGAAGCCTCATGTAGTGTGAGACATAAGGAGCTGTCTTTAGACAGACTGACTCTAGATAGAAATGAAGATGAGAGAAGTTGACGAGTTGGGCACAGGAAATGTCAGACAAAGAAAGGGAATCCTTCCATAGGGAAGAGAGAGATAAAGTATGTGGGTCTGGGGGATGTTTTTCTATGGATAAGAAAGTAAGATGGTTGGATTTAAACCTGCCTGTGTCTAAGACGACAGAGCCATTGACACAGTCAGGCCGACCTAGGGGGCAACTCCACAGTCAGAGGGGGGAGTCGCTGCCTTATGTAAGAAGGTTAAGATCATTGCCAGGTAGACGGCGATGTGGCAATATTGTCCCTGCAGCGGACAGACAAATGATGAGAGATGAGAATGAGTTTGGGGCGTCACAGTTTCCTTTGTTAGAAAAAGGAGGGGCCAGACCACAGTATATACCTTGGCACCAGATGGATAAGGATAATTTAAGGTGTAAACTACCAATTCCAACTTCTGGTGCTGGGAAATGGATTCATGAATTAGATAAAATGACGGGAGGAAGCACGTTGGCTATAGGGGACATAAAAGGTCTTTTAATCACCATACTTGGTGAGAGAGCTGATGACGTGTGGACGAGGGCAGGGTACCCTGGTATGACTACAGTCAACACCACTCACGATGGAGCACCGTTCAATAATTGTAGAGCGGCAGTCTGGAAAGCGCTTCGGGTATTATATCGGGACATGTCTGATATGGGAGCTATAATGACAAAAAAGATGAAAGAAGGAGATAATCTGTTGGTTTACATTCAAAATGTTCAGGAATCTTGGGTGTTGGAAACACGTGAATCTTGGGGGAAATCTATACCAGTCATCTACCATATATTATGCCAAGGGCTGCCAGACCCAGTACAGAAGCAGCTCAAAAAGTTAGTGGGGATAGAGGCTAAACCATGGTTGGAAATTCAGCTGACCATTGCGCATTACTGCAGACTACTGCAAGAAAAGAATTCCAAAAAAGACGATGCTTGCAAAGGTGAGGAGGCAAAATTAGTGCAGAAAAAACTATCCAAGTATGCCATTGAAGGGGCAATGTTGACCATGTAGACAGATCGAACTCACAGCAGGCATTAAACATGCCACAGGTGAATAATCAAAGACAGTTCAATCAAAACAATAGTGGTTATACTCCACGAGGAAGGGAATTCCGAGGACGAGGGATGAGGACGAAGGTTGTCAAGGGAATTGGCAGAGTAATCAGGGAAACTTTCAGAATAACCAAGGTGGGTTTCAAAATATGTAGAATGGTAATTCGAATGTGCAAAATGGGCAGGTTGGGAGATCACCGCCTATATGTTGGACGTGTGGAATGACAGGGCACTTGATTCACACATGTAGAAGTCAAGAATTAGTGCAAAATTGCCACTTTTCAAGGGGGGGATGACAAATCCACCTGCATATTCACAGCAGAATAGAGATGAATTTGCACAGAATCAAACAGCACAGCAACAAGCACTGATAATGCAGCAAGGCTTGCAACCATAGCAGGTAGCAGTTAATATGCCACAAGGACAGTCGCAGCAATCGTCTATGCAGCTTCAGCAAACCACAAACACAGGTCAGGTTGTGACTCCTAGAATAGGGGATGTCACTGCCAATGGAGGGAATCCTTTCACAAGCAATGGGACAAGGCTGTACCCGCAATAGGACAGCTCACTGGGAGACCTGATGTGTTCAATACTATCCGTGACGCCAAACCCCCATGAGGAACCAAGGGTAGACGTCAGTATAGGAGGCAAAGATGTTTTGTTTCTAGTAGAAACAGGTGCATCGTGCTCATGTATACGAGAGGGAACATTTTCAATGTCTGGCAATGCATTGAATACTCAGGGATTCACAGGAGCTACAAGTCGAGTTCCTTTTACAGAAGAATTACCAGTTTCTATAGGAGAATGTGACATAAAGGGGCCACTGCTATATTCGAGGCAAACACCTGTTAATATATTGTGACAAGATTTAATGACGAAATTGAATATGACAATCTCGTTTACTGACAAAGGTATTGTGTGTTCAACGCCAGGAAAGCATTATGTAAACGTATGCGAAATGATCATGGCATTTGCAGGACAAATAGCTATGAGAGTGATTTCATTAAAACCAGAGGTATGAGGTTTGCATTCTAATGTCATGGTTGCCAGGACTGGCAGGTAGAATGATGAGAACTCCTGATTAATTTTTGTTTAGGCCAAGGATACCTATGCTCGAGGAAAAGGGACAAGTCTTTCCCTTAGAGATACAAGCGGCCATAGTGCGTGGAGACATGGTTTTACTTGATGGCAATGATGATGAGGGCAGACAATGGCACGCAGTATTCGCCATTGGAGAAGGTTACAGATTGACTGACGTCACTGATGAAGACCTGTTTGGGGATCACCCATCCACCCATCTGATGATGAGGTGATATTTGAGATGAGCATTACTTATTGGGTAAGGGCAATGAAAATAAAAGTTCCTCAAAAATGTTAGCACAAAAGCGTCCTGAATATTTTGATGAAGATATGGCAAAGGTGCCAGTTTCATTATGGACCACAGGTCCCTATGACGTAGGGTTACTAAAGGGGGTTGGAGAAGAGAAGATCAAATTGAAACCAGGAGCGATTTTACCACAAGCACGACAATATCCCATGTCTTGAGAGGCAGATGAAGGTATTTTTAAGATGATTTCCGTCATGATGGACAGGGCATCCTGGTGACGTCAGAGTCACCCTGTAATACTGCTGTGTACCCTATCAAAAACTGTAAGGGGGGGTCGTGCCATTTACTACAGGACCTTAGGCCAATAAACCGAATTGTAGAGGCTGAGTTCCCTTTAGTCCCGAACACGTCTACAATTCTATGTAATATACCTGCTGACGCACGATATTTCACGGCGATTGACTTGAAAATTAATTTTTTCAATCCCATTGCATAAAGACTCACAGGATCTGACGTCATTTATGTTCAGACAAAGTCACCTAAAAAGCACCCGTTTACCCTAGGGGTACTGTGAGTCCCCATCGATTTTCAATAGAGTCCTTCAGATGGACCTAAGCAATATCGCTTTGGAAAGCGTTGTCTTCCAATACGTAGACAACATTCTAGATTGCAGCAGCTCAGAGGAAGAGTGCAGACGCAATTCTGTCCAGCTGATGATTATATTCGCTGACAAAGGATATAAGGTTGACAAGGAAAAGTTACAATATTGTCAACAAGAAGTGAATTTCGCATGAAGGGAAAAAGGTTACTCCTGAAAGAGCTGAGGCTATTTTTAAAATGGCCAAGCCACACACAATAAAACACATGCAGAGATTTTTGGGAATATGTAAAGATGTCAGAGCATGGGTCCTTGACTACAGTTCATATATAAGGCTTCTATTACAGGCCTTGAAGAAAGCAGAGGCAATGCAGGAATAATCATGTGGACTGAGGAGATGCAAAACGGGTTTGATGAATTGAAACAAACAATTTGCACGGCTCCAGTTTTAGGGATTCCCAATTATGCAGAGGAAATCTTCTTGTTTTCACATACAGGCGGCACTGTTATGACAGCAGTGCTCATGCAGAGAACCACATTGGGGTACAAGCCCCTTGCATATTACAGTGGAATTTTAGACCCAGTGATGAGAGGTCACTTTCTGTGCAAACAAAGTTTAGTAGCCCCCGCATTCGCCATGTAGAAGGCTGCAAGCATAGTAATGGGATGTTCCATGACGTTATTTGTTGAGCACACACCATTTGCCATTTTAGAAAAACCAAAAGGCACGTTGACTTCTTAAAGGGCTTCTGCCTATGAGTTAGTTATATCCAACCCAGCGATTAAAATAGTTTGATGTAAAATAGTGAATCAGCCATGTTTATAGCTGAGCCAATGACAGAGGGAGAGCTAGTACATGATTGCAAGAACTATGAAGAGTTCTGTGATGAGCTCCCCAGAATAAGGAGAATGCATTAGCAGGAGGAGAGGTTGTTTTCATTAACAGATCAAGGATCGATCAAGATGAAGGACAGAGGTATACGGTTGCCGCTGTGGTAAAGCACACAGTTAATGGGTAATTTTGGGTGCTTATTAGCAGTCGATTGCCGTCTCATTATTCCGCACAAGCTGCAGAATTATTGGCATTGATACTCGCGATCGAGAGTCATGCAGACCAAGAAGTAACAGTGTACAGTGACTCCGCCCATGTGACTTCAATGGTGCACGCAGGGCTAGCACGTTGGAAGAGGAGGGGCTACCTCCAAGCGGACGGCATGCCAGTGCAACATGCCGCCTTATTGGATAGGCTCATAAAGGCACTGCAGCTCCCAGTAGGCATTGCAGTTGTTAAATGTGCAGCCCAAACTAAAGGGGCAGATTTGATCTCACGTGGAAATAAAGCAGTGGATGCTGAGGCTAATCGCATAGCAACTACACATATAGGGATGATGAATGTTGAAACTTGTGATGTAAATGAAAGAATGACTCTAATGATGGTTGCATCTGAAGGGTATAACCATTTGTCTAAAATACAGTTGGTGGAAATCCAGGGGGAAGCACCCCAAAAGGAAATGAATTTGTGGACGCAAAGAGGGTGTTCTTTAAATCCCTCTGAAGCATTGTGGCGACAGGACAGCACTGGTAAACCAGTGATGCATGTAGCCTTATTAAGGGTGGCATTAGAACAGCTACTCTACGCCACTCATACAACTACGGAGAATCTCAATGCAATTATTGCTGAGGATTGGTTTGTACTGAATTTGATGGAGCATGTTGTATTCTATATAGTGAACTGTATGGTGTGCCAACAATTCACGGCTGGGCATACACTGCACACAGTTAGGGGAGTCATTCCGAGACCTAATGGCCCTTTCCAGCACTTGCATATCGACTATGTCGATATGATACAAGTATGTAATGGACATAGATACCTGATCATAGTTGTGTGTCCGTTCTCAAGGTGGATAGAAGCAGGCCCCTGTACACACCCAGATTCCACCAGTGCAGCAAACTCTTTAATGCGGGAAGTATTTTCTAGATGGCGAGTATGTGAAGTTATGAGGTCAGACAATGGTCCTCATTTTGTTAATACAATTTTTGAACAAATTAGCTTGTTGCTTAGTATAAAGCACAAGTTTTCTCAGCTTATCATCCGTAAGGAAATGGGCTTTGTGAGAGGCTCAACGGCTTGCTTAAAGAAAGAATAGCCAAGTTGAAGCTTACCTTGAAAAAGGGGTGGTTGCATTGTCTACCACTGGCATTATATGCATTGAGGAACCAACCAGGTTCTGACCACCATCTCACACCCCATGAAATTGTGACACACCCCTAATGCCCCCATCCAGAGTTAGAAGTGATGCTCAGCCAACGTCAGAACTGTTAGGATTAGAATTATGTGAGTATTTGAACTGTATGACTTCCAGTATCTCTGTCATTTCAGGACAGTTGCAGAGACAAGGGTGTAGAGCAGTACAGAACACAGAAGGAGATGCTTCAACAGACCAATCTAAAGAACTTTCTATTCCCAAACTATTCCCAGGAGATGCCGTTTTAATCCATGTGGCCCTTTCATTGTGGAAGACATCACGCCGTCTGCTGTCAAATTGCTGGGTAGGCGTGCCTGGATTTTCCTGTGAGACGTAAAAATCTTTGCTGGAAAGACTCCTCTGCCTGCACCCGTACACGATGAGGCAAGTACAAGCATTGGGGAAGAACCACAGCACGTGCAGACAAGATGACGAGGAAGAAGGACGCAGAACCTGACAAGTAGAAAGACAATGGGCCTCATTCCGAGTATGGCGGTAAGGGATAGCGGCCACCGCTAACGAGACCGGTGGCGGTAATCCCTTACCGCCATACTCCGAGGTTCCCTTTGCGCCCTCGCCCTTAACGCCTGCTTTGAGCAGGTGTTAAAGTCGAGGGCGCAAAGGGGCCTCCAAGCCAATAACGGTGACCGTAATGAACGGTCACCGTTATTTGCATCTTCCCCATTCCCATTGAGCCCTATGGGGGCTCATTTGGGAATGGGGAAGAGCCTTGGTGAATGGGGAATTACCGCCCCGCCAACCTTGGAATGGGGCGGTAATTCCGCCATCCAACAAGGCGCTGCCGGTCCGGGTACGGCGTCAACCAAGGCGTTAATAGCGCCATTGGTTAGCGCCGTACTCGGAATGAGGCCCAATGAACCCAGTGGACTGTGGCTTTGTTTGGCACACTCCTTTTAAGTCATTTATAAACGGGTCAAGGAAAACTAGTTTGAACACTTTGTGCTGTCATTTCAGAGTAAAAGAAGATGTTTTTGTTCTTAAAGCCACAGTAGCTTATTGACTTTGGACTGAGACATGCTTAAACCTTGATAAGAAGTGAATTATGACACATTTTAATCATGGACACAGCAATTGGAAAAGGGTTCGATATAACACAGAGTTCCTGTTTGGATTTACTTATGGTGTTACCCAGTGATGACCTTACTAGAACAATTCTCACCTATTTCGAGTTGGTACTCTGCAATTATCCTTCGCTGGTGGGGAGAAGCACCCGCATTTCAGCCTTTTTAAAATATCCTAAGAATTAAGAAGTTATTAAAAGATTGCTCATTGTTATCACTGAACAGTTCTTGCAATTACCTGAATACAGTGAGGAGAGTACAAATGCCCTTATCAAACGTAGCAACTCATAGACTAGTCAGTGTGGTGTTCTTTCATCTAATTGAAGAATATCTGCACCTTGTTGGGAGGCACACTGATGTGCGCACCTTTCTCAGAGATCCGAGAAACACTTCCAATCTGAATGTGATCCTGGAAGGTATCATTATCCAAGCGAGCATCTATTCTGAAAGAAATCACAGATCAGTGTCGAAACTTTTCTTTGAAGGATAGATCGAGAGGTTGCTGATAAAGAAAGACTGTTGGTTCCTGCTGAAACAAATTCAACATGTCTTCTGGGATGAAGCACATTCAAGGCATAGATTGGGAGATAATCTATGTCATACAGATTGTATAGACTTACTAAGGTTGTTTTTCTTCATACTAAAGAGGCGTCTACAGTTCGACTAGTGAAAGACTGATTCCAGAGACACAGAGAAAGTGTTTTCATCATCCAGTAAGCAGACAATTGATGTAGGACGACTTGCTGAATCAAGACGGCAGTTTCCAAAAGCAGTTCACTATGCTGAAACATTAAAGATTAGGTTTTTCCTTCCTTAGGTGGTCAAGATGGTTAATCTAAATAGCATCATTCTGCTGCATGAAGAAAGGCACTCACGTTGTCCAAGAAGTAGATGTTGCAAGTTAATTTACCACTGTGCAATCTACACCTGTATTGTGTTCATAATTGTATTGCTTTCCTTGACTGTGAGAATGGCATTTTACATTGGTGCACATGGAGCTAACACTCCTGTGCACATTTCTGATCAGAAGCAAATTGTACGTGTGGCAACTACTAGGCACCCTAGACTATATGTAGTTATTCCTGTCCCAAAGAAAGAAGTAAAATTGCCTGAGCATGGGATGGATGTTATTGGTAATAATTCACATACAAAAGGTGTTTTAGAGACCATTTCTAGATGCCAGAGACAGGCTGGGAAAACCAGTCAAGACAAGGGATCGATAAAAGATGAGCCTACACAAGTAATACATGCAAATGCACCTGGTCCAGTGACAATTGATCCAAAAGCAGTTTTGAAAGGGAAGATCCCAGATGGAGATTATAAGAGACATTTTCATGCCTAAATGGGCTGCTGAGCAGGTGAGACGTTCTGAACTTTCTCCTACACAGCGAACACGGACGGATGTTCCTGTGAGTAATTCAGTGAGAAGAAGCTACATGGGTGCACTTCATGATATGATTATGAAAGCTCATATGAAAAGAATGAGATCTAAAAGAAGCACACAGGAAGATAATTATGAATTAAATGATTACCTGGACAGCACAGCACACTTAGGAAATAACATATGGTACCAACACATGAAGGAAGTCGGGAGAAGCACTTCAAAGGAGGAATGCTTTGTATGTGCACTCTCTAGAGGAGGTCCCAGATATGACCTGCACCCCTGCCCCCATTGCGAGTTGCGAGTAAGGTACTCGCCGTGATATGTGACGTATGAGGAGCAAATGAACCAACAGAGAGCCGCACTGGGACTCTGCCCCTTGTACGTAAGGAGATCAATACTGGTTGAAGCAGCCATAACGCGACAACCCTGGGCAGCACGATACCCTATAAGACAGCCATAACAGCCACTGATACGAAATGAGGATTACCTGCACACGGTCCACGAGGAGACCCCTAAAGCCTTAATGGAAGGCCAATGAAAAGGTTACAGGTCATTTGGTCTAAATAAAAAGGTCGACAGGGCAAATGGTCGACGCAATTTGGTCGAAAGACAAATGGTCGAATTTTTTTTTGTATTTTCACTTTTTTTTTTTTTTTTTTTGGGAGGGTCCCGCCCCCAACCCCTTTTTTTGCTTAAAAACCCTTTTTTTCCTAAACAAAAACCTGAAAAATATATATAAAAATAAAAATAAAAATTCGATCATTTGTCTTTCGACCAAATTGCGTCGACCATTTGTCTGTCGACCAATTGTCTATCGACCAAATGACTGGACAGCCAATGAAAATAAACCAAGGGCCCGAGCAGCCCCAAGAACAAACAGATTTGGCTACTGAAAGCACGAATGCCAGTACTAGTAACTGCAATGATAATGATAATGGATGCAGGGGAGAGACACTGTTAAAACTTAAGAGAATGGTGCCATAAGACAAGATGGAAGCAACTGCCCTGTTGAATGTGTGTCAATAAGCTTGAAATGCAAGAGGCTAAGAAATCGATACTGCTTGCAATGCCTAGTAGAAGAGTAGAGCGGCAAGCGACAACCATATATCTACCTCAATGCTGCACAATGTACACGTGCGACTCCATTTTGTGAAAGCAGAAATGTACCCAGGCGGCCAAAGGCCTGACAGGCCGAGTTTAGAAACCCAGCAAAGACCAGAGAAGGAGCGGAATCGAAACTCAACAAAGAGAGGCTTATGCCGGGGAGATCGAGGTTAACCAGAGAAGGGGAGGTGAGCATGAGCCCATGAGACTCCAACTACAGAGAATACCAGCCCGCCCGTGAAGGTCAAGATAAGAAAGGCCCATGCAGGTGGCCAAGCGCATACAGAATTAAATGCACAAAAGGTTGGAAACTGAAGCAGATTCACGGTGGACCAGCATGTGACCAGACAGGCGCGAAGATGTACCACCGCCTGATGTCATCCAGAACCAGAGGGTGCCATACCTTTTCCTGATAAGAGACTAGAGATCCGAGGCCATACCCAGCCAACTAATAGACAAATAGCCCTAAAACACTGATTGATGGAAGGGAGGAAGGGTGAATCTTGGGACACTAGGCACCTGGGTGTCTACTCTGCATGCTGCTAATTAAAATGGAGATTTATGTTTAGGGGTGTAACTTGCCCAATCACAAGGGACCATGTAATCTAGGGTCCTATAGACAATGTAACCAATGAGACGTCGTACTTGTAGTGATGTCAATCACGTGTGTTGTAGAGTGAAGGGCGTAGACGCCCACCCGATAAGAGTTATCCAATCCACTTGCGTTATTTCCATATACAGATATAGCACCTATACTTAAGTTACCTTTCCCAACCAATTGTATTGCATGATGATTTTTTGTAGAATTAGACGTCAATGATGACGGATTTTGCTAATAAAAGAGGCTGTTTGACTAAAGTTCAGGGAAGTCGGGGTAAGGCAGGTGTTCGGGATGCTGATGATTTCCATAAAACGATGTATGTATCATTAAATGGACTTCCCTTTGCCAATTTACTGAGTCCTGATTATTGAACCTTGCTGGAGTATGTGAATTCTGCACTCTGTCCTCGCATGGTGCAGCTATCTTGTATTACTAGTTTTTGAGGGTGAGTACTGACCAATGGGCCGTCAGTAATTTCCTCTCCTCGTCAACCCTTGGTAGCAGAGGATGGTTTCGGCCATCGATTATAGATTATCGATTGATATAGTATAAGACACCTTTAGACCGACGGCACGAAGTAACTCTGGGCCTTCGGTTACATCACGAGTCTTTTCGCTATTCCGGCTGAGAAGGCTGAGAAGCTCCCCATGGACAATGATAGTGTAATCATTCCCAAAAAATCTGCAGTGGGTCTTAAGGAGCCCGCCTTTCCAAGCATAACCCTTCTCATTCCCATGGGCAGCGGATCGGACGAAAACGATAAAAGCAGGAAGAGGAAGGGGCGGTGATCCTGAAGTTCCAGAGAGGAAAAGAGGCGATCGGTGAGTGAAAACAACGAAACTCGTTACCTTGGCAAATGTCTTATAGGCCTTAGAGTAAGAAGGGGAAAGGTAACGGAGGGTGGTGGAGAAGATTAATACAGTTAAAAGTAGGAAAGACTGTAGAGCTATAGAGGGTAAAAACCCGGGCACCTGAAGTAATTGGGGAATACCGGGGGGGCACCCGAGAAAAAAACTGTAAGGAATACCGGGGGGCACCCGAGAAAAAACTGTAAGGAATACCGGGGGGGCACCAGAGAAGAAAAACTGTAAGGAATACCGGGGGGGCACCCGAGAAAAAAACTGTAAGGAATACTGAGGGGGCACCCAAGAGAAAACTGTAAAATTCGCCTTGTTCCTGCGCTTTAAAGAGTGGTCTGAAGGAACTTGAACCCAGAGCCCACAGAGGGGGGACTTTAGGCTACGATGACGTTTAAAGACATCATAAAGGGGTTAGTTCAAATCCCATGAGAGGGTAACAATTAGAAGGCAGGTATACGTATGACCAGCTGGCGTCTGTCTTGTCTGTCAAGCGTCTGTCCTATATGTCTTCTTATGTCCTTCACATGTCAAATATGAAATTGTTGTACTGTTGATTAATTGTAATGCATTTTGGTTTTATGCGATTCCGTAATTGAGAAGTGTTGAGCGAAACTGTTGGTGTAGAGCTTGGCGGAAAAGTTGTATTGGAGCTTGCGTATGTGGTGCTCGCTCATAGTAGTAAAAAGTTAAAATCTGTGTGAATATTGTTGGAGACAAAACTAAGAATGGAGGAAGTTACCTCGGTTGCACACTTATGCAAGCAGTTGCCAAAACATGCAACAAAGCTTAAGAAATATAGCCAGGAGTGGGTTAAGGGCACCGCAAATAAGATGTTCATGCCGTGGCCCCAAAATGGGTCATTGTCAAAGGCTGTTTTACACATGACCACCTCCATACATGCCACATATAGCAGGAAGAAGTTCGAAAAATGCCTTGCTGTTCTCGAGCTTTGGAAAATGTTTGAACAAGCAAAAGAAGAAGAACCCCCCGCAGACTGGATATTAAATGTATGTACGGAGGAAGACATAAGAAACGAGAGGGCAAGAAAGAAGGATAGGTTGAGGCGAGACAACTATATCGTGAAGAGCAAGGTATACCGCTCAGTCTCACGCAATATGCAGCCTATGAAAAGTACAGGCAGAACATGCTATGGTTAGAGAAAGAGAAGCGAGTGCACGAAAGAAATGTAAAAAAACGAGAAGACTAGAAAAGTAGATGGACAAAGGAACGTAGAGATGAACGGATGAGGGAAGTTGATAAGGCTAGAAGGGAAGCGAAGAAGCGAAGAGAAATGGATGAGGAAGCAGAACGTAAACGCAGTCAAAGGGCGCGAGATTTAGAATTCTTGCAACGGGAAGTGAAAATACCCAATCCTGTTGGGAAGACATAGAAGAGTTCTTCCCTGCACGCGATGCGGTACCAGGTACAAGCGGGACAATTATTGATGATGACTTCGACACCAGAAGCATCGGTGAAGCAATTGATAAAATATACAATGAGATGGGACTGGAACGAATCTCCCAAGAGGGAAGGGAAGATAAGCGCTTAGAGAGCACTCAGCGATATGACACTGAGGATGTCACCCAAAGTAGTGGGAGTAGGGGACGTTCCCTAGATAGACTAGAAGTTGGGCAGAACGAAGATGATGTGAGAAGTTGTGTAAATTGTGAGTACTCGGAATCAGACTCCGATGGAGAAGCGGAGGAAATGGCGTATGACGAAGGGAGGCGGTGCGAAAAGAGACTCCCAGGGAACTGAGAGATATGATGGTCAGATGCAAGCGGGTCCATAGATAGGACACTGAAGTCCGCTGGACAGTCCAGCCGACATGAAGAGACACCCCATGGTTTGAAGGGGGCGTCGGTACCTGCCTATACAGATAGGCTAAGGGCATTGCCAGTTAGAAGGCAAGGCCGAACCGCCACTCAGCAAGAGACCGAGGAGGTATAGAAAAGGAAAGGGAGGATTGCACATTCCAATTCCCACTGTTAGAAAAGTGGGGAGCAAGACCGCAATATATTCCATGGCCACAAATGGACCGAGAGAATCTTAAAAATAAGCTTCCAATGCTGACCTCGGGAGCCGGAAAGTGGATACATGAGCTAGAGAAAATGACTGGGGTTGTCACTCTAGCCATAGGGGACATCAAAGGTCTTCTAATTGCTATACTTGGTGAAAGAGCAGACGACGTGTGGAAAAGGGGAGTATACCCCAGGGTAACCATAACTAACACCTCTCATGACGGGGCACCATTTAACAACTGTAGAGCAGCAGTGTGGAAAGCGCTGCTTACACTATATCCAGACACATCTGATATGGGAGCTATATAGACTCGAAAAATCAGAGGATCCTTTGCTTTATATCCAGAATTTTCAAGACGCGTGGGTGCTCGAAACGCATGAGTCTTGGACGAAATCTATCCCTGTATTCTATCATATATTGTGCCAAGGGTTACCAGAACCGGTGCAAAAACAGCTAAAAAAATTGGTAGGAATAGAAGCTAAACCGTGGGCTGAAATCCAGTTGATGATTTGCCCATTACTGTAGACTGTTGCAAGAAAAGAATCGGAAGAAAGAGGCAACGCGTAAGGGAGAGGAGGCAAAGCTAGTGCAAAGGAAGCTTTCAAAGTATTCTCTCGAGAGAGCAATGGTAACAAGTCCAGCTGAATCGAGTGCACAACATGCCTCTCACCCGCCACAAAACAATCAGGGTAACGCGGGATATTACCCGAGAGGAAGGGGATTTGGAGGAAGAGGATGGCAGAGCAATCAGGGAGGCTTTAGAGGTAACCAAGGAGGGTTTCAAAATGTTCAAAGTGGTATCCAGAGCGCACCAATGGGCAGTCCAACTATGCCAGATGGACAGATGGCCCGACCACCGCCAGTCTGTTGGCTGTGTTGAGTGACAGGATATGTGGCACGCATGTGCAGGAGCCAAAGCATGTGGCAAAACAACCAAGGGATTGGGGCAGGTATGGTGAATCAACCTGCTACCCCACAACAAGGCAATGCACAAAACTATACCATGCAGCAGCAGGCAGCTGGCTTGCAGCAAGGTGCACAGCAAGTGGTCCAACCACTGAACATGGGGAATGTACCACAATGTACCACAAGGGCAACCACAGCAGACACCGCTGCAAGTGTCTCAGGGCACTAATTCCGGTGGGGGAAACCCACAGGTATACAATGGACCAAACCTGTATATGAAAAAGGATGGCTCACAGGGGACTCTGATGTGTTCTATCCTATCAGGGACACAAGACCCTAACAGGGAACCTAGGGTAAATGTCACCATAGGGGGGAAAGAATATTCCTTCTTAGTTGACACGGGTGCAACACGCTCGTGCATACGAGAAGGCAAGTTCTCCTTGTCCGGCGAAGCAATAGATACCCAGAGTTTTAATGGAGCTCATAGCAGAGTACCATTTACTGATGCACTCCCAGTCTCCATGGGAGAGTGCGACATGAATGTACCTTTATTGTATTCTCGTCAGTCCCCAGTAAATATCATGGGTCGGGACTTGATGACAAAGTTGAATATGACCATCTCATTCACTGAGGATGGCATAGTGTGCTCCACCCCAGGAATGCATTATTTAAATGTGTGCGAAATGATTAGAGCATACTCCGGACGTGCAGCCATGAGAGCCTTACCACTGGAACCAGAAGTGTTCTCATATGGCATACGAGTGCTTATGGCGGGGTTGCCAGGCCTCGCAGACAAAACTATGAGAACTCCGGATGAGTTTCTATTCAGGCCAAGAATACCCATGCACGAAGAGGAGGGACAAGTATTTCCCTTAATGATACTCTCTGCCGCAGTGCGAGGAAAAGTGGTATTGGTTGAGGGATGTGACGATGAGGGCAGACCTTGGTGTGCGATTGTCGCCATCGAAGAAGGGTATCGAGTGACTGACGTCACCGATGACGATCTGTTAGAAGTACACCATGACCTAGAAGAGACGCGGGTGGAAGTGAGGCTCATATTTTGGGTCAAAATGATCAGGTGGGAGGTACCACAGATGATGATGTTAGCATTAGCACGTCCAGAATACTTTGATAACGACATGGCCCTGGTGCCGGCCAAGGTATGGACTACAGGGCCCTATGATGTAGGTCTCCTGAGTGGGGCCGGCGAAGAAATAATTAAATTGAAACCAGGAGCAATTCTGCCACAGGCACGACAGTATCCCATGTCCAGGGAAGCAGATCAAGGGATCGCAAAGACAATCTCTGCCATGATGGAGCAGGGCATCCTGGTGACGTCAGAATCACCATGCAACATGGTGATTTACCCTGTCAAGAAATCTAAGGGAGGGTCCTGGCGAGCATTGAACGACATAGTCAAAGCCGAGTTCCCTCTAGTCCCTAATCCATCCACAATTTTGTGCAATATACCCACTGAAGCGAAATACTTCACAGTGATCGATTTGAAGAATGCATTATTCTCTATTCCATTACACCGTCACTCACAAGACCTGACGTCATTTACTTTCAGACAAATGCGCCTGAAAAGTACGAGGCTGCCACAGGGGTATTGCGAGTCACCCTCTATTTTCAACAGAGTCCTGCAAATGGACCTAAGCAATATTGCAGTGGACAGTGTTGTTTTGCAGTATGTAGATGACATTGTAATCTGCAGCATCACTGAAGAGCAATGCCGGCACGACTCTGTCCAGCTATTGACTATATTGGCTGAGAAGGGGTACAAAGTGGACAAGGACACGTTGCAATACTGCCAACAGGAGGTGCTGTACATAGGGCAACTGATCTCACATGAGGGGAAAAAGGTAACCCCAGAAAGGGCTGAGGCTATCATGAACACGGCCAAGCCGCGCACAGTAAAGCAAATGCAAAGCTTCCTAGGCCTGTGCAACTATGTCAGAGCATGGATCTTTGACTACAGCTTGTATACCAAGCCCTTGTTGCAGGCCCTTTAAAAGGCCAAGGCAAAGAGAGAAGAAATTGAATGGAATGAAGCGATGGAGAAAGGGTTTACAGAACTCAAGGGGGCAATTTGTAAGGCCCCAGTCCTCGGGATTCCTAATTATGCTGAGGAATTCTATTTGTTTTCTCATACTGATGGTGAATTTATGACGGCAGTGCTAGCGCAGCGAACCTCACTGGGCTATAAACCCCTAGCCTATTACAGCGGGAGTCTGGACTCGTTTATGAAGGGCCACTTCCCATGCGAACAAAATCTAGCTGCCGCCGCGTTCGCCATTGAGAAGGCATCATCCATTGTGATGGGGTGTTCCATGATATTATATGTTGAACACTCGCTATTCGCCATACTAGAGAAGCCAAAGGGCACGCTGACTTCTCAGAGAGCATCTGCCTACGAGGTGATTATCTCTAATCCATCGATCAAAACAGTGCGATTCAAAACTGTGAAACCCGCTATGTTTATAGCTGAGCCAATCACAGAGGGAGAACCTGTGCATGACTGTGCAAATTATGAGGAATTCTATGATGAAATCCCCAGGGTAAAGGAAAATGCCCTGGTAGGTGGAGAGATCGTCTTTATTGACGGGTCTTCTAGAATCGACCAAGAAGACGGACAGAGGTATACAGACGTAGCCGTAGTGAAACACATGGTGAATGGAGAGTTCCAAGTACTTGTCAGTGCACGAATACCATCTCATTATTCGGCGCAGGCTGCAGAGCTGCTGGCACTGATACTCACCATTGAGAACCATGCAGACCAGGAAGTAACAATGTACAGCGACTCCGCCTATGTGACGTCAACAGTGCACGCAGGATTAGCGCGCTGGAAAAGGAGGGGCTACCTCGAGCAGATGGCATGCCAGTGCAACACGCATCCTTGTTGGACAGGCTGATAAAAGCACTACAGCTCCCAGTGGGCATAGCGGTTGTGAAATGCGCGGCTCATACCAAAGGGACAGATTCTGTGTCACGTGGGAATCGTGAAGCGGACAGGGAAGCCAAACGTATGGCATCCAAAACTGAAATAATCATGGACATGGAGGTGGCACGTACCCATGAACGAATGATGGTAGCACAAGCCACTCCAGAAGCCTATAGCAATATGGGGCAGTCTCAATTAATGGAGCTCCAGGGGGAGGCACCTCAGGAGGAGAAAAATGTATGGAAGCATCAAGGGTGTTCTTTAAACCCCTCTGATGGATTGTGGAGGCAAGACAGCACTGATAAACCAGTAATGCCTGTCACCCTTCTAAAAGTAGCGCTAGAACAGCTTCACTACCCTATCCATATGTCATGTTGCATTCTTTGTGGTAAACTGCATTGTCTGCCAGCAATTCACTTCTGGGCACACATTAAAAGTAGTGAGAGGAGTCATCCCCAGACCAAATGGACCTTTCCAGCACCTGCATATTGATTATGTCGATATGATTCAGGTGTGTAATGGGTCCAGGTATTTACTTGTGGTGGTGTGTCACTTTTCCAGATGGGTAGAAGCAGGCCCCTGTATACACCCTGATGCTGCCTGTGCTGCCATATTACTGGTGAGGGAGGTTTTCCCTAGGTGGGGGGTGTGTGAAGTAATAAGATCAGATAATGGGGCGCATTTTGTAAATGCTCTGTTTGAACAGATTAGCTTGTTGCTTGGTATAAAGCACAAATTCTTGTCTGCGTATCACCCAGAGGGAAACGGGATATGTGAACGGATCAACGGCTTGCTTAAGGAAAAGATAGCCAAGTTGAAGCTCACATTAAGAAAGGGATTGATGCACTGCCTACCACTGGCATTGTATGCGCTTCGGAACCAACCAGGCTCCGACCATCATCTTACGCCGCACGAAATAGTTACTGGGAGAAGAATGAGAACTCCCCTTACCCTCTGAGACAGAGCTAGATATGATGCCCAGTCAACTAGGGAGGTTCTAGGAAAGGAGATGAAAGCCTATCTGTCACTGTCATTTCAGGCCAGCTGCAGCAACGGCGGAAAGTGGGCAGCACGGCTCAAAACACAACAGATATTGCTGATGCAGGCGCAACTCACAGCCCATGGGCGCCCCTTGTCTTCCCTGGAGATCGCGTCCTCATGAAGAATTTCACAAGAAAAAGATGGGACGAGCTGAGTTTTAATGGCCCGTTCATCGTAGAGGCCTGCACCCCGTCAGCTGCCAAGCTCAAAGGCAGAAGAGCCTGGATCTTCCTGAATGATATAAAACCCTTTATAGGAGAGAGCACTCCCACTACATCTACTGCCGAGGAATCCACAGACAACGGGGAAGGACCGCAGCACGTGCAGACAAGGTCTATGGCGAGGAAGAAAGACGCACGAGCAGAAAACACAAACTAAGGAACTCGCTTTGAAAATTGTGGATGTACACTGAACTTCTCCTCCAGGCACTGAATGAGGTACAAGACCTTCAAATGAACGCAAAGTGCAGCTGAACTCGCAGGGTAAAGGAAAAAGTTGCATACTCTGAACCTGCAGTGACACTGATAGCTTGATCACGTTGAGCCACAAAGCATTGAACACGAACTCTCAGACTCTGATAAACTGTAAGAACAGGACACTCTTGTAAACTAAAACTGGTATCCTGAAGCATCCAGTATCAAGACTCTGTTCACAGACATATGGTTCACCCCAGCAGAAGTCTCAAGTGGGATGTGCTCACCTATTTTCAGCTAGTAGTACTGTCCTATCCTTCACTCATAGGCAGAGAAACAAGTGTCACAGAATATATTCAGGATCCAGAAAATAAGAAGATAATCAGGCAACTACTGACTGTCATCGCAGAGGTCTTCGCCAAGTTGCCCGAACACAGTGAACAAAAGACTAATGCTCCCGGCTCAAGCAGTTATTGACGAAGTTACCTACATCTTATTCTTTCGAATCATTAAGGAGTGCCCAGTCCTTGTCGGGAGAACCACAGATACCCTGACTTTCATCAGAGATCCCCGAAATAATCACACCCTGAATCAAATATGGAGTAAACTGAACAATGTGGTAGCAGACCACACAGCAGGAAAGTGCAAGACCTGTTCACGACAACAAATAGACTTGTGATCGGGGCCCAGCAAAACAAAGCAAATGTCCCTGTCCCCTGCAGACAGGCAGCTAGCCCACAACGTCCTGATTAGGCTAGTCACAGACTATCCAGAAATGGTGGGAAGGCCTGCGGATGTCGATGTTGCTACCTTCCTTAGAGATCCAGTCAATTTGCCACAGATGAAAACCCTTCTCCATGGCATTATGCTCCAAGTGGAACTGTCCAATTTACAGTGGGAATTCCTAAGGAGATTCCTATGAGACTATTCGGCGAGGGACAGATCGAGGAGGCAAAGACTGATCACACTGCATGAAAGGCCTGTGACCTAAGAGCCAAAGCGTCAGAGAAAATGTAATTAACACCTGAAGACAGTCGGTATGCGTTTCATGTTTTCGTTCATCTCATTGAAAACTTTCCAGAACTAGTGGGCAAACCCCACAACATTGATGTGCCCACTTTTCTTAATGATCCAGCAAAAAATGCCCAATTGAATCGGCTCCTAAGAGCTATTGCAGCACAACTAAGAAGCAATTATGGACATCCACTGCTAAGAAGAGCCTTAGAAGGGGGAGATCCAAGATAAAACTTTCCATCATACCCCAGCCAGGGACAGAGCAAGGAAACAAAGACACAGTTCTTTATGCTTCCAACGTGGAACGGACCTAAAAGGCGGAAACAAGTACAATGACATCTTGAACTTCTTTTCCTATTTTTCTTATTTTTTCTATTTTGCATCATCGTTCCGTAGTGGAGTAAATGAGGGAGAGAGAGACTGTTCACCAACTCGACCTCGAAAGACCAAGTGAAAGGAACAGAGACACGAACTTCACTGCCGTGTTTACTTTTTTCAACCTTTGTCTTATTTTTTCCTACCTTCTCATATGTTCACTTCTATTTTTATTTTTATTTTTATTTTTTCAAAATGTTATTTTGCGTGATTTGTAGCGAATCCATCCTTTCATGGTGTCACAGCAAACAAGGTCCTGTATGTCCCCAGGGCCAAGGCGAGTTGGAAGAGTGCCCTGGGAATACGCTGGCCATACAAATACAGGATAATTATGATGTGTTGAAAACGATAGTCTAACCTTTTTCCATAGTCTAGTAAAGGAACTGTACTCCATACTCAGAGACTATCATCATCATCACTTGTAAGAGGGCGGACATTGAACTGCACTTGTCACTTTAGTGTTTATTGAATTTTGAACGACGAAAACAGAATAAGAAGAAAAATAAACTATTGACTGTGGACGTATTTGAAATGGGGGCCCAAAACAGTAACTTAGTCGTGCCACCAGTCGTGGCACCAGTGGAAGGGCACCCACGGTTCCCTGGAAGGAGATGCTGCAAGCTGTCTTTCAAGGCGTCATATGTATATGCATTGTGATTATTGTAGTATTTTTATCGTTAACAATTAGAACTGCATTTTTTATCGGTGCACAAAGCATCCCAATGTCTGTGCATCCACCAGGTAATGAACGTCTGGGCCCTACAAAAGCACCCAGACCGTATATTGTCATCCCTGTTCCAAGAAAAGCTGATGGTAAAGCAACTAAACTGAATCTGAATGTAATAAGTAGTGATAGTTACATGGTTGAAGTTATGTATGATGAGAAAAGCTGGTGACAGGGTCAGCACAGAATGAATGATAATATAGCACTGTCCACAGCACGCACCCATACACTGAGTGCACACGAACAAGGGCAAGTGTCAATGGCTATGAGACCCCAGGCCGGAACAACCGAAAAAGAAAAGGCACCTGTGGAACAAACAGCTCTAGAGAACAGGGAGCAAGCGAGAGACCAAACAGAGGTGGCATAGCAAAATCCCTCAATAGAACGGAGAATGCCACAAAAGAACTCACTGAGAAAACACATGCGGTAGTTGAGTATGTGTTTCCACTCATACTTAGAGCAAAGAAGCTACAGGAGGAGCTGAGCAAGACAACCACCACAACTGTGATAGCGAGCACGGCAGCTCCAACGCCAGAAGTAACTACCGAGCCTACGACACAGCCACGTGTTGGAAGGATGATAAATCACATGCGGTGGGAGGAGGTCTACAAAAGAATGCAGGAGGGGAGGAAAAGAAGCGCAAAACCTCCCCCTATTACTGCAGGGCAGGAAATGAAACCTGCCCCTCCAAGGATAGCTCCCGAGAGTCTGCCTGAACGAAAGAGCAGTACAGACGCATTCAGAGACAGAGTGATAGCCAACCACAGAAAAACGCTAAGGATCAAGAGAAGTCCATATGAAACCTATAACGAGTTAAACGATTACTTGGACAGCACGGCCCATCTTGGAAACAACATATGGTACAAGCACATGAAGGAAGTTGGACGAAGGCAATCAGAAGGAGAATGTTTCGTCTGTGCACTTCTGCTGTACAGCATGGGCAAGTCCAAAATCTTTGTGGCTGTAGAAATAGATGTCCCCATAGCCCACTGCATGTCACATGTGGCAATGTGTAACACCAGAGGACAATTCACGGGGAGAGACGTCTCGTTGATATGGGCCAATGAAAAGGACTACCCTGATGAAGACGGATATGTTCAGGAACAAGAAACAGGGCGCACACCAAGAATCATGTGATTAGATATGAGAACCCTGACGTCAAAGGATCAGGAATAAGGTGGGAAATAAACTCCAGACTGAATGTCCAAGTGAAAACAGCAGAAGAAGCGAAAATATGGAAGAACCAAGGCCAAATACAGATCTGGGGATCATTTGTTTCCCCCGACGGGTGGGAAGAAGGAGTTGTAATCTGCCGAGCTTGGATGGTCCTTGGAGCCTGCCAAGCAGCCACAGAAAACTCTCAAAGACTATGTAAACCACTCTGGCCAAAATTGGTAAAGCGGCTAACGTGGGTCGAAGACGGAGGAGGCCCCCTGCAAATAGTACCGCTGGAAAACCCGAAACTGTGCTTTAGAAGTAATGGCATGAGGAAAATGGGGGAGAATCAAAACTGCGGGTGAATATACGAAGCCCCAGGGATGTCGCAAGGGACTGCAGTCCTGATGGACCACTATTGGGCATGTGGATCCAAGGCCTACATAAGACTACTGAGGAACTGGGGAGGCATATGCACACTGGTAAACGTCCACGTTCCTGCACTAGCGATCCCAAAAAATTAACTGAATTTGGACAGTTTCCCGAAAGCAGACGCTCACCTGAGGAAAAGGAGGTCTGTGGAACTAATGTCAAGGATGAAGAGAGAGAATTACTTCTCCGCCAAATCAGAGGACGCATTTTATGCCATTCCCTACGAACACAGGCTGTTTAGCCTGACTTCATCTGTATTTACAACAATACTTTTGCCGCACATCCAGGTTGGTGGAAATACCAAGTGGTTGCAGATAACGAGATGGGAGTTATTGCAGACCATCAATACCACCATAAAAGGGTTCAACGCAATCAAGGAAGAACTGAGGGCAGTCAGATTGATGACCCTACAGAACAGATATGTGCTTGACATGATCACCGCAATGGATGGAGGTGTTTGCGCAAAAATCGGAGAATCATGTTGCACATTTATACCATCACACGACGAAGAAAATGGAACCCTCACAGAGGCCATAGACATGTTAACAACCCTGAAAAACCAGATGACCGATGAGACAGATGAAGTGGACGACGACATCTTGTTTGGGAACCTATCCTCATGAGTCCTGCAGTGGATGGAAGATATATTCAAGTTTCTGGGAGCTTTGCTAGCAATGGTACTGCTAGGAATCTGTGTTATCAAGATAATCATCACACAGTGCCAGAAAACAGCAAAGAAGGCCATTGGGATGAAAACTATGGTCGATGTCGAGCCAGGCTGGAAGCCCAGAGACCCGACAGATGAGGAGATAAAGGACTTTGTGAAGGCCAGTGAATTTGCACCAGAGGGAACAAAATTCACTTATCCCAAGAAACGAAGAAGGTATGAAGGCAAATGGATTTACTGCAGTCCAAATGGACAAAGCCAGTTGATGACCTGGAACAAAGATGAGCATGTGAGAACAGCAGGAAGCTTGAAAGGGGTGATAAAGATATGGACACCAAAATTGCATACTTTCACGCCTTCTTGTGTAAACCCAGGAGGCAATGAGCAAGAAGCTGAGGAATCAAAGAAACTGAATATAAAGGAGGAAGGAGGAGTGGTCAATGAACCGACCAGAGGGGGGAGTGTAGAGGAGGTCCCAGATATGTCCTGCACCCCTGCCCCCCATTGCGAGTTGCCAGTAAGGTACTCGCTGTGGTACATGACGTATCAGGAGCAAATTAACCAACAGAGAGCCACACTGGGACTCTGCCCCTTGTACGTAAGGAGATCAATACCGGTTGAAGCAGCCATAACGCGACAACCCTGTGCAGCATGATACCCTATCAGACAGCCATACCAGCCACTGATACGAAATGAGGATTACCTGCACACGGTCCACGAGGAGACCCCTAAAGCCTTAATGGAAGGCCAATGAAAATAAACCAAGGGCCCGAGCAGCCCCGAGAACAAACAGAATTGGCTACTGAAAGCACGAATGCCAGTACTAGTAACTGCAAGGATAATGATAATGGATGCAGGGGAGAGACACTGTTAAAACTTAATAGAATGGTGCCATAAGACAAGATGGAAGCAACTGCCCTGTTGAATGTGTGTAAATAAGCTTGAAATGCAAGAGGCTAAGAAATCGATACTGCTTGCAATGCCTAGTAGAAGAGTAGAGCGGCAAGCGCCAACAATATGTCTACCTCAATACTGCACAATGTACACGTGTGACTCCATTTTGTGAAAGCAGAAATGTACCCAGGCGGCCAAAGGCCTGACAGGCCGAGTTTAGAAACCCAGCAAAGACCACAGAAGGAGCGGAATCGAAACTCAACAAAGAGAGGCTTATGCCGGGGAGATCGAGGTCAACCAGAGAAGGGGAGGTGAGCATGAGCTCACGAGACTTCCACTACAGAGAATACCAGCCCTCCCGTGAAGGTCAAGATAAGAAAGGCCCATGCAGGTGGCCAAGCGCACTCAGAATTAAATGCACAAAAGGTTGGAAACTGAAGCAGATTCACGGTGGACTAGCACGTGACCAGACAGGCACGTAGATGTACCACCGCCTGATGTCATCCAGAACCAGAGGGTGCCATAACTTTTCCTGATAAGAGACTAGAGATCCGAGGCCATACCCAGCCAACTAATTGACACATAGCCCTAAAACACTGATTGATGGAAGGGAGGAAGGGTGAATCTTGGGACACTAGGCACCTGGGTGTCTACTCTGCATGCTGCTAATTAAAATGGAGATTTATGTTTAGGGGTGTAACTTGCCCAATCACAAGGGACCATGTAATCTAGGGTCCTATAGACACTGTAACCAATGAGACGTCATACTGGTAGTGACGTCAATCACGTGTGTTGTAGAGGGAAGGGCGTAGACGCCCACCCGATAAGAGTTATCCAATCCACTTGCGTTATTTCCATATACAGATATAGCACCTTTACTTAAGTTACCTTTCCCAACCAATTGTATTGCATGATGATTTTTTTGTTGAATTAGACGTCAATGATGACAGATTTTGCCCATAAAAGAGGCTGTTTTACTAAAGTTCAGGGAAGTCGGGGTAAGGCAGGTGTTCGGGATGCTGCTGATTTCCATAAGATGATGTATGTATCATTAAATGGACTTCCCCTTGACAATTTACTGAGTCCTGATTATTGAACCTTGCTGGAGTATGTGAATCCTGCACTCTGTCCTCGCATGGTGCAGCTATCTTGTATTACTAGTTTTCAGGGTGAGTACTGACCAATGGGCCCGTCAGTAATTTCCTCTCCTCGTCAACAACTCCTCCCATACAGTGTGGGGAAGTCAAAGATCTTCATAGCTGTTGAAATAGATGTCCAAACAGCACATTGTCTTTCACGCATGGCACTTTTCAAAACAAGAGGCCAGTTCATGGGTCAAGATGCCTCTCTCAAATGGGCACCTGAAAAGACAATCCAGATGAGGATGACTACATCCAAGATATAAAGACAAGAAACAATGCAAAAACAAGAAGGCTTGTGATAAGATAAGAGAAACCTGGAGAAAAAGGAGCAGAAATCAGAAGAGAAGTGAACAAGAAACTGTAGATCGCAGGAAAAACTGCAGATGAGATTTGAATTTGGAAGAACAGAGGCCAGATGCAGATCTGGGGATCAGTGTTATCACCAGATGGCTGGGCAAAAGGAACGGTGATCTGCAGAGCCTGGATGGTAACTAATCGTCCTGAATCCACTCTTTTGAATGTACAAGAGGTATGCAAATCATTATGGCCAAGACTTTCTAAATTATTGACATGGGTCGAAGACAGAGGAGGACCCTTGCAGATAGTGCCTTTGGAGAGCTCAAGGATGTGCTTCAGAGGGAATGGTACAAGAAAAGTTGGAGAAAATCAGAAATGTGATTGTATCTTTGATACATCAGGAATAGTGCATGGAACAGCAGTAATTCTGGATAATTATGGGCTTGTGGATCCAAGGCCTACATAAGGCTACCTAAAGACTCGGGAGGAATATGCACATTGGCGAATGTCCATGTTCCAGCATTAGTGATTCCAAAGACTGATCTGAATCTTGACAGTTTCCCAAAAGCAGATGCTCACCTGAGGAAGAAGAGATCTGTGGAGCTGATAAAAAGAATAAAGAGAGAGAACGATTTTTCAGCCAAATCAATAGAAGCTTGTGATTCTATCCCATATGAACACAGACTATTCAGTCAAACTTCTTCAGTGTTCACATTGATCTTCATGCCAAGAATCCAAGTTGGAGTAAATACCAAATGGCTACAGATAACCAGATGGTAATTGCTGCAGACAACTAACACTACCAATCAAAGAAAAGATGAGAGCCATAAGACTGATGACTCTCCAGAATAGGTATGTCTTGGATATGATCACAGCTATGGATGGAGATGTTTGTGCAAAAATTGGAGAATCCTGTTGCACATTCACACCTTCTCATGATGACGAGAATGGAACCTTGACAGAGGCCATCGGCATGCTGACGAAACTCCATGGCCAGATGATAGATGAAGTAGAAGACATTGCTGATGACAGTTGGTTTGGATCTCTTTTCTCTTATTTTCCACAATGGATGGCAGATATGTTCAAATTTCTAGGCACCCTGATCATGTTGATATTGCTTGGATTTTGTGTAATAAAGATAATAATTTCACAGTACAGGAAGACAGCAAAGAAAGCCATACAGATGGAGATTATGATTGATGTTGAACCAGGATGGAAGCCCAAGGATCTAACAGATGAAGAGATCAGAGACTTAGTGAAAGTCAGTATACAAGCATCTGAGGGAATAAAGTTCCTGTACCCAAAGAACCACAAGAAATATGTGGGAAGATGGATCTATTGCAGTCCAAGTGGACAGTGCATGCTCATGACATGGAACAAGCATGAGCATGTGAAATCAGCAGGATGTCTGAAAGGAGTTATAAAAATATGGATCTCTAAGAAGCAGTTTTTTCAGACAAGAATGTCTAGATATAAAGGATGATGAGAGAGTGGTTGATAAATTGCCCAGGGGGGGAGTGTAAATGAGGAGCCAAGTACTCCCCCTCCAACTGCCATGCCCATATTACCTATAGAATTGGAACCAAAGTATGTGACGTATGCAGAACAATTGAATCAGCAAAGAGCAGAGCGTTGACTCTGTCTAGTACCCATAAGAATTCCAGTACCTAAGAAAATCTGGGATGCAAGGTACCCATTGAGGAAACCGTACCTGCATGCAATACAATATGATGGCCATCTGAATGAGATTCCTGAAGAAGCAGAGCAGATGAAAGACAAGGATGAATTGTTACGTCACACAGAAAGAGATGACGCACACAGAAGAGATGCAAAGATCAGATATTGCAGATATTCTACAAGGCATCAAGAAAGCAACAAGGATAAGTGGCATCTTGGGCTCAGGGTGAAGAAGCTTATTTCCGCAGAAACAGATGAAGATATCAAGTCAGTTTAGACGTGTACAGATACTATTGAAACGCAAGCAGCAAAATTATTGTGAAGCTAGCTCTAAGCTTAAAATAGATGGACCGTGGCAAGCACCAATACATATTTATATATATATACCTCTATAGATGAATATGGACAAGTAAAATATGGATGTTTCCATTGTACGTTATAAAGCAGTGCTGAACTTAAATAAGAAGGTCTCACAGTTTTAATTGCAAAAATGAATCTCAGCAGATGGAGATAGGATGAGCCAGGAAGCCAAAAGTCTTATCAAACAGGGCTTGGCTGACATTGGATACAAATTGCGTGAAGGAACAAGGGGCTCCTGTTCAGGAAGCTGGAGCAAAACAAAATATGTCAGAGGACTATAAAAATGAATATTAAATACACGAAAAGTTCAATTTAATGGTGTGCAGTCATGTGCAGTCATGTGTAAAGAAGAAATTGGTAGGCCAAGGTGGTCACACCTATGCACAAGAGTCGGCTGTGCCTACACTCCTTAAAATTCTCAAGAGCACAGTACAAACTCGAGGCCAAACTTCAAAGCACTAATTGACACTGGAACAGTGAGGTGATGATGGATTGATATAATTATTGGAGGGAAGTTAGTTTCTAGATGAGCCCACTAACACCTGGATGTTCAGTCTGCCTGCTGCTAAACGTGGGTGCAAAAGTACTGATGGGGTTAGAAGCCAACCAATTATAGAGGACCATGTAATCAAGAGTCCTATAGTTTGTGTAGCCAATGGAACGTCATGTATTTAGTGACGTTCACAGTGGCCATGTTTTGGCGAGGGCTTAGTTACCCCACCTGATGTTAAACACCCTGTGCCTTTTTATGACAGAGAGGATGGGTCGTGGATAAGTCAATTCCGTTCCGTCCGTGCCCCCTCGCCACCATACAAATGAAACAAATATGGAGCAACATTAAAACCACACATAAAACCTTTACGTATACATTGTACACATGCTTTCTGGTGTGTTATAATAAACATGGTCCCCACTCTAAAGGAAATTGTGTAAAAAGGTCACCTCGTATGTGTCACAAACTTCAGGCCAGCTGTAATGCATGACGTTAATAACATTTCAAATCTACATAAAAGTAAACCTTTTTTTTTTGGCATGTCAAGGTAGTGGATATCATGGGTGTAAACTAATATGTAAAAGGGAGTTTTAGTTTTTTACACAATTTGTCTCCAAAGCAGACACAGATTTGTTTGTTAATTGGAGCTGCCTGGGGGGCTTTTGGTTGGAAATACCCCATCGCAGTGCCAATTGCCTAACAATTCACGCGGCCTAAGAAATGCATTGCTGAAAACAAAAGGAAAGTAATTGGGCAGGCTGTTCAGGACGACTTTGAAGGTTAGTGGGTCCCAGAAATGGCCCACAATTTCGGAGGTGGAGGAACTGGAGCACAATTAGCCCACTGTTGTTGCGCCCATGACTGCCACCAGCGACATTTATGAAACACACTCACCTACACCTTATCCCATGCAGACTAATGTCTGATGAAGAGGTGTGAAGGGTCTTGTCCCACGAGAGCATGAAATGATGGTGCAGATGGAAGGAACTCATATAGGTATCTTTCTGAATCTAAACTTAGTGTCAAACGTGGAACCCAATTATCCAATATTTATGGGAGTGTTTCTGGTTGCAACTAGGCATGAAAGACCGCCTTCGGACATCTACTCTCAGTACTTTTCTTGCAGTCCCATGCCACAAGAAGTTGCTGTTTCATTAGAGTCTGCTTCCTCCAAGACCACAGCCAGCACCTTCCTGTGATTAGCCTCTAGATGTCACCTCCGATCCAGGTCCTTCCAGGACCATAACCAATGTCGTGCTTTGACTGGGGACCTGGTGCCACTGCCCCAACAGCTATGGCTGCTCGTTCCTGGGCCAGATGGATGGACATTGCGTGTCACTGTGGCACCAGTCTATCTCTGCTCCTTCCAGAGCTCGGATAATGTAATACTGTGATTATTCGGTGACAATGCAACACCATAAACTCTGTGTTATGTCATGTCATATGTCATTTGTATAGCACCCAATGCCATTCGTATGGCATCAAAGCGCTGTGGGGTGAATGCCCTTGGAGGACTGAATGTTCGAGGTATGAGAATTGAAGGAGGATTTTTTAGAATGCGTGTGTGCATTTAGCCAGCACAAAGGTAGGGAAAGGTGACTAAGTTCCTGCTAGAGACCCATGGAGATCTCGCTAGTGGATGAGTGCTCTGATAGACTGTCAGGATAGTAGGCAAGTCAAGGAGACTGATTATGTACTAAGATGGACCGAATCTTTGTCCTGGGACTTAGCTGTATTCTAATGGCAGAGGTGATGTGCGTTATGAAGTCAAGTAGTGAATTGTTGCAGATGTGTGTGGGTGAGTGGCCGTGCACCTGATGGATACAGCTATGGTCCATTGAGATGGAGTGCTATAGGTGCAATAGAGTACATGTAGGCTTCGAAATGCAAGCCTACAGCACAATCCCGGGGGGAAAAGATGCAGGGCAGTGGCACAAAAGAGCAGCAAGATAATTTTGTCTGTATAAATGTACTTCTGTAACTATGAACCATGTGTCGTGTGACAAGCGCCACAATGCCTCCGGGCTGCTGAGCGCGTAACAAATGTGAATAAATAAATTCAAAGTGCAGGACTACAACACTGCCTGTGGGAAAGGAGACATTGTAGTGGTGCAAGCAGTAACTAGATTCAAAATAGAGCCAGACACAAAACACAGGCCCAAGGCACCATCCCTGAGAAAAGATGCAAAGCAGTGGCACAGAGCAGTGGCTAGACTCAAAATAGAAATAGATTCAAAACACCAGCCCATGGCACCCTCCCCGTGGAAAGGTTGCTAGAATCTAATTTACAGACCTACTGTGCCATCCCGGTGGAAAAAGACAAAGGGTATTGGCACAAAACAATAGCTAGAATCAAAGTTACAGACCTATAGCAGTAAAAAGAGTACAAAACAGTGCTAAATTGTACAAGAAAATCGTTGTCCCTTACCTGATTGCAGACACAGGTCAAGGCCTGGCAGGGGCTGGGGTGCCCATGGCTGACAGGCAAACAGGTGATTGGGGCACCCGTGGAGGTGCTCTTTGCCTGAACCCTTAACCGGCTGCCTGGGCAAGGCTGTTTTGGAGCTCTCGGTCAAGAGTGCTTCCTGGACACGGCAGCCAATTAGGGACCGGGGGCGGGCATGTGTTAGGAGGAGAGAGGGGCAGGAAGAGTAATGAATGGAGAGGGAAGGCCCAAAGTAGTGCAGATGGTGCTTTGGGCTTGCCAAAAATGCTGGGCTATAAAAACGGCTTCTAAGTAGGTTGCAGGCCTTACCATGGATGCCGGGGGTCACGAGGTTCTTCTAGCTCATGCTGAAATGGGTGGGAAGCTTCCCATTCAGCAGATTGTATGTGCTGGGCTCCCTGTGCGTGGCAGCCAATCAAGGAGAGGGTGGGTATGTGTGGGAAGGAGTGAGGGGCAGGGAGAAGACCTAACATAGGGGGTAGTCCCAAAGGAACACAGATGGCACTTTGAGCTTGCCGAAAATGCCAGGCTGTGAAACTGTTTCCAAGGAGGTCGCAGGCCTTACCACCGATGCCAAGGGTCAGAGGTTCTTCAAGCTCACGCTGAAATGAGAGGGGGGGCTTCCGTTCAGTGAATTGTATGTGTTGGGCTTCCTGGACATGGCAGCCAATCAGTGAGGGTGTGTGGGGGGGTCGGAGGGGAGAGGGGCAGATCTCTGTCAGTTTGCCACAATTGGTGAAATGTACTTCCTCAGTCTGTAGCATTTTGATTCTTAGGTCATCCAGGTGCTTAGAAATGCAGCTAAGCTAAACAACATTCGAAAGGGCCCAGCATGGAGCCTGCGATCAGTTTCAGCACTCAAAAATGTCCTCTTTATATGCAAACAGGAGGGGCAAAACCCAGAGAGGACTCCTACAATGCAGACTTCGGAGCAACTGGATGTAGTCAAGCTTACATGTTGATTAATCTTAGCCTTTGAATTGTGTCCTTTGTTTCACTAAGTAATCTCTTTTTCAAGCTTCAAGGGGGCGCTATGGCCAATAAATGCCAACACTTCCGGCACGAGAATAACTGGCATAGAAGGAGCACGAGAATAACTGGCATAGAAGGAGCACGAGAATAACTGGCATAGAAGGAGCACGAGAATAACTGGCATAGAAGGAGCACGAGAATAACTGGCATAGAAGGAGCACGAGAATAACTGGCATAGAAGGAGCACGAGAATAACAGGCATAGAAGGAGCACGAGAATAACTGGCATAGAAGGAGTACAAAACATACAAGTCCAGGAACATCAAGAGGATTAAGAATAACATGTTTACTTGTGAGCATAACTACCTCAAAGACAATACCCCTCTGTCAAATACATTAACTGCTTTCCACAATCCCAAGAAAGGAGTAGCTATGGGTCTTCAGACATTCTCCAGCTTCATCACCATGCTACAGCAAGCTCAGGGTAAACTAGGAGCAGGCAAAGTTTGGGACAAGATGGCAGTTCCCATGTCATGAACCTGGACCAGAAATGGTCACTGCAGAGATGAAGTTGGTTAAACAGATTACCCAGAATGACAATAAAAGGGGCGGGCTGCAAAAACAGAAAGGTTGAGAGAGCAGCTCTCTTCTATGCAGCTGAGAAGAAAGATTCCGTCAGCTGCGTAGCATGTGTTGTGCCGTGGTATAACCTCTGTTCCGCTGGTGGATCGACAGCTAGTGGTCTGAGGTCTCCAGGTTGAATTCCTCGTCGGTCCTGGACAGAAGAGTGGTCACTGTGGTCCCAGTCTGTAGAATGAACTGCTCGAGGTTGCACTGACCTAGGTCCTTATGCAAGTGCTCCAGTTCCTGATTCTTTGCTTGAAGTGTTCTCGCTGCTTCTGCAAAGGACATCTCCACGTTGGAAAAGTTGCTTTCCAGCTGTAAGCTCTGACATGTCTTAAAGTCCAGCATCCTCTTCATCTGGCTCAGCACGTCCTGAATTTCTACTGGGCTGGGCATGGCCTTTTCCCACTGGGCCCGATATGCTCCCTATAGCGGCTGGCACCTGAGTGTCAGCCACAACAGGGCACCAGGAGGACTGCAGACAATGGTAAATTCGGACTGGCAACTCGGCGCGTAGTAACAAGTCAAGATTTAGAAGGAAAAATATAATATGCTGAAGAAGTTGAACTTAAAATCCAGACAAGCCAAAATCTTAATTTAAAAAAATGGAAAATAAAAAAGAAAGTCAAAGCAGCAATGCATGCACAAAGGAGTAAGAGTGAGGAGTAAGAGTGATAAAGCAATCAGGAACAGTATTTTGGGCAGCGATTATGTGGGGGCAAGAGGATATCGGGCCCTATTCATAGAAAAAGCTCAAAGTACTCTGCGCGTAAAACCACCTTTGCGCATACCTGCCCGCAAAAGTATATTCTGTGCGCTCCATGTATTCATTGAATTTCAACCGCAAAGTAACCCTAGGAGCAAGTAGCCCCCGGAACTACCACCAAATGCCCCAACGCAAAGCAAAACCAGTGACATATACCGACCTTTGCACAGTCTTTATCTGCAACATCGTGCACCCCGGCAATACTGGGACCCATTCCCCCACAACCAAAGCTGCACCCTGGTGACACGCGTAGTGTCCCCGTAACTCCCAACTGCACCCCAACAATATGTGCACCATTTCCCATAAGTGAAGCCGGACCCCGGTAAATCTGTGTGCGAACCTCAAGGCTGCACCCCTAAATTCCCGATCCCACCTCACCTTTGCGTGTTGGCTCCAATGCGATTGTTATTTTCTGGGTCCTTTCATCTGGTGGTAAGATCGCAAGCTTTGCGCGCTGCTTCACCTGACATGAAGTTTCACGGTCAGATCCATGAATACGCTTTTATGTAACACATCATATCATATCATACGTGCGCATTGCTGGGCATGCGATTCTTTTACGTAGCCCATCCCTCGACGCCCCCACGTAACCCTTGTTCTTCCTCATTCTGCGTAGGGAATGAGGAATATGCATGTTGCGCCTCGTATTTATTGCCCTGCATAGGGCCATCCCACACTTTGCGTGGAGTCTCACACAGAGCGCCTGACTGCACGTAAAGATGTGATGGTCCTGCACAAAGGCCCTGCCAGGTCCCGGAAATGCACACAAAGTCTTTTCCATGAATCGACGAGTTTTGCACGCTAACCAGTGCTCAAAGTCACTTTTCAGAGTGCAAAAGATTTCTGCAAATCAGACCCCTCGGCTGTTAACCATATTCCCCAATTTAAGAAGGTAGATTTTAAAAAAGCATTTGAAAATGGCAAAAGTAAGATGGGCAACGGTTGTGTGAGCACTGTGTGTTTAATAAATATAACACTGACAATTTACGTTGTGATTTTTTTGGGTTCTCGGTTTTACATTTTCGGTTTATTTCTTTATTTTAATGTATAAATCTCACAGGGGACCTGGGGCATCGTGGCGCTGTTACAGTATACTCACTTTGATAACATGGCTGATTATTATGAAAAATATCAGGCAGTTTACATCATCAATATGGTAGGAGTGTTCCAAGGTTACAAGGGAACAAAACAGGGGCAACAACAAGCATGTACTGTCTAGTTGAATAGATTGGTTTTTAGCGCCTTTCTGAACGCCATGAAAGAGTTCTCTTTTCTCAATGTGAGTGGAAGGGCGTTCCACGCTTTTGGGGCTAACACTTCAAAACTGTCCAGCTTTGGTTTGACAGTAATAACAATTCTAGCTTTTGAGGTGCATCTTTTTTTCATTCGCTACTTTTACAAAGCACAGTCTGTCGCTGTCACATGCCTGATCCCTCCACGGCCTAATCAATGCCACGTTGTACCGAATAAGGGACATTGCACTACAGCGGTTTGCCTCCTCTCCACAGAAGTTCAGTCAGTGCCAGCCTTCTTAGACTGGCCATTGGTTGTCAATGCTGTTAAGAGTTTGCCTTCTTCCACCAGGGGCGAAGCAAAAACCACGCCGGCCTCTAGGGGTCGCTGCTACACCGCTCTCTGCCTGATCACTGTCAGACTTAAATCACTGTCAATTACCATGTCCGACTGGTGAAAGTGTCTCTGCTGCACCTGTGTTTCTCTTCAGGCTCACAGGCAGTGATGGGCCACGTGATGCCACCGCTGCTCCAATGTCTGTCAAATCACTCCTTGGTCTTAACCGATGCCACAGTGTTACTGCTATACCCGGCTCTCTTGCTCCCCGAAGGACCTCAGCCAACTCCATAAAGAGCAGAGACACCCCTCGTTATGCAGCTGGGTACAAAGAACTAGTCACCCCCATACTGATGCTAGACATTGAGCGTCGCTGCTGACATTGACCGTTGCTCTTCTGCTCATTACAGAACATGTTAATCCCATACTATGACTGGCCAGCAGGAGTCCCTGCTTCACCTGTGTCTGTCTGCTCCCTCTTGGGCCTAAGTAAGTGCCACAGAAGTTGCGATGCACACAAGCGATGACGAAAAAAGTCTATATCATTACTTAAAGTCGGCGTGCCCCTGGCCCAGATGGTAGTCAACTTGCACTTTGACAAATGAACCCATAAAAGTGGTCAGCTGTGCTAACTCGTCTGCACGTTCAAAATGTACAATTGTATAAGATACCGAGGTCATGGCAAGAGGCACTAATATGCTTGGACATGTCTGGCCCGGCAAACAATAGGCTTAGATCCCTCTTAGATGTAACTGGAAAAATATTTTCAAAATGTTTGCTGGCAGTTCTTTAAGCGGGACAAACAATTGAGGGGGGCTCGGGTGCTCTAACGAGGGGACACAGCGTATGTGTGCGGCGTCAGACAATTGCTTGGCTCCCAACTAGGACAGGCAGTGAGATCCAAGCAGAAGAGGCAGGGTACACTGCTTTAACTCTGCGTAGCCGGGTGTTGAAAGTGCTCCCTGCAGGCTTGGTACCACCAATTAAGAAGCAAAAGAATGGCTGAGAGCACTGCTATCATACCTTTGACTGCTCCTGCCTCGGCATGTTAAGCGCAGACCCTTATATGCAGCCCTTTAACCATGAGGTTCTGTTGAGAATGGGCTGCCTGAGGGGGTTGGTGCCTCTGGGGCTAGTTGACGCAGTCTAGCAGAGCCCCGGCTCAGGAGCACTTTTTGACGACTGCCAGAACTATGCCCGGCTAGTCCCAACCCACATAAAGCCCTTGTTGCAGGGCATTTTGCAAGAATCGATTGCGCTTTGGGATCAGTGTCTGATTAATGAGGGCCGGATTTAGAGCCGGAGTTAGGACAATTTGTCGTCACTACGAGTACAGGGGACGAAGAGTTATGTCCTATGATTTCAGTGCTTCCTTTGCTAGGCAGATTGTGGGTTTTTCTGGGACAAGATGTAAAGGGCCATCTGGATGAAAGGGCCAACTGAGTGACAGGCGACATAGCCAGTCAATGGTCTTTGGAAGGGTCGCATTCGGATACCACTTGCATTTATTTTGTATTTAGTCGACCTTCCATCTACTGTATTGGGGCTTCGATGCATCCCGCCACACAAAGTAAAAGACCTCCTTATTCCATGTTTATGGCATTCAGATGACACGGTTATCACACACCAAACTGTGATTGCTCTGCAAACAATGTTAAAGAGGCCTAGATACCAAGTACCCCCGCATCATGCATGTTGCCATGAGCCATTCCATGACGTTCCCATTGCGTGCTGGGACTTGCCGTTTTTGCCATTGTAAGTAAGGGCCTACAAGTCCCGGTATGCAAAGGTAAAACACTGGACTGCTCAAGGTGTGATGCATGACCTGGGGCCACTTGATAGGCTAGATAACCGTGCATTAGTGTATGTGCGCGTGTGTTTGGAAGTGGGACCCGGTGACTGGAGCATATATGGTGTAAATGTGTGTGCGGGCAGGGTGGCCGGGAAGGGTAGTGGGGAAGTGCCGGTGCAGAGCTGGATGAAACAAACCACGACACTCGAGTGTTATTCACATATAACACGAAGGGAAATGTCAGGGGCGTCTCTCGGCATCAATGATTACACGCAGATTAAACATCGAGTTGTATCAGATTCGGGTAAGAGGAGGGGGCCCCCAAAAGCAAGCGGCGCTATTTCCCAGCTGGGCACCCGCCCACAGCTTGACTGGAAGGCTTCTCCACCTCAAGGGCGAGGCTGGCACCACGTTCCAGGGAAACCAGATTTCACAAGAGTGCGCTTCAGCCCACACACCACTGGCCCCATTAATGATTGCATTAGGGATAGATTAACACATTTACTGGAAACACTACAGCACAACGGGCTTTTGGGAAATTCGTTCGAGGAGACACATTTACAGCTCAAAATGCATAGAACATAATCAGGCTAGGAAAGGCCTAAAGGGCAACAGGGCAACGCCCGAATCAAAACACAAAACGCTAGTGTAGACCAGTTTTTTTTGGATCAAAGTGGGCCACTTTTTTTGGCTTATGTGTGCCAGTTTGGTACGTTACTTCACCATGCGGCTAGAAGTTTTGACCACTGTTACTGAATACATATTCTTTAAAATGCCCAATTTTCATCACATTTTATCAAAAAACTCTCCCTTGTGTAATTATAATTATTCTTTTATAAAAGGGACCCGTTTGTAATTGCAAGCCCAGGATTCGAACCTCAGTTACTATGCATTGTCTTGCTTACCAGACAAACTCATTGCCCCTGAACTATCCTCTCGGCCTGTTAAAAACAGCCTGTCACAAAAGGAATGAATTGTCATTTGCAACTGTAGGCCACTTTTTCATTGGTGCCCGAGACAATGTTATGCCCTAGTCCAGAGCTGAACATAATCTGTCGCTCTAGCGATGCTTTCCAAGCCCCAGAGACATTTTTATGGGAGGGCAAAAGGGGCACCTGCCAAGGGCCCCCACCTTGGAGGGGGCCCCACAACACTAGCTGATCTGAAGAAGTAAGATTCCATTGTTCAACAGTCTTAAATTGCACACGTCAGGATATTTTATGCGGTGCTGCTGAGACTCTAAACCCATTGCCTTTCTGTTTTGGCAAGTACATTCTGCCTTGATCAATTCATCATGTATTGCTTTCTGTGTTCAGTGTGGTATGCATAGTTTGTGTGTTCATTATGGCACAACTCTGTAGCATTCTTTCCTTCCTGTGGGAATTACGTTGATCATGTGCAAAAGGCAATGGTGAAATGCATATTGATGAATTGAATGCCACAATGTTTCAGATGTTAGTTCATGTGTGAAGCACCAATTGCAAAGATATGTGTTCACATGAAAAATTAGAATATCACATTCCAGCAAGGCTGGCTGAGCCTTACCTATCTCTGAAGTGTATAAACCTGCCTGTATATGTACTTGGTTTTGCACAACAACATCTGCTATTATCAGCAATGTACCTGCACCAGATAGGGGTTTCTATAAAAACTAACATATCATCCATATGTGAAGGTCTAGAAATTGATTTGTTCAGGTGGGGTGTTGTAAAACCTAGTCAATTGTCTCCAATGATGGCATAAACTGTTAGTTCAAGAGGTGAATAAGTATCCAAATTCAAGACTATGGCCCGGCAGCGTTCATGTTTGTATCCTGGATTTGCCAGCAAACGATACAGTGATCCTGGTCAAATCATCTAATATATCTTACATTACTGTGCTGTAAGGTTTCCTTCTTCCATGCTGCTGGTATCGTTTAGCCCATTACTTGATCTTTCTACTTATGTAGGACATTTGGGTGGAAGAGTTGGTAGACAGAAGAGAGCGGACCATATGTTGCAGGCCTCAGGCAAGCATATTTTAAGATCTGCTTGTTTGACACAAAAAACTTTTTGCTTTTTGGTAAAAGTCAAAGGTTTTTATGCACGTTTGTAAATGAAAATGTCACAAGCCATTGTTTTGGAAGTATTTAAAGCTTTAAAATACAAAAGACAAACCCAGATTAAATTTGTTAAATCACATTGATTGGTATGCTGGTTCTTATATACTTCCCTTGATGATGGAGAAAATGGAGCTAGAATCATTCCCATTTTGCATAACACCCTTCTATAATATTTTGTTTAAACATGGTCATGTTTGGTAATGTGATTTGTGTACTTTCCAAGTCCATTTTTTAATAAAATGAGATTGTTTTAGTTCATGGTAAGAACTGGAAAAGAAAGTGTTGAAATGCAGAAATTGCAGAGTTGGCCCAAATCCCAGCTTCACCCCTTCTCCCCTTAACCAATGTGTGATCCTGGGCATCTCATTTAATCTTGTATTGCCTTACCTCTCAATATTGCTAGTGCCTAAACCTTTAAAAATTGTCAGCCCTTCCGAGTGATTTCCTTCTCATGGTATGATCTTCATAAAAGCCCTTTTCACTGTGTTATTTATTTTACAGCATATTTTATTATACAGCATATTTATATCGCACACCACAGGCATTTGATATCTAATGGCAACACTATTTGAAAACCACATCCAACTTCTAATCTCAGTCTGTCTGGATAAAGACACCTTCCAGGTAGTTTCTAATCTGCCTCCACTACCCATGCTATGGTATGTGTAGTGTTCTCCTTCCTTCCAAATGGTGGTATCTATCCATGCATGAGCACTTTTGCATTCTGGGAGGCAGTTAATGTGAGTTCTCTGTCTATTATGTGTTACATGTATCTTTTACATACGGTCTTGCATTAATACAACATATATCTTCCTGGATGTTATTGATAAAACGTATCCTGTATGTACTAGAACAGTAATCCCTTTGTAGACTGCTAATATTGGTCTTCAAATGGTACTTGTTTATCATTCTGATTAGAGCAAGAATGAAGAGGGCAAGGGGACTTAAAGGGAGTAAACGTGCTTATGCTGCGAGACAGCATATCAACCTATCGGATGTGAGCGCGACGGGTCTGGTTAAGGGGGCACAACCAGTATTCTTGATTCCTTAATTGCTTTGGTTTGGTGGAGGGGGGCCCCAAAGATGTCCATGCCCAGGGCCCCAAAAGTGCTTAAGACGGCCCTGCCAGGCCCCATAAAGATTCTACTTGATTGTTAGGGTGATATAGTAACTTTTACACTGTGGATAGATTAGTGGAGAGTCTCATTGCCTAGTTCCCAATTAGACCCTCGTTAACTGCCACCAAGTGGTCTAGAAGCTGAATGGTGAGACTTCTTCCATTCCAAGAACAGCACCTCTGTCCTTCTCCAGCCGAGGTGGCTATGGCAGAGGGGCCAGTCCTCCTGTAGCACTGCCCCCACCCGCAACCCTGTCAGCATGTTCCAAATATGCTTGTAATCTACTTGCTCTCTACCATACCCAAAGTCAAATGGGCTAGGTGCTGTTTGTTAATATATGTGTAACTTAATAAGCAAGCTAAGTTCATGTATCTCTTCCGGTCCACAGCTTTTCTTGTGTCTAAAGAGTGCATTGCTCTCGTGCTAGATAGACCGAATTACTTAGCAGGGGCGAGCCAGGCCAGCAATTGTATGCACATATTCTTAAGAGGATGAACAGGGCTTTAAGTGGGCCAGGGCTGGCCAGGGAGAATCTCTGACAGTGTCCATTAACTGCCCTTGACATGGTGCGCTGACAGGGCTCGGCTTCCCCAGTCCTCCACAAGGAGAACCCGACAGAACTTTAGCTTCTGTCAGTGGCGGTAAGAAATGCGTGCAGGGAGGGTGTCTGCCTACCTGTAAAGCAGGACAGGCAGCAACTGTGCGTTTGTTTGTGAGGGTAGAGTTGCTTGAAAACGCTGTCTCACTTTAAACATCCACCACCCCCAGAACCAGGTCACGGATTGGGCAGTGCTTTGGTGTGGTGGGGTGTGACCTTGTCCCTCGCTGTCTCCCCGCCTGGGTTTCTGCTCCAAGTGAAACCACTGTAATGCTATTAGTCACCTTTAATTTGCTGCAAAAGTGATGCCTTCAATTCCGGACGACGCTGGCGTTGCCGATGAGTCCTAACGAGGGGGTTGTTTCAATGATAAAAGGGGGCTTCAGTACTGCTGTTAGGGGCTATTGACTGATGCGCTGGCAGCGCTGGCTGACCTTGGACTGCCTGCACCCTGAGAGCAGGGCCCTCTGGCCTACAGGCAACTCCGTAGATTTTCTGCTAGGCCTCTGCACCCTCAGTCTCTTTTGCGTGGTAACTTCATTTATTTCCATATTATCTCATAGGAAGAGGGCTTGCTGAACATGTGTAATATGGGGCCACTTTGACCATTATTTCCAGGGCCTCTTTTGGTTTGCAGTCCACCCCTGCCTCAGGCGTTGCCATCACTCAAGCGGCAGTGCCACCGATAGGGCATTGCAAGGGGTGCAACAGCGGGCACACCCACGGCCTCTGACATGACATTTAAACTTAATAACAGTTAAAGAACTCTTTTCAGGTTTATGCAGCCGTTGAGTCTTGCGAGGGCTGACCAGGGCCGGTGCTATCACTAGGCAAGGTTAGGCTCCTGCCTATAATGCGCAAATCTTAGAGCGGCAAATGCCGCTGAAGGCTTAACCTCCACTGCAGTACTAGATGTACATTATATGCTCTCTCTCTCAGCGTCTCTCAGGCTGCATTCACCCCGTCTGCCGGCTGGCACCGTGAAGGTTGGGGTCTGGTCAGGGCCACAGGTGGGCGTGGCGGTGCTCTCCTCACACAAGTCGCACCTGCGCATTAGCACAAGCAGAGCACTGCATGTGCCATCTTCGTGACTCTGGGCTCATGCCTCTTATGCTGCCTGCATTCAGCAAGCATTCTTACCTCCAACTGATGACCCTCCGGCTGCGGTGTCCTGTGCCTTCCTTCCTAGCCCTGCCTTCCCCGCAGGCTGCCACCTGCTTTCGTCCTGTCCCGGACTTCCACCACCAGCCCCGCACTAGCTGCAGCAGTTTCTGCCGTGCGGACGGTGTGCCAGTAGGCTAGCCCGGTCCCAGCTTCATCCTGCCCCCTCACCCCCTGCTGAGACTAGTCCGTGATCTGACTGACAGGTGAGGTGTCGACTGTTCAATACATACTACCAAATATATTCACTGGTAGGTGCATCCTACCACCCCCCCCCTCGCCCCCACCAATCCCTATCTTTTGCAATTAAATGTTATTGCCTGATTTGTCTGGCTGGCAGTGAGTGCCTGCCCTGGCTTCAGCAGGGCGAGGCGGGCATGCGCCGATTGCCTTCGGTGCCGTTTTTAGTACTCTTAGTGGAATCGGTGTCACCTCAGGCTCTGTTTAACTGTCCTGCAGTGAGCTGTAAAACGTGGTGTACCCCACTGTATGCCTCAGTGGAAAGCATTAAATCACCCATCTCCCGGTTAAGTGGTGGGACGTGTGGCACAGACCAGGGACGAGTGGCGACATCCACTCCTGTCAGCGACTGAGCCGTGGAATACGTGTGGTATTACACTGTCTGTTGGTGGATTTCTAGACCGGTATATCCTTTTGGTATTTGAGTAATTCCCAGCTCCAAACTGTGGATAATGGATATATGTTCTTTTATTACCATTTGTAAAGCGCACAGCAGTCCGTGGTATAGTTTCATAACGCTTATTTATAGCTAGTTAGTGCCCCACTTTGCTGCCCCCGGCGGCCCACCCCCAGGCTCAGGTAGCGCCAAGGTTACACCCTATACGCTTGATAGAAGGGTCGCCTCCTGTGTAAGTGCGTGGTGGCTATGTCGAGTGTGGTGGTTCGCGAGGTGCAAGGGACGTGCGTCTGCAGGGAACGGTAAGGCTGTTTTTACGCGCATGCGCATCAAAAATGAGCATTTGCTTCAAGGATAGCGCTCGTGCAAGGTACTGCAGTGGGTGGTTGCAAGAGTGCTGTGGGGTGAATGGATAGAACCATGTAGACAAGCTATGGGGTGAAAGGTAACACGTAAAATGACTGAAGCGCAGGGAGGGGTGAATGGGGCAGGATGGCACTGGGGCATAACATTGTCTCCGGCGCCAGTGAAAAAGCGGCCCACAGTTGCAAATAGCAATTCATTCCTTTTGGGACAGACTGTTTGAATAATACCGAATGAGGAGTTTTTTTTATAAAAACGTGATGCAAATCATACATTTTAGAGAATATCTATTCAGCAACACTGCTTATACTAATAGCCGCATAGTGAGGTGACTCAAACTATCCCACATTGACCAAAAAAGTGGCCCACTTTGACCAAAAGAATTGTCCTAGACCAGCATTTTGCGTTTTTGGTTCCGGCATTGCCCTGTAGGCCAGTCCGAGCCTAGAATGGGGACATGAAAGGGTGAATGGGACATGGAAGGGGTACAGAGCATGGAGATGTGACTGGGGACATTAAGGGGGTGACTAGCACTTGTGAAGGCTGATGAAATAAGATGGGCAATGAACGGATAATGGGAGGTGGTGACCAGACATGGCACAGCCTGGTGAGTGGGCACATGGGTGGCAGTGGATGAGAAGATCTGTGAATTGGGTAGGTGGCAGGTCTGTGTTAGTAATATAGATGAGGCTTATGAAGTTGTTTTAAGCCCATCATCCAGCATTGGACACATTTGTTTGTGTAGGTGTTTTGCACAACGCCAGCTCGCAGAGAGTATTGCTTTACCCCTTAAGTGCCAAAGACGAGTATACTCTTCCTTTTTGCATAGACTTCAATTATAGCCTGGCACTTAGAAACTCCATACTCTGAAAGAGGGAGTGGCATTAAACACACACTTTGTAAATATATGTGCAGCAAGCAGGAGGTTGCTTATGTAGATCGTGCTACACTTAACACCTGGGCAGATGTCCTCTAACCATCCTTCTCTCACCTCCTGCCCCCGCTTATGAATTCTCCCTGTTTGGCACCAAAGCGCTGCTCAGCCTGGCATGGCAAACCTGATGCCAACAGGTCTTTGTTTCCAGGACTGCTGACTGTGCAACGACCGTCATGTTTGCCCTCTGTGCGCAGAGAGGTGGTGGGCATGGGGCCAAGAGCCCAGATCTGATGGCTGCAGCTGATGTTGGTGCTGTGTGGCAGGTGGGGGGCTATTGCATTTCTGCCCGTGTTTTGGGGATCCACCGGCTGTGCACACAATCCATGCTCGTTCAAAACAAGGAACCAAAAGAGGAACCCACGCTGGTGACAGTCCTAAATTCTGTCAATTATTTAAGTTAAATCTCCATGTTAATACAAGGTATATGCTTTCAAAGAAAGTCACAAGAGCAAAAAACCAAAGAAAAGGTCCTAGGAGTACATGCAATACATTTATTATACAAAACACGTTTTAAGAATTTCAGAATGCTTTTTACACAAGTTGAAAAGACATAACAAAAAGATGAGAAAAAGACATAAAACATAGCATTCATCATGTGTACATCAGTTCGCCAAAAGCGGTATGTTCATCAGAAAAACGAGATTGGATATTTTTCAGAAACCCAATTAATGAAAAAGGGGCCCAAGTGGAGAACGATTGTACCTGTGGACTAGATATGGCCAGGGTGTATAAAAAATTACCCTGGTTTGGACAGAGTGAAATCATTCAATCAATTTAGGTCATATGGTTGTCTTGCCATATAATTAAATGCTCGTTCAGCTCAGGATTGTAAGTGCTGCATTGCACAATACCAACACAGAAATCAATGCCCCCCCTGGGGATGGTGGCGGACACATTGTTATTCTATGTTTGCTATTTTTTCATTGTGTGCGACAGACGTGTGGTGCAGGCTCTGGGTTATCAAATGTGTTCATGCAGTTGCCCAGTTGAAACTGGTTTCGGTGCAATGCCCCCTCCCCTTTTTTGTTGTGTTGTCTATGGGAATTCGGTGTGACAGTAGCCCTGTCCCTGTAAGGCAGTATTAATGTTGGTTGAAGACAGGCCTTCAATGTGTGCACCAAGAGCAGCATGAACGGCATGTGTTCAAGTGCCTACACTGTACAGTGGGTTCAAATTCCAGCTGCACTGTTTAAAGAAACTGTGTGATCCTGGGCAAATAACAGAATCTCTTCCAGTAAAGAGCACTAGCCTCAACAGAGCCAACATTAATTTCCTATTTTTTCTGCAAGCCAGGCAGTCACCAAAGTACTCACACTGTCCAGATTACTGCCACACAGCAGGGAATTAGTGAATCACTTCCCTAGGCCCTGTTATGTTATGCATATAACCACACACTGTACCATTCTCACTGAATTGCAGGATTTGCAGGAGGTGGGTTATGGGGCTAATTTAGGAGTAGTTAAGGTTGCTTTGTAGCACTACTAATGAGTGCAGATATGAGAAGATAGAGCTCTCTGTGGTGTGTAGGTTTTATACATGTCATGCCACAGTAAGCAATGGATATGTGTATGTTCTCTTAGAAACCTAGGCAGAACACTAGATTGTTAATTTTTATTTAATGGAAGCATGAGTAATCAATTGGGTTCATTTTTTTTCAACTTGTTTGCTTCATGGAAAATAGAAAAAAAATGTCTAGGTCACAGTATAATTAACTTACAAGAAAAAGGAAAAAGCAAAACAAGTCTTTTCTTAAATAATTTTGAGGTGATGAAGATCGTTCAAAGGATCCACCGGACACGGAGGTTGAGATGGCAGATATAGCTGCTGCCTCACAAGTGGAAGAAGAAAGTGCAAACTCCCAATGAAGAAAATGAACCGAATGAACAATTGCAGGTGCAATATTTGGGAAGATGTGAAAGTGCTGCTGCCTCCATCAGCGTGAGCTATAGTGATTCTGCTACATTGGATAAATTTCCCTCCAAAAGCAGTGATCATGTCTGACAAATCCTGGTAGAACATGAGCCAGAACAGGTGCACCAAATTAGTTTTGTTTGCCTTCTTCTATGACATACAGTTTGAATACTAAGGCGGCACATCAAATCTTTTACCAAGGCTTGAAGCTAGAGAAAACTTTACAAAATGGGGACTCGAAGGACATTGATCCATCCAATTTGTGCAATGAATTGCAAGACCAGTTCCAAATTATTCATCACCACAAGATGGACTGAAATGTGTATACAGTCATAATTTGGCAGAGTGTATCCCCAACACATGTATCGCTCTCCAGATTCTCTTAACCCTGCCTGTTTCATTTGCAAGTGCAAAGAAACTTTTCAGAGCTAAAGTTGATTATATTCGATCTTCGAAGATGCAAGAAAGACTTGGTGGGCTAGCTACCTTTTCAATAGAGCATGACATTGTTTAACACACTGATATCCAGAACCTTGTGTCCATATTTTCAAAACCTAAAGCTAGGAAAGTTAATTTCTAATGTGCATTTTCACTTGTTTTAACACTCATCTGGTAGGAGGTAACATGCGGGTCTATATGTGTATTTTACATGCCTGGTTCACTAGAGCCATTATCTATCATACATGATGACTTTGGTGACCCAAACACCTGTTTCATGGTTTGTCAACAGGTGGCCCACCACTTCTACTCCAGTTTTTGTTGGGTTTTTGGATGCTTTTGGACACTCCGTTTTTCACTTTCTTAGGTGTTTGAAAGCATAAGAGACATATTGCAAATTCTTGTTGAATTCATACATATATCATGCAAGTATTGGCACAAGTTTACTATTTTGTACCAGGTAGTGCTGCTTATTTGCTTACAGTTGTCTAATATGTATTATCAAAATAGTTTTCTTACTGTCTGTATTGTCTATATATAATTTACGGAAAGGATTAGATCCACATGCGTCAGTATTATATTGGTTGTTGGTATAGTATCATTGACTTGTTTAATAAACCTGTATTTATGAAACAACAAGGCTTTAATTTGACTTCTGAAACCTAACACTGTGAGTAGATATGAGGGTGAGGAAAGCACAATGGGGTCCATCCACAGCAGAAGACGTGAGCATGGTGTTAGGGTGGAGGTAATGGGTTACCGCAATCAGTAACTAAATGGGGGTGGTTGGTTGAGAATGGGTAGGACCCGAAATGGGCACCAATCTGACAGTTTGCCTAGGGTGGCAAAAATCCTTGTACCGGCCGCTGACACTGTCTTTATAAGTAATCGTGCAAGACTCTATCACACGAAGCTAATAGCAGCTCAAATTGTAATTGTGAAATTTATAACCCTCCTAAAACTAGATGATTGACTATGAAATGGATGAACTGAAATTCAATGTAAAGATCGCTTAAACATGAAATCATTTGTACATCGTTTTCTTTCATACTTGTTTTTCTTTAATCTTCAACTTGTATAAATTCCAAATGTATGGCTCTATAACCTGTATAGTCTGATAATCTATTTTTAACAGGTTTGTGCAAGTTTTATATATACAAAGTATGCATATTGTTATGTGTTTGCATAACTTCGATAAATATCCTTTATTGAAAAGTTGATTTTCAACTATAACAATACCAAATAGAAAAAAAGGTAATTGTGCAATTGTTCTGTATAGCTCAACATTGGATGTGGCTTTTTCCAAATTATTGATAGGCTAAAGTTGCCCATCTTTGCCGCTGTCTCTGGCAGACCATTAGCTATGGCAAAATGCATGTATATCAGAAAGTGTGGCGGCCCTTTAGTGTCACAGCTGAGAAAAGCACAGATTCCCCAAGTCTGTTGTGCTACAGCTTGTTTAACAGGTTCCATGTCATATTTCTGCATTTTAAAGACCAAACACAAAAAAGACCGTTTTTTCAGCCATTTCTGTGTCGGCTTTAAAATGCTGAAATATGACATTCCCCCCCCCCCCCCCCCCGTTCCCCACCTCCACTACTTGTTTTCTATATGGGGGTTTAACTCCTGAAACCCCCTTTTTCACCACCGACCACTCCCTTCCAGCACAACACACACTGACTACACACATGCACACACCCACACACATGCACGCACATTCACTTCCCGACATTGCTGCACCGGTCAGCCCTGCACGCACTCCTGTGCGACGTTGGCGTGACTGTTCGATTTAGAAAGACCGCTATGTGACCGACAAAGAGTAGTCTTTTTAAATCGATCTTTTTTTTTAAAAAAAGGTCTTTTGACCTAAAACCCATTAAATACAGTATTGGGCTAATGGGTGGTGTGTGTTTGTAAGAAATCCAAATGGATGAGGGCAGTGATTTGTGAAGTGCTTGCCTAGGTCTTCAATGGTGGAGACATAGAGGTGCTATTTTATCAAGGTTCTGCGATGGCCTGATGGGGGATCTTTGTATTTGAAGGTCATACTTGAGGAATTTCAACAGATGTAGCCTGTGGACCACTCCCTGGACAACCATCCCAGAGAGCGGGCTCCACCCTGACATATTAGGGAGCAAGGTTTTTGGGAGCATTTTGGGTAAGGAGAGATGGCCGAAAGCGCGACAAAGGAAAGCGAAAATAAAAGGCATAACAGCGCTAGAGATGGTTTCCATTGTGCTGGCACACGTCATTTGGCCAGACGTGTGGTTTGACAATTAAGCTGGGCCCAGAACATGGCAGGAGGAAGGCCCAGGTGCCTGCAAAGCTGCATCACGTGCGCAGGGAGGACAGCAAAGAGCGGCGGTGCAAACGAGACACCGGAGATGCAGGTCAGGGTATCTGCCAAAGGGTCATAAGGGAAAGGCGAAACAAAGGGATCGACAAAAAGCCACCTTGTGTATAGGCGCATTACAAATGCCATATCATATCATACCTGGCCATGATTGCATGTTTTACAAAAATGAAAAGGTGGGCAAGATCCGACCAAACGTTTTCAAAACGGACAGAACTGCTGGGTTGGGCCGTGGTAGAGGGGCAAAAGAGGGATGCATACGTCCCCTCAGAATTAAACATATTGATCTTACTAATAAGCAAGTAATCAGAGATTTCATTGAAGGCAATTGCAGTGATGCTGTTCAAGGGGGCATTTGTCATACCTTTATTTGGTGCCCTGCACATCAGTGAGCTACTGTTCAAGTCACAAGAGGACATCATATCAGGAAAAGCATGAAGAATAATTGATTACCAGGTAACCATGGAAGGCACTTAAGTTAACCTCATAACATGGAAAAGTGCCCGAGGGGGTAGAGTGAGAACATTTAGTCTGCAGAAGTCAGAGGGTCGATGATATCACTATATCTGTCACTCAGGCCTGTTGGGCAAGCCCCCCTGCTGGTCCACACAGATGTCAGGCCTCTAATAATGCCGGGCCCGGCCGCTGGAAGCTTCCTGTTAGAATTTAGAAAGCGTTTAATGGCTGGGCCCAGAAGAACAGGGCAAGGCAGGGTGGCCATGACCTTCACTTAGGACTCGGGCAGTAACGACAGCCCTCAGGAACGGACCGTCTGGGCAGGACGCAAAGAAGATCATCAGGGGGGCTCACATAGATCCCCCCCTTGATGGTGGGTTCAATGATTCACTCCAGTTCCACATTTGTGCAGATAAGGTGGCGTTTCAAAGTGCATTCCGAATCCAGAAATTAAATGCGCAAACAATAGTTACATTCCGCTGCCCTTTTTGGAGTAGGCGTAACGCGGGCAATGCAAGACAGGATCGCTGCGGACACGGCCATGCTCTTTTCTCTTAAATGGAACAGCAGCCGAATAAACCACTGCTGAACCACTTGCATCTCTATCCCTCAACGAGGCAAAGAAATATTTGATGGGCCCGTCATTATGAAATGCTCTCCTATCGCCCGTGTGGGTGCAGGGACCCTGTCATACTTTACTTTCTGGGGTGGGTTCCAGACACTAATGTATGCAAGGAGGCTGGCTAGCACTTCTTTAACTCTGCCGCACGGCCCCCTTAAAATGTGCATGCCACCTTTGTGGGTAAGGGGGATCCGCACATTTAAAAAATGAACGCCAATGAAAAAAGCGTGCCATCTGCACTCATTTTAATGTCCTTATTGTATTATTCCCTTAGCCATGATGAATGCAGAATTTTAGTATATTGAGCCAATATCCAAGTATTCAGTATAACCAAAGAGCTGTTTTCAAGCCTATTGAAACTATGACATCTATAATATCTATATGAATGACTCGAATTCTGGTTTGCAATTTTTGAGCCCCTTCTCTAAGTGGTTAAAAACCTTCGAGCTGAGTCAAGCCCGTACGGCGCAGATAAGCTTGATGCTTTTTTGAGCGGGGTTGCGCATCCCTCATTACAATGCATGAAGTTTCCGAGGTTGGCCTTCATCAGGTACAGTTGCTCAGTGAGGGTTTCATCACATTTACACAGACAAGGACCACCTTTCCACAGAAGGCAACAGCCCGATGTTACTGCACATTTTTGGGGCACTAAAGAGAACCCACTGACCCTAACTAAAGGGCAGTAGGAACATTTAAGGTGTTGTGGGTGTTGAGGGGACACCCACAATGATTGAGAGAGCAACAGGGGGAATTCAAGTGAAAAAGAACCATTCCATGACCGCAAGCAGCACTACACTTATGCTTTGTCAACCAAGGCCTTTGGTTATAGGGTGGGCCTTCTCCTCTATCAACGAGAGTTGGACTCCTCAAGAACTTGAGAGTAGCTTTGGCCTCACTCAACATGGGAGAATGGAATACATTGACTGTTTCTTGATGTAACAACTCTTGGGGACGACTACTGGACCCTGAAAAATTGTACCCAGTATTGATGCTGGGTTCGCATGGATGCAATTTAAAATACTAACAGTAATGTGTCAACCAGCTCAACATTATTATTATCATCAATATTATTACGATTGTTATTATTATCATTGTTATTATACATTTTTATGGCACAAACCTAGCTTGTGATCAATGGAGTACTGTACAGGTCATATAGAAAACATTGGTTGTACGAATTTAACAAGCCATCAAGTAAATATTAGTAATAATTATCACACTAAAATATATGGTTGGGGGTGTGTACAACATATTTAGAGTCAAGGCTACACCAAGGTTTTGTTGGAAGAGCCATGTCTTCAGTTCTTTTCTAAAAATGAAAGACATCTCGAGCAATCGGGATTGCCACCGGGATGGAGTACAAGAGGGCAAGAGTGTAGCCTGAGAAGAACTGTTTACTTGCTTTCTCCTTGCAAGGCACTCCATTCTCCAGTCTGATGATGGACCTACTGCAAGATAACTGTGTAACTCCTGATGGTTTGAGTTTGGCCATCAGGTATTCCAGCGTACCAGCAGTGGTTGCCTTGTAGGTCAGGCATGCGGTTTGTACCCAAGCCCCAATTTGTATGGGGGCCAGTGTAATTCCTGCAAAGGGTGAGTGATGTGGTCAAATTTTCTAGAGTCAGTGATGTGGCAAACTGAAGAATGGTGGGCTGCTTTGAGGATGGTCAGGAGAACGGGCAGGAGTTATGCGAAGAGAGTGTTACCCCAAGAGATATGCAAGATCACTAGGGCCTGCAACACCATCCAGACATCGCAAGGTCGGAGGAAGGGCTTGATCTTGCAAAGTGGCAATATCTGATACCAAGAAGATTGAGGCTTTTTATGATGTGTTGTTGGAAGGACAGATGCTATCCAAAATGAAACCTAGGGATTTTGTTGAGTGTGTGAGGGTTTAACCCATCCAAGCGCATTTCATCCAGACACCTTTGGCTGAGCAATACAAATCCAGTCTTGATGAGCTTAAGCTTTAAGTAGGCACTTTCATCCATGTTTGAATGGTTGTTGCAAGGCCTGAATGAAGGTGAGCAATATCTAGTGATCCCTTGACCTTAAGGTAAACTACGTATCCTCTGAGTAATGGTGCATCGCAATGTTGGGGTAATCTAGGAGTGATCTCAGCAGTTCCGAATAGAGGCTAAGGGTAACAGGGAAGAGAATGGAATCCCAAGCGACTCCACAGGTGATTGGGTTTAGATCCAAGGGGGTTCCATGTGTTAAAATCGGGGCAAAAATGGCCGTTCACACAAAACATCGTGGCAAAAAGGATGTGGTTTTGCCGCTGCAATCCATGTAAAGGATGCGGGGGACACCCCCGCAACCCCCACACCCATTATACCATTTAAGCAAGCGGGGGACACCCCTGCAACTCTCGCTCCCCTTAAATGGTATAATGGGGTACACCTTTACCAGGTCAAACAACAGCATTTTTGCTGCAATATTTTTGCACAGGTGACATTTTTGCTGCAATTTTATTACTGCATACCCCCAAGGGACCTAACTATCTTGCAGCTCGGTGTCTGCTAGACAGGTTCAATGTGAACTATTTCAGGATGGTTCCAGAGAAGCCCATCTGTGTGAAAGGATGGTGAGTAGTGTGTGATGGTTCATTGTGTTGAACGCAACCAAGAGGTCCAGGAGGACTAGTTAGCACAGGTCTCTTAGGATCTACGTGATCCACGGCCAAAATGTTTGCATGTGAAATGTACGAACCACAAAAGGTACATGTACAAAACCCCTACATACCCACACCCCCACCCACACCCACAACACACCCACGACACACCCCCCACCCACACACTGAACACCCCCCCACCCGCACCCCCAATGTAAACAAACCCTACTTACCTTATCTTCACGCTGTGTCCCTGCGGCGCAACTTCCCTTTCACTTCCGTGATCGGGAACCAGCGCCGCAAGGACCTTTTTTTTACGGGGGCTGTAGGGGTTTCCCCCACAGCCCCAGCTCACTATACCATAAAGTATAGTGAGCAGAGTGTTGCGGGGGACACTGCCGCAGCCTCCGTTTTTTTCATTTTTATTTTTTTTTCTGGAGCGCTGCGGGGGTCTCCCCCGCAATACCACGCTTACTATACCACACAGTATGGTGAGCGGGGGGCTGCAGGGGTGTCCCCCGCAGCCCCCAGACCCATTATACCATTTAAGCGAGCAGGGCACATCCCTGCAACCCCCGCTCCCCTTAAATTGTATAATGGGGTACACCTTTACCAGGTCAAACCACAGCATTTTTGGCACGATTTTTTGCACAGGTGACCTTTTTGCTGCAATTTTATTACTGCATACCCCCAAGGGACCTAACTATCTTGCAGCTCGGTGTCTGCTAGACAGGTACAATGTGAACTATTTCAGGATGGTTCCAGAGAAGCCCATCCTGTGTGAAAGGATGGTGAGTAGTGTGTGATGGTTCATTGTGTTGAACGCAACCAAGAGGTCCAGGAGGACTAGTTAGCACAGGTCTCTGTGGATCAACGTGATCCGCGACCGAAAATTTTGCATGTGAAATGTACGAACCACAAAAGGTACATGTACAAAACCCTACATACCCACACCCCCACCCACACCCACAACACACCCACGACACCCCCCCACCCACACCCTCAACACCCCCCCACCCACACCCCCAACGTAAACAAACCCTACTTACCTTCTCTTCACGCTGTGTCCCTGCAGCGCAAGTTCCCGTTCACTTCCGTGATCGGGAACCGGCCCTGCAGGGTCCTTTTATTTTTTTTTACAAGGGCTGTAGGGGTTTCCCCCGCAGCCCCCGCTCACTATACCGTAACTTATAGTGAGCGGAGTGTTGCGGGGGACACTGCCGCAGCCCCTGATTTTTTTTAAATTTTTAATTTATTTTTCAGGAGAGCTACAGGGATGTCCCCCGCAACACCCCACTCACTATACCACACAATATGGTGCGCGGGGTGTTGCGGGGACACCCCCGCAGCCCCTGTTTTTTTTTGTTTTTGTTTTTTTTATACTTACCTACAATGCCACCACCAAAGGTGTGAACTTTTGGTGTTCGAACCTTTGGTGGTAGCATTTTTTGGGTTTTTTGTACATGCAAGCTTTTAAATACGGTAAAATCCTATAAATTTTTGGGAATTCATTTTCTTAATCCCAAAAATGGTTGCATTACCAGTACTCACCACTATCAGAAAGCCGGCGTTTTAAAACCACCAGACGTTTCTGTAAAACTGAACAAATGAAACAAAACCAGGCCAAGGAAAGATTTGCTAAGAGGTGGAAGAATGTAAAACTATATTCTGAAATGACTTGAAGGAAGTAATTATTTAATGTATAGGTACAAATTGTCAGTTTGATTTGAATGTAGAAAACTGGGAACAAAAAGTGACATTTAGCTGAAACCTGGCTTAGTGAAACTGGATTCTGCCTGACAACTACCCCCGACAGGAGAAACCTGTTCAGCCCCTCTTCCCAGGCCTAGCTGTATCCTGCTGCCCCTTGCCAAAAGGAGTTGTCACCTCTCTGATTAGATTAGGGGTGGAGCACCTGGGAACTGGAAGGAACAGAACAATGCAACTCCCTTGACTCAGGCAAATGGTATATTGGGGGCGTCGTAAAATAGCTTCCTCTTGGGAGAAACTGGGGGGCAGCTGTGCCTCTGTGAACAAGCTGGCTTGGGGGAAGTGGATAAACCAGTTATTCCACCCTGTGATGTGGAAAGCCACACCCCTTTTTGACCAGAGCATAATTTTAAAAAGATAGATAACTCATAGTGCGGACTTGTCAGAATTATATAAGTAATATCATTATTTTTGTGATTTTTCTGTGAACATTTTGAGAGGCGTTAGGACCCTGTGGTGTATTCTGGGGGGTTGCTAGCGGAAAATAGGGTCTCACTCCAAATGTCTGCATGTTCAAAATCTGACACTTCATCAATTAATGTCCATACTCCTTGGGCACATGTGTGTAATTTTGGGTAAATGTCCGATATTGCAAAACCAGTTAAAAAGCACAAAATGTTGTCATTTTTTAATGCAAGCCCCTAGGAAGATCAGAGGCGGACAAGCATGGACCATAAGGAATATATAATGTGCACATGCAATTTCAACAAATTGTATATCTGGGAAAGATGTATTTGAATCAAATATAGATTTGTGAGCAAACTGACCAGGGGAGGATCCTCTGACCATAAAACCTACAGCATCACTCTGACAATCCATTCCTTCCCCCAATCATGGGAGAGGGGAGAATTGGGCCAATGACAAGTAGAGAGGGGCAGGCTTACCTAGGCCCAGGCACACACCCATTTTCAAAACACATAAAAAGAGACTGCTGGGACAGGTAGAGACATTCAATTCCATTTGCTGCGGAGCATGCTGACCGACGACTTCACATCCAGAGATCCAGACTTCAAATCCATCAATCTCCAAGGACCAGAACTTTACTTCAGAACTTAAAGCAAGGGCCTAAACCCACAAACTGAGAACTCTTCTCAGCAGGCCTCAGCAACCTTAAAATCATTTGCAAACTATTCCACAGCCGGGCGAGCTGTTTGAATTCTTTTGCCAAGAACAATTGCCAGAGACCAGACCAGAGATCCAGAGTGACCCAGACCGCTGTGAGCAGAACCAGAGAGCTGACCCAGATCAATGTGAAATGCTGAGACCAGAACCGGAGTCCAGTCCAAAACCTGACCAGATCTGTGGCGAGGCCTATTTCAAATTAATATTGTGAGTACCTAGCAGAACTGTGCAGAACCAATCTCTTAGTTAAAATAATCTAATCCAAACTATTTTAACCTAAGTAGAACAGCCTCCTAGAAATCGTGTCATCTGTCATTTGTAAAGCTGCACAACTGTCACTTGTCAATTCTGAAGCTGCAAACTGTCACCTGTCATTTTGAGTTTACTTTAAATCCGAAAAACTACCTTTATTTAATCGTCCGTATCTCTGGAACCGTTTGGGCTAGGAATGAAATTTAACTTGCATCTGAAAGCTTAGAATCTAAGCTTTCCAACGAACCTAAAACCGACTTGTACTGTTGCCGTAATCGCGATTCACGCACTCGCAAATTTTGCCGCGATTTGCGATTTGGCCTGATTTCTTTACCTGTAAAAAGATAGCAGCTTTTTGCTTTCCTGTGCTAAAAATTTGTTTGTCTCTTAATAACCATCCCTGAATCATTGCTAAAGTGAGCCTGAGCTCATCCCAAGTATCTCTCACTCACCCTGAACCCCCTAAAGAGAATTAAAAGCATTTTCAGCATATTTCTCACTTCACTGCCATCATATTTAAAAAGCACTTGGTCCTGTGTTTTAAAACTCATACCTGTTTTCTCTAAGCTTGCTGGGGTGGGAATTGAATTTCGTATTGTATTTGATTGCATTCCTGAGAACTGTGTGCTCCTCTTTCTATCTCCTTCCATTTCTTACATTGCATAGGGGAGGGGGGTGAATTGCCAGAGAAAAAGTGATTATCTTATCTTTTGCTAAAATCATATCAAGTATTTCTGTACTGCGTTATTCCTCATTGCTTTTCCCTTGAAATCATAAAAGTATTTTTGCTACTTTATCCATCCTATACTAACTCCTCATTGATTGTAAAGAAGTGTGCTAGTGCCAGATTACCCATTGTTCATCATATATCTAAGTGTACTATCAGATATTAATTTATTATAAAATGTGATATATATATATATTGTTTACATTCTCAAATAAACCTTTTAATTTGCAAAACAAACCTACTTCTTGGCTCAGTGGGGTCAGGGGGATTCTAAGAGGGGGGTGTTATACAAGGGTGGTCATCCAGAGTACTGAACTAGATGTAAAAATACATTAATCAGGGTTTTCCTCAGCATCCCAGACTAGGCATTGACTTGGCTGTAGTGTTGATTGAATATCGCTTACAAAAGCATGAGTTCTGTTTTGGAAGTGCTGAGTTTTAGTCTGTTTTCCATCATCCATGTGTCCACGTTTGCAAGGGATGTGTTTTAGTTTGGGATAGGTCTGCAAGGTACAAATTGAAAAGAGTGGGTGTCAATATGCAAATTTGCTTAAGACTTACAGATGTTAACAATGCGTTGGCATTTTCCCCGACAGAAACAGACTACCTGCGACGCTTGTGTTGCTGTAGAGAAAGATAATCGTTTTTAGGAGATGTGAGGGAATACCCCACTTTATCAACTTTAGCCAGAGAGCATCCCGCCATACAGTGTTGAATGCAGAGCTGAAGTAGATAAAGGCTGGGTAAACAGTCTGGGTTAAGATCTGCCAAGCAAATTCCACTATGGAAGTTGAACCCAGCAGATTGAATGTAATAGCCATACCTTTGAGGGATCCTGCTTGATTTAATGGGATAATGTTGTTTGGAAGAAATTCAACTATTCAGTTCCCCTTCTAAGATGTGTACAAAACTCTTCGACAGGACATAGCCAAGAGTGATAGTCTTTCGGATTGCTTCTAGGTCTCTTTTTATGAACAGGAATGATGATACTTTTCGGGCCAGGAAGAAGGGAGTGCACCATTCAAACTAATGGCGGAAAACAGGGCGTGTAACACCTGGGACCACCATAGGGGAGTTATATTAATCAAGTCATTATATACCCCATCAGGGCCGGGAGATTTTTTGAAGACTTGAAGATAGTGACAATAGTAGCAACCATTCTAGTGCCACCTCACATGTATGTCTTGATCACTAGGCATTCGTTCACTTTGCAATCCATTGGTTTCCCCTATAAACCTTTCACAGTCTCCTTCAGAGGCACCTCCCATAAGGGTGTAAGACGTATGAGCTAGTTACACCTTTATACCATCCCTAGGTTACACCCTTTCTCACGTTCTCATCTACTAAGACTCTTTACTACCGTTATCCTTTCCCAGTTTGATGATTTGTATTCATTTTTCCTCGATCTTCTGGCTTATGTCTTTCCCCAATGAATTCAATTTTCCAGTCTTATATTTATCATCTCTTTCAGCTTTCATCCCGTTCCCTTGTCGCCCCTCTTTTCGCCTCTCCTAGCTGCCTCTCCTTTACTGTGCGTCTGTAGTTTTGTTTTCTTTGTATTGTTTTTAATGTATTCATGGATCAGCTTGCTCCTGCTTCTCTTTTATCGCTCTACTCTCCTCCTCGTTCTTTGTATTCTTCTTCCTTAAGCTTAAGAACATGCTACATCCTATGTGTGCACACTCCTGTTTCCACGCCTGTTCTCTTCTTGCTGCCATATTCTTGAATGCTCTTCTTTTGCATCTTCACTCTGCCACGACACTTCCTCTGTTTCGTTCATCTCTTAAACACTGCCTTCTTTCTTCTAACTCCGACGAAGACTGCTACTTCATGCTGTGTGCATGAGTTTTGTACTGTTTTTGAAATGTATGTACAATGCTTGGAAAGAAATGCTTTACAAATGTAAAAATAATTCATTTACACTAAAAAAGACTTCCCACTCGATGCCCTCTATCCTCGGAGTGAACGCTATGCCCCCTAGCTCTTTGATGCATACTGCTCTGCCCGCCCCTAGCACAGTTCGCCACCTTTGCTCTAGTCGCAACGTTGCTAAGCATTTTTATGAGCCTTTATTTAGAGAGAATAGTATAAATAGGTCTACTGAGTCTGTCCAACAGCAGGCCACCATATCTAATAATTCCAGCAGATATAGTGGCATGATCTCCCTCATATCCCAAAATTCTTTCCTAAAGAGGTGATTTCAATGATATCTTACTTCGGGCATTTGGCTGACTTTTCCATATCTACCAGTCATTTCCGTGGTCCCACTGACAGTATTGGGACATCATCTGAGATGTGTTGTTTAAGTCATGACTATAACACGTGTATAACAGAGAAAAGAAAAAAATCCAGGGGCATTCATTACAAAAGTATCAAAAACGTGTATTAATTGATACAACATATTGATTAAATCAAGAATAAATCCAAAATAGTTAAATTAAAGCAGAAAACAATTTGTGTTCAACCTGTGAAGAGAGCTTCGCTACCTGACAGGCTCAAAAGCCTATTCCTTATTCGTGGATATGAGGTGGATCATAGAGTCAATTGCCACCTGGATAGCAAAGGAAAGATAATTGGCTACAGGCTAATTTATATACGTTGTTAAGTGCCTTCAATTTGTTATATCAAACATGCACTCACCAAAATATGGTTAGGCACGCATCACGCGATACATACAATATTGTGCCAAGGGCATGACACGTGCAAAGAATAAATGCACAGCACTGTAATCCGGGTTATCATCGCCGTCACCACTCGCCAAATTTCTATACAAGCGAAGTGAGAAAATGTTGTTAATCTCAATTCGGTAATATTATGATCTCAATATCAGCGACTGCCTCACTTACCAAGGATTGCATATTAATGAAGGCAGGCTCATTCCATACTAGCTCAGAGCCTGCTTGTCCTCCGCTCGCAACCGCTGCATCTGAATTCATGCAGTATTTGGAAAAGCAAAAGTTTCCCTTTCAATCGCTACATATATATAGCGCAACAGATGTACCAGGGTCACATGACTCTAAATCCTGAAGACCGCACTCAACGGTCTCCATTAACTCACAAGCACAGGAACCTTATCCCCCAACACATTCATGGAGATAGAAAATGGCCTCTCGCTAACTACTGTGAGAAGCTGAATAAAGAGTGCCACTAAAGAAGTATCCAAATTGCTACCTGCTAAACCTCATATACAGTATGTCTTATAAGGAATGATACGGTATAAACTAAATAGTTATTCACTTATCATTGCTATCCAGATGTCTCAGGTTGTCAACAAAGCTACACAAATCCCACTGCTAGAGAAAAGCTTTTGAATTTCAGAAGTCGCAGAGCTAGATTATGTGCGAAAATTCAATTCTTCCATGGAATACAGACCTTGTTCAAATGTCTTGATGTTGAAAATCCATAACTGTTCTTTATAAGCCTGCTTTTGTGCTTCTCTCACAAAAGTTGACTCCTGAATTTTCTCCATCCAGAACCAGGTCAGCTCTTGCAACGTTTGTACCATTTCCACAAAATGAGTTACTGAAGTGGCACTTAACACCCTGTTGCAAATTTATGAGCGATGTTCATTTATTCTTAAATGAACTTGATGTTTTCCCAATGTACAGGTAGTAAAGGTGCGCAATTGTACATATTGTGTGGGTTGATTATGTTTTTAATTGTATGTGTTTTTTTAGGTTAAATGTGTTTCCCTGATGAAGATGTGGTAAAATTGTTTCCAATACATCAAAACCAGGCGGTCCTGTCCAATTGCCTGACAATGAGATTATACAAATTAATTGTTTCCATTCTAGGCTAGATGTGTCTGTCACTAAATCTGTCATTTACGTTAATTGTTTTTTTAAATTTAGTTTTTTGGGTTGAATATAATTGTCAGAATTATGTATGTGTATGATTATGTTTGGTGGATGTGTGAGGGTGCATTTAAAGACCCTAAACAGAAGCCCATTCCACATGAATAGCAGCCATTTTAACACCGGAACCAAAAACGGCCTGACTTTTGCTTTCCCTCTCACGTGAATGGCAGGAATTTAAACATTGCAACAAAAACGGCTTTGCTTTTTCCTTTGTTGCTCATGTAAAGAGAAAAAACCATGGAGAAAGAGGCCTTCCTATCATTATCAACAGACAAGCAGCAGTTTAATTCACAAAAGAAGGAGGAATCAAAGAATCATATGACATGGAAAACAGGATTTTAAAACATTGGAAGCAAAAACGGCCTGCACATGTGTTTGCAAATAAAAACAGCTTAAAAAGCCATAATGGAAAAAGATATCACTGCTCACAGAAACATTTCAGGAAAGCAGAACAGGATGTGTGGGTTGATCAAAGCAATGTGTATATGTTTCACCCACAAAACTCCAGTGACAGTTGAAGGGACACTTACTTCAGAAAACACCTGTTCAGGCTGGGTGCAAAAACTTCACAATGAAAAGCCGCACTCCAGTTGGATGTCACAGCTCCCATCTAATAACCCCACAATAAAATTTGATGCTGCTGAAGGCGTCAAAAATAATTATTCTGCAGACTTGCTGTCGGGAAAGCAGGGACTTCAAGAGAAGGCCACCCTGGGCAGAAGCATGACTAAAAGGTGTGAGTCCTTGTTGCACCCAGTTCAAAGAGCCCACACTAACTCAGAGACTCATAAAAATCTCTGGTCACAGGCTGACCCAGGGTAACAAATGGCTGTGGGGGATCAAGCAGCCACCCCATTTGTTGACTGAAACCCTCATCATTAATATAAAACACAATTTCATTTTTAGGCAGTTTACGCAGCAATCAGACTGAGGATTAATTTCATTTTATGCCATTTTTCATGCAATTTCCAGGGGGTTTTGGGGGTATAAAATGCACCTACCTGTGACTCTGTGAACTGTAACGGCCAGTTAGACTAGGTTTCTGGCTGATCTGAACATGTTACAAAAGTGAGAATGAGGAAAAGGTGGAAAATGAAATTGGGAATATGCTTGGTAACTTACATATTCATAACTGTTGTACATTTTATGAAAATGATGCAAATGTGACACATGGCCATGCTACATTGTCCGGGTTTAGCGGTCGGCTTATCTAATTCCCCATGATCAGCTAAAACAGAATATATGGTTTGTATGGCAGTTGCTAGTACAATTATGAAGTTGTAATACATAACTAGTTTTTGCCAAAAAGTTGAAAAGAGAACAAAGGAGAGTGACAAATGGTAAAAGACAGGTGGTGCTCCCAAACCCTAAACCAATCCTGACTGGGGGCAGAGAGAGAGACGGTAAAGTTCCAATCCTAGCAGCAGGGATTATTGCAGGGTACTTCCTCTAGATTGTAAAATTAGTGATTTAATTTCTGCTATATAAGGGGACTGTGCTAGGACTCAGGAGAGACACACAACAACCGGGGAAGACAGAAAAAGGAGGACAGGGAGAAGGCTGCAGAAACTTACCATACTTGAGAGTGGAGTGACCAGATCCTCTGCCCTATTTGTCTGGAGTGTCCTGAGATGCAGCTTGCTTTTCTGATCCTTATAAAAAGGCTTGCTATGTAATTAGGAATCACCCCAGCCCTACATTGCATAAGCCCTCAATTTTTGTAGCAGTGCATCCAATATTTCCCCATTGAAAACCCCAATTGCCAGTATAGTTCCGTCATCTCCCCATAGAAGAATGTCTTGCTTGCCTGTGTATGTTTGCATATCCCCATTGGAAAACACCTAATTTGCTGTGTAAATCCTTAGTATGTTTGTAAGTAAATCAATTAATTCCCCCATTGAATTTCACAGGATCGGGACTGGTGGAGTTCGAAACCAACAATCTTTTTCCCAGTGTTTTTGTTAATTGTTATAGTCATTAAAGCGTTACTCAAAAGAATCAATCCCCTTGTGAGCTGAAAAACAAATGTGTCCATGTGTTTAAATGATGCCCTGCTAAGCGAATTTTCATTTGCCAGTGTCATTCCTCTTTGCACTTTTCAGCCTGAACCAAAACTGATTTTAGTTTTGTGAGCTAAAACCCTTTCCCAGAGACTACCTGTCCTTCTAAGCCTCATTGTAAAATAATTTCTATTTGCCACTGTATTTTCCCTTTGCATTTGCTTTTTCTCGAAAAATGATTTTCCTACTTTATTTCTATTTTTCCTGGTGTGCTGATTAGTTTTCTCTAAAACTTTGCCTGTCTCCTAAGTGTAAGCAGTACGAATGTTCTTCTATTCTGTCCCCTAGCAGTTGAAAAAAAAATAAAAAAACATTCTTCCATTTTGCTCCAAAAAAGGATTTCCCCTTTCTTTGCTGGCTTCCCATATTGTGGTGGTGGGCTTCACCCCAAAACCAATGTATCCCCTATATTCCTACTCTTTGACACTGCATTCCATTCCAAGGAACCAAGTTCAATTGATGTTTGTGGGTAAGTGTTGCAGGGCAGAGTGCTTAACTGTAGGTGCTATCACTTTGTGTGGAATTGTTATTTTCCTGTTTCGTCATTAAAACAAAAGCGAGTGTAACAGTCTATTTCAACCTGGTCGCTCTAAATAGGATGTTGCTTTTGTGTTGCCACAATTTTGGTGGCTGTTGTATTTTTATTATCCTTATTTACATTGAATAATACATTAATAAAATATCTTATTAATACACAACAGCCTGGTTCCTATTCTGTTGTGACACAGGGAGGGAGGTTGGGTGTGAGACGGGTTGGAGGCCTACTCAAAAGAATCCATAGTATACTAAAAATAAAAAGTGTTTTATCGTGCGCCACATTCATTGTAGTGGAAGGAGTTCACTGGCTGGCGTGTGCTGTGTAATAAACCAGTGACAGATGAATATTGTAAATTATGGGTGAAACTATTTTTTTTGTTTTCATTTTCCCAGTTTAATTGAATTATTTTGAATTTATTCTTGATGCAATCAATATTTTGTATTAATTAATGTTTTTGATACTTTTGTAATTAGTCCATCTGGATTTCTTTTCTTTTCTGCTATTTAACTTTGTGTTCCCTCAATCCAGAGGGTGGGATACCCCGCTTTTCATTTATCCTATAACACAGGTGTAGCCTTTTCAATTATCATATCATGCTCTTTTTGATTTCAATAACATCTCCAATAAAATGGGATTGATGTGTCCTGCTTCATGCCGAAACATATGGGTGTATATGCTAAACCACAATCACATGCAACGTCACATTTAAATTAATTGAAAATTGCATGTACAGGTTAGGGAACCCTCTGCAGCAAATGGGATTACATTTACTGTTGGTAGTTTGTGTACTATGCTGTAATCCGGGTGAGAGATCTGAAGACACCTATCAAGTTTTTGGAGCTATTTTATTTTGCCTCCAAAACGATTTTGCACAGATGAGTATATTTAAACATTTACAAAACTTTCGATAAGCATGAAAGTTTGGTGGACAGATATTTATTTTTTTGCGGAATACAGGTTAGTATCGTCCTCTTTTCTTGCCGAGGAGCAGTTTCCACAGTGATGCACAAATATACAGTACAGGTAAGTGATAACAAAGGGTTTAAACAAGGTGCGATCCAGGACTATGATAAGTCCGGGGGTACTAAGACAACAAAAGTGTACACAACACTATCTATAAACACATATACACAGGGGTTGTGCCACAGAATATCGACACAGGGGTGTTTCGGCCAAACTGGGCTGGGATTGAGCCGAGGTGGTAGTGGCCTTCATCAGGATTGTTACTTGATAGAGGTTCTGTCCGTAAAGGTAATCTGTGGGGGAAGGGGATAGCTGTCAGGATCTCAAGTAATTGAGGGTTCATTTATGTATTAATCAATAATGGCTGATTGGTGCCTAAAAATACACTGAGGGTGTATTAAAATGGAACAGCTTACCGTCTGCTGTGGTGCAGCGGGAACGCTGTGCTTGGAGTCCTGTTATGGTTGCCGGACTCTTGGGAGCATGTCTGCAAATGACATCAGAGGACTCGTATGAATCGGGTCACTCAGGCTATTTAATAGAGCATATGTTCTCAGGGAGCTGTGAAAACAAAGGTAAGTATACCGTCATCTCCACATGTGGGGGAGACCGTGTTTTCAAAGGAAAAAACGAAAAAACTTGGGCCAACGTATATCCAGCATGGGATGTGTTTTAGAGTGCTGAGTGTTGGACCCGGAAGAAGGGACACCGTTGGTGTGGGTATCTTACAAGAGTGGTGTTGTCGGTATAGCCAAAAGGTGAGAGGGCCATCATTTTAGTGTCCTGTGGGTAACAGGAATCAAGTTAAAAGCCCATGGTGAACTATAGGCTCCAAGGCACTGCTTACTGTGATTCTACAGGGAGCATGCACGAGAAAAAACAATACGATATTTGTGAAGTCCCAGACATTGTAACGTAGCAGTGTGGTTCTCATGACTAGATACTGCTAAGGGTATACTTATGCTGGATCAAGGCGGGTTGCTAAAAGTTGCCAGTTCCGTAGTGTCAGACAGTTGGTGTTTTCCAATCGTTTTGCAAAAGCAGTGGTTTTGCAAAAAATGCTGCTTGCACGTTTGTATTTATTGCTAGACAAGATTAAAAAGCCTCTGCAATTGTGCAAGTGAACTATAAATAGTTATGCTTGTGACTTGACAATGCGCTAGAAGCCGCTGGTGCCTTAGTTTCAGAAAAATAATGTTTTTCCAATCATTTTGTAAACAAAAGTGCAGCAGTGCGTGTTTGTTTAAATGGTGGCAAAAACGGACTAAAAGCCTCCACAGTGCGTGAGTGAACTGCAAAGAGACAGTGCACCAGGTGGGAAATGCTGGAGGTGCCTAAGCTGTCTGTTCTCAAATCCAAAAGATGCAGGAAAGAGCATAATGGGCTGCAAGACTCACCGATGCTTGTTGAGGCGTCTGCGCTCCTCGTGGTAATGGTTGCTGCCGAGGAGTGCAGATGCCATGGGTTAAAAGCATACACCAACCAGTTTATTCAGCCAATGGGGTACCCGATGGGTACTGGGGTAGGAGTGTAACCATTGGATGGAGTAACGGCCGTTGTGATTGGTGTCCAGGAATTAGCCAATGGTGAAAGAGCAACAAAAGGGTCAGCCATGACCCGTGTGAAAAACCTCTCTGGGAGGATGCAGGCCTCTATCATGGGTGACATAGGAAAGTAGCCGGACAGTAGTGGCCACAGGCACAGGGGGGTGTATGCCCGATTCATACGAGTCCTCTGATGTAATTTGCAGACATGCTCCCAAGAGTCCGGCAACCATAACAGGACTCCAAGCAAAGCGTTACCGCTGCACCACAGCAGACGGTAAGCTGTTCCACTTTAATACACCCTCAGTGTATTTTAGGCACCAATCAGCCATTATTGATTAATACGTAAATGAACCCTCAATTACATGAGATCCTGAAAGCTATCCCCTTCCCCCACAGATTACCTTTACGGACAGAACCTCTATCAAGTAACCATCCTGATGAAGGCCACTACCACCTTGGGCTCAATCCCAGCCCAGTTTGGCCGAAACACCCCTGTGTCGATATTCTGTGGCACAACCCCTGTGTATATGTGTTTATAGATAGTGTTGTGTACACTTTTGTTGTCTTAGTACCCCCGGATTTATCATAGTCCTGGATCGCACCTTGTTTAAACCCTTTGTTATCACTTACCTGTACTGTATATTTGTGCATCACTGTGGAAACTGCTCCTCGGCAAGGAAAGAGGACGATACTAACCTGTATTCTGCAAAAAAAGAAATATCTGTCCACCAAACTTTCATGCTTATCGAAAGTGTTGTAAATGTTTAAAAATACTCATCTGTGCAAAATCGTTTTGGAGGCAAAATAAAATAGCTCCAAAAACTTGATTGCTGTCTTCAGATCTCTCACCCTGATTTCTAGCAATCTACATACAGATACCCTCCTGGACATATCAGGACTCCGCCAGGCGCCCTTTACATACTCTATGCTGTAACCCGCAATGGAAGTTACCTAGAAGAATCATGCCTTACACCACGGACCTGTGGCCCGAGCCTGTAGAATAACACAGTGGTCTGTTTTTACTTCATACATCCCTGGCCTGAGTTAGTACATGTGGGGTTGCACAAGACTCATCCCTCTCACCACTGCTCTTCAACATAAACTTTACCCCACTCATCAAACTCATGAAAAGACATGGGGCCTCATTACACGGACGGCGGTAAGGGTTAACGGTCACCGTTAATGGCAACGGTGACCATTAACCCTTACCGCCGTACTACGAGGTCCCTTTGCGGGTTGGAGGATTTAACGCCTGCTTCTTGCAGGCGTTAAAATCCAACCCGCTAAGGGACCTCGGAGCTAATTACGGCACCGCAAAATTGCGGTGGCGTAATTAGCGCCTTCCCCATTTCCATAGAGCCCTATGGGGCAGAAATGGGAATGGGGAAGGGCAATGGCGGAAAGGGGATTTACCGCCCCTCCAACCTTGGAATGGGGCGGTAAATCCCCTTTCCGCCAAGGCGGTGCCGGTATTTTACCGGCATGAGCCATGGCGCTAATAGCGCCATGGCTCACTGCCTTCCGTGTAATGAGGCCCATGGACTCACCTAATACAACTATGGAGACGACATGCAAATCATCTATAAAATCACAGGAGAACGAGACCAAACCTGTACCAAATGCCTCACATAAATAAATGGATGGATGAGCACCAACAGCCTTAAACTCAACCCATCAAAACAGGAATCATGGCCATGCCCAACAATCCATCAACTCAACATCAGATTCCATGAAAGAAAGGCTTCTTCCATCTAGGCACCCTGAAACTGATAACACCCTTCCTCAACCTCGCACACAGACCGCTTGCCATTATCTCCCTCGTTATGTCAAGAATAGACTACGTCAACAGCATCTACCTTGGAATGTCAGACTACCTCACCAAAAACTATAGTGAACACAGAATACAGCAGCAAGACTACTCCTCATACTCAGGAAAAGAGAACACATCACACCAGCACTGAGATCCCTACACTGGCTACCAGTGAAAAAATGCTTTACTTCAAAACACTCTGCATAACTCACAGAGCAATCCATCGCCAAGGAACAGAATTCATGCAAGAAGTGATCTCCATCTACAGACCAAAATGAACCCTAAGATCCAGGAATGACATACATCTTGAACCCAAACAATATTTGAAAATGAAATATGGAGGATCAGCCTTCTCATAAATCTCACAAAACTCTGGAACTCCTTCCCCAAGGAAATACACACAACAGAAGGTCCCCTGAGTGTCATGAAACTACTAAAAACATAGCTCTTTAATCTGCCAGCCTAAAAATTAAGCACTGTTTTAGAGAAACACCAATCTTGATACAATGAGAGACACCACACCACGGAACCACTATAACTGACTCAACCAAAATGCGCAGGCCCAACAAAAGAAAATATAATATCGCTAACCATCATAAAAGAAATGTCAGTCTAACCGACTATATAACCTGCAAAACCATACATACCATTCTCACCATTAACCCTACTAAAACTCTCAATTTTCCTACAAACACACCGCTTAACCACCATCAAATACAACGCCGACATCTCACTGAATCATTACACTCAATATCCAACTACACCACAGACACACAAATCAATCCTATTCAGAATCACACACCAAAACAAAACAAAACAAAACCAGAACCACTTAGAAGCAAACCTAGCACACAGTGTCCGTTTATTCCGGACTGAAACTACCAACAGCACAGCAAAAGCATGCTTGCACTCGGTATCGAGTCTATCCATCGAAATTAGTTTCCTACAATTCAAACCCAACGAAAATTATCCATTTAAATGCATTTCCATCGAAATGGATATTCATTGAATGAATTTCGATGGATTTCAATGGATTGCTTGGGGAAAGGGTAAGTTATAGGGAGCTGTCCAGTGCTGAAATATAATAAAGATTTCAGCACTGGACAAGGGTTACATGTTTAAAGTGGGATTTGGAGGGGAGATAGATGGGAGAACCCCTGGGGGTTGAGTGGGGTTTGGGGGGGACTCCCCCAATAAACCATAAATACCCCAAGTTATAGGGCGCTGTCCAGTTTAAAAAATATAGATTTCTGCACTTAGACAGCTCCCTGTAACGTTATGTTTCATCGAATTTCCATGCAGAAAAATGTAAAGTGTTTATATAACGAAACCCTATTCGATGAAAGGGTTTCGATGGATAAACACTTTGCACTTTATGTATGGGAATTTGATGAAACATTTGTGATTGGTTGAAATTCGATGGTACTTACCCTCAATGGTAAATATTCGATGGAAAGACGATAAACCCTTGCACTCTCCCTCTCCTCCCCCTTACGTACCTTCCTCTGCCCCTCCTTCCTTTCAGGTCGGCCTGGGGACCATGAAAATGGCAGCAGTGCACGGAATAAACCTCATATACATAACATAAAATATACCTGCCTATCCAGGTTGGCCTTGGACGGGGCTAGTCCCGCTCTGTGTTTCTATGACAACACCATGGAAGCTGTAGCAGTCCTTCAAATGCAATCCACTTAGCAGCTGCGGGCAGGGTATTGCCTGAAAAAAACGAATTGCAGAATAACAAGGCCAAAAACGCCAACAGTTTTGTAATCTATTTTGTTTGGACTTTTGTTGCACACTTTTCCGCAATAAATCGATAGTGAGCTGAGAAGGTAATTTACTAAGGTCTGGGCATGTGTGGGGACTGTTGTATTCCCTCCCGCATTACATTATTACAAAAACATGAAAATAAACAGGGAGAAAAGGTGAAAATTAGATCTAAAGGTATTTGGTGATTTGAGCCTTGTTGTTTTATTTTCTTTACCTCAGAGATTGCTTTGGTTTTGCTTTGGCGTGCACGTGGGATCTTCCTGAACTTGTTCACTTCCTGGCTCGGGCCAGGACTCCTCTTCGTGTTTATTTCCGCTTTCCATAGGGTTGTTCCGCCACAAAATGAATGTCCTTGCTGTGCTTAGCCCTAGGCAACAGTTGTCTGTTTATCAGTCTGCCTGACCTAGCGGCAGCCGTCCCCGTCCAGGCTCAGGAAGGGCGACTCCGGCGAGTCACTAAATCATGATAGTGCTCCTCCCGAGGAAGATCTCAAGTCTATGGTAAATATGTTACTCAGATTCCGCCTCGAATGTTATATTATTAGGATTTTACTGGACACCGCGGCGGCCATGTACGTATAGTTGCGTGTTAGGGCTACCAGTGACCAAACTTGGCGAACCTCTCCTGCCAAAGTGACCTGCTTATATTTGCGTGTAGTCACTTCCAAACCTTGGTGACACCTGAATATTCAATGGTCAATTGTGGGGGACAGACGAACCCACCCCACCAAAAAAAAAGGAAATCTCAATCCGCCTTCCATCTCATGGCTTGAACCACCATCCCTGACACCAACTCAAGAAACAGGAAATGGGTGCATCTACTCCAGCACACGAGCGCCGGAAATAGATAAACGATCTAGCCCGCCTTCCTTTCCCAGAGGGGGCCTATCATGACCCAGTAAGTCAATGGAGCATGTTATAGGGCCTTCTGGGCGGGTGGTCATGTGAGAAGGATTGACAACAGTTTAAATTCCCTGGCAGAAACATTTTGGTCTCTCGTGATACCTCAATGTTTTCCGGAAACATTTTTGAAATGTTTGAAGCACCAGGGGCCAAGGAGCCAATTGCCCCTTAACCCTTTAGCGACAGGGGCAGGAACCGCAGAGATGTTTACAGTATTCACCTTCCGGCCATGCATCCTGAGTGATCTGTGCGCAGTGTCAATGTTGCTGGACACTACCATTGGCTTTTAAAGTCATATGCATGAATTGCCTGCACTGCAGTGATTTCGAGTAGCATCCGAGCTCGATAGCCGATAGTGAGTTCTTCGAATGATGAGTGACAAGTGCACACCGAAAAGTTGCAAAGGTAGCTAAGTGGGTTGAGCAACCGTTGCTGAGATGTTATATGTTTAATGCTCCATGTAGATTTTGGGGTTTTTCTCCCCCAATTCATTTTGAAAAATGGGCTATAAAATGCACTCTTTCGATCTGGACTCCCTCGATTCTCTAGGTCATTTGCTTATATTTAGGGACAGGGATTTCTGCTCCCATGGTGAAAATCAAATGTTGCCGCCCATGCCAGTGACGTGCTGTCAGACTCGGACTGGCCTCTAGAGCAATAGGCCAATGGCCGAACCAAAAACGCAAAATGCTGGTGTGAGGCAGTTTTATTTGGTCAAAGTGGGACACTTCTTTGACCAATGTGGGCCAGTTTGATGATTTACTTCACTATGCAGCTAGTAGTTTTGACCAGTGTATAATATTCTTTAAAATGCACAATTTGCATCACATTTTGTCAAAAAACTCCCACTTGGGTACTATTCAAACAGTGTCACAAAAGGAATGAATAGCCATTTGCAACTGTGGGCCACTTTTTCATTTGTGCCAAGTCAATTTCATGGCCTAGTCCGACCCTGCGTGCTGTTCCTAGAACAAACAACGCACCCGGTGATAGCAATGCACACTGCTCCAACAATCCCGGCCCTGCCACATACACCAGTGTCCTTAATGGGAGAAGGGCACATAATACAACTGATCACAGTTATAACCCCAAAACTGGTTCCTGCAATGCCAACCGTGGCCAATATACACTGTGGACCTGATTCATGGAATCGTGCGCAGAAATGGCGCAAGGGGTGCGTGGCAAAAACTACCCTGCGCGAGCCGTTGCGCAGGAAAGAAATTGGGCTCCCCGTGTGTTCATGGATTCAAACGCACATTACTAGCCGTCACGCAAGTAAAAACAAGCTGCACATGGAACACCCACAACACTCCCTCACGCACACCAACAAGCAAGCTAACGGCCAAACCAGACGCAAGCCTCCACGTCCACCCCTGAAGCACCATCCAGTACACCTTTGAGAAGGCGCGCCCTCCCCCACAAGCCCAGTCTGCACCCCAGGGAAACCGTGGGCCCTTCCTCGCAAGCCCAGGCTGCACCCCAGCGAAAGCGCAGGCCCTTCCTCACAAGCCCAGGGTGCACCCCAGCAAAATAGCACACATCACCTCGCAAGCACAGGCTGCACCCCAGCGAAAACGCAGGCCCTCCCTCGCAAAGCCAGACTGCACCCCAGTAAAATCGTGCACCACACCTCGCAAGCCAAGGCTGCACCCTCAAGTCTGGACACCACCCCCCAGCCTCCTCACCTGTGACCCCCCCAAGGTAGCCCCCTCCAGACTGGACACCACCCTCTTTCACGTGTGACACCCTCAGGCAGCCCCCTCCAGACTGGACACCACCCATCCAGCCCACCTCAACTGTGACACCCCCCAGGCAGCCCCCTCCAGAATGGACAGCACCCCTCCAGCCCCCTCCAGGCTGCACACCACCCCCTCATCCCCCCTCACCTGTGACACCCCCCCAGGCAGCCCCCTCCAAACTGGACACCACCCCCAAGCCTCCCCAGTCTGGACACCTCCCCCCAACCCCCATCACCTGTGATACCACCCAGGCAGTCCCCTACAGTCTGGACACCACCCCCCCAAATCCCCTCACCTGTGACGTCCAGGCAGCCCCCTCCAGACTGGACACCACCCCCCCAAACCCCCTCACCTGTGACCTCCCCAGGCAGCCCCCTCTAGACTGGACACCACCCCTTAACCCCCTGACCTGTGACACCCCCGGGCAGCCCCCTCCAGACTGGCCACCACCCCTCAGTCCCCCTCACCTGTGACACCCCCCCCCAGGCAGCCCCCTCCAGACTGGACACCACTCCCCCCCAGCCCCCTCACCTGTGACACCCTGCAGGCAGCCCCCTCCAGAATGGACACCACCCTCCAGCCCCCTCCAGTTTGGACAACACCCCCCAGGCAGCCCCCTGACAGTCTCCCACAATATCAGTGCAATGCATGTCTGCAGCTTACCTGAACCTCTGTGCCCTGCCAGCATCATGAAGTGGAACACCAACATGTCCACCGCAAACAAGAGCAACAGGATGCACTGGGGATCCATCCAGGACTGGAGCATCTGCTGACACACCCTTCAAGACCTGAACTAGCCCCACCCATACACATGCGACAAGTGGATGCAATGGCAAGTGGCATGTGCATGTTGGCTATGGCACATTGCCAAGGAATCAAAACACACTAACTGAACGTGTGTCTATGACAGAAGTAAACCTACTAACAAATATGAAATATCCACAAACAATGGCCAGGCGAGTCACCACCTGAGCATCAGTGACCTGGGTGGAAGGGGTGGCAAATTACCTGTCAGGGAACAATAACATGACAGGGCCATGCACTGGTGATGAGAGGGCAGTCAGAGAGTGCATGAGTCACAGAGACCTGAGAATTGTGCTGCTACTCCGAAAGAGCAAACATGGCTCACTACTGTATTTCAGTGTCCGAGGTGGAGCAACACATGAGAGAAGGCAGTGTGTGACTGCACATGCTGGTGGGCATGTCTGCATTACATATGTTTAACACAGCACTTACAAAACAGCCATTAACAGGACCACGGAAAACCTCCACAGTGAGCCCACCTCCCTCCGCCCCAACCACACTGATCGTAAACACACACTGATTCTAAACAGCTAAATGCAAATGAAAACATACAGTGCAGACCTAGTCGTCTGATGGACCCACCCCCACATGCCAGGAACATGTGCATTCTTCCAGTCGCACCCATCACAGCAACAACAAGACACATGCATGTATGCCACAAGACACATGACTTGCAATGGAAAGATGCACTTGCACCAAAGAGGACTCTCAATGTTTCCGACACACAAATGAACTGCATGAAGCGTGGAATGTAACCAAAAGAAAGATGTACTGAAAATAAATATGTACAATTAAAACGGCAATGAAGGACAAAGCAGTCAAGGGGAAAATATGAAATGACATAAAAAAACCCTATGCCTTAATAACTATATACATGAAAAACAGGGGAAGGAAAGTCTGCAAAGTCCGGAAACATTTTTTTTAAAAAGGAAAACCCCTACATAACTATGTACAACGCAGCAGGCTTGTCCTCCTCTCAGATCTCAGTCAGCCTTTCCACTAGCGCTGGGTCCAGTGCCATGTCCCCCCCACCCTCAGGCAGGCCTCTGTTGTTGCCTGGAGGGCTTACAGGTTGTTCAGCATCCATGTCTCTATCACTTGCGCTTCCCTGCAAGTGGCCTCGAGGAGGGCAGTCCACCTCCTTGCATGACGCAGCACAATCCCAGCCCTGGCCATCACTACTCCTGCTTCCTGTGCCCTATGCCTCTCAGACACGATCTGGCCTTCATAACGCTGGAACATGGAAGACAATCTGTGCTTTTTGTCTATGTGAGCCCCCTGCCTCACTCTTCCCACCTGCCTCCTTTGGGTGGTCTGCCCTGCCAAAAACCACCTCCTCCTCATTGCCACCTGCTTACTCAGTGCCGGGTGCCTGCTATGTTGGTATGCCCTACGAGCTGATGATGATACCCGGGGGCGTACAGCACCTGCACTACTCATAGGTGCCTGCTGTCCCTCCATTGACTTTGTCGCTGTCGGTGCCTGGGTAGGCATGGTGGCCACCACAGCTGCTGTGCCTTGGACTCCTAACGTGGGCAGGGATGTGAGTTCCACCAGACGGGGCATTGTGGGTGGGACTGGTGCACAGGGGGCCCTGCTGGTATCTGGGCCGGTAGGCACCCTGGAGGATTAGTGGTGCACAGAGGAGGAGATGAGGAGGTGGTTGCAGCAGTGAACATCCCATGGAGTACACCACGGAACAGGCATGCTGCAAGCCAGGACAGAAGGCGGTATGGCTCACTGTAATGATGGGAAAGCAGACTACGAGTAGCATGCACAACATCACGAATTACACCTGTCCGCCTCGTCAACGCGGCCAGCAGGGGCAGCACATAATCCCAGATGTACACATCAGATGGCAAGGGGTTGGTGGACACACCAGCCGACAATGGGGGATGGGTGTGGGTGGAGGCATCCCGGCAGGTGCACATTGCTGCATTTGATGCCCTAGGGACAGGATTTTGCAGAGGCACCTCCACGGTGGTCTGCACAGCCTCATGCCCCTGGGACAGGACTGCAGTATGCTCACCCACCTTAACATCCCCGCCTGACTCCATGGGCCGGGCTGCAACGGCCACCTCCTCCACCTCCCCCTCCATCAACCTGGATGACTACAGGGCGTATTCTGCTATGGATGGCCCCTGTGTGCCATCCCCTGTCCCCACCACTGCTGAAGAGACAACTCCCACCTTCACCTTCTTGGACTTACCCCCAGCAGCCCTGCCCGATGTCACTGGTGCTGCCCCTGCCACATCGGTCCCCGAAGAAGAGCTGGCATGGGTGCGTGGCTGTGGCCTGCGCCTCTGCCTGGTGGAGGCATCCCTGCATATATGCTCCACAGCACTGCTTCCACCCTCTTCATCAGATGCAACTGTGGAAAAGGAGACACAGAACAGCCACATCAGTGTACTGCACCAAAACCAGCGTGGCATCATCAGCATTCACAGGAACAAGGGAACAAGGTCAAGGGAACAACCATAAACCTCCACACCCACACACATGGATATGCCATCCACATCCATGCAGACATCTGCCTGGCTATCACTCCACACAATCACATCAAACTGCATGCCACTGCCACAACCAATCTATTGTGTATGCTATACACACATGCATCAATTGCACATGCACATGTGAGCATGCCATAGCAACAAGCACATACACATGACATGCACACACATCAACTCAGAGTGCCCAAGCAGTGCCATGACCAATCACATCTGAGTCCTGTGAACTACAGTGCCTCAACGTGACTAAGCCAGACATCCAAATGTATGTGTTGCATCCAGGTGTGAGTGATGCACAGTCACACATTACCATTTTGGGCACATACACATGAGCATCATGCATCATGCATGCACTTGATATGGGTAACACTACCTCAACTGGCACACTTGCCAATCTGGATCGTAACAGGTAACATTGCATGTGCATGGTCTGCAAGACAGCACTACAACACATAATGCAAGTAAGAGCACATTTAAAATCCAAAGATGTCTCAGTGCACACATGGAGAGCAATGTCTGGGGCATGCATGCATAAATCCGTTTCAGAAGCATACTTGCTGCAAGCCTAAGGGGATCACTGCCAACATGCTGGTACATGCACAACACACATGCACCGCATGGCTACACACCAGTCAACTCGAGATGTTGGCATAATTCACAGACCTGGGTGTGCAGTGCCAGGTAAAACCTCTCTAGGACCTGCGTGTAGTTCCCCGACATCTGGCACATGCGCGCACGGTGCCTCTGCGTGGTACCACCGGCCTGGATGAATCGCATGGCCTTGCTGTGAGTCCTGGATTTTAAATCCTCCCAGCATGGTCTCGAAGGAGTGAACTGCCACCCCCTGCCACCCCCTCCACGTTGAAGGCATCTGTGATCCCGTTCCAGATCTGATGATGTCCTTCCTTGCCGCGTTGCATCACAGGGTTGAAGATGGCATCACAATGCTCCAGGACCTTCGCCACCAGGATGTCAACTTCACTAGTGCTGAAGTTTATAACCCTCGGCCTCGCTGCCATGGGGTTGAAACTCTGGTGTGAGGATGGTGGTGCTGGCATGGTAACCCCGAGGCAGGAGTGGGTGGGCAGAGTGGTCCTGGAGCTCTGATGTGGAGCGGTGGTGGTGGAATGGCATGGTTGGAGTCCAACAAAGCAGCTGAGGTGGTCACAGGGCCGGAGACAGGAACATAGGGAATGGCTGCACAGCAGGCACTCCAAACGCATTGCAGGTGGGCATTAGGCACACATACTGTACAGGCAGCAGCAGATGGCAAAGTTGAAGGCAGCACAGGGCAGGTGGAGGCAGGCCAAAGGGCATGGAGGCAGGAGCGTGGGTCTTCCATGTCTCGCAATGATGGCACCCATGAACAGAGTGAAGTGACTTTGTGCGTAAAAAATGAGAAAAGCATGGACATGTGAAATCAGAGGAAAGGCCCTCAGTGAGTAACTTACGTGACACACGCTGCACAAAGGTGTTGAGCATGCCATATTCGAGGATACATTAATACGTGAAGAAGCTAACTCCGAACGTGTGTGCAAAGGGGAGGAGATGGACGAGTAGAGTACTGCATATTTTGGGTTGCCATGCAATCCGTTCACTTCAGGGACTGTACAAACTTCTTATTTTGGTGGGGGATTTGCCTCTGTGCATACGCGCATCTACTTTTGATTTTTGCGAGGCTAACAGTGAGTCGCATACACATTATATACAACATTTCGTCATCATGTAAGTTCTTCTTCCTCAACATGCCACTGTCATGTGCGGTGTCAAGTGAGCTGAGCCTGTTCCTGCTGTGCAGGCTTTGCCTTCTTGCCACGAGGTATTGGTGCCACCCTGTGCGGCTGGGACCATTTTGGGTTCCAGATGCCGGATCACAAGTGGCCTGCGGCATGGCATTACCCTGTGGGACTGGGGAAGCTGCTTCCAAAGCAGGTCCCTTACCCTTTCGGCAGGGACAGCTGCTTCCACAGCAAATCCCAGAACCCTTGGCGCAGGGACAACTGCTTCCACAGCACATCCCTGACCCTGGTACCGCCTGCCCCCTTTCCCTCTTGGGGCTTTTCCACTCATGTTGCAGGTGCAACGGAAATATGGAAGACACACCAAGTCATTGTCCTGGGCAATATTAGTGAGGGAGCAGTCTACGTGATGGAAGCCGTAGTTCTGTAGTCCAGCAAGGCTCATGTACACCAAGTGTGGATATTATCATATGCGTAACGCACAAGCATCCCAAAAAAATGATAATGCATACGCCATACCAGGATAGCTTCCTAAATAAGAAAAAATCGGTATACGATACGCAGTGGCACCCAGAAACACTAAAAATGCATACGCAAACCCCTGAAAGCTACCAGAAAGGTAAGAATAAGCATGATACCACAACATGCACAGTTCTTTGCTGCATCCGTGATGTGAGTGACTCTGCTCTGCTAGACAAGTGCATGTGTCAGAAATCCTAGTTACACTTCATGCCATGCAGGGTATTGAATCTCTTTTCACACATGTATGTATGTGCTGCCATGCTACATAGAACATCCAAGATGACAACCAACACGCCTTATGGTGTGCCCTGAGTGAGTGTGCATATGTCCAGACTGTGCACATCCCTGCTGTCCCAATGGCAATGACTCCTGAGCTAAATCGTTGTGAGGCCTGCTCACTGTTACCCTCCCACACTCATCCCACACTCCATGGGTCCATGCCCCTCTCCCTCTTGTGGGTCACTGTAACTTGTTCCTGTCTACAACTCCATTGACTTACTCTCTCCACTTCACAGACTTTGCCTAGGTGGTACTCTTACCGCCATACATCACCTGGGACTATTTACTTTTTCCCAGGCTTACGGCATGTTTTCATTGTGTGTAGTCCCTGTCCCAAGACAACACTGGTGTAGCATGTGATGGATGCAGACTTGGATGTGGATATGTGTGTCTGCCTGTTGCCATGTGATGTAATTGCACGTCACAGAGACACGTGCCCAGGCCCATTTCACTGGTATTAACAGTTTGCGGGACCATGGCACATGATTTGCTTCTTATTGACCATGTCGGTTTGCAATGTGTTCACTGTGAGCATGGCCCTGAGCAGGGAATTTTGTTGCCATCTGCATATGCCATGCTCTGATAGATTGTTGTTCATAGTGTATGGATGCTGTATTTCTTATGGCCTCATGCCCTACATTGTGTTGCATGACAGCAATGTGATGCACATGTTTTCTGTAGGCACGTTGCACATGACTCCACATGTCTTTTTCTATCCATGTGCAGGTGAGGATGCACCAGATGCAGAGGAAGAGGAGGAGCATGAAGAAAAGTCTGTGGTGCTTCAGACCACCAGTGGAGGACGTGGCGTGGAAGGCAGTGAGAACCCACTGGTGCTAGAGACCCCCCTGAGCTGTGCTGCAGACTCTTCTGATTCTTTGGACTCAACTGGCTTTGATGCTGAACGGGATGTGCAGTCCTAAATGCTGGTGGAGGTGGATGCACCAATGGGTGGAGCAGTTGGAGCCCGTGAGTCTGCAGGGGTCAGGTGCCTTCACAGTCAGTGGTGGCACACCAATCTGTGCTGGTTAGGGTTGCAAGGCCTCACTCCCATGTATTGGTTTCTGATCCTTGGACAGATATCCAAGGGAGTGTTACAGTCCTGAAGCCAAGGGCACAGGCATCACAGCAAGGGTCGTGCTCCCTTCCATCATGCAGGTGTGGGCCCTGCACAAGTGGGGGACATGTGCCTGAAGGGCAGACAGAGTGGGAGCAGCAGATGTTGTGTTCCGGACACCGGCAGGGTGCTGCCTTTGAGAGTTTGGCTGGGGGCATAGATAGAGTGGCCACTTCCATGACCCCCCCCCCCCCCCAGCTACACAGGTGGAGCAACAGTTGCAAGTTATGCGGTCCACATGCCGCTACCGCAGGCTGCGCATTGGAGGCCAACATCAGGGGCCAATGGGCAGATCTGCAGTGTATGCAGGCATCCCTGCTTGCAGAGGGTCGGCACACAGGGATGCCCTGAGGCGTGAGTTGGTGACCCACAGGCCTGCAATCCATGAGGATTATGTGGTCACCAGAGGACTGTTCCGCCAGGAGTTGTTAGCATTTAGGCAGGCAATCTTGGAGGAACTCTGTGCAACCCATGAGGTTGTGCATAGTGACCTCCAAGACCTCAGTTTGCTGGTGCATTCATCAGTGTCACGCATGGTGACTGACACTGAGGACCAGGCCAGGGCACTGCGTGGTCAGCTTCCAGCACCACTTCTACCTGCAGATTCAACGCTGGATGGGGGTGCCAAGACAGACATGCCTCCCGGTCCACCTTAGTAGACCCCAGGCCCGGATGTTAGCATGTTATTTTTCAGTTGCCCTTTCCAGGTTTATTTGTTTTTTTTGGCGTTTTATTGTTTATTTGAGTTGTGCAGTAGCCCTCTCAAGGCCATGACTTTTGCAGTGGTGGACGTGCAGGCATGCATAGTGAGGTCAACTTGCATGTTTGCATGGTGGTGCTCAGGATGGCATGTGCAGGTAACTATGAGCTCAGAGCGTGATGTGTGAATGGCACTTAATGATGCCTGTTGAAATGAAATGTCTTGTCCCATGTTGTTTCAGTAATCCGTAATGAGGCTGTGACTTCTGTCCCGGGGAGACACCCTGCACCCTTTTTTGTCCATGCTGCTCATGCCCTCCGCCAGGCACTGACCCTCCTGTCAGTCATTCGGAGGCACAGTTCCGGTGAAGGTGATGCGGGATTCAACCATGCCGGCTAAATCAGAAGGTGAGCATGAGCACTGTCTTGCATGTGCAGCATGCCTCATTGATCCCCGTGTTTGCTGCATGTGGAAGTTTCTTATATATGTGCCTTGCATGCTACCATGCAAGGATGGTTTTTTAAGTGGTACTCATGTCACTGTCTTCCTCCCTTGATCAACTCAGCTATGCCTGCACCTACTGTGGTGTAGTACCTGTCATTGGCCATCTCCAATCCAGGCAGTTTACACCTTGATGTGTTTTTATCTTGGCCTTCCCTCTCACTGGCTGTCTCTCTCGCTCTCTGTTGTGCTACGCTGCACTCATGCGCAGATCACAATCTATGTCCTGTCACCCTCTTTTACCCTGTGGTCATTCTGCAGTGGGTGGTCCCATCATATTTTCATGCTCCATTCATGTGTTGTCATGTTTGTGCATGTTCTTTCTGTTGTTACTATGCATGCCATTGCATTTAGGGTATGTGTCTCCCGGTGGGTTGAATCATATGCAAGGCAGGTGGATACCCTGTGCAGGTAAGGGAAGGGCATTTGCAGACACTTGTGTGGTGTTTGACTGGGAGTCTTGCACTTTGTAACGTCCCTCGTAATGCCCGCATTTTCGCTTGTTCTTCCTCATTCCTCGTCTTCAGCTCCCTTTTTAGGTGGCTGCGCAGGACTGGCCCACCCTCTTGGAGTATTGCACAAGGCGTTCGTCGAGTCAAAGTGACGTGGTGGACCAGCGCGAATATCTCGCAAATCCCGGGTAAGTCCGGCGCATTGTTTTCCATGAATCATCCATGAATCGACGAACGAGGACTTGCTCATGATTTCACGTGCAAGCACCCTATTTTCAGCTCAGGTTATTCAATGAATCGGGTCCTGTATGTTTTGCACATTGCCATTTTGCACATTTCTGTGAGTATTCAGGTATCTGTTTTAATATTGTATATATATATATATATATATATATATATATATATATATATATATATATTCAATTGAAATAATGTGTATACGCTTGCATTTGAAATAGTGAAGCACGGCAGCCAGCAATTAAATGGACACGGTAGTTCAATCAAAGAGTGTTGTTTATATATATTTAAAAACTCTCAAAGTATGGTTTGAAAAACCTGGGTGGGTGATAAATAACCCCCAAAAGCAACATTGAGCACTCTTTTTCTTGAATAACTGCCTGCAATAATTAGACATTCATTGTCAAATAAGAAAGAGTAACGCACGACACACTGCATGTGAATTGTTATGTTAGGACAATTGTTGTGTTCTATTAGTGTCATTTTAAGACCAATACCAGAGGTTCATTACCTTGGGGGTCTCTCCTCAGGACCTCCATTACAATGCAAGAGAAGTTGCTTTTACTCTGCTGTATTTGTCTGGGAAATTCCGTCTGAGGGGCAGTAGAGCTAGGGTGAAGCAGAAGTGTGATGGTGGGGGGCGCTGGCAGGCGTGCCCAGAGGAAAGCCCAGTCTGCACCTGCTGCATGAGGAGAAGCAATGTTTCAGAACTGCAATACAAAATGGTTTAATAGCACTCATATGATGGCTAATATAGACGAGATGTGAAATAATGCCTACTCTGGAAAATCGAGACTTTATTTCATCTCAGCTTTTGCACTTGATCAAATTGTGTGATCCTGGGGGTCAAGGTTGTGTTACGGTTCTTCGGTTCTACTTTCTGAAACACTTTGGGAGGGTTTAGAAATAGACTAACCTCAGTAGGAAGGGGTTCATAAAAATTGGACAATTACTTAAACATGTGAACTACAATATCATAAATAGTGTGAGTCAGTCAGCCTCTGAGTGAACATCTCTGCAGTCTTTTACTGCTCTCTAGTGGCTGAAAGGAATAATTGCAGCCCCTGCTGTCTGCTGTATGATCATATTGGAGAAGCTTGAGCAGTACTACATCATGTGTTTCATCTACATGCAGGCATCAGAGTGCTATGGAGAAGTACGCAAAGGGGATAGGGATGGGGGCAATTGGGAGTAGGAAATGTAAATCGATATGCAATAAGCAGTAGGTAGAAAGTGGGCCAGGACCAGACTTGTAAGAAGATATACAGTGGCAAATGCAGCCAGTTAGGGTGGATATGATATGATAGGTTATTTATAACGCGCTTAATACCCATAGGTTTCTAAGCGCAGACCTGGGGATCGAACCTGTGTTACTCCGTATCGTCTTGCTTCCAAGGCGAGCACGTTGCCCCTGAGCTATCCTCCCAAGACTTGGAGGGGACGGGCGAGGATACGTATGCACAAATATGGAAGTTAGGGGGAGGTGGAATAATGACCCGTTTAAAGCAGCAAACATATAACACGACTCCCAGCCTGTCAATCCATTACAGAAGGGGAAAGGCCATAAAATGCCGACCAGGATTAGCCTGACCCCAAAAGAGGCAGTCCAGCTATATCTGCTAAGAAGCATCACTTGGGCGCGTTTCGGCCTTGTTAGTGAGGGGTAGCTTGGCTCTCTAGGCAGAGCTGGCTCAGGACCCATGTCTGGGCATACCCGCCCCACATAGGGTCACACATGCAAAACCGAAGAGCGATGGCTGCAAGGTTTGAACAATGGACAATTCTTATCCTCTGGCAGGCATTGCTCTGGGCAACCTTCCTTTACATGCAGATGAATCTAGAGATGTAGGACGTTGGCGGCTGTATTTACTAGGGGGCATTTCATGAGGAGGAAGTACACAGAGAAAACTCCAACATTTACATTTTGGTTTTAACACTTAAAATACTGTTTCCATGTTTTCAAGCCAAGCCATAATACCACTGTCCACGAGATACGTACAACCAGTTTCTATAGGCCCAGCTCACACTTGCGCACAGGGTTTGAGTCGTTTGTGTGGATGTTGAATGGAAGCCAGCCAGCGAATTAAAGCCATTGTGGTTGGCCAAGGGAGGTGAGGTGAGAGTTGACATGGAGGAGATCCTAAATAGACTTAGGAAAAAGTAGAGAATGTAACAGGCATGTCACGACTGGAAACAGCTGCACATGTTCGCAATGGCATGTAAAAGCTTCAGACACCAGAGAGGGCCGCTAACAAAGGAAGGGGTACTGGCACCCTTGACACAAGTGTGAACAGTGCTCACCCAATGCAGCAGTGGAAACAGATTCCAGATGCCATGTAGACTAGAGGAAAGGCCACACAGGGGGCAAGTTAGCCTGCAGGGAACAGAGTTCTGAAGAGTGCGCAGATAGAAAATCGACAACCACCCCTAGATTTTAAATGTGACAGAGTTGGTCAACACATGTTGTTTGGATAATCAAGGATGTTGAGAGGAATTGTACCATTGGACCGTATTTCGAAAGTATTTCGGGGCAGGACTATGTATGCGCTTGAAAACGAGACATATCGTTTTAAAAATTGCTTGGCTTTGTACTGGAAGCCCGTGCAAAGATTGCCACCACGGGAGGACTGATTCCTTTCTACGAAGGCTTAAATCAACCAAACTCCTGGGTCCTCAACGTGTCGTAATGAGGCTAATTGATAGCCAGTAATGCCCAGACAGAGACGTCCTTACGAGAGGTCAACAGGGGCACTTGCCATGGGCACCCACCTTGGAGGGGGCCCCAAAAGGCTGCCTGAGACAAAGAAGCCATTTCTATTGTTCACGAAACATAAAGAGCACACGTCAGGGAATGTTATAGCATGCGGCTGAGGCTAAGCCTATTGCGTGTCTGTCATTGACAAGTACATTCTGCTCTGATTCACTCGCCCTGTAATGCTTCCTCTGTTCACTGTGGTCTACATAGTGTGTGCATTCACTACAACAAAACTCCTGTAGCATTCACATCTTTCTCTGGGGATCATATTCAACATGTGCAATAGACAAAGGTGAAATCCTCGTTGACAAATCTGTGTGCTGCAATGCTTCAGAAGATAGCTCAGTGTGGTAAGCACTCATTGCAGAGATCTGTGTTCATATGCATTAATCCAAAACCCAATTCCAGCAAGGCCAACTCAGCCTTTCCTATGTCTAAAATTGATAAACCTATATATATGTACTTTGGTCGCTCATCAGGTGCTATTATCAGGAATGTACCTGCACCAAATAGAAGTTGCTATAAAAACACACATAGCATCTGAATGGAGAAGGTTTAGAAATCGGTTTCTTCAGACCCATGGTTGTAAAACCTAGGCAGCCACCCCTAATGATGAACATAACATGTTAATTTGGAGAGGTTATTAGGTAACCAAATTTACGACTGTTCAACCAAGGCGGTCATTCTTGTATCCTGGCTTTGTCAGCAGACGACATAGTAGTGATGCTGGACACATCATTTTATATCACTGACAGAAGTGGGCTGTCTTCTGGCTTTGATGGAAAACCAAAGTGGTGTAATCAGGACCAGTGTGACAGCATTCAAACCACTTCCCACGCGTCTCTGCCTAGGAGATGCACCAGCAAAGCACTTCTGTGGTCAAGGCTGGATAGTATCAGGACCTACACAGCCAAGCGACGATGCAACCCCAGGATAACCTGCTGATAGTGGATTTTAGCTTCCATGCAACATGCTGTTGGCGTGAGGTTTGAGGTGCAACGTTAATGCCTAGGAAACATGGGGATTTTGAGGGTGGGGGAGACCACTGCTTTTGCGAGGGTTACCAAGGCAATCTAAACAGGGAAACTGTATAGGGATGAGGAAATAATTAGGAACCTTCTCTTGTGGGAACTTAACTAAAGGTGCCAACTATTTGGGAGGCAGTTTACAAGGGGAATACGGTCTTATTCAGCAGTGAACTTTGGGGAAGAGTTCAGTATCAGGGGCTTGCGTGGTGATACTTGTGTTCCTGGTCAAATCTCACAGGGTTCCCTGTATATGTTCAGCCACATGTACATGCTGTTACAACTCTCTAATCCCCAGGATGGAGCAGCCCTCCACACAATGTATTACATTCCTGTACCATGCCCCAGAGGCGACGAGGATTGTGTGTTTGCTGTAATAATCGTGATTGGGGAACTAATTTATTTTCTTCTAAAGGATCTGAAGGTTGGCAAAGAATAAGAGGAACCTATTAGCAAACATGTCAGGTTGAGCAGATAGGGAGGTGTAAGACTCAATGTCAAATGGCATGTGTTCAAGTCTGCAATTAGAAGAATGTTTCTGGCAAAAAACAAATTGAAATCGAGCAATGATATAGACAACCTTTACAAAGCCTCCAGGTGGCCAGGGGACAAGGTGAGACAGATGTTTAAGAACTGGTTGCTTATGCTATGTGATCATTAGGGGAAAGGAGACACCAGCAAATAATCAAACCGAGTAAAAGATGGGCAGCCTCATCCATTCGGATGAAAGGTCTTCACCACATCATATAAATGCAGGTCTTGCCTTGGTCTAGCAGTGGCTGTGAAAACACGACATTGTTCAAAATGCCCAGCAATTGACGGTATCAAATCCACATCTATTACTCTGACCGGCATCCGCAGAAAAAGTCGCCAGAAAAAGTTTGAAAGGAGAAATAACTGCATCTTTTTTGCAGTTATTTCTCCAAAGTTGGGGACATTTTAAAGAAATATAGGGGTTGGGGGGAATGGTTAAGGTGGAGGTGGAGGGGGTGCAGGGTGTTTCCCCCCGCATTTTATCCCTCCCTCCCCCAAAAAAGAGTAATTTCTCATTTCGAAATGTTAACGTATATCGCTCTGATCGGCTTACCCCCAGGGGCATTTCCCCTCGAGTTAAAACCGCAATCCTTAATAAAACATCACCAACCAACTGCACTGCCCATCATTTGGGGCATAAAGAGAAACGTCTAACACCATCCGTCCCTTCAGGGAGCCACTGGCCCCCGAAAGCACCCTGCATCATTCCTGCACACTTTCCATGATTCAAAGTAGAGCCCATGTACGTTCCAACATGCCAAACCACTTTTTTCTTTCCTTAGTATGAGAAGTCCAGATGTGTGGACAACTTGGATTTATTCTGCAATTGGCTACTTTAAGAAATTGATCATGTTATCAGGACACACCAACCTTCAGATCCATTTATTTATTACAGAAATCATGTTACATGGAGAATGAATGCCTTGAACATGCAGGGGCATACAGTTAACAAAGGACATCATACATCATGCTAGGGACCTGCTCCCCAGTAGCCATAAGCCACATCTCCCCTGCATATATCTTTGATCCCGGTTACATCTCTTGTTGTATTCCCCACTTTACCTCGGCAAAAAAAGTCTTCAACTCTTACCTGTTCAGCATTCACTTTGTCAGAAACGTACTACTCCTTGCCTTTACTTTGTCTGCATTTTCACATTGTCAAGGTGGCAGTGGATATGTTTTATGGTTATCTGTCTGATTAGGGTTGGGGGCCAAGCGGAGAAGGGGGACGAATATGTGTTAGAAAAGAAGAAGGGTGTAGGGGGTCTCCCCCATAATGGCAAAGTGAATATTAGAAAATGTGAAGGACTGAAGACGTAAAGGTATGTTATGTTATCTTATGTTATGTTATGTGAACTTGCATTCATATAGCGCCTCCTGCCATCATTCATGGCTTCTAAGTGCTGTGCATGTCCCAGAGGCAAAAAGAGGAGTGGGAAAGAGCTTGTGACAGTAGAGGGTAGCCAAAAGCTGTGCACAGTTGTAATTGGGGAGGAGGATAGATTAGATGCTAAAAGAGTCAGGAGAAGGAACGATGGAAAGAATGAAAGGCGTAAAAGACAGAAACACTAAAGAACTTAAAAAACAATGTGTACTGTTGGACCGAATTTATCGTGGGACTCAGCGCAGTTGACAGAATTGACAAGAGAGATGTGTAAGTCACGCCAAAGGAGCATCTTTGATTTTCATCACTTTGTGCCGTGCACCGGTCATATGGCAGTTGAATTAAAGAAGAGAGGACAGACAATATTGCATGGCTTTGTTTGAGGTGTGGCATTCCATTTATGTATTGTATTCATTGGGTTTTTATAATGCTCCTATACACAAAGTGTTTCAAGGCACAGCAAGACAATGGGGGTCAGGGATGACAAAAAAAAAACAATCCTGCTAGGCCTTGTGACATTCGGATCCTGAAAATGCAGTAAACAGAAGTGCAAGGGGGAGGGGAAGGGGTCAAGTGCCAGACGATAAAGCGAGTGCCATGGGATGCCAGGTGGACAGAGCCCAGGGAGTGCATGGGCAGAAGGTCCACGTGCTAAGTGTGAGCAACAGGGCTGAAAGGCTCAGGAAGTGCAAGCCCAGCAAGGAAAATGCAGGGGAAGGGAGCCCAGAAGGGCAAGTGCAGGTTGGAGGGGGGAGCAGACGTAACCAAGTGCAGAGGTAGACTGGTAGGGGAGGGCCTGGTGCTCTGTAGGAATCTGAAGGAACCAGGCAGCCAGTCAAGAGGCAGAGGGGGAACATTAGCAGGGGAGGGGGAGAGAGAAAGAGGGTCTTGAGAATCTTACGGAACTTAAGGAGATCCAGCTCAAGTCTAAGTGGGGCAGGAAGGCCATTCCAGAGGGAGGCACCAGCGGAGCAGAGAGATCTACCCCCCACTCTCTGCTTGGAGAATCGTCTGATCCGCAGAGAGTTGGAGCAAGAAGTCCGAAGGGCTCTAACAGGGACGTAGTTAGGGAGAGAGAGCTGGATGTAGCAGGTTCCCAGGCCCCAGAAAGTCTTGTGGATGATGCAGAGGGTATTAAACTTGATCCTTGCAGCAACCGGGAGCCAGTGGAGATATTTCAGGGGTGGAGAGATGCAATCCCTGGGCTTGAGGCTAAGGATACGTCTCGCAGTCCTGTTCTGGATTAGTTGAGGGGGTCGAAGGGAGGAGTTAGGCAGGTTGAGGAAGAGGCTGTTACAATAGTCCAGCCTGGCGAGGACCAGAGCTCTGGAGAAATTGAATGTCTGGGGGAAGTTGAGGAAAGGGAGAGTGCCTCTGAGGAGGTGCAACTGAAAGTGGGCCTTCTTGGCAAGGTCTGTGATGTGAGGAGGGAAGGAGACAGAGGAATTTGAAGGTGGCACCACGTTTTTAGCCTCAGAGGAGGATGAGGGGAGGGGGCCCATGGAGTGCGGCCACAGTGTAGTAGGGAAGGAGGCAGCTGGAGCCCCAATGAGAAGAATGGGTTAACTCATATTACCTGCAGCTCCTGGAGGTTGTATTCTTCCCTCGCCACCAAAGAACCAAGTGAGATTTGAAGTTGAGGGGAAGTGAGATGCAGAATTTGTAGAGTGAGCGAGGTCAAAGGTGGTCTCGGAGCGATTAATCAGAATTCCTGCAGGGGAGAAAGGGAGGGTTAAGGGGTTGGTCAGTTTGAGGTTGTGCAGAGAGGTGATTACAGAAGGGGAGTACATTCTAAGGGTCTGAAAAGGTACATGTGCTGAAGTGAATGCTGAAGAAGCGAAGGCATGCACCCATCTCTCGTATCATCAGACATGTGTGCCTCTTTCATGAATTCGGTCATCCGCCAGTAATCAAAAGGATATACAAAATGTTATGCCTCCACCACTGACTCTTAGCCACAAGCAAACCATCCCCTATCCTTCTTGCCAAGTTCCCTCTTCCACAATACAGAATAAGAGTCAAATGAGGCATATCGGCCAGGCAGTAGCAGAGGCAGCAATGGTGCTGGATGAGAGAAGCTGGGCAGGGGGTTCTCATGAGGGGGAATCAGCATATTACAATATTTAAGTTCATTGGTAGCTGCTGAATATTTTCAGTGGAAGGGCATTCATATTTTCTGTGAAGTAGCATGAGTGAATGTGCGTAACAAAGGGATCCCAACCGTATGTGGGGTGATCAGTGAGCTTCTCTCCTGGGACATTTTTTTTTAAATAATGGGCTGAATTGCAGCAATTTACAGCAAAGTCTTTTAGGAAAATGCCATAAAATGCCTTATAATTTCCAATTGGTTCTGTAACACATGGAAAAATCAAAGATGTCAGGTCGTCAACAGTATGCAGGAGCATTTTACAACATTTATGTGATGCATGTGCCCACAGTATATTCTAGTATTGCCAGTAAAGCACTTTCATGATGTCATGAGCAAAATGTATGCCGGCATTGCCACTGTAAAACACTTTCCTGGTACAATTTTCCACAATAAATGGCAATTTTGCAAGGGTAAAACACTTTGCTGATAATGTGCCTTCAAAATATATTATGTTACACTGTGTTATGTACAAAATCTGTTATACTGTTATACTGTGCTAAATCACAAGATAGTGGTGTCAAAGGTTGAAGGTTTCTAAATATTTATACTGTAAAACACTTCTATAATGCCATATCCACAAAATGTGTCAGCATTGCCACTGGAAAACAATTATCTGATGTGTTGCCCCGGATATATGCTAGCATCACCACTGTAAAATATTATTTGTGATGCCATGCCCACAATACATGTTAGCTTGTCACATTTATATTGCAAGTGCACCCTTTCAAAATAAACAAAGATACAGACATGCACAAAAAACAACACACATGCATACACAAATACATGCACACAGGCTCACTTGCACGCACATACACTCATTCACACTCTCTTGCACAAACAAAAATGCACATCGCACAGCATTCAAAATATGAATTGTGAGGAATTCAACCATTCACATGCAGGGCGTGTGCTCGCCTGGGCTTTTTGACATTTATTTCTTAAATGGGATGATGGTAGTGCAACCCCAGGAAAATGTGTGGGACAAATCCACGCACGTTTTCCTCTTCTCACACCACGACAAACACATAGACCTGTGTACTCTGGGTGGACACAGCCCACAGGCACAGTTGGCCCTGCCATATTTAGTTGGAATGTAACATCCAGGAGTTCTCTACGTCATCTCTAGGAAGATGGTGAACCAACATTCCCCCTGCCATGGCCAGCCTGATTAACTAACAAAGGCCCCATGGATCCGCCCTGCTCTTTTGTTAGACCCTGCAGCGGGTGGTAATGATTAACATATCAATAGAGGGTACTACAAACAGGACCACATGGGGTCTGGCTACAGGAGTTAACAAAGGAGGCAGGAAACCCAACAACCTTTCATATGTACCTGTGTCAACCTGATGCCAGCTCCCTCCCTCAGTATCAATGACAGTGAGCTGTCATGTCTGGGACTGTTGTTACAGTAGGCCACCCCTCTTGGGGAACCCCATTCATAAGGTATGAAAATGTGGTTTACAGAAGCCAGAGATTCTGGTCTCAGTGCAGCTTCAAGGGAGGTCTGCCACTTTAACAGCGATCCAATAGAGAGGACCATTAACCAGAGAGACTCTTTGAAACAGACAGAAAGATGTGACTTTGCGTCACAAGGGAGTAAGCCAGAGTTATTTCTGTTGAAAGAAGGATTCCACCATTTTAGTTTTGGGTCACACCATGTTCCTGTTTTCACCCTCTTACCTTTCCTGTTGCGAAGCACTCTGGTTATGACCTCACACATACAGGAGATTGTTGGTAGGGACCCCAGGATTGGTTAATTAAGGTAAGCTTAGCCTACACCAATCACTGTGGCCCAGGCTTTAAAAGAGGGCCAAGCCCCTCTTTTGGCAGATCAACTGAAGACTTCACTGGAAGTAAGAAAGGAGTACATAACCTTGGACCCTGGCTTAAGATATAGTCTGCCTTACAACTTCCTCCAGTGAAGGAAGCCCAGGATATCCAAAGAGGGAAGCAAGATCCCTCCCTGAAACATCTCCCAGGGAACAGAGGAAGATACAGAACTCAGAGGACCCTCCAGCTGCTCCAGAACCAGTACCCAGCCAGCACGCAGTGTGCCCTGCTAGGCTCTGCAGTAAGCTTCCTGGATAGGAAGTGCCAGAAGGTCTCTGAATCTACAACCAAGGATAAGTCAGCTGCCTGCAGCACACTCCTCAGCTTTGAACAATACGAGCCCATTGAAGAAGCTGGGAGAAGTGCCTTGATGAACATCTAGTGACGTCCGCCTTAAAGGACATTTTCGAGCCAGTCGAGTTTCTCGATCAACAACCAATGGCAACACTGACCATTGTCAAGCCGCCATTGCTTAAAGACATCTGAGATGTCTCGACCAGTGCTTCAGAACCACTGATCAGCACTGAGGCAATGATTCCTGACGCAGAGCTGCTGTGTAGGCCAGCCTGCAGCCGTTCATCCCGCTTCCCTTGCCTTTGCAGCCTGATACCTGCATCTGACTCCCATCTCAAATTCTGTCACAGAAGCCTGCAAAGCATTCTGAAGCCGACTCCACCCTGCCAAGCACCAACAACACCTACAGCAACATTTAAAGCACATGGTACGTTGTAGTTGTGCCCCCCTGGTCCTTCCCAAAAGGCCCCTACAGACATTTTAAGAGCCATTGCTTCCCTTTTGCTAAATCCAAGAAACCTGAACAAACTGTTGTGGTTATTAACCATACCTACTCCCCTCCTGTCCGTATCCAAAGTGCATCCCTTTTCCTTCTTTGAAACTGTCTGTCCTCTGCATTCCTTTACAGGGTGGATTGTATTTTGCAGTGTTGTTAGACTGTATGTTATGATTAATAATGTAGATATTTGAATACAACCTTGACTGGACACTCCTTTTATCATTGAGTACTATGTGTGGTTTTGCTGTGTTGCAACTAATCAACGATCCACAACCTTTTGGAGATAAGCCTGTGGTTCCGTCCACATTACGAAAACTGGACAAGAAGGTTTATAATGTGCTTGTTATTCCAATCTGTTTGAATCGCTTCTGGTGTATTAGAGGTGCAGGGCTAATTGATGGTTTAGATACCAATATTCACTCCTTGACCACTGGTACGACAGAAGTTAATTCATCAGATGAATTCACAGACACAAATATTTGTTCTTGTAAAACATAACTTTCCACTTCCTTATGCTTTTTAGTCTTCTCTTGCTCTAATCTGGGGCTACAATTTCAGAAAGATTCATGAAGACAATGGCAGAAGGCTGAGTGAACGCACTTGGGGCCCAGGAAAGTGGGTCACAAAATGGATCTACAGCTTAGTTGCAAAGCAATGCAAGCTGTGGTATGGAATAAGTAATTTTCACACAGCAGCAGTACAGGTATAGTCAACTGATTACAAGTGTTTTACAGCCATGCTGCACCATACCAGTATTCTGGCTGAATGAAAAAGTAAAGGAATCTGGGAGCTCTGATACTACGAGGAAAGAGGGCACCCTACTCTTGGATTGAGCATGGTCTGTGCCCCACAATTGGGTACAAAGATAGTCCTTCCCTGAGTTGTAATCAATTCATGAGCAGATGTGCTGATGCTCAGTAATTATTGAAGCATCTGAGGTCCTGAAGAAAGTGGTCACACTTACATGAACCACTGAAACCGGTCAGCCAAAACCATTGAGGGATCTCCCAGTAATAATGGAACACCCCATGTTCCTAAAAACTATGTGCACAAACTCAGTACACATTTTCATGAATCTGTGTTGTTTGTAATCATTTTTAGGGTTTAAGAAAGCAGAACAATGAAAGGAATTGAGGTTCTTGCTAGAACTTAGTGCATTGGACAGAGTGTGAAGTGTCCTCTTGTTCTTTTTAAATCATTTTGAGCAATAGGGTCATCCTCTTTCTGTCCCCTCATCCTAGATAGGCGGCTCACTACCGGCACCTAGGGATATCTACCACTCTGAGGGCTCAGATAGTACGGTTGGAGGGTCATATAGGTTGTATGAGAATACTTGTTAAATAATAATCAGTTGACTATACCTGTACTGCTGCTCTGTGAAAACATGCATGGGATTTTGTACTGGGTATGATGCCCATTCCCAGTCCCACTGTGTGTTTAATGGAACACGTAGTGTCTGAGTACTGCTGCTTGGCTCCACTCTGCCAAGCGGAAGTGAACCCTTAGACATAGGGCCCTTTAAGATGAGGTAGCAATACTTAGAGATGGATGGGGATGCAGAACGTACTCATACATCAATAATCAAACGGACTCAAGAAGTTGGCAAAACAAGGTAATGTTTTATTTGCAATTATCTGAAACAGGGAGTTACAACGAACATCAACAGACGTTCACTCGATTTCTCGCAACGCATTTCATAAAAAACACAACTTTTATAGTCAAAACCCGTCCTCAATGACGTCACACTACGTGGCAAACTACAAAAACCTATTTGGGGATGTGACAGGCTTACAGGCAACATCTAAGTGTATGTTTCATACTAACACGGGTAGTGATTGGGTTTCTAATATCAGGTGGACAACTAAGCCCTCCTCTAGTGCAAGTCAACTCCATCATCACAAAATATACAATGATCCATTGATTACACAAACTATAGGGTTCTCTGTTATGTGGACAATTGGTTGGCACCCTGGCACCCCTCTGGAATATTCCACATGCTAGCAGCACGTAGGCTGGTACCCCAGGTGCTCGTGGGCTGGTCCTGACCATAGCCTCTCACCTAATTAGTCTGACATCGATCATCACTCTTGCTGTCTGCCATTCAATTAAGGCTTTGAACTTGGCTTTGCAGAAGCTCTCCGTGCCTGAGAATAAAAGGGAGTGCGGCATGGTTTTATCTTCTGGTTTCGGTGTAGCTCAACCCAATGTCTATTTCAATCTGACCATGTGTCTGGAGACCACGTTTTCGAGCTCTTTGCTGCAATTAATACAATTAAATGATGAACTCGTGACAACTTCATTGTTTTTCCATTCCACTTCAAACAGAAGTTTGTTTCTTTCTCATGTTCATGTAATAACTTGACAGACAACCAGGCTCACGGTGGCCTCTACTCTTGGAGCTGGGCCAGCCAAGCCTTTCTTGTATTTCTCCTTCACCATCAGCTATTTTCCAACTGCGGCACACTGAAGCCTTTTTTCATTCATATGGTTCAAGTCTTGCGAAAGTGCATTGTGGAACATCCAGGTTCTATATATTCCTATGTATATACGTTGGCGCATCACTGCAATCTATTCACTACGTAGCCAGCCTCAAGATCACTTTGTCTACTTGCCATCTGTACAATTGTAAAATGACTGCATTTTCTTCAGCGTTTCTTTGCATGCGCATCTTCATTTTGAGCCCGATATGTTGCTCATCTTTAACACCTCCTCTTCAGATCTTACAGAATGTTTATACTTTTTTGTCTTACTTATCTTTTCAAGGCATGTCAATTCTGCTCCGCATGACATCATCATTCTTCTTTTTCACAAATTTTCACACATGTTCTGGGACTTTATTCTAAAGACCATAATTTCTTTGTGAATACATATAGGGTTTTCTCAGTGGATACCTTGTCTCCAGAACTTTCTGCGGTACGGGCATCCTCACTGGTACTGCACGTGTCAAAATTTGTGGTTCTGAACATATAGGCAACATGGGGGCAGAGCTTTTGGTAGGGGCTTTTGACTCCTCCTCTACATTCCCCCCTCTGGGCAATTCATCAACCACTCTCTCATCATTCTTAACATCAAGACATCCTCATCTGAAGAAGTGCTTCTTTGGGACCCATATCTTTATGACTCCCTTCAGGCACCGTGCTGATTTCACATGTCATCAACACACCAGGTCATACGACTACATTGCCCATTGGGACTGCAGGAAATCCATCCTCCCACATACTTCTTGTGGTTTCTTCGGGTACAGGAACTTCATTCCCTTAGGTGCATAAATACAGGCCTTCACACAGACTCTGATTTTTTCATCTGTCAGCTCTTTAGGTTCAAATCCTGATTCAACATCAATCACAGTCTTCATTCCTACTGCTTTCTTCAGTCTTCTTGCATTGTGTGATTATTATCCTGATCACACCGAACCCAAACATGATCATCACCCACAGGGATCCAAGGAGCTTGAAAATGTTTGCCATCCATTGTGGAACCCATGAGAAGATTGATGTGAACCTGGTGTCATCAGCAATGTCTTCCACTTCATCTTCCATCTTGACATGTAGATTTGTCAACATCGTGATGGCCTCCGTCAAGGTGCCATTCTCGTCATTGTGAGAAGGTATGAATGTGCAACATGATGCTCCGATTTTGGCACAAACACCTCCATCCATAGCTGTTATCATGTCCAGGACATTTCAGTTCTGAAGTCAAATCATTCTTATGGCTCTCAGCTCCTCCTTGATAACATTGAATCCCTTTATAGTGGTGTTGATCGTCTGCAGAAGCTCCCATATGGTTATTTGTACCCATTTGGCATTCGTCATCACCTGGATCCTGGGCATACAGATTGTTGTGAATATTGCTGAAGTCTGACTGAACAATCTATGTCCATGTGGAATGGCATAAAAAGCTTAGATCGATTTAGCTGAGAAATAGTTCTCTCTCTTCGTCCGATTCAAGAGCTCAGCAGATCTCTTCTTCCTCGGGTGCGCATCTGCTTTTGATAAACTCGCCAAAGTTCAAGTCTCTCTTAGGAATCACCAATGATGGAACATCAACAATCACAATGAAACAGAGTCCTCCCCAATCAATGGGTAGCTTCATGTAAGCTCTGGATACACAGACCCAGTAGTCATCCATTATCACTACTGCCCTGCCTTTCATTCCTGACACATCAAAGATTCTTCCTCACTGTTGATTCTCTCAAAATGTTCTTTTGCCATTGTTTCTGAAGCATAGCTCTGCACTAGCCAGAGGCACTATCTGCAATGGACCTCCTTTGTCTTTGACTCATGTCAGAAGTTTTGCAAGCCTCAGCCATAGAGGTTTGCATCAATTTTCCACTCGTTCCATAACTGGTTTGCGATGACCAGTTACTGCCGCAGCTCTGCGTATCACTACACCTTCTTCCCATCCGTCTGGAGAAAGCACTGATCCCCAGATCTGCATCTGGCCTCTTTCTTTGCAGCTTCAAATGTATTCTTCAGTCTTCCCTTGACAATTGAGTCTTCTGTTTACTTACTATAATTCCTGCTCCCTTCATACCAGTCTGTTCATATCTTATCACATTATTTCTGGTGTGTGCTCTCACTCTTGTTTTTATGTCTTGAAGATAATCATCTTCACCTAGTGCTGTCCATTCTGTCACCCATAGCAAAGATGCAGTTCTACCCTGGAACTGGCCTCTTGTATGGCAGAGTGCAAGATGAGTCAGACAATGAGCTGTCTGCACATCTATTTCAATGACTATGAATATTTAAGACTTTCCCATAGCATAAGGCAGGAGTGCACATACATAGCAATCCTTCTCAGAAGCCTATTTCCCATCTCTTTCATGTGCTGATAGCACATGTTTCCCCCAAATGTGCTGTACTGTCTAAATAAATAATTCATAATCATCCTTTCTTGTACTTCTCTTAGGTCTCTTTCTTGGAAAATGATTCCTTACATAATGATCATGGAGTAAATAAAAAACTGACCACTCTCCAAAGTGAAGCCGAGGGTCACTTGTCACAGACATGGGTACCTCTATGTGAGCTGCCGGAGTAGGGACAATCACATACGGCCTCTGTCTTCGTACAATGTCTAGTTCTGTCAAGGTGACTGGAGTGGGAAGGATCAAAGGGATCACTGCTTTCTTGGGATCAATGAAATACACAGTGTGGATTAGCAGAATCTGAACAACAATGATAAATGTAGAACAAGCATATATTATGCACCAAAAAATAAGGCTCCACCATTGATATATTTCCACACGTCGTTGACCTTGCTCACTGTCTGGAACTGCAATATGCTCTATAGACCACATTTGCCTGTAATTACTTTTATGGGAGGAAAAACTCTTTTTATTCAGGAAAACTCGTCATATGCTCTGGTAGTTGTTGAATTTGCTCTATAATCTCGACAAGAAATCAGCTGATTGCTGGACCGTTTATAGGATCTCGCATAAACACATAGGTGTTAGCGTTTCGCCAGATAAGATAAGGGTGTACTTGAAGCAATTAGTAAAATATCATGACAAGGAATTTGTGGGCGTGGGCATCGTCGTTAGATAGGACCATCTGTGCATCCAGAAAGATGTTCAGGTAATAGTCTGATTTGCTCTCTAATTGCTGCCAATAAATGTCTAATCATTGGACCATTTTTAGGATCTTGGATAAAAGTATGCACGTCATTGCTACGCCCAACAAGAGCAGGGTAAACTCTGAGTATAAATATGAAGACATCAAGAGGTAGTCTGTGTATTTCAACATCTGATAACACCATAGGCACCTCCAAAGAGAAACTCAGTGAGAAACGAGTCAGGGACTGCTCCCTCTTCCAGTCATCGAACAAAAAGTCCAAATCTGACATTGTTTACTGAAGCACTCCACAGTATAATGTCAGCAAACTCCTGGGGCTCAAGAACAGTAACTTGCTCACTCCTTGCTTAGCAGCTACAAAGAGTGTCCCAGGGGAACCACAGTCCAAATGTACACTTTCATCTGTCTACTGGACAGTCTTTGCGTCCTTCTTCCTCGTCATCGATTGAGTCTGTATGTGCTGAACATCTTGTCCTTGAGTTTTGCTTCCAAATGGGTTGGGGGTTCGTCAGTCTCTTCAGCATAGCCTTTCACATCACCTAGGTGTATCCAATCTCATCTCCCTAGGACTTTGACTGCTGATGGGGTAATGTCCTCCACAATGAAAGAGCTGCTAAATCGGGGCTTGTGCCACTTTCTTGTGAAATTCCTGATTAAAACCTTATCTCCAGCAAAAAGTTTAGGTACATACAATCCTTGAGGTCCATTTGCTGTATGGTCTTCATCTGTGTTCTGAGACCGACACCCCATCTGCTTGACTTGATCTGAAATTACAGAGATACTAGCGGTCATACATGTTAAGTACGCACATAACTCATCTCCTAGCAATTCTGCAGTTTTCTGGGCATCACTCCTAGTCCTCAATGGAGGAGTTAGAGGTGTTCTCATTTGCCTCCCTGTGACTAGTTTGTGGGGTGTGAGGTGGTGGTCAGAGCTGGGCTGATTTCTCAATGCATATGATGCAAGGGGCAGGCAATGCAGCCACCCCATTTTCAGTGTCAGTTTCAACTTACCTATTCTCTCCTTGAGAAGACCATTGAGTCTCTCACATAACCTATTCGATTGTGGGTGATAAGCAGAAGAACACCTGTGTTTAATGCTAAGCAATAGGCTAATTTGCTCAAATACCTCATTCACAAAATGGGGCCCATTATCTGATCTCAGCACCTCACATACTCCCCATCTAGGGAATACTTGTCGGACTAAGAACTTTGCAGCGCAAGTGGGATCAGGATGTGTGCATGGACCAGCTTCAATCCACCTAGAGAAATGGCACACTACCACTATTATGTACCTATATCCATTACGGATCTGCGGCACATGAACATAATCAATATGTAAATGCTGAAAAGGACCATTTGGTCAAGGAAACCCTCCTTTCACTGTGGCCAGCAGTAAACCTTTGACATACGATGCAATTTACTACATGAAAAGCAACGTGTTGTAACAGGTTTGGTACCAACCAGTCCTCCCCAATGGTTGCTGTGAGGCTCTCCCTAGTGACATGAGCAGGGTTGTGTAGCTGTTCTAACGCCACCCTTAATAAGGCTACAGGCATCACCAGTTTATCAGTGCTGTCTTGTCGCCACAGTGCTTCAGAAACGGATAAAGAACACCCCCTCCACATCCACAGGTCTTTCTCTTCCTGTGGAGCTCCACCTTGAACTTCTATTAACTGGGTTCATAACAAATGATTAAAGGTTTCATTCACAACCATTATCAGAACCATTATCAGAACCATTTTCTCTTGTACATTTGGAGTATCAAAACTAAAAATATCAGAAGAATATGCAGCTCTTTTGGCCTCTTCATCTGCAGCTTGGTATCCACATGAAATAAAGTCAGTTCTCTTATTGTGCACCGTGCACTTAACTATGGCGATGGCTACTGGGATTTGCAGGGCTTTAATTAGCCAGTCCAATAATGCAGTGTGTTGCACTGGAGTGCCGTCCGCTCGGAGGTAGTCCCTCCTTTTTGAATGTGCTAACCCTTCATGCACGTTTGACATCATGTAGGCAGTGTCACTGTACACCGTCACTTTGTCCTCCGTGATTCTCGAGCATGACAATAAGCACCACAAATTCTGCAGCCTGTGCTGAAAAATGAGACGTTGATCTCGCACTTGCTACCACTTCAAATTCCCCTTTGGCTCGGTGTATTACCACAGCTGAGCCTGAATGCCTTTCTCCATCAATTTGATAAATCTTTGAACCTCCCCAGCTGCTAGAGCATTTTCTTTCATTCTCAGAATCTCGTCATAGAATTCTGCATAGTTTGAGCAATCACACACTTGTTCATCCTCTGCCAGTGGTTCAGCTACAAACCTGGCAGGGTTCACCATTTTACACCTGACTATTTTAATCGCTGGATTTTGATATAACCACCTCATAAGCAGAAGCTCTTTGAGATGTCAGTGTAGCCTTAGCAATATTTTTGTGGCTGATTATAATATAAAGCTCCTTTCAGAGTGTCAAAATGTAAGTGGAAGGGAGGCGGTGTAAATGAAGGGAGGCAGTGTGACGCACATCGTATACTCTACACACAATTGTATGCTAAATGGAAGGAACCATGGTACTGTGGAAAACACTGCAGTGGAAACAGGTAGAAATGGGTGGATGTTGAAACAGGTGGTTGTGTGTGTTGCAGTGCGTTTTCAAGAGTACAAGTGTGCAACAGCAAGCAAAAACATTATTCCTATACTTCCCAAAAAGGGCAGCAAGGCAATGTGTGTAAAGCATGCAGAATTCGGGAATGCAGTAATATCAACAGGAATGCTACTTGTGGGGAAAACTGTTTGTGCTGTGAAACAATAGATTCCCATTTGTACAGTACGACAATGGCACAAGTTGTAAAAAGACACAAATACACTTCTTCACAATGCACCGCGCTTTCTCCATTTCCGGACCAAATAAAAAATAATGCTCCTACATGGGTGTCTGCATAATGGGATACACAATTATGCAGGAGATCGGAAACAGAAGCATTAACTGGCCATTTGTCTCACACAGACAAACCAAAAGCAATCACTTCATTTTAGGTGTTCCATATGCGTGCAAAGCTACTTGATACACTCCACACATAACTCCCATCATCGGACTCTGTTTTCCATTCACTGTCAAGAAATGTATGTGCAATTCACCCACGAAGCATACGCTGTGGTGCATACAACACACAGCCATAAGCTTTCCCTGTGCATCTAGGTCGAAAAATATACCATATGCCACCGTCTGTGCGTGCACTCCACACCCAGAAAGCTTATTGCGCAATCCCTTGTACGACCACAGTCCCAAATATAAGGTGGCCATGTGCAAAAGGGGCGTATGTTACACATACAACCCTGCAAATATTGCTATGTCCACTGACTTTTCCAAGTGTGCGCGCGCGGGATTAGGGGATTCAAATGTCAACCAGGGTAGGGGATGTCCTTTGTAGTGGTGGCTCTTTAAAAAGCTGTTTTGAAAAAAATAATTAAAATAGCTTCCACAGTAATAACTCTTTTCCAGACTTTTATTATTGTTTTTATTTGTTGCACTGCGCCCACATTCTTACAATAGCGTCTTCAGTGCAGCCTGTAGATTGGAAAACCAAATGTCATTACCACTGTGCGACAATGAAATGCCATTTACATTGAGAAGGTGCACATATCGATAACCAATGTTGTCATTGTCACAGGAGTACATCCCAGCAGCACACAAAAAGTTACACATGTGTCTGTTGATAAGACGCCTTCCCACCTCTGGCTGCCGACAACATTCATTGGTATAGTTATATACTGGACTTGGTGGTATACATGAGAAAAGCACCTTCACAGTGGCAAAAATGTGCTTCACTTCTTTCAACATCTTTTTGAGTTGACGGTACACACTTGCACAAGCTATGGAACCCAAAAGCACTGCTCCATAGTGCAGTACCACAATGTGTACAATACCTACAGTGGCACACTCGTTGACATTCTGCAAGCAAATGGTCGAAAGTAGGGGCAGCGACACTGCACAGCAAAGTCTCCACGTTGATCCAAATTTAAATTGCCATTATGGCCTCATTCCATGGCATAATGGAGCAGATCTGGCACATAGCAATCACCCACTATGAAAACTGTGTGTCTCGCCATCTCTGCCAGCCTCACTACACAGAGTAATGTAACAGAATATGGCCGCCCTTTCCTGTGACGCACACTCTAACCACCTGATTGGACAATCGCAACAATCGCATTTCCATTGGCCAGCATGTTCAAAAGCGAGCAGAATGGAGCAAGTGCACCTTGCAAAGTATTGTAAGGACCGTGCCCCAGTAAATCATGAACAGTCCTCCTTCCCTTTCCTCTATCCTCTTCCCACCACACCCTTATTAGGTATTGCTAAGTACTCACACACGCATCCACCAATGCAGTCCAAGACTTCAGCATCTTAATATGTCATTCCTCCACAAGACTTCATATGTACTGCTACAAAATCAGCCTGCACGTGTGCTGTTATTGAAAAGCACGTCCAGTGGAAAGTTCAGTGAAACATTGCAGGAGTTCTACATGCACATTCATCCACATAAGCACCCATCACCACAAAAGAAAAGTATAAACATTTTCTTTGCAGTATGTTCACAACTCTTTTCTAAGTGCCTCTGTGCACGATATCTGCCTCTAAGCGTCCACTACATGTTTAAAAACCATACTGATGTTCCTCCCATCTCCTCCCATGAACTGCCAATTTGTTGGTATGTGCTTTCAATGTTTTCATTTACCCATATCATACACTATATTAGGGAAATCAGAACTCTGTTCTTTCCTTCCGACAAGGCTATGAAAATTGTTCCCCACTAACCCACTTACTAAATAACTCGTAAAAAGAAGGCACTAAAGCCACCACTAAATGTACCATTGCAACCTACAGTCACTTTCCAAAAGGTCAGTGTCTGCACGGCTGTCGTGCTTTGTACGCTGCACTATTCCCACAGGTGCTTTTTAAATCTGCCAGCTTCCACTCTGCGCCCTCAGCAACTCATCCATAAGGCGAGTGCGAAACATGTCCTTGGCCTGAATGGCAGGGATCGTATCTCTGCTGGGCTAAAATGTCTGCAATAGCTCATAGCGGCTGCAAACAATAAAATAAAATCCCTGTGCATTATGCAGAAGTCCTTCTGGTCACTCAGACCCCAATACCTTGCACTCTCACTTCCTAAATATCTGCTTGCTCCAGCTCTTCCCTCATCCGCCTTGTACTCCCTCAGGGTCAGTTGCTTCTACATGCAACCAGATGATGGTAGATGTGTTCCTTCTGCTGGGTCCTCCCTGTGGAACATGCTCTCTGTATCCCTGGACCTTGAGGAGAATCATCGTAGGGTCTGAAAGCACCTGAAAACCTTTCCATGCTTCTTCTTTTACCCCTCCTCTCCCGTACTCATTTCCTGGCTAAAAATTATTGTGCACTGGTTTCCTATCCACCCTATAATCTGTGCCCCAGGCCACCACCCTTCCTACAGTTCCACCCCTGCACTGGCTTTCTACCAACCCCCACACTTGGGGACTGTTTTCTATAACCCAGTCCAGCCACCACTTCATGTCTACACTTACCCTTGCACTTGCCAGCACCGCCTGCAGTTGCATGGAATTCTATTTTTTATTGTTCCCATGTACTGCACTTTGCCCTTCCCTTTCCCGTTCACTTGCACACTCTCAATGTCAGCTTGCCTAGAGGAATCAATCTCTCTGTGTGGTCTCCGTTCTGCCTCCCTTTCCTCGGCGCGCCTTCACACACTTGTATGTAGGCGCGATAAAAATGGCACAAAATACCATAGCACATCATATCATATGATGCACACACTGCATTCATAACAACAGGATGCCTGCCACGTACCTTGTACACTTCACAATATGGTCTTTCCACTATAATGCATGTACTACAAATGTCGGAAAAGTGATCCCACAAATGCAGCAGGGAATGTACATTAGCAACGTTAAGCAAGTGTGTGCAGTGCATGCATACAAATTGGATGCATGCCCCTTACCTTGCACACTTTCATTATAGCCTCCTACATTTATCGGTACAAACAGACCTTCTGTCACAGTGTTTGTGTACACACCACAACCAGCAACCTCATTACCCAATGGCTTAGCCTCCACAGAGCCAATGCCATAGCTGCCATCCTAAAAAGAGCCGGATGTGCTATGTCTAATCCTCAAAGTCCCACGGAATCTGCGGCATTACCATGCTAGAAACTGGAGGGGGAGAGGCTTGAGGGGTTCTTTGGGGGGGATGTGAAACAGGGGTGGGAATTGTGTCTCTAGGATTGTCTCTAAAAGCACTTATATATTTTTTTCTTTTTGTCATGTTTTTGTTATGCACGTGAATTCATACATTTTTTTCTTGTTTATCTCTGTTTTGCTCACTGTCTGTTTCTCCTCCTGACATTTTTCTTGACTGAAGATGAACGCTCATCTTACATTTCTACAGAATTCTCTGCAACGCTTCGTGCAGAGTGGCAAACACAACAGCATTGCCAATGGAGGTAAAATAAATGCCATTTCCTTGAAACCACTCGAAATCTTGCCTGTTATTAATGCTTTCATAGTCGATGCAGAACATCCCAGCACTGCACGTAAAGTCGCACATGCTTCTGTTTATCCCACGTCTCCAGACCTCTGGCTGTGGACAAATTACACCAGCATGCTCCCATTGTCCTTTTGGTGTCATCAATGAGAAAATCACCTTTGCAGTAGGAAATATCTGCATCACAGCTGTAATCAACTTCTTTAAGTAAGCAAGCAAACGTGAGCACGACATGTGCCCCAAATGTAGTCCTCCAAAATGCATGACCACCATATCTACAGTACCAACAGAGGCCACACATTTGCAAAGGAGATCCATGCATCCGAAACCCCAAACATAAACTGTGCCCCAAAAAGCCTGCACTCCATCCAACTCAAAGTGAGTATCAAACCCTCTTTCCACGGGATACCTGTGCAGATTTTGCACAAAGATATCACCGACTATAAGCCCTCGCCGTCTGACTATCTCTGCCAACCTCACTGCATCGAACTTGGGGTAAAAATGTCACTGCCCCTTTCCGGTGAACCACACCCTCGAATCCTCATTGGAGAATCCCCACAGTTCCATTTGTGAAGGCTCCATGCTCAGAAGCCCATGATGTGGCATGTGCGCTTTCCCAGCAACAACTAGGGCCATGCCCCAGTAAAGCAGACAAAATTCTTCTTCCCTTTGCACTCAGACTTTCCAGCACTCCCTTAGTGGCACCTATTGGCGACTATAAAATTTCAAAAATGCCTGCACCAATCACATACTGAACCTCGGCATTGCACACTATCATTCCTGTACACAACTCCATATTTCCTGTTAAACTCTGAGAGCATGTTCCCTTTGCTTCCAAAGCCCCTCCACCACAACCTTTTCCTACAGGACGCCCTATTTCAGCATCCACAATGATCCTGCGGCGCACCCAGCACACCTTTCACCATGCACAAACAGTCCACCCTTGCCCACACCCAGCACAACACTATGAATCCATGAATGCGACCATGTGGGCAGCTAACATTGTGCACAAACCTAACATAAGTAGCAGCTCTTCAACCCAACTCCCTCACACCATAAAACACCCATTCACGAAAACAGGTTGCAATTAGCAGCATCCACAAACATACCACAGCCTCCATCAGCCCAGCCAACTGCCATTCACAAAGTATTGTGTCACTACCAACCTAACCACAGCATTCTCACAACATTGGCCCTACTTCAACAAATCTGTACACAGCATAGTAAATAACCCATACAAGATACACTTCAACCATACCCTATGCCATACTGCCAGTATGCACACACTGCACCCAGTGCCCACACTGTGTGACTTTTCATTGCACCATCTCCAATCACACATCCAAAACTTTACCATGTTCTACCAGGGACCTCACCTGCGGAACCAAACATACATACCTGCCAGCTCACTTCTGCGTCTGAAATGTACTCCACAGCCATTCTTTACAGGTCACCACCCTCTACCAGATACACAGTCAAAATGTAATTAGTGGCGTGGGTTTCCTCACGTCCTATGCTTTTCAATGCATAGCCTACGGCCTACGGCCTTCGGCCATTCACCCAATAGGCTAGGCCTTGAACACAGGCACTGCAACTTAATGCCACCATGCATGTGGCCATATCACCAACTACGCCAATCCACATACACACCACTGCCACCACCACTCCTACCCAACCTGAACACACATCCACCAATCACATACTGAACCTCTGCATTGCAGCCATTCACGAAAACAGGTAGTTATCAGGAGAATCCACAAACATCCTAGAGCCTCCACCACATCTACCCACACCCATTCACAAAGTATTGTGTCACTACCAACCTACCCACAACCTTTTCACAACATTGGCCCTACTTCAACAATTCAGCACACAGCATAGTAACCAAGCACATTTACGGTGCACTTCTACCATATCCTCTTCCATACTGACACTATGTAAACCCAGCACCAAGTACCAACACTGCATGACTTTTCACTTCACCATCTCCAAGTACACATCACAAACTTTACCATCTTATAACAGTGTCCTCACCTGCGAAACAAAACATGCATGCATGACAGCTCACTTCTCCTGCTCTATTGCGTCTGAAATGTACTCCACACCCATTCTTTACAGGTCACATTACTGTCGTGTGTTTCCTAAAGTCCTAGCCTCGGCACCCAATAGTCTAGGCCTTCAACACTCTCACTGCTACATAATGGCACCATCCATTTCACCAGGTCACCAACTTCGACTATCCACATACACAGTACTACCACCAGCACTCCCCCCAACCTACACACCTCCATGGAACTATGCAGCATCAAATTGCACCAGTTACGATAATGTAGAAAGAAAGCACTCTCTCCTGCACCCCTGTGCACTTTCATGCACATACTATGGCAGTCCCCACTTCCATTCCCAATGTATTGTGTCACTGCCAAACTACCCACATTCAGTTTGCAACACTGGCCTACCGCAACCAATGTGCATACACCGCAATATGCAAGCACCACCCTGTACCGGATGCACACTTGAGTTACTGAGGTGGGTATGCTAAAGCCCTACGCTCTTCAGTACATGCCCTACAGTGTACGGCCTTCGCGCATGCACCCAATAGTCTAATCCTTCACTGACTCACCGCAACTTCCTGCATCCATGCATGCCACCATGTGCCCAACTACCGCATTCCATCCACATAGCACAGCCACCCACACTCCCATCCAACCTATGTCATGTGCAAATCATTACCCTTCTAAAATTGATCTACCACCACTCACCACGGAAAGAGTTTGCTGCAAACAGGTTGTGGCAGAAGCTATCGAGCCGTCACGACACCTGCCTCCAATCACCACACAAAGTACTCACCAGTCTAGTTACCCGCGGAAACTGCAGACACTCCTCCTTCTTCTTCCACCTACCTACATATGTCACATGAACCACTTCTCACTCCGCCACCTGTTGCCTCCCTTCTTGACACCAACACACGGCATTCGGTATATTTTTCGGACCCTTCAGCCGCCGCACTGTCCTCTGATACACCATTGCAGTGTTTAACAAACACTTTGACGCACAGCATGCTTCCCTCCAGCCAATCACCAGCCGCGTCCAATGTTCACCGACATCACGGCGTACCGGAGGCCAATGACACATCGGTCCGCGGAGCGAACAGGGAAATGGGCGGACCCAGATAGCACTAATTTTTTGGGACATACATATTTTTTGGGTCATGAGTGGGTGACCCACTCGATACAGGGGGACCACCAACAATTCCTATTGGAATGGGATGTAATCTTGAAGTTCCTTCAGAGGGACTCACGAGTTGCCTGGTGCCCCCGGTGACCACAAATGCTGTGCCTGGTTTGATGGAGCAGAATGAGCAAGGGGTGGGGGACTCAGATGAACGTTTACAAAGGCCAAAGCTTGTTGGGGCCAAGGAAGACCAGAAAGGGCCGGGGGAGGAGAGGTGGATGGGGGAGCTGGGGCGGACATCGTCACCGTGGCTAATGTGGGAACTGTTATTGCCAGGGACAATATTTATTGGGGGGGAGGGGTGTTGGGTGTTCAGAGTTCGGTGGGGAAACGTTTTGTTGAAATGTCTCTGTTAGGGGTGTGGTGAGGCAGGAAGGGGGTAGCTATGGAGTGGGTTGAAGGGGTAAAAGGAGGAGAGGAGAGGGGAATTTGAGGTGTATTTTGAAAAAAATGCCAATAACCTACAAGTTAAAAACAGGTAATTCAATTTTCAAATAAATCCAGTGAAAAACATGTCCCATTCAACAATATAATTTGTATAACCCCTGAAGGTTTACCCATGACACATCAACATAGGAGAAAAGCATCCAAGTAGCGTATTTGCATTACACGGGTCATACATTTAAAAAAAAATAGGGAGCATCTCTGCCACTCCATAAGGTCAGAATAGAGGTGAGCCCAAGCTCACAGCAGATCGTCACAGGTGGAACACTTTGTGGAAGGCCATGAGTGCTCTTCCAGATCTTGCTTTCAATCTACTGGAGCCAAAACACCTATTTGTCCACAAATACATCCAGTCCATACAGGAGGCTAATTATCACACCAGTTCTGTAGAGGTTAAAAAAAATAAACATAGACAATTGCCCCTATTGCAGAAATGCAGATATAATGAACTTTCGAGTCTTCTTTAACTCTCTAGGTACAATAAGGTTCTAAAGAGAAGACTTTAGAATGAATCAGGATAGCAGATTCGCTCATTTTCCATACAAATTTACTTGGATGTTTGTCTTGGAGGAACTCATAGATAGCCTGTTTTCCTTAGAATACTGAATCAGGGCACCTATGCTTCGTTATAAGCTGATGGGTGTCCTACCCAGCAAGATGGTATCATCTGCATAAGAAAGCCAGGGCAGCGAGCTGGCACCAATCCAGGGAGGGAAATTACGAATATTATCCAATCTCCCTCCCATATCAGCAACATACAAATTGTCTAGGAATGGTGCCAGCAAACAGCCCTGCTTAACTCCTTGATTGGTAATAACACTAGGAGACACCCGACCCTCCAAGTCTAATCTTGCAGTCACTGAACTGTCCTGTTATAGTTGTCTGAGCACCATAATAATTGCTGGGTCACAAAACCAATCATACAATGTATCCCATAGAAGACTAAGTATCACTGAGTCGAAGGCTGAGGTATTTTCTGTGAAACATATATACATAGCCTGGACCCTTTAGCAGACAAGGTAGATGATCTCATCAGGTACAATAGGCACCCCATCTACTGTTTATTAAAAAGTCCCCTTGGTTCAACCCATATATTTAGTTTATTTAAGTGCAAGTGGCAAACCATTTTGACTTCAGTTAAAGCCAAGAGTCTATAATTTCTCGGATTGCTTCTTTTACCTTTTTTAAACACAGGCACTAAAATGGCACTTTCCCACCTGTCTGGGATAATCCCCCGAGAGGCCACATTCTTAAAAACAGCATATAACAAACTCATCCCCAACATTGTGCTGAAGACTTAAAAATCACATTAGGAGTGTGGCCACCAGGGGGCGCACGGATGAGCCCGCTCTCCGTGTGAGCTCCGAGCCCGAGGTCCTGAAAGTGGTTCTGAGCCCCCACTTTGCGCCCCTCCCCCGGAGCTGGCAACAGAGCATGAGACGTGGGAAGGTGACTCCCCCACCCAGGGAAAACCCGACTAAAATCAGAGGTGCCTTCGCTGAGAAAACGCAAAGACATCGAGAGCCCCTGACCGCGACCTGCACAGCTACGAGGTGAAAGTGAAACCCTGCAGGCGCACGCTCAAGGGGAAAGCTGACCCACGCGGCCTCCTCAGATGAAGCAGACATTGACCCCAGAGAGAGAGACTGCCTTGGACCTCTGCCCCGCGCTACCAGGAGAACTCCTCCGGAACTCGCGTATGCCCCCGCCCGTCTGGCAGGCTGGGCTCTGCGAGTTGAGACCTTCCTCTGCGCTGGCGGCCGCATGGGCTAGACCCAGACGTGCCCCCTTCAACTGGACAGGGTAGGCAGCCGTCCTCCCCTTTCTGCACACGGGAGCTTGTGAGACTGTCCTGCGCTACCGCGCGAACCGCAGCGGCCTCGTTTCAAACCACCAGCACAACCCCAGCGCAACGGAGCCTACTCCTCCCCCTCTCCCTACTCCTGCCGAGGGCCGTGTAGCACGCGAGGCCCATGAACGACATTCTCCGGCAAGGAGACAGGGCCCAGCGCTCGCTACAGTGAGCTAAGTGGAGTGTCCACGCACCTGAGGGTGCGGTTGCCCCCCCCCAGGAGGGCCCCTGAAGAACTTGCACACACTAACCAGACGGAATCAGGGCACACCACACGGAGTGGGGCCTCATTTCGAGCCGCCAGCAAAACCCCAGCGCAATGGAGCCTACACCTCCCCCTCTCCCTACTACTGCCGAGGGCCACGTAGCACGCGAGGTCCACGAACGACATTCTCCGGCAGGGAAACAGGGCCCAGCACCCGCTACAGTGAGCGAAGTGAAGTGTTCACGCACCTGAAGGTGCGGCTGTCCCCCTCCCAGGAAGGCCCCTGAAGAACCTGCACGTGATAACTGAACGAAATTAGGGCACACCATACGGAGTGGGGAAGACACTTACTACACAGTTCCTACTCAGTGCAACTCTCTGTAACCACAGCTACATCGGGGCCACATGTACTGAACACACCGCACTGAGACGGCAGAGGGGAGGCCCTCTCTGCCCCGCCGACAGCTCCCCCTTGACAGGACCTCACTGCTCCCGTTGGAGAACACCGACCAGAGGACCCCTCTATTCGGTCGGATCGAGAGACCCTACACCAAACTCCTCAATTTATGGAAAAGCTACCAGGACTGAGGGTTGGGCCCCTGTACCAGAGGCGTGTGCCTCCTCAAGTAACCCTGCTTCTAACAGTATTAACACTGCGAGAACATGCTATAACCTCCCCCCTAAAACGGAGACCCCCCAGGACACACAAACTCCTCACGACCGAAAAAAAGGGCATCAAGCCAGCTCCCTAAGGCCGGGGAACACTGTATGGGAGTACCACGAACAAGCTATTTGTGTGTACACGGCGCAACTAGAGGGTGCAAACCCCACTTCCACTACACTCAGGGCTGAGACCTCGGAATATATGCAAGCGAGAGAAAGATTAGCCACCAACGCCTACGCACCTCCCCCCGACAAAATTGCTTCCCCCAAAATGGCAACTGAGGCGGCAACACATGGTGACACAGCGGCCACGAAAGATGATGTAGCGGCCTTACTGGCGGGGATAAAGAATATGGCAAAATCGACAAGATCACTCAACGCATGGACAAGATTGAGGACAGGCTGGACGGAGTGGAAAACAACCAAGCCTCGATAGACACTATGGAAACGCAGCTGGAACATAGAATAACGGAACTCGAGCAAAGGGAGGAGGAATACAGGTTAAAGATGGACGACTTGGAAAACCGGGAGCGACAAAATAACCTTCGCTTCTTCGGAATTCCGGAACAAAACGGGGAGACAGAGGAAGGCCTAAAATCAATACTCCATGATATTATTAAGATCTTGGATGACGACGACGAGATCGATGAACCAAGGACTGAGCGGATCCACAGGGCTCGAGGCCCGGCGGGAGGCCCGAGGTCGGTCCTCGCCCGCTTCCACAGATACCAGGACAAGGCCAGGATCCTTGAGAAAGCGAGACGCGGAGGTGTCATCACTCTTAATGGAGCACAGATAACCATATACCAGGACCTGTCTGCCATGACACTCGCCCTGAGAAGGATGTGTGGCCCCCTGACGAAATGGCTAAAGGAACGAGACACCCGATACAGGTGGGGTTACCCCTTCTCCCTCACTTCTGAACACAATGGTACAAGGATCAGACTACGATCTGAACGAGAAATAAAGGCATGCATATCTGAACTCGTGGAGGCAAATGGAATAAGGAACGATGGGGACGCACCGAGGGACGAAGGAAGAGAATAGAGGCTCCAAGACCCCAAGAGACAGAAAGTCAAGGGATCGAGAAAATATCGGAGAGGCAATGTTTCCCCGGAGGGGAACAAATGAACCAAACGTACCAGAGGGGCACCAAAGGACCTTATATGGCGCTAAGGTCTCAAATGGGACCTATTTTTGGTCCGGTGCAAGATTTATGCTCAACTGTTGTAAGTTAAAGTTTGAAAGGGGGGCGGGCGTAATGAGGGCTCAGACTCATGTAATAGCTATTGTTAGTGAAAGGACCGTGAGGTAACGGTTCCTGCTGGTGGTTCGTGGCCAGTTCAGTGCGATTAATTGGACCCGCTCAGACGCCGTCATATGGGGGGGGGAGGAAGGGAGGAGGAGGGATTGCAAGACATGGGGGAGACAAAAAATGAAACAGATCTCTTGATCACCGCTGGAGAGGGTAAAACACTATTGCAGGTAGAAGAAGGGATGCCCGGGGAAGGGTGGCTTACTAATGCGAATGCCTTCACGTCGCTTAAAGATGGCCCACCCTGAATGCAACACACGAGGCCCCTGAGATTGGGGACACTTAATGTTAAGGGACTCAACTCCCCGACTAAGAGATCATTGGTTTTGAGGGAATTCCGGAGGGCCAAAACTGACATTCTGTTTCTTCAAGAAACCAAATACATGATGGGGGAAGAGAGACCTGTCCTGGGGAAAAACTGCAGAATAGAATTCTGGGGCTCAGGGGCACTGCGCAAGGGGGGAGTGTGGATCCTAATTAAAAGGGGATCAAATTCCAAGTCACTAAAACCTGGTCAGATGAGGAGGGTCGTGCTCTGTTGGTGGCCGGGACTATTGGGGGGGTTGAGGTAACGCTGGCCACAATCTACTCTCCCAATATGGGACAGCTAAGATTTCTTTATAGAACCATCCCGAAAATAATGCTGGAGGCTACCAGTAACGTTGTATTGGGTGGAGACATTAATCTCTGGGCGGATCGGGAGTTAGATCGAAAGGCAGGCAACCCAACCGCTGATGATGAAACAAGAGGGGATTGTAATGACTATGCAAGTATGATGCAAGTATATGTGCCGATTGATGTGTGGAGAGAAATGCACCCCGAGGAAAGAGGATACACATTCTATTCGCCCCCCCACAACACCTTCACTCGCATAGATTATATTTACCTTTCACGAGAACTGTACAACATCACATCGCACTCGGAGATCACTCCAATAACATGGTCCGATCACGACATGGTCATAACTGATATTCACTGGGGGACTTGCCGACTGGGGGGGGGGATGGAGGTGTAACAAGGCCCTGTGAGGGACCTGGTCTTCAAGGACGAACTGGAAACATAGATCAGAGAATACTTTAAAATTAACAATACCGGGGAGGTCCCTAAACAGGGAGTGTGGGAAGCAGCTAAGGCAACTTGGAGGGGGATCCTCATACGGCAGGGAGCCAGGAAGAAAAGGGAAAGAGCGCTCATCGAAAACAAGCTCCGGGTGAAATATTCCAGCTGGATAAAGAGGCCAGGGAAGGTGACACCACGGACCCCAGCAAGATTCAGGAGGCCAAACAAAAGCGGGAAGAACTCCGTCACTTAGAGCATGACCAGATAGTGCGCAAGCTGCATCTACTGAAACAAAAATTTGATGAGAAAGGAGATAAAGCCGACGCACTACTGGCAGCTAGACTTAGGATCCAACGGGCAGAGCATAGGGTAATGGAGCTAGCATACAATGGCCCTGCTCAGGAGCAATCTAAACCCTCTATTCCGGAATTGTTCGCTGACTTTTATGAATCCCTTTACACTTCCGAAATTGATCTTAACTTAAGTGAGATAGACAATTATTTAGCCAACATCGGTCTCCCCAGGGTCGCGCCCACGGACTCGGCCCTCCTCGAGTCCCGCATAACAGTGGAAGAAATACAGGAAGCGATCAAAAGACTAACGCTAGGCAAATCCCCTAGAGAAGACGGATATAGAGCCGGCTTCTATAAAACCTTCAGCACCCTCCTTTCCCCATTCCTGGCTCAATTGTTGAACAAGATCCTCGAATCAGGGGTTGCCCAGACTCTTTCGTCCGTGCACTTATAACGGTCATCCCCAAGGAAGGAAGAGACCCCAAGCAATGCGGGTCGTATCGCCCCATATCCCTACTTAATTTGGATGCCAAAATGTATACAAGGGTACTAGTCGCCAGACTGGAGACCCATATGCCCCACCTTATCCACCCCGATAAGGTCGGATTTATAATCGGACGACAAGGAGCGGATACCATGAGGAAGACGCTCCACTTGATTGCAGCCTCCCAAACCATGTGCGATGATTCCGCCTTACTCACCATCGATGCTGAAAAAGCCTTTGATAGAGTGGAATGGGGCTTCATAGCCGCAGTCCTCCGCACAGTGGGAATAGGACCAAAACTCAGAAGGGGTATAGAGGTAGTTCATACTTCACCTAAAGCCTCGGTAGCAGTCAACGGGGGGTACTCGAGGTGGTTTGAGATGAAACGCGGTACCCGGCAAGGATGCCCACTCTTGGCCATTCTTTTCACCCTGTCGGTCGAGCACCTGGCCCAAAAATTGAGAGAGGACGCCCAAGTAGAGGGCATGCGGCTGGGGCAGGTGGAATATAAAGTGGCGTTGTACGCTGATGATTTACTCCTCCACGTGACTAACCCCAACACATCCATCCCCAGGGAACTCAGCCTCCTAGAAGAATACGGCCGCATATCAGGTTTTAAAGTCAATAAATCCAAATATATACTTTTCCCACTGCAGGGGTCGGTAGAAACGAACAATGATAAATATCTCCCCTTAGGCCTCACGATAGAACACCAACAACTAAAGTATCTAGGGATACAAGTCACGAGATCTTTGCGAGAGCTTTATGATGCCAACTTCCTGGTGCTTCTTGAAAAATTCTGCGCAGACCTCGCCTGGTGGGACAAACTGACCATATCGTAACTAGGACGCCTTAATGCAATAAAAATGACCTGCCTTCCTAGATTTCTATACCCCTTTCAAATGCTCCCCATCCAAATGCAGCAACAATTCTTCATGGAGGTCAAGAAGGCAATTATGAAATTCCTATGGCAGGGGAAAAAAGCTAGAATAGCAAACTCCAACCTGATACTGCCTAAAGATAAAGGCGGGGTAGGCCTCCCTGACATTCAAAAATACTATGAAGCGGCTCAACTACGAGTTCTCACTCCCCATCCCCGCAACCAAAATTCGCCCCAGTGGATTGCCATGGATAACCACTATCTGTCCCCGGCAACGGTTTCTGAGTGGCTATATTCCCCTAGGAGGAGAGTGTTAAAGAAAACTAAAATGCACCCGATGTTCGAAACCATATGGGATATATGGCGAGAAGGCAAAGGCATGGCAAACATCACCACGTGGCCATCACCACTGAGCCACCTATGGTTCCCCGGCATCAATGACCAGATTCCCAATGTGGAGAGATTCCAGTCCTGGTACGAAGCAGGCTTAGAGAGGGTAGGGCAACTCCTTTAAGAAAGACTCATTTATCTCGCTTCCTGAGCTGGAGGAAGTGCTAGGAGTGGGTACATTGGCCCTCATTACGACCCTTGCGGAAAGCGACTGACCGGAGCGCCACAGCGTAAATAGCGTTTCCGCCATTGTACGAAGGAGCAAAGTGCGGGCCATTCCGACCCATCGGGCACGAGCACCACGCCACGGCAGAAGTGCAAAGTCCGCGATGGCGGAAATGACCCCAAAACGGCCCACACCGCCGCCGTACGGCGCCCTAGGTGCAATACCGCCACCCCTCTTAGCGGTCACCGCAGTGTGCGCCTACCGGAAAGTACGGTGACCGGAAATATACGGAAACGGAAGTTAAAACATGGGCCCGGAACGGGAAACATCCCGGCGTACACCTATAAAAACACCAAAACCACACAACCACTAAAATCACTACCCTGAAACACACCCCAACCCGTCAACCACCCTAGCGAAACCAAGAAAAATGGGAAAAGTAGTGAAGAAAGCGTGCGACCGCAAGCGGCAGGTCCACTTCTCCCGTGAGGAACTCACCGTGCTAACAGAGACCCTCCAGGAGAATGCTGCCGTCGTCTTCTCCACGCAAATGACCAGGACGGCACTTGCAAACAAGAAGGCCATATGGGCTCTGGTGGCACAGCGGGTAAGTGCGGTGGGGACCGCACCCCGCACCCCACAGCAATGCCGCAAGCGATGGGACGACCTGCGGATACGCGTCCGCAGCATACTCTCTGCCAACCGCAACATTGCCACAGCCACCGGGGGAGGTCCTGAATCACCCATCAAGTTGACCCCCTGGGAAGAAATCTGTGCCTCCACCATCGGAATGGAGAGCATAGAGGGAGTCGGAGGGATGGAGAAAGGAGTGCAGACATCCGAAGATTCAGGTAGGTGGGCCAGATAAAACAATGCCAAATCCACAAAGTACATCCATGTGAAGTACCATGTGTCCACATAGTGCAACAGAAACACATGTCCAGGAGAACGTCCACACACACCGGCCTGATAGCGCACTTTAAAAATCACAATAAATACATAAATAATTAAAAACCCCTAATACACACACTACACGTGCAGCAGGCACACCCTAACTGCAGGCTGCCAAACAACTGCACCCTCACTCCACACACTAATCAAAGCACCTCCAAGACCCCGACCCAAATCACCCTCAGGTACCACCCCAATGCATGTGATACAATGCCATTCCAATTCCCACTGACCCATCAATAACCCTCGCCCTCCTTTACTCCACCACAGGGTCCGATCCAAACGACGAGCTACAGGACACCCCTACCAGCACACCTGCAAAGAGGGCCAAGACCAACGGCCAGAGACCCTCCACCTCAGCTGCACGCATCAAGACACGGCAGCAGCACAAATCAGGTGGCAGCACAGAGGAGGGAACATCAACAGGCACCCCAGCAGCCAGCATGCCCACAACACCACCACCACAGGTCCCCCCAATGGATGCCACAGAAGGCACTGCCTCTGGTGGCAGCAGCACCATAGGTGACACCCCATTGATGGCAGCATGCTCCGACACAGAAGACGGGGATGTCGAGGTCAGATCCATCCATGACCTGTCCCAATCCCCCTGTCTGTCCCATCCCGTACAACATGAGGATACCACGCAGGTGCAGCCACAAGACGACGACTGGCCATCCCCCACAAGCCCTGTGGCAAGGCAACATGAGGACAACAGCCCCTCTGTGACACCACCGCAAATGGCCATGGCCCAGCAGAGGCAACAGTCCCTCGACAAGTTAATCGTCCAACAGCAGCAAATGGCCACACTCCTCAAGGGCCATGCCGATGAATGTGGGGGCACCAAGGCAGACATAGAAACATCAACAGAGACACTTAGGGCAGAAATGGAGAGAGGTACAGAGACGCTAAGGGCACAAATTGAGAGTAGCACCGAGAGCCTGAGGGGGGAACTGCATGCGACGTCCAAAGACGTATGTGCCGAACTTGCCGCAGTGCGCCGTGTGCTCACTGAGCTCTCGCAAACCCTTAGGGACATGCAAGGACGTGAGCAGGCAGACACATCATCCGTTGCAAGTTCCGTCCAGGGCAGCCCCCAACGTAGATCTGGAAGGAACCTGCGCTCCACAGGCAGGGGTGCCCCTGATACCCGCAGAGGGGGCATGCAATAGCGACAGCCCACTGACAATGAGCATCTTTGGACACTGGTGTTCGGGGGGGAGGTAGGAGGGTGGAGGGGGTGTGTTGGGCTCACTTGGGTGGCGGGTCGATAGGGTGTTCCACATGATATCACATATGCCATAAACAATGCACGATCAAACAATGAGATGTGTGGACATTGATCTTTGTCTACTAGGCCATCATAGGCGTACAGTCCATATTGTGCATGTCCCAGACACACGCAGTGCCACGAGTCCCGTGTCCATGTATCAGCCACCAGGCGTGAGTGCTAGAAGCATACATCAATGAGATGCTGACGAATGTCACGGCCCTCCGGTGCCTCGCAGACTCCATGAGGTGCTGCCACATCCCCACCCTCATCATGACCATCATCAGGTGCTTGCAGTTCTGCGTCAGGGGGCATGGGCACATTTCTACGTACGCACATGTTGTGGAGCATGACACATGCCATCACCATCTTTGCAACCTTCTCATGGCGGTACAGGAGTGCCCCGCCAGACCTGCTGAGGCACCGGAAACGGGTCTTCAGTAGGCCGAATGCCTGTTCAATGACTACACGGGTACGTGAGTGGGCATGGTTGTAGTCCTCCTCATGCTGGTCCCGTGGGTTCCGGACTGGTGTGAGGAGCCATCTCTTCAGTGGATATCCAGCATCACCTGTATGTGGACGAGAAACGTATGATGTGGAATGCCATTGATACGTACGCACACCCCCCCCCCCTTCCTGGCAGGTCATTGCCAATTCACATACCCCACATCATCATGCATGTAATGAGACTCACCGAGTAGCCAGGATCTGTTCCCTGCGTGTCGCTCCATGTAGCGTGGTATTGTAGAGTTCCTCAAGACCATAGAATCATGGGTTGATCCAGGGAATCGGGCACAACAATGTGTAATGATCCTGTTGGAGTCACACACCATCTGTACATTCAGGGAATGAAATTGTTTTCGGTTGCGGTACTGGGCCTCCATGGCATGTGGGACGACCAATTCAACATGGGTGCAGTCGATGGCACCAATGCAACCCGGTATGCCGGCAAGTGCATGGAATCCCACTTTTGTGTTGGTTATTTCCTGCTCCGAGCGTGGTAGAGAGATGTAGTCGTCTGCGTGCTTCAGGAGGGCATCGAGCACTTGCAATAGTGTCCGTGAGAACAGTGGCTGAGAAATGCCATGCAACTGTCCGACTGTGTGCTGGTAGGTGCCTGTGGCCAGGAAGTGGAGTACAGACACCACCTTCAGTAGGGGTGGGATGGCGGTTGGGCTATCTATCATGCTGACAAGGTCAGCCTGTGTCATGTCCACAATGGCGGCTATGGTGTCCCGGTCCAGACGGTAGAGGGTGTGGATCTGCTCATCAGTGAGGTTGAACGGATGTGCTCGGAGGCGTTGAATTGCGGGCTGCCTGCGTGGTGGTAGTGGCTGTGCTGGTGGGCCTTGCTGGCCCTGCCTTGGCCTCCTCCTCCTCCTGCGTCTCCTCCGTGCGGCGGGTTGTAGTTGGTGTTCGTCTACTTCTTGGAGTCGGAGCACTTGCAGTGCTATCAGGTCCCCCAGGGCCAACATCGCGAGTCCTGCCGGTAGCATTTCGGTGTGGTTGTGGGAGGAGACTGGCTGTGCAATTTATGTGTTTACAGGCTGTATGGCCTCCACCTGTGGTGATTGATTCCACCTGTGCAAACTGCTCTCCCCTTTGGCCGTGCACGTCCCGCGCACAACGCTGCAATTCGGGGAATTGTATCTTGCTATTGCAATCATGTATTTGTACCCGATGGCCGTGTAAGATTGGTTGATATGTTCATTCTGCTGTGGTCCCATTGTTTCACATACTATCTGTGCAGTCGCAAACAGACTTGTGAGGGGTCAGTGGGACGTAGTACTCGAGTAACGGTGGGCCCTCATGCATCACTGTACCGAGTTGCAACGACGGGCGGGGCGTCCCATTCGTGGGTGAAGGCAGTTGCCATTTTCACACACAGCCGCACTCGATGGAATAATTAGTGATTTCAAACGGCCACAGATGCCTTTTCGACGTGATGTTGCAAATGAGGAATTCGAAGGGCGGCGCTTTCGGTTTCCAGCTAGCGGCGAGGAGATGCCCACAGGTCTGACTGCAAATGTAACGTTCTATTGTTCTATGTCCTTGAGACAGGGCCCATGGCGAGGGAGCAATGATTGATATGAATAGTTTGGGATGCGCAATAGCTACGTGGGCGATGAGGCCGTCCGTTCCCAAATACATGTTACTTCACAACACTGGAATTACGGGCTGGGGCACTGTGGATTTAGCAGGCTGCATAACGCACAGACTCAATGGATGTTTCTAATGTTATGTGAGTAATTATTCAGGCATTTTGATCCCGGGATGAGGGAATGATGGATGGATGCATGGGCAGGTGATTTGATACAGAGTTTGCCATGTACAGGGCTTCTTGGGATCTATCCGCCTCCCCTACGCTATGTGATGCAGGGCTGCCATAGTGGGACCTTCGTCCATCTGGCCTTGTTGAGCCCTCCCTGTCTCGAGGCGCCCTCAGACACTCGTTTGTGATGGTGTTTGCACCTCGATATTGATGGTTATGAGTCGCAAGTGGTTTTGGGGTGGTGATGTTCCTTTGGAGTGGGCTAGCATGCATATGGCTGTGGATTTCGTGTGATCATTGAAGTGAGTTGTTGGTATGTAGTTCTGATGGCCATTCTGTTCTTTTTCTTTTCTTTTGGTTGACAGGTATCTCCTCCCCTTTTGCCACTGCCATCTGTATGCCACTCCTGCAGATGGATTTTACTCCCGTCACCTGCTGCTTCGTGTTAATCAGTGGAGCAGCATTACGATCTTATGGGACGATCGCCAATGGGCCACATGCCCTTACGCAGTACTGGTGGCTCGGAGCAACATTTCGGCCTTTCAGCTGGACTAGTGCCTCCCCATTGGGACGGCCCTGCGGTTCTGTGCGCTTCCATGTTGCCTTTTCGTACGTGAATGTGGCTCTGTGTACCATGGGGGAACAGGGCGACACACAGGTAGTGGCTGGTCATTTCTTGCGGAAGCAGCCCACAATGGTGATTCGTGTTTTGGAGTTCATGGCCTGATGGCTGTATGTGCTTGGTGATTTTGATGTGCATTAAATTTCTATTCTGATTTGGCCCGTGTAGCGTTTTTCTTTGCAAGTGATGTGGCATATGCCTATTTGGGGGGCGATGTATTGTGAGGAGATCTGCATTGGGTTCCAGCTTCGGGGTTTAGTTGCGTGGTACTGTGCTGTGCGCGTTTGCCTACGGAGCCCAGTGAGGTCAGGGATGGGGGCTGCCAATATGCCAGTTTGAATGTTGTCATGCTCAGGGGCGGGGGATTGGGTTTTGTGCAACAGATGCCGGTCAGCCAGGTGGACTGGTTGAATGATGTTGTTTTCGGAATATTGCTGGTCACAGGTGCCTGTGTTTGCGTGCGTTTCTTGGTGGGGGACTGTGGTCATGTCCATTGGGATGGCTTCTGTATTCGTGCCATCTGTGCCCTGCAGCTCCCATTGGCCCCTCTTGTGTTTCTTTTGTTCGTTGGCATGCATGGGTGACTTGTACATTTCAATGGTTGCATTGTGGCTTCATTGCACCTACGGGGAGTTGTACTTTGTGGGCAGGGAGCGGTGTACAGGCACTCAGTGGGGCCGTTTACGGTTGATTCGCGATGCCGTACTTCTCGCCATGGCGGAATGGGACATTCCGCCATGCCTGATGGCGTTAGGTACATGTCCGCTAGGGTCGGAATTGGCGTACCGTTGCACCATGGTGGTGTTTGCGGTTTGGCATGGCGCGCGCGCGCGTGCTTGGTGCAGTTAGCGTTGGCGTTCACTACGGTGTCGCTAATGGCTTCGTACTTTGCGGTGACGGGTCATAGTCGCACCGAGCGCTATTCGATGGCGGTATTGCATTTCCGCCATCGTTTTTCGATTTCCGCAAGGGTCGTAATGAGGGCCATTGTCCGTATTCCACTTTCTGCAGATCAAAGGAGTCTTGACGAAACCCGAGTGGAGGGACAAGCTAAGAAGGGACCTCACCCCGTTTGACACCATACTGGACTCCAGGACAGAAACAAAAGGATTAATTGCAGCCCTATATAAGGTACTAATAGAAGCAGGTGAGGGCTCCATGGAACCCCTCTGGCTGCGATGGGAAAAAGACATAGGGGACGACATCGACCCAGAAAACTGGGACAATATATGTCGAGCAGTGCCCAAAGTCTCGATCTTGTGTCAATATAAATTACATGCAATTAAACTATTAAACAGATGGCAATATGACCCACACAGGCTCTCCAAAATGTACCAGTCATCCAGTCCGTTGTGTTAGCGGGGTTGTGGATCCATAGCAGACTACTGGCACATGTGGTGGAGCTGTCCATGTATTAAAATGTATTGGAATGAGGTACTAGGGTGGATCAGGGACCTAGACGGGATCCAGAGAACAGTTGAACCCTGCCTTGTCCTGTTCGGATTTGAAATAGTTGATGATGAATGGAGGGGGGTCACAGACATAGCTGCACATTTGTTACTAGCTGCCAGAGCTCTGATAGCTGAAAAATGGAAATCCCCCACTATCCCAACCGAAAAAGAGTGGGTCAATGTAGCTTCGAATATATGCATTATGGAAAAGATCACATCCTCCATACATGGGAGATCCACACAATGTGATATCCTATAGATGGAATTCCTTAACAAGTACATGTCAGGAACAACACACTAATGCCAAGTGGCAGACCAATCCCGCATCATGAACTGTAGGAGGACTCCTCGCCAGCAAACCATGCAATGCACTGCAGAGAAATAACATGATAGCTCCCCCAGCAAGGGGGCCTCTAATGCCTCTAACGCCTCTAACGCCTCTAACACCTACCGAACGGCTCGCTGAACATTGAATACTCCAATCCTCGGCGGAAGTACCCAAAGTCTTGTGGGGTGGGGAGATGGATGCAGGGAGGGGGGAAAAGATGAAAGAATTGTTGGAATGTACTGACATATAGTTTGGTTTCTTGGGTACCGAAAGTTCATAAGATCAATGTTGAAATGTGCGATTGGACTGTCATAGAATGTCCTTTCCGATGATACAAATTCAAATGTCAGTTAATTTCCTGTGTAATGCTGTTACCTTGTATGTAACAAATTCAAATAACAAAACAAAAAAAAAAAAAAAAATCACATTAGGTAGACCATCTGGGCTAGGTACCCGTGAGGATTTAATTTTTAAAATGAAACTCAGGAGGTCCTCCTCATTGTGTACCAATCCCCACTAGAAGAAGCATCTATCAAACTCCCATAAGGGGGTTCATACGACAAAGACACATCTTCCTTAGAATAAAGCTGCTGAACATGTCCAAATCCAGGACTTTTCCGCTATAAAATTAATTTAGCAGTGTTCTTTACCCTTAGTATATAAATTAACCATGTGCCTGAATTTAGAAATATTACGGTTCCTAAGGGCTCAAAATATTACGGTTCCTAAGGGCTCCAAATATAATCTATCAATTAACATAATGCATTGACATTTATGCCCCCTTATCCCGTTTTTATTGTTGGTTTGTGCCATACAAATGTCTTGCTTTTTAGCAGCTGAATCAAATCTTCATTTATGTATCTATTGGATGTCAGACCTATACTCCCTTTTCCTGGCAGCAATTGCAGCATCATAAATGGACCCATTTCTAGCCATATCACGATGCATCCTATTGTTCGTCTTTCCAAGGCTAAGTGCGAGGCTACAGCTTAACTTACCAACCTTCAATAATAGTGTGTGGCCCCCACACAACACCTAATTAAAGACTGCGCCATCCAACAGAAGTTCCGTAAGCATCAATTTAGTCACATTTTCGATATTACGTAGTGACCATTTCCGTCGGGTCCCTCTGGCATTACTATTTACTCCAGAGAAAGTAGTATGTTTGCTGACTTATTTTCTTACATTTATCTGGCACATCAATATTGCATGGTCACTGACCACAGTCTTCCTATCCCTTTACAGAGGTGTATCTTTCCCTGTGTAGTGCACACAGATGCCGGTGAAACCTGACGAGTAGCAGGAGGCCCGGAACAACAAAGCTGAAAACTGACTAAAGCACGAATAAATTAGCTACATTCAAAGCATAGGACAGGGCTACACCGGGCAAGTAAAGGCGCGAGATGCCTGGCCAAACACCATTTGATTTTCATGGTCCTAACCAGAGTGAAGGAATGGAAAGCAGCCCGAGCATGAGAATTATCAAAAAATGGATAACCCTACTGGCCTTTAAAAATCCTTCAGCAACACCAGGTTGTTTTTATAGCTATTGGCTTCTGAAGAAAGCAGTTTGACTAACACGTAACCAGCTGAAACCGGTCGACCTACGAATTTCAGGGTGATACCCTAAAACCATGGGACATTCACATATCAAGTGAATGCCAGGAAAATAATATTTTATGAATCAGATATATATCTGTGTCTTTTATTGCACACACACAGGGAGCAAAAAAGCTGAAGAAAAAGTCCCCCAGTTTTCTAAGCCTTGTCAAATGGTGGGAAAGGCTGTAAATCACTTTTGTGATACAGATAGGGTCCAGTTCATTAACGGAACAGAAAATGGTTTCGCAAATTGGTTAGTTAGACTAGGGTGAGTATCTTCTCTATCCCCTCTACCTAGACAGGTGGCGCACCGGTGTTACCCAGGGAAGGATAAAACTCTGGAAAGGGATAGGAAGACTTGGGAGATGCAGCAAGCTGGACGCCGCTTTAAAAAAAGCAATCAATGGAATCTTAAAACTTCCACCCTTTTCATGTGTGAAAATGAATGGAGTGAAGGATGGATGCTGAAGCTCCTTCTAGCGCTTTGTGTGTTTTGCACTGATCACAGTCTCCATTGGAGTGTATCCAGACTTAAATCTCCTCAAACTATCCGTAACAAAGATATAATCAATACGAGATTCACAATTCCCACTTTTTCCACGTGAATACACGGCAGATCTTTTTCTCTGTTTCACAAGGATCCAAAATACCCAATCCATACGAATCTAAAAATGGGGACCAACAGACTTCCTCATACCCACTGTACAGACTGAGTACAATGTCATTATCTGAACACACAGCACAATGGGTATTAAAATCCCCTAGAATCAAAATTGGGGAGCCAGGAGATTTCAAAAGTCAGGAGTCTCATGTTTGCTTGATATATTTGGAAATAGATCGGTGACATCCATTCCCGGGTGGCACATAAACCTTGATGATCAGTGTTTTCACAAGCACTTTAGCACGAGTGATGCTAGCCTCCACCACCACTGCATTCACATGTGCTACTGAGGGCAAGTACTCCCTAGCAGGTATATTGGATCCAACACCAACAACCAGAACTCCCATAAGATGGCCCTTACTCTTTTCAGTAGTGTTTCCCTGCAAAATAACAAATCCATCAATATATATGTCATAGACCAGCCAGGTCTCTTGCAGGAAAAATAAGTAAGTATTCAAAATGAAAATAATTCCCTCCTATTTAACCAAAAATGATCGAAATACCCAAGTGTTCCAGGATAGAAAATGAATCCCACTGCTAATAACATCTTTCTCCTCATTTTGGATTCAATCCTTCTTGGAACACAGAGCAGCAGGTAACAATGACCAATTACCATTATGATCTGACGATTTCAAATGATCCAATTTAGATCTTATTTGGACATATTCCTTCCGGATTTACTGGAAACAATTGGCATATTAATCTTTTCCTCAAAACTACCCATGAGAACATTCTCATAATCATACTCCCCCTCAGAAGTTAGAGTGAACTCAAAACCCAATCTTAAAAAACTGAGCCTTAAAAGACAATACAAAATCAACTAATGCCGGTGATATAAAATGACGTACTGCTTAATTTGATACACTAAACACCTCTGGCAGCTCCATTAGAGAAATTTCAATTGAGGAAGACAATGCAGCAGGTGAAGTATCACATGTATTCCTCAAATTCCTAATGCCTATTAATGTCTATGCCCTCATTAAAAGTGTGGCAGTATTTTTCCAGTGATTCCGTGGAGCCGGTTGCACTGTTTCCGGCAACCATAACCACGGACTCACCGGTACATTACAACTTTGCATGAGCATGCATCCCGGCATGTTGGTAACGGTGCAACAGGCATGTCGGAAACACTGTCAAACTATTGTTAAATCGTTGGCACCAACTGCAACAATGCCAGTCGCACCATTTATGGCATGGCATGCCATTGTCTGAAACAACTATAATGGTAACACTGGCACAGTAAACAACGTCACAGCCGGAACAGGAAATTCGCCAGCAGCCATATTGGAAAACACAGTCCACTTAAAATCACCCAGTTCCTGCTGTCATCCGGACAAGCAGATACCGGCATTGCACTTGCAGGCATGGCATCTTGCATCCCTGAGAGACGGCAGAGGAAGCCATGCTTCAGTGAGCAGGAGCTATCCATATTGACAGACTGTATAGTACAACATGCAGGAGAGCTGTTTGCAAGGGACCACCGCCGCAGCACACAAATGAGAAAGAATGCCATCTGGGAGGAACTGGCACAGAAGGTGTCAGCCTCGGGACCCATACCCAGCACAGTATGCGACTGCCACAATCGGTTGGATGACCTCCACCTGAGGGTCTGCAACCTGATTTCGGCCCACCGCAAGGAATGCCTGGCCACTGGTGGTGGGACAAGCTCACCTTTCAAACTCATGCCATCGGAGGAGAAGTGCAGCAATGTAATGCAGCTTGAAGGGATTGAGGGAGTCGCAGCAGCAGAGGCTGAAGTAGGGACACCTGGAGAGGGTGGTGAGTACAACGTGCCACACCAAAACATACACAGCAGGCATGCAAATGTAGTGCACAACACACAGAGACATGCCCAACTGCATGACACAAGACCACATCTAACCCATACAGTGGCCAATGACCCATGGCCTTTGGCCAAGGGCACACAAACATTGCACCTGCAAGCATCCAAACACAACTATGCCCACATAAGTACTGTACATGTGCAGGCATTGACAACATGAAAACCAACACAGACATGAGGCACAATCCCCCAGGTGGCATGCATGCACCATGTTCAATGTGCATCTGTGACACACTCACATGCATGCACGCATCCAATCCATCCTGATGGACCTGGGCCGGGCATGGTTGACTGCCTACCTGTCAGACCAACACCCCTAAGTGCAATAATGCTCTTCCCACACCTCACTCCCCACCTTTGTCATCACTCTGGGCACCATTCAATTGCCATGGCTCACCAACACCCACTTTGCCCCACTGGCCCACATGATCACCATCATTGCACCCCACACCCAGTGTAATGCTGATGACACATCACCCACCTACAAACTCCCATTCTGTACTACATCTCCATCCTCCCCCATACATGTGTGAATGACTGCTAATCATGTAACATGCTCTGCTGGCGATCCCTGCCTCAATCCCAGCAAGACGGAGAAGCCCCTCATCATGATGCCTGCACCCTGTAACTCACCCACTTCTTGGGCCCCTTCCCAACACCCATTGAGAGCCCACAAATCTTGGCGTCACCTTGACTCATCCCACACCTCTCGCATCCGAACATCACAGGCAATGACCAGAGGTCCGAATTACAGCACCACCACCTCAGAGGCACCCACCCTTACCTCGCCTACCCCCAGAAGTCCAATGTCTCCAGTGCACAGGTTCCCACTGGGCCTGACAACAGCAACAGCCCTCCCTCACTCTGCCCTCACCTCCCTTCGCCCACTCATGCAAATCCAGAATAGTGCTGCATGAATCAAGCTAGGCACCAAGCCCTGAGACCGCTTCCCTCCAGCCTGGGAATAACTGCACAGGCTCCCTGTGACCGCAAGGTCCAAGTGCAAGACACCCTGCCCCATACACAAGGCTGTCTGGGGCCTGGTCCCCCACGAGTCACACTGGTGGCAGTGTATCCTCGACAAGTCACCCCAAGCATCCCTCACCAGCACTTGGCCATGGCCACCCTTCCCTGGAATAGTCAGAATCTGGACCACCCCATCCTTTGCACTGTTCTCCCCTCTCCCCACTCATGTCACTTGCACATGCCCCTGTGGCTCCCATCAACATGTGCCCAGCCCCCTTGTGCCCCCCCCCTCCTGCAATATACCTCCTCCCATTCCGGTACGCACACTCCTCCCTCCCCTGTACAACATTGTTCCCTGCACATGCAAAGTAACAATGACACAAGAACCAGTTCGGATGTATCTCATAATGTGTCCACCACCTTCCTGCTGGTGGTGCCTGGTAACACTTGTGTATATGCCCCATATGATTTTTCAGTGCAGGAACTGTAGACACCATATACTGGCATTGTGTCACATGCTGTCGGAACTGCATTTAGCAAGGCTATAGGATGGAAAAAAGGTGACTAACGGCATGCCCATCTCACCCCCACAGGCACATCATCTGACAGCGATTATGGTAGACCAAGCACCTCACGTACGAGCACACAGAGGCGGAGAGCCAAGCCATGTCAAACCGGTGCAAAGGCGGCACAAGCACTGGCCACGCAAGGCACAGGCCCGGAGAGCATGCCGCCTGTCCCAACAGAGGCACATCCTGCAGCCCCTGTCGCACCTCCTACTGCTCACACAGAGGCACAGCCTGTCGCTCCTGTTGCAAGACAGCCATTAAGCACCCTCCACACCTGCAACCCATGTACATGGGCATGTCTACAGATGACGATGATGGACAGAGTTACGGGGACACAATGGAGGGCACATATGAACACACCCCCACCACCATCCCTCATTCAGCCCCTCCGACCTCCACACCACATCTCCACCACCCATCACCGGCATCAGAGACATGAATTCACGGCTACGGCGCATCGAAAAACGGCACAAGCAGATGGGACTCATGCGCCAGCACCTGGAGGAGGCCAGGTTAATGTGGGAGGAGACCAGCTTTATCCGGGAGAGCATGCAGGTCACTGGCTGGCCCTGGGATGATCATCATGCGCATCAGTCCTTCTCCCACAAAGGTCTTGGAGGGGAATGAGGCCATATTGGCACTGGCTGAGTCCCTCACTCTTTCCCTGTAGATGGCACTAGAGCACAGGGACATGGCAGGTGCAGACCCACCGTCAACCGTCACCATACCTGCCAGCTCACAATAGAGCAGCCAGAGGCACAGGTCCCTGCGTCTGTCAGGCTCACCTCAAAAGGGCAGGTCAGGTGTTAAGAAGCCATGAAAGTAAGCCGGTTGCAGACATGATGTGACACTGTTGCTGCATAGGGCTATGTTTTCGGGATGGTGTGTATTGGAGGATTAGTCAAGGAGGGTCAGTGGCGGGTGGTTGGGGAGCGAGTAGTTGGGGGTTAGTTTGGGGTATTTGGGGGTGTGATATGGGGAGGGGGTGGTGGACCACACGTTTCTTGTTGTTTGTTCATGCAAAAATACACATGGTTCTGCAAAAGAATTCACGTCTGGACATTCTTTATGTGTATTGGGGTGATTTATTTATCAGCTGATTCACATGCAGTGTGTGCCCTTGCTCATCTGCAGGTGCTGTGTGCTCAGAAGTAGTTCTGTATGAGTTCCTGGTCGGCTGCATGCCTGTCCCTGTTATCCCTGTGGTGACGTGGTTGCATGTCTGCAGTTGCATCCTATTCATTGTCATCATCATCGTCCGCCGGAGGCATGTCCATGTCTGGGGGGAAGGGGAATGTTGCGCTGGATGCAACCACTGTGCAACATGGCACAGGCTAGGACCACCTTCCCCACTTTCACTGGCCTGTACATTAGTAACCCGCCAGAGCGGTGAAGGCAACGGAATCGTGCCTTCAACAGTCCAAATGTCTGTTCATTTGTCGCCCTTGTTCTGATGTGGCCACAATTGTATGTTGCTTCCTGGTGGCTCTGTGGATGTCTCACAGGGGTCGTCAGCCATGGTAGTAAGGGATAGCCCGAATCACCTGCATGAGATGAACACAGGAGGGTGGGCCATGTCCTTGAGGTGACTAGGCAGTGCTTGCATGTTGTGATGTGGATTTGTGACACTTGCATCTGGTTCTGTGCACTAGCGGCCCATCAATCACCTTGGTGCATCATGTGGCAGGTAATGCTGGTCGGGCATGTGTGGGATCTGACTCCCAGGGATGGGTTGGTGGTGGTGGGTGGGGCATAATGAAGATATGCTCTGATTTGTGACATGGGACTGATGCATTCTGGTACCTGTGGTGCAGTGCATTGGCCTGTCCATCCGTGACCATATTGTGCTGGTGTGTCCTTCCATGTACTCATGTGGTACATGGCAGTCGTGGGCAGCCACTCTAACATGCAGATTGTGTCCCCGCATTTGCATGGTGCCTGTGGGCCATGCACTGGTGACAGTGAACATCCCCCCACTCCAGTCCACATGCAATGTGGTGTGTGTGTGTGTTGATCTGTTGACTCACCCAATAGCCAGGTCTGCTGTCCACCATAACACACTGATTCTCAACAATGACTGCAGCGTATAGACCAGAGACCCGAGCACCACCCACTGCCCCTCTATTGGTAACATCTGGGTGCCGTTTTTGCTACCCTGTCTGCTTAGATCTATTTCTTTTTTTATTGACTATCTCACAGTGTGATCACTCTTGTTCGCACTCTGTGAGGAAGTGCTAGTGGTGGGGGTCAGCGTTCACCTTGAGTGCTTCGCTGAGGGCACTGTCCTGCTGTTGTGCAGTGGGAGTGCGTGAGAGTGGGACTCTTGTGACCCATTAACTGGGTAAGCGGTTTACCGCTGATTGAGAAGTGTTTTTTTTTTTCTGAAGTGGCTTTAACTGTGTCTGATATGCCGGCTAAATCAAAAAATAACAGCTTTGGAGCTCATCTCACTCGGAACAGATTAGTAGGGGGCTGCCGGAAGTGAGCAGAACTGCTTTGTAAGTGACTGGCCCCAAATAAACTATGGAGACACCTGCTGGGCTGGCAAAGAAGCCTGTTAACTTAAAGGCCAAAGGAAAAATCATCTCTTTTTTGCCTCCTGAGAGTGCTGCAACGGGAGTCATGCCAGGCGTGGTGTTACCTATAGGCTGCTCATCTTCTCCTAGCCCTGTGCAAGTGCCAGAATCCGCAACTTTTGCAGATATTGATAATAATCATTCGCTACTATACCTTTGTTATTCATTACAGCGTAACTCTGGAGGACCTCAGGAGATTAATGCTCTTGGTCGTTCATCGGGTGTGTGATATGGTATGATATGATAGGCTATTTATAACGCGCTTAATACCCAGAGGTTTCCAAGCGCGAACCCAGCGATCAAACCTGTGTTGCTCTGTGTCGTTTTGCTTCCAAGGCGAGCACGTTGCCACTGAGCTATCCTCCCGAGACTGCAGCAATATCATAGGCTGCAATCTCTCAACGCCCCCAGATTTAGAGCATTTTGCTGAGGAATCATTGGGAGAAAGTGAGAAGATCATCCCTCGGTTGGTTCATCATCATTCTGAACCTTCTCAACTCCTAACGTCAGTAAAGGCATGACATGCCCATTGCACGCATATGGCATTTGGACCAAGAGAGCTGGCGCATGTTGTGAGCCCTACTCTTGAGCAGAGTGGCCCTGATATTTGTGATACTGGGCCTACAGGGGCTGTACACCAGGACCCCTGGGTTGAGCTTCTTCTTGAAGAGGTTGGATCGGTGGTAAGTGACTCTGGGCTTGTTTCCTCTGCACATGGATTTAATCCTTAATTAGCTGATACACTGGTGTCTTTTGATAAATCATTTACAAATCACAAGGACAGGAAGCTGAATGGGAGAAGGCGCAAGGAAATGAGAAAGAGGGCTAATGCAGCATCTAAGAGTCCTCGTCTTCATACACAAATTAGAGCAAATTCGGGGTCGCTGGCTGAAAACGCCTCGACTGGTATAGTTTGTGTTCAATCCTCAGAGGGTTATAAGGTAGGCGGAAAAACTGCGAAAGGTAAAAGTAAGGTGCTGCCTGGGCCACTTGATAAGTGGATTAAGCAACCCAGAAGGCAACGAAGTGTGACAGAAAATCAAATGTACACATCTTTTGATGCTCTGGTGCTTTATTCTTTACCGATTGTACCTCTACCTTAGGATGAGGATCCTAACGCTAGATACCTCGGGGCTCAGGGCAAGACCTCTTACTCCTTGGCTCCTCAGACGTGTGCTAAGCCTATTGGCCCACACATAAGCTCTGTATTAAATAGCAGTGGGCCAAGAGGCTGACTGACTTGCTCTGTACCCATGATAGCCATGGCCTGAACAGAGGGTCCAACCCCTTCTCCCCTGGCTTCCTCGCACCTCATATACAGGAACCAGGAAGCTCTCCCAGGTTCCTGGTTCCTATTTATGAGCATCACAGAGGAGCGGATGGTGGCCTGAAGTGACGGACTGAAGCTGGAAAAACAGGACTTTTAAAAAAAAAATGTGATATGTATTTTGCATGTGGGAAGTGCATGTCAGATGTATGTATGTGCCATGGGTCAGTGAGTGGTGGGTGAATGAGATGAAATGTGACAGTGTGTGTGTTTGAATGTTCTGGGTGGGTGGGTGTGTGCCTGTGTAGAGAATGCAGTAAGAGTGGATGTAAGAGAAAGTGTATGAGTGAGTGACTGGTAGGTGAATGAGTATGAATGTGATAGTACGTGTCTGTGTGGAGAATGCATTGTGAGTGGACGCAATAGAAGGTGTATGGGTCAGTAAGTGGTGGAGTAATGAGTAGGAATGTGATAGTGTGCGTTGGAATGTTCTGGGTGGGTGGGTGAGTTGCTGTGTGGAGAAAGCAGTGAGAGGTTTATGGGTAAGGGAATGGCGGGTGAGTGAGTAGGAATGTGAGTGTGTGTGTGTGTGTGTAAATGTTCTGGGTGGGTGGGTGCCAGTGTAAGTGCATGTGAGAGAAGGTATATGGGTGAGTGACTGGTGGGTGAATGTGTATGAATGTGATTGTGTGTGTGAAGGTTCTGCGTGGGTGGTTGCATGCCTGTGTGGTGAATACAGTGTGAATGAATGTGAGAGGAGATGAATGAGTGGTTGTAAGGGGATCCTGTGTGTGTGTGGGGGGCCCTGGGAGAATTTGTGACGTATCCTTTATTGATTTTTCCATGTGTTACTGGTATTTTTAGGCAAAGCCAAGTTCATGTTTGTCAGTACCTGGTTACAGTGGCATTTTGGTACAGCCAGTCTAGCCATTCCTCACTGTGACATGACATTTATTACTCTGCTTCTTTGATACAGCAAGCATGATGAGTAGTATTACCATGCAAGCCTGACGTTTTGGTGTAGCAGCCTATATATTTCTTACTGTAGCGTGCCTTTTTATTAACTAAGCATCTATGATGAAGCAAGGGTGATAAGTGTTCTTATGGGTCTAGACTGGCTTACGTTGGAACCAGTTTGGACAAGTTTTCTTATAGTGACATGTCTCTTTTAATGGCCAAACCAACTGGAGTATTTTCATACATATGAGTACTGGCATATATTGGCAGAGCCAGCTTTGTGCCTAGTGCCAGTAACGATACTATAAAAAACAAGTCAAAGGGAACAGGAGTGTGTTCTTATATGGGAATACTAGCATATGTTGGTGGAGCCAGCATGGAAATGTATGGGCACAGCCAGCATAACTAGTTTTTTTATACTGGTATTAAAGGGACCTGCATTAGTATTAGGTATTAGTATTAGTTCTTGGAGTTTAAAACATGCACACCTTTTAACGTTTTCCAAAACAATTAGTAGAAAATGTTCTCTCTTGGTTTTGTGTGTATTGGAGGATTGAATTGAAAACAAATACATCTTCTTTACAGCTGAAAAAGAAAATAATGAATAATTCTTCCAAAAGAACAGGAGTAATTTTTTTGTTCAAATGCCATTCGTCCTGTGCAATATGGGGGGTTATGTAAAGCCAATTTAATGAACTGTGCACATGTCACCTTGATATGCTAATTTCTGGCAGTGTCACATCCCATTGCATTTGTTGTTGAGTCTCCCCACTTAAATTTTTAGGACTTGATCCCTGCCAGGCACCACCCCCTTCTTTCTATGCTAGGTGAAACATTTAAGCTTTGATTAAAAACTATATTTACTTCTTTCACTTGGAGTAGTGCATGCCCCTTCAGCAACATAATCATAACGGACATTGTGCACACGTGGTGGTCTGGGCCGGCCCGGTGTGTGGGGTGACCTATGCTTTATTAAGGAGCTTGGGTGGTGCGTGGGGGGTCTCAGCATGGCTCGCAGGAGGGACCCAAAATGTTGTGCTACGCAAATGATTGGGCTCTCCTCCTTGATCACATTCAAGTGTGATGGGGAGGGGCCGCAGACTGGACTAGGACTCAGCTCTGGTGCAACACTGTTTAAGAAAATAAGCGTTGAACACAGAGTCTGAGAAGTGAGAGAGCCATGGAGTGAGCCACCCTCCCCACTCCTTCTTGGAAAGGGCTTTGTGGAAGCTTCATTCAAAGGCCGGTCCTGGGGAGTTTATTGAATAATGCAACTCGCACATAGAGCTCTGAAAATCGAAGATGCATTGAACCCCACTGTTGAGGGAAGTGCAGCCCCCGCCCTACCCACCCTCACCCCGTTAAAAAAGATTGAATAAGAGTCATGTATCGAAGCCTAGGACATTAACATGTTATGTTCAGCTCTGGGTTGTGTGGGACAACATGTGTTGCTTGTCACATAACTTAAAGATAAATATACACAGAGACAGATGGCCTAAGCTTACACCTACACAATAGGTTTCTTCTATAGCCAGCTCATAGATACATTTATACCCAGTGAATTTTGGTGAAACTAAATCCTCTTCAATGATTTAATTTTCAGGCCTTGCTCATGCAGCATTTTGCCCATGAGTAAACAGACAGTGGACGACTACCCAGATCAGTGCTTTTTTGGCTTGCTTAACACATCAATTATACAGCTAACGAGTACTTCTGTGTCCATTGATCTATAGATGTTTCATACACTAGCTGTAGCCTGCGTTCGAGATTTCGGTTACACTTTTACAAGTACTGCATTATGTACATTTTACATATAGAATGCCGCCTCCCTCTGTGCTTCGGTTCTCACATCTGGCGGAAATGAGAGCACCAGGAAACACAGGTGTTAGACATATCTGAAGGTCATGTGCCTTCACTACCTGTGATGTCATTTGGCGGTGGGTCAAATGACATCACTTACTGTGATGTCAAGGGAGGTCAAGGGCCATGTCATGTCACTTCTACTATCCCTGGCCTTTTGGTGAAATGATGTCCCTGCAAAATTAGGTGAGCAATTGGGTCACATCATCCCTCAAAGTGGAAATTAAAATAGTAAATTGGTGGCCACCATTGAAGAGCCTGCAAAAACATGACACAACCAAATGTTCTTTTGAACTGCCAAATGACACTAAAAAGGAGCCATTAGCTGTCTGTTGTGTGCTTTCTGAAAGGTCTGTAGGGCTGTGACAGTGTTTACAACTGTGAGCCAAGAAAGAGGTAATGCTGGGGAAAGTATTGCACCTATAGCATCATGTCTGCTCAGTAGGGCTAAAGGGGGTGTAGGCGCTCTGCCCATTCAATGTTTGGCCTCTGGGGTAAAACTGAAAACAAATGCCAGTACTGGGCAATGAAAAGTAAAATTGTTCTGTGGAGCAATACAGGTACGGTGCATGAAAACTATAGCAACTTTGCCAAGAGGTTCTGATTAGGTCACATTAAAAATATCCCAGAAGACGAACAGCTAAGTAGTGCTATTTCAATACGTTCAGGGTACAACAGTCCTGTACGTACTGTAAGGCTACAATGAATGGGAATGGAGCACCATTAAAACCATCAAATAAGCTGCTTTCCTATTTAAAGAATAGTAGCCACGATGGGAAAAGTGGTTACTGTTTAAATAAAAACATACCAGAGTCACATAGAGGTGTTGGTTGTTTCTCATTGAAAGTATAGGCGACTCTGCCACCCTTATATTGAGAGGTGGAACACTAAGGAGCTCATTTAGAGTGTTCTGTACAATCCACCAAAATTCCGGTGACGTATTGAGGTTAGGGCCCTTTGGGAAAGTGCATATGTAATGGATGGGATCACACAGATACATTCCGAGTCCAAATAACCGAACCAACACAGGAAGAGGGCAAAGTACTGTTTTCTTAACAATTATCAAAGAAAGGGAGTTAGAACAAACATCAACAGACATACGCACGATTTCTCTCAGCGATCTTTTCATAAAACATAGAGGGCCTCATTCCGAGTATGGCGGTAGGGGGGTTAACGGCACCGGCAAAGATGCCGGTGCCGTTAACACCCTAACTCCACATTCTGAGGTCCCTTAGCGGGTCCCACCAGGAACGGCTGGTCTGACCAGCTGTACTTAGCGGGACCCGTTAAGGGACCTTGGAGCTAATAACGGGCCCGCAATTTGCAGGCCCGTTATTAGCTCCTTGCCCATTCCCATTGAGCCCTATGGGGGCTCAAATGGGAATGGGGAATGGTTTACTGAATGGGGACTTACCGGGTCCTCCAAGGTTGGATGGAATGACCCGGTAAGTCGCCATTCAGAGACACCGGACCCGGACCTGGGTTTGGAGGCAGCCATGGTGCTAATAGCACTATAGCCACCTCCAAAATCGGAATGACCCCCAGACTGTTTACTAAAAATACATCAGAGGTGATGTCATACTATGTGGCAATAATAAAAAACCTATCAAAAGTCAGGATTAGCTAAGGGCAACATCTAAGTATACTTTCTATAGGAACTAGGATTGTGATTGGCTGCCCACTATCAGGTGGACAACATATGCCTACCTCTAAAACATGTCTTCTTCAGAAACATTAGATAAACACTTTCTAATTTGGTTCGCTTAGCAGCATGTAAGCCCAGACCCAGGTGCAAGCAGATGGGGCATGACACTACCTCCACACCAAATTAACCTAACATCTCTCATCGCCCATGCCTTTTGCCATGAAGATTGCCTTTGAACTTGGCCTTGCAAAGTATCATTGTCTTTTAGGATACATGGGACTGAGAGCACTCGCTATCGTGTTCTGGGAGTTCAAGTTCGAACTCTATTTTGATACTTGGCTCATGTGACAGGAGACCACGATTTGGTCCATTTTGTAGTTTTTGAATGCTCCAAATGAATTAAACTTGGCACTCTTGGTGTTCTTTCTTTGCACCTTAACAAGGGATGATTCATCCTTTGCATGCTCGCCCATTTTCAAAATAGATAGATGACCATGGCTGCTTCAGTATTGGCTCCAGGCCAGACAACCTCATCTTGCAGCTCCACGATTCCACTTATTTTTGCTCGACACAGCTTTCCCTTCCCGCTTCATCAGTTCTAGCTTACTAAATTCATGACACCGATGTCCAGTTTCTATACAATGGCGGCTTGGCCTGCGTTCTAAACACTACATATAACCAGCTTGTATGATGACTTGGTCTACCTTGCGTTTTAGCGTCTGTACATTTATTGAATTGTTGATTTTTTGCAGCACTTCATGCATGTGTAATCTTCTTCCATTATATTTCAAAGTTCACTCGATTCCTTACTTCGTCATTAGTTTGTTTAGGATCCATACATTCTCATTAGTCAGTATCGCGAGACGTTGTGTATACTTTTTGTGACATCACTGACTTCTTTTCTGTGTTCCTTCTCATATTCCTTTCAGGAGTTCCTCCCTCAGTTTGTCATCCGTTCAGGGATGCATTAGGTATGGTTGTCTCAATGGGTATCTTCTTTCGAACACACGCTGCAGTATTGGCACAACTGCTGGTGTCAAACACGGCACAATCTCAGGTCTCCAAAATTTGGGAGGTAGGGGGGCAGGGTTTCCTGCAGAGGCATGCAGCTGCTCCTCTACATTCCCCCCTCTGTTCTAGTCCTCAAACACTTCCTCAATCGGTTCCACATCCTGGTATTTTCTTTTGAAGAAGTGTTTCTTGGCTGTCCGTATGTTTATCACACCCTTCAGGGTGCCTGATGATTTAACATGTTCATCTACACTCCATGTCATGTAGTTACACTGTCCTTTCAGGGTATAATAGACCCATCGTCCCACATACTTCTTATGATTCTTTGGATACAGAAACGTGGTTCCTCCAGGTGCTACGATGTTAGCCACATGTATTTTCTAATGCATCATCAGTCAGCTCCTTGGCGTTTGGTTCAGGTTTGACATCGATCATGATTTTCGTCCCTACCAACTTTTTTCCCATTTTCTTCCATTGGGCAATTACCATCCTGACTACACAGAATCCAAACATTACTAGCACCATTATTACTCCAAGAACCTTGAATATATTCTCCAACCACAGTGGGATCCATGAAAACAAAAAGGCAAACCAACTACCGTCTTCAATGTCATCTGTCTCGTCTTAAATCTTGGCATGCAGGTCTGTCAACATTATGGCCTCTGTCAGGGTCCCATTCTGGTCATTATGAGAAGGTGTAAATGTGCAACATGATGGCCCAATTTTGGCACAAACTCCTCCTTCGATCACTATGATCATATCAATGACATATTTATTCCTATGGCCCTGAGCTCTTCTTTGATTGCGTTGAATCCCTTTATGGTAGCATTGATTGCCTGCAAAAGCTCCCATCTGGTAATTTGCAACCACTTGGCATTCACCACTGATTAGGTTCCAGGCATGAATATAGGTGTCATTATCATAGCAGTCTTGCTGAACAACTTGTGCTATTCGGAAATGGTATCATACTCTGTTATCGACTTGGCTGAAAAATAATTTTCTCTTTTCGTCCGTCAGAGGAGTTCAAGAGATATTATTTTTCTCAAATGGTCATCCACTTTTGGAACATTCACCAATGTTTACATCACTCTGAGGAATCGCTAATGCTGGAACATGGAAGAGCACCAGGGAACACACTCCGCCCCATTCCTTGGGCAACTTCATATAGGCTTTGGATCCACAAGCCCAATATCGATCCACAAGGACAGCTGTCCGTTTTCTCGTCCCATGATTTTAGAAACACAGTGTCGCATTAACCAATGGGACTACAACTACTGGGCCTGATTCATCTTCTACCCATGTCAACAGTTTAGAGTGCTTGGCCCATGACTTTACGCATCCATCATTCACTTTCTACACTTCTGAATGTATTTTGTCTTCAGCAGATGAGCTGCACTGGACACCATTCCTTCTTCCCATCCATTTTTCATATGCACTTGTCCATAGATAAGCATTTGAGTTTGTTCCCAACATCCAGGTGATCCTGCTATTTCTGTCACATTGGAACAATTCATTCTCTTAATTTCTTCAATGATCACGTCATCTTGTTCTGCATCAGGATATACAAGCATTTTGCTTTTTCATCCAGGCTCCTTCTCCATTTGTGTGGTTTCAATATAGTCCTACTGGTATGTAAACAACCATTTTGATCTCCATCGCAAAATCGCCCAACTTCCTTGAAACTGTCCTTGAGTAGTACATGCTGCAAGATGGCTGAGGCACTTCACATTGTGTGCTGATACTTCCTTTGAAATTAAAGTCCTTACTTTATTCATGTCACAGGGGATCAGAGAACAGACATAGCAACTCTCATCAGATATTCTTTCCCCTACCTTTTTCATGTGTTGATACCACATGTTATTCCCCAAGTGCGCTGAATTATCTCGATAAGTATGAATCCCTTCATTATCCTCCTCTACATCGCCTTTATGTCTCCCAATATACTTTTGAAGATCAAGGAACTTGTCATTATCAATTTTCATAGTAGGGAGAATCACAGGCACTCTTTCTTCAGTTGAACCATCAAGATGATAGAGACTGTGAAAGGAACAAAAAGACAAGTCATGCAAATATAGATTATGCATAAAAATCTGGCCAGCCATTTCTCGTGCCATCCTTCTGCCTGCTGAACTGGTGTTCTTTCCATAATCGTATTGTCTTCTTCATTAATCATTTCTAATTCAATCATTAAGCTTCTTTTACCTTTGTTACTGTATACTTTGTTCAATTATAGCAATAAGGAGCCTTCTTATCACTGGAGTGTTTTTAAGATCCTGTAAAAAGGTGTGAATATTAACGTCTCTTGCGACAAGAGAAGAAAAAAAATTGAAGTATAAACACAAAAACAACAACCACACGTCGATGAACATCACTATCTGCAGATAATGTATTTTTCTCACCTAAAACAAATATTTTCCATGAAATGAGTCTGGATATTAATCTCTTTTCCAATTTCTAAACAAAAACTGACTAGGCATAATTCTGATGTATTATTCACTGTTTCAATACATTTCTAAATGTTAATTTCAAAATTCCTGGAATTCTCTGCTAGTCCTTGCACTCTCTGCTAATATATATATTAGGAGTGTCAATTGAATTCCAGTCCAGTACATATTAATCACTTGGCGCTTTATCATCCTTCTTCTTAGACATCGATCGGGCCTGCACACTTAGAAATTCTTCTTCTTGTCTTCCTTCTGGATCAGCAATGGTGGGAGGGAGGGTCTCACCTTTATAAACCTTTACGTTGTTCAGATGCAACCAAGTTCTTCTTCCTTGAACCTTAACAGCTGAAGGGGACACTTCTTAAACACAGAATAGGCCATTAAATCGGGGCTTGTGCCACTTCAAGGTGAAATCTTTGATTAGTACTAGGTCCCCAACATATAACTTATGTGGTGGTAATAGTTCACTTGGATTGTTTGCCGAATTATCTTCCACGTTCCTAAACCACCCCCGATGTTTGACTTGATCTGAAATGAAAGGTATACTGGTAGTCATACTTGTCAAATAATCGTGCATCTTATCACCTAGAGTTTTAGCTACACTCTGGACATCACTCCTATTTTAGAAGGAGGTGTAAGGGTTGTTCTCATTCGACACCCTGTTACTAGCTCTAGAAGGGTGAGGTGGTGGTCTGACCCCAGTTGATTCCGTAAGGCATATACAGCCAGGGGTAGGCAATACAGCCATCCCTTTTTTAAAGTCACTTTAATCTTGACAATCCTCTCTTTGGGGAAGCCATTGAGTGAGTCTTTCACATATACCGTTCACTTGCGGGTGATACATAGAAAATAACTTGTGCTTTATACTTAATAAAAGCCCTGTTTGAATAGCTCATTGACAAAATGTGGCCAATTATTGTATCTTAGCACGTCATACACACTCCACCTCAGAAAAAATGTGCATACTAAAAACTTTGCTGTGCAAGTGGCATCAAGTCGTGCACATGGTCCAGCTTCGATCCACCTGGAAAAGGGGTACACCACCACTAATAGATACCTACACATTATAAATGCCTTGCCATATCATATCATATCATATCATATCATATCACATATATGCATCATATCGACAATATGTAAATGCTGAAACAGACCATTCAGTCGAGGTATTACTCCTCTAATTGTTCTCAGTGTATTCCCAGCAGTAAACCTTTGACACACAATGCAATTCACCATAAATAGTGCAACGTGTTCCAAAAAATTAGGAATGAACCAGTCTTCTGCAATATTAGCAGCAAGACATTCGCTAGTTAAATGAGTGGGGTATTGCAGCTGTTCAAGCACGACTTTCAATACATCTACCAGAATCACTGGCTTTATAGTGCTGTCCTGTCACCATAAAGCTTCAGTGGGGGATAAAGAATACTCCTTTGTTTCCATAGCTCTTGTTCTTCCTGTGGTGCGCTTCCCTGAATCTCTATTAATTGAGTTATTGACAACATGGTAAACCCCTCCTGCACTAACATAATTGTAGCCGACTCTTCCTTAATTTCCTCAGTGTCAAAACTCAACATTTCTGGAGAATATGCAACCCTTTGGATTCTATGTCTGCAGCTTCATTCTCGCAACAGATAAAGGGCCTCATTACGATTAGCACCATGGCTACCCCCTTACCGCATTCCGGGTCCGGGTTCCTGAAATAGGGACTTACCGGGTCATTCCAACCTTGGATGACCCGGTAAATCCCCATTCCGGGAACCATTCCCCACTCCCATTCGAGCCCCCATAGGGCTCAATGGGAATGGGGATGGAGCTTATAACGGTACCGCAATTTGCAGTAGCGTTTTTAGCTCTGAAGTCCCTTAACGGGTCCCTTCCATAAGGCCTGGTAAAACCAGGCGTTAAGGAAGGGACCCGCTAAGGGACCTCGGAATAGGGTGGTAAGGGATTACCGGCATCGGTGTCCTTACCGGTGCCAGTAATCCCTTACCACCTACCTCGTAATGAGGCCGAAAGTCTATTTATTTAGTGTGCGCTGTGCATTTTACTCCTGCTATGGCCACTGGGAGTTGTTGTGCCTTAATAAGCCTATCCAATAAGGATGCAAGCTGCACTGGAGAGCTGTCTGCGCAGAGATAGCCCCTCCTTTTCCAACGTGCCAACCCTGCATGCACAGTTGACATCACATAGGGGGAGTCACTGTACACTGTCACTTCCTATCCTTCATGTTTCTCAAGCGTGGCAATAAGCACTACTAATTCTGCTGCTTGTGCTGAAAAGTTAGACAGTAGTCTTGCACTTGCCACTACTTCAAATTCTCCATTTAATCTGTGTCGCACTATTGCAACGCCTGAATGACTTTTGCCATTAGACTCATCCATTTTCAAAGAATCAATAAAAAGAATCTCCCCTCCCACCAAAGCATTCTCTTTCACACAGGGTATATAATGGTAAAATTCAACATAGTTAGAACAGTCATGCACATGATCACCTTCTTCTACGGGTTCAGCTATGAATGTGGCTGGGTTCACTATTTTACATCTTACAATTTTAATCATTGGGTTAGAAATCATTACCACATAAGTTGAAGCTCTTTAGGATGTCAATGTGCCCTTGGGTTTCTCTAGTATGGCAAATAGAGCATGCTCTACGTAAAGGGTCACAGAGCAGCCCATAACAATACTTGTAGACTTCTCAATTGCAAACGTGGCAGCTGCCAAAGATTGTTCACAAGGGAAGTGTTCTCTTATAACTGGGTCTAGAATCCCACTGTAATATGCTAAAGGTTTGTACCCCAATGTTGTCCATTGTGTAATGTAGGGGTGGCCCTAATTAAATGTGTCCCTAATTATGCTCACATCAGAATAAATACACCCCTCTAGGGAAGTAAGGCCAATAGTCCGTCTTGCAAGGATAACAAGTTTAATTTTACAGAAAATGAGGATGGTAGCAAACAACTCTGCTTCCTGAACGGTGTTCTCCTGTCCCCTATCCATTCCTGTCTCCTGCCAGAGTGATGCCAGACAGAGGTTTAGTTTACTTCTGCCTTGCTGCAGTTATGTCACTCCTCCTCCAAAGTCTTCCTTTCTTCATTGTTAGCGATTTCTGTCAGACCATGCTGCTTTACATTTTGCTACATTACCTAGAAACATACTGCACCCCTGCAGACTTTTACAAACCTTGAGGCCTAACCCCAGGAAAAACGAAACCATTTTTTTATACACCATTTTCATTCATTCTATCTATATTTCACTCATTTTACTCATGTTTTTCTCTGGTCCTATAATCTCCTTTAAACCTTATTTTCATACTTCTGCATTTTGTGCACTGAGCATGTAAACCTTCCTATTCTTAGCCTACATAGACTCTTGACAGACATCAAACAGCTGGTGAGTCACTTCGTGTGCTGCGAACACCGCGAAGCCTGTAGTCAAATTTTAGCACAGGCTGCATTATTTCCGGGAAGGGAGGAGGAGTTTTTGACTCACACCATACTAAGAGCCTGCCCTGCACTACCAAGGCCCTCTTCACTCTTTCTTCAGCAACGTGGAAGGAGACACACTGCCTGGGCTCCTGTAACACTTCACCTGCCTTATTCAACTTTGCATTGCACATGCATCAATGGGGCAAGCCCACTGATATTATGCTGTGCATTGCTCTCGTAGCGCAAATTTCTTCATTTCACCTGAAATTGTACATACTATGCAAAGGCAGCCTAAGGTTTGTAGGATATTATAGTCCCTGCCTCAAATCCTTTACCTGAATTTTCGTGCCATTTGCATCTTTTACTCTTGATGCCTGATTGTGTCTATGGCCTGCTAATATGGCCGCACTGTTTTACCTGATCCTGCCTGAAGCACTCCCCCTCTTATTGTCTGCCTGGCCTTGAAAGGCCTATCGGCACAACCGGGAGGCAGGGGCCGGCCCTGGACTACCAAGGCCCATGACAAAGGCCCCTGTCTACTCCCTGTCCACTGCCAGGATGCGCCAGGGTGAATACTGATTTTTCCCACTGAATTGACTCTTGCATTTATGTGTGCTTCTGCCCTGAAACATTGGGTAGGCTCCATGTTTATACCACTGAATTGACCCTTGCATTTGTGTGCTGCCTCCCTGCAACATATGTTTATGCCCACTGAATTAACTCTTGCATTTGTGTGTGCTGCCATCCCTGCAATATGGGGTAGGCTCCATGTTTATGCCCATTGAATTGACACTTGCATTTGTGTGTGCTGCAGCCCTGCAACATGAGGTAGGCTCCATGTTTATGGCCACTGAATTGACCCTTGCATTTGTGTGTAGTGCTGCCCTGCAACATGGGGTAGGCTCCATGTTTATGCTCAATGAATTGACTCTTGAATTTGTGTGTGCTGCCGCCCTGCAACGCAACATGGGGTAGGCTCCATGTTTATACCCACTGAACTGACTCTTGCATGTGTGTGTGCTGCTGCCCTGGACATGGGGTAGTCTCCATGTTTGTGCCTACTGAATTGACCCTTGCATGTGTGTGTGCTGTCGCCCTGCAACATGGGCTAGGCCCCATGTTTATGCCTACAAAACTCCGTCTCCAACTCTCTCATGGTCAGCCGCTTCTCGAAGCAACGAGCTGGGGGCAGATCTCTCTCCGCAGCAGGGGCCTCCCTCTGGAACAGCCTTCCTGCCTCCCTGAAACTTGAGGAGAACCATCTCCGGTTCCGGAAGCACCTCAAAACCTTCCTCTTCGCTTCTGCCTTCTCTCTCCCTCTCCCCTGCTAAACCTGCTTAACTCCCCTTCGAAGTCTGCACTTAACCTGCATCTGGGCCACTCTGTGACCTCGGCCCAGGGCCCAGCCACTCTCCACTTGCACTGCCTCCCTGGCTCCGCCTGCACTGCGGGACTGTCACTGCATCCCTACAGCCGCCTTCCCAGCACTTGCTCTGCACTTACCTCGCACTTGCCACCAGCTGGCCCTTTTATTTATTATTTATTATTTTATTACGCTACTTACCCTGTATTGCACTTTCCCCCCCACCTCCTCCCCCTGCACTTCTCCTTTTCCCATTACCTCTGCACTTGCGCGATCTGAATGACACCTGGCCTAGTAGGATCGTTTGTCTGTCTTCCCCTTGTTTCCCCCCCTCCCTGCCTCGTCGCGCCTTGAAACACTCGTGTATAGGCGCGTTACAAATACCATATCATATCATATCATATCATACTGAATTGACCCTTTGCATTTGTGTGTGCTGCCGCCCTGCAACATGGGGTAGGCTCCATGTTTATGCCCACTGAATTGACTCTTGCATTTGTGTGTGCTGCCACACTGCAACATGGGGTAGGCTCCATGTTTATGCCCACTGAATTGACTCTTGCATTTGTGTGTGCTGCCGCCCTGCAACATGGGGTAGGCTCCATGTTAATGCCCAGTGAATTGACCCTTGCATTTGTGTGTGCTGCTGCCCTGCACCATGGGGTAGGCTCCATGTTTATGCCCACTGAATTGACTCTTGCATTTGTGTGTGCTGTCACCCTGCAACATGGGATCAAGCTCTATGAATGTACTTACCTTGAACTTTCTTTCACACTTAGCGTGTGTTGTATTACTTCTATATAGTCCTCTATGTTGTAATCACCATATTCACTTCCTTTCTGTAACCTGAAGCACTGCAACCAATCTCTTAAGTAAAAGCACCTAGATACCCCTGGCTTTTGTGCGCTATGTAAATAATAAATAAATAAATACCGATTTTACAAATGCATAGGATCTTCACATTACGAAGTATCCAGCTAATATTTCATTGTGCTTTATATTTAAACAATAACTGCCTTCTTCAGTGTCTGCCCATGTCCTTCTTCAGTGTCCATGTCTGTGTATGTGATTATATTTGCATGAAGAAGCCTTCCCAGTGCCCCTCCTCCCTCCATTACAGCACCTAAAAGAAGTCAAAAGAAGTCTTGCCTAATTCTAAAGCACGTGAGGGTGCGGGAAGACCCTTGTTCCTTCCCAACAGTAAGCACTGCTGTCATTATGGACCCATTTGTGTGAGAACAAATACAATTCCTCACCATAATTGGGAATACCTAAAACTGGAGCTGTAAAAATTGCCCTTTTTAATTCCTTAAATCTTACCTCCATTTCTTCAGTCCATTCTAGTTTTGTTTTACCAACTGGTGCTTTCTTTAATGCTTGCAGAAGTCGTCTTGTGTATGTGCTATAATCAAAAACCCTAGGCTCTAACGTAATTGCACAAACCCAGAAACTGTTTACTGGAAATGGGCCAAAATGTCGCCCTCACAATTGCGACGGCCGAAATGGCCAATTTTTTTTTTTAACACCCCTTTACACCACATATATATGTCGGGGGTATGGGATATTATAATAAAATAGGATGGGGTCTGGGGGTCCCCCCACACATATCTATGTGGTGTAAGGGGGATTAATACAAAAAAAAAGGTGGCATTTTTGGCTGTCGCAATTATGTGTGGTCGCAGTGATCGCATAGATCCATTGCATCTGTCTCACTGCTTTCGGTTTTGATGTTTTCATGATTGCCTCAGCTCTCTCAGGTGTCACTTTCTTTCCTTCATGCGAAATTACCTGACCTGTGTATAACACCTCTTCTTGACAATTCTGTAACATTTCCTTGTCCACGTTACATCGTTTATCTGCTAAAATAGTCATTAGTTGGATAGAGTCCTGACTATACTCATCCTCTGTTTCACTGCAAATCAATAGATCATTTGCATATTGTATCACCGCACTTTTGAGATCGATATTGCCTAAATCCATCCTTAGGACTCTGTTAAAGACCGATGAGGATTCACAGTACCCTTGAGGCAGCCAAATGTGTTATAGTCTTTTTTTGGCAAAATGTAAATGAAGTCAAGTCTTGGGAGTCCTTATGCACGAAGATGGAGAAAAACGCATTCTTCAAATCGATCAATGTGAAATACTGAGATTCTACTGGGCTTTCACACAACATTGTTGCAGGATTAGAAACTAAAGGAAATTCAGCATCAAAGATCTCGTTAAGAGGTCTCAAATCCTGGATAAATCTCCACAACTCTCCACAACCCTCCTTTACATTTTTTTATCAGATACTCTGCGGTATTAGACAATGATTCTGATGGCACTAGAATCCCCTTATTCATCAGTGCTGAAATAGTCTGAAATATACCTTCATTAGCTTCTCAAGACATAGGGTACTGTTTTGCTCGGGGTAAAATTGCTCCTGGTTTAAGCTTCATTTTAATCTCCCTTAGCACCTTTAATAAACCTACTTCATATGGGCCTGTGGTCCATAAGGGCGCTCGGCACCTTTTCAAGATCTTCCTGAAAAAATGCTGGTTGTTGCTGCATTATCGCCATTCTTTGTGGGACTTCCCTTTTTTCTATCTTTATCCAGTATGTAATGCTCATGAAGACACCACTTTGTCATTGCTTCGGCCCTCCCTGAACATATCATCATCAGTTATGTTATTCAGTCTGTATCCCTCCTCAAGAGCTATCACTGTTCTCAACTCTATAGGAATAGTCTGTCCACCTTCCTCATCATTATGTATTTGTGCTTTAAACAAAAACTCATCAGGTATCCTTACAATCTTCCCTACCAAACCAGGTAGCCATGTCAACAAAATGCATACTCCATAATCTTTGGATCTAATGAAATGCCTTGCAGAGCCACTTGCCCTGTGAAAGCGAGCATGAACTTTCCCATGTTTCAATAGTGTATTCCTGGAGAGGAGCACACTATTCCTTGATCGGTAAATGAAATCGTCATGAAATCGTCATAATAAGTTTTGTCATTAGATCTCTTCCTAAAATATTAACTATTAGCTGGTGTCTCGCTTGAATATAACGAAGGAACGAACATGTCACATTCCCCTATGAAGGTAATTTGTCACTTGACTCGTAGCTCTAACGAACCCTTGAGCTTTCATGGCAATACCTGACATTGGATATTTTCCCTCTCGTATACACAAACGAGTTGCTCCAGTGTACCGGAAAGGAAAAGGATTTGCCTCCTATCGTCACATCGACCCTTGGTTCCTCTTGGGGGTCTGGTGCCATGGATAGTACTGAACACATCAAGTCACCCTCTGAGCTGTCCTACTGTGGGTACAAACTCATCCCGTCCATGTAAAAGGATTTCCTCCCACCACAGTGACACCTCCTATTCTAGGTGTCAATACTTGTCCTCTATTCGCATACTGCTGTGTCTGTATAGGGGCTTGTGACGACTGCTAATGTGGTGGACCATTTGTGCTGGTCCCTGCTGTGGCACCTGCTGTACTTGCACTACTTGTGTCTGATAAAATGCATGATCTTGGGCAAAGCCCTCTCTGGTCTGTGTGCTGTATGGTGGAGGATAAGCTGTGCCCCCTCTGGAAAACTTGCCATTTTATACATTCCCTCGGCTCTCACATGCGCGCGCAATATGTCCTGTCATTCCACAATTTCAAGATACTGGGGCAACCCGTCTGACAATCCCTCCTTGGTTATATCCTCCCTGAGCACTCTGGTTCTCGTTCTGTGTGTTTTGAAACCCACCTTGGTTATTCTGAAATCTGCCTCCTTTTCCCCTATGACCCATACCTCTGCCTCGTGGTGTAAATCCGTACCCACCTTGGTACATCAGGCGTGGATTCTTTGTTTCTGATGTATCCATTGCTTCCAGCATTGCCATTCCTTCTCTGCTTCTCAGTAATGTTCCTTCTATGGCAAGTTTTGACAACTTTTTCTGAATCAACTTGGCTTCCTCAATTTTTTTATTTTCATCTTTCTTTTTGTTCTTCGCTTGTAATAATCGGCAATGGTGTACTATTGTCAACTGTATCTCAGCCCATGGCTTTGCTTCCATCCCCACTTGTTTTTTCATCTATCTCTGTACTGGCTCAGGCAACCCTTGGCATAAAACATGGTAAAACAATGCCACGGCTCACGAGTTTCAAGCTGCCATTTCTCCTCAATATCTTGAATATAAGCAATAAGGTCTTCAACTTCTTTAATTTTACATGACATAATCATACCCATATCTGATGTGTCAGGATGCTGTATCCTGAGAGCCCTCCAAACATTTGCCCTACAATTATTGAATGGCAAAACATCATGCGCTGTGTTTTGTGCAGTCATACTTGAATATCCCGCTCTCCTCCATATATCGTCAGCCCTCATTCCAAGAATGGCTGCCAGGAGACCTTTTATGTCCCCTATGGTCAAAGTGGGTACAATGTCCTTTCATCGCAGGAACCGTCAAAGTGTTTCCTCCTGTCATTTTCTCTAATTTGTATATCCGTTTCTCAACTCCAAAAGTCAAGCTAGGGTGCTTACATTTGTATAGGCATGTTATAAATGCCATTTCATGTCATATCCATCTGTGGCCATGGAATATATTGCGGTCTTGCCCCTCCCTTCTCTAACTAGGGGAACTACATGAACCCCATCAAACAATCGGATCCCACTATTAGTTTATCTATGGTGGGGATAATCGTCCATATCCGTCTCCTTGTCAGTAATGACCTTAACCTACTTACATATGGTGGAGACTCTCCCTTCTCACTCCACGATCGTCCTAGGGAACGCTCAGGATATATTATGGGATCTGGTGTTCTATCTTTAGGCTGTTCCAGATCTGACCATCTCACTTCCCTATCCATTTGCGGGCTTCCTACAGGGGCGAACGTGATTCCTCCTTCTGCCCCAAGACCGGACTCTCTTTCCTCATCCAAATTCAATTTACTTAAAGACAATGCTTGACGTTCATCATTAAACATGGTTGCTTCCTCACTTTGTGATTGAGATACTGTGGATCGATCATTGTTCCTTCAAGCTCCATACTCACAATCCTGTCTTAATTGCTGATAGACCTTATCAAGCCTTTCTCCAATGCTTTCTGCACCATCTCTTTTATCTTCTAGCACTACTCTAGATACTGCTGGTGTTACTTCCTTCATCGGAAGAACATCTTCCACTCTGTCCCATCGTATTTCTGGGCTCTGCCTCATTTGTTCTTTATGAATGAGACTGGCATCGAAACCTCGCTGTCTCCTTTTTTTGTTCTATTTCTTCATGTACTTCCCTTTGCTTTCTCGCATCTTTTCAAATTCTTTATTCATCCTACCTTCATTCTTCCATTTTTACTCCTTCTCTTTGTTCCTCTTCTTCCCTTCGTCTCTGTAATCTTTGGTCCCTACATTTTTGTGCTTCTTCCTCTTCTCTCTTTCTTTCCTTCCAGTCCCTCTCGTCTATCGCTCTTTGTCTATTATCATACTTTCTTTGTTACTTTGCCCATTTTTAGGCTTTCTCCTGTTCCTCCTATTTTATTTGTTCTCCCCACTCCCTGCTTTTCCTTCCTTGCTCATCTTCCTTTAATCTCTTCTATCGTTCTTTGTCCTTAGCCTCTCCTTGCCTAACTTCCACAATACTTTTCCATCTATCTTACGTAATATCTAGCCTCCCATCTATGCGTTTTGTAAGAGTGCTACTTCATCCGCCTTATCTTTTTCTCCTTTCCATCTCTTGATTTCTCTGTCTATAGCTGTCAACATTTGTGACAGTTAGCTTCTTTCTTCCTTGTCTTCTAGAAATTTACAAATATCTTCCTTTCTCTTATTCTCTTCTGGACCATCGTCACTTCTATAAGCGGTGGGTTCATATATCGGATTACTTTATCCCGTTGCTACTTTCACTTCCTTTAAAGGAAATACTCCTGTCTCTTCCATAGCAACACTCTTTACTTCAGGCATAGTAAGGGGAGCTGAGGGCTCAACGCCTTCCCCCTTGTGTTGATTAAGCATCCACTCCTCAGTTGGCGGGTCTTCTCTTTCCTCTTGATACATCTTCCAAAGTTCTAAAATTGCTAATCTCTTCTCTAATTTCTTCCCTGTGTACGCAGCGTGCATGTATGTGGTTGTGTGTTGTAATACCGCTCTTGACAATGATCCTCGTTGTGGCCATGGCATGAACATTTTATCTGCTGTGCCCTTTACCTATTCTGCATTGTATTGTTTGAGCTTGGGAATGTGTTTTGGAAGTGTCTTGCAGAGGTGCATGAGAGGAGTATCCCCCATAATGACGAATCTCAATTGACTGTCAATACTTATCAGATCGTTAAATAAACTTTTTATTTTATTTAAAATCACCACTTTTAACATTGAAAAACAACAAATATCTGCAAGCACCATCAATCGCTGCTCAATCCTCTTATTTCAATAACCTATCTATTCTTTTGATTGGTGCCAATCGTTTCGCTAAACGCTTATTCAATGTCACTTCTTCACAATTCTATCGCTCTTCCATACTTTACTCAACAAACAACATTTAGACTGGTCAGACATTTAGACATTATAAACACTGTGATCACCTTCCCACTTATCTATGTCTTATTCATAAATACAGGGTACTTCTTCTCTCGCCTTTTCTTGTGTCCTTCACAGGGTTGGAAAAATCACCTTAGACGGTCCTGACCTGTGCGTTTTATATTTCTCTCTGCGCACGTTAGAGTTTGAAATGTTTCCTTCTAATTCCCTTGAATTCGTACTCCTACTTGGTATCTCTTTTTTTAAAACAATATTTCCCCTGTACTCAAAATTATCACAATCCGGTCCCTTTATTTGCCATTCCTTTTAGTCTACTCACCATTTGTTAATCAACTCAAAGCCTTCGGTATTGACTCCTCCTTCAATCTGACCACTTAGCCTTCTGTCTGCAGAGCGCCCATAGAAAACAGGCATGGATTTATTCAAAGGGTGACCTGCTGACTGTCTCGGTTCTTCTCGCAAGTTTATTTCTATTCGCCCGCTCTCCACAGGCAACTCTGCGATCTTCAAGCTAATTGCAGAGGATGCCTGATCGTCTGAAAATCTGGAGCTGAAGTAGTTTGGAGTTTAAAGCCTAATACCTGGAAGCACCGCTACCAGGTATTAGGCCCAAGGGCTAAACTCAGAAGTGGTGGCTTGACACGTCGTGAAGCAATTGAGTCTTTCTGACAATATACCCTTCAAGAGTACAAAAGGACAGATTGAGGTGAGTATTGCCCGAAAATATTTGGTACAACCTGGTACCCACACAGCTGGCTGCAAAAGAAAAAAACAAGGATTAATGCACAGTTCAAGGAAATGGCAGAACTAGGCGAGATTAGTAGCCGTTACGCACAAGTGAAGAATGAGAGATATGACTAAGGTTTTCCAAGCTAGGATGATGAGTACCCTGGGAAAAATAGAGGTAGCAATTACTGAGGATAAACAAGGTAGGGAAGAGCAAAAAGACTCAAACAGTAGTTAGCTTACCGATAGAAGGACGTTAGGTGTGGTGGAGTGTTTCTGAAGTGAGGATTGCAGCAATAGAGGTGTAATCCCGGGAACACAAAAGTCTTGTTGACTATTCCCGCCGGCACGAGGACGCCTAAACAAAGTATTTTGATCCTTGCACCATTGCGCTAATAACCCCCGAGTTCTTTAAAGTCTCCAGACAGGAGAAGAAGCGAAGATGTGATGAACCGTTGAATGTTCCAGATTTGTGACGATCCAGTAAACGTATGCAGTCCAATAAGCGTTCCGAGTTGGCAGCATGTAGGCAAGTTGAAGAGGGCTTTAAGTGTGTGAAGTCCAGTAAACGTTCCGGGTTGGCAACAGGTAGCAAAAGCGTAGCGGGCTGAAGCGAGTGCGCTCCAGTAAGCTTTCCGAGTCGGCAACAGGTAGGCTAAGTGCAGCAGCCTTAAGCGAAGGCAGTCCAGTAAGCGTTCCGAGTCGGCAACAGGCAAGCTAAGTGTAGTAGGCTTAAGCAGGTGCAGTCTGGTAAGCGTTCCGAGTCAGCAACAGGCAGGCTACGTGTAGCGGACTTTAGCGGGTGCAGTCCGGTAAGCGTTCCGAGTCGGCAACAGGTAGGCTATGTGTAGTGGGCTTAAGCGGGTGCAGTCCGTTAAGTGTTCCGAGTTGGCAGCTGGCAAACGAGTTAAAGCAAAATCAGGAGACGAAGCAAGGAAGTCGAATTACGAGCCAGACGATTGAAAACCAGGAAAACAAGGTAACAACAAGACGTAGAGCTTTCAGAACAAATTCAGAAGCAGCGCCGTGCAGAGTGGGTGGGGATTATATTATGAACAGCTGACTGCACGCACAACGTGCCACCGTAATCTTGAAGGAATACGCGTATGCAATGGAAGCCAACGTTTCCATGGCAGTCCATATCGTTCTCTGAAGGAACGCGTGCTTCTGGATGAACGAGTTTTCTGAGGGCTAAGTTTGAGCCCCAAATTCTTAGGAATACATGCAGATTTGTTGGACACAGGGAGTGTTTCCTCTTGTGTGTACCTGGTGGAAGGCATGATGAGGAAGAACTGAACGGAACCCTGACAGTTTCCTCCCCCAAAGAAAGATCCCTGGAGTGGGAAGCAAGAAACCTGGATATTAGAAGAGGAGCATGCACATTGGACTCAGGTTCCCAAGTAGGCTCCTCAGGGCCGTACCCCTTCCAGTCAATGAGGAAATAACGAATACCACATACCATCTTAGTGTCCAGAATAGCCTTAACCTCATACTCCTCAACACCCTGTACCATAACCGGTGCCGGATGAGTAACAAGGCAGGTCCCCGCAGGGCATGGTTTCAGAAGAGAAATATGAAAGACAGGATGTATTTTACACTGGGAAGGTAACTCTTAACGGACCACCAAAGGGTTGAGCACTTCTTTAATAGGAAATTGGCCCACAAAATAAGGCAACAAACACCGACAACCAGGTATATGGAGATTCTTGGAAGCCAACCACACCAACATTCCGGGTTGATATTCGGGGGCAGGAGCCCGTTGTTTGTCAGCATAGATTTTGGCCTGCCGTTGAGCGGCCTCAAGATGGTTAGAGACTTTCTCTCTTAAGATAATGAATTCACGGATGCATTCCTGAACCGCAGGGTTGTCTACCGTAGGTATTACATCCAATGGAAGAGACATAGGGTGTAGACCATAAAGGGCAAAGTAAGGAGTGGTGTTAGTGGAAGAATGGATGGCATTGTTATGCACAAATTCTGCTGCATCCAAGACTTCCAACCAAGATTCCTGATGTTGGGCAATTACACAGCATAAGTATTGTTCCATAGTGACATTCACCCTCTCTGTCTGACCATCAGTTTCAGGGTGATAAGCCGTGGAATAACGTCCATCAATACCCAAGGCAGTGACGAGGTGACAACAGAAACGGGAGCTTGTGATGCTGGAAATGCATCTGAGGGACAGGGCCTCTGAATCCTTGTCCTTTTTCTGTTTTTACCGTGTGTTCTGTTATGTTTTCTGCCCCGGAGTCCATGTGGGACTCCTGGCAGTGCAGCTCTCTCTTTTGGTTTGGTGAACAGACCCATGGGATACCCTTATGGCACCCATGGGTAGGGGTACAACCCTGTGCCCCTAGTGTATGTTTTTGGGCACCTGTGGGTGGCCCCAGAGCAGGGTATGGGCTGGTGGCAGCTCCGTGCTGAAATTGACAGGTGCTCCGGGTGTCCTCCATTTTGGGATACCCAGGCCCTGCCATTGGGATCTGTTGATTCCTGATAGGAAACAAGATGGCCCCTGTGGCCTCTTGCTTTCTATTGCCTGTTATCTTGTTTTCCCAAAGTCCTGGGAAGCCCTGTCTCTGTCCCTTCCCCCTGACTGGCTGTTGGGTGGAATTTCCATGTATGGTATTGTTGCGAAGGCCCAGCTAGACTGACTGGAGCCTTCCCAGTGTCTGTATGTTGTGGGTACCTCCTGTGGGTGGGACCTGGGTGAATGGAGTGTGTGACCAATATACACTTCTTGTTGTGGTTGTCTGGTTTCTGGCATGAGAGACAAAGACCGAGACAACCCTGCCCGAAACTGGCCTGAATGCAGTGTGTAGTGTTGAATGGCTGGGTACTTGTCCCAATCCACATTTCTTGTTGTGAGTGTCTGGAAGGGAGGAGTGTGGCCTGAATGCACTGTGTGCCTGATTGGCTGACTGACTGCATGAATGCCCTGCAGTATGATTGGCTGCTGAGTGTGTGCCAGCAGCGTGGATGAGAGAGAGGATAGTATATCTGGGGACCTCTCACCACTGGAAAAGTGTTCAGAAGGGACCTTTGGTTGAGAAGCGACCATTGTGCTCCTACAGCAGCCAGGGAGCTGAGTCTCCACTCTACGAGTAACTGGAACTGCTGATCCTCGACGTCCAGCTGGAAGAAGAAGACTTGCTGTGGCATTTGCTTCGACCGATCTGAAGGCTGACGAGATCGTCGAGGGCTGACCCGAGAGAGGACCTGGTAAGGCGCCCTCTTCCCCTGCTCCGAGGGACCATCGAGCACCGCTCCATCTTCGCCGAAGCGCCCTGGAAGACAGACCCTCGAAAGGCTGTCGACCCGAGACGGGACCGCTGAGTAGATCGAAGTGAAGCACCCGGACATCGACGCCGTCGAAGTCCATTGCCGTCGACCAGGGTTCGCAGGTTGGTGTAACCGCTGGAGGCCCGTCGAAGTTGCGTTGCCCAGCCGTGGGAACCACTTGACGCCATGCCACCGACGACCAGAGCCGTCCGCTCCTTTGCCTAAGAACATTCAATCGAAGGACTCTCTCGACCGCATCGTCGACCGTTTATCCTGCCGGAGAAAGTCGAGGCCGACCAACGCGCCGAGGAGAAACCTGCCGGTGGGTTTCCCGCCACCCGACGACCTCAAAGACTCGGACGACTCGACGCCCTTGCTGGGCTCCCGTCTCTACAATCTTTGCGGTCCAGAACTATTGTCATCGAGGTGCCCCGCACACCTCCGCCTTGCAGGACGCCGACGCCCCGACGCCGACGAGCACCGCTCGGACGAAGCTGCCGCCTCTTCGACATCGTTCTACCTCGTTTGTCGACGGACGTTCGACGCCCCGTGCCTCCCGCTTGAAAGGGAAGGCATTCAAGAAGGGCCGTCGATTCCCCGTCGCCGAACAGCGAGTCCCTCAACGTTTGTCGACGCCTTCGAGGAGCTCGACTCCACCAGGTACATTGGGGGGGTAAAACATTATAGGAGAGAATAAGACTTGCAGAGCAATATATGGACTGGGCTTGTGCGATACCTTTCTTTACAGGTTGCCCAGGTGGGGGGATCTCCACACAGAACTGTGCCCAGTGGTAGGGGCCAGTATCCTGCCTATTGCTCAACCATCTTATTTTCTCTCCTCTCTCTATTGCTGGTTTCACTCTATTGGTCTGTGTGGCATTGTACAGTATTGTTCATGCACTTCAATGAGATCTAGGGTGGTACCACTTTAGGATTGTAAATATTTGTCATTGTAGATTTTGCCGGAGTACAAAGTGAGTTATCATGATGAATGTACATAACCCTAACTATTGATTATATAAAGACTGTGTTCTAACCAATACAGAGTGTGGATATTCCTTTGTGGGGGCTTGGGGATACACTCTACTTAAGAACCAGCCTGCATCACCTCCTGAGAAGCTAGGCCTTGATTGCTCAACCATTGCTACCGAATAGAGAATCTTGGCTGGGGTCTCCTGTGCCTCTCCTCCACCATATAGGGAGCGGAAGTACAGACACCCCCCACCGGTCGTAGAGGCCCGTCTCTCACACTGGTGGCAAGCGGTGGGATGCTTATGGTTTTAAGAATCAGTGTATAACCGTGCCACTTACAAAGGATATTTGCCCTTTATTGAATTAAGGTTTAGTTGTGTACAAGGTAACTGCATTACAAACAATGGAGTCTATTGCGAATGGCAAATTAACTCGGATGAGCTTGGAGGCTCTCCAGAGTGCTTGTGAAGCTAGGGAGTTAGACCTTGTAGATAAGTCTAGGGCTGAGCTGATAGCTGCCCTGGTGGACTACCAGACTGATAGTGAAACTCTTGATGAGGGGGGGAATGCAACCAATGAGGACTCTGCCCCTGGGGTTTCTGCTGAATCTGTTTCTGGGAATGCCGCCATTCCTGCTGCCTCTGTTCCAAACTCCAGCAATTCCTTAGAGCTTGAGTTATTAAGGATGAAATTGGCCTTTGAATACCGCAAGTTGGAAATAGATGCTGAGCTTAAGAAAGAGGAGTTGGCTCAACAAGTGGAGCTCAAGAATAGGGATCTTGAACTCAAAAATAAGGACCTTGAACTCAAGAGCCAGGACACTGAATGTCAGAGGATCCAGCTAGAGAAAGCTAGAGTGGAGACTTCAGCTAGATCCAGTGAGAGTGTCAGGTCCCCAGCCACCAAGTTTATGAAAGATTTGGTTGGTGTATTTGTGGAGGGTTCGGATATCCTCCAATGGATTGAAGCGTTTGAAATGGCTTGTGAGATTCATGATGTGGATAAAAGAGATTGGGCGAAGTGTTTGTTAAGCAGAGTGCCTCAAACTGGGTATGACTGTATTCTGAAGCTGAGTGTGGAAGAAAGGGGTCAGTACAAGTGTATGAAGTCTGCTTTGATTGCCAAGTTCAGCAAGACACCTACCCAATACCTTAGAAGGTTCAGGGATTTTAAGAAAAAGGAGAATATGTCTTGGGTTGACTGGGTGAGTGCTGCGCACATGAACATGATTGGGTGGATCGATGGATACAAGGTTAAGACTTTTGTTGAATTGTCCCACCTCTTGTTTTTTGAGCATTTCTCTGAAGCCTGTTCACCAGAGCTGCGTCAGTATGTGGCTGACCAGAACATTTTGGACCCCTTTAAGCTGGCTAGGTTGGCTGACAAGTGGATCTCCCACCGGGTGTCCCCTAAGGACTCCAGTGGGAAGGACAAGGACAAGGAGAAGGGGGCCTCTCAGAAAGCTGAGGAGTCCCCCAAGCAGTCACAGTTGGTTAAACCAAAACCTTCCTCTCCTAAGACCCAAAAATCTAGTGGGGATAAGTCATCTGGGGGTGGGAATAAGAGTAGTGGTCCACCTGCTGCAAAGCAGGCTCCCAGTGGTTCCAGTACCGTACCTCGCACTCCTGGCGCTTGTTGGGACTGTGGGGCTCTGGATCACAAAAGGGGTGACCCCAAGTGTAAAGGTAAGGCACTTGGAGTACAGGCTGTCAGCCTGACCTACCCTTACCCCGTGTCTGAGGTGGAGGCCACCGTCCTCCCCTCCTCTGCCGGGATCACATTTGGTGCTCCGGTGGAGATTTCCTTAGTGTCCCTTGGGGCCTGGGACCAGTACGCGGAAGTACTGGCGACTATCCCACAGAACACCCGTAGGTTTTTGAGAAGTGTCCTCTTGAATGGCCAGCCTTCTACTGGTTTGAGAGACACTGGGGCAAGCGTGACAGTGGTGGACAGGACCCTGCTCAGGCCAGAGGACTATGAAGGTGCTCCTCTGCAAACCACCAGGTTAGCTGGTGGACCTCCCAAATTATCACCTGTAGCCTTAGTCACACTCATGATTGGCGACAAGACAGCGAAGCTTCCTGTCCTGGTTCAGGACAATGTCCCTGCTAACATATTGTTAGGGAATGATCTAGTAGAGTTGGGGTTGATCTCGGATGGTCTTCCCATGACTGCTGCTGCCGTCACTAGATCACAGGTGACACCGGGTCTGGCTGTGGGTCAGATACCCGAGCCAAAGGCGAGGCCTAAGGCAAGAAGGAGGAAGACCAAGAAGGCCACCTCTGTAGAGGGAGCACCTTCTCTTCCTGCTGCACCCATTGGGATCCATGCTCCGGACGGGCTGGGTCCAGTGGAAAACCCCAACTCAACTCCTTTGGGAGAAGAGGCAGAAGACTCTCCTGTGGGAGAGGTTCTTAACCCGGAGGATCATCCCGACCTTCAATGCTTGTTAGCTGAAGGGGGACCCTCCCGGGCGGACTTCTGTAAGGGACAGAGAGAGTGCCACTCTCTCGAGGGACTGAGGAAACAGGCCCTGGCCCAGGCACAAGGAGAGGTGCCTAGGAATTTCCGGATTTATTGGGAGGGTGAGCTCCTTGTTAGTGAGCCCACTAAGCCTGAACCTGGTGCCCGAAAGAGGTTGGTGGTACCCCAGGTTTACAGGCCCTTCCTACTGCAGTTGGCGCATGAGGTGCCCTTGGCTGGTCATCTTGGGACCAAGAAGACTAAGCAGAGGCTCTCTGCCCATTTCTACTGGCCACGGATGGGAGTAGAGGTGGAGTCCCACTGCAGGACCTGCCCAACTTGTCAGTTGTCTGGCAAGACTGGAGGCAGTGTCATTGCCCCACTGCAGCCGTTGCCAGTGGTTGGCACATCATTTGAGAGGGTGGGCATCGACATCGTCGGTCCCCTTGACCCTCCCACTTCAGGTGGACATCGGTTCATCCTGGTCTTGGTAGATCATGCCACCAGGTACCCTGAGGCGATACCCCTTCGGACGGTTACGGCCAAGGTGGTTGCCCGGGCTCTCCTGGGCATTTTCACCCGTGTTGGATTCCCCAAGGAGGTTGTCTCTGACAGAGGATCCAACTTCATGTCGAGTTACATGAAAACCATGTGGAAAGAGTGCGGGGTAACCTACAAGTTCTCCACCTCTTACCACCCCCAGACCAATGGTCTGGTTGAGAGGTTTAATAAAACTCTCAAGGGCATGCTAGGGGCTTTGGAAGAACCCCCAAGGAGGAAATGGGATCTCCTCCTGCCATGCCTGCTGTTTGCTTACAGGGAGGTACCTCAAGAGGGTGTTGGTTTCAGCCCCTTTGAGTTACTCTTTGGACATCCCGTGAGGGGGCCCCTCGCCTTGATCAGGGAAGGCTTGGAAGCCACCCCTCCGGGTCCCGCCAAGCAAGTGGGGGACTATGTGTTAGGCCTCAGACGGAGGATGACACAGATGATGGGTCAGGCAACAGCAAATCTCAAGGCCAGCCAGGAATTGAATAAGTACTGGCATGACCTTAAAGCCTCGCAAGTGGATTGGACTCCGGGACAGGAAATCCTTGTGATGGAGCCTACCAAGCCTAGGGCTTTGGCAGACAAGTGGACTGGACCCTTCAGGATCATCTCCAAGATGGGCGAAGTCAACTATCTGGTTGACATGGGAGCCCCTGGGGTAGCTCCTCAGCTATTCCATGTCAACAGGCTCAAGCCTTTCCACAGGCGAGCGGAAGTCTCATGTCTCTTGCTAGCTTCCGGGCAAGAAGAGGATGAGAGTGAGCCCCTTCCTGATTTGCTGCATAGCAACCCTCAGGATGGCTCAGTGGAGGGAGTACATCTCTCTCCAGATTTGACAACAGAGCAACAGAGGGCCTGTAGGGCTTTGCTCCAACAGTATGCCTCTCTGTTTGTTTTCACTGAAGCCAGGCCTTACACCGTGGTGTAAGCATGAAATTGACACTGGTGACAGTGTCCCTGTCAAAAGCAGGTGCTACCGTATGTCAGATACCGTCAAGAACCACATCCAGGCTGAGGTCGCCAAGATGTTGGATCTGGGTGTTATTGAACCCTCAACCAGTCCCTGGTCCAGTCCAGTGGTCCTTGTCCCCAAGGCAAGTTCCCAGGCGGGTACCAAGGATTGGAGGTTCTGTGTGGACTACCGAGGAGTCAATGCCGTCACCAAAACTGACGCGCACCCATTACCCAGGGCTGATGAGCTCGTGGACACCATCGGTGCTGCCAAGTTTGTGACCACCTTTGACCTCACTTCAGGCTATTGGCAAATAGCTCTGACGGACCATGCCAAGGAAAAGACGGCCTTCTCAACACCTGAGGGACTCTACCAGTTTAGGGTCATGCCTTTTGGGTTGAAGAATGCCCCTGCCACCTTCCAGAGATTGGTCAATCATGCGCTCAGTGGGCTGGAAGCCTTTTGTGTGGCTTACTTAGACGACATTGCCGTCTACAGTTCTACCTGGGAAGAGCATTTGACACATCTGGATAAGGTGTTGCAGGCCTTGAAAAGGGCTAACCTCACTATCAAGGCTACCAAGTGCCAGATAGCTCAGGGGAAAGTTACCTATCTTGGTCATGAGGTAGGAGGGGGTCAAATCCAACCTCTCGCCAGTAAAGTACAGGATGTACAGAACTGGGAGACTCCCACTACTCAAACCCAGGTGAGGGCCTTTTTGGGTCTCACTGGGTACTATCGCAATTTCATGGCAGACTATGGGACCATAGCTGCACCTCTGACAGCTCTAACGTCACCCAAGCAGCCTAGGAAGGTTAATTGGACCGAAGACTGTCAGAGGGCCTATGATGGCTTGAAAGAAAGTCTGTGTAGGGCACCTGTGTTGAGTGCGCCTGACTACAGCCGACCCTTTATCGTCCAGACGGATGCCTGCGACACCGGAATTGGAGCTGTCTTGTCCCAGTTAGATGACAAAGGGAGAGAACACCCTATCATATTCATCAGTAGACAATTCAAGGGTAGAGAACTTAGGTGGGCTACTGTTGAAAAGGAGTGTTTTAGTATAGTTTGGAGCCTTAGGCGTTTTAGGCCCTACCTTACGGGGTCTACCTTCAAGGTCCAAACAGATCATAAGCCCCTGAAGTGGCTTATGCAGATGAAGGGTGAGAACCCGAAATTGCTCAGGTGGTCCATTAGCCTGCAAGGGCTAGACTTCACCATAGAGCACAGACCAGGGAAGAGTCACGATAATGCAGATGGCCTTTCCAGAAGGTATGTTGACCGTCTGGATGAGGGTGTCTATCCCGTGGGAGATTAGACACCCTCCACCTCAGTCTGTGGGGGGCGACTGTGATGCTGGAAATGCATCTGAGGGACAGGGCCTCTGAATCCTTGTCCTTTTTCTGTTTTTACCGTGTGTTCTGTTATGTTTTCTGCCCCGGAGTCCATGTGGGACTCCTGGCAGTGCAGCTCTCTCTTTTGGTTTGGTGAACAGACCCATGGGATACCCTTATGGCACCCATGGGTAGGGGTACAACCCTGTGCCCCTAGTGTATGTTTTTGGGCACCTGTGGGTGGCCCCAGAGCAGGGTATGGGCTGGTGGCAGCTCCGTGCTGAAATTGACAGGTGCTGCGGGTGTCCTCCATTTTGGGATACCCAGGCCCTGCCATTGGGATCTGTTGATTCCTGATAGGAAACAAGATGGCCCCTGTGGCCTCTTGCTTTCTATTGCCTGTTATCTTGTTTTCCCAAAGTCCTGGGAAGCCCTGTCTCTGTCCCTTCCCCCTGACTGGCTGTTGGGTGGAAGTTCCATGTATGGTATTGTTGCGAAGGCCCAGCTAGACTGACTGGAGCCTTCCCAGTGTCTGTATGTTGTGGGTACCTCCTGTGGGTGGGACCTGGGTGAATGGAGTGTGTGACCAATATACACTTCTTGTTGTGGTTGTCTGGTTTCTGGCATGAGAGACAAAGACCGAGACAACCCTGCCCGAAACTGGCCTGAATGCAGTGTGTAGTGTTGAATGGCTGGGTACTTGTCCCAATCCACATTTCTTGTTGTGAGTGTCTGGAAGGGAGGAGTGTGGCCTGAATGCACTGTGTGCCTGATTGGCTGACTGACTGCATGAATGCCCTGCAGTATGATTGGCTGCTGAGTGTGTGCCAGCAGCGTGGATGAGAGAGAGGATAGTATATCTGGGGACCTCTCACCACTGGAAAAGTGTTCAGAAGGGACCTTTGGTTGAGAAGCGACCATTGTGCTCCTACAGCAGCCAGGGAGCTGAGTCTCCACTCTACGAGTAACTGGAACTGCTGATCCTCGACGTCCAGCTGGAAGAAGAAGACTTGCTGTGGCATTTGCTTCGACCGATCTGAAGGCTGACGAGATCGTCGAGGGCTGACCCGAGAGAGGACCTGGTAAGGCGCCCTCTTCCCCTGCTCCGAGGGACCATCGAGCACCACTCCATCTTCGCCGAAGCGCCCTGGAAGACAGACCCTCGAAAGGCTGTCGACCCGAGACGGGACCGCTGAGGAGATCGAAGTGAAGCACCCGGACATCGACGCCGTCGAAGTCCACTGCCGTCGACCAGGGTTCGCAGGTTTGTGTAACCGCTGGAGGCCCGTCGAAGTTGCGTTGCCCAGCCGTGGGAACCACTTGACGCCGTGCCACCGACGATTGGAGCCGTCCGCTCCTTTGCCTAAGAACATTCAATCGAAGGACTCTCTCGACCGCATCGTCGACCGTTTATCCTGCCGGAGAAAGTCGAGGCCGACCAACGCGCCGAGGAGAAACCTGCCGGTGGGTTTCCCGCCACCCGACGACCTCAAAGACTCGGACGACTCGACGCCCTTGCTGGGCTCCCGTCCCTACAATCTTTGCGGTCCAGAACTATTGTCATCGAGGTGCCCCGCACACCTCCGCCTTGCAGGACGCCGACGCCCCGACGCCGACGAGCACCGCTCGGACGAAGCTGCCGCCTCTTCGACATCGTTCTACTTCGTTTGTCAACAGACGTTCGACGCCCCGTGCCTCCCGCTTGAAAGGGAAGGCATTCAAGAAGGGCCGTCGATTCCCCGTCGCCGAACAGCGAGTCCCTCGACGTTTGTCGACGCCTTCGAGGAGCTCGACTCCACCAGGTACATTGGGGGGGTAAAACATTATAGGGCAGAATAAGACTTGGAGAGCAATATATGGACTGGGCTTGTGCGATACCTTTCTTTACAGGTTGCCCAGGTGGGGGGATCTCCACACAGAACTGTGCCCAGTGGTAGGGGCCAGTATCCTGCCTATTGCTCAACCATCTTATTTTCTCTCCTCTCTCTATTGCGGGTTTCACTCTATTGGTCTGTGTGGCATTGTACAGTATTGTTCATGCACTTCAATGAGATCTAGGGTGGTACCACTTTAGGATTGTAAATATTTGTCATTGTAGATTTTGCCGGAGTACAAAGTGAGTTATCATGATGAATGTACATAACCCTAACTATTGATTATATAAAGACTGTGTTCTAACCAATACAGAGTGTGGATATTCCTTTGTGAGGGCTTGGGGATACACTGTACTTAAGAACCAGCCTGCATTACCTCCTGAGAAGCTAGGCCTTGATTGCTCGACCATTGCTACCGAATAGAGAATCTTGGCTGGGGTCTCCTGTGCCTCTCCTCCACCATATAGGGAGCGGAAGTACAGACACCCCCCACCGGTCGTAGAGGCCCGTCTCTCACAGAGTTGAACTGTGAACCTCGATCAGTGATGATGATTTCTGGTAGGCCAAAACGACGAAACACATGATGCAAGAACAAGTCCGCTAGGACAGGAGCAGAGGGTAGACCTTGACAAGGTATAAACAAAGCCATTTTAGAAAAGTAGTCTATAACAACCCATATGGTACAACAGCCTCTGACAAGAGGTAATTCAACCACAAACTCCGTAGATATGATAGCCCAAGGTTTCTTTGGTATAGGCATGTGTTGCATCATTCCCATAGGCTTGGACGTAGTGCCTTTGCACTGGGCACAAATCGTGCAGTTCTTGATGTAATCCGAAACATCCTTAGTCATTGTAGGCCTAAATTCCCATCATTTTAGTTTTTCGAGAGTCTTACGCCTACCAGGATGTGCTGCCATTAAGGCATCATGACTAAAGTGGAGGGCCAATAGGCGGGTCTCGGGTGTAGGGAGGTAAAGTCACCCTTGTACATATGGTAAAGAATGGAGGACTTCCATATTATAGTCATGGAGTTCAGGAGGATGTGTAGCCACCCAACTTTGAATTAGGCCTGTCAAGTATGAATCAAGAGTACAAGAACAAATCACATGAGATGGCTGTAATAACTTCCCTTCCCAGGTAGGTGTCTGGCCTTCTCCGTTCAATCTAGACAAGGCATCCGCCTTGGAATGCAAACTTCAGAGACTGTAGGTAATTGAGAAGAATTTATGCCAGCGTGCATAGCAGGCGGTGGTACAGCGTACAGATTTGAGAGCAAGAAGATTACAGTGGTCAGTATAAACCTGTACCGGAACAGCAGTAGCCAACAGATGATGGCCCTCATTACGAGTTCGGCGGTAACCATGCCGCTATTGGCAGCACGTCTGCCGCTGAAATCGCGTTGGGGTCCGGGTCCTCCGAATGAGGACTTACCGGGCCATTTCAAGTTTGGAAGGCCCAGTAATTCCTCCCTCCAAGGACCCGGACATGGTCCTTCTCCATTCCCATTTCAGCCCTGATAGGGCTGAATGGGAATGGGAGAGGGAGCAAACAACGGGCCGTTACGAGATGGCCCGTTGTTTTCTCCCTCTTCCCCTCACGGGACCCGGTAAGCACGCCTGGTTTTCCCAGGCGTGCTTACCGTGTCCCACGATCGGGACTCGTATGCGGCGGTACGGGGAGAACGGCGCCGGCACCTTTTACGGCGCCGTTCACTCTGTACCGCCAGCGCCGATGCCTCCACAAAAGGAAAGCATCACGTACTGCTAGCAGCTCACGTTCAGGGATACTATAGTTCATCTCATACTTGGTGAGCTTTCTTGAATGATAGCCCACCGAATGAAGAAGCCCTGTGTCTTCACATAACTGGGAAAGAATAGCCCCGACAGCTTGATCAGAAGCATCAGCTTCTACAACAAATGGACGTGTTTGGTCAAGGTGCTGCAGTACCAGGGCTGATATAAAAGCGGATTTAAGCATGTCAAATGCTTCTTGAGCTCGATCGGTCCATATAAAACGATTCTTAGAGCTTTTCAGAGTTGTAAAAGGAACCGCGATAGCAGAAAAGGAATGGATGAACCGCCTGTAGAAGTTTGCGAACTCTAAAATGGATTGAAGGGATTTCACAGACGTTGGGACAGGCCAGTCCAAACTCGCTCTCACCTTATTATTGCTCAATTTGACACCCTCGCTGGTGATGTCATAGCCCAAGAACTTCACCTGATCAGCGTGAAACACACACTTTTCCAATTTAACATAGAGATTGTTTTCACGCAATCTCTGCAAAATAGTGGAGATGTGCTGAACATGTTCTTTGTAGGTAGGGGAATAAATGAGAATATCATCAAGATAAACAACCATGAACTGGTGCAGTAAGTCCTTGAAAACATCATTAATGAAATACTGGAACGTATCTGGGGCATTACATAATCCAAATGGCATGACCAAATATTCAAAAAGACCGTATTTAGTCTTGAAGGCTGTTTTCCATTTGTCACCTTCTCTGATTCTCACCATATTATAGGCACCCCTTAAGTCCAGCTTGGTGAAACAATTGGAAGAACCCAGTTGATCCAGCAGGACTGAAATCAAAGGTATGGGATACCGGTTCCGGACTGTGATAGCATTCAGTTCTCTGTAATCAATACAGGGACGTAAGTCTCTCTCTTTTTTGGGAACAAAGAAAAGAGGTGACGCTGCGGGAGACCTGGAGGGACGAATGAATCGCGTACTTAGCGCCTGATCCAGATACTCTTTGAGAATGATATCCTCCTTTTGTGTAAGTGAATAGATCCTGCCAGAAGGAATATTGGCCTCTGCCAGTAACTCAATCGGGCAATCATATGGACGATGCAGGTTTAGTTTTTCTGCCACTTTTTTATCAAAAACATCCCTAAAAGAATCATATTCCTTAGGAAGGCTCATTGTAGTGATCGCCCCAGTAGTCGAGGCTGCATCTAGGACAACTTGAACCATCTCTAAATATGTATAATACAGATTATGGCCGGAAAACAACATTGGATTGGCCTGTGCAAATACAAAGGCAAGAAATCCTACCAGAGACTGCCATAATAACTAGCCAGGAAAAAAACATAGGTGTCGATAAACAACAAACATATTCGACGGTGGAAAGACAAGTTGACAGCAATCACCCGCTTAAACAAACTCCAAAAGGCACCCAAAAAGAATCAACTGCAACACCAAGCACTACGATGAATGAACCCGAAATGGCACAATTGCTACCACAGGAAATAAACCCTTCCCAGAAAAGTATGAACCAAATCTATACCATCTTTGAACGGAATTGTAAGAAAATTCAAAACATTAAATCCACCACAAAAAAGACATAACATCAACTGGCTTCTACAAAACTGCCCTCTAATGGTCCCAGAGCATTTTTACGAAATTTGAAGTCACTGTGTGCAAAAGCACAAACTCCTGCTCAAACATTGGTTAACAATAAAGAAAGAAAATCATCACTCAGGAAGACCAAACCACTGAGGAAACTGAGGAAAATATGGAGGAGCAAGAACAAATGGACACACCCCTAAATTTGTCAACATACTCAATGGAACAAGAATGAGAAAATGAAGAAATAGAAGCGATAAATCCGCTGACTGCCCAAGAGGAACTTTCAACTGATGAACTAGAAGTCACGTCCTGAACCATTCTTCAAACAGTTGAACCCACTGATCTGGACATACTGGCAGCCTCTAGAGAAAAAAACTTTTCAAACTCTTGATCAAAAACATTCAATAACACTGAATACAAGAAACCAACCGAAAAAGGAGAAACTGGATGGTAAGAACGTACATGAAGTACTGATACGCCCAAACTTTGACTTGCGAAGACCACCAAGCCAGACTAACACTATAGTCATAGAGAGAATTCTGACAGTCCCAGGTGGCTTGATCTTGAACCGTACCAACGTAGTTGAATTACTACAGGCTATTCCTCGCCTGAAGCATTTAAACTCAAATGACATTAAAGTCATTCAATTAATTGTCGAGAAACCCATGATTGGGTAATTGTACATCTATTTTCTGCTATGATACATGCAACAATACTCAATCAACGAGAAGCATTTTTACCACTGGGAATCGAGATAACTGACAATCTGATATATACCAAGCTCCTGATGAGTCCATCCGACAGCAAAGGACTTTAGAATGAAGGCACTTTAAGACCAACACAAGGTCTGGATAATGAGCAGCAATCTAAAGAGCACCCACGAAGGGACCACACAGAACAGATATCTGACTACAATCTAGTTGTCAAATTTCAGGGGCAACAGACGAAGATTGAGAGATCAGTCAGATTTGCAGAAAAGACTAATCCTCCAATGAAACCTCAGAACCCGATATCGACCAATGAGCATAGAAGACCAAGAACAAAGGGAAATTAACACACCGGACTAAAAGAATAACCACCATGAAAGTTATGCAGCTGGAATTCTTGTGGATTTTCCCATCTATCCAGAGAAAATAACAGCTCACTGCATACCTTTGATATCATTTGTCTAAAAGAAACCTGGATACAATCATCACCGATGTGCGATGGGGTCACTTCCTATCTGAATCCAGCAATGAAAGGGAAAGCGGGACAATCATCTTCTGGACTGCTGACCCTAGTTAAACTAGAAAGGAACTTGAGAGTATTACAATATGCAAACCTGACTCCCTATATCCAACTATTGGTAATCCAGAATCTTCAACCCAAGAAAAACAATGACAAGTTGTTCATGCTGTTTAACTTATACTGGAGTCCAGCAGGAATAAACAACATAACCTTTATTGATACCACCCTATCAACGATTGATGACCTAAATATACGTTATGGTTAGATATCATTTATGTTATGCAGAGACTTGAACATCCATCTCCTTGACAAAACAGGAGTCTCCACGAAACAACATAAACTACCTAATAAAGCCAAGGTGTGGGTAAAGGAGCTGCAACTGCGATCAATCTTTGCATTAAGCGGTCAACTATCTGGAGACATCCCCCCAATGCCGACATGGCAGATGGGAAAAACTCTATCATACCTTGACTACAGCTTCGCTTCACTAGAGATCATCCCTGAGATAACATCTTAACCAAAATAAAGAAGTAAAATTCATCCCCGAGCACCCAGAACTGACAACCTTTCTAACTGTGTTATAAAAATCTCACAGAGGCATGAGCGGATTTTTGTACGCTTCTCTTCAAAGAAATAATGAAAACAAAGCGTATTCCGACATCTTGGAAAAATTCCATCATAATACCGATTTATAAACACAGAGACAGAGCATTACCAGTCAATTACCACCCGATAGCATTGCTGGTTCCTTTGGGTAAGATCTTTGCAGCAATATTATTACGACAGCTACAGCAACGGGTGGAAATCACTGGGAGAACCGATCCATTCCAGACAGGATTCGTAAAAGGAATAGGTACTAACATTAACCTATTCCTATTGCCGTATTAAAACTGGAAGACCTGAAAGCCAAAACAGAGATACATGCTGGTTTTATAGACCTCAAACAAGCTTTTGACAGCGTCAATCGAAAAAGCCTATGATCTAAACTCCATGCCTGGACCTGGAACTGCCCTGCAGATCTGTTGGCTGCTATCCAAGCTTTATATACAGAGACATCTATCCAAGTTCGACTGCCTAGACACAGAGCCCTATCCAACAAAATAGCAACTTGGAATGAACTTAAGCAGAGCTGTCCTTTGGTGGCATTATTATTACATTTTTACATCTCAGACCTATGCATCTCCCAAACACACATAAGAATGAATCTACCAAGAATAAACGGCAACACGATTGCATGGATGGTCTATGCGGACGACCTTGACCTCTTAGACAAAACCTCCATTGGACTACAACAAAGCTTAAACGCTCTGTCGCTATATTCCAAAGACAACAGACTCTACATAGACTCGTCCAAAAAGCAAACCTTAATCTTTCGAGATCAAAGATCCCAAAAAAGAAGACCCATGGCCTGTTCCCAGATGAAGTTAAGCTACTTCAGGTAGAATCTTTTAAATATCTGGGAGCATGGATAAATTCATTGATGGACGAACGTGAATAGAGGGATGCAGTGTGCGCAAAGACTAAGGGCCTCATCACGAGTTCGGCGGTATTCCGGCGGATTTCCCGCCAAGCGCTATTTGCGCTAATGCCACGCTCCCTGGCAGAAAGCCCGCCAGATCACGAGTATGCGTGCACAGGCACAGGGACATGGTGTTAACGCAAATAGCGTCTGGCGTAAAAATTGACCAGGAACCTGTAAATCCATCGCACTCTGCGCTACCGCCGAGCCGCAGCGTTAATAGCGCACGCTAATAGTGCGCAGGTAACTCCTCACCTCCGGAACGGGAAATAAAGCGGCAGCCATTTTGAAAATCACAATCCACCAAACATCACAACCCCTGCAAGCCATCCACCTCTGTGAAGACTGAAAAATGTCTCAGGAGCGCACCAGGGGCAAGTCAGCCCTGGACAGGGTCAGGAAACCTAAATTCAATGACCAGGAGCCGGCCTTACTTGTGGAGGAGGCAGTGACCCACCAGGAAGAACAATACAGTGCACTGCAGCACAAGACAAGTGGGCGGCGTTGAGTCAGATCTGGCGGGAAATCAGCCAGAGGGTGCCCCGGGATGGGGAGGACTGCCACAAGCGCCTAAATGACTTGCGGGTCCGAGTACGTGGCCTACTCTCACAGCACATGAGTGCAAGCATGGGGAGTGGAGGAGGGACTGCACCACCGGCACCCGAGCTCACACCCTGGCAGGAAAAGATGACTACGCTCATCGATATGGGCACCATAGAGGGAGTCAGAGGAGCGGAGGCTGGCACCGGTACCCAGCTGGCTGCAGGTGAGCCCCGCCCCCCTAAAATGGCATGAACCTGTAAGGGCCACACATGCAGACCATGAGTGAATGAATGTGCATGCAATGTGCGTGAGGCACCGCAGACACCCATAACTGACCCCTTGTACCACTGTACTATAGCACCCCCTAGACTCCTCTGTACGTGCACTGCATCAATACAATGGGCCAGGGGACAGACATCCATGGCCATGGCACAGCTACGTGATGTGTGAGTGTGAATGAACAAAAAAACAGCAACATGGGCACCGTGCATCCCCAGCAGGCATCTGAAGATGTCACGCAAACATGTCCGTGCAGTGTCCCTCCACAGTGACATGTTCCACCAATCAAAACATGGGGAGTGAACAAAATGCAATTGCAATGCATGACTGATACTGTGTACAAACCCACTTGAAGGTATGATATACATGATACTTATCCAGGCTGCCCTGAACTCACACCACACCCTATGTACCCCACAGGGACACAGCGATTACAACAGACTGACGATGATGGTGAGGAGGCTACAACACCACTGCTCCCGAGGCAGCGCGCTTCTACCAACACCACCATCCCGCAAAGGGGCTGGTCGGAAACAAGACAACGCTGTACCCATCCCACGTCACCACACCGTAGCCCAACCAGATGGGTGCAGCACCCACAAGGCCACAGGGGGACAGTGCCTCATTCAAGACAAGCCACCATGCAAACACTGGATGTTGAGGGAGCCACCAGTGGTTCTGAGCCTGATGAGGGACAGACAGCAACAGCTGCACGACAACCTGAACTGTTGACCTCACCCAGGCGCAGTGACACACAAGGAATTGCCACACCTCAGGGAAGCCCAGAGCCAGTTGCAAAGGATGCACATACCCCACATGTGTGTGTGCGTCGTGTCGGCACACCAGAGCCAGACGTCGATACATCATCCTATGGTACCCCAGAGGATAGGCACTCGGACCGCAGCAGCCCCAGCCAAGGTGGCAACATGTCCCCCTATAGCCCCCCTTCCAGGCAGCGCATAGCTGTCAGCCCGTTGCCCGTCACACCCGAAGTCCCAATTATCATGGGGGCTGCCGTGATGGGGCGTCTGGATGTTCTTGAGATCAAACAGGCGAAAATCGAATTCATGGCCAAAGTGCACAGCCGCCACATCAAGGCCATCATCCGTGCCATACAGGAGCCCACTAAGTCCATGGCCTGAGACAACGCGCGGACCAGGCAAGTGGTGGACGGGTTGCACCACGGCCCTGACAGGTTTCGGGCAAAGGGTACGGGAGTTGTGCAAGGGAATATCTGCGCATGCAGAGCAGACAAGGGAATCAAACATTCTTCTCCGCCAGCAGCTGCAGGTCACCAGAGCCATCCCATCGACCTCTACTATGACCACGGAGGGGTCCCTGGAGCCTTCACCTAGGCGCCGTTCAATGCGCAACCTGAGAGCTTGCTCACCAGAGGGGCCCGGACTTAGAAAGCACCCGCGACCATCATAGATGGACATGGTACAGTTTTTGCGGGCTCTGAAAACATGCACCTACCTGCACTGTTTTGGGGAGTTCACAGGGGGGCAGGGGGGATTGTGTGCTGTGGGTTCACTGGGGGAGGGGAATTGTGTGCTGGGGAATTCACTGGGGGGAGGGGGGGTTGTGTGCTGGGGAGTTCACTGGGGGAGGGGGGATTATGTGCTGGGGAGTTCACTGGGGGGAGGGGGGATTGTGTGCTGGGGAGTTCACTGGGGGGAGGGGGGATTGTGTGCTGGGGAGTTCACTGGGGCGAGGGGGGATTGTGTGCTGAGGAGTTCACTGGGAGGAGGGGGGATTGCCAAACATATAATAAATCACGTTCAAAATTCATACAAAGCATGGACAGTCATGATTGTGATAAAGTGCTCTTTAATGTTCAAGTGATATGTGTCAAATGTAGCCATTACCCGTATCATAAATAATTCTCAATCAAGCCCTGTCCGGCCAACCTCTCCTCCCTCACCCCATCCCTGTGTACACGTGCACCACCTTCTGGCACATCATCATCTTCCCATCCCCAGGTGGCTGCACATCAGCATCGGGGGGCGACAGCAAATGTTGTGCAGCATGGCACATGTAAGTACGATTTTGCCAAATTTTTCAGGTGCATGCATCAATGCCCCTCCCGTACAGTCTAGGCACCGGAAGCGTGCCTTCAGCAGTCCAAATACCCTCTCCAAGCCAATGCTTGTACGTCCATGGCCATTGTTGTATGCCAGCTCAGCTGGAGTGTGTGGATAACGCACAGGGGTCATGAGCCATGTGTACTGGGGATATCCAGAATCACCTGCAGGGGAGAGAATGTAGGTATGAGGACAAGGTTGGTTAAGTGGGTGCACAAGGCTCAGTCAACGGTGGCATTGGCAGTAGAATCAAGTTTGTGTTGAGGAGGTGATGCTATCTCATTGCAATGTTGGCATACACCCTTCGACTTCTGGAACATGCATGGTCTGAGGTTGTCATGCAGCTGTGTATCAATGTATATGTGTGCGCTTATGTGCATCACACTCATGTATTACATGTGCACTAGTTATCATATGGTCACTTACATTGTGGTGTGCACTGTGCTAGGGGCAGCATTGATTCAATGGACTACTTACTACTGGCCCCACCCCGTTTCTAAATGTAACAGTTGTCTGTCCCTTGTCACTGGAGTAGGGGACCCTTGAATCTGATCTGCTTGTGCATGCAACATGTTGTTAGCTCATGTGTCATTGGCATTCCCTTTGGCTGCTGTTGTGTTTGCTAATTGGCACAATTATGTACAGTTCTCCAGGCATGTGATTGGCCAATCAGGGGTCGGTGTTTCAGAGATGTACATTGTCGTGAATCAAACTACTTGTGTGTAGTGCGTTTGTGGATGTACCTACTTTCGCTGACCATTGGCATGACTGTCGGGTGGCCAGGGTGGGATGTCTCTGCTGTGTCAGGGTGAGAAGCAATATTGTGAATGTGCTCCCACATGTCTTTGCCATTCAGACTGGGTGTGTTCTGCTGTGTTGAACATGTCCAAGGGTTCTCTTGCGAGGTACATGCATGGGAATGTTGCAGTGCTGGTGCTGCCTATGTCTCCTGCTGGTATGCAGGGATTTCACTGTGTATGTCCACCCCCATCAGATGTCATTTAACATGCATTTCAGACTACATTTGTACTCACCCAGCATCCATGTGTTTGGGCCCCTGTGCCTTTCCATGTACGCTGGCAGGGGACTATTGTGCAGGACCATGGAGGTGTGGGTGGATCCTCAATAGCAGGCGCAGCAGAGGCTGAAGGTGAGGTCAGGGCTCCATGTCATCTGCACATTCATGGAATGGAAATTCTTACGGTTTCTGTAGGCTGACTCATGTGCCTGGGGTGGTACTAGTGCTACATGTGTGCAGTCCAGGGCTGCTATGACATTCGGGACTAGGGCAATGGCATGGAATTGACCCTTCAGCTGGTTCACCTGTGCCTGTGTGCTTGGCAATGCGTGTGCTCATTCACATGGAGCAGCAGTGCATCCAGCAGCTGTTCCAGCACGGCACTGAAGGAGGACTGGGCCATGCCAGGCATCATGGCAACTGTGTGTTGGTAGCTGCCAGTCCCGAGGTATTGTGGCACGAACATAAGCTTCACGAGCGGGGGCACAGCAGTGCTGATAGCTATACGGCTGCCGATGTAAGCCTGGATTGTGTCCAGTAACTGGGTGATGGTTGCCCTGTCCAGCCTATACTCGGTCACCAACTTCCCATCAGTCAGGGCCCAGGGTATTGGCATGGCCCTGGGGATGGCTGGCTGCCTTGCTGGTGCTGCTCTCCTCCTCCTTCTCCTCATCCCCACCACCCCCTGTGCTCCCAGGGCCCTGGCCTGGTTGGCTGGCCTCTGTAGCTCCAGGCGCAGCAGGTAGAAGTCAACATCAAGGCTCCCGGCTCCAAATGGCAGCATGGTGTTGGGGAGGGTGTGTTGTGCATGGGTGGGTCCTTTGTAGGCCTCTGATTTGCATTGGTTTCACCTGGGCCCTTATTGCTGTTTCCTCCCTCCTCCCGCTAGTGTAATGGTGTTGGGGAGGGTGTGTTGTGCATGGGTGGGTCAGTGGTGCCCCCAGAAATGTTTTATAGGGGTGGCCTGATGAGGCCACAGGAAATCTTGGGGGGCACACCAAAACAAAAACATAACTGAATTTCTGGGGACTGGGTCCAAAATACCTTCAACTTTCCCTCCGTAAATACCGTCCCACTCAAGCTCTTCGCTCCTCCACCTCCAACTCCCTCAGGGTCTGTCGCTTATCCAAGCAACAAGTTGGTGGCAGATATCTTTCCTCAGCAGGCCTCCCTCTGGAACAGCCTCCCTGCCACTCTGAAACTTGAGGAGAACCCTCTCCGGTTCCGGAAGGACCTCTAGACCTTCCTCTTTGCTTCTACCTTCACTCCCCCTCTCCCCTGCTGATCTGTCTGCTTTGGCACAATGCACCTGGTTTTCCCACTGATTTTGGCCCATGTCCATGCCCACCCAGCCACTCACCCGCACTGCCCCTGGCAGCACCTGCACTTGGGTCTGCATCTGTTGCCCTACAGTCCCCTTACCTGCACTTACCAGAAACCCCTTGTCTGCGCTCAAGACGGCACTTGCCACCTTGCTGGCTGCACTACCTTTTGTTGTGTTGTACCCCTTGCTCAGCACTTTCCTCTTTTTCCCCTCTCCCTTGCACTTTCCAGCCTTCCCTCCCCCCTGCACTTGCACGTTCTCAATCTCACTGGGCCTAGTAAGATCGTTGTTTTGTCTTCCCTTATTCCTCTCCCTTGCCTCGTCGCGCTCTGAAACATTTGTGTATGAGCACGATACAAATAAATATTATATCATATCATAGCGAGAGAATCCTCCAAATCCTCACTCAGTTTTTAATTGCCAACATGTCTATCGAATATGGTGCAATCAGCGGGGTTTGACTTATGTAGGAATAGAATACTAGATGTATCTTTCCATTGGACTGCGCTTACAATGCAAATGCACCTAGTGATACATTTTACGCATTGGTCTCCACAAAAGAATCTTAGGGAAGTCAGCTTGATGGTAAAATGAGGGTCTACCAAAAGGCTTATTTTCAGTTTCTGATATGGCAGCTCTTCTGCTATCCCCAATTTAGTTTCAGAATGTTACTTGTAAGTTTGAGCAACATAGCTTTCCTTTACTATTTTCTGTTTTTCTGAGAACACAACCCAGGTAAAGTCACCACCTGCCAGTATGTATAAAAAAATCACAGGCAGTTAAAAGGTTAGACTTTCTTAGGAATACTCTTACTCTTCAGGTAGTGCGTGGGATTGGCCATAGGAATTAGCATGGCCATGGGCAGTCAGTGGGCTGGTAAATAAAACACCCTCGAGTCCCTCCTCACAAGTCCTGTCCTTCCTAACTTGACTCCAGTTCAATAGTTTCAGTTTACAGTAAAAATGTAAACTAGACTGAAGTAAAACTAAGGTAAAAGTGAACCTATCTGGTCAGTTGGCCCTCTGGTCCTTAGCTGCTCTGTTGAACTCTCCTCTGGTCCTTGGCTCCCTTGCAGGTGAACGTTTGGTCCATCCCGCCTTTGGTCTTTGGCTCTCTGGTGAGTTGGTGGCAAAAACAAGAAGCAAAATGCTTCAATTTTCTGTTAATCATACAAACAACTACCTTAACTAATTGAAGCGCACATAACCACTGCTCCACACAGCTGACAAAATATCTAAAACGTTCACCGTACAGAGCCATATCTTTTAAGATCTGCAAAATCAATGTTGTAACAAAGCAATCTTGGCCTGATCCCTCTGCTACTGCATTCGCCCCCAACCCTATTACTTGCAGATTCTGAATCTCCTAGAAAGTGTGAAAATGGCAGATGGTGTGCAATGAAAGACTCAATCTCATAGCTTAACAGGACATTGCAGAGTGTGAGGCAGTACTCTGGACAGCACATGCAACTTCAGTGGTTGGGAGCAACAGGGGAGAAAATGTAATGTTGGTTTAACCAAGGTTAGTCTGCTATACTAGTAAATCTGGTGCAGTGACTGGCTGGTGAGACTGGTTTTCGTTACGACTTTGGTGGTACGGTATGGGGACGGTGCCAGTAGGTCACCGGCACTGTCCATACTGTACAGCCAAATTACGAGTTTTACTCGCGGGTGCCTGACAGCCCGCCAGGTTTGACCTGGCGGGCTGTGCTGCACCCGCGAGTGAAACGTGCGGATGCACCGGCACCTTTGTAAACAGTGCCCGTGCATCCATGCTCCTCATCCCCACTCTGCCCTATGGGACAGAATGGGGTTGAGGATCCCGATAATACCATCACCCGCGAATGGGCAATTACCAGCCCATTCAACTCGTAATGGGCCGGTTAGTGCCCATTCGCGGGTGGCGGTGCTGGTAGCGAGGTTGGCGGTAGCCTTGCCTGCCATACAGGCACGGCTACCGCCAACCTCGTAATGAGGCCCACTGTCTGCCTGTCAAATCAAGTGATTGGAGTCTGGGGGGAGGCCAGTGCAGCAATCATGTAATGATATGTGACAGTATTGGAGCCACTAGCAGAGGAGCACCAGGGTACACCCATATGTCCATACACTTATTAAAATTGTCCTATTGTAAGGGCGAAACATAATCACTGATAAGCACTCCAATTTTTGCAGTGGAAGCCAGGGTAAGATTGCATTATTTGCCCAGGATCACACGCTTATGCTAAACAGCAAAGCAGGGATTTTAACCCACTCTCCAATTGAGGCACAACCACCTTCTTCCACGCTTTACTTGGAAGAAATAATAACGTTTTGGGAGTTGAGGCCTACAATAATACTGTCTTAGAGTTTACTTGCAACATACACAAATTGCATAATAAAGCATCATGACAACATGTATATCCTTATAGCAGCATGTTGAGATAAAATAATATCAGAGTACCTTATTTTCCACATCCTGAATGTTAAACTATAAGATGCAAAAGGCAAACTATCTACCTATTTTATTTTCAGCGCTTTAAGACGCACAATAAAATACATTGTGTAGTAAACTCACTTAGGTTTGGAGATTTGTCACAAACCTCCAGCGTGTTATGTATGGTTTTAAGAACATTCAACTAAGGACATTAACGCAAACTTTAATTTTATGCTTTCAATTAAATGAAACATGGGGCCTGCCTTCCTTGCAGCAGAGCTCCTCTCAAGCCCTGTGATCACCATCACCTCGTGATGATGGTCCAGCGGCCTTGCAAGCAATTGCATGGGTACATCTGATCTGCATTTTGCAAATCGGAAAACCAGCTGTGTATTGATCTGATCTGTAGAGATAAGATCAGATCAGTTCGTTTTCCAATAGCACTTGTTTAAGGCCCCCAGGCAGTCACTGTGAGTGGCGTCAGTGGACTGGAGAGGACTGCTGCAAGGCAAGCCCACCTTTTGTTCTACTTAAAGAATACTGAACACCAGCATTATTTTCAGTACAGTAGGATAAAACGTTAGGAGAGGCACCCAGGCACTTTTGCAGGCTGCCCATGGGAAGCTATATAAATAAATTAGCATCTAACTTGGTCGGGTAAAAAAAACCAAAAATAAACACATACCTTACTTTCTGTGCTGTGCTGCATCATAACAGCACCAGACATGGCCAGTGTGACAACATTACACATGTAATTGGCCCGATCCTCTGAGCCGACAACACCCTCCTGTCTTCAGCTTTCTGTTCTTCCTCACAGAAAGATCTTCTGTAATAATCTTCTGCACTCAGGAGTCCGCACTGGGCTGTGATGGCTCAGGCTGGCTGGGACGCTTTAATTAAATTAGAGGTTTTATTATGTGTGTAGCCCTACATGGAGGACTGCACTGCCGACACCTGTAACTCTCTCTTTCTGACTTTCTGTGCATTGGGCACATCTAAGCAGCCCCGGGCAAACTCCGCCTTCAGTCCCAGGCCCAGTGGAGAATGCAAAACAGAAGCAACTGCTACAGCCCTGCAAGCATTGTTTGTGCACTGCACACGTGCACAACTTCAATCGATATACCGTTGCAAACGAGATAACGGTTATTTCATGAGAATGACATTTATAACGGTATGCTGTTACAACCCTACACTGAACTGTGCATGTTATTTGCTTGCTTTTTCTCAGGGTGGCCGATGGGGGGAGCAGCATTTTTATAAGGGTGGCCGTGGCCCCCCTGACCACTCCTTGGCGGCGCCCCTGGGGTGGGTCCTTTGTGGATCTCTGATTTGCATTGGTTTCACCTGGGAACGTTTTGCTGTCTCCTGTGTTCTTTTACCTCCAGCATTTGGCTAGCCGTATTTTTGATGGATTTTCCGCTGGTTTTCTGGCGCTAATAGCACCTACGCCGGACTCGTGATGGCTCTGTAATAGCGCGAATGGGTGCCGGCGCTATTATAGCCGGCGCTGTATTGGCAGCGCTAATACCGTTAGTGCCGGATTTAAGCGTTACCGGCCAACTTGTGATGAGGCCCTAAGTATCTAGCATATCAAGCCCTGATCTTACATACAATGTTCAAGAAATTCTCTTTAAAACCAGTCCTACATTTGTACTACCAGAAAGTCATCCCAATCATGATTTATGGAGTAGAAGCAGCACTAAATCTTTCATGGAGAATCTGGGATTACTGTGAAGCATTTTTCTGGCAGAAAGTTCTCTTGTTACCCAAAGCTTTCCCTGTAGAAAGGATACACTTTGAGCTGACAATTCAATCTATCCATTCCATCATATATAAAACACTAGATCTACATAGAAAAATACGATGTACTGACACCTTCGACCAATGGAAATGTTGCGTGAAAAATCCATGATGTTTCAAAGAGGCATCCTCGCCCACTGGAAGCGTCAATGTGAAGGTTGTTTATCCTCACTAGACTCTACAGAGGAAACCCTAACGACAACACTGCTGACCATCAAAAAGAAAATTGGCTGGAATGATTGGATACAAACCCAAAAAGAAAAAGCAAATACAAACTATCAATTAACTGCGAAGTGGACGCATGATCCCTAAATCAGTTTCCAGCATATTTAAACAAATTTCCATGCCCGGAGGCAAGATACTTTTTCTTATGACTCTTACTGGACTTCTTGTCAACAAGAGAAGTCCCCCTCCAATGGAACCAGATAGATGACGGAAGCATCTCTTGTCGATTCTGTCACAATATAAAGCAAAAGGAAACTCTTTATCATATATTGATGGAATGTAAAGAACTATCAAACGTAAGGGGCAAAATATCGAGAGAATGACCAGCAACACAAACAGCAGATGCTAAATACTGAAGAACGATAGACTCCCTTGCTGATAGGGGAACAGAAAACCTTTATCTTCAAAATATTCCAATTCTGGAAAGCTACTTCTTTTATTTGAACCCAAGAAATCCCTTCTCCAGGCGCTTCTCAATGATTAATGACCTTAGCAAAATAGTGTGTTATAAATGAAACCTGAATATGATCAAGCCCATGCTCATACAAGTCCACCTGACCATAATCTGGAAATAAAATGGTCAGGGAAGAGGACTGAAGAGGACTGAGTAACTTAGTATAAAAATTAACCAATGTATACCCCCCGGGGGGCGGTGGCAGGATGTCGGTTACTGGCTCTTGTACAACCACATTTAAAGCCGGACATTACGCCAATTAAAATCTATCAGGAAATGTAGGAAATATCTGATGTTAATTTCTGTATCCCAGCTGGTTACATTGAAAGAGATATTCAATCAACATAATTAACTCTTTAAATGCTTCCTAATTTTTTTCCAAGCTCTTTATTTGATCATTATAATAAATAACACACAGTGCATACTAATACACATTAGTAAGCCAAAATAGACATTCCATAAAATCACAAATACAAACTTCATACCATGTTGATCACTGCTCAAATTCTAACTATGATTCCTGCCTGATCACAGGAATACAATATAGTCTAGCATTTACTTTGTTAATGTGGCATACCATTCTTTACATTGCATCAAAGGTAAAGCAAACATGGTATGTGCTGTTACATGGCTAGCTTGGCCTATGATGTCAGTGTGCATTTACTTTCTTACTGTGACATGGCATGTGTTACTTTTTGCTTGACATTAAGGGTAAAACAAGTATATTAAGTGTTATTGCATGGCTAGACTGGCTTAAATTGTTGGCTACGGTCTAGCCATACATTCATTGTGTGTGTGTGTGGCATTTCCGTATGTAAGCCTTTTCTCACTTAACTTGCTGCATATCGTGCTCTATAGACATGGATAGGAGCATAGAAAATGAAAAATTAATGTGAGAAGCGCTAAGGACTAATGCAGAGTTACAACACCCAGGAAAACATGATGACAGAACCCTTTTTAAGCAACCTGTGTGATCTGCAGGAGATGGTTACACCGTCACTGCAGTGGCTTACCTGAATTCTTTCTATAGGTGTCGCTGTCATTCGTGTGACCCTGGGCAAATTGCAGCACAAAAGAAAGGCAACATCCTGCACCAATAACAGTTAGAAAAAACCTCAAAATAATTGATGTACCTATAAAATTAGATTTCTTCAGCCACACCTGAAATTTAAAGAAAGATTAAATCGACAGGAAAGCAGAGACTCTGGTTCAAATAATATTATTAAAACATGTAGATTTTAACCACCCCAAAAAGGGGATCCTTTGTATATTGCATAGAAACCAACAGCATTATACTTCACCTAAGAACGTTTACATGAACAACGACAAATTGCTCCATCATCATAATTTTTATTTTCCCAAACAACCTCCCAGTATTAATGCACTTAGTCTGAAAATACATCTTTGTTGAACATACAGCCTTTAGGACCATTGCTACTCAGTCAATTCAAAACATAACATGAGTATGTTCCTGCTTGACTCAAATAATGCAACAACCTATGACAGCTGCTGTCTGCCAAGAATATAAAAATAATTTGGGGCCCTAATAAGAAAGAAATTAGTTTTCGTGCTTATAGGTGTCACTGTCACACATCCCAGTCACTGAATGCTTCTGTTGTTGAAGAATTCCTTAGGACCCGCTCTGCCGTGGGTGTCTCTGATGAGAGGGTTACCTCTCATGCCCTCATGATGGAGGACAATGAGGCAGGTCTCCCGGAGTAGGAAATGTTGAACCTATTTACGGTTTCTTTTGAATGTGGACACCCGCTGACTGTGAATGGTTTTGTTAGGGTTTCTCGCTGGCTCTCATGAGGGAGGGCCTAGAAGCAGGTCTCCCTGAGGGGGAGAAGCAGAAAACAGAATTCTAAATCTCTGTACTTGGTTAAATACCCATTGTAGTGGTCAGATATTAGCATCCTGGGGTCTCTCTGTAGGGGAGCTAAAGAGCACATACTGCGTTGCTTTATTTTGAGGGAAGCAACCATGGGCCACAGATGATTTTGGCCTCCATTTTTTTCTTTTGTCAACTTTTTGCTTCCTTGCTTTCTGTTTTCGTCTTCATTTAACATATCCACGTAAACCGCAGGTGGAATTGAGGATTCCTCTGGCTGTTTATGGTCCAATCTCTTTCTTCACTTTTACTGCTGCCTACGAGGTGCTGGCTGCATGACCCTAGAGCAGGCCCCTTCCCTTCCGTCTGAGCAAACATTGTCCCGCACTTGGGAGATACTCAACAAGTTCCATTTCATATTTTTTCTTGCATTGGCCTCTAGTGCTTTTCTTCAGCACAGCTCTCTTCCTGAGTTAAATTAAGTATTTCTTTTTTCTTCACGCTCTCCTTCCCCTTTCATTAATTATTGTCCTCCTGCAGGGCGCAGGTGGCACAAAGGGTTCTGTTTTCTTATTATTGAAATGTCTTTTACAGGTGAGGGTAAACCGGGCAAGCTTTAACACATTGAACATAAAGTCTTTGCTTGGATTTCTTCTTGGCGTCAACATGTAATTGTCTTATTCTCCATACACCGGGACATTTGCACTTTGAGTATGGGCTACTGGCCCCACTTCCTCCAAGAGGTTCTGATGGCATGACACATTATTAATGCATGTGTCTATTTGCTCTCCTCCCTCAGTGTCTGTGCATACTCTTATATGTATGAGAAAGTAGCTTTCTCTTAAGAAAGCTCACTTACTGACTGGAACGTTTCCCCTAATCCTGGGCATAAACAGAAGCTACTGATTTTTACTTGGGGTCTCTTTTCCCTCCCTAGCGCCATAGGATCACACAGCTCGAGAAACGTCATGGCCCTCTTTTCTCAAGCACCAACCAGTTCACTGCACAGCCAGGAAACGTACATACAGGGTTAGAAAGGGTTTACTTTTGGTGGTTCTCTTTTTGGTGAGGTGCTTCCCTTGCATTGTCCATGCCCCAAAGCTGGAAGTTTTACTTCTTACTGTCCGCACATATAATCCTCCTCTGACTCACAGCAATACAGGAGCAGCCAAAGCTCACCAGTTATTCAGGCCTTGCCTCAAGGAGCTATAGCTGTTTTTTTCTCAGGTTTATACCACTTGGGTTGTAATGGGAAACAGAGTGCTATAAGGTTGTAAATTACTGGTTTGCTTCCACCTTTATGTTTTAAAATATATGAGCCCAGGTCTCAAGCTTCAGCTTTCTACATATGCAATGACAGCCTATACACGTTTTTATCCTTAATCTTTTCCTTTCTGTTTTCGTAGCGCACAACTTGTGGAGGTTAGCTGAGAGGTGGAGGTCACCTAACTCTTTCACTGTCCGAGCTGGCAGCACTGTAATAAAGCAGCCTTTAGCTCCTCTCACAATTAACAGAGCACTACTGCTTCAATTCGATGTGACTAACTTATAATTTATGGTCCTCTAAAAAGGATTTAAAATGCAAAGTGAAGGAAACAGGACCCCCAGTGTGGGCTTTTATCAAAGTCACACAAATGCCTGGGCTCATACAGTAGCTACATAACATTTCTCTTACCTCCTAAATTCACCCAGAGAATTGTTTTCTCGTCCAGTTTCTTTTTCACATGCTCCCATCCACGTGATGAAAGCTCAGAGCTTTGAAGTCAGACTTACAACCAGCAGTTTTACTTTTGAGCTGACAGGGTCCATCTGGCAGGCTATCAGACTCTCAGTCAGCCTCTCTCTCTCTTTCTCTCTCTCTCTCTCTCTGCTTGTGCCTCCTCCTATCTCCATCCTAAACACTCCCAGGGCAGAGGGTGACAGACCCGGACAAGGACTACAATACAGGCACTGGACAGGTCTCATCAGCCCCAGAGGGGGCTGCCACAGGGCAGCAGCCCCTTAGGGCTTCCAATCCTCCCAGCTCTCTCTGTGCTTCTTTGGCTGATTGTTTGTTTCTTCCAACAGTCATGGCCAGTTCCACTTTTCCCTTTTTGCTAGGGGTGAAGAGCTCTGTCAGGCATGGGTCAAGAGTTCAGAGCACACATTTCACTGTCCTGACAGAGTCCCCCTACAGGGGGACTGTTTCATTGTCCACCATTTTACAGTTAAAGGTGAATGGCATGTCTATGCAAGATGGCGGCTATTTGTTTGCATTAAATATTTTCCTTACAGATTAGGTGTTTTTCAAAACAAAACAGTTACCACTCAATAGTTAGCACATCCTGGTAGTGGAACATTTTACAGTGTAAAACATGTCATGCTCACTTAAATAGACAATGTGAATTACATTTTACCTTTCACATATAAATGAAGGGTTGTCACCAACAATTAAGAAAAAACGTGTCTGAGTAGCATTCATGAGGAAAATGAGAAAGTGGGTAGGTAAGCGTGCAAGTACGTGCATTTTCTTCTGGAGGAATTAGTAGCCCGGGCAACAAATGTAGTAATTTGAACCCCGGGTTACACTGGCCCCACTGTCAAATATACCCTTGTCCCTAGGGTATACTTAAGTAAAATGGAAAAGGAGGGTTGTGAGCACTAATGATTGATGGACAGGCCTAGGACCATACAGGAATTAGTTTAGCCATCCAAGTGGTGCCGCCAAAGTGCAAGGTGGTTCTCTCTAGGGGTGAGGGAAAAGAGCAGCAGCCTGTAGGAGTCGTGAGCCAGGGATACTACACCTGACTGTACACATGTGCGAAATGTGAACCCAGGGTGGATGGTTTAGGCTTGTCCCTATGGACAGACCAGTCCTAGTGGCTGGCCGTCCTTTGGTTGCATCAGGTTAAATTAACAGACAAAGCCTCAGGTGATTTGAATAGAGTAAGAATCCTTATTTACATAACAGTAATAGACCAGCATATCTGCAAATAGGTATGCCCTAGTAATATGGCATGTACAATGTTCTCTAGTACAGTTGATACACAGATATTTAGGATTCATTTTATAATTTCTCACAATAGTTCTAGTTCTCTTTAACCCCAGTGTGGACGCTGTGGGCAAGACCTGTCAATGAGTATACACCAATAAACAGATATTAAAAGGGGAACACTTATGACTAAGATCAGTCTCATTGGGTAACTATATACTGTTTTCCCTTTGGTGGGAATACCTTGGAGCATCATTATTTACATATGGTAAGTAACCAACTGTTTCACAGGTAGGTGGAGCCTTTATGAGTAATGTCATTCACATTTGATAAATAAATTACTCTTTCTTTTACTTTGAGGGCAATTGCAAGCAGGATTATTCACAGTTGCTAAATAAACAACTCTTTCACCTCAATGGGAGCATTTGCGAGTGGGATTATTCACATCTGGTAAATAAACATTCTTTCACTTCATGAGAGGCATATGCGAGCGAGATTTGGCACATTTGATAACCAAACACTCTTTACTTCTTGAGGAGCATTTGCGAGCAAGGTTTGTCAAATTTGATAATTAAACACTCTTTAATTCATGAGTGTCATATGCATGCAAGATTGGCCACATTTGATAAATAAACACTCTTTACTTCATGAGTGGCATGTGAAAGTGGGATTTGGCACATTTGAAAAATAAACACTCTTTACTCCATGAGCGGAATATGCGTGCGAGATTTGTCACATTTGATAAATAACCATTCTTTCATTGTTTTAGTACTTTCCCACATCTGCCGGCGAACATCTAGGCCCCCTCATGGGGTGCGGACACCCATCAAGTAGAGCCCTGGCTCCTGCGAGAACACCTCCCTCATTAGAGCCCCTCAGGGTCCAGGCCAATATGGGCCGTTACCTGGATACCCCCTGAAACACCCGCGTTGAATGTAACTCCCGGGTTGGGAGCTCAGTAAGGTGGGATCTGAGGGGCAAAGTCAGGCGGAGTGCCTAGACACTAGCTCTTATCTGACAAGAGCTGCCAGCCTAGTTTCGCTTCTGATGTACCACAGTAAGACGTAGAGAGACCTCTACAGGTGCCCCTAACATACAGGTTTTCTCTAATTTACTCCCGCTCTCTAGCTCTGCCTACAAGAGCCTGTCGCGGACTGATGTATCCACAATAACCTGCTAATCCATGTCCCCCTTACACTTTCTGACGTTTTCTTCATTTAAGAAGTAACAAGAAATTGACACAATCTGCCAAAGCGGAAAGTGGGCAGACAAAAAAAAAATCTTTTATAGTTCCAATGGGCGGCACTATACTGCCGGCTCCGTAAACATTTCCGCTCCTACCTCCTGTCACTGAGAAGGGAAGACTCACACCCGCTACCGACTGTCCCATCGACTGCTCGAACATACAAGCGCTAACAGCCCGAGCTGGGCTGCACACCGCACTCAGCTGCTCGCTTCCTCGACCATGTAGAGGGGAGAGCGTAAACAGGCATGGTGCTGCCCTCAGTGGACCTCTTCAGCACAGAGGGCCGGGATGCCCTGCATGTTCATCAAGACGCCTCTCTCTCCAGCCCGCGCTGGGCAGCCGCTGTATACAACCCATGGTCCTGTCCACCTGTGCCCCCGGTGTGGGAGAGGGTGATAGGATTTTGACTAGAATCACCTCATCCACGGTCCCATTCCCCCTGCGGGCAGGCCGTACCAAGTCCCCCGGGATCTAGGCAGAAGAGAATACCTGCAGAAATAAAAACAGGACTAATATTAGGACTGTAATCTCACCCTCCATACATTAATATGAACCTCCCACACTGGTATGTGGGGGTTTACATTTACTTCGCAGCAAGGGTAAAATCAAACAAAAGTGTGATTACTTGGTACACTGACCTATCTTAATATAGCCAGTCTTGATATACTTTCTTTCTATGGCAGGGGACTGCAACCTTTGGTCTCTCCCGATGTTTCAGACTACAATTCCCATGATTTCTGGCTATTGACTATGCTGGTTAGGGGTGATGGGAGTTTTAGTCCAAAACATCTAAAGAGCTAAAGGTTGCAGACCCGTGTTCTATGGCATGGCATTTGTTACTGACTGGGAGTCCTTATATGGCAATACTTCCATTTATTGTTACAGCATACAAGGAAATGTATGGACACAGCCAGTTTGAACATGTCTTATATATGTATACATGTTGTGGGCAAAGGGAGTATGAAACATTTTCGAAAAATGGTCCTGTCCTGCGCACTGTTGGTAACTTGCATCTATTGGGTTATTTCATGTGCTACCATTTAACACTGATTGCAATCTCTATGGCTTTTTACACATTTCCACAGAAAATGCTGTTAGTTCACCATTTTAACACATTATTTAAAACATTTTCTCTGGGGTAGAACCACCCACAACCCCCCTTGTTGGCTCGGGCTCCCTTGCTGCGTTTGGTTGCTCACGCATGATCGTGCATGATCATCAGGTATTAGATATATATCAGATACATGCATTCACACCCCTCCACTTCAATTATTCCCCAGCCACCACTGGTCACAACACTGTTGGTGAGAAAACCTTGTATGCCAGAGGTCTGGGGATGGCGAAAGCTTACCCGTCTGACTCCTAAGGGCCCAACAATGCTTTCCCCAGAATAAACAGAGGTCTCAGTCAACGGCAAGTTAAAACTGTCATTTATTACAAATAACTGACAGGGACCATACAGGACAATCACGATTCTCCAGTATTTCTCGATTTCACGAGGCACATTTCACAGTTTTGATGCCACATGGTGTCATAACCTATACCCTTTACTGGTTGGGTGCTCGGAGTAGTATAACCTATAGATCATCTATAGGTGTCTTAGTTGATTGGCCGTCTCATGTCAGGTGGCTAGTTTACCCCTTCCCCATGAAACTATCTATTACATTGTTGCAGGGTTGCAGACTTACCATTGGCCCTTGCCCTATGTCGTTCACCCCTGGGTTTCTGTCTCCCAATTGGTTTGAACTGGTCTCCCCAGGCATGGGATCTGATTTGGTTCTCAACGCTCTGTGCACCTCTTCAAGGTCATGTGAAGTGATTATGTGCCCCAAATGTATCTGGTAGTAGACCACCTTTGCCTATGAGAGTGCGCTCCACGTTGCAACATTTGTTTCACTTCTCATCTGGGTTGCTGAGAACTGCTCATCTTCCCACCATGGGTGAACACCCATTGTCTAGTTTGGTTGCATCATGTGGTTGTGGAGCACAAAATAGAACTCGTTGGGTCTGTATTTATGAGGATTTATTCTGTTTTCCTGCAGCTGGCCCCTTGTCATTTGGAGCTTGTAAAGTGCTTTTTTATCTCTGACCTTGGCTGTGAGCTCGGCCTTCCACTTTGTGCAGCCTAAGCCTGCTTCCCTTGTCTGCTGTCCTGTAGCTTGAGGCCTTCTGTAATTTTCCTAAGACTTATAATGTGATTTCTACATGCTTATCCTGTGCTATGTTTCCTATAGGTTAATCATATGTGATCATACCAGGCTCCATATATATTCCTCTATTTCCATAGGGTTAATTGCCATAAGCATCTACAAGCTTGCTCAGTATCTCTTGTTGCCTCGCGTTTAGCGTTACTGCACTTGGCTAATGAGAAAAATATTAAAAGCTTTGACAGTATATATATGCATCTGTCCTCTATCTACAGAACTGTGTAAGCATGTTCTTCATGTATGCGAGTGAGTGTTTGTGTAAGCTATACATGGCTGCGAGTATCCTTCGTGGCTAACGCAGCAAGTCGTGGTGTCGCTAATGACGTCAGCACAGTGGCTTTTTGACACTTCATCGAATCAGTCCATTATGGTGTTTGGATCCATGATCACCGTTGGGTCACCTATATCTGGGAGGACGTTCACTGGATAAGGTTGTAATGGCTGTCTGTGGGAATACCTCTCTACATATGTGGCAGTCAGTAGTGCACTTGGGGGTTGTCTGTAAAATGAGTGACTTCGGACATCCTTAACTCTTCGGGCTGTCATGTTCTTGGGGGTGAGGAGGAGCATTCCTGGGACCCTCTCTTCAGTCCCCCGCCTGGTCAACTTGTCGACCAATCCTCCATAGTTGGTCACTCTAGCTTTTGGCATACATATCTTTGTCACGCCTCCAAGGTGGCCATAGAAACGTGCATGATCATCGAAACTCCAGGTCATACAGCTACATTCTCCTTCTGGGTTGTACCAAACCCACTTTCTCCAGTACCTATTATTGTCATATGGGTTGTTGGACCTTATGAGTTGGAAACATCTGTCATTATTTTATCCTGGTCCTTAGGCTATTTCTCTCTTCCACTATATTGTCTCCTTTTCCCATGTTCACATCCACCATCACCTTCATCCCTATTGATTTCTCAGTAGTTTTGAAGCATTGTGTAAATCATATCTTCAGCACACACAGTCCCACTAGGCCTAATATTAGTGGCCCTAGTAATACTTTCAGTCTGTCCGCCAGCTATGACAGCATCCAGGACCATAGGTACGCCAACCAGCTCTGGTCTTTTCTGTTCCCTTTGGCTTCTTCGATAATCTTGTCACTGCTTCTGTCTGTGTGCCATTCTCTGTGTCATTGGCAGGCACGAATGTGCAACAGGAGCTAATATGGCACAAACTCCTCATTCCATTGCTGTGAGAAGGTCTAGAACATATCAGTTTTGGAGTGCCATCAACCTTACTGCGCGGAGCTCTTCTTTTATCGCATTTAAGCCGTTTACTGTATAGTTTATTGTCTGCATTAGCTCCCGCTTAGTAATCTCTAGCCATTTCACATTTGTATATGTCTGTACTGCAGGAACCACTGACGCGGAAAACATTTCTGTTCTGCTAAATAACTGATGTTCATGTGGTACAACATCTAGTGATGCTTCTGACTTTGATGAGAAATAGTTGCCTCTCTTCACTCTACTCATTTCCACATATCGTGTCTTTCTTCCCTTTTCTTCTACTCCCATTGACCTTTTCTTTCTCATGTTAGTATCCATCTTTGGGAAGTCATCTATATTCACGTCCTTCTGTGGCACTACCAGTGCTGGCATAATGATGTGCACCAATAAGCAAACTCCTCCTAGTTGGGTGGCAGCTTCTCGTATGCCTTGGATCCACACGCCCACTAGTTGCTCATTAATACTGCTGGGCGGACCTTCATCACTGGATGCTTTTCTGTGCATCTACATTCTGTTTTATCTCCAACCTTTACTGCTCCTTCATTCTTGTAGCACAATGCTGGCTACTTCTGTGGTATTATGGGCATCAGTCCAGCCTCATTGTCTACCCAGGTGAGCAATTTGGCACTTGCATCCCATTCTTTCAGGCACTTGTAATTTTCTCCTTCCACTGTGTTCATGGGTAATTGTACTAGGGTGTGTGCTTTGCTTCCAACTGCTCCATCTTTCCATCCCTCCTCTGTGTACACTTGGCAATACACGATCATCTGTGGTCTTTCCCAGCATCCTGGTTCTCCTCCTATTTCCTTGAGCACCCCCTTCGGCCATGGTAATTTATTCAGTGTTATTGTTTTTGTCTCTCCTTCCTGCGGGCCATCAGTCATATATTGTATAGCCTGGTCTAATTGCCAGTAATTGTTTATCATGTCAAGAGTCTTTATGTAGCTGTCTTCATAGGGGAATGTTATTTGAGACATCCATTTCAATGTTGCTGTTTTCCCTCGGAACCTTCCTCAGGTTATAACATGGATAGGTTCATGAGGCATTGTGCTCTTGCTGCTGGTTTTTCAGTTGCTAAAAATGTTCTGGAGTCTCTCATGGCATAGGGTATTAGTGAGCAGACATAGCAATTCTTCCCAGTGGTTTCCTTAACTACTTTGGTCATGTGTTTATACCACTTGTTGTTAGACACTCAAGCAGTGTCAGTAAGATATATGTCCACCCCCATGTCAGTGTCAGCACTGAGCTTTCTTCACTGTACCATGCTTACAGTGCTCCCCTGTCAACCTGGCATGGTCGTTGTTAGGAAAGATTCCCATTTATGTGTAATTTTCCCTCCAGTTGTGTACTCCCCCCCCCCAACATTTTGCTGTTGTCTGACAAGCGTAGCCTGACTTTTGCCAGTGGAGCACAGCCTTCTGCTGCACCCACTTTGATATGGGGATACTGGCATGCCCTTAAAGTCAGTTAGTACTGGGAGACGTTGTTTCCCTTAGTCCTCTACAATGTTACAACTTTTCTGAAACATGTTACAAGTGCACAAAGTACCTTAAAGTACGGTGCGATTGGGTCTACCTTTCGTTTCTAAAGTCCCTAGACCCCACAAAGGATTTTTTGGTAGAAGTGTAGATGTGCCTTGGACAGGGCTGGAAGCAGGTTATCTTTTCGCATATTTTTAACCCTTTCTTGCCTTGCCAAACGCGTTTACTGCAGTTGGCAAAGGAAGGGGGCTGGCTCCAAAATGGCGATGCCACAAGGTTCTTTGTCCTGTACTCTGGCCATCTTGTCCCTTTGCCTTCTCCAGGTCAATCAGACCTGGGTCGGTCCTTTTATTCCAGCGAAACGCCAAACATTCGTGGGCTTCTACATGCCTTGTGTTTGTGCCTCCAGGATGTGGGCTGGTCTGCTAGTTCCAATACACATCCTGGGTTCCAGAGAGTCTGGTGTGCTGGAAATGACTGGCACCACTGTGGTCCGCGATTGGTCCTTGTCTGGTGTGCCTGTATGTGAGCAGATCTCCCATTGGGTCCTCTTCGTTTTGGCGCGAAGGAGATTCTGGATAAGGGAAGGCTCCAAACACTCATACCAGGTCGATCTCTTGAGTTCTCACAGAACTTAGGATAGGATCCAAGTATCCTAAAACTAAAAAGCCGAGTCGAAGAACTGCTGTTGACCCAGTGGAAGGTTTGGCACCCTGAGCCCGCTCTTGTCCGGCAGGACCCCTCTGCATCTGATCCAACCTAGAAGGTCTGCAAAGGTGTTTTGACCCAGTTCAACAGTGGGAACAATTATTCATGGCACCTTCATCTTAACCTGCAAGCGAGCCTCATTAGAAGTGTTCCTGGGCCAACCAGTGAACTGACCAGCTTACACAGGACCTTTGCTCTGAAACCGCTGCCGTTTCGAGTTGACACTTTGAAATCTGGTAGATCATAAGCACTGTGTCCAAGGCACTCTTCTGCTGACTTTCGTACACCTAGGGACCCTAGGTCTGGAATTAGGAGAGTACGCCTGAACCCGAGTGCACGTTGTCACTGTGTCGCCGAGCCATGGTGAGGAACATTCGGAGGTGCCTTGTTGCTGTGCCCCTCTGTGTCCTGAATCCTGCTTCAGTGAAACTGGCCTGATCCCTTCACAAGGAGCTGAGAAATCATCACTATCCTGCCACAGAATCATTGCTGTAAACCAGCTGCTGAAAGCCGCAGAGCCACACAATTGCTGCATTTGAACCTGCAACCAAAGTGGACTTGACTGCCGAAGTTTGGTCGGGAGTGCATCTGGGGTCGGTGAGTACTTGCAACCCCTACCGGTGGCCCCAAGTGCATCCATCCATTTTTACGCACGAGTGTCCCCTGAGGGCCTCTCACCTTTCCACAGGTAGCCTGTGCTACTATCCTATTCCCAACTCCTGGAACCTGTTCTGCCCTCTTGGGAGACCCTCCTTGAATAGTGGAAACTTATTCTTCATCCTCTCACCCACCTTCCTGAGTCGCTACAGCCCCTGCTAGTGACCCCGTTTTCGCTCTACTGCACCATCAAGTGCACCTGCATCCGAAAGTACTTTTGAGCGCTAGGCTCCACTCTTCATAGGGACTGGACTGCCTCTTAGTTAGGGATTGATTGATGAAGGACTGCCTAAAGTCTATTTGCACTGTTTGCCCCCTTTCCTCTTAGGTTGTGGATCCATTCTGTGCACTATTCCTTTAGGCCACTTGGTAACGGTATATATGTTTAATAGTAGTGTTACATTGGTTTGAAGTATTACCATTGATATTAGCGTTGTGTTTGATTTCAAAGGCCTTGAATACATGTATATGTATTTTTGATATTTACACCTGACTGGGAGTGATTTGTAGTGTCCTTTACTCTGTGTACTCATTGTGGGCTTTCAGTCACCCTCACCCCTCCTGAGACCCAGTCTTGACCGCCGCCAATGCTACCTTGATTGGCCTGGCTTGTCCAGCAGGTTACCCTGTTCCAAGAAACTAGGCTGGCCTTCTGAACCTCTGCCCACCAGGTCAGAGTTCAGAAATCCATCTTAACCGTCGTTCCACCTGCTGGGGTTGGGGTAATGTCAGTAGAGGATACAGCAGTTTCACTAGACACAGGAGATATATTAGCCAACATAGAAATGCAAAAACCCCACTTGGGAATAAGATTAGCATATTTGTAATCACTTGTTCCATTTACCAGTGCTGCTGGATCCTTGTGCAGCTTAAATATATCAGTTGCCTGTCTGAAATGCGTAAAATTGTGCGTTATTTGGATTCACGTTGTATTATTTCAAGCCCTGTGAATCATGTAGTCTGTCATAGCAAAGATACATAACTGTTCCCATACAGTTCTAATTCTAGGGTCTCTGAGTACTGCAAGGACCGTTGGGTTTCCTTGTTCAAGTTGTGGGTAAGCTTGGGCCAAGTATGCTATAAACACGTGGAAGTACACACTAGGAGGAAGTGCTCGGAATCTGTTGGACCTTCTATTGAAGTGGACAAATTTGCTTTGGAAAATATCAGGTGTGAATCATTGGCCGCATGAAAAACTATGCAATAAAAACAGTTGCATTTTCACGAGGAATGTATGTAGAGAGAAAAATAACAAACAGACAGTGTACCCTCACTCTGCATGTGTAGGAAGTCCTTGCCCTAACTCTTCTGCCCATGAGCGAGTAACCATTGGGTATCCTCTGCTCGGTAGTGCTGGTTTCAAAGTGTCTCCTTGCTCTTCTTGTTGAGGATCATTTGCCCTGTCAATCTCATTGCCAGGTGAGGCTACAGCTTTGTAGGGCTTGATGTTGCCCATGTGATTCCAGACAATCTTTCTCACAAGTTTGATCGCTCTATCACTCGACGCTGTGGAGACCCATAAACTTAGGTGTGTCCCAGTGCAGAGTAAAGTTCCTTAGGAGAACCTGGTCTTTGGGGTATACAGGTGGCGGTTTAAGTAAGTCCTCTATGTTGTTGATGCCGTTGCTATCTCTGCCGACTTCAGGCCACCCCTGGTGTCGTGGTATCTGGTGAGAGATAAAAGAGGCAGTACCAATCAAGGAAGTCACATAATCATACATTTCTTGACTCAATACATTCACAGTATTCTGTGCATCCTTAATTGCCCTAGTGGGAGGAGTCAGGGAAAGTTGCATGCACCGTCCTGTTACCACCTCGTGTGGGGTTAAATGGTGGTTGGACACAGGCTTGTTGCGCAATGCGTACAGGGCTAGAGGCAAACAGTGAAGCAAATTCGTATTGATACTCTTTTTAGTCTGGGCTATTGATTCCTTGAGCAGGCCATTGAGGCATTCACACCCGTTCGGTTGTGAGTGATAAGCACTGCAAAATTTGTTTTGGATATCTAGCAATGTAGTAATATTTGGAACATCTCATTGGCAAAATTAGGTCCATCGTCAGACTGCAGGACCTCACACACACCCCATCGTGGGAACACTTCCCGGACCAGAAATTTCACTGACCTGAGGGAGTCGGGATGAGAACAGGGACCAGCCTCGATACACCAGGAAAATGGGCATACAACCACTATCATGTAACGGTATCCTTGGCAAACTTGGATCATGTTGACATAGTTGATGTGGGGGTGTTGAAATGGACCGACTAGGTGAGGTAAGGCTCCTCTCACAACTCTCAATGTATATCCTGCAGTACACTGCTTGCAAGTCCAAGAGTTATTCTTGAATTCAGCCACGTGTTCTGCCAAGTTAGGACAGAACCATGTTTCTCCAATATGGACGGCAAGCACCTCCTTCCCTGAATGTGTTGGATAGTGCAGCTGTGTCAGTGCTGTGTGCAATAATGTGAGTGGCATAACCACTTTCCCTGTGTTTATTTGCCACCATAAGAATTCTATTGAAGATACTGTACATCCCCTCCTAAGCACAGGTCCTTCTCCTCCCTGGGTGCAGCTCACTGCAGCTCCATAATTTGTGTCGCTGGTAATATATTGTATCCCTCCTTGAATATCATTGTCCTTGCATAATCACATGCGTGCAAAGAAGCCTCCATTTCTAGAAGATCCCCAAAATATGCAACGCATTATGCTTCTGCATCTGCTGATTCATTTCCCCTGGAGACAGGGTCCTCACCTCTTGTGTGTGCCTTGCATTGCACTACTGCTAGTTGCTCTGGGAGATGTATGACATCAACAAGTCTGCCTAATAAATGTGCGTGCTGCACCGGTGATCCATCAGCATGTCTGAAACCCCTCCTCATCCAAAATGACATCCCAAAATGCACTGTGGTTGTCACGTAGGCTGAATCTGAATACATTATCAGTTCCTTTCCCCTGTGGTGCTCTAAGGGCAATATTAAGGCTACTGGCTCTGCTACTTGTGCTGAGTAATGTGAAAGCAGTCTTGCGCTTGTCACTACCGCATTAGTTCCATCTTCTCTCAGCCTCACCAATGCTGTCCCTGTATGTCTTTCCCCAACTGTTTGGTTTATTGTTGATGACCCGTCAATGTTGAGCAAGTCTCCCCCTCAAGTGCGTCTTCGTGTACTTTGGAGTGTCACTGAACTCTTCCAGATTTGCTGTGTAGTCATGTGCGTAGTCACCCTCCTCTAGAATGTAAGCAATAAATGTTGCTGGGTTAACAAGTCTGCACCTCACTACCTTGAGGGCTGGGTTTCATAGTAACACCTCATACCCTGATGCTCTTTGTGTTGTCAGTGTGCCCTTTGGCCTCTCCAGTATTGCGAAGAGAGCATGCTCCACATAAAGAGTGGTGCTGCATCCCATATTAATACTTGCTGATTTTTCCACTGCGAATGCGGTGGCAGCCAATGCTCGCTCGCAAGGATAGTGTCCTCTCATTACTGGGTGTAGCTTCCCACTGTTGTATGCTAGTGGCTTGTGCCCTAGGCTAGTCTTTGTTGTCAGTTCAGCTGTCATTACCACTGCATCCGAGTTGGAAAACAGGAAGAATTCCTTTTGATATTCTGGGAACCCTAACACTGGAGCTGTGCAGATTGCTTCCTTCAGCTTGTTAAAGTTGTCATTCATTTCTGTTGTCCATCGTATTATTTTTTCCCCCTTTTGTGCTTCTTTAAGTGCAGTTAGTAACGGTCTGGTATATGTGCTGTAGTCAAATACCCATGGCCTGCAATGGTTGCATAGTCCCAAGAACTGTTGCGTCTCTCTGACTGTTGTGGGTTTTGCTGTCCTACGTATTGTCTCTGCCATCTGTGTCATCACTCGTCGGCCATTTTGGGAGATCATCTGTCCAAATTATAGCACCTCTGTCTGGCAATATTGCATTTTGGCCTTGTCCACCTTGTATCCCTTGTCTGCTAACACTGTCAGCATGTGTACTGAGTCTTTCACTGTTCTTCTGTTTTGCTATAGATCAATATGTCATCTACATACTGTAGGACCGTGCTCTCCATTTGGACGTTGCCTAGGTCCAGCTGAAGGACCCTATTGAATATGAACGATGATTCACAGTACCCTGAGGAAGTCATGTATGTTTACACTTCTTATTTCAATATATAGTCAAGTCTTGGGAGTCTGGGTGTAGTGGAATAAAGAAGAAAGCATTCTTGAAATCTATGACCAAAGCTTTTGTCGGGATGATGCACAAAATCGGCACTGCATTTGGAACTAAACGATATTCTGCTTCTACAGTACGATTAAGAGGGCAGAAGTCCTGTATAAAACGTCATGACACCCCTGTCGCCTTTTTGACTGGGTACACGTCTGTGTTGCATAGTAATTCTGATGGTACTAAGATGCCCTGCGTCACTAGTACCACAACGGTTTCATAGATGCCTTTGTCCGCCTCCCTTGAGAGTGGGTACTGTTTTACTAATGGTAAAATCGCTCTGGGTTTCATCTTGTTTTTTATTGCTCCCACCCTCTTCAGAAGCCCAACATCATTGGGACTGGTGGTCCAATAGATGCTGGGTACCTTGGCCATATCCTCCTTGAAAAAGGTCAGCTGTGACTTCAGCGCCAAAGCAATTCTTTGTGGTACCTCTCTCTAATGTATCCTCACCCAATATGTGACGCTCATTTCAAACACCAACTCATGGTCTGATCTGTTATCCCTGAATAATTGTTCATCTGTCACTCTGGTCAGCCTGTATCCTTCAGCTACGGCGATCGCTGCTCACCATGGTTGCCCTGTGTCATCTGTCCAATGCACTGTTATCGACTCATCTCCCACAATTACTGCTTCTAATTCTAGTGGCACTATTGTCGCTACCGCTTCATCCAATGGTATCTCTGGTCTGAACAAGTACTCATTTGGAATGCACCACATCTTCCCTTGAATCCCCGGGAGCCATGCTATTGCAATCTCAGTTCCATATTGGAACAGCTCCTTTTCCACTGGCACCCCTCTCTGTACCTTTCGTATACAGTCAGCTTGAATGATTTCCCTCACATTGAGAAGGTGTACCCCTCTTGTGGAGCACACTATCCCCTGGTCCATGAATAAAATGGTCATGTTAAGTCTGCTTTTAATGTATCTCCCCCAGTATGTTTACAGGTCTCTGTCGAGAGTAAAGTAGGGGCAAGGATAGATCATGTTCCCCTATAGAGAGTGTAATATTGTCTGTGAAAGGAACCACTTCTGTAGCCCCAGAGAATCCATGAGTATTCATGGCATTGCCTGACAATCTATATTTCCCCTCCCGGATGCAGGATTTAGTCGCCCGTGTCCACAAGAAAGGAAAATGTTTTGTCACCTATCATCACCCCTTTGCGTGGTTTCTCCCCAAGGTTGGGTGTAATCGACAGGATGGAACACATCAGGTCTATCTGTGGGCTGTCCTATTGAGGGTACAAGGACATTGCGTTCCCTAGGGATGTGTTGTTTCTCACCATGGTCACCCCTCCCAGGTTCCTAATGGGGGCTATTGCTATGGAGTCTGTGCATGCCATTTTCCTGTTGTTTGGTTGTACGCTATTCTGTGTCTGCGGTACCTGCTGTGCTGTGAACACATGCTGTGTGTTACCATGCATCTGGGACATCTGTGCTGACTGAAAATACTGTGGTATAGGTGCTTCCATCTGCAGTACCTGTGTCATTGGCTGGTGTTGCTGTGGGTATATGCTTCGTACCTGTCCTTGTTGTTGTGTTTGGTCCTGTGTGTAATACTTGTCCCGTTCGCCATGGTATGCGGGCTGCCATTGCATCCCCCCTTCTGTGGCACCCCCCTGTTTCTGCACACTCTTGAAATGTGCCCTATCTATCCACATACCCAGCATTGTGGTGACTCCCTCCCCTGCCCTTGGAAACCCCCAGAAAATCCCCCTGGGCCTTGCTGCATCTGCTGCCAATATTCTCAAAACCACCCTGGAAATCCCCCTTGGTTGTGAAATATCTGTATCCCATACACACATCCTCTAGATGGCCCCCTCTTCCTCAGAACCCATGCTGTATGTTCCCCCACCCCATGAATCCTCCCCCCACAGACGGCACTGTCTATTGTGGCTGCAGTGTCGCCTGTGGTCCTGTGCTTGTCAGTACTGCCCCTTCATGGCGTATTTGGATACCTTTTTCTGCACTAACTTTGCTTCCTTGTGCGTCCTTCCTTGTGCGTCCTTTCCTCATGCTTTTTCCTATCATTTTCTTGCATTAGCCTAAAATGGTTACTATCATGAGCTGTATTTCCGGCCAATGTTTCGCCTCCATACCTAATCATTTCTTGAGCTGCTTCTGCATTGGTTCTGGTAACCCTTGACACAATGTGTGGTAAAATAATGCTACTGTTTTGTCACACGGTTCAAGGCACCAACGCTCTTGGATCATCTGAATATAGTGTAAGGGGTCTTCATCTTCCCCCATTTTGCATGCCATAATTGCACTATTGTTTGATGTGTCTGGGTATTGTGTCCTTAGAGCTTGCCATACGGCTGCTTGACAGTTTGCAAATGGTGAACCATCATGCGTCATATCCTGGGTGGTTACTCCTGGGTACCCTGCCCTTCTCCATACATCATCAGCGGTCTCCCTGAGGATTGCCACTAGTAGTCCCTTTATGTCCACCAGTGCTAATTTCTGTCCTGCTGTCATTCGTTCCATCTCATATATCCATTCCCCACACCCGCAGTTAACGAGGGTAGCTTATACCCCAAGGTTTCATTGTCTATGTGCTTTCATGGTATATATTGAGGTTGGCCACCTCCCTTTTCTAGCAGGGGCAACTGTGTAATCCCGAACTCCACATTTGCTCCTTAAATGAATCTAATCTGCCTGTTGGCATCTCTAATGTCAGTGTATGCTTTTACTGGCTCTCCTTTCTGTTGCCCTGGGAGATCCCGAAGCCTTTGTACATATGGAACAAGGTCATCTAGGTTGCATAAGGCATCCACCTACTGTAGTGTTCGGTCATCTTTGTCTCCCTTACAGCCCCCTGTGTCTTCTTCCATGTCCCAGGTCACACTTCTGTCTGCACTTTTCCCTGTGGATGGATGCTTGAGTTGCACGCTTCCCTCGTCCCCACTACCCGTTGCGTTGTTGTCTGAGTCAGTGTCCATATTACTGCAAAAATTGTCTATGAAGCTCAGTCTCCTAGAGGTCATGTCTGTGTTGGGGTTCACTGTGAAGTCAATGTCAATCAAGTCTTGCCTGCCTCCTCCCCTGCAGGTCCCATGCCTGTCCTGTCTGATACAGCGGTAGTCCTATCCTGTGCAGTGGTGCTGTCTGGCTCTGTTTTTCTACCCCCTCCCAGTCTGTCATTTCCCATGCTCACGGTCCACTGTTCCTTTATGTATCTGATTGTGCACACCCCCTCGTATTTGCATATGTGCTCTGTAGAGGGGGTGCCAGGCTCGATTCACACTCCAACCGCCCATTTTGAAGAACCAGTTTACGCCAAAATATGTGACGTATGATGAGCAAATAAACCAGTAGGGAGCCGGAGTTGGGTTCTGTCCAGTACCTATCAGAAGAACAGCGCCTGTTGAAGTACCCACATCTAAGAAAAACTGGACAATAAGGTACCCATTGAGGAAACCGTATCGACACATGAGACAGAATGATGATTGTCAGAATGCAATCCCTGAGGAAGCTAAAAAGATACTGAAGGAAGACGAATGGTGACGTCACAAGAACCCGGACTGACTCACATAAAGAAGATATGATGACCTGTGAATGATGAAAAGAGACGAACCACCATGTATAAGTGACATCCTGCACGATGAAGATATTCAGTTAGTTTAAAAGTGTACATATGCAAGGAACCGTAAGAAGCAAGAATTTGTGAGGCTTAGTAGTAAGATAGATTGCGGCAAGCGCCACCTATACATATCTACCTCAAAAGGAGCACTTTATATAAGTATACTTCCACTATGCACAAGAGCAGAATCAAGAAAAGGTTACTAAAGGTCTCAAGAGGAGAGCTTGGCAGCAAACAAATCGAGAATTAAAGCCGGAGAGAAACTCAGACAAAGGTAAATCGTGTCAAGAAGCCAAGGTCATATCGGCTGAAATAGACCAACAGTATACAATTAATGAAAAGAAGAACAGAGTATCCTGTTCAGAAAGGTCAAGATAAGACATAGATAGCAGACGACTGGCAGAATTAAATGATATACACAAAATTGCATGAAGAATAAGACGATTTCACAGTGTCGAAATAACGTGACCAGACGAGCAAGAAGGGATGAAACTTTCACACCTACGCATGGACCTGTGCCATGCAGAGATGCCTTAACTTTTCCAGACCAAGAAGCAGTCTCAAGGCCAACCACAAAGAAATATTTGACACATGACCACTGAGGTGATGATTGATTGTAGCAAAAATTGGAGGGAAGCTGGGGGTGCAGATGAACTCCCTGCACCTGGCCGGCTATTCTGCACGCTGCTAAGCAAGTGGAAAAGTATGAGTGGGGTCGATGCCAACCCAATTATAGTGGACCAAGTAATCTAGGGTCCTCAAGTTAGTAGAACCAATGAGACGTCATACTTTTAATGACGTCTACAGTAGCCATTTTGAATGAAGGGCTTAGATGCCCCACCTGACAGTGTTTATCCAATCCCCACTCCCGGTTACCATATACAGATATAGTACTTATATTAAAGTTAGCTTCCTAGAACCAATCAAGTTGCATGCTAAGTTTTAAGCGTTACACGTCAGTGATGACTAGTTTTTGGTATAAATGATGTGTTTTTTCTGAAATTAATTGGAGTTGAAGCAAGAAGGACGATCAAGTGATTGCTGATAATCATGAACTCCCCGTTTTTGTGCTTGTCATTAAACAGACTCCCTTTGCCAAACTATCGAGTTGTCATTATTGATTGGATGCAAGAGTATTAATCTGCTTCCCCATTCATCTCAAGGGTGCTGCTGCTCATCTTAAAGTGCTGTAGGGGAAACACCCAGTCCTATGGGCTGGCTGCGGTCCTACTGCACAGCTCTCTTGCAAGTCATTCTATTTCCCACTTTCTCTGTTCCCTCTTTGTTAAAACATGCTTTTCCTTCTCTTCTTCCCTTCATCTCTTTCTCTCTCAGCGAGCTCCCTCATTCTTTTTTCTTGCTGCTCACGCTCTATTTCCTCTCCTCTTTGGTTGTCTCTACACGCTCTTTTGCGTCTTTCCTCTGCTTCCTTCTGCCGTCTATCCACTTCTTCCATTATCTCGGCCCAGTCTCTTGCTTCGCTGCACCCCTTAAGGCCCTCCATCTCTTTTGTCACACCTGCTGCTTCTCCCATAGTATTTCCTTCCAATTTTCAGTACAATCTGTCTCCCTACCCATTCGTTCGATGATATGCCCCTAGCCCCTCCTTACTGTTTGCCTGTGCCTCTCCGCACACTCCCTTTCCGCTGTCCATCTGTCTGCACCCTTTCTGCCCCTCCACCTTAGGATATGGTGGAGGTTGAAATACTGTGTTTGAGTACCCTTCTGCTGCCCTTAGCTCCTATAGTGGGTATATCCCTTGATCATCATCTGTGACCTCTGCGTTTTCACTCGCAGGAGAGGGTGGGCGAGCGGAGGGTGGGGATGCTGGCCCTGGTGTCTCCTGTTGGCTTAGTATCCATTGAGACTTCGCCGCCTCCCCCTCGCCCTCCTGGAACTTTCTCCAGAGTTAGAATATCGCCATATGATTGGCTAACTTCTTCTGCTTAAAAGTGTCCTGTAAGTGTGTCAGTAGTGGTTGCTGCACATCTTTGGAGAAATCTCTGCATTGTGGTCCATTCTGTGCTATATATACAAATGTTGTTCTTATAGGGTGGAAGGGTCTTACATAAGTGCTGTAGAGATGTGTCACTCCTGGCCTTCCCTTGATACTTTGCGTTTATTCTTAATTGACCTCAAGTCGAGGTGTTCGACACTCCGCTGTCAGGATAAAAACACGATACAATGGCCATTTTTTCAATTTTCTTTTAGCTTCTCTGGCCCCACAATGCTCTGTCAGGTGTGCTCCATGCACCGCCCTTCCACTATTCTCCGCCTCCTCAGGCACACACACCAATCTTTCGCATGCACCTCCTGTGCACCACCACTGAACAACCTCTCTCAATCTAAGGTTTCTGAACACTGTGTCCACAACACCTTGTGCTTTCCAAGTCCTATGCAAAAACCTAATGGGTGATGTCACCAACTTACTGAACAAGGTAGTGCTAAGGATCACTTTCAGAGCGCGCAATGCTAAGGTCTCACTTACACAAACATTTATAAAGAAAACCCCACATGAAACTACAGCTGTCTTCCCGCTTCCTAACAGGGGATACCAATATTCTTTGTGTTCGGTCTTTACCTACAGTGTCGCCTTGTAGATAAAACATCTCTGCAAGACTTAACCAGATGAATCACCTTCCGCAATCTAGACCAGCTCCCTCTATTAAGCCTTACTGGGGTCCCATCATCTATGAGCCGAGCTAAAATGCCCAACCCACTTGAAATCCAATATTCACACAACTTCTGTCATCCGTGCCCTTTAGTCAATATTCTAGGTTGTTCACCTGAACCTTTTACCTCAAGACTGAACGTGCCCTAACCACAGAAATGACACCTACCCCAGCTCATTTCCCTACTTAGCTTGACAATACTCAACACTCTAGGCAATGCTTGACAATACTCCACAATACTCAATAATACTCGACACTACCCTTGCACCTCCGTTACTTTCCCATCTTTCCCATCTCCCATTAGTTGCCATGTAGCTGGGTCAATACTTACATTCCGTGATCTGCTGATGCTGTTCGGCTGCCGGGTCTCCCACAGCTGCCATGCCACCCTTCTGTTCTGCTGGACTCCTCACGGACAACGGGCAGGATATTTCCAAGCTGGCTCCTGAAGCCTCAGCACGAGGCGCGCTGTCCCCATCTTCTCAAAACCAGCAATGTGTCCTGCAGCCCTCTAGGCACTGTGGCGGGAGAGGCAGCAAACCTGGTATACCAGATGTCTGGGGATGGCTTGGAGCTTACCAGCTCGGCTACCAAGGGCCCACAACTCTTTCCCAAGAATAAAATGGAGGACTGAGCCAACGCCAAGTTAGAACTGTCATTTATTACAAGAAAACAACAGGGACCATACAGGGCAATAACGATTCTCCAGTACTCAATTTCACAGTTTTGATGCCACATGGTACCATCATCTGGGCCCTCCCCCAAAAACCTATCCCCTTTACTGGTTGGGTGCTTGGAGTAGTATAACCTATAGATCATCTCTAGGCATCTTAGTTGATTGGCCACCTCATGTCAGGTGGCTAGTCTACCCTTCCCCATGAAACTATCTATTACATTGTTTCAGGGTAGCCGACTTACCATTAGCCCTTGCACTCTGTCGTCCACCCGTGGGTTTCTGTCTCCCAATTGATTGGAACTGGTCTCCCCAGGCCTGGGACCCGATTTGGTTCTCAGCCCTCAGTGCACCTCTTCAAGGTGATGTGAAGTGACTAATGACAGTATGCAGGCAGGGCCCATCGACCTCCGGTGCTGCTGCTCCCTCTTTCCTTGATGTTTTCAGAGTGAATGCACTGCATAATTTAAGTCAGGAAAATTTAACATCTTTTACGAGCCCTCCTTACATTGTTTGTTTCTGCTGTGCTGTATTTACACAACAATAGTCTGATAATATGCCTTGAAGGGGAGGCACAGAATGCAGCTGAATGCATTGTTAATGCAGGATAGGGTGGGAAACATCTGAGGAGGAACTTCTAAGAGGGTCTCCCTAGTAATCACGAAAGGGTAAACCGTTCAATGCTGAGTGCTTTTTAGTGTCCATTGTAGATGTATTGTAGGTGTTACATTGTCTCTCTGTACTTCTGTTGATCCGATCACCTATCAATGCAAATAGTTCCCTAAACATTTTATCTTGAGGAGGATAACAATGCAAAGGTCTTCACTATGCAAGACCACTGTTTCTGGCACTGGAACAATTATGTGATTAGCTAGTTGTACAAGAGCAGCCTGTGCTTTAAATTGAAAAAAAGAAAAAGAGGCGCAGGTACTGAAACCTAGGCTTTAGGTGGGCCAGGGCTCAGCTCCGAAATGGTCCCATAATTGCTCTCACACTGGGCCCTTTCTGGACTCCCAAACCATTTATATTAATCATATTATGTCTCCACTCCATTTGTATAGCCCTCAACTTGTTTCACATTCTATGGGTGTCTCGCTCTTTACGTCTAATGCTCCATTTGTGTCACCTTCTGTTTGTCTCTCTCCCCACTTCTTCCTCTCCCTGCCCGCTCCAATCATGTTTGTGTTCGACCCCATGTTTCAGTCTCTCTAGACGTTCCTTTTTGCCTAACGTCAGTCTTGGCAGCATGGCACGCTGAAACACAATTACGGGATTCCAACACAAATCCCAGTAAAGTAATTCATTCGAAATCGGAGTCTCTCAGACTAATGCAACTATCCAACAAAGATAACCATCACAGACCCATTTAGCCCTGTTTTGGCAGCATTAATGTGAGGTGCAAAATTTGGTAGGTTTTGAGAGAAAGGCAAGTGAAAGCTAACTAATATTAATAACTATAATCTATGGGCAAACAAGGGTGCCCAAAGAGAAAAGTCACCCAAAAACTCCCCAAACCCCATTGAAATCTGAGGGTCACAGAGTAACTGCATCAATGAAACGGTGAGCAGATACGGTTATAACTTAGCTTTAAACCTGTCATCCTAATGAGTTGCTCCGCAGATTGTACTCAGACCAACATACAATGCAGAGGCTTTGGTGGGAAGGGGGCATTTTCTTCCATCTGCTAACCCCTAGAGAGGACCACTCACCCTAACACGTGTGTGTTAGCAGTCCTCTCCCTGAAATTTTGATTGTTTGCACTACAAAGTGCTAACAATATATGGATATTTGGGAGTGCCCTGGTTTCTGTGTATTGTTTGCACCTTATATTGCAATTGTGAATACCTCCTTCCATGTATGTGTATGGTGGTACGCATTTACATGAGATCTTGTGGAATCAGCACAGCTTGTACCAGTTGCTAAAAGCTGGTGGATTCCATAAGGTTCCAGTGCACATCCACTATCATCAAAATCAGATGCTGCAGGATTGCATTTGTTTTTGAAAAGTGTAGTGCATGGTGGTGGGAGTATAACATTTGCTAGGTGGCCCCACCAAGCCCCATCAAAAACGTAAACATCCTCTTGAGTGAGCAATTAGGCTAAATGAAAGCGTAAACATTTTACACGTGGCTGTTACACCTCATTTACCACTGCAGGAGGTTGGAAAAAGGCCTCCATTATAGGAGTGGCTTTTTTTTAGCAGGATACTAATGTTTGCAGATACGGTACAGTGAGATTAAATAATTTGCTCAGGATCACACTATTTAGCAAAGCAGTGAAGCTAGGATTTAAAGCCACTGTGTAATTTAGGTACTTGACCACATACCTCTCAAGCTCGAGTTGGTGCATGTATTTAGGTGTTAGCTCTTCTATAGAGTTTACTTGCAAAGTACACACATTACATAGTGGTGCAATCTTACAATATATAACCCCTTACAGAAATATGTTAAACCAACAGAGTATCTATTATAGCTTAATTTTCCATGTCCTGAATGAAAAATATAATATCCCAGAATGCAAAATAATGCAAATGTGAAAAATCTCTTCACTATATTTTTGGTTTTTCAACACATAAGAGGCATTGTGTTAAAGGAACACCTGACAATGGTTATGGTTTATGATATGATATGATAGGTTATTTATAACCTGCTTAATACCCAAAGGTTTCTAAGCGTGGACCTGGGGATCAAACCTGTGTTGCTCCGTGTCGTCTTGTTTCCAAGGCGAGCATGTTGCCCCTGAGCAATCCTCGCGAGCTCCGCACGTCCAGCTATTTGTTATGCATCAAACACGCCAACATTATCCATTCCATTTGGAGGCAAACATCCATTCCTGGTGTTAATTTTGCATTGTGGGAATTGCAGTCCTGAGTTTATAATGGGGAAATCCTGGACTACGAGTCCCACAATGCAAAGTGTTAAAACCACTTGACTTGCTTCTCGCAAATGGAATGGATGTTGCAAGAATGATGCCTGGTGTTGTGCACATATACACATAAAAACAAATAATTTATTTTTTGTATGTCAAAATAATGCACAGCCTGGACATACATGAAGCCTTAATAGGGAGTTTTATTTTTTGCTCACTTGCATTGGCCCTCATTACGACCCTGGCGGTAAGTGAAAAACGATGCTGGTAAAGGATTACCGGCATCGCTTACCGCTAGGTCCTATTACGACCCGAGATAGCGTTAAAAGCGGCACCGTAATCAACGGTGCTGCTAACAGCGCCAAGGGTGCGGGCATGCAACCTCCCATGCCGTAAATACCGGCATGGCGCAAAGTGGGGATAATCACGAGCCAAGCAGACATGCTCTTAATGCCCTTGTGAAGGCTGTAAAGTACCTCACCGACATGGTGCTAATACCGGCATCGCGGATCAACCGTAAACGGCCATGTGCAGTCTACCTAAGTGACACAGGTGCACACAATCAGTACAGGTGGAGGCAATACAGACTGGCCAAGTACAAAAGGAGCACACCCCACCCCTTCCCACACCCAGTCACACTCCACAATGATTCCAATACGACTAGCAATGTTGGGGCTGGAGGACCTGATTGCAATGGAAGTGATACAACAACAACAACAACTACTACTACTACTACAGGCAGCACAGAGGAGACGCAGGAGCAGAGGAGGGCAAGGCAGGGCCAGCAAGCCCCACCAGCACAGCCAGTGCCACCACGCAGGCAGCCCCCAATCCCACGCATCAGAGCCAGTCCATTCAACCTCACTGCTGAGCAGATCCAAACCCTGTACCGTTTGGACCGGGACACCATCACCACCATCGTGGACATGATACATGACGACATCGTCAGCATGATTGAAACACCCACCGCCATCCCCTCCCTACTGAAGCTAGTGTCCGTGCTCCACTTCCTGGCCACAGGCACCTACCAGCACACAGTGGGGCACTTGCATGGCATTTCACAACCATTATTCTCACGTACGCTGAACAAAGTGCTTGATGCCCTCCTCAAGCACACAGAGAACCACATTTCCTTACCACGGTCTGCCCAGGAGATCGCAAATACCAAAGTGGGTTTCCATGCACTGGCCGGCATACCTGGTTGCATTGGTGCCATCGACTGCACCCATGTGGAATTGGTGGTCCCACATGCCATGGAGGTAGTGTACCTCAACCGTAAGCTATACCACTCAATCAACATGCAAATGGTATGTGACTCGAACAAGATCATCACACATTGTTGTGCCCGATTTCCCGGATCAACCCATGATTCAATGGTCCTGCAGAACTCCACAATACCACGCTACATGGAGCGACATGCAGGGCCGAGATCCTGGCTACTCGGTGAGTCTCATGTCATGGCCATGAAAATGTGAGGTTGGTAGATGATTGGCGTACCAAAATCCATCTTTACCTGTCTGACATGGGGGGGAGATGCATACTTTACCTGTCTGACATGGGGGGGAGAGATGCATACTTTACCTGTCTGACATGGGGGGGGGGGAGATGCATACTTTAACTGTCTGACATGGGGGGGGAGAGATGCATACTTTACCTGTCTGACATGGGGGGAGAAGAGATGCATACTTTACCTGTCTGACATGGGGGGGGAGAGATGCATACTTTACCTGACTGACATGGGGGGGGAGAGATGCATACTTTACCTGTCTGGCATGGGGGGGTAGATGCATACTTCACCTGGCTGCGGCGAGTACCAGAGGTAATGGAGCAAGCTCATAACCTAAAGCAGGCCAGACTTCAGCTGACACCTGACCACATAATGCTAGATGTGATCAGCCCTACCATGAGAATGAAGCTGAGTTCCAACCATTCCACAACCATCTGCATGTGCACTGTACCAAATCAGACCACACCAACCCCAACGCAATGTAGATACATGCAATGACTTCAGGCAATACACAGCACCAAACACCATCAACTGAAAGGCCAGTCCCCCATAACCGCGCACAAAGGAGTCACATGGCGGTCATGAACATCAATACACCACTACACTGACACAGAGGCCCAACTGAATTGCATAACAACATGTTTAGTGCTCAGTGGGATCATCATGAGGCTGACAGCAATGTTGCCATGATGAAAGCATTAATATCACTGGACATCTGCCAGATCACCAAAACAACCGCTATGGACTAACACAGTGGATGGGCACTCACAAGGTACTGGACCTCCCTGCGTACACTAGTTGATGGCATGCAAAACTGTCCATAAGGGGTATACACATATAGTGGTCACATCGTGTGACTCCATTCGTGCATGGAAATGGGGTTCAAGGTAAAAGATGAATGCATGCCATGGTGTCACGTAATGATTTGCAATCTGATGTCCTGACTGACACATACATTGTTTCCAACATACAGGTGATGCAGGCTATCCCTTGAGGAGGTGGCTCCTTACCCCAGTCCGGAACCCACAGAACCGGCACGAGGAGGACTTCAATCGTGCACATGCACGAACCCGTGTGGTGATTGAGCAGACATTTGGCCTCTTGAAGGCACGGTTTCGCTGCCTCAGCAGGTCTGGTGGGGCACTCCTGTACCGCCATGAGAAGGTGGCAAAGATCGTCATGGCATGTGTAATGCTACTCAATATGTGCATCAGACGAAATGTGCCCCTGGCCCCTGACGCCGAACTGCAACCACCTGACGAAGAGGATGATGAGGGTGGGGATGGGGCAGCACCTCATGGAGGAAGCGATGCACAGTAGGGACGTGACATGCGTCAGACTCTCATTACGGTGGGTGTCACATGGAGATGGCACTAGGGGCACTGTGCGTGTCTGGGACATGCACACTGTGGACTGTTCACCAATAAAGCACACGTACGCAATGAGCAATATCCACACATGTGATTTGTGCATAACCAAAAAGTGTATTGAAATAGTGATTTGAATGAACACACCCACTCTCCCCTCCCCCTCAACTCCCCAACACACCGACTCCCCCCTCCCCCTCAACTCCCCAACACACCCACTCCCCGCTCCCCCTCAACTCCCCAACACACCCACTCCCCCCGCCCCCTCAACTCCCCTTAACATGTGGTGGATGTCAGTGCTCAAGTGCATCATGTGTGATCGTTCCACAGGGCGGCCTCTATTGGCACCCCCCTCTCCCGGCACCCGGTGCACCCCTGTCTGTACGCCACAGGTTCCTGCCCGATCTGCGGACGGGGCTGGTTCTTGTAGAACTTGCAGCCGAGGAGGTACTGGCCTGCTCACAAGGACGGATGTCCCTCATCGTTTGCACAACCTCCGAAAGTATGTGCCGCACAGCGGCCAGTTCTGCACAAATATCCTTGGAGCTGGACTCTATGGCAGCCTTCACAGTTTCTGCACATTGTTGCATTTCCGCCCTTGCACTTCCACATTCTGCCACATGCTGTGTCAAGAGGGTGGATAGTAGTTGTTGGCGCATGATGATTTCTTCCATCGACTCCTGTTTTTTTTGGATTATGCTAGTGGCGTGTCCATTGTGCTGGTCCCCTCCTGCACATCTGCCACTGGGCATGGAGTGGCCAGCCAAGAGTCATCAGGTGATTGCCCCTGTATGCCATCATCATGCTGGCTGCATGGGGACAGGTAGGGGGAATCAAGGGGAGCAGTGGGGGGACCCACAACAACATCATCATGTCAGAGCTTGCTGCGGTGGCAGCAGTCTCGCCAATCGTGCTGCTTCCTGCAGACCCAGTGCCTTCAGTGGACACCGCTTGGTGGATGTTTGTCGCAGGTGGTACCGTGGTGCTTAACTTGGTGCACATCTGTGCCCTGGCCTGTGTTGTGCTGGTAGATTTCGGCTGCTGTGGGGCTTTGCTTTTTGCAGCAGAGATGGAGGGTCGGTGTGTTGGGACTTCGGGCCTGGCCTTCTTGGCAGGTGTGGTGGCAGTGTCATCGTTGGCACTGTCCGAATCAGAGCCTGTGGTGGAGCAAAGGAGGGAAAGGGTTAGTGATGTGTCTGCGGACATTGAGCAGGCATTGTGATGGCTGCATTCATTTTGATTACTAGATGGTGCACATTGGAGGCAGTGACATACAGGTTGTCTCCCTCTTAGGTGGTAGAAGCATGGAGGCATGTGGGTGCCTACAGAAAGGGTGTGCATACTGCATGTGTAGAAGGTGGAGATCAACACTGCCTGGAGGCAGTCTTCTGCTAATGTGTCATGTTAACCCAGTTAGGCATCATTGCACTTCCCAAAAATCTGGACTTCAGTGAGTTTGGCATGGCTGCATTCAAGGCACCTACCTGCGTCACCTGATGTCGGGGCTCCTCTCTCCATTTCTCTGACCCCCTCGATGCTCTCTGTGACTATGGTTGCGGCACATATCTCCTCCCACGGCTGCGTTTTGATCGGTGACTCAGCTCCTCCATCAGATGCCATGCCAAGGTTTCTATTTGCAGACAGTATACTCCTTACGCAGAGCCGTAGATCGTCCCACCTTTTTCTGCACTGTCTTGCATTGCGGGGTGTTGTGCCAACTGCACTGACTCTCTGTGCTACCATGTCCCATATGGCCTTCTTTCGCGTTATCACCAGTCTGGTCATCTCTGTCGAGAAAACTACGTCGGCATGTTCTTGTAGTGTTTCTGCCAACATATTCAACTCCTCCCTGGAAAAGCGCTCCTGCCGCAGCCGATCTCCGTTTTTTTTTCAGAACTTTCGGCATTCTGATGATTGATAGGTGTAGGAGAAGGTTTGTGTAGGTAGGGGGGGTCAGGTGTCCACTGGTTGAAGAGGATGGCAATTGATTGTGTTTATAAAGATGGCCGCCGTGCCCTTTCCCGTTCCTGTGCATTGACGCAACTTCCGGATCCGCTTATTTGCGATCACCGCTAATTGCGGTTCCCGCTATTTACGGTCACCGCTATTAGCGGTGGCCGTTAATATGGAAGGCTAGGGTGGCGGAGGTGCTATTTGCATGGCATACGATGCCGGTAAGTGGCATTTGTATGCCTTTAGCGGCATGGCGGTGTTTCCATTACCGGCATGGCGCAATGCTCGTGCCCGAGAAGTGGTAATGTGCTGCTTTTAGCGGTATCTGGCCAGCACGGACACAGTCATTACGCCATGCCGGTAATGTCCGTTACTTACCGCCAGGGTCGTAATGAGGGCCAAGAAGGCACAATTCCGGTAAGAAACTGGAACTGTGTGTGGGCTTTCAGTTTGTTATGCCCCATTCCAGTTCCTATCAACCAAACAGCATTAGAAACGGCTCTGCTGAGGACAAACACACAGTTTAAAAAATAATTGCAATGCCATCAAGTTTAGCTCTCCTTTTTGTTATGCAGTGAGGGGCAGGAAGGAGACATGATTATGGACACTGCGGGTGGGTGAGAGGAAAGAGGCAACAGGCACAGCTTTCCTGCTAAGACTCGGGAAAATTATTTAATTTCCTACTCTCTACATTGAGTACTGGTACTCTCCCAAAAGACATATATTCATTCAAGATTAACACAGTTCTTATGCTCTGCAACATTGTGCTTGCAGTGTTATCATAAATCGATGATTGCCAACTTGCCAGATTAGTGCAGATTTAAACCATGCATTTTTTCTTTTAATCTTCTGCTCGATCATTAATCTCTTCATATGAACAGGTTCCTGCTTGATCTCCTCAACACTATAAATCTGTTACTCCAACAGGATTACTTCTAACAAAGCGATTGATTAAGAAAACCTCACTAACAAATGGGAGTACTTTTCAGAATTCTTGTGCCATTTATCAGCTCCTGGGCCTGTTGTCGATGTCACCAGCGGAGCTGCAGCTGCTAGCAGAATATTTCCTTAGGCGGTGGTCTGCACCTGACTTACACTTTATCAACTCCCTGCATTTTGTTCCCTAGTTCCCAAACCCCCTTGTGGTTCTCATTCTTCACTCCATTAGACAGAAATTGACCTCCTTCTCCTCCTCTGCTCCAGGATCCTTGACCGAGTATCAGTAAGAAATATACCACCTATAGCAGAAAGCATTGTTATTATTTTGGGGGCTTTTTACTTTGTTGCAAGAGTACTAAGGCCGTGATTTGTCGGGGATGCAGGGATTTCTGTGGAATTAATGGCATTTGGATTCTTGGGTTAGGATGCCACATTAATAGCAGTACCATATTATCCAACTGTGTACCCAGCTTCCAGCACAAAGATTTGAATGGAAGCCGAAGTATAGAACGTAGACCATTTCTGAAGGGCTGATGGGTACTTATTAGGGGTTTGTAATAAGGAAATAATGTGTGCTGCTGTTCTTCATTTTCCATTGTATAAATGAAGCATTGCTCTGAAATGTATTATTGCGCTAAACTGTTGAAGACTGAGATCTAGAATTTAGAACTAGGACATCCATGCTATCATTTCAGTTTCCCCACATGGCCAAAATTGTTTGATCCTGGTAAAATCGGATTACATAATTTGAATGGTGTGGTTTTGGAACCAGCATCAGAGACTGGGTCACTGCACCATGAGCAACAACATTTTAATATCAAATATAGCAGAAATAGCAACTTTCAAGAAAGGCATCAAGCTACATGAGGTGCATATTGAGTGATTTCTTTGTGACTCTGTATGAGAAAGCAGCTATTAAGGATGTTTGATGTTCAGTGACAAAGGTTAAAGTATTGGTTGGACATTACTGCTTAAATGGGTTTGCCCATCTGCTAATTCAACTGGACAGTGGGCCTACAATTCTGGTGGGGTTGACTGACATTAACAATCGTGTGTTTTTGCACAACCATTGACTTTCATGATAAATAGTTTCCTCCAAAATTCTCGGACAACACATAGCTCACACAGAACTGGAACAAACGGCAATTAAAAAAGTCAAAACAGTAATGAGAATCTCTAAAACGTGAATGGGTTAAAACGTTTTTCACCTCCAATTTAACGTGTGCTTCTGTGACATTAATATGAACAAAGAAGAGGCTGTGTCTGGAAAAGTGGAGTCTTAAAGTGGTGGGGCGGGGAGAGGCTTCCTGAACTTGGTTGGGCCTAAGGCATCAGAAAGCTTAAATACATCACTGCCCACCACGGGTGGATTCCGATTGTCTAGTTCAGCTGCATCACGTGGTTGTGGACCACAAAATCGAGCTCTTTGGGTCTGCATTTCTGAGGGTTTATTCTATTTTCCTGCAGCTGACCCCTTGTCATTTGAAGCTTGGAATGCACTTGTTTATTTCTGACCTTGGCTTGAGCTCAGCCTTCCCGCTTTGTGCAGTTTGAGCCTGCTTCCCTTGTCTGGTGTTGTGTAGCTTGAGGCCTTCTGTAATTTTCCTTACACTTATAATGCGATGTCTGCATGCTTATACTGTGCTATGCTTCCTATAGGTTAGTCGTACATGGTCCTGCCAGGCTCCATATATATTCCTGTAGTTCCATAGGGTTTAATCTCATAAGCATCTGCAAGCTTGCTTAGGATCTCTTGTTACCTTGCGTTTTACGGTACTGCACTTGGTTAATGAGAAAAATAATAACAGCTTAGACAGTATGTATATGTATCTGTCTTCTATCCACCGAACTATGTAAGCATGTTCTTCGTGTATGCGAGTGTTTGTGTAAGCTGTGCATGGCTACGAGTGTTCTTTGTGGCTAACGCAGCTACGTCGTGATGTTACTGATGACATCAGCACAGTGGCTTCTCAGCACTTAATCGATGCAGTCCATTATGGTGTTTGGATTCATGATCACCGTCGAGTCACCTGTATCCGTGAGGGCGTGCACTGGATAAGGTTGGAATGGGTCTCTGAGGGAATACCTCTCTGCATACATGCCATTCAGTGGTGCACTTGGGGGTTGTCCGTAAAATGAGTGACTTTGTGCATCCTTAAATTTTCGGGCTGACATGTTCATGGGGTTGAGGCAGGTCATTCCTGGGACCCTCTCTTCAACATGTTATGTTAATAATTGTGAATTGCAGAATTGCATTTGCACAGATTGCGAGGCAGCACCATTGTCTAGTCTCCTGCTGAACCTCCCTCAGCAGTTTGGGGGAATGGTCATGCTGGAACTCGCCAGCACGTCCTGTGCCAGCACTAACGCCCAGTGTCTGCAGCCCTTAGCCTCATGAAACTCCAACTGTCTGCAATTCCCTTTACTCTGAAGCCCTAGCTTTCATTATACCAACCTCTCAGCTGCACCTTCCACTTTCTGCAGCCCCCCTTTAGACCTCCATAATGTGCCCCAATGTATGCAGCCTCACTTTCTTTGTCTGTCACTCAGATCTGTCCCTCTCTCTTTCTGCAGCCCTCACTCTCTATCGTTGCCCCTATTCTTGCAACCCTCATACTCGTTGTCCCTCACACTAATCTGTCACTTCCGCTTCCCTCTGATCTGTACTCCACTTTTCTCAGCTCTCACTCCTTTTAACCCTCCCTCTTATTTGCTCCTCCCACTTCCTACAGCCCTCCCTCTCATCTGTTACTCACCATTCCCTCACTCGAATCTGCCCCTCCCATTTTGAGAATCCTCACTCTCTTTGTCCCTCACTCCCATCTGCATCTCCCACACCATGCAGCCCCCACGCTCTTTATATCTTGCTCTCGTTGGCTGCCCCTTTTTTCAAGCCTCTCTATCTGTGTCCGCCTCTCCCATCTGTTACCTTTGCTTCCCTCACCCTCATGTGCCCACCCCACTTTCTGTAACCCTCACTCTCTTTATCCCTCACTTGCATTTATTATTACGTTTCCCCTATTCTCACCACCCTCACACTTTCTACAATCTTCACTCTCTTTATCCCCAATCACATCCACTCCTCTCACTCTCTGCAGCCCTCACTCTCTTTATTGCTCAATGTCATTTCCCCCTCCCTGCTGCTGCCATACTCTTTCTCCCTGACTCTCCCTTGCCACGCCCCTAACATCACTCTCACCTGCACCCTACTTTCCGCAGCTTTCACTCCCTCTATACCTCACTCTCATCGGTCCCTTTTTTCTTTCTGCAACCCTCACTCTCTTTAACCATCATGCACTCTCACACCTGTCCTCTCCGCTTCATGCAACCCTCGCTCTTTGTCCATCACTCTCATCTGTCCCTTTCTTCTTCTGCATCCCGTTCTCTCTTTATCCATCACTCTTCACTGCTTCTCCCTCTTCCTGCAAACCTCATTCTCTTTAGCCCTCACAGTGTTTGCCTTTCCGGAGCGCTGAGTGATGCGCAGAAACAGCGTAAGCCTCAGTCCCCGCGTGCAAGCTCTCCAAATGTGTATATATGATTTGCTATTTACAGACACTGTTCTGTTAGGGTGACTACTGAGACAAATGAAAAGAGGAGGGATCCCAATTTGCTTTGCTGGATCACAAGGATTTCATGCAGAATCACGATCACAGACATACTTAACATGGAATTGTTGGCTTTTCTACGTTCCCAAAACGCTCTTTGAATGTATGCAAATGGTCAAGATTGGGTTCCTAGAAGTGACAGGGTGGTGGTCAATTTGGTCTGGGGTTTCACCCAAATCCCCGGTCCACAAATCCTGCCTTGCTCCCCTGCATGAAAAGATGGCGTTCCAACAGTACATTCTTTACATGTTCATCACTCACTCTCATCTGTCCTTTCCTCTTCCTGCAACCTGCACTCCCTTTACCCATCACTCTCACCTGTCCTTTCCTCTTCCTGCAACCTGATCTCCCTTTACCCATCACTCTGACCTGTCCTTTCCTCTTCCTGCAACCTGCACTCCCTTTACCCATCACTCTCACCTGTCCTTTCCTCTTCATGCAACCCTCAATCTATTTACCCATCACTCTCATCTATCTCTTCCTGCAACACTCCCTTACTTTACCAATGATTCTCACCTGTCCTGTCCTCTTCATGCAACCTGCACTCCCTTTACCCATCACTCTCACCTGTCCTTTCCTCTTCTGGCAAACCTCACTCTCTATACCAATCACTCTCACCTGTCCTTTCCTCTTCATGCAACCCTCAATCTATTTACCCATCACTCTCATCTATCTCTTCCTGCAACACTCCCTTACTTTACCAATGATTCTCACCTCTCCTTTCCTCTTCTGGCAATCCTCTAGTCTATACCAATCACTCTCACCTGTCTGTTCCTCTTCCTGCAACCCTCACTCTCTTAACCCATCACTCCCACCTGTCCTTTCATCTTGTAGCAATCCTCACTGTCTTTACGCATCACTCTCACATGGCCTTTCCTCTTCTGGCAATCATCACTCTCTTTACTTATCACTCTCATCTGTCCCCTTCTCTGTGGGAAACCCTCACTCTCTTTACCCATCACTCTCATCTGTCCCTTCCTCTTCTGGCAATCCTCACTCTCTTTACCTATCACTCTTGTCTGCCCTTTCCTCTTTTGGCAATCCTTACTCACTTTACCCATCGCTCTCATCTGTCCCTTCCTCTTCTGGAAATCCTCACTTTCTTTACCCATCACTCTCAGCTGTCCCTTCCTCTCCGAGCAATCCTCACTCACGTCACATCACTCTCATCTGTCCCTTCCTTTTCCTGAAACCTTCACTCTCTTTGCTCATCAGTCTCACCGTCCCTTTCGCTTCTAGCAATCCTCACTCTCTTTACCCATCACTCTCATCTGTCCTTTCCTCTTCTGTCAACCCTCTCACTCTCTTTACCCATCACTCTCAACTGTCCCTTCATCTCCGAGCAACCTTCACTCTCTCTTTACACATCACTCTCATCTGACCTTTCCTCTTCTGGCAATCCTCACTCACTTTACCTATCACCCTCATCTGTCCCTTCCTCTTCTGGCAAGCCTCACGCTCTTTACCCATCACTCTCATCTGTCGCTGCCACTCCCACCAACTCTCACTCTTTACCCATCACGCTCACATGTCCTTTCCTCTACTGGCAACCCTATCTCTCTCTTTATCCATCGCTCTCATCCGTCCCTTCCTCGTCCTGAAACCCTCACTCTCTTTACTCATCAGTCTCACCCGTCCCATCCTCTTCTGGCAATCCTCACTCTCTTTACCCATCACTCTCATCTGTCGCTTCCACTCCCACTAACTCTCACTTTCTTTACCCATCACGCTCACCTGTCCTTTCCTCTCCTGGCAACCCTCTCTCGCTTTGTCCCTCGCTCTCAACTGTCCCTTCATCTTCACTCTTTTTACCCATCACTCATCTGTCCCTTCCTCTTCTGGAAATCCTCACTCTCAGCTATCCCTTCCTCTCCGAGCAACCCTCACTCTCTCTTTACCCATCACTCTCATCTGCCCTTTCCTCTTCTGGAAATCCTCACTCTCGTTACTCATCAGTCTCACCCGTCCCTTTCTCTTCTGGCAATCCTCACTCCCTTTACCCATCACTCTCATCTGTCCCTCCCATCCATCCTTTTACTCTCTGCACTCATCTGTACTAGTATTTGCTCATTTGCAGACTGGTGTAGGTTGTGTTCCTAGCACGTTGTCAGGAGGCGAAAGAGCGGGAGAGACGGGGGAAGGGGGAAGAAAAAATCAAAAATGGAAATGAATTCTGACTTGTGTTTCACCAGATCAAAGGATAGAAATCTACCTTTTCCTGCACTTGATCTTCAAAACATTGTCAGAATCAAAGCAATGGACTTTTTTTAACATTTGCTTTACAAAGCAGACCTTGTTAATGCAGCATGCTTTAGTTTTGTCTAATTTTTTGCTTTCCATAAATATTTTTTGATTTCGCTTTACACCCTTGGGAATGGGGAGCAGGCAGCCGGCACATGTAGCCCGGCTTTAAACGCATGCTGTCTTCCTGGCACCTGACTGCTTCCAGGCGGCGATTGCTCTCCTCTCACCTGTCCAACGAATGTGTTTAGCTCCGTAACCAACAAAAGGGCCCAAAGATATCTCAGGGGTTTAATGCACCTACCACAAAACTGTCATTGCCACAAGTCTCATGTTCAAAGCCTACAGATTTTATGTATGCGTTCACCATCCCAAGGTTGATCAAATGAGTAGTGTCCATTCTGCTTATTGCAACAGCTGATATTTACATCTATGTGAAAATGTGCTTTGTACGTATCCTGTCCCTTTCCTGGGGGAGCTCAGCTCTCAGCTTGCTCCTCCAGTCTACACATTGCGCTACGTTACGTTACGTTACGTTACGTTACTTTACGTTTCGTTCCATATAACTTTATTTCGAGTGACAGGTCATAAAAGTTACATACAATGAGTCATCACATAAACAATCAGCAGCAAATGATTACAATACATAATACAACAATAAAAATTGGTTTTACAAAATATTCTGGGCAATTAATGTTCATGCAACAACACCTTGTTCGTCAGACAATTGGTAAGCTTTGATCTATTTCTCTAAGCCTGGAAAACAACATTTCCCATGCAATAGGTTGCCAGTCCAGTCTAACCCGACATGCACATGAAAGGCCTCACTCAATCTTCTTCTATGACGTTGCTTAAAAAGTGGTATCAGGTATTTCTTTGTGATGTGGAAGTATTTTGGAAAACAAAGATAAAATGCACTGTGCTCTCAGCAGCAAGGGGGCAAACTGCTGAGTTTCTCAGGCTCCATGTATGCTTCAGGCTAGCCAGTGGCAGGATACCGATACGCAGCTTCAAAAATAGGGTTCTCATAAAGGTCAGCCCCGTTTTATCCAAATAACATTCCAGACTCGGTCTCAGCTTCCATGATAGTATGGGGCTAAACTGGATGAATTTGATAAGTTCACACGCATTTCACTTTCCCATCTTCTTGCATAGGCCATGTTTAACTGCATCTTGACATTTTTGGGAATGAGTTCCGGCGGGAAGCCAATAAGTTCCCCACCCCATGGCAAACAACTCCTTTTTTTATAGCCATCAGCCGTGGTAAGTTTAGATTCCCTACCTGTACCTAGTACTGCTTTTCTATAATATCCCAAATTACAGTTTGCCCATAGACGAACGAATCCATGAGAACACGGACCGCACCCTGCAAATGAAACCAATGCTCTGTAAATTCGTGCCCCAAAAGACCGGAGTGTTGGGAGCATTTGGAGGAATGCCCGGGATAGTTTTCAGGAATGTGTGTTCCGCTACCTGTAGCGAACTGATGTCACACATTCCCCAGAGCTCAGCCCCGTATAGGGCCGTCTGTCTTGCTTGGCTCTTATGGATCTGCAGAGTATCACTCACCGGGCCTGCCCCATGATCCTGAAAACATCTTGACACAGCCCCACAATGCCTCATTGGTTTAAGTGTTGCTCTGTTTACCTGATCGCTCTGCATACAATTGGCCTTCATTCTCACTCTCAGGTAAGTCGGTAACCTGTTCGATTAGGCCTTCTCTGAGTCTTACTGTGAGGCGGTTTTTACTCTTCACCCTGCTTTTGGAAAACACCAATGATTGGGTTTTCTGCACATTAATGATCAAACAGTTATCCTCACAGAAGTTTTCAAAAATGGCCAATTGCTTACGGAGACCCTGAGTCGTGAGAGAAAGCAAGACAGCATCGTCTGCAAATAAAACGATCAGTATTCTGTCATTTGCCATTGACGGTGCATCGGTGGACTCTGCCAGGAGCAAATCAATAACCCCTTTGATAAACAGGCAACACAGACTAGGGACAAGGACGCAGCCTTGCCTAACTCCCACATACATTTTATTTGTCCTGATGTTTGACCATCCAATCCAAGCCGTATTACCGCCTCGTTATTATTATACAAGGATCGATCGCTCTCAAAAGGCCCGGAGGGATATCCAAGTTCTTCAATACATGCCACATTTTCACCCTCAGGACACTGTCAAAGACAGTGTTAAGGTCAATGAATATTGCATAGATACTCATACTCCTCCGTGTCACAAATCCTTCCAGAATCAAGTATAGCCTCATAACTTGGTCGATAGTACTGGCATTACGCTGGAACCCAGCTCGAAGATGATTCAAAGCCCCCACTTCAAGAATCCAAGCATCGAAAGGGCCTAACACCGCCTTTGAGAACAACTTTCCCATGCATCAAGAAGGGAGATGGGTCTATAATTGGAAGGGGATCCCCCTATCTTCCTTCTTGAAAATGGGGACAAGGACAGCCTGGGTTCAAGAGTGGGGGACTGATTCGGTTGCAAGTAAAACATTGAAGAATTGTAGCAGATAAGGTAACCATATTAACACCTCCTTCCTATACCAATCTATAGGGACCATGTCAGGGTCAGGCACTTTTCTCAGTTTATGGGACATACGGGCCTCCTCAATGTCTTTGGCAGATAGCACCAAGGGGCCAGAGTCCTTCCGGCTGGAACCTGCGAGATACCAAACTTGTGATGCTCGGATAACTTACAATGATGTTCATTACTCCTTGTCCTTCTCTTCTGCGTCACCTCGATCACAGGAGACAACTTTTATTTGTCCTGTCTCTTTTCCACCGTTGGAGGAATACACCACCTGCACCCCACAATCCCTTAGTTACAATTTCCCTGAGTTCTGATTATTCTGATCCCCTCAATTAATCATTTCAGCAAGTGGTTGCTTCAGTGCCCACGCTGGTTCCAGATGGGTGGCGCTTTGGTCACTGGATAGCTCTCCTGTACCTATGGCAAAGAAGGTGGCCATTCACACAACGTGTGAAAGGCTATCCAGAGCACTGAGGTTGAGGGAACAAGGACCCCGTCAAGATGGAAGCCACTTTGGTGCTCTGAGACTACGACAGGTGTGCTTATGTCTGCTAAATTCATGGCAGCAGGACCTGATCCCTCCTTGCGAGGGAGGGGGAGTCCAATAGTTAAACCCTAATGACTGATTGCTTGTTTGAAGAGGAGAGTTTTTATTCTTTACCTAGGAGCGCTTATGAATCTTGTCCTTAAACCGCACCACCAGGTAAAGCTTTGATGGGAACATTGGGGCTGAAATCTTCTCCGGTTATTTGCATTCAGTGGAGGTGGAACCTTCTTTCACTGGAAGGCTGAGGAGACCTTCCTTCTGCTTTTGCCTGTATTTCTGAAGCCCAAGCCAGAAGGAGCTTCTGGAGAGCAGGATCCTTAGATTTAATATGAGACTATATCGGAGGAGATCCTAGCAATATGTTTCCCTTTGGATCCCACTACACTATCTTTCTCGGGAAGTGGAGTAGATGCTTCCCTCAGATAGCCCTGTCCTTCCCTTTTGCATCTTCTCCCTTATGTTCCTTTCTCTTATTCATAACCTGCAGAGTGTCAACAAACTCACAATCTGTTAGGCCTGAAAGGTGAAAAGGCAGATGAACACGAACATAAGGGGGGCTCCTTGCTCTCATGCCCATGCCTTCTTTTCACAGTTTGTTTCCACATGGTGCCAGATCACAACCTCATCTGTAATCTGCTGCTGGAGACTGAGACTCACAATGGAGGACAGGGACTCCTTGCAAGCTGTGCTCCCATGTGCTTTATGCCCTGAGCAGGAAGGATGATGTCATTCCATTAGTACGTGCCTGGAGAGTGTGGTGGCCCTTTATTTTAAGGGAAGTGGCACCTGAGAGTTTCAGAGGCTTGGTCGGGTGGCTTGGCCCTGGGCAGTGATCTGTTAAGGATGTTTTCATTTTTAAGAGAGAGCAGAGAGTGGGTCGGTGTGGTCTTCTTTGCGGGCTGAGGGACCAGGTTGGAGAGTAGAGTTCCTGGACAGAACCTATGGTTTCTGTGTTTGGGACCATGAGCAACCAAAGACAATCTGCCCTATTTGGAGAGCCATGCAAGGGAGAGAGATTGCCATGGTTCAGTGTTTGCAGAGCATCTGAAGGAACGTTGGCTCCCCGAGGATGCAGGTGACAACTGACAGGGATAAGGACCATTAGCTCATAGAAATCGTTACTGACCTCCTCTCCGCCAATCTGAATGTTTAGAGTGCAGTCAATAACTACTGCTATTTACTGAATTCTGAACTTTCTGTCTTCACACCCAGGCAGGGAAACAGCAATGAAATGGCCAGGCAAGATTGTGTATCAACAAGACACTTCCTCTCTGGCAGGACCTTTTTTGTGCTACAAAATGCTATTTTACACATGAAGGAGAAAACATCTGGACATGCTTTCACTTTCGGACAGCAAAACCATTTACTTTTACATGACACTTAATGCATGCTCAAGTTAAACCTGCTCCAGTTCAACCAAATTGCAATTACAATGCCCAATTTAGGAAGACAACCATGTTATTTAAATACTACAATATAAAACCACATTTAATTTACCAATTCGGTATGTCTGTTAACTTTACTCACTCTTAAAGCAACATTGTTAACTTCACCACAAAAACTCCAAAACATGCATTTCTAGTACCATCATGTGCTAATAGCCTTTTAGACTTCGGCTTCACCTTGGGCCATAACTTGGCAGCGGGTCATTATCCAGCGATAACGAACCCTCCCTCCATCTACAAGGCTTAGCTTAGCTTCCAATTATCAGTTCTACTAGTCTCCCAGCTTCTCCCAAATCAGTTAACCTAGATACAAATGAAAGGAAGAGCAATGGGTAAGAGAGTAAAGAGTAACAACAATGTCCATTCTGCCACGAATGGTGCTAGAAACATGATAATCCTCACTGAGCTTCGGTATAGAGGGACTTGTGAGAATAATAACATGAGCAATAGGGGTCATACACAGGTGGGATATGAAATACATTCTTATTACACAAGACAAAGAAGCAATAAAGCCTTCTTGGAATATGATCTTGGGCGAGAGTTTCTGTGGTTTGTTTCCATGGTTTATATACACAGGTGAAAGAAAGCATGCAGGCATGTACTTAGAAATGGGTTCCAGGCCACTCAACATGAAAGGTGGAGGCACAGAAGTACTTAAAAGATTGTGGGCCTCAGGGGCGGTAGCCCTTAACTGCCGCAGTAATGCTATTACGGCTGCATTTAAGGGTCCACCCATTCTCGAGTTGGCCGGAAAGTTGGAGTTTTACCTCCAGCTTTTTGCTGGCGATAAAAATCCAGCTTTCCGCCCGTTTTTGGCGCTATTACAGTTACCGCTATTACCGCCAGCGGCAATAGTGCTGAAAATCTCCATAGAGTCCTATGGACTCTTAAAAAAAATGAGGAATTACAGCCTTACCACTACTCATGATCCGGTGCAAATTGCGACAGACTGAGTAACGGTAATGCTATTTTCATTGGTGGGCCACTGGGATACAGACAAGGTCATCATAGAGCCTGGTGTAAGTCACTTGAGTGATATCTGGACTCGGAAGGGGATAGGGAGCAGGTCGAACAGTGGGCACATGCCGAAAATTGGGAGTACGTTTTCCCTGCAAGCCACTAGGCACAAAGCTGGCTCTGCCAATATATGCCAGTATTCTTATGTAAGAATATACTCCCGTTGGTTTGGCCATTAAAAGTGACATGTCACAATAAGAAAACATTTCCAATCTGGTTCCAATGTAAGCCAGTTTAGACCCATAAGAACACTTCTGATCCTTGCTTCATCGTAGATGCTCAGTTAAGTCATGCTACAGTAAGAAATATACAGGCTGTTACACCAAAACGATAGTGTAGCGAGGTAATACTAATTATCATGTGTGCTTTATCAAAGACGCTGAGTAATAAATGTCATGCCACAGTAAGCAATGGCTAGACTGGATGCACCAAAATGCCATTCTAGCCATGTAATGTCATACATGAACTTGGCTTTGTCTGGAAATACCAGTAAAACATATGACCCCCAAATGACGTCCCTGACCGTTCCTCAAGAAAAAGAACACATGTTCTCTATAGGCCAGCTTGTGCTTGAAAAGGAATGGCACAGGGAAGCGAGACGTGGGAACAAAGCAGGGGCCAAGTCCTAAAAGGGGGTGGGGCAACTCATTAACATGTCAAATGAATGCAAAGTCTCCAGAAATTAGCATATCTGGGTGCCCTCTGAAAAAGCGAGGGTACTAGGTCCACCCACGTTTAGCCTCGACTTGAACCCTGGAACAAAGCCCTTCTCACTTCATAAGCAACTCCCATTCCAAAGAAAGAGCTTTCCCCGTCCAAGTACACCTTGAAAAGATGTACATGCACTAATTCCCTCGCCAGAATAGCATAGCGCAAACGGGCGTGTTGCTGCGAGGTAAAGTGTGTGGGCTGGAGAGAAACACACCTGGGAAGGGCCAGAGGGCGGAGAAGTCCCGCTCTCCCTCTCATCTCCTCTCTGGCGGCCTCTGCGGGGACCTGTGGTGGGATGCAGGTAGAAGTTCTGGTCCAGATTGGCAGCGCCAGGGTGGGCCCGGTGGGCATTGCCCATGACGAGTCCAATTTGTTCACCCGTCGCATGGCCTGCTTTGAAGTAGCCTCATTTCCGCATAATGTGGCGTGTTCCATCTGAACAACATCTGCGCCAGGTCCCAGGCCTTACAATTATAGAAAGAGCGCGGCTTCAATGGGCTGAACGAGTATTCCCTTGTTTTGCTGTTTTGCATAATAATGAGGGAATATATTTGCGAGCAATGTATGTTTACCTGCTCAAAGAATCACTCTCCTTGCTTCAAAATATGTAGAAGTCAACAATACTGTCAATGCTTCCCTATAACAGAGTCTGTGTCGAGGTTTCTTTCTGGTGGTTTCTTTACGGGTTGTCACCAAAATGCCTCCCCTTGATTGCTTCTGATGTCATCTGCTGGTACTGCATTCCATGGCCTGGTTGTAAAGGGATGTCTAATTAATAGAGCATACATTGGGTGGCCATGTTTGACAGCAACATTCCACCACAGCTGATCGCCTTTACACTTCAACACCGAGCGAAATCAACCCAGCCACCTACTGCAAAACCACAAAACAATGCTTAGTTTCCCATTAATCACATGCACGTTACTTAGGCCCTCACCTCTGTCCTCCATCTTCCCAGCCACCGCTGGCCTCTTTCTCTCCCATGCATTCCCTGGCCCCTTTGCTTATTAGCAGCAACAAAAGGCAAACCAGTTAATGGTAGAGTAATCAACATTCGTTTTTAAAATGAGGTCATTCTATGAGGTCAAATAACAATGGGCCTCATTCCGAGTATGGCGGTAAGGGATACCGGTCACTGTTAACGAGACCGGTGCCGGTAATCCCTTACCGCCACATTCCGAGTTACCTTTGCGCCCTCGTCCTTAACGCCTAGCAGGCGTTAGGAACGAGGGCGCAAAGGGGCTTTTAAGCCAATAACGGTGACCGTAAAGTACGATCACCGTTATTTGCAATTTCCCCATTCCCATTGAGCCCTATGGGGGCTCATTTGGGAATGGGGAAGAGCCCTGGGGAATGGGAAATTACCGCCCTGGTCAACTCGGAATAGGGCGGTAATTTCCCATTCCACCAGGGCGGTGCCGGTACGGGTCCGGCGCCGACCAAGGCGCTAATAGCGCCATTGGTTAGCGCCAGACTCGGAATGAGGCCCATTAATTTCCAGTATCTCACAGTGAAAAACTATTGCAGGACTGTTATGCATGCAGAGCAATAGACTTAATTCTTTCCAGGGCCTGTGCCAGTAATTTGAGGCCTAGTGAGGTTAAAAAGGCTTGTGAACCCCCTAATGTTATGTACTGACTGTACTGACGTCATCGAAAGTGACATCCCAGAAAATGACATAACAGGGAATGCCAAATGTGTCTTTCATACTTGAGGGCATCGTGGCAAGTGACATTAATACATTGTCGTGATAAGTGACGTGAATGCATTGCCATGAGGAAGCCACGTGACGAATAACTGTGTGCACTGCAATGTACACATGCGGACTATTACTAGATGTTCAGCGAAAAGAGTCTGATTCTACCCTATTTTCAACGGGCCTCATTACACGGATGGCGGGGAACCATGGCGCTATTAGCGCCATGGTTCATGCCGGTAAAATACCGGCACCGCCTTGGCGGAAAGGGGAATTACCGCCCCATTCCAAGGTTGGCTGGGCGGTAATTCCCCCTTCCACCATTGCCCTTCCCCATTCCCATTTTTGCCCCATAGGGCTCAATGGGAATGGGGAAGGCGCTAATTACGGTACCGCAAATTGCGGTACCGTAATTAGCTCCCTGGGTCCCTTTGCGGGTTGATTTTTAATGCCTGCAAAAAGCAGGCGTTAAATCCCCCAACCCGCAAAGGGACCTCGTAGTAAGGCGGTAAGGATTTACCGGTACCAGTATTTTACCGGTACCAGTAAATCCTTACCGCCATCCGTGTAATGAGGCCCAATGTTTGTTGAGGCACACATTGGTTTGCATACCAGTGGTTTCAGTTTTCCATTCAGGACGTTGGGCCTCATTACGACCCAGGCGCTGGACCATGGTGCTATTAGCACCATGGTCAATGCCGGTCGCCGGCATGGTGGATGGCGGAATTACCGCCCCCATCACAAGGTTGGCGGGGGCGGTAATTCCCCAATCACCATTTGCCCTTCCCCATTCCCATTTCGCCCCATAGGGCATAATGGGGATGGGGAAGGCGCTAATTACGGCACCATAAATTACGGTTGCCGTAATTATCTCCAAGGTCCCTTAGCGGGTTGGATTTTAATGCCTGCAAAAAGCAGGCGTTAAAGCCTCCAACCCGCTAAGGGACCTTGTAATCAGGCGCTAATGGTTTAACGGCGCCGACGCTCTTTACGGCGCCGTTAAACCATTAGCGCCAGGGTCGTAATGAGGCGGCCTCATTACGAGTCCGGCGGTAACCTGCCGGTTTTTCCGGCTCGGTTACCGCTGGACTCGTATTACCATTCCGCCTCCCGGAGGCGGAATTCGGTAAATCCCCATTCCCATTGAGTCCCATAGGACTCAATGGGAATGGGCAAGTGGAAACACCGGCAGCATCTCGTGATGGTGCCGGTGTTTCCACTTCTGCCTGCAGGCGGGTGGTGTTAAACCCGCCAGGTCAGACCTGGCGGGAACGACACCTCCGCCTGCAGGACTCGAGATCACCCGGTATGGAAACAACGGTGGCGGTGGGTTTACTGCCACCGTTATTTCCATACCGGGTGACTCGTAATGAGGACCAAGTTTTAGACAGCTTGTTTTGCACTTCCCGTTTCTACTAATCCAAAATGTGCACTTGTAACATGACTTTAAACAGAAAACAGTAATTGCTAATTCCCCACTCAATGCTGTGCCTACTCACTCCCTACATTTGCCCTCAACGTTGTGGCCCAACAACACATGACATTGAGTAAGGCAGTTGCAAAATGATAAGCATTTGACAATTTAATGCTTGGTAAAGGGTCAGTAACACAGCATTATATGCAGATTAGTATAAGAAATCGGTATAAAGTATTAGACTATCCCATAACAGTACTTGTCAGCATGGTATGGTTGTGGTTTCTTTTATTTTTTGGTGTTCTATAAAATGCCAAACTTGTATAGCATGGTACTTCTGAGTGGTTGCAGTGTGCATGGCGGCAATGTGGTGCATGGTTCCAATGCCATTTGCTAGTGCATGGTGTGTGTCTGTTCACCCCGTGTCAGCACCTCATGGGGGCGTGGCCTGGGCTCATGCAGTGAAGACGTGACGGCTCAGAGCTGCCACGGAAATCCTGCACTTAGATCCTCTTATGCAGATATTAATTTAAATTAAACATTCCTAACTGCATCCTCTGACCGAGGAAGCATTAGCCGACGCATGTGGCCAATCTCGAAGAAACAGGAGCCGGCAAAGTTATAAAACTTGAGCTGGACCTTCAGTGATCAGTGTAAGTGTAATGGGTTATTTAAAACGCGCTTAATACCCAGAGGTTTTTAAGTGCGGACCCGTGTTGCTCAGTGTCAGCTTGCTTCCAAGGCGAGCGCGTTGCCCCTGAGCTATCCTCCCAAGTCAGACCCGGAGTCCCAAGATGGAAGCCATCTTAGGTTCATAGGGCTTCACCAATTGGTCGTGGAGCGGACGACGCTGGTGCCCTGAGCGATACATACTCTGCTTTCCCTGCCGATAGGCGGTGGGACATCTAGGCTGGACCGGGAAGCCTGATCGACCGGCTACTGCATTGGGCTGCAGCGCCAGGGGTCAGCAACCCGACCCAAGGAGGTTGCTGTGAAGATCGCATGCATACACAAAATAAATCTCCCGTTACCCCTGTTACTTTTTGTTACTTTAGTTACTTTTGTTACTTTTTAAATTACCACAACCCCATCCCCTCAGTTTGCCATTCCCCTTAGTCTACTCACCATTCACTCGTTTAGCTTGAAGCCTTCTGTATCGACTTCCATCTCCAACCGACCACTTTCATCTTCCGTCTGCAAAGAGGAAGCCAGGTAGGGATTTCGTCAAAGAGGGACCCTTCCTACTGTCTTGATTTTCTTGCAAGATTTCTATTGAGCCACTCTCCACAGGAAACCCAGAGATCTTCTGGCTAGATGGCAGAGGATGTCTGATTGTCAGAAACTCTGGAGTCAACAGGTTGATGGGTCTTCTATAAAACCATCCTCTGCTACCAAGTGAACCCACGGGAGGGTCTTAAATCAGTAACACGTCATACAAGGATGGGGATGCAGAAAAACTCTTGCACCAAATAATAAGACAGACTCAGGAGGTTGGCAAAATATCTCATCCGACTGTTTTATTTTCAATTGTATAAAACAGGGAGTTACAACAGACATCAATGGATGTCGCACAGCATTGTCTCAAAGAATTTCCTAAAAAAACAATACTTTTATAGCAAAAACACATCATTCGTGATGTCATACTACGTGGCAAACTAAGTAAACCTACGGGATGTTGTGGTTGGTTTAAAGGGAACATCTAATTCAGTCTCTACAGTCAGGTGGACAACTTATGGTAGGGTAGCCGTGTTGCTTCACATGGCCGCCGACTGGGTCCCAGCCTCCACCTACTCAAGTGCCTGGACCATTTAGTGTTACTGCATATTTTTTTTTTCCCTTTTTTTTAATGTAAATTACGCCCCTCAAGCACCCTATGTTATATCTTCGTTCGTCTCATGAGATCAAGATCCCCATTTCAGTCTGCCGGTCTGGGCCTGTTGTTTTGCGCCGGTCTGCCCCCCTTGGGAGGAAGAGGTATAGAGGCCTCGATGTAGTGTGTAGCCTCAGCCGGAGATTCAAAAAAATGTGCCCTGCCTGCGTGCTGGATTCGCATTTTTGCGGGAAAAATGAGAGCATATGGGATTTGACGCTCTCGCAGAAGCCTCTTGACCGGCTCGTAGGATCTCCTGTTTGCCTGTACCCCAGCAGAGAAGTCAGGATATATATGAATGCGATTTCCCTCAAATTGAAGTGTCCCGATCTCTCTTGCCCTGCGCAGGATTGCGTCCCTGTCTCTCTAGTTCAGGAGTTTTGCGATGATAGTGCGTGGTGGGGCACCCGGTTTAGGAGCCGGGGCCAAAGTGCGATGTGCCCTTTCGACCAGAAAGTGATCTGAGAATGCCTCACGTCCAAACAGGGTTTTAAGTAGCTCCTCCAGTTGCCGCTCCATCTGGCTTTTCCCAAAGGATTCAGAAACCCCCACCACTCGGATGTTGTTCCTTCTTGATCTCGATTCGAGATCCTCACACTTGTTTTGCAATTTGGCCAGGTCTCCTTTGATCCGGGAAATGTCTCGTGTGTGGTGTGTGATGGCGTCTTCGTTGGTACTTATTCTGCTTTCAGCCTCTGTGACACGTGAGCTCTCCTTTTCCACCCTGGCCTTAAGGGAGCCCATGGTGGAAACGATGTAATCTAGTTTCGTATTAATCGAAAGGAAGCCACTCTGAACTATCTCTGTTAGTTTGTCGACTTGATCACCAGGTTCAGGGTTTGAGGTCACATCAGTGGGAGAATGAGGTTCCACAATCGTGGTAGGGTTTTGACTTCCCGTGTATGCATCCATCGGGCCCTTCTTTTTGCCTGCCGGGGTTTTGGAGCCCCTTCCCGCCTTGGCTGGTTCCCCCATAATAGTATCCGCTATATTGGCTGTACCGGTGGAGCGGTCCACTGGCTCGCCCCCACGAAGTGTGTATGAAAAGGAACGGGATGCGGTGATCCACCCCCGACACCCCCGACACCCGGGGGGGAGCCACCCAATATGTCCGAATGAACTGTGTCTTCCCGCGTACCACCGGCCCCCGCAAGTTATTTCACCGGGGGATGGCCGTGGCGAACCTCAAAAGTGCAAGAGCGCCGGGCGGGTCCACCTCACCTTATTCAGATGTAAATCTCCGTTCCTGGGGTCCCCCTTGTCTCCACCAACGTCCGCTTTTCCACTCTCCCTCTGCCGGGGCTCCCCACTCACGGTGAAGTTGAAGATCACCTCTCGGCGCCGCGTACAAGCCGCGTTACGGGCCGGACACCCGCCAAGCGATCAGCCCGGCGATGGACTCACGAGCTCCGAGCGCGTGGCCACCTCAAGCCGAGCGTCCAATCGGTCACAGGAACCGATCCTCCAGCAGTGAGCCCGGCAGCGTGATCCCAGCACGGAGAGCGGCGCCGGATAGGCCCAGGCTCCTCCCACCCGCGGCCTCTCCGCACGCCAAAGCCCCGGCGCTCGAGTGAGTCGCCCTGGTACCCGATTCCGGGTCTCGACCGTCCAACTCCGACCGCCGCAACTCCTGTGATCCGGAGCCCTCCGGGCTCCGGATCACAGGAGTTGCAGGGGATATACACGGGTACTCGGGCCAGCGATACCTGCGTCCAGGGTGCGCTGGTTAGGTCCAAGACGGATTTCTACCAACAAGATTTGTCAGTGGAGTGGGAGCTCAGCAATCAAGCGGCCATTTGTAACGTGCGCAACAGCGCCCCCTCAAGCCCAACAATTTATAATAAAATATTCCAAATAAAACAAAATCCAAACATGAGACATGCGCTTTAATGGCACTTTTATGTGTTCTTGTGGGTAAGCGTTTGCATTGGAAGCATGACAACCTGGTGTGAAATCCTAGTAGCTTAACACTTGAGCAAGCAAACTTTAATGATGGCCTCAAAAACACAGAACCGGAGTTGCACCCACCCGTTGAAAAAAGTGCGCAGACGCTGTCCACTCACATGTATCTACTTGTGCCCTAAAAATCAGCTCAGTGCCAGAACCAGAAAAAATATCCCCTCCAGTGTCCAGGATGACAACCTCTCTTGTCACATCCCTGGTAAAATATTCATGGCTCTTTTGCATGCTTCATATATAATGTGAGGAAAATGTAACAATCGACTTAAAAGCTTTTTGGCCGGGTAAATATAAGGCAAATAACTAAAACGGTTTTGTGTAATAAAAGTGTGCTGGAAGAAGGCACAGTTTTTCCGGCAAGCTTCCCCTTCATCATGCAGGCTGCAGCGTGTGCCATCCATGAGCAAGAGGGAACCAACGGCACCCTCGGTGCGGGGCCTTAGCAGGCGCGGGGCCAAGTACAGCCGCACATGCTGCACACGCCTAACGACGGCCCTGACTAGCCCATAGGCACACAAAAAACACTGTTGGTGGGTGTCACCCGTCATACTTCACTGGGCTCTGATCCACCAAGAATTTATGTTTTCACCAGGAGACTCAAAAGGTTGAGAGAAATGCATTGGGCCATCTGGCAAAACCCCAAAGGTAATCCCAAAAGGCGACTTTGGGCAGTTTTCTGAGGCAATATGCTTCACAGTGACTTACTGCATTGCTCATCTGGGAATTTTTAACAAATGTTCTAAAAATGACCACCAATGTATTATTCAAACAGGTGTGTCAGAAACTGTCATTAGTAACTTTAAATAATGAATATAGGTCATCTTTTTGGGTGACAAGGACTATGTTATGTTCCATTTGGACCGCCGAGCATTAAAAGCGATTTCATATTATAAATAGGTGTTTGGGCGTCATTCAGTGGGATCACTGCCGTAATTCACTGTGAGCTGCCTGGGAACAGGCACGCCAATGACGCAGAGATCATGCGCAGTCTCACGCTGCGTCTTAGCGCCATTTCCACTTCAAGGCCGAGACTTGTTTTCCGCGCTGTGCTGGATACTAGTTGGATTGGAAAGGCCACTGCATTGGCGCGTATTAATGTCCATGTCCCGGTATTTATGAGTTTGAAATCTACCAAGCAGCCGTCCCCCTGCTGAGCGCCCAGCAGGAGGTCCTCCAGCTTAAGAGAGAGTAGGGGGCTGGAGGGAGTCTGGTGTGCAGTATCAACAACTTGAATCATGTAAAGAGAGGCAGTATCCAGTCCATACAGGCCGAAAGAGAGCTCCCGGGTCCACAGAACATGAACTATTGTAATAATAACCTGCTCGGTCGTCACGTGATTAAAGCTATACTCTCACGTTATTATAATTCTATCATAATAATAACGTGTGGTCTTACGTATCACTTTATGTCAGATTTCTCTTGCTTCTAAGCGCTTGTAATAACAGATGGAATCTGCCGCTGGTATGGGTCTCAGACAGCTGAACGCTGACTTGAGGTTAATGTTAATGTTAAAGGACATTTGTACCGTGCACTATCACCACCGGAGTGGTCCCCTGGCGCTCTGGCGGCTCTGAAAAAGGAGGGGAGGTTGAGTTAGTGGGAGGAAGCAGGAAAAGTGCAAGGGAGCAGTGATGTGCTGTTGGCGGCCTCAGCCCGATGGGTCCATTGGCTGGGCATGGGGTGTTTGCGGCGGGAGTCATTGTGTACTGTTGTGCAAGACTATGTGTGTTTTGTTTTGTTGTTGCAATGTAGTGAAGTTTGTGCGGTTTGTTGTGTTGTAGGTTTTGGTTGTGTTTGGTTTGGAGTTTGAGAGGTGTATGCAGAAAGGGAAAAGTTAGTAGGGTTGGTTAGTTTGTGTCTCTATCCTGAGTTGGGGCGCTCAGCTTGTGTGGTCTCCCCTGATGCGGCTCTTTCCTGATCTCGGTGCAACTGGAATATAAGGTTCCTTACTCCTCTGGCCCCCACCTCTAACATGCTCTCTCATAGCTCCCCTTATCCTCCCTTCATACTCCTTTTGCCAGTGCACCTGCCAATGTCAACCTCTCAGGTAGTGTGGTGATTGATAATATCTCGATAATTCCACTCCACTGTGGTGCCTTGTGGTAACTAAGGGGCGGGTGAAAGTGTTGGTCGGATTGTCTGGGTTAGTTGACTCAGTTTCCGTGCGTGCCACCTGTGTTCCAGTATATTCGGTGTCATCCGTCCAGGTGCTGTTGGAGTTACCCTCTCGGGTCGGGGATGTCCTTGTCCTTTCCGGTTTAGTCATCCTTTTTTCTGGTTTTGGTTTGCAGATTTAGTCTGTGGTGTTGAAGAGCCAGGTTTCTTAGTGATTTCCTGAATTTTAGGTGATCTTCAGTGTTTCTTATTTCTTTTGGGATGTTGTTCCAGGTTTTTGCGGCTAAGTGGTAGAAGGAGGTGCCTCCAAGTTTTTTCTTAAGGGATGGTTTGAGTTCCAGGCGGATTTCGTTGCTTGATGGGAGGGGTCTCGTTGGTTTGTAGACTGTTATTTTCTTGTGTAGGAATTCTGCTCCCTGTCCGCTGATTGCCCTGTGCGTTATGCACATTGTTTTGAAGGTGATGCAATGTTTTACTGGGAGCCAATGTAGTGTTTTTAGGGCTGGAGTGATGTGGTCTCTTCTGGATAGTTTGAGGGGTAGTCTTGCTGCTGCATTTTGGATCCGGTGCGTAAGGGTTCTGTAGACCCTAGTCTGCCCTCACATTGCATATTGTCATATAAGGCAAAGAAGATGACCGATTAAACCATAGCATTAAACCAAACACTGTATCATGTGGAGGGTGGGGTCTGCTGTGTGGACTGTTAGGCTTGTCAGATATAATAATGAACAGTGGCATAATAGTAGAAACATCTTGTCGGAGGGGCAGACTGGCTACAAAAGAAATTAGGCTAATGGGTTACTGACTGCATGCCTCCCATGTTCTACCTACGCTAACCAAGCAGTCTAATGAGCATGTTGTCAAGGATATCAGTTTATAAGCATTGTGTGATAAAATGGCTAAATTGAGCTGTTATAGGTGCAATGGAGGGTTACCAACCATCTCCGGGCATAATTGGCAGGCTAAGTAAGGTAGGTGTAAATGATCCAAGTGTCCCACATGTGTTTACTTGCATGTGCAATAGGCTACCTGCATATCTAGGTATACCCCCAATCTTTTATGATGGGATGGTAGTTTGCATGCTTGAGATTTCTATTCTTCGGTGTGATTTTATTTTTTTTGATGCTCCAGCATTTCACACATTTTTATTTTTCTGCCCGTTGGCAGGGTGCTACCTACTGTTTTTGTGTGCTTAATAGTCCATATTTTAACGAATTCAGTTTAAATTCTGATGCTTCCATGGAATAAAAGGGCTAAACTTGAAGACTTTATGTATGGTTTGTGTGTGAGCCTAGCCTGGGCCCCTGTTAACAAGGGAGTTTCTTGTAATTCCACATTCCCTATGAATAGCTGAATAGCTGGGCTCGTTTTTGGTTGTTTGGTTGTATTACCTGAACATATCCAAGATTTCTTATCAATAAGTGGTACCATCGTTTCATTATTCCTCCTTGTCCCTTTCCCAAATTATGCCTCTTGTATGTGTAACATCTTGAGAATTGTTAAAATCCCTTGTAACTCTGCTATATATCGTCTACCCAGCCACCCCCCCCTCCCAACACACCTCTTCCAACTATTACATCAACTACCCTGTATATAAGCAACTTTGCTTACAGGTTCTCTTTTCTGGTGCTGTGTTTTGACGGGCACGGAGCACCAACGTTTTGTCTGGATTTTGTTGCTTGCTACGTTGCCCTGCCTCCCCCTTTTGGTTCCTGATGTTGAACGTTCTTCTGCTTCTGTGTATGGTATCAGTGTCCGTTCCTAGGGCTTGTGCTCCTTCCTGTTTTGTCAAATAGTGACCACATGTTCTCCTTGTAATCCAGGCGAAGTCCATCCATATCTGTCTCTTATGGCAAGTTCCTCTGTGATGGGTATCAGCATTGCCCTCTTTCACTGGAAGCTTTCATACTTTCCTAGCTTCTTTCAAGATGGTTTCCTTCATGAAATTGTTTTCACCACCACCTTCCTCGGTTTGTTTTAGTAGCTCTATACCAACCATGTGGACTCAATCCTAATGTCTGTGCATGATACGTTTTCTAAGAGTTGTTCGAACAGCTGAAATTTCCCCACCTTCCAGTAGCAATTTTATTTTCAATACTCGCCATGATGCGTTTTCAATTTTTATTTTGGTTAATAACCAAGTTCTCTGCTGTGTCTTTGAGATCTTGTGATATTTGGAGGATCTTATTTTTCCAATGTTGTTATCGTGTTTTCATGCCGATTATGTCATTGGGACTTTTACCGCACGTTGCTTCCATTTTTAATGGTCTTCAGGGGCTCAGGTGGATCTAAAAAGGAAGGGGGTATGGTACGGAAGGTTAATGGGGGAAAGGGGGTATGAGCGGAAAGTGCAAGAGCGCTTAGATGTGCTGTTGGCAGCTTCAGTTATGAAACTCAGTTGTGTGCTGTGTTTTTGGTGGCTTTGCATTTATATGTCTGCATATGTGTTGGGTGTTGTCAGCCCTACAGATAAGGGGGTCGATAAGCCACTTTTACTCCCAAAAATTAAAATGGGGAGTAAAAATACTCTCCAAAAAATAGTAAACGGACCTTATGCCCCTGATTTTCATCCACATGGCTCCATGGATATGTTTGGACCAGTAATGCACATAGTGCCACAAAGACTACTGTTATAACTGCCTGATCAGAAGACTTAAACATTTATTTTTTAATGTACATGAATGACTAGGTGCAAAGACATAATTATTACCAGAAAATTCAGTTTTGCAATGAAAACCTATTTTTTCCCACTTTAACATTTGTACTCCCTAAATCTTTTTACTCATCCTTTAAAAAAAATAGGGAGTACAATACCACTTCTAAATCTTATCTGGAGCACTGGGTGTTGTGTAGCGGTGGGAGGGTGTCTGTTGTTTCGAACTCTTGTGGCGTAGGTTTGTGTCAAGTTATGTAATGGGTGATGGATATTATGAGTGCTAGGAAGTTAGACATATTAGTAAACAATGCAACATATTGGCTCCCCTTAAAATCCTCCAAGTGCAACACATGGAGTCTCTGTATTTCATAGAGGTGTGGTTTGCTATCTTAGATGTATTGTGTGCTACACCTAAGCTAGCTTCACCATCTTGTGTAGTGCATGGCTACCGTTTACATTTTCTGAGTGTCAAACTGTGGCTAGCCTATATGACTCAACAGGAGCAGTACAAGAGTAACCTTTGAAGTTTATTTATCTAAGCACTCTATTTCTAGGGGCAATGCATAATCTAATCTACACAATTTGTCTAAGTGCAATCCAATGGTAAAACAAGGACCATCATGCTAAGAGTAGGTGGTAGGAGTGCAGGGTTTTACAGAAGCTTAGTAATACTTGGTTGAATCTGTAGGTTCTTTGTCTGGTGTCCTTGAGCAAACTAAAGGGGAGGGCACTAAAGATTTGTATGTATGGGCTCATGTGACCATAGTGTGACTATTGGGAGGCGGGGAGGGAGGATCTGGAAGCACTGGGTGGGCAGAGGGGAGAACGAGATAAAATGGCCAGCAAGGGAGACAGAAAGAAACCGGCTGTCAGTCACCCTGAGGGTCTGGCTCTCTTGGTTGTAGTGTCAGCAAATTCACTCAGACTTTCCTCTACAGCGGTTTCCCTTTTTCATGTTTTTATCTGTTAAATCGGTCAGCTGTACCATTTCTCCCCTCCCCCCAGGCTTCTCTCTGGGCCCAATGTTCCGCACCTTGGCTCAGTGCAGTAAGGTTTTTGGCAGTGGTGTTCATGTTTCGGATTGTTTTGCAATATTTCAGGTAGGCAGTGGTGGCGGAACATTACCTTCCTTGAGATCACTGTGTTGGCTGATTGTGGTTTTACAAGCTTTTACCCCAGAGCTACCGATTTGCCTTTCTCGTCACTTAAATTGTCGTCCTTGCTGTCTTACCACTTCATCCCCTGGGGAAGGAAAGCTGCCTCCAGAGTTCTGCGATATATTGGTGCATGATGACAAAATGGTTCTCCCCAGTGTTTCAGTGTTGCTTACTCCTGTAGCAGCTTTGAATATGCTGCCGTCCACTGGGATATTAAGGTGTATGTGGGACTGACCTGGGTGGCCCTTCATCCGCTCGCTGCTGTTCCTGATGCCTGCATGATTGGCTTGTCCCTCCTTCATCCCCTGGTGGCCGAGGTTTTCCGGCGCGCTCATGCTGCCATTTTGGGACAATGGAATCTGCTTGATGTATGGGTTGGTGCTGCTCCTGTCTGCTCCATTCTCAGTGGTCCCCATGTCACCACCAGGCTCCTGCTGGCACCATATGGCCGAAAAGCCCCCAATGTTGCTGGCCTTTGGACAGTGCCTGCTGTCTGTCTCCGCATGAGACTGGGTGAGTCAATGACAGCCTGAAGGCCAATGTCGGAGTGGCGTCTCCTGCTGCCTCCCAACAGTCAATTTCCTACAGGGTACCATTAGATGTTTTGTTGGTTCCACTGCTTTCTTTTCAGTCTGCCTGGCTGGATTGTTGCTCAAGCGCCATGGACATCTCTTGGTAGGGAGTAGTTTTGATTGGAACTGGAGCGTCCCCCTCTAGGTCCACTCTGTCTGATAGCTATCTTGGTCACACCCCTTTTTAAAAAAAAAAATATTTTGCTCCGAGCCAGCCTTAGGGGTAAACTACATACCACGTTTTCTGCCTAAAAATAGTAAAGATCCCCACACAGGACATATACTGCCAAGAAAAAGGAGGGTGCATTGGACACAATGTTGCACATGTTTATACTCCCACAGGTTACAGCAGAAATGCCTCTTAATATGCACAAACCATTCAGTGCAGTGAGGCCTGTCCATAGAGTTGAAATAGAATATCTGTCTTGTTGTTCTGCCTGTTTTTTATTGCAGCCTTCAACAAAAATCGCCCGATTGAGAGGCCTGTAGAACGGTATGAAAGGCTTTGGTGTTAAGGGTCTGCCTGGTTTTCGGGTTACTGGTAGAATGATATTGCAGGGGATTTTCAGGTGTTTGTCGTTTTCTTACTTCACAAATGAGGATGTTGCACATGTGAGCACCTTGTATTGCTAGATGCGTTTCCTCCCGTTTGTGTTCGATCAAGTAGATGGGTTTCAGTTTGCTTCGGATTATGATAAAGCACTGTTTCAAGTGTTGGCAGTGGTATGGGGGTGATTTATAGTTAGATTGCAGGTACTACAATGTCTAAATGAGATTGTAGTAGATCATTGGCTCCTGTAATAGCCCTTCAATGCAACAGGTACTGTTCCAGCGTGTCTTGTTGAATGTTTTGGTAGAGGAGAGTAGTTCTTGCAATACAGCCAGTGTGCGGAGGACCACAATTATGTGAGAGGACCTAGTCAAGGCTAGAGTCAAGACTTCTTTGACCTTTGGACCAATCTATGGTTAATATACCGTAGTTTTAGTTAAAATTTCAAACAAGATGGCTCTTGGGGAAGTCCCTCAGATGCTCCAAGCCACAGGTAACATTTGCAAATGTTCCCTTCTTCCAATATGAGCCCCACTTGGTAATTAAATATTTTGATAGTGCATGTTTTGTTCACTTAGAAATATGTGCTTTGTTGGAGTTTGTTACCCAGCGAGTTACTGCATGTCACTTATTTGGGGGTTGCAGGTCTTTTGTTCTCCAGACGAGCAGCCCATATTGGTGCAGACACCACAAATCAAGACCACCTCCTTCATAGCATTGGGAATTGGCTGTGAATTATGCTGTTCGGCTCAGAGCACAGATTCTGTTGACCTGACGTGACCAGTATGCAGTAGAGCCACTGGGAAACGTTCCTGCAGTGTCTGTTTGTTCTAGCCTTTGTCACTACATCCAGGTTATTTTCCATCTCTGGTCTGAGTGCAGGAGTTGATTGAGGACCCTTTACTCACTGGAACTGCTGTTGAGATTTGGATGGTACTGCCAGGTCTGGGTATACATCCCTACGAGGAAGGCCTGGATATTTGATGATGATCATGTGTTCCTTAGCCTTTAGTGCAGAAGAAGCAACACGCATCTTAGGTCTTATTAAAGACACAGAAAATAAACATTACAAAGTGAGGATAATCCTGAAAAATCAATCCAAAAACTTGAAAAACGTATTAGACGAGAAATCTCCCAAAAAACTGCATGTTAGCACACTGGTCGAATTTTATAAAGCCAAAAAAATCCCCAGAGGCCTGAGAGTCTATCTGAGACCAACTTTGTGTAGTGAAAATAAAGCCTTCGTACAAAAGTGGGATCAAATTTTGAACAAGTGTTCCCTGGACCTTATACTTTTAACCATAGAAGAATTGTCTAAATCCCTTGAAACCAATGACTCTGAAATCAAAATTCTTCAAGATCAAATATCCAAATTTAAACCGGCAGAGGATTTTACAGAAATTTTGGAGGAAATCAATTTGAAATTGGCTAATTACAAAACCGAAATTGAACAATGAAAATTACGTAAATTTAAGAGAGATACTTTCGATTATTTGAACGATATAGTATATAACTGGCAAGAATATTACCGTCAAAGGAATTTTAACCGTAATAAACAACAAAATACCCCTTGACTGTTAACATTGACAAATTACTGCAACCCATCATACAAGCAACATCAAGTTACCTAAAGGACACTACAGATTTTTTGAATGGACTCAAAGATTTTTCAGTCGTCAGTGATGACTGTATTTTATTTAGTCTTCACGTCTGTAGCCTGTATACTTCAATCCCCCACGGCGAAAGTTTGGAATCGGTTGAATGGTTACTGCTTAACAATCCAGACATTCAGGGTAACCCACAATTTGTCTTTTCAGATATCAGGATAAATACTATTTACAGACCTCAGGCACATCGATGGGTTCATCGATGGCACCTGTCTATGCAAACACATTCATGTTCCGGTTTGAAAGCCAACATGTATTGGAACACCATATATAGTCACCCTTCATCCTAACATGGAAAAGGTTTATAGACGACATCTTCTGCATCTGGTGTGGCACACGCGAAGAACTAGATCAATTCTTTGTATACATCAACTCAGTGCATCCTAGAATCAAATTTACTATGGAAATCGGTAACCCTTATCTCCATTTTTTGGATGTTAATTTGAGAATCATCAACAACACAAATGCAACATCTATATTTCCACAAACCTACCGATGCAAATAATCTGTTGCATTACACAAGCTTCCACCCAAGGGCAATGCTTCAAAGCCTTCCATATAGTCAGATCTTAAGACTCAAAAGGATCATCTCAGATCCAGAAGATCTAGTCAAGGAATGTTCTATCCTCGAAGGAAAATTTCAGAACAGAGGTTACCCTACGGAGGTCCCAGAAGTTGCCAAAAACAGAGCATCAGAAATCACACATACAGACTTGTTAAGAACAAAATCTAGTACAAAAGATACTCCACTACTATTCATAACGAAGTTATCAAGACAGAGTTTCCAGATTGCAAGGAGCATACAGAAACATTGGAATATCCTTCATAATGATCAGACCTTACAAAAATTATTCCCGAGCCCCCCGATTATGTGCTACAAAAGGGTAGAAACAGCCGCGACAAACTAGTCAAGGCTGAAAGAATACCAAAGGAAAGGCAACTCTTCTTAACCACTAAGAAGCTAGATACGTTCCCTGCTTGGGATGCACACATTGTAACAATGTCATTAAAGGAGATGTGGTAACTCACCCAAGAAGTGTCAGAAAATTAAGCTTAGAGACTACTCTACCTATTTGTCATCAGGAGTGATATATTTGCTGAAATGTCCATGTGGGAAAGTCTACATCGGCCAGACGAAAAGACCCATAAAATTAAGACTAACTGAACATAAATCAAACATACAATGCAATAATCAATACGCGCCAGTAGCACGCCACTTTAATGCTGAGAAACATTCAATTGCACAAATCAAATTTCAGATACTTGAAGTTGTAAAACGACCAACAAGGGGTGGAGATTACCAATCCCTCCTACTTCAAAGAGAGGCTTATTGGATCGACAAAATGGGCTCTTTACAACCATGGGGCCTTAATGAAGACTTTACTTTAAATTGCTTCCTATAAATAGGAAACACTAGACTACCAGTGCTAGACCTATGGTTTTTGTGATGATCAAACTATGTTTTTATTATTCTATTGTGAATTCTGTGTCAAGAAGCAGATTTGGATTGCAATGTTTGTTCTATCAGATATCATTTTATGATATGTCTCACTTATGGTTAAATTGTGTAAGATTATTTGAACATTCTGCCTTAAATTAGATGTACTGGACACTTGTCCACTTTGAACATTCTCTGTATTTTGAAAAAGACATCCATTTGAATTTTCTGAAACAAACTAATATTAGTCCCACATAGATTGGGTAGTTCCTCGCCCTGACGATTTGAAAGCATTGACATATATTGGGCTTATCCCATTTTTAGGTACAGTCATTCACTCCATTTTTTGGAGTTCTCCATTTAACGTTACTTAATCTCTAATTTGGTACCTATATTTAGTACCACTCCTTGTTTCCTTCCTTTACTTGTTCCTCTTCATTATATTACATTTGCGTCTGCCTATATCTTGCTTAATACTATTTTAGACCATCTGAGAATAGCCACTTTTCTCGTTATTAGATTAGCTCAGGACGTTATTTAACACTCCAATATGGCCACCTTCTAATGTCACTACATCAGTCCAAGATGGCCGCACTCCGACGTTACTCACATAGTCCGTCTTTTATCGTCACATCTATCATTAGAAACCCGAAAACTCGCGCTGTTTCCATAGTTGCAAAGGAAAGACGCCTTACTCCACAGCAGTTGCTGTTCTGAACAGTCCGCCTAGATGCAGGTAAGCATTAGCAGTTCTTTATTATCCCTGCCCCAGGATTACACATGGATTACAGATCTAACCCGTTAGTCGGGTTAACCTATTGTTTCATCCTTGCAGGGATCCACACGTACATACGGACAGATCGTGAGTTCTCTTACTTAGTTGCTTAACATTCGAATGTGTATATAATCGGATTGGTGTATCTACAGGCCCGAGACCGCCTGCCCGAGCATCCTTTCACTCAGCGCACGGAGCGTGGTAACCCGCGCTTCAACAATAAAAAGTTCTTCTTAAGGACACAATTACAAGGTAATCCATATACCGTCTGCTAGAGGTTATTAACCAAGTTGATTGCATTATTGTATATATAAGGTTCTTAAGGTACGCTTTTGTTATCCTTTTGTACCTGCAGACCAGTTTACGTATATCAAATTATTCATTGGAAGCACCGCTGCCTCACGTATGCCTGTATCGGAGACTGTACATCTCTAACTACTCCCGTTACTAGGGATCTATCCTCGACCTTTATTTACTTTTCAGGTATATCCTTTGGACATGCTCTACTTGTCTGTCTACTGCTCTTTAGTCTTTTACTACTTTTACACCATCTTTTGTCTTTGTTTCCTGTTGTTACAGTAATCTATTGCTCTCCAAGTTGAAGTATTTTACCCGCGGAAGCGCATTACATTCCTGAAATCGCTATCTCCATTATTTTGCACTTTGCATTTCGGAAGACATCGTTTCTACTGGTAAACAGAACCTGTTTATTCTTATCCATTGCTATTCCTACTGTGGGCTATACGGGTCTTTAGAACTAACACTAATACCATAGTCTTCTCCAGTCACGGGGTGGCCATGTCATTTGACTGTCAAATCGCGGTGTAGAGTGAATCCCCTTTGTAGATATAAATAATTTAATGGTACAAAATTCAACTGGAACCACTTTATCATGAATAATGATTGAATATGCCCACTCAGTATAGGGCACACTAAATGGATGTTCTTTTCTCTTTCTCTTTATACTATGTGACACACTAAAAAATGACACAAATTGTTTAATTGATCACACTGAAATATACAGCTCATGTACTACATCATATGTTAAGATATATTTTACAATATTATACAAACGTTCCTTCCTTTCTTTTTGCTTTAAGAATTTGATTTTGGCCTTTTGAAGAAGAGGAAAATATCCTCGAAACGCTTTGCCACTTGAATTGGATTCTACCACCTTTTCAAATTTACTGTGACCTGTTGATGCAAATTTTGTTTGCCTCTCTACTTGATATTGTTTTCTTGTGTTTTTGTGAATGAACATTGACTATATATTTTATAAATCAATTGAATTGTCTGGTTTACATTCTTTTCTGATATCAATATCTAAATTGAGTAGTGGACTTAGTCCACACATTTGAAAGTGTGCAGGAGACGTGAGGGTTCCTAGACTGAATCCTCTGCCTTTTTGTTTTCTAATGTTGGGGTTTTGTGCCATGGCCCCAGTTCCTCCCCCGCACCTAAAACTAACCTTAAACAGTTTGTAAAGAATATTCTTATCTCCATTTAATTTGAGGAGTGCACCCGTATTCAACCCTTCTACGATCATGTGTTCCTTACCATGCCAGGGGGTCGGGAGGAAATTGCTTTGGTTGCATGACTTGGTGCTTTTACTTATTACTATTTGAGATCCAGGTTGTGCACGTTTGTTCCCGATTTTCTTTAACAGATTGTCTGTCCTTTGCTGCATACACATCCTTGTTGTAACCCCATTCAGCATAGTTTTCAGCGGGCTCTGAGGAAAGGCTTGACCAAAACCCCTTAATTTGTTTTGAAGCAGGTAAACGCATACTGCAAGCATCAATGTGGGCTGGCCCTGCATCTTGGAAATTGCTTGGGTGTCCATAGGGTAGCAGGTTGGTACATGGTGGGCGACTAATTAGTTTGTCTTTTAGAGCCAATCTTATTTTGGGATATAGGTGGACAGTTGGTGGCTATAAAGGGCAGACCTTGGTTATAGCTCCATTGTACGATAGTGCGGTAGGAATTGTGGTATCGTGGAGAAATGGCCAAGATTGTGAAGATAGGCTGGGAAACCCCAGCGAAAGCGGAACAGATGGACTAGGAAATCCTGCACCCCATAACTGATATGATCAAAGTAAATGGCACAGGCTGCTTAATTAACAATCCATATGAAGCAGGGACGGCAGATAAATGCATGTCTCAAAAAGCTCTGAGGTTCTCGTACAATAGGACACATTTATAAATGAAAATGCGTCATTGCTGATGGCATGCTACAATCTTGGTTACAAAAACCTGTGGGATTTGTTAGGGAAGTAATCTACATAGAAAATGTTTAGAGGGTAATTCATAGAATTTAGCGCACAAGTGGCGCACACAGCTGGCGCACAGTGTGCGTGTGCGAATCTCAGCGCCAGCCGCGTGCACTAAAATCCATTTCCGCGCACAGCGTATTCATGGATTTTAGCTACCAAAATCAGCCGTGGTGCACAGTGGCGCAGCGACCCTGCAGCAGTGCCAGTTACGCCCCCAAGAACGTCCCTCACGTAAAGTCATCAAAATCCCCAATCCAGCGCAAAGGGCTGCGCTAACCCTGTACCAGTATACAGGGCCGCCACACAGCACACGGCAAGCAGGGAACGTGTATTACTCGGGTTTGCGGGAATTTTCACACGCGATCGGAGCGTTGTACGTGTATTTTGGGTGTGGGCGGGAAGTTTCACACGCGATCGGAGCGGGGTATGTGTAATTCGGGGGTGCGCGGGAAGTTTCACACGCGATTGGCCCTGTGCGAGTGGGGTACGTGTATTCCTGGGGTGCCCGGGAGGTTTCACCTGTGATCGGAGCGGGGTACGTGTAAATCGGGGGTGCGCGGGAAGTTTCACATGCGATTGGCCCTGTGCGCGTGGGGTATGTGTATAACTGGGGTGCGCAGGGAGTTACACACACGATTGGCCCGGTGAGAGTGGGGTACGTGTATTCCTGGGGTGCGCGGGAAGTTTCACACGCGATTGTCCCTGTGCGAGTGGGGTATGTGTATTCCTGGGGTGTGCGGGAAGTTTCACACGCGATTGTCCCTGTGCGAGTGGGGTACGTGTATAACTGGGGTTCGCGGGAAGTTTCACACGCGATTGTCCCTGTGCGAGTGGGGTACGTGTATTCCTGGGGTGCGCGGGAAGTTTCACACGCGACTGTCCCTGTGCGAGTGGGGTACGTGTATAACTGGGATTCGCAGGAAGTTTCACATGCGATTGCCCCTGTGCGAGTGGGGTACGTGTATTCCTGGTGTGCGCGGGAAGTTTCACATGCGATTTTGCTGTCAGAGCGGGGGACGTGAATTTTGGGGGTGCGCGGGGAGTCCTATACGTGAATTGGCAGTGTGGGTCCTCCCAGGTGTTCCCTCTACACCCTCCACGGCCCCTGCAGGCAGCCCACACCACAGGAGACTACTCTGCACCCTTGGTCATGTCCCGCAGGCAGCCCATCTACCATGGGCATGCCCCCCAGCCAAGCCACATGTCACCTTGCACTATTTATCACCAACTCATGTCCCCCTGCACCCCCACCCCACAGTACTGAGGGGCACCTGCCAGCAGGCCCCCACTCATGTCCCCCTGATCCCCCACCCCCCCAGCACTGAGGTGCACCTGCCAGCAGGCCCCCACTCATGTCCCACTCATGTCCCCCTACACCCCCACCCCCCAGCACTGAGGGGCACCTGCCAGCAGGCCCCTACTCATGTCCCCCAGCACCCCCACCCCCCAGCAGTCAGGGGCACCTGCCAGCAGGCCTCCACTCATGTCCCCCTGCACCCCCACCCCCCAGCACTGAGGGGCACCTGCCAGCAGGCCCCTCTCATGTCCTGCTGCACCCCCACCCCCCAGCAGTCAGGGGCACCTGCCAGCAGGCTCCCACTCATGTCCCACTCATGTCCTCCTGCCCCCACGTCATGACGATCCTCAATCATGGGACTAATGGCCAGCCACATCACACCCCATGCCACCCCAGCCCAAAGACCCAACCAAGTATTGTATCCACCCACATAGAAATGCCCATTACATGATACAACCCGAATGGCAAGTATGTAAATAAACACATGTCCGTCACACACACACAATGGGTGCAAGTGAATGTGAAAACCCACATCATGACATGCATGAAATCAATGAGAGAATACCACACACCGAAGTATGAAACAAAAATGTATTGAATCCAAAATGAATGTAATGAAAAGAAAACACACAATAATGTGAAGAAGAAATAAAACGCAGCATGTCCAGAAAATAATCAAAAATATGAAATCAGAATCCAAAGAAATCCAAATGAAAATGTGTCGAAAGTCTCAGTCCAACAAAGCAAATCCAAGGGAAAAAAATAAGTGAAATCCATTGCTCATGGTGAAATGAAAAAAAAAAACCACACTGTTAAACTATATACACATCACCAAACCAGGGTCCATGAGCCCAACAATTGAAATGAAACCTACAAAAAAGACTACCTAATAAAGAACTATATACAAAAACGTGGTGCATTGTCCAATCAACCCAAAATAAACAAAAACAGAAAGGAAACCTAACACTATCTAACTATTTACAATGGCAGCGGGCTAGTCCGACGGCTCACTTATTGATGTCCCGGGCCAGGGCATCATCGAACTCCCGCTCAGTATCCTGGAGGCAGTCCTCTTCCATGGCCCCGAGGGTTCGCAGGGACAACGACATGTTCACCTCCAACTCCCTGCGAATTGCCTCGAGGCACTCGGCCCGCCTCAGGGCCCTCCGCATGGAGTTCTCCGCCCTGACCATTGTGAGCCATGCCTCTTCCGCCCGCTGCCACTCCGCATCTATGGCGTGGCCCAACCGCTGCCACACGGAAGACACTTGAAATCCGGGGTCCTCCTGCCCGATGGCCGATGCCTGCCCCTCCGATGTTGAAGGCCCTGAGACATCATTGCTCCCACCATGTTGCTGCTGCTGTGCCTGTGCCTGCGCCCTGGCTCTTGCTGCCTGCACGTCCTCCTCCGGCTGGGGTGCAGTTGTCGTGGTGGCCACCCCTGCTGGATGTCCGACTCCCGACTTTGGCAGGGATGTGTCCTCCAACAGCCTGGCCGCTGGATCAGGGGCAGCTCCACAGGGTACCCAGGTGACACATGGGTGGGAAGATGGCATGGAGGACGACTGGCATGCAGGGGGCTCAGGGGAGGAGGGGGTTGCAAGAAGGTCCAGCACATGAAGGAATCCAGCACCAGTGACCCGTCCCAGTAGGTCAACGTGGTCAAAGAGGCATGCGAGATGATGTACAGTCTCTCCACGAAAAGACTGCAGGTCACCTCGCATGCCCCGTTGACGCAACGCTATCCCACTCAGGACCCGGATAGCCACGTCTGCAGGGAGAGGAAGGCCAGTTGTCGTGTGCTCATCCCCTCCCTGAAAACGGGTCTGGACGTAGGCATCCCTGCTGGTGCCAGATGATGCAGTGACAGGATCAGGGACAGGATTACACACAGGCACATCTGCGGCGGCCTGTGCTGCCTCCTGTCCCTGCCCCTGCACTGCACCACTAGCACCAGTGGAATCCCCACCTCCACACCCTGTATGTGTCCCTTCCACGGCCTCCTCCTCCACCAAACCCCCCACCAACCTGGATGACTCCGTGCCAGCTTCCTCCGTTGGACCCTGTGGGGTCTCAGCTGCCCCTTCTGCTGCCGAGGAGTCCACCTCCGACCTCTGCCTCTTGGACCTACCCTCGGCAGCTGCAGCCTGGGACGCGGCACCAGACTCCTCACTCCCCGACGAGATGACAATCTGGGAGGGGAGCCGAGCCCTGCGTCTCCGGCTGGTGGTGCGATCCCTGCCGCTGTACTCCACAGCAACCTCTCCGCCCTCTTCATCAGTTGACGCTGCAGACAGGGAGAGATAAAACACAGACATCAGGGCACTGTACAATGGACTGATACACACATAACAGTTGCACATGAGTGGCAGTGTCAAACTTCAGACATGGCATCACACTCCACGACACACATGTCATTTCAACTCACACACATGAGCATTTCCACAGCAATATTGCACCAGGCAGCAATATCCATACACATACAACAGCATGAACAGCCGAAGGTGAGCCTGACATCACATGAAACACAGGGAGTGCACTAGACACGCATACACGCCACCACACTTACATGCATGTCTACATCTCCTCCAACTGTTGCAGTGATGCGATCACCATACATGTCACATCTGGCATTCAGCCTTCTACATATCAGTGTCACGTGCATCCATGTTGCATCACAGTTGCACACTTGTCAAATACACACACATGCACATGTAAACAGTGCCGATACATGCAGCAGGAACCACCATCCATGTGTGACACCACAACCATGCCAACGTACATACACAGAAATTCAAACATGTGTCTACCACACCTGCATTTGCACAGCATGCTTACCAACACATACATCATCAATGTGTCTCACACCTAAGAGGACTCACATGTGGCAGCCTCACGCCCCTGTTCAAACACATCCCTACATGGCCCTGCGAAAACACATGTGCAACCTGCACACTACTGGCACACCACCACACGCACAGCGTCCAATCAGTATGCATGTACACTTACCGCTCGACTCCAGACGGGTCTGCCTCTCAAGGACCTGGACATGGAGCGCTGGGCATACGTGTTCCAGGACCCTCATCCGGTGGTCCGACAGGTGGCCCCAGCGCCCCTTGGCATCCGCTGCATTGAAGAGGCGCCGGGCCTTGTTGAGGGTCCTGGACCTGAAGTCCTCCCAGCGCTTCTTGACATGGTGTAAGTCGCGGACTGCCACCCCCTCAGTGTTGATGGCAGTCACGATGTCCATCCAGATCCTGGTCCGTCCTTCATTGTCGGCGCGTGAACTTCCAAAGAGGGCATCATACTGCCCCAGGACTTGCTCCAACAGGACACCGACTTCCCTGGCACTGAAGCTGGTGGCCCTCTGCCTCTCTGGCTGGGGGTTGCCAGTGGTGCCAGATGGTGTTGTGCCCGACATGGCAACCCCAGAGACAGGAGTGGGTGGGCAACTGGGTCCTGGGGCTGGGCTGTGGAGCGATGGTATCCCAGTCGGGAGTCTTCAGTTCCAGCAGGGGTGGTCACAGCAACTGCACCCCTGGCTGATGTGCAGGCAGCAAATAGCAGGGCACGTGGGCAGCAGGCAGTCAGGCAGCAGCAGATGGCAGGTGGGAGCAGCAGCAGATGGCAGGTGGGAGCGTGCTTGGGGCTCTGGGGGGCAGTAATTCAGCCTTCTGGGCAGGAGCGTGGTCTTCCGTGTGTTGTTGCGGAGCCAGCTTGATACGGAGTGATTTGGCACGTGAAAATCTTGCACGTCAGCATGTAATTCGATGAAAAGCCCGTAAGCGCGTCAGCACACGTACACGGTTTCATTGGACCAAAGGCCCTTAGCGCGTAAGCGCTTCTGTGACGTGACTCGCGCAGGCATTTCCCTCTTGACGTGGCAGCACGCGTGGAAAAACTGCACGTCCGCATGTGGATGCGTGTAATCCGAGGAAAGGGCCTAAGCGCGTAGGTGACGTGACGCGCGCGGGTGTTTCCATCAACACGGGTGCATGTTCATCGTACACGTCCAAAAACTGCATGTCCGAGTGTCAGCTCGTGTAATTGGAGGAAAGGGCTTTAACGCGTACACGCATAAGTGACGCTGTACGTGTGGGCCGCTTTAAAAGGTATGTGTAGGACCCCATTCCCGTGTACGTGCTTTTCGTGGAGAGCGAGTGGGTGAATTCTGTACTTCTTGTCGGTTCACACGCGATTACTTCACAGGATTTCAAGTTCGTACTCCCTGTTACCTCTGACAGCGTTCTTTATTCTTTTTGGGCCTGTCTCGTCAGACAGCGTACAAATCTTCTTTTGGCGGGGGTGTTGCCAACGGGCACATGCGCGTCTTTTTCACGTTCTTTTTCCAGGCAGACAGTGAGTCGCGCACGTATTTACCAACTGTGCTTGCCCCGTGTGTCACGTACCCCTTCAGAGGTCATTGTAGGCTGCGTGTATTATGCGTACGCTTATTTTTGTGTTTCTGGGTGCCACAGCGTAGTGCGGGTTCATTTTTTCACGCACGTGGTCTACGAGGGGTTGCGTGCACGTTGTTTTTTGATTTTGGGCTGCCTGTGCGTTGCGTGACCCGTCATCTTCCCCCAGGGATCACAGACAGCTGTGTTAGAGCACTAGGGTACAAATTCCATCTAGTACCATACCCCTTTCACCCCCAATTGCCCAGGACAATAGTTTACTGCTACTCCCATACGCAAAACAACATCAGTGCCATGGTTGGGAGGTGACCAAGCGGTAAGGGAGGCAAAGGTGGCCGACCTTCAAAAGGTGGCCGTGGTGGGCGCGGTAGGGGACGTGGCCGGGATTTGCAGGGTGCCCCTAAACCCCCTTGTGTGGAGGACCAATCAGGGACACCCAAACCCCCCCCATGGTTGAGGGAAACGTGGCTGACACCACCCCAGCTCAGCGCTTGTTGGACCAGCCCATTGTGGCACCTGACCTGGCACAGGATGACTCCCAGGCTGACTTCCAGGTCAGCAAGTCTAGGCCACGTGTGGCGGTGCAAGTTGGTGTCACCAAGCCACGTGGATCTGGGGCAGCTATGTCATCTGCTGCCCCAAGTAGGCAGGGTGGGGAGGCTGCAGGGGCAGCTGCAGCTCCATCCACCCCAGCTCTGAGTCTCCCAGCCAGGACAGTGTCGGTCCAGGTCCATCAAACTGACGTTCCCCCTGCCAACATCACACTTCTGCCAATGCCTGCACCAAGGCCTATGGTCATTGTGCATTCCTACTACCCAGTCCACCGGTGCTTCTGCCCCTACTGACCAGAGCGGCATAAGCCACTCAGGCTCCGCTCCACCTTTGAAAAAGAGGAAGAAGGGTGCTCTGGCACAACAGGCTGAGACCCCAGACACGGCTACACACTCCGGTACGTCAAGGAAGCCTAGCTTTAATGACCCGGAACTTGATGCACTTGTGAGCTATGTGTCGGCACATAGCCGCGAAATGTTGGTGACTGCAGGGTGCAAGACCACACCTGGTCAACGTAGGGCACACTGGCAGACCATTGCGGACCGCATATGTGCCCTTGGATTTGTGAGGCGCACAGCTGATGATTGCTACAGGCGGTGGAATTACCTGAAACGCAGAGTAAAGAACAAGCTGGCCTCAAATCATGCTGCTACTCTGTTGACTGGCGGAGGGTCTCCACAAGAGCACAACGAACTCACTGAACATGAGTCTGTTGCTGGGACCTTCGTCACAGAGGAACAGATCCAAGGTGTGGGAGAACTACCTAATTACGACGCATTGTCCGGTGAGTGCCCATGCGTGTGTGTGTGTAATCCATGTGTATGTTGTTTGGGTGACGGGTTCTGATTGAGTGCCAGGTGAGGGTGTGTACTCCTGAGTGTTATGGGTCACCCATTTGCTTCATCCCATACATTCACGTGCCTTGGATTTGGGTATGACTGTATCCCTTCTGCCCACAGTTGCCAATTACGCCCAGATTAGTGCACTTTACCTTGAACTGTCATCTTGCAACTACATTGGTCAGATTTTGTAAGTGTTCATTCAGGCTTATTGTTTCCACTCTCCCATTTGTAGTACGCATTATTCTGCCCTATTGCAACATATGTGATATGCTTTTGTCATTGTTTACAGCCCACAATGGGCCACTACTTTTAGCTGGTTATGTTAATGATTACACCATTCAGGCCGATGGAGTATTGGGCTGCAGAAATGTTTTATTAGGGCCTGTTTGCATGTAGAAGATGACAGATGTTTCCTGTAATGCTAAAGTGACCAACCATTGATCAGCCCACAATGACTGTGTTATTGGACACTGGATGTGTTCAGTGTGTGGCACATGCATATTTTGCAACACTATTCAGCATCAATCTTCGCATCATGTCGATGTGACATGGATGTGTGACAGTTCTCATTCACTGACATATTGCTGTAGTTTTGTAATTTACCATGGCTATGCTACATGACATCTGTGTGGCGGCATGTGTCATGTATGTGTATTGGACATGCAACTCACAGCCTGATGTGTGATGCCAGTGCTACCCAACATGCTGCAAATGTGTTGCATTTCCATCTTGCTCTCCCCAGTGTCTGCCTTTTTGACTACACTTCCAACTCTTTGACAGTGCATGCATGGCAGGGTTATAGTCATGTGGGACATGTGTAAATCATGTACTGGATCTCTGTCTTGTCACGGCCTATGTGTGTGCTATGGTGCTCATGCCTGTTTCCATTTGTTGTCTTTCATGTTTTTGCAGGTGATGACACACTTGGTGCTTTTGAGGTTGAGGAGATGGTGCAGACCCAGGGGGAATCTCAGGCACGACCGGGCACCAGTGGGGTACGTGGTGTGGTGGTGGGTGAAAACCCAATGTTACTGCAGACCATACTGTCCAGGGGTGCCTCTGGGTACATCCCCCAGACCTCTATTCAGGTGCAGAGTCGGATGATGAGACTTATGTGCCATCGCAGGTAAGTGTTTCTGGCAGGGATTCTGTTCTGTCCAACCCAGCTGCACCAGGGGTAGAACCCTCTATGGGGATGTCAGTGTTGGTAAGTCCGCCTTTGGCGGTTACGGATGCAAGGTCACACTCCACAGCATCTGATGCTGTTCCTGGGCCAGCAGATCAGAGGGGGAATGCAGTCCTGCAGCCTCAGGCAGTGCCAGCACAGCAAGGTGCAGATCGCCTTGCCCCAAACAGGTGTAGTGCCCGTCGACACGGTGGCCGTGTGCCACTAGGCAATACTGTATGGGAAAACTCCATGTACGGTATGGCAACCCAACAGGCAGCATCAGTAGAAATGATGGCTTAGGCAATGGAGAGAGTGACCACTTCCATTATCCCCCTGAAAGGCAGATGGAGCAATAACAGCAGGCAACAGACTCCATTTTCCACTCACACAGGGAAGACATGTTGGCGTCCAACAGGGACAGACGGCGGCACTGGAGACTCTGCGCGAATCCATATCAATAGAGTCCCAGGGCCACAGGGAGGCCCTGAGGGTAAAACTCCATGACCTCAGGCAGAGTCTGCTTGAACGTGAGGCTTCCCGAAATGTTAGGGCAGAACAGCAGCTGGAGCAGCTCACACGTTCGCTCTCAGCTGAGCTGCATGCAACACGTGAGGAGATCCGGGTATCGCGTGAGGCCATGTGTGCAGAAATGCAGGCAACCCGTGATCTGCTACATGGGGATCTCCGCACTTTAATCCTCCAGAATCAGACCTTCCAGACCCGCATGCTTGCTGCCATGGAGGACCATACCAGGGCTTTGCGTGGGCTGCCTCCCATAGTGCCACCGCCTCCTGATGCAGCAGCAGAGGATGAGCAGAGCGACAGCAGTTCTCCCACAATGGCATACCCGTGCAGGCCATGAGCCCAAGGAGGTTTTTTTTTCTTTTTGCAACATCCACGCAGGTGGGTGTTGGTGTGCACCCTGTCCTCGAACCTCCTGGGTAGCCTCCCCCACCCTTCCTGGCCCACACATGGCCTTTTTTGATTTTTGATTTATTTTTTTTACAGTGTGTTGCCTTGTGTGGCTCCCGTGGGCATCCACTGTATTCCGGCTGGGCACATGCAGGCTTGTCCTGAGTTTGGGTTAGATGCTTGGGTTTCTGAGACACACACCCCTCCTGCTTCCCGTTTCCATGGGCTTGCAAAGGGTGTGACCAAGTGACAGTGAATTACACAGTGATGTTGGGCTCCCATGAGCTGTGTGGGCAGTCTGTAATCAATAATGTGTAGACATCCCTAGTGGATATTGTTGTTGTATTGTACACTGCATGGTGTATTGATATTTGCTTGTGCATCCATGTCTTCCTCCTAATCTGCAGGTTCCTTCCTCATGTCTTCACAAGGCCGTCTACTTTGCAGATGCAGTTCATGTTGTATGCAGTACACTGAGACATTTGCGTGGCAGCAACACTCTACAGTTGTAAGGGGTTGATGTGCTGGCGTATTCATGTTGGAAGACTACCACTGCTTGAACTTAGTACTGTCATGTTTTTGCATTTTTCCATGGTGTGTTGCAGCATTGTGTTGGTGGTAAGTATTTGGTAATGTGTGCTGTTAGTTATACATTACTGGGAGCATATTGTGTGTGGGCAGTTTCCATTAGGGACAGTGTATTTTGTGACACTTGTGTCAGGTCTTGTGCATTGCTTTGTTTGCTTTCACATTGCATGACATGCTATGATGTGTTTGGTGGTGGAGCTGGGGAGGGGTTGGGTGACATGGCGCTGTTCTCATGTTGTATTTACCAAGGGGGTAATGAATTTCGCAGCATAGATGTATGTCTTTTGATGACACAGCATTGGTGGTGTTTGGGTAGGTAGGGATGCACACAATGTTACACTTCCAGGTGACCAATCTCAGGATGGTATGGTTGTGACAGTTAAGTGTCCCTTATGTCATCATCATTGATTGTCAGCTGGTATGTGCCAGGGCTGTGTGCACTCCACAGGGGTGTGATTTTAGGTGAAGTAATTAGCCACCAGCTGTGTACGGGCTGCCTCACCACGTGCCCTTTCCCCTCCAATGCACAGTGGGTGTGCATGTGGTTGGGGATGTGGGGGCACCACCATGTCCACCGGCAGGCCCCGGCGTGTTGCAACGTTGTGCAGTACACATGCTGCCACTATGATCCTGCACACTACTGGGGGAGCATATAACAGCTGCCCACCAGAGCGGTCAAGGGAGCGAAAGCGTGACTTGAGCACTCCGAATGTGCGCTGCACTATGCCCCGGGTTGTAATATGGGCTGTGTTGTATCTTACCTCGGGTGGCGTGGTGGGAATCCGAATTGGCGTCATCATGTGGGTGCTCAGAGGGTAGGCACTGTCCCCTGGGGAGGTGGTGATGGGTATCGTTAGTGGGGTTGTGACATTACTCAGTATCTGACATGCATGCATGTGCAGTGGCATTTATACTCACCAAGCAGCCATGTATCGCCATGCCGCCCAGCTTCTAGGTCCCGGTTCAGGGTTGACATTCTGTAAATGAAACTGTCGTGGGTGGACCCTGGATAGTTGACATATACTGAGGTGATGATTCCCTTGGCATCACATACTACCTGCATGTGCCACCCCATAGAAATCCTGGACGGCAGCCTGTATTCAACAGCTTCAGGTAACACCAAATTCTGCAGTATGATTGGTCTTTCATTATCTGGGAAAAATCTAATATCTGGCATGGAGATGATCACTTTGAGGAGCCCATAGACCAGTCCCCAGATTGGAGTTATGAGCAACCACTAGGCGAAGCCCCATAGCTGTCACCGTCTACTACCCTGGATCCAGACACATTGTACTTAGTTCCTCCCGCTTCACCCCCTATAAAATGGGCATCTCCCATCGATAACCAGCTGGCATTCAATGCTATCCTGAAAAAAGGCAGTACACTTTCAGATGCCACTCAAGAGGCAATGCAAGACACCAACTTCGTAGAGGATATTTTGGAAGACAAGTCAGGCGATACCTCTGTTAAACACCATCAAATGGCGTATTCCCCCTCCCCCCACAACCCCCTCTTTGCTGACTCCATGGCAAAGAAGGGCAGTAAACCCACGGGTCGACTACAGACCCACTTTAGTTCCAGGGACATGCCACTCCCAATTCCCTAGTGGTAACAATGACTAGGAAAAGAGCAGGAGTACCCTGGTCTACAGCTGAAGCACTGCCAGATGAGGACTGCAAGAAGTTGTATGCCAGGGGGAAGCGCATTACAATAGCAGCAGCCTATTCCACCAGGATAGCTAACACTAGCACATTGTTGGCTAGTTGGTTATGTCCAGTGGAACCTTCTCCAGGAAGGCCTGTAGGAAGTCCCAGAGCCAACACGATAATGCCTGCTGGCGGTTGTGTCGAAGGGAAGTCAGGTGAATCAAAATATTCTCAACACCCTGGATGCTGCAGAGACAACAGGACGAACACTGGCCCATGGTACCTTGTTGAAAGGCACACATGGTTGAAGAACTCTGGATTCAAATTGGAAACAGGGGCTTACCTCATCAACAAGCCGGTTGTAGAATCTAACCTGTTGGGGAAAGGGGGTGGACAAGGCTTTAGAGACTGCCGAAAAGGAACATGAGACTTTGAAGTCACTTAGTCAGATAACGGAGACCCCATCAGCAGCGAAGGGGTAGCTCTTGCTGCCACTTTCATTTCGTGGACAATCTTTCCCACATTTCCCCCTCCTCCCCAATCGGTACAGAACAGGAAATGCATCCTGGTCATCAGGACAGGGGGTGGCTACCTCCAGCCAAGAGGACAGTGCTGTGGCAGGAAGGGGTAGAAGCACCACCCCACAAGGCTCCTCTGCCTCACATCACAAATGACTCACCGATCCGGGTCCCCTCCCATGCCTCCACAGTCGGGGGACGGATAACATCTTTCTTCCAGGCATGGGAGAGAATTACCACAGACCAGTGGATGCTTAAGACCATCACCCACGCTTACTGTATCGAGTTCAGCTGACCACCTCGATACTGGCCACAATGTACCAGCCACCAGAGTCACTAGAACATCCTGAAGATCCTGCAACAACCAGAGGTCAATCCTGCAAGAAAAGGGCACGATCTAAGTTGTCCCCGTTCTACAGGTAAATGAGGGTATTAAGTGTACTTCCTTGTACCCCAAAAGATCTCACCATGTGCTAGACTTGCGCCCAGCAAACAAATTTGTCAAACCACAAGTTTCGTATTACAACACTGCAAGAGGTAATCCCTCTAATAAAACAGGTGATTACATGCGAACATTGGACATGAAGGATGCATACTTGCATATTTCAATGCTGCCAGCGCACAGAAAATACCTAAGGTTCATGATGGAGGACAAACACTCCATTCAAGGTCCGGTCCTTCTGCATTACATCAGCCCAAGGCTTTTTAGAAAGGTACTGGCGGTAGTAGCGGCTCACCTGTGCAGGCAGTCCATTCCAGTCTATCCTTACCTCGACCACTGGCTAATAACAGGGGGTTCGCCCTGTAAATGCCTATCAAACACCCAAAAGACAGTATATCTACTCTTCCGTTTCTGGGGGATCTAATTCAGACAGAAGATAGGCTCGTCTTCCCCTCCAATGAGAGGGTCCAAAACCTGCTGTTCCCGATACCTCACTATGTATCCAGTCACCAGGTGATCAAACACAAAGCCATGCGACTGATGGGGATGATGGCTTCCTGCATCTACATAGTACCTCATGCTCGCCTGTGCGTGCACCCAATGCAAGAGTGGCTCTCAAGCCAATGGTGTCGGGCCAGTGGGATGATCTAGTGGGTGCCTCGGCAGCCCTCGTTCAGTCTGCAGTGGTGATCAAGGGAAAACCTTCTCCAGTGGAAATCTTCACCACCCCCGCAGTAGAATCCACTCTTACCACAGACTCATCTCTGACTGGGTGGGGAGCTTGCCTTCAGCACACAGCGTGTGGTCACCAGCAGAAGCATCCAAACACATCAACCTGTTGGAACTGCTAGCAGTGTTCAAGGCCATGAAGGCCTTCCAGACACACCTCCAGGGGAAGACAGCGCTAGTTCTCAGACAGTAATACGGCCATGTACTAGTTAAATAAACAAGGGAGCACTCGCTCTGTCCAAATAGTCCCAAAAGTATGTGGATGGATGATGCACGGTGAACGACGAATAACGTGGAAATAAGCAGACAGGATGATGAAGGATAACATGTATAGATCGGATGAAGTGCATTGATTATAAGGAATACTTAGAACTGATGGAGTGGAGTGCATGGAACGGTTTGGAGTGCATGGAACGGTTTGGAGTGCATGGAAATATTGGAGTGTGCTCGATCTCAACCACCATATCACATCTCCACGCTTACTCTCTGCCTTACACCACCACTCAACTAGAACACAGAGATACTATGACACCATTCGGTATAGCTGTTCTCATACCATCACTTGCCTCATACTCCCCATCATCCTAACTAAACACAGCTGGTTATACACCCTCCAGCCTAGGCGTTCTCCTCATGCCTAACGCAGCCAGAATCGGTCTGGATAACAACCTGTCAGAACGAACACATACTCTTGATCTCCCAACCACCACACCTACCTACCACACCTAAGAAGCAGCTATCACACGACTCACACCTGCTGCACACATATCCGGTGCTCACACGCACCTTATGACTCTCTCTCTCTACTGACTTGAACTTCGGTTCCCGAGGGCGTTCAACCTACCAGCGCCTTGAGATCATGCCAAATGTACATAAGGCGCTATATAAATGCAAAATAACATAACATAACATAATGGCTTGCAGTGTGTGACACTTTAGCAAAAAGGTGATATCACTTCTTATTATCCCACCACAACTCGTTCCAGTTGGGTTCTCTGATTTAAAATGAATCAGTAGCACAGCTACCAGATTCCTCTGAGTTAAACTGGAGTTGAGGAGGCAGAGTGCCTCTTAATACAGTGCGAGGCTTTTCAAGTAATCATCTGGGTTCCTGAGAAAGCAAATCAGGGTATGAAACATGCATCAACTCTGGAGCGCATATAATATATCAAATATAACCTCTGCTGCGAGAAGTGGCTCATTATGAATTTTTATAACTTCATAAAAATTGTTTTATTCTGGAAAAATGAATTTAGTGTACCAATGACAGTAACTACCGATTGGCAGCTGAGAGTGAGCAATACTCTCCAAAAACACATCCAGTTTATTATTTAGGGAGCACTGATCACATTCTGTCTTATCCAGGTGACCCCTTTGTGCAATCTCTTATCTCCATATGTCAAATTGACGTGCATTTGAAAAATGAACATCATTCTGTAAAACCAAGCATTGACAAAGCCTTTGGTTTTGTCTTTTGTGTGGTGAAAAGCTTTTCTGTATCCAGATCATATACCCAGATGCTCAACCTATTTGTTAGATGTTGCAATCATATAGCGGACCATTATGTAATACATACAGGCTCCTGTCGTAGTGACTGACTTCATTATCAGGCAATTAATTGCAATTTATTTTCAGATTATCACACTATTCCCTCCCACTGCACCCAGCCTCCAGTATATGGCCATGCACGAAGGGCACACGGCTGATTTCTCTTCCCATATGGCCATACCGGATGTGTCTCTCTGGTTTCGGTCAGTTTATGGCAACACCTAATGGACAATCAAGCCTCCAGACTTTAAGGGTATACTGGAGTACATGTCATGGCTGTCACACAACCAATCACTGACAAATGTCAGTACTTCCCTGCAGTTGCATAGGCAGGCTCTGGCCTGAGGGACAAGTTGCGCTGTCCTTTTTCAAGGACGCAACGACTGACATTAAATGCAGGGGCGGCATATGTATGGCATAGGAAGTCAGGCCCTATCCTTAATCTTCTAAAAAGATAAAATGCCCTTTATCGCATAGTGATAAGGTAGGAAACTCCTCTACCCAGCAACATACCTTTTCTCTAGTCAGTGGACTGCTGACAGCCAGTCCCAGAGCTGTGCAAAGTATTTCAGCAGAACTATACAGAGATACCAAGATAAGAGATGTGCTTACTCCCTCTAAGCAGCCTTGATAAGTGTTATGCACAGTCAGAGTATATTTAATGGCCAACCCCTATCCCTTAAGTAGAATTCTTAAGTAACTTATTTTTTCCCACAAGAATTCCATGAAGATCTCCTTTTTCCATGTTTATCGAGCTCTATTTTGAAAAGGATCCAATCAAAAGCAATATTGATACAACATTGGTCAGGAATAACAACCCTACCATTGAGAAGAATAGTCATTACATTACAAAATGTCCAGCTTGCCCTTGAAACACTTTCCTAGTCAGCCAATCATTCATCATTTCAACTTTATTTCAGTAGACAAACATAAAAGTAAAAAATAGAACAAAAACACGAAGGTCCCCCCAATACCGATATCATTCCCAACCAAATACAAAAAGCCAATGATATTATATTAAAAACAATTCACAAACAGCTTGAGATGATGAACATGGTATGAGATTGCTGAAGATGTTCTCTCTTTTCCATCATGCTTTGCCAAGATAACTCGAAACAGAGTGCACAAGATCATTGGTGTTGGCCTAATGATACAGTTCTTCCACTACAAGCTGGGATGTTATATCTTGATCTGCAGGCCATGATTTAAGGGTTTTCTGGTGAATAGCGGCGTACATGGGGCACTGGAAATAAAAATGCTACACCATTTTGATTATCCAGAGACAGAATGGGAAGCAATCAGAAAGGGCTCTATCCCACCGACCGTAACTGAGGCAATTGGTAAAATACCTAGGCAAAACTTTATAAATAAGGCTCTCTGGGTAGGACTTGTAATAAAGCGAAAATACTCTTCCAAGGTATAGCCTTGCATAATTGACAGGTAGGTGTAACCGATCAACAAACACAAACACCTCGTTATGTGTTGTCTTGTGGTATAATCTCGGTGGGCATCCATGACTTCCTTCCTGGTGTTTTTGGAGATGCCCTCCAGTATTCCCGGTTTAATAAGCCTAATGAAACTTTAATATGTTTGAACCATTGAATAGTTAAGATGTTGGGATGAATTAGAATATCTATTAGGGCTAATCTATATTTAGAATTGCAATCCAAAGCCCAAATGCGTACCCAGAAAAGTAATAGTTGTCAGAGTCGCCTGGTCTTGTATAGGTCTAAGGACAGTCAAAATGAGTGCAGAATGTCACATCAAAGAATGCTATTTGATATAACCAATAGTTTTCATCAGTGGCTTGCCTTAGTGGCAAGCTTTGCAGTAAACCAATATCGATCCTTGGCATTTGTGCTGAAGAACAGACATATTCCAAGAAATGCCCATCCTTGGAAAATATGTCAAAGTCAGACAGATATTCAACAGGCTGTCATGTATAGATACATAATGATGACTGATTGACAGGCATTGGAGCGGAGTACCTACTTGGGCAATACTTTAAAATCTATTCTGTGGCAATATTTGGTAATGGTTAATTCATCCATCCATTAGTTATTTAAGAAATCATCCACTCAGAAAAATGCAGCCAAGGAGCTAAGGAAAAACAGCACTACATTCTTTGCAGAAAAACCATCTGCCAATCAAAATGTAGCCAAGGAAAAAACATCGTATCAATGGAGGCCAAGTCATCTGCCTAGAAAAATTCAAAAACCAAGTTGTAGAGACATTTTCACAAAGCGCAAAGAGAAACTGAAATGCTAGAAATGAACTGCAATGAATACTACTAGCAGCGCTTTGCTAATCCGCTGCATTGTTATATCTTTCCTGTGCTCTCTAAGATGGCACTGCAATTTGCCAACTCCTCTCCTTGTTCTTCCACTGGTCAGCTACCTTCAAGTCAACCTCTACAAATTAATCTGTCAGTGCGACTGTCCCATTTTCTAAAGATCATTTATTGAAATACATGACAGTAGAACCCAAACACAATACTGGGACAGCAAGCCACCAAAACCAACAGACACTGCTCTGGAGTTATCATATCGGTCACACAATAATAGAGTAATCCCACAATCAGCTAATCCACCGCAGGGAAAAGTAAAGGGAAATTGAAGGGGGAAGGAGAGAAAGGCAGAGCACAGTGGACCAGAGAGAAGAGGCCGCTTGAATATTCGTTCATGATAAGATTTATCTAAGCAAAGAAAGCAAAATTGCTTGCAAAGTTTCCCACAAAACCATCCGATCAATTCTCAGGATAAAAACATGTAAATTATGCAAATGCCTGTACTGTGTAGGATGCATGTATCTGTGTTTAACGGCTAAACTTTAATAGCACTTCAAAGTTATCTTTAAAACCAAATATCATATATTGCATACTGCTTGTTCAAAATGCGGATAACAAAACAAAGCTACTTTGCCAGAAATAATGAGTGCATCTTGAAACACATTTAAGTTTGCCTGCAAAATATTGAAAACAAAGCACTGCTAGTTAGCAGACAAGAATCAGTACATTCTAAACACATTTAACTCTCACTGCCTGCAAAATATTGAAAACAAAACACTGCGTTTCCATAATATTTGCATCTTCTAAACACATTAAGCTGCACGAACAAGCAGTATATTCGTGTACTCAGGCATTTCTGGTATTCAAAACACACACATTAGTGGTACATGATAGTAGTAAGTTAAGCCAAATATGGCCTGCAGCATAAGGTCACTAATGGTCAGTGAACACATAGACAGAATCACACCAATATAAATCTGCCATCACATCAAATTACATGCCCTAGTTGATCCCTTTCGAAAATAACCATGTAGTGGCACACATGTAAGATTCAATTAGATGTGCTCAGAATGCCGGTCAAGGTGAGCTTTGTAAACAACTAAAACAAGTCAATCTTGAGTCCAATCTACCTAGGCCAGCTAAGGGTGCTTAGATATGTTTGATAACTGGGCAGTCAAGTAAATAGACTTTACAGAAGAGAAACACATCTTTTGCTCCCGTTTTCAACACAAATCTGGGACCCACTCTACTGTGCAATAGCCACACACAAGAAATGTGTATCTTGCATTCAGAGGTCTAGTCGTTGCCCCAGATGTGAAGTTTAGGTCCATCAGGCATAAACAGAGTTCCCAACATGGTGGATGCCAGCCCACGTCCTGGACCAAAGAGACTTAAGAGAAGTTGACGAGAAATAATAATTGTAGGATACGCGTATTGAAAGAATAAACAGATTGAGGAGTAAATATTTGTCCTTTTTTACCTAAAATTTCATACCGTTAGCAACTAAACTAAAGAATGGGATATTACATAAACCCCAACAGAGGGACATTGAGAGGAGTAAAGCTATGGATAAACCGGAATGCCTAACAACATCCCTTATCAGATTAGTTGAACACCACTCTCCTTAAAGGAGGTAATCTTTCAGTATGAATTATTGTGAAACTTGGGCTTGACCGAAAGTAGCAGTGCTCATCCACTTTTTTATCTTGACCTTTGCAAGAAAACAATAGTATAGTCTCTCAGTAACAAATCTAAGAATTATGGGGAACCTACATCTCTAAAGCAAATCATATGCAATGGAAGGCACATTTTACACCTGAGAATCTTGAAAGACAAGATAAATGCAGTATATGAAGAAATCCTTCGGTTTCCTACTTTGATACTTTATTTTTTATTTATTTATAGAGCATCCTATGGTTAAAATGAAGCCTATGCACTCTGAACACATATAATACAAAGTGTTATCTATAAATACACAACATAAATAAATTACATCATCTTATAAATGCCTGTTATTGACATTATCAAAGTCGAATAATTATAAACATCTTGTTATACCAAGTATTGACCATTCATATAGCTAGTATTAAATTATTAAAACAATGACATTTCAAGAACAATTAATCTGTCTGCTTTCGATAATTTCCATGAGATAAGTAACCAAAAAACAAACTATGGTCAAGGAAAGACCACATTTAGTACCTTCTCGACAGCATGCCCAAAAAAGCGCTTGTCACTCTTTTCTGTATCAGATATACATATTTTTTTAAACTTTAAACGTGATTCTGTCATTTCTCAGACCTGTACATGCTAAAAATAAGTGTTTTAAAGTCTTCAGTACATGAGGGATTTTACAAAGACAACATATTCGCTCCTTCCTGGGAAGCCCTCTACACACTCACGAAATATCAAAAGTCTCCAGAAGATTTAGGGGGTAATTCATAGAATTCAGCGCACAAGTGGCGCACGCAGCTGGCGCACAGTGTGCGCGTGCGAATCCCTGCGCCAGCCGCGTGTGCTAAAATCCATTTCCGCGCACAGCGTATTCATGGATTCCAGCCACCAAAACCAGCCGTGGCGCACAGTGGTGCAGCGACCCTGCAGAAGCGCCAGTTACGCCCCCAAGAACGCCTCCCGCGCAGGGAAAAGCCATCAATATACCCAATCCAGCGCAAAGGGCTGCGCTAACCCTGTACCAGCACAGCAAGCGGGCTACGTGTATCACTGGGGTGCGCGGGAAGTACCTCACGCAATTGGCCCCGTGCGAGCAGGGTACGCGTATTTCAGGGGTGCGCTGGAAGTTCCACACGCGATTTCATCATGGTACGTGTATTTCAGGGGTGCGCAAGAATTTCCACACGCGATTGGGCCCGTGCGAGCAGGGTACGTGTATCTCAGGGGTGCGCGAGAAGTTCCACACGCGATTCCATCAGGGTACGTGTATTTCGGGGGGCGCGTGAAGTTCCACACGCGATATCAGCAGGGTACGTGTATTTCAGGGTGCAGGGGAAGTTACACACGCGATTTCCGCAGGGAACGTGTACTTCAGGGGTGCGCGTGAAGTTCCACACGCGATATCAGCAGGGTACGCGTATTTCAGGGTGCAGGGGAAGTTACACACGCGATTCCAGCAGGGTACGTGTATTTCAGGGGTGCGTGGGAATTTCCACACGCGATTGGGCCTGTGCGAGCAGGGTACGCGTATCTCAGGGGTGCGCGGGAAGTTCCACATGCGATTCCATCAGGGTACGTGTATTTCGGGGTGCGCGTGAAGTTCCACACGCGATATCAGCAGGGTACGTGTATTCCAGGGTGCAGGGGAAGTTACACACGCGATTTCCGCAGGGTACGTGTATTTCAGGGGTGCGTGGGAATTTCCACACACGATTGGGCCCGTGCGAGCAGGGTACGCGTATCTCAGGGGTGCGCGGGAAGTTCCACATGCGATTCCATCAGGGTACGTGTATTTCGGGGTGCGCGTGAAGTTCCACACGCGATATCAGCAGGGTACGTGTATTTCAGGGTGCAGGGGAAGTTACACACGCGATTTCCGCAGGGAACGTGTATTTCAGGGGTGCGCGTGAAGTTCCACACGCGATATCAGCAGGGTACGTGTATTTCAGGGTGCATGGGAAGTTACACACGCGATTCCAGCAGGGTACGTGTATTTCAGGGGTGCGCGGGAAGTTCCACACGCGATTGGGCCCGTGCGAGCAGGGTACGTGTATCTCAGGGGTGCGCGGGAAGTTCCACACGCGATTCCATCAGGGTACGTGTATTTCGGGGTGTGCGTGAAGTTCCACACGCGATATCAGCAGGGTACGTGTATTTCAGGGTGCAGGGGAAGTTACACACGCGATTTCCGCAGGGTACGTGTATTTCAGGGGTGCGCGGGAATTACCACACGCGATTGGGCCCGTGCGAGCAGGGTACGCGTATCTCAGGGGTGCGCGGGAAGTTCCACACGCGATTCCATCAGGCTACGTGTATTTCGGGGTGCGCGTGAAGTTCCACATGCGATATCAGCAGGGTACGTGTATTTCAGGGTGCAGGGGAAGTTACACACGCGATTTCCGCAGGGAACGTGTATTTCAGGGGTGCGCGTGAAGTTCCACACGCGATATCAGCAGGGTACGTGTATTTCAGGGTGCATGGGAAGTTACACACGCGATTCCATCAGGGTACGTGTATTTCAGGGGTGCGCGGGAAGTTCCACACACGATTGGCCTGGGCGCGTGTATTTCAGGGGTGCGCGGGAAGTTCCACACGCGATTCCATCAGGGTACGTGTATTTCGGGGTGCGCGTGAAGTTCCACACGCGATATCAGCAGGGTACGTGTATTTCAGGGTGCAGGGGAAGCTACACACGCGATTTCCGCAGGGAACGTGTATTTCAGGGGTGCGCGTGAAGTTCCACACGCGATATCAGCAGGGTACGTGTATTTCAGGGGTGCGCGGGAAGTACCTCACGCGATTGGCCCCGTGCAAGCAGGAACGCGTATTTCAGGGGTGCGCGGGAAGTTCCACACGCGATTCCATCAGGGTACGTGTATTTCGGGGTGCGCCTGAAGTTCCACACGCGATATCAGCAGGGTACGTGTATTTCAGGGTGCAGGGGAAGTTACACACGCGATTTCCGCAGGGTACGTGTATTTCAGGGGTGCGCGGGAATTTCCACACGCGATTGGGCCCGTGCGAGCAGGGTACGCGTATCTCAGGGGTGCGCGGGAAGTTCCACACGCGATTCCATCAGGGTACGTGTATTTCGGGGTGCGTGTGAAGTTCCACATGCGATATCAGCAGGGTACGTGTATTTCAGGGTGCATGGGAAGTTACACACGCGATTCCAGCAGGGTACGTGTATTTCAGGGGTGCGCGGGAAGTTCCACACGCGAATGGCCTGGGCGCGTGTATTTCAGGGGTGCGCGGGAAGTTCCACACGCGATTGGGCCCGTGCGAGCAGGGTACGCGTATCTCAGGGGTGCGCGGGAAGTTCCACACGCGATTCCATCAGGGTACGTGTATTTCGGGGTGCGCGTGAAGTTCCACACGCGATATCAGCAGGGTACGTGTATTTCAGGGTGCAGGGGAAGTTACACACGCAATTCCAGCAGGGTACGTGTATTTCAGGGGTGCGCGGGAAGTTCCACACGCGATTCCATCAGGGTACGTGTATTACAGGGGTGCGCGGGGAGCACCACACGTGAATTGCACGTGTGGGCCCTCCCAGGTGTTCCCTCTACACCCTCCACGGCCCCTGCAGATGGCTCACACCACAGGGGCCTACCCTGCACATGTCCTACAGGCACCCCACCCACCATGGCCATGCCCCCCAGCCAACCCACATGTCAACTTGCACTACTGCCCACCAACGCATGTCCCCCTGCACCCCCAGCCACCAGGGGCAGCCTCCACCAGGCCCCCACCCATGTCTCACACCACCCCCACCCCCCCAGCACTGTGGGGCACCTGCCAGCAGGCCCCCACCCATGTCCAACTCATGTTCCCCACCACCCCCACCCCCAGCACTGTGGGGCACCTGCCAGCAGGCCCCCACCCATGTCCAACTCATGTTCCCCACCACCCCCACCCCCCAGGGGCAGCCTCCACCAGGCCCCCACCCATGTCTCACACCCCCCCCCTCCAGCAGTGCAGGGGCACCCACCACCCGGCCCCCACCCATGTCTCCCACCACCCCCACCCCCCAGTCACCAGGGGCACCTGCCAGCAGGCCCCCACCCATGTCCAATTCATGTTCCCCACCACCCCCACCCCCCAGCACTGTGGGGCACCTGCCAGCAGGCCCCCACCCATGTCCAACTCATGTTCCCCACCACCCCCACCCCCCAGCCACCAGGGGCAGCCTCCACCAGGCCCCCACCCATGTCTCACACCCCCCCCAGCAGTGCAGGGGCACCCACCACCAGGCCCCCACCCATGTCTCCCACCACCCCCACCCCCCTGTCACCAGGGGCACCTGCCAGCAGGCCCCCACCCATGTGCAACTCATGTTCCCCAGCCAACATGTCATCACAATCTAGATCCCTGGTCCCTATGGCCAGCCTCCAAATGCAAAACACCCGCCCGAATATTGCATCCACCCACTCATAATTTGCAATTACATCACAGAACACCAATTGCAAGTTCCGAAACAAACACATTTCCCTCACATACACCCAATGGGTGTCAGTGAATCTCAAAACACATATCATGAAAAGCATGAAACCAATGAGATACCACACATTGAAGTTCACCAAAAATAATATGTATTAGAGGAAACATCAATAGAATAAAAAAAGAAGAAACAGAGACATGAATGTACAAAAATGAAAAGAAGCATGTCCGTCAAAAAAACCAAAACCAAAAATATAAATCCAAAGTAATGTCCAAAGTCGATGTCCACAAAACTAAATCCAATGGTAAATGAAAAAGAAAGCCATTGCTCCATGGTCAAAAATAGAAAAAAAAACACAATCCAACTGTCAACTATGTACATGGGAACAATCCAGGGTCCATTATCCCAACAAAATAAAGGAAACGTATCTAACTACACTAACTAATAAAAAAAACTATATACAAAAATGTGGCCAATGTCCGAAAGGTCCAAATAAAATAAAAACAAAAATGAAACCTAACACTACCTAGAAACTATGTACAAGGGCAGCGGGCTAGTTTCACGGCTCACTTGTGGATGTTACGGGCCAGGGCATCATCGAACTCCTCCTCAATGTCCCGCAGGCGGTCCTCCTCCATGGCCCCGAGGGTCCGCAGGGCCGTCGATGTCTCCACCTCCAAACCCCTGCGGATTGCCTTGAGGCACTCGGCCCGCCTCAAGGCCCTCCGCATGGAGTTCTCCGCCCTGACCATTGTGAGCCGTGCCTCTTCCGCCCGCTGCCGCTCCGCATCTATGGCGTGGCCCAACCGCTGCCACACGGAAGACACTCTCTGTCCTGGGTCCTCCTGCCCTCCGGCCGATGCCTGCCCCTCCGATGTCGAAGGCCCCGAGCCTTCATGGCTCCCACCATGTTGCTGCTGCTGCTCTGCCTCTGCCCGTGCACTGCCTCCTGCTGCCTGCACATCCTCCGCCGGCTGGGGTGCAGTTGTTGATGTGGCCACCCCTGCTGGACGTCCGACTCCCGACTGTGGCAGGGATGCCTCCTCCACCAGCCTGGCCGCACCGTCAGAGGCAGCTCCACAGGGCACCCAGGTGACTGATGGGTGGGAAGATGGCACAGAGGACGACTGGCGCGTAGGGGGTCCAGTTGAGGAGGGGGTCGGAGCAAGCCCCATTAGACGGAGGAATCCGGCCTGGGTGACCTGTCCCAGCAGGCTGACGTGGTCAACGAGCCATTCGAGATGACGTGCAGTCTCTTCATGAAAAGACACAACCCGGACCTGGATAGCCACGTCTGCAGGCAGAGGAAGGCCAGTTGACGTGAGCTCATCCCCTGCCTGAAAACGGGTCTGGACGTAAGCATCCCTGCTGGTGCAAGATGATGCAGGGACAGGATCAGGGACAGGATTGCACACAGGCACCTCCGCGGCGGCCTGTGCTGCCTCCTGTCCCTGGTCATGCACTGCACCACTAGCACCAGTGGGATCCCCACCTCCAGACCCCGTCTGTGGTGCTTGCACGGCCTCCTCCTCCACCAAACCCCCCACCAACCTGGATGACTCCGTGCCATCTTCCCCTGTTGGGCCCTGTGGGGTCCCAGCTGCCCCTTCTGCTGCCGAGGAGTCCAACTCCAACCTCCGCCTCTTGGACCTCCCCCCGGCAGCTGTGGCCTGGGACGCGGCACCGGACTCCTCACTCCCCGACGAGATGACAACCTGGGAGGGGAGCCGGGCCTTGCGTCTCCGGCTGGCGGTCGGATCCCCGCCGCTGTGCTCCACAGCACCTTCTCCGCCCTCTTCATCAGTTGACGCTGCAGACAGGGAGAAACAAAACACAGGCATCAGGGCACTGTACAATGGACACATACACACATGACAGTTGTACATGAGTGGCATTGGCAAACCTCAGACATGTCATCACAATCCCCAACACACATGTCATTACAACTCGCACACATTAGCCATACCACAGCCATATCGCAACTGCCACCACCATCCATACACATACAACAGCATGAGCAGCCAAAGGTGAGCCAGACATCACATGCAACACAGGAAGTGCACCACACATGTACACACACCACCACACTTGCATGCATGTGTACACCTCTGCCAAGTGTTGCACTGTTCAGACGGGCATCCATGTCACATCTGCCAATCAGGCTTCCACATACCGCTGTCACATGCATCCATGTTGCATCACTGTTGCACCCTTGTCAAATACACACACATGCACATGTACACAGTGCTGATACATGCAGCCGAAAACAACATACATGCGTGACATCACGGACATGTCTACTTACATACACATTCATCCAAACATGTGTGCCCACACAACTGCATTTGGCATGCAAGCCTACACACACAAGCACCATCCATGTCTCACACATCACAGCCCTCGCATGTGTCAGCCCCACGGCCCTGTACACCCCCACCCATACTCGACCCCATACAAACAGATGTGCAACCTGCACAATACTGAATAATCACCACACGCACTGCTCACAATCAGGATGCATGTACACTCACCGCTCGACTCCAGACGGGTCTGCTTCTCTAGGACCTGGACGTGGAGCGCTGGGGATATGCGTTCCAGGACCCTCATCTGTTCTTCCGACAAGTGGCCCCGGCGCCCCTTGGCATCCGCTGCCTTCAAGAGGCGCCGGGCCTTGTTCAGGGTCCTGGACCTGAAGTCCTCCCAGCGCTTCCTGACATGTTGTAAGTCGTGGACTGCCACCCCCTCCGCGTTGATGGCAGTCACGATGTCAGTCCAGATCCAAGTCCGTCCTTCCTTGTCGGCGCGGGAACCTCCGAAGAGGGCATCATACTGCCCCAGGACTTGCTCCACCAGGACACCAACTTCGGTGGCACTGAAGCTGGTGCCCCTCTGCCTCTCTGGCCGGGGGTTGTCAGTGGTCACAGATGGTGTTTGCCCCGACATGACAACCCCAGAGGCAGGAGTGGGTGGGCAACTGGGTCCTGGGGCTGGGCTGTGGAGCGATGGAATCCCAGTCGGGAGTCTTCGGTACCAGCAGGGGTGGTCACAGCAACAGCACCCCTGGCTGATGTGCAGGCAGCAAATGGCAGTGCACGTGGGCAGCAGGCAGTCAGGCAGCAGCAGATGGCAGGTGGGAGCGTGCTCGGGGCTCTGGGGGGCAGTAGTTCGGCCTTCTGGGCAGGAGCGTGGTCTTCCGTGTGCATACGCCTGGCCAGCTTGATACGGAGTGATTTGGCACGTGAAAATCCTGCACGTCAGCGTGAAAATCGAGGAAAGGCCCCTAGCGCGTAAGCGCGTCAGCACGCGTACGCGATTTCATTGGACCAAAGGCCCTTACAGCGTAAGCGCGTCTGTGACTTTTTGCGCACGGGCGTTGCCCTGGCAGGGCTTGGAGATCCCGCGTGCCTTTACACTGTTCTGTATGTGCTTTTCGTGCGGTGCGTGTGTTTTCCATCTGTTGGGGTTCACACGCTATTACTTCACAGCGGGTGTTGGCTACGCGTTAACTTCACGCGAACCCCTGAAATACACGTAGCCCGCTCCCCCAGGCCCGATCGCGTGAGAAACTTCACGCGAACCCCTGAAATACACGTAGCCCGCTCCCCCAGGGCAGATCGCGTGAGAAACTTCACGCGAACCCCTGAAATACACGTAGCCCGCTCCCCCAGGCCCGATCGCGTGAAAAACTTCACGCGAACCCCTGAAATACACGTAGCCCGCTCCCCCAGGCCCGATCGCGTGAGAAACTTCACGCGAACTCCTGAAATACACGTAGCCCGCTCCCCCAGGCCCGATCGCGTGAGAAACTTCACGCGAACCCCTGAAATACACGTAGCCCGCTCCCCCAGGCCCGATCGCGTGAGAAACTTCACGCGAACCCCTGAAATACACATAGCCCGCTCCCCCAGGCCCGATCGCGTGAAAAACTTCACGCAAACCCCTGAAATACACGTAGCCCGCTCCCCCAGGCCCGATCGCGTGAGAAACTTCACGCGAACCCCTGAAATACACGTAGCCCGCTCCCCCAGGCCCTATCGCGTGAGAAACGTCACGCGAACCCCTGAAATACACGTAGCCCGCTCCCCCAGGGCAGATTGCGTGAAAAACTTCATGCGAACCCCTGAAATACACGTAGCCCGCTCCCCCAGGCCCGATCGCGTGAGAAACTTCACACGAACCCCTGAAATACACGTAGCCCACTCCCCCAGGCCCGATCGCGTGAGAAACTTCACGCGAACCCCTGAAATACACGTAGCCCGCTCCCCCAGGGCAGATCGCGTGAAAAACTTCACGCGAACCCCTAAAATACACGTAGCCCGCTCCCCCAGGCCCGATCGCGTGAGAAACTTCACGCGCACCCCTGATATACACGTAGCCCGCTCCCCCAGGCCCGATCGCGTGAGAAACTTCACGCGAACCCCTGAAATACACGTAGCCCGCTCCCCCAGGGCAGATCGCGTGAAAAACTTCACGCGAACCCCTGGAATACACGTAGCCCGCTCCCCCAGGCCAGATCGCGTGTGTGACTTCCCGCGAAACCCCGGAATACACGTACCCCGCTCAATCGCGTGTGTAACTTCCCACGCAACCCCGAAATACACGTGCCCCGCTCGCACAATTGATGTATGTTGCCACTTTTGTAATGCGCAGGGACGCTACCGCCTGCCTTCGTGTGGCGGACGTGTTTCGGCTTGTGCGTGTCTTTCGCTGTGCGTGGCTTTGCCCTATTCGATTCCATGAATACGTGTGGTTCGGGTGCGTGTGGGCGTTCCGTCTGCTTCCCTGCAGTACATCCCCAGTTACGCCCTTGTTTTCGCGAGTTGTTCACCATTCCGCGCGTTACGCCCCATGTTCCGCCCACTTTCTAGTGTATGCGCCGAGGTTGTGCGCTTTCACTGTGCGCGTCGCGCACGTCTTTCGGGATGTTGCAGTGACGTGTGCGCCATGCACGGGTTTGGCGCACATCCCGAGGAAAACACGCGCAGGGACTTCCATGGATCGCACGCGTGCGCGTGCGCCTGTTTTTTTGCGCTTGCGCTTGCTTGCGCCTGTTTGCGCGAAGATTTTCGGCGCACGTTTGTTCCATGAATCGGCCCCTTAATCTCAATTTTAAAAAGATGCTACACAGGTTTTTATTTAGAAAAAATCAGATGTTTTTAAGAATAGTTTCCAAATTTTATTGGTGTAAATAATGATCATAAGTCTAACGTTGTTAAAGATCACTAACCATATTTCACATCTATCGCAGTCATATGCTTTTTTCTTAATTGTTTTAGAAGAATTAATTGTGAGATGGTTATCTTGCACATAAGCTTCTAGACAAGAAAGAGCTCTCCTTAGAGGTAGAGGAGTATGATCTAGCAATATTAAATTGTCTGCATAGATCATCATTGATAAATTTGTGTCTCCAAATTTCAGAGGACAATTCGGGCTTTATAGCATTTACATGAAATGAAATGAAATTATATTTTATTTATATTGCGCTCGTACACAAGTGTTTCAGAGCGCAAATTTTACACCATCCATAACATTCTGATCATTGAAATAAGAGACCAGAGAGAAAACTTAAAAGAGCAGTGGTCAGTTAAGTATAATGACCCAACATTGGTCAGTAAAGCATGGTTATTTGCCAATTTAGGAATTTTTAGAACGCATTCTGATAATGAGAAATGTTCAATTGTACATAGCCGAGAACTATGAAATATGGGCTAACAACGCTTATTAATGAAGGAACTAAGTACAAAAATGATAAGGAATTTTGAATACATAGGATTTTCTTGCATGTTTTGTTTTTCAGACACTAAACTAGAACAATAGTGCCTGTGCGTTAATACTCATAAAACACAGACTATTTATATGTGCTGTGGAAGACTGGGTACAAGACTATCCTGAGGCCAAAACCAGTAGGTGTGTTCTTGTCATACTAGAGAGTATATTTTAATGCACATCCAAGAAATACACTGAATAAAATTAAAGAGAATATATCAACTCTCTGAGGCTTTGAATAGAGAATTTGTTGAGGATCCCTATCACATTTATGGTAACTATCTATGCGTAGATACATAACATGAGAGAAGGGTGCCAGTCTGTCAATGCATACAGAAGGGCAGAAGTCTGGCCCTTCTCCCACTAAGTACCTTATTTGGTCACACATCCACCTGGTCCTTCTTGTAGTCTAAAGAACACATCCTGCATAGGGAGCTAAAGCTGTACTGTCTCACTAAAGAAGGCTATCTATTACTACACTTTGATAGCCTACTTCAAAGTAAGGTACCACCTTATCTCACCATGAACTAAAATAAAGCCTAGCATGACATAATATAGACCAAACCCTTAATGTTAGCCTTTTTGAAATCGAATTGCCAGGCTTTTTCACTTGACCACTCCAGTCCCTTACCTTCCCTTCCCAACAGCATTCACCTTTATACAAGGTTAACCATTAATATGCCACTCTTGGCTCAGGCTTGGCAGTCACAGAATTAATATTCTGGAGTTTGACCTGATGTACAAAGTACAGAGACGCCCAGGCAAATAAACCAGCAAACTTACAGGATTGCCTGAGCACACTCTTACGCCCCTCATGCATCCAACATCAAACATTACAACATATTGGGCCTCATTATAACTATTACGGAATGGGTGTAAACCCATTCTGCAATATTACGAGGTTCCCTCGCGGGACCCGATGTGGACGTCTGGTTTATCCAGATGTCCATAGCGGGTCCCGCGAGGGAACCAGTGAGGGAACCAGGGAGCTTACAATGGGCCCCCTTGTAATGGGCCCGTTGTTAGCTCCCTGCCCATTCCCATTCGAGCCCTATGGGGGCTCGAATGGGAATGGGGAAGGTCCGGGTCCGGGCTCCCTGAATGGGGAAATACCGGGCCCTCCATACTCGAAATGGTCCGGTATTTCCCCATTCAGGGAACCCGGACACGGTTTTGGAGGCAGCCATGGTGCCAATAGCGCCATGGATGCCTCCAAAGTTGTAATGAGGCCCATTGTGTTGTATTGCACTGCATTAGTCCTTTATATAGTGACTTTTCACATTCTTTTGACCTTCAAGTACTTTGTGGTAGGAATGTATGGGAAAGTTCTAAGAAGAGGCTTATGAGGCGTGTGTGTATTTAGCCATGAGGTGGATTTAGGAGGGCTGACTAGGCTCCTGTAAGCAGCCCAAGAGGGCAGGCATGTGTGCAGGTGGTGAGGGTGGTCACAGCTGAGCGCTAGTGAAGGAGACTCAATATGTACCCAGCTAGACTAAATTTGTCAGAGGTTGTCGCTGTATTCTAATGGCAGAGGTGTTAAGACAAGTCTGGTGTTTTAGTGTGAAATCGTTATGTGACCAGCTAGACCAAATTCATAGTCATAGCTGCATTCTAGAGTGTGTGGATGGAAAGCCGTACTTGCAACAGAAGTCCACCAAAGTAGTCCATGTATACATACCTTAAGCTCAGATGGAGCCTACCTTGATGTTGTTATGACCTCCGATCCTCAGTGGGAAGAAAAAGCCAGCAACCTCTGTAACTATTTCCGGGCAATATGGGCAGGCTACCCCTAAGTATACCAAGTGCAATGGACTGGTGGTCCTGGAGCATCTTCTGGTGGGACAGGCAGGCTACCATGGAAGCCAGGTTAATGGGAGTCTATGATCGCATTAGATCTATATACTGAGTAGACATAGATATTACATATCTTCCATGTTCTACATTCACTAACCAAAGCCATCTAATAAGCGCTATACAAGGGATACATGCATGTAACCACCGTGCTTTACATTGGCTAACCTACACTGTGCATAGACTAGCGAGCAGTACCAGGAGATGGTGGTGGGATATTTGAAGATACAGTGGCAAACAGATGTTTTAATACCACTTGACTCATATGTGAATCAGTGTTAGCATGAGTATCTAAGCAATAGTGTTGTGTAAAGGTGTGAATAGAACTCCAGGTAGCAGCTTTGCAAATGGTATCTAAAGGTATATTTGCAATGAAAGCTAGAGTGTCCCCTGTGCCTCGAGCCAAGAGTGCTTGCTGCGTGAACGGCATATTTCACTTGGAAAGAGAATAACACATTTGGATGCATCTAACAATCCATTTAGAGTTTGCCCACTTAGAGACAGGATCACCTTCTCTAGCAATGGAGACAAAGAATTGATCTGTCTTTCTTAGTGGTTTTGTCTTATTGTGATAATACATCACTGCTCTCCGAACATCAAGTGCGTACAGAGATCTTTCAGCTGAATTTATAGGATTTTGAAAGAAAGCTGGACGTTCTGTGCATTGATTTACATGGGACTTAGAAATTAATTTTGGTGTGAAGCTTGGATGTGTGTGCAAAACCACTTTGTCCTTATGAATGGTAACAAAAGGATTTAACCAAATGAAGTTATATTTTTTAATGAAACTTTGAATGTGTGGTGGTGGTAGGGTTCTGGCAGATCTTGTAAAGGACCAGAAGACCCTTGTACAGGATCTATAATTGTGTTGGTTTTGTTCTGTGTTTTGTGAGTTATTGGTGTTTAGGCATACTGTAAGATTGCATTGGTGCTCACAGAAAAAACAGATCACTGGTTGTAACCTAGGTGCCACCCTTTCCTCAAAGGAAGGACATTATGATATGATATAATATCATATGGCATTTATAACGCGCCTATACACAAGTGTCTCAAGGTGAGACGAGGCAAGGGAGGGGGAACAAAGGGAGGACAGACAACGATCCTACTAGGCCCAGTGTCATTCAGATTGTGCAAGTGCATGGGATGGGGGAAGGGGAAAGTGCGGGGGAGTGGGAAGGGACAGTGCAGTACATGGGAATAGAATAATAACAATGAGTAAAGTAACGGCCAGCAAGTGGCAAGTGCAAGGTAGTGGGGCTGGGACTGGATACAGAAACAGTTTCCGAGTGCAGGGGGTTGCCAGGCAGGCACTGCAGGTGTGTGCGATTGGTGGGGGAGGGACTTGGGCCCGGGATCAGAGGGTGGCCAAGCAACCAGTGCAGTTTCAGCCAGGTGGTCAGCAAGGGAGAGGAGGAGAAAAAGCAGAAGCAAAGAGAAAAGTTTCAGGTGCTTCCAGAACCGGAGATGTTCTCCTCAAGTTTCATGAGAAACAAAGTTGTGTGTATTCGCTGCCAAAGAAGCTTTTACAAAGATAATTAATTTTACTAATGTTGAAAATGTGCTCTTTTTAACAGAGAAAGCTTTGGAAATTAATTCTCGAATGAGAAGAAATTGCTTATAAAAAGCTTGCTAGGCTTACCAAGAAGTGCACCTAACAATATGCTTCAATTTCATCTTGGCCTCTAAAACGCAGGACAAATAGTAAGATCACTTTCACGTTTGTACTAAGTTCATCTTCCGTCTTCACCACACTTATCCAAATTCAAGGACGAATGATTAGATGTGTTGAATTTGACAATCCATTCAGAGTTTACCGATTTAGAGACAGGATCACCTTCTCTACCAGTGGCAATGGAGACAAAGAATGTATCTGTTTTTCTTTGTGGTTTTGTCTTATTGATGTAATACATCACTGCTCTCCGAACATCAAGTGTTCAGCTGAATTTATAGGATTTTCAAAGAAAGCTGGAAGTTCTATGCATTGATTTACATGGAACTTAGAAATTAGTTTTGGTGAGAAGCTTGGATGTGTGCGCAAAACCACTTTGTCCTTATGAATGGTTACAAAAGGACATTGAACTGAAATGGCTTGCAGTTCACTTACTCTCCTGATAGAGGTTAAAGCCACTAGAAAAGCAATCTTCAGAGTAAGGCATTTAAGACTTGCTTCATGCATTAGCTCGAAAAGAGGGCCCATAAGTTTAGTAAGTGCACCATTTAAATCCCATATGGGAGTTTGATTAGATATCAGGGGTGAAGTATTTTGACCACTTCCAAAAAGGCTTTAATTACAGAGACTTTCCGCCAAGAAATCTTACTCTGAGAGTTGATATAAGCAGAGAGAGCAGCAAGGTGAACCTTTAGTGAATAGAAAATGGGCCCTGAGTTCAAAAGGTAAGTTAGACAGAGCACTACATGAGATAGAGTGCAATTAATTGGGTTGATGTCACGAGAGGTACACCAAATGACAAAGCGTTTCCATTTATTGAAAAAACAGTGTCTGGTATTTGGCTTACACGCTTCTTTTAGAATGTTTGTACATCTTTGTGGTAGATTAAGATGGTATTTAGACTAAGATGTCCAAGCATGTCCAAACCTGTTGAACACATGCCAATTATCCCAAAACTTTGTTCATAGCATCTGTTTCCCACTTTCCCATCTTATTTTCCTCACGCTCATTTTTCTTTCTTTCAGCAGAAAAGTGTCTGGGCACAATACTCCACTCCGCAGAGAAGCCCAGATGATCTAAGACAACTAAGTTGGCGATTTAGCAGTCTATAAGTATCATCATGATGTAACATTGAACTGGAAGATCATATATATGTGACAGTGTATATACGATATATTCTGATACGTAATATCTAATTATATTGTCTATATATTGTCTATATATGTTGTTGAAATTTGTGTTTTAAGCACACCCATGCTTTTTGTACTTTTGATAAATTTAACCAAATGAAGTTATAATATTTAATGACATTTCTATGACATTTTGAATGTGTGGTGGTGGTAGGGTTCTGGCAGATCTTGTAAAGGACCAGAAGACCCTCATACAGGATCTATAATTGTGCTGGTTTTGTTCTATGTTTGGACATACTGTGAGATTGCATTGATGCTCACAGAAATAATAGATCACTGGTTGTGTTATAGGTGCCACCCTTTCCTCAAAGGAAGGACATTATGAGAAACAAAGTTGTGTCTATTAGCTGCCAAAGAAGCGTTTACAAAGATAATTGTACTAACAGTGAAAATGTGCTCTTTCTAACAGAGTAAGCTTTGGAAAATTAATTCTCGAATGAGAAGAAATTGCTTTTAAAAAGGTTGCTAGGCTTACCAAGAAGTGCCTCTAACAATATGCTTCACTTTCATCTTGGCCTCTAAAATGCAGGACAAATAGTAAGATCACCTTCACGTTTGTACTACGTTCATCTTTGGTGTTCACCATGCTTGTCCAAATTCAAGGACAAATGATTATATGTGTTGTACCTGCTCACCCTGCCACCCTCTTGCACTGCCTCCCGGCCACCCCTTGCACTGGGACTGTATCTGTACCCATACAGCCCCCCCCATTATTTATTTTTTTCTCTTCTTTTTCTGCACTTATCAGACTACCCAGTCTGCTGCCTTAAACAGAGCACTTGCCACTTGCCGGCTGCACTACCACTGTTTATTGCCTCAATATTCTATTTATTATTTATTCTGCTCTCCTCTGCTCTGCACCTTCCACTCTCCCCCTTCCATGCACTTTTTCAATTTTTCCCTTTCCCATGCACTTGCGCGTTCTAATTGTCACTGGGCCTAGTAAGATCGCTGTTGTGTTGTGTTCTCCCCTGTTCCACTCCCTTGTCTAGTCGCACTCTGAAACACTTGTGTACGAGTGCGATACAAATAAAATATCATATCATATCATAGAGAGAAAACAACCATCCTGAGCAGCCCATGTCAAAGCGCTGGCATATTCAACCAGGGTACCCGTGATCTTGGTTGCCCGTGATCTGCGATGAGCCATCATTAATAAATAAGCATTTAATAAAATATGTTACATCTGCCTATGTATTTTTTAATTGTATTATATTTTTATTTATACTGTACTTTTGCTAGTGTGCCATTACTAATTAAAGAACAACAACAGTACAATAATCAATGATGATATGAGGAAGTTAACAATTAATCATAAAGCAGATTGAATAAATAGGAAATAAGTCTTTAAATGAGTATGAAACGGATACCAAGTAGATGAAGAATGGATTGAAATAGGAAGACAATTCTAATGGAATGGAGCAACAAGAGAAAAGGAACAAAAATGAGAAGAAATATAAGGAAAAACCAAGCAAAAAGTAGACTGGGAATGTATAACTCGGGGATGTGAGTACGAAGAAACCAAAGAGGCAAGATAAGGAGGGGCAAGACTATTACGATTTAAAAACGATTTAAATAAAATGAAACAACAGGTGAGACTCAAACAGCAGAATAGCAGCCATAGAAAATGGAGCTAAAATAGAGTTATAAAGGGAACATAGAGGGGCAAGACAAGTCATAGCTAAACCAACCAAAAGAGAAAAGCAATAATCAACACAAGCAAAACCTCTGGCAAAGATAAGATGGTTAGTACTGTGAAAACAAAGAAAGGGATGGGCCTGATCAAAATTAAAGAGAAAATGACAGTTACGTACAGTTACGTACAGTTACGTACAGTTACGTACAGTAAGACAGATATGAGAAGAATAGGAATGGGAAAAATCAAAGAGGACCCTAAGCTCCGGGCAGAAGAGGAAAAAGAGAGCTGATAGGGTGGGAAAAAGAGAAGAAGGAGCAGAAAGAGGAGATGTAATGGAAGGAGGAAAGAAAAGGACTTTCGTTTTGGGTGGGTTGAGATGAAGGAAATCAAATGCCATCCACGACTGAATGGAAGAGAGACAAGTGCAGACTGTAGAGAAAACTCAGGAAAATAAAGAAAAGAAAATCTGAGAGTCGTCCATGTAGAAATGACAGGGAAGGATTAAGGAAGAAATCAGAGAAGATAGAGAAATAATGTACAGAGAGAATAAAAGAGGGCCAAGGACAGAGCCTTGTGGAACCCCATAAAGAAGAGTGTGCAGGGAAGAAAGCTGGCCCGCCCAAGATACAGAGTACGAGTGACCAGAGAGATCAAATGTAAACCATGCAAGAGACTAACCAGAGATAGCAAAGTTGGGTTATCAACAGTATCAAAAGCTGCAGAATGATGGAGTAAAATCAAAATAGAAGAAAGTCTATTGTGTCTACCGGAAAACTATGCTAGTAAGATTATTAAAGAGTTTTTAGAAATATCTTGAACTAAGAACTCACAGCTGTACTTCCAATGCAAAAATAATCTGGGATTTTAATCTTTTCTAGATGTGATTCAGCCAGTTTATGTGCAAAATCATTTATAAACTTTAGATTGTGCATTTTGCCAATAGCGACTGTATTACATTCATAGAACATGCTTTGATCAAAAAGAGACTATGCAAAGTCTTTTTATTCTTTTGTCACTCATAAAGAGATCTAAGGTTAAGAAGTGCCAAGCAACGCTTAAAGAATCCTGGTGTGAGATGTTTGGTACAGGCTGAATTTTTGTGTGGATGTGTTATTTATTCAAATTTGCGATTCACTGTCTTATCTTTTATTTATTATGCATGGTGTTGAAGAGAGAGATAGAGGAAATCAGTTTATTTTTTTTAAATTGCTAAAAATATTTTTTTGAATGGTTTTATTGGAGTGCTTAGTAATATTAAGTACCCCAATGGGTACCTGATCACACAATAAGGGACAGCACATTGCAAAGCACTGGGTTGGACTCCACTGATGTTAGTGAGCCCATTAAAGGTGTGTAATTCTCGATCATAGTATCCCACAAGGCCATTTTGTTTACTTAGGCCCTGCCCTGTCCCGCAGCAAAGTAACAGTGCTGTGAAGTTGCTTTCGGCCGAGGTGGAACCACATCATGGATGATTAACATTCTGGATGTTGGAGCTTTCCCCCACACAATGAATGCCTGTCCTAGCAAGCTGCTATGCCCAAACAGCATTAGCTAGGCGACACACTGCAACAATCAGGCGGAAACCAGCCTTGTATCCTGTGTAGACAGAAATCTCTCATTGAACTGGTTTGAAACTCAACTTTGCAAGAGATAAATGTTCAGAGAACTTTAGGCCTCAAGCAACCGGCACTCTGCAAGAGAGTAACAGATGTCCACATATCAGCCAGTCAGTCAAAGTTTATATATCCATACAATTCAATAAAAGGACATTACACTCTGAAATGAAACAACACATACTGACAAGTCACACACAGCATCATACTTTGCAGGGGGTGGGTGGAGAGTTGAAAATGGAACAGACCAGAATAGGTGTTATATACTACCATTGATGGTCATGGGATTGACCCAGTCACAGGTTCCAATTCAGCCTATTATTAGTATTTTCTTTGCAAATAAAATTGTGCTGTTTGTCAAGAGAACCTGAACTTTTTGATAGATGAAAGAGCTACATCCAGCTCAGCCATCCTGATATTCTTAGCTATTTTGATGGATTAGACAAGAGTAGGGTAATAGCTTCTAAATTGTAGAATGAGTAACCCAATACCTTCTCCAGAAGAGCCCAAGGTGGTTTTGAGACTTGGTAGGAAATATCTTCCTATCAGAATTGAGCCTCCCCCATCCGGACAGCATCAGACCAATGGGCAGTACAGTCTTCTATTTTGATCAGTTGTGCTTGCTGATTTACTTCTATTTTTTGAGTCAAATCCTTTTAGAAAAGGAAACCAACATATTTAATAGCGTTGGGTGCCCACAATGAGCCAAACTCTGCAATCTCAGTGATTGCGCATCTATGGTTCAAATACATGATCACTGATGTAGCGAAGTTAAATATCTAACATTTTAGCCTAGAGAAGTTATCAATCAAACTAAACAGAGAGGGGAACCCATCAACCTCCGATACAGGAGAATATTGCGCACAACGATGGACAGCTTGACTTCTGCATCACCCACCTTTAGGTCAGTTATGGTCCTTTGACATCTAATTAATTCAAGGAGGAGTTCTGGGGGTAGGAAAGTTAGAAGAGGAATCCGGAGAAAGCCATGCTTAGTGCCTTTGGTGAGTGTAAATAAGGAATATGTACAAGGGCTCACAAAAACGTAAGCTTTCGGTGGACAGTAGAATACATTGACCAGGTTGTTTAATTTCCGAATAATGCCATGCCACGTTAGTGACTCCATAAGGAAAGGTTTGCTAACCCTATCAAAGACCTTATCTGCCTCCATGGCCAGAAAAGGTAGGGCCTTGTGTGCTGAGGTGGGCTTGTCTAGAATATCGCAGCAAAGTATTACCTGAAGCAATTCTGCCCTCAATACACCCAGTTTGCTCATGCCTTGTTATTGCCGTCATAAAGTGCTCTAGCCAGAAATACATTTGCAAAGATCTTACAATCTGAGTTAACAAGTCAGACAGAACATTCTTATTTGCCTGTTGTGGATCTTCCCTAAGTTTGGGATCTGAGTAAGGGTGGACTCTGTAAAGGTATCGTAACCAGAGTTGTTAAATCTTCAAAAGGTCAGAGAATGTTGTGGAAGAAATACTGAAAACCACTTGTTGGATATATTTTCTAGAGAGATACATCTAAACTTGTGACATTTGGTTATGGTGGTAAAGTGGGGTATATTTATTGGTGCAATGCATTGGTGGTTTCCTTATTTGATGGTGGTAACGTTCCCCTCATAATATACCCTAAAACCTGTACTTTTCCCGGGTCCTCTTCACAATACTAGCCACTGGACTTATTACACTTATATTTGACAGTGTCACTCTTTTCCTCAGCAACTTATCTACGATGCTGAGCTATGCTGTAACAGACAGATCACAAAACATCTTACAAAATGCAAGTCATTGGATACACATACATCACACACTTCTAAACTTACTTATTATTTTCACTTCAGATTTTACCACCTGTGGTAAAATGAATTACCACCTGCAGTAAAATGGGCTATTCCCTGTAAACTCACAACCTCGGTGCCAGTGGGTGCATTCATGCACAGAAAACTCAACTCAATCTGCTTAAGGTATATCTTTTTTATATATGCAATGGTATTTAGAGTTATTTGGATAAAACCTTACATGCGGTATAAACCTTGTGTACAAAAGAAAACATAGAAAATTATGTTTTACACTACAAAGTTACACCCACCAAAAGATCCCTGCATATTGTCTTACCAACATCCTAGCATGTGGAGAAATTAGAAGGAACACAGTTCGAGAGAGATAAAGAGGAAAAACAAAAACAAAAAAATCACAGCAGCCAAACACTCTCTTTTTCATGGACAATTGTTTTAAACATTAAACACTACATGCAAAGTTTGCTAACCCTGACTGGCTATCTGCCATGTACCCATTCAGAACTCCTCGCTTAAAAACCCATATTCACCTAGAAGCTGGCGAGATTCCTGCGCTGCTCGTTGTGGAAAGCCCCTGTCTCGCTCTTGGCTCATCACTGATAAAGAAGGTCACGATCTCCCAGCACCAGCTCAGCCAAGCACGTCTCCTTACAAGTCAGCCTGCCCATCTGCCTGCCAGTTTCTGAACCACTGCAGTGCACGTCTCTGAACATCTGACCCAAACCCTCTCTCTCAGCTATTTTTAAAGCCTCCTGTTGCCACTCAAAAGGACCTGCCTCTCTTCCTGAACATGTCATCCCATCCGACCTGCTCAGTACTTTTACACACGCCTGCTGAACTACAAATGTATCATCTCTCTCTTTTCTCCCTGCAAAGACATAATGACCTTTTTAATGGTGCATATTTCATCTTCCGCAGCTAGCCACACAAACTGCAGTTATTCTGAATGAAGCCACACAGCTGATCTGCCTGCACGTTTAATTCCATTGCAGAAGATCATTTCAAAAGAATGTCTATTTTCTTTCATGTGAACCCGTTTGCACTCCATGTTAAGGATAGGCTATAAGTTATTGGGAAGGGGTTGTTAGTTGAGTAGCACATATTAGTATTTATATATATAGGGTGCAAGCCGGACAGATCATATGTTACCCTGAACTATAGCGTTTTAAAACATATGCCCTCTGTCAGAATGTGGGCATTTCATTTACAAAGTGCACCGGCCATTAATAATGTTTGTATTTTCTACATAAACCCCCTACCACTACTTATTTGTGATGTAACAGTTTTATTACACGGCACACTCCAGCCAGGGACTTGTTCCTCGACAATGAATGTGGCGTACAATAAAGCGTCTTTAATTTTTATTAACCCATAGGGTCGTTTTCAGTAGGCCTCCAACCTGTCTCGCACGCAAAATTACTAACACCCTGTGTCACAACGGACCAGCAACCAGTCCTATGTGTATCAATAAGATATTTATTAATTTATTATTTAATGAAAGAGCAAAATCAAACACTTTGACAATAGCCACCAATGTTGTGGCACACAAATACAATAATTCCTTCAGAACAATTGGTGCTAAATCCTATCCCAGTTCACATGAAGCTTTAATGGCAAAACAGAAAAAAATTACAATTTTAAAGCAACAAATAGCACTGAGGTTTAGCACTCCATTCTGCAACACCCACCCCCAAACATTAGCTAACTTAATTACCTTTGGATGGAAGGCAGTGGCAAGGAGTCACGATAGAGAAATCGGATATGGAATCCAGCCCAACCCCCAATATGGGAAGCCACAAAAGAAAGTGAAAACCCGTTTTTGAGCAAAACGGCAGAATCAGATTTTGATTGTTACTATGCACACGGCTATGAAACAGAATGGAAGGACATTTCTGTTGCTATCCTTGTGGATTTAGGGAAGCTGACAGACTACTAATCCGCACACAGAACAACGTGGAAACAAGGCCGGGACGTCGATTTTGGGAAGAAAGCAAATGCAAAAGAAAAATACACACGGCAATGGAATTTGTTTTTACACAGGATTTGTGATGACAGGAAGTTAAGGAAAGGGGCTTAGCTGTCAAAATCGGAAATCGTTTTTTAAAGACAAGGACAAGGACAATGACACATGAGGGTAGGATGCTAGGCGCAAGGGATTGCTCTTAATGGGACTATGGTTCAGGTTTTCAATGGGACAAATGCAAGTTACAAATTTGGGGTAATGGACACAAGACACAGAACCATTCGGTTTTCAGTGACAATGAGACTAATTCTTAGAAACGATATTTTAAAGACTATGTTATTAAGAAAGACAATACGCGCAAGGGGGTTAATTTTAACCAGTTTACACCGTGAATTTCTTTACAGGGGAATTCATTTACTTCAAAATAATGCAAAGGATTTACACAGGCTACTGAGAGATTAATCACAGGGAATATGCTAACATACACAGGCTAATACAGATTCTTATACGGGAACGTGAATAAATGATATTGGCAATTTGGGACTTTCAATGGAACTTTCAATGGGAATTTCTTATTTTTTTTTTATTTGGGTTTTATTGAGTTTTGTCAAACAGGATAAGTAAGTTACAGGTACGATTGGAGCATATTAGCATATGGTTACATATTGAATATCTATTTATCAACCAACAGGATGTAACTCTATACATTCACTTACATTTCCAACTCTTTTTCCTCCCCTGGAACACTCCCACCATCCTCCACCTATGTTTTCAGTACGCATGAGCGTTGTGTACGCATTCCTTTCGAGTTACTTTAGTCCATTGTCAGAATCGGATAATGATGGGACGATTCATTTCAGACCCCGGGCTGCCCAGGCGCATATAATATCTTGAACATATACATTAAAACCATCATCCTTATGATCACCATCATTTCTATTGTACTACATTCTTTGCAGGAGTAGGCAGGTATTCATTTACAAAGTCAATCCACAATTGTTCATTCTAGGCTGCTCTCCCATGGAGGGCAGCAGCAATTCGCTCCATTGTATGAATATTAGTAGCAACCCCAATCCAGTCTTTCTGGCTTGGAACCTGGTCCGCCTTCCACTTAATCACCAAGCAGGCCATTGCAGCCAGGAGCAGAGGGACCACAATTCCATTCAGCCCATTCATTTCACCTTCACATTCCTCAAGATTAAACAGTATTAGGAGGGGGGTAGCCTCCCGGGAGATCCCGTCTAGCTGTTTGATCCAACCAAGGACCTCATTCCAGTACATCCGGACCCGGGACAGCTCCACCACATATGCCAATAGTCGGCCCTCTCCCCACACTGACGCCAGTACAATGGGATCCTTGTCAGGAACATTTTACACAATCTATAGGGATCGTACTGTCATCTATTTAGCCGTTTAATGGGATGCGGTTTGTATTGCATGGTAATAGATACCTGTGACGCTCCCTTACAAATCCTTGCCCATACCTCTGCGTCTAGGCCTTCACCGAGGTCCCGCTCCCATCTTTGTTTTAAGTTGTCAGTTGATCCCTTCCCTGCATCCAAGAGCACCCTATATATATTCAAAATCATACCTCTGGTCGCCGAGGTTGTATCCAATAGTTTTTCAAAGGGGGTTAGGTCCCTCTGAAGTTTGTCCCGCCATTCTTTTCATGTAAGAGTGCCCTCCAGCTGCAAGAAAGGAAAGACTGGCAGTGGGTAAATTCCCAGTGCCTCCTCTAGTTCCACAATTGTGAGAAAGACACCACCTCTGCACAACTGACCGACTCTCTCTAGACCTGCATCATACCAGGATTGAAATCTCGCATGGTCTGGGATTTCTCCACGTATGCCTGGTGCCCATATGTGGCTCAATGGAAAGGGCCATGTGTTGACTTCTTTCATGCCCACTCCCACTTTCCAGATTTCCCATATTGTACCAAGTATGGGGTGGTTCCAAAGTCTACGCAACAGTTTATTGTGAGGGACCCATAGCCACTTCGATATTGTGGCAGGGGTTAGATTTTGATTGTCTAATTGTACCCATTGTAGATCCCTTCTCCTTTTCAAGTGAGGAATTAGTACCCTCAATTGTACGGCGTGATAGTACAGCTTGAGTTCAGGAACGCCTACACCTCCTTTCTCTTTAGGTAGAGTGAGAGTTCCATACGCTATTCTTGGCCTTTTCCCTTGATTTAGGAATTTTATGATGGCTTTCTTCACTTCTCTGAAGAATGGTTCTGGGAGATTTACAGGGAGCATCTGGAACGGGTACAAGAACCTCGGTAGGCAGACCATTTTGATTGCATTGAGTCTCCCCATCCACGAGATCGGAAGCTTTTGCCATTTCTTCAGGTCTCTATTGACGCAAGTGAGCAGGTGGGGGATATTTGCTTCGTACATATTGTCTAACTTTTTGGTCAGGTTTATTCCTAAATATCGAAGAGTGCTATTTTCTAATACTAGGCCATGTGATGAGAGAGTGGAGGCATAATCGGGGGTAAGTTCTTATAGTGGAAAGAGTATTGATTTATACATATTAATTTTGAAGCCCGAGAGTGAGCCATATTTTTTAATTAAATGTATAGCTCTAGGTATGGATGTCATGGGATTCTGGACGTGAAGTAGGATATCGTCAGCATAGAGAGCTACTTTATATTCCGTTCCAGCTACCCATAGGCCCTCTATCTGGGGGTCAGCTCTCAGCATTTGAGTTAGAGGCTCTACTGAAAGAGCGAACAGTATTGCCGACAGAGGGCAGCCCTGTCTTGTGCCCCTACCCAGGTCAAACACCTAGAATATTCAGAGTTCACCATGACAGCTGCTTTAGGGGACGTGTGAATGGCCTTATCCCCCCTGCAAAAACAGAGCCCAGTGCCACCTTTGCCAGTACCACCTCCAGAAAGGACCATTCCACTCTATTGAACGCTTTCTCAGCATCAATAGACAAGAGCGCTTGGTTGGCCGTCATTGTCCAAGACTCATGAATCAGGTGGAGGGCTTTACGGATTGTGTCTGCGCCCTGTTTTCCCAAAATAAAGCCAACCTGGTCAGGTGGATCAGTAACGGCATGTACTTCTCCAGTCTGGCTGCCAGTACCCGGTAATAAATCTTTGCGTCTATATTAAGAAGGGAGATGGGACGGTAAGATCCGCAATGTTTGGGGTCTTTGCCTTCTTTGGGGATTACCGAGATTATCGCCTGCGAGAAGGAATCAGGGGCCACTCCTGTTTGCAAAATGTCATTAAATAGGTCGACCATGAAGGGGAGAAGGGAGGACATAAAGGTCTTATAAAGGTATTATAAAATCCTGCTGTGTAACCATCATTCCCAGGTGCTTTCCTAATGGAAGCCTTTTAATTGCTCTTTCCACCTCTTCCACCACAATGGGTGAGTCCATCCCCTCCACTGCTTCTCGGGGGAGTTTCAGCATGTTCATTTCCTGCATATATAGGTTTAACTCAGTCTCTTCCCAAACCCTTTCCGATGTATGTAGGTGTTCATAAAATTTTTGCGAATGCCTCTGATACCCCTCGGATCTGCTGGCTGGGCGTCACCATTCTCTTCAATGGCAGCAACCCATCTCTCTGCCCGTTGTCCCCCCAATCTAGCTGCCAATTGCGTCTGCCTTATCGCCTTTTTCATACTGCTTCTGTTTGAGGAACTGGAGGTTACGTATCACCAGTCCCTCTTCTAAGCGTCTAAGCTCCTCTCTTTTCTGCCTTGCTTCCGCAGCTCATTCTGTCCTGCCCCCATTGGTATTCCACCCCTCGGCTTCTAGTTGGGCAATCCCCTTTCTCAATCTATTCACTATTAAGGCTCTCTCTCACTTTTTTGTAGCGCTTTCTCTGATCAAGACACCTCTCCATGTTGCCTTCCCCGCCTCCCAGACCATCTTTTTGGATACTTCTTCCGTATCATTGGCCTTAAAGTATTCTTCTATTTTGTGTGCCAACTCTGTGCGGAAGACTGTGTCCTTCTACAGGGATTCAGTACAACGCCACTTGGAATTTTTTGTGTTGAAGGGAGCTTAGTCGAATATCGATCGTGACGATATCATGGTCGGACCAAGAGATTGGGCCTATGTCAGAAGCATTTACAACCTCACTTATGTCTTTCGAAAGGTACAGGTAGTCAATCTTAATAAACGTCAAATGCGGAGCCGAATAAAACGTGAACCCTTTCTCATTGGGGTGTGAGTTTCGCCAAGCATCTTGCAAACCATACACTTGCATCATTCCCATCAAATCCGCGCAGCCACCATCAAACCGTGGGCCTGCCTCCGTGTTACCAGCCCATCTGTCCATAACAGGGTCCGCCCACAAATTAAAGTCCCCAACTAGAATAACATGACATGCAGCCACCAGCATTATCTTAGGAACTATGCGCTTCAGGAAACGGGGTTGGCCCACGTTGGGGGCATAGAGCATAGCGAGGGTGAAGGTGGTGTTATGCGTCCTGCCAACTACTACTATGGCTCTCCCTTCGACATCTGCCCAAGTCTTAATGATCTCGAGGTTGAGTCCTTTCCTGATAAGCATGCCTACACCCGCCTTTCTCAGTGAGCCAGAGCTCCAATATTCGGAGCCCATCATGTAGTACAAGACTTTGTGTTCTTCCCCCCTTATATACTTAGTTTTCTGGAGGAAGAGCATGTCTAGGTGCACTCTCCTAAACTCCCTACAAACTAGGGATCTCTTATTGGGGGAATTTAATCCTTTAACATTGAGTGTGTCAACCTTGAGCAGCCCGTGTATGTTATCTGAGGACAACACTGCCACAGTCCCTTCTTTGTCTGTTCCGTCTGTACGGAGGCCATATTCCGCTCTTGCTTAATGATTTCTCTACTACCATAAACACTATTCGAAAAATGATGAACTCTGCCCAGCCCCTTTCCTCTAGCCCCTACTCCCCCCCCCCACCCGCGGCGTCCGACCTGGCTGGGTTATCATCACCTAGCCAGTCCCGGACAACCAGTGTGGATCGTGCAACCCACGGTCCCATCCTTAAACACCACAACAAACCTTCATCCCCCTCAACCCCCCTCTCCCACTACACAAGAACAAGTTAACCCTTTGCATTGTTTCAGAGTTGGCCTTCCCACACTAAAATGTCTGAGCCTAAACATCTGGGCAAGGCCTTTGGGTGACTACTGCCTGATCCAGCTACCTCTGCATGTTACCCTCGTTGGCGGATATCAAACTTTACATGCCACTCTTAAGTCTCTTGTATGCCCAGCAGGCCCCCCCATTCAGGACACGGGCCAACATCAGGGCAAGTGTTTCTATTGCACACTGCTGTTTGGCATCACTTTGCGTCATTGTTCTGCATTCGGGGAGGCATTCGTCCTCCATGGGGCTCAATGGGAATGGGGAGGGTGGTAGTACCGGTACTGTTAATAACGTTACCAGTGCTACCATCATGTTCTGCTTGCGGGTGCCAGTACGGCCACAAGGTCAGACCTGGTGGCTGCAAGGGCACCTGGGAGCCACACTCCTAGTATAGCGGTACGGTAGCAACCATGCCGGTAGCGATAGAGGCTCAGTTTTTGCCTTACCGCCATACTTGTAATGAGGCCCAATCTCTTTGCTTAGAGTCTACCAATCAAATTAACTTTGGGTCTTTCAATGCACGATTGTTATACTGCTATCTGCTCTCATTTACCCCTTTCTTGGAGATCAAAAGCATTTGTAAAACTGAAGGTTGATAGCTGGAAGCTTTTGAATTCATCACAACCACTGCCATTGTTCTGGGCAACATTCCAGATTAGTGTGTTTCGGCGTGCTACACGATTACAGAAGGTGAGAAAAACATATGCAAATCAGGCTTCATCCCAGCTCAAAAGGGGCGGCCCAGCACAGACTGCTAGGTCACATCCCTTTTACATAAGACAACAAACATCCCCAAACATGTTTTAGACTCATTGGGTGAAGTGTAGCTGTGGTCTCTAAACACAGCAGTCGCGGGACCCACATCTAGGTATACCTCTACGTATACCTTTCCCACTCGGGTTGATGTTGCAGCAAACAACGACATAGTCAAACTTGACTAGTGCTTCTATAGAGTTCATAGATAAACAGGGTACCAGAGATTTGCCAAAGAAGACAGTCTATTATTGTCGAGGATCCAATGAGACCCAAACAATAGGGTTCCATGTCATTTCATCGCGGGATGAAACAACGATGGGTTTTTCTCCGTTGATATTTCAACGCGAAAAACTCATCGTTTTTTATTTTTTTTATTTTTGGGGGGTGTCCCCAACCCCCATTCCCATTAATTATTTAACTATCCCCGAACACCCACATCCCATCTATATATTTTTTTAACCCCCCTACAAAATTCGATGAGTTTTCACGTTGAAATGACAACGGTGAAAAACCCAGCGTCCTTTCATCCCACGATGAAAGGACGGTGTTTCCAACAATAGTATAGTTCTTAGTGACAAGTTCGCCTAATCTCCAGCTGTCGCACAACTCTGCCTCTTGAATCAAGGAAAGGGACTTTCTGTTTTTAACAAATGTATCATCGGGTTAACAGTCCTAGCAACAGTATTTTGGTTGAGAACTCACATGTACTAAGAGCCAGGCAAGCCTACTTTGAAATTTCCCGGGTGGAGGGGCTAGGCTGCTGGTGGACAGATTTTAGGGACGCACCATTGTAATTATAGGGACATTTGTCTCGATTCCCAGAGGGTGCCCAGTACCTGGAGCACCCTCGTACTCAGCACCCTGATAAGAACATCACTTTTCAGATAGAGTAAACACAATTTTTTGGCCTTCCAGAACTAAGGGTCTGTAGTGGTGTAGCTGTACATATTGTGAGGCAGGCATGGTATCAAGAAAGAAGACAAAGACAACAGAACTCTAGTTTCAAGAACCTTTATTAAAATGTCAGGATGGTGTAAGGCCTAATTTGCCCTAATGAGTGGATTTCTGTGTCCTAAGGAAAGTCTAAGTCTGTAAATCCAAATCAAAGTTCTGTCTGTGTCCCAAAACCTATTTATTTATTTATTGGTTTACAGTTTTGCATAAACTATTACCATTTTACAACGTTACATGATACATTCCTAATGCATTTAAGCTAACTATAGTTTCTCTAAAATGTCCAGATATGTTGTTAACGCATGTGACTATCTAGGCCTCTCCCCTGCATAGAGGACCTCCCACCAAGCTTCAGCATCTAGGCCAAGTGCGATTAGAGAGTGTTTAGATATAAACGAGGTGATTCATGGAATAAATGTGCGCCGAAAAAAGGGGCGCTTGCGCGCCGAAAAAAGGGGCGCTTGCGCGCCTTTTCGCACGCAAGCGCCCATTTACCTATCATGGAACACATTGCGCGTGGCTTATCTTGGACCTGCATCGATTCTGCGCAGGTCCAACACGTCACTGCGCCACCACAAACGGCTTGCGCGATACGGCCAACGAAGGCGCACACCGACCAGCGCACACACCTAAAAGGGGCGGAACATGTGGAATGGGAAACAACACGTGAAAATGTGGGAGTTAGGGGAGAAGCACAGCAGTAAAATCCTCGCAACGCCCACATGCCCGCTAACAATGCGTATTCATGGACTCAAACAGGGCTCACCGGCATGCGGCAAAAGACGCGCAAACCCGGAAACACGTACGTCACACGAAAGCAGGCGTAAGCGTCACCGCGCACCTAAAACAATGCACAAAAAGCGTGCGCAAACAACAAATGCACTTATATATACAGCTACGATTAATGTACCATTCCTCGCAGCATTGATCGTGGGACACCGCAGGAGGAGGAGGATAGCCAGGCCCCATATTTTTTTACCCGGGGCCAGCCTTTTTGGGATGCCTGATGACCAGGTCTATGACAGGAATAGGTTTCCACCTCATATCATCCTAGACCTGGTCACTGAGTGGGAGGGTGACCTTACATCACCCACCCTTTGCTCCCAAGCACTGAGCCCCTTGGAAAAGGTGCTCAATGTACTGCATTTTTTGGCCACTGGGTCATTTCAGCGGACAACTGCCATAGTTGGGGGCGTTTCACAGCCCACGCAGTCACACTGACTACACCAGGTGTTGGCAATCATGACTGCATGCCCCTCAGTCCGCAGGCACATATACATGCCCAGAACACACTGCAGAAAGGCAGGCTGTGGTCCAGGACTTTTATGGGGTGGCACACTTCCCCAAAGTGCTTGGTGCCATTGTTTGCACCTATGTGGCCCTACGTCCACCTATGGTCACTGAGCACATCTATCGCAATTGCAAACACTTGCATTCCATCAACGTGGAGGTTGTATGTGATGCCAAGGGAATCTTTACCTCTGTCTATGCCAACTATCCAGGGTCCACCCATGATAGTTTCAAATTCAGAATGTCACCCCTAAACTGGGACCTGGAAGCCGGGAGGCATGGCAACACATGGCTCATTGGTGAGTACAAATGCCTGTGCACATGCATGCATGTCACACACAGACGAATAGACAAACCCAACTAATGACAACCATTATCACCTCGCCAGGGGACAGTACCTACCCTCTGAGCACCTACATGATGACGCCAATACGGAACCCCACCACACCACCCCAGGTAAGATACAATGCAGACCATATTGCAAGCAGGGCCATAGTGGAGCGCACATTCGGAGTGCTAAAGTCACGCTTCCGCTCCCTTGACCACTCCGGTGGACAGTTACTATATGCACCACCAGTAGTGTGCAGGATCATTATGGCAGCATGTGTCCTGCACAACGTTGCAACACGGCGGGGCGTACCGGTGGACATGGTGGTGCCCCCACATCCTCAACCACATCACACCCGCTGCACGTGGAAAGGGCACGTGGCAAGGCTGTCCATACCCAGCTTGTGGCACACTTTTTCACATAGAATCCCACCCCTGCGGAGTGCACACAGGCCTGGCACATTGCAGGTGACAATCGATGATGACAAAGGGACAATCAACTGTCAAAACCTTACCACCATGAGAATGCGTCCTTGGAAGTGCTAAATTGTGTGCATCCCTAGCTCCTTACACCAACACAATCCTGTGTGACCAAAAGGCACACATTCAAGATGTTGTATCAACTAACCTCATGCAAAACAGCACATCCAAATACTGCTATGTCACCTAAACCCTCCCAAAACGCATGACACCCAGCCGGCGCACCACGCCATGGAATGTAAAAAGTCACAAATAAAAGCACAACACATGACACAACTGTCGCAAAGTGTACTCTGACAAATGTAAATAGGTCACAAACAATTCCCCCTGACAAATAAAAATAAAAGCAGACACAGGAACATCCATTTACCAGCATAACATATCATGAACGCAGGACCCAACAGTGAAACTGTCAGTGACCAATCACAATAGCACAAGTGCCTCAATGTGACAAAGCCACCACATGGACCCCTTCCATCTTGAGGGGGTCTCTGCTAGCTAAAGGGGGCAGGGTAACACATACAGCATGAAGGGTATCAATGATGGAGACAGAAGAGGTAATACATGAAGATGTAACAAAAAAACACATTTACCAATATCCAAACAAAATTGCATGCTAAACATGCACTGGCCAAACAATCATGAATCCCCAGAAGGGGTGTATGCACAGGTTGGACTTCAGACTGGCCACAGAAATGATGGAAGCCCAATGCCTCTGTGTAAGTTTCTTTCACACGCTGCCATCCTTGCAAGCCCATGGAAAGGGGAAGCAGGAGTGGCATATGTGCCTGGACCCCAAGCCACAAACAAAAACATGAGAACACATAGTGGATGCCTATGGATGCCACACAAAGCAACACACTGTTACATGAATGCACAATAGACAAAAAAATAATGAAAAGAAAAAAAAGATAAATTGGCCATGGTGGACCAGGGGTTGGGGGGGACAACCCAGGAGGGAGGAGGTCCAGTCCAGGGTGCACTTCAACACCCACATGCATGGATGTTGAGAATTAAAATAAAAACTCCATGGGTTCATGGCCTGCATGGCTAGCCTTTAGTGGGAGAGCTCTCGCTGCTGTCGGCGTCCTCGGCGTCCTCTGGTGTAACATCAGAAGGTGAGCGTGGCAAGGGAGGCTGACCTCGCATAGCCCTGGCATGCTCCTCAATGGCAGCAAGCATGCGGGCCTGATAGGTCTGATTTTGCATGATTATGGTACGGAGGTCCCCATGCAGCACCTCACGTGTTGCATGGAGTTCCGCCTGCAAGCCCTCACGTGATGCACGGATCTCCTCCTGGGTTACATGGAGTTCCACCTGCAAGGCCTTACGTGACGCACTGATCTCCTCCCAGGTTGCATGGAGCTCAGCAGAGATTTTGTGTGTCAGCTGCTCCATCTGCTGTTCTGCCCATCTACTGCTGGCCATCTCAAGTGCAGCCAGAGTAGTTCTGAGGGAGGTGTTCTATTCCCTCAGGGCATCCTTTTGGGCCTCTGCTTCATCAGCTATGGCTGTGCACAGAGCCCCCATTTCAGCCTGTCGGTCTCTGTTGGGGCCCATCATGTCCAGCCTGTGCGAGCAGCGGCATTTGGACCACACCGCCTGCTGCTAGAGCTCCATCTGCCTTTCGGGGGGAGAAAGGAATTGGCCACCCTTTTCATGCCCTGAGCCATCATCTCACATGATGTCCCTGTTGCTGTGCAATGGCATACATGGAATTCTCCCACACAGTATTCCCGGGTGGCACACGGCCACCACGTAACCGGACACCACACCTGTCGGGCCCAAGGATACCTGGCCCTTGTTGCGCTGGCGCTGCCTGTGGCTGCAGGACTGCATTCCTCCCTTGCTGAGCTGCCCCAGGAACAGGAGCAAACAGTGTGGAGCGTGACCCTGCATCCGTAACCACCATAGACGGACGTACCAACACTGATTGGCCCTTGTGAGGGGACTACCCCCCCTTCAGGTGTGTCAGACAGAACAGCATCCACAGCAGAATCACTCACCTGTGACAGCAATGAGGGTTGAATGTCCGATTCCGCACCAGAGGCAGAGTGCTCCTCAGAGGTGTACTCAGAGACACCCTTGGCCAGGATGGTCTGGAGTACCAGTGGATTTCCATGGCCCACCACACCATGGCCTCCACTTGTGCCTGGTTGGGGCTCTAAATACGTCACCCCCTCCACCATATCCTCCTCCTCCACGTCCTCCTCCACTGCATCCAGTGCCTCATCACCTGCAGAAAATCAAAAGAAGACATGAACACACATGTTTACAGCATAGGCCACACACATAGGTATCACAAGGTTGACAGCCAACACATGTACCAGCCATGTCACACATGACACAAACTCAGGCACGCAGTGTCAATGAAATGCAAGGGGAGCCAGAAAGAAGGCATGGATGCGTATGAAATGGAAAAATAAAACATGTACTGCATGGTGCATAGCACCTGCATCACACAAAAGCTTGTGACCGGCATAGTCCTTCCACAAACATGACAGATGACAACACATAGATGGCACGTGACATAGCCATGCCCAAACTGTCAACCAGACCCAGATGGAAACTCAATACTACTGTCCATGAGCCATGTACAATGCATGTCATTATGAGCTTTCATTGACATCACTTTGATAAAACACACATGTGTCACAGGCTGCAAAGACGCTAGGGTGTTGAAATACAGTGAACGAAGGCACATTGATTCATCAATGGCAGGTCACTTTGACATCACGCAAGTGAATAGACATGTGGAAGGGGAGAACAGGGTTCAGAAGTGTGTGGGTGCAGGGCAGTATATGTGTACGGCCTCAAATATCATTGAGAATACAGAGGCAGTATTGTGAATATTGTGGACTGATGGCAGTGTAATGGCAAGTGCAGTCATTCTGTGTAAAGTGTTGGTAGTGGGTTATAGGGATACAGTAAACCCCGCACCCAAGGGCGGGGGATGGCTTGGAGGCAGTGCATGGCTCAAAATGGTTGCTCAGAGTACCGTGTTGTAGCAGACAGTGTGGGCAGGTGTCAATTGCATTCTTTCAGTCATCTGGAACTACAGCAGGGGAGAGGAGAACAGTAAGCACAACACATCAGGAAGCATCAGAAGTGCCCCCAGACCCGGAGAAGCAACAACAGCAGTTGCATAGAGACAAGGAGGCTGTACCTGAGGGAGGCTTCCACTCAACACAGATGAGGACCCCAAACTAATGGCCATGAGGAGCAACTGACCCTGAGTGAGCAGGAAAGGGTTGATCAAATACCATGTGAAGGAAGCAAATACTGGAGATGGAGTAGAATGAATTGCTTGCTCAGGACCCATATGGTCTTGCTGGGAATGCACAGGGTCCAGCAATGAACACTCATAGCCACTGTGAGCCTGTGCCATCTGCATAGTCCGAGTGAGATAGCCTGCACCAAGGCCAAAGGGTGTTCCACACAGTCCAGGTCTGGAAGAGTTGCAGAGGGAAGAGTGTATAATCACAGAAATTAGGTACAGCCCGTTGCTGTAGTCTGCCATTGGATTTACCAGTCCCATGGAGACAGTGAGCTGCTTGGGGATGGAGACGTAAGGAAGAATGCCTCTGAGGAGGAACAGCTTGCAGAGTGACCTCACAGGGACGTTAGTCGTGTGACGATAGGAGGTGAGAGTTGAGTGGAAGATCATCACAGGCTATCGGCGACCATAGGTTGAAGCAAGAATAGGGCCAAGAGAGGCTGCACAGAGATTGTCATGGAAGGAGGGAGCAGGTGTGGTGATGAGGATTGCCTCTGTGTGCAGGACATGGTTTGTATGCAGTTTTCATGACAACAAGCACTTATCAGTCCAACATCACATGGGTCACACATGGCAGTCATGTCAATGTAGCCTGAACTGGCAGATAATCATAACACATCACCCAATCAACATACACATGGCCTGGACACACACGCATCACCACTCACCAGACATTGTCTCATAATTTGGCATCCCTCCCACAACATGGACCAGCTCCACTGCGATGAAATCACCAGCGATCTCCTCATGTGCAGTGAGTTCTTCGTCCTCTGGTTGTGTCCCACTGCCAGTCACCAGAGCAGAGGTGAAAATTGCAGTCAACTTGTCTTTCGCACAGCATTTAGGTCATTCCAAGGGTTAACAACATCATCTGCTGTGCGCCTCTCATGTCCCAAGGCACTGATACGGTCTGCAAGGCACTGCCAGTGGGCCCTACTCTGAGCAGGTGTATGTGTGCTCCCTGCCTGCACAGAAACCCCTTTTCCTTGATGTGTGGGACTCCTGAACCCAGCCTGTACTGCTGGAGCACGCTTCTTCCTCTTGCAAGGTGGTGTGGACCCTGAGTGGCTTGTGCCACTCTGGTCAGTAGGGGCTGAAGTGCAGGTGGACTGGGCAATGGAATCAGGCAATGACATGACGACCAAAGGTCGGACTGCAGGTATTGGCAGCTGGACCTGCCAGGACCCTGAGCTGCACCTGCCTTGGTGACAAGGGCCGGGACCAATCCAGTCCTGACTGAGTGACCCAGAGCAGGGGTGGTGGTAACTGCAGCTGCCCCTGCAGCTTCCACACCCAGGCTGCTCGGGACAGCAGATGGCACTGCTGCTCCAGATCCACGTGTCCTGGTGACAGCAACTTGCACCACACGTGGCTTGGCATTCCGTACACAGAAATCTGCCATTGAGTCACCCGGTGCCTGTTCCAGGACCACTGCAGTCCGGGCTGGCTGACCCTGAGCTTCAACACCCTGGCTGCTCGGGACAGCAGATGGTGCTGCTTGTCGGGCCTGACGGGTGCTGCGGATGTCAGCAGCAGCTGCATCTCCCTGACCCGCTTGGGTGGGGGGCATGGCTATCCCTGCATGGGCCTGGACAGCTTGCCCTCGTGGACCTCCCTGGCCATGTCGCCCACCTTGTCCACGTCACCCACCTTGGCCAGCCTGACCACCTCGACCATTGCAGCCACCTCTGGTAGGTCGCCCAGCTTTGCCTCCCTTACCACTTGTTTCCCTCCCAGTCATGGCACTGATGCATTAGCGCGATGGAGGTACAGAAAGCAATTTTCCTGGGCAAATAGAGTGAGGGGACAGGGTACGTGTTGGAAAACGTACCACTGTGCTCCAGCAAGGCTGTATGTGAGCCCTGGGGTAAGAATAACGGGTTACGCAACGCTCAGTCACCCCAAAAACAAAGAAAACCGTGTATGCGACCCCTTGGTAGCCAACGTGCGCTGAAAAAACATCCCGCAGTATGCTGTGGCACCCAGAAACACAAAAAATGCATATGTGGGGAACACGTAGGCTACAATGACCTCGAAAATGGGGTATGCGAAACACAGGGGCAACCACAGTGGGAAAAATGCATGCACGACTCACCGTCTGCCTGGAAAAATGAAGCAAAACACACATGCGTGTGGGTGTAGGCAACTCCCCCGCCAAAACAAGAAGTACTCACTGCCACAGTAGTGATCAATTCACGTGTGAACCCACAAAAATATGAATCGCATGCGTTGGTCTCCACGAAAAGCACGTACATTGTACTGTTGTCCTACGTGGACCTTTAACCCGTACTGAACGGCAACGCCCAACGTCCGGCACGCGTCACATAACTTACATGCTTAGGGCCTTTCCTCTGATTACACGCTAACGCGCTGTTCTGCACGTGCGGGGTCACTCTGCATCCGGCTGGACATGCAAAAGCACATGGAAGACCCACGCTCCTGCCCACATGGCCATTTACCTGCCTCCAACTGCCCGAGCTGCATCCTAGAGCCATCTTCTACTACCAGCCCCCTCTGTGTGCCAGCTGCCCACATGCCCTGCATTTTGGTGTCTGCTCTGAAGCCATTGCCAGTGATCCTGTTGCTTTGACCACCTCTGCTGATCCTTAAGACTTCCTACTGCCATTCCATCACTCCACAGCCCAGCCCCAGGACCAACTGCTAAACTACACCTGCCTCGGGGGTTGTCATGTTTGACCCATCTCCATCTGAGGCAAGTGACAACCCCCTGGCAGAGAGGCAGAGGGCTGTCATATTTTCCTCCACAGAAGTTGGCATCCTGGTGGAGCAAGTCCTGGGGCATTATGATGCCCTCTTTCCTCCACCATCCTGCGTCGACAAGGAAGGACGGAGTAAGATCTGGGTGGACACCGTGGGTGCCATCAACGCGCAGGGGGTGGCACCCCGCGACTACCGACATGTCTGTTAGCACTGGGAAGACTTCAGGTCAGGACCCTCAACAAGGCCCGGCGCCTCCTCAAGGCTGCTGATGATGGAGCGAGGTGCCGGTTGACCACCAATGAGATGCGGGTCCTGGAACGCATCGACCCAGCGCTGCACGCCCAGCTCTTGGATTTGGTGCTCCATCTGGGGTCGACTGGTAAGTGTTCATGTGTTCTTGTCCACCATAGTGCATGTGTGTGTTGACGTGTGGCTGGAGTGTGCACCTTGGCCCCATGCCTGGCATGCCTCCTGTACAGGTGTCTGTGTGCATGTCCCTGACAGTGCTGCATGTGAGTCCATTCAAGCCTGACCCACTTCAATGGTGTCTGTGTTGCAATGCGTGATGCGCAGCGGCATGCAACGAGGTGCACATGTTTGCATACCTGTGTCTGGAATGGGGCATGTCAGAGGTGTGACACATGGGTGCTAATGTCACCATCATGGACATGCATGTTGTACGTGTGCGTGTGTCTGAGTAGTGAGTGTATGACCGGCCAACCCCGTGGATGCATGACACATGAGCATCTCAATGCGTGATTGACTCATGTGGCCCAGTTGTCCCCAAGTGCACTGTGACGGGATGTCTACATGGCCTGCTGCATGACTGTCAGGTGATGTGTGTGTATGTGATGTGCATGTACCATGATGCTTGTGAGGTTCAGGCCCTCCTATGATGTGCTCACAGTGCCTTGTACATGGATATGAATGTTTGTTGCACATGGCATGCATGATTGTGCATGTGTGTTGCTTGCACTGACCTGTGTGTTGGGAGGATGATGGTTGTGACATTTGACAGTGCCACTCATGTGCATTTGCTTTGTTCCATGCAGACATTTGTTCGGTACACTGATGCTTGTGTTCAATGTCTCCCTATCCACAGCGAAGATGGAAGAAGAGGGCGGAGGTGGCGCTGTGGAGCACTACCGCAGGGATGCCTCCACCAGGCACCGACGCAAGGCCAAGTTGTCCTCCCAGGTTATGTCATCTTCCGGGAGCGAGGATGCTGGTGCTGCATCAGAGTCATCGGCCCAAGCTGCTGAGGGAAGGCCCAAGAGGGTGAATTTGGCTGTGGGCTCCTTGGCAGCGGGAGGAGCAGGTGAGACCACACAGGGGTAATCCGATGCACAAGACAGTGGGGAGTCATCCAGGTTGGTGGTGGTGGAGGAAGAGGAGAAGGCCACATCAGCCCAGCACATGGGGCGATGTGATGAGGCTGATGTAGGTGAGGTAGGTGTTCCTGGTGCAGACCAGGGTCAGGGGCCGGAGCCAGTGCAGGTCACTGTGGAGTGGCCTGTGACTTCTCCTGTCCCTGAAACTGCACCACTGTGCACCTGCAGGCATGCCTCAGGCCGGACCCATCAGCAGGTGGCGGATGTATCCACTGATACAGATTTTCCACTACCTCCGGATGAGGCAATTTGTGACAGGGTTGAACCTGTGCTAGATGTTATTGCGAGGCGTACAGGCAGAATTTGTGATGATGTGCAGGCTTCCAATCGGGGGTTTGCATATCATCACGATGAGGTCTGTCGCCTCATCAACTGTCTAGCACAGTTCATGGTCACGAATGTGCTACGTGTGCTGGCCACTTCTGCAACCCCCTCCTCCTCTTACAGCACTGTGCGCCAGTCGTCCTCCATGCGGTCTTCCGGCCCAGATACCACCAGGGCCCCCTGTGGACATGTCCCATCCACGGCAGCCAGTTTGGTGGAGACTACATCCCTTCCACAGGCGGGAGTCGACGGAGGATCATCAGAGGTGGTCACCGCAGCAACAGGACCAATGGCAATGGAGGAAGTGCAAGCACCAAGCAGCAGGGCACGTGCACGACAGCCCTGGGGGTTGGCATAATCCCAGAGGTTGTCTCGTATGCACAGGGACCGGGCTATTCGGCGGCAGCAGGCTCATCGTCAGAGGCAACAGGACTCGGGTCCCTCTACATCACAGGGGCAGGTATCGGCCATCGGGCAGGAGGGAAACGTGGACCTCAACACGAGGACGTCTTCCATGTTGCAGCGAATGGACCAGCAAATCGGAGCAGAGCGGCAGCGGGCACAGGGGGCACGAATCACCATTGCCAGGGCAGAGAACACTGGGGGTCCTTTGTGGTGTGGGCTGCCTGCGGGGTATGGTCATCGGTGGGCTGCCTGCGGGGTATGGTCACAGGTGATGAGGGGGTCCCTTGTGATGTTGGCTACCTGCCGGGTATGGTCACAGGTGATGGGCGGATCCCTTTTGGTGTGGGCTGCCTGCAGGTTGTGGTCATGGGTAATGGGGGATCCCTTGTGGTGGGGGCTGCTGCGGGGTGTGTTCTCGGCTGATGGCAGCACGCGCAGCCCTTTACACGTGATTTGGCTGGCGCAAGCGGGTATGCAATTGTGCGGGGGTACGCACAGCCCTTTACACACAATTTGGTTGGCGCGAGTGGGGTACATGATTTCACAGGGGTACGCACGGCCCTTTACATGCGATTTGGCTGGCACGAGCGGGATACGAGATTTTGTGGGGTACGTGCTGCCCTTTGCATGCAATTTGGCTGGCACAAGCGGGGTACGCGATTTCACGGGGGTACACACTGCACTCTCCATGCGATTTGACTGGTGCAAGCGGGGAACGTGATTTCACGGGGGTACGTGCGGCACTTTAGACGTGATTTGGCTGGTACGAGTGGGGTATGTGATTTTGTGGGGGTATGTGTGGCCCTTTCCACCCGATTTGGCTGGTGCGAGCGGGGTACGCTCTGAATTTTTCACATGATTACCATGGAGGGGGGCTGTATTGTGGGCCAAGGAGGGCGCGAGCGCCTTGCACCATATTGGCCATTTCACTACCTTTTTCCTGCGCACGGGGCGGTGTTGGGGCGTTAGTGGTGCTACTTTCTGTTCATTGTGCCACGGCTACTGATACGTGGGGAATTCCATGAATGCGCGTGCTGCGCAATTGTTGGTTTGTGCCACGGCTGGCGCACGTGTGGTGCACGCTCCTTCTCGGTGCTTGCGCTGCTTCTGTGCTGGATTCTATGAATCGGGCCCTGAGTGCCTCTCCGAAGCTCTACCAGCTCAGTAACTGTTGAATACAGAGAATCCTCTACTGTCCGTGTTGGAGGCTCTGAATCAATGAGGTCCGGAGCTGGAAATTACACGGGATGCATTGCAGCTGCAAAACGGGTCAGACTCGCATCACGACTGCTCCTGCGGTCTTAGTGAGTGCACTGCCACCTCTTTACAGAGGTTCCAGACAGGAATCACAGTGTTCCTGCGAAATATGTCTAATGCGAGTGTGGGAACGGCGGTCTTAGGTGATCGAGATCGCTCACGGTTCCGGTCTGCACACTGTGCAAAATAAACCTCACGTATCAAATCGAACCCCCAATAATGAAGTCACTTGTTTAGGTCGGATCTAGCAATGTGCGCTCTACCTAACATGAGATTAAACAATTGTGCAATAAATCACACCCATAGGTCATGTACACAAATAAAGGGCCTGATTCACAGAAGCGTTTTACAATGGCGCAATCACATAGGAAATCACTCAGGCCCAAAATATGCTGAAGAACACTTCTTATCTGTTGAGTGAGCCTAAAGAGAGAGGAAGGAACCCAGGCAGGATGTGAGTGTCATACAAGGATCTGAGCAGGAGTGGTTAATGTAGAGGACAGAGGACTACAGAGGACAAGGGATTTATGGGGATTAGGCGAAGTTATGCAGGACTATGAGTTTGGCTCATACCTGCCTAACCTCTAGGTTTTCCCCAGAGGCGGTTTTTAGCATCTTCTCCGAGTCTCCGGGGAAGAACCTGGAGTTTCCGGGTTTTCCTTGCAGGTCTGTCCAATCCTCCCACCGATTGGATGCAAAAGACCGTCAATCGGGTGGAGGTATGGGCGGGACCAATAAGAAGGCAGACTGGATCTGATTTGAGCAGAATAATCATAGAATACTGCTTTTGAAAGCAGAATGCAGTATTGAACCACAGCCATCAGGTTTGCGGGCTTGACAAGTCACCACTAACCTGATGACAAACAACTACGGTGAAATGTCAAATTGCGGTAGTGCAAATTCCAGGGAAAACCTTTGTATTGGTTCTTGGAGTTTAAAACATGCACACATTTTAACGTTTTCAAAAACACTATTTGAAGAAAATATCGTCTCTAGGTTTTGTGTGTGCATTGATTTTATGGAAGGCGTATGCCGTTCGTCCTATGCAATTTGCGTGGTTATGACTAGCCAATTTAATTAAATGAATTGTATTCCACTGTAAGGTGCAAACTGCAAATGTTGACATGTGTGCAAAGGGACAGAATCTTGTGTGGCTGTGGGCAGAGCATACATCTCAGGGTTTTTGTTTTTCAAATGTAGGAAGGTATGGCTTGGCTACTAAAAAGCACACCCTGGTAGGCTTTATCATACAGGGGTGTTATCACATAAGGGTCAGCTGTAAAACATTGGGACAGTTACTTCAACATTAAACAAGAACACCTTGGTTGAGAGGAGTTTTTATTGAAAGTATATTTTTAGGGCGGGCGTCGTAGAGGGGCATAAACCCATTTTTACACAGGCGATCAAGCAGTGAAAGAATGACCTGTTGAAATCAAAATGACCAAATATGCTCTGAGGCCCTCTGGAGGCCTGACATGGCTGGGCAAAGGTCATGGTTTTTGCAGCCCTGCAACTTCCAGCCATTTTGAATCAGATGGCACTCCTTGCATTTCACGCCTGAGGCCATACAGTCGGATTAGAGAGAAGGGCCAGGAAAGCCTGGGAAGTGGGGCCACATTAAAACTCTCGTTAAATAATTGGGGTGTTGCACTGGAATTTAAGCTGGTCATCTTCTGCAGTTACGTTACGCAGAAAGCCTGCTAATCGTCTAGTGTTGATCTTGTTATAAATAACTAATAAACGGTGGTCTTTGTTTTATTACGTTTTTTAAATAAGTTGTCTTCCTCGTCTTGTTTGGTAAAGTAATGATCTGGGGCAGAAGCAGTACATAAAGAAAATACATGTTAAAGGCTGCCAGTTGGTGAACGACTGCCAGCGTTAAGCACGGGTCACCTTTGTAAATAAGGTAACCTTACCATGTCTCAAAGTAGCAAAACAAAATCTCTTGTATTTGTTTTGCATGTGCGCGTGTGCGCGTGAATGCGCGTCTGCGCGTGTGTGAGTGTGTTGTGTTCTGGCACTTAAGACGAGTTTGCGCCCTCAAGATAAGTAAAGATTCAGGCACATAGGCCGCCATTTTGATGAGCAACATTATCGTAATTGCCAAGCCGTGTTTTCCCCACCCAACCCCTCCCCTTTTTATCAGCCCGGCTTCCTGCGCTTGCAGTCACACGTGGCTTAACACTTCAGAGGCAGCTACAGTGAATGAGAATTTACAGTAAACCGGCCGGGCCTTGGAGAGCTGAATGGGGCAGCAGAAGGTCACATTAGCAGCACAATGGGCACGAGAAGTTCAGAGGAAGAGAAGGGTAGCATTTGCATGAAAACAAGGGCTCAGGAAATTGGATCCCGGCAGGAACCCTGAATCATAGCCTTAATGGACAGTGATGGGCATACGCCAGAGGGGGAACTTGTCACCTCCGGGACTGGAGGGCTCTCAGGATTGGCACAAGAATACAGGCACTGCCACTGTTAGGGTGGCATGGTTCAGGACGGTAGCAAAGGCAAACTAAGACTTTCATTTCGAGGATGTGCTGCCTCAGAGGACTGGCATAGGTTGCTGAGCTTGTCACCACAGGGGTGGATGAGTACACTATGGCTGGCACAGCGATACAGAGTTGGTCACATCTAGGACTGGATGAGCTTGCTAGGGTTGGCACAAAGATACCACCCACCCTGTCATCTCTTCGGCTGAAGGGCTCAGGGACTGGCTCAGTGACTGTCATTTATAGATTTCATGAGCTCAGGACTGGAGATTAGCGGAGACATGCAGAACCTTTCACCTGTAGAAGTGGTTGGCTTTATTTATTTACTAGCGGTACTACCCAGCGTTGGCCGAGTCTGTAGCTGACATGCACGTGGGGGTCTGCTATAGCCTTGTGTCTGTTTTATTGTGTCATAACTTCCTGTTTTTCAAAAATCGCCAAATCGTCAATCTCCCGAAATCACCTATACTGATAGCACAGGGCCAGATCCCGCTCCACCCCTGTGCACAGAGCATGGTGCGGTTGGTCAAATGTCATTATCGCAAGTACACCCCTAACTTCCTATTTTTTGAAGTCTCAAAATCAGCAAACTCCGGAAATCACCTATACTGATAGCACAGGGCCGAACACCGCCCTGTGCAGGGCGAATGGGTGGTGTTGGTGAGATTTCACTATCGCCAGTACACCCCAAACTAGGTATGCCGACCTCAGGCCAAAATGTAAGCCCACCAACTTGTGTGGGGCTGGAGCCAACAACTGAAAATTCACCAATCTCCCGAAACCGTCTATACTGAAAGCACAGGGCTGGACCCCATCCTGTGCATAACGAATGGATGGGGTTAGTCAAATTTCACTATCGCCAGTACACCCCAGACTGGTATGCCGGACCGTGGGACAACATTTCAGCCCACCAACTGTTATGGGGATGGAGCCAACCCCGAACATACAAACACACTTTCACAATTTGTATTATTTATCCCGGGTGTATAACTCAGAGGTTAAGTGCTTGCCACGCCATGGGGCTTGCCTGTACTTCACAAGTTCGAATCCTACATCATGAAGGACTCAGACTTTCATCCTTCTGTAGGCTGACAAATGACATATTGGGTGCTATTAAATTAGGTAATAATAACACCTGCCATTAAAGCGTTAGAAGCATGAGTAATCCAGCAGGAATTGTTATATAAGAACACACTTAAAAACACACATTAATTATTATTATTATCCGAGAGAGTAGAGCCTGGACACTGAGCGCTGCACACGAGCAGGCTGGGGCTGTCAGAGCAATCCCAGATTTGGAAGCCTCACTATAGTACACAAGAGGCACTGAAAGCTACATTAACCGGGTGTTAAGTAAGAAGGGGTTGGCACAGCAAAATACTACTGCGCACAGCCCCTGCAGGCATGTGCGGGTGACAGGGCAGGACGGGGGATGAAGGGAGTGGGTGGCGCTGCTGCATGACGTGTGTGTGTGTGGGGGGGGGGGTGACACGGCTGCATGTCTTGTGTGAGGGGGTGCCACTGCTGTGTGGCTTGTGTGTGGGGTTGACGTTGCTGCAGGACTTGTGTGCTCTTTCAAGGATACGTAGGTGCTTCCAAAGAGGGCTGCCCTGATATTGGGGTGGACTTTATTTCAAGGGGCAGCGAGTTCCAGCGATGGGCAAAGAGAACTCCATCCTAGGATTGCACCTGCGGAGCTCAGCGGATTGGTACAAGATTACAGAGCCCGTTTCCCGCCATTACTGCTCAGAAGTGCGGGCAACTGACACAGAGAGCTCGATCATACCATCTCCAGTCCTCATGTGCGGCTTACGTCACGTGTTGGAACGGCAATACGGGGTATGTCACATCTCGGCCTGTGCCCCACATGGGGATGACACGTGTACGAGGTTTACAGTGCCTGTCTTATCTAAGACTTGGTGTATTGGTGAATTGGAACAGGGGTCCCCACTCCTCCGTGTTTGGATAGCACAGTGGACGGGTTCAGTGTTGCGTAGTAAGTCATATTAAATGCTGGATGGTAAAGGTGACTCGCACAGGGACACAGAGCTTGGCACCACTGGTGCTGGACGGCACAGGGCACCTTGACAGTGATGCAGGGCTCATCTCCCTTAGTACTGGATGGTCTAGATGACTGTCACAAAGACAGAGCGTGTCGCCCCTCGTGCTGAATAGCACAGGGGACTGGCACATTAACACACAGCGTGTCACCCCAGGGGAATGCCACAGAGATTGTCACCCCCAGTTCTGGATTGTACATGAAACTGGCACAGTGAGACAGGGCTTGTCACCACCAGTGCAGGATGGCCCAAGTGACTGCCACAGTGGCACAGGGCTTGTTAGAGCTAGTGCTGGATGGCATAGGAGACTGGCACAGTGACATAAAGCTTGCCACCCACAGTGCTGGATGGGATAGAGGACTGGCACAATGAAGTAGAACCCACAATGCTTTATGGCATAGGGGACTCTGGCACAGTTACAGAGCTTCCCCCCCCCCTCCCCACCCCCCCCCCACAGTGCTGCATGTCATAGGAGACTGGCACAGGGCTTGTCACTGCTAGTGCTGGATGGCATAGGAGACTGGCACAGTGACATAAAGCTTGCCACCCACAGTGCTGATGGGATAGAGGACTGGCATAATGACGCAGAGCTCGCCACCCACAATGCTTTATGGCACAGTTACACAGAGCTTGTCACTGCTAGTGCTGGATGGCATAGGAGACTGGCACAGTGATGCAGGGCTTATCACCGCTAGTACAGGATGACATAGGGGACTGGCACCGTGACACAGTGATCTCGCTACCCATAGTGCTGGATGGCATGGGGGACTGGCACAGTGACACAGAGCTTGCCACCCACAGTGCTGGGGGGTTACTACTGGTTTATAGCCGAGGACGCCTCTCCTTTGAACTGTGCTCGCGGGCTTTGCTGGCGTGGCGTGCAAAGGGCTTTGGAAAGGGCTATGATGCGGTTGCTTCAGACGGGTCTGCTTCCCTGCAGGCAGCAGCCAGCACAATCCCCATCCATCGTGATGGGGATGGGGATGTTTGTGCATATAAAAAGTAAAGGATGAAAGGCCAGATACCCTTAGAACAATGCCCCCTCCCCCCTTCTATGCCGCCTTACCAAACATCAAACAGGACAAGAGCGTCCGCCCGCTTAAAACACTTGCATTTTCACCTTTTGCTGCGGGGAATCCCAGTCACAGACAAAGGCGGGGATTAGGGGTCAAGTAAATCGGCTTCCCTCTCCACCCCGCTGTGCCCTGCGAGGTTAGAGGAGCAGGGCATCTAGCCTGGTGCAAGAAGTTGCCTGCAGGTGCCCAGTGCTCCGTTGGCCGAAGTGCAGAACCTGCGCGCCGCAGGTCTCGCCTGACCCCGAGGCAGCGTCCCTGATTGGGCAGCGAGTTCCCTCAGTAGAATGGCAGACTCCCACATCCGCTTGGCCTGCACAGAGACGGCGAGGGGAACATGCTCAGCCAGGTGTGGCCAGACTTACACGAACACACGCCCACTCACACATTCTTCCATCGCGGGACCAGCAATGGGGCTACGCCTTACCCTACACTCTGCCCCTTGTCAACAATGAAGCACACACTTGCTCCTGGGGTAATTTTGCGGGAAGTAGTTCTCTTCACATACACTTGAAAGCTCAACACAAATCCATCAGCTGATCCCTTGAGGTGCGTAAAATAACCCCCTGTACATACATTAATAAATCAAGCAAGGCCCCTTTTCTGTACAGACTTTCCATGACACCCGTTCCATCTCCATCATCCCCCAAACCTTCCCTGGGCATTCTCCATGAACCAACCAGTCAAGTTACCAATCAGCGTGCTCAGGAGCACGAAGCACCACCCACAATATGACAGAGTATCTTGTTTTCCTAGGAGGCTGTGACGATGCCATTTTTGCCTGTCTTGCACCTGGCGTGTTATGCCTTCCAAGAGGTGAGGAGACTATGCCCGCTCCTTCTGGGGGCCTTTTCCTGGCTTGGCTGATTGGTTTTGCCTGACCCGACCGTCATGCTGGAAGGGGGGGGGTATTGTTGTGGGCCTCACCAAATGCTGCCCTTTTGATACAAAGCATTTGACACTAGGGGTTATCCTGAATATTTGGCAAGAACAAGTCTGACCCACTATTGGACACGTGTATCCCATCTGTGGGGTAGTTTCGCCACACGTCCCAATTTATCAGCTCATGTTGTATTCTCATAAACCCTGCTACCCTGCAAAGTTTCACCGCCAGTACATTGTGCAAAGCCTCGGGCCATTGGAACCTATGGATCGTTTGTGAGCTTAACAGCTCTGTCTGGCCCCACCAGGCTGCTAACATCCAAAATGATTGTGACACCTCTACCTACAATCACCCTCTTCCCCATTGGAGAGAGGTTGTTGCCCCTCAGGGCCCTACAGGAGCTTTCAGCGCCTGCTGTTTTTATGTGCTTCGACACCACCCCCCACAGATTTCCAAACCACATCCGCGATCCCCCAAAATATTTGATCAGCAAATTTTGAAATATAGGGCTCACTTCCTGGGGGCAGAGCTCTACTCAATTTTCTGCCCTCTTTCCGGTGTTGAACGCCGGATCCCCCGCAGAGTCTTGATCTTTTCCGCTGGGAGATCCGTGGGGATCTTAGTTGGTAATTTTCTTGAGCCCCACGAATTTCCAATAGCAATTTGAGCCCTGCCTCCTGATTACTTTCACTTTGTCCGCTGGTAAACCATGCCCAGCTTTTAGTGTTGCCACCCCTATACTGAAAGAATGAGTCCCCAAAGCTGCCAGGTTCAATCCCACTTATGCCAATGCCGCCTTGCTCATCAACTTGTATTGAAAGTTACTGGGGGGAGGGGGGGCATCCTGATTTAACAAGAGAGCGAGACCATTCACTGAAACCTGCCCCTCAAAGATACTTTGAGTAAACCCACAGGCAGGCATCAGGGTCTGCTTCTCATCCCAGATGAGCGAAGTGACTCCTTCTTGTTTGGTCTGCTTTGGCCGCCTAATCTTTATTTCCTTATGACCTGAAAGTGTGTCCTGGATCAGCAGACCATCTCAACCATTGCTCCCTCTGATTGGGGCCCCCAGTTCACTCATTTGAGATTGCTCTGAAAAGTGCTACTAGGCAAGCTGCTCTTAAAAACAGCTCACACTAGCTGCACAGACACAACCAACTAAGGTCTTCAGGTCACCAAGAAGTAAGGGCAGCCCCAAATCTACCTTTCAGCCTTCCAACCGCCACTACCCTTTCGCGCGATGCTGATTCGAAGAAGCGCTTGGTGGGAGGGAGGAGGTTGTCGCAGCTTCCTTCCAGTATTGAGAAGTGAGCAGCAGCCGCCAAACAGGTTGTGGTGCAACCATTTGACCTTCTTGTCCCATAAGCTTAGTCCAAAAGATCCCTCACACGCTCCGCGCCAATTATGTCAAATCCAAAGTGTAAGCCCGTCACGTCTCTAAAAGTGGTAAAGTTCTTTCTGTATTGTCTCAGTGTACCTGGGGCCAGGGACTTCACGGACATCTTGCTCAGCATTTCTTCACTCTTCCCCGTAGAGTCTCTGGAAAATTGGGCATGGTTTTTTCCACATTGTTTGTTTGTTTGCTTATTTATTTATATAGTGCACCCCTCAGGTATCTGGGCGCATTACAACGTTTCAATAAGTGCATAGGCATAGTTAGCAGCTAGATTGCACAATATTACCTAGAGAAATACATGGGCATGCATAGGAATATGCAGGAGCTAGATTATAACAACATTACAGATATATACAACACGGCAGGAAATGCATTGATGATGCTTCTTGGGCGAAGAGCCAGATTTGAGCCTTTTTTCTAAAGCCATTGGGATCTCTCTTCCTGATTTTGGACCACTGAAACCAGATAAAGCGTCCGCAGTGTTGTTGTACACACCTCAGATGTGACATGCCCTTACTTCAGTGCCAGCTTCTAAGAGACTGGTGGTTAAGACCCCTAGCCTTGTGCAACTCAATGGGCAGCTTGCCGTATCCCTGTTTATTGACTGACGAACCTCCCGATTGTCAACCACTGAACACTCTTCTTGTTTCCCAGCAGTGGTGGGCATAGATGAAAAGCAGCCATTATAGGAAATAGCTAAGAATGTCGTGCCTTTGCTCGCAATTTGCCGCTCATAACATCCCCAAAGCCCCTGCTACCCGAGGCGTCCTTCGATAGCTCCAATTGCCTGTTCATCTGCCCAGGCTCCCTCAAACACACACACCATTAAAATAGGAATTCACCCCACCTAGCTAAATCCAACATTCTTGGTCAATACAGTGGGCATCTTGGCACTGATAACAGATGTTTATTGTTACTCAACTGAGTGGTACTCATGGACGCGGCCCACACGCAACTTATGTGATGATGTCCATGCTGCAAAGCTCTTCTTTTCGAAGCCAGTAATCTGGCAAAAAAAAGTACCAGCTGGTATAACCCTAGTGGCAAAATGCAATTGCCATTTCAGTCCTTGTAGCTCTTCCATGTAGCGTAATCCTTCTCACCAGCAAATATCTTCTATGCAATCAATCTCAGTGCTGCAAATCATCAATGTTGTCAATGGCACATCTTTTTTGTTTCTTGCCAAGGGTATTACCTGCTTCTCTGCTGAAAGCTCGGACGCTTCCATCGTTCTTTAGCTTTGCTGTGATCCCGGTCCCCAAACAAAGAAACACTCACCCTTCCGATCTGCATAGCCCATTCCACAAAGGATCTAAAATCGCAAAGACAATTTTGCTGTGGCCAAATCGGGCCAAATTTAAACCCCCCATCACCCCCAAAACACTCCCCCACCCACCCCCTACTTATCTTATTCACCTCCACTTTCTCCTGGACCCTGCGGCATTGGATACGTCCCTCCTACGCGGGTGGCGCAGGGTCTGCTGTTTCAAAAAAAATGTTTTCCCGTCCATCACCTCCAAACTGAGGGACACCCCTGCTAACCCCAAAGGCCATCACTAGCAAACATGGGAAGTGGGAGGCACCCCCGCAACTCCCACTCCCCATATTTGGTAGTGATTACCCAAACTGATTGTTTACAAACAATCGAATGGGCTGGCCGAATTCGGCCAGATTTACCATATGGTCATATGTAAACGATCAATTTGGGTACTACCGTCAAAATATCTCCAACTCCTCCCACTGTGGCACTGGATTGCCACACATTCCTTCAGCCGACTACAGCCACAAAGGAAGCAGAAGTAGTTTGTTTCCTGAATTGGTGTTTGAACTCACGTTGCACCTGAGAACTTGCCGGAATCCATGCAAATGTTCCTGAATGCCACATAAGCATGACAGCCGTGCCCAAATCCTTGCACAAGCTCCGAATCCCGGTATGGGCTTCCCAATCACGTCCAAACTAGTGCAAAAATGTGCTCTTCACAGTTCTGCCTTGGCCTCCTGGATCCATTTGAATCCAGCGTTTGGCCATGCACGGATTCAGGGAATGAAATTCGGGGACATTCACCCAGACTGAAAAAAATGGAGCTGGCACTGGGACAATTTGGATTTTCTCACCTTGGAATGACAATCCACCCAGATCTATATGTGCTAACTGAATAAATATGTTTGATGAAATGACTACTGCATTGAAGGAGTACAAGGGATGAGTAGTGACAAAATCACCTACTCACCATACTACTATTAATAACCAACAGTGATCCCAATTGTAAAGGTAAACAAGGCACAAAGCAATGCCATAACTCCTTCGCCTCTTGGGGTAGTGCAGGCTGAGGGCAGGCAATGCTCCTAGAAGGGGATGTGAGCTGATAACCCGTAGCAACCCAAACAAAATGAATACAATGGATCCAAAATAAAACAATACCCAATCAAAGTTCTATAAAAGTAGAACATTTAATTACACTAAATATGCATACAACTAATCAACAACACTACATACCCACCCCTGTAAAGGAAACACTGAGAATGAAAACTTTCACGAGCAAAGGGGTACTCAGGGGGAAGACAGTTGTGTGGATGAGGCAAAGTTAAGCAGCATTGTCATTAAAAAGGATAGGTCTGCTCAAGAAGATAGAAGGCTGGGGCTTATCAGACACTAGGGCCCTCAAAGGTGGGCCAGAGAGGCAGAACCGCTCACAGTACCATTAGGACGTGTCCTTGGGGCTCAACTGTGCAATGCACTCTCTGCAGTAATAATCGGCTCGATCAAGAAAAGCACAGGCCAGCGATGGATCGAGCCAGCATCTCTAACCAAGCAAGTCAACAAGAAGGGGGCCCAACAGTGAGTTGCAGTGCTTTGGTAGCACTTGGCACAAAGCTGCTGTAGAGCAAGCAGGGGATGGATTGTGTCAGCAGATTTATGGCTCAACAGCAGGTTAGAAAGTTGCTTGTGGCAGCTCAAGGTCATTCTGAAGCAGTTGAGCCAGCTCAAAAATATATACAAGTGGAGAAACAGGACTTCTTGCTTCTTGGGGCGGAGGAAACCCAATCCAAGATCCCCATGGACAAGATGAGTCATTTCCTTATGTGCAGCCTAGCCAGGAGGGTTGTAGAGTACCCTTGCAGAGTTCCAGGGATCAATGTGATGGGTAACAGTCTCAGTTTCAGTATGCCTGGTCGAACCAGCTGCGCCACCTCTACTGTTCCCCGCAAATGGTTAGGGTGCAGGACTTGCCTCTGCCATCATCGCTCTGTTTGAGGACTTTGGAATAGACTGTATTCCCAAGAGAGTTCGAGTGAATCCTCCATCTTGTGAAAATCCAAAGATGAATACACTAAGGAGAGGGTTCCCCTTATTACAAAGGCCAAATATCACAGGAGATTGGTCCAGAGCAACCCTGCTCCAAGGGGCCCAATGCAGGTTGTTGTAACAATTGTCCTTTGCCTTCTGACATCATTCCCAGAGTGCCTTGTCTGCAGGAAATGGGGAGGACAGAAAGTTGTAAAGAGCCCTAGCAGAAACCTAGCTGGTGGAACTCCTCTGTCAGCCTTCTTCTCCCTTCTGGCTACTCTAACTCTGCTGCTTCCTATGTCTGCTCACTTAAAAGGGACTGCAGTGGTAAGCAGTCAGGTGTGAGCACCTATTATATCCTGGCAGGCATGTATTTGAAGAAGGTTTTCCAGCCCATCCCTTTTCAGGACTTCCTGTCCTGGGAAAGAGATAACATCTATTCAAAGAAACATCAAAACGGAGATGCTTCCTGTCCCCTGGCCAGGGATTCTCGGGTGGGATCCAGGCCACACAAGCTTAATCCACATACTCCTGCCTTAGATAAGGCACTCATACAGGTCTTTACAGTTTATCTAGTCACCGGCCCCTTTTAAGACACACGAGTATCCTTTTGTGGAAAGAGGAAACTTGACTACAGAGGCCATCCCCCCGCCTGCTTGGAGTCTGGCTCCTGTAAGCTGTCCTCTTTTTCTCTGCTGACACTATGGAGCAGTTGCTGTAGGTCTAGGTGACTTTCACAACAAATGCACATGAAGGAACTATGCTTGTGGCATGGAGCTTTATCAGGGGGAACTTATTTTCAGGCCTCCCTTTCAGTAATAGAATTACCTGCTTAATTTCATCAATAAAAATAAATAAAGTTCAGGGTTTGACACTCTTGCAGATGGCAACTCGTTACAAACCAGACACTGCAACAATACATGTCATAGGTATACCATCTACCCTTCTGCTACCAAATTAAAATACTGAACAGAGTTTATTGGTGTCCTGAACCATTGAAAAAAGAGGTCTTTCAAATAGTGATGAGTGTTGGGACTGTGAACAAGAAGTTGGGTCCTTGGAACACATTGTTGTGGAGTTGTGTACAAGTCTGTGGTTTTTGGACTGAGGTGTGTGAGGCGTGTGTTAAAGTTACGGGTATGAATCTAAATCTGGACTTCAAAACAGTGATACTTGGAGATATTACAGAATTAAATGAACTAAGTTCTGCTCAAATGAAATGGCCTTTCAGGGGTACTATTGTGGGCAAGCGTCTAGTTCTTCGAGGATGAAAAACAAAGATCGCTCCATCATTTGGTGAATGGGTGGATGAGATGCATAGGCTTTCAAAGATGGAAAGGATGATTTACAAATTGAAAAACAAACTGTCCACCTTTGACAGGAAATGGGGAAGATTTATTGATTTCTATTAATTTCCAGAATTGTATGGATTTTTTTTAATTTTGGGTGTGTGTGTTTGGTTGGGGTGTTCTTTTAAATGTATTGCTAATTCTCTGCATTCTTGTACATTATTTCATTGAATGGATTGTATTCTTGTAATTGTAAATTTTAAGGTTTGTATATAAAATGTAAATAAATATTAAAAAACAAGGTGATAGAGGGATGAACATTCCTCTTATTACCTTCCACCTTTATCCCCATTGACATCGCAAAGTTCCCCTTTGCATCTCAAACTGCTCCTGGTTAAAGTGGTACTGTAGGGGGCAGTCTCCCCATGTCCCCATGTTCATACTTTTTTTTCATTTTTAAAGCACTCACACAGCCCGCGGGCATTGAGGCACTGTTACAGGAATTGTTTGTTTTTTAGTTGCGTAATTGTTTTTTTTTCCTAGTTGCGTATTTATAACGTGCTTAAATACCCAGGCGGACCTGGGGTTCGAACCTGTGTTACTTCCTGTCATCTTGCTTTCAAGGCAAACACGTTGCCGCTGAGCTATCCTCCCTGGACAAAACACTATCTTACTTGTGGCATGATTATTTTTAGAAAGAAAGCCTATTCTCTGCCTCCATGTGAGATCTGGTCAGATTGTATAGCACAAGGACTATCCGGTAAGTGTAGCACATCTGGATCTTTCATGTTCCAATAATGACTTGAACACTCCTTTTGCACAGGAGCCCAATTTTGATGCATTCACTTCTTGGATTGATCATGTGTTTAAGTGCTCTTGGATTACGGTCATTTTAATTGATGCTTTATCTGCGGTAATGAACTTTGTTGTCATACCTGATCTTGTCCTCAATGCTAATATTGAACTATACTTTCTCAATGAAACATGGTTTTCCGATTGTTTCTGGGTCTGGTTTAAATGACCTAACCATGATTGGTTATTGCGCTTTTACTCAAATTAGGCTGGAAAACAAGGGCAGTGGAGTTGCATTTATTTTTTAAAATAGGCTTAGTACGTCTCTTAAATCTTCCTTGGAAATATGCAGTGCAGCTCTGCTCCATGTAAAGCATATGTGTACAGCTGACAAATATATTGATTGTGTATCGGTTTATCAAATTTAACACCCGTTCTATTGCCCATTGCTGCTTAAATAACAAGGCCCCTTCTACCTAGTCAACAGGATCAAGAAATACTTGCCAGCCAGACCACTCAGATCCTCCTCCAGTCACTGCCTCCTAACCCCACGATTTACACGGAAACGAGTCGGGGGTCCTATATTCCAACCTGCCAACATATATCAAATGCCCAGCACAACAAATCAACTAAGCTTCGAGCTACAGCTTCAAATCCTTCTAGCTGTTCATCTTCTGTTGATCTTGACAGAATACAAGTGCTGTAGACCCTGCTAAATTAAATTTCCACATTGTCCAAAACATCTTTGGGCTCAGAGCCTCTCTTGTTGCTAATATTATATGATCCTCCAGGTGACGATCTTACCAAGAGTCTCGTGTTTGCAGTCACTGAGACTCTTCGGTTTTGGTGTGGTTGCCATCTGCGTGCTGGTGTTATATTGGCTTGTGACTTTAATGTTGATTGGACATATTCGTTGGTAGCAGTTCCCAAAGAGGGGAAAGTATTGGCAACCCTGTTAAAAGGGCTTGCCTGGCGTGAAGCACTCTTGGAATATCATTTACAGATGATCACTTTTAGCATCATGGAACCAATGTCAACTTGGTCAAATGTAATATACAGCAGTTGCATATATTTCATTTTTGTTTACTCTGTTATTTTAAAGTATTCCCCTGAACTTCTTGCTACTCCCATTGACATACGTGACCATGCTGCCCTCAGCATAAAGTGTCACTTAATCAAAAATCTGCATGGGAAAGGCTTATGTGAAAATCTTACTGTTAACCTACAGGGAAACAGACTGTGATGGTCTCTTCACACTATTAATCATTTTATCTCAAACCTCATACTCACTATTGGGACAAATGATAATTTACTGAGGCAACATGACTGGGATATGAAAGGTTTGTTAGGTACTATGTATTTGCATCCAAACATGTCTGTAGGAAAAATCAATTAGGAAGACCGGGGGCTTTATATGATTTGGGTATAGTTAAGAGAAAGTAAGAGTTGAATATTACCCTTCGTGCAATTAACAGAAACGGCTCTGTACCTATTAACGAGAAAAGAAAATATAACGCCCAGCCAGTCCTAGCTGTAAAAGCTGGTTGCAGGCATATTAATTCAATGAAAATTCTCGTAACTGGCGTTTTATAGACAGAATGCTTAGGACATTTGACTCCAAGAAATTCTGGTTTCTACTACACACTTTTAGATCCTGTGGGGTATATTTACCAGCCCCAACAGAAATCCCTTGTATCACAGGACTGCATTTCAGGAGTTACAAAAAAATGGCTGTGCTGTGTCTGCTGAGCACATATGGGGCAAGAGTTAAACACAGCTACCCCAAGAACGGCTACATTTGTTTTCTTCATGTGAAACCAAAGAGAATATCTTAAAGGCAGAATGGTTCTGTGCTGCTGGTCTGTCATCTCTAAGACTCAAAAGCTGCACAAGAAAATGTCCGGTATTTAAAACGACCTTGCACAGGTGCTATTTTCATCTTTAAACATCTCACAGTTTTGTTCTAAGTAAAACACAGCCATGTCCATCTATTTCATGTTGAACACCATCAAATAAGGGCCATCCCTCCCAGAATGGCATTGTTTTGTCAAATAAAATCTGTGAAGAGCAATTTAATTTCAGTCCACACGGCTAGGATTCACTTTGGAACCAAATTAACTCATGCAAAGTACTTCAAAAGAAAGCTCTTTCTCTCTTGCTATATGTCAATTACACCGAAACCATTTTTCCAGCATCTCCCTGTGTACAGAAACTGACCAGAGCTATAAAAAGCCTTCAGAAAGCAAATGTGAGGAAAACCACATCTTGTGAAATCCACATGTAGAAAATGAACACGTTTAAATTTGTTTTTGCAAAAGCAAGAAAACTGCTCTTTTGAAAGCTAAATGTGAAATAATCCCAATACTCGCACAGAAACAGTATTATATGTTTGGGGCCGGGGTGGTTTAAATGTATATTATATTTATTTACAAAAAGACTTGGGTTCTGGGGAAGAAAGCGAGAAAAAAGAAAATAAATGTTTGAAAACAGCAGAACTAGTTTGGCAAAGCAGGCACTTCAAAGGTATCCAGCCCCCATTTATTTATTTATTTATTTTGGATTTATAAAGCGCCCGGCGGCCCAGAGGCATTGTGGCACTGGTACAGGATATTCACTTAAAACACAGTAATACAAGTTGTAGCAGATATTTAAAGTTTATATACAGATTAAACATGACAGTGCTGATGGAGTTCCAAGGTTACAGCGGAACAGTATTAGGGGCAGTACATTTGGCAGATGTTCTAATTGAAGAGCTTTATTTTTAGCACCTTTCTAAATATTGTGAGGGATTGTTCATTTCTTACGCTGAGTGGGAGCGCATTCCAGGCATTTGGGGCCAAGACTTCAAAGCTGGTGCTGCCAGCTTTAGCTCTGTTGAAGGCTGGGACTGAGAGCAAGTGAGCGTATTGGTCACGTTTTTGTCTATAGGCCGGGGCCTGGTAAATTATTTCTGCTAGGTATGGTGGGGCTGTCTGGGCGAGGCATTTGTGCATGATCGTGAGGGCCTTGAATGTTATGCGTTCTTTGATAGGGAGCCAGTGGTCATTTATTCTTTCCTGGGAGATGTGCTCTCTCCTAGGGATGCTTAGGGGCTCTAAGGGCGCTGTTTTGTGCAATTTGTAGTCTGTTAATGTTATTTGCAGATGGGCCTAGGAGTAGGATGTTACAATAGTCAAGTTATGTGCCAATTGTGGCTCTAGCAATGTTAAGGCAGTTATTTGGTGATAGGTGGGCTTTTAATGCATTTATTATTTCTGTTGTAAGTGCAGCTGACAATGTGATGGCACTTAATTGTCAGTCCATTGATAAGGTGGAGTCAAGATATACACTGAGAGTTTTCACTGCAGTGGAGGCTGTGATGGTTGAGTTCTCAATACTGAAGGAGCTGTATTTGTCGTCTAGTTTTTTTTAGGGATTCTTTTGGGCCTACCAGTAGGATTTCTGTCTTTTCCCCATTTAAACAGAGACCATTGGCTGCCATCCAGGCCTGGATGTGTGCATATGCCTTCTAGAGGGTGTTGAGGTCTTGTTCATAGTTTCCTGTTAGGGAGAGTAGAATTTGAGTGTCATCGGTATAGTTAGAAAAAGCTATGCCGAATTCTTCTAAGTCGCTGAACAGGGAAAGGGTGAGTAGATTGTAGAGAGTGGGGCAGGTACATCATCCTTGTGGCACTCCGCATTCAATGGGGGATGGAGAGGCTGAGGCCTGGTCTGAGAAAACCCTCAAGGCTCGCCCACCAGGAAAGAGGTGATCCACGCGGTAGCTTCTTGTGAGAAGTGAGCAGTGTCAGTGAGATGTTTACACAGGATCTTGTGGTCAAACAAGTCAAAAGCTGCCGATAGATCCAAGAGTAGTAGGAGTGAAGTTTTGCCTTTGTCCATGGCTTCGAGTAGTTGATTCTTAAGGTCTAGTGGGCTGATTCCGTACTGTGCTGTGGTCAGAAGCCAGATTGTCTTTTACTAGAATGTTATTTAATTTAGTTTAGTTTATTATTTGTATGGCGCCGCCTGGCCCTGGGGCATCCAGGCACTTGTTATGGTTACAAAGTTTACTTAAAAAAACAGTACAGAATAGGCATTGCAGATAGTAACGACAATGTTCAGAAATATATACAGGTGGTTACAAAGAATTGAGAATATACATTTGTGTGGCTAACATTAGTCTTGAGTGAGCATTTGTGTTTCTTTGGCAAGTAGCCATGTTTTAGCTCTGTGTCTAAAGCGGTGAAAGGAAGGTTCGGATCTGAGATCAACTGGAAGTGAGTTCCAGAGTTTTGCGGCAAGCACCTTGAAGCTTGTGCCGCCTGCTTTTTGGAGCTTAAATCTGGGGATATTTAAGCAACGTGTTTGGGCTGATCTGGTTGGGCCAGATAGGATGTGAAGCGTGAAGTTGTCAGAGAGATATCTGGGTACTTGGTTGGATAAACATTTGTGTGTGAGTGAAAGAGTTTTGTATTGGATTCTCTGTGGGATGGATAGCCAACGAGTGGAGTGTCTAGCATCAGAGATGTGCTCGCGTTTGGCTATATTCAGTGCTGATCTTAGTGCGTTATTTTAGATAACTTGGAGCTTGTTGATGTTCTTTTGGCTGGTGCCCGGGTAGAGAGCATTCCAATAGTCTACTTTTGAGAGTACTAGTGCTCTGGCTAGTGTAGTGCAGTTGGAGGTTGAGAGGTAGGGGCTGCTGTCATTAATGAGCTTACATGTGTAAGCGGAGGCGGAACAGATGGCGTTGATTTGTCTAGTCAGTATAAGGGATGAGTCAAGGTAGATCCCCAGAGTTTTGACACTGTTGGAGACAGGGATATTGTTGCCATCAATGGTGAATGACTGGTAAAGTGTGTCGAGGTTGTTGAGTCTGAGTTGAGAGCCTATTAGAAGCAGCTCAGTCTTGTTGTCATTGAGGCAGAGTCCGTGTTTGGCCATACATTTATGGATAATGGAATAGATGTTATTAAGTACAGTTTCAAAGGTTGTGGAGTTGTAGGTTTGGGACTAGTTGTCCCCTGTGCACATTTTGTTTGTGTTTGTTCTTATGACTGCTGCCTAGTACCTGGAATGTCCTGGAACCAACTCCAAGGTTCCTGAGTAATTGATGCTTGGTGGGTTGACAACCTTGGTTAGGTGTGGGCGCTGGCAGGATCAGTATGCCCAGAAATAGCAGTAGGGCTATCTTTTGTCGTCCAATAATTGTCCAGTCTTTAGGTTTATAGACATATGGCCTCATTACACGGTAGGCGGTAAGGGTCAACGGTCACCGGTAAGGGTACCGATGATCGTTAACCCTTAGCGCCTTATTACGAGGTCCCTTTGCGGGTTGGTACTTTAACTCCTGCTTTTAGCAGGCGTTAAAAAACCAAGCCGGAAAGGGACCTTGGTGCTAATTACTGTACCACAATTTGCAGTACCGTAATTAGCGCCTTTCCCATTCCCATTATGCCCTATGGGGGCAAAAACGGGAATGGGGAAGGGCCTTGGTGAATGGGGAATTACCGCCCCCGCTCACCTTGGAGTAGGGCGGTAATTCCGCCATCCACCAAGGCAGACACGGTAAAATACCGGCGGCAACCATGGCGCTAATAACGCCATGGTTACCGCCTACCGTGTAATGAGGCCCATAGTGTTTATTTGGTGTATGCTACCAAACCCAGTCAATATGGCACTATGAGCCAAAATTGGTCAAACAAAACAGCCGACGCGCGTTTCAACCGGAGTCTTTCTCAAGGCAGTGGGGTTATGTCTGGAGGCTCTCGTTAGGAGCTGTTTGGGGGTCACCCGCATCAGGATGCCAAAAAGGTGGCTGGCTAGCCAGATCTGGTGCCGGGATCGGCGAAGAAACCAGCTGCAGTCACGCTGGAAACAAAGTGACTGCAGCTGGTTTCTTCTCCTAACGCGAGCCTCCAGACATAACCCCACTGCCCTGAGAAAGACTTCGGTTGAAACGCGCATCGGCTCTTTTGTTTTACCAATTTTGGCTCATAATGCCATATTGACCGGGTTTGGTAGCATAAACCAAATAAACACTATGGGCCTCATTACGACCCAGGCGGTAAGTTACCGCCTGGGTCGTACCCTTACCACCATGGTGTAAATTACGTTTACACCATGGTGGATGGCGGATTTACCGCCCCATTCCAAGGTGAGTGGGGCGGTAAATCCCCATTTCCCATTTTACCCTTCCCCATTCCCATTTTTGCCCCATAGGGCATAATGGGAGTGGGGAAGGCGCTAATTACGCCACCATAAATTACGGTGGCATAATTAGCACCATGGTCCCTTAGCGCCATGGATTTTAACGCCTGCAAAAAGCAGGCGTTAATATCACCATGGCGCTAAGGGACCTTGTAATCAGGCGTTAAGGGTCGGCGCCGTTTACGGCGCCGTTAACCCCTTAACGCCTGACTCGTAATGAGGCCCTATGTCTATAAACCTAAAGACTGGACCATTATTGGATGACAAAAGATAGCCTTACTGCTTTTTCTGGACATACTGATGCTTCCAGCGCCCACACCTAACCAAGGTTGTCACCCCACCAAAGATGTTATTAAGTACATTGTTGTCGGTGGCGTAGTCTCCTGTTAGTGGGATGAGTATTTGGGTGTCATCAGCGTAATTTGTGTAGATGACACCCATCTGGTCTAATATGTCAAAGAGGGGTTTTGTGAACACATTGTATAATGTGGGGGAAACACAAGAACCTTGGGGGACACCGCAGTTGACAGGGACCAGTTCAGCGGCAGCGGTGGGAGCAAAGACCCTCATGGATCTGTTGCTCAGGAAGGACTGAATCCAGGCATTGGCCTTGTCAGAGAACTTGGCTGTTGAGGTTAGATGTTTCCAAAGAATGTCGTGGTTTACCAGGTCGAAAGCGGCCGAAAGGTCGAGGAGGAGAAGAAGGGCTAGTTTGCCATTGTCTTTAAGATGGTACATTTGTGTCTTGAGATCGATCAAGGCTGTCTCTGTGCCGTGTTTGGGTCGGAAACCTGATTGTCTTAGTCCTAGCAAGTTGTTTTTCTCTAGGTGATTCTGAATCTGCAAGTAGGCAGCTCTGTCGAGAATTTTTTGTAGGAAGGGAACAGTAGTGATGGGTCTGTAGTTGGTGGGGACGCCAGGGTCTAGCGTGGGTTTCTTGAGTAGAGGTAGGACCCAGGAATCTTTTTAGTTATTGGGTACTCTACTGGATGTGAATGATGCATTTATAAGAGAGGTAATGAAAGGGCCAAGATGTTTGGCTGCGTCTTTAATGACTGGAGCTGGGCAGATGTCGCCTTGACATTTGGGGGTTTGAGAGAGTTTATTATATCTTCAACCTCCTTGGTAGTGATGGTGGAGAATTCAAATAGGTTGTTAAGGTCGTTTCGTGTAGAGTGGGTGGGAGAGGTGGGATTATTGGAAAAAGTGAGGCTTTCTTTCTTAGATTCAATTTTGGATTTTAGCATAGCAATTTTGCCAAGCAGTGCTTCTTGTATGTTGGTGCCCCAAGAGATGTCTTTGGTGCATGTGTCTGGAATGGGAAATGGGGACTCAAGGTCTCTCAGGATGTTGAATAGTTCTTTGGTGTTGGATTTGGCTTTACTAATTCTCTCGTTATGCATGTGTTTTATTGTCGGTGGAGGGCGACTGTTTCCATGCTGATTCGGCTTATCGTTTATTTTTGCAGATGGTTTTTAGTTCAGATGTGAACCAGGAGTTGAGGTGAGCACGTCGTTTGGATTTCCGTAGATTGAGTGGTGCTACAGTGTCAATGGCCTTGAGAATGGTTGTGTTATAAAGGTCTACTAGTTCAGTGGGGTTGGTGATGGTAGGTGTGAAGTCGATGATGGGTTGGAGTAAAGGGATGAGTTTCTCAACTGTGATGTTCTTGCTTTTTCTTGTGAAAGTGGGTGGAGCGTTGGGAGGGGCGGCCTCCCAACGCTCGTGTTTGTTTATCGGTGTTTGTTTATCTATGTTGATGGTAAAGGTAATGAGGTGGTGGTCTGTCCAGGTGCAGGGTGTGTTGGATAGTATGGAGGGGTTTCAATTAAGGTCTGCTATCCAATAGAGGGTGCAGCCTTTATTGCGTGTGGGTTGAGAGATGTGGTGGGTGAGTCCTAATTCAGAGATAGTGTTGGTGACTCTGCTTGCTTTGTCGTCTATCTTGTCATTATGACCCAGGTTGAAGTCGCCTAGAATGAGTATCTGTGAATTGGGTTTGGTGTTGTTGGAGAGCAGGAGGGCTATGTCGTCGTTAAATGAGGACAAGGGGCCCGGCGGTCTGTAAATAAGGTGGATGGTGATAGTGCTTGTGCTAGTTGTGGATAGTTTGATAGTAAGTAGTTCAGCAGATGAGAGAGTTTGGTTAGATATGTGTCTTATGTTGAGGGAGCTTCTTGCTATGAAGGCTACTCCTCCACCTTTGGCTGTTTGTCTATCCATGCGGTAGATGGTGTAGTCATTACGGATGGCTAGCGCTAGAGTGGGACCTGATGCTGCGTGGAGCCAGGTCTCAGTAATGGCTATGAAGTCTAGGTCATGTCACGAGATGATGTCGGCTTTGTCTAAGGCATGGGCGACTAGTGATCTTGCATTGATTAGTGCGCCTTTGATGGTTTTGAAGGTGGGTTGGTGTGATTTTCTGTTGAGTGTGCGTGAGCATGGGGCTTTGGGCTGGGGAGGCGATACTGTTGTGTATGTGTTAGGAGTGGCTATTTTGAGTTTGATTTTGCTTGAGCCAGAGATTGTGAGAGGTGAGGTGGTGTGTGTTCTGGATCTGAGGCGGTCATCTCTCAGTATGCCTAGGCTAGGATAGGAGTTCCTGGTGGGATTGCAATGGATAGGGGCACGCGTGGCTTTTTGGGTAGTGCAGGTATCTTTTATGGGGTTGGTCAACTTTGATGAGTTTCCAGGTAGGACTGGATCTGTAGGTAGGCCGCCTTGTCAAGAATTTTCAGCAGCAAGGACACAGTGGCGATTGGATGGTAGTTGTTAGGGGAATCAGGGTCAAAGGTGGGTTTCTTTAGTAAGGGCAAGTGGGACAGTGCTGTTGGCAAAGGAGGCATTGATAAAGGTAGTGATAAAAGGGGCCAGGTTTGTTGCACAATCTTTGACTAAATTGGTTGGGAGTGTATCTCCTTTACATACTGATGGTTTGGTGTGCTTTATGATCGTTAGGACTTCAGGGATAGTAATTTCTCTAAACGCAAAAGGTGTAGGTTTGTTTGTGCCATGTGGGGTTGTCTGGGGCTGGTGAGGTAGCCGGAGGCTTTCATGTAGGAGGTGTGGCTTTGGGCAGTTTGTAAAATTGGGACTTAATTTTGATCTGAAGTGTTTTGAATTTGTTTAACATGGCATGCTGGATGTTGTTACACCAAGTTTTGTTTTCCACGGTGGGTTGTGTCGAGGTTGTGGGGATTGTCAACTCGTTATAGATGGCAAATAGCTCTTTAGATTGGTAGTGTGCTTTCTCAATTCTGGAGTTGTAGGTGGCAGCTTTCACTTTAGAAATGGCCAGCTTGCAGAGGCGTTGCTAGGGGGGTTTATGGGGCTATAGCCCCTGGTCTTTTGGTTGTAGCCCCGGATATAATCTCAGGAGCTACAACCAAAAGGCTAGCTAGCCCCCAGTCCCGACAGTTCCGACAATATCTTAGCCCCGGGTCTTTTCCAGACCTAGCAACACCCCTGCCAGCTTGTATTGTTTGGCATCTGTAATGTAGGTGTCTCTTGTTGTAGTGGAGGGGTTTGTTTGCCATGAGGTGAGTGCTTCTCTTTTGGCGGTTCAGTCATCTTGGAGTTCTTGTGTGAACCATGAGTTGGCATGAAGTATATACTTGTCTTTTTTCATTTCTAGTGGGGCTATAGCGTTCAGTACCTCTTTAAGAGTGGTGTTGTATATTTCTAATAGTTCTGTAGGGTCGTTAGATGTCGGATGGGCGAGCGCTGAGGCTTCAAGAAGAGGGAAGATTCTTTCTACAGTGAGTAGTTTCTTTGATCTAGCTAGTGTGGCTGGCGCAGGTGGGTTGGGGTTCCCTCCTGTTTTCGAGGGTATGAAGAAGTGCAGTAGATGGTGGTCAGTCCATGGGCGTGGGGTGTTAGAGCCAGTGGTCGAAGTGAGCGGGAGCGGTCGGGAGCGGTGCTCCTCTACTTTTTAAAATGACCTTTTACAGCTCCTATTCTTTTATTTTAAAAAGAAACCGTTCCGGAATGGTTTCGTTTTAAAATAAAAGTGTAGGAAGCAGTTGAAACTTGCCCTTTCAGTGTACTGCACTGAACGTTCCCTTAAACAGCAGGCGCAAGTGTTTGTGAGTGTGTATTGTGTGTGGGAGGTGACGTGATAATGGGGTTTGTGGGGAGTGGGTGCAGGCCAGTAGGGAACATAGCTCCACTACTTCTTTTCGTACACTTCGACCACTGGTTAGAGCTAATGTCGACCAACACAGTTGTGGTCTGCAACCCAATCTAGTATACAACCATTGGTGTGGGTCGGGTCGTTGATAAGTTGCGTGAAGCCTAGGTCTTGGATTTCTTTTGCGAGGGCTTTGCCTTTCTTGTCTTTTGGGTCTTTGAAGCCCAAGTTGAGGTCACCTAGAAGAATGGCTCTTGTGTTAGTTTTGAGGTTGTCCCCTAGGATATGGGTGATGTTTGATTGAAAGTTGTGAGTTGGGCCTGGAGGGCGGTACACAGTGTGTAGTGTTATGGTGTCATTTGGCGTAGGAGATATTTTTACTGAGACAATGTCAAAGTTGACAGCCTCAGGGATTTTTAGTTGCCTGGCGTTTAGAGTCTGCCTGAGGATTATGGTGACCCCTCCCCCTTTACTAGGGGTTTTGTCTTGGCGAAGGATGATGTAGCCTAGTGGTAAGGTTTGGCAAATGGCCGGGCCAGTGGCTTCATGTAGCCAGGTCTCGGTGATGGCTAAGATGTCTAGGTTTAGATCAGTAATGAGGTCATGAATCTCTATGGCATGTGCTGGTAGGGAGCAGGCATTGATGAGTGCACATTGGAGTTGTGTTTTTTGGTTCAGATTTTGTCAGAACGCTCGCAGGAGTGACAGTTTTGCTAGGGGTTATTGGCATAGGGCTGGGTGTCGGTCCTGTCAGGTGGATGTGGGGCTTAGCTGGGTGTGTTCTAGGTTTGGCTGAAAGGTGGGCAGATCGGGAGCCTTGGTTTCTCAGGTGAAGGGGTAGAGGGTGAGAGTTGGTTTGTGTACTGTGGTGTGGATTAGATGTGGCAGTGGAGCCGTTCAGCCTAGGAGCTCTACGGACAGGTGCTGGTAATGGCATGAGTGTGCTTGTGGGCAGTGCCGGAAGGAAATGTGTAGGTGGTACGTTGTGGGAGTCTGGAAGTGCGTGAGACATGTTTCAGAGAGAGTGCTACTGAGTGGGTTGAGAGGATTGAGTCAAGCCCTCCTCCTACCCTCACCTGCGAGGCTAAGAACCTCAGGGTCATCTTTGACTCCACCCTTTCCTTCTCCGCCCACATCTCTGAGGTCTCAAAAAATCAAATGTCCTACTGCACCTCCTCAGAGGTACTCTGCTTTTCCTCTCCTTCCCCCAGAAACTCATGGTATCGCAAGCTCTGGTTCTCTCTAGCTCGGACTATTGTAACAGCCTCTTTCTAAATCTACCTGCCTCTACTCTCGGCCCTCTGCAACTAATCCAGAATAGGACTACAAGATTTGTCCTTGGCCTCAAGCCCTGGGATTGTATCTCTCCAGCTCTGAAATCTCTCCATTGGCTCCCAGTGGATGCAAGGATTAAATTCAAAACCCTCTGCATTGTCCACAAGGCTTTCTGGAGCCTGGGTCCAAAATACCTTCAGCTATCCCTCCGCAAATACCTCCCCTCTCGAGCTCTTCATTCCTCTACCTCCAACTCCCTCAGGGTCAGTCATTTCTCAAAGAAACGAGCTGGGGGTAGATCTCTGTCTTCGGCTGGGGCCTCCCTCTGGAACAGCCTACCTGCCACTCTAAAACTTGAGGAGAACCATCTCCGGTTCCGGAAGCACCTCAAGACCTTCCTCTTTTCTTCCGCCTTCGCTCCCCCTCTCCCCTGCTGATCTGTTCTCTCTTGGCACCGTGCACCTGGCCACCCTCTGTCCTCTGTCAGGTACCTGCTCACCCTGCGACCCTCCAGCACTGCCTCCGGGCCACCCCTTGCACTGGGGTCTGTATCTATACCCATACAGCCCCCCCTTTTTCTTCCTGCACTTATCAGATCTACCCTGTCTGCTGCCTTAAACCTGGCACTTGCTAATTGCTGGATGCACTATCACTGTTTGTTGCCATTATTATTTATTTATTTTTATTTATCTGTTTCTCCTCTGCTTCGCACTTTCCACTTCTCCCCCCTTCCATGCACTTTTCCCCTCCCCCTCTACCATGCACTTGCGCGTTCTCAATGTCACTGGGCCTAGTAAGATCGCTGTTTTGTTCTCCCCTGTTCCCTTCCCTTGCCTTGTCGCACTCTGAAACACTTGTGTACAAGCGTGATAGGAATAAAATATCAATATCAATATCAATCACTGTGAGTTGTGTTTTAGATGGGCTGGCAGCTTTTTAAAAGTGGGCAGCAAACATTACACAAACAGGCAGCAGATCTGAGGGCAGTAAACCTTTCAAAGAGGGCAGCAGATATGATAGGTGAGCAATGGATAGGTGCAACAGGGGTGGGCAGCATACTTATTAAAGATGGGCAGCAGACAGGTGAGCAGCAATTAATACATCATATGCAGCTATTCTGGGAGGGTGAGCAATAGGCACGTTGAAAATGGGCAGCAGATAAGTGGGCAGAAATCAATACAGCATATGGAGTAGTTCTGGGAGGGTGAGCAATGATACGTTAAAAATGGCCAATTAGACAAGAATGCAGCAAACATTTCAAGGTGAGCGGCAGTTTCTTACCATGGTTGCACTGGGTATGTACATTTCAGTGGTGGGCATCAACGATTCAGTGGTGGGCAGTTGCTTATCAGGAGTGGTATCACAGAGATGACTCTAAACGTTTCTAGGAGGCAGCAGCTTAATTCACAAGAGGTTGTGATTGGCAGCTGCAATTACCAGTATGGGCAGTAGGCTAGTCGCCCAGCATCGCGAAGCAGCTTGGTTGGGTAGTATAGCGATGCTGGCCGGACGTAGCAGTACTTAGTGCCGAGATGTGTACCACCACTTAGTATGATGCACAGCCTGTTAAATTGATGAGGGGTGGCATCTTTTGTGGGGAAGGTGGGTCATACATGCGTCTAGCTCAGAGAGAGTGTTCAGTAGGGCTGCGATAGGGAGCTAAAGTTATACTGTGTGGAGTACATAGGCTAGTTAGTGACAGGCAGGAGAAAACATATACCTTAACATTACCAAGTCATTGATACCAACTAATACTACAACGATAATCGCGTAAGCAAGTGCATACAGAAAATTATGCCGTGCGATGAGGTCGATCGGGACAGAGGATCGGAAGACATAGGGATCCTCGTTTGGTGCTCAAGTTTGGGCGCAGACAGGCCCGACGGCCATGGGGAAGAAGCAAGGCAAATATAGAATGCAGATGCAAAGGAGTTTAATGACTTGAAGCCCCTTTCCAAATATGAAAGGGCGAAGGTATGGAAATTTGCGACGTCAGACTGGCTGAAATTTCTCCAGCAATGGACAATGGACTAAGGGGAACTAGCACGTTCACAAAGAAATGTGAATTCCTTTGACAACTCTCGTCAGCTTAAACTGCCTAGGATCCAAGGGCGCTATGGTAACGTATTGGTCAGACTGACACAGTGGGGGCAGGTTGGCTTTGGAGATTTGAAGGAACAACCATACAGTGATAAATGCCATCCATAGACTTTAAAGAACTGTTCACAGTAAGACATTTATTTCAATAATCTGAATAAGCAATAATGTGAGGTTATGACAGTTTAATATAATGTTTGGACAAGCAAAACTGTAACACACAAAACAGAAACCGGACAAAAAGGTTCACTTGAGCCAATTTCTTTATTGCACCATCAATGCAAGCCCTAACACTCTCTGTAAGTAGGACGCACTATCCTAGCCCTTCATGATGCTCCTCACCCTAGAAAGCGCTGTTGCACCGACTAAATGAGGGGGATACATGCGGGCAACCCTCACCCTGTTCCTACATACAATGAGATGATTTTCAGGCAAATATATCCACAATGATTGCATTAGACCCAGTCTTAAATTTGGCACAAAACGGTTAAAATTTGCAGTTGCGGGAAACCATGCCTCCCGACTGCAGACCGTTCACCTGGGACTGGACGTCAGGGTTCAGAAAATGTATTTGCCCTCCGTGAGGTGTGTCTGGTCGGCCCAAGTGTAATGTCTAAATCATTTAAGAATATAAATATCACACTCTCAGCGAGTTGTAATACTCCCACTGTTTAGCTCTTTTTCTGGAGTAACACATGGTTAGCTTTTGCGAGAGCACATAGTTCACACATAAAACCAATTACAATATCTACAACATTAGTTCAAATTTCCAATCTGCACAAGTCCCCTATGTGTCACTCTTAATCAGGTGACATCTACATTTCTGGTCGACCAGTTTCAATGATTTTCTTTCATATATCATCTTCCTCAGAACCCATTACTTCTTTCTTAGACCCAATCTGTGCGCCCCTCAGAGTCGTAGACTCAGCGTGTTCTGTTCGTCTGTTGCATGTGCAATGGAATGGCACATTTAGCATCAAGGTTTTTTGGGGCAGTTCCTGTTGGTCAGATCAGGGCACCTATGTTGATACTTCATCTGGCTTCTGGCATGGTTGTCTTGTTTTAGAAATGTTGGCATCTTCTGATGTAAAATTCTTATTGTTGATACACCTGGGATGATCTTGATTCTTTTCTTTTCCAGTTCTATTGACTTGGCGTCTCATACAAGGTGATCACATGACACGGCATTTCACTTCTATTGGCCGTCGGGACGGCTCGCTTTGCATTCATTGCTCCACGCACTGCTTGGGCGTTCATGAACAGCAGTTGAACGCTGCAAGGATAGTGTTTACCTCGTATGAGAGTCCTGGTCTGGAGTATGCCATGTAGTAAATTATTAAAATGAGTGTTTCCACCCGTTACAGCTTAACACAGCAGGCTAACCCAGAAAAGGTAGTGATACGTTTTGTGGTTAGAAAACTGGATCCTAAGTATCAGGCCTGTGTGTAAACATAAAGTCAAATTAACCCTGAACTAGACAAAAGTAGAATTTTTCAGATTTGTCCTTATATAAATAATGTAATAAAGGAAGAACACTCTCCATAATGACCACAGTGGAGATAAACATGGCTAGGCAGCACCTTCTGTCCAAACTATTCTTTAGAGGGGAATGGGCAGAGCAAGATCCGGAGGCCTGGCTATTAGACATGATACAACATGTCACCTCCATAAACATGGATGTGTGGCAGGACAGTGGCCTATTACATCAAGCCCTGGCTGAGTTTTATATGACTCAGAGTATCAAAGAGGAGCAGCTTAAGTTGGTCCAACTTACTGCATATGTATATTTCCACCTGATAATAATAGAAGAAAAGTATCGAGAAAGTGCAATCTTTGTGCAAAACCAGTCTGAGCTCTTAAACCAAATCCAGACTGAATTAAAACAAGTAGAGTAAAAATTGCAAAAGAGACAAAAATCTGAGGTAGAATTTGAAAACCACATCAAACAGTTAAAAGAGGAGTTGGCAGTACAGCAACAAACCAACTCAGAACAAGAGGCCCAATTAACTACATTACATTTATACATATGCTATATAAATGCGAAACTACTAAAAGAAGAGTGTAAGGAGAGGGTTGATTCCCTGAAAGAGAGTCAGGAAATGTTAAAGCAACAAATATAATACAATAGACTCTGCTTAGAAGACATGGGAGGTCATTACAACCTTGGTGCTAAGTGCACCAACTTTACCACCATGGTGTAAACTATGTTTACACCATGGTGGATGGCGGATTTACCGCCCCATTCCAAGGTGAGTGGGGCGGTAAATCCCCATTTCCCATTTTCCCTTCCCCATTCCCATTTTTGCCCCATAGGGCATAATGGGAGTGGGGAAGGCGCTAATTACGCCGCCGTAAATTACGGCGGCGTAATTAGCACCATGGCGGGTTAGCGCCATGGACTTTAACGCCTGCCAAAAGCAGGCGTTAAAGTGGGAATCCGGCGTTAAGGGTTAACGCCGTCGTTAACCCTTAACGCCGGGGTTGTAATGACCTCCATGGACACTCTCCAAAAACAGATTGAGAAATTGGATGAGGAGAATAATAAATTATTAATTGAAACAGTTCATTCCCAAACTGAATTCGACCAAGAACGCCAGAAGTTAGGCGCCATAAAGCAACAGATGAATAACCTGACTGAACAGATGGGCACCTGTATCATGAAAAGGATGCCCTAGGCCAGGAAGTGTGCAAATTAAAAACAGACCTAGAGAAAAGAGAGTTAAACCTCCAGGAACTGACTGACCTAAAAACTGAATATGAAAACGTAAAGGGGCACACAAGACAAATAGAAGATGATCTAGAAGAGAACACCCAACTAAAAAATTCACAAAATCAGTAGATTTATCTCCTGCAACAAAAATGGTCTCAGTGTTCAAAGGCAATACAGGCAGCACAAAAGACAATGAGGCCCTTGTTGATAGTTCGCTTTTCAGGATAAAAAGAGCATGAAATGAGGCCCCAAAAGAGTATTCTGAAAACCTCCACCCTATCAGGGCAGTTGAGGAGATTCTCGACCAACACCGGAAGCAGGGAGGAGTCAGAAGACTACTCTCCTGTGTGAAAGAGAGGGTCCAAGGGGAGTGACCCAGAGAGTCCAAGGCACAACAGGGGAGAAGAAACCAGACCCCACCATTCTGAGAGAGACTCCCAAGCTCAAAGAATGAGGCAGCGCCTAGAGGATAACGAGGGGACCTCAAATAGCAGCAGCTCTGAGTCTGAGGGTGGATGGACTCAGGTGAAGCGGCAAAAGAAGGCTAATAAACAAAAGAGAGCTCTGGTGAAAGACCCCATTAAACAAATTAAAGCCATTAGAAATGTCATGATCTTATATCACAAAAATGCCAAATATTCTGTCTGGCAGCATCATAAACTATATGAACAGATGTTGACCTCTTTTGACATTAAAAATAGCCAGAATTGCATAGATTTTGCCAAATAGACGTTCTCTCCAGAATACTCCAACTTCTTTGCTGGGTTGGAAGACCAGAACCATTCAAGGGGGTCCACCTAGATGTCAGCCATCTTGAAGCACTTTTCCACACACAGAAACCCCCAGGAGGACCGCAAGGCAGTCTACAATCTGCAGTGTAGAGAGAATCAAGCTCCAAGAGAATTTGTGCAGGAGCTAAAAGGGGCAGTTGCGCAAAGTACTAGGTGGGTGCGCATGAATAGTAGGGAATTCATGAATACCTACTTCCATGCACTCCCAAAATATATTATGACACAGCTGGTAAGCGATTTTCATGATAACAGGACCCTGGGCTGGATAATAGAGCAGGCTACTTGGATCTATGAGGTACAAAAACCTGTATAAAACAAAAACCAAACCAAAACTCCAAACCAACCAACGCCGCCGCTGCTGCCAAGGTAGCAGAGGTGAAGGCTGCCCCCATTTTAGACCTAGAAATGGGGGAGCTAAAAATACACCTTCCCAAAACCAGCCAAATCAGAGGCAAAGAAGACCTTCTGATCAGTCAGCAGCTGTAACGCTCACCTGATTCCCACGGAGGCACAGGTCTGGCTTCGAGTGCTGGTGCTTCTTCAATGGTGAAGCGCAGGACTCTGAAGATGGACAGGAAGGGCCCCTCTACTCTGGCTTCTCTGGCTTGCAGGAATATTCCCCTGTGCGTGAAAAGGGAGTATTACCTACTGACTGAGTTATGCTCAAGCCTCCCACTCTCCTCCAGCCTTCCACGATACCCTTCCACGATTCCCCGTGAAGTCTCACCTTAGGGTCAAGAAGGATGAGCTCTCCATCCTGCTTCTGATGCAGGGGCGCGTTGAAACCCAGTTACTTCACTGGATTGAGGATTGATGGGAGTTCAGGTAAGCTTGACTATTCAGGTAAGGCGCTGTAAAAGTTCTGCTGCAAGTTCTAAAGTCCAAGCTTAAAAATAATGTTCATTGTCTTGTTGCAGAATGCCGGAGATATGGCGCCGACCCGAAGTGAAACGTGCAGTTCCAGTAAATGACAGATAAGTTCCGGATGAGCGCTCGGGTAATGTCTTTGCATTCGCTCATTCAATGTCTTTGTCTTTTTTCCCCATAGGGGCCGGGGTCCGGAAAATGCCTGGAAGCGCCAAGACCCGAAATGAAATGGGAATGACCCAACAGAAGTCTTAGAAGGAAACTGAGCTTTTCCTATTCCTTTCCTTCTCCCACCTTGTTCTTGTCTTTTTCTCTCTAGGCTCTGGGAAGTGGCTGTGGATCCGGATGATCGCTGCTGAAGATGGAGGAGTCCAGGATAGGTGAGTGAAATGCAGCGCTGCAGCGATCGTAGCGAAATGCTTTTAAAATGATGTCTTCCTTTTCAGGATCGTTGGTGTGATGTCTCCGTGGTGCTGATTTAGCAGGTAAGGTCTTTTGTCTCCCTTTGCAGGTGACCCAGGATACTGACAGGCGTGGCTGAGGTCCAGATGCAGGAGCTGACACGGTGAGCGTCCAGCTGCGAGGAGCAGAACAACGCGAAGCGTGAGTTGCTGATCGGGTGTGGTTTAAATAGCTTTGGAAGAAGTTCCCAGTGTGTATTCTTCCACCGATCAGGTATGTATCCTTCCCCGACCACACCCGGGTGGAAAGTAGTCCCACAGGTAAAGTAGTTCCATTCAGGCCTCAAGAGGGCCTGGATGTAGCAGCATGGTCTGCATCAGGTAAGTGCACATTAAAACACTTGAACACATGTCTAGCTTTATGAGCCTGGCGCCTAAGGCGCCAGGACAGGGGTCCAACATGAGCCTGGCGCCTAAGGCGCCAGGACTGCGTCCAAAGGGCCCCAGCTTGGGCCCGCTGGCACTCCCCTGGGGGAAATGATGCCTGCCTCTGGGGTTGCTGGGTCGGACCTGGCTCCTTGGAGGTAGGCATCATGACAGTACCCCCCCTCAAGGCCCCTCCCAAGGTTCTTTTTCTTTCCTCCGGGGGTTTTGGCTTGTTTGGAAATCTCCGGTGAAACCTTTGTACTAATCGAGGTGCGTGGACATGGTTACTAGGCTCCCACGATCTCTCCTGAGGTCCATATCCCTTCCAGTCAACAAGATAGAAGAGTTTTGACTTTACCACCTTGGAGTCTAAAATGTCTTTAACTTCGAATTCTAATTCCCCTTCAATTTGAACTGGATCTGGAGGCTTGGACAATCGGGTTCCTGGTTGTACTGGCTTCAAAAGTGACGCATGAAAAACTGGATGAATACGCATGTTGGACGGTAGATCCAGTTTAAAGGCCACTGGGTTGATTATAGCCTTGATGGGGTAAGGTCCTATGAATCTGGGATTGAAGGTTCGCGGGCCCTTGAGGGGTAAATGTTTAGTTGCTAGCCATACCTGGTCTCCTACTTGGTAAGGAGGAGTTTTACTTCGGTGCAAATCAGCGTTTTCTTTATACTTTTTCTTGGCTTGCTGTAAATGACTTGCAGCTTCTTTGAAGGCTCGGGTTATTGTGGAATGCAGATGATTTACTGCGGGCATTTCCAGGGTCAGAGGTGGATCTAGGTCAGAGGTCTGAGGATGGTGACCATACAAAGTATAAAAAGGGGTTTGTCCGGTTCCAGAATGCACTGAGTTGTTGTATGCATATTCTGCGATCCAAAGAATGTCTTTCCAATTCAACTCAGATTGGTGTAACATGCACCGAAGATATTGCTCGAGAGTCTGATTGGTTCTCTCGGTTTGTCCGTCGGTCTGGGGGTGGTGGCTGGTGGATAACCGCACATCTATTTGTGCTAATCGGCAACACTTCTTCCAAAAATGGGAGATAAATTGACTTCCACGATCCGAGACTAATACGGAAGGGAAACCATGTATGCGAACTATATTCTCCAGGAATTCATTGGCCAAGGTGGAAGCTGAAGGCAAACCTTTTAAAGGGATAAAGTGGGCCATTTTGGAGAATAGGTCCACAATTACAAGGATTGTGTTGTAACCAGCACAAGGAGGCAGGTCGGTTATAAAGTCCATTGACAGGGTGTGCCATGGTGCCGGTGGAATATCCAAGGGTTGAAGTAGGCCGGCTGGCCTTTTCTTTTGAGCTTTGTTTTGGGCGCAAATTCCGCAAGACAGAACAAAAGACTTTATGTCTTTTCTCCAAGAAGGCCACCAGAAGTGGCGTTTGATTTTTTCCTCCGTTTTAGCGATACCAGGGTGTCCTTCCATTAAAGATTCATGATGATGGGCAATAACAAGTTCTTGCAATTCTTTACTTGGCAGAAACAACCGCTCCTGGAAGTAGGGTAAGTCATCCTTAACGGTGTAATGAGGACCCTTTTGACTCCATTCCAGTAAGGTTGAAGAGTCTAGGGGCCTCATTACGACCCAGGCGGTAAGTTACCGCCTGGGTCGTACCTTTATGCCATGGTGGTTGGCGGACTTACCGCCCCATTCCGAGGTTGGCGGGGCGGTAAGTCCCCATTAACCCATTTACCCTTCCCCATTCCCATTTTTGCCCCATAGGGCATAATGGGAGTGGGGAAGGCGTTAATTACGCCACCGTAAATTACGGTGGCGTAATTAACAACAAGGTCCCTTAGCGCCATGGATTTTAACACCTGCTAAAAGCAGGTGTTAAATCCTCCATGGCGCTAAGGGACCTCGGAATCAGGCGGTAAGGGTCGGCGCTGTTTACGCCGCCGTAAACCCCTTACCGCCTGGGTCCTAATGAGGCCCTAGAAGTTGTTTCACTTGTGTTTGGATGTCCTCAATAGTTTGCAATGAAGTTAAGCCTAAGATTTTTTGCTCAGGTATGATGGGCACAGGTTCTAAGCTCGAATTAGGTTCTTCCATGCCAATCCGAAATAAGGCGTCCGCTTTTCCATTCTTGCAGCCAGGGCGATAGGTAATTACAAAATCAAATTCCGCGAATAATAGAGCCCATCGGAGTTGTCGTGAAGATTGAGCTTTGGCCGTCTTTAAATACTGTAAGTTTCTGTGTCCGTAATTACGGTGATGGTGTGTCTTGCCCCGAGAAGGTAGTGACGCCAAGCCTTGAAAGCAGATTTGATGGCCAGTAACTCTTTATCGGTAATTGCGTAGTTGATTTCAGGAGGAGAACATTTTCTGGACCAAAAGGCCACTGTGTGTAGTTGGTTAGTTTTTGGGTCTCTTTGCGACAGAACAGCTCCCATGGCCGAACTGGATGCGTCGGTTTCCACAATGTACGGGAGATCTGGCTGCGGGTGCTTCAATACAGGTGCAGAGGTGAATTTGGTTTTCAGGTCCTGAAAGGCTTGTTCGGCCTCAAGAGTCCATTCGAAGCGTTTCTTTTTCTTTAGGAGAGCTGTGATGGGTTGGACTGTTCGGAAAATTCCGGGATGAATCTTCGATAGAAATTGGCAAAGCCGAGCATGCTCTGAACTCCCTTCACCGAACTAGGAGATGGCCATTTGAGGATGGCGTCCACCTTTCGCGAGTCCATTCGGACTCCTTGAGGTGTCAGGATGAATCCGAGAAACTCAACTTCAGTGGTATGAAAAACGCATTTTTCTAGTTTTGCAAATAGTCTGTGCTGGCGCAATTTCTCAAGAACTGCCCTAACATGTTTTCTGTGATCCGATTCTGAAGAAGAGTACACCAGGATGTCGTCAATGTAAACAATGACACAGACATTGATAAGTTCCCGAAGAACATCATTCATAAAGTACTGAAAGGCGGCAGGTGCATTGCACAAACCGAAGGGCATCACCTGATATTCGAAGAGCCCAAACTTGGTGCGGAATGCAGTCTTTCATAGGGGCCGGGGTCCGGAAAATGCCTGGAAGCGCCAAGACCCGAAATGAAATGGGAATGACCCAACAGAAGTTTTAGAAGGAAACTGAGCGTTTCCTATTCCTTTCCTTCTCTCACCTTGTTCTTGTCTTTTTCTCTCTAGGCTCTGGGAAGTGGCTGTGGATCCGGATGATCGCTGCTGAAGATGGAGGAGTCCAGGATAGGTGAGTGAAATGCAGCGCTGCAGCGATCGTAGCGAAATGCTTTTAAAATGATGTCTTCCTTTTCAGGATCGTCGGTGTGATGTCTCCGTGGTGCTGATTTAGCAGCTAAGGTCTTTTGTCTCCCTTTGCAGGTGACCCAGGATACTGACAGGCGTGGCTGAGGTCCAGATGCAGGAGCTGACACGGTGAGCGTCCAGCTGCGAGGAGCAGAACAACGCGAAGCGTGAGTTGCTGATCGGGTGTGGTTTAAATAGCTTTGGAAGAAGTTCCCAGTGTGTATTCTTCCACCGATCAGGTATGTATCCTTCCCCGACCACACCGGGTGGAAAGTAGTCCCACAGGTAAAGTAGTTCCATTCAGGCCTCAAGAGGGCCTGGATGTAGCAGCATGGTCTGATTCAGGTAAGTGCACATTAAAACACTTGAACACATGTCTAGCTTTATGAGCCTGGCGCCTAAGGCGCCAGGACAAGGGTCCAACATGAGCCTGGCGCCAAAGGCGCCAGGACTGCGTCCAAAGGGCCCCAGCTTGGGCCCGCTGGCACTCCCCTGGGGGAAATGATGCCTGCCTCTGGGGTTGCTGGGTCGGACCTGGCTCCTTGGAGGTAGGCATCATGACAGCAGCAGGTGGTAGTTAGGTAGGTGTCATGATGCCTACCCCCGGAGTACCAGGCCAGGCCCAGCACCCCCGGGAGCAGGCATCACGCCCCCGGGTAGAAGCCCAGCGGCCCTTTATAGGGGCTCTGTGGACTCTGTCCTGGCGCCGTTGGCGCCAGGCTCATGTTGGACATCAGTCCTGGCGCCTATCAAGGGGAAGTGTTTGGTGCACTTACCTGAAGCAGACCATGCTGCACACTCACCTGATGCAGACCATGCTACATGAAGAACCAAGCCAAATGAGGCTTAGGAGGGACTATTTTTCTGAGGGAACTATTTTGTTACTTGGTTGGGGCTGTGGAAGAATACTCACCTGGAACTTCTTCCAAGGCTATTTAAGCCACGCCCGGACAGCCACACGTTCTTCGCGTTGTTCTGCATCCCAGCAGCTGAACGCTCACCGTATCAGCTCCTGCACCTGGACTCCAGCCACGCCCGCCTCAAACCTGGAACACCTGTAAGGAAAGAAGAGAAGAGAAAAGTGAAAACCAAGAACTTATTCAACCTTCTTACCTGCATCCGGAATCTTCACGCCAGCATTCCTGAAGGAGGACTTCCATTTAAAAGCACTGCGTTGCTCGCTGCAGCGCCGCGCTTCACTCACCTGTTCCCGAGACGCCGCCCGGCTCCATCGCGGCTCTCAGCACCAGTCGCCACATCTCTGCACCTAGGGGAGAGAGGAAGAGACAAAAGGTGAGCAAGGGAACACAAGAGGAAAGCCGAATTTTCAGCCATATTACTTACCGGCTTTTCTTGGTGAACCATTCCACATCTCAGGTCGGCGCCGCATCTTTGGCAGGTACCGCACCCCGGCCCCTATGGGGAAAGGACAAAAGACATTACTGGGGAATTATAAAGACATTTAGATAGGTCGCCCTCATCACTAACTCACCTGATTTTACCACCGGCAATTTAACCCCTCAACGCATCGCCTTGGTTCTGCACCTGAAATTAAGGACAGATCACAGGTTAGGAGAAATAACATAAAAGGAGGCTCACACTTGAACTTTTGCATCTTCATACTTACGGTGTATCGCTCAGAAAAGTCAAGTGGATTTGCCAGCGCCATTCTGAAAACCAGTGAAGTAACTGGACGAACGCGCGCCCCTGCACCAGAAGCAGGATGGAGAGTTCATCCTTCCAAACCATAAGGTGAGCTTAAACCGGGGGGTTTTGGAGGAAGTCAGAGGAGAACGAAGGGGGAAAGGGGGGAGCAAGCACACTATTCAGCAGACAGTTAATCCCCTTTCTCATCTGCAGAAGGATATTCCTACGGGCCAGACAAGCAAGATTTGGGGGTCCTGTTCAATCCGTGGTCCGAATTCTGCGCATCACGCTTGAAGAGGCCACAGCAACCCAGACCAGACCAGCGCCTCCGTGGGTGCCAGGTGAGCGTTACAGAACGCGAAGCCTTCCTACAAATTCCCACCCAGGCGCTATGGAAACTTCTGAGACTGACCAGTTGGCCCAACTACTGGGGGAATTACGGGCTGAAGTACACGCCGCTCGTCAAGAGACTAATGCTCCCAGGAAGGAAGTGATTGTATCAAAGGAAAGGACTGATGACCTGGCTAGACAGCTTTTGCAAGGTCAAGCTGGACAAACTCCTTTACCCGGTTCCGGAGGGAACCCCACTCCTGTGCTTTCCAGTAACCCGGTGCAGATTAATCTACCAGGAAACATGCCGCTGGCCCCACCCGAACGCTTTGCTGGGGACCCCAAATAATTCGCCGTATTCATGAATCAGTGTCGTTTGCATTTCCTGTGCAGACCTGGGGCCTTCCCTAATGACCAGACCAAGGTAGCCTTTGTATTGTCATATCTCAGCGGCAGTGCTGCCGATTGGTCAGTTCCACTGGTAACTCAAGATGACCCGATTCTTCGTGATTTTCAAGGATTTCAAGCAAGCATGGAAAGGTTATTTGCTCGTCACTCCCAGGGGCAGGCTCTAGATGACGAACTTCTATCTCTGCGACAGGGCAATCAAGACCTCCTTTCCTACATTGCAAACTTTAATAGACTAATTGTAGAAACTGGGTGGCCAGAGGATAAAAGAATCACGTTATTTTATCGAGGTCTATGCAGAGAACTTAAAGATGTCCTGGCCCAAGTTGTAAATCCGCCCCAAGAATGCTCAGAATATATAGACTTAGTGGTCCAATTGGATCACAGACTGCAAAACAGAAAAGCAGATCGGTCCAAGTTTGAGACCCGGGTGTTAGTCAAGACCCACGTTAACCTCAAGGGGGCTGAAGCCTCTGAGCCAATGCAAATTGGAGGAGTTAAAGGACCTTTAACTCAAAAGGAACGTGAAAGAAGACGGCAGATGCACTTATGTCTTTATTGTGGATCCTCTGGACACTTTCTACGAGATTGCCCGGTAAGGCCTCCCAGGAAGGTGGTAGGAGCCGCTGAAAAGATCCATGAAACCTCTGTATCGGGAAACGACCCCGCCCGACAAGCGTAGGGGTCCGCTTGCCGAGCTTCAAAACGAACTCTCAGACCTCGCATTTCATTGTGCCAATGGTCCTCGTAGATCCGGAACAGCCTAAGCGGTTGCATGCAATAAAGGCATACATCGATAGTGGGGCTATAGGAAACTACGTGGATCGTGAATTGGTCTCCAGGATTAACCTCCCTCTGCGTCCTAAAACCAGCAAAGATGTCATCACCACAGTTGATGGAACCGAAATTGCCTCGGGACCGGAAACACATTCCACAGCTGAGGTGACACTTGTAGGTCCGGACCGCCAACGGGCGGCAGTTGTGCTTGATGTAATCAAGGCTCCACAGTTTCAGGTTATTCTCGGAATCCCTTGGTTAGAGACACATAATCCTCGAATTGATTGGCGAGCGAAGAGAATAACCTTTCCGGAGTGTGCACGAACCTGCTACCCAGAAAATCTGAAGATCAGTCTAGCATCAGTAACCTCTGTCTCCATGCAACTACCTCCGGAATACCAAGACTTTCAGGACGTCTTCCAAAAGGAACAGGCCTTTCAGGAATTAAAAGCTAAATTTACGTCCGCACCTATTTTGAACCACCCGCGTCCTGATCTCCCATATATAGTCGAAACCGACGCATCCAGCTTAGCCATGGGAGCTGTCCTGTCCCAGAGAGACCCCGAAACCAACCAACTGCACCCCGTAGCATTTTGGTCCAGAAAGTTCTCGCCGCCGGAGATAAATTATGCAATCACCAATAAGGAATTATTAGCCATTAAGTCCGCCTTTAAGGCTTGGCGGCATTATCTTCTTGGCACCAGGCATACCATCACCGTGATCACTGATCACCGAAATTTACAATATTTAAAAACTGCCAAGGCTCAGTCTTCACGACAGCTCCGATGGGCTTTATTCTTTGCTGAGTTCGATTTTGTAATCACTTACCGTCCCGGCTGTAAGAATGGCAAAGCGGACGCGCTATCTCGAATTGGAATGGGAGAAATGGACACAAACTCAGAACCTGTGCCGATAATTCCCGAACAAAGAATCTTGGGGATAACCACTTTACAAACCCTTGAAGACATTCAAGCACGGGTACAACTATTCCTGGACTCTTCAGCCTTGCAGGATTGGATCAAAAGGGGGTCTGACTTTTCAATCAACGATGGCTTACCTTACTTCCGAGGACGTTTATTTTTGCCAGAAAAGGAATTGCAAGAACTGGTTATTTCCCGTCATCACGATACTCTGATGGAAGAACATCCTGGCATTTCCAAAACAGAGGAAAAAATTAAACGACAATTCTGGTGGCCGTCCTGGCGAAAGGATATTAAATCTTTCGTGATGTCCTGTGGAGTTTGCGCCCAAAAGAAAGGTCAAAAATCAAAACCCGCCGGTCTTCTTCAGCCCTTAGACATTCCACCAGCACCTTGGCACACCTTGTCACTAGATTTTATCACTGACCTGCCCTCTTGTAATGGATACAATACTATTCTGGTTGTGGTGGATTTATTTTCCAAGATGGCCCATTTTATTCAGTTGAAAGGTTTACCTTCAGCTTTTGTTCTTGCCAAGGAATTCCTCGAAAATATCATCCGTCTGCATTGATTCCCGTCCATACTAATCTCCGATTGGGGAAGCCAGTTTATTTCTCATTTTTGGAAAAAATTTTGTCAACTGGCACAAATGTTTCAACCAGCCACCACCCACAGACCGATGGTCAGATGGAGAGAACGAACCAGACCCTTGAACAATATCTACGATGTATGTTGCACCAATCGGAGGGTAATTGGAAGGATATTTTATGGGTGGCTGAATATGCATACAATAACTCGATACACTCTGGAACTGGTCAGAGCCCCTTTTATACCCTATATGGACATCACCCTCGTACTTCAGACCTGGACTCACCTTTGAGCCTTGAAATGCCCGCAATGGACCATTTGCATTCTACGATTACTCAAGCCTTCAAGGATGCTACTGCACACTTACAACATGCGAAAGGGAAATACAAAAAGAATGCGGATCTGCATCGAAAGGAGGCGCCTCCATACCAAATAGGGGATCAAGTATGGTTGGCTACCAAACACTTATCGCTCAAGGGACCTTGGACTTTTAATCCCAAGTATTTAGGCCTTTACTCGATCAAAGCTATAATTAACCCAGTGGCAGTCAAGCTAGATCTACCAGCTAACATGCGGATTCACCCCATTTTTCATGTGTCGCTTTTGAAACCAGTGCAACCAGGAACCAGATTAATAAAGCCACCAGAACCAATCCAGATAGATGGGGAGCCTGAATTCGAGGTGAAGAACATTTTGGACTCTAAGATCTCAAAATCAAAACTTTTCTATCTAATTGATTGGAAGGGGTACGGGCCTCAGGAAAGATCTTGGGAACTCAGCGACCACGTACATGCACCTCGGCTAGTAAAAAGGTTCCATCGGAATTTCCCGAACAAACCGAAACCTCCTGAGGGAACGACCTTGGGAGTGGCCTTGGGGGGGAGTGCTGTCATGATGCCTACCCCCGGAGTACCAGGCCAGGCCCAGCACCCCCGGGAGCAGGCATCACGCCCCCGGGTAGAAGCCCAGCGGCCCTTTATAGGGGCTCTTTGGACTCTGTCCTGGCGCCGTTGGCGCCAGGCTCATGTTGGACATCAGTCCTGGCGCCATAGGCGCCAGGCTCATAAGGGGAAGTGTTTGGTGCACTTACCTGAAGCAGACCATGCTGCACACTCACCTGATGCAGACCATGCTACATGAAGAACCAAGCCAAATTAGGCTTAGGAGGGACTATTTTTCTGAGGGAACTATTTTGTTACTTGGGTGGGGCTGTGGAAGAATACTCACCTGGAACTTCTTCCAAGGCTATTTAAGCCATGCCCGGACAGCCACACGTGCTTCGCGTTGTTCTGCATCCCAGCAGGTGAACGCTCACCGTGTCAGCTCCTGCACCTGGACTCCAGCCACGCCCGCCTCAAACCTGGAACACCTGTAAGGAAAGAAGAGAAGAGAAAGGTGAAAACCAAGAACTTATTCAACCTTCTTACCTGCATCCGGAATCTTCACGCCAGCATTCCTGAAGGAGGACTTCCATTTAAAAGCACTGCGTTGCTCGCTGCAGCGCCGCGCTTCACTCACCTGTTCCCGAGACGCCGCCCGGCTCCATCGCGGCTCTCAGCACCAGTCGCCACATCTCTGCACCTAGGGGAGAGAGGAAGAGACAAAAGGTGAGCAAGGGAACACAAGAGGAAAGCCGAATTTTCAGCCATATTACTTACCGGCTTTTCTTGGTGAACCATTCCACATCTCGGGTCGGCGCCGCATCTTTGGCAGGTACCGCACCCCAGCCCCTATGGGGAAAGGACAAAAGACATTACTGGGGAATTATAAAGATATTTAGAGGGGTCGCCCTCATCACTAACTCACCTGATTTTACCACCGGCAATTTAACCCCTCAACGCATCGCCTTGGTTCTGCACCTGAAATAAAGGACAGATCACAGGTTAGGAGAAACAACATAAAAGGAGGCTCACACTTGAACTTTTGCATCTTCATACTTACGGTGTATCGCTCAGAAAAGTCAAGTGGATTTGCCAGCGCCATTCTGAAAACCAGTGAAGTAACTGGACGAACGCGCGCCCCTGCACCAGAAGCAGGATGGAGAGTTCATCCTTCCAAACCATAAGGTGAGCTTAAACCGGGGGGTTTTGGAGGAAGTCAGAGGAGAACGAATGGGGAAAGGGGGGAGCAAGCACACTATTCAGCAGACAGTTAATCCCCTTTCTCATCTGCAGAAGGATATTCCTACGGGCCAGACAAGCAAGATTTGGGGGTCCTGTTCAATCCGTGGTCCGAATTCTGTGCATCACGCTTGAAGAGGCCACAGCAACCCAGACCAGACCAGCGCCTCCGTGGGAGCCAGGTGAGCGTTACAGTAGGGTACTCCACCAATGTGACCTCTAACTCTGCTAATTACATCAGTCCCAGGTATAAGGGCCATAGATTTATCTTGGGGAACGTGTGGACTCCCCTGGCCCAAGTGAGGGGATCCAATCAGGTGAGTACTGCTCCAAGAAACTTCCCTCCTAACTTCCCTCAGTAGGGCAGTAATCCTCTAAATCCTGGGTTAAGTTTGTTCCCCCCGTACCTTCCAAACCCCAACATGCAGAACAACCCTCCTTTCTCTCCCTGCTTTCTGGAGTCCAGACCACCCAATCCGGGAGAGGAGAGGCCAAGGGTGGAGGGTTACCAAGGGAATCCACAGTACCCAGGGTACCCCGGGAGAAGGGATAGTTAACCTTCCCGAGAACAACCTAGATTTGATCCAAGACCCCAATACCAGCCGAAGCAGGTGTCTCAACTTGAGCGCCAGGTCCAGAACCTGACTTAAGATCTGAGTCGCAGGTTGAGGGCTCAGCAGAACCCTCAGATGAACATGGCGGCTCAGAACCCCTCAAACCAAGGGTCTGGCACCCCAGGACAATACAGGGAGAGAACCCCAATAACCCACCGGTTCCAGAGGAGGAGGCACGGGAGGAAGGGGGGTGAAAAGCACTATAGGAAGATTCCTTCCTCACCCGTGAAAAGCCTCTAGACACCCGGAACAGCAACTAAAATCTGCAACCCAGGGAACAGAGGATGGGTAGGAGCAACAAAGAGACAAAAAAGGCCCATTTTGTGGAGGAAGTCAGTGTCCTCCAGTTTGAAGGGGAAGAATCCTTGGAGGATTCTAGGAATAAAGTCTTATCCTTCAAGGACAGGGGAATTCCTCCCAAAGAAAAATGGGTCCCAAGTGACCAGACCTCAGACTGGGTAGGTGTAGGGACTGATTCAGAATCACCCATCCCTAAACTCTAGAATTGTTATCCACAGAACGTAATGATCACAGAGGGATCCTTCCCACAAACTGCACAGGAGCAGAGGAAAGAGGGGATTCTCAAATTCCCGAAATTAATTCTGGTGGTTGTCCCCAAGAAGGGGAGGGGCAGCACTGAATCAAGAGAGAAAGGGGAGCCTGAAACTACCCAAATATCAGAATGCCAAATTTTGTGTTCAGATTCCCAAACTTCAAAACAGAATGCTGTCTGGGTCCAAAATACAGAAATTAACCACCCAGCTTGCCCAAAAAGCCCATTACCTTTGCCCATTGGAGGAGAAAGAAGGTAGGTTCTATACCCCGTTCGGGTGCAAGGGCAATGTGGATTTGTAGCCCTGGTGAACACTGGATCCCAAGCCACTCTTCAGTCCAAAATGGCCTTTGAGCACCTAATTTCAGGAAGGGGGGAGAGACAACAGATCCCTGTCACTCCTCTTACTGGATAAGTCCAGAACTTCGACGGGAAATTCCCATTGAGGGGACTGCACGACAGAAATTAAAATGTGGCGACATAAGGTGAACCACCCGGTCATAGTCGTGATTCCACAGGGAACCCCCTTTGTATTAGGGAATGATATCCTTTGCAGGTTGTCTCCTCTAATAGACTGTGTGAACAAGGTCCTCCGGTCTCAGACTAACCGACCAATAAAATTAAAACAAAACATCAACTATGTCAGTTTAAATGGCACATGCCACATGGTTGAAAATAAATTTGATTAAATTGAGTTTAATTTCCAAAATAATCAAATACCTGACATTACAGTAATTGCTGTAGGACAACAAACTGGTGATGGGAACTCCTCTCCATTCTTGAAAATCAACATTCCTTCCAGTTTCAAGTGGCATTCTACACTTGAAGTAAATACCTTGAAATTTTATACCAATCCCCAATCTGAAAAATCCAAATCCTGTAGTCAAAAGTGATGAAAAACTGGCTTAAAACCTGGCTGAGATTCAGAAGAAGGGCGAGCAGCTGTTCCTCCCCATTCAGTTAAATGAGGGAAGGGAGTCTGTTCTCGCCAGAGTTGGCCCAAAGAGAAGAAAGCTTCATCAGCAAAGCTTCATTCAGGAAACTCCCAAAAGACCAGACCCTTCCCACTGTTGAGTCGGTTTATCAGTGAGTATGGGGACTGGAAATTCCCTGTCCCAAAATTCTTCTGCTTAGCAGTTGTATGATAAAAATGTCTATCCTTGGTAAAAGCATAGAGCATAATTATTGGGTTGTGCAAGGTGTTCCTTCTGCCTTTTACTTAGGCAGTAACATCCACAACCGACTCAAAATTAATTTGGATCCCGTTCATTGCCAAGCCCGATCCCAACTGCAGTGTAACCGCCAGGGACCTGGCAATCCTAAAGAAAGCCCTCCGGTCAGCCCCAGTGCTAACGTAGCCAATTGAAGTTCAAAAGTGGAGAGGAGGTCACCATCCCAGGCCTGGACAGAATACACATCTGCAAAGGAAAGCTGTCGGAAGAGAAGTGGGTCCACATCAATCAGTAAATAAGTTGTCTCCCCAGACACACTTTGCAGCTGATTGATGAGCCGAAGGAAAATCAAACAGAGGAGACGTCTGGAGAATGAGACGAAAGAAAAAGAAAATGCAGAAGGAAAGAGGAAGGTCCATAGAAATATCTATTTAACAGGGAGTACTTTTCTTTATGTTATTGCAAAAATGTATACTGAAACCATGGTGTAAAAGTCCAATCATGTCTTTGCCTTGTTGAGTAATTTGTTTGAGGATATTGTTCAAATACCACTGAAATGTGTAACTGTATTCATTGCTCCGCTGTTGTAATTCTTCCGGGAAGACTGTCAGTGAAAGATTCTAAAATCTGTTTTTATCTATCTCCTATGAGATTATTAACTTCTTTACCTCCTAGATGCTAGATGTGCGGACACCTCCCCGGGGACCTGGAAAGGGAAGGAAGGAAAGGGGGTGCCGCTCCACACTCTCCAACCGAAAGACAGAAGGAGATCTTGGCATGCTGCTCCCTGATGAAAGAAGAACTCCACCAGATGAACCCCACTTTGCCCTACTCTCCCTCAACAAGAAGTCCTGGGAAAACAGGGGGGATTATGTGGGGTATATTTATCAGCCCCAACAGAAATCCTCTGCATCACAGAACTGCATTTCAGCAGTTACAAATAAATGGCTGTGCTGTGTCTGCTGAGCACATATGGGGGAGAGTTAAACACAGCCACCCCAAGAATGGCTGCATTTGTTTTCTTTATGTGAACCCAAAGAAAATATCTTAAAGGCAGAATGGCTCTGCACTGTTGGTCTGTCATCTCAAAAACACATAAGCTGCTCAAGAAAATGACCTGTATTTAAAATGACCTTGCAATGGTGCTATTTTCATCTTTAAACATCTCACAGTTTTGTTCTAAGTAAAACACAGCCATGTCCATCTATTTCATGTTGAACACCATCAAATGTGGACCATCCCTCCCAGAACTGCATTTTTTTGTCAAATAAAGTCTGTGAAGAGCAATTTAATTTCGGTCTGCACGGCTAGGATTCACTTTGGAACCAAATTAACTCATGCAAAGTACTTCAAAAGAAAGCTCTCTCTCTCTTGCTACATGTCAATAACACAGAAACCATTTTTCCAGCATACCCCTGTGTACAGAAACTGACCAGAGCTATAAAAAGCCTTCAGAAAGCAAATGTGAGGAAAACCACATCTTGTGAAATCCACATGTAGAAAATGAACACGTGTAAATCTGTTTTTGAAAAAGCAGGAAATCTGCTCTTTTGAAAGCTAAATGTGAAATAATCCCAATACTTGCAGAGAAACAGTATTATATGCGTGGGGCTGTGGTGGTTTAAATGTATATTATATCTATTCACAAAAAGACGTGGGTTCTGGGGAAGAAGAGAGAAAAAAGAAATACAAATGTTTGAAAACAGCAGAACCAGTTTGGCAAGGAAGGCACTTCAAAGGTATCCAGCCCCCATGGGAAGGAGGCCCCTTCACAAATATGAAAGGGCCAAGGTGTGGAAATTCGTAACCTCGTCAGACTGGCCGGCATTTCTCCAGCAAGGGACAATGGACCAAGGGGAACTAGCACTTTCACAAACAAGTGTGAATTCCTTTGGCACCTTTCCTCAGCTTCAACTGCCTAGGATCAAAGGGCGCTATTGTAACCCTGTTGGTCAGACTGACACAGTGGGGGCAGGTTGGCTTTGGAGATTTGAAGGACCGCCCATACAGTGACAAATGCCATCCATAGACTTTAAAGAACTGTTCACATTAAGACATTTATTTTAATAATCTGACTAAGCAGTAATGTCAGATTATGACAGTTTTAATGTAATGTTTGGACAAGCAAAATAAGACTATGTGTGTCTTCCTGGCATGTGGTGGAGGTGAATGGCAGTAAAAAGGCATTTCTGGGGAAAGCATAAATGGCACAGATATTAGATTTGGGGAAGATATGCCTGACACTATTATGCTTATCTGTAGCCATTTGTAGAATTTTAGATTAAATGTTTCTCGTGAAAAACTGCAAAATGGTGACCAAAGGGCGAAACAGCATCACCCAGACTTGGCGTTTGAACTAGCATATTCCTTGTGAAATATGGGATGTGCCTATCTGGGTTGTATAATGGTGATGATTGCAAATATAATGTTGTATTCCATAACTCCTTTTTGTGAAAAATTAGGCTTGTGGGACAAAGGAGTCATAAAATGCATACACTTAAGGGGAGGTCACTTCCTTCAGTCCAATCAGCTCGAAGAGAGGTGGTGACAGGAATAACCTGACCTATCCTAAGTCAAGAGGTATGTCCAGAATATTTCCGCGCACATTGTAAATTCTCTGATGTCATTCTGCCTATATAAGAGCTAGGCAGGGGGGCATAGGGAGATTCAACATTCAAAATTCACCCTGCAAGACTCCAAGACTCCAGAACCAGGTCCAGAGGTAGATGATCCAGATCCAGGCAGAACCACCTATCCAGAACCACCTATCCAGAACATCTTATCCAGAACCCCTATCCAGAACCAGATCCATCCCAATAATTCAGGGAGAAAGGAGGAAAGGCTGCTGATCCCTTGGGGAGAATCCAGCAACTAGACCCTTTGCCCAGCTGATGCATCCCACTGTCCACAGTGACCAGACCCATGTTGCCTGCCCAACTGTTGCCTAAAGGAGAGCCCAGCCACTGCCCAGTGACCATATCTTTGCATCGCTGTCCAGAGATCTGGTTAGCTGTCCAAATTACCCAACTCAAGTGCATTCTGTAAGTATCATCCTCCGCAGTACCAAACAGCTGCATACACCGCTCTGTTAGCTTGCGTTCTGTCCAAGTCCTAAAAGAAAACCATAAGAACCCTAGTAATTTCCCAAATTGTCAGCATCCTCTTTTTATGCGGTTCTTAGAAGAATCTGTGTAGTATATATCTGTCTGTGTAATTCTTTTCTAATCATTTCAGTCCTCTGTACAAGTCCTTAGTACCCTTTTTGAAATAAATTAATTAATTCCCCTATATGGAGGTGCGCGGCATGAATTGGTTAAAATTGCAAATTAACCTCCTTGCGTGCAGTGTCTTCCTTTAATAATAAAGCCACTAAAATACACTCTCAGTAGAACAAATAATTTTGTTAACAAACCCAATGTTTGCCTGTGGGATTGCTTTCATTATAAAATCTGATTTTCATTTCCTATACAGAAACCCATACTGTCACCCCATAAGAGTTTTCCGTTCCCTTCAATATCCTATTTGTTATGTGCCTTTGTTTCCCATCCCAAAAACCGATTTCCGATTCTGATTGTTAAGCTCATTTCCTTAGCTGTTTGCTTGTTTAAAATCTGTGAAAAATAAGAAATTGCAATTTTGCCACGTGTGATTTATGCTGCATTGCTTTCCTTCCCCATAGTCAATTTTCTCACCTGTATTCAGGTTGTGTTAGTAACTTTCCCTGTAGCTTGTAAGCTTTCTTGCCTCTTTAGTACAGCCACACAAATTCCTGTCCTATCCATTCTACCGCACATGTAAACTGACCTCTAATTACGCAGTGAACTCTGAGTGCCATTTTGCTCCTTTTTGAATGTTTTCATTTTGCTTTGGCTTCCCATTCTGGGGTGGTAGGTCAAATTTACAATCTGATTTTTCCCTCTTATTTGTGACTCCTTGCCACTCCTTTCCACCCACACAGAATTTAGTCAGCAGCAGTTTGGGGGAATGTGGCAGGGGGAGTACCTAACATAACTGCTATCTGTGAGTGTGACCAAAAAGTGATGTTGCTTTAATTCATATTTACATTGATGTGTCTGATATCAGAAAGATTAAATTAAGTGTATTATAACACTTTGCTGTATATAATCACCACACTAGTGATTGCTGCCCTACATTTGATTTGTTTGATTTTGCATTTGAATTTTAAAAATAAATATTTCATTATTACACACCGACCTGGTCATAGTCCATTGCGACACGGGATGTTTGTCAAGGGGGGTGTGAGGTGGGCTGGGTGCCTTCTCAAAGCAGAATACAAAATCAGTAAAATTAAAAACAGTTTTATTGTGCGCCACATCCCTTGCCAGTGGAAGAGTCCTGGTCTGGAGTGTGACATGTATTAAATTCTGCTACAATCCGCTAACTCTGAACTGGCGTTATGTGGCATCACTGAGACTACCTGGGCCACCTACATTGCAAAGACTTACTGGGCAATAGCTGATCATCAAACTTGCTTGGCGTTACTTAGACCGGTTCTCTGCTTTGTCACCATGTGAAAGAGGCTAATATTACCTCAATAATACTAAAGTCTTAATCATCTAGGGTCATTGGACCAGATGGTCTCTGTAACGTGGTATTAAAGAATGTTCCTCATCATTGGGCTGAACTGTTGAGGAATTTGTTCCTGCATTTGTGTGAGACTGGATGTTTTCTTCCTACATGGTTGGAGTCAATGTTGATCCCAGTCTATAAGAAAGGGACACGCTCAGACCCAAATAAATATAGATTGTTAGCCATGTTAGACAGCAGCTCGAAGATGTGTTCATGTTTACTGCAGGAGCTGCTCTCGACCTGGTCTGACTCAAATTCCACTCTGAATAAAACACAGACTGGTTTTTAGGAAGGGCCACAGTATTACCCATTCCATCTGGGTGCTCCTTACACTAATTTCTGACATTTCGAAATCCAGGATCAAATCTTTATATGTGCTTCATGGATTATAGCTCCACTTTTAACTCTGTTGACAGAGGAAGATTGTGTAACAAGTTGAGCGTCTGCAGCTTGGACTGTTCTCTTCTGTATTTCATTAAGTTGTTGCACAGTGATACAGAGGTATGGACGAGGTTATCCCAAGGTGGAGCACTTACAGAAGCTTTGAAAACGAATGTTGGTTTAGAGCAGGGTTGAGTTTCTTTGCATAGTGTAAAGGTCAAATGCTGACCAAGGAGACTCAAATATAAAATAAACATATATATATATATATATATATATATATATATATATATCCACAGTGTAAGAACAAACAGCTGAAACGTTTCCAACCACATTTCATTCTTCATTCTACTGGTTTTCTCTAAAGATATAGGGCCTCATTACACGGTAGGCGGTAGCCATGGCACTATTAGCGTCATGGCTACCCCTTTACCGCATTCCGGGTCCATGTTCCCGGAATAGGGACTTATCGGGTCATTCCGACCTTGGAGGACCCGGTAAGTCCCCATTCCGGGAACCATTCCCCATTCCCATTTGAGCCCCCATAGGGCTCAATGGGAATGGGGATGGAGCCAATAATGGGCCCGCTATTAGCGGGCCCGTTATTAGCTCTGAAGTCCCTCAACTGGTCCCTTCCATAATGCCTGGTAAAACCAGGCGTTAGGGACGGGAACCGTTAAGGGTGGTAAGGGATTACTGGTGCCCTTACCGGTGCCGGTAATCCCTTACCGCCTACCGTGTAATGAGGCCCATAGATTGTGTATTTTCCTTTCATAAGCACACACACTGCACTTCTAAGCAACTGCTTTCCGATGCCCATGCTTCATACTCCTACATCCTTCCGCTGGGCATTGATGCCACCTATGCATCCAATCATATGCCAGTGTTTCCACCTGATGTGTCCAATCATATGCCAGCGTTGCCACCCGTGCGTCCGATCATATGCCAGCATTGGTCCTAGTCATTGGATAGTGACTTGGAATGGTCCCCATCAAGCATACCTTGCACTTTCTTCTCACAGGTGCACAAGCCCACGGATGCCAAAAGATGCCATTTGTGTACTCCAAAGACACTTCACTACAAGGTGGCACAAATAAAAAGTTAAAAAATAAAAATGCGTGTGGTTAATCATGCTACCCCACAATCTAGCAAGGGGGCAGATCCTATGCACAACACTAAAAAAGACATGTTGCTACCTCAGGAGGCGCCCCTAAATAGAGCCTATGGTCCCTTCTGCACATAGCCCCTCATCCCTAGATGTCCACTCCCAGGGGCAGCTCAGCTTTTTGTCGTGGAGTACAATACAGTGCTTAGAACCGGGGAGGAGTCCAGCATGATGCGCTGTACAACAACGTGCTATGATTATTGTTTGTATTCCACATACAGTAGCAGGTACTCCTCTTCAGGGGTGTATTTGATTGCACAGAAGAAGCGAGTGCTCCATTTGTACACAGCGTGCACAGTATTAGTGTTTCTGTTTAACTGTATGTATCGCATGCACACTGGTGCCGTTGTGGTTCCCTTAGAGCTGCCCAGACGTGAGCGTTAGCTTGATATGCATTCTTTAGTTGTGTTGTACAAACAGCGAGCATGCTGTACACCTGCAGTTTCATCATATGCAGCCGTGTTAGTGATATACAGGTGCGTGTATGTTGTGTTGTGTTTTCAGCAGCCGGTTTCCCCCGCAATGGGGCTTTCTATCTGCCCTTTGGCGCTTGATGACTGCTTTTCTTTTATGCTTAAAGAACGTTTTGTTTCACACAAATTAGCAACATATTTAGCTTTTTCTGCTGCACCAGCATCTCGGGTGATAAATTCCTCCCGGCACAATGGTGTGACATGGCGGGTGCGTGTCTGCCTTCTGTGGGCCAGCTTCCCCACAATGGTCCTGCCCTGGCGGGTGGCAAGCCCCCGCTAAGTGGCCGACACGGGCACACAAAGGCTTCGCAAAAGAGCCAGAAGGTGTCCTTTACAGAGCGGTGGCACGAGGCAGTTGGGGGTAAGTGCCCTGTATGGGCCGTGACACTCCGATTCTGAACTAGGCCAGGCAGGAAACCGCCGCGCCAGCTGCTTGGTGACTTAGCTGGCAGAACCAGTAGCTCCTACAGCCCAGGTGCCAGCCCTGCCACAAGGGTGGAAATTCAGCCCTAGTGGAAGAAGAGCTGGTCTAGCACCTGCAAAGCAACCAGGAGACTCGGGATCAAATCCCGGCTTCCCAATTTGAATGCATTGTGTGAATCTGGGCAAGCCACGCCACCTGTTAGAGCATTGGCCACCCGTGTTGTTAGGCCAAACGTGAATTTGTTTTCAAAATGTTCTGGGAATTTTCTCAAAACGAAGGGCGGCTGTCAATCTTTTCCCTCGAAGCGTTATTGCAACATTTGGAGTTGTTGTATGCCATGGCTGGGTCGGTGGCAATGGCCAGGGGGCATGTAGCATCAATAGAATTATTTGGTGGTTTAGCCGGAGTTTGAGCCGAGGATGTTTTGGTCAGGAAGGTACTGACTAGGTGGGGGAGAATTCGTGGGTCACGTCACAACCTGATGGGAGGAAACCTTTGGATGACCGGAAATTGGGCGCCAAAGTGGCAACGCTATGAAAGATTTTAACCAGCACGAGTTCTTACTGTTCATCCAAGCAATGTGTGTCGTTTGTGACGGCTTTGTGTGGGACTTTGCAGATAGGGGGGCTGTTGCCACGCAACGAGTGGCACAGCAAGGGGGTCTGGGAAGGGACGCATTGTCAGCAGGGGTGGAAGTGGAAAAAAAGGAACTAGTGGTACTCTGGCTACATCCAAAATGCAGGGAGTGGGATGGTCGGGCAGATGGCCGAGGGGAGGGGGGGTTCTAATAGGGGTGGCAGGTGACCGGGATTACCAACTTTGGCTCAAATAGTTGGATTTCAAGGTCTACAGAAATAATGTCTTATAGCGTTTACTTGCAAAAAACACAAATTGCATAATAGGCCACATGACAACATGTAAATCCTTCTTGTAACACGCTAAGCCAAAATAATATCAATGGATTGCTTTCTGACCTAAAAGGCACCCCAACCACCTTCAGTTTGCACGTGCACTGAAGACCCTTTTGTTCTAGAGCATAGGGTCAGGCCGTGTCCTTGGTGTCCTCGCGCCAAGATGCCTCCGGGTGAAAGTGCACGCTACAAATGCGAATAACATAACATAACATCGTTGTGGCTTTCATTTTCACATCTTGAATGCTAAACTATAAGTCCCAGAATGCAAGATATTACCAACCTGGACAAGCTAGGTAACCCCACAGTACGTTCAGTGATTTAAGACATGCAATAATGTAATTAAAGAAATTGTGTAATAAACAAAGACAGACGTGCAGATTCGTTGTCACAAACTTCCAGCACGTTGTTATTCATTATGTTGAAAACATTTAATTAGTGACTTAAAATAACTTTATTTTTTTGCATGTCAAAATAGTAGACATTGTGGTTATAAACAAATCTTTAAATGGGCGCTTTGTGTTGCTCACTTTAACTATAACAAATGTGCAAGGTAATTGGTGCTTTGCAAGTTCTTTGAGTTGGAAATGGTTTATCATGCATATGAAAGGCTCTGACTGCCACTGATTAAAGAAAAGTGTTTGCAACTTGAGCACCTTAAGGAGGCAGAGCCAAGGACGCTATGTGTGCGTCTGCCTCCGTGATGCTCTTTTTTTAGAGCATTACTTATGGGTGGAGTAGGTGGAGACACATATAAGTTGATGTCTCACTGGCTTCACCTTGGTGGTCAAACACATCTCATGGTGTATTTAGTGCCCTTTTCATGTTTTGTCTCACCAGTTTTTTCAGGTATCAACAAGTCTCTCCTTCAATTTAGTGGCATGGTCTATAAAGTCCACTTTGTTCGTACAGTTTCTACGAATACGTAGAAACTGTCTATAAGGCTGATTGTGTTTTAAGCTCTCGGGATGGAAACAAGAATAGTGTAGGAGTGAGTTCTTGTCGGTGAGCCTTCTGTAGAGTGTGGTTTCCAAACTGTTTCCTGATTTTAGGATCACAAGGTCTGAAAATCTCGCTTGTGTCTTGTCCTATTCTGTGGTGAACCTGATATTAAGATCACAGATAATCACCCATTCAAAAAAGGTTAGGAGTGATGAACCCATGCCTCTCCAGATCAAGAAAATGTCATCTATATATCACTTCCACAGCAACACCATGTCGGCAGAATTGTGTTGTTTAAGGGTGTTATCTGAACCGAGGATATATAATTCTTCGCAATTAGCCATATATAAATTAGCTACACCGGGCGCAAAAGTTGAATGTCTTTTCCCTATGTCTTCTGTATCTCACTCATCAGCCCATGTTGGTATTGTTTTTTTTTTTTAAATTAAACATATTATGGTTTATACAAACCTTTCATAAAAAAAGAAAGAGAAACACATTCCCTCTCTCCATTCCCACAAAAGAAACCTCTTACAGTTATACAGAAATCCTTTCTCGTCCACAATTCATTCTGAGTTTCCTTTCATCACAGGTACAGTTAGTCACAAAATAAAACTAAACAAATAAAGAATAACAAACAAACCAGAGAGAGAGAGAAAACCCTACCAACACTCTCCTATCTTATTTAAGATCCAGCACCTCCATAAAATAATTCGCTATTGCTAGTACCATTTTCACTTTTTCTCCCAGCATGGCACTCTCCCAGCATTCCTCTTTCCTTATAGTCCTACACTCTTGGACAACCTCATTCAAATACTTCCCTCTTATCTGCTCTAATGCATCACATTCCATGAGTAGATGTTTCGTTGTTTCCAGATGGATCTTGCAGAACCTGAACATAGAGGAGTCCACCCTTTTATCCCTTCTGTACCCCAAAATATCTATGGTCGGGAGAATGTTCAACATCAGTCTCATAAACACATTCCTATGTTTATTTGAAGAGAATTTCACCAAGTACTTTGGGACTTGGTTGATAGCTCTTTGCTCCCTCTTGATGGTAAGACAGACGTTCTATGCTGACCTCACATTTGTGGTCTCTATCCAATCCAGCAATTTTAACTTTGTTTTTATCTTGTCCGGGTTTCTTCTGATCGTTTCTTGATCTAAACCCAAGTCCTCTAACACTGCTTTACATTTAGATTTCCAGGCATCTACAATTCGCTCTATTGCTGCTCCCTGATTATTTTGTTCACTTTTCAGAATATCTAAGACCGGAGGACTTGTTTGCAGTATCATTTTCCTATACAAGGATAGTGACCTCCCTCTGACCAAAGAGATGAGTGACTGCAATCCTAGTTCGAATCTGATTATCAAAACAGGTAGACTATTAGGGAGATGCAGCACATTGCTCCAGAATATCCCTTCTAGAAGATTTCTTCATGACATCACTCTGCCTTTATCAGATTTCACTCTGTGCTCCATGATGTCCAATGGTGCATGCTGACATCCTTCCACTTTCACAGTACGAGGATACATTTGATGTGGTTGTCTGAGTGCATTTTGTCTTTTGTACACTCGATGTGGTATAGGCACAACACATGGAGTCCTATATAGGACTCTTCTCCCACTGTTCCAATATGATAGTGGTGAGGTGGGCGGGAGTTAGGGAAAATGTGACCTGCTGCTCCTCTACAGAACTGATATATATAATGTCTGTTCAAATTGAATTAACTGTTCGTCTGATATGAATTCATACCTCTTGTATTTTATACTGCTTCATGTTACTGCCTTTGCCAAAATCTGGTGAGTTACCAGTCCAACTTCAAGTGAACCCTTCAGGAGTGCCCGCTGGACATGGGTGGCACCATGACCTGGGAGCCAAGAGCTTATTTGCAGTGTTCACTGATGTTATGTTTTAATACATACACTTTTAATGCAACAAAATGAAGAGGAAAAAGCTACAAAACTGTTTCAGGACTAGTTACACGAAAACAGTGTCAAAGGGGACTAAATTTAATGAGACCTAAGGACTGTGTCAAAGTACTGTTCTCTGGTCCATACAAGTGCAGCTCAAGGCTTCATAATCCTGGGTTTACAAAACATAGTCACCCCCAGCCACTGAGTGTGTTCTTGTGTCGGCACTTGCTTCTTGGTCTCCTTCTCCTTTGGCCCAGGTGTCTGAACTTGCTGGCAATGGGGTGCTCTCCTGGACTTGAGCCCACAACAGGCTCCCGTTCTCCTTCTCAGGTGGAGCCAACAGTAGGCCTGATTCTCCATCTGAAGTGGAGACCACAGAAGTGTAAAGCTATTCTTCAGGTGCAAATATCCTTGCTCAGGGCCTAGGTATCTAGAGAAACTAGGCTGGAACTGCCCCCCTCCCCTCGATCAGGAACCTCTTTCCAGGAGCTGGACTAAAGCCCCAAACAGGCTTGTTGGTGTCTTTGGGATTTCTGGCTTACCTTTCGCAGGTGTAGGTTCTGAGTCCAGGAGGATATCTCAGAGGCAACACGTTTGTCTTGGAAGCAAGACAACGCATAGTAACACAGGTTTGAATTCCAGTCTCATGCTTAGAAACTAGTCTCTGGTATTAAATGTGTTATGAAAAAACTATTACAATTATCCCACTCAGGAGGTATCCCTCTTCTTGCACATAGCTCTCTCCGTGGTTCATGTTCCCTTCCTGGTTATCCTCCAGACCTCTGACTCTGTAAAGGGCATGACGTTCTTCTCACTATACAAGGGGTATGTCTCCCTTGTCTCTTCGGGTCTCCAGCCCCTCTAATACCTGACAATTCTCTTTGACTTTCACTGGGCTCGGTTCTGACTTCTCTAAAAGACACATCAGCACTCATGCTTCCCCTAACATAGACTGAGGAAGCAATGCCAAATGTCTGCTCCCTATTTGGCTGGGATGATCAGTTGCTTCCCTAGAGTGATTGGATTGGGAGTGAGGCTTTGTAGTACAGAACTCAGGGAGGAGCCGAGTTTGTTTTGGGAGGAGTTGATTTCCCTTTTTCCCAGGTGTATTGCCTTCTTTGCTTGTAAAATGGTTTAAGCCTGGGAATTTAAATTTGCTGGGGTCTGCTCATTTACCTTGTGAATTTCAATGGGTGTTTCTCGTGAGGATTTCAAGTGAACATTCTCCCCCTGCCACCATCGGACAAGGCCCCCTAGACCTGGAGGATTGGTGGAAGCAAGGATGGCACTAAACAGCCCGGCTCCTGGACATCCCCTACAGGGGAGAGGCACAATGTAGTGAAATGGCCCTGATGCAGGTGCAATCATATAAACAATGAGATAGAGAGAGGGTCATGGCAGGATTAGCTAAACATAGTGAAATGTGTAAAAACAATTCTATTAAGTTTCAAAGAAACACTTTAAAATAAACAATTAAATATGTCACACATTCCTAGAAACTGGTAACATGCTTTGATGGAAATAGGAAAATACAGACACTCGGTTATCATTTCTTTCAAAAACAAAGTGCATTTGATGAACACAATCGTCAGGTAAGTAGTGTGTACTCTGTGAGTAATAACGCCTGTGTGAAAATACATAGGTGACAGTATCAACATGTTTCTGTTCCGTGATATCAAATATTGAACATTCATCAGGGGAGACCCCCAAGTTCGTTTCCTATTCTGGGAGCCAGAATGGCATGTCTGTTAAACTGTGCTTGGCTTGTCAAAAGTGAAAAGAAACACAGAGTAACTTAAAAATGCTTGTGTTTTCTTCTAGTTCTATTACTGAACATAGAACAAGTATCCATGGTTAATTTACCTTGGCTGGCTCTTGTGGGGCGTATGACTGAAAGATTTATCGTGGTAGGACTGCATTGTGGTCCTGTTTTGCCTTTTGCAAGAAAAGCATAAAAAGATGCTTTTCAATCGCTAATCTAGTGCTACAGTCCTCTGCCGGTCCTAGCCGGAGAGTAACGGATATAGGTAAGCCATCATTGTGGAGCAAAAACACCCACCAGTCCTGTGGATGTAGAGTTCAGAAATATCAGTCTCTTGCCCCAAATTTCTGTAGTATAGGGTCTTGTGTTGCTATAATGGTCTGCTGAACTTGCACCACCTCGTTCTGTGCATGTGTCCCCTGTTGCAACACATTAGGTAAAATGAGGTGGCAGGGTAGGTCCATGCGCCTATAACGCTGAGTGAAGTATTGTGAAGACCATTCTCGATAAGGGCTGTTAACTACGTAGTACCTTTTTCTTATTGTGGGGGTTAAATTGTTGCCCTGTAGTCTCAATGCGTTGGTGCACGCACCGGGTGTGCCACTTTTCCGATCTGTGCCGTCTGTTAGTAGATGCGCTGTAACAATAGTGAGGGATGCCAGTCAGTCTGGCCAGTAAGCTTAGGTTCTGAGCTAGTAATTGTGTTATGATGTTAAAGATTCGTTACCTTAGATCTCTTATTCTTCTGAGGAGCGTAGGCAGCAGTCTTGATCAGCAGTCCTGCACGTGGCGTGTCTTGATCATCGTCCGTTCGTTTCCGGTCACGGGATGCAGGTACTTCATCACCCAGAGCCAGGCCTGGGTATTCTTAGACTTCCCTCCACTGTTTGTGGAAAGGGGTAGTAACATTTGACAAGAGGGAACTGGCGGCAAGAGAAGAGAGATATGGACAAGCCAGGGCTGGTAGCCAGAGTTCATCATGCCTCAGAATGGGCACTCAGATGTGACGTAGCCTCACTAATTTGAGTTTGATAAGTAGTGTTTATAGAGGCAGCGCATAATGGTTCTATCGTGCTCCAGGCGGATATGTTATTTAAAGTTACTTTCAATATTAGTATGGTAATTGATGAAGGAATTGGATTAGAATTTCAACTACTGGAGGAGTTTTTGCACTGCACCTTACCAGATCAGTGATGGGGGCACCTTTGTGAATGAAAGGAGCGTTGAAATGCATTTTTCTTCCCACTTGTCTGGAGTTTGGTGTATCTCATCTTTCTTTTCTAAGGAGCTAAGCTGGTGGTTATTTTTAAAGTGATGGTGTGGCTCCCTGCTAGATACTGCAGTTACGAGGAAGGGGCTTCTCCTTTCGCGGGGTGGAGATTTAGGAATGTCTGTCTGAAAATGCCCAATTCCTGGCCCTTGTTTGGGTTTATCACATCACTTGTTCCCAGGATCCAGAAGCAAGCATTTGACTGAAAGCAACAGTGCGTGTATGTTGGATATTGCAGTTGTTTGCGAGGGACTTGCTTTGTTAATGATAATACGATTTATTATTAAAAAATGCTGTAATTTATCATTGTTCTATTTTCAATATTGCATTGTGTTGTAATGGAATGCTGGAATTCTGGCTTGCGCTATGCGATCAGTATTCCATATTCTAGGTCAATTGGAGAGGGGCTGAGTGGCAGTACGGCCACGGGGTCTGTGTACCAATAAAGTGCCTTTACCCCTTACCTTGCCTCTGGCATCATTTCACTGATGACGAGGGTTGCAGTAGCGAGGGGCGGACCCCGGCTCATCCACACGTACTAAGCACAAGGGACCTTGTGGGCCATCATCACCGTTCCCAATGCTTCCTGGGTGACGTATGCCCATGGCAGCACAAGGCGTAGCACAGGTGGCCCTCAGCAGAGCACTCATGGGCGGAGCCGGGCCGTTCTCCAGGCCGCACCAAGCCCACAGCGCCAGAGTGGGGAAGCTCTGGTGCATACACAGTGCAAGAGGAAAGGACCTAGCAACATAGGCACACCTGGCAGCCATCTTGGGTTGCTTAGCAACCTTGATGGTAGCTTTGCTGCAGCCTCTCCCCGCATCTGTATACAGCAAGGTGAAGCTGGCGATGCAGTAGTAGAGCACGGAAGGGGGCAATAAGCAATAAGGTACTGTGTCACTCCAGGCGAGCAACACGTGCTGAATAAGGTACTGTGGCACCCCAGGCAAACAATAAGATGCTGTGCCACTCGAGGATAGGGATCTACAAACCAGTTGGCTGTGCAGCAAGGGGGTACAAGAGGAGAAAGGACATAAGGGACAGTGATTTAGGAGGGCATGCAGTGCATCCTTGTGCAAGTTACACACACAGTGTGACCGGAGCAACCCTACATAGCCATGAAGCAAGCAACACCAGGCCTCCCCCAGCATTTTCTATGCCCCCGGGCAAACCCCCAGATTTGTGGGACCTTTGTGTGGACACATTGAAGGTGTACATGAGAGCGACAGGAGGTGCGAGGTACAACGATGATTAAAAGGAGGCAGCATTGTTTAATTGTCTGGGGATTGAAGGCCTCAGAGGGTTCAGGCATCTTACGTTTGGGGGTCACTTTTCACATGGTCACCAGACCTACAAACCACACATTTGCCAAAGGTTGTTTGGAATGGGAGTTTCTGGTAACCACCCTCTGGTTTGGCTCCAGGGGTTTCACTAGCCCTATTGAATTTATTTATTGGTCATTTATATAGCACCTATACACTTAAACAAGCACTTCAAAGCGCTCCAATGCAGGGTGGGTGAATAGCTCAAACAAAAGAAGATTACATTCATAATAGGCATCGGAACATTCAGAATGGGCAAGTGCTGTGCGTTTAGTGGTACAACATAGGACATGGGGAATACAAATTGTTACAACATATGACAAGAATTGTTGCACATGCCTGATGGTTGTTACAATAATGCAAGAGTTAAACATGAATAAGGGGTAGAGGGGATGGGGTAGGGTAAGATGAACAGAGGAAGATAAGTGAAAGGGACACAAGGTAGGAGATAAATGGGGTGAGAGGGGTGGCATGGAGAGGCACACCAAAAGCAAAAGTGGCTGCAGATGTAAAGTCACCTAAATTTGATTTTAAGCAAGGCACACTAAACACATCAAAAACGAAGTGGCTGCAGATGTAAAGTCAAGGGTAATCCCAATTAGGTGAGCTGCCTACTCACAAGACAATCTGCATGGGGGCCTGAAGTTCTGGTGGGCCAGAGTCAAGGGGTCACTGTCACCCCCAAGTTTAGGAGTCTTCATCAGGAAGTTCTGCGGTGGTGGGGGACAAAGAGCGGGGACATCTGGTCCAGCCAGGCCCAGACAGGCTCAGACAGGGGACTTTGTGTGGGACTTCGGGGATGGGCCCGCTAACACCTGCCGGTTCTCTCATTGGCCCTTTGATGGGAAAAATGGGCCAATCCCTGCAGCTGCAATGCTCGACGATGGTGAGGCACTCTGGTGTCTGGGGACAAACAGATGCAGCAGCCATGATGAAACACGAAAGTGCCCATTGTTGAAGCAGGCCCAGCTAACCAGAGAAAATGCACACAGCAGTGGAAATGGTTGTGACACGCTTGTGTGTGATTGCAATGTGCACAGATTTAAAACAGCACATACTGGCCCCAAATGCACTCCGGAATGGAACACAGGCTAAAGGCAGGGAAATTAGACAGAAAGCCCAGATGGGTTTACCTAACCGTGCAGTACATTCAAAGTCAGCCAATGTTGCCTCGTGGAGCCCGATGGCGGAGAAGCAGGAGAAGGGTGAATTTACCATGGTGTTTCTGGTTTCTGTTACTTTTGTGGGCCTCTTTGGGTGTTTTTCTTTTGTTTCTCTTTCCCTTTCTTCTTGTGCCTTTTCCTCCTCCTTCTTCTGAGGAACCCCAGAATTCTTGTGAGGTGGCCCTGTTGGCTATCTACAAGTCAGCAGCAACTGCTAGCTTCTTGAAGTCTAATTCGTTTGACTCGGTCAGGTGCTGTCTCTATTCTGGGGAACAGGCATCAACAATGCTCTCGAGCATGAAAAGATTTGTCATGCCATCAAATGTTCTCTCTTTGTGGCCTTCAATCCACCCATCTGGGTTCGTGAGAGTTTCACACATCCAGGTTGTGCATAACACTCCATCTCCCTTGGTATGTTCCCTGAGCCTTTTCTGATATTGAAAAGATGTCATACCTGGCTATGAGAGCTTGTTGGACCAAGCTCTGGTCCCTTTTATCTGCTGCATTCATTTGCAGAATCAAATCACAGCCATTCTGGGTGAGCCTAGAAAGAACCTGAGGGACTTGGTCTACTTCAATTACATTGTGCATTTCACAGGCTAACACAAATGTTTTCAACCAGTCAATTATATCACATTTCACATCATATTGACTCACCACCTCCTTTGGTAACTTTGGTTTTCTAGCACTGGAAGCCTCTACACAAGTGGACTCTGAAATTGAAGAAGAGTTATCCATAGAAACTGTTCTCATTTCCAACTCGTAGGTCTCTTCCTTTTCTCTCAGTTCAACTTTCCTATGTTCTAATTGCAGTTTCCTTTCCGCAATCCTGGCGTTTTGCTTTTCCAGTTCTAAACGTATTTCAGGAGACATGGTAGTTGGGGATTTTGGCATGGGAGAATACGTTGGAGGGGGGCCTTCAACTGGAGTGGAGTCTTCCACCACATCCAATTCTTCCTCCTCATCAAGATTTGCTCTTAAGTCACAATCTACCTCAATATCCTTACTAACCAGCCTTAGAGGAGGGTTTTCCTGACACGTACCTCAAAGACTGAGTGTATCCAAAACTACACAATCCCAACACTGTAACACCTTAGGTGAACAGGACTAAACAAAGAACTGCAACCCTGTTCATCTAAGGTGGGCTTTTCCAAGTTCTGTCACAGCCAGCAACTTGTGCAAAACTCACTAAAAGTTATGTTGTTATTGTGATTTATACCATGCACCTCTGCCATTTTCATGGTCTCCGGGTGCTCTTGCGGATCTGAAAGGGAGAGAGGGCTATGAGGGCTTAGTGAGGTACAGACGGAAAACTCTAGAGAGCTTTAGTGTGCCGTTGGTAGTTCAGTTTGGAAAAACCGGTACTGTGTGTTTTTAGTATGTTTAGTGATGTTTGCAGTCTATACCCTTCTGTGTGGTGGTTATGTTGGTCTGGCAGGGTTCTTAATCTTCGATATTGGCTTATGTAAAAATGCTTTATTTCGTTGGGGCATCGAGGGTTCGGTTCATTAGGTTTCAGTTGGTTTGGGTGTTTCTCTTGTGTTGTGTTGGCTGTTTCCCTTCAACAGTGTTTCCTGATTATCTCAGTGAGTTAAAGAAAATAAGACTAAGAAAATAATAAACAGATCAAATCCCTTTGACCCAATCGATTGAGGGGGTCACCTAATTGATGAGGCATTCGCCCAATTGATGAGGCTCACACCAGGTGCAGACATTGGATGACTATTTGGTGTAGCCATGATAGACTACACCAAATAGGCGTTCATCCATGCGTAGGTCAACCTCTCCTTCCACTCACAGCATGCCTGTGGCCCGGGCCAGCAGAGGAAGAAGCGGGCGCTCCCACCCCCATTAAAGGACAAGGAGCCAACTACCATGCCACATGATGATGTGAGAAACAACATTCCAAAAGGCTTTGTGCCATCCAATATGAAAGATGGATTGGGGGCAAATCAGAGCTGAGAAGTGTGGATGATAGAAAAAAAGGATGTGTTCAGAACTCACAGAGTCACAGGTACTGTACGTGTCACGCACACACAATTTTAAAAAAACTGCGTAGTTATAAATTCTTGACCCCTCAACAATACTTGATTAAGTGTCCTGCAATTTCAGCGCACAGATTCTATCTTCTGTTAAGATTGGATCAGTTACCAGTACTGTCCACCTTGGGCCCTCGATTGGGTCTACCCAAGGACTTGCAGGCATGTCGAATCTGCTCTAATACAAAGTGCTGGAAACAGCTCTACATATCTTGACCTCTTGCAAAAATATGGAAGCGACATATAAAAAGTGATTGGCTCGCTTTGCACATAGGTTAAAGGGATTACACAATGATGCCTTCTGGAGGTTCGGCCTTAATGCATGTAATATTTCGCTGATGATTGCTCTGTTTAATGTGTAGAGAGTTGTCCAAGCAAAATTTAAATTGGGGGGGGTTCCTATTTAGGTAACTCTGGGCTGTGGTAGTTTTATGTTTTCGATTTCCATTTGTATTGATATGTTATAAGTGAGAGATACGTTTCATTATAAGTGAATGAAAATGATTTGTTTATAAGGTTTATTTGTATATGTGAATTAGTTCTTTTGAACTAGAGAACACATTATGTTAAAAAAGTTCGTAGAGATGGGTATGAGTCCATAGTTGTATGACTGCACACTTGCATGACTATAAATAATAAAAGTTGATACCAGGCTCGGGTTTACGCATTATTTGAAATCACACGATTTCATTCAAATTGTGTCAAGAGATTCTGAAGACAGCGCAAAACTCCAGAGTGACGCACACAAATAACTGCCTACAGTCAAGTCATGATTCTGAATAATGACCACTGCAAGCCCTACAGCTGCACTAAAAACACACACTAATTAGGTTCAACTGCAATACGTGCAAGCGTGGGACACACTGCTTCCCCCTCTTGCCGGTAATGGAGTGGCTCACCCAGCACACCCAGATAGCATTGGCTGCGGAGTGCCCACCCCCATATCACATGCGGCGGGTGCACATAGTCTCGGATGCATATGAAGAGGGTGTGCATGTTTACATCCAAGGTTAGGATTGGCGCCCTCGAGCATGCATACAAGCTTTACACATGCTTTTTATGAACTGGCACAGCAAAATGGCGCCCGCTGCATAGTCCAAATAGCCAGACACCTGGTCAACTAACCCCTGCTAATTACCAACCAACCACAAGCTTAAGATCAGCCACCCCAAATGTGACCCTCCCCCGCCCCCATAGGATTCAAACGTTTTAATTAAAATTGGTGGGAGAAATCATTCTGAGCATAAGACTCGTTCCTCGCTCTGGAACATTCCCAACTTGCACTTTCACCTTCAGGAAGGCTTCAAATACATTCTGCATAGGGAGGACAAATCACCTTTCCAGAAACTCCCCTCATTGTAATATTTCCTTCTGCTTCTGGTAACTACTTCTCCTCCCCCCCTCCCCCCCCGTAACCCCATGCCCCCTGGGGGTGCTCTGAGGCCAGTGTCGGGGAAGCAGGCGCCTATTGCTATATATAAAAGTGGCTCACGGGGTGGTGTGTGCCCCGTGTGTTTTCTCGTATGTTCGAATCCTGGCATGTCCAGCTCAGCGTTCATTCATCCTTCCGAGTGTGGTAAAATGAGCATTGCGTGGCAGCAAATATGTACGGTGGCATGTACGCAAAGTTATTACATGTGCTATGTGTGGTGTATACCGTGGCTGTGTCTGTGTGCGTGCGTCCCGCGTGTGTGCACACTGTGCCTTGTGTGTGTGTGCGTGCTGCCGAGCATTGTTCTCCAGTTCAAAGTGATGACTCCCGCTCTCTGTTTGCACTTCAAAGGGGCCAGCTGGGAGAGCGCTGGGGGGAGAGAGACAGGAAACGATGCGCAGGGCAATTAACAACTTGTACACAATGAGACATTAAAGCCTCCGCGCTTTATTTTCGGAGAACCTGCAGATGGCCGTCCCTCATTCTTTTCTCATAAAGCCCCTTTGACACACTTCCCAAAGCCTCGTGGGGTTCTAGAGTGGGGGAGGGGCCCGCCTGTCCCAGCACCCCAACATGAAGGCGTGCTTCGCCTACTGCTTTCTCCAAAATCAAGGTCGTCGTGACCCATTTCCACAAAAACTTTGACAAAACGATTTCGACAACATAGTTTTCGGAAGTGACGTTGATCGGTTTCGGTATTCAAACTTGTCTATGCTGGGACCCCAGATACCCCCAGTAAACATAGTTTTTGGAGAGCCCCATCTTGAGTAAAAATAGTGTTGCTGCCCCGCCCCCAATGCCATATCTGATTATATTATCTATTGAAAGGAGTCCCTTACTGCGCTCTTGGGGAGCCTTGCGCCTGCCCTGGCCATCCTTCGGTCCCCCACCGTTTGGGGGCAGTGGGGCCACGCCCACCGTTTGCGGACCACTGGTTTAGAGAACGTAGATGCACCCAAAGGCAAGCATCAGATATGTGTTTTCAGATCTATATATAGTATTGGATTATTGAATTATATCAATGGGGTTTCAGCAGAGAACGTGCAGGTGGCGTGCGTGCGCGTTAGTGTATTTATGCGTGCGCGTGCATGTGTGTGTCTCTCCAAATCCATTCATTCATCCAATATGCTGAGTGTCAAGTCTAACGCAGTGTATTCAATTAGGTGGCATACACGTTGCGAGCCTAATTGCATCACTGTTGACGCAGTTATATAAGCTGCCTATCTGGCTCCTAAATCTCACCCAGTCCACCTTAATGAACAATGGAATGACCAAGAATTGAAAAAATAAACAATCCCGCCATCTAGCTAATAGAACATCAATCACAATGCCTGGTGGTGGGCTGAAAATGTGGCCGTTACTCCTTTTTAAACGGCCAATGTCGCCCCACCCCCGCAAACGCACACCAAACATAGACGCGCTGCTGTTTCATTGAGCTGAACAAGTGCGCAGCCCTTAATTAGAATGTAACTTGGGCAAAGTACGACATCTTGAACTCACGCGCCCCTCCTCACTCAATCCGTCCATAGAAGTCCACGTGCGGGCCTGTAGAGACAACGGTACATGTGAGGCCAGTGAGGGGTTGCTCGAGGATTTACTTGGATGAGGGGGCGCGGGCGGGGTGGCACTGTGTGTCACTTGTGGCTATATAGCAGGAAAGTGCGCAGGAAAGTTTACATCCAGTGCGCACGCGCATCCTTAGAGAGCGCCAGATGCAGAACGGCCAGTCCTGTAGTCTAGTCACGTGTGCCATGCACAGATTACGGTGACGTGATGATACACCAAGAGACATTATACTGGGATTCAAGCCGTTGCTACACGAAACACAAAACACCCAAGAATGCAGCAGTAATATATGTCGATATCCCCCACCATAGTGAGGTGTATCCTTTCTCTGGTCTCAAAGCTCCCGCCCCATGGCAAATACGGTCCTCAACATTACGCCATCTTTCTTCAGACGGGAAAGGAGGCTGACGCAGTGTTTGCGTGGGAAGCATCCTTGATTCCCGTTATGGCCAAATAACCCAGCTTTCCCCCACTACGCCTGGCCTTCACCTCGGATCCCACGTTCGCAAAAGATAGGAGGGGTCAGGAAAAGTTTAAGGGCCCGATTCATGTAATGTTTACACTGTTCAAAGTGACTTTGCACCACTGAAAAGTGACTTCGCACTGCCGACACACACCCTGGTTCTTGGAACTGCGCAAAGTGTACTTTTGCAGTGCAAAGTCCGAAGTCAGTGCACAATCGTTTTTGCAGTAAAAAATGACTTTGCATAGACTCTGCACTGCAAAATACACTTTGCACAGTTCCATATATCGGGGTTACATATCAGGGTTTGTGTCAGCAGTGCAAAGTCACTTTGAACCGTGCAAAAAATTCAGTGAATCGGGCCAAAATGACTGTAAAATAGAAGAGGAAAAACACATGGCATCTAAGTGATAAGTACATGCACTTCTCTAGATCAGGGTTTGAGCAACCTTCTCTTCTCCTGATGTTTTGGACTACATTTTCCAATAGCCTCAACTAGCATAGTCATGGGATGTGTAGTCCAAAACATCTGGAGACAGGGAGATTGCAGACGCCTGGTCTAGATCGTCTGCTTGGGAAATGTTATGTAATTTCCGAATGTAATGTAATATGTTATGTAATTATGTAACTTTGTATCTGTTGTTATATTGTAAAGTGCTTTGGCTTAAAGCACTATATGAATTCAATAAACATAAACATAAACATGTTAAGTTGATGTATACCGCGCACCACTGCCATTTTCATGATCGGTTGGGTGCTCCAACTTAATTAATTAATGACATACAGTTTAACTTTCAAAAAGTACCAAGAAGATGCTTAATGTTATTGAAACATAACCACAAAAATCTTTAAATGGCACAAAATGTGAACTGACGTTTTGGTTATGCTCGCTCTCCTTAAAGGCCCTATTCATGGAAATGAGCGCAGAAATCACGTAAGGGCCACGCTTCGAGAGGGACACTGCGCAAGCTTGCGCGCAGAATAAACAATGTGTATCCCGCGTATTCATGGAATTCACTGTGCAAAGTAACCGTATTCACACACCCCCATGAGAAGCAAAAACAGCCAGCACAGCTACATTTGCGTGCTCCCCCAGGGCACGTTACATGCACCCTTCAAACAGTGTGTGGTGGTCCCCCACAAGCAGGCCTGCATCTTGGGGACTCTGTGCAGGGTCCCCGGTAACTGTTGCTGGCACCCCCACAACATGAGTATGAAAAATCGTAACTCAGCAATTACTGGCAAATCTGCGTTTGAACCCCCGTAAACCATTCCTGCACCCTGCTAAACTGCGTACGTGCACCTCTAAGTCCGATCGGAACCCCAACTGCAAGAACGCACCCCATAATCCAACTTGCGTTCTTACCCTCGCGCGGCAATTCCATGCGCAAGTGCCTGTACGCCTGCCCTCAGGTGGCAGATAATATGAAGACTTGCATAGCTAATTCCCTGCCGAGAGGTTGCATGCTCAAATCCTTGAATATGTCTTGTGCTGTGCAATTGTGGGCATGCGAAGGACTGCCTGCCGGCCATACCTCGTAATGACCACTTTTTTGCATGTTCTTCCCCATTTTCTGTGTTCCGCCACCTACTCTGCCTGCTGCGCAAGCCTCACTCACAGTCTGCGTGGTGTCTCGCACAAGGTGCTCGATGGCTCGCACAGATGTGCTGAACCTGCGCAAACTCTACGCAAGTCCTGGATAAGTACCGCGGTCCGATTCCATGATACAACGGATTTGCCTGCAGTTTGGTACGCATGCACCATATTTTCTGCGCAAATAATTCCATGAATTGGGCCCTAAATGTATTAGCGCTAAGAGTCAGCAAAAAAAGGTCATTGTGCTGCACAAGACTGCTTCACATTACGCTACGATGGAACCGAAAGAAAACCAAACGCTGTATATTTCATAGGTCAAGATTACAGAAACTTGATTCCTGTGCAAGTGCAATTTTGTACGGTATTACCACTAAAGCAAAAAAGCATTTAGGCCATAGTAGAAAACCTTTGCACCATTACAAGTGCAATTTTGCAAGGAATTAGCACTAGTGCAAAGTTTGCCCTAAAGGAAAAATCCTCTTCCTTCAATGCATTTCTACACAAGCAAATGGTATTAGCAGCAGGGCAAGCTTTGCCATGTTGCAAAAATGCATTAACCATATATTTGTTTATTTTATTTATTTGCTGGAGGGCTAATACAATGCAAAACTGCTATTGCCAAAGTGCAAACGGCCCCTACTTTGGCCCCAATGTTTCTTGCACTAGGGCAATTTTTGCCCTTGTGCGAATACCATGCAAAATTGCACTTGCACCAGTGCAAAGTTTCACCTATCTGGCGATTATCAAATCTTTGCTCTTTTGCAAAAAAACAATGGAGCAAATTAATTTAGCACCCATGTTGCTGCTTATTTAGTAGGGAATGGAGCAAAATGATTTGCCCAAATCGGTATTTTCTAAGATATTTTTCACTAGGGAAAAATGTAACTAGGCTGTTTTATTTACTATGTTTGCTGCATAACACGAACAGGACCATAAGTGAAAACATTTCTTTTTTAATTATGCAGCAAACATAGAACACAAAAAGTCAGCTTCTTGTTAGCCCTAGTGCAACTGTTTTTAGATAATATGCATTGTGAAAAAAAGGTTTCCCCCATTCTGTATTATCTAGGCATTCGCTCAATGTTTAGCACTGGTGCAAATGTTAGATAATCTGGCTCCTGGTCAAGTGGTTTCGGCGCAAGGCAATTGGTCAATGAGGGCATGGGATGAGTATATGTTAATAAGCTGCCCAATTGTGGAACTCCCTGCCACACCCCATCAGAGGTGACCAACCCTACACCAAGTTCAGACTCAGCTACATCAACTGGCTCGTCTACCCACGTGTAAAGTTCACGCACGCGTGCATGCATTCCCTTTTGCAACTGTATACCTTCTTTATGTATTTACTTTTACCCCTGCATTGTAACCCTTGTACATATGTCCTGTTTTTACTCCTTTATTGTACATTGTGTAATCCTTGTACATATTTCCTGTTTTCACCCTCTATTGTACATATATCCTGTGAACCAAAGCCTTGCATTTTCTGTACTGCTGTGCCCTGTTACCTTGGGTTCTGGTGCGCATTATAAATAAATAAACAAACCAACAAACATAAGTGCTGCATGGCGAAGTGAATGTGGTAAGCGTGGTTAAGTGTGGCATTTAGAACGTTGATACTATTTAAAGAAAATGTCATTTTGAGGGCCAAAAGCAACTAAAGCATTGGTGGTATACCAATAATTGCAAGTAATATTGTGTGGGCAATGGGTCTTCAGAACGACCCATACGTTTCGCTTATGTAAGCACCAGACTCTTCAAGGAGCCTCAGGCGCGCCTACCGGCAATGCACTGTGGTGGATGGAGATGGAGTTCTGCAGCTGATGCATTGACCCGCAGAGCTATCTAGAGGATTTAATAATTAAGCAGCACTGGGACAATCTTGCGAGAAGTGAGTCAGGGCCTTCCCGGTGGCTTCTCAGCTCCAAGGTCTCCCCGCTAGTGGAGTGATAAATGAATTAACCCTGGAGGAGCCGGGCCCTCATTGTATTCAAATGGAGCCCGTGAGCCCTTTAGGCACGGCCAGGGAGATCCCATCTAATCTGCCATCTCGCGGCCCTTTGTCAGGCCCAGAGTGGATTGCTCTCTGATCAACATCAAACGCAGAGAGAGGGGGCTTTTCATTGGGGCCGATAGGGGAACAATAGTGCCTGCAAGGAAATGCCTGCCCCCGTCGTTTGGGGCCTCTGCACGGCCGAGGAAAAGATGACCAGTCAGAGAACGACTCAATTCCGACCCAGATCCCTGCTCCAGACGGGCGGGGAACGATGATGAGTTTAAGGGGCAAAGAAAGACCACACGTCACACTCTGCCAGCTAGAAACATCGTTCGCCTGCCCCGTTCAACTACCAGCCCAGGTCCCTCAAGTCTGCGGTTCACCATCTTCTATTCGCACACAGACCTTTCATGGTCTCCAGCTTTACCCGGTTTTACTCAATAGCCCAGATTGTGCCTCCAGAATTGCACACAGTATCCCAGGGGAAACCTCCAGAGTGTGAAAGCATTCTCCAGGTGAGGGAATGATCATTGGGCGTAATGCTTTGATTTCTCTCCAGATGTGATCTCCAGACCTGGAGGCAATACTCCTCTTATAATCTCCTGACCTTTAGCCAGGGAGGCAATACACCGAATGGGAGCCCCAGGAGGCAATACTCCATATGTGAGACCCAGAGACACTACTCCATATTTGAGCACCAGTCCTCGATGCGGGGAGCGGGGAGGGGGCAAAAGCCCAAATGGGAGCTCAAGACGTAGAGACCTAGACCAGGAGGCAATACTCCATATGTGAGATCCATAGGCAATACTCCATATATGAACTTCAAACCTTGAGGCAGAGGGGCAATACTGCAAATGGGACGTCCAGACCTGGATGCAATACTCTATATGTGAGCTCTAAAGAGGCAATACTTTAGATCTGAGGTCCATACCTAGTGGTAGTATTTCTGAGCTCCAAATCTGGTGGCAATACACTAGATGTGATCTCCAGACCTGCGCACACAAATCTAGTCGAGGCCTCCAAAAGGGAACTGTCTAAACCCCAATTACTGTCTCCAAAACCGGACACACTGCTCAGGCGTGGGCCACCAGAATACTAAACAATGCTGCAGGTGAGGGATCCAGAACTGGACACCCCGCTCCAGCCCAGATCAGGCCTTTAGAGGGGAGTGCAGCGCCCCAGAGGAGAGGCATGGCTGCGTGTGCACTAGGGCGCGAGACTAATTATTCCCCATGCCTCTTTCAGCTGGCGCAGGAAGAGAAACGGCAGCTTATCTTTTTGACGGACAAGCCAAAGCCAGTTACTGGTGTTTGGACAGAGGGCCCCATGCAGAGGAGGCGCATTAGGCCAGAGAAGGAGGAGGCTGATGTTATTACTGCCGGGATCCCTCTATTTGCCCAGCACTTTAATTTCTTTTACAGGCTTCAGTCTGTAAGTGCCGCCCTGGTGTGCTGACCTCTGACTCAAGTGGCAAGATGGCGGCACTCGGCCCCTGCCACCAAACACACTGACTTTTTTCAGAACACACCCTTAATATTGGTGTAAAAAGAGGATTCCTGGTCTCGTGACTTCTCACGGACAGGAAGGGATCCCCGGATTCACAGGGAGATCCACAGTGGAAGCAGACATATCTTGCCTACCAGATCTCCTCCAATAGCGATTATTGACGCTAAAAGCTTTCTGGCCAGATTTCTCAAGCTGCCCCATTCTGCGCTGATTCCCTCCTCTCTAGGCAGGCACGTGCTGTTTTGCTTTTCTTGTTATACCTGCATCTCAGCAATCACTACCATTCAACCGTGTGCTATGTTTCTCTTTTACAGGAGTCAAGTCCGGAAAATAAAAAATGGGGGGACTTATTAACATACACAATGGGATGTGACGCCAGCACAAATTAGTATCTCAAGGTAAAATATGCAACTTTCGTTCAGTTGGCTTTGCATAACCATGCATGCGCAGGACACATGGGCGTGTGCCTTTCATCAAATCAGGATACACAAAAAACAAGAGAGACCCTTTCCTTCTAGCAGGGTTTGAAAATGTGAAAAGGCGTTCACCTTCTACACACCTACAATCAATGCCAATGTTGCCTGGAGATCCAAGCTACTCCTCACTGATGAGGCCCAACAAGGCCGAAACATGTTTGGGGATGCTTGTGGTCTCGTGCAGAAGGGATGTGACCCAGCAGCTCAGGCAAGACTGCACCTTTTGGGGTTGGACCAAGCCTGATTTGCATATGGCCTTTCACCTTCTGTAATGGCTTGGCGAGCGAAGAACGATGGTCTGGAGGGTTGCCCATAGCAATGCCAGAGGTTGGGTTGGAGATACTTATTTTTCTAATCATTCCTCTAGTAAAAGAGGTGTTTCGATACTTATTAGAAAGAATCTGCCTATATCAGTCATCAAGAGCAAGGGAGACAAAGAAGGAAGAATTATTTGCGTTCTGGTGAGAATTCAAGGTGTGGACATTCTATTATGCAATCTGTATGCACCAAATTTGGATGATCCGACCTTTTTTCATGAAGTGGCTCAATTGCTTCAGAGTTTTAATACGGACTCCATTGTAGTGGGTGGGGATTTCAATCAGGTCATGGACGCTGCTTTGGATCGATCAAATGGAGATTATACTAGGTCACCAAATAGATGCAAACGATCCTTGGAGAATTTGATTGAGGAGTTCAACCTGGCCGACATCTGGAGGCTAGAGCACCCGTCGGATAGGGATTACAGTTTTCATTCACAGTGTCATGACACATACTCTAGAATTGACTTCTTTTTGACCTCTGGCCGAGTGACTTCCAGTTGCTATGATTCGGCTATTGGCCTTATTGCCCTATCTGACCACGCACCTATTTCATTGCGATTGTCCTTGCAGTACTCTTTGGTTAAATCTCCAAGGTGGAGAATGAACTCTTATATTCTGAAAAATGACCAGATCAGACAGGAGGTGACAGAGGAAATTGATACCTTCATCTTAATTAATAGGACTGCCGATGTTCAACTTTCAACAGTTTGGGAAGCTCTGAAATGCTTTGTTAGGGGGTTACTGATTTCAAAAACTGGCAAAGAAAGGAAATTGAGAATGAAAGAAATTCAGAGACTCTCTTCTGAAGCTAAGCGCCTGGATGTTCTGTTTGCAGCTAGCAGAGATGAAAATACAAAAAATGAACTACGAAAAACTAAGTATGAACTCAACAAACTCATCTCTAGCCAAGTTGACTATGCACTGTTTAGACAAAAAATTAACTATTTTGAGAATGGTGAGAAGGCAGGGAAATTGCTGGCACATCGGCTGAAGATGGCTGAAAGCGATCGTTTCATTCCTGCTATAAGGAGTCTTACTAACACATTGGAGACGCAGCAAACACAGATTAACAATTCATTCCGTGGCTTCTATGAAAGACTCTATACCTCGGATCTGTCCTGTGGAAATGATGAAATTGAAAACTTCCTTGACTCTCATATTCTCCCTAGCCTGTCAACAGATGAAGCGATGAGTTTAGAAGGGAAGGTGGAGGTAGATGATGTTCAGCACGCAATTTCAAAACTAACAATGGGTAAATCACCTGGCACTGATGGACTACCTAATGAATTTTATAAGGCCCTCCCTGATTCCGCACTACAGCTTTTGTGTGATGTTTTTAATGCTGCTTTTGAGTCTGGTTCACTGCCGGATTCAATGAGACATGCATTGATTACAGTGATGAGGAAGAAAGACAGATCTGCTACCAGATGTGAGAATTATCGACCGATCAGTCTGATAAACTGTGACTGCAAAATATTAGCCAAGATCCTGGCTGTTCGGTTAAATAGGGTGGTTTCAACTCTGATACATGAGAATCAAGTGGGTTTTGTCTCTGGAAGGGCAGTGGCGGACAACATGAGGCGCCTACTATTGACAATTGAGAAAGGGCATAATCAACCAATTGCCAGTGCGGTCATTTCCCTGGATGCTGAAAAGGCATTTGATCGTGTTGAATGGAACTTTTTATTTGCATGCTTGGGGAAGATGAAATTTGGGCAAGAATTCCGGCGATGGGTTAAGTTGTTATATACTAACCCTTCTGCAAGTGTGCTGACGAATGGACTTATTTCCGATCCGTTTGAGCTTCATCGTGGTACAAGGCAGGGTTGCCCTCTTTCACCTCTCCTTTTTATTATATCTATGGAACCTCTAGCAGTGAGCTTAAGGGCGGATGTACGCCTTCAACCGGTAATTGGAAATGGTCGGAATAATTTGGTTTGGTTATATGCGGATGATTTGTTGATTGCCCTTCAAGAACCGGCTATTGGTATTTCTTATTTGATGCAAGACATTCATTCCTTCTCCGTGATATCAGGATATAAGATTAACTGGAGTAAATCCGAGATCCTTCCAGTCAATGGGTTGTGTCAACGACATACATGTGTTCAATTTCAATTCAGGTGGTGTGCTGAAAAGTTGAAATATCTTGGCATATGGATTGGAGCAGACATAGTGAAGTTACCTGCCATTAACTTTGCTCAGATTCTTCCGACTCTAAAATCCGATTTGATGAGGTGGAGTCTTTTGAAGTTATCGACATGGGGCAGAATCAACTGTTTGAAGATGAACTTGGCTCCTCGGATAAATTACTTGCTGAGCATGCTACCCATTAAGATACCAAGAAACATCTTTAGGGAGGTCAACAGGAGTATGCAGGACTTTATTTGGAATGGGAAGCCTCCAAGACTTGCAATCTGGAAACTTCAACTCCCATTGAAATTGGGGGGAATGAATTTGCCTAATTTCTCAGACTACCATTTGTCCTTTTCCACTCGACATTTGTGCAAAGTTATTGACTCTGGAGATGTACAGTCTGAGCATTTTGACCTCTTATCTTGGGAATGCAGTGCTGTGTCCCAATTAGACCCGAGATCTCTGCTGACCACTCGAAGGAATAAATCTAGAAAAATCAGCGCCCTTACTTCATTTTTGCAAGACTGCTGGTGTGAACTCTCAATCCGTGTGGGTGCAGATCCATATTTACATCCAGATGCCTCCATATGGAATAATCCAGCCTTGAAGTATCAGGGCAAAACACTGTTTTGGACAGAATGGTTTGTGGCTGGTATCAAATACATTGGAGATTTGTTTGATGGGGAGAACTGGTTAACGTTCACTCAGCTTGGCCAGAGGTGTGATATGACGAAATGTTCATTTGCCGAATATCGGAAGTTGAAGATTATTATTTCAGCTTGTATTGAGGTGCCACAATTGACTGTTCAGAGTCCAGCCTGGGCAGCTGTAACTGTATGCCTCAGTGCATCTCACCCTGCTTCTACCATGTATGGTATCATAAAGGCTACTCGGAAAGGTGATCCGAGATTACCTGCTCTGTGGGCGGAGGAATTGGGGGAAGATGTGAACTTCAGATGTTGGCGAAGGTGCTGTGAGAACACTCGTTTGGTGAGTTTGGATTGGTCCCTCAGAGCATCTCAAACGAAGTTGTTGTTTAGGGCCTATTGGACGCCGGAGAAACTATTCAGGAGACAATTTTTAGACAACAATCTTTGCTGGAAATGTAAATGTTCTAGAGGATCTCTGAGTCACTTGATTTGGTCCTGTCCTAAAACGATGCAGTTCTGGGAAAAGGTGTGTGAGAGATTAAGCCTGGTCTTAAACATTGCAATCCCCATGAATGCCTCATTATTGATTTTAGGCAATGATTCTCTTCTGGAGGATATTGACTTTGGAAAGAAAGTTTGGCTGCTACGTGCATGTATGGTTGCTAAGAAATTCATTTTGAGGTCCTGGAAATCGAGTAATTCTTTCAACATTGATGATTGGGTGGAGGAGCTTCTTACAATTTCAACATATGAAAGAGCTATTTACAAACTCACTGATGACATTGAGAAGTTTTGGGACATTTGGGGCTGCTTTCTTGATGCCTATGCGTAATGCAGAGCTTTGATCTGGGACAATATATACATATCCTTGTACAATGTTGTGCTGTATGACATCTATAGGATGTGTATTGGTTGTTTTATTATTGAATTTGTTATATGGTTCATGCAATTAGTATTCTTAGTCCTTATTTCCTGCGTTGGCTCTTTTCTCTTCTTCTTTCCTGTTTTTCTTCTTCTTCAACCGGTTCTATTTTTTAGTACATTGATGTGTATTTTAAATTGGTTGTGATATGTTGATTATTTACATTGAATTGATTGGCTATGTGTTTACTGGATTATTCATGTTCATGTTTATTTATGTAAAATTAAAAATTGTAATTAAAAAAAAAAAAAAAAAAAAAAAAAGATTCATTCTAAAGCTTCCAGCCATCGCCTGTTGTGTTTTGCTAAAGTCACCCTGATGGGGCCGGATGTGCCCAGACGTGGGTCCGGTGCCTACAGGGATTAGAGACCCAAGCTAATTCTCACTAATGAGGCCCAACAAGGCAGAAGCATGTCTTGGGATGGTTCTGGTCTCGTGCATAATTGATGTCACCTAGCAATTCAGACTGGACGGCCCCTTTTGGGTTGGGACCAATCCTGATTTGCATATGGCCTTTCCCCTTCTGTAATGGCTTAGCAGTCCAAGAACGATGGTCTGGGGGGTTGCCCAGAGCAATGCCAGAGATTAAAATTCATTCTAAAGCTTCCTCCATCACCTCGTGTGTTTAACTAAACAATTTCTGACCAGATATCTCAAGATGTCCCATAACAAATGTGCAGCTCATTCTGACCCGATCCCTCCTTTATAGTCAGGTACTTGCAGTTGTGCTTTTCTTGTTATAAATACTTCTCAGCAATCACTACCACTCAACCATATGTTATATCTATCTTTTTGTTGTGACCAGAGGTCAAGTCCTAAAAACAAAATTGGGGGGATAATTAACATATGCAATGAGAAGTGATGTCAGCAGACATTAGCGTATAAAAGTGAAATATTTAAATTCCATTATTTTGTCTCTGCATAACCAACCATACATGCACAGGACAAATGGGCTGTTGCCTTTCATAAAATCAAGATAAACAAAAACACAAGAGGGAATATTTTCTTGTAATAGGATTTGAAAATATTAAAACGTGTGCACCTTTTAAACCCCAAAAATCAATGCTAATGATTTCCCTGCATAGTGCAGTCCCGAAGTGTGACATTTCACCTTTAGTTGTTTGCTATTTTTCACCAGGTTATATGTTGTAGTGGTGAAGTGCCTGACCGGTGAGCAGGGGTAAAATCCTAAAAAAAGAAGTTGGGAGGCTCATTAACATTCCAATTGAATGTGTCGGTGCCAGACATTAGCATATCAAGGTGCCCTCTGAAAGAAGTGGGGGGACTCCTGAAAAATGTGGGGGTACTCCATCCACCCGTGTGTACCCTGGACTTGAGCCCTGCCTGTAAACCTGGCGTCCGCGGTTCCACTCCACAACTCGCGTGGTGCCACCGTCTGGAAAAATTGGGGGGGCGCAGTCCATCTGTGTGTTCCCTCGACTTGAGCCCTGGTTGTGACCTAGGTCTGTTCTGTTTTGTTCTCTGACTCTCTTCCTCTTTGAAATGTTCCACTTATCTTGTCCCTGTTTCCTTTTCACCCCACAGACCAAAGCCTGGTTTACACCATGGATGGGGGTCACAGTTCGTCCATACAGACAAGGTTTCAGCATTATAAGACCACTACGGTGGTGATGGGCTCAGTATAAAAGGCAATTAACATAACATAAATCCATGACTAATAGAAACAGAATGAAAAATAACAATACATGACTCTCATGGAGGAGCTCTGCACCCCGGACTGCACATCCAACACTTACATTGTGGGCTAAGCTGACCCCATAGAATTTCATAGTAGGTCAAGTTTTCCCCTGTGCCCTGTAGCATTGACTTGTAAATGCATTGTCAGTGTGAGGCCTACATGAATATCTGGTCTGCATGGACGGTGGTTTGTTGTAGAGGGACAGCTCCCCGTGCATGAGGGGCAGACTGCGTTCAACTGATGAAGCTAATGACTTGGAGTCTGGCAATGCCAAACCTGGCACGTCGCTGCTTGCAGCCGAGTGTGGAAGTGGTAGGTCACTCGAAGTAGGGAAATGTAAAAGAGTGACATCACGAGAGGCCACTCAGTAGAGCTCTACTCTCCTGAGTCCTGCACTCATGCTTACAAATGACATTTGACAAACACGCACCCCTACCTTAACAACCCTATTCGTCCCACCCAACCCAATTATTTTTTGGTTTTAGTCATTCTAATTCTATTGTCTTCTTTCTATTTGCTATCACCTCTTTCCCAAACCTCCCCTCCCTTTCCTTTATATAGTGGTGCCACCCCCCACTGCCCACCCCCTTTTTTGGGGGGCAAAAAGACATTATGCACTAGCTATACCTGCTAAGAAAAATACAGAGAACTGTTTATATTTGGAAACACAAGATCACATTTATTGGAGCATACAACAATACGGGGGCAGTCCCAGCCCTAAGTAACTTCACATTTCAATTCCATAGACTTCTAAGGTGTCCCATTGGTCGGGCAATGTCATTGTCTTAATGTTCCCGGGGACGCTTGTCACTTCCGGTTAGCAGAGTAGTGGACATACCCATCTAATTATAACTGTCAAGCATTCATTCTTCGGGACCACTGAATATCATTGATGAGGAGTCTAAACTGTCCCTGAGGAACTCAGTGCTCGTTGTCCGATTTTGGCTCGAGTACGGCCATCGGGAAATGGCCCATGGCTGAAACCGCAGCGTTAAACTCCTCACCAGCTAGGACTGCCCGAAACTCTGCCACACTTTGGGGGTGGCCCTCTTGTTTCCCCCACACAAGACTCCTTCTTAACAAATGGTCTAGCTGCAGCCAGCCTTCATCAATGCCCTCTGTATAGCTTTGAGGAAGAGATCATTCCCTTTGTCAGATAAATGCACCCCATCGGCCACAAAGTGGAAAGGGAGTGAATTCAGGCAACTGTGTCTAACAAATCCCAGGCCCTCTGCCTTTGTAAATTTCTCGATCCCTTTGCTGAATTTCCGCCTGGACTTTTCCATCTCTACGTGATACGCACTCCCCCGCCACTCTAGTCTGGGCACCACCTCTGACCAGATTATGTCAGTGCCAGGCAATTCCTGCACCAAAGTGCGCAGGGCCACTTGTATCTGGGCCCATAGTGTGCCCCTCCCCATGTTGGCAAGGTCATTACCCACTAAATGTACCACTAAAACCAGGTGTGCGGGCCTCCACTGCAGCTTCCTGTGCACTGCTGGCAAAAAATCATGCCACTACTTTCCAGGGGCCCCGAGCCAAGCCGCCCTGTTCTTTTGTAATCCTAAATCTGGAGTCAGCATCCACCAACGGGCAGGGTTCTCAGCCCGAGTAATAAATGAATACACCATAATCCACATCGCATCATCTGTTGATACAAAAATACATAGTTGAGAAATATTTTGCTAAGGCATAATTAGTCATAATCAACCAAGTCAGTCCTTTATCATGCTGAGATCTCCCTCAAATCAGTGCTCAAACTGGACTCAGGCTTGCCCTGTGGCCTAACATAAAGCCGGGAAGCGGTTTGACTCCCATCTGCCTATTTTCAAAATTGACTGTGCTGGCATACCCTGCAGGAAGGCCGTTGTAGCGGTACCTATCCAGAAACTGTGGGAGGAACATCCTTTACCATGCATTCCCACTGCACACAGTGTGGTTGACAGAATTCATTTAAATTGGTAGTTGGTCAGTGGAGCTCCCCCAGCATGCATAAGAAGGGGGCCTGGCTGCTGAGGCTTCTTAGCCAAGAAGGCCCTCAAAAGCACAAATGGACAACTGTCGCTGCAGGTGGCTTTGTACAGAACAACCCACTTACCCTTGTCCACTTGGTCAGTCTTGCACTGTTGCAATTTGATATTCAACATCTCCCTGTCAGCCCCTGACACAAACTGCACATTATTCAAGGCGAGAGCCTTCTTGGATCGCCCCTCCCTAGCTACTGCTACTAATTCACTGACCCGAAAAGCCCCAAAAAATGCCTTTGAAAATGCAGCCCTGAAAAGTATGTACTGGGGAGACCCCCGGCCGGCCCATAGAGCCGAGGTTTGCTCCGAAGTACTTTAAGACGAGATAGCTGCACCTTTGAGATGGATGGGGGTGCAGATTTTATTACTCCAACACCAATCAATAAGGATAACTCAATAGTTTGGCAAAGGGAGTTTGTTTAATGACAAGTACAAAAAACGGGGAGTCATGGAAATCAGCAGTGATGCGATAGTCCGTCTCGCTTCAACTCCAACGAAATTAATGCAAACAGTGACATTTATACTCAAAACTCGTCATAATTGACGTGTAACACTCAAAAGTTAACATGCAATTCTATTGGTTAGGAAAAGGTAACTTTAATATAGGTACTATATCTGTATATGATAACAGAGTGAGGGGATTGGGTAAACACTATCAGGTGGGCGTCTAAGCCCTCCCTTCAAACATGACTATTGTAGACGTCACTAAGAGTACGACGTCCCATTTGTTCTACTATCTATAGGACCCTAGATTATTTGGTCCATTGTAATTGGGTTGGCATCGACCCCATGCATACATTTCCACTTTACTTAGCAGCACGCAGAACGGTCAGCCAGGTAAAGGGTGCCCCACAGCCACCTGGCCTCCCTCCAATTAAGGCTACAATCAATCATTGCTTCAGCAACTATGTGTCAATTATTTTACTTTGGTTGGCCTCGAAACTGCATCTTCTGTCTGGAAAAGTCCTGATATCTCTGTCTGGGCGGATGCCAAGCATAGGTGTGGACCTGTGCTCCTTTTTAGCTAGGCTGGTCACATGCTGCTCACGCCGTGAATTTTTCTAGTTTCTCTCAATTTGTGCATTTATTTCTTATTCGGCTTGCCATCTGCCTACGCCTCCTTATCTCAACCTTTCAAAGACAGGATATTCTGTTCTTAAGTTTCAATTATGTGAAGCTACTGTTCGCTCCTTCTATTGGTCAGTCCTTGGCTCTTCCTGGCTCAAGTTGCATCTGCTGAGTTTCGATTCAGCCGTCTCTTCTCGTTTAGCCAGAATACGAATCTTGTCCTGTTTGGCCTCTAATAACCTGAGTTGATTCTGCTTTTTCTGTAAAGTGGACTCACACTTATAATACTTATGTATAATGGCGCTTGCTGCTCTATTCTTCTACTTAGCATAGCAAGCTGCACTGTTTTCTTAGCTTTCTTGCGGTTATAAGCATATGTACAGGCGTTAGCTGGTTGAATGTCTTCATCCTGCTTACAGCTTAAGCTTATTTATATTTCAACAATGTTTTCTTCTTCGAGGTTCACGATATCCTTATTCATGGCGTTTTCTCTCTTTGTGTCATCCTTGGGTCGTCATATCTTCTAACTGCGAGACCGTCCTGGCCTTTGTGACGTCACCATTCATCTTCCATTAAGGTCTTTTTGGTTTCTTCTGGGATGGTACTTAGGGAATCTTCATTTCGTCTCATTTGCTGGTAGGGTTTTCTCAATGGATACCTTACTGCCCATGGTTTTCTGGGTATTGGTAGTTCAATAGGTGTTGCTCTTCTGGTAGGTACTGCAGCTCTCTGCTGGTTTATTTGCTCATCATACAACACATATTTTGGTGTGAACATTCCTGGTACTTCAAAATGGGCAACTGGAGTGCAGGCTTTATTTGGGACCTCCTCTACACTCCCCCCTCTGGGCGATTCATTGACCACTTTCACTTTCTCTTTTGGATTCAACTTACGTTGTTCCTCTGTATGCATCTTCACTTCATCGTCTGGATTAATTCCTTCTTCATCTTCTGGGTCTGTACATGATGGTTTGAAGAAGTGTCTTTTTGGAGTCCACATCTTTATTACTCCTTTTAGGTGTCCTGCTGTCCTTACATGTTCGTCTTTATTCCATGTCATCAGTTGACATTGTCCATTTGGGCTGCAGTAAATCCATCTTCCCACATAATTTCTGCGTTTCCTGGGATAAAGAAACGTTGTACCTTCTGGTGCATGCCTGCTGGCCTTCACAAAGTCTCTTATTTCTTCATCAGTTAGATCTTTGGGCTTCCATCCTGGCTTGACATCAATCATGATCTTCATCCCTATTGCTATCTTCACAGTTTTCTGGCATTGCGAGATTATTATCTTGATAACGCAAAATTCTAGTAATATCATCACTAGCAGGGCTCCTAAGAACTTGAATGCATCTGCCATCCATTGTGGAACCCATGAAAACAGTGATCCGAACCAGCTGTCAACATCAACTTGGTTGGTTTCGTTGATCATCTGGTTCTGCAAGTTTGTCAGCATACCTATTGCTTCTGTTAAAGTTCAATGTTCCTCGTCGTGAGATGGTAAAAATGTGCAACATGATTCTCCAATTTTTGCACAGACTCCTCCATCCATGGCTCTGATCATGTCAAGGACCTATCTGTTCTGGAGAGTCATCAGTCTGATGGCTCTTAACTCTTCCTTGATGGCATTGAACCCTTTTTCACAAAATGGAGTTAAATTGTTACTTGGTTGTCCAAGCCTTGTGGCATGACCTTTTCTTACGCTGGTCTAGTTTTTTTCTTCTAAATGTGTAAAATAATTTAGCTATGTTTTGTGAAGAGCTTGAATGTGTAGCCTGCATAGGTTTAATTAATCAGTCTGGCAACAACAATCATACCTGTGGAAGTTTGATTCCTAAAGGCTTGCAGAATAATTGATGAAAATGGGTCTTGTTACAGTTGACCCGTGTCTCTCCGGTACTGCGAAGTAAAGTTACACCCCCATGATTGGATCTGGTATAGGGCTGTGCATGAGGGAGGAAAGCTTTGTTTTGGTTTTGCTTTGGGAGGCCATTAGTCCCAGCCATAACAGGAAAGAAGGGCATTGTCCCAGTGCCCTTGGATTTTCGACCACACAAATAAAGTGTTCCTAGTTTAAGATCTTAACAAATAAACAAACAATCTCAGCTTTCGAGAAAGAGAATATCACATTCTCCAGTCGATAACAGCATACAGACTACGCCACATACATGCCAGACTTGCTGTAGGCATCCATTTAAACACCAAATGGGTCTTATTGCGCATTCTGCATTGCAACACATCGAACATCCAGAGACACTGCGACAAAGACTACCATTGGCTCAATCAATGCTTCTGTTGTGAGCAGCCCTCCACATGAGCAGAATACCCATCGGTTTACTCCCTGAATTTGGGCAAATACTTTGAACCTAAAAAGGGGAGTAACAGATGAGGTCTCTGCCCCTTAGTGGAGACATGCACTGCTGTGTTGACGTAGTCAAATCACAGGCCTCAGTGGCGCATTCCACAAAGAGGAGTGGTACTATTGTACTATCCAATCTTTCCATGCAGGGTAAACACTTGGCACAGAAAGTATCTTACAACCACAGCCTAAAAATAAATGTATTTTATGTGAATTAAAAAAACAGCTCAACAGTGAGAACTAATGGTTTTATTTTTTTTACTCCTTGAAAAGTGGGAGTAGAGTGATGCCACATCAAAATCGTTATATGTAGCTCTGGCTCTGACCCTTAAAACATCTTCAATATATTCTCCCAACGTCCTATTCAGCACCTCATTCACTGAGCCCCTTCTCTTTCCAGTGGCATCTATGTATTTGCTTAGTAAATCCTTCACCTTTCCTAAGAAGCACACGCAAAACATGCCTACCTTGTGTGGCCCTCTGGCCACACTCCATACATGCAGATTCTCATAAGGGGTTCCCAAACCGTAGTGAAGGCGGTGGGTGGAAAGGGGTCTGGGAGCTCTGCAGGATGAAGGAGGGGGCCCTCAGAGATGATACTCCAGCAGGGAGACTTCAATTTGCCCAAACAGGGAGTGTGAAAAGAAGAGGTGGCACCCCACTATTTATTTGTGTATTTGTTGATTTATGAAGTGCACGACTTCGTAAACATATCAGGAGCCTGGCCAAAAGTCAGGAATCCATAGAAGTGTTCGGACAAACCTCCCATTTGATGGCATTATAGTGAACAATGGGAGAGGGGGTTACAGGGGCGTCCCCCGCACCCTTGTTTACTATAATGGCATCAGGGGTGTCCCCCGCTCCCAGTGGGATAAAGATGAAAAAATGAAAGGGACCCTGCAGCGCCGGTTTCCATGCACGTGGGCGAGGTGGGCCGGCATCGCGAAGGGATGGAGGAGTCGGCGGCACACAACGAGGTGTGCCGCCAGCGCCAGCGGGTGAGTAAGGGGGAGTGAATTGACAGAGGTGTCTGTGGGAGAAAAGAGTCATTTTCGTTCAAGTAACTTTCGTTTTTTCTTCCGCTGACATTTCACATTTGATTATTGGACATCCACCCTGCTCACCTAGGCATACACCCGCCATTTTGTTGCCAGTGCTTTCATATCCAGAAGTGAAAGATAAATCAACCAATGTTTGCACTTTTACTCTGCATGCTCGCGGGGGGAACAACAAGGACTGACCTATTATGAAGTTAGTATATTTTCAGAGACATGTTGGCTTTCTGAGAATTTGGGTGGGGCAAGACTGCTGGATGTGGAATGCTATTCTAGAGCAGCTCAGTGAAGGACAGTGGTGGATAAAAACATAGTTTTTATGAACAGCTCTGAGAAACAGTGGGTCCAGTTGAAAACTGACGGATCATTTACAATTAAAAGGGTTACTTGCGAATAAAAAGTGGAGAAAAATGACAGCTTTTGAGACACTGTTGGATCTGCAAGAAGGCTCTAGAGGGTTAATATCAAAGATCTATACCATTCTCTAATAAGTGAGGGGCCCAAAGGCCATTCCTGCAAATTGTAAATGGGAGGAAGATTGAAGGACCCCTTTATCTCATAGGTCAAGAATTAGAATGTGTGGATTAGTGGGTAAGGTCTCTGTATCTAATCAATATAAGCTTCATGGCTTCAAGCGTCTTCGACTATCTAGAATGTCTAACAATGTTAGTGGTCGGTGCTGGAAGCAGTGCTGTGAACAAGGTACATATTGGCACATGTGGCAAGGGTGAAATAAAGTCTGGAGGTACCCTGTTTTGGATTAAAAAGTTTGATGGAAAGAAAGACCTCTAGACCAGCTGTTTGTTCTTGTCTGCTTACCCCCAAGGGAAGAGGAATGTTATCATTTACCACACATTGGGCCTCATTACGAGGTAGGAGGTAAGGGAAAAATGATTACCGGCATCGCTTACTGCTCTGGGCTATTACGACCCGCCAATCCGCTATTAGCGGCACTGTAAATAACGGTGCCTCTAATAGAGGCATGGGCGCGGGCACGCGACCCTGCATGCCGGCAATAGCGGCATGGCGTAAACAGTAGTACATCACAAGTCAGGCGGACATGCAAATAGCGACATGAAGAAGGCACTAAAAGTGGATACCGGCATAGCGGAAATACCGGCATCACGAACCACCCGTAAACGGCCATGTGAAGTGTTCTCAACTGCCACAGGTGCACGCAATCAGCACAGGTGGAGGCAATGTACACTGGGCCAGCACAAAAGGAGCACACCATACCCCTCCCCACACCCATTCACACACCAAAATGATTCCAATACTAGTAGCAATACGGGGGCTAGAGGACATGCTTGCATTGCTACACCAGCGACAACAACAACAACAGGCAGCACAGAGGAGACGCAGGAGGAGAAGGAGGGTGAGACAGGCACAGCATGCCCCACCAGTGCAGGCAGTTGTACCACAGAGGCAGTCCCCAATCCCTCGAATCAGAGCCAGTCCATTTAACCTAACCCCTGAGCAGATCCACACTCTGTACCGTCTGGACCGGGACACCATCACCACCATTGTGGACATCTACACAATGACATCGTCAGCCTCACAGACATCCGTACCGCCATCCCCCCTCTACTTAAGGTGGTGTCTGTGCCCCATTTCCTGGCCACAGACACCTATCAGCACACGGTAGGGCAGATGCATGGCATATCACAACCATTATTCTGACGCATGCTGAACCAAATGATCGATGCCCTCCTGAAGCACACAAGCGGCCACATATCCCTACCACGGACTGCCCAGGAGATCTCCAACACCAACGTTGGCTTCCATTCACTGGCAGGCATACCAAGTTCCATCGGTGCCCTCGACTGCACCCATGTGGAATTGGTGGTCCCACATGCCATGGAGGTAGTGTACCGCAACCATAAGCTATACCACTCCATCAACGTGCAAATGGTATGTGACTCAAACAAGATCATCACACATTATTGTGCCCGATTTCCCGGATCAACCCATGATTCAATGGTTCTGCGGAACTCTACGATACCACGCTACATCGAGTGACATGCCGGACAACGTTCCTGGCTACTCGGTGAGTTGCATGGCAAGCACAGGGCAGTGTGATGTGGGGAGATGATTTGGGGGGGAAGAGATGCATACTTCACCTGGCTGAGATTAGGGTGGGGGAGAGATGCATACTTCACCTGGCTGGTATTCGGGGAGGGGGGGAGATGCATACTTCACCTGGCTGAGATTGGGGGGGGGTGCATACTTCACCTGGCTGAGATTGGGAGGGGAGAGATGCATACTTCACCTGGCTGAGATTGGGGGCTGGGGGGAGATGCATAGTTCACCTGGCTGAGATTGGGGGAGGGGGAGATGCATACTTCACCTGGCAGAGATTAGTTGAGTAAATGAACAATGCCCATACTGCAATACACTGTGCCCCAAAGCAGGCCAGACTGAACCTGACACCTGAAACTAATATGCAAGACGTAAGCTGCACAACAATGACAACAAGCCAGTACTGCAACCATACCATATCCATCCACATGTACACTGCACATAATCAGACCGTAGCCTCTGCAACACAATGCAGTGACATGCTGTTAGTATGGCCAATGCAAATGACCGATGAACAGCATCACAACGGACATGCGTCCATGAGTGCGTACAAAGGAATCACATGAAGCCAATATACAGAATTTCACTCGTACACCAAGCACAGTGCATGAACACTTGCAAGGAATAGGACACCCCAGCATCCACTAGATGATGCTGCGCACACCTGTCGATCATGTGATCACACACATTGCAGTTACTTTGATTACCTCCATTCATGCAGGGATACATGGATGTGATCAAGAAATCAATGCAGGCTTGTGTGTGATAGGTACAGGTTCCATTGGATGAAATCACTTAGACATAACCATTGTTGCACCCATGCAGGTGATGCTGGCTATCCCTTGAAGAGGTGGCTCCTTACCCCTGTCCGGAACCCGCAGAACAGGCACGAAGAGGACTACAATCGTGCACATACCCGTACACGTGTGGTGATCGAGCAGACATTTGGCCTTTTGAAGGCACGGTTTCGCTGCCTCAGCAGGTCAGGTGAGGCACTCCTGTACGGGCATGAGAAGGTGTCCAAGAGCATCATGGCATGTGTCATGCCGCACAATATGTGCATCAGACGGAACGTGCCTCTGCCCCCTGACATTGAACTGCAACCGCCTGGTGAGAATGAGGAGGAGGGAGAAGATGGGGCTGAACATCAGGCAGGTGGCGATGCACAGGAGGGACGTGCTGTGCGCCAGCATCTGATAGACCAATATTTCTAATACACATGGCTGAAGAGGGTGCAATGGATGTGGGACTCAGGGCACTGGGTGTTGGGGGCACATGAACACTGTGCACTGTTCACCAATAAAGCACACATACACAATAATCAATGTCCAGTCATGTGATTGTTCTTGACACAACGGGTGTATTAACCATTAAGTGATTAGGAAGTGCATGAACCCTCCACCACAAATAACCTCTCCCCCAAGCCTCACAACTCCCCCAAACACCCTCTCCCCCCTCCTCCCACAACTCCCCCAAACACCCTCTCCCTCCTCCCCCACAACTCCCTCAAAGATGGCGTGCACGTCAGTGCAATATTAGTGTGCAAGTGTCACCAACAACAGGCTGCCCCTACTTCCCACGTCCTCGGCAAGCATTGGGTGGTTGCAAGTCTGGCTGACGCAAGGACCGCGCGGACCTGCGCAGGGGGCTGGTCTGACTGGAGCTGGCAGAGGAGGAGGCGCTCGGTTGATCCAGTTCCTGTGCGGGACGCTGGCTCTCCATTTCATCCACGATGCGGCTGAGGACCTGCCTCACAACTGACAACTCATCGCAAATGTGTGTTGTACTGGCTTCTATGCAAGTTTTATGCCCATAGCATATTCCCAACACTCCGCCCTCGCCAGGGCACCCTCGCTCACGTGCTGGCCAACCAGCGCAGTGAGCTCCTCCTGGCACTGTTGGATGAGGCTGATTCCCTGGTCTCTGTCCCTGCCTTTGGTTGATCTTGGCGCAGCTTGCGGCATGTGTCCACCATCAGGTGAGCTGTCCTTGGGACTCCATCTCCCTGACAATGACTCACCACCAGACACCTCATGGCTGCTGGCATTGGATGTGGGGCGTGGGCTGTGGTGGGCTCAGCTGCGGGCTGTGTGTGCGCTGTCCTACGGGTGCTTGGCATGGTTCCTTTATATCCGACAGGGGTGTCATGGCAGCTGCTTGTCCAACCGAGCTGTTGGCAGCAGACAGTGAGCCTTCTGCCACTAGCTCCTGTGTGGTGGGAGTGGCTGGTGTGGGTGCCATTACATTGTCGGTCACCCTTTCACGCCTTGGTGACGTATCGACATGAGTGACTTTGGGCCTCAGCGACGGTCCAGGTTTGCCAGTGCACCCTTGATGTGCTAGGCCTGGTGCCTCCTTCCATGCCCCTAGCCTTCTTCATCAGTGTTGGGGCCTGCGGTGTGGAGTCCTGGTCCTCACTGTCAGATTGTGAGCCTGTTGGGGACCAAGAGAGGGACAGCATCAGTGATGGTTCAACGGGCATCATGCATATGTTGTTATTGCTGCAGTTTTGTGCATTTTGACTTTGAGTTGTGACATACAGTTTGCTTGCCATATGGGTGGGTCATACAGGCATACGTCTGGGTGACATGTATGAGGTGCTGCATGCATGGGGATGTGATGGGGATGTGCACAGCATATGGACAGGGTTGTGTACATGTGTGTGTGATGCCCCATGCATTGGCTGATTTCAGTGTCACATTTGGGGGACAAAGTCATGCTTTGCATGTCAGTGTTTTGTTTGGACACTCACCTCCATCTGCCGATGACGGCACACCGCGCTCCATTTCCCCCACTCCCTCGATTTTCTCTATGCCAATAGTGCTGGCACATGTCTCCTCCCAGTGTGACATCTTGATTGGGGAGCCTCCTCCGCCACCTGTCCCCATGCCCTGGCTCCTATTGGCTGCAAGTATGCTCCGGACACGGAGGCGCAGGTCATCCCAGGGGTTGCGCACGTCCTTTTCAGTGTGGGGGGTTGAGCCCACCGCACTGACTTTGCATGCCACCTCCTCCCAGATCTCCTTCTTTCTTATCTGGTCGGGACGCCGCATGTCTTGCGCAAACACAACCTACGCATTTGCAGCTAGTGTGTCGGCAAGGATAGTTAGTTCCTCATTTGAGAAACGTTCCTTGCGCTGGCATGCAGCACCTTGCTTCAGGGCCTTGGGCATTCTGATGTGGTTTTGGATGAAGTTGGGGCTGCTGTAGTGATGATGCAAGTCCTGGGGGCTGAGGATGGCAATGGATTGTGTTTTTAAAGATGGCCGCCATGCTCTTTCCCGTTCCTGTGCGATGACGCTACTTCCAGTTCCGCTTATTTACGTTCACTGCTAATAGCGGTCACCACTATTAACGGTCACCGCTTTTAGCGGTGACGACTAATGACAGATCCATGGATGGCGGTAGTGCTATCAGCGCTCTCCTTGCTGCCGCTAAGGGCGATTTTGGGGTCTTTAGCGGCATGGCGGTAATGTCCTTACCGGCATGGTGCAAAGCTCGTGCCCGCAAACTCGTAATGGCATACAATTAGCGGGCTGGTTACTACACAGACACGTTAATTGCTCCATGTCGGTAAGGAACGTTACTTACCTCCTACCTCGTAATGAGGCCATTGTACACTTAATGTTGTTGGTCGCTACAGTATGTTTTGCAGTGGCATGGAAGAGAGAGTTTGCCAACAAGGGATGGGGGAGCAGAGGAAAGAAAAATGTACACCGGACGGAAAGAATAACACACTGGGTATATAAACTTCCTAGAAACATCAAAGAGGAATGGTATTTTTTCTGGATCAAACGGCCAAATGGAACTGAGCTGTATAGATGCATAAAAGACTCGTACAATGGCTCTCAAAAGAAATAACAAAAACAAATTTAACAACCCAGCGCCATGACCCCATAAAAACCTCCCTTTATCAAAAGATGAAAAATAGTGCTCATGTAAATGGGGAAGGCAGGGTGGGAGACCCGAGGCAGAGCAGCAGTTTTGGGCCAGGGATTAATAGACACAGTGATGGTGCGTTATGTATGCATGCAGACTGGGCCAACCCTCTGACAATAATGGATAGGCTACACTAAAGAATGGAAACACAAATGAATGCACCACATTTTTTTCAGGTCTGAAACAGATTTATTACTGGCACAGAAGTTAGGCACACTGGACATGGATGATTGCCTGCAATGGGCTGCGGGCATGAGTCAGAGCATCAACTGCAGTCATACAAGCTAGGCACACCCACATTCATGGGACCGGTGAGGTACCCTTGGATGCAGGGTTGGGGGTAGTAGTTACACCAAGGGAAGAACGGAAGGGTTGGAGAGGGAAATGCTGAGTGAGAAGGCTCTGACAACTTTGCCCCTATCACCAATGAAGCCTTCCCCCACCGACCCTCTAGAGGAGGAGGAGTAGCAATCGCCTTCAAGTCACACTTCTCTGCCCTCAATCATGTACAACCAGCCAAACATTCCTTCCTGCGAAGCACTCCTTGTAAAACTAACCCTCCCCCCTTCGTTCTTCCACAGCTTCTTAGTCATCTACAGACCCCCTGGCTATGACAGAAATTTCTCAAACAACCTCTGCGACTCGATAACCACCCTCCAACTAAACCATCCCACCCTCACCCTTCTAGGAGATTTCAATATGTGGCTTGACATCCCCACCAACCCTATGCCCCACTCTCTGGTCGACTGCCTAGACGCAATTAACCTGCATACCCATATAAACGGGGCAACTCACTATAAAGGGCACACCCTTGATGCCATCTTCAGTTCCCACGACCAGATACATCTAAACGCCCCCACCCCTATCATCTGGTCCGATCATTTCATTCTCTCTTTCACCATTCGCTCACCTACCCCGCTCCCCGTACCCGAACCTCCAAATCTACGCAAATACTGGAAGAAACAAAAAATCCTTCCCGACCTAGCCAGTGCGCTCCTTCAGGCTCCTACCCATACCCACCCACCCAATGAATACCTAACCTCCGACCTCTTTGACTCATGGCTCAATATCTCATTAATCCCGCTCACCCCCAATTGCAAACCATCAGCTCGCCATGGCTCTTTTCCTAGATGGTTCACACCAGAACTGAAGACCACAAAACAACAATATAAATTCCTAGAATGCAAATGGCGGAAAGACAAAACCACCCTGAGCAGATCCACCGTAGCCCGGCACCATCGCCACTACAAAGCCGAAATCCGGAAAGCAAAAAAGCCCATTACAACTCCCGAATCCTAAACTGTGAAAACCCCAGCAAAGAACTCAACAAAATCATCTCCGAATTCAGCAAACCATCATGTATCACCACCCAACCGACCCCCTCACAATCACTCTGCAACTCACTTTCTCTCCAATTCTACACCACTGCTCTCGAAAGAACAAACTCTCTAACCAACAAACTAGCCCTCCTACACCCACCACGCAATCCACCCACCCTACCTGCCATCCCGCCTGCAACCGCTATGCACCCGACCTTCGACTCCTCCACTCCAATATCAACTGACCAATTTCTGAAACTTCTCTCTGCCCAGAAAACATCCGGCTCCCCGCTCGACCTCTGCCCAGCGACAACCCTCAAAGAAATAGTCACTTCTACCTGCGCAGGAGAACACGCAAGAACCATCATATACAACTGCCTCTCCCCTGGAATTTTTCCTGATGCATTCAAAACTGCGCATGTCAAGCCGCTTCTTAAAAAAACCTCCCTCGACCCTTTCGAGCCCAAAAACTACCGCCCAATCTCGAACACCAGGTTCCTTGCTAAACTCATTGACCGAACCGCCTACTACCCACTAAATGCCTTTGTCGAAGCCAACAATCTCCTAGACCACGCTCAATCAGGTTTCAGACCCCGACACGGAACCAAAACCACCAAAACCATATAACCCATCACACCACACCCCACGCTTACTCTCTCCTTTACATCACCACTCAACTAGAACACAGAGATACTATGACACCATTCGGTATAACTGTTCTCATACGAACATCCACCGCTTACTCCACATCATTCTATGTAAACACTGCTGGTCCCACACCCCCAGCCAGGCGTTTTCCTCAGGCCTAACGCAGCCACATCCGTTCCGGATAAATCCTGCCAGAACGAACACATTCTCCTGATCTCTCAACCACCACACCTACCGATAAGAAGCAGCTATTACACGTGTACCGCACAAGCTGCACACATATCCGGTGCTCACACGCACCTTTTGACTCTCCCTACTCTCTCTACTGATCTGAACTTCGGTTACCAAGGGCGTTCAACCTACCAGCGCCTTCAGACCATACCAATGGTATATAAGGCGCTATATAAGTGCAAAATAACAATAACAATAACAATAACCTCAATCTGGGAAAACCTTAAAACACTGCAGATTGTGCGGGATGCGCCGCATTGATCCTTCTTGACCCATCAGCCGCCTTTGACACAATCAACCACTCAATCCTCCTCGACCGCCTCCACTCCCTAGGATTCAGTGGAAACGCCCTCAAATGGATAGCATCCTTCCTCAACAATAGGAACCAAATTGCCCTACTCTCTGTCTGTGCTTCCCACGCCCGACCGGTCAATAATGGAGTTCCACAAGGAGCATGCCTATCAGCCATCCTGTTCAACCTCTATGTGTCCAACCTCCCATGAATAATTCATGCGCACAATATCCTGTGCTATAATTACACCGATGACACACAACTAATCCTAAAACTCCTTAATTCAAAACCCAACTGCCAACCCAACCTCGCTGCCTGCCTCCTTGACATAGATCATTGGATGACCACAAACCACCTCTTGTTAAATCCCTCCAAAACCGAAATAATGGCATGTGGCAACACCGAACTTCTCCCGCACCCCCTACCCTGGCCATCTGCCATGGGCAATTCCCCGACACCGTCAAACTCAGTAAAAAACCTTGGATGCACCCTAGACTCTGACCTAGCCCTCTCGCTCCAAGTCAACAACGTCTCTAAGTCCTGCCACTACCACCTCATAACTCTTAAGCACATTTTTCCATACCTCTCCTTTCCCAACAGACTATCTGCGGTCCAATCAATTGTTATGTCAAGACTGGACTATGCTAACCCCCTCTACCTCAGAGTCTATGCATACCAGCTGACTAAACTACAAAGAGCACAAAATGCAGCGGCCAAACTGCTACTAGCACTTGGCCCAAGAGATCACATCTCCCCAGCTCTCAAAACTCTTCTTCACTGGCTTCCAGTTGCCCGAAAGGTGACCTTCGAAACCTTATGCATCTCTCACCGAACAATGCATAAAACCGGACCTCAATACCTTCAGGACAAACTAAAACCCTACCATCCACCACGCACTCTAAGATCAAGCTCTGCCGGCCTCCTAGTGATAACAAAAACCAACTCAGTCAGGTTAGGTGGATCATCATTCTCAGCCCTGGCCCCTACTCTGTGGAATTCACTTCCACCCCACATCCGACTCACCGAGGACCTCATGTCTTTCTGCAAATTACTGAAAACATGGCTCTTCCCCTAAAATCGACTCCTAGCTCAAACAGCAAAGACAGAAGCCCAAGGTTGCTGTATCAAAAATAAATATCCAACATCGAGACCTGAGCGAGAAAAATTGAAAACCAAAACTGCTAATGTCAATTAAAACAGATATACTGAATAGAACGAATGAAGTGGATGAGAAGAATGAAGTGGATAAGAGGAATGAAGTAGATGCAGTGGGTGAAATGGATGTCGCGGATGAAACGGATGAAATGGATGCAGCGGTTGAAATGGATGTAGTTGGTGTAACGGATGTAGTTGGTGTAACGGATGAAGTGGATGGAAGAGATGATGCAGATGGAACGGATGACGTGGACGGGACGGATGACGTGGACGAATCTGATGAAGTGGACGGATCGGATGAAGTGGACGGAACGGATGAAATGGATGGACCAAATGGAGTGGATGGATCAGATGGAATGGCTAGATCCGAAAGAGTGGATGGATCAAATGGAACACATAGAACACATGGAGCGGATGGAACGGATGGAACGGATACAGCGCATGGAACAGATACAGCGGATGGAACGGATACAGCGGATGGAACGGATACAGCGGATGGAACGGATAGAGTGGATGGAACGGCTAGAGTGCATAGAATTGAGGGAGTGCATGGAACGGACGGAGTGCATGGAATGGACGGAGTGCATGGAACGGATGAAACGGACAGAATGGATGGAGCGGACAAAGTGGATGGAACGCATGGAATGCATGTAGTGCGTGGGATGACGAAGTGTGTGGGACGGACGGAGTGGATGGCTCAAAAGGAGTGGACGGATCAGACTGAGTGGATGGATCGAATGGAAAGCATGGAGTGGATAGAACGTATAGAGTAGATGGAACAAACAGAACATATAGAGTAGATGTAACGGATAGACTAGATGGAACGGATAGAGTGGATGGAACGGATAGAACGGATAGACTGGATGGAACGGATTGAGTGGACGGAACGGATGGAGTGGACGGCACGGATGGAATGCGTGGAACAGATGGAACGAACGGAGTGGATGGAACGGACAGAGTGGATGGAATGGATAGAGTCGATGGAACGGCTGGAGTGGATGCAACGCTCAGAGTGCATAGAATGGATGGAGCGCGTGGGACGGATGGAGCGCATGGAATGATAGGAACGGCCGGAGTGGATGGAACAGATGGAGTAGATATAACAGATGGATTAGATGTAACGGATAAAACGAATAGAGTACATAAAACAGAGGGAGCACATGGAACAAATGGAGTACATAAAACGGATGGAGTGCATGTGACAGATGAAGTAGATGGACTGGATGGAGTAGATGGAACGGATGGAGTAGATGGAACTGATGGGGTAGAAGGAACGGATGGGGTAGAAGGTGGAACGGATGGAGATGGCGGAACTGATGGAGATGGCGGAACAGATAGAGATGGCGGAACAGATGGAGTGTGCGGAACGGATAGACTGGATGGAACAAATGGAGTGAATAGAATAGACGCAGTGGATGTAATGAATGGAAAGACTAGTAAACTAAATGATGAACCAGGCGAAATGTATGAACAGACAAAGCTGATTGAATGGACTGAGTAAATAAAACAGATAGAATAAATGGTTCAGACGTGCGCTCGATCTCAAGAACCTTACCGAAAACCACCATATCACATCACCACGCTTACTCTCTCCTATACACCACCACTCAACTAGAACAAAGCGATACTATGGCACATTCGGTATAGCTGTTCTCATACTAACACATACTCCTCATCATCCTAATTAATCACAGCTGACTCAGCACACCTGCTAGCCTACGTGTATCCTCAGGCCTAACGCAGCCAAAAATCAGTCTGGATACCAACCCACCAGAATGACACATATTCCTGACCTCCCAACCACCACACCTACTGCTAAGAAGCAGCTATCATGCAAGTGCCACACCAGCTGCATACATATCCGATGCACCCACGCACCTTGTGACTCTCTCTCTCTCGACTGACTTGAACTACGGTTCCTGAGGGCGTTCAACCTACCAGCGCCTTGAGATCATACCAATGATACATAAGGCGCTATATAAATGCAAAGTAACATAACATAACATAACATCTGGTTATCTGCAACCATTTATTATTTACTCCAACTTGGATTCTTGGCATGAAGAGCGTTGTGAACACTGATGAGGTGAGGCTAAACAGCCTGTGTGTATATGGGATTGCATGAAATGCCTCTTCTGATTTAGCAGAGAAGTACTTTTCTCTCTTCATTCAAGTTATCAGCTCTACAGATCTCTTCTTTGTCAGGTGAGCATCTGTTTTTGGGAAACTGTCAATATTCAGGTCACTTTTCATGATCACCAATGCTGGAACGTGGACGTTCACTATTGTGCATATGCCTCCCCAGTTTTTCGGCAGTCTGATGTATGCTTTGGATCCACATGCCCAATAATGATCCATGATCACTACAATTCCATGTACCATTCCTGGAGCATCAAAAATGTGTCTGCAGTTCTGATTCTCCCCCATTTTTCTTGTGCTATTGTTCCTGAAGCACAATTTTGGGCTCTCTAGTGGCACTATCTGCAAGAGTCCTCCCCTGTCTTTGACCCATGTCAGCAGTTTTGCAAGTTTCGGCCATAATGGCTTGCACAGTCTTTGTGAATTTTCAATTGCTTCTTTGCAGGCTCCGAGGACCATCCATGCTCTGAAGATCACTACTCCTTTCTCCCATCCGTTTGGTGAAAGCACTGTTCCCCAAATCTGCATTTGGCCTCTGTTTTTCCAGATTTTAGCCTCCTCTGGAGTTTTTTCTTGGACATTTAGTCTCGGGTTTACTTCCCATCTTATTCCTGCTCCTTTAACTCCAGGCTTCTCGTACCTCATTACATGATTCCTAGTATGAGCTCTGTTTCTTGTCTTAATGTCTTGGACGTAATCATCTTGATCGGGGTAAGCTGTTTCAGTTGCCCATATCAGTGTGGCATCACTTCCCATGAACTCGCCTCTGGTCTTGCACATTGCTACGTGTGAGAGACAGTGTGCTGTTGGGACATCAATTTCTACAGCTACGAAGATCTTGGACTTCCCCATGCTGTACGGTAGGAGTGCGCAAACGAAGCATTCTCCTTCAGAATTTCGTCTTCCAACCTCCTTCATGTGCTGGTACCAAATGTTGTTACCTAGGTGTGCTGTACTATCCAGGTAGTCGTTCAGTTCATTGCCATCTCCATGCATACTTCTCTTGATTCTTAATGTTTTCATGTAGTTTGCTATTACTACATCTCTGAATGCATCAGTATGGCTTTTTCTTGCTGGGGGAGTTTTAGGTATCCAGGTCCATGGTGCAGGCCTCCTCATCTGCACCATTTGTGTGGACAGGAACCTGGCAGCTCTTTCCTTCTCTTCATACATCTTTTCCCTTCTGGATGCAAATGCCCATGCCAACCAGCGTGACGCTGGTCTGGTATATGGCTGTATTGTGCAACTGGTACTTGTCTCTTGTGTGGGAACACACATGCTTGGCAATACAGTCTCTGCGGTTTTGTTTTTCAGTTTCTCATGCAGCTTTCTAGCTCTGGCTATGTGTGGAAATAACAAGTCTACTATTAGTTGTGTCCTCGCAGAGAGTTTTTCTGAGTTGGCCCTTAGTTTCTTGAGAGTCACTGATATAACTGCTTCTGTTGGTTTTCCTCTTAACTCTTCTTGTTTTCTCACAACACCTTCTGTGAAGTTTCTTATGGCAGGCAGTCTTTTCTTTTCTACTGTTTTGGTTTGTGGTTCTGCAGTCATTGACACTAGGCCTGTTTTGTGTACATTCTGTGTTTGCGTGCGTGTAGTTGTCAGTGATTTCACTTCATTCATTCCGTGCCGACCCTTTCTCCGACTTTCCTTTTCATTTGTTACCACAAGTGTGTGTGTATCATTGCTAATCACATCCATTTCAAGTTCATTCACTCCACCATCAGATCTTCTAGGGACTGGAATGACTATATAATGCCTGGGGGCTTTTGTGGGTTTCATGTGTGCATCATTGGGTGGGTGCACTGAAATTGGAATGCTTTGTGCACCAATAAAGAATGCAGATCTGATCGTTAATGACAACAAAACAATAATGAATATGATGCATAGGTACATTATGCCCCTGTATGTCAGGCGTCAGCATTTTCTTCTAGAGAAGCGGTGGTGCCTCTCTTCTTGTGGGAGGACCCAATGTTATTATTCCTTTACCCAATATCGTCTTTCAGGTTCTGTGTTCAAGAGTGTCAGGTGCTCCACAAGTGCCCCCCCTCTTGTGGGCGACAATTGTCTCTTATTTCAGGATACAGTTCCTTTGCTAGACTATGGAGAAAATCAAATTAAATAACATTTGAGTGAGTCCCTTTTACTGTGCGTGTTCAAAGTAGGTAAGCTCCCAATCCACTCCTCGGATTTGCTTCAGTCCTGAGGACATATTGGACGCTGATCAGTATGAAGAAATAGGAAAGCATAACAACAGGTATAACAAGTGAAGTTATTTACTCTGCTTCCTGGATCTGTCCCTCGGCGGAAGGTTTTTTAGAATCTCCTGAGATAGCTCTTCTGATGGTTAGAAAGTTCCACTTGAAGCATCATTCCATGCAGGAACATTCCCATCTGTGCAACATTAGTTGGGTCTCTGATGAAAGTGAGGGCGTCAACATCGTTTGGTCTCCCCACTAGCTCTGGAAAGTCAGTAACTAGGCGAAAAAGGATGTTGTGTGCCAGCCTGCTGTCTTCTGGCGACAGGGACATCTGTCCTGTCTTTGCTGAGGTTCAGGATTATATGTTTTCTCCTAAATGTGAACAATGTCTGCACTGTCCGGTCGCGTGGAGTGCAACTAGAATTATGATTTTATTTAAAAGATGGCTTAAATGTTCTGTATTTGCTGGGTCTCGAAGAAACGTGAGTGTATCTGTTGTTCTCCCGATAAGAGTTGGACGTTCTTCGATTATGAAAAAGAATAGTGTGTTGATAAGCTCATCTATTTCCGCCTGTGTTGGGAACATTTGATTCTTTCTCACTGTACTCAGGGAGTAGGCTAAGTTGTTCGGCAATGACAGTAAGCAGTTGTCTTATTGTCTTTTCGTTTTCAGGATCTTGAAGAAAATTCGTGACATTGGTGAGTCTCCCTACCAATGACGGGTGTGATCATAGCACTAGATAAAAATAGGTGATTAGGTCCCCTGTGATGTCTCTACTGTGGGACAGCATGAGTGATTCCGAATAGTGTCTCTGTGTGGAACAAATCGGGATACTGTATTTGCTTCCAATGTAAGTGTTCTTGATCAAAATTTGGCATATTCTTTTCTCGTCAAGGCTTAAGTATGCCTCAGTCCAAAGTTCAGCAGTCAATAGACTATGTTGTGGCTTGTATGTGCAATTTCCTTCTTCACCCTGCAGCTAGGATGCACAGAGTGTCCGTTTTTATGTCCTTGTCCCCCTTTTTTTTCTTAGAGGAAGTGTCCAAGTTAAACCACAACTTGCAAAAGGTTCTTTGTCCTTGTTTTGCAGGTCATGCATCCTTCTTCCTCGTCATGGATCTTGTCTGCACGTGCTGTGGTTCTTCCCCGTCGCTCGTCGTTTCCTCACGTTGGGGTGCAGGCAGGGGGCCTTCTCCAATGCAGGGTTTGATGTCACCTAGAAAAATCCATGCTCTCCTGCCTTGTAGTTTCACTGCGACGGAGTGCAGTCCTCCACTATAAAAGGACCGTTGAATCTTGGCTCGTCCCACTTTTTCCAAGTATGGTTCTTCACAATGACGGCGTCTCCAGGGAAAACAGGTGGAACACGTAGACTTTGAACCTGGTCTGTTGTAGTATCTCCTTCTGTGTTCTGTGCTGCGCTGCACCCTTTTCATCGTCGCTGCAGCTGGTCTGAAATTACAGTAAGGCAAGATGTCATGCAGTTCAGATAGTTTTGCATTTCAGACCCTAAAATGTCTCCAGTTGATTGGGCATCACATCTAGCTCTAACTCGGGTGTCAAGGTGTAAAGACTGGTAGGGGGTGTCTGTACTTCTGCTCTCTATATGGTAGAGGAGAGGCACAGCAGACCCCAGCCAAGATTCTCTATAAGGTAGCAATGGACGAGCAATCAAGGCCTAGCTTCTCAGGAGGTGATGCGGGCTGGTTCTTAAGTACAGTGTAGTCCCCGAACCCCCACAAAGGAATGTCCACACACTGTATTACTGAAAACACAGTCTTTATATAATTAATATTCAAAGGTATGTACACGATCACAATAACGCATTTTATACTCGGAAGTCAATAATGATAAATATATACAATTCTAAAGTGGTACCACTAATGTTATCGAATCTCATTAAAGTGCATAAACTGTACGGTTAAAATGTCACACAGATTAAAAACGAGGAAACCAGCAATAGAGATAGGCAGGAACGTAAGATGGTTGAAACAATAGGCAGAATGCTGGCCCCGTTACCTAGACACAGTTCTGTGTGGAGATCCCCCCACCTGGGCAACCTGTAAAATAAGGATATATCGCACAAGCCCAGTCCATATGTTCAATAGTCTCACTTCTTCCTACTAAGGTTTTACCCCCCCCAATGTACCTGGTGGAGTAGAGTTCTCCGACGATGCGTCGACCGATCCTTCTTGAGTGCCTCCCTTTCAGGCGGGAGCCACGGATCATAGAGAGGTGTCGGGGAACTTGGCGTTCGGTGTCGGGAATCAACGGCCCTTCTTGAGTGCCCTCCCTTTAAGGCGGGAGTCACGGGTCGGCGAACGTCCGACGGTGAACAGGTTGAACTACGGCCGTGAAGTGGCAGCTTCGTTCCTAGCGGTGCTCGTCGACGACAGAGCGTTGGCGTCCTGCAAGGAAGAGGCGTGCGGGGCACCTCGGTGACGATAGTTCTGGACCGCAAAGAGATGATGAAGAACTGTGGCCCAGCAAGGGCGTCGAGTCGTCAGCGTCTCTGTGGTCTTTAGGTTGCGGGAAACCCACCGGTGGATGCTCCTCGGCGCTTCGACGGTCGGGCCTCCTCCAGCGGGAGAAAAGCAGATGGCGATGCAGGCGAGAGCGTCCGATGATCAATTGAAGTTCTTAGGCAAACGGGAGCACGACGGCTACGGTCGGCGATGGCGGTCGTCGACAGTGGTGGAAAACAACTCGAGTGCTTCTCCTTGGAGTTCCGCAGCAGTCCCCGTATCGGGTCGGCAGAATGTCGAAGGTCTGTCTACCAGGGAGCGTTGGCAAAGATCAGCTGTGCACGATGGTCCCTCGTAGCTCGGGAAGAGGGCGCCTTACTAGGTCCTCTCTTGGTCAGTCCTTGGAGGCACAACAGCTTTCAGATTGTGAAGGAGAGCAACAGCAATTCTTCTCGTCCAGCAGGGCTTCAAGGTCAAGCGTCAGTTACTCCAGTTACTCGTCGTAGTGGACTTCAGCTTCTGAACACGATTCCTAGCAGTGAGAGGTCCCCAGATATACTGTTGATCTCCCATTCATTCCGCTGGGTCACACTCAAGCATCCAATCACGACTATGGGCATTCATGCAGGCAGGCAGCCAAAAAGGCACACGAGGTATTCAGGCCATTCACTTCTCTCCAGACACTCACAACAAGTTATGTGTATTGGGACAAGTACCGAGCCATTCAACACTCCAAGCCGCATTCATACCGGTTTCGGGCAGGGTTGTCTCAGTCATTGTGTCAACCACCAGATACTAGACACCCACAACACAGAACGCATATTCGTCACACACTCTATTCACCCAGGTCCCACCCACAGGAGGTACCCACAACATACATCACCGGGAAGGCTCCAGCTAGTCTGGCCGGGCCTTCACAACAACACCAAATATGGAATTTCCATCCAACAGCCAGTCAGGGGGAAGGGACAGAGTCAGGGCTTCCCAGGACTTTGGGAAAACAAGGTAATGGGTAATAGAAAGCAAGAGGCCACAGGGGCCATTTTGTGATCCAGAATCAACTGATCCCAATGGTAGGGCCGGGGTATCCCAAAATGGAGGATACTGCGCGCACCTGTCGAATTCAGCATGGAGCTGCCACCAGCACATACCCTGCTCTGTGGGCCACCCACAGGTGCCCAAAAACATACACTAGGGGCACAGGGTTGTACCCCCACCCATGGGTGCCATAAGGGTATCCCACGGGTCCGTTCACCAAACCAAAAGAGAGAGAGCTGCACCGCCAGGAGTCCCACATGAACTCCTGCGTGGAAAACACGACAGAACACATGATAAAAAGCAGTAAAGGACAAGGATACGGAGGACCTGTCCCTCAGATGCATTTCCAGCATCATAGTCGCCCCCCCAGACTGAGGTGGAGGGTGCCTAATCTCCCACGGGATAGACACCCTCATCCAGACGGTCAACATACCTTCTGGAAAGGCCATCTGCATTAATGTGACTCTTCCCTGGTCTGTGCTCTATGGTGAAGTCTAGCCCTTGCAGGCTAATAGACCACCTGAGCAGTTTTGGGTTTTCACCCTTCATCTGCATAAGCCACTTTAGGGGCTTATGATCTGTTTGGACCTTGAAAGTAGACCCCGTAAGGTAGGGCCTAAAATGCCTAAGGCTCCAAACTATACTAAAACATTCCTTTTCAACAGTAGCCCACCTAAGTTCTCTACCCTTGAGCTGTCTACTGATGAATATGATAGGATGTCCCTTTGTCATCTAACTGGGACAAGACAGCTCCAATTCCGGTGTCGCAGGCATCCATCTGGACGATAAAGGGTCAGCTGTAGTCAGGCGCACACAACACGGGTGCCCGACACAGACTTTCCTTCAAGCCATCAAAGGCCCTCTGACAGTCTTCAGTCCAATTAACCTTCCTAGGCTGTTTGGGTGAAGTCAGAGCTGTCAGTGGTGCAGCTATGGTTCCATAGTCCGCCATGAAATTGCGATAATACCCAGTGAGGCCCAAAAAGGCTCTCACCTGGGTTTGAGTAGTGGGAGTCTCCCAGTCCTGTACATCCTGTACCTTACTGGGGAGAGGTTGGATTTGACCCCCTCCTACCTCATGACCAAGATACGTGACTTTCCCCTGAGCTATCTGGCACTTGGTGGCCTTGATAGTGAGGTTAGCCCTCTTTAAGGCCTGCAACACTCTACCCAGATGTGTCAAGTGCTCTTCCCAAGTGGAACTGTAGACGGCAATGTCGTCTAAATAAGCCACACAAAAGGCTTCCAGCCCACTGAGAGCATGATTGACCAATCTCTGGAAGGTGGCAGGGGCATTCTTCAACCCAAAAGGCATGACCCTAAACTGGTAGAGTCCCTCTGGTGTTGAGAACGCCGTCTTTTCCTTGGCATGGTCCGTCAGAGCTATTTGCCAATAGCCTGAGGTGAGGTCAAAGGTGCTCACAAATTTGGCAGCACCTATGGTGTCTACGAGCTCATCAGCCCTGGGCAATGGGTGTGCGTCAGTTTTGGTGACGGCATTGACTCCTCGGTAGTCCACACAGAACCTCCAATCCTGGGTACCTGCCTGGGAACTTGCCTTGGGGACAAGGACCATGGGACTGGACCAGGGACTGGTTGAGGGTTCAATAACACCCAGATTCAACATCTTGGCGACCTCAGCCTGGATGTGGTTCTTAACCGTATCTGACATTCGGTAGCTCCTGCTCTTGACAGGCACTCTGTCACCAGTGTCAATCTCGTGCTTACACCACAATGTAAGGCCTGGCGTTAGCAAAAATAGAGAGGCATACTGCTGGAGCAAAGTCCTGCAGGCCCTCTGCTGCTCAGTTGTCAAATCTGGATAGAGCTGCACTCCCTCCACTGAGCCATCCTGAGGGTTGCTATGCAGCAAATCAGGAAGGGGCTCACTCTCATCCTCTTCTTGCTCAGAAGCTAGCAAGAGACATGAGACTTCTGTTCACCGGTGGAAAGGCTTGAGCCTATTAACATGGAATACCTGAGGGGCTACCCCTGGGATTCCCATGTCAACCAGATAATTGACCTCGCCCATCTTGGAGATTATCCTGAAGGGTCCAGTCCATTTATCTGCCAATGCTCGAGGCTTGTTAGGCTCCATCACAAGGACCTCCTGTCCCGGAGTCCAATCCACTTGCGATGCTTTAAGGTCATGCCAGTATTTGTTCAATTCCTGGCTGGCCTTGAGATTCGCTGTTGCTTGACCCATCATATGTGTCATCCTCCGTCTGAGGCCTAACACATAGTCCCCCACTTGCTTGGCGGGACCGGGAGGGGTGGCTTCCAAACCTTCTCTGATTAAGGCGAGGGGCCCCCTCACAGGATGTCCAAAGAGTAACTCAAAGGGGATGAAACCAACACCCTCTTGAGGTACCTCTCTGTAAGCAAACAGCAGGCATGGCAGGAGGAGATCCCATTTCCTCCTTAGGGGCTCTTCCAAAGCACCTAGCATGCCCTTGAGAGTTTTATTAAACCTCTCAACCAGACCATTGGTCTGGGCGTGGTAAGAAGTGAAGAACTTGTAGGTTACCCCGCACTCTTTCCACATGGTCTTCATGTAACTAGACATGAAGTTGGATCCTCGGTCAGAGACAACCTCCTTGGGGAATCCAACACGGGTGAAAATGCCCAGGAGGACCCGGGCAACCACCTTGGCTGTAACAGTCCGAAGGGGTATAGCCTCAGGGTACCTGGTGGCATGATCTACCAACACCAGGATGAACCGATGTCCACCTGATGTGGGAGGGTCAAGGGGACTGACGATGTCGATGCCCACCTTCTCAAACGGTGTGCCAACCACTGGCAATGGCTGCAGTGGGGCGATGACACTGCCTCCAGTCTGGCCAGACAACTGACAAGTTGGGCAGGTCCTGCAGTGGGACTCCACTTCTACTCCCATCCGAGGCCAGTAGAAATGGGCAGAGAGCCTCTGCTTAGTCTTCTTGGTACCAAGATGACCAGCCAAGGGCACCTCATGCGCCAACTGCAGTAGGAAGGGCCTGTAAACCTGGGGTACCACCAACCTCTTGAGGGCACCAGGTTCAGGCTTAGTGGGCTCACTAACAAGGAGCTCACCCTCCCAATAAATCCGGAATGTCCTAGGCACTTCTCCGTGTGCCTGGGAGAGGGCCTGTTTCCTCAGACCCTCAAGAGAGGGACACTCTCTCTGTCCTTTACAGAAGTCTGCCCGGGAGGATCCCCCTTCAGCTAACAAGCAGTGAAGATCGGGATGATCCTCCGGGTTCAGAACCTCTCCCACAGGAGAGTCTTCTGGCTCTTCTCCCACAGGAGTTGAGACAGGGTTTACCACTGGACCCAGCCCATCCGGTGCATGGATCCCAATGGGTGCTGTAGGAACAGCAGGAAGAGAAGGAGATCCCCCCACAGAGGTGGCCTTCTTGCTCTTCCATTGTCTTGCCTTAGGCCACGTCTTCGGCTCGGGTACCTGACTCACAGCCAGACCCGGTGTCACCTGTGATCTAGTGACCGCAGCAGCAGTCATGGGAAGACCATCCGCGATCAATCCCAACTCGACCAGATCGTTACCTAACAGAATGTTAGCAGGGACGTTGTCCTGAACCAGGACAGGAAGCTTTGCTGTCTTGTCTCCAATTACGAGTGTTACTCGGGCTACAGGCGATAATTTGGGAGGCCCACCAGCTAACCTGGTGGTTCTCAGAGGAGCATCTACATAGTCCTCTGGCTTGATCAGGGTCCTGCCCACCACTGTCATGCTTGCCCCAGTGTCTCTCAAACCAGTAGAAGGCTGGCCATTCAGGAGGACACTTCTCAAAAATCTACGGGTGTTCTGTGGGATAGTCGCCAGTACTTCCGCGTACTGGTCCCAGGCCCCAAGGGACACTAAGGAAATCTCTACGGGAGGACCAAATGTGATCCCTGTAGAGGAGGGGAGGACAGTGGCCTCCACCTCAGACATGGGGGAAGGGTAGGTCAGGCTGACAGCCTGTATTCCGAGTGCCTTACCTTTACACTTGGAGTCATCCCTTTTGTGATCCAGAGCCCCACAGTCCCAACAAGTGCCGGGAGTGCGGGGTACAGTACTGGAACCACCGGGAGCCTGCTTTGCAGCAGGTGGACCACTACTCTTATTCCCACCCACAGATGACTTATCCCCACTAGATTTTTGGGTCTTAGGAGAGGAGGGTTTAGGTTCATTCGACTGTGACTGCTTTTGGGACTCCTCAGCTTTCTGAGAGGCCCACTTTTCTTTGTCCCTGTCCTTCCCACTGGAGTCCTTAGGGGACATTGGGTGGGAAACCTACTTGTCAGCCAACCTAGCCAGCTTAAAGGGATCCAAAATGTTCTGGTCAGCAACATACTGACGCAGCTCTGGTGAACAGGCTTCCGAAAAATGCTCAAAAAACAACAGGTGGGACAATTCAACAAATGTTTTCACCTTGTAGCCATCAATCCACCCCATCATATTCATGTGCGCAGCACTCACCCAGTCGACCCAAGACACATTCTCTCTTTTCTTAAAATCCCTGAACCTTTTAAGGTATTGGGTAGGCATCTTGCCAAACTTGGAAATCAAAGCAGATTTCATACACTCATACTGACCCCTTTCTTCCACACTCAGCTTCAGAATACAGTCATATCCCGTTTGAGGCACTCTGCTTAGAAAACACTTAGCCCAATCTCTTTTGTCAACATCATGAATTGCACAAGCCATTTCAAACGCTTCAATACATTGGAGGATATCAGAACCCTCCGAAAACACACCAACCAAATCCTTCATAAATGTAGTTGCCGGGGACCTGACACTCTCACTGGGTTTCGCTGAAGACTCTACTCGAGCTTTCTCTAGCTGGATTCTCTGACATTCAGTGTCCTTGTCTTTGAGTTCAAGATCCCTATTCTTGAGTTCAACTTGTTGAGCCAACTCCTCTTTCTTAAGTTCAGCATCTATTTCCAACTTGCGATATTCAAAGGCCAATTTCATCCTTAACAACTCAAGCTCCAAGGTATTGCTGGGGTTCGGAACAGAGGCAGCAGGAATGGCGGCATTCCCAGAAACAGATTCAGTAGAAACCCCAGGGGCAGAGTCCTCATTGGTTGTATTCCCCCCTCATCAAGGTTTTCACCATCGGTCTGGTAGTCCACCAGGGCAGCTATCAGCTCCGCCCTAGACTTATCCACAAAGTCTAACTCCCTGGCTTCACAAGCACTCTGGAGAGCCTCTAAGCTCATCCAAGTCAATTTACCATTCGCAATAGACTGCATTGCTTGTAATGCAGTTATTTTGTACACACCCAAACCTTAATCTAATAAAGTGCAGATATTTTGTAAGTGGCACGGTTACACACTGATTCTTAAAACCATAAGCATCCCACTGCTGCCACCAGTGTAAAGACTGGTAGGGGGTGTCTGTACTTCTGCCCTCTATATGGTAGAGGAGAGGCACAGAAGACCCCAGCCAAGATTCTCTATAATGTGGCAATGGACGAGCAATCAAGGCCTAGCTTCTCAGGAGGTGATGCGGGCTGGTTCTTAAGTACAGTGTAGTCCCCGAACCCTCACAAAGGAATGTCCACACACTGTATTACTGAAAACACAGTCTTTATATAATTAATATTCAAAGGTATGTACACAATCACAATAACGCACTTTGTACTCGGAAGTCAATAATGATAAATATATACAATTCTAAAGTGGTACCACTAATGTTATCGAATCTCATTAAAGTGCATCAACTGTACGGTTAAAATGTCACACAGATTAATAACGAGGAAACCAGCAATAGAGATAGGCAGGAACGTAAGATGGTTGAAACAATAGGCAGAATGCTGGCCCCGTTACCTAGACACAGTTCTGTGTGGAGATCCCCCCACCTGGGCAACCTGTAAAATAAGGATATATCGCACAAGCCCAGTCCATATGTTCAATAGTCTCACTTCTTCCTACTAACTTTTTACCCCCCCAATGTACCTGGTGGAGTAGAGTTCTCAGACGATGCGTCGACCGATCCTTCTTGAGTGCCTCCCTTTCAGGCGGGAGCCACGGATCGTTGAGAGGTGTCGGGGAACTTGGCGTTCGGTGTCGGGGAATCGACGGCCCTTCTTGAGTGCCCACCCTTTAAGGCGGGAGTCACGGGTCGTCGAATGTCCGACGGTGAACAGGTTGAACTATGGCCGTGAAGTGGCAGCTTCGTTCCTAGCGGTGCTCTTCAACAACACCGTGTTGGCGTCCTGCAAGGAAGAGGCGTGTGGGGCACCTCGGTGACGATAGTTCTGGACCGCAAAGAGATGATGAAGAGCTGTGGCCCAGCAAGGGCGTCGAGTCATCGGCGGCTCTGTGGTCTTTAGGTGGCGGGAAACCCACCGGTGGATGCTCCTCGGCTCGTCGACGGTCAGGCCTGCTCCAGCGGGAGAAAAGCAGATGGCGATGCAGGCGAGAGCGTCCGATGATCAATTGAAGTTCTTAGGCAAACGGGAGCATGGCGGCTCCAGTCAGCGACGGCGGTCGTCTACAGTGGCGGACAACAGTCCGAGTGCTTCTCCTTGGAGTTCCGCAGCAGTCCCCGTATCGGGTCGGCAGCCTGTCGAAGGTCTGTCTACCAGGGAGAGTTGGCAAAGATCAGCTGTGCACGATGGTCCCTCGTAGCTCGGGAAGAGGGCGCCTTACCAGTTCCTCTCTGGGTCAGTCCTTGGAGACACAACAGCTTTCAGATTGTGAAGGAGAGCAATTCTTCTCGTCCAGCAGGGCTTCAAGGTCAAGCGTCAGTTACTCCAGTTACTCGTCCTAGTGGACTTCAGCTTCTGAACACGATTCCTAGCAGTGAGAGGTCCCCAGCTATACTGTTGATCTCCCATTCATTCTGCTGGGTCACACTCAAGCATCCAATCACGACTACGGGCACTCATGCAGGCATGCAGCCAATCAGGCACACGAGGTATTCAGGCCATTCACTTCTCTCCAGACACTCACAACAAGTTATGTATATTGGGACAAGTACCGATCCATTCAACACTACAAGCCGCATTCATACCGGTTCCGGGCAGGGTTGTCTCAGTCATTGTGTCAACCACCGGATACTAGACACCCACAACACAGAATGCATATTCATCACACACTCTCTTCACCCAGGTCCACCCACAGGAGGTACCCACAACATACATCACCGGGAAGGCTCCAGCTAGTCTGGCCGGGCCTTCACAACAACACCATATATGGCATTTCCATCCAACAGCCAGTCAGGGGGAAGGGACAGAGTCAGGGCTTCCCAGGACTTTGAGAAAACAAGGTAATGGGTAATAGAAAGCAAGAGGCCACAGGGGCCATCTTGTTTTCCATCAGGAATCAACTGATCCCAATGGCAGGGCCGGGGTATCCCAAAATGGAGGATACTCTGCGCACCTGTCGAATTCAGCATGGAGCTGCCACCAGCCCATGCCCTGCTCTGTGGGCCACCCACAGGTGCCCAAAAACATACACTAGGGGCACAGGGTTGTACCCCCACCCATGGGTGCCATAAGGGTATCCCACGGGTCCGTTCACCAAACCAAAAGAGAGAGAGCTGCACTGCCAGGAGTCCCACATGAATTTCTGCGCGGAAAACACGACAGAACACACGATAAAAAGCAGTAAAGGACAAGGATACGGAGGCCCTGTCCCTCCGATGCATTTCCAGCATCACACAGGGAGTTCTCATTCTTCTTCCTGTGGCTATCTCGTGTGGTGTAAAATGATGGTCGGAACCTGGTTGGTTCCAAAGTGCATACAGTGCCAGTGGAAGGCAGTGCAACCATCCCTTCTTTAGAGTAAGCTTCAACTTGGCTATCCTCTCTTTTAACAAGCCATTGAGCTTCTCACAGAACTCATTACCTTGCGGATGATACGCCGATGAGAACTTGTGCATTATACCAAGCAGCAAGCTGATCTGCTCAAATATTGCATTAACGAAATGAGGGCCATTATCTGATCTCATGACTTTGCATACCCCCCACCTGAGGAACACTTGCCTCACTAGAAATTTGGCCGCACAGGTAGAGTCTGGGTGTGTACATGGACCTGACTCTATCCATCTAGAGAATGGACACACCACAACAATTAAATATCTGTACCCTTTACATACTTGAATCATGTCAACGTAATCGACATGCAGGTGCTGAAAAGGCCCATTTGACCTGGGGATTACTCCTCCCTCTCATTACTTTTAATGTGTGCCCCGCCATGAATTGCTGGCAGATTATACAGTTCACTATAAACAATGCAACGTGCTCAGCTAAATTTGGTGTGAACCAGTCTTCCGCGAGCGTTGCTACTAGATTCTCCTTTGTCATATGCGCCGGGTAATGCGCAAGTGCTATTATTGATCGGGCTACATGCATTACTGGTTTACCAGTGCTGTCTTGTCACGACAAGCTGTCAGAGGGGTTTAAAGAACTCCTTCGACGTCTCCACAGGTTTTTCTCTTCCTGTGGTGCCTCCCCTTGGAGTTCCATTAGCTGCGTTTGCCCAAGACTGTTATAGGCTTCAGGTGTCGTTCGTGCAACCATCATTCTCTCATTGGTATGGTCGACTTCCACTTCCATAATCGTCTCACTTTTGGATGGCATATGTTTGGCTTCCGTGTCTGCTGCTTGATTTCCGTGTGAGATAAAAAATCTGTTCCTTTTGTGTGGGCGGCGCATTTCACGACCTCAATGCCCACTGGGAGCTGTAGTGCCTTAATCTGCCTGTCCAATAAGGCTGCGTGCTGCACTGGCGTGCCGTCCGCTCTTAGGTAGCCCCTCCTTTTCCAGCGTGCTAGGCCTGTGTCCTCTGTTGACGTCACATAGGAGGAGTGACTCTATACCGTTACTTCCTGGTCTGCGTGATTTTCAATAGCGAGTATCAACGCCAATAATTCTGCAGCCTGTGCTGAATAATGAGATGGTATTCGTGAACTAAGAAGCACTCAAAATTCTCCATTTGCTGTGTGCTTCATTATAACAACACCTTTGTATCTTTGTCCATCCCCTTGATCGATCCTTGTAGACCCGTCAATAAAGACGATCTCTTCTTCTGCCAAGGCATTTTCTTTCACCCTGGGGATTTCATCATAGAAGTCTTCATAATTTGCACAGTAATGTATCGGTTCTCCTTCAGTGACTGGCTCTGCTATAAACATTTAATCGAAGGATTTGATATGATCACTTCATAAGCGGAAGCTCTCTGAGATGTCAATGTGCCCTTTGGTTTCTGTAGAATGGCAAATAGTGAGCGCTAGACGTACAACGTCATTGAACATCCCATTACAATAGTTGTAGCCTTCTCTATGGAAAACGCTGCGGCAGCTAAACTTTGTTCGCACAGGAAATGACCTCTCATTACTGGGTCCAAATTCCCACTATAGTATGCCAGGGGTTTGTACCCCGACGGGGTTCTCTGTGTGAGTACTGCTGTCATAATGCTGCCATTTGTGTGCAAAAACAGGTAAAATTCCTCTGCATAATTGGGAATCCCGAGAACTGGAGCTGTGTAACTAGCTCTTGAGTTCAGCAAACCTTTTCTCCATGGTCTCAGACCATTCGATCTTTTCTTTCGTCACTTGGGCCTTCTTTAGGGCCTGAAGTAAATGCTTACTGTAAGAGCTGTAGTCGAAGCCCCATGCCCTTACATAGTTGCATAGGCCTAAAAAGCTCTGCATCTGCTTTATCGTGCGCGGCTTAGCCATGTTCAATATGGCTTCAGCCCTTTCAGGGATCACCTTCTTTCCCTCATGTGAGATCAGCTGGCTTATGAACAGCACTTCGTGTTGGCAATATTGTAACCTTTCTTTGTCAACTTTATATCCTTTCTCAGACAGTATAGTCAGTAGCTGAACAGAATTGTGCCTGCATTGCTCTTCTGTTGTGCTGCAAATTGGAATGTCATCCACGTACTGCAGGACGATACTTTTTAATGCTATATTGCTTAGGTCCATATGCAGGACTCTGTTGAAAATAGAAGGAGACTCACAGTACCCCTGTGGCAGCCTCATGCTTTTCAGACACATTTGTCTGAACTTGAATGGCGTCAGATCTTGTGAGTCACGGTGCAACAGGATTGAGAAAAATGCATTTTTCAAGTAAATCACTGTGAAATATTTTGCCTCTGTGGGTATGTTACATAGAATTGTAGACAGGTTAGGGACTAGAGGGAACTCGGCCTCAACAATATTGTTTATTGGCCTCGGGTCTTGCACTAGCCTCCAAGACCCCCCTTTACTTTTTCACAGGGTACACTGATGTCTAACATGGTGACTCTGACGTCACTAAGATGCCCTGGTCCATCATGGCAGAAATTTTCTTGAAAATTCCCTCATCTGCCTCTCTGGAATGGGATATTGTCGGGCTCTTGGTAGAACTGCTCCTGGTTTCAGTTTAATCTTTACTTCTCCAACCCCCTTCAAGAGGCCTACGTCATAGGGGCCTGTAGTCCATACTGAGACAGGCACCTTGGCTTTGTCATCAAAATATTCAGGACGATCTAGTGCCAACATCATTCTCTGAGCTACCTCTCTCTTAATCATTTTCACCCAAAAGGTGAGACTCACTTCGACCATTGTCTCTCCTGTCTCTGCTTGTTCTTCAAACATCTCGTCATCGGTGATGTCAGTTAATCGATATCCTTCTTCAATGGCGATTACTGCGCACCATTGTCGGCCCTCGTCGTCATAACCATCAATCAATGCCACTCTCCCTCGCACTGCGGCTGTGTGTATCATCAAGGGAAATACTTGTCCCTCTTCCTCATGAATCGGTATTATTGGTCTAAATAGGAACTCATCAGGGGTTCTCATGGCTATGTCTGTGAGGCCTGGCAATCCTGCCATAGGCACACACATACCATATGCGAACATTTCTGGCTCTAATGGTATGGCCCTCATAGCTATGTGTCCTGAGTATGCTCTAATCATTTCCTATACATTTGAGTGGTGCATTCCTGGAGTGGAACATACTATGCCCTCCTCCGTGAACGTGTCATGTTTAACTTCGGCATAAAATCTCAACCCAAAATCTTTACTGGGGTCTGACGTGAATATAGCAAAGGCACATTCATTTCACATTCTCCTATAGAGCCTGGAAGTGCATTTGTGAAGGGAACTCGACTGGTAGCTCCTGTAAAACTCTGAGTAGCTATGGCATCGCCGGACAAGGAAAATGTGCCTTCACATATGCACGAGCGTGTTGCGCCCGTGTCAACGAAGAAGGAATATTCTTTACCCCCTATAACGACATCCACCCTAGGTTCCCTGTGAGGGTCCGGTATCACTGATAGGATAGAACACATCAGGGTTCCCAGTGAGCTGTCCTAGTTTATGCACAAATTTGGCCCATTGTGCACTTGTGGAATTACCCCATTCCCATTGTTACTTCCCCTTCCCGGGTTTGGAGTCTGCCCAGTGCTCATTGTCTGTGACACTTGCAACGGCACCTGTTGGACTGTCCTTGTGGAAAATGTCCCATGCTCTGAAGTTTGCACGCCTTGTTGCACTCCTGGCGCTTGTTGTTGCACTGTGTGATTCTGTGCAACACCCTGTTGTAAAATGCAGGCGGATTAGCCATGCCTGCTCCTGTTCCTTGGCCGTTCTGCATCATGCCTTGATTTCTGCATGTGCGTGCCAAATGCCCTGTCATTGCCACACAGCCAACAAACTGGTGGTGGTCGGATCATTTGCCCATTTGACATATCTTGGTTATCATTCTGTATATTTTGGAAACCTCCTTGATTATTTTGGAAACCTCCCTGATTGCTCTGCCATCCTCTTCCCCTGAATCCTCTTCCCCTTGGATAAAATCCTGTATTGCCCTGATTATTCTGCTGTGGACTAGCCACCTACGGCATGCTTGATTCAGCTGTACTAGTTATCATGGCTCCCTCAAGAGCATATTTTGACAATTGCTTTTGCACCAATTTCACTTCCTTACCTTTTCGAGTTGCTTTCTTTTTGTGATTCCTTTCCTGCAACAGTCTACAATAATGTGTGATGGTCAACTTTATTTCAGCCCAAGGCTTGGCTTCAATTCCCACCAATTTCTTGAGTTGTGTCTGCACCGGCTCTGGCATCCCTTTGCACAATATATGGTAAAATACAGGTATAGATCTCGTCCACGATTCATGAGTCTCGAGCACCCATGTATTTTGGAAATTCTTTATATTAATTAACGGATCCTCAGAATCCTTCCATTTTTGAGTCATTATAGCTCCCATATCAGAAGTATCTAGGTATAGCACTGGTAGCACTTTCCATACTGCGGCTCTACAATTGTTAAATGGAACTCCGTCATGCAAGGTATTCATTGTGGTTACACCAGGGTAGCCTGAACGTGCCCACACATCGTCTGCTCTCTCACCAAGTATGGCGATCAGGAGACCTTTGATGTCCCCTGTGGCTAATGTGTTTCCTCCTGTCATTTTTTCTAACTCATGTATCCATTTTCCTGCTCCCGACGTCAGCATTGGAAGCTTGTTTTTCAAATTTTCTTGATCCATGTGTGGCCATGGAATATATTGGGGTCTTATTCCCCCCTTCTCGAGCAACGGAAATTGGAATGTGTAGCCCTCTCTCTCTTCTCTCATTGTTCTCCTGTCTATTGCAGGGGTAATATTCCTGAATCGCCGTCTACCTGTCAATGCCCTTAGTCTGTCCAGGTAGGGCGGCGAAGACACCCCCCTCTGACCGTCAGATACTTCTTCATATCGGTCAGGCTGCATGGCGGACTCTGATGCTCTCGGTGTAGATTTGCTATTGTCTGACCACCTTATTCCTTTTTCCCTTGGGAGTCGTCTTTCGCTCCGTCCCTCTTCCTCATTTTCCGCGCACTCCTCCCTTTCGGAGTTGGACATTTTCTGTCCCCAAATAGTGCAACTTCACATATCCTCTTTGTTCCTACTTATTTCTAATCTATCCAGAGATAGCTCTCTATTCCCACTACTTCGAGTGACCTCCTCAGTGTCATACAGCTGAGCGCTTTCCAGGCACTCGTCTTCCCTCTCCCCTTGGGGCATTTGTTCAAGCCCCATCTCATATATATAATATAATTACATATAATATATTCTATTGATCGTTTCTCCGATGCTTCTGGTGTCGAAGTCATCGTCAATATTTGCCTTAGATGTGCCTGGTACTGAATCATACGCAGGAAAGAATTCTTTGATGTCTTCCCAGTCTACAACTGGAGCAGGTTTTTTAACCTCTCTCCCCAGATATTCAAGATCGCATGCTCTCTGTCTTTGCTAACGTTCTACGTCGTCATCAAATTCCTTGTGTTTCGTCGCCTCTCCTCTGACCCTATCTTCTTCCTTTCTCTTTTCATTTCTACGTTCATTTGCCTTTCGAGTTTTGTCATCTCTTCATCTTCTTATTCTTTTCTCATGTATCCTTTGCTCTTCTTTTAACCTTTGCTGTTTCTGTCTGTCTTGATCGTTGGCTGCTCTTGGGTTGTGATCGAGCTGTCTTTCTTGCTCTTCGCGATATAGCTGTTCTCGCCTTTGTCCGTCTTTCCTTCTTATCCTTTCGTCTCTTAACTCCTTCTCTTCCCCTGCCTCTGTGTCTCATCTAACCTCTCCTTTTGTTTCGCATCATCAATGCCTTTCTCATCGAGTTTTAATAAAATGTGTCCTCCCATCCATTTGTCTTTTGCAAATGCTATCTCATCAGTTCTATCTTCGCTTCCCTTCCATCTCTTTCCTTCTCTCTCTTTGTCGAGAGATGTACTTGTTTGTGCCTGATCTCTTCTTTCGTCGTCACGTCTCCCCTTTTTCTATGGGACTGCAGAATTAATATTTTTGTCCTTATCTTTCCCTTGGTTTTCGTCACTACTACGTGTAGGTGACTCATATGTGGGGTTGCTATACCCCGTAGCTGCTTTAAGTTCTCTCAGTGGGTATAGCCCCTCATCCTTACTTTCTTCAATTTTTGTTTTTCGGGTGGGGCGCAGGTGGCGCAGTAGGTGTCTCACCCCCCTCTGTGCATACATTAAGTATCCAATCTGTTGGCAGCTCATCCTCCTTTCCCTGTTCATACATGTTCCATAACTCGAGAACAGCAAGGCGTTTTTCGGCTTTTCGAACTTCTTGCCTGTATATGTGGCATGCAAATATGTCATCATATGTTGTAAGACAGCTTTAGATAAAGACCCATTTTGTGGCCAAGGCATAAACATTTTATGGGCGGTACCTTTAACCCATTCAGTACTATATTTCTTTAACTTGGGTGCATGTTTTGGCAATTGTTTGCATAAGTGTGCCAATGGAGTCATGTCTTCCATGCTTATATCTGTTCCCTTTCGTCTTATATAACAATTGTCAACGCTTTCGTGTGGTTTGAACAGTTTCTAACAATATGAGCAAGCACCAAATTTTGATATCTTCTGATTTACTCAAAAAACATCAATTCACATGCAACTTTATCTCAGCTATTAAATCGCACAAAATTTAAATCAGTTCTCTAAGAAAAATATTTTACATATGACGTTGCAACAAAACATGTAAGACAGACGCTTGACAGACTAAACGGACACCAGCTGGACACAAACATCTCTGCCTCTAATCATTACCCCTTCATGGAGTATAACCGTACCTCTTTCACAACGTCTTTAAACTTTGTGGTAGTCTATTTGTTCCCCATTATGTGGAACTCTGGGTACACCTTTCTTCTAGCCGCTATATTAAAGCGTAGGAATAAGGCAAATCCTCTCACTTCTCGGGTGTCTGCCCCGGTAACCTCTTTCTTCTCGGGTGTCCTCCTCGGTAACCTTTATTTATTTAATTATTTTCAAGTCATTATCCCCTTATGTATATACAGTCTTCTCTTACTTCTAACTATATTTTGTTTTCCCTTCTCCCTCCGTTACCTTTTCCCTTTATTTGTTGTAAGGCATGCACTATTTGCCAAAACATTCAATTTTTTGTTTCACTCACTGTTCGCATTGTTCCTCTATGGACCCTCGGGATAACTGCCTTTGTTACTGCCTTCTTCAACTTTTCACCCGCTCAGCTGCTCGTAGGAATGGGAAGGGAAGTGTGGGGAACACGGGTGCCTACAGGCCCTTTCTACAGGTAATTTCTAAACTACCACTGTCTACGGGGAGCTTCACGGTCTACTCATCCGAATGGCAAAGGACTCGTGATATTGCCGAAGACCTGGAGTTACTTTATGTGGACGGTCAATAGGTGTCTTACTTTAATCAAAATTGATAGTCGATAACCATCAAATCTCTGCTACCAAGTGTACTGGGGAGACCCCCGGCAGGCCCATAGAGCTGAGGTTTGTTCCAAAGTACTTTAGGACGAGATAGCTGCACCTTTGTGATTAATGGGGGTGCAGATTTTATTACTCCAACACCAATCAATAAGGACAACTCAATGGTTTGGCAAAGGTAGTCCGTTTAATGACAAGTACAAAAAACGGGGAGTCATGGAAATCAGCAGTGATGCGATAGTCCGTCCCGCTTCAACTCCAATGAACTTCATACAAACAGTGACATTTATACGGAACGTGTAACACTCAAAAGTTAACATGCAATTCTATTGGTTAGGAAAAGGTTACTTTAATATAGGTACTATATCTGTATATGATAACGGAGTGAGGAGATTGGGTAAACACTATCAGGTGGGCGTCTAAATTAATATTGTAGACGTCACTAAGAGTATGACGTCCCATTGGTTCTACTATCTATAGGAACCTAGATTATTTGGTACATTGTGATTGGGTTGGCATCGACCCATGCATACATTTCCACTTTACTTAGCAGCACGCAGAACGTTCAGCCAGGTGCAGGGTGCCCCCCAGCTAACCGGGCCCCTCCAATTAAGGCTACAATCAATCATTGCTTCAGCAACTATGTGTCAATTATTTTATTTTGGTTGGCCTCGAAACTGCATCTTCTGTCTGGAAAAGTTCTGATATCTCCGTCTGGGCAGATGCCAAGAGTAGGTATGGACCCGTGCTCCTTCTCGCTAGGCTGGTCCCATGCTACTCACGCCGTGAATTTGTCTAGTTTCTCTCAATTTGTGCATTTAATTCTTATTCGGCTTGCCACCTGCTTACGCCTCCTTATCTTGACCTTTCAAAGACAGGATATTCTGTTCTTAAGTTTCAATTATGTGAAGCTACTGTTCGTTCCTTCTATTGGTCAGACCTTGGCTCCTCCTGGTGCAAGTTGCATCTGCTGAGTTTCGAGTTAGCCGTTTCTTCTAGTTTAGCTAGAATATGAATCTTGTCCTGTTTGGCCTCTAGTAACCTGAGTTGATTCTGCTTTTTGTGTAAAGTGGACTCGCACTTATAATACTGTGCTTCGTTTTGAGGTAGATTATGTATAATGGCGCTTGCTGCTCTATTCTTCTACTTAGCATAGCAAGCCACACTGTTTTCCTAGCTTTCTTGTGGTTACAAGCAAATGTACAGGAGTTAGCTGGTTGAATGTCTTCATCCTGCTTACAGCTTAAGCTTCTTTGTATTTCAACAATGTTTTCTTCTTCGAGGTTCACGATGTCCTTATTCATGGCGTTTCGTCTCTTTGTGCCATCCTTGGATCATTATATCTTCTATCTGCGAGTCCGTCCGGGCCTTCGTGACGTCACCATTCGTCTTCCATTAAGGCCTTTTTGGTTTCTTCCGGGACGGTACTTAGGCAATCTTCATTTTGTCTCATTTGCTGGTAGGGTTTTCTCAATGGATACCTTACTGCCCATGGTTTTCTGGGTATTGGTACTGCAATAGGTGTTGCTCTTCTGATAGGTACTGGGCAGAGCCCTTCTGCGGCTCTCTGCTGGTTTATTTGCTCAACATACGTCACATATTTTGGTGTGAACGTTCCTGGTACTTCAAAATGGGAGACTGGAGTGCAGGCTTTATTTGGGACCTCCTCTACAAGTGCCACTTCAAACATCATCAGAGCATACCCAATGCAAGGCGTGTAATAGCTTTTGCAACAACTCAAAGTCGATGTGTTCTTGGCCATGTTGCTTGGGTCCTTCTGACCGGCCCCATCCCTTCACTGCCACACACACTAAGAAGTCTTTGGTGGGTCCTCATTCCTTCTAATTTACAATAAAAATCTATGGCTGCAAGGTGCCCAAACACCCATCTCCTGCTTTTTCCTTCTCCATGTGCCCATGCCACAAATGCATGCACCAATCCTCTAGTGAACAGTCTGATTTTGTAATGCTTCTGACACACTCAAAAACTTAACGTAGCCTTGCCGGTACTGGGACCTAACGCCTGGTGTAAGCGATCGCTCCCCCAAGTTCCAGAGCATCTTGTCCACGACACCAACTGCCACCAATTTATTTTAAAATGTATTTATTGGCATTTATCATTTTTTCATTTGCATGACATAAAATATGTCCATAGTTAGAGAATAATAAGCATTTCGTAATAAGACATTAACGTTTAACAATTCAACTTTAACTGTCTCCAAGTGCTCCTTCCATCATGGCAGGGCAGTCTGTCGGTTCAGAGGGGGTTGGGCAAGCCGAGGGGAGAGGGGAGAGGGGACTTGAGCTTGTAAGGACCCAGTGAAGTTGTGGCTAGTTGCTCTCGGGGTCCTGTGATGTTGGTTGTGAATTCGTTTTCCATAGGTTTGTTCTTGTTCATGGGGGCTTGTCATCCGAGGGGTGAAACAAGGATCCTGTGAGTTCTTTCCAGGCCGTTAGGGTCATGCTCGAGGCATGCGTGGACCTGGCAACACGGTCTTCCCATGCCTTTGTTTCAGCTTGTACCCAACGTTCCAATTCTCTGTGCCATACCTTTTGTTGGGGTCCTGCGGGTTTTTTCCAGGACATTGCAATTGTCCTTTTTGCCAGTATATACATGATGTCCATTAATTTGGCCAGGTGTTTAAGTTTGGCTGGCCTGGGGTAAGTTCCCAGAAGGCATTCGTCCGGGGTCCACTTGTACCTAGTCAACCCTGCTTTTTCGCTTGTCAGCTGTACGGTGGTCCACAGGGACTGTGTTTTGGTGCACGACCAGAACATGTGAATCAGGTCCGCATTATTCTCTCCGCACCAGGTGCAGACAGAGTGTGGTGATTTATTGAATTTCGCCAGCCTGGATGGGGTTAAATATGTTCGGTATAACAGGTTCAGTTGTATTTGTCTAAATCTGTGGTTTCTGGAGACTGCTTTAGGGTACGCTAGAGCCCTCTCCCATTCTCCATCAGCCATTTCCCGGCCCATGTCCGTTTCCCATCTTCTTTTCAGATCAGCACTTCAGCCATCGTCGTATAGGTCTCCCCATGTATATATCCCTTTTTCTTCCCAGCGTCTGAGGTGTTGCAGGTCCATGTCGGTTCTGCATAGGTCCGAGATCATTGGTATGTCTGGGGAGTAGTGATGCTATGCGTGGGCGAGTGCCTCTGCTCTGTGCCATACTTTTCGCCCTAGGGCAGCCAAGAAGGGGGCATTTCACATCAGGTGGCTGGAGGCCCAAATAAGTTCCTTCAGATGGATCGGGGAGACCAAGGGTTGTAGCAGGGGCGTCTCAGATGTGGTGTCGTCTGCTAGCCACTTGGTCACAAAACTGAGTTGCGCTGCCAAATAATATTTCTCGAAGTTTGGGAGTTGAATTCCCCCATGGCTATGCGTGAGGACCAAGGTGATGAGTGCTATCTTGCGTCTTCCTTTCCCCCATAGGAAATCACGGGGTATCACTTCTAGCAGGCGAAAAAAGGAAGCATTGATGTAGTAATGTACATTTTGGAACCTGTACAGGAATCTAGGGAGGACAATCATTTTAATTATTGAGGCTCTGCCCATCATAGACAGGGGATGTTTTGCCCAGAAGTTAATGGATTTCCTTAAGACAGGGATTGCTGATTTCGTGTTGTGTTCGTGCATCAGTGCAGGGGTGTGCATTATGTGTATTACCAGGTATTTAAACGAGGTGACCTCCCAATGTATCCCCACCGAAGGAAGTTCTACAATATTCTTGTTCTTGAGAACAGCTAGAGAGAAGAGGCAGGACTTCGCCCTGCTAAATTGTATGCCTGAGACCTTCGCAAAGTTGTCTAAGACGTCTAGCATTGTGGGCACGTTATTGTGTGGGTCTGTGACATATAGCAGCACATCGTCTGCATAAAGTGAGATGATGTGGTCCACACCCCCCAGGCATATCCCAGCATCGAAGAATTGTTTCTGAAAATAGATGGCAATAGGTTCCAGTCCTAGTACATAAGCATGGGGGATAGTGGACATCCTGCCTAGTGCCCCTGCATATGTCCCAGACCTCAGATACATACTTTCTGGTTTTTATCCTAGCCCTGGGTTTTGTATAAAGTATCTTGATCCACCTAATGAACCCCGGGCCAAAGCCGAAACCTTCTAGAATCACTATGAGCCATTCCCAATATATAGAATTGAATGCCTTAATGGCATCAAGGGATAGCAGTGCACATACCTCCGTGCTAGCCTCAGTTTGGTTTATAACCTGTTGTAATCTGCGTAAGTTCATGGTCGTGTTCCGGCTCGGTATGAAGCCGCACTGATCCATGTGCACGATCTCCCCTACGATTCTAGCCAACCTCTTCGCTAATATCGTTGTCAGTATTTTCACATCATAATTGAGCATGGCTATTGGGCAGTAAGAGGCGCATTTGTCGACAGGTTTGTTAGGTTTAATTATCAGGATCAAAAGGGTCTCTCTCATGCTGTCGGGCAATATCCCTCTCTCATATGCTTCTTGAAAAACCTCATGTAATAAAGGTGTTAGGGAGGTCTCGTACGCTTTATAAAACTCAGCGGGTAGCCCATCGGTCCCAGGGGTCTTGCAGTTGGCCAGCGATTTAATCGCCTCTGTTATATCTTCGGTCGTGATGTCTGCATCTAGGGCCTCAGTCTGTTGAAGGGTTAGTCTGGGGAGTCCTATTTCCTCCAAAGTATCTGTGATTTGGTCTCGGGGAACTTGGTCCTTGTGGGAGTATAGGTGTTCATAAAAGCGCTTGAAGGCGTCATTTATGCCTTGTTGTGTTTGGAATTCATTGCCCTCTGCATCCTGTATCTTGGTGATTGTGTGTGTGGGGTGGTCTTTCTTGCACAGCCAGGCCAGCATTCTACTCGGCCTGTCAGCCTCTGTGTGTGCTCTGTTAGTCTTGGTGGTGTAGTCGAATTTAGCTAGTCTATCCCATGCCGATGTGCATTTAACTCTAAGTGCTTTGAGGGTGTCCTCTCTCTGGTGAGTGTTCACCGGGGTGGCCTCAAATTGCTCAATCTCTTGCTCCCACTGGTCTAGTTCGCCTCGCAGCTGTTTTCTAATACCTCCCGCTTTGTTATAGTTTCCTCCCTTATCACTAGTTTTAGGGCATCCCACATCGTGCTCAGGTGAACAACACTTCCGGTATTTACCTCTATAAAGTTATCTATAAAGTCGTGCAGCTCCTCCCTGAATGCCAGGTCACCCAGGGCGTCAATCGGCATTCTCCACATAGGGATAGGGGGGGTCTAGGGCCAGCGTGGTTCCATTCTACTAGAAGTGGCGAGTGGTCTGAGATGGTTCTCCCTAGGTGTTGTGCACTGTCTATTTGTGACAGGTGTTCTTTGCTAATGAAAACATAATCTAACCTCGTATGAAGGTCATGTGGGGAAGAGAAGTACGAGTATCCCCGGGCGTTGGGGTGCTGCTCCCTCCATGTGTCAGCAAGATCTAGTCCATCTATTAATAGGGATAGGGCTACCGTGGCTGCTGAGGGACCTTTCGGGTGGGGCTGGGACCTATCAGGGTTGGGGTCTCGTACACAGTTGAAGTCCCCTGCCCAAAAAAAGATGCCGTGCCTGTATGGGGCGATTTTGGGATACATTGAGTTCAGATGTGCCGGAATATTAGTGTTGGGAAGATAGGAGTTCACTATTCATACCTCTTCCTGTTCTAGTCGGCCCCACAGTATCGCAAACCTGCCTTCCGGATCTATCTCGGACTTAATAAAATGGAATGGGAGTTGGGGGTAAATCCAGGTGTATACTCTTCTGGCATATTTGGAGTAGGTGGTTCCAATTCCTTGTCCTCCCCAATGCTCGCCTAATTTGGCCAGAGAGTCCGCCGTGCAATGTGACTCCTGCAACAGTGCTATTTGCACTCCCTTTCTGTTCAAGTAGGACTTGATTCTGTTCCGGCGTAGGTAAGTTCCCAAGCCCCTCACGTTCCAAGTCATTATTTTTATTCTAGTTGCCATGGTGGGTAATAGGATTTCCGCTGCTTCAGTCCAGCAACCGTCAACCTTTTCCATTCGCTCACCCCTTTTTGGCTTCTTCCCCCCGTGCCCGTCCTCCCCGGCACCACCTGTTACACCTGTTGGAGACTTTTTAACTTGAGTAACTCCCATTGTGTGAATGGGGAAAACAAACAAAAAACAACTTGAACTGCCCCTAGCAGTTGCTTTCAACTTGCAGCGCTCAGGGGGTCCCGAGCCTTGCAGGCCACTCCTGGCCTTCCGGATCAGGTAGTGTGTAGGCGGATTGCCTGCACAGATTCCGGTGGGGTGGGTCGCCTTTCTTTAATTTCACGTGGTCCTCCGAGCTCCTGTCCGATCTGGCTTACATCACAGTAGGACTCAATTGTAGTATAATTGTCTGCTGTCTGTATTCGTGTGGGGGAATCGCTTTGCTCTTCTTGCCATGGCGGGTGCGTAGTCAGCCCAAGTCTGACCGTGGTGGTTCCTCCTTGCCATCAGCCAGGTTATTATGTTCGAGCCACATGTTTGCTGCGGCTGGGGTCTCCAGAAATATCGCTGTTCCTTTGTACAGAATTTTGAGGTGCGACGGGTAGAGCAACATGTATTTTAGGTTGCGCTTTCGTAATTGTGCTTTTATTGGGATGAAGGAGTTCCTTGCTCGTTGCACTGTGGGGGTATAATCTGGGTACATGACTATTGTTGAGTCTTTCCTCTTGATCTCTCCACCTTCTCTGGAGTACCACAATATAGTTTCCCGGTCACGAAAGTTTAGAATTTTGGCAATGATTGGGCGCGGGTGTGAGCCAGGTGGGGGGCGTTTCTGGAGTGATCTGTGGGCTCTTTCAACGGAGAACCCCTGGGTGAGGTTTCCTCGACCAATTTCCTGTTGTAGCAATGTTTCGATAAATTCTGTCGGGTCTGGGCCTTCCAAGTCCTCTGGAATCCCCAGTATATGAATATTATTTCGGCGGGCTCGACCCTCGGCATCCTCGGAGCGCGCCTCCAGCCTTGCCACTTTTTGTTCCAAGTCTTGGACTTTTATCTTTAGATCTTGGGTACTCTCCACGTCGTCTTGCAGGGTAGTTTCTATTGCCGTGACCCTTTCAGTTAGGTTTCGGGCATCCTGACACATGAGCTGTATGTCCGATTTCACCTCCTCTATCTTCCCTACAACTGATGTGCGGAGGGCCGCTATTGCCTGCAGGACTTGCGTGTGTTTGAGGTCCTCTTCTTGTTGAGGCGGCTCTTCCGAGGTCTCCCGGTCTTGTTGTGATTGTCTTTGGGTCTGACTGTCGTGAAGGAATCCATCGTAACCAATTTCGGTTTATTTTTGGGGGGAGACATCCCCGGTGTCCAGTCCCAAAGTCTCTTATGCCGGGTCCGGTTCCGCAAGCTATGCAGGCCTTCCCTGCGGCTCCTGGTTTGCGTTATGGTTTTCGTGTCTTTGGGCGAAGGGTAGCGGGTCCGTGGGTCGAGTTGGCTGCCCCCGCTTATTGGTTGGCCGTGTGGGGTGGGGTCTGTCGCGCACCTGTGCCCCAAATCTGGGTGGTGGGGGGGTCCCCGGTTCCTTTCCGCCTCACTTACTGTGTTATATACTGGCTCACTGCGCCCGCTGTTTCTACGATCTTCCCATCAGCTCCGCTTGACTGCACTACGAGTACGTCTCTCCGGCCCTCGTTCCTCCCGCGGCGACAGCTCCCCGGAGTGCCTTTGGCGCTGGTATCGCTGGGCTTGAATTTCAGGCCCTGTGGTTTCTCCGCAGCTGGGGAACGAGTGGCCCGCCCCGTCGGCTTCAGTGTGGGAGAGAGTCCTTTGTTGGCGCGCTCCGCAAGGTAATTTAGGCCTCCGTAGCTTCGTTCTTATTCCGCGGTGGGCACCGCCATCTTGTGGGCCCCAGGGGCTCAGCGTCCAGCTTTGCGTTTTCAGCCTTCCCTACCCCGGTTTGCCCCAGGAACAGGGTCGAGTGTCGGTAATCGGTTCCCCTTCGATGTTGTTGTTCGGATTTTTAAGTTTGCAGACCAGTTACAGCGATATTAGCTCGATTTGCAAGAATCTCGGAACGGAGCACCGCGGGAGCTTGTCCTTACAGCATGTGTGCTGGCCACGCCCGACCAACTGCCACCAATAGCTCCTGAATAACACCCCCTCCTTCATTGCCGTTGTATGGGCCTCCCGAAACGTGCACCACGGAAAACAAGAAAGAGCATCAGCAGCAACATTCACCACACCCTGTACATGTCGATCCCTGAACTCGATATTCCTGTGTAAGCAGACCTCTACCAATCTCTTTAAAAGACTCAGAACCGCCGGCATGATGCAGACTGCAGATATATGGCCTGAACCACTGCCTTGTTATCACATCAGAAGCACACCTTCTTGTTTTCCAATTCCCTGGGCCACAATGTGAGTGCTACGACAATGGGGAAGAGCTTGAGCGCCATGATATTCTTTGTTCTTCCCTTCTTGTGCCACTGGGCCGGCCATTTTTGTATGCACCACTTCTTACCCAAAATTATCCCAAGTCCTTCATTACCTGAAGCATTTTAGCACATCTGCAACTCCCCACTGGTTTGCCATGGGCTTCTCCACAATAGCACTCCATTAAACTCCAAGAGGAATGACAGCCACATGCGTAAATCATCTTTTAGGCTCGATCCCAGTCAGATGTGGTGATGCCCCTGTGAAACACCGGCTGTTAACCTTGCCAATCTGCAAGCGAACATCCTACCCGCGGGAATGAGCCTAGCTGCAAAATAAAATGTTCCCAACAATTGTTGAACTCCCTCTAACATGGTCCTATATTTGACAAAGTGCTCTCTATTTCCGTAATTAACTCACCTCCTCCCGTAGCAACCTGCAAGTACCCTTTACTGTATCTATTTCAATCCCTAAAAAGGTTATTACCTCTGTGGGTCCTTGCATTTCTTCTGGTGCCAGTGGAATCCCCATCCTGTCCATCAAGTAAGTTTTAAAGGAAGACAGAGCATGACCCCAGTCCAGTGACCCCTCACGGCCCATGAACAAAGTCATTGAGATAATGGTTGATGTTACCCCGCTGCTCCATTCTATGTGCCGCCCATTCTAAGAATGTGTAAATCCCTCGAATAGTGTGCAAGACACAGAGCAACCCATTGGCATGCATTTGTCAATGTAGAAACCGCCCTCCCATTGAAACCCCAAAAGATGAAAACTGTCTGGATGTACAGGTAAAAGGCGAAAAGGTGATTTTATATCCACCTTGGCCAAAAGTGGCTGCTTTCCCATTGTGTTCACCATCAGCATGGCCTGGTCAAATGAGGCATCATGCACTGAGCAGAGGTCCTGCTCCAGCCAATCATTGACTGAGTCACCTTTCGTGTATGAAAGGTGGTGAATCAATCTAAACTTGCCTTTTTCCTTCTTGGGCACAATGCCCAGGGGGGAAACTATGCAATGGGGGCACAGGGGTTGGGAGAAGGGGCCGGCCACCCTGCCCAGCTCCACTTCTTTCTCTATTTTTTGTCTTACCATAAGCAGCTGCTGGAGTGCCAACGGGAGGTTCCTGGCCACCCAACCCATCAGTGGTCCACCATAAGGGATCATGAACCCCTCGCTAAAGCCTTCAAACAACAAATCCTGCTCCTTCACCTTTCCATAATCCTTCAAAAATTCAGCCAACTCAATTTCCCACCAGGGAAGGGCCTTTCCCCCATTCCCCGCTATTGGGCACCTCTGTTCTGCCCTTTGCTCCTAGCTCCCCTTTCTGTCTTGAAACAGCAGGTAATGGTCTTCCCCCTGCATTTGGAGCATTGGTGTTGGAATCTGCACCTGGGCCCCCAAGTACCCGACCCTTTGTTAAAAGATTTAGAAGCCCGTCCAGCCGAAATACCCCTATGTACTTGCTCATTACCTCTCTGTGTTGAGAGGGTTGGCTGAAAGTCCAGCAATTGCTTTTCTGATTGTGCTCAGACTTACCATACCATGGCTTCCTTGAACCCTTAGATACTTCAAGATTAGGTTTACTGATCCTGTCCTTACCACCCATGAAGGATACCCAACCTTCCATGTCCTTCTGATCCCATGTCATGTCGGGCACCAGAGCCATTTTGGACCTAAAATCTCTGTCATAATCAATCCAACCCATGGAGCCGTACTTCCTATGTTCATTTACAATAACTTCCCTGTATTTCCACAAGGCCGGACCACGTCCTGGATCTTTTACCATCCAGACCGTTGCCAACAAGAGAATACTTTGTTCCAATTATAAATGTTCTCCTCCAGCCTGTTTCTCTTCTGCCTCTTCTTGTCATCCTCCTTGCTAATGTTAATGTCAGGGTCTGCTGTCTCCACTGATAGTGAAAAGATATTGAAATGCCCCCTCTCCCAGATCCTTTCCTTCATCTTTCTAGGGATATGCCAAACCATGGTGGAACTGCCAGACAATAAGGATGCAATAGTTGCTAGAGGGGGGGGCAGCATTCCCAGCACCATCCCCTCTGGTGCTGGAAACACCAGTTGTTACTGCAAACACCCTAGACTGCCGCGTGGGCTGCTGAGCAAGTACTTCCACTGCATGGGTCGTCCCCCACTGTCAGATAGGAACTGCACACCTATGCCCCCAAGAACTACCTGTCAAAGAGCGCATTACATTCAAAATACTTACCACCGCACACAAATGTATCAACCTGTCTGCACCCTCATACCTGTCTGATACGCTAGCCAGATCTCACTCCACCAGACCAACTAGGCAATGCCACACCAACCAACTTAGGGTCCCACGCATCAAACGAGCTAGAGCAGGTGGAATAAGTTTCCCCTACATTGCCCCTAAGCTATGGAACGCACTACCTAGCACGCTCAGAGCAGAAACTTCTCTCACTGCCTTCCGAAAAAAATTGAAAACCACCTTGTTTAACTAATTCCTCTTCCCTTGTGTCGTTTACTCTTTTCTCCTCCTCTCCTGTAGCTACTACTCTTCTCTTGCAACTAAGTAATGACTTCACTGTATGTACAACACGTCATTTTCATATCTGTAACAAGCGCCACCATGCCCTCCGGGCTGCCTGTGCGCTCAACAAATGAGAATAAATAAATAAATAAATAAACTGTCCGATTCTGCAGAGCTAAAGAACTTGGAGAAGCTAACCCCCCCACTCCTTCAGTGCTACCTACCTACGCCTGAGAGACACCTGCGACTGCAGCGGGCTCTGGGGGGCCTTCTCATACCCTTTGAATGGTCGTGTTGGCTGATCCCTCGAATGGCGCCTGCACTATTTCACGCAATAATTTCAACATTTTGCTCAGTGTCTCATTCAAATTTTCACTCATCCCTGCAACTTCTGCCGGGAGTGAATTTACCGAACAGCTGGCTGGCTGTTCAATGTGGCCAAAATCCCATTAGTATTTATAACACTCAAATCCGTAGCTGCCACCAAGGCAGGTTGCCGTACTTGCCCCGGGGGCATGTGGGACCTACCATCCCCCCTGTGGGGTCTTTTGGCAGGACTACACCTGTCTTACCCTTTGTCTTTCGCGCTGCCCGCTTCTTTGGTGGTGTTGCCCCAGACCACCCTTACCCTGCAATAACACAACCCCTTCTGGCAATAAAGATGCAAACTTACCCTTTGGCACCCGAGTTGCCCTTTTTGTTTTGGACAGCGTTCTGTCAGTAGGTATCTCACTCGCTGGTGGGGTGTCCAAAACTGAAGGCGCACACACCTGGGCCTGCACAATCTGCTGATGAGAGGGCAATTCATGTTCGTCCTCCAACATATTTTTTGGCCAGTCTTCCCCCTCTTGTGAATTATTTCCTGAAAAAGTGCGAACATCTCTGCCTCTTCATCAAATTCGTCCCCGCAAGAACTGTTCAAAACTACATCGATTCCTGAAAACATGTCTGGTGACCCTAGTTGAGACATGGGGTGAGTCCTTTATCGGGAAAAAATAAAAAATGTTGTTATTTGATGAGAAATTTACCCAATGTCAAGTATCCCCCTTTGATCTCAGCAGTCTAAAAACACCATTAATCCAACCCAATTCACGATGGGCTTGCCTTCCCGCTTATACGGGGATCAAAAATGTATTATATAATGCCGTAGCTCATAAAGTTAATCCTGTTATGTCCATATTAACAGACAGTTTCTGCTCTTCCACCGTACCTTGACCAATTCAAACACAAGCAATCCTTTCCTGCAACCTGGTGTTTGCCCTGCCACTCTAAAACTTGAGGAGAACCATCTCTGGTTCCGGAAGCACCTCAAAACCTTCCTCTTTGCTTCTGCCTTCTCCTCTCCCCTGTTGATCCTACTCTCCCTCGGCACCATGCACCCGGCCACCCTCTGTCCTCCGGGCCCAGGTACCTGCTCATCTTGCCACCCTCACGCACTGCCTCCGGGCCACCCCCTGCATTGGGGTCTGTATATGTACCCATACAGCCCTCCCCTTTTCTTCCTGCAGATTCAGTCCTACATGGCCTGCTGCCATAAACCCAGCACTTGCCACTTGCTGGCTGCACTCCCATTGTTTGTTGCCTTTTTATTTATTATTATTTTAGTTTTTTTTCTTCTCACTCGGCACTCTCCTTTTTTTGCCCCTTCCATGCACCTCTCCCACTTCCCCCTCTACCCTGCACTTGCACGATCTCAATGTCACTGGGCCTAGTAAGATCGTTGTTTTTGTTCTCCCCACTTCCCCTTCTCTTGCCTTGTAGCGCTCTGAAGCACTTGTGTATGAGCGCGATAGAAATAAAATATCAATATCAATATCAACCTTATCCTTGTTTTTGTACAGAAAATTACATAATTATTAACGCACAGTAAAACCATTGAGCTTTACCAGTGTTTGTGCTGCCTTGTCCTGCAGCCCTAATTGTCCATATCCCCCAAGCTCCCTATGGTCCCATCCCTAATAACCCTGGTACTGCGACCCTAGCAATCAGAAACGTGCCCTTGCACAGCATACATACAATAACACTGAACCCAGATTTAAAGATTTGCGGAATGGAAACCACGTTGCTCCAGCTTCCAAGATGAGCGCAATTATACATTTTTAAAGAATGTTTATTCAGAAACCCTGGTCAGAAGTACTAGCCGGATAGGAAGTAACTCATGAAACTGGCCCACATTGGCCAACAAGTGGCCCAAGTTGAACCAAAAAGGCCCACACAAGCATGTTTTCGGTTTTCATTCAGCCATGGGCCTAATGCCTTCTATGCCAGTTCCAACCCCCCCCCCAAATAAATCAATGTGTGCCACTCTGCCTTCTGCCAGAAGTGAGCACTTAAATTCGGCCCCCAAATATATCACTGTGTGCCACTCATGCCACACCCAGTTAGTGATTTCAGGACCATGAAACGGTTAAATCCGCTTCTGAAATGCGGCACGGCATGCAAAAATGCATTCTATTCCTTTCATTGCAATCACTGCACAATCTCGTCACTGTGTTCCCCCTTGTAACGTTCACAACGCCTCTTAGGATTTTTCAGCCATCACGCCACCCACCTCCCGCGGCCGGCTACCACACGAGGGACGAAACAAAGTATTAGCACACAATCCCCCTATACCATGCATTGTATCGTCACTAAGTCTATCTACCTGGGCGGCTTCACTGTAACCCTTAAGCGAGCCTTCTTTGAGTACTGCTATAGCGCCGCGATGCCTGTGGGCTGTAGTGCGCTCTACAAATACAAATAAATAAATCCCCACCCCCCCACCCCGACTCCGGGAGCTTGGAAACCGAAAAAATGCACTTTTGAAATTAAAAATCCACGTCCCGGCGGCCGCCTGGGGCACAACGAGAAACCATCCCACAAATCACAGAACCCTGCAGGCGGCAATCGACTGAGAAGTCTCCCCCACCAAACTTGGTGCAAGCCCAGTGGGCCCCCGCACACTAAAGTGCAAACACGGTGGCCTGACTGCAGGCACGGTATATTTAACAAAGCAAGCACGTGGCAAAGCAAACCTGTGCCTTCATTTAAAACATTTTAGGAAAAAAACTTTATTAACATTGCCACGTACTACAGTTGATCCCAAGCACAAAGAAAGAAAAAAGCGCGGCCGGTAGGGGGTGCGATGGGGGCGGACCACAAAGGACACAAAAAAGCCAGTATTGTGAACATATAAGCACCCAGCACGGCGGCTGCAAACATGAACTTGCTCGTATATATTTTAAGACCACTTTACTGAAAAAATTGCTGCATCCGCCAATCACCCTGGAGGCACGGTGATCAACCCGGGCATCATAATTCTGGCGACTGAACAGCACAATCATAAAAGCCCATGCTACCGAAATGAATATTCGTGCCCAAAATTGGCCATGCGGCACGGCGGCCGCAAACATAAACCTACTCGCATACATTTTAAGACCACTTTACTGAAAAAATGGCTGCATCCGCCAACACTGAACAGCGCAATCATGGAATGCCTTAAAAACAATGCCAGCGGGCACTGAGGCCAAACCGGGAATACAATATGAAACAGCTCAATAAGTCCGCCGGTGCGGTGACTGGACGGGCAACCGAACAGAGCAATCATGTAGTATACATACAACAGCGCCCGGAGGCACGGCGGCCGAACCAGGAATAACTTTACAATCATTACATGATTACAGTGCATGATCCACAAGCCCGCAGGTGCGAGCGACCGGACAAAACTAAAAAAATTGAGCTTCCCCCATCTCCCCCGCAGGCACAGCGGCCCATTGCAGGCAGTCAAGACCAGTATACATACTTACCGAAGTACTGGCAATCCCAGGCTCGCCAGTCCCCCCACCTTATATCCGCTCCCTGGAGCCCAGCCGGATGTGGCTGGGCCCAGGGATGCCCCTTCCTCCTGGGAGGAGGCAAGGTGGCACGGCCCCTGGGGCGAGGCGGGGTGGCCAGAAGGGCAGCCCGCTATGCAGGCTGTCCCTCTAGCGCCCCCTGCGGGGGCTGGACATCCCCTCAGACTAAGGTCTGATGACACCCTGGCAGGGTCACAACATGCATACCTCTGAACTCACACGCTTTTGACAGGTGTCACCCGCTACTTCGGCACCTTTCTCACCCACCAAATCCCTTACACACCCATATAAACTAAAGTGCTTTCATTCGCCAAATACAAATTTGGGTGTTTTCATGAAAGGTGGAGAGGTATGAAATATGCCACCTTTCGGACAAGGCCAGGCGCCATAAGACCACTACCATGGAGATGGGCGCAGTATAAATATTGGATAGCATAACCGCATACCAGTTATGCCCCAACTGGCCACAGGTTGTGGCAGAACGAGCCTGGGCAATGGTCAAGAACAATGAAAATACCCCTTGCATGGTTAAGAATATGTTAAGAATATGTCTAAGGCTCCACAACTGGAAGTTGCATTTTGAACACGCTACACTCTATGTAATTCTTTGGCTAAAGGGCTCCTACGAAGGACGAAGGACTGGGGCTTCGCTATTCAGAGAGGTTTGGCGGTGACAGACTAGCCAGTGACCCATTACCACTGTAGGGCAGTGAATTGTGGGTGGCCTGCTGCCCGAAGAGGAGTGTGGAAGTGGCAGGCTGCAGAACGGCAGATTTCTCCTCTCAACTGTACTTCTCCCCCTTCTGGAGCACCCCCCCATTCTCCTGCTCCCCCAACCACCTCTACTACCCCTGCACCCTAACCCCCTGGGTGCTGCCCCTATATACAGCTCTCCACAGCTTCCCAGCTAGGTCTTCCGCTTTATAAATCGCATACATATGTACAGATCCATTAATAAGAGGGCGGTAGTGGCAGACATGGTGGTCTTCTCCTTAAAGGGGAGTGCCATGGGTACAGGCGTTCATGGTAGTGATGGAAACCTGACTATGGAAGGGCAGATGTGTCAGCCAATCAAAAACACCAGAGTGCAGAATTGGCTTGGTGTTAGGGAGAATTCTCAGAAATGTGCTAATTCCCTTCTACCTTAAAGACCCCCAGCTCTTTTCGCTGGACTTTAGGACTTTTCATTTCTAAACTGGAGAGAGTGAGACCTTTTTCCCACTCTCTCGTGTATTTTTCTTTAATCTGAGCACTGTGTTTCTTTTGGTTTTAGACTCTGACAAACTCCATAGGCATCATCTTTTTACATTGTGTCACAGAGCACCTTCAGTGCAGTGGCACAGGGAAGTCTCTCAGATTTCCCAAAGGTTTAAATACCTTCTCTTGGATAAACTACTGTTTCAAAGAGCAGTGAAGTGAAATTGACATTACTTACATTTGTAACTTTCTAGACCCAGCACACACTATCTTACAATAGGGTGCAGAAGCGGTTACTTAGTATCCCCTTTGTCTAGTTTCTCATGTAAAATTTTTATGTTACCCTTTCTACAATCAATGGCTGGTGGCAGTAGTTTACTTTTTCATACCATTTTGCGTTTCTACCGTGGTCTGCAATTGCAGCTGCACTAAGCACTCATAGGTGCCTATTTTGTCAAAATGGCCCCGATCTTCTTTTTTTCGCCATTTCTTGTTGGAAAGGTCCTTCTTGGGATTTACAGTGTGCGCCAAACCAGGTTTGGTCCCTTTGTTCATTTTGTCTTAGGCAGGGTTCACTGGTGAAGCCCGCCTCTGGCTCCACCGTGTCTGGCAGGGCAGGAAGCAAGGAAGGTTCCCGAAACTCCCTGTGCTTAATCCCCTTGGTTACAGGAATGCACACAAAGGTGATTGGCCGGATGGCTGCTCTTGGATGACAGCCACCCAGCTGTGTGAGTGACAGCTAGGCTGCGAATGAATGGGAGAAACTTGTATAAAAGGTAAGGTCTTTTGCTTGGAAGGCAGAGTGGACCACTGAAAGAAGGAATCTGAAGAAGAACTTGGAAGAGATGCCTGCTGCAACTCCTAGACCGTTGGTTTTCCCAGTGAAGCCCTGCTGCTGTGCTGAAGCTCCAAATTCGCCTCGACTAGAGAAGCCCTGCGAAGGATGACTTCTCCCCTTGTGTTGGTTGGACTAATCAACCCCAAAGCGAACTTGTCTGGACATCCTCTGGGAGCTGGCTGTACTTCGGTTGATGCTTCAGGAACCGATTGCCAGGGAGAGGAACACCAGGATCGAGTGCATTGTTTTTAAGTCAGACCCGAGCTACAGGAAGATCCTCCGGACTCCCATGAAGCAGGACTGACCAAGCCTGAGCCATCTCAACAGAGTGCTGGACCCCAGATCCAAGGAAAGTCCATAAGGTATCCAAGAACCTCAGTGGTGCTATTTGCGAGAAGCTGAAACCGTGAAGTACCGCTGATCTGAAGTTTGCCCATTGCTGCCGCCAACCTTCAAACCACAGTACAGGAGTCCCCAAACATTCTCCCTCTTGTCCCCATGACTGAGGCCCAGAAACAACAGGATCTGTCATACTACAACTGGACCAGAAGCCAGCTCAAACCAATTTCTTCAGACCTAAGGTACTGTAAACTAAGGGGTACTTACCTCTTGTTGTGTAGCCTTGCTAGCTCTCAGTTGAGACTTGCCTCTGTTGCCTTTTGCAGAGTTACTTACAGCTTTGCCCCTCACAAGCCTACCAACTTGGGGCCCTACAGTGATTTCATTTTCTACAAAGATTTCTAAAACATTGTGCAAGACGTTTTACTTACCTTCAAGAAGTGATTCAGCTTTGCTAGACTTTTCTCAATTGACATTGGCTGCCCTGGCACCCTGAAAGACTCTTCTTACCTCTGACTTTGTGCTTTAACTATCCCTCAACAAAGGTCACACATTCTATAACTTGTGTTGCTGGGAAAGTGTTAATTTAATTTGCATTGGGTGTTCAAAAGTACTAAACAGCTTAAGAATATTTGTTAACCATTATTTTATTCCCTCATCTTTTCCTTTTTACACTAACCTCAATATTGCTCTAAATGTGCCAGTGATATATCAATGTCCACTGTGTCCTAGTTAAGTCACCTCAGGGTGTAGGAAGTGTCTGTGTGCCATCCCAAATGGGTATCTACTGATTTAAAGAAACTGAGAGTGTGTATTTTTAAGTATATTTTGTGTTACATATATTTGCTCCCTTCTAAGGAAGGCTTCTTATACAGAAGCTCTCCGTTTTAACTGTACAGCTCACATGGACCCCCCGCACCCCCCAGATAAGCCTGGCTGCTCAATCACTCTACCAACTTGTGTAGTACATGCTTATACTAAAGGTTGGGTTAACTATTGCCAAGAAGACAAGGCTGGTGCAGTCTGCCACAGGCTACTGCATACAATCTTGCCTAACACTCCGTCAGGTCCAATGAAGGCCAAATGACAATCTGTGTCCGAACGTGCAATTTACAGCAAATTTGGTTAAAAAAAAAAAAAAAAAAACGGGGAACTTCCGCGAGTGGAATTTGAATGGGATTCGGCAGATTTCAAAACAATTCCCATCAAATTGAAAGTGATGAAATCCTGCACGTTTGCATACAAATATACGGGTGCCAAAGCTGAGAAGGGTGCATTTCAATGCAGAACCCCAATGACAAATAGTTCCCGGTTGGAAGGCGTTTGCAGGCAGGTCTTTTTGTTCAAGCCCAGAGCGCTCATCTCTGCAGGGCTGCTTCTTGGCACTTCAAAGGGGGAAGGTGCAATGTGTTAATTTCTCTTTAGTGCTCGGAGCATTTGTTGAAGCAGTAAACTAGAAACATTAGCACCCATAAAAGTAAATGAAAGAAATGCTCCTGCATTTCCAAGTGCACTATCGCCCTGGGTGCAAAACATTACGCAGCCCTGGCACCTTTGGAGTAGGGGCAGAGTGTGCTGCCAGTCCCAGGGTACAGTGGAGATGACGTGGGCCTTGGAGAAATAAGGCGCGCAACGATCTCATGGGGGTGGGTGGGGGTGGAGAGAAAAAAGGGAGGGAGAGGGAGCAGGGAGAGGTGTGAGCAGAGGGAGGTGGAGAGAGGGGTCGTGTAAGGAGGAGAAGCGATTAAGCAAGTGTCCTTGTCGTACTTTGGGAGTTAACACCAGGCCAACCCCCCTGGAACATCATCGGATAAACAAGAGAGGCCAGGGGCAGACAGGTCACCTCGGAAAGGAAAACAAACCACCCTGTGACATCAGAAGAGGACAATACCAGCGGTGACGTCAGTAAACCCTCCTTGTGCGTCGTTAAACAGACTTCCTTGCAGCCGCACGCAACAAAACGCTGTGTGAAAGCTACGAAAAATATCCCTGTGTAACACCAACATACAAACATAACCCTGACGTCTCTAGACACATCTGTGAAATAACACTCCACGGTTTCTACAGCCTATCCCACGTCACATCACCAGGTGACCCTGACGTGAATCGGTACACCTCGCTGTGAAAAATGGAGTACTCTTTAGATGTCAAGGAACGCTTATCCCTATGACATCACATAACATCCACACGGTGACGCAGTCAAGCTTTAACTTCTCTCACGTGTCAAAAGTGGACATTCCCATCTGCGACGCGGACAAGACTTGTCTTCTCTCGATTGACAACATTGGACACCCCTTCTCAACACCCGTAACGTATACGACCCCGGATCTCTCCGGGATGTCAACAGCAGACAAGCCTCCATGTGACACTGGTCGAGACAATCGTCCCCCCTGATATAAACAAATCTTACGTCCGAAACCGACAGGTTTACCTGTGACATCGTAACTCAATTCTCCCCATGACACAGTCAAGCCTTCACCTCGCGTGACCGTCAGCAGTTGACAAGCCTCTCTGTTGCGTACCCAGACATACCTACGCGTGTCATAAGCAAACCAAGGTGCCGGGAATGCCATCCGCAGACAGGGTTGCCTGTGACAACACCAGACTATCCTCCTTATGACATATACAAGTCTTAGCCTCTCCAATGAACATTGGACATCTCTCTCTCACTATCCTCTGCGCGTCATAAACAAGGCTCATCACCCTCAACAGTGGACAAACCTACCTGTCACATGCACAGATAATCCTCCTTGTGGCCGACAACCCTTGGCCTCCCAGAAATGCCATCAGTTGACATGCTTCTCAGTGACGTCAACAGGTCAACAGGCTCCACGCAAGACACACTTTTACTTTACTCTATTGAATTTATAATGCTCAGCAATGGACGCGGAGGAGGCATGATGGCGCAGACAGTCACATAGAGACAGACATAAGGAACAAAAGTAGGTGGACGCCAGGAAAAAGGGCAGCAAGAACCCATGGAAATTTTATTAAAACAGTCAGGTTTTCAATTTTTTCTTAAAGGGTTCCAATTCTGTTTCCAGCCTGAGAGGTCCTTGTGAGGTCAACAAAATACAAACCCGCAGATGTTTTTGACAGAGCTACATATACAAATCAACACATTTTTATTTATTTTATTTTGTCGATTTATTGATCCCAAACCTAGCTTCAGGAAGCAATGACACACTGGTCACGGGCATATATGAGGTGATTACAGGCGGGAACATTTCTCACATGACATTACCAACATACAGTTTACGGTAGCAGGCACTACTTAACATTCCCAGTCCATGGGGAACCTGTAAGAGTGTTGAGAGCTTGTCCGGAGGGGGTGGCGAGCAAGGCATAGGCTGACACGGGGGGCCATCAGGAGGGCTACTAGGCTGGGTGGGTTAAGTGGAGGTCGCATCTTAAGGGGTCCAATGAAGATCTGTTTGAAGCCCTACTGAATTGCAAAAGCGTGAAAAAGAGTTTCATATTAGTTCTTTCGTTTTCCGTTCTGATGCTCTAGTCTGGCCAGGTTCTGACTTTTGAGGCGCTGACCTCCAGAGATGGCAACATTCTCTGCCAGGTAAAAGGGAGCATGAATGCTATCTGTTTTGTATATGATGCAGCAGGCATTGAGGGTGATGTCTGCTTGTTGGGGAAGCCAGTGAAGTTCAAAGGGTGTGGGCATCATGTGTTCTTATTTGGGGAGACGTTTCATTAGGCAGCAGCAGTGTAGGGAATGTCCTCATAGGTTCTAGGGTTCCGGTCAGGGACTGATGAGCAGGGCATTGCCTTCATCCAGGTGAGATAAGACCAGCGCATGGTGGGGTGGCAGTGCTGGTAGTGAAAGGCTTTACTTTGGGCGGTCATTTATTTTATTTATTGTGTGACATAGTTTCAACCATTAAAACTTTACACACATATTCAACTTGTAAACAAACTCTTAAAAACAGCATTACAAGATTTATTTTAAATATACGTAAAAACATTCAATATACTACTTTAGCACCTAAAAAATCATTGGTAAACATTCAAATGAATTGAACTTCGTAATTGCAATATTGGTTATAAAATTCATCACTGCAATAACAAGTTGATCACTAGGTTCTAAAATTTAATTCCACCACAATGTTTCCCATGAGAGAAGTGGTCTATTTCTAAAATATAGTTCAAACATTGCTTCACGTTGATGACAAACTGCTGTGCGTTCGATGATTAAATGTTTTAGAGTTTCCTTAAACATCCTACAAAAGCGACAAGGGCGATCAATCTTCAGAAATCTATTCCGAACACCCAACAGATCCTTTGTAAACAACACATTTAACTGGACCCGTATCCAAAAGTCACTCCATTTTTTTTGAGGGATGTCTAATCATACATTTCTACTGAGAATTACACGACTTCCTATCCATCATAAAGTGCTCGAAGATTTTGTAAGATTCTAAATGGGATCTTTAGCAATCCAATCATTTTAATATCTTTTCCTTTTAACCTTTATAGGAGTGCACTCCAAATCCTCCAGGGATAAGTCATTAAGTTGCACAATTCTCAACGATCCGTTAATCCATTGATTTAGTGTCACACAAGCGCCCTGGTTAAAACAAATATTCAGATGTTGAAATAGCGTAAGCGGTGGGGGGTATAAAATACTTCTTAATAACTGCACTCTTCGCCAGGATACATCTGCCTCTAACAATACAAGGCCAAAAATATGTCGCACAGCAGCAAAGGCAATACTGGAAGGAAGTGGTAAAACTTGCTTCCAAATTATTGACTCAACTTTGGACCGATTCAGACCCCCTCCCGTACCTCAGCCCAATGGATCAATCTGAGCACCAACATTTGATTGTACATTTTTAGCATCGGAACATGTGAGAACCGCCTGAATCTTTTATAAAATACTTTAAGTTAGGTGGCACCTGAGATGGGGTTTAGTTTAAGGGCTTGATTTGCCAAGCCTACTGATGTCTTAGCTTTAAATAATACACCAAAATACTTAAATTCACCTACCTCCGGCATTCTGAGGTCGTCATTGTACCAGCAAAAATGAGTCCTTCCAGATAGAAGCTTACAGCGATTCACAATCAGGACCTTGGATTTAGGCCCATTAATATACAAGCCCAGTTCATTAAAACATTCCCCCACTGGAAAAAAACATTGTTGCAGACCTACTGCGTTATAATCTAATAAAACAAGATCATCCACATTTAGAAGATAGTGCAATTTCATGGCCCCAATTTCGGGGGGTTTGCCACAATATTTCCTAAGGCAGCTCCTATTCCCAAAATGTAAAGATTAAATAAAAATGTGGCTAACACGCAGCCCTGACGCAAGCCACAATGATCCAACCACTATACATACCCCTCTGGTCTAGTCTGACTTTCAGGGGAATATCTGCATGCAACTGCTCCAAAATGTCAACCAGATAATCTGGGCACCCCCACGCCCTTAACATCTTCCAGAAGTCGAGATGAACTACACAATCCAATGCCTTAGTGATGTGCAAAAAGGCCAAATACAGACTGCGCTTGGACAGGAGACTCTGTTTAGTCATCCACTGGATTAAGAAGCAGTTAAGGAATGTACTTGTACCCCACCTAAACAGACCCTCCAGGATATTGCGGCATGAAATGGAAAATTTTGCGGCACAAAAAAGAAATAATTGCGGCACACAACTGCATTTTTTGCGGCATTATTTATTGTCAAAAAATACATCATTTAACATCTTTTTTATCCAAAAACAGAGAACTTGAACAGTACAGAGTGTTGCACATTGAAACAGGAATGTTTGAGGTGATGTGGAGAACTTTTAACAAACCTTTGAGCTAACTTTTTCGAGCAATAGCATCAAATTGTGAGCCTGAAATGCCTGTCATTGTTTTTCAAAGCAGTCTTCTGAGTTAATGCCTTCTGCCACTTGATTTATAAGCACTATAATGGCACTGATTGCATAGCTTTCTGAGCACCCCCGTCCATTCCTGAGCTACATCAGTTTCAGTACTTGGTCCAAATCCCATCTCCCCTAATCACATCAGTCCTGACTTGCAGCTCCTCTTTTATTCTGTGGGTTCCTAAATATAGCCCTACCAGTCGACCTCAGTCCTGACTTTCAGCACTCTACGCAACTCCTGCTTTGGTACCTTCATAATGCTGCCCAGCTATAACCCCTGCATTTTCAGTACTGGGATGTAGTCACATACAGGCACACACGCACACAGCTCTGCTGATCTACCTAAATTCTATAATGCGCCCCTTCTGCTATCCCCCTACTGAGATCCTCTCACACAGGTGCGTCCAGGCACACCTGTCCCTAGTTAAGGTAACCCTTATGGTCCATTTCTGGAAGCCCATTACTGCTTCACTACCACTCTTTAGTCATGGCATGTGAACCCAATGTGTATGGGCAGTCCTCCGGGGTTAGGTCCACACATTTCAAAACAATGACATTGAAGTGGAGCTAAACACCCTCAAAGCCTAAATTAGCAGATAAGTACCAAAATCGAAAATTTTAAAAGACTGGGGAGTGAAGCGTTGGGTATAGATAGTGGGTGAGTGCAGTGAAGAAAGAGGAAATCCAAAGATGGCATGGGGGTGGTGGGATCCCTATAAAAGTAAATGGAAGGTGTATCTTAATTAAAGATGACAGCGTCGATACATTAATCTCAAAAAGACTCAGTCTCCCATCCAAATGAGCCATGAGAATCCTCCCTTCAGCGGAGGACAGGAGCATCCTCTGCAGGCCATCTGGCTTGCCTCCAAGGCTGAAGGCACTTCCCTCGCCAGCATTCGTCCCCCAGATCTATACTCCCAGTCCGTTGCTGCGCACTGCTAGAATTGTTTTGCATAAATCAGGGCATTTATGTAATTCCTTTAGCTCTTAGTCTTCACTGTGGGTCACCTGCGTCTGAAAATCACCTCCTTCCCAGTTCCTATTCCAGCTTTCTACCAGATTCACTGCCTGCTCCTCTGTTAGCACTCTCGAAACCGCATAACACTCTGAGGTGCTCCCACAGTCGGTCCACCGCTACTAGTGTTCTGTGAGTTGCTCCCAAAGCCTTAATCCTCCACAGCAACACTGTTATTTGGGGAAGGGGTCCCTCAAGATGTTTCTTAAGCTCAAGGGATCCAGTAAGCGCTCTTGCCAGTAATCCTGCCAGGTTTCCTGGCACCTTAAATCCTTTAAGTCATTTAGTGCGGTGGACAGGCCACATCACTGGTGAGGGTCACAGCACAGCTGTGGCAGCAATGCGCTTTACAGGAGCTTGCTGCCATGTGAAGAGGATATGGGATACTGCTGTTGCCGAAGCTTGGTCTCGGCAAGCTTGGTGTCAGTGCAGACCCTCCCTAGAATAACTCTGTTACACTTAATCAGGTCCAGTACCTCTGCCAAACACAAAACGTGGGTTCCTTCCCCAAGATAGTTTCTATGAGTGTCCTTCACTGAAGTCCTGCTAAAAACAAGCATTTGCAAATCCAACAGTATTGACTTGATTTTAACATAACTGTGTATAGGAATTGCCACCTGCTGCTATGGTAATTAATTGCAAGGCCTTTGTCATTTGTGTCCCGTTCTGTCTGGCCACGCTCTTTAGGGCAGCCAGGCTGAGTCACCACAGCCTAAAATTTTGGGGTGTGGAGGGGGGAGAGGGCTACAGCTCGATCAGCTCCATGGAGGGGCTTGAATTCAAAGGTGTCAACCCTGGTTCACACCTTTGAACTGAAGCCCCTCGGTTTATTTGCTTTTTGCTCAGTGGAGTTGTTAACCTTTGAGCTGCTGCAATTGGCAACCCCTCTGTGGATGCTATAAATCATTAAATGAGCGTGAAAAAGATACATAAAGCTAATGTGTCTTTTTTGCGCTCATTTAATGATTTATAGCGGCCATAGCGGGAAAAGGCAAATTTTGCGGTTTTTTTGCAAATCGCAAAATCGCCATAAGATGGGTGGTCTGCCTAAATCCAGATTGCATCCTTCCAGGTAGGAGGCAACTGGAGAATCACTAAGTTATTACGAAACAATAACAGCAAAAGAGGTGCCGATTTTTAGGTTACTTTTGTTAGACCATCGGGGCATGCGGTGTAGATGAGCAGTTGCATGCCTCTGCAGGAAATCCCTCACCATATCTCCTGTATGTTGGAAGCCTGAGATTGTGCAATGCTTGACACCAGCAGTTGCGACCATGCCACAGCGAATATTCGAAAGAAGGTACCCTCTGAGAAAACCCTATCAAATGTATTCCTGAAGAGATGACAATCTGAGGGAGAAACTCCCTGAAGAAATATGAAATATGAAAACAAGAGAAAAAGGAGCTGGTGACATCACAAGGGACGAACATGATACATTGAGAAGATTGGCTGAAGAGAATGCATGGACCTTATAGAAACTGATGACGAAGTAAATAATCGAGTAAACTTTCATATGCAAAAAGAAGATTCCATATGTGTGTCGCACTGCAGAAAATGCAAATCATTCAATAACTGTACAGATGCTGTAATGCAAGTAGACTAAGTGATCTTAGAAGCTGGCTATATGTAGTGAATAGACTGCAGACGGAGCCGCCATTGTATAGAAACTAGACATCAGTGTCATGAATTTAGAAAGCCCAGACCCATGGAAAAGAAATCTGAGAACTGTGTCACAGCAAGAATTAGCAGAGATCATGGATAAGAATGGCGAGACTGTTCGGCCTGGTATCAAAGTCAAAGCAGCAAAGGATGGTTATCTATTCTTGAAGGTAGTGAACGTGAGAAGCTGTATCATGCTTTGTTAAGGTGCAAAGAAAGAAGACCAGGCGTGCCGAGTTTTATTCATTTAAGACATTTAAATGCTGCAAAATGGTTGAAATCATGGTGTCCTGTCACATGGCCCAAGGATTGAAATAGAGTTGGGCATGGAATTCTAGAGCAAGCGATAGTGTATGCTCGCACTCCCTTATATTCTCACAGACAAGCATACACTGCAAGGCCAAGTTCAAAGACAATCTTCATGGCAGAAGGCATGGGTGATGGGAGACGTTGGGCTAATTGGGTTGGGAGGTAAAGTCAAGTCCACCTCCTGGCACCTAGGATTGAGTTTACGTGCTGCTAAGTGAACTGAATGTTCCAGACATGGCACGACCGTACCAACCAATTGTATAGGGCCATATAACGAAGGGCCTTATAGTTTGAGAGCCAATGATATACTGTGTACTTAATAGTGTTGAAGATGACACATTTTAGAGGTAGGCATAAGATGTCCACCTGACAGTAGAAATCCAATTATAATTCCACCCCTTATAGAAAGTATACTTAGATGTTCCCCTTGAGCCTTTCACAACTCTTCGTAGGGCTTTTCCATTTGCCAAGTGGTATGACATCACATATGATGACTTTTTAGTATATAAATGTGTTTTTATGTGAATTTCACAGAGAGATACTGTCCGTTGATGTCCGTTGTAACTCCCTGTTTTAGACAATTGATATTAAAACAGTAAACTTTTCCATCTTCCTGAGTTGGTTCGATTATTTGGCGTCAGAGTTATTCTGCATCCCATTCATTGCATGCACGCTACCCAAAGGGCTCTAAGCTCAGGCACATTAGACGTTTTCGCCCTCGAGCACGCAACCAAAGGTTCTCCCCTGCTAACCGGTGAACAGCCATTTTGGGGTGCTGGGAGGTATGCAGATTTCTAAATTAAACACTGCACTGGGGGCATTTTCAATTTGCTTACAGTAACTGGTGCACACATCAATGCACTCACTCCAAACTGATACGTTTTACTGCCAAATCCCAGAGTCAACCCTTCCAGAATGTCAAACCCAATTATATACTCAGGTATCAGGACAATCAAGCCTTAGTATTTCTGCCTTTTCAAACTGCCTATTTTCATCTCCACTCCTGTTTGTACTGCTGGGGTTTCCTTCCCTCCTAGCCCCGTAATGGTACACTATCTACCTTTAAATCGTGATGGATTTCCATGAATCAAAGAGGCCTCAGCCCTGGTATCTATCAATGTTCGCACCTCTTGTGTGTTTCCAGGCCCCTCAAAAATGTTAACATTTATATGAGCAAACGCTGCTGGAGCATGGCCATAATCCTAGTCTAATTTTGAATGAATGTATCCCAACTCCGACTCTAACACTGTACTCACCACTTTCCTCAAATCAGCATATGTTGGCTGGTACTGGGAAGGGATCCCCATAGACAAGCCGTATTCAAACTGTGGGGCGCACCCCCGCAGGGGACAGTGGCAGCATTGGTGGGGGGCCGTGAGAGCCCAGCATGAAATGTAAAAACATTTTTATTTTATTTTCTTTAGATTGGAAGAAATGGGCAGGGCGGCTCACATGGTTGGGCTGAAGCATGAAAGTGTCTCGGGCACCAATGAAAAAGTGGCACGCGGTTGTAAATGGATATTTATTCCTTTAGTCACACACTGGGCCTCATTACGAGTTTGTAGGTAGCCATGGTGCTAATAGTGCCATGACTGCCTCCAAAATCGTGTCCGGGTCCGGGTTCTGTGAATGCAGAATTACCGGGTCATTCCAACCTTGGAGGACCCGGTAATTCCTCATTCACAAAACCAATCCCCATTCCCATTTGAGCCCCCATACGGCTCAATGGGAATGGGGATGGAGCTAATAACGGGCCTGTTAATAACAGGCCCGTTATTAGCTCCCTGGTCCCCTTGCGGGACCCGCAAAGGACTTCTGGTCTGAACAGACAGTCTGAGCGGGTCCCACAAGGGAACCTCGTAATAGGGTGGAATGGGTTTATCAGCACTGGCACCATTACCGGTGCCAGTAAACCCATTCCGCCAACCTCGTAATGAGGCCCACTGTTTGAATAGTACCCAAGGGGGGCTTTGTGTTAAATTGTAAGTAAATTGTGATATTTAAAGAATACCTATTCAGCAACAATGGTCAAAATTACTAACTGCATAGTGAAGTAACACATCAAACTGGCCCACATTGGCCAAAAAGGTGGCCCATTTTGACTGTGTAGAGGAGGTCCCAGATATGACCTGCACCCCTGCCCCCCATCGCGAGTTGCCAGTAAGTATGTGGTATGTGACGTATGAGGAGCAAATTAACCAACAGAGAGCCGCACTGGGACTCTGCCTCTTGTACGTAAGGAGATCAAAACCGGTTGAAGCAGCCATAACGCGACAACCCTGGGCAGCACAATACCCTATCAGACAGCCATACCAGCCACTGATACAAAATGAGGAATACCTGCACACGGTCCACGAGGAGACCCCTAAAGCCTTAATGGAAGGCCAATGAAAATAAACCAAAGGTCCGAGCAGCCCAGAGAACAAACAGACTTGGCTACTAAAAGCACGAATGCCAGTACTAGTAACTGCAAGGATAATGATAATGGATGCAGGGGAGAGACACTGTTAAAACGTAAGAGAATGGTGCCATAAGACAAGATGGAAGCAACCGCTCTGCTGAATGTGTGTAAATAAGCTTGAAGTGCAAGAGGCTAAGAAATCGATACTGCTTGCAATGCCTAGTAGAAGAGGAGAGCGGCAAGCGCCAACCATATATCTACCTCAATACTCCACAATGTACACGTGCGACTCCATTTTGTGAAAGCAGAAATGTACCCAGGCGGCCAAAGGCCTGACAGGCCGAGTTTAGAAACCCAGCAAAGACCAGAGAAGGAGCGGAATCGAAACTCAACAAAGAGAGGCTTATGCCGGGGAGATCAAGGTCAACCAGAGAAGGGGAGGTGAGCATGAGATCACGAAACTCCAACTACAGAGAATACCAGCCCACCCGTGAAGGTCAAGATAAGAGAGGCCCATGCAGGTGGCCAAGCGCACACAGAATTAAATGCACAAAAGGTTGGAAACTGAAGCAGATTCACGGTGAACCAACACATGACCAGACAGGCGCGAAGATGTACCACCGCCTGATGTCATCCAGAACCAGAGGGTGCCATAACTTTTCCTGATAAGAGACTACAGATTCGAGGCCATACCCAGCCAACTAATTGACACACAGCCCTAAAACACTGATTGATGGAAGGGAGGAAGGGTGAATCTTGGGACACTAGGCACCTGGGTGTCTACTCTGCATGCTGCTAATTAAAATGGAGATTTATGTTTAGGGGTGTAACTTGCCCAATCACAAGGGACCATGTAATCTAGGGTCCTAGAGACATTGTAACCAATGAGACGTCGTACTTGTAGTGACGTCAATCACATGTGTTGTAGAGGGAAGGGCGTAGATGCCCACCCGATAAGAGTTATCCAATCCACTTGCGTTATTTCCATATACAGATATAGCACCTATACGTAAGTTACCTTTCCCAACCAATTGTATTGCATGATGATTTTTTTGTAGAATTAGACATCAACGATGACAGATTTTGCCCATAAAAGAGGCTGTTTGACGAATGTTCAAGGAAGTCGGGGTAAGGCAGGTGTTCGGGATGCTGCTGATTTCCATAAACTGATGTATGTATCATTAAATGGACTTCCCTTTGCCAATTTACTGAGTCCTGATTATTGAACCTTGCGGGAGTATGTGAATCCTGCACTCTGTCCTCTCATGGTGCAGCTATCTTGTATTACTAGTTTTCGAGGGTGAGTACTGACCAATGGGCCCGTCAGTAATTTCCTCTCCTCGTCAACACTTGGTAGCGTGAGGATGGTTTCGGCCATCGATTATAGATCATTGATTGATATAGTACAAGACACCTTTAGAACGACGGCACAAAGTAACTCTGGGCCTTTGGTTACATCACGAGTCCTTTCGCTATTCCGGCTGAGTAGGCTGAGAAGCTCCCCGTGGACAATGAAAGTGTAATCATTCCCAAAAAAATCTACAGTGGGTCTGAAGGAACCCGCCTTTCCAAGCATAACCCTTCTTATTCCCACGGGCAGCGGATTGGACGAAAACCGTAAAAGCAGGAAGAGGAGGGGGTAGTGATCCTGAAGTTCCAGAGAGGAAAAGAGGCGATCGGTGAGTGAAAACAACAAAACTCGTTACCTTGGCAAATGTCTTGTAGGCCTTAGAGTAAGAAGGGGAAAGGTAACGGAGGGTGGTGGAGAAGATTAATACAGTTAAAAGTAGGAAAGGCTGTAGAGATATAGAGGGTAAAAACCCGGGCACCTGAAGTAATTGGGAAAAATACCAGGGGGCACCCGAGAAAAAAACTGTAAGGAATACCGGGGGGCACCCGAGTAAAAAACTGTAAGGAATACTGGGGGGGCACCCGAGAGAAAACTGTAAAATTCGCCTTGTTCCTGCGCTTTAAAGAGTGGTCAGAAGGAACTTGAACCCAGAGCCCACCGAGGGGGGACTTTAGGCTATGATGACGTTTAAAGACGTCATAAAGGGGTTAGTTCAAATCCCATGACGGGGTAACAATTAGAAGGCAGGTATACGTATGACCAGCTGGCGTCTGTCTAGTTTGTCAAGCATCTGTCCTATATGTCCTCTTATGTCCTTTATATGTCAAATGATGTGAAATTGTTGTACTGTTGATTAATTGTAATGCATTTTGGTTTTATGCGATTCCGTAATTGAGAGGGAATCGCCACTGAATTGAGAAGTGTTGAGCGAAACTGCTGGTGTAGAGCTTGGCGGAAAAGTTGGATTGCAGCTTGCGTATGTGGTGCTCGCTCCTAGTAGTAAAAAGCTAAAAACTGTGTGAATATGGTTGGAGATGAAACTAAGAATGGAGGAAGTTACCCCGCTTGCACACTTATGCAAGCAGTTGCCAAAGCATGCAACAAAATTGAAGAAATATAGCCAGGAGTGGGTTAAGGGCACCGCAAATAAAATGTTTATGCCGTGGCCCCAAAATGGGTCATTGTCAAAGGCTGTTTTACAGCACATGACCACCTTCCTACATTCCGCATATAGCAGGAAGAAGCTTGAAAAATGCCTTGCTGGTCTCGAGCTTTGGAAAATGTTTGAACAAGCAAAAGAAGAAGAACCCCCTGCAGACTGGATATTAAATGTATGTACGAAAGGGGTTGAGACGCCTACCGCGCCACCTGCCCCGCCGGAACCAGTTGTTGAGGGAAGTAAGTCAGAGGGTCTTTACCCACTAAGAGAGCTTAAGGCAGCCACAGGTTATAGCAACCCCGCATATGGGTCACCTGCATGTAGCAGTAACGAGACGAAAGAGAAGGAACAGGAAATTGACTCGGACTGGAACGAATCTCCCAAGAGGGAAGGGAAGATGAGCGCTTAGAGAGCACTCAGCTATATGACACTGAGGATGTCACCCAAAGTAGTGGGAGTAGGGGACGTTCCCTAGATAGACTAGAAGTTGGGCAGAATGAAGTTGATGCAAGAAGCTGTGGAAACTGGGAGTATTCAGAGTCAGACTCCGATGGAGAAGCGGAGGAAGTGGCGTATGACGAAGGGAGGGGTGCGAAAAGCAGCACCCAGGGAAAAGAGAAATACGATGGTCAGATATAAGCGGTTCCATAGATAGGACACTGAAGTCCGCTGGACAGTCCAGCCGACATGAAGAGACACCCCACGGTCAGAGGGGGGCGTTGGTACCTGCCTATACAGATAGGCTAAGGGTGTTTCCAGGTAGAAGGCAAGGCGGGAACGCCACCCAGGCAAGAGACCGAGGAGGGATAGAGAAGGAAAAGGAGGATTGCGCATTCCAATTCTCACTGTTAGAAAAGGGGAGAGCAAGACCACAATATATTCCATGGCCACACATGGACCGAGAGAATCTTAAAAATAAGCTTCCAATGCTGACCTCGGGATCCGGAAAGTGGATACATGAGCTAGAGAAAATGACGGGGGCGTCACTCTAGCCATAGGGTACATTAAGGGTCTTCTAATTGCTATACTTGGTGAAAGAGCAGACGAAGTGTGGAAAAGGGCAGGATACCCCAGGGTAACCATAACTAACACCTCCCATGACGGAGCCCCATTTAACAACTGTAGAGCAGCAGTGTGGAAAGTGCTGCGTACGCTATATCCATACATATCTGATATGGGAGCTATAATGACTCGAAAAATGAAGGAGTCAGAGGATCCTTTGCTTTATATCCAGAATTTTCAAGACGCGTGGATGCCCCAAAGCCCATGAGTCTTGGACAAAATCTATCCCTGTATTCTACCATATATTGTGCCAAGGGTTGCCTGAACCAGTGCAGAAACAGCTAAAAAAATTGGTAGGAGTAGAAGCTAAACCATGGGCCGAAATCCAGTTGACGATTGCCCATTACTGTAGATTGTTGCAAGAAAAGAATCGGAAGAAAGAGGCAACACGTAAGGGAGAGGAGGCGAAGCTAGTGCAAAGGAAGCTCTCAAAGTATGCTCTCGAGGGAGCCATGCTAACCAGCCCAGCCGAATCAAGTGCACAACGTGCAACTAACCTGCCGCAGACCAATCAGGGTAACACGGGATATTACCCGAGAGGAAGGGGACTTGGAGGAAGAGGATGGCAGAGCAATCAGGGAGGCTTTAGAGATAAACAAGGAGGTTTTCAAAATGTTCAAGGTGGTATCCAGAGCGCACCAATGGGCAGTACAACAATGCCAGATGGACAGATGGCCCGACCACCGCCAGTGTGTTGGCTGTGTGGAGTGACAGGACATGTGGCACGCATGTGCAGGAGCCAAAGCATGTGGCATAACAACCAAGGGATGGGGGCAGGCATGGTGAGTCAACCTGCTACCCCACAACAGGGCAATGCACAAAACTATACCGTGCAGCAGCAGGCAGTTGGCTTGCAGCAAGATGCACAGCAAATGGTCCAACGACTGAACATGGGGAATGTACCACAAGGGCAACCCCAGCAGACACCACCGCAAGTGTCTCAGGGCACTAATTCCAGTGTGGGAAACCCACAGGTATACAGTGGACCAAACCTATATATGAAATAGGACGGCTCACAGGGGACTCTGATGTGTTTTATCCTATCAGTGACACCAGTCCCTAACAGGGAACCTAGGTAAATGTCACCATAGGGGGGAAAGAATATTCCTTCTTAGTTGACACGGGTGCAATGCGCTCGTGCATACGAGATGGCAAGTTCTCCTTGTCCAGCGAGGCAATAGATACCCAGAGTTTTACTGGAGCTCATAGCAGCGTTCCCTTTACTGATGCACTCTCAGTCTCTCGTCAGTCCCCAGTAAATATCATGGGTCGGGACTTGATGAAAAAGTTGAATAAGACCATCTCATTCACTGAGGATGACTTAGTGTGCTCCACCCAATGAATGCATTATTCAAATGTGTGCAAAATGATTAGAGCATACTCGGGACGTGCAGCCATGAGAGCCATACCACTAGAACCAGAAGTGTTCTCATATGGCGTACGAGTGCTTATGGCGGGGTTGCCAGGCCTCACAGACAAAACTATGAGAACTCCGGATGAGTTTCTATTCAGGCCAAGAATACCCATGCACGAAGAGGAGGGGCAAGTATTTCCCTTAATGATACACTCTGCCGCAGTGCAAGGAAAAGTGGTATTGGTTGAGGGATGTGACGACGAGCGCAGACCTTGGTGTGCGATTGTCGCCATCGAAGAAGGGTATCGAGTGACTGACGTCACCGATGGCGATCTGTTCAAAGAACACCATGACATAGAAGAGACGCAGGTGGAAGTGAGTCTCATATTTTGGGTCAAAATGATCAGGAGGGAGGTACAGCAGAGGATGATGTTAGCATTAGTACGTCCAGAACACTTTGATAACGACATGGCCCTGGTGCCGGCCAAGGTATGGACTACAGGGCCCTATGACGTAGGTCTCCTGAAAGGGGCCAGCGAAGTAAAAATTAAATTGAAACCAGGAGCAATTCTGCCACGGGCACGGCAATATCCCATGTCCAGAGAAGCGGATGAAGGGATCGCAAAGACAATCTCTGCCATGATGGAGCAGGGCATCTTAGTGACGTCAGAATCACCTTGCAACACAGTGATTTATCCTGTCAAGAAATCAAAGGGAGGGACCTGGCGTTTAATCCAGGATTTACGAACCCTAAATGACATAGTCGAAGCCGAGTTCCCTCTAGTCCCTAATCCATCCACAATTTTGTGCAACATACCCACTGAGGCAAAATACTTCACGGTGATGGATTTGAAAAATGCATTTTTCTCGATCCCACTACACCGTGACTCACAAGACCTGACGTCATTTACCTTCAGGCAAATGCGCCTGAAAAGTACGAGGTTGCCACAGAGGTATTGTGAGTCTCCATCTATTTTCAACAGAGTCCTGCAAATGGACCTAAGCAATATTGCAGTGGACAGTGTTGTTTTGCAGTATGTAGATGACATTCTAATCTGCAGCGTCACTGAGGACTAATGCAGGTGCGAATCTGTCCAGCTATTGACTATATTGGCTGAGAAGGGGTACAAAGTGGACAAGGACAAGTTGCAATACTGCCAACAGGAGGTGCTGTACATAGGGAAACTGATCTCACATGAGGAGAAAAAGGTAACCCCAGAAAGGGCTGAGGCTATCATGAATACGGCCAAGCCACGCACAGTAAAGCAAATGCAAAGCTTCCTAGGCCTATGCAACTATGTCAGATTATGGATCTTTGACTACAGCTCGTATACCAAACCCTTGTTGCTGGCCCTTAAAAAGGCCCAGGCTACGAGAGAAGAAATTGAATGGAATGAAGCGATGGAGAAAGGGTTTACAGAACACAAGGGGGCAATTTGTAAGGCCCCAGTCCTTGGGATTCCTAACTATGTTCCATGACATTATATGTTGAACACTCGCTATTCGCCATACTAGAGAAGCCAAAGGGCACACTGACTTCTCAAAGAGCATCTGCCTACGAGGTGATTATCTCCAATCCATCAATCAAAATAGTGCGATGCAAAACAGTGAGCCCTGCTATGTTTATTGCTGAGCCAGTCACAGAGGGAGAACCTGTGCATGACTGTGCGAACTATGAAGAATACTGTGATGAGATGCCCAGGGTCAAGGAAAATGCTCTGCCAAGTGGAGAGATCGTCTTTATTGACGGGTCTTCTAAGATCAACCAAGAATATGGACAAAGGTATACAGGCGTGGCCATAGTGAAACACATGGCGAATAGAGAGTTCCAAGTACTTGTCAGTGCACGAATACCATCTCATTATTCGGTGCAGGCTGCAGAGGTAATGGCACTGATACTCGCCATTGAGAACCATGCAGACCAGGAAGTAACAGTGTACAGCGACTCCACCTATGTGACGTCAACAGTGCACGCAGGATTAGCACGCTGGAAAAGGAGGGGCTAACTCTAAGCAGACCGCATGCCAGTGCAACACGCAGACTTGTTGGGCAGGCTGATAAAAGCACTAGAGCTCCCAGTTGGCAGAGCGGTCGTAAAATGCGCCGCTCATACCAAAGGGACAGATTTTGTGTCACGTGGAAATCATGAAGCGGACACGGAAGCCAAAAGTATGGCATCCAAAACTGAAACAATCATGGACGTGGAGGTGGCACGTACCCATGAACGAATGATGGTAGCACGAGCCACTCCAGAAGCTTACAGCAATATGGGTCAGTCTCAATTGAAGGCGCTCCAGGGGGAGGCACCTCAGGAGGAGAACATTTTTTGGAAGCGTCGAGGGTGTTCTTTAAACCCCTCTGACGGATTGTGGAGGCAAGACAGCACTGGTAAACCAGTAATGCCTGTCGCCCTTCTAAAAGTAGCACTAGAACAGCTTCACTACCCCATTCATATGTCAAAAGAAAATCTTGCTGCAACGCTCGCGGAAGACTGGTTTATACCGAATTTGGCCGAGCAGGTTGCATTCTTTGTGGTAAACTGCATTGTCTGCCAACAATTCACTTCTGGGCACGCATTAAAAGTAGTGAGAGTAGTCATCCCCAGACCAAATGGACCTTTCTAGCACCTGCATATTGATTAAGTTGGTATGATTCAGGTGTATAATGGGTACAGGTATTTACTTGTGGTGGTGTGTCCCTTTTCCAGATGGGTAGAAGCAGGCCCCTGTACACACCCTGACGCTGCCTGTGCTGCCAAATTCCTGGTGAGGGAGGTTTTCCCTAGGTGGGGGGTGTGTGAGGTTATGAGATCAGACAATGGGCCTCATTTCGTGAATGCAGTGTTCCAACAGATTAGCTTGTTGCTTGGTATAAAGCACAAATTCCCGTCGGCGTATCACCCAGAGGGAAACGGGATATGTGAACGGATCAACGGCTTGCTTAAGGAAAGGATAGCCAAGTTGAAGCTCACATTAAGAAAGGGATGGATGCACTGCCTACCACTGGCATTGTATGCGCTTCGGAACCAACCAGGCTCCGACCATCATCTTACGCCGCACAAAATAATTACTGGGAGAAGAATGAGAACTCCCCTTACCCCCTGAGACAGAGCTAGATGTGATGCCCAGTCAACTAGGGAGGTTCTAGGAGAGGAGATGAAAGCCTATCTGGATTGTTTCGCAACAAGTGCCACTGTCATTGCAGGCCAGCTACAGCAACGGCAAAAGGGGACAGCACAGCACGAACCACTGCAGATAGTGCTGATGCAGGCGCAGCTCTCCGCCTTGACACACCCCTTGTCTTCCCTGGAGACAGAGTTCTGGTAAAGAACATTGCGAGAAAGAGATGGGATGAGCCGAGGTTTAATGGCAAGTTCATCGTAGAGGACTGCACCCCGTCAGCTGTCAAGCTCAAAGGCAGAAGAGCCTGGATCTTCCTGAATGATATAAAACCCTTTATAGGAGAGAGCACTCCTACTACATCTACTGCAGAGGAATCCACAGACAACGGGGAAGGACCACAGCATGTGCAGACAAGGTATATGGTAAGGGAGAAAGACGCACGAGCAGAAAACACAAACTAAGGAGCTTGCTGTGAAAATTGTGGCTGTACACTGAACTTCTCCTCCAGGCACTGAATGAGGTACAAGACCTTCAAATTAACACAAAGGGCAGCTGAACTCGCAGGGTAAAGGAAACAGTTGCACACTCTGAACCTGCAGTGACACTGATAGCTTGATCACACTGAGCCACAAAGCATTGAACACAAACTCTCAGACTCTGATAAACTGTAAAAACAGGACACTCTTGTAAACTAAAACTGGTATCCTGAAGCATCCAGTATCAAGACTCTGTTCACAGACATATGGTTCACCCCAGCAGAAGTCTCAAGTGGGATGTGCTCACCTATTTTCAGCTAGTAGTACTGTCCTATCCGTCACTCATAGGGAGAGAAACAAGTGTCACAGAATATATTCAGGATCCAGAAAATAAGAAGATAATCAGGCAACTACTGACTGTCACTGCAGAGGTCTTCGCCGAGTTGCCTGAGCACAGTGAACAAAAGACGAATGCTCCCGCCTCAAGCAGATATTGACGAAGTTACCTACATCTTATTCTTTTGAATCATTAAGGAGTGCCCAGAACTTGTCGGGAGAACTACAGATACCTTGACTTTCATCAGAGATCCCCGAAATAATCACATCCTGAATCAAATATGGAGTAAACTGAACAATGTGGTAGCAGACCACGCAGCAGGAAAGTGCAAGACCTGTTTGCCACAACAAAACAACAAAAAGACTTGTGATCGGGACCCAGCAAAACAAAGCAAATGGCCCTGTCCTCTGCAAACATGCAACTAGCCCACAACATCCTGATTAGGCTAGTCACAGACTATCCAGAAATGGTGGGAAGGCCTGCGGATGTCGATGTTGCTACCTTCCCTAGACATCCAGTCAATTTCCCACACATAAAGACTCTTCTCCATGGCATTATGCTGCAAGTGGAACTGTCCAAATTCCAGCGAGAATTCCTAAGGAAATTCCTATGAGACTATTCGGCGAGGGACAGATCGAGCAGGCAAAGACTGATCACACTGCATGAAAGGCCTGTGACCTAAGAGCCAAAGCGTCAGAGCAAATGTCATTAACACACGAAGACAGTCCGTATGCGTTTCGTGTTTTCTTTCATCTCATTGAAAACTTTCCAGAACTAGTGGGCAGACCACACAACATTGATGTGCCCACTTTTCTTAATAATCCAGCAAAAATGCCCAATTGAATCGGCTCCTGAGGGCTATTGCATCACAACTAAGAAGCAATTTTGGACATCCACTGCTAAGAAGAGCCTTAGAAGGGGGAGATCCAAGATAAAACTTTCCATCATCCCCCAGCCGGGGACAGAGCAAGGAAACAAAGACACAGTTCTTTATTCTTCCAACGTAGAACGGACCGAAAAGACGGAAACAAGGACAACGACATCTTGAACTTCTTTTCCTATTTTTCTTATTTTTTCTATTTTTTGCATCATCGTTCCATAGTGGAGTAAATGCGGGAGAGAGAGACTGTTCACCAACTCGACCTCGAAAGACCAAGTGAAAGGAACAGAGACACAAACTTCACCACCGTGTTTAGTTTTGTCAACCTTTTTCTAATATTTTCCTACCTTCTCATATGGTCACTTCTATTTTTATTTTTATTTTTTCAAAATTTCATTTTGCGTGATTTGTAGCGAATCCATCCTTTCATGGTGTCACAGCAAACAAGGTCCTGTATGTCCCCAGGGCCAAGGCGAGTTGGAAGAGTGCCCTGGGAATACGCTGGCCATACAAATACAGGATAATTATGATGTGTTGAAAACAATAGTCTAAACTTTTTCCATAGTCTAGTAAAGGAACTGTACTCCATACTCAGAGACTATCATCATCAGCACTCATAAGAGGGGGGACATTGAACTGCACTTGTCCCTTTGGTGTTTATTGAACTTTGAACGACGAAAACAGAATAAGAAGAAAAATAAACTATTGACTGTGGACGTATTTGAAATGGGGGCCCAAAACAGTAACTTAGTCGTGCCACCAGTGGAAGGGCGTCCACGGTTCCCTGGAAGGAGATGCTGCAAGCTGTCTTTCAAGGCCGTCATATGTATATGAATTGTGATTATTGTAGTATTTTTATCGTTAACTATTAGAACTGCATTTTCTATTGGTGCACGAAGCGTCCCAATGTCTGTGCATCCACCAGGTAATGAACGTCTGGGGCCCACAAAACCACCCAGACCTTATTTTGTCATCCCTGTTCCAAGAAAAACTGATGATAAAGCAAACGATTTACAGTTGAATGTAATTAGCAGTAACAAGTATACAGTTGAAGTAATGAATGGTGAGACAGGCTGGAGACAGGGTCAGCACGGAATGAATGATAGCATAGCATTGTCCACGGCACGCACCCATACACTGAGTGCACACGAACAATGGCAAGTTTCAATGGCTATGAAACCGCAGGCCAAACCAACGGGAAGAGAGAAATCACCTGTGGAACAAGCAGCTCCAGAAAGCAGGGAGCAACGTGAGAAACCAAACTGAAGTGAAATAGCAAAATCACTGAATAGAACAGAGGAAGCAACGAAAGAACTCACTGAGAAAACACATGCGGTAGTTGAGTATGTGGTTCCACTTATACTTAGAGCAAAGAAGCTACAGGAGGAGCTGAGCAAGACAACCACCACAACTGTGATAGCGAGCACGCCAGCTCCAATGCCAGAAGTAACTACCGAGCCTACGACACGGCCACGTGTTGGAAGGATGATAAATCACATGCGGTGGGAGGAGGTCTATAAAAGAATGCAGGAGGGAAGGAAAAGAAGCGCAAAACCTCCCCCTATTACTGCAGGGCTGGGAATGAAACCTGCCCCTCCTAGGATAACGCCCGAGAGTCTGCCTGAACAAAAGAGCGGTACAGACGCATTCAGAGACATAGTGATAGCCAGCCCAGAGAAACGCTAAGGATCAAGAGAAGTCCATATGAAACCGATAACGAGTTAAACGATTACTTGGACAGCACGGCCCATTTTGGAAACAACATATGGTACCAGCACATGAAGGAAGTCGGACGAAGGCAATCAGAAGGAGAATGTTTCGTCTGTGCACTCCTCCCATACAGCATGGGCAAGTCCAAAATCTTTGTGGCTGTAGAAATAGATGTCCCCATAGCACACTGCATGGCAATGTGTAACACCAGAGGACAATTCATGGGGAGAGATGCCTCGTTGATATGGGCCAACGAAAAAGACTACCCTGATGAAGACGGATATGTCCAGGACATCAAAACAAGAAACAGGGCGCACACCAAGAATCAGGTGATTAGATATGAGAACCCTGACGTCGAAGGATCAGGAATAAGGTGGGAAATAAACTCAAGACTGAACTCCAAGGGAAAACAGCAGAAGAAGTGCAAATATGGAAGAACCGAGGCCAAATGCAGATCTGGGGATCAGTTGTTTCCCCCGACGGTTGGGAAGAAGGAGTTGTAATCTGCCGAGCTTGGATGGTCCTTGGAGCCTGCCAAGAAGCCATAGAAAACTCTCAAAGACTATGTAAACCACTCTGGTCAAAATTGGTAAAGCGGTTAACGTGGGTCGAAGACAGAGTAGGCCCCCTGCAGATAGTACCGCTGGAAAACCCGAAACTGTGCTTTAGAAGTAATGGCACGAGGAAAATGGGGGAGAATCAAAACTGCGAGCGAATATACAAAGCCCCAGGGATGTCGCAAGGGACTGCAGTCTTGATGGACCGCTATTGGGCATGTGGATCCAAGCCCTACATAAGACTACCGAGGAACTGGGGAGGCATATGCACACTGGTAAACGTCCACGTTCCTGCACTAGTGATCCCAAAAAATGAACTGAATTTGGACAGTTTCCCGAAAGCAGACGCTCACCTGAGGAAAAGGAGGTCTGTGGAACTAATGTCAAGGATGAAGAGAGAGAATTACTTCTCCGCCAAATCAGAGGACGCATTTTATGCCATTCCCTACGAACACAGGCTGTTTAGCCTGACTTCATCCGTATTTACAACAATACTTTTGCCGCACATCCAGGTTGGTGGAAATACCAAGTGGTTGCAGATAACAAGATGGGAGTTACTGCAGAACATCAATACCACCATAAAAGAGTTCAACGCAATCAAGGAAGAACTGAGGGCAGTCAGATTGATGACCCTCCAGAACAGATATGTGCTTAACATGATCACCGCAATGGATGCAGGTGTTTGCGCAAAAATTGGAGAATCATGTTGCACATTTATACAATCGAACGACGAAGAAAATGGAACCCTCACAGAGGCCATAGACATGTTAACAACCCTGAAAAACCAGATGACCGATGAGACTGATGAAGCAGACGACAACAGCTGGTTTGGGAACCTATTCTCATGGGTCCCGCAATGGATGGCAGATAACCTCAAGTTCTGGGAGCTTTGCTAGCAATGGTGCTGCTAGGAGTCTGTGTTATCAAGATAATCATCACACAGTGCCAGAAAACAGTAAATAAGGCCATTGGGATGAAAATTATGGTCGATGTCGAGTCAGGCTGGAAGCCCAGAGACCTGACAGATGAGGAAATAAAGGACTTTGTGAAGGCCAGTGAATTTGCACCAGAAGGAACAAAATTCACTTATCCCAAGAAACGAAGAAGGTACGAAGGCAAATGGATTTACTGCAGTCCAAATGGACAATGCCAGTTGATGACCTGGAACAAAGATGAGCATGTGAAAACAGCAGGAAGCTTGAGAGGGGTGATAAAGATATGGACACCAAAATTGCATACTTTCACGCCTTCTTGTGCAAACCCAGGAGACGATGAGCAAGAAGCTAAGGAATCAAAGAAACTGAATATAAAGGAGGAAGCAGGAGTGGTCGATGAACCGACCAGATGGGGGAGTGTAGAGGAGGTCCCATATATGACCTGCACCCCTGCCCCCCATTGCGAGTTTCCAGTAAGGTACTCGCCGTGGTACGTAACGTATGAGGAGCAAATGAACCAACAGAGAGCCGCACTGTGACTCTGCTCCTTGTACGTAAGGAGATCAATACCGGTTGAAGCAGCCATAACGCGACAACCCTGGGCAGCACGATACCCTATCAGACAGACATACCAGGCACTGATACGAAATGAGGAATACCTGCACACGGTCCACGAGGAGACCCCTAAAGCCTTAATGGAAGGCCAATGAAAATAAACCGAGGGCCTGAGCAGCCCCGAGAACAAACAGACTTGGCTACTGAAAGCACAAATGCCAGTACTAGTAACTGCAAGGATAATGATAATGGATGCAGGGGAGAGACACTGTTAAAACGTAAGAGAAGGGTGCCATAAGACAAGATGGAAGCAACCGCCCTGCTGAATGTGTATAAATAAGCTTGAAATGCAAGAGGCTAAGAAATCGATACTGCTTGCAATGCCTAGTAGAAGAGTAGAGCGGCAAGCGCCAACCATATATCTATCTCAATACTGCACAATGTACACATGCAACTCCATTTTGTGAAAGCAGAAATGTACCCAGGCGGCCAAAGGCCTGACAGGCCGAGTTTAGAAACCCAGAAAAGACCAGAGAAGGAGCAGAATTGAAACTCAACAAAGAGAGGCTTATGCCGGGGAGATCGAGGTCAACCAGAGAAGGGGAGGTGAGCATGAGCTCACGAGACTCCAACTACAGAGAATACCAGCCCGCCCGTGAAGGTCAAGATAAGAGAGGCCCAGGCAGGTGGCCAAGCGCACACAGAATAAAAATAGCACAAAAGTTTGAAAACTGAAGCAGATTGACAGTGAACCAACACATGACCAGACAGGCGTGAAGATGTACCACTGCCTGATGTCATCCAGAACCAGAGGGTGCCATAACTTTTCCTGATAAGAGACTACAGATCTGAGGCCATACCCATCCAACTAATTGACACACAGCCCTAAAACACTGATTGATGGAAGGGAGGAAGGGTGAATCTTGGGACACTAGGCACCTGGGTGTCTACTCTGCATGCTGCTAATTAAAATGGAGATTTATGTTTAGGGGTGTAACTTGCCCAATCACAAGGGACCATGTAATCTAGGGTCCTATAGACACTGTAACCAATGAGACGTTGTACTTGTAGTGACGTCAATCGCGTGTGTTGTAGAGGGAAGGGCGTAGACGCCCACCCGATAAGAGTTATCCAATCCACTTGCGTTATTTCCAAATACAGATATAGCACCTATACGTAAGTTACCTTTCCCAACCAATTGTATTGCATGATGATTTTTTGTAGAATTAGACGTGAATGATGACAGATTTTGCCCATAAAAGAGGCTGTTTGACGAATGTTCAAGGAAGTCGGGGTAAGGCAGGTGTTCGGGATGCTGCTGATTTCCATGTACTGATGTATGTACCAGTAAATGGATTTCCCTTTGCCAATTTACTGAGTCCTGATTATTGAACCTTGCTGGAGTATGTGAATCCTGCACTCTGTCCTCGCATGGTGCAGCTATCTTGTATTATTAGTTTTCTAGGGTGAGTACTGACCAATGCGCCCGTCAGTAATTTCCTCTCCTCGTCAACAAATGGCCCACACTAGCATTTAGCATTTTTGGTTTATGCATTTCCCTATTGCACCATAGGCCAGTCTGAGCCTGGTGACTCATCCATAATGGCCAATGAGCGCCCACCCACTGGCCCCCTCACTCATTATGGAGGAGCTAAGGAGCCAGCCCAGTGAAACAACGAGCATTCCCTCTGCTGCTTTTTCCAGCTGATGAGGAAGTGCTCCTGGGCTGGCTGAACTGTCAAAGAGAAACACTATTTCCCTTTGACAGTTCAGTTCAGTTCCCCAGCTGCACATGCTCACTGAGCCATGCAAGGCTGGGGCATTTTGCCTTGCCAGCATTGCATAGCTCATTGGAAATGCTGGCTAGGTCACTGCATGTCTGTATGTGCAAGGGGGAGCTCCTGCACCTCCTCACTCATACGGACAGAGCAGCCTGGAGCAGGGTGTTTCAGCACCCACACGCAGGCCAATGCAGAAGGTACGTTTATGTTCATTTTGTTTTTATTTAAACATGGGTATGGATGCAATTATGCTTGTGTTATGAGTGAGTGTATGGTGATGGATGCTTGTGTGAATGATAGAGTGATTGGTGTGTGTGTGTGTGTGTGTGTGTGTGTGTGTGTGTGTTTTGGTCCATTGAGCTGATTTTGGCAAGTGGTAGATAGAGGGGGGAAGGAGGGTTGTACAACAAAGGCATTTTAAAAATGCCTAAATGCCTTTGTTGCACAATCCCCCTACCCACCTGCCAAAATCAGCTCTCCTTCTGAGGCGCTGTGGAGCCCAGGGGACAGGGATGGTATCTTTTTACTGGACATCTATGATAGATGTCCAGTAAAAAAAAGACATGCTTGCCCCCCTGGGCCCACCAGCACCAATTGCAAACTGCTTGGCTATTTACCCATTTTTTTAAAGTATGCTCTACAATGCAACATTTTAACCCATTATTTTAAAAAAAACATTCACTGGGGAAAACCCCTGATGCCCCCTTGATTGGCTTTGGGCTCTCACACTGCACTCGGTCACTATGGCATTTTTGTGGGAAATAGTTATGCACCTCCACTTAAAAAATTCACCAGCCATCATTGGTGCTCGGACTGTGTTGGGAACGGGGTGGGGGAAGCCCAGGGACTGTGGTGGGAGCAGGATGGGCAGGAACCGTGGGATAGTGGTGGGAGCAGGGTGGGGGAGCCCAGGGAGTGTGATGGGGTAGGAAGAGGGATGAGGGAGCCCGGCGACTGTGATGGGAGCATGTGGGGGAGCCCAGGGACTATACTGGGAGTAAGGTGCAATGACAGTGTGCAATATATACTGTCCATTTGGCATTTTTGGGGGGCCACTGCCATAGACCCTTCTTCCTCTTCCTCCTCAGGAGGAGCTGCAGGTGAAGTGTCCCTTTGTGACTTAGTCACCACCTGTTTCTTAACTTGTTTATATCGCTCTTTCGCTCCAAGTGCTCTCTCTTTGTAGAACTCATACATCTCCCTTGTTCCAATACCATCAATCTCTTCTCGTGGCACACCATCTTTCAACAATGCTAAACACATATCCTTTCTTGACACTCGGTAGACTCTACTATATTGCCTCCTGCTGTCTGTTCTTCACTCGCTATGCCCCTTACTCTCTCATGGCTTGTCTTTACTTTTGTCCCATTCCACCCAAGTCTGCCAGTTGCTGGATGACATCCACTACTTCATCAGTGGGTGTGCCCGTCATACCCATGAGCAAAGTCATGATGATACCTTTGTGTGTGGGTGGGGCAGTTCTTATAACCATATTTATGTTGAGACTGAAAGCAGCCCTACACCCAAGTGTCCTGACTCATCTACGTGAATTGCCTCCTTCATGGCATGCTCTGTGATCTTTTGAATAGTTTCTTTCACAGTATAACACCTATTTTCCTCACTAGGCCAGTCAGTTGTAATATGATACTTACAGTTGCACCCTTGGGCCGCTAAGAGAAACAAGACACCTGCAAAGCTTGACCATTAGCTTCAGGGAGCGGCCCTACCCTCTTGTATGTTGGTGTCACTAATCAAAGGCAGGAAGCATGGGGAATCTGTCGCATCTACCAATAAACCAGCTTCCCCTCCGTCAACCATTCACACCATCTATGCCAAAAGCGGCTCTCCTGACTTCTACCTCAAACAATTAATGATTTCCCAGTATAATCTTCCAGTGCAGTTACATCTACAACCCTTCCTCCCGGATTATGCGGGTGCAGCCGCACCCTCCGTCTCGTAAATGACTTGACCGCTACTGTCATTTGATTAGGTTTTGACTTAGATCCTGCATCCTAGACTCACCCTACCCCTTTCCTTTTCAGATCTTCCAGAGCACCAGGGGACCATTCCGGTGGTGATAGTGCACGGTACAAATGTTCTTTAACATAAACTTCCCCTCTGAGCCGGTGGAGTAAAAAATATCTTCATTCCCATCGGGGTGCCAGTCTATGCCTGCCGTGGCTATTGCAGCTGCTACTTTCCATTTTCCATTTGTTTACACCCCCTATCAGCCTTGTCCTTAAAAAGCTTCCTTTGCAATTGCTGCATTAGCACAATCTGCCTCTCCACAGCTCATTCTTTTTCCAGCCATAAAATGTCCTCTTTCAACTCAACAATCCTCATATGTATCTTTCTAAAGGCATGTAGGAGGACCCGCCCCTTCTGCCTAAAGCTGCACATTCCTTTCCCTTCTCGACTGAAACCTGCTGTAAACAAAACACAACCTCTGCGGGACTGGCGTCCCCTAAACTGTCATCCCATGGCTTACTCAAACTTGCACCAACACCCAGGCATGTGCCAATTTATCATATGCACTCTTGGCCCACCCTGGGATCATTAACTCTGGACATTTTCCCCCAGCAGAGGCCCCTTTTCTCGCAAACAAACTATACATATTTACAATCATTTACAAGACTCTTTTTACCGTAACTGTAATTCACTCCCGCAAAGCACACACACAGAACACTAATGAATGCAGCCTGACTCCCACTGCTGAAAGCAAAGAAACTTGCTTTCACTATAAATCTTGCCTACCAGCGTTCAACACAGATTCTTTGATGTGTGGAATTCTTCATCACAAGGCACCCTGCTCACAGCACCAATTATGTTTTGCTTTTCAAAGAGTGCATGGACAAATCTTATCTCTCTCACCAATACGCTGAATGAAAAACCTTAAATGCGGGGAGGCAATGACTGACACATACACGCTTAGCTAAATGATAAACTGGCACTTATACAGCCTTTTATTCATCAAACGCATATGTAAATGAATAAATGCAACACAGAATAAATGAAGCAAAGAATTCTAAAGAAAATACATCACTGTTGGATCATCTTTAAGCAATGCCCTCATCTCGCAAAAAAATGCTGAAAAAGCCCCAAAATCAGCCACTCAGAGAGATCTCAGAGACCAACAGGCTCAGAGCAAGGCATCTCCCCTCCGAGGTAAAGCTTTCTGTCTGACCATTCCAGTGCCCTGCATTTTAAGCCCTCTGCAAAGGCGGGGTGGCATTTTCAAGAAACATTTGGCCTGAGTCTCTTCTTGTTCGTAGTCGCTGTATGCCCCGAGAGTGACCTACGGTAACCTCAAGGAGCAGAACTCTTCTCTTTCGCAAGAAAGCAGCAACAAAAACTATGTAACTCATCCTCAGCTTTGACAATGTCCATGACAACCTTATCAGGTACCAGCCGGCACCTGCATATCCCAGCCTTTTTTCACACAGTGTCCTTGGATGAGCAATCCAAGCCAACATAAGCAACAAATAACGTTGAAAACATATTTTCCAGCGAAATAATGTGAACAATGCTGAAAATATGTGTATAGTTCACAGCAAGTGCAGCTTTCACTGAGGTATGGAGCGAATGTCCATTATGGCTCCAAGCACTCCAGAATGCACAGTGCACCATCGCCCTATTTTAACTCAAAGTATTACAGATGTGCAGGGTCTTTCACGTCAACTGGCAAAAAACCCATTATAGCCAGGATGACTTGGTGATGGAGTTGGTGACATATGGAGAGACTAAGGAGTAGACCGATCCCTTCTCAGAACTCCTGCACACTGGAGCCACAGATGGGTGCGCTGAAGGTGTCAACCTTGCAACAAACATGTCAGAACAGCAACTAACAGACTGTCACCATTTACTGGGACAGCTTGGCTGTCTGTTTTCACTGCCTCTAGGTTACCCAGATTAGTGCTCCTATGATATGGACACTGGAGACAGTAAGCTGGGGAAGAGCCGGATTCACTGGATATCTGATAAGGTTAGGGAAACCATCAAGGAGGGTGTTTCCAAGATGCTGTCTGTTGGAGTGATAGAGCCATCCCACAGCCCCTGGGCTAGCCCAGTGGCACTGGTCCCTATAAAAGACCAGTGGTGGGAAGACTGAATTCTGCTTTTGTGTGGATGACAGGGGGATCAATTCTGTCATGAAGACCTATGCTCACCCCATTCCTCGGGCATATCAGCTAATTGACAAGTTCGGTGCTGCTAAGTACATGAGTACCTTTGACCTCACAGCAGGGTACTGGCAGGTCGATTCACAAATGGAGTGAGAGAGAGTTCAGCATTCTCAATCCCAGAAGGACATTGCCACTTTCAGTGGATGCTTAACCAGGCTTTGTCTGGACTGGAAAACCTCAGTGTCGCCTATTTAGACGACACTGATGTTTTCAGCCACACCTGGAAGGATCATTTATCCCACCTGAAACAAGTGCTTCAAGTGCTGCAGAATGCAGGTCTGACTGTCAAGACCACAAAGTGCCAGATAGCGCTGGGCAGCCTGACTCCCACTGCTAAAAGCAAAGAAACTTGCTTTCACTATAAATCTTGCCTACCAGCGTTCAACACAGATTCTTTGATGTGTGGAATTCTTCATCACAAGGCACCCTGCTCACAGCACCAATTATGTTTTGCTTTTCAAAGAGTGCATGGACAAATCTTATCTCTCTCACCAATACGCTGAATGAAAAACCTTAAATGCGGGGAGGCAATGACTGACACATACACGCTTAGCTAAATGATAAACTGGCACTTATACAGCCTTTTATTCATCAAACGCATATGTAAATGAATAAATGCAACACAGAATAAATGAAGCAAAGAATTCTAAAGAAAATACATCACTGTTGGATCATCTTTAAGCAATGCCCTCATCTCGCAAAAAAATGCTGAAAAAGCCCCAAAATCAGCCAGTCAGAGAGATCTCAGAGACCAACAGGCTCAGAGCAAGGCATCTCCCCTCCGAGGTAAAGCTTTCTGTCTGACCATTCCAGTGCCCTGCATTTTAAGCCCTCTGCAAAGGCGGGGTGGCATTTTCAAGAAACATTTGGCCTGAGTCTCTTCTTGTTCGTAGTCGCTGTATGCCCCGAGAGTGACCTACGGTAACCTCAAGGAGCAGAACTCTTCCCTTTCGCAAGAAAGCAGCAACAAAAACTATGTAACTCATCCTCAGCTTTGACAATGTCCATGACAACCTTATCAGGTACCAGCCGGCACCTGCATATCCCAGCCTTTTTTCACACAGTGTCCTTGGATGAGCAATCCAAGCCAACATAAGCAACAAATAACGTTGAAAACATATTTTCCAGCGAAATAATGTGAACAATGCTGAAAATATGTGTATAGTTCACAGCAAGTGCAGCTTTCACTGAGGTATGGAGCAAATGTCCATTATGGCTCCAAGCACTCCAGAATGCACTGTGCACCATCGCCCTATTTTAACTCAAAGTATTACAGATGTGCAGGGTCTTTCACGTCAACTGGCAAAAAACCCATTATAGCCAGGATGACTTGGTGATGGAGTTGGTGACAGATGGAGAGACTAAGGAGTAGACCGATCCCTTCTCAGACCTCCTGCACACTGGAGCCACAGATGGGTGCGCTGAAGGTGTCAACCTTGCAACAAACATGTCAGAACAGCAACTAACAGACTGTCACCATTTACTGGGACAGCTTGGCTGTCTGTTTTCACTGCCTCTAGGTTACCCAGATTAGTGCTCCTATGATATGGACACTGGAGACAGTAAGCCGGGGAAGAGCCGGATTCACTGGATATCTGATAAGGTTAGGGAAACCATCAAGGAGGGTGTTTCCAAGATGCTGTCTGTTGGAGTGATAGAGCCATCCCACAGCCCCTGGGCTAGCCCAGTGGTACTGGTCCCTATAAAAGACCAGTGGTGGGAAGACTGAATTCTGCTTTTGTGTGGATGACAGGGGGCTCAATTCTGTCATGAAGACCTATGCTCACCCCATTCCTCGGGCATATCAGCTAATTGACAAGTTTGGTGCTGCTAAGTACATGAGTACCTTTGACCTCACAGCAGGGTACTGGCAGGTCGATTCACAAATGGAGTGAGAGAGAGTTCAGCATTCTCAATCCCAGAAGGACATTGCCACTTTCAGTGGATGCTTAACCAGGCTTTGTCTGGACTGGAAAACCTCAGTGTCGCCTATTTAGACGACACTGATGTTTTCAGCCACACCTGGAAGGATCATTTATCCCACCTGAAACAAGTGCTTCAAGTGCTGCAGAATGCAGGTCTGACTGTCAAGACCACGAAGTGCCAGATAGCGCAGGGCACAGTGACTTACCTAGGCCACCTGGTCAGTGGAGTTAAAAAACAAACTCTTGAAGCAAGGGTACAGGCTAGGAAGGATTGGGACATCCCCAACACACAGACACAGGTGAAAGCCTTTCTAGGTCTCACTGGATGCTACCTTTTGTTCATCAAAGGGTTTGGGACCATTGCTATGCGCCTGAATGATGTAACTTCCAAGAAAATGCCTAAGAAGGTAACTTGAACCCCCTCCTGTCAAACCTGCCGGACTATAATCAGGAGGTTATTATCCAGACCGAAGTCTGTGATTTTGGGATTGGAGCAATGTTAGCAAAGCTGAACTCTCAAGGGGTAGAGCAACCTTTCGCCAACATTAGCAGGCGATTGACAAAAAGGGAAAGGAACTGGGCCGCCGTTGAAAAAGAGGTTTATGCCGTCTTGTGGGCAGTAAAGAAGCTGAAACCCTACATCTTTGTGTCACACTTTACTATCCAAAAAGGCGACCAGCCTCTTAGATGGTTAATGGCCATGCAAGTGGAGAACCCTAAGATTTTGCGTTGGGCCATATCCCTACAGAGTTTAGATACTGACATCCAGCACAAGCCAGGCTCCCAGCATGGAAATGCAGATATCCTCAGCCGGTACTTTTGCCTTGATGACGAACCAGACCCTCAGTAGGGTGGTGGTTCACATGTTGAGGTTGGGGAGCATGTTAGGAATTCGACCATCCGCACGGTGGGTGTGCGCTCGCCTGTTTTTATTTTAAAAATGTTAATGAAATTGTATCCTCGTAGAGCACCCTCTGGAAAATGTGTGGAGCTAATCTGTACACATTTTGCTATGCTCACTTCATGACATACACATAGACCTGTGTAATCTGGGTCGGCACAGTATACACGCGCAGACCCCCTATCATATTTAGTTGGGATATGACAGGAGGAGTACAAGATGAATCTCCAGAAGGGGGAGGGCCAGACCTTCTCTCTACCATGGCCAGCCTAATTAACTAACAAAGGCTCCATAGATCTGTCCTGTCTGTTTGTTAGGCCATGTAGCTGGTGGCAGCAATTTGCGTACTAGTCTGAAAGTAATTCAAACAGGCTCACTTGGGGCCAGGCTATAGAGGCTAACAAAGGAGTAAGGAAACCCAGAAACCTTTCATATGCAACTGTGTCAACCTGATGCAAGTTCCCTCTGTTGGTATCGATGGGCAGTGAAATGTGATGTCTAGGAAAGCATGTTTACAGTAGTCCACACTGCAGGGGTCCCAAGGGAGACCTGCTACTTCAATTAGGAACCACAGAGAAATCCATTGACCAGGGAGACTCTTTGATCTACAACAGAAAAGGAGATATGAGGGACTGAGTATCAGATGTTTTCACCCCTTTACCTTTGCTGTTGCAAAACACTCTGGTTATGACCTCACGCATACTTGAGATTGTGGGTGAGGACTCCAGGATTAGTTCATTAAGGTAGGCTTAGCCTACACCAATAACTGTGGTCCATGTGTTAAAGGAGGGCTATGCCCCTTTTTTGGCAGCTCATCTGAAGAATTTGCAAGGAGTAACAAGAAGAACTCATCATTGGACCCTAGCTGAAGTTACAGTCTGCCTTACATCTTCCGCCAGTAAAGGAAGGCAGGATCTCTAAAGAGGGAAGCAAGACCTCTCCCTGAAACATCTCACAGGGAACAGATGGAGATACTGAATCCAGAGGACCCTCTAGTCACTCTAGAACCTTTATCCAGCCAGCACACAGCGTGCCCTGGAGGTTTCCTAAGTAGGAAGTGCTAGAAGGTCTCTAAACCCGAAACCAAGGATTCCTGACCCTGGGCCACTGTGCAGGCCAGCCTGCAGCCTTCTGTCCAGCTTTGCTCACCAAACTTTTTGCCGCCTGAAGCCCATAACTGTCTCCCGTCTTGAACTCTGTCACAGAAGCCTGCAAAGCACACTGAAGCCGGCTCGACCCTGTCGATCATCAAGAGCACCTACAAGCAAAAGGTACATTGTGGTTCTGTCCTTCTATGAAAGCCCCTATAGACATTTTAAGACCCATTGCTTCATTTGTGCAGAAGCCAAGTAACCTTGAACATTTGCAATTATTTCCTATACTGACTACCCTCTTGTCAGTATCCAGTGTGCCTCCCTTTTCCTTCTTTAAAACTGTCTGTCCTCTGCATTCCTTTACAAGTTGTCTGTATTTTGTAGTGTTATTAGAACTGTATGTTGTGATGATAATAATAAAGTAGATATTTGTACACAAATTTGACCGGACAGTCCCTTTCATCATTGGTTAATTGTATTTTCGCAGTGTTTCAAATGACCAATGATCCAGGACTTTTCAGAGATAAGCCTGCCGTTCCATCCACGTTACCAAAATTGGACAAGGAGGTTTATAATTTGCTTGTGTTTACAATCTGTTCAGATCCCTTCTGGTGTACTTGAGGTTTGGGGCTGATTGATGGTTTAGAAACCGATATTCTTCCCTGGACCGCTGGTGCCCCCGAAGTTGATCAGTCACACTCCCAGGGAAAGGAGGACCTCAGTAACTCTAGACCATGGATCAGACATCTGGTGGAACTCCAGAAGCCCGGGGTGATTCTGCTCCGGGCAGAGGTAAGTTTCAGGTTGCTGGGAAAGCAAGGGAGTCGTCCTGGGCAGTGCGGCTGGGTTGTTAGGCGACTGGTGCACTCCAGGTGATGCCCCAAGAGATTCTTTTTTATTCAAGCAATAGGAGAAAATGGCAATGGCGCTGTTTCTCCCCGGTGTATGCAGCTACCTTGTGTGTGCAGGTTCCATAGTCAGTGAAAGCCTGTGATAGAGAAACATACTGAAAAGAGGCACTGTGTGGAGCCATTGTATCCCTCTCCCGCCTCCTTCTCCTCCTCCTCCTCTTCTCCTGTCAGATATCATAAGAGGAGAAGACAGGATAAGATCTCTGAAGGGAGGCGCTTAGATGTTCAAGAAGGCCCTGAAGGAGGAAGGTTTTAAAAGGGCACACGCTCATGTATGTTACTCATTCCTCCTCAGTCTCATCAGAATCCTACAGCTCAAATCACTCACCTTCCTCACGCAATGAGGACTTTAAGGGCAAATACATGGACCAAGAATCTGTGGCCAATGTCCTCATCTAGGTGGATCACTTCAAGGGAATCCCTAATTCTGAGCCTCCTGTGTCTGCATCCGGAGCAAGAAGGGCCCCTCCACTCCAGTTGAAATGCACCCTGAAGGCTGGGCTCCCATTGCTGAGATGAAGGAGGAGAACCTCAGGGAGTAGTAAGAGCCAGATAAGACAGGTGAGTAGAAAGAGCTGGAAAAGACAGCAGTCCCCAGATTCCTTGCCAAACTTTATCCTGTGATGGGGTGGGCGACAAATTCAATTCTGCAGTGGATTCAGGTGGATGAGATCCAGCTAAGGTTGATGGAGAGGTCATCATTGGCTACATAAGAGGCCAACAAGGACCCCACATAAAGGAAAGTTGATGGTGCATTGAGAAAGGCATATGGGGTACTATCCTGGCCCTCATATCTGCCACCTACTCCTCGTATACAGCATAAGCAGCCCTGTAAGGGCTGAAGTCTGCAACAAAGGAGGCTGAAGAGGGATTGGATCCACTTCTAGTTTTACAGGCAGTCTGGACCCAAGTGGAGTTTATGTAAGACCTACGATGGAGTGAAGGCAGCAGCAATGTCCATGGACTTCATAGTAGTTGGGAGAAGGCACCTGTATATCAAGGAATGGAGGACAGACTCTCACCAAAAGAACACACCATTGAGGATTGCCTTCAAAGGACAGATGATGTTTGAGGGCAAACTGGAAAAAAAGATCCACTGTGTCTTCCAAGTCTGACAAACATGCAGGGAAGCTCAGGAAGAAATTCCAACCCAGACCCAAATTTGCCTTTTCCGGCAGACATCTGGCAGGATCTCACCGCGCAAGAGCCAGCACTAGGTGATGCCCCACCATAGGACAGAAATGGCAATCCAGGCCTCATAACCCCCGCGAAGCAGTAGAGGTCCTGATGCCAGTTGCACTTCTGGACTCAATGGACCCGATGCCTGGGCTAACAGGCTAGTACGCTAGGCTACAAGATCGACTTTGCATCCTTTCCGCATCCTTCCGGCACCATTCAGACGCTGCTTCCCAGAGGCAAAGCCAAGAGGATGGCTATGCAGCAGGCAATCTAGTTGCTGCGGGGGAAGAGAGCCACCAAGATAGTCCATTTGACGGAGGGGAGGGGCATATACTCTATAGTGTTTCCGGTGCCCAAGCAGTCAGGAAGTTCAGACTCATCATAGATTTGAAACTCCTGAGCCTTTTCATGCCAACACAGCATTTCAAGGTGCAGAGGATCATCCCGCTGGTTCAGGAAAAGGACTTTCTACCATTGCTGGCCTTGCAGGATGCTTATTTCGATATCCCGACCTGAACACTGTGGCTTGCTGTTGGCAGAGAGCATTTCCAGTTCAGGGCCCCTTCGTTCGGACCGAAATCGGCACATCCGGTTTTCACCAAGGTCCTGGGTCCGATCATGGCAGCACTCCCTTACTTGGATGATTTTCTCCTCAATGCACCTTCCCACGACCTTCTGATTTGACATGTAGAGTCGACATGCAACATGCTAGAGACCATGAGAATTCCCATCAACTGGTCAAAATCTCAGTTGCAACCGTTGCAGTTCATAGGATCAAGGTTCTGGATAGCCATGGGGCTAGTTCTGTTACCGGGCGACAGAGCCCTCAAGTTTCAGGACACCTTGAGGCAACTGCTATCCAAGTGCCAGACCCCTGCAAGAGACTTCCTACAGGTGCAGGGGTATAGAGCCTCGTGTCTCCTGGGTCAGACTACAATAGACCAAGCAATCCACACAGCGGAGCAAACATTAGATCATAGTTCCAGTTAAGTACAATGATGGCACCAAGCATTATTATAGGACAAATAATTCATACATTTTGGCAACAAAAAGGTGACTATTGTGCAAATGTGGCATTCACTCGAATTGAATGATGTTACTAGGCTTTAGAGGCTGTGCTTGGCATCTGATGGCAGGACCTTCATGTCAGACTACCTTACATTATAAGTTCCCAAGTACAAATCCCACAGCATGGTCAACTTAACCTTTCATCCTTGCAATGTTATTAAATCAAGTACTACTAAATGGGGAAACCATAACAGCTTTGATTACAGCGCTTAGAAGTGGCAGAAACCCGACATGAAGTGATACAAATAATGGCCGTAGGCACTTGTCAAATGTCAATTAACACAACAAATAAGAGCACAAATTAAAATTAACCTTATGTGGTCTGCATAGTTGTGAGTATGCCATGCATATAAGGCATTAACTGGAATTGGGTGGCATTATAGGGGCATTTGAGGCTGCACTTGGCACATGATGGCAGCACCAGGAAATGTGAGGCCGCAAATTACTTATGGTTTCTGTAGCATGCACATGGAACAGTAATTTTCATTGTTAGTTGGAATTCTTCAGCAGGGTTGATAGCCTGTACGTTAAGAGCTCGCCTATGACTTGGAGCAGACCAGTCCTTCGCAAGTTTGAATCCCAGCCTCGCCCTTTCATCCTCCCCAGGTCAATAAATGGGATTATAATTGCGCATAAATAAACAATGGATATTATTAGTCTTCTTAAGTGGTTTTGGACAGGGTTAATTACCACTTTGTTGTAGCTTCAAAGCACTATGAAGAAAGGGAGGGTAGAAGATATAAACAGCAGAGAAGAGAGTCAAGATCAAACTACAGTAAGGAGCAGCTGTGCTTTCAGTGCAACTCTAGAATTCATACATTTCTCCCTCTGTACATGTGTCGTGAATGCGTTCCCTTAACCATGTAAGCATATACCTCCCAATCCGTGTGCTTTGGGCGGCACAGATTCCAGCAAATTCTGGTAACCAGTGACTGGTTGACTAGTAGAGAGGCAGAACTTTGTGCAAGTGGCGTTGTGCCAGACTAAACATGGATATGTAGATCTACCACTGGGTTCAAGTGGCGTTGTGCCAGACTAAACATGGATATGTAGATCTACCACTGGGTTTGGAAATTAATGTGTTGTTTGATCAGCAGCCAGTGTAGACGTTTCAATGTTCCAATGATATAGCCAGGTCTTTTCAATGCATTATTAGCCAAGCAAAATAATTTCAGACCTTCAGAGTTTTGTCTGAGACACCAGAGTAGATTCCATCAAAGTAATCAAATCAGAAATAACGACTGCTAGCACCAGCTAACACCGTGTGAAATCTGAAGAGAGGGGTCCCTCTTTTCATCCACAGATGGACAAAGGGCAACGTTGTGGCTTCATTTACCTGTGGGATGAAGACGAGGTATTTCAAAAAGATGACTCACCGTTTGCAAGCTTGAGGGTGTGGAATGGGGCCTGACCATGGGAAATGGAGGTGTGTTGGGCCAGCAGGCCTTAGCAATGGAATCTCGGTGAAGAATGAGGGCAGAGTCAAGTATTGGCCTTCTATCCGAGGATGTCAAGTAGGCAATACCTGAACTCAATCTTTCATGTCATTTCAGAAGTAGCTGGTGTCCTGAGCACACATTTCAAAGCCAAAGCCACGTGTTTTTAAAGAATCTGTGACATATGTTACGAGGGAGGAGGAAAGGCACACAAAGGGTTAAGTGGAACGAGACGTGGGAGGAGGAAGAGAGGAGCCCTGTAGAAGGATGGCGAGATTAGTTGGTGAATACAAGACGAGTCCTGTCGTCCTTTATCCTGTATGAGCAGAAGTGCCATCTTAACGACTTTCGGGACCCTGGGCACAGACATCTTTGGGGCCCGCCTCCACCAAACCAAAGGAATTGCGTGATCAAGAATATCTGGTTGCAACCCCGACCCCCTCGTCCTGATCACAACATATAAGTTGATATGCTGCCTTGCATGTTTACTCCCTTAAAGTCCCCTTAACCTATTAATTCTTGCTCTAATCGGAACAATAAACAAGTAGCATTTGAAAGCCAACATTAGCAGTCTACGAAGATGTAGCTTCTGTTCTAGCATATATACAGCATACTTTTGATCAATAGCATCCAGGAAGGTATGCGCCTTGTAGCATTAATGCAGGACTGTATGTAAAAGGTACATGCAACCTAGAATAGACTGAGAACTCATATTAGCTGACTCACAGATTGCAAAAGTGCTCAAGCATGGATAGAGGAGACCAATTGAAAGGAGGGAGAAATCTGCACATACCGTAGCATGGACAGTGGATACGGATTAGAAGCTACCAGGAAGGTATTCAGACAGACTGAGATTAGAAGTGGGATATGGTTTTCAAATAGTGTTGCCATTAGAGATCAAAGGAAGAAGTGCTGTGGGGTGCAATATATCAATGCTCACTATTATAGTGCAAGCAACTCTACAGCTGGTGAAACTATGAGTGAGGCTTTTATGAAGATCATACCCTGCAAAGGGACTGGTAATTTTGAGAGGTTAGGCAATACAGGATTAAATGAGCTGCCAATGATCCCGCATTGGTTAAGGAGTGGATTTGTGTCAACTCTGCAATTTCTGCATTTGAACACTTTCTTTTCCAGTTCTTATCATGAACTAAAACAATCTAATTTCATAAAAACTGACTTGGAAAGTACACAAATCACATTACCCAACATGACCCTTTATAAAAACAAAATATTATAGAAGGGTGTTACACAAAATGTGAATTATTCTAGCTTCCTTCTCTCCATCATCAAGGGAAATATATAAGTACCAGCATACCAATCGATGTGATTTAACACTTTTAATCTGGGGTTTTCTTTCTTATTTTAAAGCTTTAAATACTTCCAAAACAATGTCCTGTGACATTCCATAAAAATGCATAAAAACCTTTGACATTTACAAAAAAAGCAAACTGTTTTTTGTGTCAAATGAGCAGACCTTACAATATGCTTGCCCGAGGCCTGCAACATCTGGTATGCTCTCTTCTGTTATACCACCCCTTCCAGTCAAATGGTCTACATAAGAACAAAGATCAAGTAATGGGCCAAACAATGCCACTGCATGCAAGAAGGAAAAGCTCACATAAGACAGCACAATAATGTAAAAGATATTGGATGATTTGACCAGGATCACTGTATCATCTGCTGACAAAGCCAGGATACAAGCATGAATGCTTTTGTTCCACAGTCTTGAATTTGGATACTTATTCACCTCTTGGACTGACAGTGTATGCTCATTTTTGGAGGTGCTTGCCTAGGCTTTAGAACACCCGAGCTGAACAAACCAATTTCTAGACCTTCACCATATAGATGATATGTTCGTTTTTATAGCAACCCCTATCTGGTGAAGGTACATTGCTGATAATAGCACCCGTTGTGCTATGAAACCAAGTACATATGCAGGTATGTTTATAAACTTCAAACATAGGAAAGGCTCCGACAGCTTTGCTGGAATGTGCTATTCGAATCTTGCATATGAACACATATCTCTGCAATGAGTGCTTGACACACTGAGCTAACTTCTAAACGATTGTGGAATTCAATGTATCAATATGCATTTCAACTTCTGCTATTGCACATAATAAACATAATTCCCACAGGAAGGAAAGAATGCCACAGAGGGGTGCCGTTAGGAACACACAAACTATCCATACCACACTGAACACAGAAGGCATTACATGATGATAAAGGCAGAATGTACTTGTCAAAACAGACAGGCAATGGTCTTAGAACCTCAGCAACATGCCATGCAATAGCCTGACACGTGCTATTTAAGTCTGGCGAACAATGGAATCTTACTTCTTTAGATCAGGCAGCCTTGTGCCCCCCCCTCCAAGATGGGGGCCCTGGGCAAGTGCCCCTTTTGCCCGCCCATAAAAACGTCTCTGATGAGCAGTGAGTACTTCTAACAACTGGCGACAAGGATAAAACATATCCACCAAACCTTCTTGGCTGTGCTTCTGTGCAAGCCGCACGTCCTTGATCTACATCCGGCGTCATTTGGCCAGCCGGGTCGTCTTCGCAGCACTCCAGCCTGCTTCCTTCACAGTGCCCTGTACTAGCACCCTCACAGACACAGGGAGAAAAGAGGGGCTGTGCAGCCTTGTAGAGCACATGCAGTGAAGGACAGGCCTGTGGGACGGATGGGCCTGCTCACTGCGGTCGGAAAGCCAGCACCGTAAGCACTACGCCGTCAAGCCACGCCCACCACAGACCTGAATGCGTGAAGGAAATAAAAACCGGAACACCGTCCCCGTTAGCACTACGTCGACAAGTCCTGCCCACCACAGACCCAAACGCGGGAAGGAAATCAAAACGGGCGGCAAGGGACACAGAACAACCAGTGGAACACTGGCACTGTGTTATAAGATGAAAGCGAGCACCTTCAGTAACCTTTAGACGCTGCCAAGCCACCTTCTGCTGGGGGCATAGTGACCCACACCAGATCCACACAGCCCAAGTCAGAAGGGGTGCCAAAATCAAGGGCAGCATGCAAAGGCACCAGTCACTGCCCCACCCCCAGGTGTGACACAGCACGTGAGCGCACCACAGACCCCTGCATCCGGGCCCCAACGGAAACCCCAGACCAGAGGCCAAGCACCTCCAATTACAACCCAACCCAGACAGAAGCATGCAGCCCGATGGACTCACACCAAGGTGCCTATACACCAGCAAGCATGGTGTACCAGGCAGGAGGACAAGATGCACCCCTACGCACCGCAAGCAGTGTAGCCTTCCTGAGGAAACCTGCTCCATTCAGCCTCCAACCGCAGATGCAAAGAGGACCCAGATGGACGGTATGGGTCGAAGACTTCGCTAGTTTCATCAAAGCAGCGGGAGAGGAAACGTCTCCAGTACATTAAGACCATCCCGCCTGAGGACAGATACACCTACGAAGCACTTGTGGCCGACCCTGGACAGGAAGCTCATAATACAACCAAACAAGGACTATGAATGCTATGTCTTCAACCAATGCCACCAGGCCTCTCACAAGGCGGTAGAAGAATTCATAATGCGACTTTGCCAGAAATTCATCCACTGCCAATTCTCTGCCTTTTCGGAGGACGACGAGGCAATCTGGATCTGTGTGATCGATGGGTGTCTGTCTTCTATACTACTGAAACAACTCCTGAAGAAACCCCTATCGATAGAGGAGGTAATAGAGAAGGCGAGGGTGCACGGGAGAGTCGAGATACAGGCCTCTGCCATTGAGATATTGAAAAAGATAACAGACAGGGATGAGACAAAAGCAGTCTTCACTAATGGCAGAGAAGGGGAGAGAAACACCACAGACCATCAGACACCGCCAAGAGGGCCACGGAGAGATGGAAACAAACAGCCGAGACTGGGGCCACGACCCCAGAGACTGTGCTAGCCGTGTGGTCAGCTTTTCCCACATGCAGGACCATGCCCAGCAATGACTCAGAAGTGCTCCAGTTGTGGGAGAGAACGGCACTTCCAGACAGTATGCCGTGAAGGGAGGCCGTTCCCGCCAACATGTCAGCCACAGACGACACAATCTAACAGAAGATTGCCATTTAGACTAGCACAAAACCGCTCCCACAGTGGAGACAGGCCCATTTCTACCCACAACAACCGAGGAGGATGATAATATCAATGGAACAGGGCATTGAATACAGTGAAGTGCCTATGAACGAAGCACTATCTCGACCCGAATACTAAAGAGACACCTATGGCTATCAAGAGGACCGATATGTTATGTTATGTTATGTTATTTTGCATTTATATAGCGTCTTATATACCATTGGTTTGGTCTGAAGGCACTGGTAGGTTGAACGCCCTTGGGAACCGAAGTTCAGATCAGTAGAGAGAGTCAAAAGGTGCGTGTGAGCACCGGGTATGTGTGCAGCTCGTGCGGTATTCGTGTAATAGCTGATTCTTAGTGGTAGGTGTGTTGGTTGAGAGATCAGGAGTATGTGTTCGTTCTGGTAGGATTTATCCATACCGGATGTGGCTGCGTTAGGCCTGAGGAGAACACCTGGCTGGGGGGCGTGTAACCAGCAGTGTTTACTTAGAATGATGTGGAGTGAGCGGCAGATGTTGGTATGAGAACAGTTATACCGAATGGTGTCATAGTATCTCTGTGTTCTAGTTGAGTGGTGATGTAAAGGAGAGAGTAATCGTGGTGGTGTGATATGATGGGTTATATGGTCTTTCAAACGTTCTCTGCACTCCAGACCATACTATATACGTCACGCAATTCTATGCGCTGCAGTCCATTCCATGCACTCCTATCCACTCCATGCACCCTAGTCTGCTCCATACAGTCCGGTCCGCTCCACATATTCATACATTCCAGTTCGCTCCACGTGCTCCAGTCCACCCTGCATACTCCAGTCTGCCCCACTCATGCACTCTTGTCTGCCCCACGCATGCACTCTTGTCTGCCCCATGCTCTACGCATTCAGCACTTCTACGTACTCATCTATTCTACGCACTGATCAGTATTGGATGCAATCTGTGCTCGTTCGTTCTACATACTAGCCTGCTCTACGCAACACGTCCGTTCACTCTGGGCACTCGTTCGCTCCAGGCACTCGTTCGCTCCAGGCACTCATCCACTTTATGCCCTCACACGTACTATGCATTCACCCCCTCTACGCACTCACCCCCTCTACGCACTCCTCCCCTCTACGCACTCATCCCCTCTATGCACTTATCCCCTCTATGCACTCATTCCCTCTACGCTCATCCGCTCTATACGCTTATCCACTCTATACGCTCGTCCGCTCTATATACTCGTCCACTCTATACACTCATCTGCTCTATACATTCACCCGGTCCGTACATTCATTAGCTCCAGCGATCTACACACTCTCCGCAATTACGTATTCATCCACTATCCACACTCATGCGCTCTACTTGCTTCTCCTGCGGATACCTGCAGATACGACCTGGAGCTGTCACATGCTCTACATATTCATCCGCTCCACATACTCATCTGTTCTACACACTGATCCAGTTTTACGCTCATCCGTTCTGCACATTCATCTGTTTTACGCACTCCTGTGTTCTACTCGCTTCTCTGTATTTATGCACTCATCCGCGCTACAAGCTCATCCGCTCTACACACCCAGCCGCTCTACACACTCATCCACACAACATGTTCATCCATTCTATACACCCATCCGATCTACTTATTCACTCGATTTCCACACTTATTCAAACTATATAGTTATCTGTTCTTCCACTCATGCATTCTTCCATTCAGCGCATTCATCTGTCCCACCTGCTTCATCCATTCTAACTATTTCATCCACGCCATTCACTTCGTTCACTCCTCATGTATTCTGTCCATTTCAGCAGTTTAACTCTCTTTACTGTTTCCATATGATTTACTTTTATTAACCATTTCACTACTTTGATCTACTTTATTCGTTTAATCCTGTTTGTCCTTCTAGTTTATATTAGGGGTTATTAGCTGTTAATTTCTCACATCAGGTAGTTTGTGGGATTGGTGTCATTGAGTTGCTGTTAGTCTGTTTGGGTTAGTTTGGTACGGGTTGGTTTTAGGGGAAGAGCCAGGTTTTCAGCAGTTTGCGGAAAGACGTTAAATCCTCAGTTAGGCGGATGTGGGGTGGGAGTGAGCTCCATAGCGTGGGGGCCAAAGCTGAGAATGATGATCCACCTAACCTGACTGAGTTTGTCTTCGATATGACTAGGAGGCTGGCTGAGCTTGATCTTAGGGTGAGTGGGGGGGTGATACGGTTTTAGCTTGTCTTAAAGATATTGAGGTCTGGTTTTATGCAGTGCTCGATGGGAGATGCATAAGGTTTTGAAAGTCACCCTTCTGGATACTGGAAGCCAGTGCAGCGTCTTAAGGGCTGGGGAGATGTGGTCTCTTGGGCCAAGTGCAAGTAGCAATTTGGCTGCTGCGTTTTGTGCCCTTTGGAGTTTATTCAGTTGGTACGCGTGGACTCCGAGGTATAGGGGGTTTGTGTAGTCCAGTCTTGATATAATGATTGATTGGACCGTGGAGAGTCTGTTGGGAAAGGAGAGATATGGAAAGATGCGCCTAAGGGTTTTAAGGTGGTAGTGGCAAGACTTTGAGATGTTGTTGACTTGGTGCGAGAGTGTTAGGTCAGAGTCAAGGGTGCATCCAAGATATTTCACTGATTTGGAGGGGGTCCGCGAGTTGCCCATGGCGGATGGCCATGGTAGTGGGTGCGGAAGAAGTTCGGAGGTGCCACATACCATGATTTCCGTTTTGGAGGGGTTTAACAGGAGGTGGCTTTGGGTCATCCAGAGTTCTATGTCAAGGAGGCAGGAGGCCAGGTCAGGTCGGGAGTTGGGTTTTGAGTTCAGGAGTTTTAGAATTAGTTGAGTGTTGTCAGCGTAGTTGTAGCACAGGATGTTGTGTGAACAAATTATTGGTGGGAGGGTGATCAAGTAGAGATTGACCAGGAGGGCGGATAGGCATGCTCCTTGTGGGACTCCCGTGTCGACTGGTCGGGCTTGGGAGGCATAGGTGGAGAGTATCATTATTTGGTACCTGTCTTTGAGGAATGAAGCTATCCATTTAACAACGGTTCCACAAATTCCTAGGGAGTGGAAGCGGTCTAGGAGGATTGAGTGATTGATCGTGCCAAAGGCGGCGGATAGGTCGAGAAGGATTAGTGCGGCACATCCCGCGGAGTCTGCCGTCATTTTAAGGTCATCCCAGATTGAGGTTATGGTGGTTTCAATTCCGTGGCGGGCTCTGAAACATGATTGGGCGGGGTCTAGGAGATTGTTGGCTTTGACAAAGGCACTTAGGTGGGAGTAGGGGGTTCGGTCAATGAATTTGGAAAGGAACCTGGTGTTTGAGATGGGGCGGTAGTTTTTGGCCTCGAGAGGGTCGAGCAAAGGTTTTTTAATTAGAGGTTTGACATGAACCATTTTGAATGCGTCGGGAAAGATACCAGAGGAAAGGAAGGCATTTATGATGGATCTTGCGTGTTCTCCTGCGCAGGTGGAAGCGAAAATTTCTTTGAGGGTTGTGGCTGGGCACGGGTTCAGCGGCGAGCCAGATGGTTTGCGGGCAGATAGAAGTTTGAGAAATTGCTCTTGTGATATTGAACTAAAGAATTCGAATGTTGGTTGCGTAGTGGTCGCAGCTGGTGGGCTGGCCGTTACGGGCGGAGAATTGCCTGGTGGATGTAAGAGAGCCAGTTTGGTGGTTAGAGTATTTGTTCTTTCGAGAGCCGTGGTGTAAAAGTGGAGGGAGGGTGAGTCGCACAGTGATTGTGAGGGGGTCAGGACGATCCTGAGGCAAGCCAGATTGGTGAATTCGGAGATGATTTTGTGGAGGTCTTTGCTTGGGTTTTTGCAGTTTAGGATTCGGGAGTTGTAGTGGGCTTTTTTTTGCTTTCCGGATTTCGGCCTTGTACTGATAAAAGTGTCGGGCCAAGGTGGCCCTGCTCTCCTGGGTTTTGTCTTTCTGCCATTTGCGTTCTAGGTATTTATATAGTTGTTTAGTGATCTTCAACTCAGGAGTGAACCGTCTGGGGAAGAGGCAACGGCGGGTTGATGGTTTGCAAGGGGGTGTGAGCCGCATCAGAGATGCGTTGAGCTATGAGTCAAAGGCATCAGGGGTAAGTTGTTTGTTGAGATGGCAGGTAGGTGGTGGAGACTGGAGGAATGTGTCGGCTATGTCCGGGGCGATTATTAGTTTTTTCCAGCATTTGCGTAGATTTGGAGGTTCAGATTCCAGTACGGGAAGGGGGTTGGGTGAGCAAATGGGAAAGAGAGAATGAAGTGATTGGACCGGATGATAGGGTTGGGGGGCTTTAAATGAATCAGGGTGTTGGAGCTAAAGATGGCATCAAGAGTGTGTCCTTTATAGTGAGTCGGGCCATTTATGTGGGGTTACAGGTTAATTGCATCTAAACCGTCAACCAGAGAGTGTGTCATAGGGTTGGTGGGGATATCGAGCCATATGTTGAAGTCTCCAAGAAGGGTGAGGTTGGGATGGTTTAGTTGAAGGGTGGCAATAGAGTCGCAGAGGTTGTTTGCGAATTGTCTATCATAGCCAGGGGGCCTGTAGATTATTAGGAAGCTGTGTGAGAGTGACGGGGAGAGGGATACTTTAACGAGGAGAGATTCACAGGAAGGAATAGAAGGTTGGTTGTCGATGATTACGGCGTGGAAGAGAGACTTGAAGACGAATGCTACTCCCCCTCCTCTGGAGGGATGGTTCAGTGGGATGTGGGAGTAGTCAGGGGGAAGGCTTCATTAACGATTGGGGCAAAGTCGTCAGAGAACCAAGTTTCAGTGATGAAAACTAGGCCTGGTTTGTCAGAGGCGAGGAGGTCAAAGATGCAGTGTCTGTTTTTTGCTACGGATCGGGCATTAAATAGGATGCAGTTCACATCGGCAGGCAAGGTTGGTATCGGAGCTGGAGTGGAAGGGGGTGGTGGCGGAGAGAGTGTAGAGAGAGGGGTAGGGTGGGTGATGCTCGATGGGAATAGTGGGCGAGCAGAAAAATTAGCGGGCTTCAGGCTGGATTGGGTGGCTGCGTGTGTTAGGATGATCGGGTTTGGTTTGGGAGATTTGAAGGTGGGGTGTGGGCTGTTAGGAGTTTCATTTGCTGTTGATGGGAAATCGAGGGAGAGGGGTTTCAGGAAGGGTGAAGCCACGGGGGAAGGAGGTGATTGCGGGAATGAGGTGGTGGGTCGAGAAAGGGGAGGCGAAGAGTGCTGAGAGATTGAGGGGGACCAGGTACATTTCCTCTTTAGTTTCTTTGTTGCGATTGGAGTGTGAGAGAGGGCAAGGGTGTTGGAGGGGGAGAGGGATGCAGCTTCGGTTCTTGCTAGGGCTAGGCATGCAGTTTTTGGGAGGGGAAAGGGTGTGGTCGGGGGGAAGGTGGCGGGGGTTTGTGGGCAAGGCGGGGGGTGGATGATTGCAGGGTGGGGTGTGCCTGTTATGATGGAGAGGGGAGCGGGCATGGTTAACATTGGCTGGTCGGTGGTGGGGTTCGGGGGAGGAGTGGTCTTCGGGTGGTTGGCTCGCCATTGTGCCCCTCTGGTTTGGTGTTTGGAGAGGGGAATGGTAGGGAATGCGAAGGGGGGTCGGATGATTTGGGCAGGGGGGACGGGAGGGAAGGCAGATCGGGGAGTGGGGGCAGTCCACGGTGGTCATTTCCAACAAACTCTGGTGGAGTGGGTGTGCTCATGGTTAGTACGAGGTTTTAGGTGGAATTTAGGAGGGCTTTCTAATTGTAGTTCTAAATTCAGCGGGGGCACGCTTTTAGGCACACTTCCAAGTTCAATTTGCACAGAGATGATATTAGGCTATTAGGTACCATTAGGTACACTTCTAAATTCAACTGCACACAGAGATGGTATTAGGTCTACCTCTAGATTCAGTTTTGTATAGATATGTTATTAGGTCTCTCTCTAGGTTCAGTTTTTGTGTAGATGGGATATTAGACTATTAGGCACACTTCTCTCAATTCGACTTTATACAGGGAGGGTATTAGGCATGATTCTAAAATCAGCTTTGTACAGAGATGTTATTAGGGAGATTAGTCGATTCAACCTGGCACGGTATTAGACTAATAGGATATTGGGCACACTTCTAAATTCAACTTCCGCAGAGAGGCTATTGGGCACCCTTCTACATTTAATTTTCCCTCAGAAGCTATTGGACATTTAACTTTCCGTCAGAAGCTATTGAGCACACTTCTAAATTCAACTTTCACAGAGAGTATATTGGGCACACTTCTAAATTCAACTTTTGCATAAAAGCTGTTGGGCACACTTCTAAATTCAACTTTCACAGAGAGTCTATTGGGCACACTTTTAAATTCAACTTTCACAGAGAGGCTATTGGGCGCACTTCTAAATTCAACTTCTAAATGCACTTCTAAATTCGACTTTCACATAGAGTCTATTGAGCACACTTCTAAGTTCAACTTTCACAGAGAGGCTATCGGGCACACTTCTAGCTTCAACTTTCACAGAGTTGCTATTGGGTATACTTCCAAATTAGACTTCTGTTGGGCACACTTCTAGATTCGACTTTCACAGAGATGCTATTGGGTATACTTCTAAATTCGACTTCTAAATGCACTTCTAAGTCCAACTTTCACCTGGAAGCTATTGGGCACACTTCTAAATTCAACTTCCAAATGACCTTCTAGATTCAACTTTTCACAGAGGGGATATTGGGCACACTTCTAAATACAACTTTCCATGAGCGGCTATTGGGTACACTTCTAAGTTCAACTTTCACAGAGGGGCAATTGGGACACTTCAACTTTCACAGAGAGTCTATTGGGCGCACTCTTAATTTAACTTTCACAGAGAGTCTATTGGTCACACTTCTAAATTCAGCTTTCAGAGAGAGGCTATTGGGCACACCTCTAGATTCAACTTTCACAGGGATGCTATTGGGCACACTTCTAAATTAAACTTTGGACAGCAGTGTTACAGGGCACACTTCTAAATTCACAGAGAGGCTATTGGGCACACTTCTACATTCAACTTTGGACAGAGGTGTTACAGGGCTCACTTCTAAATTCTCAGAGGGGCTATTGGGCACACTTCTAAATTCGATTTTCACAAGGAGGCTATTGGGCACATTTCTAAATACAACTTTCAATGAGCGGCTATTGGGCACACTTCTAAATTCAACTTTGCAAAGTTGTCAACTGGGACGAGTTCTCACACGGGATAGAGCAGAGTTCCCGGACAGATTTATGAACCTCATCCAGCGGACTCATGATGGCAGTGAGGCACCCAAGGTACGGGTTGGGACAGGGGGTGATAGTAGAGCCATGGAACTTGATGGCACGTTATACAATCTGGAGTTTACCCAAAAAGTCACCGTACCCACACATAATAAAGGGCACACTTTAGGTTGGGTTGCTACCGTGAATGTTCCAATTAAAGATGTGATTGTTTATCCTTGCCCATGGTCTGACCATTTTTTTGTTCTTTTTACATTAATTTCAATTGATCCAATAAAAAGTAAGGGATGGACCAAGCAGACTATCTTGTATAGAAATACTAGGAACCTTAATAGGCAGCGCATGGAACCCCTCCTGAGTCCTCTATTAATAAAATCAACAATCTAGTGTCTTCTGAAGAATTTTCTAAAGTCATAATCTCCTCTTTTGATAATGTTACTAACCTCCTAGCCCGCTTAAATAGAAAAAAATCATATATGCTTAAATGTTTTTATGCTTGGAACAAGAACCTATCCCCCCCCCTCCTCTTTAACAATTTATAAAAGATCTGCAAAAGATTACAAACTTGCGATTATTAATTCAAAGAACAATAATTTGAATAATAGAATTCTTAATGCACAATATGAAACCAAGCAGCTTTTTAAAATGCTAAAGGAACAGGCCACCCCTTTTAGACAGGAGAAATCCACTACTGCAAAGGATGCGGCCTGGTGTACAGCAATGCAGGAGCCAATACAGGCTAAGCTTGTTAAAATCAGATCAGATATTTTTAGTAAAAAGGCTATGTATTCAGACATTCCTGGAGTCGCCAACCAAGTGTTCCTGGTTACTAATCCTCAAGCCCCAGAGTTTTTCTTTACTCCTATAACAGTTGAGTAATTGGCAATAATCATCAAGCAACTTAAGTCCACATCGTGTAAAGGTTCCCTGCACTGTCATCATTATTAAAACAGCCTTTTTGCATGTTGCTCCCAGAATTTGGAATGGACTACCCCCGGAGCTCAGGGGAATGAAATCCATTGATGTTTTTAAAAGGAAACCCAAGACATGACTTTTTAAGTAATTCTTTTAGTACTTTAGTTTTTAACTGCCTTAGCTATCCTTGACACTTTTTACCCTCTTCTCTTCGTTTATATTTCTCGTGTGTATGTCCTTTTTGGCGCCCTTAAGCCTCTGGGTCCATGGATGGCGCAGTATAAATGATTAAAGTAAAGTAATGATGGACATGGTCATGCAGACATTCCTCATTGATACCGGGGCGACTGTCAACATCATGGGGGAAGAAGAATTCAGACTCACAGGAAATACCCAAGAACTGTCATCATCCAAAGCAAGAATCTTTCAGTGGGGAGCCAGTATACCACTGCAGTCAATAGGTCAATTCACAAAATCATTCTCATTCAAACTAAAAAGGATCAAAGCCACCATTCACGTCCTACGAAGCCCTGTCTCAGGCAAATGTCTCCTCAGCTATTGCACTGCGGAAGCACTCAGCCTAATTGACATCCATGTCAACAAAGGAGACATAGGGCCTTATAACGACCCTGCCGGTCCGGTAACAGCAGTGCCAGTAGGCTCACCAGCACCATTGTTACCGGACCGGCAGAGTACAAGTCTGCGAGCCGGATGCCTTTCCGCCTGCCAGGTCTGACCTGGTGGGCGGAACGGAACCCGCTCGCAGACTTTTACGAAAGCACCAGCACTATTGCACACAGTGCCGGTGCTTCCACACTTCCCATTCCCATTGAGTCATATGGGACTCAATGGGAATGGGGAGTTACTTTTTCTGGCGCCTGGCATCCGGGACCACCAGGGCTGTAATGCCCTGGTAATTCCCCAATGCCAGGCACTGGAAAAAAACACAACTCGGGCAGCCATGCCGTTTTTACTGGTACGGCTACGGAGTCGTAATGAGGCCCATGATAATGTGCACTGGTAGCCAACACTGCCATGGATCGATCTGCCATCTAGCAGGGTCCCCGCACACCAAGGAATCGATCAGGGACATGTTCCATAAGCTTTTTCAAGGACTGGACCAATTTAAACGTACAGTAATCAGCCTCCACATCAACAGTCAAATCTAGCCTGTCCCACAACACCCACGCAGACTGAGTTTCCACCTACAAGATGCTGTATCACAAGAACTACAACAGCTCCTGGACAACAATATTATTGAATGAGTGACCAGGCACACGCCATGGATATCACCCCTGGCGGAGGTACCCTAGGAAGGCAACAGACTACGCCTCTGTGTCGACATGAGAGTGGCAAATACCGCCATAGAGAGGGAGAGACACCCAGGACCCAGGATAGAGGACATGATCATCAGCCTAAATTGTGCCAAAAAGTTCTCGAAACTTGTCCTCAACCAAAGGTACCATCCGCTCAAGCTGCACCCCGAATGTGTGATCTCTTCACAGAGAGCTGGTACAGTTGGCACACAAAGGACACAGTGGGGTAGAGGCAACAAAGAACCTACTCAGACAATCGGCATGGTTCCCGCTGATGGATGCCATGGTGGAAGAGACAGTGAGAAGCTGCCTTCTATGCCAATTTACTGCCAGGAGCGACCCGCCACTCCCTCTACAACCAACATGCATCCCTGAAGAAGTGTAGAAAAGGGTTGCAATGGACTTCTACGGGCCACTCGGAACAGGGGACTATCTCTTGGTGATCATTGATGAATTATCCAGATTACCCATTGTCAAACGCACGCAGTCCACAGCATTCACCCACATCGTCAGCATCCTAGGCGAAGTATTCAGCGAGTGGGGTATCCCCACCATGGTAAAGACAGACAATGGAGCACCGTTGAACGGCCACAAATTCCAGAGATTCGCAAGACATCTAGGATTCAATCATCAGTGGATAATGCCGCTGTGGCCACAGACCAATGGAATGGCAGAGCGGTTCATGTCATCTATCAAAAGAACCATCCAGGAAATAACCATCAAGGATATGCCAGTCCAGCAGGCCCTGTGCCGCATGCTCTGCCACTACCGAAGTACACCGCACTCAGTGACCGGAGTACCACCCGGGGACCTAAAGAGAGCATACCAAGCCAAGACGCGGCTACCAAAAGGGGCCACCATGACCCGGAAGGAGCAGGAAGACCAGGCAGTATTGGAAGATGAAGTGAGAGCACAGGATGCCCTGGTGAAGGAAGTGGTCAAGAAAAGGACAGACCAGGAGAACGAGGGAGAAGACCTTCGAAGAGGGATAAGAGGTGTTGGTGAAGCAACAAATACAGGGGACAGCAGATGCCTGATATGACAGCAACCCCCTAAGAGTAAGAGAGATAAAAGGGACTATGATAATGGCCGACAACACGCTAATGGCACTCACAAGGAATGCGTCATTCTTCAAGCACTTCAAACCAGCAGAAGACACTGGACAAGAGATGAGGACGTCCGGAGGAGAAGCAGAAGAGACAGAGGACGATCCCCCGACCCCAGCATGATTAGGGGAGAGAGACCTAGCAGAGGGTTGACCCAGGTAAATTATCAAGGGGCCATGCAGACTTATTGAAGAAGTGTAACATGGACGTAAGGAGATATGTGAGGGGGAGGTGTTACGAGGGATGAGGAAAGGCACAAAAAACGGTTAAGTGGAACGAGAGGAGGAGCCCTGTGGAAGGAAGGGTAGTTTAGTTAGTGAATAAATGGCAAGAGAACAAGATGTGTCCTGTCGTCCTTTATCCTGTATGATCAGTGAGTCCTTCTAACATCATACATACAGGAAAACAGATCTAGGATTGAGATGAGCACTACAGCACGCCATAGCAAATCATAGACTGTGTTCACATGAAAGGACCCAATTCCACTTGATGGATTGGTGAGAAAAAAATTGAAACATTTCAGTTCCTGGCCTTGTTCACGAAAGGATGTCTGAAGGAAACTTAACGGGATAGGTGTGCTCCACTGTGTCAAAGCCTATGGCCAAAACTAACATAGAGCAAAAGAGAGACTTAAATCCTTGAGAAATTCTTCCCTGGCGCCCACAACAGTGATTTCCATGTCATGCTGAGCAAAAGCTAGAGTGATTCACAATCAACTCTAACTCCCCCTTCCTTGGATAGACCACCACATCATTCTCTTCAATCTTATCACTACTAAGACAACTCCCCAGCCTGAGACTCCCCTTCTCCTGGCACACACAACGAGCTCCTGCATGCTCACCAAAGATAGGCTGCTACCCTGCCTCTCGGTGCCTGCCCTCAAGCCCCCATTCTCCAATGACCCCAAATCACTAGCACACATTCAATGCCATAATTACCCAAGCAGTAGACTCTATCACCCCTCTCACTTCAAGGAAAGCTAAATGCACCAAGCACACTAACGCCTGGGACACCCCTGAACTCCTGGATCTACGCACCAAGTAAAGGGAAGCTCTCTCCATTTGGAAAGCCAAACCGAGCGATTCCACAAAACTAGAGTTCAATAAAAAAGCCAAAGTATACAAACTAGCCATCATTAAAGCCAATGCTGCCTCCTTTAACACTAGAATAGCCAATGCCAAGTCAGACATCAAAGAGATCTTCTCTATATTCAGGGAGTTAGAATCCCCCTCTACCCTTAGATTTGTCAGCAGCTTTCAACCTCGTTGACCATGATACCCTCTGCCAACATCTATCATCTGCTGCAAACTTCTCTTCTAATGCCACAGCATGAATCCCCTCATTCCTCCAAGATCGAGCCATGAAGGTCTTCACAGACCAAGTCTGCACACCCCCTAACATCATGAAGTGCAGAGTACCGCAGTGTTCATGCATTTTCCCCACCCTGTACAATATATTCACCAGGCCACTGTTCCTCATCCTTGATGCACTAGACATCACTTACACAAACTATGCTGACGACACTCAGGTCCTCATCCTACTCACAGGTGACTATGAATCTGACACCAAAACCCTCAACTCAGTCTACTCTACCATCCAAACATGGATGGCAGAAAACTGGCTTTGTCTAAACGGGGACAAAACTGAACTACTTCTAATTGCCTCCCCAGAAACCTTAAGGAAACTCGGCGATTAATATAGCGCATTCCCCATCGACAACTCTCAAATCTCTGTTTCCCAAGCCGTCAAAACACTTGGAGTCTACCTGGACTCCAACATATCTATGACCTGACAGGTCAACGCCATAGTAACCGCAGCGGCTTATCACTCCAGATCACTATTCGCAGCCAGACCCTTCCTCTCTGAGCAGAACTGCCTAACCATAGCTAGAGCCATAATTGGATCCTGACTTGATAACTGTAACACCCTCCTGGCCAGCACTGCCGCAAAAAACATTGAAAAACTCCAGGTTGTCCAAAACAACACGCTGCGGGGGGCCTTTGTCATCCCCAAAAGAGACCACAAAACAGCCACCAGGAAACAAGCCCAGTGGCTCCCTATCAAAGAAAGCGCCATATTCAAAAAATTTGCCCTCACATGCAAATGCATCCACAACACAGCCCCCCGTATCTCTCTCAAAGAATCTCAAGGCCACACACTTCTAAACCCACCAGAATGCCATGCACCAACCAAATCACAGTGCCCAAGGTCCTGAGGACCCGCGCCCGATGTTCCAACATCCCCTTCATTGCTGCCTCCCATTGGAACTCGCTACCACCTCACCTCAGAGGAATAGCTTCCCACATAGCCTTCCGTAAAGCGATCAAAACCATGCTGTTCGTATGAACTTGCCATCACCCCCTATTTCCGGGTGCTCACTGCTCGCAATCATTGACTGTATCCATGAATGACTCATGTAACTAAAACAAAGTAAAGTATTGTCTCATCTTAACTGCTACACTGATTGTAACTGGGAACAATGTATGTACCATGTAACCAAGACCCATGCTTGTAACAGCGCCTCAATGCCTCCGGGCTGCTAGTGCGCTTTATAAATGTAAAAAATCAAAATAAAATACAATACATTGTCGCTGTCATGTGATGTCACGTGATCGCAATGAGCAGACAACTGGCAACACGACACTTATTCCCAGGTATGGGTGTCTAAGAAAAACCTAAGATGGGTCAGGAGTTGTTAGTTCTGCAGGATCAGCATTTTATTTAAGATCAGGGATGCTTAAGCTTGTTGGGAACTTCACTGCAGCAAATGGTAGCCTACAAGAGATATTTAATGGAAGGTACAGTACTAAAGATACCGCACTTCATGAGCTGTGCATCCCAGATATTTAAACTATTTTAGTAATTGCACCTGTAGAATACTGGGGGGGCCGTGGGTGTAAGGACATGTCGAGAATGTAGGAACTGAGATCAGCAATTCTTTCACAAGAGAGCTGTCAGTCAAACATTTGCAGTCTCTGGTGGTTTATGAGTCAGCTGGTAGAGTGCTTGCTTGTGACTCATGCATTTGTTTTTTGAAGATGCAGAATAATCCTAAACCAAAAAGGCCCTTCTTCGCTAACACAATCCCCCTCTCCTTTCTCCCATTAACTGACTCACAACTCTGCCTCTTACCCCCGAAACTGCTCAAATAAACAACCCTTGCATATGGCAGCAAGCTGCCTATGAACATACCACACTAATGGAGCAACACCACTGCTCACTAATCTAGTGCTATTGCACACACTCCCAGTCAACAGCCAAGCCGGTCACGCAGCACTGACCTCCAATTGGTTGAACTTGCTTACCTGCGCCCAACCAATGAAATACCCTCCCACCCCCGCCTTCCAAGTGTCTCAGCCAATAACCACATAGCTTCATACTGACAGCCAGGTCTGGGGCTTTTGCAGACTGCCTGTATCAGCAACTCAGGATTTGCACATGTCAACTACCATGCCCCTTTTTTCTTTCAGTGTCATGCACAATGACTAAATGTCTAATTCAGTGATCCTCAACGTGTAGCTCAGGGGCAACATGTTGCTCGCTGCACCTTAAATTGTTGCTCGCCAGTTGCTCTGGGCCATGGTGTGGAGGCCTAGAAGCAGGTGATGAAGGAATGAGACCTCAGTAGCAATATAGCCAGGACAGAGGCCTGGACTGTGCAAGAATGTTGGCCAAAAAGCTTGCTGTGGTTCCGGCTGGCTTATTTTTATACATGCAAGATTTGTATTTGTTGCCACCATGCGAATTATGTTTAAGTAAATGTCCTTACTTATTATAGCAGTGTCATTGTTAAAACACTGTCCTCCTGAGATACTTTGCCCAGCTGACAAATTAATGAGTAAAATAATTGAGGCATATTTGTGTCCTGTAGAAAATTGTCATATTCTGTTCCTTTCTACAGCTAGTAGGAGCATAATTGACAATTAAGTGGCACGCATATCCAACTTTTCTTTATTTGCATGCACTTCTTTTTGTACAAGTGAGGTTTATGTTTGATGCCACCATGCATTATATTTATCGGAAATATAACATTTAGTACCACCTATGTTTATTATTACATAGTGTCCTAGAGAAAAAATCATCATCATTTGATACTCTGCCCATAAGGTACGTGGATAATGGGCAGATAAGGCAAATGCATGCACATATTTCATAATTAATTTCCCCTATATTCAAATACAATTACGTTACTGTTAATACATTTAAATTAATATGCCAATTAATTAATAAATTGCTTAGTTAACCCCACCAGACCCCTGTACGAAGTGGACATCAAATGCTTAGGTTTTGATGAATATTTGCCACAAAGTCTTGTGTAAAATCCCTTTTGGGCTGAGAAAAGAGGCTCCAAAATCTTGAGTAGTATTATTTTTATTCCTAAACACTTTTTTCACCAATGTAACAGGCCACAGGAGCTTTAAAATGCACTACTTGCCATTAAATGCCAAAATAATTCTTAGGAGGTAACATCCAAAGCCCCATTGAAGTGAACTTTAAAGCCTATCATGTAATCACCAGTATTACTCAATCAATATGTATTTAATCGTAAACCATGTATCATATTTCATAATATTCTCATAGAACAAGCACAAAATAAAAAAAAGCCGCTTTAACATATTCAAACAAGCTATATATAAAACCCTGAATTAAGGCCCCTCTCTACCGTTCTAAATTTACAAATCAATGTAGCTTCCGAAGCCAAAGCATGAACTTTTATTTTTTCAAGACTGTTTTTGCATCATGATACAGCAACTGGGTAAGAGCAACCTATTGGAACAACAGCAGTATTACAAACATGCACGCTTTCTTTTTTGTGTGCAAGGAAATTATTTATTTGAACTCCAAGTGACGTGTATTGATTTCTCTTTCTTTTTCTTCTTTTTTCTTGTCTATTTTTTTGCAATTTTTCTCCTAAAACATCCCTCCTTCTTCTGAAGACAAATTGATTTGTCAATTTAGAACGGTAGAGAGGGGCCTTAATTCAGACAATGAAATGTGTGCTTTTTTATAATATGAAATGGAAAGAACCTGTTTGTTTGACTTTATAAAGAATCATGATAAGAAAAGCCACAATGATGGGATCTTAGCAGCCGGTACTTACACTAGAAATACTAGACTTTGATTGAATCTGCACTACAAGCAGAACTTTTTATTACGTTTATGCTTTATTTTTTCACTCACCAAAATAATAAACATTAAAAGAACTAAACTGGAAAGAGCGCGCCTTTCCCCTTTCAATTAATGAATTATGCAGGCTAACTCTGTTTCTAATAAAGCTTGCACTAAAACTTGTACGAGATATGCCATGTTTCTTAGTATTAAATATATCGTTCTTATAGCAATATATTTAAACAACGTTTATAATTGTAGAACTGACTCTAAAAAGAACCCATTCATTAATAACGTGAAGATTACCATCAGAACGGTAATAGGATATACATCCTTAATAGAAAAACGCATTGGGAAACCAAAATATGGTGACGATAATAGTAACAAACGTAAGACTGCTTCCGTTACCATGACAATGTGCAGACAACATAATACTGCCGAAATCCAGTCCACGCGGGACCGCGGACACGACCGTACGGACGGCAGGGGCCAGCACTCTAGAGGTAAGCCCTTAGCCTGATAGGAAAGCGCAACAAAGTGAGCGCGCTATTATAAAAATTCCAGTCATGAACACGTCAAAGAATAATGTTTCTCATAGTATAACTACTTTCCCAAAAAAAGATTGTTATCTGGTAAAAAGGGGCGCAAGACTTATTTGTTTGTTTGTTTGCTTGTTTATTTCTAATGTGCTCAAAACCCGTAGGTAGCAGTGCGCAGCAATAAGAAGATTCAAAGCTTACAAAGTTTCCAGTAGTTCACAGTGTCAAAACATCAAGGTACAGGTAAGGTACAAATAAGGTTACACGGAGGCAGTAAATAGGTATCAATACTCAAGTTACAGGGTATATGAAATTCACAACTGTACAATACAAATCTACAAGAATATTTACAATGAGAACAAGAACTTATCTACAAAAACTTATCTACACATTACCCAACAACCATTTCATGTAATACTTGGTGCATTCATTTTATGTAGTAAAAAAACGGATGAAATCAAACGTCCAATTTCTAATCGATTCTAAATATTGGAGGATTAATAGGGTACGGGTCCTTTTATTGTCAGTAAGAAAGTAGAATTAAAATAGTATACGTAGAGCGCCTACTCATAATATTTTCATTTCGCAGGTTGAGATTGAACCCATGACACATTCATTTTTTCAAGACTGTTTTTGCATCATGATACAGCAACTGGGTAAGAGCAACCTATTGGAAGAACACCAGTATTACAAACATGCACTCTTTCTTTTTCCGCATGCAAGGAAATTATTTATTTGCACTCTTTCTTTTTCTTCTTTTTTCTTGTCTATTTTTTGCAATTTCTCTCCTAAAACATCCCTCCTTCTCCCCCTCCCTCATGTCTGTGATGAAATGAATCATTGGATATTGAAATTAATTTGAGATTCTTTTCTTTTTGCGTCACATATGTGCTATGATTGGATGGAATCCTGTTAACAACTGTGGAATTTTTACTTTCATGGACGTATTGTTGAAATGCATATATGTGTATATCTTTTGTTTGTTTTTTGGTCACTTTGCAACACTTGTATTTCTGTTATTTTTACGTATTTGTAAAAAACCTAATTGAATTTAGAAATCTATGTTTGAATTTAAAGATTAGCCCTGATTTGAGAAAGGCAGTGTTTCCCGCCGAAACAGGTGTTATCACAAAAGGCCACTTCATGAAAATATAAAGCACTGCCAAATAGCAATTTGTGTGGTTTTCACGTGAACAGTAGTTCGTGTGGTTTCATTTTCTGTGGCGCATGAACCTAATATGAAGCAACATCACATTATCATTTCTTGTTAAACGGAGTGGAGGAACTAGCAATCTCCGTTTTTGCTTACCTTTAATTTATTAATAATGTGTTACAGTTTATATTTAAACTTTACACATAATGATAAATTTTATAAACATAGCAAAAAAAAAGAACTAAAGATAGAATTTAAACAAAACTAAAACTAAAACTAAAACCAAGCCTAAAAAACAATCTCATAATACATATATTATTTATCTAACTAAAAAGAAAATTTAAATTACAGTTAAGCACAACTCAAGCAAGATTATACTTATTGTTCTAATCATTAATCATTGAAAAAACTGCTCCTACGAAAATATAAAGATCACCAAACCGCTAATAGAGTCGGTATCATAGTATCAGACAAATTCATATATTCAGAGTTCTTTCGATTACCAACCATACTCTAAAGGTAGCAATCTGCAGCTGCCGACTTTGCGTATTCATAAGGCGTAGCCAAAATGCTGATTCCCCAATGGATGCCGTATCATGGACAAAATTGCTATAACTTACTAAGTAAGTATCCATCATGTTTACACATTTAGTTAGTACATGATTAGCGGTTTCTTTGCATCCTTTATCCTTACATAGTCGGCAATACCTCTCTGTGGAAGATAAACCATTATATTTACTTTTGTTAGACACCAGCGGTAAGTTATCAACCCTCAAATCGCCTGAGTCTACTTGATGGGCAGAGGGTTAGATACGGCTGCATTTGCTTAAAGGAATAGAGCATGTGGTGAATTAATTTGTATTTTGGAAGCTTGTCCAGATGTGCGTAATTTTCCAACCAGTCCCAAAGGGCAATTTTTTTGGACAGTGCCTTTTTTTGAGGATCAGCAAACTTCACTCCACTCTTAGTCCAGTTCATTACCCTCAAGAAGGCTTCAGTCTCCTTTTTAAGATGGCATTTGGTAGCTTCCTTTGTAGCTTCAATGGCAAATTCTTTCAATAACCGATTCTCTGGTTGATTAGAAATCCTTAGATAAAGTTTGGCTCTCCTTTTCAGGACGATGGAACCTAAAGAGGAAACCCCCACTTCCAATCTTAACAATGCCATTGGAATAGATTGGGGGAGCCCTAGGATTCTTCTCCAAAACTTCCCCTCTATAACTTGCAGCCAGCTTAAGTCCATTTGCAGCAAGGCTTCCAGCCCATAAACAACCATAGGGGTTAACACCTGGGTGTATAATTGACGGATTCCGTACAGTGTAAGTCCACAGTTCTGTCTTGCAAATTGGCTGATCAGCGACGTTACTTGAGCTGCCCGATGTTGTCTCATTTGAATACAGGAGTTATAGCCCAGATTGGCGTCCATTTCGAACCCGGAGATATTTGTATTGCTGGGTGTACTTAATTTCTATTTCACGCAATAGAAGCCTAGGGCGTGCAATCTTCATGCAAAAATCATCACCTGAGTTTTCTCCTGGTTAATAATTAGATCATTATTCGCAGCATACTCCCACAGCTTCAATGCAGATCTCCTTAGACCACTGAACGTATGATCCATAATTATCAGATCGTCAGCATACGCTAACACTGCACAGTGGATTGTACCGACAACAGGAGGACAATTATGCACACTTAAGATGGCATCTGGTAAATCATACGCATAAAGATTGTACAAAAGCGGGGCCGTCACGCAGCCCTGCTTGACTCCATGATTCTGGGGGATCTCAGCAGTCAAATCCCCCTGGTTATTAAGTCTGCAAGCCACTGTATTGTCCTCATGCAATAATTTTGAATAATACAGAAGTATCTCAGGGCAGCCTAATAGCTCGAGTTTAGCCCACAGTTTTTCTCTGCGGACTGAGTCAAAAGCTGCCTTAAAGTCGACAAACAAGGCATATAGTGGCGGATTTCCTTTCCTCATGGCCTTTGAGCGTAAAGTGTCCAGGATAATTATATTATGAATCGTTGAGTAGCCTTTCCTGAAGCCGCACTGAAAAGTGTTGAGTATGTCAGATTTAGCCACCCATCCCTCTAATTTATCAAGTAACAGTGATGTAAAAAGTTTCCCTGTACAGTCGAGCATAGATAGTAACCTGAAGTTACAGGGATCTTTCTTATACCTTTCTTAAAGATTGGTATTAAATAGGCATGCTGCCATGATTTAGGGATTTTTCCAACCACAAGTACTTTCCCAAATAATATTCTTAAGAATTTAGCCCAAAATTCCGGCTGGCTTCTCAACACAGCATTTGAAAGTCTGTTAGGCCCAGGAGCCCTAGATAATTTGAGCCTTCTAATTTTCCAAAGTAAATGCTCAGTTGTTATACTGAAAGGGATGGCCCTTGGGGTCACTTTTTCTACCGACTTTCCCACCTCTTTAATAGGGATATTGCGACCCATAAGGAAGTCCGTCCATTGACTAGAACTTATAGGGTTAATCAGATCCTTTCTTCCGCTGCCCCTGGCTTGGCCAAGGAGAGACCATATGCTTCTTGAATTTTTGGAACATATGGTTTGAACCATATTTTGCCATCGCCAAAGTTTTTGCTCAAACCTTTTAGCTTTAACACACGCTCTGTACTTATTTTTTAGAGCTCTGCAAATACCATGGTAGGCCCAGTGAGATGCACTTGTATGTTTGGCTTGTCTAATTTCTGCTCTTAACCTACGTTTGGCGTCTCTAATGCGTTTGTCATATATTACTGATGTTTTGCCATCAATCGCTATCCGGTTAACTGCAGATGTCGTATGTGTAGTGGAGAATGATGTAACCCAATGTTCCATTTCATTTATGGATATATTATGGAACTTGGACATTGTGTTATCATCTATGGCCTGCACTGAGGTTACAGCTGGATTGATGTTTTTATCAGACCAGCATAGTCGGGTACACGAATGGTTAGTTGTCATGTCCCCCAGGGGCTTAGTACATATGGCGGGCATACCAATGTTACACTTCAGCACAAGCGTTGAGTGGTTGCTCTAGTCGTTTGCAGAGATCTTCAGGTCGCTTACATTCATGGCCATCAGTGGACTCACAAATATATAGTCCAGGACTCTTTTTGCAGTCCCGCTGTGCCATGTATAATTTCCTGGGTTGTCGCTTGAAGTTCTGCCGTTAATCATCTCCATTTCCCAGCTGTTAAAGAAGCTCAGCCAAGAGATACCAAGTGGGTCTTCGACATTATGTACCATATTATTTGTTGAATTCAAAAGAGGATTAATAGATGTGCCGACTGTACCTAACATATGGCAGTTAAAGTCCCCAACAATAATTACCAATGTGTTAGACGGATCCATCACCCAGGCGGCCAACAGCTCATGAATTGCTTCTTGAAGGGATTCAGCCTCATTACCACCCGGTGGACTATACAAATTAATAATGAGCATATTTTCTCTACATCCCTCGATTATGCTCTCCAGTTCTACTGCGATCACTTTATCACTGGATAATGTCTCCAGCTGTCTTGATGTAACAGTATTCCTGATACCTGTGATCAGGCCACCATAAGGTCTCCCTCTCCTTCCCTTCATCGCCAGAGACTGGTAGACTTTATAACCGTTGAGTATTATAGAAGATCTCAACCAAGTATCTTGTAGGCATATGCATACATTTTCCGTTAGGAGCTGGAGAGGACCCGCCGAGGAGAACAAATGCTTGAACCCTCTGCAATTCCATGATACCAGTGAGGGGATTCAATTTGAGTTCACCACCTTCGGTAGCGCTGATGCTAACCAGGTTAGAACATTCTGGATGTCGGCCATCGCGACCCGGTCCCTTTTCAGATTTGGCGGAACTTCTGTTGTTTCTTTTACTGATGAGGGAGCTTTACGTGGCCTTTCAGGATCCTCCTGATCGGGATCCACTTCAATGTCAACGACTCGGAGGCTGTCTTTATAGTTACGTATCAATTGGCCAGAGGAGGTGAACTTGCAATGAATTGCTGAAACGTTGGCATTAGTAACTTGTAGAGGCTCAATGAATTCAAAATCATCCGATCTTAATACACATAGTTGAGGAACAGCGTGGAATCTGGTCATTAGCTCAGCTCTGGTGAGCCAACTGCTCTCACTTTGCTGGTATAGATTTTTAATGAGGCATATCCTGTTCTCTTTCTGAGGAGCCTCATAATCCTTAGGATTGTTCACTGGTTCCATTCTACTTAAATCTCTATCAACTACTGTGTTATCTTTGCCACCAGTTACATGAATCTCCTCAAACTGCTCTAAGACAGGTATGTTAACGGATGCAGATGCAATTCCATCTTCTATTTCACCGTCCCCATCATCATCTGACAGTACCCAACGTGTTAAGTAACCTACTTGCTTATCCTTACGTCTGCACCCGCCTGCCGTTGGTTTCCTTGGTTTTTTATTATTCTTCCCAGAAGGCTCAATATCCGATACTGGCGGTGCCACCTCACAAGCCTTCTTCCTTGTTGCCGCTCTTTTGGCTAGTCTCTGCTGTTTACGGGAGAAAAATACTTCAGGTGTATTGGCTGCGTTGGGGGACGTTGCCAGATTCTCCACACTCTCAGTTGCTTCTGGATTAGAAGCTGTATTCTCCCCTGGGGCTCTCGCAATAGTTGTCGCTGCGGCAGGATTTTGCGGAAGCAAATTTAGTGTAGTTTCCAATATGCGTCCACACATTTTAAGAAGGATGTTAAGGGCAAACTGTACAGAGGCAACCGATGATTGTAACTCAGCCAAATCCGTGGGGCTGGAAGAAGCTGTATTGCTGACCTCCGCCTCTCTTGATTCCAGCTCGGAATCATTATGAATGTTCAGGTTAGGTGTAGTTGACAATCTCACAGAGCCAATTCTCTGAGATTTAGTAACTTCCTCCATTCGATCGCTTGGTGCCGGTTGCCCTACTTTGGCCACCGCAGGTGCCATAGATCTTTGCATGGAAAGACAGAGCTCCAGTGGAGAGTTGTTATCTATATCTCCATAGCTCTCGTGGTCCTGCGTATCAATATTGATCGCCTCCCCCTCATCCATGGTAGTAGAATTATTTTCCCGGTGTGGATTCACTGGGAAAAAATCCATTATTGCTCTTTTAGTAGCTGGTGCTGGCTTTGTTTGCTTATCTTTACCCATCACACATTCTTCGTCCGCTGGACTACTCCTTATTTTCCGCTGTCGCAAGTTGTAGCGTGCTTGGGACTTCTTACGAGAAGGCATGTAGTTATTTTGCTCTAAAGCGTTAGCAATATAAAATAAAACTGAGCTATCTAGTTATGTTCCTCAGTACGCTCAGTTATATAGGCATAACAATATCAACCGCTCCGTAATAAATTGTGTTTGCCTTCCGAAGCTTGCTTTATCGGAGTTCAGATCCAGATTTAATCTATGTGCCCAAAAATACCCCACTCTATGGGCACAGAAAAATCTCGTTTTGTTTGGCTCAACTAGCTGTCATACACTGGAAGAGCTCCCACCAGTGTGTCGGGGGGAAATTCTGCCGGGGTCGGCCGGGCCGTCCGCGGACCTCCAGGCAGGGAGGCCCCAACTCCTCCCGTATATCCCAGTTGAGACAGAGTATGAGACACACACAAGGAGCAAGGTGACTCTGCTGTTTATTAGACAAAAACGGCAGGGATGGGTCAAGGAGCGTACGCGTCCGTCCTGACACACACACAATCGTGGGGCTCGCAGGCCCTTTTTACTGCACTATGACGCGCTATTCGCGTCACTTCAGAAAGTTAACAAAAAAACCTATCGCCACTCTTAATTGGTTGCTCGAGTGGTAGGGTTAGTATAGCGCACATATAGAGGACAATGTTACTGGACAAAGGGTAGTCAGGTGATATATCTGGGTTGTCCCTACAATTAGATACATGAATATTGTTACATGAAGACTCCTGAGGATTGGTTGATATTACTGACGTCTGAGATAAGAGCCCCATGTTCTGATTGGTGCACCCGTGAGCTTCCCAGCCTGGGACCACCGTTGTTCCCAGCTCTCGGTGTACCTGCGATTGCAACAATGTTTCAGTATGGGTACGTGCAGACAATGTGAGGATTTATTCATAGTTGGAAGGCTGACCTCTCCCACTGTCGCAGATGTCCATTGAGCCTTTCAAGTGTATCTGCCTGTGTCTCGTAGCGAGGGATCCAGACGCCTTTTCTCTCCTGGGTTTGGCATCTCGTCAGGTTCGGCTTGGTCACGTGGGGAGGGACCGTGTTTGAGGCAGAATTCTGCACAATTAATATTGTTTTTCCACTGTGTGTCTGGTTTAATTTGCAGGTGTGACCTTAACGTTGGTGCGCGGAGTGCGAGGCTGCAACATCGTGCCTTTGATGCTTTGTTCTTGGAATGTGGGTTTGCAACATCGCGACCTTGGCTGGTTGTTTCACCGGGCCCATTCTGCAGGATCAGCAACCAGACTCTTGCTTTGTTAACGTCCACGGGAGCTCTTGTTTGAGGCCTACTTGGGCCTGGTGTATACGTGATCCGGTTGGTGCATGGGTACTTTAAGTTATAGTAGCATATAGTTCCATGACCAGTATCGTGTCTTCATTATAGTTCTTATAGTGGTAACTGGTTTCAAGAGAAGCGTGAGCAAGCTTTGTAAATGAATTCATGACGCGTCTTGCGTTTCTGCATTCTGAAAGCCTATGTAAAAATAATAAAGATGCACGTCCGTGAATATGCCTGTCACCTACGTCATAGCACTGAGTATATTCTTCGTGTAGATCGGTGTGGGAATGTCCAATGTGTGTATTTGTACAGAGGTGCTTCCCGTTGTCTAGGTCGTCATGGCATCTCTAACGACGTGTAGATTTTAGTCTAGTTGGTCCGTGCCGCAGCTGTCGGCATGACCAGTGCGGGCTGTTGGGCAGGCAGATGGACACATCCGTATGTTCCTATACCAGGGTATTTGGTCATCTGGTAAATGGACAAACTCTTCTCGTGGCGGGTGTCTGGGTCGTGACCCTCTAGGCCAAGCGCGAGAGGTGAAGGACGGGAGCCTGGTCTTCCATTCTCCCACTTCAGTCCCCCCTCTGGTCGACTTGTCGACCACAAACATATCCTTCTCGTTATCTCCTCTTACTCGCCATATCTTGGTTATTCCTCCTAGATGTCCATAATTGTTTACATGATCTTCAAATGACCAATACATATATTCACAGGTTCCTCCAGGAGTACAGTATACCCATTTCCCTATGTAGCTCCTGGGATTTCTTGGGTTCTCGATCTTCACTGATGGTGGGTCTAGATGGTTGGTTATTATTTGGGTGCGCAGCTTCTCCCTTTCCTGTATTATCACACCTGTATGTTGGCCGTCATCTGCTGGCATCAGGGGGTGCATTCCCACCATTTCGAGCAACTCGTCAGTGGTGCGTGCCTTCCGGGCCTTCCAAAATCTAATTATGATCAGCGTAGCTCCAGCCAAAATAGTACAACCCACTATTATTTTTAGTCCATCTGACAGCCAGGATGGCATCCATGACCATAATATTGAGAACCAGCTCTTATCCTTGTTTACACCGTTACTTTCATCCATCATTTTGGAGTGCATCTGGGCCAATTGTGAAACTGCTTCAGTCAGTGTACCATTATCAGCATCGTTGGCAGGTATGAACGTGCAGCATGATTATCCTATCTTTGCACAAACTCCTCCTTCCATTGCTGTGAGAAGGTCCAATACATATCTGTTCTGGAGTGCTACCATTCTTATAGCTCGCAGCTCCTCTTTTATTGCGTTAAACCCATTTACTGTAGAATTAATGGTCATCATTAGTTCCCATCTAGTTATTTGGAGCCATTTCGCGTTTGCGTAAGCCTGCAGTCCCGGATGTATTATTGAAGAAAAGAACATTGCTGCTCTGCTGAATAGTCTGTGTTCTGGCGGTATGGAGGTTAGTTCCGTTTCCGACCTTCCCCACAGGTAATTTCCTGTCAGTGGCTCTCCTTGTCTTTTCCTTCTATTTAGGACAGTATCATTGTTGTTGGTCCTGTTCCCTTGCTCCTCCTTAAGTGGTGCAGATCTCTTTTTCTCTTGTCCCCTTCATCCATTTTGGGAAAGTTCGCCACATTAACATGCTTCTTAGGTACCACTAGTGATGGTACATTGACGTGCACCATTGTGCACACACCATTCCACAGGGGGGGCAGTGTATGGTATGCCTTTTCTCCACAGGCCCAATAATGGTCCATTATTACTGCTGTTCCTGCTCCCCCCTCAGGTAACTCCGTCACACTTGCACAATTGGTGTTATATCCCACGTCCACCTCTCCTTTATGCTGGTAGCATACCTTGGGCGCAGTCAGCGGTAGTATTGTTATTGGGTCTTCATCTGTTTCTACCCACGTGAGCATTGGTACATACTTGATCCACGTCGTCCAACATCGGTGATTGTGGGCCTCGATAGTTGAGATAGTTTCTTTTGTTACCATGTTGCTGCCAATCACTCCTATCTCCCAGCTGTTGTCCAGATACACCTTTCCTGTTATCGTCACCAGCGGCCTCTCCCAACATCCTTGTTTACCCGGAACTTCGATGGCGTACCAATCACATGGTAGATACTGCAATGTTACTTTCTTTGTTTCTCCTTTTGCAGGGCCACTTGTTATGTATCTGAATGCTTCTGCATGTAAACTGGTCTTGTGGTAACTCAAATAGGTCTTGAGGAAGTTGTTTTCATATGGATATGAATCTCGTGTTTTCCATGTCATGTGCACTACCGTCCCTTGAAATCTTTCTTTCGTTTGGAACAGTGCCAAGTATATTATGCATTGTGCTATTTTTTCATCAATTTCTGTGGCAACAAATGTTCGTGAAGCACTCATGGCGTATGGTATTAATGAGCAAACGTAGCAGCTGTCCTCAGTTGTTTGTTTACCAATGCGGGTCATGTGTTGGTACCATATGTTGTTTGTGACGTGTGCTGAATCTTGTATAAAATTATCAATACCTTTATTGTCTGAGTATGTGCTGCGTTTAACTCTATTTTGCTTGGGTGCAAGGTTACTACTATCACCTGACGTAACACCTGTTGCAGCAGGGGACGGGGGTATATTAGGTTTAGGTGCAGCAATAAAATTAATAGCATAGCTGTACTGCCATACAGAAGCAGCCAAGAACCCGGTGATCATCAAAATCCCTATTACCTTTATTACATATGCTAGTCTCACCGGCATTTTGCTCTTACCTTGCTGCAGTCCTGGCAGCGTATTCTTGCGACGTTAAAGTTGCCCGCCTGAAAATTCTCAAAAATGCTGGTTACTAAATGTTAGTGGTTTGTTTTCTTTAAGCTCTCCCTATCAAATAGTCATTCAGTGCCCAGGCGAAGAGCTGTTCCCACGCTACTCTAAGTGATCTGTCTCTTAGGATCGGCAAGTATGGGCGGAGGTGGGGCATGGAATATTCTATGGCCAAGAGGAATGCTGTGTAGTAGACACGCACCCTTCTCCTTTTTAGGTACGTTGGCCTTTTTATTTCGTATACAAATTGGTGTGACAATTCTTCTGGGTAGTTATCGTCTGGTAATACCATCTACAGCTGGGCAGTGAACTTGTTAGTAAGCTACTTTCTTAACAATACAATACGCAGTACCTGTATGTGCGAGAGAAAAAGAGAACATTCACGTGTTTACAGGTGTATTTGTGAGGCAATGTCTTTCAGGTCAGTTATGACTATACTTGGGGGTCAATGGGCGGGGGTTTGGGCTCAGGTGGCGGAAGTATTTTTACTCCTTGAGCGTGTGACCATGGGGTGGGCAGTATGAGTATCACTCCTTTCTTCGTTAGTTATTGTCTCCGGGGAAGTTGGGTAGTGACACGGTAAGGGAACAATTGGGTCGTTGTCTGTGGTAAAACTTCCTTCCTCTGTAGGGGATGTTGTTGCTGCTCTTTCACTGGACCTGTCGTTGGCGCTGGGGCGGGTCTGCAGTTTGTAGATCTTTACATCATGTAAGTGGTTCCAGGCATGTTTGTCTTTTAGTTTTACTGCTCTTGTTGATACGTCCTCTACCAGATGGGGGCCAGTAAACCTCTTATCGTTCCACTTCCTATTGAAATTGCGAAGTAGCACGTGGTCACCTTTGGCAAGTTTGCACAAGTTCTCTTTTTCTAATTCGGTACTGGCGCCTTCTTCTTGATTGCTGGTGGACCCGCCCCGTGTGCGCTCGAGCTGTTGAGACACAAACACAACACTAGTAATCAAAGAAGACACATATTGATACATTTCATCACCTAACACACTTGCTGAACTTTCGTGGTCAGTGAATGCCCTTGACGTTGGCGTTAGGGGAAGGCGCATTTGACGTCCAGTAACCACCTCGTGCGGGGTGAGGTGGTGGTCGGACCCTGGCCTATTCCTTAATTCGAATAGGGCTAATGGAAGGCAGTACAACCAGCTTTTCTTTGTTGTTTGTTGTATTTTTGCAATTGCCTCCTTCAGTAGGCCATTCAGACGTTCACATACACCGTTAGCCTGTGGGTGGTATGCACATGCAAATTTATGTTTTATGTTCAGCAAGGATGTAATATGTTGGAACATTTCGTTTGCGAAATGTGGCCCGTTGTCTGACCTTAACACCTTGCACACTCCCCACCTGGGGAAGACCTCCCTTACTAGGAATTTGGCTGCTCTAAATGCATCTGGGTGTGAACAGGGCCCTGCTTCAATCCATCTAGAGAATGGGCATACTACCACAATCATATACCTATTACCTTGACATATGTTGATCATATCAACATAGTCAATGTGAAGGTGCCGAAAAGGTCCCTCTGGCCGGGGTATGGTACCTCTTATCACCTTTAGGGTATGACCGGCCGTAAACTGCTGACATGTAAGACAATTGCTGATAAAATTTGACACATGAGAATTTAACTCAGGACAGAACCAATCTTCTCTAATTTGTGCTGCAATTATTTCCTTGCCTGTATGGGCTGGGTGATGTAATTGGCTCAGGGCGGTGTTTAAAAGTGCCAATGGTATTACAACTTTCCCAGTGCTGCTCTGGCGCCATAATGCGTCGGTTGGTGACATTGTACATCCTCTTTTTACCCATATTTCTTTTTCGGCCATTGGTGCAGCCGCTTGTAGCTCCATAATCTGTGTGGCTGGAAGATGGGTGTACCCTTCTCTTATCAACATCTCCCTAGCCATTCCCCTCCCTCTCCCTCTCTGTGAGTCTGTAGGGTTCCATATCTCACCAAAGTATGCAGCATATTTTGCATGTGCGTCTGCTGCTGCATTCCCTTTTGAGATGTGATCTTCCCCATTGGTGTGTGCGGTGCATTTTACTAGGGCTAGTTCTTGGGGGTCATTTATTACTTCAATTAGTTCAGCCAATAAGAGGGCATGTTGCACTGGAGTGCCATCAGCTCTCCTAAACCCTCTTCTTCTCCATTTTGATAGCCCTGAGTGGACAGTGGATGTAACATATTCACTGTCGGAATATATGGTTACTCGTTTGTCAAAACTTTCCTTCAATGCCAATATTAGTGCAACCAGTTCTGCGGCTTGAGCAGAATAATGGTGTGGTAATTGTACACATTTCATAGCCACACACACCAGCGCCTCCATCATTTTAACCACTGCTGCCCCCGTCCTCCTTATCCCATCTCCTTGATCAATAGTTGATGACCCATCAATAAACAAAAGCTCACCTCCCTCTAGTGCGTTTTCTTCAACTTTTCTAGTACCCAAGTACAGTTCAGTTACTTGGGTGGTGCAATAATGGGCATAATCTCCCTCCTCAATTACTTCTGCTAGGAACCTTGCAGGGTTAACCGTGCTACATCTAACAATTGCTAGTTCAGCTCTAGACAAGATGATCTCATAACCTGATGCCCTTTGCGTTGTTAGTGTGGACTTAGGTTTATTCAATATTGCAAATAGTGCATGTTCCACAAACAGTGTAGTTGGACACCCCATGGTTATTGCTGATGCTTTTTCCACTGCAAAAGCAGCTGCAGCGAGACCTTGTTCGCAAGGGAAGTGGCCTAACATCACAGGGTCTAAATGACCGCTGTAAAATGCTACTGGTTTATAGCCCATGCTCGTTTTTTGGGCCAATACTGCCTTCATCACTGCTGAGTCGCAATGTGAAAATATAAAAAATCGTCGCTCATAGTCTGGGGATGCCAGTACTGGAGCAGTTGAAATTGCGTCTTTCAATTCATCAAAGGCCTCTCTCATTTCCATAGTCCACCTCAACTTTTTCTCCCCTTTATTTGCTTCTCTCAAACCCTCAAGCAGGGGTCCTATGTATGAGCTGTAATCAAATACCCATGCTCTACAGTAGTTGCACAGCCCCAGAAATTGCTGCAGTTCTCTCACAGTCTGTGGCATTGGAGTGCTTGAAATGGCCTGTGCTCTTTGTGGTGCAATTTTTCTTCCATGTTGGGATATCAGTTGGCCAATGTAAAGTACCTGTTCCTGACAGTATTGTATCTTATTCATGTCTACCTTCTACCCTTTTTCAGCCAATATCGTCAACATTTTTAAGGAGTCCTCTCTACATTTACTTTCGTTTAAACTGCAAATTATTATGTCATCCACATACTGTAATACTGTGCTTTCCATTTCAACGTTACTCAAATCCATTTGTATTACTCTATTGAAAATTGAGGGTGATTCACAATACCCCTGTGGCAATCTGGTATGTTTCCACTTTGTGTTTCGGTAAGTGAAGCTTGTCAAATCTTGTGAGTCTGGGTGTAATGGTATTGAGAAGAAAGCATTTTTAAGGTCAATCACTGTAAACCGTGATGCTTCTGCTGGAATGCCACACAATATTGTGGCCGGGTTTGCTGTTACTGGATACTCTGCTTCCACTATGTTATTCAAGGGCCTGAGGTCCTGTATGAAGCGCCAAGACCCCCCTTTAGCCTTGCGCACTGGGTACACAGCCGTGTTGCAGGGTGACTCTGAGGGGACCAATATGCCATTGTTTATAAGAGCCGTTATAGTTTCATGTATACCCTCATCTGCCTCTCTAGACAGTGGGTACTGTTTCACTCTTGGTAGTATTGCACCTTTTTTCAATTTTATCCTTACACCCCCTATGCTTTTTATGCATCCCACGTCATAAGGGCTAGTAGTCCATAATGATTTGGGCACCTTTGACATATCCTCCTCAAAGAAGGGGACTGGGGTGCATGCGGGTGCCTCACGTGCCATTGCAATTTTCTGTGCTACTTGTTTGTGAGCCACCCTTAGCCATATTCCTACACTCATCATGAACACCATTTCACCTTCCTCCTTTTCTTCTGAGAACAGCTCCTCATCTGACACCTGGGTCAGCCTACATCCTTCTGCTAGTGCTATCACTGCCCTCCATGCTCTCCCTTCTTTATCTTGGGCATGTACAGCAATATAATCAGCTGTTGCAATAATGCTCTCAATGTCCATTACAAACACCTTTCCTTCTGGTTCATTAACAGGTGTTTCTGGTCGGAACAGATAGGCTGCTGGCCTCCTCCATATTTTCCCTTCTATCCCTGGCATCCATGCAAACGCCATGTCTGTTCCATACTGGAATAGCTCGCCATCTACTGGCTCCACCCTAATCGCTGTCTGTCCACAGTATGCTTGCATAATCTGTCGTGCTGCGAGCATGTTAATCCCTGGAGTAGAGCAAATTATGCCATCCTCTGTAAAGGAGATCGTCATATTCAACCTGTTCATTATGTCCCTCCCCAGTATATTCACTGGTGAGGCACTATAATATAAAAGTGGAACTGACAGATCATAATCTCCAATAGATAAGGGAACGTTATCAGTAAATGGAACCAACCCTTTAGCCCCAGAAAATCCCTGGGTGTTCATGGCTTCGCCTGACATCTTAAATTTACCTTCCCTTATGCAAGACCGGGTTGCCCCGGTGTCAACAAGGAATGATAATTTTTTGTCACCTATCGTTACCTCTATGCGTGGCTCCTCCGCACTATTAGGTGTTACTGACAGGATGGGACACACCAAGGCCGTCTGTGGGCTGTCCTATTGTGGGTACAATGATTGGCCATTCCCTGTGTAAGGGTTGTGTCCCAAGACCGTCACCCTACCCAATTGCGTTTGTTGAGTTTGGGGTTGCTGTGTTAACGTTACTTGTTGTTGTGGCAGTGGCTGTTGTTGTGGTATTTGTTGTTGTTGTGGGTCATTTCCTTGTTGTAACGTCTGCTGTTGTTGTATACCCTGCAGTTCTTGTGAGGTCCTAGGTTGTGCTTGTTCATTCCATGCTGGTGTTCCTGGCCTGACCCTACACGTACGTGACATGTGTCCTAATAACCCACAACTCCAACACACGGGTGGTTACCTGCTTTGCCATGGGAAGCTCCCTGTGTTGTCCTGGTATACTGGTTGCCCTGTGGGGTAGGAATGTCTAAGTCCTCCCACCTGCTGTTGGGCATTATATCCGTATCCTCTCCCTCTCATAAATCCTCCTCTCCCCCTGTTATAACTATAATACCCAGCTCCTTGCATTGGGTACCCTCCTCCCATGTTTGGTGCGTGTAATTGCAGTGGTGGGACTGGGACTTGTTGTGTTATAATCTGTGGAGGTGCTATTTGAGCAGGATCTTGTGCAGCCACTACTTGTATTGGGCTTTGGGCCATTGGTGTGGGCGTAGTTATTAGTGCCCCTTCCATTGTGTATTTAGTAAGTTTTTTCTGTACTAGTTTAGCTTCTTCTGTTTTCCTGTCCTCTTCTTTTTGTTTCATCTTTCCTTGCCATGTCCTGCAGTGATGTACTATAGTCAGTTGTATTTCTGGCCATGGTTTTGCTTCCATTCCCACTACTTTCTTTAGTTGTTTCTGAACTCCTTCTGGGAGCCCTTGTACTAGTATATGATAAAATATGGCTGGTGTTTTGTCCCATTGTTCTCTAGTTTCCATGCGCCACTTCTCTTGGATATCCTGGATATAATCAACAGGATCCTCATTCTCACGCATCTTACGGGAAGTAATTGCTCCTATGTCTGATGTGTCTGGGTATTGTACTCTCAGTGCCTGCCATAGCGCATGTCTGCAGTTTGCAAATGGTGCCCCATCATGCGATGTGTTTGTTATTGTTACCCCATGGAATCCCGCTCTCTTCCAAATGTCATCCGCTCTATCTCCTAATATTGATATTAACAGGCCCTTTACATCTCCTACTGCTAGTTTCTGTCCTGCGGTGTGTTTTTCCATTTCATATATCCACTTACCCGCACCTCCACTTAGTGATGGGAGCCTACATTTTATATTTTCCTTATCCGTATGCTTCCAAGGGATGTACTGTGGTCTAACCCCTCCTCTCTCCAACAGTGGCATTAAGTTGTGTCTGGTGTCACCCTTTATGTTCCACAATATTGAGTCTTCACACCCCTCCTCTTCTTCCGGTTCCTTTACCTCTTCAATTTCGTCCTTATTACCCCTGCTCCTAACTCCTTCTCCATCCTTTCCTCTTTCGTCATTTCCTGTAGTTAATGTGGGCGTGTTTATTTGTCTGTCTTGCCTGCGACTAGGGAGGTCTCTAAGCCTACATGCATAGGGTGTCAGTTCGTCCATGAAGGGCGCGAGCTTTATTCTGCGCAGCGAGCGTGCGGTGGTTGAGCATGTAGGGTGCGATGGGGGAGGGCGTGATGGAGATGGGGATGGTGTGTTTTCATGGGTTTGTCTTTCCACTAGTCCTTTCACTCCCTCCTCACTTCTCTCCAAGTCCTCCCTTCTCCTACTGATCCATGGCGAGTCTATGTTTGTTCGAGTGAGGTATAGCTTATCTAAGCTTTCCCTTTCACTCTTTCTTCCTTCTCTCTCCACTCCTTCTTCCTCCTCACTGCAAAAATCATTCATAAATGGCACCCCCCACTCTGCCTTTTTCCCTTTTATTGTTACTGTCTCTAAGTCTATTAGGTCTATTTCTCCTTTTCCTTTGTTATCAACCGCTCCCCCTAGTGCTGATGTTGTTGCTACTTCTCTACTTCTATATACATCCCCCCATCTTTCACTCTCCCTACTCCTCCCCTCTCTTTCTCCTTCCCTTTTCTCCTCCATCTCCCTACTATTTTCCTCCCTCTTCCTTTTCAATTCCTCCATCACTTCGTTGCTCATCTCTTCCAACATTCTTTCATCCTCTTTCTTCCTTTCCCGTTTCACTCTTTCTCTCTCCACGATACTTTCTATTATTTTCCCCTCTTCATATTTCTTAGCTGTCTCTGATAGTACCCTCCTCTTCCATATTGCCATTTCCTTTTCTCTTTCTTCTTCTTCCTTCTTCTTCTCTCTTAACACTACTCTTGATACCCTGTCTGCTGCTGCTTTTACCCTTTCAGCTTCTCTCCTTTGCTCCTCATTTTGTTCCCTTAATTTTTCCAATTCGTTCTTACCTTCTTTTCTTTTCCTCACTCTCTCTTTTTCCTCCCTTTCAAGCTGTTTGATCAGTTCATTCTGCTCATCCCTTAGCTTTGCTAATCTTTCCTCTAAAATCTCTTCCTTTTGCCGTAATAGCTCCTCCCCCCTTATTTCACTCTCTTGCACTATCCTCGTCTGTTCTTTTCACTACCTCCCTCTCTTCTCCAGTTAGTGAACCTCGTAATTTTAATAATATTTGTGCAGCTACCCACTCATCATGTCCTATCTCTACAGTCTGCTCTTCTCCAATCTTCCCCTCTCCCACTGCCATTTTCCTATGAGCCACATATGGTGGAGGGCTGTATGCCGGGTTCGAGTATCCTTCAGCCGCTCTTAACTGTCCTTCTATTTCTCCTAATTCTCTTAGAGGGTACAACCCTCCTCCCTCCGTTTTCACTCCCGGTGTTATGGGTATCTCGTTGTTCGGTTCCTTTTTTATGTCGTCTGATTTAACACTCTTTTCTCCTCCCTCTCCTCCGTTCCCCGTATTCTTTGTGCTTTCACGCCCCTGTTTCCCATCCTCTCCTTCTTTCTTAGTCTCCTTTTCTTCCGTTGTTTCCCCCATAGTGAACATTCCATTTGGTCCCAGTCGGGACCCCTGGAACATCCTCCATAAGTTAAACACCTCCACATGGTTTGCCAACTTCTTCCCCTTGTATGTATTGTGCAGATGGTTTAGCAGTGAATGTTGGGTATATGGATCGAAACTCCCATTAGGTGGCCATGGTGTTAACATTTTGTTATCCGTCCCCTGGGTCCACTCTATGCTGTACTTTATTAACTTCTCCCTATGGGGTGGCAGTGTGGTGCATATGTGTTGTAATGGTGTAGTGAGGGTGTTCCCCCACCCTCCCGACCCTGTCCCGTATGACATGGTGACTCTCCACTTGTTACCCTTTCCTTCACTGGTAGTTTACAATATACAACCTTATATTGTTTACCTGGCCCCGTAAGTATGGGGACTTACGACAATCCGTTATGTATGGTTTTACATTTGTCTATTCCCTTCTGTTACTACACCCTTACGGCCCCCTGCGGCCGAAGCGCACACAGCCCCCTGCGGCTGTGTACCTTTTACGACGCTCTTATACAGTCGTCCTGTTTCCCCGTTCTCCTCCCCCTGTTACACTTGCCGTGGCCGGCGTTCTCCGTGCGCAGCCACGCCCCTTTCCCCTTCTCCTTTTCCCGATCCACTCGTTTATCGTTTATCTCCGCGCCTGCTTCCTTATCACATTTCTCTTCCCCACCACTCCCAAAACCAAACTTCCTTGTGTTCGCGCTATCCTATTAAATCCCTACTGGTGACGTCACTGATCTCTTCGAGCTAATGGTACATTCCTATTATGTTCTTTTAAGTTCAAAATACACTTGCAACCTACCCCCGTTAACCCTACAGCTGTCTTCCTGTCACTCCTGGAACAAGGTAATCAAATCAATAATATAATCGGACTGCGCACGCTGCGTCGCCTCGCGTGTGATACGCCCCTCAACAGGAGGGCTTAACCAGCCAATTATCTTCCGTATTGGGCAACTTAATTAACTAGCCACCGCCTACAGGGAATCGTCATCTACCTATCGAGTTTCTTGCTCGACCAATAGGGATCCTCGTCTACTCATTGATCAATAAATGCCAAATCGTAGGAAACCACACACACACACCCACCCTTACACGTAGTCGCGACTTAGGCCAATCAGTGCCTTACGAGCGGCCGCACGTGATGTTTTCGTGCTCCGCCCTCCCTCTTCCACGTAACGTAGCCGACTGCTCTCGCACTCGTTTCGCTCGTTTCGCTACCATTCATTCCATTGGCAACACTAAGTTGTTAGACCTTCGCCGCGCATCTGTACAACACCTCCCTCATTCACTTCCTCCCCCCTCCCTCACAATTTCGCATTGCTTGTTGTGCGTGTCATGCTCACCAAGTTCTCTGCGTGCACCCCTCCAAGCGGCTCGCCACCTCCCTTCGTCTGGACCACGTCTGGACACTCGCCAACCGCGGGCGGGATACTTCTCAACCGGCTCCCGAGGGCCAATATCCGGATTGCGCTGTCCGGTCTTCTCGCAGCTCCGCGATGGTCCTGTAGTCCTCAGAAGGGGGCAACGGCAGAGGGGGCCGCGCCGCCGGGCCTCCTCGCAACGGGAGTGCCTGGAAAAATTAAAAATAGAGGGTCGAAGTAAAAAAGAAAAAGTCGATCTTAAACAGATCTCAGCAGTGCCTCCAACTTGTCGGGGGGAAATTCTGCCGGGGTCGGCCGGGCCGTCCGCGGACCTCCAGGCAGGGAGGCCCCAACTCCTCCCGTATATCCCAGTTGAGACAGAGTATGAGACACACACAAGGAGCAAGGTGACTCTGCTGTTTATTAGACAAAAACGGCAGGGATGGGTCAAGGAGCGTACGCGTCCGTCCTGACACACACACAATCGTGGGGCTCGCAGGCCCTTTTTACTGCACTATGACGCGCTATTCGCGTCACTTCAGAAAGTTAACAAAAAAACCTATCGCCACTCTTAATTGGTTGCTCGAGTGGTAGGGTTAGTATAGCGCACATATAGAGGACAATGTTACTGGACAAAGGGTAGTCAGGTGATATATCTGGGTTGTCCCTACAATTAGATACATGAAAATTGTTACATGAAGACTCCTGAGGATTGGTTGATATTACTGACGTCTGAGATAAGAGCCCCATGTTCTGATTGGTGCACCCGTGAGCTTCCCAGCCTGGGACCACCGTTGTTCCCAGCTCTCGGTGTACCTGCGATTGCAACAATGTTTCAGTATGGGTACGTGCAAACAATGTGAGGATTTATTCATAGTTGGAAGGCTGACCTCTCCCACTGTCGCAGATGTCCATTGAGCCTTTCAAGTGTATCTGCCTGTGTCTCGTAGCGAGGGATCCAGACGCCTTTTCTCTCCTGGGTTTGGCATCTCGTCAGGTTCGGCTTGGTCACGTGGGGAGGGACCGTGTTTGAGGCAGAATTCTGCACAATTAATATTGTTTTTCCACTGTGTGTCTGGTTTGCAGGTGTGACCTTAACGTTGGTGCGCGGAGTGCGAGGCTGCAACATCGTGCCTTTGATGCTTTGTTCTTGGAATGTGGGTTTGCAACATCGCGACCTTGGCTGGTTGTTTCACCGGGCCCATTCTGCAGGATCAGCAACCAGACTCTTGCTTTGTTAACGTCCACGGGAGCTCTTGTTTGAGGCCTACTTGGGCCTGGTGTATACGTGATCCGGTTGGTGCATGGGTACTTTAAGTTATAGTAGCATATAGTTCCATGACCAGTATCGTGTCTTCATTATAGTTCTTATAGTGGTAACTGGTTTCAAGAGAAGCGTGAGCAAGCTTTGTAAATGAATTCATGACGCGTCTTGCGTTTCTGCATTCTGAAAGCCTATGTAAAAATAATAAAGATGCACGTCCGTGAATATGCCTGTCACCTACGTCATAGCACTGAGTATATTCTTCGTGTAGATCGGTGTGGGAATGTCCAATGTGTGTATTTGTACAGAGGTGCTTCCCGTTGTCTAGGTCGTCATGGCATCTCTAACGACGTGTAGATTTTAGTCTAGTTGGTCCGTGCCGCAGGTGTCGGCATGACCAGTGCGGGCTGTTGGGCAGGCAGATGGACACATCCGTATGTTCCTATACCAGGGTATTTGGTCATCTGGTAAATGGACAAACTCTTCTCGTGGCGGGTGTCTGGGTCGTGACCCTCTAGGCCAAGCGCGAGAGGTGAAGGACGGGAGCCTGGTCTTCCATTCTCCCACTTCAAGTGGTAATCACAGCCCCACTTAATCAAATAGGAGCCCCCGCTCTGCAGGCAATGCCACTGTGTCAACTCACACCTTTAACCATGATGTGGTACTACAGCGGCTCCTCACAGCCATCACCCGTAAGAGCCAAGCTCAGCTTCCATGCCACGGGACGACCCTCCACACTGTCGCCACTGGGCCGAGGGACCCTGGGACACCCGGCCTCCAGCCCACTGTGCCGTACAGTGAGGTGCCGCCTCGGGGCCAACCAAAAAGCAAGCGAGTTGGGATCACAAACCGGTACCTGCGTGCCTGATGACGGGTGTAGGTTGCACGCCCCACCCGGCGCCCGATTCCTGGGGCACTCCCTCGGTCGCTCTCCTCAGGTGAGAGCTCCTCAAGTGAGGGCGACAACTCCGGGCTCCACTCCACACACCAGACGTCGCTCGATTATCAGCGGTCAGCGGCGGCACAAGCGATGCAAGCGACGCGAGGGCTGAGCCGCGTTGCACCAGCCGCGACGCACAGACCGGCACACGTTCCAGACGTCAGGCCGTCAAGCCGCACCTCTTCCAACGTACCAGCGCACCAACGCTAATGCAGGATCACGCAGAGGCCGCTTCCGACAGCAATCCAAGCTATGATGCGAGTCTGAGAGTTTTTGTTTACCATACTCATGCGACACCACTTTGTCTGAACCAGATGTCATTTTTTGGGCGCTGAGGTCCATTTGTTAGTATCCACAAAAAAAAGGTTCCTCATACATTTTTCAGTTTGTCAGATGGTCCACCAGTCGAACTCCATTTCCGCTCAGCTGCCCTGCACTTGCGTTTAAGGGCAGCCAGGCCGGAGTCATACCAAGAGTTGCACTTTTTGGAAGGCTTCAGTCAGACCCTCATGACAGGGGCAAGAGTGTTGGAGATTGAGAGATTAAGGGTAATGAGGGCTGTGTCAGGCTGGGAGTCAGCCACAGGAAAGGGAGGAGGAGAGTAGTTGGAGGCAAAGGCAGTCCCTGTAACTTTTTTAATGGGTCTGGTGATCTTGAAGCCCAGTTGCCGGGTGAGTTGCTGTCAGAGGAGAGGAGAGCTTAAGGTGAGTTGGTGGAAGAGAGTGGTAAGTCCAAGAGAGATAGGTTGTAAGAGGGATAGAGAGTGGGATGTCAGTGGGGATGAGAGCATCCAACGTGTGGCCCGCGGTATGAGTGGAGCCAGAGGGCAGAATAGAGAGGGAGAGAGGGTCGCATAGGTTGCGGAAAGGTCCAGACACGTCAGGAGACTCAAGGTGGATGTTGAGGTCACCCAACAGGAGGAGTTGAGAGGAGGAGGAGAGTAGAGAAGAGGCTAGGTCAGCCCATTCTGAGAGGAAGAGAGAGGACTGTCCGGGTGGGCGATAGAAAGTGGGCATAAGGAGAGAAGGTATAGAAGAGCGTGAGAGCCTGCAGACTAGGCACTCGAAGGAGGAGTAGTCCTGAGTGGGGATGATAGACACAGGTATCCATTCAGGGAAGATCAACTCCACTCCCCGTCTTGACCACTTGAGCCTAGGCACGGAGAGGATCTTGTATCCTTCAGGGAAGGGTGTGTCAAAGCTTGTGACAGAGCTGTCCTTGAACCATGTCTCCGTAATGGCGAGCACTTCTAGATCCATGTGTTCAAGGAGGTTGCAGATGTCAGACGAGTGTTTGACAGTACAGCGAGTGTTAAGGGTGGCAATGTGGAGTAGCTTGCCATCCTTAAAGGTCTTCTGAGTGGGGGCGCATGGGACAGTGGTCCCCCCCAAGGGTGGTAAGAGGGCCAGAGAGATAGTAGTGTGTGGAGGAGGAGTCATGGCCGACAAGGGTGCCGGGACAGAAGGGAAGGCCCAGGCACCTGAACAGAGGAGGTGGAAGGTATAGTGGGCAAAGGGCCTGCTTAGAGGAGGAGGAAGGTCCAGTGGGCAAGAGAGCCTGGCCGGAGGCAGAGGTAAGATTAGAGAGGCGAGGGAGGAGCCTATCAATGAGGAGAAGGTTGGGTTGAGGACCCTGAACCATGATGGTTCCGTTGAAATAGACATTAATGGCAGGATTGTGATGGTGTGGTAATATTCATGGCGTATGCGGTGGCGAGATGTTTTTGAGCAGGGTTCAGAATCGTCTCGTTTTGAGTGCAGAGAGAGGCAGGAGTTAATGACGTTGAGCCCTTGGGCAACGCCAGTGGTGATGCAATTGGAATGCGGCTTGAGGCGGGCATGCGGCATCCAGGCGGTGTGCCGGTTCTGTTTTGGTAGTGAGGGTGGTGAGGATGTCGGCGCTGATGTGGTCATTACGAGATCCCCAGTAAGCAATGCTTGCATTCTTTTGTGCCTCCTCTCCCACGTCCCATTTGTGTTGATTGAGCTACCTGGTGAAGGCATATTGCCGCAATGCACACCTGAGGACAAAGTAAGGCATATGTAGGCCCTTCCGCCCCACCCTCCCCCTCCACCTGCAGGAATCGGGGAGATGTAAGACGTCACAATCCTGACATCTCAAGGGCCCCTTTCCACAGCCTAAACCCTCACTGTGGTTCATGTGCAAGTGATTTCCCAAATCTCTGGCTGGGAAGCGCCCCCAATGAGCACCTTCTAATATGGGGGCGGGGGAGGCGGTTCTCCTGTGCAATTCCCCCCACCCCTCTGAATCCCAAAGGAGAGCTTCTATAGCGCCACGTGGAAAATCCAGACATGTATACCCCGGCCTTTACAAGGAGGGGGCTGCTTTGAGCCTAATTATCTACAAAATAATATGTGCTCCCCCTCCCCCAAATAGCGTTGCCCGTTCTACTGATCTGCCCCCAATGTTCGCAGACCTTACTTGGGGGAAGGTTGTGTGAAGGGTCGGCGGGGGGAACGGGGGTCTGCGGGGGATACCCCAAAAAAGACCTTGGAGGCCAGAGCGCCTCGAAACCCTGCAAACGGCAGAGGAGCACTGTATGAATTAACGCCTTCAGCCTAGTGCAACCATAAGCATTCGGTGCGTCTTGCTAGGGCTCGCCTTGGTTTCGGCTGGTTTCGGGGGGGAGGGGCGTCTTTTTCTTGAAAGGCAATTGTACCTCTAGCGCTTAGAAATTAGTTGGGAGGGAGCAGAGCGCGCCTTGTGTGGTCTCATTAGTGCGTGTGTGTGTCTCTAAATTAATATATATATATATATATATATATATATTTATATATATTTATATATATATATGTGTCTGCTGCTAAATAAATGGCTTACTCGTGGCCTTCGCGCCCGGTGTAAGTGCGCGAGCCAGGTTGGCCCGCACCTTCCAGGAGCGGGCAGCCGGCTCACACCACCCCCACCCCCAGCGCCTCCGCATGCATATCAAGCAGCCCCCCTGGCAGGGGGTCGGAGCATCTCCGCGGCACTCAGCCCCTTTGAAATAATTCAATCTATTTTAATGATTGGCTGGCTTTCCGACTTCAAAGGGACGCGCGCTCCTGACTCCCGATTGGTCGAGAGGGGACCCCTTTAAATAGAGAAAAGAAAGAAAGACGGGGAGAAAAAAAAGTTCTTTCAGAGCAGAGGGGATCTGGGCACTAGCTCGAGTGAGTGGAGGCAGAGGGTGCAGCCACACCCCAACCCCCGGACAGGCTCCTTTCCTCTGTGCCCCGCACCCATGAGTCCTTAACGTTCGGGTACCAATGGCGACCGCAGCCCTGCAGAGAGGGGAGCAGCTTTTGCACAACTTCTTGCAGGTAAGTGGACATCCCCGCGCCTACGACCCCACCTCAAGCCCCATCTTAAAAACATAAATAACCCAGCAGGAAAAATGTCACGGGCCGTCTGGAATTTGGAAAGGCTACATGTTTAGACACCCGTGTCTTTTTATCCGACAAAGTGTCGAGCTCTGCATATTGGGTTCCCTGCTCGGAGCTATCGGGCCGGGAAGTAGGTAGGCGCTGGCCGGTTAGTTGTCTGAGGGTGAGCTCTGGCACGCGCGCTAAGCTCCGCATGGGCCTCCGCTGCGGGCAGGGCGCGGTGCTGAAGGTGGCTCGAGTGGCAGGGCCCGGGCAGTGGAGTGCTGCTCTGGCTACACGTTTCTGGCTGCCTCTTGAAAGGACTTCGGGCACGTGCAGCGCTGTGCGAAATTGGGGGGTGGCGTCTTTTTCTTGAAAGGCAATTGTACCTCTAGCGCTTAGAAATTAGTTGGGAGGGAGCAGAGCGCGCCTTGTGTGGTCTCATTCGTGCGTGTGTGTGTCTCTGTAACGTTTTCGGCACTGATGTGTGTAGAGAGGTGGAGCGCTGGCCTGTGTGTGGCGTTTACAGACCATCGGCGGACTGGTCTTTGGTCGGGCTGCGCTGTGTAAGGACATGGAGGAGTGGTGGTGTGGGGGCGTGGGGGGGGGGGGCGGGGGAGGGGGGTTGTACACAGGCCTGTTTGGCATCCTCGGACACGGTTTGCAAGGTAGCGGCACTTAAGGGCAGGGCTGCGGTGCCCGTCATTGGTCAGTACCGTCACTTCACAGCTGGATTCAAACGCTCCTAAATGAACAGTACCAGCTCTCCAGAGCAGTGCCACCGTACTGCTAAATGGACAACACCTGATCTACTCCAAAGGGCTGCGATACTCAGTGCCAACACTGCCAACTCTCAGATACTGGCAGCCTGCCGATGCAATTCGGGGGCACTTTTCACCAGAGCTGTACTACTGCTCAGTGTCCAGTACCTGCTCTTCCCAGCCTAGTGTACACGTAGAGGTCAGTACTGGCCCTTCTCTGGGGGCGTGGGGGTAGTGCCAGCAGTGCCGGCCTCAGGTCTGCCAGCGCCCCGTGCGAGAGTTTCCCAGTGGCACTTGTTAACGGGACTGCGTTACACTTTTGATGGGAGTGGTGTGGCGGCAGCAGCCTCTCTGGGATGGACCTGCTCACACTCTAATCTCGTGTGTTATGTTCCGTCAGGGCAACTCCTTCCATACACTCCGGTAAAATGCGACTATGAAGCAGCCCCCTCCCTCCCGTGCCCCCCCCCATTCATGATTCACCTTCGAATCCCATAGACGTCATGTGTACATTGCTCCGGATAGCACTTTGGGACCCTCTCCGTTTTGTGAGAAGGGGCAACATTGTGAGTTACTGTTGCCCTCATTTTACCACTTCTCGTGCGGGGTCCACCTGGGCGCGGGGGACCCCGCTCGAGGGCCCGGTTCCTCACTTCGCGGGTGGCCCCGGAGGGCCTGATGGCGACGCTTGACTCGGCAGAACACACCAACTGGGCCTGGCACTTTCATCGGCTCCCAAAGCACCAGACTCCCAGAAACGCCGCTATACCACTCCCAGGACAGGCCGCACGCTGCTCTGCGGTCACGGGGGCAGTAATGGCTCTTCTCGGCAGAGCCATCATACCTTGCTTGGCCCACTTCAGAAGCATTGATGCTTTTCCATAACACGACCGCACCAGCATGGCCGCTGTATATGGGGAAGTGGGAACGCTTCTGCAGGTCGGCTGTACACTGAACTGGAGCACACGTGCGCTTGTGTATGTTACATTCGGTGCTGTACGCTTTCCATCCCAGACAAGCGATGGGATTACGTTTTGTTTTTGCTTTGCAAGTTGTACTGGCTTTCCGTGGGCACGTTTTGAGTGCATTTTTAGGTCTCCAATGACCAACTGACGGGGGACATACTTGTTTTTGTCCCGAACAGTGCCATTGGTTGTATGTCGCCTGCAACACAATGGACTCTGCGCACAGAGGCCGAGGCTAAAGATTGCCCTTCGTAGGCAGGCTCTTCTCATTGTTTGGGGCGGTGGCGTCATCCCTCTTATCTTTTTTTATGGTGTGCTGTGATATCCCTGGCGGGTTGTGTTTCTAGTCATCCTTTCACCGAGATACTGGGGTTTCGGGGTGCTGTGCAACTCTGCGATTCAGCCACTCAGAGATGGTCCTCCAATGAAGGAAGACTCCCTTGTGTTCACGGAGACTTGGGTCCCTGCCAAGGTTGGCTTTATAAGTTTGGCTGTGCATTGCATTTATTTACCTGAGATTGGGGCGTTCATATTGGTTAGCTTTAACTTATTTGATAAACCTTAGATATGCATGGTTTCACCAAGATTGGGTGTATATTGTGCTATTTCTCCTAACATTGCCTCAACTACCCGAGCTTAGATTTACATTATTTTACTGAAACTGAGACACACTGTATTCAATTCACAGAGATCGATGGTGTATTGAATCTATTGTACTAACCATTTATGCATGTCGCCGAAATTGCTGGTGGATTGTATGTATATGGATATTTTGGGTCATTAATCAGTCAAATATTAGGCATTCACTGAGCTCCAAGCTATCTATCACCCTCAAAGCATTGGCTAGCCAGAGAGTTGCAATCAATTTTCTGTAAAGTGGTCGTTTATTGTGCGCATGCCCAAGGTCCTTTGCCAGGCCGCTTCCCATGCAGAATGAAAGCAAAGTCTGCCCATTTCTCTGAAGGGTGCAAGATTGTACACTCTACCGAGAATCCAGTTCTCTCTTTCCTCTTGCCCTACGATTACTTTTTATACACCTTGGTTCACTAACCAACAAATAGTTGTTATTTGAAAAGGTACATTTTCGAACCTTTGCAGCACTTTCCAGAACTGATCTCAAGAACTTTCCATAGAGATCAGGTTTGAGTGTAGGAGGTATTCCCACCAAAATGCTTGCATCCCACTGAACGTGCCTGGTCTCCTGATAGTGCAGCAGCAAGTTCCCTCACTAATAATACTGCCACATATCGTGGTGCTTCGACACTGAAGTCTCCAATTTCTGTCACACCCGGTGTTACCCCTGCAAGCCTTCTGCATTCCCTCAGCATTTCAATGACCTGCACACAGCCATCAGGCGCATATCTGAGGTGCAGTTGAATTTTACTTGGGGCGGAGGGCAACAAGGTCCAGTCAAACCCTCTTGGGACTTTGCTTTTTGGGGATGCTAGAGCTAGTGTCACAGTAATGTCTGGGTCGCTGCGGCTCATCATCTAAGTGATCGCTTGGCAGATGAGCTCGAACCTTGGACTAGCCCTCTGTTTATGCTTTGGTTGGATTGACTATCCTTTCCATTTCCATGGCATGTTGCATGTGGTCCTGAAATTGAGCTCATTGTATGTCGATGAATAGCAAGCTATTTCTCTCAAGTGTTTTCCTCTGTTGTGTGTGCAACAATTGTCCGCATTAGTCTCATGGTGTGGCCCTTGCAGGTGTGTTGCATGAGGTTATTGACTCTCTTGAACCTGTATTGTTGGCCCCCCGGCTTCATTTTGCAATACTTTCTAGCGCAGTTTTGTAATGGTTTTGTTTATTCTGGTGAGCAGGGGCACCCCTATGGTATCGCATCGTTGGCTGAAACGGCCTGCTCTGCAGCCTGCGACAAGCCCACTGCTCCTGAAGGTGACATGGCCTCCAGAGAGGGCCAGCTTTTGAGCCGGGCAGGAACTTGCTTTGGTCGTCATGGTCTGGAAGCGGGCAGCATGGTGGAGGGAGGGCAGGGAAAGGAAGCCCTCAGGGCCTCTCAGCAGCAGTGAATGTGGGCACGGCGCGCTTTACAGCAGTGAAGGAGTCACGGGAGGGGGCGGAGACCGCGGGCATCGAAAGTGTCAAGTCTCTCACCCCGCCCCCAAAAGGAGAAGAACAAGTCAGGCAACGTAAAGTGTCGGAACTGTGTGACCCTGGTGGGAGTCCCAAGATTGGCAGGGCCAACGGGCAACCCATGTGTGAAGGGGATTGGGACGGGGCAGGTCCATGGGCAAGATATCAAGTAATATTATCCCCATTCATATGGTCGCCATGCATAATGCCGCCGGAAAAAGGATGTGGCGACATTATATATGGTGACCATATATGCGGGGGTCAATGGGGTGTCTCCCGCTCACCTTAAGAAGGAAGACAGATAGTTGCACAGTTTGGGGTTCGTTAGCGCCCTTCGGTCAAAACAGATTGATGTTTAGGGGTATAGTCTTATCGGGACTGTGTGGGGGTTTCCTCCTGCGAAACAAATTGCGTGCGGGGGTTAAGGAGATTATTTTGGGGGCCGACCCTGATATAAGTGTGCACCATTTCCACCCTCGTTCAAATGATACGGACACGAATACTACGTTCAAGTTCGCTGTCTTGTCCACTGAATATTCTAAAAAGCCATTCAAGGGCAAGGGGGGAAGTTCGAACTTTGTATTGTAGCACAAACGGTGTCCAGTGTGACCCTTTAAACGCCTAGGGGCTCCCCGAGACTCTGCTGGAGAGCCTCGCAGTGCCCCCAATGCGGTCCTGGCGCAGCTGTGTTTGTGTGAACACTACACGTGTTCCCCATTCAGTCAGTCAAAGCTGGAAGAGTAATAACAAAAGGCTCCGAGGACGGAGCTCTTTGGGTCTCATCAAGGTTCTGCCCAGGCTTTTAAGAACCGAGCAGGTGAATACAGCGATGAGCATGTACTTCTCCGCTTGGGCGACATGAATTAAACGGTGTGCCCCTTGGACAGACCTTACACTTTGCCTTTGTGCTTGTCAGCTCAGCAGAGTAGTGACTCGAAAGTAAGTGAGCCTTAACTAGCCAAAGAACATCTGTGGAAACGGGAAGAGGTGTATTAAGGGTAGTGGAATGATCAACACTAAAAATAGAACTGGTGGAACTCTGTTGCGGTTAGTTCCTGCTCACTTCAACCTCTGGAGAGTCCTGCAGATACTGGGGAAGGGATTCCTGGCTGCAAGCACCACAGATGTGGGTGGGTGGGATAGATGGGGCAGGTAAAGCTTCACCGTCACCTGGCCTGTACGAAGACTCAAACAACGGACGCGTCTGCGCCACAGGCACACGACAGAGCACCTCCCGCTTTCCAGCCCTGTCCCAATGTAGGGTTTGACTCTTAATCTCCAATACCTAATGCCTGGTTTATTCATCTGCGAGTAATGCTTTAAGTCAGACATCGCAGGTAAGAGGAACAAGTAAGCAGAATAAACGCTGTGCACCCTTTTATTCCCACACTACCCCAGAAAGGCGGAAACACAGATGTGAATTGAACGCTACATTATGGTTAAAGGAGGGATTGGAGGATCCAAAACCGACTTCCTTTTTCATGTCCTATTTAAATTCGTAGGGCTTTGGTAATGGCGTGTCACGAAGCCCATGTCGTGGTAACAGGGGAGTGCGGCCTGCGCTGGACCCTAGTTGGCCACGTTGCCAGGTGCATTCCCTGCTCTGCCGTGAAAACAGCGTGGGCCTAATGGGCAGATTTGAGGCAACGCCTGAGAAGGGCAGGTCTTGGAGACGCTAAAACAATGGACGAATTGAACGCCCCACCTCTGAACCCCCTCCCCCTCACGTGCTGCATGGCGTCTGCACAAATGTGAGCGAGAAGGAACCAAACTACAGGTCCCATCATGCACTTACACCTGTAGGCCGGGGATAAAACACATTTCCCAACTAGGGGATGCTGGTCAGCAATAGACATGCGGGTAGGCGCGGTATGTGCACAGCGCCACAGTACTCCGCCTGCTCCCCGCCTTTACGTCTCTTCTGGCAATACCGTTCTCTCACTGACTCTGCCAGCACCATCTGATCGGCCTGCTTCTGGCAGACAGATTCAGAAGGGTCTCCAGCTTTGCCCTTGCACACTCGGGTATAGGGCTCCGCGTGCCTGCGCAGCCCAACAGAACACCCGCGATCTCTGCCTGCGGACAGGACTGCCCGGCCAGGACTGCCCTCTCGGTTCCTGGACTCTCACAACCCACGTGGTCTCCGGCTTTACCCTCTTATGTGACTTCATCAATGACGTCGCGCTCCCAGTGTTTCGACAAGACCTGATTGATAAGAGCGTTTTACAGTACCGAAAAAGCACCCTAAAACAAGAAATGAGCAAAACAGCTGGGCGGAAACTGTCTTCGCTTCAAGCGCCTGTGGTTTCAGCTTCCAAGCACCCCCCTTTATCTCGGGAAGGGGATTAACTTTGTAATAGTTGACTGTTAGCTGACCCCTCTGCAGCTCCACGGGGAGAGGCCTGTATGCGCTCTGAAGTTATTCATTGAATGCCCCCCACCGCCTGGGTCTAATCAGTGGCTAATCACCCGGTGTCCCCTCCCCCCGCAGGGCAGGTGAGATGCGCCCGGACCTTCCTGCCAGGAGGACTGCCTGCGGTGTCGGCGAGCTGGAACCTGACGGGTAGCATGCCGGGGTAGTAGCCCCCTGTTCTTTCCCCACTTATTCGCGTGAGTGAGGTTTGGGGGCATCTGGAACGCGAGGCTTATGTCGCATGTACTCATTTCCGAGAGTTCGGGAAGTCCGGCATGTTCGAGTCCGGCATGTGTTTGAGAGTTCGGGAAGTCCGGCATGCTTTCCAGAGTTCGGGAAGTCTGGCATGCGTTCCAGAGTTTAGGAAGTCCGGCATGCGTTCCAGAGTTTGGGGTCCACCTATTTAAATCTGGCACGTTTGCGAACGCTTGTGCTCATCATCTCACCGTGGTTTGGGGGCAGGGTCGCACCGAGGCATTGCATTTGCCCAGGCCCCAATGAAAAGGTGGCACATTGTGGCACTGGCTGGCAAGTCGTTACTTTAATGATACTGAATGGTGCCAATGGGGAAATAGCTCCGTAATTAATTAATGAACCTCCTCCAAGCAGAGAAGCAATTGACCAGACTGGCCCGATTTAACCCAACAAGGGGTCCACACCAGCATGTTGGCCGGCCATGGCACAGCGAGTAGAGCGCTCGCTTTGATATCCGTGCAGAGCCTGTAAACGCAGGTTCGAATCCCATCGGGGCCAAACTCAGCCTTTCATCCTTCCGAGGTCGATAAATGAGCACCACACACCGTGGGTAATACGCATAATAAGCAGCCCTCAGATACCCGAGGGTTCGTAGCGCTGTATAAATGCCTCATTATTCATATTATGTACGTACGGGTCACTGGATGCTCGCACGTCTCGGATACGTCCGTTGCTTCCTGGTGTCCCTGAACTGGAGGGGAACTCTCCGGGCTTTTATTTATTACACGTGATACCATGTGGAGCTCTGACAGACTTGTAGAATGCGCAATAGCAGCAACAATGAGCCCAAGAGTTGGCTCTTGGGAGCAGCCATCTTTGCCACTGCCTTGCATGGGAACTTGGTCACACTCAATACTCTAGAAGGAAACTTGCTACATGAAGAGGCGATGGCTACTGTTAACTGTATCAATGGTGGGGTTGACTGTTGGAGACATTGTTCAACTCTGAAGTGCACTGATAAGATTCTGAAATTGAATAATTTGCTAGTAGTTCGTCTATAGTGCTATTTTGAAATATGTGACTCTCTCCCCGCCCGTCTTTCCTTATTTCCAGCCTTCTTGGTCTTTTTTTCGTTTTTCTTCTTTTGTTTCCATGATTTTATTTTCTTAGTTCTTTCAATTTCTTTCCTTTATCAAGCACTTTATTTTTATTTATTCTTCCCATCTTTCATTCTTCTTTTCTTTGCTCCAACCCATCTTTCCTTTATTCCGTCTCTTATTGTCTTTGTTTTACCTTCCCATCCCTTTATTTATGTTTTTCATTCTTTACTTCCCCCCTATCCTTTGCCCCTTTCTTTCTTTAGTTATTAAAATGTTATGGCTGCATCGTATATTGCAATTATTTTTCTTTGCTTCTTACTTTTCCCGTTCCCTCACGTCCTTTCCTTAAACTCTGCCATTCCTTTTCTATCTCCACTTTATTTAATTCTTTCTATCCTTTTCTTCCCGTCTTTCCTTCATTTAATCTTTTTTCTTACTGCCTGAAAATTGGTCTTTTCTTCCGCCATTGTTTATTTTGTGTTCTTTAATTCACACTGCTTCCCTTTTATTCGTTCCTTCTTCCCCTTCATCGTTTTTTTTTCTGATGTTCCATCTTTCCATCTCTTCATCCATCCCGGTTCCCCTCTCTCCACCCTTTTTTTGTTCTTGCCCCCATGCCCTGTCGTTTTTCCCTATAATTATGTTGATCTCTGCCTTGCTTCTTTCATGTGCTGCTTCCTTTCTTTTGACATGTCCAGCTCCCTTCTTCTTGCAGCCACTATCACTGTGGACCATGCCTAGCCGGTGTTCTTCATTAGTCCAATTATTAGATGGCTCCTGCACGCGAGAATGTGATGGCGCAACCTCCATTCTTGTTTCTGAAAAAGATGGAGCCACTCTACTTTCTGTCACTACACATTAGGGCCAGAGTAGTCACGTGGCAGCCTTCTACGACTCCCAGCAAAGTATTCCCATTCCTCCAACCCTGAGTAAGCAGGTGTCTCTAAGAAGCCAGGCTCGAGGAAGGGCACTCTGCAATGCTGCCACTTATCGGGCATCACACCTCAGTGGGTGGACATATAGTCACCCAATGTCTTTGTGGCAGCGTCAGAGGCCATCCTCCAATAAACCAGCCTATACCCCCATCTACTCAGTGAGAGGGCCAAGGTTGGGAAGGCCACTGTGGGATTTTCAGGGAATTCCCCTAGCCCCCTCACAAAGGCACCTCTGTGTTGTTCCTGTTTATATAGATCCTATAATGTAATGTGCTACAAGAACACTTCACCCGGGGACCCTCCCAATGCAGAGATGTCCATCAGCTTCGCAAGATGATGTAAACACAGGCTGCAAACTAAATATTCCGTGCATATATGTGAGCGAGAGAGAGACAAGGCACTAATAGTGAGGGCATACTTACTCATGGAATTGTATTTTGTTACAGCAAAGGTAGAATGCCATCCCTCATGGAGGAGTGTATAGACTTTGGTGCCAGTCCCAGAAAGGCCTGATAAGCTATTTTCCTGATCACGATAATTAATGATGGGGAGTAAGGCTGGCCTTTGGTTATTGAAGAATCCTGCCACACATTTCAGTTTGATTTATCACACCCTACAATGCAGCATCCAATAGAAAATGCACAGATATCAACAAATGCAAGAAAGTCGAACGTGGCAAAGCTTGTGGTGCTTTCTATGATATGAGAGGTTATTTATAACCCAGAGGTTTCTAAGTGCGGACCCAGGGATCGAACCTGTGGTACTCCGTGTCGTCTTGCTTCCAAGGAAAGCACCTTGCCACTGAGCTATCCTCCCGAGACAATCCAGACCGGACACCAAAAATCTGTTGTAGAAAAGAAAGGAGGCATGTTGGAATAAAAGGAACAGTAATAATGGATAGAAGGAAAGCAAAAAGGCGAGGATGAAAGTGACCAAAGGAAATAAAAAGAGAAAATGAGATTAAGAAAGAGAAGGGAGAGAGAAGGAAAGGGAGAGAGACAAAGAGGAAAAGAAAGTGCAGAGACAAAATGAGTAATATAGAGAAAGAGAGAACGCTGGTCTACAACAAGAACAAACGTGGGAAAGACAGAAAATAACGTAAGGTAGGAGAGAGAAACAAGAGGGGAAGAAAAGGTGAAATTAGAAAAGAATAATGGAAAGAAACAAAGCTGTAGATCGAATAAAGGAAAGCAACACATGAACGATTGAACAAAAGAAAGGTAACAAAGTCAAAGAGCACTGGAAAAGAAAGGAACAATAAATGAAAGAGAAAAATAATGAGCTGAAAGGCAGTAAATGGAAAGAGATGGAATAAAAAATGAACATAGGAAGGAAGTTGGAAAAGGATAAGTGGGGAGAATGGAAACAGGAGCAACATTATTAAAGCGAGAGAAGAGAAATAACAAAAGAAGAAAGCAGAAGGATGATAGAAAGGACAAACCAGGGTAACAGGATGAAGACATCCTTGTGAGACAGTCCTATGCTTGTAGCACTTGTGAATTAGCCAATTTGAAAGAGGTATCATTGCACTTCAGAGTTTAAACAGGTTTCTGTGGTCACGTGGCAGCAGGAGCCGCCACTGGCTTGCACGGTGTAGGGAGGGGCCTGCTTGCCAGCAAGCCCAGGCGCGTGAATGGAATGCTAGACTGGCATGGCAGTGTAGTGCTGGGCGAGTGTTCCAGGGATGACAGCAGTCTGGTTGTGGCATGGATGGGCCAGTGGTCTGTGCATGGGTCTATGTATTCTGTATTCTGTTAACCTGTTAGTGCGAAGGGCGAGTATGTACGTCCTGAATTCCCACAAGCAATCATTGTAGGTGAAGTGACTTGCCTGGGGAACTGGGATAATATTGCTTGCATGCTGACGAGAGTCCAGCGTGGTTCTCCCGACTAGGACACATTGCTGTAGAAGTAGCCCTGGGAGAGCCCAGGGGTGGACTGGCCTGTAAGGAACTCTGGACATTTCACAGTTGGTCTCTGCACCCTAGGCCTGTTTTGTGTGGTATTTCCAAATGTTCCCATAGGAAAAGGGTTGGGCTTGCTGAAAAGTACTCATTGGTATGTCTACAAACAACATCAACCAACTGCAAATAGCACAGAACAATGCCCTCAGAGCTACACTCAGCATCACTAGGAGAGAGCACATCACTCAGGCAAGAAGAGGCGCCCACTGGCTCCCAATAAAAAAGCGTATAACATCCAAAGCCCTCGCAATCATACACACATGCATCTATCACACCGCTCCAGCTTACCTACCTAGTAGAAAGAATACACCTAGCACCAACCCACAGACCAAAACGCAACAAATACTCACACCAACTTTCAGTCCCAGCTTTACACAGAGCAAAAGCTGGCGGCAACAGCTTTGAAGTTCTAGCTCCTAAAGCATGGAACTCGCTACCACCCTGTCTAAGAAGCAAAGAATCCCTCTCTTCGTTCAGAAAAACCCTGAAAACAAAGTTGTTCAAGTAAACTATTTTATTACCTGCACTACCTCCAACACACTTCCTCTCTAACACCTGTTTGACAATGTTATACATACCTGCTTGTAACCAATGTTGCTAACATGCACGAAGTTGAATATTCTGTGACGGCGCCACGATGCCTCCGGGCCGCTCGGCGCTTGATAAATCCAAAAAAATGAATTAAATAAGTGTAATATGGGGCCACTTGGAAAATTATTTCCAGGGCCCCTTTTGGCTCCCAGCCCACCCCTGGGAGAGCCACATTCCTTACTAATTTTCAGTAAGAATGAACATCCTTAATTGTTGACGAACACAATGTGCATTCCAGTGCATGCGCTAAGAGCATATACTGGAACTTTAGGAAACATCGAATGTAATGTAACGGGGTCTTATGTCATTTAGGTGGCCCCTTGCTCTCAATTCTGCAAGGGGGGTCGTGGAGAGGGCTGGATTGGTGGGCTCAGAATGAAAGGGGAGGCCCTTTCCTTGCTCTGTAAATGCTTGCAGTTCACAAGCATCTGCTGTATGTGTGGCAGTCAGATTCTCGGTGGGGTTTGTGTTACCTTGTGGGCCCCATGTGTCTTCATTGCTATTGTTATTCACCCTAAAAGGGTGGGGTTGGTGTTGGGCTGGCACAGATTAAGCACAGTGTGTTGTAGGGCTTTTGTGAGTGGACGAGCCGCTGCTGGGTGTGTCTTAGCTTGCTGATGCATGGCGTGCAGCGATGATGATGATGGACTGGTTAGCTGGTGGGAAGGTTGGTTATTGAAGACAATGCCTTGGTTACTGTGCTCCTTGGGCGGTATCACAGTGAATGGATCCCATGATCCTCTCTGCGTGCCTTCAGTTACAGTGGATTTAGTGAATTGCTGTATTGTGCAGGTGTGGGTTATAGCTGGTCCAAGTCCTTATCTGGTACCAAGGCCTCCGTGAAGTTTCTACCCAATTGGATGCCTGTTTTTCTTGGTTTCAAAGCGGGTTGGTCAAGGCTGTGGATTCCTGGCCAGTGTGTGGGATGGACTAGCTGCAGAGTGTAGAGTATCTTGTTACCCAACCTGTTGAGTAAGCATCAGCAATGCGTGCCATTCTAGCGTATTGCTTTCAGGGCATCTGTGGTTCCTGATTTCAGTTGCAGGTGAGGGGCACATCTGCTTCATGTTGCTGTCCGGTGGTTGCATGCTGTTAGCCTGGGTGCATAGCGGGTGTGCGTTGTTTCCCAACCAACATAAACAGTACCAAAAAGCACTCTTGCTTATCAGTTTGGTATGTGAGGTGCCTTATCATTGGGGAATGGGCGGGGCATCTGGTTCCTGGTTGGTTTAGGTGTGTCACCCAGTGACGTTCATTCAATGTCACTGGATTAGTTGGGGCAGCCAGGGAGTGTTTGCGCGTCGCTACCTTCTCCATTTCACATGTGATGGCCATTGTGATACATCGCGTCCTATGGTTTGGAAAAGAGCCGGGTTTTCAGTATTCCCCAAAAAATGAAGTGGTGCTACTTCTGGATGCCGATTGGCCACCTTGGCATTCCCACAGTTGCTGGCTATCTTGGTGAAGGCAGCCACAGCTATTCTCTTCACACTGTCCCTTGGAACCTCCATCAATGGCGCGATGCATGATGGTAATATCCTTCCTGAGAACTATTTGACCTCGCTCACTTCTGGCTTCTGCCGCGGGTGATGCAGGGTGCTTAGAAGTGCAACCCGTATTTGAAAGGAAGCTGGCGCTGTGCCCAGAGTGCTGGGGGATAGGTTTCCATCGTAGGAGTCTAGTTGCAGGAGCATTGTGTTCACTCTGGAGATGGTTCTCTGGGCAATTGGGGGGCGGTGGAGGGGATTCATGAAGTCATTCAAATATTCGGAATGGATCCCGTAGGAGGTTCACGTAAAGCGGGGTGCGTCCCACATGTTCCTTTTGTGAGTCAAGTGCTCTTAGTATTTTAAAGGGTCCTCGAATGGCATAAACGCACGCGCAGCTTTGCACTTTTGGCTAAGGATTGTGTCAGGAAATGAAATCGCCTTGCCGTGCCTTCATGACATTCTGATCGGAATCGATCCTCAGGATGGGACTGGAATTTCATGATGTCTTCGGGTTATTTTATGGCTGTAGAGGAATTAGAATTGGGATTTTAGTTGTATGAAATAATGAATGTATGTATTTATCACTTTGGTTTAATTGTGTAGTTTTGTATTTTTGTAATGAATTGTGCAAGGTTTCTGGATTAAAACAGAACACAAATAATATATTTTTTTTAAAGTTATATCTACAGTGGCTTAATTGCTGGTTTGCGTCTCTTAATCGACTGCCCTAGTTTTATGCCTCTGTTTCGAGTGCACAGTGTTTTAATCCCACGCCCCTGTGCTGGAACAAGTGCTGTGCAAAAGTCCTGCAGAGTGGATGGGGGTGAGGGGTTGCAGTGCAGCATCACACTACTTGTGCAAGAAGAGGCGTGTCAAACACGGGTTACAGCCAAGTGGGCGAAGGGGCGCAATATGGAGTTGGAAAGACCAGCCCACCATTAACAATATTCCACGAAATCATTTCCGGCGTGTTAAACAGATACCCGCACTTGTGCACAGCACAGCACCTAAGATTGTGCTGCTTTTTTTCCAGCTGTATATGCAAGGTGTGTTTTGCCCAATTTAATGGCACAGCATGAGCCCACCTTAGAAGGCCCAAGTCTGTCTGGGATTTCAGCCTGTGACCAGCAGTTCCCATGCAGCTCTGAAGTGAGCACTCAACTAACTGAGTTATCTTAGGGTTCTACAGATACGGCCTGTCGCAGAGGGCACTGTCCGATAGGACAGCGTGGACTCGTTTTCTTGGGGCACGCAGGCCTCTCAAATGGCTCCAAGCTCTGTGCTGCTGGTAGATGTCACCACGTGACTGGTGCAGTGTGCTATACCATGTACCCATTGCAACCCGTCGCCCGCTGGCACTACTGAAGCAGCACACCACGCCAAGTCACATATTGCCATCTGCAAATGTGTGGCCCTTTGTCTTGGTGCCTAGGACTGTTTTTTGGCCAGTCGACCCTGTACAAATACCATAGCGAGTCAGTCAGGAGAGCAGAGGGAATGCAGGGGGTGGGGGAGGGGCGTGCACAAGGGGCCCACAGAGGCCGTAAGTACTTGCTAAGGCAGCAGGATACGTAATAATAAAAACAGTTCTGAATAGAAAGCAATGATCGTGGTGGCGTGAGTTGCAAGACTCCTCTTGAGACACTAGAGCTAGATGGGGTGCCTGGACCCTCGCTGCAGAAGATACTACAGCTAGATGGGCTGCCCGGGCCCTCCCTGCAGAAGATACTAGAGCTAGATGGGCTGCCCGGGCCCTCGCTGCAGAAGATACTAGAGCTAGATGGGCTGCCCGGGCCCTCGCTGCAGAAGATACTAGAGCTAGATGGGCTGCCCGGGCCCTCGCTGCAGAAGATACTAGAGCTAGATGGGCTGTCCCGGCCCTCACTGCAGAAGATACTAGAGCTAGATGGGCTGCCCGGACCCTCCATGCAGAAGATACTAGAGCTAGATGGGCTGCCCGGGCCCTCCCTGCAGCGGATACTAGAGCTAGATGGGCCGCCCGGGCCCTCGCTGCAGCGGATAGACGCGCGGGCTCTGTCTAAATCCAGAGAGCCAAGCGCACGCGCTGCTTTCCCCCACCCTTCATTGGTCCTTTCGGTCACATGCCACGTTTCCATGGTATCTTTCCCAGAACAAGTGCAGGTGTTTCCAGGATCATTTGCTTACTGTTCAGGAGTTCAGCGGACTCTCAAACTCCTCCACGTGTTGGAGGTGGGATTTGGGAGCATAGCTGTGAAGATACATGCATTTAGCATGGCATATCCAGGGAATTCTCAGCCAGTAGCCAGCATGGCATATCCAGGGAATTCTCAGCCAGTAGCCAGATGATGTGTGTGGTTTTAAAAAAAAATGTTTAAAACGTGTGCAGGCCTAACCGCAGGGCTTTATACGCGCCTCTATCTCTAGAGGTGTGTTGGTGTCTTCTGTGCAGGATGAAACTACTGCACAGGTATTTGGTAGCTACTACAGGAGGTCCGTTATGAAAGTAGCCCGGAAGTCCAGGCTGTGGCCTCCTATTTGGCAACCGTGTAGATGCCACCCCTATGCCGGTGCCTGCGGCGGCCTAGTGTCCTAGGCGGCAAAGGAAACCACGCAAATTTCTGTTAAAGGAATATTGACTGTTTTTTTTAAATATGCTCTAGTGTCCTCAAAGGTGGACTTTGCACTACACTACCGATCCACATTGGATTAAATGATGTAAGCGTTTGGTGATTGGTATTTAGATGGGTTTCTAGCCGCTGAGCGTGAGACTGGCATGATTGGACAATCTATAGTGACCGATGTATGAAGCCTGCAGAATTCCTTGGCTCACGTCATCTTTTTTTCTCTTTTTTTGCACTAGGACAGGACCCCTAGCTGCTCTCCAGAAGGCCTGCTTCAACCCTCACTTGCCTTCTTCACAACAGGCTGCGGACAGGTTTGCCCCGCCGGCACTTCCATGGCAGAGTATGCGTCCATTTCCTACGAGAATTCTGGGGCAGCGCCGGGGATGTTTCAGCTGTGGAGCAATGAAGGCCCACCCAGTGGCGGCATGGCGGCCCACACAATGGCCTTCGCTGCCCCAAAGGTCCAGTACTCTGGAGGGTACATCCAGACCATGGCCCCCCATGACCTGCCATTGACCCCGCCGGCCGACCCAACAGCCTACTCCTTTGAACTGTCACCGGTGAAGGTTCCGGCTGGTGCCACCTACCACTACCAGGAGGGCACTGCTGCCCAAGACTATTCTAGCTTCATGCAGGGTTCATCAGGACTTGCCCAGCGGCATTTCACCACCGGCCACATCGAAGAACCCCACTGGTGGAATCTACAGCAGACTAATCCTGGTAACCTCCACTCATTTCATTTGGGGAGACCGTTAGTCTTGGGGACGCAGCCCCAAATCACGGCACTGCTCCAAAACTCCTCCAAGAACCTTCTCACTGCGGCCCGGCGCTGCCGGAGATGCAAATGCCCCAACTGCCAATCATCAACTGGCACAGAGGAGCCTGGCAAAAAGAAGCTCCATGTCTGCCACATGGTGGGCTGCAACAAGGTCTATGGCAAGACCTCGCATCTGAAGGCCCACCTCCGGTGGCACGCCGGCGAGCGCCCCTTCATCTGCAACTGGATCTTCTGTGGCAAGACCTTTACCCGCTCCGACGAGCTGCAGAGGCACCTACGGACTCATACCGGTGAGAAGCGCTTTGGGTGCCAGGAGTGTGGCAAGCGCTTCATGCGCAGTGACCACCTGTCCAAGCACATAAAGACCCACCAAACCAAAAAACTCAAAGGCCTAGCCAGCCTCAGCATGGAGAACATCAAGAAGGAGTGACAGAGTGGAGCGGCCCAATTGGAGCCACACAGGAAGCCATGACAGTCTTGCCAAGCACAGCAAAGAGGACAAGCTTCTGCAGCTTAAATTTTACAACTGTGTTGCATATGGATATATTTATAAAAACTAGCATCCATTTGACTCGGGGAGGGGTTAGCAGCCTTTAGCTCTCTAGATGTTTTGGACTACAGCCCCTATCAACCATAAGCAGCATAGTCCATGGTGAGGGATCATGGGGTTGTAGTCCGCATCTGTAGAGCGCGAGTTGCGGACCCCTGGACTTGGGGGAACTCGTAGCGCATTCCCATGTTGGGACACAAAGACCCCATTTTATTCCCCAAACTGCCGCCACTGTCAAACAAACTGCTTTTGCCGAATGGCAGTGCACATGTGGGTTTGTGTTCAGTTTGATAAGACTTCAACTTGAGCAAGCCAAGTGTTTTCCGAGTGCAATACGGTGTGTTAGCAACCCACCGCGTGCGGGGCTCTGTGACCTACCAGGACGCGCCCAATGGATTGTGATAGTGATAGTTGTCCGCCTTCTACCAGTCTTGTAGAGCGGCGGACGGACTGCTTTTCTTTATCCAGAGTACATTTCAGGAGAGTCAAACTTTTGGGGTATCTGGACAGGGATTTTAATTTATTTTTAATTTTCTAGGCCTATGAAGGCAATTGTTTCCTTATTGTTGTTTTTGTTCATAAGAGGGCGGCATATTCAGTACAAAAAGATGAAAATACTTCACAGTCTACTACCTGCACAAAGTAGCTGGCAAGTGGGCAACCTGGTCCCGGATGTCCTATTCATTCTGCAGTGTGTTTTGGGTTACTAATGCTGAGAGCCTACAATTTCCACAATGCACCGGGACAGTGTGAATCTAAAACCCAAGAGCACAATAGCTAATTTGGTCCTGCAAGGATATGGACACTTGGCCAGTGGAGATGGGTGGCAAGGACATGCAAGGTGCTGCTTGGCAGTAGAGAGTCCCGCCTAGATTATGCAATGGTGTGCTCCACGATATGCATTGTATTCACTGGTGACACTTTGGAACACTTCGCTCACTTCTTGAAAACATGTATGTTATCTGAAGAGATTTGTAGGGGTCTGCAAACTGTTGGGCCCCATGTTTTGCACTACGACGTTCACGATCCGTTCCCATTAATTATGCTGGATTGGGCTCATGGGAGTTTTGGTCCAGTGATTATGGAGAGCCAGTTGGTTGCATAGAGGGTGTAAACCTTACACAACACCTTTTCTTCACTAACCTCGTGTGCTTTTGGTGAAGTTCCTGCTTGCAGGGCTTTACGTTGGGGGAGGATTTGAGGGAAGTGGGGCTCAATTAAGGGGGCGTGGCTTAAATGCATGGTCGGGGAGGATGTGTGCTTGGCAGCTGGAGCCAAGCAGGAGAGCTGGGGCACACTGCTATCATTCCTTCTGGTAGCAACATTGGGCAGACACAGGGCTTGATTGTTTTGAGGTTGTAAGATGGGAGGCAGGCAGTTTCAGTGCCCACTGGGTCATAGCTGGGATGGGATTCACTCGCCCATATCCAACCCATTTGGAAAGTAGGAATCTGCCAGATGCCAAGAGGGTGAGACTGACTGGCCAGACAATGTACAGTAGGCAATATGTGAGCCATGATCCACAGCATAGCCTGACCCCTTCCTTAGAACAGCAAGTGGAGATCCCTTGCCCATTAGTTGGCATGTCGCACCTAAGATCACTGTTTCACCCACTGTGCAATAGTCTCACACCTTGCGGCACTCTCTCACTCATTGGGTGTACGTCCCACCACTGCCGCTCTTACAGGTTTATGGCAATGGAGTCCCAACACTACGCAGCAGGGTCTCACTCATTGGGTATGAGTCATGCCACCTGGAGCACTTTCCCATTTACCGGGGTGGAGTCTTGCACCTCGGAACACGATCGTAGCCTCACTTTTTCATCCATGGTCCCACTCACCAGGCGAAAGTCTCATACGTCGGGAGTAGAATCACTCTTTTTGAAAGAGGGGTCCCATCTTGGAGTCCGGTTGTTCTTCTTGGCCTCTCCCAAACAAGAAATCCCCTTCCTTCAGCCCTGCTGCTCATCGTTTCCAGTCACCTTGTCTTGAAGACCGTCACACTAACCATAGAGGTGAAGTCCGCCCTCCCCTTTAGACTGTGTGAGCGGCCCCTCCCCTGTTTTCACCATTGCACATATCTCTGTAGCAGACGTGCAATTATTGGGCAGATTTCGCCTTCACTTTGTGCACTAATTGTGGACAGTTTCAGAACTTTTGCAAATCTTTGCACAATTTAAAAGAATGAAATCCGTATATATTTCCGGCAACTAAATTCTGCATAAATGTGTTTTATTCTTTCCAAAACGTGTAAAATTACTGAAAATGGTCAGGAATGCAACTGTGGCTGAATGTGTTCGAATAAAGTGACATTTGCAAACGTTTACCTGTGGTTTTATTTTCCCAGCCTAGTAAGTTGTAAATATTATTAATTAAAATACTTGAGAGTTTTCTATGTACTTTGCTGGGTCTAAAAAACCTGAGATAAACCTTTGGTAAGGATTTTCTCCCCGACGTTAGTAACAATCCACTACTGGAGATTTCCACTCAGTTTGCAGTTATATTTTGTCTGAAATGTTGGGGGAATTCACAAAGCAGAACATTACGAATTTCGCCAGCAGAATTTGAATTTCACAGACTCGCGCCAACCAATATTATTTTCTTTGGAACATAAGACTCACCATCAGTTTCGTTGATGTTTACACTGTTTCTGTGATTGTAAACTATGGCTTCTATTTAAAGTTTCATTAAATGTTATTGTGAAAACTCGTCTTAGAGTTTGATTCCATGATTCATTTTCCTATTGGACTTTTTTGCACAGTTGGTTAAAAAAAATAAGATTAAAGCCCCAATAAGTTTCAGGTGCAAGAATCAAATTTACCTGTGCTATTATGGTGATAAATGTAATACAAAAGTGCCTGCAGGCTGGGTCCGCGGGTAACGGCCAGTGCCCAAGCTATAGGCCCCAGCAAAGGGAGGGCCTTATTGATGCAACCTGGTGCTGTTACTGGGCTGATCAGCCCGCTGGTGTGGGTATTATTGCTCAGTACCCAGGTTTAAGAACCGGGGTGCTGATAGCAATGTGGTTGAATGATTGGGTTGCATGCTTGCAGCACCCCTTTCATTCAAAAAATACTCACCTAAGATGGCCACCATGGAAATGGGAGGAGTTTCCATTTCTATGGTGGTTTGGTATGTGGGAAAAGTGGTGGCAGTGGCCCCACCTCCAGAGAAATCTGGTGGTTTGGGATCGGGGGGGGTGAAGAAGCGGACCTGATGTATATGGAGGTGTGGGGGGAGATGGCGCACACTTGCACCTTCCAGGTTGCCATGCAGGCTTGGCTCGTGGGATTCAGACCGTGATCTGAGAATCCTAATTTGCTCCTCTGCCCACTACGGTTGCTATTAATAAGTGCACAATCTGGAACAAATGGCTACCTGGATTCTTTGGAAAGTTGAAATGAGGATTTGATTGTGATGGGGGACTCACTCTGCTTAAAAACTCTACCAAAGTGTCCCTCTGCTGAACACCTGAAAGCTCTTATGAATGACTAGGTCTGGCTCAAACGGCTTTAGGGCTGTGTTGCTGAAGGTCTTTTCTTATCCTAATATAAGAGGATTCTGGCGATGCCAGCTCCAGTGTTCTATTCATTTGACGTGCTACTCCTTGACATGTACCTCCACTAGAAAGACTGTTCCCTTTAATGTGATATGTTTATACCCCTAGGGCAGCTGAAGTTACTGTATATATAAATACATATACATACGAATCATGGCATATATATTCCTCTCGCTACCAAGCTGTGTAATGATGTTCCTATTGCCCAAATTGATGGCACTTCTTTCAGTCTCCGGTGGATGAAAGGGTGAGTCTCTCCACTGCAGGGATTCAAAACGTGTCATGGCAAGTTGTTAAAAGATCTCTGAGGCAGGTACACAGCTCGCTCTCTGAATGGCAGGACAATAAAGGGTAAAAAAGCTCACACACAAACACCAAAGAACACACAAATTAAAAATGTAAAAGCAGCCAGAGAGGCATACCGGTGTAATGGCGTGGACCTATGTTTACTTCCGGGAAAGGGAGGGCCAGCCCTATGCTAGATCTCTGGGATTGGGCTCGTGAAGGAATCATGGTGTCAATCTCAGGTGGCCTTTGATTGGTCCATTGAATCCAAGATCCACCCCTTACATCCCATTTTTTTGGGCCCACCTCATGTCTCGGTTCTACAACCCATTTCCTCTCTGCAGTACTATCCTCCCACTCTGTCCAATACTTGCCTATAGCCATCCATGAGGCTGCAGGACCTTACATAATGGTTTAACCGATTAAAAAAACCTTTAAGAACCCAATGGGCCCTCCTAGAAATAAACAAAATACCATTTTCTTATCAGGGTTTCTGGTGAGTCCTCCAAGCATCAATAAGGCCCTCACTTTGCTTGTTTTAAAATTGTTAATAAGAGTCCTGCTGGAGAAAGGGATGAATGTTTTATTTCACGGAATGCACTACATAATAAAGCACAAATATTGAAATAAACACTTTCTCTGCAGAGTATTGTTAAAAAAGATAAACATACATTTTAAGTGGACATTTATTTATTTTAAATTTGTAAAGCACTCACACAGCCCTCGAGCATCAGGCGCTGTTAGAGGAATTGTTTTTCTCTTAGTTGCATTTATAATGCATGTAAACACCCAGTGGTTTCTAAGCACGGACCCGGGGATCGAACCTGTGTTGCTTCATGTCGTCTTGCTTCCAAGGCGAGCACGTTGTCGCTGAGCTATTCTCCCAGGAAGGATATAGTAAAAACCTGTACCTTAGCTCCGAGTCAAGCAATCTAGCGTTACAATGATAACGTGGTTATGGAGGAACCTCTTGTACCCCTGGACGTTGCTCCATAACCATTCTATGGGCCTCATTACGACTCAGGCGGTAAGGGGTTTACGCCGGCGTAAACAGCGCCGACCCTTACCGCCTGAGTACGAGGTCCCTTAGCGCCATGGAGGTTTTAACACCTGCATTTAGCAGGTGTTAAAATCCATGGCGCTAAGGGACCATGGAGTTAATTACGCCACCGTAATTTACGGTGGCGTAATTAACGCCTTCCCCACTCCCATTATGCCCTATGGGGCAAAAATGGGAATGGGGAAGGGTAAATGGGGATTGGGGACTTACCGCCCCGCCAACCTCGGAATGGGGCGGTAAGTCCGCCAACCACCATGGCGTAAACGTAGTTTACGCCATGGTGGTAAAGTCACGGCCCAGGTGGTAACTTACCGCCTGGGTCGTAATGAGGCCCTATATGTCCACCTGTGTATCACTTTTTGTGAAGTTACACTGTGTACTTCCTTTTACTACACTTTCTTTCCCTGGTCCCAGGCCAAGTAATCCGGTGCCTTTATCTTGCTGCCTGACTATGACTTACTTTTTTACACCTTAACAAAAGTAACATTTTAAATACTGTAATTTATGAACTTTAAAATGGCCATTTTTTTTTTAAAAAAAAGTGCCACGTTAAAGCACCTTAAAGCAGCAGGCTTTATTTTTATGGTCACAAACAACACAGGGAAATTTCTACTTTATGTTTACACCTCAGAAAATCCGGGGTATACTGTCCTTCCTGTTAACTCCATATACGGTATCACACAAAAAAAGGACATGGGGCTTTCATTAAGCCCGTAACTGTTCACACTATTAATGTGTACCCTAACACTGTCCCTGACTAGAAGAACACACTATGCCTGTGTGATGTTGGTACATCCTAGATAGTGCTGTGGCAACCCCTATCTAAAAGGGATAGTTAACAACCAGGATTGTAATCACAAATTGCAGGACCCTGGTTTCACTGGAAAGAAAAGGAGGCGGGTTGGGTTGAGGACTCATCTGTATTTAATCGAGTCCCCAGGAACGAACTTACTCCCGCCATAACGGATCAGCTTGTGAATTGGAAAATTCTTTTACAGGCCCCTACGAGTTGCTGGATTGTTCTTTTTGTAAAAATTGTCTTGTAAAAAAAGGGATAGTTAAGAGATAAAACTGACCCTAATTTCTACAATGAATTCGTCACATAAAAAAAAAAAAAGAAAATATAATAATAACTGTATTATCACGTTTTGTTTTATTATTCCAGGCTTGGCTGAATGCCGTAGAAAAATAATGATAAAAAGCAGTGGAACAGATAATTTGTTCCAATACTGCATTCATCGGTTTGTCATGCAGTTCACGTGGGTCCCCAGGCCTAAATGACTATTTAATCGCCTTCCGTGAAGTGTGCTTAACTGGCTCGATGGTCTTTAGTAAAACATCTTTGTTAAAAGATCCGTGCAATGCAGAAAAACCATTCAATATAAGTAATCTTTTACTGTTTAAGTATTATGTATATCTCTTTACTAAACAAATTATTTTCCTTCATACTTACATACGTCCTTCAATTTATTAGTTGGGGAAATATAGAAGATGGATTTAAGAACCAAAACTATAGTATCCTCAATGGTCAACATTAATGATAATGTTGTGTTATTCATATAGCGCCTTAAACCAAAGCGCTTTACACAGCACATATTTACATATAATATCAGCCAACCAAAATTGGTACTCATTTATCGACCTCGGACGGATGAAAGGCTGAGTTGGCCTTGCTGGGATTCAAATCTGCGACCTGCAGATCACACTCAGTAGTTTTATATATTTACTGAGTTTCCTATGTGCCCCCCTTGTTTGTTTTTGTTTGTTTAATTCGTAATTATATACCGCACAACAGCCCGAGGACATTGTGGCACCTGTTACAGTACAAAGCTTAGTTACTTAGTTACATAGTCATTAGCAGTATATATACAGGTTACAATATAGTTATATTACATTGTGTTATATTGCAATATACATGGCAGAAGTGGAGGAGGCAGTCCTCCACTTGCTAGTTGAGGAGAGTGGCCTTGAGGTTGTTGCGTAAGACAGAGATGGAAGTTTCAGCTCTAAGGGTGGCAGGGAGTGAGTTCCAGAGTTTCGGTGCAATATAGGAGAAGCCTAGACCTCCTGCTGTGGCGCTCTTTATGCGTGGTATGTGTAGCTGGTTGCTGTACTGAGCTCTGGTGGGGCGAGTGGATGTGGTCCTTGATATTGCCTCAGATAGGTATGCTGGAGCGGTTTTGTTGATGCACCTGTGAGTGATGGTGAGGATTTTCAGAGTAATACGGTCTTTGACCTGGAGCCACCGTGCTTCACGTCTGGCGTGGGATGTATGGTCTCTTCTAGGGATGCTCATGGCGGCTCTGAGGGCATTGTTTTGTGTGGTTTGCAGTCTGTGAATGTTTTTGGAGGAAGTGCCAGCTAGAAGGGTGTTGCAATAATCGAGTTGGGCTCCTATAGTTGCTCTAGCTATGGCCAAGCGGTTGGGGTCGGATAAGTAGGGTTTAATGGCATTGATGAGTTTGGTGCTGAACGCTGATGCAGAGGCTATGGCGCTGACTTGTTTGTTCATCGATAGATTTGCATCAATGTGAACTCCTAGAGCCTTGACAGAGAATGATAGGGAGATGGTTCAGTTGTCTATGTTGAAGTTGTTGTATTGGGGGCTTAGTTTTGATAATGTGTTTGTCTGGCCCGGGATGAGAATTTTAGTCTTCTCCCCATTAAGACAGAGGCCATTGATTGCCATCCAAGCTTGGATAGTGGCATAGATGTTGTGAAGGGCCATGGCGTCTTGGTGATAGAGTCCAGATAGGGGTAAAAGTACTTGAGTGTCGTCTGCATAGTTTGTATAAGCAACACCCATGGAGTCAAGTAGGTCGAAGAGGGTTTTTGTGAAGAGGTTATAGAGGGTGGGGGCTGTACAAGATCCTTGGGGGACACCGCAGTTTATAGTGGTAGGATCTGCGTTAGCTGTTTCGGAGTAGACCTTCATGGCTCTTCCTTCAAGGTAGGAAGTGACCCAGGATGCTCCTTGATTAGAGAAATGGGATGCATGGGTGAGGTGGGTGGTGAGTGTTTGGTGATGTACCAGGTCAAAATAAGCTGATAGATTGAGGAGGAGGAGCAAGACAGGTTTTCCTTTGTCCATGATCTGTGAGATTTGATTTTTCTTTAGGTCTAATAAGGTGGATTCTGCTCCATGCCCGAGACGGAAGCCAGATTGGCTTTTGCCTAGTATGGAGTTAGCTTCTATGTATGATTGGATCTGGATGTGAGCTGCTTTGTCCAGGATTTTTAGGAGGAACGGGACTGTTGTTATCGGTATGTAGTTGTTGGGTTGTGCTGCTTCAAGTGTGGCCTTTTTTAGAAGTGGCCACACCCAGGCTTCCTTGAGATTGTTTGGGACAGTTCCTGTTTGGAAAGACGCGCTAATAAAGGCAGTAATCAGGGGTGCTAGGTCATTGGCTCATTCCTTGATGTTTTTGGGAGGGCAAATGTCTGCTTTGCAGAGGGATGGTTTGAGGTTTTTAATGAGATTAAGGACCTCAGGTTCAGTGACTGTTCTGAAGGAGAATTGAGTGTGATTGAGATTACTATGCTTCTCTGTGTAGGACGGTTGGTTTTTTGGTTTGGGAGGGCTTTGCAGTGGTTTTGGATTTTGTTTTGGAGGAGTTTTATTTTGTTGAGCATGGCGGACTGAATGCTGGCACACCAGGCTTTGTCTTTAGTTATCTCGTCAGCGGTAGCCGGAGGAGTGACTAATTTATTAAAGATTGCGAATAGTTCTTTAGCTTGGGAGTTGGCCTTTGAGATCCTATCATTGAAGGAGTTGGATTTAGTTGCTACAATGGCTTTTTTATATTGGAGGGCTATTTGTTTGAAGAGGCTCTTATTTAGAACACTCAGATCTGTTTGCCAGTTTTTAAGCGACTGGCGCTTTTGAGCTCGGAGGGTTTGGAGTTCTTCCGAGAACCAAAAGTTGCAGTGAAATGATTTTTTTTCCTTCTTGCTTTCAAGTGGGGCTATAGAGTTTATGGCATTGGTGAGAGTATCATTGAAGATAGCTGATGCTGATAGCATATTTGGGTCCTGAGAGAAAGATGGTGCTAGGCAGGGGCTTTTAAGGTGGGGACGCAAGTTGTCTGCGTTGAGTTTTTTAGAACTTTTTATTGTGGCAGGTGGTGCGTGGGTGAGAGTCTTTTTAGGGTTGGTGGGGATGAGGAATTCGATGCATGTGTGGTCCGTCCATGGAAGGGCGGTGTTTGAGGTAATGTTGGATGCACAGTTGTGATCCATGACCCAGTCAAGGGTGTGGCCTTTGGAGTGAGTAGGGGTGAGGACTCTTTGGGAGAAACCTAAGTCTGCGACTTCTTTAGCTAGGGTTGCGGCAGATTTATCTTTAGTATCATTGTATCCTAAATTTAAGTCTCCTAATAGAAGGATTTTTGAGGACTTTTTAATGTTGTTGCTGAGTCGATGGGAGAGGTGCTCTTGGAAGTCAGCTGGGAGTCCCGGGAGGTCTGTATAGGATGTGGATGTTGATTACATTATTGGGGGAGAGCGTAAGCTTGGCTGATAGGATATCAGCATTACCACCCCATGTAATATGGTCTGCTAATCTGATGGATAGTGAGTCTTTGTGGATAAGGGCGACTCCCCCTCCAATCTTATCACATCTATCTTGCCTAAGGATGGTGTAGCCTGTGGGTAGGGCTAGTGCGATGACTGGGCAGGAGGCATCATTGAGCCAGGATTCGGTTATGCAAAGTAAGTCCAGATTAAGTGTGGATAGTAGATCATTTATCTCGAGGGCATGCGCAGGTAGGGAGCGCACGTTCAGTAGTGCACATTTAAGAGGTGGGTGTTGTGTGCCTTTGATGTTTTTGTTTGTACTAGTATGGGGTGAAGTGTGCTTGTTGTGGTGTGTGGTAGTGAGGAGCTTAGTGTGAAGTAGTGTAGAGGCATGTTCGGGTGGTGGGGGAAGAGGGGCAGTGCCTATGCTCATCTTAGTATGGGGTAGTGGTGCAGTGCGGGTGCCTAATCTGGTGTTTCTAGTCGTGATGGGTGTGGGTGAGCAGAGTAAATACCTAGCAAGTGATCGATTTCTGAGATTGCGGAGTCTGGTGGCTAGGCTAGGTGGCCGAGACTGTGTGATGTTGTAGTCTGGTGCTGCGGCATGTGAATTTAGTGCCGGGCACTAGGTGAGGTGTGCTGGGAATATGTGGGGAAGCGTAGAGGCCATTACAGTGAGGGCTATAAGGATGGCTGTTAGGTTGGCTGAGCGGAGTGTGGCAGGGAGAGTGCGGGAGAGTGAAACTATGCTGATTGGGAGGTGCATTCTTGGGCATCATGATCGTGGAGAGTGGCTGTGTGTGTGCAGCTGGTGTGTGCTGCTGGTATGTGACAGAAATGACAGGGGGATCGTGCGACTAGTGCTAGGTAGTTCAGAGGCAGGGCATAATAGGTAGCAGTTGATCAAAATACAATGCCTAAATTCGATTTTATAAGTGGGGCAGGCAGAGGCTAAATGGTGGCAGGGCATAATAGGTAGCAGTTGGCTGCACAAGAGGATACAGTACAAGCGGATATGCAATGCTGATAAATGCGCTAAATAGTATAGTAAGATATTATATATCAACAATAGACCAGGTGATAGCAAGCAATTGTCCAAAGTCAGTGAAAAGCAAAGGCACCCATGAGGTGTACTGCATGAAGGGATTATGTGGAAAGGTTAGGTTCTGGGGAGGTGTGGGCAAGCTGCAGGGTCAGGGCAGGCTTACCAGAAAATGGGCAGAGTCCTTAGCCCAGGCCTCAGGTGCCTCCGCACAGGCTCCAGACAGGAAAAGTTCCTTGTGATGAGGATCCTTTGGATGAGGGGGCCGGCGTTTGCCTGCCGGCGCCTGATTGGCCTTCTGTAGTTGCAGTTGGCCAATGGGGGCTCTCCTGGATGTCATGTGGTCGCCCTCTTGAAAGGAGGAGGTTGGCGGCCATGTTGAAGCAGGAACACCTCATGTGTTCCAATGGAGGCACAGAAAAAACGCTTGAAATGCGCTTAGGCCGTTTTTTCAATAAAAATATAATTTACACTGCTCATGTGTAATTATGGGGCTAGGAGGAGCACTTTTCAGTGGGTGGGAATTTCGAGCACAGGGGGCTAAAAATAGGCAGAGAGCCTACCTTAGGGTGGATGCACTCTGGTGGAGGGCTAGCCCACTGCTCCTGCAGTGTTGAGGGCTCCTGCACCTCGGTGATCCTCTGAAATAATGCTGGTACAGGCTCCAGACAGGAAAAGACATCCAAACATTAGGTCGACCGGTTTCTATGACATCAATTCCATTCGTCATCTTCTTCAGGACCAATTACTTCAAACATCAGGCTTGAGTCTGTTCATCCATCAAGAGTGGCCCAGCGTACTCTGGTAGACATGCTGTTGACGATATGCGTGCTTGCCAGGTTGCCTCTATGGCGAATCCCACTCTCTGCTCCAACTTGTGCACAGTGTGTTCTCTCTTCACTCTGGGTGTGCTTCTATTGCTGCATGACCATCGTCTTTGTCAGAAAATATCTTTTTGGATCGTATTTCTCGTAGTCCTCTCCTGTAGTGAGCGCCATCTTTTGACGGGATGATACTAATTCTTCTCTGTGAAATTACGAGCGGGCAGCGAGGCTCCTGAGCCCGAATCTCGCGCTGCTCGTGTCGACAGGTTACCCGATTACAGGTTATCCACCGAATAATGGTCTCCCCCAAGACTCTTGCCTTGAAGATGAGGCAGAACACCTTGATGTGGACCTCAGAGTGTTTAGGAAACAAGTCAAAAGTCAAGACTTTCCTAGTTTCCTCTGCATTGAGATGAGCAGTCACAGCGATCCATCGAAAGATCGCTGTGACCTCTCATCTCAATGCAGAGGCCCCCTGGCCTTACAGGCTCTTACTGAACAAGAGGCTCTTCTCAACCAGCAATTGGTGCGCTGTCGCGCAATTACCACACGCCTTGAAAAAGACCCCTCTCAGGTCGAAACCACTGTCCACTGAACTGTACAATTGAAATCAACACGCTATAAAACAGAACATTTTTTGTAATTCTTACAAACTCAGTAAAGAATACAGATTGTAAACTTGTAACCGACCCAGCGCCAGTGTGACACAGGTTCAAACCCTACCCTGTTCAAACCACTATTTGAGCTGGAAGGGCACCGTCTCATATGAACACAATTAGCGGCAGCAAGGTCTCCCATATTGTTGAATAACCAGCACAGTGATCAGCGCAGTGATCTCCACATTCTAGTGCTTTACCATCCCTGTCCTTTTTTCATAGTGTTGTTGTTGGGAGGATAGATTGCAAAATCCCTAGGCTTCATTGTGAATAACAGTGTGGGTGAGATGAGGATTGAACCCGTTCAAGACTGTGCTCTAGCACCTTAAAGCATCTGCTAGATGGAATTACCAATAAAATATCTCAGACCAAACAACCGGACAAACTCAAAGGAAATGGTAAAATACTGCTTTAATCTCAACAAAGTAAAGCAGAGCGAATAAACACTCACCCAGTCGATTCATGCAGGAATCCACTGTTTTTTCGATCATACTTAGTTTATATAATGCTAGATGCGTCATCTATGACGTCATCCTACGTGGCAAGTTGCAAAAACCTATCAAGGGATGGGATTGGATTAGGGGAATATGTCTACCTATACAATATATGCATGTTAGTCCCTCATTGGCGGTCTCTTATCTGTAAAACACACACTGAGCTACTTCTATATATGTGTTGTAAGGTACTCTTCATAGCAGAGAATGTGGCGGCGGAATAATACTTTGCAATATTGTATGTAAAGGTGCATGGCAGGTTATTCTAAATTGGTTGGCAACCGAACTCCAACCTTGGACATTCTGCTTGCTAGCAGCACATACATAGAAATGAAACCTAGGTGCTTGGAGATACGTCAGTTTTTCCCTTGTTTCCCCAATTAGTCCACCCTCTCTCATCGGTAAGCCTCATGCCAGTGTCTTCTGTTAGAAGGCTGACCTTGCCAGTCTGCACTGTCTCGGGACATTCCAGGGAGTGTAGGCAAATTATTATCTTAGCTTCAGGCTGAACGAATAGCCCTTGTTTGCAAGCTCTTCCCCACGTGTCACTAGACCACAAAATTGTCCATATCAATGGTGCTTTTAACACCATTTGATTCAATTATGCTGGGTGCAGCCGCTCCTCTTGGCCTTTAGAGACTTGCTCACTCTATCCCATATTATTTTCATACCCTTTTAATTGTCCAATATTTGACATCAATAAATGTTCTTGTTCCTTCTGATCTTTGGGAAATATGTCTGTGCGCACGGTCTGCTCATAAACTCCCTTCGTGCTTTTCTTCCATCTCTCATAATAGCATCCTTGGTTTCAAGCACATGTGCTCCTTTATTTTGCAAGGGAAAACAGCTTCTTCGTCATCTTTCTATGTTTAGATCCTGGGCTCATATTTTGAGGTATCTGGGTTTTTTGAGTGATATAAGCCGTTGTCAATCTTCTTCTAATGGTTATCCTAAACGTTGAATATATTCCTCTCATAAGCAAACTTCTACATATTCTTTCTACCTTGCATTCCAGCGTATTTACAGTAATCAACCATTGGGTCACTTCATTCTTCTTTGTGTTCATACGTACTGCATCATAGAGTGCATATTTTTCTTACTACTCCAGTTACATCGTTATTTTTAAGTATTTTCATATCGTTTCAGCATAGATTCATGTATCTTCTTTGGGACATTCTTTTGCTGTCATTAGAATTTGTTTAATGTACATCCATGTCGCGCACCCTTTTATTCATGGCTGCATTCCGGCAACTCAGCAAGGACCATCCTTCCTGGTAGTTTTCCTCCACTGTCTCAACATGAGGGTATCTTCTGAATGGCTGCCTGAGTGCATATTGTCTTTCGTATAATCTATGTGGTATGGACATGTCGCATAAACTTGTGCATGGGTTCCCAATTGTGGCACCTGGTCTGTCATTCCAATAGGGTGGGGGAGAGGGGGCGGTGACTAGGGAGAATGCATCCAGTTGCTCCTCTATAAGTGCATTTCATCCAGCCACTTGAGGTTTTTGCTTCGAGAGTTACCACAGGAGGAGTATGAATTGTTATGTTATGTTGACTTATACCGCGCAACGCTACAGTCCAGCGGCAGTCTACAGACGCTCACGTGGCTCTGAAGGAAAGAGTACGGGTTTGGTTAGGGAGGGTAGAGGGATAGGATAGGTCCAGAACCAGGAGAAATTGGCGTCTGTGTGTGTTGGGTTGCAGATGGGTTGTTTGCATGCACTGGCTTGTTGTATCCATAAGGATGAGGCCCATTGCCTGTTTTTTTTAATTGTGAATATCTGTTATGATGGGTGTGTTTTGTATGTTTTATGTGTAGATTGGCTGGTGTTTAAGGGTATGGTTAGACACACTGGCTTGTTGTGTCTGTAAGGGTATGGTCCACTTCCTGGGATTGTTGTATGCAACTGTTAGTTATGTTGGGCGTGTTTCTTGTGTGTAGTTTGGCTAGCCCATGGGCGTTTATAGTATAAGGGATGTGTGTAGGAGGGGAGCAGGAGTAGGGGGTTAATACATTGGGTACTCAACATTTTTCTTGGTTGCTAATCTTCACGCTTCTATCTAAATGTGAATCATGGCTAATCTTCACAAATCTAATGTGACACACGGCTACTCTTCACAAATCTATCTAAATGTGATGCATGGCTACTCTTCACAAATCTATCTAAATGTGATGAATGGCTACTCTTCACAAATCTATCTAAATGTGAAGCATGTCTAGTCTTCACAAATCTATCTAAATGTGATGCATGGCTACTCTTCACAAATCTATCTAAATGTGATGCATGGCTACTCTTCACAAATCTATCTAAATGTGAAGCATGTCTACTCTTCACAAATCTATCTAAATGTGATGAATGGCTACTCTTCACAAATCTATCTAAATGTGATGCATGGCTACTCTTCACAAATCTATCTAAATGTGATGCATGGCTACTCTTCACAAATCTATCTAAATGTGATGAATGGCTACTCTTCACAAATCTATCTAAATGTGAAACATGGCTAATCTTCACGCTTCTATCTAAATGTGAATCATGGCTAATCTTCACAAATCTAATGTGACACACGGCTACTCTTCACAAATCTATCTAAATGTGATGCATGGCTACTCTTCACAAATCTATCTAAATGTGAAGCATGTCTAGTCTTCACAAATCTATCTAAAAATCTATCTAAATGTGATGAATGGCTACTCTTCACAAATCTATCTAAATGTGAAGCATGTCTAGTCTTCACAAATCTATCTAAATGTGATGCATGGCTACTCTTCACAAATCTATCTAAATGTGATGAATGGCTACTCTTCACAAATCTATCTAAATGTGAAGCATGTCTAGTCTTCACAAATCTATCTAAATGTGATGCATGGCTACTCTTCACAAATCTATCTAAATGTGATGAATGGCTACTCTTCACAAATCTATCTAAATGTGAAGCATGTCTAGTCTTCACAAATCTATCTAAATGTGATGCATGGCTACTCTTCACAAATCTATCTAAATGTGAAACATGGCTAATCTTCACGCTTCTATCTAAATGTGATGCATGGCTACTCTTCACAAATCTATCTAAATGTGAAGCATGTCTAGTCTTCACAAATCTATCTAAATGTGATGCATGGCTACTCTTTACAAATCTATCTAAATGTGAAGCATGTCTAGTCTTCACAAATATATCTAAATGTGATGCATGGCTACTCTTCACAAATCTATCTAAATGTGATGCATGGCTAGTCTTTACAATATATCTATTGTAACACATTTCCTGCCCCAAAATACAATTGGGTGCAACACATTTTGTCTCCCGCAAAATACATTTAATCCTGCATGATTGGATCCAATCATTGCTGAACAATAGAACAACCAGTGTATTTGCACCAACAGCCAGAGCTTCTACACCGACAGTCACTTGCAGGGTCTCACAAGGCTCTTGTGTCTCCCCAACACTCTACAACATTTTCACTAAACCACTATTCGACATACTCAACCAACTAGGCATTTCATATACCAACTATGCTGACGACACTCAAGTCCTCATCCACATCACAGGTAACCACGACACAGATAAACAACGACTCAGTGACATTTATCTCATCATCTAAGCGTGGATGGCACGACATGGCCTCTACCTCAACAACGACAAGACTGAGCTGCTCCTAACAGGCACCCAAGCTAAAATCAACAAACTGGACAACAAATTCAACTCCTTTAACATTGATGGCAATAACATCAAAGTCTCAAAAGACGTAAAAACACTAGGTATGTACATAGACTCTACTCTCTCATTAGGAAGACAAATCAATGCTACAGCATCTACCACTGCTTGTACATGCAAGTTAAGGAATGCCTGCAGACCCTTCTTGACACCTGCCAAGTGCATCACCTAGGCCAGAGCACTGGAACTAACCAAACCTGATTATTGCAACGCACAAGTCAATATAACCTGCACAAACTCCAAATCTACCAAAACAATGCACTCAGAGCAGCCACCAACTTCCCGAGAAAGCTACACATCTCGGAGATGAGGTGCAATATTAATTGGCTCTCAAATGAAGCTTAAGACCCTCACACTCACTCACAAATGTTTACACAACCAAGCACCAACATACCTATGCAATAAATCCAACCTGAACACTTCAGGTAGACAAACCAGATCATCCCTTTCCAATGACCTGATCAGGGTCAAAATTGCAAAAAGCAGGCGGGAAAAGCTTCCCAGTCCTCGCAGCCAAAACTTGGAGCACACTACCACCAAACATTAGACTAGAACTCTCATTCAACAAATTCCAGAAAGAAGACAAATCCTGGCTCATGCTGAATGAAAACTAATCCCGCGGACCATGCCACACAACTTACCCTTGTGAACTCCCACGACATTCCAGCACTACTGTGTAAATATTTTTTATGTATATATGGTGACCATAGGACTGTATATTCACATCTCCTGTGATGTGTACAAATGTATATGAATATGACTGTAACTGTAAATTCTGCAACTCATGTATCAAGAAATGTGCCCAGTTGCCTCAGGGCTTGGAGCGCTATACAAATAAATACAATACAGTGAGGACTGCCCCCTAGTATACATGTAGGTGCAAAACATTTCCTTCCACAATTCAGTACACTGGCTAAATATGAAGCATGTCACAGTGGCTGACTATGGAGGGTAGCACACTCAACTCAGAGGCTAACTATATTAGCAGCATTTACATAGTATACTGGCACCTCTACTGCTTACTTAACATCCAAGTACTTCGCTCAGGTTAACCAAAAAAGTGCTGCTTAAGTATGCTTTCAAACACAATGTAAATAAGTTACTATAGTACAGAAACATTATACAATGCCACCTCCAACCCCTGTTATATATAACAGTGCACATAACCCTCCAATGTTACACTGGTAGAAAATGTGATAAATGCTTAACTGAAAAATCATCACAATTACATACATTACGCATACACTGCTAAATGCATGTATTATATGGACACTTCATTACTAAGTTCACTTACGTTTGGTGTTTGTAATTCTTACTCTTAATGATATTACTAATGTGCGCAATTTAAAGTACAAAAGCGAAACACAACATTACATTTTAGATGCACCTTTATTAAAGTACTTAAGGCTTTACGAATGCCTTTAGTCATTACTAAAGTACTTTAAAAAATCTGCTACACTTGTTTTCATGCAGATGCCAACAATGGGATAAATGTGCCTGCATACTGTGAACCATGCCCATGCTGCTGGATTTACACCTACTTACTTTGCTACAGTGCTTACACTTTTTAATAGAAATAAAAGTACTCCCCTCTGCTGAAAAGCCAATCAACGTACAGATACAGTCTGCCACACTATAAACGCACGTGCCATTAAGGTGCGCAACCTAGCCCACCAAAACATTTGACACTTGAGCAGAGGCTATAAAAGGTGCACTTAATTTTTATACACACCCTTCAATCAAGTGTACATAAATTATATTATAAACATATATTAACAAGAAGATAATGAATAATCAACTTTTGACACACCAGTGGCTTAGAGATGAATATCAGTTTCTATACCATACAATTATCCACCCACCTCTAGTACACCAGAAGGGATCTGGACAGATGAAACACAAGCAAATTATAAACCTCCTTGTCCAATTTTGGTAAAGTGGATTGTTGGTTAGTTGCAACACTGCGAAAATACAATTATTAGCCAACGATAAAAGGGACGGTCCAGTCAAGTTTGTATACAAATATCTACTTTATTATTATCACAATAGACAGTTCTAGCTCACTACAGAATGCAACCCACCCTGTTAAGAAATGCAGAGGACAGACAGTTTCAAAGTACTCTGAATACTGACAGGAGGGTAGTCGGTAAAGTAAAGAAATTAAACGCAATAGTTCAAGGATACTCGGTTTCAGCACAAAGGGAGCAATGGGTCATAAAATGTCACTAGGGGCCTTCAGAGAAGAGCCAGGGAGACAGAACAACAATGAACCTCATGCTTGTAGAAGTTCTTGGTGCTCGACAGTGTAGAGTCGGTTTCAGGACGCTTTGCAGATTTTGCGACAGTGTTCAAGACGGGAGACAGCTGCGGGTATCTGTCAGGGTCCCTGGATCCAGCGTAGAAGTAGCATGAACTCCTTCCTCCCCTCAGTGGTTTTGGCACCTGGGACTTAAAGCACACAGAACACCGCAACCACCATGGGGAAAGAGGGTTAGGGTCCTTGGATTGGATGGGTACGGGGGTTGTAGGATCACCGGGTAGAGGGTAAGGTAGAGGTTATGGATGGGTCTGGGCTTTGAGGACAAACATGATCTCTTGTGGGCACTTTGGTATATACACTCCAGATTCTCTCAAGGGGCACACTCAGTTAAATGCACTGAGCATACCTGGGTACTCAGCCTCTTGATACAAATTCAGAAGCTGGCTCCCTCGTAGCCTATCTTGGCTAATCAGCATGGTACCACACTTATCACAGTGTCAAACAGTAGTACGTGGATTCAATTTACAGTGCTTGCCTGTTTTTATCACAGGCTGAACCCCTTGACACACACAAATCTGACTGCACAATATGTGAATGCAAGCACTAACACACGTGCCCCCCAACGTTGGTTTTGTACTGGACCCAATACCAGGCTATAGGTTTACACAACACCGATTTCCCCCCATATAAAATGGTAAATGACTTAGCTTCGGTGCTTGTCTGAGGTCTGGTTCTCGGGTGGCCCCGGCGATGCCTTTGAAACTGGGCTGCATCTGCCAAATGAAACAGTATTAGTTTATGGTTTGCTTATTTGCTAAATTCACCGGTCATTAGTCCTTGCACACTATCTTTCATGCGATTAGTAACGTGTGCCTGGTGCCAAACATGCGTCTGAATTCCAAACATGCGCCCGATGCCAGTTATGCGCCTTTGGCCCTTCGTTAGTCGGGTGCCTCCCGAATTTCAATTCCCCGTGCTGTCAGTGCGGCTTGCGGGATGGTGGGCTGGACGTTTGGATCATATCCGTAGGTGGTGTGGAAGGATGAGAACCCTGTGGAGGTATGACGTGAATTGTTGTACGCTATTTCTGCCATACAAAGAGCCTCCACCCAAGCACCTTCTGTACTGTGCATATAACACCTAAGATATTGCTCCAGCGTCTGGTTCAAGCGTTCTGTCTGCCAATCAGTCTCGGGATGGTAGCTGTTAGACATTTGTAGCGTAACTCCCACCTTGCAAAATAGCTTCCAAAACCGTGAGGTAAACTGCGCTCCTCTGTCTGATACAATATGTTGGGGTATTCCATGCAAACGGACTATGTTTTGTAGGAACAGGTCTACTAGTTCACTGGCAGTTGGGAGTCCTTTACAAGGAATAAAGTGGGCTAATTTGGAAAAGGAATCCACCACAACAAGTATAAGCGTATAGCCCTGGTCGAGGGGCAGTTCTACTATAAAGTCTATGGAGATGGTATGCCAGGGCTGCGTAGGCGTGGACAAAGGTTGCAAAAGTCCCATTGGTTTTTGATGATCGAACTTACTCCGTGCACACACTTCACATTGTTGTACGTATTCTCGTGTTTCCTTTAGAAGACCTGGCCACCAATAATGTCGTTGTAGTAATTCTTGAGTCTTATTGATTCCAGGGTGCCCGGCCAGTGGGGAATCGTGACACCACTTCAGAGCTTGTGCTTGTAGAGCAGCGGAGGGCAAATACACTGAGGCTCCACGGTATGATATACCGTCCTTCAAATATTGTTCCTTTTTAGGGTCTTCCTGTTGTAACAGTTCCTGAGCCGACATTGCTTCTGTAATCTGCTTGACCAATTCACCTGTAACACTTGCCACAATTCTTTCAGGAGGTACAATGGGTTTTGCTTGTTCTTCTGGATCCACCATTGTCGGAATTTCAGGATATCTTGATAGCATATCGGCCTTTTTGTTTTCCAATCCTGAATGGTAGGTTACTACAAAATCATAATCCGCGAAGTACATGGCCCACCGTAGTTGGCGTGGGGTTAGGGCCCATGCAGATTTGAGAAATTGGAGGTTACGGTGGTCGGTAAGTACCGTAATGCTGTGTCATGCTCCGTGCAAATAATGTCTCCATTCAGCAAATGCGGCTCGAATGGCCAGTAGCTCTCGATCCGCTATTATGTAGTTCTGTTCTGCCGGATTTAATTTCCTGGAGTAATAGGCCACTGGGTGTAATTGGCCCGTCGAGTCCCGCTGAGACAAGATAGCCCCCAAAGCATAACTTGAAGCGTCCGTTTCTACGATAAAAGGTTGCGTGGGATCGGGATGTAGCAAAACAGGCGTGGATGTAAACGCTTCCTTCAACTGGTTGAAGCTATGATCGGCTTCTGTTCCCCATACAAATGGTGTTGCTTTCTTTAGTAGTTTAGTAATGTTCACCACCTTTTTCACAAAGTCTTGAATGAAACGCCAATAAAAATTGGCGAATCCAAGAACTGCCTGGACTTCTTTTATATTTTTAGGCGGCGGCCAATCCAGAATCGTTTGTACCTTCCGATTGTCCATTTTTACCCCATCTCTAACACAATGTTGAACGCAAAGCTCTGAGGCGAATGCGACCGTGCTGCGTGTCCAATCTGTGGTCCGGTTGTGCAGAGCCAACCATAGCAAACCCAAGATGAAACCGAACTGAGGAGCAGCAATGACATCAAAAGTGAGGGTTTCACTATGGCCTTGTATATCCAATACAACCTCTTCAGTACGCTGGGTCACGGGTCCTGATTTCATCAGCGATCTGTCTACTGCATAGACTGGTTCCTGGTATTCCTTCTGATGCAGAGGTATATCCAAGGTTTGCACATATGTTGCATCTACGAAATTGCCAGTGGCGCCCGAGTCTACCATCAGGGTGATCACCTGGTTCTTGGTACGAGTCTTCAGGAGTCCGGTCACAGTAACATGAGGGCCATGAGTATGGGTTGCATTGGCCAAGACATGAGAGGGGGCTTCGACAGGGCTTGACCTCGACAGATCCACCCCCTTCACTGACGAGCACTGGCGTTTCTCGGTGGAGTACTTCCCTTGGGTTTGGCCCCACACTCTTTGACAAAATGATCTGATTTACCGCAGTACATGCAAAGTTTTTCTCGCCTCCGCTTTTCCCTTTCTTCTTTAGTGATTGGGCCTTGAATGGTGCCTATCTGCGTGGGTTCGGGTTCTGGTGTCTTATCGATTTTCCCCATATTTGTGGATCTTTGGTAGTCTAACCGGGGTGGAACACCCTGTCTGCTCTCCCACCTCTTCTTAGCCTGACGCCTTTCCCCTTGCTGGTGATCCAGACGGAGTGCTAGGTCAATCATTCCGGTACAGGTGTCTGGTTGGGGATCGACCTGTGCTATTAGGTCCTTTAGGTCTTCTCTTAAACCCTGGTACAAGAGAGCTAGTCTTTTCTCGTGCGGCCACTCAGCCTCTACCACCAGTCTGTTGAAGGACGTTACGTAGGTAATCAATTCCTTGTTCCCCTGCCGTAACATTAACAATTCCTTGTCCCTGACTAGGGAGGCCACCTTTCTATTGAAAATCTTACCAAACTCCAACCCCTCCAATCGTATAGGATTACATCGTCTTTTTGGACTAGTGGCCTTGCCCAGGCCGCCGCATCCCCCGTGAGATATGAAATAACAAAGGCTGTTCTGGATTGATCAGAACGGAATACTGCGGCCTTGGTCAAGAAATGTAACTGGCATTGTGTAATAAAGGTCGTGTACCTTTGTGGATCCCCCCATACCGTTCGGGGGTAGCTAAAGGCACTGGTGTTTCAGTTGTGACTTGTACCTTCACGGGAGTCGGGGCTCCTTCAGGCAGAGGGACACCCTGGGCAGCTAAACCCCGCACCTGGGCGGCGAGGTTTACATAGTCTTGGCGAGTGGCGGCTAATTCAGCCTTAAGTTCATGCAAGGCTTGGGCTATTTCCTCCATAATGGCGGCAGAGTTTATGCTACTTGGGCGCTTACAATACTTGGGTTCGCGCTTCTGTCAGGGTCCCTGGATCCAGCATAGAAGTAGCATGAACTCCTTCCTCCCCTTAGTGGTTTTGGCACCTGGGACTTAAAGCATACAGGACACCGCAACCACCACGGGGAAAGAGGGTTAGGGTCCTTGGATTGGATGGGTACGGGGGTTGTAGGATCACTGGGTAGAGGGTAAGGTTGAGGTTATGGATGGGTCGGGGGTTTAAGGACAAACATGCTCGTGATCTCTTGTGGGCACTTTGGTATATACACTCCAGATTCTCTCAAGGGGCACACTCAGTTAACTGCACTGAGCATATCTGGGTACTCAGCCTCTTGACACAAATTCAGAAGCTGGCTCCCTCATAGCCTACCTTGGCTAATCAGCATGGTACCACACTTATCACAGTGTCAAACAGTAGTACGTGGATTCAATTTACAGTGCTTCCCTGTTTTTATCACAGGCTGAACCCCTTGACACACACAAATCTGACTGCACAATATGTGAATGCAAGCACTAACACACGTACCCCCCAACGTTGGTCTTGTACTGGACCCAATACCAGGCTATAGGTTTACACAACACCGATTTCCCCCATATAAAATGGTAAATGACTTAGCTTCGGTGCTTGTCTGAGGTCTGGTTCGTCGGCGGCCCCGGCGATGCCTTTGAAACTGGGCTGCGTCTGCCAAATGAAACAGTATTAGTTTATGGTTTGCTTATTTGCTAAATTCACCGGTAATTAGTCCTTGCACACTATCTTTCATGCGATTAGTAACATGTGCCTGGTGCCAAACATGCGTCTGAATTCCAAACATGCGCCCGATGCCAGTTATGCGCCTTTGGCCCTTCGTTAGTCGGGTGCCTCCCGAATTTCAATTCCCCTGTGCTGTCATGCAGTTAGTAATGCAGGGGTTTACAAGGTCTTTAGCACTTCATGCAAGAGTCAAATTGTACTTAGCTTTTGAGCCGCGGGCCGCGGTGAAGAGATTAGAGCGAAGGATGGCCCTGCGTAAGAGTTTTGCTTCCTCTGAGCTCAGGGAAGTGCGTCCGCCCGTGAGGAAAGTCGAGCGCAAACAAGGTTTTGCCTTCTGCGCATGCGCGATCCTCTTTCGCTCATGCGCGGTTGCTGGGGCGTTGTCCTCCAGGCCCCGTATGCTCGATTCTGGGTGTGCCGCTCCCGGAGGCTACTGGGGATCGTAGTTTAGGAGCTTTTTCCTGCTCCTGATGCTGCATTGGTCCAGCAGATGCCACTCTTCCCCATCTGAGAGTTCTACAAGTGGGACAGAGATGGCATCTGCTGGATAAAAACGTTCCCACACTAGTAGCTGCTACACTGGGCCCCTGTCGGGCCTTGACAGTATCAGGCGGCAGGCAGTCTGGCGAGCAAGGCTGGATGGACGGCTACAGGCTGGCCTAAATGGCGGCTCGGGGTCAGGAATCGTTGTCTCAGTGCTGGTCGATGGGTCTAAAGCACTGGTCGAGGCGTCTCGGATGGATTGAGCGACTGCGGCATAACAACAGTCAGTGGTGCAGTCAGTTGCAGCTCAAAGGGCTCGACTTGTTAAAAAATGTCCTTAAGGCAAACATCGGTGGATGCTTGTCGATGCACTCCTCCTAGCTTTTTCACTGGGCTTGTGTCGTCCTTTAAGGTGGACGGTCCAAAGCTGACAAGAGTGTTGCAGGCAACGGCCTTGTCCTTGGTTCGGTTCAGAGACTTTCTAGCACTTGCCACCTAGGAAACTTGCTTGCACAGTCTAACAGGGCATGCTGTTTGCTGGCTGGGTACCGGTTCTGGAGCTGCTGGAGGGGCCTCTGGATTCAGTGTCTTCCTCTGTTCCCTGGGAGATATTTAGGGGTGGGATCTTCCTTCCCTTTTGGAAATTCTGGCCTTCCTTCACTGGTGGAAGCTGTAAGGCAGACTGCATCTACAGCCAGGGTCCAAATGAGTTTTTCTTGTTACCCTTTGTGAAGTCTTCAGATGATCTGCCCAAACAATGGGGTCAGCCCTTTTTTAAAGCCAAATGGGCCGCAGTGATTGATGTAGGCTAAGCCTGCCTTAATGAACCTATCCTACCAACAATCTCCTGTATGTGTGAGGTCATAACCAGAGTGCTTTGCAACGGAAAAGGTAAAGGGGTGAAAATATGAAATTCTAAGTCCCACCATTTTCCTGTCTGTTGTGGATCAAAGGGTCTCTCTGGTTAATTGAGCTGTCTATGGTTTCTGATTAAAGCAGCTAGTCTCCCTTGGAGCTGTGGTGAGAACAGACTTTCTGTCTCCATCAAATCACATACCGTTATCCTCTGAATGGGGTCCCCCTGCGGGGGTGACTACGTTAAATACACAGTTCCAGACATGACAGGTCACTGCCCTTGATACTGAGGGGTGGGAACTGGTTTCAGGTTGACACAGTGCATATCAAAGGTTGTTGGGATTTTCCTGTCCTTTGTTAGTCCTGTGACCAGGCCTTCCATCACCCTGTTCGAATTAACTCTGATTAGTATGCAAGGCTTCTACCAGCAGCTAACAAAGGAAAGGGTGGTTCCATGGACCCTTTGTTAGTTAATTAGGCTGGCCATTGCAGGAGGAAAGTTTTGCCTTTCCCCTTCTGAGAGGCCTTGATGTACTCTTGGATGTCATATTCCAAATAAATATGACAGGGGGGTGGCGCCTGTAGGCTGTGTGCACCCATAGTAAATGGGCCTATGTGTATCTCGTGCGGTGAGCATAGGAAAATGTGTGTGGATTAGCCCCACACACTTTCCAGAGGTTGATCTACGATCATTCAATTTAATTAAAAAATATGTTTTAAAAAGGCCAGGCGTGGGCACACCCACTGTCGAATTCCTCACAAAGATACAACCTATTTTCACAAATGACAGTAGTTGCATTTTTTATTCCAGTATAAATAAAATGGAACAATACATTACACAGGATGCAGTTGGGAAATGTATACTCTTTATTTACACTTTATATTTAAAAGGAGATGTATTATGTATTTATGTGTAGATTAAAGTTATGTAAGAGACTTTCAATTTAAATGTGTGTACATTTCTTACTGCAAGATTATACTGCACTCCACTTCAAAGTAAGACCTAACCAGCTGGCCATGTCTCCCTGCCTGATAATATTGATTAGGAATCTTACTTAAAAACATTTCTTTGCGCACTCGCTCCACGTGCCACGACAATCCTAATCCGTGTCCTTGTTTGACCCGCTTCCCCACCCACCCGACCCCTGATTGGTTTCATTACTGAGCCCCAGTCACCGTGAGGGTCTAGCCCCTGTCCCTGGCGACCATCTGCCATTTACTGCATGCCACTTCAAGTTAAAACCTAACGAGCTGGCCATGGCTCCCTGCCTGATAATATTGATTAAGAGACTTGCTTAAAAGCATTTCTTTGCGCTAGACACTCACTCCCGTGCCTGCACAATCCAAATCCACTACCTGCTCTGAGGGGTCCGTCCGATTCCCCCCTCCCTCAAGGATGCCTAGATCACCCCACTGCTGAAAAACAATAATCTCGACCCTATGTCCATAACAATCTATCGTCCCATCACCAATGTGCCATTCCTTCTCAAAATTATTGACAGGGTAACACATCTTCAATTGTAGAAATTCATTGAGGACAACAACATTCTTGTAGTACGTCAATCTGGCTTCCGATCCAGACATGGCACAGAGACTGCCATGCTGGACCTTAAATCTAACCTGTCCAATATTGTTGACCAAGGTCAGCCGATCCTCCAGATGTTACTCGACCTTTCAGCCGCATTCGGCCTGGTCGATCATGTCCTATTTAGCTGCTTATACTAGCTGTTGTTGCCTCAAATCCCGATGTCTTCACACACTTGACTCTCTGAAAACTAGCCCGCCCGCCTACAGCAGTATCTCAACCACAGGCACCTTTTTTTATTCATATTTTTTTTATTTTTTATTTTATTTATTTATTTGTGTTTTGAATCCCAACTGTTCACATAACAAAACATATATTCAAAAACTGAAGATATTCTTTCACAATTATTCAAAAGAACTTAAATATATAAAAATGTATTAAAAGTAATTAAGAAGTATAGCTGTTCTTTTATATTTGTTGCACATTAAAAAATATAAATTCTAAAAAAGAGTGGATAGGCAGGAAAAGCATACAAAAAGCAAGAAGGAAGAAAACAATGCGAAGGAGAAACATAGAAGCATGTAACTCAAATTACACCATTGTAGACTGAGCCAGTTTGGGAGTTTCTTCTTACATTTCTGCCTTTCCTAACCTCTCCAAGATTTTATATAGGAGATCACATAGTGCTTGTAGGAGACTCTGTGCTTGTCCACCCATCAATCTCACCCACAGGGCCTCGCTCCCATGGGATATATCTAGATATCTTAACCTTTTTTCCCTTAAGGCATCACAACCCATAAGCAGATGTTTTGTGGTTTCTTTGAGCTCAGCCATGCCACATAGCGTGCAGCTTCTTTTTACTGTACCCCCTTTCCAATTTCCCACTCTCCAGAGGGTGGGCATTTGATTTAATCGAAAACTGAGATATAGTAATCGCCTTCTTAGGCACGGGAAGATAAGCAGATATTTCAGGACCTGTTCCCTTTTATACACCAGTTTTGAATATTCCTTGTACAGGCTGCAGTTAGCCAATTCTTCTGATGTTTTCCCCCGGTCATATTGAAACAGCTTTCTCTTTGCTTTGGCTTGATTGATTACCAACTCCTCACTTGATGAGCCAATGTCGCTTAATAGTCGGCTCATCTCAAACTTCAATGTGTTAATTGAGGTTCCCGAAGTACATGTCTGTTTTTTGCCCCATTTTTCATACAGGGAGTCCAAGGAAGGATTTAGGAGTTTTGCGTAGCTCATTATTTTCCTCCATGTTGTCCTGGTGGCAAGAGAGATCAACCCAAGCTCGTGCCTTATCACTGAATTTGGTACTGATTTTGCCAACCTCAAGGTCTCTTTCCAGAGTTTACCTTGGATTGTGTTTTAGCGTTTTCCTAGGTCATTTAGATTAATATCCAGCCCGTACAAGATCGTCGGCTCCACTTGCATTAGGTAAAACCTAATCAGGGGAGTCAACGAAAATGCACATAGCTGCGCTTATACAAGCCTAATTTTTGCAAGCAGTGGGCCAAATTTGCTGTTTAGATACTTTATCCCTCCCTCTAGGGATGTGTTGTTTACAACTTCATATCCCAAGTAGGTCAGGGTGGATACTCGCTCCAATGGCTCATCTCCCACTTGCCATTTCATTGTTTTGGGGTTTCTCCTCGTTGAGAATACACACACTCTAGATTTCATTCCATTTACCTTAAGGTTGTCCTCTACTGCATATACATGGAACAGTGACAGTTTCCATTGTAATCCTAGGGGGGTAAGATCAAACGACACTATATCATCGGCGGAAGTCGTGTTGCAGATCCTAATCTGACTGGATTAGTGCCTCCCCACTCCCAGATCTTTGCTACAACTGCCATATACAAGTTATACAAGGTGGGAGCCATGCCACATCCCTGTCTCACCCCCACATGTGTCCGAACAAGGTTCGTGGTGCCCCCCCCAACCCCGGTCAAGCCTCACTCTCACCAAGGTATTTGTGTGTAACAGAGCCAGTGTTTTTACCAGAGTAACAGAAACCCCTGCTTGTTGGAGCTTTGCCCACAATCGACCACGACTAACGGTATCAAATGCACTAGTTATGTCGATTGAGCCCATATATACCTTACAAATAGACTTGTTTTAACCGCTGATCTCATATGAGCCAGGGTAAATGCATTAAGAAGGGTTCCCAATCCTACTCGGAAACCTATTTGGGAGTCCACTAAGAGATGTAGTTTACTTACCTCTCTTTTGAGGTCTCTTAACATTAGGGTTCCAAAGATCTTACTCGTGGTCTCTAATAGTGCAATGGGCCTAACATTGTTTGGTCTCTATGTATCCCATTTCTTGTAAATTGGAACAATTGTTAATTGTTTCCATGTCTCTGGGATATCTCCCTCAGAGTAGACATGTTGGTACAAGTTTCACAGCGGCGACACCCATATCTCTGCGTTCTCTTGATGACCACCGGAGGGATGTTATCAGGGCCTGGGGCCCTAGAGGACTTGGCTCTTTCTATTGCCCATATCACATCACTCTGATCCCATCCACACTCTTTTCTTGTATTATCCCCCTTGCTATGTTTCCCATGCTTGGGCTGATATTTGACATTCTTCTAGGGAACTACTACTTTTTTTAGTTGCTCCACCCATAAAGGACCAGAATTTAGCAGTGTCTCCACTAGATCTTGGTATCTCCTGATCTTGATTTCTCTATTAATTAACATTAATTCTGTTTTGTATTGCACAATTATCTCTCTCTTTTCTTTATTATAAGGTGTGTCCAAATGAAATGTATTGCTGCAGAGACCAATTTGTATTCTTTTTGTTCTTTTTAGTTCCCTTATTCTGATATCAGAAGAATGTTTGTGTAACTTAATCGAGTGCTGTTTCCCTTTTAAGAATAGTTGTTCCAAACATCTTTCAAGCTTAATGTTATAGTTCCACACTGTGAGCTGCACCCCCCTGTTCTCCATTTGTGCCGATTCTTGGGCCCAGATCTCTGTAAAAACACTTTTTATTCTTGTATTCCATTTAATTATCATTCCCCCTTTAGCTAACTCAGTGTAAGCCAGCAAGGGTTCCATACAGTGATTTTTCATTTGCATAGGCAGGTGATCACCTCCCCACTCCTACCCCTGTGTTAAGTTATTTCCATTTATTTCTGTAGTGAGTCCAACCCGCCCACCTCCAGCCACCCCCTTACACGACCATGGCGATCAGCACACTCTCAAACCAGACACATGGACAACCTAGATATCTACCCCGCCACATACTCTTCCCGTATATATCACTAACACGTTCACCTAGACCCACTCACGCACAGATTGTCACTCACCACACACCTCCCCTCACACATATAAGAGCAGCTCTCAAGCACTCCAGAATACACCTCACTCAGCCTTCACCACCCACCCTTGCACGCTCATTCTCGAACCCAGGAATACACTCACCCAGAAACATGCTCACACACACTGCCTCTCACCCCCCCCTACTCATATACACAATGAGCTCTCAGACCTTACAGAACACACCCCTTCTGCCTTTCATACTTCTCCCTCAGTCCCTCTTTCATGAATGCAGTACTGCACACACCCAAAATCCCTCACATACTCACCCCCTCTCACCACACACTACCCTACTCTCATGCACACAGAGCTCTCAGACATTCCCAATTACACTCCACCCGACCTACATCCTTCACCCTCGCGCCCTCATCCCTGAACCCAGATCACACCCCAAAAAACCTCTTCTCCTCTGAAACCTTCATTCAAACCCTGCACACATACTGACTAATCACCACCACCACTCACCACACACCCTCCAACCCGCAGACCAGAGGAACTCTCTTGCACATCATGAGTCCCCCACTGCTTACCCCTCTCCCAACTACCGCCACTGACCCTAATCCCACTTCCAAACCCTCTCGCCCACCCTCCTTCACTGAGAACCCACAGCCTTCCATGTCTTCTCAGCGCTGACCCTCCAACTCTCAGACCAGAGGAGCACTCTGGCGCGCCCAGAAACAACTGATCCCTGCAACGTTCTCATCAACCCTTGCCTAACCCCTACCTTACCCCCTCCCATCTCTGCTTCCCCAGACAGAAGACCTTTCACCTCCCAAAGCCTCCCACTGCCCAGCGTCAAATTCTCACACTAGAGGAGCTCTCTGGCACTCCAAAAAACATTGCCCACACTTTCTCCAAAACCAACCCAGAGGTATCCTGGGGGAAGATGTGACAGCTCACCCCCAACCTCTCCTCTGTCCAGGCCTATCCCTTCTGCCATCTCCGGTTTGGCCTCCACCTCCCCCACCCTGGGGCCACACCTCCCTTGGCAAGCATTGCCCACCTACTCCATCTCCATCACACCAACCACCTCCAAAAGGCTTACCCTGGCCACCCCCTTCCCTTTCCTGAGCTTGGCACGTCTTGCCCTTTCCTGAACCTTTGCATCAACCCCCTTTTCCACACTCCTTCAGCACCCAAACGCACAAAACTCTGAGTTTGATGGCACCTCCCAACCTCAACTCTACATGCCTCACCCGCCCTGCACCTCTCAATCCAACTCGCCTCTCCTAGCCTCCCTACCATGACCCCTCTGTCACCCCTGTCTCCCACCTTCCTCCTTCAATACAGCACCCAACTTCCCTCTCTTTCAATCCTCATCCTTCCCCCTTTCTCATCCCCGTTCACCAATCTGTAACAGCACCTAGCCAGACACCTTTGAATGACCCACCACACCTCACCACCACGCCTCAACCCACCGAGCCTTTCACTACCAAGCAAACCTCCCATCCCATGCCACTTCTCAGTCGAAGATCTGTGACCGCCCGCCCTCTCTTCCCAGTCCCCAACCCCCCGCGACCCTTGACGCACGCATTACAGTATCCACCCTCCGACCATCCTATTACACTGCCCTACTCAATCGACCCTCTCCCCACCACCAACACCAACCTACCGGTATTCCGGGCCATCCCAGCCCTGCCAACCCCATGCAACCTATAATTTCTTAACTTCTGAGAACCCCAATCTTATCTTCATCACGGAAACCTGGTTCTCGGACGACCTCAAGCCTTTCGCTCACGAGACATTCCCACCTGACTACTCACCCATCACCCACAACAGGCACTCTGGAGGAGGCGGTTTAGCCATCCTCTACAAATGTCACAATTGTATTACCTCCACTGAAACATAACCCAGCACAGCTAACTGCGAATCTCTCCTAGTCAAACTCTCTTGTCTACTCTCTCAGACAGCAGCCTACTCATCTACAGACTCCCCGGCTATGACAGACACTTTGCCAACAGCCTATATGACTCACTAGCAGTCATTCTAGTCAACCACCCGGCACTCACCCTACTGGAAGACTTTAACGTCTAGTTCAACCTCCCCACAACTCCATGACTCTACCCCTGGTCGACAGCCTAGAGGCACTCAACCTCACCCAGCATATGAGAGTACCCATGGATACTGCTTGACACACCCGCGATGCCATCTTCAGGTCTTCCGACCTCAACTCCATGTCCACCCCCAAAACCCTCATCTGAACAGACCACTATGCCATACCCTTTTCCCTCCTCACACCGCCACCATCCCCAAGCTAACCTCTACCCCTACATCTCAGTTCAAGTGCTGGAACAAGGACATTGTGCTACCGGACCTGGCCATGGCACTGCTAAGTGCCCTGCCATCAATACTGACTACAGCTAGATCCTTACCCATAGAGCTCTTTGACTCCTGGCTCAATGACTCCCTCAGTTCCCCAACCTCTTTGAAGCCCGCTGCCTCCCTCCGTAAAAGGACCTACCCCCAAATGGTTCACCCCCCCACTTGAAGACTGTAAAAACCCATGACCGCTCCCTTGAATGCAAGTGGCGAGCTCACAGAACCTTGCAAATCATTACTAGCCCACCACCACACAAAGTACAAATCAGAGATCTGAAAGGCCAAGAAAGCCGGTTATAATAAAAGGATCCTGAACTGCCATAGCGGCAGCATAGAACTCCACAGGATCATCACATAATTCCTGCCCCCATAGCTTCCTCACAAATGCTCTGCAACTCCCTGTTTGAACACTTCCACAAACCAGCCCTAGACAGGACGCCCACCCTCAACACCTAACTCTCCATATTGTCCACCCGATCTGCACCTGCTCTGCCAGATCCAACCGGAAACACCCCCTCAGTCCCCCGAGAACCCTTATTTCTGCTCTTTCAACCCTATCCTGAGCATGGAATTTGCAAAACTACTATCTGTCAGCCGACAGTCTGGCTCAGCCCTCGACCCTCGTCCTGTCTCTGCTCAAAGAAATCTTCACCTGCACCTGTGCAGGAGAATTGGTGTGGTCCATTCTTAACGGCTCCCTAATCTGGCAGCTTGCAGGAATCCTTCAAAACTGTGCATGTCAAACCTCTGCTTTAAAAAGCTTCCCTTGAACCTCTACTACCAATCAACTACAGGCCGATCTCCAGCACCACATTTTGGGCAAAACTCATTCACTGCACTGCTTACTCACAGCTCAATGGTTTTGTGGAATCCAACAATCTCTTTGACCTTGCCCAATCAGGTTTCCGTCCATGCCACGGAATAGAAACCACACTAATCTCCATCTGGGATGACCTCAAAGTCACTTCACTGCGCAGCACTTATTCTTCCTGACCTCTAGGCAGCGCTTGGCACCATTAACCACATGATCATCCTTCACAGATTGCTCTCCTTAAGAATACGAGATTCAGCACTCACCTGGATCACCTCATTCCTCACTTATAGACAGCAAATCACCCATCCCCCCTTTTCTCTCTGCTGCAGCCCAGTAAACACTGGTGTTACCCCAAGGCACCTGTCTCTCTCCCCTTCTTTTCAAACTTTACATGACCCCACTGCCCAAGATCATTAGCGCACACAAACTCACCTGCAATAACTAAGCGAATAATCCACAAATCATTTTGAGAATTCCTAAATTGACATCCTACCCTTGCCCTGACCTTGAAGCATGTCTCACAGACATTGACCACTGGATGACTACTAACCATCTGCTTCTGAACCCAGGTAAAATGGAGATCATGGTATGCAGCAAAACTCTTCTGTTCCCCCAACCAACTCCCTGGCCACCCTTACCCCTCCTCCTGCCCGGACAACCACCACTGTCAAAATCCTCAGCTGCACAATGGACTTGGACCTAACTCTGTCTCACCACATCAACAATTAATCCAAATCCTGTCGTTTCCAACTTAGGCTCCTGAACTCTGTCTTACCTTATCCCTTTCCTGCCCCAACAGACTGGCTGCAATTCTGTCCATTGTCATGTTCAGACTTGACTATGCAAACTCCTTCTACCTGGATGCACCGGCCTACCAGTTAAACAAACTCCAGAGAGTACAAAACGCGGCTGCCAGACTGCTTCTCCCATTGGGATGAAGGAACCACGTCTCACCTGCTGTCCGCACCCTACACTGGCTCCCAATTGGATGCAGGGTCACTTTAAAATTCCTATGTATTACCCACCAAGCAGTGCACAAAGCAGTCCCTGAATTCCTACAAGAAAGGATTATACCTTACCACCCAACTCGAGCCCTAGTGTCAAGCACTGCCCTCCTCCTAGTGGTCCCCACCTCCTATTCGGCCAGGATTGGAGGTTCTACCTACTCAACCTTTGTGCCAACTTTGTGGTACTCACTTCCTCCCCACATCAGACACAGCCGAGACTACATGGCTTTCCGGAAGGTACTCAAACCTGGCTCCTTGCCTAAAAACACATAAGGGATTGTAGTGAATCACTCGATTTACCACCACAACCAACAACTGGCGTTGCATCCCGCTCATTATGGACCCTTTCATAGACAATCAGGCCAGACGATATCTACCCCTATAACCTGGAACCTTTGCCCCAGACATGAAACCCAGATGGTAGTGGCACCCATGTACTTGACAGAATTGACTGATTACCTCATCCGCAGAAATACTGTATGCTCTGAAGCCTAGAGGTATCTATCACCAATAATCTTGTCCGACTGTACCATACTCGAATAACACTTATGAGCTTGATCAAGGCCATGCAACTTCCGCTACGCAATCAGTCCAAGAAGGCACATGCCTGCTAATGCCATCCAGAACCCCATGAGAAGAACTAGATACTGGGGGGGGGGGGCGTCCAGCACTTATTTTGCTAATCACACCTACCAGTGAATGTATTTAGCAGAACTCTCTACCGGGAATCTATTTAGCCAAACTACCAATGAAGCACTAATAGCACTTATGAACATGCTCATTGCCATTCAAATATGAACTACGCTACCAGTCCACGAAATGCCCTTGCTTGCTAATCCTACACATCTGGAAATCCCTGGGGAAAACTATTTACCAAGGAACGTTCTAGCACCTATTTTTTTACTAATCCCAACTATCTGGGAAGGACTTGGAGGAACTACCTATCAGGGAATCTATTTAGCAAAACTACCGACCGAGGACATCGCTACCACCCTTTCAGCAACAACATGAGTTTTGGTACAGATCTGCCTGTCACCACCCGTCAGTCTTCGCCAAAGCTATTTGACCCAACAAGACACAGGGAGGCCCTTAGCCTAACAGCCCGAACCCAAATGAGATACCACCCCCGCGACAGCTACTGGAAGCTCAAAATAAACAAGGTGCCCCTGGAAATCATACACACTCGAACACACCACTATGCTAGCTCTCTCCTCTGTACCAACAAACAATAAAATGCAGCTACAGCCCTCAATTAATTCAGCCTAGCTGCACACATACTTACACACCTCCATGTCCACCTCAATAAGCAAGATGACACGGAACAACACAGGTTTGATCCCCGGGTCTGCGCTTAGAAACCTCTGGGTATTCAGCGTGTTATAAATTACCTATCATATCATACCGTACATGTTCAGTAAAAGGCTTTCACATTGAAATCATGTACATTTCTTACTGCGAGCACAGTATGCCTGTATTTTAATGAAAAGTGAAGGCTTAAAGCATTCTTGTAAATGTATGTACACACAAGTCAAGTTGTACAATGTGACGGTTCACTACGTGTCATCAATTCTCCCCAGTGGGGAGCCCCTTCTCATGAGGCTAGGGAGGTGAGGCTGCTACCCAACAGTCTCCCTAAGGGTGGTTTAATGCAGGAGGACCTCATAGGGAGGGACTCCACTAGTCAGGATAAGGACGACCAAATGGGTGATAGCAGGCACAACACCCAAACCCAAACCTACCTTAAACGTCCAGCACCTTTTCACACTCACCCTCTGACTGACACAACCATGTGGTTTTGTAACATCATCAACTGAGTCGAAGAAGATCGTCCGAGAAGCAAAGATTAACCCCAATGCAAGGACTGAGAAGAGGTGGCCCCAAGGAGCCATGAAGAGTGACTCATGGAATGAGAGAAAACTTTCTAGTGCTCCACGACAGAGTAGTCACCAAAACAACATAAAAACAGACAAAGGACTGAGCGAAGGAGAGAACCATCCTGAATGCGGGCCAGCCAAGAAGGAAAGCAGCACGGGGGACAGTCCAGCCCAGGAATATCAAAGGCAGATCAGAGAACGCTCTGGGGAAGCCGAAAAAAGTAATCTGCTGGAGACGAGAAGCATGCAGCGAGAGTCATTTGGCCGCTGGTCAGGAGCTGGTCGGGAATGTGGCTGGAGGCTGAGGAGTGGTGGTGCAATCTTGAGGAGGAATGTGTGGTTCTGCAAGGGCACCTACACCACCGGCCGGGCGAGTGGGTACAAAGTACGTGGAGCAGGAATATGAAGGTTTTTCAAAAGACACCATTTTATTAACTCAAAAGGTTAAATAAACACCTCACTATCCCTACCCTGATGAGGTTTTCCCTGCCTATAATAAACTTAAGGAATACATTTCTGCCCTGGTGTACTCCTGCCAGAACAGAACCAATTGTTACAAATATTCTTGGCCTGGTATACTCCCCTGCCAGACAAGATCAACTACTGCAGTTCTCTGTGCATGTGTACTCTCCTGCCACAACAGAACCAATTGATACAATGTCCTATGGCCTGGTATACTCCCTTGCCAAGCCAAACTACTAACTCTAACTACTTCCGTGGTAAGGGTCAACTTCAAATGTTTTACCAATGTCTTCTGGATCACACAATTAGCTTTGAGAATTTCTTAAAGGGAAACAAGAATCACACTAGTGCTATTTAGTGCCACACATAAAACAGGCAATGTTTCCTTCCTCCTGAACCTTTTTCATTAGAAGGGCAGCCCTCCTGTCAATCCTGTTCCACCCTTGTTTTATTAACCAAATGCTTATAACTCTTTCTCTCCTTCACACTTCTTTGGCTTTGGCAATGTGGGTTTAAGACATACTCTATAGCGGGGCAATATTCTTCACACAAAGCTCAAGTATCTTCATTTGGCTTTGGCAACACTGGTTGTTTGTCAATTGCCTTAGTTTGACAATAGTGGTTTGTGTTCCCTTCTCTAGGTATTTCCCCTTTGTGTGGTTGGTTTTTATTGTAATTCTATATAACAGTCACCACCTTCAGGTTCTCATTATGATAATTGCTTTGGTTTCAATCAGCTTGGTATGCATCACAATAATTAACTTGTTTTACATCAGTTTGGTATTCAAAAAGGGGACTGGTTCGCTCAGTGGGCAGTCACTGAGCACTCTGGGGTCACAATATAACAGTGAACTCACTGGGTCTGTTGTGAGCTTCCGTTTGTCTCACTGCTTCCAGCTTGATTGCTTAAGTTCTCCTGCATCACCCAGCAACCTCTCCTTCATGGCCCGTGTCTGCTACTTTCAGCGATCCGGTGTTCGCCTGCCAACGCTTAATGCTTTACAGTAGGGAAAACTACAAAAAGGTGCGCTTTCTGCTGCACGACCTCTGCAACTGAAATCTTGAGCCCATATTACCCACTCAGGACCGGCAACAATTTCTCTCACCACTCTGGTCCGAGTGTCCTGGCTCTTCCGTGATTTCTTCCTCTGCTGCTTTGTGGAGGGTTCAAAACTCCTCCACACACTACTGCTACTGCCCTCCTGCTGCTACAGCTTTGGCTGCTTGGCCTTCTTCCACCTTGGTGCAACGGCCTGCACCTGAGGGGTCCTTTTATGCCTCTCAGCCACCCTCAGGTGTGGTTCATTAACCTTAATGGCTGCACTTTGCAACCTTGTGCCTCTGCAGCCCTCTTCTTCATCCCAGTACTCTGGGAATTCCGGGACTCAAAGTTCATAACATCAAAAGTACACCTTTCAACAGCTTCTATTTTACAATGCGCTTTTAGGAGATTTGGGTATTGGGAAAATTACCTAAGGGGGGTCGCACATTCCTCCTGACCTGTTTCCCCTCCCACGTGATCTTCCCGGCTAACACCGCCCCCATCCGGCAGGTCTCGCAGCAGTTTCACCTGACACACCACCACATACCGCTCAACAACACTGCCTGCCGACTGGAACTCCAGGTAAGCCAGCAGCTTTCGGTGTGGCTTTTCCTGATCCACCATCAACCCACCCACAACAACATTCCAACCCAACAAGCACCTGAGCTAAGCCAGCCGCCTTCACTGTGGCTACACTCGCATCACACACATCACGAAATCCTGCCCACCAGTCCACATGAGAGACAACTAACAATGAGATAAGTGGCCCTGGCTAGCACACGCACATCCTTAACTATTCACTGCCACAGTTAACCTGCAACCCTCATCCTGGGAAGCTCCCAACACTAGCAATCCCCCACCACAAACCTATTCCCCTAGCTACGTACAACAAGCCATCGATGACTGTTATGTTACGGATGCCTACTATACAATAGGCTGAAACCTACAGCCTTTCAAGCCTAGGCCCCCCACCACCTACACAAATCTAGAGGTAGCCTGCTCTGTTTGTTAGTTAGTTCATTATATATGGAGACCTCCTGCACCACAAAACCAGGGCCACCTGCCCACCATTCAGGATTCTCAATTTAGGTGCAGCCTCCTCCTTGGGTTACTATATGGTGAATCATACTGCAGGATGAGACTCTCTCCCCTACACAGAATCCTAAAATCTAGGCATAGCCTCGATCTAGGTTCGCCATATGCTTAAACCTTTGGCACTGTGAAACATAGGCCTTTCTCCCAATGTACAGAATCCTCTAATCTAGGTTTTGACTCTGTCTCTGCTTATTATACGCTGATACCGGCGGCAGTGTGAATTCTAGACCCGGACATAGAAGCAATCTCGCAGCCTACGGTACGTATAGCTCGCACCACTAGCGTGGACACAGGCCGCAGGCACGGCCAAACATCCATGCACGATAGAACACGTCTACAACTAAGACATCTGGCCTAGTTTCACACATAGCCACCCAGACTGAAACACCAGATGTACCCCAACACCTCTGCCACTAGCATCCAGCAACCACCTCCCGAAAGGAATCCGGTATAGCTGGCCTCTCACACAGTCTCTCTTGACAACAGCAATCTATCACTAACCCTCAAAGAGCACCCACCCACGTGTCTGACCTCTACTGGGCTGCTTAGTCGAGCCTTGCCAGCCACTCAAGTCTTAGAATGGCAAACATGCACACGCGCATCTAAGCTAATCCCCTAGAATCTCTAACCACATCGACATGGTCACCAAGGTCGTTCCAACCAAGGAAAAAGCGCATTGAGGCCACACAAGTGGGGTAAGAGCACTATATAAATAACAAAATACAATACAATACAATCTATTGGGAATCTAGAAAGTAAAGTAACATTACTGTGTTCTTTTCTTTTTCGATGTTCAACAGAAAACCAATAGGGCTGTAAATCTAAAAACCAGTGCATTACTCTAGCATTGGTATCCCTCCTTAAACTTAACAACTTAAAGGGAGCATGATAAGTAACCAATATAAATTCTCGGCCTGTCGGATAGTAGGTAGGTTATGGCCCATTTAATGGCAAGCGCTTCCACTCTAGGGTGGCATAGTCCTTTTCTCTGGAAAATAATTTCCTACTGATGCAAAGGTTTGGATGCTCTATACCGTCACATTTCTGTGGATAATACAGCTCCCAGACTAATATGTGAGACGTCAGTTTGTAAGATAAACTGTCTATTGAAGTCTGCCACCTTCAAAATAGGTTCACTACACAGAATTTGTTTTAGCTCATCAAAACAGGTTTGATCTTCCAGACCCCATTTAAGTTTTTGGGGTTCTGCATTTTTAAGCTCATCAGTAAGAGGCACAGAAATAGTAGAAATATTTGGAATTAATCAATGGTAATAACCAACTAAACCAAAAAAAACACAAGTCCTTTTTAGATTTTGGAGCTGGGGTTTCCATAACAGCTTTGACCTTTTCAGTCTGAGGCTGAACCATTCCATTTCCTACAAGAAAAACCAAATACTTTACTGCAGATCTAGCCAGATGACATTTCTTTGCGTTTACAGTGAGTCCAGCTTTTCATAGGACTCGGGTGACTTGGTATAAATGAGACATATGTTCAGGCCATGTTTTACTATGAATAATGATGGCATCAATATACGCCCCACAAAATGACGAAATGATCTATTAACTTTTGAAAAGTAGCTGGAACCTGATGTAATCCAAAAGGTAAGACTTAGGGCCTCATTACAAGTGAGCTGGTCTGGAGTTAAGGTCCTGTAACAATGTTACCTGCACCTTTTCCGGACCGACTCACTCCGTGTTTGCCGGTAGGGGCTGTGAACCACCGGCAGGCCTGACCTACCAGTAGTTCAGGCCCCTACCAGCAGATAAATCACTGAAGCATCAGCACCAATTAACAGTGCCAGTGTTTCAGTGTTCATGGAATGGGAACTTACTGCTCTGCCTCCGCCCATAATATCCTGGTATTACTGGGATATCGAATGGCGGAAACAGTAAGCCAAGGTTGCCGGTAGGCTGACGGTATGGCACCTGCCCTTTCACAAAACCGGAAACTTTTTAAATTTTTTTTTATTGATTTAGCTCAACTTTTCAATACAATTAATGTAAAATAAAATCGAATAATAATATTAATTTTATCATTAAACCATACATAACAATTAGAACATAAAAATATATAAACAATTTAGAACAAGAGAAAAAAGAAAAACATATGAAATAACCAAATTGATAAGTATAAAACACAAATTAGTAATGCTTACTAAGTCAGAAACTAAACATTATGACTCACTATGTGTTTAAGTTATGATATAAAACGCACCATTGATTAATCAACTAGATACATGTAGAAATGATTATTGCCTCGGTCATTGCATGGAGTCATAACATGTGAATACATGCTACTCTAACATATTTAAAACATGACAATTAATAAATCAGTCTAATGAAGTGATGAATAAAAATAATTTTTACATGATCCATGTTCAGTGCGAATTTAAGTGACTGTCTTGTCTGGTATAGCAGTGGTATCGAGTGCTAAGGCCGTCAAAAAGTCGCAATACGGATAGTAATCAAAGGAGTACACAAAATAACTGCCTACCTGAGGTCTGCATTCAGATGCCCAAAAAAGTTGTAATGCTTTGAAAAAAACCTCAGTCGAACCGATTTAAGGGCTCGACAGTTAATAATCAAATGTTCAAGTGTTTCCTTGCATGAACGATCTTCACAGTAGCGGCAAAAGTTTTGATCCAGCGTGATGACCTTCCGTTCTGCCAACAGATCTCGAGTTGGCCACAAGTTAAATCGCAGTCGTAGAATAGAAGCTCTAATGAAGGGAGAGGGGGACTAAAAGATAGGGTTCCATAGTGCGAAACTTTTATTCCCCAAATTGATTTTTTGCAAAGTGTTTATAATTCCGGCACACATGTCTTGGTTCAATCCAATCTGTCAATTATATTTTCCGCTTAGCTCTATCAGGATCTGTGACTAGAACTTCCACAGAGACATCGGCCATTGCAAGTATTTGGTAAATACCCTTTGTCCAATTTTGAAAAAACACATGCTCAGAGGCAAATACATAGGTGGACAAAACTTTTAGGATGACATTCAGGCTGGTGGAAATAAGACAGTTCCTAAATAAAGCACACAAATGCCAATGGTAAAGCGCATTGAGCGAAATAAGCCCCAGCTCATGGTACTGTAGTACATTGCGGCACTTGAAGGATGTGTCTCCAGAATTGACCCACCAATTTGTTGAGGCAATTAATAGGCAGGATAACTCGAGTTTCTAACCCATACAAGATAGTCGGGGTGACTTTTTGATTCCAAAATGTCAAGGCCAGTGTTATTGAGAATTCGTCATATATGTGCAAAATGATTTTGGTCTGCGATATGGCTGTGGCCAACTTCTGCTCCATAGTTACCATGTGGCCATTCGATTGCAATGTTCCTTCAATGACCATCCCCAAATATACATAACGTGGAACCACTTCTAGTTGCACATTATTAATGGACCACTTCATTTAGCCTCTGCTTGATTTATTTGGCTTCACACAGTATACCCCATCTCGATCGCTAAAATCTTCCCTCAACCAGAGCCTACTGATCCCCAGATACAAGCTCCAAACAGCCGGTGGGTTCAGTTTCCCAGTTCTGGCAGCCAAACTGTGGAATTCTGTCCCCCTTACTATCAGAAACCTTCCCTTCCTGAATCTTTTCAAACACAAAGCCAAACTTTGGCTAGTCACATCAGATGACCAAGTTGCACTCTGAAAACTTGATGATCTATGTATTTCTGTACAACTACCAATGTGTTTGATTACTATGTCAATCTAAATGTTACCTCAAATGCCGTAATATTATGTAACCACTGCTTCTAAGATATGCGCCCGGTAGCCTCCGGGCCTGGTTTGCGCTATACAAATAAATAAATACAAATACAAATAGGCTATTATTTGGGTTTTTTGCATATTAATTGTCAACTCATTTTGTTGGATATATTGGGAAAAAGCGGTCAGTAGCTGTTGGAGCCCCATTGAGGTTTTCGCGACGAGCACAAGATCGTCTGCATACAATAGGGCTTGAATCAAAATGCCATTCAATTTTGGGGAGTCTCACACAATGTCCTCAAAAACATGTTTTAAATCCTGTATGAAAAAATTGAAGAGGGCTGAAGCAAGGATGCACCCCTGTTTCAGCCCTCGTGAGGTGGGAATGGATGCTGACAGCAAGTCGTCCATAGAGAGTCGAATTTGAATGGATGTATTCAAATGAAATGCATATATGATGTCACTTAATGAAGGACAGCCGGCCCTCAGCAATTTCGACATGAAAATGACTCGAGAGACCGAGTCAAATACAGAATGAAGGTCTACAAATGCAAAATAGATCGGCTGTCTAGTGGAATGGGCCTGGGCTTTAATTGCATTAAGACATAACAGATTGACAGCAGTGCCCAGGCCTGCTACAAAACCCGATTGGTTCGGATCGCGTTGTTGATTCACCAGGTTCCAGGCATTAAAGTCTCGAAGGACAAGCCAGGCAAAGATCTTACCGGGCGCATCAAGCAAGGCAATGCGTCTGTAGTTTTGTTGTAAGGAGCGATCGCCCTTCTTAAAAATGGGTATGATCAAGGATGTACACCAAGAAGCTGGAATAACGGGCGTGGTGAAGATGTTTCGAAAAATGTTATTCAGGATAATGGCCCACTGGCTAGAGTGTGACTTTAACATAAAATTATGCAACCCATCGGGTTCCGGTGCTCGCGATGTACTGGATTTTTTTAATAAGATCTTCTATTATAACTTCAGAAAAATCTAATATTCAGGGCTGAGTGGATTGGGGAACATATGTGTATTTGTCCAGTCTCTATTGTGAATAATTTCAGCAATTACAAGAAATGAGTCCATCAGCTATTGAGTATATGTCCGGTTTTGGTTTTGAGAAAGGGCAGCTGCCGAAACACGTGTAAACCTCAGGACATCATTTCTAACAACATTTCCTGGTGCAATCTGTGGAGTGGCAATCCATTGTCATTAACATTCTATGTTAGGTTGTCCCTTAAACCCACTGATTGGTTGGCATGCTATCCCAACCTTGGACTTTCGGCTCTTTAGCAGCAGGTACGAGTAACATAATTTAGGTGTTTGAATCCCATCAGACTACTCACCGTTTTCACAATTAGTCCATCATCTCTCATCAGTCGGCCATAAACCAAAGTCTTCCATTTGTAAGTGACCTGGTAACCTACTCACTGCCCTGGAACATTCAAGGGAGTCTGAGCAGACCACTATCCTCGTCTGAGGCTCTAGTGATTAGCCTTTGTCTTCGACTTCTGAGTCATATGTAAAGAGACCACAAATGTGTCAATTTCAGCCTCTTATTTACTGCTATTTGATTCAATTATGCAGGGTGATGTTACTCCTCTTGGCCTCCGTAGACTTGCTCACTCCACCTTGCATAAACTTCATAAACTTTAAATTGTCCAATACCTTGCCCGTTGCAGATGTTTTCTTCTTCCTTAATAGATTATCTTGGTTAGCTCCCCTTGTGCCTTGCAATTATTTCTTAAAATGGCATCCTTGATCCTTGACCAACATAGCCTTCCTGTTGTTCTGCACACATAGCTTTCCAGCCTCTCCTGATTCTGCAACCTTGGTCTGTCTCTGAGGTAGCTTGGTTGAATTCGACATGAGCCAGCGTCCATTTTCCTATCATGGCCGCCTTCACCACGTTTTGTATTCCTCTATAGCAAGCCTCTATATTTTTGCTTTCTACCATGCGTTACTGTGTATTTACAGTTATTGTCCAGTAAGTTACTGCATCTTCTTTAACTTTAGGTACATGTTTCTCTTGGTGCTTCAGTTACATTGTCACTCTTAAGTATTTTCATATCATTTCAGCATAGGTTTATATATCCTGTTCATGGCATCACTCTGCCCTCGTAAGACTTCTCTTTAACGTTCCATGATGTCCATAGGTGCGTGCTGACATCCTTCCATACGGCATCCTTCCACACTTTCAGACCGAGGGTACATTCTGTAGGCCTGTCTAAGTGCATACCATGTCTCATACACTCGATGCGTTATGGCAACAATACATGGGGCCTCATTACGAGGTTGACGGTAAGGGGGTAATGGCAACGGTAAGGGTACCACTGCCGTTAACCCCTTACCGCCCTATTACGAGGTCCTTTAGCGGGTGCCGCTAAGGGCGCCTGGTTCTACGGGAGCTGCTAAGAGACCAGGGAGCCCTATGGGGGCTCCAATGGGAATGGGGAATGGTTTTCAGAATGGGGATTTACCGGGTCCTCCAAGGTTGGAATGACCCGGTAAGTCCCCAAACCGAGAACTCGGACCCGGTATGCTGTAAGGGGGTAGCCATGGTGCTAGCAGCACCATGGCTACCTCTTACCTCGTAATGAGGCCTGTGGTGTCCCATATATAGCCCTTCTCATGGTGTTCCAGTATGACGACATTGAGACGGTGCGAGCTAGGGTAAATGCATCCATCTGCTATTCTACATTCTCCCCTCTGGTCGAACATTCAACCACATTCTCAGGAGGATAGCTCAGGGGCAACGTGCTCGCATAGGAAGCAAGACGACACAAAGCAACACATGTTCGATCCCCGGTCTGCGCTTAGAAACCTGTGGGTATTAAGCACGTTATAAAGAACCTATCAAATCGTATCACATTCTCTTCTTCTATTGTGTTCATCTTTTCTTCATCATTTGTCTTCATCTTCTCTTCATACTCTTTTTCATTCTCCTTTATCATTTCTTCATACAATTGTTTCTTGGGAATCAATTTCTTTGTCACCCCCCTCAGGTGGCCTGCATTCTTTATATGTTCATCCACATTCCAGATCATGTGACCGCACTCTCCAGATGGTGGGCAGAATATCCAATGTCCCATATATTTTTTATGATCCTTGGGTAGTAGAACTCGTTTCACTGAGTTGCAATGTAACCTTTCTTTATATTCTCATCGGTACTTCACTTAATCTGCATCTGCTCACCAGTTCAACAGTCTATATCAATCATGATCTTCATCCCAATAGCTTTTTTGGCTGTCTTCCGGCACTGTCCCAAGATGACCCTTATGAGACAGAATCCTAGGAACACAAACACTACTATTGCTGCAATTATTTTAAAAGCATTTACCAGCCAAGTTGGAATCCACAACAATAAAGATGAAAAAAATTACATCCCTTGCTGTCTCATCAGCTTCATCCTCCATTTTCATATGCAGGATCGTCAGCATAGTTATTGCCTCTGTCAGAGTTCCATTTCCTCCATCATGAGATGGTATGAACGTACGGCAAGAAGGCCTGATCTTGGCACACACGCCTCTTCCCTTTGCTGTAATCAGGACAAGGACATATTTGTTCTGGAGTGTCAGCCTGATGGCTCTCAATTTTTCTCTGATAGCATTATATCATTTTATTGTTAGATTGATTGTTTGCAATAGCTCCCATCTGATAATCTGCAGCGACTTGGCGTTTACATACTGGCAAAAATATAACTGTCATTATCATTGCTGTCTTGCTAAACAGTTTATGCTCATCTGGAATAATGTCATACCTCCATTGATTTTTCTGAGAATCTCTCTTCAACCAGCAGAGATTGGGTGATCTCTTCTTCCGCTGGTGTTCATTCATTGTTGGAAATGAATCAATATGGAGATGGGGAATCACCAATGCTTGAATCTATTGTAACATATTGCTCCCCAATTCTTAGGAAACTGCATCTAAGTTCTGGGTCCACGGGCCCAATATTGATCCATTATCACTGCAGTTCCTTCATTCATTCTTGGGACTTCAAGTGTCTGTCCACATCCTTTGTTTATTCCTATCAGGATCATGCCATTATTCTTGAAGCATGTTGTTGCATTCCTTAGTGGTACCATAGATACTGGTCCTGCTTCATTGTCGACCCATGTGAGTAACTTTGAATACTTAGCCCATGATTCCAGGCATTTGTCACTTACTATCTTCACTATGTTTGCCTATTATTTCTTCAATAAGTGTGCAGGGCAAGCCAATAGTCCTTCTTCACATCCAGTACTATTGAAAATATGTCCATATATCACTAGCTGAGGTTTCTCTCTTAATCTTGGCACTCCTGGTTTTTCAATTATCTCTGAGCAATTCAGCTTCTTCATCTGGGCACTCTTTATTCGTTCTCCAATCTGAGATGGATACATATGTATCTTGCTTGTTCATCCTAGTCCATTTTCCATCCTTCAGTTTTCACCTAGGTATCTTCATATGGGAATGCTACTTTTGATTGCCATCGTAACGTAGCCCAATTTCTGTCAAATTGTCCTCTGGTTGTGCATGCTGCTAGATGACCGGGGCATTTTGCATCATGTGTAGACATTTCTGTTGCAATAAATGGTAATGCTGCATTCATGGCAGGCAGTATTAGGGAACAAACATAACAGCTTTCGTCTGACGTTTTTTTTCCCACCTCTTTCATGTGCTGATACCATATGTTATTTTTTAAAAGAATTGAATTCTCTAGATACGTATTTCTATCTTCATGATTCTCCTCAATATCCCTTTTAGATCAAAATAGACCCGCAGTTATATTGTAAAACAGGCTCGCTGTACCTCTAGTGTGGACAATAATAGATGTTTCATTGACACCCTCCATATCTGTATCACTTTTCATAACAGGTTGAAATGCCATAACAATAAGGAGAATAACACAAATCATAATACCAAATGATATCACCATCAATATTCCATGAAAACCTATCGACTTTCTGGATGGTAGTGAATCTAAGAAATTTTGAAGCATCTCCATTTTGGGTTTACTTTAATATGCGAGTTTGTTATCTCCTTTTAAATCACTTTTATATAAGAAACTGAAATATAATTGTGATTATCTCTCCCCAAATAATACAATTATTCTTCTGATCTCCAAAAAATTATGTTGACTACTCTTTGTATCAGGGCTGGATAAGATTGTAATATGTAGGAAAAAAATAGCATAGTGCGTGTGTGTATTGTCACTACCATAGGCAGCATACACGATGAACGGCTCTTTTCAAACTCCAGATTCTTCTCTCATTATCTCATTTGTCTCATCTATAAATTTCACAATAACAGCAAGTCTGTTTTCTCCTTATCAAATTTGGAAAACGCTAATCCCTATCTAAAAGACTGGTGTGCTCATCATTCTCTTTATCCTTGCTTCTGGCCATCGAACGTGTCTGTATGCGCCGCTTCACTGTGGGCAGTTGCAGGAGGGGTCAGTGTTTTGCTTTTATAGGGTTTAATGTCATGTAGGTGCAGCCACGCTCTCCGTTCTTTTAATTTCATAGCAGTGGGGATAACTTCTTCTGGCGGCAACAGTAAAGACAGACACATGTGATCACATTTCAAGAGTGTTCATTAAACTGTAAATGCACGGTGGAAAAACACCTAACCTAAACCTAAATCTAGGATGGGAGCAAGCTTGAAGCATCAAATGAAAAATAAGGCAGTTCTTGTGGCGTCTTGTCAAAGTAAAAGGCCTATACTAAAAAAAAGAACTATTGCCAAATCCTTACAAATAATTACAGAAAGAGTGTGGGATAGGGTGTTCAATAAAGAAAGAAGTGATCACAAATAATAAGTCAGAATGTGATTGCCAGGGGGCTCCTTTGCCCATGTTTTGAGCACGGGACAAGGTGGATGTCCTGAGCACAACACACACTCGAGCTTTCCCAGCACGAGCCAACAGTTCCATACCAGCTCTCAGGTTTCTTCGATGGGTAAGTTTCTTTTCAATAAACAAGTCTCTTGCCTTCGAGGCCTGATGAATCCAACAAACAAACACAAAGTTCTGTTCCACGTATACTTTGGGTGTTGGCTTCACCCTTGGGTCCCCCTCTTCCGGGTGTAGACCCTTCACTAATCGTATTTAACAAATCAACTAAACAGTTCCTTTTCCAATGAACTTTGGGTGATAACTTTCCACCCCTGAATCTCCCTCTTTCGGGCCCGGACCCATCAGCTTCCCCCCTTCGGGCTCACTGTGGTTTTTCTTACTTTCATAAGTCTTAATGTCTTTTCAAACAATTCTTTAGGCTTTGCCCTTTTTTGTCGGCTTCCCTCTGCCAGGTTCACTCTTTCCAGCTTTTACAAACAGTTCACTATGGACACCCCTTGTTTGGATTCACTTTGGTCAACACACTATTCATAGGGACTTCAGGCCTTGCCCCATTTGTTAGCATCTGTTACGCTCACCTGGCTTCCACAGGGGCGTCGGTCAGACCCGGACAGCTGAGGTCTCCACCCACGTGATGCGTAGTACAGCGATGACTGACTGGATCTGCCTTCCTAATCTTGTCTGCTAAACCCGTAGAAATATTCTCCTGCAAGTGGAGAGATGGACTTAGCCACTTGTGGATTCAAGTGATGGCACCCCCACAGTCCTCCCCAACTAATCACCTCCGAAATGCCCTCACAGCAATCTCACCTTATATTCTTGAAAGATGAGCTCTCCATCCTGCGTGGATTTGCAGGGGCACGTCGATTCCAGTTACTTCACTGGTTTGAAGGCTCGGGAGAGTTCCGGAGAGTATTGACTCTGAGGTTCCTGGTGAGGACCAGTAAGTATTAAGTTCATAGAGTTCAATATGTCCGATGTTCACTCTTGTGAAAAGATGCTCTTGTGGCAGCTGGTGGCACTCAGGTAAGAGTCTGTATTACCCGGCGCTGTTCGGTAAATGTTGCACGTGGAAAATGTGTTGTTTTGTCTCTCTTTATAGATGCGGCACGTGAAAATATGGAGAGTTATGTTATGTTATGTTATTTTGCATTTATATAGCGCCTTATATACCATTGGTATGGTCTGAAGGCGCTGGGAGGTTGAACGCCCTGGGGAACCGAAGTTCATATCAGTAGAGGGAGTAGAGAGGGTCAAAAGGTGCGTGTGAGCACCGGGTATGTGTGCAGCTCGTGCGGTATCCATGTAATAGCTGCTTTCTAGCGGTAGGTGTGATGGTTGAGAGGTCAGGAGTATGTGTTCTTTCTGGCAGGATTTATCCAGATCGGATGTGGCTGCATTAGGCCTGAGGAGAACGCCTGGCTGGGGGGTGTGTAACCAGCAGTGTTTACTTAGAATGATGTGGCGTGAGCGGCGGATGTTGATATGAGAACAGTTATACCGAATGGTGTCATAGTATCCCTGTGTTCTAGTTGAGTGGTGATGTAAAGGAGAGAGTAAGCATGATGGTGTGATATGATGGGTTATATGTTCTTTCAACCGTTATCTGCATTTCAGACCATAGTATACACGTCACGCAATTCTATGCGCTCCTGTCCGTTCCATGCACTCCTATCTACTCCATGCACCCCAGTTTGCTCTATACATTCCGGTCCGCTCCATGCACTCATGCATTCCGGCCCACCCTGCACGCTCGGGTCCGCCCTGCGTACTCTAGTCTGCCCCAACATTCACAATTCTGTCTAAGTGTGGACATGCTAATATTCACCTTTCTGTCTAAGTGTGGACATGCTAACATTCAAGGTCCTATCTAGATGCAATGCAGGCCAATATTCACAATTCTGTCCAAGTGTGGATATGCTAATATTCACAACTCTGTCTAGGTGTGGACATGCTAATATTCACAATTCTATCTAAGAGTGGGCATGCTAATATTCACAATTCTATCTAAGAGTGGACATTCTAAGAATCACAATTCAATCTAGATGCGACGCAGGCCAATGTTCACAATTCTATCTAAGAGTGGGCATGGAAGTATTATGGCACTCTATGTTATTGGTAGGTAAGATAGAGTGGCAGGGGTTTTCTGGAGTAGAGTGATTGCTCTACTCCCCACCCATGCCACACTCACGGTTTTTGTTGGTGTCTGTTGGCTGCTGGCTTCCTTGGCGTCCCCTTGCCGACACCTGCTGACACTTCCTGGAGCCGCCTCTGTTGGAGCCACCCTTGGCCTTGGGGCCCTTAGCCGGGGGCTGCATGGGCAGAGGGCTACCCTGGGAGGACCAGTGATGAAGGGTGAGAGGACCAATGAGAACGGGCCTGAGCGGGTTGGGAGGCAGGAGGGAAGGGAGAGAAGGAAGAGGGTGCGGAGTGGGAGCGGGCTGCTGGGGGATCAGAAAGGCCTCTGGATATGGGGTCAGCCACAAAAGCCTGCTGCCTCTGGGTGTGAAGGAGGCAGGCAGGAGGCACTGCGGCCGCTAGGCCCAACGAGGAGTCAGGCTCCACCAAACAAGGGAGGGGGTGGGCCAGGAGGCGGGAGAAGGGACGCGGGAAAAAGGCAGGGGAAGCAGGATGGCGATCGGGGGCAGGGGGTCAGCCACACAGGCCGAGATGTTGCTCCCCAGGGCCCAGGACGGTCCTTGGGGGGTGCACTCACCTTCTGCCTCTGGGTGTGAAGGAGGCAGGCAGGGGGCACTGGGGGGAGTCACAAAAGGATGCCTCCGGTGGTAAATCAGGTAAGTCTATGGTGGTAAGAATTATATTTGTTGGTTCCCTCGGCTCACCTTGTGGTTTTCCTTTGTCTCCTAGGTGCTGAAGTTCGGCGAAGAAATGATGGAGGCAGCGCCAAACCGAATGATGCTGTGAATACTGGTGAGTATGGCGCGGCGCTGCAGCTGGAGGTGCGGCGCGTGCAGAAATTATGTTCTTTACAGGTCCGGAGACGAGATGGATCCAGAATCAGGTGTGGAATAGAAATAAGTTTGTTTTCTAATGTTGTCCCCTTCTTTCCTCTTTGTTTTAGGAGCTCCGGATTCAAGGCGGGCGTGGCAGAAGACTGGATGCAGGCTGCAGGCATGGTGAGCGTTACGCTGCTGGATGCAGAATAACGCGAAGCGTGTGTCGCTGGTCGGGCGTGGTTAAATAGCCTCAAAAGTAGTCCCAGGTAAGAAGTCCCTAGAACCACACCCGAGTAACAAATAGTCCCTGTAGAAAAATAGTCCCTTTCAGGCTTCATGTTGGATTGGAGCCATTTGCAGCATGCTCTGCCTGAGGTAAGTAATGACTATGACCCTGGCGCCTTAGGTGCCAGGACTGATTTCTACTATGAGCCTGGCGCCTAAGGCGCCAGGACTGAACCCAGATAACCCCTAGCTGGGGCTGCTGAGGTTTTACTAAATGTCTAGATGCCTGCTCCCGGGGCTGATGGGCTTGGTCCGGATGCCTGGGGGTAGGCATCATGACAGCATCCCTCTGTCGGGTTCACTCTTGCCAACTTCTATCAAACATTTTGTTATGGACATCTCTCGGTCGGATTCACTCTTGTCAACATATTCTATGGGAATTTTAGACTTTGCCCTTTCTTGTTAGCATCCCTCTGCCGGGTTCACTCTTGTTAACCTTTGTAACACACTGTCCATGCACTAGTTTCACCAAGCAGGATTCATCTCCCTTTCATTTACAATCATCTGTCGGTCAAAGACTTTCTACGGTACAGAGGATTTTACAAGACCCCTGTATGACCACTTTGACCTCTTCTCTCCTCTTCCCAGGGGCTTCTGGTTACGGTAGTTTCTACCATTGCGTAATCGCACAGAGTTTCCTGCCTGAGCAGCTATGTGGTGCCGGGCTCCTCTGCTGCTAGTTTTCCATCAAGTGTCTTTAAACCTTTGAAAGTTCAATTTAGCCGTTGGCTACATTTCGATCAACACAGTTAGGTTTCTTATCGATTCTCTGCTCGACTCACCAGCTTTGATGAACCCCTTGGCTTTCTTTCTCTTTGGAGTCAAGGTTGGTACCACAGAGTCAAGCGTCGTTCCCTGGCTTGGTAATCAGCGGAGGAGGGTCTCGGGTACCGTTGACATCTGCTGCAACACACGCTGGCTATTGGTTGCGGGCTTATGATTCCTTCTGCAGAGGATTCACAGGCCTTGGTCAGAAAGCGCAAGGTTGCTTCTCTCCTTGTCACCCTCTCGGTATGCGCCGTCTTTCTCCTCCGCTTGAACTGCTGTGCTGAGTTAGCTCTCACATTGTGCAGTTTGCCTTGCTCGTCCTGTGCTCTCGTACTCCACCTTTTATCCCTGTGGGGAAGGGAAAGGGCCATCAGGTGTGTGTAATTCTGGTTAATTGCCTGACACTGCCACACCCTTGTGTCAGGACATGCCAGGTAAACATCGCTAGTGTTAGTCTATTGTCTTTTGTGTTGTGCAAAAGTGTTTGTGTTGGAAAAGGGGGTGTTAGAGTATTAGAGTATCCTACGGGATATACAGAGGAAGAGGTATTGTATGGGATTATAACCCTCCCACTAGAGGGATTTCTGGTGAGAACAAAAGGGTGGTTTTGTAGGGTTTGGGCCATGAGTAACAGAGTTTGTGGGAACTATAGTTGTTGGTCGCATTCGACTTGGAAGTCGGAAAATGTCAGTCAGAGGGACAGGATTGGTAGGGTTTATGAAACAAACGCGGGTAGCCGGAATCGTGAACTGAACTGAGGGGATTATGAGAACAGTAGTGTTTTGTTAAGGTAGTTGGGTGTTCGGAAATGAATTATCAGAAGGATGTGGAGAAGAATGGTTGGGGTTATTCTGTTGGGCAACCTGAAAGCACTGATTCCGAGAGAGGTTATTTTTGATTGCAACAGGGTTTGGGTCTTTCATTGGTTTACCAGAGGTGTAATAAAAGAGTTTCACTAGGAAGAAGGGAGATAGATGTAGTATAACCTACAAAGGTTTTAGGGATCTCCGTCTCCTCTCCTTCTTCCTCTGCATAAAACCATGTCTCACCTGGGATTTTCCCCCCTCCCGAGTACAACCATGGGCTCCCTTACCGAGGGCCTCCTCCCTCGCTTGTCCACCCCAAGGGTTGGGATCTGAGCATGCCAGCCCTCCCCTGGCTGCTTGAATAAGGGATTCCCGAGGTCTACTTGGGAGAATACCCTCAGGTTTCTAACAGTGCAAATTAATTTGTGAACCAGCACCTAGTCGCCTGGATACAAACTTGGGGACTTTAGCAATTCTTCTGTTTCAAGAGACTGATTATCTTTGTTGATACTTTTTGACCCCTCCCTTTGTTTCTTGATCTGTTGAGACATGAAAGAAATACTTGCAGTTATTGTTGTTAGGTAATCATGCATCTCATCCCCTAATGTCTTCACTACAATGTGGGAATCAGATTTTACCCTAGTTGGAGAAGCAAGTGGGGTTTTCAAACAGTGTCCAGTCACCGACTCATGAGGAGTTAGATTGTGATCTGCGCCAGGCTGATTTCTCAGGGCATATACCGCAACAGGCAGGCAATTTAACCATCCCTTTATAAGGTTATTTTGAGCTTTGCTATCGTTTCTTTTAATGGTCCATTTAATCTCGCACAGAGGCCATTCACCTGTGGGTGATAAGCAGAAGAAAACATATGTTTGATCCCTAATAGAAGAACTATCTGTTCAAACAGCTAATTTGAAAATGCGGTCCATCGTCAGGTCGCAAAACCTCACCCCCCACTTGGGAAACACCTTGCATGCATGGAACCTGGTGGCACACAAGCCCTCAGGATGCGTGCATGGACCTGCCTCAATCCATCTAGAAAAAGGACATACTACTACCAGCATATATCTCTAGCCATTGCATGTCTGAAGCATGTTCATATAATCTCTACGTAGATGTTGAAACAGGACATTGGGTCTTGGAATTGCTCCTCGTACTGTCCACAAGGTGTGCCCTGCAGTCAATTTCTGGCACACAAAGCAATTTACAATGGACTGTGCAACATGCTCTAATAGGTTCTTGTGAGAACCACTCTTTTGCAATTGTAGCAGCAAGACTCTCTTGAGTTGTGTGTGCTGGGTAATGAAGCTGCTCCAGTGCTATTCTCAATAATGCTAGATGCATAACTAGTTTTCCAGTGCTATCCTGTCTCCAAATTGCTTCAGTGCAGGATAAAGAGCACCCCCGCTTTCTACATAAATCCTGTTCTTCTTGTGGGGCTCGACCTTGTATTTCAATTAACTGGACAATAGACCACATGCTAAAGCCCTCTTTAACCAACATGCATCGTCCTGTCATTTGTTTAACATCTTTTTCTTCAAGACTGGACATGGGTGGATAATAGGCTACATTTTTGGCCTCTACATGTGCGGCATCATTTCCGCAGGAAATTAAATCTGTTCTTTTGGAATGCATTGAGCATTTTATGACTGCTAGGAATGCTGGGAGACTTAATGCTTCTATAAGCCTATCCAATAGGGCTGCATGTTGCACTGGAGTGCCGTCTGTGTGGAGGAAGCCCCTCCTTTTCCAGCATGACAAACCTCTGTATAAAGGTGACGCCACATAGGCAGAGTCAGAGTTCACTGTCACTTCCTCTTCCTCACATTTCTGCAGCGCTTCAATGAGCGCAACTAATTCTGCAGCCTGTGCTGAATAATTCGAAGACAGTCTCATACTTGTCACTACCTCAAATTCACCTTCTCGATTCAGCTTTATTACTGCTGATCCAGTTTGCCTTTCACCGGTTTTCCGGTCAATTCTCAAAGAACCATCAATAAAAACAAGTTCCCCCATCCCAAGGGCATTTTCTCTAGCCTGGGGAATATCAACATCACATTCAATATACATTGTGCAGTCATGTACATAATGATCCTCGCCTACTAGGTTCTGCCATGAACATTGCTGGATTTACTGTCTTACATCTAACAATTTTGATCGCAGGGTTGGAAATAAACACATCATACCCAGATGCGCTTTTTGTGGTCAATGTACTTTTGGATTTCTCTAAAATTGCAAATAATGCATGCTCTATGAATAACATTATTGTGCATCAGATTGTTATGCTAGAAGCCTTTTCAATTATTAATGCAGCAGCAGCTAAAGATTGCTCACAGGGATAGTGTCCTTTCATAACAGGATCTAAAATACCACTATAATAAGCCAATTGTTTATGTCCATGTCCTGATATCATCTTCTGTGTGAAGACTGCAGTCATAACTTCTCCATTTGAGTGCTAAAATAAATAAAAGTCTTCGTTATAATCTTGGGTCCCCAGCACAGTGTCTGTACTGATTGCCTTTTTTAATTCTTCAAATCCTTCAATCATCTCATCTGTCCATGTTATGGAGCTTTTGTCCACCTGTGTTTCTTTGAGTCCTTTTAAAAGTTGTTGAATATATGTGCTGTAATCGTAAACCCAGGCTCTGCAATAGTTACATAAGCCGGGAAACTGTTGCATTTCCCTCTGTGTTTTAGGTGCTGTGCTTTTCATGACTACTTCTACTCTTTCAGGCGTCACTTTTCTCCCTTCATGAGAGATCAACTTTCCTATGTACAAAACCTCTTCATGACAATATTATAACTTCTCTTTGTCTGCCTTGTATTCTTTCTCTGAGAGTATAGTCATGAGTTTAACTGAGTCTTCTCTGCATCTTTCTTCTGTCTCACTGAACACCAAAATGTCATCCACATACTGGATTATTACACTTTCGAGATGGACATTACCAAGATCCACATGAAGCCTTCTGTTGAAGATTGAAGGGGACTCACAGTACCCTTGGGGCAAACAAGTAAGTTTCAGGTGAATCATTCTATAGGAAAAGGAAGTCAACTCTTGGGAGTCTTTATGAAGGGGAATCAAAAATAATGCATTTTTTAAATCTATAACTGTGAAATATTAGCCTTTGATGGGATATTACACAGTATTGTTGCAGGATTGGAAACTAAAAGAAACTCAGCTTCGACTATATTGTTTAGGGGGTGGAGTTCCTGTATAAATCGCCACAACCCCCCCTTTGATTTCTTCACAGGGTACACAGCAATGTTACATGATGAATCTGATGGCACTAATATGCCTTGCTTCATTAAAGCGGAAATTGTTTCAAATATGCCTTGATCTGCCTTTCTGCACATGGGATATTGCTTTGCTACCGGTAAAAGGTCTCCCGGTTTTAATTCAATTTAAACTGCACCTATCCCTTTTAATAGACCCACATCATATGGGCTTGTGGTCCATTAAATCTTTGGCACGTTCTCTAAGTCTTCCTTCGGTATTTCTATATTCCTTACGTTAATCCAATAAGTGAGACTTATATAAAACACTAGCTCACTGTCAGAGTACTCATCTCTAAACAGTTCTTTGTCAAATCTGTCAGCCTATATCCTTCAATGAGGGCTATCATGGCTCTCCATCCTCTTCCTTCATCGTCTGTCCCATGAAGCATCACCCTTTCTTCTTTGACCACTGTTGCTTCTAACTCTAAGGGGATAATCTGCCCTTCCTCATCGTCCATGGGGCTCTCTGGCCTAAGCAAGAATTTATCAGGTATTCTCAAAATGTTAGCAAACAAAGGGGGGGGTCTGGGAATCTCTCTACAAGCACAAACACAGCCCAATGACCTGTTCTTGGGTGAATAACCCCTGGGAGAGACTCTACCAAGTCGGGGCAACCATGATAATAAGATAGTCACTACATATAAAAATACCTCTGTATCTAAAGTAACTCCTCTTAGTGCCTTATGGTCTGTAAAGGCTAATATAAACTCTCCCACATTCATATAATGTATCCCTGCAGTATAACACAGTTTTTTTTAGTTATTTATTTATTTCAGTTGTATAGTGTGCAAACAACACATAGGCATTAAGGCACTGTTACAGGTCAATTATCTCACAGTGGCATCATCAAACAATACATTATGGCAGCGGTATTCAAAGTGTGGGGCACGACCCCCCAGGGGTCCACGGGTGCATCCCTGGGGGGCCCTGAGAGCTCAGCATGAAATAAAAAAATAACAAAAAAAAATCTTTTATTTTTTAATAGATTGTAAGAAATGGGCAGGGATGGCTCACATGGTCGGGCTGAAGCATGAAAGGGTCTCAGGCATCAATGAAAAAGTAACCCGCAGTTGTAAATGGATATTCATTCCTTTAGTCACAAACTGGGCCTCATTACAACTATGGCGGTACAGTAACAACGGTGCTGGTAAGCTACCGGCACCGTTTCTACCGTATCGCCATAGTAGGAGTTGTGCTCGTGGGTGCCTGACAGCCCGCCAGGTCTGACCTGGCAGGCCGTGCAGCACCCGCAAGCACAGCTCGTCGGATGCACCGGTACCGTTATTAATGGTGCCGGTGCAACCGAGCTCCCCATTCCCATTGAGCCCTATGGGACTCAAATGGGAATGGGTATCTACCGGTACCGGAACCCGCGAAAGGGCAATTATCAGGTCCACCTAACTCGGCATGACCCGGTAATTGCCCATTCGCTTGTGCCGGACCAGGATGCAACTCTGGCAGCAGCCGTGCTGGTTTTACCAGCACAGCTACCACCAGGGTTGTAATGAGGCCCACTGTTTCAATAGTACCCAAGGGGTTTCTTTGTGTTAAAATGTAAGTAAATTGTGATATATTCAGCAACAATGGTCAAAATGAATAACTGCATAGTTAAGTAACTCATCAAACTGGTCCACATTGGCCAAAATGATGGCCCATTTTGACTGGCCCACACTACATTTTTGGTACAGGCATTGCCCTATAGGCCAGTCCGAGCCTAGCGGCTCATCCATAATGGCGAGGGGGCGCCCACCCAGTGGCCCCTCACCAATTATGGAGGAGCTAAGGAGCCATCCCAGTGAAACAGTGAGCACTCCCTCAGCTGCTTTTTCCAGCTGATGGAGTGCTCCTGGGCTTTCTGAACTGTCAAAGGGAAACACTGTTTCCCTTTGACAGTTCAGTTTAGTTCCCCAGCCGCACATGCTCACTGAGCCATGGAAGTGCTGGGGCGTTTTGCTTCGGCAGCATTGCATAGCTCATTGGAAATGCTGGTTGGGGCACTGCATGTCTGTATGTCCGAGGGGGAGCTCCTGCGCCTCCTCTCACATACAGACAGAGCAGCCTGGAGCAAGGCGTTTCAGCACCCACACGCAGGCCAATGCAGAAGGTATGTTTATGTTCACTGCTTTTATTTAAACATGTGTATGGATGCGTGCATGCTTATGTTATGAGTGAGTGTATGGTGATGGATGCTCATGTGAATGATAGAGTGATTGCTGTATGAATGTGCAGTGCCTTGCATACACACATAATCATGTTGATTGTGTTATGCCCAGTGGGGCCCAGGGGACAGGGATGGTATCTTTTTACTGGACATCTATCATAGATGTCCAGTAAAAAATGTCATGCCTGACCCCTAGGCCCCCTAGCACTAATTGTAAACTGTTTGGCTATTTACCCATTTTTTTGTTAAAAGTATGCTCTACAATGCAACATTTTAACCCATTATTTAAAAAAAATTCACAGGGGGAAACCCCCCCGAACCTCCCTTTATTGGTTCAGGCTCCCTCACTATACTCGGTCGCTATGACATTTTTGGGGGAAATAGTTATGCCCCCCCCCACTTAAAAAAAACACCAACCGCCACTGGCCCTCAGACTGTGTTGGGAACGGGATGGGGGAACCCAGGGAATATGGTGGGAGCACAATGGTCGGGAACCAGGGGATAGTGGTTGGAGCAGAGTGGGGAGAGCCCAGGGTGTGTGATGGGGTGGGGAGAGACCAGGGACTGGGTAGGAGTGGGATGAGGGAGCCCAGCGACTGTGATGGGAGCAGGTGACGGTGCGCAATATATACTGTTCATTTGGCATTTCTGGGGGGTCCCGACCTGCCCACATTTTGCTCAGGGGGGGCCCCGGCCCAAAAAGTTTGAAGACCACTGCATTATGTTAACACAGGTACAAGGTATCACAGTTGACACATTGGCCCTCATTACGACCCTGGCGGATTTTTTCCGCCATCGACGGACTTTCCGGCCATGGCGTAAAGTCCGTTTACGCCATGGCGGATGGTGGACTTACCGCCCCATTCCGAGGTCGGCGGGGCGGTAAGTCCCCATTGACCCATTTACCCTTCCCCATTCCCATTTCGGCCCCATAGGGTATAATGGGAGTGGGGAAGGAGTTAATTACGCCACCGTAAATTACGGTGGCGTAATTAACACCAAGGTCCCATAGCGCCATGGATTTTTACGCCCGCAAAAAGCGGGCGGAAAAATGACCATGGCGCTATGGGAACTCGTAGTTGGCGGTAAGGGGTCGGCGCAGCTAACGCTGGCGCAAACCCCTTACCGCCAGGGTCCTAATGAGGCCCATTGTCATACAGTACAGAAGTGTAGCAAGATCAGGATCAGATAGAGCAGGTGCTAGGGTGTTATAGATGCTGTTATATACACTATTCCTTCATCAATAAAAGAAATCTTGAGATATCATCAGTAAAAGATTTAGTCATGTTAAGTTGTCTCATCAGGTCACATCCTAATATGTTAACTGGCATCTGCCTAGAATATAATAATGGCATTGACATACTGTGTTCCCCTATGGAGATTGGCAATTAGTCTGTAAAAGGAACTAAACTCATTGTTCCAGAAAATCCCTGAGCATTCATGGCAGTACCTGAAATTGGGTATTTTCCCTCAAGGACACAGGAACGAGGGGCTGCAGTGTCTACGACAAAAGAAAATGTCTTGCCTCTTAATGTTACCCTGACCCTTTGTTCCTCTTGGGGTCTGGTATCACTGATAGTACTGAACACATCAGGTTGCACCGTGGGCTGTCCTGTTGGGGGTATACATTCATCCCTGTACCTGTTAAAGGATTTCCTTCCATCACAGTCACACTTCCCAATTTGGATGCGAGTTCTTGTTGGGCTCCTGGGGTCATGTTCCATTGTGGTACCGTAGCCTGCAGTATCTGTGCTTGCTGCAGTTGTACATGCTGTGCTTGCATGGGTACTTGTTGTGGTTCCCTTTTGGTGCTTGCATTTACAGTGGAACTGACTGCATTTGTTGGGGTTGCAGCGCATATGTCTGACCCTGCGTGTGATCTTGGGCATACTATTCCTGTGGTTTTATATTATATAGTGGAGCATAACCCATCCCCCATCTTGGAGCTTGCCAATTCTGTTGCAAGCCTCCTCTGCTTCTGCAAGTCCTAGCAATGTGTCCTATTCTTCTGCAATTCCAGCATTGTTGCAGCTGTCTGACATTAAATCCTCCTCTTCCCTGGGGGTTTCAAAATCCACCTCATTCTACTCCTCTAGGCCCAATCCCTCTTCCTCTTGGCCAAAGGTTGTACCCACTCTGGTCTGTGGCATACCCTGTGTTATTTTGATGCCCTGACTGCATCTTCTGTGTCACCCCCTTCATTACTTGTCAATACCACTCCCTCTATTGCTATTTTTGACAACTTCTTCTGGACTAACTTCGCATCCTCCTACTTTCCATTCTCAGCTTCCTTTTTATTTTTCTCCTGAATTAATTGGCAGTGATGCACGATTGTTAATTGTATTTCTGGCCATGGCTTGGCTTCCATTCCCACCTGTTTCTTCAATTGCTGTTGCACTGGCTTGGGCAGCCCCTGATACAAAATATGATGAAATAATACTACAGTTTTATGCCACAGTTCACAAGTCTCCTGGCACCATCTATCTTGAATATCTTTAATATAAGCAACAAGGTCTTCATCCTCCCCTATTTACCTAGTCATAATCACACCCAAGTCTGATGTATCGGGATACTGCACTCTGAGCGTGCGCCATACATCTGCTGTGCAATTATTAAATGGCACTCCATCATGTGTCGTATTGTGCACAGTCACACCTGCGTACCCTGCTCATTTCCAAATGCTGTCAAATCTCTCCCCTAGAATAGCTGCTTGTATGCCTTTTAAATCACCTATAGCTAGCATCATTCCTGATTTCAATCTCTGTAACTCATGAATCCATTTTCCCTCACCAGAAGTCAAACTCATCAATTTACATCTTAAATTGTCTTTATCCACCTGTGACCAAGGTATATATTGTGGTTGTCCTCCTCCCCTCTCCAATAATGGGAATTGTGAAAATCCTGGTCCATAATAATACTTGCCTATACTCCTCGTCCTCCAGGCAGGGGATATTTCCGCTGTACTGCTCGATCGTGCTTGTGGTCGCTCAGTATATGGTGTCGATTCCGTTTTATTTTTCTTTAGGATTGTCCAGGTCTGACAATTTTACCCCTTTTTATATGCTTATTCTCTTAAAAATCTGCATGTGCCCTCTCTTTGCACCACCTCGTTCTCCTCCCTTTCTTCGTCTGACATCATTATGCCCAAACTTGTGTGTCTGTTGTCCTTCTCTGCATCATTGAGATCTAATCTATTTAAAGACAATGTTCAGTACTCGAATGTCATGATGTCATCTAACCTACCTTTGGTTCCCCTTAATAGGGATACCTCTGCTTTCTTTTGAGTTTTATGCTGTCGTTATCCCTTAGTTGCCTGTATAAATTCCCAATTCTTTGCTCGATATCTTCTGTGTCTTGCCCATCTGCCCATGCTGATCTCGGCATTCCTTGCAGCTCCCTACGGGGCTGTTTTGACCCTCTCTCTCCCTCCAAACGTTCTTGCGCATCAATCAGCACTATGCTCCTATGACATCTCGTCGTCTTTTAATCCCCTACTCCTGTTAATTTCTTCTTGTCATCTCCTCATTTCAATCAATTCATCTTCCTCTCGCCTTCTTTGCAACCTACGTACTTTCATTCTTTGGGCTTCTATTGCTTCTCGTTTCTTCTCATCTCATCTCCCCTTTTCTTTCCTTGCCTCATATCTTCGTTCTTCCCTTTGCTCGCATTCTTTATCCCTTTCTTCCTTGTATGCTCTTTCCGTTTCCGTTTCTTCTCTTACCTCTCTTTCTCGGACCCCATCAATGCCCTTATCGTCTAGCTTAAGTAATATTTGTCCTCCCATCCATTTATTCTCTGCTATCGTTATTCCCTTGGCCTTATCCTTTATTTATTTCTGTTTCCTTCCTTCTTCCTCTTTCTCCATGTGTCTGTCTTGCCTGCCCTTTCTCTCATCGTGCTGTTTACTTTCATTGTGTGATAATATATCTTTGCTTTTGCTCTCTTCTGCATTATCCTCGTTGTTATAAGCGAGGGCACATATGTAATATTAACATACCCCACTGCTGCTTTCAATTCCTTTAAATGGTAAAATCCCTTCTATGCTTTTATCCTCAAGGAGAAAGGGGAGCGAGAGTTGTTTTAACCTCTCCTTTATGCCGAATGAGCATCCACTCCCTCTTGGCTGGATCTTCATTTCTCACTCTGGTACATCTTCAATAATTCTAAAATGGCCAGCCTTTTCTGTAACTTTTTTCCCTTATATGTGGAATGCAAATAAGTTGTCATATGCCACAATATGATTTTTGACAGTGAACCCTCCTGAGGCCATGACATGAGTGTCTTATTAGTCGTGCCTCAGACCCATTCCAAATGATACTTCCTTATCTTCGCTGTATATCTCAGAAATGTCCAATACAGATGTACATGAAGAGTGTCGCCCATGTTGACGAGTTGATTTTGATCGTCAATACTGTCCCGTCTTTTTATTCGATTTCCATTTCATCAAATATACCACACTGATCAATTGGCACAGGCACCATCAATCACTGTTTATAATCCCAAAAGGAAATATTTTTACTGCTTACTTTTTTATTAAAAAAATCCATATAATGATATTCTGTTTGCTGCTTCGTTTACACTTTCTATCACACTTTATCTCGTTGTTTTATTATTATTGTAAGCGTCTCTTCTTTATGTATATAATTTCCTTACATTTTTACCCTCTTGATTGACATAAATCTCTTAGTTCAAATGTTCACCAATCTCCTTCATTTTTTTGTATTGTTTTTTATTTATTAGCCTAAACACAATAAAAGCTTTATATTGACATTGAACGACGGACAGACCTACAGATATTCGCTCACAGATAAGCTATCCAGCTTGGAGCAGGCACCTTTAACAAGGAGGCCCTCAAACCGCACTGCCTGCTTGGTAACCCCCACGCTTGGGGACTGTCTATGTAACCCTACAGTTCCCCTACCCGCACTTGACACCTGATGCCCGCAGTTACCCTTGCACTTGCCACTTGCTGGCCGCTACTTTTACTTACTGTTATTATCTATTATCATTTACTGCACTGTCCCTTCCCCCATCCCATGCACTTGTGCGATCTGAATGATACCTGGCCCAGAAGGATCGTTGTCTGTCCTCCCTTAGTTCCCCTTCCCTTGCCTCGTCGGGCCTTGAAACACTTGTGTATAGGAGCGACATAAACGTCATATCATATATCATTTTGGTGCTGGACTGCCCATCTGGGAGGGACAAAGACTGATATGCAAATTGATACTTCCCATCTGTGAAAGGTACAGTGAGCTAAAGTGTGGCTGCAGACTCTCAAGTAGGTACCTTCCCAAAGAACAGGTCAATGGGCCGTGTTCGTTCTCACAGAGGGATGCCTATGGACTATTTTTTGATTGTTTAAGGGACTTATGTTTAGTCACCCAGAGTTTCCTAGGGTCATCCAGACATGGAACCCTTGCTCACTGTGCTCACAAAAGCACAGCTCCACCTCACTGATGAGCCCAACAAGGCTGAAAAACGTGTCTGGGGTTGCTGTTGGTACTCTTGTTCAGAAGGGAATTGTCATAGCATTTCGGTGCTGGACTGCCCATGTGGGCGGGACAAAGACTGATATGCAAATTGATACTTCCCATCTGTGAAAGGTACAGTGAGCTAAACTGTGGCTGCGGACTCTCGAGTAGGTACCTTCCCAAAGAACAGGTCAATGGGCCGTGTTCGTTCTCACAGAGGGATGCCTATTGACTATTTTTTGATTGTTTAAGGGACTTATGTTTAGTCACCCAGAGTTTCCTAGGGTCATCCAGACATGGAACCCTTGCTCACTGTGCTCACAAAAGCACAGCTCCACCTCACTGATGAGCCCAACAAGGCTGAAAAACGTGTCTGGGGTTGCTGTTGGTACTCTTGTTCAGAAGGGAATTGTCATAGCATTTCGGTGCTGGACTGCCCATGTGGGCGGGACAAAGACTGATATGCAAATGGATATTTCCCATCTATGAAAGGTACAGTGAGCTCAAGTGTGGCTGCGGACTCTCGAGTGGGTACCTTGCCAAAGAACAGGTCAAAGAGCCATGTTTGTTTTCACAGAGGAGCGCCTATGGACTATATATATATATTTTTTAGGTTTTATGTCCTCTTCATGGCATCATTCTGCTCTCGCCAGACTTCTCTTTGACATTCCATGATGTTGAAAGGTGCGTGCTGACATCCTTCCATACTTTCAGTGCAAGGGTACATTTTGTATGGCTGTCTATGTGCATAACGTCTCTCATTCACTCGATGGGGTTTGGGAACAATACAGGGTGTCCCACATATAGGCCTTCTCCTGCTGTTGCAGTATGACAGCAGTGAGGGGGGCAGGAACTAAGGTAAATGCATCCACCTGCTCCGCTACAGTTCCAGTGAGAAAGCCCTCCTGGCGCGGCTTGTTTTTTGGTCTCAGGAATTGATAGATTTGAGGCTACAAACAATGGCAGGTGCCTTGCTGTGCTTAAAGGCTTTTGGTGACTTGCTTTGTCACAGTGGTCTCCGATTTGTCATTTGTTGTGGTGTGAAAGACGTCCTGGGGATGTTTTATTTTTTTTGATAAACATCAGGCAATTATCTTTGCAGTGAGCGAAATTGGGTTTCCCAGGAAAGAGCTTCTTTGTGTGGTCTGTTATTTCCAAGTCAATAATCCTTATGGTGAGGAATTCCTCTGAGATTTGTGTTGGCACGATACAGAAATAGCAAATTCTTGGTGACCAGGTACTGAAATAGCCAATATTTTGGGAGGCTCCCAGGGACGGAAGCCAGCATTGCCAGTGTAAGTCACTTTCATGCAGCTGTGCCAACAATATATATGTCAGCATCGCCACCGTAAATAACTTAATGAAGCTGTGTTCATAATGAACACACACATTCAGCGTGTAAATCACTTTAATTAAGATGCAGCCATAATATAGTCCAGCACTTGTCAATTTAATTAAAAACACTCTTATAAAGCTGCAAACTTCCTGTTGGCCCGAATCGTTGCTAGTATGGTCTTTGTAACTCACTTTTATTAAGCTGCAGCCACGATCTATGACACTATGGCAGTGTAGATCAGCTATGAAGCTGCAGCCGCAGGCTATGCCAAAATGGTCACTGTACATCACTTTCAAGAAGTTGCAGCCTGGTTGCCATATTCTATGGCAGAATTTTCACTGTAATCATCGTCATGAAGGTGTAGCCACAATCTATGTCATTATGATCACTGTAAATCACTTTCATGAAGCAGCAGCCTAATGGCCATGATCTATGCCAGTATGGACACTGTAAATCACTTCCAGAAAGCTGTGTTCACAACCCAGGTGAGCACGATCCCTGTAAATTACTTTCCTGTGCTACAACCAGAACCTAGCCCAATAGGGTGACTGTAAATCACTTCATGAAGATGTGGCCACAATCAATGCCACTAACTGTGACAATGCATACCTTTCATGAAGCTCTAGTTCAGCTACAGTCTATATCAGTAATGGGCACTGTAAATTAATACAATTTCACTTCCATCCTATAGTCGCCAAACACATGCATATCACGCATTGCTCTTGCACACACACATTGCACACTCACAGTTGGTCTCTTTCTATCTCACACACATGAACATTAAAACACACTTACTCACTCAGAAACATACACAAGTGCACACATTTCAAATTTTGCACACATACTGCAATACAGACACTAACTCATAAAATATTATTTTTTCTTGTTTTAACTTACCTTGATAAAAATGGTGCTGCTTAGGGAGTGGTGTACTGCTCTGGAACAAGTTGAGCCAGGCATGCAAGCAGGCTTTTAGTTGCCTAGCAACCAGTGGAATGGCACAAATGTGGGGTCAGAGCTGCATGCATACCTTTTTAAAGACAGGTTTCTGTATAAAGGCTGCATGCCTCCAGTGCTCCCCTCATCTTTTAATGCACATTTCTTATTGTTGTGGAATTATGCTCTGGGGGCCCCCTGGACATTGGCAGCCCTGCACCGTGGGGGCAGCAGGGGCCCTGTTATGCCATACCTTTTGTCTGATGGTGTAAAATCAATAGACAAGGCTTTGAAGGTACAAGCAGAACTTCACAACATTCCGAGGCGAGTCACACCACTAGACAAGTCTACAGTTGACCCAGCAGAGCCGTGACAGCTAGAGATATGCATGTCTACACCACATGAGTGAAGCAAAACAAAAGCGGTGAAGGCTGGAAAGTTTTGAATGAATCTTAACCTCTGGCATTGCTCTGGGCAACCCTGCATGCCATCATTCTTCTCCTGCCAAGCAGTTACAGAAAGGGGAATGGTTATACACAAATCAAGCTTGGTTTTACCCCAATAGGGGCAGTGCATAGCAAACTACTTGGTCATATACCTTCTGCACAAGACCACAAGCACCTACAAACATGTTTTATAATCATTGGGCACCCTCAGTGAGCTCCTGCTTTCTTTACTCAGCACAGCAGGCATGGGGCCTACTTTGGGACATACTCATCCAACTTTGGGTGACTATAGCAAAAACAAAAGCGCTGTTGGCTGGAAAGTTTTGGATTAATTTGTACCTCTGGGATTGCTCTGTTATGATTAGGCAATAGATCTAAAGAAATAGAAAAGGCATATGGGTATGCTTCACATCCAGCAACCTGAAGGTCAAGACCTCCTGCCCAAGAGAGGCCACGAAAGAAAAAGTGGCCAGACTACATGCCTCAGAGAAGCCTCAAAAGTAGTAAACAGGGTGAGGCCCACACATATGAGAGGCTTCACAACTGGAAACAAGCAGCACAAGATCTCATGCCATTTTTCTATCGCTAAACAGCAACATTAGTCACTGTTTTTAGAGCACGTTCATCAATTCTGCAAAAATGCATATAAAAGAAAATCCTGGAAAACGCATCTAAAATACAAAACCAAAATCGACAAGACCAGTTACCGGAAAAAACAAATGTTCTCTTACCCGTTAGTATGATGCAATCGCCTGAGAGAAGTCCTTCTGGCCACACCCACCTGGAACAGGACAGCAGCAACACGCATTCAACCCTGGCAGTGATCAAATAAAGCAAATGGCACCGAGTAGAGGGGCATCGGCCTGGCATAGAGAAAGAACGTACCGGAACTAGTTCAAGGGCATAGAAGTCCCATACCTCTCTGAGCTCTCACAATTAAAAACATCAGACACGTTGTTGTGTGTGTTACAACTCTCTGGCACCCACCGGAGTACCAGTGAGCCCTGCCCGACCACAGACTAACACCAGCAAAGCTGCGTTCGGTTCGGGCTCCATGGTCGCACTGATGCGGCTGGGAACGGCCCGTTTATTTATACTGCACGCGGCGGAGTGCAACGTCACTCCGCCGCGTGCGTGTGCCCTTACAGCCCTTGCTTACTCCTCCTTTTACATAACAACAAAACACATTAACAAAGGATTACTACCTACTGCACATAAAGGCACACTGCACACACATGTCCCTGGAAACCCTTTAATGACAGCCACACTGGTTCCCTCCTGACCCTCGCCCCCCCAGGGTATCAATAACACACTAACTGTTCACTTGGTCCATCACATAGTCAGCGAGACGGGCATGTTTCCCTCTCCATGTCCTCAGGGGGTACAGCCTGCCAGTCTCTCGGATCGGAGTTCCTTCACCCGACCCCTCCTAGGTTGGAGACAGAGGAACCAAGCCGCCGCCCTCATCCGGCACCTCTGCCATGTCCATGTCTGACGTCGTATTCAGCCCACGACTCACCCAGTCTTTTAAAGAAACTGGCATTGCGGGTGACAGATGCTGTTCCATCCGACGCGGTGACCATCGACCCCTTCACCGCCACTACATCCATAGTCCCCGGCTCATACGTGAGAGAGAGCTTCCCTTGTGGGTGCCGGTTCCTCACCAACACCTCATCACCGGGAGCCAGTCTCCGAGGTTTCAGACACCTCTGAGTGTTTTCTAGTTATATCCGTTCTCTTCTCACCCTTTCCACCTGCTCATTGTCAATGATGGCGGGCTCGCGCTCCCCCACTTCCAGGAGAAGGCCCCTCGGGCACCGCTGAAAACATCGCCTCCACTGGCACCACCCCTGTTGATGTGTGTGGGGTGGTCCGGTATCCCCGCAAAAATACATACAGCGCCCTCTGCAGACATTCCCCTTGACCCTGGGCCATGCGGAAGACCTTATTTAAGGTTCTCGTCATGCGCTCGGCCTCGGTGTTTGCTCTGGGCCACAATGGGGTGACCTTCCAGTGGTGTATTCCGTACCCTCCCATCAAGTCCGCAAAGCTCTCGTCCTGAAAGGGTGCACCATTGTCCGAGCACAACACCCTGGGCAGTCTGTGTGTAGCAAAGACTTTCCCCATTGCCACCATCACATTCTCAAAGGCCACTGACTCGAGGAATTCCACCTCTGGGTACCGGGACCACTCATCCACGACAACCAGGAAATGTGTGCCCCTTGTTCGTTGTTTTCGAAGTCTGCGTGGACTACCTCCCATGGTCTTGTTCCGCGAGGCATGGTTTCTATGACTGTCTCCTTCAGCGCCGGCGATGCCGCCTGGTACCATATGCATGATGCCAGAAATTCCTCCACTCGCCTTTCCAGATCCGGCAACCAGACTTTCTCACAAAGGCAGGACTTTGTCTTAGCCGCACCCTGATGTCCTTGGTGGGCTAGCTGAATGATCTGCTGCACCTTTGCCTGTGGTACCTCTATGCGGTCTCCTCTGAGTCGTAAGCCAGACTCCACAGTTGTTCCAGGGTGACCTTGGCCTCTTGAGTTCTTTGGGGCAGAGAGTCCATCACCACCCTCCATGCGCCTTTCTCCATGGCTGTCTTCAGAATGATGAAGCAATAGTCGGCCACAGAGGTTTGCTGTAAATCCCCCACCTGCACAGAGTTGGGTGTCGCTGCCTCCTTCACCTGCTGGACATGTTTGTCTGCTTCCTCCACACAGCTGGACTGCAGGTTCTCTCCTTCACCTCTGGGATGTCTGGAAAGGTAGTCAGCCGCATTATTGCTGCCCGGCCGGTTCACCAACGACACGCCATACTCAAGTAGTGGCAACATTCAGCGCTCTATCCTCGTGGGTGGCTTGGAGGATGAGCCTGCCAGGATGGGCAGCAGGGGCCTGTGGTCTGCGAGCACGGTCACCGGCCTCCCCAACACATACACTGTAAAATGCAGGCAGCCCCAAAAGACTGCCAGCGCCTCCCGCTCAATCTGTGAGTAACTTTGTTCGGTGTCTGATAAAGCGTTGCTGGCATAGGCTATAGGGCTTGCGTTGACCACAATCTCCATCTGAAGCCCCCTTTATGTCATTAAACGCTGCTTGTTCCAACGGCCCTCACTGCCAGGTGACTTCTTTCTTTGTGAGGGCCCGCAGCGGCTCAGACCGGGAAGCCAGGTTCTTGATGAACCGGTCACCATATGTGACCATACCCCGAAACCTCTGCACTTCAGATACATTTTCGGGTGGCCAGGCTTCCTCGATATCCCTCACCCTCCGCGGATTGGGCAACACTCTGCCTTCCTTAAAGACGAATCTGAAAAACTCAATTGCAGTCTTAAGGAACTCGCACTTGTTGCGATGCAGAATGAGACCCAGGCATTGGAGGTGCTCAAACGTCTTTGCCAGCTTGGTCAGATGCTCTGACTCGGTCTTGGCAAACACCAAAATATTATCAGTAATGTTTAGCACGCCCTCGAGATCAGCGAGGACCCCCTGATGATATTCTGGAATACCTCTGCAGCGGATGACATCCCAAAGCTGAGACTCTTGTACCGGTCCAAACCACAATGGGTGGCAAATTTGGTAATATATCTTGAGTTTGGGTGGAGCACCACCTGGTGGTATCCGGCACACAGATCGAGTTTTGAGATGAAGCATGCACCCTGTAGCTCGGTGATAATGTCATCAATGGTGGGTGTCAGGTGTCGTTCCCGCTTGATCGCTTTATTGGGGGGACGCATGTCCTCACATATCCTGACCGAGTCAGGCTGCTTTGAAATGGCACCCTCTGATGTTTCAATGCAACAGGTTGGATGGAGTCATCTATGTGCAGTCTGACCGGGTCACCAGTCATCCACCCAATTCCCTTGAACAGACCTGAGTGTTTGTCCTGCAACATCTGGATGTCCTCCACAAACACTGAGTATGCAAAGGTGACGATGCCCAGGGCCTCTGCCGCCGCACAGCTGAGTAGAATGTTGCTGCAGACGGGTGTTACATAGAATCTTGCTCGAATCTCTGACCCCCCATGCTTCACATCTGCCACAAACGCACCATCGAGTGGGATTGGCTGCGCACCTGCAAACGTAAAGATGCGAGCCTTGGGCGTAGAGAGGCGGGGTGGAGACTCCATAGCATCATAATGTTCTCTGGCCATGACATTGACATAGGCGCCAGTGTCCACAAGCACTGGAACTGATGACTCATTGACCTGCACGTGGCATCTGGGTGTCGCCTGGATTTTGGATGCAGTATGCCCACCCTAGACACAAAGAAGATGTTTTCTTCTTCTTCCTCTTCTTCTTCGCCGTCCGGACCTGTGCCTTCGTCCCCTTGGTCGACCTGGGCCAAATTTGGTGGGCTTTGCTGGCGAAAGAACCCAGCTCGGACAGAACCCCTCAGGACAAGTGGATTCAGGGCTTTACACATGCGGGCATAGTGGTCTGCAGCACTGCAGCGGCCACACGACTTCCCCACTACTGGACACTGTGACAGGAGCAGGAGATCATACCCTCACTTCATGCACGAGATGACCGGCCCAGACCCTCTGTCACACTGACGACCAGCTGGATGCCTGGACCCTCTGCCCCAGCCCACAGCACAGATGTCCTCAAATTTGTTGGGGCGTACCCCAGCCTCCATGTGGGACGCCCATAGCTCCGACACCTCTTGACACCTTCCCAGTTCCAAGATGCGAGGGAGGGTGATGCCAGGTTCTCTCAGGATCTGTCGACAGAGCTTACCAGAAGCATATCCTTGAATCAGCTGGTTCCTTATCATGGTATCAGGATTGTCCCAAGCACAGGGAACTACTAGCCTGTGCAGCCTCCCATAGTAAGTGTCCAGTGTCTCGTCGTCCTTCTGGTGAGATGAACTCATGAGAAAACGTTCATAATCGGCATTGGCAAGAGGCAGAAAATAGTTGTGGAGGGATTCCTTCACCGCAGCATAAGAATTGTCCTGAGGCTGGAGGGACAGAAACACTTCATGCACTGAAGGTCCAGCAAAATACAACAGGGTTGCCACCTTGCTATCATTGTTGGTTTCCATGGTGGCCCTGAAGTATATCTCCAACCTGTCCATCCACATTTTACATCGAGGCCCAAGACTGGAAGGGGCACACGAAATATCAAATTCAGGCATTGACTGCAGGGCACCCGTTGGTCTCATCGCCGGCCTTGGTGGCAGTGCTGAGGGCTGCTGGGGCACAGCCACTGAGGGCTGCTGGACTGCCACTGCAGTAGGCTGCTGGGCCACAGCCTGGTGGCCACAGCCTGGTCGTTGTTCATGGCAGCGAGCGCACAGGCACCCCAAATTGACTAGATGCGGCCGCAACTCACACCTCCTCACTGTGCAGCATCGACTTCACTCCCCTTCACTTTGGCAAATTACTGGCAGGCTGAAGTTCGTCACCGACAGTCAGAACAGGGGAATCCAAATATTCTCCAGGGCCCCAGTGGGGTTCCAGAGTGTCCTGCACCAGAGCAGACTCACTCCCACAGTCTACTGATGGACAGATTCTGTTGTTAAAGTCATAGGCCCAGTGGCCCCAAAAATTGAGCTGGTTGGGCCCAGGAAACACAACAAAGGAATAGCAGGCCTCCCCTGGCTCCACACCCCAAAACGTGACAAAAATTGGTGAAAATGTAGGAAATTAAGACCATAATCCATATCATGTGCCACTAGCAGCTGTCTGCCGCTAAGCTTTCCAGAATTGGGCTTGGATGTCTCACCGTCACTCTAAAATCGAGACGCAACCATCCTAGGCCCGGCTTGTAAAATGCCCACCAGCCACGTGGTCTGAATACCTCTCCACGGCATATCGGATGGTCAAATCATGATCAAGGCAAACAGATTATCACCACTGCTTTCACCGCCGTGACCGGGCTGCAGATCCGTACTTGTCGCCACTGTTACAACTCTCCAGCACCCACCAGAGTATCCTTGAGCCCAGCCAGACCACAGACTCACACCAGCACAGCTGCGTTCGTTTCGGGCTCCCCGGTCGGACTGACGCACCGGGAACGCCCCATTTTATTTATACCAGATGCGGCAGAGTGCATCGTCACTCCGCCGTGTGTGTGCGCCCTTAAAGGGACAGCATCGCAGTGTGTAGGGCAGGCACCCCAAAGAGGGACATGCTGGAGTAGGCTTCATGTCCGGAGGGTGGTGGGTGTACTAAGTGGCCTCATGGCTAGAAAACAAACAGGCGATGCCAGAGGAGACACGTCACACTCAGCAAGGCACAAGCAGGACCAGACATTATGTCTGGATGATGTCTCAGAGCTAGAAGCACAAAACATGCACAATGAGCTTTCAGCACATGAGTTACTGCATAGAAACTAATACACAGCACTATGTGAGGTCTCCTAACTACAAACTCACAGGGCTAGACTCAGACCCAGTGAGGCGTCCAACTAAAAACATGAGTGGCTAAGCCTCAGACCCTGGAGATACCTCACAACTAGAAACTTGCAGGGCTATGCCTCTGACCCGGGAGAAGCCTCACAACTAGAGCCACCATAGCTCTCAACTCACATTCTTTTGGTGGGTGTCACCCACCTTGGAATCAGTTCTTTCTCCCGTCAAGCTATTCAGTTTAATGGGCTCTCACCCGCCCAAAATGAAATCTGCTGTTATCACCCGACCAAGGGGCTAAAAGGGTTGAGAGGCATGCTCCATCAAGGAGTGAGGCTTTGGATACTGGAGAGTCCTCATAACTAGAATCATGAGAGGCAAAGCATTGGACCTGGGAGAAGCCTTCAATTAGAAACACATAGGAGCTAAGCATCAGATCCACCACAGACCTCATAACTAGAGCCATTGGGAGGGGGATTATCCTCTGGTCCAGTGGAGACCTAACTAGAAACAAGCAGGGTTAGGAATAATGTCTAGGAGATGCCACACAGGTGGAAGCAAATTGGATCTTATAGAGGCCTAATAAAAAGAGTATTCAATAAGTAGGACATACCACACACATTGAAACATATAGGGCCATGCCTGGGACTCTAGAGAGGCCTCACAACAAGGAACACTGAAGGGCAGACCTGCCTACACTTGAAATATAAAAACTCAGAGATTGAGGTCATCTAACGCCACGGCCATACTCACGCAAAACTCTGCCAACCCACGTTAAAAAAAAGAAACACAACTCATAGGGCTTAAGACACCGATCGGGAAGTCACCTATGGGAGGGTTTTACGGCCATAATGTGTCTCCGCCCATGTCTCCATTTGATTGGCCACTAGTGGTCTGTTTGTAGCCAATTACATGAAGGGATGGGCATAGTTGTTTGGACTACTGAAACCCGGAGACTCCACGCTCTTCCCCAGAGAGCCGGAGAAGGGGATGTCCAGCTCCCTGATGGGGCGCTAGAGGGACAGCCTGCATAGCGGGCCATCCATCTGGCCACCCCCCATGGTGGGCACTCCAACCTTGCCTCCTCCAGGAGGAAGGGGAGTCCACATCCGTCTGGGCGCCAGGGAGCAGAATACAAGGTGGGGGGACTGGCGGGCCCGGTCTCTTTCCTCAGCCCCCCCACCCCCACCTCAAGTCCTACTCGCCTTCGCCTTACAGTAGGTAGCAGAAGAACATTGAGGGATTGCATTGTGTTAGGTTTTCTGTTGCATTAATTTAGTGAGTCCCCCTCCTGTTTGGTTGGGTTGCATTTATTTGCTTAAAGCAGATTTCGAGGGTGTATATTTTCTGTTGTTCGATCCAATGGTTCCTTTGATCTAAATCAAGTTCAGTTTTCATCAGTGTGTACGGCTTTAGATTTCTTTTTGTTTTAACGGTTTTCGAGAGTGTAAGTCTCTATGTTGGTTTGTTCATCTTTTTCTATCAACTGTTAATGTTCCCTTTTTCTGTCACAGTTTCAGGCAGTCCTAGCCGGGGAGAAGTTTGACGCTGCCGTTTCGGCCGTGGGCGGGGTCCCGATGGCCGCACTCAAGCCAAATTCAGACGACAGGCACTGAGTCTCTTATGGACAGTTGAGATTCCTCGTCAATGAGATTCAGTGGTCCCGAAGATTTACTGCTTGACAGTTATAATCAGAAGCGCATGTACGCTACTCTGCTAAACCGGAAGTGACAAGTGTCACCCGGAACATTAAGACAATGACATTGCCCGACCAATGGGACACCTTAGAAGTCAAAGGAATTGAAATGTGAAGTTACTTAGGGCTGGGTCTGCCCCCTGTTTTGTTGTATGCTCCAATAAAGTGATTGTGTGTTTCCAAATATAAACAGTTGTCTGTATTTTTATTAGCAGGTATAGCTAGTACATGGGGTCTTTGTTTTGCCCCCCCGGCCCATAAAGAGGTTAGCAAGGGGGGATGGCACCCCTAAGAGCATGGAAACCCGGAGACTAGTCAGGTCTGCTTCAGGGTTGGATCTCGGTCCCATGAGAATACTCATCACACGAAACTTGCAGGGCTAACCCTCCGACCCAGGAGAAGCCTCACAATTAGAAACACAATTAGGATTTGGGTCTGGGAGAGACCTCATAACGAGACATACACAGGGTTATACTTTGGACCTGGGAGAAGCCTCACAACTAGATACACACAGGAGCTTGGCATCAGTTCCAGGACAAACCTTATAACTAGTAACACGCAAGGGCTAGGCCTCAGATGCGTGAGTGACATTATAACTAGAAACTTGTCGGTTTAGGCGTAATGTCCCGGTGATGCCTCACAGATTGAAACAGACTAGGCCAGGAGTTATGGCTAGGAGAGTCAATCCAAGGGTTCCTTTGATCTAAATCAAGTTCAGTTTGCATCATTGTGTACGGCTATGGATTTCTTTTTGTTTCAACAGATTTCGGAGGTGTAAGTCTCTTTGTTGGTTTGTTCATCTTTTTGAATCAACTGTTAATTTTCCCCTTTTCTGTCACAGTTTCAGGCCAGTCCTAGCCGGGGAGAAGTTTGACGCTGCCGTTTCGGCCATGGGCGGCGTCCCGATGGCCGCACTCGAGCCAAATTCAGACTACGGGCACTGAGTTTCTTAGGGACAGTTGAGATTCCTCGTCAATGAGATTCAGTGGTCCCGAAGATTTACTGCTTGACAGTTATAATCTTATAATCAGAAGCGTATGTCTGATACTCTGCTAAACCGGAAAGTGACAAGTGTCCCTCGGAACATTAAGACAATGATGTTGCCCTGCCTATGGGACACCTTAGAAGTCTAAGGAATTGAAAAGTGAAATTGCTTAGGGCTGGGACTGCCCCCGTATTGTTGTATGTTCCAATAAATGTGATTGTGTTTCAAATTCCACCATTGTTGCTGCTGTCTGCCATTAAATCCTCCTCTTCCCTGGGGGTTTCAAAGTCCAGCTCATCCTTCTCCTATAGGCCCATTCCCTCTTCCTATTGGACAAAGGTTGTACCCACTTTGGTCTGTTGGATACCCTGCGTTATTTTGCTGCCCTGACTGCATCTCCTGTGTCACCCCTCCTTCATTACCAGTCAATACCACTCCCTCTATTGCTATTTTTGACAACTTCTTCTGGACTAACTTCGCATCCTCCTGCTTTCTATTCTCCGTTTTCTTTTTTTTCTTCTCCTGCATTAATTGGCAGTGATGCACGATTGTTAATTGTATTTCTAGCCATGGCTTGGCTTCCATTCTCACCTGTTTCTTCAATTCGGTTGCACTGGCTTGGGCAGCCCCTGACACAAAATATGATGAAATAATGCTACAGTTTTATCCCACGGTTCACAAATCTCCTGGCACCATCTATCTTGAATATCTTGAATATAAGCAACAAGGTCTTCATCCTCCCCCATTTTCCTAGTCATAATCGCACCAAAGTCTGATGTATCGTTCGCCATACATCTGCTCTGCAATTATTAAATGGCACTCCATTGTGTGTCGTATTTTGCGCAGTCACACCTGCGTACCCTGCTCATTTCCAAATGTTGTCAGCTCTCTCCCCTAGAATAGCTGCTTGTGTGCCTTTTAAATCACCTATAGCAAGCGTCATTCCTGATTTCATTCTCTGTAACTCATGAATCCATTTTCCCTCACCAGAAGTCATACTCAGCAATTTACATTTTAAATTGTCTTTATCCATCTGTGACCAAGGTATATATTGTGGTCGTCCTCCTCCCTTCTCCAATAATGGGAATTGTGAAAATCCTGGTCCATAATAATACTTGCCTACACTCCTCGTACTCCAGGCAGGGTTAGTCTTGCATGTTTGTCTCCTTTTTGGTAATAATCTTAATCTTTTTACATATGGAGGGGATATTTCCCCTGTACTGCTCGAACGTGTTTGTGGTCGCTCAGTACACAGTGACGGTTCCGGTTTTCTTTCTTTAGGATCCTTCAGGTATGAAAATTGTACCCCTTTTTTATATGCTTATTCTATTAAAAACCTGCATGTGACCTCTCTTTGTGCCCCCTCGTTTTCCTCCCTTTCTTTGTCTGACATCATTATGTCCAAACTTGTGTGTCTGTTGTCCTCCTCTGCATCATTGAGATCTAATCTATTTAAAGAAATCGTTCCGTACTCGAATGTCATGATGTCATCTAACCTACCTTTGGTTCCCCTTAATCGGGATACCTCGGCTTTCTTTTGGGTTTTATGCTGTTGTTATCCCTTTTTTGCCTGTATAAATTCCCAATTCTTTGCTCGATATCTCCTGTGTCTTGCCCATCTGCCCATGCTGATTTCGGCATTCCTTGCAGCTCCCTATGGGGCTGTTGTGACCCTCTCTCTTCCTCCAAACGTTCTTGCGCATCAATCAGCACTATGCTCCTATGACATCTTGTCATATTTTAATCCCCTACTCCTGTTAATTTCTTCTTGTCGTCTCCTCATCTCCCTCAATTCATCTTCCTCTCGCCTTCTTTGCAACCTTCATACTTTCATTCTTTGGGCTTCTATTGCTTCTCGTTTCTTCTCATCTAATCTCCCCTCTTCTTTCCTTGCCTCATATCTTCGTTCTTCCCTTTGCTCGCATTCTTTGTCCCTTTCTTCCTTGTATGCTCTTTCCTTTTCCTTTTCTTCTCTTACCTCTCTTTCTCGGACCCCATCAATGCCCTTATCATCTAGCTTAAGTAATATTTGTCCTCCCATCCATTCATTCTCTGCTATTGTTATTCCTATGGCCTTATCCTTTATTTATTTCTGTTTCCTTGCTTCTTCCTCTTTCTCCATGTGTCTGTCTTGCCTGCCCTTTCTCTCATCATGCTGTTGACTTTCATTGCGAGATAACATAGCTTTGCTTTTGCTCTCTTCTGCATTATCCTCACTGTTATAAGCAAGGGCGCATACGTTGGATTAACATACCCCACTGCTGCTTTTAATTCCTTTAAATGGTAAAATCCCTTCTATGCTTTTAGCTTCAAGGAGAAAGGGGAGCCAAAGTTGTTTTATCCTCCCTTTTATGCTGAATGAGCATCCACTCCCTCTTCATTTCTCACTCTGGTACATCTTCCATAAGTCTAAAATGGCCAGCATTTTCTGTAACTTTTTTCCATTATATGTGGTATGCAAATAAGTTGTCACATGCTGCAATATGGTTTTGACAGCGAACCCTCCCGAGGCCTTGACATGAGTGTATTATTAGTCGTGTCTCGGACCCATTCCAAATGATATTTCCTTATCTTTTCGGTGTATCTCAACAATTTCCAATACAGATGTACATGAAGAGTGTCGCCCATGATGACGAGTCGATTTCGATCGTCAATACTGTCCCATCTTTTTATTCGATTTCTATTTCATCAAATATACCACACTGATCAATTGCCGCAGGCACCATCAATCACTGTTTATAATTCCAATAGGAAATATGTTTATTGCTTACTTTTTTATTAAAAAATCCATGTAATGATATTGTTTGCTGCTTCATTTACTGTTTGTATCACACTTTGTTATCTCATTGTTTTATTATTAAGAGTCTCTACTTTATTTATATAATTTCCTTTCATTATTACCCTTGTGATTGACATCAATCTCTTGGTACAAATGTTCACCAATCTCCTTAATTTTTTACTATTGTTTTTTATTTATTAGCCTAAACATCAAAAGCTTTATATTGACATTTTTATAACCCCACACATGTGCACGTTTTTCATTTTACTGCGTATGCCTTCCTTTACTATTTTAGTAAATGTATCCCTTCTCTACTTCACTCCGTTTCGGAGTTTGATTCACACTCTTCTGCGGGTCTTGCTTCAGGAATCCTTAACACCCCTTTTTTGAGTCTTTACTTTCAGTGCATACCCTTCTACCCCCTTGGAACCAGGAATCAAGATATCTACTTCTTCTCTTTATAATCTCCCCAAAAATCCTGTTACTCTTTATATGTATTATTTACAACACAATCCCTCCCCCTATTTTTGCCACCTTTGTTGTTCTATTTACATCGTGACTCAGCTCGAGTGCCTCGGCATCGAATCTCCCTGAACTGACCAGTTCGCCTTTAGACCCAGGGGCACCTGCGGGGACGGAACATGAATTTCATCAAAGGGGCACCTGCCAACCAAATCTTCTTGCACGTGAATCTGCCCGCCGATCTCCACACAAAGCTCTGCTGTCTTCTGGCTGATGCCGGGAGCAGCCAATCGTTTGGAGGTCTGGATCAGGCTTAAGTAGACTAGACGGTAACCATCCGCACCGCTACCAAAATATGCTCTAGCACCTTCAAGTGTCTTTTGTGCTAGATGGAATTACAAATAAAGATCTCAGACCAAATAACTGGACAGACTCAAGGAATATGGCAAAGTACTACTTTATTGTCATTTACTAAAGCAGGGAGAAGTGACAGGCAGCGGACTGATGCATGTACACTCAAATAGCAGCTTGATTAGTCTTATACCCTAAAATGCATCATCTATGATGTCATCCTACATGGCAAACTATAAAACATATTGAACAAGGGGATTAGCTAGCGGAACATATCTACATATAGAACATATACAAATGTATACCTCATTGACTACCCCTTATCTGTAGGGCATGCCTTGAGCTACCTCTAAATACGCATACTACTGATTATAGCGGACAAAATGGCAGTGGATTGGTATATGCAACATTGTATGTTAGGTTCTCCCTCAAAACCACTGATGGGATGCCATGATATCCCAACCTTGGACTTTGGGCTCTTTAGCAGCATGTACATGAAACGAAACTTAGGTATTTGAATTCCGTCAAACTAATCCCCATTTCCCCAATTAGTCCATCATCTCTCATTGGTCGGCCATAAGCCAAAGTCTTCCATTTGTAGTTGACCTTGTGGCCTGTTCACTTCCCTGGAACATTCAAGGGAGTGTGAGCAGACTACTGTCTTCGTCTGAGGCTCTAATGAAAAGCCCTTGTCTTCGACTTCTGAGTCACATGTAAAGAGACCACAAATGTGTCCATTTCAGCCTCTTATTTACTGCTATTTGATTCAATTATTCAGGGTGTTGTTACTCTTCTTGGCCTCTACAGACTTGCTCACTCTACATTGCATACATTTCATACACTTTTAATTGTCCAATTCTTTGGCTGTTGCAGATGTTTTCTTCTTCCTTAATCTAAGAGAAATGTGCCCTTCGTTCAAAGTTTATCTTGGTTAGCTCCCCATGTACCTTGTAATTATTCCTTGAAATAGCATCCTTGATCCTTGCTCAGCATAGCCTTCCTGGTGTTCTGCACACAGAGCTTTCCATCCTCTCCTGAATCTGCAACCTTGGTCTGTCCCTGAGGTAGCTTGTTTGAATTCGGCGTGAACCAGTGTCCAATTTCCTATCATGGCGGTCCTTGCCACGTTATATATTCCACTATAGCAGGCCTTTATGTGTTTCCTTTCTACCTTGCATTATTGTGTATTTACAGTTATTAGCCAGTAAGTTACTTCACCTTCTTTGTATTCATGATTACTTTAGTTTTAGGTACATGTTTCTCTTGGTGCTTCAGTTACATTGTCACCACTAAGTATTTTCATATCATTTCAGCATAGGTTTATATATAAAAAAATAATCCGTAGGCGCCCCACTGTGAGAACGAACACGGCTAAATGACCTGTTCTTTAGGAAGGTATCCACTTGGGAGTCTGCAGCCACACTTTAGCGCACTGTACCTTTCACAGAAGGGAAAAATCCATTTGCATATCAGTCTTTGTCCCGCCCACATGGGCAGTCGAGCACCGAAATGCTATGGCAATTCTCTTCTGAACAAGAGTACCAACAGCAACCCCAGACACGTGTTTCAGCCTTGTTGGACCTCATCAGTGAGGTGGAGCTGTGCCTCTCTGAGTACTGTGAGCAAGGGGTCCATGTCTGGATGACCCTAGGAAACTTAGGGTGACTAAACCTAAGTCCCTTAAACAATCAAAAAATAGTGCATAGGCGTCCCTCTGTGAGAACGAACACGGCTAAATGACCTGTTCTTTGGGAAGGTACTCACTCGAGAGTCCGCAGCCACACTTTAGCTCACTGTACCTTTCACAGAAGGCTGAAACACGTGTATGGGGTTACTGTTGGTACCCTTGTTCAGAAGGGGATTGCCATAGCATTTCGGTGCTGGACTGCCCATGTGGGCGGGACAAAGACTGATATGCAAATGGGTATTTCCCATCTTTGAAAGGTACAGTGAGCTAAAGTGTGGCTGCAAACTCTCTAGTGTGTACCTTCCCAAAGAACAGGTCAATGGGCCATGTTTGTTCTCGCAAAGGGGAACCTATGGACTATTTTTTGATTGTTTAAGGGACTTAGGTTTGGTTACCCTAGGTTTCGTAGAGTCATCCAGACCTGGACCCCTTGCTCACTGTGCTCAGAGAGGCACAGCTCCACCTCACTGATGAGGCCCAACAAGGCTGAAACACGTGCATGGGGTTGCTGTCGGTACTCTTGTTCAGAAGGGAATAGCCATAGCGTTTTGGTGCTGTACTGCGCATGTGGGTGGGACAAAGACTGATATATATGCAAATGGATATTTCCCATCTGTGAAAGGTACAGTGAGCTTAAGGGTGGCTGCAGACTCTCGAGTGGGTACCTTCCCAAAGAAAAGGTCAATGGGCCGTGTTCTTTCTCGCAGAGGGGCACCTATGGACTATTTTTTTTATTGTTTAAGGGACTTAGGTTTAGTCACGCTAAGTTTCCTAGGGTCATCCAGATGTGGACCCCTTGGTCACTGTGCTCAGAGAGGCACAGCTCCACTTCACTGATGAGGCCCAACAAGGATGAAACATGTGTCTGGGGTTGCTGTTGGTACTCCTGTCCAGAAGAGACTTGCCATAGAATTTCAGTGCTGGACTGGCCATGTGGGCGGGACAAAGACTGATATGCAAATGGATATTTCCCATCTGTGAAAGGTACAGTGAGATAAAGTGTGGCGTCCGGACTCTTGAGTGGGTACCTTCATAAAGAACAGGTCAATGGGCCGTGTCCGTGCTTGCAGAGGGGAGCCTATGGACTATTTTTTGATTGTTAAAGGGACTTAGGTTTAGCCACCGTAAATTTCCTAGGGTCACCCAGATGTGGACCCCTTGCTCGCTGTTCTCAGAGAGGCACAGCTCCTCCTGACTGATAGGCCCAACTAGTCTTAAACACATCCATGGGGTTGCTGTTGGTACTGTTGTTCAGAAGGGAACTGCCATAACATTTCGGTGCTGGACTGCTCATGATATAATATGATATGATCGTTTATTTATATAGAGCCTATACACAATGTGTTTCAAAGCACTTCAAGGCAAGGGAGGGAACAAGGGAATATACAATGACATTCTTAGAGGCCATGAACAGTAAGGATGTGAAATTAACTATCGTACTCGGCCTGAGGACATTTCAGATAGTGCAAGAGCTAAAACATAGGTAAGGAAGGGAGGGGGAGAGTGGGAAGAAAATGGAAACAGACAGGCGACTACCGTACTAGGCCTGATGATATTTCTAGTAGAGCCGGAGAAAAACAAAGGGTGAGGGAGAGGGGTGCAGGAAGGGAGGGGAGGAACAAAACAAGTGACTATCGTACTAGGCCTGATGACATTTCAGATAGTTGTCGGGGGAGGAAAAAAATAAGTAAGGGCAGGGGGAGACAGACGAGGTTGCTACCATACTAGGTCCAGGGACAATTCTGATAGAGTACGTGCATAGAAGAAAGTAAGGGGAAGAGGGGAGGGGATAGAAAAAGTGAGAAAGGGAGCGGACGGGAGAACAGAGAGTAAGCAGTCAAAAAGAGTGGAGAAGCAAGAGGGGAGAGCAAATACAATTGCAGAAGTCAGTAGTAAACACATAATGGTGCAAGCAAGGATATAAGATGAAGAAGGGAACAGCATGTTGAGTTGAGAAAGGGTGACGCACTGAATCAATGAAGTCCATAAAGGTCAAATCCAGCATTGGCCACAAGGTGGTGATGGTGAAACCAGAAAGTATCAGGACAGACTCCTGCAGAAGCAGGCTGGAGGAGGGGGAGCAGTGCAGAAGAATCAAGCAAAACAAGTGAGTCGAACAAAGACTGATATGCAAATGGATATTTCCCATCTGTGAAAGGGATTGAGAATAAAGTGTGGCTGCGAACTCTCGAGTGAGTACATTCCCAAAGAACAGGTCAATGGGCCATGTTTGTTCTCTTAGAGGGGCACCAATGGACTATTTTTTGATTGTTTAAGGGACTTAGGTTTAGTCACCCTAAATTTCATAGGGTCATCCAGACATGGCACCCTTGCTCACTTTGCTCAGAGAGGCACAGCTCCACCTCACTGATGATCCCAACAAGGCTGAAACACGTGTATGCGGTTGCTGTTGGTACTCTTGTTCAGAAGATAATTGCCATATCATTTCGGTGCTGGACTGCCCATGTGGCCGGGACAAAGACTGATATGCAAATGCATATTTCCGATCTGTGAAAGGTACAGTGAGCTTAAATGTGGCTGCAGACTCTTAGTGGGTACCTTGCCAAAGAACAGGTCAATGGGCCATGTTCGTTCTTGCAGAGGAGCGCTGGACTATTTTTTTTATTTTTTAGGTTTATATATCCTCTTCATGGCATCATTCTGCCCAAGCCAGACTTCTCTTTGACATTCCATGATGTTGAAAGGTGCGTGCTGACATCCTTCCATACGGCATCCTTCCATACTTTCATTGCAAGGGTACATTTTGTATGGCTGTCTAAGTGCCTAACGTCTCTCACCCACTCAATGCAGTTTGGGAACAATACAGGGTGTCCCACATATAGGCCTTCTCCTGCTGTTCCAGTTTGACAGCGGTGAGGGGGGGCAGGAACTAGGGTAAATGCATCCACCTGCTCCTCTACAGTTCCAGTGAGAAAGCCCTCCTGGCGTGGCTTGTTTTTTGGTCTCAGGAATTGTTCGATTTGAGGCTACAAACAATGGCAGGTGCCTTGCTGTGCTTAAAGGCTTTTGGTGACTTGCTTTGTCACAGTGGTCTCCGATTTGTCATTTGTTCTAGGTGTGAAAGCCATCCTGGGGATGTTTTATTTCTTTTTCTCTCTCTGGAGTTCTTATAGGTGCTTTTTCATAGACATCAGACAGTTAGCTTTGGAGTGAGCGACATTGGGCTTCCCAGGAAAGAGCTTCTTTGTGTGGTCTGTTATTTCGAAGTCAATAATCCTTATGGTGAGGAATTCCTCTGAGATTTGTTTTGGCGCGATACAGAAATAGCAAATTCTTGGTGACCAGGTACTGAAATAGCCAATATATTGGGAGGCTCCCAGGGACGGAAGCCAGCATTGCCAGTGTAAGTTACTTTCATGCAGCTGTGCCCACAATATATATGTCAGCATCGCCACAGTAAATAACTTAATGAAGCTGTGTTCATAATGAACACACGCATTTGAAGTGTAAATCACTTTCATTAGGATGCAGCCATAATCTAATCCAGCAATTGTCACTTTAATGTAAAACACTCTAATAAAGTGGCAACCTTCCTGTTGGCAAGAATTGTTGCTAGTATGGTCTCTGTAGCTCACTTTTATGAAGCTGCAGCCACAATCTATGGCAGTATGTCACTGTAAATCAGCTATGAAGCTGCAGCCGCAGGCTATGTCAATATGGCCACTGTACATCACTTTCAAGAAGTTGCAGCCTGGTTGCCACATTCTATGCCAGAATGGTCACTGTAATCATCGTCATGAAGCTGTAGCCACAATCTATGTCATTATGATCACTGTAAATCACTTTCATGAAGCTGCAGCCTAATGGCCATGATCTATGCCAGTATGGACACTGTAAATCACTTTCATAAAGCTGTGTTCACAACCCAGGTGAGCATGATCCCTGTAAATGACATTCCTGGTGCTACAACCAGAAGCTAGCCCTGCAGGGTGACGGTAAATCACTTCATGAAGATGTGGCCACAATCAATGTCACTAACTGTGACAATGCATACCTTTCATGAAGCTCTAGTCAGCTACAGTCTATATCAGCAATGGTCACTGTAAATTGATACAATTTCACTTCCATCCTCTAGTCGCCAAACACATGCATATCACGCATTGCACTTGAGCACACACATTGCACACTCACAGTTGGTCTCTTTCTATCTCACACACATGAACATTAAAACACACATACTCACTCAGAAACATACACAAGTGCACACATTTCAAATCTTGCACACATACTGCAATACAGACACTAACTCATTAAATACTATTTTTTCTTGTTTTAACTTACCTTGATAAAAATGGTGCTGCTTAGGGAGTGGTGTACTGCTCTGGAACAAGTTGAGCCAGGCATGCAAGCAGGCTTTTAGTTGCCTAGCAACCAGTGGAATGGCACAAATGTGGGGTCAGAGCTGCATGCATACCTTTTTAAAGACAGGTTTCTGTATAAAGGCAGCATTCCTCCAGTGCTCCCCTTTTCTTTTAATGCACATTTCTTATTGTTGTGGAATTATGCTCTGGGGGCCCCCTGGACATTGGCAGCCCTGCACCGTGGGGGCAGCAGGGGCCCTGTTATGCCATACCTTTTTCTGATGGTGTAAAATCAATAGACAAGGCTTTGAAGGTACAAGCAGAACTTCACAACATTCCGAGGCCAGTCACACCACTAGACAAGTCTACATTTGACCCAGCAGAGCCCTGAAAGCTAGAGATATGCATGTCTACACCACATGAGTGAAGCAAAACAAAAGCGGTGAAGGCTGGAAAGTTTTGAATGAATCTTAACCTCTGGCATTGCTCTGGGCAACCCTGCATACCATCATTCTTCTCATGCCAAGCCGTTACAGAAAGGGGAATGGTTATACACAAATCAAGCTTGGTCTGACCCCAATAGGGGCAGTGCATAGCAAACTACTTGGTCATATACCTTCTGCACAAGACCACAAGCACCCACAAACATGTTTTATACTCATTGGGCACCCTCAGTGAGCTCCTGCTTTCTTTACTCAGCACAGCAGGCATGGGGCCTACTTTGGGACATACTCATCCAACTTTGGGTGACTGTAGCAAAAACAAAAGCGCTGTTGGCTGGAAAGTTTTGGATTAATTTGTACCTCTGGGATTGCTCTGTTATGATTAGGCAATAGATCTAAAGAAATAGAAAAGGCATATGGGTATGCTTCACATCCAGCAACCTGAAGGTCAAGACCTCCTGCCCAAGAGAGGCCACGAAAGAAAAAGTGGCCAGACTACATGCCTCAGAGAAGCCTCAAAAGTAGTAAACAGGACGAGGCCCACACATATGAGAGGCTTCACAACTGGAAACAAGCAGCACAAGATCTCATGCCATTTTTCTATCGCTAAACAGCAACATTAGCCACTGTTTTTAGAGCACGTTCATCAATTCTGCAAAAATGCATATAAAAGAAAATCCTGGAAAACGCATCTAAAATACAAAACCAAAATCGACAAGACCAGTTACCGGAAAAAACAAATGTTCTCTTACCCGTTAGTATGATGCAATCGCCTGAGGGAAGTTCTTCTGGCCACACCCACCTGGAGCAGGACAGCAGCAACATGCATTCAACCTGGCAGTGATCAAATAAAGCAAATGGCACCGAGTAGTGGGGCATCGGCCTGGCATAGAGAAAGAACGTACTGGAACTAGTTCAAGGGCATAGCAGTCCCATACCTCTCTGAGCTCTCACAATTAAAAGCATCACACACGTCGTTGTGTGTGTTACAACTCTCTGGCACCCACCGGAGTACCAGTGAGCCCTGCCCGACCACAGACTAACACCAGCAAAGCTGCGTTCGGTTCGGGCTCCATGGTCGCACTGATGCGGCTGGGAACGGCCCGTTTATTTATACTGCACGCGGCGGAGTGCAACGTCACTCCGCTGCGGCCGTGTGCCCTTACAGCCCTTGCGTATTCCTCCTTTTTCATAACAACAAAACACATTAACAAAGGATTACTACCTACTGCACATAAAGGCACACTGCACACACATGTCCCTGGAAACCCTTTAATGACAGCCACACTGGTTCCCTCCTCACCCTCGCCCCCCCCCAGGGTATCAATAACACACTAACTGTTCACTTGGTCCATCACATAGTCAGTGAGACGGGCATGTTTCCCTCTCCATGTCCTCAGGGGGTACAGCCTGCCAGTCTCTCGGATCGGAGTTCCTTCACCCGACCCCTCCTAGGTTGGAGACAGAAGAACCAAGCCGCCGCCCTCATCCGGCACCTCTGCCATGTCCATGTCTGACGTCGTATTCTGCCCTAGACTCACCCAGTCTTTTAAAGAAATTGGCATTGCGGGTGACAGATGCTGTTCCATCCGACGCGGTGACCATCGACCCCTTCACCGCCACTACATCCATAGTCCCCGGCTCATACGTGAGAGAGAGCTTCCCTTGTGGGTGCCGGTTCCTCACTAACACCTCATCACCGGGAGCCGGTCTCCGGGGTTTCAGGCACCTCTGAGTGTTTTCTAGTTATATCCGTTCTCTTCTCACCCTTTCCACCTGCTCATTGTTAATGACGGCGGGCTCGCGCTCCCCCACTTCCAGCAGAAGGCCCCTCGGGCACCGCTGAAAACATCGCCTCCACTGGCACCACCCCTGTTGATGTGTGTGGGGTGGTCCGGTATCCCCGCAAAAAGACATACAGCACCCTCTGAAGACATTCCCCTTGACCCTGGGCCATGCGGAAGACCTTATTTAAGGTTCTCGTCATGCGCTCGGCCTCGGTGTTTGCTCTGGGCCACAATGGGGTGACCTTCCAGTGGTGTATTCCGTACCCTCTCATCAAATCCGCAAAGCTCTCGTCCTGAAAGGGTGCACCATTGTCCGAGCACAACACCCTGGGCAGTCTGTGTGTAGCAAAGACTTTCCCCATTGCCACCATCACATTCTCAAAGGCCACTGACTCGAGGAATTCCACCTCTGGGTACCGGGATCACTCATCCACGACAACCAGGAAATGTGCACCCCTTGTTCGTTGTTTTCGAAGTCTGCGTGGACTACCTCCCATGGTCTTGTTCCGCGAGGCATGGTTTCTATGACTGTCTCCTTCAGCACCGGCGATGCCGCCAGGTACCATATGCATGATGCCAGAAATTCCTCCACTCGCCTTTCCAGATCCGGCAACCAGACTTTCTCACAAAGGCAGGACTTTGTCTTAGCCGCACCCTGATGTCCTTGGTGGGCTAGCTGAATGATCTGCTGCACCTTTGCCTGTGGTACCTGTATGCGGTCTCCTCTAAGTCATAAGCCAGCCTCCACAGTTGTTCCAGGGTGACCTTGGCCTCTTGAGTTCTTTGGGCCAGAGAGTCCATCACCACCCTCCATGCGCCTTTTTCCATGGCTGTCTTCAGAATGATGAAGCAATAGTCGGCCACAGAGGTTTGCTGTAAGTCCCCCACCTGCACAGAATTGGGTGCCGCTGCCTCCTTCACCTGCTGGACATGTTCGTCCGCTTCCTCCACACAGCTGGACTGCAGGTTCTCTCCTTCACCTCTGGGATGTCTGGAGAGGTAGTCAGCCGCATTATTGCTGCCCGGCCGGTTCACCAACGACACGCCATACTCAAGTAGTGGCAACATCCAGCGCTCTATCCTCGTGGGTGGCTTGGAGGATGAGCCTGCCAGGATGGGCAGCAGGGGCCTGTGGTCTGCGAGCACTGTCACCGGCCTCCCCAACACATACACTGTAAAATGCAGGCAGCCCCAAAAGACTGCCAGCGCCTCCCGCTCAATCTGTGAGTACCTTTGTTCGGTGTCTGATAAAGCGTTGCTGGCATAGGCTATAGGGCTTGCGTTGACCACAATCTCCATCTGAAGGGCCGCATCACAGAAAACCATGGTGTCCTCGGCTGTGGGAGCCTCCTTTATGTCATTAAACGCTGCTTGTTCCAACGGCCCTCACTGCCAGGTGACTTCTTTCTTTGTGAGGGCCCGCAGCGGCTCAGACCGGGAAGCCAGGTTCTTGATGAACCGGTCACCATATGTGACCATACCCAGAAACCTCTGCACTTCAGATACATTTTCGGGCATCCAGGCTTCCTCGATATCCCTCACCCTCCGCGGATCGGGCAACACTCTGCCTTCCTTAAAGACGAATCTGAAAAACTCAATTGCAGTCTTAAGGAACTCGCACTTGTTGCGATGCAGAATGAGACCCAGGCATTGGAGGTGCTGAAACGTCTTTGCCAGCTTGGTCAGATGCTCTGACTCGGTCTTGGCAAACACCAAAATATTATCAGTAATGTTTAGCACGCCCTCGAGATCAGCGAGGACCCCCTGATGATATTCTGGAATACCTCTGCAGCGGATGACATCCCAAAGCTGAGACTCTTGTACCGGTCCAAACCACGATGGGTGGCAAATGTGGTAATATATCATGAGTTTGGGTGGAGCACCACCTGGTGGTATCCGGCCCACAGATCGAGTTGTGATGTGATGAAGCTTGCACCCTGTAGCTCGGTGATAATGTCATCAATGGTGGGCGTCAGGTGTCGTTCCCGCTTGATCGCTTTATTGGGGAGACGCATGTCCTCACATATCCTGACCGAGTCAGGCTGCTTTGAAATGGCACCCACTGATGTTTTAATGAAACAGGTTGGATGGAGTCATCTATGTGCAGTCTGACCGGGTCACCAGTCATCCACCCAATTCCCTTGAACAGACCTGAGTGTTTGTCCTGCAACATCTGGATGTCCTCCACAAACACTGAGTATGCAAAGGTGACGATGCCCAGGGCCTCCGCCGCCGCACAGCTGAGTAGAATGTTGCTGCAGACGGGTGTTACATAGAATCTTGCTCGAATCTCTGACCCCCCATGCTTCACATCTGCCACAAACGCACCATCGAGTGGGATTGGCTGCGCACCTGCAAACGTAAAGATGCGAGCCTTGGGCGTAGAGAGGCGGGGTGGAGACTCCATAGCATCATAATGTTCTCTGGCCATGACATTGACATAGGCGCCAGTGTCCACAAGCACTGGAACTGATGACTCATTGACCTGCACGTGGCATCTGGGTGTCGCCTGGATTTTGGATGCAGTATGCCCACCCTAGACACAAAGAAGATGTTTTCTTCTTCTTCCTCTTCTTCTTCGCCGTCCAGACCTGTGCCTTCGTCCCCTTGGTCGACCTGGGCCAAATTTGGTGGGCTTTGCTGGCGAAAGAACCCAGCTCGGACAGAACCCCTCAGGACAAGTGGATTCGGGGCTTTACACATGTGGGCATAGTGGTCTGCAGCACTGCAGTGGCCACACGACTTCCCCACTACTGGACACTGTGACAGGAGCAGGAGATCATACCCGCACTTCATGCACGAGATGACCGGCCCAGACCCTCTGTCACACTGACGACCTGCTGGATGCCTGGACCCTCTGCCCCAGCCCACAGCACAGATGTCCTCAAATTTGTTGGGGCGTACCCCAGCCTCCATGTGGGACGCCCGTAGCTCCGACACCTCTTGACACCTTCCCAGTTCCAAGATGCGAGGGAGGGTGATGCCAGGTTCTCTCAGGATCTGTCGACAGAGCTTACCAGAAGCATATCCTTGAATCAGCTGGTTCCTTATCATGGTATCAGGATTGTCCCAAGCACAGGGAACTACTAGCCTGTGCAGCCTCCCATAGTAAGTGTCCAGTGTCTCGTCGTCCTTCTGGTGAGATGAACTCATGAGAAAACGTTCATAATCGGCATTGGCAAGAGGCAGAAAATAGTTGTGGAGGGATTCCTTCACCGCAGCATAAGAATTGTCCTGAGGCTGGAGGGACAGAAACACTTCATGCACTGCAGGTCCAGCAAAATACAACAGGGTTGCCACCTTGCTATCATTGTTGGTTTCCATGGTGGCCCTGAAGTACATCTCCAACCTGTCCATCCACATTTTACATCGAGGCCCAAGACTGGAAGGGACACCTGAAATATCAAATTCAGGCATTGACTGCAGGGCACCCGTTGGTCTCATCGCCGGCCTTGGTGGCAGTGCTGGGGGCTGCTGGGGCACAGCCACTGAGGGCTGCTGGACTGCCACTGCAGTAGGCTGCTGGGCCACAGCCTGGTGGCCACAGCCTGGTCGTTGTTCATGGCAGCGAGCGCACAGGCACCCCAAATTGACTAGATGCGGCCGCAACTCACACCTCCTCACTGTGCAGCATCGACTTCACTCCCCTTCACTTTGGCAAATTACTGGCAGGCTGAAGTTCGTCACCGACAGTCAGAACAGGGGAATCCAAATATTCTCCAGGGCCCCAGTGGGGTTCCAGAGTGTCCTGCACCAGAGCAGACACACCCCCACAGTCTACTGATGGACAGATTCTGTTGTTAAAGTCATTGGCCCAGTGGCCCCAAATATTGAGCTGGTTGGGCCCAGGAAACACAACAAAGGAATAGCAGGCCTCCCCTGGCTCCACACCCCAAAATGTGACAAAAATTGGTGAAAATGTAGGAAATTAAGACCATAATGCATATCATGTGCCACTAGCAGCTGTCTGCCGCTAAACTTTCCCAAAATTGGGCTTGGATGTCTCACCGTCACTCTAAAATCGAGATGCAACCATCCTAGGCCCGGCTTGTAAAATGCTCACCAGCCGCGTGGTCTGAATACCTCTCCACGGCATATCGGATGGTGAAATCATGATCAAGGCAAAAAGATTATCACCGCTGCTTTCACCGCCGTGACCGGGCTGCAGATCCGTACTTGTCGGCACTGTTACAACTCTCCAGCACCCACCAGAGTATCCTTGAGCCCAGCCAGACCACAGACTCACACCAGCACAGCTGCGTTCGTTTCGGGCTCCCCGGTCGGACTGACGCACCGGGAACGCCCCATTTTATTTATACCAGATGCGGCAGAGTGCATCGTCACTCCACTGTGTGTATGCGCCCTTAAAGGGACAGCATCGCAGTGTGTAGGGCAGGCACCCCAAATAGGGACATGCTGGAGTAGGCTTCATGTCCGGAGGGTGGTGGGTGTACTAAGTGGCCACATGGCTAGAAAACAAACAGGCAATGCCACAGGAGACACGTCACACTCAGCAAGGCACAAGCAGGACCAGACATTATGTCTGGATGATGTCTCGGAGCTAGAAGCACAAAACATGCACAATGAGCTTTCAGCACATGAGTTACTGCATAGAAACTAATACACAGCACTATGTGAGGTCTCCTAACTACAAACTCACAGGGCTAGACTCAGACCCAGTGAGGCGTCCAACTAAAAACATGAGTGGCTAAGCCTCAGACCCTGGAGATACCTCACAACTAGTAACTTGCAGGGCTATGCCTCTGACCCGGGAGAAGCCTCACAACTAGAGCCACCATAGCTCTCAACTCACATTCTTTTGGTGGGTGTCACCCACCTTGGAATCAGTTCTTTCTCCCATCAAGCTATTCAGTTTAATGGGCTCTCACCCGCCCAAAATGAAATCTGCTGTTATCACCCGACCAAGGAGCTAAAAGGGTTGAGAGGCATGCTCCATCAAGGAGTGAGGCTTTGGATACTGGAGAGTCCTCATAACTAGAATCATGAGAGGCAAAGCATTGGACCTGGGAGAAGCCTTCAATTAGAAACACACAGGAGCTAAGCATCAGATCCACTACAGACCTCATAACTAGAGCCATTGGGAGGGGGATTATCCTCTGGTCCAGTGGAGACCTAACTAGAAACAAGCAGGGTTAGGAATAATGTCTAGGAGATGCCACACAGGTGGAAGCAAATTGGATCTTATAGAGGCCTAATAAAAAGAGTATTCAATAAGTAGGACATACCACACACATTGAAACATATAGGGCCATGCCTGGGACTCTAGAGAGGCCTCACAACAAGGAACACTGAAGGGGAGACCTGCCTACACTTGAAATATAAAAACTCAGAGATTGAGGTCATCTAACGCCACGGCCATACTCACGCAAAACTCTGCCAACCCACGTTAAAAAAAAGAAACACAACTCATAGGGCTTAAGACACCGATCGGGAAGTCACCTATGGGAGGGTTTTACGGCCATAATGTGTCTCCGCCCATGTCTCCATTTGATTGGCCACTAGTGGTCTGTTTGTAGCCAATTACATGAAGGGATGGGCATAGTTGTTTGGACTACTGAAAACCCGGAGACTCCACGCTCTTCCCCAGAGAGCCGGAGAAGGGGATGTCCAGCTCCCTGATGGGGCGCTGGAGGGACAGCCTGCATAGCGGGCCATCCATCTGGCCAGCCCCCATGGTGGGCACTCCAACCTTGCCTCCTCCAGGAGGAAGGGGAGTCCACATCCGTCTGGGCGCCAGGGAGCAGAATACAAGGTGGGGGGACTGGCGAGCCCAGTCTCTTTCCTCAGCCCTCCTGCCCCCACATCAAGTTCTACTCGCCTTCGCCTTACAGTAGGTAGCAGAAGAACATTGAGGGATTGCATTGTGTTAGGTTTTCTGTTGCATTAATTTAGTGAGTCCCCCCTCCTGTTTGGTTGGGTTGCATTTATTTGCTTAAAGCAGATTTCGAGGGTGTATATTTTCTGTTGTTCGATCCAATGGTTCCTTTGATCTAAATCAAGTTCAGTTTTCATCAGTGTGTACGGCTTTGGATTTCTTTTTGTTTTAACGGTTTTCGAGAGTGTAAGTCTCTATGTTGGTTTGTTCATCTTTTTCTATCAACTGTTAATGTTCCCTTTTTCTGTCACAGTTTCAGGCAGTCCTAGCAGGGGAGAAGTTTGACGCTGCCGTTTCGGCCGTGGGCGGGGTCCCGATGGCCGCACTCAAGCCAAATTCGGACGACAGGCACTGAGTCTCTTATGGACAGTTCAGATTCCTCGTCAATGAGATTCAGTGGTCCCAAAGATTTACTGCTTGATAGTTATAATCAGAAGCGCATGTACGCTACTCTGCTAAACCGGAAGTGACAAGTGTCACCCGGAACATTAAGACAATGACATTGCCCGACCAATGGGACACCTTAGAAGTCAAAGGAATTGAAATGTGAAGTTACTTAGGGCTGGTGCTGCCCCCTGTTTTGTTGTATGCTCCAATAAAGTGATTGTGTGTTTCCAAAATATAAACAGTTGTCTGTATTTTTATTAGCAGGTATAGCTAGTACATGGGGTCTTTGTTTTGCCCCCCCGGCCCATAAAGAGGTCAGCAAGGGGGGATGGCACCCCTAAGAGCATGGAAACCCAGAGACTAGTCAGGTCTGCTTCAGGGTTGGATCTCGGTCCCATGAGAATACTCATCACACGAAACTTGCAGGGCTAACCCTCCGACCCAGGAGAAGCCTCACAATTAGAAACACAATTAGGATTTGGGTCTGGGAGAGACCTCATAACGAGACATACACAGGGTTATACTTTGGACCTGGAGAAGCCTCACAACTAGATACACACAGGAGCTTGGCATCAGTTCCAGGACAAACCTCATAACTAGTAACACGCAAGGGCTAGGCCTCAGATGCGTAAGTGACATTATAACTAGAAACTCGTGGGTTTAGGCGTAATGTCCCGGTGATGCCTCACAGATTGAAACAGACTAGGCCAGGAGTTATGGCTAGGAGAGTCAATCCAAGGGTTCCTTTGATCTAAATCAAGTTCAGTTTGCATCATTGTGTACGGCTATGGATTTCTTTTTGTTTCAACAGATTTTGGAGGTGTAAGTCTCTTTGTTGGTTTGTTCATCTTTTTGAATCAACTGTTAATTTTCCCCTTTTCTGTCACAGTTTCAGGCCAGTCCTAGCCGGGGAGAAGTTTGACGCTGCCGTTTCGGCCATGGGCGGCGTCCCGATGGCCGCACTCGAGCCAAATTCAGACTACGGGCACTGAGTCTCTTAGGGACAGTTGAGATTCCTCGTCAATGAGATTCAGTGGTCCCGAAGATTTACTGCTTGACAGTTATAATCTTATAATCAGAAGCGTATGTCTGATACTCTGCTAAACCGGAAAGTGACAAGTGTCCCTCAGAAGATTAAGACAATGACGTTGCCCTGCCTATGGGACACCTTAGAAGTCTAAGGAATTGAAAAGTGAAATTGCTTAGGGCTGGGACTGCCCCCGTATTGTTGTATGTTCCAATAAATGTGATTGTGTTTCAAATTCCACCATTGTTGCTGCTGTCTGCCATTAAATCCTCCTCTTCCCTGGGGGTTTCAAAGTCCAGCTCATCCTTCTCCTCTAGGCCCATTCCCTCTTCCTATTGGCCAAAGGTTGTACCCACTCTGGTCTGTTGGATACCCTGCGTTATTTTGCTGCCCTGACTGCATCTCCTGTGTCACCCCTCCTTCATTACCTGTCAATACCACTCCCTCTATTGCTATTTTTGACAACTTCTTCTGGACTAACTTCGCATCCTCCTGCTTTCTATTCTCCGTTTTCTTTTTTTTCTTCTCCTGCATTAATTGGCAGTGATGCACGATTGTTAATTGTATTTCTAGCCATGGCTTGGCTTCCATTCTCACCTCTTTCTTCAATTGCTGTTGCACTGGCTTGGGCAGCCCCTGACACAAAATATGATGAAATAATGCTACAGTTTTATCCCACGGTTCACAAGTCTCCTGGCACCACCTATCTTGAATATCTTGAATATAAGCAACAAGGTCTTCATCCTCCCCCATTTTCCTAGTCATAATCGCACCAAAGTCTGATGTATCGTTCGCCATACATCTGCTCTGCAATTATTAAATGGCACTCCATCGTGTGTCGTATTTTGCGCAGTCACACCTGCGTACCCTGCTCATTTCCAAATGTTGTCAGCTCTCTCCCCTAGAATAGCTTCTTGTATGCCTTTTAAATCACCTATAGCAAGCGTCATTCCTGATTTCATTCTCTGTAACTCATGAATCCATTTTCCCTCACCAGAAGTCATACTCAGCAATTTACATTTTAAATTGTCTTTATCCATCTGTGACCAAGGTATATATTGTGGTCGTCCTCCTCCCTTCTCCAATAATGGGAATTGTGAAAATCCTGGTCCATAATAATACTTGCCTACACTCCTCGTCCTCCAGGCAGGGTTAGTCTTGCATGTTTGTCTCCTTTTTGGTAATAATCTTAATCTTTTTACATATGGAGGGGATATTTCCCCTGTACTGCTCGAACATGCTTGTGGTCGCTCAGTATATGGTGACGGTTCCGGTTTTCTTTCCTTAGGATCCTTCAGGTATGACAATTGTACCCCTTTTTTATATGCTTATTCTATTAAAAACCTGCATGTGACCTCTCTTTGTGCCCCCTCGTTTTCCTCCCTTTCTTTGTCTGACATCATTATGTCCAAACTTGTGTGTCTGTTGTCCTTCTCTGCATCATTGAGATCTAATCTATTTAAAGACTATGTTCCGTACTCGAATGTCATGATGTCATCTAACCTACCTTTGGTTCCCCTTAATAGGGATACCTCTGCTTTCTTTTGAGTTTTATGCTGTCGTTATCCCTTAGTTGCCTGTATAAATTCCCAATTCTTTGCTCGATATCTTCTGTGTCTTGCCCATCTGCCCATGCTGATTTCGGCATTCCTTGCAGCTCCCTATGGGGCTGTAGTGACCCTCTCTCTTCCTCCAAACGTTCTTGCGCATCAATCAGCACTATGCTCCTATGACATCTTGTCATCTTTTAATCCCCTACTCCTGTTAATTTCTTCTTGTCGTCTCCTCATCTCCCTCAATTCATCTTCCTCTCGCCTTCTTTGCAACCTTTGTACTTTCATTCTTTGGGCTTCTATTGCTTCTCGTTTCTTCTCATCTACTCTCCCCTTTTCTTTCCTTGCCTCATATCTTCGTTCTTCCCTTTGCTTGCATTCTTTGTCCCTTTCTTCCTTGTATGATCTTTCCTTTTCCTTTTCTTCTCTTACCTCTCTTTCTCGGACCCCATCAATGCCCTTATCATCTAGCTTAAGTAATATTTGTCCTCCCATCCATTCATTCTCTGCTATTGTTATTTCTATGGCCTTATCCTTTATTTATTTCTGTTTCCTTGCTTCTTCCTCTTTCTCCATGTGTCTGTCTTGCCTGCCCTTTCTCTCATCATGCTGTTGACTTTCATTGCGAGATAACATATCTTTGCTTTTGCTCTCTTCTGCATTATCCTCACTGTTATAAGCAAGGGCGCATACGTTGGATTAACATACCCCACTGCTGCTTTTAATTCCTTTAAATGGTAAAATCCCTTCTATGCTTTTAGCTTCAAGGAGAAAGGGGAGCCAAAGTTGTTTTATCCTCCCCTTTATGCTGAATGAGCATCCACTCCCTCTTCATTTCTCACTCTGGTACATCTTCCATAAATCTAAAATGGCCAGCCTTTTCTGTAACTTTTTTCCATTATATGTGGTATGCAAATAAGTTGTCACATGCTGCAATATGGTTTTGACAGCGAACCCTCCTGAGGCCTTGACATGAGTGTATTATTAGTTGTGTCTCGGACCCATTCCAAATGATATTTCCTTATCTTTTCTGTGTATCTCAACAATTTCCAATACAGATGTACATGAAGAGTGTCGCCCATGATGACGAGTCGATTTCGATCGTCAATACTGTCCTGTCTTTTTATTCGATTTCTATTTCATCAAATATACCACACTGATCAATTGCCGCAGGCACCATCAATCACTGTTTATAATTCCAATAGGAAATATTTTTATTGCTTACTTTTTTATTAAAAAATCCATGTAATGATATTGTTTGCTGCTTCATTTACTGTTTGTATCACACTTTGTTATCTCATTGTTTTATTATTAAGAGTCTCTACTTTATGTATATAATTTCCTTGCATTATTACCCTCGTGATTGACATCAATCTCTTGGTACAAATGTTCACCAATCTCCTTAATTTTTTACTTTTGTTTTTTATTTATTAGCCTAAACACAACAAAAGCTTTATATTGACATTTTTATAACCCCACACATGTGCATGTTTTTCATTTTACTGCGTATGCCTTCCTTTACTATTTTAGTAAATGTATCCCTTCTCTACTTCACTCCGTTTCGGAGTTTGATTCACACTTTTCTGCGGGTCTTGCTTCAGGAATCCTTAACACCCCTTTTTTGAGTCTTTACTTTCAGTGCATACCCTTCTACCCCCTTGGAACCAGGAATCAAGATATCTACTTCTTCTCTTTATAATCTCCCCAAAAATCCTGTTACTCTTTATATGTATTATTTACAACACAATCCCTCCCCCTATTTTTGCCACCTTCGTTGTTCTATTTACATCGTGACTCAGCTCGAGTGCCTCGGCATCGAATCTCCCTGAACTGACCAGTTCGCCTTTAGACCCATGGGCACCTGCGGGGACGGAACAGGAATTTCATCAAAGGGGCACCTGCCAACCAAATCTTCTTGCACGTGAATCTGCCCGCCGATCTCCACACAAAGCTCTGCTGTCTTCTGGCTGATGCCGGGAGCAGCCAATCGTTTGGAGGTCTGGATCAGGCTTAAGTAGACTAGACGGTAACCATCCGCACCGCTACCAAAATATGCTCTAGCACCTTCAAGTGTCTTTTGTGCTAGATGGAATTACAAATAAAGATCTCAGACCAAATAACTGGACAGACTCAAGGAATATGGCAAAGTACTACTTTATTGTCATTTACTAAAGCAGGGAGAAGTGACAGGCAGCGGACTGATGCATGTACACTCAAATAGCATCTTGATTAGTCTTATACCCTAAAATGCATCATCTATGATGTCATCCTACATGGCAAACTATAAAACATATTGAACAAGGGGATTGGCTAGCGGAACATATCTACATATAGAACATATACAAATGTATACCTCATTGACTACCCCTTATCTGTAGGGCATGCCTTGAGCTACCTCTAAATACACATACTACTGATTATAGCGGACAAAATGGCAGTGGATTGGTATATGCAACATTGTATGTTAGGTTCTCCCTCAAAACCACTGATGGGATGCCATGCTATCCCAACCTTGGACTTTGGGCTCTTTAGCAGCATGTACATGAAACGAAACTTAGGTATTTGAATTCCGTCAAACTAATCCCCATTTCCCCAATTAGTCCATCATCTCTCATTGGTCGGCCATAAGCCAAAGTCTTCCATTTGTAGTTGACCTTGTGGCCTGTTCACTTCCCTGGAACATTCAAGGGAGTGTGAGCAGACTACTTTCTTCGTCTAAGTCGCTAATGAATAGCCCTTGTCTTCGACTTCTGAGTCACATGTAAAGAGACCACAAATGTGTCCATTTCAGCCTCTTGCTTACTGCTATTTGATTCAATTATTCAGGGTGTTGTTACTCTTCTTGGCCTCTACAGACTTGCTCACTCTACATTGCATACATTTCATACACTTTTAATTGTCCAATTCTTTGGCTGTTGCAGATGTTTTCTTCTTCCTTAATCTAAGAGAAATGTGCCCTTCGTTCATAGTTTATCTTGGTTAGCTCCCCTTGTACCTTGTAATTATTCCTTGAAATAGCATCCTTGATCCTTGCTCAGCATAGCCTTCCTGGTGTTCTGCACACAGAGCTTTCCATCCTCTCCTGAATCTGCAACCTTGGTCTGTCCCTGAGGTAGCTTGGTTGAATTCGGCGGGAACCAGTGTCCAATTTCCTATCATGGCGGTCCTTGCCACGTTATATATTCCACTATAGCAGGCCTTTATGTGTTTCCATTCTACCTTGCATTATTGTGTATTTACAGTTATCAGCCAGTAAGTTACTTCACCTTCTTTGTATTCATGATTACTTTAGTTTTAGGTATATGTTTCTCTTGGTGCTTCAGTTACATTGTCACCACTAAGTATTTCCATATCATTTCAGCATAGGTTTATAAATAAAAAAAGAATCCGTAGGCGCCCCACTGTGAGAACGAACACGGCTAAATGACCTGTTCTTTGGGAAGGTATCCACTTGAGAGTCTGCAGCCACACTTTAGCTCACTGTACCTTTCACAGAAGGGAAAAATCCATTTGCATATCAGTCTTTGTCCCGCCCACATGGGCAGTCGAGCACCGAAATGCTATGGCAATTCTCTTCTGAACAAGAGTACCAACAGCAACCCCAGACACGTGTTTCAGCCTTGTTGGACCTCATCAGTGAGGTGGAGCTGTGCCTCTCTGAGTACTGTGAGCAAGGGGTCCATGTCTGGATGACCCTAGGAAACTTAGGGTGACTAAACCTAAGTCCCTTAAACAATCAAAAAATAGTGCATAGGCGTCCCTCTGTGAGAGCGAACACGGCTAAATGACCTGTTCTTTGGGAAGGTACTCACTCGAGAGTCCGCAGCCACACTTTAGCTCACTGTACCTTTCACAGAAGGCTGAAACACGTGAATGGGGTTACTGTTGGTACCCTTGTTCAGAAGGGGATTGCCATAGCATTTCGGTGCTGGACTGCCCATGTGGGCGGGACAAAGACTGATATGCAAATGGGTATTTCCCATCTTTGAAAGGTACAGTGAGCTAAAGTGTGGCTGCAAACTCTCTAGTGTGTACCTTCCCAAAGAACAGGTCAATGGGCCATGTTCGTTCTCGCAGAGGGGAACCTATGGACTATTTTTTGATTGTTTAAGGGACTTAGGTTTGGTTACCCTAGGTTTCGTAGAGTCATCCAGACCTGGACCCCTTGCTCACTGTGCTCAGAGAGGCACAGCTCCACCTCACTGACGAGGCCCAACAAGGCTGAAACACGTGCATGGGGTTGCTGTTGGTACTCTTGTTCAGAAGGGAATAGCCATAGCGTTTTGGTGCTGTACTGCACATGTGGGTGGGACAAAGACTGATATATATGCAAATGGATATTTCCCATCTGTGAAAGGTACAGTGAGCTTAAGGGTGGCTGCAGACCCTCGAGTGGGTACCTTCCCAAAGAACAGGTCAATGGGCCGTGTTCTTTCTCGCAGAGGGACACCTATGGACTATTTTTGTTATTGTTTAAGGGACTTAGGTTTAGTCACGCTAAGTTTCCTAGGGTCATCCAGATGTGGACCCCTTGGTCACTGTGCTCAAAGAGGCACAGCTCCACTTCACTGATGAGGCCCAACAAGGATGAAACATGTGTCTGGGGTTGCTGTTGGTACTCCTGTCCAGAAGAGACTTGCCATAGAATTTCAGTGCTGGACTGGCCATGTGGGCGGGACAAAGACTGATATGCAAATGGATATTTCCCATCTGTGAAAGGTACAGTGAGATAAAGTGTGGCGTCCGGACTCTTGAGTGGGTACCTTCATAAAGAACAGGTCAATGGGCCGTGTACGTTCTTGCAGAGGGGAGCCTATCGACTATTTTTTGATTGTTTAAGGGACTTAGGTTTAGCCACCGTAAATTTCCTAGGGTCACCCAGATGTGGACCCCTTGCTCGCTGTTCTCAGAGAGGCACAGCTCCTCCTGACTGATAGGCCCAACTAGTCTTAAACACATCCATGGGGTTGCTGTTGGTACTGTTGTTCAGAAGGGAACTGCCATAACATTTCGGTGCTGGACTGCTCATGATATAATATGATATGATCGTTTATTTATATAGAGCCTATACACAATGTGTTTCAAAGCACTTCAAGGCAAGGGAGGGAACAAGGGAATATACAATGACATTCTTAGAGGCCATGAACAGTAAGGATGTGAAATTAACTATCGTACTCGGCCTGAGGACATTTCAGATAGTGCAAGAGCTAAGACAGAGATAAGGAAGGGGGGGGGGAGAGTGGGAAGAAAATGGAAACAGACAGGCGACTACCGTACTAGGCCTGATGATATTTCTAGTAGAGCCGGAGAAAAACAAAGGGTGAGGGAGAGGGGTGCAGGAAGGGAGGGGAGGAACAAAACAAGTGACTATCGTACTAGGCCTGATGACATTTCAGATAGTTGTCGGGGGAGGAAAAAAATAAGTAAGGGCAGGGGGAGACAGACGAGGTTGCTACCATACTAGGTCCAGGGACAATTCTGATAGAGTACGTGCATAGAAGAAAGTAAGGGGAAGAGGGGAGGGGATAGGAAAAGTGAGAAAGGGAGAGGACGGGAGAACAGAGAGTAAGCAGTCAAAAAGAGTGGAGAAGCAAGAGGGGAGAGCAAATACAATTGCAGAAGTCAGTAGTAAACACATAATGGTGCAAGCAAGGATACAAGATGAAGAAGGGAACAGCATGATTCAGGGCCAGCATGAGTAAAAGATGTAAAGGAAATTCAGCATGAGAGTTGAGAAAGGGTGACGCACTGTGAATCGATGAAGTCCATAAAGGTCAAATCCAGCATTGGCCACAAGATGGTGATGGTGAATCCAGAAAGCAGAGGAATCAAGCAAAACATGTGGGTCACACAAAGACTGATATGCAAATGGATATTTCCAATCTGTGAAAGGGATTGAGAATAAAGTGTGGCTGCGAACTCTCGAGTTAGTACATTCCCAACGAACAGGTCAATGGGCCATGTTTGTTCTCTTAGAGGGGCACCAATGGACTATTTTTTGATTGTTTAAGGGACTTAGGTTTAGTCACCCTAAATTTCCTAGGGTCATCCAGACATGGCACCCTTGCTCACTTTGCTCAGAGAGGCACATCTCCACCTCACTGATGATCCCAACAAGGCTGAAACACGTGTATGGGGTTGCTGTTGTTACTCTTGTTCAGAAGATAATTGCCATATCATTTCGGTGCTGGACTGCCCATGTGGGCGGGACAAAGACTGATATGCAAATGCATATTTCCGATCTGTGAAAGGTACAGTGAGCTTAAGTGTGGCTGCGGACTCTTAGTGGGTACCTTGCCAAAGAACAGGTCAATGGGCCATGATCGTTCTTGCAGAGGAGCGGTGGACTATTTTTTTATTTTTTAGATTTATATATCCTCTTCATGGCATCATTCTGCCCAGGCCAGACTTCTCTTTGACATTCCATGATGTTGAAAGGTGCGTGCTGACATCCTTCCATACGGCATCCTTCCATACTTTCATTGCAAGGGTACATTTTGTATGGCTGTCTAAGTGCCTAACGTCTCTCACCCACTCAATGCAGTTTGGGAACAATACAGGGTGTCCCACATATAGGCCTTCTCCTGCTGTTCCAGTTTGACAGCGGTGAGGGGGGCAGGAACTAGGGTAAATGCATCCACCTGCTCCTCTACAGTTCCAGTGAGAAAGCCCTCCTGGCGTGGCTTGTTTTTTGGTCTCAGGAATTGATCGATTTGAGGCTACAAACAATGGCAGGTGCCTTGCTGTGCTTAAAGGCTTTTGGTGACTTGCTTTGTCACAGTGGCCTCCGATTTGTCATTTGTTCTAGGTGTGAAAGCCATCCTGGGGATGATTTATTTCTTTTTCTCTCTCCGGACTTCTTATAGGTGCTTTTTCATAGACATCAGACAGTTAGCTTTGCACTGAGCGACATTGGGCTTCCTAGGAAAGAGCTTCTTTGTGTGGTCTGTTATTTCGAAGTCAATAATCCTTATGGTGAGGAATTCCTCTGAGATTTGTGTTGGCGCGATACAGAAATAGCAAATTCTTGGTGACCAGGTACTGAAATAGCCAATATTTTGGGAGGCTCCCAGGGACGGAAGCCAGCATTGCCAGTGTAAGTCACTTTCATGCAGCTGTGCCCACAATATATATGTCAGCATCGCCACAGTAAATAACTTAATGAAGCTGTGTTCATAATGAACACACGCATTTGAAGTGTAAATCACTTTCATTAGGATGCAGCCATAATCTAATCCAGCAATTGTCACTTTAATGTAAAACACTCTAATAAAGTGGCAACCTTCCTGTTGGCAAGAATTGTTGCTAGTATGGTCTCTGTAGCTCACTTTTATGAAGCTGCAGCCACAATCTATGGCAGTATGTCACTGTAAATCAGCTATGAAGCTGCAGCCGCAGGCTATGTCAATATGGCCACTGTACATCACTTTCAAGAAGTTGCAGCCTGGTTGCCATATTCTATGCCAGAATGGTCACTGTAATCATCGTCATGAAGCTGTAGCCACAATCTATGTCATTATGATCACTGTAAATCACTTTCATGAAGCTGCAGCCTAATGGCCATGATCTATGCCAGTATGGACACTGTAAATCACTTTCATAAAGCTGTGTTCACAACCCAGGTGAGCATGATCCCTGTAAATGACATTCCTGGTGCTACAACCAGAAGCTAGCCCTGTAGGGTGACAGTAAATCACTTCATTAAGATGTGGCCACAATCAATGCCACTAACTGTGACAATGCATACCTTTCATGAAGCTCTAGTCAGCTACAGTCTATATCAGTAATGGTCACTGTAAATTGATACAATTTCACTTCCATCCTCTAGTCGCCAAACACATGTATATCATGCATTGCTCTTGCGCACACACATTGCACACTCACAGTTGGTCTCTTTCTATCTCACACACATGAACATTAAAACACACATACTCACTCAGAAACATACACAAGTGCACACATTTCAAATCTTGCACCCATACTGCAATACAGACCCTAACTCATAAAATACTATTTTTTCTTGTTTTAACTTACCTTGATAAAAATGGTGCTGCTTAGGGAGTGGTGTACTGCTCTGGAACAAGTTGAGCCAGGCATGCAAGCAGGCTTTTAGTTGCCTAGCAACCAGTGGAATGGCACGAATGTGGGGTCAGAGCTGCATGCATACCTTTTTAAAGACAGGTTTCTGTATAAAGGCAGCATGCCCCATTGCTCCCCTTTTCTTTTAATGCACATTTCTTATTGTTGTGGAATTATGCTCTGGGGGCCCCCTGGACATTGGCAGCCCTGCACCGTGGGGGCAGCAGGGGCCCTGTTATGCCATACCTTTTGTCTGATGGTGTAAAATCAATAGACAAGGCTTTGAAGGTACAAGCAGAACTTCACAACATTCCGAGGCGAGTCGCACCACTAGACATGTCTACATTTGACCCAGCAGAGCCCTGACAGCTAGAAATATGCATGTCTACACCACATGAGTGAAGCAAAACAAAAGTGGTGAAGGCTGGAAAGTTTAAAATTAATCTTAACCTCTGGCATTGCTCTGGGCAACCCTGCATGCCATCATTCTTCGCCTGCCAAGCTGTTACAGAAAGGGCAATGGTTATACACAAATCAAGCTTGGTCTTACCCCAATAGGGGCAGTGCATAAAAAACTACTTGGTCATATACCTTCTGCACAAGACCACAAGCACCCGCAAACATGTTTTATACTCATTGGGCGCCCTCAGTGAGCGCCTGCTTTCTTTTCTCGGACCAGCAGGCATGGGGCCTACTTTGGGGCATACTCATCCAACTTTGGGTGACTATAGCAAAAACAAAAGCGCTGTTGGCTGGAAAGTTTTGGATTCATTTGTACCTCTGGGATTGCTCTGTTATGATTAGGCAATAGATCTAAAGAAATAGAAAAGGCATATGGGTATGCTTCACATCCAGCAAACTGAAGGTCAAGACCTCATGCCCAAGAGAGGCCACGAAAGAAAAAGTGGCCAGACTACATGCCTCAGAGAAGCCTCAAAAGTAGTAAAAAGGGCGAGGCCCACACATAAGAAAGGATTCACAACTGGAAATGAGCAGCACAAGATCTCATGCCATTTTTTTATCGCTAAACAGCAACATTAGTCACGGTTTTTAGAGCAAGTTCATCAATTCTGCAAAAATGCATATTAAAGAAAATCTGGGAAAACGCATCTAAAATGCTAAACCAAAATCGACAAGACCAGTTACCAGAAAAAACAAATGTTCTCTTAACCGTTAGTATGATGCAATCACCTGAGAGAAGTGCTTCTGGCCACACCCACCTGGAGCAGGACAGCGGTAACACGCATTCAACCCTGGCAGTGGTCAAATAAAGCAAGTGGCACAGAGTAGAAGAGCATCGGCCTGGCATAGAGAAGGAACATACCGGAACTAGTTCAAGGGCATAGCAGTCCCATACCTCTCTGAGCTCTCACAATTAAAAACATCAGACACGTCGTTGTGTGTGTTACAACTCTCCGGCACCCACCACAGTACCCTTGAGCCCCGCCCGACCACAGACTCACACCAGCAGAGCTGCGTTCAGTCCGGGCTCCCCAGTCGCACTGACGCAGCAGGGAACGCCCCATTTATTTATACTGCAAGCGGCGGAGTGCAACGTCACTCCGCCGTGTGTGTGCGCCTTTAAAGGAGCAGCATCACACTCCTCCTTTTTCATAACAACGAAACACATGAACAAAGGATTACTAACTACCGCACATGAAGGCATACTGACATGTCCCGGAGACCGCTTTAATGACAGCCACCCTGGCTCCCCTCTGACCATCGGCCCCCCAGGAAACAATAACACACTAACAGTTCACTTAGTCCATCACATAGTCAGTGAGATGGGCAGGTTTCCCTCCCCCTGTCCTCAGGTGGTACCTCCTGCCAGTCTCTTGGATCGGAGTTCCTTCACCCAACCCAATCCTGGGTTGGAGACCCCGACAAAAGAACCGGGCTGGCGCCCTAAACAGGCACCTCCGCCATGTCCATGTCTGACGCCGTCTCTGCCCTGGACTCACCCAGTCTTTTAAAGAAACTGGCATTGCAGGTGACAGATACCGTTCCATCTGGCGTGGTGACCACCGACCTCTTCACCGCCACTACCTCCATAGGCCCCGGCTCATACGTGAGAACTTCCCTTGTGGGTGCCAGTTCCTCACCAACACCTCATTACCAGGAGCCAGTCTCTGGGGTTTCAGACCCCTCTGAGTGTTTTCCAGTTCTATCCGTTCTCTTCTCTACCTTTCAACCTGCTCATTGTCAATGACGGCGGGCTCGCGCTCCCCCACTTCCGGCAGTAGGCCCCTCAGGCACCGCTGAAACATCAACTCCACTGGTGCCAACCCTGTGGATGTGTGTGTGGTGGTTCGGTATCCCCGCAAAACGACATACAGCGCCGTCTACAGACATTCCCCTTGACCATGGGCAATGCGGAACACCTTATTTAACGTTCTCATCATGCGCTCCGCCTCACTGTTTGCTCTGGGCCCCAATGGGGTGACCTTCCGGTGGTGTATTCCATACCCTGTCATGAGGTCCGCAAAGCTCTCACACTGAAAGGGTGCGCCGTTGTCCGAGCACAACACCTTGGGCAGTCCGTGTGTAGGAAAGACTTTCTCCAGTGCCATCACCACCTTCTCAAAGGCCACTGACTCGACAAATTCCACCTCTGGGTACCAGGACCACTCATCCACGATAACCAGGAAATGTGTGCCCGTTGTTCATTGTTTTTGAAGTCTGTGTGGACCACCTTCCATGGTCTTGTTCCGCGAGGCATGGTTTCTATGACCGGCTCCTTCAGGGCCGGTGACACCACCTGGCACCATACGCATGATGCCACAAATTCCTCCACTTGCCTTTCCAGCTCCGGAAACCAGACCTTCTGATGAAGGCAGGCCTTTGTCTTATCCGCACCCTGATGTCCTTGGTGGGCTAGCTCGATGATCTGCTGCACCTTTGCCTGTGGTACCACTATGCGGTCTCCTCTGAGTAGTAAGCCAGCCTCAGAGAACGCCAGCTCCTCTCACACCCTCCACAGTTGTTCCAGGGTGACCTTGGCCTCTTGAGTTCTTCGGGCCAGAGAGTCCATCACCACCCTCCATGTGACTTGCTCCGTGGCTGTCTTCAGAATCATGAAACAATCGTCGGCCGCGGAGGCTTGCTCTAACTCCCCCACCGGCACAGAGTTGGGTGTCGCTGCCTCCACCACCAGCTGGACATGTTTGTCCGCTTCCTCAGCACAGCTGGACTGCAGGTTCTCGCCTTCACCCCTGGGATGTCTGGAGAGGTAGTCAGCCGCATTGTTGCTGCCCGGCCGGTACACCAGCGACACGCCATACTCAAGTAGCGTCAACATCCCGCGGTCTTTCCTCGCGGGTGGCTTGGGGGATGAGCCTGTCAGGATTTGCAGCAGGGACTTGGGGTCTGTGACCACCGTCACCGGACTCCACAACACATACAGTCTAAAATGACAGCAGCCCCATAAGACCGCCAGCGCCTCCCGCTCAATCAGTGAGTACTTTTGTTCAGTGTCTGATAAAGCTTTGCTGGCGTAGGCTATAGGGCAGGCCTCCAAATTAGCATCAGCCTGGGTAAGCACCACACCCAGCCCAAAAGGGCTTGCATCGACCACAATCTCTGACTGAAGGGCCGGACCAAAGAAAGCCATGGTGTCCTCAGCAGTGAGAGCCCTCTTTATGTCATCAAACGCTGCTTGTTCCAACGGCCCCCACTGCCAGGTGACTTCTTTCTTTGTGAGGACCCACAGTGGCTCAGACCGAGAAGCCACGTTCTTGATGAGCCGGCCACAATACGTGACCATACCCAGAAAGCTCTGCATTTCAGATACATTTTCGGGTGGCCGGGCATCCTGAATATCTCTCACCTTCCGCGGAACGGACGACACTCCGCCGTCCTTAAAGACGAATCCGAAAAACTCAATTGCATTCTTAAGGAGCTCGGACTTGTTACGATGCAGAGTGAGACCCAGGGATTGGAGGCGTTCAACCGTCTTTGCCAGCCTGGTCAGATGCTCCGCCTCTGCCTTGGCAAACACCAAAATATCATCACTAATGTTGAACACATCCTCGAGATCAGCGAGGAACCCCCTGATGATATTCTGGAATACCTCCGCAGCGGATGACATCACAAAGTGGAGCCTCTTGTACCGGTACAAACCGCGGTGGGTGGTAAATGTGGTAATATAGCTTGAGCCTGGGTGGAGCACCACCTGGTGGTATCCGGCCCGCAGATCAAGTTTTGAGAAGAAGCGTGCACCCTGTAGCTCAGTGATAATGTCATCAATGGTGGGCGTCAGGTGTCGTTCCCGCTTGATTGCTTTATTGGGGAGGCGCATGTCCACACCTATGCTGACTGAGTCAGGCTGCTTTGGCTTTCGTGCAATCACAATCGGGGAGACCCACAGAGTAGGGCCCTCCACCTTCTCAATGATGTCAAGTCTGACCAAGTTTTCTAGCTCCTGATCCACTAGGTCCCGCAGGTGAAAGGGCACCCGCCGATGTTTGAATGCAACAGGTTGGATGGAGTCATCTATGTGCAGTCTGACCAGGTCACTAGTCATCCACCCAATTCCCTCGAACAGACCTGAGTGTTTTCCCAGCAACATCTGGATGTCCTCCACATACACCAAGTATGCAAATGTAACGATGCCCAGGGCTTCTGCCGCCGCTCAGCTGAGTAGAGTATTGCTGCTGACGGGTGTTACAAAGAATCTTGCTCGAATATCTGACCCCCCATGCTTCACATCTGCCATGAACGCACCATTGAGTGGGATTGGCTGCGCACCTCCAAATGTAAAGATGCGAGCATTGGGCATAGAGAGGCGGGGCGGAGCCTCCATGTCATCATAATGTTCTCTTGCCATGACATTGACATAGGCGCCAGTGTCCACAAGCACTGGAACTGATGACTCGTTGACCTGCACGTGCCATCTGGGTTGTCGCTTGGATTATGGACGCAGGACGCCCACATTAGACACAAAGAAGACGTTTTCTTCTTCTTCCTCTTCTTCGCTGTCCAGACCTGTGCCTTCGTCCCCTTGTTCGACCTGAGTCACATTTGATGGGCGTTGCTGGCGAAAGAATTCAGTTCGGACAGGACTCCTCAGGACAACAAGTGGATTCGGGGCTTTGCACATGCGGGCATAGTTGTCAGGAACAGAGAATGGAAGGTTTGGAAGCGCTGGAAGCATTGACTTGCGAGCGCTCTAGTCCTCATTCAAGATGGTGTCCGTACCTTTAAATTCTGACTCCTCCCCCTAACCGGTGCGTTGTATCTGTACACATCGCTCCGGTTCGTGTGGAACTTCGTTCTTGGATATTCCTCCTTGCCGACCATCCTTGCAACTACCTTTTGCCTTTATTGTGCCTACCTTCTGTGCTCTACTTAATTTCTTCCCTTGTTACCTGTCTCCCGGATCTTGCATTTTCTGCGAGTGTTTCTTTACCTCTCCTTGTCTGTTCTGCGGCTCCTCCTCGCGTGAGCTTCTGTACTACACCTCTTGGTTTCCGCCGAAGCTTATTCAGTTTAGTTGTTCGGCGTTTTCTGCCTTTCGTCTTCTCTGCTCTCTCGTTTCTTGTTTACTGACTTACTGCTCTCTGCAGGTATAATACTACTTTCTGCTTATGGACACCTGCACACAATCTCATACTTAGCACTGTTATTTACGGGCATTTCTATCTGTTCTGTCTTCCTCAAGATTTACTTATTGGTTATTTGGGTTCCTGTACCTTTCCTCTGTGTGCTTGGCCCTACGATCATCGCAGAGCTGACTGCTCTCTCCACCGGAGTTGTTGGTCAACTTCATTCACCTTCAACTGCTGCCAGACTTCAAGTCGCAACTCCTTATTGGAACCCATCTGGAAACAGGGTTTTTTCTGCCTTCATGCTTTTTCCCTGATCTAGGTCTGGCCCCCTGGGGGTCCCTGCGGACAGGGTTCTATCTCTGCCACGGTGGCCTCCGGAGGGGCCCGACCCTATTTACACGAAAAGAAAGCTAAGACATCAAAGGACAAGACTCCTGTAAGGAGGAAGGATCGTAAGAAGACGGAGTCGAATCCAAAGGAATCCGCCACAGAAGATTCAGGTGAGGAGGAAGGGGATAAGGCCTCCAATCTTGACAATAGTGGTCTGCAGCACCGCAGCGGCCACACAAATTCCCCACTGCTGGACACTCTGCCCGGTGTGGGAGATCATACCCACACTTCATGCACGAGTTGACCGGGCCAGACCCTCTGTCACGCTGACCACCAGCCGGACGCCTGGACCCTCTGACCCGGCCCACAGCACAGATGTCATCCACTTTGTTGGGGTGTACCCCAGCCTCCTTGCGGGACGCCCGTAGCTCCGACCTCTTGACACCTTCCCAGTTCCAAGATGCGAAGGAGGGTGATGACAGGTTCTCTCAGGATCTGTCGGCGGAGCATACCAGAAGCACATCCTTGATTCAGCTGGTTCCTTATCATGGTATCAGGATTGTTCCAAGCACAGGGAACTGCTAGCCTGCACAGCCTCCCATATTAAGTGTCCAGTGTCTCGTCGTCCATCTGGCGAGACAAACTCATGAGAAACTTTCATAATTGGCATTGGCAAGAGGCAGAAAATAGTTGTGGAGGGCTTCCTTCGCAGCAGCATATGAATTGTCCTAAGGCTGGAGGGACAGGAATAATTAATGCACTGCAGGCCCAGCACAATTCGACAGGGTTGTCACCTTGCTATCATCGTTTGTTTCCATGGTGACCCTGAAGTACATCTCCAACCTGTCCATCCACATTTTCCTTCGGGGCACAGGACTGGAAGGGGCACCCGAAATATCAAATTCAGGCATTGGCTGCAGGGCACCCGGTGGTCTCATCGCTGGCCTTGGTGGTAGTGCTGGGGGCTGCTGCGGCACAGCCGCTGGGGCTGCTGGACTGCCACAGCAGTAGGCTGCTGGGCCGCAGCCTAGTCGTTGTTCATGGCAGCGAGCGCACAGGCATCCCAAATGGACTAGATGGGAACGCAACTCACACCTCCTCACTGTGCAGCGTCGACTTCACTCCCCTTCACTTTGGCAAATTACTGGCAGCCTGAAGTACTTCACAGACAGTCAGAACAGGGGAATCCAAATATTCTCCAGGGACCCAGCGGGTTTCCAGAGTGTCCTGCACCAGAACAGACACACTCCCACAGTCTACTGATGGACAGATTCTGTAGTTAAAGTCATAGGCCCGGTGGCCCCAAGAATTGAGCTGGGTGGGCCCAGGGAACACAACAAAGGAATAGCAGGCTTCCCCTGGCTCCACACCCCAAAACTTGTAAACAATCGGTGAAAACATAGGCAATTCACACCCTAGAGCACATCATGTGCCACTAGCAGCTGTCCGCTGCTAAATTTTCCAAAAGTTGTGCTTGGATGGCTCACTGTCACGCTAAAACCGAGCCGCGACCATCCTAGACCCGGTTTGTAAAATGGCCACCAGCCGCGTGGTCTGAATCCCTCTCTGCGACATATCAGACGGTGAAATCCTGATCAAAGCAAAGATTATGACCGCCACTTTCACCGCTGTGCCCCGGGCTGCAGATCCGTACTCGTCGCCACTGTTACAACTCTCCGGCACCCACAGGAGTACCCGTGAGCCTCGACCGACCACATACTCACACCAGCACAGCTGCCTTCGGTTCGGGCTCCCCGGTCACACTGACGCGGCCGGGAACGCCCCATTTATTTATACCACACGCAGCAGAGTGCAACGTCACTCCGCCGCGTGCCTGCGCCCTTAAAGGGACAGCATCACAGTGTTTAGGGCAGGCACCCCAACGGGGGTTGGTGGGTGTACAAAGTGGCCTCATGGCTAGAAAACAAACTGGCGGTGCCACAGGAGACACGTCACACACAGCAAGGCACAATCAGGACCAGACATTATGCCTGGATGATGTCTCGGAGCTGGAAGCACAAAACATGCACAATAAGCTTTAGGCACATGAGTTATTGCATAGCAACTAAGAGAGCAAGAGACAGGAGTCAGAAGCTACCCCTGTTTAAACACAGGTAAGGGTTGCAGCAAAGAACTAGGTTTAATACTAGTCATAAGTCATGGTCAGAGAAAGAGCAAAGTGTATATAATATTTATTTTAGAACACACATCTAAAAGTTGGTAGACCACTAAATCACACTGGGCCTTAACAAAGACATACATGAGCCTATGAGGGCAAAGATATACAATGATATGTTAAACTATGCATTGTAATGAGGGTTAGTAACAATAACCTTTGTGCAAAAATTCTGTACTACTTAAAGATAATAGTACGCCATTATTGTCGAAACACTATGTAGTTGGTGTTTCTGGTTCGGTAAAACATGACCCTCAGCAGGTGTTACATCTTGTCAGTTTGTCTGAAGGGACCAAACTGTCATCAGGACGAGGAAGTTTGTTAACCGGGTACCAGATAGTACCTATAGAAATGGATGACATGATGTGTGTTAATGGTGAATGACCAAGGGGTTAATGATTAAAATGGGTAGCTGCACATGAAGGACCTACCTTGAATTTGTCTTTTAAATTCAAATAAATGGATGACTGCCGTTCTTGGTACTGGCAAGGGTTTGTTCTTTGTTGTCTAGAAGAAAGGGGTATTAGATTACCTTTGATGTCTATAGAGTATATCTATTTGCAATAGAGCGATTTAGTAGAAGGTTAAGATACATGGCATAATGGGTAGAACGAGGTGACAAGAAGAGTAGTTTGGTGATGCCGCGATGCACGCTGTACAAATGAACAAGATCTCCTGAGAAGTCAAATAAATGCTTAGTGAATTATTGGGTTTAGGTCACAGTTACTTAAACTGGCAATACTCTGCTATGTTTGTACTACTAATGAGACATTATCTAGCGTGACCCCGGTGGCTGATACATGTGTTTAATCACGAGAAAATGTGTTGTGCTGGGGCTACATGCATTGATATTTACAGGTAAGTAGCTACAGTGACCGAAATGGCTGCATGAAAAAAGACATGCGCGTGATTAGTTGGCGATTATAGCAAGGTAAGGGAGCCGTGCAGAACACGTATTATCTTAGGCTGCGTTCGGTATTATCAGAGGTGAAGCATTGTAAAACAGTGCACACGTATGCGGTAGGCTAAATGAGAGTGAACCAAAAAAGTTATGCTAAGTACGTGCTTTTTGGAGCAGCGTTTCGTGTTGACACAAGTGAACCAATCTGATAGGGGCGCTAACAGAGGTTAAAGTTCCTAGATATAACTGCAGCTTACCTTGTAGCTCAGAGGCTATAGAGCTGTAGGTTCTGCTATTCTGTTAGGGTTGAGGCTTCATGCATGCGTAGCGCATTAACTTACTTGGGCAAAGTTTGAATAATTGCAACTTTATTGTGCCTATGTACGTAGCCAAAGTCATATTAATGGAAAATGGGAAACGTGCTTGTTAGGTCTGGCCTGGAGCTTGAAAAGGGGAGAGTGTGATGCACGTGAATATTATGTCATGTTAGTGGACACGGAAGTGTTGCGTTGTATGTCATGAATGGAGACACAAATAATGTAGAAAATTAAAACAATATTTTACATTTGTCCGTTATGGTGCATAATGTTACAAAATCACTGGAGGATATACAATTTGTTGTGCAATTGGTTCTCTTCACATATGGCATTGTTTGTATTCATAATGGCAAAGTTACTTTTGATTTTTGACCACACTGGTCACAAGATTGTACAGCCTCATATGATATTGGAACACAGAATTTCATAGCGGCCAGATGTTTTGATCACATTTGTCACATAATAGGGCATTATGTGAACTCATATGAAACAAAAATTAAACAATTATTTTAACATACTTGCAAGACTATATGGTAAATGTTAAATGTCCTTTCGACATGGCAAAACCTGTTAAAATGAGCCACACTATTGTTTCTTACTCTTTTTCTGTTGAGAGATTGATCTTCTGTAGTGTAAACTTATATAATATGAAACACATTCTTGCATCATACATGAAAAACCACATAATATATGGACATTGTCCATTTCAACGTCGTTGGTATTTACAGTGGCTCAGCAGTTATTGTAGTCTGCTTATAACTTAGTGGAACAGTATATGTTTTCACTGGGTGAGCTGATCTCACTTTAACACAGGCAGTGACATTCTGGAGATCAATTGTAGCTATGGTATATAACTGAATAAAACAAAAACACATCAAAAGCGGTTTACAGCTTAAAATCAGAATATGTTAAACTTTTTTTTCGAGATCTACATTGGCATTGGAGAGAGAAACTATGCATGTTTTTGTCATTGGTGTTAGGTGCAGACAACTTCTAAACATTCACTAAAGAATACTAAATCTCTCTATTGCAAATAGATATACTCTATAGTCATCAAAGGTAATCTAATACCCCCTTTCTTCTAGACAACAAAGAACAAACCCTTGCCAGTACCAAGAACGGCAGTCATCCATTTATTTGAGTTTAAAAGACAAATTAAAGGTAGGTCCTTGATGTGCAGCTACCCATTTTAATCATTAACCCCTTGGTCATTCACCATTAACACACATCATGTCATCCATTTCTATAGGTACTATCTGGTACCCGGTTCTCAAACATCCTCGTCCTGATGACAGTTCGGTCCCTTCAGACCAATTGACAAGATATAACACCTGCTGAGGGTCATGTTTTACCGAACCAGAAACACCAACTACATAATGTGTCGACAATAATGGCGTACTATTATCTTTAAGTAGTACAGAATTTTTGCACAAAGAGTATTGTTACTAACCCTCACTACAATGCATTGTTTAACATATCATTGTATATCTTTGCCCTCATGGGCTCATGTAGGTCCAGTGTGATTTAGTGACCTACCAACTTTTAGATGTGTGTTCTAAAATATATTTTATATACACTTTGCTCTTTCTCTGGCCATGACGTATGACTAGTATTTGTTAAACCTAGTTCTTTGCTGCAACCCTTACCTGTGTCTTTAAACAGGGGTAGCTTCTGACTCCTGTCTCTTGCTCTCTTATATGACATACCCTCTTGAGTCAAGCCCCCGTAAACAAAAAAGAGGGTCCCCTTTCTCCCCCCCTTATCTCTTATGCATAGCAACTAATACACAGCACTATGTGAGGCTTCCTAACTACAAACTCACACGGCTAGACTCAGACCCAGAGAGGTGTCCAACTAGAAACATGAGTGGCTAAGCCTCATACCCTGGAGAGACCTTACAACTAGAAACTTGCAGGGCTATGCCTCTGACCCGGGAGAAGCCTCACAACTAGAGCCACCATAGCTCTCAACTCACATTCTTTTCGTGGGTGTCACCCACCTTGGAATCAGTTCTTTCACCCACCAAGCTACTTACACGTCAATTCAGTTTAATGGGCTCTCACCCGCCCAAAATGAAATCTGCTGTTTTCAACCGAACAGGGGGCTGAAAGGGTTGAGAGGCATGCTCCATCAAGGAGTGAGGCTTTGGATACTGGAAAGTCCTCATAACTAGAATCACAAGAGGCAAAGCATTGGACCTGGGAGAAGCCTTCAACTAGAAACACACAGGAGCTAAGCATCAGTTCCAGGACAGACCTCATAACTAAAGCCATTGGGAGGGGGTTAATCCTCTGGTCCAGTGGTGACCTAACTAGAAAGAAGCAGGGTTAGGAATAATGTCTAGGAGATGCCTCACAGGTGGAAGCAAATTGGATTTTATGACTAAGAGGGGCCTAAGAAAAAGAGTATTCAATAAGTAGGACAGACCACACACATTGAAACACATAGGCCCATGCCTGGGACTCTAGAGAGGCCTCACAACTAGAAGCACACAAGGCTGTGCCTTAGACCCTGTAGAGGCCTCACAACAAGGAACAGTGAAGGGCAGACCTGCCTACACTTGAAATATAAAAACTCAGAGATTGAGGTCATCTAACGCCACGGCCATACTCACGCAAAACTCTGCCAACCCACGTTAAAAAAAAGGAAAAAAAGAAATACAGCTCATGGGGCTTAAGACCGATCGGGAAGTCACCTACGGGTGGGATTTATGGCCATAATGTGTCTCCGCCCATGCCTCCATTTGATTGGCCACTAGTGGTCTGTTTGTACCCAATTACATGAAGGGATGGGCAGAGTTGTTTGGACTACTGAAAACCTGGAGACTCCGCGCTGTTTCCCAGAGAGCCGGAGAATGGGATGTCCAGCCCCCTGAGGAGGGGGTAGAGGGACAGCCTGCATAGTGGGCCATCCTTCTGACCACCCCCCCATGGGGGGGCACTCCCACCTTGCCTCCTCCAGGAGGAAGGGGAGTCCCTGGCCTGGCCACATCCGGCTGGGTGCCAGGGAGCGGATGTAAGACGGGGGGACTGGCGATCCCAGTCTCTTCCCTCAGCCCCTCCACCTGAAGAATCCCACCCGCCCTCGCCTTACAGTAGGTAGCAGAAGAACATGGAGTGAATGCATTGTGTTAGGATTTCTGTTGCATTAATTTAGTGAGTCCCCCCTCCTGTTTGGTTAGGTTGCGTTTAGTTGCCTCCAGCAGATTTCGAGGGTGTATGTTTTCTGTTGATCGATCCAAGGGTTCCTTTGATCTAAATCAAGTTCAGTTTGCATCAGTGTGTACGGCTTTGGATTCCTTTTTGTTTCAACAGATTTCGAGAGTGTAAGTCTCTATGTTGGTTTGTTCATCTTTTTCTATCAACTGTTAATGTTCCCTTTTTCTGTCACAGTTTCAGGCAGTCCTAGCCGGGGAGAAGTTTGACGCTGCCGTTTCGGCTGTGGGCGGGGTCCCGATGGCAGCACTCGAGCCAAATTCGGACAACGGGCACTGAGTCTCTTATGGACAGTTGAGATTCCTCGTCAATGAGATCCAGTGGTCCCGAAGATTTACTACTTGACAGTTATAATTAGATGGATATGTCCACTACTCTGCTAACCGGAAGTGACAAGTGTCCCCAGGAACATTAAGACAATGACATTGCCCGACCAATGGGACACCTCAGAAGTCTATGGAATTGAAATGTGAAGCTACTTAGGGCTGGGACTGCCCCCCTCGTATTGTTGTATGCTCCAATAAATGTGATCTTGTGTTTCCAAATATAAACAGTTCTCTGTATTTTTATTAGCAGGTATAGCTAGTACATGGGGTCTTTGTTTTGCCCCCCCGGCTCATAAAGGGGTCGGCAAGGGGGGATGGCACCCCTAAGAGAATGGAAACCCCGAGTCTAGTCAGGTCTGCTGCAGGGTTGGATCTCGGTCCCATGAGAACACTCATCACGCGAAACTTGCAGGGCTAACCCTCCGACCCAGGAGAAGCCTCACAATTAGAAACACAATTAGGATTTGGGTCTGGGAGAGACCTCATAACGAGACATACACAGGGTTATACTTTGGACCTGGGAGAAGCCTCACAACTAGATACACACAGGAGCTTGGCATCGGTTCCAGGACAAACCTCATAACTAGTAACACGCAAGGGCTAGGCCTCAGATGCGTGAGTGACATTATAACTAGAAACTCGTGGGTTTAGGCGTAATGTCCCGGTGATGCCTCACAGATTGAAACAGACCAGGCCAGGAGTTATGGCTAGGAGAGTCCTCACAGGCAGAGTCTTGAGGAACTGGGGCAGATCTCACAAATAGAAACACCAGGTCTATGCCCAGGACCCAGCAGGGGACACACAACAATAATGGGTCCCGTGAGAAGCATCACAACTAGAAACACACAGGAGTGAGGCCTTGGGTCTGGGAGAGACATCACAACTAGATGTGCACAAGCTTAGATTTTGGACCTGGGAGAAGCCTCACAACTAGAAAGCCACAGGAGCAAGGCCTCGGTTCCGGGACAAAACTCAAAAGTTGTCTCCTTTTGGATGTGAGTGCCTCACCAAGTCCTAGTTATCACTTTGCATTCTGGAACTTGCAGGCCTGTATGTGAATCTACAAATAGCGAAAGATAATAACGCCGCAGTACTGGGTGAGGTACTCGCAGCTGTCAAGGCACCAGTGTAGCTGTCTGCTCACAGTAGCAGCTGGCCAGCCCAAGTCCCTGGGAAAGCGAGGGGTTCAGGCAGGTTTCACCGGGCCATGTGAGTCGCCCACTTCTATACTTTAACTGATTGCAAATTGGCAGCTCGTGGGGGTTATTCAGATGTGGAGTCAGTCTGTGAGAACAGATCGCAGTTTGAGGTTTATTAAGAGGCAAGTGGGTAAACAGAGCCCCACAAAGCAAGCCAGGAAGCGCTGGAATGCCGTCCACGTTTGTTGGCTTACACCCCCTGCTGGGGGCCGTGGAGAGAGAGATCCCCCTTTGATCTGGGCCTCCTGTTCAAGTCCTTAGCCCCCTTTATAATGTTAAACTGCCCCCCAGTCCGCCAGGACTCTCATGCAGTAAACTTGAGTGGCAAACATTACATCTCCCTGTTTGAAGTTCCTCATTCAGGCCTCGGGAGATGCCGAAACTTCAGCTCCGGGCGCGCGGACCTCAGCTCCAAACACTAAACCTACAACGCTGAGAACAAGCCTCCAGTGAACACTTCATTGCAAGCCAAAGACTCGTGCGAATGATGTCACCACAGGGCAAAGTGTCATTTCAAGCGGGAGAAGGGGCATTTGAAAGTTAAGATGTGGGGTTCGTTTGCTTTCTAGAAACATGCATATCCAATGATTTACAGGAGTATTCGGCGGCGCAGCTTCGGGAGTCGATACCTGGAAATTGCAAGTCCCGCCATCTTAAGTGGCCTGGTCTAAGGAGTTATTTTTAGCATTCTGGTTCTTGCAGATGTGCTTGTTCGGCTATGAATGAAGGACTGCAGGTACCAGCATGCAATGGAATTACCACAACTGGATGAATTATGTTCTCCTCACCAATGACCTCTTAGAATCCCTGAAGATACATTAGGTCCGACTTAAAAAAAAAAAACAACGTAAAAATAGGAGGAGAACGACTACGCTCGCCCTTCCTGCCAAAAGCTCCCCTCCTTGCAATGTCCATCATTTCCAAGACGTAGCATAAAGATAAGCGCAAAAACAAGCGCAATCGCCTTTACGCCCGTTTTACAGTTTTGTTTTGCAAAACGTATGAATGCCACCTGTCATGTATGCAGACAGACAGCATTGATAATGGATTCCTACGGAATCCTCCTGGCTCTTCGCAGATGCAAAAAGCAGACCGATTCAATAGGGATTCATTGCTTTTACGCCGGCATAGTAGAATGCCAAGGCAGACGGGCACAATTAGTCTGTGACCCCCTAGCCACTCCGTCTCCAAAAATAAAGAAAGTGCCGCAGAATGTGAACAACAGGAACTTGGATTATGATGCCCAGAGCATATTAAATATTGACTTTGATTGATCTCTGCGTCTGCCTAAATTCCAAGCATTCCTGCTGGAATTAATTCTGCTTTCTGAGGAAATATATTGCTCGTGTGCAGAAAGAGAAACCGAGATTTTTATAGTTATGCATTTTCACTGCAACAAAACACTATGTACAAAAAAACACAGAGAGACGCGGTGGCAGCAGGAGCATCCCTTACTCTTCCCTCAGGCATGGTGTGTTAGGGGGTGGTTATAGGGGCGGAGCAGCGTTGCACAGGCAGCCGAACCAACAATACAATGGGAGCCAGGAGCGCCCTCTTGTGGCATGGTCGGCCTTATGGTTCGGTCGTGGGCACCCACGAGTTACGTGTACAGCTCTTTCCATGAGCAGGTCGAGCCACCGCATGTGCATGAGGGTTCACCTGCTGTTTGTGCGAATATGGGGCCATGACCTGTTTATGTAAATGTGGGTCATTGGGCTGCCTATCTGTTCACCACCCCGCGACTGATGAGCTGTGTCTGCACGCGCACCAAAGAGCAGAGGAGATGTGGGTAGTGGTCAGACTTTCAAACATTAGGTCGTAGTCAGGGTAGGAAATAAGCCAGGACAAGGCGGAGCGGGGCTCCGGAAAAGTTTGTTTTACCAGATTGCTGTGTCCTGGGGCCCTGGAATTAGCCCACTGAGAACGACACAGGAGATAATGCTGAAAAAGCCAAAACCTATTAAGGCAGCTGTCCAAAATGGTATCTATGGGCCTCATTCCGAGTATGGCGGTAAGGGATAGCGGCCAACGGTAACGAGACCGGTGGCGGTGATCCCTTACCGCCATACTCCGAGACCCCTTTGTGCCCTCGCCCTTAACGCCTGCTTTGAGCAGGTGTTAAAGTCGAGGGCGCAAAGGGGCCTCCAAGCCAATAACGGTGACCGTAATGAACGGTCACTGTTATTTGCATCTTCCCCATTCCCATTGAGCCCTATGGGGGCTCATTTGGGAATGGGGAAGAGCCTTGGTGAATGGGGAATTACCGCCCCGCCAACCTTGGAATGGGGTGGTAATTCCGCCATCCACCAAGGCGCTGCCGGTCCGGGTACGGCGTCAACCAAGGCGTTAATAGCGCCATTGGTTATCGCCGTACTCGGAATGAGGCCCTATGTCTTGCAGACTAATGAAAAGAGCACAGCATAGCGGGGCTAACCCCTGCTGAAGCCCCCAAAGCTTTGGAACACATCACATCTTATTCCCTTAAATAACTTTGATATACACCACTTTTTGATTGGAAAACGTGATCACTTTATTGGAGTCATCCTAAGGAGTGGTGCTAGCCCTGCTCAGGCCACAAGTATGCCTGGCCTACAAATTATTTTCCGGGTGACCCTGCCATTCCTGTGTTTACAAAGTTCATTTTAAAACCTGGTGAGCGCTCCTCACTTTGGTTTCCAATCTTGTGAGAACAGCCCACCCTGGCATCCGACGGCCAATTCAGTCGCTCCCATATCCTTTCAATATAGCAAACCAGGCCACTGCAATCAGTTGTTGTTGAGGAGTCCCAACTGTCCCTAGAGGTGTCAGTGCCCTTCTCACCCCATCCTGGCTCATGCAGCCAGCGGGTATGGCTCATGCAGCTAGCGGGTATGGCTCACGGCAGGACCACATCGTACCTCCTTCTATAGGACCACCCTCGTAACTCTGCCTGTGACAGAAAAACATATTAGAAAAATTGCCAGAAATAATCTTAATATCAAGAGGAACTGTAGTAAAAACATGAGAAAATAAGATGGATTCAGGTGAATCGCGCTCTCGTTACACAGTATTACTAGGCTATAAATGAACAACTGATTCAAAAAGACCTTCTGATAGGTGTATAGGTATGTTTAATTCCTGATATGGTCAACAGACACGTGTTTCAACCTTGGTTGTCTTCAAGATTGACAACAAAGCCCAAAGTATCATTCCCAAAATGAAATCATTTACATATACCATAATGTCAAATTATAAATAACAATGGACTATGGAGAAGGAACTAAGTACCCCCACCTCAAGCACCGCTGCCATGCTGCCTATATGCTGGGAACCAGAATATGAAACACAAGCAGTGCCAGTAAAGATGCCAATACCAAGGAGAATCCTGGAGGCAAGGTTCCCATTGAGAAAACCATACCTGCATACACGACAATATGATGGCCACTTGAATGAAATCCCAGAAGAAGTGGGAAAAATGAGCAAATGGGAAGATGTCACATGAAGCAAGACTGACGCTCCCGAAGAGATGCTGAGACAAGAGAATGTAGACATTCTATAGGCATTAAGAAAGTATCAAAGACAAGCAACATTTCGGGATCGAAATTAAGATGATTATGTTACAGAGACGATGAAGATATCAAGTTATTTTACACGTTTGCAGATGCAAAGAAACACAAGCAGACAAAGTATTCTGAAGCCTAGCTATGTAGTGAATAGATTGCGGCGTGCACCAAACATATATATATATATATATATAGGACTGAATGAACTATGGACAATTCCACTACACATTTTAGCAGAGCTGGACCAGAAAAAGGAAGGCTTTTCCAGTGTGTCGCAGTTGAAAAAGCAATTGAATTACAGAGGTGAATCAAAGAAGGGCGAGGCTGGACCAGCCCTAAGAAGCCAAGGCTACTCTGAGCCGGAATGATCATACAGTAGCTACAAACGTGTGAAAGAACAAACTCCTGTTCAGAAGACGGGCATGAAAACAAGTAAGACGTCAGAGGTTCATTAAATAATAGTATTTTAAATGCACCAGAGCTCTAAAACATGGTCTTCAGTCACGTGGATGGGTGAAAACAGATAATTGTGATGTGCTACGCCAACGCAAGGAGACAGAGTATGCTATACTCTCTATTATTCTCAGGCACGAAGAACAAATTCAAGGCCAAAGGGCTAATTGACTGGTAGACAGCAGAGTGATTATGAATAGTAGGCTAATTGGTGGGAAGCTATGGTCAAGACCAACCCACCAGCACCTGGGATGCCAGCCTGCGTGCTGCTGGCGTAGGTGTAAAAGTGCTGATGAATGTAAGGGTGCCAACCAATTATAGAGAGCCACATAGTAAAGAGCCCTATAGTTTGTGTAACCAATGTGACGTTGTGTTTTTGATGACGTTCATAGTAACCGGTACTAGAGGAGGGCTTAGTTTCCCCACCTGATGTTAGAGACCCTATCACTTTCTCAGACGAGTATAGAACATATACCTAGATGTTCCTCCTAATCCTATCACTTTCTCCATTAAGTTCTATAGTTTGCCACGTAGGATGACGTCAATAATGACGAGTTTTCACTATAAAACCTGCTTTTTTAATTAAACTTGTTGAGAGCGAGGAAATCGAGAGAAATCGTCAATGTGCGTTGTTCCTCCCTGTTTTAGACAATTGAAAATAAAACAGCTTTGATTTGCCAACTTCCTGAGTTACGCTGATTATTGATGTTTGTGTAACTTCTGCATCCCCATCCATCTCAAAGTATTGCTACCTCGTCTTAAAGGGCTGGGCCGATAATTGTAACAGTCATAAAACCATGTAAATGGTTAAATGGGACATAACATTTGTTGTTGGTCGATGCTGATACAGAATATTAGGATTTTTGTAGCGATTGCAAATAAAGTAATCTGGATGGACCTCATCTCAGGTGTATCTGGAATAAAAATTGCGGTGTGTATGAGCCTCATGCTCATTACATGGGGGATAGTTCCACGCGAAACTCCAAATTATAATTAGTATCCCTTACCTTAAGTGTGCACATTCTTGCGCTTCAGCAAATGTAAAAGTCATATATGGTTTGGTCGTAGTAAAAACATGCAACGCATTTCCATTCAAACCAAAATCATACAGCTGAGCGGGGAAGGTGGGTGACTGCTGGTGCCCGGGCTGCAAAGAGGATGAGCTCCTCTAGCCGGGCAATTGTATGTGCCTTCCCAGGGCCAGCTGGTTCCAGCCAGACCATGGGGGCACACCCCTTCCACGCCCCTCAAGAGTGGGGAGGCGAGCCGGAGGCAGGGGGGACAAAGGGGCGGCCCGCTATGCTGGCTGCCCCTCTAGTGCCCCCTGCATGTGCTGGGGCATCCACTTAGTGGGGCTAACCGCTACTGAAGCCACCAAAGCTTCAAAATACTTCACATCTTATCACAAATTGTTCCCTTAAATAACTTTGACATACACCACTTTTTGATTGGAAAAACATGATCACTTTATTGGAGTCAACCTAAGGGATGGTCCAAGCCCTGCCAGGCCACAAGTATGCCTGGCCTACAAATTCTTTTCTGGGTGGCCCTGCCATTCCTATGTTTAAACATTCGTGTGTTTAAAACCGGTGAGCGCTCCTCACTTTGGTTTCGGTTCTTGTGAGAACTGCCCGCCCTAATTTCCGACTGCCAGTTCAGTCACTCTCATGACAGTTCATTTTACAACCAGTGAGCGCTTTCAGTTCAGTTTCCACTCTTGTGAGAATGGCCCACCCTGGTATCCGACTGCCAGTTCAGTCGCTCCCATATCCTTTCAATGGAGCGAACCAGGCCATTCTGTTGTTAAGTAGTCCCAACTGTCCCTAGTGGTGTCAGTGCCGTCTCACCCCATCCTGACTCATGCAGCCAGCAGGTATAGCTTGCGGCAGGACCGCAGCATGCCTCTTTCTCTAGTACCACCCTCATAACTCTACCACTCTTTGGGGGTGGCCCCCCACCACCACCATTGCCCCCACTAGATCCTGCCCCCTTACATCTCCTACTTCTGACACCCCTATACCTTTGTAACCTGTCACCACTAGGTCTCGTGAGCATCCTTACCTTTTCAGTAATACTCAACACAGAGTAGCAAGATAAAAAAAATTGTGGAAAAACACTGGAATTTCCTATCCGAGGACAGAACTTTGGGAAACCTCTACACCACACTACCTATGTTTGCTTATACTGGAGCAGAAATATGAGAGGCATGCTAGTAAGAAGCGACACAAGAAAACTCAGCGGGAAACCCAAAAGTCGGGGCACATACCCATGTTTGAACTGCACGAATTGTAACATGGTACAAAAAGGAGACATAATATTTCATCCTAACACTGGCAAAAAAATATTTTTGAAGAAATACGCTACATGCGACACCCCAAATGTGATCTACAGCATCAAATGCCCATGTGGGAAGTATTACATTGCACAGACCATTAGGAAAGCCAAAATACGCTGGAACGAACACCGATCAAATTTCCAGACAGGGAACACCAAGTCTCCATTGGCACGAAATTTAAAAGAGGCACAACACCATTTCTCACAGATGAAATTTCTAATATTGGAGAGCATAGAAAAGAGAGGAGATGCCAGTATGGACATCAACAAACTCCTTCATCAAAAATAAACATATTGGATAGACAAATTGAAACAAATTGAATTCCCTACACCCAGGGGGTATGAACGAAGAGTATAACTATGCATGTTTTCTTTAACCAAACGTGGTCCAAAAGGACATTTTCACAGTACTTTTGCACTGGTGAACATTATTGGGAAACACTCAATCAATGCCCTGGACAAATAGTAAATTAGCAGTGACATTCTATCCTCACCATGAAACAAATTCACTGAATAAAAAGGAACACCACTCAGCACTAAAATGCAGAAAACTTCAAGAAGGGTTCTCTATTAGCATACCGAATCCTTTTCCAATTAATTTCAATTAACTCTTACTATCAATTCTCTGTATTAATCCATTCTGAGTACCAGATCTCCAATCTTTGTTTTATTTGAAGTGACCCAAATTTATGATGTATACCTGATGGGCCAGATGTAAATTATGCTTTCACTTAATTTCCAGGTGAAGACTTCTGCATGGACAATAAAACTATTTTAAAATGTTACCAATCCAAAATGGCGCAATTTACTCAAATAAAAACGAGAAGGACACACAGGTAAATCGCATCTCTGCCAACGTGGTGTCCTGCCGGAAAATGCTATGCAAAACAAGGTAAGCTGCAATCCTGTCCAGGCTATGCCAACTTCTCATAGATATTATGGACTCCGAGCCCTCAATAATAATGTGTACATTACCTATAATTAGTGATATTTCGATATGCAGGATAGCTGATTAAGGACTACTGGTGTATACCAACAAACAAACATTAAGGTATGATACATATCTAACTTTTTATTAAAGCACTGAAACTGCATTGAAAGGATCTAGGAGTTCTTAGAATTCCACAATATTAATAATTTACTGATGTATTACAGATCATTCAGAGGGCACCAAACCAAAAGAGATTCAGATTTTGGCTAAAACCAAGCAAAGACATAGAAACCTGGTAATTATGAATGTACAACAAAAAGTGAATTTAACATGAAATACATAAGATTAAATATGGTTTTCTGTATATGTTTTCTCTGTTTAAAAAAAGTCCCTGAAGATGGTCATAATGACCGAAATGCATTGGACGTACATTTCAACAGGCCTTCTCTTTAACTTTTTCTTTGGAATAAAAAATGTTTCTTGGAAATCTTCAAGACATGTTATGAATCATTTGTTCAATATTGCAAAGATCACTATAATAGAAGTTAGAAAGCAATCCAAGTGGATATCCACGCAGGCCCTTCCGGCTGTCTGGGGCATTACACCCAAACAAACATTTGGCAAAGTTAAAATTGTGGGCATACTTATGTTCCCATAATGCTCTTGGCTTTTATGCAAATGGACAGTTTTGGGGTCTACAAAGATGCCATGTTGTATGACCTGGCCTGGAGCCATGCCCCTTGCCCCGCCCTCAAGGAGGAGAGGGATCCTGGAGTCATGTTTTACATTTCCAGCACTGGTCGTAGATTGACATCCCAGAGATGGCAGACCTTGTGTCTTTGCCTTCCATGTGCTTCTCATTCTAGTTTCTCTTTTACGCTCAGGCTGAGCACAACTTTTGACATCACCAGATTGTATGTGTCGGCTGTCATATCAGAGGAAGAGCCCTCACTACTGCTCCAAACCTGAAACAAGGGTATTGATAATCTCAGTCATTATGTGGAAGGAACTACCATTGTGGATAGGTGTCACAACTCAGGGATTGTTTTCTGGTTGTTGCAGATAATACCTTCACTCAAGGAATATGAAATCTTTATGGTGATGTGCCAAAGACTTCCCTCCCAAGAGCTCAGCCTACGGGGATCAATACACCTGACAGGCCGGGGGCTTGAGTGAAAAGGCCGGAGCAGAATCGTCAGAGCTAGAGGGACAAAGAACAAAACAGTTGTTCAGGAAATGCAGCCAAGTAGTGCCGGGGAACAAACAGCCAACACCGCCCACAATTACCCACTCTTACCTGCTCCGTAGGAACAATATACCAGTAACCTACTAGTATCGAAATGCAGAGACAAGGAGGATGTCTGGTGAAGGGAAGGTATGCCAGTATCCTAGGAACACCACGGTGAAAGCAGCAAAGCGTCCAAAAGGTGTTCAAAGCAATCCAGAGTTAAAGCAGCAGAGCATCCCAAAAAGTGTTCAAAGCAATCCAGAGTTAAAGCAGCAGAGCGTCCCAAAAAGTGTTCAAAGCAATCCAGAGTTAAAGCAGCAGAGCGTCCCAAAAAGTGTTCAAAGCAATCCGGTGTTAAGTCAGCAAGGTATTCCAAAAGTGTTCAAAATAACAGAAGCGGACAAGGAAAATAAATGAAATGACCAGGGAAGCGGGCGTTCACCTCACGCTAGTTCCCTTACGGAAATGTTCGGGTTATCAGGTCACCAAAACTTAAGGATTCAGAAATGGGAGGTCAATAATGAGTAAGCCGGGTTCATATAATCCAAGGGGGACAATCGAGCGAGGCAGGCGTCGGGAGGCAGACAAGGACAAGGCAGAGACAACAACTTGATTCGAGCGCCGGGTAGTCAAGGATTTAAACAGGAGTCCGGGAACAGAAGCTCGTAACTAACAACAGTTTAGGAGCACCCGATCTCCGAATAGCCGGCATTTAAATACGGTCCACAATGAAGGAAACACAACAACGTAGTGCACGTGTCACGTGACTACAAGTAGCGGGAGTTGTGGGAATTGTAGTCTCAAAGGGTTCTGCGTGTCGGGTAGCGCTCGGACAAACGCCATGGTAGTCTCCAATTTAACCGGGATGTGACAATAGGAAAGGGGGTAGGAAGAAAAGGGGAGCCTTGTGGGTATTATAGTAAAAGAATAAATAAGAGTTCACATAAATGTACTGTATCCCCGTCCATGTTTACTGTGTAGGCTGTAGCACTGGCGAAGAGCGGCATGGGCAAAGCATGCAGGACAGATTCTCTATTCCTGGCACATTGGTTGGTGCTCCTCCCATCTGTTTGCTTTCTGGGATACTCTTTGTAAGTTTCAGTTTTTTTCCATCAGTTTTTTTGTGCAAGTTTTCGATAGGGCTTTGTATTACATGGACGCGCTAGCGTCCATGTAGTTATGGTTAAGTTGGTGTTTCCATAGGAAGAGCATTTTTTTGGGTGGCTTATAACTTCGCTCCCTATGGACGAATTCTCACCAAACTTTGCAAAAAAAGTATATGGCCCACTCTGAATTTTCTTGCAAAGTCTGGAGAGGTTTGGTCCAGGGGGGGGCAAAGTTATAAGACATAATGGGAAAAAACCTTGCGCACACCTACAGCCCAAACCGCTGGACGGATTTACACCAAATTTGTGGCAGGAGCGGGGGCTTGGTCCCGAAAGCGTTCTTTTGCAAATTTGGTGTAAATCCGTCCAGTAGTTTTTTTTTAAATTACCAAAATGTAAGGCAAAAAAATTAGTGATATCTCCGTTCGCTCCGCGGACGGACTTCCCGGTTCGCTCCGCGGACAGTGCCCTGATTGGCCGAGCGGCTTGCGTGATGTCCGCTGATTGGACGGCGTGGTGCGCAAAGCGCGTCAGATTTTCTGTGGCGCCCGCCATCTTGCATTCGCGGACGACCGCGGACAGCGCGGTGAAACTTGGATTAAAAATTGTATTTAGTGGAGTGTGTTGGTGTGTAAGAGTGTTTGGGGAGGGTGGGGGAGTCTGAAATAGGTTCAATGTTCTGTTTTTTTATGTGCTAGACACTTTTGTTGTGTTCGATTTTTCTGCGGACAACACGGCTGTTCTGAAATGTTCGTAAATAAACAGAATGGATTCGGTGTCAAGTTGAAAGTGTTCTAAGAAGACTCATGGGGTCCTGGAATGTTCGCAGGGGGTGTCCTGAAGACGTTGTCTGTATTGTACGTTGTCAAGCTGAAAGTGTTCTAAGAACACTCGCGGTGTCCTGAAATGTTCGTACATAAAGAAAATGGGGGTGTTCTGAGGACGTTGTCCGTATTGTTCGCTTGCAAGTTGAATGTGTTCTAAGAACACTCGCGGTGTCCTGAAATGTTCGAAAATAAACAAAATGGGGGTGTTCTGAGGACGTTGTGCCTGGTTAGCTGTATCCAATGAGGGAACGGCAGAGAGAATGAAGTGGAAATGGTAGAAGGGCCGTCTAAGAGTTATGCGCTCTGCGGACAGGGCGTGCTACATCGGGGTTTTCCAGCAAATCCAGCATGGAAAGAAGACTGTAGGGATCAGCCAATCAAATGTTGAGGTTGTGGATTTGTGTTCAAAGAGACTGTGTGTAGTGAATATTGCAGAAGTGGAGAAAGTCAGGGTGTTGGTGCTCGGAGATATGTTTGTGCATGGTTTACAACAGTATGCTAAATGCAGGCATGTTGTAAATAATTTTGATGTTAAAGGAGTGGAGGTGGTGTGGAGCACTGTGCCTGATTGCAATGTACAGGGAATTGTACAAGTTTGTGAAGATATGGGCAGGATCAACAGTCCCCATGTGGTAGTTTTGCACTATGGTGCTTTCCATTTGGGCTATGTCAGTGCCCCTACTTTGTTGGCAGATTTGGAACACTTGGTTCAAGCAGTAATGAACATCCTTCCAAATGCCAAAGTAATTTTTTCTGGATTAGTACCTAGGGCAATATGGGACAATAGTTCAGTTTTTTGTCCTTAGCAAAACAATGCTAGGTGTGTAATCAACCGAGGCATGTGTTCCTTCACGCTTAGAGCTGGTATGTTCTTCTGTAATAATGAGAATATTGATTCCAGTAATGCTGTTTATTTTAAAGAAGATGGCATTTCCTTATCCTTTATGGGAAATGCCATTCGGTTTTGGAATGTAAGGGTTGCTTTGGAGAAGGTTATGTGAAGTTTTAGGAGTAAAGTAAGAAAAATAAAACAATAAAAAATACAAAATAACAGGTGTCTGTCAAGCATCTGCAAAAAAACTCCCAAAAAACGGTTCTTTTCAGAGCCAACCTCAAAGCGGAAATGGGGCACACTATTTAAATTTACGTTCACCACGCTCAGATTTTCGATATGTCCGCGGACATGGCGGTAGTCCGCGGACATATCGAAATCACTAGCTATGGGTTCATTATGTTCTATGTTACATGTATATAAAGTCAGGGATATTATGGTTAAGTTGTGCTACTAAAAACATATGAAATTCAGTAAAAAAACTTTGTTAAAGGGACGTTATGGTTAAGTTGCGCTACTAAAAACCTATGAAATTCAGTGAAAAAACTTTGTTAAAAGGGACGTTATGGTTAAGTTGCGCTACTAAAAACCTATCAAATGCAGTAAAAAAACGGTGCACGGTGGCGCGACATCACAAATGTCATCAATGACATTTGTGATGTCATCTTTGATGTCCTGGGTGTTAGTGTTAGCAGTGCACGGTGGCGCGAGTTATGGTTGCTTATCTTACCATAACTGCCGAATTTCAGGGGTTTTTCTGTTTTACTTTGAACCATAGCGTCCCTTTAACAAAGTCTTTTTACTGAATTTGATAGGTTTTTAGTAGCGCAACTTAACCATAACGTCCCTTTTAACAAAGTTTTTTCACTGAATATATATATAAATATACATATATATATATAAATATACATATATATATATATATATACATATATATATATATACATATATATATATATATATATATATATATATATATATATATCTATAGTATTCTAATCATTGTGTTTGATTTTTCCAGATTTGCCTCCCTATCTGACAGACAGTTATCATCCTCATGGTTCGGCTTCAGGTAGCCAGCTGGGCTGAGGGTGAGGGGATTAAGCAAACCAATGCTTTATCGTAGGTGGCATCCCTTTGGAGAACACCTCTACACTAGGTGCTCACGGCTTTGCTCAAACGAGTTTGCCCGAAGCTGGGGCTGGCTGGCACTTGTGTTAGTCACAGCTCAGCGTCCCCACCCATCATTAACACCCCTTTGTCTCCACTCCCTGTTGTGCCATTTACAGCGTAGGGCTGAGAGTAACAGGCACAACAGGAGTGGGGATAAAAGGGTGTTAATGTTTGACCCATTAACCCCATGACGGGACTCAAAAGGTGCCCAGCCTTCTATGCCACAGCTTGGTTGGGACAGACGCCAGGGGAAACGGGACAACCAGGGGGCAGCAGCGCTCGGCAGGAGAGGGACACAACGGGGGGGAGGGCAGTGACTGAGACAGATGTCAGAAATAGAACAGGCGGGAGGGACAGGTGAGGGAATGCGGGGAGGCGGGAGGCCGTATGAGGGGACAGAGGAGGAGAAGGAAGGAAGGAAGGAAGGAAGGAAGGAAGGAAGGAAGGAAGGAAGGAAGGAAGGAAGGAAGGAAGGAAGGAAGGAAGGAAGGAAGGAAGGAAGGAAGGAAGGAAGGAAGGAAGGAAGGAAGGAAGGAAGGAAGGAAGGAAGGAAGGAAGGAAGGAAGGAAGGAAGGGAGGGAGGAAGGGAGGAAGGGAGGAAGGGAGGAAGTTATTTTAGGGTCTATTATAGCATTTGCATAAACAGAACAGAGCTGAGAACGGACGCAGAGAACAACTTTGGGCTATCAGTGGAACCCAAACACACACACCACCTCTGCCCCGCTCCTCCCCTGCTCCCACCCTCTCTTTCTCACATGGTCATAACCGTCTCTTATTTCTTACATAACACCCCCTGCGAGCAGGCATTGCTGCCTTCATTCCAGAGGACACCCAAGTGCATTTAAAGACAGAACCATTTGTAAACTTTTCTGTTTGCTTGTTGTTGGGGTTGCTTGTTGGGGTGGGGGATATGAGAGCGCCCGGTAGTGTGCTTTCGTAGCCAACATCTTCCACCTGTCACCTTACCCTGTCGGCAACACACCCACGTTCAGGCGCTGGGCTTTGCAACCATGCCCTGGCCGCATTGGGCAATGGCAGTGGTATACAAACCTTTTTATGTCGAGCCCCCTGAGAAAAAAGTTGTTGGCAGGCCCCCCTCCCCGAATGCAAGGACTGCTTGTATTTTATTTTATATTAAAATCAGTCAACTTTCTCTCTTTTTAAAAAGTCTCACCCTCAACAGTGCAATTAAATGATTTGCCCAGGAACACACGTTTTTGTTGTACCAGCAGTGTAGCAGTATGTGCTTAGTTTTGTAGACGAGACCACCCCTGTTCATTTTTACATGCTCTTCTTTAGGCCACACCTTCAAATTTTAAGCCACGCCCATCAGGCAAGCCACACCCCCAAATGAGCCCCCCCCTCAATTTCTTACCCCACTTAAAGCACTGGGGGAGACCCAATAGTATCCTATCCTCTCTGGGCATTGAACACATGGCCAGGGTTGTAGGCTAGTCCACCAGTCACACCACCTATGCTTAGCCCAAACCCTGCAGCACCCAGTGTAGAGGCCATAATGGCTGTGCCAGTAAGCACCACTATTTTGCCAGGGCCTAGAACGTGTGACAGTGCTACACCAGAGGATAGAGGTGCCAAACTGATTGCTTCCTCCATGGCAGATGCTTTCAAGAATGTGTTACACGAGCAGTGGTCGAAGTGGGTGGGAGCGTTTGGGAGCAGTGCTTCTATACTTAAGTTTTACTCGGGAGGATAGCTTAGGGGCAACGTGCTCACCTTGGAAGCAAGACGACACGGAGCAACACAAGTTCGATCCCCGGGTCCGCGCTTAGAAACCTCTGGGTATTAAGCGCGTTATAAATAACCTATCATATCATATCATATCTGTTCCAATACTTTTATTTTAAAAATAAACCATTCCGGAATGGTTTTGTTTTCAAATAAAAATGTTGGAAGAAGTTGAAACTTGCACTTTTAGTGCACTGCACTGAGTGTTTCTTTAAACATTAGGCGCAGGTGTTTAGGGGTTTGTATTGTGCGGGGGAGGGGCTCTTGTGATGGGGTGTGTGGGGAGCAGGGGCAGGCTAGCAGGTAACAAAGTTCCACTACTTCTTTTTGCACACTTCAACCACTGTACACAAGGCCATCACAACACCAGCTGATCATGGCCCCTATGTCCGCCTGAGACCCTTCTCGCGGGAGAAACCAACCCTGAGGGGTGAAGAGGAATGCCACCTTTGGGCAGACCAGACCAACCAGATGATACACGACTTGACAGCTGCAGACCGGGAGAAGAGGTGTCGGATCATTAAGAGTCTGGGCGATCCTGCATTGAGAGTCATCCAGGTGCTCCATGCCATGCATCCAACCCCCACAGTGAAGGACTTCATGTACACACTGGATGGAGTGTTTGGAGCCACAGATTACGATGCAGAGCTAATGGTTAAGTACTAAGCCACCCACCTCCCACAGGGTGAGTGTCTCTCAGAATACCTGGCAAGGACGGAGCCCATTCTTCTGCTGGCTTTGCACAGGAAGGGGATTGAGCTGAACAGCATGAACCTGGACAGGCTGCAACTTGTCATGCACAGAGCCAAAGCGTTGCCGCTGTTACATCTGCAGCTACGATCGGAGAACGGACTCAAAAACCACAACCCTATGATGAACTGGTCTGAGAGGTGCATACTCTGGAAGGCGAGATGGAGGATGCAGTGTGCAGTTCACCAAGACAACTGGTGTCTCCATACACTGCCCTGGAGTATGATCTGAGTCATCAAGTGGAGGATTTGCGCCAAACCATCCAGGCAATTAGGCTGCAGAGGGTACCAGCCAAGCCACAGCCTGTAATGACATCCAGGCCACCAGAGCGCGGACAAGGCTCTACACCACCATCCTGAGAGAGAGAACACCAGCTCTTCCAGTGCACGCAAGATGCACGGCAGCCCCAAGTGAAACAACAGTGTTCCGCACCACCTCAGCCTTGGCAGTTCTGCCACAGTTGTGGACAAGAGAGCCACACCTTTTGTATGTGCACGAACCAACCGGATTACATACAAGTCGTGGCAAGGTTCAAGGTCTTGAACACCCTAAGACATCTAATGGTGAGAAACGCCAGCAAGGACCAGGAAACAGAGCACCCGAATCCTCAATAGTACTACGCTCTGACCGGGTAGAGACAACAAACAAGTCTGCACCACCAGAGAAGCCCAAAGCTGCAGTGACACCACTGGTGGGCAAGTCATCTGGGAACCTGCATCCACCCAGGCTGGCAAATCCATCCGAGAGGCAGATCACTTGTAGTCAAACTACCATCAAGCGCAGCACCTGAACATCATTGGCAATACCTAATGGGCTCATGGGACCACCAGCCACCATGACAATTGCCATCGCTGGTCGATGTCAGAAATCCATTACACAACCAATGGAATGGAATAACCAACTCGACAGTTGAACCTGTCGTGTAGAAGATGAGTTCTTCCTGTCAATGTAACCTTTATGTTTTCCAAGTCAAATAACCCAAAGGATCTATTGACCAAAAGATGTTTTTGGACCTAGTTGGACACCGCTGGCTGTGAAGGAAAAAGGCGCAATGTCAAAACCAGTAATCTCTCTTTTACTTTAGAAGTCAACATAATATTCTGAGAGCTAACCTGTCTTGGATGTAATTAACACAGAAAAACAGCAAGGCAAATCCCATATGACATCAGATGGTAGAACCCTGTAAACAGATAGGGACTTTAAACAAGGAATGACTAACTAGGGTACGTAATGTGTAAAGCACCCTGAATTTCCTAGAAGAGGTCCGGAAGGAGTAGTCAACGCTTGCAGATAAAGAAGAGAAGGCTGGTCCAGATGGCAGACAAACCTGTAACCCACCGGCACGAGTATGCCTAAACCTGACAACAGACATGCTAAAAGGAAGTCTCTATTCAAGGCACTGTCTCTTGCGCCGCCTGCATGAGGACGCCTAATTTCAGCAAAGCGTCTCTAGTCCTTTTATTGTGATTTTGTGCAGTGATGATATGAGAGAAGAGCTGGAAACAAAACGGGACCAACACCACCCTTGGCAGAACATGTGAAGCGGTTACAAGGTAGGGCAGATCGGTAAGTATGGAGAGGGAAGCCAAGAGAATGTCCAAGGTGTCCTTAGTGCGTTCCGAGTTGAAGTTGTGCGAGCAAGACCAAAAACAATCCGTGAAGCAAGACAATCCGATGTAAGCGTTCCGAGTCAAAAACCAACCAGGTATGTATTATATGATGCAAGGGATAGACAAGACAAATCCAGATAGCAGGCTGAGGTCGTAAACAAAAGTTCGAAGACAAGAAAAGCAAAACACTACTTAGTTTGAGCAAATTCAGAAGCATCGCTCCAACTGGGGGAGGAGCTTATATTGGGTCACCTGATATGTTGTACGCGGAACTGCCGTGATGACGGACCGCATCTGACATGGGTTGGAGACCACCGTCGCCATGGCAACCCCCAGCGTCTTGGAAACGGTAAACAGTGCCGGAGAATATTACTGGATTGAACAGGAATTTGCCGTTTGCCAGCAGATGTTCTGTTAGCTACCGCATGACCGTAACAAGATTTATCTGGTGGCAAACGGACTGCATAATGAGAATTGCGTTCATTATTCTTGAGTTTCTTAACAGCAGAGACTTTGAACCGCATCTGCTTGTTGTTGCTTGTTAATGGTTTCCTGACAGTTTCCTCACTCAAAGAACTGCTCCCCCTGGAGGCATGAAACTGCACCAGAAGATCGGGGACATGGGTGTTGTCCACCGGTTTCCAGGTCCGGTCTTCGGACCCATACCCCTTCCAGTCCACAAGATATAGACATTTACCCCGGTATCGAGTACACCTTGAAACTCGTATTCATCATGGCCTTGCACTGAAACAGGAAGGAGACGAGAGGGAAGTCTAGTCTCTTTGGCACAAGGTTTCAACAGTGATACATGGAAGACTGGATGTATTTTCCAAGAAGCGGGCAGAGACAAACGGAGAGCCGATGGATTGACCACCCCCTTTACATCAAAAGGACCGACAAAGTGTGTTAACAAGGCCCTGCGTCCTGGGATCCGGAGATATTTTGTAGAAAAACACACCTGTGCTCCTTGTTCGTAGACTGGAGCAGGGGCACAATGTGCATCCGCATACCCCTTGGTGCGATCCTGAGCTTCACTCAGATGTACCCCGACGTGCAATGTAAGGCTGCCAGGTCCCGGACACTGGCCTGCGTGGCAGGGCTGACGGAGGAGAATGTTGGCCCCAAGTGCAGACAGCATGGATGCTGACCATACAAAACAAAAAATGGGGAGGCACCTGTGGAAGTGTGTACAGAATTATTGTAAGCGAACTCTGCTGTATGTAGAACTGAAAACCAGGACTCCTGATGTTGCAAAATAAAGCATCTTAGATATTGTTCTAACGTGGCATTGAGGCGTTCAGTTTGACCATCCGTTTGCGGATGATAGACCATGGAATACCTTTCGTCTATTCCCAAGGATGAAGTGAGGGCCCTCCAAAAACGAGAGGTAAATTGAGATCCGCGATCAGATATTATGATGTCGGGGAGACCAAAGAACCTAAACATGTTCTTCAGAAAAATATCTGCAAGGCCAGGTGCAGTTGGTAAGGCTTGTCAAGGGACAAATAACGCCATTTTGGTGAAATAGTCAATGACTACCCAAATGGTGTCATAACCCTGGACTGTAGGGAGCTCGACAATAAAGTCCATGGATATCATAGTCCAAGGTTTCCTTGGGACCGGAAGAGGTTGCAACAGACCCACAGTTTTGGTAACCATGTTCTTACTCTGTGCACACACTGCACATGCGTTGATGTACTTAGCAACATCCTTATACATGGAGGGCCACCAACGCCAGTGCTGCAATAGTTCCATCGTCTTCCTTTGACCAGGGTGCGCTGCTAGAATGGTGTCATGACACCATTGCAATGCCGTCCGCCGAGTCTTGATATCTGGCATGTAAATGCGGCCTTGCACATAAGGTAGGGACTGAACAATGTCCATATTATAGTCTTGTATCTCAACAGGGTTCTTCAAAACCCATTCTTGGATTTCAGATTTCAAAGACGGTTGTACAGTACACCCACACACTACCTGCTGTGGGAGAAGGAGTGAACCGTTCCACTCATGGTCAGGAGTATCTCCATGTTACAGAGATAAAGCATCGGCCTTGGAGTATAGGGAACCAGGTCTATACGTAAGGTTGAAGTTAAACATCGAGAAAAACTCATGCCTTCTGGAATGCTGACCTGTGGAGCACTTAACGGACCGCAATGCCAGTAGGTTTCGATGATCTGCATATACTTGGACTGGAGCGACCATCCCCAGTAGATGGTGTTTCCAAATTATAAAAGCATCACATACAGCCAATAATTCCCTTTCGGTAATGGTGTAATTTTCCTCGTATTTAGTTAACTTCCTTGAATGACAGGCCACTGGGTGTAACAAACCTGAAATTGGGCATATTTGAGACAAAACTACCCTCGCTGCAACATCCGAGGCATCAGGATCAACGCAGAATGGTCGATTGGTATCAGGATGTTGTAACACCGGTGCCGTTGTGAAGGCTGCTTTGAGCTCATCGAAGGATTCTTGTGCTTCGGAACTCCAGATGAATGGTCTCTTTCTACTAGTAAGCGTGGTAAGAGGAGCCACCATGGAAGAAAATGAATGTATAAAATGCCTATAAAAATTGGCAAAGCCTAAGAATGATTGCAAGCGTTCAACGTCGTCGCCACCAGCCAATCTAGAATGTCCTTAACTTTGGCGTGACTTATCTTGACTCCATCACTGGTGATGTTATACCCGAGCAACTCCACCTTGGAAGCATGGAAAATACACTTTTCCAATTTAGCGAAGAGATGATTTTCCCCTAATCTCTGTAGAACATCAGAGACGTACTTGACATGAGTTTCAATAGACAGATAATATATCAATATATCATCTAGATATACAATCACAAACCGGTCCAGCATATCACGGAACACATCATTGATGAAGTTTTGGAAAGCTGCTGGGGCGTTACAGAGACCAAATGGCATGGCCAGGTACTCGAATAACCCATATCAGGTCTTGAAAGCGTTTTTCCATTCGTCCCTCTTGCGTATTCTTACCAAATTGTAGTCTCTGCGCAAATCCAATTTAGTGAAGATGACTGATGAGACTAGTTTGTCCAGTAATACCGAAATCAAGGGTATGGGATATTGATTTCATATTGTGACTGAGTTCAATGCCCGGTAATCTATACAAGGATGCAAACCTCCTTCTTTCTTAGGTACAAAGAAGAGCGGGGAGGCTGCTGGTGAGTGTGAAGGACGAATAAAGCCAAGTGCCAACGCCTTGTCCAGATACTCCTTCAAAACCACATCCTTGCCCTGGTGAGAGAATAAATCCTACCAGAAGGGATCTTAACTACTTGCACCAAGTCAATAGGGCAATCATATGGTCTATGAGGCGGAAGAACATCAGCTGCACCCTTGTCAAACACATCGCTAAATTCTTGGTATTCCTTAGGTAATGTAGTGGTTGTCAAACCCCCTACCACGGAAGCAGCGTCCTGCAGTGAATGACAAGGACTGCTCTGTTGTTCTGAAACATGTGTCCTGTTCCTGGATGTTGGGAACATGACTGTGCCAAGCCTCCAATCAATAACAGGGTTGTGTAACTGCAGCCATGGTAACCCTAAGATGAACTGAAACTGGGGTGCCTCATTGACATCAAAGGAAATGGATTCCCTATGCCCAGACTCCATAGTCATGGTCAGGTCAATGGTGCGCTCAGTAACCAGACCCGATAACAGAGTTGTACCATCGACTGCATTGACCATTTCTGGACAATCCTTAGTTACCAACGGAATACCATTTTCCTGGGCATATTGTGAATCAATGTAGTTCCCGGGAGCTCTGGAATCCAACACTGCTGCAGTGGACCATGATGTGCCAGAGGCACTGCCAATGGTAATCGACACTTTGAAAGGTTTAGAGCCCTAAAACTGAGCACTCGACAATGGGGCTCCAGTCACTGTCGAGCCCTGGAGTTTCCCTGCTTTTTGGGTTCCTTGGGACAAGACCTTAAGTAATGATTGGAAGCCCCACAGTAAAAACATAAATTGTTCTTTCTGTTTTCTCTCTCATCTGAAGAGAGTGGACCTCATTTTGCACTGATCTGCATAGGCTTGCTCGTGCCTGGGACTGGAACTGTGATATCCGGTGGTATGTAGAGCATAACTCTCTTTTCCCCTTTTCTTTCTGTTTTGCGAGCATCGATCTGGAGTATCAAATCTACTAATTCCGGGAAAGCAGTGGAGACCACCTGGACAGTGGCAAGAACGTCCTTAAAGGAGTCTGATAATCCCTTGTAGGACAGTGCCCTTTTCTTCTCTTCTCGCCACCCAGTCTCTGCCACAAGTTGATTAAACTTGGCAAGATAAGCCAGAAGAGAGCTATCCCCTTGCTTCAATCCTAACAGTTCCAATTCGGATTCCTGGGACTTATATCGAGTATCGAATACCCGACTGAGTGCCGTGATCAATGCGTCACAGTCATAGAGTAGATGACTGCCTTGCTCCAATAAAGGGTTGGCCCAAACAGCGGCAGTTCCAGCCAAGTATAATAACATGAATGGTGCTTTTGTGGTTGAATCCGGAAAACACGCGGGTCGGCATCAATAATGCAGCCTACACTGATTTATAAAGGTTCGAAAGGTTTTTGGGTCACCAGTAAACCTTTCGGGAGATGCCAAAGGAAATTGGGCTGCCATGTATACCGGGACAGTTTCTGGTCTAGGCACAGCAGAACCAGAAGCTGAGTCCGGCAGTGGAGCGGACGCCTCCGCTCCTCCTGCTCGGAGGCCAGACTGTATCTCATCTAGGCCGCATTGAGTTGAGTCATGGGCTGCCGCCATGTCTCAGCATAAGTCTGTCACCATTTGTACCAGAGCAGCCAAGCTGTTGTTAGTGTCCGTTTTTAGAGGCTTCTGAATATGTCAGAAATCCGTTACACAACCGATGGAATGGAATAACCAACTCGACAGTTGAACCCGGTGTGTAGAAGACGAGTTCTTCCTGTCAATGTAACCTTTAGCTTTTCCAAGTCAAATAACCTAAAGGATCTATTGACCGAAAGATGTGTTTGGACCTCGTGGGACACCGCTGGCTGTGAAGGAAAAAGGCACAATGTCAAAACCTATCATCTCTCTTTTACTTTAGAAGTCAACGTAATATTCTGAGAACTAACCTGTCTTGGGGGTAGTTGACACAGAAAAACACATGAGCAAGGCAGATCCCTTACTACACCAGATGGTAGAACCCTCTAAACAGATAGGGACTTTAAACAAGGAATGACTAACTAGGGTACGTAATGTTTCAAGAACCCTGAATTTCTAACCAACTCTGTTGATGTGTTTGTTCCTAGAAGAGGTCCGGTAGGAGTAGTCAACGCTTGCAGATGAAGAAGAGAAGGCTGGTCCAGATGGCAGACAAACCTGTAAGCCGCCAGCACGAGGACACCTAAACCTGACAAGAGACGTGCTGAACGGAAGTCTCTAGTCAAGGCACTGTCTCTTGCACTGCCGGCACGAGGACGCCTAATTACAGCAAAGCGTCTTTAGTCCTTGTATTGCGATTTTGTGCAGTGATGATAGGAGAGAAGAGCTGAAAACAAAATGAGACCAACACCTCCCTTGGCAGAACACGTGAAGCAGTTTCAAGGTAGGGCAGATCGGTAAGCATGGAGAGGGAAGCCAAGAGTATTTGAATGTCCTGGGATAAACACCCTAGCGGACATCATACAGGATGGACGCTTCCGGTCATTCGGGGAGCTACAGGGGCAATACAGCCCATCTGCAGGGGAGGCATTTAGGTACATGCAAATGTCACATGCCATTACAGCCCAATTCCCTTCCCTGGAAGAAGTCCCTAGCAGTTCCCCGCTCAAGGCTCACCTATTTACAGTGGGAATCTCGGGCAAGTTTTTTTTTCTTTTTTATTATTTTAAACCACACATCAAACATAACCAACATTTAGGACATTGCCGTTGTTACACATCTTGTGTTACATTCACATTTTGCGCTTCACAGTCCTCCCTCCTCCCTCCCCCTTAACTTGAGCCCATAATTCGATGCCTTAAGGAACGTTGCTTAGGGTTTATCGTCATTAATGTTTCAGGGTATGTCATCTTCACTACATGGATTCAGCCTCGGGAAGTCCCGACATTCTGGCTATCATTTGCCTCCATGCCATCACGGGCCCTGTTTCCTCTTCCCCTCCCCTGCTGACCGCTGCATACCATGCCATCATCTCTGCCTCGGCCCACTTTAAGAGGTCGTTCCACCACACCTCTAGCCTGGGTCTATGGGCTGCTTTCCAGCTCATGGCTATTCTCCGTTTGGCCAGTATATAAGCCAGGTCTTTCAGTTTGCTAATATGTTTTAAATTACGTGGTCTGGCAAATCCCCCCAGCATGCATGCCCATGCTGATTCCACCTCCAGCTTGATCACCCTTTGGGCCAGGCATTGTTTAACCTCCTCCCAGAACCTACCCACCTCCGGACACACCCAGAACATGTGAATCATCCTGGCATCCACCTCCCCGCATTTGGGGCATTTCTGTGTCCCTGTGTTTCCAAACCTGGCGATTTTGCTCGGGGTCATATATGCCCTGTGGGTGATGTACAGCTGGATATGCTGCAGCCGTGCATTCCAGGACACTTTCCTGTGGTACCTCTGGGCTCTCTCCAACTGCCCATCCTGCATAGGTTCTCCCACCTCCTCCTTCCACTCCCGCCTCAGCTGGAGCAGCTCCTTGCCTACTCTGGACATCAATAATTCATATATTCGGGATATTGCGTTCCCGCCCTCCGAGATGTCATACATCGTTTCAATGACTGCATCGGGTTGTGCCGTTAGTGCTGCTGGGGGCCACATCTTTCTTATTCATTTAATCAATCTGGTGTATGTTATGTGTTGTCCTGGGTGTACCCCGGTGTCTTCCATTATCTCTTGAAAATCTAGTGCCTCCCCTTCCTGCCATATGTCCCCGAGCGTCACCAGGCCCATTATTTCCCAGAATTTACGGATCCCTCTTACCATTTGCGTGTCCTCACTGCATAGCGCTACCAGGGGTATCTGCGGGGAGCACGGGGTCGGGTTTACCAGCACCTGGCACAACTTGTGCCATACTTTCCAGCCTAATTCCAGCAATCCCGCTCGACCCTGCATCTCTGCTTTCGGTAGCCATATGAGCTCCCTTAGGAGGTATGGGGTACAGTCCTTACCCAGCAATCTTGATTCTGCTGTCTCTTCTCCTGATACTAAAAAGAGCCACAGGGGGAGAGAGGGAGGTGATGACCCTGGGACCTTGGCCCTACAGTTAGGTGAATGGTGTGTCTGTCACCAGGAGAGGACATCCACCGATACACTCGTTAATTTGTTCCAAGACAAGACAAGGTTAATAAAACATTTTGATGTAAAAAACACAATTAACTCATGTTCAATTCAAAATACAAAAGATTGTCTCAACTTTATCTATACAAAGTTGATCTGTATAGAGTTGTGGCAAGCAAATTTATCTAAAAGAAAAACAACCACTTGATAGTGATAGCAAAACTAAATATTTTTATTTTGGGTCACAATATGGTACCTCTAAAGAATTATTGACTAAAAAAACAACAATACATGTACATTATGGCTGTGGTGAAGTAGAATCAACACACCAGATCAACAAATAGATGTCAGTGGGATAAAAGCATGGAAAAACAAAAATACTACGAGCCCAGTGGGTGAGCACTCAATGACCAACATCGACTCGTAGGGGGTAGAGCATTTGTAGGTAGAACTAGCTCTATCATATAAGAAAACCTATGATAATTCTTAGGTTTGATTTTGTGAAAGTCGCCATATGTTTCGGCTATTGACACCAAAAGAAATCAGGCAATGCACAAAAAACGTTGTCTGTTGTTGCAGGTATAGCCATCTTCAGGACATAGTAGAAACGAGGTGTTATGATGGTTTGAAAGTGTTGAGTACCTCATGAACATCGTGCTGTCTCGTATGAAAAGACATGAAACCCATGTTATTGTTCCCAAATGGTCTTTCAAAAGAACAAAGGAAAAGTGTGGAACCTTTTAGAGTTAATTGGTTTTAGTGTGCCGTTGTGAGCACAGAAAAGTGTTTTTGCGCCTTTAAAATTTTTTTTTGGAGCGTAAGCACATATGAGATGGTAACTGTGATTACAGCTAGGTAGCTTGGGCGTGACCTCTGAGTGAAAGTCAAAAGGGCTTCGCCTGCACGGGCGCGCCGATGTTACGCTTTCAAAAGCGTCTGGAACCTGGGACGTCTCTGGTATTGTTATCAGCGAAGCCAGTGGGGCCGTGGAGCCATGTTGATTAGCTGTGTGGAGCCTGCGTGCTCCCGTTAACCTGATAGCCATCTAGCCACGTACTGGTGCTGCCCTGCCAGGTGATATATCTCTTAATTCGGCAGGTTTATGCCCCCCCTATCATACGGGCTCTGCAGATTCCATAGGGCCACCCTGTTTCTGGAGTTATGCCATATGAAGCCCCTGCATAGGCTCTGGAGCTTTGTGAAAAACGTTTGGGGAGCATGCATGGAATATTCGTGAAAAAGTGTAATAGTCTGGGCAGAACCACCATCTTGAGCAAGGCCGCCCTGCCCACCATGGCCAGGGGGAGTTTCACCCAAAACCCCATGCTATTATTTATGCCCTCCACAGCCTTCTCTATGTTATTTTTATATTCATCTGCGGCCCTATGGTATATATCAATCCCCAGGTATCTTAATGTCTTAGGCTGCCAGGGTATCTGCAAGACGGGCAGGTCCCTCGAAGGGGTCCCTCTATATCTCTGCAAAGGAAACATGCTGGATATCTTTAGGGTTTACCGCTATGCCAGAGAGGGCTGCGTAATGTTTAATCACTTCAAGGACGTACTTCAAATTTTCTTCCGGGTAGCGTAAGTATAACTACATATCATCAGCATACAGTGATATCAAGTGTGGTCCCCCTTTGTATGGATGCCTATCTCTTCATATTGTTATCTGAGGCAGATTGCTAGTAGTTCCAGCGCTAGTATATATAACATGGGGGACCAGGGGCAACCCTGCCTTGTGCCTCTACTAAGTTGCCACTTGTCAGAGATAATCGCGCCCATTTTGACCCTGGCTACTGGAGAGCTGTATACCATGTTCACCCACCTCAGGCACCCATAACTTATCCCATATTCTTTTAGGGCTGCAGTCAACCAAGGCCACCTCACGGAGTCGAAGGCTTTCATTGCATCCAGCAAACCTATTGCCATTTCGCCAAGCTCGCCCTCTGCCTGTTCTATTATGTGATGGAGTCTCCTATGGTTATCAGTGATGTTACTTCCCGGGACATATCCGGTTTGATCGGGGTGTATGAGTTTATTGATTACCCTTTTCAGCCTATTCGCCAGCACTGCCGTAAGGATTTTGCTGTCCTGGTTTAACATTGATAGGGGTCGGTATGACCCGCAGTCTGTGCTTGGTTTACCGGGCTTCAAAAGCGGGATAATCATCGCTTCTCTCAGGGATTGCGGGAGCCTTCCCTTTTCGAATGCTTTGTTTAGCATGGCCAACAGGGGGGGGGGAGTACTTCCTGCCTATAGGTTTTATAAAATTCACTGGGGAGCCCATCTGGCCCCGGGGCCTTACAGGTGGGCAAGTGCAGGACCACCGTCTCAAGTTCCTCTATCGTGATCGGGGCTTTGAGGTTTTTTCTTTCCTCCCCATTTAATTTGGGCCATCCTATGGGCCTCATTCCACGGAAGGCGGTTTTTAGCGCCATGGTTACCCCCTTACCGCCGTCAGAGGCCGGGTTCCCGGAATAGGGACTTACCGGCCTACTCCGACCTTTGCGGGACCGGTAAGTCCCCATTCCGGGAACCATTCCCCATTCCCATTTGAGCCCCCATAGGGCTCAATGGGAATGGGGAAGGAGCAAATAACGGTACCGCAATTTGCGGTACCGTTATTTGCACTGAACTCCCTCAGTGGGTCCTGTCCTTAAGTGTGGTCTGACCACACGTTAAGGACGGGACCCGCTGAGGGACCTCGTAGTAGGGCGGTGGGGATTACCAGCACCGGTGCACTTACCGGGGCCGGTAATCCCCTACCGCCTTCTGTGTAATGAGGCCCTATGTCTTCTAATGTTTCCAGGATATCCCGCTCTGCTACCTCCCCTGTATCTTCATAGAGGCGTTTATAGAATCTAAGGAACCCCTCGTTCACTCCCTCGTGGGTATTCCAGATCTTCCCTTCTTCCCCCCCTTATCTCTCTGATTACTGTTCTCGGTGTCTCGTTTTTATATAGCCATGCCAGCAGCCTCCCCGTTTTGTCTGCCCCTGCGTGTTGTCTTTCAATATATGTTTTATAATTTAATTTGCATAATCGATCCCAGAGCTCCCTGTTGGCTTGCTGTAATTGGCTCACTTGTTCGACATTCTTCTGTGAGTTGCCCTCTTTCTGCATCATTGCTTCTAATTTCTTCTCTTACTCTTGCAGTTCTTGCTCTATACCCCCTCGGAGCCCAATATATTTGGATATGGCCGCACCTCTTACCACCACTTTGAACGCCTCCCATAAAGTTTCTTCCGACTTAACACTCCCTGTATTAGTGCCAAAATACTCAATGATTTCCTCCCTTAAGTCCTTCCGGAACGCCGAGTCCCGTAGGGCTTCAGCTCTAAGTCTCCAAGTTGGAATTCTCACTCTGGGGGGCTGGTGTCTCCATTCCACCACCAAGGGGGAGTGGTCTGATAGCGTTCTCGCCTTGTATTCCGATCCCTCCATTTCACCCACGAGGTCGGAGGCCGCAAATATATAGTCCAGTCTCATGTATAGATTATGGGGGGCTGCATAATGCGAGTAGTGCCTATCATTCGGGTGTTGTTGTCTCCAAATATCTTCTAGCCCAAAGTCATTCAACAAGGCCTAGTTACGATCAGACCTATCTATTTTGGGAGCTAGCGTGCAGTTGAAGTCCCCCCCACATGATCGCCCCTCCTAGAAGGGGGCCAACTTTGCCATATAAGGTCCTAAAGTAGGCCGCTGTGTCCTGATTAGGGGCATAGGTGTTTATAATGCTCAGTTTTCTATTTTCCAGCAACCCTCGGATTACTACCTTCCTCCCGTCTGGCTCCGACGTGGCTTAGAGCATCTGAAACGGCACATGGGGTGCTACCCAGATGACCACCCCTCTGGCATAAGCTGAATATATCGCTCCCACGGTGGTGCCTCTCCATTTTTTCTTTACTTTCTCGAGTTTGTCTTTAGTGAGGTGGGTTTCCTGTAGTAATGCTATGTCTATTTTTTGCCTTCTCAGGTACAACATTACCTTATTCCTCTTCAGATAGCTATTGAGGCCCCGCACATTCCAAGTTACGCTTCTGAGACTCCCCGTAGCAATCCTTGCTTTGTTCCCCTTCCCCTGCTCCCTTTTCCTTTCTTGAACCTATTTTGGCCGGAATATGGGCTCGTTCCCTGTCTAAATTCTACATTAACTCCCCAACTAACTTCCCCCTTCCCAGTCTCCCCAACTTTCTTCCCCCCAACTTTGTTCCCTACGCACTTTCCCTCCCCTACCCCCACCCATCCCATTCCCAACTGATGCCCAGCTCCACCCCTGGATCTCAGGCTCTCCCGCATTTGGTCCTATCTCAGGTTGTCAAGATCAGGAACCCAACAGGGTGATATCGATCTATCGGTATCCTAACTAAACTATACCCGGGGGTGTGAAAGTGGGTTCCTTGGGGCTCCTGCAATGTACTTTATATCTTCATGCCTTAGTTTACTTATCAATGCACCCTATGTAGTCAGAGGCCCAGCTGCCCGCTCCCTATCTTATATTCAAGTCCCTATGAGTGCTGCAGAGACTGTGTTACTTATCTTCGCCGCCTTCCTTCTGGGTGACAGTCTCCGATGGACATTTCTGCGTGTCCAATCAATCCAATGCCTCCTCTGGGGTGTCGAAGAACAGGGTTCTGTTTTGATGGTATACTTTCAGTTTCGCAGGGTACATCAGCATATACTTAAACTCTGCTTCCCGCAGCCCTTGTTTCACCGCTCCATAGTTCATGCGCCGTCTCTGCACCATCAGTGTATAGTCTGGGTAAGCCGTTATGTTCGCCGGCGCCCTTTTTATCATTCCTCCTTTCCGAAAAAATTGGCGATAAAGGGCCTTGGTGGAGCACCTGGTGGTGGCCTCCGCATTAAGGCCCTGTGTGCTCGTTCCACTGCGAATCCTTGGGTCAACACCCCTCCTGTTATTTCCTGCAGCGGCATAGTTTTGATGAAGTCCATGGGGTTTGATCCCTCTGCTCCTTCCTGTAGTCCTATGATGCATACATTATTTCTTTGGGCGCGTCCCTCTGCTTCTTCTGCCCTATTTTCCAGGTTGCTCACGCGTTGTTCTAGGATGTGGATCTCTGATTTGTGAGATGCACATGCAGCTCTGTTCGGGGCTATTTCTTTCTCTAGTTCGCCCGTGTGCTCTGCCAGCGTTCTGACGTCTTGCCTAAGGAGGTTCACCTCTTCCTGTACGGCGCCCACTTTAAGCTCTAGTGCGGCCTTTAGTTCGACCATGGCCAGTTCCAGTTTGGTTTCCCATGCAAGTTTCAAGTCTGCTATTGCTTCCAGAATCTACTGATCGTTATTTCTTGCGGCGGTGTCTGCAACAGGGGTCTTTTCCTTACTTCTGGCCCCCTCTGACTTTTGCAGTGTTCTTGCGTATTCCTCCGGCATGGGTTGTTTGCCCTTCCCTTTGGTCTGTTTATTCGCTATCTGGTCGACGCTTCTGATACTCGACAAGTGTTCAAAGATATAGTTTTAGGCACATCAGTGATAATTAGTGCTTGGGGATATTATCCTCAGGGGGCTGTAGTAAGCGTTCTTGTATACCATCTGTGTCGTGGCACGAATGAATTGTGTTCTCCCATGTCTGCGACCATTGTTTTCCTGTCTGCACTGTCTAGCCTTTGGCAGGGCCTTGCGCCGTCTGCGCGTCCTGAGGCCCTGTGCTGGTGTCAATATGGGTCCTGTGGACTCCCGCCCCGACCTGGCTAACCGCTTCGCCTGGTGTCTTTGCGGCTGTAATGATCGGCGGGTTATTTGCTTGTCCCTTGGGGCTATTGAGTGCACATCCACCTCAGCACAATGCCGTGGAATCCCGTTGGTGTGGGCCCATTCCATGGTATGGATTTATGGCTTTCTCGTCGCCTTTCTTCCCTTATATCCTCCCACGGTCACTCAGGGTGGGGCAGCCCCTGTTCAATCCCATTTCCTTTACTGCCCTCTCACACTCGCCACCACTGTCCATTCTCTCACAAGTGTGTGTTATTGTGTTCCCTCACGCCTCGGGTTTCACCATCCAGCAGTGTAAGCACTAACATGGCGTGCTTACGGCGATGCGCTTCTTGTTCTATTATGGCTCTGCTTTTCACGCAGTGGGTCCTGCATATATTCATGTTAATCGGGGGTATCAGGTCGAGTGTGGTGATTTTCCTCTAATGTTGTTGTACCAGCCCTAGGGCACGGGTCCACCCCCCCACCCCCGTCTGGGGTGTTGATGTTGAGGAGTGTGCAATAGTTACTGGGGTTTGTTAGGTCTATTCACCCCCAGCAGGGTGGGCAGTCTCCTTCCCGTGTGTTCCAGCAAGGGGCTAGTGTCTGTCTTCGTAGGACACCGGATTGGTGCTACATTTATATTGAATGCTCCCAACTTCATGCAGAACGGCAGGGGAACGTATTGTGTACAGATTTCCGTTGAGGAGTGCAGCTCCCCAGGCTCCACAGTCATCACATGCTTACCGTTGGCCATGTCCAGGCACCCGTGTGAGACTATGAATATGAATGTACTTCACAGGCACAGCGCCGGCTCGCCCCGCCTCCCCAGCGCGGCTCGCCCACCAGTATGGATTTTGCTACAATGTTTCCTTTTCTAGAGCATGATGTCTGTGCGCTCTCTGAGAGGCTGTCAGGGGCTGACCCTGCGGGCCATGCATCCCTTCGTCTCCGTCAGGGAGAGAGTTTAAAGGTGCCTCCACCCCGTCCTGATCCGGGCAGCGCATCCACAGGCTATAACGGGTGGTATTATGCCCCTTTTTTGTTCGTCCTCTGCCAAAATGCTATCATGGAGTTGAGGGCATGGACCTCTTTGCCACGGTATTGTGCTTACATGCCAACGTTTCCTGCGGTACTCCGCATCGCGGCCACGGTCACCTTAGCATTCCGGTGCACCGCCGCTGCGCTGACATCCGCATACTCTCCTCTTGTCTTGCTGCGGGCGGGCCAACTTCATGCCACAATTGTCCCTTGCCAAGTGAGGGCCCTCTGGGCACCTTCAATCCAACATTGATGTAAAAGGAGTCTCCTTTCAGTACGTTAGGCGCAGCCCCTCTTCCTCCACCACAAAGTTTATTTTACAAGGTCCTTTGTTTCAGCATCTGCCATTTTGTCTCCCATTGAGGGTCGGGCTCGCCAGACTCTTATAAGCCCAGTACTGGCCTTCCACTTCACGGATTGTTCTCATTTTGCTCTCGTCATGTGCCCCTAAGGTTCATGAGTCTGTGGGCATGTTTCTGTCGTGCTTGGCAGGTTTGAAGCAAGGTTGCTTCTCAGGTTGCATGAAAGATCTGCAGGAGTCATTCGGGAACACGACCTCTCACGCAGCCATGTAGCCACGCCCCCAATCTCGGCCAAGGTTTCATCCACCTTATATCAGGTCCTCACTGCATTTGGGGCTGCAGAACTCACCAACCTGCGGGAGAAGTGGGAGCAGGATCTGGGAAGGATGGATCTGGAGGAGTGGGTGGAGGCCTTGATGTTCCCAAGGGAGGTGGGAAGGTGGCACGGCTGCGGTTAATCCAATTCAAAATCCTTCACGGGGTATACTACTCCCGCACAATGCTCGCTAGGTGGGGAAAGATAGACAGTGATGCAGGCCTCAGATGTGGCTGGGAAGGAGGCACTTTATATTCTGGGCTAAATGTACACAAAAACCGTCCACTGTGATGGGGGCCCGGGTCCCTCTATAACCGAAAATGGCACTGCTCGGAATATGGGAAGACACAGACTTCACGAAATATGAGAAAACGTTCCTGGCTGTTGCAATGGGACTCGTCAAAAGAATGATAGCAGCATCCTGGGGGTCTGCGGAGCGCCCAAGGTTAAGTCAGTGGTCCGCGGAACTGGACCGTTGCGTGGCCCTAGAATGAAGAGTGTATAGAGCAAGGGGCTGCCCTGGGAAATATATGAAGATATGGGGGAAGTGGGAAGGGATCGGCTAAGTGGCAGGCTAGGATGGACTCCCGGGACCTTGAACAGTCCTCCTACCAATTGATCTTGACAGTGCCCTGGAATCGGCGCTCTCATGTCCCTCTAAAAATATGTATGAATATTGATTGTGGTATGAATAAGTCGTACTGTTGTAGGGTAATGTTTTGTTCTGTTATAAAAAACAATAAACACATTTATTAAAAAAAAGAATTATCTCTGGAAACCAGAGCAGTGTTGTGGGAAGTATCTACATGGCCAGAATCTGTTCAGTGGAGTTCCATCACCCTTCTCAGCTCTTTGCACCCCATTTACCTCCATCAACCTGCGTTGGGCCACTGAAAGATTGGCCTCCTGACTAACTTTGCAGTGGAAAGTCGCAATTATAGGGGCCTGTGGGCCTCATTAAAAGCCCACTTGGACTTTATGTACTACTTGTACCATTCCAGGACCCTGTGTGGTCACATTCTCTGTAGTTATTCGATATTCTGAAAAGTCAACTTACTTACCTCTAACCTTTGCAGTTCTACTAGTACAACTGTACTTTAAAGTATTTTACAGATAAAAAAAAGAGTACTTGAATGTCCAAGGAGTGCTTAGTGCGTTCCAAGTTGGCGTTGTGCAACCAAGATCAAAACAAACCGTGAAGCAAGACAATCAGATGTGAGAGTTCCGAGTCAAAAACCAGGTATGTATTATCTGATGCAAGGGGTAGACAAGACAAATCCAGATAGCATGCCGAGGTCGTAAACAAAAGACAAGAAAAGCAAAACTCTACTGAGTTTGAGCAAATTCAGAAGCACCGCTCCAACTGGGGGAGGTGCTTATATTGGGTCACCTGATCCATTGCACGTGGAACGGCTGTGATGACGGACCGCGTCTGACATGGATTGGAGACAGCCGTCGCCATAGCAACCCCGAGCGTCTTCGTAACGGTAAACCGTGCCGGAAAAAATTGCTGGATTGAACAGGAATTTGCTGTTTGCCAGCAGATATTCTTTTAGTTAACGCATTACCGTAACAAGATTTAACTGGTGGCAAACGGACTGCATAGTGAGAATTGCGTTCATTATACTTCAGTGTCTTAACAGCAGAGACTTTGATCCGCATCTGCTTGTTATTGCTTGTTAATAGTTACCTGACAATCTACGGGCACAAGTGCTTTTGGATAGCAGCTCACAGGTAACCATTGTTTATAAGCGGTTATACAGAAAACACCTGGTGCATATCCCATTGGAGCCCTTGGCTGGGCTCAACCGTCTGGGCATGGGAGACAACCCTTACACATTTCTGGGGTATGTCCGGGTCAGATTGCAATTTCCATGTGATGTAGCTGGAGTCAGCACCCTTATCGTACCCTGTCTCTGGTCTGCAGCAGTCAGAGTGAAGATCCCGCAACACCGGTGGTGATTTGAACCAATTCCTCGATGTTCAATGCACTGGCAGCATTATGTCACGAGATGGCTGGACCACGATATGCCAGAACATTGACCATGCACCCCATGTGCCAACAGGTGTACTTGCAGAACGAGATCTGGTCCAGAGCTCCACCTGATGAACCCATTTGCGATGTTTGCAACACCTGGTTCAGGCAGATCACAATCCCGGCACTCACCACTGTGATGGTTCCTGGCAGAGTGTGACTCTGCAGGGAGCTTTGACCTAGATGTCTGGTGATGTGAATGTGGAGAGCTCCCAGAGGGTTTACCGGTACAGAGGACCCTGGTAACAACGGATGTAACGGCCCTGAAGACCATCAAGTTACCGGTCATTAATGTGACCAATAGTACCATCGTGTACCAGGATGCACCATCATCGCACAGTTCCACTTGACCGCTTCTGTAGCCCCAGTTTGTGTTGCTACCAGTCCATCCGAGACAACGCTGGATCCAAAGACCTTGGACTTTGGAGACTTCCTGATCTTGTAGAGGGACAAGGACCACTTGAAGGAGCAGCTCGCCCTGCATGCTCAGGCATTCTCTGCAAGCCCCATGGACATTGGCAATGCCCACAGAGTGGATCACCGGACTCAGGTGTTTGATGACACTCCCTTTAGGGAGCGGTCATGACGCCTGGCAACAGGACACATGGAGGATGTACGCCGCCATGTGGATGATCTTCTGCAGGCAGGGATTATACAGGAATCCTGGAGTTTCTACGCTTCTCCCATCATCGTCACCCAAAAGCAGAACCAGGATATCTGGATGTGCATCAACTACTGTTGATTGAGCATCCGCACTATTCCGGACCAGTACTCCACGCCCCAGGTGGATGAGGTATTGGACTGCGTGATGGGGAGTAAGTGGTTTTCGGTTCTGGACTTGCAGAATGGCTGCTTCCAGATCCCAATGCATCCGGCGGATTGTGAGAAGATGGATTGTGAGAAATTTCATCTGTCCATTGGGCTTTTACGTGTTCGTCAGGATGCCTCAGAAGATCTCTGGTGCACCAGCGACTTTACAGCCTCTCATGGAGAAGATGGGACACATCATCTCTGTGAACGGCTTCGATATGGATTTGGCAAAGATGGATGCCCTCCTCACCTGGCCTCAGACCCTCAAGGAGTTACAGAGTTTCCTGGGATTCTGTAACTACTACAGACAGTTTGTTGTGGGATATGCCAACATTGCCTAAGCACGTGTGGATCTCATCAAAGGATATCCACCTACCCAGAGGAGCTGGATGAATACCGCCAACTCTGCATATCTATATATTCCACTGGTGAGCGGTGGACTGACCGATGTCAGCAGGCCTTAGAAGAGCTCAAGCGGACCCAGACCACAGACCAGTTCTGGCCTAAGCGTATCCACAATTACCTTACATCCTGCATTGACACGGGTCAGGAGAGATTGGGAGCTGTTCTCTACCAGGAGGCCAATGGTGAGATGAGATGGGTCACTTTCACCAGCCAAGGCCTGCATGTGGTGGAGAAGAACTATCCAGTCCACAATTTGGAATTTTTGGCATTGCAGTGGGCCGTTAAAGAGAGGTTCCAGGATTAGCTCTACTGCGCCAACTTCACGGTGAGGACGGACAACAACACCCTTATGCATGTGTTGAAGTCAGCAAAGCTGAATGGTACCGGACACTGGTTGCTCGCCGCACTGTCCACAAACAGTTTCAGTCAACAGTACAGACCTGGGCACACTAACATCGATTCTGATAGCCTCTCTCGGAGGCCTCATGCTCAGCTAGATAATACAGCTGGATTCCCTTCATGGAAAGAGTTGTTTTCAGCAGGCGTCAGAGCTATCTGCCAGGCTCCAAGTCAGCAGGAGGCAGACATAGATAGGAGCATGGATTGCTTGGGATCCTCAGCTGAGGCGATACCCAGAGTTTAATGCAACATCACCAATCTGCGGTATTTGAGCTACCGCGTCTGACCCGAGATGAGATACATGTGTCACAGCTAGTGGACCCTGGCATCGCTCTGTTCCTGAAAGCCAAGACCGCGGGAGTAAGTGTGTCCAGAGACATCCTTCTGAACCCCGAAAAAGCTGCGATGCTGAAGGAGTGGAAGACGCTTGTGCAGAAGGGTGGAATCCTGTACAAGGAAAGCAAAGTTGGAGACCGGCTACATCACCTGGTTTTGCCACAGAGATTTCGCTGAGCTGTATTGTATGCCCTCCACAACTGGCATGGACATCTTGGCAATGAAAGAACATTCGAGTTGGTCTGCTCAAGGTTTTTCTTTTTTCTTTTTTTTTTTCTCCCATATAATGGTTTATTTACCCATTATGATCATAGTCATCCGATAGCCTTTATGGCAATATTTTACAGCACAAATCAGATTCCTCCTCCCTCGGGGGCCAGCAGCATCAACAATAGAATGGGCCCAGGAGCAGGCAGTATGCTTTCAACCTAAAACAGTAGTTGGTCTATATTATATGGACACAGTTAAGACACTTTGAAGCTAAACAGATTAAATACAAAAATAAAAAAAATAAAAGAATAAAGTAGTAGAGCAACAGTGGGCTGACATAGTTCGAGAAACGAATGCAGGCTTCTGATTCGAACAAGAATCACTGCTATATATGTGCTGCCATTGGTTGACGGGAATGGCGTGAACAAAAGTATATGACTGATTGGGAAATGATTAATGATAAAACCTGGAAAGACTTGTGCAAGTTTAATAGGAGGGCCTCCAATTTTGACTAACACAGGACATTGTAATATACTTTGAATTATCAATGGTTTTAAACCACTGTGAAATAAACAGATGGGTCTGATGGCTGCCAAAGGGAGTTGTAGTTCCATCATGCACATCTGAAGGAAATCTCCTAACTGGAAGGACTTATTTCTGGAAATTAGATCCTCCTTTCAAGATGTTAGGCCAAATTCTCAAAAGTGACACGTATGAAAAATGTGCAGAGGATGTGCCTTTACTATTTGCGCTACTTTGAGACTTGTGCAAGTCACCTTATTCACAAAGATGACATGTGGATTTTGTGTGGTGTGAGCCGCAGTGTAAATAATGCAGTGGCCAACACCCTTGCATACATTATTGTCAGGATCACCATTCGCAAACTAATACATGAGTGGCCCCTAGAACCGACGGAGGTGCTGGGAGCGCATTTCACACTGAGGGTTCCTTAAGCAGTCCCTCACTGTGAAATGTGTTCAAATTTAAGAAGCATTTCTATCCCTGTTTGAGTGATAGAAATGCAAGTGTGACAGCAGTGCTTAAGCATCTCATCACGTGCGCCAAAAAAGGTTTTGAGAATCTGTCCCATTGTGAATTTCCTCCATCTGATTTTCCCAGTACAGTTGACTGGTTTTTCTGCCCCAGACTATCAACAGATATTGAGTATTATTGCCAGCACTGCACCAGGTGTGTCACCGGGAAGACCACAGCTCCTCCTGCAGCCTATCTTTACCCTTTTCAGAGTTAAAGGCCCATGGACCTTGTCTGCATCAACTTCCTTAAGCTCGTGATGGACAGGTGAATAGTACAGAACATCCTGGTGGTGACAGACCACTTCACTCGGTACGCGCAAGCATTTACTACCAAAGATCGTAATGCAATCACTGTTGCCCACGTGTTGTGGGAAAAATACACTACGGCTGGCTGCCCAGGATTCAGACTTCGAATCGACACTCATCAAACAGATGCTGGAGCTGGTTGGCACCAAGAAGACGCGTACAACTCCATATCACCCTCAGGGGATGCCCAAGTGGAGAGGTTTAATCGGACCCTCATGGCAATTCTGGACACTTTGAGGCCAGAGGAGAGGAACAGATGGAGTCAGTATGTGGCCACCATGACCCAGGCATACAACTGTATGAAGAATGATGCCACCAGGTTTGCACCATATTTCTTGATGTTTGGAAGGGACACCCAGCTGCCTGTAAACATGTGTTCTGGAGTGTCTGCAGATGGAACAGGCAGTGAGAACTATGCCTGCAATTTAAAACAGCGCAAGTGTCAACTGGAGCAATCATATCAGCTAACCCAGGCTGCCAAGGAGAAGACAGCAGAAGGGAACAAACACTGCTACGACACCAAGGTCAGGTTTCACATTCTTCAACCTGGCGATTGTGTATTGATCTGCAGAGGGGACACACAAGCTAGGCTACAAGTGGGAGTCTCAGCCTTTCATCAAAGAGCATCAGCTGGGGGAGCTCCCTGGTTTCCGACTGCAAGAGGAAGGATGGCCAAGCAATATTAAGACCTTGCACCGGAATCACCTGCTCCCAGTCGGGGATGAGGTTGAGCTAACACCGGAGGTGACAGCGGATGAACCGGCCAAGGGGGTGGTAACAAGACAGCAGTGACTCCACGCTGAAAGGCCAGAAGAAGATCCTTTGAAGGCTCAATCCCCAGAAGCTTCTCCAGCTAGCAAGGTCAAGAGAACATCAGAGGGCAAGCAAGAAGCCAGTGAAGATGCTGATACCGAAGGAGATCAGTTTGGCGTCTACCCAGACCAAGGGTTAGATCAGACACTTGTGTGGGTCCCTACACCCACAGAGCCAGATCTCACTCCTAGTGAACCTTAACCCCATTCTGAGAGTGTTCCTTCAGAGGTTGTTCCCAATCCTGCTCCAAGCACCCCTGCTACACTGGACACGATGGAGGATCCCTTACACATTAATCTACTGGAAGATAGGGTCCCCAACCTGGTGCAGAGCGCTCTGCCCAGTCCGGGAGAAAACCTAGATGAGGCCCTGGCTTCTTTCCATTTTACCACCAAGGAGTATAGACCTGTTATGAAGTTAACATATGATATGCCAGAGGTCCAGTGTAAGGTTCCAGTCTGTTCCTCTCAGTCTTCCGTCCCTCCTTCTCTAAATCAGGTTACTGGGGGTGCAGGGGTATGTGGGAGGTGCCTGTGATTCAGGAAAGTGTAAAATATTTACCAAACTAGAATTGACATCCGCTTATTATCAGGTAAACTTCATCCATTATCTTTTTATTGCCAACACTCACCCAAGGTTTCATGCGTTACATGGGGGGATGAGCAGAGATGATGTTTTATACAAGTTTGGGGTTTCTCCTGGCTGCATATGGGTCCACTGGTTATAGCCAGCGCCACACAGCTAGCAGGCAGGGGCAGGTAAACTGTGACCCATGGCCGACAGGTCGGGGAGAGGGTGGGGGCAGCCCCGACCACAACGCGGGGCTGCTTCCCCTCTCCCCAGTCCACTCTTTCATGTCCCACAAGGCAACAGTCTCCATGATGCTGCAAACAAGAAAAGAAGAAAGGGGAAGCAGCACCTTACCTCCCCTTTCCCAATGAGGTGCTAAGCACCCAAGACAGGATAAACAGGAAGGGCTAACAAAGAAAGCACCTCAGGGTGAGACATGCCGTCGGCGCCAGCCGGCCTGGGGGATGGAAACACATCCCCCCACACAGACACAAGAAAGACCCAGGGCCAGCCCCTGGGTCCAATATAAGGAGATGCTTTTGCAGCGAAAGGCAGAAACCAGTTTGGGACCCTGCATGGGGACCCAAATGAAAAGAGTTCTATGCACACACAGAGTCTCTCTCTACTTTTAAAAGAAAAAGCGAGACTGCGTACGCAGTGAACTCAGTAGTTTGGGTCCCTGTGCAGGGTCCCAAAATGATTGTGTTTGTCAGCTGAAAGTCAGCTCCTTATATTGGACCCACGGGCTGTGTGGGGGGCTGTGCTGCCATCCCCCCGGCCGACTGGCACCGATGGCCTCTGCACCCCAGGATGCTTTCTCTTGTTGGTGCCCTGCCTGTTTCCTTCCCGCACTGTCTGGGTGCTTAGCACCTCTTTGGAAGGAAGGGCAAGGTGTTATCTAACACCTTGCTTTTATTCTTCTTTTCCCAGGTTGGCGACAGCGTGTCGCCGTTGTAACGCTCACCTGATTCCCGCAGAGGCGCCGGTCTTGACTGGGTGAATGCCGTATCTTCAAAGGTGATGTGTAACACACGGTTGGCTCTTTGGGCTGGACCTCTGTGCACTGTATGTCTGACTCGAAGAGTAAGATGACTGCAGATAGAAAATATGGGAGTAATGAACTGGGGTTATTGGGTGCCTCTCTCCTCTTCCCTTTCTCTTCTCCTGTAGAACCCCAAAGGTTAACACCCTCACCTTAGGTAAGTGAACGCCGAGCTCTCCATCTGCCTCGGGGCAGGGTGCCGTAACCAGTTTCTTCACTGGATAAGGGTGCAGGCCTCTTGACCTCAGAGGACTGCTGTCCGTCGTTAACTGCACGAACGGTAAGTTCTGGGCACTTCAAATGTCTTAAAAGTCTTTTGTAATGATATCTCTTATTTTGCAGGGTTCCGGCGATGGCGGATGGCGGGCTGATGAGAGTTGAGGATCGAACCCGCGTGAGGAATAGAAGCGCCTGGAAGCACGTAAGTAAGCGCTTGTAGCCTGCTTCACGATGCGCACTAACTGTCCCTTTTATCTTGCAGGTACAAGTTCGGAGCTTTAGAGAAGCTGAAGGGTGCTGGAATACCCACTGTATTCGGCGTGGGAAGGAGTAATGGCACGTGAGTAATAAAGTTGCCCAATTTCTTTAAACGCACCTTCTTTTGTCTTTCAGATGCGGGATGCAGCGCCGAAGGGCTCCGGAGCGTGCGAAGAGCTGGTAAGCTTTTGTCTTTCAGATGCCGGAATGCAGTGCGAAGACATCCGGAGCATGCGAAGAGTAGGTAAGCCTTTGTCTTTCAGATTCCGGAATGCAGCGCGAGGCGTTGGTGACAGCCGATGGACCAGGTAAGAGATGCGCTGCCACTGAAGACCGTAGTGCTAACCTGTTCTTTCTTTGTCTTTACAGGTGCTGCTGAAGACTGGATTCCAGGATGGTAAGCCTTTGTTCCCTTAGGCCCAGGATCAGAAGCAGAAGACACGATGAGCGTTCTGCTGCAGAGAATGCAGAATAACGCAAAGCAAGATTCATCCATCGGGTGTGGTTTAAATAGCCTCCTGTAGTGCTTAGGTGTCTCCTTCCAGAGCCACGCCTAAGAAAAGAGTTCCTGCTTTCCAGAAGAGTTCCAGTGTTCTGAACCTAGGGAGTGGCTCCTGCCCCACCCAACAGGAAAAGTAGTCCCAAACAGAAGAGGATCAGGGGTTCAACTGGCAGGTAAGTAAGCAGCATGGTCTGCTGCAGGTAAGTCCACCCAAGCATTATGAGCCCGGTGCTTCCAGCGCTGGGACTGGGCATCTTTATGAGCCTGGTGCCACTGGCGCCAGGACAGGGTCCAAAAGGTCCCAATTGGGACTGGCTGGCACTCGGAACCGGGGCTATGGGTCTGCTTCCAAGGGAGTCGGGCAAGTCCTGATCTTTTGGAAGCAGAGATCATGACAGCCGTGTAGGGGTGAGGGTGAGAGAGGGGAGCACAGCCCATTTGTGTTGGGCTGCTGCACGACCCTCTCCCCTGCCTGGCTGCCATTGGGCACCGGTGACCCAGCCCGCTTGGTACCTTGCAGCGTTGCTCATATCCAGTGGACCCATATGCAGACAGAGTACCTACATAAGACTACCTTGGGTGTTCCCAGGCTTTCTCCCCCACCCCAGGTAGCACCCAACACATTGCTTTGGTGTTGCCAAATAAAAGGCTGTGGAATTTTTATTTGCACAGATATGGTCATAACAAACATAATCATAATTATATAACCATAATATGCTGTACTTTTGGACACTGTGTCCTGAGGTTACCCCCTCTGGCCTGTGCTGCAACACCTGGGCGCGTTCCTGGCTGTCCAGGTTCCCTCAAAAGTTAATTAGTGACATCCTCTGTTAGCTACGGTATCTGTTATCTCTCTATGGAAATGCTCCATTCCTAGTCCTGATAGATGTGCTCCGTCCTTATGGAACAGATCTGGGTTGCACAGGGTTATGGTGCTGTGTTTTATGAATCCTAGACCCCTTTCTGTGCAAAATCTTTCCATCCCCCTGTTTAGTTTTCTTCTAGCTGTGTCCACAGATTTGTAACAGTTCGCTGCCAGCCAGGTTTTTCTGGGTAAGAATGAGGAGTAGAAAATGTCTCTGTCCCTCCAATTGTGGGCAATGCCCTCCAGTGAGGTGCATATATGCACATATAGTCTTCGCCTACCCATGGTTACTAGGTTGTTACCCCCCAGGTGAATGATTAAATATTCGGGCGGGTCCCTGTAGGCCACTAAATCAGCCAGTTTGTCATTATGGCGCCTGACTTCACGGCCGAAGTTCCGGCGGCATGGTTACTGCCGGACCCGTAATGAGGCCCATTGTCCATGTTGGGCACATAGAAATTTTGCAGACCAAGGCTGTACTGAGGCTGGATTTTGGTGGGTAAACTTTGATTGTGTAGTAGAAAACCGGTTTAAGGAGTGTGTGGAGTGTGAATGATCATGTAAGAGTCTTGTGCAGACACATGAGGGAGGAGTTTGTTTTGTATATCCTTGGTGCAGTGGACTTGGGAGCTAATAGGGGATTTGTAATAGTTTTGGTTGACTTATTTTCCCGGTGGTTAAAGATAACAGTTGTATGAGAAACATGCTTGGGGAATGTAATTACACTAGTGGAAGAGGTGTTTGGAAGCAAAGGGTATCCAGAAAGTGTGTTGACGGATAATGGTCCCCAGTTTATGGGATGAGAGATGGAGCGATTCTTGGAGAAGCATGGGATTAAACATAAGAAAACTGCTTTGTATCATTCAGAATCGAATGATGTGATGTAGCGTGTGAACAGAAGTTTGATGGAAGCCATACAAATGGCAGACATGTGTGATGTGGTAAAGAAGAAGGCTCTTATGGAGTGTATGGGAACACTATGGTGTTTGCCACATGCTGTTACTGGGGCAGTGCTGTTTCAGTTAATATGGGGAAGGAAAGGGCATGCCTGGAGGTGTCCATCTTGGTTTCGGCATGTGCAAAAAAGGTAATGAGAGTATTTATGACATGAGAGAGAGAGAGATCAGAAGAAGAGGAAAAGAGACTGAAGGCAATAAGGGATGGCAGAAGGATTGTCAAGTAGTCAGTCATGAAGGAAGGAGACTGGATGAGAATTAGAAAGGCGCTGTTGAAAAGAAAGGGTGAATTTCTGTTTAGTGACTCAGTGAGGGTGGAGAAAGCACTGAGAGGTGCAGTACAAATCGAAGGCATCAGGTTTGAACCCTGAATTGAAACATTAAAGTCAGAGAACCAATGTGTATGTCATGGTGAAGACGAGGCGTTGTTGGGATGACTTGTATAAACATCAGGGTCGAATGCAAGAATCTGTGGAATGGTCAGGCATCATCGTCCCTGTGTGATGTCAGGGAGGATGCATGCCTAGTTGTTGGAGTGGGAAGGGTGGTGGTGAAGAGTACCTTTGTGTTGTTGGACCATTGTTCCTATAATTGCTATGAACATTTCTTCAATACAAGTATGTGAGCTACCCACCGGTCTGGTGCTGGTCACTGGTCACTTCCCAACACTCACTCCCCTCACTACCTACAATCTCAACCAAGCCATTACTTTCCACACAGAAATAGCTAGAAATACCCTTTACTTTGTGATCTACCTCAAAAATATGTTCTCTGTTCAAGGGGCTGGGTAAAGCCTCTTTGATACTCTTCTGTAATGTAGTTTTGTCATGTGATGTCACTGGCCTGGAGTGTTTGCTATCAGAATGTTGATGCAGGAATGCAGCTCAGGAGAATGTTGAGTGGATCTGTGAGTGAATGTTCTGAGAGTGTCAGTTGGGGGCCTGATCTGGGATGTTAGGATGGTTGGTGGGTTTTATCTCCTATGTATGTAAGTCCAATACCCCTCCCTGTCCTGTACTTCATATCAATGTACATAATACAAGAGTAACTGTATTGTGTATATAATGTACATTCTGTACGAAAAAGCTTCCTGGATCAACTTGTGACTCCACAGCAGGTCTGTGTGTGAGTGCCAGCATGAATGATCACTAAACAGACTTTATAACATACTTCCTTCACACTGAATCTTCCATGCAAGACCCTTGCCACACATTCCATCCCCCACCAAGCCAGACAAATTAAGTGCATCACGAGCACAGCTCCTTCATCACATATACCATCTTCCCACTCAACCCACACACACCCCGCCTCACCTCTCAGCAATTACAGCACCAAAATCAACCAAGGACACAACCATAAAGTCTCACTCAAAACTTAGAAACCCTGCAACCACCACCACCAGCCAGGATTCGATGACTCCCTCCGCACCATCAAACAGGGAGCCAGATGCCTAGGTGAAAAAAGCCTCTTAAAAGAATGTATTGCCCTCCAACTGTACACTCCCCAAAGACTGCCACTTCAAATACAAGATGGCCACATGCAGCGCTAAAGCTGTCCACTACCCCCCCAAGAGCTGCAATTTACCCCAATCACACACATAAACCTTTTAACATAAGTCACTATGCAAACCACCCGCCACTGCTCCTACACCCCCATCAACCTCAATATGCAACTCTTTTATGGGCTACATCAACTCCAATATACACATCATACAAGCCTTCCACTCCACAGTCCTTTTCCACCCCCACTCCTAAACCTTCCAGCACATGGGGCACATTTACCTAGACCCCTTCATCACCCTGACAGCCAAACTAAACCAGCACTCTTCCTAGATGAGGCATGCCACTCTCTGGCTGAATCTAAAGGCTTCACCACCCTGGCTCCAGGCTGGGCCAACATCATCAACTGATTCCTCTCACACCACACCATCCCCTGCACACTGAAAACAGGTCACATCTCCCCGCACTCCTTAAGAAGCCATCCTGTGTCCACTCCGTGCAGACTGCTCCCCCCATTACAATCCTGCCATACCTCACCAGAATCATGAAATGCTTTGCCACAAGCTAAGCTGAACAGCACATCAACACACAACGTCCTCAAACACTTCATATCCGGCTCGGCAGAGAGACTGGCATGCTTCACAGATTGTATGACCTTCACACCTTACGGCCAAAGGATACACAATTCATCTAGTACTAACGAACCTCTCCACAGACTTCGACACTAACAACCATGCCATCCTCCGAAATATCCCATCTCGGAGGATGAAACTCTCAGGCACTGTCCTTGACAGGTTCACCTCCTTCCTCACCGACAGAAAACACTTTGCTTCCATGCCTCCAATGATTCAGACCCCACCCCATTCAAATACTGCAAGTATAATCCTGCACACCTCTCCTCTTCAACTATATGTTGAATCCCTCAGACAGACTCTTATCAATCACAACATCCACTTTCACCAATCTAGAGATGACAGAGAACTATACTTTCAAATCTCCCACCCGTCAGGACTTCACACTCTCAGAAACTGTCTCTCCGCCATCACCCCCTGGATGGCCACCCCATTCCTAAAGCTCAACCCATCCTACACAGCATACCTCCTCATCTGACCCCCGTTTTGCCCCATACACAAATGCAACATCACCCCCTGGATCAAAGAGCTCACAATGGACAACCCACACATGCCCCTCTCCATACCGGTCAAGTCCCCAGGTTACACCATCAGCACCCACCTATCCTTCACACAGCACTTAGCTGCTGAACCAAAACATGCAAGCTCCAATTACACCTCCTATGCAAGATAAGACACATCCTCCCCCCTGATGACTTCTGTACCGCTGCCCAGGAACTAATGTTCTTCAAACTGGACTACAAAAACGCTATCCTCACTAGACCCCCAAACAATAATCTTGTGACCTGCAAACCACACAGAATATAGCAGAACAAGTAATTCAACACCTGCTGAAACACTCACCCATCAGCACAGCACTATCGCAGTTTCAGTGGCTACCATTAACCCACAGAATTGCTTCCACATGCCTCTCCATGGTTCCATGTGTTAATATCCTCGCAAAAATATTGCCATACAAGAATGGTCCCACATTTTTGCGTCGATATTAACCCATTAAACCTGCGGGGGACACCCCTGGAACCCCCATATTATTTTAAAGGGAGCAGGGCACACCCCTGCAACCATTTACCCCAAAAATTATCCCCACAAACAATATTGCCTATGGCCGTTCCTGACTACCATATATATGGCGATATTATCGGTGGGGATAATATTACCTGATACCGTCTCCATCATACACCGCCACCACTTCAAAACGCCACCCTTCAACTTCACAACAAACTGAAACCCATCCCCCACACAAAGACCAGACTAGTCAACGAAAATCCACTCTTCAAGCAAAGCTGCACACATAAAGAAGCCTTCACCCAATGGGCGCCCAGACCCTGGAACGCACTCCATGCTGCATTTGACATCACCACCTTCCACATAAACCTCAAAATGTACCTCTTGCCATGAGCCAAACCAGCCAGTGAACCTGCCCTGCTATTCTTTGCCATCCTAATCTTCCTATCCTGTTCTGAAAACATTGTAACCTCTTTTTCACCTCTTCCATTTTGAACTTTGTATGGAGTTCTGAGAACCTCTGGTTATGGCCAACAGTGCATGAATGTTTAAATGAAATAAAATAAATAAACTATATTGGTCACCCATGAAAAAGCACCATCAGGGTCTATTAGAATTGCAGTTGTGTTATGCCTGTGGGGCTTTTAGGGGGAACCTTCAAGTATTTATTGTAACATTGTTGTATGTAGAGTGGATGATTATTTGGGTGGAAATTGGAAAGGTTGGGACCTGTTCTAGCTGTTGCTGTCCTGAAACTACTAACTGTGAGCGCTTTGTGTATGTTCCCAAATAATCTAGTCTTAGAAAAAAGGGGGGGGGGGCCCTGGGGAAACACTAATACATTGGTCCTCATTAGGACCCTGGCGGTCCCATAATGAACGTGCCGGTACAGGAGCGGCAACGTTCATTATGGGCTGCCCTATTCCAAGGTTGCAGCGGGACCCGCTAAGGACGTCTGGTTTGACCAGACGTCCTTAACGAGACCCACTGGCAGTAGAGGGTGCTAACAACCGGCCCGTTATCAACTGGCCCATTGTTAGCACCTTCCCCATTCCCATTGAGCCCCATGGGGGCTGAAATGGGAATGGGGAAGTACCGGGTCCGGGTCGCGCAAAAGGGATTTACCGGGCCCTCCAAGGTTGGAATGGCCCGGTAAATCCCCTTTCACGGGTTCCTTGAATGAGGAATTACCGGTCCATTCTAACCTTGGAGGACCCGGTAATTCCTCATTCAAAAAACTCATCGGGCCTCATTCCGAGTTTGGAGGTAAGTAACCGTCCTTACCGGCATGTACCGTGCAAATACCGTGTCCGTGTAGTAAAGAGCCCGCTAATAGAGGGCTATTACGAGTTCGCGTGCACGAGCTTTGCGCCATGACGGTAACAACATTACCGCCATGCCGTTAAAGTCCTAGAAATGGCCCTTAGCGGCATAATGTAAAGTGCAGACAGCACTACCGGCATCAATTAAAACGGCATTAGCGGTCACCGCTAATAATGGACACCGCTATTAGCGCTGACCGCTAATAGCGGTCACCATAAATAAGCGGAACCGGAAGTAGCGTCATCGCACAGGAATGGGAAAGAGCACGGGGGCCATCTTTAAAAACACAATCCATTGCCATCCTCAGCACCCAGGACCTGGAGTATATTGCTGTGTACCTACATCAACCCACTACAACTATATAATGCCCAAGGCAGTGAAAAAAGGCACCTCCCGCCAGCGCAAGGAGCTATTTAATGAAGACAGGCTCACCATGGAACTCACTGCCAAACCCTCTACGTGAGGAGCAGCCCTTTACAAAATTCAGAAGCAACTACATTAATCTGCTGAGGTCTGCCAATGATTAGCCCATTGGTGCCCACTTATCCTCACGCAACCCTAACATACACATATCATTATCCTGCTCTCCTTTGATCTTATGGACCTCCTCACTCTGCCCATCTGGCCGCTGAGCTACGTCCATCTAGTGCCTGTATATATACTTGTTGTATCTGCCCTGCGTCCTGCAACGCGGTGACGCAGGGCGTCTAAATAAAAGACCCGCCCCCGCGGATGGGAGGCAGTTCCGGGCTGAGATACCAGCAATGTGTGGCGTGTGTTATTTCGCTCCTGCCGGAGCTGCGCCACTGTGGCCTACTTCAGAGGCCTACAACGTTCTGTCTCCCCAGGCACCGCAGCGCGGAGCCAGAACGTAACAATACTGTCCTTATTGTACTTTGTACTCACTTTGTGTGTATTTTGTTTGTAAATTGCAATTGCTACCTACCTGTGATATATTGTTGTTTGTATTTTGTACTCCGTATGCAACCCATGACCCTACCCTGTAACTTAAGCTTCGCACTTTCTGTACTGCTGCACCCGGCTACCCTCGGGTCTGGTGCGCATTAGAAGTGAATAAAACAAACAAACAAACAAACAAACAAATCATGCTGGCTGAGACCCTGTCTGAGAATGCGGATGTTGTATTCACTCACAGCCTCAAGAGGGAGGCAGTCATCAAGAAAAAGGAACTCTGGGCACTAGTCGCACAAAGAGTCAGCGTGGTAGGCAACACCCCCTGCACAACTAAGGATGTCCGGAAGAGGTGGGATGACCTGCGCCTGCGAGTCAGGAACATCCTGTCCGCAAACAGGAGCCAGGCCATGGCAACTGGTGGAGGAGCAAGCTCACCGATAAAGCTGAGCCGGTGGGAGGAGATATGTGCCAGCACGATCGGCATAGAGGCCATCGAAGGTGTAGGTGACATGGAGTGTGGCGCCACCTCATCGGCGGAAGGTGGTGAGTGTCCTAAGAAAACACTGTAATGCAAAGTCTGATGATAGTCCACCAATTTGTCTGTCTAAAGAGGCAAGCCATGCCCCAATACACACACATTCCCAGCCTAGTTGTCGTTTGCAGCACAGACACATGCAGATGCCTGCAGCAAGGCAATGCCATACCTGACACACACCACACTAAGATGTCAATGGCATAAGTCACACTGCACGCAGGCCACAACAGATATGCATGTCACATAGCATACGTCCGCCCCAACATGAGTGACCCCGACGGATGCCTGCATTACCCACCCATATAGCAAGCAATGTGATCATCCAAACTCCACTGCCTATTCCCCTCTATTGTGTAGATGAGCAATTATACAAATGTATGCATGATGCTTGTCAAACCATCGCTCATGCCGTCCCTCTCTTCAACCCCCACAGGCTCATCCTGACAGCGAGGCCCGGGACTCACCCCCACAGCTGACTACACCCCGGAAGAGGGCCAGGGAAGAATGCAATAGGCGGTCCACCTCCAAAGCCCCACAAAAGCCACGACAGGCACCGAAGAAAAAACCACCCCAGGATGCCACGGCACTAGGGCCGCCAATGCCCATCACCACTGTACCCACAACTCCTGTGACACCTGCTCAGGACACAGTTGAAGGGGCTCTCTCTGCAGAGAACAGCTCTGTCGGGGAGGCGGCAGCTGCAGCATCCCTGACTGATGTTGACGTGCTGGGACAGGTGTGGGTGCACGTCGAGGACGACTTCTCTGACCTACGGGCTACATCAAGTCTGGCACCATCCCCCCAGCTCACATCTGTCGACTCCAACCACGGCACCACCCCGGAGTAGTTTGGGGGGGAGTACATCCAAGGGAGCATGAGTCCCATAGAGGACCCAAATGCATTTGAGCATGTCACACAAGCACCCTCCACCTCCACTGGTGTACCGGCGGGGGTGCAGCAGGCAGGGCATGCTTCGCAGCAGCAGGAGGAGCTAACTGCCCTGGTGAGAGAGTTTGTTACAGACAGTGCCCAAGCAAGGCAGGAGTGGCGCGAGAACACTGCCTCCCTGAGGCAGCTCATCGTGGATAGCACCAGTAGATTGTGCGAGGAGGTGTCTGCCCTGCGGCAGGTCCTCAGCCGCATTGCTGATTCAATGGAGGCTGAGAGTTCGGCCCCCCGAATGGATCAGGGGGCCACCCCATATTCCTCAAGCTCCACGCAAACCAGCCCCCTACGCAGGTCGGCGTGCACCCTGTGCCGCTCAGACATGCTGCCACCAGGTGCAGGGAGTGACAGGATGTAGACTGGCCAGCCTGATGAAGGCAATAGACAATTACTTGGACACCATGTGTGGGGGAGTTGTGGGGGGAGGCAGAGGGGGTTGAGGGTGTGTGGGGGAGTTGTGGAGGGAGTGGGAGGGGGTAAGGGTGTGTGGGGGAGTTGTGGGGGGAGAGGGAGGGAGGAGAGGGTGTGTGTGGTGGAGGGTTTGAGCACTTTAATCTTTATTTGACATTTAAATACACCTGTTGCGCGAAAAAAAATATCTTGAGTGGACATTCCTCATTGCGTAAGTGTCATTCATTCATATACACCGCATAGTGTACATGAACTCCCACACCCAGTGCCCTCTGTCCAACTTTCATGTCAGCCTCTGCATCCATGTGTCAGAAATATTGTGCTATCACTGACTGATGCACAGCACGTCCCTCCTGTACATCGGCACCGCGATGATGTGCAGCCACATCTTCCTCATCCACTTCATCATCACCAGGTGGTTGCAGTTCAATGTCAGGGGGCAGGGGAATGTTCCATCGGATACACATGTTGTGCAGCATGACACATACCATGATGATCTTGGCTACTTTCTCATGCCTGTAGAGGAGTGCCCCACCCGACCGGCTAAGGCAGCGAAACCGTGCCTTCAACAGGCCAAAGGTCTGCTCGATGACCACACGGGTGCGGTTATGGGAACGATTGTAGTCCTCCTCGTGTCTGTTCTGTGGGTTTCGGACAGGGGTGAGGAGCCACGGCTTCAAGGGATAGCCACTATCACCTGCATGAGAGGCAATAAAAGGTATATGTCAGTCGATTCATCATGGACAGCTGTAGTAGTCACACATGCCTGCAGATTATCGTTGATCACATGCATATGTCCCTGGTTGTATGCACACAATTTTCATGCCCTCAATCTGTTCTGTGCCATGGACTTGTGGTGTGGGTTGCATCTCCAAGTTGATACATGGTGTAGACTGCCCTGATGTTGCTCATGCATTGTGGACGCATACCGCAGTGTTTGTGTAAAATTAGTGATGTGTAGTGTTCTGTCTGATTTTCTAATTGCCAGCGTTGGCAGTAGGCTCTGCAATATTAGGCATTCAGCACTGATTATTGCGATGGTGACATGCTGCACTTCATTGGTGGTGGCGGCCCTGTGACAAGCAGTGGATTCCCTTGGTGATGTTCTTCAGTGCACTCACATAGATGCTTGTCCTGTGTAGTGATTTGCTGCAGTCATTTACAAGCGCTTTGGATTAAAGTACTATATAAATTCAATAAACATAACATAACATAGTGAACGTTCACAGCATTTTCCAGGATTGTGTAACAGAGGATGAGGTACGATGATGGGTGGTGGATATGTTGTGGGATGTTGGGTGTTTTTAAGTTTGGCATGTTGTGATAGGTGTCCAGCTTACTTCATTGCTATGGGATTTTGTCGTCATGTTCAGTTTTGGATGCTTCGGGGCACAGTGTTTTCTGATGTGCACATCGTGCTGTCACTTCAACAATGCCCCATTGTGGAGTGTGCATCTATCCCCCCATTTCACTGCCATATGCCTGTCATGCAACTTACCAAGCAGCCAGGCACGTCGTCCTGCATGTCGTTCCATGTAGCCTGGTAGCGTAGAGTTCCGCAGGACCATTGAGTCATGTGTTGATCCAGGATATCGGGCACAACAATGTGTGATATCTTTCTGGCCTCACATACCATCTGCACATTGATGGAGTGGTATTGCTTGTGGTTGCGGTACACCACCTCCATGGCATGCGGGACCACCAACTCCACATGGGTGCAGTCGAAGGCACCTATACATTTTGGCATGCCTGCCAGTGCATGGAAGCCTTTTGTGTCAAAAATCTCCTGGGGAGTCCGTTGTATGGATATGTGGGCCTTGTGTGCTTCAGGAGGGCATCCAGCAGTTGGTTCAGCGTGCGAGAAAATAAGGGTTGTGATATACCATGCATGTGCCCCACTGTGTGCTGGTAGGTGCCTGTGGCAAGGAAGTGGAGCACCAACACTACCTTCAGTAGAGGGGGGGATGGCGGTGCGTATTTCAATCAGGCTGACAATGTCGTCGTGTATCATGTCCACGATGGTGGGGATGGTGTCCCGGTGCAGGGTGTGGATCTGCTCAGGGGTTAGGTTGAATGGACTGGCTCTGATGAAAGGGATTGGGGGCTGCCTGCGTGATACCACTGGCTGCACTGGTGGGGCAGGCTGGGCCTGTCTCACCCTCCTTCTCCTCCTGCATCTCTTCTGCGGTGCCTGCTGTTGCTGTTGTTGTTGTTGTTGCTGGTGTAGCAATGCAAGCATGTCCTCCATCCCCAGTATTGCTACTACTGGTGGAATCATTTTGGTGTGGGAAGGGGTGTGGTGTGTGGGTGTGCTCCTTTTGTGCTGGCCCAGACTCCATTGCCTCCACCTGTGCTGATTGTGTGCACCTGTGGCAGTTGGGAACACTGCACATAGCATTTTACGGTTGGTTCATGATGCCGGTATTACCGGCATGCCGGGCCCGTTATTAGCTCCCTGGTCCCCTTGCGGGACCTGCAAAGGACGTCTGGTCTGACCAGACTGTCAGAGCGGTTCCCACAAGGGAACCTCATAGTAGGGCAGAATGGGTTTACCGGTACCGGCACCATTACCGGTGCCGTTAAACCCATTCCGCCCACCTCGTAATGAGGCCCAATATATGCACTTTATTATATGCACTTTTGTTTATAGGTTTTTAATATGTATGTTCTGACTAGCAAACGCAGTCCCTGAGGAATGTTCAGCAAACAAAGCATAAGAACAGAAGAATGTAGAGAAAATGGTCATAGAATGTTCTAAAGACCACAAATTCAACATCAACCGTGATCACCTCCCAAGATAGGAAGGGATAGATGATGAACAGTCGTACCTTATTTATTTTTTACATTTGTAAAGTGCCTAAGCCCAAAGGAATGTGGGTGCTGTTATGCATCAGTTACACATAAAACAGGAGTTAAGAATAGACAATAATAACAATAATTGGGGTGTATAGGGGCATATGATATTCTTGGCTTAGGCAAAGAGTCAAGCGTTTAGGGCCTTGCAGAATGACCAGTATGCTTTCTCGGCTCTTAGGGCTGGAGGGAGGGCATTGCATTGGTTCACTGCCACAGTTGGGAAGCTGCATCCTCCTCCTCTAGCTCTTTTGAATTTCGGTAAGGCAACGCGATGCACGTGGGTTGTTCTTATCAGTGTTTTGGATTGGTATTTCACCATCTTTTGAGACAGGTATTCAGGGGCAGTCTTAGATAGGCATTTATGTGTTATGGACAATGTTTTGAAGATAATCCATTCCTGAATTGGGAGCCTGTGAACTTGCTTTCTTACTTTTGAGATGTGTTCTCTTTAAGGAATGTTGAGTGCTGAGCAAAGGGCATTGTTCTTAATTACTTGCATTTTGTGGATGTTCTGTTTGGAGGTTACAACAAATATGGCATTGCAGTAATCAAGTCTTGCCCTGATGAGTGCACAGGCAATGGTTAGGCAGCTTGTGGGTGTGAGGAAATGTCTGGCTGCGTTGATGAGTTTGCCTGTGTATGCAGTTTAGGCAGTGATTGTGTTCACTTGTTTAGTGAGTGACAGGGAGGCATCCAGGTAGGCGCCCAGTATTTTCACGGAGGTTGACACTGGTATCTGTATTCCATCTATAGTGAAAGAGGTGGATTTGGAGTTGAGCTTCTTCAGCATGGCTGGGGATACTAAACATAGGATCTCTCTTTTGTCGTCATTGAGGTATAGACCGTTGGTGGCCATCCAGGCCTGTATGGTGGCGCAGAGTTTGTTAATAGTGCAGCAATCGTACATGTGGATACCAGACAGGGGGAGGAGGACTTGGGTATCATTGGCATAGTTTGTGTATGATATGCCGATGGAGTCAGGGGAGTTGAAGCGAGGTCTGGTGAAGATGCCGTAGAGAGACAGGGAGACACTTGATCCTTGTGGGACTCCACAAGTAATCGGGATAGGTGGTGTGTTGGCGGTATCGGAGAAGACCCTCATGGATCTTTTTTCTAGGAAGGAGGCTATCCATGTCTTGGCTTCGTTGGAGAAGTTGGAGGAGGCTGCCAGGTGGTGGCATAGTGTTTGTGGTCTACCAAGTCAAGGGTAGCAGAGAGGTCCAAGAGGAGAAGCCAGGGCTGGCTTTCCTTCATCTTTGAAGGTGTCTAGATGGTTTTTCAGATCAGATCTAATAGCACTGATTCTGTGGCCTGGCCGGTGACCTAATTGGTGCGTGCCGAGGATGTTGTTAGATTATAGGTAGAGTTGGATTTGGTTGTAGGCAGCTCTATCTAGAATCATTAGCAGGAAGGGGCGAGTGGTGATGGGGTGGTATGGTTTTAAGATCTGATGGGTCAAGTGTGGGTTTTTTCAGTAGGGGTCGGACCCATGCTTCCTTTAAGCTGTCTGGAACTAGATTTGCGGCAAAGGAGGCATTGAAAAATTTTGTAATAAAAGGGATTAGTGCTTCAGAGCACTCTTTAATGGTCTTGGCTTTGCAGGTGTTTCCTTTACAACTGGAAGGATTGAGGTTTCTGAGAATGTTGGCTGTTTCTGTTCTGAGATTTCTCTAAAGCAGAAGGGTGTTTGCTGAGGTTTGGTGGTGATGGGAGGGGTGCTGGTTGTGTTGATGAGAGCTTTTTTCTCTCTATTTTCTGCTGCCGAGAAACAATTTTGGCCCGCATGGCGCTCTGTATGTTCATGCCCCATTTCACGTCTCTCAGGATCATGGTGGAGGGTGTTTATAGTTCTCTGAGGATTCTAAAGATTTCTTGGGAGTTGGAACAGCATTGTTGATTCTAGTGTTATAGGCAGTTGCTTTTGCTGCAATGATGGCCTGCTTGTATTCTTTGGATATCAGGGAAAATGCGGCTTTGCTGTGGTCAGTAGGTGTTTTCCCCCAATCACTTTCTGCTTGTCTTTTTTTTGCACAGGGCTTGAAGCTGCAGGGTAAACCAGGAATTAATGTGACCTGTTGATTTGGCTTTTCTGTACAGAAGAGGGGCAACTGTGTCTTCTGCGTTGGTGATAGTGTTCCGATAAATGTCTGTTAAGATTTGCTGGTCGCTGGAATTAAAGTGCTCTGGTAGGAGCAGTGAGAGGAGTGGGGAGATGGTATCTTTGGAGATCTTCTGGGAGCTATGGGCCAAGGTGGTCAAGTGACTCAAGTGGGTCAAGTGAGTGGTCAAAAGATGGGCTCAAGTTATGTTTATTCTGTGTGGTTATAACAGAAGTAATATACTGATCAATTTGGTTTGCACATATGCACTTTGTTTATCTCCTGTCACAATGTAATTAATTTCCAAATGTTTTAGTTTTTTGTAAAATACATTACATTGTTTAATACAATTGTTTTTTATGCAAATTGTGTTTCATGAACTCTAAACTACCACTGACACTGCCATATTCCCCAAATGATCTAGGCCTACTGTAAAACTACTGCCCCCTTAGATGGGGGGAACTTCCATGAAATGCTCATGTTTTATAAACATATGATAGCGGGACAGCCTAAGATCCCCCAGAGCTGAGCCAGAATGCAGGTTCCCTCCAGCTAGTGTGCTATGCAATGGATCCTTCAAACAAACAGAAAAGAATGTTAAATAAGGCTTGGGGTGGAATGCCGCCACTGAGAAAGTTGGCCCAACCCCCACCATGGAGGTTCAAGCTGGTACCCTGTGCCATGTCTACACACTAATACCTGGCTGATCCTGATGGGTAATTGAATTCTGCAGTGCTCTGGGATCCAAGAGGGGTGTCACAAACACTGCCATTGCCCGGACGGCCGTTTATCAACATGGGGCCTTGTTAAAAGAGACGCAGGAAGAAAGCACCTTTGCCGGTTCCCCAGCTCAGCTGGTACGCACCTGGCATGTGCAGGCCAGCTTAAAAGTGTATTCAGGGGCACTTTGCTCCTATGATCATTGCCCAGACAGTACCTGGCATACGCAACTGGGGATTAAGTACTTTGTAGACTTGCTGCTGCTACTTCAATTCCAAGGCAACCCAGCACATGTTGCCAGGGTCTACACTGACTGACTGTCTGACCCCCAGCTCATCAGGGGGCCGATTCTATGAGGGACACCATCCAGTCAGCCCTGTCAAGGCTGCCTGCAACAAGTAAGCACTCTTTATACTCTACCCCATCCCTATCTGATCATTCCATTGTTTCCACCACCATCTCTTTTCCACCCTCTGACCCACCCTCTGACCTCTCCTCACCACCTGCCTTACCTATTACTAAAAGGAAATAATTTAAACCTTCTGCCATTCCTCCCTTACCCTCAGACCTACAGTTCTCATTCTCCTCCTTCAGACCCGATGCCTCTTCCACAAGCACTGCCTTCTCCAGCTCCAATCCCTACTATATGACTCATTCTCCTCTAACTTCCCAGCACTAACTTTCACCCCTAAGTCTCAGCATCCTCAATCATGGGTCGCCCCATTCATATGCTGTCTCTTCACAGACATGCGTTGGCTGCTGTGCAAATAGGGACATACCCACTTGCATGAGAACCTGCAACTCTACCTCTCTGCTGTGAACTTTCTCAAGTCCTCTCTTAAGAGAGTGAAACACAACTACCTCACCCTCATTGATTGTCACTCCACCCACCCTCTATGGCTACAGAGCATCCCAAACACACTCCTCACTCCCCTAAACCTATGACTATCCACTCCACTCTTGCAGCTAATGAACTAGCTGGATGCTTTCCTGAAAACATTTCCAACATGTGAGCCTCACTCCTGACCTTCCTCACACTCTCTTCTCCTACATTCTGTGCTCTTCCTAATCTACCTTCATCCTCTGTCTGCTTCCCATCAAATCTGATTTCTTATTTACTCTGCATTCTTTTGTGATCAAAAGAGCATTGTTCTTCCCTGCATATGAATAAATATAAATAAATAAATACAAAATTAAAAGACCGTTTTATATATATATATAAAGTGCACTCTATAAATTGGTATAGGGTTAAAGATGATTCTTTTTAACTTGTTATGCACCTGCTTAGTTATGGGTAGTTCTAAAAACATAGGGTTAGTTTAGGATTTGTATATTTTTGTGCGTGTTTACCCTTTTTTACAAACACCAAGAAAACACTGCTGTACTGGAGTGACTTTGTCCCCCTTTCACGAGGGGCAGAGCCGGCGACCGGTTAAGGACCGACTCACCTTACCATAACATAGTGCTCTGCTTTGTTTAGAGGGCTGGGGCCCTTTTCTTACTACCTGCCTTTTCTCTACCCGACCTACTTCTCCTTCCCATCGTGCCACGACCCTGGTGATTCTTGAACTTCCGGGTGTGTGCAATGGTCATTGGTTAGGGGTGGAGCCAGTTAATCATTTTTGGGCAGTGATCTCACAATGCCCCTGAGGGGTGTCCACAAATACCTGCCTTTGCATGAAGGGCTCTCATTTACTAGTGTCCCCCCCTCCCCATGCATCACTGATCCCCTTTCTCACCTAACCCCACTAGAGAGAAGCGGATGTGGCAGCCTGCAGAAGCCACTGCAAGTCCTAGGCTGCAGTCCTAGCTTCCTGCAGCACATGGGGTTTTGACGGGGGCATGGTGAGTCCCTAAGCCGGGTATGGGGGTGCTAGCGTCCTTCATGGAAACATACACGGAAAAGTCAATGAACCGTTGGCGCGAGAGCAGAAATCCACCCCAGAATAGAGTGTGCCGGGCCGGGACCGACTGAGGAGGCAGGAAGGTGACCGAGGGATCTCGGTACTGCGCCTCTCTAGTAGCCAGACCCATGGATTTCAGCAGCGCAAACTGCTCTGTGTGAGAATATACAGCAGGGCACTGTTTCATAAGACAGGGGCGGCTGCTGGATATTTCGCTGCGAAAAGTTTACATAGGGTCCATTCTCAAAGTGACTTAACAAGCAAAAAAGGTTGCCTCGCGTAATATGCTACCTTATTACTAACAATCGCACATCTACTCTAAAACACCTCTTGTTATAACAGCATGCAATGCACACTTCCTATTGGCCATAAAAAAATGCTATACACACATGCAAGTTCGGGCAGAAAATGAAAACGCTGCCTGGGCGGTAAATAACTTCTAGAAACGGAAGCCACGAAAATGAACTAATAAGCACTCCCTCTTCTGGCATGTAAGAGTGTGTCACGCTACTTTATCATGAAGATCAAACTCTCTTTCCAAGACTTCCTTAGGCTACGGCACGGCGAACAGGTTCAACATACGTAATGTTATTCTCATCACCTAATAACCACTTTAAACGCGTTTCATTGATCACAGAAATCTTCAGTGGTGGGCCGTGATGAATGGAAAATTCCCTAATATTCTTTTTGGCATAGCGTTACCATGGCACCCTTTTGATTTCTTTCTTTCTTTCTACAGTTGGTTGTGCTTCTATCAGGTTACATTATCAGATTATCTAAGAGTCTCCTGCCGATTTGCTGTAATATACCCCTCAATAAGGGAGATCTTAGAATTTAATTTCGTTATTAACAAAACATGCTAATTGATCTTGAAATTTAATGACTCATCATTCATTATAACTTTGCCGGGTTTGGAAAAATGGTGGTAATTCCGTGAAAGGTACTTTGGGGATTAACTGATTTGCCTCCAGCTGGAGGTAAATTAGACCTCCCAGGCAAAAGACAGCTGTTAATTCTGGCACTGTGAAATACAGGCCATCCCTTCCATGAAGGAATGGGGAATTACTGCCCATTCCGCTACTTGTAATTATACCAGAAATGACAGGATATCAGGCGGCGGAAATGGTAGTTCTGTTCGCCCGCTGGAATTACCGGCGGGATACCAGCACATTTATAGTGACCACTGACCCCCATACAGTTTTACAAGAGTTATCAGAGCAAAATTCAATGTTGGAATTGTCTGAGAGCCTTGAGCGTCAGCTGAAAATGTGACACTAGTGGACTGTGGAGGCTGCCGTGAGTGAGGGATCAAAGAGACAGAGGTGCTTGAGTGGCAGAAAGCAGTTCTGGATCTATCTCATACTGTGCCCAAAGGCTTCCTCTGGCACCCCCTGCATTTCCGGGGCTCACATATGTTCCTCCTGCTGCTTATCTTGTTTTGGGGGGACATCCCCATCTCAATAGGATTATCCATTGTTGACTGCAAAATGTTCACCACAGCTGAGTTCAGGGATGCATCCCGGATGCCAATGGAGGTGATGATACCTCTCTGTTTCATATTCCCCCTCTTGTAACCCCATCATCAGCGCCTCACCAGGAATCTCATCATCCATTAGCGGGCGCAGCCCCAGAGCTTTATCTGTGGTTAAAGTGGGAAATGCCTGCTTTGTAGAGAAGGCCGAGATTTTTGGGGTCGAAGCTACAATCGTTCCTGTTTCTGAACTGTCCAGAGAGATCAACTGCAGACGAAGATCAGACACAAAACGGCTTTGGGATCCAGGGGTCTGACTGAGTTTATCGTGGAGAATCCCTACCAAAGGAAACGTCGGCGGCAGGATACGGATGGGGTCAGTGAAGTTTGTTTGTGAAAACCCTGATTGAACCGGACTTCAAATCGCCAAAGCCGCTTTACTCCTGCAAAGCATATCCGAATGACATTTCGCATTGGAACCCTACCAGAATAATTCCAAAATCTCCACAAGACGTGCAATGTACAAATTTACCAGGTTACGTTTGGATAATCTCTATTTCCGGCTGACTGCCGGCAGACTGCCACCGACACTTGCCGCCTGCACTTTCCCTCAGTGCTGAGACTTTATGCCATCACTCAACCAATTGAATTAAAGGGATGGCCAAACAACAATACAGAGAAATCCACAAACATCTTCTCAGTAGATTAGCTGCAGGCAGACTGCCACCGACGCTTGCCGCCTGACACTTCATTTCTTTTTTCTTTCTTTCTCTTTATTGCAAAGGTTGAAAAAAACTTCTTAAAAGAGAAATATAAACATAGAGAAAAATATAAAAAGCTTTAATAAGAGCAAAACAACACTATTAAGGGAAATTACTCAAATCTGGGAACATGATATAACCATGCATTGCTTCCTTAGAACGAATGCACTGTACGTGAAGGAAGATGCAGGAGTTATTTTTGTTTGAGAGAATACATATTTTCAGCAGTTAAACCAAGGACCCTCAAAATGTGAATTATGTGTCTCCTCCTCAGGACGGGCACAAATTAAAAAAACAAAGGTCAGATCCCCATCAGAAGTACCAGGCCCATCACCAATGCGAGTATGGGGTAATCATTGTGCTTCCAATTCCTTACTAGAAGAGGCAATGGGAGCAGGTTGGTCCTAAGATTGAACACCACAGCCCGCTGGTTGGGTAAGCAAACCAACTCAGATATCCTTCAATAGAGTGGCACAGGCCTTATTTGAGATAACGACAGACTGAGATTTTTCTTCGCTCAGTACTAAGCCTCGGTTCATTCTTGGGAGAGGTACATGCTATAGCTAGGGTTCACCACCTCCTAAATGCCACAGCGTTTCATATATTATGGAGAACTATTGTTTAATTCCAAAATGTTGTGACAAAGGGTATATGTATTAGTATTCACTCGTTCCATCGCCCACATCCGCCCCCTCTACCTCTCCAGCACTTTGATTTTCATACGTGTCTTTTTCTGTGACATGTATGAGGGTTTTACGTCTATGTCCGACACCCCTCCTCTTGTTCTTCTCCTTCCCCTCGCCCCTCACATGACTTGATAGGTCTTCTGACCTAGTACGTTGTCGTTTCTGTCCTTCCCCTCCTCCTCTCCTCTTTTCCCTTACCTACCCTATTCCCTCCTCCCCTCGTCCCCACTCCTCCCCCCTCCTGTTAATTTATGGCACTACCTCAATTGCCGTCAGGCATAGTAATCGTAACCACCTGTCTTTCGCAGCCACCTTTCCTCTCCTCTCCCTTCCCCCTTCTTGTTAAAGTCTGACACTACCTCAATTGCCGTCAGGCATAGTAATCGTAGCCGCCTGTCTTTCTCAGCCACCTTTTCCCTCTCCTCTTCCCTCCTCCCTTTTTATGTCCATTAGCACTTACCCCTATCATTTGTCCCATGACTTTTGATAGCATCTTGTCTGTCTCCCCCCTTCCCTCCTTGTCTTCTCCTCCCCCTCCCCCCCCTAGCACTATTCCAAATCGTTGTCTGACCTAGGATGATAGTTGCTTGTTTTGTTCCTCTCCTTTCACCCTCATCCCCCTCCATCCCCCCTCCTCTTGTTATACTCATGAACTACATCAATTGTCGTCAGGCATAGTAATGTTACTGCTTGTTTTGTCTCTTTCTTCCCTTCCCCTCTCCTCCTTAATTGTTCCTTGCACTTGCACTATCAGAAATGTCGCCAGGCTGATTATGGTAGTTATTTCGCATTCTGAATTGTTTCAAGGACTTGTAAGAATGTAATTGTATTCTCCCATGTTCCCTCCCTTCTTGAAGCGCTTTGAAACACATTGGGCCTCACTTGGAGGTTGCAGGCTACCCCCAAACTTGGGTCCGGCTCCGGGTCCCGCGAAAGGGGAATTACCAGGCCATTCCGACCTCGGCAGGCCCGGTAAGTCCCCTTGCGTGGGACCCGAAGCCGGTTCGTCCCCATTCCCATTTGAGCCCCCATAGGTCTCAATGAGAATGGGGAGGATGGTAGCCGCGTTACCATTCATAACGGTACCATTGCTACCATCCAGTTATGCTCGTGGGTGCCGCTCTGCACGCCTGGTCTAACCAGGCGTGCAGAGCGGCACCCGTGAGCAAAACTCGTAATGTGGCGTCATGGTAACAACGGCACCGGTAGCACTACGAACAATATATATTAACAGAATGTTACCACTACGAGAATGTTAACTGTGCAGTAATAAGACATTGTTTAGACTGTCACAAAGATACTAACCCACTACTGTGCAGAATACACATGCACGTTTCTATGTTGTTTGTATTGTGCTACGGCACAAAGAAGATGTCAAAATAAATCCTCATGGTTTTCTATGTACCCCACGGTGACCCCTTTTCTTCAGAACTATTAATCACACAGTTCTTTTTGCAAGGTTTGTTGACCCCCCATTACGCATTAGGCTAGGGAAGCTTTTGACTCTACCCCCTATAATTTCGCTACCATGTATGTGGATTGTCCATGCCACTCACGGGCTAATATGTGATGCCAGTGCTATCCAGCATGCAGCACATGTGTTGGTTTTCCATCTTGTAGTCCTCAGTGTCTGCTTTTTCCCTCCCCTTCCAACTCATAAACAGTGCATGCATGCCAGAGTTATTGTCATGTGTGACATGTGTCATTTATGTACTGGATGTCTGCCTCGTCATGCCTATGTGTGTGGCCTATGGTGCTCATGCCTGTTTTCATTACTCTTCTTTTTTGTTTTTGCAGGTAATGAGGTACTTGATGCTGTTGAGGAGGAGGAGATGGCACAGAGCCAGCAGTACTCACAGACACGACCGGGCACCAGTGGAGGACCTGGGGTGGTGGTGGGTGAAAACCCATTACTCCTACAGACCATACTGTCCACGGGTGTCTCTGGATCCACCTCCGGAGACCTCTATGAATCAGGTGCTGAATCGGACATTGATACATATGTGTCGTCGCAGGTGAGTGTTTCTGGCAGGGATGCTGTTCTGTCCAACCCACCTGCACTGGGGGTAGACCCCTCTATGGGGCATTCAGTGTTGGAAAGTCCGCCTGTGGCGGTTACGGATGCAGGGTCCCACTCCACAATATTTGCTCCTGTTCCTGGGCCAGCAGATCAAAGGAGGAATGCAGTCCTGCAGCCTCAGGCAGTGCCAGCACAGCAAGGTCCACATAACCTTGTCCCAACCAGGTGTGGTGCCCGCCAACGCGGTGGCCGTGCACCACCAGGCAATACTGTGTGGGAGAACTCCATCTACACTATAGCAGCACAATAGGGGGCATCATGTGAAATGATGGCTCAGGCAATGGATAGGGTGGCCACTTCCATTCTCCCCCCTGAAAGGCATGTGGAGCTCCAGCAGCAGGCAACAGACTCCATTTGCCACTCATACAGGGAGGACATGTTGGCGTCTGACAGGGACCGACGGGCTGGACTGGAGACTCTGCGCACAGCCATATCTGTAGTCACAGGCCCACAGGGAAGCCCTCAGGTTAGAACACAGGTCCCTCAGAGATACTCTGGGTGAACTTGAGGTGTCCCGGAGTACAAGGGCAAAACAGCAGCTGGAGCAGCTGACACGTACACTCACAGCTGAGCTCCAGGCAACCCGTGCAGAGATTCGGGCATCACGCGAGGCCATGCAGGCAGGAATGCGTGCTACCCGGGAGGTGCTGCATGGGGATCTCCAGATCATCATCCTGCAGAACCAATCCTTTCAGATCCGCATGCTTGTTGCCATGGAGGAGCGTGCCAGGACTTTGCGTGGTTTACCTCCCATATCATGCCCACTTTTTGATGTAGCACAAGATGGTGATGACAGCGACGACAGTTCTCCCACTGTAGCGTAGCCGTGCAGGCTATGAGCCCATGGAGGTTTTTTTTTTCTCAACATCCACGCATGTCATCAGGCAACCCCAAAAAGGCTGGTCCGGGGTAAAAAAATGCGGGGCCTGGCTATCCTCCTCCTCCTGCAGTGTCCCATGACCACTGCTGTGAGGAACGGTACATTCATCGTAGCATATGAGCTTGTTTGTTGTTTGCGCGCACTTTTATGCTGCGCGGGGCCGCTTACGCCTGCTTCCTGCTGGCGTACGTGTTTCCGGATTAGTGCGTCTTTTTGGGCGCATGGCTTTCCCTTGTTCGATTCCATGAATACGTGTTGTTAGCGCGCGTGTGGGCGTTGTGAGCTTTTTCCTCCCAAACTTCCCCCATTACGCCCACATTTTCACACGTTGTTCCCCATTCCGTGTGTTACGCCCCGTGTTCCACCACTTTTCTTATATTTGCTACACGATGTGTGCTTTCCCTGAGCGCGTCACGCACAGCCTTTTCTGACGTGTGCGCCCATGTGCCCCACCCACGAATTTGGTGCACATCCCAATATTTACCCGCGCAGCGCATTCCATGAATCGACAAACGGCTACATGCACGGCTTTGGCACGCGTGCGCTGCGATTTTCACGCTTGCGCTCCCCTTTTCGGCGCACATTTATTCCATGAATTACCCTGTCAATTGTGGATACATTCAAAGTTACAAATTCATTATTGTCAAATTTACAGACAAAATATGGGTTTTCTTTTGTATTGGCTTACACTTTGTCATTACAATAGAAGTGAATAAGCCTTTCATACATACAGAGATATATGATGCTGTGAGTTGGCTTGGACAATGATGATAAGCTTTCTAGAGAAACCACTAATAAACTCACTTTTTCAATTCATCTCTGCATACATGTTCCCATGTGGGGGAAGTTAAAAGCCCCATGAGAACAGCCATAGTCATCTAGAATGTGTAATATGTGTGTCCCGTTAATCATACAAATCCATTAAATCCTAGCAACAAAAGGGCCACTCCAAACTGGTCCTTTGAGCTAATGAGTGGGCCCCACCTTTGTGAACTCATCGCAGGCAGAAGATATTATAAATACATCTTAAAATTCATTGAAGCTGAAATGTATGGTGTGCTGACCTATAACCATCCGGTCTGTTCTCCTGAAACTGGACTTCAAACAAATGTTGTTGCACTTAGTGTGTCACTTTTGAGCTCTGTCTCCTCATAAAACCCAACAAGATGGTTGACCTAGTGGAAACTACAGGCCTGTGTCAGCAGACCTAGGTTAATTATTAACTGAAACACATGTTAGCATCAAAGTTTCAAAATATCAAGAAAATGAAACCTAAAACTGGAACTTTACGTAAGAAATAAAGGGGCATTGAAAGTGAGCTCACAAATGCATTTCAAAATGGTTGTCTGATAAATCTGAAAACAAATTAGTTATAATCAAATGGAAACATCCATTGTGCCCTCCAAACACCATTTTGTAGGATTATTAAAAATTAATGAAATTAGTAATATCAATAATTCAATGAAAAGCAGTGCCACACATTCATGCCACCAGGTCTATCTGGGCAGGGGCAACCTAGAAATCCATATTTCATTGATAGGGCATCTTGCTATGAAGAAATACACCATAGACATGATTTTGCTTCCAAAAATATCAAGAACAAATCAGCCCCACCTTATGTTCTGGTCACATGTGTAGAGATTATGATTAGCCAATGAAGAATAGGGGTGTGTATTCTAGAGCCTGACCATTGAGTCAATGGAAAGATTTCACCAAACAAAAAGTGTGACATAATCATAACAACGTGTGGAAATATGAAGAATTACAAAAGCAGGAACACACAAAGAATAAGGAACTGTTTCCCCCTGTTTCAAATAGATATTAACTGTAGAACTGATCTGTGTCCCTGAGGAGAATATTACCTGGAGTAGACTTTCTTTCCAAGAGGAAATTATGGCTGACTGGGAGTTCTCTTGAACACTCACAAGGGCCCATACTGATTCAACATCTTAAAGAATATTTTAAAGTGAGTATGAAATCTTCCGAAATGTAATGAGATACACCCTTGAATAATTGCCCTGCTGGGTCCCTGGGCTGTGAGGGAATTGGGGAAGTGAATTCCACTAGGGGGTGCTCATTCTAAATAGGAAATCTCTGTATTTTTATTCAAAATACATGATTGCATTCTCACTGTTTTTAAAACCACATGAGATGTCATTTCAATCCAAACCAAAAATACATTCTGAAATGTGTGCACAGTGTGAAACAGAAAGGACTTCTGTGCAGCCTAAGCACTGTTTTTGTAAATTAAAATCCCCTTCAATTGTATCCAAAAGCATTTTCACAGACATAATCAACACTGGGCTGATAAATGTGAAATCTGGAAATAACCATAGACGCTTGCAAATAATTTGGGAATGAGAGGGAGTTTAGCGTGTCACTTGCACTCCCATTCCAAATGTTGGTAATGCAAATTCCATTCACCCCTCACCCTTGACTTTAGATAGCTGAAAATAGAAATCCTGCACCAGTGGGACCGGTGTGCTAAGTGAAGTGGGAGGGGTAGTCATTGTTGTATTAGGAATTCATAAAATCATTTTCCTATACAGGATGGGTGAACCAAGATCCTGTGTGTTATAAATTGAAAGCATTGTTTTTCTAACCCAAACTTTCATAATTGAAAAACAATCATTTTAGCCTGCATTTAAATTGCATTCACATAGACTAGAAACCCACAACCTCACTTTCATACATGATGGGGGGAAATTGATGCAAATATGTGTACATAAATGTCATTTTCTAAGCCACATTTCTCTTATCCCAATACATGTTTTTGATACTGGAGAAAATAAAATGTTCTGATCTTGCTATTATTGACTGAACTTGTTTTTTTGTTCACTGAAGAGAACTTTAATATATTGGCCGATAAGTGGCATGATGGTCATAGAATAAAGTACTGTGTTGAGGTACCATTGTATTATTTGGGATTAGAACTATTAGAAATATATTCACTGTATGTTGTGGTGATTGAATGTGACCTACCTCATAGCAAGATTGTCCTAGGCAGGCCATCTTTAGCGTTGTAAAGAAGCCTGGGTAATATATTTTAAATATTGTGGTGATGTCTACTTAAAGTAAGGAGAATACCTTGATTTTACTGTTATTTAAATACATTTGAGTTTCAATGATACACACAGCTTGTGTTTTGTCCCAGAATTGTGTGGTCGGACTGTATACTAGGGGATGTTAGATTAGTGGTTGCAACTTAGCTCTTTTCTGACTTGTTTGGATTTTAATGTATTTCCCTTGTTGATAGGCGTCCAGTGGCTGCTTCCTGCTTGCCTGTGCCAGCAGACAGAATTGTATGTTTATTGATCTGTACCTAAACAACATGTTTTCCTAAAAAAAAGTGTGGTATTTTGTATAATTGGATCATAAATAATGACTTGAATGCCATTCTAAATGTTACATGCTACAGTAGTGAACCATTTTTTTTAATGAGTGATACCATAGTCCCATTCTTCTCCACCTCTGTGAACCTAAGAGAGAAGGACAAAGAGCACACTGTGGGATGTTTTTATCCATGCATCCAAGCCCTACCTCAAAACTGTACAGTACTGACATGGAAAACATCATGATGGCCAGGGCTTCCCAGAAAATGCACAGGGAAATGCATGAAGAATAGGCTGCCACTCATTTTTGCCGATGTTATGGGCACAGAAGGGCACTGCCTAAAACCACCATTGGACTACCCACACAGTAGTCTGAAACCATTGGGAATGGCAATGCTGATTGCCAAAAGCAACCTAGAATTGTGGGGAATTCATTTTCTTAAATTTCAAAAATGGGTGCAGTACCAGTACTCACCACTATCAGAAAGCCGGCGTTTTAAAACCACCAGATTTTTTTTGTTTTGTTTAAAACTGAATAAATGAACCCAAACCATGCCAAAGAAAGACTTACTGAGAGGTGGATCCAATGTTAAGTTATATTCTGAAGTGACTTGAATGTTCATAACAAGACTGGCTGAGCTCTGCAGGTCTGCAGCAGCCTAACTGAAACTGGATTTAAAACTACCAAAAACCTAAATGTTTAAAAGAAATGAGTGACCTACTTTTGAGTGTCACATAGGTTGCAATTGTTTAAATGTCATAGTTTTAAACTTAGAATCAGTATTCTAGCTGCATATGTAAAAATTGTCTTGACTTAAACTGGGGAACAAAAAGTGACATTTTATCTGAAACCTGGCTTAAGGAACTGAATTCTGCCCACCAGCTACCCCCGACAGGAGATGAGACTTGCACAACAGCTGTGTTCCCAGGCCTAGCTGTCCTTTTGCTGCTCCCACCAAAAGGGATATGACACTTCTCTGATTGAATTACCTGGGCTCTGCAGGAAATTGAACAAAGCCCTGTCCTGACTCAGGCAAATGTTTTATTACGGGGGCTGTAAAAGTAGCTTCCTCCTGGAAGTAAAGGGGAGGAGCACTGCCTGTGAGAGCAAGCTGGCTTGGCAGAACTGGAAAAACCAGAAATTCAACCTTGTGATGGGGGGAAACCACACCCCTTTGGGGCCAGAACATAACTCTAAAAAGATGAATAACTGATAGTACGGACTTGTGAAAATTATTTAAATGATACCATAATTCTTGTGATTTTTCTGCCCACATTTTAAGAGGTTTTTAGAACCGGTGGCATGATCTGGGGGCAAGCTAGCAGTTAAGAGGGTATTACTTGAAATGTATGCATGTTAAAAATCTGACACTTCATCAATTAATGTCCATACTCCTTGCGCACATGTGTGTAAATTTGGGGTAATGTCCGATATTGCGAAACCAGTTAAAAAGTGCAAATGTCGCCATTTCTGAATGCAAGCTCCCAGGAAGAGCAGATTTGGACAGGGTATACCTCCTGTGATATGGGATGGGTGCATGTAATTTTAAACAAATGTGTACCTGTGCAAATATGTTTTTTGAGCAAATACAGATTGTGTGTAAAGTTGACAGGGGTGGGTTCTCTGTACCATAAACAGACCTCATCATGATGACACTTCATTTCATTCCCCCAATCAAGGGGAAGAGGATTAAGTGGCCAATGATAAGTGGAGAGGGGTAGAGCCTAGTGATGCTGCACACACACCCATTTTCAAAACACATAAAAGCAGACAGTCAGGACAGATAGGGACCTTCAAATCCATTTGCTGCGGGACGCTCTGCCGGGAAAATCCATACTTTACCTCCATCAACCTTCAGAGAGCCAACATAGAGACTTCAATCTATCCACATCCAGAGATCCAGACTTCAAATCTATCAATATCCAGAACCAGAGGCAGAGCAGAGCTGACCCAGATCACTGTGAAGTGCCGAGACCAGACCAGAGTCCAGTCTAAAACCTGACCAGATCTGTGGCGAGGCCCATTTATTTCAAAAATATATTGTGAGTACCTAGCAAAACTGTGCAGAAACAATCTCCTAGTTAAAATAATATAATTCAATCTATTTTAATCTAAGTAGAACTGCCTCCTAACTGTCACCTGTCATTTGCAAAGCTGTCACCTGTCATTTTCTAGTTGCTAGCTGTCACTTGTCTTTTTGAACTTTAAAATTTCAAATCTGAAAAACGACCTTTACCATATCGCTCATATTTCCGTGACCGTTTGTCCTAGAGACTTGCAGTAACTTTCATCTGGAAGCTGAGATCCTAGGCTGTCCTAGGACCCCAAAACGATAGTGCTAGTCCCTATAGTTTTGCCGCAATCGTGAAAAACGCACGCGCGAATTTTACCGCGATTTGAAAATTCCTCCACGTGTGAAAACAGCAGCTTTTTGCTAGAACTGTTAGAAAGTCGTTTGCAACCTGCCAACCATCCTAGATCCTTGCTAAAGTGAGTCTGGACTAATATTAACTAGATACCACTCACCCTGAACCTCTAGAGGGAATTAAAAGCATTTTAGCATATTTTTCACTTCATTGCCAGCACATGTAAAAGCATTTTGGGCCTGTGTGTCAAACTTCTGTAGTCTAAGCTTGCTGGGGTGAACTGAATTACATTTGATTGCATTTCTGAGAACTGTGTGCTTTCCCTCCATTTCCTTGCATTGCATAAAAGAAGGGGATTGCCAGAGAAAAGTGATTACATTGTTTTGTTGAAATCATATTGAGTATTTTCTGTATTGCATTTTCATTCAACATTACATCCATCTGAACTTATATAAAGCATTCTCTACCCCCTTCTTCTTCTGTTCCTATTCACAAGTGTGCTAGTGCCAGATTCTCCGTTGTTAATCTTTATCATATCAGATTAAGTGTGATATCCAATTATTAATTTATTATAAAGTGTGATATATATATCTATTGTTTAAATTATCAAATAAACCTTTTAAACTTGCAAAACAGAACTACTTCTTGGCTCAGTGGGGTCAGGAGGATTCCAAGAGAGGGGTGTTATATAGGGGTAGTCATCCAGAACGCATGAACTGGACATAAAGATACATCAATAAGGGTTTCCATTCAGTATCCCAGACTAGGCATTGACTTAGCTGTAGTGTTGAATTGAATCCTCTTACAACACCCAGATGTTTTGCTCAAAAGACTGGTGTTGAGAATGAGTCTCGAATCTGGGTCCATTCAATTGGTCGTGTGTTTCTCAGGCTCATTCCAAGCAGTACAAACTCAGTTTTCATGAAATTTGACAAAGCGTCACTTTCATCTAGAATTGTTGTGTTTTATGCATTCTGAAACAATCACCCACTCAGCGGATCTCAGTTCCAGCTCGAGATGGCTCTTCATGTCATCTGGAACATCTGGAAGTGGAGACGATGTTGGCGAATATTCTAAACTAGAGGCTACATGTAAGTATCAAAGAGGGGTAGTGGTAGCATGTTGGGTTTTAGGTACAGGGCATGCAATGGTTTTAGTTGAGGAATGTATTGAACCAAACCTTATCTGGTTCCTTTTGTTAGGGGAGGGAGTGTTCCTATTTGAAGACTATTCCAGATTCCTTCATCCAGATTTCAGGAATCCTCTGATGGTTTTGTGTTCCAATGTGTCATAAGTTACTGATGATTAAATCAGGGTGAAGACTGCAGGTTTTCCTTCACTGGTGTCTTCTCTTATGTCAGTTTAGGGGGTCTGTGCCCCATTGTCAGACCATGATCCTTGGATAATCTATTTGCTTCCCACAAACATGTTGAGTTGTTTTGTGATCTCTGCTTCCTGGATCTTTCCTCTGTGTGAGGAACTGAAAATGCAGCAGTATTTTCAGTAACTGTTTGAGGTCATCAAACGTTTTTCTGCAACAGTGGTGTAATTAATGTATTTTTGATGCATTCAGTTATTCTGCCTTTGTAGCGCTTTCAGGCATTTTTGGAGATCAGTGATGTCTGGGACTAGGATGGCGAGGCAGCTTTTGATGAATGACTCAGGGAAATTCCTAGTTGGAGGTGTAAGAGTTTGATTCCCTCACAAGTTGTTTGACTTGTTTGTGGATTATCAGGTTAAACAGGTCTAATCAGCATAAATGGAGACTTTTCCTAGTGGCCCTTGAAAAAGAGGTATGTCATATTCATTTGTTGCTGCTGAATTGCACAGTGTTGTGAGTGTTCTGATAGTAATTTCCCGAAGACGTTAAACTGTTTACTTGCTGTTTGTTTTGCTTCTCTAATCCTTTTCCACGGGTACTTTGGCTCTGGTATACCAACCCATATGTATTTTGCAAGCTTTCCTATATTCTCACAATTTGCTTCTATACTGCTGTCCTTCCAGAGTGCGGCTGTTTCTCTAGGGGCTGTGCCTACCTTGGGTTTTTGAGTGTCTTAAGTTTCAAAGGGGCAATCCTGCTGAGGGTAATAGCAATGTTGCCATATAGGTAAAATGGTAGTTGTTTGGGCATATGCCTTAATTTGGAGGAAGTGGATCTGCACTGTTTGGTACATTCCCACAAATGTAGCTGTGTTATAGAAATGATCCACCTCAAAATCACTGAGCTGCTGAGCCACCATTAAAAATTGAGACTTTGAGTGACTGACTACTTCAGTCTCGGGAAGATCCAGGGGGTTTGTGTCACTCCGTAATTTCTGTTGTTTGTGGTTCTACATCCCATCACTCCAAACTATCATCTGTTCTACTGGATCTCTCTGCTGCAGTTGACACCATGGATCACCCTCTTCTATCGTCTCGTTCCCCCTTTGATATTTCTGGTCAGCTCACAACAATCGTACCCTTAGTATGCTCATTTTCTATATCCTGGGCTGGTAAATTCTCTCCTGCTGTTCCTCTACATCATGGTGTTCCCAAGGCTCGGTTCCTGGTTTCATCCTGTTCCCACTCTATACTGCTTCTCTTGCTGACATTATCAAGCCTTTCAGTCGTTCCTGCAATTTCTATGCTGACGATTCACAGATCTTCCTACCTTCATCCCCTCTTACTGATGCAATTCACGCAAACATTTCTGCTTGTCTACTTTTTGTACAATCCTGGCTGCACTTTTGCTTTCTCCATCTCAATCTTTCTAAAACAGAAATTAAATGTTTTCCTTCCTCTTCTAGTTCTTCCTCTAACCCTCTCCTATCATTCCCTTTCCTCCTTCTATTATCGCTATGCACCAGTCTTCTCATAATCTTGGTGTCACCTTTGATTCTTCTCTGTCTTCACAAGACTAACACTGCTCGTGCCTGTCGCCACCAGCTCTTTAATATTCAGAAAGTCTGCTCCTTTCTTTCATTCCAAGCCCCCAAATTCCTCACCTCTACCCTTCTCTTTCACGATTGGACTACTGCTATGCTCTTCCTATTGGTCTCACTGCTGACCATCTTTCTCCCATGCACTCTATTTTCAATTCTCCAATCCGTACACTCATTCTTCTTCCACCACGCACTTCTATCTCCCGGGCCCTCTGTCTATTTCCTGGTTACCCTTTGAATCCTGTCTTCCTTTTCATTTCTTGTGCTTGTTTTTAAGTGCATGCACGGGTTGGTTCCTCCATATCGATCGTCCCTGGCTGCATTCCCAATCTCATTTTCTCCTCACTGTTCCTAAGCCTCTTTGTGCGCCATCTTGTTTCCATCCTTCAATTTACCAGGTTTGAGGATCTGGAATTATTTGCATCCATATGTTCACTCTTCCACTTCTCCATCCATATTTCACTCTTCTCTCGTTACTGTAGATTTCTTCGAATGCCATTTCACCTAATGAGACTTCACCAAATCTATTTCACCTAAAATGGTAGGTGAAGTGGGATATGTGTAATCTATAATAGGTTGGGTGTGGGGTAGGGGTATAAGTTAGGGTAGGGTGGGCTGAGGAGGCCTGAGCAGGGTCTCCCCCTGCATTATATTTTTTTTTAAAGAAGAAAAAGTAAATAGTTAATTTCCTTTTTCGCTGAAATGGATTCAGTGAAATCTCCATTAGGTGAAATATTTATGAAGAAATCACATACATCCCTTATTCTCAAGACTCAACTTCTTTCCTCATAACATCTTTATTTTAACAAGTACCATTTATTGTACCGTTGGTTCTTTTTTGTTCAGCCCTTTGGCGAGAGCATGATATAAATTCAATAAATACAAATACAAATACAGAAATGTACCTTTTTAATTTTCCTCAAATGAATGTACACATTTCTCTGTGAACCAAAGAGAGAAGGAAAAAGAGGACTCCCAGATGTTTTGCTTAGAAGACTGGTGTTGAGATTGAGCCTCGGATCTGTGTCCATCCACTGGAGGTAGCAGTCTGTGAATTACCTCAATTGTGAATTACCCAATCTAATGGTATTCGATCTATCAACCTTGTTAAGATGAAGGGCGGAGTCAGCCCTGCTGTGATTTGAACCTAGGTCCTGCAGACTCAGTGCAAATGTCTGAAGCCCATAACTGGATGAGCTAACTTGCCAGCTTGGGCAATAAACAAACGAACTCTGATTTGTATTGTGATGAATGCATGTCTTGGAGGAGAGAAACAATCCCTGCTTTGCAACAATAACGAAACAAAAATCACCACCTTTTCCAGGATTCCTGTAGGAATTAGAACCCCAGTTACCCCATTCCACAATGACACAGGGTCTCATTACGACCCAGGCGGTAAGTTACCGCCTGGGTCGTACCTTTACCACCATGGCGTAAACTATGTTTACGCCATGGTGGTTGGCGGACTTACCGCCCCATTCCGAGGTTGGCGGGGCGGTAAGTCCCCAATCCCCATTTACCCTTCCCCATTCCCATTTTTGCCCCATAGGGCATAATGGGAGTGGGGAAGGCGTTAATTACGCCACCGTAAATTACGGTGGCGTAATTAACATCAAGGTCCCTTCGCGCCATGGATTTTAACACCTGCTAAAAGCAGGTGTTAAAACCTCCATGGCGCTAAGGGACCTCGGAATCAGGCGGTAAGGGTGGGCGCTGTTTACGCCGCCGTAAACCCCTTACCGCCTGAGTCGTAATGAGGCCCACACTCTCTGGTGTTTGCCTTTAATTACAGCTGCAAAATCTGTCCTCCACAGGAGCTGCAGCCATGTTGATGTGCATGATGCGACGAGGACGTGGTGTTTGTGTGCTCATGTTTCACTCTTCTTAGTGGGGGGATAGTGTAGCTGAGCAGGTCGCAGAGTTCCCTTAGCGTTGACCTGCCACTCATGTGCCATTCCATAGCTAGAGACCTCTACTGTTATTAGTAATGTTCTAACATTGCGCCTCATGCTGGATTTCAACAGATTACAAGCTCTGTATTAAGACGTGTTTTAATTACCCAACGTATGTTTATGTTCAAAATTGTATATAGTGCTGAGGACCCGAGAGTATTAAAGTGCTGAAAAGACCTTTATAATGGATCACCGGGTGCTGAGTCAGCGAAGTTCATCATAACCTGAAGAAAGTGGTGTGTGTTTCACTGTTTTAAAAAAAAGGGTAACACCTTACTTTTAAAATGGCCGTTGGTGAAAGAGTCTTCCAGATTTGGGACACAGCATGTGTGGCAAACGTTTTTCTGCTCCCAATTTTCAGATAATATCTAAGAAAGTTACATTTGGCAAACAATGATGTTCTCATCCAGGAAGGGTTGAAGATTAGGTTCACTCTATCTAGCATTGGCTGACGCAGAGATAATGGCAAGCTTGGTGTTGGAGCTATTTCAACTGAGCCTTTTTGAGTCCACACAGGTCTTAACAGAGGACGATATTTCCATCAGCCTAATATGATCTGGAGCATGATTTCCAGTGATTTTAAAGCAGAGTTTGGCATTCTCTGTTAAGCAACGACTACCTACATCCACTGTGATGAGTAAGTCGTCTAGTGGTTTGAGGTAGATGTTAAATAATAAGGGAGGAAGCGAGTGTCAAGGGCAAGTGGTAAATCGAAAATTACTAGCAAGAGCTCTTGTATTTCTCCATCCAGCAGAGAAGGCCATCTTTGACGTCAATCAGCCTTAGTTGGGTGCTATGTCGTGGTCGAAACTCACACTGTCTAGTGTCCAGACAATGGTGGACTTCCACAAAATATTGAAGTTGGATTTTAAGCATCCATTCCAGTATGTTCTTTTAGTTTATTGGTAATGGTGCCGGTGCCGGTAAACCCATTCCGCCCTATTACGAGATTATCTTGCGAGACCCGCTCAGAACATCTGGTCAGACCAGACGTCTGTAGTAAATTCTTATAAAGATGACAGGAGGCTGCCGGTTAGCTTGATGTCCTTTATTAACTGGGCGACATCTGCTGCAAACATATGCATATAAACGTGCCAAAACAACCAGGCAACATGCCTGTTAACAGCTGAGGGGCTGGGGGGCTGGGGTGCCTTGAGGTGCAGGCCCCAAGCCCAAATCTCGGAGGAGCCGTCCGGACGCGTCTTGATGCGCCCTCTGCCGCTCCCGTAATGCGCGCCCGTTATTAGCTCCATCCCCATTCCCATTGAGTCCTATGGGGACTCAATGGGAATGGGGATGGGTTTTGTGAATGAGGAATTACCGGGTCCTATATGGTTGGAATGACCCAGTAATTCCTCATTCAAGGAACCCGGACACGATTATGGAGGCAGCAATGGCGCTAATAGCACAATGGCTGCCTCCAAATTCGTAATGAGGCCCAAAGTCTCTCAATTTGTATCTATTGTTTTGACTGAAGCCATCCTGAATAGATATAAGCCATTCCAAAGAAATAGGCTTAGAAGGAAGAGGGTTATGTTTAATTTTCTAATTGCCGAGGTACGGAAAGGATTTGTTTCCGAGAAGTATCTGGCATGTTCTGTTGGAAGTGTAAAAAAACTCCTTTTTGCCACAATAGTGGCTTTTTCTATATTATTTCCTAACATTTGTTAGATAGGTCTTGCAATTTGGTGTCTTACTCTTATACTAGATTCTACGCTTTTCTCAATTCTTTCAAAACCTGATTACGCTCCAGAGCATGCCCACCTTGGGTTGGCACCTTCCAAGCCTGCTGTGATCATTTTAAAGAGGCTTCTGAATCAGTGAAAGGGGAGTTAGTGTTATAGTATATTACTAGTCATAAGGAAGCAGCTGGAATTTTGATTTCAGAGAATGGTTTCATAATATCTGGCTTATAATTCTGACTATTGAGCATTTTAGTCAACCTATATGTTTCTTTTTGTCGTTCTGGGGCATTGATATTCCATATTATCGGGATACAAATAGTACAATCAATTTTAAAATGACACTGGATCTGTGCTTTAGAGTTAGTTCAAAATGGAACTGGATTCATCCAGTATCCAGACTAAAGTGTGGCCTTTTTGATGTGTTGGGCAGACATTTACAAAAGGAAACACCAGTTTCCATATTTGGTGTACAGTATCCTGTATGGGCAAATCTGATATATTGTTCACCCATAGATTGAAATCACCAAGAAGTATGCAGTGACTTGTTGATGTACCTAGGTCTAATATTAACTTTGCCAGATCATTTTTAAATACTGTTTTATTCAGGGAAGGTTGCCTATATAATAAAGGCATGTGATGAGATTGATTTGGTGAAAAGCATTTTCATGGAAAGAGATTAAAATGGGTTGGTTGAGAATAAGGAACTGTAAGGGTGTGGAAGGAGGAGATCGGAACACAGGTGGCATGTTTCTGGCTATCAACTTTTATTGGTAGTAAAAATAAAATAGTTTAATCTGTCTGACCCTAGTTCGAAGAGGAGTTTCCCTGCCTCAAATATTACTAGGGAGTGTGCCAGGATGTCAATCGAAAGCAAAGAGTCGACGTCCTATGTCCAATACCTATTTCTGACCCTTACACTCTATACACAACTGGAAAAAGGGGTAGGTCATCTTGATTCAGAAGAATGGCTTCTTTCTTAGGGATGATAGCCGAAAGTTCACTTCTGGGTGATTCAAAATGGCATTTAGGGATACAAAGCAAAAGTCACAAAAAAGGTTCCTTGAATAGAGGTTCCAATAAGGGACATAGAACAAAGAGTCTTGTATCTTCACAATGTCAAAAGCAGGACCCCCTCCTTTTTATTCCTTGTACAATGTCCACAAATACCAGGGAATACGTCTCCCTTACCCATGTTGTTTCCACAATGCTCACTGTGTTCACAGTCTACCTGTTTCACTGTCCTGCCAGGCACTGTGATTATAACAAAGGCTGTGTGTGTGTGGATCACAATTCCTCCTTGGCATTTCCTGATTCTTAACAGTTCAGACCCGGTTCACTATCCTGGAAGATATTCTTGTTGTCTGGCCCCAGACCCATGTATTATTGCCTCCTCTCTCTTTTGGGTCCCAAACCCCTCTGGTGTCTTGCTTTCGGGTCCTAGACCCCTTTGGCTTTGTACCTGCTTCACTATCCTTCCAGGTATTCTTGTCGGTTCCCAGACCCCTCTGGTATTGGCTTCCTTCTCATTTGGGTCCCAGACCCCTTCCGCTTCTTTCTCTCTGTTCCCAGAGCCCTTTAGTGTTTTGCTCCCAGACCCCTTCGGTTTCTTGCCCTTGCATCCCAGACCCCATTGGCGTCTTTCTCTTGGGCACCAGACCCCTTTTGTTTCTTACTCTCAGGTCCCAGACCCCTTTGGGTTCTTGCTCTTGGGTCCCAGACCTCATTTGCTTCTTGCTTTCTTGGTTTGAACAGCCTTGGTCTTCCACACTCTCAGGCTCTGCCACGAAGAAGATGGCTCTGGAGGACACTCCTTATTGGAGGCAGGTCCCCGGCCCATGTCCCACTGCAGTATAGTCTCTCAGGGTTCCCAGAAAACCTTCTTGTTTCCCAACCCTCCTGTAGTTGCTTACCATTGTCTGTCAGCTGCTTCTGGCACTCTTGCCCACCATATGTAGACCTCCTCCTGCATTTGAGTTCTGTGGTGGCTCACCAGCGGCTTCCTGCTTTTGGGCATCCTATCAATAGGTACACTACATTCTCCAGCTCTCTCGATCAGCTGGAGCTTCATCTTCTTGCTTCGGGACATGGCCCGACCACAGCAGAGCTCTCCGGAGCATGTCTTCAAATGAATAAGCGTCCCATCCTTGGTTGCTTCACTCAGCTCCTGACCGCTGGCTCCACAGCTCCCGGGAGGATCTCTCACTGAGATTGAATTTCCTTTTTCTATTTCATGTGTCTTGGCCAATACGAAGATCACAAAGACTAGATTTCTCAGTAATTTCATTACTCCCGCTTTTATTGCCTATCTTGTCTACACTCTCGACTACCCCGCAGTGGTTGTTTTGAGTCAACTCAGGCCCTTTCTGCTTTGGCAGCCTTCATTCCATCCTTCTGCTGCCTTCTCCAATACTTACGCCTTCCCATTGCCTCTGCATTTCTCATCTCCACGTCTGCTGTCTAGTCCAATCCTGGCTACTGTGCTATCATTATTCCCTCCAGTATCTTCCTTCCATTACAATCTTCACTATTGGATCTAGTAGGAGTGGACTGGTTAGTGCATGTTTCGCTGAGGACTACATCAGTCCCTGTCTGGATTCATCCTAAGAACATCATGTTTGAGGCAACATGGATACTGCAGGGTTTTTTCTGCCGTAAGGCTTTTTCCCTGCCCAGGGAGACCCAGGTGAGGTGATTGAAGAGGCAATATGCTCAGATTCTGAGAGGGACTCTGGGAAGGGTAATAGGGTGATGGAGCTGGTACAGGGTTAACTTTGTACCGCATCTGTCCTGGTCTGTCGTCCCTGTGAGGAATTCAACCATCCGCACAGTGGTTGTGCGCTCACCTGGGCTTTTTTGAAATTGTAAATGAAATTTAATGTTGGTAGATCAACCTCCGGAAAATGAGTGTGTCTAATCCCCACACATTTTCCTATGCTCACTGCACAACATATACACAGACCCGTGCATTCTGGGTGGACAGAGCCCATAGGCGCAGTCCACCCTGTTATATTTAGTTGAGATATGAAAGCCAGGAGTACACCATTCCATCGCAGAAGGGGGAGGGCCACACCTTCCCCCTGCCATGGCCAGCCTAATTAACTAACAAAGACTAACTAACGAAGACTCCATGGATCTGCCCTACCATTTTGTTGATCCATGTAACTGGTGGCAGTATTTGCATACTAATCAGAGTTTAATTCAAACAAGCCCACATGGGGCATGGATGCAGAGACTAACAAAGCATACAGGAGCCCCAACACCCTTACATATGCCCTGTGTCAACCTGATTCCAGCTCCCACTCTCAGTATGGATTGGCAGTGAAATGTCATGGCTGAGACTGCATGCTTACAGTAGTCATCCGTGCAGGGCGGCCCCATTCAGAAGGTACGAGTATGTGGATTAACGAAGCCAGAAAATCTGGTCTCGCCGCAGTTTCAAGGGAGACCTGCCACTTTAATCAGGAACCACAGAGAGCTCCATTAACCGGAGGAACCCTTTGATCCACAACAGATAAGAAGATGGGTGGGACTTAGTACTACATGTTTTCACCCCTTTACCTTTTCTGTTGCAAAGCACTCTGGTTATGACCTTGCACATACAGGAGATTGTTGGTGGGGACCCGTGATTGGTTAATTAAGGTTGTGGGACACCAATACCTGTGGTGCATTTGGCATTAAGAGAGGGCTGATCCCCTCTTTTTGCAGATAATCTGAAGGCTTCACCAGAAGCAGAAGGAAGAACTCATCATTGGACCCTGGCTGAAGATACAGTCTGCTTTATATCTTCCACCTGTGAAGGAAGGCCAGTACCTCCAAGAGGGAAGCAAGATGCCTCCCCTAAACAATTCCCAGGGAACAGAGGGAGATACTGAATACAGAAGGCCCTCCAGCAGCTCCAGAACTGGTACCCAGCCAGCACACAGTGTGCCCTGCTAGGCTCTGCAGAAGGCTTCCTAGGTGGCAAGTGCCAGAGAGTCTCTGAACCAAACCAAGGAGAAGGCAGCTGCCGGCAACACTCTCCTCATCTTTGGGCCATCTGTCTTAAAGGATGACACAAGCCAAGTGAAACAGCTAGGAGGAGTGCATCGACAAGCATCTACTGACATCCGCCTTAAAGGACATTTTCGAGCCAGTCAAGCCCCTCGAGCAGCAATCGACTGAACCGCTGATTGTTGTTATGCCGCAGCCACTAACGCCTCCTGAGACGCCTCGACCAGTGCTTCAGAACCACCGACCAGTACAGAGACGATTCCTGAACCTGAGCCACCATGTAGGCCAACCTGCAGCTATCCAGCCAGCTTTGCACACCAAACTGCCTGCTGCATCATCACCACAGCTGTCTCCCATCCTGAACTCTGTCGCAGAAGCTGCAAAGCACCTTGAAACCGACTCAACGCTGTCGAGCACCAAGTCCTCCTACAGTACAAGTTACATTGTGGTTTTGTCCCCCTGGTCATTCTCCGAAGGCTCCTCGTGACATTTTACAACCCATTGCTCCCTTTGTGTTGAAACCAAGTATCCTTGAATTATTGTGATTAATTACTTTACTGACTACCCTCCTGGTCTGTCTGCTGCATTCCTATACAGGGTGGGTTGTATTCTGAAGTGTGCTAGAACTGTCTGTTGTGGTAATTATAAACTAGATCTTTTTATACAACCTTGACTAGACAGTCCCTTTTATCATTGGGTAATAATTGTATTTTTGCTATGTTGCAACTAACCAACGATCCACGACCTTGCAGAGATAAGCTTGTCCTTCCGTTCACATTACCAAAATTGGACGAGGAGATTTATAATTTGCTTGTGTTTTCAATCTGGTTGGATCCCTTCTGGTGTAGTAGAGGTGTGGGGCTGATTGATGGTTTAGAAACTGATATTCATCCCTGGACCACTGGTGCCCCGGAAGTTGATTTGTCACAGTCCCTCATTCCACAAGGGCCATACCGCACTCTGTGATCCTCCAATGGAACGCCATCCCCCAGGGAGACTATTGGAATGTGGCTGCACCACCCTGGCAACATGAGAAAAGGGACGACATCCGAGGATTCATCACAGAACACAGTGGATATTGTGCATACTTTCAAAACGCAATTGCTAAACCCCCACTGTGCTTAGCTGCTTGGTCAGATCAAATTAAAGTATAGCCTGGAGGACTTTGGAGAAGTTTTATTGAACCAGGAACTTCATTAAACCAAGTCTCTGTAATGAATATTAAGTGAGATTTAGAATCATTTGTCTGCAAAGTGGCGTGGGCAATGGAAGACTGTGCATTAATTGTTTGTTTGTTTGTTTCTTTATTTCTAATGCGCACCAAACCCAGAGGTAACAGGGCGCAGCAAATAAGAAGATGCAAAGCTTACAAAGTTACAGGTAATTCACAATATGACCACATACATGTACAGGTAAAATTACTTACAAAGGATAGGTAAAAAGGAAAATATTAAATGTTCAACTTATATACAGTTCAGAGCTATACAGTGCAATTCCAATAATTATATACAACATAAACAACGTCAAAGAGGTGAAGTGTAATGTGGAAGAAAGACTATCTACCCAGCAGTCAGGTTGAGATAGGTGGTATATCTCTTTCTAAAGTGTAGGTAAGGTTGGTCTACTCTCAGCTCATGAGGCAAGGAGTTCCAAAGTTTAGCAGCCTTCACAGGGAAGCTATTGCCACCAATCTTAGTGGGCCTAAATCTTGGTATCACAAGGCAGTTGGTATTTCCAATTCTTGTGGGCCTACTAGAGGTTCTTCTAGTCAGTTTAGCTATTAGGTAACTAGGTGCAACATTGTTTAAGGCTCTGTGAGCCAAAGAGGCATTTTTTAACTGTATTTTATTATAGGTGGAAAGCCACTTGTATTGAAGTCTGGTTGAGGCAATGTGAAGACTTTTGTTCATGCCTAGTGCAGCTCTTAGAGCATTATTTTGCAAAATGTGTAATCTCTGAATGATTGCTTCGTTGGCACCACTGTAAAGGGCATTGCAGTAATCTAACCTGGAGAGAATTAATGCTCTGGACAGGATAATGCAACTTTCATTTGAGAGAAAAGGCTTGCCAGCTCTGATAAGCTTACATGTGTAGGCAGTGGTAGAGGCTAGAGATTTAACTTGTTTATCAAAACACATGGTTTAGTCAAGGTAGAAACCAAGGGTTTTTACCTCCATGGATACCTTGATAATATTTCCATCAATGGTAAATGAGGAATATTTATGACCTCGTTTGTTAATGTTAGACTGAGTACCCAGAATTATCAGCTCTGTCTTGTCATCATTCAGGCATAGACCGTGAGTGGCCATCCATGCCTGAATTATGAGGTATACCCAATTCACCAACGCCAAGTCCTCGCAATGATCCCCAGAAAGTGGGAAAAGAATCTGTGTATCATCTGCATAGTTAGTGTAGGTGATACCCAGAAGGTCCAGATCATTAAACAAGGGCTTGGTGAAGATATTGTATAGAGTAGGGGAGACGCACAAGCCCTGAGGTACCCCACATAGGATCGGGGAGGGGTCAGCCGCTGTCGATGGGGAGAACACCCTCATGGTTCTCTCGCTCAGGAAGGATTCTATCCATTTGATAGCCTCCGTGGAGAAGTGGGCTGCTGAGTGCAGGTGTCTGCATAGGACCTTATGATCTACTAAGTCAAATGCAGCTGAGAGATCAAGTAATAGGTGCAGTGCTGTCTTCCCTTTATCTCTCAGCTCATCAATCTGTGTTTTCAAATCAATCAGGGCAGTTTCTGTCCCGTGTAAAGGGCGGAAGCCAGATTGTCTAACCCCTAGAAGTTTGTGTAGGTCAAGGTATTTTTGAATCTGTGTATAGGCAATTTTGTCCGGTATTTTTTGTAGAAATGGAACCGTCATGATGGGGCGGTAGCTGGTAGCAATAAGTGGATCTAAAGTTTGCTTCTTTAGAAGTGGGGGAACCCAGGATCGTTTTACATTGGCAGGGATAGTGCCAGAGGAGAATGAAGCGTTGACCAGTTTAGATATAAACGGGGAGAGGTCTCTAACAGCATCTTTTATGATCTGCGCTGGACAGATATCTCCTTTGCAATTGGATGGCTTAAGGGATAAAATGATTTTTTCTACCTCTAGGGTAGATGTTTTGGTAAAACAGAATCTGTTGGTCTGGGCAGTGGGTGTGTCACTAAGTAGGATGGGATTAGCCGAGTGTGGTAAATCAGAGGGTCTTTCTTTAGTGTTATTTTATTTTGGAGAGTATTTATTTTATTAGCTAGTGCCTGTTGAATATCTGAGCACCAGATTTTATTTTTGTTACATATGTCAGGTGTCGAGATCGGGGAATCAAGTTCTTTTAGTATGGTAAATAATTTCTTCATACTAGAATTAGATTTGGCAATGCGTTCATTTTAAGAATTCTTTTTTGCCAGGCAAACTTCTTTTTTGTAGGGTGCTGAGGTGGTTGTTAATTTATTTTTATTCTCAGTAGAAGGGCAATGTCTCCAGGAAGTTTCACACATTCTCTTCAGTAGACGGAGGTCCTTTAGTTGTGGGGTGAACCATTTGTTAAGGTGTGCTTTAGCTTTACCTCCTCTTAGTTTGAGCGGAGCAATTTTATCCACTGTAGTAAGCATGATTTTGTTGTATTCATGCACCATGGTACTGGGGTCAAGATTTTCGGGCAATGCATTTAAGGTAGGTAGGATAACAGGGATCACTTTGTCTACAGTGATATTTTTTTTATTTCTAGTTAGACAAGGTGTCACGCTCGGCCGCCGTTGGCGGCTGTGGAGACGCTGGCGATGGGGCGGCCATTGATTTGGCCGTCACGCTGCCGGCGTCCACTTGCAGCGGTCTAGTTTCTTTGTCACGCTCGGCCGCCGTTGGCGGCTGTGGAGGCGCTGGCGATGGGCGGCCATTGATTTGGCCGTCACGCTGCCGGCGTCCACTTGCAGCGGTCTGGTTTCTTTCGCCCCTCCTCTGTGGCGCCTATTTAGCGTCATCCAACCCGGAAGCCCGCGCGTTGCAACCCTCGCGTCAGGCTCCGGGTTGGTACGCTGAAGTGTTTCCTTTCCGTGGCTACTGCCACCGCATTTCCCCCTTGTGCATCGCTTCTCTTCCCTTGTGCTCTCTTTCCGCTCCTGTTTTGTCTCCCTAGTCCTTCTCTTTGTTTTTTCTCTTCCTCGCTTAGGCTGCTGGTGTCTTTTCCCATTCTGCCTCGCTCCCTGCTGGCTTCCATCTTTGCTTGGTCGCTTCGACCTTCCGATGTAGGCTCTCCTGCCTTTGTTCTGTTTAGCGGACCTTTCAAGCTTCGCTACCGTCTTACCCCTGTCCTGCCCTGCAGTCCTGCCACATCCTTCTACAAAGACCTGCAAAAAAGGGTTTTTTTGTGCCTTCTAGGCTTTTTCCCCTACACCGGTTTACCCCGGTTCGGGGGCCCCCCTTTGCCCCGAGTTCGAGGGGCAGGGTGGCTTCCTCTCGGGGTAGATCTTGTCATCAGACCAGAGAGCAAGCTGTCTGGAAAAGGAGATTCGGAGCAGAACCGGAAGAGACATCTCAAAGTGAGCAGGAAGGAATTAAAGAAATACGGGGGACAGGAGTGAAGCTAGAAGAAGGTAAGAGTTCACCTGTCACAAGGTGGAGCCTTGTGTGAAGTCATCTGTTGTGGTCTCGTGGTTGATAATGTGAAGGTCACCAGAGAATGGTCAGTCCAGAGTTGAGGTGTGATAGCAGTAATGGTACTTGTACAGTTATAATTGGCTATCCAGTCCAATGTTCTAGCCTTTATATGAGTAGGTTTATTAACTTTTTGCAATAGGCAGAGTGCATTAAGGGTATTAGCTATTTCTAAAGCATGCTTGTCCGCAGGATCGTTAAATACTAGGTTAAAATCACCTAGCAACAGTAGTTTGGAGGATGTTTTAAGGTTAGTGGCAAGTATACTATGTAAGTCTTCCTCAAATGTCCCAAGGGTCCCTTGAGGTCTATACATTAAATGCATAGTAAGTGATTGGGAGTTGTTGAGAGGAAGTTTAACTGTGAGAGTTTCACATGATTGCAGGCTTGATTGTGGTACTAGTCTCAATAATAGGCTCTCTCTAGATATGATGGCGATTCCTCCACCTCGGGTTCCATCTCTATCTTGTCGAGAGATGGTATAGCCATCAGGTATAGCTAGCAGTAGCGCAGGTCCTGCGGCATTGTGTAGCCAGGACTCTGTTATAGCAAGGAAGTCCAAGTTTCCTTCTGTGGTTAGATCAGCTATGTCAATGGCATGGGCCACTAAGGATATTGCATTTAAGAGTGCTCCCTTAAGGGGGAGAGCCTCTGTTTTGGCTGAGATCTGGATAGAAGTAGGACTATTAGGGACTCTCGGCATAAGGTTAGCTGTCCTAGTCTGATTCTCCTTGGCGCAGAGATCAGATGTGGGAATAAGCCGGTTAGCAATATTAGAGTTCATACTAGGTTGGCAGATTGTTCTCTTATTTGTCGGTGGTTGAGATCTTGTAAGAGGTTCATGCAATTTGGAGAGTCTAGCCCGAAGTTTATGGTTTCTGTCAGTTATAGTACATGGGAAGGTGTCATGATTACCTAGGCTCACAGCGTGTAAATATTTAGATGGGGCAGGGCAAAGGTTATTTGAAATCATATTTTGTTGACTATGCGGGACTATTTCCGGTTTAACTGTCAAAGTCGGGTCAGGAAGGTTTAGAGTATTGATAGCAAGGAGTATTGACACAACCATGGTTATATACGTGAACATAATGGGGAATGACTAAGTGCTCACTATGCTAACAAGTAATAGGGCACATAATACTAGGTACAAATATAAGATGTTAAAACATAGTAGGCAGGATGCAATACTCGAATTTTAGGCACAATGGGCTAGGTATGAAATTCAGGTGTTTGGGCACAGTAGACACAATAGGCCAAATGCAGAAACCAGAGGTTAAGGCACAGTAGGCTAGATACAGAAACCAGAAGGTAAGGCACAGTATGCTAGAATCATAGTTCAAGTGTTGAGGCACCATAGGCTAGTTACAGAAACCAGAGGTTAAGGCTGTCAAGTATCCTGGTCTTGCGCGGAGGTAGCACGTACACCTGCCTCCCCGTTGGGTCTTGGTGCCTGGATTATTACCACCACAGGCCTCCGCGACCCGCCTTGGAAAGAGGGTTAGGGTCCGCTGGATTGGATAGGTAAGGGGAATTAGGGTGACCGGGTTGAATTAGGGTAAGGTATTGGATGGGTAGGGATTGAATAGGTAGGGATGAATCGTTGTAAGGCCCCCTCCTGGGTGCCTGCAATGTAGACCTCCGCCCACTCTCTCTTTCACTCATCTACTTTGCTCTCAAGTAGATTACACTTTCACTTGCTTAGGGATATGAACCTATAACTTGTCTGATTCCCATTACACTAACACCTCTGAGTTTACATCACTCTAACAGTGCCCCTCAATGAATAGTTACACTTTCACAATGATTGTTATGAAGTCACAACCATGCATATCATATTTTACAGTTTAGCTGCACTTAGCTCTGAATGTTGCTGCAGATGCGGCGATTTCCGCTACAGGCCTTTCGTTTTCCACGATCCTTGATTCGCTACGAAACGGGAGCGCCGCTACAAAAGAATAAAAGCATGCATGAGTTTTTAGCCTGCACACTCGTTGTGACCGTGCTTCCAGTTCCCACTGCTTGTGGGTAAATCTGTGCCGGAGCCCCGACACACACACACTCTCAGTACTCAGATGGGCCGTAAGCCCCAAGCCCCCAGACAAGGACCCCCTATACGCGAGCTTTTCAACGCTCGAGACACGCCCATGAAGTTTGGGGAGTCGAACGAGTATGCGTTAGTATACGTTCACTCTCCGGACCTCAAGTAATTATGCAAATCCCGTTTCCCAAAGGTCCGCAGTCAAGTACTGCAGATAGTAGTAAACAATAATAAACAAAGTTAGCACTTATCTCATGCGTTGCGCGGGGCCTGCAGGATAGGCAGGCGGGGTATGGCCCCGCGATTCGCAGCCTGCAGGAGCCTCCGGGACGTGCGTCTGACTTCTCCGGCGTCCATGAGCGCAAGCAAAGCTTTCCGGATTCGTTGCGCGCATGCGCGGAAGATGGGGCGTTGTCCGATGCCCAATGCGCATGCGCGAAGGCTGACTCGATGTCCCATTGGATTCTGGAGGCTTGTGACCACACGAGCCTCCTGGGTAATGTAGTCTTTTGGCGTCCTTGTGCCCCCAGAGGGGCTTGTACCTCGATAAGTTCTTCCTGCACATAACACAAAGCAGGGTTCTATAATATAGACATTTCTTGTGCCTTCTTAGATACACAGGATAGTTTAACATTGAGCCTTGTATAGTTTGAGAACCACTGGCCCCTATTACATGCGAGACCCTGACAAAGGCACAGTATGCTAGAATCATAGTTCAAGAGTCAAAGCACCATAGACTAGTTACAGAAACCAGAGGTTAAGGCACAGTAGGCTAGAAGCATAATTCAAGTGTTAGGGTACACTGCGCTAGATACAAAATTCAGAAGTTGAGGCCCAATGGACTAGTTGCAAGGCTCATATGTAAAGGCACAATAGGCTGGAGGCAGGTCTCAAGTAGTAAGGCACAGTAAGTTAGATGCATAGGACAGCTGGTAGTGTGGCACAATAAGGTACCTACCAAGTTCAGCTGATGAAGCACAATGGGCTGAATATCATGCAGAGCGCTATGGGCCCGAGGTACTGTAGGTGTACTGTACTGCAGTAGGCATAGGTTGGCAACGGAAGGATAGTATGTTAGTAAGTCTACGTGACTGATGATAAAGGGACAGACTGTAACTCTGCTCCTACTACAGGCGGCTGACGTACTATTGAAGCTGCACGGGCATTCGGCTAAATAAGTTTGGTGTATGGAAATGACATGGGAGCAATTCACAATATGCATGGGTAGGTCTAGTGTAGGCACGTGTGAATCAGATGTAGACATGTGCGGGTGTTCGTCCGATGACTGGTCAGGTGTTGTAACAGCAGCTGTGGCAGGAGGTGCGAATTATTTGTATATGTTTGTGCAATGAAATGTGCAGAGGAACAAAACAGTGCATTTAGAATAGCTTTTAGCTGAGAGGCTGAAGAGTATTGTGTTTTTTGGGAGGATTTGGGGACATTTGGGTGTGGCATAAGGTTAAAGTTAATGCCCTTGGTGAAAAAAGAGGTGTTCTGAATTGAGTTCAACTGGATTGTATTAAGAGATGTGTGTGTACAAACAATTCATGGGGTTGATGCCATTGTTTAAGTTCTCCTGCTGAATGCCATCGAAATGTCATTATGTTGAAGAGAAAAGCTTTGGAATGGAATTCCACCAATAATTTGGTCGTTTAGTGCCATATGGAACTATGCCCAGGCAGCAGAGTAAATTATATGCTATACATCAAGGCGGGATAAAAGGTCTTCACATACCGAACTAACTGTGATGGCATTCGGCAAGGCGGCAGAGTATCCGGCTGACCCTTCATGAATCAGAACAAGCAGGCTTCACTCGTCTGGAGCCTTCTTATGCCTGGGTGCATCATTGTGACCAGAGGATTCATAAAAAATAAAGTTTGACTGAACAGTAGCCGGACTCTGAGACGCTAAAGTGCAGTTACAATGGGAACGCTAAAAGTGCCTTTCAGCTACAATGTAAATAATAATGCACTTAACCATTCAAATTGAAAAGAATAATAGGTGAAAAATTCAGTGCAAAAATGCCAATGTTGTAATACTAAAAAAACAGGAGCATTACTAAGAAGCCTAATCTAACGTGCATGAAACATTGTCTGTAGCATTTATTAGAAAGCAAGAGCACACACAGGGTAAGCAAGCCTAGGCAAAAGCATGAGCAGGGCAAGCTAGCCTTATCAAAAGCTCGAGCAGGTTTAGTAAGCCTAAGAAAGAGCTTGCAGAGGGTGAACAAGCCTAATCAAGAGCTCACGCAGGTATAGCAAGTCTAATCAAGAGTTTGCTTAGGGTTAAAAGGCCAAATCAAGAGCTCGTGCAGGATTAGCAAATTTAATCAAGAGTTTGCTTAGGGTTAGCAAGCCAAATCAAGAGCTCGCGCAGGATTAGCAAGTTTAATCAAGAGTTTTGTTAGGGTTAGCAAACCTAATCAAGAGTTTAGGCAGGGTTAGTAAGACTAATCAAGAATTTACTTATGGTTAGCACCGAATCAAGAGCTCACGCAGGGTTAGCAAGTCTAATCAAGAGTTTGCTTAGGGTTAACAAGCCTGAGTAAGAGCGTGCACAGGGTTAGTAAGACTAATCAAGAGCTTGTGCAGGGTTAGCAAGCCTAATCAAGTGATTGAGCAGGGTTAGCAAACCTAATAAAGAGTTTGAGCAGGGTTAGCAAGCCTAATCAAGAGTTTGAGCAGGGTTAGCAAGCCAAATCAAGAGCTCTATCATGGGTAGCAAGCCTAATCAAGAGCTCGAGCAGGGTTAGCAAGTCAAATAAAGAGCTCGAGCATGGTTGGCAAGCCAAATCAAGAGGTCGAGTAGGGTAAGCAAGCCAAATCAAGAGCTTGAGCACGGTTAGCAAGCCTTATCAAGAGCTGGGGCAGGATTAGCAAGCCTTATCAAGAGTTGAGGTAGGGTTAGTAAGAATAATCAAGAGTTTACTTAGGGTTAGCACCGAATCAAGAGCTCACGCAGGTTTAGCAGTCTAATCAAGAGTTTGCTTAGGGTTAACAAGCCTGAGCAAGAGCGTGCACAGGGTTAGTAAGACTAATCAAGAGCTTGTGCAGGGTTAGCAAGCCTAATAAAGTGATTGAGCAGGGTTAGCAAGCCTAATAAAGAGTTTGAGCAGGGTTAGCAAGCCTAATCAAGAGCTCTATTAGTGATAGTCAGCCTAATAAAGAGTTCAAGCAGGGTTAGCAAGCCTAGTCAAGAGTTTGAGCAGGGTTAGCAAGCCAAATCAAGAGCTCTATCATGGTTAGCAAGCCTAATCAAGAGCTCGAGCAGGGTTAGCAAGCCAACTCAAGAGTTCTATCAGGGGTTGCAAGCCTAATCAAGAGTTCGAGCAGGGTTAGCAAGCCAAATAAAGAGCTTGAGCATGGTTGGCAAGCCAAATCAAGAGGTCGAGCAGGGTAAGCAAGCCTAATCAAGAGCTCGAGCATGGTTAGCAAGCCTTATCAAGAGCTCGAGCAGGATTAGCAAGACAAATTGCATTAGATAACATGGTATCATCTTCCATGTGTTAATATCCCCGCAGAAATATCGCCATACAAAAATATCGCCATATTGTTGCAGTGTATTTAAGGCATGGAACCTGCAGGGGACACCCCCGCAACCCCTGCATTATTTTTAAAGGAGCGGGGGACACCCCCGCTCCCAAAAAAAACCCAAAGTATCCCTCCCAAAAATATCACCTATGGCCGTTCCAGACGACCATACAAACAGTGATATTTTGGGTGGGGATAATTTGTAGTGATACCATGGTATCGGCACCCCAATCCTGATGCTCAAATTAACAAACCCAGAAGGATTCATGACTATGTCGACCCTGCCACAGGACTCAAACTTGCCAAGTCCAGGCTCACCCCATGACTGAGGTCAACTCTTAACTCCTGAGCTAGCCACCCAAACTTGTGAAATTTGGGTGCAATTTACTTCCAAAATGTCATATTAAATGTCACCCTGGTGTTTTTAATGACTGATTTAACATGTGTATTTCATTCTTTTAGCTTTTTCTAATATTTATTTTCTCAAAAATAATACATTGAAAAAAGTCCTCATGTCAATCTATCCCTTCTTCAATGTGCAGCATCTACTTTAGCTTTCTCCCTCTCCAAGAAGTGAGAAGACCCACCCATTCATCTGAAAGGCGATGGCAAAGAAGTGAGAGGCCCCATCATTCGACCCCTATGCGGTCACCATGAGCGTGAGGTGCATTTTCAGAGGATCCAGACAGAGGCACCATGAAATGACAGGTTATCCTAGGATCTGATTGGAGGCCCCGTGGAACTGGGAGGCAGCATCCCAGGGCCTGGAGTGAGATGAGAAGAAAGTGGGCGGTAGCACCCTAGAATGCCCATGGGGGCATCGTGGAGGTGAGAGGCATCATCCGGGGGCCTGGACTAAAATGCCAAGGAAGTGACAGGTACCATCCTCGGGGGTTGGCTTCTGGAGGTGGAGGTGAGGGGCATCATCCTAGTAGTCTCTTCATGGAGATGCCAAGAAAGTGAGTGGTGCCTTTGCATGGAGGTAATAAGGAAGTGAGAGGCACAATACCAGGCCCCGGAGGGAGATGCGAAGAAAGTGAGTGGTAACACCCTAGAATTCCTATGGAGGCATCGTGGAAGTGAGAGCCATCAGCCCAGTATCCACACAGAGATGCCAAGGAAGTGAGAGGCGCCGTCACAGGATCTGGAGGGAGATGCCAAGGAAGTGAGAGGCGCCTTCACAGGATCTGGAGGGAGATGCCAAGGAAGTGAGAGGCGCCGTCACAGGATCTGGAGGGAGATGCCAAGGAAGTGAGAGGCGCCGTCACAGGATCTGGAGGGAGATGCCAAGGAAGTGAGAGGCGCCGTCACAGGATCTGGAGGGAGATGCCAAGGAAGTGAGAGGCGCCGTCACAGGATCTGGAGGGAGATGCCAAGGAAGTGAGAGGCGCCGTCACAGGATCTGGAGGGAGATGCCAAGGAAGTGAGAGGCGCCGTCACAGGATCTGGAGGGAGATGTCAAGAAGTGAGAGGCGCCGTCACAGGATCTGGAGGGAGATGTCAAGGAAGTGCGAGATGCCACCCAGGGTTCAGAAACATATGCCAAGCAAGCATTTTCAGCCAAATGCAAAATAGTTATCACGTATTCACCCTAAGCTGATTAAGAAGCCAAATCGTTTTTTATTTAATAAATCATATTCCAATCTTGAAAAACACGCTTTTAAATATAATCCCATATGTAATTAATTTCTCTTAATTTGAATCCAAATATCATCTGTATTTAAAGCAGATAAAACAGAAAAGAAGAGATTAACAAAAAAGCAGGGTCCAAATGCATGGAAGGATGTGTAGCATATTCACAGTGGCAGGCTTCGTGAATGAAAGGGTGTGCAGCGTATTCACAGTGGCAGGCTTCATGAATGGAAGCGTGTGTAGCGTATTCACAGTGGCAGACTTTGTGAATGGAAGGGTGTGTAGCGTATTCACAGTGGCAGACTTCGTGAATGGAAGGATGTGTAGCGTATTCACAGTGGCAGGCTTCGTGAATGAAAGGGTGTGCAGCGTATTCACAGTGGCAGACTTCGTGAATGGAAGGGTGTGCAGCGTATTCACAGTGGCAGGCTTCGTGAATGGAAGGGTGTGTAGCGTATTCACAGTGGCAGGCTTCGTGAATAAAAGAGTGTGCAGCGTATTCACAGTGTTAGGCTTCGTGAATGGAAGAGTGTGCAGCGTATTCACAGCGGCAGGCTTCGTGAATGGAAGGGTGTGTAGCGTATTCACAGCGGCAGGCTTCGTGAATGGAAGGGTGTGTAGCGTATTCACAGCGGCAGGCTTCGTGAATGGAAGGGTGTGTAGCGTATTCACAGCGGCAGGCTTCGTGAATGGAAGGGTGTGTAGCGTATTCACAGCGGCAGGCTTCGTGAATGGAAGGGTGTGTAGCGTATTCACAGCGGCAGGCTTCGTGAATGGAAGGGTGTGTAGCGTATTCACAGAGGCAGGCTTCGTGAATGGAAGGGTGTGTAGCGTATTCACAGAGGCAGGCTTCGTGAATGGAAGGGTGTGTAGCGTATTCACAGAGGCAGGCTTCGTGAATGGAAGGGTGTGTAACGTATTCACAGCGGCAGGCTTCGTGAATGGAAGGGTGTGTAGCGTATTCACAGCGGCAGGCTTCGTGAATGGAAGGGTGTGCAGCGTATTCACAGCGGCAGGCTTCGTGAATGGAAGGGTGTGCAGCGTATTCACAGCGGCAGACTTCGTGAATGGAAGGGTGTGTAGCGTATTCACAGCGGCAGGCTTCGTGAATGGAAGGGTGTGCAGCGTATTCACAGCGGCAGGCTTCGTGAATGGAAGGGTGTGCAGCGTATTCACAGCGGCAGGCTTCGTGAATGGAAGGGTGTGCAGCGTATTCACAGCGGCAGGCTTCGTGAATGGAAGGGTGTGTAGCGTATTCACAGAGGCAGGCTTCGTGAATGGAAGGGTGTGTAGCGTATTCACAGTGGCAGGCTTCGTGAATGGAAGGGTGTGTAGCGTATTCACAGTGGCAGGCTTCGTGAATGGAAGGGTGTGTAGCGTATTCACAGTGGTAGGCTTCGTGAATAAAAGAGTGTGCAGCGTATTCACAGCGGCAGGCTTCGTGAATGGAAGGGTGTGTAGCGTATTCACAGCGGCAGGCTTCGTGAATGGAAGGGTGTCTAGCGTATTCACAGCGGCAGGCTTCGTGAATGGAAGGGTGTGTAGCGTATTCACAGCGGCAGGCTTCGTGAATGGAAGGGTGTGTAGCGTATTCACAGCGGCAGGCTTCGTGAATGGAAGGGTGTGTAGCGTATTCACAGAGGCAGACTTCGTGAATGGAAGGGTGTGTAGCGTATTCACAGTGGCAGGCTTCGTGAATGGAAGGGTGTGTAGCGTATTCACAGTGGCAGACTTCGTGAATGGAAGGGTGTGTAGCGTATTCACAGAGGCAGGCTTTGTGAATGGAAGGGTGTGTAGCGTATTCACAGAGGCAGGCTTCGTGAATGGAAGGGTGTGTAGCGTATTCACAGTGGCAGGCTTCGTGAATGGAAGGGTGTGTAGCGTATTCACAGTGGCAGGCTTCGTGAATGGAAGGGTGTGTAGCGTATTCACAGTGGTAGGCTTCGTGAATGAAAGGGTGTGCAGCGTATTCACAGCGGCAGGCTTCGTGAATGGAAGGGTGTGCAGCCTATTCACAGCGGCAGGCTTCGTGAATGGAAGGGTGTGCAGCGTATTCACAGAGGCAGGCTTCGTGAATGGAAGGGTGCGTAGCATATTCACAGCGGCAGGCTTCGTGAATGGAAGGGTGCGTAGCGTATTCACAGCGGCAGGCTTCGTGAATGGAAGGGTGCGTAGCATATACACAGCGGCAGGCTTCGTGAATGGAAGGGTGTGTTGCATGTTCACCGCGGCAGGCTTCATGAATGGAAGGGTGTGTAGCATATTCACAATGGCAGGCTTCATGAATGGAAAGGTGTGTAGCATATTCACAGTGACAGATGTGTAGCATATTCACAGTGGCAGGCTTCGTGAATGGAAGGGTGTGTAGCATATTCACAGCGGCAGGCTTCATGAATGGAAGGGTGTGTAGCATATTCACAGCGGCAGGCTTCATGAATGGAAGGGTGTGTAGCATATTCACAGTGGCAGGCTTCATGAATGGAAGGGTGTGTAGCATATTCACAGTTGCAGATTGTAGCATATTAACAGTGGCAGGCTTCATGAATGGAAGGGTGTGTAGCATGGGGTGTGTAGCATACTCACAGAGGCAGGCTTCATGAATGGAAAGGTGTGTAGCATACTCACAGTGGCAGGCTTCGTGAATGAAAGGGTGTGTAGCATATTCACAGTGGCAGGCTTTGTGAATGGAAGGGTGTGTAGCATATTCACAGTGGCAAGCTTCGTGCATGGAAGGGTGTGTAGCATATTCACAGCGGCAGGCTTCGTGAATGGAAGGGTCTGTAGCATATTCACAGCGGCAGACTTTGTGAATGGAAGGGTGTGTAGCATATTCACAGTGGCAGGCTTCATGAATGGAAGGGTGTGTAGCGTATTCACAGAGGCAGGCTTCGGGAATGGAAGGGTGTGTAGCGTATTCACAGCGGCAGGCTTCGTGAATGGAAGGGTGTGTAGCATATTCACAGCGGCAGGCTTCGTGAATGGAAGGGTGTGCAGCATATTCACAGCGGCAGGCTTTGTGAATGGAAGGGTGTGTAGCATATTCACAGCGGCAGGCTTCGTGAATGGAAGGGTGTGTAGCATATTCACAGCGGCAGGCTTCATGAATGGAAGGGTGTGTAGCATATTCACAGCGGCAGGCTTCGTGAATGGAATAGTGTGTAGCATATTCACAGCTGCAGAAGGGTGTGTAGCATATTCACAGAGGCAGGCTTCCTGAATGGAAGGGTGTGTAGCATATTCACAGCGGCAGGCTTCATGAATGGAAAGGTGTGTAGCATATTCACAGAGACAGATGTGTAGCATATTCGCAGTGGCAGGCTTCGTGGATGGAAGGGTGTGTAGCATATTCACAGTGGCAGGCTTCATGAATGGTAGAGTGTGTAGCATATTCACAGTGCAGATGTGTAGCATATTCACAGTGGCAGGCTTCGTGAATGGAAGGGTGTGTAGCATATTCACAGCGGCAGGCTTCATGAATGGAAGGGTGTGTAGCATATTCACAGTGGCAGGCTTCATGAATGGAAGGGTGTGTAGCATATTCACAGCGGCAGGCTTCATGAATGGAAGGGTGTGTAGCATATTCACAGTGGCAGGCTTCATGAATGGAAGGGTGTGTAGCATATTCACAGTGGCAGATTGTAGCATATTCACAGTGGCAGGCTTCATGAATGGAAGGGTGTGTAGCATGGGGTGTGTAGCATACTCACAGAGGCAGGCTTCATGAATGGAAGGGTGTGTAGTGTATTCACAGAGGCAGGCTTAGTGAATGGAAGGGTCTGTAGCGTATTCACAGCGGCAGGCTTCGTGAATGGAAGGGTGTGTAGCATATTCACAGCGGCAGGCTTCGTGAATGGAAGGGTGTGTTGCATATTCACCACGGCAGGCTTCATGAATGGAAGGGTGTGTAGCATATTCACAGCGGCAGGCTTCGTGGATGGAATAGTGTGCAGCATATTCACAGCGGCAGAAGGGTGTGTAGCATATTCACAGAGGCAGGCTTTGTGAATGGAAGGGTGTGTAGCATATTCACAGCGGCAGGCTTCATGAATGGAAAGGTGTGTAGCATATTCACAGTGACAGATGTGTAGCATATTCACAGTGGCAGGCTTCGTGAATGGAAGGGTGTGTAGCATATTCACAGCGGCAGGCTTCATGAATGGAAGGGTGTGTAGCATATTCACAGTGGCAGGCTTCATGAATGGTAGAGTGTGTAGCATCTTCACAGTGGCAGATGTGTAGCATATTCACAGTGGCAGGCTTCGTGAATGGAAGGGTGTGTAGCATATTCACAGTGGCAGGCTTCATGAATGGAAGAGTGTGTAGCATATTCACAGCGGCAGGCTTCATGAATGGAAGGGTGTGTAGCATATTCACAGTGGCAGGCTTCATGAATGGAAGGGTGTGTAGCATGGGGTGTGTAGCATACTCACAGAGGCAGGCTTCATGAATGGAAGGGTGTGTAGCATGGGGTGTGTAGCATACTCACAGAGGCAGGCTTCATGAATGCAAGGGTGTGTAGCATACTCACAGTGGCAGGCTTCGTGAATGAAAGGGTGTGTAGCATATTCACAGTGGCAGGCTTTGTGAATGGAAGGGTGTGTAGCATATTGACAGTGGCAGGCTTCGTGAATGGAAGGGTGTGTAGCATATTCACAGCGGCAGGCTTCGTGAATGGAAGGGTCTGTAGCGTATTCACAGAGGCAGGCTTCGTGAATGGAAGGTTGTGCAGCGTATTCACAGCGGCAGACATCATGAATGGAAGGGTGTGTAACATATTCACAGTGGCAGGCTTCATGATTGGAAGGGTGTGTAGCGTATTCACAGAGGCAGGCTTCGTTAATGGAAGGGTGTGCAGCATATTCACAGCGGCAGGCTTCGTGAATTGAAGGGTGTGTAGCGTATTCACAGCGGCAGGCTTTGTGAATGGAAGGGTGTGTAGCATATTCACAGCGGCAGGCTTCGTGAATGGAAGGGTGTGTAGCATATTCACAGCGGCAGGCTTCTTGAATGGAAGGGTGTGTTGCATATTCACAGCGGCAGGCTTCATGAATGGAAGGGTGTGTAGCATATTCACAGCGGCAGGCTTCGTGAATGGAATAGTGTGTAGCATATTCACAGCGGCAGAAGGGTGTGTAGCATATTCACAGTGGCAGGCTTCCTGAATGGAAGGGTGTGTAGCATATTCACAGCGGCAGGCTTCATGAATGGAAAGGTGTGTAGCATATTCACAGTGACAGATGTGTGGCATATTCGCAGTGGCAGGCTTCATGAATGGGAGAATGTGTAGCATATTCACAGTGGCAGATGTGTAGCATATTCACAGTTGCAGGCTTTGTGAATGGAAGGGTGTGTAGCATATTCACAGCGGCAGGCTTCGTGAATGGAAGGGTGTGTAGCATATTCACAGTGGCAGATGTGTAGCATATTCACAGTTGCAGGCTTCATGAATGGAAGGGTGGGTAGCATATTCACAGCGGCAGGCTTCCTGAATGGAAGGGTGTGTAGCATATTCACAGCGGCAGGCTTCATGAATGGAAAGGTGTGTAGCATATTCACAGTGACAGATGTGTGGCATATTCGCAGTGGCAGGCTTCATGAATGGGAGAATGTGTAGCATATTCACAGTGGCAGATGTGTAGCATATTCACAGTTGCAGGCTTCATGAATGGAAGGGTGGGTAGCATATTCACAGCGGCAGGCTTCCTGAATGGAAGGGTGTGTAGCATATTCACAGCGGCAGGCTTCATGAATGGAAAGGTGTGTAGCATATTCACAGTGACAGATGTGTGGCATATTCGCAGTGGCAGGCTTCATGAATGGGAGAATGTGTAGCATATTCACAGTGGCAGATGTGTAGCATATTCACAGTTGCAGGCTTCATGAATGGAAGGGTGGGTAGCATATTCACAGCGGCAGGCTTCATGAATGGAAGGGTGTATAGCATGGGGTGTGCAGCATACTCACAGAGGCAGGCTTCATGAATGGAAGGGTGTGTAGCATACTCACAGTGGCAGGCTTCGTGAATGAAAGGGTGTGTAGCATATTCACAGTGGCAGGCTTCGTGAATGGAAGGGTGTGTAGCATATTCACAGTGGCAGGCTTCGTGAATGGAAGGGTGTGTAGCATATTCACAGTGGCAGGCTTCATGAATGGAAGGGTGTATAGCATGGGGTGTGTAGCATACTCACAGAGGCAGGCTTCATGAATGGAAGGGTGTGTAGCATCCTCACAGTGGCAGGCTTCGTGAATGAAAGGGTGTGTAGCATATTCACAGTGGCAGGCTTCATGAATGGAAGGGTGTGTAGCGTATTCACAGTGGCAGGCTTCGTGAATGGAAGGGTGTGTAGCATATTCACAGTGGCAGGCTTCGTGAATGGAAGGGTGTGTAGCATATTCACAGCGGCAGGCTTTATGAATGGAAGGGTCTATAGCATATTCACAGCGGCAGGCTTCATGAATGGAAGGGTGTGTAGCATATTCACAGTGGCAGATGTGTAGCATATTCACAGCGGCAGGCTTCATGAATGGAAGGGTGTGTAGCATATTCACAGTGGCAGGCTTCATGAATGGAAGAATGGAAGGGTGTGTAGCATATTCACAGTGGCAGGCTTCATGAATGGAAGGGTGTGTAGCATATTAAAAGTGGCAGATGTGTAGCATATTCACAGTGGTAGGCTTCATGAATGGAAGGGTGTGCAGCATATTCACAGTGGCAGGCTTCATGAATGCAAGTGTGAGGTTGAAATGAACACAATGGATATTTCAATTTGCAGCTGCCATGGCGAATTGCACACTTTGAAATGGCTTGCAAATGTCCAGGTTTTTTAATTGGAAGTGAGTTTCGAACCTTTCTTGTAGTTCACAGGGAAATGTACACATGATTTCTTTCTGCTTTTTCAGGACAGGGAATGTGTGAGGTGAGTGGACACCGTCTCACGACTATTTGACCCCCCATAGGCCAAACGAGTGAGACAACCCTACCTGAGAGGCATATAGGGATGGAACTGGTGTAATAACACACAGGAAAGACAGATATATTTATCAATCTGCCCAAACCCTACAAGCTTACGGAATGCATTTGCCTTTTAGGAAGTCCACGTCCACATCCTCACCACCAGAGTACATGAAGCAAGGCTCTATGGCTTTTTCTATGTCTCTCAACATCAACCACTCCATGCCACAAAGCCAGCAGGTATAGTGCACTCTATCACTCTTTGTCTTCTCTCACATCTCTCCTGTTGGACAGACTGGCCTTTAATTTTATTCAAGAGATTTCCCAGTAGTCTAGTAGTACGTTTTTCCAAGATGCCAATAAGGGATTTGGAAATGTCAGCATTAATGACACACAGGGCCTCATTACGAGGTAGGAGGTAGCCATGGTGCTATTTGCACCATGGCTACCCCCTTACCGCATTTCGGGTCCGGGTTCCCGAAATAGGGACTTACTGTTACGCTCACCTGGTATCCACAGGGATGCCACCCAGCCGAGTTACTCGCTGGTATGCTTCTCAGCTTTGCCCTGATGTGGTCTGCGGGGAAGGTTCTGCCTGAAAATACAGGAGGACTGTGTTCAAGACTGACCGACTGGGGTAAGTATCCTCCCTCCACCCCTGTATGATTTCAGTCCCTCTGGCGCCCTCTCCTCAACTTGTGGTAGAATTAGGCATGCTCTCGTCCTGCATTCTTTGCAGGGGCACGTTGTCTTTCATGGGCGAGTGCGGTCCAGTTACTTCACTGATGCCGGCCCGTTTGATATTGTTCAGGTAGATCTTATTGCTGTTCTTTAGTTTTGTTGCTATCCTGCATGCCTTTCTTTGTTTAAAATGTCTCTCTTTTCTCCCTTAGGTATGGGGAGCTTCAGCGCGGCGAACTGGCTTGGTTGAGCCCCACTGGTAAATGATGGTGCATTAAGAGCGCTATGATGCGGTAAGTAAGCGCTATGCGCAGCGCTGCAAAGTCTTGCCTTTGCTAACCTGTGTTTTCCTTCCTTGTAGGTTGCGGTGTTCTTCAGTGCGAGTGGAATGTCCGGAGTGGTGCCAGCCGAGAGGCAACCGGCCAGGTAAGCCTTTTGAGCAGTTCGTAATTTGTAAATGTCTCTACTGCTTTCTTTAATGTTGCCTCTATCTTCCTCTTTCAGGTCGTTCTGTCCGGTAGGCGTGCAGATTCGAGGAAGCTGTTCTCAGTAGCTGCGGGTGTTTAAAGATGAAGACTGCAGGTGAGATGCTGCTGCTAATGATGTTCCTTTTGTCTACTTGCAGGTTCTGCTTCTCCGAAGTTCGAGGGAATAGCTGGACACGGTGAGCGTCACGTTGCAAGCTGCAAAGTAACGCAAAGCGTGTTGTCTTGCTCGGGTGTGGTTTAAATAGCCCCAACAAAATAGTCCAGGTAAAGTAGTCCCTAGGCTACCACACCCAAAACACTCGACCACATAGCTTGGTTCTTACGAACCAAGCTATGTGGATGCCTCCATTTTGGCTGACAATACAATAAAGTAGTTCCCAAGCACATTGTTTTTCATGGTGTATGAGCCTGGCACCATAGGCCCCAGGACTGGCCCCATGAGGGCTTTTGAAGAGGATGCCAGGCTCTAGAGGCCTGAGTCCTGACTCCACCTGGCCAATGGGTTTGCCAGAGGGGGTTTTGGGCGAGGGTCGTGACACTTACATGGTCATTCCAACCTTGGAGGACCCGGTAAGTCCCCATTCTGGGAACCATTCCCCATTCCCATTGAGCCCCCATAGGGTTCAATGGGAATGGGGATGGAGCTAATAACGGTATCGCAATTTGCGGTACCGTTATTAGCTCTGAAGTCCCTTAACGGGTCCCATCCATAACGCCTGGTAAAACCAGGCGTTAAGGAAGGGACCCGCTAAGGGACCTCAGTATAGGGTGGTAAGGGATTAACGGCACCGGTGCCCTTACCGGTGCCGGTAATCCCTTACCGCCTACCGCGTAATGAGGCCCATAGACAGCAGGCCTGTCAGGGACGTAATTTCACCAAAATGACAGGGGTAGCGGAAGTGACATCACATGACCCTTGCCCTCTGATGACATTTCAGGAAGTGATTCCATTTGACCCCACCCTGAAGTGATATCCCGGGAAGCGATGGAACACGACCTTTCACCCCTTGATGAAACAGGAATAGGCATCACATAGCATTGTTCCTAAGTACACTACAAAAAATATGGTTAAGATATCACTGTAAAGTGATATACATTTCATACAAGAATGGATCACCATATGTATCGTAAATATCAGTGCCCATATTACCAAATTACTGTGAATGTAAGCAGGCGCCCCATGCCAAATGATAATGATGTGTTATTATATAGCACTTATGCTTAAGCGCTTTATATAAAACAAAAACACATACTATTTCACCCAACCTGTGTTGGTATTCATTTATCAACGTCAGAAGGATAAAAGGCTGAGTTGACCGTGCTGGGATTCGAACCTGCAACCTGCAACCTGCAGACCACACACACATTGCCGAAGAAAGTGCTCAACCCACTGAGCTATTTTACCAGCTATAGCTATCTTACTGGCTATAGTAACATGCGCAATTACATGTCTGAATGTTCTCAAAGTCAGAAAGCAAATTACACTCTGTAGTGGACACCATTAAACAGGTAATTGAGATTTAACAGCAGGCCAGTTCTTCTGCAGGTCTGGTGCAAAGTGTTACACTTGTGGAACCCCCTTTTTTTAAGAGGCCTGAACAAGAAAGCCAGCTTCTCCAGAACCAAAGAGCCACATGGCACTGGCCACAGCCCAGTAGCTTCAATAAAAAAATAAATTAAAAAAAAAATACTTTTTCTTTTTTTAGGGGCAGCAAGGGGAACCACGTGGGTAGCAAGTGAGAGCTGAGGGGTTGCAGCTGGGCCCCTGGCAAACCCCAAAAGACATCGCTCAGGCATGTTGGGAAGTGTTCCAATATTCAAACACTCTCCTCTCCTACCAGTTTCACCAGCAGAGCATAGCTCTCTATGTCCCACACAGACCCCTCACACCTATCTTTCTGTACACCCCATGGCAGACTGGCCGCCCGCAGGGGAACCAAAATGATTTCCCAGCAGGAAGTTCCTTGGAAAGTTCCTCGGACAGGGTTAGAAGAGTGGGGGTGGAGCCCCCCAAGTTTGCCCTGTTTATTTTCTGAAGTGGTCCCTCCCATCACCACTTAACCCCCACACCCTCTTGCAAGCGGTCCCGCGCTGGTGCATGGCACATGCAAGGGGTACATAGAACTCGGCCACAGATTGCACTTTAAGACGATGGAGGAAGCTCGGCTGTTTGGTAATTCCCAAAACGTGCGCCATGTCCTAGTGTTAACTAAAGGGAAGAGAAAACACAAGACAATCTTGTTCCAGAGAAAGAATACAGAAACCTTTAATTATGTTCCTGAATTTTTTTTATATTAAAACAATTCCAGTATCATCATTTTATTAATTAAACTGCTGTGCTAGTGAGCCTGGAATACGCAATTCCTATATCATGTTCGGTCTGAGTCTGACTAGTGTTTCACTAGGGTTTACAGCTTTCCCTGAAAACAGACGTGAACCTGTAAAACAGGGCGCCACTGATGTGGTAGATGTTTCTTGGGGTGCTCGCCTCCTCGCATGGTAACCTACCCAAAATGCCTTTCCTGGTACTGCCTGAGGCAGCAAAGCACTGCTGGAAATGTGATCCATGCCCGCAGAGTAAACAACGTGCTCCTAAGCCACAGATTGAAACTTATTTGCAACCCTTATGGAAGGCTATCTGTTCACTATGACGTTTCTGCAAATCACAAGGACCGCTCACATATCCTCAAATGATTCCAAAATGTATTTGTCAATGGTCTCCCTCTCATTCTCTCATGTTGGGTAGCATTACCCCACAATTACCACTAGAGAGCGCTTCAGGATTGGCGATATCTCTGCGACGATTTATTTCCATAGATTATTTTTAGGATACTAATTCTGCAGCTGTAGACCAATGAGATGAAAACGCAAGGCCACATGTTTAGCATTCCTACAAAGTAAACCATGACCTAAAACGTTCAATCAGCTCCCGATTTAGTTTTGGCACAGCTTTCTGTGACCGACCCAATTACGAGGCCCAATGGGATAATGTAATCGGCCGCTCTGGTTGGATCTGATTTGCCAGTGTGCGTCGCCAGAGAGTTCCCTGAAGATGTGGCGTCCCGGAGTCAAATGGCTCTCCAGCTTTTTGTTTGATGTCTTCAGCTGCTAAGCCAATCGCCTGCCTGCTTAAATCTGACGTGCCTCATTTTTCGGGACTCGCTTAGCTACGCAGAAGAATTCCTAAAAAAGAAAGGAGATAATTTGGCATTCCGAATATGGATTCCCACAAGAACTCATGTCAGATGGCAGAAACTCACAGTATAGCAATGCCAGCTTCATTTAGTAAATGGTAGAGTACCAGGGCGGGTTGGAGAACTCGGGAGAGGGCTCGGGTGATCAGCCCACTTGGCAGTAAGTGTATTGGTCTTGACCCTATGAGGGCCCCCTTGCCACTCACTGGCACCAACGCTTACCTCTACCATCGGCTTGGCTCAATGCATTAAAATCACTTGATTGGCAGCAGGCCGTATTTTCTCTTCTGCCATATAGTATTAATCTGCCTAGGACACTTTGGCTTCCAATAAGCCCAGCAAGGTTCACAACTTGCTGCCCACTTTTCCCCACATAACATCTTTCCTTCATCATTTGCACTTGGTGTAAAAAAAAAAAATACTCTTGGCCTGATTCATTGAATTATTTGCACAGTACTAAGTAACCTTTCATTGGTGCAAAGTGCAAAGACACTTTGCACAGCAAAAATACACTGCACAGCTCCATGAATCAGGGTGGAGCAGCGCAAAGTGTATTTCTGCAGTGCGAAGTCACTTGGCACTGCAAAAATACACTTTGCACTGTGTCCTGAATCAGGGTGTTTGTTGGCAGTGCAGTCACTTTGCACCGTGCAAAAAATGTCATGCATCAAGTGATGTTCTACACAGCCTGACTTTTATTTTGTACGATTTTGTGTTCATGTAGTGCACATGTTGTGTGATTTTCCCATTATGAAGGGAAGTTTAAAGGTGCTAGAATGCAAAGTGATAGGAGCCTAAATGCCAGAACTAGCTGAGAATCTCACACCTCAAGAGGCAACTTGAGAGCTTTGTAAACTTTACTACTACTTGAAACACTTTAAGACTGACTCTAAAGAAGCCTGCGCGGTAGCCCCACATTTAGTGGCACTGGCAAGCAGCGTGTTGTTATGCATGATGAGATGAAATCTGTAGTTTAGTTTAATGTGTTTTTATATGTAATTGTAATTGGTTATTTATAAAGCGTTTAATACCCAGAGCAGACCCGGGGATCTAAACCTGTGTTGCTCTGCGTCATCCAGATGTGTAGACAGGGTAGGGCCTGAGGGGGCAAGGCCCACCCACAATCTGTAAATACCCACTGAGCAGCACTCTGTGGGCATTTACAGATGGTAATGACACTGTTGTGGGCCCAACTACATTAGTTAGATGATCCTGGCTACGCCTCTGGCGTCATCTTGCTTCCAAGGCGAACGCGTTTCCCCTCAGATATCCTCCCGAGAATGCCAAACAAGCACTCAGGTGGAAATGGAATACCTTTCACTATCTAATTATTTTTGTTCAGTCTTTTTGTTCTTGATTGCAGGGAAATATTACACAGGCAAGAGGGACAGTGTTCGGATAACAAGCACAGCTCAAAGCAAACAGAGAAACCGAGACAGGATGACAAGTAATTGCAGCCCAGCATGTGTCCTGGTGGGGTGAGCTATCTGCCTGACACGGCAAGCTCGCACTTACATAGGACACTCAGAGATGGGACTAATGGCCAAATGAATCCCAGAACAAATAACTGCTGTAAGATGCCAGCCGGCCTGGTGCCCTACCATTTACTAAAAGAAGCTGACATTGCCTTGCTGTGAATTTCTGCCATCTGACATCAGTTCTTGTGGGAATGCATATTCTTAGCGGGGCTCACCCCTAAAGAAAGCCCCCCAAAACCCTTGACATTCATCACATATTTTCCCACCCAGATGATCACTTTATTAGAATGAACCTAATGGGCAGTCCTAGCCATAGCCAGGCCACAAGTGTCCCTGTCATATAAAACATCTCCCCGGGTAGCCCCTCACCATTCCCGAGGTTTCACAAACTGGTGAGCCTTCACTTCGGTTTGGCATATTTCTGGGTGACATGAAAACTCCCAGTATTAGTTCTAGCGATTACGCTCGCCTCTGGTTAAAAGACTGCCAGGCCAGTGAACTCCCATATCCTGGTAAGGGGCAAACAACAATATGTTCAAATAGGTACACACAGTCCCTATTTATATAGTGATATCTTACTCCACCAATAGGGATATCAATTTGTATAATACAATAAAGAGTAAGATGATTCGTTTTCTCTACTCACACCCAACCACCTCAATTAGGAACCTCTGATAGATTTTCCAGCACTACAAGTTGTGTGGGAGCGAGGGGCCAATGGGCCCCTCTATGCCATCACTTCTCAGTACAAAACTTGGACCAAGTGCCTCTAGTGGTGGGTACGCCCCTCAGCTTTACGCAATGATAGCTTTGGGTTATATTCGCGTAGATGGGACCACCGAGCAGGACACGGGGCATCCATTTTTTGTACCCCCTTTCGACTCCATCTTGGTGACCAGGCCTCACTGCGATAGTACAAAATGCCTCTCTCCCTTTTCCCCGCCGCAGCAGCTCGGAGCACATGGCCCCCACCCTTGTTCCCACTCCGATTGGAAAACTCTGCAGCTCCATTCTCACGCTGAAACCGGAGATGCTTGCAACAAATAATAAATGTAACACATCTCCTTTCCTCTGAGATCACTGTCCTGCATGTGAACCAACATGAGCCGAGCACGTAGCTCGTCCATCTCCACAAAGTGTCCTTGCCCTCTCACCCTCGTCAGTTGAAACTTATTGCCATTCTAACCCTGTGTCCCGGCAAGTTATCCCTTTCATGTGCCAGACAGCTGACCATGCTATGAAGCCACCCAACAGACCCCCAATTAACATTAGACCCCTGCTGCAGTATATCCTGCCCAATACTAACAAATGCAACATACCTGAGATTCTTGTGAGACTAACCCTACAGTTCAATTGCAGTATTATAGTGGTCAAGACTCGTAAACCTGTGATCCGTATAACCCAAACGTCACAGATGTTATAGATACCTGTGTGATTTGTATAGTGACATGATAAACTACTGAGTGTCTTTTAATCAGCCATTATTTAGTGCACGCATTATTTAGAATGTATTTTCTTAGCTTAGATAGTGACCACCATGTTTCACAGCGACCTGACCTTCACCCATCCGGAGTACAGATGTCTGACGTCAATCCTCCCACCAAGTAAGCAACCAACCCGGAGGAAGAGATGATGCCCACACCCAAGACACCACCCTGACTGACCAATCCGGGTCCAACGTAGCATCATGTGTTAAATATGCCAATGTACTATATAATATGGTGTAACTTTGATGTGATCAGAGCGCTCTCAGAGATCTAGATAAACTTTTCCTTGAACTCTCGCAGCCTGCTCTTTTGTGCCTTATTCCCTGTCCAGGGAGTGTCTGTTTTATTCATTTCTACACGTATAAGTCAGGGAGGGAACAAACATTTGGTGACCCCCTGCGACGTGATCGGAGAGGTGCCTCGAGGCCGGCGCCGTGCGGCGAGATCCGAGACGCCCCCCAGCAAAACCATCGCCTCCGCGGCCGACCAGCCTGTGCGCACTAAGAAGATGGGTCAAGGGTTCCCAGTTGACGAATACCCGACTGAAAAGCTGCTCGCCGAGGCGGGCCACGGCTTGGTTTGGGTGCGAGCCTGACTGGGGTCGGACTGCGAGCGGCGACCCTCGAGTCACCTGACTGAACACATGAGTGCCGGTTGGGAAGGTTACGAAGGAAAGGTAAGGGGGAAATAGGGGGCACAGGTGGTAATGGGTTATAGGGAAGAGTAGAGCCTGTGTGAGTGATGATGAGGCTTTTCTGATCTGTCCTTTATATGGCCATTAGGTTTTTGTAAGAAGTGAAGAGAAAAAAGAGAAGTGGTATCCTAGCCCGAGCGGGGTAGAAGGCGGCGCCGCGTAGCATTGTCTCGTCCAGTGTAGAACAAATAAGTGAAGATACAGAGAAAATAGTAGGAGTCTCGTATATTGAGTAAACTCAGAGTAGTTATTTAGAACATTCTTTTTCTGGGTACGAAAGGATTCTTGGAAAAGAGTAAAAGGGTGTAAGAGGTGGGGAGTGAATGAGAAGAGTAGGCGAAACGGAGAAGGGGTGGTAAAAGAACAGACGGGAAGAAGAAGCGCGCAGGTAGTGCATGTGCATGATATGTGTTATATGTCTTTTGGGTTCTGTCCATTTTTGTCAAAGATATCCAAGTACTGTGATTAATTTGTGGTTAAAGTGGCAAAATATGCAAAAATGAACTGTTGAATTTGAACATGCAACAACCATAAGGTTAACGTTGAAAAGTGATTCATATATCTATCTTGATACATATGTGTGCAGACCACCTATAAGTAATTGAAAAGATTCAGGGTATATTGTTCAGCTAGAAGGAAAGAAAGGCAAGTGGAGAAGTGATTAGAGGGAAAGAGACGTTGAAGGGCAAGTACAAACAAAGGGAAAGAAGAAAAAATGTTGTCATGGGGGAATAACACCACTAGCACATATTTGTCAGCACCTTTCGTTATACAGTGAGAAGTTACAAAAATACCACGATCAATGGTTGACGGAGATAAAAGGAGACAGTGTGATGCCAATTTGCCCAAAAGGTGGGTAATTCGATAAAAGGGTGTTAGATTTAGTATCCACATATTTGTTAGCAAGGTATAAGGGGAAACAACTACAGAATAGAAGAGAAGTACTAGACCTGTGGCGAATGTTTGAAGAAGTTACGCCTACAGCAGAGGTAAATAAAGAAAGAGCGAACGAAACCCAGAAAACGCAGGAAGAGGTAAGTGGAACGCCAAAGGGCGAGTGCACAACCACTAGAGCTGAAGGCAATACAACAAAAATATATCCTTTAATGCCAAGGCCAGCAGTAGGATACAGTGAGCCCCTGTACATACCAGCATGTCCCACCCCCGCATCCTCAACCGGAGCAGTTGCCACGGCACCGCCACCCTATAATAAAGGAGGTTTGTATAGCCCAACAAGCGCACCTCCTGTGAATTTGGCACACTTAACTGGAGAATTAGACCGCCAACTAGCGCATGCACAGATGGAAATAACGCGGCTAAGAGCATTGTGCGATAGAGGCCAAATGCTGCCAGGGGGAGGAGAGGTGCCACCATTATCCATGGCGGATCTAGCGCCAACATTGAGCACAGCAGGGGAAGTGGCGCAAGCAATCTCAGAGCCAGCGCGATCAGTATCATCACAAGGAACACGCATACCACAAGGGCAAGAGAAAGAGTGGCAGTCAGGGGAGTTCCTGTTTCATCTAAATGACAAACCCATGAGGATTATACGCCCACCCACCCCAGAAAGTGAGAGAGGGGAAGGATGTGAAGGAAACAATGAGCAAGAATCAGAAATAGAAGAGGTGTGAAGTGACTTAGACAAATATGAAGAGGCAGCTGCCGAGGCCGGGTCCGCACTGCCAAACCGCCGTTACCCAGATACACCATCGCCACCACTATGGCAGGGTAGACTAAGACAGCGAGGGGGAAATATGATGGTAAGTAAAATAAAGAAAGGTGCGGTAAGTAAGGTAGGAAAGAAACACAAGTTACAAATGCCATTGATACATAAAGGAGCAGGTAGGCCACACTACATTCCCTGGGCTCAAATGGATAAAAAAAAACCTGCTAATGGTCCTCCCCCCACTATCGGGAGGGGCTGGGAAATGGATACACGCCTTTGAGAAAAACACAGCAGGAGTGCCTCTCGCAATAGGGGATGTGAAAATAGTGTCAGCAATTGGTGACCAAGCAGACGCAGTGTGGGAAAAGGCCGGATTCCCCGGAGTAACGATGAGTTGTGATCGCCACGATGGATCAGCGTTCAATAACGTTCGAGCACAGGTATGGGATGCATTGCGGCGCACATTTCCTGATATTCCAGATTTACATTTAGTGATGCAGTGTACAATGGAGGAGAACAAGGATCCTCCGCAATTCATACTGCGGGTGCAGGATTTATGGAGAAGCGAAACTGGCACGGCGTGGAACCAATCTATTTTATCATCAAAAAGGGGCTCCCGAAGGAGGTGCGGAAGGCCTTGGACAAAATAGCTGGGATAGAAGCCAAGGGCTGGCCTGAAATACAGAGCATAATTGTGCACCACTGCAGGAGGATCAAAGAGAGAGAAAAAGAGATAGCTCAAAAAAGGCTGGCAGACGAGGCGAAGCTGGTACAGAACAAATTAGTGAAGGTCGCTGCCATCAATGCCAGCGTAGCCACAGACAGAGAAAATGAGGGGGATGAAGGAGCGGGAAATAGACCAGTCACAATAGCGGCACTGCAGGCAACGGGAGGACAAGGACCGTTGAACGGAGAAGAGCAGTACGGTAGACAACAGTGGCAAGAAAGACCAGCAAGAGGAAGAGGTGGGTACTGTGGCCAGAGAGGGGGGTTTGGAGGTATGGGGAATAGAGGATTTGGTGGTCAAGGAATGAGAGGCAGACCACAAGGGTCATGCTGGAATTTTGGGAGATGGGGACACTATTCCAGAGATTGTAGAATGCGGCCTTCAGGGTATTTCCAGGGGCAACAGCCCATGGAGAACGAACAAGGTTGGGGGTGCCCACACCCAGATAGCCCCTATGGACTACCGATGGGAGGAGGGACACAGCAGGACCAATGCTATAACAAACCTCAGATGCAGCAAGGACAGCAACCACCGCCACAACCTATGGCAAGACAAAATGCGGTAGGAAACTCAAAACAGCAATTGTTTTGCGACAGCCGCAAACGGTGCGCCCGCACCATACCGTGGCGTAACAGTGGTTGGAGACAATGTCTTTTCAGTGCCAGGGCAAGAAAGACATTCAGATTAGGACAGCCCACAGGGAACACTTGCGTGTCCAGTCCTATCTACCACCCTACATGCAGAAGAGGAACCACTAGTGGGGGCAGAGATGGGAAATAAGCAGTTTATCTTTATGGTAGACTCAGGAGCGGAGAAATCGTGTCTTATGGAAGGGCGGTTTCCGCTCACGGGCAGGAATTTAGAGACGCAGGGGTTCTCTGGGGCTATTTTAAAAGTTCCTTACACTAAAGATCTTGATATAATGGTGGGGGGAAAAACCGTGCCCGCACCCTTACTGTACCACGAAGACGTGCCGATCAATCTGTTGGGGAGAGATTTGTTCAGCAAATTAAATATGAAGATCTCGTTTACAGAACGAGGAATAGTGTGTTCAACCCCAGGAATGTGCCCAGTATGAGCTATGTTGATGATCAGCACAGTAATGAACGAAGTTGTGGTGCGAGGAATACCCATTGATATAAGTATGTTTATTTATGGCATCAAGGTATTAGCACAAGCGGTGCCAGAGATAACGAGAAAAGAATGGAGAACACCATCAGATTTCATATTCCGCCCAATTGCACACACAGACGTCGTGCCAGGCACGATAATGTCCATAGACATCGAGGCAGTTCAAGTATCCAGCAGACGTATTGTGGTCATAGGACTGGATGCGCATGGGTGCGAGTGGAGAACTGTGTTATGCATAGACCCAAACATAATGCTACGAGACCTAACAGACGAGGAATTATTCACAGATGGTGAAAATGACAGAGAGATAATAATGGAAATAAGTATACCATGTGACATTATGATCCAGTACAGAGAGGTGCACAACCCACTCATGGCTAGCGTTAATTCCCCCCTGACTATATTTGAGGAGGACATGGCAAAGGTAGCACCTAAAATTTGGACCACAGGGCCCCACGATGCATGAGGTGACACCAATGGGGGCGTGGCCTGACGCGCAGTCGGATCCTTTTTTCGGGCATTACGAGTGCAGCTGAGCCGTCCACTCAACGGTCCAGCTGCTCATAAGGCGATTACCCGTGTGTGGCACCTCTTCCCGACGAAAATCGGAGCCTGGGCACCCGCAGAATCGTCCCGGCCCAGCTCCCCCTACCTCCCGAGGGAAGCTTCCAAGATGGCGGCCGCACCACGTCGTTGACTCCGGAGCGCTCGCAGAGATCAGGGACACCCGCCCGGCTGATCACTCGTTCCCTCTGCTGACCGCTGCCACCCAGGGGCCCGGGCCATCCCTCGGAACGAGGCCCCACAGACTTCTACCAGGATCGAGGGACAGCATCAAGGAGGCCCCCCGCTTCGTGCCCAGAGCCGGTGCCCCCGCGGATCAGATACCAGGCTCCACAGACTCTGAGGCCCACTTGCCAGAGCCCCGGCCTGAGGGGCGTCTGGCCCACTCGCCGCCAACCGGGGGCCGCGGCTGCTCACTCAGGCGGACTTCCACGCCACGGTCGCGTTCGGCGGCCTCCAACCGGGATCGACACAAGGACGCCTCACCTGGGGCGTATACCGGACTTGCTGCGGGAGCCCCCCGCTCCATCCGAAGGCCGACCCCACTAACTCTGCGGGCTTCAGACCGGTAGTCCACCAGCCAGACGACGGGGGCCTACCCACCTTCCCCAACCAGCACCCTCCTGCCCCGCAGCACCCAGCCTTGACCGGCTTCCACCACCACCTCATCCAAGCTTCGGGCCGCAACGACCTGCGTGCCCTCACCACGGGGTGGCCACATACCTGACACAGGGGGTGCACTAGGATTGGCGGCACGACGCACCTAACAGATACGCAGTGGTGGGCTGCCCGAAATCACACGCTTACCCACCCTGCGGGAAGACATTAAACCCCTTGCTTCACCCATCAAAGCCAAGAAACTCCACTATGGCGGCCGCAAGGAATAAGGCCAAAAATGCCACCATGGACCCTTTCGTTACATCTAAGTCTCAGCCCGCGTCCCAGACCACACCGGCAGGCCCAGCACCGCGAGCCAGCTCGGAGGAAGACACCAGGCACAACCAGGTATTGGATGCGATCGCTGCCCTAAGATCATCTATAGAATCGAAGATAGGCGAAGTCAAAGCCGACATCCAACTGATAAGACAAGATGCCCGCAACCTGACGGAACGTGTCACCGCTATTGAATCTTCCCAGAAGGACAGGTCCGATGACACGGCGGTCCTAAAGTCGGAGGTTGCTACTCTCAAAAACAAGGTGTCCCTTCTGGAAGCGAGGTCCGAGGAGGCGGAGGGTCGCGCCAGGCGCAACAACATCAGGATACTGGGTGTACCGGAGGGGACAGAGGCTATGGACCCGACGGCCTTTGTGGAATCCTTAATCCAACAGGAGATCGGGGTGGCAAATCTCTCCCAGGGCTTCGCCATAGAGAGGGCTCACCGGTCCCTCCAAAAGAAACCCCCCCAGGCTCCTACCCTCGCCCCATCATTGCGAAGGTACTCAACTTCCGGGACCGGGAGGTAATCCTGAAATTCTCGAGAGACGGTGGAGAAATAGAGCGGGGCAATTCTAAAATCACTATATACCCCGATTACACTCAGTCGGTTCAGAAAGCCAGGAACTCTTTCGTCCCAATCAAGGCTAGACTGAGGAAACTAAATTTGAAATATATGCTGCTCTACCCCTCCAGACTGAAAGTGCTTTTTAAGGGAAGGGCAGTGTTCCTGGAAACTCCAGCGGCGGCCACTATGTGGATGGAACATAACGGCCTGGCCGAGGTCCCCACTGATTCTTCTCTCGGACAACATAATGAAGACAGCCAGGGATGACGCGGATGCCCTGACCGGGGCACCCGCCCCCCCCTCCCAACACACCTGAAATGGTAAAAGAGCCCCGACCCACCTGAAGCAAAACTACAAAAAGAGTATGCTAAACGATTGCGCGGCCCATCGGACTCCCCATGTGCGTACATGGACCCCGCTCCCGCGAGGGACCAGTGCAGGCCAGTTGCCAGCACATACATACTCGCGCTAGACACCCGGATGGGGACAGACAGCGCGAGAGCACCCGAGCACTGCACCGTTGTGACAGGAGCTGGGTGCACCAGTTACAGTTGTTTCTTTCAAGTTGTTGTTGTTCTAACTCACCCGCCTCCGAGAACTCTTTCCGGCTCCAAAACGAACCCAAAATTAAACATCGAAACAGATCGCCCCTCACGGTCTGGACAGGTCATGGCCCGTGACAACATACAATCAACCCTCGAAAAAGTGGGGGCATCCCTGCTGATATCTGAAGTCGACACACAATGGCATCAAAACCTAAGGTGATCACGTGGAACGTCAGGGGAATGGGGTCCTACCTTCGTAGAAACCGGATACACTCCTATCTGAAGAGGAAGAAGATATCCTTCGCTCTACTACAGGAAACGCACCTCTCCACAGACCTTGCGGACAAACTAATGAAATACTGGGGTGGCCAGGGGCATGGCTCATCCTACTCGAGATATGCACGGGGAGTGTACACATGGGTAAGCCCGGACACCCCATTCCAACAACTGGGCGTAAAAAAAGAGACAACGAAGGAAGATACCTGATAATGTAGGGCATGCTGGAGAACACTCGGCTATGCATAGTGAACTCATATTTCCCCCAACACGGCATTCCCTCCCACCTTAGGAAGCTATGCGCCAAAATCATGCTCCATAGGGACTACACTCTAATATGGGGAGGGGATTTCAACTGCGTCATGAACGCTGAAATGGACAGGTCTACCACACCACCACTCCCAACAATCTCTCCTCCGAAGCCCTTCGCAGAACGATGGAGGAGCTACACATGACCGACATCTGGCGGGACCTACACCCAGTCGATAGATCCTACTTGTTTTACTCGGCCCCCCACAACCTCCACACCAGGATAGACTATCTCTTCATAGACATTGAGCTAACTTCACAAGCTGAATCTGCGTCTTACCTGGGTAGATCGATATCGGACCACTCTCCACTAATACTGCAACTCTGTCTGAGAGGCCCTAGACCCCCTATCCCGATGTGGTGCATGCCAACAGAGGCCTTGACCGATCCCGCATTCAAAGAAACCCTAGCTGAGAAGCTTGAGGAATATATAGACTTCAACAAGGGCTCAGTTGACAATTGGAGTACACTTTGGGAAGCAATGAAGGTGGTGACGAGGGGAGAGGTAATTGCCGAAGCAGGCGGGATCAGGAGGCAATTGAGACAGGTACTAGAGTCCGAGGAGGAAAAGATTAAGCACCTTGAAAGTACACTCCCCCCAACGATAGAGACGGAAGCCAAGCTGAAGGAGGTTAGAGAAGACTGCAAAACCGCATGGGAGAGACTCTCGAAGTTCGACTTTTCCACACGATCTGCGAAGGCACACAACGAAGCGGACAAACCAGGTAGGATACTAGCCTGGCTATGCAGGAAAGCACACCCAAGGACGGCACTAAATTTGATTAAGGACAGCAGGGGCACAGCCCACAGGACGCAGCAAGCTATAAACGACACCTTCTCTGACTACTATGCCGAACTATACGCCCACACCAACCGTATACCCAAGGCAGATATCAAAGATACCTTGGAGGAAGTCGGTCTACCCAAACTGAATCCGGAGCAGAGAGACATGCTGGGGGAGCCCATCACGCCCGAGGACATATCCGAGGCGATCAGATCCCTCTCCACGAGCAAAACCCCCGGAACAGACGGCCTCACTCCGGAGTTCTACAAGGCGTACGAGGGGCTCCTATCCCCCATACTACAAGAAGTTTACGCGGAGGCATTCGATACTGGAATGTTACCGAGTAGCATGAGAGAGACCCTTATAGTCCCATTGCTTAAGCCAGGCAAACCACCTGAAAACTGTGACTCATACCGCCCAATAGCGCTCCTGAACTACGACAGTAAAATACTAACAACCATTCTGGCAAAGAGGCTCTCGAGAGTAATAGGAACCCTGGTACATGAAGACCAAACTGGCTTCGTTCCGGGACGCAACACCACGGCCAACCTGCGAAGACTCCAGCATGTGATAGCACATACGGCCGAATCCACCGAAGACCTGGCTGTGCTGTCGCTGGATGCCATCAAGGCTTTCGATTCGATCTTCTGGGAGTGGCTGATCGAGACCCTGAGGGAATTTGGGCTTGGCGATCAATTTGTTCGTTGGGTCGAGGTGCTCTACAACAATCCAGTTGCGAGAGTGAAGACTGGTGGCATGATATCGGAGGCGTGGCCCATCCAAAGAGGAACCAGGCAGGGATGCCCCCTCTCCCCAATGCTATACATCCTGGGTCTGGAACCGGTGGCGATCTATTTCAGGAATCAGCTTTTTGATGCCGGTATCAGCTTGGGCGGAACAGATAATATCATCTCCCTGTATGCCGATGATGTCCTCCTATATCTACGAGACCCCCAGAAAAACGCCCCTACAGCCCTGGACATCCTAGAAAATTTTGCAAAATACTCTGGGATAAAATTTAGCCGCCAGAAATCATGCTCCTTCCCTTTGGCTGGACTCAGAGGCAGGAACACTGACGAACTCCCTGTGATTGGGATTCAATGGCAGGTGGAGGCGTTCCGCTACCTGGGCCTCACCATTAAGCACACGCCGGCCTCTACTCACGACTGTAACACGGAGGTGGCCATGTCCGGAGTACGCAGGTCTATCAAATTCTGGTCGAAACTGCCGCTCTCAATGACGGGTAGAGTGGCAATATCTAAAATGATAATATTGCCCAGATTTCTTTACTACTTCACAAACATAACATACTATATTCCACCACCCTTCTTCAGGAAGCTAGAATCCCTACTAAGAGACTTTCTTTGGGGCCGAGCCAGGCACAAGCTCACACTGAACATCCTCACGCTCCCCCACGCCGAGGGCGGCGTCCAGCTTCCCGACTTTCAGAGGTATTACCTGGCGGCACAACTGTCTCATATCGCAAAATGGCTATGTGACGACCCTTCGGCAGAGACGAATCTCCTGCGCCAACTAACCTCGCCCATGCACCCCAAGGAGCTAATATGGAACAAGCAAGTTGGGCCTCATGACCCACCTATGATAGCACAGCTGGGGCGACAGGTATGGACAAAAGTCACCGCTATGCTGGGGCTACGGCACTCATACGCACCTGAGATCCCCATTCTGGCAGAAGTATGCAAAACCAACAGCGACTTATCGGCAATGCGGAGATGGGAGCACTACGGCCTTTACTCCTGGGGAGACATGTTTAGCGATGGGCTGTTTAGAGACTTTGAAGCACTGCAACAGACAGATGGACTCACCCCTGGACAATTCCTATGGTACCAGAAGGTGAGACAGGTTGCCAAAGAGAAATGGAATGAATGGCCTGAGGAGCCGGACACGCACCCTCTTGTGCGGGAGTTGTACGGTGTCGGTGACGGCTGGAAACCGACGTCGAGGTTGTACATCCAAATAAACGATAGGCCCAATCCAAGAAGCGCACGGCTGAAAGAGAGATGGGAGTCTGATTTAGGGACTGAAATCACAGAAGGAGAGTGGACGAGGGCCCTATCATACCCGAAGGAGATATCCCGGAATGCGAGGTTCAGGTTAATTCAGCTCAACATCCTCTACAGGACCTACATGACTCCACACAGGATAGCCACATTCTCCGACAAGGTGGCCCCGACCTGCTCATGGTGCACTGCCGACCATGCCGACATGATCCACATGTTCTGGACCTGCCCTAAAACACAGAAACTCTGGTCCGCCGCCGAACAGACCTGTAGGAGGGCTGGGTTGGAGACATACGAATGGACACCCAAGGAATGCCTCCTGGGCACCCACCCCAGGCTGAGTAAAATCAAACATCTGGTGAAGTTTATGGACATCGCATGCGCACTCACGAAGAGAACAATTGCCATGGCCTGGAAATCCCCGACTGGACCCAGATATGAACCCTGGATCAAGGAGATGCTAAGATGGACGGCAGCCGAAACCAGGGCGTGGGAGGAAGGGATTAACCGAGGCGGAGAGGACCCAAGCACTGCGCTGGAGGCCTGGAAGTCCCTCCTGAGAGACCTGATTTTCTCAACGAGCCTCAAGCCCCCTTGACTCTACCCCCCCTGGATCTCCAAGTAAGTTCGACCGAGAATCTGCAATATCAAACCCATACTCCCCCCCACACTATGCCCCAGTATGATCGGCCAGACCCCACCGACCTGAGACGAGGGTCCGAAAACAAAGCGAAGAGCCAACACCTCGGAGGACACGCGGACAGTTAGTGTTACTTTTGTTGTTTGTTAGTTGCTTAATCTTCCTAAGTTCGAATTGCATATATGTTATACATTAGGTGACTCACCTTCACCATGCTCTTGATGTTTTAATGCATATATATACATAAATGCTAATAAAAACATTTAAAAATAAAATGAGGTGACACCAATAAAAATAAAACTCAAGCCAGATGCAATACCGCCGAGGGTAAAGCAATATCCCATATCGAGAGAAGCAGAGGAGGGAATTAGGGAAACCATAAATGCACTCCTAAAACAAGACATCATAGTGCCATCAAACTCCCCATGTAATACGGCGATTTTCCCGATCGAAAAAGCAAAATGAGGGGCGTGGAGGATGATCCAGGATCTCCGCCCACTCAATGACGTCATTCAGAACGAGTTCCCATTAGTGCCTAACCCGGCATCAATATTGTGCAGCGTACCAAAAGAATCAACATGTTTTACTGTAATTGATTTGAAAAATGCTTTCTTCTCCATACCACTTGACCCAGGATCCCAATACCTGACAGCGTTCACATTAGGGAACAACAGGTATGAACATTGCAGACTCCCACAAGGGTATTGCGAAAGGCCCAGCATTTTTAACAGGGTGTTAAGTGAGGACATTGGAAACATAGATGTAGAGAGTACCATCATCCAACACGTAGACGATTTACTCGTCTGCAGCCATACAGAAGAAAAGTGCAGAGAAGACTCGATAGCACTACTGAATGTGTTAGCTACCAAGGGGTACAAGGTGGACAAAGGAAAATTCCAATACTGTCTCGCCAAGGTTGTATACCTCGGACAGCTAATATCAAAAGATGGGAAGCGAATACTCCCAGACAGAGCAGCTGCTATACGCAACATAATAAGCCCAAAAACTGTGAAAGACATGCAAAAGTTTCTTGGCATTTGTAACTATTGCCGAGCATGGATCCTTGATTACGCGGCATACACACGCCCCTTACTACAAGCGTTAAAAGAGGCACAGAAAAATAGAGCCGCAATAAAATGGACGCATGAAATGATGACACAGTATTTTAAATTAAAAAACCTCATTGCTGATGCCCCATTTCTCGTGAACCCAGATTATGAGAGGGAATATTTCTTGTTTTCGCACTGTAATGGGACATTGATGACGGCAGTACTGACACAGAAAACATCACTAGGTCACAAACCATTGGCTTATTACAGCGGGACACTAGATCCAGTAATGCAAGGCCATTTCGCGTGCGAACAGGCTCTCGCAGCTGCGGCCTTCGCGATTGAAAAGAGCGCCACCATTGTCATGGGATGTTCAGTAACGCTATATGCGGAGCATTCCCTATTCTCCATCCTTGAGCGATCAAAATCAACGCTAACAACACAGAGAGCAAGAGCATATGAAATAATAATTTCGAGCCCCAACGTACATGTTGTAAGGTGCAAAACAGTAAACCCAGCAACATTCATTACAGAGCCATGCACGACAGAGGACATACAGGAACACGATTGTGCCACATATGAGGGGGAAGATGATGACATCCCAAAAGCAAGTGAAAATGCCCTACAGGAGGGAGAAATATATTTCATAGATGGGCCAGCATCAATAAACCCCGAAACAGGGGAAAAACACATAGCGATGGCGGTAGTGTGAATGGAGGAAGATGACTATGAGACAATTGTGCAAAAGTGCCTCCCATCCCATTGCTCAGCACAGGCAGCCGAACTAACTGCCCTGATCGAAGCACTGCACACAGCCAAGGGCTGTGCGGTGACAATATACTCAGACTCAGGATATGCTACTACTACAGTGCACTCAGGGTAGTCACTGTGGCGTAGACGGGGATTCAGGAGGGCAGACGGTTCTCCAGTACAGCATGCAACATTGTTGAATGAGTTAATAGATGCATTAGCAGTACCATCAGTAGTGGCAGTGGTGAAATGCCAAGCCCATACCAACAACACAGATGCAATCTCATTGGGAAACACGGCAGCCGACGCAGCAGAGAAGGAGGCCTCGTATTTCAATGTAACACCAACACTCAAATGCATTGTAAAAGAAACCACCACAGACCCACTAGAAGAAGCCTACAGTAATACCCCAATAGCACATGTAATAGAATTACAAAGAAGAGCACCAGAGGAGGAGCAAGAACTGTGGAGCGAACGGGGATGTTAACAATCAGCCACAGATCTCATTTGGGGACAGGACACAACAGGAAAGGTTGTAATGCCCATAGAGTTACTAGAAATAGCATTCCAACAGCTGCATTTCCCCGGCCATGTAGCAAAACAACACATTGCCGCAGACATCCAGGTACACTGGTTCGTCCCCAATTTGCAAGAGCACCTGTCAAAATTCATTGTAGAATGCATAACATGCCAAACATATAATTCAGGGATGACATTGAGAACATTGCGTGGTACCCTGCCCCGACCAACAGGACCATTTAGAGAGCTCCATATAGACTATGCTGATATGGGAGAGTGGTGTAATGGAGCAAGATATTTGATTGTGGTGGTGTGCCCCTTTTCAAGATGGGTGGAAGCGGGCCCATGTCCCCACCCAGACGCGAAGTGTGCGGCCAAATTCCTTGTTCGGGAAGTGTTTTCCCGATGGGGAATATGCGATGTGATAAAATCAGACAACGGTACGCACTACGTGAATGACCTCTTTAAGGAAGTGACATCGCTCTTGTGGGTAAAACACAAACTATGCTCAATTTATCATCCGATGGCGAATGGAATGGTGGAAAAGATCAACGGATTGCTGAAGAGTAAGTTATCAAAATTGTGTAACACACTGAAGAAGAACTGGGTGTATTGCTTGCCCCTAGCACTGTTCCAACTCAGGACGCAACCATGTAAAGACCACCATTTGAGCCCCCATGAAATTGTAACTGGGAGGCGAATACACACGCCAGTATCCCCGATTAGAAGAGCATCGGATGCACACAGGGCTGCCACAGTGCTGGGGGAAGAGTTCAAGGAATACCTGACCTAGTTAATACGCGCAGTACGCAGCATAGCGCGACAAATAGCACCGCCTTTTACTGAAAATGTGGTGACTGATACCACCACACCGGCCACAGACAGTTCAAGCGGGCCACTGATGCCAGGAGCACACGTGTACGTCCACAGCTTTGTAAGGAGGTGGAATTCACCCAGGTTTCATGGCCCTTACAAGGTCATCTATAGTACACCCACTGCGGTGAAGGTGAAAGGATTGAAGTATTGGGTGCACTTATCAGACGGGAGGAGGGCACACAATAGTACAATCCCCCAAGAGGAGCAAGATGGTGCCACTGGTACCATAAATGAGGTTGAAAAAGGATAACCAAATTGTCAGTAAAGAGAACATGTAGAGATAAAAGTTATGATATGTATTTTGTTCTGCATGACTTATCACCCACTTCCTTCTTTTCTGGTTTCCTTCTTTCCTTTTTGATTGATCGATATCCTCTCCATACACCTCAACTCTCTCTATCTCCCACCTTTGTTTCGATTATTGTTCCACGCTTTTCTCCATCACTGTTTTACTCTCCTTCCCTCCATAGCAAAAGTAAATGTGTAATAGAGCAAATGAACAAACATGACTAAAAATAATGATTAAACATGAAGTTGAACAAAAAATGTAAATACATGTATATATTGTGGTGACTTAACGAATTTATATCACCCCTCCAGGTGACAAATGGCCCAACGAACTACAATCGCGGAGAACCAATCAATGCTAGATAGTGATAGGGACGCCATTAGGGCTAAAAGGTTCAGTAACGTTGAATGTGTTTTGAAATGTACTGCAGTTTTGATGTCAGTAATGTTGTTTTTCGCGGCTTGGTATTATACCCTTTTATCTTTGGTTAATGACATGCACAGGGGAGGAAGCGGGACTAACATGATACGAGAAGGGTCGCACTTGATATGGACTGGGGTGAATACTATGTGGAAAGAATCACATGAGATTAACATGAACAATACAGACATGATGCAACCTTCCGAACACGCCACTGTAGGATCAACAAGTGTATCATTGTTACGTCTGAACATAAATTTGAGTGATGCTTATGAATTTAATGAATACGATGGAGATTATTATTGGCCAAACGATTTAACTAACACCAGTACACATTCACAGACAACCATATACCCTACCTCACACAACATTGCTGCTACATATGACGATACACATACCATATTGAATAGCAATGATACAACCTGGACTGGAATGTTTCCAATACATTACAAACGGGTGAAACACAATAACAAGGAAGGGAGGAGGAGAAAAAGGGGGGCGGGAGGGAAAAGATACGACATTTATCATGACCTGGGGTTAGACGAAATAGAAGATCCCCGCCACCCTGATCAATCAAATAAATGGTATATCGACATGAGTGCCACGGCGAAGCAAGCAACAAATGAAAGTTGCTACGTCTGTTCACTCATCCCACACGCATCAGGAACACCGAAAATGTTAGTACCTCAGGAAGTGCCCTTGTCAGAGGCCCAATGTTTAATTCATCTGGTTTTATGCAGAATAAAAAGCACGTTCCAAGTGCACACCGTCACATTGAAAAAACTGGAAAATGAGAGAACGTGCACAAGCAGACGCCAAGGAGTAATTTGCCTCAAGGAACCATTTCTTGTCATCAATGGGACGCGATATGCAGAAAAGAAGTGGCACGAAGAAACTATCAAATGCAAAGCAGAAGCACTTCAAGGCCTATCCAATGACACTTTCCAATCGATAAAGGAGGTATGTGACCCCATCTGGTTGCGACATGTCACAAAGCTAACGTGGGTCACAGCATTAGAAAAGCCTATCAAAATACAGAAAGAGGTGCCACATGAACTGTGTTTCCATGGGGAGGGAAGAGTGAACATTGGAGAGACAAGGAAATGTAACAAGACGGTCATAATACCTGACATGAAGAATGGCACTGCTGCACTGATGGATATGTACTGGATTTGCAGCAAACAAGCTTACCTGCACCTCCCCACATTGTGGAAATGAACTTGTGCTCTAGCCACCCTCCATACAGCCCTGATGTTAATACCAGAGAGCCATATCCAACGGTCAGCAGGGCAATCGACTGGCATATCGGCAGCAGAGCAATCGGCTGGCATATCGGCAGCAGGGCAATCGGCTGAACCATCGACAGCGCCCCAACTAATAATAACAGAAGCTCCAGCGTATGAACTATTGTCAGAATATGAACTAAAGAAAAGATTGACACGAAGTAAAAGATCCTCCAATTACATCTCATCCGAATCATCGAAACTCCTTGCTGAGATCCCGCAGAAATACAAGCTATTTTCATCAGCAGAGACATTTTTCGCCTCACTTCTTGTCCCGGGACTGCAAGCACGAACGAATGCCAAATGGTTGCAGATAGTGCGCTGGGAGCTCATCCAACTGGCTAACGACACTGAAGAGGGGTTCAACGTGATAAAAATAGAGCTCCGCGCACTGCGCCTAATGACAATGCAAAACAGATATGTCTTAGATCCCCTCACGGCGATGGACGATGGTGTTTGCCGAAAAATTGGGGGGGCGTGTTGCACATTCGTGCCAACTGAAGATGCTGATAATGGGACACTTTCACATGTGATAACAGCAGTACACAATCTAGGGGAAAGGATGAGAACAGAAGGAGGCGCAGAAGAAAGCACGTGGTTCGACATTTTTTTCAGTTGGATACCATCATGGGTAAATGTGGCAATGAAAATACTGGTCCCCATCATCGTCTTTGTGCTCCTATTCTTCTGTGTATGCCAACTGGGACTACGGTGTTGTGAGAAAAGCATGCCAACCTCAGCTATGATGATGGTAACAATGGGCCGACCGACAACGGTAGCTACCATGATAGATGCACAAATGCAAACAGGGGAGTACACTACACCACAATACAGGATGACAGCAATTTACAGGAAATATGGGGATATAGTTGATAATTTGCATCATACAACGATAAAAGAACCAAGGGAATTGCAATGGTACCAAGAAGTATGGGTGGATCTAGATGGGGATGGAGGAATTTACTTAATGTGTACACCAGACGGATATGCCAGAAGAGGAAATAGCTTAAGAAGTGTATGCAGAGCGTGGATGCCAATAAAAGGCACACCCGCGTGGGACGAGGCTGTGGCAGAGGCTGAGTACTACCGAAGGGAGAATGAAAAGAATAAAAAGTAGAAGTATTTGTTACTTTAGATGTAACGAAAGGGGGGAATGTGTGGGAGCGAGGGGCCAATGGGCCCCTCTCTGCCATCACTTCTCAGTACAAAACTCGGACCAAGTGCCTCTAGTGGTGGGTACGCCCCTCGCCCTTACGCAATGTTAACTTTAGGTTACATTTGCATAGATGGGACCACCGAGCAGGACACGGGCATTCATTTTTGTACCCCCTTTCGACTCCATCTTGGTGACCAGGCCTCACTGCGATAGTACAAAATGCCTCTCTCCTTTTTCCCTGCCGCAGCAGCTCGGAGCACATGGCCCCCACTCTTGTTCCCACTCCGACTGGAAAACTCTGCTGCTCCATTCTCACGCTGAAGCCGGAGATGCTTGCAACAAATAATAAATGTAACACATCTCTTTTCCTCTGAGATCACTGTCCTGCATGTGAACCAACATGAGCCGAGCACATAGCTCGTCCATCTCCACAAAAGTGTTCTTGCCCTCTCACCCTCGCCAGTTGAAACGTATTTCCATTCTAACCCTGTGTCCCGGCAAGTTATCCCTTTCATGTGCCAGACCGCTGACCATGCTATGAAGCCACCCAACAGACCCCCAATTAACATCAGACCCCTGCTGCAGTATATCCTGCCCAATACTAACAAATGCAACATACCTGAGATTCTTGTGAGACTAACCCTACAGTTCAATGACAGTATTATAGTGGTCAAGACTCGTAAACCTGTGATCCGTATAACCCAAACGTCACAGATGTTATAGATACCTGTGTGATTTGTATAGTGACATGATAAACTACTGAGTGTCTTTTGATCAGCCATTATTTAGTGCATGCATTATTAAGAATGTATTTTCTTATCTTAGATAGTGACCACCATGTTTCACAGCGACCTGACCTTCACCCATCCGGAGTACAGATGTCTGACGTCAATCCTCCCGCCAAGTAAGCAACCAACCCGGAGGAAGAGATGATGCCCACACCTAAGACACCACCCTGTCTGACCAATCCGGGTCCAACGTAGCATCATGTGTTAAATATGCCAATGTACTATATAATATGGTGTAACTTTGATGTGTTCAGAGAGCTCTCAGAGATCTAGATAAACTTTTCCTTGAACTCTCGCAGCCTGCTCTTTTGTGCCTTATTCCCTATCCAGGGAGTGTCTGTTTTATTCATTTCTACACGTATAAGTCAGGGAGGGCACAAACAAAGTCCTGACAGAAAAATTGGCTTACAAAAATATTATTTATTCAAAGTATTTCAACTAAAATGTACACATAAAAAACTACCCTCACCTAACACAGTGCAGCTTCTAACAATAGTAAAAATTGTTTCTAAAACATCAGCCTTAATTTATACACTTAAATATCCCAGGCTGCAGGAGGTCACCCTCTTTGCAGTCCGGCAGCAACAGCCACCCTCCCTCCCTGCTGAGTGTTACAGGCAATGAAGGTTGGGATTGCTGCATATATAAGCACATTTTTATCTCAAATAGAGGATGTTTGCTTTGTTTCTCATATGTTTCTTCCTGTCACAGGTGGAGTTACAAGGGTGGTCCTAGAGCTGGGGGTACACTGTGAATGCTGCTGCGAGCATTACCTGCTGGCTGCATGAGCCAGGATGGGGTTTGATGGGCACTGACACCATAAGGGACAGTTGGCACTCCTCAACAACTGATTGCAGTAGCCTGGGGTTGTTTGCTCCTTCGACCACCTCAATTAGGAACCTCTGATAGATTTTCCAGCACTACATGTCCTGACAGAATGGACTGCGTGCTAAAATTGGCTTACAAAAATATTATTTATTCAAAGTATTTCAACTAAAATTTAAACATAAGAAAACTACCCTCACCTAACACAGTGCAGTTCTAACAATAGAAAAAACAGTTTCTAAAACATCGGCCTCAATGCATACACATACACAAGACACAGAAGATATCACATAACAAAACACAAAAATTTCAATGACACATTGATATTTTTGTGTTTTGTTATGTGATATCTTCTATCTTCAAATAATACTATTTGAAACACTTGTGTTTAGGCATGTTATAAATGCCATATCATATCATATCATTTATAGCAATGCTTTGGAAGCAAACCACATTACCTAATAAACTAGTATGATGTATCCCAGAATGTAATTGCTTGTTCCGTAGGGGTAGCCCCTTCCCATGAAGCCAAAGAGGTGAGGTCACTACCCGATAGTCCCCCTGGGGGTGGTACTCAGTGGGTAGATATCATGGGAGGGGAAACCCCCTATGGGACCAGTGATGACTATTGGAGGAGAACACAGTATCCACCTTGTAACCCCACCTCTCCTTCACACCCACTCTCCTCACCACTACCCTCCTATCCTATACACTTTTGTAGTATGCAAGAAGTAGGAAGGACTGAGACTAGGAAGAATAGGGATGAGCAGAATGAAGATCTAAAGCCACAAACTGGGATGAGTAAGTGGCGCAGAACCACGCGGATCTCCCAGAGGAATCCATCTGAACGGTCTAGTCTTCAGTCACAGAGCTTACTGGTTAGTAGCATAAAAACTGACAATTGATTCACACGATGGTCAGATGTTCCTTGCAAGAACCGCGAGAGGGACTGAGACTCACAGAGGAGACCAGCAAAAGCAGACCCAGGTGCAGAGACGCTCAAGGGGCGGTCACCACTGGAACCACTAACAAAATTATAAATATAATTGTTCTTTTATAATGCGCTTAATACCAACAAGTGATTTTCAAGCACGGGATTGGGATTCCAACCTGTGTTGCACTGCGTTGCTTTTCCTCCAAGACAAACGCGTTGCCCCTGATCTATCCTTCCTTCCCTACTGAGAGGCTGGCTGCAGGAAGTGCACGCAGCGCAGCCCAAAAAAGGACACGCGGTTTGGCGAAGAGGGAGACGCTGAAGTGGGTCGGAAGTCAGAGAGCAGGGGCTTCAAGCCGACAAGAGCACCAGAGAACTGGCGAAGCAGAAAAGAACATGGAAAAGCCCACAACCAAACGGAGGGCTGCAGTCAAGACCCTGGAGGTAACTGGGTGGTTGAGCCTGTGGTTTGAGGTCCCCAGAGGGTGAAGGAAACCCTGAAAAGCATAATGAAGGAAAAGTGGGGGAAAGAAGACAGGCCCTTCACAATCATAAGAAAAGGTTTACCAAGATATGGTAACAAGGGAAAGAGGGTCTGGGTCTCTTCTGAGAGAAGGACATATCAAGTGATAAGAAGGCATAATCTTGCTTGTGGCAGTGCTTGGAGGGAAGGTGACCCAGGACTGCCACAAAGAGAAATGGGAGAGCAATATATATAAAGTCAGTACTTGGCAGGGAAGTTAACAAAGTCTGTATGTGAAATCAAGAAATCATAGAGAAAACTGTGAGAGTGATACATCAGAAGACAGTACTCAGCAGGGGAGTAAACCAAGTCTGCATGTGACATCTAGAAACCATAAAGAGAACTGTGAGAATAATACAAAGGAACACAGACCTTGGCATGGGAGTGAAGCACGCCTGTGTTTGAAACTAGAAGACCTGAGGGAGAAGGAAACCAGGTCTGCCAAACAGGGCCAAGGACCAAACACTGTATGGAGAAGCACCTAAGCTCCTCTTCTTCGTCACTGTACCTGATAGGAAGAAACCAGGTCTGCCAACAAGAGTCAGGGACCCACCACAGCTGAAGGAGCATCCAAGCCACTCTTCTTCGTTGCAGTACCTGGTAAGAGGAAACTAGGCCTGCCAACTAGGGTCAGGGACCCACCACAGCTTGGAGGAGCATCCAAGCCTTTCTTCTTCATCACAGTACTGGGTAAGAGTAATCCAGGTGTGCCAACCAGGGTCTTGGACCCACCACAGTTTGTAGATGTATCCAAACTCCTCTCCTTTGTCACAGTGCCTGATGAAAAAGAACCAGGCCTACTAATCCAGTGTCGGAGACCCCAGCAACAGAGAAGAAGCCTGAGAAGGGCCAATTGGGGAACAGAGATATTTAACCACCAATCGTTGAACTGTGTAACAAGCCTAAGGAAAGCTGGGGAAGGGAGGCATGCCCCCACCACTTGCAGAAACTGATAAATCCAGAATGGTGTTTTATGTCCAGGGAAAGAGAGTCATTCCTCTGGGCAGGGAATAACTTCTTTTTATTTAGTTTAACTTAGAGTTTGAGGGACAAGGCTTGGATTCTGACATTGGACATTGAGACTTTTGTTTTTAACATCCTGAAAGTAACATTAGTTATTTTGGTCGATGTAGGGTAAGCCCTCTTAGAGGTAGGGTATTGATAGGGTTTTCATTTCATTTTTGCAATATAATAAAAGTTTATGCCAACCACCATGACCCCTCCGTGTCAGAGTCTTACTTATACATGGTGTCAGAGTGGTATCTGGCCTGGTTGATACAAACCAGGGAACCCTAAAATTCATCAAGATAAATGGCCAAACCACCAACTCCTTTATAACTACCGATAACCACAAAATTATCTTCAGCCATTAACCTCTCAGTCCATTCTTCCAGCAAGGAAAACTGTGGACGGGAACAGTTAAAACCTTTTTATGTCCACAAGATTATCTGGTCCTGGTAAGAGACAAAGTAATAATCTCTTTGGATCTACAGGTAAAATTCCCCATTAATGTTGTCATCTATCTGATGTCCCTTTGAGAAAGTGGTCAAAAGAGAGTGCTAAAATTGTTACCACTCCTGTCCTGCAGCAAGGAAATGAAGTGTGCCCTCGTGAACTTCACATCAACCACAGTTATGATCAAAAGGGGCGAGTTGGTGGGAAAATTGATATATGAAACCCTATGGGAACCTCCCTCTAACGAGACCCATAGAGAAAGGAAAAGAAATAACTCTGGGAACCAACTTAAGGAGTATAAAACACAACACATCTTTTCCCATTTATCAAGAGGGGAGACTACGTTAAACTCTGACTTCGGTTCTGAAAAAGTCGTATATAAGTCCTCGAGCAAAAATGGTAACCTCCCCAGGTCCCTAACCTCTTGGACATGTTCCTCAACCCTGAGAATAGGACAATCTGAGGTTCTAGAGGGTGAAGCCTCAATCCCCTCCCACAGGAGTAGCAACACTATAGAACTTAGGGAAATAGAAAATCACCTTAGGGTTGAGGATATCCCTCCCTACCATGAAGAGATTAAACCACCTGATGAGAAACCCCAACCAACTCTACAAATCAATGGCGCCCTGATCATGGCATCTGCCAGAGAAAGTAATGACAACCTTAACTCCACAGTATCGTCATTACCCTTCATTGAGGAACCCGTATGCCATCCAGGCAGTGAATGGGTAGAGGTTAATGAAAGGTGGCATATGACCCTTCCGGCCGCTCAAACATTTTTTTGACATCCTCAAAGTGACATTAGTTATTTTGGTTGAGGCAGGGAAATCCCTCATAGAGTTATGGTAAGATTTGTTTTTCTTTCAATTTTTGCAATACAATACAAGTTTATGACAACTACCATGACCCCTCCATGCCAGCACACAAGACCTTGCTACTTTAAAATACCATCTTTATTATGACAAAATACTGCACATTATAAAGACAGAGCTGAAGTAAAACTAATTCTCCCCATTGACAGCTCTTAGGTTTCAAAAAAGCACCCACCCCTCCGGTGGAGAAAAGTCACGCGTTCCGCCTGAATGCTCAGGCTTCCTCAGACTAGTAAAATCCAATTGTGCCGGTTGCACCATAGAGTATAAAAACAAAATACCAATCATGGACTTTGGCACCTGAGATAATAACATACAGGCCATAGGAATTGTTATTTGCACATGATGAGATGTTGTTCTCTCGACTTGTATTGTATTAATTGGATTCTTATGTGACACCTTTATACAGGTATTGACATCATTGGAATTGCTATTTTGCACTTGATAATATGCTGCTTCTGCGACCAGTACTGTATTTTCTGCATGTGACACTTTCATCAAGGCACTGAAATGTGTGCACCTTCTTATGCTGCTGATCTTTGTTTTAATAAGCACTTGCTTGATTACTAAGAATATCGAATGAGACAGGCACTCTTGATCTCGCAATATCGCGAGAAGGGCACTTCCCTTTCTATGAGATTGCTGTTGCTTGCCACATTTGGCTTTGAAGTGCTTACCTGTCGGGGGGAGGGGAGGGGCGTATGACCAAATGCAGCTATTTTAAAGTTGCACACGGTCATAAATATACAAACAGGCACCGATTTTTAGGAAAATGGTAATGGTTGTGTAGGGACAGTACAGAACGTTTTTTCATATTCGTTCTCATCACGGTAACAACAGATATAAAGCTGTTGAGTTTATGTAGTGAGGTTTTTTACCATGACGAACTGTGAAGAATGACCATTCCAATATGGAGATCATTCTGGTGATTATTAAGTTACTATACCATCTTGTGATCACATGATCATAGGGCTTGTGATGTAGCGCAAAATGGGACGTTCTGATACTGCCCCTCTTTTTATACTCTATGGTGCTGCAGGCACAATTGGATTCAACTAGTCTGAGGAAGCCTGAGAATTCAGGCGGAACACGTGACTTTTCTCCACTCGATGGGTGAGTGCTTTTTTGCAACCTAATGGCTGTCAATGGGGTGAATTAGTTTTACTTCACCTCTGTCTTTATAATGTGCTGTATTTTGTCATAATAAAGATGTTATTTTAAAGTAGCAAGGTCTTGTGTGCTGTTTTTTTTCCTACATGCCATAAGTGTTTTCTTTTTTTGAAGTATTACAACCTCATAGAGGCATGTGTTTTTTATACAATACGAGTTTGGCTACATTTGCACCCCTAGCACCAGCCACATTGTGAGGCCGAGCGCTGTGTATAGCTAAAGTAGTTTGTTTAATTTAACTATACACTATATACATCATCTTAGAAATATGTTGATCAATAGCATGGCTTTAGTTGTATTCTCCCCGTACTGCATGCAAAGTCAAAATAACATCATGCAGACTAACGTGAGCCTGACAAATCCCTCAGTGGGTTTTAAATCCATACTAATTATTTCATAAAGCATGCATCATTATTCACCCTTCTCACTTCTGATCACCCCATTCACATTTCTTAAGGGACAGCATTCCCTGCTAATAGTCCCCCTTCCCTCGCATCAATGTGTCATGGCTCCCACTGCAATGCTCTAAGCGAGAACAATGAGGGTGCTGAGCAGGAACACCATGCTCGGCACACTCATTGTCCTGCCAGCGGGACACAGGAGGTGTCCCACTGCCAAATGTCTCATTCTTGCTCTAAAAGAGCCACTGGGGGGTTGGATGCACCCTCTGCACCTCCGCTCGGTAAACCACTGCCTGAGAAAGAGATGAACAGGCATGTGGGACAGCAGTGGTGCACAACACCACGGTACTGTGGAGAGAAAATGCACAGACATACCAGTGACAAGTTTAAGTGCATTGTGCATCTCCTGGCACTAAGGGGGCAAGAATGTGCGGATTTACACTCACATGTTCACTCTTTTTGTGACTTTGATGTATCCTTTTTGCCACAAGAAAGGACATTTGCTAACAGATCCCTTCACACTTGGACAAAATGTTTTTAGTGTTTGCCTAAAGCGGATTTGGCTTCACCTTTAATATGCAGGAAAATTATTGGTAAGGATGAAATGCTGGGGATCAATTACTTATTGACTACATAGGATATTTTCAAAGCGGCTCGTGAGGTAAATACCCCAAGTTCATCATGAGCATGTTCAGTAAACGGAGGTGGTAGTTAAAATCACACCTGCATTTTGAGATACTGGAAAAGTTATGTATGAGACCCAAAGAATATTATGCTTGCTCATGGTGTATATCCAGAACCAATTTAGGGTTCTTTTTCGCCTGCATGAAGTCTACTCAGTCAGGTGCAATATACCTTAACAACTCACACATGGCTGCCCAGAACATGTCTGACATATATGGATGACCTCCAGAGAAAATAAAGGATTCTCTCTGACACTCAAAGAGTCATCATCATTGCTTGGGAGATTTTGCGCAAGGCCTGTGGTCAAGGACGTATGGTGCTCAAGCTCACTAAGCTCTCCAAGTGGTAGACGTGGAAAAGCAGCCCAGCCCTAACTCTCAGGAAGTGGAGTGGGTGGGGTGCTTAGCAGGTCCAGTAAACATTTTTCATGCCCAATTGTAGAATGTCCACACACTATATTTTCATTAAGAAAAAAAGCTTTATATAAGAAAAAGCAAAGAGGAAAATGACTACAACTACAGATAAGTAAACTTTGTAAAACAAAAGAAGTCATAATGTATCTGGTAAGTAGAAACCGTTTCAAGAAAAGTTCTTAAGAGTTCCTTTACAGTCCTCCCAGGAAAAGAAAGCGCAGTGACAATGATTTAAACAGTTTTCTTTTCTAGACCAGCATGTTTAAAGAGATCAAGGGAGATGAGGAGTGCAGATTTGTGGCAGCCTTTGACAGAAAAGAGTTACCTTTTTGCGAACGTGTCCCAAAGTAGCAGTTCCTTGAGTTCTAGTGAAGTGAGTCCAACAGAAGACCATTGGTGAAGAGGAAGAGGCCCACAGATGATGAAATGCATAAAGAAAAGATTCAGCAGAATGCTGGAGAGTCAGGCTGGGAATACCCTAGACCTAAGAAAGCAGGCGGTTGGCGAGTTCCAGAGATGGCAGCTGAGCACATTGTTTGGTGTCCACCTCAGGTTCCAGGTATGAAACACTGCTGCAGGAAAGGCCCCAAGCCCCTTGGGAAGGTTGATTATTACCGATTTGGTGATTCACAGGTTGAAGGTCACAGCCAGGGAAGTGGAAAGGAGAGTTGGCTACTGTCGGCAGTAGACGTCGATACAGGGTTCTGACATTGACCTCGAACACAGGATTCAGTTTATGAGGTTGCAGTCGGCTTGGAGAGATCCGAAGGATGAAGGAATGTTGAAGAGAAGTTGAAGAAGTCACACCAGAGAGCAGCCGGTCATGGAAAAAGGACCAGGAGGCAAGTTCGGCAGCATGGTTGCGGGAACTAAGCAGCACCGGACCCTAGAAGTAGGGTACGCACCTGAAATTCTGAGATTAGGATTCTCTGGTCAGTTCAGCACAGTGAGTCATTGTTTCAGAGTCACAGTGAGTCAGAGTTTGGTCATTGAAGGGACACCCACTTCTGGATCCGGTGATGCAGGCCTGCTCAGGATCTACAAGGTGACAAGGCATTCGAGTAGGAGCTGTGATCCAGTTCTTCTCAGTGGATCATGCAAAAGAGGCACCATGGGGGGTCTGTTCTGGTCATCTCAGCAATCAGATCTTCACTGTTGGATTCTTTGGAGCATCAAAGGATGCTGGTGCAGTCCTTTGGTCCTTCCTCGAACAGTAGGACTGATGGGAGTGTGGGTACAGAGTTCGAGCAGTAAACAAGGTGAGTGGGTAATGGGGTCTGCTTCTATCCCTGTTGGGTGACATAAAGTGAACACAGCACCCAATCACACACAAAGAAGCATTCAAACAAAGGGAAGGTCAGTCAATGGCAGACCATCCCTCGAAGCACACCCATGCATTCTGGAAGAGACTCTCACACCTAACAATGAATCCATGGAATCCCAGACGGGCATCTGCATGTGGCGGTCAGGACTGGTGTCAGGCTGACTACAGTCCCTAGTCCTAGGACCACAGACATCAAGTGTCCCAAGATGGCCACTTTCGCTCACATACACAAAGAGCAACAAGCGATAGCCATGCGACCCCTCAGATCTTGAAGGTAAACAAAGACAACCTCCATTTTGGTAAATGGAGCAGGGGGTCAAAAAAGACCCAACCAGCTAAAGTGGACCCAGAGGAGCTATTTTACACAGGTAAAAAAAACACCACCAGCCTAGCCACATCACTAAAATGGAAAGGCTATCATCTGTGAGACTCTATGAGCCAGTCTGAAGGTAGAGCACATGAAAACAGAGCCACACTTTCAGCCTGGCTTTGAAAAATCCAGCAAAAAGTACAGAGGGTACGTCATCAGGGAAAATGTGGGCTTCTTGCCTAACTGTTGCCATGCGCACGTTTTTATTAAGACTGGTGTTCTCGTGGTCTCACTCTGTATCTCCGTCGCTTTCTCTCTCTCCCTCTCTCTCCCTCTTTCTCTCTTTCTCCTTCTCTTCAGGCTCTCATTCTCTTGGTCTCAGTCTATATCTCTGTCTCTGTGTCTCTCTCTCCTCTCTGTCCTCTCTCTCATTCTCACTATATCTCTCTTTCTCTCTCGCTCTCCTTCTCTTCTCTCTTTCCTTCTGTCAGGGCTCTCTTTCTCTCTACCTCACTGCATATTGCTGTCTCTCTCTATCTCTCGCTCTCTCTCTACCTCTCTCTTTCTCTCTCTCCTCTCTGTGTTCTCTTACGCTCTGTCTCACTCTATTTCTCCTTCTCTGTCTCTCTCTCGTCTCTCTCTCTCTTTCTCTCTATCTCTGTCTCTCTCTCCTTCTCTCTGTCTCTCTCTCTCTCTGTCTCACTCAAAATCTCTGTCTCTTTTTCACGTTTTCTCTCTGTTCTCTCTCTATCTCTCTCTCTCTCTCTCCCCTTCTCTCCAGGCCCTCTTTCTGTCTGTCTCACTCTATATCTCTCTCTCTGTCCTTCTCTCTGGGCTCTGTTTCTCTGTCTCACTCTATGTTCTCTCTCTCTCTCTCTCTCTCTCCATCTCTGTGTGCTCTCTTTCTGTCTCACTCTATATCTCTGTCTCTTTTCACGTGGGTGAGAATCACATGATAAGGTGTGTGTTTTCTAGAGCCACCGCAGCTATTACTGAGAGCCGCGCAACCAGAGGAAAAAAACTGATTTATTGAGGAGGGCGGGTTTTTTGCAATAGCAGATATTAAAAAACAAAAGTGCTTCATTTGCATTGTAAACTGGTTTGTTTGAAACTGTTACTAATTTCATGTCTAATGCTCATTCCCAGCATGGATCTAAGTCAGGATAAGAACATTACACTTGTTTTACTGAGAAAAGCACATTAACAAAACCTGGAATAACCTACAATATTTTCTTATAGATGGACACTCTTGTGCACTTCTGTTGTTCTCTTTGGAAATAGCCCTAACAAGCAAATGGAAGTGGGCCAATAACAGCAGTGAATGTTCCAACTTGCTGTGCATAAACTCAAGGAACATGATGGAGGCATAATGACTGATAAAAGGGTTGGATGCTTGCATCACTAACTACATATTGCACACTGGACTTGGTTGTCACGTCACTTTTCACACCACTCACCTGAACATTAAAATATTTGTAACATTGAACCATATATACCCAGTCGGGGCAGCCTGGGGGTTTGGATGCGAGGAAAGAATGACTGTGAAACCAACCTCTTCATTGGGTCCCAAAGGCAGTCCTGGGGTTCCATTTCCCCACACCAAACCCCCGCGTGTTCTCAGGCTTGTCATGGCTGTGCAGATGGTCAGTTCTAAAAGCAGAGGCACCCTAAGAGAACTGTACATGTATTTGGCATCTTAATCAATGAGCGCATTGATACGCTGCATAGCCCACTGGGTAGAGGAGTGCTCCACTTACGAAGGTCCCATTGATCGTCAGCACTCAGCCTTATTGACTCGTCTGTGTGTATGGCTATTGATTTGCGTGCAGAAAGGGATGGACTAACTCTCGAAGGAGGAAGGCCGGCGTGAATAAGTCACATTCCATAAAGATAAATGCAGAAACCCCTGGGTAAGGATGAACCTGGCTTCCCAAATCCAGTGTCTAACACCGATTCGCCGAGGTTCAAGTTAGAGTCATTCCCTTTTTTTAATTTTATTTTTTAAACCTTTATTTATTTCTGACAGAACAGATCAGCATACAGTGTGGGATAAATCCCGTAGTGCATTACAATGGTACATTAATCAACTCTTGCTCAACAGCGACAGCTCACGGTGCATGACACATTGGGCCTCATTACGACCCTGCCGGTCTGGAAAGAACGGTGGTGGTAAAACCGCCACCACTGTTCTTCCCGGACCGGCTGATTAAGAGTCCTACAAGCGGGAGGTGTCACTCCCGCCAGGTCTGACCTGGTGGGTTTAACACCACCCGCCTGCAGGCGGGCATGGAAATACCGGCTCTGTCATAGACGGAACCGGTGGTTCCATGGTCCCCATCATCATGGAGTCCTATGGGGCTCCATGGGAATGGAGATTTACACAATTCCGCCTCCGGAATTCCCGGGTCACCAGGGTCGTAATGGCCCAGTGATTCCGGGAATCACAGAGGCCGAATGGTAATACGGGTCCGGCAGTAACCTGCCAGTTTTTCCGGCTCGGTTACTGCCGGACTCATAATGAGGCCCATGAACACACTATCACATGGATTACATAGGAGTTATGCAAAGAGGTATGTTTAAGTGTTCAGTTTGCCTTCTTATCGCATAGATATACACGAAAGCCTGCCCACGTGTCATGTGGGCTGGCTCCGAAAGGGAGAGTGGAAACATACAAACGTTTATTTTCTTTAGACCAGGTGAGTGCATTCAACCATTCTTTCTTGTTAGGGGCGAGTTTGCCCTTCCAGTGCAAGAGGATTGTTCTTTTGGCCATCATACAGGCTGTATTGGCAAATGTTCTGGGATCCACATTGCGAATCAATGGCCACAGAGCAAAAAGCAGACCCATGGGTTCATATTACATATGCACATCTATAATCTCTGATATTGTGTCAATGACATGGGCCCAGTGAGGGGCATTCCCAAAACATGTGTAGATGGTCTGGGCGGTCTCGGATACACTCAGGGCAACATCGTGGTTGTGAGTCAGCCATTGTGGAGAGTCTAGCTGGTGTGTAGTAAAGCCTGTTCAAGATTTTATATTGCATGAACCTGAATCTGAAATTGATGGATACTTTTTTGGTGTAAGTGCACATCTGGGACCATTGCTCATCTGAGTGTGCTCTGGGACCCTCAACCGGCCCATAGAGTCAGGGTTTGCCCAGAAGCACTTTAAGACAAGATAACAGCACCCGTGAGATGGATGGGGTGCAGATTAAATACTCCAACACCAAATCAATAATGACAACTGGACGGTTTGGCAAAGAGAATACATTTAATGACAAGTACAAAAAACGGGGAGTTGTGAATATCAGCAGTGGTGCGATCTTCCTTCTCGCTTCAACTCCAACAAACTTCATAAAAATCATAACATTTATACTGAAAACCCATCATCATTGACATGTAACGCTTAAAAGTTGGCATGCACTTCTTTTGGTTCAGGAAAGGTAACTTCACTATAGGTACTTTATCTGTATATGGTAATGGAGTAAGGGTATTGGGTAAACACTGTCAGGTGGGGCATCTAGGCCCTACCTTCAAACTGGCTACTGTAGACATCACTAAAAGTACGACGTCCCATTTTTTCTACTAACTATAGGACCCTAGATTACTTGGTCCATTGTGATTGGGTTGGCCCTAACCCCATGCATACTTTTCCACTTTGCTAAGCAGCATGCAGAATGGCCGGCCAGGTGCAGGGTGCCCCTTAGTTCCCCTGGCCTTCCTCCAATTATTGTTACAATCAGTCATCACTTTAGTGGCCATGTGTCAATTATTCCACTGTGGTTGGCCTCGAGGCTGCATCTCCTGTCTGGAAAAGTTCTGATATATTCTCCTGGCTTGTTGCCATGCACAGGTGTGAAGGTCTTACTTCTGCTTGCTCAGCTGGTCACGTGATTCAGACACCGTGAATTTGTCTCTTCTTCATCAATTCGTGTATTTGATTTTCGTTTCACCCACCACCTGCCTTTGTCTTCTTATCTTGACCTTTCAGAGTAGTATATTCTATTCTTTGCTTCAATGAATTGTAGCTACTGTTCGTCCATCTTGACAGACACAACCTTGGTTCTCCTGGCACGGGTTGCCTCTGCTGAGTTTCATTTCAGCCGCTTCTTCTCGATTTTACTAAATATAAAACTTTTCTCTTGTGGCCTTTAGTAACCTTGGGTTGATTCTGCTTCTTGTGCAAAGTGGAAGTATACTTATAAAATGTACTTCTTTTGAGGTAGATTATGTATAGTGGCACTTGCCGCTCTATCTTTCTACTAAGCATAGCAAGCCGCACAGTTTTCTAAGCTTACTTGCGGTTCCAAGCATATGTACATGTGTAAACTGGTCAAATATCTTCACCATACTCGTGGCTCAAGCTTCTTACATTTGACATCGTCCTTTCACTTTAGGTACACGATATCCTTGTTCATGGCGTTTCATCTCTTTACATCATTCTCTTGTCGTCATTTCTTCTATATGTGAGTCAGTCCGGGTTCTCGTGAAGTCACCATTCATCTTCTATTAAGACCTTTTTGGTTTCTTCAAGGACTGTACTTAGACGATCTTCATTTCGGTTCATTTGTTGATAAGGTTTCCTCAATGGATACCTTACTGTCCATGGTTACCTTGGTACTTGTACTTCAATAGGCATTGTTCTTCTGATGGGCACTGGGCAGAGCCCCACTGCGGCTCTCTGCTGGTTTATTTGCTCATCATACATCACATATTCCGGTGTGACTGTCCCTGGTACTTCAAAATGGACGGTTGGAGTGCGGGCTGCATTTGGGACCTCCTCTATATGAGATAACCAGGCTCAGGTCCTTGGACCAACCAGCTCTTGCAGTGGATGTCGGGGGTGGGGATGCGTCTTGCATAGTTTTGTAAAGTGCAGACATGATTTGTCTACAGTTAAACAAGTTGGCGATGTAGGCCAGGGATCAGGTTTCCTGAGGTTCGTTTGGGGATATTGCCCATCTGGCAGCTATGGATGCCCGTAGTCTATAGAATTGGGTACTAGGATATCAATACGTAACATGTTGGGCCTGAGATGCTATCCAATACTATTCTAGATTTGGCGCTGCAAATCCCACCCCCTTTTGTATGTGTGTTTCATTTCTAGCCATTTTTTGTGGACCGCACCAGCGTGCCAGAGGAATTGGGCAAACTGTCTATGTAATTGGGAGAAGAAGGCTTTCTCAGGCCAAATCGGGACATTGGCATACACATATAGTATCTTGGGGAGCAGTATCATTTTAGTTAGCAATAGTTTAGCTGCAGGAGATAGTGGAAGTGCTTTCCAATTGTTAATCTTGGCCTCTGAGTATGATCTGAGTGTATCATAGTTGTCTCTCTGGAGTGTTTCATGAGACCTCGAGATGGTTACACCCAAATACTTGATGTGGTCAGGAGCCCATCGGAGGGTGAGTTGCCCCTGAAAGTTGGGCGTGTTATCAGTGAGGGGTAAAATCTCTGATTTTGAGGCGTTTATCGTAAAGCCTGATAGTTCTCCAATGGATATGATGTCTTGTATGATTGGGGAGAGGTTTGTCAGGGGTTCTCTGACAAACAGCATGACATCATCTGCGTACAAAGAGATGATTTTGGGGATCCCAGACAGGCGGGTATCATGGTTTGCATGATGTTCCCTAATGTATTCTGCAATGGGCTCAATGGCCAGGGCAAAGAGGATAGGGGAAAAGGGGTACCCCTGCGGGGTGCCTCTCTCAAGTTGGAATTGGGAGGATGTGAGTGAGTCGACCCCGACTCTAGCCAGTGGTTGTGTGTATAATAGTCTGATATATTGTATCATATTGTGCCCAATACCTATCTTTTCCAAGGTTAGAAACATGTAGTCCCAGGCCATCATATTGAAAGCCTTTTGAGCATCTATCGTGACCGCCACAGCCTGGGTGTCTGGTTCTAGTCTGCCCATTATATTGAAGAATCGTCGACTGCTAAGTGAGGTGGACCTTCCCGGAATGAAACCTGCCTGTCTGAGTGCACTAGCTGGGATATCCAGGGGAGTAGTCTGTTGGCCAGAACTGTAGCATACATTTTCGTATCCAAATTTATGAATGAGAGGGGCTTATAGGAGCCGCACTCATTCTTCGGTTTACCCGGCTTCAGTAGGACCGTGATCATGGCCTCTCTAAGGGACTCTGGGAGCATGTGGTGCAGTAGTGATTCTTCCCACACCCTTAGGAGAGCCAGGCCTAGTATAGCAGCATATTCCTGATAGAATTCGGCCGTTAGGCCGTCTGGGTCAGGTGCTTTGTTTTTAGGGAGTGCAGCAATGATGTCCTTGATCTCATCTAGTGTGAAAGGGTTTTCTAGTTTTTCTCTGGCTTGGGGGTTCAGTGATGGTAATGTGATTTTGTGTAGTAAAGCTTGAATGTCAATAATGCCTCTAGACGGGGTGCCTTATACAGGTTATGTTAGAAATCTTTAAATACCTCCACTACTTCTGAGTCAGTCCATCTGTTGTTCCACTGTGTGTCAAGTATACAGTCTACTTGCTCCCCTCCTTTCTCGGATCAGATCACTCTCGATAAGGTCCTACCTGGCCTGTCTCCCTCGCCATATCTCCTACCTGCAGCAGGCAAGGCAAAGTATTAGGTTTCCCTGGTGGCGTGTGCCTCGAATTTCTCCAACTCAGTATGTGTCTGGGCCAGTATTGTGGGATCAGGGTTCAAAGCGTATTTTTGTTGAAGGTTTTTAAGTATACTTTTGGTTAGGTCCAAGTTTTTTCTAATACCGTTAAGCATCCCAGCCTCTCTTGATATAGACATACCTTGGATAAACACTTTGAAGGTCTGCCGCCTAACTCCCTGGGATGTGTCTGAAGCTGAATTGCTTGCGTAAAAGTTATCAATATCATTCCTGGTGTCAGCCTTAAACACAATATCCCGTAGGGTCTCGGATTTAAATCTCTAGGCTCACCTTTCAGTGTTATCCTCGATTTTTCACGGTGAGGAGCACCGGGGAATGGTCGGATAATTTGCGGGGTTTGATTTCCATATTTAATACTCTTCCCCATCAGTGAGCTGGAGATCAGGAAGAGGTCAATTCGGGATGACTTGTCAGGAACAGAGGAATAAAATGAGAATTCTCTGGCGGTTTGGTTGATAGTTCTCCATGCATCTCAGAGATCGTATGTCTGCATAACTGTGAGTAATTGGCGGTTTGCTCGTGTTTGGGGCCTGGGTGCTTTATTAGACCTATCAAGATTGCGGTCCAATATCCAGTTCATGTCTCCCCCCCAGATTTGGGGTATCCAAAAATATCCTGCTTAGATGTCTTGTATGCTCACAAAATGAGCATACAAGCATATCTGAATTCTGGCACTGTTTGTATTAGTATGGTCTCGAGCCCTTCAAGGACACAGTGTATAATGATATAATGACCTTCAGGGTCTATGTGGGAGCGTTTGACTGCCAACTTCAGGGACTTATGTATAGGTATGGCGACTCCCAGGGATTGAGTAGAGTATGAACTGGAGTATCTGTTTACTCCCCATGTAGGTGGTATGTTGCGGCATGTGGATTCTTTTGCATGCATCTCTTGTAGAAATAGGACATTTGCCTTCTGTCTCTGCGCATAGGCAATGATTTTCCGAGATTGAGTGAAGTTCCCCAACCCTCTGATATTCCAGCTCTGGATTGTCACTTTATGTGGCATTCCCACATATTGAGGTTATATCCCATATTGTGTAACAATTTGACATATGTGTTTGTTTCGTACCTGTTTCTGCCTGTCAGTTTTTTAACTGTTTGCACCCAATTCCTCCCATGTGCAGCGCAATTGGCGCTTCCATGGATTCTAGGTTTCCAGGGGAAATCCATACCTGTTAGCCCTCCCCTCTTCCCTACTGCCACCCCCAACCCAGCAGTGTGAACCCCCCCCTTTTCTTCCCCACAACAAACCCATTGGGCCAACGGGCTGTTGGGAACAACAACTTAAAGGTGTACATCAAGAAGGTTTATTTATTTGCATTTATAAAGCGCACAACGGCCCTGGGGCATCGTGTTGCTAGCGGGAGCGCTGTTACCGTACAGCCTTTGCCAGTGTTAGGGGGAATGCCCCCTGCTGCGATGAGTGACAAGCTGAGTGGTCATCTTAAAATACTATTTATTCATGATACTTGTTTGTTCACTGGTTTAGCACAATTTGCATGTTCCACTGGGCCTCAGTCATTGCCACCAATTGGGACCTCCGGTGGATTGGTTTCGGGGATCTGCGCCTCGATGAACTTGATGGCTTCACTTGGACAGTAAAGAAATAAAGTTTGCCGCAGAACTGCAGCTTCAATCTTGCTGGGAACAGCATAGCATATTGCACATTCCTTTCACTGAGTAGTTTCTTCACTCCAATGAATTGCTGACGCTCAAGCTGCACTGGGACAGAGACGTCCGGAAAGATTCAGATCGTCTGGGAGCCCAACCTTAACTCTTTCTTCTCCCGGGCTAATCAAAGAATCGCATCTCTGTCCTGGTAACTTAGGATTTTGGCACTGGATCCTGGTTTTGGTTTGGGGGAAAACGCCCTATGAGCTCTCTCAACAGTAAATAACAGGGATAGGTCTGGTTGGCCCAGTAGCTCCTTAAGTAGTATTTCAACAGCTTGCTCTATTCTGCTTTTGAGTGAATTTTCAGGGACCCCCACAATATGTATATTGTTCCTGCGGGAACGGGATTCTAAAGCGTCGCATTTGTTCTTGGTTAGTTTCATCTCATTGGATAGTGTGGCGACTGTATCCTGCAGTGATCGGATACTGTCTTCATTGCTGCTTATTCTGTTTTCGCTTCCATTATACCAGCCTCTTCTTGGGCTAGTTGGGTTTTTATCGAGGCCACAGTAGTGTTAATATCGTCCAGTTTCTCATGAACCGCAGCAAATCCCTTTGCCATGGCCTCTATGATGCCCGATAGATCAGGTAATGAAGGGGCCTCATCATCGCTCATAGAATGTCCTGGGAGGGGCTGCTCCTGTTGGTTCGTTAGACTGCGTGGGGTTGACTTCGCAAATTTGTCCATTGCCCCGGTTCTCTTGCCGCTGGAACCTTTTGTCATATTAGCCTTTAAGGGGGTGAAATCCGAGGGGTGGAGCTGCGTTTGATCCGTGCCAGGCACCAGTGCTTTTGTTTAGCGAGGTTGTTGTCTCCGGTTACTTCCCAGTCCCTCCAAAGCTTGGTTTTCTGTGTTTGCTTTGCATGGCCTTGTGTCGGGTACAGCTATGATATCCCTTCATACTGACTGAGATCGAGGCAGTTGTAGGTCACAGCTGTGTCAGTGTTTTGTAACAGCTTCCTGCACTCACTCCTACCTCATCACCGGGAGGGGGTTGCCCATGTATGTACCAAGTGGAGACAGTGCCTACGGTCTGGCGGGATTGAGACTAGTCCCTGAAGAAGCACGTATCCCAGAGACACCAATCAGTCTACTCCCCGTTAGATATCGATGTCACAAGGGTGCCAGTGAATGGTCAGTGTGGGCAGCAGGGGGTGAGACCATGTTTCCATGGACCCGGGGGGACCGTATCACCACCAATGTCTGGTCCACTCCCACAGGCTGCCAGTAGCCCAGGTTGCAAGGCGGGGACCCCGGCCCAAGCAATGTACATGGCCCACCGCCTTCACCTGCGGTCCTCGTGTTCAGGCCGCAACCTCGCCCCAAAATTGGCAGAGCTATTATTAATGGCCGAGCAGATTTCTTATGGGATTAGCTCTGGTGTGAGAGGGGCATTTGGGGGCCCCAGGAGGTCCGGGTAGGCCCAGTGTTCTGAGACAAGAGTGCACAGACAAGCCCCAGGCCAGGTATCAGCGGCGGGGGTATGAGGGTTCAGGCCGGGCTGTGGGCTCACCTCTTAGCCGTAGGGCTTCGAGCAGGGTCTGCTTCGGTATATGCTGGAGGGCGCCACCACCTCGGGCAGCCGCAGCCTCCTCCTCGACTGCAGCTCCGGACTGTAAAGACTATACACTCTTGGTACACGTGAGGATTTCATGTGCCGGGGAAGTCAGCCTGTCTGAAGCCACACGCGACGTCGGTCTCTAACTCAGCACTTCCCCTCTCTCGCCTGCACAGGCAGCTGCCAGCAGTGCTGCTCCATATGGCCGCACATATAGATGGTCCCTTTAAGGCAGTCAGTGGGAGCCGTCCCTCCCGCTCACTCGGCGGAGGGGACCCCCAGTTTTCCAAGTCAGCTGCTCCTTCGGCACTAGCAGTCGACCAAAGGTGTTTGCTGAGCTATGTCGGCAGCCGGGTCAGGTGACCCTCATGTAGTAGCCGCCAATGGCTGAGATGTCGGATTCCTGCTCGCCTGCACTGGCAGTTCCATGTTGTCGCCTCCTCCAGCACGACCCGGCCTGGCCACAACGGGGAAAATTACACAGCAATCGGGTAACCTCAGCTCACAGGAGCCGGCCGCTACCTGCATCCAAGTTTCTTCTTTATTTTCCAGTGATTGTAGCGTATTACAGTGGACGATGCCGTCACCAGCTGCAACAATCATTGGCATTAGTACGGAGCTGCAAGCTAAGCAGCCATTTTGGTTGGCTGCCCAACAGCGCCCCCTGAGTGATCCTCTTTTTTCAACAAAAATCATGTGCATTAGTGGGGCTCTGTTGAGCAGCCGGATGTGTGCCGGCAGCATACTACACCGTGGCCTGCAGGAGGGAGGAGCTCATTCCATGCGGATGTCCGTGAGAGCTGAATGCAAGGAGAGCCGCTAATGAGGGGATCTAAGATCCAAAGAGCCCCACTGGCTAAATCTGCAGCGGAGAAGAGGCGGGGGAGCCGTAGTGAGCCGGTGCCCCAGGACGTGGCTAACAATTCCTCCTCACACAAAGAAAGGGATCTTAACAGAGATCCATCCTCAGGGCTGAGGAGGCTGTGTGCGAGCACGTACCACCGTAGACTGCTGTGACCCAGGGAGAGATCTCGGAAATAAGTGGCAACTTCCTGGACTGGCCTGAGGCAGTGAGTGAGACCCCAATGCCCTGATTCCCAGAGATGGATAGAGCACCACCAGCATTCCGTTGTCAGCATGAGGGCCCAGGAGCACTGAGAATGTAATCGGCCCCCTGAAGAACAAACAATACCAGGTGCAAACAGGCCGAAGGAACCGGGATATCAGCCCGGTACACAAACAAAAACACAAACATCCTGACACGCAAGGGGCTTCACCCACTCGGACCAGGTGAACAGGGTCTGGAGGGAGACTCCAGGCCGACCAGTGGCATAGGCCCAAAGTCATCTGAGAGCCGCACAAACCCTTAGGGACCTCACCTGGTCGCGCCCTGATTGACCGTGCCTGGAACGCATGACGCCAGATGCAGAACGTTCCATTAACAGGCCAGAGAGCTTCATATACACAAAGCAGCTAATACATCCGGCTACTTCATTCATACTAAGGCACTCCACTAGCTCCCTGTAGAGCTAGCTGCACTCGAGCCACAAAACACGTGGAGGCGGCTGACCCGTCAATTGAAGGATAAGCCTGGAAAAATGCTATTTGCAACATACATGGAAGCCTGCTCACCACGGTTGACTCAACCAGCTGCAGACCCAAACTCACACAAAACATTATACAGCAACAAGTGACCAACCTATTATCCAGCAGATGAGGTGGGGGGACTCTATCAGAGTACTCTTGGGAAGATACAGTGACAGCAGAGCTAGCAGGCGCACAAAACCACCCTATGGACTGTGCTTGGGGCACAAACTGTACAACTGCAATGGGCATATCTGCAGAGCTGGGGCGTGTATATCCTATTCTACTCGACCCGGAATTGAGCCTTCAGCATAGCCCTACTAAGAGGTACGTCCCATAATAGTGGGGCTAACACAGGGACACCCTACTACCATTTTTATGTGACAGGGGCCTCAGTACAGCCCTGCTGAAAAGAAACACCTCTGGTAACGACCAGCCCATGCGAATAACACCATACATGGACGGATTGGAAGCCGATATATTGTGAAGCCCCACAAGCTACTAACTATAGTCTACAAATATACAAGAACAGGTGAATTGAGGCACATTGATGGCAAGCAGGCCAACAAAACACAATCATCCGAACACAACACTGCGTATTAAAATACAGAGGACACCGGGCACTGTGGACCCGGAACTTGTGACAGCAATCAGCGGAGGACATACACAGTAGATCCAAGTCATATTACCGCCTGACAACATTGCTAGGCCATAAAGACCGCATATGGAAACTAAGGCACAATAACCATATACTAAAGTGACACGTCAGACACGAGGTTCGTTTTCCAAACAAGTCTGGTTTATTTCAAAGTATTCTCAGTCGGCCGAATGGGTCTCACCGCCTCACGACGTGTGTTCCCAAACACTGCAAGTTGCGAGAGAGAGCGAGCAGTGCTCAAGCAGCAATATATATACATTGGACATAATCTTTGTGAAGGCAATTTGTTCCGTCCACATACATGTCGTACAGGCTAGGGTTCAGTGATTGACATTTATGACAATTATGACACGTTATGACAAGTCTTCATTCAGCCTAAACATAGTTATTCTAGAAAAGGCAGCATAGACAGCTTTCTGTTATGGGGAACATGAAGCTCTGGCTCAGCAAGGATATCGTATTCTTAGCAGGGAAACATTTCTTACTGCGTTATCTGTGTGACTTGGGTCATGAGCTAAGGGTCAGATAGCTCTGAAGCAGAAAATACCATTCTTCGTGAAGGAGCACCGCTAGAAGAATATAATTCATGTTTTAACTGCCTTTTACTACAGCGTTTGCAAGACAACCCGGCATCTGGTCTGCTGATTAGATGCAGCTTCTACTCACCTTCAAGGACTTAGTGAGAGAGAAAAGCAATGTATTTCTGCACAGTTTGACATTCCTGTCTGTGTTTGTATTCCAGCATTCAGACCATGGCCTTGCACTGTGTGTGAGTTCGAAGCATAGAATATATTTGCAAAGCGTTTTGAGAGAAAGGAAAAAAGCAAATGGCCGACATTATACAAAATGGATACCCTTTGGTTACATTGACGATTCTTTGGTCGCGATGTTTGTCACATGATGCGATTGGTTTCTGTCCAACATATTATATGTATCATTCGACTATAGGGTTACCTTTTTGGTCTAACAAACCCTCCTTTTGGCCGTAAGCCAATAACATCGTCCATACATTGCGTCTTCATCGGACCACGTGTCCAATTCCGAACTACCCATGCTGCTATAATCGTCATCAGAGATGTTAATTGCCATTAATTCTTTAATTATTTCATTTTCGTGTTGTGCACCTTCACTTAACATGCGAGGAGGTTTTGTTCTAATTGCATGTACACACTCATTTGTAATTTGGGAGCAGAGGACTGGCAGGCATTGTATGCAACAACAGCATAACGTGAAGATTCCAAATATCATGACCAGAATTGCAATTAGTTTCATTCCCAAAACCAAGAGCTTATATTCAGATTCCAAACACCTGTGGGAACATGAATTTCAGAATTTAGGACATGCAATTTTTTTAATTGCTTCAAATATCGTGGGGGAGTAGTCACTTACGAATACACAGCATGCTGACCCCACCAATTTGCATACTCCTCCACGATCAGCCAAAATTATATCAAGAACCATTCTATTTTGAAGTGCAATTAATGTGATTGCTTTTTGTTCCAATGTCATATTATAGAGTATATCTGTAGTTCCATTTATTGTTTTTTCTAACACCCTAGACAGTTTCCTTATATTCCATTAATTTATTGCTTGCCCCCAAAATGGTATAAATGATTTCGCTATATCCTCTACGATCTGTCCTGCGGTATCATCTCGACGTGGCCAAGATGTAGATATTTTTGCTATCTCAGAAGTTTTGGAAAAGAAACACACCAGACAAAAGTATACCTAAATAACAGGTCACTTCCCAAGTTCTAGGTAACCATGAGTAGGCCTGATATCCACATATAAAATAGACAGAACCTCCTATATATAATGGTTTTTCTTCTTGCTCAAGCACAGCACTGTTCATGCATCTAGTGAATGTTCCCATCGGGTGGGAAACCTTTTTCCGTAAGCAAAATGGGACAGAATGTGGACTATGATTAATAGTATAAGAGGGGGGGCACAGCATCGTTATTTCCTACCGGAGCCATTTTAGAAGTGATTAGGGACTTGTAAGGCCTATAGAGACTATCTACTGGACTTGCTGTTATCAGGTTTATTTTGCTTCTGCTTGTAAATACGGAACAACCCAATGGCTCCAATACCAATCTTTGAAATTCATTTATCTTTGTTCCTTCAAACTGACCAGTGACATTATCATTCAATTTTCTCAAAAATAGCGCTCTTAATGATGCATAACAGGCTGTATTAAGTGGCAAAGGATGTACATACCAACCCATTCCTCTTTCCCCGTGCTTGAGTCATATTCATTATCAATAGCAATGTTTTATTGTCATACCCTTTTCTATATTTCACTTCTTGTGAGGGGAGAGTATAAGAGAGCATATGTACTGGGCTGCTCATAGTAGGAGCATTGGTAGCAGTCAAAAGAGAGTTCAAAGGATGCACAGTTTCTAGATACCAGCATATTGGGACTAGTGTAATAAAAAAGCAAAGCGGTATCATAATCATTAGCATATTATTCTGTCTGAACCAAGTCTTTCTTGGAGTAGGCTTAATCTCTATCTATATATCATCAACAGCATCAGTGCAGGAGGGAGCAGGAGCAAATATAGGCATTGTCTGTAATGTTTTTTCTCAGGAAAAGTTTTTCAGTGTCCGTCGGGGAAAGTTTTCCACAGCAACCCATGTTAGCAACAAATGTTCAGGCCAGTCCAGGCTAGTCGGCTTATTGATGATAGCAAGCTGATATGAATTTGCACAGATCTCCAAAAAGGCAAGATCAAGTATCAATTTGATAGTGTCGGTACCATATGCCCCGCTTGTCCGTGCCAGGTTGCAATGGTCCTTCACTTTTCAATGGTAGCACTGGGAAACCGTGTGTCAGAGCTTTCAATTTGAATGTGATACAGCTCATACGCTCCTTTTCTTTAGGCCTCCGTTCCCAGCATCATCCGTGAGATAGTCACAAAGGCGAAACAAAAGCTGATCATTTCCGATTTTGTGAACGTAGATTGTACCTCACAGCTACAGGTACAGTATGATCGATGAATAATGTACTCTCATTTCCAGATGCAAGATCAGTGAGAGCTTGAGATGCACTGCAAGATGATGATAAGGCAGCAGTCGGACAAAGTTGATGCACTTTTGGTTTTTCGATCTTTGTTGCAATCTCCCCAGGCCCTTTCTCAGGCTTAGGAATCACTTCTGGCAGAGAACTGGTGATGATATATTTGTGATCAAGTGCAGCTGTCTTTCTTCCGATGTCAGGATCATCAAGCACTTTCTCATGTGGCAAAGGAAACGGAACTCTTTTCGTGTGTGTTGCGTGGATCCAATGCTTGCGTCCATTCACTCAGACTGCAGTGTGCATAGCCAATAGCACCTGGAAGGGTCCCGCCCAGCGGAGAGCAAGTGAAGATTTTCTTTCAAAATGTTTGACAAGCGGCCATTCCACAGGCTGCAGACAATGTCCTGGCCGGTATATCTGACAGGAAGAGCCTCCTACACCTGCTGATGAATCAAACGCAAGTTTTGAGTTAACTGTTCATAGTAATGAATAAGTAATGGGTACTCTATGTCCCTCAACCGTTTTGGTCAAGGGGTATTCCAAACATTAGTTGGTCTCCCCATCACGATTTCATAAGGGGAGAGACCAGTCCTCGCCTGTACAGGTTTTCGCATGCAAAGTAAAGCTAGCAGTAGTGCATCGGGCCATTTCAAATTGCTCCCCGCACATATTTTACTAAGTTTGTTTTTCAGGATACCGTTCTGATATTCTACTAAACCGGCACGCATCGGGTGTCTGGCCGAATGGAATCGTTTATCAATCTGGAGACCTGCACAGATTTGCAATATGACATGGGGTAGCCCGAAACGGGGAAAATATTCTTTTAGCATGGCTTTAGCTGTGGACATAGCTGTACAATCTTTCAGGGGATAGGCCTCTACCCATTTATTGAAGGCGCAAACCACTACGAGAAAATACTTATAGTTTTGGCACCTCTCCATTTCTATGAAATCAAAATGAATGACTTCAAATGGCATGGACAGTGGGCCAAAACTACCTACTGGTGTCACTGTTCCCTTTTCAATGTTATGTTGTAAACAAGTCATGCAATTCTGAACCAATCTTTCAGCTGTTTTTCTAATGTGTGGATTCTGCCATACAGAATCCAGGTGTTGTATCATTTTTCTAGCACATATGTGTATTGGACTGTGGGCCATAGTGACCATTGCCATCACATAGGCATTTGGTAACATCCATCGGTTATTTTTCTTGTACACGCTACAACCTTCAGAATCTAATTCTGCTGGGCCCTCAGACCAGTTTTTTTTATTTCATCTATAGTAGCTTCTGCTTGCATTTCCTTAACGGTTGCAATTCCATTCTCTATCATGCAGGGTATTCCTATTTTTTTGACATACATTTTTGTGTGTAAATCAGTGGCAGTTTGTTTTGCAATTTTGTCTGCAAATGCGTTTCCCTTTCCAACATTACATGTTACTTTTTTATGTACTTCACATTTCATTATCGCTAATCGCTTGGGAAGTGCAAGTGCTGACAATAGTTTCACTATCAAAGTGCCATATTGGTTTTTGGTTCTGTGTCATGTCAGGAAACCCCTTTCAACCCATAATCGACCAAAATCGTGTATCACCCCAAAGGCATACTGACTGTCAGTATATATGTATGTACATTGAGATTTGCAGAGATTTCACATGCTCTTGTCAAGGCTATTATTTCTGCAGCTTGTGCTGAGTTATATGGGATTCTTTTGCTTTCTATAATACTTTTCAGTGTCGTGATGGCATAAGCAGCAGTTGATGTGCGAACTGGTAATTTAAAACAAGAACCATCAGAAAACAGTTCTCCATCTGGCTCTTTCTGTGGGGTGTCAGTTAGATCAATTCTTCCTTTTGCCTCTTGTTCAGTAACCATTAAACAATCATGGGGGAATTGTTTTTCAACCCCTTTCTCATTTGGAGGGGGCATTAACTCGGCCGGATTTAAAGCGCAACACCTTTTAATTTGGATATGTGGTGCAAATAGAACTATCTCATTCCTTGTTAATCTGGCTGATGTAAGGTGTTGCGTCTGCGTTCTATTTAAAAGAAGGTCCACTGAGTGATCTACCATTATGGTTAAAGCGTGACCTAAAACCTTTCCCTCAGTTTGTTTTACTGATGCAGCGGCTGCAGCAACAGCTTGCAAGCAACGCAGCAAAGCACATGCAACAGGTTCCTGGGACAAACCAGCCAAAGCATATCCATTATTTTCATGCACAAATAACTTAAAACTCTTGTCGTAATTTGTCGTGCCCAGAACTGGAGCCGAACATAATGCAGCTTTGAGCAGGTCAAATGCTTCTTGACATTCCATGTTCCATGGCAAAGGTAAGGTAACATATTTCCTTGTCAATACCACTATTGGTTTCACAATCATCGAAAAGTTAGCGATCCACTGCCTACAATATGAAGCCATGCCAAATAAAGCCCTGACTTCTTTCTGCGTATTTGGAATAGGCATATCAGAGATGCTTTCTATTCTTTCTGGTGTTAATCTTCTTCCCTCCTTCGAAAGGAGGTAGCCCAAGTAGGCCACTTCCTTTCGACAATACTGGAATTTTTTTAGCGAAGCTTTGTGTCCATGTGCTGCTAAATGTGTCAATAATGCAAATGTACTTGCTTTATAAATATCTTCTGTGTCTGCTGCTATCAATAAATCGTCTATGTACTGTAGTAATATGCAGCCTGTAGGTAGTTCAAGCATATCTAATTGTTCCTTCAAAGCTCTACTGTAAATACTTGGACTCACAGTGTAGCCCTGTGGAATTTGTGCAAATGTAAATGAACGTCCTCCTAGAGTAAAAGCAAACAAATATCTGCTATCTGGATGCACTGGGATACTAAAAAACACATTTTTCAAATCAACAACACTAAAATACGAAGCAGAGGCTGGAATCATAGTCAAAATTGTAGTCACATCCGGGACTAATGGAAACTGAGGATCAACCACTTTATTTACTCCGTGTAAATCAATTATAAAACGGTAAGGTACATCATTACCTTCTTTCTTGTAAACTGGAAGAATCAGACTATTGCAAGTACTACCAGAAGCTTCTTCAATTACCTTTCTTTTAATCAAATCTGATACAATGCATTTCACCGCTTTTTCTCCCTCAGTCGAAATTTTATATTGCGGAATACACAGCAATGTAATTCCTTCTTTCAAAACAATCTTTACTGGCTCTACTTTCAAACAACCAACATCATTGTCGTTCACTGCCCATATACAAGCCGGTACTGTACTCAATTCAGTCGGAGGTGGCTTAGATACAAATTGCAATACAGGAGTCTTTTGTGGCGAGATTGTCAAATACACTCCATCCGGAGAACATTAAATTACTGCATTCAATTTCTTTAATAAATGTAATCCCAACAAAGTTTTGCCTCAATTTTTCATCAAAAGAAATGGGTAAGACTCTGTGAATGGACCTAGGGTTATAGGTACTGGTTGTGACACTAGACTAATTACTGGCGTACCTGAGAACCCTACTGAGACAGTCTTCTGGAACCCTTCTGGAACCCGCTGATGGTCAATTGAACATTTTTGTGCACCTGTGCCCATTAAAAAATGTGCTCCCTATTCCCAACCTTCATTACTACGTAGGGCCTTTTCTGGTCTACAGGAATAGATACTGGCTCCAATCCCTGTCTCTGGCTGTCCTAGTAGAACAGTACATCATTAGATGTAAAGTTGCCAGAGTAATATGCATTGGTCTGATTGTCAAAAACATTCCCACCATTTCTCTGTTGATTCTGATTCTGGTTCTGATTCTGATTACCCTGGTTATCCTGAGATTGTGGCGCTCTTTGGTTTCTATTCTGTCCTTGTATTCCATCAGAGAAGTCCCATTTCTATTCTGTATATGCGGGCACTGTGCTCGCCGATGGCCTTCTTGTCTACAATAGGCACATTGATTAATCTTTATTGGACCCACTTGCATATTGGACGTTAATGCAAATTGGACTCTGGACGGTGCGTTCCCAACACCTCTATTATTGTTTGCTACTTGCTGTAACAGTACTCTTGTTTTCAAATTCCCTTTGTCCCTTACTTCCTTATCCCTTTCCAAATGTACTCTGTTCTCATAATACTGGGCCATGTGTAATACTTCACTTTGTGTTTTTGCTTGCCATGCACTTTCATATGTCATTATTAAACTTTGAATTGTTGATAATAACCCTCGCACAAACTTATCAACAATCTCTTCCCGGGTTCAGTACTTAGATCTTGACCACTAAAATCTGCAAATACTTCTTCAAATCGATTAAAATAATCTGTCGCTCCTTCCTCTTTGCCCTGCAAACAAGCAATGTATCCCAAACTATTCTTTTCTCAGGCACCAAAGTTTTCAATTTCTCTACTATTCGCAAAGATAAAGCCAACATTACCTGCGGTGGCTTCTCTCCAGCCTTTCTCTCACTATCAATTCTAGTCAAATTCTCCCATATATCACCTAACAATGGCGTGTCATTTATATTTCTAACCTGTTTCCATATGTCTACAGGAAGAATCACGGGAAACAATAAATCAATGTCACTCAATATAAAAACAGATGAATTCAAAACAGATTCAATTTCCTTATAGAATCCTGACTTGTTTTTCCTAATATCAGGGATCGTTTGCTTTATAGTATTTACCTCTTGCCTCGAAAAAGGGACATGTACAAACTCTGCGATATAATGAGCTTCTATCGTTCGCGCTCGAGCTGCTCCATCGCCAGCAACCTCTACTTTCGGGACAAACGTGGGAGGCACCTCCCTCATGGGTAATTGCAAACTAGGCGATTCTACATTCATTGGTCTATTAAGCAACAAAGCTAAATCAAGTGAAAAAGCAGTCGTTCCAGTTTCAGGCAAAAATGCTCTTTTATAAATTGTCATTAAATCAGCGGGACAACGTGTCTTATTCTTCATACATTCATCTTGTAGGTACTCTACCATAACCTGTAATACCTTTCTCTGCATTTCTGGTGTATACTGACTAAACATATCATGCACTTCAATTGGGGAAATGGCGGCATCCGTAATCCATCTAAGTGCATCTCACATACAAATCCACATCGCTTCACTAACAGGTTTCAACGGTGGCAAAAATCATTGCTGGACATATGACATATGTGGTTTCTCTTTTTTCAATAATTCTCTATGCAATCGATCAAGTTCTCGCTTAAACACAAATATTCGCCCTACGTGTTCTCGTACTTTCGTCGCATTATCTCGCAAATACGAAAGAACAACCAAATTGCACAACTCTTGCGCTACCATTGTATCGGTCAAATCCCCCCATATTTTCACAAGATAATTCCCCATGCATTCTAACAATACCTGTTGTTCACCAAGGCCTCTATGATCAGATATGGAACTTTGCACAGCCACTTCATTGCCATCATCAGTATACGTTTCGGCCCATTCTTTCAGTTCTTCTTTCCTTCCTTTGCTAATCATGCTATGAGTCTGTCTAATGCTTCCTTGCGCATGCCCCATTTCTGTAGAACTGCCTGCTAAAGCGGCTAACTCATGCTCTGGCGGTGGGGGAGAAGATTATGTCACAGACACAGGGGAAGAGGAACTGCTTACTACAGGTGCAGATGGAATAACGGGAATGGGAGGTACATAAGGAGGAGGTGCAACTGGGTCAGTACTTTGATGTTCATTTCTTCGCTCATTTAATATTTTGTTTATTAGTTCGTCTGATGTATGCAAGTCTTGCTAAGGATATATTTTCTGTACATATAATTGGAAAGCCCTGTCCATGTTCCTAATGGCTTCTGTCTGCTGATGTTGGTCATGCTATAGTGCTTTCTCTACATTGGTTTTATGTCTGCGCGCGTGTTTCTCCCTACTTCTCAATCGGAGATTAGCTTCCTTCCTCCATTCTCTTACAACGTCGAACACTGCTGGTCGGGCCTTCTTGCATAGCAATACTGATTCCCTATACCGTACTTGATGTACATTTCATGTGCCGGCGACCCTTCGGGTGGCGCGACCTGGCCAGTTTCCAAAGATTGTCTACCGCAGTGAAAAAAACTCACTAAGCAGGAAGGCAATTTCCCAGGCATGGTTAATTCTTACCCTTTTCTTACCCTGGGCATTTGATCTTTCAAGAGCAACACTCAACCAATATCAGGACTTTTAAGAATCGGGGCACGACTCACCTGATCAACCAATTCGTCACTCAGGACGCAATTCGCCTGTATACAGATGCAACCAAGAATCGTCGTGACTCCGTGTCTGGCACAATCTGCCTCGTTCCAGGACCCTCTGTCAAGGAGTTCCCCCCTTCTCACCTGAGTTCGATCTTTGCTGGATTTCTTGATCAATGTCTTCTTGCGGACTGATCGAGTCTTGAATAAGGCTGCACGAGTCTCTTCCGACTCCAACGTGCGTTCAAAGTTCCGGGATGCAAGGATCCAGGAATCCAGGAAATTAACAGAGTGTGCAACTAGCACACGAGTCCAGGAATCAAGAAAGGAAGAAATGGACTAGGAATGGGGTAGGCTGGAAGAAGCAAGGGAAACAATACCGCGAGCTACGGAGCACACGTATGGTCGCTACTTCGCAATAGCATTGAGATGCGCGGAGCTGCGGGAGGCGTGGTCTATAAATAGAACACGCTACGTCTAAGGTGTAGAGCGAGGAAGGTGTTTCAGCGTGGACGGCCATGTTGGAAGTACAAGGGAGTGTAAGCCCCGTTGAGACAAGGACCAGGAAGTCCAAAAGGGGCGTGTTCTGTAGTTCATGTCAGCATGCCTCCTCCGAAGGCACGTTCCTTCGGGTTTGCCCGGGTGTATAAGGTGAAATCTTCTGAGTAGTCCAGGGGCCTTGAGATTATCCTTTCCATTGAACCAGGTATTGAAGTTGACCCCGTTTATACCTGGAGTCACATATTCGGGATACATCATATTCCAATGGGTTGTCTACCAGTAGAGGAGGAGGTTGGCAGGATTTCCAAGAGGATTGGGTGTAGGGTTTTAATAAGGATGTGTGAAATACTGGGTGAATTTTCTTCCAGGAGTCTGGTAGTCTGATCCAGTACGAAACTGGATTGATATTTTCCTTGATGGGAAATGGACCATAGTACCGAGGGGCCAACTTGTTTGGCCGTAGATGTCGGGGTAGTAATTTCGAGGACAACCAGACTTAATCACCGATTGCATAAGAAGGACCTGGTCTTCTTTTGAAATCCGCATACCTCTTAGTCTGTGTTCTGGCCCTCTCTAAGTTTTCTTTGGCCTCCTGGTGTACGTTGATGAGGGTTTCTATCTAGGAGTCGACAGTAGGTACTGGTGTAGGATGAGGGAGAACAGAGGGTAGAACCGATGGATGGAAACCTTGGCTACAATAAAAGGGACTGGTCTTAAGTGCTGAATGATCAGATTTGCTGTAGGCGAATTCAGCCACGGGTATCAGGAGCGACCAATCATCCTGAACCTTGGTGGCAAAACATCGAAGATACTGCTCCAGGCTATGATTAGCACGTTCTGTAGCCCCATTGGTTTGGGGATGATAACCAGAAGAGAGTGCGCGTTGGATTCCCAAAATGCGACAGAGATGTTTCCAGAATTGAGAGACGTATTGAGGTCCTCGATCAGATATGATCTTGGAAGGAAGTCCGTGTAAACGGAACATGTGTTCCAGGAAGATTCCAGCAAGCTCGGACGAGGATGGCAGCTTACACAGGGGTGTAAAATGACCCATATGAGTGAACAAGTCAATGGTAACCATGATGGTCGTGTACCCTCGGGAAGTTGGTAATTCTACAATGAAGTTTGTAGCAATGAATTCCTATGGCCTTGTTGGCAGTGTAGGTTGCAGTAGAAGACCCACCGGTCTCTTGTTATCATGTTTATTTTGACTGCAGACAGTACAAGCTTTGATGTACTGCTGTACGTTGGTCTTCATTCCAGGCCACCAAAACTGTCTTTGTATAAGACGGAGGGTGTTGGTTATGCCACGATGTCCGGAGTGAAGGGTATCATGACAGAGGTTTATTATTCTTTGTTGTAATTTCTGTGTAGGAATGACCAGTGCATTGTCCTTGAATAAATATCTTTCCTTAAGTCTTGGGTTCCATGGATTCTTCCTTAACATTTCCTTCCAGAGGTCAGAGGATTGGGTTTGCACTCAAATTTCTTCCAGGAGATTGACTGCTTGAGCTACAAAGATCGTGTGGGGAAACATCTTAGGCTAGGCCTTGTCTTCAGTGGTTACATAGTCAGGACGTCAAGATAAGGCGTCAGCAATCATGTTTTGTGATTCGGGAACATGAGTGATTTGGAATTGGTACTGGGCAAAGAAGTAGGCCCAACGGGCCTGACGACTGTTCCTGCACTCCAACGACTGTAAAATTTGAAGATTCCGATGGTCCGTGCGGACCTGAACTGGATATCTAGCACCTAGAAGTAGATGTCGCCATTCAGTGAAGGCTTGGCGGATGGCTAACAGTTCCTTTTCCAGGACGGAATAGTATGTCTCACTGGGAGTCATGTGAAAACAAGGAAATAATATGAGGCAGGGTAACCAAAAAGGAAACACACCAAACACAGGTTACAAAGGAACATACAAAGTACTTTATTTTATACTGAATCCAGTTACAAAAGAACAGAACAAAATTCAGATAGCTATCGACCCTCAGTACAACACAGCGAACTCCGGCGTGGTTCGGTGTGCTCAGTGAGTGCAAAAATTCATTGAAACAGTCAGGCTTTTATACATTTCTCCAGCCTGTTGTCCAGCCTTTCTTTGGGTTAACCATTCCATAAATAAGTTACTGCTCTAGGGTCCCTTGCCAGGTCAAATCTAGTTCATCTTAGGTTTATACATTAACAAGAAGAAATGGTAATAATGTATGCTCTAGGCCTAACATTACAATGCGGGACTTAATTTATACAATATAGTTAAGCAGGTGTTCTCATTCAATTATAGATCAGTTTCGGTGATACAGGTAATCCATTGCACACAGGTCAGCAGAAGGACAAGGTCGCAGCTCATGACCCTAACAAGTGGCCTGCAGGCAAGTTATACATTAGCTGTACAGAGGTCATGACAATCGAGTTCTGTTCTGAATAACATAGGCTACCATTTTAGCTCACATGGTGACTTTATAGAGCAAGAAAACCTAAAATGGCGGCTTGACCCAAAATGACAGTTTACATGGTTTCTAAGGTCAGGACCTTGCAATGCGAGTTTATTCACATGTAGTTTATAAGCAGCTTTTTAGCAGCTTGGCGTAGGCCAATATACATATATTCATAGCAATAGGAAGCACGATATCATTTCTAGTTTGACAGTCAGGGTTCGTGAGAGGTAAGGAATGGGGTGTTCCAGTTTATCCTCAAGTTCCTGCTTCAAGACCGCTGGCATAGTTAGAGGCATCCATTTCCAGTAGGAATGGCCGATTTATATCGGGTTGGGCCAAGATGGGGGCTTGCGTGTACTCTGTTTTTAAACGTTGGAATGCCTTATCTTGCGGTGTAGACCAGATAAAGGGGGTTTCTTTCTTCAAGAGGGCAACGATCGGCTGAACGATCTCAGAAAAGGTAGAAATGAACTTCCGGTAGACGTTGGCAAGCCCCAGGAAGGATTAAACTTGTTTCACGGACGTGGGAGCGGGCCATGCCAGTATGGCCTTTACCTTTGAAGGGTCCATACCAATTCCTTCTGGGCTGAGGATGAACCCTAGGTAGTGAACAGAAGTAACGTGAAACAAGCATTTTTCGGGTTTGGCTAAAAGTTTGTGTTCACGGAGTCATTGTAATACTGCCTTTACATGTTCTTCATGCTCTAGAGGATCCTTGCAAAAGATCAATATGTCATCCAGATAGACAATGACGAAGAGGAATAACATGTCTGAAAACACCCTATCCATAAAACGTTGAAAAACTGCGGGGGCATTAGCTAGTCCAAAGGGCATGACTAGATATTCATAGTGACCAACGGGTGTTCTAAAGGCTGTTTTCCATTTGTCTCCTTCCCGGACACGGATCAAATGATAGGCACCCCGGAGAACCAACTTTGTGAATATTACGACGCCTCTCACAGCTTCCAGGATATCTGAGATCAGGGGCAGTGGGTACCGATCTTTGAGGGTGCATTGATTTAAGCCACGATAGTCGAGGCAAGGTCTGAGTTCCTTGGTGTCCTTCTTGTGAACAAAGAACAACGAAGCACCCACTGGAGATTTGGAGGGTCTTATGGTGCCGTTATCAAGGTTGGTCTCCAGGTATTCTCGGAGTGCCTTTTTCACTGGTTCGGAAAGGATGAACATTCTGTCGAAGGGAATCACTGCTGAGGGATCTGTAGCTATGACACAGTCTTCAGGTCTGTGAGGGGGTAAGGCCTGGACTATGGCAGTTGAAAATACATCAGGATATCCCTGATAGGCCTCTGGGACTTGTATGATATTGGAAACCATGAGTGGTGTTTTCTGGTCTCTTAGTGGTTCTTTAGGGGGTGTCGAAGAGGGATCCAGGAATAGACAGTGGGACATACAAAACTCTGAGCCTAGGAATAGTGATCCTGCTGTCCAATTGATATACGGATTGTGCTTCTGTAACCAGGGCATACCCAATACCATGGGGTAATGAGCTGACTTAATGATGTCAAATGTAATCCGCTCTTGGTGATGGTTAATGGAAAGTTGAATCTCTTTTGTCTGCAGGCTTATGGGTCCGGAAGTGAGGGGTCTTCCGTCGATTGCTTCCACCGGTTGCATGATGCTTCGTGTCTCGTATGGAATATGATAACTAACAACCCAGTCTTGATCAATGAAAATTACCATAACTCTGCAGTCTACCAAGGCCAGAATGGGATAGGTCTTATTCTTGGAGGGCGACAGGAAAGCCTGTAGTATCACCAAATTGTTTTGTCCAGGAGAGTTCAGGAATGGAATTGATGTGGAACAAACATCTCTCTCCCGAAGCTCTGCTCCATCTAGGATCGGGAGCTGGCGTTTCCCGAACGCCGAGGAGGGGCTAGAGGACACTCCCTAACCAAGTGTTTGTCTGAGGCACAATACATGCACAACCCCGTATGAATCCTTCTTATTCTTTCTTGTGGAGATATAGGTCCACGGAAGGCTCCTATCTGCATGGGCTCTGGTTCAGAGACTGAGCCTGGGTTTGTGTCCGTCTTGGTAGTACTCTCAAAGGAAAACTTCAGAGGATTACCCCTGGATTTCTTCTTCTCTGCCTTCCTTTCCTGGATACCGAAATCTATTTGCATGGCATGGTCCATTAGTGCCTGGAATGAGTTTGGGCAAGCCACTCTGGCCAACTCATCCTTAATCTCCTCGTTCAGTCCTCTCCTGAAAAGGGTAAAACTCGCCTCAGGGGACCAATCAGCTTCCTTGACTAATTGCTTGAATCGGGTAACATAGGTGAGCATATCCTGGGATCCTTGCTGAAAGTCTAACAGGCTTTCCTGGGCACTATAGACCTGCTCTGGACTGTCAAACATGGTCGTAAGGGCTTGTATGAAGCCATCATAGTCATCTAGAAGAGCATCGCCCGAATTAACGAGGGGTGTAGCCCAAGTTAAGGCGTTTCCTGAAAGGTGGGAAATTATGAACCCCACCTTGCCCTGAGAGTTGAAAAGTAGTAGGGCTGAAAAGTAAAGGGGACCAAACATGAATCCAGGAATCCGCAAAGGGTTTTTGCCGGGCCATCGTATTTGTCCACTATGCCGCCCAGCAACACACTTTCTTTTGTGGCAGAATCACAGGATAGAACGAATTGTTTGAGAGCGGCGTTTTCCGCCGTTAGATTCTGCACCTCGGTTGATAGCTCTTGCATGCCACGCATCAGGTCCTGGTCCTGGACGGCCGCTTCCATGTCCATATCGAGTTCGGTCGGTTGTCGTCTCAAACTGTCAAGGAGTTCCCCCCTTCACACCTGAGTTCGATCCTTGCTGGATTTCTTGATCGATGTCTTCTTGCAGACTGATCGAGTCTTGAATAAGGCTGAACGAGTCTCTTCTGACTCCAGCGTGCGTTCAAAGTTCCGGGATGCAAGGATCCAGGAATCTGGGAAATTAACAGAGTGCGCAACTAGCACATGAGTCCAGGAATCAAGAAAGGAAGGAAAGGGACTAGGAATGGGGTAGGCTGGAAGAAGCAAGGGAAACAATACCGCGAGCTACGGAGCACACGTATGGTCGCTACTTCACAATAGCATTGAGAGGCACAGAGCTGCGGGAGGCGTGGTCTATAAATAGAACACGCTACGTGTAAGGTGTAGAGCGAGGAAGGTGTTTCACCATGGATGGCCATGTTGGAAGTACAAGGGAGCGTAAGCCCTGTTGAGACAAGGACCAGGAAGTCCAAAAGGGGCTTGTTCTGTAGTTCATGACACCCTTGTCTTGATGCTCTCTGGGCGCTGCTCGTCGATCAGGGATCGGCTGTGTACAGATCTGTGGAGGAGTCTCTCATCACTTCTACAGGGGCGCCCTGAACACCTTCCGATCCCGGCTCGACGGCTTCGTCCTCGACTCATTTTTGCCTTCTTCACCTTCATCGTATATGATGGAGCATATTCGGGCGCCATATTTGCTAGGCCATAAAGACTGCATATGGAAACTAAGGCACAATAACCATATACTAAAGTGACACGTCAGACACAAGGTTCGTTTCCCAAACAAGTCTGGTTTATTTCAAAGTATTCTCAATCGGCCGACTGGCTCTCACCGCCTCACGACGTGTGTTCCCAAACACCCCGAGATGCGAGAGAGAGCGAGCAGCACTCAAGCAGCAATATATATACATTTGACATAATCTTTGTGAAGGCAATTCGATCTGCCCACATACATGTTGTACAGGCTAGGTTTCAGTGATTGACAATTATGACAATTATGACACGTTAGGACAAGTCTTCATTCAGCCTAAACATAGTTATTCTAGCAAAGGCAGCAGAGACAGCTTTCTGTTATGGGGAGCATGGAGCTCTGGCTCAGCAAGGATATCATGTTCTTAGTAGGGAAACATCCCTTACTATGTTATCTGTGTGACTTGGGTCATGAGCTAAGGGTCAGATATTTCTGAAGCAGAATATACCATTCTCTGCGAAGGAGCACTGCTTTAAGGATATAATTCATGTTTCAACTGCCTTTTACTACAGCGTTTGCAAGACAACGCAGCACCTGGTCTGCTGATTAGATGTGGCTTCTGCTCGCCTTCAAGGACTTAGTGAGAGAGAAAAACAATGTATTTCTGCACAGTTTCACATTCCTGTCTGTGTTAGTATTCCAGCATTCAGGCCGTGGCCTCGCACTGTGTGTGAGTTCGAAGCATAGAATATATTTGCAAAGCCTTTTGACAGAAAGGAAAAAAGCGAATGGCCGACATTATACAAAATGGACACAATTTAGTTACGTTGACGATTCTTTGATTACGATGTTTGTCACATGATGCGATTGGTTTCTGGCCAACTTATTATACTTATCATTCGACTATCGGGTTACTTTTTTGGTATAACAACATGACAAAGGGCGCCAACAAGAAAAAGGGTCCCATGGATTAATTTGCTAGTCTCCAGCCCTCACCCCCAGAAGCAGTTACCCATTCCAATGCAAGCAAGGGAGAAACCATGGATGACAACACACGAGACGACCACCGCCTCCATACCATGTATGGTGGATTTATGGCAATTAATGTTAAACCGGATGACATTGTCACTACACTGGTTTCCCTAGAAGCAAAGCTTAAGAAAGAAAGCGGCCGCATCAATGAAGTGGAAACAAGAATCAGAATGACAGAAGACACTCTTGACCGACATGACCACGACATAACATCTCTCAAAACGGAACTCAATAAGATAAGGAACAAATGTGATGACCTAGAGTCGGGTTCTAGGCGCAACAACATCTACATTGTCGGCATGCCTGAATCAGCATGATGGAACATTTTGTTGAGAATCTCCTAAAGACACTATTTAATCCTTCCTTGCTCTCCACGCAGTTCCTAGTCGAAAGGGCGAATCGAACACTTGCCCCATCACCTCACCCAGGTGCGCCTCCGCGCACACTTATTATGAGACTGCTGAATTACAGGGACTGTGACACAATTCTGAAACTCTCTAGAGAACTGGGGACATAGCAATATGAATCCACTAACATTCACATTTACCTGGATTTTGCTGATGGAGTACAGGCGCAAAGGAAAGCGTATGACCCTGTAAAACGACTCCTCAGAGCGTGTCCAGTAGCATATTCTCTGATTTTCCCTGCTAAATTAAAAATCCAACATGGGTGCAGGACATACTTTTTTGAAACTCCAGCGGAAGCACTTAACTATTTCAAGGCCTCTTTAACTGCCTCTCTGCTGTACCAGAACAGAAAACCGAATGGTCCAATAAGGGGCGTAATTGATCAAGGTAACGTAAAAGACTGAACTTGCACCACAACATGTACAATTATCCAATTAGATGATACAGTAATCAAGCACGCAATAATATGGTAATTGAAGTTAAAATGGGGCACACTGGAGCAGGGTCAGGAGAACATGGCAGCCAAAATAGCACCTAGGGGAGGTTCCAATGTTCAAGGGGTAGTACATCACCGAAATCGGGTAGATGGTGCAGGTAGCTGGCCGTGAGGGGCGTTAGTCAAGTTAATGTAATATGGAGGGATGGGGGGGCTGGATCCAAGTCGGGTCCACACATTATCAATGAAAAGGAAGGTGGTAAAATTAGCATTTGGGCGAACGGGATGAAATAACAAAAATACAATAACAAAAGGTACATTGATATAGTAAAAGTTATGATACGCATACTAGAAATAAATGGCTGACAGTTTGAAACTAATATCATGGAATGTACGTGGGCTAAACAATCGGATAAAAGCAAGCAAGTTCTGGGCCTATTTAGAGCGCCACTCATCTAGTGCAGTGATGATACAGGAGACTCATGCCCTTGAAACGACACATATGAAAATTGCAACAAAGTGGGGAAAGCAAAGGTATTATACCACTTACTCATCACAAGCAAAAGGGGTGATCATACTAATACATACATCCATACATTTTAGTGCTGAATCTACCCACATCGACCCTAATGGTAGATGCGTGATTGTCACAGGAACAATAAATAACACAGCTATTACATTAGTGAACACATATGGCCCGAACATTGACGTCCCAGCTTTCTATGCCCACATGGCCACTCTGATTGGAAAGGCACAAGATGTCCCTGTGGGGTGGTGATTTCAACACAATATTGGATATAACCAAAGACGGATCTAACGCCAAAAACCGAGAAAAAACAAGAGCAGCCGAAATGATACATCAGATCATGGCACAATACACGCTTATTGATGCATGGAGAGAGGAACACCCAAACAAAGCAGAATTCACGTATTACTCCATGGTACATGATGCATTATCACAAATTGACTTTTGGCTGATAACAGCTACCTGGTCTGATAGAGTGTACTATTCCGCCATTCTACCACACACTCTGTCAGATCACTCACCAGTAGTGATCCATGTAAAACTAACGTCTGAAACCAAATCCCGCCCATTCTGGAGAACGGCTCCGACAGCGCTTATGGACACCACATTGGCTGAAGCATTAAGGATAGAAATAGGCAACTTTTTGGAAAATAATGAAGGGTCAGTCGTGAAATATGCCAGTATATGGGAAACATTTAAAGCATGGGTTCGTGACATGATGATCACCTCTATAGCTGGCATACTTAAAAACACGCGAAGGGAACTGGGTGAATTAGAAGAATCTCTGAAGAAACATGAAAATGAATATTGTAATACCAGTGACAGAGCACTTCTGGGTTTTATCAAGGGGAATCTATTAAAATTCCAGGACTTAGCGGACCACGAAGTCTGCTTCATAGTCAAACAAACACAAGCCTGAAGGTACTGTGAGGGGGATCGGCCAGGTCGACTGCTTGCGGGTATAGTTAGAGGAGAAAGGGAAATACAGCACATCACGGGCAGGCACAAGCCCAGATGGGAGCCATATCACCAATATTGGGGAGATAAATATAATGTTTATGAGATATTATAAAACCCTATACGCCAACTCGGACACCATAACCAAGGAAGAAGTAGATAGATGTCTTGATGAGACTTCTCTACCCTATCTGGACCATGAAGCAAGAGAGAAACTAAACTGCCCAGTAACACTGGAGGAGATTACGGAAGCTATTTCTTCACTCGCTTCTGGAAAGGCTCCAGGGCCCGGACAGACTGGGGATAGAACTCTATAAAACATATAAGGACATCCTTGCCCCTTGTCTACTGAAGGTGTGGGAGGAATCATGCAACATAGGTAGACGTCCATCTCTCTAACATAGGCAGAGATAACAGTCGTCCTGAAACCTGGTAAACTCCCCCAATGAGATGTCATCATACCGCCCATTATCAAAAAAAAATGCGGATGCAAAAATATTTACGAAAATCCTTGCAAACAGGCTTCTCCCATACATGCCTAGTTTAGTACATCCTGATCAATCAAGCTTCATCCCGAGCAGATCGACTGCCCTAAACCTACGTCGGCTATCCAGAACAATGGCCCAGATAGACCCAGGAGTATCTGCGGTGGCCGTCATACTAGATGCTGAAAATGTATTCGATTCAGTCTCATGACATTTTTTATTCAGCGTCCTGAAGCGGTTTGGCCTGAGGGACGGGTTTATAAATGACGTGAAATTACTATATACTAACCCAACAGCTAAAGTACATACAAACTGGAATTACTCCATTCCCTTTGCATTAGCGAGGGGTACACGACCGGGGTGCCTCTTCTCGCTTCTCTTATTGGCACTAACAATAGAACCGTTAGCATGCCGGATTAAGGATTTCCATGGCCACAGAGTAATACAAATATCGGACCCAGCACATGTAATCTCACTGTATGAAGATGAAACCCTTCTATATCATCGAAACCCCCCTAACACAAACATTAAGCCGGTGTTGGATGAGGTCAGGGAATTTATATTACACTCTGGTTGCAAAATCAATACAGCTAAGTCTGAATTATTTCCATTGACAGAGGACACTATTGAGCTGGCAAGCCTTCACGGGTTACGTTGGGCACAGACCACAGTTAAATACCTCAGGGTCATGGTGTCACGGGCGCAGAAGCTATCATGAAGAATATTTAAACACACTAGAACCTAAACTAAACCTGTGGACCAAATACCCAATCTCACTATATGGCAGAATCACACTCTTGAAGATGGTGGTGGCACCTAAATTACTTTATTTCTTCAACACTATCTCAATATGGCCAGGATAAAAGTTTTTTACCAGGCTACGCACACTAGCAGTACAATTTACATGGGGGGGGGAATGGCCCGCATGAAATGGGAAGCCCTTACGGAACTATATGACAGGGGCGGCCTGGCAGCCCCCGATTTTGATCTATTCTACCTGGCAGCTCAGGCACACTATGCAGGACACTGGAACACCACACAAGAAACTGGAGGGCTGTGGGGCATCTCCGACCGATCTCAAATCAGTCTAAGTGACCATTATGTAGATTCATGCTCATACGATCCAGTGCCCGCCACAGTGAATGCATGGAGGAATTAATGGCAGACTAGGCATGATCAACCCATGCTGCAGCAGCAGCATCCCATAATGGAACTGCCCCCGTCTCTCCCTTCATATGAAACAGCTATCCACGCAGCGTGGGACCCGGGCAGAGAAATGAAGCTAGACGACCTTTATCCAGGGGGTAGGTTTGTCATCATTGAAGACTTTAAAGCAAAACTAGGGGACAACCCAGTACGGGTGCTGCAATACTACTGTATGCGTGCAGCTATAAAAAAAAGAAGTGGCCAACGTTCCTGCAGGAACCTGAACCAAATGAATGTATGGAGGTGGTGGGACGGGGGTACTATCAGAAGGGTCTACTAGCTAGAATATATGCTAAGGTACAAAACGGGAAAGAACAACACAGCGCAGTGAGACTGAAATGGGAAAGAGATACCGAAACCACAATAGATGAAACAAAATGGCAGAAATACTACCGTTTTACAAAAGAAGTCTCGTTAAACGCACATGTTGAATAGATTACACTACACACCAGTGAAAATCGCACGATTCTTCCCCAACACTATAAATAATTGCCCAAAATGCGGAAACGAGGTGGCAGATACGATTCACATGTTTTGGAGTTTTCCTGTGGGAAAAGGTTTCGTGCAAAAGGTTGCCGAGGTGTTCCACGAAATAACTGAAATCCCCCCAATACTACTTCCTCTCAGGTAACTATTTGGAGATATTGGGAAAGCAATAGTAGCAATACGTCGACTCATCAACATGGGATGCATAATAGCTCAAAAGTGTATTTTATTCAAATGGAAATCCACCCTAGCAGCGACAATTCAGAACCGGCTTAAAGAGTTCACTTTTGCAAATGAAAGAGAGGAGGGATATGTGGGTACAGATATAATAACAAGCAGACCGAAAGATATATGGGGCCCGTTCCGAGAATACATGAACAAGATACAAAGCTGAGTATGAACCATGGTAACAATGTACTGTATGCGCTTCCGGTAAAAGAAATGCAGTGTACATGTATGAAGTTACCAGAATGATGATACATGAATCATGTCACTTATATGTAGTAAAAAGATCATGGGCCTCATTACGACCCTGGCGGACAGCCGTGCCTGTAATACGCCAGTCTTTTTTTTTCCGGCGCCCTGGAATGGGCAACTACCGGGGTATTATAACCCTAGCGGACCCGGTAATTGCTCATTCCAGGGCGTCGGAAAGAATTTGGGAAGCTGCATGCACCGCACCATTCATGAATGTTGCTGGTGAATGCGGCATGCTGTGCTCGCGGGTGCCACTCTGCCGGACCTGGCGGGCAGAAAGGCACCCGCGAGCTCAATTCGTAGTTTGCCGGTCCGGGAACTAAGGTACTGGCAAGCTTACCGGTACCGTAGTTCCCGGAACGGCAAACTTGCAATGAGGCCCGTGTATAAGACGTTTGTTTCCCAGTAACCCAATGCAAACAAGTTAAATAAAGCTTTTAAAAAATAATAATCATGTGCATTAGTAGTGGGTCTTGGGATGCATGTTTGAGATGGCCAGTTATGCCGCTCACCCATCTGTGATTTAAAGAACAAAGGGAAAAGTGTGATTTACCCTCTAAAATATTTCTAACATCTCTGATTGTGTTATGTTGCACCCCAAACGTTGTTTTTGTTCTATATGTTACTAACTTGTTAGATCAAGAATCAAGAATGTATGGCAACATTAGAAAACAACGAGGTATTCGTGTTCCAGTGGCTTGGCTGAGAAGGGAAACTGGGATGTTTGGGCGTGGCCACATCATTGTCTCAGCATTGCCTGCTTCCAATGGGTGGCGTGCCTATAATATTTATTTATTTAGCTACTGTGTTTGATTGGCAAGTTGATGAGAACCTGACGATAGGAATAGCGATTGCGGTGATGACCTTGATAATTCTGCTAGTTGGACCGAGGTGTTTGTTGGTGAGCATTTATTGGAAGCCGGGAGCAGTTCCGCTGCCGCGTCCTGTCTTTTTAGCTCCTTAAAGATTCCTTAAAGTCTCCCGGGCAGATTTCCCTCAAGCATGTGATTCTTGCTCTGGCTGCTTTAATATGAACCGTCTTGCATCTAAGGGTAGTGAGTTTCAGAAAGAAAAACATTATTTATGGGGGTTCTCAAGCTATATTATGCTATGGACTTGTACCTTTTTAAGGCAGTCAGCATGATGTGCAGTGTTTAATGAGTTATGGTTTAGATTGATAAATGGAAGCAATTGTAGTGAACCCCAACCTGAGGAAACCATTTGAAATGGCTCCTATAGGTCCTTTATTGACTTTTAGATTATGTTTTATGAAACTGGGACATTCACATTTTACGACAAAGCCTAAATCACCTGTAATGAGTCATTGAAGAAAGAGACAGTGGGGTCGATTCATGGAACAAACGTGCGGCGAAAATCCCAGCGCAAGCAGGCGCAAGGTGGCGCAAGCGTGAGAAATCAAGCGCACGCACACGCGTGCGATTCAAGGAAGGCACTGCGCTTGTTTCCCGCTGGTCGTGAGCCAAATCCATGCATGTCGCACACGGGCACACACGTCATCAAACGGCGTGCGCTTCGCGTACAGCAAAAGCGCACATAGCGCGGCGCACACAACAAAAGTTGGCGGAACAGTGGGCGTAACACGCGGAATGGGGAACAACTTGTGAAAAAGAAGGCGTAACTGGGGAAGTACTGCAGGTAACTACACGGAACGCCCACACGCACACGAACAACCCGTATTCATGGATTCGAATACGGGAAACCCGCGCACGGCAAAAGACGCGCACAGGCGTCAACGCGTCCGCCACACGAAGGCAGGCGGAAGCATCCCCCCGCACAGTATAAAAGTGCGCGCAAACAACAAACACGTATATACAGCTACGATGAATGCCCCATTTGTCGCAGCACTGATCGTGGGACACCGCAGGTGGAGGAGAATAGCCAGGGCACACATTTTCTCACCACGGACAAGCCTTTTTGGGATGCCTGACAACCAGGTCTATGGCAGGTATAGGTTTCCACCCCAAATCATCCTAGACCTGGTCAGGGAGTGGGAAGATGACCTTACATCCCCCACCCTTTGCTCCCAAGCATTGAGCCCCCTGGAGAAGGTGCTCAATGTCCTGCATTTTTTGGCCACTGGGTCATTTCAGCGGACTACTGCCATAGTGGGGGGGGGTCTCACAGGCCACGCAGTCACGCTGCCTACACCAGGTCTTGGCAATCATGACAGCGCGCCCCTCAGTCCGCAGGCACATATACATGCCCAGAACACCCGCAGGAAGGCAGGCCGTTGTCCTGGATTTTTACAGGGTGACACACTTCCCCAAAGTGCTTGGTGCCATAGATTGCACCCATGTGGCCCTACGTCCACATAGGGCCACTGAGCACATCTACCGAAACCGGAAACACTGGCATTCCATCAATGTACAGGTGGTATGCGATGCAAAGGGAATCATCACCTCTGTCTATGCAAACTACCCTGGCTCCACCCATGACAGTTTCATATACAGAATGTCCACCCTGAGCCGGGCCCTGGAAGCTGGGCAGCATGGCGACACATGGCTCCTAGGTGAGTACAAATGCCCTTGCACATGCATGCATGTCACACACACACACACACAAATACACAAACCCCAATAATCACAAGCATTTTCACCTCCCCAGGGGACAGTGCCTACCCTCTGAGCAACCACATGATGACACCAATCCAGAAACCACCACACCACCCCAGGTAAGATACAACGCGGCCCAGATTGCAGCCAGGGCCATAGTGGAGCGCACATTCGGAGTGCTCAAGTCACGCTTCCACTCCCTTGACCGCTCTGGCGGGCAGCTACTCTATGCACCCCCAGTAGTGTGCAGGATCATTGTGGCAGCATGTGTCCTGCACAATGTTGCAACACGACAGGGCGTACCGGTGGACATGGTGGTGCCCCCACATCCCCAACCACAGGCGCTGCCCATGGGAGGGGATTGGGCACGTGGCGAGGAAGGCCGGACCCAGCTTGTGGCCACATTTTTCACCTAAACTCCCACCCCTGCGGAGTGCACACAGGCCTGGCACATACCAGGTGACCATCGATGATGACAAAGAGACAGTCAACTGTCACAACCTTACCACCCTGAGATTGTTGCCATGGAAGTGCCACATTGTGTGCATCCCTAGCTACTTAAACACAAGCTATCCTGTGTGACCAAAAGGCACACATATGATATATGATATGATATGATATGGCATTTGTAACGCGCCTATACACAAGTGTTTCAAGGCGCGACGAGGCAGGGAGGGGGGAACAAGGGAAGACAGACAACGATCCTACTAGGCCAGGTGTCATTTAGATCGCGCAAGTGCAGGGGTAGGGTGAAGGGAAAAGTGCAAGGGGAAGGGGAGGGGGGAGTGCAGTACAGGGTAAGTAGAATAAAAAATAAATAAATAGTCCAGCTGGTGGCAAGTGCAAAGGTAAGTGCAGACAAGTGATGGGAAGGGGGGGCTGTAGGGATACAGAGAGAGAGCGGAGAGAGATCTACCCCCAGCTCATTGCTTCGAGAAGAGGCTGACCCTGACATGCAAGGCGAGTGAATCACACACACCTGCAAAACAGGCCATGACCATCACTGTTATGTCACTCAAACCCTCCCAAACCACAACATGACATGGCAAGCAATAGCCATACACCAACACAGCACCAATAAGGTACACATTGCCATGTAAAAAATGTAAATTGGCATCAGACAATGATGCCTGACATGGAATCAGATCAAATGACTGACCAACACCTTCCCACCCAAAATAAGTAATTCCCAAATGCATTACAAAAGTTGTAGCCGTAACATAACAATGAATGCCTGTCTACATGCACATTGTGCATTGCAAAATCAACACTGCAGCTTCTGTGTGCTGTGTCCAACTCCTGCAACACACTGCTCAGCGCATAGCACAGTGAACAGCCATTGTGTGTGATGCACACCCTGAGCATCACATCTAAGCGACAAACCACATCAAAAAGCAAATTAGGCATGTACAGGATCCATAATTGGTCACAGAACATGTGCTGCAGGGACACAGTGGGCAGCAGAAGGCAAACAGAGTGTTCACGTGGATATCGAAGGGTGGTTGTACATGTAGTGCATCATAGTGCGAGTGTGTGGGTCAGTAAGGACATGCACTCAACATATGCATGTGCAATCAAGTGACCATCAGTGTCCTCTACACATCACATGTGAACATTCACCATGTGTACACCCAGCATGTCAAACCACAACTATTCCCTCACACCTGAAAGGTAAACACAACACATGAACAGGCATTGATCAGCAGAACACATCATGTACATAGGATACCACAATTACAATGTCAGGGTTCCCATCACACGTCAGGGCAAGGCAACTATGAACAACAAAACACCCCCCCCTCCCTCACAAATGACCATGACCCACTGAACAACTGCACCTGGGTCATGGAGCCTTCAACCCTCAATTTCACCTGGCCACAGGATCACCTTTCCCCTTCGTTACCATCTCCCACCTTGTGTGTAAAAAGTTGCCTGCACCCTCAGAGTCCACCTTCATTTGCAAAAACACAAAATCCAAGGCAGAAAAACGAACCAGAACAGCCTCCAGTCGATGACTTGAAGTAGCAGTACCTCACAAAGGCCAAGTACTACCACAATGATGTAACAACCAAGGTAGCACAGCAAAACAATGTCACAACAGGATGTGAACCATGTGTGGTACATAACATAGAATGATGCACCACGATCGGATGTGTACTGTCACAGCTCCGCTGTACAGGCGGAGGAGTGGCACGAACCAACCACCCCCACCGTGGTCTGGGTGCCTGCAAGGTCAAACTCACACAGGCCTCTGAGACCCTGGTGGGGAAGGAGGGTCAGGGATATGCAGTTGGGACAGGCGTTGGCACACTGGATAACTGGAATGAGTGGCAGGAGAGGGGAGTAGGAATGACACGTGAAAGTAGGGAATGCACTAAAATGTAGTACTTGCATTAACACATACACAATCATAACAAACTTGTACATCATTGTCAGGGCCTTCCGGAGTCCAGGCGCAGGAGTGGCACGAACCAACCACCCCCTCTAGGGTTTTGGCGCCTGCAAGCTTGGGGCTTACACAGGCATCCGCAACCCCAGCGGGGAAAGAGGGTTAGGGAACGTTGGTTGGATAGGTACGGGAAGCAGGAACACCGGGTAGAGGGTACAGGGTTGAGAATTGGATAGGACTCGGGGTGATTAGGGAAAAAAAAACATACCAAATTGAATTACACATTCATCCATGCATTAGTGCACCCCCCAAGTTTGAAAGAAAAACAACAAGACACTTAGCTCTGGTTTTGAGTGCTGGCCTCCTGCCTGCGCACTCTCAGGTCCGGTTAGAGGAGCACTTCAATGCTGCAAAGAGAGCCACAGTTAATAATCTGTGCGTGCCCAAAACACACAAACACACCACCAAATATGCCCCATAGCAACAAACTACTCTACAAACAGACAATCTGGTGTGGATGCTTCGTACCCATACGTAATATTACCCCTGTGATGGTTCATACACAGTCAATGCAGTAAGTCAGGCACCGGTGGGTGCGTGGCAAATGGAACACCAATGTGTCACGATTCACACAACATGCAATGTTCCCTGGGTAAGCAGACAGACGCATATAGCAAGGTATGACTTCAGAAAAAGTCGTGTTCCACCATGACCGAAACAAAGTAGGCAGTGCATGTTTCAAAATGTACATGGAAATTAAATGCACTGCACCCAAGTCTGTCCCTTGCTGTATGTCCCTGTGAGCTGCTCCTTTCCATGTCTTGGAAGGCTACATGGGTGATACAAGTGCCTCAATTGCCCATGGTGGACCGGAGGGTATGCGCCACTGCCCCTGCAGGTGCCCCAGACAACCTTACAATCAACTAGCCATCAGTCCACCATCACATCTGAGCTGTATTGTGCGCTTCAACACCAATATTCATCCAAGCTCACCGTCAGTGCTGCTACTAAGCATGCATGTGCAACTGGCCTGGTGGAAGCTTTACTGTGTTGTGGCCCCCCTGTGCTGCTCACCTTGCCTGGAGTCCCTTGAAACACGTCAGCAGTTCTAGGATGTTTGTCTGCAATCCCTGTGCCTCTGCTTGCGCACACATGTGCATGTGGGCACCACCAAACGTGTCCAGAATCCAGACGTCCAATGGGCCATGTCTACTGGCAAAGGTGGTCTGGAGGCTCATCCCCCTGCAGAAAGGGCATGAAACACATGATTAATGCTTTAGAGTCATCTGTGTGTGTCCCTTCAGGCATCTCATTACTGGACCATGTCAGAGACGTACATCAGAAATCACACCATCAGTCCGTCTTTCACATCCAAAGTGTGGAACACACTATCTACGGCATGAATTGCAACAAGCACGTGTACAGTAAAGATAAGAAACATACTACACAATGCATAGCAATGAATGTACACATTAATCATGAAACACCCCATCTAGCAAAAGCAGAACAGTGGTCAATAACACCGCAATCATCCCCACTAGGGGTGTTAACACAAGTTACACAGCACCAGACATGCCACAGATATGACAGTCCAAAGCCCTTGTGTAATAGGCTGTTACACCGAACCATCCTTGCGAGCCCATGGATAAGGGAAGCAGGAGTGGCATATGTGAGTCAAGGACCCCAAGCAGCAAACACATACACAAGACAAGCATGAAGGGCCCAGCTGGAACAGACAGTGGATGCTTTCAAAAGCCACAAAGCACCGCACCGTCACATGAAAGCACAATAGACAAGCAATTTTAAACTATATTAACTAATTACACTAACTATGAAAAACCTACATTACCTAATTAAACTAACTATCAAACAAAAACTTAACTAACTTAACTAAAAGAAAAATCAAATATGGCCACATACGACCCGGGGGGGGGAGGCACCCAGGAGGGGGGAGTACAGGGTGCTGCTCAACACCCACATGCGATGATGCTGAGCCAAAAAAACAACCTCCATGGGCTCAACGCCTGCACAGCCCGACCTATGTGCGAGATAGATTGTCGTCCGAGTCTGGCTCATCCTGGAAAGGAGGACGTGGCACAGTAGCCTGGCCACGCCTAGCCGCAGCTTGTCCCTCGACGGCAGCAAGTCTGCCAGACGGGTGAGCCTGGTTCTGTGTGGCGATGTGACGTAGGTCTGCATGCAGAACCTCACGTGATACACGTGCTTCCTCTTGCAAGGTAGCACGTGTAACACGGAGTTCCTCCTGCAAGGCCTGGCTGGACAACCGCTGCACCTCCCGGCAAGCCTGTAGCTCAGCCGAGATGGTATGCTCAAGCTGTGCAAACCTCTCCTCTGCCCGCTGCCTCTGGGACATCAGAAGGACACCCAGAGTGGATTTGAGGGAAGTATACTCCTCCCTCAAGGCCTCCATGTGCGCCTCTGCGTGAGCAGCAATTGCTTTACGCAGAGACGACATTTCAGCCTGGCGTGCCCTGTCTGAAGCCGCCGTGCCCTGTCTGAGGCCACCATGCCCAGCCTGAGTGAGCGGGCCGTGGACCGTGCCGCCTGCTGCTGGAGAAGCACCTGCCTAGCAGGGGGGAGCACAGATCGGGCCACACGCTCCATGTTCTCAGCGATGTTCTCCATTGCTGCCCCCTGCCGTTCAGAATTTGCAGTCATGTTTTGCTCCCACTAAGTATACTGCGGTTGCGTGTGGCAACCGCGTTGCTGGGCTTGACCCCTGCGGGACCGAAGGACCGGGTGTCCTCGCTGTGTTGGCACCGCCCGCGGCTGCACGACTACATGCCCCCGTCGACGTGATGTCCCAGGCACATCAGTGACTGGTGTGGAGGGTGACCCTGCGTCCCAATCCACCACGGGCGGAGGTACCAAGACTGTCTGACCCCTCAGTGCAGGTGTCGCGGACAGAGGAGTGTCCACATCAGAATCACTCACCCCTGACACATGGACTTGATGCTCATCCAAACCGACATGGACGTCAGAGTCGTCATCAGGGCTGGACTCATAGGCAGCCAGAGACAAGATAAACTGTAGCACTTGGGGGTTTTAGTGGCCTACCACCCCACGACCCCCACTTGTGCCGGGTTGATGTAGTGGTAACAACCCTGTGTCTGGCATGACAACACCATCCTCCGGCTCCATTGCGTCATCATCTGAAAAATATAGAGAAAAAAGGTCACTACACATGTCAGAAGCACACAACACACACACACACACCGACAACAAACACATCAGGCAGACATGTGACACACAAAATAGAACCTGGCATGCATGCTGGGTCAACTTTGAATTGCTTCTGTGATCAGACCTGTTGAAAGGTGGCAGTTTGCATAGAAGTGGGTCTATGCAGTGCAGCAAATGTGTATGTCACTCACTACCTACATGTACAAGGACTTCATGGTGTGTGTCAGGAAATGTGAAGGCAGTGCAAGGTCAACTTCAGGCATCACGTGCAATGTGCATTCAATGGGTAGCATATCTACAAGCAAAGCACCCCTCCACCCAAGTGCAAAAGCAGGGATGCCTAGCATGGTATCAAAAGGCTGTCCATAGACCTGTGTATTGACAGGCAGTGTTGACTGGCATCAACAGCTTAATGTGATTCAAGTGAAAACACTGCAAATGATGATGGGACAGTAAGCAGGACACATGATGAAACCTCTGGAGGCCGCCCATGTGTGAAGAAGACACTACAACAGTCGGACAGAGTCATTGGCCATTAAACAGGCTGAGGCCTGTGACCCACACAGATTGTCAGACCCTAAACATGTGTGCAACGCAGTACTGAGCCACAGTTGACATGGGAAGGCTGATGAGATGCCATGCAATGTATGTCACCCGGGACTTGTATTACAGTGATCATCCATTCAAGGACACATAGGGGCATGCGTGCAATGCACATGGAGCATGAATGGGCACTCGTGTCCCTGCGGGGCATCTGACCTCTGCACAGTACAAGTGAGATACCCTGCATCAAGTACTAAGGCTGTACCACACAGCATATGTCTGGTAGATTGTCCGCTGGAAGTTAGCATGTGCACAGGACGCATGAACAGGAAAGTACCCAATGGCAAGATTGAAGCAGACCAGTGCAAAGGTGGAACTGGGGTGCAGAGTGGCGGAGGAGGGTCAAGGGAGCATGCCTACATGGAGTACCCGCATGCAGGCAGGCAGAGGACACATGCACGTCAGTCATGCTATGACATTGTGCCTGGGCTGAGAGGAAGGTCACCCCACGCTACATGCAGAAGGGCCAGTGAGCTGGAACATGGACCGGAGGGGTATACTGGTAACCAGCATGTGAGTAGGGTGCAATAGTGGTGATGCGGACACTCCCTGTCTGCTCCACATGTCCACCATCCAGCACAGCAGACATGCATCATGAAAGCATTGCATTATTGCACATCAGAACCATGTACACGTCACATGTAGTGGCAATCATGCACAACACATCCCACAAGTAAAACACACACGTCCTCAACAAACACGCATCAACACTCACTGGACTGGGCATCAAAGTCCAGCATCTCTCCCACTCCTTCGACCCATTCAGATGGTATGAACTCTGCAACGAGTGACTCATGCGGAGTGAGCTCTTCCTCCTCTGGTGCAGGCCCACCGCCAGTCACCAGAGTCAAGTTGTAATTTGGGGCACGCTTAGCCTTAGCGCTGCGTTTGAGGTCATTCCAACGCTTTTTGCACTCTTGCGCCGTGCGCACCTCATGGCGAATGAACTGACATGTTCCGCAACTTGCTTCCAGTGGGTGTCACGGTGGGCAGCCGTAGTCTGACTATTGGCACCCACTACCATGTCACAGCTGTGGCCCCGCACGTAGTCCACGAGGAAGTCCATTTCCTGCTTGCAGAAAGGCTTCTTCCTTGACGTGCAGGAGGTCGTGGCTGTCTGTGGGGTCCCAGCCTGTGCTGCAGGTGCAACCTTCCTCCTCTTGGACTGTGGCGCAGACCCTGGCTGGCTAATGCCGCCCTGACACGGATGGCCAGTGGGTTCGGTGGATTGAGCCAAGGGAGTGGCAGGTGGAGGGACGACCAAAGGCCTGACTTGTGTCAGTGGCAGCTGGGTGCCCTCTAATGGACCCTGCGCAGCAACATCCGCTGTGGCAGGGTCATTGACCGCAACGGTCCTGGTTGGCAGACTCACAACCGGGTGGTGTTGGGTGCATCTGCCCCTGCACTTGCCAACACCCGGCTGTTTGGGGCAGCAGATGACATAACTGCCCCAGGGACACGTGTCAGAGCAGCCCTGCGTGCCCCTACGGTTTCCCTCCTGGCCTGTTGGAAATCTTCCAAGGGCTCCTCAAGTGCCAACGCAGCCTGCGCTGGCAGACCCTGAGCCTGGGTGGCGGTGTCCACAGCTGCACCTGCAGCTACCACTACCCTTGGGCCCGTGGCAGTCGATGGAACGGACTGCCGGGTCACACGGGCGCCAGTGCCAGATGCAGAAGCTGCATCTCCCGGAACCACAGGGGGTGGTGGCATGACTGCACCGACACATGGCACAACATTGTTCTCAAGTGGCACACCCCTGCCTCTTCCCCCTCTGTGGCCGCCCTGGACACCCTGGAGTCCCCCTACTCCCTGGTCACCACGGCCACGTCCCCGACCATGCCCGCCACGAGGAGTACGCCCAGCTGAGGCGCCCCTCACCTTTGGTGGCCTCCCAACCATGGCACAGATGTAGTAGTGCCGGCACAGATGGAGTAGTGCCAATGGGAGGTGTACACCACAATTGACCTGGGCAATTGGGGTGAAGGGGGTGGGAAGCAAGATGTTAACAGCCCTCCTGCACCTGCAAGGCTGTATGTGACCCCGGTGATGTAGTGACGGGTCACGCAACGCTCAGGCACCCCAAAACTGCGGTAAAACCGTGCACGCAACCCTGCAGCCTACGTGCATGGAATCAACCTCCCGCAGTACGCGGTGGCACCCAGTAACACGAATAACGCATACGCGTGGGACAAGCAGGCTACAATGACCTTGAAAATGGGTACGATACACAGGGGCACCCGCAGTGGGAAAAATAGCGTGTGCGACTCACCGTCTGACTAGCGCGATGCAGAAAAACACGCGTAGCCAATACCCCCGCCAAAAGAAGAGATACGTCCCTGATAGCTGTGAAGTTGTGATGGCGCGCGAAACAACAGGAAGCAGCAACACACGTCAGTCTCCACGAAAGGCACGTACAGCGAACTGCTGCCCCCGCTCACCTTTAACCCGTGCTGAGGGAAACGCCCGCGCGCGTCACGTCACTTACGCGCATAGGCCCTTTCCTCGGATTACACGCATTCACACGCGGACGTGCAGTTTTTTCACGCGCGCTGAACCACTATGCTAACGTCATGAGGGAAACGCCCGTGCACGCCCGCGCGCGTCACGTCACAAAGGCGCTTACGGTTGAAGGGCCTTTGGTCCAATGAAAGCGCGTACGAGTGCTGACGCGCTTACGCGCTAGGGGCCTTTCCTCGAATTACACGCTGACGTGCACATTTTTCACATGCCAAATCACTCCGTATCAAGCTGGCCACGTGAAAACACACGGAAGACCACGCTCCTGCCCAAAAGGCCGAATCACTGCCCCCCAGAGCCCCGAGCAAGCTCCCACCTGCCATCTGCTGCTGCCTGACTGCCTGCTGCCCACGTGCCCTCTTATTTGCTGCCTGCACATCAGCCAGGGGTGCAGTTGCTGTGACCACCCCTGCTGGAACTGAAGACTCCTGACTGGGATACCATCGCTCCACAGCCCAGCCCCAAGACCCAGTTGCCCACCCACACCTGCCTCTGGGGTTGCCATGTCGGGCACTACACCATCTGGCACCACTGGCAACCCCCAGCCAGAGAGGCAGAGGGGCACCAGCTTCACTGCCACCGAAGTTGATGTCCTGGAGGAGCAAGTCCTGGGGCAGTATGATGCCCTCTTCGGAACAAGACGCGCCAACAAGGAAGGACGGACTCGGATCTGGACCGACATCGTGACTGCCATCAATGCGGAGGGGGTGGCAGTCCGCGACTTCCAACATGTCAAGAAGCGCTGGGAGGACTTCAGGTCCAGGACCCTCAACAAGGCCCGGCGCCTCTTGAAGGCAGCGGATGCTAAGGGGCGCCGGGGCCACCTGTCGGAACATCAGGTGAGGGTCCTGGAATGCATATGCCCAGCACTCCACGTCCAGGTCCTTGAGAGGCAGACCCGTCTGGAGTTGAGCGGTAAGTGTACATGCATACTGATTGGAAGCTGTGCGTGTGGTGGTGTGCCAGTAGTGTGCAGGTTGTACATGTGGTTTTCTAGGGCCATGTATGGATGTGTATGTACAGGGCTGTGAGGCTGACACATGCAAGTCCTTTCATGTGTGAGACACATGGATGGTGTATGTGTGGGTAAGCATGCAAGCCAAATGCAGATGTGTGAGCACACATGTTTGGATTACTGTGTATGTCAGTTGGCATGGTTGTGGTGTCACACATGGATGTTGGTTCCAGCTGCATGTATCTGCACCGTGTACATGTGCATGTGTGTGTATTTGACAAGGGTGCAACAGTGATGCAACATGGATGCATGTGACACTGATATGTGGAAGAGTGATTGGCAGATGTGACATGGATGCCGATCTCAACACTGCGACAGTTGGCGGAGGTGTACACATGCATGTAAGTGTGGTGGCGTGTGTGCATGTGTAGTGCAGCTCCTGTGTTTCATGTGATGTCTGGCTCACCTTTGGCTGCTCATGCTGTTGTATGTGTATGGATGGTGTTGGCTGTTGCGATATGGCTGTGGAATAGCTCATGTGTGTGAGTCGAAATGACATGTGTGTTGGGGATTGTGATGCCATGTCTGAAGTTTGACAATGCCACTCATGTACAACTGTCATGTGTGTATGAGTCCATTGTACAGTGCCCTGATGCCTGTGTTTTATTTCTCCCTGTCTGCAGCGTCAACTGATGAAGAGGGCGGAGAAGGTGCTGTGGAGCACAGCGGCAGGGATCGCACCGCCAGCCGGAGACGCAAGGCCCGGCTCCCCTCCCAGGTTGTCATCTCATCGGGGAGTGAGGAGTCCGGTGCCGCGTCCCAGGCCGCAGCTGCCGAGGGGAGGTCCAAGAGACGGAGGTCGGAGTTGGACTCCTCGGCAGCAGAAGGGGCAGCTGAGACCCCACAGGGCCCAACGGAGGAAGATGGCATGGAGTCATCCAGGTTTGTGGGGGGTTTGGTGGAGGAGGAGGCCGTGCAAGGGACAGAGACGGGGTCTGGAGGTGGGGATTCCACTGGTGCTAGTGGTGCAGTGCAGGATCAGGGACAGGAGGCAGCACAGGCCGTCGCGGAGGTGCCTGTGTGCAATCCTGTCCCTGATCCTGTCACTGTATCATCTCGGCATCGGCCGGAGGGCAGGAGGACCCTGGACGGGAAGTGTCTTCCATGTGGCAGCAGTTGGGCCATGCGATAGATGCCGAGCGCCAGCGGGTGGAAGAGGCACGGCTCACGATGGTCAGGGCAGAGAACTCCATGCGTAGGGCCCTGAGGCGGGCCCAGTGCCTCGAGGCCATTCGCAGGGACCTGGAGATCCAGATGTCATCGTCCCTGCGAACCCTCAGGGCCATGGAAGAGGGCCGCCTCCGGGACATCGAGCAGGAGGTTGATGATGCTCTGGCCCGGGACATCAACATGTGAGCCGTTGGACTTGCCCGCTGCCCTTGTAAATAGTTAGATAGTGTTAGGTTTCCTTTGGTTTTTTCTTTATTTTGGTTGCGCTTGGACAATGCACCACGTTTCTGTATATAGTTTTTTTATTAGGTAGTTTTTGGTAGGTTTCATTTCCTCAGTTGGGATCATGGACCCTGGATTGTTCATCTGTATATAGTTCACTATTGGATTCATCTTCTTTTTTTTCGGATTACCCCATGGAGCAATGGTTTTCACTTTTGTTTTTCCCTTGGATTTGCTTTGTTGGACTGTGACTTTGGACACCTTTCCTTTGGATTATGATTTCTTGTTTTTCATTATTTTACGGACATGCAGCTTTTCTTTTTTTATTCACATTGTTGTTTGTTTGATTTTAATTACATTCATGTTGCTTTTAATACATTCTTTTCTTCATACTTCGATGTGTGGTATTATCTCATTGTTTTCATGCATGTCATGATATGGGTTTTGACATTCACTTGCACCCATTGTGTGTGTGTGACAGACATGTGTTCATTTACATACTTGCCATTGGGGTTGTATCATGTAATTGGCATTTCTATGTGGGTGGATGCAATACTTGGGTGGGTCTTTGGCATGTGGAGGCTGCCCATAAGGGCCAGGGATCTAGATTGTGATGACGTGTTGGCTGGGGGACATGTGTCGGGGCCTGCTGGCAGGTGCTCCGCACTGCTGGGGTGTGGGGGTGCAGGCGACATGTGTGGGGGCCTGCTGGCAGGTGCCCCACACTGCTGGGGGGTGGGGGTGCAGGGGACAAGTGGGGGTGCCTGCTGGCAGGTGCCCCTCAGTTCTGGGGGGTGGGGGTGCAAGGGGACATGAGTGGGACATGAGTGGGGGCCTGTTGGCAGGTGCCCTGCACTGCTGGGGGGTGGGGGTGCAAGGGGACATGAGTGGGGGCCTGCTGGCAGGTGCCCCTGACTGCTGGAGGGTGGGGGTGCAAGGGGACATGAGTGGGACATGAGTGGGGGCCTGCTGGCAGGTGCCCCTGACTGCTGGGGGGTGGGGGTGCAAGGGGGACATGAGTGGGACATGAGTGGGGGCCTGCTGGCAGGTGCCCCTGACTGCTGGGGGGTGATGGTGCAAGGGGACATGAGTGGGACATGAGTGGGGGCCTGCTGGCAGGTACCCTGCACTGCTTGGGGGGTGGGGGTGCAAGGGGACATGAGTGGGGGCCTGCTGGCAGGTGCCCCGCACTGCTGGGGGGTGGGGGTGCAAGGGGACATGAGTGGGACATGAGTGGGGGCCTGCTGGAAGGTGCCCCTGACTGCTGGGGGGTGGGGGTGCAAGGGGACATGAGTAAGACACGAGTGGGGGGCTGCTGGCAGGTGCCCCTGACTGCTGGGGGGTGGGGGTGCTGGGGGACATGAGTAGGGGCCTGCAGGCAGGTGCCCCTGACTGCTGGGGGTTGGGGGTGCTAGGGGACATGAGTGGGGGCCTGCAGGCAGGTGCCCTGCACAGCTGGGGGGTGGGGGTGCAAGGGGGTAATGCGTTGGTGATCACAAGTGCAAGGTGACGTGTGGCTTGGCTGGGGGGGCATGCCCATGGTGGATGGGCTGCCTGCGGGACATGACCAGGGGTGCAGAGTAGAGGGAACACCTGGGAGGACCCACACTGCCAATTCACGTGTAGGAATCCCCTGCACCCCCGAAATACAGGTACCCCACTTGCACAGGGCCTATCACGTGTGGAACTTCCCACGCATCCCAGTAATACACGTACCCTGCTGAAATCGCGTGTTAAACTTCCCCGCACCCCAGAAATACACGTACCCTGCTGAAATCGCGTGTGGAACTTCCCGCGCACCCCAGAAATACACGTACCCTGCTGAAATCACGTGTGGAACTTCCCCGCACCCCAGAAATGCACGTACCCTGCTGAAATCGCGTGTTAAACTTCCCCGCACCCCAGAAATACACGTACCATGCTGAAATCGCGTGTGGAACTTCCCGCGAACCCCAGTAACACACGTTCCCCGCTTGCCGTGTGCTGTGTAGCGGCCCTGTATACTGGTTTAGGGTTAGCGCAGCCCTTTGCGCTGGATTGGGGATTTTGATGGCTTTTCCTTGCGCGAGGGGCGTTCTTGGGGGCGTTACTGGCGCTGCTGCAGGGTCGCTGCGCCACTCTGAGCCGCAGCTGCTTTTGGTGGCTAAAATCCATGAATACGCTGTGCGCCGAAATGGATTTTAGCGCATGCGGCTGGCGCAGACTATCGCACGCGCACACTGTGTGCCAGCCGCCTGCGCCACTTGTGCGCTAAATTCTATGAATTACCCCCAGTCTGTTTTGGTGTCATCCTTATAACATCCCAGGGAGAATCACTGTGTCATGCGTTGCCCCGACCGCCAACCCCCCATTGCGTGACATGATAGAGCAGCTCCAATAAGGGCCTCTAAAAGAAGGGTGTAGGGGGGTAACTATTGATTGCCTGCAGTTGTAGTTTGACAACGAATGCAAATGAAAAAATAAGTTGCACAAGCTAATCAGGTTATCAGCTCAGCCCCCATTGATTACAATGACATTAGGTCCCCATCAAAGCTCCTATCGACTTCAAACTCCTCACCATCACCTTCCGCTGCCCATACAACACTGCCCCCCACCTCATAAACCATATCACCAAGAAACACAACACAACGCAATCTCTGTTCTTCCACCACATCTTCCCTGCACATACCTAGATTTTCCAGAAAGAGAGCTGGGGCCTCCTGCTTCACCGGCCATCGCTCCCACACTCTGGAATACCCGCCCTCTGCATATCCAAAGAGACCCATCTTACACACTCTTTCGAAAGCAAGTAAAAAGCCTACTATTTAACAAATATGTGTAACTCCGCAGCCTATCATCAATTTATGCTTACGATTGACTTTGATGAAAAGTAACCCTACTGTTTCTAACCATCCTGTAGCGCATTTTGTACTCCCTTCTTAGTCCTGTTTTACCTCCGGGTCTGGGAGCTACCAACAAATACAATAAATAAATTAAATAAATAAATAATGAGAGAGTATGTAGAAAAACATCTGAGCGCCGGCCAAAACAGGCCTCCTGCACACCTGCCCACTTCCCTGTCCATTTCCATAAGGGGCCCCTACCCAGACCACCCACGAGTACTTTGAGTGAAGGGAAGCCCACGCCAGAAGGAACATAAGTAGGCCCAAGCACTGGTGCCAAATGGCAATGTGGTGAACCACTCTTTCTACAGACTAGGAGGGCTAAAAGACCTGCACACTCTATAAAGACCCCATGGCTATGTCTTGTTTCCATCAAATGTAGGAGGTAAGAGCACCTAGGTGAAGAACAACTGAAAATATACATACCTGTTCACCTGGCGCACCTTTCTCACCCCGTACCCAAAAAAGCCAACTATACAACCCATCACGTACATTGGCCCTCATCCTCTTCACAAAAACCTATGCCCACTAACTGAGCCACTGAGCCCACCAGCAATATCACATTTTTGGTATGGTTGGTGATTGGAGAACCACCAGCCAAACTGTACGTCTTGCTGGCCTAACTGAATTAATTGGCCGTTATACTTGTCAACTCACCCGTTTTGGTGGGTTACACCCACCATGGAGTCAGCTCCCTCTTCAGCCAATCCCCTTGCTCTTCCATACGTCCCAATGGAGAGCACACCCACTCAAGCAAAGTATTCATGTTTCACCCGCCTTGTTATTTGAAATGGATGACAGATATGAAATCTTGTTTGTTGCTACCAGACTAGGGCCTCATTACACGGATGGCGGTAAGGATTTACCGGTACCGGTAAAATACTGGTACCGGTAAATCCTTACCGCCTTACTACGAGGTCCCTTTGCGGGTTGGGGGATTTAACGCCTGCTTTTTGCAGGCGTTAAAAACCAACCCGCAAAGGGACCCAGGGAGGTAATTACGGTACCGCAATTTGCGGTACCGTAATTAGCGCCTTCCCCATTCCCATTGAGCCCTATGGGGCAAAAATGGGAATGGGGAAGGGCAATGGTGGAAGGGGGAATTACCGCCCCGCCAACCTTGGAATGGGGCGGTAATTCCCCTTTCCGCCAAGGCGGTGCCGGTATTTTACCGGCATGAACCATGGCGCTAATAGCGCCATGGTTCCCCGCCATCCCTGTAATGAGGCCCTATTGAATCTTTAGTGTCGGAAACTAGCAGTCTAACAGCATTCATTCAGTTATCATTGTTGCTTGCTAGAGGACTAACTTCCTTAGTTCACTTTTTCACTGCATTAATTTAACTTATTCTTGGTTGCTGCCAGCTGGAGTGCATTCATTGAGTTTTTATAGCATCAATAGACTTTTATTGTTCATCGCTACCAGCCTCGCTGCTTTGATTTAATCTGTATTGTTTCTCGCTGCTGGCCTTATTGGACAAGAAGATCAAATCCACTAGTCTGTGCTACCCCTTGCCTGCCACCTGCACCCACCTGCCACCCGCACCCACCTGCCCCCCGCACCCGCCTGCCACCTGCACCCACCTGCACCCGCACTCACCTGCCACCTGCAATCGCCTCCTGCATGCACCCGCCTGCCACCCGCAATCACCTGCCCCCTGCACCCGCCTGCCCTTCCATCCTCTTCCATCCCCCACCTCGCCATGCTCTCCTCTCTCCCCGCTCACTTGGGGTTTTGCCCGCCCTACGCTTTGTCCCACCACTCTCCCTCTATCAACCTCTTTTACTGCCCATCCTCCCTCTAAATGCCACCCTGGTCACCCCCTACCCACTACCTAGCCACTTCAACTTCATCTGCCTTGCCTGTCTGCCATTGAATACTACCCCACCAACTTCTTTGTGCCCTGTTCCCCCGCAGAGCTCTTTCTGGGACCCTTGAATGCCCAGCCTCTCTCCAACAAAACAACTTTCCTCACTGATTAGTTTGACTCCAATCACCCCAAAGTCTGAGTGAAGGCCATCACCGAAGCCTCTCCTCCCCCAAGACACTGCCCATCTAGCCGCCCTCCGCACAAAATGTGGCACTTAATCTTGCTCTCCTCAACTGATTAAAGAAGTCAGTGAAGTCAGCTGGGACAGACCATCAGCCGCTCTCAGCCCTCTGACTTTGATCCCACCATGTTCAAACACATTTCTGTTCAATGTCCTGCTCCCACTCCTTACCTCCTCTACATCTACTGCGCACACAGCACCCCCAATCATCTTTCTCTCCGAACTAGACCTGCTACTTTAAATGGTTCTGTCTGATGTCCCTTTCATCATAAAGTGCAACCTCAATCCCTTCCACATGACTAAGGCCAATCTGTTTCCGCTAGATACCACTCCCTCAGGCCTCCCTCTGGTCAACCTGCGTAACCTTGTGACTCGCACTCAAGAGAACTAACGTGAACTTCTCTTTCTGTCCTCCTCCGCTCTCTCTGCCCACCCCCTTTATGTCCTCCCCTCCCCCTCTCACCCATTACCAAAAGGATTTATTTATTTTTATTTAACAAATAAAAGGAAATTTCAATCTGACTTCATAGTCTCCGAACTGGACCAAATAAAGTGTTCCCTTCAATCACTTTGTCCTCAACTGGCCCACACTATTGCTATCAGCTTCATCGTGTTCAAATATGCATTGCCTGTCTCCCTTGACTGCTGCTATCCTGCTTGCACATTCACCTGGCCACACCCCCACCCACGGACTACCAAATCCATCCAACAGGTGATGACAACTATGCGCCTTAACTTATGGCACTGCCACAAGGGTTTCTCCCACACTCTTCTCATTGCTTAGGAAGACTTCCTCCGTGCTCACTCTCCTGCCTGCCTCCTACTTCTCGTCCAAAATCACTAAGATGTCCAACATACTAGCCAAAATAATATCTCCTACAGCCCTCCCACTCCCTGCCCCCACCTCATCTCACCCCTACCTTTGACTCACTATCCTACTAATCTCCCACATCCCCACTGAACGTTTACCAATTCTCTGCTCACACTGACCCATGTGCACCCCAAACAAATGGGGAGTTTCAGCCTGGCACCTCCTCTTAACTCTCCACCCTCTACAACTTCTCCCACTGGACAGGCCTCTTCCATTCCTGCTAAAAAATAGCCACAATCATCATCGATCCTAAAAAAAAACACTACTGACCCTAACAATCCCTCTTTCTATCGACTAACCTCTCTTCCGTCCCATCGCTCCGAATTCCCTGAGAGAGGTGTCTTTTATCGTATTGTCAACTACCTTGAGGATCACTCACTCTGTGATCCTCTCCAAGCAAATACTCAACGGAGTCTGCTCTTACCATGCCTCCAACTTTAAAAGCATTGCCCACCATTCCCACCTCTCCTTCATCTTCACCCTACTTGACCTCTCTCTAGTTTAATGAATACATTAAATACAGTAAATCCTGGCGTTTTTCACGTGCGTCATGTTCAATTTTCAATGTATGCATGAACACACTCCAAATGCTTAAGACATTCCTTCTGTCCATTGTCATCGGTTCATTGAATAACTTGTTAATAGCAAAAGAGAAATGCATTTCTGTACAGGTATATATTTTCTGCACCGAAATCACCATTTATCTACACATCTTGTAGCATACCTGATGATACGGAATGAGGATAAGAATAACCCAAATAACCTTTCCTTTGAAGAACTACATAACAAAGACAAAATAAAGACAAACTATAATTACTAAAAAGAGGTAGGTTTGTTAAATACCAATCGTCATCCTAGGGTGTGGGGGTACAAATTGACATTGAGACGATTAGAGTCGCATTCGATGATGATGTTTAAAACGAGATATTGAAGGAGCCAGAATACAAGTGAAACATATCATCGGTTCATGGCAGGGAAGCATGTTGGGACTGTACCCATAGTGAAAGGCGCTATACGAATGACAAAACATGAATGAATGAATGAATGAATGAATGAATGAATGAAGCAATAGAACCCGAGGTGGGGTGACATTACCGGTCTGGTAATACATCTGAGGCAAGAGGTACATTCCTGAGCAAAGCGAGGGCTTTAATGTAGCCCTGGGACCATTACTTAGCTGATAATGGCCCCTCTCCTAGGGTTCTATTGCTATTAGTACCCCAGCATGTTGTACCATGGTACTAAAAGTATTTTTATTTGAGTTGAGAAACGGCACGTAAACCGTTTCTTAACTCGAGCAAATAAAATGGTCGTCTTGGATCACGTAGTCCCTTCTCACTTTTCATGGTCGCCATTAAAAAGACAGGATCTTTTTTTAAAATAAAAATGACCGCCATGGAAGGGAGCGTAGGGACTTCATGTAGTCCCCTCTTCCTTTCCATAGCGGCCTGAGGAAGAAAGGGAAGGAACTCCAAGGGACGCGGCACTCCAAAACGCAGCAGGTGATGCTTTGTCAGCCGCGTAATGACTCTGCGAAGGCCAATCAGATCGATTGATACAATCTGATTGTCCTTCACCGGGTACTAATGCATTTTAATTAACATTACCATCTTTAAGTGTCACTTTGTGAAAGGTTTCAGACAGCACAGAAATTATTCCAGGAAATGTAGACCAGCCTTGTTTGTGGCACTGTGGCATCAGCCCTGGTAGTGAATAAACAACCAGTTAACATGTTTATTTGGTTAAATTATTACGTGAAGCTGGCAGCTAATGTATGGTTATTATTTGTAACCATTATTGCATCCATATAATAATCTCAAACAGAGAAAGCATCATGGGAAATGCACCCTCCATTGTGATTACTGTAAAAAAGGTAAACGTGTACAAAATACACGTTATTAATTGCAATTGCCGTAATGTCAATGGACAATGTAGTCCATCAGGGAATCTTTTGGAAGTCTCTTTTCCATGTCCATGACTACGGTGTAGAGGGCAGAGAAACACTGGCTTCGTTTGGGCTGTGATGGCAGCTCGGGAATTCTCTGCACCCATGAGAGAATGCATATGTTTTTTTGTACTTTCATAAGACCAGGACTGGGTTGTTTCTTTACCACAGGGTGCAGCATTTGCTGGAAGGGTGCAAATGTAATGATCAGTTGGATAGCACGTCAGAAATTGATGAGGCCGTTAATGACGGACCCGTTGTTAGCATCCTGGGCTGCTCGCGGGACCCGCTAAGGACACCTAGTATGGTAAAACCAGGCGTCCTTAGCGGGTCCCACGAGCAGACCTCGTAACGGGGCGGTAAGGGGTTAACGGCTCCAGCACCTTTACCGACACTGTTAACCCCTTACTGCCCTCCTCGTAATGAGGCCCATTGTGTCCTGTGGTGTGCAACTGTACACTAAATAAGATAGGCCGAGAAAAGGGGAAAACTACTTGGCATTCCTTATGTGAGGACTACTCCTTCCTTTTCGATAAAAGCCTGGCGTTAGGGCACATCCCATAATATTTGCCAGCAGAAAGGTGTGGCTTTAACACATTAGGGGCCTCATTACGAGGAGGGCGGTAAGGGGTTAACGGCGCCGGTAAAGGTGCTGGAGCCGTTAACCCCTTACCGCCCCATTACGAGGTCCTGGCTGCTGCGCACACTCTGTACAGCGCTCTGCTGCTCTCAAGCTATGTCTGCACTTTAAACAATAAAATAAAGAAATACATATTTACCCTGAAAGCAGCTTTGCTTTTGACAGAGTGGGTAGAGAAGGTTGATGGGTCGAGCTGGGACATACTGTCTTAAATACTGTGGCGCTACGCTGAGAGTGTGGGGTATCCACCTGAGCTAATGTGCGTTTGGCAGAATAGACTGGCATATCTGAGACTTTGGCATATACTTTGCAGTGCAACAGGGTTGCATATTACCCCTGACTCTCTTCAAGTACTAAGTGACTGATTTGCCGGAGTGGCCGGAAGAGGTGGTCCCATTTCCCCCATGCCTGCATGATCTCCAGTGGTGTTGTGCATGGACATTATTAGTATTCTTTGGCTTTGGGCCCCAGTGTTGTGGGTGGCCTGCCATGGACATCCGGCAGCCCCCCATCATGCTGTGAACATCAGCATACGATAGGCCCAGTGCCTGTTGGGGTTGGAGCCTGCCCTGGACATCCGGCAAGCCCCATGGTACTTTAGGACACCAGCACCAAAGGGGGTGAGGGCACACCCTGCCAGCCCCGTGACCATGCGGACCTCTGCCACCGTCCTGGCACGAGGGTCCACAGCATCAGGGCCTGCAGGCCTGTGCCTCCACGGGTAGGCCTGCAGCCTACATAAATGAGACACAGACTCAGGAGTTTATCTTATGGAGTCTGCAGCCATTCTGGTGCACGTGTCTGCAGAAGCTCCTTTTATTAGCCTGGGCCATGACGTAATAAATGGCCCATGTTAAAAGGGCAATGCACAGGGGAGGGACACATCCCCTTAAAGGAGCAACACACTTGGGAGGGTCCCACACCACACTCCTTCTTTTTCATAACAAACAAACCACTGTTGCTAAAACATAACAAAACCCCTCCCCCGTTACAGAACGACATTAATTAGGCCACCTGAGGATCATAGGATCAAACAACCGATAGGATGTGCCACGGTTACCCACATGGGCTCACATGGCCATAAACATACTACACATATAAACACACTCAACAGAAGACCCGCGAGTGACACTCACGGTTGGCGAACCGCCGGTTGAATGTTGGCAGTTCGACCACATATTTTGAAACCCTTTATTAACCTGGGTTGTGGAACTTGCAATCACTGTGTGGCGCCATTGTTAGCTGCTGGCACCCTATAGCGCACACCTACCAACTGCAGGATCACTGCTTCACAATATGAATTTACGGAGTCCTCTTTAAGCCATTACAGGACTGCAGGGGACCAATTCATTTTCCATCAGCGTCCGTTGATGTTACAGTTCATAAACCGGTAAAGCCGCACCTGGGGACACCAGGGGCTATATCGGCTTAGTCCCTTGATGTTAAGGTAGGCAGTGAGGCGTGAGTATACGGGCATCCAAGACACACCATGGTCAGGCTCAGCCCGTCCATTGACGTTGGGTAGTCAGCGAGACACGGGTGATTGGGCATCTAGGGTGCACCACATGATGTTGATGGGGCATGGGTTGACAGAACATCACTCACCCCTCCTTTCTTGGCCACGCCCTCCTCAATCAGGATTGCCACGATGTTGTAAGTGCACAGGAGGGCGCACAAGCACTCAGGTTGAGGTGAAACCCTCTCCTACCCCTAGCTCTTCTGGGCAGTGCGCTTGAGGACTGCATTCCGAGCTCAGGAGTTGCAGGGATCGTAGCCAGGGCCACATAGGCTTGGTCCATGAATGGCGGGCCTGGCAGGGCACACCCCAGTGGGAGGTTGATGAGGCCACTTGCTGCTTAGTTCTCCCCTCCTCCAGGCAGGAGCGTGGGCAGGAGACTGTCCGTAGCAGAGAGCGCTCACCAGTATCAGTGTTACCCTGGGGCCGGGTGTTGCTGGTGGCACAGTGTTGGTGCCACTTCTTCGTACCGCTCCACCAAGCAGGAGTCGTTGGTTTAGAGCCGCCAACAGTGCAAAACCCACACCAGTGGCCGAATGATGAGGCCACGTGCTAGCTGTGCAGGGTGACACTGGTGGAAGGCTGTCCGGTCCTCGCCATTTCCTTCATTTTGGCGCCACTGACCTACACATTTGCTGAACCCGCTGTGCAGGTGCGAGGCACACACTTCGGTACTGGGCCAGCCAGGGCGTGTTCGAGATAGCACCCTTACACTTACTTAATCCTGGAGCACACAATTGCGGAAGGACACCCTTGGGCATGTGCAGCGTCATTATTTCTTTCCTGTGGTCTTCCTCCTGCGCAGCTCTTATGATGTGTCAGTGCCACAGTCCTGTTCAAGTGACATGGCCTCGTGGTGCAGAGAGCAGGGCAACTGGCATTGGGTTGGCCCAGACAACTGTCATGTGGGGCAGCACCTTCCTGGTTTGATGTTACGTGGGGGGAAGGCAGCCTCACAAACGTCCATCCCCATTTGCAGGAGTCCCTTATGTTCCCCAACTCTCTGGCCCAGGATCTCGCCAGGGCTGACCGAGCAGTGGGCCACTGTTGGTGTTGCAGCCACGGCAGCGCGAGCAGACGGCTACCTGCGCTCCCTGCCTGCTGCGCCTCCATGCAGCACTGGTCATTGTTCCCATCTTTGTGATGGAATGTGGAACATTGCTGTCAGGCCCTCTAAGCAGTGCCGTCCACATTCACTCTTCACCACGGGGCCTGCAACACAGTACCTAGTCCTAGCACTGCAGTGCACTTTCCCCACGATCTGTCCACAGGACCGCTTCCACTCCCAAGGAGCTCCTTCTTCTGCCACAGCGGTGCGTTCTGGAAATGATTGCCCCCCCCTGTGCCCATCTTGACACCCGGACAGGCACAGCACCAGTCCCCACTGGTTGGCCCGGAATTCTGCCGAGGACCACTTGCCTCCACTTTCACCTCTGCGCTGGTATGGAGCACTTTGCTTTCCTTATGAATGCGCTAGAACACTCGGCTTCATTGACACTTGCCTGCTTTAGGTGTAAGCGAGTCCTTTCGCCTCCACTTCTCTGACATGGAGCACAAATGTCAGTTTCACTGCCAGTAGGGCTCAGGGTCTGACATCCTTGCTCAAATAGTAGGAGCACCTTCTTAGCCTTACCCTTCGACCCTGCCGAGATTGGCATTTTATTTGGTTTCCATTGCCCTCACTTTGGGCACTTTGCCACACACCACCGAGCCCAGGATCTGTAGAGAGCCCTGCACACCGTCATTGATACTCCGACGTGGAGCAAAATGTCACTGCACCGCCACTTGGCCCCGGGTCGTCGCTGGGGCTTTCACTTTCCACTTAGCTCCAGCGTGGAGCACTGCATGCCTGGTAACACACACAGAGTCATTTGCTCTGTGAACCTCATACTCCAACGTGGAGCGCTTCCGTTGCATCACCAGGTGGCCCGGTTGTCAGTGGGGTGCCCATGCGTATCTGCTGCCATTGCGCCGATGCGCACCTCTTCATTGCTCCTTGAAACTCCCTCCGAACATAGAGCATGTCCATTCACCACCACATTGGCCCGGGAACATGGGGCTCGGCGGCTTGAGAGGTGCATGATGGAGGCCTCTACTTCCATAGCCTGGCTCAGGTAGCTGCTTGCCTCCTCATCGCATCGTGTGTGCAATGGGGCTTCCCACTTCCCAGCTACGAGCTGGAGCAACCAGCAGTCTCCAGTCCTCTCCCCTCAGCGGGAGACTTGTTTTCCTCAAATCAGGTGGCACCGACTCATTGGGGTCGGGTCGCCCTTGACTGGATCGGCAGCTGGAATTTGCCGCAGTCACAGAGCGCCAGGACAGGCACTCTATCTCTCCTCTTTACAGTATGCTTATGGTTTCCCACTTTGCTAGTGGGGCGGGCACCCACCTCCTTCCGTGCTTGGCGGGGGGTCACACACCTCCTCTAACTCCGACGGGACATGTATTTCTTATCCCCGACAGCAGCTGTTACAGGGGCCGTAGGGGGCTGCGGGCCGACCCTCCCCTGGCCGCGCAAGCACCCTCTGTACCGAGGACCGGGGTCTGGGAGGGTCTGCCGGCAGGGTCCTGGGCTTCCCCCCTTTCTTTGTTGTTGTTGCGGCTTCTTTCCTTGCCGCGGGATGGTTGGGTACTGCCAGTGCTTTAAGTGGGGTAAGAAACTGAGGGGGGGCCCTCATTTGGGGGCGTGGCCTAAGACATGATGGGCGTGGGCTAATTAGTGGGCGGGGCCTACCGCCTACAGACTTCAGTGACAGATCCTACTGCTTTTTACAGTGGTGGCATGTAATTTTTGTGACTCTAAGGCAGGCTGCAGGACAAAGCATGCAACACATTAGTCTGTCTATACAGTGGACTGGTAGGTGATTACTTTAATTGGACTCAGACCAATCCACTGAACTGACCGCTACTTGACACCGTCCAGCACTCTTGCCGGGACAACTCTTAGGTGAACCACCAGTGAAAGCAAGTGGCAGAGTGTAATACCATCACACAGCATCTGCTGACAATTTGGTGTTAATTTACCATTCACAATTATTCCATTTTTACATTTCAACATCTTTCCATGTTGTGCTGTGTACATGTTTTGTATTTCCCTGAGATGTCATTGTTATGGGAATTATTATTTTTGAAACTTGAAAAATCGTACACATCTTTTTGGTCACAGAATGTTGGCAAGTATGCGATCCTTCTCGCATGCGAGGGAACAAACAGTAGAAATTTTGGAACAAAGAAAATAAATGCTCGCACGCATTTTCTTTCATTTATTTTCCTTGTTCCAAAGATTCTGCTGTTTGTTCCCTCGCATGCATTTTCTTTCATTTATTTTCCTTGTTCCAAACATTCTGCTGTTTGTTCCCTCGCATTGTGCAAGAGAACAAAGACAGAATGTTTGGAACAAGGAAAATAAATGAAAGAAAATGCGTGTGAGGCTCGCACGCATTTTCTTTCATTTATTTTCTCCGTTCCAAATTTTCTGCTGTTTGTTAAAAAGGAAAATAAATGAAAGAAAATGCGTGCGTGCGTGCGTGCCTCGGATGGTGGCCGTCGTCGCAGAATCCAGTGGCAGTGGCAAAGCAGGTAAAATATGTCGAACCCTCCCGGACTCTAACTTCCTCTGGTAACCCTCGCGAGGGGTTGCCAGAGGAAGTTAGTTTCCAAGGTGCTCTTCCGGTAGCACTGCAGCAGGCAGCTGTGACTGGCACAGGCTTGCCTGACTCTGCCATGCCTGACCTCTTGATGGGCGGCCGGCGGCTCATCTCCCGTCGCGTCCGTGGCGAGAGATGCACCCGCCGTGGCTTGGTGGGATCGGGGGGCCCCGGCAGGGCCCCGGCTCAGTCTCACTTTTTGGAGCCCCGGCCCACTTTAAGCACTGGGTACTCCCCTCCATATTTCTTGCAGCGCACTGCTGCCTCCAGTTGGGTGGGGGGCCAGTGCTCCACTTCCTCATCTTCTTCCCCCAGGGGGGGCCAGCATACCTCTCCCTCCCCAGGTGGGAGGTGTTACATTCCTCGCGGCGGCCGCTGCACCATTTCTTTTCTTCTGCAGCGACTATGCTGCGGGGAACCTGCAAACAGCAGCACTAATTGCATGCACTGCTGCGGGCTGCCCCTCTCCCAAGCCGCACAAGCACCCTCTCTGCAGAGGGCCGTGACCGGGGAGGGTCCGCCGGCTGGCCCCTCTTTCTCTCCACTGGGGCAACAGGCACTCCCCTGCATCCTCTTTGACTTGGCGGATGCCAGGCACCAGAGCGCGGGCACCAGGGCGCGGACACCCGCACAACCCCCGCTGCTCCTTGACAAGTGGGTGCCTACTTTCTCGTACTGAGAATGCCGCAAGGGGGGGAAACCTGTGGCGAACTTCCACCCGGCCGCACGAGCACCCTACTCAGAGGGCTGCAGCCAGGGAAAGTCACCAGCAGGGCACCCCACCTTGTCCTTAATTGCTGCTACTCCTCCACATTCGCGGTGATGGATGCCGCCTACAGCTCACAAACAAATGAAGACAAACTCCGGAACAGCGATAACAAAACAACCTCGCAGGGTTCGTCCTCATCGCCAATGTTGTGGGTGGCCTGCCAAGGACATCCGGCAGCCCCCCCATCATGCTGTGAATCTCAGCATATGACAGGCCCAGTGCCTGTGGGGGTTGGGGTCTGCCCTTGACATCCAGCAGGCCCCATGGTACTTTAAGACAACAGCACCAATGGGGGTGGGGGCACGGCCTGCCAGGCCCCTGACCATGCGGACCTCTGCCACCGCCCTGGCACGAGGGTCCCACGGCATCAGGGCCTGCAGGCCTGTGCCTACACAGGTAGGCCTGCAGCCTACATAAATGAGACACAGACTCAGGAGTTTCTCTTGTGGAGTCTGCAGCCGTTTTGGGGCACGTGGTCCATGTTAAAAGGGCAATACACAGGGGAGGGCCACATCCCATTAAAGGGGCAACACACTTGGGAGGGTCCCACACCACACTCAGTAGGTCTGACTCCAGCTCACAATCACCCTGTTGCCCGAGTATGTGGTATTAATGGATTGGAGATAAATACAGAAATAACACAAATAGCGGCATATCAGAAAAGAAGTAGAAAATGTGTCAACGTTGTGTTGTGTTGGAAACAAGGGTTGAGAATAGAGGGTCTTACTTGGAAGGCCGACTTGAAGAAGCTCTTGTTTGATTCTATTCTACACCAGGCTTTGTTTCCAGGTTTGGTTCTTAGGGAAGCATGGCATGCCAGCGTTGTGCCAATGTTCATGCCTGGGAGCGCTGTGGTGGGGATACATCTTTATACAGAGACGAAAGAATGTAAGGCAAACTAATGAGGAAGGTCCCTGCCGGAGATGCCTCCCTCTGGAGGTGAACACATAGAGGCTTTTATACATGTCACTACATCTCGCAAATTTTCTTAATTTTTCCCATCACGCAAAACAATCGTCTCTCTTAATTCTTCTTGATCTTTGTGTCGCTTTTGATTTGGTGGACCACTCTGTTCTCTGTTCTTCTTTGCTTGTCTCACTAGCCACTGTACCTTGGGTCAGGAATTCTTCTTCTCTTCCACTCCACTATGGTGTCCCGCAAAGTGCAGACCTTCGTCCTCTACTCTTTCTTCTATTATTCAGTAATTCGGCTTCTCGTGTCACTTTCATGCTGATGTTTCTTAGATCGTTGTGTTCTTTTTCTCATCTTTCTCTTTTTCTGACTCACTACAGTCCTCTATTTCTCACTGTTCGTCTGGATGCTCTACGACAAGCCTGCCGGAATGCCAGGAGACAGCACAGCAGATACCCTTCCCATGGTCCTGTGTGTGGCACTGATGCGTAAGGAGAGGATGGTGCAGGTGAATATGTGTGTGGTACGCAACCTATGCTAGAAGTCAGAGAGGAGAATACTTGAGTTCATTATGCATTGGGGACTACAGCCATGCATGGCTGCGTATGGTGGAGGCAACCTGCAACAACCACAGGCCACCCTCCAATCCCACATGCATACCACCCTCCAGCGGTACTGCCTCCAGTGACACGGAGTGGTCACCTGGCAAGACTTTCAGTAATCCTTTATGAGAAGAAACAGATTGCCAGAGAAGGCTCACCAAACAGGGCTATGTTGACTCCCTCAAACCATTTGCTGGAAAAGGGGACTGAGCCTGCAACTGTGCGGACCACCATGATTGTCTTTTCCAGCATGCAAGCACATTTCAGGAAGATGTTTGGACAGGAGGAGAGGGAAGAGGGAGTGAGCCAGGATGGTCTGGAGAAGCACTTGGGTTACCGCCATTCCACATTCCAGTATGTGGCCAAGAGGGGAGAGTGAGTGACAGGAAGAAGCCAACCTCTGTGCTTAAGGAAAACCTTATTTGAGGGAGAGACTCTCTGCTGTTGGTGTATCATAAATATTTTTGAGTGGGCAACTCTGCTCTGGGGAAACCCACAAAAAGTTTGTTAGGAAGCCGTTCCTCGGCAGGAGAAGAAGAAGCTGTTCCATCGTGCTCTCTCCAGCCCCCACTACCTCCTCCCTCATCAGGCAGATTCCTTGAAGGTAAGCGCAATTTTGGGCTCTGAATTCGCTGTGCACTTGACCTTTCATCTTTCATCTTTAAAAAAGAAATCCCTCAATGTACTACAATTTTCATCTGCCGGGTGCATGAAACGCAACTTTGTCGAGCATTGTGTTCAAAATTGAATGTGCTTCATAGTGTTTACTTTCGTGCTGCATGCATGTTACTCAACATTCTCTAACTGGGCAAAACTGTAACCTCCTGTTTTGAATCTGTTCACTGTGGGCATTTTCAAAGATGGCCGCCTCTGTCTTGGGCAGTGGAGCCATCTTTTGTGCAAAGCCTGCCCCCCCCCACCCCACAATTGGCTGCCTCCAGACTATTTGACCCAAACAAGAGCACCGAGAGGTGGTAGCCGGCCACTACAACGAAGGCCCAGACTAAGGCCCTGTCTGTGCCAGTGCGGGCTTGACTGGGCTTGGCTTGCCCCCCACTCATTTTACAGGCGAAGAATGTGCAATGCTGCTAGGCACTCCCATCACCCGCCCTTGGACTATGGCCTGCTTCCTCTGCAATTACCTGAGTACTGCTGATTGCTCCATGTGCCTGCCTCAGCTATGCTTGACTCTGTACCTGTACCACTGCAGACTTTCTGACTGATATATCTCAGCTTGCACTTCTCCCCGCCGTACCTCGTGGTCGAATGTAATTTTGATTGTCTTCGCCTCATCAGCTCTCTCATCCTTTTTCCATCCACTTTGTACTGCAGAGCTGCAACACATGTGTCTTAAAATAATTGCACCTAAGTGTGCTTACATCCTGCATTTTTGACTTTTCCATTTAAAAACGAATTTAGGTGTGATTACATCCTGCATTTGTGGCTGTTCTATTTAAAAAAGAATTTAGGTGTGATTAAATCCTGCATTTGTGTCTGGTCCATTTGAAAACGAATGTAGGCGTGACTACATCATGCATTTGTGACTGATGCTATTAAAAACAAACTTAGGTGTGTTTACATCCTGCATTTGTGACTGTTGCTTTTTAAACCATTTCTAACCATGCTCACTGTTATTCTTAACATCCACTTGGCTGCCTTTGAGTTAAAGTACAAACTGTGCAGTGCAGCAGTCCCCACCCCTCTTTATCCCTCTGCCTCTCGCATCTTTCCTCTTGCTCTGAGATGGAACTCTCCATCTCCCCAATCTACTCCAAATGCTACACTATCAGCTATCCACCCTCTCTCACAAAATCTGGATGGAAAAAGCCTAAAAAAGACATCCTTGCTGCAAACCCTGGCCTTCCAACGGCAGACATGTATGTCAGTGCATCCTCCAGAGGAATCTTTACTGACATCTTTTTCTCTGTCCCATCTCCAGACCTATGAACACCTCATCTCATCTCTACTCTCTCCTCTCACTCTTCCTCTCCCATTAATGGTGGGACCAAGTGGGAAGTCCCCTTGACAGGCTTCTTCTTATCTCGCTGCTGCATTAATGTCTACTTCATTGGCACCATCCTGGTTCAAGGCCCTCAGGCAAACATCCTTCTCTTTGACTAGATCCTGCCATCTCTCATTAACTTTCTTCTCCTGCCTCTTCTCCACTTCACCCCTGCTCCGCCACCTCTGACTGAAGTACCACGCCCCTGTACTCCACCTCAAAAAACGTTCAAAGGCAGCAATCGTTTCCACCTGGTGATCCTAAAGCATGCTCAGCTGACAAACACTCTGCTGCCATTTGCCTTCTTTTTGAAGACACCGACCTTGACATGCTCACACTCACTGAGACTTGGTTCAATGCCACCTCAGTCACTTCCTTTGACTCTCTTTTACCTGATGGCTTTAAGATCACCTCCAAGCCTCGACCTCACTGCCCTGGCAGTGGGGTTGCTTTAATCTTCCCTGAGAGTATTCCTTCTTCCATCCTACCCACTCAGCTCTGTTCGTCCTTTGAGTGCCTAGTTTGCAAATTGGTCCTCTCTCCCTCCTCCACCCTGACCATTGCTATCATTTACCAGCCTCCAGGTTCTTCCTCTCTGTTTCTCTCTGAGTTGGGCTGATTTCTGTTCCTCCATACTCTCAACCACCTGCAACCTGCTACTCCTGGATGACTTCAACATCCAATTAGACTGCCCATGCACATCATCCATCCTCTTCATTGACCCCTGCACCTCTATATCCCTCTCAATACTTCCCTATAATCCAACCTCCTCTGCCGGACACACCCTTGATGCCATCATCCACTATAACCTCCCTATCTCATCTCCTTTGGTCACCCCTCTCTCTTGGTCTGACCACTCTCTTCTCTCCTCCCACTTGGGACCCTATGGCCCTGTGACAACTCCTCCAAAAGCCCTGCCAACCTCGTTCACAAACATCTGTCCGATGAAATGAGTGTCAGCTGCTGCCTTCACACCCACCTTCATTCCCTCTTGCCCACCCAACCCAGGTTCTACCTTTGACTCTACTCTCAGCAACCTCTATCTTTCCATTAGCAACACTCTTGACATGCTTGCCACATTCATGAGGATGCGCCTGAAACCCGCCTTCAAGCATAACACCTGGCACGACTGCGAACTGGCAGACCTGAAACGCAAGTGCAGGTCTGTAGAACAGAAGTGGCAAACCTCAAGTTCACCCTCTGACACACTGGCCTGCTGTCTGCTCCAAAGGCATTACAGACTATCCATCTATGCCAAAAAAGGGCCCACATTCAGGCACAAGTTTCTGGTGCATCCACCAACATCGCTGAACTCTTCAAAATCTGCAGAAAACTTGACAACCCATCTGCAGTATCCTCTGCCCTACTCCTTCCCAGGCCCTCTGAAATGCACTTGCCTCTCACTTCACCACCAAAACCCAGGACATACTGAACAGCCTTGTCACACACTCATCCACCCCGTCCCTCCCCCTTGCCTCCCCTGACCACTCACCCTCCTACTTCCTCCATTTCCTCCTTCGCCTCTGTCCCTCCAGAAGAAGTCACCAGAGCTGTCAACTCCAGGACGGTCTCTTCCAAACAGGTTGCCCCCATGCTCACCCAGAACCATCAAGGACAACATTTCCTCTCCCACCCCTGCTCTCGCTGATCTTTGTGACCACTCCTTTGCTACTGGTTCTTTTCCATCTTCCCTCAAGCACTCCCTTGTGTGCCCCCTCCTTAAAGAAACATCAGCAGACCTTTCCTGCCCAGCCAACTATCACCCCATCTACAATCACCTTTCCTGGGTAAACTGCTTGAGAAGTTGGCCCTGCCCCAATTTAATTGTCACACTGAACTTTTCTGCGATCTTCACGACCATCATTCTGGATTTTGAGCATCCAGAGGCATGGAAACTGCTCTTCTGAACACCCATGAATAACTGCTCGCATCCTTTGATCCAAATCCCCTGCTGTCCTCTTCCTCATTGTTCTCTCTTCTGAATTTGACACAGTGAACCACTCCATCCTCATAAAAAGGCTCCATGACACCCTTATTATCTCGAAGTGGGCACTGGACTGGCTGACCTTCTTCCTAACTGACCACTCTTCCAAAGTCATTCTGGGCACCTTCTCCTTCCGTACTTCCTTCTCCACCTATGGACCCCTAGGGCTCCATTCTTTCGCCTTGGCTCTTTTACATCTACCTTACTCTGCTGACACACCTCATTTCCTCCTTCTCCCCCAATTTACAGTGCTATGCTGACGACACACAACTCTTCTTCAAACCTCCTCCAGATGCCCTTGCACCCTCCTCATCCCTGACTGCATATCAGCCATCCAGGCCTGGTGTACTTCTAATGATCTCTGCCTCAATGCCATCAAAACAGAGATCCTTCCTATTGAGACGCCGGCACCCGACTTTTTCTCTTCACTCTGGCCTTCTTCCATGGGCTCTCTCCTTGCTCCCTCCTCGGAAGCCAGAAACCTCTGAGTTATCTTCAACTCCTCTCTCTCCTCCCTCCCTCATACTCAGGACATATCCAAGACGTCCCACTTTCAGCTTTCCCTTCTGAAAGGAATTCTACCCTTCCTTACTTTCCAAAAGAGGCTCAATAATACCCGAGGCCTGGTTCTCTTTAGGCATGATTATTGTATGCCAGTCCGATAGCACAGCGAGTAGAGCACTCGATTTGATATCTGTGCAGAGACTGCTGACGCAGGTTCGAATTCCGGCAGGGCCAAACTCAGCCTTTCATCCTTCTGAGGCCGATAAACGAGCACCACACACCATGGGTAATAATAAGCAGCGCTCAGATACCTGAGGGTTCGTAGTGCTATATAAATTCTAAATTATCATTATTATTAATAGCCTCCTCCTTAATCTACCTTCGTCCACTCTGCGACCCCTCCAGCTAATCCGGAATAGAGCAGATAGACTTATTCTTGGCCTGAAGCCCAGGGACCGCATCTCTCCTGCCCTACAAAGTCCAGGTTGCAGCACAGATTAAATTCAAATCTCTGCATAACCCACAAGGCTGTCTGGGGCCAGAGAACACTCTATCTGCAACTCTCTCTGACTACATATTCCCCCTCTAGACACCTGTGCTCCTCTGGCACCAACTTCCTGTCTGTAAAGTGGTTCGCCAAACAGAGGACAGGTGGTTGATCGCTTTCATCAGCTGGATCCCTACTTTGGAACAGCCTCCCCCTACCTCTTCGTCTTGAGCAGGACCTCCTTAAGTTCCGGAAAAGCCTCAAGATCTTCCTCTTTACCTGTTCCTTCTCTCCCTCTGCCCCCAGCAAATCACATAGTAGCTTGATTGGTATGCAGGGCCCTTATGCATCCTTGTGGCCCTGACCTCCCACATCTTATCATCCCAGCTGCTGCCTATCCTCTGCACTTGCCTCGGCTCAGCCTCCACCCCTGGAGGTTGCACTTATCTTCTTCATAGCACTTCACCTACTGCTCTCCATGAGCCCTACAGCACCTATCCCATACCCCTCTCCCCTCTGCACTTGCACGTTCTGAACACTCACAAGGCATAGTAGGTTTGTCTTTCCCTCCCCATTGTCTCTTCCTATATTTCTGTATTAATTATTTGACATTGTTGCAATTACATTGTCTATCATCCCCTGTACCCTCCCTGTTGCCCTGTGGGCGCTTTGAAACAGTATTTTCTTCCTGTATAAGTGGCTAATAACAGAACAGTAAATAAATACATTATCCTCTACAGCAGAAGCGTAAGAGCTTTTTAGGAGTCACTCTTCTCTATGCAAGAGTCTTACATATTTTAGAGTGAGGGTCTCTTTTCTATGGGAAATCCATACTTTAGTGAGAAAGTGACTGCTTTATGAAATGGATCTGCATTTCCTGGTGGTGAGTCTGCTCTGTGGAAGGGCTGTGACCAGTTCTGAGGACAGTCTGCTCTGTGGGAGAGGATGGCTCTGTTATGTGAGAGAGCCATTAAACATGTTTGAGGAACCATTGTGGGAGAGGAGTAAACATATGTTGAGATTACCTTTCTTTTGAGGGTGAAATATGAACACTTTTCCAAGGGTAATTCTGCTGTGTGGGAGAGCCATCCATGAAAATAGTGTTCAGATAATACCTCTCCTCAGTGAAAGGGACGTACACATTTTTGAGAGTGGTTCTCTTCTGTCGGAGAGTCACGAAAATGTTAATGAGTGAACAACTCTGCTCAATAGTGAGGCTCAAGAAGACTGCTAGCTATAGCTTGCACAGCTTTCATAAGCAGTAATTATTCTGGTAGCTACCACAACACAACACCCCCACTTCACATGTCTACAACTGAATTGTACAGGGTAACAGCCAGGTAACCATCCACTCTACTGCAGCTGTTTGTGGCACACAGGCGTCTTGCTACAGTCTGCGAGGATGTGGCACCTTTTCATTCAAATTAAAGTTGTTGGACATGTGTCGTAGAGGGGCTTCTCCTGCAGTCAGACACAGATGCCTGAGATCAACAAAGACTCTTATGGGTGGTACACTAGTGTAGAGGAGCATTTGAATGTCTCTGCAGGAAATCCTGCCCCCCTCCCTCCTGTATGTTGGACGCCTGAGATTGTGCCATGCTTGACGCCAGCAGTTGTGACCATACCCTGGAGAATATTCGAAAAAAAAGGTACCCACTGAGAAAGCCCTACTAAATGTATTCCCAAATAATCTGAGGGAGGAACTCCCCGAAGAAATATGAAAAGAGTGAAAGAGGAGCTGATGACATCACAAAATATGAACGTGACGCACTGAGAAGACTGGCTGAGAGAATATATGGACCTTATAGAAAGTCATGACAAAGTTAAGAATCGAGTAAACTTTCATATGTGAGAAGAAGATTTCATGTGTGTGACGCACTACAGAAAATGCAAGCCGATCAATAACTGTACAGATGCTGTAACGCAAGCAGACTAAGTGATCTTAGAAGATCACTATACGCAGTGAATAGACTGCAGGCGGAGCCACCATTTCATAGAAGCTGGATATCAGTGTCATGAATTGAGTAAGCCCGGACCCATGGAGAGGAAAGGCCGAGAACTGTGTTGCAGCAAATAATTAGCTGAGATTGTCACTACGAATGGCGAAGCTATCTGGCCTGGTATTAAAGCTGAAGCAAGCCAAGGCCGGTTACCTATTCTCAAAGGCAGTGAACTTCAGAAGCTGAATCATCCCTTGTTAAGGTGCAAAGAGAGAACACCAAGCATGGCAAGTTGTATTCAATTAAGACATTTAAATGCTGAAAAAGGGACCACATTGTGGTCTCCTGTCACGTGAGCCAAGGATGGAAATAGAGTTGAGCTTGGAGTTCTAGAACAATGATAGGGCATGCTCGCACTCCCTTATATTCCCAGAGACAAGAATACTCTGCAAGGCCAAGTTCAAAGACTGTCTTCATGGCAGAAGGCATGGGTTATGAGAGACGTTGGGCTAATTGGGTGGGGAGGTAAAGTCAAGGCCACCCCATGGCACCTGAGTATGAGCAAACGTGCTGCTAAGTGAATCAAATATTCTAGACATGGCACAAGTGTGCCAACCAATTGTAGACGGCCATATAACAAAGGGCTTAATAGTTTGAGAGCCAATTATATACTGTGTACTTAATAGTGTTGAAGATTTCATGTTTTAGAGGTAGTCATAAGTTGTCCACCTGACAGTAGAGATCCAATAACAATCCCACCCTTTATATAAAGTATACTTAGATTTTCCCCTTGAGCTTATCACAACCCTTTGTAGGTTTTTCTCATATGCCACATAGTATGACGTCACATATGATGAATTTTTAGTACATAAATATGTTTTTATGTGAAATTACCTGAGAGCTCGAGCAAACGTCCGTTGATGTCCGTTGTAACTCCCTGTTTTAGATAATTGATCATAAAAGAGCAAACGTTGCCATCTTCCTGAGTTGGTTCGATTATTTGGTGTCAGAGGTATTCTGCATCCCATCCATTGCATGTGCGCTACCCAAAGGGCTCTAAGCGCACGTAGTTGCGCTGCGTATGGTTCAGGATCCAAACTAGTTTGTCTCCAGAGTTTCGGAAGATCGTGTATCCTCCGCCATTAGACAGAAGATCGCAGAGTTTCCTGTGTGGAGCGGCCAGATATAAATAAACTTGCAAGAAGAACTGAGACGGTGGACAGGTCCCCCTTTGACAAAATCCCTGCCCGGTTTCCACAGGCACTCTGCGGACGGAAGGCGAAGTGGTCAGATTGGAGGGGTCGATACCGAAGGCCTCGAGTCTATTAACGAACAAGTGGTGAGTAGACTAAGGGGAATGGCAAATGAAGGGGATGGGTTTGTGATCATTTTTGAATAACGGGAAATATTGTGCGAAGAGGAAAAAAGCACCTAGAGTTCTAGCTCAAAGGAGCTCAGAAGGAGACGTCTCAAACTTCAATTGGAGTAGAGTGAAATATATAAAGCATGAACAGGTTTATGTAAGGTGACGTCTAAAACCCTTTATAGGGATTAAGTAAAGGCGAGAGAGAAAAAAGGTGATCAGAAGCTTTTATTAATGTGTAAAGTCAACTAGTCTGCATGCTGTTTGTGAACAAAAATATCGAAGAGCGATAGAAGTTGTGAAGTAATTAGAAAGGTTGAGGAGCTATAGTGACTACCATAGCAAAGAGGTTGGTACCAATCCAAAGGTAGGGATATCTGATTAAGAAATTAGAGACTTGAGCAGCGATTGATGGTGAACGCTCATATTTGTTGGTTTAAAGAGTTGAAAAAGTGGCGGTTTACGTAAAAGTATACAGGTTATTTCATAAGTCTGGTAAGTATTGACAGTCATTTGAGACTTGTCATCATGGGAGATACTCCTCTTATGAACTTAGGTAAAACACTGCCAAAGCGCTTGCCCAAGCTCAAACAGTATAGTGCAGAATGGGTGAAAGACACGGCAGATAAAATGTTCATGCCGTGGCCACATGGGGGATCACTGTCAAAAGCGGTTTTGCAACACATGACCACATAATTGCACGTTGCGTACACGGGGAAGAAATTAGAGAAAAGGTTAGCAATTCTAGGGCTCTGAAAAATTTACCAGGAAGAGAGAGACAATCCGCCACCTGAACAGTGGATGCTTAGTCAGCATAAGGAGGAAGGTGTTGAGCCCTCAGCTCCCCTTACCTAGCCTGAAGAAAAAGATGCTAGTACGGAAGAAATAGCGTTGTATCCTTTAAAGGAGTTGAAAGCATTGATGGGGTATAGTAATCCAATATACGAATCGCCCGCTTATAGCAATGATGATAGTCCAGAGGCGGAATAAGAGAAAAGAAGAGATCTGTTAGATCATGCAATACAAAGAAGAAAAGAGTGAGCGGTCGAATGTATCAACAAAAATAGAAAGGGAGATTAAGAGATGGAAAGGAGAGAAGGATAAAGCTGATGAGATAGCGCTCGTGCAGAACGAATGGATGGGTAGACAGATATTACTGAAAATTGATGGGAAAAGCATTAAGGAAGTTAGCCAAAGAGACGATAAGGACGAACACAATAGAAGGGATAAATAACGAGAGATGAGATTGAAAGAAGATGAGCAGAAAAGGAAGAACAGGGAGCAACAAGAACAGATGTATCAGGAGGAGCAAAAGAAAAAAGGGCAGAAGAACAAAGAAAATATAAGACTGGCCAGAGAGCGATAGAAAATAGGAATAGACGAAAAAGAAAGAGAGAAAAGGAGGAAGCGCAAAAAGTAAGGGACAAAAGAATACAGAGATGAAGGGAAGAAGAGGAAAGAAGGGAAGGAGTAAGGTGGGAAGAACAAAGGCAAGAGGAAGACAGAATTAGATGGGAGGCAAGAAAATGAAGAGAACTGGATGAAGAAATAGAACATTGGAGAAGACAGCAGGGTCTCAATGCCAGTGTTGCTCATAAAGAACCAGTAAGGCCAAGCCCAGCAATGCGATGGGATAGAACAGAAAAGTTCCTTCCGATAAAATAAGCAAGGTCAGAGGCATCTAGGGTAGTATTGGAAGAAGAAAACTTTGATGCGGGAAGCATCAGAGAAAGGATCAATAAGGTCTATCAAGAGAAAGGTAGCAACTATGGAAATCGAGGGAAGAGGGATCAATCCCTAGCATTTCAGTTACAAAGCGAAGAAGAAATTCTGTTCAGTCACAAACATAGAGCATTGCGCTTAAGCAGACTGAACTTAGACAACAGTGAAGGGGGTGAAATTCACACTAGTTGGGGACAAGAGACTCCATCCTCGAGGTAGGAGGAGGGAGTGCGTGCGCCCCTGAGGAAAGCCTGCAAATGGATAAAGAAGAAAGATGGTTGTATCTGGAACAACCTAACGACATGATGCCAGATCCCATACCATATCCACAGCATCCGAGAGGATGATCCTATAGTGAGAAGGGAAACTCATCCCCATATGTGAGCAGGTTAAGGTCACTACCATCAAGGAGATGGGCAGGGATGATCGTCCCCGCCATGGATAGACTAACGATGGGATCCGACTGCGGTTTGGGGTTTACGCAGTTTCCCTTATTGGAAAAAGGGGGAGCAAGGCCACAGTACAGCAGATGGACAATGAATATTTGAGGTGCGAGCTCCCGAGTTTGACTTCGGGCACTGGGAAATGGATCTACGAGTTAGAAAAAAATGACAAGAGGAAACACGCTAGCCATAGGGGACGTTAAGGGTCTCCAGGCAGCTCTTCTTGGGAAAGAGCTGAAGACATATTGAGGAGAGCAGGGTACTGAAGTGTGACAGCACAAAACACAGCACATGATGGAGCACCGTGTAATAATTGTAGAGCAGATGTTTGGAGAGCCCTCAGGGTACAGTATCCTGACACATCAGGTATGGGTGCAATTATGACACGTAAGATGAAGGAAGATGAAGACCCTATTGCTTACAATCAGGATATTCAAGAGAAATGGCAGCTTGAAACCTGCGAGCCTTGCGAATAATACAGTGGCATTATTTTACCACATTTTATGTCAAGGGTTACCTGAGCCAATACAGAGAGATGAAGAAACAAGTGGGGATGGAAGCGTATCTGTGGGATGAGATACAGCTGATGATAGTGCATCACTGTCGGCTATTGCAAGAGAAGAATAGGAAGAAAGATGAGACTGGGAAAATAGAGGAAGCCAAGTTAGTTCAGAAATAACATTGTCAGAATTTGCCATAGAAGGAGCGTTGTTGACAAGAGGAGAAGGATTGGGAATGCAGGAAGCAATGGGCACATTGTGGGCAAATAATCATCACCCGATGGACCAACGTGGATATTGGTTTGTGCCATGTGGCAGAGGTATGGGCTATAGAGGAAGAAGAAGAGGCGGAGGATTCCAGAAGAATCAAGGTGGGTTTCAGAATATACAGAATGAGAATCAGAGTATCCAGGGAGGATTTAACCAAGGGGTACTTGTCAGATGAGCACCCCCAGTATGTTGGACTTGTGGGATGGCCGGGCAAAGTGCACATGTATGTGGGAGGCAATGGGGATGTACAGAATGGCCAATTCTCAAGAGGGGTAACAGCTTATCATCCACCATATAGCTGACAAACTAGGGAAGGTTTTGCCCAAGATCAGACAGTATATCAGACACAAGCGCTGTGAGCACAGCAGGTACAGCAGCAACAGCGAGTACAAATAAATCCACCACAAAGGCAGTCGCAACAAGCCCCTATGCAGATACAACAGTATGCAAACACAGGACAAGTGCTGACAACCAGAATAGGAGGTGTCACTGTCATAGGAGGAAATCCTTTCACAGGGACGGGTTTTAGTCTGTACCCACAACAGAATAGCTCACAGGGAGACTTGATGTGTTCAGTACTATCTGTGACACCAGACCCCCAAGTGGAACTAAGGGTCGATGAGACAATTGGAGGCAAATCTTTTTCCTTTTTAGTAGACACTGGGGCTACTTGTTCATGTATACGAGAGGGAAAAGATCCAATGTCAGGAATTGCCATGAATACGCAAGGGTTCTCTGGAGCTACGAGTTGAGTTCCTTTTACTGGTGAATACACAGACTCTATAGGAGAGTCTGACATGTCTGTTCCTTTGTTATATTCATGACAGACAGCAGTTAACATTTTGGGAAGAGATTTGATGACGAAATTTAACATGACGATTGCATGTACTGATCAAGGGATAGTGTGCTCCAGGAATACACTATTTAAACATGGGCCTATTTATACTGCCATTTACAGGGTAAGTGGCACTGTGAGGCATTGCAGTAGATCCAGAGGTTTTTCTGTATGGGGTGAGCCTTCTATTGACATGGCTACGTTCGAAAAAAAAATTGAAGATACCTGATGAGTTTCTGTTTACACCACGAATACCTATGGATGAAGAGGGGGGGCAGACTATCCCCATAGAATTAGAAGCAGCCATAGTATGAAGGGAAATTGCAATGCCTGAAGGAGTAGATGATGAGGGTAGACCATGGAGAACACTAATAGCTCTTGAGGAAGGGTACAGATTGACTGACATCACTGATGATGACATGTTTAGGAAAGACCGAACAGACGAGGAAGTGGTGTTCTTTATGAGCATTATATACTGGATAAGAATAGAAAAGAGGGAAGTCCACAGCGAATGGCGATAATGCGGTAGCGTCCAGCATATTTTCAGGAAGACTTGGAGAAAGTGGCAAGCATCCTTTGGACCACAGGCCCTTATGACGTAGGTTTATTAAATGGATTAGGGGAAGTCTAAATAAAACTGAATCCATGAGCAATTTTACCTCAAGCAAGACAGTACCCCATGTCTCGAGAGGCTGATGAGGGTATGTTTCAGACCTTTTCAGCACTGATGAAACAAGGAATTCTGGTGCCATCAGAATCGTTGTGTAACATTGCGGTATATCCGATCAAAAAATCCAAAGGGTGGTCGAGGAGATTTTTACAAGATATCAGACTGATTAACCAGATTGTAGAGGCAGAGTTTCATTTAGTCCCTAACCTAGCAACGATACTATGCAGGACTCACAAGATTTGACTTCCTTTAAGTTTGAAGGAACTCGACTGAAACATACTTGTTTGCCCCACGGGTACTGTGAGTCTCTATCGATCTTTAACAGAGTCTTACGAATGGATTTAGGAAATATTGATCTTAAGAGTGCAGTGATAAAATACATAGATGACATTTTAATTTGTAGCACCATGGAAGATGAGTGCAGACAAGATTCTATTCAGTTGATGACTATTCTAGCAGACAAGAGATACAATGTAGACAAGGAGAAGTTACAGTACTGCAAAGAAGAGGTGTTATACACAGGGCAGTTGATTTCACATGAACGAAATATGGTGACAACTGAAAGAGATGAGGTGATTATGAAAACCTGGAAGCTAAATACAGTGAAACAAATGCAAGAGTTTTTGGGGCTATGCAACTATGTTAGAGCCTGGGTGTTTGATTACCTTTCATACACAAGACCCCTTTTGCAAGCTTAAAAGAAGGCACAAGTGGATAAAGTAAAAATAGAATGGACTAAGGAAATGTGGAGGAAGGGTTTGAGGAACTGAAAAAAGCAATCCGTACAGCCCCTATTCTAGGAATTCCCAATTATGCTGAGGAATTTTATTTATGTTTGCATGCAAATGGGACAGTTAGGACAGCAGTGCTTACACAGAGGACCACATTGGGGTACAAGCCTTTAGCATATTACAGTGGGATTTTAGACCCAGTTAAGAGAGGACATCTTCCTTGCAAACAGTCATTGGCAGCCGCCACATTCGCAATTGAGAAGTCTACAAGTATTGTGATGGGCTGCTCTATGACTCTCTTCGTGGATCATGCTGTGTTTGCCATTTTAGAGAAACCCAAAAAGTACATTGACATCCCAAAGAGCTTCAGCCTGTGAGGTAATTATTTCAAATCTGACGATTAAAATTGTAAGATGTAAAATACTGATCCTGACACGTTTATAGCTGAGCCAATAGAAAACAGCGAACATGTGCATGATTTTGCTAATTATGTTGAATTTTATGATGATATATCCCATGTGAAGGAAAACGCTTTAGTAGGACAGGAAATTCTCTCTATTAATGGTTCTTCAAAAATTGATTAGACTCGTGGGGAAAGGCAGTTGTAATAAGACACAGATTAAATGGATAATTTGTAGTTGTAGCAAGTTCAAGGCTACCATTTCACTTTTCAGCGCAAGCAGCAGAATTAGTTGCACTTATTGGTGCACTAAAAGAACACAAAGGGCAGGAAGTGCCGGTGTACAGTGACTTTGCCTATGAGACGCCAACCGCACATGCAGGGTTAGCAAGTTAGAAAGGATGGGCTACCTCCATGAGGATGGCACTCCAGTGCAGCACGCATCCTTATTGGACAGGCTTATTAAGGCACTACAACTGCCAGTGGCCACAGCAGTCATTAAATACACAGCTCATACTAAACAAACAGATTTTATCACTTGCCGTAGACGCAGAAGCCAAAAGGGTTGCATACTCCCCAGATATTATGAGTTTTGATACTGAGAGAATTAAAGAAAAAGTAGTCACAACCATGTTAGTGCAAGAAGGGTTTAATGAATTATCAATAACCCAACTGATGGAGATTCAAGAGAGTGCACCGCAAGAAGAGCAGGAATTATGGTTACGAAGGAGACGTTCTACATCCCCCCCCCAGAAGCATTATGGTGACAAGACAGCACTGGAAAGCCGGTGATGCCAGTAGCATTATTAAAGGTAGGGCTTGAACAGCTGCATTACCCGCGCATGTAACCAGGGAGAGTCTTGCTGCTACGATTGTGGAAGACTGGTTAATTCTGAGTTTGTTGGAACATGTTGCACTAATTATGGTCAACTGCATTGTGTGTCAAATGTTTTAGATATTGATATTTTATTTCTATCGCGCTCGTACACATGTGTTTCAGAGCGTGACAAGGCAAGAGAGGGGAACAGGGGAGAACAAAACGGCAATGTTATTAGGCCCAGTGACATTGAGAACGCGCAAGTGCATGGGAGAGGGGAAGGGGAAAAGTGCATGGAAGGGGGGAGAAGTGGAAAGTGAGAAGCAGAGGATAAACAGATAAATAATAATACATACATAAATAATAAAGGCAACCAACAGTGGTAGTGCAGCCAGTAATTTGCAAGTGCTGGGTTTAAGGCAGCAGTCAGGGTAGGTCTGATAAGTGCAGGAAAAAAAGGGGGGTGCTGTATGGGTACAGATACAGACCCCAGTGCAAGGGGTGGCCCGGAGGCAGTGCGGGAGGGTGGCGGGGTGAGCAGGTACCTGGTCCCGGAGGACAGAGCGTGGCCAGGAGCACGGTGCCAAGAGATAACAGATCAGCAGGGGAGAGGGGGAGTGAAGGTAGAAGAAAAGAGGAAGGTCTTGAGGTGCTTCCGGAACCGGAGATGGTTCTCCTCAAGTTTTAGAGTGGCAGGAAGGCTATTCCAGAGGGAGGCCCCGGCCGAAAACAGAGATCTACCCCCAGCTTATTTCTTTGAAAAACGACTGACCCTGAGGGAGTTAGAGGTAGAAGAGAGAAGAGCTCGAGAGATGAGGAATTTGCGGAGGGATAGCTGAAGGTATTTTGGACCCAGGTCCCAGAAAGCCTTGTGGATGATGCAGAGGGTTTTGAATTTAATCCTTGCATCGGTTTATAGTTAATATGCCGAATGACATATTTTCGAATGCAATAATGTGGAAACAAAATGCCGAAATAAATGATTTCATTTTTTTTTTTTAATGGGGGGGTCTCCCAACCCATGGGGGGGGGGTCCACCCAAACCCCTGTTTTTTTTTTAAATGTACAATGTACTTTTTTTAGCTAAACCCAAAAAAAAATATAAATTAAAAAAACACATTCAAAAAATAATTTGGCATTATTTTTTTCGACATTTTTGCATTCAAATTTGTTTTTCAACATTTTAACTGGATACCCCTTGCATCCACTGGGAGCCAATGGAGAGATTTCAGAGCTGAAGAGATACGATCCCAGGCTTGAGGCCAAGGACAAGTCTCGCAGTCCTGTTCTGGATTAGTTGCAGAGGGCGGAGAGTAGAGGCAGGTAGCTTTAGAAAGAGGCTGTTACAATAGTCCAACCTAGAGAGAACTAGAGCTTGGGATACCATGATCTTCTGGGGGAAGGAGAGGAAAGGCAGAGTACCTCTGAGGAGGTGCAGTAGGAAGTTTGACTTTTTAGAGACCTCAGAGATGTGGGTAGAGAAGGAAAGGGTGGAGTCAAAGATGACCCCAAGGTTCTTAGCCTCACAGGTGGGGGAAGGAGGAGGGCCAAGGGATGCTGGGCATGCACTGAGAACAATTAGAGGGGTAATACCTTGACTGAATGGTCCATTTCAGCATTTACATATTGACTATGTTGATATGCTGCAGATGTGTAATGGATATAGGTATCTATTAGTGGTGGTGTGTCCCTTCTCAGGTGGATCAAAGCAGATCCATGTACACACCCTGATGCCACTTGCACAGCAAACTTTTTAGTGTGCAAACTCTTTCCGAGATGGGGTGTGTGCAGTGCTGAGAACCAACAATGGGCCACATTTTGTTAATCAGGTATTTGAACAAATAGGGCTTCTATTGAATATCAAAAACAAGTTTGCTTCTCCTTATCACCTGTAAGCAGATGGGATATGTGAGAAACTCAACGGCCTCCATAAAGAAAGGATTGCTAAAATTAAATTGACTTTGAAGAAGGGATGGCAATACTGCCTACCCTTAGCTTTATATGCCCTTCTGAATCAGCCAGGTTCAGACAATCACCTCACGTCTCACGAGTTAGTTACAGGGTGGCAAATGAGAACACCTCTTACACCTCCATCTAGGAGTTGAAGTGATGCCCATATTGTATCAAAAACATTAGGAGATGAATTGCACTACTATTTGACATGTATGACCTCTAGCATCTCTCTCATTTCAGATCAACTCAATCATCAGAGGGGTCACTCCCAGAACACAGATTAATTCAACAACCAGCATAACTGAACTTCTATCGGCACCAAAGTTATATGTTGGTGATTTGAACTTGATTAAAAAACTTTACTAGGAAGTGGCATGAGCCACACTTTAATGGCCTCTTTTGCATTGAAAATATCACCTCTTCAGCTATAAAGGTCCAAGGAAGACGAGCCTGGATTCACTTGTGCGATGTAAAGGCCTATAAAGGTGAGACCTTCCCTCCCACCGTTGCCGATCCAGAAGCAAGACAAGAAGAAGAATGTCAGTGTGTGCAGACTCTGTCGAAGAAGAAGGATGATAAAGCAATGACCAGCGAATAAAGACAGCTTTAGTTTGGACTACAACTCAGGTGATACTCCTTATAAATATTTTAGCAGGAGTACAAAGACTTGCAGTGAGTTTTTAACAGGACAAAAATGAACTCTAGAAAAGCATTGATATATATCGAAGTTATGACTAAACTTCAGTTCTTGATCAGAAATTGGAAACGAGTAAGTGTTCTAAGCAGTCAACCCTATGGTACTTGCTGACAGTGATGTGCATCGGCTTGTGCTTGCTGTTTTTGTATTTATACTTCAAGCTTATCCTGCTCTTGTCAGAAGAGACAATGATATTAGCACTTTTTTACCAAATCCTACAAATGGCCATGTGATTAGAAGGCTGCTAATTGTAATCATTGAACACATTTTACAATTACAGGTGTAAAAGTAAATTGATAAATTGTATTTAAGATGAGAAATTTGGAAGCAGGCACGGTTCTAGAGAATGAACACCATGTGCCAAGATGGCACAAAAGGTGGTTGTCTATGTTTTTGTGCATACTATATGCCTGCACGATTACACTCTTTGGGCCTCATTACGAGTTTGGCAGCAGCCATGGAGCTACTAGCTACTAGCTCCATGGCTGCAGCCAAACCGGGCTCCTTTACCGGGTTCCCTGAATGGGGAATTACAGGGCCATTCTGAGTTCGGAGGGCCCGGTAATTCCTCCCTCAGGGAACCCGGGCCCGGACCTTCCAAATTCCCATTTGAGCCCCCATAGGGCTCAATGGGAATGGGAGAGGGAGCTAACAATGGGCCGATTACGACCGGCCCGTTGTGAGCTCCCTGGTCCCCTCGCGGGACCCGGTAACGACGCCTGGTTTTGCCAGGAGTCCTTACCGGGTCCCACGAGGGGACCTCGTAATCCTGCAGAATGGTGTTAACGGGTCCGCCTCCATTAGCGGAACCCGTTAAGCCATTCTGCACGGGTCGTAATGAGGCCCTTTGTCTTTCTGTTTCTCCTCTTTCACAATCTCTATATGCTAGTACTGCCACTGACGCAGTAGCCACAATGGTTCCCCTCACTACGGGAACTACTTTTGATGTGTTTACTTCCACTAAAGTAGAGGCTTCTATGGTTCCCCCCACTGTGAGAACTGTTTTTGATTTTCTTTATGAGTATTATACAAACACTGACTTTGTGGTGAGACATAAGAGAGGTGCATAGGAAGATAGTGAGGGGATAACTATCTTTTTGGACAATGCAGCACACTTGGGTAATAACATGTGGTATCAGCACATGAAAAATGTGGGAGAGAGAACATCCAAGGAATGTTGCTACGTTTGCACTCTCATACCATATGCCATGAATGAAGCGCAAACTTTCATCTCTAGAGAAGTTCCAGAACACAATGCTAGGTGCCTCATTCATCTTGCAGCGTGTATGACCAGAGGACAATTCCAGGGAAGTTGGGCTACTTTGTGATGGCGATCAAAATGGTTATCTTGCCATGTTCTTTCGAGAAAGGGGCGCCTGCTACCATTTTTGCATTTTTGTAAGGAACTTGGGGGTGGTCACCCTAAATTACCTGGGGGGACCCAGGCCTGGACCCCTTGCTCACTGTGCTCAGAGAGGCACAGCTCCACCTCACTGATGAGGCCCAACAAGGCTGAAATACGTGTATGGGGTTGGTGTTGGTACTCTTATTCAAAGGAGGTTTGCCTGGCATTTCGGTGCTGGACTGCACTTGTGGGCGGGACTAAGACTGATATGCAAATGGATAGTCCTCCTTTGTGAAAAGTACAGTGAGCTAAAAGTGATGGCTGCAGACTCTCACAGTGGGTAAAAACCACAGAAAAGTTTATCATGCCATGGTCTTTCGAGAGAGGGGTGCCTGCTACCTATTTTGCATTTTTTCAAGGAACTTGGGGCTGGTCACCCTACGTGACCTGGGGGAACCCAGAAGTGGGCCCCTTGCTCACTGTGCTCAGAGAGGCACAGCTCCACCTCACGGATGAGGCCCAAAAAGGCTGAAACACGTTTATGGGGTTGCTGTTGGTACTCTTGTTCAAAGGAGGTTTGCCTGGCATTTCGGTGCTGGACTGCCCTTGTGAGTGGGAGAAAGACTGATATGCAAATGGAGATTCCTCCTTTGTGAAAAGTACAGTGAGCTAAAAGTGATGGCTGCGGACTCTCACAGTGGGTAAAAACCACAGAACAGGTTATCTTGCCATGTTCTATTGAGAGAGGGGTGCCTGCTACTTTTTGTTGCATTTTTGTAAGGAACTTGAGGCTGGTCACCCTAAGTTACCTGAGGAACCCAGACGTGAACCCCTCGCTCTCTGTGCTCAGAGAGGCACAGCTCCACCTTACTGATGAGGCCCCACAAGGCTGAAACACATGCATGGGGTTGCTGTTGGCACTCTTGTTCAAAGGAGGTTTGCCTGGCATTTCGGTGCTGGACTGCCCTTGTGAGTGGGAGAAAGACTGATATGCAAATGGAGATTCCTCCTTTGTGAAAAGTACAGTGAGCTAAAAGTGATGGCTGCGGACTCTCACAGTGGGTAAAAACCACAGAACAGGTTATCATGCCATGTTCTTTTGAGAGAGGGGTGCCTGCTACCTTTTTTGCATTTTGTAAGGAACTTGGTGCTGGTCACCCTAAGTTACCTGGGGGAACCCAGACGTGGACCCCTTGTTCACTGTGCTCAGAGAGGCACAGCTCCACCTCACTGATGAGGCCCACAAGGGTGAAACGCTTGTATGGGGTTGCTGTTGGTACTCTTGTTCAAAGGAGGTTTGCCTGGCATTTTGGTGCTGGACTGCACTCGTGGGCGGGATGGAAATGGATATTCCTTCTTTGTGAAAAGTCAGTGAGCTAAAAGCGATGGCTGCGAACTCTCACAGTGGGTAAAAACCACAGAACATGTTATCATGCCATGTTCTTTTGAGAGAGAGGTACCTACTACCTTTTTTGCATGATTATATCAAGACTTCACATATGGAAAAACAACCTGGATGGGAGAGCAGGATGCTTACGCACCCTCTGACAGGACAGGAAAAGGAAGTCATTGCACACATGAAGAGGTTGAACTGTCCTGATAAAACAGAAGTAGTTGGATGGCCTGGATGTTGGGATGAACTCAAGTCTTAGTCTATGGACAAGTGAAGTCCAAGAAGGGATGGGAAGGAGGACTGATGACCTTTAGAGCTGATCTACTAAAGTCAGAATATGTGCAAGAGGTACAGACAGTAAACAATGGGTGCTTGAAATCAAGAGTGAAGCATGCCAAACTGCTGACATGGTGGAAAATGAATCAGGTTCGACGATTGTGATCCCTTTGGGGGATGCGACATTGTGCTTCTGAAGAGAAGGAAGAAATCATGTGGGAGATAGCAAAGGCTGCAAAACTACAGTTGACGTTTCCAGGATGGGAGCAGGGACAGGCATCCTGATGGATTGATGTTGGCCTTGTCGGCCTAGGGCCTATATGAAGCTGCCAAAGGATTGGGGAGGAAGGTGTTCCTTGGTGCTCATCCATTTTCCAGCATTAGCGATTCCTCAGAGTAAACTGTACATTGGAGAATTTCCAAAAGTAGATGTGCATCTGAGAAAGGGAAGAACGTTTGAATTTCTCAATCGAACCAGAAGATAGAACTACTTCTCAGCCAAGTCAATAGAAGCTTTTGAGTCCATTCCCAGGTTGTTCAGTAAGACTGCTTGAATCTTCACAACTATCTTCATGCCTGGCATCCAGATGATGGCCTATGCCAAATGGTTGCAAATTACCAGATGGGAGGTCCTGCAGACACTCAACACCACCATAAAGGAGTTCAATACTATCAAGACAGAATTGAGGGCCATATGACTGATGACCCTGCAGAAAACATATGTCCTTGATATGATCACAGCAATGAAAGGAGGAGTTTGCACCAAAATCAGGCCATCATGTTGCACGTTCATACCTTCTCATAATGAAGAGAACAGGAACTTGACAGAGGCCATAACATTGTTGATGAACCTGCTTACCAAGATGGAAGACGAGACAGAGGATATTGCAGATGACAGTCGGTTTGCATCTATATTCTCATGAATATGAATTCCGCAGTGGACCGCAAACATCTTCAAGTTTTTTGGAGCAATACTGGTGATGGTGATGTTTGGATTCTGTGTGATGAGGATAATACTTACACAGTCTAAGAAGGCAGTAGGAATGAAGATCATGATCAATGTTGAATCTTGGTATGGACCCAAGAAATTTACTGATGAAGATGTCAAGAAATACATAAAGGCCAGCATCGTAGCACCTGAAGGAACAAAGTTCCTGTATCCGAAGAATGATAAGAATTACGTGGGATGATGGGTCTATTGTAACCTGAATGGACAGTGCAGCTATATAACCTGGAGTGTGGATGAACATGTTAAATCAGACAGCACCCTGAGGGGGGTGATGAAGATCTGGACTTCAAAAAAGCACTTCTACAAAAGAAAATATCGAGATGCGGAAACCGGTGAAGAGGTGATCAATGAATCGACCAGAGGATGGGAGTGTAGAGGAGCAGCTGAATGTCTCTGTAGGAAGTCCTGCCCCCCTGCCTCCTGTATGTTGGATGACTGAGATTGTGCTATGCTTGACGCCAGCAGTTGTGACCATACCCAAGAGAATATTCTAAAAAAGTACCCACTGAGAAAGCCCTACCAAATGTATTCCAGAAGAGACGATAATCTGAGGGAGGAACTCCCCGAAGGAATATGAAAAGAGTGAAAGAGGAGTTGATGACATCACAAAAGATGAACATGACACACTGAGAAGACTGGCTGAAGAGAATATATGTACCTTGTAGAAACTGATGACGAAGGTAAGAATTGCGTATACTTTCATAGGTGAGAAGATAGCATGTCTGTGATGTACTACAGAAAATGCAAGCTGATCAATAACTGTACAGATGCTGTAACGCAAGTTGACTAAGTGATCTTAGAAGCTGGCTATACTTAGTGAACAGACTGCAGGCAGAACTGCCGTTGTATAGAAGCTGGACATTGGTGTCATGAATTTAGTAAACCCGGACTCATGGAGAGGAAATGCAGAGAACCGAGTCACAGCAAAGAATTAGCTGATATCGTGGATATGAATGGGGAAGCTCTCCGGCATGATATAAAAGCTGAAGCAAGCCAAGGTTGGTTATCTATCCTCAAAGGCAGTGAACGTGAGAATCTGAATTATTCCTTGTTAAAGTGCAAAGAAAGAACACCAAGCGTGTCAAGTTTTATTCAATAAAGATATTTAAATGCTGCAAAAGGGACCAAATTATGGTCTCCTTTCACGTGAGCCAAGAATGGAAATAGAGTTGAGCTTGGAGTTATAGAACAGCGATAGTGCCTGTTCACACTCCCTTATATTCCCAGAGACAAGAATACTCTGCAAGGCCAAGTTCAAAGACAATCTTCATGGCAGAAGGCATGGGTGATGAAAGATGTTGGGCTAAGTCGGTTGGGAGGTAAAGTCAAGTCCACCTCCTGGCACCTAGGGCTGAGCTTATGTGCTGCTAAGTGAATCAAATGGTCCAGACATGGCACAAGCATGACAACCAATGCATGGCCTTATAGTTTGAGAGCCAATGATATACCTTGTACTTAATAGTGTTGAAGATGACATGTTTTAGAGGCAGGCATAAGTTGTCCACCTGACAATAGAGATCCAATCACAATCCCACCCCTTATAGAAAGTATACTTAGTTGTTCCCCTTGAGCCTATCATAACACTTCGTAGGTTTTTCTCATTTGCCACGTAGTATGGCATCACGTTGGACACATTTTTTATATATGAATGTGTTTTTATGTGAAATTAACCGAGAGCTCGAGCAAACGTACTTTGATGTCCGTTGTAATTCCCTGTTTTAGACAATTGATAATAAAACAGCAAACTTTGACATCTTCCTGGATTGATTATTTTGTGTCAGAGTTATTCTGCATCCCATCCATTGCATGCGAGCTACCGAAAGGGCTCTAAGCTCACTAGTAGGGGGCAGTTTAGGAGTTTGAAGTCCTTGTATAGGGGTACTGCTGGCTACACAGTTTTCGTAACGAACCTATGCAGTAGTGGGGCATCATTGTGTAAACGAGGACCGAGTGACCTCTGAAGGGCCCATAGAATCAGAGCCTTCCCTCGAATACCTTAAGACAAGATAGCTGCACCTTGAGGAGGTTTGGGTGCAGGATTCACATACTCCAACACAATTCAATAAGGACAACTCAAGGATTTGGCAAAGAGACTGTTAAATTCATAGAGGTTTATTTCATGCCACTGCTGTCACAGAGCAGCCTTAGTACCGTGGTCGAGCTCCCAGTCTCAACCACCCCTCAGCATCACACAGAGCTCATTTTTATAGCCAAATGTGAGGGAGCAATCTGCCCCCACCGTTCCCGCACAGTCTTAAGCAACTTCATCGTCAAACATTATCTCATTGGGCAATTATTTTTAATTAAACTAAACCTTCAGAATGAAATACGCTCTGGCATGCATGTCTAACTTTTCTTCGGTGCTCTGCTCAATTATAATTGGTGCAGCTGGATTCTTCAGATAAGGTTCCAGACAGGGCCTAATTAAGAGTCTAGGTTCTGCCCATTCGTCAAGTTTCTGACTGCATGCTACCCTTGAATGTTTCAACTTTAAAATTACCTCATCTTACACACTCTGAGCACTACTCAGTTTCTTCACATTTTAGCTACATTTTCAATTACATGCATTTTCATTAAAGGGATTAGGCAGCGCTATTATTTGTCTGTATACAGAAAATCTTATTGTCCATTCTTTGCCTTGCCACTTTACCACATCATGATAAGGACATTTTCGACATTATAACCATGATGCTTTTTGACTACATGTATATACTAACATTATGAATACCATTTTCACATAATTACAACACCACGTTAGTCCATACGAATTTCTCCGCTTAGGTTTAAGTGGGGGAATGGGGGCTGCCCTACACTTCATTCAGTTGTTGATTCAATATATCTTAATTCGGGTCCTCCAGTACACTCCCTCGCATTGAAAGTTTTTTTGTTTGTAAAACAACAACTTTAAACCATTTCCAATGTCTATTCTCCTTAATATTTATCTAAACATATCTTAAAACAATCTTACACTTTGGTACATACTAACGTATTGTCATTCTTAAAACAAACATGTGCGTGTCATCTCCTTCCATGTAAGCCCTACTTCCTATAATCGTGTGCCTCTAATCTAACTGTATGCCTTGGACGATTCACAGCCTTTGTGAGACTCGAGAGGTTTGGTCAAGCTTTGAGGTAACCCATTAGCCCATTGTCTCTTCGTATGTTGCACCTTGTCTGCAACTCCCACCCCAACAAAATACAGTCTCTCATTGATCGTCTTTTCCTGCCCATGCATATCGTTTTCACTTTGTCCTTAACTCTTTTCCACACTCTTCCCTTTTCTGTATCTTCCGTTGTAGTTGTCATGAGTTTGGCGTTAGTGGACTGTCTGCGTCCTGTCGCCTTTTCCTTTCCATTGTGCTGTTTTCACAGTCGGTCTCCCAGGTTCTTTTGATGCTTAGACCAGAAGTCCATTGTTTTTTCCTTTTCACAAGAAATTCAGATTTTTTCCAGAGTGTCTCTCTAAAAAAAAAGGGTTTATTGTTCAATGAGTCCACAAGAGGGGATGGTTCAGCATGGGGATGCAGGGTTGGGGAGTCTTTTTGCAGACGCAATTCAGCGTCAGGCTTTCACTGGGTTTCTCTACAACCTCCCTTTCTTCTCACGCAGTTCAACTTTACTTTCCCAAGGCATACAGGTCCCTCGACGTATGCCTGTAATATAAAACGGAATGAGTTTCTTTTGTAAAATAAACAGGTCTCTACTATTTAACACATTTCCTACCAACCCATTTCCTTAAAACCTCTTTTCGCAATGGCTCTTATACCTTAATCCCCAGAAATTGCAAGACATTCCCTCTTATTTGACATCCCTGCCTCCTAGACAAGCTACAAAACATTTTCTTTTAAACATTTCCCTTTTGTGGGTAAGTTTCACCCCATAACTGAAATACCCCCCATTCCTAGCTCTGTGTCAGCTGGCTTAGAAAATGATTTCTGTTTTCAATAACACAATATATACCTCGTCCTTCATGGGACACATTATCCCCTTCCGGGTGCCACATGCAACCCTAAGGAGACAAAACAATTAAAAAAGATGTCTTCTTCTTTCCTGGTCTTCTAGACACGTCCGTAGTAGATGACAGAAACGTCCTTGGGGATCCCTGTTGTTTGTAGGAAGTCAAAAATAAAGACAAAAGTCATTCGGGCATCGGAAAGGGGTCAGGTTTTCTTTCTGACTTCAACCCCCTTCCTCCTTTTCTGCTATCAAAAATACTCTCTGAGTCATTCTCCCCTATTCGTTGGTGCACATAAACACTATTTTCCAACCACCCCGCAGGGATACTTAGTCTCGGCTGGTTCTTTGGTCAGCTTAGCTGCATTCTTCCAGGTTAGCAGTAAATACTTGCTGGTTAACTGCACATACTTCCTCAGCTTAGCAGTACATTCTTGCTAGTTAGCTGCACATACTTCCTCAGCTCAGCTGCCATTCTTCCTATTCTTTTCTTGCCGTTAGTTGGACCATGGTCTATGCTTGTGCTTTGTGTACATCCTAGGGAGATAAAACAGAGGCGTTTCGCTGCACACCATCCCTGTCTAACTTGATCTAACCTATCCCTGTCTTCTAAGACTATGGCACCAATTGTTACTACGTGCCTCCACCTTTATTGTTGCCATTAATGTTTGCCTATTCTAATGCTTGCATACCTCTATCATAACAATCCTTTTGACATTATGAACATGAAAATGATTACTCACCTTCAATTTTACTTCTGTTTTATGTGGTCGTCTGAGATGGCCATGTTGTTATCTTTGTTCTACTGTTTCTACACCTGTTGTACCTGTCTTGGGAAAAACGGCTAACTTTTTAAGACATTTTGTCTCTTTTTCCCTTTTTTCTGTTACTCACCTGGATCCTCTTACCTTTAGTGTTGATCAATTGTGTGTTCACACCCTTTTGGCCTGAACTAGTACTTACCTTTTTCTCTTTCTCCCTAATTTAAGGCCATGCAGACAATTTCTTGTGCTTCCTCACAAGAGGTCCATAGCTTGTCTGTAAAATAAATCAAAATTGTTACTGGAATTCCAAGTTGTTTTGCTTACTTCACCATATCTACTTAAAATGGCTTGTGCGAGTTTCCTTTGTTTAATTGACTCAGGTTTATCAGCCATACTGATGAGGCCCCTAGGGGACCCTTGTGTATGGCAACAAGACACAATCACCACACACGAACTGATACGCCAGACACGAGGTTGTATTCCCAAATGCTAAGGTTTATTGCAAAGCAAATAGTCTCAGTTGGCCAAATGGATCTCACGCCCCGTGACGTGTGCCTCCAGACTCCGAGGGACGCAAGAGAGCGAGCATTGTACAACAGTTACATATATAAAAAATGGGCATCTCACAATCAATAATGACATATTCAATACCGCCCTTAATGTGTTTCCTTTGAATTGGGTTCGATGATTGACAATGGTGACGAGTATGACACCTTCAGACATTCATTTTAGCAACAGTTTGCAATTTCATGAGCCTGCAGACACAAGTCTTTGTTTTAGAGAACACATTGCTTCTGTTTTCACAAACAAGCTCCGTGCAGGGGAGAGAGACATTCCGGGCCTCACTATCTCCTGGTTTCTATTCGCGTGCTAGGGGTCAACTCGCTCTCCACGGCTCTACAAGGCTCAGAGAAGGGGGGCCGCAAAGAAGAGCATAATTCAAACCATTAATTGTTCGTTTATACCATTTCTACCGCATGAACGAGACGGGCTGGCACCTGTATAATGATTAACTGTCTTGCTGCTTACTTCCAAGGACTTGTGAGGGAGGAGACCAGGCATTTCTGTCTGGGTCGCCTGCGTTATGTTTAAAAAAGTATCTTGCGGCCTTGCTCTATGCATGAACAATAATGTACTAGTGGAGCAGAATAAGCTTTCAGCAAAGCAATTTCAACAGAAAGCAAGAGGCGAAAGTTAAAAACAAAATGGTGATTTCAGTCACATCAAAATGGCTGCACTTTAGTCATGCTGATAAATGCGTATTCCTACTAGCGACACATGAGGCGGTTGGTCTTCGGCCAACAAAATACATTGCCTCCAGCATCGGGAGAGGGTACCTAATCTGACAATACTCCTTTTCTTGGTCTTCATGGTCTCTTGATGTTTTTTATTGTCCAACGCTCTTTTTTTCTGTTGGCCAGGAAACCTCATAGGTGCTATTTGTTTTCCACTTTTTGCTTTTTTTCCGCTTTATGCCTTTGAGTGTATCCCTTATACTTTTATTCATTTGCCCAGTTGTTCCCATTTCTCAATTTTCCCTTTATTCATTTTTTATTCAAGATAACCACTCATTTTCAGTATGTCCTGATTTATTTATTTATTTGTTTATTTATTTCTGTGACCAATCCTTATGCGCTTACTCGCCTCTTCTCTGACCCTACCTTCTTCCTGTTCCCTTTATTTCTACATTCATCTTTCTTTTGAACTTTCTCATCACTTCTTTCATGTACCTTTTGCTTTTCTTCTAACCTTTGCTCTTTCTGTCTTTCTCGTTCATAGGCTGTTCTCTGGTTTGCGATCGAGCTGCTTTTCTTGCTCTTCGTGATGCAGCTGTTTCTCGCCTTAGCCTAACTTTCCTTCTTATCATTCCGTCCCTTAACTCTTTCTCTTTCTTTTTCCTCTGTGCCTCATCTAACTTCTTTTTAGGTCTCCCATCATCACTTCCTTTCCCATCGAGTTTCAATGAGATTTGTCCTCCCATCCATTCGCCCTTTGTAAATGCTATCTCATCAGTTCTGTCTTCACTTCCTTTCCTCTTCTTTCCCCCTCTCCCCTTATCGAGAGATGCACTTGTCTGTGCCTGATCCCCTCCTTTATTAACGCATCATCACGTCTCCCCTTGTCCTTTGGGGCTAGGGATGTGAGATTCTTGTCCTTATCCTTCCCTTGATTTTTGTTACTACTGTATTTAGGCGACTCATAAGCGGGGTTGCTATACCCTGTGGCTGCTTTTAGCTCTCTCTAATGGGTAGAGTCCCTCAAGCTTGCTTCCCTCGGTTCCTGTTTCAGGCGGGGCAGGCATTGCTGCAGGTGTCTCACCCCCCTCAGTGCATAATTTTAGCATCCAAGCTGCTGGAGGCTCTTCCTCCTGTCCTTGTTCTTATATTTTTCACACTTGGAGAACAGCATAGCGTTTTCTGACTTTTTGTTTGTATATGCGGCATGTAAGTAAGTTGCCATGCGTTGTAAGATGGCTTTAGATGGAGACTCACTTTGAGGCAGCGGCATAAACATCCTGTGGGCGGTACCTTTAACCCACTCCTCCAATTGGAGTAATGTTTTCCGGGCTTAACTCTGTTTCCAGCGATATCCTTATGTGAGTCCAACACTCCCATTACTACGAGCGAGCACCAAATACTGCGAGCTCCAATCCAGTCTCTTCCTGCCAAATTATTTATGCCTCTAATTTTACTCAAGTACATCAATCTGTGTGCGATTCCCTCTCAACTATAGAATCACATAAAACCCTTAATTGATTTCAACCAACAAGGAGACAAAAAATCCTTAAATGTGACATACAACAGAACATGTATAACAGGCATTTGACAGACTAGACAAACACCAGCTGGACACACATATACCTGCCTTCTAATCAATACCCCGACATGGGGTTTAAATGAACTCCATTTGTGCCGTCTTTAATCGTCACCGTAGCCTAGTCGTCCCCTATTGTGTGGGCTCTGGGTTCACGTTTCTTCTGACTGCTGTATTAAAGCGCTGGAACAAGGCGAATCCTCTTACATTTTTCTCTCAGGTGCCCCCCCCCCGGAAACCTTGTGTTTTTCTCTCGGGTGCCCCCCCAGAAACCTAATGTTTTTCTCTCGGGTGCCCCCCCCCCCGGAAACCTTACGTTTTTCTCTCTGGTGCCCCCCAGAAACTTTACGTTTTTTTCTCGGGTGCCCGCCCGGAAACCTTACGTTTTTCTCTCGGGTGCCACCCCCCCCCAGAAACCTTATGTTTTTCTCTCGAGTGCCCCCCGGAAACCTTACATTTTTCTCTCGGGCCTTCCCCCCCCCCCGGAAACCTTATGTTTTTCTCTCGGGTGCCTCCCGGAAACCTTACGTTTTTCTCTGGGGTGCCCCCCGGAACCTTTTCACTTAACCACTACTGTCCTTCATGATTCTTATTTCATTCTGCTTGCTCTTTATTTATTTGTCATATTTACCTATTTTATGGCTGCCTTTATTTTCCTGGAGGTCATCTGTTTCTACCTCATGTCTGCAAATTTTCATAATTCGTGGCCTGCGCCTCAATTTCTAAAATCCGTCCTCTCCTTTTTCGTTATTTCTTCACCAGGTCATACAGCTAGCTGTTCTTTACCATGCTGTCATGATAATGAAATCTTTTAGTTTTCACCCAAGCATTCTCATTGACCTTCTGCCGCGTTCATGCCTTCAAAATTGCTTGTGTTTAACTAAGGCACGCCCTAAATAATCATGCTTTCCTTCGTAACCACAACACTGTCATCATGCTTTCACGCTTTGTCATTCAAGTCTTTCTTCATTCATCTAAATCCTACGATACCAGAATCTCAACTGCTCGTCTCAAACCGAAAGTTTTTCCCTATTTAACAAAAAATGTTCTCCACTCCGGCCGATAAGGCCTCAAAATTGTAAACTACCACCCCTGGTATGACTCCATGCAAACTGTCCTACCACTCACGGTGGAGCTCTTAAAAAAAAAAACCTTTAGGAGCACCCCAAAAACCCCCTTCACTACATGTGTGCTATCCCCAGAATTCCCCAACAGCAGGTCGCAGATGACCTAATAACCTCCTTCAGTTTCAGGGGGCATTCTAAGTCAGAAATGATAGAACACATGAATGGCAATGGACCATTCAGCTACAGGGCAGTGCCTGCTCTTGCCCGCACGCTGATTTAAAACCCCATGCAAAATCGCTTGCTTCTCATCTCATGAAGTTGATCACTACCTCTTTTAATTCTAACACTACTTCTGTAGCTGTGAAATAACCCCTGCTCATGTCATGCCAGGTTACATGCTACACTCTGCATTGTTGCACTTATCGTTTGAGTGTCATTGCAGGGATGTCATTTGGGGGTTGCCAGGGGTCGTGGCTGCAACCCCTGAGGTATCCCTTGTTGCCCCACGGTCTCCTTTGCTACCCCAAAATAAAAAATGTTTAAAACATTTCCTACAGTGATATCATCAGAGGTCAAGGGTCATGAGATGTCACATCCGCTACCTCTATCATTTTGGTGGAATGACGTCCCTGTGTCATTACTTCCTTTTCACTACCACATATGCTAATGCCTCCGGCCCTTTCCTTTCCCCGCCATACTTACAACACCTGCTTGTTCATTTCTCGTGTCATTATCAGTGTTAAATTGTATTACTACACTGCCAGTCTTGCGGGCATTTTACAAAATGTTCACAAGCTCTAAAAGTGCGGAGTGCTGCTGTGCGCAACTCTCAGTATTCATTGAAAGAATACACATGATTTCGCGTCAGACGAGCTGCGCACTGGCTACTCATGGAGGAAAGGCTAGTTTTTTAAAATCACGAATGTAAGTCTTACAAAGTGCTAGTATATTTAACGGATGCTGCTACTAGGGTCAGCTCAGCCCAGAGACGGCTTGTTACTTTGGAGGTTGGTGGTGCGTACATATCTTGGCGAGAATTTGGGTGCGAGCTAGATTACCTCACACCAACTAGTATGCCGGCGGCTTCTCCCTCTGCAAGGCACTTTGGAAAAAAGCCTGGAATCCACTGAAATGTCAGCAATGGCTTTTCCCAGCTCAAGGATATCTGGACTGGACTAATGTGAAGGAATTAACAAATAATGCTTACAAATACATTTTTCTAAAATGAAGCACCTATCAATACCATCAAAGGTAGCTCACAAAAATGGAAACACTGTGCCTCTGCCATACAACGCACATACACAACAGACTTAACTAAAAGTCCACATATCAGAAATACAAAGCAATATCTGTGCCAACGTGTCTGCAAACAAATGGTATGAAAGTCAAGTGTCCAAACAGCACACCATTGAGTGACATGTATGAGACTGGTGGTATTCACAGCTATGCACAGACACAGATTCTGCCCTTTGAAGGATCTCTGCCAGCCCAGAAAGGGGTTGAGAGCGAGGAGGCAGCTAGATGAGACTCTAACTCCCATTCTCTAGCTCTTTCAGAGCCACACATGCTATAGGGAGCAGCATTCATACTCTGACTGCTATATTCCATTTGCCTAAGTTGCTGGTAGTCCTGCATGTATGCGTCACTGGGACTGCTGGTGCCCTGACCCAGCCAATATCTTCTGTGATGCTCAGCCAGGGTCAGGTTTCCTCCCTGCACCAGGCTGCTTGCCACCACACATATAAAGAAATAGAAATGGAGCTAATACCTGTTTCATTGTCATCACTGGTTCCCCTATTGGGTGCGCAGGATGGTCAAACGCAGCCTTGAATTCCCCCTCCCCATGCAAGGATTGAAATCCCAATTTAACAAGGCAATTAGGAGCACTCACCCTGCAAACTCAGTGTTACAATTCACCACTACTGCTAGCATTCTGTTTCCATACAGCACTTAACAATACATAAACACATGACCACGCGTCGCAGCAGGGCCTACCTAGGTGAGAAGCTTTTCCAACATGCAATGCGAGAGGCAAGCACATTTTAAATCCTGAGCTACCACCCAGTGCTCGTGCTCATGGACTCCTTGGCCCTCATTAAAACACCGGCGGTAACCAATGGCGCCGTTAGCACCATGGTTGCTGCCGGTATTGTAACAAATCCGCCATGGTGCAATGGGGAATTACCACCCCATTCCAAGGTTGGTGGGGCGGTAATTCCCCATGTACCATTGGCCCTTCCCCATTCCCATTTTTGCCCCATAGGGCTCAATGGGAATGGGGAAGACGGTAATTACGGTACCGCACCAGCCGTTAAGGTCGGGAGCCGCAAAGGGTCCTCGTAATTAGGTGCTAAGGTGTTAACGGCGCCACAGCCTTTTATGGCGCTGTTAACCCCTTAGCGCCAGGGTCATAATGAGGCCCTTTGTCACCAGCTGCTGTCCCCATTGACCAAAGGAGCTAATGCCGCAGGGCTAAGCTCCCCCGTCTTGTCCCCAAACCATGGAATGCTTTCTCTAGTGAACTTAGAGCGCAGCCATCCCTCCTCATTTCCCGCAAAACTGTCAACCCTACTTTGGTTACCTAGCTCTATCAGTTCCCCCAGCGGTGTCTGTACTCATCCCCCTTTTGCTAAATTAACCACTATGCTGTGTTTTACTTAATATACTCTATCCAGTGTGAGCTTAACATGCAGCTAATTCATAGTAATTACAATATATATCTATTTATCCTATAACTACGGGCGATGCTTCGTCACGCAGCCCCTAGTGTATGCCTTGTTATTGTCATCTGCAAGCCCCTTCCTTGTTGTAGCACCACAATGCCTACGGGCTTCTGTGTGCTCCATGCTACTAGGAATCGCTCATTCCTTGCCAGACGACAGTAGGCCCAGAGACGCTTTTATTGGAGGGCACATGGGGTGACTGCCCAGGGCCCTCCACAATGCTGGCTGGTCTGAAGTAAGATTCCAGTTTACATCAGGCTTAAATAGCACATGCCAGGAAAATTTGATTGCATGCTGCTGAGGCTCCGAACCCATTGCCTGTCGGTTTTGACAAGTACATTCTGCCTTGATCATTTAACACATGCAATGCCTTTCGTTTTCATTGTGGAATACATAGTTTGGGTAACGCGACCTTTGCAGCATTACTTCCCCTCTATGGGAATGTTGCTGGTCATGTGCAATAGCCAAAGTTGAAATCCATATTCATCCACGGAGGTTCAGAAGTTGTCTCAGTGTATTAAGCACTTATTGCAGGGATATGTGTTCATGTGAAAGATCAGAAGGGCACATCCCAGTAAGACTGGCTGAACTGTCTTTAAATCGGAAGTTTCCAAACATACCTGCACATTTACTTGGGTTTGCAGCACAAGCGACATGATTAACAGCACTGTTCCTGCACCAGATAGAGGTTGAAATTAGTTTGTTCAGCTGGGCATTCTTAAAACCAAAGCAATCCCTTAAAAGATGTGCATAGAATATCTATCCAAGCGGCAAACGAGCATGCAAATTTGAGACTGTGCAGCCAAAGTGTTCATGCTTGTATCCTGGCTATGCCAGAAGACGGAACAGTGATTCTGGTCAGATCATACAGGATCCCTTGCATTACTGTGCTGTCTTCTGTGAGGTTTTACCTACTTGCATGCTGGAACTCCCCTTGATAATGGATAAACTGATGCTAACTTCATTCCCACGTTGTGTAACCCCCTTCTGTAATATTTTGGTTTTAGAAATGGTCAGGTTTGGAAATGCAGGTTGCGTACTTTTGCAAGTCATTTTTATAACATTAGATTGTTTTAGTTCATGTTAAGAGTTGGAAGAGAAGGTGCCCAACTGCAGGAATTGCAACATTGGCACAAATCCCAGCTTCACCCCTTAAACACGGTGTGATCCTGGGCATCTCATTTAATCTTTTATTGCCTCACATTTCTTAATTGCCTGTCTCCAAACCTTTCAAAATCGTCAGCCCTTCAGGGTGATTTCCTTCTAAGGGTATGTTTTTCATTGAGGCACCACTCATAGTTTCACTGGCTATGGGTTTTTTTCCATTATGATACTGAGCATTGACATATTGCATACTACACGCACTTGTCCCCTCGATCTCTAATGGCAATACAATTCGAAAACCATGTCCCACTCCTACTCTCAGTCTGCCTGGATAAAGACACCTTCCTGGCAGCTTCTAATCTGCCTATTCTGTGCTGCATGTATCTTTTCACATGCAGTCCTACATTAATGCTGCAGGCTGCACACTTTCCCGGATGCTAAAAGGTATCTTGTTTCTGTACTGGAAGAGAAGTAACCTCTTTGTAAATTGCTAATCTTGGCCTTCAAATGCTACTTGTTTCTCATTCTGAATAGCGCAGGAATGGAGAGGGGAGGGGATTTAAAAAGGCGTAAACATGCTTAACTTGAATGCAGCATGAGTATGTCTCACAGAGAGTAAGGCCTCTGGGCAATACTGAATATTCCCATACAGATGCCTCTCATAAGACATGAGACAGGTGAAACGCGCACAGGCTATCTGTAAATGAATGCATTTCTTTGTCAAACTTATTGGCAAACACGCAAGAATGTCTTTTTGCCCATGCCAGTTCATACTTATCAGAATGCATCATTCTTGTTGGCCCATCAGTCCCTTCTTGTCAGTCCTATATATATCTGCCTTTTAAAATTCAGAACTGGGGGCCTAGTTTTAGTCATCCAACTCCTAAAGCTGGCATGCCCGCCCATCAGTACTAAAAATAAAAGAATCTTGCATTGCTTTCCTCAAGAGGCTAGAAGCTTTAAGATACAATCAAGCCCCTGCCCACTTTAATGCACTTTATTTTTTTTTAAAAAGATGCAATGTATAAGAAACATTGAATCGAGCATTCTCCAGACCACTGAAATAACCTCACACTTACATCGGCTGTTAGCGTGTCCACCACGAGTCATAATGAAAAAATGTAATGACCCAGCCAGATCTGAGCCCTGCATTTACCATACAGTGCATTCCTTTCGCTCAGCGCGCTTAACGTACGAGAACAATACTTCTATAAATCATTATAATTCAGCTATTTTACTGCGAAAATCTATCGTTCTTGGCACGATTTATCAGTTATCTTGTCTTCTACGAGGACATCACAAATTTAACTCCATGGCTGCTGGTTTGAAACAAAATGTGTTTGCTTAAAGTGTACCAGCTTTTTGCACTTTTCACAGGCTGTTTAACTCTTTTTGGGCTGCAATCATCACGAATTTGTGTGCCTTAAACCACAATATCTGATCACCTATTTTAATGTCATTTTTCGAAATTTCAAAACATTGGCTTGACGCCAATTTTTAATTTAGCTTAAAATATTATTTTATACTAATTCCAATATTTCTACAGTGCACATGCAGTTATGACATAAGATAAATCACATGAACAGCCATAACATACAAAAATAAGACACACAACATAACATGACGTGTCAAAATCAAACACGATCTGGTCGGCTGCATGCAAGCCCCTCATGAATATTTTATTCTTGTTATTGATTTTTAAATGCAGTTAATGTTTTTTGGTTTGTTCCCATATCTTTACTGCTATTATTCTTTTTCTCCGTGTCTCTGTCTCTATCAGTTAGGCAAGTTTTCACTCACCTTTTTGTTCTCCCGACCCTCGCGACCACTGCCTTCTTCAGGTTTTTGTCTGGTCCGCTGCCCGTAGGAATGGAAATGGAGATGTTCATAAACACGGGCTCCTTCAGATCCCGACTGCAGTCTCAATTACACTGCCATTGTCTACGGGGAGCTTCACAGTCTACTCAGCCCGAAATGGCAAAGGACTCGTGATTTTGCCAAAGACCTAGAGTTACTTTGTGTCAACGGCCATTAGGTGTCTTATTTTAATCAATAGTTGATGGTCAAAACCATCCTCTGCTACCAAATGTAAACAAGGACCGAGTGACCTCTGAAGGGCACATAGAATCAGAGCTCACCCTCAAATACCTTAAGACAAGATGGCTGCACCTTGAGGAGGTTAGGGTGCAGGATTCACATACTCCAACACAATTCAATAAGGACAACTCAAGGATTTGGCAAAGAGACTGTTAAATTCATAGAGGTTTATTTCATGCCACTGCTGTCACAGAGCAGCCTTAGTGCCGTGGTCGAGCTCCCAGCCTCAACCACCCCTCAGCATCACACAGAGCTCATTTTTATAGCCAAATGTGAGGGAGCAATCTGCCCCCACCATTCCTGCACAGTCTTAAGCAACTTCATCGTCAAACATTAGCTCATTGTGCAATTATTTTTAATTAAACTAAACCTTCAGAATGAAATACGCTCTAGCATGCATGTCTAACTTTTCTTCGGTGCTCTGCTCAATTATAATTGGTGCAGCTGGATTCTTCAGATAAGGTTCCAGACAGGGCCTAATTAAGAGTCTAGATTCTGCCCATTTGTCAAGTTTCTGACTGCATGCCACCCTTACATGTTTCAACTTTAAAATTACCTCATCTTACACACTCTGAGCACTACTCAGTTTATTCTCATTTTAGCCACATTTTCAATTACATGCATTTTCATTAAAGGCATTAGGCAGCGCTATTATCTGTCTGTATACAGAAAATCTTACTGTCCATTCTGTGCCTTGCCACCTTACGACATCATGATAAGGACATTTTCGACATTATAACTATGATGCTTTTTGACTACTTGTATATAATATCATTATGAATACCATTTTCACATAATTACAACACCACATTAGTCCATACGAATTTCTCCGTTTAGGTTTAAGTGGGGGCGGACAGCCCTCCACTTCATTCAGTTGTTGATTCAATATATCTTAATTCGGGTCCTCCATTACAATTGCTTCCCAGCTGGCATGTGTCAGCTCACAGTCATCCATTCTTGCAGTGGCTCTAGGACCACTGTGTATGTTACACTATGGGTGAACCACACTGAGGAATCCTGAATCAGGGAGCAATGTGCCTGAAAGGCCTTTCTGCCCGCCAGCAATACGTACACCAGCAGTGTTCCTGAATCACACTCAGATGCATACAACAAGTGCAGGTACTGCCTGATGTCAACATTCTGTAAGCTGTGGGGAGAACTATGCACTGTATGGGGTATTTCATTACCATTCTACATTTGTGGTCCAGGCATGATTACTTTCAAGTATCCTTCCACAGATGGACAGTGTCTTGTCTTAAGACTGTGTCATAAAAGTGTTTAACTACATGCTTCTGATGAGCAGCCCATTTAACTTCAAAGTGTTTGTTGAGTGTAACTGATATATGATATGATAAGTCATTTATAACACGCCTGTACACAAGTGTTTCTTGGCGTGACAAGACAAGAAAGGGGAGACAAAGGGAGGACAAAATACACAATCTTGCTAGGCTTACTACGCCTTGTGTCATTCAGATTGTGCAACGAGAGGGGGAACACAGCTTTGCTACTTCTTCTGGATCTCTCGGCCGCCTGCGATCTGGTGGACCATAAAGTGCTATGCAATCACCTTGACTCAGCAGCTTATTTCTCACAAGATGCCATAGCATGGATCCATTCCTTTCTGAGCAACATGAACATGAAATTATTCTCACCATCTGCGGCAGCAGACCCCATTCCTATTACATGTGGTGTGTCGTAGGGATTCTCTGTCTCACCTACAATGTACAATATATTTACTTAGACCCTTTATGATGATCTGGACCTTTTTGATGTCACCCACTCAAATTATGCAGATGATACCCAGATTCTCATACTGCTTACCGGGGATTATGACAAGGATTTGGCCTTAGTAAATAAAATCTATCTCATCATCCAGGCATAGGAGGCTGCCCACGGTCTAGGCCTGAATGATGACAAAACTGAGCTCCTCATTCTGGGTACTGCATTCAACTTCAATAAACTCTGCCACAAATACACTTCTTTTAACATCGATGGCAAACTTATTGAAGTTGCTAAAGAGGTAAAAACTTTAGGTTTCTACCTAGACTCCAGCCTCACTTTTGCTAAACAGGTCAATGCCATGGCCTCTGCCTCTGCATACACATGCAAGCTAATCAGAGCCAGTAAACCTTTTCTATCCAAGCATAGCTGTACCATACTGGCCCAAGCCCTAATTCTGTCCAAGTTGGACTACTGTAACTCCCTGTACCTTGGCGCTAGCAAGTACATTGTTAACAAGATTCAAATTCTCCAGAATAATGTTCTGAGAACGGCACAGGGCATTGCTAGAAAACAGCATATCTCAGAGGCAAGGAGACAAAACAAATGGCTGTCCACCAGTGACAATATTTTGCTCACAACTGCTTTGCTAACCCATAAATGCCTAAACAACGCTGCAAATTGCTACCTTGTGGAGAGGATTAACAGAAAAAGCTCTAGCCGTCCCACCAGTACTGCTAATACAGATTGTCTAGTTGTACCCAGGTTTAAATTGACAAAAGCCAGGGAGAACAGTTTCCCGGTCAAAGCAGCTCAGTTATGGAACTCCCCCCACCCCCCTCCTTGAGGGCGGATCAAACCTTTCTGAACTTCAGACATAACACCATTAAATGGCTTAGAGATAGAGACCACTAACTCACCCCAGTGACTGACCTCCCTCTTAATGCTTCATTGCATTACCCACTAGATCTAACTGTACATAGATGGCAAAGCTTATTATATGTTGAACGTTAACCCTGTATATTATGTAATTACACACCACTTATTTCCATTTGTATGTATATATCTGGCACACATCTTCCTAATTGTATTTCAGATGTAAACTTTGAATGCCTCTTATGTAACCTGTGTAACTATAAGTTGAAAGTATTCATGTTTCTTCCTGTTCCTCTGCGCCCTGATACCCCCCCACCCCCCGAGTCTGGTGCGCATTACAAACAAATAAACAAACAAACAAACAAAGCAAGGGGAAGAGAGAGTAGAAGTGCCAGGCGGGTGGAGGAGGAGAGTGGAATAAGCAAAGCTCAAGTTAGTGCCGCCAGGGAGGCCTGCTCTAAATAAGTGCCAGGAAGACTGCAGGGTTGCAGAAACAGTCCCTAAGTGCGCGGTAGGCCCGGAGGCAGTGCATGGGACTAATGGTTGTGTAGGAGCCTGGTACCCATTAAGGTTCAGAGGGTTGGCCAGGTAACCAGTTGTCACAGCAGACAAGTACATCAGCAGGGGGGGAGAAAGAGAGAGAGAGAGAGAGAGAGAGAGAGAGAGAGAGAGAGAGAGAGAGAGAGAGAGAGAGAAAGCAGAAGCTAAAAGGAAGGTCTCGAGTTGCTTACGGAACCTTAGGTTGTCCTGCTCAATGTATGTATGTTCAGGATGTATGTTCACCTTCAATGTTGAGTATGCATGTATCCAGTGGAAGCTGGTGATATTTGAAATGGATGGGTGTAAACATTTATCACGGCTATGCGGAAGCGACTGAGTTCTGTGAGTAAGCCCAAACCAACAAAGAGGCCATAGAGGAGGGGGTAGGTAGGAGCCACGGAGTAGGAGTTTATCCTTTATCTGAGAATGTTTTACAGTCAGTTTGCAGGATAAAATATGAAACAATCCATTATATGCCAATTCACCAACAAGGAATTGGAGCATTTTCCATCACATTTTCATAATGCTTTTACCCATTATATGTCAGTATTCTGTCAGTATAATGCTGGTTATGCCCATACATGCCCATGCTACCTGCCCCAATATATGCCAGTATCCTCGCATAAGAACAAATGTATGTTTGATTTTCCCATAATGCCAGAAATTATACTATAAAACATGTTCATGCTGACTCTGCCAGTATGTGCCAGTAGCTTCAAGCAATAACATGGTCCTGTTGGTTTTGCCCTTAATGCCATATCACAGTAAGAAAAAAATTGTTGGTTGTACAAATGTGTCCTCCATATAAGGACACTCATTGTGTTGGCTTTGTCCATAATGCCAGTTATAAAATCCACACCATAGTAAGAAATCATATCCTTGCTGTCTGCACAAATGGCTCCCACACAAAAGAACACCCATCATATTGTTTTTGCCATTAACACCAGTAACAAATGCCATGCCGTAATAAGAAATCATGTCCTTGCTGGCTGCACAAATGCCTCCTCCATTTAAGAACAATCATGTTGGCTTTTCCCTGAAAGCAAGTCAGAAATGCCATGGCACAGTAAGAAAACATAAAGGATGCCTTCCCCAATGTAGTACACCCCCCCCACACACACACACAGTAACACCGCCTCCACATAAAACACATCAGGCTGGTTTTGCCAGTAAAACATTCCATGTCAATGTAGGAAAATGGCCATGCTCCCTGCACCTGTGCCTCCAGTCTTGCACGTGACAAACACACACACACACTATCATACCCATTCATCCACCAGGCACACACTGATATAGCTTCTCTGTCGATAATTCACAAATACCCCCAAAACATTCACACAAAATTCCGATCCACATGTCCATTCACGCCAATTCACACCATTCACACTGGACATAATCATATGTGCACTTACACAAATACCCCGTTTTATACACATATGTAGATACATACATACATACACATCCTTGCCATGCACTCACACATGTATACAAATAGGTAGATTGTTACCTGCTCTCCGTGTCTCATCTTCATGCCAACATGCAGCCCCAGATGCCCCACCCTCCATCTCCTGTCAATCAAGTGCAGGGAGTGCTGACAGGGAGTATGCAGATTGCACACCAATGAGAGGCAGTGGGGATAGACTTTCAACACCCCACCAGCTTCTCAAAAGTGCACACTTAGGCTCTGTTTTATAAAAGGAGACACAAAGTGCCCAGCAGTGAACACATCCTTGTTTAGAGGCCAAAAACATCTGAATACCACACCAAGGTAAAGATGTAAGTTTCCCATAGTTTCCCAGAGTTATAAACTTACATCGGATACCATCGTAACTTTATAATTAGAATCTAACACTACATCTTGTAATCTAAAAATTGGGGGTGCCCCAATGAAGCATCCACCACTTAATTCCAGCCCCATGCAAGGTTCAGGGGAGTTCTGTCACCAACTGCACTCACCTCTCAAGATAAACCATGTCCTCTCACAATACTGGAGAGAGTAACTTGCACACATGCCTGAGTGGCAGGCCTCAATAGAGCACCTAGGAAGGTCGGATTGGGTGAAACTCACGGGAATATAGCTTCAGCAGGAGCACAGCGGCAGATCAACCAACTGCGGGTTGGTTATCTGAGGATGGGTGGGCCTCCCCCCTCTAAAATGCACACCCTTCCTGTATGTAAGAAATGATTGTCAGTGAATGTCTATGATTTAATGCAAACCATTTTACAATTCAGAAAAGAGTGCCACTCTCCGGAAGAAAGCAACTCACCTCTATGATCTGAGTCTGACCTGACTCTCGTCTAAGGTATTCCATGTGGTACTGATGATGCGATGATGCACGCAGAGGGTGCAGGAGACAGTGGCAGGAGGAATCCTGCCCACTCATTGGGAAAGAAAAGCTTTGCCCACACAGCCATGGCAAGTAGCTTCAGTCACACAGCCTCCTGCTGTTCTCACTGGCTTTTGTCTCCACGGGTCACTCACTATTGACTGCTCTTGTTGGTCAGTGTACTACCAGGCATTAGTGCAGTTTTAGCTCTGCTTCATGTGTGCTGCACTGTCACCCAACGAACACTTTCTGTACCTACATGGCATTGTGCATATGGGCTCAAAATAGTCTTTTCTGCCACCTGTATCATATAGGTTGCACTCAACGCGTGTGTCTAGCAACAGGCCTCATGCATGCGCGCAACCACACGCGCTCCAGAGCTCCCCCTTCAACGTCTCCCGTGTCCCACAACCCGGCTGCATCCTTACGCTCAAAGAGGCCTCCGTGGCGCGGACGGGGCCTGAGGCTAGTGTGGTTGGGCCCTAACTGCGGTGACATTAACATCTGTAAATGCCCACAGAGCGCTGCTGAGTGGGCATTTACAGATTTTGGGTGGCCCTTTGACCACTCAGGCCCTACCCTGTATCCAATCACGTGCCCCTCTTTTCCACTTTCAGCACGTGTGTCTGGGATCACTTCCTTTTGCACCATTTTTCTTGCTCAAGTCGACGTTCACACCTACAGCCTAGGCACCCTCCCGCAGTTACAGATCTGCCCATCGCCAGCTCAGAGATGGCCCCAAGCCCGTGCCCCTCTGACGCCACTGGCAATCTTCGTTCCTACCGAGTTTCCCTACGCAATAGTCTTCTCCTAGCCCACTTGCTGCCCCCCGCCCCACGCACTGCAGGTTCGTGGCCACGCTTTGTTTTGGTGTGTTTCTCTTTCCATGAGTGCAAATGCGCATCTCGTTCTCACCACGTGTTTGCTGTCCCCAGTGGCACGTCACTCCTTCATGTGTGCACATTCCTTGTCGTGTGCCACGTGTGACATCCTGCTTTCCTGGGAAGGGGAGGGGAGGTGTGTTGTATCCTGTCTCTGTTCTTCAGTGGTGGGAATGTTGGATGTATGGCAGACAGGGTGATGCATTCTTCATGTGAGTGTTCATCCCAGCATTCTGTGTGTGGGGGTTACAGCAGCAGTTCAGGGGGGATAGCTCAGGGGCAACGACGCGAGACAGTAGGCAGCACAGGTTCGAATCCCGATCCTGCACTTAGAAACCTATCTCCGGTATTAAGTGCGTTATAAAACAACAATTATAATTGCACTTATCCACGCTGTGTGTGAGATGCCGGCCCCTGGCTCTAAACTATTTCTACCTGCCAATGTCTTCCTTCCCTCCCATCCACCTCACAACTTAAATAACACTGCCTGGAATAAAGACCTTCTCTCTATGACCTGCCTCTGTGTTTTACCAGACTGCAGACTATTTTATTTTTAAGGGGTGTGTCTATATCATGTTGCGCTCTAGCGTCCACCAATCGAAAGCACACATGTGTAATGCCTGCCTAATGGTAAGAACTCATTTACTAATGAATAACGGCTTATTTCATTTGTTGCTTCATGTGCCTTTATTAAGCAAGACCAAAGACTCAGTAGAACAGCCAACGCGTGTTTCGACCATACCAGGTCTTCCTCAGGGAAACTGAATGGTTCTCAAAATTCATGGAAGCATCAAACAAGGTACGAAATAAGCCATTGTTCATTAGTGACTGAGTTCGTGCCATTGGGCAGGCATTAGACACGAGCGGAACATGATCTAGACAAAAAAAAGCTTTCGAACGAACCTCTTTGGTGGCATTGGGCCAGGGTCCCGCCTGTCTCCAGATCAGTGCGGCTCTGCTTTCAAACAACTTCTTGCCAATTTAGCTGACACCCCGGAATAGCCCTCCCTTCGAGGGCTTATTTTATTTTAACCCTTTTTAGCAATCAGTGGGATTGTTATGCTTTTAGGTTGAGTTGAGGCACTGAGGAGACTAACCTTGCCCGCATGCTTCTGTGCTCTACCTCAAAGGAGCACATGGTTCATCTCTGGCATGCATTTTCATGCTGGTAATGGATTCCCATGGAATCCGTGTGACTTTTTACACCTGATCAAAGCAGGCAGATTCCATTCTGTTTATCTCAATTATTAATCGCGCCAGGCATTTACACTTTTCCACAAATGTAGTACAAAGCTACGGTGCAGAGGCAAATCTTTCTTTTCCATGCGTAGGGGAAAAGATCAAAATCGCATCGATGAGTCCTTTTGCAAAGAAGTACAAACAGACGGGGGTTGGGAGGCCCTCCAGTACATTTGCCATTTTTTCAAAAATGACCCCCTGTAACATCTGGAAAATAGGATCTATTGCCCAGAATTCTGTATCCCTTTCTATGAAGGGAAGGCCAATAACGCTGTGTGTGTATCATTGCAGATGGGAATTTGTCATACTGGGGGTCATTACGACCCAGGTGGTAACCATGGCGCTAGTAGCGCCATGGTTGCCGCCGGTATTTTACCGATTCCGCCATGGTGAATGGCGGAATTACCGCCCCATTCCAAGGTTGGCGGGGCGTTAATTCCCCATTCACCATTGGCCCTTCCCCATTCTCATTTTTTCCCCCATAGGGCTCAATGGAAATGGGGAAGGCGGTAGTTATGGTACCGCAAATTGCGGTACCGTAAATACCTCCAAGGTCCCTTTGCAGGTCCAATCCTTACAGCTGGTAAAAACCAGCCGTTAAGGTAGGGACCCGCAAAGGGACCTCGTAATTAGGCAGTAAGGGGTTAACGGCGCCGCCACCTTTTACGGCGCCGTTAACCCCTTACCGCCTGGGTCGTAATGAGGCCCATACTGTGTTGGTATCAGGCTTGTCTTTCCCATATTAATCGAGACATCTAAAGAGTGCAGTAGTTGCACTGTGGTGCTGGCCTGTCCTTTGCAGTTCGAAGCTTTGCTCTGAGATAGCTATAAGTCACCTTGGAATGGGTGCACAGCCACTACTTCTCTGTATAGATGGGAAGCCAACTCCAAAACCAGCGCTATAAAGACTCGCGCTGCTGACGTTATCCTTTGAATTGGCGATGGTGACCACCTACCTTGAACTGTAAGTATTTTCTGTGCTCGTGATGCATTGAAATATAAAAACAAGCACCTCTCATTTTGATTGGGATCATGTACTCTCCTTATTGTAGTGGTGGGTTGACCCCTTGAAGTGTTGTCATTCTGAACTTTCACCAACACCTTGTTGAGTGATCTCAGGTGAAGGACCAGCCTTCATATTGCATATTTCATGGGGGGCACAGAAGTATGTTGAATATGGATCTATGTGATCACTGCGACGGCCGAAAATGCCGACTTTTTTTTAACCCTTTACACCACATATATATGCGGGGGGAGACCCTCCTCAGCCCCCCATATTAATATTATACACTTAACCCCCCCACATATATATATATGGTATAAGGGAGGGGTTAAAAAGAAAAATAAATCGGCATTTTTGGCCGTCGCAGTTCCAGGTCGACATTTTTGTACGATTCCTTGAATATCTGTACCTTCATTTCATTCCTTCTTTGGGACCTCCTCATTGTTCCCTTTTCTAAGAGCAGGCATGTCCTCTGCCTGCAGCAGAGGCTAATGTTCTTCACTTGTCCTCTCTGATTGGCTGGCAGGTTGCACAGACTTTTCTGCATCTCTGTGAAATAGTCGTGCTTGGTCGCTTGGTTCACTCGCTCATATGAAGTGAACTTCGCTCATTTGGGGGGTTGCGATGTTACACTTCCTCCCAAAGTGAGTATGTTTAGTCTGAGGGACCACACCTTACTCAAGTAGGGTATTAATCGCATTCTTTATTGAGTTCTTCCTTCAGCATCCCCAGCGGCTTCCTCCCAGATCCAATGTCTCTCTCTTTCTAACCTAAACACACTCAACACTCCCTCCCTCACATTCCAGCTGGGGCGGCTCCATTCCACTCCACATGCACACCATTCTAGAACACCTCACCTTCCTACCCATCTAGAACACACCTCCTTCCCTCAATATTCAAAGTATCGTCAAATTTCTCCACCACCATCTGCCAATCGTTTGCCTTGCAGCATGGGTAAAATGTCCCCTCTCTCTTTTACCCATTTTTCTCAATTTCTCAATCTCACAGTATTTCCCATGTCTTCCTCGACCATCATCGGCCTTGAGTATTTCGATGCACCTTTGACTTTGCGCCTTCCTAACCTCACTTTCAGCATGATTCCTTTTGGCATACACACAACAGCCACACAATTCATCCTATCATATCTCTCTTTTTCCACACACTGGCTATCCATCCTCCTCCTTTTTACGTCCTTGTCGCTCACCACTTCTTGAATCTCTTTGTATTTGTTCAGCCATCCAGGACTCAGCCTGGTGTTTGGTCTTCCTCTTCGTAAAATCTCAAAAGGAGACACACCTATTGTTTAATGGGGATCCAGCTTATATTGAAAAACTCTCTCCATTGCAGCATGCACCCAATCCCCTCCTGTTGCCTCCACTATCCGTGCACCATCTATCAGCGTTCTGTTAAATCTCTCCACCGTGGCATTCCCTTTGGGATTGTACAATGCTGTGGTGGCATCTCTCTCGAAAACTCCTCCATCTCCTTTGCCACAAACTGGGGCCAATTATCAGAGGCAATCTTTCTTGGGTACTGCTCTGTCCAAAATATTGATTCCAAAAAATCTTTGTGTGCTGATCTCTCCCACAATCCACACCTGAAGCCACTTGGACAACATGGCAACTGCCACAATTATGTAGTTCCTTTGAACTCATTTCACTACTAGTGGCCCCAAAATGCCTACAGCTACTACATCCCACACGCAAGCAGCCCCCTCCATTTGTGGAACTCATGTGCGCAGCACCTTATCGCTATCGCCACACCTCCCACCGCTTCTCAGTAATCACTCCATATCCCTGTCCATGCCCGGCCACCAATAATCCTGTCTGATCGTCCCTTTGGTTTTGCAAGCCCCTAGATGCCCTTCATGTGCAACTTCCATTATTGATCCTCTTGGCCCTTCCAGCACCACCATTGGGTGTCCCCTGACCAACACACCCTTCTCTGCACTCAGCTGATTCTTTATCCGCCTACTATGCACACACTCCTCCCCTAAACCTTTGTTGGGCCAACCCTTGCGCACCAAGCCCAACATCCTTTTACATGTCTCATCCCTGTCACAATGAGTACTCCTTTCCTTCTCATCACCCACGCGAGCGCATGTTTATTGAGTTCTTCCTGCCTCCTCCTCCCAGATCCAAGGTCTCTCTCTTTCTAACCTAAACACTCTCTTTCTTGAAATAAAGCATATCTTGAGAGTTGGCCTTTGATTTCTCAGGTCACCATCCAATGCAGAGCCATTGTAGCATGCCAAGTGTGCCTTTGCATTGGCAATGCGTATGCTATTTTTGGCGGTTCATGCCATCATTGGAGGACCAATGGCTTCTGTAAGGGTCTCAGTTGCGGAGGCTGGAGTACCACACCTCCTCCTCACTGCAGCCACAATCATTGAGCCAGTGTGTGCGGCGGCACTGGCTTGTACTTCTTTTCAATTCTACAATTGGCATGCTTCGTGAAGCTGGGCTTGCATGGCAAGCACGGGCTGCTTTTTTGACCTGTGCCAAAGTTGATGCTCAGTGTGAAACTGCTTTTGGTTCATCCAGTGTTCATCCTGCACTCTTCCTGAGCCTTAAAATTTAAACTTGTAGCATCCTTCTAATGACGGCTGTATATTTTGGTCATCATAAGGGGAGGATTACGTTGATGCTTCTTTACCGCCTCGAGAGTTCCTGTTGGAATCATCCTAGATAGTTTCCTCTTCATCCCAGGGGTACTCCTCTTCCTCAGGGAAGAACTCGTCTCCATCCTGTGACAGTGAGTGCCTTGCACTGTCCTGTAGCCTGTATCTTGCAAGGAGCATTGGATCTCCCCTGACCTGTCTTTCTCTTGACCATCATAAAAATGCTAACATTATGCATGGCCACCTTAAAAGGGACATTGTGTGTTTTTGGCTAGTTTTGTTGATAAACGTCTAATACTGCCTCAGTGTCTGAATCTTTTTGAGTTGGCCTAGTTCTTCCATTAACATTCAAGCGGTGTACTACCCTAGGCCTGCGCTCTCTCTGTCCTGAGTATGTCTTTCATTGTCATGCACCTTCTTTGTGCTCCCACCTCTCGGGCTAAACATACTCCCGCCATATCTCTGCCCTCTTGTCATGTGATCTATGTGTCTGCTGATTTGTCTCACTGTCATGTGCCATTAAGTATTGCGCGACCAATGCTCGCAGATCCTCTTTAGCGCCATGCACACTTCCGGCACTATATGTCTTCGTAGCCTATTGTTTCACAGCAACAAACCGTTTCAGAGTGAATTCGCCTGCATGGCCTCTTTCAGTGGTTCTTTGTGGCATCACTGAGTGTGTGTGCTTCTTTGAGACACCATGTGTATGCTTCTGTTTCACTAGAGTTCTTGGGGGTTGTTGAGCCATTGGATATCGATTTTTTCGGATGCTGTCCATTTTTCAAGGTCCTAGTTATGGGCCTCGATGGCAATGTGGTGATTTCATCAGAGCTCTATGGTAAGGCTTGTGTGGGAGCGGAAACCTTCCGTGGCTTAAGAACTCTTATATCCCGTCCCTCATTTTGAAGTCTTAATAGGTCCAATTTCTCTCGGCTCGGGTTCTCGCTCTGATGGTATTTATGCCTCCAGCACCTCCCTATCGGTGCCGATTGTGCTGAGGGTTCGGCTCGATCTGGCTCAAGGGTAGGCTAACCACTGTCTATCCTTCCTGCTCTTGAGTGTCTTGCCCTTGAAGCTGTTGCAGGCCTGCCATTAACTCTCTTGGTAGACACTGATTGAGGATTTTGTTTTCATCGAAGCACGGAAAAATTTGAATGACGTATTTTACATTATGTTCCAACACTTTTTGAAACTGAAGATGCTAAAAAAAACAACAAACTCTTTTTCTCCTTCGCATGCAACCAATCCCTGTCATCGTCACTGAAAGATTCTTTGCAATCGCTTCATCGAAGACACTGCATCCTTCTTCTCTTCGTTCTGACACTGCAACCAAATCGTAGCAGAAAGCGAGCAGTGATCCTGTCGACACATAATGTTCGGTTTCAGTACACGATTTGTAACACTACTGGCCAGCCAGAGCGCGGCGGAGAATGCATTCTGTATGAATCTAAAAGAGATCAACAAGCTAGAATTGATTGCCTAGAGCTTTTCTTCCCCTTGGTTAATGAATCAGTGTCTGGATGGAAAGCAGAGTAGGTAGATGAAACTCCATCTTCATTACTCTTTGCATTTTCACATTTCTTGATTTCAGATTAGTGCCAAGATAAACCTAGAAGATAATATATGTGCCTCAAGGTGAACTGATGATAGCACAGAGGCAACGGGCGGGTCTTGGAAGCAATAACACGCAGAGCAACAGAGGTGTGAATCATGGATCCGCGCTTAGAAACCAAACTCAGGTATTAAGCGAGTTATAAAATAAAACAATACAAATTAAATAAAAGTTATTGCTTCCAATGACATAATGCATTTTGTAGATAAGATTCAGCCAAAGTTCCTGCATTATTTCAGGAAACCTGAGGGTCTGAAAAAAAATCCTAAAACAGAGCCTGTCCTGGCTCTGTTATTGTATATTACGGCAATGCCTTTTAACTTGGTCTCTCCGTAGAAGCCCTTGACTGTGAACAGCCTCTCCATGGTTTCACATATGGGTCAGAAGGATTCCAAAACCAGTGTTTCATTAACTCAATATCCCTGTGTCTTTGACAAAATGTCTTCCACTCCAGAACATCTTCACGCATCTGTTTTAGAAGACACATGTAAAAGTAGACACATGTAAGAATGCATTCATCCATTAAAGATTTAACCCAATCTGCTATTTATCTGGTCACTTACCTATTTCCCACAACACCTCTTGCGGCAAAGGACTATCTTTTCCATGTATGTACAGTCCACAACTCTGAGGATTTCAGTAATAATGTATGGTAGAATGATCTGTGGTGACAAGTTTAAGAGTACTTGCAATTCAATATCTCTACATGTTAGCCTTCACGCTGAACGGTGATTCCAAAATCAATCCTGAGATAGGAGGAATAACATTTGTCTAAGGATCTTGTATGTGAATGTCTTTAATCATCCCAAATTGTAATAGTCAGGAATGATCACAAAAGGAAGCTTTGCAGTCTCAAAAGGAATCCCACTCTCACATCACAACCTGCAGCCTATTCAGCTGTGCCACCCTGGACCCTGGAGAAGGGGTGATCTATGCAACCCTCTGGCAACATGCTTATGTCCCACTCAGGCAAGTACCGACTCTTCCAGTGCCTATGCACCCACCACAGAGTAACTGGGCCAGTTATTCTAGCCTCCCATCATTATCGTGCTACTATGTCCGCACCAGAATCTTACTGTGTCAGTGATAGGATCCACTAGGACAGTTATTTTCCGAGTAATCCTGCCTCACCAGATATGTTTTGTGAATCTACGGTCTCACAGATGGTTAAGTTAACTATCTCTCTCTTACTTAACAAAATGGAGTAGTTGCTGGGTGGCTGCTGTCCCCTCTTGCTTGCAGAGTGGGAAAAAGTATATGCAATACAAATGATAGGGGTCTGCATCGTACAGTGAACACATTCTTACCCAGGCCTGCTTAACCTGGCCATTCCCAACTTCTTTCATAGGAAGTAGGAATTTAAATTGAGTGCCTTCCCGCCGGGGAACTAAAAGAAGGCCAGGATTGCATCAGGGAAACTAGACTGGATAACAATAAAGATGGGGTTTGGTTTTCCTACTTATTATCATTGGGCCTACATGAATCATCAGACCAGGGCAGGTTCCGGGAGCGAGGGTAGTGGGGAGCCTGTATGTTTGGGGATGAAGTGATGGCTAAACTCCCCATTCTTGTTCCCATTCTGAGTGTGTGACAGGATGACGGGAACTACCGCTCTCCTGACCTCCAATCAATGAGCACTCTAACTGACCATGGGCTGCCCTTCTTCCCCAGTTCATAGATTGATTCAATAAGGAGGTACCTTTGCTGGGAAATTGCTATAACAGAGGAATTAAGACAATCGATCAGCTATTGGTAGAAGGGTAATGCCTGATTTCAATCCTTTCCAATTTGCTATAAAATCCTGCACTACTTTTGAGAGAGATCCCGGAAGGGATACCTCTGTGGTCGGGCGGGCGTGCCGACCCAGGAGTCATGGCGGGAGTTAAAGGGGTGCTCTCTTGTTCGGGACCAGGGGTATCCAGTGTTTATAGAGCTTTGAGAAGTGGCACTTCGGAGGATGGTTACCTTGCTGTACCAGGATGCCGAGAGGTGGAACTGGGCTCTCTCCTGTGTCCTGAGCTTTGGGAGGGGATAGCAGTAAATGTGGTTACAATCTCAGCTTCTGTGACTCAGTAGCTACATTGTTTCTATCATGGGGTGTTCTGCTCCCCAATGACAATGTTGAATGTGGGTGGTAGTGGAGATGGGAGTTTCTGGTCTTGGTAAGGAACTAAAGGAACTTTCTTCTACATGTTTTTTGAATGTCCTTATAGCGGCATGTTCTACAAGGAGGCGTGGTCAGTCATATGCAGAATAGCCCATGTGGGAATTCCCTTTGCATCAAAGTATTTTATTTTCTCATGGGCAGGTCGGTGTTAGAGCCCTCTGGAAGGAGCTGCTCGCCTTGTTGGTTGGTTGTCTCATCGGGGCAGCCTGTCCATCTATCTTATCGCACTCGAAGGATATGCCTTTAATCCAGTTCTCTCATTGGGGGAATAGAGTCTGCTTCTTGCACAGGATTGAAGCCCCCCCATGGGAATCTAGCATGGGCATCACAGGATCTCAGAATATGCAGTTACAGTTTGAAGATCTCCTGCCAGGGCCCCCAGACGGTATCATGGGTATAGGGGCCTTAATCGATTTGCTGGGTTTTCTAAACACCCTTGAGTGTTCTGCTAGGCCTTGATGTTGTGTGAGTAGACTCTTGGGTCTACTTCAGGGTGTATGGTAGGCCTTCGGCCAGCACTACATGGGGCTACACAATTATGGCTATGAGTATACTACTTCCCTTGCCCCGGTTTCAAAATGTGTACCGTACAAACACTTTATGCCACAAGGACATTTGGAGTCTGCCTTTTGCATGATGTTTATTTTGATGGACTGCCTCATGTCTACTCGTCGGGCGGTTGCCGCCTATCTCACCGAGTGGGGAATATATTTCTATTAGGCGGCCCTTTCATGGTGGTCCTCTTTTCCTGTCTGTCTTGCTTTGATGGCCAGGCTACCTTGTCTTGTTATAAGGGGAGACACTTGAGGAGGACCACATAAATGGGCTCTGTTCCAATTGTACACATCTACTGGGCTTCCTTATGAACATATCAGCAGAGACAAGGAGGAATATACACATATGTGTTTTCCGCGTTCACTCTAGGATAGCGAACAATGCTGACTGCTTTTATGCCATTTGCTAGATGTCACAGGCACTATGTATTGTCATTTCGTCTGTCAGAATATCTATAAAAGAAAGGTTTCCTTTGCTCGTCAGTGTTTCCTCCTTCCTGAGGTTACTCTCATTACCATTCCTATACATCCGAAGCTGGCCCTCTTCCGGTGCGCCCCCGCTCCTCAGCAGCACAGTTTTACTGTCTTCCGTAGTTCTCCGACCTAGCACTGCACCACAGTGATCCCCAGTTCCTCTTCTTTGAGTCTACTCCTGTTTCTAGCTACCAATGGCTGTCCTTAACTTCCCTGGGTGGGCGTGCTGGGATGCTTGGGTTTCTTCCTGCTTGGTTCCATGTTGCTCTGAGTGTGGAGTGTTGTTTCATGCGTTATCCTACTCCTGCACCTTGTAAGCAATCCTCTTCTTTGCTCCTGGTCTGCCATTATTATGGAAGGTTTTTAAGTGAACATATACAATGCTACCAAATGTGCCAGTTTCACAGACCTGTGGTTGCTTGTCCTATAAATGCACATAGCACAGAGACTGCCTACAATGGCAATTCCAGAAGAATCACTGGCTGAGCTTCTCATTAACAAGGAATAACTTCTGAGTATTTACCGTTGTCCTGTTAAACTTTATTTTCTTGCACAACCCATGTTAGTCTCATGAGGTGTTGAATTCTAAGTGCAGGCACTTGGGGAGTGCAGACTCCCTGTGTGACCTGAACATGATTTCATTGCCAACATCCTTGACATTTGCCTGTCATCCGACTGACTGACATTGCAGACCTTTCGGAGACAAGAGCCTGTTGGGACCACTCCCATGTTCCACTCTGGTTGAATTTGGACCTGTGAGGGTGCTGATCCTTTCTGGGATTATCAACACTTCCTTGATGTGAATCCATTTTAGTAACCCAGGCTCCCACCTTTTCTGATCCTGCTAAAGCAGTTTATACATTTACTAAATTGGTTGTCTCATAATTCATTGACATGGCCCCACGAGGTGACCTCATAAAATAATTTTCTGACCTTTTTGGGTTCTTGACCCTAGGCTTTCAGAAAACTTAACTTAGACTGGGTTCTAAGTTGTGCTGTTTCTGACAATGCTGTGTTCGTTGTTCTGGATATTGGTTTCAAGTCGCTGATATTTATCCTCTGTGTGTGACTATCAGAAACGTGCCCATCTCTGGGGAACCTTCAGTCTCAAATGAAAAAGAGGAACCAACTTTGCATCCCAACTTTTCCCTTGTTCTGAGTTTAACTTTCCTCCGCCTGGCCCAGCTAGATATTGTGGCTCTGCTTTTCATTCAAAGCTACATCACTGCGATCGACAGAGGGTCAATTTAAGATCACAAGTTCTGCAATGGTGGACGGCCTCCACGCAAGCCATCTGAGGTACATTCATTGTGTTAATGGTCAGGGCTAAAGAGCTGTGTAAGCATCTAGGAGGTGCTCCACTAAAACTCTTTACATTTTCACAGCTCAATGCACATTAATGACCCCTCTGCAACAGAAGTGTCCCAAACTGCCATGAATGTCCTCTTATACATTACTTGCCTTCAGAGTTCAGTGACTGAGGTTTGGGTGACAATATCCAGAGATGTGATTGTGTGGGTGGATTTGTGGCCACCTGCAGAGGGACCAAAACATGTCACTCACACCCCTGGTGACGTGAACATGGGATTTCTTTTTCACATTTACTTTGTGTTCATCACTAATTCTCACACCTGTTTTCCTAAACATGTACCATGAAAATGGTTATTTCCATTTTCCTGGTGGAGGGTTTGCAATGGGAAGGTAAAGTCTCTTTACTCCCTCCATGAAAGCCTTGATAATAGAAGCCTTCCACCATTACTCACTGTAGTCGTATTTCTGTTGCTGGTAGCTGCTTAGATTCACATGCTATGCATAGACTGACATCTGGTGGTAGTCATAAAGTATTACATTATTTGTTTTCGAAACTCAAAACGGGTCGTCGACTGGGTGTGTCAGTAATACTATCCCTAGTGTGACATCCACTGCACCCAGTGTCCTTCACGCATCGAGGTCCCTCAGATTGTTTTTTTCTGACATGAGCCTGTATGAAGTATAGCGTAAGTACAGATGCGATAAAGCAGATAGAGATAAAGCAAGAAAGACATCTCTGCACCTTTGAATCCTGGATGAGAGGAAGGGTGGAAACATGTGAATCTAAGCAGATACAAGCATCAGAAGTATGATTATGGGGAGTAATATATCCCTTCTGAGGCATGTAGATCTGCTTAAATCACATGCTATGCATAGACTAGCGAGCAGTATCTGGAGAAGGAGGTGGGTGGTGAGAAGGTCTGGTGGCAAATAGATGTTTTAGCAGTGCTTGCCCCACCTGTGTATAAGTTTTACAATGTCTGCCAATGCAGTAATGCTGAGTAAAGGTACGTATGGAACTCCATGTAGCTGCCTTGCAAATAGCGTCTAGAGGGATGTTTGCAATAAATGTAAAAGTTGCTCCTGTTCCTCTGATAGAGTAAGCTCTTAGTGCGAAAGGCGGGGTCTTTTTTTGATAGAGAATAGCAGAGTTGTATGCATTTAACTATCCATTTGGAGATGGTGTGTGATCACACTCTCTGTCAGGTGCTATGGAGACAAAAAGCTGATCTGTTTTTCTTAGAGGCTTTGTCTTATTCACATAGTACAGCACTGCCCTCCTTACAACTAGTGTATGAAGGCTCCTTTCAACTGAGTTAGATGAATTTTTGAAAAAAGTGGGTAGTTCAATGGGCTGGTTCACATGGAACTTGGAAATGAATTTAGGTGAAAACCTAGGATGTGTTCTAAGTACTATCTGGTCATTGTGGATAAAAAAGAAAGGGTCTAGTACTGACATTGCTTGTAGCTCACTGACCTGTTTTATGGAGGTGATGGCTACTATGAAAGCTGTTTTGTAGGTTAGGTGTTTGAGGCTGGACTTGTACACATCTCAAAGGGTGGACCCATGAGCTTTGAGAGTGCCACATTAAGGTCCGAATCTGGTGGAGGGTTTGAAATGGAAGGGTAAAGTCTCTTTACTCCCTCCATGAAAGCCTTGATAACAGAAGCCTTCCACCAAGACACTTTGTTGTGCTATGTGGTGTACATGGACAGGACCGCTAGGTGAACCTTGATGGAGTTACATACTAGGCCTGAGTCTAGTAGGTCATGCATGTAGTGAAGAATGTTTGCTGGAGAACATTCAATTGGATTTAAGGCTTGTGATCAGCACCATATCACAAATATTTTAAGTAACAGTTTCTGGTGTTGGGTTCCCATGCCTCCTTTAGGAAATCCATACACCTTTGAGGTAGTTCTACGTGTCCAAACTGTATGACTTCAGGAGCCAGGCTGCCAAGTTCATAGACTGAGGATGTGGATGGAGTGTAGTTCCTCCGTGCTGGGAGAACATGTAGGGGCACAGGAATTTGATCGGTTCGCACATCGCCAGTTTGGGCAGATGTGGAACCATGGTTGTCTTGCCCATATAGGGGCTATCAGGATAAGCATGGCTTGTTCCTGGTGCATCTTGTGTACTATCCTGCTCAGGAGTGGTGTCGGGGGAAAAGCGCAGGCACATTTCCCTAACCAGCTCATCCACAGGGTGTTCCCCTTGGATCTGGGTTGGGGAAACCTGGATGTGAAGTCTGGGCATTGTGCTTTAGGTTTGTGGCGAACACGTCTAAAGGAGGATAGCCCCATAGAAAGATGATTTGGTTTAGAATGGCTTTGTTGAGCAGCCATCTTTGCTCCTCAGGTAGAGGGTTTCTGCTCAGAGTGTCTGCCAGAGCATTGAGTTCCCCTGGAACATGTTGAGAGACTAGGAACATGTTCCGCTTGGGTGCCCACTTCCACATTTTCGGGTATAGCCTGCACAGACTTGGGGAAGGTGTGACTCCCTGCTTGTTTATGTACAATGTGGCAGTGGTGCTGTCTGTGAGGACTTGTACTGTTTGACTTATTAGATGAAGTTGAAAAGCTTGTAGGGCCTTGAGTAGTGCTAGTAGTTCCAGGAGGTTGATGTGGTTTTGGGCTGTGAGTCCACTGTCTGTGAGCTGTGTGGTGAAGGTAATGGGCTCCCCATCCAGAGAGTGAGGAGTCTGTAGTTAGTATTACTTGAACTGGTGGATTGTGAAAGGATTTTCCTTTTAACACATTTTCCTTGGACCACCAGCAAAGAGCCTGTACTACGGTTAGCGAAGCAAGCACTAGATCATCCCACTGACCGCTTGCCTGAGACTATTGTTTCGATGACCACTCCTGAATTTGGTACGTGTGCAGCCGTGCGTGTGGAACTAGATAAATGCATGAAGCCCTCATTCTGAGCAGGCGCATTGCCTTGCATACGGTTATTTGGCAACCGGCTAGGAAGTGGGGTATTTGCAACAGCATATTTTGAACTCATTCTTCTGAGGGGAATAGTAGCCCCTCCATTGTCCTAATGATAGCTCCCAGAAATTGCTTTGTTTGGTTGAGGACAAGACTTGATATTTTCTCGTTGAGAGAACCCAAATTGGAACAGAAGGTTCATAGTTCTTTAGGTGTTGCTTGCAAGTTTGAGGGGATACCCCTGTTATTAGCCAGTCATCCAGATAAGGGTGCACTGGGATTGATTCTCTGTGTAAGTGCGCCACCACTACTGCCAGCACTTTGGTGAATACCCTTGGAGCTGAGGCTATGCTGAAGGAGAGCACCTAGAACTGGTACTGTTGTTCCGCTATCTTGAAGCGCAGGTATTTTTTGTGCGCTGGGAACATTGAAATATGAAAGTATGCATCTTTCATATCCAATGTTGCCATGTAGTCCCCTTGTTTCAAAAGGGAGATTACTTCCGGCAGCGTTGTCATGCAAAACATTTGTGGCTTGACATATGTGTTCACTGGTTGCAGGTCTAGGCCCGGGCGCATTGTTAGATCTTTCTTTGGCACAAGGAAGTACATTGAATAGATGCACTTGTTTACCTGGTTTACTGGGACAATTTCTATGGTGTCTTTCTCAAGCAGAGCCTTGACCTCCTCTAGCAATATGCGCTGTTCTTCTTGTGATGTTTTCATTTGTCTTAGCGGGTGGTTGGGTGGTCGTGTATAAGCTGTATACAGTACCCGCCCACTACGGTGGATAGTACCCACTTGTCTGAGGTGATTCCTCCCATGCGTGGGTAAATTCAGAAATACGACCTCCTACTGGAGTGGCATGGAAGGGGATCTGGGATGGGGCGTCATTGTTTTGGTGGGGTGGAGCCTCTAGCTGAGGAGGCCCTACCACTGCTTAAAGACCTTTTGTAGCCCCTTCGAAAGTTCTGAGAGGAGGACTGTCCCTGTGAGGAAACCTATAATGACGATTGGCCAACTTGATTATAATTGGAGGAGCGTTGTGAGTTGTGCCCGCGAAACCGCCTTGTGTTAAAAGCGCCTCTTTGCACAATGGGCTTGTTTGATAGTTGGCCAAGGGATTTTAGGGTATCATAATCCTCCTTTACACTCTTAAGGGCCTCTTTGACCGCTTTACCATACAGGGCATTAAGCTCAATAGGCATGTTTAGCAAGGTGGCTTGTGTTTCGAGCTTGAAGCCTGATTGTCTTTACCAGGCGTGGTGTTTGATTAAAGTGCATTCTGCTATAATCTGGCCTGCATTATCTGCAACATCCAGGTTGTTCTCTAAGAGACAGTTGGCCACTTGCTTACCTTCAGGCACTATGATTAGAAGTTGTGATTTAAACGGCTCTGGGACTGTTTCAATTTGCTATACTACTTGATCCCACATATGGCAATTGTAGCTAGCCAAAAGGGTGGTATTATTGGCAATTATTGCCTGGTAGGAAGCCACTTTTCTGCCAGTTAGGAGGGGCCTCCACAGAGGCTAGCAGTGTGCCTGCCCTCTTCCTTGTGGTGGTAACCTGATGTATAGGGGTTCAGAGGGGGCTGGTCTGAACATTTTCTTGGGTGAATGAATGGCATAGACGTCGTCATCATCATCATCATCGTCATCGTCGTAATATTGTTCAGGATTATATTGGTCCCCTTGATTCCCTTGCGACCCAGTATCTTGAGAAACTGATGTGTCTAAACAATATAGATCCTGAGAGCTGTCCTGTGAGGTGCTGGTCTCTAAATGTGGTCTTTTTGCAGCTGGTTGATCCTTAGCTGCTTTCCCTTGAGAGGGCCCTTTAAGGCTAGTAAGTGCATCTGGGTGGCAGTAAAACAAGTCCAAACAGTAAAACAAGTTGAAATAGAATTTGTATCTGTTTGGACTGTATTTAAAAACTGCTTCTCCTGTGGGTATTTTACCATACCTCTGTGTTCTATTCAAAGATGTCTGCCACACTGGATATACTGAAACCTACCTACTATGTGTGTAGTGCACATAGTAGTAGGACGACTGCTGGTCCTTTTAAATCTGATGTTCACCTGAATCCCACACACGTGAACAAGCGCCGAGTGGAGTGAGAAAGGCGTTCTGATGAGCAGGTTTTGGCCATGGGTGTCCTGCCACTGGTGTTTATGTGTTGCTGTCCAACAGCTTGACAATTTATTTTTAATAATTTATTCCGATTTGAGTCAGAGGTTTTTTCTTTCCTGACTCAATAACGTGGAGATTTCTTCTCGCCTGAAGTGCAGTTTGTTAATCCTTCTGTTTCTCATATATATATATATATATATATATATATATATATATATATATATATATATATATATATATATATATATATATATAACAATATAATATATATACATATATATACACACACACACACGGGGATGGGCAGGGGCAGAGATAGATAGATAGATAGATAGATAGATAGATAGATAGATAGATAGATAGATAGATAGATAGATAGATAATGATAGATAGATAGATAGATAGATAGATAGATAGATAGATAGATAGATAGATAGATAGATAGATAGATAGATAGGCTTCAAGTCTGTGTTCCTTTGGTAACATTACAATCTTTAACCTACAAGTGATACAGAGCTGCATGCAGCAGGTGTGTTAACCTACTGACGTATCATTGTGGATAATATGGAACCAGGTGTCTTTAATGCCCTGATGCTGGCAACGAGTGAAGACTACTGCCCTAAAAGCACCCCCTCGGAAAGAACAGTTTGTGCAGAAATAGCCTTGCATTATTCCCTACAAAGAAAATGCCCCAGATTCAGATCGTGGCAGGGGTAAACAGACAGCAAAAACACATCCTTAAAATGCAATGCTTACATCACCACAGGTCACAAATTCACACCTTTGGTTGCTGCTGACTGTTGAGGTCTAATTTTCCAAATCCCCACTAATAATCAGCTTTATCGCTGACTGATGAAGCCATCACATGGCACCACCAGAGACAGACCAAGTTTATTGCATAAAATGTACACTCACTTCTCCTTAGCCCTGCAGCTTTCAATCATCAGCAGAGTCAAAACATTCAATTTGTTTATCACTTAGATTTAATACGATCCAAAACGTTTGCAAGTTATCTGGTGCTTCTCTTCTCCCCAAGCACCTCCTCATCCAACTTAACCTCCACTATGGGGCCTATAAGAAACTGCATGCTTTCAATAACCCCCTCCCTGTGCTGCTCCTCTACCCAAGCCCATCCTCAAACCTGTAACTTCCACTAGGGGGCCGACAACATACTGCATGCTTTCAATAACCCCTTTGCCCGCAATTAGTCTGTGGCACCCAACGGGGTAATCCCTTTACTTCCGGTTTTCACCTTCATGGGCGGCCATCTTGGATTTGAGCGATGATTCCTGCAGTTGATGTTTGGAATCAACCGAGCTTCATTGGTGAATTATCCCATGCTTTGTTCTCAGCTCGAGCAGGCTGCCTCACAATTTTATATGGCCTTAGGTGAAAGAAAGCAGCCATGTCTTGAGAATCGACCCTTAGCTGAACCATTTCCTCACCAATTACAAGTCCAAATCAAGACATCTGCGCCCCAGGCTGCAAAATGATGATGGTGGTGGTGGAAAGAGATCCTCTGTGTATTTACAATTAAGGTGACACCAAGTTTCAGAATGATGTCAAGTTTGACCATTTGTAGGCCACATAGGTAGGATGCTATAGTTCATGCTCTCCACCAGCTTCCTTAGGTAACTCCCTCCTTACAACGTTTTTTTGTTCAAGTGACCCTTCAGCTTGTGCATCAGATGGATGGAAGTGCTTCATCAGGAGGGGAGCGCAAGGGGAAATTGCCTGTTAAGGCCACCAGTCCTGAGGGTGGTTCCGCTGGATTCTGCCCAAGCGTAAAAAGAAAAATACAAATATCCAGCAGGGAAGGAAACTGGAACGTGATAGGCAAAGCAAGCTTCTTCAGCTCAATATTAAAATACAATGAGATAGGGTTCGTCCCACTGGATTCATGGCGACTCCTCAAAAAGGCACGGGCATTGCTCGAAGCCCCTGAATTGTAAACAAAATCTCTCGGCCGTGGCTCCTCAGCTCCCTTTTTTTGAAATAAAAAATCTTTACAAAAAAATATCCGCTGGCCTTTCCAGATTAAGTAGTTTGTCTAGGTTCTGACGTGTCCACCCTCCCCCAGTTCCAAAAAGTGGTTATATGCAATCGTTTCATTAAACGTGCTATTTAGTTTGCAAGGGGAGGGAGCACTAGCAACACAAAGCCTACAGTTCATCTTCGTCCAGCTTAGCCAGTCGGGCAGTGGGGGGACAGGCGTCATCTTGGGAAAGACCCCCAAACCCACGGACCGAGTCTGCGAAGTCACGGCTTCCGATGCTGAGCTTCTGTTGGGAGACACAAGAAGAGAAGTGTTAGGAAACTGGGACATGCAGCTGAAACGTGAGTTTAGGGTTTTGGGTAGGACCAGGAAGAAACAATGACTCTGGACTAGCATTGTACATTGGCGAGTTTATATGGGTACAGTCCCTTCACATCCTTCCTGCAACTTCAGTATTCCCTATCCATCTTCACATTTTGAAATTCCAAGCTTTGTGCTAAATTAACAGGTGGGTGTCCAACCATTTGGAAGTCTCTTATTGTGAGCCACCTGTGAAGGACATTTCTGAGCCTCGCTCAGCAATTAAGCATTCAATTATTTACTTAAGCAATACGCCTTTCGCTGGGGGGGGCATTACCGCTCCAGGTAATGCCCTGGGGCCACTATGCAGTCCTCGGGGCATTACCTGAAGTGGTAATGCCCCCCCAATGAGGGGCTTATTGCTATGAGTACTCCGGCCTGTTGGACTGGAGTACTAGAAGCATCTTTATTCAGTTACGAGATGCTCTGGCTTTTCGCAACTGTAACAAAACAAAAAAATGCCCCCCATGGAGCATGACACGAAGGCCATTCTCCCTTATCATGGCGGCCATTGAAAATAGTAAACAAAAGTAAACCAATAAGAGGGCCACCATGGAAAGGGAGAAGGGACTGCATGCAGTCCCTTCTCCCTTTCCATGGCGGCCACTCACAGGAGGGATGCAGCGGCAACCGGAACCTTGTCATGTAGGTAAGGACCCGGCGAGGGCCAACCAGATCGTTTGTAACAATCTGATTGTCCCTCGCAGGGTGCTGATTAGTTGATGTGCACAATCTCGGTTTATGTAAGCTCAGTAGGAATTAGGCCCTCATTCAACAGCTTCCCCCTTCTTGGTAGAAAGTGTACTCATCAAACCTTCACCATTATTCAGAAAGCTTTTTCAGCAAAGCCTGGCCTGTGGCCTTACCAGCTTAGGGCAAGTTATGGTAAAGGGTGTGGTGTTTGTTTTGATGGTCAGCAAATGGGTGTTACTGATCTGAGCTGACACCACAGGGCAGTGAATCGGGGCAGAGCCTTACAATGTCTGTAAAAGATCAGTGTAAAATGGCCTTTTTGCTTTTTCCCCCTTTATTGTTGTAAACACATGTTCTGGCCAACATGAGTTTGTCAAGGCAGGCAAGTGCCCCTTATGTATAAGTAAACATTCTATGCATGTGTGTGACTCTCTTACCTTAAACTCATGTCACAAGAGCAACCGCATTTTTTAAAACCAATATTCTCTATTTTATTAAGGTTCCTCGTTCTGATAAGCAGAGAAAACTTATCAATGAGGTGCGCCCATTGTAGACATATTGAAAACCAATCTACCCCATATTTAGACCTAAAAAGGAGTAATCCTTTCTTTGCAGGAATGAATTGTGACTATATCACTCCAGCCCAGCCAGGATCTTGGTTAGCCTTAAAACACTGTATTTGTTCAGGTTATTGTAACAGGTTCTGTGCCAGAGCCGTGTTTTTCTCCCCTGCACCCTAACATTGATTATATAAAATCTTTGCATTTTTGGACTAACTAATACATTTGGTGTGCAGATCACAACTCACTTTGGATTTTGTTATTTCCCACTTTTTGTGCAGTGGCCCTATCTGTGACCAGCACCACATCAACAGATATTTCTGCATGTTGAAGTATGTCATTCTCTAAAATTAACTCACTGACCAGCAAGCGCACCACCACTCTGGCGTTTAGTGAGGAGGATGCTTCTACAATACTAGCATTAGTAAAAGATACAGAAAGAACCATTGCATCGTCAGAAAATCCAAAGAGACTGATTAATAACTTAGAAATATTGCTAAGAAAAGAAATATCATAGAAATGACATGCATCCACCTTAGCACAATATTTCAAACACATTGCATACTTAGAGGACTAAGAATCTACCTGCGACCCACATGTGTAAAGAAAATAATGAGTTTTTTAAAAGATTGAAGCAAATTCTGAATAAATGTTCCTTAGACCTGATCCTATGAACCATTGAAGAACTGGTCAAATCCTTGTCAAAAATAGATAGTGAGATGACTGAATTGAAAGACCAAATAATTGCACTTCTAACACAGGAAGAAATACAAAACATATTAGTGGATATTAACAAAAAATTTTATTCCTACCAAAAAGACATCAAACAAAGGAACATTTGCAAATTTAGGAGAGGCACTGTAGATTCCTCAAAAGATTTGTCTGCACGTGGCAAGAATACTATCAACAATTTAGACCATGCAAGGTACCCCAACCAGATAGGAAACCTAGAACTAACAAAACAGGGAGTGATCCCTCAAGTGATACATCCAGCAGTGGTAGAGATACATCCACGACTCTAACAATAACCACGCCACTCATAATACCACCAAATAGACCAGATAACCTACAGGTGGACGCATCTACCATAGCATTGGCAGACACTTCAACCAATGCGCGTCCTTTTATAGAACAAGGAACACAAGGCGAGGAGTTAAGAAGATTAAGAGCCAAAAAGAAACCTGTGAGCTAGTAGTTAACATATCTAACCACTCCGTCACCAACCATCAACTAGATGTACTTAGTATAGGACTTTCTTTTGTCCCCACTAATAACTCTACTTTATGTGAAGAACACATTAATCTGGCTAAACTGACAAGGAAAATGCAGCTTAAGCTAAATTTTGATTCAATCCCTCCCTCTGAGGAAAGATCTCAAACGTTTGATTACTTGGAACTTAAGCAAAAATGTGCCTTTAACCCAACTATTCAAAATTTAGCATTAGAACTCTTTGAGTCCAAAATGATCAAAGATATGAAATCAGTAAAATTCTTTGATATGAAACAACACAACATGAGGAAGCATCAATCTAAACTCTTACGACAATTGGCAGAAGATCCCACTATAGTCATTAAACCGGCTGACAAAGGAGGGCCCATTGTTATAATGGATGAACAACAATACTCCACAATCTGTATGACTTTACTTAATGAAATAGATGTGTATCTCCTTTTGGATAATGACCCTACTAAAACTATATGACCAATCATTACTGAGGTACTGGAAAAGGTGAGGAGTGGATCACACAAAAAACATAAGATTTCTTAACTAATCAATTCCCCCAATGCCGGTCTTTTATGGTCTGCGGAAGATTCACAACAATCTCAACAACCCACCACTAAGACCGATTGTCGCTGTGACTGAAAGCATATTTGATCCCCAGGCCAAATATCTTGATAAGATCTTACAACCAATTAATTGTGCAAAAAATATCTACCTATTTGAGAAACCCACTCACTTCCTAAATATTATATTATCTTTGACTAATATCCAACCAAATTGGACTTTATTCACGTTGGACGTACAAAGTTTATACGCCTTGATCCCTTATGGAGATGGGCTAGATGCCCTTGAGTAGGTTCTATTATAGGAAGACTCAGTACAAAACAACAAAGTGTTTATCCTTGAGCTAACAAAAATAATACTGTACGACAGATATTTTTGCTTCAATAAAAAATATTATTTACAAACTTCAGGAACATAAATGGGCTCTGCAATGGCATCTGCTTATGCAGACCTATTTGTGTACGTCTTTGAGCCCTGAATACACCCTTGCAACCCAAAAACAAAGGTGGGGACCCCTACATGGGCATCCGGGGTGAGTTCAATATATACTAAACAGAGAGGGTGCCCTATGTGCTGAAAAATTCAATAAATGTGTTTCAGAAAGCGCATGCTGAGGACCAGAGAGTGTGTTCTTATTAAAAATATATCATTGTATTCTGTTACAATTTCATAAAATACATCCTTTTTGAGCAATTATAAGACAACAATTCATTTCCAATCAACATATATTTGTGTGAACAAAAGGTTTTTTGTGCAAATAGCGCATTTTTGTGTAGACGTTTCTCCTATGTGTATATCACTAACACACCATTCTACCATTCATCTTCACAATCAAATCTAGTTTGTATAGAGACATTCTAAATAACTTTTACAGTAGTAAGAATCCTACTTTGACAGTCCACCATTATGTATCAACTATAAGTATCCAAGATTATTCTAGTAGTATTCCTCTCATCATTGGATTTCCTTTTGTATAGTTTCGACTTGACATCAATTGACCAGATTTTACAGAAGCATTGGTCAACGTCTTCTTCAGTATTAGTAGACTTATTCAAAGGCTTTATCAGTGCTTTAAACATCCATTTAGAAAAAGTTTTCTATTTGCAGCTTTGCAAAAAGTTCCGATTCCCGTGGTTTCCCACTGTGTCTTTCCACTAGCGTTCAGTAAGCGAGTGAAATATTTATAGCTCCACCCCAAAGGCAAAGTATTACGCTAAATACAATTCCTTCAATGAGTTTCTACCAAGCTGGGGCACACTTGCTTCCCTGCTACCGAATTCGCTCAACAGTAAATAACTTCAAAAAGTGTTCTACCACGCTGGGACACACTTGCTTCCCCACGGTTAAATTCACCCAGCAGTATTAGACTTGAATGCTGGCTTCAAAAGCAAGGGCCTCGCCCTACTCAGGAACACACGAAAAACGACAGAGCAACAGAACCGTGGCAGTCAGCTGTTCCGAATTGGTGGGTGAATTTGACAGCGGGGAAGCAAGTGTGTCCCAGCTAGCTAGAACACTTTTTGAAGTTATTTACTGTTGAGCAAATTCGGTTGCAGGGAAACAAGTGTGCCCCAGGTCAGTAGCAACTCATTTGTGGAGCTATAAATATTTCACTCGCTTACTGGACGCTAGTGGAAAGACACAGTGGGAAACCACGGGAATCGGAACTTTTTGCAAAGCTGCAAATATAAAACATTTTCTAAATGGACGTTTAAAGCACTGAGAAAGCCTTTGAATAAGTCTACTAATACTGAAGAAGACATTGACCAATGGTTCTGTAAAATCTGGCCAATTGATGTAAAGTCGAAACTATACAAAAGGAAATCCAATGCTGAGAGGAATACTACTAGAATAATCTTGGATACTTATAGTTGGTACATAATGGTGGAATGTCAAAGTAGGAATATTACTACTGTAAATGTTATTTAGAATGTCTCTATACAAACTAGATTTGATTGTGAAGATGAATGGTAGAATGGTGTGTTAGTGATATACACATAGGAGAAACGTCTACACAAAAATGTCCTATTTGCACAAAAAACTTTTTGTTCACAAAAATATATGTAGATTGGAAATTAATTGTTGTCTTATAATTGTTCAAAAATGATGTATTTTATGAAATTATAACAGAATAAAATTATATATTTTTTAATAAGAACATAATCTCTGGTCCTCAGCATGAGCTTTCTGAAACATATTTATTGAATTTTTCAGCACATAGGGCATCCTCTCTGTTTAGTATATACCGAATACACCCATGAGCTTATATAATGGGCCAACAACCAACAACCTGACAATATGGAGGAGATACATCAATTATATTTTTGGTATCCGGAAGGGACCACCAGCACAACTGGAAGCCTTTATGAGATATCTAATTTCGTGTCATCGAGGAATTCAATTTACCCTTGAAACAGGCTCTCCTATACACTTTGTAGATGTTGAGATCACTCTGAAAGTTAATTCTCTTATTACATCAGTATATCGGAAACCCACCGATGTCAATAACACATTACAATTTGCTAGCTACCATCTACGACAGCTGAAGGATAACTTACCACTCGGTCAATACATAAGGATCAATTGGATAGTCTCTGATAATGAAACGAAGAACTAGCAGCCAACATGATCATCAAGAGATTCAGGGACAGAGGGTATCCTGAACAGTTATAGGAGAAGGCTAAAAAGAGAAGTGACACTTTGAGTCGTAATACTCTCTTACAACCCAAAATGGCCAAAAGTGAAACACAGCTGATCCATACGATGAGGTATTCTAGACAGAGTGCACAAATAAATAGAATCCTAAAGAAAAATTGGAAAATTACCAGATTGGACCAGCAACTCACCACATTGTTCCCGAAGGCACCTATGATTGCCTACAAACCAAAATGTGGCATGTTCCCCTGCCTCAACTGTAGCAACTGTAACAACGTCCAGAAGAGTGATCACATCAGACACCCTCTCACAGGACAAAAGGTACCACTTACGAATGTTACTACTTGTGATTCGAAACATGTCATATATGGCCTTATCTGCCCATGTGGCCATTTTATATAGCCAAACAACTAGAAAAATCAAAGCAAGGATAATCTAACACAAATCAACATGAGGAACAGCAATCAAAAATCACCTCTGGCCAGACACTACACAACAATGAGACATGCTATTGCCCAGCTTAAATATGTAGTGTTGGAAGTGGTAAGAACCCCCACTAGAGAGAGGAACCCAGGAACATTACTAGAGAAAATAGAAATGTATTCGATCCTTAGATTGGATACCATGGACCCTAATGGTCTAAATTGTTAATTTTCTTTTGGACCATTTCTATGAAATGACAACATGACTCACTTGAATTTGATGTGTTAGGCTATCTACTGTAATAATAGAACCATCCAAACACAGAGTTATTTAACTGCCTTTTATTAATATACACAATGGGCCTCATTACGACCCTGGCGCTCCCGTAATGAACGGTGCCGGTACGGGACCGGCACTGTTCATAATGGGATGCCCTATTACGAGGGCCCCTTGCGAGACCCGCTCAGAACATCTGGTCAGACCAGATGTCCTTAGCGGGTCCCGCAAGGGGACCAGGGAGCTAATAACGGGCCCGTTTTTAACGGCCCCGTTATTAGCTCCCTCCCCATTCCCATTGCGCCCTATGGGGGCTCAAAAGGTAATGGGATGGGTTTTTTCAATGAGGAATTACTGGGTACTCCAAGGTTGAAATGGCCTGGTAATTCCTCATTGAAGGAACCCGGACTGGAACCCGGTATGGAGGCAGCCATGCCCTTATTAACAGTAGCACAGTACTATAAGGTCTGTGGTTGGTGTGTGTGTCCTGTCTCCCTGGAAGAAAGAATACTCTCTGGAGTAGTGACATACTCTTCATACACCAGTAGGGAAATAGCGTTTTGAGACTGTTCATAGTGCTGCACTTAATCAAGTGAAATATGACCCTCATTTGAAGGGAGCACATTAGGGCACTCCTGGAGGAACCAAGCTGTACACTTTCAGGAGCGTTCTCCCCCTTCATTTACTTATTTATTTATTAGCATTTATAAAGCGTGCAGCAGTCCTTAGGCATTGTGCTGCTGTTACAGAGATACTTGCTGTTTACAGAGGATGCAAGAGCTTAGTGGTTACATAGGATGCAGAAAAGGGCATGGCTGCTTCCATACTCGTAATGAGGACCAATGTTTTTTAGTGCAGAATGTACATTCTTTTTGGCATATCCATCGAATGTTACCGTTGTAACAATACCGCACTTAGTTGTTGTTACTATACTAATGATGATGATGTACAGAAGATGATATAAGTGGGATCTCAATGTTACATTGTTTTGGAAATACCCTTGTTTAAACATCTTGGTGAATGGTCATTTAAAAACTACAGATACCACTTTGCTCTCATTGTGTTTCTTGTACTAATACATTGCACTATATAGTGTTTCCATTATATAACATATAACTCATTTTAGAAATGTAGATATAGAACACATCTGATTAATAATCGTGAGCAGAACAGGGGACCTTACATTGCAAGTGTAAGTGCTGATAGATCTTATGTTTACACGTGTCATCCTGACGTCATGATGCTTTCACGTCAGACGCCCGTGACGCTCGATAAGAAGTGGCCATCTTGCATCACCCGCTTACTGCGAAAGGATGCAATTCTGACCGCTGCAAGATTTGGTAAGAATTCCCACCTAATAAGGGTGAGTTGCAGAGTTTAAATTCTAAACTCTGAACGTGGCAGTCTGCCACCTGCCATCATGAATCCTAACTCACATATCTCAATTCTGCAGATGGATTGCAATTCCCTGCGCCAAAAACTGCCAATGAACACCTCCAGGTGAGCGCACATGGCGAATATGAGAATGTTTAAAGAGATAGGAAGTTACAGAAGGACATTTGCATATATCTGTTCCTTTTTAAATACAAGGGCAACAAAGGAAAAGACACACTGAACCTTTTGCAAACTGCTGATCTATGATTCAGTGAAAAGGCCTTAGAGGTAATTAAGCTAGTATTAGTGGTCTTCACCCACTATCCCATTGATTATCTTTGAAGGAACTAATAGATCCCTCTCACCTTTTACAGTTACAAGATTGGATGCACAGATAGGTCCATTTGACGGACATTGAGACAGACTGTCAGCCTTTACTGGCAGATAAGGTAGCTCTACTTGATTTTTCCATATGATAAAAAAAAAAGAATTATCATGTTGTTTTCCAAGCATATATCGTTGAACCACAGTAAGCCACTTACAGTCCCTTTTTGACTATTTCTGATAGGTACGTTTTTGGAACTTTGCCACTCATTCCCGTCCTGTGATGTTAACAGATTGGAATGTTCTTTCTACAATGGCCATTCCTGCTAACAAGGTGATTAAAAGGGCATTCCTCTATAATGAGTGTGCTCAACAGATATTGTGCCTACATTACAAATGTGTATCATGTAAGATTGGTATTCTTCAGATATCACACACAGAGAGAAGAAATACTTTTTACAAGAGATATTCGCTCCCGAGGAAGGGCCTAGTTTGAAATTTGCATTGAGCTCCTAATTTTAATTACTTTTTCTTAATTAAATAATCTACAAATGAAATATGGGAAATGATGTTTTCTTTATAATTGAATGTTGTTGAGAATGATGCAATTGTAGGATTTCTTGCAATATGATTAATTGCCTACGTGGAGCTATCTTACTTAACATTTGACTGTTTCCAGTTAAAAAGGTGTGCAGGGGATGGCAGTGTCCATTACCTAAGCACACTATATATTGTTTATGCTATTGTAACGGCTTTCTGGGCAAGAGCCGTGCTTTTCACCCCCGCACCCTAACATTGATATGTATTCCTTGGACTTTTGGACTAACTCATACATTTGGTGTACAGATTACAACTCACTTTGGATCGCCTTAAAATAAGCACCAGGGGAAATAGGGGAACTCTACATAGTGTCACTGAAATATCATTGTTAATTATCCCATGTCATGACAAATGACGCACCCAGTGACTGAAAGACCTGCTCCCCTCCTCATTTCTTCATCTCCCTTTAATCCCTCTGGAACATTTATTTCATTGTTTAAAGCGCTGACTTTGACTTAGCTCGAGAACAGCAAAGTGCTGTACATAGTGTGGGGGCTGGCATCTTTTAACAGTAGCACAGTACTGTAAGGTCTGTGGTCGGTGTGTGTGTCCTGTCTCCCTGGAAGAAAGAATACTCTCTGGAGTAGTGACATACTCTTCATACACCAGTAGGGAAATAGCGCTTTGAGACTGTTCATAGTGCTGCACTTAATCAAGTGAAATATGACCCTCACTAGAAGGGAGCACATTAGCACATTAGGGGCACTCCTGGAGGAACCAAGCTGTACACTTTCAGGAGCGTTGTGCCCCCTTCATTTACTTATTTATTTATTAGCATTTATAAGGTGTGCATCAGCCCTTAGGCATCGTGGTGCTGTTACAGAGATACTTGCTGTTTACAGAGGATGCAAAAGCTTAGTGGTTACATAGGATGCAGCAAAACGAGTTACCTGATGTTCTGTGTAAGGGAGAGGAAAGGAAGAAGCCTAGGATGGGTGGTGGTAACAGGCCAGGGATGGAGTGGCAGTGAGGGTGGTGAAGGGAGGTTAGGTGGATTAGGTAAGCAGAAGGAGCTAATTGAACAGAGTGGTTTTGAGGGTTTTGCGAAAAGTGGGTAAGGAGGGTTCAGCTCTGTGTGTGTTGGGTAGGGCATTCCACAGTTTGGGAGCCATGTGAGGGAATCCTATACCTCCAGTGTTTGCTCTTTTGATGTGTGGGATACAGAGTTGGTGGGCATGATGAGTTCTTTGGGGCGTGTTGAGGTGTCTCTGGTGGTGGTTTCTGATAGGTTGGATGGGTCGGTGAGACTGATGCATTTGTGCGTGAGGGTGAGAATCTTAAAGTTGACCCTTTCCTTGACTGGGAGCCAGTGTGCGGCTCGCCTAGCCTGTGTGATGTGGTCTCTTTTGGGGATGCTGAGGGCTGCGCGGAGCACATTATTTTGTACTATTTGGAGCCTGTTAAGATTTGTAGCTGAGGTGCCTACAAGGAGAGCATTGCAGTAATCCAATTTTGCTCCTATCATGGCACGGGCGATGGATAGGCAGTTTTGGGATGTTAGAAAAGGTTTAATGGCATTTATAAGTTTGGTGGTATGGGCAGAGGCAGAGGCAATGGCGCTGACCTGTCGAGTCATAGAGAGGGTCGAGTCAAGGTAGACTCCAAGTTTCTTTACGGAGGTGGAGACAGGTATGTTGGTGTTGACGATGGTAAAGTTGTCATATGTTTTGTTAAGTTTGGGCAGTATTTCCTTGGGGCCTAGGAGGATGATCTCGGTTTTATCCCCATACAAGCAGAGACCATTGGCTGCCCTCCTCATCCCTAAGCATTAGTTGGGGCACTCCAGAGGGGCAGAAAAAAGAGGACCATGTCTGAGGGATCAGAACCTAATGTCTGTAAAGCAGACTCCTGACCAGTCACTTACAAATTACATAGACTGAGCCGCGCAGACACAGGAGATCCTCAGCCCTACTGATTCTCCAAGTAAAACTTCCTTCCGTAATGGGAGCTTGCTAAAGCCATGCAATATCACGGCTCAATCACACACAGCAACTAACTTCATAGCCTCCATATAATAACTAAACTGCCCTATGTCAGTCAGGAAGGGGCAGTCAGAACACACTGACCATCAGTACCCAGAACTAGCAAGGGCCACGATAAGTCTAGTTCTGAAGCAATTCCACTTTTTGGAGGGGCCATTATGACCCCCACAAAGCCCTGCAAATATAGCTTGAAATCAAATGTTGAGGACCTCCCTACTCAGATCTAAGAGGCTTTGGTCATTGCAGTTTAGGAGTGAAAAAACATCCACTCCAGGGCATAGTTGTGATACCCCTCACCAATGTAAACTCCCTCAACATTCCTTCCTCTTCTCCTTACAGAACAGAATCTGGTCAGACCAACTGTGAAAATGCCTCACCCTCATGGCCCATTACACCTCTCAATCTGCATTCAGATCAAACCCCCTGGTTACCTAATATCACAGGGCACAGCTCCATCTACTGTAGGAAAAGATGGCACACCACTGTCACCTCAGCTGAATAATTAAACTGACCACCGGAAGTAATGTCATTGATCAACAGGAGAAAGGAAGAGATGAAACTCTCCTCTCTAAGCTCTCCACCTGCCGCTGCGACTGGGGTCTGGTCCCGTCAGAGTCAGACAGGGACCAGACCACTGCCCCTACCAGTCCTTCCCAGCATCCTTCACCCGTACTTGCCTTTGGGCTCCCGCTCCCGGACTATCCCAACCCACTCCTCATGTCCACTGCACTTTTCCTCCCCTCCACCTCTTCCACCAGCACTAGCCGCCTCGGCCTGAATAGCACTTGCCAGCCCCCCACACTTACACTTCTTCCTCTACCCCCATACCCCCTTCCAATACCTTGCATTTTGTTGTTGGGTTAACAGCTGGGATTTAACCCAACAACAACATGCAAGGTATTGGAACCTTGCTTTTCCATTAGAGATTTCGGGAAATAACAGGCCAACGCGCTGCATTTCACTTTTCATAAGACACTTGAGCCACGTATTAACCGGGCTTTTTCCTTGGGTTTAGTGAAGAGGCAACAGTCTGTACTAACTCCAACTATCTACTTCATCCATGAAGTTTACTTACAAAACCATTTAGGGATTAGCCCCCAGTACGCCTTGGCCTTGAGAACGACCTGCTGGTCGAAACATGTGTCGGCTGTATTTGGAATAAATCACCCATCACATACTGGATGGTTTCATGCTTAATTTTTGAACTTGCTATGAGATTGGAATCTTATTTAGAAAGTATTGACTAGCATGATTTATAGATCTGTTTGTGCAGTACAACTATACACCATAACTACTATTCTATATCATTATTTGAGGCATCAAAGGGAACCTCCTGTATAGTTTCCGCTGCATTCGGATATGATTAAAGAAAGATGAGCGCACTGCAACCAGTTACTCCCTTGCTCTAGTCACTTACAATGATCGAAATCATTCTTCAACATGGATCCCAGCCGATTCCAAGAATTGAACGCATATCTGGCACACAACCGTTCAGTAATATTTGTTTTGGTGTCTGTTGGTGGCAGGATGAAAGGAAAATGCATTCATAAGAGTAAATCATTTAGCACACTTGTGACCCAGCACTTGCAAAGATATGTGACCACGCAAGTTAATTGTAAATGTATTGCTTGTATTCCTGCTTTACAAAAAGTAGTATGTGAATATGTCTGCAGCTTGGTCATATTGCTTATATCATCGGTGTCCATATGCATGTTTGGGCAGTGAGCCTTTTTCAAGTTGCAGTGTTGCTTATAGTCTCCTGGTCTTTGTTGCTCATACTTTTCAGCCATTAAATCCTGTGCACCTTGAAAAAGGCTATAGCCTAAAACATTGACAGGGGCACCTTAAATGTCTTGGATCTCATGTGTGACCCATAACCTGCCCTGTTTCTGATATCCCCCAAATATCCCACCTGTTGCTGGAGCTTTGGCATTTTTAGTAGGGCAGGTGTGGCTGCTATTCCCTCGTGTCTTATTGGTTGGTTCAGTTCAGTGATTGTGAGCTCTGAAAGTCTAGAGAGACATATTGTTGTGTTGGTCTCTTTTTTTATTTATTTAGGTGCTATCTGCTCATGTGCCATCTTGTGCATACTTTAGGTTGTTTGAGGTAGCCCGTACCCTACGCTATAAGGATATTGCAAGCCACCGAGCATTGCAGAATGTCATGTTTTATAAAGCTAGTTCTATTGCAAAGCAATCTGCCATATGTCGGGGAGTCAGGCCTGTTGATAGGGGAGTGCAAACCGGGCGAAGGACCAGGGCGCAGTTGGGGGCAAGGAGTGCAGCAGGCAGCCTGTTAATCTCCCTCCTCAAAGAGCAGGAAGCCTGTCGCATTTCACATCGCTGCACACTACACAGACCCAGCACATGGACAGGGGCAGAGGGCAAAAGCCTGCCCTGCCCATACCCATCTACCCCCTTGATGCAGCCAATGGCTGTATCCACTGCTGAGAGGCTTTTTACGAAGGCTCCCATGAGCCAATTCACTTTAGCAGTGTGATCATTTCTGCACAGCACTGTCATGCAGAGGTCATCACACTGCTGGGCTTTTATGCTGGACTGATGGAGCCGGCGACAGCTTGCAGGAGGATGAGGTTGTGGGTGAAGGGGTGGGGGACGAAAGTAAGAGGCCAAAGGAACTCGTAATATGAGCAGCCGAGAAATTGGCAATCATGTGTGGTCTTTCAGGCATTCTAAGTGAAAATATATATTTCATTTAAACAAAATCAAAAAACATCGATTTCGAAAGATCACACACTCAGAGACCGCTACGGGAAGTTTTTTCTAAATTGGACTGTCATGCCCCTGGACGCACACGAGTGCGCGCCGCAGGAGCTCACAGGACTGGCCAGACCAGAAGAGGGAAGTCGCGGGCGTCCAGGTAAGTGTCTTTTTTGGGGAGGGTGGGGGGCTTGTGTGTGTGTGTGGGGAGGGGCTGGGGGAGCGGGTAAATGTGAGTGTTTTTGTGTGTCTGTATAAGTGTACATGTGGTGGGTGTTTCAGGGAATGCCCTGGGAGAGGAAGGGAGGCAGCAGGGATGAAAAGGGGGTATCCGGGGTGAACCCCCCCTCAATTTGTACAAAATCCCAGGCAGTAGAGGGTGCAGTGCTGGCAGGGGGAGGATTTGCTTCCAAAGGGTTTGGGTTCTGAACCCCCCCAGAGATGTGATTTCCACATTTGAAGGTCACACAAAATCGTCCAAAACATCCGTCTTTTTTGTGTGTAGCCTGCAAAATGCAGAAATATCACACAAAACCCTTTTAGTAGGTGACTAGGCTCATTTTCGTGTTTGTGGGATGTTTTAGGGCAATCAAATGAATGACTCAATGTCATCTGAACACCACAGGGTTCGCTTTGAAAATCATTGTTTTCTAGTACGTCAGTCCAGTTGAAACAAAAGACTACAGTTCCCAGAATCCATGGTCTGTTACACAAAAGCCCAGAACTGGAAACATTTGGAGTCAACTTGACAGACTATACTCTTCACTTGGAGGCAAACCAGTTTTAGAAAGTATGGAAAAAGAAACATTGTTACACATTATGTTTGTTGCTTCCCTGTAAAATTTAGCAAAGGGGTCAGAAGTTGGCAAAATTGAAGGGTTGAAGGCTTAGGGGATTACACTCAAGAGAATTACTTCCTTTGTTTCGCACGCGCGCGCGTGTGCGTGTGTGTGTGTGTGTGTGTGTTTTTACTGTGAAAAATGTGTGTGCAAAGGTAGAAAACTATTATTGTAGCAACAATTAATGACAAAGCCAACAGTTGTGACATGTATCTAGTGAAACGGTCTTCTTTATTGCCCCTGTCGGTATTGACATAAAATGCTCACATACATTTACAATTGCATGTCCAAGTTGTCATCACTTCATAGGTCTTGCCAGTATATGTTGAGGCAAAACCTACTACAGGTATTTTCATCGTTCAGTAAAGAACTTGCCTCATTGCCAGGTATTCACACCAATGGACCCCTTTTGCCACCGGAAAACAGCAACTAGCAGAATTCACTAGGCATTTCAATCTGCTGGCATTCTACTTGCGTCATGTAATTATGATTGGGTGATTTTATAGAGCTTCATGCAGATGGGCCACTTCTCAGCTCTATATTACCCAGTGTTAGTATTACCCACTGATGGTACTCAATTCATCGTCCCAAAGAAAGAAAAGAGGCCTAATCGGTGGCACCAGGGTTTCAAACTTGTCACATGGTATTGTCCCATTCCCAAAACCAGCACGTTGCACATGAGCTATCCATCCGGCATGCAACTATTTGCCAGAAGTTAATATTACATGCCCAGGAACTCACCCCATTGGGTAGCTGTTTCCATCACATGCCAAAGTATTCATGCCATTTTCTAGACATTGTCCTCCTATACTCAGGTACTCTCCCCATATACCAGGCGTTCCCATTAATACTCATGAATGCACACCATTTGGCAATCATTGTTATACTGTGTCTAGGTGCGCAGATCATATGGCACCATGACCGCTTCACCTCATAGCATAACTACTTCTCTGGTCTTCCCCTATAGCGCTTTGAAGTAGTTTCAAGGCATTCTCCATAGCTGAACCTTACTTAGTATAGCCGGGAACCGTCTCCTTTTTTACCACGCCTGCCTCTTTCCCTTTATTTCGCACCCATCCTCCATTCCTCTGCCGGAGCACTTGGAATGGCCTCTGAGCGCTGTGTCCACCAACTGAAGAGAGAGACTGGCTCGTGCTACACTTTCAATTGACAGCAACATTGATGGAAAACAGGTTACGCAGAAGCATTACCCACTTCTGTCTGTGGAAGCCCAATCTAGGAGAGTGCCCCTCATTTAGACAAGAACCCAAAGCATGAGGTAGAAAATGAATTCCTGTTTAAAATAGTGTTGTCTTGTTATTCATTTTAGTATAGGTCAATAAAACGTTTTTAAATTGCAATAATTACATTATTTAGAAGTGGGAGTGCAGTGCGGGGTAGCAGTAGAGCAGCAACATGGGGCTGGGCCAGTATATTCTGGTGTTTCGCCCTGGGCGCAATATTGGAAGTATTTTAGGGTATTGTACAGTTAATTGTTTTGGGATTTAGTTCTTCTGAAATTAATTTCAGGCGGTGAGGGGGGATAGTTCAGGGGCAACGCGTTTGTCTTGGAAGCAAGGCAACGCAGCACAACACAGGTTCAAATCCTGATCCCGCGCTTAGGAACCAATCTCTGATATTAAGCGTGCTATAAAAGAACACATATAATTCAAAATCTATCCAGGAGAAATGCCTATGTTTCTAAGAATAAAAGGAGTGGTAGTGGGATTGGTTATCGTCTGTGTCATCCTTCCTGTAACTAGTAGTCTGAAATCCTCCATTAGTTGCTCTTTGTGTGGGGCATGGCGGCCATGGGTGGTTAGATATTTCGGCTGTATCCACCAGAGGATTCGGCGGGATACTAAAGTGAAGTCACCCATTATAGTTCGCTTTCACTCAGGGTCGCCTAAGTCTAGCATTATCTAACCAGGCATCACCTGGCTAAGGACTGTGCATCGATAACATAAAGCTCTCTTCTTATTTGCGCTTCAACTACCACCCACCCTCCCTTTTTGTCTGGGATGTTTTCTGCATTTCGACCACTTGCGTGTTTAGAATTAATTTAGTTTGACCTCTTATTGTGCTTTGCTGTTGAGTAAAATAACTTTTAGCCACCAAAACTGATTCAATTGTGGCTTTGCTTCCTTCTCTGTAAGTGTGAACTAATGAGACGATAAAGACCTCTGCAGCGCGCAATACTGTGTGGCAACAGCCTGAATCCCGAGTTTGGGAGGACCTTTGATGAGGGCTAAGTGCTGCTACCACCAGGTATTGCCCACTCTGGAGGTGAGTACTGCCATTAGGCCATCGGCATGATGTCCGGCTGCTAAGTGCTTTATTGTATTTGATGTGGGAAATGTTGTGCCCCCAGCAATAACCATATCTCATGTAAATGAAACTACAAAAAAAGATGGCCGCCATTGCAAAGGAAACTCCCTATGTCCCTTTTCCATTGCCATTGGTGGCCTGTGAATAGGTAAGTAGGTTTTACAGAGACACGGATCAAAGGGGAGGCAGAGATGGTGAGCAGGGAAGTAATGGTGGGCAAATAGATGGAATTGGGAGAGTGGCTGGCAGCTGTTCTGGAATACAGGGTTTCCTCCCTGGTGAATAAAGCCTGCAGTCTGAGCCTGCTGATTGGTTGATGCCTCTGCCTCGGGTGCTAATGGTGGATGGTGTTCAGAGTTAACTTTGATTATTCAGCCTGCATTGTTTGCTACTTTATGTTTGATGAACCTAGTGGTATTCGCATGACCAGTGGTGTTCAGACATCATCCCCCCGAAAGAAATGACAGTTTAGGTTTACTGGAAGGCGGAGCATTAAAAAACGTTTAAAGAACGGTGTCTCGTCCTTGCATTAGTTGACTTACAACCTGGAGCTTTGCAGAATAAAGCAACAGGGGGCAGAGCCAGCCCATAAACTTAATATAGGTGTACATATAGGCCTTGGCCAGACCTGAGCCAGCCAAGGGTGGGGTATCTGGAGTGAGACCCCACCCCCATCAGCTCCTAACCCTGAGTGGCAGAGAGCCCGGCACAGCTTATACAGGCCATGGGAGTTCTCTAGGCATCTTGCTCGGGTATCTGGAGTGAGACCCCACCCACCATCAGCCCCTAAGTGGCAGAGACCCCCGGGAAGCTCATACAGGCCATGGGAATTCTCTAGGCATCTTGCTCGCATATGTCATAAAACAGAATGCCATTTCATAAACTGGCTTCATCTGGGCGAGAGAAGCTCATGCCACAGTTGCCAGTTGTGGGGGTTGGGCGGGAAAAGTGGAGGTCCAGGCAAAGGCAACAAGGACACGCAGGCGTTTTGCTAAACTAATCATGGACATCACTAGAAATAAAAAAAAAAACTAGGGGATGGCTGCCTACCCTACAGCAGAGATACCCAGCCCAGGCGGTTTCTGCGCTCGCGTCTTTCCTCCTCATCACATATGAATTAGTTCACTCTCTTATTGATGCCGATGACAAGGTGTTCATTTCATGGGTACATTTTGTACGTGATATGGAATGGTTTTTTGTTTTCTTCTTTGAGATTTAAAGGTTAATCGCATGAGGTGAATGAAGTGTATTGTGTATGTGATTTCATCTAACATGTGAGGTAGATTTCAAACTGCACCATTTCCCATGAACGACCAGTGACCCGCATGGACAGCGCCATGAAGGCTCTGCCACACCGACACTGAAGTATACGTGTAGCCGTGTGATTTCCCTAATTAAACATGGATCCTTCACTTGAAGGTTTTGATAATCATCAGATGTTGTGCAGGACAATATATTGCACTTCAAGAGATAGTGCAGAGCCTTTGCTAGCCTGGTGGAGTGCAGAGTCATTGCTGTCCTGGTGGAGTGCAGAGCCTTTGCTAGCCTGGTGGCGTGCAGCGCCTTTGCTAGCCTGGTGGAGTGCAGAGTATTTGCTATGGTGGAGTGCAGAGCCTTTGCTAGCCTGGTGGAGTGCCGAGCCTTTGCTAGCCTGGTGGAGCGCCGAGCCTTTGCTAGCCTGGTGGAGTGCAGAGTCTTTGCTATGGTGGAGTGCAGAACCTTTGCTAGCCTGGTGGAGTGCCAAGCCTTTGCTAGCCTGGTGGAGTGCCAAGCCTTTGCTAGCCTGGTGGAGCGCATAGCCTTTGCTAGCCTGGTGGAGTGCAGAGTCTTTGCTAGCCTGGTGGAGTGCAGAGTCTTTGCTAGCCTGGTGGAGTGCAGAGTCTTTGCTATGGTGGAGTGCAGAACCTTTGCTAGCCTGGTGGAGTGCCAAGCCTTTGCTAGCCTGGTGGAGCGCATAGCCTTTGCTAGCCTGGTGGAGTGCAGAGTCTTTGCTAGCCTGGTGGAATGCAGAGTATTTGCTAGCCTGGTGGAGTACAGAGCCTTTGCTAGCCTGGTGGAGTGCATAGCCTTTGCTAGCCTGGTGGAGTGCAGAGCCTTTGCTAGCCTGGTGGAGTGCAGAGTCTTTGCTAGCCTGGTGGAGTACAGAGCCTTTGCTAGCCTGGTGGAGTGCAGAGTATTTGCTAGCCTGGTGGTGTACAGAGCCTTTGCTAGCCTGGTGGAGTGCAGAGTCTTTGCTAGCCTGATGAAGTAAAGAGCCTTTGCTAACCTGGAGTGCAGAGTCTTTGCTAGCCTGGTGGAGTAAAGAGCCTTTGCTAGCCTAGTGGAGTGCAGAGTCTTTGCTAGCCTGGTGGAGTGTAGAGTATTTGCTAGCCCGGTGGAGTGCAGAGCCTTTGCTAGCCTGGTGGAGTGCAGAGTCTTTACTAGCCTGGTGGAGTACAGAGCCTTTGCTAGCCTGGTGGCGTGCAGAGTCTTTGCTAGCCTGGTGGCATACAGGGCCTTTGCTAGCCTGGTGGAGTGCAGAGTCTTTGCTAGCCTGGTGGAGTAAAGACCCTTTGCTAACCTGGTGGAGTGCAGAGTCTTTGCTAGCTTAGTGGAGTGCAGAGCCTTTGTTAGCCTGGTGGGGTGCAGAGTCTTTGCTAGCCTGGTGGAGTGCAGAGCCTTTGATACCCTAGTGGAGTGCAGAGCCTTTGTTAGCCTGTTGGAGTGCAGAGTCTTTGCTAGCCTGGTGGAGTGCAGAGTCTTTGCTAGCCTGGTGGAGTACAGAGCCTTTGCTAGCCTGGTGGAGTGCAGAGTCTTTGCTAGCCTGGTGGTGTACAGAGCCTTTGCTAGCCTGGTGGAGTGCAGAGTCTTTGCTACCCTGATGAAGTAAAGAGCCTTTGCTAACCTGGAGTGCAGAGTCTTTGCTAGCCTGGTGGAGTAAAGAGCCTTTGCAGAGTCTTTGCTAGCCTGGTGGAGTGCAGAGTATTTGCTAGCCCGGTGGAGTGCAGAGCCTTTGCTAGCCTGGTGGAGTGCAGAGTCTTTACTAGCCTGGTGGAGTACAGAGCCTTTGCTAGCCTGGTGGCGTGCAGAGTCTTTGCTAGCCTGGTGGCATACAAGGCCTTTGCTAGCCTGGTGGAGTGCAGAGTCTTTGCTAGCCTGGTGGAGTAAAGACCCTTTGCTAACCTGGTGGAGTGCAGAGTCTTTGCTAGCTTAGTGGAGTGCAGAGCCTTTGTTAGCCTGGTGGGGTGCAGAGTCTTTGCTAGCCTGGTGGAGTGCAGAGCCTTTGATACCCTAGTGGAGTGCAGAGCCTTTGTTAGCCTGTTGGAGTGCAGAGTCTTTGCTAGCCTGGTGGAAGTTGAACTCCTGCAGTTTACAGACTTTTTTGGGGGGGTTTAATTGCATTGCAATTTTTACAATTTTGTTTTTAAAAAAATCCTCCAACATGTTACATTTCATTTTAACCCATTTCCAGTTTATGGACTTTTTCAGACTCTTCAGATGAACGCAGCAAGAACCCGTGAATATCATTCAATGAGGTGGCCGGCTTGCTGCGTGGAACCTGTAATGTAGGTCACATGTTGAGTGGCTTTAATATGGAACATCTCATACAACCCACAGATGATGTTATCATCTCTGAGGCCTCCCCTGCTCCCCTTTGTGGTCTCACACCCTACCCCGCGCATTCCCCAGACCGATCTTGAAAACCGCTCAACCACACGGAAGCCAAATCGAGCCATGACCCTAGGCCAAAATAAGACTATGTTGAGCGGTTGTTAGTTTCAATGTATTCGCTGCTAAAATGCTAAAGGTATCAAGTCAAGGGTAGTATTGCACTGGACAGCTCCTCTGTATATACTAGTGAATAGATGTCTGTGCTGCTGTGTTGTACACTGTTGGGGTTTTATGGGAATGTACCAAGCTAAGACATGGCGTTCTCATCCACAGCGGTTAGGCCACTCCCTTACTGACATAGGCCGCACCCCTTATAACGGTTCCATAGTTACACCTCTTAGATCACGCCTGCATGAATATTCTTCTGTGGTGCTCTTGGGACCCTACACCCTTTTTATCCCACTTAATCACTGACCCCATTCTTACATCAACCACGAGTATCTCTGGACAGCACTTGCATTCCTGCTGACCCGATACAGTACCGTGCGCGCACCAAAAACTCTCTTTAGGGGGAAAAAAACGTTACCTGGAAACTAGAATGTACATTTTTGATTAATGTTCCAGTATTTACAATTTTAAAAATGTACTCTGATCAAAGTGGGGAATTGGTGGCTCTCTTTCATTGCATCATGGGTAAAAAACTTAGCAAGCTGGGCATTTTCTTGCCTTTTGGGGAGGGCTCACACCTGCAGTGAGAGGAGGTGTCATTATAACCGTGCTCTTCAGATCTAAGCACCTTTGTTCTGTGCTTTCATTTATTTATGTAATTGTTTTTTTTTATAACGTGCATAATACCTCAGTCGAGTTTCTAAGCGTGGATCCGGGATTCGAACCTTTGTTGCTCTGCATGGTCTTGTTTCCAAGAACCGCACGTTGCCCCTGTGCTATCCTATCTTCGGCAGGGAGGTAGGGCCCCGCTGCTGCAAAGAGGAGAGAGCCGGTGGCCCTGATGTGATGCGGCTGGTCTTCCGCCTAAGCAAGTATACATCGATTGCATGGAGCAGAGAGAGGCATAACCCCTGCACCCGCAGGGGAGGTCCTCTGACATCAGACCAGGGCACGCCTCCGAGCGGGGATAATCTCAGGGTATGCTCGCCACATGTTAAAGGGGAGTCACTGGAAGAGGATTGAAGGTAGAGCCACGATACCCACAAAACATGTTTGAAGCAATATCAAATGTCCATGGCAGAGGGAGGGGCCACTGTATTGGGAGTGTGTGACCCTTGCCCTCCCCCATACCTCTAAGCCTTTTAAAGGCAGCGCGATGCCGGACAATCTCCACGTTTCCCCACAGGCCAGATCACTTCTGTGCAAAAGAAAAATGGGCTGATATAGCGCAGGAAGAGGCCTGTCTCCTATGCAACCACATGGACTTGTGGCTGCCAGTGATTCTAAAATCCCGCACGGTGCTGCTCGAGAAGAAGGAGGAGGAGGTACTTACCTGTAACTTGCAACCATTTCTGTCCAGTAGCGCTTGATTGCACTTGATTGCAGGAGAGCTCAATGCTGAAGAAACATAAGAGCTGCGTGTTTGCCGCTCCCTTATTAACATATTATGAGCGAGTGTGTATGTGGGCCTATCCGAGCCCTGCTCCAGACTGACTCATCACCCACGATGCTCGTAACCCTTGAAGAAGACGGATTTCAGATACTCCTGGAGGAAGCGATGGTGGCCCAGAGTTCACCATGTCACCTGGAGAGAGAACCATAAACTTCCTCCTGCTCCTGCATGACTTTCAATAATCCTGACCAAGTGCACACCATGAAGTCATAACATTTATCAACTCCTAGTCTAACAAACCATACTATTTTTAAGTTAGAACATAATATTTTTTTATTGTTGACTCACCTTGAGACTCTCTTTTTTCTTTTTGTGTTAAAAATGCATAAAGCACATAAAACATGTCACAATGTAGTTTGGGTTTGGATAAAGAATACGGTGTTATCCCGTACAATACATCAGAAAACAAATGAAACAATACATAGATAGACAGTGATGAATTAGTTTCTTAATGATTATCAGGTACCTATCACCTCACACGGGTGTTTTATTAGCAATGGATGAATTTGCAGGGAATGGTGTTGACGCAGTGAGTTTCGGCCCAAAAGGTTGATGTAAACGGCATCCCGACTTGGTCTCCTCTTCAATTGAACCGGGCCTTCATCAGGACAAAAACTCGATAATATAGTGAGGAATAAAACCTCCAAAGCCCAGTGGTGCTTCTTCATCTTTAAGTGATGGTCAAGCAGGGACACGCTAATTCACTGTAGCTGTCAATCACAAACTTTAATGACCAGTGCCCTTGTCTGTAGCTTGAGGGGGTGCATCAGGGACGGGTCAGGACACGGGTGTTAGTTCTTGTTCAGCCGTGGCATATTCATAAAATCAGTACACCCTGAACCTTTATTCTCTTGATGGATGGAAAAAACCCGGGTCAGCCAGCGTGTCCCGTAGCGATCGCAGTCTCAGTCACTGTAACAAAGCTGCACATTGTGGCATGTTTTATGTGCTTTATGTATTTTTAATAAAACAAGAAAAAAGAGAGTCTCAAGGTGAGTCAACAATAAAAAATATTGTGTTCTATTTGATAAATAGTATGGTTTGTCAGACTAGGAGTTGATAATGCAGGAGCAGGAGGAAGTTTATGGTTCTCTCTTTTTTTGTTTTAGGAACCCTTATACACCACAAACCCCTCAATAAACAAAAACATAGGGTATAGCCTGTTGTGTAGACGGGGCTGTCATATCATTACAAAAGCAAAGTTTTATGATCAGGAGTCAGAGCTGGATGCATCCAAATCTCCCCTGGAAGACATAATGGGCTGCCTGCAGTATCGGAACAGGAGACAGAGATCAGTCGCCAGCCTGCAGCTGCCACCGCCCTTCAGTACCATGAAACACGCATCCTGGGGGCACAGTTTTCTGAAAGGGACCAAGCAGGGAATGGGCATGAAGTTTAAAGTCTCACCCTGCCCACCCACCAGGACCAGGGGTAATGTGGGGGGGGGGAATGGAGGGAGGATTGCAATCATCATAGAGGATTTCTGCCTCCAGTGCTATGAATTTGGCCCTTTTTACAGTCACTGTTACCATTCAGGTCACGGATGATGCTCTTCAAATCATGGACAATGGTGACACCTGCCTTCTGCTGGCTGCTCTCCGACCTCTCTGTCACATGTGACTTGGTGGGCCACCGCCCATTGGCCAGCCAACTCACCAACAGAAAGGGCTTCTCTGTGGAGATGTCAGCTGGTTTGCACCTTACTACTTAGACAGCCCCCACCTCAGGTCAGCCCGCTGCTTGGCCACCTGAGGAGGCCCGCAAGGCCCAGTACTCTCCCCAGTGATCTTTAATCTGTGCATGGAGCCATTGGGTTCCCTTCTCAATGGTCCTGACATCTCACTCCACCAAAAGGTGCATGATACCCCAAAAGACCTAAAGGTCAGTGGTAACAAGGACATCTCCCACCTCGGAAAAATTGCTTTGCCTTTTGCAAAGCCTGGAAGGCAAGAAAAGACCTGCAGCTCAGTACTACACAGATGGCCTTCATCCTCTCAGTCACCAATCTAATCAATACACCTTTCCAAGGTGGCTTAACAACAGGCAAGCTGACGGTGTCACGCCCACCTGATCCTAACTGCCAAATTACTCAGGCTCACTACAGACAGCACTCTCTCCTCCTGACAACATATCAACAAGAAGACCCAAACTGCCTCGTACCACCCAACCCTCTTTCAGAAGATCAAACCCGTCCTTCCAGCCACAGTCCATGCCCTGATATTCTCCCACACTGCGGGGGAAGAGCCATCCTCGGCGGCCCTCCACAGCAACTCACATGGCCCACTTAGGGTTGCCCAGCACACTCAGGCAACACTCAAAATGGGAAACAAGAAATGCAACCACGTTGCTGCCCTCGTAAGGGTGCTGCATTGGCTTCCCCTCCCAGCCAGAACGCCCTGTAAGACCGCATGCATTACCTGTAAGGTAACCCCCGCTTTCACACCTGCCGACCTACCTGCAAAGCTCTGTAGCTTAGGTGGGTCACGCTCCTCCTCCAGGAGCACGCAATCACTAGGCTCGAGACGAAACAGGCGTGCAAGGAAAAGAAAGGAACCAGTCTCTGTCATTTCTATGTCTGCCTACTGGGACACTATCCCGGTGGCAATCTGGACCACGCCAGGAAGGCACTCAAGTCCTTCCTCTTCAGTCTATGCCCAGGGGCCGCCTGGGCTACTTGCAGTTCCATACCATATCCCACCCCCATGTACGCAACATCTTCTCATATGTTACCGTCAGCGGCTTTTATAGCGCTTCATTGTTTCCTATCTCGGCTTGCACTATATGAAACCCCCACATACAAATACACTGTAATCACTTGTGTAAAAATGCATGATAGTACCCGGCTGTCAATGTGTCTTTACACTTTGCAGCACTTCATAGGTGAGTACGTTGCTCTCAGGCCATTGCAGAAGATCATTAATAGTGCAGTATTTACATAGCGCCTATTGCCATAGACTTGTAACTTCAAAACGCTGTTTTTAACATTAGTGGTATTGCGCTGCTGTGACACAAAGAAACGAGGTTGGAAAAAAAGGAAAGTGCAATCTAGATTTCAATAATCGCTGCTCTGTCGCGGATAGGGGAGGGGGGTAGTGGTACTCTTTCTTGCACACGGCAGAAACTCTTGTTTTGGTCCAAAAAGTATGTTTGTTTCATCTTGGTTTCAAGAGCGGATAATTGCAACTTTTCTACAGACCACGCAACAGCTGATAGGAGGCATTAGAAAGCAGAATGTTGGCTGCGTGCCTCGGCCCGTTAGTCATGCCAAGCAGATCCCATCTGGTCCCTGCGGCTTGTGGAGGGCTGCCGTGATTGAGGCTCCAGCACCCTCGGTGGGTTGAAGTTGTACGCCAGCACTAGCATTACCCATTGTAGCCACTAGAGGGCAACAACGCAATACACATGGATGCGTGCAATTCTATGTCAAGACCTGAGGATTCTTTTATGGATGAACTGCTTCATTGTTCACAGCCAGCAGCAAAGAGAATAACGTTTTTCAAAAAGTACAAACAGGTTTTTCTTTTTTCTTTTTTTACTTGAAATATAACATATTAGAGAAACATAAACCAAAGCCAATTTGGAGGTGGAGGTTATACCCCCCCCATTACATCCCTTGCTTCTATATAAGGCTCTGGAATCATCACTTCAACCGCTTTGCAGAAGGCATCAGGAAACATGGCAGCGCTGTACCCACTCCTGACGACCAAGTCCATGCCCCTCCGGCCAAAGAGCAACGTCTACAAGGCGATCATTAGACCTCCCCTGACGTATGCCTCCCCAGCATGGATGACCTGCAAGTAGTGACACTGGAAGAGTCTTCAGAAAGTCCAAAACAAGGCCCTGCGGACAGTGGCTGGTGCTCCATTCTTCACAAGGATAGCTAACCTTCCAAGAGAACTGGACATCGAGATGTTGGACGAACATCTAGCGAAGCTGAGTAAGAACTTCTGCCAAGGACTGGATCAGAACCCGAACCCTCTGATCAGGAGTCTCACTCCCACCACTGCAAACCTGGCCCATCACAGTGAAGGCCCTGTAAAACCAGCCCTACTGTGGCAAGTCTACACAGACCATCAAGAATCCCAAACCACGACTACACACTCAACCCAAGAGGATTGAGTAATGAGGCTCAAGCCTCGGTATCCAATAATCACAGCTGATGGATAGAATCTGTCAGAAAGAAGAGGAAAGACTTAACCGCTTTTCGGTTGCTGCCCCAGAAGTCCAGTTATATCCTTGTCCTGTTGCTTTATTGAAAGTGCATATTGTTTTGTGCTTGGTATGTTCATTTGAACTTGTGATAAGATATTGCCTCACAAAGTGTTTTTCTCTGACGTTTATTGCCACTATCCGGTGTACCATGGCGCAAGCCCGTTCAACTGAAGCGGGTCGCATCGGCTCGCATTGCATGATTCGCCTGGAATGGCGGTCTGGTAGGACTATGTGGTGAGGTGGTTTTCTTGTGCCCCACAGTTCCTGCTACCCTAATGTTTCTGGGAGGCCGCAAAGGCGCTCCCGCTGTAAAACTCGCCCAGACTCGTCAGACCACATTTTATACTGTTTCATAATTGGTGTCCACACCGGCGGTCCTCCATATGTTATGGATGCTTGCTCTGGCCCAGCTGTGACCGGATTGTCCATACAGTCGTCCCCCGCTTTCACAGTGATTTGGTTTCTGTTAAATGTATAGTGTCATTTAGCCTGACTATTTAGTTGTCGTTTCTTGCTCAAGGAAAGGTCACACTGTAGAGGGCTGGAGGGAAAGGTACCAGTGGGGCTGCTGTGCCAGAAGGAAAGAACATTGCTGAAGGTGATACATCAGCCTCTATCTTGGGGGATTTGAGGAAGGTGGTACCTCAAAGGTCTGGGTCAGGCGAACCTCATTGCCTCTGATCTGCATCCTTGACAAGGGTGGTCCAGGAAGTTATTTACGATGCCTCTTGGGATTTCAATAACACACTAGCATCTACATTTGGCAGACTTATTAAAAGAATTTCAGATTTTCAGCCCACCAATATTCCTGATTCGTGGTCTTCGGCCCAACCTCCTGCACCTTGGGACCACCACAATCATGCCTGTAAAACCATATGCTTATGACTTGGAGGGGTCCTCCAACTTCCCTGTATGGACACTACACTGGCAGGGGGCTCAGAAGAGGAGGAAAAAGGAAGGGGTGAAGCTGCTCGCTCTTTAGAGTACAACTAAGAGGGTGCTAAAGGCACAGGAAACCCAACATGTGCTTTCTGTTTGCGATACCGCTCCAGAGGACGGTGAGGATGGAGCCTCGCCGGTCAAGAGAAGAATGTCATAGCAGACCGGGGAAGGCTCAGACCTCAAAGTCTGCTACCATTTTTGATGATATGGGGATACTCTTCTTTGACCTGGCATACATACAACACTCCAGGTCAACTGATTGGAGACCGTCACAAGCCGCTTATTCTCTTCTATGCTATTGGGTTAGGAAGCCTTTGGGCAACGATGAACGGGATACACTTTGTTCCGGCTGTGCCTGACTCTTTCAACCAGACAAGGTGGCCCAGACACCAGAGGTAGACCAACCCATGGTTTCTTTCCTTGCACAGAAGAGGAGGGACTCAAGGAGGGGAGTATATAAAGCCCTGAAGATGTGTCAGGACAAACTACTTGGTGGGCCCCATTGATAAGATTGTGTGATGTTGGAGTGTTTTTCAGAACATGGGACACCATTCGACGTGCAAGTCTTAAGGGGCTGGGTTCAGAGAGCGGTTTGCCTGCTCAGCAATGTAAATGCAGTCCTGTCCACCCACAGAGAGGCTGCAGGCGTTAATGAGATTGGACCCAGAATTGGCAGAGGTGTCTGATGCTGAGGCTGGCACTAGGACACTGGGGAACCTTTTTGGAGAGTTATCTTCATATGTATATACTTGTACTGCTGTGAAGAAAGCGCAATGCAACATATGTAAAGTATTTGCCCCAAAAGCTTTCAGCAGGGCCAGAAGAGGCAGAGCACACTCCTAAGGCCGCTTCTCCACCCCCCACCGGCTCTTCTTGTCCAGTTCAGTGCGCATCCAATTCCTTCGCTGCTCAGGAGGCCAGTCCGGTTTCCTTCCCCAGCAAAGGAATCAGTGAACTGCATGAGCCACCAGAGGCTGCCGGTGACCATCTCCATCATCAGGAAAAGAGATACCATTTATACACTTCTTCCCAGAGAGATTTGATGTTAAGTTTGGTCAATTTCCTGTCAAAAAAGATCTTAACCTTCACTTCTACAAAAAGTAGTGAAGTAAACCATGATGAGGTTTCAGATAGAATTCTACTCCTTGCCTTTCAAGTTGGTGCCCCTCTGGCCTTCAACAAAGTCAAATAGAACCATATATATCTAAAGAGCAAGGATCTCATTGGGAAAGGTGCCAGTAATTGACATTGCCTCTCCATCCCTGAGTTCAACTTTTCAAGTCCCCAAGACAGACATCGGTTTCTGCCCTGTTATGAACTGCAAAGCATTGAAGAAATGTGCAGATTACAGACCCTTTCAGATTGAGGGAGTCCATCCTCTGACTGGATGGGAAAATAATCCTCAAAGAAAATAATCCCCAAAGACACCAATCCGATGGTTCCAATTTTTTGCCCACATCAGGATTCTGTGAAAGTGTCACAGGTGGCAGTTCTCCTCTCTGCCATTCAGCTTCTCCTCAGTCCCTTGGTGTTTCAGCACGCTTTTGAAACCAGTGATGGAACATCTTGGGTCCCACGGAGTGAGGGTCATTGTATATCTGGACGGCTGTCCAGTCATTTGGTCGAAAGACATTTGGTCGAAAAACAAATGGTCGACGGAATTTGGTCGAAAGCCAAATAGTCGCATTTTTTATTATTTATATATATATTTTTTAGGTTTTCGTTTAGGGAAAAAAAGGGGTTTTTAGAAAAAAAGGGGATTAAGGGGGGACCCCCCCCCCAAAAAACAAGTGAAAATACAAAAAAAAAAACATTCGACCATTTGTCTTTTGACCAAATGGTGTCGACCATTTGTCCTGTCAACCTTTTTTTTCGACCAAATGTCTGGTAACCATCTGGACGACATGCTCTTCCTAGCGCAGGACGATTCAACATTCAACAGGCATTTAGCCATGATGACATTGCTTCTCTAATGGCTGGGGTTTGTTAAAAATGCCCAAATATTCATCCTCCAACCTACTCAATGTATCCATTCTCTGAGTTTCATTATAGATTCTCAGACGTGCATCCTAGTACCACCAGTTACAAGGATGAGCAGAATCTGTTAGATTATTCCCATCCTGAGCAAAGAGATGTTGTCAGCAACCATTTTGGCCATATTTCTAGTTTCCCTCCATTACAGAGAACCTCAGTCACTGAAATCCACACAACTACACAGGAGCATCTCATGCTCTGCGTTGATGCGTCTCTCTACGGCTACCAAAGAAGGTCTTCTTTGGTGGCTGAAGCATATGGAAGCTCACTGGGAAAGCAATTCTGCGTCTCGTTCCACACATAGTCTTAGAATAATCGGAGGCCAACATCTTGGGCTGGGATGTGAAGAGGGGTAAAGTTTCCACAGGAGGAAAATGTCTGCAGGAGTTGAAAGTTGTCCATATAAATCCTCTGGGTGTCTTGTCGTGGTCCTTTGCATTAAACAGTCTTGTAGGGGATCAAGTAATTTGGTTCAACCTTGTCCACATGGACAATATTTCTGCAGGTCAACACTGGGACGTCATTTCACCAAAATGCCTGGGGTAGCGGAAGTGACATCGCACAACCCTTGACCCCCTGATGTCATCACAGGAAGTATTGTCATTTGACCCGCCTTAAATTGATATTGCGGGTAGCGATGGAACACGACATTTCACCCGTTGACAAAACAGGAAGTGGCATCACATAGCATTGTACACTACGAAAAATATAGTTATGATATCACTATGTGATGTACATTTCATACAAGAATGGATCGCCATATGTATCATTAAGATCAGTGTTTATAGGCCCATATTACCAAATTACTGTGTATGCAAGCAGACGTCCAGGACCAAATGATAATGATGTGTTATTAGATAGCACTTACGCTTAAGCGCTTTATATAGAAAAAAATATACACCCAATATCACCCAACCTGGGTTGGTACTCATTTATCAACCTCAGAAGGATGAAAGGCTGAGTGAGGCGTTTAAGAACAGACTAAATCAGGGACTCACCCCCTGAAGTGTGCTGGAAATAAACATTTAATGAGCCTAGCAATCATTGTATAGAATTCCAGAAAGACACATTATTTGGTATTCCTATTCTTTCTTATTTAGGGTCAGTGCTGAAAGTGTTAGACTAGACTTGTGGCACTCCTGTTCTTATGTTTCTTCTTTTTTTAAGGGGACTGAACAAGAAAGCCAGCAACCCCAGAAGAGCCACAGCCCAGGAGCTTGCATTACAAAAATACATTTTTTTTTTTTAGAGGTCGCAAGACAGACCACAGAGGTTGCAAGGGAGACCCCAGAGGTCGCAGTTGCGACCTCTGGCGACCCCTAAATGACGTCCCTGGGTCAATACATGAACCATCTCGGGGAGTGCAAGATCTAGTGGTACAGTAGATCTCATAAAGGAGATTTGACACTTCTGCCTGGACAAGAACATACATCACGCTTGTCAAGTCAATACAGTAGCAGACTGGGACTATAGACATCTCCAAGACAGGAGCCATCAGATCCCAGACCATGGCATTTTTGCCTTCCATCAAAGTCTTTCGAATCCCATAGAAATTGATCTGTTTCCCTCAAACCTCACCTGCCAGGGTCCAAACCTTTTCCATTTTCACCCTCTCAGGTGTGGTTGTCAGCCATTCTGGAATTGTGAGTGGACATTCCTGGACTCCTTCCATCACAGCCCTTTCTCCTCACAGACCCGGGGGGTCTCCTCCCTCGACCTGATCATTCTCAGACACTAGCACCTAATAGCTTGAAGGATGTCAGCTCTTCCTGATCTTTCCAGAGACTTTGCGATGGTGCATCACAGGCCACCAGAGATTCCTGGGCAGAATCCGCAAAGTCAGTATACTCGTCCTCATGGTCTTGGTGCGTAGGCGGGCTCATGGATGGACACGTTGATCTGGTTTCTGACCTTCCAGTAGCAGTAGTACATGTTTTTGTTTCCTTGAATCAGGAAGGGAAGGCATAAAGGACAATGGATGCTTTCAGGTCTGTGATATCCCCAGGGCATATCCAACTAAAAGGGGAACCGATAGGTTTGCATATCCCGGTAAGGAAGGCTCTCAGATCTATCTCCATCAAAACACCATGTAAGGCTAAGTATTCGGTTTTATAGTATGTCAGTCTGGGTTTCAATGTATTTCAATCTTGGCCTAACAATGCTATGGCCACGTTCCAACAGCTGTTTGCTAAACTAACTATTTCATGATGTCTAATTTCTAAAGAAAGGCTGTCCGCTATAAAAGCACTAGACACAGATAATACATAAGTATTTACCAGATGGGGGACACTTTTTTGTTACTTTTAGGACAACATGTATGTCCACCTGTTTCTTATTATTCCTTTCAGGGGTCTCAGAAACTTAATGCGGTGCAATGTCGATCTAATCTTCCTGCCAGTGCCGCTGCACCCGACAGGTCTGACCTTGCCGGGTACATGGGCCACGGTAGGCTGAATCATCACGAAAGCACCAGCACCGATAGCAACTTGGAATGTCCCGGTGGCACCGGGGTTTAGGGCCCAGAATGCATGCGTTCAAGAGCAGATTATGCAGCTCTGCCAAGAGCACAGAGCTGCACTTCTCTGCAATCATGCACAATGCTGATGATGGCTTTCCACTCACTGCATCACGGCAGTTAACAACAGCTTCAGAGGCAGTCTGTGTAGACTCTAGACAGACAAGACTAATAACTAGTTCTGAAAAGAAGCTAAAACGGAGGAGACACAGGGCCAGTTTGGGGATTTTTTGCATGTCTTCCGTTTTAGCGCAGACGTTGTAGTGTGCTACGTTTCTATGTATTATTGGTGTATTTTATGAATTTGCACAAAACACAAGAGCTCGGCATATATACATTTTGCCCAAGATCACAAAACTGCACAGCAAACCAATCTCCCCACCCGCTCTTCTCGCCAGTGAAATGTCTGTGCTAATTATGCAGGTACAGGTACAGCATCTTGCAAAGGCTGGATGCAGGTGGTCTTGCTTGTCATCCAAAGAGAAGTCTGTGCCCAGAGGGTTAAGGAAATGGCGGGCACCAGGGTGCTGCAGAGTAGGTCTAAGATCCTCCCGTTCGCCTTGCTCCAGGGGGCCTCTGAGGCTCTGGCAGGTCGTGCTGGTTGGTAGGAAGGAATCCAACCATGTGACTGAGAACCTTGCCCCCACGCAGAGGCGTTGCTATGGGGGGCTGAGGGGGCTATACCCCCGGGTCTTTTAATTGTAGCCCTGGATCGAATCCAAGGCGCTACAACCAAAAGGCTAGCTAGCCCCGAGTCCCGACAGTCTCAACATTGGCATAGTCTCGGACCTATTGCAGACCTAGCAACACCCCTGCCCCCACGAATCTTGGTGCACACCCCGTACAGCCTGGCAGGCTGCTGCCATTACCACAAGCTCCAGACTACGGTTCCTGCTAACGTACGGCAGGAATATTGTATAAAGGTCACTTTCCAGAACGCCCGTCCCTAATCCAGGCCATCAGGAATGAGGGGGCCTCCCTAGGACGACAAGGATTGTATAGCATCTGCGTAGATCCCCTCTTCATATGCTGGATGCAGCTGACTCTCAGTCTGGGTAGTAGAGTGTGCCCTGCTCATGCCCACCTACAAAAGTAGTGGGGACCAGAGAGCATGTGCCTTGCTGTGGAATTTGTTGCTGGGTGCAGCTGGCTTCCCCTACACCTTGGCGAGGGCATCGTTGCTGGATGCATCTGGCTCCGCCTGCGCCTTGGTGAGGACGCAATTGCTGGCTGGAGATGGATGTGCCTGTGCTTGGTTGTGAACGTCGAACCTGGACGCAGCTGGCTACGCCTGCATCTTGACGCAGATTTCATATCTGGATATAGCTGGCTACGCCTGCACCTTGGTGTGGACATCGTAGCCTGATGCAACTAGCTACTTCTGCACCTTGACGTGGACATCGTTCCTGGATGCAGCTGGCTACTTCTGCACCTTGATGCAGATTTCATAGCTGGATAAAGCTGGCTACGCCTGCACCTTGACGTGGACGTCGTTCCTGGATGCAGCTGGCTACTTCTGCACCTTGGCGTGGATGTCGTTCCTGGATGCAGCTGGCTACTCCTACACCTTGGTGTGGACATCATAGCTGGATGCAGCTGGCTACTACTGCATCTTGACATGGACAGCGTTCCTGGATGCAGCTGGCTTCTTCTGCACCTTGGCGTGGATGTCATTCCTGGATGCAGCTGGATACTCCTGCACCTTGACGTGGACGTTGTTCCTGGATGCAGCTGGCTACTTCTGCACCTTAGCGTGCATGTCGTTCCTTGATGCAGCTGGCTACTCCTACACCTTGGCGTGGACATCGTATCTGGATGCAGCTGGCTACTCCTACACCGTGGCGTGGACATTGTATCTGGATGCAGCTGGCTACTCCTACACCTTGGCGTGGACGTCGTAGCTGGATGCAGCTAGCTACTCCTGCACCTTGGCGTGGACGTCGTATCTAGATGCAGCTGGCTACTTCTACACCTTGGCGTGGACATCGTATCTGGATGCAGCTGGCTACTCCTACACCTTGGCGTGGACATCGTATCTGGATGCAGCTGGCTACTCCTACACCTTGGCGTGGATGTCGTAGCTGGATGCAGCTAGCTACTCCTGCACCTTGGCGTGGACATCGTATCTGGATGCAGCTGGCTACTTCTGCACCTTAGCGTGCATGTCGTTCCTTGATGCAGCTGGCTACTCCTACACCTTGGTGTGGACATCGTATCTGGATGCAGCTGGCTACTCCTACACCTTGGCGTGGACGTCGTATCTGGATGCAGCTGGCTACTCCTACACCTTGGCGTGGACGTCGTATCTGGATGCAGCTGGCTTCTCCTACACCTTGGCGTGGACGTCGTAGCTGTATGCAGCTAGCTACTCCTGCACTTTGGCGTGGAAATCGTATCTGGATGCAGCTGGCTACTCCTACACCTTGGCGTGGACGTCGTAGCTGGATGCAGTTAGCTACTCCTGCACCTTGGCGTGGACGTCGTATCTGGATGCAGCTAGCTACACCTGCACCTCGGCGTGAACGTCGTAGCTGGATGCAGCTAGCTACTCCTGCACCTTGGCGTGGACATCGTATCTGGATGCAGCTGGCTACTCCTACACCTTGGCGTGGACGTCGTAGCTGGATGCAGTTTACTACTCCTGCACCTCGGCGTGGACGTCGTATCTGGATGCAGCTAGCTACACCTGCACCTTGGCGTGAACGTCGTAGCTGGATGCAGCTAGCTACTCCTGCACCTTGGCGTGGACATCGTATCTGGATGCAGCTAGCTACACCTGCACCTTGGCCTGGATGTCGTTCCTGGATGCAGCTGGATACTCTTGCACCTTGACGTGGACGTCGTTCCTGGATGCAGCTGGCTACTTCTGCACCTTAGCGTGCATGTCGTTCCTTGATGCAGCTGGCTACTCCTACACCTTGGCGTGGACATCGTATCTGGATGCAGCTGGCTACTTCTACACCTTGGCGTGGACATCGTATCTGGATGCAGCTGGCTACTCCTACACCTTGGCGTGGACGTCGTAGCTGGAGGCAGCTAGCTACTCCTGCACCTTGGTGCGGACGTCGTAGCTGGATGCAGCTAGCTACTCCTGCACCTTGGCGTGGACATCGTATCTGGATGCAGCTGGCTACTCCTACACCTTGGCGTGGACGTCGTAGCTGGATGCAGTTTACTACTCCTGCACCTCGGCGTGGACGTCGTATCTGGATGCAGCTAGCTACACCTGCACCTTGGCGTGAACGTCGTAGCTGGATGCAGCTAGCTACTCCTGCACCTTGGCGTGGACATCGTATCTGGATGCAGCTAGCTACACCTGCACCTTGGCCTGGATGTCGTTCCTGGATGCAGCTGGATACTCTTGCACCTTGACGTGGACGTCGTTCCTGGATGCAGCTGGCTACTTCTGCACCTTAGCGTGCATGTCGTTCCTTGATGCAGCTGGCTACTCCTACACCTTGGCGTGGACATCGTATCTGGATGCAGCTGGCTACTTCTACACCTTGGCGTGGACATCGTATCTGGATGCAGCTGGCTACTCCTACACCTTGGCGTGGACGTCGTAGCTGGAGGCAGCTAGCTACTCCTGCACCTTGGTGCGGACGTCGTAGCTGGATGCAGCTAGCTACACCTGCACCTTGGCGTGAACGTCGTAGCTGGATGCAGCTGGCTTCTAGCCATTTCCAGGGTAGGAGAGGTTTTTACTAATGTGCCTCGTTTAGGGCATTAAACTCTGCTGCTATGAGAATTACAGGCACCCATCTCGAGATAGCTAAACTGTGTTCCACAAAAGGGCTTGCATTGATGTGGCAACATAAAAGAAACAAATCTTTGACCAGGAATCTGCACCACTGTCATGATTCAGAATCATTACCCCCATTGGCCCCTTGATCCTCACGGGCTTCCACTGTGCATCACTATACATTTTGTTAATCAATTTATATACTAGCGGGTATCACCCCAATTCCATGTGCCTATGTCCTTTCTGTCACAACTGGTCCTCTTACCATAAGAACTTCCTTTACCGCTACCAATGTAAAGAACCCCGTTATTGGAATGTCCTGATCTGTAAGGTTATGCATGTTAAGTGTTTCTGGTAGAAGCACTCCTACCCTATCCATACAAACGCAAAATCCTGGTCATGATCTGGCCATGGGGCCTGATCATGACCAGGTTAGCTTGTTGGTCATTTTATTTATTGTGTATTTTATTTGAATGTTTGTTCAGTGCTGCCCTACGCACAGTGTGTCAGATCGCCTTATATGGTTCAAAGTAAAACATGTGGAAGGTGAAAAAGAAGTTACAAAATGTTTTCAGGATAGGATTGGACGATTAGGACAGACACGTGATAGCATTGGAGGAGGGCCCGGTTAAATGTGGGGCAACAGGCACGTTTTGAAAGTGGTGATGGAGGGTGCAGTGCAGATGTGAAGAGGTAGAGTGTTCCATGCCCAGCGTGTAGATGCTTGTTTTGCATGTTTGTTAGTTTGCAGAGAGGAACATATAGGAGATGCTGGCTGCCTTGTCTGGTGTTTGTTTGGGTGATGGGTTTGAGTCTGTTGTGAAGGTAATAGTAGATTTTGCTATGGATGGCTTTAAATGCAGTCTCTTTTGAAAGCCCTTCTCTGGGGTGCAGAGAATAGTGGAGCTTGGTGAGAGTGGGGGTGATGTTTGAATGTTTGGGTAGATGGAGGATGAGTCTGGTTGCTGCTTCTTGTATGCTTCTGGGGAGTCCAGGGTGAAGAGCATTGGCGTAGTCCAACTTTGAGAGAACTAGTGCTTGGAATGAGGTGCAGAAGTTGTCAGGAGGAAGGATGTGTCTGATCATTCTATGAGGTGTAGTTGTAGGTTGCATGTTTTGATGACAGCAGCTAGGTGGTGTGTAAAGGAAAGGTGGGGGTAGATGCTGAAGCCAAGGTTTCTGACAGATGTGGAGAGGGAAATGTGTGGGTTGTTGATGGCGAGTTCATTGATCAACGGGGTAAAGTTGCGGTGGGGCCTGGGGTGGGAGTAGATGAGGAAATATTCTGTTTGGAAGGTTTGAGCTTGAGGAAGTGGTTGGCCATCCAGTTGGTGATGGTGGAGAGACAGCGTTTGAGGGTGTGGAATAGTGAAGGGATGTGATTTGGAAGTACATGTGTGTGTCCTCTGCGGTTTGGTGGTAGTGGACATTGTAGGTCATTACAACCTCGGCGGTAGGGGTTTAACGGGGCCAGTAGAGCTGCTGGCCCCGTTAAACCCCTACCGCCTCATTATGAGGTCCGCTCGCGGGACCCGGTAAGGACGCCTGGTAAAACCAGGCGCCCTTAGCGGGTCCCGCGAGGGGGCCAGCATGCTAACAATGGGCCCGTTATTAACGGGCCTGTTGTTAGCATGCTCCCCATTCCCATTGAGCCCTATAGGGGCTCAATGGGAATGGGGATGTACCGGATCCGGGTTCTCTGAATGGGGAAATACTGGACCCTCCAAGGTCGGAATGGCCCAGTAATTTCCCATTCAGGGAACCCGGACCCGGTACCCGGAATGGGGGTAGCCATGCCGCAAATAGCGGCATGGCTACTTCCAAGGTTGTAATGACCTCCATTGTGTTTGCTAAGGGACTGTCCTGGGGATTCTACATATAGGTTGAAAAGGAATGGAGACAGGGATGAGCCTTGTGGGGCCATGTACTTGACTGGGGTGGCAAATGATCAATAAACGGGCCACTGAGACACAATGTGTTCTGTCAGTGAGGATGGAGGTGGACTAATGACGTACTGTGCCTGACAGTTTCATCCTGTGCGATAGGATGTTAAGTAGAATGATGTGGTTGATGGTGTTGAAGGCTGCAGAGAGGTCAAACGGTATGACTAGTCCTGTGTCTCCTTTGTGATGCTGTGGAGGTCATTAAGAATGTAAAGTGCAGCAGTTCCTATGGTGTATCCAGATCACAAGCCAAGTTGGAAGGAGGTGAGGAGTTTTTTTGTGGTGATGTGTTATTGCAGTTGAGTAGTGATTAAGGGTTCCAGGATTCTGGTGAGGTATGGCAGGACAGCATTGGGCCTGTAGTTTTCAGTGAGCATAGGGTTGAAAGATCGACGTATCTAGTCTTGAGTGCAGAGAGGATAGTACTATGTGAGAGGCAGGAGTTGATGTTGAGCCAGTGCGGAGCGAGGGTGACGATACAATTGGATGCGGTTTGCATAACGGTGTGTAAACCAGACGGTGTGCAGCTTTTGCTTTGGCAGTAATGACAATGATGGTGTCTGTGTCGTTAGAGTGGAAGGTGTCCCATGTGTTGAAATGTTTGTGGGAGAGCGGGAGGAAGGGCTTTTCTGGTATTGTGCATTTTACAGTTGTAGGAGACCTTGAGGGATTTGCATGCTGAAGCGGATGGGGGGGGGGTGGAAGGTGTGGTTGGTGTTTTGAGAGGGTTTTGACAGTGTTGAATAGTTTCTGTGTGTGATTGGTGATGGATTGGAGTTCTTGGAAGCAGTGGGCAGCTTTTGCATTCATATGACGGTCTTGTGTTTGCTGTGGCAATGTCAGAGGAGTGTCCTTTCGAGGCATCTGCTGCCAGACTTCATTCTGACCTGTACATGCTAATTTTAAAGGATTATCTAACGACAGTTTTGCGTACTGAAAATAAACATATATATGAATCTCACCACAAAGGAACAGTGATCAACGGTGCAAATATGGCAAAAAATACCCCACTGACTCCTGGTTTCCGCATGTGTCAAATAAGGAGTTTTTTTTTCAGATTTGAACTTCATTTGTGACTTGTTTTCTCAAAGCAATTTCTAAACTTGCTCATCCAGAGAAAAACTATCTGGAAAACATCACAAGTTCGAATCACCTTGTGCTTTTCTTTATTGCAACTACATCAAGCAAGGTAACGTCACACCGAAATAGCCGCCTACTACCCCTTTGGAGCAACGATCAGGGTTGCCTAGTAACGTTTGTGCATTTCTGTGCACGTTTCCACCGGCAGGCGGAAGGAGCCGGCTGCAGCCCATCTAACGAAGGGCCGCAGCTAAGGGCACTGTTTTGCGCCTGTTATGCGTATGGTAGCGCGGTACGGCCAGCTCCCCTAGCTCCTCAGGACAAAGGTACGACGCCGGCTCCTGGACTTCCACCACCCCCTTCCCACCGGAGCTTGTCTGGTGCACTGCCCAAGTCTGCTCCTCACCTTGCAGTACCAAATCTCATTGCTGTGCCTTCATCGCACTTAGAACGCCCTGGTGCTTACAAGGCTCGATCATCCTAAGATAGCCGACTTCTAGTGCCCTCTACTTCTCGACCCATTTGAAGCCAATTAGGCCGCTCCACAGCCCATCGCACTGCCCAATACACTGGCAAATGCAAGCTGTCACTCAGAGCCCAAGGACAGACACTCTGACCGATTCTCACCATTCATGAATCATACCTGCTATCGGTAAGCCCGCTAGCCCCGTGCACTCCATCCACTTTTGACCAACATGCCTGGTTATGGTCCTATCCTTCGTCAGAATGCTTACCACCTTTGGTGCACTGTTTCCCCTGCATAATGTGTTTATAGCTTTGCAGCCCAATGCCTTTTCGTGTATCCAGCATCTGCAGCTTACTGTGCCCAGGTTGTATCTAGCATATACACCCCACTGTGTCCACCATGCATATTAGCCCATCGTGCCTTCTCTGAATTCAGGATATGCAGCCCACTGTGCCTATTGGGAAATCAGTATATGCAGCCCACTGTGCCTATTGGGAAATCAGTATATGCAGCCCACTGTGCTATTTCGATTTTTAGCATTCTCAGACCACTGTGCCTTCTTGAATATAGTATATGCAGCCCACTGTTCCTACTGTGAATTTAGTATATGCAGCCCACTGCGCCTATTTCGATTTTAGTATTTTCAGACCACTGTGCCTTCTTGAATCTAGCAGATGCAGCCCGCTGCGCCTATTTCGATTTGAGCACTCTCAGACCACTGTGCCTATTGTGAATTCAGTATATGCAGTCCCCTGTGCCTATTTCGGTTTTAGCATTTTCAGACTAATGTGCCTTTTTGAATTCAGCATATGCAGCCCATTGTGCCTATTCTGTATTTAGCATTTGCAGCAGCCCACTGTGCCTATCGTGAATCTAGAACATACAGCTCACTGTGCCTATCTTGACTTTAGCATACATAGCCCACTGTTCCCATGTTGTAGCCAACACCTGCAGCACACGGTACCCACTTGCATATTTTTACTCAAACCTAGCCTAGTATACTCATTTGCCACTTCCTAGAGGGCACCCCAACCTTGATCATGCCACCTCTTACAGAATTCCACACCACGAGTATAACAGCCCTTAGCCTGCCAACTTACATATATCTTCTGATCATTACCCACCGGACAGCAATCACTAGCCATCCCTTAGTGTTCATCAGAGCCCTTAACAACTCTACCACTACTTACCCAATGCCCTCTACTACTATAGAACACCAGGATCCAAGTGCCTCTACTGGGCCTCAAAGTAATCCATGTAGTCTACTTCTCAGAAACTCCAGACTCTGTGCAAGACTCTCAAGGCTCCATGAACCTCTGAGAAGAACCTTACCACCTACCAACAAAAGATCCAACAACCAGAAGATCAATATTAGTCATCTCAATAACCTGATGACACCAATTACCCCTACCAAAACTGAACAGACCCACTCTTCTGCCCCTCCCCTCAAAGGAGGATTAATAAATGCCAGATCCCTCACGGCACATGCCACGGACATCTGTGACTTGATATCAGTCCACAACCTGGACTTTCTTGCTATCACAGAGTCTTGGCTGCACGACGCTGCAGGTCTCTTACTCTCCCTAGCAATCCCGGAAGGTTACACGATACTGAGACAGGACAGAACCAATATGCACGGTGGTGGCATTGCTGTCATTGCCAAGACTAGTCTAGGCATGAGAACTACACCCACCATAGTCTCCAAGTCATGTGAAACGCTCACCATCAAACTTCCTTTAATTAACTCCCAAACACTAAATATCCACCTCATCTATAGACCACCTGGACCTATAGGGACATTCAAGGAGGATATCCACAATCTACTTTCACATAACCTTAAAACCTCCTCACAACTACTTGTCCTAGGGGACTTTACCTAGGTTTCAACGACCCCCTTGACAAAAATGCCACTACCATTGCCAACTCTCTCGCAGATCTGGGTTTAACGCAAAAAACTCTCGAACCCACACACATCAAAGGGAGAATCCTCGATTGGCTAGCAGATTACAACTGCACTGCCAACATCAAATCCATCGTCCCACAACTCTGGACAGACCACTTCTTCGTGTAATTTGAGTTATCTACCTCTAGACCACTCCCGCCAATACCCATCCTGGCCCGCCATGCCCAACAAGAAATAAAAAGAATATCACCAAGGACACATTGATTCCGGCAATCCTACCCATTCTTAACCAACTAGAGAATAATTTAGACCCCGAGACACTTGTCAACGAGTACAATAAAATACTGCTATCCACCCTTGATAACATCGCTCCTCTAAAACTCAGACCCAGCAAACCTAAATCCCATCTAAACAAATGGTTCACCCCTGAACTTAAGGATCTTCGACTACTTAAAATGAGCTGTGGAACAGCGTGGAGGCTGAGTCCCTCAGAAGACCACAAAACTAAACTAACAGAAATCTCTCAATATAAAAAGAAAATCCACCTAGCCAAACAAAATTCATTCAATGAGCATATAACCAATGCTAACTCGAGTATGAGAGAACTGTTCACCATACTCAAGAAACTAGAGTCACTGATCCCCATCTCGGACACATGCTCCAAAGATAAAACATGGTGCACTAATATTCAACAAGCACTATCAAATAAAATTACCTTGCTCCAAAAGAAAATACTCCAGAAAAAAGCCTCTCTCGCCCAATCACCCCAGACCTCGCCTCAAAGGATCAAACCACAGCCGCACGATTCACATTCTCCAAAACCTCTATCCCTGAGGTGGAGAAAGTCATCCTCTCTCTCAAGCCATCAAATTGCCAAGGCGACCCTTGCCCTGCCCAGCTCATAAAAGACGCTACCAGGGAACTCTCCCTATTTATTTCGAAACTTGTCAACACATTTCCGTCTGGTACTGTACCGACCAATCTGAAACAATCCTGGGTACTTCTACTGCTCAAAAAACAAACCATAGACCCACTTATACCCACAAACTACCGTCCTATCACCACTGTACCTTTTTTGCTTAAGATTTTGTACAAGATTGCATATAACCAAATCCAAAAATTTCTGGAACAGCACAAACTACTAGGAGAACATCAATCAGGATTTCGACCCCAACATGGCACAGAGACTGCCCTCATCGATCTGAAGGCACAAATAGATGAATTACGACAAAGAAAAAATGGCTCTTCTTTTGCTGTTGGGCCCCTCGGCTGCATGTGACCTTGTGGCCCACGGAGTCCATTGCAGCCACCTAGATTCAGCTGCACACTTTTCCAAAGAGGCCATAACCTGGATCGAGTCCTTCCTCAGCGACAGAACTTTGAGGGTGTTCTCCACATCGGCTGCTGCCGACCCAATCCCCATCCTGTGCGGAGTCCCCCAGAGCTTTCTCCTGCCCAACCCTACATAACCTATTTACCAAGGCCATTTTTGATGATCTGGACCATCTCGGTATCACCTACACTAACTATGCAGATGATACCCAGATCCTCCTCCAACTTTCAGGAGATTACAACAAGGATTTGGCCTTGGTGAATAGGGTCTATATCATCATTCAGGCATGGATGGCAACCCATGGTCTATGCCTGAATGATGATAAAACAGAGTTTACCATTTGAAGGACCCATTCCAATCTGAAAAAGCTAAGCCAAGATTACACTTCTTTTGAAATCGATGGTAATACTATCAGGGTGTCCAAGGAGGTGAAGACACTTGGCTTTTATCTGGACTCCACACTCTCATTCGACAAACAGATGAAATCTATGGCATCTGCCACAGCCTACACCTGTAAGCTCATTAGAGCAGGCAAACACCTTCTCTCAGATAACAACTGTATTATCTTAGCGAGAGCCTTGATCCTATGAAGACTTGATTATTGCAACTCCCCTACATAGGTGCCAATAAATCTACCATCCAAAGAATTCAAATCCTTCAAAATAACGCCCTGCTAGCAGCTCTTGGTGTGTCCAAAAGATCGCACATTTCCAAGATCAGGTGAAAAAACAACTGGCTATCCACCCAAAATAAAATCCACTTAAAAGTAGCCTCCCTGGTTCACAAATCCCTGAACAATGCAGCACCAAGCTAACTCACAAGCAAATTCCAAAAGAGATGCTCCTCCCGACCAACAAGAACTGCCATTGCCAACAGCCTCATCATTCCAAGATTCAGATTAACTAAATCTGGGGCTAGCGCTTCCAGGTCCGAGCAACCCAATTATGGAATTCACTGCCTCACCCTTTACGTGAGGAGCAGCCCTTTTTGAAATTTAGACACAACTACATCAACCATCTGAAGTCTGCCAAGGACTAGCCCACTTACTACTCCTTTACTCCCGAGACCTCCCAGTGAAGTTATGCTACAGACCCTACTAATTGCTGACCATGAGCACACCTCACTTTCTCCTGTCAGTACCTGTATATGTGATGCCCCCTTGTAATCTATTTATAATCTGCCGGCAAGTAAATGTTAACGGAGTGTATATATTTGTGCCTGCACATATTTTGCTCTGCATGTAATCTGTAACATTGTAATGTAAACTTTGCATATCCTGTACTGCTGCGCCCAGCTACCTTTGGGTTTGGTGCACATTATAAGTGAATAAAACAAACAAACAAACAAGTGTGCAATATTTCACATACAGATGTGTGTGTGCGGGGGGGTGTTTTGCAACGTCTTAATCAAGCCATTGAACATATCGTTTATGCAGCGCCAAAGAGGGGCCGCCCGAGATGAGATGTGGAGGTGTGCTCATAGGCAGCCAATCAAATGGTTCGCAGAGTGACACCTCCCCCCGGGGGTTATGCGCTAACAATAGAAAAGGCAGCATTTCACACATTGCCTATTCCTACTGACAATACTCATTAGGACTTTTGCACTCCTTAGCTCTCATGTTTCCTCGTGCCATGTGTGAGAAAGTCATCTGGTCTGTTTTATTCGTAGAATTCTGGGAGTTGCCAAAAAAAACACGACTGGGTGACTTTCTCGTACATGGCGTGGAGAATCTCAAGAGTTTGAAGGATGTTTGGAATACAGAAGGTAGAAAATACTGCATAATTATGGGTTTAAAGAGCTCCTGAACATCTGAGGGATGTGCCTTCACTCAAGAGGTGGACAGGATGGCTCGGCATTTAGTCCCATAAGAGAAAGGCCATAAAGAGGCGGGGGAACCACAGAGGTGTTGAGCATGTGAGCATCCCAGGTGCTCATATTCCCGCCCTCTGAAGCTGCACAATGCACATCAGACGGCCCCTTCTGTGCATTTCCTCTCCATGGGACAGCAGCGATGGGAGCAGATGCTGTCGCCACGTGCATTTCTAGCCCTGATAAATGGGTATCAATGCATTTAAAATGTTTGGTAAAAGAACAGACATGGGAGGGTTCTGAAATACACACCAGCCAACCTGCCACATTCCATTCAGTAGATGTTTTTTTTTTTCCTTTCCATTCTGATTTTTGTAGTCCTTGCTTCTATACTGAGGAAATCCAGGACTACAAGTGCCAGAATGCAAAGAAAATAAGCACTGCAGAATGGGACGGGGAATGTTGGCATGGATTGAAATACTGCATGGAGTATCGCACTCTGTTTTTCTGCCTCAGTTTACCATCCTAGTGGTAAATACTCACTCAAACTGGGATGAACACATATGTCTTTCCACTGGAAAAGCTGAGCCACCCAGCCCTGATTGGCACTTCAGGGCAGCTTCTTTGGTGAAGGGGTTCATGTGGCGTGGACGCAGAGAAGGAATGGCAGCAAAGCCCGGCCTTGATTGTAGGTGAATCGATCCCTCTTTCCCTGCACGTTTCCTTGTGGTCCCTTCAAGTGGCGGGTGCATGGGAACGGAATTGAGCCTTGGAGGTGGGCGGTGAAAGGCAGTCCTTTTCTAAGTAGCCGGTGACTCACTTTGCTTTTCCCACCTTGGCTTTTATTCTTTGCTTAATTGCCCGCCTCATTCCTGCCTGATGCCCTTACTTGACATTGCAGCTTGACCAGGGATCTCCAATCCTGACCCTCAAGAGAGTCGCACCAGGTTTTCAGAATAACCAGGCTCAAGTCGAGGGCACAAGAGGGATGAGGGGGGGGCGGAGTCCACCCACTTTATTCAGAGGGTGAAATCAGTCCACCCAGCTAAAATGAGAAACATTGAATGTCCTCATTGAATTTATGAATTAAAGCCGATCTCGGGGAGTTTACTCCGAACCACAATCATCAGGTTTGCAGGCCGGACACTTCACCACTGCACTATATGATCTGATGAAAAATAACAAACAACTAAAGGTGAAATGTCCCATTTCGATACTGCAAGTCCCAGGGAAAACATTTGTAGTGGTTCTTGGAGTTTAAAGCATGCACACCTTTTAACGTTTTTAAAAACACTATTAGAAGAAAATCTCCTCTCTTGGTTTTGTGTGTGTGTTGATTTCATGAACGGCAAATGCCATTCGTCCTGTTGAATTTGGGTGGTTATGCAAAGCCAATTTCATGAAATTAGCATATTTCACCTTGGTATGCTAATTTCTGGTGATGTCACATCCCATTGCATTTGTTCATGAGTCGCCCCACTTAAATGTTTAGGACTTGACCCTTGAGAATGACCGCTGACAACGTAAATAATAACTCTTATTTATATTCACTATATTCAAGCATATTTTGTGGGGATATCCTGAAAACATAGATTGGATTAAGCTCTTGAGCACTGGCCCGGGAGACCCCTGAGCTAGATCAGCATTGCTACGACCCCACTTGAACTGATAATTCAGCCGGTGTCAAGAGTCTCGTTTACGAAGAGCCCAGCCAGGAAAGAGTGGGCTTGTCAAGCTGCTGCTACCCCCTGAGCGCTGCAGCGCCTCCAGTAGGTGGGTCGACCAATGAAAGGGTTTCCACAAGAGCGCTCTCCAGTGGCTTAGTACACAGGAACATCCTGAACCCTACTTACCCGTCGTGCAGGATCGCCCTGGGTAACCCCATTGGTGATCCGCCCTGATCCCGTGCTGGGTGGCTCGCCGCAGTCCAGGCTGATGTGTGAGGGTGATGGCGCGCTGGAGCTTGGAATGATGATGTTTTTAGTGCCCCGGGCTTGCAAGGAGTTGTTCTTATGGAGGGAAAAAAAGAAAGACAAAGTGAGACAGTCTTCTGCACTCTACCGTAGATAAGAAAGGGCAACCACTCAGATTGTTAACTTTTAAAAACATTTAGCAAGATAACTAGAACAACTGAAAGCTTCGAATTTTGGCACAGCGCTATTAAATGTTACATATATGGGCAGCTAAACATTTCAAGCTTGGGTTATAGGCAGAGGATGAGTGCAAGCTCAGACCATTGGCCAAGTAAAATTTTAAGTGTGTAGAGTAGAAAGAGCACAATTGCAAACTCAGAATGCTGAGATTCTTGGCAGGAAACAGAAGCAGGTATAACATGTTTTCAGCAAACAATCATGGGCATAGAATGCTGGTATTAGACAATAACAGATTCAGATTGTTGCCAGGGAAAAAATAAAACTATGAAGTAATAGCGAGCTTGTAAGCAAAGGCCAGTTATATTGTGGAACTGTACACAAATAAACAATACAAGCTTAGATTCCTAGCGGAGAAGCAATTTTAAGACAGCCCATTCAAGAAAAGTAGAACAGTTGGAAGCTTATGTTGGTCGATATAAATTGGAAGTTAGAAAGATGGCACAACAGGTGTACAAGATTAAAATGTTTTCAGGCACAAATGTAATAAAATCCTATGGCTGCAGAGAAAAACTGCAAGCTTAGAATGTTTGAAGAGAAACATTCCATTGAATCCGAGAATGGCTGCAAAATAAATTGCAAAGCTTAGAATGTTGACATAGAAAAGTGTCCAGATTGGCATGATAGCAGAATGAATTGCAAGCTTAGGGTGTGAGCAGAGAACAATGGTGCGCTTAGGGTGTCAGCCAGCGCAAAGATTGTAGACTTAGAATGCTGGTGCAAAACAGTTGTCTGCTAAGTATGGCAACGGGGGGACTCTCTGGATTAGAATGTTAGAAGAAAGCAAATGCAGGTTTAGAATGTTAGAAGGAAACAGACACCGGTAACTGCCACCTTAGAATGGGGTCAGCTAAAAAAGCCATTTTGTGATTCTGGAAGAGAAATGGCATCTTTGAAAGCGAACTGGAACAGTTGTATGACAGTGACAGTAAAGATGTCAAGCTGTATAGGCGCCATACAAATGTTCACTAAATAAACAAAAATAAAAATTAATAACAAAACTCCTCGTCAAAAGTGATAGCAGCAGTCCTAGCCAACGTTCAAGTCCCAGTTTTATATTTCTGTCAATCTCCTGATGAAGTTATGAGCACAGAAACGTCTTTGAAGCTTGCAATTGTTCGCAGACACATTCTAAGCTTCCAAGGGTTCAGTGCAAACGTTCAAGGTGTGCATGTTATATCGGTCAGCATTGAAAGCCTGTTTTATTTCTCTGCCAGTATTCAAGTTTTGAGCTCTCCTCTTCTAGAATTCTAAGCCTGAAACTGCCCTCTACCAACATTCCAAGCTTGTCATTGACACCTGCCAGCACTCTAAGCTTGCTATTTGTTTATTCTGCATAGTATCAGGTGTTTTGAATCAAAATTCTGCATTTGAGAAGAAAGAGGTCAACCAGTCCAGTGCCCAGTCCGTGATACCCAGAGTATCACGGAGCCGAGTTATGAGGATGGAATCATTGACCGTGTGAAAGGCAGAAAACATATTGAGGAGGATAAGGGCGGAAGGAGTGTTGAAGTCGAGTTTTGAGAACAAGCCCTCACAGGTGTTCAGGGGAGCAGTTTCTGTGCCTCCGGCTGCTCTGAAGCCAGACTGGTGGTATGGTATTGTTTATTTGTAAAGTGCCTATATGCAAAGCAAGTGTTTCAAAGCGCTCAAGAAGGGAACAAGGGGAGCAAACAACAGACATTCAGAGCCCTTGAATTTCTGAATGATACAAGTCTGCATGGGCAGAGTGGGTGCATGGAACAAGTGCATATAATACAATTAACAGAGTAGATAAAATCAAATAGGTCTGATGATGATTCTGCAGTTTTTCCAAGTGCATTGAGGCGCCAACATGCAAGGAGGGGTCGGACAAGGGAAAAACAGACAGACGATCTTCAAGGCATGGTGCATTCAGATCGTGCAAGTGTGCAGACAGGTGCAGGAGAGGGGAGGGGGGCTAGAAGTGCACAGGGTGGCATAGGGGAGGGGACCAAGTACGTCCAGTCAGTCAGAAGCTGTGGTAAGTGCTGAGAGATGGTCATTGAGGCAGCTGACTGAGTCAGTGTGATGGATTAGTTGGGAGATTACCAACTTCTCCAGGAGTTTGCCCAAGAAGGGCGTAGAGGAGATAGGGCAGTAATTAGCCAGGCAGGAAGGATCCGCAGAAGGCCTTTTTAAGAAGGCGTGCACAAGGGAGTGCTTGAGAGGTGAGGGGAAGGTGCCAGTGGCAAAAGAGTGGTTACAGAACTCAGCAAAGGGGGGAGCGAGAGAGGCAATGTTGTCATTGATAGTTCTAGAGGAGCAGGGTTATGATAACATCCTTTTATACTGTGCAAAATCACAACCATCGTAGTCTCAGAGCCCCTACGCTGCGGGAGCATCAGCAGTCCTGTGGGGACACCTGCAAAGCACACAAATCAGACACATGAGACGGTGGGCTAGGAGTTAGGTGTGCCCCCCTAAGATCCAGATGTTAATATAAGTGAATTATTTCATCCTGAGCTATTGGTGGTGTCAGAAGGCTCTGCCATGTGCATGATAGTTCAGTTCATAGACGGTACAGCAAGTGCAGGAGGGGTCTCTGTACATCATGTGAGTGCATACTGAGACATGTTCCATTCATGAGAAGGCAGATCTTGCACCAGCGATTGGTATGGCAATGCAGGCCGCAAACACACAGACCTAGGAAGACCCTGAGAACTTGCATTTCTCTAACAAAGGGGTGTTACCTCATTCCCCAGCTGCCGACTGTCCTGCCTCTGGTGGCTTGGCAAGTAGAGGGAGGGGAGCGAGGAGTTGTACGACTTCAAGTTGGGCGACTTGTTGCGGTCCATGGAGGCAGAAGAATGCGGTCTCATGCCTGCACCGATGGCCACCACTGTGTGACTGTTGGTGGCTCGCCCTAAGCTGTTCGATTTGCTTTCCCGCCGCTGGTACTCGATGGGAGACTGCAGTGCTTGCAAGGGAAATACAGCTGTTACTTCACCCAGGAATCCCAAGAGAAGACATCACTTAAACATTGTGCGTGACCACTGCGTTCACTGCATGCATTGTGCCAAGCTCTGGCCATACCCCGCATCATCCCCAATTCATTCTCAAATGCAGAATACATCGAAAGACTACACTGGCTGGCTTTGCTCTCATTGGGAGGCCATTCAGAACCCCTCATTGGAAAAAACAACCATTGTTGATAGCTACAATTCTATATGTGATCACGTAGCCCAACTATGCAGAGCGCGCTGCTGTTCCTCCAGACAAGGTATGTGTGCATATCATCTTATGTATTACCTGTGACTCCACTGCCTAAGGGAGGTTCACAAGTGTTTCCTGAATTATAAATCCAGGTATCTTGGATTCCAGTATAGACGATTCCTGGCCAAACTATGAAAGCCATATGGAACTATGTTCCTGGCAGGCTAATGTCAACATCTATCTACCTCCCAAGGATTACCTGGAATAACCATGTAGACAGCTTGAGAATCACCCCCCGCCCCCGCTTTGAACACAGAGCACATGCGGAGCCCCACAAGGCATACCCATAACATAGATTGCCTGAGAGCCACCCGCCACTCTGAGCACACAGCCCAGCCAGAGCCCTGCAAGCTGAACCCCAAACATAGATTGCCTGAGAATCGCCCAACACACTGAACACAAGCCATACCCCCAATACCCACCCCCCTCATTTTACCATTTAGGAAGTTCCGCTGTACGTCCAGGATCTGGTTCACGTCAGAAACCCAGGCTTGTCTGATCTCCGGAGAGGAGGCCTGCAGTACATAGCGGACAATGTTCCTGTCCACGCCCCGCGATGTCAGTGCAAACTTACAGGGGTCGCTGTCCACGCACTCCTCCAGTCCCAGACTGCTCACCTGTAGGGTAGATGGGAGACCCACAGCCACAGAAGTTAAACATGTGACTGTTGAAGCGCATAGACGGTGGGTCATGTTTTCAATTAATACAATGACAGGTTTGAACCCAGTTCCTTCATCAGAACATGCAAGTTATTGTTCTAAACCAGGGTTGTCCAACTCCAGGCCTTGAGGGCCAGATCCACGTCGGGTTTTCAGGATACCCATCATTAATATTCATGAGATACATTTGCATACAATGATTGCACATTTTTCTTCATGAATAGTAATGAGGAATATCCTGAAAACCCGTCAGGATCCCAGCACTCGAGGCCCGGATTTGGACAACCCTGTTCTAAACACAACCGCAGGGCACAGTTTCCTGCCCTGCACATTTCTTCAGTCTTTCTCACTGCTGCAGTAGGACAGCTTATAGGGTTCACAATTTGATGTGTGTCTTCAGAGCACAATTGGTGCTGGTTGCCCCATTCAGAACAAGGTAAAAGTTTAAATAAATAAAGATGCATACAACACAGACTAGGAGATCGTTTGCAGGCCACTCTCGCCTTCTATGAATGCAATGGAAACACTCTAAATTGAAAAAGCATTTAATATCAATCTTATTAATTTTTTCGTTTTCTGGTTATAGATCAACCCCAGTCAAGGTTTACCGTGAAACTCTGCATTGATTCCATACAAATAAAATGGATACATCCTAAGAAAATGTATAAGATGAGACACAGAGGAAAGGTTAAATGAAAGAAGTTACTTACCCGTAACAGTGTTTTCAGCGGAATGTCTGTTCCAGAGCCAATGGAAAAAGTGGAAAGACTCTTGTTCTGCTGACGACAATATGCACCCTTTATGTATGTCTGGCATAACATATAATCCCAAATTCTGGACACAATACTCCTGCCGTGCAGACTGGTGGCCTAACAAGACCCTCCAGACTTGAGAGGAGCTGCTCTGCGGGCTTCAACTTTGGACAACTTCCATCAGCCATAACTAGCATAGTCCATGATTGGGGATCATGGGAGTCGTAGTCCAAAACATCTAGAGAGCCGCCAGTTGCTGACCCCTGCAGCTTATATTATGGACAGATTCAGAGGACCAAGGTACCTGCGTGTGTATATTGGCTTCTGCACCTCTGTCGGGACTGAATCTCCCAGAGCCTTATGATGGACTTGAGGTGAGCTGTGGTCAGTGCACACACTGTAGACTTGTAGAGAAGACTAAGCTGTGTGCGGAGGGCATGCACACAGCCAAGAGGCATCAGCATTAAACGGAAAGCACTAACTTGTAGCCGCCGGCCTGCCAATGAAGTGACGTCCCACGTGTACATGTACTCCACACCACCGCAGGTCACTAATCTGAGACCACAATGTCAGGCCCGACTCAGAGCTGTCACCATGTTTCATCAGGGGGCAAGGCATCACCTCCACGAATTGGGGATGGGAGGGAACTCCTCTCTCTCAGTCTGCACACGGTGGCCAGGCCTTTTGGGAACATACTGGAAGCAGCTAAGAACTGGGAGCGCCATGGAGATTTTGTTGCAGGCAGCAAAGCATGATGGGAACCCGCAGATGCCCTCAAATGACAAGCTTATGACATATACATTGATAAGCATTTGACTCTGGGTGAGGGGGAGTGGGGCCACCACTGGTCCAAATGGAAGCGTATACAAGAATCACTGTAATTTAGGGGGCATCGCCGGTGACCCTACGTGGCACTGGTAGGTATGAAAAGACATAAGAATATGACCAACGAGAACCTCCTTAGTGCCCTGAATTCAATCGAGTGGTCATAAGAGCATTCCAATTTCAGTAGATTTGAAAGTAGAGATATATGAGTGTGGGAGAATGTTTCCTCACGCTGGTGACAACGCCCACCATGGTCCCCATTGATGATGTCTGGAGGGCTCCCTATTCCCCAGGTCCCCCAATGTCACCCAGTCCCTCTCTCTGCAGGCCCTTCAGCAGCCTGCTTACCTTGTCTGACGAGTGACCCATACCAAAGACTGGAGGGCTCATTGGGGGGCTGGCCCCTGCAAACGCCCCTCTTTGCCGGGTTTCCGTTTCCTAGCCGGGCTCGTGGCTGGGCCTCCAAGGAGTGCGTTGCTGAGCTGCACGCAAGTGCACGTGCTCTGAGGGTCACTTGATGAAATATTCAGATATAAAGCATGCACGCAGTTCTCCCATCCCACGTGATCTGGTCTCATAGTGAATAGGGACACAGGATCCTAATAGGTATATGATATGATATGGCATTTATAACGTGACCATACACAGGTGTTTCAAGGCGCAATGAGGCAAGGGAGGGGAACAGAGGGAAGACAGAGAGCGATCCAACTAGGCCAGGTGTCATTCAGATTGCGCAAGTGCATGGGAAGGGGAGGGGATAGAAGTACAGGGTGGGAAGGGGGAGAGGACAGTGCAGTAAAGGGATAAGAAAAAATAACAGTAGGTAAAGTATGGACAGCAGGTGGCAAGTGCAAGGGTAAGTGCAGACAACAGGTGTCAAGTGTTGGTAGTGGGTCTGTAGGGATACAGAAACAGTCCCCAAGTACGGGGATGCCAGGAGGGCAGTGAAGGAGTGCGACTGGCGGGGGAGGGAACCTGGGCCCGAGATCAGAGGGCGGCCAGGCAACCAGTGCAAAGTCAGTGTCAGCCAGGAAGTCAGCAAGGGAGAGGAGGAGAAAAAGCAGAAGCAAAGTGAAAGGTTTTGAGGTGCTTCCGGAACCGAAGATGATTCTCCTCAAGTTTCAGGGAGGCAAGTAGTCAGTTTCAAAGGGATGCCCCAGCCGAAGAAAGTGATCTACCACCAACTCGTTGCTTGGAGAAGCGACTGACCCTGAGGGAGTTTGAGGCAGATGAGCAAAGAGCTCGAGAAGGAAGATATTTAGAAAGAGAGAGTTGAAGGTATTGAGGCTCCAGGCCCCAGAAGGCCTTGTGGACGATACAGAGGGTTTTGAAGTTAATCCTCGCAGCCACAGGGAGCCAGTGTAGAGATTTCAGTCCTGGAGAGATATGATCCCTGGGCTTGAGGCCAAGGACAAGTCTTGCAGTCCTGTTCTGGATAAGTTGCAGAGGGCTGAGAGTAGAAGCAGGCAGATTTAGAAAGAGGCTGTTGCAGTAGTCCAGCATAGAGAGAACCAGAGCTCTGGAGACAGTGAGCTTCTGGGAGAAGGAGAGGAAAGGAAGAATACCTCTGAGGAGGTGCAGTTGGTAGTGTGAATTCTTAGAGATGTCAGAGATGTGAGGAGAGAAGGAGAGTGTAGAGTCGAAGATGACCCCGAGGTTTTTAGCCACACTGGTGGGAGCAGGAAGGGGGCCAAGAGAGGCCAGCCAGAGAGCTGCAGGAAAGGAGGGAGCAGGTGTGCCAATGAGGAGAATCTCAGTCTTACTGGCATTAAGGTAAAGGTCATTGGCAGCACACCACTCCTGGATAGTAGACAGACAGTCAGAGATGAGGGAAGTAGAGGAGGAGGCAGAGGGAAGCCTGAAAATGAGCTGGGTGTCATCCGCATAACACTGAAAGTTGGGGCAGAGAGCGGCGATGCGGTGGGCCAGGAGTGCCAAGTATTGGTTGAACAGCCAGGGAGAGAGGTTAGACCGCTGGGGGACACCACAGGTAGAGAAAAAGATAGCGGAGAGGAAAGACCCAAGTTGGACCTGAGAGGGTTGGTCGCAGAGGAAAGAAGTCAGCCACGGTAGAGCCTGGCCGGTGATACCCAGGTTATCACAGAGATGGTTGAGCAGGATGGCATAGTTGACAGTGTCAAAGGCAGAAGAGAGATCAAGCAGGATGAGGACGCAAGGGGTGTTAAAGTCAAGATTGGAGAGCAGGTCTTCACGGATGTTCAGGAGAGCCGTTTCTGTGCTTCTGGCTGCTATGAAACCAGACTGATGGTCATGGAGACAACCAACAGATTCAGTGTGGAGATTAAGCTGGTAGATGGCCAGTTTCTCCAGGAGCTTGCCCAGGAAGAGAGTGATGGAGATTGGGCGATAGTTGGCAGGGCAAGAGGGGTCGGCAGTGGGTTTCTTAAGAAGAGGGTGCGCAAGGGAGTGCTTCAGGGGGGATGGAAAGACTCCAGTGGCGCAAGAGTGATTACAGAAATCAGCCAGGGCAGGAGCCAGGGAGTCGATGTGGTCCTTGATAGTTTTAGAGGAACAGGGGTGAACCTGTTTCGATGAGACTTTCATAGATCGAACTTGTCTAGAAACCTTGTCTGCGGAGAACAGGGGAAAGGCAGAGAAGGAGGGAGGAGAGGTGGCTGCAGAATGGCCAGAGGAAGAGCAGGGAGTGGGGGGAGGGGATAGGAGGAGAGAGAGAGGACAGGATGTCCTGAGTTTTAGAGATGAAGTGAGACGCCAGTGCCGTTCAGAGGGCCTGGGAGGGGACAGGAGAGGTAGAGACTGCGGGAGGATTTGCCAGTTTCTTGCAGATTTTAAAGAGTTCAGCCGAGTTGTTAGATGCCGCAGAGACGCAGACTTGGATATGTGCTCTCTTCTTAGTTAGGACAGAGAGCCGGTATTGCTTTTGAAGCAGGCAGCAGGCCAGTTTGTCGGAGGATGTACATGAAGCACGCCATTTCCTCTCGGCCACCCTACACTTGTGTTTTAGGGTGACAAGGTCTGTGTCGTACCAGGAGGTCCAGGTTCGAGGTCCTTTTCTCCACCCCCCTCATCTGCGGCCGAGTTATGCGTCATCATTGACACCCAAGCTTTCATGCAACGTGTGCAGTGCATCTGCACCCGGCTCTGGGCTCCCAGCCAAAGGTTGGCGGAGACACTGCGGAACCTCAACTGAAGCAACTGCTCAAGCTAGCTCACAGTAGACGCCTCTAGCTCCCACGAATAAGGAGGACATTGCCGTGGCACGATACATTGATGGTCTGCCCCACAGGGCCCGTGGGAGATTTCCTGAAAGGCCAGTCAGGCTGGGGCAGAGTCAGTGACAAGTCAAACTGTAGATGGTCACAGGCCTCGGGCTGTTGGGAACCCTCCCGCTTTCCTTACAGGCCTGCCCGTTGCCGCGGTATCTATGCATCCTCCATTCAGTCTGCCCGCCCCAAGCTGGGCTCCCCGGATTTTCTCTTTGGCACAATAGTTCCCCCTGTTCATCGTTCCCATGGAATCTCCTCACTAGAGCTGCCAAAAATGATGCAAGCATTCAGGATTCAGATTCCTGAAAATCCTGACGCGCTGACTGCGGTCCTTTCAGTTTCCTCCAGGCCAAGTAGCTGGAATTTCAAGTGACCTGACAGGTCAGGGATCCTTCCAGATATATCCCTATGGGTTACCCAAATGCCCCTTATTTGAGACATGAGCATGATATATAGTGATGCAGTCCAAGGGGCCTCCCGAGTCCTGGCTGAGCATATTCAGAAATATTTGGGATTACGGCATATATCTGTGGTAATTTATGCATGGCGGGGTGTCCTGGGTGGAGAGGGGTGCACTGGAGCATGCGGGTGTGGCCGGGTAGGGATGAAGATGTGTGGGGAGCACGGCCAGGAGTTGTTTTTTTATGAAATAAAGTTTGTTCATCTTAATTTCTTCTGCATGCAGTGCCATGTCATTCAGAATACCCTCATCCTCTCCTAGTTATCCCTTTGCATTATGGGACGTGAAGTCTTGTGTTTTAAAAGAAGAGAAAGCAAAGAAATACTGGTAAGGACTGGACGATGTTAATCGATGATGTCCAGTCTTTGACAGCACTGGCGCTTACCAGTTATGTATGTTTAGACGAGCATCTTCAAGAGGCAGTTCACTTTACAAAAGTGAATCTGTTGCCCTCGGAGGAGAGGAAACTTTACACCCCACTGTGATTTTGACATTTGTTTACATATATAAGTGGAGATTACATCCCTCTTCAGCCCGACAGATCAGCCAAGAACCCGACACGTGTACAATATAAAAAAGTCAGATACTCCTAACCAAACAAAGTAGGGAGTAAGCAGACTCCCAACAAAAAAACAGGGAACAGACCCAGAAAAGGCTTCCTCTCCTGTTTCCACAAGCAGAGCTACACAGAGATGTTTGGATCGGTGGTACCAGCGGAGAGGAACCGCATGAAGGAGCTCCAATGTTATTCCTAGCCAATCCAAAGAGCAACTTCAAAAGGAAAAAAAGACATCTTTTCATTTGCACAAACTATAAGCGACAGAGAAGTATGAATTACAAAAAGATATCTATTTTAGAGTTATAATATGTTTTGACTAACCTAAAAATACTTCCTTATCTCCTAAAAATCTTTTTTTGCTCCCCCCTCAAAAACATAAGGAACAGAACGCTGCCACTTAAAAATCTGGGCTGGAGCCTTGCAATTGGCCAGCACCAGTGGAATGGCCCAGTTTCTTGGAATTACCTATGGCTTATGATTGGCTGCGGCAGTAGTTCAGAAGATGAGCATTGGTTATTTAGACATAAACATTACTTTCAGGATGATGCTCGTGTGTGGAAGGATGGGGCGAGAATGGAGTTTAAGGCTGCTATTTGGATTGGAGACAATCAGTGATAATGGAGTAATGATAAAGATAGAAAAATGTGGATTTTGGCAGGAAATGATTGGGTATTTGGATTATGAAGCATCAAAGAAGGAGGTGAAGCTGCAGGAAGGCACAATGGGGCCATTTCAGAGGCTGAGAGGCCTAGAAACAAGGATCTGCTACTTTCAGCTTGGTGACGTTTAGTGCGCTACTATATATTTGTGGTTACGGTTTCTCGTGGGACCACTTAGGTGGAGCACATAGTGAAGAAAAGATAAGTACATGTTTGTAGCTCAATGATGATTAAAGTAGAGGTCTCCAGGTATGTTCCTCAAGAGCTCCAACCATACCACATTTTAAAGATATTTCCACTTGGATTCATAGAACAGAAACATATTTTGAGGACCGAATTTGAACACCTTTGCATTAAACAAACCATGGGTTCTGCACCCTTTGACGCTGGATGCAGTTGAATTTCTCGTGGCCATGCCCGTGATTAGAGCTTTGGTAATGTCATGTTTATTTATACCCTGCGCTGCTGCCATTTGCATGGCCTCCAGGCACTCACGTGGCTCTGTAAGAAAAGTTGGTAGGCTTGGTTGCAGAGGAAGAGAGGTATACGATAGAGGTTGTGCTCATCTTTTGATGCGCGCAGGAGAAGCTGGTGCCTGTGTCTGTGCGCCTCTCTAGGTGTGCTTTGTTATGTGCACTGGGCTTGTTGTCAGTGATGTCATTTCCCCAAAATACCAGGGGTAGCGGAAGTGACATCACACGACCCTTGACCCCCTTATGACAGCATAGCAAATGATGTCATTTGACCCCACCCCGAGGTGATATCGTGGGTAGCAATGGAGCACAACCTTTCACTGGTTGACAAAAGAGGAACTGGCATCACATAGCATTGTACACTACGAAAAATATGGTTACAATATCACTATAATGTGATGTACATTTCATACAAGAATGGATCGCCATATGTATCGTTAAGATCAATGTGTATCGGCCCATATTACCAAATTACTGTGAATGCAAGCAGACGTCCATAACCAAATGATAATGATGTGTTATTATATAGGGTATCCGGTAATATTATCCCCACCAAAAATATCACCATATATATGGCCATCGGGAATGGCCATAGGCAATATTTTTAGTGGGGATTATATTTGTTTTTTTTAGGGCGGGGTATGCGGGGGTGTCCCCCGCTCCCTTTAAAATAATAATGGGGTTGCCGGGGTGTCCCCTGCAGATTCTATTCCTTAATATCAACGCAAAAATATGGCAATATTTTTGTATGGAGATATTTTTGTGGGGCTATTAACACATGGAACCTTATATAGCACTTACGCTTAAGCGACTTATATAGAAAAAATATACACCCAATATCACCCAACCTGTGTAGGTACTCATTTATTGACCTCAGAAGGATGAAAGGCTGAGTTGAGGCATTTAAGAACAGACTAAATCAGTGATTAACCCTCTGAAGTGTGTCTGAAATAAACCTTTAATGAGTCTAGCAATTATTGTATAGAATTCCAGAAAGACACATTATTTGGTATTCCCAATCTTTCTTATTTAGGGTCAGTGCTGAAAGCGTTAGGCTTGTGGCACTCCTGTTCTTATTTTTCTTCTTTTTTAAGGGGGGCCCTTGAACAAGAAAGCCAGCCACTCCAGAGGTAAATAGCCACATGGTGCTGGCCACAGCCCAGGAGTTTTCATTAAAAAAAACAACTTTTTGTTTTTGTTTTTTTGTTTTAAGAGGTCGCAAGGGAGACCTCAGAGGTCGCAGTTGCGACCTCTAGCGACCCCTAAATGACATCCCTGCATGTTGTGTCTGAAAGGGAGGTGTCCAGTGTCTGAGTTGTTTTTTGTCTGTAGGTATTGGGTTTGTAGTATGATTAGAGAGAGGTGTGCGGTTTGCATGTTTTTGGTGAGTTGTTTCACTAGCCTTCTGGGCATGTGTATAACGTGAGAGGTGTGAGGGTGTGGAAAAGAGATGGGGGTGTTTACTTTGTTTCGGGTGATCACTGGGTGTTAAGTGTTCTATTGTTGGTTCTTCCTTCTGTATTGTCCTGTGTTTGCTTCGGTCCAGGTGTATGGTTTGTAGAGGCAAGAATCCATGTTTATCTCAGAGAGTTGAATAGCTAGGTTTCTAGTCATTTCCTGAATGTTAGTTGGTCTTCCATTACTCTTATTCCCTTCAGTATCAAGCTCCAAAGTTTGGCTATCAAATAGGAGCATGCAGTTCCTCCGAATTTCCTTTTCTCGTAGTGTCTTGTTTCTATTTGGAGGTCGTTGCTCAATCTTAAGTCTCTTCTTGGTTGGTAGTAGGTGATTTTAGCTAGGCGACATTTGGCTTCTTGTCTGTGTAGTGATTTATGGGCAATGCAGAAGGCTTTGAAGTTAATGCGTTTCTTAGGGGTTGCTAGAGGGTCTGGGGGGCTATAGCTATAGCCCAGGGTCATTTGGCTGTAGCCCCCAGTAGAAGCTGAGGGGCTGCAATCAAAAGGCTAGCCCCCAGTCTCATTCATGTATTGGTGAGTGAGCGTGTGCTAGTTGTTTGCAATATGCCTTTCAGTTGGCCTGTGTGTGTGTTTTGTTTGTTTGTGACTATCAGGGCTCACGTCGAGGGTACACGTGGGTGGACAGGGTCATCTCACGCTTGTCAGGAGTCCACCCACTTTTTTCACAGGGCACCTTGATATTCTAATTTCTTGCAATGCCACATTAAATTGTTTTGTTAATAAGTCCCCACACTTTTTTTTAGGACTTGACCCCTGGGATTATTAATGTGCAATGTGTGTTTTTGTTCAGTTGTAATGTTCCCCTGGGGCACAGGGGTTCCTGGGGGGGGAGGGACTAGAGGGACTACAGCCCGAGGTCTCTTGGTTGTAGCCCTGGATAGAAGCTCAGGGGTTAGAACCAAAAGGCTGGCTGGCCCCGAGTCTGGACAGTCCTGACATTAGCAGAGCCCTGGATCTTTCCCAGACCTAGCAACAGCCCTGCCCTGGGTGAATCTGAAATCCCTGGTGTATCGAAACTAAGAAATGCAATAGCTTGTAAAATTCGAGGGTCTTTGTGGGGTACTTTCTGTATACATCCAGTAAACATTAATTTATAAAATGACGCTGTGGCACAGCACTCATATCCAAAGAAATCTGCTTGCCATATCTGAATAAAGCAGGTCACCGACACTGCCGTTTTCTTATGGTTCACTGGGGCAATGGCGACTGTGGAGTGGTTTGGGTTGAAACTGTTTGCGGTCAATGTTAGTTCTGACGCAGTCTCGTTTTAAAGGTGCATTCGCCTTTGCTGCTCCTGGTTGCATAATGCCCGGTTTATTCTTTAGATGTAGCTCAAAGGGTGCAACTAAAGCAGAGTGTGTAACAGAGTTCGAGGTGACCCCGGTGTGTTTCTGAAAATATCAAACTGTGCTCATAAAATAAATTTTGAACGTAAATACAATGTTCGTCAAGCATCCCATCATGTTGTCGTGAGCCGTATCCCTGCTTCTCTGACACCATGGACATAGTTTTGAATTAGACCTTTCGATTAAGCTAAGATTTGTCTTTCTCTGTAAAATAAATGTTTTCGCAGGGGTTCTGTCTATCCAGGTGGATCTCTTGAGTAGAAAGTTACTTGTTGAAATGATAGTGTCTATTACTGAAGCAGCTTTTATTTCTGTTAATAGGGGTCTCTGAATTCCACTGTAAATTAACTTCAAACTGTGACCCATCACTTGATGTCTGGTGAAGGGGCCGAGGGGGGAGAGGTCTCTGTGTGGAGTCATTGTCGGAATTGGATCTATGTGATCACTGAGACCACATATAATTGCGACAGCCGGAAATGCCAACTTTACACCACGTAGATATGTGGGCGGAGACCCCCCACATTCACCCCATATTACTATAATATCCCATACCTCCCGACATATATATATGTAGTGTAAGGGGGTGTTTATAAAAAAAAGTCGGGCATTTCGGCCGTCGCAATTGTGAGGGCGACATTTTGGCCCATTTCCTCAAAATTAACTGCACCGAGAGCGTGAGGCGCTTTAGTAGGGACGAATGCCTATTTTGCTTTCACTCTTTCATCGACACTTGCCCACAATGGCTGTACAGCGGAGGCAGTCATCACCTGAGTGTCCGTGCTCGTGCCAGTCTGCACTAGTACCTGCAAATCCCGGGGCAGAAAATCTATGGACAAAAGGTTTTTTTGGTTGGTTGCAGGGAGATCTGCAGTTCGTTGACCTTGGATTTGGACGTCACAAAGGGTTCATAGTCGATTTGTTTTAGAATGAAATAAACAACTGTTTCATGTTGAAATCAAAACTAGTCTATGCATGATTTGAAACAACTTTAATTATTCATGGGTAGTGGTCATTGAGATAATAAAATTTGTGTTTTTTCTCCTCCCCTAAAAATGTTTTGGTTCCCGTAAACTTGCCACAAAGTGCATGATAGTGGTGTCTTGGGTACAGTAATTGAAATACAATATATTTCCTGTGGTTCATTAAATGTATGCAGAACTGCATGCAAAGGTCTACATGCTTGTTTTGTTTGCAATGGAATGATTAACAAGTTGCCTATAATGAAGCCAGAAATGATGCATCCTCTCATATCTATTCCTTAGAAGACAGACTAGTCACAAGTGACCCAAGCAATGTCTTAGGCGGCAAGAAAAACACAATGTACAGAAAAGAGTCTACCAAAGCCAACAGATAATGGAATACATAAGCAAGCTAACCCATGTCACAGCTAGTCTAAAGACTATACATGTCGACTTGAGTTTTATTTCTAAGTGGCTAATCACTGGTTGGGACAGATAGCACTTTGCTATTGTCACTTATCAGTGTGACTTTTCTATTGACATTCACTTGTTTTAGTCGTTGCACAACTATACATTGACCTGTATTCCGTAATGTGTATGTGAGGGTATTGCCCAAAAATAGGCTTTCCACCAATGTGTCCTTTAAAATGTGTTTGTGTGGGCGGCGCTGGTGCCCACGGGAGAAAATGGGCGCTCCTGTGTGAGCTCCGGAGTGAACCAGGGCCGTAATGCAAATATAACTGTTCAACGGGTCCGGTTCTACTTCTATGAAACATGGATTGAATGGCAATCGCTACTGAACAGGGCTGTGAAATCTGGAAGCCAACGGTGAACGACTCTCCGAGATATAGCATTATACGAACTTCACGAACAGCGGGGATTGGAGCCTGAGGTTGAGCCGGAACTCGAGGGGAGGAGCTCGGCGGAAATAGGCGCACTTCGCACCAAAGACACCGGAGGCCCATCGTTATTGTGGCCTGCTGCGGGTGCTCCGCTCCTCGTAGAGCGCCTGCCGGGTCCCCCCATCCCCCTCCTTCAAGCACCGCTGAACGGCCGGCGCTCGGTCCCTACCCAGCGACAGGAATCCACCGACGAACTGCTGGAGCGGTACCTTCTCGGCGAGAACAACGCAGATAAGTGGGGCGGCGAGAGGGAGGTGGCAGCATTGCACAAGACACGAACTCCCCCAGCCCCCGCAATATATTTGGGGTGAATTACAAACATACACGGCAGACAGAAACGATTAGAAAGAATTTTGGTTTGTACATCGTAGACAGTGTATACGAAGGCGTCTCAGGGACACTTTCAGAACTGTATCTTCATAGCTAGCGACCAGGAGGCTTCACTACAAGCCGTGTCGAGCTTTTACCACAGCTCTGGTGCTACGACTACGCACTAGCTGCAACAAGCATATTTACACCGACCCCCATTCCCCACCGATGATAAGACTTTCCGCGAAACGAGTGCTGTGTTGGCCCGACTAGGCCGGCTGTGGGCTGTGCACACCGAGGGCCTCGACCACATATTGCAATTACAGCCATACGCCGATCAGAGAAGGCAGAGCACATTAATCCTGTTGATAAATCGATCAAAAAAAAAGGGGATAATGCCCAAGAATTTTGGCCCTAAGAAGAACAAGGGGGCTATCGACAAATACACCACGACTATCCAGAAAGATCCGACATCCGAGATGGAGGAGGTAACGATCCCGCTCGACCAGCAGGCTCCGCCAACCACGCTGATGGACCCACAAGCGGTCTTCCTCGCAATGCAACAGGGGTTTGCAGCACTGAACGACAAACTTGACGGGATCACCGCAAACGTGGCGTCCATTAAAACAAAATTGGACAAAACGACAACACGTATAACGGAGGCGGAAACAAGAATATCGGACACTGAAGATGCCCTTGAAGCCCTGAAAAGTACCGTATCCATGATGGCGATCGAACTAGGAACGGTGAAGACTAAATGCGAGGACTTAAAAGCAAGGTCAAGACGCAACAATATTCGCATAGTGTGGGTGCCGGAGGAAGCAATGAAGGGCTCCATGGAAAAAGGAGTTGAGGCCCTCCTGCACACACTTCTGGGGGACCCCGGGTGGTCACCAATGTTCATTATTGAGCGAGCTCACAGATCTCTGGCCCCGAAACCGAAGCCGGGAGCATATCCCAGACCAATAATAGCATGTGTGATGAACTACAGGGACAGGGACCTGATACTGAGGGCGGCAAGGGAAAAGCAGGAGCTGAGATGGGAAGCCACCGTTATATGGATCTTTCCAGACTTTACACTAGCGGTGCAACAAGAAAGGAAACAATTCAATGGGGTTAAGAAACTGCTCCGGGAACGGCAGGTTCAGTACGCCATGCTCTATCGGGCAAGACTTAAAATTCAATATCAAAACAAGATCCACTTCTTCACCTTCCCTGAGGAAGCCGCCAGCTTCATAGAGACACATATCCCCACTCCGTCGAGGAGCACTGAAGTTAACGAACAAGAATAATCTTCATGAGTGCACATTAACAGACTGTTCAACCAATGATGCATTAGTCCTGTAGCATTGGCTCCCCCTTTTGGGGGTAGCTTTAAGTGGGGACGGGAAAGTCTCAATAAGTGTGATAAACTGGATTGTAATGTCCCCCGCTGACAATAACAAGTGTGAGAGCAACATATGGAACCGGTTACCCTTATTCAAGGTTTGGAAAGGCATAGGCCCTGGGAATCACAGCAGGCCCCCCTGTAGCAGGTGCATATGCAGTTGGAAGGGGGGGAAGGGTTGGGATCCTAAAAGCACAGTTGAAGTTAGGGGAACTGTGAGGGTGGGGGGAGGGGGAGAGTTTGACACGCTGGGCGGGGGTTATGTTATGTTGGGGAAGAAAGTAAAAAGCACACAGTTAATGTACACTGGCAAATCTGAAAGCATTGTGAAGCAACATTCGCAAACACACATTCACGATCATTTCGTGTGGAGTGGCTGAAACAGGCATTGAAGATATTAAAGTAATGAGCTGGAATGTTTGAGGTCTAGGCTCCAGAGTTAAGAAACGGAAAATTATAGCATACATTAACAGACAGACTCCCAAGATTCTTTTCCTACAAGAGACACATATCGGGCCACAACAGGGGGGACAGCTGGTTCCGAATTGGGGAACACACAAATATTACACAACTTACTCGAAAAGAGCTAGAGGTACAGCAATCTTGTTACACAAGACCTTGCGGTTCACGTGCAAAGAAGTGGAATGTGACTCTGGGGGAGATATGTGTTAGCACATGGTACTCTACGAGATAAAGAGATAGTCCTCCTTAACATATACGGGCCGAACATAGATGACCCAGAACTCTACTCCACAATCTTCGGGAAACTGGCAAACTACCCCACAGCCCATCTGATATGCGGGGGGGACTTTAACACCATTCTTGATGTGAACATCGACCGTACTTCGACACAAGTGAGAGCACTATCCAAAGCAGCACAGACAATTATCACTCACATGGCAGATTTAAGACTGAAGGATGCATGGAGGACACTCCACCCCTCTGCGAGAGGATACACATATTACTCGACAGTACACGACATGCATTCCAGGATAGATATTTGGTTGCTGGATAACACAGTATTATCATGGGTCACCGACACTCAGATACTCCCCAGGACATACTCAGATCATTCCCCCATACTGATGGCATTGCGAATACCCGGTGATGCGGTGGGCAGGCCCCCATGGAGATTCAAACCGGCTGCGCTACGGGATCTGGTCTACAGAAATGCAATGGACCAGCATACAAGAATATTTTGAACTCAATAAGAACTCAGTGTCCTCTCTCGCGATATTGTGGCAAGCATTTAAGGTGTACATAAGGGGCGCATTCATATCAAAGGAAAGTGGCATCCTCAAAGATATTAGGTATAGATTGCAACGACTAGAAGCGCAAATAGCATCAATACAAGCCCAATATGTGCTCACTCCGACACCACAACTCACTTTAGATATAAAAACCAAGCTAGATGAATATACGGACACAGCGGACCAAGAGATCCGCTACTTTGACAGACCGGCGGCTGCACGCCGCTACGGTGAAAGCGAACGCCCGGGTCAGTTGTTAGCCAGAGCAGTGAGGGGAGAAAGGGGATCAACAGATATCCCATGTATACAAACAGCGGACGGCTCGGTCACTACAGATCAGGGTAAGATACGTGACACATTTCACGCATTCTGTGAAGAACTTTACTCACCTCAATCCGACACTATGGATGCAGAGATTGAACATTACCTCTCCCAGATCCCAATGACATTACTGGCGGAGGATACCAGAGAGTTGTTGGAGACTCCAATATCTGAGGCGGAAGTTGTGGAGGCAATTGAGGCACTCCCCAATGGAAGGCCCCTGGCACCGATGGCCTTAGCGCAGAGTTCTACAAGGAGTTTAAACATCTTCTGGTGCCCAGACTACTGGCGATGTGGACCGAAGCCCTGGACAGGGGAGTGCTCCCCGAGACTACAAGGGAAGCAGTCATAATACTACTGGTTAAATCTAGGAAACCCCCGGATGACTGCAGGTCTTATAGACCTCTATCATTAATTAATACAGATGCAAAGGTCTTGGCAAAGATACTCGCCACTAGGTTAACACCTTTGATGCCACATATGGTCCATGAGGATCAGGCAGGGTTCATTCCTGGCAGGTCCACGGCCACTAACATCAGAAGATGCCATGAGATCCTGACTACAACACCCCCAGATCAGCAAGCCATAGCCGTGTCACTAGACATGCGCAAAGCATTTGATACGGTATCCTGGCCCTTCCTGTTCGGGGTCTTACGAAATTATGGGTTCGGTTCAAACTTCCTGAAATGGATACAATTACTATACACAGGCCCCGAGGCCAGAGTTAGAATTAATGGCACCCAAAGCTCAAACTGCGAGGGGGCACTAGACAGGGTTGCCCATTGTCGCCATTACTGTTCGCCCTAATAATAGAACCACTGGCGGACATATTGAGGGCTCTCTACAGGCATAAGGGCTAAGGATAGGGAATAAACTACACATCATAAATCTATACGCAGACGATATCTTGCTGTACCTAAAAAACCCAGACAGAACATTGGGGAGGGTCCTGGCAGTAGTAGAACAATTTGGTAGACTCTCTGGGCTACGACTTAACCCCCACAAATCAGAAGTGTTCCCCATTACTGAAAACACGAGTAAACCCCATGACCTGCATGGCCTACAGTGGTGCCCAACACATATTTTGTATCTGGGAGCATGTATAGCAAGGACGGCTCAGTTGTCTCGGGCACTAAACTATAACCTGCTGGCAGACGCTCTATGTATGAAGTTAAAGCGTTGGAGTGCTCTCCCTATTTCCATGATGGGTAGGATCGCCTTAGTGAAAATGATAATTCTCCCAAAGCTGTTTCATTTATTTAGTACGGTACCGGTCTGGCCGGGGCGGGCCTTATTCTCCAAGATGTCTAGCGCATGTGTTTCATTTTTTTGGGGTGGTCATCCTAGGGTGAGCTGGAGGGTACTTAGTGATGACTACCCAAAGGGCGGTTTGTTGGCACCAGACCTCGAACTATACTACTTGTCTGCACAGGCACAGCGTGCCGCCCAGTGGGCCACAACATTTCTTAACCCAGCGGGCCCTGTACCGAGCCAACCCGAAAAAGAGGCCGTGTTGGCGCTCCACCAATTTATGAGGCCCACTTCCAAGCATTATAACTCCCTGAAACCATCAAAGGTGGTGACTACGGCGCGGGCCAAAATAGTTGAGATATATGGCACGGATAAGATATACCACCCGAGTATGCCGCTCTGGGGTGACCCTCAGACATCCTTCAGTATAGCGGGAGAAGTAGCCCGCCATTGGTCCTCCAGGGGCTTATCACAATGGGGTCAACTATTCACAGATGGGCACTTTACCCAGTGGGATGATATCAAGGATGTAGTGGGGAACACGCACGGGACCAGACAACAATATTCCTGTATACGGGCAGCCATACAAAGTATATGTCCGACCTTTCCTAATGAACCACCACTTAACATGGGATAGGGATATATGTTCACGGGGGATCCCAAAAGATAACGGCGTCAGCACTGTATAAGATCATACTCCAGACACGCCCGATAGAGCAACGCACAACTAAGGCCAAGTGGGAACAAGACTTTGGTGAGCAGATTGAAGACGATGAATGGTCCCGACACTGTGCACTCACCAAACAGATTTCATGTAACTCCAGATACAGGCTAATTCATTATAAGATAATACAAAGAACACACTACACTCCTATGAAGCTCAAACGCATATATTCGGCCATGACTGGGAACTGCCCGAGATGCCATGCTGAAAATGCAAACATTTACCATATGTTATGGGCGTGTGTTAAACAGAGAGGATATTGGGAGGAGGTGTGTCTAGCATTGGATGGGATGGCAGATCAACCAGTGGAATGGACCCCACGGATGTGCCTGTTGGGGTAGTCGAGAAAATTAACCCTATATGTCGGAAACTGTTGAACTTAAGTCTGCTCCTAGCCAAGAGGGCGATCCTGCTCAAATGGAAGAATGCAAATCCCCCAACCAAGGCGGATTGGGACAGGGACATGGTATGGGCAAACGACATGGAGGAACTGTACATAAACTCGGTACTGCCTGTTTCCCGGCCAAAGAATATATGGGAAAGATACAAACTGTACCTATTTGAAAAGACCGTACAAGAACACTCTGACTCTGAACAGTAATTGAAATTGTACAATGTATGAACATATTAATATTACAGCTAAGTGTTTGTATTAACTGTGTGCAACAGAAATAAAGAATAAAAAAAAGAATGGGTTTCTGTGTGAAGACCTAGATGCTACTGAAGTATTCTAGCCTTTGGACAAAACGGGTTGGTAGATAGACTGCTTTGTTTACATGCTCCTAATAGTTTTCATATTCTAGCTTTCTCAACTTCATCAACTTCAGCATTATTTCATCAGGTCTGGGGGGCTTTTTAGAGTTCCCCACAAACACAAATCTGTGTTGAGTTCAAAGACCTGCAAGTGGTCACTATGCTCCAGTGGCGTTTCGATCTCTGGGACCCGCTGTGCTGGACAGACCCATCCGTTTATTGGGGCTTTGCTGGAGCAGCATGTCATGCCCCTCAGTCTCCAGAAGGACACTCAGCCACTTGGACATCCTGCTGCTTAAGAGTACGTGCAATAGCTGAAGTGACACACTCGTGTAAAATTCCTTCCACACAGTTGATGGTGAGAATTTGTACAACTCAGTGGAAGGAATTATGCGATTGCTTCCGTAGTGCGTTTAAAAAAAAAAGCTATATTGGAATTGGAAATGGTTCTCATTTGCTAGCTATTTTATGTTATAATGGTTATTTTTATCCCACTTGCCGATGGCCGCAGCTTATTAGCGGTACATTATTCCGTAGCCCTTTAGACCATAAGAAACATATGTACTTTTCTGGTTATTTTGGAAAACGTTTGCTGAAATAGGTGTGACTTTTGACATGTTTTTTTCAAAAATGTTCTCGCAGACGGAAAACACCATTGTACCCCCTCGCCCCCCCCCCCCTCCCCTGGTCAAGTTCTGGTTTGCTCGCTGCATCCGCTCGCTACACTGTATATTTACATTTAATATGTCTCACCACTTTTTAAGCCCACTAGCTACCCCCTGTCAGTTTGTCAGCCCTACAACCAGCAGCAAGCAACAGTAAGTCTAATGTGGCCAACATGTAGCTCTCCAACTGCTGCTTAAATACAATTTCTCAAATCACATGAGGATTTTCTTTGTCTTATGTGAATATGTTTGCAACAATTGGGATCTAACCCAGTGAATTGGACACTTTGGTATTCAACCCATTTATTCTTTTTCCTTTTTCAGGTTGTATATTGGCCAGGGATTGGAGTGCACGCCTCACCCCTCTTTTTTTACATGAAATATGTGGAGATCTGGACTCCAGATGCTCCAGCACCGGCGACATTTTTCCCTACAGTGGAGAATCATAGTTATGGTTTTCGCCCCTCCCCCTGCTAAGAGTAAGATGTGGGCTCCATGAAGGGAGTCTTTCCATGGTCACCTGAATTGAACAAAATATTTCACTACAGCTCCCATAATTCTTAGAGACTGCATCAGCAATTTAATTGGACTCACCTGAAGTGAAAGGCAACACAGCCTCCCTCAAGAGTGTTGGGACATGAACGCGCTAGGAGGAGGAGAACAGCAGTACAAATGCAGCATAAGGGATCCAACCCTGTGAATATTTGGAGGAGGAGAACAGCAGTACAAATGCAGCATAAGGGATATAACCCTGTGAACATTTTTGCAACAATTGGGATCTAACCCAGTAAATTAGACACTTTGGGATTTAACCCATTTATTCTTTTTACTTTCTCAGGTAGTATATTGGCCAGGAATTGCAGTGTACGCCTCACCCCTCCTCTTTTTTTAAATACATTTCATTTGAAACAATGTGCTTGAAACAGAAACACGTGTGAAAGGAGAATGAATTAAATGGGGCCATATTGTGGCCAGGTTCCTTAGATTGGCAACACCTATCGGTAATGGGTCGATAATGAGCTGACCAAGCTAGAACATACACAAGGGGCGGTATATATGTATAGAAATAGACATGGGGGACGTTGCAGGCAAAGGGTAAAAGGGTGATCATGGAGTTGGGCGAGGAATGTTAAGATGGATGGCACTTGAAAAAAGGAGCGTGCATATTTAAATGCAAGGATGTTGGCAATATTAGTGAAATCGGGGTGTAAGGTCTTCCAGTTATGCAGGGGCAAGTAGAGGGAATTATCAGACACAACAGGGGTGAGCAGGATGGGAAGATTGAGGGTGCTCCTAAAGCATAGGGCGTGGGGGGAGAAGAGGGGGAGGTGGAGGAAAGACGGAGGGGCCACTCCATGCATGGACCTAAAGACAAGGACTAGAATCTTATAGCTGTAGCAGTTGCACATGGAGGGCCGAGCGTCACGAAAACTGTGAGGGGAAGTAGGCGTGGAACAACAATGGTTGGATAGAAAATGGGATGACAATTAAGGATTTTGTCCTGTGGGGCAAAGTAGAGACGGTGGCCCAATAGGAGGCTGGAGCAGTTGTCAAGGCAACTAAGTACAACAATGGGAAAGGCTGCTTTGGCTGAATGGCAGGTGAGGGAGTCGAGTTGAACTGACCTATACAAAAGGAGGCACCGAGTTATGTTTGTGACAAAGAGAAATTCTAAGTTTTTAGTCAGTTTCAATTGCAAACTGACCATTCATTTTCTAATGCCATTTTAATGACTAAAATGTATAGATAAGGTAAATAGCCAAATGGGTCATCAGCTAGTAAGGGAGCAGATTACAGCAGAGTCCACACCAGGTCCTACTAGTGCCGCAACAACCAGAGCGCTTGCCACTGTTGCTGCAGTAGGACGAGCAGGACGCAGAGGCTAACACTGATTTAGGAGATCACTGTTTTTACTTCTGGAAAATAAAGGGAAACGGGGAGCAAAGATGATAGAATTATATCAAAGGCAGGACATTATGTAACACCAGGCCGCCCAGAAACCAAGTTCCTGGGAGGTTATTTGCTAGAGTTACAGTCAGTAAAACAGAAAATGAACCTGGACAGAGGGATACTCCACCTGGGAGGTGGAATTGGAGCCCTGCGACCCGCAAAGGTGGGTAGAACTTGAACACAAGGATCACTTGGCTTTGTACAGATTAAACAGTAGAACCAATCATATTATTAGGAAAGGGGTGAGGGCTTAAAGTACAGCAGAAAAGTCAGAGGGTGCAAGGATTGCACTCAGAGCACAAAACAAGACTCTTCAAATTATAACACTGCTTTGCCAACCCTTCCAGCAGTTGTTTTGGGGAACATGTGTAGTACAAAATTTTGCAGGCTTTGAATTGGTACAAAATGTTTTGGTCCTGCTTCATAAGCGTTGCACTAATAATATCACGTCTTTATATAGCGCTTCATGTTGGATCTCCCTTGCTACCAAGCATTGCAAAACTAGCTGTCATTACCTAATTAACAGTTCACAGTTTTTCACATTCAGAAGGGTGACAGTTGAGCTGGCCCTGCTGCTTTAATTTGAACTTGCGACGTGCAGGCTGGCCTCATGTCAGAGACAAGCACTTAACTCCTGAGCTATCCCCATTTTTTTTTTACAAAGTGGTGAGTATATATTACAAGTGAGTTTATGATTGAGAGAGTAATCACTTTGTGTAGTCAAAATTATTATTGGGGAGGGTATCTCGAGACCATGTTGACTGACTACGGGGTGGGGGGCAACCTGTTTTCAATGTGGTGGAAGATAACAACACAGAGTTGTATCGTCCACTATCCAGGAAGGATAATGGGAGATAACCGTGGAGCATGTTTGCGGAGGACGTACAAATAGTAGTTGCTGCTGGACCCAGTTGGAAGGACACAGGGAGAGAGTGTGTGCTTTGATTCTCATCACATCTTAGCTCTACTGTTTGAGGCGCTCTTTCTAGTGCAAAGTGGGAATGGCAACATTAAGAATGCTGGAAGACAATGATGGAAGATAACTAAACAGCATGTTGAGAGATGAAGTATAAATAATAGTTGCCACTGGACCCAGTTGGAAGGACACAGGGAGAGAGTGTGTGCTTTGATTCTCATCACATCTTAGCTCTACTTTTTGAGGCGCTGCTGGCTTTTGCCCAGTGGGAATGGCAAGCATAAGAATGGTGGCACACAATAATGAAACATTGGGTGAAAAGCCGGTGGGTACTCAACCAAGTGTAAAGAAGAGATTTGATTTCAAGAAGACTGTATGTTTGTCAGTTACAAGGTAAGAGTTTACATAAAATGTTGGGAAACACTTAAGGAAAGATGTTCCAGTTGCTTGGCGCCAGTAAATACAAGCAGAAAATTGAAGAATTCGAGTAAGACTCTGAAAGGGAATGCATTTAGTGTGGTGTGAGCTGGGGCAGAACTGTGAAAGAAGCTTAAATATTTTTTGGGGGAGGAAGTGATGTGTATGGCTGTGTGTGTTTATTTATGGAGGGAGATGTGTAGCTTCTTATGTTATGTTAAGATATCTTGTATTTGTATAGCACCACCTGCCCTAGTTTATGGCATTGAAGCGCTTTTGACTGTCAGAGTGGGGGTGGGGAGGAAATGTACAGAGAGCGGAAAGTAGAACATTCGTTGTTAGAATGAGAAAGTAACATGCGGGTTTGGGGGTCTTAAAACAGATAATTTTAGAACAGTGTGGTGGGCAGGCATGAGTGCAGTGTGGCCTGGTCATTTGACTGATTCTTCAATAAAACCAATTGAACTTGATGTCTTCTGGGAGTAGGGGCAACCATTTTGTTTCCTGCCAGTCAGATTTGCATACTTGGCTCATTTTGCATTTTTGACCTTCACCAGTGTTTACCCTCCATCCTCTTTTCTGTACAGTGAGTCTTTCCTTTGCCTGCTCCCACAGCAGGACTGTCTCTGTGGAATCCTGCATTGCCGTCTCCTCTGCATCTCCTCAGTGAATCTTCCTGCCTTCCCTCACTTTGTCAGAGGCGGGAAGTGACATCAATGGGTAGAGTGGGCAACGGTGCCTTCAGCCAGCCCACCCTTCTGCCCTTACTTCAGCTCCTCGCCGAAGATCAGCGAGACCGGAAGTGAACACAAGGCAGAAGGGCTTATCGGATACAAATAATTAAATCCTAATATTAGCCCAATCTCTGCTCATTTACAGAAAATAAGACACCCTAGTCTTCTAAACTTGTAAAATCTATTAACTATGAATGTGCTAAAGATGACCCTGACCTACTTCAATAGATTACATTTTCCTCACAGTCCCCCAGAAAAGGCACACATGCTGAAATGGAAAGTAAATATTTTGTATGTTGGATTTGCCACTGGAACAAATTAATTCTGGTATTAAAATTGTAGGCATTGAATAAAGAAATCAGAGGCCTCCAGAGGAGAGCTAGTCCAAAGCCGCCATTACCCACCCAGCTCTCCAGAAGGCCAACACAGGTTTTTATAAATGCATGCAAAATGAAGAGAGTGAAAGACCTTAAAAGATGACACTGGGCCTCATTCCGAGTGTGGAGGTAAGGGGTTAACGGCACCGGTAAGCGCCGGTAAGGATGCCGTTGCCGTTAACCCCTTACCGCCGCATTCCGAGGTCCTTTAGCGGGATCCGCTAAGGGCGGCTGGTAAAACCAGCCACCCTTAGTGGGAGCCGCTGAAGGACCAGGGAGCTAATACCGGGCCCGATATTAACGGGCCAGTTATTAGCTCCCTCCCCATTCCCATTGAGCCCTATGGGAGCTCGAATGGGGATGGGGATGGGTTCCCTGAATGGGGAAATACCGGGTCCTCCAAGGTTGGAATGACCCGGTAAGTACCCATTTAGGGAACCCGGACCCGGTAAGCGGTAAGGGGGTAGCCATGGTGCTAATAACACCATGGCTACCTCCAACCTCGGAATGAGGCTCACTGTCTTCTACTGGACTTTTGTGGTCACTTTTAATGAGCCTTTCCTGCGTTGTACACGTGTTAACTATGGCTCTTGAAGGTCTACATGTGTCGGGCGAGCCGAAGAGGACAGGGCCTCACCTTGATGCTGTTTTTGAAGATGTAGCCCGGCAGGGAGAAGCCCTTCTTCTTGTCGATGGGTTCGCTGAAGATGATGATCTGCTCAAAGAGGAAGACGCGCCGCTCCTTGGGCCGGGTCAGGAAGCCACCATCCTGCTCCCCCACGCTGAATGTGTCCTGCTGGAGGAGCTTTCCCTGAGCGGTGATTTTACCCTGGAGGTGGATGCAAGAGAGAGAAGAGCAGTAAGCTTCGGTGCAAGTCTGTCTCCCCGGGTGATGTAGGACTGGCAGTCCCCTGGGCTTTAGAGGGCCTGAGCTGGGGAATGCAGGGGAAAGAGGGAGTCAAGAAGTGGATCGATTGCGTGTGTCATGCATTGCCCTCTTCCCCCGCCCACTAAACTCCAAAATAAGCCAATGATTCGGACTACATGGACAAAACTGGATCAAATGCTGCTTTTTTTGCTCGGCAGACCCTTTCACAAATCATTTGTAATTGTCCTTGATAAAAAAAAGTAGTCCAAAGGATAATCTTTAAGGATGTGCAGACTTATGAGCTCACGCCGGATAGCCGTTAAAGAGAGGACAGAGCTGATGATTGACAGGCTGGGGAGATTTCGCCTCTCTCCCACCAGGCTCTCTTACCTCAAATCCTTGCAACCGCCCCAAGTTCATCATATCATTGCACCGTTTTGGTACGAAGCACATAACCTCCACAGCTTTCTGCAAATCAAGGAACAAAACATGCTCACATTAAATTGTTTAACCAGATGATTGCCCTCTCTAATACAGCAAATACCACAGGATCACCTTTCTAAACTAAGAATAGTAATTTGCAGAGACATTGGCCCTCATTCCGAGTATGGTGGTAGTCGTGGCGCTATTTGCGCCATGACTGCCTCCCATACCGGTACGGACGCCTGTTTGGTTCAATGGGGACTTACCGGTCCATTCCGACCTCGGAGGGACTGGTAAGTCCCCATTTACCAAACCATTCCCCATTCCCATTGAGCACTCAGAGGGCTCAATGGGAATTCTCATTGCCATCCCCATTCCCATTGAGCCCTCATAGGGCTCAATGGGAAAGGGGCCTCAATGGGGGCTGGCGTATGCCAAGCCCGTTATTTGCGCCCAGGTCCCTTAACGGGTCCCGTCCTTAACACCTGGTCAGACCAGGCGTTAAGGAAGGGACCCGCTAAGGGACCTCGTAGTAGGGCGGTAAGGAATTACCGGCACCGGTCTCCTTACCGGTGCCCGGTATCCCTTACCACCCTACTCGGAATGAGGGCCATTGTCTATAAAGACAAGTAATCAGTTTTAAATTCTACTTCCATCCTATTGCCACCAATATAAAATGTCAAGCAGAGGATTACATGGCAGGGTTTATATAGCTGTAAATCAACTTCTTAGAGTTACCCCTTTCCCTCATAGCTAGAGTGGCACAAAGGGGGAGTTATTTGCCTAAACTCACACAGGGAGTCATGTGACTGAAATAGGAGGTATGATATGATATGATACGATATGATATGACATTAATATCACGCCTGTACACAAGTGTTTCTAGGTGCCACAAGGGAGAGAAGACATAGGGAAGACATGATGAACGATCCAACTACGTCTTGTGTGATTTGGATCGTGCCAGTGTGAAATGAGAAGTGCAAGGGGAAGGGAGAGGGGGAAGTGCAAGGGAGAGGGGAAGGGGAAGTGCGAGCAGGGCAGCTGGCTCCGAGTAAGTGCAACCAGGGCATTGCGGCTCTAGGTAAGTGCTAGGAGGCAGGGGGGCTGTAGGAGTGACAGCTTACAGCCCTTAAGTGCGTGGTAGGCCTAGAGGCAGTGCAGAGAAGACTGGTCAAGGAGCAGCCTGTTACCCAGTGAGACTGAGAGTGTGCCAGGCAAACCAGTAGTAGCAGCAGACAGGTAAGTTAGCAGGGAAGCAAGAGAGAGAGGGCAGAGGCGAAAAAGAAGGTCTTGAGCTGCTTCAGGTGATCTGGCTCAAGTCTGAGATGGGCAGGGAGGCTGTTCCAGAGGGAGGCACCTTTGGAGGAGAGAGATCTACCCCCCCAATTTCTGTCTAGAGAAGTGTCTGACCCTCAGAGAGTTGCAGGTAGCAGAGTGAATGGCTCTAGAAGCAAGGTATTTCGGCAGAGAATTGGATGTAGTGCGGGTCCCAGCCCCAGAAAGCCTATAGACAGTCAAGAATGAGCGAAGGGAGATGAGGCGGCTGAAGGGAGCCTGAAAGAGCGCTGAGGGTCATCTGCATAACACTGAAAGTTAGATGAGAAGGTGGAGCCCAAGTGGGCCAAAGGGGCCAGATAGACATTGAAGAGCCGGGGTGAGAGGATAGAGCCCTGGGGGACACCACATGTGGAGAGAGGGGTGGTGGAGAGAAAACACCCAAGTTGGACCTGGGAGGGTCTGTCCAGCAGGAAGGAGGTCAGCCACACCAGGGCCTGATCTGTGATGCCTAGGTTCTCACAGAATCGATTGATCAGGGGGGCGTGATTGACTGTGTTGAAAGCAGAGGAAAGGTAAAGGAGGATGAGGACAGAGGGAGAGTTGGAATCAAGATTAGAGAGCAGATCTTCACAGGTGTTCAGGAGAGCAGTTTCCATGCTTCTGGCTGCTCTGAAGCCAGACTGATGGTCATGGAGACAACCAACAGATTCAGTGTCGAGAGTAAGCTGGGAGATGACCAGCTTCTCCAGGAGTTTTTCCCGACTGTTCACTGCTCCCACATTTCCTTCCATCTTTGCACCCAGATGCTGCTCTCTATCTTTGCACCCGGATGCTGCTCTCTATCCTTGCACCCAGATGCAGCTCTCTGTCTTTGCACCCGGATGCTGCTCTCTATCTTTGCACCCGAATGCTGCTCTCTATCCTTGCACCCAGATGCGGCTTTCTGTCTTTGCAACAAGGTGTTGCTCTCTATCTATGCACCCAGATGCTGCTCTCTATCCTTGCACCCAGATGCGGTTTTCTGTCTTTGCAATAAGATGCTGCTCTCTATCTATGCACCCAGATGCTGCTCTCTATCTTTGCAACCAGATGCTGCTCTCAAACTTTGCACCCAGATGCTGCTCTCTATCTTTGTACCCAGATGCTGTTCTCTGTCTTTGCACCCAGATGTTGTTCAGTCTTTGCATCCAGATGTTGCTCTCAATCTTTGCACCCAGATGCTGCTCTCTATCTCTGCACCCAGGTGTTAGATAGTTGTCTTTTCCTGTGTACCTTTTCCTTTTTTTCTTTTTTGCCGCGCAAACCACTGTCTGGTTTACGCCCTGACTGGGGTCACATTTCGCCCATACGAACAAGAGCTCAGCACTGTAAGAGCACTACGGTTGCGCTCCGTGCAGTATAAAAGCCAAGTAACATAACATATATGCAAAAGTATGTCGCAATAAAAAAATAGAGGTCAGAACCTTTGACTCACAGAGGCCAAACACGCTGCCTGCTGTGATGGTATCTAATCAATTCTTCCTGTTTGTGGTCCATTTGTTTAGGTTGATGGTGCCTCATAGAAGTCCAAAGCAGCTGACGATAGCATGTTGGTGCTATGTAAAATACCAACCTGAATAAACAACTAGCCTCATATCCAAGCCAAGCCGCCCTCCTACTTCTGCAACACCCTGGATACTACAAGTATGTTTCCCATTCTGAAAACTTCCAAAAAGTATTTGTTTGATAAACATACAGCCTGCTGCTGCCCCTGCTCCCCCACCACTGCAGCCCTCCACAAAAACAAACACTGTTTCACCTTTACACTTCCACCCAGGACCCCCTGCCCTCCGCAGCGGTGCTATTTTCTCTTCAGTTGGGGTCTTTTCTCTCCTGGATGGCTTCTTGCATGAATCCTTTTTAGCAAATACCTGCTCCCGGCTTCCCCGCCACTGAGATTTCTAAACTCAATCTGAGAGTGTTTGCTCTAAACACTTTCTGCCACATTCTTCGAGTACCAGAATGGCTTTTAAATTCGAATGATCTTGTTTAAAAGTCTGTTTAAAAGTCCTTTTAGCACCATCTTTGCATCTCACAGCCCAGCTGGATGCTCACCCATGGGCATCCTCTCTCCTGACATGTTCTCCCAGATTTTGCCGTGTATCTAGATGACTTGTTTTGGGAATCCATGGACCTTATAGGCCCACTGCATCTGCACTGGGCCTATAAGGAATAGAGCAGCCAGGATCATCTTTGGTTTAAATAACCATGGCCCATCACTCCCACACTGAAGTCACTTGGCTGGCTCCAATTGAAGACTATCCTTTGCACACAAGCCTTACTGGAAAATCCCCAGCTTGATCCTCTCATCTTCTGCCTCATTACCAACCAAAGAGACATTTGAGATCCACTCTAGCACAAAGTCTCCTCCAGGAGTGGGTCACCAGCAAAGTGTGACTCCAACAATAAAATAAAAGGCTAGATATATGTTAGTCTCTGTATGTTTGTCCAATGCAATAGATTTGCCTTTTGTCACCGCTAGGGGGAGCAGTTGTCTTCGGATTTATAGAGACAATGCCAATTTGCATAGCTTCGCCTGTTGTCACCTAGAGGGAGCTGTTGGCTTAGGATATATAGTGTTCCTACTGTGTCAATGAAAACCTGCACTTTGGCCTATGTACACCGGCCTGTACACTAGTTGGGAATAATTGGACTCCGGTCCACAGACCCATCCGGTGGACCAACTGATTACCATGTGAAACCACATTTCTACAATGCCAAGAGAGGATTGAGTAGGCCTGAAATCAGAACTTTTGAGGCAGGCCATCAGTTAAACAACCTGAAGACTCTGGTCCCCTGTTTTTTGGCACCAACCTCCATGTTGCACCAGCAGCTGGCTCTTGAGGCCATTTTGTTTTGCGTACCTTGTCTGTTCTAGGACCTGCAGTACGTTTCTAGGCCTATGTGGAAGGTGTCTTTTGTATCCTATTTCCACAAGTGTCCTGTACCCTTCTTGATTCTTCCCAGCTGGCTAGAAGTGGCAGGTTTAGCAAATGGCACTTTAAAAATAAAAATAAAAAAAGGCAGAGAAATTACAAAAAAAATACTCTGCAACTTTTTTCCATCAGAAGGTTCTTCAGCTCGCATCAAATGAAGGATGAGCTAGATGTGTGTGTTGCGAAGTGCGGTGTTCCTAAATATTGAGCCGCCCTCAGCTGGAGCCTTCTGCCCCCATTTCCACCGGAACTAGAAAGAAAGGCCGCATTGCAGCCCCACATCTATGATTCAATGTGTTTTTCTGCTCTCGGGTTCATGCTCCAAGAACACAAACACATGTTCGACAAGTTGCTTTTCTAGGAACCCACTTCTGCTTTATTTCCGCAAAGCATGACTCAGATTCTGTGGGGCCGTTTTTCTGCAGGCACGAGTGAGAATCAGATTTGGCAGATGAGACATGGGTTCTAGAAATTTCAGCATAACTTCATTGTGTGCGCAACAGAGGATACTGTTTGAACACAAGATCGCCCAGAGTAGAAGGGTCTTTAAGGATAACAATCATGAGGGTCACCCGCATAAAACATGCGTGGGATTTTGTGCGCCCTTATACATTATTGAATTTAAATAATGCGCCATCTTTCGCGAACTTGATCACATCTCATTCCTTTTCAAACATGGTTGAACACCTGATAGTTCATGGCATTACGGTTTGAATTGACTTTTGTTCTCCCAATCAGGGGCTTGTCCTCCACACACCGAGGAGGTATTGTATTGTATTTGGTTATTTATATAGCGCTCTTTCCACATTTGCACGGCCTCAATGCTGATTGGACTGGCTTAAAAGGTAGCTGTGTTAGAGACAGGGGGCAACAGACCACCGAGGAACGTGCAGGGTGAGCCCCTTGCGAGCCTTGCATGTGTGAGCAGTTGTCGCTCTTGGGGTCTCCCGCATGGCAATGTCCATCTTCAGGCCGCCAAGCACGAAAATGCCTAGTGGTGATAGCAAGCACTCTCCCTGAAGAGTACATAATCAGGCGTGGACTGGGAACCACAAGAGGCCCTGGAAATAATGTTCAAAGTGGCCCCATCTTACACACTTTCAGCAGGCCCAACCCTTTTCCTATGAGAACATGTGGAAATAAAATAGGTTACCACACAGAAGAAGCCCAGGCCTACCGGGAAATCTCCAGAGTTCCCCATATGCCAGTCCACCTCTGAACATAACTGCAGACTGCATGGGGTCCTCGTGTGCCCAGGGCCTGCTACATCTTTAGATGTGTGTGACTGTTAGTGAAATGGTATTAACATTTCATGCCTGATTCATGGAATTCTTAGCGTAGTGCAAAGTCACTTTGCACAGCCAATAAACACCCTGAATCACGGTGCAAAATGTATTTTTTTTAGTACTCTTTGCACAGTGAATTAGGCCCATTTAGGTGGTGCAAAGAGTACTTTTGCAGTGCAAAGTGACTTTGAACTATTTGTGCAGTGCAGTCACTCTACGCCTTGCTACAAATCTCATGAACCAGGGCCCTTCATGTGCAAAAAAGCGCGTGTGTTGATACCAAACAAATTGAGCAACTGGGTTCCATGTAATTTCGTCGAACGTAATTACTTTGAGGTAATTTATTTTGAAGTAATTACTTTGAAATGTTACTTTGATTGTTGTTTTTTTAATTGGGGGGGTTCCTCCATGCCCCACATTCCCCCAGCATTCCTACCCCTCGCCCAACCCCCTTCCCACCCCTTTTCTGCCCCCTAGCCCACAAATACCTATATTATTCAAAGTCATTTTGAGGTAATTACTTCAAACTAAATTACCTCGAAGTAATTACTGTCATTGAAACCACGGAATATGGAGCCAACAAACTTGACACCAGTTGTGCCTTTTGTGTAAGATGGAATGGAGCAAACAGGTTGGGCCCCAATGTCCCCTGAAGATGTTTTATGAAGAGTCTGATTGTTGTCCTATTTGTGCACCATGAAATAAAAATAAATAGAGTTTGCATCTAAGAAAGTCACATATGTCACATTTGAAAAGTGGAGCAAGATTGTTTTTACTTCTCTAGTGGATAAACAGAAACCAATCATTTTTGTGCTCAGTTTCCTTGCCTTCTATAAAAATGTATGTAAAATGGTTCTTGTTAAATTCGGAGAAGCCTTTGTGCTTGACTCCATATAATACTGACAGAAACATTGTTAAAACCATTTCACTCTATTGCAAAAATCTTTTACGACATGGACTGGGGAAAAACCTGCTTGCTTCATTCCTGTTATTTTAGCACTGGGCAGTGGTCGAAGTGGGCGGGAATGGTTGGGAGCGCCGCTCCTCTACGTTTTTTTAATTCCGTTTTACTGTACTTATACTTTTATTTTAAAAAGAAACCGTTCCGGAATGGTTTCGTTTTCAAATAAAAGTATAGGAAGAAGTTGGAGCTTGGAGTTCAGTGCAGTGCACTGAACGTTCCCTTAAACAGCAGGCACATTGGTTTGGGAGTTTGTATTGTGCGTGGGGGCAGGCGTGGCGATGGAGTTTGCAGGGAGCGGGGGCAGGCCAGCAGGGAACATAGATAGTTCCACTACTTCTTTTCGCACACTTCGACCACTGGCACTGGTGAGACCATGAGGTAATCGGGTCCTGACCCAAATGAGCACATCCAGCCTTTAAAAGGTTCTCTAAAATTCATGGATTAACAAACGGCAATCTGAAAATTCAATCTGAACGGTTGAACAAGTAGGGTTTACAAGATGAGGCTTGTTGGCAAGAGTGTGATGGATGTGGAGGACAAGTAAGGAGTACAATATGAAGGTTTCCCTCAGAAAGGCTGGTAAATGCAGGACTCTTGCCTCCAACATGAGAAATGAATAGCACAATTCACAAGGCGTGGGACTAACACGACGAAGTAGCAGGCACGGTCTTGGGTATAACAGTACAAACATTGACAGGCTAAATGGTGCTCCTGGTTCCCACTTGTGACAAAATACTTTACAAAGCAAACTCATAAAAAAAAGAAATGCCAAAGGCAACAGTGTTGGCTTTTGGTTAGGCATGGGATGGGCATTTGAAAGGCAGTGCCATAATAATAATGTAGCCTTTGTATAGCGCTACTACCTGGTCATAACAGCTCGAAAATGGGGTGAGCAGATGGGTTGATGATGCCAATGCTTAGCCAATGCCAATCTAATATCTGTAGACAAGTCAAAACTGTTGGCTTTGCTAATGCTTGTTTTTAACAGAGCGTTAGTGCAAGGAACAGAGGCGAGAACAATCATATATTTGTAATAAATGAAGTGGCTGAAGGCATCCTTGGTTAAGGCTTTTTTATTACCCCAGGAGTTCATTCAGAACTGCAGTTTAGTCATAATAACACTGGCAGGCCCTATATAGCAGACAGCCTGATGTTGCTGCTCAATAGAGATGGCCCAATGTTGCTGCTCAATAGAGATGGTGCAAGGGGTTCCCAGGAGGATGTGTTTTGAGAGGGAACATGTAGGTAGTGTGTGGGCATTAGCCTAAGGGATAAGCATGGGCATAAGTGGTCAATGAACGGGTAAAAGTCTAAAACACAGTGGCAGCTATTTTGTCTGGGTGGGGGATGCTGCTCCCTAAGAGATGTACACACTTAGATGAACACTCTAATGTACGTCTTGAATGTTAATGTTAACACGTACATCTCTCAGCAGAATGGGAGACAGCACAGTCCACCCGGATGTTTCATTTGCACAGGGGACTCTGCTGCCTGCCTCTCAGCAGCTGCATGTCCCCCGCTATGTATTTATTTAAAAAAACAATATGGAGCCTATTGGGTTTCACAAAATGCTTAGAACGCCATAATGAGAGGCCACGGGCGTAGGAAGCCTGGCCTCCCCTCTATAATTATTGCACAACTAGCGTAGGCACTGACTGACAAGAGAGGAATCAACACCTCTCCTGCCAGTCAGTGTGCTCTGCATGGGGCGGGGCATCCGGTCAGGAGGTGCGAGCAGACGATGAGTCAAATGTAACGGGTATATTGTGTAATGTGTTTGTATGCATGCACGCAAGGGTTTCTGTCTAAGTGAATACGAACGTGTGTGCTGTGCTTTGAGTGTGTATGTGTCCTGCACTGTGTGTTGGAAGAGGTGCAAGCTGGGGCCTCTATTTTTAAGGAGGGTATTCTCACTGGGCATCAAGGGTAAAGCAAACATGAAGAGGGCTATTGCATGGCTAGGCTTGCATACTTTGGTGAGGCCAGTGTGGCTATACTATTTTACTGTGGCATGGTATTTTTGTTGGGCATTATGGATAAAGGAAACATGATAAGTGTAATTGCATGGCTATGCAGGCCTTTGTTGGTGCAGCCAGTCTGGATATAGTTTCTTAATGCTCGCTGACATTATTTACTGGTATGAAATTAAAGACAGAATGAGGTGTGCCGTAATGTTGTTAAACTGGCCTTCAATGGTACAGACAGGCTGGACATTCATTCTTACTGGGGCATGACATTTCTTTACCAGGCATCAAGTAAAGATGTAAGTGTTAGCACATGCCTTGATTGGGCTACATTAGTGCCGTTAGTCTGGGCATGTTGTCTTGCTGTAGCATGGTATCTTTTTACTACCAATGCCAACAGGCGTAAGTTCTTATATGGTAATACTGACATATATTACTACATCCTACATGGACATGTAAGGGCACAGACAGCATGAACAAGTTTTTTCGCTTGTATCGGCATATATTGTGGCCCAAGACAGCATGAAAATGCTAATTTGCACTACCAAATAAAACTGATTGCAAACTGTATATCTTTTGTACCCACATTTTTACAGAACGTTTGCTGTAAAATGCACCATTTTAACAGATTCAAATGGTCTCAGGGGGAGATCCCTCCCCACTGCGCCAAACGATTCTTACTTGGTTCGAGCTCCCTCACTATGCATATTCAAGGCAAACATTCACGCCCCTCTAATTAAAGAATTCACCAGCCACTGCAGTCAAAACAACGCCCATAAGCTGCATGTCCCTCCTTACGTCCCATTTCCCTTGTATCTGTACTCCTGTGCAGTAGTTTCATCTTACAGTTGTCGCTTCAGTCAAAACTAATGATCCATCCGATCTGCATGGCGTGCGATAAAGGCGGCCGCGCTGCATGCTTATGGCCCAGTGCAACAGGCCACTTCATCAATTTCATTGAGAATTTGATAGGCAAACATGTAATTATTTTTTGGCACTCTCATTCATAACCCCTGTTGAGTGATTGGCTATTTTCTTTATTATGGATGTTAAATGTTAAAGGTATTTGTACTGCGCACCGTCACCAACGGAATTGGTGCCCAGGCGCTCTGGCGGATCTGTAAACGATAAGGTGGGATGGGTTAGTAAGGTGAAGAGGGAGTAGGATAGTGAGCGGAGTGGTGTTCTGTTGGCAGCTTCAACTCGGTATACACCGGGTGCTGAGCTTTGGTGCGGGTATTGGATCGGTGTCAGTCCGCGTGTGCTGTTGCTCTGGCTTATGTGTGGTTGCAGTGTTGTGAAGTGCGTGCGGATTGTGGTGCGAGAGATGGTTGTGTGAGTTTTTGAGTGAGATAAGTATGCAGAGTTTGAGGTTATATTGGTTAGTGCGTTACCTGACCTTTAGCATGCTGACATTCACAGTTTTGTCGAAGTGTGGCACTTGTTGGCCTTCACAATCCTATCTGGAAGCGGCGCAGGCCAGTGTTCAGAATTCTATCTAGGTGTGGGCATGCTAACATTCACAATCTCATCTAGATGCGGCGCAGGCTGGTGTTCACAGTTCTAAGTGTGGCACATGCTAACATTCAAGTTTCATCTAGGCACGGGCATGCTATCCTTCAATCAAAATCCTATCTAGATGCGACGCAGGCTAATGTTCACAATTCTATCTAAGTGTGGACATGCCAATATTCACAATTCCATCTAAGCGTGGACATGCTAACATTTACAATTCTGTCTAAGTGTGGACATGCTAGTATTTGTTTACAATTCTATCTAAGTGTGGACATGCTAACATTTACAATTCTGTCTAAGTGTGGACATGCTAGTATTTGTTTACAATTCTATCTAAATGTGGACATGCCAACATTCACAATTCCATCTAGATGCGACACAGGCTAATGTTCACAATTCCATCTAGATGTGACGCAGGCTAATGTTCACAATTCCATCTAGATGCGACGCAGGCTAATGTTCACAATTCTATCTAAGTGTGGACATGCCAATATTCACAATTCCATCTAAGTGTGGACATGCTAACATTTACAATTCTGTCTAAGTGTGGACATGCTAGTATTTGTTTACAATTCTATCTAAGTGTGGACATGCCAACATTCACAATTCCATCTAGATGCGACGCAGGCTAATGTTCACAATTCCATCTAGATGTGACGCAGGCTAATGGTCACAATTCCATCTAGATGCGACGCAGGCTAATGTTCACAATTCTATGTAAGTGTGGACATGTCAATATTCACAATTCCATCTAGATGCGACGCAGGCTAATGTTCACGATTCTATCTAAGTGTGGACATGCAAATATTTACCATTCTATCTAACTGTGGACATGCCGACTCAATGGAAGAGCAGAGGAACTGACCGGCCAAAGTACCCTGTGTGTCTTGAAAAACAATATACCTTGGTTTGACAGGGGGAGCTAGGGTATACACTGGTCATGCACAGGATTGTGGGTCACTTTTCATGCACAGACCTGCACTTCACTGTCATTGTTCTTGCATGGGATTGTGGCTCACGGTACTTGCACAGTTTTGTGGCTTGCTGCCCATATGAGGGAAGGCAGCTCAGATCATTATGCACGCATAGGGCAGTGGATCATTTCTAGTGCAGAGACCCGCACTTCACTGTCATTGTTCTTGCATTGGATTGTGGCTCACGGTACGCACAGTTTTGTGGCTTGCTGCCCATATGAGGGAAGGCAGCTCAGATCATTATGCACGCATAGGGCAGTGGATCATTTCTAGTGCACAGACCTGCACTTCACTGTCATTGTTCTTGCATGGGATTGTGGCTCACGGTACTTGCACAGTTTTGTGGCTTGCTGCCCATATGAGGGAAGGCAGCTCAGATCATTATGCACGCATAGGGCAGTGGATCATTTCTAGTGCACAGACCCGCACTTCACTGTCATTGTTCTTGCATTGGATTGTGGCTTACGGTACTTGCACAGTTTTGTGGCTTGCTGCCCATATGAGGGAAGGCAGCTCAGATCATTATGCACGCATAGGGCAGTGGATCATTTCTAGTGCACAGACCTGCGCTTCACTGACACTGCTCTTGCAGGGGAGTGTGGCTCACTGTCCTTGCCCACTGTGGTGGTTTACTACCCGAGTACAGGAATGCAGCTCGCTGCACATCCTTGCATCTGCAGAGAATAGCCCCTCAGTGGCTATGCACGGGATTGTTGTTTAGTCCCACTGCACAGGATGTCTACTCTGCATTTGTGTGGTGGTGGCAGCTTCCTGCCATTCCGCAGGATTGATGTTCACTGACTTGTAAAGGGAGGCGGTTCACAAACCGTGCACAGGTGTGTGGCTTAATGCCATTTCATGTGATTGCATAACTCTGGCCTTGTACATGAAAGCAGTTTGTTATCCTTACAGAGGATTACAACTCACTAGCCTTGCAGTGGATTCTGCTTAACTCGCCATGCACTGGACCCATCTAACTGCCTTTGCACAGGATTATGCCTCACTGCCTTTTCAGAGGATCCAGATAACTGTTCTTGTACAGGATTGCAGTTCACTGCCTTTCCAGAGGGTCCATCTAACTACCATTGCACAGGATTATGCCTCACTGCTTTTGCAAAGGATACAGATAACTGGCCTTGCACAGGATTGCACTTCACCTCCTTTGCAGAGGATCCAGATAACATGCCTTGAACAGGATGCTGCTCACCGCCTTTGCACAGGTTCCCGATAACTGTTCTTGCACAGGATTGGGCCTCACTGCCTTTGCAGAGGGTCCATCTAACTACCATTGCACAGGAGTACGCCTCACTGCTTTTGCAAAGGATACTGATAGGTGGCCTTGCAAAGGATTGCACCTCACTGCCTTTGCAAAGGATCCAGATAACTGCCTTTGCACAGGATTGCGCCTCACAGCCTTTGCAAGAATCCAGCTAACTGGCCTTGCACAGGATTGGGCCTCACTGCCTTTGCAAAGGATCCAGATAACTGGCCTTGCACAGGATTGGCCCTAACTGCCTTTGCAAAGGATCCAAATAACTGGCCTTGAACCGGGTTGCTGCTCACTGCCTTTGAATACAGTCCATCTAACTGCCCTTTCCCAGGATTGCAGTACACTGCCTTTGCAAAGGGTGAATTCATCTAACTGCCTTTGCACACGATTGGGCCTCGCTGCCTTTGCAAAGGATCCAGGTAACTGGCCTTGCACAGGATTGCACCTCACAGGTCTTTCACATGAGGCCACAAGACTGCCGGTCATTACCTCTGCGCCGGATCGCAGCTCATGGACTTGCAGTGCTTAGTGCCCTTGAACAAGAATGTGGTTCATTGTCCCTGTGCATCGTGTTGACTCACAATACTTTTAAATGGAGTTAAAGACTTGCATTTGTCCTCATTTGAATACCCACAATGCCTTGCTCATGTGCCTCTGGGCTGGCGGTGAATTTCTAGGGATGGTGACTGGATGGCACTGTGGCATGTGTGACTTGACTCGAATGGCGCATTTTTCTTAACGTGGAATGCAAAAGAATGGGAGGCAAACACTCACCTCCAGCTGAGTAATGTCCACACCCGCCTTGCTGTAGTACTTCAGAAAATCCTGTTAAGAGATAGGTATGAAAAAATGAAAAAGTTTAATAAACATATGCATTATTTACCATGACCTGACTTGCTGTGTTTTCATATTAAAATGTAGCCTCCTGTATTCACCCAACCAGATTGCATGATTGGCTATGATCTGCTTTAATTTAATTTAGTGAGCAGCGTATCCTCACCATACATTGGGCCTCATAACGAGTTGGGCAGCATCCCGACTGTAATACCGCCCAACTTTAATAGCGTTAGTGCCCGCCGGATCACGGGTTGCGCATTACTGTAAATCCCCATTCCCCATTGGGTCCATCTTCGGCGCTAATACTGCAAGCTAATACACCCGGCGGTAATACAGGGCGCTAAATGGGATTTTCACCTCCAGAAAAAAAGCTGAAAGTAAAACAACCCATTTAGCACCCAACTCGTGATAGGGCCAGCACTTAAATGCAGTGGTAATACCGTCACCACCGCTACAGCCCAACTCGTGATGAGGCCCTTCAATCCCACTGGGCTAAAGTGCCTGGTGGACAGTCCTATTCACTAGATGTCAGTCCTACTCGCTGGAAGGCAAGATCACCCCCAGGAAGCCAGCCCCTCTTACTAGTAGGGTATAGACTATCATAAGGACCATACCAGGGATTTTAGAGCCCGAAAGTGTGTTGTGGCAGGAAACATCCGTTAGCAGAGTTGACTGCACAGCATGCAGTCTAGATGGGAATTGTGTTGTGGTAGACACACCCGCTTGCAGAGTGGTCTGCACAGTGAGCAGTGAAGGCGGGAATTGTGTTGTGGCAGACACACCCGCTTGCAGAGTGGTCTGCACAGTGAGCAGTGAAGGCGGGAATTGTGTTGTGACAGACACTTCCGCTTGCAGAGTGGTCTGCACAGTGAGCAGTCGAAGCGGGAGGTTTGTTGTGGCAGACACCTCCGCCTGCAGAGTGGTCTGCACAGTGAGCAGTCTAGTCGGGAAGTGTGTTGTGGCAGACACTTCCGCTTGCAGAGTGGTCTGCACAGCATGCAGTTTAGGAGGGAAGTGTGTTGATGGCAGACACTTCCGCTTGCAGAGTGGTCTGCTCGGATGTATACGAATTGACCTTTTCACAATTGATCGTGAAATGAACGTTAATTAGGACATATATGCAGGGAATACCCCCCGCAACTCCCCACTCAATCCAAAACCCCCCGCAATCCCATACCCAATCCCATTATATTATTTATTACCCCAAACCCACGCCAGACATATATATATATATATATACGTGTAAAATAAAGGTAAAGGTCAATTGGGCAGATGGTCAATTGTAAAAGGTCAATTTGGGTAGTACTGTCTGCACGGCGTGCAGTTTAAGCGGGAAGTGCGTTGATGGCTAGCTGTGAATGTGCACTGAACAGCTATAGGAAATGACTGTGGTTTGCAGGCGCTGAGGAGGTGTTTCAGTTTGTGGCTTTAAACATTAGGACAGTGGTAACCAAACCTTTTTATGATCAGCCCCCTGCTGAGTGAAAATATTAAAATATTGTTCCTGCCCCCCTTTAGCCATAACTGCTTCTGCTTCGCATTAAAAGTAGTCACCGTCGTCTCTTTTTTAAGAGCATGACATCCGTCTACCCCTCCTTTCTCCGCTGGGCATCCATTGCCACCTCCCCCACTGGGGGCCAGCACCCACAGTTTGAAGACCACTGCATTGAGGTTAGGTGTGCCTGTAGACCGGGGCCTCCAGAACGCTGGGCCTCCAAGGCCACACCCACATCAAGTTTTCAGCATATTCCAAAATGATTTACATTTCAGGGATGAAAAATGGCTTTTGCTAGTTTGGTGTCAGGATACGGCTGTCCGACTGTCACTAATGGCATGCAACGCCGAACTATGTCTAACTACACAGCCCCTCCTAAATTGGAGAACCTTTATGCATGCACTTTCGACCTGTTCGCCTGCCTATTGAAAGCCAGACTGTAGACCCATAAATAGGACCGCACACTTTGCCTTACACTGGAAAGAAAGTCCCGGGAAAGCCTGAACACCTACTGTAAGTATGAGGCAATCACCATAGGAGGGCCCCCCTGGCTGAAAGGCAGTGCCATGGAATCCAAGTGTACCCACCCCAGGAAGACAGTGAGAGCCCCTTACAGTAATGCAGTGCCACGCATAGAGGTGCACGTCAGTCAATGCACGTTAGAAGGTGATATCGCTCATAAGAAGGCAGCATGCTTCACTGGAAGCGCTGCTGCTCACTGCATGTTTTATGTGAACATATGGTTCTGTGGGACTAGAGTTATTTTTAGTGCGCACGAACGGATTGCGGGTCATGTCGTGTGGATGCGCTGCGTCCATTTGATGGTTGAAGTGGTTGCTTTGAACTGTAAGTGCCCCGGCATGACTCCGCTGTCTGTCCCGAGGGGTAACATTTAAACATGTCGTGCGCCAACTCCTGGGCAAAGCCATGCCAAACTGCCAACCCACAGCAATGTTTTGATCTGCCCTAGGCCTTTCCTGAGAGCCAGCACAGGCTGGGTTTGTTTCCTGGCCCAGTGCGTCTGTAATTCCATCTGTACCCTGATCCGGTTACGCCATATAGGAACACAACTGGAGCCGCCACAACAGCGGCATAACCGGATTACATTATTCACGCTGGCGCCAAAGCCTTTAGTAAGGGCACGCCTGCTTCTCTCAATAACCACGGGTAAAAGGTGTGCCCAGCAGGGGTGTTGCTTGGTCTGGAAAAGATCCGGGGCTACGGTGATGTCGAGACTGTTGGGACTCGGGGCTAGCCGTAGCCTTTTGGTTGTAGCCCCTGAGCTTCTACAACCAAAAGACCGGGGGCAATAGCCCACCCCACCCCGGGTGACGCCCCTGACTGAATTCCCGGTACAGCATGGTCCCATCTGCCCCTCACTTGCCAGTGGGTGCAAACGCATGCCTATTGCAGCCATTACTCGCCAAAGCCATCTCCACTCTGCCACCACCGGGTGATAAGGAAGAGCCGTTATGAGGCAGTGCAGTGGCTTTCTGGCCTACCACCAACGCCACTACGGTGGGCCCCTGGCTCTATTCTTCTGCATCGGTCACTCATCTGGAAGATGCTGGCACCAGGACGCCAGCTGTACCAGGAACACAGAAGCCATTAAAAGAACCAAAATCAGGAGAACGCGAAATGTCAGCTGTGATCATATTTGCACCTCTGCTTCACGACCGCAATTCTATTCTTCTGCTTTGCTGTGTTCCTTCACATCCCAAACTACTTAAAGGTGCCTAGCAACTGGCTGGGCCACGTGCCCAGGGGTATCAAGGCCTACACATGCCTCAACAATCTCCCCCTGCTGTTATTTCAACACATAATTCTCGCCAGAAATGATCTCGGCATGCCTGCCCTCAACGTCTCCATAGCACAATACAGACACAGAGGCAATAGACCAGGCGTATCCTCAGGCAACTGCCCCAAATGTGGTGGCACTAGAACTGGAACCAACACGGACCCAGAATGAATAGACGGGAAAGGTGTTATGGTTAGTGATCTCGGCATGCCTGCCCTCAACGTCTCCATAGCACAATACAGACACAGAGGCAATAGACCAGGCGTATCCTCAGGCAACTGCCCCAAATGTGGTGGGACTAGAACTGGAACCAACACGGACCCAGAATGAATAGACGGGAAAGGTGTTATGGTTAGTGATCTCGGCATGCCTGCCCTCAACGTCTCCATAGCACAATACAGACACAGAGGCAATAGACCAGGCGTATCCAAAGGCAACTGCCCCAAATGTGGTGGGACTAGAACTGGAACCAACACGGACCCAGAATGAATAGACGGGAAAGGTGTTATGGTTAGTGATCTCGGCATGCCTGCCCTCAACGTCTCCATAGCACAATACAGACACAGAGGCAATAGACAAGGCGTATCCTCAGGCAACTGCCCCAAATGTGGTGGGACTAGAACTGGAACCAACACGGACCCAGAATGAATAGACGGGAAAGGTGTTATGGTTAGTGATCTCGGCATGCCTGCCCTCAACGTCTCCATAGCACAATACAGACACAGAGGCAATAGACCAGGCGTATCCTCAGGCAACTGCCCCAAACGTGGTGGCACTAGAACTGGAACCAACACGGACCCAGAATGAATAGACGGGAAAGGTGTTATGGTTAGTGATCTCGGCATCACTGCCCTCAATGTCTCCATAGCACAATACAGACACAGAGGCAATAGACCAGGCGTATCCTCAGGCAACTGCCCCAAATGTGGTGGCACTAGAACTGGAACCAACACGGACCCAGAATGAATAGACGGGAAAGGTGTTATGGTTAGTGATCTCGGCATGCCTGCCCTCAACGTCTCCATAGCACAATACAGACACAGAGGCAATAGACCAGGCGTATCCTCAGGCAACTGCCCCAAATGTGGTGGCACTAGAACTGGAACCAACACGGACCCAGAATGAATAGACGGGAAAGGTGTTATGGTTAGTGATCTCGGCATGCCTGCCCTCAACGTCTCCATAGCACAATACAGACACAGAGGCAATAGACCAGGCGTATCCTCAGGCAACTGCCCCAAATGTGGTGGCACTAGAACTGGAACCAACACGGACCCAGAATGAATAGACGGGAAAGGTGTTATGGTTAGTTTGGAATTCATTCCATTTTGACATTCAGATATGGAGCTTGAGTGCCAATATATGGTCCAGATGTTTGTGGGATGATTAGCATGTCGAGATTATCGTCGGGAGATTTTGGTGGGGACTTTAGCATTTCAAGATTATTGTCAGGGAGATTTGGTGGGGAGATTAGCATGTCCGGATTATTGTCGAGGACATTTTGGTGGGTAGTTTAGCATGTCGACATTATTGTCTGGAAAATGTCTGCTTTGAGATTACAGGGTGTAGGGAGGATTTTGTGGGGGAGATTATGATGCAGAACTGTCCAAGAGTCTAAGTGATCGGGAAGGGATAAAATAAGTATTGAGAAATGAAAAAGCCTCTTTTGTAACTGCATTTTGTGACTATTCTGGAGAATCAGTTGTGAACATTAGAGCATGACAATTGCCTGTTTGGTCTTCAAAGGTCAGATCTCACAACTATATGGTGCTTTCCCCAGAGAACAAATGCAAAAAAGACCCCATTTCACACACTGGACTCTTGCTATTTAGAATGTATGGACCAATCGTCCTATTCCACTCTTATGGGCTCCTTCTAATGAGAATGTGTGGAAACCAATGCCAGTTCAAATTCCCTCTGCCTCTTTTCGGTCCATGAATGTATGTAACGTGGTCAGATCTCCCTCCACCAAGGGTCATTCTCCAGGGAAGCTTAAAAAGCAAAGGAAAGGTAAGTGGGCAAACCATGTTATCGCATGACCCCGTTGGTCACTTTCACACACACCCTAGCCAGAGGCTTAAATGCATGCATCTATGTTATGTTAGGTTGCTTATATAGCATGTGACATTATGCAGAGAGGGCATGGACGTGCTATAATGGAAATATGGAAGGCAAGTCTAGGGGAAAGGGAGGCTTTAGGAGAAGATGATCATTAGGCAGGGCCAAGCAGCACTAAGTAACGTTAGATTGATTGCATGGGGCCTAATAGCGACTTGAAGCTGCATCAAAACACTATACCAGCGGCGAGAGAACCAGGAAGGTTAGGAGAGGCAGGCGTTGGAGAGCTAAAAGCAGAGAGAAGGAAGAAGGCTTGAGGTTGGGGGGGAAATCAGGCAGAAAAATTAACCCTGAACTGGTCCTCATTCTCTAGGGCTCCTTCCAAGCTGCCCTACGCCCCTTGCCCCTTCTGCCTTCTAGTGATGCATCTTCCCCCTTCTCCTGTGAATAGTCCTTCTTTTGGTCTCTTCGCACGTGTCAGTTTTCTTCTCAGAGTCCATCTCTTGTGCTTCTTCATCGTTGTTTCTCAAGACTTCCCTTCTTCGGGTCTTTTCGTGTCTCTTGGTCGCTTCTTTATTTCTTGTCCTTTTCGTGACCATGGCACCTTTCTACCTTTGTTCTTTTCATGGTTACCCACCTCTTCCCTTCCACCTTCTCTACTCGGGTTACTTTCCTCCTATTATGAACTTCTCGCCACCTGAACGTGATTATTCCTTCCTTTCTTCTTTTTCTTCTACTGTCCCTATTAAGGGACCAGCCTCTCCCTCCACGCGGCCTCACGACAGTTTCCTTCTCCAGCTGTCCCCTTTCATCTTGTCTTTCAATTCTTTCTTTTTTCCTCTTTTCTGTCTGTCTCCTCTTCCTTCTCTTGGCCTGGATATTTCGCTGAACCAGCCGCTTCTTCGCTCATTTTCTCTTTCCTCTCTTCTTTTACCACCATATTGAAACCTCTCCGTTATTGCTGTCCCCCAATAGTTGCTCTCTCTCCATCTTCCCCATTTTATTCTTTTCTCTTCCTCAACATTACATTACTTCAAATATTAATCTCTCCAGGTATCTATTCCACCTCTACCGTCATCTCCTTCCCTTCTCATGTATTCACTTCTCTCCATTGTCCTATTACTTCCTTCCACTGTCATTGTGTCTCTTTTCCAAAAGCGTTCTTTCCTTTTCTTCTTCCATTTTCTCTGGCCCCTCTTCTTCACCCTCTTCCTTCTGTGGGCCAGATCTCCAGCTTGAGGGGAATCGCAGGTCTCCTGGATGGCCTGAGATCCATCACTGCTCTTTTCCAGCAGTGGAGAGTTCATATCCCCACACTGCTTCTTCTTATAATGTGGGCTCTGGTATGATTGGCTACTCGGAGAAGAGAATAGGAACTGCAAGCCATGGAGGATCGCCTGCTTGGGCTTACCAGGTTGGACCACTTCCGCTCAAACTCCAGCATCTCCATAAGCTCTCTAGATCACAACTCTGTGCACCAAGAGATGCTGCCCTGGGTCACCCTGTGTCACCCATGCTGAAAATAGACAAACTACCTGCCAAAGCCTACTGAGACTTTCACAGCCTAACAGCATGACCTAGACTCTGCGGCCTCAACACACTCCTCTGCCCCCATCCCCACCATCCTCCACCAACACTACGGTTGTCCCTGGCAGCGGGGCCCATACTTTGCCCAACCATTTAGTGACCACAGAGCAAAACAGACGTGTTGGGGTGACCAAGCATCCAAACCCAAGCATTTAGCAAACCCCAGGAGAGTCCACCACAGCAGCCCCTGAAGTGAAAGCAACCCTCTCCAAGACCCACATGATAGCCACAAGAGGGAAAGAACTCAGGAGCAGGCGGGACATGTATGGGCCTTTTCATTACCCCTTCAGCCCTCTGCATCCTATGAGCTTCGAGCTTACCCCATACCTAGCTGTCTTTCCAAAGATATGCCTCATCACCGACACCAAAAGGTCATGTGTGCAAGCCTGGGTTCCGCGTGATAAAGGTGATAATGGATCCAGAGCTTCCTTTGCCCACAGGATCCTATGGCAGCCCCACCCAAGTGAAGGTCCCTGGGCATCAGTGGACAGTGATACTCTATAGACTGTGTGCATGTAAACCGACTCCCAAAATATGATCGTCTTCGATCAATGCATGCAGCAATCAATTCCACTGGAGACCAGGGGCGATGGAGCTCACCTTCAACAGCAACTGGTACTTCATAATCCGCTGCACTGGCTTGATAAGCAGGTCATTCAGCTGTAGCCGGTGCCCCAGCTGCTGCCTCAGGTCCTGGAGAAGGAATGAGTGACAGAGGGTGCAAGAGTGAGTAGATGAGAGAGGTCTCTCCTCAGTAAGCAGTGGGAGTCACTGCATGGATCTTATCAAGAACCGCAGACAATCATTAAAAGCCTAGACCTTATCTAGAACTAAGTCTAGACCTAGTCTTTAAGGGCACTCCCTGTGAATTTGGAACATACACTCATGAAAGGCATGAGTCTATCATCAAGGCATGGTTGTGTTCCCTAGAGATATGTCCCTTTTTCTCCGGTTTTGCTGGGACTGTCCGGGTATTTGCACTTCCGTCCTGGGGTCACAAGACTTTTTTAGGTTTAAAAACCCCATCCTGGGATTCGGGGATCGGGTGGCTACCATCCTGATTTTTGTCCAGATATCATGATTTTTGCCAAAAACAGGGATGGTGTCCACCCGATCCCCAAATCCCGGACAGGTTTTTTAAACTGAAAATAGCCTCGAGACCCCAGGCACTGAAACATGACACGGGACACACCACCCACATAAAAGTAGGACTACAGTTTCACTGCTGAAGCTGTAGTCCTAATTCTATGTCAGTGGCCGGTCCCGGTTTTTTATTTTCGAAATCTGGTCACCCTACCTTCAGCCCACACATGGGCTCCCCAATATCTATCAGATAGCATTTATTTTGGATCACTGCTGATGAAATGGACTAGCCCACGATGAGTCTCTAAGACCTGGACGCAAACCCTCATTCATTAAGTGACAGATGCAAAGCTCAAAAAGGTACAGATGCACATGCATGTGGAAGCGTGACGCAATCCGTCTGGTTTTCTCAGTCCTTCAGCAGCTTAAACCCCCTACCGCCTCCCCACCTCCATGGCAACCCGGTTTCAAGGAAGTAGTTTGTCCAAATACAAAAAAATATTGGTAAAACCCTACTCACCTCGAAGTAAGTGTCGATGTATTCTGATACAATATGTTCAGACTTGGGTTTGTTCTGGCAGTAAACGACATACATGTGCAAGCGCCGCTCCTGCAAAAACCAGACAGCAACATGGTAAGCCGTTCTGGATACCCGGGAGCCTCCTGTTCCCTCCACCCCGGTCATAGGCCTCCATACCCAACAATTCCATACGAACACCCACTAAATAAGGAGACATTTTCTAAGTCTTGAAAAAAGTCACGTCTCAATATAGCTTAAATGTTGTCCCTGCTGCAATGGGGTGTGGATTACAGACCTTTACCTTTACAAAAGAAATCTAAAACCCTTAAAAAGAAAATTATAAAAACTAAATTTGGATCACTTTCTATTAAAATGAGGTACCCCTTTCAAAAGGATTCTGTTTGCTTTGAAAATAACGTGGATCACTTTGGAAAAGAGTTCAAAACTCTTAACAATAATATCACTGATCACTTCCAAAAAAAAGGTTTGAGCACAGCCATAATTTCTGATCATGGTGAAAAATAACTATCCACATCATTTTAGCAATAATTCTGATCACTTTAAAAAAGACTTCGAATCCATTTAATAATATTTCTGGTCACTTGTATTCTAATATGAATTTTGATTACTTTTAATCACACATTTTAACATTTTACAAACAAATTGTAATGAATTGTAATCTCTCATTGTGAACGCTTTTTAAAATCATTTTGATGATTTTCAAAAAGAAATCCTAACACTTTTAAATAAAAATTCGGAACCGTTTTAATAAAACCTCTTAGCACTTTCATTAAGGATTTGTGTTTTAAATTCCCTCTAAGCTCCTTTTAAAAGAATACTGTACATTGTTGCATTAGCTTCTTTACATTTTTATTGATTTTTCATTTGAAATATCTGGTAAAATGTTTCCACCTTTCTTGGAGGAAATTGTGTGCCAGAGATGAGAAAATAAAGTGTCCAATTGTATACATTTTCTGATTATCTTAACCTAACACAGAATTCCTGCTCCTCACTAAAACGCCGAAATCCTTCCACATCCAGAGCTGCCGGTCAACCACGTATCTGGTGATCTTCACCCCGCATCTGGCACTCTGAGCCAAGTCTCTGAGAAGACACATTATGCCAGATCTCCTTCAAATCTCACACTGCGAAGAAAGATAATAGGGAATGGAACCAACTACCCCTCCTGGGGAACTGCAGGCTCTGCCTACCAGACACCAGTGTCCGATCCACCATACATGGTCCCATCTCACCTGGATGCAGGGAATACCATGCCCACTGGCATACCCACCACGGCCCTCTTCCAAGCTCTCTAAAAGCATGACAACATAACACCCACGCCCATCAAAATTCCTTGGCTGCTCCTTAAAAGCCACCTGCATTATATATACAAACCTGTCACCATGCACGCTCTCTGCTCTCTGGGAGATAAACCCAGCATCTCTGACAGTCCGCGCACTCCAGAAGTCAGGACCAGGCCAGATCGGAGCAGCAAAAAAGAAAGCACCTGGAAGCAACCGTGTCGTTCCACCCGCACCACCTCACTTTGAGACCCCACAGCCACCAATATCAGGCTCCCCCCAACCCTCGTGCAAGTCAGAAAAGAAATCAAGACCCCCAACTTTACAGAGCAACATCTTGACTCCTGGTAAGATACACCCTCTGAACCCAATCGACCCAGTATACCGCCTGACGATCACCTTCTGCAGCACACCCCCCTGTCCAACTCCTTTGCCTGTGTTCAGCAGTTTTACATGTTTCCCACTGACTGTAAATTTAAATTATTCACTACTATCCTAAAATGTATGCCACAAGGAATGCTGCGTGTTAAGGACTGTTCCACCTTGTGATGAACTCCAATAAAATGATGACATAAGTCAAGATATAGGGCCTCATTACACGGAAGGCGGTAAGGGTTAACAGTCACCGGTAAGGGTACCGGTGACCGTTAACCCTTAACGCCTTACTACGAGGTCCCTTTGCGGGACCCGACCTTAACGGCTAGTGTAGACCAGCCGTTAAAGTTGGGACCCGCAAAGGGACCATGGTGCTAATTACGGTACCGCAATTTGCGGTACCATAATTACCGCCTTCCCCATTCCCATTATGCCCTATGGGGCAAAAATGGGAATGGGGAAGGGCCATGGAGAAAGGGGGAATTAACACCCCGCCAACCTTGGAATGGAGTGGTAATTCCCCTTTCCTCCATGGTGGTACCGGTATGGTACCGGCGGCAACCATGGTGCTGATAGCACCATGGTTTACCGCCTTCCGTGTAATGAGGCACATTGAGTTAATGAATAAATCTTCTATTACTTGCTTAATATCATAGACCAGTCTCTAAGCGTGGAGCGGGATTTGGACCTCTGTTGCCTTGCGTGGCTCTTGCTTCCAAGACAAAAACGTTGCCCCAGAGCTATTCCTGCAGCCCAATGCTTTTATTTTCTAAAGAAAGGTTTGCAGGTTGGCAAGTGGTCTGCAACTCTAGTCCTTGGTGTCCAGTTCAACGGTTCTCCCTCACAATGTATTTTGGGATGCTGGACTTCAGATTCCACAGTGAGATGTCTTGGGAATGACTTGTGCAGAGTCTCTTGGGATCTTAGACTTCATGGGCCAATGTACAATTCTCACTCATTCAGTGCCCCCCGGGGACCTTGAACCTCAGGGGCCAGGGTGCAATGCACCTCTTGACAGTTTCATGCTCATTGTCCACTGGTACATTGGGCTTCCAATCCCAATGGGCAATCCATTTCTTAGCACTCACTTGTTTGATGACTCTTGGGATCTTGAACTTGCATTTTCACTGTTCAATGCCATTCTTATTGATCTCTTGATCGATGTCTCTTGGGATATGGGACTTTGGAACCAATTGTTAAACTACTTGTCTTGTAATCGCATATTTAATTCTCTACTGGAACTGTGACTTGGAATTCTAGTGTGCCACATTTCTTTTATTATATACAGTTGTTTAATGCATTATATCAATTGTGATTCCATATTCTCCTGTTGCTCACTTTTGTAAAGTGCTCTTGGAACTTTGAATCTGTGTTCTAGTGTACCATGGTTATCCTTATGCTCCCTTTATCAATGTACTCTAAGAACTCTGACTACATTTTCCAACCTGCATTGCCTCCCTTTTTGGTCAGTGTCTCAATGTGCTTTGGGAACTTTGACTCCAAGGTGAAGCATGCAGCGGTACTGCTTATGCTCACTTTCTCAACAGATATGAGAAACACTAACTCCACATTACACAATATATGTTTCTCCATAGGCTCACTTTCTCCGTGGGCTGTAGGAACACTGCCCCCATATTCCAGTAAGCAGCATGTCCCCACACTTTCCCGGTGGCTCCTTGCGCAGGGGCTTGGTCTTGGAATCTTTCCCCAGTCTTCTGCTGGCATTGTCTGAGAACCCTCACTCTCATCTTGATTCCATTAGCTGCCACCTGTCTACCTCCCAGTTCACTCTTCTTTTCATAGGTTTCTGACCGGGTAACCGCCTGTGGTTCTACTGGGACGCAGCCTCTGGAAACGCTCCTCTGCCTCTCACTTTTGATATTGATATTGAGGATTTATCACGTGCGTATCCTTGCGGAACCAAGCAGCAGGCACTGCATGTAGGCGCTGAAGGCAACTTAATATGCTCAGGTGGCCTCCTTAACTGTTCCAGATTAAAACAAACAGATGTGTTTTTAGCTTAGAGCGAAGCATAGCAAAGGAGGTGATGTTTCGCAAATCAGCTGGGATTAAGTTCCATAAGCGAAGGCCCTTAATGGAAAAGCAGCTGTCTCCCCTGGTAGCATACTGGGATGAGGGGACAAGCAACACGTTTTTACCAGATGATCGCAGAGTTCGGGGTGGCTGGTAGAGGTTGAATTTTTGATGCCAGATACTTGGGCGCTGAACCCTGAATACATTTATGTACCAGACACAGTGGCCCTCTTTCAGAGTTGGGCGGTAAGGGATACCGGGCACCGGTAAGGAGACCAGTGCCGGTAATCCCTTACCGCCCAATTCTGAGGTCCCTTAGCGGGAACTGTAAAGGATGTGAGGTCTGACCACACGTCCTTTACGGGTCCCGTTAAGGGACCAGGGTGCTAATAACGGGTCTGCTATTCGCGGGCCCGTTATTAGCGCCTTCCCCATTCCCATTGAGCCCTATGGGGGCTCAAATGGGGAATGGTTGGTTGAATGAGGAGTTACCGGGTCCTCCAGGGTCGGAATGTCCTGGTAAGTCCCCATTGAACCAGACCGGACCCGGACCCACTTTGGGAGGCAGCCATGGTGCCAATAGCACCATGGCTACCGCCCAACTTGGAATGACCCCCAGTGTTTGAAACTCAATCTTTCCCCAATGCAATCTTCTTTGATGAACAGAGATGGGGGCTCTCTTAGGTAAATTAAAAGTCAATCTGACAGCCGTGTTCTGGGCTACCTGGAGGCGATGTATTTGAGTCTCCGGGGGGCTCCCAGGAGGAGAGTGCTGGCATAATCAAGCCTAGAATTCACAGATAATCAAGCCTAGGGGGCGTGGCTTGGCGCCGATGGCGAGCGGTAGCTGATCCGCCGAGCTCCGGCCGAGACGCCGTTTCCTGATCCTTTTTCTCCGGCTCGCGTGCGACCCCGACTTCTGAGAAGGAACGAGCGGTTGGGCGAAGCAGCCCTGCACCTGAATAGTTGTTGGGCCCACCAAATTGGACCCCCCTGAGACTCCGGTGGCCCTGAATCGGTTCTCCCCCCCTCCCGTTCTTACTGGATCCAAGATGGCGCCCCGCACAGCATAGCGGTGCCTGCGAGGGGTACCCCCTCCCCCAACGGATTCCAGGGCCCGGCGGGGAGAGGCAGCAGCAAAAGAGAGGCTCCGCTCTTCTAGAGACCACCTCTACGGACCACACCATCACACACGGGGGCAGACCACAGCTCACGGCCCGATATTTGGCCAGGTGAAGGGCCCCACCAGTGATCTCACAAGTGAACTAACTTTTGAGGCCTAAAAACACCCGCAACCATCGCTCCAAGATGGCCGCCAAGAACAAGACCAGAGCCGCCACCATGGACTCCTTTGTTTCCACCAGGGCGAAGACCCCCACTCAATCCAAGGCCAGCTCCTCTGAAGTTGCCCAGTCGAGCGAAGAGGTGGCGGCCGATAACCACTCTCAGATACTTGATGCTATAGCCTCGCTAAAGACGCATATAGACTCCAAGATCGACGAATTCAAAGTCGATATTCAACTGATCCGCCAGGACGCTCGCAACTTAACGGAGAGGGTCGCGACCGTTGAACAGTCGGCAGAGGAAGCCTCCACGGCCATCACAGCCATAAAGTCCGAAGTTGTCCTCCTGAAGAGGAAAGTCACCTTTTTGGAGGAAAAGGCGGAGGAGGCCGAAGGTCGGGCCAGACGGAGCAATATCAGGATCCTGGGGGTCCCGGAGGGGAACGAGGGAGTAAATACCACATCCTTCGTCGAAACCCTTCTGCTACAAGAAATAGGGGCCGGCAAATTGACCCAGGGATTCTCTGTCGAAAGGGCCCACAGATCCCTTCAGAGGCGCCCTCCCCCCGGATCGCACCCCAGACCCATAATCGCTAAGATACTGAACTTTCAGGACAGAGAAACTATCTTACGGCGATCCAGGGAGGGGGGCCCCATCGAGCGAGGAGACTCCAAAATCTCCATTTATCCGGACTACACGCAGAAGGTACAAAGAGAGCGGAACTCATTTGTCCCGATAAAAGCCCGGCTCCGACAACTGAACCTAAAATATAGACTACTTTATCCATCGCGCCTAAGGGTTGTCTACAAGGAGAGAGTGGTATTTCTCGAGAACCCAGATGCGGCCAACATGTGGCTTGAGGATAATAACCTGGCGGATGGCAAGGACAACTCACAGACTGAGACCTAACCCCCCAGCGACCCCCATGTAAGAAACATCGCACGTGAGACCGGAATACAGAAGGTAATCCAACTACAGTTTTTTCATTTGGAAACGGCCTCGTTCGGCTCTGCCGCCAGGCCCTTGCCCCACCCCCAGCGTAGTATTTACCCGGTCTGGGCACCCGCCTGACCCAGCTCGCGCCCGACTCCCGGATGGGCTCCGACGGCTCGAGAGCGCCTGAGCACCGCGACAATGTTGTAGTTGCTGGGCGCACCAGTTTAAGTTTTGTTGTTAGTTTTATTAGTTGTACAGTCTTCATGCCTCTTTTGCCAACGCAGACCGAGATGGGTCTGGGACATGACACCGATGAACGAAATGCAGTGGTATCCCCCCTGCAGCCCACCCGAACAAGACTAAAGTGGAGTCGGACCCCAGAGTCCCACACCAAATCTGAAACTCGAACCGGATGGCGGCACAGCTTACTGTAATGACCTGGAATGTGCGGGGCATGGGCTCATACCTCAGGCGCAATCGTATACAGTCCTACCTCAGGAGGAAGAAAATCTCCATTGCACTCCTTCAAGAGACTCACCTCACGACGGAGGCCATGTCTAAAATTGCAGACCGATGGGCTGGGACTGTTAGAGGGTCCCCCTACTCTAAATACGCCAGAGGGGTGCTAATATGGATAAGCCCGGACGTCCCCTTCCAGATGGAGGGAAGTGAACAAGATAAAGAAGGGAGATTCACAGCGATTTGGGGCACATTGGAACAAACCCCAGTCTGCTTCATCAACTCTTACTTCCCTCATCACGGGATATCGGCGTACCTCGCCACATTGATAACGAAGCTGACTCGGTACCGGGACCGCACCTTCATATGGGGAGGGGACTTCAACTGTGTTGCTGACACGAGTGCAGACAGATCGCTGCCCCCCCCACGCCCGAGCAGCCTCACATCCGGTGCCTTGAGGGAAACTCTGGAGCAACTCAACTTAGTGGACATCTGGAGGGAACACCATCCGACCGACAGGTCCTACTCCCACTACTCAGCTCCACACGGAGTTCACACAAGAATTGACTATCTGTTCATCAATAAGGAACTTACCCCACACATAGCAACCACAGAATACCTGGGGCGGACGATCTCCGACCACTCCCCACTGACCATGTTATGGCAAATGAGAGGCCCCAGACCCCCGATCCCCATGTGGAGGATGCCGACCGCGGCACTTGCGGACCTCGAGTTCAGGGAAACCCTTGCCGAAAAATTGGAAGAATACTTGGAGAACAACATCGGTTCGGTCCCCTCCTGGGGCACATTATGGGAAGCAATGAAGGTGGTGACCAGAGGCGAAATCATATCGAGAGCCGGCGGAACTCGCAGGCAGTTGCGGAGAACCCTGGAAGCACAGGAAGCTGAGATCTCCCGACTGGAGTCCACATGCGACAACTCTATGGAGACAGAGACCAAGCTGAAGGAAGCCCGCACAGAATGTCAGCAGGCATGGGAAAGACTGGAAAAATTTGATTTCGCCACGCACACCGCCAGATCTCATAAAGAATCGGACAAACCGGGAAGACTACTAGCATGGCTCTGCAAACGGGAACACCCCAAACATCTCCCAGTGGAGATACGGGACGCTAATGGGTCATCCCACTCGACTCAGCTAGGGATCAATGAAGCCTTTGCTAAATTCTACACAGAACTGTATACCCACAAGACCCAGATTCCTGCTGCAGACATCATAGACACACTCGAGGAGATAGAACTTCCCCACATTTCGCTCGAGCAGAGAGAGGAGCTGGAAACCGAGATCACTCTTGAGGACGTTCAAGGGGCAATCAGGTCCCTCTCCAACAACAAAGCCCCTGGCAGTGACGGCCTCCCACCTGAGTTCTATAAAGCGTATGAGTCCATCCTTGCCCCAGTTCTCCACGAGGTCTACCAGGAGGCACACACGGATGGGATTCTCCCCAACACCATGAAGGAAACCATAATAGTCCCCATGCTCAAGCCACACAAATCGCCCACCGACTGTGAGTCCTATCGCCCTCTGGCTATGCTAAACTACGATGCCAAGATCCTCACATCCATATTGGCCCGCAAGCTAGCCAGGGTGGTGGGTTCCATCGTTCACGAAGATCAGAACGGATTCGTTCCTGGGCGCAACACCACTGCTAACCTCCGGAGGTTGCAGCATGTAATGGCCGAAACATATGACAGGGACGAGGACCTGGCGGTGTTGTCGCTCGACGCCATCAAGGCCTTCGACTCCATATACTGGGAGTGGATCAGGGAGGTCCTGAGAAGATTTGGCTTTGGAGGGGGCTTCATCAGGTGGGTTGAGGTCCTCTACAATTCCCCGACGGCGAGAGTAAGAACGGGAAGAGTGGTTTCAGCGGCTTGGGATATACAAAGGGGAACAAGGCAGGGCTGCCCGTTATCACCCATGCTGTACATACTGGGCCTGGAACCGATTGCATTATACTTCAGGCAGCAGCTTTTCGATGCTGGCATTAAGGTGGGCAATGCACACCACATAATATCCTTGTATGCAGACGACGTCCTTCTTTACCTAAGCTCCCCCGAAGTTAACGCGCCAACCGCGTTGGAGATACTGGACAACTATGCGAAGTACTCAGGGATCCGCTTTAGTAGGAATAAGTCCTCTGCCTTCCCCTTGGCGGGCTTACGCAACATTCCGGAAAACAATCTCCCAGAGATAGGAATAAGCTGGCAACTGGTCCAGTTCCGTTATTTGGGGATCAACATAAGCCACACCCCGCTACTCATGCATGAACACAACACCGAGGCCGCCATCACGAGTCTCCGAAGTTCTATAAAGTTTTGGTCCAAGCTCCCATTGGCCATGGTGGGCAGGGCAGCGATTGTCAAGATGATCGTACTCCCCCGATTCCTGTATTTCTTCGTAAACATTTGCCATTACATTAGACCGTCCTTCTTCAAGAAGCTGGAGGCCATCATCAGGGACTTCCTTTGGGGCCCACACAGGCATAAACTGTCGCTGTCCGTCCTCTCTCTTCCACACAAAGAAGGCGGAATAAAGTTACCGGATCTCCAGTTGTACTACCTGGCTGCCCAGCTGAGTCACATAACGAGATGGCTCTCGGATGAGCCTTCAGCAGAGACCGAACTGCTGAGGCAACCCTCGGACAATGTGATCCCCAAGGAGATCCTATGGCACCCTACATGGCAACCCCCGGTCCCCTCCATGGTGATTGACCTGGGAAGAAAGATATGGGCCAGGTCCTGCTGCATCAGGCGAATACGACACCCATACTCTCCGGACAATCCCATCCTAGCAGACACCTGTCGAACGGCTGCAGACATCTCTACGGCAAGGAGGTGGGAAGAGGCCGGCATTTACACATGGAGCGACATGTATGAGGAGGGAGAATTCAGGGATTTCGAATCTCTTAAGGCTGCCGATGGAATTCCCCCGGGCCAGTTCCTCTGGTACCATCGCCTCAAACAAACTGCTAAGAAACAATGGACCGGATGGCCGGAGGAGCCCTCCCCTGACCCTCTGCTACAAGAGATGCATGACCTCTCGGACGGCTGGAGACCTGTCTCCAGGCTTTACAGCAGACTATGTGATAAAACCAACCCTAAATGCGAAGATCTGAGGACAAAATGGGAGGCGGACCTTGAGACCCCGATTTCAGATAAAGAATGGGAAAGAGCGCTGATATTTCCCAAAAAAGTATCCAGGAACACCAGGTTTGGCCAGATCCAATTGAACGTTCTTTACAGGACATACATGACCCCACATAGGGTTGCCTCCTTCAATAAGACATCCTCCCCTGCATGCCCCTGGTGCGGGAATGATAAAGCAGATGTGATTCACATGTTCTGGACCTGCACCAAGGCGATGGCACTGTGGTCCAAGGCCAAACAGACCTGCATGGACGCCGGAATGACAAGATACGAATGGACTCCTGGCGAGTGCCTCCTGGGGACCTACCCCAGACCTAGCAAATCCAAGCACGCTGTTAAATTAATGGACATCTCATGTATCCTGGCTAAAAGAACAATAGCGATGGCCTGGAAGACGCCGTCGGGCCCCAGGCAAGAGAGATGGCTCAAAGAACTCGAGAGATGGACAACAGCTGAAACCAGGGCCTGGCAGGAAGGAATCACGAACAGTGGCGAAACCGAAGGTGGCACTTTGGAATCATGGAAGGCCCTCCTCAGAGACATACGCTTCAGCGCTGACTACAAACCCCCCTGAAGTCCCACACCACTGCATTGACACTGCTCGGATGCCGGCATTGGTGGAACCACCCCTGTGTTTGACCCCTCTTGCTTCCTGAAACTTTGGGTCATTGCCCCTAACCCACCCGTCCACTGTAAGTTTGCTACAACATGAAGACTGTTGTTGATTTGTTTGTTCCCCCCCCCTTGTTTCCCCCTCACCGTCTCCTCCCCAGTTCAAACCAATGTTGATTTCTTGTTGTATTGCACGTTTTCTTTTTCTTTTTTCTATCAAAACCAATAAAATACGTTTTAAAAAAAATCAAGCCTAGAATTCACCATTGTCCCTACAACTCTTGCGTGTTCAGTTTTAGGTATAAATGGCAAAATGGGTTTCAGAATTCTAAGTTGATTTAAAAAGAAGTTCACTACTTCCGAAACCTGAGCTTTAACATCCAGTGAGGCTTGCCATATGTCACCAAGATTGTTCACCTTACTAGAGAAGAGGGTATCTGTATCAAATATTTTCAAACATTGGAGTCTAGATAATTCTTGATCAGATGTTTTGGGCCAGGCACAATAACTTTGTTGTTTTCTGGGTTGAGCTGAAGCTTGCTTTCGGTCATCCAGGTTTTAATCGCATTGGCACATGCAATAATTCAGTCAGTTACTTCAGGTGCAGATTTTAATCTAACATACATGTGTGCATCGTCAGCATAGGAATGATCTTGCAGGCCACATTTTAAGAAAATCGTTCTTCACAACATCCCAGAGCCCACGTCACTGACGTGGGTCTCGTGTTGTCCTCGCTGCTGATCTAAACCTCCATCCCACTGGTCTTTGTGACTGTATGCCCCACAGTCTGACGTGTACATTTGCAACTTCGTGTTTTTAAGACTGTTGCACCACTCCTTGGAAAGGACTCCTTCCTTTCCACTCCAAAATGTTGCATCTTTTTCCTGTGGCCAGAAACTGGTCACGAACAAGGACTTATATCCCACCCGTGCAGCCATCTAATGAAGGCCTGTAAACCCTGCTTGTGCAAAGCGCTGCAATGCTTTCCAGCGCTAGGACACTGCTCAATAAACACCAACAAATAAATTGCAAAATTCCTGAATTGCATTGTTTAATTTCATGGTGATACTGCTGAAAGCTTTGCTGTTTGAGAATGAGTTCAATCATGGACTTTATACTGGCAAAATGACTGTGTTTTGCCTCTGTGGGGACACGGGAGCCACAGTGGTCCGTCCTCGGTGGGTCATGCCACTCCATCCCTGGCTGGCAAGACGGTAGCGTATCAATCAGAGCCAATGCACACACGGGTTCCAACTGTTGATTTTCACTGCAGGGGGACAGACATTCCACCACCCTGAATATAAGCAAGCAGCCAAACACATTGAAGCAGCTCGACCCCTGCCCAGATGGTGATGGCGCATTTTATAGCACATTTTTCTGAGCAAACCGGGGAAGAAATGGCCAGAATCCACCCAAAGGCAGCACTGAATATATAACACCTCAGCAACAGTTACTGAACCTGCTGCGCTACCTTTGCACTCTTGCCACTCACCATTCAAAGAACTTAGGCTGTGGATCCTAATACTGCTCAAAATCCCTCCATTACATGCAGTTCATGTATACGGCTTTAAACCCAATAGGATTGTATCTAAAGCACCATTGCACTGCCACCCATCATATAGGATGAACGGCCAGAAACTCCAAATTGTTAATAATTTCTACAGGGGTAAAGTGAAGCTCCTGCACCGTGGCTAAAGAGCTATGGGGGCAATTGCCCCCGCCCCTGCGCACCCCATGTAGTCACTGTTTGTATGTTACCATGTCAGCTCTAGCAGGCAACCAGGCCTTCACGTGGACTGTTGCCCAGCCCATCTCGAAACACACAAAGCTGAATAAAGCCCCCCAGGAAGGGTCCCTAATTTTAGAGGAGGTCGGCGTGGAACTTGGAAGTGACTTTTCCCCACATCCCTGGCCCCTCTTGTCCTCCAGCACCCGCGCAGACATTCGTATGTGGAATTTGGTTCGATGTGAAAATGTCCCCAGGGAAAAAGTTGCCAGGTAGGCGATTTCTTTCCCTCACGCCTGAAAGCCTTCCCCCACATTTTCTAGGATGGGTAATAATTACTAATCTAACTCCACTCCTAGAATATTTGGGGAGAGTGCTTGATTTTCGTGAGAGTACCAAATTTGGCGAAATGTCGTCCTCTGGTGTGGTGGCAGGGTTCCTTTCGTGAAGTGTGTTCACTTCTCAAATAGTCATTCACAGTGTATCTTTCCCTGCCTTTGTCCTGTGGAGAACTACAGAGATGCAGTGCATGTTTGATGATCTCATTATTCCTTTCAAAGTAAACCATACTTTTGTTGCCTACTTTGTTCTTTTTAAGATTTCTTATATTTTGTCAGGCTCCTTTATCATGTGGCTTAGTGCTTGGAGTCAGCTTTATTGAACACAGCATTGGTTTAGCTCTTTAAAGACAACTGGGCACAAAGCATTGAGTGTTGGTGTAAAGCTAAAGATTGGAGCGGAGGAGATACAAGGAGTCATTCTGCGTTTGGCGGTACAGTAACAAGTGGTGGTAATACTTTTAAAGATAATGTATCGGGTGGTAACAGAATCACTGCCATTTTCTACTGTGACTGGAGGAAACAGCCACTTCAGTCCTCTGAGTACCCCTATGAAGCACCCACTAAAAGCTTCTCTTGGATTAGGAGAAGGAGCCTCTAACGCAGTCTGTGGAGGAATCACCTCCTATAATAATTATAATAATAATCTTTATTTGTTTTAGTTCAAAAATGAACTTTAACCAAATAGATATACAATAAATATATTTACACAATACTTACACAATACGATGTAGTATAATAACATATGTAGCAAGTTTAAAGATTAGAAAAAGTTCAAAAAATAGAAGTCAATCATTTAATTAAGCATTTTATCTGTTCCAAGAGTGGTCGGATATTTACAATCATCAAACTATGAGTAAACAGTTTATTTGTGACCATAGGTTGAACAAAGCGATATGAGCAGCATCAGAGTCAGTGTTTAGGGTCCGGTGCCAAAAGTGATCAGACTTGATGGAGTCAGACTCACCTACAAACTGTCCCACTGTGCACATGCATCTTGAATCCAATTTCGCGCATTGAGTTAAGACATGTTGTGGGCTTTAGAGTTTGTCTGAGCTTTTACAAATGCGGCCGGTTCGAGATTCCCTGAGCCTTTATATGTTGGCACCTTGGGCCACAAGCAGGGGAAGTTGGTAGGTTCTAAGGAATAAAATAAAACTATGTACACAGGGATTAGGGCACTTGATCAAATAGCACTGTGTTTGCAAGTATTTGTGGGAAAGTCCCATCTTGAAGATGTAATTATGACGTTTTTCCAAGTGTACGTAGTTATTCAGCCAATCATGACGTTGCAACTTCCTCTTAAATATGATTTTTAGCATTGGGAAACCTGTGCCGCATTCAAAATCAGGTACCCAGTTAATTTCCCGAAAACTTTCTTCGTTAAGGCACTGAAAATCAGGGGTTTTTGTTTTGGTCATACATTTTGAAGCCCTCTCAAGCATACTCAACAGGGGACATTTAGGTGTAGACCTTGCTTTTATATATAGCAGGCCATGACGTAGCATACACTGCATTCTCATAGAGGTCCAACCCAGTTCAAGTCTTAAATAAGCCATAAGTGTAGACTGCGCGGGAGACAGACGTTTCCTCCAAAAGTTCCCAAGGAGAACATCAAGACACTGCAAGTCGTGCATGGCCAAAGCATCAAGGCCATATAGGATGGCGGGACAAAACACTGGTTATATAACTTGATGGTCCTGCAAGGGAAAACGCTGCAGTAGATTTAGTGATGTGGTTTATGGCGTCGGTCAACTGGCGAGCGTTACGTTTTTTAATTCAATAAGGTTATGAATCTGGCAGATAGCTCCACTCCTAGATAAACATAGTTCTCGACATAGTCAATAGGCTGAGTTCAGTTTCCAGTCGTACCCTTTGTATCTTACCCCCTGAGGCAACCATCATTTGTGTCTTGTTCATGTTGATTGACAGCTCAAATCTCCTAATATATTCAACCAGGGTTTTAAATTTAGCTTTCACCCCTTCTATGTTGCGATCTATCACTACAAGAACGTCAGCATATAAAATGCTAGGTATAGTGGAGTCACCTATTTTGGCAGAAAAACCACAATTTGAAACCAGTATAGGGGGAGGTCTGCCAGATACAGGTTAAACAACAGGGGGGACAGAGAACACCCCTGTTTGACCCCAATGTTTATATCGACCCTCGGAGAGAGTGTTCCGGCGTCATCGAGCCGTACATAGACTCCAGTATCAGTGTGAAGCATAATGAGCATATTCCCGATCCAAATAGCGCAGCCCATAGTTCTCAGCTTTTGCCACAATATGTCCCTGTTTACCAAGTCAAAAGCTGCGCTGAAATCAACAAATATAAGATAAATGGCTGGGTTACCTCTCGTTGCAGCTTCTTGTATCATTACCCGGATGTTGTGTGTGGTACTAAATCCAGGTCAAAAAACAAACTGGGTAGGATGTAGTATAATATAACCCGTGATCCAATTTTGTAGGGCAACTAAGACAAAGGTAGTTAAAAATGTCCCAGTAACATCGAGGAGAGAGAGTAGTCTGTAGTTTTCAGGCCTCTCTCTATCCCCTTTTTTTGCATACAGGGAGTAAGATTGCCTGTCGCCAGAGTTCAGGAACCAATCCCTTGTTATAGACTTTTTCAAATAGAGTCTCCAGAATTTGAGCCCAGATAACCGGATTTCCCTTTAAGACAGCATTTGATAGGATGTTCGGGCAGGGCGCTCTACAGCTCTTTAATTTGAGAATAGCCTTGAGGATTGCATCAGCACCAATTTTCAGTGTAAGGGGGCCCCTCCCCACCTTTTTACCTCCCATGAGAGGTGCCCGTACAAATTTATTTTTAAAAAGTTAGACCATTTACCCACCGGGGTAGGGTTAACAATCAGACAGTTTGAGTCTCCTGTTGCCCTTGATAACAGTTGCCAGATTAGCCTGGAGTTTTTGCCACATAATGCGGCAAACATCTGTTGCCACCCCTGGGTACTGTTAGATGCTCTCCTTCTTTTAAGCCACTCCCTGTATCTATTTTTGACCTTCATCGTCCTGGCTTCCACCTCGCACTTCATACCCCCCACATACATGGCTTTTCTAATGTGGCAATGCATTTGTGGTTTGGCGCCTCTAATCTCTATGTCAGAGGCATGTTTATGTTGGGAAGGATATATGCTATTAGGTTTTTTGCACATAGTACCTGCTTCCAAAGCGAGTAAGTGTGTACGGGCGGCCATCATTCACATTCAAGAATGCAAACCTACCGGCTTCCAACTTTAAAAGCCTATATGCTGCTCTAGAGGCCTTGTCAATGTTTCGGGGTATCCAGCCTAACCTATTCCCGGCATGATTGATACCTGCCCCCCTGGGCACCAACGAAACATTTTTTCAAATTAGGTATACGTAGGGATAGGGCCAAAAGATGGCGGTCAGTGTATACTGTTCCCTAGACCACCAGGTATTCCACCCTCTCTGCACATGAATTACAGCCGAGGAAATAGTCTAGCATAGAGTGCTTGATAGCCATCTGCCAGGTAAAGTGGCCGGGTATATCACCGGGAGTACCACCATTAAACATGACAAGGCCCCCATTCTTTTAGGAAAGAAATCCATTTGGCTCCCTTGGAGTTACCGCGCCCCTTCAGCATGACACTGGTAGGGGCCACAGACCCATACGCAAGACCTGATTGTTTGTCTATACAACTAGCATTTAGATCGCCTCCCAAAAGGAGAAGATCGTGAGTCTCAGTCCTTAGCCAGTTGGCACAGATATTATCGATATCTTCATGTAAGTCATCGAGATTAGACAATGTTGGTGATGCGTATACATTAATCAGTAGTAAATTCTGAGGTACTCTGTCTCCAATGTCCAAACCCAGTTCGATTGCCAAAACATTAGTTGGACTGCAGATCATTTTTACACAATAGATGGGTACAGTCTGCCTAACCCCTATAACAAGTGTCCCTCTTATGGCAGGTGACTTAAACAAAGAGAACCCCTCTAAATAGATCTTTTTGATCAATCAAGCCTCCTGTAATAAAATGATATCAAATTCATGCGAAAGACACATGCAGCCACTAGGGCTCACGAAGTGGCAGTGCCCACGGGTACTCCAGGGTGCCACCTTCAGCAATCAATTTGGCTGCGCGAGATGACTCAGCAGAAATGTTCTGAACCATTCCCATCCCTTGGCGCCCTCAGGCAATGATGGGGGGGAATTGCCAGTAGCCAGCCCTCCAGTTATGATTGGTGTTTGGGCCCTCCTACGCAGGCAGTGCAGGTACTCGCTGCTGCATGTAACCATGGTGACTGGAGGAAACAACCACTCCTTACTTTGCAGTAGCCGAGGAGCAGCCAATCACCAACAGCAGGCCTTTGGAAGCCTTGGCATGCACGGAGAAAGTGCATCATTTGAAATGTCTTCAGATAGTAGCTGCTGCTCCTAAATCACCACAATAACTGGAGGAGGCAACCCACAGAGCTGCTCAGTATCCCCAGGAAGGAGCTAGTGTAATTGTCGCCTATATTAGAACACCAGCTTGGATGGGAAGAGCCTAGTCGTTGCTGCCTAGTGGCTGAATGTGTTCCTCCATTGCTCACACTACCCCTATATTGTGCACCATCTTGGAGGGGAGTGCCACTCCAGAAGTGTTTAGTAGCAGTACCTGAAGAACGTAATCACATCTCTCCAGAGATGGGCTCTGCACCTGAAGGAGGACACAGCACGAAAGCCTGCACTCATGTGAGGGAGGAGGAGGCTGCAATGCGGCAAGGAGGGGACCACTGCAGGCTGGACTCTCACAGGGCTCCATTTTCCCCACAAGGATGCAAACACCCACTCATCACAGGCAGAATGCAACACCTGGAAGTGGAGATAACCACCAAGCAAGTCCTCCCGTGAACAAGCACACAGCATGATGGAAGCCCGGTGCTTTAAGTGGCCCGGGTCTATCCTGGGCTCAGACCCACCAGGGTCAAAAACGTGCTCTCGAGCATGGGCTGAGCCAGTGCCCCCCCACCTGTTTTCTCTGTGCTAAGTCAATGAAAAGATGATGCGTAACAGTACTGCTCTTCACCACTGGATGTCACTGTAACTCATGTTTAGAATCACAAAATCAATGCCAAACATTTGGAGTTAATTTGTTTTGTAATATTCTGAAGGTAAATTATAATATAGCGAATGTTGTTTGACTTTTGCAAGATATTAGATTGATGGCTTGTCATTAGAATGATTTAAAACAATATGTATAAATGATGGATTACCTCCAAAAGAACGGATGGATTGCAACCTGAATGTACCTCTTTTAATCTGATTTCATTTTATATTTGAATACTTTTTTATTTGAGTTGATTTTTCGAATGCTAATTAATTATGTCATAGTTCATGCACCTTTTAAATTGGTTTTGACGTCCTTTCCCCCCAGGTACGGAACCTTGGCCGCGTTGTTAGGCCACTTCTTTAGTTCCATGGGCCACATGTCTTTCATAGTTCCTTTGCTACGTGTGATTCTTGGGGTGCCTGCTCACAAACATTGTTTTGCAAACTGCTAGGGTTCCCCCAGAGATGTCTTATTCCACGTAAAGCACTGCGTAAGCATCAGTAGCATTGGGTCTACAGTCTCACGCTTGACATAAGCCTCATTTTCACCAGCAGAGTACAACAGCTGGCAACGATGACTACTTTATTGGCCACTGCTGGCAAGAGAGCACAGCAGGCCGCCCAGCAAACAGCGTCACAAGCCTTTGAGTGACAACAGAGAGGGAACTGTGTATGCCCCAGGCACACCTGATCTCTAATGGGAACCCGGACCTGAGACCCAATCACACCTGCTGTAAGGCCTGATATGAGCCTCATTAGTACCCGGCATAGGTTGTGGGGGCAGCCTCTCAGTCAATGAGAAGGCTCGGAACTGGGGCGTTACCAGCAGTAATGCCCCCGCTCCAAGCTTCCTCACAGCTGGAGGCCGCCATCTTCACCTGCCGGGGAACGATGTAAGTGTGGTCGCACTCTCTCTCTCCCCTTCCTTCTTCCCTATCCACAGAATTCCCTCCCCACCCCAAATCCCCACGAACCTTCTTTAAAGTCAATTTCGGGAGCAGACGCGCTTGGTACACTTCTGTCCCAAGCGCGTCCGCTCCTGATCTGCGACAGGCCATCATGGAAAGGAAGAAGGGACTACACATAGTCCCTTCTATCCTTTCCATGGCATCCATTTTTTAGTTTACTTTTTTTAATGGGTGCCATGGAAAGAGAGAATGGACTATATGTAGTCCCTTCTCCCGTTTACATGGCAGCCTTTTTTTTCGTTTACTTTTTTCAATGGCCGCCATGGAAAGGGAAAATGCACTTTGTTTTCCCTTCCCCAGTGGCCATTTTATTAAAAAAAAAAAAGAAATCCTGTTCCGAAATGCCAAAGCTTTTCAGAACAGAAACAAGAATGCTTTTAGTACCCTGGTCTTACGGGCCGGGGTACTAATATCAATAAGCCCCTCACAGGGGGGCATTACGACTTCAGGTAATACCCCGGGGCATTATCTGAAGTGGTAATACCCCCCCCATGCTCGGGGATTATTGCTTAAGTAACACCTGACCTAGCGTAAAGACTAAGATAAGTCTCAGACCAACCTGATCCTTCATGGGATGCCTGATGTAGGATGGTGACCCCCTGTCCTACAGCCCTAACTAAACTCTAATATGAGACGTGATGTAGCCCTCGGCCACACGGGATATAGCTGAAGGCCTGGCACACTCTAATCCCATGTTTCCTGTGTGTGGAGAGTGGTCTGGTGTAAGTCACAGTCACACCTGATCTAGTGGAAAGCCTGAAGTAAGCCACTCTCACATCGGATTTCTAGAGGGGAGCCCATATGCATGGCGTAGTCGCACCTGATATCTGATGGGAGGCCTTACATAATCCTCAGCCACACCTGAGCCCTGGTGGGAGGCCAGGACGGCATTGCTAGGGGGGAGCTGAGGGGGCTATAGCCCCGGGTATTTTGGCTATAGCCCCAGATAGAAGCTCAGGTGCTACAACCCAAAGACCCGAGTCCCGACAGTCCCGACATTAGCTTAGGCCCGGATCTTGGATCTTTTCCAGACCTACCGACACCCCTGGGAGGCTTGATGTGAGTGTCCATCCCATCAGATCTCTCATGGGAGGTCTGATGTAGGTGTGAGGCCCCCCCCTCTGTCCTATATGCCCACCTCAACTCTAACACGATGCCTGAAGTAGCCTTCGGCCACCATGGATCTGGCTGAAGGCCTGGCACACCATGCTCCCCTGTGCTCTCCAGTGGAGGGTCAGGGGGTCTGTGTCCCATCTGACATCTTGCGTGAGGCCTGATGTAAGTACACCTCAGGCCCACAAGAGGTCTACAGAGATCTCAGACGGTATTAGGGGAGGGTGATGGGACTCTGGGAAATGGGTTGGCTGGTGGGGGGCATACATGGAAGAGTTGCCCCTTCTCAAAATGACAGGCTATTATGCAAGTCTATGCAAAACGGACGAGCATACTCGTCCTTGGCACTTAAAGGGTTTACAAAAAAAGAGAAGTAACGATGTGGTTCGCTAGAGAGCTCCAAATGTAATTACCTTTTAGAGGCAAAACTTGAATACATTTCTTGTGGCTAAAATGCAGAACCTTCGAGTTGATGCGATATTGTTCATTTATGCATAAAACGTTATCGTTGGTATCCTTGAATGGTAAACGCCTGCGTTTTGTCTACCAGGAGTGAACGTTCCTGTGCTATCTGAGCAGGAGAGCAAGCGTGCTGAACCTGCACTTCGAGCTGAAAAGAAGTAAGGCAGCAGACCCCCTCAGACTGGCACACGAGGATGAAAGCACATGCAATCAATGAGCCACTTATGGAGAGCGTCCAAATGCAAGCACGTCGGCCCCTGGCACCCCCGCCCCCGCACCGCGGAGAGTGCTCTTGAACACAGTAGTGCTTCCCTGAGTGCGTGGGGAGCCGGTACACAGGCCTTCCAGAGGGTGCGGACCCCAGGGGCCATGTGCTTTAGAGCTCCACGCCAGTGGGCACGCAGGGCAATTTGCCAAGTGGCTCTGTGCCATTTGTGGCGTCTGCAGGCAGGCCTCGCTTCAGAAGCACCACCCTATGAGCTGCTGTCCATGCTTGCCATTAGCAGCATGGGCATGAGAAAAGACACGGGGCCACAAAGGCATCCAGGTTTTGGGGTGGTAGAACATACATGCCAACATGGCACATTCCATTCGGGAGGTGCTTGTCCTGTCATGGTGATTTTTTCTTTGCGTTTTGGGACTTGTAGTTCTGCACTTATAATGGGAACTGGGAAAGACTACAAGTCACAGATTGGAAGAAAAGCACAGGCCTGGATGAGCATCTCTCGAACAGGGTGGGGGCATGGTGCCATGTGTGGGGAGGGGGGGGGGCACCTCTGCTTAGTGGCATTGATAAACTGGGCGAGGTAGAAGGAGATTCTTTGGCGTTGCAGCACAGGGGCCCATCATTTATTTTGTTTGCAGGCCTAATTGAGGAACCCCGAAACTCAAATTCCCTAGAGGTGGGGGGTCTTGAGAATTCATACGTAGCACTGAGCAAAGGGCTTGTTTGGCTATAAAATCCAAACATAAGGAAAGCCAGCAAAAGATCCATACCCGGCGTCCTGCCTCCCCAACCCCACAACAAAAAAGCTATACCTGGTGCCCTGCCTTCCAACCCCCAAATCCCGAAACCCATACCTGGGCCCCTAGCCCACAAACCCCAAAACCCATACCTGCCACCCTGCCTCCCAACTACAAAGCCCATACCTGCCACCCTGCCTCCCAACCCCAAAACACAAAACCCATACCTGCCCCCAACCCCAAAACACAAAATACATACCTACCACCCTGGCCCCAGCCTCAAAACACAAATCCCATACCTGCCACCCTGCATCTCAATAAACAAAACACAAAACCCATACCTGCCACCCTGCCTCCCAACCCCAAAACACAAAACCCATACCTGCCTCCCAACACCAAAATGCAAAACCCATACATGCCACCCTGTCTCCCAACCCCAAAACACAAAACCCATACCTGTCACCCTGCCTCCCAACCCAAAACTCCAAACCCATACCTGCCACCCTGCCTCCCAACCCCAAAACTCCAAACCCATACCTGCCACCTTGCCTCCCAACCCCAAAACACAAAACCCATACCTGCCACCAAGCCTCCCAACCCCAAAACACAAAATCCATACCTGGTCTCCTGCCTCCCAACCCCCCAAAACTGAAAAGCAATACATGGCGTCCTGCCTTCACAACCCCCAAATCTCCAAACCCATACAGCGTAAAACACATGGCACCCTGACTCCCTAAATCCACATACTGAATCTGTTGCTTGGTGTTCTGTCTCTCCGCTCCATAACACACAACCCAGAACTAGTGTCTCAGTTCTGTTAGATACAGGCACAGCAAGATAAAGTGATTTCCCAAGATGAAGTAATGGATTAAGAGGTTATGTCAGGGTTTCAGCCCATTCTGCATTTAAGGAAAGTGACCACATATCTCCTCCATTCTAGCTGACACATATTGAGTTAATGCATGGCTTTAAATGGCTAAAAGAAATCTCTGTTTTTATAGAGAGACGACTTGAAATGTACACAAGTCACATTATAAACCAACCTGACAAATATATCAATCTTTGCGCTAAGGAAAAAGAGTATGAATGTAACTTTATTTCCTCTTTTTGAATGGAACGTAAGTAACAGACATGAAAGTAACGTCAGCCTAAAATAATCTCCTTTGAGTTTTGCAACTGGACGCTTAAGTGCACACAATAACACATAAATGTGTAATAAGGTCACTTGCATGCAGCCATTGTCTGACACATGTATACGGGTTGTTATTAGGCCGGGGATGAAGAAAAAAGAAGTTGCACATAAAGCAAATGATGTTGTGTGTGTGTGTGTCAAAACAGCAGACATCGTGGAATAAACTGGACAATTTATCAAGGGAGGCCAAGAGTGCACATTGTGAGATGAGGGGGTTTCAGGCTACCAATGGGCGCATGCAGTTCTTTTGCACACGTGGCCTGCTGTAGACAGTTAGCCACTCCTTGCAGCCAGGCACTTTGAGCACTTCTCATTGAGATGCACCGCAGGCTAGTGATATGAGCAAGGCTGTACATGTACATAGAGACTCTGGAGGGAGCAAGGATCTGTGCTTGGCATAGGACATTAGGCAGACACCGCACACCACCATTCAGGAAAGGTGAGCAATTCTCTTTCTTCCAGGCAGGACTCGGTGTGTTTGTGTGTTCTAGCCAGTGGTTTGCTTTGAAACTGGAGTCAAGATCAAGCCAGCCTTGGCCCAAGCCAGCCTTGGCCCATCTTTCTTACCTGCCTCGAGCCCTGATGGCAGGGTTCAATGAATACCTCCGCCTGCCTCCTTCCTTAGCCAGCAAAGATAGATAACTCAGTGGGTTAATGCACTTGCTACAGAGATCGGTGTGCTACTCCCAGAAGGTCACACCTGCCAATACCTAGGGTACAGGCTCTTCCTGCAGCACTATTGAGTTGGGCAAACAACAACGGACACTATTTGAGCACTCTGTAAAAAGGGCACTATCACCCATCCCGATAAAGCCTGTGTAATCCGTGCAGGTGTCGCCATGGAAACCGGCCCTGCGTACTGTCTGCAAACGTACGAACGTTTGCTCCTCGCTTTTTCTCCTTGCGCGCCTCTCCCGAGGACCCTCGGTACTAACAACGTCTTGCGAGTGGGGGTCAAGGGGCTCAGGCTGTCTTAAATTCTTTGGGTTCTTTCCTCTCCACACTGCGTCGTGGCATTTGTGTAGGACAAGGGTGAAAGATAGAGTGGCCATCCCCAGGGAAGCACAGACATTTAGAAAAAGCACAAATCAGAAATGTGAATCCTCGTTAACCCTTTCAGTGCGGGATGGTTTAAGCTCCCAAGCATAAGCCCTGTTTCTAATGTTGAGCGACTGGATCCCGTTTTGGGGCTTTTTTTCTCTCTCCACAAAAATGTGTTTGTATTGTTAATTGGGATTCTTGATCTACTTTTCTCCCGTTTCTGAAAATGCCGAAATGATACGAAATCTGGTTTTATAAAAAAATTAGAAAACAAGCATTGGCAATGCCAACAGTTTAGGCATTTGTGTAGCCATGGGAAAGGCACTTGCCGGGCATTGCCATATTGGTATTAACGGGGCATGCACGGTTGCAAGTGCAAAATGGTGCCTTTACCTAGGCATCTAATAGCAGTGCAAATTATACACAAGCCAAAACTGCTGGCTTTGCCAATGCTTGTTTTTAATAGGACTTCAGGTGAAGGACACGCAGAGTGTTTATAAATCGAGTGGCTGATGGTAGACCTGGTTTAGACATTTTTCTGACACTAGTGTGTTTATACACCAATTAAGTCATTGTCCTGGGACGATAGCTCAATGGCAGCGTGCTCGCCTTGGAAGCAAGACGACACGAAGCAACACAGGTTCGATCCCCGGGTCCGCGCTTAGAAACCTCTGGGTATTTAAGCGCGTTATAAATACGCAACTAATTCAAACAATTAACAATTCCTGTAACAGCGCCTCGATGCCCGCGGGCTGTGTGAGCGCTTTAAAAATGCAAAATAAAAATAAAAAAAATATTTACTCTGTAACACCTGCTTTGAAAAAACACTGGCAGGCAGCAGGCACTTTGAGTGCAAAGGGTAAGGCTTGATTAAAGCGAGCTGAAAGAGTTCCCATGAGGATGAGGATGTGTGCAGGGATGGGATCTGGGTGGGAAAGTCTATAGGGATTAGCATGGCCATGGGCAGACACATGGGTGGGCAAATAACCAAACAACACCATAAAGTATTGTATCCCTCCTCATCTGCCATGTCTCCCTATCTGTACTCTCATGGAATAGCTAACAGCCCAAACTAATAATCAAGCTAAAGGTGTGCCAAAAGGAAAGTGCGCTTTTCTACAGAAATAATGAACACAAATCTAATCGCTATTTGGAGCCTTTCCCCATCACCATTTACAGTTGAAGATGCTCTGTTCTGTACCAAAAATAAAGAGTAGATCTGGGGCCCGGGTAGGAGACTGGGCACTGCGGGAGCAAGGTGATGGTGCGACGCGTGTCAAGGGGTTGCGGCCAGGGCAGGTTGACAAAAGAAGGAGGCCCCTGAGCTCCTTTTCATTCGTTCTCTCACTTGGAACTTTTACATGTCGCCTTTGCAAGATCCTTCGCCTGAACTCGCTCATCTGAACCCACGCCTAACACCTCCCTGAACCATGCTGCTGCCACACAGGCCCGGCCACTTGATGAACCTGTGCTGTAGTGAATCCAATTCCTGCTGGACTCCATAGTCTAGGCCTCAGATACTTTATCTCCTGTGGCGTGAGAGAGGGCCCTAGCGATGACCATCCATAAACCCAAGCTCCCATCCTGGGACATGGCGGTGATGCTGTGCGTGAGGTAGGCCGCAGCAGCCCCGTGGATGCAATCGAAGAGTCTGCAGATACATTTAAGAAGAATTCTCCGCGCTACTGGAAGCCGGAGCCGGCTCCTGCAAGCAGCCTGGACATGTCCGCTTTTTCCACCTGCAGAAACCAATCTGTGTTGCGGCAGCACCTGGTGTCTGCCAAGAGGCTTCCTAGAAGTATCACCGGGGAATGCATTCCAAGGGTCCAAGCGCCTACTCGCCCAGGCTCCTAATACAAATGCACACTCTTCCAATGGCATGAAGGGAACACCCCCACAGAGCCCCCTGGTATTCAAATAGCATCCTTGTGAAGGGCCTGGACCTTTAAACATCAGGTGAATGGGGCACGCTGGACCACTCTAGCTGGCTTCCCCCTGCCAGCTAGAGTCCAGCCAGGCAGACAAGCCTATGCAGGTGTCATGAATGTACACTCAAATAGATTTCTGTTTAACTGCTAATACTACAAAGAGGTATGCATTACCTTCCTAAGACAGTTTCTGAATGATGGAAATGGTTGCAAAAGGTAGTAGGATTATTAAAAGTTTTTAAAAAAGTAGTCAGACTCTGGTCCTGACAGTTCCCACTCACTTCGACCTCTGCTGATGTCAAAGTTGATTAGTATATGGCGCAGCAGTCATTGTTAGAACTTCTCTGTGCTGCAACCTTCTCTGAAAGTGAAGTCACTGCACATCCCAGGTATCCAATATATGACAGGCTTACTGCGTGATTGCACTTTATTGGTCAAAGGTAGGAAATCATTGCATTTTCAATTCAAGAACAGGGTCTTTGGTGTAGATCGCCGAAAAATGTCTATAGTCTTAGGGGACGATTCATGGAAAAGTGTGCATTTGTTGCTCGTCCACTCGCAGAGACGCTCTGGGCTTGTACACAATCCTTGCAAGTCCCGGAACAGTCCCGCGCATTCAGTTCCATGAATCGCTGAACTGGGATTTGCACGCAAATCGCAGATTTTCCATGCAAATATTTCCATGAATCTGGCCTTAAGTCTCAGAAAATGCAAAAGATGCTGAAAACAACTGCCCCGATAGACTGCCTTCATGTGCACCTTAATCAGTGCAAATCTATGCCTGTATTCCTCTAGTCACAAGGACACCTGGCACCCACTGCCATATGATTACTAAACCACACATGTTGCACACATGCAAGATTCCCAGATCCGTGGCAGTCAACATAACACACGTATGTGTATAGAGTGGCCATGCACCCCTGCAGGAGTGCCCTGTCGAAGTAGACAGATACCAGATGTGTGTTGTTGCCCACTCAGTGCTACCCAGTGAACCTGGGACCATGGGGTCAAACACTGATCTCTGTAGTGGATGCTTTAGTATACACAGCCCCAGACCCAGCTGAAGGGGAATTGCCCGCCTTCAAAACATATGGGTAACCTACACAAAAGCGCAATCGACAGGTAGTGTGCTTGGGTGGTTTTTAGTAGCATTCAAGTAGTCCCCCCAAATCATGCAGAAATAACGTGCTGCCACTAAATGTCAGGCAGTGCTTGCTGCATGCCCACACTGTGCATGGGTGGAGTGGCACAGCTCCTGGGGCAGAAAATGCCCAAGCTGCAGTCACTTTTGAGTGCAATCACAGCACACTCGCGTCCCTCGCATTTTGCAAGTGGTAAGTTTAGTTTGCTTGGGGCAGTTCTGTACCAAAGGAATCTTGGCAACATGACACATGTTTGAAAAGCAGAAATGGTACCGATACAGACACTGAAAATACTAATAATGATACAAATGAACAGATCCCATTTCAGGAGCTCAAAGTAAAGTGTGAGGCAAAATGGGCGCCGTCCCCAGCAGTCTGCGATATACCGCCCGCGCGCCCTCAGGTTGCACACTCACATTTACAGCGAGTGATGGGGTGCCTGCCCCACGTCTGTGTCTTAAATCAGTCACATATATCGCAGGATAGGACAAACTCAGGGGCTCACTTGTCCTAATGACGGACAATTGTGACACCCATACAGTGGTCGAAGTGTACGAACAGAAGTAGTGGAAGTATGTTCCCTACTGGCTTGCACCACTCCCCACAAACCCCATCGCCACACACACAATACAAACCCCAAAACACATGTGCCTGCTGTTTAGGGGAACGTTCAGTCCAGTGCACTGAAAGTGCAAGTTTCGACTTCTTCCCACACTTTTATTTTAAAATGAAACCGTTCCGGAACAGTTTCTTTTTAAGAATAAAAGTATAGGAGCTGTAAAACTAAATTAAAAGCAGTAGAGGAGCATAGAAGAAGGACTGAACATACATGGACCTCAAGCCAAGGTCATGAATTTCTCAGCCACAGATGCATTCTTGAGGCTGGCCATATCGATATCTGTGGCTGGGAGTGGGCGTGGCTCTGCCACATGAAAAGGTTTTTAAGGGACATATTGGATTAGCTAATCTGCCTTCTCCAGTGGCGAAGTAGCCTACAGAGAATTCTGGAGATGTCCGGGTGGCTGTATATCCCATGGGCCTCTTTTGTGTTGCGTGGCTATCCTCGCAGTTCTGCGTGTCTTACCCGCTCTCCAAGTCACCCATCGCTCTCACAGTGTAATATAGGGCCCCTTTGCAAAACATTTCCAGGGCCTCATTTGATTCCCAGTCCATTCCTGGCCTGAGCCCAGTGGCAATATCCGTAGGAGGCTGGAATGTCTATAGAGCTAGGCACCCATAATGCCTGCGCTTCCGTGGTGCCTACCCTCCGCCGGGGCCTAGAACTACTTACCTCTGTTCTCTCGTGAACACTGACTTGAAGCTCGGAGCATGTCGCAGCATGCTATGGCTCTGTCCACTATGCCCAGAGTCTGGCTTCCAGAGACAGCCATCAGTCTCATGGACACCTTTGTTTGCTACACTTCTCTTGACCGGTATCCGTATAAAATACAGACAATAAAAAAACGAATTGGTAGATATGTTCAAATTTCAGCTGTTTGAAAATTATGTACAGCCGAAAATGTCAAAAAAGCCACCATTCGGTTTAATTACTGTGAACAAATGGAGCGGGGGAGTCCTCTGCACCCTTCTTCACTGTAATCGCATTGGGGTTGTCTCCTGTGACCCACATAATAGCTTTTTTTTAAAAAAATGAACATTTCAAAATGTGTGAGGTGGCGGCACACAGCGGGGGTGGGGAGAGCTGGTTATCCGAAATGTCCACGAGAGAGAAAACAGAAAGTTATTGTCGTTCAAATTACTTTCGTTTCTTTTTCCTTTGGACATTTTGGATTTGATCAATTCATGGATATCCCTCTTGACCACCAGGTTTAGCGAAGCCTGGAATTAGGGAGAAATCTTTCGAAGGTCTCACAAAGAATCCATGACATTCGGACAAGATGGCAGGCAACCTGGCCTGGCCCTAGTGTCTGCAACAGGAACATGATTTCACTAGGCAGTTCCTTCTAGAGTGGACTGCAAGCCTTTGATGCCATGTGCACGACCCAAGTACTAGATGTTACATTCTACAGCAGTGATGCTCCTATAAGGGAACTCTCTTCCTCACATGGCCATTCAACCACAAACTCATGGCAGACCCTTCCCATGGTATTGGCAGAGGGAGGTCTGGCTCGTTACTTAGGGCTCTGAATGACTGGGGCCATGTATAAAAGAGTCCCAGGTCCTTCACCGAGAGGATAGCTCAGGCGCAACGACTCAGGAGGAAGACGATGCCGCACAACATGGCATCAAACCCAAAGCTGGAGGGGTCTGGCATTGAGCGTCACATAAAACACCAGTAGCAACAGCAATAGTAATATTTGACAGTGTCCTGGAGGCCATTTTATAGTAGAGCATCAATGAGCTCTTGGAAGTTGTGTTGTGTGTTTGTGTTGAAGAAACGTTCGGTTTTGTGAAAAGTGTTGCCGTAAAAATGACAGATTTTCAAGCCTCGATAAAAAGACATTTTTGTTGGCAAAATATTTGTTTCCAATATTTCAGGTGGCAGTTAGTGTTAATTCTATGGCAGCTATCATTCCAGCTGTGCGCTCTGCTTCTGGGCGGAGGCCACTGAAGGTTTAAACATCTGCGGACCAATGGAGTTAAGGAGCTCCACTGATCCTTGCAGCATGACGGCGTTGAGGGTAAGCGGAGATTTGCAAATAGAGTGGATCAAGCTGCACGCGTTACATTTGTACCAAAACATGACAATGAGTTGCGGGCCTCTGTGTGTGTCCAGTGATCGTGACTTTTAAAGCCACAGCAGCTTAACAGTACTGAAAGCTAAATGCGCCAAATTATGTTGACAGAAGCAAACATCACCCGTCAACTGTCCAGTCTCTAGAGCCTGTTTGAAAGCCCTGGTACTAGGATCACAGCTGGACGCCACTGTGACCTTTCTGTGCATATTGTCAGATTCTTAGAAATCTTCACCAAGTCATACATGTGGCATGCTGGAAGCACCAGTTGAAATGCCTGTCACATAGGTTGGCTTGCCAATCCAAAGGAAGGGCGTCCAACATGCAGACAAAATACAGACAAATTCATATGGAAAGGCAGCTTACCCCCGGATTCCCTGACACCCTGTCCCCAAATGCAAAAATAAAATGAACCTAAAGTTGATTTTCTCATCCTGTGCTTTAAAAATCTGTTCCGACTTGAAACATTATGGTTTGCCAGTCGATGTCCAGACATGCCAGTGGTCGATGACTACAATGTTTTCAATCTCTCCGCAGCACATAACACCCTCATCAAGAGACTTGAAGACATAGGGAACGGCAACACAGCGCTCCTGTGGATTAAATCTTTCCTGTCCAGGAGAACAGAAAGAACAGGGCTAACACCATTCAAATCCACGCGGCGGGACACCACCTGGGGAGTACAACAGGGCTCCTTGCTATCCCCAATATTGTTCAACATCTACATGAGTCATGACCAAATCAGCCTCATAAAAAAACACACCCTCATATACGCAGACAATACCCAACTCATCTACAAAATAAGCGGCAATGAAGAGGAGGACCTCACACTAACAGACTGTCTCAAAGAACTCTACCAATGGATGAACACTAATTACCTTAAAATTAACCCCGAAAAAACAGAAATCATGATTTTACCCAACAACCAAGGAAACAACCAGGACATCCAATGGCCCACAGAACAATGAAACTCACCTGGACCAGCCAAAGTAGTAAATAATCTTGGAATCCTAATGGACGACGAGCTAACACTAGAATCACAAGTCAACGCGATAATTAAGAAATGCTTCTTTCATCTGCACACTATCAAAAAGATACTATCCTCTTTTCCTTCACGCACAAAACACTTGCCATCATCTCCCTCATCATCCCCATGATAGACTCTGCCAAGAGCATATAGATTGAAATGCCGGAATACCTGCTTCCAGACTTCTCCTCAAACTCTCCAGAACAAACCACATCACAAACCACATCACTCCAGCGATAAGGATGCTACATTGGCTCCCAGTCAAAAAACGAACCACATTCAAAACAATGTGCATAACACACAGAGCAATCCACAGCCAGGGAGCGGAATTCATACAAGAGAAAATCACCACCTACAAACCAGCAAAAAACACTTAGATCCAGCAAATGACATCCGTCTATGACCTAAACACTATGCAAGGAAAAAACATGGAGCATTAGCCTTCTCTTGCATAGCTGTAAAAATCTGGAGCTCCCTCCCGAAAGAAATACGAACTACGGAGGACCATCTAAAATTCAGAAAACTTTTAAAAACCTGGCTCTTCAGCTCCAAAGGGAATGAAAACGCCTGAACGACATCTACATACCATGATATGAGCAAATAGACAAAAAGGAACCCCACGAAACCAGAAACTAACCAAACACACCTAACATGAACCGAGACCAAGCAAAGGGACCTACCACCATCAACACAACCCAACACCCTAAACCATGCAAAACCCATCAAGAGAATACTACCAGAAAGAGGGGAGTACCACCATTAATGTACTCCAGAAAAGCCCTCCACTCTAATTAGCTGATATCATATACCTACCTGCATTTAGCCAATTTGTATAGGCTAGCATTATCCAGCATATATATTAAGACGGATGGCTTTAACTGGGCTGGTCAGTTAGGTGACACTTATCCTGTTTAGCTTATTAACTGTCTGTCTATTACACTTGAAAATCGTTACTCTTGCTGTCGCATCTTCACTGAGTAGGGTGGATAGAAAGCCTAGTAAACCACCAAAAGTAACAGTTTGTAAACACACTCAGATATAAGACATGCGCCAGGTGGTTTATATGTAACTTGAGTTTAATTAGTCATATCTTAGACCTTGGTGATGACACGTGTTTTGGCTCAATGCGCCTTTTTCAAATCAGGGCTCATACTTTGTTTTTGTAAATGAACAGATTGGAAGTTAGTTAAAACATACCAGTCCATAAAATAAATGCAAACATAAGTAAAAAACACATATTTGTTACATCACATTTGTTACATCACATATGTGATGTAACAAATGTGTGTTTTTTACTAATGCTTGCATTTATGTTATGGACTGGTATGTTTTACCTAACTTCCAATCTGTTCATTTACAAAAACAAAGTATGAGCCCTTATTCGAAAAAGGCGCATTGAGCCGAAACACGTGTCATCACCAAGAGCTAAGATATGACTAATTAAACTCAAGTTACATATAAGCCAACTGGCGCATGTCTTCTATCTCAGTGTGTTTACAAACTTATCCGGCATATAGCCTGTGTAAATAAGCCACTACTACAGTTAGCCCGTATGTGTAGGTCAGCCACACTCTGCATCTGACCTAATTAGTATAGCTAAACCTTAAGCTCCCTGCTGCGCCCACAGACAGGCACTATGTAATACCTGTATCATGCGGGGTTAGGCTCCCTGAGACGGATTGTAGGGGTGGCAAATGCGCCGCTCGTAGACTGATTGTTTGGGGGCAGAAACTGTGCCGCAGTTAGCTGGAATGTTGGGGACAGGGAATGTGTCTCACTTAAATAAATTGCTTTGGGTGGAAAATGCATCACACTTGAATCAACTGTTGGGAGTGGGAAATATATTGCATTAGGACAGATTGTTGGGTGTAGGAAATGTATTGCCATTATTAAACGTACTAAAAACTTAGCTTTCTGCATTCGCATCCTCAAACTCGAAACTAAACACAGCCATACCTCTACTGCACCACAAACCACACGCACTGCACAACAGTGACTCGATATAAAAACGAACCACATCATTTAATATGTGGACTGTAAGAACAAAAGTCATGATGAATTTTAACGCAATTACACACACTCATTTTTAAATTGTCAAAGTCAAGGCATGATGTAAATGAGGATATGGAACTTGTCTTTTGATTTCTTTTTTCTTTTTCTTTCATTTTATTTCCTTCTTTGTAAAAAATGGTTTGTGTATTTAATATAAAAAGTCTTATTGTAAAAGTTGATTTTTCAGCTATAAACAATAAAAAAAAATACTAAAAAAAAACGAACCACATACAACCACACCTCAACACGACATGAATACTACCAACCAAAAACGCACCTACGTTCAGTGACTGGTTTCTCAGAACTGAACGAACCACATACAACCACACCTCAACACCACATGACGACTACCAACCAAAAACGCACCAACGTTCAGTGACTGGTTTCTCAGAACTGAAGCAGCCAACAGCACATGAAAGCTCCCTTGCTCTTCTCCTTCTCAACCCCACTAACAAACTTTGCCTTCCATTACAGATCCACCAGAGCGCAAAGAGACCACGCAAGTGTCAACAGTGCGCAGTACAAGTCCCAGGAACATTCCCATTAACATGTACTAAAATGCGACCAAGAATGTTGGACTTGACCACTAGATGGCAGGATAACGCACAGCATGAGAATCTCTTGCAGAGTCGAAATGTTTCTTTCCACTCACATCGCAGCGGCACGCAGGGTATTATGGGTAAGAAACCTTTGTGAAGTCACGAGCTTGTGAATGGGCATTGTTTTGCCTGGGATAAGCCTCGCTTACGGGCTGGTGGCTGGCGGGGGTGTAGCTTCAAGTTCCTGCTTCCCCCTTCTGCCCGCGTCCAACATTTAAAAAAAAGCACGTGCCTTTCCCTTTTCCTAGGGAATTCAGCTCCTCTCAGGATGCACATGAGGGTGTAAACACCTCTATGCACCGCAAAGTAATGGGGCTTACCTGTGCGAGGCAGCTAGGGACTGGACCCGTGTTCAGAGGGGCAGGCCCCCTTGCATGACAGGTGGAGGTCAAAGATCAACTTACATGCTTTATGAAGAGCTGCGCCAGCCGATCCGGATCCTGCAGGCACTTCTCCAGCTCCCCGAGGAAGTAACTTAAGAAAGAAGCGACAGGGGGAGCAGAGTCCGACAAGTGGAAATAGAGGGAGGAGGGAAAGGGGGTCATTTGGAGACAGTGTGAAGGTAAAGGGGGGAAAAGGGGAGAAAAACAAAACCATGAATATATCTAAACGGGCTACATGTTGGCAACACAGAAATGCTTGAAAAGGACAACAGAAATTAGTGTTTATTGTGCTGACGAGAGTGTGCCCGTTCCCGTTAGTGTTACATGTCTACTGTTACAACATGCGCGATGGACTTTAATACCGAACAGACTTACATCATACATTGTGTCAGCATTTTCCATTCGGGAGACGCAAGCCCAGTTCTGGTTTGCACTTTGCATGCTGGGATGTGTAGTCCTGGGTCTATAACGGCGAACTCCAGGACTACAAGTACCAGAATGCAAAGTTAAACCCAGAACCGGGTGAGCATCTCCCAAATGGCATGGATAACGTTGTCTTGTATGTTACAGCAAACGGGTGCAATGCGTAGACTGACTGAAGCACTCTTTCATAAAAATTGTTAGGAACTGACAATTTAGGGGCATGATAATATTCCCTTATTTTACAGATCTTGGAATAAAACATTGTGTCATCGATTTGTGGAGGCTGTTTATAGAGAGGTGCTACCTAGAATACTGCACGTAACTTCTCACCACGACGGGGTATATAATGAAAGGCCTTATTTACTATACACAGTAAGGTACCTGTATACGGCTCTCGCAATCCCGCTAAAGTGGTATGCAGGAAGTGAGCAGCCAACGCCATCATCCCGCAAAACTCGGCCATTTTCAACATTTCTCAGACTACCCTGTCCTGACCAATGAGCCAATGCATTCTCTCCAATACGGCTTCTCTCTCTTGCAGATAGGAAGATCACACATGGCATATTATCCTGGACTGAACAGTCGTTTAATTACGCTTTCTGGCTCTTAGTATTCACAGACATTAAGATATCAGCCTTGAAGAAGACCTACATGGTCAAAACACGTGTCGGCAACCACAACCTAGGATTTCAAAATGTATGTCAGAAATTAGACTTTTTGGGACTTTTTGCATGAGACTGGAAAGATCCTACATATGAATTTAGCGGGACTGTGCAAGCCCCACACAGGTTCCTTACGCTTTTATTCACTCGGAACTGGTGTCTAAGGACATAGCCACTAAACCTGGTGGCACGCAGCATACCCACAGCCAGGCTAGTTTCTTGGCAGAGGCGAAGCAGGCAGCTGCCCGGGGTGCAATTGCCCCGGGGGGCGCATTTGCCCTGGGAGGAGAATTTCCTCTGTTGGGGAGGTGCAACCTCTGCCTCTCTGATCCATCTACTGTTACATGAGGCTCTCTGAACAAGGGCCACCATTTTGTTGTAGTGTCGCACCGAAATCCTTCATGATGGTTTCCGGAATCCGACACCTGTTTCATTTGCAATGATTAATTGACGTTGGGTAGGAGTTACTTAACCATGGAGTGTAGTTTGGGAGTGGCGCATGTCATGCGCAGCCGGGGGACGCATTTTTAGTGTTTCGCCCTGGGCACCAAAGGGACTACGAACGTCCATGCCCACAGCCAAGCCAACTATACCCTAGAATACGAAACCCAGCACAGTACCTGGTGGCCTTCCATGCCCTCGTTACATTTTTTTGTTTCTCACTCTACTATGCACAGTGTCTCCATCTGTATCTTGAAGTTATATATAATCGCATTCTGTCCCTGTGTCATTGGGTTTCACCGCTATAACATGTCAGCATATCCCTTTTATCATTAGCACCTCCAATCTGTCACTTCCAACAGTGAAGCTCTTCGAATGAATAAAGACATGTTCCTTTTTTTGTTTTGTGAAATAATGCATTCTTGCTGCTAGATGGAAAACAAGACATCGCTCTGCATAATACTTGCTTCCATATCCTTAATACAATCTCAACTGTCTCACTGTAAACTAGAACAATCACCATTTTCCAATGACATTACAGACCTTCCAACCTGGGCCTTCAGATTTTTGTAATAAGCAGAGTTCTCAAGTTTCCCGTGGACATGCTTGAGAAGTCAAACAAGTCAGGTTTTACTTGGAATTCTGGGGCATGTAGTTTCCCTACATTTCAAATGTGAAAGAAAAAAAACAAGTCCCTGTATCCAAAGGGATAATAGCAAGACTGGATGGTTTCACACCTGGCCATGGTAAACTATAAAGCTCTGAATTAGGCACAAAATACATCTTAGGCCCTGTCCAGTGAGGATGTTCTTCCTCACTGGAGCCACGAGGATGTAGACTCCCTGCCTGCCTGTCCTAACTACACATCTGGAGGGTGCTCCTGTTTTCCCTGATGACGCAGTGCCTGTCTTTTTCCTCACCACTCTTGCACGCGAGGTAGGACCGATTTGTAAAATAATCAGAAACACTTTACAATTTAAAAATCCGAAAAAAAAATATTTAGGAGCGCACTCGTTTTTATTACAAATAAGGCCTCTTAATCACGCAGCCCTCCGTGCTGCCTTTTGTTTCTGCATCACTTGCCATCAACACTCTGGGGCTGCGAGAACTGGGGCAGAGGGGAGATCTTCCATCAATGGGCCATTTGCTTTGTGGTCCTCACAGCAATTCCAAGACAGCTGCTGCCTTCCTCGCACTCGAGAAGGGCCCTTGGAGACATCATCACTCACCTACCTGTATGCTGATTGGTCTCTGAAAATAATAATTGGCCTATTGGGGACTGGCATGCTTTAGCCAGCCCCCACTCCAAAGTCCCACATCTAAGTCCCTGTCCATGCCTGCCATGCTCCGGGCCCACTTCCCGGAATCTTCAGTAAAATGCTCTGCCATGTACTATTTACAATCAACGGCCCCTTGACTGTGTCATCACTAAGCATGTCTTCACGTGAGTACTGCTACTCAGTTTCTGCCTCTGTGCCACAGAACTAATTTCACCTGCCTCTCAAGTCATCAACCTTGCAGATGCCCCTTGCCCTGCGGTGACTCTCCATTCTGCCCCACTCTATGTGACTCATTCCCACTGATTCCAACTACTGCATTGCTGTGCTCCACTTCCTATGCCATTCCTCAAATACTGTCTCTGTTTGAAAATCCTTCTTAGCTGTGCCTCCTTCCTGCATTGTAAGTAGCTGTTTGGGTGAAAATCCTTTCTGCTGGGTGCACAACTCTTACTACATTTTTACATACAGCGTTTGCTGTTGAGGTAATCCTGCATTAATGTCCTGCACATCCTATCTTGTCCTTAGTGCCCCCGTAGCTCTGCCACACAACCCCTGTGTTTTTGCCCCGTACACCCTCCCCCCCATGTGCCTCAGTACATCAGCCTGGTAAGTGTCCTCCTACCATTACAGCTAGTTATGTCACTATCTATCTCTCCTATCTTCTCTAACTGCTTCTCTATTTCCTATCCCTCTCCTATCACTAAACCTGGCTGGAAGAAACTTAAGAAGGACATACTGGGCTCCAACCAATGCCTTCCTATTGCAGACACCTATGTCATGACTTTCACCAGAGAGACTCTCACAGACATCCTATTTGTCGTTACCTTGCCTGACCTATGGACCCGGTACATGGCTGCCTTTCTCTCTCCAATCGTCTCTTCTCCCATTAATGGTGGCACCCGCTGGGCGGTCCTCACTGGTCTCTTCGCCATTTCTAGGATCATCCTTAATGTCTATCTGAATGGAATCATCATTGTTCAGGCTCCTCAACCCAACCTTTTTGTCTTTGACAGGCTCCTACCTCGCCTCTCAAACCTTACCTCTCCCCCTGGACAGACTCCCTTGCCTGCTGTGCCTTCCTCATCTTCTGCACAGGCTCCATTGCATACTGTGCCTTCCTCCTCCTCCTCTGCATAGGCGCCCTTGCCTTCCACCACTGTCACGGCTCCCTTGTCGGCCTTGGCTCCTCCGCCATCCTCCACTATACCTCTGGCTCTCTTGCCACCCTCGAGGGGGACCACCGTCCCCTGCGCCCCACAGAAGACTTTCAAAGATGGCAAATTGCTCCATATTGCCACGCTTAACACTCGCTCTGCTGTCAAACACTCGTCTGACATCTGCAACCTCCTTGAACACATGGATCTAGATGTGCTCACCATCAAAGAGACATGGTTCAAGGACAGCTCTGTCACAAGCTTTGACACACCCTTCCCTGAAGGATACAAGATCCTCCCCGTGCCTAGGCTCAAGTGGTCAAGACGGGGAGTGGAGTTGATCTTCCCTGAATGGATACCTGTGTCCATCATCCCCACTCAGGACTACTCTCCTTCGAGTGCCTAGTCTGCAGGGTCTCACGCTCTTATATATCTTCTCTCCTTATAGCCACTTTCTATCGGCCACCAGGACAGTCCTCTCTCTTCCTCTCGGAATGGGCTGACCTGGCTTCCTCTCTACTCTCCTCCTTCTCTCAACTCCTCCTGCTGGGTGACCTCAACATCCATCTGGACTCTCCTGACTCCTCAGGACCCTTCCGCAACCTATGAGATTCTCTCTCCCTCTCCATCGAACCCCAGGGCTCCACTCACACAGCTGGCCACACTTTGGATGCTCTCATCTCTTCCGACATCCCTCTCTCTATCCCTCTCACTTCCTCTCTCTCTTGGACGGACCACTCTATTCTCTCTTGACACTTGAAGCTCTCCTCTCCTCTTACATCGGCACACCTAGCACCACTCGGATTCAAAATCACCAGACCCATGAAAATAATGACAGCGGATGCCTTTGCCTCCACCTACTCTCTGCCTCCTACTCCTGCGGCTGACTCCCACCCTGACACACCCCTCGCTAACTTCAATCTCTCTATCTCTATCACCCTTGATACTCTTGCCCCTGTCATGAGGGTCCGACTGAAGCCTTCCTAAAAGTGCAATCCTTGGTACGACTCTGATCTGGATGCCCTTAAACTCAAGTGTAGGGCAGCTGAGCAGAAATGGAACTCGTTAGGTGGACCCTCTGGAAAACAAGCCTGCTGCCTCCTTCAAAGGCAATATCGACTCTGCATCCACACCAAGAAAGCAATCTGAATTCAAGTCCGCCTTGCTGCGTCATCAAACAATATGGCCAAACCTTTCAAACTCTGTAAGGAACTGGCCAATCCTGCAGCAGCCTCCTCTTCTGTCACACCCACCCAGGACCTTTGCTTGGCACTGGCACTACACTTCACCACAAAAACCAAAGACATCCTTTCCTCTCTCACTTCCACACCACATCTTACATCAACATTTCTGGAGCCTCCCTTGACCCCTCCACCACTTTTCCTCTCTTTGCTCACTCCCATCACACCGGATAAGGTCGTCAGACAAGTCCGGTCTATGAAGGCCTCTTCCACACAGGTGGACCCCTGCCCCTCCAAAACCATTAAAGACAACCTTGACTTGCTCTCTGCTGCCTTGGCTGATCTCTGCAATCTCTCTTTTTCCACTAGAGATTTCTCTTAAGCACTCCCCTGTGCATGCTCTGCTTAAGGTAACCCTCTGCTGACCCCTCCATTCCAGCAAACTACCACACCATCTCTATCAACCATTTCCGGGGCAAACTCCTTGAGAAGCTGGCTATCTCTCAGCCCACCCTCCACACTGAATCTGCTGGTTGCCTCCACAACCATCAGTCTGGATTTAGAACATCCAGAGGCACATAAACTGTTCTTCTGAACACCCGTGAAGACCTGCTCTCAAATCTTGACACTAACACTCCCTCTGTCGTCATTCTTCTTGACCTCTCCTCTGCCTTTGACACAGTAAATCACAACATCCCGATTGCATGCCTCTGTGACACCCCGGGAATCACAGGTCAGGCTCTGACGTGGTTAACCTCCTTCCTTTCCGACTGCCCACCCCAGGTGGAACTTGGGCCCTTTCTCTCTATCAGTCTTTCAACCTGTGGCGTTCCCCAGGGTTCTAACCTATCTCCCTGGTCCTTCAATGTCTACATGGCTGTCTTGGCATGTGTGATTGCTACTTTCATCTCTAACTTCCAGTGTTATACGAATGACACCCAACTCTCTTTCAGGCTACCCTTAGCCACCTCCTCTACCTCGCTCAAATCTGACTGTTCGCAATTCAGTCGTGCTGTGCTGCAAACGACTGCTGCCTCAACTCCAGTAAGACTGAGATTGTTCGCATTGGGACTCCTGCTCCCGCTTTCCCACTCTCTCTCCCTGGCCGGCCTCCCTTGGCCCTGTGCCCACACCCACCTGCGAGGCAAAAAATCTTGGGGTCATCTTTGACTCCACTCTCTCCTTCTCGACTCACATTTCAGACATCTCTAAAATGTGCAACGACCACCTACACCTCCTCAGAGGTACTCTACCTTTTCTCACTTTCCCCCAGTGGGTCACTGTCCCCAGAGCCCTGGTTCTCTCAAGGCTGGACTATTGCAACAGCCTCTTTCTCAACCTCCCTGCCTTTGCTTTGCGTCCTCTGCAACTCATCCAGAACAGAACTGCAAGACTTATCCTTGGCCTCAAGCCCAGGAACCACATCTCACCGGTGCTGAAATCCCTCCACTGGCTTCCTGTGGCTGCGGGGATCAATGTCGAGACCCTCTGGATTGTTCACAAGGCTTTCTGGGGCCTGGGACCTTCCTATCTGCAACAATGCCTCCCTAAATACTGTCCCAAGCCCCCTGCTCATCTACCTCCAACCTTCTGTAAGTGAGCTGGTTCTCCAAGCAGAGATTTGGAGGGAGATTTTTATCCTCAGCAGGGGGTACCCCCTCTGGAATAGCCTCCCTGCCACCCTACGTCTTGATCTCCTTAAATTCCTAGAAACTCCTTCAGACCTTCCTCTTCTCCATCTTTCTCCCTCTACCCTGCTAACCTCTCTCTCTCCACTCGATCCCTCTCTCCCTCCTTTTCCACACAGCTTGCTGACTGGCCGCCGGGTGTATCTCAGAGTCTCACAGGTCCCTGGCACCCTCGCCAGTCCTCTCGCACTGCCTCCGGGCCTGAACCTGCCTCATCGCTACTGCACTTGGTCAATGACCCATGAGCGTTGCATCGCTCAGCACTTACCCCAGTTTCTGACTGACTGGGCTCACTTGGACCCCGCTGCACTTGTCCCACTCCCCTCCCCTCTCCTGTACTGTCCGTGCACTTGCACGATCTGAACCTACCATGCCTTGAAGATCGTCTATCTATCTTCCCTGTCTCCCCTCCTTGCATGGTGGCTCCTCAATGCACTTCGTCTTCAGACCTATTTGCTATTATCTACACTGTTAATTGTATTATATGCACTTACTCTGCCTATGCAGACTTGTATCGTTCAGAAATTCAAGGGCTCTGAATGACTGTTGTTTTTTTTCCCCTTGTTCATTCCCTCCTTGAGTGCTTTGAAACACCTTGCTCTACAAATAAACATTACCATTAGCATTGGGGGTGAGACATACTGGCTGATAATGGCCCACCAATCTATTTGCCCAGCCACTACTATACATCCTAACCCGTGAGCCTGGTATCAATCATCACAGAAGAAGCCACAGGTCTGCTGGGGAAATCTTGAATCCTGCGTACGGCCCAGTCTAAGCCAACCCTTGCACAAGACGGTCTGCCACAAAGGCAACCAACCCTTGCACAAGACAGTCTGCCACAAAGGCAACCAACCCTTACATGCCACAAAGGCAACTGACCCTTGCACAAGACGGTCTGCCACAAAGACAACCAACCCTTGCACAAGACAGTCTGCCACAAAGGCAACCAACCCTTGCACAAGACGGTCTGCCACAAAGGCAACCAACCCTTGCACAAGACAGTCTGCCAAAAAGGCAACCAACCCTTGCATGCCACAAAGGCAACCAACCCTTGCACAAGACGGTCTACCACAAAGACAACCAACCCTTGCACAAGGCGGTCTGCCACAAAGACAACCAACCCTTGCATAAAACCTTCTACCACAAAGGCAACCAACCCTTGCACAAGGCGATCTGCCACAAAGACAACCAACCCTTGCATAAAACCGTCTACCACAAAGGCAACCAACCCTTGCACAAGGCGGTCTGCCACAAAGACAACCAACCCTTGCATAAAACCGTCTACCACAAAGGCAACCAACCCTTGCACAAGGCGGTCTGCCACAAAGACAACCAACCCTTGCATAAAACCGTCTACCACAAAGGCAACCAACCCTTGCACAAGGCGGTCTGCCAAAAAGACAACCAACCCTTGCACAAGGCGGTCTGCCACAAAGGCACATAAGCATCACAGCCTTAAAGCAATCACCCGTGCATTGCAGTACTGGAGCTGTTTAGTGAGGGTTTAGTGAGGGTGAGGGGCATAAGGTAGGGGGGTAGATGCAAAGGTAGGAGTGCTTTTCTCTCTCTCTCTCCACATTCAGTTCTTGGCAGTGACAGCCGATGACTGTACTGGCATTCTGTTGCCGCTGGTTGCTAGGTTACCCCAGGCTGTGCCGAGCAAAGCAACATTGATAACAACATCATGTTTTTTTAAATGTATTAATAATGTAGAAACAGAGATAGGGAATTCTGCCGCAGAGCGCCAGGCACACAGTGATAAGAGGTTACGAGCATCAAAAGCCAGGAGAAAAATGCACATTCGCCAGAAACATACACAATCTCACGTTAAAAGCAGAACCGAGATTCACAGCTATGGCTAGCCAGACCCATGCATGGGGCTTTGCGTCCACAAACTACACATTTTTACAAGGTTACAAAGCGAAAACAACATAAAAATAACAGCACAGGATCACAAGGTGATGCACCAACCATAGCTCATTGAAGCCCTGTGGAGCTCTCACTTTCATAGGAGTGTGTGGGGGAGGCCATGCAGGGACCGTAAGACACAACCCTACAAACCGCTAAAGAAGGCACCTGGACTGTCCAGTGGTCTTGGTGGAGGCGCGCCCTCTACTCTTGTGTTGTTGAAGTAATTTAGACCTAAGTGTGGGAGCACTCACATTAAATCACTACATTCACTTATAGTGATGACCGTAGCTTACCAAATGCCACTGGGTTCGGCCACCAAATAATGCGTGGTGCGTTCGCCGTGATCTTGGACTGTTTTGGTCTAAGCAAAAGTCATGTGGCGATTCTGCAAATGTTTGTGATGGTGCAAACATTTGACGCATGGGGTGTGCTAGACTGCCTTTTGGTCACTTTTGTCCCCTCCATCTGGATACTGTGACTTTATTTGAAGTGGCCCCAAATACTTTTGGTGACTTGCTTCAATGACTTGACCTTAAGAGGGATCTATGAACGCCTGGGGACTTTTATTTGGCTAATTTTACTGCTTTTTTTTTACTAAAAAGAGGAGGGGGAGACCCCCCCCCGGACCCCTTTCAGTCCCCACCATGCCTTACTATATACCTTACCCCAACTTGCCATCTCCATATTTGTGGTTAAAAAATAAAATAACACAAATCCAACAGAAATTTTTTTGCTGAAATTGCCATTGGGCAGAAGTGGAAGATCCCGTTAAGTAGCCCCTGAATGTAGGAATGTTGGCAGAATGTCCATCTAGAGGCCTGTTTTGCAGCCTGCCATTCCATTACAGAACCCTGCGATGACCGACGAGAACGCGCTTCCATCCGTGCACAATGGAAGAGTCGGACCAATGCATTGGTGCAGTAAATGCTCATGTATGGATGGCAGCGGACACCTAAGGCAGGATAGCTCTCCGGGGTAAGTGTGTCAACTGGGAATTGGATGTACTGTCTTGTAGGACGTCTGTGGAGTCATTCGGCTGGAATCACGTGATCATAGATTCATGATGATATGTGGAGTCATTCGGCTGGATGGAATCACGTGATCATAGATTTATGACGATATAAACGCTCTGTTGGACACTTCCTGTAGATCCTGGAGCTAACCGGGGGTCTTTAATGGTTGGAACTTGGATTAGTGTTGAGTGAAAATGTTGTCTGTCACTAGTTGGGCTTGAAGGTGATAAACGGCCGTCATCTCTATGAGTGTGACAGAAGGTGATGAAGGCTATGGGCCACTAGCAAATAGAGGGGTCCTCGCTGTCTGTGTCTGGCACTAGCGCCGCACAAGGAGAGCTTGATGGTAGGATGGTACCCACCATGATAGAGTATGAGGTCTGCTCTTGTTTACCCCTTTACTTGTTGCCATGGTGATAGTTTAGTTGAGGCTTTGGGTATCTCTGGAGAAGATGAGTAGGCTTGATGACATTGGCATGGATGTGCCAGGCCAAGTGTTGAACTCACCCCGGGCAATGCTTTGGAAGAGGCAAGACTAAGGACTGGTGCAAGCATTCTGCCACCCGAGGCAGTGGCGTTTTTAATGCCTCGCCCCCCCTTCCCGCAGTCCCTCTCCTGGTAGGACACCTCTCGATCCAAGTGGGTATATTATGGGGCAACACAAATGCCACGGTGTGAGGAGACGGTGGTTACCAAAATATGCACATCTGAATTGCCAAACAGGCTGGCCCCCCTTATGGCTTGAATTTCAGCAAGGTAGCTATGGGGAGTTGCTTGGTTGATAGGTGGCGTGCTAGAGAGGAGGTCGCAGAGAGCATCACATGTTTCTCAAAGGAGCAGACAATCGGAGGGGCAGATTCTGAGGTGCTGGGGGACTCTCCTCCCAGCTGCATGGGTTTAGCACGAGCAGGAAAAGGAGCAAAAATCAGGCACCTCTGAGGTGCCGTTAGACTCCACTGCACACGTTTTCCCTTTATAAATATAGCATTTCTTAGACTGCAGCACCACTTTTCTAGTTTAATGAAAGTTTAAGAAAACTTTCTTGAATGAGAAAAGTGGCAGTCTTTTGAGAAATACTCGCAATGCTACTGGAGCACATGTTTCCCCTGCAAAGATAGATTAAAGCAGCTTTTGCTGCTGGAAAGCCCATCTCGCTTCCCAAACTTCCACCCACTTCAGAAGGGTGGTGCTGGAAACTGGAGGGGAGAATGTCGAATGTCCACACTGGTGTGCAGTCATTTTTTCGAGAAAAAAAAATGTCGAAAGGCAATAATGGCGAAAAATAAATGTCGAAAAAAAAAAGTCGAATTCCTTTTTTTAATTATATATTTATTTTGGGGTCCGGGAATAAAAATAAAGGGGTAAAATAAAAAAAAAGGGGTTGGGGGGGAACCACCCACCCACCAATTTCAAATAAAAAATGTCATTAAGAAAAATGTGACTTTATTTTCGACATTTTTTTTCTCGAAAAAATGACTCAACGTTTTTCATTTCGAAATAATGACTATGAACCGTCCACACTCTTTGATCGTGAACTCAGAATCGGCCCCCACACTCGGCGATTTAAGCTCAGAATGGCGCACTTGAATCCAACCATTTCCTACATGACTCGGACCCCCAGAGGGTCCTGCTGGGTTGCATTGGCCCCAAGGAGGTCTAGTTTGTGTTCTATGGAGAAGTTATTGCCCGCCAGTCAAGCATTACTGCGGCTATCTGTAGGCAATGTACTTGGTGTTGGTGCTGCGTGTGGGCTTGCAGGATGGATGCATTGTTCTGAGAAGGTTGGGCAGCATGTGGTGTGTGAGAATGTTGATACTGGCTTGTTAGACGTCGGATGTTGGCATGTGAAAGGAAACGCTTTGATCTTCAGAGGGTGTTACCCAACTAGCGGATGGCAGCTGTCAGGTCACGTGTAGTCTGATGAGGGCGGTATTTTGCTCAGTGCTGTGATTTCAATGTCATTAGTGAAGCCACGTGCCCTGCGTTAGACAGCCCGCTGGTCGCATGGTAAGCTAATCCAGTAGATGGCAAGCAGTGCATGCCTAATGCCACACCACAGAGGGCAAGGACACACACATTACAAATCCCAGCACATTCTCTGCCTCTGCTAGCCTGAATTCCATACAAATCGGATATGTGATCTACTTAGAAAAAAAAAACGTGGGCTTTCCCAAGTAAATGAATACAACATTAATAAAACTGGAAAACAAGGTATAACTTCTGCAAGATAAATTGCCTTTTCAGTATTGCACAAAAATGAGCGCAGATTTTCTTGAGAAGGGTCCACTCATTACTGCAGCAAACCTCACAGTGCTTTGAAAATGTGCCCCGCCTGCTATGTCCAAGAGTGCTTAGCATTCTTGCTTTGGCAGTTAGCATGTTTATCCACCGGCTATTTTTTCTGTGAAGCTTTCAATCACAACTCAAAAAAAGGACAACGAAGAACAAAAACAAGACTCTATGCCAAAGAGTGTGACATGGCCCCCGGCCAGCTACTAATTCATCACAGCCCTCCCCCACAGCCAACTTACTCCTTGTGCCAGTCGTAGATCTGGTGTATGTTCCCAAATACAATCTTGTCCTTCCCTTTCATGTCATCAGGGATGCCTTTGGTGTTCATGGTCGCCATATAACCCTATGGAGAAATACCAGAGAGGAAAGGGTCACTGGCAAGCTTCCCAGGCGAGCTTCAGCCATCTAGCAAGCCCCGCTGACCGAGCCTCATGGCACTGCTCGGAACATGGGATCTCACTTCCTCCAGAAGCAAGAGTCAGGAAGGGCCAAAGCAAAGAAGATTTACACATTTTAAACACTGATGTGTCTTTCCAAAGGGCCATAGAAGCTGAATTGGGGCGCAGAGGGTGTGGCTCTGAGGGTATCACCTGGAACATTAAGTACCCTCTAAATATCTCGGTCAGGTGGTTCCACGCCTGTTCTGCACACAAAAAAGGAGTTCTGAGATCAGCAGCGTATTTGCACTGCACAAAAAACATAATATATAAAAATACAAACAGAACACTTCCACATACAAGCGTCGGCGGCCATGTTGGAATACGTTTACTGCAGCAACTGGGTGGGAACCTCCGACAGGCGGGCTACATTTCCTGCCAGTACACCTGAACAAACCAGGAGGTTATCTAATCAAAACACAAGGCTGAATGTTGGCACTGCCAGCCTTATTTTGCACTCTTAGGCCATTTCACTGTGATTCACAAGTGTCAGCTTGGCTGTGCCAAGGTTAGTCTTCATGGCAGGGTCTGAGCTCCCCACAAGCGACTGCAGATAAACACCTAGCCCCCACTTCCTGGCCCATGGTCAGTGTTATGAACATCACTGCCCACGTTCAGAGGAAGAAAGCCACGTAAACCTCTCCCACAAGCACGTAGACACCCCAAGCGCCCTATATATGGTTCATAATCAACCTGTATACACATTCCATGTTGATGATCCATCCACACATACAATATCAGAATGATCATACGTTAAAAAAATTAAACACACGTATAAAATCTCCATTCCGACGTATGATTAATCTACAATACTATTTACACTACTTTTGCCATATTGCATTACTCACATTTCCTATAACAAATAACACTTCCCTTATAAAACGTTGCACACAAACACATTCTGTTCTCCATAGTTTAAAAACCATCAATAGGGTCTTCACCAAGTAGCTGGTATACCACCTGCGCACAGAAACATGCGCGCAGTGTGCAAGTGCAATTATGATGTGTGTGTCATTCTCAAAGAACTATACAGCCCATAATAGTTCTGCACATAGACTAACATATCAGATGGAATCTTATGGAAGCATCAGTCAACATTACATAATCAAATGCTTCCGCGACTCGCTGTACGGCTTACAATGGCGGCCCGGTCCATCCTCACGACAACGACCTTGCTGAGGGCACATTACATCTAGCCTACCAGTATGTTGCGTCCAGTGGTCGAACCGGGCGGGAGTGGCTGGGAGCGGTGCTCTTCTACTTTTTACTCTCCCTGTGCTACTATTTTAAAATGAAACAGTTCGGGAATGGTTTCATTTAAAATACAAGTGTAGCAAGAAGTTGAAACCTGCACTTCAGTACAGTGCGCTGAACGTTCCTTTAAACAGCGGGTGTCTTTGTTTAGGGTTTTGGATTGTGCGTGGGAGGGGGTGTGGCGATTGGGTTTGTGTGGTATGGGGGCAGGCCAGCAGGCAGCATAGTTCCACTGTTTCTTTGCCTACACTTCGACCACTGGTTAAGTCTAAATCTAAGGTATGTTGCCCCAACCCTAGGATCTGTGAAAAGCAACACATAGCTTATAACTTATTAAATTGCCTCTTAGCGTGTTTTTAATGGCCATACACCTTATATGTGTGTAATAGCATCACATTAGTTACACCAATCCCATAGTTTAACGTTACTTTGTATTCAGTTGGGGTTAGTTAACAGTTTGTCACGAGTTGCTCCGATGCTATTGAACATACGGAATAGAAGTTGGTCCTTGGTCCCGATGTACCTGCTTGACCAATACTACCCAGGTCTTCAAATGGGGACTGCTTAGTTGTATTCAATAGCTTATTAAATAACATCACCTTCTTGTAGTTATTAATTAAATCCAGTGATTGTAAGCCAAGCTCAACTCTCAGAAAACCCATAGGTAATGACCTAGGAAGCCGAAGAAAACGCTTCCATGTAAAGCCTTCCATCCTGTGGAGGGAGTACTTTTTTGGGATGTTCAATACTTCCAACCCGTATAGCAACATTGGTATAATCTTACCCTTGTAGTAATCTATTAGTGGACGCAGTGTAAATGCACGGTATGTTGTGTATAGTTCACGCATTTGAACAGCCAAATGCACCAAATTGCCATGGAGTCTCTCAATAATCTTACCAGGCCTTTTAGCAGAACCCAAATAGACATTATGGTCTACTATTTTCAAGGGCACTACTCCCAGATACCAGTTATATTTAGTCGTTTTTTCCCTCTACTGCAGACCATTACAGATGATTTAGGCACAATTATCTTTAGGCCATTATCATCTATATATTTAGCCTAGGCAGGCATGGATTTAGAGAGACCAATGGGAGTTCTATCAAACGTTATATCATCGGCAAATGCCAAAGCACTGATCCTAAAGTGACCCATGTTATGAAAATCACTGCCCACTTGGAGGCGAAGAAAGTCACTTGAAACCCTCCTAAGGTACAAACCTGAAGACTTCCTCTAACGTTAAGTGGAAAGACACAGGTTGGGCATCCACCATTCTAAACTTACGTTCAGGTGTCCAGAACCGTGTAGCGACGAGAAATGGGCAAGGAGGCAGGAGATGCACATCTATCAGAGATAGAATGGAGATAGAATGCATCACAGCCCTATTGGGAGTCCTGGTCAAACCTTTAAGGATACAGGTTTACACAGAAATAAAACAATTTGGGAATCTCAGCAGCGTTAGTGTCTCCTCTCTTCAGGCACGCAACAAAACCATGCACAGGAAGCAAGACAACAGTCCTGGCAAACAACACGCACTGATACATAGGCCCGCTTCTAGTGGCGGGCAACCTGGGCTGTGGCCTGGGGCATGTTAGGGGTCAAGGGGCTCGGCAGGCAGCTGGTTAATCTCCCCCATGAGAAAGCAGGGGGGCCATTGCAATTAACATTGTTGAACATTAGACGAACGGAGGCAGGGGACAAAAGCCCGCCATGCCCAAATCGATCTGACTCCCGTAATGCAGCCAATGGCTTAAAACCATGATGAAAGGCTTTTTTAAGAAGGCTGCTACCTCCAAAATTAGCATCTCTTTGTGAAACAAATCCTGCGTACCAGTGTGATCATTTCTGCACGGCATTGGCATGGCAGAGTGGAGGGATGTTTTTTTGTTTTTGTTTTTTTGCTGGCTTAATCAAAAGAGCCAGAGACAGACTGCTGAAGTAGGTGGTTGTGGGGACAGGAGCGGGGACCCAAAGTAAATGGGCAAAGGAAGGCATAATTTGAGGAGTGTACAAATTGCCATTAATGTATGGTATTTTAGCAGGTGACTAGGTTCTTTTTTTTCGTTGCTGGGAGATTTTAGGGCAATCAAATGAGTGACTCCATGTCATCTGAACACCACTGGGGTTTCTTTTGATAATCATTTTCTGGTATGTTGATCCAGTTATACGAAAGCACAGAAGCCCAGGGCTGGAAGCACGTGCTCAGGTGATATGGAGTCCCCTTGCCAAACTGGGGTCCTTACTGTGAGGCAAAGACAGTGTGGGTAGGTGTGGGGAAAAGGCAATATTTGAACACATTATGTTTGCTGCTGCCCTTTAGGTGTTAGCAAAGAGGTCACGAGTTGGAAGAATGGAAGAGTTGAAGGATGAGGGGATTGAATTTAAGGGGATTACTTTGATGGTGTTCTTGTGTTTTATATACTGTGACAAAATATAGGTGCAAAGGTAGAAAACAATAGTTGTATCATCAATTAATGACAAAGCCAAGAATGTTGACGAGATTCTAGTGAAAATGTTTTCTTTCTTGCTGGTGTAGGTATTGAGATCACATGCCCGTGTGCATTCACAATGTAACTGGTGTTACAATTGCATGTCCAAGATACTCATAGGTTTTGCCAGGATATGTTAATACAAAACCTATTATAGGCATTGTCCATAAAGTAAGGAACTCGCGTCATTGCCAGGTATTCGCACAAACAGCCGGCTCTTGCCATCGGACAACAGCAATTAGCACAATTTACTAGGCATTGCAATATGTTAGCATTCTACTTGCATCATATAATTTGGAATTTTTTATAAAGATTCATGTAGATGGATCACTTCTAAGCTCTGTATTAATTAGTGTTATTATTATCCACTGATGGTGCTTGATTTGTCGCCCACAGAATGAAGAGCCTAGCCAGTGCAACACAAGTTTCAAACTTGTCACATGGCATTGCCCCATTCCCAAAGCCAGCACGTTGCACATGAGCTATCCATCCGGCATGCAACTATTTGCCAGTGCCCAGGAACTCACCCCATTGGGTAGCTGTTTCCATCACATGCCAAAGTATTCATGCCATTTTCTAGACATTGGGCCTCATTATGACCCTGGCCGCCGCGGTATGAACGGTGCCAGTAAGGTACCGGCACCGTTCATACCGTGCTGCCACATTATGAGTTTGCTCGTGGGTGGCGGTATTCACGTCTGGTCTGGCCAGACCTGCATACCGGCACCCGCGTGCAGACCAGGATGCTAACAACGGACCTGTCATATACGGGTCCGGTGTTAGCATCCTCCCCATTCCCATTTCAGCTCTATGGGGGCTCAAATGGGAATGGGGATGTACTGGGTCCGGGTTCCGAAAATGGAAATTACCGGACCTGCAAAAGTCAGAATGGCCCGGTAATTCCCTTTTTTCGGGACCCGGACCCGGGCACGAGTTTGGAGGTAGCCATGCTTGTAATGACGCATGGCTACCTCCAAACTAGTAATGAGGCCCATTGTCCTCCTATACTCAGGTACTCTCACCATTTACCAGGTGTTCCATTAATACTCATCCACTCATACCATTTGGCAATCATTGTTATACTGTGTGTAGGTGCGCAGGTCATATGGCACCATGACTGCTTCACTTCATAGCCTACCTACTTCTCTGGTCTTCCCCTATAGCGCTTTGAAGTAGTTTCAAGGCATTCTTTATAGCTTAACCTTACTTAGTATAGCCGTGAACCGTCTCCTGTTTTACCACGCCTGCCTCTTTCCCTTTATTTCGCACCCATCCTCCATTCCTCTGCCGGAGCACTTGGAATGGCCTCTGAGCGCTGTATCCACCAACTGCAGAGAGAGACTGGCTCGTGCTGCACTTTCAATTGACAGCAACATTGATGGAAAACAGGTTACGTAGAAGCATTACACACTTCTGTCTGTGGAAGCCCAATCTATGAGAGTGCCCCTCATTTAGACAAGAACCCAAAGCATGAGGTAGAACATGAATTCCTGTTTAAAATAGTGTTGTATACGTTGTCTATATATACATTTTAAGTATAATTTAATAAAAACAGTATTTAAATTGCAGAGATTACATTATTTTGGCAGAGCAGGGTAGCAGTAGAGAAGCAGGAGGGGGCGTATTCTGGTGTTTTGCCCTGGGGGCAATATTATCTAGAAACTGCCCTGCTGATGCAAGCCAAAACTCTCTCTGGGGGGCTACTAGCGTGTACTGTGAGGACCCCCTCTACTGTTCTGATCTACGTAACAGCCATGCAACTGCATTGAGTAAAATGAAAGAAAGCGAACAGGAGCGAACTGGAGACGCGTGCCGCATGGGTTAAAACCAACTCACGTACCAGTGTGCTGCAGAAGTTTTCCACAAGCACAACTCTAAACCCAACCCAGAGAGATGCCTGCTGAAAAACACTTAAGTCACGGGGCAACAAAGAAGAGCCATTGAATGTGAGGTACATAAAAGAAATATGGGAGCCTTCCTAAAACGAGCATCCAGAATTAAAACAAAGAAGAGTCTGTAGGAACCCACGCAGAGCATTATAGTAGAACAAGGAGGCCTGAAGTAGCAGCCCCCTACCCTCAAGAATATCGACGCCTACGATATTGCCTAGACGTTGAAATTGAAACACCACTTTACAAAATTAGACCTGAGCACGTGATTTTAAAGACATAAATGCTGTAATCAGTTCAGCAATAAGCTTAAAAATGGAACAAGTCTCCTAAACAATTTATATGGTTGTGAAAAACGAGTGGATAGAAAAAGGACTGTGGAAAGTTGCTCCCCTGAAGAAATTCCTTATAAACTGGTTTTAGAGAACGGTTGGAAGGAATGAAACATGTCGGGATAAGACTGAATGATTAGTTTGGAAGTGAGAATTAATGATACAGTATTTTTACTGCAGTTTTTGGGAAATAATGTACTTTTAGATGTTTTAAAAAACTTGTTCTGCACTGATGATCGTAAAACCACTGGTTCCTATGAACTTGCAAAATAAGGGAAGTAATGAATGTGTCAGGTGGTGTTAATAGAATAGTCGTATTTCAAAAATTAGTCTGTAGGAATATATATATTAGGATATATGATGTTTTTCGAAAGTTATAACTTCTCCTAAATGAGGAGTGACCGGGCAGTATTGTGAGGTGTAGCCTATTCGACACAAGACAATCAAATAATCTATAAGTGTTGATATTTTATTATACAGTGGAACTGCTTTGAATGCTCTATACAATCCCTCCAGTCTCTAATTTATGTTTTGCTCTTCTGATCCTCCACCAGTACCTCAACGATCTGCGCAAGGTCCTCAACGTACAGCTTCTCCGTCTCGGTCAGCTCCATGAGGACATACCTGCAGACAGAAAGAGAAACACAAGCGACAAATAAGTGAGATGGGGAGGAGCACGTGCAACGACCCATGACCCCAGCCTCTCGGGAGGCCCTATTGACTCCATCCAGTCCATTGACCCGGATCTACCGGTGTGATGTGCAGGTTGCAGGTTCCACTCCCAGCAAGGTCAACTCAACCTTTCTTCCTGCTGAGGTTGATAAATGAGTACCAACACATGTTGGGTGGTATTGTATGTATATTTGTTCTATAGAAGCGCTTAAGCGTCAGTGCTATAAAATAACACATCATTATCATTTGGCCTTGGACGTCTGCTTGCATTCAGTTATTTGGTAATCTGGGTCTATACGCACTGATATTAACAATAAATATGGTGAACCATTCTTGTATGAAATATATATGACTTTACACTGTTATCATAACCATATTTTTCGTAGTGTACTTTGTGATGCCACTTCCTGTTTTGATCGAGGGGTGAATGGTCGTGTTCCATCACTTCCTGTGATGTCACTTTGGGTGGGGTCAAATGATGTCACTTCCTGTGATGTCATCAGAGGTCACGGGTCGTATGATGTCACTTCCACTACACCTGGTATTTGGTGAAATCACGTCCCTGGATTACGGCCGGACTGCCTGTTATTTCTGATGATGTGTCCGGATTGGCGCATTGCTCTTGTCTGTAGTGCGTTGTTATTTGTAGCTGAGCTGTAGAACCTCTCAGCTGCCCAGCTCTGCTTTTTGCCAGTGCTGCTGAGAGGCATGCGACTGCCAAGTGGGATTGATTCAATTATTTGTTGCCCACCCCACCCCCAGCTGTGGAGCACCTGGGCTGTGTGCACAGAGGCAGGCTCCAACCCCTAACAAAAACAGGAGACACTGGCACACATTAAGAGCTTATCATGAACATACACAAGGGGGCGTCTGGGGGGCCTCAATACAGCATTTGGGGCAAATAAAAAATGCTATTGAAAAGGGACAACACATACAATATGCTCTCTATCTTTAAGCATGTACACACTTTCATGCAAATTATTTTGATTTGGGCTGGTTCATAGTCAAGCGTGCATTACTTTTAAAAATAAATGTTCTTTGTTGTAATGTTTAAAGACGCTTCCAGTGACTGGAGCATTCACATCACTCTGTTAAAGACCACCAACTGCACTACCTGTTACTTGAGTGTTAAGGAGGAATTCTTTGTTTTGAGGAGGCATGAAGGCACTATTTTTGGTATTGATTATTTTCGAATTAAGTGAATGCGGCCATTCCCAGCCGCTTCGTCCTGTAGTGCTGGATACATTTGCACCCTTATATGCAAGGAGTTGTTCCAGTTTGGAGGCCATGATATAAACGTCATGAGATGAAAGCCATTCTTTTAGGTTCACTGGTAAAAGGTTCAGTGCTGGACCTAAAAGTTATAAGGCCTCATTACGAGTTTGGAGGTTGCCATGCCCTTAAAAAGGGCATGGCTACCCCCAAACACGGGTCCGGGTTCCCTGAATGGGGAACTAACGGGCCATTCCGACTTTGGAGGGCCCAGTATTTCCCATTCAGGGAACCCAGACCCAGACCATCCCCATTCCCATTCGAGCCCCCATAGGGCTCAATGGGAATGGGGAGCATGCTAACAATGGGCCCGTTAATGACGGGCCCGTTGTTGGCATGCTGGGCCGCTCGCTGGATCCGCTAAGGACGTCTGGTAAAACCAGGCGTCCTGAGCGGGTCCCGCAAGCGGACCTCGTAATGGGGCGGTAAGGGGTTAACGGCTCTGGCACCTTTACCGGCGCTGTTAACCCCTTACCGCCCGCCTCATAATGAGGCCCCTAGTGTTTTATTTTAGAGATTGGCTGATTATAAGCAATGGACAGATCACTGAAGTACCCTTCCTTGAGTCTTCAAGGGATAAAACCTACCTTCACGCACCAGCCTCTCAAGAGTCCCCAGCCCGTGCATGAACAGGTCATGCAATCCTGATTTCATTCTTTTCATTATGTGATGTGCAGTTTTCACTTTCCCATTTTAAATAAAAAAAACGACAGGTCCCAGAATGCAAAGCAAGCTCTAGAATCGGATGGTCTACTCACTTGACATGGGGAAGCTTGAGTGCGCCGCATGCAGTTAAGTGAAGGTGTTTTCTGGGCTAGTGCTAACGAGTACTCCCAACGCAGCAACAGTACAATACAAATTTGATTTTGCTCCAACTTTGTTTTTGCAGTTTTCAGTACTGAAGGTTCCAGTGGCATTCTCGAGTCTCAACTAAAGCCATGCCATTTGGCTCATTCTAGTTTTCCTTTTGCATTCTGGGCAAACCTGCAAGTCCCAAAATTCAAAGAAAACCCCCCAGAATGGGTTGCATGGCTTAGCATGAGTCGATTTCAGAGCTGTGTGAATTGGCCTAGGAATGATGTTATGCCAAGATTCCGACCAAAACATACTATATATCCAGACCAAAGTATTCTACTTTATTTTATGTTAATAAGCTGGTACGCTGAGGCTTAATTTCACAACTAATCGAAAGATGGAATGAACAAACACATATTACATCATAATAAACCAAAACAACCAACCTTTGCTGATGCACCCGATCATCACTCTGTAAAAGTGGTCTCGCAAAGGGGTGGAGACATTTAATTTGTGGGTGGGGCATGAAGTCCAGTTTTTCAATGAAGCAAAGGTGGTTAACCTACCCTGGCCTGTCTGGCAGTTTCTTGTAATGAGAAAATGAGAGGTGCGTGTGGTCAGAGGTCAAAGTGGGCGGGAACTAAAGTGTATGATGTTCCCTTACTCGTCATCCTTCTCTTACTTCATACGACCCAGAATACCGTTCCAGGATGTCAACTTAAAAAAAAATCCTTTTCGCTCAAAACTTCATCCCTACTGGGGACTCGAACCAGAGCCCTCCTGATGTCAAACATTGCACTAGCTATCTCTCAAGTGCTGTACGTGAATCATTTATTTGAATAGACTTTTTGGGATGTACAATCCGTTCCCAAACAGCCAAAAATCCCGGCTTGACTGCAATCTGAATCTGCGTATGAATAGCTGTAGGCTCAGACTTGTATGTTGGCAATGGAAGGGGTGTGTCTGTGGCTGGCCATGTTCTTTAAGAGGTGTGAACGGTGGGTGGCGAAGGGGAGACTGCATGAAGGTGCATGCCAAGTGGGACAATGACACATTATTGGTGGTCATTTACATCCATATGATTTCATTGTTTTTTCTTCAGTTTTACTAGAACTGCGGGTAAAACACAATGTTGCAGGGTGCAGTGGAGAAAAGGAAGGACCAGGATTAGGGTTTGAATGGGGGGGGGGGGGTTCTGACAGTGAATATGCGGAGAGTGGACAGAAAAGGGGGCGGGCGAGGGAACATAGTTCCATTACTTTTTTGTACACTTTGATCACTGCGTGGGGCACACACACACACTGTACTGTCCCCATCAGTTACTTCTATTTAGTGGGGATCCTCTATGTGACGGTTTTAATGCTCCTTCTTTGCTTTTTTTTGTCCATTGTTTTCTATACACGGGTCTTCAACCTCTGGCTCTCCAGATGGTTAGGGACTACATCTCCCATCAGCACTGACTCATATGATCAGTGCTGATGGATCATTGGAGTCACAGCCAAAGTATCGGAAGAACTCCAAGTTGCAGACCGATCACATTTATTTTCTCCTGAACAGTAAATTTCGTCTGAAACTCAATCTGTTCCCAACTTCTACCTCTGTGGGATTCCGTAAAACTCTCTGGACTTTTGCAGGGTCGAGATATTTTGAGGCAGAGTTCTTCCTTTTGGTTTTGCTTTATTTTGATTATATACACTCATATAGCGCAACCTCGTCCCTGAAGGGTCTCCCGGCGGCGCTTGTTATCAAAGTGGAATTAAAGGGATCCATTTTAGCCCTGAAGGCGTAACTGGGCAGATAATGGGCCTCATTATAACTTTGCCGGTCCATGAACAACGGTGCCGTTAAACTAGGATGACCAGATTTTTTTTTTAAAACCCCGGACGGGCAATCGAAATAGAAGTAGGACTAAGGTAAACACATACAACTTTAGTCCTATTTCTATGTCGGTAGCCTGTTGGGTTTGGCGGGCGCTTAGGGGTTGTGCTAACTTGCACACTCCTCATTGGAGGAGAGCGCCAGGGAGGGGAAAAGGGCGGAAATGGGGGCGTGAAAAGCATTTCACTCCCCCGTTCGCGCAAAAAGATTTGCGCCGGGACCTGATTTCGGGATTTCGAAATCGGGTCCCGGCAACAAAAAGGGTCCATATCCAAAACCCCAGACAGGGTTTATAAAAGAAAAAAACTCCCGGGACCCCCGGACGTCGGGTGAATTCCCCATTCCCCAGACTGTCCTGGGAAAACCCGGACGTCTAGTCACCCTACGGTAAGCTTACCGACACTGTTGTTTATGGACCAGCAAAGTACAAGTCTGCCTGCCGGAGCTGCTGTGCCTGACAGGTATCACCCTGCCAGGCACAGCGGCCACAGTAGGCAGAATGTCACGGAAGCAATGGTGCCGGTGCTTCCGTGGTCCCCATTCCCATAGAGTCCAATAGGACTCTATGGGAATGGGGACTTGAAATTTACCGGCGCCTGATTTCCTGGACCGCCGGGGTTGGAATCGATTGGTGTTACCGGGAAGTTAGGCGCCGGTAAATTATTCCGAGCCTGGCGGCAACCCGCCGGTAGCACTGGCAGGGTTACTGCCAGACACGGAATGGGCTTTAAGGAAGTAAGCTTGATCCATCCTCTCAGCTGATGTAAACTCATCCAGCTTGCACAGGCTCTTCAGGTCTGAACTAACCTGGTTCTCCGCCTCAGATTCCTGTGCTGTGCCAGGCAACCCCGAAGCCACTGAGTCCCTACTACCAAAGTAGGTTTCTCAGTGGCTACTGGTCCTTCTCCCAAAGGAGTAGGCAACCCATCAGTCTGTGGAATTGAACCAGGAGTTAACGGCCATGACAGTCCCTCACACAAGGCCTCTGGAAGCACTCCAGGACCTAAGACTCTGAGAATCTTCAATCTGGCATCCTCTTTGGCATTCGATCAGGTGACTGCCGTGACTATCTCAGGGTCAGGAAGATCATTACCCAACAGACATGGGAAAAGGCTGGAGTCTTTCACTGCTACACGGCGCTGGGTCATTTCACCTCACCAACTGAACTCTACTCTCGCCAGGGGGCACTTACTCTTTCCATCAAATCCACCTACACTACAATCAGGCAGAGCAATAAACTGCCCTGTCTGTACCCACTGCAGTGTGACAGCAGTGATGCTAGCCACAGCGTCTCTGACCGCAGGAGTTTTACGTTCATTGATATACAGTTGCTCTAAGACCAGTTGAATATTGTTTGGAACTGGGACCTCTTCTGGAGATCCGGCACGTTCACATTCAGTTTAACCAGTCCACATTCAGCCACTCCGTGGCCTAGTGGAAAGTCCTCACCTGGGAGGCCCACTCTAAAGATGGCCTCCTCCATGAGTCCAACATTCACAATAACTTGCTTGGGTAAGCCCTGGCAAGCAGGATCCCATTTCCTGTGGCCCTGCTCCTTACATACAAAACAACTTTTGGGTTGTGAGAACACAGGTGTCCCAGTGTTAGGGGTGCCTGCACTCTGCTTTTCTGAGTGCATGGCTGAACTAGAGTTGTGGGATTTCCTGTCATGCCTTTGGGGATTTTACTTAGAAGAGGAGTGGGTTAGACCTTTTTCCTTCCCCTCCTTGCTACTTTTCTTGTTTGGGATTTCTTGTCTGGTTTGGGTGTGCTCGCCAGACAATTTTTGTGAACTCGTGTACTTAAAAACCTGTCGGTAGCCTTTACAAGCTCCCTAGGATCTGTAATAGTCGTGTCCACAAGATGCTGGTGTAGGTCAACCTCACAATTCTTCAAGACATGCTCACATGCAATCAAATTGTATGTCCTTTTAAATGTGTCAACATTGTTACCAGACATCCACCTACTCAGACATTTCAACAAGTGTGTGACTGCTTCAAATGTCTGCCCACTTTTCTTTCCGAGCTCTCTTAAGCTCTTGAGATACTGTTCTGGGGTCTTACAGGACTTCCTGAGAAGGGCTGTCATCATGCTCTCATAAACTGACTTTTCCTCAGGAGTTAACTGAAGGATTGCATAAATCCCCTGGGTCCTTAAGCGACTCATCAGGGCTGCACCCCACAGTACCTTCTCAACCTCCTGTAGCTGAAAAGCAGGCTTCAGCACTTCAAACTAATCAAAAATATAATTAGCCACTTCATAAGCCTGTTCTAAATCTTTGGGGATGTGGTACCAGGGCTTGTCCCGGTCACCTTGGTTTGAGCCACTACTGCTCCTTTCACTAGAGGTGGATCTGTTGGCTTCCTTCATTTGAGTGCAGGTCTACAGTGACCCTGTTCCACTCGTTTTGTTCCTACAGCGCTAGTCTACTTTCCTCCAACCGGAGTTTTCTAGCTGCTACATTGTTTACCACCGGAACAATTACTGGGCCACTTAGAGGCTGTGCCAAGGCCTAAATCTGCGGGATGCTGCACCAGCCCCTGATCTCGCTGGCACTCTGGAGTGTTGGCAAACCACACTAGCCCCCCTGAGGAATAGTTGGTGAAAAACACTACTCGGGTTGTCTTCCATGCCATCCTCCACCACCCCTCCTGGAAGGTTGTCTTCATTCGGATACACTGGGCCTAGCCCATCCCCAGTGGTCTCTTCCACAGCTGCTCTCGCTTCTTCCCAAGCTTGGAGGCTGATCAGCGGCTCAGGTTTATTAATCCTGGTTCTGTATGGAAGTCCCCTCTCTTGACATAGGATATGCAAGACATCTTTGCTCATGCCTTTCACAGTCTCTATGTCAAGATCCATGATTATTAACAAATACCTGCAGTGTTCTAAACGTTAACTGCAACCATATTTTTATAGTTGGGTGACTAAGCTGTGCGCAAGGCTCCAACTAGATCGGACCATCTGCCACCAATGTGACGAATCAGATTCCCGGGTACCAGTGGTCCAGGGGTGAATATCGGTTTCTAAACCATCAATCAGCCCCACAGCTCAAATACATCAGAATGGATCTGAACAGATGGGAATAAATAAGCATACAATTAAAATTATAAACCTCCTCATCCAACTTTGGTAATGTGGATGGAACAGAAGGCTAACTCCTCTAAAGATTGTGGATAGTTGGTTAATTACAAAACAATGAAAATACAATTATTACCCAAAGATTAAAGGAGTGTCCAGTCAATGTCATATAACAATACCTACTTTATCATTATCACAACAGGCAATCTAATGACACTACTACTGCAAGCCACAGTGTAAAGGAATGCAAAGACAGACAGTTTCTGCGAAGGAAAAAGGGATGCACTCTGGATACTGACAGGAGGGTGGTTGGTATGGTTGATAACCACAACAGTTTGTTAAGGCTTCTTGGCTTCAGCATAAAGGACAACAGGGTCTTAAAATGTTTCATGGGCCCTTCTGGGAAGGACCAGGGAGACAGAACCACAGTGAACCATTTGCTGTAGAGGTTCTTGGTGCTTGACAGGTTCAAGTTGGCTTCGGGGGCTCTGCAGGCTTCTATGACAGAGTTTGAGACGGGTGTCAGCTGCGGGTATGAAGCAGCAAGGTGGTTTGGTGAGCGAAGATAGACAAATGGCTGCAGGCTGACCTACACAGTGGCTCGGGAGTCAGGAATCATTGTCTCAGTGTTGATCAGTGGTTATGAAGCTCTGGTCAAGACGTCCTGGATGTATTTAAGCGACTGAGGCTTGACAATGATCAGCGATGCAGTCGGTTGCAGATGGAGGAACTCGACTTGCTCAAAACTGTCCTTTAAGGCAGGGGCGGTAGGTGCTTGTCAGGGCACTTTTCCCAGCTCCTTCAATGGGCTTCTATCATCCTTTAAGGCGATTGCCCACAGCTGTGGAGTGTGCTGCAGGCAGCTGCCTTGTCCTTGGTTGCAGGTTCGGAGACCTTCTGGCACTCCCTATCCAGGAAGCTTGCTGCAGAGCCTAGCAGAGCATGCTGTGTGCTGGCTGGATACCGGTTCTGGAGCAGCTGGATGATCCTTTAAGTACTGTTTCTCCCTCTGTTTCCTGGGAGAAGTTTAGGGGAGGGATCTTGCTTCCCTCTTTGGACATCCTGGCCTTCCTTCACTGGCGGAAGATGTAAGACAGACTGTACCTTCAGCCAGGATCCAAGATTGAGTTCTTCTTTCTTTCTTCTTGTGAAGTCTTCAGATTATTTTCCAGAAGAGTGTCTCAGTCCTCTTAAAGCCATGTGGACCACAGTGATTGGTGTAGGATAAGCCTACCTCAGTGCGTGAATCCTGGGTTCCCTGGAAACAATCTCATGTATACGTGAGGTCACAACCAACAGGAACAAGGTGTGCCCCAGAACTAATATGGCAGAACCCTTCTTTCAGCTTAACGAGCACTGGGCTCACTCCCTTGTTCTACTAAGTCCCACCCATCTTCAAGTTTGTTGTTTTCAAATAGTCTTTTTGATTTATGGTCCTCCCTGTTTTGTTCCTGTTAAAGCGGTAGGTCTCTTGTGGCTGCTGAGAGGCCAGACACTCTGGCTCCTGCAAGCCACATTCTCATACCTTATGAATGGGGTTCCTCTAGTAGGATGGCCTACTGGAGACAGGAGCAGGCTTCAGGTTGACACAGTTACATATGAAAGGTTGTTGTGTTTCCTTTCTCCTTTTTTATCCTCTGCACCCAGGCCATGTGTGGGCCTGTTTGAAATACCCCCTGTTGATATTATAATTGCTGCCACCAACTGCAGGACCTAACAAAAGAGCAGGGTTATTCCATGGACTCTTTGTCAGTTAATCAAGCTAACCATGGCAGGGGGAAGGGTATCTCATGCAATCTTAAAATGAAGTGTTCACACAAGGCGCAGGAGGAACGCATGACACAGATGTAAATGACACTCAGCCAACATCACATGCTCAGTGACATAGCCATTTTTCTTGGGGCGTGGACGAGTGAGATGTAAGACGTTACAAATTCTGATCATCTTCTTTCTTTTGCATCATGGCAGCCCGACGCTGTGATCACCATTATGGCATTACGATGCTCTGTGCTATTGAAATAGCTGGAGTCAGAGAGCATGTGAAATTGTTTTTTTTCTAATTGTGAGCCCACGTGACATTGTTCATCTCATAAAAATGTTGCTTCATTCTTGAAAAGGGCAAAATGTCAATGAACAAACATGTTGGGGTGCATTTTGAAAAGGATGGTGCATTAAATGGAGACATAAAGACAAGGCATGCTCCTTTTCAAGCTCCAGCCCATTATCGACTTCACACATGGCGGAGAAGTAGCACTGAGTGTCATTTACATCTGTGTCATGCGTTCCTCCTGCGCCTTGTGTGAACACTTCATTTTACGATTGCATGAGATTTTAATGCAAACGTAAAGCAAATGGTTTTCTGTGGAATTTGCCACGATTTGGGATCCGCTAATGACCAGGCACATTCCATAGGAATCCATTAGTAAACGCCATCTGCAAAGTGTAAATTGCCAGCCGCCTTTATTTTATTTCTCCAAACAATGGGTAAAACTGAGCAGTAAAGGCAATTATGCCTGGTTTTACTCTTCAGTTTTACACTCTGCCATGCAAATGTTTAGAATTGCATGCAGGGGACCAAACAGCGTGTCATTTTCAAACATTGATGGTCGTCTGCATTCAATTTGCATTTCTTAGAAAATGACCGCAGTGTTTTATGCTAGACCTTGTTGAATCGCTTTGCCAAGAATGGTCTGAGGTTTTACTCCTGTTTCGGAGCTGGTGCTTCCCAGGTAGCCTATCTGCTTTGCTGGACATGACATTTCTCTCACCTCAGCATGGTTCCGCTTACACAGGTCCCGCATAAGACTTGCTCTAGAGAATGATGGCGGGCCTCCTCTTGGCACCGTAGACTAGGAATGGATCCTGAAAAAAGATGTTGGGACTGCCTCCGAGAAGATGCGTGACCAGGAGGTAGAAAACGGATGCGGCAGGGGAAACGCTGAAGAGCGTCTCTATATGTTCAAGCATCTCTTCAGAGGTGACTTAGGCTGTGTGGTGTGATTGCCATTGGCTGGAATTTCATTTGAGGCACCCTTGAGGTTGATCTTTGTGATTAGTCTTTCCTCATTTAGAAGCAGTGCGATTTTGGTCATGTGTGGAGTTTCCGGTTGGTCTGTAGACCAGTGTGGAGATCATATCTTTCATCACTTCAAGGGAGTTGATGAAGGTGAACTTCCCCTGAGCCCACGATGGTGTTCCTGGCATCTGATAAAAGAAGCAAGGTGGTGCCACAGCCTACAAAGGGCAAGAAACAGAACTGTCCTTCCGCCGCTGATTAAGACGGTGCCGAGATGCAAAGAGAGGGTCGCTGAAGGCCAGTTGTCTGGAGAGACAGGGTTCGGTGCCAGGCAACAGGAAGATGCAGAGAGCGAGAGCAGCGGGGGGTATGGAGCAGAAGCCTGTCACCGCTGTGGTGCCAAAATAACATGTGCACACATTGTATGGCTGATGGATATGCTTCTTGCAGTGATCCCTCTCCCCGGCCAGGAACTTGCATCCTCCGTCTTGTGTTCCTATGCTGCGGCTTGCACATGTGACTCCTTCCGTTGCCTTGCTTGGCGGGCGAAGTAGTGTGCAGTGGACGGGCATTGGTTCAATGAGAGAAACTGCAGGATGTACAGCCAAGGTGAGTGGTGGAACCGCACGCTAACGGTGAGGAAGGAATGGTGAAGGAGCGCCTTCCATTTTCGGGCTGGAGTCAGGCAATTCTTTATATTGAGTGCAAGTCAAGATTTCGCATAATATGGTGATTTTATTTGGAAAGATATGGATGGATCGATGAGTGTGAGCTCAGTCCACCCCTCACATAGCAGCACAGGGTGGAAAGGTGCAGGCTAGCTGCAAACCTGCCCTCACAGGGGCTCTTGTTAAAAGGGGAGGAGTAGTAAATCACTGTGGTAAAAAAAGGAAGCATCAATCAGTTTATGGGTTAATGGACCACTTCAGGAGACGGTCTTAGTTTTTAAAGGCGGACCAATGAGACAGAGCATAAATACGTTTCCTCTGCGCATTCCTGTTTTGTCTTCAAAGAGAACATGGTTTAACGCCAGCATGTACTTTCATGCTGCTGTTAAACTAAGGGATTCTTATGAAATCCACCTGCATTTACCACCGGCTAGAAGCCGGTGGATTCCATAGTAATCCATAGCAAATGCCGCCAAAGCATATTATGCAGGCGACATGCACATGTTTCACAAAATGAAAGACTAAAAGGAGATTTTGCATGTTTTTACTCTTTCATTCTCCACTCTGTTTTGTAAATGTGGGAAATGGCCTGCCAGGGACCTAACAGCACATTAGTGCTAACGTTGGACGTGCCCTGCATCCAATTAACATCAGGGCTAATTTTCTGAACAATGCTAATTGCATGCAAGGTGCTGCCAAAGTTAGTACTTTCGTGCTGTTGGGTCACCTGCATGCTAAACGCAGTGCCAAAGTAAAATAAAAACAGGTGAAGTCGATTTACTTTTTATTTTTACCCTTCGTTTGTAAAAGACATAAATGCATCCTGCAAATCATGTCTTATAGACGCCATTTGCAATGGACTTGTATGTAATGTGCCTGCTGGAAGAGGCCTTGCGCGATAGCATGAAGCATGATGAGGAGTACACACAGTTCCCCCTTCCATTCCCACTACACCTGAAAACCTTTTGTAAACTGCCATGGAGCAGTATAAGGACTGACATAATGTATCTACGCTTTATTTTTTACACCTATTTTGCTGTACAGAGGGTGCTAAAATGGCTTGCTGTTTCACAAAATGGCCCCCAGGATGATCCGTGAAAATGTGTGCATGTTATGATGAATAGGGTCAAAATGAATTTATCTATTTTTACGCACTTAACACCGGAGACTTGTGCTGCTCTGCCTTGTCTTGCTTCCAAGATTACTGGAGGTCGCTGGACACTCGGGCAGACTTCATCTAATTCTATATGAAATGCACCTGCTGACTTGTTGGCCAATGATGCCTGCAACTCACTGGTTATGCCTTGATTTCAGAACAAGACAATTTAAGATGAGCAGCCAGTAAGATGTCTAGATGCGACATGTGGCGCTCCTCCTCCCCCACCGAATCTCGGCAGAAGGGGTGCAGGCGAGATTTTAGGGAAACACAAAACTGAACCCCCTTCTTTTTCTGAAATGAAGAAATCACTTACATACTCTTTTCTAAGGCACTCGTGCGTTCTTCCTCAGTGTCCGCCGGGGGGTAGGGATTGGCTGGCGGTTCTTCTGTCGGGGCAGGGTCCGTGGAGTCCCCTGCGAGGTAGGGTAAATGGGAGTCCTGAAAGAAAAGACACACAGGATCAGTGGCAGCCAACCGGTTGCCATCTTGTGCCGGAATCATTACACTGGAATATATATAAGTTCCCCCGCCATCCTACACACTCAGTTCAACAACACCAAACACCAACACCAAAGCAATAACCCCTGTTGGCACAAGATAACAGGAGCACCTCATGCAAAATGGGCCATAGGGCATCAACCCACCTATCCAAGCCAACCCGTTGAAAACACAAAGTGCTCTCTCAGTTGCAAAAAGAACCAGAGGGAACATTCCGGGGCTGGCTTGAACTTCAAAGGGAAACGTGTTTTGCTGCCGTGCAAGGCCAGGGGCATTTTGCTTCCCCAACCTTGAATGGCCCTTTGGGGAGGCAGGCTGGGGCACTGCAGCTCTGAATGTGCGAAGGGGCATTCCTGTGCATCCTTGCAAGTTCAGAGCAGCTGGGACATATTTCAGGGAGTGCTCCCGCGTGCATATACCGGAAGCCGGTCATGTTAGGTGGGAGCTGGAGAGCCGTGTGGCAAGGGATGCAGGTAAGAGCTCCTACTGTTGGGGAGGGGTTACTTGTCAATCTTCATTCATGCTGTGATCACTGGTTTTTTTTCAAACTCAGGATGTGCAATCCTTTACAGCGTGAACATTTCTGCGGTAAAGTGACCCGTTTGCATCAGTTTAGACGTTTCCAAGGGAAGCTGAAGTTTGGGAGGTCGAGTCTGGACAGAAATGAAGGGTGCTTCTTTCGGATTTTAAAGAGCTGTTAAAAATGTCAGCAAAAATAAAATCCAGTACGTTTGGAATCAGTTTGGGCGAAAATAATATTATATATGGGTTATACATGCAAATACCATACGTTATTTTGTCAGAAATGAAAGGATACAAATAGTAGCATTAAGAAAAGAAAGTTATAGTCTAAAATGCAGATTGTTTAAAAATGAACCCCAAAAATGCGTGTATGCTCGTTCCACTGTTTTGGAGTGATGGAAGGTAAACGTCTAGTGAACACAAAACATTGCAAATAAGGTCCTCATTTTGTTGTGTTATTAGAATGTTCATCTAAAAGGTCAAAGGTCCCCAGATGGTGGACCCACTGACAGAAACACAGGAATAATTTGGCAAGGCCATGGCGCTGCCAAAACAAATAATCCCGGTTTAGGAATGGACAATGTCTTGCCAGGGGTCTCCCTTGTTACCCCTGTGGTCTCTTTTATTTGTTTTTTTTTGGTGATGATTTTTTACAAACAGAAGCTCCTGGGCTGTGGCCAGCGCCATGCGCCTCTTTGTTTCTGGAGTGGCTGGTTTTTTTTTACAGGCACTTAAAAAAAAAAACAAGGGATTGCACAAATGTAACACTGACCCTAAATAAGAAAGAATAGGAATAGTAAATAATGTATCTTTCTGGAATTCTATACAATAATTGCGAGACTCATTAAAGATTTACTTTAGGCACACTTCATGGGGTGAATCACTGAGTTAGTCGGTTCTTAAACACCTCCAATTCAAAATGCAGACAAAAACTTCCAAAAAGCATTTAGAGTCGAGTAAGCATCCATTTTGCACTATATATTTTTCTTTTTGCAGGTTGCAGTTATAGCGTGTTTTTTGCTGCCATTGTCTCTGTTACAATCGTCACAAGACACTCCATCTTGGTGTCCTCAGTCACTGGACAAAATCCTTGTGCCATAAAAGCTTGCGTACCGTGTAGAAATGTTTGGCCATAGCACATAAAGTGGCCCTTGATTTCATTTGGCCACAGGTAATGCTTTGTTTCAACGTGTCTATCTTTCCTATCTCCATGGCATGCTGTTCAGCATGTTTGCATGCATGAGGTAACGAGTGCCCAGAGTATGAGATGCCGTGTAAGTGCGCTGCTTTCCCTGCACTACTCTGAATTCTTTTATACATAGTTATGAACCCTTGCAATGGTATGTCATTTGGCAACCTATGAAACCTGTAAAGTAGATCCAAACAAGCTTGACATGTGGCCAAATGTGCACCAGACCTGCAGATGAACTGGCCTGCTGTTCACAGTTACCAGTTTAATGGTATCCACTACAGAGTGTAATTTGCTTTCTGACTTTGAGAACTTCAGGCATATAATTGCTAATGTTACTACAGCCGATAAGATGACTCAGTGGGTTGAGCGCTCAATGCTGTGATGTTTGTGTGATCTACAGGTTGCAGGTTCGAATCTTAGCAAGGCCAACTCAGCATTTCATCCTTCTGAGGTCGATACATGAGTAGCAACACAGGTTGGGTGATATGTACATGTGTTCTATATAATGTGCGTTAGCGTAAGTGCTGTACAATAACACATCAATATCATTTGACCTTGGATGTCTGCTTGCATTCAAAGTAATTGGGTAATATGGGCCTATACACACTGATATTAACGATACATATGGTGATCCATTCTTGTGTGAAATGTATATCACATTACAGTGATATCGTAACCATATTTTTCATAGTGTACTTAGGAACAATGTTATGTGATGCCACTTTGTGTATTATCAAGAAGTGAAAGGTCATGTGCCATCGCATCCCGTGATGTCACTTCGGGGTGGGGTCAAATGACATCACGCCCTGTGATGTAATTAGAGGTCAAGGATCGTGTGATGTCACTTCCGCTACCCAAGGCATTTTGGTGAAATGACGTCCCTGAATGAGAATGGCGCCTGCTTCCAGGTTCCATGGACCCATTCTCCTGGGGTGGGTCATCATCATCATCATCAGGCGAGGCCCAGGGGAAGAACCAGAGGCACAAACAAATGCAGCAGCTTACACATGCGTGGGGCTCCAAACATACAAGCACACATGGTTCGGAAAAGGTCTGATCTTTAAAAACACTAATATATCACACAGGTGTGGACATTGGATGCCGTGTGCTATGTAGGAGCCTTGTTGGTACAAAAAGGACAACAAACGAACTCAATGATATGGAGAAGGATGGGAATGGAGTCCAGAGGCAAGCAAGTGACATTATCACTTTATAAAACTGGTTTGTTTACTTTCTGGATTACAGATCCTGGTTGAAGACAACGTCGTGTGACATGAGAACAAGGGAAACATTTCAGGGAAAGCAAAAACCATTTGCTGTTGTCGGGTGGAGACATTGAGTGCATCAGTGTGAGGGCAGGTTCCGCCTCAGCCGAGTTCCGCAGGATGTTTTTATTTTTTTCTGGTGGTTTTGATCATTTTTGTACTGCGTTTGCAGTGTCTAGATTTAATGTTTGGGATAAATGGATCACGATGTTGAAAGTAAGCGATAAACAAAAAAACACAATACTAAGAAAGTAGATCCGTCTTTGTCACACTTGTGCAATCTGCTTGTTGTGCAATAACTTCTAACAGCTATGGGTTCTTAATAAATTGCTAACGAGAGGACCTCACGTTTGTCTGCAGTGACTTTGTGTTAAAAAAATTGTAACCTGGCACACATTTTCATGCAGCCTGTGTCTGTGGGCATGCGGTCTGGTGTGGCAATCCACAGTGCTGAGTGAAGGGGGGCCGTGACAGATGTTCACATTCGTGTTCAGGGTTGGTGTCTTCCTTTGAGACTGGGATACAGGCATCATGCAGAGGTTCAGGTAATGCACAGCAGGTGGGGTGAGCGGGTGTCTGCTGGTATCATGCCCCACCCACATTCCATATAAATGCAGGAGAATAAGCTAGTTTCCAGTGGTTTCTCTGCAGCACACAGGTAGAAGGCCCCAACCCACTCGAGCCGCTGACCTTCGGAGAGATGAACCATAGCTAATTAAAAACATCCAATTGGTCAAATACGCCCGCATGCATCATTCTGTGTAGCTTGTGATCTCTTTGCCGCCCATGATATGCAAAATGCAGATTTTTGGAAAATAGGGAGGCTTTGAATTGCAAAATTCTTGCAAGAAACTGCTAATGTATACTGTGCTCCAGTGGGCAGAGTGTCAAATGGAAAGCCTGCTCATGGTTAAAATCAATTCATGCTGCAACGATGCATCAAGCAACCCGGCCACACGCCAACATCCTGCTGCGTTAGAGCTCATGCATGCTGCAAAGAGGTCTCCTGCATCAAGCAGCCCAACCACACGCAAACATCCTGCTGCGTTAGAGCTCATGCATGCTGCAAAGAGGTCTCCTGCATCAAGCAGCCCAACCACACGCAAACATCCTGCTGCGTTAGAACTCATGCATGCTGCAAAGAGGTCTCCTGCATCAAGCAGCCCAACCACAGGCAAACATCTGCTGCGTTAGAGCTCATGCATGCTGCAAAGAGGTCTCCTGCATCAAGCAGCCGACCACACACAAATATCCTGCTGCGTTAGAACTCATGCATGCTGCAAAGAGGTCTCCTGCATCAAGCAGCCCAACCACACGCAAACATCCTGCTGCGTTAGAACTCATGCATGCTGCAACGAGGTCTCCTGCATCAAGCAGCCCAACCACACGCAAACATCCTGCTGCGTTAGAGCTCATGCATGCTGCAAAGAGGTCTCCTGCATCAAGCAGCCCAACCACAGGCAAACATCTGCTGCGTTAGAGCTCATGCATGCTGCAAAGAGGTCTCCTGCATCAAGCAGCCCGACCACACGCAAACATCCTGCTGCGTTAGAGCTCATGGTTAAAATCCATGCGTGCTGCAAAGAGGTCTCCTGCATCAAGCAGCCCGACCACACACCAACATCCTGCTGCGTTAGAGCTCATGCATGCTGCAAAGAGGTCTCCTGCATCAAGCAGCCTGACCACAGGCAAACATCTGCTGCGTTAGAGCTCATGCATGCTGCAAAGAGGTCTCCTGCATCAAGCAGCCCAACCACAGGCAAACATCTGCTGCGTGAGCTCATACATGCTGCAAAGAGGTCTCCTGCATCAAGCAGCCCGACCACACACAAACATCCTGCTGCGTTAGAGCTCATGCATGCTGCAAAGAGGTCTCCTGCATCAAGCAGCGGACCACACACAAATATCCTGCTGCGTTAGAACTCATGCATGCTGCAAAGAGGTCTCCTGCATCAAGCAGCCCAACCACACGCAAACATCCTGCTGCGTTAGAACTCATGCATGCTGCAACGAGGTCTCCTGCATCAAGCAGCCCAACCACAGGCAAACATCTGCTGCGTTAGAACTCATGCATGCTGCAAAGAGGTCTCCTGCATCAAGCAGCCCGACCACACGCAAACATCCTGCTGCGTTAGAGCTCATGCATGCTGCAAAGAGGTCTCCTGCATCAAGCAGCCCAACCACAGGCAAACATCTGCTGCGTTAGAGCTCATGCATGCTGCAAAGAGGTCTCCTGCATCAAGCAGTCTGACCACAGGCAAACATCTGCTGCGTTAGAGCTCATGCATGCTGCAAAGAGGTCTCCTGCATCAAGCAGCCCAACCACAGGCAAACATCTGCTGCGTGAGCTCATACATGCTGCAAAGAGGTCTCCTGCATCAAGCAGCCCGACCACACACAAACATCCTGCTGCGTTAGAGCTCATGCATGCTGCAAAGAGGTCTCCTGCATCAAGCAGCCCGACCACACGCAAACATCCTGCTGCGTTAGAGCTCATGCATGCTGCAAAGAGGTCTCCTGCATCAAGCAGCCCAACCACAGGCAAACATCTGCTGCGTTAGAGCTCATGCATGCTGCAAAGAGGTCTCCTGCATCAAGCAGCCCGACCACACGCAAACATCCTGCTGCGTTAGAGCTCATGGTTAAAATCCATGCGTGCTGCAAAGAGGTCTCCTGCATCAAGCAGCCCGACCACACACCAACATCCTGCTGTGTTAGAGCTCATGCATGCTGCAAAGAGGTCTCCTGCATCAAGCAGCCCAACCACACGCAAACATCCTGCTGCGTTAGAGCTCATGCATGCTGCAAAGAGGTCTCCTGCATCAAGCAGCCTGACCACAGGCAAACATCTGCTGCGTTAGAGCTCATGCATGCTGCAAAGAGGTCTCCTGCATCAAGCAGCCCAACCACAGGCAAACATCTGCTGCGTGAGCTCATGCATGCTGCAAAGAGGTCTCCTGCATCAAGCAGCCCGACCACACACAAACATCCTGCTGCGTTAGAGCTCATGCATGCTGCAAAGAGGTCTCCTGCATCAAGCAGCCCGACCACACGCCAACATCCTGCTGTGTTAGAGCTCACGGTTAAAATCATGCATGCTACAATGAAGCCTCCTGCATCAAGCAGCTCAAACACACATACAAACATCATGCTGCATTAGAGCTCATGGTTAAGATCACGCATGCTGCAATGAGGCCTCCTGCATCAAGCAGCCCAACCACACAAAAACATCATGCTGCGTTAGCGCTCATGGTTAAAATCACGCATGCTGCAATGAGGTCTCCTGCATCAAGCAGCCCGACCACATGCCAACATCATGCTGCGTTAACGCTCATGGCATGAGGTCTCACATTAGATGCATTGTTAAGATGGACTTCCAGAACCAGCCCTGAGGGAGGATCCTGGGAGCCACCATATTATAGTGAGCCGAGAAAAGCCAAACTTTATGAAAGTAGCTAGCTGAGCAGAAAGGTTTAGACCACAGGAGTAGTGGGGCTGGTGAAGTGGTACAGTGTGTCGCACACAGGGCATTCAAATAAAACCAGCTAAAGAGTAGAGTAGACAAATACACCACTTGATTAGGCCTGGATACACTCTGTGCAATAAAACCGATAGGCAGGTATTACTACTACACTAATCGCATGCACACACACACCTCTACCAGGGGGCTTCTCACTTGAGATCCCAACACTTTATTTTTAAGCCAGTCAAGATCATTAAGATAATTCAGTTAAGAATATAGGCAAACTGTATTCAGTAAAGTCATTAAAAGCAGCCCAGCATTTCAGAAAAACATGGAAAATTAAGATACATATTGAAACACTACCGGAAACACTATGACCTGGCTTCAAAAATAAGCCCCCTGGCACTTGTGGGCCTAGTGACCTTAAAAGTCCCAAGTAGAAACCTTTTCAGGATGCCAGGAGTCTTTGGAAGTGGATGAACAAGTTTTACCAATGCCAGCAGGTAAGTAGGTATGCAGAAACCAAGGTAGGATCCAAAGGTTAAGCATCCTCTCCCAAGCCCACCACATCAGGAAAAGCCCACGGGGGGGGGGTCCTTGGGCAGAACTCCACCAATCACAAACAGGCAGGGGAGGGGGGAGGGGCAGGGCCTTGCACCCATACAGCCCTGTTGTGGCAGGGGGTGAAAACAGATACGCAGGCCTGTTCCCCATACTCAGAATCATCTAGGAACCACCCTTAGGGCTCCTAAATTTGCTGGGCTCATTTATTTCTATCAAAGGTTCCATTTCAGCGCGTCCAGGGGTCGTGGCTGGAGTGGTCACTTTCGGCTTTGGGATTAGGTCCAGCTAATTGTTGGTTCCAAAGTCCGGTGAGATGGTTTCTGATGCTGAACAGCTGGATGATGGGAGCACCCTGGGAGGCTGAACCCCATGGGTCTCTTGATGACTGGAGACCCGTAGGACAAGATGTAAGTCAGTAGTAGCGACAATCACCGCATTCAAGTGGCAGCAAGCAAGCAACTCATGTGGTGAGCACAAATAAACTGCTTCTGTGGGGGTCTCTTCGAGTTGGAAAGCAGCAATGGCAGGAGGATCGATCTTGGCCCACAAGCTGGAGACTTTCAGAGTTCAAGACGAAACTCGGAACAGTGACGGCTGCAGAGTTGGTCAGCCCAGAAGATGGTCCAGAGTCACTTCCGAAGGCTCTAGTGGGCAGGATCCACATAAAGAGGTCTGGACTGATTGTTCCCACTAGCCCAAGGATCGAAGCACTGATAAGGGTCTGGAGGAAATCGGTCCAGAGGAACAGGGCTTTCTGTGGGACTTGGCTGGAGGCGATGCTGGAAGTTGAAGACTTCAATGGCCGTCCAGTTATCTTCCGCAGGCTGCAACTCTTTGTAGTAGTCTTGGCTCCAACGATGATCTGAAAAAATGGTTACAGGTGTCCTCCTTATATCGTAGATTTCAGTGAAGGTCACCCCCAGTCCACCAATGGGAAAGACGTGCACCATTCGAACTGGCAAGGGCTGTGCCTCTTTCCTCACATTTGCACAGACACAGACATCCCCCTGGGCAGAGTGTGGTTTGGGTCCAGGCAGTCCCAGCCCCTACATCTGGCCAGATGCTCACACTGCCGCATTGACCAGGAAAGTTGAATCTTGGCCTGAGAAAGAAGGTAGGAAGAAGGTCAAAGGACAGGATGAACTCAGGGCAGAGCGAAAAACGTGCGGAATGGCCATCTTAAGTATATGGTACTCAAAAAGACATCAAGCACTAAAAGGCAAAGGTGTTTTAAAAACATGGTCGAAAAATATCGGATATTTCTAAGACTGAGACCAGGGGGAAAAGCTCCTTGGTACTCTCTGTTCCCTTGCAAATGAGATAGCTGCTTAATAGATCCGTATTCATTATGACATACTATCATTTGCATTTAAGAACCATAATCATGTGAAACACAACTGATTAGCATAAAACATGAGTTTTAATGAGGAGATGAAACATGAGAGAAAAGAAATGTCCAATACATATCGGACTACGATGAGTCCTTCATCGGGGACCACATCGTGCTCCTTTCTAAGTGCTCCTCCCAGATTCAGGTTTTGACTTTCCTTCTGTAGCTGTTACTGCTGGGAATAAAAAATGGACTTGCCAGTGAGTTCAGTAAGTGACCGCAGTGGCTGTCTCTCAGGCTGGTCGATTAACAGATGAAAAATATCCTCTGCCACCCGCCCATCATGGACACCTCATGTAAGCCGGGAGGATAGCTCAGGGGAAATGTGCTCGCCTTGGATGCAAGACGACTCAGAGTCACACAGGTTCGATCTCCGGGTCCTCGGTTAGAAACCTCTGGGTATTAAGCGCGTTATAAATAACCAATAAGAATAATAAATAACACAAATGTTACTGAAAGAAATCTACAAAGGGATACAAAGTACCGCGCCACACTACGGTGAGGTCTGCAACTTAAAATACATGGAATTTAACAAATGGAGGGACTGAGAAGTGCCCCCCGTCCCCCAAACAGATGACCTAAGCTAAGAAAGTAAAGGAACCGGCGTTACTTACCTTCAAAAGTCAAGACCGGAATCAAACAATAGCAACATGGTTTGGGGGTTCCATTGATGTCAATGGCGGGAAAGCTGCCTAACACTCATTGTCCACACGTTTCTTCACATGTAGACGGAGCACCGTTTCTCCAATCTGCTTTACGGTGCCACATTAGGAAATGCAACCTTCCTCCCCTCCAGCCCATCCCTATTTCTCTTACCTGACCCATAGCGCCAAGAGAGAATGCAAATAGCATAGGTCGTGCTATAAAAGATCCATTAACATAAGACTGTCTTTGTTGCTTCACTGATGTTACCGATCCAGCAAAGTCTGCTCGCACCTCCTATCAGTGAACAGAGCACATATTCTATTGGCCAGGCATGCGTGCGTGAGGAGCTTGATTGCCTGCAGGGAGAAGCTTGTGCCACACCTCTTTCAGTATTGATGCAATTGTGTTCTCTGGCATATACCTGGCAGCTCTGGCAAATACCTGGCAGCTCTGAGTTCCGAACTGCTTTCTGGGTACCTTACTAATGGCACTGGCTACCTTTGTGGCTTGGAGCCGTTCTGCCTGGGGTCTCTCTTAAACATCCTCAGCAGGGCTTCAGCAAGGATCAAACCAAGCTCTACCAATCGGGGTAGATGTTGCCTGTTTTGATCTGATTTTAAAGGAAGGCAAAATGCATTTCTAGTTACATGAAATGTGGGCACTGATAATGATAGCTGATATGTGTGGTGACTTGGAATTCTGCCTATACTCCAAAAACCAACAGCAGATTCGCCACTTTATCACAATTGTCAATGGCAGCATTATAAAATGGGTTTCAGGCAGTGCTTGCCTCCAGAGTCTCACAGCCTCGTGACGCCACACAAATATGAATTCACTGTGGCCAAAGTCAAGGGCATTCATTTAGTAGATGTGATGCTCCCTCCTCGAAGGATGGCAACTTCTGTTGACCTCCCAGGATCCAAATCTTTAACCTGGAGTTGACACAAAGAAAGGACAAGTGGGCTAATGCACCTGCTGTAGAATTCAGTTCGGGTTTCAGAGCACCTTTAGATCCCAAAGCAGATGGAAAATGGACGACATGGATAGGGGGACGGATCAACAAACAGGACTTCGTCCTTCGCCCCGCTTGGTCTGTAGAATGTGGGTGCACCTTGCCACGGCTGGCAGCGGGCATCCACTGCCCCAGTGCCACAGAGCTCTTGACCAAAAGCTAAAGGGTGTTGGTTACGTACATCAGGCCTGGCAAGCTCCTGGTCACACGCACGGGGAGCCGTGTGACAAGGCGCAGAAGGAAGGTGCGCTGGTTTGATACCTTCATTTTCCAACAAAGCTCATTTTCAATGACTTTCACGGAGCTGAAGGGGCACAGAGGTAACATCTCCGCCGTGCTTTCCTCCTCTGTCTTGGAAGCACAGTTCATTTTATGGCTGCATGAGATTTTCATGCTGTCGCCTCCATTCATCGCCTGTTGCCGAAAGCAGGCAGATTCCATAAGCAGCCATTTGTTGATACCGTCTGTAGAGCGTCATTTGCGGGCAGCAATTACATGTTTAACAAACCGACATTAAACATGGACAGCTAAGGCTATTCCCCCTATTTCTGCTCTTCACTTCTGCACTACGCTTCGGAAATGTTTCCAATGCATGCAAGGGAGCCAGCGGCGCACCAGGGCTAACTTGGGCCGCCCCTAGCATGCAAACGAACATGCTTTGTAAAATGATGCCTGTTTGTATGGGGGCGAATCACTACTTTTGCCTGGGTGCACGTGCTGCTTCTGGGCACCTTGTGGTACCTGCAGAAGTTCTCATCTGCACAAGAGTCAACCTATCGGGTCGAACGGTCCGTTCTCTAAGAGGGCTCGGCTATAGATGGAAGTCCCTGGAGAAGACAGGACCCTGATCTGGAGGAATCCAATATACCGGAAGTGCTGGCGCCAGACGGGCCCGCGGCGCTCAATGCTAATTCACAGGACTGCCCACAGACAGAGGCCATGGCGGTGAGAAACTGCCTGGGTCATCACCATCGGAAGTGGATCAGCGCGCGGGTGGACTGCCCGGCAAGCAATGCCATTCGCACTGGCCTCTTCCGGTGCCGGAGAACCAGGGCTCCACGGGCCACTTCAGGACGCCTAATTGCTCGCTGCCGATGTAGCACTGCGGCTGCATGCATTATTAATGTGCAGAGAGGCGCAGTGCCGCTGACTGCTGTCTCGCTGCTCTCCAGCAGGCAGCCCACATCTCCCCTGCAGCCACCGAGATGGAACGCTCCTGCCCGTGATAGCTGCCTGGCCAACGGTGGGGCCTTTTATTTTCCTGAGGCTTGATGGGAAGAGGGGGCAGCAGTCATTGAGACAAAGCTGCCACCGCAGAGACGCTTCGGGGGTCATTTTAAGGGAAGAGCAAATTGCAAAGCAGGGGAATCAGCACTCCGCTGGCCCTCGGGGCATACACTTTATACAGTAAATATATAGCACAATACGCAGAAACGTGTTTTATGTTGGCAATAAACGTTCCTTTTTATTACACATAATACTAATGAAACATAACTGATTATTATGGGTACTTCCCAAAAGGTGGGCAGTGTTATCCTAGTTCTGTACTTTTGGGCACTTGTGCCAGGAACTGGAAGTTGCCTCCTTTGCTCAGGGTGCCTCCCCCCCAGTGTGGGCTCCCATGTCCATATGTTGGGGACCTGTACATTGTCTGGTGAGCACTTCTGTGCCTGCTGGCAGCTTCCTTCCAGGCCCATGCCGCCTTTCCTGCTCTTCTGTTCCACGACATCAACTACCGTTGTCTTGTGTTTGCCCAAATGCACCTTTTTCCAGGGGTGGGTGGGATCCAGGCAAACGAGAACCTGGGTAAGCGAACGCAGAGTGCAGATACGCCCAGGTCAGAGTGTTCTTTCTGCAGGGCTGCCCATATAGGGCAAATATGCCCTGGGGTCATGCCATGCATATGGCTACTGGCCACTTAAATGGTCGGCCTGTGCCGACAGCCACTTAGCACCTATGCGCGTGGCTTCCTGCCTCTCCTCTCACCTACTGTAAGTGTATTCTCTCCCCCCTCGAAGAAACTGGGGGTTTTGGTGCTGCCACCTGCTGCCAGTTAGCACCTTTTGTTTGTGCTGTATCTGGCTGGGTCCCATCCCTGTCAGGCTCTTTGTGTGTGTCTTGCAGCAGGAGAGAGGACAAGAGGGGGATAGAGTGTGGCGCATCTTATGGCTGCCTTTCTTTGCCCCCTTCCCTCCTCTGTACCCCGTGGGCAGCTCCCCAGGCTGAAGAGCCTGTGCCCTTGAGCTTTATGGGGTTGCCCCCTCATTCCACGGCACTGGACATATGTGCTGTTGGGGCTGTTGCATGCAATGTTCAACATTTACAAAGTGGATTGTAATTTTGAAGAGTAAAACAGCGAAATTGCCTGTACGCTTCACTTTACGCTGGGCTTTGTGAAAAAAGAAATGCCAGCTGCAAATTATGCTTTGCAGGTGGATTTTTATAATGGATTCCTATGTAATCCACATGGTTATTATGTAAAGAGGATTCCATAGGAATCCATTGGTTTTATGCCTTCATGAAAATCTCAAATAGGTGTAAAACCTGGTGCTCCTCCAAGATGGAGCAGTAAAGCAAAGCAAGGTGCAAACTCTGCTTTGTTCCTCTCCTACAGCTTGGAAGTGACCTGGAGTGAAAATGTAAAGTGTAAATGGCTAAAACCTTTCACTTAGGCTGTGCATTTGCACTCTGCTGCATTAAAAATGACCCCAAGGAAATGACAGGAAATTAATAACTAGTTTTGTTATGTATGTTACTGCATCTTATTCTATGGTAATGTGTAGGGGTGGCAAACAGGACACAGTAGTGACGTCAGGCTTCAGTAGTGCCCTCATGGCCATCCAGCCAACACACGGGCACAGTTGGTGCGTGCTTTGCATGTGACTGGCTCAGTCCCAGCCCGACCAGAATTCCAGATTTAACAGCAAGGGAGCTGCCGTGTATAATATGGATATTTCTTATCACAAGATGCCGGAACAGCCAATAGTGCCCAGAAACAGGCACCTAACTACTCCGTATGCACTTATTTATTTGGGGACTTGTACAGCATAATGTTCACCCTGCAGAAACTTGGCACTTGTCATGACCGTAGGATGCCATCAGAATTCGATACATCCAGGTTTTCGGAACCTTCCTGAAGGCCCTGAGGCCTTTGAGATCATGTATGTGGGGCAGGAGAGTATCCCAGAGATTGCTCGCTTGGACTGAGAAAGCTTGTCCCCCCTTTTCATTGGGTGAATTTTGGGTGGAGGAAGGAGTTTCTTGTTGACGCATTTGAGTGAGTTTGATGGTGTGTGTTTGAGGAATTTCTCCAGAATAAAATTAGGATTGATGCACTGGTAGGCCTGGTGTATGATGCACCGGGCCTTAAATTTGCTTCTCTGGCAAATAGGCAGCCAATGAAGTAATTGGATAGCAGATGAGGACATGAGTGTGGCAACGAAGGCTGATGATAAGGCGGGCAGCCTCACTCTGAATTACTTAGAGCCTGTGGATTTGGGACTTTCTGAATATTTGGTAAACTGTGTTGCATTCGTCGAGATGTGATGAGATGAAAACATTGATTTTTCGATTAATTGGGAAGAGGTCAATGAAATTACACAAACATTGTTTTTCATTAGTGAACTGATTTGGAAAGTTTGATTTGAAGCGAGAATGATTCCCACATGTCTGACTTTTTGCATTGGGATGGGCATGAGCCAAAAGGTACCTATTTTTGGTGCCAAGATAGTGGGTCAGAGTTAAAAGAGGTCATCTCTATTTTGGCCCGGGTGAATTTGAGCCTGTTGGCTTCAATCCATTTGGAAATGTTTTTTATCCCTTCCGGAAAGTTGACGGCTGACTTGTTGGGGTCATCTCTGAGCCTAAGAAGCATCTGGGTGTTGTGTGCGTAGGCAAAGAAGCAAAGATTGTAGTAGCTAAGGTTCTGGGGTAAGCATTGACAAAGAATGGTGATAGAATGGAACCTTGTGCTACACCGCAAGGAATCGCTGAGTATAATTAAAAAGGTGGAATAGTGATTCATTGAGTTCGGTCTGAAAGGATTTGATCCAGGTAAGCACCTGGTTTCCAATCCTTGCGCAGTGAAATAGACCCACATGAATCGCAGTGTAGACCGTATGGAAAGCAGACGAGAGGTCGAAGAGAACTAAGATGCAGGTGGCATAAGTGTCTGAAAGTTATTAATGTCTAATAATACTAATTTGGTTCCTCTCACAGGTGTGAGGCCGGCTTGCTGGTAGTGGATTAAGTTGTTGGCTTCAATTAATTGTTTAAATTGAGAAATTGCTGCTCTCATAGAGTTTACTAGGGAATGGGAGTTGAGAGATTGTGTGGAAATTCCCGGGCTCCAAAGGGGCAAGGGATGATTTTTAAAAGGCAGCAGGATACTGCATGTTTGCGTTTTTTGGGGACACTACCTGTAAAAGGGATGTGTTGACAAGAGAACAGCGCTTCTCCCGGATGACTGGGTCGAGACGTTCGAAGAGTTTTGGAGGGCAAATAACTCTGGGAGAGCCTGTAAATTTGTGATAAATTAATTATAATATGTGTTTCTTTGAACATTAACACTTAAACCCCCTTCTTCTCCAAACTCTGCTGAAGTGTAGTGCCACTTTCAAGAGTTAGTCCTACTTTTATGTTAGTTGCCAGTTTGCCCTGTCAAACTGGCCACCATAGTTTGAGGAGTAGTGTTTTTAAAATACGGTGATCCGGTCTTTGTAAAGTGACAGAGTGGACTTCAAGTGATTAGCTGGTGAGATAGCTCAGCAGGTTGAGTGCTCACTGCTGTGATCTGCAGGACACAGGTTTGAATCCAAGCAAGGCCAACTCAGCCTTGTATTCTGCCGGTTACCCTTTTGGCTATCGTTGCTTTATTTTCACATGGGATACAGCTTAGGTGTTGGCAGTGCAAAGTCCTCCTCACCCCATGATGCCATTGTGCTGCTGACTTCCCACCAAACCCCCCTCCTGTCACTTGAATCACATGTTAACCCTGCCAACAGTTAAGGTGGTGGTCCGCCACCTGCGGGGTCCACATATCATTGGCTCACCTTATTCCTCTCTGTTAGGCCAGCCTACTTGGACACCAACTTCCCCGGCTTGATGGCTACATTCAGCAAAAGCACATCATGCCGGGACGGAGAGGCCTGTGCCATTGCTGCCATAACAGCCAGGGGTTGTACAACCACAGTGATGTTCTTTCCTGGTCCAAGACTGACTCGCATTCTAGTTTTAGCTATTAGGTTGTTCTTTAGTACCAACTATAAGAGAAGACTAGTTCATTGGAGTACATACAGAAAGGGGGGATGTAGGATGTACACAGAGTTTGGGGGTTTGTTTTGACATTTACCCACCCGTTTACTCCCCATTGCCATACCCAGCCTCTATCTGCCCCTCCCAGCTGAAAGCACATCATCCTGGGATCTCTTTGAGATATCCCTATCAAGCAGTAGCATAACTATGTTATATTATGTAAATGCGCTAATGGTCTAATATAAATGTCTTATCAAGTGATTCTTCAGCCACTTGATTCATAAGCAGTATGTGTGTCCTTGCATTTGTTCCTTGCTCTGAATTCATGTTAAAGATCAACATGGGCAAATGCAACAGTGTTGGCTTGTGTATGAGCATTAAATAAGCATTTGCCAGGCACGGCTATCATCTGTCCAGTTGCTCACACCATTTTCCAGTTGTTGCCACCTTATGGCCAGGTAGTACCATTATGCCAGTGACTGGCAAATGCCTTTCCCGAGCCTGCACAAGTGCCAGCACGGTTGGCTTTGACAATGCTTGTTCAGCTGTTGTTTTGATGGCCGATTTCACAGTAAATGTGGCACTGCCAACTAGACAGAGTCCAGACCTTTGAACTCTAGAGCATCCTGCCACCTTCCACACAGCTGCTGGTGGGACTCTTGGCATGCGTTCTGTTTGCTGCTCAGCCTCCTCGAGTTGACTCTTCCACGCATAATTGCTCCACTCTCCTGGAAGAAAGTAAATACCCCCGGCTGCGAAGCCCTTCAGCTTCCTGCTTAGCAGAAAGAGGCAGCTCCTTCCAAAAGACAGAGGAAGAAAATTAAGATAATCAAGAACTGACATTGGACTAAATAGAGGTTGCCAAATTCCTGTTGCCAGGCTTTGCGCCAAAGGGAAATGTAAGAGGGACAACAAATACATATGTGTTCTCCATTACTGAATGAGTGTGGTGTAAATACATGCCATTCCCAATGAATGCATCCGACACCTATAATTAAACGGGGACTTTGAATCGTTTCTTAGCCAACCAAGCCTGTCCTTCCTTTCATCCCTAAAGGCAATTTTCAGTACGTGATGTTTGCTGGTGTAGCTCTTAAATAGGTCTGCCTGTTCACGATGCATGTTATTCAGGTGCTTAGAATCACTTGCATCAGATGGGCACCGCATCAATGGGCAGCAACCTTCAAAATAGAAGACTTCAATCACTTAAATTCTGTACTGGTGCTACCGCTGGGTCCTTGCCTCATTAGCACTTGTGCTGCACACCGCTGCCACTTCCACGGTCTCAAGGCGCTATGGCGGCTCTGGAAGAGACTGGGTGGGTTTGGTTAGTTGGGAGGAGAGGGAAAGGTAAGATTGCAGTGCCCTGTGTTGAGAATGCAGATCAGAAGTACCCTGAGCTCTTTCAAGTGCGAAGTGTAGGAGCCACCAAAGGCTTTGTGTCCAGAGGGGAAGCCTCATGCCTGTAGTGTGGCCGTGAGTTGGCCAGGGGCTGAGTATGTCAGTTGTAGTCAGGGGTGTATGTATTGTGATGGTTTGAAGTCTGGGGAGAGGGCCATTTAAAAAAAGAAATTGCTGTGTGCAAGTGGCTGGATGCGGTTTGTGTGCCATGAGTAAGGTGGAGAGAAATTGAGAGTTAGTTCTTGCTGTCGGTTGCATTCTTATGAGAGGTGTGTGTATTTAGTGTTTGATGTGTGCTGAAGTCCCATGTATTGATTCAGATATTCCGGGAGAGGTGCAAGTTGTTCTCTTAGGGTTTTTGCAGTTCCTTGATGTGATGTGTTTCAGTTGTTTAATGAGTGCCTTGCAATGTGTTCTAGGCATAAGGTTGAGGGCCAGTATGCCGTTCCCTTAGGTTGCGTCTGCGCACGAAAGTCGAACTAGTGAGGAGTGTGGTTTTCGCTGCTTGATGGGAGCAGGTTAAACTTTTGTTCTGGTAAGAAGTGAAGAGCCAGGCTTTTAGACTTCTCCTGAATTTCAGGTGGTCCTTTAGGTTGGGGAAGTCCCTTGGTAACGTGTTCCAGTGTTTTGACCACCATAGTGGAAAAGGCAGAGCCTCCATGTCCTTCTCTGCAAAGTCTTCTTGTTTCTAAACGTATATCCATTCTCCATCTTTGGTCTATGGTTGTTAGAAATTTTGTTTCGGACGAGTTCTGCCCTTTCCCTTCCAGTGTTCTGTGGGAGATGCAGAGGGCATGCGTGCTTTTATTTTACTGGCAGCCAGTCTAGTCCTCTGAGAGCCAGTGGTATGTGTTCCCTCCTGTTGAGTCTAAGTAGGAGTCTGGTGCCTGTGTTTTGGATCCGTTGGAGTTTCTTTGTTTGGCAGTCCGGCATACCCCAGGGAAATACTGTGTGCGTAGGCGATTCTTGATAGAATCAGGGAAATGAGGGCCAGCACTCTGGTGCGAAGGAGAGGTAGGGCATTCATTTTTCATTCATTTAATTGGTTTTTTATAACGCACTTAATGTTCGGTTTCTAAGCACGGATCCGGGATTCGAACCTCTGTTGCTCTGTGTGGTCTTGCTTCCAAGACCAGCGTGTTGCCCCTGTGCTATCCTCCATTCACAACTAAGCCATCAGATGGAGCTGACCAATTTTTGACTGTTGTGTTGACTTGGGGTTCCAGCTTGAGTCTGCCGTTCATCAATATGCCTAGGTTCTGGATCACTTTATATGGGTTAGGGCAGTTCTCCATTTCCAAAGGCCATGGTAGAGGTGTTTCAGGTTCGGTGTGAGGTCAAATTATCATTATTTCTGTTTTATCTGTGTTAGGTAGTTGACCGTCATACATTCATTTCAGGGGTCGAATTTGAGACCACTGTGTGTTGAGAATTCCTGCTTAACCAGGAGTTACTTGTTATGATCCAGGTGTTATTAAAGTTTCGTGACTGAGTTCAGAGCTAATGTAATGGATGACTACAACAAAAATGAAAGAAGAAAAAGAAATGCAGAGGTTGCAAAATGACACTTATATCTGAAAGATGCTGCAACTTACCCCCCCCCCCCAAACTCTGTCACGAATATAAAATTCACACACCGCCATAAGCCCCTCTTTCTTTTGCCAGATTGCTTTGTCTTTTTGTCAGCTCTTCTGTCTGGCAGTTACCTCTCACTTGGTCATTACCTATCTCTCCCCTTGCATCAGCTGCTCTGCCATACAGAGATGTCATTTACTGCATCGATCCCTGTTGCTGTCTCTTTACTCCCACATTTTTATCGCAACTGTCACCTCTTTTTCTGTGAAGCCACCTCGCTCTGTCTACTGCAGAAGGAGTTGTTTATAAAGGAGGGCCACACATCTAAATTCCACGCGAGATGCAAACTATAACTGTGTGTGCAGACCTAGGACCACGCTAGGCTTGCAGTGTCTTTTATTAGTTTCCTAAAGCACCTTCTATATGAACTCCCAGGCACATGGGCACATTTGTGTGGTGATGGTTGGCTTGGGGAGCCAAAAGTAGTTCCTGGAAGCTATTGGTGTCAAGCTAACTAGGCACCGCTAGGATATATCGAGGAGCTAAACAGCTCCCGGCAATTCCGACCTCTTCATTCATTCCCATTAGGCCCTTGCCAGTGGTGCTGGAGCTTCCTTTGTCATTTTGTATATGATTTTCGTGTTCCCAACATAGTTGTAACAGGTGAGTCCATTAGATTGTATGGTCTTCATCAAATGCAGTAGTTTCTGTATGTTTAGCCATACTATGAAGATTAGCTGCAAAACATACAACCTACTAACCAAAAAGCTCAAACTTTCTGCATACTTAACTCACTCTAAAAACTCACACAACCACCTCTCGCACCGCAAGCCGCACGCACTTCACCACACTGCAACAACACAAATACCACCCAATAGCACACGAGGACTGACATCGCTCAGATACTCCCACCAAAGCTCAGCGCACGGTGTATACTGAGATGAAGCTGCCAACAGGACACCACTCCTCTCACTATACTACTCCCTCCTCACCCTACTAACCCATCCCGTCTTGTCGTTTACAGATCCGCCAGAGCGCCTGGGGACCAACTCCGTTGGTGACGGTGCACGGTACAAATACCTTTAACATTTAACATGTTTCCTGCTGTCGGGGAGGCCTTCCCAGATTTTAAGTGTGATAGGCTTTTCCAATATTAAGAGCACTATAAAGATGGCAGGCAATGAAGGGCCTACTCTTTAAGACTGAAATGGGAACATTGGAAGCTGTAGAAATAAAAAGGGCACATTGCTGTGTGGAAGAGCACGTGTTTGCAAGTTCCAGGCACATCACTGGTGTGATGAAGCTGGTCAAAGACAGTTGAGATATCAATGGTGCCCAACACACCCCCAGTTATTGACTGGGTTTGCCCTTTCTTAGCAGCGGCTCCTAGTGCATTAACTGCACGGTATAGGCAAGACATGATTCTCAATGGTCTAGGGCAGAGGTCGGCAACCTATGGCTCTCCAGATAATTTGGAATACAACTCCCATGATTCCTCACCTTTGACTATGCTGGCTAGGGCTGATGGGAGTAGTATTCCAAAAACCTCTGGAGAGCGAAAGGTTGCTGACCCCTGGTCTAGGACAATGGATGACGCTAGCAATTCTTTTGAGAAAACCGAGCTATTCGATGTATATTAATCTTACAAATATTAAAACTTAATCAGGCACCTGTGGCTCCAATCTGAGGATTACTGCCCAGAAAAGGGAGCGCGAAAGCGCACTCGTGATGTTCCTGTTTTGCATTACAACAAATGGGCCTGGGTGTGCAATTCCTACCAGCTACTCGTAATGAAAAAAGCCGCAAGTTACAGCCATGGCGCAGGCTGATAACTCGCTGGCTCCCCCAACCACCAGGGATCAAGCCCTCCCCAGCAACAATCCTATACACTAGAATGGAAAGCGCACTCCAAGCACAACGAAGGGGGTGGCCTGGACCCACCCACCACCAGCGGCCCCAAATGAAAAGTCCATGATGATTGGCTTATGTGTGTATATATGTATACACACACAAGATCTTATGGTGAAGGGGTATGTAGTTGAGCTGGGTGGGCAGTAGGGGTGGTAGTAGTAGGAAGAGGGGAGTATGTACGGGTCCCCGCATTTAATAAAAAATACAAATTGAAATAATTCTGTCTCGGGAGGATAGCTCAAGTGCAACGTGCTCGCCTTGGAAGTAAGGTGACACAGAGCATCACAGGTTCGATCCCCGGGTCCGTGCTTAGAAACCTCTGGGTATTAAGCGCGTTATAAATTACCTGTCATATCATATCAATGTGTAAGTAAACTACCACAGAGTAATTTACTTCGATAAAACATAGTAACACCCTCTGATACTCTTCTCTGTCCCCTCTGATGTTGACATTCCCCCATCCCCAGTCACTATCTCTCGTGTGGCCTTCCCGCCAGTCTAACCATCTCTGTACTTGAGTCACACCGCCTACCCCTTGGAGGTCAGGTAAAGGAATTCAGCCTCTGGGTACAACTGTGACTCTGACACCTTCCCACCACCCCTACATTATGAAGCAAGTTTTTGATTGCAACGGTGTGCTTTGCAAAACTCCAATGAAATCCAATAAAAGCGGAAAAAGCAAATCTTCCTTGGAACGCTCCAACTGATGTCTGCTTTCAGGGTGAGTGTATATTGCCTGCGGGTCAGACACCACTTTTACAGTTAAGTTGCAAACATTGATAATGACGGCAGACACTTACCACTGAGGCCCGTCTTTCCTGCTCTTGTCCCCCATCTGCTTGCTATCCGAACATGGGCACCAGCTCTGTGCTCGCTATCCCTGCCGGGAGGAGGGTTCATGAATTTACCACTATCCACACTTTTGCATCTCCTGGTAGCGCCACCCGTTGGCTCTTTACAGCGTCTTTCCTATGGTGTGGTGGGCACCAGATTCAATATTGAGTACCCTCACCTCAAGTCCAAGAACCTTTTCAGACTAAGCTTCCCAGCTTATAGCAGAAATGGATTGGACTATATTGACCTTGTAAGATTGCACAGCAGGCTGGGGGATCTGATAGGATAGGGCTATAGGACCATGAAAAGGAGCGTGTCCATGCTCAAAACGACTCCTTTTACCTGCCCCCCCCCCAAACCCCCCAGAGGAGGCATGCTGGGAATTCGGCCAGCCCACCACGGATAGGACTCCATGTCACCGGCACACCAAACTTCCAGTCCTCGACTTTCATGTAGCCAGGCCCAGTTTGTTTAATGGAACTACACCACGGCTACCACTCAACGAAAGCAGCGTTTTGACAAAAGGAAGCCTAGGGCTGACGGCCATAGAAGGCGCTACACCTCTTCGCTTCAAGTCCATCATTGAAACCCTGGGAACCCCCCCTCCTCCGCCCCCCCGGGCTCTCCCAGAAATGAAAGTGGCAGGACCGACTGGCTCTCTAGACAACTCTTCCTTGCCCTTCATTTGAGCTCCCGGGGCTCGTTTCACTTTTCCAATTTGAATAAGTTAACTTTGATCTTTATCTGCGGTAAAGGAGACTCCCACCAGACGCCGGTCATAACATTCCTACCCCCGTGGGGGACGTTAGGCGTGATTAAAGCTATGCAAATTTCAAAACATCCGTTTCTAAAATAGAAAGCAGCAGCGAATGCAGATAATTAATGGGAAAAAAAGGTTTTCTCTTGTTCCACTCAGCCCAACTCTGCATGCAAGATATGAAGCGGCCACTGGAGACCTGATTTCTAGGAGATGAGACAACTCTGCTGTCCAAGGCAGGACTTTGCAGACTTATGGACCAAGAGACCTAATACTGAAAGGCTCCATGTACTCATGATGCTAGCTCTGCCACACCACCAACCGCTGATAGGACAGCTGAGCGGACCGTGCAGCAGCGTTCCGGGTCTGCGTCTAGAGATCGCTGGTTCTAATCCCTGTTAGGCTGACTCTCAATTGTATCTCAACGTGACTCCTGCTGACATGATCCAGGATTCAGAAAGCTTCTTGCTGGTAAACCCTGGAGTGAATGGGCATGATGTGATCTGGGACCGTCCGCGTGCTCCAAGCCTGGAATGTGCTTCTTTTTCCTGAAAACCAAGCAACTCCGCTCTCAGTCCGAAGTCCAAGCACGGCCTACACGTTCCAGTCTTTAAGAACAAGTAGCGAGAGCCAATGCTGAGGTAGTCCTGTTGAAGGGTTATGATGTCAAACATGTAGAGATATACACATCGTAGAAATTGTAGCAAAGCTACCAAAACTCAGAAATCATGTTTACGGAACACACAAATACAAAATAGGAAAAAGGAAGGCGGTAGAAACCAGAGTTTTTTCGACCTCGAAGGTGTCAGTGTTTCTCGTAATGGGGGAACACGCCTACATCCACTCTTCAGTTCGGGACAGTAAACCATTGGTTTTTGGTTAAGCAAAGATGGGGGATGGGGATGCTGCGGAGCTCAACCCCGGGAAGTCAATTCACCAAAATATAAGGGGCAGTGGAACGCGTGCCATCACACACCTGATGACGTTATAGGAAGTGGCATAACATGACCTTTTGATTCTTGATGACGCCACCAAAAGTTATGTCTGAAGGCGTTTTTATGTTATGTCAGATTATACAATTATACTGCGACCTTGACCATGCTGGTGGTTTTACGTCGCCTAAGCCTTGTCCGAAATCTAGGCATATTGGAACGCTGCCTGGGTGTTATGAGATCTGTTGTAACGATGAACTCTCAGAGGCAGCAGGTAAATTCTGAAAGTTCATTTAGTAGACATCAAGGTAATCAGGCAACATCAGGTATAGATTCATTTAGGATAGGATGTGAGACTAGGGGAAGGGGAGGGCAATAGAGCCCACTGGCTCCCACCACTCAGGATATATCTTTCTAACTGCCCGGGTGAAACACCAAGCCAAACACTACCATTCTACATGCACACCGCACAGTCTATCCTGACATCACACAGACTCAAGCAACCTCTCATGACATCAGCTCACACAGAAATGGGGAAGAGGCACGATACAAGACACCTCCTTTCCTTACACATGCAGACGAGGCAGCTGAATGAGACGCCAGCGCCAAGTGTGTGACGTGTGATAGATGAACGTGTGTGCAAAATAAGAGGAGAGCGGGGAAGGGAAGAGGTGATAAGATAGAGTTCAGTCTGGAGGGATAGGTTTCCCCACTGACCTCTAAGTAAAGGAGTTGATGGGGAATGAAGCAAGGTAACTGACTTTCATCTTTAAGAAGATGGTAGATTCTGAGATGGGGAACAGGCAGTTTGGGAGGTAGGGAAATAGGGAGCTTCATCCCAGTCCAAAAGTTCTAACTCTCCGCCTACGGTGGGGGTTAGTATAGGATATCTTTTTAATTACATGATATCCACAGTATGTGCCTGCTATGTATATTAAATAAATGGCTCAGCATTCAGTGTTTGAGTACTCATGAGGTAATGATATACTCCCCTCCATAGCCTGCTCAGAATGTCACTCAAACTCATTCTAAGAAGCTCACAGCTTCCCGTCAAATCTGATTTCTTGTCTTTGGACATTCTTTTGGCTCAAAAGAGCATTCCTCCTCCCTGTATACAAATAAATAAATAAACCAAAAATAAAAAAAAAAAGATGTGTCGACCAGTGATATTATTTCCTGTGATGGCAAACAAAAACTGCAATCTGTATGAGATTTATAAAATAACAAAGTTACTTAAGCAGACAAAAGGTTATTTTAGTTATCAACTACATTTTGTAGTGCCTAGAAACACTTGTGTGTATGTGCCATACAAATGCCGAATACATAAATCCATATTAAATCGAGTGTTGCCATGATATACCAGGCGCCCAGCCAATCTGTGGCTGGAACATTCAGCGCAGGCTGGAGGCACCGCCTTTACATGCCAGTATAGCCACATTCAGACAGCTCCGGCCATCTTAGGCCAGCTATAGTATCGCAGGACACTCTATAGCACAGCGTTAAATGCCCAGGTGCTGCTAACATATGAGACCTGAAGCGTCAACTGCCAAAAGTCTGGCATCTCATGACCATGACAGCGCTCACATGCCAGATACAACCTCATATGCTTATGCATGGCCTCGGACACCGAGGTGCTGCGTTTATATGACAAGTGTATACACAGAAGCCCAACTACTGCACAGAAAATGAACACTGCATTTCGGAGCACGGCGTTCATCAACATGAAATATAGCTTGCATAGGGGCATAATTCAAGATGCATAATACTACATGATGGCTAGTAAAATTGAAACCATACTAACACAGCACCCTGAACAGTAACCTGTCAAAATAAACCTGGAAAAATCAAGAATACTGTTAATGAAGAGATAAAAACAACTTTTACTGAAAATAACTAAGGTAAAAATAAAGAAAGCAAAAACATCCCAACTATTAATATTTAATGAAATAGATTAAAGGAACAGGCTCTTGGTAGGGGTCAGCGTTGTTTAGAGCAGGCGGGGGACGCAGAGGGGTGGTGAACTCGTGCTTGGGCATTGGGAGGTTCACCCAATTTGTAAAGTAGATCTTCAAAGCTGGAAAAAGCTAAGTGCAAATGAGGGGGTGCTAGGTTTAGCTTGAGTGCCATATGGGGGATTCTAAATGCTAAGTCAATAAGAAATCAAAAACATTTTTAAAACTAATACATATATTTGCAAAGAATTCCTTTTTAGGGGCAAAACGTTAAATTATAAATGTTCTTTTCACCTCTTCATTATTAACGCTTCATGTTCAGCCTGGAGTATTATCCCATATAACCTTCTGTACACCTGTATCAGACACGTGGTAAAACATTCTCTAAAGCTTCATTCATCTTGACCAATGGGAGGCAGCAGGAATGTCACAGCGCACACCATCAGTACTACCTTAACTGGAAGGGTCAAATAAAATGTATGGCCTCATCTTTCCATCAGGGTCGAACTGGAGCATAGCTGTCTCGGGCACCAATTTAAAAGTGGCCCACGTTTGCACATGGCAATTCATTCCTTTTGTGACAGACTGTTTGAATAGTACCCAGGGGGATGTTTTTTGATAAGATGTAATGTAAATTGTGCAATTTAAAGAATATTTCTCAGCAACAATGGTCAAAACTACTAGACGCATAGTGAAGTAACGTATCAAACTGGCCCATAATGGCCTAAAAAGTGGCCCATTTTCACCACAAAAACTGGGCCAAACTAGCACTTTGCCTTTTTGGTTCAGGCATTACCCTATGGCCCTATAGGCCAGTCTGAGCCTGGTGCCCATGCTATGAAAACAAAAGCAGGCCTCGTCACAGTCTAAGGGCAGAAAGCAGTGCCAGCAAAGCAGCAAGAGATGAACGGTTTCTGCTGGGGCTGAACAGCCTATAGTTCAAAGGAAACAACAGGTGTTGGGGAAGGCGTCCAGAAATCAGCAATCCCTCGTCCTAAAGGGTCACACTGAACCCCAACTCCTGAGATGATCATGGATACACAAGAGGTTTGTTGCGGAAAGGGTAGAAATGGTCAAGGCTTGTCTCCTGACTGTAGGAGCTAGTGGCCGGAGCAGGCTCAGGTTATGCAACTATCTGCTTTAAAGACGATTCCTGAAGACCACAGAACCTGTTCATGTTAAAGGATTCAGTGAAATAACGGCAAATGGCGGGGTGACATCACCCACACCTGTCCTGCCGGAGGAGATGGCGACTTTGCTCTCCCAGGCGATGAGGAGGCCTTGAGGTGAAAGAGCTAAGCCAGAGACACACCAATGCCAACAGCGCTTAGGACTTCACCCGCCTGCCTGGAAACAGACTCTGATGTCCAAACGAAACCATGGAACCTGTGTCTAGGATCCTGGATGAGCACAGGTCACAAGAGGACGCAACGATAAAGGAAGCGCGGCAGCCAGAACGGCAGCAAGGTCATTTGCCAGGAACAGCTCGGCGCACTTGTCTCTATGTCAGTGTCGCTTGTCCCAAGACTAAGATATCCATGGAATAGTCCCATCCAGAACGGCAAGAAGCAACAACATTCCTACTCCCTACAAATGTAAATCTGTAGCTGCAAGCCAGAATCCTACCTCCTAAAGCACGAAGGAGCATTTGCGCCAACACAACCGCGCTGTGTTCCGCTAAAGCATGTCTTGCCGGAGCACTGCACCCTCCCAAACCCCCATGGCTAAGCATTTAAGATCTCTCACCCATAAGCAGCCCCAGGCATTTCCCCAATGCGCCTGTCCTCAGCCTGGAGGGGTGCTGCGGGAGACTCCAGGCAAACGAGGGAGACAGAGCGAATGATGGACAAGCTCGCTGAAGCATTTAGGGAAATGAGACATTGTCATCCGCTCAAGCAAAACAGTTCAAGTCTCACATATATAAGCAAGCACTGTCGGCTAGTGTCGAAACACGTGTCGGCTAGGGTTATGCATATTGTATCAAATTTTGCTTAGGGCAATTTCTGTTACGACTATGTTATTAAATGTTTAATTGTGAGTAAATTCTTCATTGAGTGAATTGAATGGGTGAGCGCCATTTGTCTGGTTAACCAAGGGAGCAAACAGAGTTGCAGATATGAGGAGGGACAGAACCCATGTTCTTTGGAGAGAGCTCGGAGTCAGACCTTTAGGCTCTACTGACATTCAGAGAGGCTGGGGCAAGGAGGTGTTCTGCACACCACAGCATGGCGGCTGCCTCGTTGGATGCCCTGTGGATGCAGGCTCTGGCCCAAGAGGAGAGCTTACTGGAGAGATGAGCAAATCTACGAATGCAGAATGGGGACAAGCCGGAAGGATGGTTGTGCAGCGGTCTCACCAGAGCTTGCTGCTGTAGCTGGCAAAGGAGAACATTTTAACTAGGCACCGCCAGACTTCTACTGGCTTAGCATGGACGTAGTAGAGGAGAATTTGTGCAGAACTTGCCCGGCCCGGGAAGTCACGAAGTAAAGATGAGTGTCCCTTGTAAACTTAGCAGTTACCTGAGTGCGAGGGTGGGGATGCACATTGTCGGCTCCTGGAATCTTCTCTTTCTGATGCATCTTAAAATGAACCATGCTACATGTCATTCAGAAGGAGTGCCCAAGGGAGCATGACCATCTCCATTTCATCCCATGCCCCGTCATGTATTTTCAGTGATTTTGGATTCTCAAGGGAGGTTGCCTGTGACCCACGGATGTAACTTCATATCTGCTTGATGAGTGTAGAGTTACTTACTGGTTCCATGCCTTTAATCGATCATAGTCTGATAGAGTGGCCGTGGATCAACCAGTTTAAGAGCATAATCGAAAACTGTAATGAGACCCAAACGAACAAATGGGATGTCCTCTTGCAAGCCTTCTATTCATCTACAGAGACATGCACTTTAAATTCACTCTAGCCCCTTGTGTGGAATTGTCTCTCCTTAGAAAGCAACCCCCTCTCCTACACGCAACGTGCCAGGCTATGTGTGGGATCAAGATTAGTAAGGATCATCTGGATGGGTACCCCTTTCTCTCTGTAACTGGAGAGATGCTGCCCCTCGCTGATGAAACCCAGGAAGGGAGTGTCTGAGGTTATTGGTAGCCTTGTTCAAAAGAGAGTTGCCTGGCATGTTTGTGCTGGACAATCCTTATAGGTGAATCAGACCAAAACGAAAATGGATATTTCACTCTACAACGACACAAAGAGAAGGGGTACTTCAATCCCCTGCTTGACATCACATTAAGGGCTGTGATGTTTGGTTGCCAGGGAATGAAGGTATACTCCATTAATGTGAGTGAGTAGATTATCCGTAATCATGACAGGGCCATTGTAGTCTTGTAGTTATATTACAACACAGGATCACAATAATGTTCCCACCATTGAAATGATAAGACTCATTCAAGTACTTAGCGCAAAACAGGCACACACTTCAAACAAAAAATGAAGAGCAAAATGCGGTTATGTCAAGCCTCGGACATCTCAGACTCTTTCCATTAAATTGAGAGGAAACTAAGGGGCGCACACAGTGTTCACCTTTCAGGAAATCACAATGTCATAAACCTACAAAAGGAGAGAACCATGCCACAACACTGAACCGGCTGTGTATTCACATAACCTTGTCATCTACCACTATCCAAACCAATCACTTTTGTTCTGATAGCGGTCGCCAAATTGCCACCTGAAATCCACAATCTAAAGAAGGACTCTCACTAGGGCAATTACTTCTAGCAGCATGTTTGCGTCTCAGATCTGTTGCTCCCTTGCATGCAGTGTATGCCTCTTCCAGAAAAGAGTATATAGTTCAGCTGCCGGCTTTGAACAAGGAAGCAATACATAAAGATGGTGCTAACGGTGGTCAGTGATAATGTCGAATGCAATAATGTCGACAGTCAAAATGTCGAAAAAAAAATGTCGAAAAAAATAATGTTGAAAACCAATAATGTCGAATTCTTTCTACATTTTTTCGAATTTTTAGAAAAAAATAAATAAATATATATAATTAAAATGTGTTGATTATGAGGGGTGGGAGGGTGGTGGGGGGGTAGCAGGGGGGTGTTTGGTGAGGGGGGTTGGGGGGACCCCCCTAGTAAATGATATTCTTCTTGTCTATTTATTTATTGAATAAATAAATAAATAAATAAATAAAATGTGTTGAGTATGAGGGATGAGAGAGTGGTGGGGGGGGTGGGGGGGCTGCAGGGGGTGTTGGGTGAGGGGGGTTGGGGGGGACCCCCCTAGTAAATGATACTCTTCTTGTTCATTTATTTATCGAATAAATAAATATATATATATATATATATATATAATTAAAATGTGTTGAGTATGAGGGGTGAGAGGGTGGTGGGGGGGTGAGGGGGGATGGCAGGGGGGTGTTGGGTGAGGGGGGTTGGGGGGACTCTTCTTGTTTATGTATTTATTGATAGTGCTAAATGACATTTTTTTCGACATTTTCTTTCTAAAAATGGACTCTTTTCATTATATGTATAGGTTTTCGACATTATTGTTTGACATTTTTTTTCGACATTTTTGTAAGTCGACATTTTTTTTTCGACATTATCACTATAAACCGGTGCTAACAGTATCTTTGCTAACTCTAATGGGCTGATTTGTACAAAACAAATGAGCAAATTGGGCCTGTGACTGATCAAACAATACCCATGCAATTTCACAAATCTTGCTTTATGCACATGGACGAATGTGGTATTCTGTAAATTGTGCACCCAAAGGTTTCTGATTTGGGCAAAAGCACGTTTTGCTCATTGCACGATCCATAACCAAGGGCGCAGTGGTATTTACATTATGCAACCTAGACCAGTGCACAGCTGACAGGTTAGGAGATCCGGCCATTTCAATGCCAGCAACAACACCATAGACTGCACTTAGTCTCCAGCACTGCTTTTGCTCTCATACTATGTAAACACTGAGACAACCTTTGCTCAACATCCTCATCAGAGGAAGTATAAAAGGTCTCCCAAGACGAGTGTTCTGATTCCTTGCTTATGCTGCTCTGATTCCTTCCTTATGCTGCTCTGATTCCTTCCTTGTGCTACTCTGATTCCTTCCTTGTGCTCTTCTGATTCCTTCCTTGTGTTCTTCTGATTCCTTCAGTGTGCTGCTCTGATTCCTTCCTTATGCTGCTCTGATTCCTTCCTTGTGCTGCTCTGAGTCCTTCCTTGTGCTGTTCTGATTCCTTCCATGTGCTGTTCTGATTCCTTCCTTATGCTGCTGTTCTGATTCCTTCCTTATGCTGCTCTGATTCCTTCCTTGTGATATGCACAACCACTTTAACCAGGTGTTAAAACTGAGGGAGGATGCCCTCAGGATGATCGTCAAAGGGCAGGGGCACTTCTTCTTATGCGCAACCTCTTGGCAGCCTTCGACACCGCAGACCATAAAATCTCACTCCAACTGTTGTTAGAGCTTGCCTGCGCTGCCCCTCCCCCACCCAACCCCTCAGAATGAATTGGTTTCAGTCCTTCCGACAAGACACCTGGAAGTCGTGAGGTTCCCCAGGGGTCCCCCATTTCTCCAGTGCTCGTCAATGTGCACTTGGTCCTATTCTTTAGCATTGTTGATCTTCCTGATTCTGCATGCAGCAGTATATAAGGACTACCAAGGCTTAAATAAAATGCACTGGATCTGGGAAGATGTTGGGTAACCCCAAAACTGTCTTATAAGGCCCTCGAAAGAATGGGAGAAAGCGTCCTGAAACTCAACAAAGCTGAAGTTGGGTGCAAGTTCAGCTTGGCACCCAGAATGGGAATGCACTAAAACCATCACTCCTCCTTTACTACTCAGCCAATCCTTTCTCCCGCTAACCAAAGCCAAAACCCTAGGAATCCATCCAGTTTGACAATAAAATCCTATGGCCACTCAGATTAATACCGTTTTTTGTAGCTGTTTTTTTTTACAGCTGAAAAAAGGTAGGCACCTAAACCCATTCTTGGTGCCACCCAACAAACATTGGTGATCAGAGCAGCCCTGCAATTATGCAAATGCCCTCTACTCTGGCCCTCCCCAGAACCTCTTGGGTAAATTACAAAGGGCTCATAACAGTGGGATTCGCCTGGAAGGAAACTGAAAAACCCGGCCCTGGGAGGGCAGGAGCCCCCTTCACTGGTTGCCTGTGAAAGCCCACAGGAGCTTTAAGACGGGTGTGTGATGCAGTAGGCGGACCCTTGCAAAGAAGCCTAGCTCCACAATGGGATGCGTGCATGCCTTCTAGAACTCCACGCAGTCGAGACAAATTTCCCCTCTCAAATCCAAGGGTTCCATGTGATAATATCTCTGCAGAAATGTCGCCATGCAAAGAATTTGCTGAAAAACTGCCGTTGTTTGTGGTGACATTATTACATGGTACATGCGGGGGACACCCCTGCAACCCCGAAAACCTTTTTTTTCAAGGGGAGCGGGGACACCCCCACAACTCCCGCTCCCCCTGTCCCTATATATAGGGGCACCTATATAATGTCACAAACTTTTCCCCGGCAACATTATTTACGGCAACCATATATATAGGGACATTATTACCTGATACCATCAAAGAGTCGAACTCAACTTTATGATATCGGCAGAAAAAAAACGAATACCTTCCCACTGTCCGTTCGCACAGCCCCGAACTTTCAATATCTAGGGCTGTCCCAAAAACAGACCTCTTTCATGTCTGCAGCTGCGCTGTGTGGAAGGTCGCCAGCACCAAGAGACCCCCACCAGGGTAGTGTGTGCTGTACGCATGCAATCATTCATTCATCCATTTGTTTTGCTCTTTCAAGTGACTGATTCATAAAATTATAATCTTACAAAAGGGAAACACATTTTCTTGCTCAGCAAACAATGCCAGGCCTACTGGCTTTGTCACTGTTATGAATAATTCTCTAGATGTCTTCAAGACGTAGGGGGGGTCATACTGAGAGGGTGGTGGTGATTATTTTAAGGTGAAGCATCTATTGCACATGTAGAGCGGCGGTGGGAGTATGGGCATGTGTGCAAAGCTTCCCATCCACTAAGGTGTTCAGCATTGGAGAGATACCAGGTCTGTGGGCTAGTGTATTCATCACCATGGCAACTGCATCTCCGCTGCCTACACGAGAACAGTGAGGAATCCCCAGAGAAAACTGCATAATGGATAAAGGAGCGCCAGCACTCCTGCCCTCCGCCTCTGCCCTGAAGACCGCTCAACCACTGTGAAACACGGGCTATAAAGAATGCTGGGGTGCAACAAAGAAAGGGGGCACACTAGGAGACAACAAGTGATGATAAATGCAGCTTCTTGTGGGGATTCACAAGAATTACTACCTGGGCTCCCACATCAAAGCCATAGCAGGGAAGCTATGCGGGATGCTATTCTACTAGGCACATGAAAATAAGATCAACAAGAGAGCACATTATCGCAGAGGGAGTGGAACAAATGTCACGAAGGCTTGTCGCAGAGGTGGCAACTAAGACTTAATGCAGCCACGTACAAGGCCTTAGCATGTGAGCAGAGGCCAATTACTGGCTTATGAAACTGGCAGTGAACAATGGACATATTTTAATTCTAAACAGGGAACCATCTGAGTCCCAGCTTGTTGGCTGAGGATATGCTTTGTGTTTACAACATTGGCAGAGGAAGTATTCCAGAATCACAATCTTAGTGAAATAAAAGATCAGATTTAATTACTCAACTAAGAACAATGGCATCCTTGGAATGGCACTAACTGGCTGCAAGAGGTCAACATGAAGGGTTAGATGCATGGCAGTAGTCAACTTCCAGGCTTAACATGTTGACCTTGGAATTTCAGTAGGCTCATCGCTTAGAATGCTAGAGGTTGACAACTCTAAAGCTTACAAACCATGCACAAGTCAACTTATAGGATTGCAATGTTCATAGAGGTCAACCTCTAGTCTTACCAAGATGGCAAATTTTAACATCGACAATTAGAATGTTTACAGATGTCAAGTTTAGTTTAGTTTTGTTTATTTACTTATATAGCACGCCTAACCCAGGGGTATCTGGGTATTTTTACTTGAGTACGCAGCATGTTACCAAATTACAATACACAGTAACTTCCAGAATTAGATCTCAGTAGAGGTCAGCTTCAAGCCAAACAAATCAATGTGTCAACATCCAGCATAAGATTTGAGCAGAGACGAACAATATAAAAATATTGGTAGTTTGCAACACTAATGTGTCCAGATGTCAACTTTCAGAAGAAGATGGTCGCAGATATCAGCTTCCATGTTTAGAATTAATTTCAATATTTTTAAAATGTTTGCAGATTCAAATTGCAGAGTTAGATGTTAACTTTCTATTAAAAGTCATGGATAAGGTGGCAGCTCACCAGTTACAATCTTTTGCTGAAAACAATTACCTCCTCCATAAACAACAATCGGGGTTCAGAAAATCACATAGTACCGAAACGGCATTGCTAGACCTTAAATCATACATGCTTAGTATTCTGGATAAGGGCATGTTGATGTTGTTGGATTTATCAGCTGCCTTCGGTCTGCTGGGCCACCAACAGACCGTAGGATATCAGCTAGGTGATATCCTTCTTATCAGACCATAGATCTAGAATCCACTGAGGGGAGCAGTTTTCAGACCCAACTTCCATCAGTTGTGGTGTACCACAGGGGGCCAGTGTATCCCCTTTGTTGTTCAACCTGTATTTGAGGTGTCTATGCATATTAGTGGAGGAAGTCGGAGCTTACTTTACCAACTTTGCGGATGACACTCAGCTGGTGATAGAGTTGAGTGGGTTCTACGACACTGATAATAACAAGGTGACAAACTTGTATAACATCATTGAGGCCTGGATGAAAGACAATTGGGTGTGTCTAAATGTGTGTAAACCCGAACTGATGATCTTTGGATCATATAAGGCTCGGGCTAAGTTAAATTAAAACTACACATCTTTAAAAGGCACCCTCATCCAGGTATCAGAAAAAGGTAAAACATTGGAGATCTACTAGGAGGCATCACTTGGTGCAGATGCGCATGTTAATAATTTAAATAGGAATTGCCAGTAGTACCTGAGGCTGTTAAAATTCATCAGACTGTATTTGAGCGAAAAAACCAGTGCTACCATTGCAAGGGCCACAATTCTCTCCAGGTTAGACTACGGGAATGCCTTCCTGCTAGGAGCAAACAAAAGCTGCTTAAGTATTTGACAAACTATCCAAAATAACGCGGTAAGAATTGTTAGACAGAAGGAGAGAAGGGATCATGTTACAGCTGACAGTTAAGCTTTCCACTTGTTAGCAATAGAAGACAATGGGCCGCATTACAAGTTCGGCGGTAGCCTTGCCGGTAAAACCGGCAGGTTGCCGCCGAACTTGCGAATATTTCCGGCGCCTGGCAATGGGGAAATGCAGGGCCATTACAGCCCTGGCAGACCCCCATTGTCAGGCGCTGGAATGCATTACTCCCCATTCCCATTTGAGCTCCATAGGGCTCAATGGCAATGGGGAGACCAGATGCACCGGCACCATTCGTGAATGGTGCCGGTGCATCCGACATGGTCTGCTCACGGGTGCCATTCCACTCGCCAGGTCAGAGCTGGCAGGAGAAAAGGCACCCATGAGCAGAACTCATAGTTTGCCGGTCTGGTAACAAAGGTACCGGCAAGCTTACCGGTACCGTTGTTACCGGACCAGCAAACTTGGAATGAGGCCCCATGGCACTGGTACATCGATGCCTATTCGGTCAGGCACCCGTTTACTTGAAGGAATGGATTGTTCCTTATGTCCCAAGTCAATCCCTAAGATCAGGGACACAGCGACAAATAGCATGCAGCACAGCTAAAAGATCAGACGGACTGGGAAGGTCGTTCCCTCTGAGAGCAGCCCAGACCTGGAACGCTCTACAGATGGAACTCAGACTAGAGGAGAATTACATGATTTTCAGAAAAAAAACTAAAAACCATTCTTTTTAAATAAAGTGAATTAGGAAGAACTAGTACTAGAATTAATTTGTCCTGTCAAATGTGTGTGTCCTATGTCTATGTGTATGCGCCCGATGCCTGTGGGCTGTTCGGCGTGTTATAAATATATAAGTGAATATATAACAGAAGCCAACTTCCACGCTTAGAATGTTGACTTAGGTCAACTTTTAATATTAGAATGTTGTCAGATATCAACCTCTCAGCTTTGAGTGTTGGCAGGTATTGAGAGCTGGGCTAAGAATATTAGAATATTTTGCCGCTGGTATTTTGGTAGACATCAACTTTAAGGACAAACATGTTGGCATGGGATCACTCTTGGCATAAACATTTAGCAGATGTCAACTTCCAATCCTGACAGCGTACAGAATAAGAATGTTAGGAGAGGGCACCTTCCAGTCTTAAAATGTTGGCAACTTAACAACCTAACCCTACTCAGAAATGCCATCTCCCTCAGGACACCAGGAGCATTTAAATGAGGCTACCACAAGAATGAATTGTGTTTGGGTGGGGCGGGCAAGGAGCGCGTGGGTCCGTGGAGCTTGTGCCACGGGCATGAACACAGCAACAGATTGAAACCAATTGAAAACAATGACCAACCTTGAAGGCTAGAAGTTCTGATCAGTCCAAGGTGAAAACGTGGGCTTTTGTCAACGCATGCAAGAATGCTTCCCCGAGAAACGACAGTGTGTGTGTGTGGTGAGAGGTGGGCGTGAGTTGAGGAAGTCAATCCCAAACTGTAGTTGCCTTGCAGCTGCTCAGGTGCCAGAAATGCCAGCTCACGCTGCATGCATTACCGCAGAAGAGACTCTGTCGGAGAACATGGAGAAATACCTAGTACTGTCTTCATCTGACCTCATTTCTCTCTATGATTAGGCGCTCTGACACAGTTTACATGGAAATCGGTGCTAATTGGATGTGTAACTTTCACACCCCTTATTATGGGCAGAGAAGCATAGTTAAAAGTCTTGGAGGCATCACATCTTTGCAACTACATTGCGAAGGCGAAAGTGCTGAGTTCTTTTAATCTGAAAATTGGCTCTATTTAGATGTCTATATTATCGGTGACCATAGCAACATACGCCTTCGTGACTACAGGTACCATGATACACTTCATGGCAATGTTAATCGTTTGCATTTTGGTGGCAAGCATGAATGGAGTAGTGGCAGAAACATTCAGTACTGTGAATTCCTTATTTCAAACTCTGGATGGCATAGATTGAGTAAAAAAACACACCTTATATGGCCAATCAGGATTGAATACGTACTTTTATTGCAAGTGTTTGTGGGGCCAACTATCAAAATATACTTGTACACTTAGTTTATAGATTTAAATATTTCTTCTCATTGGATTCTCACTAAACCCCAACACGATTTCAAGTTGCACCAGTTTCTAATCAGCAATCTAATCCACAGGGTTGGTCTAAATCTGGTGTTTTTTGCTGTAATGATGAGCTGGCGCGTCACAATGTTTTATGTTTTTAAGTCCAGAATCAGCCTAAAAACAACCCAAAACCTGAATCAATAAGACTTCCGTAGTTTGCACTTTGTTTAAAATAGGACTTCCAATTGTGGATTCTCAGAAGTATTCTTAAAAATACTGGTGGTACTTGTATTCTTTGTGAAGTCTCCTACAGTCCCTTCCTCCACTCCATGTAGGCAAAGTGGGACCTTTAAAAATCAAATTGCTAATTTGTCATCCAGAATTCTGCCTGTCTATTTGCCTAACTATTGACTTGCATGTGTGTTTTATAATGGAAGTGATTTACCCAGAAAAAACAGCATTGTGGATGAAAGAAAGACAGACTATCTACTCTCTGCCTCTGCTATAGAGGCTCCTCCCACCTCTAGTAGGAATGATGAGCTAAACCACCAGGAATGCTGGGTAAATCAAGGGGAGGGGCACACTAGGAGACAAAGTGTGATGAGGAATGCAGCTGCCTCTGGGAATAGCGGGCGACCAATGTGATGTCACAAGCATCAGTACCAGGGCCCTCTTACTCAATGCCTTCCTCAGCGCCGTGGCAAAGCAGCTGCGTGGGATGTATTGCTACAATGCAGATAAGACTAAGATTCACAACAGAGGGAGTGGATCCAATGGGAAGAGTTGTGACAACTGAGACTTAATGAAGGCTACAGCTTGGGCAAGTGGCCATAGCAGGTCTGCGGCTACCACGAGCTGAGTGGCCAATTTGCCCATGGCATTTCCTTGGGAGATACCCTTGATGTCGGTATTACCCAAATTGTTCGTTTACAATTGTTCGAATGAACAATTGACCGAATTTAAAGGGTCACAATTGACCTTTTCACAATTGACCATATATATGGGGTTTTGGGCGGGTTTGGGTTGGGTGGGGGGTTGTGGGGGGGTTTCCCCCCGCATATATGTTACAAATGACCTTCACAATTCGGTCAATTGTGAAAAGGTCAATTGTCATTCGAACAGTTGTAATACGAACAATTCGTATACAACCTTGATATCTTCCAAGCTACCCACGATAACTGGTGGGTATAGTGGGGTCACTGGCTATCACTAACCCCACAGACCCAGCCAACAAGTTCAAGTCAGTTCTGAGTCAGGCCCCAGACCCAGCTCAAGCTTGCAGGGCTGTCTCGAGCCCAGTGGCTGTGTCCATGATATCTGTGATACCTGTGGGCCCTGCCTCAGCTTCCCTATGCTTGGGGCGGGGGCAGGAACTCAAGGGTATTGTAATATGCTTCTTTCTTGTGAATTTCCATTGTGGGTTCTGTGAACCCATTTAGCTTGCAGGCTAAAATGGTAGCTGTTATTAAAACGTTTCAGTTTCCCAAACCAACCAGAACAGCTGTCTATGGACTGCACAATCTTGTTCTGCCATATAAAAAATTTCCAGACCAGACCCATAGTTGCCAACATGACCCATTCCAAACTGTTGTTGCTTATTCAGTCCTCGTTTTTTCTTTGCATTCTGGGACTTGTAGTTCCACTTTTCCCATTGTAAAACTCGGACTGTAAGTCCCATAGCGAAAAGAAAACACCAGGACTGGATAGGCACCTACAGATTGTGATGGGTCATGTTGGCAACTATGCAGCCCTGTACAGGTTCCACAGATGAAAAGGGACCAGTCATGATCCATAAATATGGCTCTGTGAGTTTGTAAATAGGGTCCGCAAGTAGATATATATATATTCAATGAAAAAACTTTGTTAAGGGAACGTTATGGTTAAGTTGCACTAATAAAAACCTTTGAAATTCACTGAAATAACTTTGTTAAAGGGACGTTATGGTTATGTTGGACTAATACAAACCTATGAAATTCAAAGAAAAAACGTTGTTAAAGGGATGTTATGGTTTCAAGTAAAATCGAAAAACCCTAGAAATTCGCCAGTTATGGTAAGCTAAACAACCATAACTCGCGCCACCACCGTGCACTGCTAAGACTAACACCCAGGACATCAAAGATGACATCACAAATGTCCAGAGGTTATTACTGTACCTAACAGGTTGTCCGACGTTCCAAAATACTTTGCCTAACCCCCTAGGATGGAAATCTACAGTGGCTAGAAAAGGAAGCGTAGCTCGAATTAAATGGGAACTCGGCTTTGAAAGAAGACGCTTATTAGGCGGCTCCTAAACGCTCTTGGGTTTTTTGTACCATTCATCTTGTTGTGGCGGCCTTGATGATTTGCAGTGTTCCAAAAACTACAAAAAGTGGATTTTTTTCATGGCGGCCTTTGTTCCTTTGTTCCTTCCATGTGGAATTTGACCACTCCATGCACGTTCAGGGAGATTGTGGTTCCTTGAACACTGGTAATCTGGTGGGTGTACATTTACATATGAATTTAGGTGGGGCCCTTGGGTGTGTTCTGAACACCACCTTGCCCTTGGTTATTGATATGATATGATAGTTTATTTATATAGCGCCTATAGACAATGTATTTCAAAGCGCTTCAAGTCAAGGGAGGGAACAAGGGAAAATACAATGACATTCTTACAGGCCATGAATAGTAAAGATGTGAAATTAACTATCGTACTCGGCCTGGCGACATTTCAGATAGTGTAAGAGCTAAGACATAGATAAGGAAAGGGTGCAGGAGAGTGGGAAGGAAATGGAAACAGAGAAGCGACCACCGTACTAGACCTGACGACATTTCTGGTAGAGCCGGAAAAAAACAAAGGTGAGGGAGCGGGGTGCAGAAAGGGAGGGGAGGAACAAAACAAGCGACTATCGTACTAGTCCTGACAATGTTTCAGATAGTTCTGGAGAGAGGAGGGGGTCAGTAAGGGGATTGGGGATCGACAGATGAGGTTGCTATCATACTAGGTCCAGGGACAATTCCGATAGGGTAAGTGCATAGAAGAAAGTAAGGGGAGAAGGGGAGGAGATGGGAAAATGGAGAGTGGAAGAGAGAACAGAGATTAAGCAGTCAAAAAGAGCGGAGAACTAAGAGGGGAGAGCGAATACAACTGCAGAAGTCAAAAGTAAGACATAATGTTGCAAGCCAGGATACAAGATGAAGATGGGAACAGCATGATTCAGAGCCACCGTGAGTACAAGATGCAAAGGAAGTCAGCATGAGAGTTGAGAAAGGGTGACGCACCGTGAATCAACGAAGTCCATAAAAGTAAAATCCAGCATTAGTCAGCATTGGCCACAAGACGTTAATGGTGAAACCAGAATGTAGCAGGACAGACTCCTGTGGAGACTGGAGGGCTCCTTAAGTAGGGAAAAGAGCGACAAGCAGGAAGGCACCAGGTGGCTAGGCCTTGCTAAGTGGGGAAAAAGAGCGGCAACCAAGAAGGCACCAGGTGTGCGGAGCTTAGGCCAGGTGACCTAGATACACTTACACCTGGTATACATGCTTAGTTCACTGATAGTGTGTTTAGCTAAATCAATCTTCATACTGAAGTAACTGCTATTAAACTAACATGTTTTAGTGAGCACCCGGGCATAGGTTCAAAAGGTGGAACAATTGCCTATGAAGAACTATACTATGTTTAGATCCTGTTTGGGGTCTGGCCTGTAATCAGTATCGCCTCCACGAAAGTCCTTACCAGCACCATGTGATCCTGTGCTGTGATGTAATGTCGTGCAGCAACACTGGGAGGTGGAGCCTTGGTGTCTACCAGTCCTTTATCTCGGAGATGTAATAGATATATTATAATATCACGCCACAGGACTCACCCCGCACCTTGTGCGGCAGAACACGTTGTGTAGGGCTCACGCACTTCCCTCAATAGATCCACATATCAATGAAGCACTTTCAAATGCCCACGCTCTACGACCCAGGGGCCAAACGGATGAGTTAGAGTGTGTGGCTTGCAAGGTGTGATCTGGTGTGTAGATTTTGAAATGGATAGATTTTCATTGGTTGTTCAACGGCCTTTCTGAGAAGTTGTACACACCATAATTGTCTCACCCATGTGGGCGTGATGAGAGTATCAGTGTCATGTGAATTCATGCATCTTCTATGACACTTTGTGCATCAATGCTGTGGGAGGGAAGGCATATGCAGATCCATAGCCCATTGCCCAGAGTCTCCTGTTGTGGGTATCTCGATGCGAAGAATCCGCATTTTTCATTGTCCTTTGTAGTGAAGAGGTCTAGAGGGGTCACTATGAGTTGGGGCGTATAGTTTATCGTACACTCTGCATGCACTAAAATCTGTGATCACACATTGAGTTTTGAGAACCTCCAAACGATTACAATGTCCTAACGGTAAACATAAACCAGCATGTGAAAATAAATTACTAAACTCTACATGCTGCAACCACAAATACCAGTACCACATGCTGACGCACGTGTGCAGAAGCATTGCAACGGCCATCTTGCAAATCAAAATCCGAGCCGAATGAGTGGCCAGGGAAGGACAGGAAGTGATGCGGATCTAACGGAAGTGATGGAAAGTGCAGGAAGAGTGGGCTACAGTGGTTCGCTGATGAGGTCTCTGAGGTGTCACTCAAGTTGACAGCCTGATTTGAGAGAGCACCAGTGGGAAGTATGCTTGCCTATCAGAGGACATCACTGACCAGGTCGTGACGGTCTCCAAGCACCCCTGCATTGGGAAGCACTACTCACTTGTGCCGATCACCTACGCGTAGCCACAACAACACTGTTTGCAAGTGGGGCATTTGAGTGTGCATATCATGCTGCAAGGGTATAGACGAAGGGTGTCATTAGAAAATGTGTGCAGTCTAAAAATCATGCATAAAGGGTGGTACACATACCCTGCATGCACCACACCGTTGCAACTGATTTGAAAGGAGGTGCAGGGGCCCGGGACCAAATAGGTGAGGTCATCTTACGGCAACATGTATGTGTATCTCAGCAGCCAGTGTTGGAAATGGAAATAATTTGGTGGGGGATCCCACAAGGGCAGGGGTGGCGGTGGAGTTTTGGGTGGCAGTGTCCGAGGAGGCAGGGTTTAGAGGGGGCGGAGCTGGCAGTTGACCTCCGATCAAAGGAAATGTCGAAAATAATAGTTTAAAATGGCAGTTTCAAACATTCTGGCACAAAAGGAATGAATGGCCATGTGCACCTGTGGGCCACTTTTGCATTGGAGCCCGACAATTTTATGCCCCAGTCCGACCGTGGCAGTCAGTATGCAGACACATCCAATTTGCCCACAGCATCATTCACAAACCACACTTTTACTCCGTGCACGAACCAAGACAAGACAAATTACACAGGGTTACCAGAGCCAGCCCACATTAAAATCTGGCATCTAAAAATGCAGCACATCACATAGTATAGAACGGATCTGATGTGCTGCATTTTTAGAGGCCAGATTTGACTGTGTGCTGGCGCTGTGTGACTCTCTGCTGTTTGTTCTTAGGTGGTTATACAAATAAGTATAAACAACTGGTCCTGCTGTGCACACGTAGGGAGGCGGAGCCAGAAGAGCCCTCATGAGGGCAATGAGCTGCTCCGCCCCCCTACTCCATGCTGCCGCGAGCACTTTATTATTATTTTTTTTAAGTAACCCAGAGCATGGGTTTGGGGTGGCTGACTCGTGCCGGATCCCGAGATCCGGCTCCACATCTGGTGCCGGATCTCGGACCCGGCGAGAGCCGGCCCAATCACCAGCGCTGTCAGCAGCCTGAATGCATTGTGCATGACCTGCAGTGTAAACTGAAAACAATGCGTGGAAACCTGAGCAGACCCGGCTTCTGTACGTGTCCCACTCTATATTGTAGAAAATGATCAACGCCTCCCACCATGAACATGCACAGCGCGGTGGATTCGCATGGGTGCTAATGGAATCCAATGCCTTACTCTAAGCATCAGAAATGCATTCTTTTCACAGGCGGAGTGGGTGAGGTGGCGGGAGCCTTAGTCTCGTGCCCCGGTCCCTTTATCAAAAGTCACAAATTCACCTGGGAGCTAAATCATGCTTCAGAACATTAGTGCATGCTTTTCACAATGGAGAAAGGAGGGCCTTTGAAGCAAATCAAGCACCCGCATCCCCTCCACCAGACAAACCCAATGGACCCTCAGCCCACATGTGAAGGTCATTTCCGATGTATGATGAGATGTTATGGCGTCAGATGGGATCTGCCTGTCTTGCCACCAGCAACAGGCCGTCAGATGCCCTCCAGGAGCATGGAGTGAACATGACAAGAAAACCCAGTTCCATCCAGAATTCCATGTCAACATGCAACCGTGGACCAAAAGAATTGAAACAGCAGTGCGTGAAGTTGGCATGCATATGCTGTCGTAAACAGTTCTCTCCAGGCCCTCTGCAGTTGTGAAACAATAAAAAACAATGATGGGGACATGTATGTGGGAAAATATGCCATCTGGAAAGCCACCCATCCCTGCCGTCTACAAAAACACTGGAGACATGTCAACGAACCCGCTTCTGTTCCTTAAGTGCTCCCCTCAGACACTCTCACGTGGCTAAATACAATCCCCAGGCCGACCTACCTGCTATCATCCATTCCAATATTTCTTTTACACAAATGGTGTATCTAAGGTTGACATGCATTGAATGAATCGCACAACTCATTATAAACAAAAACATGTTCATTTTATCAAAAAGCCATATGGAATTAGGCCGATCCCTCACAACACAAACTTTTACATCTGTAATTTGAATATATCAAAACACATTTTCTTACAAATGATTTAGATACATCAAAACAGTATTGTTCCCAACCAGAAGACAGAAGACAATTAATCCATAGCACTGACATCACGTTATTTCATGAAGGAAAGAGACGCCATACAGAAATACAAAGCAATGATAAACACAAGTCTGGTTCTTATTGCGTGCAGACTTCACAATGATGTGTGCTCAAACAACTTGCTAATCTATACAGTTGTAAGGCCAACACCTCAATATAACAAGAACAAAAGCAGGCATTGTTGCAATTTCTTGTATTCCAAAATCAGTAGTCTACTAGAAGAGACCATAGACAATATGGTCTTCAATGCTGAGCTTGGACAGAGCCCTAAAGTCTAGGTACCCTGTACTAGTTTCATCCTGTTATCGACCTTGATAACATCAGCAAGGGGGTGTCTGAGGAACAGGAAGTGCCTAAAGCACTTAACAACCGGCAAAAATGCTGGCAGGGTCCTTCATTTGCAAGTGGGACAAGTTGCTCATACTAGGTTTCCAGGTGAGGTAAAAAAGGGTTACCCGACTTTAACAAACCTATCAGAACAGGACACATTGTAGGTAGAGCAGGTTTCAGTGTAGAGTGGAATCTTTAGAATGTCAAATAGTTGCTAAGTGTCCTCTAAACACGACATTCCCTGCCGAAAGGGAAGGTGTGACTCCCGAAAGGTCAGCCATTGGTGATGGTGCAGCATGGCCATTCAGGGGAGGAGGAACGTTCCCATCAACCAGAAGAGCAGAACCGTCAGGACCGCGGGGAGGTTGGAGTCTTGAGTCTCCTGGACCTCTCCTCTGCTTTCGATACTATTGATCATAAGATCATTTTGCAGCACCTGGAGCAAGCAGGGCTTTCAGGTACAGCTTTAGGGGATTCTCCTCTTTTTTATCAGACCATCTGCAGACCGTATCGTTGTTTCCTTTTCAAGTAGCCCCCACTCCAATTTTGTAAGGTGATCCACAGGGGTCATCTCTATCCCCTTTGCTTTTTAATTTATACCTGCATCCACCGGTTAACCTTATTGCTTTGTTCGGCATATATTTTTATACATATGCCAACAACATGCAATTCATTTTCAGGCTGAATTCTCCCGTGTCTGATCTCCCTTCTAAATTAAAAGCGTATCTGTCGGAAATCGCCCCTTAGATGTCACGAAATTGGTTGAGGCTCAACGGTGAGAAGACAGAGATCTTGGTGGTCAGTCTGCCGAATGCCCATTCTTTCTGGCCTGATTCTTTGGGGCCTTGTCCAGCCCTCAGCTCTTCTGTTAAGAGCCTAGGGGTTAAGAGTCCTCGTTCTGGCTCGAGAGAAGCACAGATTGCATCAGTTTGTAACTCAGGTTTTTTCAAACTGAGACTTTTAAGGAAGGTGCTTCCTTTTATTGGATTGCGGCTTCGTGCTACTGTAGTCACGGCCTCTATTATGGGTTCATTGGACTATTGCAATGGCCTTTACTTCGGTCAACCAAACTTTCTGGTCCAACAGCTCCAGATTCTGCAACATTCTTCAGCATGATTGGCTTTAAACGCGCGGAGGCGCTCTTCTGCTTCCTCTTTACTGGTTAAGCTTCATTTGCTTCTGGTGAAAACACTGGATACAATTTAAGGCACTTTGTATTGCACGTGATGCATTTTTCACCAACGGGCAATTTTCCTTCAGTCCAAGTTGACTTGCTATGATCCTCACCGCTCCTTGGGTTCAGCCCCTGCAAATCTGCTGAAAGTACAGCGTTTTTGCAAAATGCAAGCGGGCGGGCGCTCGTTCTCTGCCTTAGCCCCTACGCTGTGTAACTCGCTCCCTGCCTGCCTGCGGCAGATGCTGGAGCACTTGTGTTTTCATACAGCTTTTTTGTTCTGAGTAGGGATTTTTTGGGTGGTATTCTTACTATTGCTGCTAGCGCCCAGCAGAGTCGGAAGGGGGCATAACATTTTTTCGGGGAGCAATGAAACAGTGGGTCACAGTTGCAAAAGGCAATTCATTCTTTTTGTGACAGATTGTTTGAATAGTAACCAAGGAGTATTTTTCTGATAAAATGGGATGCAAATTGTGCAAATTAAAGGATGTTTATTCAGCAACACTGGTCAAAACTACTAGCTGCATAGTAAAGTAACTTAACTGGCCAACTTTGACCAAAAATACTGATCCACACTAGCATTTTGTGTTTTTGGTTCGGGCAGTGCCCTGTTGCCCTATAGGTCAGTATGAGCCCGGTGCCCAAATGCCTTTGGCCTTGCTAGGCGCTTAATACATTTAGTTACATTACATTACATTATAGCAAGGGAGAATCCCGGAGAGGAAGCTAGAGCTTAGGGCAGCTCCCTTGACACTATTAGTGTTCCCATCAGAAGGAGAGGGCACACAGCAGCAGTGGCTTTCAGTAGGGTCTAAAGGGAAGGAAAGAGGATATTGTTCTTGCATTCCTGTCAGACTTATTCTCTGCAGCAACAGTTCTCTTATCTGGGACTGGACTTGCCTTCCAAAATTAGAAGAAAAAAACTCCACATCCTAGTTACAAAATTTGCTTAGGAGTCTTTGGCATTGTGTTCCTGTGTATCGAGGTAAGATGTGTTGTGCACATCATTCCTGCTCATGCCTCATTGTCATTACCCCACACTCTTTTTCTACCCACCCCGCCTCATCTTTCCTGTTCCCTGCCTTGTGTGAGGGTCTAGATGTTTGGAAGTAAGTGGATTCGGAAGGCGTCTGCTAAGAGAGCTGGAGCTGGTGAGGGTCAGGTTAATGAAGAAAACACCTCCTCCAGGTAAGGGCAGGCACTAGGGTTGGGGCTTCATCAATGCAGAGGGATGGTGTGTTAAGAAGAAAGCACACTGGGCAGAGAGAGTACACTTTTTGCAGAGGGTTGACTCAGTCCCCCCCCCCCACTCCCCCAGCTAAAATGAGAAACGTTGAATGTCTCTTTGAATTTATGATTGAAAGCCGATCTTGGGGGTCGAACTGCAGCCATCAAGTTTGCAGGCTGGACACTTCACCACTGCACTATGTGACCTGATGAAAAACAACACACAACTAAAGGTGAAATGTCACATTTCGGTACTGCAAGTTCCAGGGAGAACATGTGTATTGGTTCTTGGAGTTTAAAACATGCGCACCTTTTAACGTTTTGAAAAACTCTATTACAAGAAAATATCCTCTCTTGGTTTTGTGTGTGTGTTGATTTTATGAAAAGCAAATGCCATTCGTCCTGTGCAATTAGAGTGGTTATGCAAAGCCAATTTAATGAAATGTGCATATTTCACCGTGATATGCTAATTTATGGTGACTTCACATCCTATTGCGTTTGTTGATGAGTCCCCCCACTTAAATTTTTAGGACTTGACCCCTGACATTGGGTGCATCTAAAAAGCTAGCGTGGCATATACTGATGAGGAAATAGGTTTATTATTATTATTTAATTTATTTGTTTATAGTGACTTTGAGCTGTCTCCATACGGTAAAATTGGTAAACATATTTGGGACCGGTATCGTGTGTGCCTGGCGTGCGTGCCTGCATGCAGATACCATGAGCCAAAGGCCCAATTAACATAAAGTCATGAAGTATAAAGCAACTAGCAGGTGGCCCATCTAATTAGCATAAAATGACAGCACCTGTTGATTGGGACATTTGATAATATAGCAAGATAGCGCCACATTGACGTATGGAAAATCTGGGTCAGGACTGTGTCCGCTCACAAGGGTCTAGTGATGCTCAGTGCCAGCTTCAGTTTCAGAAGTTATCTTTGTTGTGTCTGAAGTGGCAGGTCTTGCCAGAGAATGTAAGTTGTGTGGTGTATTCTAGCTTCCTGTAATGCCGCCTGGCATGGGGATTGGAAGATGTGTGGACCTAAGTCTTTGGGAGGAGCCATTCCTTGAGGAGGAGGGTCTTGATAGGAAGGAGGTGCCAGAGTCTGGAGACGTAAACAGCAAAGGCCTGTCTTCTGGTTCTTTTTCCTTCCTGCACATGTTTGGTGATGAAAGGAGGGAGGTGTGATATATCCTGAACACATGTACCAGAGCAGCATTGTTGGCTTGGGATGGTGGGAGTTGAAGTGCAAAATATTTAGTGTGCCAAAGGTTGAAGACCCCTGTATGAACAAGATCCATGTTTTTCAAACAGAAAATGTTTAGTAATAACAGTCTCTGGGGCCGATTCTGAGCTCGTGATAAAATTAGGTGGAAATACGAGCACCACCATTCTGAAGTGGGTAGATGTCATGCTTTCCAGCAGCAAAAGCTGCTAAAATCACACATTGTGGAGGAAACATGTGTTCCAGTGGCATTGAGAGCATGTCTTTAAAGACTGCCACTTTTCTAATTTCAGAAAGTGTTCTTAAACTTTCATTAAACTAGAAAAGTGGTGCTGCAGTCTAAGAAATGCTATATTTATGACGGGAAACGTGTGCAGTGGAGTTTAACGGCACCTCAGTATTTTAGCTCCTTTATTGACAGTGCTCCTGAGAGGGGGTAGAATGATGATTGACCAAATTGAGTTAAGAGCGAGGGCAACAGGCGGCAGGATAGCTCAGGGGCACTGTTGGTTTTGGAAGCAAGACCATGCAGAGCAACATAGGTTTGAATCCCTGCCCCATGCTTAGAGACTGGTCTCTAGTATTAAGTGTGTAATAAAAGATCAATTAATTTAAACATAGTGTGTTGCTGTTTTTTAAAGGGATTGTCATATCTAGAGAACAGTGTGGCAAATTGTCTGGGGTGGAGAAATCAAACATGGGAACTGTTTTTCCAGGTTTCATTTGAATGTAGGCCATAATTCACGGGAATTGTGCACTTCTTGTGAATTATAGAAAATAACGCTATATTAATGTAAACATGTTTATTTACAGAATGATTGCACCTGGCAAAAGGTAAAATAGTATTGACAGTGATGGAACCCAAGGCCCAGTCATTGCAATGCACACCTGGCGCTCACGAGAGGAAGGGCTACCCTAACCCCCCCACCCCCCCCCCCCCCCCCCACACACACAAACACCCACAGGGGGGCTGGGGGAAAATGCACATGCTATTGTTGGGGGGGCACATCAATTAAATCTGGTGCAATTCCCAAAGTGCAGGCCCAAAATGCAAGTGCAGCCCATTTTTTTGACTCAAAGTGGGACAGTATTACACGCTTCTTTAGTGCTCTGCAGGTAGTTTTGACGGGTGCAACTGAGCAAATATTCTCTAAAAGTAATTCTTTGCAATACCTTAAACCCCAAAACTCGCCGTTGGGTGCTACTTAACCAGAGTGCAATGAAAGAGGCCAATTATCATTGGTGCCTGTGTCCCACGTTTTCATTCGCGCAGAGCCAATAGGATGCCCCACTTCGACCCTGGGGCGGACCAAACTGCAAACCCCTCCCACCCGCGCACGCGAGTCTCCTTTCTGAGTTGGGGAACTTGGATGCGAGTCACACTGCGGGTACTTAGCGCCTCGTATTCTCTGAATCGGGACCTACATGTGAAACCATGCTTACGCTTTATAACAACAGCCCCTGGCATTCTATTGCAAAAGCGCCCTGCAGTACATGTCAGCGGATCTAAGCACCAAATAAAAAAGCTCTTTGCACTATTGCTGAAAAAAAAAGTTTGGCATTCATAGTTGTTCACATTAACTCAAATGCTCCTGGGACTTTATTCCAGAACACTCGAGCTAGTTCTCAAATTCTGCCAGCGCTAAACAAAAAAAGCTGCTGGCGTTTCTTCTGTCGACCTCGGCACTCTGCTCTGCTGTGGGGCGATGGAGCCTACAGGAGAGCGCAGGCGCATCGGGCATGCCCCGTCTCCTGAGCCCTGCAAGATCTTGGGCGTCCCTCTTTGATGACAAAGTGATAACAGACCCACACTCTGTGACCGTGATAACAGACCCACACTCAACGTTTTCCGTCTTATTAATGCTTTACCGGCATCGAGGGAAGATGGAATCCTTGGGAACCCGGGCAGCGGGTAGGGCTGGTGTCCTCGAGGCAGGAATGGAAAACAAGGCCACAGGAGAGTGCTTCAGGCAGCAGCTGTCAGCATGCAGCTAATGACAGCTGATCCAGTGTAATCCCCCAGCCTGGGGACGGCAGGGCAACATACAGCCAGGGCGAAGCACTGGGCAGGGGGGGGGGCGGTCAGTACCGAACCTGGAATGATGGATAAGGAACTCTATCAGCAACCAGAGGCGGTTGGGGACATTGTAAAGGGAAAGGGCACACATAGGCTCCCCGACTGGTTCAAGAGAGAGCGTGATATGATATGATTGGGTATTTATAACGGGTGTAATACCCAGAGGTTTCCAAGCACGACCCAGGGATCGAACCTGTGCTGTTTCATGTCGTCTTGCTTCCAAGGCGAGCACGTTGCCCCTGAGCTATCCTCACAAGCTGAACAAGCCAAAATCAACTCGTACTTCCCCGCTAGATATTGTTCAGAATAATAATAATTTGTTTTTTATATAGTGCTTTAATCTAAAGCGCTTTACACAGGACACATTTACATGCATTACTATTTTACCCAATTGAAACTGATACTCAGTTATCGACCTGGAAAGGATGAGTTGGGCTGGCCGGGATTTCACCCTGTGACCTATAGATCAAACACAGATCACAGCAATGTGCGTTTAACCCGCAGAGCCATCTTACCGCCCACAGAAGCCAAATATTACACAGAAGAATCGGGTACAAAGCAATACATTTACAATCAGTTATTTGGGGGCAGATAAATAAATACTGCAACCGATGTCAGCAGCCAAATATTACACAGGCGCATTGGGCCACCCCTTTGCACGCCACATGTATGTTCGAGGTACTGTATACCTTGCCAAATCACCACCATAGTGGTTCAAAGTGCTAAGGCGTATGTTAGAAGTTGGCGTATTGGGCCCCACCCGGCATTATCCAGACCGTAGTCTGAGGAAGAAAGTAAAAAGGAAGAGGTGAAGGGTCCTGGAAAAGAGGGTACAGATAATGCAATTATGGGGTTTATGTTTAAAGTGTTCCACCCCACGTGACTTTCTAGTTAGGCCCAAAAGGTCAATCAGAGTGCACAGGTCTGCCACAATGTTACTTTGAATTCTGTTCTGTTGTGTTACGTTAATTTGTACAGCGCACCCCGCTGCCATGTCCGTGGTCTCCAGGTGCTCGCGCGGCTCTGTAAGATAAAGTGGGATGGGATTGTCGGGGAGGAAAGGAGGGCTATGCCAGTTGTGCCCAGCTGTGGATGTGTGTGGAACCCGCAGTAACTGGTGTCTGTGCATGTGTGCTTTCTGGGTGTGCTTTGGTTTGCACGCTAGCAATGTATTCTTTCCAGATGGGCAGCGTCCGGTGTTTCTGTAGTTGGGTGTTGGAATCTATTGGGACTGGTGAGATGGTTTGAAAGTGGTGTGCGTTTTGGGTGTTTAGCACGGGGATTCGCTAGCCACCTGGGTGTGTGTGGTGAGGGTTTGTGTGGTGAGGGAGGGTGCTTGAGAAAAAGTCATGGCTAGTAGTGGCCAAATGTATGCCTAATGCTGCTCAGTCAGTGCCACGGTTCTGCCACGTTTGTCCCTCAGTGTGCCATTCTGCCCCAGTGTCACTTTCTGAGCTCACTTCTGCTCCAATGCCGCTCTCACAGGTACAAGTCTGCCCGTTTGCTCCTGCACGCCCACACACACGTATTCACGCATTTACAAGTGCACCCATTCAATTAACCATTCAGTGCCCAGTGACTGTGTGCTGGCTGTGGCTCCTGGGTTGCCTTGCACAGGGGAACAGGAAGCAGGGAGGACCTCCATGGGTCCCTCCTCCATGTGCATGTAATAGACCCCGCCAAGGCCTCGTATTGGCCAGAACTCCAGAGGGCAACCATGTTTCTGCAGGGATAGAAGCCCTGCAAGACCCATTATGAGACTGAGCCTGTTTCACATAAGAACCCGCCAGGCCTCTGTCAATGCCAGGAAGAGTGCACTTTGTGTCCTAGTGCTACTTGCACTTGCACTTGTGTAAAGTGCCTGTAATACTGGCCAGGGTTTGACAATGAGTTGGTGCATAGTTATGATGCACAGTGAACACAGAGGGCGGGGACAGAAAACCTCCAGCTATGCAACACTCTAGCTCTTCCCTCAACAGTGTCTACAAACAGGACAAGCCCATCCTGCTCCCTGTCTTAATTCCTGATTAAGACATTTAGGTCTGGGTCCAAGAACTGAAATGGTTGAGAGGGAGGAAAAGCAGTGGACACTGCCAGGTTCACACACTTCACATCGTCCCTCCTGCGATGCAAAGCACTCCACTGATTCTAGCAAACATCTAGAGATGCACTCTGTCGATAACCAGTGTGAAGTAAAAAAAGAAATTAACTCCCTTTACTGCAATACTCTGTTCTGGCAAATACTGTGATCACTTAAGAATGGGTTTTTGGCTAGTATTTAAAGCAAGTAAAAAACATAAAACTCCAACAAATGCTGTGTAGTACAGAGGAGCCTTTCATAATCCATTTTCATGCTATTTGTTCTAAGGAAAATCATCAGCCCTTCATCAAAAATACATGGCAGCCTTGTCCTATCTCTACAATATTTGCCAGAAGTGCCACTGTAAGACACATTTTCAGGATGCTTCTCCAAAATAAATAAGAGGCCCGTCTCAGGATTGATGTCCCATCACTGCCCCCTTTAATGCTGGTTGACCATAAAGAAAATCATGGGGGCTCTCTCAGCAATACATGCCAGCGCTGCTTCAATTTCATGCAGGCTGCATCCGAAGCAAAATCCTTAGGCTCATCCCAATAATATAAGTCAAAATTCCCACTGTAAAAGACATTTTCATGCTGTGTATGCCCAAACAAAATTGAGGCCTGTCTCAAGAATGTATGCAACACTGACCCCTCATTACACGGGTTGTACCCAAAAAAACCTTGGAGTCTGCCAATAATATATATCAGCATTCGTACTGTAAAACATTTTATTGTTACCTGTGTAACAACCAGCAGGAAGTCTGCCTGAGCAATATATGCCAGCATTTCCACTGAAAAATATATTTGCAACCTTCTGGTTTTCCTAGATCTGAACCTTACCATCCTGGGTCTGTCCCATACTGCACTAACAGTCTAAAGTCTGCCCCATGTTGCTCTCACTGCTTTAGCTCTGCCCCTTGTTGCTTTCATTTCCCTGGGTTAACTGCCAGTAACTCCAGGTCCTGCCCCATGTGGTTCTCACTGCTATATTTTTGCCCCATTTTCCTCTCAGTGCCTTACTCTAGCCCAGTGTCGCTCCTAGTAGTTCTACCCCAAAGTTACTTTTGGTGCCCAGCTCAATCATATGGCCCTTGGCACTCATTACGAGTATAAAAAAGGGGCAATAACGGAATTACCGCCACTTTCACTGTTCCACCATATTTCGAGCCCGGCCTTGCAGTGGAGGATTTACCTCCAGCAACATGCTGTAAGTAAATCCTCCAACTGTCTGCTGAATAATTGCCACAATAGGCAGAATTACCACCAGCAGTAAGTTGGCATCCCAATGGAGTTCTAATAATGGGGACTAACTGTGCCTCCCACCACTTGTAATCTGGCAGTAAATCGGACGGACCAAGTGGAGGTAACAGTAAATCCATTTGGTGGTATTTCGGCAGATTTACCGCCAGAATACTTGCAAACTCGTAATGAGGGCCTTGGTGCCTAATGTTAACACAGTGGCACTCTTAATGCACACCTTATACCCCAATGATATGTGTCCTTTTCAGTTCCCCAGTGTCACTCCCGGTGTCCAGTTTAGCCTCAATGTTTCTTTCAATACCCATGTTCTACCCCATGAAGCTTTCCATGTCCCTTTCTACCACCATGTCACTGTAGGTATCCAATTCTAGTCAATGCCCGGTAAACAAGTCCGGCGGTAAACCTGCTGGTGCTACCTGCAGGTTGCCGCCAGACTTGCAATATTTACCAGCGCTTGGCTTGCAGGTAACACCAGGGAAATCGTAAATCCCCATTCCCATTTGAGTTCCATAGGACTCAATGGGAATAGGGACCACAGAAGCACCGGCACCATTAATTACGGTACTGGTGGTTCCGTAAAAATCTGCGGCCGGGTGCCGTTCCGCCTGCCAGATCTGACCCTGGCAGGCGGGCCGGCACCTGCCCACAGTCGTACTGTGCCGGTGTGGTAACAACGGTGCAGTAGGCTTACTGGCACCATTGTTACACGACCGGCACAGTTGTAATGAGGCTCCATGTGTTTCTCACCGGCCAATTGCGCCCCAATGTCATTCACAGTGGCCAATTCTACACCATGTGTTCTTAAAGCCCAGTTGTGCCCCAATTTGAGCTTCAGTGCCCAGTTCCTTCCCCGATAACGCTCTCTCAGTTAAAAAATGTTGCCCAATGTGGCTCCCTGTGTCTAGTTCTGCCCTAATGTTGCTCTCAGTGCCCAGCCCTGCCCAATGTCACTCTCAGTGGCCAAATGCTGCCCTGAAATTGCTTTGACATTGCAGAAGTTATTCCCGATAGGGCACTCATTGTGGCACACAAATGCATTAATACATGTGCACGCACACAATCATATGCAGATACATTCACACAGACACTCACATGTGCATGCACTCAAGCACATTTATTGTACACACTCACTCTTCTTCTGCCTAGTCCATCAACACTACTCCTCCTTTCAATCTCATGAGCGCCCTGCACAAGGAAACAGAGCGCGTGATGAATGTCAAAGAAGGTTGGACAGGGGAGGTGGCCAGTTGGGAGGGTACAGAGGATTAGACAGGGTGGTGACCGCTCTGTGAGAACAGGTAGGTACGCAAACTGGTTTACCCAGACAACCGTTTTAGCATTGAGAAATGGTTGGAAATCGTCTCCTGGTACACAAGCGGGAGTGGGCATCTCCTGACGAATGCGGAAGCTACGTCAGTCCTTGGTCAGTGTAGTTGCGTGTTCATACAGGAGACATGGTTAACTGAACCTCCAGTGTTTGATGGTTACCACGTTCTTACCCAGGAAGTGAGACCGAGTAATGTAGGCCGACCTGTGACCGGTCTTTTGATTGCAATTCAATCAGGGCAGGGGATAACAGCAGATAAGGTATTGGAGCACTAGCAGTAGAGCTCAACAAACCTGCTGAGATGGGTGGTTGCATGGCAGTGTGGAATAAACAAGGGACGTGTCATTTTGGCTGGGGACCTAAATGCCAACTGCGTGGAAGCAGATGTGGAAAGAGAGTTATGGAGTTAAATCCATGACATGGTGGGCCAGGGCCATAAGGAGCGGCCAGGCAGGAAATGGCGTATTGCCTTGGCTTCCGTTGGCCTTCAGATGACAAACGGGGAAGCAGATGGTGATTTCACTAGGGAGCCGACATAGCATCATGGGGCCAGTCAATCCACCTTCCATGATGCCTCTGTTGGCGCATCCCTGTTTAATAGTTGAATGGTCATGAGGATCATAAAGAATGATTGGAGCAACCACTGTATGGTTCAGGTGGAGTTTAGTTAAACCTTTACCATGATTGATCAGGGGGCTCCAACTGATTTGAGGGTAAACCCTGCTCAAAAAAAGCCATGCCGAGTGCCACGAGAGCTATTAAAGGAATGTTTAAAACTATAGAGGAAAACGTGTCTTGAGTAAACAAGTAAAGCAAAGATACCAAACAGCATCCAGCAAAGTTTCTGCAAATTGAAGCCGAATTAACGTCGGAGATCTTGTTAAAACGAGATGCGTCATCCTTTAGGGAACTAATTAACACCCAAGTTGCTTCTCAAGCAAGTAAACAACAAAACGCAGTCCCAGAAGACACATGTGTGGTACACTTTGAGGCACTATATGAGGCCAGGGAAAACAACGCCTGAGTGGAGATGAGTAATGGGATGCATGAGGCGAGGGACTGGACCCCTAAAGGTAGATTCAGAGGTGGTGTACGAAATAATTAGCCGGAGTAAGTGCTCTAGAGCCCCTGGACCGAATGGTCTCCCTAACTATATCTTGAAAGATGACCCGTATACTTGGGCCATTGCCCTCACTATTCTATTTAAGAGCATTATGGAGAATGATGGCTTTTCCAGAGTCATGGAGGCAGGGCTCAAGTCGAGGGTACACGTCGGGGGCGGAGTCCACCCGCTTTTTTCACAGGGTGGACTCCGCCCTTTATGAGTTAAAGCCGACCTCAGGGATCGAAACGCAGTTGTCAGGTTTGCAGGCCGGACACTTCACCACTGCACTATATAACCTGATGAAACATGACATGCACCTAAAGGTGAAGTCTCCCATTTTGGTACTGCAAGTCCCAGGGAAAACATTTGCATTGGTTCTTGGAGTTCAAAACATGCACATCTTTTAACATTTTCAAAAACACAACTAAAAGAAAATCTCCTCTCTGGTTTTGTGTGTGTGTGTTGATTTTATGAATGGCAAATGCCATTCGTCCTGTTGAATTTGGGTGGTTATGCAAAGCCAATTTAATGAAATGTGCATATTTCACCTTGATATACTACTTTATGGTGATGTCACATCCCATTGCCTTTGTTGATGAGTCCCCCCACTTTGATTTTTAGGACTTGACCCCTGCAAGGACGACGTCTCATGTGGATCCGATTTTCAAGAGGGGCGTGAAGACCGATCCTAAAAATAAGCATCCGATCACACTATTAGATGTGGACAGCAAATTCTTTGCGACCGGCTGGTTAGACATACTTCAAACCGGCTTTCATAAGCACCACTCTACTAACCTTACGGCCTAGTGGTGAGAGCCATTCAAGAATCAGCTTGGCTTATCAAGGAGAATACAACTTTTGTCACTTCTACCTCTCTGCCGCATTTGACAAAGTCGACCATGGTCGACTGTTGGCAAAATTGTCTAGGTGGGGGCTGCCAGAGGGGCTCCCAAAATGGATAATGGGTTTACATCAATCATCTTGGATAAGAGTTGATTAAACAAGGATGGCCACCTATCGCGTATAATTGAGGCGCTATCCAGATCGAGGAAGGGCTGCGTTTTGGCGCCCTTCCTCTTTAATTTATATGTATCAGACATTAGGGATTGTTTAGCGACTGCTGCATTATGCCCAAGACTTGGTCTCACCAAAATTCCACGGCTTGCATACGCCAATGATTTTGTATTATTTGTTAACACGTGCGTTGGATTCCAGCGATTGTTATCAGCCTTTGCAAGCTATTCAAAAGACAATAGTTTAATAATGAACACCGCAAAACAAGGATCCCGGAGCTTACAAAGGGGACCAAGTGCTGTACCCGCAAATGGTACTTGGAAAATACCACAGTGACGCGCCCTTTGAGCCTAACCTATCTGGGTTTTGCCATTACAAGTCACCCTTCGTCCCAAACTGTCCATTCTGTTTTGCTTCACAAGACCAAGTTCTTCATAAATCTGAGGATTGGCAGAGAATATGGACGCTTCTCCTTGAAGCCATCCATTGATTTTTAGAAGGGGAATTTAGTCCGTAAAATTAACATATGATATGGGATTTTGGGCTAGGAGATCTAATGGCGGCTAGATAAAATTGAGGCTATAATTTGGAGGCAGGTTTTGGGGGTGCCAAATGCCGTCCCATTGGCACCGATCTGTTACGAACTTGGTCTGTTGTCTCTTCAGGTGCGAGTTAAGTGGAAATGACTTGTAAAATCTTTGTTTCCCGTCAGGATTCGTTATACTACTGTACACATTTTTTTAAGGAGGGAAAGGGAAGTTCTGGGGTGTTGCTTCCTCGTATTGCTACTTTAAGGGAGCACTTTGAGGAAATGTTATTTGACACTGATCTACGTGTGAATGATCGTGTGGATAAAGTCACATTTGCCGTGGACAGTGCTGACTGGCGTTACACCATGGACCAATTCCAGCATTATCCGTCCCTTTCTCACTTTTCACACGAACATAAAAAAGGGGGATTGTGGCATCTTATTTGAACATCTCCCCCAATCGTTTTCTAGAGACATTTTATTACGATTTAGATAGAATATGCTTCCAACTCGAGGTTCTGTGTCGAAGAAAATTGGTCGGCAATGAGGCAGCTTGCTGCCGATTCTGAAAAGATCACAAGGAAGCAAAAACCACAAGGCATTTACTGCCTTAGAAAATTGCTTTTAAATGTAAACTGGGAGGGTAGTGATTATAAGAAGTTGTACTTTTGTGAATTTGCACACGTGAAAATGCTTAGGATCTTATTTTAAAATATTTTGTAAAGTTGTAAAGGTTCGATTTATAAACCGTACATAATAAAAGTTTTTTAAAAAAAGAAAGCATGAAGGGAAGGGCTCCCTCCTTGGGTCCCGCATTCTTGCAGCTCATAGGAGGCCATGAGAGTATGAAAAAGGATGCCCTAATTACCTGCTACAGTTTGGACCTCTGGACCATCACCCTGGACCAGGACCGTCACGAGGGAGATGCAGGGGGGGCAAACGAGGCCCCGGGCCTCGTGCTTGCAGGGGACCTCGTGGCCCCCTCTCCTAAGCAGAAGGCAGCACAGTCCACCCGTGTCCTTTAATTCACAAGGGGGACTGTGCTGCCCCTGCAATGATTTTGCTGTTTTTTGCAAAGCCGTTTGGCTCTGCAACAAACAGCAAAATAATGGGACACAGCAGGGCTCCGAAGTGAGCTCTGCTTCCATCCCGTTATTCAGCTGACAACGTGGACATGCTGCATGACAAGAGAGGACTTCTCACCTGCCAGTCAGTGTGTTCACGTTGCTCAGCATGACCCACGCTGACTGATGGGAGAGGAGTTCTCTCCTGTCAGGCAGCATGTCTATGTGTCGGCTGCGTGGATGCATTCGAAGGGTGCGTCTAGGTAAATTAAGTGTTTTTTATTTTAAATTAAATGCATATATATATGATGTATTTAAATTAGTATGTATATGTGTATGAACGCATGCATGCATGTTGGTGTTTATGTTTGTGTCAATGCTGTGTTTGGTTTTATGTATGCATGCATGTAAGGAGTTGCGTAACTGGTGGATGAATGCATGGGTGAAAGTGTTTTATGTGAGTGTGTGTTCAGCCCCACCCCTAAACGTAGCCGCCCTGGGGGCCACTTCATTAAGGGGTGGGTTCATGGCATCAGAGGTGCACCTAGGCTAAAATGTCGGGGGGTGAGTGGACTTACACTTCAAATGTTGGGAGAGGCGCTAACTTCAGAGGCTGTGAGGGGGCAAACTTACTTGTGTGGGGGCATCTAACATCTTTCCACGTTGGAATTAGACTATCCTGGTGAAGCTTTAATGTTGCAAGCAGCTAACTCTCGCTTTCATGTCTGAAACGTCACACTTAAGGACTGCTGTGAGAATGAGATGTCTCATGTCACCACTTCCCTTCTAATCACTCCCCTGGCATGCAAGTGCTAACCCCACATCACGATTTCAACTACCTAAGAATGTATGCATATGAATGCAGGTGCTAACAGTGAAATGTTTTACGTTAGTAATTGCAGGGCCTTTGTTAACAGCTCAGCCCAGGCACCGTTTAACGTGTGTGTCCTGTTCCGGCTGGCCATGGCTCTGTTGGTCAACCTGGCAGGGGCTGGATGACAGTTTTGAAAGTGGATTGTGAGTGGGGCCAATAAACCCATTGCACTGTCGGTCTCCCCACTGAGGGATGGCATCTGGCCCTTTCAGCTTTTACAGTTGAAATGGCCCCCCCAAGTAGTTGCCCCTATATTGGCAGTCTTATGACACAGAAACCTACGGACAATCTGCAGCTTTTAACCACCTTGCTGCATTATTTTGACTTCATTATTGATTTAAGCACTCCACAGGTGCCTTGGACTATTTTTCCAATCAGTAAGGCCAGGGGTACCCCAAACATCAAAAAGAAATGGCCCCCACCAGCCCTGACAAATCTTCAGCCAGCCCAGCTCCCTTTTCCCCTCCCAATTCCTTGAGTCCAGCTAAGAGTCAAATAGCTATTGCACCTTCCCTTTGGCCACTAGTCGTACCTTTCACCCCAGTTCAGAGGCTGTTTGTTTTCATAATGCTATGCTAATTTCTAGAGAAGTGGGCTATCTAAAAGCTGAGATCAGAAGTTAAGACTTTGGTTTTTATCAAAGTGAGTCTGTTGATATCACATGGATAGGTTTTTGTGTTCTGCATGTTTGAAACTGATGCCGCTCCTTAACGATCTGCTCAATGGTGTTGCGCCACTGCACAGCATTCTTTTTGTTTGGGTTATTCGGTGTGCCACCAATAAACCAAAATTATTGCTTTAGTGAACAGACAGAGGTGGAAATAGACTTTTTTTCTGAGGCATCCCTCCCACCGCAGTGAGGGTCCAGCGACGGGAGGATTAGGAGGGTGTAGGGCAGGTATTTTAGTCACCCCATGAACATTTGCCTCTTCCTCTCAGATGATTTATCAGCAAAATTCAAAATCTGCACCCCTTTTAAGCCTAAAAAATGCACATCAATATTTCCAGTACAGTGCAACGTTGACAAGTGATTTCACAGGGCTACCGCTCAGACCTTCAAGTAGTCTTGTGGGGAAGTGTCTCACTTTGGAACCTAGCGACCACGGTTCAAATCCCTGCCCAACACAGTTTAAAGCACAAACACACCACAGAGTTCTAAAATAAACATATAGTGCACATAGATTTCCCAGATTATGGAGCTGTATCTGATATCTGGTGAGTAATTCTTTGCCAGATCCCGGATCTGGGAAGATCTGTCGCAATGACAGGATTGAGTACAGATAGGAATAAATGGCATACGAGGAGGGACACAAAGCTTGTAGATGTTGGTTAGTTATTTGCCCACACATTGACTTCTCATGGCCATGCTAATCCCTATGGCAATTCTCGGCCAGTTCCTGCCCTCCCCACCCACAACACCTCCTCATTGGAACTTTGAACTAGCTTTAAACAAGCTTTGCCATCAAACTGTGCCCTCAATGTGCCTGCAAGTGTTTTCTCAAAGGAGTCTTCTGAGAGTTAATGACTTAATTGCAGTTGTAAACACAGAACTGGTGTAATAAAAACTTCTTGATCAGGTCTGCCTTTGGCCACTTGATTTAAAAGCACCCTGCATGTCTTTTAGCTGAATTGCTGTTAAAAACAAACATTGGAAAACCCAACAATTGTGGCTTGTGTATAAGTATTAGGCATTTGCCAGGCACTGCTATTAGCTGTTCAGGTACTCAAACCATTTTGCACCTGGCACCATCAACGGCCAGCTAATACCATTACAGAAGTGCCTTTCCCATGCGTACTTGAAAGCCCAAACTGTTAGCATTGCCAATGCTCCTTTTGCTTTACCTTTGATGCACAGGACTATGCATCAAGGTTAAAACAAACATACTAATTGGCTAAATTGGCCCACATTGAATTTAGGCCAATCTAGCCAGTAATAACACTTATGGTACACAGTCAGCCTGGATATACTTTCTGTGCCATGGCATTTTTACTGGCTGGGAGTCCGTACATGGTAATAATGGAACATATTGATGTAGCCTGCATGGACATACATACATGACATACATGAGAACAACAAGCATGAATTTATTTGTATACTAGCATATGTTGCATGGAAAGGTGGCATGAAATGTATTGGAAAATGTTTTTTTGCACGGTTTGTGATTTGCAACTATTGGGATTTTCCATGTGCATCCATACAAAACCAATTGCAAACTGTATGGATTTCTACCCAATTTTGCAAAGAAAGTGCTGTAAAATGCATAATTTTAAGCCAATGGTACAAACATTTTCTTGGGAGTGAGAACCCCATCAAGCAACCCTTGTTTGGTTTGGTCTCCCTTACTGTGCTCTATTGATCGTGCATAATTGGCACAAACATTCAGCCTCAAGTTCAGAAATGTACCAACCTCCACTGTACATCTTTTGTCACTGTGTATGATGTGTGTTTTAATGCGCACATAGAGGTAGGGTGCTCCTTAATTATATGATATGGCATTTATAACGCGCCTGTACACAAATGTTTCTAGGTGCTACAAGGCAAGGAGAGGGAAACAAAAAAGGAGGACAAAACTCCGATCTTACTAGGCCTTGTGTCATTCAGATCGTGCAAGAGCAGGGAAGGGGAGGGGAGAAGTGCAGAGGGTGGGGTAGGATGGAGAAGTGCAGGAACAAAGGAGAAACAAGACTGCAACCTACGGGTGGCAAGTGCTGGTACTCATAAGTGCAGCCAACTGGTGGAGAATAAGTGCAAGAGAGGGGACTGTAGGGTTACAGATAAAGACCTCGATTACAGGGGAGCCAAGAGGCAATGCGGGATTGCACCAGGACAGGCAGGGACTTGGGCCGGAATTCAGAGGGTAAGCAGTGCATGGATCAGGCAGGTGATCAGCAAGGGAGAGGAAGAGAGAAAGCAGAAGCAAAGAGAAAGGTCTTGAGTTGCTTCCGGAATGGGAGATGATTCTGCTCAAGTTTCAGAGAGGCAGGAAGGCAGTGCAGAGAAAGACCCCAGCCGAAGAAAGACATATGCCCCAAAATTGTTGCTTGGAAAAGTGACTGACCCTCAGAGAGTTGGAGGTGCCGTAGTGGAGAGCTCATGCCATCATATATATATTTATGCATATGATACAAAAGTTAGTCTGGCATAAACCTTTCTTCATTAGAGAAATCTAACTTTGCTGTAGTTGATTTGCAGTTGTAGTAATAACCCATATTTGGGATCCTGCACACAAACTCAAGGGCCGATTTCTCGAGTCTCCTGTTTGCGTAGGTGCCGCCGCTGGCCCAGTGCAAAATTTTGTAAGGGGGCCTCACCAAATGTTTTGCCCCGGGCCTCACCACATCTTGTGACAGCCCTGCCCTGGACCTTTGGGGATGGAGGCCCTCCATTTGGCATTGTGCCCAATCTTACATAAGCACTTGTCGGGCCTCTGTCGCTGCCGGTACATGGTTATGCTGTCAAATCATAGGTCGCTGCGGCACAACTCCCCCCCTCCTGCCCCAATCCCAAAGCAATCTTGTCCACCTTGATCTTGTGGGATAACATGAGAGGCAACTATCTTGAAAAACATTGCAGATGTTCAACAGGGGTGCCACCAAGAGGTGGTCAAGGGGGGCCGCGGCCACCCTTATAAAAACGCTGCCCCCCCTCCTCCACTGGCCCATTGAGTTATGTGTGTTTGTTTTGGTGTACCACCCCAAGATTTCCAGTGTGGCCACCCCTATGAAAAATATCTGGGGGCGCCACTGATGTTCAAATTGAGAAAACAACGGTTATACCCAACAAATGGTACCAAAAACCAGTAAATCCCCGTTTTGTCCCTACTGGGCGATTGAGCCCCACTGCCAGCCAACCAGAGCGGGGTGTGAAATCGGAGATGAGAAAAGCCTCTTCTGACTTCTCATGAGCCGGGGTGCCACTTGCCATGGTGTTCCAGGCCCCCTGCATCCAGAGGCATTGATTCAGAGCCGAGCATGCCCCAGTTCCCATCTAGCTTGGACTCGCCCCACCTTCCCCTTTTGCCCCTGGCCAAGGTATCAATGGTGCGTGGGAGGTGCCAACATGTATACCTTGTAAACACTTTCTCGGCAACCTTCACTGGACTATGTTCCTGGCGAATTCTGATTTTTTGCTATTTTATATGTTGTTTGGATTAGTCAGCTATGGTGTTGTATCAATGCCCAGATTGCCATGGGTAGAGTTAAATCATTTTCCAAATAAAATACATTTCCACTTGCGACTTTCCAGTTTTCAGTTTTTCTATTTTCTTGAGTGCCAAAATAAATTTCCTTCACACTACGTGTCTTTTTCAAAATAAAAATATATTTATTTCATTTATTTCTCATGATTTTGTTCCATTCACTGCCAACATGTATACCACCTGGCCAGTCACGCCCCGGCCCTCTTCCTGGGGAGATTTTCAAACCATCTGCTGACAGGGCAACTTGCAGGCCCAATTCCTTCCTAATCATGCTTCGATGATCCCGCTTCGATTTGCCCCCAACAATGCAACACCCCATTAATCTTGATACAAGACCGCTTTCACCCTCAAAGTTGCAAGGGCTGTTGGGTTGGAAAAGTTGAAGAGCACTGACAGCCCCAAGAGAGCAGCAAGCGCCGCCACAGATTCCCCTTCTCAGACCAAAACCACCTCTCGTGCCCCCTGAGACTTCCCATTTTTGCCCCCCTCACTTACTGTGCAGCCCCCAACCCCAGTTCATGTTACTTTGGAGGCAGAGGGTGGGGAGGAGCTGCACCCTGGAAACTAGTGGCTCTGTCGGTTATATGTGATATTACCAAAGCAAATTTCATAGTGGAACATTTCTCCGCACCCAAAATTTTTATTTTGGGGGCTTTACATCCTTCTAACCCCAACCCAATCCCACTCTGACAAATGTTATCCCTTTACCCCACTACCCTATAATATATCTATTTCATATTTTCTGTATTTTTCAGTATTATGGTTGCAATGAAATGTACCGCTCTGAAATTTGCTTTGGTAAATTGACTGGGTACCGCGCTGTCCTTCATTCTGGGCGCTCTTTTTCATGGCACTTGCAATGAGGGGGCACTGCCTCATATGTCATTCTAGACGGGCCACCAGTGCCCCTGCTACCAGTATGCTAAAATATGAAACGGCACATTTAAAAAACTCTAAAACCGCTCCCTTTTAATGGCAAAGTCCTGTTGTTTTCTGATTGAACTGCCTCAAAGTCATGCATTTTGGAGTAAAACTAAAAGGGGTGGCTCAACCATGCAACTATTTGATTTGTGACTTTTTGTTTACGATGTATTCATTGCAAGGGCGACTCAGGCCGATGTAGAGGCTTATGCCCATAAGGTCGGTCAGTGTACTTAACTTGTCTCCTGTTGAACTAGGAGACCTGAGTCATAATCCAGGTTTACGGATTTCACCAACTTGTGTGATACTGGTCAAATTACTTGGCGATGCGATGCATGCAGCAAAACACTTGGCAGCAAATATGTTCTGCCCAGCCATAAAGAAGTGTAATTACCCCCCACTTCCAATTCGGATCACACACTCCCCCAAAAATTCAGGTGACATAAAAATATCCACCTTTTAAGTCATGGCCTCCACAGAGAGAGTGACACTGTTAGTTAGAGCACAGTTCGAGCATCGCTCAGGGACCCTGTGAGAAGAGAAGGAGAACAGACTGCTTCCAGGCATGCATATTTCTCTTTCTTCCCCACCATAATGTCTGCCAGCAGCCCCCCCCCCTGCCCCCTGCTGCTTGCACTCCCACTTCCAACACTCCACTCTTCCTGGTAGCTGGAAAGGTCATAGGGAAATACGCATGCTCACTACCAAAACACGATCAGCTAGCAAAGATGTCTCTGACATTATTAAGAGTTGGCAAACAAACACTGCCTTTAAAAAAGGACACTGACACCAATAAATACGACGGAAGTGAGGATCATAGTTGAGTATCAGGGCCATGGCAATCCAAGAGTACAATCCTGGGAGTCACTGCAACACGTACGCATAATGAACATATGAACATAGTGCAGGCATTTGCCAGGAAATAAATCATGGTGATTCATTGAGTAATGTAGTTGATCTCTTTTGTATGAGCCTTGTAGGTAAGTACCTAAAATAAGGATCTAAGTGAACTATCAATTAAGCACATCAATCAGACAGGCATTGCTGAACATGAAAATCTACCCTTAATCATCCATTGCCCACCTTCTCTGGATCCATCCTTTGTTCTGGCTTTGTCTGACTTAGTTGCAGACTGAAAGCCGCGATATGCTGACCTTACTGTTATGAGTGATTTTAATCTCCACGCCAATAATCCTTTCGATACCAATGCAGCGCGGCTGCTGGCGGTTGCGCGGAACATGGATCTATGTCAGCTTGCTTTGGGTCCTACACATCATTCTGGCAATACCCTTGATTGGATTTTAGCCTCCCTTCCCTTAGTCGCCTCTTTCCCGCCTTCCCTGTAATCTGGACAGATCATCTGATTGTCCCATTTGAAATGGAAACGCCTCTGACGTCGGTTTCGTCGGTGGCCTCGGCGCCGGTAGCATGCTGAGATCGCGGCTCATATAAAGGAGAATCGTGATGCACTCCCTGTGATTGAGCGGTCTGCACTCACCGCAGTCCTGACTACGACAGCCGATTTATTTGCTCCTAAAAAAACGCTAATCATCGTAAAAGTCCCTGCGAGCCGTGGTTTACCTCACAGCTGACACAATTACACCTGGCTTGTAGACATACTGCCCATTAGCCAAGCTAAATCTCCGAAAAGCCACTGCAGTATATCAAGAGGCCACTATTGTTGCCAAACGCCTATTTTATTCTAATCAGACTGAGCAGGCTATTAACCAGCCCAGAGAATTGATAGGCTGGATAAGACTCTGGGGGTCATTACGACCCAGGCGGTAATTACGCCAACTTTACCACCATGGTGTAAACTATGTTTACACTATGGTGGATGGCAGATCTACCGCCCCATTCCAAGGTGAGTGGGGCGGTAAATCCCCATTTCCCATTTTCCCTTCCCCAATTCCCATTTTTGCCCCATAGGGCATAATGGGAGTGGGGAAGGCGCTAATTACGCCACCGTAAATTACGGTGGCGTAATTAGCATCATGGCGGGTTAGCGCCATGGATTTTAACGGCTGCTAAGAGCAGCCGTTAAAATCAGAATCAGGCGTTAAGGGTTAACGACGGCGTTAACCCTTAACGCCTGAGTTGTAATGAGGCCCTCTGTCTTCTAATACTTCGGCTACATCCTCAGTCTCTCCTTCTCAAACTATGTGTATCTCCTTCGCGCCATTCTTTGTAGAAAGAAATTTAAGCTACCCGCCCCAAAAATCTATTTCTGTCATGCAATCTAATAATCCTGGTATAGTTGATGCGATCGCTACTCGTCCTGAGTTGTGGTCTTCCTTTTACTTCCTCTGACATTTTGGGAGCCACCCAGAAATTGAAATTAGCGTCTCCTCTTGGTGCCATTCCACTCTTTGTTCTCAAAGCGGTCATGCCTGACATTGTATCCTGTGTCACTGCCGCTGTGAATCACTGTTTTTTTTCGGGTCTGATTCCCTCGAGCCTTAAGCATTCAATGGTGATTCCGCTACTGAAGAAACCCTCTCTTGATCCCCTTAATCCAGCAAATGTTCGTCCTATGTCTTTGTTAGCTTTTTTGATGAAACTTATGGAAGCCCGTGTTACCCCTTTTCTCTGTTCCTCTCTTGAAAATGTGCACTTTTTAAATCTGTTTCAATCTGGGCTTCGGCCAGCCCATGGTACCGACTCTGTACTGGTGGCCGCAGTGGATGATCTAATCCTGATCAGGTGGTGTTGGTGCACCTATTCTCTTCGATTTGTCAGCTGCGTTTGACACCATCAACCATTCCATTCTTCTTACTTGGCTATCCTAGCGGACATTTCTGGCACAGTCTTGGCTTGCTTTCACTCTCTTTTATTAGATCTTTCTCTACCTCCCTTTTCTTCAGCCCCATCTTCTATCCCATGTGGTGTCCTGCAAGGTTCTGCACCTTCTCCTTTACTGTTTAACGTTTATATTCAGCTTCTGGTCTTGTTAATTCAATCTTTTGTGTTTTGGTGCTATTCTTACGCTGATGACACACAGATCATCATGCATCTGGATCTTTCGCATCAGGAAACCGCAGTCCGGTACCGTGCCTGTTGTCACGCAATCCATATGTGGGTGAGTAACAGCTGGCTGTGTCTAAATGGTGATAAAGCCGAAGTCCTTTTTAGCCAGTTCTCCTAGGGCGGCAACCTTCGGGACGCCAGACTTTTAGCCCCCCTGTTTTGCGGTCTCTCCAATGCCAGTTGCTACTGTGAAAAAACTTGGTGTTAAAGTGTCGGCTTCCCTATCCATGGAGGCTCAAGTCAGTGCGGTCTGCCAAAGGGGATACTTTAAACTCAAACTTTTGCGTAAGATTTGTCCTCTTTTACCGGATCGTTTGCATGCACGAGTGGTCTCTTCACCTATGTCGAGTATCCTGGACTATTATAACTCATTGTGCCTTTCTCAACAGGCCTATCAGCTGCATCGACTGCACATATTACAAAATTCAGCCACAAGAACTGCCACTTTGACTGCTGTACGTGCTCACATTTCCCCCATACTCCGTCATCTACATTGACTTCCTGTTGCCAAACGGGTGCAATTTAAACACTTTGTATTGTCCACCATGCTTTCTATCAGGTTGGCCCAGAATGTTTTCAGGCAAAATTCTGCCATTATACTCCATTATGTCTGCTTTGCTCTTCTGAGGCACTTTTGATCCAAGTTCCTAGGTTTAATCAGATAAGACTTTGTGGCTGTTCCTTTTCGGTTGCAGCTGCTCGGCTTTAGAACAAATTACCTGTGTCTCGCATGCTGTTGAGCATCATCTATCCTTTCGTAGGCTGCTAAAAACATCTTATTTCTAGTTGTCTCTGCTCTTGGCTTGATCCTTTTTCAGTTTTTAGCACCAAGATGTCCTTGCTGGTGGTAGCTGCACTGCACAAATATGCCTGACATAACATAACACGAAAGTATATTAGTTGAACTGTTCAAAAGTAAGTGATTTAACGTCACCTCCGTAGCTTCTTCGTGTAGTCGTAGCATAGTATTAAAGGCCATAAACATGTCCACCCGCTAGGATGCCATGTTGTGGCCTATTAATCCTTTTTGGAACCCTAACAATACTGCACTGGCTGTGGGAGATGGTATGGCATGACAGTAAGCAGAAAGAGAGAAGAGGTGCTCAAGAGCCGGCGACCAAGATGGCCGCTGACTTCTAAGCTCAGCAGGAAGCTGGCTGAGGGAGAGGGCCACAAGCTGATTTAGCCCATTGCTGTTGCTCCCGGGGCATCCATCGGAAGCGGGAGGCACTTCTTCTGAAGAGGCAGCGGCTGCGGCTGGTGTACGCTGCGTCTGGTCGGCATTTGGAGTGCCTGACTGTGGGCCACCTCGTCCCCCGCCTTAGCGAGCCGTGAGAGGTCCGCTCACACTGGAGGCTGTAGATGGTGGGAGGTGGGGTCGGGCCCAGAGGCGCTGGCGGCCCATGCTGCCTGGGCCTGTGTGCCTGCTGTGGACTCCTGCTGGGCGGGCGCCTAGCACTATTCTAATCTGCTGCTTGGAGGCTGGGCATAGCGGCGGAAGTGAGGCTCCAAGGATTGAGGAGCTGATCATGTGGCCAGGGCTGGGAAGAACTGCAGCCCCTGGAGGACTGGAACTCGCCCCCTGCGGTTGCAGGCCCCCTGTGGTGGTGTGAGGCAGGCTGAGATAGCCCACCTGGGTCTGAGGTGTGTGTGCCCCTCTGTTGGGCCAGCTGGCTGTCTTGGAGGGGCGCACATTGATCCGGGGAGGAGGAGAAGCACTGGCTTGTGCTGCTTGTGGCATTGGAGCCCCCCGGCCCAGGAGGAGGATGACTGTTTGAGGTGCATGTTGAAGACCGTAATTGGAGATTAGCCTCCAGAAAGAGACAGGTACCCCTGGGGGTGATAGCCCACTGCAGGGCCCCTACGGACCCTGCTATACTACACTTCACCGCATGGCAAAAGTGAATAGAAAGCAGGGCCACCTGCAGTTCACACAAAAGGAGGGGTTGCCACTGAAAGGGGGCACCATGGAATCCCCTAGAGCCAGAGAGAATGATGCATGAGCATCTTTGGAACTGCATACAGGTGTACCAACCTGCGGGGGAAGTCAGGCCTCTGAATTACGCCTGGTACTAGTGGAGATGAAGAATGGCTTCACAGCAGTGAACATCAAGCTGGATGGCATGGAGTACAAAATAGACCACATGCAAGAGAGAAACGACAAGGAGAGCGGCAGGCTCCGCGAGGCTGAGCACAGAGTGGGGGAACTTGAGGACACCAGCACAGAAGTATCAGAAATAATTTGAGGCTTCCAGAGGGAAATGAAAGATGTACGTAACAGAGATGAAGACCTGGAGGCACACTCTAGGTGTAACACTGTGCCCCCACCATGTCATTATGAAAATGCTTAACTACTGAGACTGGGACACCATCTTACACAGGGCCAGCCAGCAGGGGCACACTCAATACAAGGGAGCCAGAACCTCCTTTTTTCAAGACTTTACTCCTTCAATACAAAAGGCTAGGCTCTCCTTCCTGGCGACGAAACATATGCTACGTGAGAAGCATATGCAGTACCCAATGTTGTACGCATTGAAACTGAGAGTTGTGCACAACAATAAGACCCTCTGCTGAAGTTGTTGCCTTTGCAGTATCTCTGCCAGTGCCCTAAAAAGTGTCCGTGGGATCCCCGAACGGGATCCTCTATCTGCTCTATGTTTTGTGCCAATTGCAGGAGGCAGACTACTCTACGGCCCTCCCTGGAGCCTGCTCTTCTGTGGTTTGAAACAGGCAATTACTGTAATGAAATGAGTCATTTGCTAAGCATAATGTTGGAATAGGTCCTCTCCCCTCACTGTGTGGAGTGGATGAGGTTTGTGCGGACTAGGTCATTGTGTCCAGCACCCCCGGGCAATTGCCCATCAGTTAAATGTTGGTGTTGGGGATGGGACTTTATGGGGGTTCACCGCTGCTGGGGTGGTTGGGCAATGTGGGCGGCAATGTCTGGAGGGGAGTGCTCAAGTATGCAGGGTGTTTAAATGGGGTTGCAGGAGGGGACGGAGGAGGGCTTGTTGGGTGAGTGGGTTAATTTACAAAAGAATTAACATCATCTCATGGTGGGCTAGAGCTTTCAGGAGGCATTGCAGATTGTAACATCATAAGCTGGAACGTACTGGGGGGTTGAAAATTCCAAGGAAATCTAGGAAGGTGATTAGTTACTGTGAGAGGTATGGACTAAGGTGATCGTGTTGCAGGAGACCCAACTGATGGGGAGGGCTAACAAAGGGGTCACAAAATCCTGGGGTTCCAACAAATACTACACCTTGAACTCCAACTACTCGACTCGGGTGATTACATTGATTCACAAGGCTCTCTGATTTCAACTGCTGCAGTTGGTGGTTGATCCAGGGGGTGGATTTCTCATTGTGTCTGGAAGTTGGGCCCATGTTCTTGTGACATTTGTGAACATCTACGGACCAAATGTTGATAGCCCCGGCTTCTTTGCATCCCTACTCTCAAGCTGTTACAAGTATATGCATACAACTATTGTCTGGGCGAGAGATCGGAATGTTATTATGGAGAAATTGTTGGACAGATCAGGGGGGTGTGCCAAGTGGCATCACTAGGGGCGGGCCGGGGGGGTCAGGGCCCCCTGTGAAGCCCTGTGCCCCCCCTTACACTCCCTCCTACCTAAAACGAGCAGTGACCATGTCCCCCCCCTACTTTGGTCTGTGCCCCCCTACTTTTGTATTTGGCCCCCTCTGTGCCCCTCCTAAATTTGATTCCTGGCGACACCACTGGGTGTGCCCACCCGACATCGCAGGCTGTGGCTCAAGTAGGTGGGTTTATGGTGGAACTGGGTTTAGTGGATGTGTGGAGAGTGCTACATCCGGGGTTGAGAGAGTTCTCTTTCCACTCTTCAGTTCATACATGGTACGTCATCCAGGTTGGATTACATTTTTGCAGGTCCGTACTTGATGAGAATGATGAAGGATTGCAAGTTACTCCCAAAAACGATTTCTGATCATTCCCCTGGTCCTATGGTTTTTGGAACTGGGGAGGTACCCAGGCACAAGTGCTGATTTTAAGCAGTGGCCCTCATGGATATAGTGTTTTGCAGCGAGATTGCCGATACAGTGTGTCTACATTTTGAAGAGAACATGGATTGCATTGGCTCAATGGCGTCTGTTTGAACAGCATTTAAAGTTGTCCTGCGTGGGAAGTGTATGTCCCCGAAATTGGTATGCTGAAAACAATTAGGAGACAACTGATGAGTCTGGAAGGGAAGCTTAAGTTAATCAAAGCTACGCTGGCTGTTGCCGATGATGCCAAAGCCATGGATGAACTGAAGGCAAACCTGGGCTGTTTGAAAGATCTTGCTGAGCGGGAGGTTAAATACCTGACACAGCTGGTAATGACGAGGCGATACACTGAGGGGGTAGACCCGGGCGTTTGCTGGCAGCCATGTTGCACAGGAAGAGTGGAGCCCGGATATTGCTGGGATTTGTACTATGGATGGGGGAATTGTGGCGACATCCGAGGATATTGTGGGTGCCTTTGGTCAGTATTTCAGAGATATTTATGCCTCAAGGGGTGGGGTGGAGGCTGGGGACTTGGCCAAATATCATGAATCTGCTGAGTTGCCCAGACTTGGCCCAGAAGCTGGGCAGGTGCTGGCAAAGCCTATCACGGTAGAGGATATATGTAGAGGGTATATTGGTGGCTGTGTGGGTTCTCCCCTCGGCTAAAGCACCCGGGTTGGATGCGATAGTTGCAGAATTCTGCAAGGAGATGGATCCGGAGGTGGCCAAACATATGGTGGGTGTGTGGGAGGAGGCATTGGGGTTGGGTCGGCTGCCCCCCTCGCTACGTGAAGCAGTGACAATCCTACTTTGAAGGAGGGGAAAGACCCATGGATTTCACTTCGTACCGCCCTATTTCTCTGTTGAATCTGGATACAAAGATTTTCACAAAAGTCCTGGCTGATAGGCTGCTCCAATTTGTTTTGGATCCGGTTTATGTGGATCAATCAGGTTTTATCCCAGGGGGGTCAACAGCGTTAAACCATCATAGATTCTTTTCCATACAGGCTCAGATTGACCCAAAAGTACATGCCGTCGCAGCTCTTCTGGATATGGAAAAGGCATTCGACTCTGTTGAATGGGGTTATGTCTTTTCGGTGTTGAGTGTCCCGACATACTTTCTCTTGGCGGTGAAGCTATTATATTCTGGTGCGTCAACGACAATAGGTTTGTTAGGGAGGTTCTCAGGGCCGTTTGATCTGGTTAGGGGTACAAGGCTGGGATGAGCGTTTTCCTCACACCTCTTTGCCCTAGCGCATGGGTGCACAACATACGGCCCGCGGGCCAGTTGCAGCCCGCCATGCTCTTTTGTCCAGCCCGCGAGGCACAAAGACTTTCCTAATGGAGGGCGGCCCGCGGCCACCCTCCATTAGGAAAGTCTTTGTTGTCTTCCGGGCCGGACAAAACACTGGCCCTCATTGGCTCAGCACACACACGCACCAAGTCGCTCCTACGAGCCACGTAATGCGTGTGTGCTGCACCAATGGAGGGCCAGCACTATGGCTGGCGTGGTCCATAAGGCTTGATGCCGGAAGGCATTTCAGCCTTGGACCACGCCAGCCGTAGTACGATTCCAGCGTTCCAGCTTACCTGCCGCTGACATATGTGTATGAATGTTTGGATTTGAATGTTTTTGTGTGTATGTTGAGCTGCGGGGGTGGGAGGAGTGTCGGATGTGTATGAATGTTTGTATTTGAATGTTTTTTGTGTGTATGTTGAGATGCGGGGTGGGGGGGTTGTCGGATGTGTATGAATGTTTTGATTTTAATGTTTTTTGTGTGCTGAGTTGGGGAGGTGGGGGGTTCGGGTCTCTATGGGTGCATGTTTGTGTGTGTGCTGAGTTGGGGGTGGGGGGTTCGGGTCTGTGTGTGTGCTGATTTGGGGGGTGGGGGTTCGGTCTGTATGGGTGCATGCTTGAGAGTGTGTGTGCTGAGTTGGGGGGTGGGGGTTTGGGTCTGTATGTTTGCATGTTTGAGAGTGTGCTGAGTTGGGGGGTGGGGGGTTCGGGTCTGTATGGGTGCATGTTTGTGTGTGCTGAGTTGGGGGGTGGGGGGTTCGGGTCTGTATGGGTGCTGGTTTGTGTGTGTGCTGATTTGGGGGGTGGGGGGTTTGGAGTTGGGGGGTGGGGGGTTCTGGTCTGTATGGGTGCATGTTTGTGTGTGTGCTGAGTTGGGGGGTGGGGGGCTCGGGTCTGTATGGGTGCATGATGAGAGTGTGTGTGCTGAGTTGGGGGTGGGGGGTTTGGAGTTGGGGGTGTGGGGGGGTCGGGTCTGTATGGGTGCATGTTTGTGTGTGTGCTGAGTAGGGGGGGTTTGGGTCTGTTTGGGTGCATGTTTGTGTGTGTGCAGAGTTGGGGGGTGGGGTTTCGGGTCTGTATGGGTACTTGTGTGTGTGTGTGCTGATTTGGGGGTGGGGGTTTGGAGTTGGGGGGGTGGGGGGTTCAGGTCTGTATGGGTGCATGTTTGTGTGTGTGCTGAGTTGGGGGGTGGGGGTTCGGGTCTGTATGGGTGCTTGTGTGTGTGCTGATTTGGGGTGTGGGGGTGTGGGGGGTTCGGGTCTGTATGGGTGCATGTTTGTGTGTGTGCTGAGTTGGGGGGTGGGGGTTTGGGTCTGTATGGGTGAGGGGGCCATGGGGCATAATGTTTGGTTGGGGGTGACGGGGGCATGGGGCATTGTGTTTGGTTGGGTGTGAGGGGGCCATGGGGCATAGTGTTTGGTTGGGGGTAAGGGGGCCCTGGGGCATAGTGTTTGGTTGGGGGTGAGGGGTCATGGGGCATAGTGTTTGGTTGGGGGTGAGGGGGCCATGGGGCATAGTGTTTGGTTGGGGGTGAGGGACATGGGGCATAGTGTTTGGTTGGGGGTGAGGGGGCCATGGGGCATAGTGTTTAGTTGGGGGTGAGGGGGCCATGGGGTATAGTGTTTGGTTGGGGGTGAGGTTGCCATGGGGCATAGTGTTTGGTTGGGGGTGAGGGTGCCATGGGGCATAATGTTTGGTTGGGTGTGAGGCGGCCATGGGGCATAGTGTTTGGTTGGGGGTGAGGGACATGGGGCATAGTGTTTGGTTGGGGGTGAGGGGGCCATGGGGCATAGTGTTTGGTTGGGGGTAAGGGAGCCCTGGGGCATAGTGTTTGGTTGGGGGAGAGGGTGCCATGGGGCATAGTATTTGGTTGGGGGTGAGGGTGCCATGGGGCATAGTGTTTGGTTGGGGTGAGGGGGCCATGGGGCATAGTGTTGCACTCCAAGAGTGAACCCAATAATAAAGCTAAAACAGGCACAGTTAGGAGATGTTCATCTTTGGCTTTTTGAGGAAACCTGACTCAACGAAAGCCATACTCCTCTTGGGCAACCCAAATAGCAAACTGTAGCAGTCCAAAATAATGGCATGTCCAATCTAGGGTCAATAAAATATATATAAGTTAATTAAACAGGCGAGATGCAATAACTAAATAGAAATACATTATAACAATGGGAAATGTGTAGTACAAAATGTAAGTTTGAAATGCAAATAAAAATCGTTACTCCTCAAAAACATTCTTTTTCCATGTGTTTAGCACAAATTGGGGGTTTAAAAAGCCTCCTGCCACACCGCGCCTACCGCCCGCCCACATTTACTTTTCGGCCCACTATAGCCCTCATATAAGGTACTTTCGGCCCTCTGTCAAAATCAGTTGTGCACCCCTGCCCTAGAGCCATAGAGCCATTGGCATCCAGATTGCAGAGGTTTCATATTCACCAAAGGTTGGCGCTGGGGGGTGCGAGGGAGTTGGGGTCTCTAGATACTCAGGCCTTCGAGTGAACTGGTCTAAATCAATATTCGTCTCTCTAACAGTGGTAACAGAGAAACCAGGGTGCTTGGAAGGTTGTAGACGGGAGCAGGCCTCTGTCAGATATCTGGGTGTGAGGGTTACTAGGGATGCCCGGGATCTCCTGGCTGAGAATCATCTGGCATACCTGGAGTCCCTGAGTAAGAAGGTGGATAGATGGTGCACACTACCTTTATCATTGTTGGGGAGGGTGCTGTTACTAAAATACTGGTAGTCCCCAAGGTACTGTATATGTTTCAGAACATCCCAGTGTGGCCTGGAGTATCCTTCTTTAGTACTTTGATGTCATTGGTGGTTAGGCTTGCATGGCACCCAAAGGCCTCTATGATTGAGTGGAAGACCCTTGTTCTCCCGTGGGAACAGGGGGGCATAGGAGCACCTGACATGGAGCTGTATTTAATTGAAGCCCAATTACACTTTGTTTCATTCTGGATGGCGGGCTCGCCGCTGTACCCTCACGGGCATATTGAAAACTGTTCAGTATGCCTGAATGCCATTCAGGGGGTTCTGGTATCCAGGAAAGTAGAAGATAATTGCACATTTCATCCATTTACATGCATGGGGTTTCATCTTTGGAGGATTGAGTGTCTTGGCCCCACTTGTGATGAGGCATTGGAGAATGATTGGCGGGGACTGGGAATAAGCACAATGGGGGATTTATACCAAGAGGAGGAGTTTGTGTCACAGAAGGTGTTTGTAACTGAAATGGGGGTCAGGCGCTTCAGCAGACGTCTTCAGTATCTCCATATTAGGGCCGCTTTTAAAGCATGGTCCCCTACCTTCCCGGCTCTACCAATTCTGAAGTACATTCTTCATTCGGCATCTGCCAGGCGTGTGGTGTCCACTATTGACAGAATGATTCAACAGGACTCCCCCAAAGTGATGCTCAAGTGTAATGGCGCAGTGGAAGAGGGACGCTGGGCCCTCATTCACTGATAAACAATGGGCTAGGATGTGCTCTAGGTCACATAAAGGAGCGTTTAATACCGGCCTGCAATTAATTCAATTGAAAATCCTTCACGGGGTATACTTGACGCCGGCTCAACATGCTCTATTTGACAAATCTAAAAGTGATGAGCGCCCATGTCGGAGGCAATCTGTTACGTTGCATGTTTGGGTGGCTTCCAGGGGCCCCGGCCTCAAGTGGGAAACTATTGACTACAAGCATGGTAGTGGCTAGGAAATGCATATTGATGCGGTGGACGAGACTCCTCCCCCGGATGCTCGTACATGGCCCAATGGTCTGACCCGGGCAAGCAAACTTGAGAAAGACTATAGACTATTGGTAGGTCCAGGGACAAGTCCCAGAGACATATGGGCCCCCCTGAGGACCTACTTACTAGCAGTGTCCAGATCCGGGTGCTGAAGCATCACCAGCTGAGTAGAACTTCTCCAAGGCTAAGGTTTGCCATCTCATCTCTTTATTATTGTAGTGGCGTGCCACCATGTGTACTGTTCTGTCATGTGTAATGTAATTTGCACTGTCCCATGTATCTATTGGTAACAACCTGTGCATGCATGACGTGAATCCAAGTTTAATAAACAAAGTTTGAAAAAAGAAAAGGAGCCATAGAGAAAAACGAAACAATCTATACAACAAAGCTACTAGCCAACAATGTGGATTAACACAATACATGGAACCAGAAGTATGATACCATCTTCCTTCGGTGTGATGTGTAAGGGGGTCAGGTCTGTGAACATGGGAGTATTTGGGTATTAAAACGCATCTATTCACTGCAAGGTATCACAGCACCTACTGTCTTCATACGAGGTGTGATTCAGAAATCCGCCCCATAGTTCCCTAAATCCGAGCTTGGCTTTGACTTGTAGTATTAAACCTCAACACCACCATGTTCTGTTCCTGGCTGACAGAGGGGAGCATTCTACTGCAGAAAGCAGGTGATGAGAAGTAACAATGAAAAACACAGGCATCCTCGAAAAGCTTGAGGTGCACCTAAAAGCTATACATTGAGCGGCATGTGCAGTGAAAATAGAAAAAATACTCTTATTATTCAGTAGGTAATTCATGAACCATCTAGAAGAGGGCATCCTACTCACCTTAACGTAGGGCTCCGAGGCACCTCCCTGTAGCAGGTCGCTGAGGATGGTGAGATCGGGGAGGCGCTCTCCACCACCGCCAGAGATGGTATGTCCTTTCCATCCCTGCAAAGAAAGAGAAGAATAGGTCCTGGGGTTAGTAAAATGTCTCCATCTCAGAGGTGCGGTGGCGCACGGCATGAGCACTAACATGGTGCTGATAGGGAGAAATGCTTGGGCATGGGATACTGTGGGAACTAGTTCCCGCCCTAGGCATCTGCATCTGGGAAGGGGGCATAGAATCCTTACTTCCCTGGGGGGCGGGGCACTTTATGTCCCCACAGTGTTATGTGCAGACTGGATAAGGAAAAGAGGAGGGACCTTTCCCAGCAATCTCTCTGAATGCCTTCCCCATTCTCCCTTGGCGTTCTGTGGGTTGGGAAGGGCTCTTGCTTGGGAATGCTTTGGCCCACAGAGGTACCCACTAACTGAAAGGATGCCCCCTCTCGCTCTGTTAGTTTCCAAATCTAGAGGAGAAGAGACACATAAGTCGGCTCTATGTTGTTTTTTCGACAGGAATTCTTCCAAAGTATTTTTCTTAGTGGGATTCCGCCCAAAAAAACTCATATTTTTATTTATTTATTTTTATTGGGTGGGGGGGTTCACTCATTCCTCCCCTTTCTCTGTGCTAGTCCCCAAACCTCAAGCCACTCTCTACCCCTTTAAACCTCTTAACCCAACCCTGTTTATTTTTCGATGAGTTTTGTCGGCGGGATTGTGGTGAACCAAAATACTTCGGCAGAATTCCTGTCGGAAAAGTTAGTGTATTAGTCAGTGTGGCACACGCTCAGGATGCGTCCAGAATACACTGGATCCATTCGGGATCAACTGGCACTGAGGATCATCTTGAAACATTTTAACTGTTGACGTCATTTTATGTAAATAATAGTGGGCAGTACTTTGTGCATAGTGTAAACCTGTGGGTATTTTCTAAATTGCTAGAATTCGTTTCTATTGACTTAACTGCCTGAAGTGTGTTGTATTGGTGGCTTTGTGTACTGGTAGTTTAGTCCAAGAGAAAAGGTGGACTCCAGGCCCCCGTTTCTATGCTCTTGGGGAGTGACCGCAGCTACCAGAGGGCCCTCATCTATCATTCAGAGACACAAAGACCAGAGATGTTCCAGCAGGGCAATAGCAGACACTAAGACCAGAGATGTACCAGCAGGGCAATAGCAGACAGTAAGACCAGTGATGTACCAGCAGGGCAATAGCAGACACTAAGACCAGAGATGTACCAGCAGGGCAATAGCAGACACAAAGACCATAGATGTTCCAGCAGGGCAATAGCAGATACAAAGACCAGAGATGTACCAGCAGGGCTATAGCAACCAGCAGGGCAATAGCAGACACAAAGACCAGAGATGTACCAGCAGGGCGATAGCAGACACAAAGACCAGAGATGTTCCAGCAGGGCAATAGCAGACACAAAGACCTATACCAGCAGGGCAATAGCAGACACAAAGACCAGAGATGTTCCAGCAGGGCAATAGCAGACACAAAGACCAGAGATGTACCAGCAGGGCAATAGCAGACACTGAGACCAGAGATGTACCAGCAGGGCAATAGCAGACACTGAGACCAGAGATGTACCAGCAGGGCAATAGCAGACACAAAGGCCAGAGATGTACCAGCAGGGCAATAGCAGACACTAAGACCAGAGATGTACCATCAGGGCAATAGCAGACACAAAGACCAGAGATGTTCCAGCAGGGCAATAGCAGACACTAAGACCAGAGATGTTCCAGCAGGGCAATAGCAGACACTAAGACCAGAGATGTACCAGCAGGGCAATAGCAGACACTAAGAGCAGAGATGTACCATCAGGGCAATAGCAGACACAAACACCAGAGATGTACCAGCAGGGCAATAGCAGACACAAAGACCAGAGATGTTCCAGCAGGGCAATAGCAGACACAAAGACCAGAGATGTACCAGCAGGACAATAGCAGACACAAAGACCAGAGATGTACCAGCAGGGCAATAGCAGACACAAAGACCAGAGATGTACCAGCAGGGCAATAGCAGACACAAAGACCAGAGATGTACCAGCAGGGCAATAGCAGACACAAAGACCAGAGATGTTCCATCAGGACAATAGCAGTAGATGTCTGTATTCCTGAAAAATAAACATTACTGAGCTTTCTTCCTTTCATTACTTTGAAAGGTGAGTGAAAGGGGAGTAATTCTAAAAAACAAGAGGGTGGATATTTCTAGAAGCACTAAAAAATACAGACCCAACAGTGGGTCACCTTAACCTGTAAAATCTGACCCACGCAGCCCCTGAATTCTGCACCACTGGGGAGCTGCACCCCATGATATCTGCGGAAGGACACGTGGTACTGTCAGTGCGGGCCAGCGTCCCCAGCCGCCTCCCCTGCCCCCTTACATCTTGCGACCCCAAAGGACCAACAGTGAGACCCTTGTGGGTTCCTGAAGTCTAGCGCCGCTTGAACCGAGACCCAAAGAGGTCCCTTGCCTTGCTGTCCCCAGTGACTGTCTGTGCTGCCCATGTTCAGATGGCTGCACTTTACCTTGTGTGCCCTTAATTCCACAACTCTTTGGGGGTCATTACGAGGTAGGTGGTAAGGGATTACCAGCACCGGTAAGGGCACCGGTGCCGGTAATCCCTTACCACCCTATTCCGAGGTCCCTTAGCGGGGGATAATGCAATCAGGTGGACAAGGCGGGGTCAGCACATACCCAGTGGTCCAAGTGGGCAGGAGCGGTCGGGAACGGTGCTCCTCTACCTTTCTTTCTTAGGTTTCACTGTTCCTATACTTTAATATTAAAAATAAACTGTTCCGGAATGGCTTCGTTTTAAAATAACACAGGACACTCCCAGAACCCGTCGCTTTTCAAAAGGCTCTACGTGGGAGACTGAATACAAACTCGTACAGTGCTGTACCTGTCCAAACTGGTATATATGTCCTGAAATGTACAGACATCTCTTAGGATAAGGAGTATTGTGATGACGCAAAACAGCAGAGGCTAAGGTCCATCATTTGCGTAAAAGGGTTTCTCACTGAATCACTATAAGAAATGTTTCAAATTCAAAATTGTAGACTTAAGTTCCCATAATGCTCTTTGCTTTAATGCAAATAGTCAAGATTGAGTTCTATGGAGAGATACTGGGCCTCATTATAATCCCGGCGGCAGCCGTGCCTGTAAAACAGGCACGGCTGCCGCCGGAGTTACATTTTTTCCAGCACCCGGCAATGAGGAATTACCAGGCAATTCCAACATTGCCAGACCAGGTAATTCCTGTATTGCCGGGTGCCAGTGCCTGTCAGTCCCCCCTTCTCATTTGTGCCCCACGGGGCTCAATGGGAATGGGGAAGCCGGATGCACCGGCACCATTCTGAATGCTGGCGGTGCATCCGACATGCTGTGCTCGCGGGTGCCGCTCTGCCCACCAGGTCAGACCTGGCAGGCACCGGCAAGCACAGCTCGCAGTATGGCGGTCCGGGAACTAGGGTACCGGTATGCTTACCGGTACCGTAGTTCCCAGACCGCCATGTTTATATTGAGGCCCAGTGTGTTTCTATCTGGCTTGGGGCCACGTCCATCGGCCCCACCCCTGCCCCCCACTGCACCGCCCCTCCAAGGAGGGGAGGGTTCCCCTAGCAAAGGATTTCCATTTCCAGCACTGGGAACACACCCAGAGAACCTTTCAATGAGAGCAGGCATCCGATGCCCCAGCGGGAACAAGCATAGTTTGTACTTCAGACAGTAGAACTGTCCATTTCCGGCAAGGAACGTCTCCTTGACCACATGGCATGCACTGCAGCGAGAACTTGTAGCTGCTAGTTTGTCAAGATCGACACACACAGAACTTTCAGTTGAAAGCATGTCCTGGTCCACAGATGAAACTTTCCGTTGGCAGCATGGCTCAGACTCCATGTAAATAGCCCCGGAAGTTCTGGCTAAATATTAAAGAATGATGTAATGAGTCACTTGAATTCTGCCAGGTCCTAACTTCCAGGCAGGACTGGAAGCCAGCAGGGTGTCTTTTCTGGAACTCAGTGACAGCGCCTCGTTCCAACTAATTAATACAGGCAAAAGAGAGTGTGGCGGCGTCCCAGCGTCCCCCTATGCTGTGAGTCATTGCAGTGTGGGACGGAGCTCCATGGGCTGCATTCTGTGATGCCTTGCTGTTCTTAAATATCCAAGCCATCTTGTACAGCTGTACATGAAATCTGTCAAATGTATCTGTGCTCTTTCTGAAAGGAGGGGTCGAAATCTGTCTCTTTAATACTTCCCACTGTGGAAGCTTAAAGCACTTTAGAGCTACTGCTGAGAGGGGCAAACTGACTCAAGAAGAACAGAGTGTCTACAAAGGCGGTGACCCTGCTGTGAAAAGAGAAGAGGGCCAAGCCAGATCGCAGTCGACCATGAGTCGACACAGTTGAGAAGTCAGCCCTGGAAGAAGACAACACAGCTCTTGGCAGGAAGGGGAAATGGCCTTGGACATAAGCAGCACCTGGCGTACCAGGAAGAGAGGGAAGGCCGGATAGGTCTCTCCTCTAAGATTAACCAGCTCTGAAAGAACCAAATGCAGTCTTCCCAAAAAGTGGTGGGAGGCAGAGAAGGGCCAGATTTAGAAGATGTCAACAAAGGTTTCCACAGCAAACGGAGGTAATGTTGGAAGACATCACATCAACTTGTCACAGCACGGGTCAAACCGGTGGCCATTAGCACTATAAAGGGTACGCTTTGCGTTACAATACACAACAAAATTCTCAATGCCTGAACAGTGTCATATCTTCCTGTATTACTGTGGCCCTTTGGGAGCCTTATCTTGTGGCATGCCGCCACGCATTCTGCTGTTTTTTACAGTCTTATACAGTTTTACAGTAGTGCACCTGCCTTTTCCTTTGTCTCTTAAGCAGAGGAGCTGACCCCCCTGCAGGTGGCCCATTTGCCACGTGGCGCTGTGGGGTGACATTGTTACCTGCATGGGTCGGCATCAGCAATTAAGAAACAAAAAGGGAGAGGTGGGCGCACTGCTATCATACTTTTTGGTGCACTAACCTCGCCTCTTGTTTCTTAATCAGAGGCGCTGACCCCCGCAAGCAGCCCTTTCACCAGGCAGCAAAGAACATCTCTGTTGGGCAAATGGCCTGCCTGTGGTGGCAACCCTGTGTCGAGAGACAAATGAATGAGTCACCCATGATGTCGCCTGCTCCCCAGCCTCTATATCGCATAAATTAGAGAAATGTATCGGTCTTGACAACTGTCCTACCTCCACTGCCATATTGCAGACACAAAAGGCGTTATTCACTAAGACTACCCTATCTGACTTTCCCCCCGAATGATCGAGGAAGAGATGAGCATGCAAGATCTGGCATACATGGACATGCTGTAGCTGAGAATAACGAGAGCATCTGACATCATCACACTTCTGACACACATAGATTCACGAGACACGAAGCAGATATACATTCATCACAAAGCTACACAAACATTAGGTCAACCTGCATTTATACATGAAGAGAATACATTGTATTCCATAGACACTAGAAAACAAATACTAGAATATACCCGCTGTAACACAAGATCCATAGGAACACACGTAATGCTTGCTTAATGCAGAAACGCAACAGTGAAGAGCAGACATTTTGGATAAAACAGACAGCACTACCATGCTCAAATGAATGGGAGAGCTTGAAGGAGCATCAAAACTGTAGGAGAAACAAACACGCTAAATTAGCTAAAAGGAACAGAGATGAAGAAATTGGACAATAGCTGCACAAGCTCACCAAGGTTATCAAGGAAAAGGGAGGATTGGGCTGGTACCGAGAAGCACATGAGAAAAACAGTTCCCAAGCGTAAGACATATTTCTCTCAGATCAAATAAAGAAACAGACAACCTTCAAGGACCAGGTGCTCCTTAATTAAGACTAATACTGAGAGAAGAACAGATCAAACAAGTATCCAGAGGACAGAGAGGGTAACGGCACTCATAATGAAATAGGGTAAAATCCTGGTAAAAGCTGGGTATAATAATTCAAAACGTGGTCTCCTCACACATGACTTAGAAATTGGAGGACAAGGGCTATTCATTAACTCCAGACATAGAGAAAACAAGACCTTCAATCCTCCAAATTCCCATGAATAGAAGATATGAGATATAACTCTTTTCAAAGCAGAAGGCCTGGCTCGTGGCCTAGGAAATCAGAGATGGTGGGTTATAATTGGAATAGTTGGCACCTGATTATCGATCCCCCTGCCATAAATGGATGCTCAGAGGCTGATGACAAGGAATCAAGGTTGGTGAAGCCAATGCCAATTGATTATTGCTCTCAAATTATGTTGTTTTGCAACAGTTGCATTAACCAATCAGCTAGTGTAGAGATGACATCTATTCACCATTATCTATTTGGAGCTGGTCCCAGGTGGAGCCATCAGATAGAGCTAATCAGAATGCTGACCCCTATAGATTATATACTTATATGATACAACTAATCCAATCCCACCTTCCATTAGGTTTTACTAACCCAGATAACGTTGTGATGTCAGAAGTGATGTATTAATGCCTTTTAAACTGTTGTTTTGCATTATGAAGTTAGAGAACTTTGAGACTTGTGTGCTTAACTGCTTCCCTGTTTTTACAATTGCTAAATAAGAACAGGTCATTGTCATTTACGCTGCCTCTTTTGTTTTTGGGCCCGGGATTTCCCGGCCTACCTGGTCTGCGCAGGGCTGGGATTTCGGGACATCCATTGTATAATAGCAGAAGCCCCAGATGGTTCACCAGGACCCCCAGATGGTCGACTCTTTCCCGTCGCGAGCCTGAGGACTGTGGAGTAACCCGTGGAGACAGGAAAATCACGCGTGAACCTTGAGATTTTTGTCACAAGGCCCCTTGGTGAGAATCCTACCCTGAACCCCACTGAGGTGCCCCTCCGGGTGAAGGCGAGCGACCGGTTGGGGGAGGAGTGAAACCAGAGGCCTCAGTCGATCCACGGATGATGTAAGTATAAGAGCATTGCAGTGACAAATGAAGATGGGAGGGATTTGTCTGTATAAAGTGGGAACATGTGATAAAGTGGTGTATCTATGAGAGGAGTCCCTGTGACAAGGGTTGCGGAAGGTGACGCATTAAACCTTGGAACGAGGTATTGAAGTAGTTAGCAATTGATAAAAGGATATTCTTAGCGAAGGTGTTTGGAAGAATGCTTTGCCAACATCCTGATTCGGAGTAAAATAAGAGAAGATAACCTTGCTATGACAAGATATATATAGTCAATTAAAAAACTTTGTTAAGGGGACGTTATGGTTAAGTTGCACTGATAAAAACCTATGAAATTCACTGAAAAAACTCTGTTAAAGGGGCGTTATGGTTAAGTTGGACTAATAAAAACCTAGGAAATTCATTGAAAAAACTTTGTTAAATGGACGTTATGGTTAAGTTGCACTAATAAAAACCTATGAAGTTCACTGAAAAATCTTTGTTTAAAGGACGTTATAGTTACAAGTAAAACCGAAAAAAAACAGAAATTCACCAGTTATTGTAAGCTAAGCAACCATAACTCACCGCCACCACCGTGCAATGCTAAGACTAAAACCCAGGACATCAAAGATGACATACAAATGTGACATTTTCTTCCTACACCGGGACGCCGGAGGGAAGGAAAATCCTTTTCCAAGATGGCCACGATGGAAAGGGAAGGGAGGGTTCCATACAGGGCTTTCCATGGCAGCCTGCAGACGGCAAAAAGAGAACTCTATGACCATATTACCACAAGCACATTTTTCTTCCTTTTCAAATCTATCCCAATTTCGAATAACTTTAGCACAAAGCCAGTCCCAGGTGGACATGGCCAATTTAACCCAATGTTTTGTCCTTCGTGGTTATGGCTAGTAGCAAAATTGTCCGGATCATGACCTTATTCCATGACCCGCACAATCTGGCCACTGCCATGGCCACAGGCTACACCTCAGTCACCAAAGGTATATCACTATTTTCTTACCTACTTTATGACACTTGTCAAAAAATAAAACACAGACACATTTGCAAAACCATGCTTTCAGGTCCTTCTCAATGCTCCTTAGACACGTTTGCTGGAAATCCACCCATGTTTTATTTTTTCAAAAGTGTCAATCACATTTATAAGCCTTTACAATATTTTTGGACCCCCCTCTAATTTTGCCCCCTCTTGACAAAATCCCACCAAACTTCACAAAAACATTTATATCTATATGTATATCAGTTTGACAAATTAAGTGTAGATTTGTCAAATGGCACCTCATTTATAAGCCTTTAAATTATTTTGAGACCCCCCTCTAATTTTGCCCCCTCTTGACAGAATCCCACAGACATATAATTGCAAAATGTAATGCAGTTTCATTAAGTGGCGCCAGAGTTATAAGCCATCCAAGAACTGCTTTTCACCAACCCTATAATGCATAGGTGTCCGCGAACTTCACAGGACTGTTCACGAACATCCGAACCGTTCGCAGACTTTCGCAGTGAAAAACACCATTTCTTTTGCTTCTTGCAGCCATATTCCATCCCATCCTCATCACCCCTCAACTCCCCAGAGATTATTTGATAAGTTTGAGAAGTGCAATGTTGTGTTTTTTAATATGTTTTTACTGTGATGTCCCCGGACACCGGCTGCTGTCCATGAATCCAAGATGGCGGGCGTTTCCAAAAATCGGACGCACCTCACGCTTCACTCCAACCAATCAGCGAACACGTTGTGTGTCCGGGGACATGACGCAAGCCAATTATCCAATCTGTGTCCTGTCCGCGGAGCGAACAGGGAAGTGTGTCCGCGGAGCGGACATAGATTTCACTAATTTGTTTAGACCCACTTTTTGGTCTTTTTTTTTAAAAAAAAAGTACTGGATGGATTTTCACCAAATTTACAAAAGCACGCTTTTGGGATCAAGCTGCCGCTCCTGCCACAAATTTGGTGAAAATCCGTCCAGCGGTTTGGGCTGTAGGTGTGGCGGAAATATTTTCTCCATTCAGTCTATGGGAAAAAAGAAATCTTGGGACCGCCCCCTATAACTTTGCCCCCCCCCCGGACCAAACCTCACCAAACTTTGCAAAGAAATTCAGAGAGGACCATATACTTTTTGCAAAGTTTGGTGAGGATTCGTCCAGGGAGAGCGCACAGAATCCACAGCTGAACATTATTTTAATGTAAATGCCATTGACAGAGAGAAGCTTGCAACGACGCACTTCACAATTAGCAAACCGCTTGTTCATGTTTGAGGAAAACAACATAAACATAGGACTTATGTAAATAGTATCTGCTCTATAGTGACACAAGGACAGTTCTTGTGAACTCTGTGGTACATATACTGCTAGCCAAGCAATAGTCAGACATCTTGTAGTGTCAGACTTAGTAAGAGCTCTATAGACAAACAAACAAGCAAACAACCAAACTGCTTTGTACTGATGTAACGAACAAACAGAATCGATTCTAACGATCATAGCACAGATATATGGAAATAAGTGAACAAAGACGTTGTAATGCTCTAATAAACACAATACAATACAATATGCACATTGTGTGTCCCATATTGCGCTAGCCACAGTGGTAGATGGAAACTAATGTGGAAGCAATTGCCCAAGCAATACAATACACGCTCAGTAACAATAAAACGCATAGTGCGATTCAGTGCAATGGTATGGCTTTAAATAAAGTGTGCATTGCTGGATATGTGCAAATAGGCAATAAAGTTCAAAACATAAAATGCTGAGCATAATGTTAAATGCATAGTGTATGTGCAATAGTGCAACCTCATAAAGTGCAAGGTGCGTACATATAAGTCATGGATAAAACGTGTGTGCCTGTAGCAACAAACGTTAATACCATGAAAAAGCACATATCACAAATCTAACAAGAATTACAGTACAGTACAAGTATATGGCTCACAATAAAGTGCATCATACATAATTGATGTGCAAATAAGCAATAAAGTGCAGAGTGTAGAATGGTCTACAGAGTACTAGAAATATAACATATATGTGGTGCCACAGCATAGTAAAGTGCTTAGTGCATACACTTAAGTTATCCGCTCAATGTGTAAACCTGTAGCAACATCTGATTATGTTATAGAGAACCATAAAACACAAGTCTGACTGGAAATGGCTTAGAATGCCATCCAATATCCAATAATACTAAAATGCCATAGAATAGAGTGTCAAGTGCAAATGTAAAATATAAAACAGTGAATCTAAAATGGATATTGTGTATATGACCATGGTATACTGATCAATATCCAGATCACCAATGTACACATTGCATAAGACCAAAACATGCGTTTCCCTCAAAACAAACTGAAAATCATGAAAGTATCTAAATTCCAATATAGAAATATATAAGAGAAAAAGAGAGAAAATATATAGAAGAATAATAAAACTGTTAGTGAATATGTAACACAAATTGCCTAGGTTGTATCTTATAAGCAGCAATGTCCAAAAAATTTCCAACAAAAATGAATAGCCTCCCTGAATGGATACAAAAACTGGCAATATATACAGATAATAGACATAGATGTAGCAAAAAAGGAAAGAGAGTGAAGAAGAACCAATACACAGAGAGAATCTAAACATAGTGAAATCAAATAGGGAAAGAGAGGAACGGGATGGAGCCAGGGAGGCCAACCCTTCTAATCCACTCCCAGGCCATAAGTCCATGTATCAAAGAAATGGATAATAACTCATGTGCCCAAAAAAGTATATAATTCCTCGTCCAGTTTGTGTCCCCTGTTTTTTTTGTCTCAAAGTCCAATATGTATTTTTTTTATGATTCTCTTAATTGCAATTCTCAATTGCCCCCTTTTGTTGATTCAGGGACAGAGTGTATTCCAGAAAATGCAAACTCATCAAGTTTGCCTGCGTGGACAGTTTTAAAATGTACTTCCATGGGGTATGTGGGATCTACATTTTTGATAGAATGTATATGTTGAAGTATTCTAAGTTTTAATTTGCCAATAGTACTCCCCACATACCATTTTTTACAAGGACATATAAGTACATAGACCACATAGACTGTGTTACAGATGATCCTAGACTTGATATTGATGTCAGTGGCCAAAGATACCTTGTTACATTGGTAGCATGTTGCCACGCTTTGCATTTCGTGCATCTGTAAAAATCTGGGGTGTTCCTGCACAACCATGACTCGGGTATGGTGCTAGCGATCAGGCTCATATATCTAGATACCAAAACTGTCTTTTAATGACATGGGCCCTCATTACAACCCAGGCGTTAAGAGGTTAACGGCGCCGTAAAAGGTGGCGGTGCCATTAAACCCTTAACGCCTGATTACGAGGTCCCTTTGCGGTTTGGAGACTTTAACGCCTGCTTTTTGCAGGCATTAAAAACCAACCCGCAAAGGGACCTTGGTGCTAAGTACGGTGCCGCAATTTGCGGCACCGTACGTACTTAGCGCCTTCCCCATTCCCATTGAGCCCTATGGGGCAAAAATGGGAATGGGGAAGGGCCATGGCGGCATGGGGAATTACCGCCCCGCCAACCTCAGAATGGGGCGGTAATTGCCCATTCCGCCATGGTGGAGTCGGTAAGTTACCGGCATGGACCATGGTGCTAATAACACCATGGTCCAACGCCAGGGTCGTAATGAGGGTCATGGACTTGCGAAAGGTAATGTGATAATTTCGCCCAAGGTATTGCCCAAATGTTCATCTCGTTTGTGCACATGCCAGTGTTTGTTAATGACATGGCGGATGTCATTCGACCCATCAGTTTAAGTAAGAATGAGGCGTGTCTCTTTGTCATCTGAAACCTTATTCTTTATGGGGTTGGATACTAGAAGAGAGTTCCGATCTTTTTCACAGGCTTTGATATATGCCCTTTCAAGGACTTTTTTGGGATACCTATGAGTCTGGAATGTTTTTCCCATGCACTTGTGCGTTCTCAATGTCACTGGGCCTAGTAAGATTGTTGTTTTGTTCTCCCCTGTTCCCCTCCCTTGCCTTGTCGCGCTCTGAAACACTTGTGTACGAGCGCGATAGAAATGAAATATCAATATCAATATCATCATGGCACATTCTGTATCAAAAGTTTCAATTTTGGAACAATTTCTTCAAATTCTAATAAACTCCCCATATGGTATGCTCCATTTGATGGCCGAGGGATGGTTACTTGTAGCGTGAAGAGGTGTATTGGAGCTGGTGGGTGTTCTGTAAAGTTTTGTTATCAATTCACCTTGTTACACTTTAACAAGAATATGCAGAAATATGAAAGCAGTCTTTTTGTGGCTTTCTGTGAACTTTGTATTCAGCTCATTCACATTTAAAATGTTTACAAAAGTCAGCCATTTTTTTGCAGTGCCTTCCCATATGATGAAAATATCATCCCTGCAATGCAGCCACAATACTATCTTGTCTGTGTATTCACTGTTCTCTGGGTGCCAGACCACACACTTTTACCACCAACCCATAGTGAGGTTGGTATATAGAGGGGCAAATGTAGTGCCCATAGCCGTCCCCTGTAGTTGTATATAAAACTCCTTGTCGAACAGAAAAGTGTTATTGGTAAGGCGAAGGTGGATCATCTATAGAATCATTTTGCTGTGTTTAAAATAATTCATAGATCTTGTGTTGAGGAAAAACTCACAACCTCGTAGACCATCAGCATGTTTAATGGAAGTGTAAAGGGACACCACATTGAGTGTGGTGAACACAAAAGAAGATTCCCATGGGATGCCATTTATCTTGTTCAGGAAATCATTGGTATCCCGCAAGTATGATGGTAACGAGGCCACAAAAGAGACCAAAGTCTCATCCACAAGTTTAGAGATATTATATATACATATATATATATATATATATGTTCACTGACAAAACTTTGTTAAAGGGATGTTATGGTTAAGTTGCACTAATAAAAATTCAATGAAAAAATGTTGTTAAAGAGATATTATGGTTACAAGTAAAACCAAAAAGCCCCAGAATTTCGCCAGTTATGGTAAGCTAAGCAAACCATAACTCGAGCCACCACCGTGCACTGCTAAAACAAACACCCAGGACATGATCCATGACATCACAAATGTCATTGATGACATCACTGATGACATCACATACCTGGCCACTTGTTTTTGTTTGCTAACATGATTAGGCTAGTTTTTTTGTTTTTACTTACACATACATGGGGCAATAAGCACGCCTTAAATACCATAACTGGCAAGTTTTCTGGGGGGTTTTGGTTTTACTTGTAACCATGCCGCCCCTTTAACAACGTTTTTTCATTGAATTTCATAGATTTTCATTAATGCAACTTAACCGTAAAGTCCCTTTAACAATATTATTTCAGTGAATCTCATGGGTTTTTACCAGTGCACCCTCATTTTCTACCACTTACTAATATCATACTTACCCCAACATGGCAACATTTTTGTCCAATTAGCAAAGTTTCACCTTAAAGGTCTGCAATTTCCCACCTTCTAGTATCATTTTTAACACATTTTGTAACTTTTCCACTTTTTTTTGTATTCATCAATGTTTACGAATGTCTGACATCCTCGCAGACTTTTTGGACAGTGTCACGTGACCACGCAAACTCGCACGGCATGATGACATGTCCGCGAACGGGTCCACAATTCGCAAATGGGTCTGTGCTTCACGAAGAGTTCAGAAATGCATTTTCAGCTGATCAAGAAACTTTGAAGCTCAATATGTACCCTTGCCCTGCTCCTACACCTATTCTTACTCATTATCCATTAACAATCTGGCATAAAGCACATACTTGGAAGAATATTAGCAAAACTGCTATTTATCTTAGAAATTGCATCAGCTATTGCCAACCCTCTTCCCCAAGAAACACCGCCACTGCCACCACCACCTGAGGACCTACACACCAAAAAGTGCAGTACTTCAAAAGACAATGAGGAGGACCAAGAAGATGAAGTAGAAGAAGTGCCTACCTCTAGCACCCAGAGAGAATCATGGGTGTGGCAGTTCTTTACCACTGTTGGGGTTGTACAAAAGGCTAAGTCTACCAAGGTGAAATGCACTGAGTGCAACCGTCTAGGACTAACTGGACAGTACTCCTATGGGACCACCTCCATGCGCTGACACACCAAATTCAACCACCAGAATGCTCTGAGAAAGGTTGTTCCTTTCTTAGCAAGTAGAAGGCTGTCTTCCTACACCTAATCTTCCTCAACCAATACTGTAACGACAGAGCCTACTTCTGTGGTACACAAAATCCCACCAGCTACCATGCAAACGATAAAAGAGGCTGTTGATCCATATCTTTCAAAGACAACAGTACTCTTTATATAATGCAACACTCTGCAGGGGGGAGCAATTTCAAAGTGCTTTTGAAGGTGTAATCTAGGAGCATGAGAAACACTGCCCCCTACCGTAGATGTAACACATGCGCAACATCTTCCCCTGTCCACCTGCCCCTCCATATTTGTGGTTGGTGCCTCTTCCATAATTTCCCTCCCCACCTTACTTTCTAACCTCTCATGCAAAGAAAAACAAAAATATCAAAAAACACCAAAAAGAAAGGTTCTTTTAGGAACCACCTTTCACAGTTAAAAAATAGAACAAAAAGAATTATCTTATAGACTCCATCTACTTTGCATTTCTCAGTAAAGTAGATAAACCCAATAAGATTCTCCAACATTTCTTTAGCATTCTGTGTTATGATGAAGGGAACAATTGACAAATGTATACTAGAGAAAAATATAAAAGGACAGAAACAATATTCTGTCCCAAATACTTTTCACTAGCATACAATAAGGACCATAACCGCGGTCTGCACATTCCCCTTTCCAGTCCATGGATCATTAAAAGACCCAGAGGGAACGTGCACACGATTGCACAGTGCAGCCCTTCTACCCATTTTTATGTTATATTTGTAACACTTCCTCAATGCCTGCTTTCAAACAGTCACACATCCATCCACTAATCACTTCCAAAAACTGTACATATAACCCTGTGCCCATATTAAGCCTCCACACACCAAGCGCCACTTAACAATCTTCTGCATCTGCTTTTGCCTTACTTATACAAACACATTGTACACAGTGCTCGTGTAAATGCAGATATGAACTGTGCAGTGAGAGAAGTGCATAAACAGAAGGGGCAGCATGGATGGGCAAGTGCTCATGAGAACCCAGGAGGAAAATGCCAAGGGATGCCAAAGTTGGACGCCACTGGCTAACTAAAGGAGCAGAGGAGTCCCAAGGTTGGGATGCATCCTAACCATAACATCCCTTTAACAAATTCTTTTTTCTGTCAATTTAATAGGTTTTTAGGTTTCATGGTGCACACAGCTACTACATCACGGTATATACATTTTTTAATAATTCTTCTTTTCATATATATGGAAGAACTATAAACCTCCTTTAAGAAACAAACCACCCCTATTATTCACTGCACCTACCTTGCATCCTGGCTCAGTGCCCACTATACCCTAATAATGTAACCAACGGCCAGTGCTCATGACTTGCAGCCATGGCCGGTCTCTAAATCCATGGTGCATGGGCTTCGACCATGCCGCATTCCCCAGTAAGAAAATGAGAGTACACATTTGCATTTGCAAAGGGTCAGGCCCACTACCCAGACACCAAAGTTATATCACTTGTTTTTCTACTTACATTCTTACACTTTGGAAAAATAGAACACAAGACATATTTCCAAAACATGCTTTCAGGTCCTTGCTAATGCTCGTTGTGCATGTTTGTTGTAATCTAGTCCAACACTTCAGGCTGTAACCGCAAGCAGAATATTCTTTCCCATTCAAACCTACCGCTTCGTCCATGCCGCATGCCCCAATAAGCAAATTACGGTACACATTTCTCCTTGTTGACGGCCATGCCATTGCCCAGACACCAATGTTATATCACTTTGTTATGTACTTACATTTTCACACTTTCCAAAAAATAAAACACAGGACACATTTGCAAAAACATGCTTTCAAGTTCTTGCTGACACTCTCCATGCTTATTTGCTGGATTCCCATACATCACTTCAACCTGTACCCACAAGCAGATTGTTTTCCCATTCAAACCCATCCTAATTTCGAAATACTTCACCACATAGCCGGCCCTAGTGGCCATGCCCACTTTAACCCTATTGCTTGCCCCTCTTGTTCATGGCCAGTAGCCAGATTGTCCAGGTCATGACCCGGACAATCTGGCCACTGCCCATGGCCACAGGCTATGCCCCAGTCACTGAAGGTATATCACTATTCTTTTGTATCAACATTATGAGACTTTTCAAAAAATAAAACCAGGACATATTTGCTAAACCATGCTTTCATGTCCTTGCCAATGCTCCTTATATGAGTTTGCTGCAAAGTCGCCCATGTTTTATTTTCTGAAAAGTGTCAAAATGTATGTAGATAAAATAGTCATATAACTTCACCCCCACTTTACAAAATCCATTCAGACTTTGCACAAACATTCAAGGTTAGATCTATAATCTTTCTGAAAACGTTTGTCCAAATTTGTTAAACAGCAACAAAGTTATACACCATCTAAAAATGTTGAGAGCCCCCTCTAATTTTGCCCCCTCTTGACAAAATCCCAACAAACTTTACAAAACATTCATATCTAAGTCTAAAATCATTTTGCAAACCTTTGTGCAGATTTGTCAAATGGCACCATATTTACCACATTTATAATCGAAAACAGCACCACACTTTGCAGAATCATGCAGAGTCAGATCTAGAATGAAATTCAAAGTGTCAAGCTGGTCCACAGAGTGGCACCAAAGTTATAAACCATCCAAAAACTGCTTTTCACCAACCCTGTAATCCAGAAATAGGCATAGATGTCCCCGAACATCTGAAGTGTTTGCGAACATCACAGAACTGTACCCGAACACCCGGACTGTTTGTGGACTTCGGGGATGAAAAACACCTGTTTTTTGGCTTCTTACAGCCGTATCACATCCCATCTTCATCACCCTCCACTTCCCCAGTGATTGTTTGATGAGTTTAAAAAGTGCAATGGTGTGTTTTTTATAGGTTTGTACCGTGATGTTCGCGGACACCGTTTCGTATTGGGATTTTGTTTACCAGGGAATACATCATGACAGATTGCTGGGTTTAAAAGGTGAGCACCTTTTTTACTTTGCCAGCATATTTATTGGAACATTTCCTCTCTCACGTTATTGTTCTGGTGTGCAGTACAATGCTATTTTGTCTTGCGCACTTTCTTCTAAGGGGAAGGTCCAATGAACTGCATTTGTATATTTCACTTTAAGATATATGCTCACTTACTGTGGGTATATTGATGGGTGCCAGCTTTTGATTTTCGCTATGGGTGCAGAAAGTACCTGGGCATTTGTTATTCTTGCAGCGGTCATTTTTTTCTTGTTTCCGTGCGCTTATATGTGGTTATTTGGGGTTGTGCAATGTATCACAACAGTCACCAAGAAACCACCCATAAAACAAGGGGCTTGCAGCACGCTGCTTAACCGAAGTGTCTGGTCCATGGCAAATAATTTAATCTCACTGCGCATTACCTAAAAACATTGTGAGTTCTCAAAGCCTGCAATCTTTTATACATAAGAATGCAACTGTCAAAACAGGAAAAAATCACTTTGTAATTCATGAACATCTTTGAGAGATGGTTTACAAGTGTTTTAAAATATGGAGTGGCAATCCCCACCGGCCATGGCCAAAGGCAATGCCTAGTGGTTTGGTAGTGTTCGGCCCTACCCACCAGCCATGGACAAAGGCCATGGCTAGTGGTCTGGTAGAGGTTTAAAATGGAGAGTGGGCACGGCCATAGACCGTGCCCACTGATCATGGACGAATACCATGCTAGTGGTCTGGAAGTGTTCTAAAAATCTATGGAATAACAATACCCTTGAAATTCAAGGAAAAAACTTTAGTTGCAGGGAGGTTAAGGTGAGAAATACATTGTAACAAAACCTTTGGAATTCAAGGAAAAAACTGTGCAACAGGGGGCGTTAAGTTAAGGTGGCTTTCGCTGAATTTCAGGGGTTTTGTTGCGTTAAGTTCTCACCTTAGCGGCCCTGCTACTAAAGCTTTTTCCTTGAAAAAATAAATTAATATATATATATCTATCTATAGATAGATATAGATATAGATATATATATATATATAGATATAGATATATAGATATATAGATATATAAACACAAACACACATGTGTAAGCGTGATTGCTGTACAGAGGTAGGGGATGAAATTATTGTAGGGTGTGGAAAACAAGGCATTGTTAAAAATTGGTTCATATGATAGGACACAAGGAATACAAGGAATTTTGGTGGCAGAGTGGTGAGGCATAGATGGTGTCTATGCTGTGGATCCACAGGATTGTTGGTGAAGCCGAGAGGCTTGGAAGGAAATATATTAAAGTGGTAGAAGTGAAGTAAAACATTGTTGATAGAACATTGTAAACAGAAAGTGAGGAGGTATTAGACGTGAAGAGTTTTTTGGGGTTTATATCCGGTAATTATTGGCAGTCAAGACTGTGGCGTGCCATCATGGGGGAGAAACTCCCCTTATGTACCTATGCAAATCCCTGCTGAGATACAAAGGCAAGATAGAAAAGTATTATGTGCAGTGGATTCGAGCAACAGCGGATAAAATGTTTTTGCCTTGGCCCTAAGACCCTTTTGAAATCGGTACTGCAACACATGACCACTTTTTAACACACTGCATATAAGGGGCAAAAGTTGCAGAAAAGATTAGCTATTTTAGAATTGTGGAAAATGTTAGTAGACAAGGTGGAAGACATACCCCCGAAAGACTGCATGCTTAAACAGCATGAAGGGTAGGACACTGCGCCTATGGCTCCTCCTCCTCTACAGAGCATCAATAAGCCAGCTGAGGGAAAGGGATTTTATCCACTAAAAGAATTAAAAATAGCCACAGGGTACACTAACCTCATATATGTGCCACCCGCTTAGAATAATGGGGATGTTCTACATGGAGATAAGTTAAACCACCAAAAACCAATCTCTATGCGTAAAGAATATTGCAAGCACCATGAATTATAGATGAGATTGATAGAGCTTGACATGGGGATAAAAAGACAGAAGGATAAACCAAATGACAATGAAGGGACAGCCATTACACCAAATTAGTGAGTGGGTGGACACATTTTACTTAAGTATGCCGGAAAGAATACAGACGAGCCAAAGACAGAGATGGGAAGCTAAAAGGGTACACGAAAAAGAGGAAGCAGAATTGAGACAAATCAGAAAGGTAGAAGAAGAAAGAGAATGGGGTAACATAATGAAGGAAGCATAAAAAAGGTAAAGAAAGCATCATACAAACAAAAGAAAGGAGCAACGATGTCAGGAACAAATGAGAAGGGAACTGAATGAATGAGAACAGGAGAAAGAGAGGGAAGAACGGGAAAAGGCGAGAAGACAAAAAGAAGAAAGAGAAAAGCAAAGGGAAGCGGAAGAGAGAGTGAGGTAAATAGTAGAGGAAAGAGAAAGACCAACAGAGAGGAGTAGAGAGAGACGGTGAAGGGAAGTTGAAACAATTTTAGCAGAGTACGAACTTCAAAGTAAAGAGAGAAAAGAAGAGCAGGAGCGAGAGAGAGAAAAGAGTATAGACATACGCTATAAGGAAATGGAGGACATAATGAAAAATAATGCTCTTTGAGAAGAAAATGAGGGAGCAGCAACACGAAGGAGGATCGGCAATGTATACAGAAGCAGGAGAGACAGCAGTGCTAGCAAAATGATAACACTGAGCATACTGGGATCGCCACAAAGAGGAGAACCAAGTCTATTAGAGAGAGCATTGAGGAGAATATACGAGGTAAACACTGCAAAGAAGTTAGACTTTGAAGACAGGGAGGACGACGGGAGTGATGACAATTGTGGAACAATATCTTCAGATGAGGAAAGGTACGAAAGTGAAGGTGAGGGAGGGAGGGGAGTGCTCAAGGCCCCTCCATGAACATGAACCCAGAGAAGGAAGGATAGTGGTCCAATGTGGATGAATTAGAGGAGGAAAGACCGCAGCCCATACCAGCCCCTAAGCACTCAAAGGAATGCATACGCGATACAGAAGAAATTACCCCGTATACAACCAGGTTGAGAATGTTACCAGGATAAAGGAAAGTAAATATGACAGGAGCATTTGCAAAAATGAAGGCTACTACCAGCCCTGGGTACAGTAAAGTAACACAATTTCCACTGGGGAAGGGTGACCACGCTATATGCCATGGCCACAAATGGATACAGACAATGTGAGGTGTAAGCTTTCAACATTGACTTCTGTGGTGGGAACGTGGCTTTATGAGCTAGAAAACTGACACCGGGAATGACGCTAGCAATCAGTGTCATAAAGAGCTTGCTTGCGGCGATCATAGGTCAGCGCTGATGACATATGGAAAAGGGTGGGGTAGCCTGGAGTGACCACCCAAAATACTGCTCATGGTGGGGCAACATTTAATAAATGCAGAGCAGATGTATGGAGGGCGCTCTGCGTACAGTACCCGGACATCTCAAACATAAGTGTGATCATGATGTACAAGATGCGGAAAGACAAAGACCCTGTTGTGTACATTCAAGAGATTCAAGAGCGATGGTGTCTTGAGACTCGTGAACTGTGGGACAAAAATGTGTCTATTTTTTATCACATTTTATGTCAAGGGTTACCCGAACCAGTGCAAAGACCATTGAAAAAACTTGTAGGGATGGAAGTGAAACCATGGCCCGAAATCCAATTGACCATATTTCACCATTGTCGATTATTACGGGAGAAGAATAGAAAGAAACTTGAAGAAAGAAAGATAGAAGAAGCATAGTTAGTGCAGACAAAAATTGTCAAACATTTTAATGTTGACAAACAAAAGTGGAGTGGTTACACCAGAAGCACGGCAAGGGCAGCCAATGGCTGGGTGGAACATCTCATGAAGGTGAAAGTGCAATTCTTGCCCGCGAGTAAGAGGGTTTGTCCATAGAGGAAGAGGGGGTGGACCTCAGATTCCGCAAGGAGGAGGGATTAGCAGAGGCCAGCCACAACCTTTGGGACCGCTGCAGCAGTGCTGTATATGTGAGAAGATGGACCATATTGCACGAGTGTGTCGAAGTGGGATGCAACAAAATTGGCAGAATCCAAGAGGGGGGGAAAGCATATCCTCCACCTTATAACGCAGAGTCACCAGAATATTATGTCCAAGATCACACACAGTATCAGACACCTGCACTGCAAATATGACTGGCACAACAGCCACTGATAAAGACACAATGGCCACAGACAAAACAGGTCCTGTTACAAACACCAGCACCAGTGCAACAGAATACTATGGCGACCTGGAACCCAAGTACAGGAACACAAGCTCCCACAGCTAGGCTAGGGAGTGTAACAGTGATATGGGGAAACCCTTTCACAGGGACAGGAATTAACCTATGTCCATAATAGGACAGCCCACAGACAGACTTGATGTGTTCAATCCTATCTGTTACACCAGACCCACAAGAGGAACCACGGATTGGAGTAACCATAGGTGACAAAACATGTTCCTTTCATATAGACACGGGGGTGACCCAGTCATGTGTTAGTGAGGGGAAGTACACAATGTCAGGTAGTGCCGTGAATGCAAAAGGGTTTTCAGGGTCTACACATTTGGTTCCATTTACTGTTGACTTACCCATTACCATAGGGGAACATGATTTGTCCATGCCACTTTTATATTCTCACCAAACATCATTCATTATCATGTGAAGAAACTTGATAAGTAAACTCAACATGACCATTTCATTTACCAGTCAGGGAATAGTGTGTTCCACTCCTGGAATTCATTATATGAACGCACATGAATTTGTATTGGCCTTTGCAGAAAAGAAAGCACAGAGGGCTGTGCCTTTGGATTTTGAAGTGCTTCAATACGAGGTGAACCTCCTGTTAGCATGGCTTCCTGGTATCAGGAGAAAACTATTACGACTACCCTTATAATTCTTATTCAGACCAGAGGTTCCAATGGATGATGAATATGGACATGTATTTCCATTGGATCTAGAAGCAGTGGTAGCAAGGGAAGAAAGGGTGGTTATCAACGGGACTGATGATGAAGGAAAGGCATGGTGAGCAGTAATGGCTTTGAACGAAGGATACAGATTGACTGATTTGACAGACAAGGAATTGTTCAAAACGAAAATTCAGTTGATGAAGTAATATTCTTCATAAGCCTCACGTATTGGGTGTAGATTAAGAATAGAGAAGTGCCACACAGGATGGCAATGATAAAAAAAGACACATAATCATTTTCAAGGAGGACTTGGCACAGGTGCCAGACACATTGTGGATCAGCAGTCCCTATGATGTCGACCTGCTTAAAGGAGTAGGTGCAGTCTACATTAAGTTAAAGCCAGGAGGAATTTTACTAGGAGTAAAACAATATCCCATGTCAAAGGAAGCAGATGAGGGCATCTACGATAGACAATCTCAGGACTCGTACAGCAGGGAATAATGGTGCCCTCTGAATACCCATGTAACTAAATCAGTGTACCCAGAGAAAATATCGACACTGGGTCGTGGAGATTTATTAAAGATTTACACCCACTAAACAATATTGTTGAAGCTGAATTTCCATCGGTACCATATCCAGCCACAATATTGTGCAATATTGTAGTCAAAACCAAATATTTTATTGTCTTTGGGCCTCATTAGGACCCTGGCGGTAAGGGGTTTGCGCCAGCGTTAGCTGCGCCGACCCCTTACCGCCAACTACGAGTTCCCAAAGCGCCATGGTCATTTTTCCGCCCGCTTTTTGCGGGCGGAGAAATCCATGGCGCTATGGGACCTTGGTGTTAATTACGCCACCGTAATTTACGGTGGCGTAATTAACTCCTTCCCCACTCCCATTATACCCTATGGGGCCGAAATGGGAATGGGGAAGGGTAAATGGGTCAATGGGGACTTACCGCCCCGCCGACCTCGGAATGGGGCGGTAAGTCCACCATCCGCCATGGCGTAAACGGACTTTACGCCATGGCCGGAAAGTCCGTCGATGGCGGAAAAAATCCGCCAGGGTCGTAATGAGGGCCATAGACTTGAAGAATGCATTCTTTTCAATCGCCCTTCGTGAAGAATCACAATACTGGACTTAATGTTCATATAGAAATAACAAGTGGAAACATACTTGTTTACCACAGGGGTACTGTGAGTCTCCATCCATCTTTAGCAGGGTACTTCAGATGGACTTAGAAAATGTGCATCTTGACAGCACAGTGATTCAGTATGTGATTGACATGTTGGTGTGTAGTGACACAGAGGAACAGTGCAGAAGAAGATTTAATACAGTTGATGAAAATCCTAGTGGACAAAGGGCATAAGGTAGACCAGGGGCAATTACCGTACTGTCAGGTGGAAGTATTGTACATTGGACAATTGATATCTCAAGAAGGCAGGCAGGTGACCCATGAGAGAGCAGAAGCAATCATTAAATGCCTCAGCAAAAGACAGCAAGAGAGATGTAGTAATTTCTAGGTCTTTGAAACTACTACAGGGCATGTGTCGTTGACTACAGCACATACACCAGACCCCTTTTGAAGTGACTTAAGGAAACTCAGTAAGATGACAGCAGTGTAGTTTGGACCAAGCATTTACTGAACCAAAGGAACCAATATGCACAGCACCCGTTTTAGGGATCCCTGACTACAGTGCAGAATTATTTTTATTCTCGCACTCAAATGGAGTGTTAATGACAGAAATGCTTACTCAGAAAACTTCCTTGGGACACAAACAATTAGCCTATTACAGTGGGATCCTGGACACAGTGATGAGAGGCCATTATCCATGTGAGCAATCATTGGCTGTGGCAGTTTTTGCTATTGAGAAGTCAGCCACTGTCACAATGGGCTGTGAAATGACGTATGTGGAGCATGCATTGCTCGCCATTCTTGAGAAACCCAAGTACATTGACTACGCAGAGAACATCTGGGTATGATGTAATTATCTCGAAAGCAAGCAGTCAAGATAGTGAGGTGCAAGGTAATGAATCCAGCAACGTTCATAGGAGAACCAATAGAGGAAGAAGACAATGAACATGACTGCACAAAGTACACGACGTGCCCAAATCACAGGATTTGCGAGAGTCTCAATGGCCTCCTCAAGGAGATTATAGTCAAATTAAAAATGCCCCTGAACAAAGGATGGCACCACTGTCTACACTTGGCCTTGTTTGCACTAAGAATTCAGCCCAGATCAGATCCTCACCTGACTCCTCATAAGCTGGTGACAGGACACCGGATGCACTTACCTCTTACTCCTCCCACTAGAGCACGAACAAATGCCCACAGTGCCGCTATTGTTCTTGGAAATGAAATGCATGAATATTTGGCTGCTATGATGATGAGTATTTCTTTTACATGCCAACAGATTCACATATGGCAGGTGTGGTCGGAGAAAAATGATGAAGACAATCAACAGTCCGACCTACAAAGTTTGCTCCAACCCCCGCACCCTATACGTTGGTGATCTTATTTACGTAAAAAACTTTACCAGACTCTGGCACAAGCCACGATTTGAGGGCCCTTTCATGATGGAGGAGGTAATTCCTACCACCGTCAAGGTACAAGGAAGACAAGCCTGGCTTCATCTAAGCAATGTTAAACCCTGCAAAGGAGAGATGGTTCTCGTCAACCCAAGACGCTGAGACAGAAGAAGAAGTGACGAGAGTCCAGACGAGAAGGGCAACGAAAAGTAGAAAATGTTTAGGGGAAAATCGATAGAAACAGTGTTTTCTTCTCGCAGAGACATCCAACCTGCTGGAGAGACCTTTTCCCACGAAAAACATTCGCATCTGCATCAAAAATGTACCCGCACTTTGAAGAAACCAGAAGTAGCAAACACATTATCAGTGTTATTCAATGCTACCCCTCATAACATTACAGTTTATAATGCGTGCTTTTATAATCGGCAGCTATAAGGTATTCAAGACAAGATACCTCTCATGTCACTATTAGTAGACCATAAGGCTAGGTTTGGTTTTCAAATGCATTCTCGTAGCAATTATGATGCTTTTTTGTCTATCGGTATCCACTAGCAATCAGAAGATCAACGAAAGAAGTATTGAATAAGAAGTGAAGAAAATTGATCTTTTTCATACTGTCAGGTATAGGCTTTTGGCATGCAGACTGCCTAATGGCCGTGCCTAATGACAAAAGGTGGACACATTACCAGTAATGATTGTAGCTGTCTTCTGCACCTTCTGCTGTCTCTGTCACACCCTTGCCTCCTTTTCATCTGTTTGTCCTTTATTGAGGTCTTCTTGGGTACTCCTTCCTTCTTCCTGACCTATCGGGATTTGTACAGGGAAGGACGCGAGTCTTCGGGTTCCAGTGTGAGGAGTGCCAACTGCCTAGGCAGGGTTGCGTTCAGTATCCAGGAAAGGTGTCACGAAGAAATCCAGGAAGGAAAGGAAACTGAAGTCCAGTACTCAGCAGGTGCTGGGGGGAGACGGGGGGGGCAAGGCACTGAGCACGAGACGGATTCCGGGAAGAAGGGGGAATGGCCTTGCCAAAGCGAGTTGGGAAAGAGAAGGGATTCCTGGAAGGAGCAAGAAAAGGGAAATGGAAGAAAGACGGAAACGATGCACACGCCGAAACAACTTGGGTCAGTAGCATTGAGACGCACAGAGCCACGGGGGCGTGCCTAATTTCTAGGAAGCCACGTGTAGCGCGTAGAGACTAGAAAGCAGTGTTCCTGTGCTGTCGGCCATGTTGGGAGGATCGCCGACCTTATGTTACGGTGCATCATGGACCACGAGGTGCAGAAGGGCCGAAATCGGTGGTTCATGACAGCATGCCCCCTCTTAAATCTTGATCCACCAGGTTTGCCTGGATGGATTCAATGGAACCTTTGCACTAGGCGGCGAGCATCATGTTAGAGACTGGTTCCCATGTGCGTTCACTGGTGGGGTATCCGTTCCATTCCACTAAGTATTGGAGTTGATGCCGTCTGTATCTAGAATCAGATATGCTGGAGACTTCAAATTCAATATGTTCATTGACAAGCACGGGTCTAGGTCTAGCAGTTGATCTGGTGGACAGTACATACGGTTTCAACAAAGAAGTGTGGAAAACCGGATGCATTTTCTTCCAGGATTCTGGAAGCTTATGGCGAAAGGCCACTGGATTGATGATTTCTTTAATGGAGAAAGGTCTGTAGTATTTGGGAGCTAGTTTGTTTGGCCGTAGATGTCGAGGCAGGAGTTTCGAAGATAACCAGACCTTGGCCCCAACTTCTTATGCAGGGCTGTGTTAATCCACTGTATATATATATGTAATTAAAGCTGTTGTAGCACAAATTTTAGGTAAGAATCCACAAACAGCTCACCTTGGCAATCGATGACTCCAACTGGGAGAACCAAAGCAGATGGGAAGATTTCCCAGTGACAGCCCTGGCCACTCAGCCCAGGGTAAAATGACCCAGGTGAGAGGGCAGGACTCCCAGGGAAACCCTGGACGAAGTCCTGCTCGTGCAGATCAGGCTGACAGTAGAAAGTTGGACCTCTCCGACAGGAACCCCCGGGAATCACACAAGACACCTTGTCTGCAGTTATGAGAAGGGAAGAAATAGGGAGCAGGTTAGAGGAGAGCCCAAGGAACGAAAAGGAAAGAGATCACTGGAAATCCTCTCACCCGAAAAGGACTGAGGGAAGAGGACGAGAGTTCGGATCTGGAACCTGGCTGAGTAGAAAAGCTTCGGGAGAATCTGGAAGGATAACAGGAGATGAGAACCAGGTAGAAATACACAAGGGAACCCTAGAGGATGGGAACTTACTCAGATGGGAGACTGGCCAGAACGGGAAACAAATGAGATTGATCTGCGAAGCTGACTGACAACGAAACTAGCGAAAGCTGAGGGAAGGATCTGAAGAGGGAAAGTAAACACAGGGTAAGTCGGAACGGCAAGCACAGAGGGAAATGATTGCATGTAGAGAGGAGGATTCAGAAGCGAACTCACGGAGCGTCAAAGGCAGAAGCGATGCAAAGCACTGGTCACTTGGTTTACGGATAAAGGATCACGTGATCGGTCGGCCGTCGTCAAAGGAGCGTGCAACAACTAGACCGCTACCAGCCGGTCAGGGAGAATCACAAGCTTCCAACTTGGAGGTGTTAGGAATCAAAGCGCCGCACAAGCGGGTCCGTGCCCATAGAGACCACTTGCGGCGATGTGTAACAGTATGCCCCCTCCTCCGGGAGGGCGCCCCGGGTTTACCCGGATGAAGCAGGAAAAAACACCCCACAAGCCGAGGTGCGTGAACCCCAGAAGCTGGCTCCCAAGTTCTTTCAGCAGGAGAATAACCCTTCCAGTCAATCAGAAACTGCAATCGACCACGACGGAATCGTGAGTCACAGGTAGCAGCCACCTCAAATTCAGGACCACTGTGTGAGAACCGGAGGCAGTAGAGAATCCCCATCGCAATGAAAATGATCCCGCACCACTGGCTTAATCTGGGACAGGTGGAAAACCGGGTGAATCCGAGACCAGGAAGCAGGTAAGGCAAGTCGGACAGCGGCAGTCTCAATCTTGGAGAGAACTAGAAAGGGACCAAAGTACCAGGGAGATAGCTTAGATGGGACCAAATGACGAGGAAGAAATCTGGAAGCCAACCAGACTGAATCCCCGATGGTCAGTTCCTTAAAGTCTCGACGACGAAGATCAGCGTACTTCTTCGCTCGATCCTGAGCTTTCTGTAACGACTGCTTAGCAAGTCTCTGTCCCTCGTGGATATCTGCAATCAGAGAATCCACACCCGGACAGCCAGAATCGGAGGGAGACACATTCGGAGCAAAGGAAGGGTGATAACCATAGGTACAAAAGAAGGGGGTGGACTGGAGAGCAGAATGCAAAGAGTTATTGTATGCAAATTCTGCAAATGGAAGCAGTTCCACCCAATTGTCTTGAGCTGCAGAAATAAAGCACCGTAAGTATCCCTCGAGGGTTTGGTTCAATCGCTCTGTTTGACCGTTCGTCTGAGGATGGTATCCAGAAGAGAGGGCACGTTTAATACCCAGAATGCGACAAACCTGTTGCCAAAAGAGAGAGGTGTACTGGGGACCTATATCCGACACAATAGTGTCTGGTAGAGCATGGCGAGAAAAAACTTCAGAGAGAAAAATTTTGGCCATGCAAGGAGCACTGGGTAGTCTTCGCAAAGGAGTAAGGTGTGCTAACTTGGTGAAATAATCAATCGTTACCATGATAGTAGTCATATTCGCTGATGGCGGTAGATCAGATACGAAATCAGTGGAAATGATCTGCCAAGGACGGTCTGGGATGGGCATTCTTGCTAATAACCCTAACGGTGGTGAACGAGGAGACTTGGTATGAGCGCAAATCTTACAGGCGGCAACATAGTCCCGGACGTCAGATCTCATGGAAGGCCACCAGAAATGTCATTGGATGAGTTCCAATGTGGGAAGTACGCCCCTATGTCCTGCAGCTCCTAAGTCATGACAAATCTTTAACACCTCCAGTTGTAATGAAGGAACGGGAATCAAAGCTTGAGCACCATGAAAGTAGTATTCAGTTTCCTTGGAGAGATGATAAGTAGATGCCAGGTCTTCACAGAAAGTTTTATTAAGAGTGGTGGCTGTTCGTACCTCTTGAAGGAAATTGGTAAGTACTGCAATGAACCGAGCATTGGGAAACATCTTTTCTGGGCAAAAAGAAGGAGTTGGAGAATCTTTGCGGGATAAAGCATCTGCTCTTAGATTATGTCTGCCACGCCAGTAAACAAATTCTATCCGAAAGGGTAAGAAGAATCAAGCCCAACGTGCTTGTCTACTATTTGTGGTGTAAGCATTTTGAAGAACCTTGAGATTTTGGTGATCAGTGCGCACCAAGACAGGAAAGGGGGAACCCAAAAGCAAATGCCTCCATTCCTCGAAGGCGTGCTTGATAGCCATCAGTTCCTTCTCGAGTACAGAATAATTTACCTCGGCAGAATTAAATGTTTTGGATAAGTATGGCACTGGTCTTTCTTCACCTTGCTCTGATGACTGTAACAACACAGCTCCTAAAGCATTCTGGGAAGCGTCCGTCTCCACAATGAATTGTTTGGATTGGTCAGGGTTGATCAAAATGGTTGCGGAAGTAAACATTTCCCTCAAAATGTCGAATGCCTTCTGAGCTGATTCATTCCAAACAAATGAGACACCTTTCTTGAGAAGTCGAGTCAAGGGAAGTATGATTTCTGAGAAGGAAGGAATAAATGTACGATAAAAATTTGCGAACCCCAAAAACCTCTGTATGTCTTTTATCCCTGTTGGAATAGGCCAATACACCACAGCAGATATCTTTTTGGGGTTCATGGAAATACCCTCGGAAGATAGGACAAAGCCTAGATAGGTAACCTGTTTCTGATGGAATTCACACTTAGATGCGTTACAGTAGAGATGGTTGGATTGAAGGCGTTCTAGCACGGTATTCACATGATGAATGTGCTCTTCTTGGTTGTTGGAATAAATGAGATAGATGATAACGAACCGGAACAATATGTCAGCAAATAGGTGGTCCATGAATCTCTGAAATATAGCAGGAGCATTCACTAAACCAAATGGCATTACGTGATATTCATAATGTCCAAAGGGAGTCCAGAATGCGGTCTTCCATTCGTCTCCGGGTGCAATACGAATAAGATGGTATGCACCACGAAGATCCAACTTGGTATACCAAGAAGCCCCTCGAACAGCTTCAACGATGTCAGTGATGAGAGGCATGGGATACTTGTCAGCGGTAGTTATCTTGTTGAGACCACAATAATCAATACAGGGACAGAGCTCATCTGAGTCCTTTTTGGGAATAAAGAATAATGAAGCCCCTGCAGGAGACACCGACTCAGAAATGAGACCATTCCGTAGATGGGTTTGAAGGTATTCTTTTAATACCGACTTTTCTCTTTGAGAAAGAACGTACATGTGGCCAAAGGGAATGGGTTGATCGGGAAGCAGATCTATGTGACAGTCATCTCTTCGATGAGGAGGCAGAGCAGGAAATTCAGGATTTTCAAACACTGATCGGTAAGGCACATGACAGTAAGGAATCTCAAGTTGGCTGATGGAAGATACAGCTGGTTTGAGAGTCTCACCCGAAGGTATTCGGATCCCCACTGATTCTTGAGAAAGACAATGATGGACGCAATACTCTGACCCTAGAAAAAGGGTTCCAGCAGCCCAGTTTATGAATGGGTTATGCAGTCTCTGCCAAGGGAGCCCTAGAATGATTGGGTAATGGGCAGTCCTGATAACATCAAAAACCAGGGTTTCCTTATGACTCGATGTAATACAAGTAAGCGAAATGGTTTGTTCTTTAATGGGACCCGAACTCAGAGGGGTACCATCTACTCCCTGAATAGGAGTAACCAACGTCTTTGGTACCTGAGAGATACCGTGTAATTTTGCCCACTCCACATCCACAAAATTACCAGCCGCTCCACAGTCTATTAAAGCTGGAATACCTGGGATGACACTTTCTGGTAACAGGATGGAAAGAGAAACTACCACCATGGACTGGTTGATGAGAGAGTTATCAAGTGACATACTGGTCTGATACGGGGAAGAATGTTGCTGGGCCCTTACCGGTCTTCCCCTAACGGTAAGGCTTTGAAGTTTCCCGACTTAGGAATAGGAGAGCGACGAGGAGGAACCAAGTGACAGTCTTTCAAAACATGAACAGAGGACCCACAGTACATACATAGTTTCAAAGACCTTCTCCTCTCCCTTTCAGTAGCCGAAATCGGTCCTCGAACGGTCCCAATTTGCATGGGTTCTTCAGTAGAAGAGAGTTTTCTGAATGGTAGGGGAATACTCCAACTGTGGTCGTGTTCCTTTCCCCTTTTTCTTTTCATATGTCCTTTCATGCATACGGTAATCAATTTGCATGGTTAAGGTGATCATATAAGCAAGATTAGCGGGACGAGGGACTTTAGAGACCTCATCTTTCAGTTCATCCGTGAGACCTCTCCGAAAAATAGTGAGGAGACCTTCATCTGGCCAGCCTTGTTCAGAGGATAGTTGCTTGAACTGAGTGATATACCAAAGTAATTATTTGTTTCCTTGTTTTAGATCGAGAAGCCGTTCTTGTGTGGCAACCAAAATCTCCTTTCTTCCAAACATGGTTCTGAGGCTGTTAGTGAAGGCGATGTAAGAATCGAGAATCACATTGTTGGAGGTAACTAAAGGGGTCGGCAAAGCTAAAGCTGGCCCAGAAAGATGTGAAATAACATAGCCTACCTTATCTTTATCGGTAGGAAAAAAGCGAGATTTGAAAGTGAATTGGATGGTACAACTGTCAAGGAATTCCTTTAATCTGTAGGGGTCACCGTCGTACATAACGGAATGTAAGGGCGACGGGGGAGTGTCGGAAAAGGCTCTAGCTACTTGATGTCGTAGTTGAGCATTATCCTGTTTCAAGGATTGTACCTCTAATGACATGGCCTATATGGCCGCCATTAGCTGCTGCATTTGTTGTTCCATTTGGAATTACGATTGCCAATATTCTTTCTGGTGTCCCTTACTGTTAATCCACTGTATATATATGTAATTAAAGCTGTTGTAGCACAAATTTTAGGTAAGAATCCACAAACAGCTCACCTTGGAAATCGATGACTCCAACTGGGAGAACCAAAGCAGATGGGAAGATTTCCCAGTGACAGCCCTGGCTACTCAGTCCAGGGTAAAGTGACCCAGGTGAGAGGGCAGGACTCCCTGGGAAACCCACAATGGGAAGAACCCTGGACGAAGTCCCGCTCGTGCAGATCAGGCTGATGGTAGAAAGTTGGACGTCTCCGACAGGAACCCCCGGGAATAATACAAGACACCTTGTCTGCAGTTATGAGAAGGGAAGAAATAGGGAGCAGGTTAGAGGAGAGCCCAAGGAAAGAAAAGGAAAGAGAGATCACTGGAAATCCTCTTACCCGAAAAGGACTGAGGGAAGAGGACGAGAGTTCGGATCTGGAACCTGGCTGAGTAGAAAAGCTTCGGGAGAATCTGGAAGGATAACAGTAGATGAGAACCAGGTAGAAATACACAAGGGAACCCTAGAGGATGGGAACTTACTCAGATGGGAGACTGGCCAGAACGGGAAACAAATGAGATTGATCCGCAAAGCTGACTGAGAATGAAACTAGCGAAAGCTGAGGGAAGGATCTGAAGAGGGAAAGTAAACACAGGGTAAGTTGGAACCGCAAGCACAGAGGGAAATGATAGCATGGAGAGAGAGGAGGATACAGAAGCGAACTCACGGAGCGTCAAAGGCAGAAGTGATGCAAAGCAATGGCCGCTTCGTTTCCGGATAAAGGATCACGTGATCGGTCGGCCGCACGTCAAAGGAGTGTGCAACAACTAGACCGCTACCAGCCGGTCGGGGAGAATCACAAGCTTCCAAGTTGGAGGTGTTAGGAATCAAAGCGCTGCATAAGGGGTCCGTGCCCATAGAGACCACTTGTGGCGATGTGTAACAGGCTGGGTCTCTGCTTGCTATCCGCATGTTTCTTGACTTCTGTCCTGGTTTTCTCCAGGTGATATTTGGCATCCTTATGTACGTTTACTAGTTTTTCGATCCAGGAATCAACCGAGGGTACCGGGGTAGGATGTGGTAGAACAGATGGCAGAACCGAAGGATGGAATCCTTGACTGCAAAAGAAGGGACTAGTCTTGATAGCTGAATGATCAGAGTTGAACTAAGCGAATTCAGCTACCGGAATCAAAAGGGACCAATCATCCTGGACCTTGGTAGTAAAACAGCATAGGTATTGTTCCAGTGTCTGGTTTACACATTCTGTTGCTCCATTAGTCTGAGGATGGTACCCAGAAGACAATGCACACTGGATGCCTAGCATTTGGCATAGATATTTCCAGAACTGGGATATATACTGAGGTCCTTGGTCAGAAATGATCTTAGTAGGTAAACCATGAAGTCTGAATATATGTTTCAAGAATATCCCTGCCATTTCAAGTGAAGATGGGAGCTTGTACAAGGGTGTGAAGTGAGCCATATGGGTGAACAGATCGATTGTAACCATTATAGTAGTATATCCCCAGGATGGGGGCAATTCCACGATAAAGTCTGTGGCGATTGTTTCCCAAGGGCGTGTTGGTAACGTGGGTTGGTGTAGGAGACCTGCAGGTTTTCTGTTATCATATTTGTTCTGATTACAAATAGTGCAGATTTGGATGCAGGTTCTTACAGCATCACTCATCCTTGGCCACCGGAATTGTCTCTGAATGAGGTGGAGAGTTGTAGTGATGCCTCAATGCCCCGAATGAAAGGTATGACAAAGGCTTATGATTTTGTTTCTCAATCTTTGTGTGGGTACTACCAATCTCTTATCCTTGAAAAGATACCCATCCTTAGCAACCAGGCTCCATTGGTTTGTCTTGATGTAGTCCTCCCCTAGATCAGAAGAAGGTGTTTCGGCACGGACATCTTCCAGGAAGGAATTGGCCTGGGGACAAACACTGTATTAGGAAACATCTTCAGAAAGGCACGCGCTCTGACAGGCTCATAGTCCGGACATCTAGATAAAGCGTCTGCTATAATGTTGTTAGTTCCAGGAAATTGGTGAATGCGGAACTGATACTGGGCAAAAAAGAAGGCCCAACAGGCTTGGTGACTATTTCTACATTCCAGGGATTGTGAGTTTCCATGATCGGTCCGAACTTGCACAGGATGGTTGGCGCCCAAGAGTAGATGGCACCAGTCGGTTAAGGCTTGTCGGATGGCCAGTAATTCCTTTTCCAGGACAGAATAGTGGGTCTCACTGGGAGTCAAAGTGCAGGATAGGTAGGCAATAGGGTGTTCCTTCTAGTCTTCAAATTCTTGTTTCAAGGCCGCCCCTATGGCGTAATCTGAGGCATCTGTTTCTACCAGGAAGGGCCTATTTATGTCAGGTTGAGCCAGGATGGGACCTTGAGCGAATCTTCATTTCAGGTCCTGGAAGGCTGTCTCTTGAGCGGCAGACAAATTGAATGGTGTGTCTTTCTTTAAAAGTGTGACTATGGGATGCACAATGTCTGAAAATGTAGGGATGAATTTCCTGTAGAAATTTGAGAGCCCCAGGAAGGATTGAATCTCTTTTACTGTAGTAGGCGTTGGCCAAGAGAGTATGGAGTCAACCTTGGCAGGATCCATTCCTATTCCTTTGAAACTCAGCACTAATCCCAGATAGTGAACGGTCTGGACATGGAACAGACATTTTTCAGGTTTGGCCAGGAGTTTGTTTTCTCATAATCATTGTAAGACTGCATTGACATGTTCCTGATGGACTTGGGGATCGCTGGAATAGATCAGTATATCTTCTAGGTATCCGATGACAAAAAGGAACAGCATATCAGAAAATACTCTATCCATGAACCGCTGAAAGACCGCAGGGGCGTTGGCGAGACCGAAGGGCATCACTAGATATTCGAAATGGCCAAAAGAGGTTCTGAAGTCTTCCACTCATCACCTTCCCTTATCCGAATGAGGTGGTAGGGACCCCTAAGATCAAGCTTGGTGAAGATGACAGCACCCTGCACTGCCTCCAAGATGTCGGAAATGAGCAGTAGTGGGTAACGATCCTTGATAGTGCACTGGTCGAGTTGCGGTATTCCAAACAGGGTCGAAGTTCTTTGGTATCTTTCTTGGGTACAAAGAATAGAGAGGCACCGGCAGGAGATTTTGAAGGACAAACAGTTCCATTGGCCAGGTTGGTATCCAAATATTCTCGTAGGGCTCTTTTTTCAGGTTCAGGTAGTATGACCATTCTGCTGAATGGGATTACGGCTGAAGCATCTGTTTCGATTGGCACAATCCTCCAGTCTGTGGGGTGGAAGAGTTTGAACAGTGGCTGTTGAAAACACATCCGAGAATGGTTGATACATTTTAGACACTTGGTTAATGTTGGAGACACATAAAGGAGATTGTTCGGATTTCTAGGGGTTCACAGGAGGGTTATGCGGTGAGTCTTGAGACAAACAATGGGACAGGCAGAATTTAGAGCCTAGAAAGAGGGATCTGGCTGCCCAGTTGATGTACGGGTTGTGTTTCTGAAGCCAAGACATGCCTAAAACCATGGGGTAGTGAGCGGCCTTCATAATATCAAAACAGAGCCTTTCCTGGTGGTTTTTTATAAAAAGCAGTAGTTCCTTGGTCTGGTGAGTAATAGGCCCAGAAGATAACGGTCTCCCGTCAATTCCTTCGACAGGTTGTATTATTTCTTTGGGTTCTCGAGGAATATTGTGTCTGACAGCCCAATCATGGTCTAAGAATACTCACATGGCACCGCAGTCCACCAGAGCCAGGATGGGAAATGAGTCTTTCTCGCAGGGTGACAGATTGTTTGGAGAACTACTAAGTTGTTTTGGCCAGGAGCATTTAAGGAAGGAATGGATGTGGAGCTGGCATCATTCTCCCGAAGCTGTGCTCTGCTTAGGATCGGGTGCTGGCGTTTCCCGAGCACCTGGGTGGTGCTATAGGGCATTCTCTTACAAGGGGTTTATCAGATGCAAAATACATGCAAAGTCCGGTATTCATCCTACGGATCCTTTCTTGTGGAGAAATCGGTCCACGGAAAGCACCCACTTGCATAGGCTCTGGTTCTGATGAATGCTGGATGGGTGCTTCTTTAGGGCAAGGGTATTCCATGGTTGTTTTTGGGGAGGTTGTCTTTGTTTTTCTTTTCTCAGCCTTTCTCTCCTGGATTCTGATATTGATCTGCAGGGATAAATCCATTAAGGCTTGAAAGGAACTTGGGCGAGCCACACTGGCTAACTCATCCTTGACCTTGTCATTCAAACCTCTCCTGAATAGAGTGAAACTAGCTTATTGGGACCAATCCGCTTCTTTAGCTAGTTGTTTGAATCGGGTCACGTAAGTAAGTATATCCTGACTCGCTGTAGACGAGTTCTGGTCGATCAAACATGGCCTTAAAGTCTTCTATAAATCTGTCATAATTATCCAGGAGTGGGTCTCCTGAATTAACCAAGGAAGTCGCCCATGTTAAAGCATTGCCGGTAAGGTGAGATATTATAAACCCTACGTTAGCCCGGGTCGTGGAAAAATAGTAGGGTTTGAACGTGAAATGCACCAGGCAGGAGTCAAGGAAGGAACGCAGGGATTTGGAAGTGCCATCGTATTTATCCACAATACCCCCGACCAGGGCGCTTTCTTTGAATGCTGAATCCCGGGACAAGACTAGTTGTTTTAATGCTGCATTTTCAGCCTTGAGATTTTGAACCTCTGCGGTCAATTCTTGCATTCCTCTCATGAGGTCTTGGACTGCAGCCTCCATGTCAATTCTGTTATTAGGTTCTAGGCGTCTCAATCTGTCACACCCTTCCCTCCTTCTCACCTGTTTGTCCTTTATTGAGGTCTTCTTGATACTCCTTCCTTCCTCCTCACCGATCCGGACTTGTACAGGGAAGGACGCAATTCTTCGGGTTCCAGTGTGAGGAGTGCCAACTGCCTAGGCAGGGTTGCGTTCAGTATCCAGTAAAGGTGTCACGAAGAAATCCAGGAAGGAAAGGAAACTGAAGTCCAGTACTCAAAAGGGGCCTGGGGGCCCACGGCACCGAGCACGAGACGGTCAGTAGCGTTGAGACACGCAGAGCTGCGGGGGCGTGCTTAATTTCTAGGAAGCTGCACATAGCGTGGAAACACTAGAGAGCAGCGTTCCCATGCTGTCGGCCATGTTGGGAGGATCGCCGTCCTGATGTTATGGTGCATCATGGACCACGAGGTCCAGAAGGGCCAAAATCGGTGGTTCATGACAGTCTCTACCTCTTTATATCCCGGCACTACGAGAAGTGATTCTATATAATGTACCGAAGCAAATGTATACTAACATGATGCCTGTACCTATGATGGATGAAGCAATAACCCATCCCTTCTCTGTTGTCACTAAACAGTTTAAGAGATTAAGATGAGATACTGGCACTAATTACCAGCACATAAATACTTATATGGCTGGATCTATCCAAATAAATAATAATATGTGGTATCATCACATGACCCAGGTAGGGAGAGGGACACCTGATGAGAGCTGCTATGTGTGTCTACTCATTCCATATGCCAAGGGCGCTTCCACAGTCATTATAGCCAAAGAAATACCTGAAGAAAAGGCACATTGGCTGACCTGTTTGGCCCGCTGTTTAACCAGTTCCAATGGCAAACTGCCTCATTAATATGGGTAAATAAAGCAAAGTCCCCAGTAAGAAGATAATTATGTACAAGGGATTCAATCTATGATAAAGAAGGAGACAATAAACCAGATAATAAGATATGAACAACCTTAGGCACATGTAGCAGGAGTAAGATTAGAAAAAAATCAAATGTTGCAGTGCAATGATAAAAATGAGAAGGAAATTCACGGATTTTGGGAGCTGGGGCAACTACAAATAAAAGGAATAGTGCTTACACCTGAGGGGTTGACCGACGGGATAGTAGTATGTAAAGCATTAGCACTACTGGAACAATGGGAAGAGGTTGTGGTAAACGCAAATAATGTGTTCACTGCCCACTGGGCCACCATTGCAAAATTACCCACATTGGTCAATGATGAGAGGGTACCCGTGCAGATAGTGCCCCTAAGAAATGATAATTTGTGCTTCTGAAATCATGGCATAATAAACGTTGGGAAAAACAAAGGATGTAAATGGGTTTTTGAAGTTCTAGTAATTAAAGTGGGAACTTCAGTAGTAATGGATCACTATTTGGCTTGTGGATCCAAAGCGTAGATGAAACTAACCCCCCAATTGGGGAGGGCTGTGCTCCCTAGTGCAAATAAACGGACCAGCTCTAATAGTGCCTCAAAGTGATTTATAGGCCACAAGGTTTCCCAGCACACCTGAGGAGGAAACAATCCCTTATTCTTGAACATGAAAAAAGAGAGACTATTTTTCATCGAAGTCAGTAGAGGCATATGACGATATACCAGATGAGCACAAGTTGTTTAGCAAGACATAAGTAATTTTCTCTGCTAACATTCTTCCCGAATGCAAACTGCTGCAAATGCAAAGTGGCTACAGGTCATAAGGTTTGAATTGTTGCAGTCAATTAACACTACAGTGAAAGGCGTTAATGCCACTCTTAAATTAAGGGCCATAAGATTAATGACCTTCAAAACATGTATGTTGTCGACCTGATAACAGCCATGGAGGGTGACGTGTGCACAAAGATTGGCTCGACTTGCTGCACGTGCATACCTGCTAATAATGAGGGGAATGGGCCCTTAAAGATGCAATAACTTTACTAACCGATTTGCAAAGAAAAATGATAGAAGAATTGGAAGACATCCTGAGTGATGACTGGCTCACATTCTTGCTCTGCTGGGTCCCCTCCTGGCTAGAAAAAGCATTCAAGATACTGCTGGCATAACTGGTACTGATATTAGTGGGTTTCTGCATCTTGAAAATGGCCATAAATCAATGCAAGAAGATGGCCAAGAAGGCGATAGGGATGAAGATAGTGATAAACATGGACACAAAGATATACAAATGCACGGAAACTGAAGATCTACCTCATTTGGACTTAAAACAAAGTCCTATCATCCCTCCCGGATCACAATTTTGTTATCCTTGACACCCCTGTCATTATGTGGGACTATGGGTGTTCTGCAAACCTGATCTGGAGTGCTGCAATATGACCTGGACCGTAGAGGAACACATAAGGCATTCAGTCGACTTGAGGGGGGGAGACAAAGATATGGACACCCAAGACAACTTACCAAGGAGAGGTTCCTTCGAGAGAAGTGGTTGAGGACTCGGCATCATTCACTAAGATGACCCTATTGGCCTAACCCCAGAACAATCAAGGACGAGATGAGCCTATAAGATCTGGCATACATGGACATTCTGTAGCTGAAGAATAATGGGAGCAACTGACATCATCCAACTTCTGACACACGTAGATGCAAGAGACACGAAGCAGGTATACATTCATTACAAAGCTACACGAACATTAGGTAAACCTGCAGTTATACACAAAGAAATTACATTGCACTCAATAGACACTAGAAAACATATACTCAAATATACCTGCTGTAACACAAGATGCATAAGAACACACATAATGCTTGCTAAATGCAGAAATGCAACAGTGAAAACCACACATTTTGGATAAAATGGACGGCACTACGATGCCCAACTGAATGGGAGAGCTTGAAGGTGCATTGAACCTGCAGGAAAAGCAAACCTGCTGAATTAGCAAAAAGAGAGATGAACAAATCGGATAGTACCTGCACAATCTCATCCGGGTTATCATGGAAAGGGGAGGTTTGAGGAGTGCACGAGATAAACAGTTCCCAAGTGTAAGACATATTTCTCTTAGATTAAATAAAGAAACAGACAACCTTCAAGCACCAGGTGCTCATTAATTAAGACTAATACTGAGAGAAGAACAGATCAAATAAGTCTCCAGTGAACAGAGAGGGTAATGGCGCCCATAGTGAAATAGGTTAAAATCCTGGTAAAAGCCGAGTATAATCATTCAAAACGTGGTCTCCTCACATGTAACTTAAAAGATGGATGACAAGGGCAATTCATTAACTCCAGACATAGACAAGACAAGACCTTCCCTCCCTCCAAATTCCCAGAATAGAAGCCATGAGAAAACACTTATTTCAAAGCAGAAGCCCTGCATTGTGGCCTAGGAAATCGTAGATGGTGGATTGTAATTGGGAAAGTTGGCACCAGGATGTCGATCCCTCTGCCATAAATTGTTGCTCATATGCTGATGACCTGCCAAGGAATCAAGGTTGGTGAAGCCAATGCCAACCAATCATTGTTCTCAAATGATGTTGTTTTGCAACAGATGCATTAACCAATGAGCTAGTGTAGAGATGACATCTATTCACCATTATCAATTTAGAGGTGGTCCCAGATGCAGTCACCAGATAGAGTAAAACTAATCAGAATGCTGACTCCTATAGATTATATACTTATATGATACAACTAATCCAATCCCACCTTCCAGTAGGTTTTACTAACCCAGATAAAGTTGTGATATCAGAAGTTACCTATTTGTGTGTTTTAAACCGTTGTTTGGCATTATGAAGTTAGAGGGCTTTGAGACTTTTATGCTTAACTGTGTCCCCTATTTTTACAATTGCTAAATAAAAACAGGCCTTTGCATTTACTCTGACTCTTCTGTTTTTGGGCCCAAGATTTCCCAGCCTACCCGTTCTGCGCAGGGCTGGGATTTTGGGCCCTCCATTATCGAGCCACTCCGCCTCCAACTCCCTCAGGTTTAGTCGCTTCTCCAAGCAGCGAGTTGATGGTAGATCTCTTTCTTATGCTGGGGCCTCCCTCTGGAACAGTCTCCCTGCCTCCCTGAAACTTGAGGAGAACCATCTCCGGTTCTGGAAGCACCTCAAGATCTTCCTCTTTGCTTATGCTTTCTCTCCTCCTCTCCTCTGCTGATCTCCTGGCTGAATCTGAAACTGCATTCGTTACTTGGCTACCCTCTGCTCTCAGGCCCAGTTCCTCTCCCGCCAGTTGCACTCCTGCACTGCCCCCTGGCAACCTTCATGCGCGGGGACTGTTTCTGTATCCCTACAGCCCCACTAGCACTTGACACCTGATGTCTGCACTTACCCTTGCACTTGCACTTGCCACCAACCGGCCGCACTTTCAGTTCTTATGTATTGTCTTTATTTATTTTACTGCTATCCTATGTACTGCACTGCCCCCTCCCCTTGCCCCGCACTTTTCCCCTTCCTCCCTCCACTGCACTTGTGCAATCTCAATGTCATCTGGCCTTGTAGGATCGTTCACTGTTCTCAACACGACTTGAGCCACAGGTAGGGATCAAACAAACGTCTTACTCTGTGGGAGTATATTTGTCATATACAAAAAGAAGTTCAATTATCTATAATATGTCTAAAAAAGAGTATAACATCAATGGATTTCAACAAAGAATGGAATATATGTGTGCCCAATTCACAAATTATAACAATTTTTATTAATCACAAAACATCATATTTCGTAAAACATGATCATAAGAATGATCAAAGTACATAAAACAAATACAAAACACCTAAAACAACACAAGTGAAACCATCATAAGCGGAACTCTTCCATGGATTTGCTCTGGTATTGCCACTTTGTTGCTTGTTACCTCGACAGATCATCAGACCTCGGATTGCTAACTCGGACTGCTTTGGATTTACCTTCTTGGACTTGGCGTTTTCTGATTTTGCTGCCTTTGGACATTCCAGGATACTGGTTCTGTTTTTTTTCAAGACTTCACTACAGGCGGGTTGGCCGGGTTTTAAACCCTAGGCTACTACACCTCGCCGCTCTGTCATCGGGGAACCTGCTGATGTGCCCCTCCCACGGAAGGACACCCTAAGCCCCTGGGGTTACAGCCACATCATCTCCCTTGCTAGGTAAGCTGTTAATGCTCATTCCAAGTGATCTTCTCTGTACTGTGCTCATCTGGTGCTAATTAACGCTTTCCTTTTCAGCAGTCTTGGGGTTGTCACCGTTCCGCGGTTCAGGACTTTGAGGATCACCCACCTGTGGCCTCAATGACTGCATAGGGAGTAATCTTGTATTCTCTCTCTGCGGTACTTGTGGACGGAGGTATTCATACTCTTCACGACAATCAAATCCTGACATTTGTCCTATCAAAATTTCACAACCTTTTTGAATTCAGGGTTGCAGAAAGTACATCTAAGAGTTTTTCAAGGATAACACCTTCGATAAAGGTGACAATGTCAGTGGCCTTAGGAACCCTTCTGTATTTTGTGCTCCTTCCAGCTCACATTACGCAGAATCTAAAGTCTTTGAAAGAAAGGTATTGGAGGAGATTACCAAACTAGAATCTAGAGGAATACCACATCACAACAATCCCAGTAAATCTGAACAAAATATATTGAAAAAATTGGGTGCTAATTAAAAGATCATCTTCCGCCAAGCGGACAAAGGTGGCGCCATAGTCATTTTAAACAGAAGTGATTATATTGAAGAATGTGAGAACCTACTGTCTGATGAGAATCATTATCAGAAAATAGATGGGGATCCGAGCAAAGATTTGCTCATTGCTATCAAAGATAAGGTCCACAGAGCTGTTGAACAACACATGATTAGCAAACAAGAGGGGGAATACTTAATTAGAGAGAACGGTAGAATACCAATCTTCTACATTCTCCCTAAAATTCATAAAAATTTGGAGAAACCCCCGGATAGACCCATTGTTTCAGGAGTTAATTCCCTATTGGAACCCCTCTCGAAATGTGTGGATTTATATCTAAGACCATTTATTCCAAATATGAAAAGCTATGTAAAGGACACCACAGAGGCCATTAATAGGATAGAGTGTAATGTATTCAACCCCAGTGAAAATGTTTTACTATGCTTAGACATTCAAGCATTATATACGAACATACCACAATTAGCAACACTGGAGGTAGTGGAGAAATCCCTACTAAATAGAGAAGATGAACACCCAGTGTCAAATTCATTTATAAAATGGTGCACTGAAATGGCCCTCACTGAAAACTTCAGTTCCTGAGCCAATTCTACAAACAGATTGAGGGAACGGCAATGGGGGCAGCAATGGCTCCAAATGATGCCAATTTGTAGGTCAACATGTTTGAAGAAACAGTTGTTTAGACCAATTTGAATCCGTTTCAAGATAACATACGATGTTGGCTACGTTACATAGATGACGTTTATTTTATTTGGAAGGGCAATGAAGAAGAATCTCAACATTTTGTGCATTGGTTGAACCAACAAAATAGATATCTCAACTAGCAACATAAGTAACAAACAAATTAATTACTTAGATATCAGCATATATCATCAAAATGGCTTGTTGCTGGTTAAACCATATACTAAAGAAACAGATAGGAATGCCTTAATATATTTCAATAGCCATCATGCACAAAATGTGAAAAATAACCTTCTGTTTGGTCAATTTCTACGACTAAAGAAGAATAGTAGCACAAATGAGTCTTATGAAAACAGAGCCAACAATCTGATTGACAAACTGGTGCACCAAGGGTATACTGGCCCCTTGGTCAAGAGAGCAGCTAAGAGAGCTTTTAATAACAATCATAAAGCTCTCCTTGATCAACAAACACAGAGAGACAAAAATATGAAAGAAACTCCTCTAGTATTTGCGAATACATTCAGTAATCTGTTGTACAAAATCAAGGGCATTATTAGTAAGAATTGGAACAGAATCATGACTAAAGAATTTGGCAGGCCTATTGTGGCATTCAAGAAAAGTACCACTGTGCACAGTCTAGTCATTAGGAATGATGTGAGTGCTAAGAAGAGACCACTCCAACAAACCAACTTATGGAGTTTACCCTCAGTAGCAGGACACTACCCCTGTGGCAATTGCATAATGTGTATCCAGACCAAAAAAACAGTGACTATGGATTTGGGATTTGCAAAAATGTGGAATATTACAGAGCACACTCATTGTAATACTAACAATGTAATCTATCTAATAAAATGTCCCTGTCAAGACATGTATATTGGAAAAACTAATAGGAAATGCAGCATAAGGATGATTGAACACAAGAGTTGTGTTGGGAATGGAATTGAACAAGCACCCATGGTCAAACTTTTTTTGGAAATGAAACACACATGTAATGAATTTGAGTGGTGCATTTTGAAACAAATCAAGGGTGGATCGCAGAGTGAGATTAATAAGAAGTTACTCCATTTGGAACAAAAATGTATTTTTTTATCAAAAAGCCACATTCACGGTTTGAATGAGGGAGTGGAGTGGCACAATGCGTAATGCTGAAACAAATGTATAGTTTTTAATCATTCTTATATGAAGAAGGATAACATTCTGCCATTATACCTTTCTGAACATTGGATTACTATGACGTTGAATGTCATGCCACTGCATCTTGTTTGAAATTCCATTTGCACTTCCACAGTTGTACTTAATGAAAGCAAGATCAAAAGTGCAAGGTGTTGAACCTTGGAGTGTATGCCAAGAGTTGAACTCGATTGTGATATGAAAAGTGTAAAGGGATATGTCTGAGACCTGATGGAGGCTTGATGGTTTCAATTTTGACCCCACTTCTGATGTGAAAAATGTGGTATTGTCTGATGACAATATGGTAGGAAGCTTTAAGGGCCTGTAACCATGACTCTGATTTTATGGTGTGTTGCTTCATGCTGCCTGTTTGTTTCTAATTGGTGAAGCAAAGAAACAGAGGCGAATGTCGTGAAGTTGTGATACCATATTGTATTGAGGAAGATTCCCAATAGTGGCAATTATAATTGTATTGTGCAAATAGTCACTACAATGTGTGAAAATGTGGGTTTCCCGTTATACAGTAGCCCATTAGGGATTAAGGGATTAATAGATGTTGCTATGTATATTATTTCTCTTTTGATGCAGTGGGGATTATTGTGGCAATATTGATTTGTACGTGCCACACACGGATGCAACTATATAAGGAATTAGTATTAATCTCTTTTTAAGATCTATAAGGTAAGCTGGGTAGTGCTCTGTAAGTTGCAAGGAGAGACCAGCCATGTTATCCTCTATTAGTGCTAGGATATACCACAGTAACATATGGCGTGTCTTCAGGGAATATTACATTTCCCATGTTAATGCTGGCATTGTTGTCACGCACACACATGCGGGAGCGTGGTGATGTCATCACGCACTCACAATCAATTTCCGGTCCTAACATACACGCATTGACGCGATGACGTCATTACTTTGTTCAGACTGTGATCTTCCCCGCAATTTTTTGCCGCATTTTCTGATTAAATTAGATTCTAAACTGCCAGCAGGCTACTATGAAATGCAGCATAAATAGGGATATCCAAATAAGTCTGGACGAACAGTGGATTAGGAGGGCCTTTTAGATAATATGGCTAAGAGTCTAGTCAATGCTCTTTTGTTTGATTGAAACATTTTGGATTTGTTCCAGATTGGAGTAAAGATAAGAGCTTGGAGTACTGAGACATTAGGAGCTTGTGCTATTGGGTTCTACACGTAGTTGAAACCTGGAAATTGAAATTGAGATTAACATTCATTACAGGGGCACAAGTAAGTGAGCTTGGGCAAATATTTTTGGTATTGATTACCATGAGTTTAATGTCAGTCGCACAACGAAATGTGTATCCGCTGATAAAGGGCGGTGGTATTCTTTGTTTGCAGGGACCCACTTTTATCCTGTAGATAAGACGAACTTCTACATGAGAATGAAAGAAACATAGAAGTCTTGTCACCTAGTAAGACCTACAACATTACATTTTCACAAAGCACACATTATGGTGTGCACACGGTAGTCTAACTGTGAATATCGTTGTACGCTAGATTAGAAAATAGAGGAAGGAAAGCAAGAATTCCGACAAGAATTTAGAATCTGCATCAAAAACTAGTAGAGGTTTCCAAGAGACTCCAGAATTTGAACTCCTTGAGCAAGAGAGGTATGTAATAATGAACATACTTCACATACGTTTAGGGATGAGGGTGACAGTGTGGTATGAAGTAATAGATTACTACTATTTTTGAGTATTAATAAAGTGTCCTTTTGATTAACAGGGTACTCCTCCCAGCGTAAGAAGATTTTAGGAATCAACACAAGATACACACCCCTGAAAAATGTCCTACATTGTTGTATATAAGGGACAGAAACTTGTGCAAGTCAGGAATCTAGAAATGTATCAATAAGAATTTGAAATAGCCGAAATCATTGAGGTTTAGGAATCAAAGTGTGAATGAGTTACACGTGTTGATCCCCAAAGAATTACATTATTATGACTCAGTTATGTTGGTTTCACTTGTGTTGTTTTAGGTGTTTTGTATTTGTTTTATATACTATGATCATTTTTATGACCATGTTTTATGAAACTAGTAGGATCGCTGTCTGTTTTCCCTCTGTTTCCTCTCCTTTGCCTCGTTGCACCTTAAAACACTTGTGTATAGGCGCTTTATAAATGCCATATCGTATAATACCATATCATTACATTTGGGATTAAGAAATAAAAGGATTTGCAGACACAGCAAAACAAATGATAGAAATGCTCCTGCCTCTCCTGCCTGGCTCCCATTGTTGGCTCTTAGAAGCAATTTCCAGCCCTCCACTGATCATACCTTGGCCCCACCCCCTTGTTAGAGCCCCCTTAATTCCTCATCCCATTGAAATCACTGGGCCATACCCATGAGGATCCCAGCTTTCTTAGAGCACTCCTTCTGCCCTGTCATGTTCACTTCCTGAGATTGGAGGGTTATCCTTGCAGGTGGCATATGCTAGTTCTGCCTAGGTCCATGTTGTCTTTCGTGTACACTGTCCTGAAGAACCTCTGCAAAGATGTCTGGCATGCTATGATGGAAGGAGCAGTGGCCAGCTCATCCATCGGCAGCCAGGCAAGCAAAAAGGGTACATGTGCTGCATATCTTGGTCGCATAAAGCAGAGCTGGATGAGAGACACAAGCAGGTCAGTGACCACTGTTTTCAATGCAACTCCTTTTCTGATTTATGATTAGGGAGCAGGCATGGGGCGCAGCCCGATTCCCACTCATGTTCCCATGTGGAATGACACACAAGCACTCATAATAAATGTCAAAAAGTCAACAGGATGCAGTCCGACTGGTAATTACGGTATCAGTCCTGATCCTGGTCCGGTCCTTTCATCAGGTATTTAGAGACACTAAGGCTATATGCCACACTCTAATCATGTTCCATCTCCTGGAATCACACATCCCTGACTGTACCCTCTGCCCAATGGGTGTATCACAAGGTTCCCAACGGAGTCCATTAATCTGAACTCTCTATAGAGCCTGCAAGGGCAAGTTCATCTCTTCCTTTGGCTTCTCCTACCATCTGTGTTCAGTTTATACATAGATCTTCTTCTCCTATCCAACCTTCACCCCGACCTCTCCCTTCGCATCTCCATCTGTCTCTAGACTAGTCACTACTGTATGGTACTTTGTTATCTTATGCTCAATTCCAAAATCATCAGTGGTGTGAACCATTGTGTGTTAGGTTCAAGCAGTAACAGCAAGTTATTCTGAAGCACGGAACAATATTGAAGCGTTGGATTTTGAGTCTGTCTACTCTGTCTGTGTTCAGAAGGAGTAGCTGCACCTTTATGTACACTGCACCTGTGCGGAGCACGGCGTGGTGTGAGGCATTGTGTATTCGGTGTAAGCGTTGACTTCAGGTTATTCTGGAGCACAGAGCAATATTGAAGTGTTGGATTTTGACAGCCTGTGACCAGAAGGAGGAGCTGCACCTTTATCTACACTGCACCTGCACGGAGTGCAGCACGGTGTGAGACATTGTATGTTAGACGTTTGGTGCTTGATGATTGATGACAAGACAGATGCCAATTATACAGTGAGACCCCAATAACTTCCTCTCTTGGGTCAATCCTTTCTTGTGACTGAGGCATCATTAAGGCGCTCTGCGGGAAGCGGGTGAGGTTTCCCAGGCCTGCTGAGTTTGCTTTCTAGGACCGGCTGTTCCTGTGGTTGTAATCCCCCACCCACCTTTTTCCCTGGCTCTTTGACCAGTGTATCGGCACCCCATGAATTACTGAGTGTTTTGGAATGACAGTTGTGTGGTTTGAGTCTTCAGCACCTGGTAATTTGGAACTTAAAGTGAGTCCCTCAGGAGGCACTTGTTTGAAGACTACTTAAATTCCACCTTTTATTCCCCTTTCATGAGGCGAATAACTACACGCAAGTAAGGCCTCTGTAGTGCTACAGCCCTTCATGGGAAAAGACTTAATAACCCGGATTCACTTTCTAATAATGTCAATCCTGAGGCCAATCCTAAGAAGGCTAGACTTGAAGTGTCTTTTATCACCCAGGCTGACATAATTGGTTTCTTTGATTCCATTCAAATTCCCTCTACATCGAACTTTCAATCCATTTCAACAAACTCCAATTTCAATCTCCATGAAGCTGTTTTAGAAATATTGCCTACTATAGATAATAACCATTCACTTCTTAATACTTGTATAGGATTGCAAGGTGCTTCACTTGGAGGTGAGAACATTGTACCTCAGTGCAATGGCAATGAAAATATTATTGCCACCAACTTGTCTATTACACTCAACTTGGAAGCCGTAGCATCCTCTAGCGATTCCTCAGAGTACTCCGATAAGCATAGTGACTGCTGCCCGTCCCCTACCACCCAGCTGGGCTTAGTGGAAAGTGCAAGCTTTTACATGCCTGTCAACATTGGAAATTCAATTGTGTCTAAAGTCGACACTCTCATGGCTCTGACCTCAACCATTGCCAAAGAGCAAGCTGAATTTAAAATGAATTTGGCAAAAATTGTGGCTCTCGTTTTGTCTAATTCCATCAATAATGCAGCACTCTGCACTATTTCTACTGAGCCTGAAGTGGCACGTTTAACTTTGCAAGACAAGAATGATAACTTGAAATTGCTGCGCAGCAACTCTAACCAGCCTCCAAATTGTCTGAAGGCAGATTCTAAAAAGCTTTCTACTAGTGGGGAAATTGCGACACAACTTATCCCTTCTTCTCATCCCAACTATGAGGAGATATTTATCTCCCTTATTGATTCTGAGAACAACATAGAAAACTTGCTTTTTGAAACCATAGAGCTTTCTCACAACTCAGAACCTCAGAGACGAAAGGCCAACTTAAACCAGAATGAATCTAAGTCACTGGCTAAATCTTCCAGCACACCAATGGGATGAAAGTGTCCTTGTAAAGGGCAGACCAGAGTATGAGGTCCTATGACACAAATGTTGCGGCCTTCAGCATCAGCATGTAAATCTGCTCCATTTAATTAGGCAAAGTTGATAGAATCACCTTTTACATCCAGAAATTCAGCCACACAAACTTCATCCATCTATGACGAGTTTCCAATTGAAAAAGCTGATCCATCAATTCAATCATTGCCTTCTTTGGCTAATCGCCCTATGAAGTCTCAACCCACTCTTAGTTGTACTATGGAACCGAATATCCTGGCCCAACAGGTGGGCAAAACAAATGTGATGGAAGAAGATCTTTGTGCTTTGAGAAAGTGTTTTTTTCTTGGAAGAATGTGATCCTTCCAGTTACAGCCCCCTTTTAAACTGAAACTGTCTTTTACATCTATTTAGCACCTCGCACCAGCTAAGTGTCATTTCTTCAAGAGACATATTACAAATTGTGCTACCCAAATTAGGAAGCACTTCAAATTGGACCCTTATAGAATTCAGTTCCCCTATCTTGGTGGCTTTATTGAAATCTAACATTCCTGCCCTCAAGGAAATAGACCTCACATTAACCATCTGTCCTAAATCTAAGAAAACTGTACATTTCTTCGATGATCTTGCCTCAAAGAAAAAAGCCTTCATGGTACCGGTGGTTGACACTTCTGAATGTGCCATCTTGCGGGCATTACAACTCCTCGAATTTAATTCTAGGGAAAGAGCATTTTGGATCCCTGAAAGAGTATTTAAAGGCTCCAATTGGCACATTTCCAAGACTCAACCAATGAATTGGTTATCTTGGAATACAAGGGGCTAAACACCCTTACAGCTATGCAACCATATTGGCCACAGACCTTTTTTGTTGTTGTAGGAAGATTGATGGTTACTCTATATTGCATGGCAGTTTAGCGATCGGCTCTAAGTTTAGATTTAGACTTAAACCTTTTGCTGAACACATGAATTCACCTTATGTTCTGTTTGCCACTTTTAGTCCATGTGATAATGACTTATTTCAAATTCTCATCATAATGTATATGACCCCCCCTATGGGGCTCCACATTAAGCAAACCCACAGGATTATTAATGAAATTCTTTTTTATTGGTATGGAAAACATCCATCTAGTGGTATCCTGATTGCTGGCGGTTTAAATGCTAGGAATTTACATCTCAAACATATCACCTGGCGGTACTGACCGTCATTGACGACAGTTTTTAGCTTTGCATGCATTGCAATGTTTACCCTTTGATTTCGTCTCACCTACGATTTGTACCTTCAATTCATCTAATGGAAATTCACGCTCTCATATTGATTATGTTATCACTGACTCATTGATGTTTAATCACTGTAATCCAGTGAGGATTCAGCCCAACACAGTCAGTGACCATTATTTGCTTATTAGGAAAGTGAATGTACCCGAGACTCAACTCCCCTTATTTCAAAATATTAACGTTAAGATCAACTCTCAGGGAAACAGGATAATTTGGACTGGTGCCAAGATAAATGAGATCAATAACTTTACCCATGTTAATCAAGAAGAATTCGACCTTTGGATGACCCAGAGAAGGTGGAGCATCGAGGCTTTGATTGAAAAAGTCAGTCACTGCACCCAGCTTGACAACAATAAACCTCTGGGTAACTCCACCAGCTCCTTTTCCTCTCCTTTTGACATCACCACAGTGATACTCACGGGTTTGGGCGCTCTCGACAAATACAATAAATAAATGAATAAATAAATCCTGATTCATCAACGGGAATTAGAGTACCATAAGGCAAGGCGACCATTAGACGTTGAATGCATGTAAACACTCATGAGAAGGAATTACATCTAATCAATTTAGCTACTCAGTATAAGAATTGGTTGCAATCTCATAAATGCTCTTTGAGAAGTGTTAATCGGTCATTGTTACACGGCTTATTCAAAACCAATGATAAGCATAAATTCTGGGCACACTTCAATGCGGATAAAAGGGATTAATGTTGGAGAATTAAACTCAATTCCTGCTTTAATTTAGTGTTCTCATATCACTGAATTATATTATGATATAGTGACAACGGTGTTAAATATATGCCACTTAAGAGTCATTGCCTTACTCCAATTGATTATGAGAGGATAAAAATATTATTTTGAATAATTTGAAACCCTCAAGTGCACCTGGGCCTGATGGCATCCCTAACATGTTTTTTAAAGCCAATTCCCAGTTTTGGGCTGGCGTTTTATTTAACATCCTCAAAGTTATTGGGTCTCATTCCGAGGTTGGAGGTAGTCATGGCGCTATTAGCACCATGACTACCTCCAATACCGGTACTGAGTCCGCCCTCGTTCAATGATGACTCACCAGTCTATTCCGACCTTTGAATGACCGGTAAATCCCCATTGAAAAAGCCATTCCCCATTCCCATTTCAGCCCCCATAGTGCTCTGGCTCAATGGGAAGGGGGAAGGTGCTAATAACGGTACCGCAAATTGCGGTACCGTTATTAGCTCTGAAGTCCCTTGTCCGAGCCCCGTCCATAACGCCTGGTAAAACCAGGCGTTAAGGAAGGGACCCGCTAAGGGACCTCGGAATAGGGTGCAAAGGGATTACCGGCACCAATGTCCTTAACGGTGCCCGGTATCCCTTTGCACCCACCTCGTAATGAGGCTCATTGAGTCTTCCAGTGTTATACCAATCAGCTAGCAAAAATCCATGTTAATTCCTGTTTTTAAAAAGGGTGATCGTCTGGAACCCACTAATTACCAGCTATTGGCTATGGTTGATTATAGCCAAAGGTCTTTGCCACTATTTTGCTGGGTAAGCTTACAATCAGGGCTAACGACAAGGGTTTACTGAGGCTGTTTCAAACGGGTTTCAGGATGTCATATAGTACAATTAACAATATTTCTGTTATCCAATTTTTGATGGCAGAAGTTAGAACAGTCACCTGCAATAATTTATTTTGCTGTTTGATCGACTACAGGAAAGCTTTTGATCTGGTATCACAGCCCTTATTATGGAATACATTAGAAGCTTAGTGGATAGAGCCTCATCTATTCTATTACATTAAATTACTTTATGTCAATAACTCAGTTACCATATGACTAAGTGAAGAAGATGAGTTATCCGGCACGATTGTTCGTGGCTTAAAGCAAGGATGCGTTTTGGCACCCATGCTATAAGATGTATTTACTTCTGATCTGGTCGACACAATTAATGCGGCATACTATTCCCCTAAAATTAATGGAAATCCGATTTCTTGCCTTACTTATGCTGACAACACTATTCTGTTTGATCAGTCACCTATCGGTGTACAACGATCTTTGGATGCCCTCTCAGCCTATGTGACTAAAAACTTTATGAACATCAACTCAGCTAAAACTAAAATGATGTGCCTTGGTGGCACTATTCCAAAAGAAAATGTCTTTTGTTTGGAGACTAAATAATTCCACCCTTACTGTAGTGGAAGAATATTACAATTTGGGTTTGCCCATCAAATTGAACCTCACCATAAAATATTATGGATCTTTGACAATTCTCAACATTTGGAGAAAATGGAATATGGTGGAACAATACGTAGCGAAAAAGGGAGGACATAGTAGAGAGGCCTCATTGGAGATCTACTGTGTTAGTATTGTCCCGAGTTTGCTCTATGGACTCTCAGTATTATATCTTACCCATGTGCTTGGCCAGGTAGGATCGAGGGAAGGATCTTGTGATCTTTTCTTAATCTTCCCTCTTCTACACCCGTGGGGGCACTAAGGCTAGAGTGTGGTGTGACCTCTTTACTTGCTTTATGGTCAACTCAACAAACCCTGCTTTATTTAAAAATGACTACAAGTACTTTTAACTCAGATTAGTTGCAGAATTTGATTGGGTAGACCTTTAATGGAATAGAATCAATAGTCAATTGTCTCTGAGTTACAACAGTTTTTTCTTTAACCATTTGGTTTCAGTAAATATCTCCTTTAAATGGTTTGGAAAATCCTAATATTGAGAGAATTGTGAAGACCAGGTCTAAGTGGTGGGAGAAAACCTGTAATATTGATAAGCTATCCAATTTGAGGCGATATAAAGAATATTCAACTCAAAGTTTTGTGTCTGATACCCCTCGATCCTATCTGACCAAATTCTGTTCTGTTGCGCTTTATTATCCAATTGCATTTAAATCTTTTACAAACAGGTGAGCTAACTGGTGCTTGGCAGAAAATACCAATAGAGACTCGTCCATGCCACCTCCGTGGCGAGAAAGAAGAAACTACTCGCCATATTCTTACTGGTTGCCCGGCCTTAATGAAGTTTTATTTGAAAGGTTATAGTAATCTTGTCATCCATTTCGAACAGATTGAGGAAATCATTTTATATTTTATGTGGATTTTCAATATTTTTAGGGATCCAATTGAGTACACATGTTTTTAATGACATTTGCAACCATTGTTTCACTAGGATTTTAACTTTCGCTCATAAAACTAAGTATTGTAAAGTTGTATTATTTGTATGCTAATTTTTACACATGCTTAAGGCTTGTTGAATAACCAAACGCACTATGAAAGAAAAAAAAGTTATTATATTATGCTCCATTCCAAAATAATCTACCTCAACACTTCTAATGATCCTCCCATCTTCCCTATCCTTCCCATTCCATCTCCCATAGTTCTCCACCTTTGGGTGCTTTTAGACAGCAATCTTAAACCCTGTACTCTACTGCTATGGCCGCTACTGCTAAGGCTGCTTGCCTTAACCTGCTGAGTATTGGAACGATCTGCTATAATTCAACATTCCCTTCCCACAAAACGCTAATATCCACCTTTTTGCTCAATTGTCTCAATTACTGTTCTGGCCTTCTTTTGGGTCTTCCCTCTCTATTCATTCTCCCCTCTAAAAGTGGCTCTATTGGGGGGGATTCTTCGACTTTAAATGGCTGAATTACATTTGGCCAAATATGTGTTTACCTTTTTTGTTACTATAAAATGTGAGGGGGTATTCCCTGCAAACACCCTCACCTTTCCCCTCTTTTTTATTTTTTTATTTATTGTGATATAATTAAACCATTCACCTTTCTTTATATAATAAGTATATCATATGAATAAAAATACAAAAAAAGATTACAAGAAATACCTACCCCTTCTTTCTATAGAGTTAAACCAAATCCCCAATCTATTTTCATTAACCACGCTCTCTTCAACCTCCTCTTCCATCTTCACTCCTAGACTCCGGGCTAGATGGTGATCTATGCTCCGCCAGTCACTTTTCAGATTCCTACTGCTTGTCCTCAAATCGGTCCCTGATATGACTCTTCTTACTTAGTCAATACTCTCTCACTACACCCCCTCCCACACTCTTCACCCTTGTGCCGCGCACAATCTACCAGTTCCCCATCTCCCGTGTTCTGCCTCTTTTTTTTCGTTCTTTTGTCCTTCTTTCCCCTTTCAATGGAACTCACTTCCTCCAGAAACCCAGAATGCTTCCAGAATGCTTCCACCATCCCGGCATTCAAATCCGCACTGAAACCCCCTCTCCTTCCCCAGGAGAACTCTCCACATGCACTCCCCTGGGGTCAGGACACCTGAACCTCTCTGGCAGGACGTAGGCACTCTCAATAATGTGAGCATGTAATTATCTTTCCCCCTCTAAATAATGCTCAGGGACTGTACTCTTCTGACCCCACCGAAAGATCCCAGTATTGTTACCCTGCACCACTGAATCATGAACCAGTCGTTGAACACCTATGCCTTGGGAAAGGACCTTGTTAAGGGGGTTATCTGAGCCTCTTATTCCTAGATGTAGCATTTCTGTTACTATAATAAATAGAAATACACAAAAATACAAATACTCGCCTGACCTTCTTGGCCTGATTAGAACTCAGGCTGCCAAAGAGTAAAAGGTCTATGGGTAGGTTTACTAGATAACTCCATGTCCCCAAGAGTACCATAACCCAATTCTCAACTTTAATTTTTCCAAGAATTGCACTCTGGGAGGTGAAGTCTTGGGTCACATCAAATGAGTAAAATGGAATAAACTAAAGTGATAGTTAAGCCCGGGATTAGAAAAGGACTGCCTACCGGTGACATCGACTCATCTGGTAAATGTACTATGGGCGAACTGAAAGCTGCCACGGCAGGCAGATAGCAAAAATGGGATTGGCTTAAACCCACCTGCTGGCGTCCATTCTGAAGCCCCTCTCTGCTCAGAAATCTCTGGATTAGCCCATACATTCCCCAAACTATGTGGCTGCTGGGAAGGAAATGGAGTGGGAGTCGACAGGTATATAACAGCAATGAACATCTTTGACTCACCACTCCTTTGGGGTCCTGCCAGGCAGTCAAGGTCTCGTCAGGTTTTCGCAGCACACCCAGGTCAAAGCTTCGATGGCCCCCATCATCAGCACTCCGCCTCCGGCCTTCCGCCCCTCTCTTGGAACGACCTTCCAACTTCTTGACCTGTCGTTCCACTTTGTTGCCCCCGCTCAGTTTGCGCACAGGGTTGGTGAACCACTTCTTTAGGGTGCTGACTGAACGCCGTGACCCGGGAGAGCTTGGGGCAGAGCTGGTGGAGGGCTGTGGTTGAATGGATGCCACGGAAGTGGAGATGCTGCCATCACTGCCAGCGATTGAGTAGGACTCTGCGGAGGAAGAAGCAGCGCGGGTTACTGAACGGTGCATAGGAGGCCCCCAAGCTCTTCCCTCCCCAAGCCGAGCACAGGTGGATCAGACTCCTCAAAAGGGAGGGAATTTCTCTGATCCCAGCATATACCCAATATCTATATGACATCCTGAAGAAAGATGAATATTGCCCAAAAACCTTCTGAAAACATAACCAAGTGTTGGGAATGAGTGAAGCATTCTGGGGTTCAAAAATGAGGCATCCCTGAAATCATTTGTTTTCAAACTTGGGTTTTCGAGAAATAAATATATTCATTACTTATAAATCTGATGTTGACAGAGACAGGTGAATCCTCAAAATACCCCAAAGTAGACGCTGCAGACTCCAGGTGTGGGCGGAGGTTGTTTCTGGTGGGCAGTCGGTGGTGCAATAGATAGATGGGCGCAGCCCATGCCTGGAGGTTTCTTCCGGGGTTACGTGGGCCTGTGGCCATGCCTGCCGTCCATGGGCAGTGGCCACTATGGGTTACTTGGGTGAGTCTGGAGTGTAACTGAAGGCCATGCCCCAGCCAAAGTCATCCCTGGCCATGGTCACATGCATTGGCTAGTGCCCACTTCAGAGGGTGCTGGGGGATAGCCCTGGCAACTTCCAGAACCTATGTCCAGTGCTCACTTTTGGTGGCAGGTTACGGCCAAAGGTGCTGTTCTGGACAAAGTGGCCGCGTGGCATGGACAGTGCTCACTAGTGGTGGCGTGGGCTTCTCCGGGCAGAGCTAAACGCCCTGCCCTGGGTAAACAGCCCACTGGCCGTAGCTGCAGACTAATCCCAGTGGACTAATCAGTGGATTGAGTGGTTTAGCACTGCCTGAGTCAAAGTCAAAAGACATCTGAAAATGCCATATAGCACCTCCATAAGGCAGGTGTCTGCAAACGTTGGCCCTCCTGGTATTTTGGACTCTGATTATCATGATCCCTGCACGTTAACTATACTGTTATGGGGTGACGGGAGTTGCAGTCCAAAACATCCGGAGAGCCAAAGGTTGCAGGCCCCTGCCATAGGGCTTTTCCAGAACCTGGGGAGGGCAAGGGAATGGTGTGCCCCAGAGCAGTGAAATAACCATGTCTCACAGGGGGGGAAAGGCAGGATGTGGTGCAGTGTTTGCAGATCTGGATGTGGGCCTGTGGACTGGAGAGGACAGGGTTACGGAAATGTGTGCAATCCCAGACAAACTTTGAGTGACATTGAATAATTCAAAAAGACAATAATGGGATGACGAAAACTCTGGTCTCATGGACAGAATTACTTGAAACTTTCCAGAATACATATACATCCCACGTGAAATATTTTGGAATGTTTTCATGGGTTTCTGTGCAGGAGGTGAAAGTTATAGGGTTTCGTAAATGGAGGTTTCTCCTGAAACTCTGCCCTCTATTAATGGAACTGCATGAAACATTTCTAAACCTCATACTCGTTCCACGTTGATTTGTGTTGGCCAATGTTCGTGAAGTCCCATATATGGGGGGGGGGTATTATCTGCATATGGGGGCTGCTGAGTGGATATGGGGTTCCTAGGACATGGCCTGTGACCCAGCCCTGTCACTGTGGAAACCCTGTCAAAGTAGGCAATGTGCATGTTCACGGGTGGTTTGGGGGTTCCTGGACCAAGGACTCAGTGAGGAGTCCAGGGCTGGACAAAAGTGCCCACCGGGCATGGCTGCATGTAGGTAGCTTTGGTACGATATTGCAAACCATTAAACAAATAATTAAAATTCAGTTAAATAACTTGGGTTTAAGTGATGTAATTGTTATATTTTCTAAAGAAAAAAACGATAGCAATTAATTGAACAAACTTTGCTAAAGTAACACACTATGGTTGCAGCCCAAGACAACAAAACCCCAAAATTGCTATGGTATGGATTCTAAAACAGCCCTAACACCACCACCTTCATGCACTGTTTATGACACCAGACATGCCAATGGAAAGGGCATGCATGTAACCAAACTGTATGCCAGTCTTCAAAAACATAAAATGCCTAGTTTAAAAATAAAATGCTTGTGTCTTGTTTACATTTCATAGGAGTGCCAAGACCAAACTAAATGCGTATGGGCTGTTACATTGCACGTGAGGGCCAGATAACATTCACACCAAGTCCTGATTTCCAGAGGAAACACCGTGCGGAGCGACGTCATGAGCAATGCATGCTGGGGGCAGTCTTCTGACTGGTTTAGGGTGGCACTAGTGGAGTTATGGTTGATTTAGAAACCGTCCCTGTCAATGTGTTTACCAAGTTTTGTTCACGAATATATGCCAATCTAGCTCTCTGTGGTTCTGATTGGCAAAGTGGTCATCAATGGGATTGCGCCATTCTGCAAAGAGGTGTGTGTCAGGTGCCAGATTACAGAAACTATGCACCAGTGCAAGTGCAAAGTTTGCACGGTATTAGCACTAGGGCAAAGTTTGCCCTATTTTTAAAAACTTTGGGAAACATTAAAAAACGATTGCACCTCGAAAACTGCAGTTTGGCATATTAAAAGCACCAGGGCAAAAATTGCCCTAGTGCTAATACCATTCCGTATTAGCACTAGGGCAAACTTTGCCCTGGTGCAAAAATGTAGTGAAAATGCATCTTTTTAGCACTAGGGCAATATTTACCCTGGTGCTTTTAATAAGCCAAACTGCACTTCCTGAGGCGCAATGGTTTTTCAATGTTTCCCAGTGTTTTTAAAAATAGGGCAAACACTGCCCAAGTGCTAACACTGTGCACACTTTGCACAGGTGCAAAGTTTCTGTAATCTGGCCCAAGGTGTCCATCTCCGTGGGAGAGAGCCGCTTTGTCAAGTGCATGTTTGCTGGAGCCAGCCCAGCCATTGTGGTAGCAGCATAGCCAGAGCAAAAAACAACAACATCTTGAAAGGGGCCAGAGTTTTTCTGGGAAAGACGCTATCAAAAAAGAGGAAAATATGTTATTATGCCACCATTGACAAGAGGCTATTTTTCAAATGTTAACATGTATTTGTTAATGATGACTTCCAGTATATATGCCAGCCCTAAAAAGAATGTAACACGTGTCTTACTGAGCAACGCACATGATCAAACCCCTGGAATAATTATGTGCATTATTTTCTGATAGTTTATCATTCCAAGATGGTACACTGCTATTGTACTCTTTCGAAATCCCCCTGGAAGTGCAAGGGAGGAAATAGAAACCACGAGGTTTCCTGAAATTTAAAATTAGTGTGACAACTTTCACTGCATCACTATTGTACGCTGCCTTGCTTCCAGAGAACTGTACAAGGGCGGGGCGGCTGGCAGGGGATTAGGCTCAGTGTGACCATGCACAGACATCTTTAGAGAAATTCTCAATATATAATTCAGTAACAAAGATCAAAACTACCTGCTCGGGCTAATCTGCTTTTTGATGTGTAAAAAAGGGCTCGGTTGTATCGGGCCTCTAATGTATGCTTCTGCAGTTAGTCCCTTCAGAAATGTCAAGTCATTTCTAGGGCAAAAACTGCTCAAGCCAATTTCACCATCTATTAAAGTCCTATGCTGTGTCATCTTTTTTCATAAACAGTGAAATCCAGCTCAGACATGTGTCATATATGGATCCCATTCACATCCTTATTCAAAACCCATCCTTATCTCTCTCCCCTGCTCTTCTTCAGCTAGAAACCTTGCTGTCATCTATGACCCTTCTCACACCTTCTCTACTTTAATCTCCAAAACTGGAACACCAGCTCGTCTCAACCTCCAAAATATTAGGAAAATCAGGGAACTCCTTCCTTTCAACACTACCAAGAATCTGATAATCACTCGTCTCCTCTACTCTAGACAACTGTGCCAGCATCTTTTTTTGGTCTACCCAACTATGCTTTCTGTCGTCTCGACAAGATCATTAACTTCGCTACCAGGACTCTCTTTGAACTTCCTCGCTTCACACCTACTTCCTCGTACCTTCACCAGGCTGGATGGCTGATGCAAAACAGGGCCAGATTACAATTTCTTCTCCTGGTTCACAAATCTATCCATGATAAGGCAACACTGTATCGATCCTCCTCTATCCAACTGCACAAGCCTCCTCGTAATCTCTGCTTTGCCTCCTCGACTACCCTTGTGGCTCCTCGCCCTCCCTGTATGTCCTCCCGCTTCTGCTCTTTCTCTCGTCTTTCTCCACTTCCATGCAATTCTCTACAGTCCACACAGATTTGTTCAAAACCAAACTAAAATCCTACCTCCTCGGACTGTGAGTAGCCTCTTAGCCTACCTCTCATCTGCCTTCTAGCTAACATTTTTCCCTCGCCTCTAACCTTACTCTGGTGGTCATCACGAGTTGGGCAGAGGGTAACAATGCAGCGGTAGCGCTATTACCACCGCATTACTGCCTGCCCAATCCCAAATTGGGCAGAAAGTTTGAGATTAAATGTGCCCATTTTCGGCACTATTAGCTCCGCACAAATAGCACCCAAAAAGCCCCATTTGGTCCAATGGACCCAATGGGAATGCTGATTTATATATTTATTTTTATTTATTTACATTTATATAGTGCTCAGCGGCCCTGGGGCATCGTAGCGCTGAATTTACCGCCCCACCACAAATGGGGATCTGATGCTAATTGTGGCAGACCTGGTTGCAGTAACGCTATTTGTGTTGGGCGATATCTCGGCGGATTTAGCGCCGGAATACCGGTCAACTCATGACAGAGCCCTCTGTCCCTCACTTCCTCTGCCTCCACTCTAGTGCTTCACCCATCATGTGACCATCCCGAACACAGCTGACTGTACTGCCTACCTGCACCTAAAAATGTCCAACATTAGTTGTCCTTAACCTACTTATGTCCACCCATGTGTTGTTGCCTGTGTTCTTCCATTTACGCCCCTCCAAACCTGGTCAGACTGTCCTCAAACTCACCCCATTGTAAGAAGCTTGCTGCTTGCTTTCAAATCTGATTTCTTATATATTGTACGTTCTTTTGTGATCAAAAGAGCATTGTTCCTCCTGTATATAAATACATGTATTTTATCAAACCTATACTTTAAAAAAGACTTGTTTTTTAAAAAAAATTCTGCTTACTTTTTTTAAGACGTCTAATTCTTATTTCAAACTGCTGCCGTTTTTAAAAGATCAGCACACTTTTTACTCAAAAACGGAAGTATAATTGTTTCAAATAATGATGAACTCCTATCGGAAAACACAAGAGCTCCTGACATGTCGGGATGTATTCTGCATACTTTACAGAGTTCTGTGCACCATCTGTAAGGTGTATGGCATATCATACGAACATAACACAACCGATACTTCTGCAAACCTTCTTGCTAATCTTGTCTATGACGTGCATGTTCAGGAGGCGAGGAAGTGCAAAGTGCTATGTGTCCCCCATCGTGGGATTCTGGGTTTAGAATAAAGCTCTGCCGAGCGCAGGTCGTGGCGAATGCCGCGATGCACATTGTGCAAACCCGCTGCATTATACAGCCTTGTTTTGCATGGGATTCAAATTCACCAACAAGAACAAAAATCAATGAAGCCGCAGGACTGAACCGTGACAGCGTGGCGCCTATTTCCCCCTGACTCCCACCCCTCTGCAATTGCTTGCTCCCCCGGGGCCAGGCACAGTTACCTGGCACGAGGAGGGAGGGGCCTCGCGTTTCCATGGGTACGGGAGATCTCTACGCTGCGTTATCCTGCAGGTCCCCGTCCGCTCCGGAGGTTTGAGGTGGCCCTCGTGGGTATAGGGTCATTGATTGCTTCACACAAGGCAGCTGCACGCATGATGCTTAAAGAGGAAGAGTGGTCAAGGGAAGAAGGAAATGAAGTAGAGCAGAGACGGCCATGAGGAATGGAGGGAAAGGGCGAGGAAAGACAGAATGCCTTTGGGGGATGGAGTGATGGATTGATAAGGGGACATAAGGAGCTCTGATGAAAGGAGGGACAGGACACAAAAGAGAGACAGAGAGAATATGATCATGGAATGGACAGGGTGATGAGAAGCAGAAAGCCTTCTAGGTGGGCGAGAGGGGGGAGAGGGAGCACAAGAGCGGGGCTGATGGTTTCAGGAATAGGGGGAAGTAACAATAGGTGCCTGTGATGAATGGAAGAACAAGGTGCTGAGTACAGGGGGGTGGGTGGGGCGCAAAGAACCCGTTCTGGAAAGAGTGGAAGGCGGAGGAGAGGCAGCAAACCTCTGATGAATACAGGAATGGAGAGAAGCACAGGAGAGATCTTTCATGAAACGAGCGACCAGCGAGGAGGAGTGACAACAAAAGCTGAGACTGAGGAGAGGAATGTGAAAGTGGCTGAGAAGAGACACCTAGCATGCAGGTCCCCGCCATCAAAACAGTATAGACACTTCACTACTTCAATCCCAACTATAATCCCCAGGATCCAGGCAACAGAGGCCCAAGTTTTGACCCACGTCTCCTAAGTCTAAGAGACTTTTCTCAACTGCCTCAAATGTCTGATATTGAAATGACTGCACAGTCCTCCAGGGAGGCAGCGCTACAGATAGGGTCCCCGTAGATCTGTTTAAATACGAGCCTGCGATCAGGAATAGATTGGTTAAATACCGTCTTAGAGCCATTATCTTGAAAGGGGAACTGTCCAGACTCTTGGACGAAGAGCTGTATCCTTCCAATATTTAAGAAGAGAGACTACTCCCATCTTAGTATCATCCAATCTTGTTAATTGATTCCGAGATCCACATCTTGGGCACGGTCTTATGGAAAGGCTGGAAGTATGATGGTCGGAGCAAAGATTATCTCCCCCAGTTCAGCACTGTTTTTGATGGAGCAAAATGTGCATCTATGTTTAGCGTTAGAACTACGTGCTTGGGATTGATGTCCGGTCATTTGTTCGAAAATAAAAGATTGAATGAGCATTTGATCGAATCAAAATGGTCAAAAAAAAAGGTCGATTTTTTTTTATTTATTTCTATTTTTATTTTTTAGTTTTGGTTGCTTAAAAAATATTTTTAATAAAGAAAAAGGGTGGGATGGTGGGGGAACCCCCCCATAAAAAAAAAAAAAATTCGACCTTTTTTTTCCGACCATTTTACTTCGCTCAAATGACTGGTAACCCTTGGGATTCATGGACCTCAGTCGAGCGGTGGGCATGCTGATGGGGTGCTTCTCCGCTATATCCCAAAGGAGATGGGAATGGAGACCACATAACTATATCAGATTATGCAAATGTACCAACATCAGGGGCTATTGTGCTCTACGGTTTAAGGGAGGGCTCCACAGAAAAGCTCAGTGTTAAGCGCGGAGTCCGCCACACTTTTTAATCTATATCTAAATGAAAAGCAGGTCACCTTACTAAAACCAACGATATATCATGGGTGGGAGGTACGCTTCTCCTGCTATTACTCAATGCAGATGGCATAGCCCTTTTGGCTCGTACCCCAAGAGCTTGGCAGAGTTTAATTATATTATATGCAGAATTCATGTGCTTAGGAAAAGTAACTCCAAATGCAATGAAACCAAGAGTGATACATATAGCAAAGAAAGGGTCCCAAACGTTCTACTTTTCATGTACAAATTGTGAAATAGTGCCCTAATATTGGAATTGAATTATGTAGGGCTTAGAACCTCAGGGGAGTTGTCATTGTCAGCCCGGTCAACTGTTTGGTGGGATTTTAAACTTTTTTATATAGCTCTAGAGGTTCTGCCCTTGACTCAGGAGAGACTATTTATAAGGAAAGGGTGATTTTAACAGCAATGCACTGAAGTGGAATATGTCTAGTACCACCCCCGAGTAAATACATGGAGATTCGATTGCAGGAGCGAATCTGGGAGTGGTGCCTGGTACCCGGGCAGAACTGATACATTCTGTTTCTAGACTAGAGCATGACATGAAGAGGAATCTGTCCAAATCAAGAAGCCCGCTTAATCCAGTCTTTCAGTAGTGATGCCCGTAACCATTCCTCACAAAGTGGAAAAGGGCCTGCTAAGGGTGGCATGTGGCCCTCTACTTGAAAAGAGAACTAAAGTTGTTAGAAAGCATATAGATCTTTTGAACCAATTGGGTAAAACATTTTTTGAAAATAACTGGGAAAGTCTTCTTAGAAAGCGTGACTTCCTTCGGCCCAAACTGCAGTCTTGTGCCCTACTTTGACACAAATAAGCAATTGTTAATGTAGGTGATGGGTAACAAAAGCGAGATTTGAACAATTGCCAATCATCCAGGAAGTGACTGGTCAATGGGCCAACAGCCAACATGAATACTCCTTTTGCAGCTGTGATCGCATCGAAGTAGACACTGCCAGGCACATGCTTTTATTTAATACAAAATATAGCACTTTGAAAAAGACATGTTTACTCGTGTATTTCAAAGATTATGGCTTATGCTCAATGTACAGTGGCCTGCCACATCCAGTCTTTCAACCACAGAAATTCCACAGTAGAATGTCTTTACCATGCTTGTTTACTGATTTGTTGCTGCAAAACGGAGGGGGGAGTTTGGGAGAGGCAATATATGGCTGGGCGGGGGGCAGGGGGTTGGTGGGGGGGATTCAGTAGCATTTTGCAGCAAAAAAATGTTTTTAAGAAATGTAGTTACAAATACTGTGATGAAATATCTGCAGTAAAACACATGAAACTCGCTTTCCAACTTTTACTTTCCATGTGATTAAAGAAACGGGAAGTCATTGTTCCCTTGTGTTTCATGATAGAAGTCAAATAGTTACTGGGACAAGGAAATAAGGAGGGGAAGGGGAATTAGTAGGAGTGTAATGTTCTGTTGCTCTGTGGCATTCCTGGTTAGTATTAAAGAAAAGGTGAGAAGTTGTACTTAAATAATTATAATTGTTTTTACTGAAAAATATCTTTATTAATGTACATTTTAAGGGCGAATTTTGCTATATTTAAAGTTGGTGTTGTATGTGCTGTAAAGCTTTCCTAAATTGTGTCAAAACAAACTATTTAAGGAAAGCAAGTTATGTGGCCTCAAGGGCTGAGAAGAGTAAAATAACAGGAGCTGGGTAGAGAAATGTGGCTTCCACGTGGCTTTCTCAAAACCAGCAGTGTTATTGTTAGTCATTTCTGTTCGAAATTGACATCCCAGTTCTTCAAATGAATGCAAATGCAAAGGCAGGGGGAAATAACAGGACAGGGAATAAGGCATCACGAGTGGAGAGGTGGGTCAGAAATGTTACAATAAGGGCCAATGAAAGGAACGTGACAACAGCTGAGCAAAGCAAGGCATCAACAAGGGCTGAGACTGGGAACATGACAGTGCAGGTCCAGGGGAGCAATTGGGCAAGAAGGACTGGGAAGAGCAATGTGAAGAGGGGTGCAGCAAGGGCTGTAGGAGGGATGTGAGAGGGGCAGAGAAGAGGAATGTGACAAGGGCTGAGAAAAGGAATGTGAGAATAAGTGCTGAGAAGAGGAACCTGAAAACACTAGATGGGGGCATAGCCCTGTTCTCACACACCCCTTAGAATGCCTTTCACTCCATTTGGGCGAGTGCTTGATCAGAGGTGGAGCCGTGTGTCCTGATTTGAATCAGTGACTTCCCAGGATACTGGCCCCAGAATCAGGACGTCTCCACATAGACAGTAGGGAAGGGAGAGCTGAGAATGGCTGCCAAGGCATGCCAAGATCGCACCACCAGACACTGGCCCCGGAATCGGGACATCTCCATAGACAGTGATGAAGAGAGAGCTGAGAATGGATGCAGAGGTGTGCCAAGATCGCACCACCAAAGACAATGGCCCAGCGTGAGGACATCTCACCATACACAGTGAGGAAGGGGGAGCTGAGAATGGATGCCAAGGTGTGCCAAGATCGCAACACCACGGACACTGGCCCCCAGAGTGAGGACATCTCACCATACACAATGAGGAAGAGAGAGCTGAGAATGCATGCTGAGGCGTGCCAAAATGGCACCACCACAGACAATGGCCCCAGAATCAGGACATCTCCCCATACACAGTGAGGAAGAGAGAGCTGGGAATTTATGCCGAGATGTGTCAAGATTGCATGGTGGGGCATGCCAAGACCGCACCACCACAGACACTGGCTCCAGAATCGGGACATCTCCATAGACAGTGAGGAAAAGAGAGAGCTGAGAATGGATGCTGAGGAGTGCTAAGATCACACCACACACACACTAGTCCCAGAATCAGGACATCTCCATAGACAGTGAGGAAGAGAGAGCTGAGAATGGATGCCGAGATGTGCCAAGATCGCACCACCACAGACACTGGCCCCAGAATCGGGACATCTGCCCATAGACAGTAAGGAAGAGAGAGCTGAGAATGGAGGCAGAGGTGTGCCAAGATCGCACCACCACAGTCACTGGGCCCAGAATCAGGACATATCCCCATAGACAGTGAGGAAGAGAGAGCTGAGAATCCATGCTGAGGCGTGGCAAGATCGCACCACCAGACACTGGCCCCGGAATCGGGACATCTCCATAGACAGTGAGCAAAAGAGAGCTGAGAATGGATGCCGAGATGTGCCAAGATCACACCACCACAGACACTGGTCCCATAATCAGGACATCTCCCGATAGACAGTGAGGAAGAGAGAGCTGAGGATGGATGCCACGGCGTGCCAAGATCACAGGCTGAGACGTGCTAACATCTCACCATCATAGACAATGGCCTCAGAACCAGGACATCTGCCCATAGACAGTGAGGAAGAGAGAGCTGAGGATGCATGCCAAGGCGTGCCAACAATCAAACCACCACAGACACTAGCCCCAGAATCGGGACATCTCCATAGACAGTGAGGAAGAGAGATCTGAGAATGGATGCCAAGGCATGCCAAGATCGCACCACCACAGACACCGGCCCCAGAATCGGGACATCTTCATAGACAGTGATGAAGAGAGAGCTGAGAATGGATGCAGAGGTGTGCCAAGATCGCACCACCACAGTCACTGGGCCCAGAATCAAGACATCTCCCCATAGACAGTGAGGAAGAGAGAGCTGGGAATTTATGCCGAGATGTGTCAAGATTGCATGGTGGGGCGTGCCAAGACCGCACCACCACAGACACTGGCTCCAGAATCGGGACATCTCCATAGACAGTGAGGAGGAGAGAGCTGAGAATGGATGCTGAGGAGTGCTAAAATCACACCACACACACACTAGTCCCAGAATCAGGACATCTCCATAGACAGTGAGGAAGAGAGAGCTGAGAATGGATGCCGAGATGTGCCAAGATCACACCACCACAGACACTGGTCCCAGAATCGGGACATCTGCCCATAGACAGTAAGGAAGAGAGAGCTGAGAATGGAGGCAGAGGTGTGCCAAGATCGCACCACCGCAGTCACTGGGCCCAGAATCAGGACATATCCCCATAGACAGTGAGGAAGAGAGAGCTGAGAATCCATGCTGAGGCGTGGCAAGATCGCACCACCAGACACTGGCCCCGGAATCGGGACATCTCCATAGACAGTGAGCAAAAGAGAGCTGAGAATGGATGCCGAGATGTGCCAAGATCACACCACCACAGACACTGGTCCCATAATCAGGACATCTCCCGATAGACAGTGAGGAAGAGAGAGCTGAGGATGGATGCCACGGCGTGCCAAGATCACAGGCTGAGACGTGCTAACATCTCACCATCATAGACAATGGCCTCAGAACCAGGACATCTGCCCATAGACAGTGAGGAAGAGAGAGCTGAGGATGCATGCCAAGGCATGCCAACAATCAAACCACCACAGACACTGGCCCCAGAATCGGGACATCTCCATAGACAGTGAGGAAGAGAGATCTGAGAATGGATGCCAAGGCATGCCAAGATCGCACCACCACAGACACCGGCCCCAGAATCGGGACATCTCCATAGACAGTGAGGAAGAAAGAGCTGAGAATGGATGCCGAGGCGACAATCCTCGTGGGCGGTCTCTGCCCGCCTCTCCACCGAACATGCCCATCGCTTGGGCACACAATGCACTTATCAAGAACTGCCTGCGTTCCGCACCTTTCCTTCACCCCACGCCCCCGGAGAGGCAGGGGAGGCGCGTGAAATGCTGAAAGCACCGGGGACTCCGGCTGCCAACGCAGGAGAGCGCATGCGTGCTGCATTCGCCGGGGGCACGCGAGGGCAGAGGAAGCCGAGACTAGAAGGCGAGAGCGCGCGAGAGAGAGAGACGGATAGAGATTGGGAGCAGAGGATTAATGGGAACTGAGCCAGTGGGCGAGGGAATGAAATAGGGAGACACGGGGAAAGAGTGCGAGGGGGAGGGACATGGAGAGGCGGGTTGATGGTGGGAGTGCACAGTAAAGGGAAAGAAAGGCATAGAGAAAGAAGGTGGGGGTGCTAGGATTTACAAACGAACGCATAATACTCTATCAAGGCCGCCCAGCCTGAAGCCCAAGATGCCATTACAGATTGTAACGCATAAATGCTGCTCGTTAGTTGTTTATAGTACATGGTTTAGTTTCACATGCCATAACAAGTTGGGTCTTACTTTGAAACATGAAAATGTTTGTTCAAGGCCACAGTTAATACAGAATTGAATGTATCCCTCTGAAATCAACACAAGAGAAATCCCAATGAGCTCGTGTTGAATTTACTCCGAGGGGAAAGTTCTTGCTATTAATGTTTTTTTTTTTTAACATGAACTCATGCATTCTGTGAATTATGGGCAGACTAGCCATTGTTGTTGTTTGCTCGTAATGAAGGGCTGTTTTGATAAGTGGATGGCACCACGTTGCTACATCGCCAGGCTTTTTTTCGCATAGTTTTTTGCCGAACATTTTCGGCTGGAAAAGCTCATCCGAAAATATGGGTTGGGGGGTGGGTAAGGGGATATAAGGTGTAGCAGTGCGTGGAGAATAGGTGCTAGATAACCCATGCACTCTTGAGGTTGGTAGGAAGTATGAATCAGGGCTTGATAAAGGGTGCCAATGAAGGGGCGCAGTCCCTGATCACGGTGGCTGGGCAGGTGTTTCCTTGGCATCTTGTGGGGTTCAGACTTTGGATGATGCACAGAGTTTCTTGTGATGAGAATGGCTTGAAGTGGAATACCAGAGGTGCAGGTAGTAATGCTGTGGTCTTAGAAGGGGCGATTAGGGTAAGGGAGGTCTGTTTTAGCAACATCCTATTCTGAAGGGAGGCCAGTTTTTCAAGCAGATGTCTTTGGGCGTGGTTTGTGTTTCTAGGTCGTGTAGAATATCTAAGAGTTCTTGGGAGCTAGAGCTGGAGTTTGCGATTCTTTCATTGTAAGTGGATTTTATAGCCAGGAGGAGGGTGTTTATGTAAGTTTTGGCTGTTGTTAGGAAGTTACTTTTATTCAAGGCAGATGGTGAGTTCTTCCAGGTGGTTTTGGCTTCTGGTTTTGTTTAGGCGCAAGGCTTCGAGGCCTGGGGTGAAACAGGAATTACAGTGAGAGAGGGGTTTGGCTTTTCTCTGAGTGACCGTTGCCACAGTATCAATGGCTTTTGCCATGGTTGAGTTGTAGATCTCGGCCAGGGCTCTCGGTTTGTCTAGCATGGCTGCTGAGAGGGTGATAATTTCTTATAGCAATGGTAGGATATTTGTTGTTGTGATGTTTTTTGAATTGCACGAGAGGCTGGGGGCTTTCAGTCGATAGTATTGGGGAGGTTCTTCTGTGTGGGAAGGCTGAATGTTATGATGTTGTAGTCTGACCACGGGCAGGATTTGTTCGTAGGTTATAGAAATTGGGCAGTGCCTCTCAACAAGCCTTGGTGTGGGTGGGGCTGTGAATGTGCTGGGTGAAGCCAAGTCAAGTACAGTTAGTCAGTTGGAAAGGGAAAGGAAAAGGGCGTTTCTGTCATGAGTGTCATTGATTCCCAGGTTCAGGCCACCCAGGAGAAGAATTTGTGATGAGGGCTTGGAGTTGGAAGCTAGGACCTGTAGGAAGTCTTCTTCGAATGTGCTACATGGATGGTTAGTGTTGAGGTTTGAGAGAGGGTGATTTTCAGGGACAGATGGTCCTTGGCATTGCCAACTGTTCTGTCTACTATTCCGTACAATGAATGGCCAACAGCCAGAATCCACCAAGAACTACTCCTGTATCATCAGAGTCCCTTATGGGTTATCACCCAGGCGGGCTCCAGCAAACACTTCTCATGGAGAATCAGAGTCCTTTAGAGGTTATGCTCCAGCCAGCATCCACCAAGAACTACTCATGCAGCATCAGAATCCTTTACAGATTATGACCCAGATGGGATTCACCAAACACTACTCATGCAGCATCGGAGTTTTTTGTAGTTTATGACTGAGTGTGGTGCCACCAAACACTACTCGTGGAGCATCAGAGTCCTTAACAGGTTACGCTCAAGCCAGCATCCACCAAGCACTACTCCTGTAGCATCAGAGTCCTTTAGAGGTTACGACCCAGCTGGGATCCACCAAAAACCTCTCATGGAACACCAGAGTCCTTAACAGGTTATTCTCCAGTCAGAATCCACCAAGCACTCCTTGTGTAGCATCGAATCCTTTACAGGTTATGACACAGCTGGGTTCCACCAACCACTACTTGTGAACCATCAGAGTCTTTCATGGGTTATGATCGAGCCATGATCCACTAAAAACTACTCACAGAGCATTAGAGTCCTTTATGGTTCATGGCCGAGCCAGGATCCACCATTCACTACTCATGGAGCATCAGAGTCCCTTATAGGTTATGCTCCAGTCAGAATTCACCAAGCGCTACTCCTGTAGCATCAGGGTCCTTTAGAGGTCACGCTCCAGCCAGAATCCATCAAGCACTACTCCTGTATCATCAGAGTTCTTTAGAGTTTCTGACCCAGCTCGGACCCATCAAGCACTGTTTATGGAGCATCAGAGTATTTTGTGGTTCATGACCAAGCCAGGAGCCACCAAACACTACTTGTGGAGCATCAGAGTCTTTAATGGGCTATGACCCGGCCAGGATCCACTGGACACTACTCATGATGCATCAGTGTCTTTTATGGGTTATGACCTGGCTGGGATCCACCAAACAATACTCATGGAGCATCAGAGAATCCTTTATGAGTTACAACACAGCCAAGCTCGACCAAACACTACTCATGGAGCATCAGAGCCCTTCTTCGACTTCTCACCCTATTAACAGCACATTTGGAGGCTATTGGTTGTCAGTTGCATGCACCTTGGTAGATGTCCCAACTGATGCTTGACTGCGCCATAGTGGGCATAAACACAATCTGCTTTCCTTCGGGTGGGTACGGGCAGAATTCTGCCCCATTACCTGAATGTGAGTGGGTATATATAGAGCGCAAATATACAACCGAAGGGCTCTTGTTACCGAATACCAATGAGGTCAGGGAAAGCGGCAACAAAATGAAAAACTCTGAGAAAACAGCCAGATTTGCAGAAAGAAAGATGTTTGAACTGTGAATACGTAGTGAGAGCGAGTGAGTTTCGAAAGTCTCGGGCAAGGACTGAGAAGGACTAAGAAGGACTGAGAAAGACGAACTTCATGAACCAAGACTGTGTTACCTGGGGGCCCTCCCTAGCAAGGGGCTGAGCCAGAGTAAGGGATCTGGAGCGATGCCAATTTTGAAGTTTCTCCAGAGTGAAGTTTCACTCTGGACACACTTCAGAAGTGGCTCTGCTGTCTTGTGAAGGTCAGAGTCATATAAGGACAAACTTTCTGAACCAAGTCTGTGTTACCCAGGGACCCTACCTAGCAAGGGGCAGAGCCAGAGCAAGGGATCGGGAGCGATGCCATTTGCAAAGTTTCTCCAGAGTGAAGTTTCACTCTGGACACACTTCAGAAGTGGCTCTGCTTGCTTGTAAAGGCCAGAGCCATATAAGGACGAACTTCCATACCCAAGCTTGTGTTACCTGGGGACCCTACCTAGCCAGAGGCTGAGCCAGAGTAAGGGATCAGGAGCGATGCGAATTGTGAAGTTTCTCCAGAGGGAATTCTCACAGAGTAAGAAGCTAAATTGAAAGATTAATTTTCTCTGAAATACTGTTTAACAAATTATTCACTATTTGTACCTTTTACTATTTTTCTAAACTTATTGAAAAACAGATTCTGCATCCTTGAAAATGGTAACACAAAGTGAAATTTGGATGTTCTATTTTCATAAATGTTGGATTGTTTTGGTGCTGTCAAACCAAAAGTTCCCCTTTGCAGAAAATACACTAAAAAACAGAATCCTGAAGTTTTGTCAATGAAAGTTTTAGGATTTGTTTGAACCTCTCAAATACTGAAATGTAAGATTTGTAATTGAAATAAAAAAGCAGCAATGACATCATCGTTTTTTAAAAAAAACTGTAAAAAGAAACATCGACTTCAAAAATACGTTTCTTCCATCAATTTCACATTTGCATAACTTCTGTGCAAGAAAGGTAAAACTGTTTAATCTAAACAATTGGTCCCAGCTGGGTACTGTTTTTAGATGGCTGAACTAATGTTGGACCATCTTTTGAACCGCAATTTCATCACAAGTCCTTAAAGCCCCTCAAATTTGGAATAGGTTAGTTCGTATAATTCTTCAATGCAACTTTCTGATCTTTTCAAGTTCCTCAAGTTCCTGCATAATTGTTTTTTTTTTAAGACACGAGTTTGGCGGTAACCCTTAAGTCCGGCAGTAGCGCTATTACCGCCGGATTTAAGGGTCCGCCAAATCAGGGCTTTGGCGGAAAATCCGCCGAAAATTTGCGCTCATACCGCTGATGGGAAATCCGCCGGCGGTATGAGCGCGAAATTTCCCCATTGACCCCAATGGGGAATGGGTATTTCCCGAATGGGCTCAATGGGGAATTCCAACTCTGCCAAACCCGTGATCCGGCGCTAATAGCGCCGGTGGCTTTGGTGGTAGGGCAGAAAGCGCCAGCGCTATTAGCGCCAGCGTTACCGGCCAACTCGTGATGAGGCCAGTATCTAAAAAGACTGGTAATGGTCATCACACACAGTGACACCCGCTACTAACCCCGCCTGAATACGTCAATTTGCAATAGCTGTGAGTTTTCAGTTTCAAGTTTAAAATTGCGACAGGAAATCAACTTAATTGGAAGTGGATGCAGGGGAGGGCATGGGGCGGGGCAAGGTCCCAAAATGTGTGTTGGAAAGTCCCTAATGTGAAAACCATTGAATGTGCCTTCAGCATATTGGGTCCATAGTCGGGGGTCAGTGAGCTGCGGGGAATTCTGACAGGACACTCAATTCAGCCTTTTTGGGGATATTTCTCAAAGGCTACCAGGAATACCAGGATCTTGAACGGAATTCAAATTGTAAACTGAGCATCTGTTAGTGCCTGGAAGTGTGATGAAGCGACAGCATCAGGTTCCCTGGGACTGCGACCCACAGTGGCCTCTGAGGCGTACCTGCAGATAAATCTTGCATGTATACACAGACCTCCCATGAACCCCTTATTTTCAGTAATTTAATCTAGGAGTAAATATTTGCTGTTCAATTATGAGAAAGGAGTTTACAGCCTAACTCTCCTGTTGCAGTGGTACGGCAAACAACGCACACACAACATGTATGCAACATGCATTTGACACGAATGTCACTTGTATTGTACCCACATGTGACAGCTGTCAGTGCCTGCCATCCTGATTCCCCAGTCCCCAATAACAGGCAGCAGATCACCACTTCCATCTCTACGGGGTGCAGGGGTACCCCTTCTCACTACTGAGGTCCCAGAGGACATCATTCACTCGCACGTCAATGACCCCTCCATCCCCCACCATTATTAACTCTTCTGATGCACCCCACCTCTACCAGATCCCAGTGCCCTGTTCATTTCCAACAGGATCATATTGCCCCCCGGCCCGCATTAGGGTCTCCAATCTCCTATCCCCTATTAGGGTCTTGGTGCCCTTCTCTCCAATGAGGCTTCAAACTCTCCTCTCTATCATTTGGGGTCACCTGGCCCTCTTCTCCCCAGAAGGCCCCAAGCAACACCTTGCCCAATTAGGTCTCCACTGACTGGTGACCTCCATCAAGTCCTCTTACTTGCACTCTGGCAATCGGTACCTCTCACATCCCCTGACCTCGCACGTGACATCGCAGTTAGCATCTAGCATTTCATCACGCATGACATCCCCCATGAACTCACCAATTATATTATTGATTACATCATTGATGACCTCACACTGGAGCTTGCCAGTGACCCTCCCCCCCATAATATTGTTGATGACATCAGCCATGACGTCAGAAGATACTGAACTGAGAGGTATGCCGCGCGCAACTCGGGTAGCCATCTTGGCAGCAATATGTCCCTCAGGAAGGCGTGCTAGCAATGTCTGCTCTAGGACTCTGTGAATTTAATTCGACCAAAAGTAGAATCAGTTGGATTTTGGTACACATTTCTTTTGCAGTGAATTATGAACCGCCCAACCAGCCCCAACCCTGCTTGCGCCAAAAACCCATTCATTTGTGACAAAACAAATAAGGTCTTGGAAAAAAAAGAAAAATCCATTCCTGAAGAGAAAATCTATTTCTATTGTTCACACATTTGCATCACAATTACAAAAAAACGACTTGATACTCACGGAACATGGAGGAGTCCTGCTCTTTATACACCCTTGTAAAAAATGCATGTTCATTTATTTATTTGCAAGTTATTTATTTATTTATGTATGTTTCCACTTATTTATTGCATTTGTTGAGACGCCCAAACCCAGAGGAATCACGGCGTAGGTTACAGGTTACTTGCTGGTTGCATAGAACAAAGCACACTTAAACGGCAGGTGAAAAGGCATGAGGGAGCAAGTCAATTTGCCCAAAGATACGTTAGAACAGTATGTAGGAACACAATTAGACAGCAACGGTGACATCAGTCCTGGTTACAGTTTGAAGAAAGAGGTGTATATGCAGTGTGTGATACAACAGTGCTAGGGGTGTGTATAGGGCCATTATTGTACTTAGAATCTGTTGAATAGCCAGGTTTTTAACAGTTTCTTATAGTTGGTTAAGCACCAGCTGCAAAGGGCACAGCACATTAGTGCAATGGGGCGTTACACCTCATTGCACTAATGTACACCGAACACACGTGGCTACGCCAACAGAGGCCCTATCCATGTAGCTGCCACTGCTGGGTCCTGGAGACTCGTGGCCTGTGTGCACAGCCCTGATATTCGTGAGTAGTGTGCACACTCCTCCCACTCATGAGCTGGGTACACACTCCTAATACTCATGCCATGAGCTGGGTACACACTCTGCTGTCCATGTTCTTGGTACACAATCCTGATACTCATGAGTTAGTTACACACTATTGATTCTCATGAGCTATGTACACACTTGACCACTCAGTCAGTCAACACACTTTTATTCCGCGTTGCGCCTTCAAGTTAAAACATATTACAGCCATTGGATAAAACAAAAAAATTGTTTATAAAACGGTTAGAAAACAGAAAAGAATGCAACAATGACAGACAGTCCATCTAAAACAGTGAGGGGAGCCGTGCTTGCAGCCGCACTTGTATCAGTAGCTAGTCTTCACAGGTTTTTTCTAATAAGGGCAGAGTACTTGATTGGAGCTAGAGGTGTTTCCTTAGTAGCCCAGTCCTGTGGATATAACAGGTGGACCCGAACACCACAAAAGGGTCATTACTATGCCTCGGAAACGCCATTGTTGCTTCTGTAGCCCTGATCCCAGCTGCTCCCAAGGGAGGTTTCATTTGCATACGCCTCAGGGGCTTCGATTTGTCACATAACAACATGAAGTATGGGCCGCATTACGACCCTGGCGCTAATGGGTTAACAGCGCCGTAAAAGGCTGCGGCGCCGTTAACCCATTAGCGCCTTACTACGAGGTCCCTTTGCAGGACCCGACCTGAACGGCTGGTCTAGACCAGCCGTTAAAGTGGGGACCTGCAAAGGGACCTTGGTGCTAAGTACGGTACCGCAATTTGCGGCACCGTACTTAGCACCTTCTCCAGTCCCATTGAGCCCTATGGGGCAAAAATGGGAATGGGGAACGGCCATGGCGGCATTGGGAATTACCGCCCGGCCAACCGCGGAATGGGGTGGTAATTCCCCATTCCGCCATGGCGGAGTCGGTAAGTTACCGGCATGGACCATGGTGCTATTAGCACCATGGTCCAATGCCTGGGTCGTAATGAGGCCCAGGGGCTTCGATTTGTCACATAACAACATGAAGTGTGATATGGGCCTCATTACGACCCTGGCGCTAATGGGTTAACAGCGCCGTAAAAGGCTGCGGCGCTGTTAACCCAATAGCGCCTTACTACGAGGTCCCTTTGCGGGACCCGACCTGAACGCTGGTCTAGACCAGCCGTTAAAGTGGGGACCCGCAAAGGGACCTTGGTGCTAAGTACGGTACCGCAATTTGCGGTACCGTACTTAGCGCCTTCCCCAGTCCCATTGAGCCCTATGGGGCAAAAATGGGAATGGGGAAGGGCCAATGTTCAATGGGGAATTACCGCCCCGCCAACCTTGGAATGGGGTGGTAATTCCCCGTTGAACATTGGCGGACTCGTTACGATACCGGAACCAACCATGGTGCTAATAGCGCCATGGTTTAGCGCCAGTATCGTAATGAGGGCATAGGGCCTCATTACGACCCTGGCGGAACGGGTTAAACGGCGCCGTAAAAGGCTGCGGCGCCGTTCAACCCATTCCGCCACATTACGAGGTCCCCTCGCGGGACACGTTAAGCACGCCTGGGAAAACCAGGCGTGCATACCGGGTCCCGCGAGGGGAAGAGGGAGCAAACAACGGGCCATCTCGTAATGGCCCGTTGTTTACTCCCTCTCCCATTCCCATTCAGCCCGATAGGGGGCTGAAATGGGAATGGGGATGAACCGTGTCCGTGTCCTCGAGTGAGGAATTACCGGGCCATCCGAACTCGGAATGGTCCGGTAAGCCCTCATTACGAGGACACGGATGCAGTTTTGCCGGCAGCCATGTCGCAAATTGCGGCATGGCTACCGGCATAACTTGTAATGAGGGCCATAGTCTCTTTTGCCATCCCGTACGTTGGGCACTGATCTCCATTTGTGTAGTTCCATGATTGTGTAAAGGTAGCCACTTGGAGAGTGCCTATTCTTACGCATAAAAACCGGGATCTTTCATTTGCTGGCCAGATGTAATGCAGGCATGGCTTGGTCCCTGGTTGGCTAAGCACGAGGTACAATGGACTTCTGCACTAATTCATCTCAGGCTCCCTTGATCAAAGCATCTCAGATTTTTTGCTTTGTGCCAACGGGCTGGCCTTCAGGGTTAGCCCACAATTCACTGCCACCCACATCAAAGAGTCGTTTTTTTTATATAGCAAAACCAAGGAAGTGATTTCCTCCCATCTAGTGCCATGAGGTGGTCCAGTGCTAACCTGGAGTTTTCCAGCCATTGCTGTTTCCACAGCTTTAACCAAAACAAAACGGGTTTGAGCTTAAATTGGGCAGCCACCAGGGTGACATTGAGTTCTAAGCCTACCAAAGCGCAAGGAGCACTTTTTGGGAGTAAGACCATCTTTTTAAGAACATATGCTCGCTTTTGATAAGGTCTACTCTTGCGTGGCCCCATAATTCTGCCCCATACAGGGCCGAAGGTAAAGCCTGCTTTTCATATAGGCTCAGTGTGGGGGAAATAGCACCTCCACCGTGTCTTACATGGAAGGACTTTATTGACCCACTAAGTTTCTCCATGTGACCACTCATGATCTGGGTACACACTCCCGATACTCCTGATCTGGGTACACACTCCCGATACTCCTGATCTGGGTACACACTCCCGATACTCCTGATCTGGGTACACACTCCCGATACTCCTGATCTGGGTACACCCTCCCGATACTCATGATCTGGGTACACCCTCCTGATACTCATGATCTGGGTACACACTCCCGATACTCCTGATCTGGGTACACCCTCCTGATACTCATGATCTGGGTACACACTCCTGATACTCATGATCTGGGTACACACTCCCGATACTCCTGATCTGGGTACACCCTCCTGATACTCATGATCTGGGTACACACTCCCGATACTCATGACCTGGGTACACACTCCCGATACTCCTGATCTGGGTACACTCTCCTGATACTCATGACCTGGGTACACACTCCCGATACTCATGATCTGGGTACACCCTCCCGATACTCATGATCTGGGTACACACTCCCGATACTCATGACCTGGGTACACACTCCCGATACTCCTGATCTGGGTACACCCTCCTGATACTCATGATCTGGGTACACACTCCCGATACTCATGACCTGGGTACACACTCCCGATACTCCTGATCTGGGTACACCCTCCTGATACTCATGACCTGGGTACACACTCCTGATACTCATGATCTGGGTACACTCTCCCGATACTCATGATCTGGGTACACACTCCCGATACTCCTGATCTGGGTACACCCTCCTGATACTCATGATCTCCTGATACTCATGACCTGGGTACACACTCCCGATACTCATGACCTGGGTACACACTCCTGATGCACATGAGCTGGGCACACACTCCCTCTACACATAGGCTAGGGCCAGACTATTGATTTTCATGAACTGTGTACACACTAATACCAGTCATGAGCAGGGTATACCCTCTTGATATTCTTTAGCTGGGCACACACATTGGCTGAGTACGGATGTCAGATACGCATGAGAAAGGACCTCATTTGAGGGGGTTCAGCGGTAGCTGCTGCAACCCCAGGGTCCCTCTTGGCTACCCCCGGCTCTGTTCTTGAACCTCTACTTCAGATAGAGGTCAAAAGAGAAGCACAGAAGTGCTGCCACAAAGGAAAGTTGTGTCTTTTGCACAGTTACGGTCGGTGTGGGCCGGGTTGATGCACTTCTCGTCACAGCTTGGGCTTCATGTATGTGCTGAGTGACTAAAGGAAGCATGAGGTCAATCTGCGCTACCAAATGCCCCATGCCCACATTTAAGAATCACAATAATAGCTTTTGTGCAAATCTTACTGTGCATTCCCATGTATGCAATGACAGTATAGGTATTCCTGATATATTAAAATAATAATGATTTGCACAGAGCTTCAGGCGTTAAATCTGAAGGATGTGTTTTTCAACCTCACTTATGTGTGTTGGGGAAAATATATCTGATTGAGTGCATGTATATTTTTTTTTCCAGGATTTATAATGGGACAAGGAAAACTACAAGTCACGAAATGCACAGTTGAGTCTGTAATCCACTAGGGCAGCTCCACAATGCTCGGTCACATAGTACCTGCAAGCCAGTGTGAAAGCAGAGCCGCGCAAGAGCAGAATATTTCCATGCAAGGGACAACTGTCCAAGTCCTTCCGTATAGACTTCTGACGTAAGGCGGCCCCTGTGCACGTGCACGCTGTGCTCGAGGACGTAAAGGGACTGTTGGTTCCCCTCAATACGGCAAGAGGTGCAAACATGTCCCCCTTGGCTGGGTGCTTCGCAAGGCGCCAGAGAGATGGCACTCAAGATGCCCTTTACTGTAAGAGTGGTGGCAGGGCCAGAGAGGTCGTGATGGGGTCACCTGGACATGCAAGGCCATATCTCACACCTGGTGGCTGCGCTTAGCAAATGCTCGCAGCGCCTGGACACGCGAGGCTTCCTCTTACATATGGTGGCTACACCTATCAGATAAGGCATTCCCTGGCATGAGATGGCACTACTAGGCCATGGAGGCTTCACTTGGCATATGTTGGCAACATCTGGACATGTGAGGCTCTCCTTGTATGACTAGCAGGTGATGCTATAACTGTGACACCAGCATGGGAGACTACGCTGCGCGTATTACGCCCTCCCCAAGGGACGTGGGGCACTACTTAGCATATGATGAGTATACCTAGTGGGCAAGGCTATACCTCACATAAGATGGTAGTCACAGACCATGTAGGGCTGTACTGGAAGACGCAAGCAGTGCCCCTGGCCTCTGCTGCTTCTACTGTGTGCACCTCTGGCCTACCAAGTCCCACCCAAGTTATGTAATGGCTTGTACTTAGCTGTTTCTTAATGTATCAATCTCGAGCTTATTTTGTCATCTCTGTACTGCTACCTCATGAAGATTGTAACCTGGGTCAGCGGCTGTGTGATGTCACATCCTCTGATGTCATTGAGTGATGTCACATCCTCTTCCCCTGACGTTTTGGTGGAATGACGTCACCAGGCATGATCTTAGTAAACACTCCTTATACCCATGTACTGTCTGCGGATTCCCTCGTGGTTTCAGTGTCCAATAGAATCCTCCCCAAGTACTTCCTACACCTGCGTGCCACACAAAATGTTGCTCTCTACACACGGCTGGCAGTATTGGGCACCGGTTTCATCATTTCATCATGGCTTGAGAGCACCAAAGCTTTACCAGAGTGTGGGAGCGCATTTAAGTTTGCGTGGCTCGGGCCTCCCTTAACTGATGGCAGGATGTGGTGGCGCGCCAAGTGCTCTATTCTTGGTAGCAGAACTCTGGGATGGCATGATACAGTGAGACCAACACTGGCAATCATGCCTTCTTTCTTTCTCTGCCTTCTTATCACATTTCCCATGGCTGAAGCCCATAATGCAGTGTGCGAGTGACGACTTGGCGAGATGCAAGCGTGCCGGCAGCACATACCGGATGCAGGAGACCATAATACGCGGCCCCGATGTCATGTCTTTCCTTCCTCGAAGCAGCAATGAGGGCGCGTATTACTACGGGCAAGTGGAGAGCAGGCTTCCGGTATGCACAGATCTGCGGCCGCATGGGAAGACACGCTTCCGGGACAGGGTCCAGCAGAGAGCCTCATCCTTTGGCATGTCCTTGGACATTCGGGTCACAGCCAGGCCTTTACAGGATTTAATTTCAAGGCCAGGCCCTACCTGGGGCCAGTGGAGTAACTTTGCTGACAATGTTGTGGGAGACATGACATCTGAAGAAAAGGTGCCCCAGCCAAATGAATGGGAACAAAATAGTGTGCCATGAAAGTTGGGGGGGACAAACACCCCTGTCCCCCCCTAAAATTACACCCATTCCTGGGGCCAAGCCACCAGGGGCAGGATCCCCACCAGTGCTGGAAATGGAAAACATTGGGGTGGCAGTGGATGGGGCCGAGGGGCAAAGCCCCTGCCAAGTCCAGCAGCACCCTATCGCTTGCGCCTAACACCCACTCCGTTACTGGGAGAGTATATTTTGTGGACTGCTGGGCTAGCCTAGAGCTGGGGGTTTGGCCCTCGGAAGGAATGGCGCTTGGGTAAGACACACTTTGTAGAAGCTCAGCTCTCTCGTGTTCCGGCCCTGCTGCCCAACTTCTCTCCCGACATGGTGCTGCCTCTGCCACAGCATGGCTTATCCTTCAACGCCTGCAGGCACTGAGACACTAGTGGAGAAAATCCGAGAAGTGCCTCACTGATGGCCGCTGCCAGAAAGAAAACGTGTGCTTTATTAAAACTGGCTTTGCACATTTTTGTGTTAAAGACATGTCCATTGTTTTTAAGGGCAGCACAGATGTTTTTTTCATTACTAGGGGTGGCTGGAGAGTGGAAACACATGTTCTGCTGTTTTGGTGTACAGTGCCCTGATCTCTCCGGCAGGCACATTAACCCTTTGAGCTATCTTACTGGGACTGGGAAATTCAGACCTGCAAAGTACAAGCATATATCTTCAGTAGGCCCTGTAGCAAACAGAGTTTTTTGTTTTTTACAGGAGTTCTCACTTGCATAGACCTATTTTGATTTGCTCAGCTTTCCTTGGTGTTTGAACAGGAGAAGCGAAGGGCTTCATGTGTTCGAGGGGGAGGGGGTGTTGAGCTGCCCCTGTCCCAGCCAGGATCCAGAGAGCTCATTGTGGGGAAAAGAGGGTCAACTTGCCGGAAGCCTTTACACCGAACATTAGGAAAACAGGCAATGGCAATGCCAACATTTTGGGCTTTTGTGTAGGCATGGGAAAGGCACTTGCCAGGCACTGCTGTAGTGGTATTAACTGGCCATCGAAGGTAGCGGGAGCAAAATGGTGCGAGCACCTGGGCATCTAATAGCAGTGCCTGGCAAATGACTACTACTTCTACACGAAACGATGCAAGGCAGAATTAGCTTCTCGGTGAATTATACCAGAAACCATAGGGCTTAGAAACACTAACCCGCTGAGGTATATTTAACATATTAATACTGACATTAATGATCTGGAGCAGATCCATATTTTTATAGTGCAATCTACACTAAATCATGTCTGCTTTAAAAAAAAAATGTTTTTAAAGTCCCTGTTTCAAAATGCCGGACAATCAATCAGCGTGAGAAATACATAAGTGGAGTGCTTGAGGTTGAATCGGCAGTACGCCACCCTCACCGCCAGGGGTCCTCCGCTCAGCAGGAATGGGCTATTAACCCATAGGTTTCATGCAGCCCTCAGGATTTTGGCAGGCACTCACTTGGGCTGTTTTTCATTTTCCCCTGTGGGATGGAGACTTTTTAAGATCGAATATGCACAGCCGCCTAAAGAAAGAAGACAGCAATGCATCTTCTAATCGTATTTCCCAAACGAGGACGGAATGACCAAATTATCAAAACAACAAAACCAAGACCATGTACCAGGTACCAGATGATGAATCGATTTGCCCAGCATCAAACAGTTTGGTCGTATGGAAATGTACCCGGGATTCTGACTCATTGTCCTACAGTTGACATTTAACCCAATTGACCCCATCTGAGCCACATTACAAATGATAAGTTGTTGCAGCCATTAGAACACCTCAAGATCCAGTACACTCGCCCTCGGCAATTTACCTATGTGCAATTCACAGAAACAATTTATTAGGTGACCCTTCACAAAGGGGTCCGAGTCATAGAATTATTTGCGTGGTAAAAGGGGAATTTGCATGCCAAACTGCCTGCAAAATCCAATTTTTTATTCATGGAATCGACAGCACTTTTTTGTACATTGCGGGGACTTCGCGCAGGCTCGGCACGTCTCTGCTAGCGGCCGAGTGCCTTGCGCGAGACAACATACAGAGCGTGGGCGTGGTTTGCTTAGAGAGCTGGGAAGTGGTGGAACACGTAAAATGAGGAAGAACAAGGGAAATGTGGGTGTTACGAGAGATGGCCCACAGGCGGTCCATCGCACGGCCACCATTGCGCAGAACGATACATATTCATTGATCCAACTGCGCAACTTCTTGGCAGGGAAATGGCCACCCCGAGGCAGGCACCCAGACACTTGCGCATGGGAATCACCACGCAGAGGTAAGATCGGGGGTTCGATTTAGGGGTGCGTGTATGCAGCCGCGGTTCCGAACAAACTTAGGGGTGCGTGAAAGCAGCGTAGTGTGGTGCAGGAACGGTTTACAAGTGTTCGCAAGAAGATTTTACAAGTTTTACCTGAGTTACGATAAATCGTACGCATGTTGTCAAGGTGCGGGAAACAGTTATGGGGGACCCTGTACAGGGTCCCCGAGATGCAGGATCGCTTGCGGGCATCCCCAGGCACTCTTTGAAGGCTGTGTGTATTCACACCCAGGGGAGCACGCACAGGTAGCTGTTCTGGCTGTGTTTGCTTTTTCGTAGAGGCGTGTCGGTGTGTTTCCGCCGCGACTTGAATATATGGTTATTTTGCACAGAAAATTCCATGAATAACCATGCCTCGCATTTTTTATTCTGCCCGCAGGCTCGCGCAGTGTCGTTCTTGGCGCACAGCCTTTGCGGGATGAATGAACACTTTTCCATGAATCGGGCCCTTGGTGGTTATTCTGATTAAACAGAGTGTGCACAGTTTTCACATCGTGCAACGGAATAATTGAAGGTTGAGCGGCTGAAGGGGTACTCAGAGAAAAGAGGGAATCCCTTGCTCCTTCCATTCCTACCTGGCATAGGTCAGCTATGGCAGAGGGGGAAATGTGCACAGCCTACTTCTGCCATGTTAACACTATTTCCTCACACTATCTCCACCATCCCCCACTGCCCGAAAGCACTTTTACAATTGAATGGGTATGTGCATAACTTTCACATTAAACCGTGCTAGTAGCCAATACGCTGCCAGGCAGGGGTGTTGCTAGGTCTGAAAACGATCTGGGGCTACGCCAATGTTGGGACTGTCAGGGCTCGAGCCTAGCTAGCCTTTTGGCTGTAGCCCCTGAGCTTCTATCCGGGGCTACAACCAAAAGACCCGGGGCTATACCCCCCCGCAAGCTCCCTCACAACACCTAGTAACGCCTCTGTTGCCAGGCCTAGAGCCTGAGGAATTCTCAATTTTTCTGTGAACCAAGTTATATTTCAGGTAGAACGTGATACATGCCCAAGTTTCACATCGTTCTCGCAGCATTTTATATGCTTCACTGTGCAAGCGAAACTTTTGTGCAGGTGAAAATTGTACTAGCCTCCGTTTATTTTATTTATTTATACGCAGGGAATTGCAGCGCTCTTTTTATCGCAGGAGAACATACAATAGACAAGAAATCAGATTTGACAGGAAGCAGTGAGCCTCTTACAATGTGGTGAAAACGTTTGAGGGACATTCTGATGAGGTTGTGGAGGGGAGTAAATGGAACAGTCACCTGACAATACCTGGGTGGACTTACATACACTTGCTACTGCTCTGAGGTTTCTTGTCAAGTGCCACTACTAGGATACGAAATGCCGGGGTGCAAGGTGGAGAAAGGTTGAATGAGAATTTCATTTGTAATTCATTCAGTGTCTGTGGCGCTATGTGGTGTTGTGCACCCGTTCCATGGGCAACACTGGGAGAGGGTTAACGTCCAAGCGGCCCAATTTAACACCCGAGCAAAGCGAAAGCCCCCCGGTAATGCCAGTGGAATGGGTGCATAATTCTATTAGTACCCCAGGCTACCAAAGCAGTAACCTTGGGTGCAAAAAAAAAAAAGTTTTTCATTCATTGAATGAGACACTGCGTGCGTCCCGTTCAATAAATGAAAATCCTTTGCTAAAATGGCCGCCATGGTTGTGAAAGGTGGGGCTCCATATGGAGCACTTCTTCCATTTCCATGGCAGTCAGCAAAGCGAAAAGGAGGGAAGCTGCTGCGAAGGCAGCGGGCGCCACTGCCGCAACAATTAGGCATGTTGGACAGGGGAGGGAGGCTGAGGAATAGTTTTTTTAAACATGAGGGTAGGGGGAAGATGACGCTGCGGGCTGGAGGAAGCAGCTTGTGGGTTCTGTGGACGGCAGGCTGAGATCAGCAGTTCCAGCCCACAATACGTGGAACCTGATTGGCTGCGCCCCCCTCCCCGGGTGATAATGGCTGCTAAGATGCAGAATGCTCGTCTGCAATAACACATGTTTGATGGCGTGTATCCAGTGCATTGTATCACTGCTATAATCGCCATCTCTATCTGGCTTTGAACACGGGCCCTGGCGAGTGACCCTGCTGTGAAAGCTCTGCATATTATCCCCCGAGGAAGAAGTCTTGCACCCCGTATTGCACACACACCGCCTTCCTTTCATAGTTCAGCCTTCTTAAGTATATTGACTTGGAATGCATGCAACCTGTCCAGGCACCCCTTTCACCCCCACGCGAGCCTCTGCTGCAAAGCATTTCTTGTTGTGCATCTATCCATCAAAAGTCCCTTAGAAAGCACAAACAACCCACCTAAGCACTAGCCAACTGGGGCAGAAGGAGAGAGGGCGCACCTAAACTACAATAAAAGCATCTTAACTCTTGGCCTAAAAGAAAGACGGTCTTGTCAGTTCCTTTGCATAACCCTGTGTGTTGTTGCACTGTGTGGGGTGCCACGAGGCAGGCAGCACAGTGACACGTTACAGTATCACGGAAACAATAACATACCTTGATTGGCTATGTGTTGGGTTCATAAAAGCCTGTGTGTGTTTTAAGTCCACCGTGGGGCCAACAAAGATGCGACAAGCATGGCCTGTGCACACAAGTCTGAATATGCAAGGAGGGGTGCGCTGTGAGTGCCAGGCTCTGCCAGCACGGCCCTTCTTCCGTATCTCAGTGCCCGGCAGACTTCAAACACCCACATGTGCGAGTCCATATTCAAACCAAGCAGGTGCAGGGTGAACATTGCAAGTCGCCACCCTTAGAGGGCCTGTCGATTGCAATGCATGGTTCACATTTTCACTCTGATTTCAGAAGTGAAAGGGACCAAAAAAGAATGGAAATGCTCATGCTCTGCATGACCGTTTCCATTGTGTGCATCGAAAAAGGGTTTTGTTGGAAAGGTTTTTTGCAAACCTGCTCACAATCACAATGTGTGTCTTGTAAAGCACAGCTTCTGCCGTGTTCATGTCCTCGGCTTACAGACCAAACTGAGGTCCATGCTTCACACATTTGGGTGCAGGGTGTGCCTTGCAAGTGGGCAACCATAAGGTATATTGCTTGTAATGAATGGTTTACATTTCAACCCATGATTCAAATGTGAAAACCGAACAGAACAAAGCATGAGCGTTTCCATTGTAGGCGCTGCTCTACAGGCAGGGGTCCGAAAAGACTCCTGTTTGCCGAGTGCATATGCCAAACTCTTGTTTCCGTGCAGGCCGGGGACCGGGTGAAGACCACAGCGGGAGCGCATCCCGGAAGGCATGTACTCCAGGCAGTGGCGTAGCACCGAATTAGGGCCCCCCTGCGAGACCTGCTGAGGCCCCCCGGCCCCAAGCTCCTCCAAGCAGCACAGACTGCGCGACAGACTCCCGGGCAAGCCTGGAACAGCACGCATGCCCAATGTTCATGATGAGCATCCTGCCGCAGGGGCCCGCCAAGCCCTGCACTTGGGCAAGGATGTAGCTACGCGTTTACGTCTTTCATGCAGAGTAGCGACAAGGAGGCGCCCAGCGTCTGTCCCCCGGGCACCCAAAGGTACCAGCCGCCACTGCGCGTGGCCAGTACCCTTATTATGCACAAGCCACTGGCGGGAGGAGGGCCAGGTCCTAAGGGGGTGCTTGCATTGTACACAATTAAAGGTCAGTGGCAGCAGGTGAATATTTAAATGGAAGGGCATTAACATCTCCAATAAATCAATGCCGGTAGGTTTTTACCCCCCCCCCTCCACAGAGAAAATATTTTCAATAATGTTTTTAAAAGGTCCAACACAATCTGTGAGAAATATGGGGTGAAAAGCCATACGAGTTCAATTGTTTTTCTAGGGATGCACCTAAAACAACCCTGCAAATGCCATTTCATCAACAGTACCCTGGACATTTTTCCATGTTCACGATGTTCACATCACTTTCATGAAGCTGCATCCACAACATGGGCCTGATTCATGGACGTGTTTTATAATGGCGCAATCCCATAGGAAAACGTTGTGTGAATCAGGCCCTTTATGTCTGAGCTTCCTACTGACTCGTGGGTCTGGCCCTTGATTGTGATAAAAACATGAGATAGTCAAAGCCAAATTGTCCTCAACGCAGGCTTTGTTGCATTGCAACACTGAGAAAGAGCCTCGCACTTTTTTCCTTTGAATGTTGTGCGGCTGCCACGGCCAACGCTTGCTCATACATTGTGCTGGCCCCTTCCCTGGGAGTGGCTCGATACTGAAGCATCATGGCGGACCTACTGGACCCCGATTTTAAATCGGAACACCTAACAATGGAGCTTGGCTGAGTGCGGACGTGACCCTGCACAAGTCTCTGGCCCTTTGTTATGTGGACATTTCAAGCAAGCAGAGTTAATGCAAATATTAATTTAGATCAAGGTGCACTGTGCTTGTGGTTCTTTGATGCACTCATCCTGTATCGGGAAATGTGAGGAAAAATACATTTCCTATGCTGTTTCCTTTCAAGTGTATGTATGTACTGAACATATATTCTGTATGTTAACCTGCTTAACTCATATCTGCTCCTATGTAACCTGCACCTAAGTGTATATTCTGTAACAGCGCCACAATGCCCTAGGGCAGGTGTGCGCTTTATACATGGAAATAAAAAATTAAAATATAAGTGTTAAGATTATCTCATCGTGATTCTGCCACTCTTTTGGTGTGTCTCCCTAACATGCCCCTCTAGGGTAATCGGTGGAACCCTGAAAAGCTCCCAAATATACCAATTTCTGGAGGGGATTAATGGGGGGGCCTAACACACATGTGACCCTTGATCCCACTTATGAAAGTTGGCAATTATGCTATGCAAGTGAAGATCACTGTAAATCCCTTTCATGACGCTGCAACCCCCAATCTCTGCCCCTTTGTCTCCAGCCAAACACATGCAACCGACTGGTCGCTCTTAAACCGTGCCGGTGCTTGACCCGTCCATCCATCGGTCAGTCACTCAGGGACTGACTCAGATACTCACAGGAATGTTGCCGCCCTAGGAAAAGTGGCATTTTGACACCCCTGCCTCCCTGCAGCCAGTAATACATTAACCCTCCCACAACACTTAAGGGGCTCTCGTTCAAAGGGTGCCATCCCACCTACTGTGACCCTTAAAAGAGCTCCTCCCATCTAATGCATTTCAAAGGAAATGTCCCATGTTGGACAAGTAGCAATGATTTGAAAAACATTCAAATTCATTTTAAAGATGGAAAAGATGACAATAAGAGTGGAGTAACTATCACTGTGCGGCAACATTTCCCAAGTCAGATTTCACTCTCCAGCAGCCAAAGCCAGTTATTGTGGTTCTGCTTAATACATGCAAGGGCTCAACCCTGGGATGAACATTGCACACAGACAAATGCTGAACTCATTGAGCTATACCTACCAGCTGAAAGAACGGTTCTGCAAACTGACATGCCACTTGCCTGGCAGGGACCTCAAGTGGCCCCATATCAAGTGTCAGTAGTGTACCTAGTTCTGTTTTTTTTCCTTTGCATTCTGCTTTTGCCATTCTAAGTGCAGGACTACACATCCCAACATGCAAATGAAACATTCTGGATGGGGTGAGTCATTCCCATATTCCTGGGGGGGGCAACTTGTGAACTGTGATGTGCGGCCATACTGCGCAACCATCACTATCCATTATTTTAGGAACTGTCATTGCATACTCTATATGCCAGCGTGCCCTTGCGTAATGTTGTGCAGTATGAGGAGTTACGTAAAATAGCGTGGAAAAAAATAATAGGTGCAGTTGCTTAATGGTTCAGGTCATGCTTAAGACCCAAGTCCAGCAAAAATGTATGACCTGGCTGCAGATTTTGGAAACGTCCAAAAAGGTGCAAAAAAATCCTGAATGGGAGATTTGGCCGAATTTCGGCCGTTTGAAAATTCGGAATGACTGAAAATTTTGACTAAATCCCCCATTCGGTGCTAAGGGTTGCGGGGGTGTGAAGTGTCCCCCGCACCCTTGTTCACTATATTGTGAGCGAGGGTTGCAGGGGTACCCCCCCCCCAGCCAATCTCGAAAAGTAAAGAAAAAGGAAAAAAAAGGAAAGGACCCTGCAGCGTCAGTTCCCGATCACGGACATGAAAGGGAACAGGCGTTGCAGGGACACAGCGAGTCGGCAGCACAAAGAAGTGTGCAGCCACAAGGTAAGTAGGGGCCTGGTGGTGGGGTGTGGGTCGGGGTTGGAGCCAAGTCAGAAATGTTCAGGGGAGAAAAGACCAAATGTTATTTCAGAAAAATGATCTGTTTTTTCTCCCTCGAACATTTCCGTCACAGGATTCTAACCCCATCCCAGAATTCACTGCGGGCCTTGTAGGCCCACTCTGAGGTAATATAACAGGCATTACAGCTGCAGTGGGAGGTGGGGTGAGAGTAGTAGAACGCGGTAGAAGCAAGCAGACAGTGGGAGGTCGGTAAGGAAAGGCAGCAAAGGGGGATAGGAGTGAAGTTTTATAATTAGAAATGCGAAAGACAGATTCCGGAATTCTAAGTGTTGGCTCAAAAGGCAGGCCTGGAAGTTTCCCGTTACATGTCCCTTCCCTGCACAACAACACCTGTTGGTTTAGCCCAATCAAAACATCTGTCTCCTGCCCTCTTCTTTAATAACTGCTCGCCGTCTTTGTTTATTTTCACTGCTCCTGCACAGTCCCCTTTTTCAGGGAGGGAGAAGCATTGAGGGATATATGTTCTGGACATCTCTCTGTGTGGTACATCTGGCCTCACTTCCTGCGGCAACAAACAGCCCCCTGCCTCACTGGAAGTAGCGGATCTTTCCTGGCCTAAGTCTTGATCCTCGCGTAGGGTTTATTTATTTATTTATTTATTTATTTAACATTTATAAAGCGCTCACGCAGCCCACAGGCATCGAGGCGCTGTTACAGGGCGCTGTTACAGGAATTGTTTGTTTTTCTTAGTTGTGTAATTGCGTTGTTTTTTTTTGTCTTAGTTACGTATTTATAATGCGCTTAAACACCCAGAGGTTTCTAAGCGCGGACCCGGGGATTGAACCTGTTGTTGCTTCATGTCGTCTTGCTTCCAAGACGCGCACGCTACCGCTGAGCTATCCTCCCGGGACAAATCAAATCAGTCAAATCAGCAAATCAGCCCTTGTCTGATTTGCGGGCTGCTCTTCTTCAGGTTTTTCCAGTGGCTGACATGTGACTACTGGCACCTGGCATGGAATAGGCTCCCTCGCAGCCCAGGCTCGCGGGCCCTACAGGTGCCTGCCATACGACAGACTCAGGCCCTACCCTTTCGACACAGAACACATGACTGCCTCTGACCCAGCCACTACCAGCACCTGGTATGCTGGTTACGGTTAATGGGTTTTTCTTGGCGAACCCATGGCAAATAACCAAGCCCATCTATCTAAAAATATAATAAAAGGCCAGATGAATGTTTGTCCTGTATGTTTGTCCGATGCAGTCATAGCCTGTTGTCACCGCTGGAGGGAGCTGTTGCCTTAGGGTATACAGTGGTTTTACAGTGTTAATGAAAACCTACACTTTGGCCAGTGTACACAGGCTTTCACACTAGTACATAATAATTAGGTAGAATGAAGCCAACATGATCGATACCAGCAAAAAACTACAATGTCGGCAAAAATTGTTTGTGGATTTTAGTACCCTTGCCTTCTTCAGGAATAAAGTTTTATTTCTGGTGGGAGAGTGCAGCTGTAGTACTTAAAACGAATCTGCAGAAAACAGAAAAAAAAGGTTTAACCTGCCGTGTTGCACTCTGGGGTTCTGCCATTCTCCAGTTGGACAGTGCAGGTGGCAGCAGCCAGATGTCCCTTGATGGGAACTTATGTAATAAATAATTAATAATAAATGTTATGCTGGATGCAAAGACACCCACAATTTTGATGAATCTGCAATCATCCAACATGTTCTCTCAGACTTAGATGAGGTCCAGCAACAGTGGGGCTCATTACAAGTATGGTGGTGCAGGAAGAAATTGGCAGTAATTGAATTACCGCTCCTTTCCCACACCACCATACTATGAGTATGGCCCTGGAGTGGGGGATTTACCTTCAGCATCGTGCTGAAAGTAAATCCTCCCACTTCCTGCTGAAAATTGGCAAAATCGGGAGAATTCCTGTGGCGGTAATTCCACCTGCAGTAATTCCACCAAAAATGCCCCATAGAGTCCAATTAACTCTCCAAAAATGGGGATGAACTCTGCCACCACCACTTAATCCGGAGGTAATTGCGCCAAACCAAGTGGCGGTAACACTAATTCCATTGGGCAGTGTTCGGGAGGATTTACCACATAGGTTACGGTGGGGCTCAGACCAGACTGGTTCCATTCCTGACCGTGAATTCCAGTGAGCCCTGATTTATGTCCTCGCGGTAGAGGGCTCCCTTGCTAATTAAACACATCTACCCAGACCTGTTGTTTAAAGGTTATTTCAAAGGATTCCTTTGAGTTTCTTTTAAATCTTATTTTTTTTATTTTTCAAATATATTCGCAAAGTTGATTTGAGGGGTTTTGAGGGCTTTAATGTTAAAGCTAATGAAAGGCTCTCTTAAAGGTTCTTTTTTTTCTTAACTTTGTATTTTTTATTTCAGCATAAACGAGAAAAGACATCAGTTTACAGAATAATAAAAAGTATATACACAATCCTCCTATTAAGTGCATATAAACATTAAAATGAAGTCAGAGCTGTTAACCACATAAAGATTAAAATTGTGTTATGCATATGTTTTGCCCTATTCCTACGTCATTAACTCCATAAAAGGAGGGTTTAGATAGAAAACCCTATGCGCTTTGTGCAAACCAGCAATACACTGAAAGTGCAAGACTAAAATTCACCCGCTAGCATGACATGCAACATAGGTGACTAATATCTAACACAAACACTTCCCATTGCACTTCAGATCCTCTGTTCCTAGTGCCCTTTGGCAAAGCAACATTATTTTTCCCCAAAAATGTTCCACATACAATAACTCCATAAATTATGTGTGCCAAGAAATACCATTGGAGGGGCCTTATCTTTTTAAAGTTTAGGGACATCTAACCATGCTAGCGAAATTCCCGAGAAGGCCACATCAATGTTGTCCATCTCATGCCCCCCAGCTAAGATCTTTACCGAGAAACACTTGTGTATAGGCGCGTTATAAGTGCCATATCATATCATATCAGATCAAGTATAATGGGTGCCAGTGGCGGAAATCTACTTTGCGGTATCACAGCTGCCAATTTCCCAGACACAGAAACCTAGTAACTCGGAACACAGACACAGCTTGGAAACTTGTGTGGTAGGACCACATTACTGATCCCCATCGAACAACAGCATTTATTCAGCCGTGTCTTAATGCAATGAAGCAGGTGGACTGTGGGCAACATGTTACTCTTCATGGCCTGTTGGCATGGGGGCGTTGGTGGGCTCCCTGAAATCAGAAAAGCTGGCTGCCATTTGGCTGCCATTTAGCAAGGACCCGCTTCCTCCATCAAAAGGCTGATAATACACATATATTGCAAGCTTACCCAACACAGATTTTAAGAAAAAGAATTCCATGGCTTCAGCCAGAGCTGGAAAGGGAGTAATGTTTGCATGTGCAAAATCATGAACAAGTGCCCACGGTGCAGATGGTATCCCCTGGCCTACTGCTCAAATACCAGAGTCTACCCACCTTCCATCATTCATCTCAGCCCCTGTGGTTGGAATCCCTCCCACCGAGAAGCATAAGAATCAGCAAATATGACTGGTAGAAAGCTGCATTGTTCACCTAAAAGAGGTTGCATTTAGACCACTTGTAGCATCTCCTGACTATGTGCAAGGTACACATAAAAACCCATAGGTGTTTACGCCAGAAGTCCTTATAGCACTTTCCGTCTCCAAACTTGAGTTCTCGCCGACTGCTCAGCTCCTTCTTTAGGGAAGCCATATGTCAAGCTGTCCTCCATCTAACAATAAGAGGCTTTAATGTGATTCTTAAGTACCAGCCAGCATGCGTCAGGTCCCGGAATGAGAAGCCGCCCTTCTACTGTCCCACTGTGTTGACGATTGTTCCCTCTCTCCAAAAAGTCATACGAGTGATGATTTGCCTAAGCCTTGGTCCTCTCCCACCTGGATGGTGACAATGCCCTCCTTCAAGTTCTTCCAGCTGCGCCGCTGGCACTCTGAGATGTCTCCTACATATTGCAGCATGATCTATCAAACGAGTCCGCAAATGCGATCACATCACCCTGCACTGGCTCCCACCACACGCACATAACTCCCTCAATTCTTAATGCACAATGTAGAAGGCCATAACCCTCAAGTCCCCAATATACCTCACTGAGAAGCTCAGCAGCTCTGAAGACCTACCACCCATGTAAGGACATGACTTGAACTCTGGCGGTACAGGAAGGAAAGAACTAGCAGAAAGGCCTTCTCTATGAAAACGGCAAGGCTCTAGAACCTCCTCCCAGTCCACATCAGAATCACTCCTCTCACTACTACAGCCCTGGAAGGAGCTGAAGAGCCTGCTTTTCAAGGAATTGCTCTTCATAGCACACAGGTCCACACACCGTCTACTCCCCATCTAATCTGGGAGTGGACAATCTGGTCCCCCCGGTTTTCTCCCGTCCTCCCTTGTATCTCTGCTTCACTCCCCATGTCTTTCCCCCCTAAGACGCGTAAAGCTCTCCATTGCTTCCCAAAGCTAGGCCCGTGCCCAATGAATACCCTAATAGTAATAATACGTTCACTATCATTAAGATGTATTGCCACAACCCCGACAAGATATAAAAAATTGATCATCTTCAGTAGGCATGCCCTGCTGATTACTGAAATGGGGCGGTTCCACCATTTTGTCATTCAAAGATGTGCCTCCCCTACAAATCCTCTTGAAGGTTTAACCTCCTGTAACATGCAGACATTTGCACAGGACAACTCCTAACTAGGTCACTGATTTAGTGTGTGGGTCAGTGAGCTCCGTTCCATTCAAGCCATTGTTTGGGTCTATGCGGTATTTATTCACACCAATACACGGCACCAGAATCCCAAGCACATGAAAGTATTCTTGGGATTGCCAGAAGTGGCCGTTGACCTAAAGTGCCATCTTGTTCTCAGCCCATGATCAATATGGAGTGGGATATGTCCAATGACCTGCAGGAGTCTCTCAGAAAAAGGATCCATATATATGCACCAAACGGTACAGGAGGGATGGACGCCCCTGTCTGTTGTCCCTTCTGACTGGAAATATTCCTGACTCACCCATCAGATCAGTACTGAAGAGCCCAATTCAAAAAAGGAGGCACAAACCTTTTGGACATCGGCAGCTGGGAAGCCAACGCTTCCCACTTCTACTGAGAGGACCCCGAAGCTGCCCAGCCCATAGAGCCCCATTTCTTCATCCATGAAAGTACCAGACACCCAAAGGTTCCCTGGACCTATCATTCCGACTCTCGGATTTAAACTCCTAGCTTGGAGAATGTTCTCTTCAGGTGTAACGAGGCTATCAATATGTTTTCAAGGGAGTAAAATGGGTTATTCTGATCATAGAACTGGTCCAATAATCTTCAGATTCTTGCATGAAGAAGGACACCCCTGTGTGTTTCCAATGCCCACGGTCTGTATTTCTTCATAGTGGTCTCCAGGCTGCTGAGCTAGTGCTCAAACATTCTTTTGAAAGCTTGCATCTTGCCTGCCACAACCAATGCCTGACGAATGCCTGACAAACACCTTCTTGCCTCGCCCAAGATGAGCAAAATTCCCAGCAGGCCAGAGAGCACAGCGCCTGACCATGGTAGAGTGAGCTTTGATGCATCTTTCAGCCTGCCAACCAGCATGCTAAGAAGGCAAAATGGTGACTGTGGCCTCTCATTTCAAGTAGCCCGTCCTCTGAACCAAAGGTTCCTGTCTCCCGTAACCCTCAGCTGTAGCCTATGCTAAGTGACTGGGTGTGAAGGGTTGCATGTTGTGTTGCCTTGTAAGGCCTACTCCGCCGTTCCCCTGACAAGCTGTTTCCCCTCTAAGGTCTCCTACCACCTTACACTACACACGCAAACCCTCACAGATGGCAACCTCAGGCCTAGCAGTAGGCACACCAACTCCAACTAAACCAAAACTAAGCTCCTCCATTTAGCCCTGTCACACTCTCCCACATCAGTGGCTATCCAGACCCAAAGATCCCCTTGTGGTTTGTTACCTGCCTGTGCTTCTGTAGGGCTTCCTACTGTGTAACCGCTCCCCTCCTGTGCACCATGTCTTGTGCATGTTCTTGGCTATGCTTCTTTTCCTCTTCTTCTCTCTCTCACCCTGTCCTCTTTCCTCCTCGCGCCCTCTATGGTGCTCTCAATTTCTCCTATCTTCTCAAACTGCTACTCAATCTCCTATCCTATCCCTCTCACTAAGTCTCGAAGGAAAACATTTAAGAAGGATATTCTGGTCTCCAACCCAGGCCTGCTCATCGCTGATACCTATGTCAGTGCTTCCTCCAGAAAGACTCCGACCGACATCCACTTTGTTGTTCCCTCTCTAGCCCTATGAACCCTTATATGGTCTCTGTTCTCTTTCCTTCTCTTCTCTCCCATTAAGGGCGGCACCCAATGGAAGGTCCTCTTGGCTTCCTTCCACTCCTCCTTAGCCATCATTAATGTCTCTCAAAATGATACCGTCATGGTGCAGGGCTCTCAGCCCAATCTCCTCCTTCTTGATAGGCGTCTCCCACGTCTTATCAACTTCATCCATTCTCCTGCTACTCCTCTACCACCTCTCTGGCTCCTCTACCACCACCTTCTTCCCCCTCCTGCTTCTCCTCTCTGGCCCCTATGCCTCCCCATTCACTGCCTCTGCCTCCTCTCTGGCCTTATGCCACATTTGTCTACTGCCGCTCCCTACTCTCGGGCACCTCTTCCGCGTCCGCTGGGTGTACTTCACTCCTATACCCCAATCCAGAAGTCTTTAAAATGTGGCAATCTGTTCCACATCTCTATTCTCAACATTCCTCTGACATCTGCCACCTAAAAGACTTTGACCTGGATATCCTTGCTGTCACCGAGACATGGTTCAAAGCCAGCTCTGTCACATGTTTTGACATTCTCCTCCCTGAGGGCTACAAGATCCTCTCCGGACCCAGAATTGACCGGCCCGGAGGTGGAGTGGCCCTGATCCTTCCCGAGTGGGTCCTTGCTTATGTCATTCCCACGCAGGCCTACTCCTCCTTTGAATGTCTAGTCTGAAGGCTCTCTATCTCTCCTGTCCTCTCTCTGATTGTGGCCACCATCTACAGGCTGCCTGGCCAGTTGCCCACTTGCTCTCAGAATGACCTCACCTCTCCTCTTCTCTCCTTGACTCTACTTCTCAACTCCTCCTCCTCAGAGACCCCAATATCCACCTGGATGATTCTAACCTCTTATCTGGCCTCTTCCACAACCTTTGCGAGTCTCTCTTCCATTCCATTCTACCTTCTGGTCTGACACAATCTGCCAGACACACCTTGGATGTTCTCATCTCAGCTCTCTGTTGGACCGACCACTTTCTGCTCTCTCCCACCTGAAACTTTTTGTTCACCAGGCAAAGCCCCCCCTGCACTGCCACTTCCCTTCTCTGTCATTTGTCCCATGAAGCGAGTGTCAGTTGCTGCCTTAGCCTCTACTTTCTCTGCTCCTCCTACGCCGGCGGCTGACCCCCACACTGACAGAGCCCTCTCTAACCTGCATAACACCTTGGACATCCTTCCCTCTGTCATGAGGATCCATCTGAAGCCTACCTCCAAGTGCAACTCTTGGTATGAGTCCTACCTGGCCACACTGAAACGCAAGTGCAGGGTGGCTGAGAAGAAGTGGAGGGCTTTGGGCACACCCTCTGACAAGCTGGCCTGCCGCCTGCTCCAAAAGCAATATAGACTCTCTGTCTTCTCTAAGAAGAGAGTCCACATTCAAGCCTGTGTATCTGTGGCCGCTTTCAGCTTGGACAAACGTTTTGAATCTACAAGGAGCTGGACAATTCTACTGCAACCTCCACCACTCCTGTGCCCTTCCAGGCCCTCTGTACGGCTCTGGCTTCTCAATTCACCACTACAACCCATGGCGCGCGTGTGTCTGTCTCGGTCTCTGTCTCTCTCTATCTCTCTCTCTCTCTCTCTCTCTCTCTCTTTCTCTCTCCGATAACTCTGGAAGCTGTTACTAGACAAGTCTGATCTGTGAAAGTAATAATAAAACAAAAGAATGGGTCTGCCTCTCCTATACCGTTTTCTCAATTGTTCGTTCTATGTTGAATACAAGACACACCTCGCTGAATTGATACAAAGTATGTGTATTTACAGGTAAAGACCAACTGGTCTATTAGCACACATTAATATAGAGTTGTCAATTTCAATATATACAACAAATATGTGATATTATCAAAACCAGCAGTTTGACCTAAATGCAAACTCAAAATTCTATCCCATTCGGTGAGAACAATACACAGCCTACTGTTGTGTTGTGTCACAACAGGGGTCAACACAGTGATTACATGCATTACAATGAAGCAAACATGAAAGTTGAAACAGTGTTAACAATTAGGCACTGTACTCGTAATTACAAAATTGTCTATACAACGGTATAGGAGAGGCAGACCCATTCTTTGTTTTATTATTAGTTAGCCCACCTGGGCAGAATGGTTTCTTAACCAGGAGCCCTTATATACTCCATGATCTGTGAAAGTGTCATCTGAACAAGTGCTCCCCTGCCCTTCCAGAACAATTAAGGACCACATTGCCACCCTCGCTCAGGCGTTGCCCGATTTCTGTAATCACGCCTTTGCCACTGGATCTTTCCCCTCTCTCCCTTGTGCACACCCTCCTAAAAAAGTCTTCTGACGATCCTACCTGTGCAGCAAACTATAGCCCAATTTCTATCACTCCTTTCCTGGACAAACCCCTGGAAATGCTGGCTATCCCATAGCTTACACTCAACACTGAATCTGTTGGCTGTCTCCACGACCATGAGTCTAGCTTCAGAGCAGCCATAGACACGGAAACTGCTCTCCTGAACACCCATGAAGATCTGCTCTCTAATTTTGACTGCAGCTCTCCCACTGTCCTCATCCTCCTAGACCTTTCCTGTGCTTTTGACATGGTCAATCATACCACCCTGATCAATCGACTCTGTGAGAACCTGGGCATCACGTAGCAGGCTCTGGCATGGTGGACCTCCTTCCTCCTAGACTGACCCTCCCAGGTCCAACTTGGGTCCTTCCTCTCCACCACCTCTCTCTTCACATGTGGTGTCCTCCAGGGCTCTATCCTCTCACCATGGCTCTTCAATGTCTGCCTGGCCCCTTTGGCCCACCTGATCTCCACCCTCTCCTCTAACTTTCAGTTTTACGGGGATGACACCCAGCTCTCCTTCAGGCTTTGCACAGTCTCCTCTCCTTCCTAGCTCATTCCTGACTGTCTATCCGTGATTCTGGAAGGGTGTGCCTCCAACAATCTCTGCCTCAATGCCAGTAAGACTGAGATCCTTCTTATTGGGTCCCCTACATCCACTTTTCCTTTCTCTCTCTGGCCACCCACCTTAGGCCCTCTGCACTTGCCTTCCTGTGAGGTAAAAAAACCTTGTTGTCATCTTCAACTCCACTCTCTCCTTCTCCCCTCACATCACGGACCTTGCCAACAAGACCCATTTCCAACTGCACCTCCTCAGAGGTATTCTACATTTTCTCACCTTCCCCCAGAAGCTCACTGTCTCTACAGCCTTGGTTTTCTCCACGCTGGACTACTGCAACAGCCTTTTTCTCAATTTGCATAACTCTACTTTTCACCCCCTGCAACTAATCCAGAACAGGACTGCAAGACTTATCATTGGCCTCAAGCCAGGAACCGCATCTCTTCAGCCCTGAAATCTCTCCACTGGCTCCTGGTGGCTGCAAGGATCAAATTCAAGACCCTCTGCATCGTCCACAAGGCCTTATGGGACAGGGTCCTCACTATTTCCAACTCTCTGTGCCTAAATACCTTCCTCCTAGAACCCTTCGCTCAGCAACCTCTAACTCTTTGAGAGTCAGATGCTTCTCACAGAGAGGGGGAAGATTTCTCTCCTCTGCAGGCACCTCCCTCTGGAATAGCCTCTCTGCACCTTAGACTTGAGCCAGACCACCTGCAGTTCTGGAAGCTGCTCAAGACCTTCCTTTTCTCTTTTGCCTTCTCTCTCTCACTTCCTTGCTAACCTACCTGTCTGCTGCCCTGACTGGTTGCTTGGTATCCTCAGAACCTCACAGGGTACGTCCATGTCCAAGCATCCTTGTACTGCCTCCTGGCCCTCTGCATACTTAGGGGTTGTCACTGTAACTCCTGCATCCCCCCTGTCTCCTTGCACTTACCCAGAGCCACACTGCCCTGGCTGCAATTACTCAGAGCCATGTTGCCCTGACTGCACTTCCCCCACACTCTCTCCTGCAGTTCCCCCTCCCCCTTCCCCTTCCCCTTGCACTTCTCGTCGTCACACTTGCCTGATCTGAATGACACAAGACCAAGTAGGATTGTTTGTCTTGTCTTCCCTCTGTCTCCCCTCCCTGTCTTGTGGCGCCTTGAAACACGTATATAGGCGCATCGTAAATATCATATCATATATCATGTCATAAAGATTTGTAGTCTTGATAGACCAGGTGGACGTCTGATGATCTTGGGCTCTTCCCTATGGATAATACACTCCCAAGTTTTACTTCCAAACCCATATAAAGCAGATTGGCACTCAGGAACCGGGTACTTCTGACCTGCACCCATCAACACCACAGGATTCACATATGCCTTTCCCACTGTCCCACTATTGAACCCCGCCCCTTGTTTCTACAGAGCCAAGCACAGTGATGCCACCAATAGTGGCAGATGGCACTATACAAGACCACTTACATTACATAATACCTATACAAAAACGTTTGCCTATGTTTAATACTCTTTCTTATCAGGACTTAAGTGCAAGGAACAGGTGCAAGGGCACACTTACGTCTTATTTTAGTTACAACAGGAGCTCATTTGCATGCACAATTTAGGCATTACTTCTCAGAAGACTACTTTACAATAACACTGTCAGGCCCTATACAACACATTGAAGTTTCTACATGCCATAAGTAGCTAGAAATCCAGGAAAAGGCATTTCCCAAGCAGTGCCATAATGGACCTGATAAAGACATGGTCAAAGCGGAAAAACAGTGCAAGTACCAGATCATGTGATATCAGTGCCTCACACATGTCTGATTATTACCTACACAAAAGCCAAAATCATAGCCTTTGTTAGTACTTGTTTTTATTTTAGCGTTAGGCTTGTGGTGGTCCAAGGGGGATTGCATGGTCCCAACAGGAGAATGATACTTCACTAGAAACCCCACTAGCCCAAAGTAAGGTGTACTCCTCCGGGCAGGGAAATGGATATACAGGGGCTTGGATGGGTGCTGGAGTGTTTCTGTTCACTAGAGCACCAGGCGTGTTGGAGACTGGTGATGTCATGGTGGGTGAGGTAGAATTTTATATACAGATGGCTATGTATTACCACCATCACGTTTGCATTCAATATAAAACATTTGTACTGCAATAATCCCACAGTACAGACATGAGGACATGTGGTTAATGTATCTTTGACATATTTGACAATTGTGCATGTAGTTGGCATGCGATTGCACGTTATTCAGTGTGCATGTGTTCTGCATGTAAAGTATAGCAGAGCCCTCAACTGTAGACAGTTGCCCTAGGGGTTGATAGACTGTTTATAATGCCCATTCCCCACTCTTGTGCTGCCACCCATAGAATACAGCTGAGTAACACAATAAATTCAGTCCAGCTGTCACATAGTCACTGACACAGGAGTCATCTCTGCGCCTGGACACGGCGCTTTGCATGATTATTATAATGTTTTAATTTCATCATCTCTCCTCATCATCATAATGTTTATTTCGGGTATGTACAAAGCATTCCATAGAAACAATGCAGAAAACATTAGGATAAAATACATATCAGTGCAAGTAACCAGGAAAGAACATTTAGAGAAAGCGTAAAAATCAGCATGTGATAAAATATTTCACGAGCACACAAATCTACCTATCATGACATATTCCTAAGCCGACACTTTCTGATACAAAGTGCTGATTTCCGATAGGTTAAAAGAGGCCATCCAACACGTGGAGATTCAACCCATAGCAAGCAAGCCAGGGCAGGCCAATATTGAACAAAGCAATGGACATAACACGGAACCTCTCGCTCCTCCATATGTGGAAGGAAAAAAATCAGGTGGGCAAAATCCTCATATGGAGCTTCGCACAAAGGGCAGGACTGATTGGTGACATCCCCAGACCATGAAGCCACCACCGCCCATAGCAAAACACAATCAAATGATGCCCTTGACATAAGAACTTGTTTCCGCTGGGGACTCCGGCCACAGTAAATACTTCTGTGTACCCGGTGGCATGATGGTCATTAGCCCTCTGTTCTTGGGTTTCAACATCCCAGTATTTTCTCTCCTTAACCCCCACATGATCATAAAAATCAGCTAGTCAGCAGGCTTACGTCACCACGAGATAAGACATTGCAAGGCAGATACAATTATGTGATGGTAAATTGCGTCAATTGTTTCTTAACGAACAACAGAACTTTCCAACAAATGTCTTCAGCAATCGGAAAATGGATCAGCTGATGAGTGAGGACTCCTCTCTCCTTGCCCCATAGCCTGAGACACCTTTTGGGCTCGCCTTGATAGTCCACGGTGAGGGCACATCAGGCACCAGATTGAAATCTGCACCCAGAAACAAAGGGCAACTTGCTCACTACTGCTTCAAGCATCTCGGATGTGTCCGGCACATCCCCATTAGGTTCCAGAAAACTCTAATCGAAAACGCGCCTGATGATCTGCACGTTTGGATTGTAAATGAATATTGCTACAGCCTTAGCATGGGAACTTTTTTGAAATGTGGCCAAGAGATTGCTCAACCCAGGCCATCACAGGAGCCCTCTCTCCGTGCACTACATGTACAATTACTGAACGCATATGTTATGTTGTGCTATTTGCTATTTATACTGCACACATCACCACTGTAGTAGTCTTAAAGTGGCAATCTTTCCCGTGTCCACGCATCTTGTGACCCCCATCCAAGATGGCAGCCCGGCCACGGTCTATGGGAAGAAAAAGCAAAGGGGGGTCAAGAAAAAGAGTGGGAAAATTGAAGGAGATACAAACGTACAGACTTAACTTGTGTATCTTCCTCCAGCTATTGTAAATACGCGAAGAACATGGGGTGCTTACTAAGTGAATATAGACCAATCACATTCCAAATAAATATATGCAAATCATTCATGTTGCATCCATAAGTCTTATGACACCTTCATTCTCCCATTTTTAGTGCCATAAATGCACATTATTCGATTACAAATAACGTTGAGGTTATTGCACAGTTTTTTATTTATTTATTTGTTTGTTGCATTTATTTATTGGATATTTGTAAGACACCTATACCACAAATGGTGTTTCAAGGCACTACAAGACGAAACTGGGGTGTGGGGACAAGGGAGAAACATAATGTGACATTTGGATTGTGCAAGTGCAGTAACAAGAAGTGTGAGGGAGAGAGGGTGGGCGGTCTGTGCGAATGCGAAGTGCTAGGGTGGGAAGGGAAGTGCAGAGCAAGAGGAGAAGAGGAGAGGGTGCAAGTGGAAGGTGGAGTGAAGGAGGGGGAGAGGGCAACAGGGGCCAGGCGAGTGCTAAGGAGAGGCTAGGTGGGCATGTGCCAGGGATTGCATGGGGTGCGGGGGGAGGGGTTCACATGCTAAGTGCGAGGAAGGGGTGAACTGGGTGAGGGGTCTGGTACCCTGTAGAACTCAGAGGGATATGAATACAAACAATAGGTGTGCCCCAGTGTGCATGCGCGGGCGGGTGCTGTATAAACATTCAAAACAAAGGACCTTAAAAAGGGAACCCACGCTAGTGACAGTCCTGAATTCTGTCAATGATTTCAATTACATCTCCATATTTATTATGAGGGGTGTGTTTTCAAAGAAAATCATAGAAATGACAAAACCAAAGGAAAATCCTAGGAGTACATGAAATTAGATTTATTATACAAACATATCATTAAAGAGTTTCAAAAAAGCTTTCAACACAGGTTTAAAAACATAACAATGAATGAAAGAAAAAACATAAAGCATAACATGTGTACTTCGTAATTTCCTCAAGGGATGGAATATAATATAATGCAAAAGAACAGTTAATGAAAAAAGGAGGAGGCCCAACAGGGAAACAGTTGTACCTGTGGTTTAAGTTTTAACCAGGGTGTATGAAAAATTACCCTGGTTAGTACAGAGTGAAATCATTCACACTCAACTTATGTTATATGGTTGTTTTGCCATATATTTAACTCAGAGGGAGCCAGGAAGCCAGTCACTGGAGACTGGACTGTCACTTGACTCTCTTCACCCCACATCGCCCTCCTGCCCCAACTGCATGAATCCCCTTCCTCCTACCCGTCCACACACCCCCAACTATGAACCTACCTCATTGATTGTATGATCATGAAGGGAGGTCCCAATGGTGAAATAACTTTTGACTACCTACCCCCCACCCACTGTGCAATTTCCAGTTTCATTGCTATTAATCAAACCCTACTATAAAGTGCAAAGTGGTCGTAAGAAAAAGTGCATTAACATCTAAAGGAGATCTCATGAAAAAAATCCCAATCTTTTATATTTAGTCCAAACCCTCCTAAGCAACTAGTCCAGACAACTCGATCCAACTCAAGATTGATCTGAATTGATCTGATCAGAAAAAAGGAAAACTAAATTCGAAAAACATACGATGAAATCCTTCCAGGGTGCCCACTCATCACCCCTGACTATGTGCCCGACTAGCACTATTTCTCTTTCATAAAACACCACCCTCTTGCTTTGTTTGAGCAAAATGCTCTGTGTTGTCCCAATTAACCTTCAATATCATGGTTGTTGCAGAAAAAAACCCAACTCTCAGAGCCTTAACATCATTAATCAGGGTCTTCAGCGCCCACTTTGGCCTTGCTGTCTTTCAGCTCTCATCAGGCAAGTGATAAGCAAAGACTATATATCATTCCTCTCCCTGGAAACTGCGATGACCTTCTCCCTGGTGGTACAGGTGAGAACATTGACATGAATAAGCGGTGGCCACTCTCTCTGTTTATCCCTTACTCTGGATCTGTGGTGAGCTCACTGAACATCAGCAGTTAAAGTTTGATCCCTCTAACCCATCAAACAGTTGTTTAAATATGATATATTTATAAGGCGCTTAATATCCAGAGGTTTCTAAGTGCGGACCCGGGGATCAAACCTGTGTTGCTCCATGTCATCTTGCTTCCAAGGTGAGCATGTTGCCGCTGAGCTATCCTCCCAAGACAAATATCCTTTAAGTGTCTTAAGTACCAAACGAGTCCTTCAATATTTTCAGATACTCCAATTATATTGAGATTGTTGCGTTGTGACATCGTGTCATAACTTTTCAATTTATTTTCGAGCTGCTTTTAACTGTAAATTCGGAGTTGCGCTTAAAGACCATGATTGAGCCTTCAATTGTATTCAGACATTTCTCATGAGCATCACTGCTTCCAGTAAGCCTTGAAGATGCTCCATCAATTCTGGAGGGTCTCTTGCAAGTAAATCTCACAAGCCTCTATTTTTAGGTGATCTGCGATTCAGTTTTTCCAATAGAAGCTGCCTGCAGGACTTTGCCTAGTCTGGACCTGAACCCAAACAGGGCTGAAACCCCAACATCTGGGAGATTGTCAAGCCCAGCCAGAGGTCAATTGCAGATCTGCAATGAGAGAGATCAATTAAATAGGGTGGTCTGTACCCAGTTCAAGACTTGTTTGGACCAGTAATCCAAGAGTGGTGCAAAAGATTTGGCAGTACATGGAATGAGCCTGCCGAGGGAGAGAGGGAACCAGGTTCTCCAAAGGCAAGCAAGGCACCTCACCTCACACCCCCAGCAGCAAGAGTCCCAGGCGGCGACTCCGCCACACTTGTCCTAGTCATTGCATCAAAATATTACAAAATGAATGGGAGCGATCTAAGGACATTGAGCCCCGAAATTGACGTTTGCTACTGTGGGTCATGGTCCCAGGACAGGTGTTGAAATGAATATTTTTGTGTTTTTTTATTTTTACTTTCATTATATAGCGCGCTAACACCTAAGCACTGTACAAAGAACCATAACAGTACAATAAAATGCAATGCGTGGTAGAAAAGGAGATTAAGTAGAAGAAAGAAGATTTAAAGAGAGGAAATACAACGAAGTGAAAGGTGGGGAGCGTTCCAGTGTTTAGGGGCTAACAAAGAGAAGGAGCAGAGACGGGGGAGGCACAGGGAGGACGTGGAGCTGATAGAAGAAAAGGGGATCTAGAGTGAAGAGAGCGAGAAGTAACATAGAAAGAAATATGGGAAGAAAAATAGGGAGGAGCAAGACCATGTAGGGATTTAAAAACAATACAAAGGAAATTAAAAAGCAAACTAGCCTCAAAGGAAAGCCAGTGAAGGTGCTGCAAGGGAGTAGCAATAGAATCCCGTGGAGAGAGAATGGACAATACACCAATGGAAGCACGATAAATGGAACAAAGAGGGGCAAAATGGGAGGCGGGGAGACCAAAAAATAGGGTAGAGCAATAGAAGAGTCGAGAAGAAACAAGAGATGAGACAGGGAGCTTAGTAGCCTAAAAAGTAAGGAAATGACAGGCCTTATGGATGTTAAATAGCTGAAAACGGCATGATTTACAAATATAATAAGAGCAGTGAAAGAAAGATGGAAGTGAGGACAGAGCCAGTAAAAGCAGCTGCAGAAAGGGGGTTGCACCCTACTTATTCTCCATCCTTTGTGGATGGACCTGGCATGAGTATAAGCAGGCACTCTATTATCTAGAACTCTCTGCAAATGCCACCAACTACTAGTGCTGATGCTGCCCACACTGTCCTCTTCACTGAACAGGATATCTCGACTGGCAGGAAGCACTAGACTCTGTTGGCCAGATTCATGCAAAAGTGTGCATTTCTCCCGCAATCGTTGTGCGACGAGAACGACACTGCACAAATAAAAAATGTGCGCCAGCGTATGGATTGAATGTTCTGCGTAAAGTAACCGCATTTGCAAGTCGTGCCTGGAACGCCCCTGACACACCGACACACAAAGTATAAACAGCCAGAACCGCTACCTTGGCGTGCTCCAGCTGGCGCAAACACATGCACCCTTCAAATATTGTGTGGGGGGCCCGCAAGCAGGCCTGCATCTCGGGAACCCGGTGCAGCGTCCTCTGTAACTGTTGCCGGCACCCCAGACAACATATGTATGTAAATTCATAGCTCAGGTTAAACACTGGAAATCTGCATGCGAACCCAGTAAAGCATTCCTGCACCCTGCTACACTGCATACGCACACCCCTATGTTAGATCACAACCCCGGTTGCGTGCACGCACCCCAAAATCCAACATGCAAACTTACCGCTGTGTTGCGATTCCTATGCGCAAGTGTCTTTATGCCTGCATTCGGGTGGCGTAAAGATCGAGGGATTTGCGTGGCCATTTCTATTCCGAGAGGCTGCACGGGTGGTTCCATGAATACGTGTCGTTTGGCGCAAGTGTGGGTATGCGAGAGACTGCCTGCGGGCCTTCCCTCGGAATGGCCACTTTTTCACTTGTTCTTCCAGATGTGTTTTCCGCCCCCTTCCCAGCCCTCTGCGCAAGCCATGCCCACGTTCTGCATGTAGTATCGTGCAAGGTGCTCGGCGGCTTGCATAACTGTGCCGAGCCTGCGCGAACTCCATGCAAGTCCTCGAAAAATACTGCGCATTCAATTCCATGAATCGATGAATGGGATTTCGCACTCAGTTTTGCGCACACGTTCCCTATTTCCCACACAAATAATTCCGTGATTCGGGCCTTGTGTCACTAATGGAATTTATTTTATGGCATCCTGTGGGAGCAAGGCTCCCGGGAAGAATTCACTTCTGGGGACAAGCAGGCTTAGTGCTGACCATTGCTCCAACAGCAGTGAGCTTACTGTGGTGAATGCCCTCACTTCCTTTCCTGAGGAGGCCTCCTCCTAGATGGCCAGGGGACAGCAGCTGCTGCCTGATCCTAACCCTGGCGGTGGCTACCTGAGGGAGGACCATCTGGGGGAGGCACACTTTGGGAGAGTAATAGGGCATTGTTGGAAGAAAAACCACATACCCCCTTTTCCTTTCAAGGGTGTTTCCTTGTCTCCCTTGCCTTAATGGCATTTTGCATTCCTCCCCAACTTCCTGATAGATCTACTGTTATTTATCCCCAAACTTCAATTAGGGATAGTATATTGACAACTGGGATGAGAAAGAGGCAGGTTGTAGTGAGGATCACCTCAAAGGAGGCTCAGTTTCCACTTCCTCAAAGCCTTGCAGGAAATTGACCCAGAACTACTGACACGAGAAAGAACAACAGAGTAATGAAGATCACGAGTACCTGTCAACTAATGCAGTGGTCTAGCTGTTGGAAAATGATTAAGCAAGCTGCGAAGATGGAGAAAGGAGAGCTGCAGAAACCGAACTGCAGCGCAGCCCATTACCACGCTGAGCACCACACTGAGGAGATACACACTGTGGCAGGCTACGTGAAGGCGAATGAATCCAGAACAGGATAGGAGAAACCCGGGTGTAGGCGGTCCACGGCTGAGAAAGAACAAGCAGTAGGAACCGTGCACCATTAAAGGAGACACAGCGAGAGTGCAGCGCTTGATGAAGTGCACACGGAGCCAGTACACTGTAGCAGGAGAGAGCCACTGAGCACTAGAGGAAACCGGTAAGCCCTGGGAAGGAAAGAGGGTTACCGGGTTGCTGGCATGTGTATGTCGCTTCATCCAGTATGCGGAAACAGGAGAGAGCAATGGATCGCTGGGGGCAACCGGTAAACTCTGGGAAGGAATGAGGGTTTACCAGGTTGCTGGCATGTGTATGTTGCTTTGTCCAGTACGCTGAAGCAGGAGAGAGTGATGGAACGCTGGAGGCAACCGGTAAACCCTGGGAAGGATAAAGGGTTACCGGGTTGCCAGCGTGTGAAAGTCGCTTTGTAGAAGTGAAGGGAACAAAAGCGAGGAGAATCAAAAAACCAACAGAGAACCTAATGAAAGTAAGTGGGTTACTGGATGGCTTAAGAAAGTAGAGTGCTTCTTGAAAACATAATGAGAAGTGAACAGCAAAGCCAATAAAGAAGTGAAAGTAGTAATACAGAATGACGCTAATGGGTTATTAAACCCCACCCTTAAAGAAAGAGTAATTTGTATAATAAAGTCATGGCAGACAATACACCAGGTGAAGTTAAGCTTTTATGTAATAAACTCCTGGCAAGGAAGTATACCAGGGGAACTTAAACATGTATGGAATAAAGTCCTGGCAGACAAGTATACCAGGTGAAATTAAGTATATGTGTAATAAAGTCCTGGCAGAAAAGTATACCAGGTGAAGTTATGTATATGTGTAGTAAAGTCCTGGCAGGAGAATATACCAGGCACAGCTATGTTTTTGTGTAACAAAGTCCTTGTAGAAAGATACACCAGGTGAAGTAAGAGTTAAACATTTGTGTAACAAGTCCTGGCAGGAGAGTATACCGGGTGAAGACAAATATAGAAAACAATGATAAAGAACTTCAAGGAAGGCCATGGCCTTTAAATCATGAACTGTTGAGAACAAGCCCAGATCAAAGGAGAGTGCTTACGAAGAGAAATACCCTTAGGATTTCTTAATATTAAAGAGAAAGAGAAAGTCTGGGGAAGGGACTCGTTGCCCTAAGAAATGTGAATACCCTATGGGGACAAAGTAAACCTCTTGGAACTTGATTGTTCTTTTTGAACTAGGAAGATTGATACAAAAAATCGTATTCTTTTTGAACTAGTGAGACTGATACAAGGAATCTGGGGAAGGAAGCCGTTCATTGAGATTCTGGACATTCTTCACTGGAACTCCTTTTGACCAAGAGGAGAGAGAGGAATCCTCTTGGTACTTGATTATTCTTTTTGAATTGGTAAGATTGACACAAGAAAACTGGGAAAGGAAGCTGTTCCCAGGAACTGTGAACATTGGTCATTGAAGCCCTTTTTGATGGATTTAAACATTTGTGTTGAACCCAAACATTTGAGCACTTGTGAATAACAAAATCAGTATCCTTTGCACTGTGGAGTTTATTTAGAGTGTGAGGGCCACAATAGGATTAAAGACTCAGGACATCATTTTGTTTGGACATCTTGACACTGGACAGACTCATTAGTTTTTGGGTGAGGTCGGGAAATTACTCCTAGAATAGAGATAGTGAGTTATATTCCAACTCCAATTTCTTTTAAATAAACGTTTGTAACCATGAACATGTATCAGTGTCCGCTCTCATTCCTGGCTCCTCAAATTGCTCAGACCTACTTTATCAAGGGTGTCACTGCAAACTTCCATTATTCATCAACTTCAACAGTCCTAAAGTTACTCTATCAGATTTTCCATATGTTGAAGCAAAGCCATCTGCGACCTGCTGGGTGGTTTGTGTCCTTACACCTTGCCTTAGGTCGTCTGCTGTTAGATCTACATCTATACATCTTGCCTTTTGTTGACTGCTGTAAATCTTGCATCCTTACACCTTGCTTTCTGCCACCTACTGGTTTTTTGCATCCATACACTTTGCCTTCGGTGATAGCTTGGCTACCAGCTGCTGGACTCAAGCTATCGAGGCGCCTGTCTGGACCATCATTGATGGGAGGAGGCGGATGGTGGTTAGCAGGCTCCTGGCGGTCCAGCACTTCCATCCACAAACTTTCCTCAACCTTTCCCCATCAAAATGCTGATAGCTTGTTCAGATGCCATTTACACACCTGCTTGATCCATACCTTAGTTTATAATGGTTTGCTAATGCTAGTTCCTGCTACTGCAGTATGCTTTCTACTATGGCCTTATAGTACATTGATGTTGTGGCAGCCACGCCCGTCTGGAGCCCTCCATCTCTAGCAGAGATGCCCACACTTTCCCTTGCTCCCACTCAACCAGAATCAATATCACCGGCCACCATTTCTGAAACCCACACATATGCATCCATCCCAGGAAAAGTGCTTGTACAGTGGAATCTACTGATCAATCACCTCATATCCCCGGGCAGTGCACACGGCTTTCCTCATTCCGCAGGCAATCTGTCCAGGTGACCTAGCTAGGTGGTGAAAATATCTACTAAGTGGCCCTTGCAAATCCCACTTAAACTGCAGGCCCACAGCACAGTGGCCCATCTCCCTGGGGCAGAGCAGCGATCGAAGAGTTCTGTGAATACCCACCTCACTCAGACACAACCTTCCTCTCATAAAGGTTTTCTCCATTTTGTTTTAAGGATCATGCTATAGTTCTTTTTTAAATAAATGGAATGGTTACGTTAATGGTTATTAATTTTGTTACAAACCCTGTACTATAAGCTATTTTAAGGGTTCTTTAATATTTGTTTGTTTTTTACAAATTATTATTAAGGTTGTTGTTAAGATAAAAGTTATACGTCAACTCTTTTAATGGTATTTCCAAAGTTAATCAGGTTTACATTTAAAGGGTCTTTGAGGTAATAATTCTAGTAATTGCAGGGATTTATTTCATTGTGTTTTTTGTAGGTTAATTTTGCAATTATTTGCATTCAACATTTTTTGGGTACAATTTTAACACAAATATGGATCATTTTATAATGAAGTCATATTTTGTCAAAAAAATTCATCTTACATATCTCAATATTTTCAAAAAGATTTAAACTTTCAATCAATACTTTTAAAACATTGAGCTTTTTCAGGTTTTTGCTGAATAATGTATTCAAAAACATTTACTGTGATTAATATTTATGACACTATCTTTTTATAAAATGTATCAATTTAATTGACATTTTTGTTTTTAAACGTTTTTTTTAATTATACTTTTGGGAGAGATATCACAAATAATGAAAGACATAACTTTTTTTTATAAATATTTATTGACACTGCTTCTTAAATCAACCTAGGCACAGGGGCAACAAGTAGAAGGTTGAGGGTGGGGGATTAACACGAGTGTGTCTGTCCCTTCCACGAGTTAAGCCAAAGAAAGTAAGAGGTAGAGTGTATAGTGCATTGAAGGACTGAGTATCTTTGCACCACAATACTTTAGATGAGAGTACTGCACTGAGAAGAGTCACAAATGGTCTCCTCCTTGACTGAGGTTTTGACAATAGAAGCAAAGTGGCGCAATCTCAGTAACCAGTGCTTTGCGGGTGAAGCCGGGCAGGCAAACAGTAGTGGCTTCAGCCACTGTAACAAAGTTAAGATGAACGGGCCCCCAGTGAAGCTCCGAGATCTAAGATACTAATATTTCTTAACCTTTTGCTTGTGATTTGAACAGTTGTGCTATAGAGTACGCTCGCAGGGAATTTGTGAGATAGTGTATGTCTGCCTTCATGAACACTGACCTGGATATAGAAGTATATAATAAAAGAGTACGCTTTGAGTCTTTGCTTGCAACATGGTTTGACTTACCGGCTCACCTGGACGCTGCTACCCCTGAAGACACGCTGCTGGTAATATAGCGGTTGCAGACTTCCCATACCCTGCAGTCTCCACAACAAAGCATCATGAACTTGTGATTAACTTAATAGTACCTTATAAACTTAGAAACAGTTTGGGGTGTTTACCTGGCTTGCACCCACCAGTCAAGATGATTTATAAATATATCGCCCAAAACACCGCAGGGTAGGTCCTCCCGATTTTAGTACTTTTTTTCATCAGGTTTTTTCATGTGCCAACTGGTTCTGTGTGCTTTGATTGCATACAGCTGTACATTTGCACCAAACGGATGATGCATGGGACTCTGCAGATTTTAACAGTTACGTCTGTTATTGGTATGAAAAAATACTGTCAGGGATTTGGCAGGGCATGTAAATTCGGGATGAAAGAACGCTCTGCCATTAAGGTCCAGGTAACACAGAAACGGCACTAATATCAGGTGAGTGGGTTGATAAGTTAAACACCTGTAAGTATTGGTAGACTGCTCCTAGCTTGATGCAGCAAGTGGATGCCCTTCGCTTGCATGCATTTCTTGCAGAGATTGCAATGTTGGAGATGGAATTGCTGTGCATGGAGGTAGTGGCTGATTGTAGCATCCTCTCTTTGCACACTGTTTTCGGAAACATGGAACCATTCTTATCAACCCTGATTCCATGTTCCATACTCGAGGAAGTGGCAGTTGAAGAGTTTCCGGTGGGGCATAAGGCAGCTAATAAGTCAACACTCATCCAAAACCTTCCACCCATCATTTCTTTGGATTTGCGTTGGAGTGGAAATTGGGGGTAACTGCCAATTCAAACTCCTCAGCTCACGCAGTCGTACACATGTGTTAGAAAAGGCTGCATACATGCAGTGCGATCAAACTAAGGCCATTGAGTTTAGACTGAACCTGTGGCCCGATAACCACATACTCTCCTGCACACCTGTCACCAGGTCCTACAAACACGCTGGCAAGATGTCATTTCTTACTCTTCAAATACCCTTAGCAAATATTGCAGAATCTCAAAAGCATGGTCAGATGGAATGAAAACTTGTTTTTACATAAAGCACGTGCCTGCTATCACACAGCATCGTACGTATTAGGTGTTACTGATGCCCTATTTAATATTACCCCACTTACAATATGTTATGTTACAAGGTTTTCACACTATGTCAAATCACCACTGTACTTGAACCATAGGGGCTGTCTTGGCCAGAGGTTGGCGTATTGTGTCACTGCCAGGGGATCCATGCGTTAGTCAGCAGAAGAGGAGGATGGGAGAGTGGGTGAAATGCAAAGACATCACAATGGGGGGATGTAGAAGATGTAAATGAATGATTTGTGATGGCTTGGGTGCATGTGGTTTCATGACTGCACCTCCCCACCCTTCAGCTTCAGGAAAGTCTCTATTAATGAAACAGAAAAAAATCATACTCTCGCTCAAACCCTCCAATTGCAAAGGAGATAGCTGTCCACCCCAAATTATAAAGGATGCAGCAAGAGATTTAGCCCCCTTCATCTCTAAGCTCATCAATGCTTTGTTCACGACTAACCTAGTGCCTGACAACCTTAAACATTCCTGGGTGCTCCCACTGCTCAAAAAACAAACTCTGGATCCATCCATACCTACTAACTACAGACCCATCACTACGGTCCCCTTTCTTCTGAAAATCATCGACAGAGTAGCATTTCTACAAATACAGGACTACCTAGAAGCCAACAACTATAGCATCACGTCAGTCTAGATTCCGCCCCCTCCACGGCACAGAAACAGCCTTGATAGACCTAAAGACCCAAATTGACGAGTTAAAGAACAAAAGGAACTTGGCTTTGCTACTCCTCCTTGACCTATTGGCGGCTTTTGACTTAGTGGACCACACAGTCTTCAGGTCAGCTGGCCATTTCTCAAGTGATGCCATAACCTGGGTTCAATCCTTCTTAGCGAACCGCACCATGAGAGTCTTCTCCCCTCTCGCAGCCCAGATCCCATTCAAGTCCCCTGCGGTGTACATCAAGGATCTTGCATCTCCCCCTCTATGCACAACATCTTTACTAAGCCCCTGTTCAACAAGTTGGATAGACTGGGTGTCACATACACTAACTACGCAGATGACACACAGATACTCATCCCCCTTTCGGGCAACTTCCTGGAGGATTCAGCCTTAGTAAATAAGATATACCACCTCATTCAGGCATGGATGGCATCCCACGGCCTCTGCCTGAATGACGACAAAACTGAGCTCCTAATCCTAGGCTCTGAGACGGCCATAAAAAAACTTGACCCCAACTATTCCACCTTCAATATCGATAACAACGACATCAAAGTCGTTCCTGCTGTTAAAACTCTTGGCTTCTATCTTGACTCCACGCTTACCCTCAATAAGCAAGTCAACTCTCTAGCATCTTCCTCAGCATACCCCTGCAAACTGATCCGAGCGTGCAGACCATTCCTATCTGAAACCAACCGCATCACCCTAGCCAACACACTCATACTTTCCAGACTGGACTATTGCAACGCACTTTATGCAGGCTCTAATAAATACATCATAGACAAATTGCAAAGACTCCAAAACAATGCCCTAAGAGCCGCTCTAAATATTCCCAACAGAGATCATATCTCTGCCATCAGAAGAAATGTTCACTGGCTTAATATAAAAGACAGGGTCCTCCTCAAAACACTCTCCCTCACATCCAAATGCCTAAATAACATTGCACCCCCGGACCTTACAGAGAGAATAAACAGGAAAACCTCAATCCGCCCCATGAGATCAGCTAACGCCTTCACCCTAGAGGTTCCCAGATACAAACTGAACTAAGCTGGCGGCTCCAGCTTCCCAGTTACTGCGGCCCAATCCTGGAACAAACTCCCATTAGAGCTTAGAACTGAGCAACCCTACACCTCATTTAGGCGTAAAGTTCTAGCCTGGTTATGGAACAAGGATGTCTAAACTTGAGCTGTTACTGAATCCCTCCCACACCAGGCAGCTCACCGGCCTGACCTCTGCACGATCAACTGGTACTATGCTAATTTGTCTCTGTAAATTTGATCACTCTCTGCAACACTGCATAACTATCTTTGCCTGTATACAACTATGTATGCATATAACTACCCTGTAACCAAGCTGATAAGTATCCTTGTAATGCTTGCGCCCAACTACTTATGGGTCTCGGCCGCGCCATATCAAATAAATAAACAAACAAACAAACAAACATTAAGGTAAAACATAGGTTGGAATGACTGAAAGAAAGGTATGTTCTAAACGTGACTGCCATCAAAGGCATTGTCCATAATAAGCAGTTTGGAGGGGAAATAAGTAGTTAATATCACATATTAGCACCTGGCAAGGGACAATTAGCTTGTAACAAGCAAGTTCCTTGGCCCTCACCGAGTCGTTGCCAGCCCCACAGTGTCTTACCTGCTCTCGATTCACACTGCGTCCCGCAAAGTTCCTTTGTTTCCTCCGACTGGCTGCCATGGAAAGGCAGGAGGAACTACGTGTAGTCCCATCGCTCCTTTCCATGGTGGCCATTTTCATTATTTTTTTTTCCTATCTTTTTCATGAATGCCATGGAAAGAGAGAAGGGACTATGTATAGTCCCTTCGTTCCGTTCCATGGCAGCCATTTTCATTGTTTAATTTTTGTAATATCTTTTTCATGGCCACCATGCAAAGGGAGAAGGGACTATTTATTGTCCCTTCTCCCTGATCGAGTTACGAAAAAAATACTATTAGTACTCCGGTACATTGTGCCGGGGTACTAATCGCCATATTACATGAGCGGGGGGTCCTTACCAGGATTTGTTAAGGCCCTTGCTTCGCTTGGGCCTGTAACTATGGCTCCGGGGCATTACCTGGCCCGGTAATGCCCCCCCACCCGTGTAATATTAAGTGTTTGACTTTGTAATGGGCACCAAATGATTTCCAGCTGTACAGGTAAATCTTGACCTTGGTTTACCTTTTCAGTTTTTCTCCAGAGCAATCTTCCAAATAGTCATTTGGAATTGCCAAATCGGGAGGCCAGATGTGGGCCTGTCCAGGGTAGCTGCGTGACATGTGAATGTAGTTGGAGAACTAAAGGGTGGGTTGGGCTGCTCTGGCTCTGTAGACACATTCTAGGATATGTTGCAGCCCTGGCACTCAGAAAGAGGGGCCAATCATTAGATTGTCTGATAATATGTTGTCTGAGAGTGCAGATGCTACACAGCCTAGAGTTCCTGTGCACAAGACTGCATGCGATACATGACTGTTACCATAAGGCTATGACACGCTTGTTTCTTGCACAGTGTGTTATGCCACAGTAAGGCCACCTCATAGGAATGAGTAGCAGGGAGGGAATCATTCGGACTGCAAGCCAACAACGTAAACACCCGGGCACCCGAGGATCAACACTGAAGGGCCTCTAAACCCCCAAGCAGCTAATTTTGTAACAGAGATAAGTGGGTGACCCTGAAGACACTTACAGGAGAGGGTGTCCGTTTGCAAGTTACCTGCTGAGTATACAGCTCTGCGGCTGCTAACTGGCCAGTCATTGGGCCCTCCCAGCAAATTCTTTAGGATTCTGGGGTGGTGTGGAGACTGGGGACATCTTAGGGAGGTAAACTCTAAGCAAAAAGGTGATGGGTGGAAGGTTTTTAATTAATCTGAACCACTGGCCCTGCTCTGGGCAACCTTCCACACCACCATTTTTTACCCGCTTGTGCCATTGCAAAAGGGGTCCAGCCATAAACAAATCAGTCAGGTACTGCCACCAATGGGAGCAGCCCAGCCCGAGCAGCTAGGCCAGGCCCCCTCTGCACGGAAAGTCGAGCAACCCCAGACATGTTTCTGCCTTGTTGGGCCTCATCAATGAGGTGCAGCTTGGTTCACTATGGCGCAGCGATCAAGGGACCCATGTCTGGGCATACCCTCTCTCACATAGTGAGACAAACAGTAAGCACAAAAGTGATGGGTGGAAGGTTTGAATTATTCTGAACCACTGGTACTGCTCTAGGCCACCTTCCACACCTTGTCTGCACCACTGTAAAAGGGTTCAGCCATATGCCTGATTTGCATATGGTGTTTCCCCTTCTGTAATGTCTTGGCAGGCTGAAAAACGATGGTCTGGAGGGTTGCCCAGAGATGTGCCGTGGTTAGGATTCATTCAAAACCTTCCAACCGTCATCGTTTGGTTTCGCTTTGTCACCCCAAGTGGGATGGGTATGCCCAGACGTGGGTCCTGTGCCCGCTGGGCCTAGATACCCAAGCTACTCCTCACTGATGACGCCCAATGAGGCCGAAACATGTCTGGGGATGCTTGTGGTCTCGTGCAGAAGTGATGTGACCTGGAAATTCGGGCTGGACTGCCCCTTTTGGGGTGGGGCCAAGCCTGATTTGCATGTGGTCTTTCCCCTTTCTGTAATGGCATGGCAGGGAAATACCGATGGTCTGGAGGGTTGCCCAGAGCAATTGCAAGAGGATCAAGAATAATTCTAAACCTTCCAGCCATCACCTCTTTGTTTCTGCGTTGTATGCCTGAGTGGGATGGGTATGCCCAGACTTGGGTCCCATGTCTGCTGGGCCTAGAGACCCAAGCTACTCCTCACTGAAGATGCCCAACAAGGCTGAAACACCTTTGCTTAGGGAGGTACTCGGCCCCTCAGAGAATACTCTGCATATAAACCACCCCTTTTCAACTACTTCCAGAGCTGCAATTGCTTATTTAGGAAAACAGGGGGCAGTAACGTGAATCCAGATAGTTTTAACATGCTCTTTGTGCAGTACTGAACGGTCTTCAGGCACAGAGTCCCAAGAAAGTCTCCAGTTCCAAAGTGGAGGCAATGTGCTTAAAACACAAGTGAATGTGACTGTAGATAAGGGAGAATGTTCTAAAGGGCGAATATTCTTGATAGCATGTGTAATATGGAATATTTGAAATGTTTAGTGTATTGCTGTGTGATGGATTTGAGAAGTGCTCAAATGACCCCTCGAAGCCTGTAGGCCGCACCAAACTTATAACTGACCACAAAGCAATGAAAAGTAATGGCTTCCGCCCCAGGATTAGAACCTAAGCACACAGATCTCAGCACCCAGTTCTGACCTCATCGAGCCCACTGACCAATAAGCGAAACGCCTGCAGAACTCTCACGAATGGTCCTCAATAGGATTTCAATAGAAAAAGAAATGGGATTCAAATGCTTGTCTGCAGAGCGGCACAGGTAATGTCGTTCTACACAAGTAGCTATAATTACATACTTTCCCCTCGCAAATCGGTGCAGCAGCATAGAACAATGTGTAACAGGTGCACAGGCGATGATCATTGCAATGGAACAATTCTGCACGGAATATATACAGCGTTCCACAGACATGCGCGCAAGTGGAGGCACCATGCATGGAGCACATTGACTGATTCATGTGTGTATGAATTTCATGTTCATTTATCTAGTTCTGGATTGATCGCGTCTTGGGAGGTTAGCACAGGGGCAACGTGCTTGCTTTAGCAGTGGAATAACTTTGCTGAAAATGTGGGGGGGACATGACATCAGAAAAAAGGTGCCCCAGCCAAATGAATGGGGACAACATGTTGTGCCATGAAAGTTGGAGGGGACAAACACCCCCGCCCCACCTAAAATTACGCCCATGTGCTTTAGAACAAGACAACAACGAGCGCCACAGGTTCGATTCCCGGTCCATGCTTCGAAAGCGTTATAAATAACCGATTATATCATCTTTAAAAGGCGTAATTAGACTAGACTGTGGAAAGTATGCACATACACCAGCAGTTAATTTGTTCCTGTTCATTTGAATGTATAATTCATTAAAAAATATATACAAAAAGATATTTCTCACCATTTAAATAGAAACCACACACACACATCTATTTATTTTTTATTTTTTATGTAATGCTACCAAAAAATATTTCATGGACATCATGATCCAGTAAATAGGATTTTCAGACATTGAAAATAAGAAAACACACATGTCCTTTAAAGAAATGTAAACGATGAGTAACAAGGATTGTGTATTTTGGTTCGATGTCATCTTTGAAACCCTTGAGACAAAGGAAAATAATAAACAATAATTATAGGAACATAACGGGGTGTTCATGTGTCCTCTATAATAAACTTAACTTTCAACCTTCTATTGGCGTGAAATCAGTTTTACAAGTCGCCATCTAAAAGTCTCTAGTCGTTGATAAAAGTGCCTGTGGCAGGAGTGATGTCATCCATGTTGTTATTGGTTATAACACTGCATTTGATATATGTGTGCGTGGGGCTGCGTCTATTTCCTGCATAGTCGTGCATGAAAATGAGCAAGCCTCCCTCAAAATAGGAATTGGATTCATGAGAAAAAAGAAGCGTGTTGGGGAATGCCAGGGTAAGTGTAGCTGTGGAGGGGGTAAAGGGGAACAGCATGGGGTATGTGGGAGCACCACCCGAACAAGGGAAGGAGCAGGGGCAGTTTGGAAACAAATTTGAACAGAAAAATTCGGCCATCCTACTTATAGGAAGAAAAAAACATGGATCCCAGCTGTTTTGGGCAGGTGTGTGTGGGCGTGTGTCTTTGTACGCGCGTGCGCGCGTGTGCCCATAATGTGCAAATATGTCTGAATGTGATCCAAATGTTAGAAAAAACACAGTTACACAGAGACTCTACAGAAATTAGGTATCAAATAGCAAAACAACAAAAGTGAAATGAAATAACACTGAGATGTATTTATTTATTTATTATTCATTGCTACATAAAAAACGAACACAAGTTAATCAAAATGTTTCAGTTAAAATTGACACCTAACTAAGCATGACAAACTATCGGTGTGTTAAATACTATCCAGAAATCATATGTAATTGTATCTAAAAAGCACCTGATGCGAAAGCCATATTGCGGTTGATTAAAAAAGGTAAGTACATTCATGGGTTACTTCCAACTTGCAGATTGTGTCCTTGTCAGTCTGTAAATTACAATTGAACCTGCTTTTTACAAATAAAACCATCTAAAATATGGTCACTGTATGCATGTTATAGATGACATATGTAAAGCTTGATGTTATATCATATTTACAGTGCGCCCATCACCACCGTAGTGGTCTTGCGGCCCATGGCCTCGTCCGAGAATTGGCATATTGCTGACCCGCCGGGTGGTGCATGCAGACCGTAATCTGTTGGCAAGTAGAAAGAGGTGTGGTGGGGATGACGTGCCGCGAGACAGAGAAAGGGCTTAGTTAGATGACGGGACCAGTTCAGTGGGGGTGATGGTAGAGTGACCAGATGTCCCGGTTTTTGCGGGACAGGCCATGGAAATCACTCTCCATCCTGGGGTCTACTGTAAGTAGTGTGCAGAAATTAAGACTAAATGAAATAGAAGTTGTAGCGTGGGCTCCCAATAGCTTGCAGTTGCATGGAGAACGTATTGATAAGTTAAAGCATAGCAGCGCCACTCATCTCCACAGTCAGCGGACGCGCTGCTATGCTTTAACTTATCAATACGTTCTCCGTATTGACATGAGACTCCTCATCGTGACATGAGTCACGAGGAGGAGGTATCGCCATCATTTTCAAATCCAGCCTCGCCATGAGACTCGCCCTCTCCCAAAATTTGAAATAATGTGAAACCATCACAGTCAAACTACCAGTGGCCAGCTCAAAACTCTAACTTTACACCTGATCTATCAACCACCTGGTCCTATCAGATCATTCAAGGAGGACATCTCGTCCATACTATCTAATAACCTCAAAAGCTCACCACAAGTTCTACTCCTTGGCAACTTCAACCTGGGATACAATGATCCCCTTGATAAACCTGCCTTAAACATTGCCACCGTTATAACCAAACTTGGCCTACTCCACAAATTCTCTTCACCTACCCACAATAAAGGGAGAATATTGGACTGGGTAGCTGACTACAATTATCATGCTAACATCACCTACATTTCCCCTTTAACTTGGTCAGACCACTCCATTGTGACCTTTGCACTTACCACCACCAGACCTCTCCCCAACAAGATCCCCTCCGCCCCACCCACCTTAACTAGAAGCAAAAAGAACATCACCACCGATAGGCTCATCCCAGCCATCCTCTCCACTCTTAACTCCCTTTCAGACAATACCGACCCAGGTACTCTGGTCGAAGAGTACAACAATATCATGGTAAAATCACTAGATATAATTGCCCCACTCAAACCGAGACCCAGCAAACCTAAAACTCACCTGAACAAATGGTTCACCCCAAAACTCAAAGAGCTAAGACAAAATAAAAGAACCTGTGAGGCCGCCTGGCGACTACTACCCTCAGAAGCCAACAAAACCAAACTCATCAAGATAACCACCCTCTACAAAAAAGAAATCTGCCTGGCCAAAAAAGAAACTTACAACACCCGAATCTCCCAAGCTAACTCTAGCATGAAGGAGTTATTCACCATTATTAAAGAGATAGAAACCCCTATCTCGATGCCAGACACTTGCACAAAAGACAAAAGCTGCTGCTCCAGTATCCAACATGCACTTACTAATAAAATAACCACCCTCCAACTCAAAATAGCCCAAAACAAAGCATCCTTAAACACGCTCATTAGCTCCCTGCCACCCAATACTCCCCCTACATTCCTCACACAGTCTAACTGTGAGCCGGCTCCCTCATCCAATTCACCACCTACTCGCTTCAAATTCTCTAAAACATCCATCCTTGAAGTTGAAACAATTATACTTTCACTTAAACCCTCCAATTGTCAGGGTGACCCCTGCCCAGCCCACCTTATCAAGGATGCAGCAACAGACCTAGCCCCCTTTGTTTCCAAGCTCATCAACGCTTCATTTTCATCTGGCAGTATCCCCGCCAACCTCAAAGAATAATGGAGTGCTCCCCTTACTAAAAAACAAACTGTCGACCCCTCAATACCTACTAATTACCGGCCTATCACGACTATACCCTTTCTATTAAAAATTCTCGATAAGGTTACCTACATACCAATCCAGAAATACTTGGAACTTCACCACCTCCTAAGAGCACGCCAATCTGGCTTCCGACCACAACACACCACTTAGACAGCCCTCCTAGACCTTACGACCCAAATTGATGAATTAAGGGACAAGGGGAAATCTGCCCTCCTCCTTCTCCTTGACCTCTCGGCTGCATTCGACCTTGTCGACCACAAGGTCCTATGAACAAGAGAGGTACCCTTACTGTTGGAGCTTTAACCACAGAGATTAAAGAGCAGGTCAAAATCAATGTTTGGCCTAAGTTCTTAAGAAAAAATTGAGTTGCATGATTTTACTGATCCCAAGGTTAGCCCACCGCTCAAACGGTCAATACCACCCACTTAGGAGGTGAATTCTGAACAGTTGAACAGAATAGTACAGTTTTACAAACCAAAAGGTCCTATGCAGCCATCTAGACTCAGCTGCTCACTTCTCTAGGGAGGCCATAATCTGGATTGAGTCCTACCTTAGTCAAAAGGACCATGCAAGTATTTTCGTCATCAGCAGCTGCAGATCCTATCCCCATCACCTGCGGAGTCCCCCAAGGATCCTGTGTCTCTCGTACGCTGTACAACATATTCACTAAGCCTCTTTTCAATAATTTGGATAGTCTTGGTATCACCTACAATAACTATGCAGATGATACACAGATTCTCCTCCCACTTTCAGGGGATTACGACAGGGATTTGGCCCTGGTGAATAGGGTGAATCTCATCATTCAGGCATGGATGGCTAATCATGGTCTATGCCTGAATGATGACAAAACAGAGCTCATCATCCTAAGCATCCCCACCAACCTCAATAAACTATAGATTGAATACGCTTCCTTCATAATTGATGGCAATCCTATCAAAGTGGCCAACAGGGTTAAAACTATTAGTTTCTACCTCGACTCAACCCTCTCCTTCTCCAAACAAGTTAACACGCTGGTGTAATGCTCACCTGATATCCACGGGGACGCCACTCAGCCCTGGTTGGACCACTCGCACCCTCGAACCCCTCCCTTGGAATTTGTTTCGGTCGAGGATTGGGCCTGCAATACAGGAATATTGGATTTAAAACCCTATTTTCTCTTGTTGCTTGGCTCCCACCTCCCTGGAGGACCAAACCTGCCCCTTAAGCCTTCTCCTCACCTTGTTGTTTGTATGATGCGCTCTCTGTCCTGCTTCTCGGTGCAGGGGCGCGTAGCTGGTGTGGGCGCGTCGCGACATAGTTGCTTCACTGGTGCGGGTAGGGTAGGGTACCGGTTACACCCAGAATTACTGCCGCTGTTCCATGAGCAGATGTACCTGTATCTGTTTGCTGCTTTTCTCTGTGGTAACAAGTGAGAGCACAACTTTCGGAAAAGGTCAACTTTGTTGCACGCCGATCTATTCGAGGATTGTGAGCTACCAACCACGGCATCCCTAAGATTAACCTAAACTGAGGCGCCTTGGTGAGGTCGAAAGCAATAGATTCCTGGTGTCCATGCTGGCCCAGAAGGGTTAAGACTGCTGTAAATTGGGATACTGGACCGGAAGCTATTTCCGTACCCTCAACGGTGGTGACCGTTTCAGTGGTCGACTTTGAGCATAAGGGAAGCTCCATCTTTGCTGCGAGATCTTGGTCAATATAGTTTCCAACTGCTCCGCTGTTTATGTATGCTTCTACGGCATGCATCTGAGATGGTTGCTGGTGGTGAATCAAGATCACTGGTAACGCAAAATGGGAGGTCTGTAGTTCACTTTCTTCGCTCAACAAACGGACCCCTACACTTGCCGGGCTTGGTAGTTTTCTGACTCCTTGTTAGTATCTTCTTTCTCTGTGGCCCCAACGGTTCTCCTTGGTGGTTTCACTGGACACTCTTTAAGGAAATTGCCTGGTTTTCCACAGTATAAATATAACTTCTGTTGCCTTCTCTTGTCTCTTACAGCCTTAGTTAAAGGGGCTGATCTGCATTGGTCCCACCGTACTTTCTGTTGAACGTGGGACATTGTCCTTTGATCGAACATACATAGTGCGGGTGTCCAGTCTAATCTGATCTGCTCTTTGGTCTTGAAACCTACGATCCAGCTGAACAATAAGATTAATAAACTCTGCACACTCTTTTGGTGGATCAACCACTTGAGCAAGAACGTCTTTTAGCTCCCCCGTAGTCCCCGATGGAATAACATGGTTCTTTTCTGTTCAGGCCACCTTGCTTCAACCATGAGCCTGTTGAAGGTTGCTATATATGTTAATACGTCTTGGTTTCCTTGACCGAGGGACAAAAGTTCATTGTCGAATGCCTGTCCATGGGTCCGATGAGCAAAGAGCTTCTCCATCTCTTGCTGGAAACCCCTGAAGTCATGTAGCAGAGGATCATCCTGACTGACGAATGGTACAGACAAGTACGCAGCACTGCCACTCAAATAAGATAGAACGAAAGCTACCCGTTACTGATCGTTAGGTAAAGCCCCAGGCCTACAAAGGAAATGAAGGCGACATTGGTTCATAAATGCTGTATACTTCTTGGGATCTCCTGTGAATCGTTCAAGTGGGGCCAAAGGAACTGCCCCAGGAAGGGTTATCTGTACAGTATTGGCTGATGATGTTGGCACTGATGAAACGCTACCAGGCGGAGGTGCCTGTCCCGCCTGTGATTGGAGAAGTTGCCTGCTCAATTTGTCTGTGCGTTCTTTAGCAACTATCAATTCTATCCTCAGGGCGTTGGTCTCCTGCCTGGCTAAATGTACTTCAGCACGTTACTGTCCCAGCATCTGAGCTAACTGGTCGGTTTCTGATGTTTCCATGACATCCATGTGGATTGTGGTGTAAGGCTTAGCTTTCTGTAACGCTCACCTAATATCCACGGGAACACCACTCTGCCCTGGTTGGACCACTCGCACTCTTGAACCGCTCCCTTGGAATTTGTTCAGTCGAGGATTGGGCCTGCAATACAGGAATATCTGATTTAAAAGCCTTTTGTCTATTGTTGCTTGGCTCCCACCTCCCTGGAGGACCAAACCTTCCCCTTAAGCCTTCTCCTCACCTTGCTTTTTGTATGATGTGCTCTCCATCCTGCTTCTCAGTGCAGGGGCGCGTAGGTGGTGTGGGCGCGTCGCGACCTAGTTGCTTCACTGATGTGGGCCCTATTCGAGTCCAGACCTGCTGTGACTCCAGTTCGTTAAGGTAGTGTACAGTTTTTTTACAGTCTTGATCATCTGTCCTTCTCTCTTTCTCTTGTCCCTTGATAATGTCTCTGTTCCTTCCCCTAGGTGCAGGAAGAGGATATTGTCGTGCTGATTGGGGTTGAGCATGAGGCGGTGAGTGAATGCGCAATGCGCGACGCTACATGTCTTTTCTTGTGCTGACCTGTGTCTCCCCTCTTTCTTGTAGGCAGCTGTAATGTCCCAGAATGGATGCTGACCGAGAGAGCACTAAGTGGTGAGTGAATGCGCGATGCGCGGCGCCTTCTTGACTTTTCATGTGCTAACCTGTGTTACCTCTCTTTTGTAGGTTGTTGTGAGTTTCCGGAACGGGTGCTGACCAATGCACTTAGCTATGTGGGCACCACCATGTAGAACAAAAGTCCAGATCCCATGTCATCCTCACGTTGAGTATGAGTCTGGTGCCAAAGGCACCAGGACTGACTCCAGGAGAGTCTTTGATGAGGTGGCAAGGCCTTTAAGGCCCTAATGAAGAATCATAGCCTGGCCCCAGTGACTTGCCAATGAGGGATGGGGGCAGGGATCATGACAGCACCCCCCCATGGCCCCTCTCACGGTAGTTCTTCTTCCCGGTCCTGGTTTGGTTGGATGATTCTGATGGAACCGTCTTATCAAGCGTGGCGCATGGATATATTCACAAGGTTCCCACGTTCTGTCCTGCGGGCCGTACCCTTTCCAATCTACTAGATAATATAGCTTAGATCTGGTGTACTTTGAATCCAAGATGTCTTTAACCTCAAATTCCAGTTCACCGTTAAGCACTACTGGTTTTGGTGGTGTTGTAACACGAGTCCCAGGTTGGACAGGTTTCAGAAGAGATACGTGGAACACAGGATGAATCTGCATATTGGATGGAAAGGCTAGCTTAACAGCTACTGGATTTATTACAGATTTGATGGTAAAAGGACCTAGGTATCGTGGGCGAAAAGTCTGGGTTCCTTTTATGGGCACATGTTTTGATGCTAACCAGACTTCGTCTCCAACTTGGTAATTGGGAGCCTTTCCACGATGATGGTCAGCGAATTTCTTTTGTCGGTTCTTGGCTTGGAGTAAATGCTCGGCTGCCTTTTTGAAGGTTTGAGAAATTATTGCGTGTAAGGTTTTAATTGCTGGCATTTCCAGGGTAGTCGGAACATCTAGTTCAGTGGATGTCTGCCATATATGGTATAGAACGGAGTCTGCCCAGTACTGGTATGTAAAGATTTATTATAGGCATATTCTGCTATCCATAACAAGTCCTTCCAACTTCCTTCCACTTGATGTAGCATACAGTGTAGGTATTGTTCGAGTGTTTGGTTCGTTCTTTCTGTTTGACCATCCATTTGGGGATGGTGCCTAGTGGATAATCGTATATCGATTTGGGCCATAGAACAGCACTTCCTCCAGAAGTTGGACACAAATTGAGTCCCTCGGTCTGAGATCAGCACAGATGGAAACCCATGTAGCCGCACGATATGTTCAAGAAATACCTTTACCAGGCTAGATGCATTCGGGAGACCTTTAAAAGGAACAAAATGTGCCATTTTCGAAAATAAGAACCGAACCACTAGAATGGTGTTGAATCCTTGACTGTGAGGTAAATCGGTGATAAAATCGAGAGACAATGTATGCCAGGGTGCCGGGGGAATTTAAAATGGTCAAAGGAGTCCAGCTGCTTTTTGCTTCAGTGATTTATTTTGTGCACACACTCCGCAAGATAGGATAAATTGAATAACATCCTTGCGCCAAGTGGGCCACAAGTAGCTTTGTTTTACTTTGGCTAGAGTTTTAGCAATTCCAGGATGACCCTCAATTAAAGAGTCGTGATAGCCAGAGATGATTTGTTCATGTAATTCTTTACTTAGTAGGTATAAACAGTTCCTGAAATACAGGCGGATCTGACGGCGGCGCACACGAAGGCCATACAAAGGCCTGTTCCTGCGCCCTGGACCCCTCATTCCGTCCCCTTTGCCAAGGGAAGAGGGCAGGAGCCCTCTCCTCACCACAGCAACCAGGAAAACAGCTGTTAAGCTGTGCGGCATCACCCGATGCACGCAACAAGGCCTGCCTGACCTTGTCTCGCTTCCCTGCCTGACCCCCACATGCCGGGCGATTCGCGGCGCGAGAACGAGGCTGAGCCTCGCATTTGAATCTGCTTTTCCCGCCGGCAGGCGGATCCGACGGCGGCGCACACGAAGGCCATACAAAGGCCTGTTCCTGCGCCTGTTACGCGCATGGAAGCGTGGCGTGGCCACCCCCCCTGCACAATTTTACTGCACTCCAACCGATAGACTACCACTCGGACAATGAAAACGTACTGTAAGTACATGCCAGCACCGGAGACACTATTGTATGTTAGTAATCTTAACCGCTTTACTGAAATGTGCTCCCGGTCTCAAATACTGGTCATCTACAGACCATATTAGACTGCTGTATTGTGCCCTTTGGTCGCCTACAGACCACATTAGACCGCTGTATTGTGCCCTTTGGTCGCCTACAGACCACATTAGACCGCTGTATTGTGCCCTTTGGTCGCCTACAGACCACATTAGACCGCTGTATTGTGCCCTTTGGTCGCCTACAGACCACATTAGACCGCTGTATTGTGCCCTTTGGTCGCCTACAGACCATATTAGACTGCTGTATTGTGCCCTTTGGTCGCCTACAGACCATATTAGACTGCTGTATTGTGCCCTTTGGTCGCCTACAGACCACATTAGACCGCTGTATTGTGCCCTTTTGTCGCCTACAGACCACATTAGACCGCTGTATTGTGCCCTTTGGTCGCCTACAGACCACATTAGACCGCTGTATTGTGCCTTTTGGTCGCCTACAGACCACATTAGACCGCTGTATTGTTCCCTTGGTCGCCTACAGACCACATTAGACCGCTGTATTGTGCCCTTTGGTCGCCTACAGACCACATTAGACCGCTGTATTGTGCCCTTTAGTCGCCTACAGACCACTTTGAGGAGCCAGCTTTGTGCTTTATGGTCGCAGCTCGCCCTGACACTAATCCAATATGCAAATCTGTTTGCCCCTCATCATGTTCCCATTCTGCATTCTCCCCAACCACACACCCTGCTTGGGCCACTACTACTGGCCCCATAACAACGGTCTCAACAAGCCGGCATGCCCCCGGCATCACCCTATCCCATGTCCTACACCGTTCCTTCCCTCCACTCCCCCATTCCCAAACAGCGTAAGTCTTACCCCTAGGACCTATCTGAATACCTTCAAGCATCATGCTATCAGCCCTGATCTAATCTCACACGTATTGCCCACTGCAGAGTCACCTCACCACAGCCACACTGAAAAATCCTCTAACCCCGTGACAGGTGCAGCAAGACACTTCCGATTAAGGTCGCGTACTTTCAACCACCCCAACCCAGTCAAATATGAACACACACCTCCCAAACAAACTGGGCCCAGAGCACTTCCCCCTCATCAAAACCATACTCCTAGCCAGAAACCCAACACCACTTCCAAACCAGCCCCGGACACCCCCAATAAATTACTATCCACCTTTAAAGGAGCGCTTATCAATGCCCGCTCCTTAGGGGCGCATGCTATAGAAGTTCACGACCTCATTATGGAATCACAGCTCGACATACTAGTAGTCACAGAGTCCTGGCTCCATCAAGCATCAGGTCCACTACTAACTCTGGCAATCCCATCTGACTACACCATATTTAGAACAGATAGGACCCACTCACAAGGAGGCGGTGTTGCTATAATAGCCAAGACTAAATTACAGCTTAGATCTTGTCCCATCGAAAGTATTGAAGGGTATGAAACATTACTCGTAAAATTTCCTATAAATGCTAAAACTACGATTAAATTAATAGTAATTTATAGAGCACCTAGCCCCAACAACCACCCAGAGACTGAAATTCCGCTGCTATTAGCTCCATTAATAAAACCTAGCTCTAAATACATCATCCTGGGTGACCTTAACCTAGGTTTCAATGACAGCCAAGATGCCGAAGCAGAATCACTTCACTCCGCCGTGAAGGACATGGGCTTCAGCCAACTAGTTAATGCACCCACACATATCAAAGGCAGGACCCTTGACTGGATCCTCTCCCTTAATACCCCCATAACCATTGAGGCCATCTCCCCTCTTACTTGGACCGATCACCATAACATTGTCTTTACAATCAATCCCTCCGAACCCACACAAAAGAAACCTAAAACCATGACTACCTATGAAACTAGAAACGCCCGCAAACTCACGCCAGAAAACCTCACGCCTCCTCTATCAAAAATCCTAGATTCTACCTCGATCACTAGTGACAACCCCTGTCTCTTAGCAGACATATATCACAACTGCCTCACTACAACCATTAATGCTATAGCACCGCTCACCACCAAGGCAAAACGCTCAGACAAGCGATCTAGCTTCTGGTTTAATGATGATCTTATCGCCCTCAGAAGAACCAAACGCGCGTGTGAACATGCCTACAGAAAGCATCCTACTGCAGAGGCAGAAAAAGCCTACCAAGAAATAAACAAAACCTATAAAACAGGCACTCTTACCTACAAATCTAATGCGTATAATAATAGGATCAGTAATGCGACCTCAGATACCAAGGAACTATTTGCCATTCTAAAAGAATTGGAAAACCCTACCCCAGCCATAAACCCAACCATCCCCAGCAAGGAATGGTGCACCACTATTCAAGACGCACTAACAGCCAAAATTGAACTACTCCAAGTAAAAATCACATCCAAAAAACAATCACTAGCCAACAAACCTATTCTCCTTAATCTAAATCGACCACATCAGGAATTCACCAGCTCCCCATTCCACTTCACACCAGTATCCCAAAATGTAGTGTTTGACACCATCGCCAAACTTAAAGCCTCCAACTGCAAAGGAGATTCCGTCCCCGCATCAGTAGTCAAATCCTGCGCCCACACCCTCACCCCCATTATCACCAACTTCGTGAACGCATCCTTCAATACTAACCTAGTACCAGCGAGCATCAAAGAAGCCTGGGTCACCCCTCTCCTGAAAAAACCTACCCTAGACCCTACTGTGCCCACTAATTACAGGCCAATAACAACCGTCCCATTTCTCCTCAAAATACTGGATAAATTAGCATACAACCAAGTCCAAACTCACCTTGAACAAAACCACCCCCTAGGGACGAGGCAATCAGGCTTCCGCCCCAACCATAGCACAGAAACGGCACTCCTTGACTTAAAAATCCAGATGGATACCATCAGAGACTCAGGAAAACTCTGCATCCTTCTCCTACTCGATCTCTCCGCAGCGTTTGATTTAGTAGACCATAATAAACTGTGCGCCACACTAGCGAAAGACTTCAACTTCTCCACCAAAGCTACTACCTGGATCAAATCTTTTCTTGCTGACCGCACCTCCAGGGTCGCCATAGGTAAAGAAGCCGCCAACCCCATCAGAGTACCCATTGGTGTCCCCCAAGGTTCCTGTCTCGCACCAACATTATACAATGCATACACTAAACTCCTCTTCTCAGCGCTAGACGACATGGGTGTCATCTACACCAACTTTGCAGACGACACCCAGATCCTCATCCCTTTATCGGGAGACTACACTCAAGACACCGACTCTATCAACAAAATATATGCCATAATCCAAAATTGGATGGCACTAAATAGCCTCTGTCTCAATGATGAGAAGACTGAGGTTCTCATTGTGGGCTCCCAATCCAAAATAGAAGCATTACATGCTGATTACTCATCCATCAACATTGATGGCACAAACATATCAGTACTCAAACAAGTAAAAACACTAGGTGTCTACCTAGATGCCAACCTCACCATGACCAAGCACATTAACGCCCTCTCTTCCTCTACCTCCTACACCGCAAAACTTATTGCTCTCAGTCGCCAATTCTTGACACCCACCAACTGTATCACGCTGGCAAGAGCTTTAATCCTATCCAGGCTCGACTACTGCAACGCACTCTACCTGGGTACCTCTAAAGCCAATCTAAACAAACTACAGCTTATTCAAAATAAAGCCCTTCGGGCGGCCCTTGGATTAAGGAAGTCAGATCACATCTCAAATATTAGAAGAAACCATCACTGGCTCCCCATCAAAGCCAGGGTCATATTCAAAGCCCTGTGCGTCACATTCAAATGCATCCACTCTTGCGCCCCCATCTACCTCAACCACGCCATCACCAAAAAAGTATCAAAGAGCCCCCTCAGATCCAATAGTCAACTACTCCTAGCCATCCCCCGCTACAAGACAACCAAGGCAGGAGGCAGTAGTTTCCAATACCTCGCACCCACATATTGGAACACTCTTCCCCTCCCCATCAAAAATGAGCAAACTTTCTCAGGTTTCAAGAAATCCCTGAAAACGTGGCAATTTAACCAAGACTAAGGAAATATCACTGTACTGAAGCCCTGCATTAAATGTCTCGTGTATGATTATTTTGTATTCACTTGCACTGCGCCCGAATGGCAATTTCTAAGAAATGTTTTAACCAAGCTGTCTGTAACATCGCCGTGGTACCCAAGGGTTTGGGCGATTAATAAATGCAATAAATAAATAAAATAAATAAAAAAATACGGTAGTTGTTCTTTAATTGTATGGCATTCTCCTTGTGTACTCCACTCTTGTAATAGCTTAGGACTCATCAAGTGTTGAATCTTCTCCTGCAGTTTGCTCTGAGTCATTGCTGCTGTAAGGCCCAGGATTTTGTCACTTGGAATGATGGCCACTGGATCTTGGGTCATGTATACCTTCTCATCAATACTCATAGGGAAAGGGCTTCGGCCTTTCTGTTTCTGACTCCCGGTCAAAACATTATCACACAATCATATTCCGTGAAGAAGAGGGCCCAGCGTAGTTGACGTGAAGACTGAGCCTTTGCTGTTTTCAGGTATTGTAGGTTTCGATGGTCAGTTATTACGATGATTGTATGCCTGGCACCTAGCCTTAAAAATCTCACTTGATGGCTGACTTGATGGCTAGAAGTTTTTTGTCCGTGATAGCATAGTTGAGTTTGGATGGTGAGAACTTACGTGACCAGAAGGCTACAGGGTGTAATTGACCAGTTTCGGGGTCCTTTTCTGAGAGAACAGCTCCCATTGCCATGCTTGAGGCATCCTTTTCCACCACGTAAGGGAGATCCGGATGAGGATGTCGTAGAATCGGAGAGGAAGTGAACCTCACCTTGAGTTCTTGGAAGGCCTTCTCTGCTTCTTCTGTCCAATGGAATTTCTTATTGTTTTTTCTTAATAATGATGTGATCGGATGTACTATCTGAGAAAACCCTGGGATGAATCGGTAGTAGAAGTTTGCAAAACCCAGCATGCTCTGGATTCCTTTAAACGAATTTGGCGACGGCCAATTAAGAATGGAATCTACTTTGTGCACGTCCATTCGGATTCCTTTTGGGGTGAGGACGAAACCGAGGAACTCCACTTCGGTGACATGAAATGAGCATTCTTCGAGTTTGGCATATAGTTGATGTCGGCGGAGTTTTGCAAGAACAGAGCGAACATGCTTGACATGGTCCTGTTTTTAAGCTGAATATACTAGGATATCTTCAATGTAGACTAGAGCACAAACGTCGATTAATTTGCTTAAGACGTTGTTCATGAAGTACTGGAATGCAGTGGGAGCATTGCAAAGCCCAAAGGGCATTACCTGGTATTCGTTTAGCCATAGTTGGTAAAAAAGGCGGTTTTCCATTTGTCCCCTTTTTTTACTCGAACGAGAAGGTATGCTGCTCTAAGGTCCAGTTTAGTATAGATTTGGGCGTCTTTGACTTGATCTAACAGTTCCGGAGTAAGTGGGAGTGGGTAGAGATTCTTTACGTGATTTGGTTTAATGAGCGGTAGTCGATGCAAGTCCTCAAATCTCCTTCCTTCTTCGGCATGAAAAATAGAGGAGAGGCTGCTGGTGACTTAGATGGGCGGATAAGACTTCAAATGCTGGTTTTCTGGTTCGGTGGTTGCATAGGTTCGACCACAAGGGATTTGTGCCCCGGGTACCAGGTCGATCTGACAGTCATATGGCCTGTGCAGCGGTAAGGTATTAGCTTGTTCTTTCTGAAATACATCTTGAAAGTCCTGGTATTCACTTGGTAGGGTACCGGTTACACCCAGAATTACTGCCGCTGTTCCATGAGCAGATGTACCTGTATCTGTTTGCTGCTTTTCTCTGTGGTAACAAGTGAGAGCACAACTTTCGGAAAAGGTCCACTTTGTTGCACGCCGATCTATTCGAGGATTGTGAGCTACCAACCACGGCATCCCTAAGATTAACCTAAACTGAGGCGCCTTGGTGAGGTCGAAAGTAATAGATTCCTGGTGTCCATGCTGGCCCAGAAGGGTTAAGACTGCTGTAAATTGGGATACTGGACCGGAAGCTATTTCCGTACCCTCAACGGTGGTGACCGTTTCACTGGTCGACTTTGAGCATAAGGGAAGCTCCATCTTTGCTGCGAGATCTTGGTCAATATAGTTTCCAACTGCTCCGCTGTTTATGTATGCTTCTACGGCATGCATCTGAGATGGTTGCTGGTGGTGAATCAAGATCACTGGTAACGCAAAATGGGAGGTCTGTAGTTCACTTTCTTCGCTCAACAAACGGACCCCTACACTTGCCGGGCTTGGTAGTTTTCTGACTCCTTGTTAGTATCTTCTTTCTCTGTGGCCCCAACGGTTCTCCTTGGTGGTTTCACTGGACACTCTTTAAGGAAATTGCCTGGTTTTCCACAGTATAAACATAACTGCTGTTGCCTTCTCTTGTCTCTTACAGCCTTAGTTAAAGGGGCTGATCTGCATTGGTCCCACCGTACTTTCTGTTGAACGTGGGACATTGTCCTTTGATCGAACATACATAGTGCGGGTGTCCAGTCTAATCTGATCTGCTCTTTGGTCTTGAAACCTACGATCCAGCTGAACAATAAGATTAATAAACTCTGCACACTCTTTTGGTGGATCAACCACTTGAGCAAGAACGTCTTTTAGCTCCCCACGTAGTCCCCGATGGAATAACATGGTTCTTTTCTGTTCAGGCCACCTTGCTTCAACCATGAGCCTGTTGAAGGTTGCTATATATGTTAATACGTCTTGGTTTCCTTGACGGAGGGACAAAAGTTCATTGTCGGATGCCTGTCCATGGGTACGATGAGCGAAGAGCTTCTCCATCTCTTGGTGGAAACCCCTGAAGTCATGTAGCAGAGGATCATCCTGACTGACGAATGGTACAGACCAGTATGCAGCACTGCCACTCAAATAAGATAGAACGAAAGCTACCCGTTACTGATCATTAGGTAAAGCCCCAGGCCTACAAAGGAAATGAAGGCGACATTGGTTCATAAATGCTGTATACTTCTTGGGATCTCATGTGAATCGTTCAAGTGGGGCCAAAGGAACTGCCCCAGGAAGGGTTATCTGTACAGTATTGGCTGATGATGTTGGCACTGATGAAACGCTACCAGGCGGAGGTACCTGTCCCGCCTGTGATTGGAGAAGTTGCCTGCTCAATTTGTCTGTGCGTTCTTTAGCAACTATCAATTCTATCCTCAGGGCGTTGGTCTCCTGCCTGGCTAAATGTACTTCAGCATGTTACTGTCCCAGCATCTGAGCTAACTGGTCGGTTTCTGATGTTTACATGACATCCATGTGGATTGTGGTGTAAGGCTTCGCTTTCTGTAACGCTCACCTAATATCCACGGGGACACCACTCTGCCCTGGTTGGACCACTCGCACTCTTGAACCGCTCCCTTGGAATTTGTTCAGTCGAGGATTGGGCCTGCAATACAGGAATATCTGATTTAAAAGCCTATTGTCTATTGTTGCTTGGCTCCCACCTCCCTGGAGGACCAAACCTTCCCCTTAAGCCTTCTCCTCACCTTGCTTTTTGTATGAAGGGCTCTCCATCCTGCTTCTCAGTGCAGGGGCGCGTAGGTGGTGTGGGCGCGTCGCGACCTAGTTGCTTCACTGATGTGGGCCCTATTCGAGTCCAGACCTGCTGTGACTCCAGTTCGTTAAGGTAGTGTACAGTTTTTTTACAGTCTTGATCATCTGTCCTCTCTTTCTCTTGTCCCTCCATAATGTCTCTGTTTCTTCCCCTAGGTGCAGGAAGAGGTTATTGTCGTGCTGATTGGGGTTGAACACGAGGCGGTGAGTGAATGCGCGATGCACAGCACTATTTGTCTTTTCTTGTGCTGACCAGTGTCTCCCCTCTTTCTTGTAGGCCGCTGTAACGTCCCAGAATAATTGCTGACCGAGAGAGCACTAAGCGGTGAGTGAATGCGCGATGTGCTGCGCCTTCTTGACTTTTCATGTGCTATCCTGTGTTTCCTCTCTTTTGTAGGTCGTTGTGAGGTTCCGGAACGGGTGCTGACCAAGAGCGGCTCGGATTCAGGTAAGCGTCTGGTGGTTCTTGCTGCTTTTCTGAAATGAAATATAGAAACGCTTACTAATGCTGTGTTCGCTCCCTTCTTTCCAGGTTGCGACGTTCCAGAGATGGATGCGGCGCCGAGATGCTGTGTTCACTGATCCGGGTGAGCGATGGATTGTGAACAGGATACACAGGTAAGTATCGCACTAAAGATGTTCTTGTTGTTCTTTCAGGTACGCGGCTCCAGGAAGGCAGGTAAGGAACTCAGGAGACCGAGAGGAATACAGTGAGCATCAGGCTGCTAAACGCAGAGTAACGCGAAGCGTGTTCCTCTGCCTGGGTGTGGCTATATAGCCCCCAGGTATTCCAAGGCCTGACACACCCAAAACACTAGACTGCATAGCACAGGTCTTAAAGCTGAGCTATGTGGGCACCTCCATGTTGTACAAAAGCTCATTTAACAAGTCCAGATCCAATGTCATCCTCACGTTGAGCATTAGCCTGGCGCCAAGACTGACTCCAGGAGAGTCTTTGATGAGATGGCAAGGCCTTTAAGGCCATAATGGAGAATCGTAGCCTGGTTCCAGTGACTTGCCTATGAGGGTTGGGGGCAGAGATCATGACAGCTGGCTTCCACTACCAGATACACTTGTAAACTCATCAGAACTGGAAAACCCTTCCTCTCAAACAGCAGTTGCATCACCCTGGCCAGAGCCCTTATCCTGTCCAAGTCTGACTACTGTAACGCCCTCTAAATTGGCTCAAATAAAGCAATCATCAGGAAAATCCAAACACTCCAAAACAACGCCCTTAGAGCGGCCCTTGTAGTGGCCATGAGAGACCACATCTCAGAAATCAGGTGCCAAAACAACTGGCTCTCTACCAATGATAAAATCAAATTGCATAACTCACCCATAAATCCTTGAACAATGCTATCTTGAGGAGAGATTCCATAAAAGGACCTCCACCAGACCGTCCAGACTAGCCAATAGCAACTCTCTCCTCGTCCCTAGATTTAAACTTTCCAAGGTAGGCGATAACATCTTCCCCATTAAAGCGGCCCAGCTCTGGAATTCCATGCCACCAGCAATCTGAGAAGATCAGCCATACCAGAACTTCAGATCCAAATGTACCATCTGGCTCAAATCCTCAGATATCTAATCTAGGCATTTGTCCACATGGTGTAATATTCCTTAAGTGGGCAGCATCAAAATGTATAACTTCTGTCTCCTGTAACCATCCTGTGTATTTTTGTACCTGTGACAATTCCATCTATATCTGTACCTGTTTTGTTATATTATCTATTGTGCAACTAAGCTGAGAAACTACATGTATCCTTTGCGCCCTGAGACCCTCGGGTCTGGAGCGTGTTACAAATGAATAAACAAACAAACCAACATATGTGTACATTGTGTAACAGACACCAATGCAAATACAGGTGATGCAGGATACCCCTTACCTCAGGACCCATTGACACCAACCCAAAGGCCAAGCACACCTTCCCAGACAAGCAAACATCCAGTTCACATTTGGCCTACTCAAATTCATCGAAATGTGTGGTGAAATTGAGTGCACACTTGGCATACTCCAATTCATCCAAATGCCTGGTGTCAATGAGTGCATAGTTGGCATACTCAAATACATCTGAATGCGTGGGGTCAATGAGTGCATAGTTGGCATACTCAAAGTCATTCTAATGCGTCGTGTCAATGAGTGCATATTTGGCATACTCAAATTAATTCTAATGCGTGGTATCAATGAGTGCACATTTAGTATATTCAAGTACATTCTAATGCGTGAAATGCGTGGTGCCAACGAGTGCACATTTGGCATACTCAAATTCAGGTCCCGGTCCCTGAACCAGAGTGGCAGGGTGCTGTTGTTCAAAGGTCAAAAGGTGGGTGAGACCCTACTGGTCAGTGTCGTGCACACTGTAATGTGGCGGTGCAGGTGCATCGTAGGTTTCCCATCTGTTGCCTGCTTCCTCATGCACACCCCCAGCCTGCAGAAACAGGAGACCGGGGGGAGGAGGGGATCATGGAACGGTTGTGAGGGACCATCTGCTCCTCACGCATTTCCGCCAGTGCTCTTCAATCTGTGAATGGGCTGAACACTGGCACGATGCGCGTCAATGATATCGGACATGCTCAGTGTGGCAACCCCCACGGGCTGAGGCACGCATTACCTCATGGTACAGATCACTGACAATGGTGTGCGCATCACACCAGGCCACCCTGCTTCTCACGTTTCCCATGGCACACGGACAAGACAAGCAGCAATTACCCGGTATCCACAGCCCAACCTCGTGCACACACAAACCCTGCCACATAGCTGCAAAACATTGAAACAAAATAGCCATATGAAATCCACATCACACTGCAAAGTGCATGCAATACTCTTCTGTAGGGTAATGGGGATCAAAATGTGTTGAAGGCGGAGCCATAGAAACAGTGCAACACACATACCCACTGAACAAGCATGAGTGCATCCATGAACTATACACATATATAACAAAGAATCCCACAAATGGGCTTACACATTCAGACCATACATACACTCGCAACACTGTGGTAGGCCCCACAATGTGCGCATGCATCAGAGCTCACCACCCACATTCACATTCTCTCACTGCAAAGCACATCACACATCACTGTGTACTAGAGCAACATCCACCTCATCTGGCAATGACAACACTGATGAAGCACACTCACATGTGTTTACAGGATGTTGAGCTCACATCCCCCGTGCCCGCAGAGCATTATATAGGCCCTACAGTGATTCACTGAAAGGTGGCACATAACTTTGTATGCAATTGGCTATTTTGTAATGGGTTTTCGCATTCCACATCCTCAAGCTGTGCCTAGTTTACCTGCATTGATTCAAATGGTTGTGTTCATATAATTGGGCTGAAGTCTGGTCCTGGGAGACATGAATACTAACTGACTATAAGAATAATGTGGGATGTTTTTCCTTCATTTATTAAGAAGGAAGAAGGCCTGCATGTGGACATTCACATTCTTTTGTGTTAATATGACCCTAGATGGTTTAAAAAGATGATCAGATCGTTGTGAAGTTCGCCACTTTCAATATGAGACATATAATGTCACAGAAGAATTAAAGAAACTAGAAATCTGCCCGTGAAGAATGTTCCTGAGTTTTTCTGTGAACAGAAACATGTTGGGCGTATGAAATGCAATTAATCAACAGTTGCAGTAGATTGCTTTGTGCATTTTGTCTTTTCATGTAGAAAATCTTTAAAAACATTTTCTAAAGAAATGTATATTGTGGTGTAGGTTTTCTTTATTCTTTGAGTCACATTATTCATCACTGGGTGTCATGTTTACGTATTTTTTTTTAAACAAGTCATGCTTTATACATTTCTTTCTTCTTTTCGGTCGCATTTGTTTCTGTATATGTATATATATATATATTTGTATTTGGTTGCATTTGTTGCGTATTTTTGTACACATGTTTATATTTTTGAAATATTTACAATAGTAACTAATGTTTGTCAGCTTGTTTGATTAACTTTTGTGATGATTTTTTAAAATAAAATGTGTGATATATTTTCTTGTTTAAGGTTGTGGAAGTGATTCTTTAGCTTTAAACGTGTGTAAAGCAACACACCTTACAGGAAGGGGACCTTATGTTTGGAGCCTGTGATGTGAACCCTAGCATCTTGCACTGACTGTAGCACACTATCATCACCCAGTCTGATGTTGCTGGTTTCGTGTGAGCAAGCGCAATGGTGCTTAGTAAGTGTGTGATTCAATGAGTGTGTGCTGCTTAACTAATGTGGGCCACCCAGCAGCATGTGTTTTCCATACCCGTACCCATCCACGCGACACTGCAAGCATATGTAACATGTGACAGTGGCCACACATTGCACCAATGTGTGGCAGTGGCACGCATATCACTATTAAGTGTCACCCTGTACACGATGAGAAAGCTGCTGCCAAGCATGTTATGCACCTGGCTTATGCCACACGTGCACAGCAGCCATGTGGCTTGCACACCATGCTGCATTATCTGTGATGCAGGATGGTGCACACGCTGCAATGGAGCGCACTGTCTGCCAGGGGATCCAAGCTAGAGTTGCCTATGGTCACTGCTCCTCCTCAGTGGCAACACTGCTATGGCCAGAATGTCTGTATAAGAGGTCAGTGAAACTCAGGAACTCCACCGGGGACCGCATTTCAGTACCGGATGAGGCTATGAAGCGAGAGGTGCTTCCTCAAACTTTTCCAAGCACATATGGCATGCTTAACCCGCGCAATAATGACCACCCAGCTGCAGGTAAGTGTGACAACTAAACCAATGCATGTACACAGCAACATTGCACCAGGCGTAAGGTGAACAGGTTGAACTGTGAATGATCTTCTGCTGTGCATACCATGTTTTGGTCACACCTTCACATTGGTATATGCCATTCCCAAATGTACCAGGTGTGACCTCTCACCTACAGGAATGGATCTACATATTGTGGTGCAACCAGGGCTTTCAGTGGGCCAGGGCTAGCCAGGGTGCATCCCTGGCAGTCTACAAAAATTGCCTTTGAGCCAGGCCTCTCCGAACTGACCTCCCTTACCAAATCTATTTAAAAATGTGAGTGGCAATACTGCTCTTTTCCAGTAGATGTCACCTCCAGTAATGTTTAGTATCAAAACATCAGTTAAAGACGTTTGATATTTTTAAAACAGAAAAGGGACAGTATAAGAGAATACATTGCTTGCTGTTTGCCACACATTGTATTAACATAAGAATGCCTTTAATATGTATGAATAATGGATTTATTTCAGAAGAATTGTGGGATTGCATGGTGTACTGACCCCTTGTGATTTGATATTGTGTTTCATATTTGAGTATATTTATTTTGGTCAAAATGTTTACACACATTAACCATATTTAAGTACATCTTTTAAATCACAATTGTTTACCTTTCATTGCACATATGTTAATGTGATTGGCTCTGTTAGGTCCCTCATTTAATTACACAGGCCACGCCTCTTTTAAATCTTTGTTAGCTATTTGGGATTTGAGGATGCGCAAGACTCTTTTTAGGGTTTGCCCCCAAATATTGCATCATGACGCATTAGAGGCCCCCCTTGATTTATCATCCCACTGAAAGCACCTGGTGTAACCAAATTGGTCAGGCTGATATGGGCTTGCCAAATCTGTGGACTTGTGATTCGAAAGAGCACAGAAAGTAGCGCTCTGCAACTCCAACACTGCTATGAAGGGCAGGGTATGCTGTGCCAATGGCACACTGCAGAGGTTAGCCCCTGCCACTTCCTCTGTGTAGGTTCATCGTCCTCTGACCCTGCTACACCAACCAGTCGCAAGTGGGTGCATGCTGACCTTGTGCAGGAGGGACTCCCAGACATGGTAGTAGCCATTTTGACAGTGGGCCTCATTACGACCCAGGCGGTAAGTTACCGCCTGGGTCGTACCCTTACCAGTATGGTGTAAACTACGTTTACACCATGGTGGATGGCGGATTTACCGCCCCATTCCAAGGTGAGTGGGGCGGTAAATCCCCATTTCCCATTTTACCCTTCCCCATTCCCATTTTTGCCCCATAGGGCATAATGGGAGTGGGGAAGGCGTTAATTACGCCACCGTAAATTACGGTGGCATAATTGCACCATGGTCCCTTAGCGCCATGGATTTTAACGCCTGCAAAAAGCAGGCGTTAAACTCACCATGGCGCTAAGGGACCACGGAATCAGGCGTTAAGGGTCGGCGCCGTTTACGGCGCCGTTAACCCCTTAACGCCTGATTCGCAATGAGGCCCAGTGAGTCTGTTTTATTGCGTTTTTTTTATTTACAAGATTATAATCGCCGAAGTGATTTTTACAAGTGACAAGCATTGCTGCCTTGAGTTGTGAAAAACAAAAGTAAACGTACAATAAAAAAAAATTGAAAAAATTCTAAAATCAGTAATCGCATAAATCCAGCTAAACTCTTGACCTCCGGCAGGGACTCTGTTACTTTCCGACGAAGATCTGGTCCAGGATTTCTGTCGTGACTATCGCCCATGATGGTCTGAGCCCCCCTATTAGCCGTGTCCACCACAACTCTTCCTCTGCCAAGTGGCCTTTGGCCAAGAGGTGGGTAGAGCACGGTGTTCTGTAATGCCTGGTGCCTGGGCAAGATAGAAGGAGGTGCCGAAGCGTTTCTGAACTCGTCTGTGTATCACAAAAGCGACAACTGTTGGATGTTGAGACTCCTCTTATATTTAGGGTCTCATTTGATGGCAGTAAGTTTTCTGTTCGGGTGTTTCATTAGGAATGGTTGGAGGTCGTTTAGCTTTCTGACCGTTGGGTGTGAATCTAATGTCAGTTTATAGTTCGCGGCTTTCTCTAACGTAGAAATCCAGTCAGTCTTGTCTAAAAGTTTTTTTGTTTTCGTTGGATTCAGGACGAGTTCATCGATTGAGCTGCAACATTCCAGCAAGTTTGCTTCGCATCCTTCCTCCCACAGGGACAGCATTGTACACTGACCCAGGCTCATCTCCTCTTTTGCTAATGTAAAGATCGGAGGGCTGGATGGATCCACGATATTTCGATATAGCATTGTGCTATTTCGCGCTGCAATTGCCTTTAAGGATGTTAGAGATAATTTGCGTCTGATTAGCGCTATCGTAATGACATCAAACAACCCATCCCTCGGAGTGCCATAAGGGCATGGCCCTGCAGGGACAACATTGCAGTTGCCAGGTCAGGTCATCGTTTGTACTGGGATGTGCTTACTCCCACTAAGGGCCTGTGTTGCCTGTGTGCTTGTGGATATGTTGATATGACGAATTACACATGTGTATTCACATACTTGCACTTTGATTGTTGACATTATGTGGGTGATGAGACTGACCTGTCACAATACTCAGAGGTGTCAGAGTCTTTTAAAATCTTAATGGGCCACATGTGTGTGTAAGCATGGTGACTCCATAAACATGTCATGTACTATACATCTGGATGACATGATGGGTGGCGGCATGTTGTATGGCAGGCATGACCCCATTTCTAATTCACCAGGTGCAGGATGGAGACCCCACAGGCTGAGGGTTATGGCCCTGCACAGAGTTGGGGAGCTTCAAGAAAACACTGGAGAGCACCCAGGCTCCTCTGGGCCCTTTGATGAGGATACATCATGACAGGGCGGGAACCTGTGCCTTCAAATATCCACTGGAACCAGTTCCCTCCCACTCTAGCCCCCGAGGGAGGACGGATCGGCATCACCAGCCCCTGCGCAGGTGCCCATCCCCGCCCTCCTGTTCACCTGGAACCTGTGGACCCTCCTGCCTAAGCCCCCTGCATGAAGACGCTCTCCCATTTACCTCGGACGCGGCACGAATGCCACTGTCAAAAGGCTGGACACAGCAGAAGACTTCAATTCGGGGAATATGCACCCCTGGGCAGCAGATGCCCAACACCTAGCCCAGATCAGAACCACCATGCTGGAAGCCGCAGAGATGCTGGGTGCAGGCACCACGAGCGGGCGGTGCTGCTGCTAATCCTGCCATGGCAACACCGCACCACGCGCTATGTACACGGTGGCGGCAATGGGGACACATACCCTGCGAGCCAATGCGAAAGGCACATCAGGGGACGCAGGCCAGGTGGACATGGCACTTCCACCTCTGGAGTCGCAGCTGGTTGGCTTGATTAGGGCTGTAGCCTGTGCCACATGCCCATATTGTGTACATACCACACCGCATGGCCACAGGATGCCTTCTCCATGCATGCCTAAAATGATGTGATTGCTCAGACCATACCCCTGACCCTGGGATTATGCATGTAATGTACCTGTAGACATGTGCACCGTACAGCTTGTAGTCACTGGGCCTATTACAGTGAGCCGCTATGTTTGCAGTACATGTGCTTTGACATGTTTGATGAGCGGACTCTTGTCTGTCTTGATGATGGGCCGTGCGTATGGTATGATAACAGCTGTGGCATGTGTGCCACTGTGTAGCACACTGCACGTGCACATGTACATGGAAGTGATTGGCTTTGCACATGGTCAGATGTCTGTCTGTGTGCAGAGTATCCAGGCATGAGTTGCCCTGTGTCCATCATGCGGACCTCAGTGTAATGCACATGCTTCTGCCTGGAGAGACACACATAGAGCTACATATATGGAGTGCATTGGCCACTTTTACTCCTTACAGCACCCAGATACTCTCAAAAAATAATAATAAGGAGCAAAAACACCCCCAACAGAAACAGGAAATTAAGCCATGAAGCCTGTCCCCCTGCTTTAATCCACACAGTGTTTGATCTAGTAGGCCTCTTGGTGCCACAGGAAGAAACGCTATCAAAATAATAATAATAATTATTATTGCCTGATCTGAAGAGGTAAAAATGTCTATTTCATTAACCATGAATAACTCGGTACAAGGACATGTTTATTACAAACCATTTATGTTTTCCAGTTAAAACAAACTACTCACTTATAAAACATTCCCATTGGGACTGGAAGTTTATGCTTTACTCCCTAAGAATTCATTTTACTCCCAACTTAAAACATAGGGAGCGTAGCACCCCCACTTCAAAATCTTATCTGGTGCACTGGACAGGCAGACATTGCACAAGTTGCTTTTTGCGAACTGCTCATGTATTGCGAATAGTGGCTTTCAGGTCCAGCTTGCAACAAGTGAAGTTGTCAACACGTCACTCCCCACTGTACCCATTGGCCTGTTTCCCGCTCTGTGATAAGGATTTCTGGGAGCCAATAAGGTGTCCATCAGCCATAGGACGTTAGCTGCAGCATGCTATTGGTAAGATGCTACATGGAAGCAGCAAAGGTTCAGATTGCTGAGGCTCTAGGTGCATGTCGTATCCACAGTCCTGTCACTGCACGGCCCCCTCAGATGGCTCATGCAAGTTGCACACACTGTGACACTGGTGGCTGCAGTGGGTTCATGACTAGTTCAAGCAGCTGCTGTGGCAGCAGGTGCAACCACCTCCGCTGCATTGGCAATGTTGGTGCATGTTACTGCCGCTGCCTAACCCCTCTTCTGCTGGGCCTATCCACAGCTATGCATTTGCAACAAGGTACCCCTTCGTGTTGCGCTCGCCCTCTTTCTGCATCATTGCCCCGACAATATCATTATAATTGTAAGCCTGTGTGTCCCAAGTGAATGTGCTGTGGATGTCGTAAGTAGCCTTCCAAGGTATGGAGTGTGCCCTGTGCAGTCTGCAGCTTGTGGAAATATTGCTCGACCCGCAACTGCTCGAGGCAATATTGATGAGTGTCGGGTGAGGTGGTGGGTAGGATTTGTGGGGCTGCCGGGGGTTCTCCCCCTCATTCTGTAGTAAAAAATCAGTAAGCAAAACATTTGAGCGAGCAATTGACATGCATCTGTGGCATCAGTTCTGGCTTCATGCAGCAAGGGCAGGACCGATGCACGCAATGCATTGTCTTCATGGCCTGTGATGTCCCACTGATGTGTGCTGCTGTCCGGCACAATGGAGGGTACTCGTTTTCGGTGCTGTGCCACAATCTTAGCCACGCAGCGTCATATCTATTGTGTGCTGTGCTGCATGTACAAGGTCCAACCCAAACACTGAACATGCACGCAAAGGGACAAAGACTGTTATGGAAATGAATATTCCTCCTTTGTGAAAGGTACAGTGAGCTAAAACATGTGGCTGCAGACTCTGAGTGGGTACATTCCCACATCACAGGTTATCATGCCAGTGTTCTTTCTTCCAGAGGGTGCCCTGACCTCTTTTTGAATGTGAAAGGAACTTGGGATTGGTCACCCTAATTTACCTAGGTTTTTCCAGACGTGGACCCCTTGCTCACTGTGCTCAGAGAGGCACAGCTCCACCTCACTGATGAGGCACGACTAGGCCAAAATACATGTTTGGGTTGCTGTTGGTACTCTTGTTCAAAGGAGGATTGCCTGGCATTTCGGTGCTGGACTGCTGAGGTGGGCGGGACAAAGACTGATATGCAAATGGATATTCCTCCTTTGTGAAAGGTACAGTGAGCTTAACATGTGGTTGCAAGGCTTGGATTGACCCCTCAACCTTTCGGCCCATGGCCGGGTCGAAATCGTCCCTGTGGAGTGGGGACCGGTTTCTGGCCATGGATGGGCCGGTTTGGAAGAAGAAAAAAATGGAAAATGTTTTTTTTTTATTTTTTTCCTTTCTTTTTCTCTTTTTTCAAAAAAGCCTTTCATCCTTCTTAGGTCCATAAATGAGTACCAACACAGGTTGGGTGATATTGTATGCATTTTGGTTTATAAAAAAGAGCTTAAGCGTAAGTGCTATACAATAACATATTATAATTTGGAATTGGACGGCTGCTTGGATTCACAGTAATTTAGTGCACTTAGGAAAAATGCTATTTAATGCCACTTGCTGTTTTGTCTTGGGGTGAAAGGTCATGTTTAATCGCTTCCCGGGATGTCACTTTGGGGTGGGGTCAAATGTCATCACTTCTGGTGATGTCATCAGAGGTCAAGAGTCGTGAGGCGATGGGTGGGCCCCTTTTTTGAGGCGAGGGGTGGCCACTTTTTTTTGGGTGATCAGGCCTATTTCTTGTCCCAGTCCAACCCTGGTGGCTGCAGACTCTGAGTGGGTACATTCCCACAGAAAAGGTTATCATGCTGTGTTCTTTCTTGCAGAGAGGCGCCCTGATCTCTTTTTAAATGCATGTAAAGGTGCAGTAGGCATGTTCTGGCACATGCACACAGTTCAATGCGAGCCATAAGGCATGCACCATTGTGGGTGAGTTTCCCTGCTATGCAGCGCCAAACTGGCCATGCTAGGGGCATCCCCAGAGCGACACACAGAAGGACAATGCCCGGCATCTGCACGTTTGACCTCGAGATGGTATGGCGGTAAAGTGTGTGCTCCTTGCCCTTTTAACGACCTATGACTGCTCTGTGATATCTCTGTGGTGTAAGGACATTTCTGTGGATATTTCTTCTAGGACGCAGGGCAGCTTGTCGGTGTTACGAGACTCAAGGGGTCAAAGCTCTGCCATTGGATTTCTTTGTAGCATGGCTTTTGCATTCAGTGTGCCAACCATTTCTGCACTGACTCAAGTGTGAGCTCTTCAAGGCACATATATCCCCATGACAACAGCTCAGGTGGGCCTGTGGTAGGGGCATGCATCCCATGAGAGGATCACTACCTGCCGAGTGGTGTGGCTGGCACTGTTCTTGACTGGCCTTAGGCATACATTGACATTACCCGGGGGTGTTCATGGTGCACTGGTAAGCGTACAGGTAATACAGACTGCAGGTAGGAGTGCACCTCAATGTACAATGCACATGTGTTAGCCAGGTCAGAGGTCACTGCACTTACTGACACTATTCTGATGCAATGACCTCATTTATACTTTACACTCCTTTCTCTATAGTGCGATGTATAGTCATTGAAGAGAAACCTTCTGTAAGCACACTTCTGTTCACTTCGTTGAATATGGTCGCTTGTGTGTTTTGTGGTGCACTTTTCGGCCAACTTTGTTTCATGCATGGTGTATGTGTGGATTGTTTGTCACATGTGCACTGTGATATCTTTGCTGACTGCGTACTCGTCTGCTGTTACTGCAGAAGTGGTGGGTGTGATTTGGTGTGTCTAAGCCATACGCACTGTGTGCGCGCGCAGGCGTGCTTGTTTTAGGCTGTTGATTTGCAATATGTATCACTTGCGCTTGACTATGTGTGTTGTCGATGTTTATTTGCACGTGCTGCTCGTAGTCTGTGGGTGTTCATCAGTGCATGGGTTGTATTGTGCATGACATGTTGCCTTTGGTGGTGGTGGGAGCAGCTCATCTGTGAGAGCCCACTTAGAACTAACTGCCTGTGGATAGCTGTCCGCACTGTGCATTGAATGTGGCGTGTGTTTTGTCTGCGAGGTTGGTTGTGTCGGTGGCAGATTGATATATGTGTTGGAGTGTTGGGAGAATGTGTATGTGTGAAGATACGTCCTTAAACATGTTATTGCAATGTGAATATGTGCTGCCTGTGCCACGGGTGCTGTGGTTCTGATAGTGAGGAAGCCATGTCCATCATCCCCAGGCCATTGGTGGAATGTAGGTGGATCAGTGCCCCTATTGCCTCTGCCTCATTGCCTCATTGGTGGGATGGCAAGTGTGCAGTTGATCCTAGTGGTAGGTGTTTGCAGCATGAGTGGCCTGCTGCATTACTTTCACTTTCCTGTTGACATCCTGCCACTGTTCTTTGGTACTAGCCGATTTGGTCGTGGCCCGTCTGGGATATGCGCATGCGCTTACTGCGTACTGAGGAAGAGGCAGCAGACTGTTAGGTAAGCAAGGGGTTTGGGGAGGGGTAGGGAGTGTGTATGTGTGTGCGTTGGGTGCCTATGTGTATGTTGTTAGGAGTGGGGGATGGGTCGGGGGAATAGGAAGCTGGGGGACAGGGGTGTCCTCGTCCATTGCACGACTGGGCCTGGGGGGTGGCGGGGATGGGGAGAGAACGGGGCATGTGACCCACATTATTGAAGTATAGAGAAGGGGGTGCTAAAAAGGGAAAGATGTGTCGCTGTAACAACGAAACTGTGCCCGGACAACCGGGCTTCAACGAAATATCGTCTGGTAGGGACACACGATATATCCTGTGCCTTGAACTCTTGCATAGTGCCCGGCTAGACACTGATGGACCTCGCCTGGTCATTCATGGTTGCCACACGCATGCCTTCGCTGCAGCTGTCATAGTGTGGCCATGCAGCCTGTGGAGTCTCTCCACTTTCGCTTGCTTTCGGTGACGGCGATGCTCCGATGGCTGCCCGTGCCACTGCTTGCTTGACTTGCCTGTGCTTTCTGGCTGGTCTGGGTTGTGTGTTTAGGAGATTGTTGTGTGGTTGATGTTTTACACCTGTGTGCTGCCCATCGGGATCATCTTTGAGGGCCCGTGGTAGGTGGTGTGGCACCCATACACTTTTGTAGGCAACTTGCCTATTTTCTGGCGGAACTCAGGCGTTAGGGTATCTTTGCATTGCACTTACGATGTCCTGCTCCTATTCACGCTCTGTGGTGTAATGCAAGTGTGGTACATGATTAACATATGCCACACGTGTTGTTGAATCAGGTGCATCTGGATTATCAACCTGCACATAGGCTACAATGGTGTTGAGGATATTGTGGCGTGCAAGAAGGTCACACATACATCCGTCACACATTTTTACTTCCTGTACGTCGATTTGCGGCACTTTAAAGAATTGGGCCCACAGTCGACTGTTCTTTTCCACTTGTTACAAACTCTGCCCTCAGAGGATGCCCCCAGCTGGCATGCTGGTCAGTGCCAGAAACGGGGCAATGGAAAGAAATTACTCTGGGATTCCAACTGGGGGATCGGCAGGAATGGGGAGAAGGGGACAGGACTAGGGGAGGAGTCATGGTTGGCACGTGATAGGCTGGTCAAAGGTGAAAAAAACATAGGGCTGAAATAACATGCGATTTCATATAATGTCATGTTATGTTCTTGGGATTTACCTAGTGCACCTCTGCCATTTATGTGGTCTGTGAAAGCGAGGGCTGGGTTCGGCTGGTGGGAAGAGGGAAACATGCAAGGTAGCACTGCTGTTGTACTGATGCAAACAACACAAGCATAGTAACATGTTGAGTAAAAAAGAATATCATTTTAAAGTTAATTTCTACCCTCCTAGATGGGGGCATGGATGTCATTAAGGGTAGCCAGGGGCCTTGCTTGCTACCCCCGTGGTCTCACTTGCTACTCCTGGAAAAAAAACTTTTTTTTTTAAATGCAAGCTTCTGTAATGTACTAAGGAACAATGCTATGTGATGCCACTTCCTGTTTTGTCAAGGGGTGAAAGGTCGTGTTCCATCGCTTTCCGTGATATCAGTCAGGGGTGGGGTCAAATTACACCACTTCCTGTGATGTCGTCAGAGGTCAAGGGTTGTGTGATGTCACTTCCGCTAGCCCTGGCATTTTGGTGAAATGACGTCCCTGGATGGCGGCATACATTTACCAGTATCTAAAATAATGTGAGCCTAAAACACGGTTTTACAGCAGCAGTACCATCAAGACTGAAAGAAGAGCAGTGAAAGCAATGCATCATCATATGATCCCCTTGCGTGTAGCCATCGCTCCCCACAGATTCTGCTCTATGATCCCTTCCCCTGTCTGATGAACCAGAGGTCACACCTCTGAAGAGACATACCGCAGACCATAGCCACCGGCTGTTACCCACTCAATGATGTACTTGCAGCAATCCAAAGCAAAAGCCAACCTCAGAAGCTCAGCCTTCAAGCACTTGTGGGTGCAGTGTTGTCTGGGAGTTCAGGCATGGGATTTTGGTTTCCTTAAATTCGTGAATTGGCACAGAAAATTTTCTCCAGAATTTAAGAGGAAGCAACGGAGCACTTTACAATCATAGGGTGCAAAAACATTGTGAGGGAAGCATAAAAACAGGGGGGTGACAAGCTAACAAGGGGAGGGTGGGCAATTTGTCGTCAAAGGATGTATTTTTATTTATTTATCTATTTATAGAGCGCCGCAGCCCACAATCGGGGCACTTAACAAGGAGACCAGGACAACAAAAAAGAAGAGACAGGACATTCTAAGTACTAAAGGTCAGGAGTAAGGGAGTGTCTTGGCGTTGCTAGCTTACTTGAACAGCACACACATTTGTAGAAGCAACCAGTGGAGGAAACAGTGGGAATCAGAGCTCCCAGTTTCAGGTCAGGGTGGTGAGTGGGGGGCGTGCGGACCTAGATGTTAGGGAGGAGGCATTCCTGAAGAGCAGAATCTTGAGCTCCTTCCAGAACTGTAGAGGAGAGGGGTCTGATGTTGATGGGAAGGAGGTTACAGAGTCTTGGGGCATAGAGAGAGAAGGCCTGTCTTCTGGTTCTTTCCTTCTTGCACCAGCAAAGTTCAGGCCTACACATGTCCTTACTTCTGGTGGAGCACAGGCCTCCAGAGATGCTGAGTTTCTCAGTGAGGTAGCTTGGAGTCTTCAGGGTGAAAGTCTTGTAGATGATGCAGCAGGATTTGAAGGTGATATCGGCTTGCAGGCGAGCCAATGCAGTCCGATGAGGGTCAGGGTAATGTAGTTCAATTTGTGCAGACCTCTGAGTCTTGCTGCACACATCCCAGGGGTGCCAGGGTAGTCGGCGGAAAAGCCTTACAGGAAGGAGAGAACCAAAACTTGGACAGCAGATCCGAAGTTGTTTTCTGGGATTAACGGCTGGGTATTCTGCAGGAGAGAAAGTTGGCACCAAGCCGTCTGTATCTTCCTTGCTATGTGCTGTTTGAAAGAAAGGTGTCTGTCGATGTTGAATCCAAGGAGCTTGGCACATGTGTACAACTGGGGTGTGAAGCTCTTGAGGTGCATAGCAGAGAGCCGGGTCTGGATGTCAGGGTGTTCAGTGTTGTTGGTCAGTAGTATGAGTTCAGTCTTGGAGGGTTGAACTTCAGGTTGGCACTGGACATCCACAACTGAATCAATGAGAGGCAGGCCTTGAGCCTGTGGATGTCTTCACTGGAGGATATCTTGAGGTAGAACTGAGTGTCATCTGCATATTGGTGGATGTGGATATTTTGTGGAGCGAGGAGGGTTCCAAGTGGTTCCATGTAAGGATTAAAGATCATGGGGGGAGGGTAGATTATTGCGGGACCTCACAGATGATGGGGAGAGTTGGTGATCTAGAGGAATCCATTTGTACAAACTGGTGGCGATTAGGAAGGTAGGATTCAAACCAGCTGAGGTGATCAAGGAGAACCAGGAGGTATGGATAGTTATCATCGAGGATTTTAAGGGCATCATCGATCACCTTGATGGTAGCTGTTTATCTGCTTCATTTGGGTCTGTAGCCAGATTGGCAGGACTGAAGGAGTTTGTTGGCTTCGATGTGTTGGAGGAGTTGTGTGGCTACTGCATTCTGAAGGATCTTACATAGGAAGGTAAGATGGGTGATGGGGCGATAGTTGCTGTGGTCATCAGGGTTCAGTGTTGGTTTCTTGAGAAGCTGAGGATGTGGCTGGTCTTGATTGTCGAGGGGAAAGTGCTTTGAGTTAGGGAGCTGTTGGTGATTGTACAGTAAGGGAGGAGTGCTTCAGTCAGAAGGGTCTTGAGTATGGAGGCAGCGAGGATGTTGTCTGTGTACGATGTGGCCTAGAGGGATGTTATGGTGGCAGTGAGGGTTTTCCATAGTGAGTGTGTTGACAGTAGTCCAGGAAGTGGTGGTTTTGCAAGGTGGGATGTGTAGTGTGCTGTCAGTTGTAGTGTTGGTGTCTATGTGTTGTGTACAATGCTGAATGTGTTTATGAAGAAACAGTTGATAGAAGTGGATTTTTCAATGGAGTGTTGTACGGGTGGGTCAGGCTGCGAGTTGATGCAGTGACTGATATATTTGAAGAGGGTTCCACTTTCATTATTGGACTTGGCTATGGTGTTTTGGCCTTGACAGTAGTGATCAGTCATCGGCGTGTAGCACAGAGTTCCTGGAACAGGGCAAAGCCGGGAGCCCTGCAAGGTTTTTGGAAGGTTTTGTCTGGTTTGTAAGTTGAGTTTAAGTTCTTGAGTGTACCAGGGTGAGGAAGGTGTAGGTTTGAGGATGCTCTGTTTCACTGGGGCATATCAGTTGATGTTGGTTGTGAGGGTAGTGTTGAGTTCTTGGAGAAGCGAGTAGCAGTCCTGGTTCAACAGAGGTAGATCAACCCATGTGAAGTGAGGTTTGGAGAGGTCTTCTGTGAAAGCCTCCACAGGGAAGTTCTTAAGTGATCTGAAGGCTTCTTTGCATGGTTTCCGATTGATTTTCTTGACTGGTGTGGTATGACTAATGTCAAAGGGGATTGCCAGATGGTCTGACCAGTCGAGCGGAATTGGAGTGTTGTGATGGAGGGTGGCCAGGGTGGTGGTGATGGTGATGATGATGATGATGAGGATATTACTTTTCGTGTGAGTTGGGTCTTTTATGTGCTTTGTGACGTTCAGATTGTCAAGGAGAGAGTGGAGATCTTACTCAGAGTGGTTTACAACAGTAAAGGTAAAGGGGTGAAAACATGTAATACTAAGTCCCACCCATCTTCCTGTCTGATGTGGATCAAAGTGTCTCTCTCGTTAATGAAGCTCTCTGTGGTCCTTGATTAAAGCAGCAGGTCTCACTTGAAGCTGCGGCGAGAACAGACTTTCTGTCTCCATCAAACCACATACTCGTACCTTCTGAATGGGGTCCCCTCCGGTGATGACTACTGTATATACACAGTCCCAGACATGACCTTTCACTTTCCATTGATACGAAGGGTGGGAGCTGACTTCAGGTTGACACAGTGCATATCAAAGGTTGTTGGGGTTTCCTGTCTCCTTTGTTAATCTCTGCAGCCGGGCCCTATATGGGCCTGTTTGAAGTATACTCTATCAGTATGCTAACTCTGTTAATCGCTGTCATCATTATGCAGGGCTCAGAAAAGGACAGGGTGGATCCATCGAGCCTTTGATAGTTCATTGGGCTGCACATGGCAGGGGGGAATGTTTACCCTCCCCCCTTCTGAGAGGACATGGTGTAATCCTGGATGTCATATCCCAACTAAATATGACAGGGGGAAGGTGCCTGTAGGCTCTGACCACCCAGAGTACACAAGTCTATGTGTATGTCGTGCGGTGTGCATAGGAAAATGTGTACGGGTTAGCCCCACACATTTTACAGAGGTTGATCTACCATCACTCATTTATTTTAAAATGTCAAAAAACCCAGGCGATCGCACACCCACTGTGTGGATGGTCGAATTCCTCACATACCCTACGAGGGTATGTGCTATTGCTGTCAGTGGTTGATGCTTTGACATGCAATTTCCACCTCTCTGATTAGATTTAAAAAGTTCACTCACTTTAGGAGGTTACCAAACAGGCCTACTCTAGCTCCCTAAATGCTGAATTTGAAAATCCCGAATTCTTCCAACCACCACAGTGAAACCTCTGGGATTAAAACGTAAAGCGACAGAAACCCACATGTGTTGCTTCCATTGTCCCCTTAAGTGACTCTAATGCTTTCGCTGCTGTGCACTATCCACCAAATAATCCCCGTAGCTATTTATAAAACCGGCTTGTCTCAGCCGCCTTCCGAAGGACGCATATGGTTTTCGACACTGAGCACATGTAAATGTTTAATATGCTCTGTCAGGGACCACTGCAAAGTGATTGCATTTGTGGTTGATACCTTACAAAACAACAATGAATACATTAATAATTTCAGTGGAATCCGCTCGAACAGTGTTGTCCAACTCCAGGGTGCAAGGCCCGCAACCCCGACGGGTTTTCAGGATATCCCTCATTAATATTCATGAGCAAAAATATGCATACATTTTGAATCTGTGTATGCAAATTTATCTCATGAATATTAATGATGGGTGTCTTGAAAATCTGACATGGATCTGGCCCTCGGGTTGGACAACCCTTCTCTAGAAGCATCCAGAGTGTTCCAACATGGGTTGAAGGAGGGTGGGTGACCATGCACATTCTCTTCAGTAATGTTGGAAGAAGGAGAGGAGAACTTTTACTCAGACATCAGAAAAATATATCCTCTTTGGGACTGCGTGAGTTTTACTCTTCTAAGGGTTTACTCAAGACACGCCCGTGTTCTTTGACAACAAAACCCTTTCCCTCCTTTGCGTTTAGCAATAATGAAAAGAGTTGAGCCGCCCCATAAAACTATCGTTCTCAGACTGCTGAGGCCAGCACAGCTGATGGAGCGCAGCCAACATTTTTTCGCATTACACTTTGTTTATTAACGAAGTCGACAAAAAATGTTGATGTTATTGTAAAATAAACATTCTATGTTTGGAGGGGGCGAGGGAAGAGTTTCACGCAGGCCTTGAAATCCAAGACAGGTTCTGTGCGTATAAAGAATGCTTTATGGTAGTGAGGCAGACATGAGCTGACCAATCAAGAAGCCGGACACGTCAGTGCCTCTGAAAGACTAACAGGACTGGGGCAGAAGCTTTCTTGCGACTTCATAACATGAAAAGATGAGTTAAACAACATGTGTTACTCAAAGATATGTGCAACAAACTTTAACACAGAAGAGTGATGGCTCTTAGGATTTCAATAAATCTAAGCCACTGCAATTACTCTGGATAATCCTCATGGGCACTCATGAAGTGGCCCTCCAGATGTTTTGGACTACAATTCCCATGATCCTGTACCATTGACTATACTGGCAGGAATCATGGAGTTGAAGTCCAAAAGATTCCCCAGACCATCGCTTTTCAGTCTAACCTTGCCATGACAGAAGATGTAACAACATATGCAAATGAGGCAGGGTGGGATCAAATGTTACATAGTAGCCGTAGAATCAATCCTACTTTCGATATGTTATGTTATTTGATAGTTGCATAGCGCCTACTGCCATTTCTATGGCTTCAAAGCCCCTTATGAAGACCACAGTCTGTGCAAGCTTGGAAATAAAAGAGCATTACTTTGCATGTGAATGGAAAACAGAATTCGTTCAATTAAAGCAGAGACGATTAGTTTAAAACATTGTAAAAATCATGCAGAGCATTGTGTTCAGGCTCAGAGATGGCTGCTATGTCAGTGACTCTGTGACAGCTGGGCCGAATTTTTCCTACGTGGCCACCCTACAGTGAATCCCAGGACCAGAGCATTAACAGTTGTTAGTGCACATGATGAGCATACAGTTAGTGTCATTCTTCATAGCTCAATGGATCACATATGGATTCACCTTGATTTTTCACAAAACATGACTTTTACTGATACAAATGTATACTGATTGTCACCCCCTGTGGGTTTTGGTTAGTGTAGCCAGTATTAGCGACATTTGGTGAAGCTTGTTACATTGCCTGCATAATTATTTATTGTATAAATTAGTTTTCAAAGGCGCCAAATAGCCCAACAGTACTGCAGGGCTATACAAAAGTATAAGAAAAACCTAAAAAAGAAGATTCATAAATAAAAACACAGGGTGTAAACTGAAGCAGGAATAAATATATAATTAAAAAGAACACCAAAATGGGAGAAAAGCAGCAGAACTCAAACACAGGTGTACAAAGTCCTAGAATTTAAACAAAAGCCGTATTGTCCAAAGGCAAAGGAAGACGGCTATATATGCGACCCTTACAAACCTGGACATGGGCAAACAGGGTCGGACTGGGACAAGAAATAGGCCCGTGTGGGTGCGATTTCTCGCCGTCGCCAAAACCAGTACAAAAGGGACCCTATGAAAACTCAAACAGAAAAGAGTTGAGTAAACATTGCTTTATTAACACACAAGCATTCGCGAATGGGCCACAAGTTCAACCGTCTCGCAAAGCAAGTCGTCAAAGTGCCGCCCTTTGCCCTGCACATCGTGGTCCTTTTATACCCATCTGTTTTACATTGTCATACATTGCTGCACATAGATTATGTCCACCACAAGGCGGTTCCTCCCAGTCATGACTTTGCATCAAGGTCAACAGTTCAACATCTGCTATTGTGGTTTCCTGTTATCTGTTATTCGCTCTCTCTCGTGCCCCTCTGTGTATCTCTGTGCACGAGGCTGTGCTTACTCATTCCTTCCCCACCCGTAATCTGCAGATAGTTTTAGCAGGCTCAACATGCTTCGACATACAGTGACCAAACACAATTCTTCTGTTAAAAACAAGTTCTTGCCAGGTCAGCAGGTCTCTTTCTAGTTTGCAATTGCTATTCATATATGGCCATTAAACGCCACCGTATAAAAGAGAAGGCCTCTTCTTTTAGCAAAAAGTACATTCTTTTAACGCATATGATGATTAGTACAAACTCCAAGTGTGAGCACAACATTACATATGTATGCGTACCTTCAATCCACCCTTTGCTCACACTTGAGCATCAATCTAAACCTTCCTAGCATAAGCAGATGGCAGGAAAGCAACATCATCACATACTGTATGTACCATAATCTTCTCCAGGCCTCCCATGTCAAAAAATTCCTGTTGTACATGGCTTTTATCCATTGGATTTAGGCGCGTTATGCTGGAAGAACACATGGAAACACAGCACGACACACATACCGGGAAACATTGGATGCAGAGACAAATACCTACAACTATTGCCGCTAGAACCAGTATAGGCGTAAGAAGTTGCCATCCAATTTCTTTCAGGAGCTTCATCCACCAGCTATCTCCTGACCCTTCCTCCTGGTGGATGCTATCCGCCACTTTATGCAGTTTGTTTACTCCATCCAGGATTCCTGTACTCCCTTCTGGTATGTAAACACAGCATTGGGATCCCACCAAAAAACAGACTCCGCCCCTTTCTGCAGTGAGTATGTCTAAGACATACCTATTTTGGAGAGCCACTAGCCGAATTGCTTTCATTTCATAAGTAATGTTTTCCATTAGGTCTGCAGATTCTTCGATTACGAACTCAAGGGCCCTGTTTAGCTTTTGGATTTCTTGACTGTTCATAAAGATGCCCGCTGGAGGAACCAGGACCCCCATCAGATCTATAAACGTTTCCCATCCTGTAGGTTGATACGTAGGAATTTTTGGGTTTACTGCTCGTTTATTTCTGCTGTGTATTTCTTTATGCAGAGTAGACGGGGCATATACCATCACAGCCGGCATTATTCTGGCTATGTAACATACCCCAACAAAATCTTTGGCTAACCACAAATAAGCCCTCTTGTTACAGACGTAGGCATGTCCTTCAATCTGTAACAATCCCTTCGTGTAGTTATTTAGATTCACCATTTGACTGCACCCCGAGATCATTCTTTGATTACCTCTTGCGCTCCTCTTAAAACATATATTCTTTGGCCTAAACTCTTGTGTGATGGTGATAGGGGGAGGAGGTTCTCTTACTATCTGTACCATAGCAGGTGCAAGCCCGATTCCCTCAGTTTTGATTTTATAGCGTATCTTTTCCTTTAGAAGGGTTTTGTTCTCTCCTCTAACATAACAAGCGGTATTTGGTATCATGTATTGCTGTGCTGACACTATTCTCATGTAAATTAATGTACACCCGGCATCCTCAGTAACTGGCGATGCGTACACTGGGATGCCTTCACTGCTATGTCGGGGCATGTGGGTGCAGATCCAGCAATCAGTTTTATTCACTACCCCATATGTTGTGTTTATTATCTTCACGTATTCATTTTTAGCATAGTCTTCCGGGTCGTGTTGGTCATAGGCATCTCGATTCCTGCTCTTGACCCAATCTGTTCTCCCTGTTTCATTTGACTCGGGCAACAGGTTCTTTAATTCATATCTAGATGGATGTTCCAGATACCAGAATATTATGGCAAATGCTATTAGTACTACTATCGTGCATACAGAAAACAAAATTTTGCCTCTTGTGGTACAAACTGGTATTTTCCTCTTACCTTCTGTGTTTGAGGAGCATACACTTATCCGTTCAGGGACTAAACCAGCATACACGGGTGTAGACATAGTTCAGTATATGGCTCAGTATACAGCGTATATCAGTTGCAACCTAGCGATATAGCAATATCCCCTATTTAAAGCACCAGTGTCCTTATTACTCTAATAGTGGTAGGTCTCACTGAAAACCTTCATCTGATCTGTCCCACGTCTCGTAGTGCCTGTCCCAGGAGGGGAACGCCGAAGGCCCTTCAGGCTACAAGCCCGTCGTCTTCAGTAAGGCACAATTCTGCTAAAACCAACAAGAGAGTCCAAATGTTCATCTCCCTAATGATCAAAGTTCAAAACAGTGTCCTTACACGTTGCTTGGCACATACACGTCACGGGATCGGAGACGATGGGCACACCTACTAATGGCGTCTGGCAGTACTGTTGCAACCTGGGGTTGGTTGGTTCCCTTTTCTGGATTCACGTGGTACCAGTGCGATTTGCCATCAACTTTTACCGCAGTTTGTGTTGCGAGGAGCACCTGAAACGGGCCCCTCCATCTGGGTTGCAGTCCGCTGGTGCGATCGAAGGCTTTTATAACAACCCAGTCACCGGGCTGCACGTCGTGACCTTCTCCTATCAGAGGAGATGGAGCTACTGCGTTCACCTGTGCATTAATAGAAATCAGTCTATTAGTTAACCCAATACAGTACTGTTGTAATGCAGGCCATGCTTGCTCAGACAATCTCTTAGGTGATATGGGGGTCCCAATACTTGGTGGGCGCCCCATAACAATTTCGAAAGGAGATAAACCATGTGTACGCTTAGGCATAGTACGCATACTCAATAATGCAATAGGCAATGCATCCGGCCATTTCAGTCCCGTTTCAGCACAAGCCTTTGCCAGTTTGTTCTTCAGTACCTTATTTGTGCCCTCTATATCTCATCACCAAACAGTAGGAATGTTTATTTACAGGCTCCAGCTGTATAAAGTCCATATACACCACCTCAAAAGGGCAGGTGGGTAACTTACTGTGGCCCGCCGGGGCCGGTACACCTTTCCCCACATTATATAAAACACATATTTCACATTGTTTTGCCCATTGGCGACAATACATTCCCAATCTTTTGTTGTACCACACAGTACTTAAAACTTCTTCCATAGTTCTTGCGTTAACGTGGGTTGGACCATGAGCCACGCTCACTATCACAGGTAAGTATGCGTCAGGTAGTACCCAAGTATTCGTATTGGTATGTGCCCATAGCCCATCTACCGTCTCCTCGTATTGATCATCCTTGTGCCAAGATAGTCTTTCTTCAATGGTTGCATCTGCTTGGATTTCCTTTACGCGCTCCTTCGTCCCTTCCATAGTCACATCCCTCCCCACTATGAGCTGTCGGGCTTCCCACCGAGTGTCCCTTGTGGCAGCTAGTTTAGCCATCTGGTCAGCCAAAGAATTTCCCTGCGTGACATAATCCAGTGTTTTTTTATGCGCTGAGCACTTCACTACGGCCACCATTTTGGGCAGCGTAAGGGCTTGCAATAATTCAGCAATCAATCGGGCATGTTTAATAGTATCACCTTGGGAGGTTAAAAACCCACGCTCTCCCCAGAGTTTACCAAAACTGGAAACCACCCCATGAGCGTAGGCTGAATCAGTATAAATTGTCACTTTCATACCGCTGCTTAACACTAATGCTCTCGTTAGCGCAATTAATTCTGCTGCCTGGGCCGATTTTTCACACACTTTCCCACTCTCAATCAACCGTTCCCCTGTAGTTACTGCATACCCTGCTGTTGTCTCCCCATTTGGCAGTTTGAAACAGGAACCATCACAGAATAATATACCCTCATTATCAACCAGCGGGGTGTCTTGCAGGTCTGCTCTACCCTTAGTGTGTTCTTCCATTTGAATCACACAATCATGCCTAATGTCATCAGGTGAGGTGGGCAAAGGAAGCAGTGTCGCTGGATTCAAAGTGTTACACCGTTCAATTTTTACATTACTGGCAAACAGGATCATCTCATACTGTGTGAGTCTAGCTGTAGTCAAATGCTGTGTATGCACTCTATTCAGAAGAACATCTACCGTATGTGGAACCTATACTGTTACTTCACTCCCTAGGATGATACCTGCACTTTGTTTTAGGGCTGTCGCTGCTGCAGCTACTGCTCTCATGCATGGGGGTAGGCCTCGAGCTACTGAGTCCAGAGTGCTAGAAAAATATGCACATGGTCTCTGTTTACCCCCTTGTTCCTGTGTCAAGACTGACACAGCGCAACCTTCCTGTTCATCAACAAAAAGGCAAAATCTCTTAGTATAATCAGGTGTGCCTGTTTCCAGCTCCCGTGTCTACCAGACATCTCAAGTTTCGGTGGGGGCCGATCCTAATAGAGGCATAAGGCCCCCTTTGGTCTATAGGAACCTGCACCACTCCCGCTATCTCATTCCGGCATCCTCAGGACATATCGCTTGTGTTATCCTGAAAATCATTGTTATAGTATACCCCTTCTCCACATTCTTCACCCTGGCATACACCTTGTACTTGTGTCGTTTGTTGTGGCTGATACAGTAGATTGGGGGGAGGCGGGGCCGGCCAGGGAACATCCCCTCTTGCTTGTCCGTCAAAGGCATTGGGTTGAGGGGGTTTAAACATTCTATTGTCTTGGTTGCCGTACCCACCAGTCCTATTTCCTGGGGCAAATGTTGTCTGTGAAGGGGGCCGTACGCCCCTTCCTCTCCCACCACTCTGGGGACACTGGGATTTCCAGTGTCCGGGTCTCTTGCAGAAGGCACATACATCTTGGGGTAGCCCATCCCTCCTCCCATATAGCGCACCTTCTTGCACTGTACCTCTTCCTGTCCCTTGGCCCCCTATCATGTTGCTACTATAGCCCTGTGACGGGCCGTTATAATTGTAGTTATACCTGCCTTGGGGCCCTTGATGCAACTGTTGCATCAACACTTTGGTTTTTAAATCCTTCTCTTGTCGTGCCTTTTGTTGTCCCTTCACTCTTTCCCCTCTTTCGTAATACCTAGCCATTTCGAGGAGATCCCGGGGGTTCCTAGTCATCCATGTACTTTCTGCCCTCCTAATGTTCTCCTGAATTGGCCCGTGGAGCCCCTCTACAAAGTTTGTGGCAAAGTACCGTTGGCCCGTTTCAGACCCTATCTCTAGCCCACTGTGCGCTTTGAATGCTGCTTCATAACGCAGAAAGTACTGTGCTACCTCCTCACTTGCACCCTGTATCACAGCGGACAGTTTCTCCACATTCACATCAAATGGGGGTAACACCTTTTCTAGAGCCCTCAGGACTGCCATGCCATGCCCCCTTAGGGGTTCAGGATATTCCTCATGCAGTTTTCTATTTTTGCTCGCATCCATTACATCTTTCCATTTTATTGTTTCATTGTCTTTGGCACGAAAGGGGGTCCATATTTCTTCTGGGACAATGGCTAACAATATGTTATCTACATCCTCTACGGTAAATAACCCTGGTCTGAATAACTTTCCTACTTCTTTGTAGAATCCTGCCGGGTCTATACGGGGGTCGGGGATGGACTTGGTGATATGCATTAATTCAATTCGGGATAAAGGGACATACACATAGGTGCGCATCATGTTACCAGTGGCTGCCTCTATGGTGGGTTGGCACTCTCTCATTGGCATTAATAGTAACTTTTCCGTATTTGTTTGTTCACTCACAGGGGCCTGCGCTGGTGGCGAAACAGAGGATTGATGACTAAGAGCTTTCTCTTTTATTTTTTTATAATCTTTTAATAGTTTCTCCACCTTAGCCATCCTCCATTCTTCCGCCCCTGAATCATCCACTCTTATATTAGGTAGCAGTTTCTTATCCAATTCCGTCCTAATCCTATTCCACTGGGACACATATCTAGGCTCCTTTTCCTCTTCTATATCATCCACCCTAATAAGAAGATATTTAATTACGTTTACTTGTATAGGCCAGCCAAGGCCCTCCATCAGACTCACCAGGGTGGACATGGACTGTGAGTGTATGGATGCTATCATACGATTAGCTACGTTTTGGCCCGCCTGGTCTGCATCTTTGAGTTTAGCCTCTCTTTCCCTCACCTCTCTTTCCCATGCCCTCTTTTCCTTCTCCCATTCAACACCGCCCCTTATGACTTCCGCTATTATGTCGGACATACATCCCCATAACTGAACACTGGACGCAGTCACTGGTAGTAACGCGACAGCGTCCTGATATGCTGAGGGCAGATCCGCAGTACTCTGTCCTCTCAATTTACAGTTACCCTCATAAAAGGTATATAGTTTAGTGGCCACTGTCCTAAATTCCAAAGGTGTCAAACGCCCCAATTGGTCCCGTAGGCTGTCATTGAGGGGTGTGCCATACAGCCCGGTCATAAGGATTTGCAAGTCTCCATCTCTATCCTTTTCTACAGTAGTCGTTCTCCTATGGTCTATCAACCTATCTGGGTCTCCATACTTCATTGGGAATTCCACCCTTTCACCCTCACTGTCTGCCGGTGGAGCTGTAGCTCCTGGAAACAATAATTCAGTCGTTGTTTGTTCTGCTTCTAGCCCTATCACATCTTCATATCGAGGCACCGGCACGGCAGGATACATACCCCCACTGTTCTTAATCATCATATGTCTATCCAACTGATCTAGCCTCTCACCCTTCTCTTTTATCTCTAGATCATGTAATTTTTGATTTACCGTTCTCTTCTGCTCCTTTGCTTTTTGTTTATTCTGAGCATTGCGCCTGCGCATTGCTTCTACCCTCCATAGTCGTATAGCCTCAAACTGTGCGGGTCTAACCCGTCTTTTTACTAATTCTATTTCTACTTTGGATATGCGGTCCACATCAAAGGACCCGGTGTCTGGCCATTTATGCTCAATCAAATCTTTTGTGTATTCGGACCATTCTTTTAAGAACAATGTTGAATTCAATCCATGTTTAATCAACATATCAAATGCAGGGGTTCCTTCAAGAGGGGCATAGTGTCTCTTGCCTATACCACTCTTGCTGGAAGCCGCTTGACCCATTTTGTTGGTATACCACAATTGCCTAAAACACTCACCTTTCCCAAATATGCACCTATTGGCTAACAATAATAATACATCCTCCTGGCGTATCTAACATATCATATCATCATTTCAACATTACTTCTTCATAGACGGACTTACCACCGTCCTCTTCACAAACCCTGAATCATTATTTCCTTATTCCATCATGCATCCGTCCATACCACTTATCTTAAGGGTCCCGCCAGAGTGTTCCGGACCCGAAGGGCGACAGCCTGCTGTTCCACCGCCAACGGAGCCGGAAAAACAAGGATGACGCGTTGGTTGCAATCAAAGGTGCGGATTCAGTTGTTGGGGCCCCGTGATCAATTCCTTCTCCGGTTCCGCCGCGGCGTTCCTCACCCAGTGACGGACTGTCGCTCCTTCGCGTCCCACTTCTGACACCAAAATTGTGGGTGCGATTTCTCGCCGTCGCCAAAACCAGTACAAAAGGGACCCTATGAAAACTCAAACAGAAAAGAGTTGAGTAAACATTGCTTTATTAACACACAAGCATTCGCGAATGGGCCACAAGTTCAACCGTCTCGCAAAGCAAGTCGTCAAAGTGCCGCCCTTTGCCCTGCACATCGTGGTCCTTTTATACCCATCTGTTTTACATTGTCATACATTGCTGCACATAGATTATGTCCACCACAAGGCGGTTCCTCCCAGTCATGACTTTGCATCAAGGTCAACAGTTCAACATCTGCTATTGTGGTTTCCTGTTATCTGTTATTCGCTCTCTCTCGTGCCCCTCTGTGTATCTCTGTGCACGAGGCTGTGCTTACTCATTCCTTCCCCACCCGTAATCTGCAGATAGTTTTAGCAGGCTCAACATGCTTCGACATACAGTGACCAAACACAATTCTTCTGTTAAAAACAAGTTCTTGCCAGGTCAGCAGGTCTCTTTCTAGTTTGCAATTGCTATTCATATATGGCCATTAAACGCCACCGTATAAAAGAGAAGGCCTCTTCTTTTAGCAAAAAGTACATTCTTTTAACGCATATGATGATTAGTACAAACTCCAAGTGTGAGCACAACATTACATATGTATGCGTACCTTCACCCGGTTACCCAAAATAAAGTGGCCCACCCCTCGCCTCACGGCCATTGACCTCTGATGACATCATCGGAAGTGATGTCATTTGACCCCACCCTGAAGTGACATCCCGGGAAGCGATGAAACACGACCTTTCACCCCTTGACAAAACAGGAAGTGGCATCAAATAGCACTGTTCCTAAGTACACTAAATTACTGTGAATCCAAGCAGACGTCCAAGGCCCATGTTATTGTATAGCACTTACGCTTAAGCTCTTTTTTATGGAACAAATATGCATACAATATCACCCAACCTTTGTTTGTACTCATTTATCGACCTAAGATGAAAGGTATTTTGAAAAAAAAGAAAAATACATTTTTTTTCCAATTTCTTTTCTTCCAAAAACTGGCCCCAGGGACGATTTCGGCCCGGCCACGTGCCGAAAGGCCGAGGGGCCAATCCGACCCTGTAGGCAAGTAAAATTCTCTGTAGCTTAAGGTTTTTATAAACCTTTGAGTATCTCATTTCAAAACACTGCTTCTCCTCGTTTCCCCCCAAGAACCCCTGAACTCAACAAACGTTTGGGCAAGACAACCTGCCGGGCGGGTGAAAGAGGATTTCTGGGGGAGGCCTACAATCCAAAATGGGGGAGACAAGCAATCCAAAATGGCAGCTGTTGACCTCTAGAAGCAACCACTGCTGAGCCCATAGTGTGGGGATGACCCGGGAGGACTTCCTGCCCCTGCTCCGAATCTGAGCTGCGGAAGCAATAAGAGATTGTGGGCCTAGGTGAGAAAGCATTGTGGCAACTGGCTGAAAATCTGACTCAAGAAATAAAAGGCAAATTTCACAGAGCAAAATTATTTGGAAACTATCTAAACTGGCCATAGCCAGGATATGTCTTTTTACGGTCAATCCGTAGTCCAGAAGGAAGCCCAGTGACTTCTCCTGTACAGCCAAGACTGAGCCCTCTCCATCACAGGCAACCTCCTGGAGCCAGGCGTGCACCAGCAACCCACAGACCAGCAGGAATCCTATCTTAGTGGGTGTCAGTATCATCTTGTACTGGGACTTCCAGGAAAACACTTGGCTCCAACCAGATCCTCAGGTGCTGGACATCCCGAATTGATGACACATTTGATGGCAAAGTCTGTGCTCCCAGCGGCTCCAGGTGCACATTGAGCATCACGCTGAGCCGCAGTAGACGTCTCATTGTGCTCTGAAGGGCTAGTCCTTACTTTTGATGTGAATGCTCGCCTGGTAGATGCGTGGGTTATTTAATGTCACTGTGGATCACACCTGGCTAGGGTTTATGGACCATCTTGAGGTCTTCCGCGGTACTTTTCTGAAGTCGGCAAGCATTGCGGGTTTGTCATTCATTACTGGATCAAAGCCGCCGTCATATTTTAAGATATTCATCTTTAATTACATCTAAAAACACACATTATGAAGATTGAAGTCTATTGCTATGTTCCCTTTGTTTGAGTGGATACGCTCAATTAGTTTCCGTCTCAAGTTTTCCTCCTTGGTGAGACCATTCAGGTTTTCCTTTCATTTCTAACCCTTAAAATAATGTCTTTATCCCAGGAAGCACCTCAAAGCCAACGCACTCCACTGCGAGCTACCATGCGTATGCCTGGGGTTTCTTTTTTTTGGATCCCCAGCCTGATGCGTGACTGGCAATGCTCCTTGAATGGGTAATGTTAGCGGAACTCGCCAGAGCAGTGGAAGAACGGCAATGGCGTGCACTTGATTGCTAAAAAAAGTGCAGATACCTTTATGGTCAAAGCCAGGAGTGTTGACGCAATGCATCGTGGTCTGTTAATGAGGTATGGACTACAGCAGTAGTGGTTGTTACATAAACTCATTGGAAGAGGTGAACATTTAGCAGTTTGCAAGATAGTAGCCAATCAAGTTCATGGCTGAAGGGGTTGGGTTGAGCAGCGTAGAGAGGGCCAGAAGGCTCAGAGGATTTTAAGGGCGCTTGGCCCACTGATAGGGCATACATTGTGTGGTGAGGCTTTCTCTCGTGGGGCTGTGGAAGCCTTGATGCATCAATGCTCACAGTTTCACACCCACCTTCTCTTGCCTCCCCCCCCGTCTCCTCCCTTGCATCCAGGGAAAGAGAGCTGGTCACGGGGGGGGCGAGGGGGATAGATGGTGGCAAGAGATAGGCTCTGGATCCAGGTGGGGGCAAAAAGAGCTCAGCTATGGAGGTTTGTGGGTTGGTGGTTTGGTGACCCTGCATTTTGCAGGGTCGATAGTTCGCCGTGGAAACAGATGGAGGAGGTCCTCCAAGCAAGAATCGAAAGAGCTGTTCCCTCAGCAATGGGTATATCAATCTAAATCAGACAGTCAAGGGGTGGCTGGGATAGGCCATCCAGGTTCCTGTACTATTGTTGCTTTCTCCTCCCCCTCGCTGGAGCACGCCACTTCTGAGAGCCCTCCCTGATGGAAACCCTTCTGTTTTGGGTAGATGTTGGCAGATCTTTGCCGCTTTGAGAACACAGGGCCCAGGTCCTGAAATCTCGATGCATCTGCAGCAGCATAAAAAGAGCTAACCCATGTGGAATTTGGAAATGATGAGGCAATGCAAACAAAAGTCAATAGAATGCGCACTAAAAATAGACAACCCGGATCCTTGGCAGGCTCTGGGCTCACAAGTCACTTTAATGAGCTGCCGGAGGAAGGGCTGTGTTTGAGGAGAAGGAGCGGAGCACGTGTGACCGCCAGGAACCCAACCAGGGGTTGTGCAGCCTGGCGACAAAGGCAAGACCTGGCAGTCTTCTGTCGGTGGTATTCTAAAGGGGGGACTTTACTGCTCCTCCGCCCACTAAAGGGAACTCGTGGTTGGGCTAGTGACATCATCTGCCTGAAGACATCAGAGAAAGTGTCATCAAAAAACCGGTGACCTTCTTATGACATCACAGGAAGAGAAATCACCAGGACCTCCCTTAACCCCACCGAATAACATGCCAGAATGAAACTTTCACGGGTCCATGCAACTGAAGAGGAATCCAAGGATCACAACCATCCAACCAGAATCCTCGATCAAGCCACCTCGATCAAGCCACCTCGTTCACTCCACCAGCTGCTGAAAAGAAGGCGGGATCCAAAGGACACTTTGGCTCACATTTATCCACCACCAAACTAACCAACCATCTTCCAAAACCTCATCCTCCCACCTTACACCACACTTGAAGTCCCCCTGCTGACGGCCATCACAACCCTATCCTGCACACTGATTTATGATTAAAGGTCTTCTACTCAGCTCTATCACACTCCCCCCATCCACATTAGCAGGCATTGCATAAGCACTCCTTATGCTTTTCAGTCCTCGGGTTCTCCCCCCTAAACACCACACACCCGAATGACTCTGCCACTCCCACAGAAACATACCAACACACAGAAACCAGGCAATTCCGACCAGCAACCATCAATACCAACGACCTCGCATCTGCCTCGAAAACCCCTTTTCCCCTTTCCTTCTCAGAGAGCCACGTGCAGCAAAGCCAGCAAAAAAATGGTACAAGACTACATGACCTTTGACCTGATGATAACATTAACAGTAATGATGTAAAAAGAGCCATATACGCACGATTAATAAAATAACAAATGCAGCGGACTAAGAGCGATATTGTTAACTAGGGTAATGACTTAATAAGTATTTAGTGTGGTTATAACATGAAAGGGATACAGCAAGCAAAACATATTCTAGGGGCCTTGATTTCATAGGTCAGTACAGCCTCATGTAGGCAGTTCAGTCTGTTTTATGACATGATAGCCATATGTTGCCCTAATGGGCCACATACAAACTAAAAAGCCCCAATACTGCCATCATTTGCCATTTGTGGTCTCCAACAGGCATCATACACTATTTATAGATCCGCATTCCAGGTAAAGTCATCAGATGTAAGGTATAATCTCGCACGTGCCAGTGCTGACATTATATGCTATATGCAGCCTCAAGTAGTACCCAGATCCTGCCATCTCATGCCAAGTAAAACCTCCCATGCCAGATATAATCATCATATGAAAGGTACACTTGTCCTTGTGTTGCACAGGTGTACCCATAAATGTCAATCACACGTCTGACCAGGGAGTCACATGCTATGCTATGAAATCCCACAGCTCTGAAGGCCTTACTTGCATTACCCCACATTATGCCAGAATAGGCATAGGAGGCATAGCTTGTGTTATTATTATATGTGAGGTGCAGCGTCACATGCATAGCTTGTTGGCTTTGATGTGTTGGAGGAATTGTGTGGCCACTGCTTTCTCAAGGATCTTACCTTGGACGGGAAGATGGGTGATGGGGAGGCAGTTGCTGAGATTGTCAGGGTCCAGTGCTGGTTTCTTCAGAAGCAGGAGGATTTGGCCGAAGTTGAGGGTCGAGGGGAAGGATCCTTGAGTTAGTGAGCTGTTGATGATCGTCAGGTACGGGTGGAGTGCTTCAGTCGGAAGGGTCTTGAGTATGGAGGAAAAGAGGATGTCATCCGTGTATGATGTGGCCTTAAGAGAAGTTAGAGCGGCAGTGAGGTCTTCCATAGTGAGTGTCTTGACAGTTGTCCAGGTAGTTGTGTTTTTACGAGATGGGATGTGTAATGTGCTGTCAGTTGTATATTTGGTGTCTACGCATTGGCGGATCATGCTGTTGAAGAAACGGTGGATGGCTCTGGGTTTTTCAATGGAGTGCAGTACGGGTGGGTCGGGCAGTGGGTTGATGCAGGGCTGGATGGCTGGGAAGAGGGCACTGCTTTCATTGTTGGCCTTGGCTATGGTGTTTTAATAGTAGTTGACCTTGGCAGTGGCGATCATGTCTAGGCTCTGCCATTATAAGCACCTGCCTTAATTTAGAAAATGCAGGCTCAAATGCCCAAGTCAAATACTGCCTGCCATCTTATGTAAGATAGTGGCAAAAATTGTGGTATAGTCACCATTTGTGAAGGATGGCATCACATGCCTAGGTGCTTTGATCATACTTTGAATACAGCATCAAACTCCCAAGAATTGCCCTATGATGTCAGGTAATGATCAAATGTCAGGTGTAGTAATCATACGTGTGCATTGAAGCTTACTAATGAATAAGAAAATGCATGAATATACACATTTTTACATTGATTCTCTCTGGGTTGTCCGGTCAGACTTATTTAACTTTCTGACATTTGCAGCGTATGTGCATGCATGTTCCTTACTCTGCCTTGCATCTCCAGTTCTGGTCTGTGTGGGACAGGTACAGCTCGTGCATCTTTTCTGGTGTCCAGTTCATCGAAAGGGTAACATGTAGCCTGAAGAACAACAAGCAGAAACTTGTGGACATTTGGGGTGCTCATCTGGAATTGTACACAGACTAATTGTGACATTGGAGCAATACGCTTGAGCAAGATTCTCTTGCACTACCCCTTGTTCATCCCCGACAATACCGCCCCACTTGCCGCACCCAGAGAGAATCTGCAGCCATCTTTCCCATGAAAAGTACAAACAAGATGGCCGCCATGCAGATAGTGATTCGGGCTCCATTTGGAGGCCCTCCTCCAGTTCCAATGCACGTTATCAAACTGGAGCGATACAATACAGGAGAGCAGAGGGAGGCAAAAAGTGGCACCCATGAATGCGGGTGTGTGGGCCATTTGCAATTTAGCTTGCAGGAAGTTTGATTCAAGATGGAGGGCAGTGGGCAGTGGAGCATGTGTCCAACAGCTTGTTGAGAATACCATCCCGCAGAGCAGGGATCTCATAGGCATCTAAAATTGGCTCTGATTGGTAAAGGAACATTTTACAAAGCTGCCACAGTAGTCATTTGAAAATACCCACCTGCTGGGATTCGAACCTGTGACCAGGTGGTCAAAGTCAGGCCCCTGCAGTGGATGCATTAGTCCACTGAGCCACAGACGTAAGTACAGCCTGAAGGCAGAATTCCACATTGGCAGGCTCGGAAATACCTATTGTCAAATGAAAGCTGGACAGGGTTTTCCAGAGGTTATGAGCAGGAATCAGGGAGGCAAAGGTTTGCAAGAAAGTGCTGTCTTCTTGTAAAATTTACCGCATTTTGCAAGAAAGTGCTGTCTTCTTGTAAAATGTGCGGCATTTAGCAACTAATGGAACTATTACGAGCCAAACGCACGGTTTGCGAAGGAACACAATAGATTTGTTTTTTTACCCAGTATATATTTATTAAAGCAATAAATTGACCAGAAGCTACGTGTAGACTTCTTTTTTGATCGAATGATCCATCTATTGATTATGCCAAGTGTTAGTTGATGATGTATTTTTGCGGTCTAAATAAGCCTGTTTCTATGTTAAAACGGCAACGGGGAATCCGCGCTCTGCAATAGCAGACACAGGACAGTTCTTGGAAGGATGGGAGAACACGAAGGCAGATCTGAGAGAAATAAAAAGTAATATCTAGGGACGGTATGAAGGGAACGTCAGAAATGTTTTCTAGCATTTGAATTTGATTGAACTAATGACTTTTTGTTTTTGAGCTTGTATTCATCCACCATAGAAGCTAGGACACAGCAGGCAGAGACCCTTACATTATGCAAATGAGCACTGACAAAACCTACCAGGGGCTACTGTGAGGAATTGGACCATCCGCAGGGTGTGTGTGCGCTCGCTTGCCTTTTTTTGGAATTTGATATGAAATTCAATTATGGTAAATCAGCCTACGGAAAATGTGTGGGGCTAATTCGCACACATTTTCCAATGCTCACTGTGCGACATACACCTAGACCCGTTTACGCTGGGTGAACAAAGCCTACAGGTGCAGTTCTCCTGTCATATTTAGTTTGGATATGACAGTCAGGATTACACCTTGTCTCTCAGAAGGGGGAGGGCAAAACCTTCCTCTTGCCATGGCCAGCCTAATTAACTATCAAAGGCTCCATGGATCCGCCCTGTCCTTTTGTGTAAGCACTGCAGAATGGTGGCAGCAATTAACATGACTAACATACTAATAGAATATACTTCAAACAGGCCCACATGGGGCCTATCTGCAGAGGTGAACAAAGGAGACAGGAAACCCCAACAACCTTTGATATAGACTGTGTCAACCTGAAGCCAGCTCCGGCCCTTTGCATCAATGCACAGTGAAATGGCATGTCTGAGAATGAGTGGATTACAGTAGTCATCCCCACATGGAAACCACAATCGGAAGGTATGAGTATGTGATATGACAGAGATAGAAAGTATGTTCTAGCCACAGCATCAAGGGAGACCTGCCGCTTTAATCAGGAACCACAGAGAGCTCCAATAACTCGAGAGGCCCTTTGATCCACAACAGACAGGAAGGTGGGTGGGACTTAATCTTACATGTTTTCACCTCTTTACCTTTTCTGTTACAAAGCATTCTGGTTAAGAAGAACTCAGCATTGGACCCTGGCTGATGGTACAGTCTGCCTTACAGCTTCCACCAATGAAGGAAGGCCAGGATTTCCAAGAGGGAAGCAATATATTGGACCCTCCAGCAGCTCCACAACTGGTACCCAGCCAGCACTCAGGGTGCCCTGCTATGCCCTGCAAGCAAGCTTGCTAGGTGGGAAGTGCCAGAGAGTCTCTGAACCAAACCAAGGACAATGCTGTTGTCTGCAACACTCTCCTCAGCTTTGGGTCGTCTGCCTTAAAGGACTACACAAGCCCAGTGAAGAAGCTCGGAGGAGTGCATCAACAAGCATCAACCAGTGTCTGCCTTAAAGGAAATGTTTGAGCCAGTCAAGCCCCTCGAGCTGCAACCGACGGCACTGCTGACTGTTGTTATGCTGCAGTTGCTCATGCCATCCGAGACGCCTCGACCAGTGCTTCAGAGCCGCCGACCAGCACTGTGACAGTGATTCCTGACCCCGAGCTGCCATGTAGGCCAGCCTGCAGACGTCGGTCCAGCCTCGCTCGCCGAACTGCCTGCCGCCTGATACCCGCAGCTGTCTACCATCTTGAACTCTGTTGCAGAAGCTGAAAAGCACCCTGAAACCGACTGTACACTATTGAGCACCAATAAATAGTACAAGCACACGCTACATTGTGGTTCTGTCACCCTGGTTCTTCTCTGAAGGCCCCTAATGACATTTTACGACCCATTGCTCCATTTGTGCTGAAACCAAGTATCCTTGAACTAGTGCGATTGATTACTTTACCGACTTCCCTCCTGTCAGTATCCCGGGTGCATCCCTTTTCCTTCTTTAAATGTCTGTCCTCTGCATCCCTTAACAGGGTGTGTCATATTTGTAGTTTTGCCGGAACTGCCTGTTGTGATAATAATAAAGCAGATATTGTTACACAACTTTGACTGGACAGTCCCTTTTGCCATTGGGTAATAATTGTATTTTCACTGTCTTGCAACTAACCAACGATCCACGACCTTGCGGAGATAAGCCTGCTGTTCCATCCATGTTACCAAAATTGAATAAGGAGGTTTAACATTTGCTTGTGTTTCCGATCTGTTAGAATCCCTTATGGTGTACTGGAGGTGTGGGACTGATTGATGGTTTAGAAACCGATATTCATCGCTAGATCACTGGGGCCCCGGAAGTTGATTTGTCACGGCTACTCACTGCGCAATCCTATGCCAGTTGTGAATGGACTGTCCTTCCAGAAACCAGCTGTGCCTGCGTTGGCACAGATTGCTTTGCTTTCTTGAAAGCGCTCCTACAGTAGATGCTGTGCTGAAGGATTCGAACGTTGTACAAAAGTGTTGTTTTCCCCAAGGAAACTTAGATGGCCAACATCCACAGACTAAAGTGCTGCCGGGAAAGTAGAAACATCCAGCACACCCGGTACTATTCCTAAGTGAGATGCCACTCCTAAAACTAGGGATCCCGGTATGAGCCGAGAAGCCGCAGGGTCTGGTTGAGGGGCACTACAAAGTGTACTACTGCTCACATGAAGAGTGGGGTGAGCGTATCAAGGGGTGAGTCAAAGTCAAGTTACCAGGACTCAAGGAGAGAAACTATTACATTCACAAGGAAGTTAGACATACTCTTTTGTGGAAGGCACAGCATATGGACGGTACAGAGACTATATCGGGAGTCCAGAGCAGGTTGTGGAGTAGGGTCTGCTGGGAAAACCTGCCGGCCTCCTCTTCTGGAATGTTCCACGTGCCTACCTTCTTTGAAGGTTCTTCTCACACTACGTCACAATACTCCCACCCGGCGTGCAATGCCATTGAACTGTCCAAGCTTCATCCCCCCATTATCACACACCCTGAAATTTAAGCTGAAGGGCGGTGCTTCCGGACACGGCTTTGGGTTAGTCAGACAAGGGAGGAAGACTTTCCTTAAAATGGCGGCTTTAAACTTTAAGGCTGCTAGTTCCAGGAAAAGCCTCCATCACTGCTGTTGAGTTCTGGACCCAGGGCATAGGTTCCAGGCACACCTTTGCTGGGGGCACCCAGCCTACACACCCTGGACCTACAAGGAACACCCTGTAAACCCAGAGTCATACGGGCACTTCCATGGCCTGGGGGCACTGACATTAGCACGAGCCCAGGAGGGACCATTATTCTCAAAAGGGGTGGCACACCACAATTCTCATTCTCCATAACAAAACAAAACCAACAATAACAGACATCACAATACACCCAAAAGTCAAACAGTAATGCTGGCTCCATTTGGGAGTCATTGGCTGGAATACAGAATCAGACATTTAGACTCAGGCAGTTCCAAACATGGAACATACACTGAGCATTCTGTACATGTTGAGGGTGACAGTAAGGTTGGTGGACTGCCACTGGCACATTGGTAATTGTGCCACCAATTAAAAGACCCTTTATTAATCTGGGGTGATTGGAACTTTTTTTACCCCCGCAGTTGGTTTGAGAAGATCTTATGTAACCAACTACAGTCACACTTTCTTCCTCATCATTAGCATCCACCATTCTCACGGTTTCTCTAGTGGACACAGCACTCCTGCACATGCATTCATAATGCCCTCTGCCTTTACACTTCCTGCACACTACAGTGGCGGCAGGACATTCCTTCGACCCTGGCAAATGTCCACGCCAACCACACCTCCTGCACACATCCTTCGAAGTAAACGTCCCTTTGCTATCCTTGTCTCTGTTTCTGGAATCTTCACTCCTGCGGGGTAATACCGCATGCACAATCTCTGCCTGGTCTGTCATTTCCTTCACACTCTTTCTAGATTCTTCCATGGCCCGAGCAATTTCAATCACCTTCTCCAGAGGTGGATCCTTCTCAGTCCACAGCCTCTCCCTGACTCTTGAGTCGCTTGTCCGCATCATAATGTGATCACAGATGTATTCCTCTGCCACACCCATGAACTTTCACGTAGCAATTAAAGTACGAAGAGCAGTTATGTAAGAGTCGATGCCCTCACCAGATCCTTGTGCTCTTGAGAAAAAATGTGACCTTTATAGTATCACATTGGCCCTCTGCGAAATTCCCCTCCAACTTGCCTAGGGCGGTTTCATATGCAAGCACAACACCTTGAGAAGCATCGCCCCATCACCGTTCTCGGGGGGAAGGAGCAAATACACAGGGTCCAGGCAAGTGTCTGAAGATTCTAAGGCCCTCCGTACCAAGGCAATTAAGTAGAGCCACTTCCTTGTCGTCATCTGAGAGTCTTGCCCCACATGAAGCCCTAAGATACACTTTGCACATGTCCACCCATAGCTCCCAAGCAATAGCTGGTTCCCCAGGATTGGGTAGGAAGGCAGGAGGAGGACGCGCATTGCTGTGCTGCATTGTAGAAGGACAATGAGTCTGCAAGACAAGGTATGGTTCTTCTAACAATGTCACATACTTGGAGTGTTGCAAGGCAGTAAAAATAAATAAACTGTGGACCAATAGGAGCTCTAGGGCAGGGGTCCTCCGAGCTCTTGTGGGAATAGTCAAACCAGGAGCAAAGGGTTTATTATTATTATTTTTTTCCACTCAATTGAGAGTTCAGTCACTGGAGACCACAATTGTTTCACCAACCCTTAAGGGTTAAAGTCTCCCTTCATCCAAGCAGGAATGAAAACGCTTGCAAGACAGGAAGGGTTAACGCTTTCACAACCGTGCTTGTTATTGCTTTAAAGTCCACCCCTTCCTGAAGCCTGATTGCAGTCCGTGAACCGATTGGAGGATGGATTTCCTGTAAATACAGACTCTTCCCCTCCTTTGGGCTTGCGACGACGTGAGCGTGAGGGAGTTTGTAGGGGGGAGAGGACCTGCGTACGGCCAGATGCTTACTGGCTATCTCACCTGTGGCTCTGGAGACGGGATACGACACCTGCCGCCACGCTCTACCCGGGCTGGGGAGCACAGGCTTGCCTGCAGGTGTTAGCGCTGGGCTCCGGGACGTGTTGCTCACCCGGCGCCGCGCTCTACCCGGGCTGGGGAGCTCAGGCCTGCACGCCAGGGAGGCTGCCGGGTCCTTGGACGTGGTCACACGTCGCCGGGTGAAAAGGAGTCGCCTTCCGAGTACTGCCTCCCAAACTGGTGACCGCAGGGACGGTGCTGACCACGGGGAAGACAGGGCAGCAACCGCTGGACGAGTCACGAAGGCGCGTGGTCAGGCAGGTTGATCACTCGTTGCCAGTGTAATAACGAGTCACACACAGTGGAGTGAAATCAAACCTGTTTATTGGATCAACCTGTACCCAGCGGTGCTCCACCTTCTGCACTGTCTCCCTTCAACTGGCCCCGCTGGAATCTCGCTTACTCCCGTAAGTAAACAAACATCGAATGGCAGGGTGTGGAATTCTACACCATGTAGAATTCCACACCAGAGCCCAGCATATACTATATTACAACAAACTTCAGCCACTGAATGACACCATTGTCGGCTACTGGCACCATATAGAGAAGGCCGGCGAAATTCAGGAGCACAGCTTCACATAAACATTTTAACAGGGCCCACCTTCAGCATAACGAAAAGCAAGCGCATGGCATCAAAACGCACGTTACTGAGTCCAGTTTAAGCATTATCAGAGCTCCAGGAGACCAGTTCATAGTTGCACAAGCCTCAGTTCCGGACAGTCAAACTCAGAGTGCGGCCAGGAGGGCCGGCAAAGCCGCACCTGGTGGTACCAGGGGTCACTTCGGCCTCGTCCATAGATAGTGTGGGCAGGCAGTGTCAGGGTACTAGTGGCAGGGTGACAGGCCACTCATTTCACTTCCCCTTTCACGCAGGTGCTGCTGCCAGGACACTGCCGATAGAGGGCACACAAGCACTTCCCATTTTTTCCTTAGCAGTCACCGCCACCTGGCACAGGGATGGCGCCAGCACGGCAGGTGGACACTGGCATGGGGCCCGCTACTGTATGGTGAGCAAGGGCAGCCACGCACTTTCTTTAATGTGCATAATGTTGCACTTACCTGGAGCCTGCAGAAGCACCCCTTTCATTTTATGATGTCACATCTCCACCCCTTTCATTTTCTGATGTCACATCTCCACACCGGAGCACGAAAACCTTTTTATTCATTGTTCCACACACTTCAAACTCACTGCCCGGATTTTCAGAGGGCCCATCCATCTTGTTATCCTCGCGCTGACATGGAGCGCACATTTTTTATTTCACCGTCGGGCGGCCTGAGATGTCATTTGTACAGCCGGCCCTCTACTTTCAAATGCTCCGACGTGGAGCACTTTACTTTTCCCTTCCTCTTCCCACTCGGAACCGGAGCACACACAAAGCTCTGCACCAAGCGTCAGCTCGAGAGCACCAGCAGCCGCGGGCAGTGGTCAAAGTGTAAGAAAAGAAGTATTGGAACTATGTTCCATGCTGGCCTGCCCCGCTCCTCAGAAACCCCATTGCCCTGCTCCATCCCACACACAGTACAAAGCCCCAAACACATTTGACTGCTGTTTAAGGGAATGTTCAGTGCAGTGCGCTGAAAGTGCAAGTTTCAACTTCTTCCTACACTGTTATTTTAAAACAAAACCGTTCCGTAACGGTTTCTTTTTAAAATAAAAATATAGGAGCTGTAAAACTTAATTTCCCATCGGCTCCCGCTCACTTGGACCACTGGCCGCGGTACACCTTTTCCTTTACTCTAGAGAGCTCCGACATGGAGCATGTTCTATCAGCGCCGGTTGGCCCGGTTTCGTAAAGGGGACCTCCCTTCAAGTATACTTTGCACCCGGAGCGCATCCAACTTCAAAAAAGAACACCCCAATGGCAGGAGCACAGGACAGGGCCCACACCGCCAGCTGACCCTGGAATACTCTGGGGGTTCTTGCAGCACGGCAAGACACACGCTGGCGGTGTCACTTGCAGGGGTGGGGGGGCACTCACCTTCTCCAAAACAGAACGTGGGATGCTGTGCCAACACTACTTCTTTTCTCCCCAGTGGTCTGAAACGCTGCATCAGGCCTCTCCTTAGGGGACCATCTAGATGTGGCAGCAGAGGCCGCCTCCCCACTCCCCATACACACGAAGCACAGCGCTGACCCCTTGCAGGGCACAGCAGACAGTCGGGCCGCCAGGCCAGTTTCGCAGGCTCCTCCCAGGGCCTCTGCAGCCTGGGCCTCTTTTGTGTGGTATTTCCAAATGTTCCCATAGGAAAAGGGTTGAGCTTGCTGAAAACATGTAATATGGGGCCACTTTTAACATTATTTACAGGGCCTCCTTTGGTTCCCAGTCCATCCCTGGCTTCCCGTCCACATGGCGGCGGATGCCACTTTCACACCGGGGCACAGAGGCCCGAACTCCTCATCGACAATGTTGTGTCCTGGACCCAGGGCACTGGGTCTAGGCACACCTTTGCTGAGGGCACCCAGCCGACACACAGGAAGCACCTGTCAGCCCGTAGTCATCCTGGCACTTCCATGGCCTGGGGGCACCCAGGCCGTCATGGCCAATGCGGCCTGAGTGACCCAGCAGGGGCGCCAGCACACAGCTGCAGGGTTGCCCGGCAGGGGCCCTGTGGCACACAGGGGACATCTAGGACAGTGTTGCCCAGCAGGGGTACTGTCCTATTGGAGGGCCATGCAGGGAAGGCCCATCTTCCCACTATCCACGCCATCATCGCGCTGATGTCAGTTGGTCGTCCCTTTTATTGTGTGAGCCACATGGTCACACCTGGGAGAGATACTTATCCCCAAAATGGGTGGCCCACCACAACCGCATTGCCGAACAAAAATCAAATGCACACATCATCGAGTTGGGGGGTGTGGTGGTTGGTGGGTGAGCGACGGGTGGGGAAAGGGGGAAGGATATATGGGCTCCACAACAGACATCTCTTGGGGTACAACAGAGGGGGCAGAGCCTATACGTTTGCCCCACCCGGTTTCAGAAGTGGCCCCACCCATCACCAGTAAGGCCCTCGCCCCCAAAAGCAGCTTTCGTTGCACTCCTGACTTCCACCCACGCCAGAGACAGCTAGCAGGAATGTTCCACCGCCACCCAGGTATTCACTTGCGATCTGGAACCCCGAGGTGAGCCAGGAAGAGAAAAAAAGCATGTGACTCAAGGGGGAGAAGAGACGGGGGAAGGGTGAATCGCGAGTTCTGTCAGAACAGTGTGTTCTGTAAATACTCCCTTATCTGCATTCGAAAAGCCGCAGATGGCACATATCTGCAGCCTGCCATCTCTCCCAACTCGAGAGAGGGGGCGGGGAGGGCCCGGGAGGGCCCGGAGGATGGAGAGAAGCGGTTGGCGGCTCCAGCTAACAATACAAAGTCAATCACTTCTAGGCAGCAATATGGCACATTAAATGACCCATTTTTTATTTGAATGGCACTTGCAAATTAAGTTGGAATCCAACTTCCCTCCTGTACAAAGTTAGCTTTCCTCGGCAGCTGTCAGTGTTTGTGTTTCAGCAAGGTTTAGGAAGCGGAGTGTGGACAGGAGTGCAGGCTGCTGCTCGGGCTATGCTTGGCCTATCCTCTGAGAGCGCCAGCAGAGTGGCATATGAGGACCACCAGCTCCAATGGTGGCTACTAAACCCGTGGCCTCCGGGGACTTTACACAGCCGGGGATCTCGAACATCGGTCACCTGATCGCTGCCCACGTGGCTGAGGCGCGAGCTAGTGAAATGATGATCCAGGGTCTACTCGGGGGTGACAGGGAAGCCCCGGGTTGTCATCCTAGGATGAAATGTGACATAATGCGAGACAGGCTGAGCATCCGAAATATGAGATGTGCGTGGTAAGAGCACGTTCACTGAATTCAGCAAGGAAATGCCTGCACGTGGGGGTTGTGAATGTTCTCGTACTTTTCTCACTTGAAAGCAGCTGTGGGATTGCACTGTGCCAAGGCCAACCACCGCGCATCCTCGAAAACAGGGTCTGCAACCTGCGGCTCATCGGATGTTTTGGACTACAACTCCCATAATACCTCACACTTAGTATGCTGAGGAAGGCTGGTGGGATGTGTAGTCCAAAACATTCTCACAGCCAAAGGTTGCAGAATGGAGCTAAAAAACGTATTTCTCGCTCTCCACCCCCACACTTACTATTGCTACGTCATCCAACACCTGCTACCCCCCCCCACCAAAGCCACACCGGCATGCATTTGGGAACGGACGACTCTTTCTTTTCAAGCAGTTCATCAGTAAGCAGTCGCTAGGGTCACCAGATTTCCAAAACGAAAAACCGGGACGACGAACAACATAAAAGAAGGACAAACCCATCGCAGCACACCAATTACCGCCGTCCCCCAACACGCCCCACAACCACCACCCAACCCTATTTCCAGCACTTCTCCTTTCTATAAACTGTACATGATCTCATTTGTGCAGTTTTGTCTGTGAATCTTGGCGTGTTAATTCAAAACAAGTGTTAGCTCTGATTGATGTTACATGGCTTACTGTACAACGATTTATAAGCTAGTCTCTGTGGCACAGTCAGTAAGTGTTGTGACTTGTACTTGAAAGGTTGGGGGTTTGAGCCAAACCTCCCACTTCAAAATTCTGTACACGTTGTGAAAAATAATTAAGATTTTAATTACTGGAGCCACCCAACCTTGCAAACCCCTGACTGTCCCGGGAAAACCGGGACGTCTGGTCACCCTTGCAGTCGCCTCCTCCCTGGCACGGCTTTTAAGCTACGCCTATCCCTCTGTTGGTTCCAAGACCCCCCTGCTGCCCCTTTTCTCACAGAAGAAGGTCACTGCGATATCTGCTGAAGAAGTGATAAAAGCTGGAATGCGCAGATAGCTCCCAGAAGAGGCCACCCTGAAGCCTGATTCCAGGAAGGTGCCAGTCTCCGCCCACCACTAGCAGGCCTCGAGAACTCTCCAGCAGCCCAGTCAGGGCATTGCTCCCCAAGGAGCCACAGATCACAGACCAGACCAATCGGAGCATGCTCCGCTAGTTGCTCTCCTTCAGTCTTTAAGTATAACCCTCTACAGTCTCTGTAGGCATCCATGGCGGATAACCAACCCAAGTCCAGACTTCCAATATCACTCCTGTGATGTGCGAGTCACATTGCGTGCATGCGCGAGCCTCGTTCGGGCTACACGCATGCGCAGTTAAATAAAGTGCGCCCGTGCCGGCAGTTACGGCCGGGACGCGAAACGGCCAACACTGTGTCCCGTGTGTTCCTGTGTGAATGTGCGCAGGAGTGCATGCAGGCCTGCCCGAGGCACGGGCCGCCACACAACATCGTGGCGACGAGGCGGGACGCCAGCGGGGCGCAGAGTGAATGCTTTCATTTTCACAACGCTGCACCGCGGTATGTTACGAACCCGGCACGAACACAACTGAGGTGTTTTCACGCTTCGTGGACAGCAGTAGCGGCCTGAAAAGGTGCTCGTGCGCTGCTGTGTACCTGAAAAGCCTATCACAACTGAATTTTTGGAAACCCTGCAGTCTTCACCAAACAGGAGGACTGTACCTCAACTAGCCGCCACCACCCAGGGGCTGCTGGTGCAACATTCAGGCAACTCGGAGGTTCAAGGACCTCGCAGTGTTTCAAGATATGTCCAATAGTCATCCAAGGCAGGTTTGCGGCCTCGAACCCACCACGAGGTGCCTGTGCGGCCTGTGAACATGGCAGAGAGCGACAGCGAACAAGAGGCAGCGAGAGTGGTGGTAAGGAGGCAACAAGGGGCGCTACTTCCCATGCAAGAGTTCGATACGACGGGCCCCCCTTCCAAACTAGGCCCGAGGTGGCTGTTGTGGATCAAGAAATTAGACATGTACTTTACTGCCACGGGGGAAACCGATGACGACGCAAAGAGAGCCACCCTGTTGTACTCGGCGGGCATGGACGTATTACGCATCTATGAGTCCCTGAATCTACAGGTAACAACCTATGACGCCGTCAAAGCTGCTCTTGAGAACTACTTTATCCCGTTATCCAATGAGGACTACGAGAGATTCCTGTTCTGCGGCGAAAAGCAGCGGGAAGAGGAGTCACTGACCAGTTTTGCGCTCGCCTGCGTCGAATGGCTACAACCTGTCGGTGGGACAATGAGGAATCCATGGTTCAAAATCAGGTCCTCTAAGGCTGTGGCTCTGGCAAGTTACGCAGGCAGGTTTTGAGGGAGCCGGGTTGGACTCTACAACAAATTTTGGACAGCGGCAGGACGCATGAGCTGGCGGAGTCAAGGGCTGTCAAAATGGATGCCGCAGTGCGCCCGGGTAAGGTGGAGGAGGCTTTTGCAATTGGCAAACAGGGGGCGTCAAAAGCTAAGTGGGTCCAAAGGCGCCAGGACACGGGGTCGGTGCAAGGGGCGTCATCTGTGTGCCAGTACTGTGGATATGACCTTCCACACTCCGAAGAGTGTCCGGCCAAGTCGAGAACATGTGGCAGATGCAACAGTCCGGGTCATTACGCACGGATGTGTCGTGCTCCTGCCACGGTGACCGTGCAGAGGGGCCCCGCCAGGGTGTTCGGCGGAAGTGCAAGGAGACAGAGGAGCGTTGCCGCACTAGAGCAGGAAATGCAGAGGCTCAACTTGGCAGAGGAAGAGGAAGAGGAGGAAGAGGAGGTGTTCTTCATTTCAAGTTTGGCCACGGGGGCAAGGAAGAAAAGGCAACCGAAGTGTGTTGTGGACATTCAAGGGGTGCCGACACAAGTACTGGTAGACACGGGAGCCTCGGTGTGTGTACTGGCGTCTGACCACCACCAGTCCATACCGGGCCCACCGGCGTTGGACGTTTCAACAGCGAAAATATTCACGTTCAGAGGAGATACACTGCTCCCCATCAAGGGCGTCTTCGTGGCACCGGTGTCCAGAGGAGGCAAGACCATCAACGCTCGTTTCTTTGTCACAGACGTGAGCCCTCACTCTCTACTCAGTTGTGCAGCTTCTGAGGCCCTCGACCTGGTGCATTTCGCATGGGAAGTTTATCAAGTCGACGTAGAGCAGTTACTGGGCAAGTTCCCAGGCATTTTCGAAGGCGTGGGGAAACTGAAGGCTCCTCCGGTACGGCTGCACATAGATGACACCGTCAGGCCTATGGCGCTCAAGCATCGTAGAATCCCGTTCCACCTCAGGGAAAAGGTCGAAGAGGAGCTTCGGTCGCTGGTGCAGATGGACATCATTGAGAGGGTGGAAGGCCCTACGCCCTGGGTCTCACCCATTGTGGTAGCCCCCAAGCCGAAGCAGCCTGGAGCGGTGCGTATATGTGTAGATATGCGGCTCCCCAACGCTGCCATCAAGAGGGAGAGACACATCACACCCACTCTGGATGACATTATAGGCGAACTGCAAGGCACAAGAGTATTCTCAAAGCTAGACTTACGAGCGGGCTACCATCAGCTTGAACTCCACCCAGACTCCAGATTCATTACGACGTTCATGACGCATGAAGGCCTGTACCAGTTTAAGCGCCTGAGCTTCGGCATTTCCTCAGCTGCCGAAGTCTTCCAGAACACCATCAGGGGGGCGCTGGCGGGCCTAAAAGGTGTTTTGAACATGAGTGATGACATTCTAGTGTTCGCTGAATCTGAATCGGAACACATGAAGAGGCTGGAGTGCACACTCAAGAGGTTGGATGATTTGGGACTCACCTTACATCGCGAAAAGTGCAAATTTTTCAAGGACAGGATCGGGTTCTTCAGATTCATCTTCCATGCCAGTGGTGTGTCTCCGGATCCGGCAAAGATTAAGGACATTCGTGAGGCCGACGCGCCCCAATCCCCTACCGAGGTGAGGATTTTCTTGGGGATGGTCAATTACTGTGGGCGCTTCATCAGAGGGTTGGTCTCCCTGTCGGAACCTCTCAGGGCGTTGACCCGGAACGATGCCGTGTGGACTTGGGAGAGGGAGGAGCAAGAGGCCTTTCAGCGCCTCAAGAATGCCCTGTCGGATGATGACACCATGGCGTATTTCAACCCATCAGTTGAATCAGAAATTGTTGTAGATGCAAGTCCCGTGGGTGTTGGTGCAGTGCTACTACAGCCAGACAAAAGAGGGGAAATGAGACCCATCGCGTATGCGAGCAAGGCACTCTCGGACACTGAAAGGCGCTACTCGCAAATTGAAAGAGAGGCTCTAGCCATTCTGTGGGACTGTCGCCACTTTCGGCTATACATTCTGGGCAAGCCCGTGGTGGTCGTGACTGACCATAAGCCGTTACTGCCCATCCTGGCGGGAGTATCGTCTAAGCCGCCTCCCAGAATCGAGCGGTGGATGCTGGCCCTGATGGAGTATGGGGTGAGGCCCGTGTACAGGCCAGGCACCAACAACCCGGCGGACTATCTGTCGTGCCACCCCAACAAGGGGAGTGGGGACCTGAACGAGGAAGTGTCGGAATGCCAAGGACTACTCTGCCACGTCGTGGAAGGGGCATTGCCAGTGGCGCTATCGAGACTCACCATCGCAACTGAGTCATCCAAGGATGAGGTGTTCCACATCATCAAGGCGGCGGTGAAGAGTGGTGACTGGAAGGCTGTGCTAATGGACAACTCCAGGCGGCAGCTAGAAGCCCAGAAGGATCTTCAGGCGCTCTGGAAGGTGAGGGATGAGTTGTCCATTTCGGATGATGGGCTGCTACTGAGAGGGAGACAGATTGTGATTCCGCAAGCCTTGAGGAATCGCGTCCTGGAGTTAGCACACATTGGGCACCAAGGGGTCGTCAAGACCAAGGCGAGGCTCCGTCCGAAGGTGTGGTTCCCCGACCTTCAGGACATGGTAGTGCGCTTTGTAGGAAGGGGTATGCCATGTCAAGCCACGGCTCCCAGGGACAAGGCCCCACCGATTAGGTCGATGGAACGAAGCAAGAAGCCCTGGGGAACGGTACACATGGATTTCGGATCGACTGGTCGGGGCATGTACTTTTTAGTGGCCGTGGACCAATGGTCGCGATACCCGGAGGTGGAGGTGTTGGAACACACCGCGACTGAATACACCACTAGGGCCCTGGACAAAATGTTCACGACCCATGGGTTCCTGGAAATATTATGCTTGGACAATGGGCCCCCGTTCACAGGCAGTATTTTCGCCCAATACCTCAAAGACAGAGGCATTCACCACCGGAGGGTATCCCCTCTGTGGCCTCGCGCCAGTGGGGAGGCCGAAAGGTTAATGCGCACTTTGAACAAAGTGCTAAGAATTTCCGCTCATGGAGGGGAGGACCTTCCCAAGAAGCTAGTGGAATTCTTAAGAGAGTACAGGACCACCCCACACCAGTCCACGGGGGTAGCCCCTGCTGAAGCGCTGTTCGGACGCTGCCCCAGAGGCATGATACCGGAGATCAAGGGCCGCGGGCCAGGCGTCATTGACAACGAGAAGGTAAGAGAGGATCGCATGGCACGGAACCAGCGAGAAAGTGAAAGAAGGGGTCTACAAGACAAAGAGGTACGCGTCGGAGATGCGGTGCTGGTCCGTAACCGCCACCCCGAGGGCAAGTTGTCATTACCCTACGAACCCCACCCGTGGAGAGTCACACATGTAAAAGGGACCATGGTGACGGCAGCCTCTGCCCGTGGCACAGTCACTCGCAACAAGTCCTTCTTTAAGCGAGTCGACACGTCAGGGGATACGAGTGAGCCGAGCGAGAGCAGGGTTTCCGAGGAAACCCCGGAGGGTCGAATGGAGGACATCCAGAGGGAGCCTGGCCCAGCTGAGGATGGCCTCCGTGGAGCCGCGCCAGAGATGTCCAGGTACCCGATGAGAACGGGTCGCCGACCGCCCTCATACCTCAAGGACTATGTCCTGGACTCGGGAGACTGAGCCGGGGTGTGTGAAGTCGTTTTCTCTGGGAGTGACAAAATGTTGGGCGGGGGTGTTCCAAGTTTGGACTGTTATTTCCACATATGTTGGGTTTGTGTTTTCGTTAAAGAAAAAAAGGGATGTGACGTGCGAGTCACGTTGCGTGCATGCGCGAGCCTCGTTCGGGCTACGCGCATGCGCAGTTAAATAAAGTGCGCCCGTGCCGGCAGTTACGGCCGGGACGCAAAACGGCCAACACTGTGTCCCGTGTGTTCCTGTGTGAATGTGCGCAGGAGTGCATACAGGCCTGCCCGAGGCACGGGCGGCCACACAACAACTCCAACAACAAAGTGGTCAAGCACTTTGAAGTGGCTGAAAGGTTGCATCTAGCACTTTAAAAAATAGCTAAATAAACAAAGTCAATATTCACCAGTGAGGTCTTTTAGGAGTAACCACGGCTACTGATGACTTCTCCTTTGCAAGCCCTGTGTACTAAATCACACACACTTCATGTGTGTTGTCCTCACCAGACCTTGTCTCTATGCCGGCTAAGACTTCTGAGCAAATCTGACCTGGTCTGCTGAGTGCTTGTAGTCCTACGTGTGTCCCACCAGTACTGCTTGACATTCTTGTTTCCACTGAGCCAGGAACCAGCTAGAAATCACTGCTGAGCAGTTCTATTTTGTAACAACATTTCTGAGGCCTTTTAGGATGCGCTTGGCATATGATGGCAGCTCCTGATCACGCCACCCTGTACTTTACATACCGCAAATTTACCGGGCATAAGGACTATCCACTGACATTTGATGGTATTGCTGAGGCATCTCAGGCTGCACTTACATACAATGGCAGCACCTAGGCATGTGAGTCAGTACCTTGCCTAGGGTGGGTATACCATGGCTAGCAGGCAATTACTGTCATTAGATGGTATTTCTGAAGATTGTGAGGATATACTTGTCATCTGACAGTAGCAGCTACACTCGAGGCTGGACCTTACACGCTGTGCTCATAGCAGGGATATGAGACATTACATTCATGTCTAAGACATTGCAGGCCCTTGGCAAATGGTGGCAGCAACTGGACATGTAAGGCTGTACCGTACATATTATGACATACCTGTCATGTGAGGCTATAACTGGCACATTGAGTCAGCACCTGTGTATAGTAAGGTGTGCAGCATAGTATAGCAGCATCTGTACACCTATAGCTGAATTATACATATAATGACTCTGATTTATGTTGAAATACAGAGAAAAAAACGCTCAGGCCAAAACCGCCCAATTGTATTTAATCGAATTCCCAAATGTTCTTAACATAATGTCTTCTTTTTTATGCGCGGGGGAGACCCCCACAACACTCCCTCACCTTAATGTACTGCCTAGCGCAACCCCACATTTATTTATTTTTAAAAAGGTGCAAAAATCCGGCAATTTTGGCGATTAAAAATATGTGTTGTTTATTGCCTCAGCAATTTTGTATTCGCCTCCCTCAGGAGATACCTAACGACTCACCTGCGGTATGGGGCTCTAGCTAGCACACACATTAGATGGCAGTGGCTGGCCTTATGTGGATCCCCTGGCATATGAAGGCAGCATGGCATATCAAGGAAGAGCCCTAATTAAAATAGGGGTGTTAACTAAAATAGTCGCTTGTCTATTTTAGTAACTGTTTATTTTTATAGTAATTGCTTAAGTTATGTTTATATCTGAAACGTCACTTCCTGGTGTGCCAGGAGAGGGCATGTGACACATCCTGCCTTGTGATGTGGTCGGAGTCATCGGTCCTGTGACATCAATTCATTTGATGTTATCTGATGTCTGGTGCCACGTCCACTACCCACCGGCATTTTGCTCTATTAACGACCCCAACACACACCATCCTTTGACTGTTATTGTCTAAAATACCCAGCTGTGCACAGTTACACCTTTATAACTTACAAGTGCAGTAACACCCTCATGACTCATGCATTCACCTGTGCAGTAACATCCACATGACACACACACAGTGGCGACGTTGGACACTTTGAAAACCGGCAGCCCTTCTGCAGTTTCACTGCTAAGACACACATGAACATCTGTGCATGCAGCACTGTCATGAAACCTCGTTCTCGCTGTGTGCATTTTCAATATCACAGCACACACAGTCCTAAGCAGTGACACTAGTGTACCCCGCGCCGCTTCTCCTGTATAGGTACACTTTAATAACGCCGACAACTTGAGTACTGTGGCCTCCATGTACACATATCATATGGGTAGGCTGACCAGATTTTGAAAATAAAAAACCGGGACAAGCCAAAAACATAAAAGTAGGACTAGCACTGCCAGCCCATTTAACCCCACCCTAATCCCTCCCATGTGCCCCCATGGTATCACGCATTAAAATAAATATGTCCAGCACTTCTCCTATATATAAACTGCATGGTTGCAAAATGACACATCACTAGAGCGTTCTGAGAAGCTTTTGCTTTGATTGTTGTGACGTGCTTTGCTATGCTCTTTTTCTAGCCAGTCCTGTGGGCAATCAGACAATGCATATGGCTATAAGCAAAAAGGTGGTAGGTTTGAGGCTGCCCTCGGATGTCAGAGGTCTGAAAAAAGTGATAATGGAAGCTGGGAAACTGTTTATTATGCAAACATGTAATCTTGAATTGTTGCATTTCTGTAGTGGCCACGCCCCTTTTCCTAAACAGGGACGTGGTTTTTAAATTAAAAAACTCTCAGACAGGGGAACAGGGGGCGTCTGGTCACCCTACATGGGAGTTTTGTGTGGGCCTCATTGGCCATCACGTTCCGCTACAATACAAAGAACTAGGCAGCGAGGAAACAATGGCTGTGGCCACAACGACTCCAGACACAATGGGCCTCATTACACGGTAGGCGGAGAACCATGGCGCTATAAGCGCCATGGCTCATGCGGGTAAAATACCGTCAGCGCCTTGGTGGAAAGGGGAATTACCGCCCCATTCCAAGGTTGGCAGGGCGGTAATTCCCTCTTCCACCATTGCCCTTCCCCAATCCCATTCCCATTTTTGCCCCATAGGGCTCTATGGGAATGGGGAAGGCGCTAATTACGGTACCGCAAATTGCGGTACCGTAATTAGCTCCACTTGTCGCTTTGCGGGTTGGTTTTTAACGCCTGCAAAAAGCAGGCATTAAATTCCCCAACCTGCAAAGGGACCTCGTAGTAAGGCGGTAAGGATTTACCGGTACCGGTAAAATACCGGTACCGGTAAACCCTTACCGCCTACCGTGTAATGAGGCCCAATGTTTCCTTTCCCTCTGCTGGATTTTAGCCGGTTCTCAGGGTAAGGATGGCTTACACATGTTCAGTTCCCAATGCACAGTCATCCTATGGGATTGATATAAGTAGGATCTCATTGTCACAAATGAGGATAAATGTTTCCCGATGGTGTCAATGGTAGAGGTCTTCAGTCAATAAAATTCACAATTCATCCTTAACTTGCCATCCGTAATGAAGAATATTTTTTGTTATGTAGGGGTTACAACATATCTTCACAGGGAGTTACGGTTGGATGGTGAATCTGATGCGACTAACACAGCTTCATAGATCCACAGAGAGGGCCTTATGGGTGTTATGGGCCTGAAGACCCAGTTAAAGGCCCGAGCACAGAAAGGGCCTTTAACAAGATGTGAGGGACTGTGCGGAATCCAACCATCTGCAGGGGAGAGTACGCTCGCCTGGGAATTTTGATTTTTTAATAATGAGAATGAATGATGGGAGATCAACCTCCGAGGACTGTGTGAGGCCATTCCGCACAGAGTACAGTTGCTTCCCGCACAAAACACATAGTCACATGTACTCCGGGAGACACAGCCTACAGGCGCTGTCTTCCCCTGTCATATTCAGCTGGAATGTGACAGCCCCAGGTACATCAAAGCATCTCCAGAAGGGGGAAGGCACACCTTCCTCCAGCCATGAGCAACCTAATTTAAATATCAAATGCTCTATAGATATGCATTTCCTTTGTTCTCATGCTGGTGGCAGTGCATACAAATGAGAGATAATGGAAGCAAGCCTGAAGGGGCTTAGTTGCCGGAATAGACAACAGGAAAGTCAGGACTAACACCTCTTTGGTATGCAATGTGTTAACCTGAAGCTAGTTCCCACCTCTCTGTATGAAAGGCATTGAATGTCCTGTCTGGGTCAAGCAGTTACCGCAGGTGTCCCTGCAGAGCAGATCCCTTTCAGAGGGACGAAGGATGTGATTTGGGAGAGACACGAAGTCTGTTCCCAACACATACTTCAAGGGAAGCCTGCACTTCAATCAAGAGTCACAGAGGGCTCAGTTAACCAGGGAGACACTTTTATCTACAACAGACAGGAGGATGGGTGGGGCTTAGATATATGTTGTCACCCTTTGGCTGTCCTGTTGCTGAGCACCATGGTCCTGACCTCACGCATAACAGAAGATAGTTGTTAGGGACCTATGATTGGTTCATTAAGGTAGGCATCGCCTGCACCAATCACTGGGGCCCATTTGGCTTTAAAAGAGGGCTGAGCCCCTCACTTAGCAGATCATCTGAAGGCTTTGAAAGGAGTAAGAATAAGGACTCATTTGGACATGAGCTGAAGGTACAGTCTGCCATACATCATCCGCCAGTGAACGAAGGCCAGGGGTTCCAAGAGGGAAGCAAGATCCCTCCCCTAAACATCTCCCAGGGAACAGAGGGAGATACTGGACTCCGAAGACCCTTCCAGCAGCTCCAGATCCGGTACCCAGCCAGCACACATCATACTCTGCTAGGTTCTGCCAGCAAGCTTCCTAGTTGGGAAGAGCCGGAGAGTCTCTGGACAAAGGACAAGCCGCTGCCTGCAATCTTGGTACGTCTGCCTTGAAAGGACACAAGCCCTGCGAAGAAGCTAGGAGGAGTGCCACACAAGCATCATTCAGCATCCATCATTTAAGTACATTTTTGAGACAGTCAAGTCCTCAAACCACATCTGGCTGCACTGTGGACTGTTGTCAACCACAGTCACAAGAGCTGTCCGAGTCACCTCTACCAGCATTTCAAATCCACTGACCAGCACACAGACAACATTTCTTTGCTCTGAGTAGCTGTGCTGGTCAGCCTGCAGACGTCTGTCCGGCCTTGCTTACCGAACTGCTTGCCTCCTGGTACCCGCAGCTGTCGCCCGCCACTAACTCTGTCTCAAGGGCTGAAAAGCGCCCTGGAGCCACCTCAACGCTGTTGAGTGCCAAGAACTTCTTCAGCACCAGGTACATTGTGTTTCTGCCTCCCTGGTCCTTCTCCGAAGGCCCCTAGAGACATTTATGACCATTTTCCCCCTTGGTGCTGGAACGAAATAACCTTGAACTGTAAGACTTATTACTTTTACAACTACCCTCCTGTCAGTATCCAGAGTGCATCCCTTTCCTTCGTGAAACTGTCTGTCCTCTGCGTTCCTACAGGGTGGGTTGTATTTGTTAGTGAGCTAGAACTGTCTGTTGTAGTAATAATAAAGTAGATATTTTTTATACAACCTTAATTGGACAGTCCCTTTTATCATTGGGTAATAATTGTATTTTTGCTGTGTTGCAACTAACCAATGATCCACGACCTTGCGGAGATAAGCCTGTCATTCCGTCCATGTTACCAAAATTGGGCAAGGAGGTCTTATAATTCACTTGTATTACAATCTTTTTGGATCCCTTCTGGTGTACTAGAGGTGTGGGGTTGATTGATGGTTTAGAAACCGATATTCATCTCTGGACCTCTGGTGCCCCGGAAGTTGATTCATCACAGGGACCATGCCGCCCAGGACTGAAGGTCTATGAAGCCATTATGACTCACCCTCATTAAAATGAAAATGGGTATGCATGGGCCCTTGCACAGCACATTAATCTGCCTGGTCAGCTTGCGGGGAATTGAGTGAATATATGCTCTATGTTGCTGCCAGTAGCCTGGACAATCTGTGGCCTATACCGGCTCATATAGCCCACAGATTCTCCAATAAGTGTACACAATGGCCCTTCCAGGGGTTATACGACCTGTTAGTATCTGGATTCTGACTGGCACTGGTTGTATCTTTTATAGGATGTGTGTGTTCTTTTTCATCGTTTTTCTTTGACGGTTGTGGGGTGTTATGATTCCATTGATGTTCCTTTTGATTGGGCATTATTGAATTATTACATACATGTGCTGTTTTCTGAAACTATGCCTGGAGATAGCACTTCCCCACCCCCACTGCTCAGAACATAAGCTCAATCTGTGTATATAACGTGAAAGTACAAAAAAGAAAGGCTGGGTGCCAAACTGCTCTAACAAGACTTGACACAGTAAGCAACTCATGAATTGGCATCCCAAAGGCTTTAACGCATCCCCTAAACATACATGACGTGCACGGTCCATTCTAAAACTAGGAAGCTGATTCGCAAAGACTCACTTACTCTTGACTTATAGATAGAGAGAGAGAGATAGACCATGGGGCCTCAGTACGAGTGTGCCGGGCCCCCGCTCTGAGTACTGCGGGCGGGTGCTGTCCCACCCGCCAGGTCAGACCTGGTAGGCGGGACGGCACCTGCCCGCAGATTTTGACGGAAGCACAGTGCCTGTTGTGCACAGTGCCGGTTCTTCCGTCCTCTCCATTCCCATTGAGTCCTATAGGATTCAATGGGAATGGGGATTTACGAATGCCGCCGCCTGACTTACCGGACTGCCGGGGATATAATGCCCCGGTTATTCTGGCAAGTCAGGCGGTGGTAAATCATCACAAGTCCGGCGGCAGCCTGCCGGTTTTACCGGCACGACTACCGACGGACTCGTAATGAGGCCCCATGTCATTCTCAAAGAAGCTACCAGGAGTAACTCTGATTTACTCCTGAATTACGCCTAGAAATATAAGACAGTAGAATTAAAGCGCGCAGCGATTTTGCCTTGTTTTACTCTACTTTTGCACTCTAACCATGTAAATGTTAAAGCACTTGCAAAGAAAAAGGGGTAATTGCTGGAACCGTGGTTCTTCCCTGCCAAGTCATTACAGGGGAAAGACCATATGCAAACCAGGCTTGGTCCCACCCCAAAAGAGACAGCCGAGTCTGAACTGCTCGGTCGCATCTCTTCTGCACGGGACCACAAGCATCCCCAGACATGTTTCGGCCTCATTGGGCATCATCAGTTAGGAGTAGCTTGGGTCTCTAGACCGAGCACTCGGAACCCACGTCTGGGTATACCCGTCCCACTTGGGGTGACATGCTGTGGCGGATGGTGCCAAGCCAAGGGGCATATAGGAGAGAAATGAGCTGCTAGGCGGAGAGATAGATGTTTCTGCCAAGCCTGCAATACCAGCCTTGGCCTTTCATGGACAAGCGGAAGAGATTATACGGCTCTCACACAACTGGTCAATCAGAAGTGCATTAAAATAACCCTCTGTTAAGGGAAAACAGTGCAAAGCACTTGGGATCAGACGACGGGCTTGACCTTGCAGCAATATTATTTAATATGATCTGCATTATTAAAGGTAATCAGCGCCGCGATGGCAGACACTGCAACAATGGGCTGCACTTAGCTTCCGCAGTGCTGGTGTATCGGCAGTTTGCTAAATTTGATTGCCGGGGCTATTTGCAGAATGGCTGCATGGTTATTAGATTGCATAATATGTTCCTCCTTCACCGCATATATTGGCAGACATTCTAGCCATTAACCCTTTAGGGCATGATTCATATCTGAGAACAGGGAACCTTAAAAGAACCAAAGCCCTCATTAGGATGGATTTCTGGTGGCCGGGAATGGACAAATCCACTGAGATGAATATAAACGAGTGTGAACAATGTAAAGACAGTGACAAGGTTTTGAGTACAAGAGTGCCTCCCATGGTTATACCAAAGAGTCCCAAGATGGTCTGGGATCCAATAGCCGTTCACTTGCTGGGACCGTTACATTTTCGTGGAGCACAAGACACATATGTGGTGGTGGTGATGGATTTATTGCCCGGAGGTTAGAGTAGTGGGAGACATTACCTCAAAGAATGATATGATAGGTTATTTATAATGCGCTTAATACTCAGACGTTTCTAAGCACATGCCCGGGGATTGAACCTGTGGTGCTCCGTGTCGTCTTGCTTCCAAGGCAAGCACTTTGCCCCTGAACTATCCTCCAGACTAATGTTACTGCCTTTCTTGAAAACGTATTTTGGAGGGAAGGTTGGTCCGCTGTGGTTGTGTCGGATTATGACCCTCAATTGGTCTCAGGTGAGTTTCAGAAGGGAATGGTCAGAAATGGTAACAAACACAAAAGAACAGCACTTTATCAACCGCAAAGCAATGGTAGTGTGGAAAGGTTCAATAGGACGCTTATGGATGGGATACGCATGGCTGTGCAATCTGGAGATGACTAGTAAAAGGAGATGAGCTGGAGAGTGTTTCAATACAGGATTACCCCTCACCCAGTGAGTGGTGTCACTCCATTCGAGTTGATGTGGGTTCGCAAACCCCATACCATGCTAGTTCCTGGTTGGATGGGTCGAGCAAAAACTGTGGGGGTGAAGCTCCAATTTGTGGAAGAGAAGGTGAGATTGAAGGGTGAGGTATGCAAAAGATGGCATGATAAGAAACTTGGATGTAGTGTTATGAGTGTCAGAAAAGGAGATGAGGTGAAGATAACATTTCCTAGGTGGACTAGGAAGACTGATAACACATTGTCTAGGGCCAGGAGAGTGTGCAATGACTTGGCAATGCCGTCAGGTTAGAGGGTGGAGAAATGTGGAACAAAGAGCGTTTGGTAAAGGTATGAACCGCATAAACCTTGACGAACATGTTCTTCCTTCCTTCCATTGCCAAAGGGAAGAAGGTGTGTTATATTGTAAATAGTTCATCTTGTGTGTAGTTCATGTACCAAAGTGACTGTGATGTAACAGCATTTCAAATGCAACACTGCCAATGGATGCCATAGAAACCTGGATTCCCAAGAATGTTTATGTTAGAATGTGTTGTAAGTGATGTACTTGACCAGAGAAGGGAGCTGCAGCCTAACCCGAGCTTTTAATAAAGACCCCGTTATATACCTCACAGTTGTGGATTATAGGATTATAATAGATTCCATGGTATGAAGAGGTGACATTATCAACTATGTCATTGATAAGCAGAGCAACATTTGCGAGGCTGAATGTTATTTAGGGTGACACGCTAAATTGTACAGAATAGATTAAGGCAGGGGTCTGCAACCATGCAGTTTTATATTTTAGATGCTTGGAACCTCACAGAAATACAGCTTCAAGGTTGTAAGTGCTTACCTTTTGATGCATTTCATCTCTCCAGGACTGAAATCGCTACACTGGCTCCCTGTGGCTGCGAGGATTAAGTTCAAAACCCTCTGCATTGTCCACAAGGCCTTCTGGGGCCTGGGGCCAAATTACCTTCAACTCTCCCTTCCTAAATATCTTCCTTCTCGAGCACTTCGCTCTTCCGCCTCCAACTCCCTCAGGGTCAGCCGCTTCTCCAAGCAACGATTTGGGGGGAGATCTCGCTCTGCAGCAGGGGCCTCCCTCTGGAACAGCCTTCCTGCCTCCCTGAAACTTGAGGAGAACCATCTCCGGTTCCGGAAGCACCTCAAAACCTTCCCCTGCTTCGCTTTCTATCTCCCTCTCCCCCGCTAAATCACTGAAACTGTACTGAATCAGCAACTGGGCCACTCACCTATCTCGGTCCTTGGCCCAGCCACCCTCCCCTGCACTGCCTTCCTGGCAACCCCTGCACTGTGGGACTGTCTCTGTATCCTTACAGCCCCCCTTCCCAGCACTTGTCTGCACTTATCTTGCACTTGCCACCAGCTGGCCCTTATTATTTATCTTGTTCATTACTAACCCTGTACTGCACTTTCCCCTCTCCCTTTCCCCCTTGCACTTTTCCCGTCGCCCCTACCCATGCACCTGCGCGATCTGAATGACACCTGGCCTAGTAGGATCGTTGTCTGTCTCCCCTTGTTCCCCCCTCCCTGCCTCGTCGCGCCTTGAAACACTTGTGTATAGGCGCGTTACAAATGCCATATCATATCATATCATATCATTGGCTCTTTCGATCTGTTAGACTACAATTGGTACTGAAGAGCATAGTCAACGTTGGGGGATCATGGGAGTCATAGTTCACACATCCGAAGTGCCACAGGTTGTAGACTGCTGCGTTAAGGTATAATAACCTTGGGTACGTTAAGGAATCCAACTTGTAGGTCACTGGTTTGACTCAGCGTTTCATCCTTACGGGGCTGATAAAAATAGGTACTATCATGTTGTGTAACAGTTGCTACAGTGCTTGAATACCAATGCACTGCTTGTTGATATCTGGCTTCAAGTGAAAGGGAGTCAAAGTCCCAAAATGCCCAGGAGTGGAAGACTAGCTGCAGTCCAGTGGCTTGGGGTCACATGGTCACCCTATGCCAATAAGGACAGTCAATCGGTCTCACCAGTGCTCTGGGCCTAGACTGGGGACTTCACATCAGACTCTAAGCAAGACGTTTGGCCATAAAGAATAACACAGATATGACTGCACCAGGCACTATAAACCGTAAGTGTTGACGTCATGAAATGGCACATTTTGTTCAAGGAGCCCCCTACAAGTTAAAGGGTGGACGGTTTTATTAACTTCCAATCGTGCGTGTCAAATAAGTGTTTATAATGAATTCCCACTGTACCTATGTTTTTACCTCTGGGACTCTGCCTATATTGATAGGTGTCGATTATAAGTGCATTTGCTCTGCATAACAGTCTCTTGATGAATGTCCTTAATTTACGATGCGGAAAGAAACATGTATGGCAGAGATAACCTCATGCACAACATGGAACCTCATGACAGAACAGATCACCGTGAACAGTAGAGGAGCACAGCATGAGTTGGGTAGACAAGAAAGAATGTGTTTCATGATAGCGCATAGAAGGGATGGATGCAGTGTTATGAAGTGTCAAATAATATTTGCATGAATGTGGAGTATTAATAAACAGTGAAGTGATTGTGAACGAGCAGAAGGTTTTACAATTGGGGCTCCCCTATCTATGTCAGTAGAATTATTTGTGAGAAGCAAGTTACTAAGAGGCAACACTTGTATTGCTCCTTGTAGATTGCAGGGGAGTATTGCTGAACACGGTCACACTTTTCACTGTGGGAGGTCACCCATGAAGGGAAGGCAGAGGGAGGATATTTGGGGGCCAACTTTGGACCGGGGAAAGGTTTGTTCAGGGCTGTGGAGTGTTTGTGCGGGTGGTGATCAGGTGCTGCAAAAGGCTGTGCCGCCATTAATGCCTGTAGGAAGTCCAGACTGTCTGCAGCCAAACATGGCCAGGCTTTATAACAGGTCCATGTGTGGACGTTGTGTCTCCTGTAACCACTTACCTGACTCCGGAGCCCTACCTGCTGTCACCGCCGCGCATCTGCCACAACGGGGTTGCTACAGAAGGGTGAAGGTCACTACTTCATTCAGGTTTTTCCTGCTTGTGAGTTGTGAGATTAATTTGCTGAGCCTGGGCCAACCGACCAAAAGAATCGGCAAATTGGATGGAGCGCGGGAAGCCGGGATGTGTCTGCAGTTGAGGCGGGGGTTAGGGGAGGAGATAGTGCACGGTGACCAGAGGTCCCAATTCTGTGGGCAATTGTGTGGAATTTCAGCCTACTTCCAGTTTTGGAGAGAGGCTCACTTGACCTCTTGCAGGTGTCACTACAGGAAGAGTGTTAAAGCTGGGCTGCTGGCAGGACGAGCATATCTCTGATCTGTAGGTAGAGTTATGAACCAAAGAACTATTTTAATAAGTGGGCCAATCCTGGGTAGGATCGAACCAACAACCTTTCAACTAACAGCCATTTGCATTAACGGTTAATGCCACAGAGACTGCATAGGAAACAGTTTCATAGCCAGGCCTGGAATATGAACAAATGCTCCTTTGTATTAAGCATGCTCAGAGTGTCAGCCAAATCAGCACAGTTTAGGAACACACCCCAGATCCCCATCCCTTTTTTCCACAACTGAAGTGTAGTCCTGGTAACCACTGACAAATTGTAGTCCTACATTTATGTTGTTGGCCTTTCCCAGTCTTTTATTAAGAAAATGTGGTCACCTCAATATAGTGAAACATCGGAAGTGTGTGATGGCGCGAGAGGGTGAGTGACTGGGGGTGGCGGGACAAAGGAAGGCGTGAGAGAGAGCGCACAGTGGGAAGTGAGAGGTACAGAGAGTCAGTGGGAGAGAGAGAGCAACGGCAGAGATGGAGGGCAAAGAGCAGGAAGAAAGAAACAAATGGAGAGAACAAAACGGAGAACGTGGAAGGGGCTGAGAAGGAGAGAGGGAGAGAGTAAAGCAGACGGACAGAGATTTGGTGCGTGGGGGCGGGGTGTTCCATTTAATAGCTTCACTAAAATAAAAACCTTTTAGTCTATCTTATCCTTTTGTCGATCATTTGTTTCACTAAAAGACATAACCACATTGAACATCTAACGATCAACATGTCTAAGTTTCTGGAAGAAAATAAACATTGAAACGCTTTTGCTGCTGTAGTGGCTTCATATTATTTTGTATGATATGGATGTGCGTTGGATAAGGAGAATGTGCAGTCCGCGGTGTGGGAAATCAGACACGCAGCCCCGTATTAAACGCCTGAAGGCCGCGCTGGGGGGGCAACACCAGGCAAGGAAAGGAGTGTGCTTTGGGCGGTGGCACCTGGCTCAACAGAACAGCCGTGTTATTCACAGCAATGGCAGAAAGCGTCAAATGTGTGCATGTTTGGCAGTGGCGGTACCAGGAGAGGGTGGGCAATGTGGTCACCACCGCTGTGCCCCTCCTCATTGCCTGGTGTTCCCGCTGGTCTCCTACAAGCTTGGAGGTCCCCTTACCTAATTAAGTTTTTAAAAAACCACGTGTGCACCGGAATGTGTGGTGCTGCATGCGCAGTGGACTCTGAGTTGCTAAGCAACCAAGGTGATAAGCTGGCACCTGGCGCACCCCAAGTTCTCAAGGCTCTGCCTGAATGTGTTTCCTCCAGCTGCCTCTTCACCCACAGAGAAGATTCAGCACTGCAGAAGACCTAAAGGTAAAACGTCAATGTTTGTACTGTATGCGTGAGTGCATGTTTGAATGTCATACATGCAGTGAGTGTGTGCACGAAGGAATTTTCAGCGAGTGTGTGCTTGCATATATGTTTTTGTTAGTGTTGGAGTGTGTGTGGGTGTTTATATGTGTGTGTCTGTATTTTGTATTTGTTTATTGTTTACATCGCGCGCCAAACCCTGAGGTAACTGGGCGCTCCCGAGACTTAGAGGTTACATACACGGTGAGGCAATGTACATTACAGGCAAGTATAGAGACAGAGGTGCTCATTACAACTGTTGTGGTAAGGCAGCAATGGCGCCGGTAGTGCTACCGGCGCTGTTGTTGCCATGCTGCAACATTACGAGTTTGCTCGCGGGGGCCGCTCTGCACGCCTGATCAGACGAGGTGTGTAGAGCAGCACCCGCAAGCAGACCAGGATGGTAGCAACGGTACCGTTATGAACTGCTACCATCCTCCCCATTCCCATTGAGCCCAATCGGGGCTCAAATGGTAATGGGGACATTCCAGGTTCCGTGAAAGGGAATTACCAGGCCCTCCAATGAAGGATGGCCCGGTAAGTCCCCTTTTCCGGGACCCGGACCCGAGTTTGGACGTAGCTATGCCCTTGCTAAGGGCATGGCTAGCTCGATACTCGAAATGAGGCCCAGACATTGGGATCCTAGTTACAGGTGGGTCAGACAGCAAGAGACATTGGCCCTCATTACGACCCTGGCGGAAAGTGACTGACCGGAGCGCCACAGCGTAAATAGCGTTTCCGCCATTGCACGAAGGAGCAAAGTGCGGCCCATTCCGACCCATCGGGCACGAGCACCACGCCACGGCGGAAGTGCAAAGTCCGCGATGGCGGAAATGACCCCAAAACGGCCCACACCGCCGCCGTACGGCGCCCTAGGTGCAATACCGCCACCCCTCTTAGCGGTCACCGCAATGTGCGCCTACCGGAAAGTACGGTGACCGGAAATATACGGAAACGGAAGTAAAAACATGGGCCCGGAACGGGAAACATCCCGGCGTACACCTATAAAACCACTAAAACCACACAACCACTAAAATCACTACCCTGAAACACACCCCAACCCGTCACCCACCCTAGCGAAACCAAGACAAATGGGAAAAGTAGCGAAGAAAGCGTGCGACCGCAAGCGGCAGGTCCACTTCTCCCGCGAGGAACTCACCGTGCTAACCGAGACCCTCCAGGAGAATGCTGCCGTCGTCTTCTCCACGCAAATGACCAGAACGGCACTTGCAAACAAGAAGACCATATGGGCTCTGGTGGCACAGCGGGTAAGTGCGGTGGGGACCGCACCCCGCACCCCACAGCAATGCCGCAAGCGATGGGACGACCTGCGGATACGCGTCCGCAGCATACTCTCTGCCAACCGCAACATTGCCACAGCCACCGGGGGAGGTCCTGAATCACCCATCAAGTTGACCCCCTGGGAAGAAATCTGTGCCTCCACCATCGGAATGGAGAGCATAGAGGGAGTCGGAGGGATGGAGAAAGGAGTGCAGACATCCGAAGATTCAGGTAGGTGTACCAGATAAAACAATGCCAAATCCACACAGTCCATCCATGTGAAGTACCATGCGTCCACATAGTGCAACAGAAACACATGTCCAGGAGAACGGCCACACACATCGGCCTGATAGCGCACGTAAAAACCCACAATAAATACATAAATAATTAAAACCCCCTAATACACGCACTACACGTGCAGCAGGCACACCCTAACTGCAGGCTGCCAAACAACTGCACCCTCACTCCACACACAAATCAAAGCACCTCCAAGGACCCGACCCAAATCACCCTCAGGTACCACCCCAGAGCATGTGATACAATGCCATTCCAATTCCCACAGACCCATCATTAACCCTCGCCCTCCTTTACTCCACCACAGGGTCCGATCCAAACGACGAGCTACAGGACACCCCTACCAGCACACCTGCAAAGAGGGCCAAGACCAACGGCCAGAGACCCTCCACCTCAGCTGCACGCATCAAGACACGGCAGCAGCACAAATCAGGTGGCAGCACAGAGGAGGGAACATCAACAGGCACCCCAGCAGCCAGCATGCCCACAACACCACCACCACAGGTCCCCCCAATGGATGCCACAGAAGGCACTGCCTCTGGTGGCAGCAGCACCATAGGTGACACCCCATTGATGGCAGCATGCTCCGACACAGAAAACGGGGATGTCGAAGTCAGATCCATCCATGACCTGTCCCAATCCCCCTGTCTGTCCCATCCCGTACAACATGAGGATACCACGCAGGGGCACCCACAAGACAACGACTGGCCATCCCCCACAAGCCCTGTGGCAAGGCAACATGAGGACAACAGCCCCTCTGTGACACCCCCGCAAATGGGCATGGCCCAGCAGAGGCAACAGTCCCTCGACCAGTTAATCGTGCAACAGCAGCAAATGGCCACGCTCCTCAAGGACCATGCCGATGAATGTGGGGGCACTAAGGCAGACATAGAAACATCAACTGAGACACTTAGGGCAGAAATGGAGAGAGGCACAGAGACGCTAAGGGCACAAATGGAGAGTAGCACCGAGAGCCTGAGAGTCCAAATGGAGAGTAGCACCGAGAGCCTGAGAGTCCAAATGGAGAGAAGCACCGAGAGCCTGAGGGGGGAACTGCATGCGACGTCCAAAGACGTATGTGCCGAACTTGCCGCAGTGCGCCGTGTGCTCACTGAGCTCTCGCAAACCCTTAGGGACATGCATGGACGTGAGCAGGCAGACACATCATCCGTTGCAAGTTCCGTCCAGGGCAGCCCCCAACGTAGATCTGGAAGGAACCTGCGCTCCACAGGCAGGGGTGCCCCTGATACCCGCAGAGGGGGCTTGCAATAGCGACAGCCCACTGACAATGAGCATCTTTGGACACTGGGGTTCGGGGGGGAGGTAGGAGGGTGGAGGGGGTGTGTTGGGCTCACTTGGGTGGCGGGTCGATAGGGTGTTCAACATGACATCACATATGCCATAAAAAGTGCACGATCAACCAATGAGATGTGTAGACATTGATTTTTGTGTACTAGGCCATCATAGGCGTACAGTCCATATTGTGCATGTCCCAGACACGCACAGTGCCACGAGTCCCGTGTCCATGTATCAGCCACCAGGCGTGAGTGCTAGAAGCATACATCAATGAGATGCTGACGAATGTCACGGGCCTCCGGTGCCTCGCAGACTCCATGAGGTGCTGCCACATCCCCACCCTCATCATGACCATCATCAGGTGCTTGCAGTTCTGCGTCAGGGGGCATGGGCACATTTCTACGTACGCACATGTTGTGGAGCATGACACATGCCATCACCATCTTTGCAACCTTCTCATGGCGGTACAGGAGTGCCCCGCCAGACCTGCTGAGGCAGCGGAAACGAGTCTTCAGTAGGCCGAATGCCTGTTCAATGACTACACGGGTACGTGAGTGGGCATGGTTGTAGTCCTCCTCATGCTGGTCCCGTGGGTTCCGGACTGGTGTGAGGAGCCATCTCTTCAGTGGATATCCAGCATCACCTGTATGTGGACGAGAAACGTATGATGTGGAATGCCATTGCTACGTACGCACACCCCCCCCCCCTTCCTGCCAGGTCATTGCCAAATCACATTCCCCACATAATCATGCATGTAATGAGACTCACCGAGTAGCCAGGATCTGTTCCCTGCGTGTCGCTCCATGTAGCGTGGTATTGTAGAGTTCCTCAAGACCATAGAATCATGGGTTGATCCAGGGAATCGGGCACAACAATGTGTAATGATCCTGTTGGAGTCACACACCATTTGTACATTCAGGGAATGAAATTGTTTTCGGTTGCGGTACTGGGCCTCCATGGCATGTGGGACGACCAATTCCACATGGGTGCAGTCGATGGCACCAATGCAACCCGGTATGCCGGCAAGTGCATGGAATCCCACTTTTGTGTTGGTAATTTCCTGCTCCGAGCGTGGTAGAGAGATGTAGTCGTCTGCGTGCTGCAGGAGGGCATCGAGCACTTGCAATAGTGTCCGTGAGAACAGTGGCTGAGAAATGCCATGCAACTGTCCGACTGTGTGCTGGTAGGTGCCTGTGGCCAGGAAGTGGAGTACAGACACCACCTTCAGTAGGGGTGGGATGGCGGTTGGGCTATCTATCATGCTGACAAGGTCAGCCTGTGTCATGTCCACAATGGCGGCTATGGTGTCCCGGTCCAGACGGTAGAGGGTGTGGATCTGCTCATCAGTGAGGTTGAACGGATGTGCTCGGAGGCGTGGGATTGCGGGCTGCCTGCGTGGTGGTAGTGGCTGTGCTGGCGGACCTTGCTGGCCCTGCCTTGCCCTCCTCCTCCTCCTGCGTCTCCTTCGTGCGGCCGGTTGCAGTTGGTGTTCGTCTTCTTCTTGGAGTTGGAGTACTTGCAGTGCTATCAGGTCCCCCAGGGCCAACATCGCGAGTCCTGCCGGTAGCATTTCGGTGTGGTTGTGGGAGGAGACTGGCTGTGCAATTTATGTGTTTTCAGGCTGTATGGCCTCCACCTGTGGTGATTAATTCCACCTGTGCAAACTGCTCTCCCCTTTGGCCGAGCACGTCCCGCGCACAACGCTGCAAATCGGGGAATGGCATCTTGCTATTGCAATCATGTATTTGTACCCGATGGCCGTGTAACATTGGTTGACATGTTCATTCTGCTGTGGTCCCATTGTTGCACATACTATCTGTGCAGTCGCGAACAGACTTGTGAAGGGTCAGTGGAACGTAGTACTCGAGTAACGGTGGGCCCTCATGCATCACTGTACCGAGTTGCAATGACGGGCGGGGCGTCCCATTTGTGGGTGAAGGCAGTTGCCATTTTCACACACAGCCGCACTAGATGGATTAATTAGTGATTTCAAACGGCCACAGATGCCTCTTCGACGTGATGTTGCAAATGTGGAATGCGAAGGGCGGCGCTTTCGGTTTCCAGCTAGCGGCGAGGAGATGCCCACAGGTCTGACTGCAAATATAACGTTCTGTTGTTCAATGTCCTTGAGACAGGGCCCATGGCGAGGAAGCAATGATTGATATGAATGGTTTGGGATGCGCAATTGCTACGTGGGCGATGAGGCCGGCCGTTACCAAATACATGTTACTTCACAACACTGGAATTACGGGCTGGGGCACTGTGGATTTTGCAGGCTGCATAACGCACAGACTCAATGGATGTTTCTAATGTTATGTGAGTAATTATTCAGGCGTTTTGATTCCGGGATGAGGGAATGATGAATGGATGCATGGGCAGGTGATTTGATACAGAGTTTGCCATGTACAGGGCTTCTTGGGATCTATCCGCCTCCCCTACGCTATGTGATGCAGGGCTGCCATGGTGGGACCATCGTCTATCTGGCCTTGTTGAGCCCTCCCTGTCGCGACACGCCCTCAGACACTTGTGTCCATGCACATTAACATTCCCATCTGATGGATTCTGTTTTGACAGACGCATGCACAGGTACACTCGTTTGTGATGGTGTTTGCACCTCGATATAGATGGTTAGGAGTCGCAAGTGGTTTTGGGGTGGTGATGATCCTTTGGAGTGGGCTAGCATGCATATGGCTGTGGATTTCGTGTGATCATTGAAGTGAGTTGTTGGAATGTAGTTCTGATGGCCATTCTGTTCTTTTTCTTTTCTTTTGGTTGACAGGTATCTCCTCCCCTTTTGCCACTGCCATCTGTATGCCACTCCTGCAGATGGGTTTTACTCCTGACACCTGCTGCTTCGTGTTAATCAGTGGAGCAGCATTACGATCTTATGGGACGATCGCCAATGGCCCACATGCCCTTACGCAGTACTGGTGGCTCGGAGCAACATTTCGGCCTTTCAGCTGGACTAGTGCCTCCCCATTGGGACGGCCCTGCGGTTCTGTGCGCTTCCATGTTGCCTTTTCGTACGTGAATGTGGCTCTGTGTACCATGAGGGAACAGGACGACACACAAGTAGTGGCTGGTCATTTCTTGCGGATGCAGCCCACAATGGTGATTGGTGTTTAGGAGTTCATGGCCTGATGGCTGTATGGGCTTGGTGACTTTGATGTGCATTAAATTTCTATTCTGATTTGGCCCGTGTAGCGTTTTTCTTTGCAAGTGATGTGGCATATGCCTATTTGGGGGGCGATGTATTGTGAGGAGATCTGCATTGGGTTCCAGCTTCGGAGTTTAGTTGCGTGGTACTGTACTGGGCGCGTTTGCCTACTAAGCCCGTGAGGTCAGGGATGGGGGCTGCCAATATGACAGTTTGAATGTTGTCATGCTCAGGGGCGGGGGATTGGGTTTTGTGTAACAGATGCCGGTCAGCCAGGTGGACTGGTGGAATGATGTGATTCTCGGAATATGGCTGGTCACAGGTGCCTGTGTTTGCGTGCGTTTCTTGGTGGGGGACTGTGGTCATGTCCATTGGGATGGCTTCTGTATTCGTGCCATCTGTGCCCTGCAGCTCCCATTGGCCCCTCTTGTGTTTCTTTTGTTCGTTGCCATGCATGGGTGACTTGTACATTTCAATGGTTGCATTGTGGCTTCATTGCACCTATAGGGAGTTGTACATTGTGGGCAGGGAGCGGTGTACAGGCACTCAATGGGGCCGTTTACGGTTGATTCGCGATGCCGTACTTCTCACCATGGCGGAATGGTACATTACGCCATGCCTGATGGCGTTAGGTACATGTCCGCTAGGGTCGGAATTGGCGTACCGTTGCGCCATGGTGGTGTTTGCGGTTTCGCATGGCGCGCGCGCGCGTGCTTGGTGCAGTTAGCGTTGGCGTTCACTACGGTGTCGCTAATGGCTTCGTACTTTGCGGTGACGGGTCATAGTCGCACCGAGCGCTATTCGATGGCGGTATTGCATTTCCGCCATCGTTTTCCGATTTCCGCAAGGGTCGTAATGAGGGCCATTGTCCAATAGTATAAATAAACAGTGGTCAGATAAATATAGCGGTAACATCTTAGTGTAAAGGCTTGTTATTCTAGCTTTGAAGATGAGGAAGGAGAGTTCTTGTCTAAGAGGGATGGGAATAGAATTCCATCGTTTGGCAGCTTGGACTGGGAAGCTGGCTCCTCCAGCTGTTTTCAGGTTGAAGCTTGCTACCACCAGGTTGTGAGAGTGAGACGATCTGGTGGTGCGTGAGGGTTGGTGTTACACATTTTGGTGGAAAGGTATTTAGGGGCTGAGTTTGTGAGGCATTTGTGCGTGATGGCCAGGGTGCATAGTGTGATTCTGTCATGGATAGGCAACCAGTTGGCGTTGTGTCTGTGAGTGGATATACAGCAGGATCTGGGTAGACTGAGTGCTGTTCTCAGTGAGTTGTTCTGGAGAACCTGGAGTCTGTTTAGGTTGTGTTCAGAGGAGCCTGGGAATAGTGTGTCACAGTAGTCTAGTTTAGACAATGCAAGTGCTCTAGCTAACGTAAGGCAAGTACTTGTAGATAAGTACGATTTACAGCTGTAGATCAGTTTATTTGTATAGGCTGTGGGGGACGCCACACTGCTGACTTATTTTTTAAGAGAAAGTATTGAGTTGAGGTAGACCATCAGTGTTTTTATCTCTTTAGATACATTGATTATGTTGCCGTTGATGCCGAAAGATGAGTACCTGGTGTCAAGTTTATTCACTCGTGCCTGAGTACCCACGATCATTAACTCAGTCTTATCGTCATTGAGACATAGACTGTTGGTGGCCATCCATGCTTGGATTTCAAGATAGATATCATTCAGTAGTTTAGAGTCATGGTCGTAACAGCCAGTGAGGGGGATGAGGACTTGAGTGTCATCAGCATAGTTGGTGTAGATGACACCCAAATTGTCCAGACGGTCAAATAGCAGCTTTCTAAATATATTGTATAGTGCGGGTGACACACATGAGCCCTGAGGGACTCCACAGAGTATGGGTGTGGGGTCTGATGAGGCTGAAGGGGAGAAGACTCTGGTGGTCTGATTTGAGAGGAAGGATTTAACCCAATCAGAAGGGTTAGTGGAGAATGCTGAAGCTGTGGTAAGGTGCTTGGTGAGAATTCGGTGGTCGACTAGGTCGAAGGCTGCAGATAAGTCAAGGAGTAGGATGATCGCTAGTTTGCCTTTGTCCTTTGCCTCGTCCATTTGGATCTTGAGGTCTAGGAGAGCTGTTTCGGTTCCATGTCTGAGTCTGAAGGCCGATTGTCTAAGGCCTAGGAGTTCATTCTCCTCTAGGTGCTTCTGAATTCTCAAGTGAGCCACCCGATCCAGGATTTTTAGAAGGAACGGGATGTGGCAAAGGGCCTTTAGTTTGTGGGGATATTTGGATCAAGGTGTTTTTTTTAAGAAAGGCATGACCCAGGCTTCCTTGAGATCGTTGGGTACCTGGTTGGAGGAATTTATCGGATCGGTGATGAAGGGGGCTAGGTTTTTTGCTCTTTCCTTGATGATGGAGGCTGGGCAGATATCCCCCTGACAGTGGGAAGGTTTTAGGATTTTTATGATGTCTTCTACTTCCTTTGGTGTCACTTGCGAGAAAGTGAAGGGTGTGCAAGAATGTGGGGTTTTCGCTTGGTCAGGAATGGCCTTAGTGAGGCTAGACTTTTTAGCTTCAATCTTGTTTTGGAGTAGAGTGATTTTATCTGAGAGGGCTTGCTGGATTTTATAACACCATTCTGCATCTTTGATGCAGTCTTGTGAAGGAGGTACTGGGGATTCGATCTCTTTTAGGATGCTGAAGAGCTCCTTAGTACTGGTTTTGACATTGTGGATTCTAGAGTTATAGGCTTCTTCTTTTGCAGAAAGGATAGCCACTTTGTAGATAGAGGAGGCTGACGTGAATGCAGTTTTGTTGGTGTTGGTGGCCGATTCCTGCTAAGTGGTTTCCACTGATCTTTTGGTGTTTCTAAGGCTTTTTAGTTTGGGGGTGAACCACTCATTGAGGTGTGCGATGAGTTTGGATTTCCTAAGTTTGAGAAGAGCTGCGATATCTAATGCTGATTTAAGAGTCTCATTGTAAAGGTCTACAAGTTTGAAAGGGTAGAGGCTGCTGAACTTGGACTCATTGAGGGGCTGGAGGCTATCTAAGGAGATGTTGCGACAATTTCTAGATAACATGCAGGGGCTGAGGTGGCTTTGGAAGGGGAGGATCCAGGGATGGAGAACAGGATGAGGTGGTGATCTGACCAGGCTACTGGTTCGTTTTGGAGAATGGAGATGGAGCAGTTGAGGTCTGACACCCAGTCCAGCGTTCGGCCTTTGGAGTGAGTCAGTGTTGTGATTCTACGTATGAAGCCCAGGTTTGTGATGGTGTTATCCACAGCTAAAGCATGAGGGTCATTAGGGTCCGGGAGGCCAAGGGTCAGGTCTCCTGAGAGGATAGTTTGGATCCGAGTTTGGTGTTAGTGGATAGGAGGTTCATGATGTCATCCTCAAATGAGGGAGAGGAGCCAAGGGGGTGGTAGAAAAGATGCAGGAGTATCGTTTGAGTGGGTGAAAGTACGAGTTTCACCGATAGGAGTTCTGCAGAGGGGAAGCAGGAAGGGGGTGTGGATCTGAGGGCTAGGAGTGTTTTGGCAATGAAGTCGACTCCTTCACCTTTGCCTAAGTTTCTATAAGCCCTAATAATGGTGTAACCTTCTGGTAGGGCTAGAGAGAGTGCTGGGCATGCTGCCTGGTGTAGCCAGGTTTCTGAGATAGCCAGGAAGTCCAGGCTGTTGGAGATAATCAGATCGGCAATCTCTGAGGCACGGGCTACAAGTGAGCAAGCATTGATAAGGGCTCCTTTGATATTGGTTGGTGGTGGAATGGGGCTAGGTTCTTTTGAGCTCGTGCTGGGGGGGAGGGTGGGTTGGTAGGTGTGGGAGTGAGGATCGGGGAGAGAGGGTGAGCGGTGATACTACTAATGTCATGCCGAATGTGTACATTATTTGACTTTGAGGTGACTTTATGGTTTGGGAATCGAGAGCCTAGTCTCAGGTTCCTGGTGTGGACTGACAATGGGATCAGTGGCGTTAGAGGTGTAGCAAAGCACTGTAACCACTCAAGAGGGCTGAGCGAGTTACTGGTTGCTGTGATCGAGGGTGCTTTGCTAGATGGCCTATGAATGAAGGTGGGTTGGAGGGATGGTAGAAAATGTGTTGGGGAGACTGTATGAACTAGAGGTAGGAGAGAGGCCATGGCCAGTGTAACTGTGGAATGCGGACGTAGTGATAAATTGGAGGGCAAAGATGGATTGGAAGATGCAGGAGGTGTCACAGTGGGCTAGTTTGAAAGAGGGTAATGAAGTTAATACAGTGGGAAGCTAATGAACAACAATTTATCAGCAGGCTAACTTAATGCAGGGGTAGCTAGTGCTAACAATTATCATCAGCAGGTTGATTCGAAATTAATACAATAGGCAGCTAGGGCAGCAGTTTATCAGCAGTAGGCTAATTCAAAGTTAATACAGTGGGTGACTAATGCACAACAAATTATCAACAACAGGCAAGTGTGGCTTAGTGCGGGGGCAACTAATGCCTACAAGTGTCGGGAGGCTAGTATAAAAATGATGCTGGGGGTAACTAAAGCCAGAAATGTAATCATCATACTTATGGCAGTGTACGATTAACATGTGCAGGTTCACAAAGAGTTGATTCAAGTTTGTGGCAGGTGTTCTAGTTCAAGTGGGGTAGTGGGTTAAGAAGTCGCCAATTGCTCGAATTGTCGAATTGTATGAATGTGGATTAGGTGAAGGAGACTTGTGGCAGTCTTATAGCATTCGCATACTTATCTTGATCAGTTTATACTCACTGCGAATGTAGTGGGCGCAATGTCACATGGCTACAGGGGTCCAAGTGCAGTTGAGAGATGCCGTGGAGGCGTGTTGGTAGGCAAACAGCAGCGTGCCCTCACCTTGCGCCGGGTGCGCACAGTCAGCACCGTCAGCTATGCCTTATTTCGTGCCTTGACTCGGGCCTGTGCTCTCCTGCCGCCGAGAGATGATTGGGCTAAGAGGAGATGAAGCAGCCAATCAAGACGTTGCAGCGTACAGCTGATCATGGACGGAGGGCGGGAGAGGTCGCATCGTGCAGGGCGGCCATGTTTAGAGGGGGAGCTCCACCTTGCTGGCAATGGAGGGAATCGGTGAGCAGGCCAGGAGTTGGGCAATTGCACGGAATATTCCAAATAAATCAGTGATGGGATTTCTTTGAAAGCAATCGCTTAAAATGTGGTGGAAGAAATTATGCAAAACGCAGAATTTGGTATGAGGCTTTAGGCAGAGGGCTTCGTGCCCGTAGCTTACCTAGCAATCACCCATAGTGAAAATGGAAATGATGCTCCTGCAGCAGAGGGAGCTGCACAAGAATTCCTGCTCTGCTTGGGGCTGCAGTTGAAATAGAGGCACCGTCAGCTGTGCCTTATTTTGTGCCTTGACTCGGGCCGGTGCTCGCCTGCCGGCAAGAGATGATTAGGCTAAGAGGAGATGAAGCAGCCAATCAAGACGTTGCAGCGTACAGCTGATCACGGATATAGGGTGGGGGAGGTCGCATCGTGCGGGGTGGCTGTCCGTGTGGGTGTTTGCATTCATGGTAACACTCACACACAATGTGTACATGTGTTTGTATGGCAGTGGAGGGGATAGGCAGTAGCGATGTTGCTGTCTAGTGTGGGCTCAGCTACATGTAGTGATTTAAAGAGACCATACAGGCATAAAGAGATTGTGGCAGATGCATCTTGTAAGTGATTTTCAGTAACCATTACTTTGATAGATAGATTGTGACCACAGTCGCCTGCAAGTAATTTACAATGGCAATTATTGGCAAGGGACGTTTATTGGCTGTAGCGTCATGAAAGTGATTTGCTATCATGAAGCTGGGCCCACACTCTACCTATGGCAGTATTGTCACAGTAAATCAATTTCATGTGGAGGATTTTAGCACATGTTTACATTGGGCATGGTAGCAGAAACTATTTCAGCGTAGTTAAAGTGGCTACAGGGCCTGCCTTCGGGCCACACACAATGGCTGTCATGGGTGGCATGATGGGGCCTGTATTATGGCTGTGTAAACTGTGGCCACTGGTAGGCCATAGACAGTGGCCCACAGACCCATTATACATAGGGGATATCCCATTTTGGGCAATGTATAACGTGGCCAGATTGCCTGAGACATGACCATGAAATCAATGTCCAGGGCAGCTGTGATCTCCTATCCACCCAAAGGAAGCAATAATATCCCAGGGAGGTGGGACTCCTCCCACAGCCCACATGGAATGATCAATTGCTGCTGGTGGCATGGGATCACGATCACGTGCATTAAGGTCTCCAGACTTCATATTCTCCCAACAGCCCACTTCAATGTATCATTGGCTAATGAATCAATGCGTGGCCCGGGAGTTGGTGATTGCTCCATCAAACCAAGAAACAAGAGAGGACGTGTGGAGAAGGGCTGACCCCTTCAGTGCCTGGTCCTGGATTGCAAGAGTTGGGCATTGCCCATTAATTATGAAGGATACATTTGCATTTAACCTCTATAACTTGAGGAAGAATCGAAGAATAAAGGTCTTTTGATGATTCAATTTTCTTAGAACATTTGATCAGAATCAGTATTCTAAAGGTGGTTCTATGTAGTGTTGGCATCTGCCACTGAGGAAAGAATGTAGTAAAATATTCCAAGAAAGAGACTCTGACATCTTCTTGGTTAAAGCTCTAAACCAAGTGTGCCTGCACTTGGCAAGTCAGTCTTGAAGATGCATTCTAGAGACCTTCATGGTAGATGGCACCTGAGAGGAAATCTGGAGGCAACGCTGATCTGACGTCAAATTATAGTGGTAGGAGTTGTCCTGCATGGCTGCGTGCATGGGTGTTATGTGTATCGAGTTCTCCATGTACATCTATAGCTGCGAGCGCAAGTGTTCTACGTATTGAGTTCTCCATGTATATCCATGGCCGCACATGAGTGTTGCGTGTATCGAGTTCTTTATGTCTATCTATGGCAACCCGTGTGTGTGTATTGACTGTGTAGAGTCCTCCATACACATACAAAGCAGCACATGCAAGTGTTGTGTGTTTCGAGTTCTCCATGTCTACCCATGGCCACCTGTTATTAAATTCTCTGATTTTTGTCCACAATCCTTCCATGAATCTCAATGGAATGGTTCCTGATTACATGCACCCGCAGAAGTAGGACACACCCCAAGTTTAAGAGTCATCCACGAGCCCTTCAACAGTGACACACCTGAACTAACAACCATAGTGGTTCAATAACATCGATGGTGAGCCTTGATTGGGTTCAGTGGGGTTAGGCAGGGTTTATCCCGGATGCCTGGACATGGAAACGGCATTGCTCATCTCAGATCAGGTTTAAGCCGAGAGAGTTTCCGTTTATTTTTGCAAGGAGAGTTTGCCTTTCTGTTAATCCTAAAATGCTAAGGCACTGTTTTTCCACCTGAACCCCTTAATGGATGCCTAAAACAGAAGCACACTGTGACGAATCAACTTTTGGGGCACCAGTAGTCCAGGGATGAATATCGGTTTCTAAACCATCAATCAACCCCACACCTCTAGTACTCCAGAAGGGACCCGATGAGATTGGAATACAAGTGAATTGTGAGAACTCTTGTCCAATTTTTGGTAACGTGGATGGAAAATCAGGCTTATCTCTCCAAGGTTGTAGATCATTGATTAGTTGCAATACAGTGAAAATACAATTATTACCCAATGATAAAAGGGACTGCCCAGTCAAGGTTGTATACAAATCTCTACTTTATTATTACTACAACAGACAGTTCTAGAACACTACAAAAACGACCGACCCACCCTGTAAAGGAACACAGAGGACAGACAGTTTCACAAGGGAAAGAGATGCACTCTGGATACTGACAGGAGGGTAGTCGGTAAAGTAATCAGTCTTACTGTTAGAATTATTCGGTTCCAGCACCAAAGGGACAAAGGGTCGTAACTGTCTCTAGGGGCCTTCGAAGAAGGACCCTGGGGGCAGAACCACAATGTACCTGGTGCTGAGAAGTTCTTGGTGCTCGACAGCGTTGAGACGGTTCCTGGGCACTTCAAAGCCCTTGAGACAGAGTTAGTGGTGGGAGACAACTGCAGGTACCAGGCGGCAGGCAGTCCGGCAAGCGAGGATGGGCGGACATCTGCAGGCTGTCCGGCACGGTGGCTCGAGCCATGAATCGTTGTCTCTGTGCTGGTTGGCGGATCTGGAATGCTGGTTGAGGCGGCTCGGACGGCTCTTGTGACTGGGGCATGACAACAGTCAGCAGTGCAGCCAGTCAAGCCAGTTCGAGGGCTCGACTGTCTCGAAAATGTCCTTAAAAGATGGACGCTGAATGATGCTTGTGTGGCACTCTTCCTAGCTTCTTCGCAGGGCTCGTATAGTCCTTTCAAGGTGGACAGCCCAAAGTTCAGGAGAGTGTTTGCAGGCGACAGCCTTGTCCTTAGTTCAGATACTCTATGGCACTTCCCTCCTAGGAAGCTTGCTGGCAGAACCTAGCAGGGCACGCTGTGTGCTGGCTGGGTAACGTTTCTGGAGCTGCTGGACGGGTTGTCACACTCCGCCCTTTTTCTCACCTGTTTGTCTTTGGCCGGTGTCTTCTTTGGGGCTCGTTCCTTCTTCCTGACCGATCGGGATTTATACAGGTAAGGGCGTGTATCCTCTGGTTCCAGTGTGAAGATTGCTGTTTACCTCAGGAAGCAGGGTAGCGTTCAGTATCCAGGAAGGAGGACTGTGACGGCTGAATCCAGGAAGGAAATAGGAGCAGGCAGTCCAAATGCTCACGGCATGCAAGGAACCCCCTGCGAACACCGAAGCACAGAACAGGAGTTCGGGATGGAAGCAAGAACGGACCTAGCGGAAGCAAAGGGCCGTTTAAGGGGTTACCAGGAAGGAAAGGACGGTAAGGAACAGGAATGGGCACTGACGGAAGGGAGAAGAGACAACTGCACTTGCCGAACAACTCGGAACAGTAGCATTGAGACGCGCAGAGCCGCGGGGGCGTGCCTATTTTCTAGGAGGCAGCGTGTCATACGTAAATGGTAGAAAGTAGTGCTTCTGTGCGGTCGACCATGTTGGGAGGACTACCGACCTGATGTTGCGATGCATCATGGATCATGAAGTCCAGAAGGGCTGGAATCAGCGATTCATGACAGCATGACCCCTCTTAAATCTTGATCCACCGGGTTTACCTGGATGGGTTCGACGGAATTTCCATATTAAACGAGGGGCATTCATATTGGAGACTGGTTCCCAGGTTCGTTCGCTGGGGGGGTATCCTTTCCATTCCACTAAGTATTGGAGTCGACCCCGTCTGTATCTAGAATCGCATATCCTGGAGACCTCAAATTCAATCTGGTCATTTACAAGCATGGGGTTAGGTCGATGAGTCGATCTGGTGGATTGTACATAAGGTTTCAGTAAGGAAGTGTGGAAAACAGGATGTATTTTCTTCCACGATTCTGGTAGCTAAAGTCGAAAAAGCCCCTGGGTTGATGACCTCTTTAATGGAGAAAGGCCTGTAATACTTGGGAGCCAGTTTATGTGGTTGTAGATGTCGAGGTAATAGTTTCGAGGATAACCAGACCTTGCCACCGATTCCATATAGAGGACTGGGTTGTCGCTTGGTATCAGCATATTTCTTGACATCCGTCCTGGCCTTTTCCAAGTGATCCTTGGCATCCCTATGTACGCTCACCAGTTGCTCAATCCAGGAATCGACCGAAGGAACCGGGGTTGGGTGTGGTAGAACCATTGGCAGAACTGATGGATGGAAGCCTTGGCTGCAAAAGAAGGGACTTGTCTTGATAGCTGAGTGATCAGAGTTGTAGGCGAATTCAGCTACCAGAATCAAAAGTGACCAATCATCCTGGACCTTGGCTGCAAAGCAGCGTAAGTATTGTTCTAGGGTCTGGTTTACTCATTCATTTATTCCATTAGTCTGAGGATGGTATCCCGAGGACAACACACGCTGGATGCCCAACATTTGGCACAGATGTTTCCAGAATTGGGATATATACTGAGGTCCACGATCAGAGATGGTCTTAGATGGAAGTCCATGAAGCCTAAATATGTGCTTTAGGAATATTCCTGCCAATTCAAGTGATGAAGGTAACTTGTACAAGGGGGTGAAGTGAGCCATGTGGGTGAACAGATCAATGGTGACCATTACGGTAGTATAACCCCTGGATGGTGGTAATTCCATGATGAAATCTGTGGCTATGGTCTCCCAAGGACGAGCCGGCAATGTGGGTTGGTGGAGAAGACCTGCAGGTTTTCTGTTATCACACTTGTTCTGACTGCAAACAGCGCAGGCTTGGATCTAGGACCTTACTCCATCGATCATCCTTGGCCACCAAAATTGTCTCAGAATGAAGCGGAGAGTGGCAGTAATGCCTCGATGTCCAGAATGGAAGGTGTCATGACAAAGATTTATGATCTTGGCTCTCAGTCTTTGTGTGGGTATGACCAATCTCTTATCTTTAAAGAGGTAGCCATCCTTAGTGAACAGGGTCCATTTATTGGCCTTGGTGTAATCCTTCCAGAGATCAGAAGAAGGTGTTTCGACATGGATATCTTCCAGCAAGGAATTGGCCTGGGCCACGAAAACGGTGTTAAGAAACATCTTCGGAAAGGCACGTGCTTCAACAGGCTCATAATCGGGACGCCTGGATAAGGCATCTGCAATTATGTTGTTGGTTCCAGGGAAGTGGTGCAGCAGTCAGTAAAGGCTTGACGAATGGCTAGTAGTTCCTTCTCCAGGACTGAGTAATGGGTCTTGCTGGAAGTCAATGTTCGGGACAGGTAGGCAATAGGATGTTCCACCTTGTCTTCAAGTTCTTGTTTTAATACTGTCCCGATGGCGTAGTCTGAGGCATCCGTTTCTACAAGGAAAGGTTTATTTATGTCAGGTTCAGCCAGGATGGGACCTTGAGTAAATCTCTGTTTTAACTCCTGAAAAGCCGTCTCTTGAGCAACAGACCAATTAAACAGTGTTTCTTTCTTTAGCAGGGTGACAATGGGATGCACGATGTCAGAAAATGTGGGGATACATTTCCTGTAAACATTTGCAAGTCCCAGGAAGGATTGGATTTGTTTTACTGTAGTAGGAGCTGGCCAAGAAAGTATGGAGTCAACCTTGGGAGAATCCATTCTGATTCCTTTGGAGCTCAGCACGAATCCAAGGTAATGAACGGTCAGGACATGAAAGAGGCATTTTTCTGGTCTGGCCAAGAGTTTGTTTTCTCATAGTCGTTGTAGAACCGAATTCACGTGTTCCTGGTGGACTTGGGGGTCATTGGAATAGATCATTATGTCATCCAGGTATACTATGACAAAAAGAAACAGCATGTCTAAGAAGACTCTGTCCATGAAGCGCTAAAAGACCGCAGGGGCGTTAGCTAGGGCGAAGGGCATAACCAGATACTCGAAATGACCAAAGGGTGTCCTGAAGGCGGTCTTCCACTCATCACCTTCTTTAATCCGAATGAGGTGATAGGCACCCCATAGATCGAGCTTGGTAAAGATGACAGCCTCTCGAACAGCCTCCAAAATGTCAGAAATAAGTGGTAATGGATAACGATCTTTGAGGGTGCATTGGTTCAGATCTCGGTAGTCCAAGCAGGGCCAAAGTTCCTTGGTATCTTTCTTTGGCACGAAGAACAAAGAAGCACCGGCTGGGGATTTTTAAGGGCGAATGGTTCCATTGGCAAGATTGGTGTGCAGATATTCTCGTAGGGCTCTTGTCTCAGGTTCGGATAGTATAAACATTATGCCGAAAGGAATTACAGCCGAGTCATCTGTGTCGATAGCACAATCCTCAGGTCGGTGGGGAGGTAGAGCTTGAACAATGGCTGTTGAGAATACATCTGAATATGGTTGATAGATCTCAGGCACTTGGGTAATATTGGAAACACACAGAGGTGGTTGCTCGGGAGTCTGGGAGTTTGCTAGAGGATTCTGCAGTGAGTCTTGAGATAAACAATGGGACAAACAGAATTCAGAAACTAGAAATAGGGATCCAGCCGTCCAATTGATATACGGGTTGTGTTTCTGGAGCCAGAGCATGCCTAGAACCATGGGGTAATGTGCTGCCTTTATGTTATCAAAATGAAGCTTTTCATGGTGGTTGTTTATTGAAAGCAGCAATTCCTTGGTTTGGTGAGTAATGGGACCAGAAGATAATGGTTTCCCTTCGATCCCTCCGACAGCTTGGATTACTTCTTTGGATTCTCGAGGAATGTTGCGCCTTACTGCCCATTCATGGTCTATGAAAACTCCTATGGCACTGCAATCCACTAGAGCCAGGATGGGAAATGAGTCTTTATCATTGGGTGACAAGAACATTTCCAGAACCACCAGAGTGTTTTGGCAAGGAGCATTCAGGAAAGAATAGAAGCGGAGCAGGAATCTTTCTCCTGAAGCTGTGCTCCGCTCAAGATCGGGAGCTGGCGTTTCCCGAACATTGGGGTGGGGCTATTGGGCAGTTTCTTACAATATGTTTATCAGAGGCACAATACATGCAGAGTCCGACATTGATCCTACGGATCCATTCTTGCGGAGCAATTGGACTCCGCAATGAACCCAACTGCATGGGTTCGGGTTCTGAGGAGTGTTGAGTGGTTGTTTCTTTGAGGCTACGGTACTCCACAGTTGTCTTTGGTGGTGTTGTTTTGATTTTTCTTTTCTCGGCCTTTCTCTCCTGGATTTGGGAAGTCGATTTGTAGAGATAAGTCCATCAAGGCCTGAATACTTTCAGGACGGCCACTCTGGCTAACTCATCCTTGACTTTGTCATTCAACCCTCTCTGAAACAGGGTGAAACTGGCCTCCTGGGACCAATCGGCCTCTTTAGCCAATTTTTTGAAACAAGTCACATAAGTAACCATATCCTGATTTCCTTGTTGGAACTCCAGAAGTCTTTCTTGGGCACTGTAAACGAGTTCTGGTCGATCAAACATAGTTTTAAAGGCTTCTATGAATCCATCGTAATTGTCCAGGAGTGGGTCTCCTGACTTCACCAAGGGAATAGCCCAGGCTAAGGCATTGTCAGAGAGGTGCGAAATTATAAACCCTACCTTAGACCTGGGCGTGGAAAAGTAGTAGGGTTTAAATGTGAAATGCACCAGACAGGAGTCGAGGAAGGAACGCATGGATTTGAAGGAGCCATCATATTTGTCCACTATACCCCCTACCAGGGCACTTTCCTTGAATACCGAATCTCGAGACAACACGAGTTGTTCCAGTGCTGCATTTTCAGCCTTGAGGTTTTGAACCTCAGTTGTTAATTCTTGCATTCCTCTCATGAGGTCCTGGGCTGCAGCCTCTATGTTAAATTCGATATCAGTTTCTGGGCATCTCAAACTGTCACACTCTGCCCTTTTTCTCACCTGTTTGTCTTTGTTCGGTGTCTTCTTTGGGGCTCCTTCCTTCTTCCTGACCGATCGGAACTTATACAGTTAAGGGCGTGTATCCTCTGGTTCCAGTGTGAGGATCACTGTTTACCTCAGGAAGCAAGGTAGCGTTTAGTATCCAGGAAGGAGGACTGTGACGGCGGAATCCAGGAAGGAAATAGGAGCAGGAAGTCCAAATGCTCACGGCGTGCAAGGAACCCCATGCGAACACTGAAGCACAGAACAGGAGTCCATGATGGAAGGAAGAACGGACCTAGCAGAAGCAAAGGGCAGTTCAAGGGGTTACCAGGAAGGAAAGGACCGTAAGGAACAGGAATGGGCACTGATGGAAGGGAGAAGAGACGACTGCACTTGCCGAACAACTCGGAACAGTAACGTTGAGACGCGCAGAGCAGCGGGGGCGTGCCTATTTTCTAGGAGGCAGCGCGTCATACGTAAATGGTAGAAAGTAGTGCTTCTGTGCTGTCGGCCATGTTGGGAGGACCACTGACCTGATGTTGCAGTGCATCATGAACCATGAAGTCCAGAAGGGCCGGAATCGGCGTTTCATGACACAGGTCCTCGGAGTCCGGTATCTTCCTCTGACCCATGGAAAATGTTTAGGGGAGGGATCTCTCTTCCCTCTTCGAACGCATGGCCTTCCTTCACTGGTGGAGGATGTAAGGTAGACTGTATCTTCAGCCCGGGTCCAAATGAATCCTTCCTCTTACTCCTTTCGAAGTCATTGGATGATCTGCTAAGTGAGGGGTTCAGCCCTCTTTTAAAGCCAAATGGGCCCCCGTGATTGGTGGAGGCTAAGCCTACCTTAATGAATAAATCCTGGGTCCCCACCAACAATCTTCTGTTATGCATGAGGTCAGGACCAGAGTGCTCTGCAACAGGACGGACAAGGGGTGACAACATATACCTAAGTCCCACCATCTTCCTGTCTGGTGTAGATCAAAGTGTCTCTCTGGTTAACTGATCCCTCTGTGGCTCTTGAATAAAGTGCAGGTCTCCCTTGAAGTTTGTGCTGGAAGCAGACTTCCTGTCTCCCCTAAATTACATACTTTGTCCCTCTGAAAGGGGTCTGCTCTGCAGGAACACCTGCGGTAGCTGCTGGACCCAGACAGGCCATTCACTGCCTTTCATACCGAGTGGTGGGAACTAGCTTCAAGTTGACACATTGCATACCAAAGGGCTGTTAGTCCTGCCTTCCTGTTGTCTGTCCGGGAACTAAGCCCCCTCAGCAGGCTTGCTTTAATTATCTTGTTAGCATGCACTGCCACCAGCCAGAGTAGACAAAAGGAATGCAGATCCATGAAGCCTCTGATATCTAAATTAGGCTGCTCATGGCTGGAGGAAGGTGTGCCTTCCCCCTTCTTGGAATGCTTTGATGTACCCAGGGCTGTCACATTCCAGCTGAGTGTGACAGCGGAAGACGGCGCTTGTAGGCTGTCTTCCTGGAGTACACATGGCGATGCATTCCATGCGGGAAGCAGATGAAATGTGCGCGGACTAGCTTTGCACATTTCTCGGAAGCTGATCTCCCATCCTTCATGTTCTTTATAAAAAAAACAAAAAGCCCAGGCGAGCGCACACTCCCCGTGCGGATGGCCAAATTCCTCACACACACAACATCCAATAATTCGATTAGTTGCAACCCCCAAAATGTAAGTATTGCTTGCTGCCTCTGCAACCTAATAAGCACATTATTTTACAGCACAGCCTCTCACGAGATCCTCAGAACCAATTAACACTACATGGGCCTGGGACTCTAAAATATATAACACAGCGAAATTAAGAATGCTCAATTAAGTCTTAAATGTGGTGCTCCTAAACACTTACCATTTTAAATGGGATGGATGCATGCCTTCAGATTGTGGTTATTGTGTTTATTCTGAGTAATTTTGTGGAGTGTGAGAAGGATGCGCTGCATGCTTTTGCAGTGCAGGACAGGCCAGGGGCCTCTGGTGTAAGGCTAGCGATCCCCATGTTCTGTTACCATACTGGCCTTAATCCATTTGCATACTCAGAATACTATTTATTCCCACGTGAATGAATGAATCATATATTATAATATTCCACAGTGCACCTGCACACTATTGTTTCCATCCACTATGCTTCAAGTTATGTCACCAGCTATTTACTAAAGTCTCCCTGCTGTGCTATTGTTCACTATGTGCACATTTTTTAAGTGGATGTGATTTTCCAATAGTTGTTTGCCGTAAAGGAATGTTATTTATTTAGGTATTTTGTATAGAGGTAAATGTTGACTGGTGGGTCGTCTGACGGCAACTGCAGAGTTCTTTTCCACCTTGTTGATGAGGTCATGGTAGAAGTCTGGTCTAATGTTGATAAGCCACCATAATTTTCTGATCAGCCAATTTGTTATTACATCTGGGGTTTGAAGGAGGGAAAGCATCGGAATGTTCTCCGATTGGTATGGGTCAGTCCCTTGGCCAAGGGTGAGGTGGTCTTGGTTGGTCTACTTTGGGATGAAAACCATGCTTCCATTCCTCTGCCCGAAAAACACTTAGGCATAGGACATTGCTGGTCCTACTAGAATTAGCAATGTCAGCCATCTCTCTCGCCATGAATTGCCATGAGCCTCATGCCAGCCCAGCCAGTTGACCAGGGTCTATGCTGGGCTCTGAAAATGTTCAGGGCAGAATATGTTCGAAATACCCTCCTACTCCCTCCCTGAGCCTCAAGCAGCCCTGGTAGGCATACATGGGCAGTGCTGCAACTGCAGACAGCCTTCAATAAGGGTGAACGTGTAGCTGTAACTCCTCTAGGAGCAACACCCTGGGCCACGTTCAATGCACGCCGCTGAGGCCTTCTATGAGCTTTGTGCAGATGGATGTAGTGGTGTGGGAGGCTGAATTACTATTGGGTCTGGGCGTTCCGATAATATTTGTATACTCCAGCATTTGCCACACGTATCTGCCTTGGCCACAGTCAACTGGTGCAACTGAATGAGGATGATCTTGTGTCCCACAGTTGCATAGTGTCACCTCAAAGCGGGTGGGGGTGCATATTCTGTCAAACTGCTAGAAAGCTGCATGTTTGGATAAAGTTTTGGAGGTGAGCAAGACATATTGTTGGATGGTCAAGCCATTCTATGGGGCCGAGGGGTAGATGCATGTGGGAGAGTGCAGGACATATGGGTAATTGAACTTTGGTGAGTGTAAGTTATGCTGCAGAGGTAGTTGCACTTGGGAGTGTGCAGGACATGCTGTAGGAGTAGTTGTGCCTGGGAGAGTGCAGGACATACTTTAAGGTTAATTGTCCCTTGGGAGAGTCCACCCTATTCCGCCTAGGCTCCCTTCTATAGCCTTCTATAGCCTCGGTATCACCTAGATGTCCTCAGGACCAGGCGTCCCCGTCTAAGGACGTACGAGGACAAGGACACTGCCTATTTGTGCTTGTTAGTGCCCAGGGTCAAACATGCTGCCCCTCAAATCCTCCAATAGACATCACCATGTGTCACATCCATCCACAGCCTATCCCTATGATCTCCAAGGCCTATGCTCCAATGCGCACTAGGCAGCCACGAGTGGCTACCATATCCAACCTCATCACGTACCGCGTCTCCCACAAAAAAACACCCTCACATCACGCATTCCTGGCCCATCATGCTGGTAAACACCTGGTCGGCAGCAGCCCATGCCGCCAACATCACTGATCTATTTACTGAGAGTAAGCTTGAAGCAATCTTCATCACAGAAACGTGGTTTACCCACTTCTCCCAGCACTTTCTCGATGTTCTCCTAGCACCCGGATCCAGTACACAACATTCTGACCAGCAAGGAAAGACAGGTGGTGGGGTTGCTATCATCCATAATTCAGACTGGCGCTGTACAATCCTGCCATCCACACCATCCCCGACATTTGAATCCCTGCCATGTCAATTCCCGGTCCCACAAAGACTAGATTACATTCCTTCTCATATACTGCCCGCCCCAAGGGAATGGGTCGTTCACAGAGAACCTCAGCAACCTCATCTCCTCAGCATCAATCTCACACGTCAGCAACATCCTCCTCTAGGATTTCAACATCCCGGAAACACCACCCTCTAAACACCTACACAACCCACTCTATGCACTAGCCGACTCTTGCAATCTTCAATAAATCATTCTCTCTCCAACCCACAAAGGGCACACGCTCAACCTCGTCTTTACCCCTCCGGCTCTCTTCTCTTGTGCCGACCCCATCCCACCCGATTGGTCAGACCACCTGGCAATCCCTCTGACTCTGCAACAGTCCTAACAGCTGCCTAAGGGACAGGCTAAATCCCCTAAGATCACCTGCCGCTCCTTCAAACACTTCCCTATAGACCTCCTTGAGCCAGCTCTGGCCACCGTGCCCTCCACCGGACATGCTTCGGACCTCCTTGACCACACGGATCAAGGCCAGACCATCCATCCCCTGGCACACTCCTGGCCTCGGGGCCAACAAAAGAGCAATCAGGCTGGTGTAAAAACAGTGGCATAAACTAAGCCATCCAGAGGAACTCCCCTCAATCAAAACCCTGTGAACCTTAAGCAAAAAGCTGATTACTGATACAAAATCAGTGTATTATGCCACTGCAATTGAGGGTACCTCAAACAGGAGCAGAACCCTAGTAGACATTGTCAGACGCTGTGCCATGCTTATCCCGGGCCCTAGGGTCCCGGCTTCACAGGAGAAATGCAATAGCATTAACAGCTTGTTCCTTGACAAAATTGCCAACATCAGGGACTTTATCGCCTCCGCAAAGGCCTCCAAGGAGTCATCCTCCACCCCTCACAGGGAACTCCCACCATGGTCAGATTTCACCCCTCTCACAACTAAGGAACTCTCTGACACCCTCACATTCCGCAAACCCGCAGCCTACTTGGACGATCTCCTCCCAGTTTCCATCAAACAGCTGCAAGGCTGTGACTTCAACACACTCCTTAATATCATCAATGCCTCTCTCGCTGAAGGCTCCTTTCCGGACTCCCTAAAAACAGGGCTGATTCGTCCCCTCTTGAAAAAGCCCTCACTCGATCCTGACGACTTATCAAACTACAGACCCATCACAAGCCTCCCTTTCATAAGGAAACTCACCGAAAAGGCTGTAGCCAATCAATTGGTGGCCAAAATCAACCAACCTAGCCTCCTCCATGACTACCAATCAGGATTCCGCCCCAAATATAGCACGGAAACTGTCACAATTCAGGTGATAGATGGCGCACTTCATCTGACGGACAGAAGTGACTCCTTCCTCCTTGTCCTCCTCGACCTTTCAGCAGCGTTCGACACGGTCGACCATCCCATGCTCATCTCGATTCTCACCACCAGAATGGACCTCACAGGAAAAGGCCTTGACTGGTTCTCCTCATAGCTTGTCAACAGATTCCAAGCCATCCAAATGGGGCAGTTCATGTCCAAACACCTACTGGTATCTTGTGGCATACCGAAGGCTCCATTCTCTCACCCATTATCTTCCACCTTTATATGGAGCCCCTGGGAAACCTCTTAAAGGAGTCCAGCATCTCCATCTACCAGTATGCTGATGACACACAGTTGTACCTTAAGGTTACTGGCCCTCAATACATCGCTCATCTCTGCTGCTGCTTGGACACCACCCAGACCGCGATGTCAACCACCTACCTAAAACTTAACACCAAAAGTGAATTTGTTCTTATCACCCGGCCCGCCCCCAAACAACAGATCGTCCAAAACTGGCTCGACAACATGAACCTAGATGGATTCACCCCCAAGCTGACCAACTCAGCAAACCCCTACGCTTCATTGTAGAAAGCGGTCTCTCCTTCCAAAAACATGTGCCTAAGAAAGCCCAAACCACCTGCTCCAAATCTCCACACTTAGGAAAATCAAACCTTTCACCCCCCGCTAACTTCCGTACAGTAGTCTAGGCACTGGTATTCTCACACATTGACGGGGTTAACACCCTCCTTGTCGGGCTCCCAGCAACGTACCCGGCTCCCCTCAAAGCTGCCCACCACGGTGCAGCCCGTCTTATCGTGGGTGCCCGCAGATTCGACCACATCACCCCCATCCTATGTGATCACTACTGGCTCCCCCTACCCACAAGGATTTAAAACCGTGTGACCCACATACAAAGCAGTCTCCAACAGAACCCCATTTTACCTGGCAGCCAAACTCCATATCTTAGAAGGATCCCGCACCTCCCGTAGCTCGACCATCAAAAGGTTAGAGTCCACGCTTACCCGTATGCCCCACCACTCTAGCACTCACTCCACCTGGAGGCTTGTACTGCCCCTACCATCATGCAGTTCTGCGAAATTGTGAAGGCATGGCTCTTTCATCGCTTCATCCCCCAGGACTGAAACCCAGACAATCCCCCATAGTATTGTGTTACTGTAAAGAAAATGCTAGCTCGACGCTAGCCTATGGCTTCTATGCAACTCTGTAAAGCACTACGCTGCCTGCGCCAGGTGAGCACTATAAACTTTTTTTTTTTTAATGAGCGAGAGAGTAGCGGTAGCTGCACTTGTGAGAATGCGGGACATGCTGTTGGAGTAGTTGTGCTTGGGAGAGTGCACACCAGAGAGAAGAGGTAATTGCACTTGAGGGAGGTCATGTCCTTCTGTAGAGATAGTTGCACTTGGCATAGAGTAGGACGAGCTGTAGGGGTAGTTGCACTTGGGAAAGTGCAGGACATACTTTAAGGGTACTCGTGCTTGGGAGAGTGCAGCATGGCAGAGAGAAACAGCACTAGAGCGTTCACACTCCTGAATACACACACAAGCACACACAAGTGCCCGAAGGTTACCCATTCCAATGAAAGAATACTTCTCTGCTGGATAAGGGTGCTGGGCAGACTGTAGAGGAGGGGATGCCTCTCGCAGGCGTGTTTCCACACCACCAGGAAGCCCTTCTTATTGGCCTCTCATTCTATTTATAATGAGCCATCGCCGTTCTTTCAGATCTTAAAGCAGGCGCAGGAACTGCAGCCATGCTGACATGACAGGGCTCAATTTCCAGACCTACAGATGAAACAGACCCGGCATAAAACACTGAAAATATGGGTATTCGCTCAATGCCTACACGTTAAGGAGAGTGCACAGATGTTGGGAAAGAAAGCGTGGTAGCCATGCACTCCCCCAACTCCCATGGAGTAGCTTGGCACAGCATAGCATAGCACCGTGCCAAAAAGCATTGGAAAGCACAGAGGCTGCCCCCTGAGGAGATGGCTGTGCTACGGTGCTCCCCCTTCTTCATAATGTCCTGGGGCAGAGCATGGTGGAGTGTGGCAAAGGTGGGCGTTTAGAGGGATCGGTGCAGAGGAGAAAGCATCCTGTGATTCACCTGCATCCCGTGTTGCCTGTTGCCTAGCAGCTCTCTGCGGATGGAGCAATGTGGATGGTCACAGCCAGTTGATACAGATGGCAGAATGCAGCACACCGAGGTCGGAGGGATACAAGGCACATTCTCCCGTCCCTGGAATAGTGTGCCGGGACCTTAGTGCCTCCATTAGAGTAAAGGAGAGAGTGAGGAAGGGGCACATCCCCATATGTAGGCCACTCCAAGGCCAGTGTGGATGACATTTCTTAGGGTGCACTCTAAAGCCATGTATGCACTCTTGCATGCATCCTTATCCCTCCTGCTCATGCCCCTCACACGGTGGAGGTAAGAGCAGTGACCGACAGGCAGGAGAGGGAGATGCGGGCATCTGACTGCAAGCGTTGAAAGAGGAGCGCGGGGTGGGTAGGAGAGGCAGGTGCATTTTGGCCAATGAGACTCTGCCATCAGGGTTATGCCTGACTCCCTCGCTTCAGATCACCCATCCTTAGAAGCGAGAGGCAGGGAAATGATGGCAGGTGGTTCAGGTGCATGGGGACGAGGACAGAGGATACAGTCAACAGAGATGGCGTGGATGCTACAGGGGCTCCGGCAGCACATCTTCAAGATGAAGGGAGATGGAGTGAAGTAGTGCTACAGCACCACTGACCCCTATCATCTATTTGACAACCTTACTGCCTGGAGCCAGCACTTATCTGATGTTCCCATTGGCAGTCAAGGCTGTCTCACAACCCATAAACCCTGCAAAACCTCTCTCCTAAATGTCAAGGCACTCTCACCACTAAGCCACCATTAAAGTGGACCTCTACTGGACACGGATCTATGTAGAAGTTGAGAAGAACTTTGGAGCAGTTCATCCAGTTTGGAAATGTTATTTCATCCTGGTCCCTCTGGTCTCTGTTTGAGCTTTTTTCCCCTTGATGAACAGTGGTGCAAACGTTGCCGGTCTAATTTGGTCCCTCCGCCCGCTTCTGTCTGCATATCCCACCGCTTATGCCTCGAATAATAGAAACTGTTGGTAGGTGTCTTCCCAGCCAAGTTTATCACCCGTTATGAATCGGCAACTTGCGCTGCAAATAGAGGTGTGCAGCCCCCCCCCCCTCCTTCTGAGCATATGCATGGCGCTTTCTGAGACTGTGCATTCCTGCCTGTGCCTGTGTGCTGCCCCCTTCTGAAGAGAGCATTGGTTGGATTCAGTAAGATATCCTTCCGCCCGAAACATCATGGCAACTTCACGAACAGAGAGCGTCAGGCTCTTAAGGGTCTACTTGATAACCAAGAAATAATCTTTAAACCAGCAGATAAGGCGGAGCCCTGGTCCTCCTGGACAAACGTGTTTACTTGAAAGAAGTAGAAAGACAATTGGTGGACCTTGAAACATATCAAGAGATCCAATCTGACCCTACAGAGAAGGTACGGGCACTAATCAAGGAAGTCCTCGATGAAGCAGAAAACAGGGAAGTAATCTCTGAGCGCACAAGGACATTCTTAAAACCTCTCATCCAGTAATGCTGGTATTTTACATTTTACCAAAGATTCACAAGTGGTTGACTAACCCACCCGGGTGTCTGATCATTGCTGCTATGGGCAGTCTATTAGAACCACTCGCTAAATACCTGGATAAAGTAATACAACCATTGATTCAAGAAAGTCCCACCTATGTAATGGATACCATGCATTTTTTATCAAAACTCAATGACATCCAGTTTGTAAAGGGACGGGACATGTTGTTTACAATGGATGTGACCTCATTGTACACTAACATGGTACACAAAGCAGGCTTGGAAGCCATGGAATGGCGCCTACTAGGACAAGACACATGTACAGGGGACAGGGTCTTTGTAGTTACATTGCTGAAACTAATACTGACGAACAACCTTTTCAAATTTGACAAGAAATTCTATTTGCAAGCATCAGGAACAGTATGGGGCAGCAATGGCACCTACCTACGCTAACACATACATGTCGAGCTCTGAAACACATGTCTATGAGAGCGATACAAATAAAATATCAATATCAATGCTCTATTTAGAAACTGAACATGTTCTGAACTCGGTGAGATGGATGCAACATCTCTCAATGTTTGTGAGCTATATAGATGATTTATTTGGAATATGGAGAGGACCTTGTAGATGACCTGCACAGGTTCTTTGAGATGATGAACAACATGCACCCTCAGATTAAATGTGCAACACAGTTTAGTGACACAGGAATACACATTCTAGATGTAGAAGTATATTATGAGAACAGTGGCCTTATCACTGGGATCTTTACTAAACCACCCGACAGAAACAGCTTACTACTTGCAACCAGTTTCCACCCAAGACGCACGATAGACTGTGTACCGTTTAGCCAGTTTCTCAGGAATATATCCAAGTGAAGAGGAATACAAGAAACAAGCGACAGAGTTATGAATCAAATTCCATGAGAGCAAATATAACATTTACTTGATCAAAGATATATCAGAGAAAGTTCAGAAGATACAGCGAGAAACACTAATTACACCTAAACCACCGAAGGGGACCCTAGCTCTGGTATACGTTACTACCCATTCAATGCAAAGTGCTAGGATCAAGAGAATCATTAAGCAACATTGGACCATCATCAAATCAATCCTATTCTACGTAGGCTCTTCTCAGAACCTATGACATTTGCCTAAAGAAATAGTCAAGCACTTAGAAACACGCTAATGAGAGCAGAAATGACCGAAAAGAAAACACGGAAAGAACAGTCCAGAGGGACGCAAGCCTGTTGAATCTGTCAACCCTGCAGCAATATCATCAGAGGAAATAAAATAACACACCCACACTCAGGGAAGGCGATTGAGTTACGACACTCATGTACCTATGACTCAAAGAATGTGGTATATGCAATAAATGCCCATAAGGACTCTACTATGTGGGGATGACTATGCGAAAGGCAAAAGTTAGATGGACTGAGCAAAAGTCAAATATACAAACAAAGAGTATAAAATCACCAGTAGCTACACACGTCATGGAAGCAAGACACAGTGTAGCACAATTGAAATGTGTTATATTAGAACAAGTGTCATTGGGAAGCAGGTGAGGGAATTTGCACAAAAAACTGTTACAAAGAGAAATCGCACAGACAGAGACATTGGACTCTCTTGCCCGGCAGGGATGAACAGTGAATGGGACTTGATGTGCTTTGTTTAAATCCAGGATTGCCCTGGCTAGAATGTGAGCAGGCCATCGGGCTGAGAGGCATGGGGTACACATGTAGATGTACAGTTATTCAGACTACCCGATTGAATGCTACATGATCATTACATTCCTTCATCTGTGCTAGCCAAACTGAGAAATCTGTAATAGAGAGTGTTCCACTTCTGGGAAGAACCACCCACCTGGTTATGGTTCCAAGATATAAGAACCTTATTTTATAACAGAGGTGAATTTTATCTTTATGGCACAGATCCTCTTGAGAACCTATGCTCTGGGCATGCCAGCGCCGGATTCGTCAATTTAGATATTAGCCCTTAGCTAGATGCCGCCGCTCGCGTTCAGTGTGCATTGAGAATGCCTCATGTTGCCATAGCGACCCTCTTTATTCCCACGGAGGTGGGGCACCAGACCAATTCTCCGGTCGGCTGCCCCACTCTCTGTGTGGAAATAAACAAACCACCTACAACGTCATGTACTTAAGATAGTAGAGCCTATTTAGAAAATAGGCTGAGTTTACCCGTATAGCATAGAACCAATTGAGGACCACGGCTTTGCTGATGCTGGCGCTGAGACTGCTAATCAGAGCTTCTGCCACAAGTAAGATGGCCACTGCTTTCGTTCGACATGCGAAGCGCATGTCTAGCGTTTCCATGCCGACCCTAAGTATTTACACCCAGGTCGGGCACCAGACCGGTTCTCCAGTCGGCTGCCCCACTCTCCGTGTGGAAGTGAATGAAGTAAGTGTCATTGCTGGGGGTCCAGAGATTTCAAAGTACACATTTAGATGCAGTTTATTCCGCTGGCTTACGGCATAGATACAGTTAGCTTATAACTATTTTAACTCAATGCGCACTACTTTGTGTGTCTAGTCGGGAACGATGTACTGCCTCTAATGGCCTTTTGCATACTACAGCTTGCCAAATGAGAGGCGGAAGACCTGACATTGAAGGCCTGGGGCTTAAGGGACCACCCAGCGGGAGTCAGATTGCCGTAGTCTGGCTAAATTGGAGATGCATAAAACCGATTACAATCGGACTATTGAATGGACTATGTAACTGACAAATCATCCATACAATTTGTTTTATACGTTGGATTCAATAATAAGGTTACTAGATACTGTCCAAGGTTAGTACATGTTACGCCATATGGGAAAAGTTAATAAATAGACTGTAATGAGCGATTTTAGTAACTGAAAATACACGTAGAAATATTATAATTTGCTATCTACCTTAGGCATGCAGATGAAAATGGGAATGTAGATTTTTTGTGAAGAAAGACAACTCAGAGCTCTGAAGATGGATATTGAATACCCGAAAAGCGTTGACAAAGCTTAAGAAATATGTTTGAATTGTCTGTTTGCCAAGGCCCAGAATGTAACTAAACTGCCTAACGGTGGACGGAAGCGAAGCCGTCCCAGCTCTATTGTTGTTGATCTTGTTTTTGTGTTTGTTTTTATTTGGGGGGGGGGGCAGGGGTGAAAGGGGAAATATATACCGAAGTTCGAAGGAAGAGGGAGCAGGGGAGTTATAAATGTTAAAACTCATGGACGTACTACAAATTTGAAAACGGACTGGGGGGGGAAGGGATAAGAACAATACTGAGGTTTAAGTATACTGTTCCTTACCTGAATGTTTGTAAGTAAGACTCCATGAGAAGAAAATAAAGTTGGTAAAAAAAAAAGAATACAGTGGTTTGTTTCAGGGAGAACTGTTTGACACTCTCCTCGGATTTGTAAAAGAGTTATATGTATGTTGTAACTTTTACTTTAAAACCAAGGAACTGGGTGAGATAGCACCCCGAAAATGATAAATAATTAACAATAAAATGTTGATTGGTCTCGTGTGAGCCTTTCTAATTCTGATATTTAATATTATTTAAATAGAGTAGCCTTCTGCAATGCATTAATTTATTTAATGCACCTGTATGAAAAATATAAAGAGACTTTGTCCGATCAGGCTGTTTTTCACATATGCTGCCCCCTTCTGAGCCTGACTCTTTCCGAGACTGTGCATTAACCTGCCTTTGTGCTGCCTCCTTCTGAGCCTGTGCCTGGCCCTTTCCGAAACTGTGCATTGCCTGCTTCCGAGCATCTGTGTGCCGCTGGCTCTTTCCTTCTTTTAAAAAACATGTATTTTTAATTTGATTTCAAATAAATTGAACAACACAAAACAGATAGGGATATAAAACCTTTAAGCCCCTTTGGGATTTCTGCTACCAGGGGGCAAACTAGCACACGTGTATAGCCAGAAATAAAGCACCCTCTTTCATAACCTTAGGACATTATTTGTGATACTGCCTTATTTCATCAATAAACAACAGGTTTCCCCAAAAAAGCTGCTCTTGCTCCTTTCCTCTGTTCTCGAGACTCAACCTCTTGATGTAATCAGATTTCCCATACCACCCTCTGTCATTAAACGGATTTTGGTCAGGGGAGTCGTTCTTGTAGGAGTCCCAGCAAATATACTGATTTCTGGAACTAGGAGACCCTCCATTTGACCGGTTGGAGCAGTACGGCCTGGCCTCTTTCCCTGTCCACAGATCTCATTTTCATCTACCTTAATGTTGTCACCTCTCTCTTGTTGTCTTTAGAGCCATATTTCTTCATCCGTACATTAATCATCCTTCCTATTTCTGCCAGAGCAGACTAGGCCTGTGAACTATTTCTACCGACCTCTGCAATTTTCCTTTTCCGGGGTAGGGGTATTGGTCTCTTAGTGGATCACTGTACCTTTCAAGTTATCACATTTTTCTTCAAGATTTACAATTCAATTTTTGATCCTCCTTAATGCCCCCAGCACTGGATCTTCCGAGGGAGCCAACGATTAGCGTGGGTTAGTCAGCTTGGATATATTTTAACTTGTGTCGGGGTGGTCAAGGAGGGTCCCCTTTATTATGAGGGATTCATGTTGCGCACACCATATTGATGTGAAAGGGACTTTGAATACCAGACAAGCCCAGATCAGGACAGAAGTGCAGAAATGCTCCCACACTCCATCTGGACAGATCACGCAAACCCAGCACCTCACTTCAAGACAGAAATGCCAACTAACCAATCCACTAACAATTTCCCCCTCTGCATACATCTCTCAAACCCCAAACCAAACACAACCATAAACCTACAGCTCAACATACCGCACCAACTTCACTACATTGCAACAACAAAACAAAAAACACATATAGACTCGCACAACAGTACACGACTACTACCGGCCGCAAACACCCCATGGCCAGCCAACGGACCTACCGGGCTGAGGCCACCAACAGCACATCACTGCTGTCTTGCACTTTTCCAGCTTCCTCCCACTAACTCACCCTCCCTCCCTCTTTCAGAGCTGCCAGAGCGCCAGGGGACCACTCCGGTGGTGATAGTGCGCGGTACAAATGCACTTTAACATTAACATTGATGACGGGGGTGGTAGCAAACTGGGATAGTACTGCAAATCCTTATGAATTAAATGGAGTTAATTATATATTGCTAAAAATACGTCAGTGAAACCATGTGCAATCATACTTAAAGTTGAAGGTCTTAGGCCAGTTATTGCTAGCAATTACTTATGTTTTCAATACCAATGTTTAACCATGTACTGACGTCAGGACCTACTACAATGTATCCCAAGAAGAGGTGTGTTTTGAATATGATCTGAAAATAATAATGAAGATAGGCCTGACTAATGAAAATGGAAGGGGGGAAGGTGAGATTTCTTTGAAGAGGTTTTGTCTAATCATATTAGGCGATGGATTGTGATAAAGTACCTGGGAATGTTTTGAAATAGTTGCAAAAAGAATATAAACTGCTATCTGATGTTGAATTGTTGAGACTTGGGTTAGTTTGATCCTGAAACACTATCTAACCACTTCCCGGAGCATTGCACAATAAACTTGCTTTATGTCCAACCGTATACTTGCTTCTTAAGCGGTGGGCCTGTTTTGGGTTAAGGTGATTAAAGACCCATCCCCACACTTGGTCCTTCCCCTGCACTTCCTTTTCATTTCCTCTTCGCAGTCCTTATTTTTATTCGGTGTGCCAATAGGTTTTCCTTTTTATTAATGAGAAAATGTCCTGACTGTTGAAGAAACAACAGCCCAGGATCAATGACATAAAATACCATATTTGTTTTGTGGGGTGAAAGGACAGCCCCAAAGTGACAGAGATGGAGAGGCCATGTTAGGCCCCTTTTGTGAGAGTGAAGCTGGCTCGTGTGCAGTTGCAATGAAATATAAAAGCCAGTACAAAACAGTGATTTCAATGTAAGATCTAGTGAAATAGAAAGAAATGGGCCTAGCCAACTCGACTAAAATGAACAGGTGTGCAAGTGAAGGGGAATCTACCTGAGAGCTTAAAACTGATGAATATGCCCAATGAATGGGTAATAACCTGTGGTGCTGCAGATACTGACTGTGTAAACTGGGAAAAGGCACCTTTTGATAGATTCAAAACTGCAGCAGTACACATGTGAATATATATTCTGAAAGGATAGGCATGTGAAAAAATACCAACAATGAATGATGCCTGAAATTTAAGAAATAAAGTCAAGTGACAGATTGCATTTATCAGGAACAAAGAGACTTAATTTTCATCATATAATATTACAGCCTGTAAACATGCCATCGTGGTGCGATGATAGATTATGGAAGTAAGGTTTGAATCAGGGGCAGATTTGTGACTACTTCGGCTCAGGAGTAAATTGATAAAAATTATATTTCCTCCCAGGAAGGGCATGCCGAGATATGATTAGTATTTTCCAACTCGCCATAAAATATAGAATTCAGAAATATATATGTGCCGGCAATTATCTGAATAATGAGCATAGCTGCCATGTTGTTAGATTTTAAGGAAACTGAAGAAGTTAAACCCACTTGTCATTTTGGGATGAAGATTCTTCTCCTCCCTCAGTCTTCATCATTCACACCTCCTAACTCCTTGTCCTATTAGCAGGCAATGGGTGTATTGGGAGGAGGGAGAGAGCTGGCCAATCCGTAGTGTGGAAATTTTGATAATCATGGAGTGTCATCAGCATTATATCTTGGCAGGTTCCAATCTAGGAGGGGACTTGCAGGTAAACCACTAGGGAGAGAGAAACCGGGAGAGCTGCCTAATCCATCGGGGCACCACCTTGCAAGGGGAACAAAGCCAAACCAAGACCTACCGTGAAGGAGGGAGAAAAGGACACCCTGGGACTTTGAAAATCTGGGAGCCGTATCAGGGGGAGGCCTGTGGCTAGAGAGACCTGGCTGGTGGATAGAAGCTTGAGGTGTGAGCTACCTGCATGAAAACGGGTCCTAGGATCTGGCGTGCCTCCTGACCTAAGAACAGAGATCTCCCATGTAAGTAAATATATACCAAATCTATCAATTGTGTGGGGAGCCACCTGCCTTAATACCTTTCCCTTAGTGGGTGAAGGGGGCATTGGGGGGGGCAAAACTGGGTAGACCCTGTCCATATTGAACTAAAATGTTAACTCAATGAATCCTCTATAGAAGAACACCCTATCCAGTTACCATGAATCATGTTGGAATCTGTCTGTTTAACCCTTACCTTTGCATTGGTGGGTGCTCTGCGTTAGAGGGAAGGGTGGGGGGACGGGGGTAAAAGCATGTATAACTTTAGCACAATTAACTACAAATATAATGTCGTTAATTACCATAGGGTCATTTATCACAGGGTGATGTTTTGTCAAAATTCGAAATTGACAAAGGATGATCTCAGTGCACTGTAAATTACTCTAGTCTGTAATGTAATTGGGTAACCCTGCTGTTCAATTGAATGTGCTAGTGTCCCCAAAACAAAAATCCCAACACCTTTCATTCTCTTTGAAAACAAATTGTGCAAAACGAATGTTCCCTTTCAGTCCAAACCAGAACCGTAAATCCTTGCATTTTCATTGTAGAAATGGTGCAAATTAAATTCCCCATTTATTCCCTTGCATCCCAAATCAGAATTCCAAAACATTGCATTCTACCAAAATAGAAAGCCCCAAACGATGTTTCCATTGTGTTCCCACGCCCTGTACTTTGTCTTCCGATCAGAGGGGTCATATCTAATTGATGCCTCGAGGGTGCGGGTTGCTGGGAGAAAGGAGTATTGTGCCAAACTAAGCAATCACTGTGTGTTTTATATTTTTCCTACTGGCTAATTTGCAAGAAATCTTATGTAAACTGTGACTGCCAACTTCAACATTTTACCTATGTTTTATAACATGAAAAGCCCTTTAAACCTATATTAGTCAATTGATGCAAGAAATTTGAATTGGTGATATTGTGTAGTGCCACAGCGTTGGTGGCGGATGTTTTTGTGGGTGCTATTCTTCGTTATCAAAACTTAAATGAATATATATTCTTACTATACGCCGGCCTGGTTCCTAGCTCATTGGTGGCACAGTGGGTATTTGTTGGGGTGGTGCGAGACGGGTTGGAGGCCTCACTAAAGTTGAATTTGTATAAGCGCTTTGGGTGCACACCACCTTGCTTGGGGGGGAAAGGAACTCCCTTAATTAATCGTGAAAGTTTGCAAAGGTCAATATCTCTAATTAGTAGACTATTGACCATTCCTTCTTTCGGAAAATCAGTAGCCAGATAGACGTTCTCTGTTAAGCCTCAGTAATATAAATGGCTACCCACGATGGCTGAGCGAGCGCGTATTGCATTGCCACCCAGCAGTGAATTTACTCATTTACTTACTACTACTTGCACACTACAAGATGGCCACTCTTTAGCTGGCTGTTCCCTCACTTGCCATAGATGGGTTCTGTATTCACTGCTTGGTTACTTTCTCCATGTCATCATCCTCTTCTTCCTATGCCTATGATCTTATCCCCTGAACCTACTTGTTTGTTCAGCGCAATACCGAACTTCTTTCAGAGAGGAATCCTCTTAGATTCCCCAATTCAGGGCTCTAGTAAAATATATGCTGTTCAGGGCACTTGCGACAGTTCAGTGAGTGCCTCTTCCCTTTCCATTGAAGGCACTATTTTGACTTACATTTTAGTAATGTCTCCAGTGGTCTCACAGACCCATGCTAAGTCCCTGAGCAGGGGCGTACTGGCCTATAGGGAACACTGGAGATTTCCCAGTAGGCCTCTGCTCCCTAGTCCTCTTTTGTGGTAACTTATTTTACTTCCAAATGTTCTCATATGAAAAGTGTTGGCTAGATGAAAATGTGTAATATGGGGCGACTTTGAAATTTATTTCCCAGATCTCTTTTGGTTCCCAGTCCACCCCTGCCCCTGAGAGGGCCACTCGATTTGTCTCTCAATGCTCCAAATCCACTGCTCCATCCATGAGTCTCTCACCTGATAACCTGTCTGCCTCGCCTATAGTACTGGAGCTCTTCTCCACGTGTGCCTGGGTGCCCCCCACTGCGGGGAAAGCGTGCTGGCATCAAGGCACTTTCGACTCTTATGTTTCCCCGGCCAGTCAGCCAACGCAGGTCTTTCGGTTCTGCCGCTGGGGGTGCCCCTATTTGTTTGGATCCATCTGATGCCCCATCTGCTGCCCTTGCTGCACCATCTGTTCATCCACACAGATTGCACCGTGGACCGTGGAAGTGTTCGACAAATCTGCAGCCTTTCATCAGAAAGCAACTTGTATCATTTTTCTTTTTTTTTTTGGCGGTCCTGGGACTTTTCTTTTACCTTCATGTGTTGGAGCCTCAAAATAAAGTGTCTATCTTGGTGCACCTTCCTGAGACTAGCCCCTTTCCGGGCGTATGTGCTTGTGAACAACCCCCTTCTGAGCCTGCATGCTGCCCCTTCTGAGCCTTAATGCTGCCCCTTCTGAGCCTGTGTGCTCCCCTTCTGAGCCTGCATGCTGCTCCTTCTGAGCCTGCGTGCTCCCCCTTCTGAGTCTGCGTGCTGCCCCTTCTGAGGCTGCATGCTGCCCCTTCTGAGTCTGCGTGCGGCCCCTTCTGAGCCTGTGTGCTCCCCCTTCTGAGCCTGCGTGCTGCCCCTTCTGAGGCTGCATGCTGCCCCTTGTGAGTCTGCGTGCGGCCCCTTCTGAGCCTGTGTGCTCCCCCTTCTGAGCCTGCGTGCTGCCCCTTCTGAGCCTGCGTGCTGCCCCTTCTGAGTCTGCGTGCTGCCCCTTCTGAGGCTGCATGCTGCCCCTTCTGAGCCTGCATGCTGCCCCATCTGAGCATGCGTGCTGCCCCTTCTGAGGCTGTGTGATATCCCTTTGCAAGCCTGTGTGCTACCCACTTGCGAACTCATGCGTTGTCCCCTCCTGAGCCCAAGTTCTACCCACTTTCAGCTACTCTCTGGCCGTTTCATTATTGCATTCTTTATTTAAGGTTTATAGCTTATACATAGCCCTTTGCACTATTAGAACAATGTGAATACAATATATAAAAATTCCGTACTCCATTAAATTCAGCCATAAAAGGCAGGATTTCAATAAACACGTTAACATGAAATTATTGAAATTAACACATTACTGCACAATAGCTTGAGTTCTTGTCATCAATTCCAGCGAACCTTTGCATACCACGGACGCAGCATTGGATATGACATTTGGTTCTGCACATACTAATGGGGCCAGAATTGATTATCCACAACATTTCTTAGTGCATGTCATGTGTATGTGCTAAAATAGAGCATTGCAGTAAAATGTGCCTCAATGTCTCCAGATAGAGCTTACATGATCTGCACTTTCCCCTGCCATTGGTGCATGTGGCCATGGGCTCTCAGCAGACGAGTAGGCAAGGGGTTGCATCTGAGCGCCATAGATGTTGATCAATAACGCTGCAGATATGCAATGCCTTCTGACAGCCTTCTTGTGCTGTATGTTCCCTTTGCCTTTACTGCCCAGGCTCAACGTTCTGTTAGCAAAAGGCACAGGCGGGTGAAAACAACCGAGACGCATCATCAAACGAGACATGCCAACACATCCTAACAAAACAAATATCATATCAAAACACTGCAACATAGAATATCATGCCACTCTGCGCATACAAACATGGCACACTGCTAGTGTCAATGTCATCTGTAAAGCGAGTGTGTGCCATTGCTACGGCGTCCTCGCCCTGAGAGCTGTTTGAATGTCCAGTGTTGCACAGTTCTGTGTTTCATGGGGACCATGGCTGACAGGGTACATACAAATAGCAGTGCATACATTCACTGCAGATAACTATTTAATGTATACCATAAGAAAGCTTGCGTAATGTCAGGAGCATATCAGCACCACATAGCGTAGTGTGACATATAGATGTGATATGATATGATATATTTTATTTATATCGCGTCCATGCACAAGTGTTTCATATAGCATGGTATGACAATAGCAGAGAATAACCAAAATAGCATAGAGTGCCCCAGCACAATGAAATGGTACGGGACAGCAAGGCCTTGTAGGATAGCTTAATGCCGTTGCCCAAAATAAGATCCTGGCTAAACACGCGTAAGCATCTGTGCATGAGATGAACACGAGAGGGAATGCATGTGGGGTGGGTGCATTCAGGGCTAGATGAATATTACTGCACAAGGACGTGCCACTTATGAGAGATCTTGACTTACAAGTGTTTTGGTGGCAAGACATTTTGAGAAGTGATACCAGGGTTTCCATCTTTTTGATCCCATTTATCCGAGCCTGACTAGGATCACCCACAATCTGCAGAACCAAACACTTCATGTATGTCCACAGTCCCAACCACCCGATTATGACGCAGGTTAACTCAGGTCTGTCCCCCGAAGCATTTACCATCCATGAGTTTCCAGGGAAATCGATGATCAATGTCAAAGAGAAACCATGGCCTCTGTCAGGGCTTGACTAACTCCGGCTGGTTAAACATCAAAGAGATGGTGTGTATCCGCCACCGTGCGGCTATGTGCACGCCACATAACCCTGCAAATGAGCTTCCCCAACGCAGTTGTTGGATTTGGTGGAGGGGTAGCCATGCAGGTGTATCACTCAGGGTGGAAACCTCAACCCACTGATGCTTACCATACATCGAACCCCACTCCCGGGCTGACAGTGCCAGATTACACGCTGTGGAGGCCCCTAGGCAGTCGAAATGTCGCCGCCCCCCTCACAAATGATCTCCGAATATGTCTTTAATTTTCTGCACCACTTTATTTTGATCTGTTGTCGCGGGGCCCATAAGAGGAGTGGGGCCCATAGGCCGGTGCCTACTTGGCCTAATGGATAATCCGGCACAGCGGGGTGCTACTGCAGGACACAGAGCTCCAATGATTGACAGGTGCAGAAGAGCTGGCTGTGTCCTACAAAAGAACACTGCTCTGCCCAAAAGGTCCACTGTGAAAATAACCTGGAAAAAACAAGAAGACTAAAAAGGGAAGGGGTAAAAAACACTTTTACTTAAAATAACTAAGATGAAAAGGAGGAAAGCAAAAACATCCCCACTTACTTTAAATAAAAAGTCATAAAATAGATCTGAACAAAAAGGAAAATGCTCCTCCGGCCTGTACTCAGTAGGGCCCAGAGCAGGGAAGGGTTGATCTAGTGCTTCGCCCATTTCTAGAGTATACCTCTAAAGCTGGGACTCGGTGAGTGCAAATGAAGGGGTGATGGGTTTAGCCAGAGGCTGATATGGGGGATTCTCTTGGCACTGCCAAATCAATAAAAATGAAAAACATATGTGTAAAACGAATACATATATTTGCACAGAACCCGCTGGTTAAGAAAAAAAAGGAAAGTAATAGAGTTATTTCATTCTCCTCGTTTAAAATGTCTGTATTTTTGCTGTTTACATCACTTTCCATGCGTAGTTAGTTATTTTAACTGCAGCATTATTGCTGCTTGATTTTCAGTCTGGTGTGTTGTTCAAGGAATAATACATCATAGAGCCTGACATAGAACTACTGCAGACCCTGGCTTCTGCAGCTTAAGGTAAAGTCCCAGTCCCCCAATTCTAAAGCCTAAAACAATTAAACGTGCGTCTCTTTTTGATTTATTTATTTTATTTATTTGCATTTATAAAGCGCACAACAGCCCTTGGCTATTGCGACGCTGTTACTGAAGGCTTACTTAGTTACATAAATGCTTGCAAAAACGTACAAAAACATACATGTGGCCTAACCCCATGTTGCAGGGCTTGATCAATGAAATACACAGCATAAGTAAACAGTGCACAGTTCTGACCCCTATTGACTGTGTCTGGGATCTTTAATCTGGCTCTCAAACACATCACTGCAAGGAAAAGCACTGTCTGCATTCTACACCACCAAGATCCTATTGGAGGAACTCAACGCCCCAATAAAAACTACCGGAAGTAGGAAATCGACTACCAAGACGATTTCCAGAGGCGCAGCAACGGAAAGAGGGGCGGAGGCAGTGCGTCGCTGGCACCCTATCAACCGGCACCTCCACCCCCAGCACCCAAAGCTGCCGCAGCTACTAGTGTAGATCTGATAGTTGCATCCAATGGGAGTGACGTCTAGGCCATAAATAATGGCCCATAACATCAGTCAAAACAGTGAGAGTTCTGCAGAAGCACAGTTTGCGGCACAGAGACTCCCACAACACGCACCGTGCTTATGCCGGGAGCAACAAACCACAAGACAGAATAGGGAACCGAAAAAGGAAAAGACGCAAGAAGCAGACACTGGCCGCAGAGCAGAACTAGGAAATTTCCCTGTGGTAATAATTCAGGAACAGTCTCCTTCTGAGATGTAGTAGCAAGTTCTCAGCGGCGGCCTGTCACACGACGAAAAAGAAGAGAACGCAGAGAGTCCAAGAGTCCAGCACAGCAACCACGAATACCTTTGGAAATATGAAAAGGTTGCCTAGGGCAAGTCCCAGACAGTGAATATGTCGCCCACTCGAGGGGACAGGTGCGTAAAAAGAGCAGCCGACACTAACTGAAACACAGCAGACTACCCTACCTCTGTCAGGTACAACCCACACAGATGACTTAGCCAAATGGTCCCATGTGCCACCCCTTTGTCCATGTATCCCTTCTTACTTTGCCTTCTAGGGCCCGCATTTAAAAAAGGAAACTACAATTCCCACCAAGCAAAATGCAAAGTATGGGTGAAGACGTCCCACGTGGCATGTGACTACTTTGCAGATTTGAGATATGCCTGCCAGGTGTAGGCTTGATGAGGCTGGGAATGGCCGATAGGGCAACAACCAAACCAAAAACGCAAAATGCTACTGTTCGACAGTTTTTTGGGTCAAAACTAGCCACTTTTTGAGCCCATGTAGGCCAGTTTGATAAGTTGCTTCGCTAGTAGTTTTGACCAGTTTTGCTGAATAAATATTCTTTAAAATGCACAATTTGCATCACAGTTGCAAAACCTCCCCCTTGGGTACTACTCAAACAAGATGTTACAAAAGGAATGCATTGCCATTTGCAACTGTGGGTGAATTGTTCATTGGTGCCCGAGACAATCTTATGGCCCAGTCCGACCCTGGGATGGATGGCCATATGAAAACTCACTCTTCATTCAATGTGGCAGGGGAGGAATTGATTCCAAGAGGAACTTCACTCACGCGCCGTCCAAGATACAGCTACACGAATGGGACACACAGTACTCAAAAGTTCTCGGAGAATAAAAGGGCATTCCAAGAAAAGAACGTGCATCGGCAACATCCGGGAGGAGGGGGGAGGGAGGGAGACACTACAAAGACAACTTCCGGACACGTTGCATCCTGTCCTGAGGCTAAATACCAAATGCAACGTCAAGCGTGTGCACGTGCGTCCGCGAGCTACCACGCAGCGTCACATGCACCAATTAAAATAAGCCCTATTTGCAAAGTGCTTCTGAATCTGCACGTTACAGGTGTTCGTGTTCCAGTGGGGGGAGGGGGCGAGGGGGCAAAAGAGGCAGCCAGCCATTTGAAAATCTCAGGAAAGAAAGTCCTGTTCCCGTCCCTGTTCGCACAGGCACAGAGGGAGGTGCACTGCAGGGTTTGGCATGCAGACAAGCTATCACATACACTACCCTTTTTCAGTCGAGCACTGCTGCCTTCACCCCTTCTCTTTTCCTTTCCTCCACAGCTTGCAGACAAGCGTCCGAGCTTTGTGGGCTCTACAGTGGAGAGTTGGAGTCATTAAATGATTTCAAGCTGAACGTGGCATTGGAGGGTTCTGAACCTTTCATGTATTTTTTAGGTAGCACAGCAGGGTGTGAAATGGAAGGACCTTTAAGGGCTAATCACGTTGAAATGTGCCGCCAGCACTCCCTTGGGTGCTGGGACCCAATCATACAACAGAGTGAGGGGTGTGCTAATGAAAATCATGTATACATGGGGCTGGTTAATGCATCATTTCTGCTGGCTCACAGCCCCCATAAATGAGAAGGCCCCCATTGTTAGGGTGACCACATGTCCCGGTTTTGCCGGGACTGTCCGAGTATTTGCACCTTTGTCCCGGGTCCTGAGACTTTTTTAAGTTTAAAAACCCAGTCCCGGAATTTGGGGATCTGGTGGATACCATCCCGGTTTTTGGCCGGATATCATGATTTTTCCACCGGTTTGCCAAAAACTGGGATGGTATTCACCCGATCCCCAAATCCCAGATGGGGTTTTAAATTTAAAATAGCCTCGGGACACTGGGCGCCGCAACATGACACGGGTCAAGCCAACCACATAGAAGGACTACAGTTTCACCACTGAAGCTGTAGTCCTACTTCTATGTCAGTTGCCTACTCCGGTTTTTTATTTTCGAAATCTGGTCACGCTACCTATTGTGCATAAGGTGGCCGGTGCGTTTCCTGATTTCAGGTATTTCAGGAAATCACATCCTCTGCACATGCTTGACTTCCCCTTATTTTTGGGAGTGAGCCCTTAATTAGTACCTGGTTCAGTCCAACACATCTAACTCATCCAGGCTCTATGATGACTCTGAATCTTCAAGGAGGGCCACCTGCTCCTTTCCCATCATAGCCACTCTGCTTCACAACAGAGGTCAACATTATTTGATAGCCAGGCTCAGACTGGCCTATAGGGAAATAGGGAAACGCCCAGACCAAAAATGCAAAATGCTAGAGTGGGACACTTTTTGGCACTCTGGGCCAGTTTGATAAGTTACTTTACCAGGTGGCTAGTAGTTTTGACCATTTACTGAATGAATAGTCTTTAAAATGCACAATTTGCGTCACATTTTTTCAAACCCCCTCCCACTCCCCTTGGGTACTACTCAAACAGTCTGTCACAAAAGGAATGACTTGCCATTTGCAACGGTGGGCCACTTTTTCCAATGGTGCCCGAGACAATGTTATGCCCCAGACAGACCCTGTTGGTATTGTGGGCTATTACCAAACATTTGTGTAGGGTCGAAAATACGTAAAAAAGCACCACTACATAGTAATTTGTAAATAGAAAGAAATGCTATAAAATATTCTTCATTTCGGATCCAAAGAATTTGTAAAACAAATGTAAAGGCCACGTATTCAAAAGACACACTCACAAATAACAGAATGAAACCAGACAGGTGTAAATAATAAAAAAGTATTTCAAAAGATGCACAATCATGAGTCACAGATGGGGTATATACAAAATTCCTACACAGAAGAGAAATAGAAACTATCAACATTATTTTTAACACAACAATAATAGGCTATATACAGATGTTCTACAAGCTGACAAAAATAAAACGATGCACGCTGTTCGCTTTACAAATGCAGACAAGACGGGTGCAAGCAGATAAAAGGATGAGCTCAGTAACAGAAACGCGGAGAAGTGAACTCTGCGCGGGCTAACACAATGCCATCGCTTCATGAGGAGAGCGGTGCCTGGGGCTCAGGAATACGGCAAAGAGACATTCCTTGCAGGGTGCATGTGAATCGAAGCAGACGAGCAAACGTAGCGTGGCTCTGTAAGGGGGAGCCTGAATAATCCTGACTCCATTTCTGAGGCGCAATCGCCATAAGAACGACCCCCATACTAAGCATTCAAACTGTGCTCTGTCACAATGCGCAGCTTTCCAATTTTGTTCTATGCCCTGGGGGGTTGCCTTTCAGGCTTAGTGCTCGCCATGAAGCCGCTGTGTGCAACACGTGACCCCGCTCCAATGATCCCTCACCAATGACTTTGCTGCCTGCGGCTGATGGGAGTAGCCGCCAGTCATATCTGGAGGGCCACATATTGGCCCCCAATGCTGTAAACGGATACTCAAGGTTGGTATTTGTATTTATTTAAAGAACACGGGGATGTCGATTTCACACAGAAATAACTGACAATAACACATTTACAAATGGTGGCGGCATTCCCACAGAGTGTACCTGTTCAATAGCACAAAGATGAGAACAAGTGGGCAGCAAGTTTAGGGGGGGTGTACAAAAGCGAGACGTGTGCCAGGGACAAAACAAAACAAGCAGAAAAAATATATTCAAACACAGGTAACTTGCCGAAGTAGCACTCTTCTAAAAGGGCAATTGCTTCAAAGTACAGAGGAGTACTTTTTAAATATACAAAATGACATTATAATGCGTCACTAGAGGAGGTGGTGGGGTCATACAGGGAGCATGGGCGAGAGGGCAGGGGGAGCTCCCTCTTTAGCAAGTAAGGGAAGTTTAAAGTGAAGAGATCTACAGTCTGGCTGGCTTTAAGTGTTATGGGCGACGTGTTCCAGTGGAGTGGGAAAGTGAGGATAAAGAGAGGAAGTGAGAGGTGGCACAGGGAGGGTTTGGGACAGTGAGATTGAGTGCAGCTGAGTATTAGAGGGAATGAAATGGCAAGTAATCTGAAATAAAATCAGCCAGGTGCTGAGAAGCAAGACCACTGACAGCTTTGTAGATTAGGAGAAGGAACTTGAAAAGAGAGCCGTTGTGCATGAATAGCCAATCGGCATGGTTTCGGTAGGTAGATGTGGGGAGGATCTGGGTGGGTTAGACAGAGTGCACGTAGCAAAGTTGAAGACTTTCTCTAGAGGGAAGAAGAGTAGATAGGAATGCTAAGGAGGTGGCTTGAGTAGTAGCCACATTTTCTAAGCTTGAGAGGGGCGACAGGAGTTTTGATAGAGTGGATAGCAAGAAAAGGACACATTCGCGGAATGTTCAGGAGATTAATACAAGTGGTAGAGACCGTGGTAGTAATGAATTGTTGTAGGTCACTATCAATGAGGAGCCGAAGATTCCGAGTCTTGGGTGAGGGAGCAAGAAGGACAGTTGGGAAGGAACTGGGAAAGGGGGCGGTATGGATGGCATTTGAAGACAGGAGAAAGATGACTTCTGTTTTTGAAGAGTTCAGCATGAAGCAGTGCAGAGCCATCCAGTTATGAATGTCTTCAAGGTTTTGGACTACAAATCCAATCATCCGTAGGGAAGGCATAGTCATTGTGGGGTATCATGGGAGTCATGGTAAAAAACACATTGAGAGCTGCAGGCTTCCCACGAGAGGATCCACTAGCATCCCCTAGCTCTGGCTCTCCAATCCAGTGCCAGCAGGATGTTTTTAGTGTCATTTCACATTCCTTTACTAACTTCCGCGATGATAGTGAGAAATGTGTCAAGTTTAACTCATAACACTTGATATCTCTATCCTAAGGAAGTCACTCTCTCAAGATAATGTTATATATAAGTTCAAATGGATTCGTGAAAAGCTGAATCCAAAAGATCAAAGTTCTTAAATCAACAATATTATCAATAGAATGAACATCCACTTCCCGATGCCAAGCAATGGCTGGTGTTGATGAGCTAGAACCAAAAGAGTCCTATTGAATGTATTTTCAATTATAGGTACGCTAAAGGAATATTTTATAGCCCCAAATCTCTAAGAATATTCGAGCTGCATTTCGGCCACTATACCTCAACGGAGACTAAAAGAGCACACACTTATCGAGTAGCACTAGCGCACTTCATGTTAAGGAAATGTTGGCATTACAGATAATCCCTCCAACTTTGTCTGCCATTATTAAGTAGTAAACCCAAGTATTTGAAATTCTGCATGTATTCCAAAGATCCACCGGTTCGAAAGAAAGGTATGTGTAACAATTCTGACATTTACATCCGGCCTTATTTATGACTAAACCCACATCTGAATAAACGTTTTGGGCACTCTTTCGAAAGGTCCCCCATAAAAAGAAGAAGAGAAACACAAATGATCTCCTGAGTAAAGCAGGAAGGGGAGTAGATTTGAAATGCACCCAAATAGAAAAAACTTAAATGTGTCCTTTTGCATTTCAGAATTTGAGGAGGACAATTTTGAAGTTCATACTTCTGTAAAAGTTCAAGGTCTCGTATTCAAGAGCACAGGAAGATTCATCCAATTGACTTGCCACCTGATGCGTTCCCATCCAGAGAGAATTGTTCCTGGACCCAAAAGAGATATTCTCGAAGGGTTGGGGAAGACTAGTGGCATGGAAGATATCCATACTTCCCATCAGCTCACGAGTACAAGAGGTGCCTGATGCCCTCCGGATGTGTGAGCTCCCGTGACTGAGGCCATTGGATCTCAACTGAGTCGTTAGCTGGCAGGCTTCAATGTGAGGATCTTTGATCACAGGAGCCGATGTACTCATTGCTGTCATGTCACCCCATGTCATGGGAGACACCTTGAGCCAGTCCTTGTTTTTCCCATGACACCATGACATGCTGGGACTTGTAGTTATCTTTCCCACTGTAAGTATAAGCCTACAAGTCCCAGCATGCAAAGTGAAAGGCCAGGACTGGCTCTATATATTTATTTATTTGCATTTGTTAAGCGCACTTGCAGCCCGTGGACATCGAGGCGCTGTTACAGGAATATGTAAGCATTTTTGATTAAGGTGAACATCAGTCTCTTGGTTACAGAAAGCAGAGATAGTGTGTGAAACAACGGAGAAACAGAGATAGCAGTACGAAGAAAGCACAGAGTGGTTAGGTAGAAGAGTGCATACTGAGCGTGGTCAACTAGATAAAGAGTTTAGTTTTGATGGCTTTCCGGAATGCATAGTGCGAGTCTATCATTCTTAGGTGATAAGGCAGAGCATTCCAGTGGGTTGCTGCGAGTGTGGGGAAGCTGGAGACTCCAGCGCGGGCTTTTCGGGTTTTGGGGGTGACGATCATGTTAGAGTAGCATTTCCTAAGTGGCCTGGTGGCAGTGTGTTTTGTAATTCGCTGAGCAAGGTATGGAGGAGCGAGCTCATGAAGGCACTTGTGCGTGATGGCCAAGGTTTTGAACACAATCCTTTCTTTGACGGGGAGCCAGTGGGCCTGCCTTCTGACTTCTGAGATATGATCTTTCCTGGAGGTTCCGGTGGCTGCTCTAAGGGCGTTATTTTGGGCGAGCTGCAGTTTGGTTAGGTTTTTGCACGACGTCCTTAGAAGCAGGGTGTTACAATAGTCGAGCCTAGAACCAATAATTGCCCTGGCAATTGTGGGCAGTTCTGACGTGAGGGGTAGGGTCTGGATGCGTTAATGACTTTGGAATAGTAAGCAGATGAGGATGCGATGGCTATAACCTGCCTGTCCATGGTGAGGTTGGAGTCAAGGTACACTCCCAATGTCTTAACATTGTTGGAAACCTTAATGAGAATGTTGTCAATCGTGAAAGATGACTACTGTTCACCGAGGTTACCAAGGGTAGTGGGTGACCCAATGAGCAGAAGTTCTGTTTTATCACTATTGAGGCAGAGCCAGTTATCTGCCATCCACGCTTGGATGGTAGAGTAGATGGTAGAAAGTGTTTTAGCGTCTGCCTCGTAGTCTCCCGTGAGTGGGATGAGAACCTGCGTATCATCCACGTAGTTAGTGTACGAGATGAGAAGGGAGTCAAGAATGCTGAACAGGCACCTCGTGAAGAGGTTGTAGAGAGTGGGCGCAATGCAGGAACCTTGCGGTACCCCGCATTTGATGTGGCTGGGGGTGGCGGAGGCCGAGTCGGAGAAGACTCTCATGGCCCTTTCTTGGAGAAAGGAGGTAATCCATTTACAGGCTTTGGGCGAGAAGTTGGCCGCAGTTACCAAGTGGTGGCAGAGTGTGTTATGATCCACTAGGTCGAAGGCATCATAGGACCACCTGGAAGCTATGGTGTTGCCACCATTCCCTCCAGCACTTGGGTTTAAAAACAAAGAAAAATAATCTGGTAACCTGCGCTTAGGAGCAATCATAACAATAGGTTCTTATGAATCCCTGTTTACATTTCTTATCTCCCGCATTCTTTTTTTAGAAATAAAAATGATATTCTTGTTCCATGAACCATCAGTGCAGGTGATACTTTGGTGCCCTCAAGGGAATTTAATTATTTCATTGGTTCTTCTGATCTGGACTGCCTCAATAAAGGGCTGGTTTCTCTATAAATTAATTTAGCATATGCACCACTTAATATTACTTGCCCATGGAGAAGGTCCCAGACCTCTAATGGAATTAAACATGTAGGGATTTGTACACTAACTGGATCTCTACAATTGTGTTTTTACAATGTTTTATCTTTCATTTGTTAACCAACATGTGCATGTGTGCATTTTGTGTTTTAGTGGTGTTTTGTCAAAAGATTGTTTATAAGATAAACATAATATTATATTACAACAATTATTTATCATGTGGGGATTTGTGCACTATTTTTCTCAACTGCATGAGTGAATTTGTTGCAATGTTATATTAACTTTGGTTAACGTGTGACTTCACTGCTCTATCTGATAGAAGGCAGAAATGCTATGCATTTTAGAACCAACACTCAGACCAGGTTAAAAAAGAAAGTTTTAAGATGCTTCCTAAAAGAGAGTGCATTTGTCTGTTTACGCAAAGATAGCACTAAAGTGTTCCATATTTGGTTGCCTAAACAGTGAAGGATCGACCACTCTTCCTTTCCCTCAGAAAGGGAGGAACATCTAGCAGATTGATCTGACTAGATATAAGAGGACCATTTGACGAACAAAATAAAATGTTTTTCACGAAAGGGCTCGAATTGGGACAGTGCAAGCTTATAAACACAATGCATACACTCTTGAAAACAACGTACTTTCTAATTAGAAGCCAGTGCAAGGATCTCAAGCTTAATATGATTGTTTTTTCTTAATTTTAAGAGAGTTCTCGCTGATGCGTTTTAAACTCTTTGCCGGTGTTGGAGTACCAAATCCAGTAAACCTAGATACATACTATTATTAAAATCAAGCCGAGAAAACTACAAGCGAGTTCATCACCATAACTTGATGAGGAAAAGAGAGAAACGGGGGAACGGGCTTACATTTTATTTATAGAAAGAAGCAGATTTGGGCAGTTTGCTAATTTGGCTCTTTAAAGAAAGAGTGTGTTCAACAATGTTCTCCAGATTTCTGACCTCTTATTTAGGTTCTGGACAGTGTCCAAAAGACACTGGCCAGAACAACTGAGGTAGAGGATTTGGATTTATAAAGAGCATCTCGGTCTTGTCCGGATTCATTTTCAGAAACTTAGTGTCCACCCAATCCTTAATTGCCACAAGTAAATTATTAGCTGATTAAAGTTGGGGGTTCTCCTCATGGTCCCATTTTATCAAGATTTGAGTGTCATCAGCATACTTAAAAAAGGTTGAATGATGCCGATGAATGATCTCCACAAGAGGGTGCATACATAGAGAGATTGAACACAGTAGGTGCCAATGCAGAACCTTAGGGTACACAACACGTTACAGGTGAAAATTGTGAAAAGAAATGTCCTAAAGGGACCTGTTGGAATCTGTCAGTTAAAAAAGAACAAATCCACTTCAACACGGTGCCGCGGAAGCCAAAGTCATCTAGTCGGGAAAGCAAGATCCTAAGGGCCACCGTATCGAATGCCACACACAGATCTAATATGATTGGAATATGTGAATGTTTTTTATCAATTTTTCCCCTGAAAAAATCAAGGATGGATGTGGTAATATGCTCAGTACTTCGCAATGACAGAAAAGTTGAATTTGGGGCTAAGATTCCAGCATCTTCTGTGAAAGTCTGTATCTGAGAGACTATCACCCTCTTTCCAACTTTTTTGCTAGGAATGTCAATTGAGAAATGGGGCAAATATTTCCTGGATCGCCTGGGTCCAGAGAGGGTTTCTTAAGAAGGGGTTTTATAACTGATCTGTTCCAAATTAGGGGGGAAATTCCAGAGCTTAAAGAAGCATAAAAAAGATTAAGCATTTTCTCATGAAAAAGGGTATATATATATATATATATATATATATATATATATATATATATATATATATATATATATCACATGGACGCGATAGCGTCCATGTAGTTATGGTTAAGTTGGTGTTTCCATAGGAAGAGCATTTTTGGGTGGCTTATAATTTCGTTCCCTCTGGACGAATCCTCACCAAACTTTGCAAAAAAAAGTATATGGCCCACTCTGAATTTTTTTGCAAAGTTTGGAGAGGTTTGGTCCAGGGGGGGCAAAGTTATAGGTGGGGGTCCCAAAACTTTTGTTTTTTCCCATAGACATAATCGGATTTGGTGTAAATCCGTGCAGTAGTTTTTTTTTTAAATGACCAAAATGTAAGGCGAAAAAATTAGTGATATCTATGTTCGCTCCGCGGACGGACTTCCCGGGTTCACTCCGTGGACAGTGCCCTGATTGGCCGAGCGGCTTGCGTGATGTCCGCGGACATGCGACGTGTTCGCTGAGTGGACGGCGTGGTGCGTGAAGCGCATCAGATTTTCTGTGGCGTCCGCCATCTTGCATTCACGGACGACCGCGGACAGCGCGGTGAAACTTGGATTAAAAATTGTATTTAGTGGAGTGTGTTGGTGTATAAGAGTGTTTGGGGAGGGTGGGGGAGTATGAGATAGGTTCAATGTTCTGTTTTTTTAATGTGCTAGACACTTTTGTTGTGTTTGATTTTTCTGCGGACAACACGGCTGTTCTGAAATGTTCGTGAATAAACAGAATGGATTCGGTGTCAAGTTGAAAGTGTTCTAAGAAAACTCGTGGGGTCCTGGAATGTTCGCAGGGGGTGTCCTGAAGACGTTGTCTGTATTGTTCGTTGTCAAGCTGAAAGTGTTCTAAGAACACTCGCGGTGTCCTGAAATGTTCGTACATAAAGAAAATGGGGGTGTTCTGAGGACGTTGTCCGTATTGTTCGCTGGCAAGTTGAATGTGTTCTAAGAACACTCGCGGTGTCCTGAAATGTTCGAAAATAAACAAAATGGGGGTGTTCTGAAGACGTCCTCTGTATTGTGTGCCTGCTTAGCTGTATCCAATGAGGGAATGGCACAGAGATTGAAGTGGAAATGGTAGAAGGGCTGTCTAAGAGTTATGCGGTCTGCGGACAGGGCGTGCTACATCTGGGGTTTTCCAGCAAATCCAGCATGGAAAGAAGACTGTAGGGATCAGCCAATCAGATGGTGAGGTTGTGAATTTGTGTTCAAAGAGACTGTGTGTAGTGAAGATGGCAGAAGTGTAGAAAGTCAGGGTGTTGGTGCTCGGAGATATGTTTGTGCATGGTTTACAACAGTATGCTCAATGCAGGCACGTTGCAAAGAATTTTGATGTTAAAGGAGTGGAGGTGGTGTGGAGCACTGTGCCTGATTGCAATGTACAGGGAATTGTACAAGTTTGTGAAGATATGGGCAGGATCAACAGTCCCCATGTGGTAGTTTTGCACTATGGTGCTTTCCATTTGGGCTATGTCAGTGCCCCTACTTTGTTGGCAGATTTGGAACACTTGGTTCAAGCAGTAATGAACATCCTTCCAAATGCCAAAGTAATTTTTTCTGGATTAGTACCTAGGGCAATATGGGACAATAGTTCAGTTTTTTGTCCTCAGCAAAACAATGCTAGGTGTGTAATCAACCGAGGCATGTGTGCCTTCATGCTTAGAGCTGGTATGTTATTCTGTAATAATGAGAATATTGATTCCAGTAATGCTGTTTATTTTAAAGAAGATGGCATTTCCTTATCTTTTATGGGAAATGCCATTCTGTTTTGGAATTTAAGGGTTGCTTTGGAGAAGGTTATGTGAAGATTTTAGGAGTAAAGTAAGAAAAAGAAAAAAGAAAAATACAAAATAACAGGTGTCTGTCAAGTATCTAAAAAAAAAAAAAAACTGCTCTTTTCAGAGCCAACCTCAAAGGGGGAAATGGGGCACACTATTTAAATTTACATTCACCACGCTCAGATTTTCGATATGTCCGCGGACATGGTGGTAGTCTGCGGACATCAAAATCACTAGCTAGGGGTTCAGTATGTTCTATGTTACATGTATGTAAAGTCAGGGATATTATGGTTAAGTTGTGCTACTAAAAACATATGAAATTCAGTGAAAAAACTTTGTTAAAAGGGACGTTATGGTTAAGTTGCGCTACTAAAAACCTATCAAATTCAGTAAAAAAACTTTGTTAAAGGGACGTTATGGTTCAAAGTAAAACCGAAAAACCCCTGAAATTCGGCAGTTATGGTAAGATAAGCAACCATAACTTGCGCCACGGTGCACTGCTAATACTAACACCCAGGACATCAAAGATGACATCACAAATGTCATTGATGACATCACTGATGACATCACATGTGCCTTTACTTTTCATGAAAACTCTGTAGGAGGGATTCTTATAATGTTGACCAAAAAGTGTGAAGGATCATTTGAATAAATATCATGAGCTAATTAGTGCATTAAGCAATGTATTGATATAAATAGCATTCTATTAAGAAGTTCGATCCAGTATACTAAGCAACTCATGCAGAAACTTAGGCAGTGTGTGCAGTATACATGATGAAGGTGCAATAGTCATAATCTTGCCATGTAGAATAATGAAATGATAACTGCTTTCTTATTAGAGTTTTGCGTACTGTGAAACATGTAATAAGTAGCTAATAAAACCCACTTAATACATAATTACACTTAATACAGACAAAACACAAAGAGACAACAACATATACAAATATGAGTATATACAGAGACAGAGAATTAAGCAAAAAAGCACAAGTAATAGCAGAAAGAGTTCATAACCTAACTGAGTATCTTTATGCAGAGAAATGATTGCTCTGTTTCAAAGCTGCTACCTACTGTATGTATGTGTATCAAATGATGTCAGTGAACCCTAAGGAAAGGAGTGTGAATACAATGTATACAAATATGAGCATATACAGGGAAGGTATAGTAATAAAAATAAAACTATGAGAAAGTGCTGATAACTCTAATGATTATCTTCATGCACAGAAAGGATTGCTCTCTTTCAAGCCTGTGTCTTCCGCTATATATATGTTTCATATGATATGACTTGACCCTAAGTCTACAAATATAGTACCTTTTCAATTTTTACTTCCTGACTGTTACTGAAGAAAACTATGTGGTTTAGATATGTCAGTAAAGGAAAAAAAGGGAGAGCCAGCCATGTGATGTCATCAGTCATGTCATCAATGGCATTTGTGATGTCATCTTTGATGTCCTGGGTGTTAGTGTTAGCAGTGCACGGTGGCGCGAGTTATGGTTGCTTATCTACCATAACTGCCGAATTTCAGGGGTTTTTCGGTTTTACTTTGAACCATAACGTCCCTTTAATAAAGTTTTTTTTACTGAATTTGATAGGTTTTTAGTAGCGCAACTTAACCATAACGTCCCTTTTAACAAAGTTTTTTCACTGAATATATATATATATATATATTGCAAGCTAGTTTGGGTGGAATTATGTCTAATGGAGATCCTGAACATTTAGTAGATGATAGAAGTAGAGTTAATGACTTCTCATCAAGAGGGGTAAATGAGTCAAAGACATTGCAGATGGAGGTCCTGCGTCATGACACTGCTAAGCATTGTTCCTTGTTGTTCTTTTGCATTCTGATTTTGCCCGTATAACTTCAGTGAGATTTTGGACCTACCTTCCCAGTTTTAAGCATAATTTACAGATTAAAATCGGGTCTTTATTTTCTAGGCAAATTTAATGTCAGGGGCCAATATGTTGGCCTCAAGGTGTTGGCTGTAGAGAGGGAAATGAGTGGTGGCACGTTCTTGCAGACAGGAGGGAAGCGGCAGAGATGTCAGGAATAATCCAATAACACATTATGTCGTGTCACAATGCAGTCTATTTTCAGGTAATGGCGGGACCTTCAAGCCTTGATAGCTTCAAGGCATCACCCCAAAGGTTCTGCCTAGTAGAGGATGAAACCCGGTGGCACAGGGTTCATGCTCATCTACCCTTGTGGATCCATCTTTCTAGAAACAGAAGAGGGGCTCCAGCTAAGATCCTGTCTTCAAAACCCATGATCCTCTCTGGTGAAAGCTGCAGAGATGTAGCAGGCCTGCCGTCATAGTGGATACACACATCTGCCGAGTTTCAGCCAGGTCATTTGCTGGGTCAGTGCTGCAGCCAGGAGGCCGGAAGTGACATGTACAGGGCCAACAGCACATGTTTGGAAAAAGTCTTTGTTGGGTTTTATTTAATTTTCAAATACATCACTTGGCTGCTTACAGTGCCATCACGCCACAGCAAGGCCAGGGGAGATGGGACATAACCAGTCACATGTCAGGCATGTCTTGTGTTCCTCATGTGGCTGACTGTGCCACCCACCACTCTGAGTATTCGGATGGGAAGGCGCAAATAAGGTATTTGGGGCTTGTTATATGCCTCTCCTAGCGTTTTAGTTGGTCGAGGGGAACAATATGAAAGAGTTGGGGGCCTAAAATGACACAGAAAGAGGAAATGTCGGAAATGCATCACAAAAATCAAGGAAAAATAGTACTGCTACTGGCCAGGTCTATTCCCACTGTTTGTCAATGAATGAAACAACTATATCATAGTAATGGGAATCGTGGTATTGTTGGTACTAATATGTGAAATCTCTAAGTTTATTACCCATGAGATTGTCCAGAAAGAAGAAGAGGGTTGAACAAGAAAACTCACATCCAACAATGGTTGTGAATAAACGTGGTTTGTATTAAAATGCATCACAAAACAATGGGGACAGTACAAGTTTGTAATTGTCTGTGGCACAAACAAAGAACTAGGTGGCAGGGGGCATAAGAACAACTGTTCTGTATTTACTCTCCCTTTTGCACAACATATGGTAGAAAAAACAGTTTGATTCATACTTAAGGCAGAAAAAGAAGTTTGAGTCATAGGACAATCTGTGGCGGATGAGTGGCGAGGAAAGCGAGAGTAGGATAAGTGAGAAGGTACTTTGGGCCTGGAGGAAACTGAAGTGTAATTAGAGGAAAAGGGGGGAGGAGGAAGTGGGTGATTTAAATGAAAAAGTGGGTGAGATAGACCTTTAAGGTAATGTCCTCAGAAAAATGAAGAGGGTGGCAGTTACAGCTACCATCCTTACAGGAAGGAAAAACTCAAAGACAAGGAATGGGGGAACTCTTTCCGGAGGCAGAAGCCACCGGAGGATCATGGGGAGTGACATGATGCATCAAGAGCACTGAGCAGCCACATGCTTACACTATCGGCCCCCTAGTGCAAAGAGTGTGGGGGGTGCTTGGAAGTCCTTCCAAGAGCCAAAACTGGGATCAGGTCCTGACCTGGGTGTAGAGAGAAGCAAAAGAGGTAATGAGTCCCAAATAATGAAAGCAAAATGGAAAACGGTCACAAGGCCGTATCCCAAACAATCCAACAAAAGAAAGTGGCCATGAGTCCACAGACACGTCCTGAATTGAGAGAAGGCTGTAAAGAAGGCAAGGGAAAGACGAGCGCTCCCGGGATCAGAGCCCTGTCAGCCTAATACAAAGATGGCGTCTGCCAGGTGTGGCCTCAGCAGGGAGGCAGTACCAACAGCAGAAGAAACATAAACCCTTGCTCTTTGGAAAGATAAAGCCACATTTATGTTTTCACACTGCAAACCATAAAACACACGCCAACTTATAAATGTGACCCAAAAACGCCAAACATTATTATCACCTCATTATCACTAGCACCTCAAGACCTTCCTTTTTTCTTCTGCTTTCTCTCCTCCTCTTCTCTGCTGATCTCCTGGCTGAATCTGAAATTGCACTGGTTACCTGGCCACCCTCTGATATCGGGTCCAGGTCCCCTCCCCGCCAGTTGCACACCTGCACTGCCCCTCTGGCAACCTTTCACTCTGGGACTGTTTCTGTATCCCTAATGCCCCTACTAGCACTTGACAACAGTATATGTCTGCACTTACTGTGCACTTGCCACCAGCTGGCCGCACCTGTATTTATTAGGGCTGTACCGAATACCATATTTAGTATTCGGCCAATACCGAATAGTTTGTCAACTATTCGGCCGAAGCTGAATATAAATGCAAATAGTTGCTTTATTTAATAAATCATGTTCCAAACTTCAAAAAACACACTTATTAAAAAAACCAATAAAGCACCATTTTAAATGCATTGTATGCTTTTATTTCTCTTCATTGTAATTAATGTTGCATCTTTATTTAAAATATAAAAGTCAGAAATAAAGCAGACTAGACCAAAATGAAGGCACCAAATTTACAGAATATTGTTGCATATTCAATGCCAGTTAAAGTAGGAGGCTTCACAAATCCAAAAGGACTGCCTTTGTGAATCAGATGCATTGCATTCTCTATCAAGTTGCAAAGTCAATGTGGTCGAGTTTCGAAACTTCTTTGCAGCTCACATAGAAATGTATAAAATGGTTCATGTCGGCTCATGCAGGACACAAGTCAAGAGGGAATTTGAAATGCCTGAACTCCATCTCACAACTATTCACCCCACCCAAACAAGAGCTGCTCACTTTTCACTTATCCTAACCACTCTTTCCCGACAATACACAAAAATATGCAACTTATAATTTCCTGATAAAATATCAGATAATGTTAAACTCAGGACTCAAGTCCTTAAAAAAAGAAAAGGGGGGACTATGACGTATGCAATGGGAAGTGACATGACAGGAACTGAAAGTATCTATGTACATTTCTTTCCGTTTGTTTTTTCCAACTGAAACAAGTGCACACTGCATATAAACATTTGGCAAAAGAAAAATGTTCCTGTATTGTTGCAGGCTAAGTATAAAAGATGAGTGCCTTTTTTGTCTAAGAATCTGTAACAAAACATGCCCTTAAGAGCAGATTACAATATAAGATATTTTTCAGCTGTGTGATAGCAATTTGTCTGGTCTAATTCTATTCAGTTTTGCAAACTGAAGTCTATATTTGCATTTCTGAGTTCATGTGCATTGTATTCAAATGAGAATGTCAAAGTATTCGGCAAGAGCCGAATAGCAAGAAACTATTCGGCCGGAGCCGAATAGCTTTTTTTCAGTCGGAATTCGGCCGAATACTTACTCAAAGCCGAAGTTTGGTACACCCCTAGTATGTATTGTCTTTAATTTACAGTTATCCTATGTACTGCACTGCCCCCGCCCCTATCCCCCTGCACTTTTCCCCTTCCCCCATCGCCTGCACTTGTGCGATCTCAATGTCCCCTGGCCTAGTAGGATCGTTGTCTCTGTCTTCCCCCTGTATCCCCTCCCTTGCCTCGTCGCGCCTTGAAACACTTGTTATAGGTGCGTTATAAATGCCATATCATATCAAACACGTGTACAAAAATGATTTCGCTTTAGGCAATTATATTTCATAAAGCTGCACATAACTAATTGTGATTCTAGCCCGTGACAGGTGGATCAGGTGGAACCGTAAATCTCTGCCCCCAAGGGCGCCATACAGTGGTGGGGAAGCCCCATAACGCGGACCTTCCCTCCATATCCTTCGGAGGCGATCCCAGGAGGCACCGTTGTTTTTGACCAGCTCTGGCCACACCCCCCTTTGGGCCTTCACCCACCCAATGGGAGGCAGAACGTGTCCTCGTCACTGCACTCTAGCGGCTTCAGGGTCCCCTGGAAGGAGCTGCTCAGTGTCTCCTTTGTAGCCCTATGTCGGCTGTGACTGCCCCTAACAAGTCAAGGGAGGCTGCTTGCTGTAGCCACGTTTCTGCCACTGTTTTGGCACCACCGGCCCCGGTGTTGGTGGGGGGGACTCGCTTTCAAAGTGCTTTTGCAGTCATCCCCGGGAACAAATCCTGAGTGTTGCGCCACTCCCACTATGAAAGAAATACCTACTGGCAGTCCTGACTGGGACATAGTCAGAACGCCAGCGTAGCACGAGGCAGAGTCATCAACATGGAGCGCCTGTAAGTTAACTACTGCCAAATAAAGCAGCTGCAGCCTTCTTCTATGTTGTCAGAGTCCAACATTGGGGTGGGGGTGGATTTCGCCTGGGGGTGGGGGTGCAGAGGCCAACAGGGAGTGATTTGCTATGACAGGGTAAGAGAGGAGAAGCACTGATGAAGTCTGATTCTCTGAGCCAAAGGGCAAAGTGTATGCTATTGCTTCTAAGTGTTGGTCCTGTGGGCTTTGCCTCAAACACCTTTCCCTTTAACCACGGAATACTAATAATGTCACACTTCTCCACCTCCCAATACTAGGAACGACCCAACGCAAGCCTTTTTTTTGTGAATAGAGCACCCTCTCCCCCTGTCAGCTTAATCAAAAGGACCCAGCTCCCCACCCCCACGCCCCTCATTCCTCGGTGGGCCGCTCCCCTCCCATACGCCTGCTTGTCCCTGTTTAATGTCCCATCTGCTATCACCTCCTTCCTGCTCTCTGCTCAGCTGACCAGTGATACATCCCAGGCGCGCAGACTGATGAGAAGTGCACGTGTGCTGCTCCTTCCGCTTCAGGTCCCTGCCAGGGGGGAGCTTCCGTTCAGAGACAGGCGCGAGCAGCGCGCGGGATCTGCACAGCTTTGCCGTGTAAGAGGCTGTGGTAACTTTCAGTGACCCAGACCGGAAGAATGAATCTGCCCACGGTGACTGACTCTACCACAGCTCTACCGGCCTTTGAAGTGGCTTAACAAATGCAAACCGCCATATGCGCCAATAGGCCTCAGTGCGGGGGCAAAGGGGGTCCTGGGTACCAGCCCTTTGCCCGCTCTCTCCCTCGCCCCTGCGTCATAACCGCCCCCTGATACATGGACACATTCTTCACCCGGTCACCCCATTGTGGAAGTTCAGCTTGTCTGCTCCATTCCAAACGCGCACATGATGAAAGAGAAACAGGCAGCCTCCTCCACCGCTCCCTCTGGCTACAGAGCCAGAGGCCTCCCCTCCTGCTCGGGGGAGGCGTGGCAGGGTAAGTGCACGGCCATGTAACTCTCCGCGGGAGCTCTTCCCCCAGAGCACAGAAAAGGGACGGTAACAAGGCAGCGGAACTTGCCACCTGTGCAGTGACTACACCATGCAAGCCAGGGCTTAGGGTCCTGCATGCGGGATAGTGCACCTGCTGCGGCGATGCTCAATAGCAGCATTGCGGAAAAAGCTGTGTTTACCATTAATCGGTCGACTTTGGCAACCGCTTTGCTTTCCCTCCCTTCTCCCGTCCCGAGCCTTTAGAATTTGAAAGTGAACCAAGAGGCTATCTGCCAAGTGAGGGAATATCTATTATTGCCGCCCATGTGCGGCTATAAACAGACACCGTGCAGCAACCCTGTCACCGCGCCTCATCAGTCCCAGTGCACAGCGCCATGGCGGCATGCAGGCCCAGACTGCCTTATCCCGCCTTATCCTGTCCCTAAAGCAACTCTCCGCCAGTATGAGCAGTGCCCCTATGCGGCCCCCACTCTGACTACGCGGCACTTACAGTGGGAGGGGGGATTCGCTCCAAGGGTAGGGCCCAAGAACGCAAAATAGCATACGCACACACAGAGCCACAGGCAGAGAAATAACTACTAATCGTCAAAGAAACGGGCACAACTTGTCTCGCGTTTAAAATAGTCCGCAATCAGTGCGTTATTATTAACGTTAGAAGGTCGAATTAGTGGGGAGGAAGCAGAGTGCACCTGCTTCCATCAAGATGATGGCCACCTGCAGGGACGCCCGGGGCCTATCGCATTTCTAAGGTGACCTGTGGTCCAGGGCGGTCCCTAAGATTTGCAGGGCTCTGGGGGGCGGGGGGGGGGCAAAAGATGTGTGGGGCCACCTAATTTGCGTAAAGAGTGGCATCGGTGATATCACACAATTAGTCTTTAGTACGCAAGGTACCATGGGAAGTTAAATTAAAAATATGTTACTGTGCGTAAGGTAGTAGACAAATACACTTTGGCGTCCAGTTTATGAATTGCCAATGTTAACATTTCCTTCCTGGCAATATCAGGAGTGAGGGATTTTTTTGAAGTAGCAGACAGCTGAATACCTAGTGCAGACTTATCATTTTTTGCAGATAAGGCATAGTGTGATGAAGGTTGGCACAGCACTCACTTTGGTCTTTTGAAACTTTGGTTTAAAGGCACTATCTGCGGAAGGAATTGCAAAAATATGGTGATTGTTTGTATTTCTATTGTGTGTATATTTGGGCATATTGTTCAAATTAGCAATGTGCTTATATTTCAGATAAGGATTATTTTGACTCTCAAAAAAATAATAGCAAATAATAACTACATCATAGGGCCTCATTCCGAGTAGGGCGGTAAGGGATACCGGGCACCGGTAAGGAGACCGGTGCCGGTAATCCCTTACCGCCCTACTACAAGGTCCCTTAGCGGGTCCCTCCTTTAACACCTGATCTGACCAGGCGTTATGGACGGGACCCCTTAAGGGACTTCAGAGCTAATAACGGTACCGCAATTTGCTGTACCGTTATTAGCGCCTTCCCCATTCCCATTGAGCCCTCTGGGGGCTCAAATGGGAATGGGGAATGTTTTCTTTAATGGGGACTTACCGGTCCCGCAAAGGTCGGACTACACCAGTAAATCCCCATTGAACCACACCGGTGCCGGTACCGTTATTGGAGGCAGTCATGGCGCAAATAGCGCCATGACTACCTCCAATCTCGGAATGAGGCCCATAGTGTTCATCACTTCCACTTTGTTAAATGCATGAAAGGTATCTTTTAAAGGTTGTGCAAATAGGGTGACCATTGTTGGAATGGAGGGCAAGTGGATTCTGTGTTTAAGGCCTCAAATATAAGTCTGAAGTGAACTGGTGGAAAGAGCTTGTAGTTAAAGCCATAAGCAATGTGGAGACTCTTGACATATCAATAACATTTGTTGAATATGCAATTTTGGTCAGCCATCTGGGGATTAGGGTAACATTGTGTATGTAGTTTGAACATATTTGTGTTGTTACATTTTACAAATGAATAACAAATGACCTATGCTGATACAGGCTTCATTTTTGCATAAAATGAGAATATTGTGTACTATTCAGGCACTCCACTCTTCATGAAATACTGAAGTTACGCAAACATTTAGATTTATTGTTGTCAGACGCGAAGAACATGCTTATGACTCACATAGTTGGAGGACTGACATATGCACTCCTTTGCCACACAGAAACTGCAAGATGCACAAGAATACATATGAACTGCTTGCCGATGCTTAAACACAACTAACATGGGTGGTCATGTAAATCAAGATGGAAGCCACAAGTACATTGGAGTGAATGGAAGGAGCAAAATGGACTCGAGACACCGAGATGAACTGACAGGCTGATCTTACTGAAACACGCAGACAGGGCTTCCGGTGCAGCCACCGTGCACAGCCTTGCCAAGGACACAAAGAGAGGGAATGTTTCAAGTCAACAGAAAAGCTAGGACACCTGCAAGGAATACAAACTGAAAATCCTCATAATTGCAAGCAGGAGCAATCAATTCTGTGGTCCCTACACACATGATTTGAACTGGCAAGACAGAGCCTATTCATTCGAGTCAGACTGAGGTGGCTGAATGTTCTGTCTCAAGGACTAGGAGATGGGAGATAGTAACTTGTTGAGAACATGCAGCACCTTCAGGGCCGTTCTCATCACCTTGAATAAGTTGCACTTGGCCCCGTAACTTTCCAAAACTCCAAGGAAATCTTCTCACACTAACCTGTAGCATATGTGCTTGCAACATTTAGAGGTGGTCACAGGAGGAGCCACCAGATATGTTTTACCCAATTGCCACACTAAGACCTTATATAATGTGTATATAGTTTACCTTACTAACCAATCCCGATCCACGTTAAGTTTTGTAGGATTCATTTTATGACGTCATAAATTAACAAAACTGGACGACAGGCTCAAGACCGACAAGCGAGTGTGGAGAATGCTGCATTGTTCATACTACAATCCCTGTCATTGAATTTCCAATAAAGGCAGTAAAATGCTGTCCGATGGCTGGATCTTCCATTTTTTGGTGCAGGGGATTTCTTTGGCCCAGTTCCTCTTGCCTATAATTGGGGAGATTGATAATAATTCCGCTGCCTGTAATTCAAGAGGCAAACGCAGGACTCACTATTGGCCTGGCACCCAAAGTCGCTATTGCTGTAGAGTTCAGAGTCGAACATTGTGCTCTGAGACAACATGCACTGACCAATCACACACAGCAGGGTGCTTTGCACAAGGGTACCTGGCGAGAGTTGAGAGCACAATAGACCAGAGTAGCTGTCATATTGTACCTTACTGGGGGTGAAAATCCCTCACCCAGACGGAAAGAAGGTGAGGGGGAATTCCCCCGAGGGACCAGCTTGCCCTAGCAGACTGATGAGTTGGATACTGATAGAGGAATTCCCTGTGGTGGTTTGACCATGGAGGGAATGAAGTGCTTTCAGCGTCTTTCTTTTCAGTTTGGGCTATAAGCCTAAGCTATTGCATTTGAGTACAGATGGGGAGAAATGGCATATGAGGAGGGACACAGCTTCTAGGTGTTTGGTTGTTTGCCCAGACATTGACTGCCCATTTCCTTGCTAATTCCTATGAACATACCCACCCAGTTCCTGCCCAAAACACCTCCTGGGAATGCTTTGAGATCACTTTAAACAAGCCTTAACATCAAACTTTGCACTCAAAGTGCCAGTGTGTTTTCTCATAGCAGTCATTTGAGAGTTAATGACTTCACTGGAATTGTGAACCCGCCACTGGTTTAATAAAAAATGCCTTAACCAGGTCGGCTTTCAGCCACTCGATTTATTATAAGCACTATGCGTGTCCTTCACTGAAGTCCTGGTAAAAAAACAAGCATTGGCCAAGCTAACAGTTTTGGCTTGCGTACAAATATTAGGCATTTGCCAGGCACTGCTATTAGATACCCAGGTACTCGCACCATGTTGCACCTGCAATGGGCAGTTAATACCAGTATGTCAATGCATAGCAAGTACCTTTCCTATGCCACCACAAAAACCCACTCTGTTGGCACTGCCAGTGCTTGTTTGCTTTGCCCCCTATGCCTGCTGCTGCAGCCTCTTATGCTGCCCTGATTCTGAATGAGCCCACTCCCAGCCCTGTGCTGAATTGACATTGTTGTCTACTTGGCAGGACCGCCCCAAACCTCTAATTCCTTTATCACATGACAGACCATTGCAGCATTATTAAGTCTGAACATCAGCACCGAAAGCACTGGGTGGCCAGTGTCTTAAGGGCCCTGAGGCCTATGTAAATTGTTGACAATCAGCAGCATAATTCTGCAGAGACATATTGGTTTGTGGAAAGATCTGCCGGTCAAGTGGCACAGCGAGTAGAGCGCTCGCTTTAACATCAGTGCAGAGCCTGCAAACGCAGGTTCGAATCCCGGCAGCGCCAAACTCAGCGTTTCATCCTTCCGAGGTCGATAAATGAGCACCACACACCGTGGGTAATAATAAGCAGCGCTCAGATACCTGAGGGTTCGTAGCGCTATATAAATGCCAAATTATTATTATTATTATTATCTTCTCCCTTTGTGTGGAAAAGACAGTATCACTGGTCCCCGCTCCTTTGTACCATTCCTGACGAGCAAAAGGCAGAGAGTGAGACAGGGACGTCATTTAGGGGTCGGCAAGGATCGCACTTGCGACCCCTGAGTTCTCCCTTGCTACCCCTAAAAAAAAGACTTTTAAAAAACTTTTTTTTTTTGCAAATCGAAGCTCCTGGGCTGTGGCCAATGCCATGTGGCACTTGGTTTCTAGAGTGGATGGCTTTCTTATTTAGGTTTCTTTAAAAAAAACAGGGAGTTCCACAAGTGTGACACTCTGAGCAGTGACCCTAAATAAGAATGAATAGGAATAACAAATAATTTGTCTTTCTGGAATTCTATATAATAATTGCTAGACTCATTAAATGTTTATTTCAGGTACACTTCACTGGATAAGTCACTGATTTAGTCTGTGCTTAAACACCTCAAATTCACAATGCTGACAAAATACTCCAAAAAGCATTTAAATAAGAATAAGCATACATTTCGGACTATGTATTTTGCTTTTTGTAAGTTGCAGTCATAGCATGTTTTTTCTGCCGATACAATCTTGTATGAAATATTTGTTATGTTATAGTAACCATATATTTCATACTGTACTTAGGAACAATGCTATGTGATGCCACTTCCTGTTTTGTCAAGGGGTAAAAGGTTGTTTTCCATCACTTCCCGTGACGTCACTTCAGGGTGAGGTCAAATTACATCACTTCGGTTGATGCCATCAGACGTCAAGAGTCATGTGATTTCACTTGCGCTACCCCAGGCATTTTGGTGAAATTACGTCCCTGGAGTGAGACCTCCACGACAGTCCTTCCCCAGAACAGATATAGCTAACATTAGGCATCACTTATAGGCTGTCAATGGCATGGGCTTCCCTTAATGGACCTTTTCTTGCCGGTGCATGTGCAAGTGATTGTTGCCACTGAAGGAAACTGCTGCTAGATATTTAGTTCCCGCCTGACTTAGAAGATCCTAGCTAGCCAAGCCCCTCCAGCTATTAGGTAATTCCCCGCTGGCCACCTGGTGGCATGCCGTCCAACTCCTGCTCATCAGTTCTAAATTACAGCGCTATCTTATTGTCCCTTGCCCAGTATAAACTCTTCTCAAGCATTAGGGAAGTTAGGCCAATACCCAAGTAATCAGAATTCGGCAGCGCGTGTTGCACTGCTCCGGATTTGAAGTAAAAGTGTCACGTTCCCTTGTACCACAGCTTTTCGCAGAAAACCTGCTGGTCCCACTAGTTTCTTAGTAATCTTCAGTGTATGTGAGCGCCTGGTAACACGGATGGAAATAATGCCTCGCCAGATGATCAGCTACAAAACCCCAGGCAACTGTCCTGATATCAAAGGCGCAATGCCCTTAATATGTAGTGCCTCAGCGGGCCGCACAACCCATTGTATACAGTACTTTATCACCTGTATGGCACTCGCCATTGGGGCATTAAACAAGCACATTGTTGGTGAACTAACATACCCATCATTGTGGCACCAACATACTCATCATTGGGGCACTAACATAGTCATCGTTGGGGCACCAACATACCCATCGTTGGGGCACCAACATAGTCATCGTTGGAGCACTAAGATGCCCATCATTGGGGCACCAAAATACCCATTGTTGGGGCACCAACATACCCATCGTTTGGGCACCAACATACCCATCATTGTGGCACTAACTCACCCATTGTTGGGGCACCAACATAGTCATCGTTGGAGCACTAACATGCCCATCGTTGGGGCACCAACATACCCATCGTTGGAGCACCACCATAGCCATCGTTGGAGCACCAACATACCCATCGTTGGGGCACCAACATACCCATCCTAGGGCCACCAACATACCATCGTTGGAGTACCAACATAACCATTATTGTGGCACCAACATACTCATCATTGGGGCACCAACATAGCCATTAATGCAACACCAACAGCACATTAATGTTTCTGTTTCCCCTATAGCCAGTAATGTCATTGCAAGTCAACATCTCCATGCTGGCTGCACCAATAAGTGCCAATGGCGCAGTCATGTTTGCTTTTCCCCTGTAGCCAGTAATACTGCTGCACATAAACATCTGCATGCTAGCTGCTCCAATAGGTGCCAGTAGTGTCTAGCCCTTATCAACACATTCATTTTTGCTTTTTCCCCCATAGGCGGTAATGCCATTGCAAGTAAATGTCTCTATGCTGGCTTCTCCAATAGGTGCCAGCAGTGTCCCAATCTTATGAACACAATCATGCTTTCTTTTCCCCTGTAGCCAGCAATGCCATTGCACATACATATCTGCATGCTAGCTGCACCAATAGGTGCTAGTGTCACCACCTTAACAACATATGCATGTTTGCTTTTCCCCTTAGCCAGCAGTGCCATTGCAAGTAAACATCTCCATGCTGGCTGTGACAATAGGTGCCATTAGTATCCCCAACTTATCAACACATTCATGTTTGCTTTTCCCCTATAGCCGGTAATGCAATTTCATGTCAACATCTCCATGCTGGCTGCACGAATGGGTTCCAGTAGTGTCCTGCTCTTATCAAAACATTCATGTTTGCTTTTCCCCTGTAGCCAGTAATACCACTTCACATAAATATCTGCATGCAAGCTGCACCAATAGGTGCCAGTGTCACCACCATAGCAACACATTCATGTTTGCTTTGCCCCCGTAGACAGCAGTGCCATTGCAAGTAAACATCTTAATGCTGGCTGTGAAAATCGGTGCCATTAATGTCCCCACCTTATCAACACATTCATGTTTGCTTTTCCCCTATGGCCAGTGATGCCATTGCAAGTCAACATGTCCATGCTGGCTGCATCAATAGGTGCCAGCAGTGTTCCGCCCTTATCAGCACATTCATGTTTGCTTTTCCCCTGTAGCTAGTAATGACATTGCAAGTCACCATGTCCATGCTGACTGCACCAATAGGTGCCAATGACACATTCCTGTTTGCTTTTCCCCTGCAGCCAGCAATGCCACTGCACATACATATCTGCATGCTAGCTGCACCAATAGGTGCCAGTGTCACCACCTTAACAGCACATCCATGCTTGCATTTCCCCTGTTGCCAGTACTGCTATCGCAAGTCAACATCTCCATGCTGGCTGCTCCAATAGGTGGTAGTAGTGTCCCCACCCCTGGACTGGCCACCAACACAAAAGGAGAACTACAATTTGACAGTGGCTAGCAACACTACACTTCAGTAGTGAGAAAACGGGAGCCGGCGGGGCATCCTTCACATGCCCCTGGCCTGGATAGAAGCGGTGCACATGTGGCTGTGGCTGTCGAGTAGGTTAAACGCAAAGGGGCCTGTTCTCTAATGGCTATACAACACATTTCCAGGGCAGTCTCTGCTGCCCAATCCGGTGATGCATGTGGCTGCACATTGAAAGGTTGCTGGTTTGAGCCCACCATGGAGTGGCAGGAGATCTGGTTCAAGTGTTCATTTAGAATTACACGACAATTGTTACATGTGTTTAGATTTAATCCCGCGACAGTTGGGACAAAAAACGCGGCGTGTGGTCACCCTAACAAAGTGCACACTGGGCATTCAGTGAACTACCCAGAAGCCGTTATTACTGAAAGCTGCACCTTGGCCCGGCCCTGCACGCTGCCTCGTTCCTACCCCCTGTCCATTCTCAAAGCACACCATCCCCGCACTAGACCACATGGTAAGCAATTCTTCTAAAAGCTGCAGGGCTGGCCATGCACAATGTGCCGGAGCGTTGCGACAAGTTCCAATGAATTGTGTAACAGAAACAACCGTTATCAAAATGCAAAGGGGCAAAGGGGTCGGTTAGGACCCTTATATGTATAATAGCAGTAATCATGGTAACTATGGGATAAAGTACCCTCTATTGTACGCTGCCAGGATATTGCATCTGCGTTCCTCCATTCATGACCAAATAGAGGAACCGGGCCAAAGGTAACTTGCAATATTTCTTTTCAAATACGGTAGGGAGTATTTTATTCCTTATAATACGTGGCCAAACATTGTTATCCCCTTCAATACCTGCGCTCCAGCTTAATCTATTGGAAGAGAATGTCCAGACATTGATACAAGTGGAAAATGTAGAATTTCTTTGGATTAAATAAAATAGGGGAGGGGGGGTTCAGACATAACATCCCATGCCACGTATATATTAAAGAAAATGGCATGGTGCAAAATGAGATATAGCAGTGCAAACACTTAACATTGGATATTCATTCTTAGATCACATTTAGGATTGGGCCGTAAAACAAAAACACATGCATTTAAGACCCAACCAGTGGGGCACTGGTCGTTGTATATATATATACAAAACACTGTGTTAGTCCAGGAAGATGGCATACCACTAATGTTCATGTTTTTACTGAGCCCAGATTGAGCTTACAGGCAGTGCACCGGATCACAGTTACAAGTGGCCACATCACTGTGTCCACATTACGTGTGCCACCCATAACGCAGGAACACAGCTTCACAAAAGTTGGTCTACGTGCACTTGGTCAATAGTTCTTTCACTTGTTAACCAATGAGCTTCTTTCTGTCCATATGCAGGGTAAGCACCACCCGACATACCCGGGGGCCACATCTGCTGTGTGGATATTGGCTGGCCCATGCAGGGAGGTCTTTGCATCAGCTTCTGTGCGGCAGCCCACCTCACTGCAGCAACGGCGTCCGCTCCTCTTATTGTCTCCCCCAGGCTAGCGTATTAATGGGGAATGGCGGAGCAGGCTGGAGGTCCGGGCCCCGTTCCATTTCCACTCCTCTGTGCAGGATTTTGATTTATTCCTCTGCGGCCTTTCATCAATACTGCAGAGGCCATTCTCCCTTAAGCGGAAAACCGCTTCTCTCATTGCGGCAGAGGGCTGCTTTCTCCCCCCGGGCAGGAGATCTCCAGCATCGATGATGGCGAGCGGTGTAAGCCATTCCTTCTCTCCCTGCTGCGGCGGTGTGGGCCACTCTTCCTCTCACAGCATCAGGGCCAGCCCTAGTGGCAGCAGCGCCTTGGGCAAATTGGCGCTCCATACCCCAACACCCTCCCCCCCGGTCGAACAGGGGGAGATGCGGGGGGGTGGGAGGGCAGGAGCACCACATTTGTTTTGTCCCTCTCTGCTCCGGCGCCTCGCAGGGGATTAATAACTGGAATAGGACGCTCATGCATGCTAATGCATCAGCACCCTATTGTTATTAAATACGCCGAGCCGCAGCAGGTGCATTTAATAACAAGAGGACACCTGCTACACCTTTTCTCACTATGCCAGCCCAGGGCAGCCCTTAAAAGACTCCCCCGACCTGGCGTGGCAGGGGGCTAATGGCACCCTGGGGGGCATGGCGTCCTGGCAGTCGCCCGTCCTGCCGCCCACCCTAAGGCTGGCTCTGCCCAGCATGAGCAGTTTTCAGGGCCGGCTCGACCCAACACAGTCTGTGCATTCTAGCCCGCACCAAGCAAGGACTCCAGTGGTGAGCGCCGGAGCTCCATGGGACCTCGTCGGCTCACCGACGGTTGTGAGAGCTGACCTGACAAACATTTGAGGCACACAAAAGCATGCTCTGGGGACTCAATGGCATGCGCCAGCTCAACGCAGGACCTCGCCCGGTTGACCGACGGTTGTCAGGGCAGGCCAGACAAAAGAGACGAGCACTGTACATCGGGTGCTCATAGGGGCATGGACCAGCCACGCTGGTCTGCACATGGGTTACGTCAAGTCCTCGTCGCCATTATTATGGGGCACCGGATAAGGCCGAGCCCCCTCCTGCATACATGCTGGACGCATACACGGGAGCTCTGGAGTTCTGTGGGTAACTGCCACACGTGAACCTATGCAGCCCTTTTATTGTACTGCAACCGTGACACTGCACGAGCCTTGGGGGGGCGTAGAGACATAACACACACCACAAATGTAATTATTTCTAGGTGAGAGAGGTTTTTAGTGCACCAGGGAACATCAAAAAGTCAGTCATGCTGCAAATCTCAACACAACAAACCTTCAATCTCCTGTTTTTTTTATTGAATTGAAGTGCTATCAGAAGATATTGTCCAGAAGAACGCCAAAAATACACAGCACTGCCTTCTCGTCTATGAAAGAGGTGGTCAAGACTTGCACATAAATACCGGGCAAAGACTCTTGAAGACCACACCGTGAGGGCCCTAGTAGCAATACCCCCTGGCAGCCAAGAACAGTGCAGCCTGACGGGAGTGGCTGCTAAATGGTCCACCTGGTGGCAAGCATCGGCCTCTCACCATCTATTCCTGGGCGTGTTTAGAGAACAGAACACCTGGGCCGTGGTTCAGCACCACGGAGAGCTCTGTACCTGATGAAGGTCCCAGGTCTTTCTGCTCCCCACACCCCTCGCCTCAGACAGGAATGAGGCAGAGGCCCTCCTAGACCTCCCTCTTATCGGCTCCATACTTGGCATGGTGAAATGCAACTATGGGAACAGGTTTGGAACTGGGGATTTGAACGAGGAGAAGATGGCAACACAGCCCCCCTCGATTCCCTGGCCCCTCGCGTAGTGCCACTTGCTCCATCGGGCTACTCGGTGTCAAGCCATATAACCCTCCCTCACTGCCACTCGTGCGCTCTCGCACTCTGGCAGGCTTCAGGCCCTTTCTCATGGTCAAACTCTGCCTTTTCCCACTTTCAAGGCGTGTGGCCTTTATCCCTTCAAAAGATAAGTCCGCCCTGGCATTCCAGTCATGGTCACTTTCAGGCTGTGAACCCTCTCTGTCCATCAATCCTTTGCACTCTCTGTGAGACCGGTCTGTCTCACTCTCTCGCTCTCTCGCTCTCTTTCTCTCTCTCTCTCTCTCTCTCTTTTTCTCTCTCTCTCTCTCTTTCTGCTACGCCAAGAATCCCCCACGCTGTGGTGTGATCCATCCCTCACATTCAGACCATGAGGCTCCTGCTATCACACCCTGGCCCCTCCCTCAATGTGGTGAGGCACATGGTTCCTCTATCAGATTTTGGGCCCTCTCTCTCTCTGTCACAGGCCCATGTCCCCTCTCTGGCTGATCCTGACCCCCTCTCAGTATCACGCCCATGGCGCCTCCCTCTGTCCGATCCTGCACCCCTGTCAGTATCAGGCCCATGGCGCCTCCCTCTGTCGATCCTGCACCCCTGTCAGTGTCGGGCCAATGGCCTGCTCCCTGCCTGATCCTGGCTTCTATTTAAGTATCAAACAGTGGTTCTTCACTGCCCACAGTCCCTCACATTGTCGAGACTGACTTTTACATAGTCACCCCCATCTCCTTCGCCTCCTGAGGACAGTTCTATAGACCCTTACATTCACAGTTAGCATACCAGCAGCGAACATGCCTCTTACTGCTCCCTCATTTGAAGACTGCCTTTCTCCTTGGACTCACTTTCACCCTAATACTAAGTGAAATGCGTCCAACAGTCGGGCGAGCCACCCAGTAGCCCTTCACTGGCCCCTTTGGCGACTCGGCAGGGTGAGCAGGAAGCGATGCACTCGCAGTTTAAGCAGGCCGTCCCAGTTGGGTTAGAGCAGGTGACCTTTTTCGCAAAAGCTAATTACGACAGCACAGGCGATGCGCCACTTCTCTCACAGGACACACACACGTGGGTTCTAGCTTTGTTACTTGGTCCAGGCGTGTGTGGTTGTCTTTGTGTAGTGTTGTATGCTGTCCTTCTCTGTGTTTCCTGTTAAGGATGGACAACAGCACGGCAGGCTTCTCTCACACGGAACAGATATAAGATAGTGCCACTGTGTGCCAATTTGTTCATAGAAAGACATGGTTTGGCGCCATTTTAATGAGTGCCACTTGGATCATTAAATTAATGTGTGACCCTGTGGCTTCTATGAGGTGTCCTGCGCAAGTTCGCAGAAAGCTGCATATTTTGTGTAGGCCGTTATTCCACTTGGGGCTTTTGGCCAAAACCAAGGTTTGCTAGATTTCTATGAAAAAAACAATATCCTATGGAATGAAAATAAACTGGTGGAACACGTTTTTATAACGTGGTAGTGGAAACAAAACAAGGGGGGTTTACTTTTGTATTGTCAGTGGTGCTTTCTTGTAATCTGTGAATTCGTTTTATGTATGGGTTCTTTCTTGCCATGGGTGGGGACATTATTCCTACCTTCATTTGAAGACAAAAAACGAATAATAATTAAATAATAAATAAAAGAAACGCGACTTTTCATCAATTTTGACAAATTTGAATTTCGTTGGCATGTCATGAAATGGAGGGTATTGGCACCTCCCATCATCGGGGGAGACCAGCTTCACCCCAGGAGAACGTGGTGTTTTCCGTGAGCTGCCCCCATCCCCCACTCCCTTGGAGAAGAAGTCGATAGCATAGGAGGGAGGGAGCACCTGCGTCTTGAGCGGGCGAGGGATAAACACGAGAGGAGAGAAACAGGACAGATCCTATTCTGACCGTGGGGCCTCTCGTGCTTTTATCGCAGGCTGGTTCGGTTTGAGTTCTCGCGTGAACTCCCACTCTGGGCGCCGGCTTGGTGTGAGAACTGAAGCGAGGCGGGTCATTTCTGCCGCCCGCCGGGACTTCGTGCACTGGGCCCCTTCTGATGCAGCGCCCTTTCTGTGGGCATCGGCCTGGTCTGGTTTGTGTTCGTTTTCGGTTGTTGCAGATTCAAGGTAGGAAAAGGGAAAAAAACCCTGGGCGGGGGTGCCTGATAAGTACATTACAAGCCTTAGCAGACTCTGTGGGAGCCGCTCTATTTTACATATGGTTGGTGTGGTTATAAAGGGGGAAAAAACATAAACCCCCTCCCCACACTCATATCAGGCGGGACTGGGTGCCGCTTCTCTGTAACTATTTTCAATCCGAAATTTTGCTCAGCGCTGTTTCTTTTTTCCCCCCGCGTCTCACAAGGCGAGGGTAGAACTTGTAAAAATGAACATGATGCAGGGTTATTATCAGCCTGTAAGTCATATGACATTCTTCCTGCTAGTTGCCGCTGGTTTTTGTTATAAAGGTAAGTGAGGCGTTGATGGTTTAAACGTAGTTTATTGGGCAACATAAAGCCCGGACCCAGCCAGCTACTCCAGCATCCCAACGGCTACTGGAACCTGGAATCCTGGGCGTAGACAAACAAGTGACGCCCCCCAGGATTCCAGATGGCACACTAATACAACACCCCCCCCCCTTAATGTAACAACAAAACACAACAAGAAAGAATAATGCAAAGGATACACCAAACAAACGAAATGCACCAACACACCCGACACATACACTAAGCCCCCATCCCGCACACACACACACAGCACACACTAAAAAGGGGTGGGCCAGGAAACAATTACGGACCATCCAAAACGTAATCCCTAAACCTCACAGGCACCCTTCTCTCACCAACGGGATATCCACACCCTGCCACCGACTCCCTTTCATCCATCTCCTGCTCTTGTGACTCTTCCACCGCTACCGCCTCACCATTATTCCTCCCACTATCGGTGGACGTCTCTTGTACAACGCTGGCCCCGCTGTTACACAATCCTTGCGCAACACTGGCCCTATAATTACGCCCCTCCAACGCAACACAATAGAAATCATCCACCACAGTACCCGAACCACTAACAGCATACGGGTTTCCCACAATAGGCATTTTGTTCTCCACCTCACTGCCCACAACAACCACACGCCTCTTGTTGCATCTGGAACCATCCTCCAGCACTACATACCTCCGGCCCACTTTGACTACTCGTCGGGGATCCATGTATACACTTACCCCTTTGGGCACATGTCTGGGTTTTTTGACCTGCACTAGATCTCCCACCAACACAGGAAGAACCTTTCTACCCGCACTGGCTAACCCCATTTTCTCCCATCTCAGGCGCACCCTTGCTAACACTTCCTGCATGTCCACATCCGAACGCTCACCTCCACCAAGGGCAGACACCCTCAACTTAGAACTTGGCTTTCTGCCCTTCATCAACTCGAACGGTGAACATCCAGTGACAGAAGAAGGAGTATACCTATAAGCCATGAGGGCCTCAGCCAAAACCACCCCCCAACTCAAACCATTAGACATAGCCAATTGCACTGCACCCTTCACAAAACAGTGCCTCCTTTCTACCAAACCGTTGGCAGAAGGATTGTACAATGCGGTCTTGTGATGAAGTAGACACAGTCGCCTCATGAACTCCTGCATGTGCCCGGACACAAACTGTACCCCATTGTCAGTTACAATACCAGCGGGAATACCCTCCCTATCGAACACCTTATTAAGGAACGTCAAAACCTTCTCCGTGGTCACAGTTTCCAATGCAGTCACCTCCACCCACCTTGAGGTATAATCGACCAGGACCACCAAAACCCTTAAACCTCCTCCAAAAACGTCCATGAGACCCATGATATCAACTGCCACCTTTGACCATACTTCATCGGGAACCTCCACTGGACACACAGGTTGTTCCCGGGGCACCTTACTCTTGTCGCCAACAGTGCACGAACCACACTCCTTTACCACCCTTTCAACTTCACTGTTCATGCCGGGCCCCCAATAACACTCTCTTAATCTCCTTTTTGTTAACGACCTACCCAGGTGTCCTTCATGAGCCAGATCTACTAGCCTGCCCCGCAAACTCACGAGAGGCATCAACCTCAGGCCCCTAGCGACGCCCCACGGACCCTCAGTCAATTCACGCCATATATGACCATCAACTCTTTGCGCAAACTACCACCCCTCAAGGCATCTTTTACTTTGTTTAGAAAAAGATCCTGAGCACATTCCCTGTCCCATGTCCCATTCCTCCTTACCAATGGCTGGAAACACACCCGCGACCACAACACACTCCTCCTCATCACCCTCATGTGCACCCTCCACCACACTCACTGAGCTAGGCAAACACGACAAACAATCAGCCACAGTATGTTTGTTCCCCAGAATGTACTTCACCTTAAAATTGTATTCTTCCATATCTACCATCCACTTCGATATCCTGGGAGAGGCATTTGACAAACCCTTGGTGGTCAGAACGTGCACACAAGGTTTGTGATCAGTTCGCAATACATACGGGACACCCCACAGAAAAGTCCAGAATGCCCATCCCGCAGCAAATGCCTCTCTCTCAATCACAGCATATCTTTGCTCGGCCTCCCTCAATGCCCTCGAGGCAAAAGCGATAGGGTGATACTCTCCATCAACCCATTGCTCAAGGACAGCACCAACACCTACCTGACTGGTATCTACTGTCAAAACGTTCCTATTTTTAAGGTGCAAAAAATCCTAAAGAAGGTGCATGGTCTACTTCCCCCTTCAACTTGTCAAATTCCCTTTGACTCTCCTCCGACCACACAAAACGTGTACCCTTCTTGAGTAAAGCTCTCACATTCACCGTCTTTTCAGCATACGAGGCAATGAACCTGCTATAGTTCTCTGTCAGACCCATGAAAGATCTAAGCTGCTCCTTGTTAACGAGTACTGGAGCCTCCTTCATCACCCTTATAAGGCCTTCCCTGGGACGCACTCCATTCTCATCTAACGTGTGATCCAGATAAGTCACACTCGCAACACCGACCTTACACTTAGCCAATTTCACTGTTAGACCACTCTGATTCAGAACCTCCATCACTTTCAATACTCTGCGATCGTGTTCCCCTCGATCCTTCCCCCACACCAAAATATCATCCTGAAAGTATTCCACTCCGGCTATCCCTTCAAACAGTTTTTGCATTAGTCTCTGAAACACGGCGGACGCCGAAGCAAGACCAAACGGCATCCGGCAAAAACGAAAAGCACCAAATGGTGTCACAAATGACGTCAACAGTCGTGACTCCTCATGTAAGTCAATTTGATGGTAGGCTGAGGATAAATCAAACATAGTGTATGTAGGGAAGGCCACATGCTTTTCTAACAACTCACTAATGTTGGGCAATGGTTGTCTATCGACCCATATGTTTGCATTTAAGTCTCTTAAATCCACACACATTCTGTGGCCACCATCAGCCTTCCGCACCAAAACCACCCGGGGCTAACCATTCCGAACTCTCCACTTCCTCTATTATGCCAGCAACAAGAAGCTTGTCCAGTTCCTCCTCGAGTGGCTCTCAGGCCAACACAGGTACTCTTCTCACTTTGTGCACACACGGCACATCACCCCTCTTGAGTACTATCTTGTGGGAAAACTCCTTCAACTTCCCCAACACAGATGAGAAAACAGCTGGAAATGTTTCCTTGAGGTACTCAGCTGTTACCCTCTCTTCCTTACATGTCTCCTCCGCCGTGCTTACACTCAGAATGGGACCAGCTTTTCCTAGGCGTATCTCCATTTCAAGAGCAGCTTGTTCGTCCCATCCCAACGCAGAATCTCCCTGGTGGGCAACATACAACTTTCCTCCAGTGACACGCCCTTCAAACTCAATCGTAGCCCATTTATAGCCCAGGACTTTGATGGGACTGCGTCCATAAGCACATGGATTAATGTCTGGGGTAATAGGGAAGACACATCCTTGTGGTAACTTTCATAATACAACTCTGGGGAAATCATGGTATACAGGGACCCAGTGTCCACCATCATTTGTAACTTCTCTCCATTCACGGATACTTGGTCCACGGCCCCCTTTTTCCATTCTGGGGTGCACTCACACACAACAACATCCCTGCTTGCGCTCACACTCCACTCAAACCACGGGTTTCTTGCCCGAAATAACCCATGAATGTCACTTCTTCCCCTCTGTCGGACTCCACCATCCTAATAGTCTGCTTGTTCTCCGCGGCACTGCAGCACACTCCGGCAAAATGTCCTCTCCCTTTGCATTTTCTGCAATCTGCATTGTTTGCAGGCCACTCTCTTGCTCCCGTGGAATGTCCTCACCAACCACATCTCTTGCAAGCTTCCCTCTGGTTGAACGATCCCTTTCCATCTTTTACCCTACCCTTGTACTCAACTGGGCCTTTCTTGGCCGTAATGACATGCATGGCTTCACACTTATCAGTCACTTCCTGGACACTCTTCTTGGATTCCTCAATAGCCCTCACTATTTCGATCACTTTGTCCACCAGGGAATCCTTCTTGATCCAGAGTCTCTCCCTTACCATGGAGTCGCTAGTCCTCATCATTATTTGATTGCAGATATATTCCTCTACCACACCGGTTAACTTGCACGATGATATGAGCGTGTGTAAAGCAGTGATGTAGGCATCAATTCCCTCACCCACTGCCTGAGCCTGTGAACAAAATGCTATCTTTCCAGCACTACATTTGTCCTCTATCCAAAACGTGCCTCTAGCTTTTTCAAAGCATTCTCGTAAAGCCTTATGGTGCCCGCACCTTCTTCCCCTTCACCATTGCCATCGCTTGGTATGCGAACCTCCTCTGCATGCAAATGTCTGAACACTCTCAAACCCTCAGTACCCAAACAATTTAATAGTGCTGCCTCCTTGTCATCATCATTGTATTTAGCACACCCTGCGGCCCGTAGGTACACTTGGAAAGTGTCCACCCACAAGTCCCATGGCACTGGTGGCTCACCAGGATTAGGCAAAAAGGCTGGTGGAGGATGTGCATTGTTTTGCTGCATGCTGCCGGTTTCTTATGAGATGAATGGGCACTTGGAGAGCACACACTGGTGAGGTAAAACAATGAAAGAAGTCAAACATTGTTAAAACGTGGCAGGCACATAATAATCCTGGACCTTCATTGTAGAAATGAAAAGTGGTAGGCAACAGTCCTGAACTTCAACTGCACAAATTACTGCTCCTATGTGCATTCACTGCAATTCATGTAGAATGCGCTGGTCCTCGTGAAACCTGCTGGGACCTTAATCCTGCACTTACACAGTCATTTGCTTTGTGCAATCACTGCACTCCTAGTAGGGTGCAGTACTAGGAAACGCCAGTCCTTTGCATGGGGGCAGCAGAGGACGTGATCCGCTTAAACCAGGAAGTGGGCGAAGATGTAAGGGCAGGAGCTCGTAGCCTCTTACCTGAGGGTCCATCCGACCCCAGCAACTGGCGGATGACTGCTACATTCTTTTGCGGGGCAGGCGGGCAGAGAGACATCCAGCAGTCCGCGAGTCACCGGACCACCCCCCTTCACGAGTAATGGGGCAGCACCCAGCCGCTGCGCCTGCAGCCTTCAGTAGCCCTCCACCACAGCTGATGCCCAGCCGGTGCGCCTGCAGCCAGCACCGGCCCACGACGGCTGCCACCTCTCTAGACAGAGCTGGCCCTCCGATGTGGCCGCCGTGCAAGTAACCTGCGACAGAAGCTGCCGGGTCGCTGTGTTGGTTCCTCCTTCAGGGACACGCATGCGTGGTCGTCGTGGGGTCTGCTCTGCTGCCAGAACTATTCTCGTCGCCACTGTTATAAAGGTAAGTGAGGCGGTGATGGTTTAAATGTAGTTTATTGGGAAACAGAAACCCCGGACCCAGCCATCTACTCCAGCATCCCAATGGCTACTGGAACCTAAAATGCTGGGTGTAGACAAACAAGTGACGCCCCCCAGGATTCCAGATAGCACTCCAATACAACAGTTTTCTACCAAAGTTAATATGTTAATGTATTTATACAAGTGAACTGTTTGTTTCAGATCCGGCCTGAGAGAGCGCCGAGGCTGTAATAAGTTGACCCATATATATATATTTTTTTTACCTCTAATCATTCTTTCTTTCTCGCCATAGATGTTGCATTCTGTGTTGTCAGTGACTGTGATTTACCTAATTCCTATTTTGCTCCACAGTTTGTACCTAGCCCGGGTGTACTTAGTAACTTTTTGAGTTTAAAGTGTATGTGTGTGTAGGTGTGCAGGCTAGTGCGTAGCACCCATATCCATGAGCATGGCGTGAGCATATCCCCCATTGTGGTCATATATCGTGTGTGGGTTTTCTCTGCCTCTGTTCGTTTAGTCACACACCCATTGCTAACAGTGGCGCATTTGGGGAGCTTGTGGAAATACATAACCGGTTCCCCGGAGGAAGCGCAAGCTGCCTCTAACACCTCCATGCAGGGTCGTATAGCACACATTTGGAACCCTCCCTGTTTATCTTCCTTATGCCGAGGGCACTGTGGAGAAAACGTTTCACGCTAGATGCCGTGCTGGACGAGCCAGGCCTCTTGTTACATGTTAAATGTAATTTGGTGGTGTCCTCTCTTTATTCTTTCATTGTGCATTTGTAAGGCACTTATACATCATAAATTGTGTTTCAAAGCGCCCACAGGGCAGAGGGGAGGGAACATAGGAACAAAGGCGATAAGGATAGACAGGTGAATGGGGAAGGGCCAGTCCTACTAGGCTATTGAGCATTCAGAACGTACAAGTGCATGAAGAGAGAGAGAGACAGGGAAGGGGGTAACTGCTTGGAGTTTCGGGAAGTGCAGAGGAGTACGTTGTGTGCAGCAGTACGTGCCTGGCAGAGGTCACTTGGGTGATCTCCTGCCATTAATAAGTGCAGACCTGTGAGAACACAAGCCAGTGGGTGCCTGAAGGCAAGTGCGGGGCGAGGGGGATGCGGAAGGCTGAAGGCGATAGGGTGGAAGGCCGGGACCCAGAAGGACACATAAGGTTCCAGGTCACCACTCTCAGCAACTGTGGGGTATTCGCACGAGAGTGAGAGAGGGAAGGAGGAGATGAAGAGGAAAGTCTTGAGGAGCTTCCCGAATTTGAGGAGATCCGGCTCAAGAGGGAGAAGAGGGGGGAGGCCGTTCCAAAGGTAGGAGCCAGCCAAGGTGAGAGATCTGCCACCAGCTCACTGCTTAGAGAAGTAGTTGACACACAGAGAGTTGGAGTGGAGGAGCATAAGGATCTGGAAGGAGATCATTTGGTGATGGATGATGCAGAGGGATTTAAATTTGATCCTTGGCGCAACAGGCAGCCAGTGGAGGGATTTTAGGGCTGGAGAGATACAATCCCTGGGCTTGAGGCCAAGGATAATCGTGTGGTCCCGTTCTGGACAGGCTGGAGGGAGTGAAGAGAGGAGGAGGGTACATTAAGGAAGAGGCTGTTGCAATAGTCAATCCTACAGAGTACCAGTGCTCTGGAGGCATTGAGCTTCTGGGGAAAAGTGAGGAAAGGAAGGATGCCTCTAAGGAGGTGGAGTTGAAAATGGGCCTACTTGGCAAGGTCTAAGATGTGAGGGAGGAAAGAGAAGGAGGAGTTGAAGATGACTCCAAGGTTTCTGGCTTCAGATACAGGAGAAGGCGAAGAGACCATAGAGGGTGGCCAGAGTGAAGGACGGAAGGAAGGAGTAGGAAATAGGAAGGATCTCAGTCTTGCTGAAATTGAGGCAGAGATCTTTGGAGGCACAACAGGACTGGATGGCAGATAAGCAGTCAGGAATGGTGGAGGAAGAAGGGGGAGCATCAGAGGGAAGTTTAAAAATGGTTGGGTGTCATCTGCATAACACTGGAAGTGGGTGGACAAAGCAGAGATAAGGTGAGCAAGTGGAGTGAGATAGACGTTAAAGAGCCAGGTTGAGAGGTTAGACCCCTGGGAACGCCACAGGTGGAAATAGAGGTAGGAGAGGAGAAAGAGCCCAGGATGATCTGGGAGGGACGGTCAGTGAGGAAGGAGGTCAGCCAGTCCAGTGCCCACTCCGTGATACCAAGGGTATCACAGAGTATTTTTATGAGGATGGAATGGGTGACTCTGTAAAATGCAGAGGAAGTATCAAGAAAAATGAGGACAGCTCGGAGAGCAGTTTCCATGCCTCTGGATGCTCGGAATCCAGGTTGGTGGTTGAGTAGGCAGCCAACGAGCTCAGTATGCTGGTTCAGTTGGGGGTAGACCCGTTTTTCAAGAGGTTTCCCAAGGAAGAGAGTAGAGATGGGATGGTAGTTAGCCGGATAGGAAGGGTCGCCAGAAGGTTTTTTCAGGAGCGGGTGCAAAAGCGAGTGCTTGAGTGAAGAGGCCAAAGATCCAGTAGCAAGAGAGTGATTGCAAAAGTAAGCAAGTGTAGGGGCAAGGGAGCCGATATTGTCCCTAATAGTTCTGGAAGAACAGGGGAGACTTGTTTGGAGGAGATATTCATAGAGCGGACAAACTTAGTGACCTCATACGATGTGATAGGAGAGGAGGAGAGAAAGGCTGAGAGAGTTTGTGAGGGCAGGGGTGGAAGGGAGATGGGGCAAGGGAGAAAGAAAGAGTGCCCAGAATGTCCTGGGTTTTTGCAGTGAAGTGGGTGGCCAAAACAGTGCAGAGGGCCTGAGAGGGAAGTGGAGAGGTGGAGACTGGAGAAGGATTGGCTAGTTCATCCTTGGACTCAGATTTTAAAGAGTTCAGAGATACAAGCCTGGAGTTGGGCCCTCTTCTTAGAACGAATGGGGAGACAGTATCGCCTTTGGAGAAGGCGGCAGGCCAGTTTGTCAGAGGATGAGACTGAGGTCTGCCACATCCATTCTGCAGCTCTGCTTTTGCACTTCAGATCTGCTAGATCAGAGTCGTACAAGGATTGCGCTTTGTGGCATGTTGCAGGCGGATCCTCACGACTGGGGCAAGAATGTCAAGAGTGTTTGAGATGGCGAAATTGAGGTGCTAAGAGCAGAGTCAGGAGAAGAGTTTACAGTGGGAGGAGAGGGTGGGATGAAGGTGGATGCAAAGGCATCAACTGACACTCGTTTCATCGGGCGGATGTCCATGAACGAGGTTGGCAAGGCTGTGGGAGGTGTGGTCAGATGGTTGAGAGGGCCCAGGTGGAGAGTCGTCCAGTATTAATATCAGTGTCCTGATTGGTAGACTTCAGCTACCGTTTGTTTAGCGTCCCAGTCTTTGGGCTAGTCAATTAATGCATACTGAGAGCACAAGGAATGTCAGGCCTGGAACCTGAATCTATTCAAGAATACAGACTCCCACTATTTGAATGTGTTGCCAGAATATTTTAAAACTGTACATCTAGAGTTTGTGTGTCGGGCTATTTAATGAATTTATACTGAGAGCACGAGCAATGTAAAGCCTGGAACCTGCATTTATTTAGAGTTTTAAGAGAACAAAAGTGTAAAATGGGGTGTTACGGTGATTATAAAGGGGTGGAGTGTTACGGAGGTGCTTGCCAAGTGTATTATTCATTACTAAACTTGTTAGAGCTTTGCCGAGGTAGGGCTGGTGTATTTATTTATTTATTTAATCTAAAGTTACCCACCTAGGCTGAAAACTTCATTGGTGTGCATTCGCCATTCACCACAGACTGTACATACAACTTGTCTCATGTCTATTGAGGGCATTGTAAAGTTTCTTTTTCTCAGGTAAAGGTGATCTACCCTATATTTCACCCCATTGGAAGCACTTACGATCATTTTTCATATACATGGGTTAGGGTTCCAGTACCATTCTAAAGTCCGATCCGCAGATCGTGCATGTGTGCGCTAAGGTGTGTGGTGACCAGTTCTCCTATTTCCCTACAGGTTGCTCTCTGGGTTAGCCTCTTCTACTCATAGGGTGATCCTCCCAGCATCCACCGTCAGGCACACCTTACACTTGTGATGCACACAGACACATGGCACTGATAGCAGATAGGGCAAACCAAGTCCAGGGTGTTGGGCTACTTCCTGCCAGGCTGCTGTATCCTGGCACACCCTACTTAGTCTCGGGCATATTGTGACTATCTTTAAACAACATTTCCCTTGTTAAAATACTCGAGCTAGTAGCAATACATTTACATGCACATGTGATGTGTGTGTAAATGTATTTGCATACACACAATCAACAGGACTGTTCCCTACTGATTTGCCCCACATACAAAATCAAAAACTTGTGCCACACAGCACAGGTGCACACACACCTTTCTGTGGTCCAATGTATAAAAGATTTAACAATGAGCACAACACCTGACGTGTTAGCTTTGTGAAATGCTCTTCCTGTGACTGATGCTCTGGGTCCACATAACGTTTAGCGCATTTAGCTGAAGTGCATTTCGCTCAAGTGTTTTTGAGCGACTGCTGTCTCGCTGTTGGGCCGCTCCGTTTCTGCTTGCTCCCTGCTAACTGAAGTGGACGATTTTGGAATTGCATACAACGGACTCACATGATGCTGCCAGTGAGAGCGAGCATCCAATAGGACTGTGCGACGCCGACGTGCACTATCCCCCAGAATTCTACATAAGCCTAACGCACGTGCATTTGCGCGTGCGCATTTAGCTGAAGTGCATTTCGCTCAAGTGATTTTGGGCGACTGCTGTCTCGCTGTTGGGCCGCTCCGTTTCTGCTTGCTTCCTGCTAACTGAAGTGGACGATTTTGGAATTGAATGCAACGGACTCACGTGATGCTGCCAGTGAGAGCGAGCATCCAATAGGACTGTGCGGTATGGACTTTTGAACCGCAAGATACTGTTTTTTTGAAGCACTACTTAGCCCCAATTGCTGGTTTTCAACTTTTTCTCCCTCTTTTTTTGTCTTCTCTCCTCCTCTTTCCATCCAGACGCTGACGTGCACTATCCCCCATAATTCTACATAAGCCTAACGCACGCGCATTTGCGTGCACGCATTTAGCTGAAGTGCATTTCGCTCAAGTGTTTTTGAGCGACTGTTGTCTCGCTGTCTAGCGAGAGGCGTGTGGGCTATCTATTTATTTTTATTTATATTTGTATTTGCTTGTATTTGTTGACTTTTAATTTTTAATTTTTATTTTGGTGCATATTTGTAAATGCTTTGTGTTCGCTCTGTGAGCTCATAATAGTACTCTGTTTGCACAAACAAACTTTAACTCTATGAAAACAGGTGTTAAGACAGAATTCATTGTTTATATTATAGTTTATGTAATCTAGTTGTTATTTTCATTTCATATTGATTTGGCTTGTTCTTTTGGGGAACTCATTCTCCTGTGTAAAGAAAGGTGCATACCGCCTGAGGAGCTTTTACAGATATTCACTGACTATATCATAAGCAAGTGAAATCATGTCATTTACCTTGAAAACAGGAATGCCAGCAATAAATTTAACATTAGTTTAAGATGGAGCAAAAGTAATTCATACCCCTGTGGTTCACGCCACGGCTACTCCATTAAAACAGCAAAGGAAAAGTCCCACGATTCGCATGGGTGATAGGAAAATGGCAAATAAAGCTAGAAACCTTTCTGTCACCAAAGGATGCGATATTCGCCAATATTATAATTTGGGGGCTGCCACTGGCGTAAGGGATAACAAATTGCTCCCAATTAAAGCTATGACTGGTAAACTTGCTAACCTCCATGAATTAAACACCCATCTTGATTTTGAAGTGGCTGCCAAAAAAACGGTGCTCAAACAACTGAGTGCACAAAGGGTGTAAGTATGATTTCAGACACTACAATGGAAAATGAAAGCAAACGTGAGAATGATATTCAAGGTCTAGGTAACAGACTTGGTATAATTGTTGAAAATCCACCTAAAGCATGTATTGTGGCTGCTCAGCATAGACTAAGGGAGGCCTTTCATAACACACGTATAACTGGTCAAGTAGATGAGGATGATCTTAACTTTATGAACCCATCAGGGATGTCTTCTAGTGAAGAGGAAGTGGTCTTTGTGCATTCTAACACAGGTGATCTTATGCAGATTGATAATTTGTCGCCAATTAGGATGCAAAACATAAGTAATCAGGTTCCACCAGAGGTGTCTGATGAAGTATGCGAACCTCAAAGTCCGACAAACAAGATCCCTCAGGCTTCCCCTGATACATCACTAGTTTCTGACAAAGATGCCTCCATAAGTCCATCATCATTTGTCCAACCTACTCCGAGACATGTAAAGAAACCCCGGGAAGGACATATTGCTGTGGGATGTAGTAATATCCATTTGGAGGAAAGTGTTGTACAGGGTGAAATGAACTCAACCCTTCTGGCAATGAACTCAGCCATACTATCACTGGCTAAATTATATGAAGCCATGGATCAAAAAATTAATTATCAGACAATATTATTGACTAATTTAACAAACAAATTCAATGAAAGAGAGGGTGTGTCCAATTCTAGAGCTTGTGAACCCCAATTTGAGATTTTCAGACACTGTAGTGTAAAAGATTCAGCGTCACAAACTGGGAGTCTGATTGGTAATGACAGCCAAAGGCAAGCTCAGCCTAAGCATTTTGTTTTTGGTGAATGCAAAGTTGTTACAAATGGGAGTCTACAGTTGGAGGCAGAAATTCAGACTGACTCAAATTGTGAGGTCTTGAAGAGTATAGTGACTGGCCCAACTGCAGTGATATCCAAAGGTGCCTTCAATAACGTGGGAGGCCAACCTGAGCTAACTGATGTACCAATAAGAAAGTTGCCAGGTGATCCTCTCAGCAGTAAAAAAGATGAGCCATCAAAAAGAAAAAAATCAACAAATCACGGGCAAAGCCCAGACGATTCTTAAAAATAACTAATGATAAGCATGATGAGGTTCTGAAGGTTGGGACGAATGATGGCTGTAAAGTCCAACTAAATCAGCCGTTAGTGACAAATAAGGGGAAACTCTCCTTTGGGTTATGTTACAAACCTTTGGATGACTTTGTGGCTGCAAGTGAAGAGGCTAAAGTGAAGGAAGGTGTTCAATTGAAGTCATCTCCTGTCAACCCGCCCTCGTCAGTACAACGAGAGGTTGACGGGTGTGGGAGGCTTGATGCGCAGATGCGTGAGGACAATTGAACAGTACATTGCAGAAAGGCAATTGGAAAATTGTAAAAAGGACTCCAATCAGGCAAATCCAATGTCGTGGAAATCTAAGCCTGCTTCCATGCCTTCCCCTCACAATAATGAAAGGGACTTGGTGGAGACAGGGAGAACGACCCAAGGAGGACAGTGGCAAGCAAGTATAAGCTCTGCCCGCTTACACTCCCCAAAGCCGAGAGTAATGGGTCAAAACAACTATCACGGTTTCATTCTAGAATGTAGAGAACACCCCCATGATCAATATGATCTCAATCGTTCATGTATCCTTAACATCTGTAAAGAAATACCTGAATTGAGAAACATAATATCTTCTGACATTGACAGAGTGGAATTTTTGAGTGACAAAGATCTGTCAAGGTCAAGGATCATGTTTCGATCAATAGTTTTGGCTGATATAGTATGGGAGGCCAGAAACTCATTTTTCCATATGGGTTTCAATATCTACAGAGAAGAGTGTCCGGAAACAGGAGGTGAAAGGATAGGTTCAAAAAAATGGGCTCCGCGCATTTTTGGATCAAACAATAGAGGCCAAAATACCCACAGAAATGAAAGATTTGACTGTGCATAACAATCCATCACTAAAGAAAAAACGAACCTTGTATGCTGGAATACCCGGGGTTTGAAGCATTTCATCAATACTAATAGTTCAGAGCTCGATGAGTTTGATATTGTAGTATTACAGGAAACTTGGTTGGTTGATTTGCCCACCTGGAATGGATTTGATATAGTGCTAGACCCTGCAATCTTACCACCTAGGGGAAGGCCTATGGCTGGTTTACTTTTAGCTATAAGGAAATCCAAAGGTTTTAAAATTGCAAACTTGAATTCTGGTACGCCCTTCATTCAATTTATCAAATTGTCAAGTGAGGCCCATACCTTCTTGTTAGTCAACATCTATTGGGGGAAAGCTCATTTGTCATCAGAATGTTTCTTCGATCATCTAGAGGAAATCTTTTTGAGAATTGCATTAGAAAAAATGTTAACTTTGTGTTAGTGATGGGAGACATTAATCTGCATTTGACGCTTCAAAATAAGAGAAAACTAGCGAATGATGAAATAAAGTGTATGAAAAATATGCAATTGGTTATGGTCAATGGTGCTGTGGAGGGTGATACCCCCTCTGTTAGTACATGGCATAATGGTCTATTCGAGGCTACTATTGACTACATTTTTGTAAACAAAGCAATGATGAACATGATGCAGTCCCTGAATATAAGATCTAATTCTAAAAGTGACCATCATCAACTTTGTTTAAAGTGGGAATTGGAGATTGAACCCTTGGTAAAGCATGGAGGAACTTATAATGGCAACATAATTGCCAATAACGCAAGAAATCGATTGAAATGGTCTGATGATTCTTTAATATACTTTGATAAACATCTGTCTTGCAATTCAGGGAGGGATTATGTTTCCCCAATGCTTCAATATGTGTCAATTAAAAACTCTGTACAAGGTGAAAGCCATAAACATACACATACATTTGATATAGAGGTGAAAGATAAAAAATCAGAGCTACGACATCAGATTCGTATGTTAAAACATCTACCAAGGGAGGAAAGGATGCTAAAAACTAAGCAACTCCGTATGAGATACAGAAACTGGCAAAAAGGAAGGAAAGCATTGTGCTTTCAAAGAGATAGTGAATTCATGTTAGGAAAGATTGCCTCCAAATCAACGGCTGAAATATGGGGTGTGTTAAATAAGGCTACCTATAAGGACCAAAATTCTATTCAGATAAACTCCATTCCAGCTGAAACCTGGTGTGCGTACTTCCGCCAGATATATCAAACTCCTTTGAGAGATAGCCAGTTTGCCCTTGAAAGAGAAAGCAAAAATTGGAATCATCTATTTGCATTTGACCGGGACGACATATTAATGAATATAGCAAAATTTAGCAGCTCGAGGGCTGCGGGTTCTGATAGACTTAATGACAAAATGCTTAAGGAGAATCCCAAAATATAGTCAAGTATACTAACACAAATATTTAAAGAAGCAATGAGATCTGGGGTCGTGCCTCCCTCATGGAGAAAGTCCATTCTTATACCGTTATATAAAAAAGGCAATAGATTAGACCCGGCCTCTTACAGGCCCATAGCCCTCCTTGACTGCCCGGGAAAAATCTTTGCACGTTTAGTGCTTCGTGAGTTTAATGGATGGCTTGATGGCGAGGGATTAAGAGATCCATGGCAAACGGGATTTTTAAAGGGTCTAGGCACAGGAATCAACTTGTTATGCATAAATGCGATCATTGCTAAGCATGCCAAGTGAAAATCTCCATTGTATGTGGCTTTTGTAGATTTTAGAACCGCTTTTGATGCGGTTCCAAGGGAACTTCTCATTCTGAAGTTGATGAAAAATAGCTGCCCTTGGAACATTCTTAAATGGATCATTGATCTACACTCTCAAACCTCATTACAAATTAAACTGTCCAACGATGGGAGCTTATCCGATCTGATTTAAAGCTCCAGAGGTCTTAAGCAAGGGTGCATCCTTGCATCATCTATTTTCAACTTCTTTATATTTGATATTGGTAAAGACTTTGATAACATCATGACCGACTCCCCAAAGTTGGGCTCGTGTGAGGTTAAATGGTTGTTATATGCCAACGACCTTCTGCTGTTATCCAAAACGCCAGTGGGTCTCAGAAACATGCTTTGTGTCTTGGAGAACTATGCAACGCGTAATAAAATGACTATTAATACCAAGAAAACCCAGGTGATCCAATGTGGCAGTTGTAAACAACGAAACAAAAAAATAGAGTGGAAATTGTATGGAGAGGCTGTAGAATCGGTATCTGAATACGTATACTTGGGCATAAACATCAGTAATAATCCCCTTGATTCCCCTTACTATTCCAGTTTAAACTCAAAGTGGAAGAGGTTGATATCCCAGTCAAAAATTATTAGGGGTAAATATTGTAAGTTTACTATTGACCCCTTTTAGTTTCCTATAAACAAAAAGCTTTGCCAATTCTGTTATACGGTGCAGAAACTAAACCAATTCAAACCAACAGCTTTTGGGACAAGAAGGAAGGGTTCTATTGGAGATCTTTATTATGTCTGCCTCCATCTGTACATGTTGCCCTGATAAGGCATGAATTGGGGTTAACATCTTTATATGCCACCTACAAATGGAAAGCGTGTATGCTTTATAGGAAATGTGTCTTGGATAAGCACAGGAACGGTCTTGTTGTACAACTGGCTCGTTACATACAAACTTCTAATGATGCCTACATTCTTCAATGGAAACTACAGGTGCAGAAATGTATGCAAGATGCAGATATAACAGACAACCTACTTATCCAAAATCCTGACAAAGCCAAATGTAAAATGTGGGAGATGGATTGGATAGAGAATAGAGAATCGTGCCATAAGTACAAACATTTCATCCAAAATCCCTTTGCCCTTAAAGCTTATGGTAATACTGAGATGTACCTTTTAAAAACCTCCAGTTTCATGCATCGCGCACGACTTTTGCGACTTAGACTGAATTTATGGCTTACGAGATTAATAACAGATAAATGGGCTAAAGACATAACAGTGACTACTACATGTCGGTTTTGCAGTGTCGAGGATGAATCCTTAGAGCACATCATTACGAAATGTGATATGTTAGAGGGTTTAAGAATTAAGCACTTTAAAACCTTATTTGAATACAAACTACACATGGGAGCAGAAGATCTATGGAAGTACATATTCCATGTGTCTCAGAAACAGTTGGGTATGCATTGATAAACTTTTTGAATGAGTTAAAACTTGATAGAGATGATATGGATGACAAAAAGGAAACTTCCTCATAGTGACAAAACGGTTAGGTCAGATGTAAGTGGCCCAAGGTTTTTAGTCATACTTTGTGGTGATAGTTTGGAAAGTCAGAACATTTTTATTTTTTTATTTTTTTTTATGAGTATCATTTATTTTGTTTCTATGTACATGATGTAAATAATGATTGTTTTGTAATGAGTGTTAAATTGTATTTAGATGACAAATGTAAAAATGTATTTTTTTCTATATGTTGAAAGGTTGAGTTTCTCAACCACATCAATAAAAAAAAAATATATAACGTTTTGGACTGCAACTCCCATCAGCCTCAGCCAGCATAGTCAATGTGCTGAGTCATAGTCAATGTGCTGAGTCATCAGAGTCACGGTTCAAAGCATCTGGAGAGCTGCAGGTTACAGAGCCCTGTCACAATGGGTGTTGACTCGACAAACACCACAGAAGGGATGGCATTGGCCTGCAAGGGGCCTGATTTGCGGCACCAGGGCCCAAGGTGGGTGATTTGTTTTTTTATTACTGTTTAATATAGCACTGCTATGCTAGCTTGCGGCTGTTTCCAAGCACTTTGACACACTGCACCATTGTGCAAAGCCAAATCAGGGCACTGTTCAATCAGCCACGTCAAATGGTAAAGCATCCATTGCCCACGGGGACCCTGCTGGGGCAATAGACCCTGGGCCCCTTACATGGCATTTCGCTTTTGACGACTCTCAAATGGCCATCGCCGTAGGTGTGGTGTTTGGGAGTCCATGAGGACACCCTCAAGGAAGGGGGGCACTCGATCTGCAAGTTCCCACTGTATCCCCTGCCCATGCGTCACCTTTCCACACAGAACATGTGGTATGCATTGATTATACAAAAAAAAGAATGAAAAATTACGAAAAATAACGAAAAATAAATATATGGGAGTTGGGGGTAAGGGGTTATAAAGTGTGGGGATAATTCAGGGAGGGGTTGGAAGCGCGGGGAAATAGGGGATTTAAGAGGTGGGCCCCCCAATCAAAAAATAAAATCGATGACTTTTTCCTGGTATCATTTCATTCGGTTTTTTTTGTTTCATTCGTTGTAATCACATGTAACCAGAACATGCCTGTTGTGCCCTCCTGTGAAGGGGGTGATCTCAGACCTGAGACTAGAAAAGCAGTTTATCTCCATGCAGTCCAAACAGGCAGGGGGCGCGGAGGGGATTCTGGTATTATTATACAAGGGGTTGCTTTTCGCAAATGTGGGGGGACATGACATCACCTGTGCAGTAATCTGAGGGGATGGGGCAAAAGAGGAGTTGAGATTCCGCACAGACATTTCAGGTCAATTTCAGGTGGAGATATTCACTGCCCCTGAATCACACTTCCACAATAATGAAAGCACAATATAGAGTGTGATATGAATCTAAATACCATGAAATAACATCAAGCAGAAATACGCGCAGCCACTGTGTGAGAATCCAAATCCTGTTAGCCAGGAACTTCCTGTCCTCGTTGGAATGTAAGAAGATTGTGGAAGGTCAGAGTACAAAAGGGGTCTTTGTATTAGTTTTATAAAAAATGAGGACCAGGCAGAGAGTGGAATCCTCCGGATGAGAGTATCTGGACTCGGGTGGTATGCAGTGCTGCAGTGCACGCTTTCAACTGACTCCTGATTTATAACATGCTAACATGCCTTGCAGTTTTCCATAACGATCCTACCCTACGTAGAAGCTTCATTGCATCCAGAACACACAGCTGCAAGACCTCTGCCTCGACTCGAGTGAACATATAACGCCAGCTCTAAGATCCCTCCACAGGCTGGCGGTCAAGAAAATAATCAATTTTCAAAGAACTACCCATGGATCCCGTTCTTGGAGCCAAATTCACCCAAGAAATGAGCACCCGGTACCAGCCAAGGAGGACACTGAGATTCAGCAACGGCATGCGGCTCGAAACAATGCGATACGCTAGAAAATGATATGGTGCAACGGCTTTCTCTAACATCAGACACAACTATGGACCTCAGTTCCAAAGGGAATCCGCACAGTGCAGGGCCAATTTACTTTCTGGAAAACCTCGACGACCTGGCTTTTTAACACACCAAATTAGCCAAGATCCCATTCATGCAATCAACAACCAACACACAAGATGTGCGCTCTAAACTGCCTAGGGTATCCCTCACTGATGCCCACACTAACATCTTCAACTCCTATGCTCAAGCATGCGTTACTCATAGCAACTACCCTCTCACACATAACAAATCCCTCCTTTAATAGGTCAAACAACAACATCACACCTGTACAATCAACTAAAATACCACACTACCCCCACGCCATACCCAGTCCCCCTGATCAAAGCAACCAAGCAATAAGGGCACCCAGGGGTCCCCACTACACCTACAGGGAAACACCTACAAAGAGACCAGCAGGCAGGGCTCAAAGTACTTCCAGTCTGCACGCGTCAACACAACAGCAAAGCAACATAGCATGTTCCCTCCTTCCCCTATGGTAGCACCTGTGCCTCTATTTCAGATCTGCCGAATGCATGGAGGCCAAGCGAATGCAAGCAGTGTGTGTGGTATACATCCCAGTACCATAACATAACACATTAGTTTCCATGTTTCGACTACGCACAATTTACAAATTCCCTAATGCATACCTTAGTACAATTTGCACTGTTTCATAATTATCCACTGTGACACGCATTGAAAGTTCCCAATTGCATAGGTCCACCGCACATTAACTTTGCAACGCCTCATGTTGCTCCCGACAGCAGTTTTATGTCTGTCAACCTATCAAAGTTAAGATTGTTCACAGGTATGGACTGGGAACCAAAAGAGGCCTTGGAAATAATTTTCAAAGTGCCCCATGTTACACATTTTCAGCAAACCCAACCCTTTCCCTATGGGAACATTTGGAAATGCCACCCAAAAGAGTGTAAAACAAAAGAGATTCCAGGACTCAGCGCCATCAAAATATATATTCGTTTAATTGTGTTGCATTGTCACACATTCAAAAACGAAAAAAGCCCATAAACGATAACATGTTTCGGCTATGCTAAGCCTTTTTCAAATCTGGGCCGTAGTAGTATGAGACCAATCCAAAAGACTATTGTCACTGTAGTAGTAACAGGGTAAGATCCCCAAAACAGAATCTTCACTCTACGAAAAGACAGTCACACGCGTCGCCAGCCACCCAAAAGAGGCCCAGGGTACAGAGGCCCACTGGGAAATCGTCTGAGTACCCTATAGGCCAGTCCACCCCTGCTTGTGCATACATTTGGCATGGATAAACATTTATGAGGCTCCACACAGGTGAAGTCGATAGTTTGTTTGTTTTGATGTTTGATATAACACTAATATATTGCTCTACATGCTTAGAGACACAAGGGCTTTCAGCGATGCAAGGAAAGGCAAGGTTCAGACAGCCACAGTAAATAAAGCAACCATCACTGCATGATAGGAACTGTGCTGGGGCCCCAGTAATGTGGCCCTTTACAGGGACCCCAAGTAGGGTCATCATGGATAAAGAACTTCCAAATGAGGCTTGGGAGCTACACACTTTAGTGCTGCCACAATTCTTACAGTGCTACCAGGGCTCAACTCGAGGGTACACGTGGGGGGAAGGAGTCCCCCCATTTTATTCAGAGAGTGGACTCAGTCCCCCCTACCTAAAATGAGAAACATTGAATGTCCTCTTTGAATTTATGAATTCAAGACGACCTCACAGATCAAACCGGAGTCGGTTTGTAGGCCGGACACTTCACCACTGGACTAAGTAACCTGATGAAAAATGACAAACAACTAAAGGTGAAATGTCCCATTTTGGTACTGCAAGTCCCAGAGAAGACATTTGTATTAGTTCTTGGAGTTTAAAACCTGCACACCTTTTAATGTTTTCAAAAACACTATTAGAAGAAAATACACTCTATTGGTTTTGTGTGTGCGCACTGATTTTATGAAAGGCAAATGCTGTTCTCCCTGTGTAATTTGGGTGGTTATGCAAAGCCAATTTAATGAAATGTGCATATTTCACCTTGATATGCTAATTTCTGGTGACGTCGCATCCCATTGCGTTTGTTGATGAGTCCCCCCACTTCAACTTTTAGGACTTGACGCCTGAGTGCTACTAACACACCCTGCCACCGAGGACTTCAGTGAATATAAGCCTGAATAATTAGGGTTTCATGGGAACCACTGTGCCGACTTTCACTGGAGTACGACTTGGGTGCGTTCTGGCACCATCTTTATTTCATTTGTATCTGTCTGATTTTGTTGATCTTTTACTCTATCAGAACATATTCCCTCCAAAGGTTGGTCATGTTTTTCTCTCAGCCCTCTTATTTGCCAACATCATCATTCTGCTTGATCAAACACAAATCCGTCTATCAAGAACCTTGCATTGTTTAAACACTTACTTAAAGAATAGCAATGTATGCTTAAATCTGTTTAAATCTTCAGTTCTAATAGCTTCTAAAAAGAGGATTAAACCCAGTATTTCATGCATGGCAGGGGGAACTAAATAAAAAATAGCTAGCAGTAAAGTTTCCCAGGGTTATTATATATCAGATGGATCGACCAGTATTGGTGCAAGATTGAAGACCTAATTGGCCCCACTGTATGCTTTTATGCAGAAAGTATATTTCAAATATTGCAAATATTCTTTGATCCCATTGAAGAATTTGTTTATGGAGAAAATATTGCCCTCTATTTTGTATGGGCTAGAATTGTCCATGCTCGATTGACATTTGGGAAGAAATTACTGGCTCTCCCCCTGTCTTTACCTCTTGTGTTCATCAAGTATGAATTATGTATTGACTCATGCCATTGACTCATGCCAATCCTATATTGAGTGGTGAAAATGAAAACAATTGAGAAAAATTCGAGATCCCCCTCCTTCCTCATTATTCGTCGATTTGAAATCAGGTAATTGTGGTGTCTTTTTATGAAAGAGTGTGACACTATTTTAACAGGGAAAAATCTAGCCCAAGATCTCTTGTAAGTGAATCTGGATGCTCTCAAAAGGAAAATAAAAGTGTTTCATTGGTGTAGAGACCAGGACTTGATCACAAACTATACGTTGCATCATGTGTTCAGCAAAATTCACAAGCCTTATCATTTCCTTACGCCATATGTGAAAATCTTTCCGTGTCCAATGCTTAGATGGATTCTCATGAGATTTAGATTCAATCTACTCGGCAGTCTTGACCGATCGGGCCTGATTAGCCACATTGCTCCATCTATGAGATTTTGTAGGTTGTCTAAAATGGCTGATTCTCTGGAAAACCTAAAACACCTCCAAATTGAATGTGAAGCCACTTTTAATGTGCAGAGGATGTTATTTGGACGTTATATCCATTCAGACGATTCCCTTGTTAGTGAAAAATTTTGGGGTAACTTATTAAATGGGATTCGGGCTTTGGTAATCTTGGCTTTGGGGCACTGTTTAATACAGATTTTCTCTTTTGGGTGAAAATGTGTATTCGGCTTAGATTACGCAGATGAAATAGGAGAGGCTTATAGGGACACAATCACAGATTATTATATCATTTTATTACGTCGGTATAAATCCCAGCGTATGCCGTAGATTTCTGTTTTACATTTTAATTCTTAAATTGCAAAGTTTTAATAAGCTGAAATTTGGATTGATAACTTGTTTGTATATAATGATTCTTTTTTTTCTTGATAATAAGTGGGTTAGCATTGTGGATTGTGATTTACTGCATTGGTTGTGTTAAAGTTTTATAAAACTATATACACAATAAATACAAATAATAATAAAGAACTTCCAAATGAGGCTTGGGAACTACACACTGTTGCACTGCCACGAGTATTACAGTGTTAATAACACACTTTGCTTCAGTTAACACAGAATACGTCTCCCATAAAATCCCACTTCAATTCCATCTTGCATTTTTCACGTGCTCCCACTTTGCACATTTTACATTTGCATAGCCCCTTATGCTTTAGTTGTAACAGTTCACAACTTATTTGTGTCTGATCTATCTACAACACACAGAAGGCTTTCCATCACCCCTTTGCCAGGAAACCCCATGGAGAAGCTGGCTATCACTCAACTCACCTTCCATACTGAATCTGTTGGTTGTCTTCATGACCATCAGTCTGGCTTTAGAGCATCAAGAGGCACGGAAACTGCTCTTCTGAACAACCGTGAAGTCCTGCTCTCAAATCTTGATTCCAACTCTCCCTCTGTCCTCATTGTTCTCAACCTCTCTTCTGCTTTTGCAAACGGTAAACCAAAGCATCCTGATAACCCATCTCCATGATACCCTGGGAATCACAGATCAGACTCTGGCGTGGCTCGCCTCCTTTCTCTCTGACCAGACCTTCTAGGTGGAGCTCAGGCCCTTTCTCTCCTCTACTACTCTCTCTTCTTGTGCTGTCCCCCAGGGATCTAACCTTTCCCCCTGGTTCTTCAATATCTACATGGCCGCCTTGGCCCACAGGATCTCTTCCTTTACATATAACCTTCAGTGTTATGCGTATGACACGCAGCTCTCTTTCAGGCTAACCTGTGCCTCCTCCTTCTTCTCGCTCATCCCTGAAATTCTATCCACAATTCAGGCTTGGTGTGCTGCTAACAACCTATGCCTGAATGCCAGTAAGACAGAGACTGTCCTCATTGGGACACCTGCTCCCTCTTTCCCACTTTCTCACTGGCCAGCCTCCCTTGGCCCTGCACCCTCACCTACCAATGAGGCAAAAATTCTTGGGGTCATCTTCGACTCCACTCTCTCCTTCTCTTCTCACATCTCAGACATTTCCAAAAAGTCCAACTACCAACTGCACCTCCTAAGAGGTATTCCACCTTTTCTCACTTTCCCCCAGAGGTTCATCACCTCGAGAGCCCTGGTTCTCTCTAGGCTGGACTATTGCAACAGCCTCTTTCTCAATCTTCCTACTTCTACTCTCCGACCTCTACAACTCATCCAGAGCAGAACCGCAAGACTTTTCCTTATCCCCAAGCCCTGGGACCGCATCTCTCCAGCGCTGAAATCCCTCCACTGGCTCCCCGTGGCTGCAAGGATCAAGTTCAAGACCCTCTGCATAATCCACAAGGCTTTCTGGGGTCGGGGCCCAAGCTATCTACAACGATCTTTTCCTAAATACTCTCCCACTAGAGTCCTCCGCTCGTCCTCCTCCAACTTTCTGAGGGTGAGCCGCTTTTACAAACAGAGATTTGGGGGTAGATCTTTATCCTCTGCAGGTGCTTCCCTCTGGAACAGTCTACCTGACTCTCTCCGTCTTGAGCCGGACCACCTTCTGGAAAAACTCCTTAAGACCTTTCTTTTTTCTTCCTCCTTCTCTCTCCCTCTCCCCTGCTAACCTCCTTTCTTTTCTTTCCACCTTCCTCCTCTCTAACTCTGTTCAGTTTTTGTCGACTGGTTGCCTGGTTTACCTCCTGAGCCTACAGGTCCCAGGCTCCGCTGGCAGCCTTTTGCACTTGCCTCTGTGCCACTGCACTTTGTTCAACATTACTGCACTTTCAGCTTACACTCCTTGAGCGGGGCAACCTCTCTGCACTTAACCCAGGGCCCGGCTGGACCTGACTCTTTGTTCCCCCCACTTTAGCGCCCCCCCCATCTCTGCACCTCTGTCTGTACGTATGCATGACCTAAATGTACTAGGACCAGTTAGTTCATCTGACCTATCCCCCCCACACCGTTTTCCATCCCCCCGTCCCAAGCTTGGTCTCAACTGTATGTACTTGCATTAGGAGAAATGTCGTCAAGCTTAGTTAGCTATTTTTTATGTTTAGATCATTACGGAATCTTCAAGGCCTAAGAATGATTACTGTATTCCCTTGTTACCTTCCCACCTAGAAATGCTTTGAAGCACTTCACGTGTGTATAAACGCTATATAAATAAACAATAAATAAATCGTCTCATAGTTCCCAACTTGGAACAGATTGGCCCTTTCCACAGCCGAGTATGCATACTTTGAAACATTTAATGGACCGACCCTCACAGTCTCTAGACCATGTTACTGTTTGATTATTCTTATTTACTTTGTTAGTGTTATTTCTACGATATTGGGCTGATGCTGGTAATAGCTAGTACACCGTTTTTCATAGAAGTGCCAAAAATGCTGAGAATGCACTGGCTCACCCCGATGATTATACATTGTTACCAGCACCTCTTGCTCCATGCACCGCCTGCAAGAGTCCACACATCCAAGCAAGGACAAGCTTGTTCCTTACTGATCTTCCTAATTACCTAGAGTGACCAGACGTTCCGGGATCGGGCCTCCCAGATTTTGGGAAAGGGAATGTGACAGTCCTGGTTTTTGACATTTACATGAGTACAATTATAAACTAAATTAATATCATAACACTATATGTACTATTTTATTTATTTTATCTATTTATTTATTTAGACATTTGTTAAGCACTCCGAACCCGGGGGCATCTGGGTGCTGGTTACATGGAGGCTTAGTTACAGCAAGGTTACAGGCAAGGAGGTGCATTAGGTACATTAGCTACATTTAATGCATTAGTTACAGGTGGTGGCTACAAGAGATAGTAAAATAAATGGTGCATACATGTTGTCCACAGCGATATATGTGTTCCGGATCTGGGTTGAGACGGTGGTACTGAGTTTAGAAATGCTGCAATGAGTTAAGATAAATTTGACGGTCTTGTAGGAAAAGCCAGATTTTGAGGCCTTTGCAAAAGGACCAGAAGGAGTCGTCAGATCGTAAGGCTAGAGGGAGAGCATTCCAAAGTTTGGGAACAATCACTGGGAAGCTGCTTCCACTGTTTTCTGTCGCCTGTATCTGGGGATGCCCAGTAATTGGGAATAGGTGTCTCGGGTAGGTCTGGCTGATTGGGCCTTACACATTTTCCTGGACAAGTAGGTAGGTGCAGTGTTAGAGATACATTTGTGCGTCAGTTGTTTTGGACGATCTGCAGTTTATTTATATTGCGGGTATTGGTACTTGTAAAGAGGGATTTGCAGCAGTTGATCCTGGATAGCATAAGGGCTCTATTGAAGGCAATACAGCTGTCGGTAGACAGGAAAGGTCGGCAGGCATTGATTCGTTTTACAATGTATGCTGCTGCTGAGGCGATAGAGTTTACCTGTCTGGTTAGAGATAGAGTGGAGTCTAAATATACTCTCAGGTTCTTTACCTCTTTTGTGACAGTAATGGTGTTCCCGTCAATGTCAAAGGTTTTGTAGGAGTTGTTGAGTGTAAGCTGAGATTGCGTGCCAGTGAGGAGTAGTTCTTTTTTTTTTCATCATTAAGGCATAGGCCGTGTTGTGCCATCCAGGTCTGGATGGTTTGGTATAGTTTTCTGAGTAAATTGGAGTCAGTGATGTAGTTACCGTAGATGGGTAGGAGGATTTGGGTGTCGTCAGCGTAGTTAGTATACGTGACGCCCAGGGCATCAAGGAGGTCAAAGAGGGGTTTGGTGAAAATGTTATACAAGGTCGGTGAGACACATGAGCCTTGGGGCACTCAGAAGGTGACTGGTGAAGGTGGGACTGACGCTGAAGCAGAGAACTCTCTCAAAGTGCAATAAAAGAGGAAGGACTCGATCGTGGCAATGGCTTTGGCTGAGAAGTGGGCATCTGAAGAGAGGTATTGGCAAAGAATCTTATGATCGATCAAATCAAAGGCTGCTGAGAGATCGAGGAGGAGGATGGCCAAGTTGCTATTGTCTTTGATTTCGTCCATTTGGATATTTAAGTCCAGGAGGGTGGATTCCGTTCCGTGGCCAGGGAGGAGGCCTGATTGGTGGCTGCTGAGGAGTTTGTGGGTTTCAAGATCGTTTTGAATTTGCAAATAAACTGCTCTGTCGAGTATTTTGAGGAGGAAGGGTACAGTTGTGATGGAACGGAAGTTGATGGGTATGTTGGCATCCAGTGTGGGCTTCTTGAGGAGGGGGAGTACCCAGGCTTCTTTTAGATTCTCTGGGGCGTTGCCAGGGGAGAAGGAGTTGTTGATTAGTGTCATAATGAAGGGGGCAAGCTGTTCTGCGCAATCCTTTATGAGGGTGGCCGGGCAGATGTCTCCTTGGCATTTTGATGGTTTTAGTCCTTTGATGATCTTGGTGGTTTCGGTAGCTGTGATCGTTTTGAATTTGAACCAGGGTTGGAAGGAGAGGGGGGGGGCACTGGTCATGGGACTGGTTAGGTGTTGGGAGTTTGTTCTTTTTAGCAGTCATTTTAGTTTGGAGTAAGCCGATTTTGTCTAGGAGTGCGTTCTGGATCTTCTTACACCAGCTGAGATCTTTGGTGGCATTATCCGGAGGGGAAGCTGGTGGTTCGAGCTTGCATAAGATAGCGCAGAGCTCTCTTGTGCAGGAGTTGGCTTCTTCTATTCTCCTGTTGTAAGTGGCGCTTTTTGGTTTGCAGAGTGGCTATTTTGTATTTCTTGGAGAGGGCTGTGAAGTGCTGTTTATTCTTGTTGCAAGGTGTTTTTATCCAGGTATTCTCTGCTGCTCTTTTAGAGGAGCCTAGGGTTTTGAGGTTGGGGGTATACCAAGAATTAAGATGGCCACTTTGGGATAGTGTAAACTCAGAGGTGCTACTTTGTTGATGGCTTTGAGGAGGGTTTGGTTATAAAGCTGGACCATGGTGGTGTGGTCTGTGTTTGTGAGTGTGTGCGCTGTTAGCAGGAGAAGTAGGGGAGTATGTTGGCTGAAGATATGTTCCATGAGTTTCTTGAGAGGGAGGCCACAGCTGGTTGCGTTGAGACCTCCGAGTGAGCTGTCTCAGTAATGTTCAAGGTGAGGACCTTATGGTGTGACCAGGGGCAAGGAGTGTTGGCTAGAATGATGGTGTTACAGTTGAGATTTGCTATCCATTATAAAGTGCAGCCTTTGTTATGGGTGGGTCTTGAAATCAGGTGTGTGAAGCCTAGGGATTCAATGGTACTGGCTAGAGCATGGGAATCAGCTGGATCATTGATATCTCCCAAGAAGATGATTTTGGGGGTGGTCTTAGCGTTGGTGGAGAGGAGATGAGCAATGTCTTCCTCGAAGGAAAGCAGGGGGCCTTGGGGTCTGTAAGTGAAGTGAATCATGAGGGTGGCTGTGGCGGACAAGGCAGTTTTAATTGAGAATAGTTCACCTGACCTGATGGATTGGTTTGGGATTTCTCTAACAGGAAGGGTGTTTTAACAATGAAGGTTACTCCTGCTCCTTTGGTTGTTAGTTGTCTTTCCTGAGGATAGTATAACTATCTGGGATGGCTAGTAAGAGGGAGGGGGTGGCTGCAGACATATTTCTATGCTTGCTAAAAAGTCTAATTTTTTGGTAGTGATGAGGTCGGAAATGTCAAGAACATGGGCAGGGAGGGATCTGGCATTGATGAACGCTGCTGTGAGGAGTGTTGTGGTGTTTGCTTTCATGTCAGGGGTGAGGACCGCCTTACTGGGTGTGTGATTTAGGCTAGTATGGGAGGAGGGTTTGGGCGAGGTAGTTGTGGAGGCTCTGGTTATGGCAGCCGTGTCTGGGAAGAGTATGGCAGGGATGTTGTTGGTCTGGGAAGTTGTCATAGGGGGAGAATTATAGTGGTCAGTGGCAGCGTCCTGCATGAGGCTGTTCGGTTCCGGGGCCAGTGTTGCCTAAGCATTGTTCTTACCTTGAACCCCCAACCTGCAGGTACCAGTCACACATATTAACTGACCGCACCACCAATGCTGGATTAACCATTAGGCCAAGTAGGCACCGGCCTATGGGCCCCACTCCTTTTAGGGATACCGTGACAACAGATCAAAATAAAGCAGTGCAGAAAATGGAAAACATATTTGGAGGTAATTTGCAATTGGGGCCCCAACATTTTGACTGCCTACGGTTTAATGTTCCACAGAGACAGGCTTGGAAATTAGTGATCAGCAAGGCCTGTAAAATCATTAACAGCAAAAGTTTCTTTTTGATTAACCTGTTAATATTCACTCATAAACCGCACAATTTACATCATATATTATTCATATAGAGGGACAGTGCTGGAAATAGTGTGGTATGGGGTGAGGGCATGTTGATGGGGTGGCAGGGGGTTTGAGGGATGAGTGAGGGGTAGTCCTTCTTTTATGTCATTAGTCGTCCTGGTTTTTCATCTTGAAAATCTGGTCACCCTTTAATTACCCCCCCCACAATGTTGCCTGCACCTCCTGCCCTCCTCCCCCGTTTGGCCCAGGTCTGGTGATCACAAAAGGCATGCGCCCAATTCACACTCGACCAAGCGTTGGCACCGGGGGACCACTACAGTGGTACCGTATGCAGTAAAATTACTATATACTTACTTGCTTGCATTAGAGTGAAAGAGAGAAGAAAGCACCTGGAAGAGATACTTCATTGGAGCCATGCCTACCCCGCCTCCTTCAGAGACAATGTTGCCTGCTGGCCGGCAAGGATATGGGACTACGTGGGAGATGGGAGCAAGAAGGCCTCTTAGAACCATGGTTACAGTTCCACTACAGAGTGTAATTTGCTTTCCGACTTTGAGAACATTCAGACATGTAATTGCTCATTTTACTATAGCTGGTAAGCTAGCTATAGCCTGTAGGATAGCTCAGGGGGTTGAGCGCTTGCTGCTGCAATGTGAGTGTGATCGGCAGGTTGCAGGTTCGAATCTCGGCAAAGCCAACTCAGCCTTTCATCCTTCTGAGTATGATAAAAGAGTACCAATGCAGGTTGGATGTTATTGTATGTATATTTGTTCTTTATAAAGTGATTTACCATAAGTGCTACATAATAACACATCATTATCATTTGGCCTTTGACATCGGCTTGCATTCACAGTCATTGGGTAATATGGGCCTATGCACACTGATATTAACAATATATATGGTGATCCATTCTTGTTTGAAAAGTATATCACATTGCAGTGATATTGTAACTATATTTGTCGTAGTGCACTTAGGAACAATGCTATGTGATGCCAATTCCTGTTTTGTCAAGGGGTGAAAGGTTGTGTTGCATCACTTCCCGTGATGTCACTTTGCAGTTGTGTCAAATGACACCACTTCCTATGATGTCATCTGATGTCAAGGGTCATGTGATGTCACTTCTGCTACCCCTGGCATGTTGGTGAAATGACGTCCCTGGGCAAGGGGGGAAGATAAAAACAAGCCAGGGAGAGGCAAGGATGTACGAGAAAGATGCATATGCACGTAAGCATGGAGAAGAAAGAGGGAGAGGCAGGCACAAAGGTGCCACATAAGGGGAATGGGTGCAGAGAGTCTGAGAGTGAAACTGACGCAATGGAAAGAGACACAGGCAGGAGAGAAGCAGAGGTAGGAGGAAGGGGAGAGTGATGTGCACAGAGAAATACGAAGATATGTGCTCAAGTGGAGGCATGCAGAAGCACGGGGGAAGACGACAGAGGCCAGAGGAAGCAGAGACATGCGCAAGCACAAGGAAAAGACACGGGCCAGAGTAATCGCCTACAGAGACAATTAGACACACATAACTGAGACTGGCAGAGAGAGTGAGAGACACAAAGCGACACAAGTAAAGACATGCAGCGACTCAAGGGAAAGAAACAGATTGTGGGGGTAGTCATGAGGGCACCACGATCAGGCTGTTCATCCAACCCCCAGGGCCCGGCCACACAGAATAGCAAACATACACACAGAAATGTGGATATATAAATAGACACATAGGCAAAGAAAGCCACCACAAGTTGTCCTAGATTTAAAATGGGCTGCAACCAGCACGTTATCTTTACTACAGGATTAAACTAAGATGGCGGAAACTCGGCTTGGAAGACTGCACCTGCATTCCCCTGCCGTCGAGGTGCTGGCAAGCTAAGCGGGCCCTGGGGGCTTATTATATTTCTCGGGCGACCCCCATACCTTCCTGAATCCGGCATCCCTCCCACCAGGCCTACCTCATGCACAGTTTGCACTAATATCAAATTGTCTCGGCTCGCTTAGCGCAGGGATCTGCAAGCGGCAGCTCACCAGATGTTTTGAACTATAATGCCCCGGAACCCTCACCATTGCCTATGCCGGCTAGGGATAAAGCGGGAGTTGTAGCCCGGATCATCTGCAGAGCCAAAGGTTGCAGACCCCTGGATCAATGGGGTCTGCAACCTTTGTGACGCAATAAAAGCTTACCGGCCGTTCTCAGATGTGCTCGACTCAACCAGCAGATCATGGTAAGAAGCACAATAGGTGTTAAAACCAACCAGAAAATAGCGTGCCTTGACCTCTGTTCTGGTAGCTCAACGTGCCTACACCGGCAGGGGGCTAAATAAGAGCCTAGCGACTCCAGAGAAGTGGGTGTCACCAGGTGCCTTCATTGGTACCACCCTCCCATTTCTTGCTACCCCACCACTGAGCAATTGCTCCATCTAAGGGCGGTTGCAGTGGAAACAAAGTCTGTGATGTGCACCACCAATGAAAGAAGTCGCTGGTGTCATGACTACTTCTATACCACTGCGAAGTGATGATGTCATCACGTTGAGCCGCCACGTCACACATCAGTTGCTGCAAGGGGAGGTGGGAAGGTGTGGGCACTGGGCCACTTGGTGCCCCCTTCCACTTGCAAGTACCCACCAGCCTAGAGGCCCACATACGGGATTGCGCAAGTGGAAACACGTAGACACAGGCAGGCATTCAGAAAGACACAGGAAGCAAGAAAAACATAGGGATACAAGGGAAATACAAAGAGAGAGGGTGGGATGAAAGTCAGTACACAGAGAAGCACACACAAAAGCGACAGGGTGAAGCGAGAGGGATCAGGAGACGAGACATAGCGGTAGTAGACCTAGATGTACACATGAGTGACATGCAGAGGCAAAGGATGACGTGAGTGGGTCAAAACAAGACACAAGGAAAGGAGATACTCTAAGAGTTGTTTAGGGAGACTGAAACGGACTTGTACCAAAATGTCACCTAAAAAACTGCGACTGGTACTATAACTACACCTTTGCGCAGTCCCAAAACTGCGACCCCCCCATTACGCCGACTAAGGGGAGCAGGGTTGCAGGGGTGTCCCCCAAGCCCCTAGTCGGCGTAATGGGGGTCGAGGGTTGCGGGGGACAATAAAGAAAATAAAAGTTTTTAAATAAAGTCCCTGTGGTGCCAGTTCAGACTCACGTTAGTGGGAGAGAGCTGACGCGGCAGGGATAAAGGAGAGACGGCGGCAGACTCGTGTGCGTGCCGCCGCCAAGGTAAGTGGGTAAGGGGGAGGCAGGTAGACAGTGTGATCACTGCGCTGCACCATAATGGAAGTCGGTTTTTTGAAAGTCGACATTATGGGTGACGCAGTGATCACATACATACATCCGACTGCAGCGAGACAGGCGCACGGTGGAGAACTGGCAGACACACCGTGGGTTGGGAGGCGGCGAGAAAGCCTCCCACTTGTCATTTGCGGTCTTGCCTGACTTGACTACAAATGATGATCTGGAGAACGATGTGTGATGTTATCACCCAAGAGAGCCGAGTTAGAGCAGCCAGAGATGTAGTAATAACGGAAGAAGAGAACCTGAATACTTAAAAGTAAAATTTATACTATATGGTGGAATAGTCTGCCCCCAGCCCCGCCTCCCTCTGTCTGTGTGGATCCTCTGAGTGTCTACGGCACATGTTGACCAGATCACTTCAAGCCATTTGGGAATACCCTTTCCAGTCTTTGGCTTTCACTAATAAACCCGTTTCACGCCATCACCTGATGCCACTGATTTGTAAACAAAGCTCAGGACTGGGAAAGAGCAACGCCAGTGTCATGGAGTCATCTGGTCACCGTGGTAACGCACGCGCTACAGAGATCTATGTGTTACCACAGGTGGACCCGACTCAGTCTTTCAGACTTATCTACTCCAAAAAAATGATTTAAGGGTATGAGGTTCCCCTTCTTTTAGGCCGTAATAGGTTAGAGTGGTGCTTAGAGGAACAGGTGGTGGGTAGGGTTTAGCAGAATGCCAAAGGAGATTTTTAATACGCCTGATGGAAGGTATGTCATTTCAAAGAATGTCCACCCTAATTCGTTGCTCAAAATGTGTTAGGATTTACAGATATTGGGAGAAGAGGAATGTGGGGCCCTGCATAGGATAATTTCCTAGCACTGCCATTACAATGTTGGCGAGCGTGCGTCTGTTTCTCATCCCAAATCTTCTGCACTTTAGATAAAGGTGTCATCCGAGGACACGTGCTTTCCTGTAGTGAATAGATTCGAATGGGAACGCGTATTGGAGATATGTTCAGCTAGGAGGTGGCTAGTAGTTCTATTTATTTGTAGATACAGAAACATTTCCCAAGAATCTGCACAAGCGAACAAGCATAGCTCGAAGCCCCCAACTAGCCAATAGGTTGGAAGGGGGCTTTCGCTTCCACACATGTTTAGAATAATGGGTTACAAAGATGCCTTTTACAGCACTCAGTGAAAAATTGTGTGACAAGCCACACTGTTTAAAATCGGTTTTTAGGGTAAGACAAGAACACATCTAATAAATGTCAGATCACCAACAGTGCACAGGAGCATTTCTCAATGCATTTTCACAATGTCTTTTCCCATAACATATGGCAGGATGAAAAAGAGTTTTCATGGTTGCTGTGCCCAGACATATCCATACTAGATGCATCCATATGTCAGTATCTCCATGTGAGAACACTCATCATACTGGCTTTGCTCTTAATGCCAATAAAAATATGCTATGCACAGAAAGTATGTCCATACTGGCTGTGATAATGTAGACAAGAATCCCCTCTTAAGAACAATCATTATGTTGTATTTGCCCGTAATGGCAGTAAACATGCCATGCCACTATAAGAAAACATGACCCTACTGTCTGCATCAAAAAGACCAGTATCCCCAATTAAGAACACTCATCATGGTATTTTTGCCCATAATGCCAGTAGAAATCCCATGTCACTATGCGAAAATATGCCCAGAATAGATGCAACAATGAAGGGCAGTATCCCCACCTAAGAACACGCATCATGTCGGCCAAAAATGCCAGTAAAAATGCCCTGCCAATATAAGAGCATGTGTCCTTAGTGGATGCATCAATGTCAGTAACGCCACTTAAGAACACGCATCATGTCGGCCAAAAATGCCAGTAAAAATGCCCTGCCAATATAAGAGCACGTGTCCTTAGTGGATGCATCAATGTCAGTAAGAACACTCATCATGTTGGCTTTGACCATAGTGCCTGCAATAATGTGCTGCCACAGAAAAACAAAGGGTCCATGCTGGCAGTGCTCATAATGCCAGTCAATATGTCATGCAAGTGGGAACCAAACCTACACTTTATCCCACTTGTGCCCCAATATGGCTCCTCTAATCTCAGCACAGCACCACTTGGCTTCACCGTCCCCAGCACATTCACGTGCAGCTGCACATACATAGATGCTGCAATCACAGACAAGACACACATTCACACAGCGTGCATGCATGCACACACACACACATTTTATTATTATTATTATTATTATCATTCATAATAATAATAATAATAATGGTGTATGTTGCACAGCCTGGCAGACCACACGTCAAATTAATCCGGGCACAGGTTGAGAATGTCAAGAACAACAAGCAGGTGAACAGTTAAAACCAAAATAAACGCTTTTCGAGGCTTCTGGGAGGAGCCAAGTGACTGCAGAGAGCACAGACGGAGAGGGAGAACATTTCAGAGAGGAGACCCTAATACAGCAAACCGTCGAGCTCCTCTAATGTTGGTTTTAGAAACAACCCCAAGAGGAGATCTCAGGGGTTGATACCACTGGATCTTATTGGCCTCCTTCAGATGCCTCACCCCACCCCCCCCCCCACACTTAAGGCAGGAAGTGAGTGGAGGTGTCCAACACCTCGCCCTTGAGTCCTGGTCTCTCCCGTATTGCGGAGTAGCAGTGTCTCTCCGCCTGAGGCACACCTAAGCTGCCGGGAGGTGCAGGAGCACCCCATGGGCATTTTTCTGCTTGCAGTACCCAGCCTGTAAGGCCGATGGTCTATGCAGGGCTGCAGGTGCAACACGCTCCCGGCTTTGCGCATGAGCAGTTGGGTTACTCCATGCGTAGGGAAACCTTGGTTCTTTAACAACACAGCTGGGCCCGGAGCGCTCTCTCAGCTGCACACTGAACCCGAAAAAGCACTCAGGTATTCACTGAGCTAGCTTTGGCTCATCCATGACATGTGGCGGGTCGACAAACCACCCCCACGCCACCCCTCCCTCGCCCTCGTCCATTATGGACGAGCCGCCCCTGAATAACCCAGCACCTGACTGCTGACATGTCTTTCACAGGATGAAATAAATCACTGGGCGGAGCAAACAACGAATCAACAGCAGACAATCTATTGCCAGACAAATGGAGCACAGGAATGTTGCCATCGCCAGAGGAGGCCGTGCCCCTCCCTTGGAGTTTTTCCAGCAGGGCAGAAAAACCCTGGCCCCCACATAGTCGGTGCCTCTTTTATGTGTTCTATAATGGCCAACGTTGTGGCGGAACCGCATGTCTGATGCTGTGTTTTCACAAATATGGGCGAGAGGAAGGCCTCCCAGAAACACTCCCCAATCGTATTTTAATAATAGTACGGAAAAAAAACGGTGTTGCTCAACTGGGCAGCAGACAAAACAGTGCTTATAAATAGGACAAAGTTGAAGTGATCCGTGTACCAGGGTAAGCCAAGTAGAAAAACCTTCATTTAATCCATCCCCGCTGTGGTATGCAAAACGCCCATCAGAAGCCACACTCCTCTGGCAGCCATAGAGCACAGTAGTTTAGTTTAGTTTATTTGCTTGTATAGCGCACCGAGTAGGCGGTCTAGGAAACCCACCAATCACAAGAATTCTATAAATATCGGGGCGCGGAAACTCCCCGAAACACTTGTTCTAGGAGATTGCCATTTCTGTGCCAAGAAGTACCTGGTCTCACTGTGCCACTCATTCTGGACCCAGGATCTGTTTCCACGGCTTGAGAAGGCCAACTCCTTAATGGCCGCCCAGGACTCATGGATTCTCTTTGGCAGCCATAATGGATACCGAAGGCTGCGCCATTGTTGAGCACAGCCAAGTGCCTGCACATCTTGTGCTCTGCAACCTTCACATTTCAGGGGTCGGGTCTGGTGACACACTGTGTGCCCAAACAGGACCTAAAGCTGTGGCAATCTCTCCCTTCAGCCACCAACTCACCATCCTCTCCAGTGACGATTCACAAAGTCCCCAACTTACCCTGGACAGCCGCACCCCACTCTCCCCTGCATTGATTAGATGCCATGGATTCACTGCTATTGACCACCCAGGACGGTGTGCTTGAAGACCTAACTCACCCTCGAGACCCCAATAGAAGTGATCAAAAGGGAGAGTTTGCTGGTATCCTGGCGGTAATACCACCAGGAAATGGGCAAATGGAATTATCGTTACTGCCACTTGGCCTGCCGGAGTTACCACCAGATTACAAGTGTGGGTAAGGGTGGTAAATCCCCATTCCATGGACATCCCATTGGACTCGAGGAGGGCTATTTTTGCCGGTAAGGCACCTGACTCAGCTCCACCTCTGTTTGCACACACGCTGTGCCAGGCACCATCACCTCTCCACAGCAAGTGCTCCAAACACTGGGAGACACTTTCCACCCTAGCAGACATGGCGGTCTGCGTGCACCCCCACCTTCAGGTGTGTGACTCGTTGCCCCACCTCCGGGGATCCTCAAGCAGCCCGAGCTCTAGGTGGCTGCAGTGAAGATGTTCAGGTACCCCCTTTTCTCATCATATCCAGCTACTACCTTATGGGTGGTTTCACAGGTTTGACTCGTGGCTCAGCCTTTCATTCTTCTGTGGTCAACAAAATGAGTACTGTTAAGTTGCTTAATAGTGACACATAATATTCAGTTTATGGTTTGCACTTTTGAAATTACCCCTTTTTTTGTTGGTTTTTTTTTAGCAGCAGGACTGCCTTTCTGGTGGGGTACTAAGGTATGGAGGCTTAGGCATGTTTTGTTAGGGTGACCAGATTTAAAAAGTAAAAAAACAGGACAGGGCAACTAACATAAAGGTAGGACTAACTCTTGAAAGTGGCTGTCAAGTAGCGTTTGGGGAAGAAGGAGATTTAAGTGTTAGTGTTCAAATAAACACATATTATAATTAATTGATCACAAACAAACTATAAATGCGTGAGATTGTACATTCCTACCTGCCAGCCATGAAGACCTACTACAAAAAACTGGGACCACTGCAGTTTCCAATGGGAACATCATCTTGAGAAAGGAGGACAGAACACCAAATACTGGGACAATGCCGGCAAAACCAGGACGCCTGGTCACCCTATGTTTTGTTCCCCTTATGGGCTGGCAACCTACCCTCTTCTTTAGGGCACTTCTTCTCAAACATGTTCAGCCAACTCAGCATAAACGTTTGGTGAGAGACACCGTTGATATAGCGCACACTGCAGGCTTGACCGCCTCTTAGCACCGTGACGTTAAAATCCACTTCAATTAGTTTGAGCAGGGCTGCTCCTGACACAACACTTGAGTGTGTAGGTAAAGAGACAGAGAAGTCTCCTCACTCGTGCTCCCTAGGAGGCCCCATACCAGCTCTACTTTCCATTCACTTCCCCGTGCAGCTTCATGGCAAATATTGACCAGTAAACAGCCAATCGGAATCCAGGATTCTGGTTTTGACGACTGGTCCATTTTATTTTTTAAAACATGTGCATTGCCAGGTTTTTTCACTAAATTGATTCTTTGAAAGGAGCCTAGACCATGTAACTGTCTTCGCGCTATGGCAATGGCTGTTTGCGGGTTGCTTTCTCCTCTGTTGTACTCTTACAGGTTTGGTGTGTGCTCTGGTGTGTACAGTTCTCTTCTGGTGCAGCTGTGGTTACAGCAAGCAGCCAGTGGTCTTTGTGAAATTCCATAGGGTTCTGTCCCTCTTAAAGGTGTACTGTCCGGGCTGCCAGGGAGAGTGCTACGCTGTGGTAGGAAGCCATTTTAATTATGCGAAAGGTTTACCTTTCAGTTCCTAACTGCCGGATCCCAGTGCTATGATCCAATCTCACTGACCATAAGAGCCTGTCCCTTTTAGGCAAACAAAGGGGAAAGGGTGGGGAACGTTGATGCCCTGGCCGTTGGGCACTGTAGACAACTGCCAAGGCAGCCAGCTAACTGAGGGGGTCATTGCAGCAAGCAGACTATTTTTCATTCGATTTGTTAGCAATTTTAGTAGAGAGTTCCCAGTGTGGTTGGGCTCCTGGGTCGACCCCTGATGACCAATGCTATTAGTTCCTTACCATGATTTTTCTCATGGATGCCCAGTGTAATTCACCTGACTCGCTCCTAGGGATCACCCCTTGATGTCGTGGCATGCTCAGTTGTTCCTAGGGACCCCACCAAGAATCTCCCCTCCTTTGTATCCCTACTCTGAGCTCTCCTTGGGAACTATTTGCACTCCCTGCCTACTTGGCACCCACTGCTGGATGCACCTTATGTCTTCCACTGCTCCCATGTTCCCCCGCCCACATAAAGGAAAAGTTGCCACACACCCTCCACTGCCAGAGATATCACTGCACTCCACTGCATCCCGGGACATCTCCACAAATTCACCTTACCCTAAGGGCAGCCCTATCAGATCGTCATCCAAGGTGCACCCCTACCCAGACATCACTATAGGACCACATCACATCAGCTGTCCAAGATGGCCGCCATGCACTCCACTAACCTCTTTATACTAACATTCTCGACCTCTATGCTTAAACACAGTACATGCAGGGCCGGCCTTAGGGGCAGCAGCAGCTCCCTGGGTGGATTGGCGCCCCCCCTTCCCCGCACGCCCGTGGTCAACAGGGGAGCGTGGCCACAGAGTGATCCTTTTTTATTTTTATTTTTTTAACCTCCTAGCTCCTGCTAGGAGGAAATTCTATGAATAGGGTGCATTAGCACCCTATTGTTCCTATATGCGCTCCGCTGCCATGGGCGCATTGCCTAACAATGAGGTGCCTGCCGCCACTACGCCAGCTCGGGGGAGCCCTTGAAAGACTCCCCAGAGCTGGCCTGGCGGGGGCTAACGGTGCCTTTTGTTGGTGAAGGCACCTGCGGCGGTTGGGCGCATTTGGTGACAATCGGGTGCTCAGCACCCGATTGAAATTGAATGCGCCCGCCTGCTGCGCCTTCTCCCGCTATGCCAGTTCGGGGGAGCCCTTGAAAGACTCCCCCGAGCTGGCGAGGCGGTGGCTAATGACGCCCTGGGGGGCCCGGCTCGCCCCCTCTAAGGTCGGGCCTGAGTACATGCACAGTACCAGCTAAACCACTGGTATACAGCAATTGAATAATCCGCCCAACTAAAAACAAACAACAGCATGCTACACCTCTACAACAACTTACAGATTAGTGCTTCCTAGCACTGAGGTGGTGCCCATGGGTACACAAGGCTCCCCTCTCGGCACAATGCTACTATATTCTCGACACAGAACACCTTAAACCAGACCTACGCACAGAGTACCTCCCGGCTGCAGACGTCACACACCAGCAAAGCTGTCTTGCATGTTCCTTCTCTCCCAAACTAACCTGCCGCATCCTCTTCTTCAAATCCACTAGAGGGCTTGGAGACCATGTAAATGGCAGTGGTGCCCAATGTAAAACCCAGTAACATGAGACAATGCTCAAACCCCCATACCCTCATTCTATGCTTACCGTTTCTCAAACCAGCGGATTAAAAACCCTGTGCGGGCATGAGCCGGACAGCTGTGATCCGGTTGCAATCAATCAAGTTATAAGATATGATATGATAGTTTATTCATATAGAGCCTATACACACTGCGTTTCAAAGAGCTTCAAGGCAAGGGAGGTAACAAGGGAAAATACGACGACATTTTTACAGCCCAACTGATCACCTTCCAAAACCGTTAGAAATGATTGCGGCCCTCGTTCTAAGTTGCCTGGCTTGTTCCTGGGAAATACTCCAATGAATACTGCATGCTGATGTCAGACTCACGTTGTGGCATTTCGAGGTGCCTATTCAAACATGGGGAGCGCACATTTTCAAGGTATGTCAATGCATCTATGCAGTGACTCCTCAAGTCATCTCCACAATAGGATATGCAGAGAACCCTGTGCATGGTGGAGAATTGGAATGAACTCCACTATTGAACCCCCAACTCCTCCATTTTGTTTTTTGTTGATGCTGCAAAACCGGGCACTGTTCTGGAGCATGCACAGCTTCTGTGTACTTTTGACTGTGCCTGCCTTACTGAATTCACTAGTATTAGGCACGCATGCCGTGTGGCCATGGTACCCTGGCGATATTTTTTGACGCCGAGGTCAGAACGCTCAGTCCCTGCAAATCGAAACATCTTTTGTTTTTAATGTCCGGATGTTGGTGGTAGGTCCAGCTATCATCAAAACTCCTTACGGAATTTTACCTGATCCCCTTCCTACATTAAACGGACTACGTGAACTTGAAAAGACCGGTGAAGGCACACTACAACAGCACAGTGTGCTGGACAACCACCAAGCGAGGAAACTATATATCAGTGAAAAGTTTGAGGAACAACGGACTACAAAATATTATGTTGGCGAGGTCTGGGTGGATGATGTGAAAGGGTTAGTGGGTCATGTGAGGGGAGAAAGGAGATGTAAAAGGGTTACCCTGTCTGTGATGAACCAACTTCCGGGGCACCAGTGGTCCAGGGGTGAATATCGGTTTCTAAACCATCAATCAGCCCCACACCTCTAGTACCCCAGAAGGGATCAGAAAAGGTTGGAAATACAAGCAAATTATAAACCACCTTGTCCAATTTTGGTAATGTGGACGGTTTAAGTTTACTTGGCTTCAGCACAAAGGGAGAAATGGTTCTTAATATGTCTCTAGGGGCTTTCTGGGAAGGACCAAGGTGACAGAACCACAATGTACCTGGCGCTGTAGGTATTCTTGGTGCCTGACAGGGTCAAGTCAGCTTCGGGGTGCTGTGCAAGTTTCTGGGTCAGACGGGAGTCAGCTGGGTGTATCAGGCGGCAAGAAGGTTCGCGAGCAAAGCTGAACTAATGGCTGCAGGCTGGCCTACAGAGCGACTCAGGGCCAGGAATCGCTTCAGTGCTGGTCAGTGGTTCTGAAACAATGTTTGAGACATATTGGAAGTCTTTAAGCGGCTGGGGCTTAACAGCAGTCAGCACTGCAATGCAATCAGTTGCAGATTGAGGAACTCAACGGACTTGAAAATGTCCTTTAAGGCGGACGTCGGAAGATGCTCGTTGAGGCACTTCTCCCATTTTATTCAATGGGCTTGTGTCGCCCTTTTGAGGCGGACGTCTTAAAGCTGAGGTGTGTGTTGCAGGCAGCTGCCATGTTCTTGGTTTTGGGTTCAGAGACCTTCTGGCACTTCTCACCTAGGGAGCTTGCTGCAGAGCCTAGCAGGGCATGCTATGTGCTGGCTAGGTGCCAGTTCGGGAGAGGCTAGAGCGTCCTCTGGATTTGGTATCTCCCTCTGTTCCCTGGGTGATGTTTAGGCAAGGGATCTTGCTTCCCACTTTGGAGGTCATGGCCTTCCTTCACTGGCGGAAGATGTGAGGCAGACTGTACCTTTAGCCAGGGTCCAATGCTGAGTTCTTCTTGCTACTCCTTGTAAAGACTTCAGATGATCTGCCCAAAAGAGGGGCTCAGCCCACTTTTAAAGCCAAGTGGGCCACAGCGATTGGTGTAGGCTGAGCCCACTTTAATGAAGCAATCCTGGGGTTCCCACCAACAATCTCCTGTATGCATGAGGTCATAACCAGAGTGCTTTGCAACAGGAAAGGTAAAGGGGTGAAAATATGTGATACTAAGTACCACCCATCTTCCTGTCTGTTATTGATCAAAGAGTCTCTAATTTTAATGGATCTCTCTGTGGTTTCTGTTTAAAGTGGCAGGTCCCTGTTGAAGCTGCAGCAAGACCAGACTCTTTGGCTCCGGAAAACCACATTCTATTAGCTGATGAATGGGGTTCCCCTACCGGGGATGCTTACTGTAAACACGTAGTCCCAGACATGACAGTTCACTGTCAATGACACTGAGGGCGGGAGCTGGCTTCAGGTTGACACAGTTAAATATGAAAGGCTGTTGGGGTTTCCTGCCTCCTTTGTTAACCTCTGCAGCCAGGCCTCATGTGGGCCTGTTTGAAGTACATTCTATTAGTATGATAATTTATTTATTTATTTATTTATTTATTTATTTTAGTATTTGTAGAGCGCACTATAGCCCAGAGGCAACGAAGTGCTATAAGGAGATTTAAAGAAGGCTTGCTTGAGGGTTACAATAAGCGGCCCCAGAAGGTATACTTAGGTAGATTCAGTTACATGGTTACAGGCGATATACAGTCCAATTACATAGTTACAGCAGGTATACAGTGAAAGTTACAGTTAGTTACCCATATTCTTTTCTAGGTAGCACGAGGCATAGCAGAGAGTGTGCTAGGTGATATAGTGGAGGTGCAGACCTAGACGGACGGGCTCTTTTAGACAAAGAGCTGGGTTTTTAAGGCCTTGCGGAAGGCTGTGTGAGAATCAATTGATCTCATCTGAGCTGGGAGGTTGTTCCATAGGGTCGCCGCCCTATATAATTGCTGCCACCAGCTGCAGGGCAGGACAAAAGAGCAGGGTGGATCCATGGAGCATTTGTTACTTAATTAGGCTGGCCATGGAACGGGGAAACCTGCCCCCCCCCCCACTTCCTAGAGGGGGCATAGTGTACTCCTGGCTGTCACATTCCAAATAAATATGACAGGGCGGGCTGTGCTATACGTTTGTCATGGTGTGCGCATAGGAAAATGTGTGTGGATTCGCCCCCCACATTTTCCTGAGGTTGGTCACCATCATTCCATTTAATTCAAAAATTAAAAAAAAAGCTCAGGCGAGGTAGTCGAATTCCTCACACTCTCTATGGTCACACAATTCGGACACTTGTCCAGAGAGGAATTCTGGGGTGAATGAACAAGCTTTCTCGCACTAATTTTCTCTTACAACAGGTGGCATCTGTCAGACACCAGAGGTCAGCTGTCCATCAGTGTAAAGTACGGCATTGTTCAACAAACACGGTATTGGTAGCATTGTTCAAGGACAGCCTTTAATTTGAGTATTTCTTCACTGTGACTTCAGAATGTTAAAACTAAGTCCTGAGAGGGGGGGGGCTGCTGAACACGAGAGGACTTGCGACTGGTTTTCACATTCGGGAGTCCGGGACCCAGCGGCAAAGGGGCCAAAGGGCATGGACGATTGAACAAAAGCCCCTCTGCGCGTGTGCGTGTGTGGGTGTGTGGTCCTTTTGGACAAGAGGGCGACTAATTATGCCTCAACGAGAACCGGCCAGAGCTAAATTGTTCATTGATGCTAAAGAGCCGCCATTGTTGCTCTGAGGGCGGGTGCCAGTCTTGGTTGCCACGGCAGCGCGATGCCAGGACGGAACGTATATGGCGGCAGAGGAGCGACCAGCGGGCTCGACATCGCCAGCGCCCCATTTCCCCAGGTCCACAACTTAATTCAGTCACAAACAAATGCATTCTGAACGTTACAGCCTCGGTTCTCAAAAATACGTGCAATTGAACACAAACAGCCGAGCCTAGGCCTTTCTATAAGGAAAGCCCAAAACTGTGAAACGGATGTCACGTGACATGGAGTCTTCTGGTCAAGCCAGGCGATATGAGTCCACAAATCCATATTTGGTAACGCTCACATTCTATGAGGATTTGCAAGACAGGCCCTGACATGCCACTCCGGCATTGAAAACACATCATATGATATCTATAAGATGCTTAAATTAATACCCAAAGATTTCTAAGCGCGGACGCATGGTCGAACCTGTGTAGTTCTGTGTCGTCTTGTTTCCAAGACGCACGTTGCCCCCGCGCTATAGTCCCGAGGCATGGTCACTTCATGTCAAAATGTTGATCCGCACTGACATCACTCTCAATACCACCAGGAACCACGATGACGTTGCTTGTGATTTTTAGAATGTCCTCCCCATTATTGCCGGGGACCCCGAGGCGGTCTACATCAGGTTTGAGCAACACGTCCCGTGGAGGTTTGCTGTACATCCTGGTGCATGCGCACGTGTGGGTTTCCCATTATAACTGCAGAACGTTACAGCAGAATGCCAGGCAAAAGCCGGGGCTGCCATCCCATTTCCTATAAAAAAAAAAGAAGCTGCACAGGTGTGAAAGGTCGTCTGTGTGTGGTTTAGGCTGCATCCGCGAAATCAATGTTGAAGTCTTCTGTCGCGCCGCACGTTACGCAGTACGCAGCAGATGGGCACCGCTGGCGATCAGTTCCATTCATTAGACCAGTTTCAAGGGCTTCAAGGCGCTTTGCCAGGGTGTGAACATGCGTATGCTTCTTAATAGGTTATTTGCTCCTGCACTTGAATTTCCGGGTAGGTTTGGGCGAACAAGTTTGGTCAAAACTCTGATTCGTACGAATGCTGTGGGAATTCGGAGTCTGACACATTTTTCCCACTTGAGAAGTGCAGGTGTTAAGTGCAGTTAAAGTGCATGATGGTTTCAGGTGTTAACATTTGCTGCCAAGGGAAGTTTAAAGGAAATAATGTGTCTACTTAAAGGGCTAAGAGCTTACTCTCGCTGGGACAGATTGTTTTCATACATAATGCACAAAACACCTCTACATTTTTGTTAGCAGACATTTTTTTCAATTAACTAAATGCTGCATGATTTTCTGTTTTACTGGTTTTCCCCACACAACTGGCTGAGTCTGACCAGGCACATCAGCCAGAGAGACCTGTGCCAGGCGCCGGAAGTTGCTGTCTTAAGTGGTGGGCATGCGACTCATTTAATTTCTTTATTGGTGATTTGTAAGGTGAATGGCGGATCATTCGTCGCTCAGGGAGATATTCAGATCAGGTGAGTGCGAGAGACAAATCAGCAGTGCAGTTAGCAAGACAGCAAATGCAATAAGCAAGTGCAAGTAAGATAAAGCAAAGTGTCAGGACCCTGGACCAGGGCGGAGGGGAACATAACAGGGCAGGTACCAAGAGGCGGGGACCATCTCAAGAAGCAGGGTGTAAAAAGCAAGGGTTCGAGGGTTTCGTGAAGCAGGGAGAATGTTCTTCTGATCGGAGTTCCTGTAGCAGAGTGTTCTTTCAAAATGGCCTCCTGGGTCCATGGTTTTGCCACTGCGTGGAGAAACAACCAGATGCCGGGAAGTGGAGGATGTCAAGCCTCTTAAGGACAGAGCAAGATTCTTGGTCTTTGCAATGATACACCCTGGTCTGCACCCCCAGAAATATCTGTGAACGATGCCAAGGCTTTTGAATTAGGTTGTAGCAGGTATTGGGAGCAATGTAAGACGATGAGGCCCGGATGATACGATTTCGAGGTTTCAGACTAGGATTAGTCGAGAGGCCTTGCTCTGAATTAGCTGAAGTTGGTGGGTTACGTTTTTAGGGAGGGCACACTAGAAGGTGTTAGAATAATCCAAGCAAGATCTGACCCCGACCTTGCAACGTGTTCAGAGAGGGAGTATGGACCTAAGCAAGAGGAGGTGGAAACTACACTTTTTGTAATCTCATGGACCTGCTAAGAAAAGGACAAGGATCCATCCAAAACAATGTCAAGGTTCTTCACAGCGCTTCAGAGGGACGGGGAAGGCCACTGGAGGACGGCCATGCAAACGGAGGAGACAGAAGGATGGAGTCACCAAAACTGGCCAACTGCATTCTTTGAACCCACCAGGATTCGGCTGTTAGTTAAGCCATGCCCACTGAATTCATTACTCCAAGCAACACGGCACGCCTGCTGAATGCCTAAAAGCACGAGGCCCATTGCTTGATGTACTCGCCAGAATCATCAAGTAAATCCCCGAAGAGCCCTCTTGACACCTGAAGTTGTTCCCGTGCAGCAAAACCATGCATGTAACAAAATAAAGATGCCTCACTGATGGCATAAGAGTTTTGTTTTTTTGTAAAGTAGGGTTAGGGTTTGCCCTTGTCACGTGACAAGCCGGCTTCCCTAACATGAGTACCTACTTGATGCAAGGGATGCCAGTTACATTTAGGAGACACGTTGACTTGCTTTGAAGGATTGGGTGAGCATGACACCTTGTGGATTCGAATGTTAAAATGGTCATGTGAGGACATATAAAGGATTAGCGGATTATCAGCTAAAACCTTCATGTACACTGGAATTTTATCTACCCCTTATTTAAGGAGGTTGTTACTTGGTTATCACAAGCAGCTGCACTAGTTTGAAAACTGAGCATCGTGAAGGACACGATACAGATTCAGAATACAATCAACCTAATGCATTAAGTTCTTGGAGACCGTTCCATTTCATTTCATCGCGGGATGTTTTTTCGCTGGGTTTTTTACTGTGGATTTTTTTACAAAAAAATCATCGCATTTTTTTTTGGGAGGGGGCTTACCCCCCAAACCTCTCATCCCCTTTAATTTTTTTTTTTACATTCCCATACAGCCACACCAAATGTATATATTTTTCTAAGCCCCCCAAAAATGTGATGAGTTTTTTCATAAAAAAACTCTGCGAAAAAACTTCCCGCGATGAAAGGACGTCGTACCCTTGGAGACAACTATAACTCTGCTTTAAGGAAATTATTGTGAATTATTGGTTTGTTTTGATCACAATACTAACATCACAAATCTATATGCCCTGAAGAAGAGCAAAGTGATTGAAACACATCACAGCAAACCTTTTCATTGATTTGGTTCAACATTTGTTTAAATGATCAAGCATCTTCATTTGATTTGGATTATGTGTTTATTATGAATTGTTATGACAGACAATAAGCAAGTAAAGAACAGGCATTGGCAATGCCAAAAGTTTTGGCTTTTGTGTAGATATGGGAAAGGTGTTTGCCAGGCATTCCCATAATGGTACTAACTGGCCATTAATGGCAGCAGCTTGAAAGTGGTGCATGTAGCTGGGCATCTGATAGCAGTGCCTGGCAAATGCCCATCTAATACCCATGCACAAGCCAAAACTGTTGGCTTTGCTAGTGCTTGTCTTCAGTGGGACATCAGTGAGCAAACTGCTTATAAATCAAGTGGCTTAAGGCAGACCAGGCTGAGACATTTTTATTACACCAGTAGTGCGTTTACAGCGCCAATTAAACCATTAGTGCTCAAGACTGCTTTGAGAAAACCCTGACTGACAACTTTGACTGCAAACGTTGATTTTTCGGCTCGTAAATGTTGGCTCAAAGAGATCCCAAGCGCCTGTGTTTTGGGTGGGGGTTGAAGGGTGGTAGGAAGCGGGTGGGAATGGCCATAGGAATTATCATCTGCATGTCAAAGGGTGGGTAAATACCAAACAACACCTGCAAGCAGTGCTTCCCTCCTCATATGCCATCTCTCCCTAGCTGTACTCCAATGCATTCGTTTCGCTTGTAGGTGACACTAAAGCGCCACTGTACAGCCACACTAATGAGGTATTTTAATAACATACACTAGTATTAGCCATTCAGGTCATTCACATCACAGGGCATGATCCCATGTAGCCACAGATTCCTTGGTTGTACTTTGCACTAAACTGTATAGGGATTCGCGGAGGAATCCCTACCATCGATAGGAATCGGGATACTGTTCTCATGTTAATACAGTTTGGCCGCAGCGCAGCAGTAATCCAGACATCGTTCTATTTAAAAGCAGGTTACGCTTTTTTTTAAAATTTAATAGTATTAAAAAAAATCTTCAAACTGTACTAACTGCAGTTATTTCCTTTTAAATGCAATTGAGCCCGTTTCTAATGCAAGCATTTCCACTGGGACCGCTAACCAGCTGCCTTTCTCTTAAAGTGAGGCTTGGATGAGGGTGTTTCGATGGTATACAGCCCCCTGCGCGCTTTCGGTGCCAGCTTCTAAGCGCCACGCCATTGCTGTTTACATTCGCGCGCCCAATTATCCACAGAGACCCACGGAACGGGACCCCAGATGCCCGTGTGAGCAGGGCCCGCGCCACGCCCAGCCTGGCAGATCCATTTCAAAGCTGTTTACACGATCATTCTGCTGATGCAAGAGACGGAGGACAGACGGAAATAGCATAATGAAGGAGGGCAAAGCGCTGAGTAATGCGCTCTGCTTACGCGCACTTCAGAAGCTTCTGGACCGAGGCCGTCCCAGTCAGACATGAGGGACAAACTCGGCCTTACCGGGAGCTGCCGCGCATCATGTCTGGAAAAGTCCCCACTGGGCTTCCATAGCCCATGGCCATGTCCAGCAAAGTTTCATACAGGCTAACTCTTGCGATTTCGGCGGGAGACTCGCGATTTTTTGAGCAAAAATTGTGCTCTTTTTTATTGCCTCAAAATAATTCTAACCCCTACGCAAATTACAACTGCTCCAGAATACAGCTCCCCATTCTTGCCTTGGCCTTAAAGGGATGGTCTAGTAAAAGATTTTATTTAAAAAATAGATAGGCAACATAAAAAAAATATACTAGCATTCTCCGTTTTAAAACTTCCTATGAAAATTTTGAGCTATTCAAGCTCAAAATTCGCAAAAGCAAGCACATGGGCGCATCCATTTTGTGAAATGGAGGCCCTCCTGTGCTGGCTTTTGCTTTTGCGGCACTAATGAAGGAAAAGCCAGCCAGCTGTAGTAAACAAAGGCTTCCCATTGAGAATGGTATTTACTTTTTAACTCCTAAATAATGATCTCACTCCCAGCTTTAAACATAGGGAGTAAAATACTCCTACTTCCAAAATCTTATCTGGTGCACTGGGTCGAGGTTCGGGAGGCCATCAGTTACCCGAACCGAGTACCGTCTGGAACTTTTCAAGCCAGTGAGCAAAAATATTGGAGTTAGTTTGTTTGTTTTATTTATAGTGCGCGCTTGACCCTGAGGTATCTGGGCACATGGGTTAAGGTAATGGTTACATGATGCAGTTATACAGTTTATGCAGTTTAAACAATTTGTACATACACAATGCAGATTAAGCAATAGAATGGCAGGGAGAGTCAGTTATACGGTTTATGCAATTTATACATACACATTACAGATGAAACATTAGAATGGCTGGGAAGTCAGGTAGGTAGGGGCATAGAAAAGCGAAGACAGATATATACAGGAGATATATATATATGGGTTGTGAGTGTGTATGCAGGGGGTCGTGTTAGTTTTTGTTCAGTAACCAGGTGATGACGTGGCTTCTGAATATTTGAAAAGTTGGGCTGGTTTTGATGTCCTGTAGAAGTGTGTTCCACAATTGGGAGGCTAGAACCGGGAAGCTCGTTCCGCCAGCTCTTCTTAGGCAGTATCTGGGCACCACCAAACAGGATGTGTTAGTGGATCTGGTAATTCTGGTAGAGGATTTCATTGTAAATTTGTTAGTGAGAAATGGCGGGGCTAGGTGGTTCAGAGCTTTGTATGTGAGGGAGAGGGTTTTTAGATCAATTTTATTTTGTATAGAGAGCTATTTGCATTGCGTTCTAGTGGTGGAGATATGCTCTCTTCTAGGAATGTTTAATGCCGCTCCAAGTGCCTTATTTTGCAGAACCCGTAGTTTATTGATTATAGATTTGTTGGCACCTAAGTAGAGGCCATTACAATAGTCCAGTTTGGACTGTATAAGTGCTCTGGCCAGTATAAGGCAGCTGTTAGAGGACAATAGGTGTCTGCAAGCTCTGATCATCTTACCAGTGTAGGCAGTGGCTGTTGCGGTCATTGGAGATATTAATGTTGGCATTGAGGTAGAAGCAGAGGGTTTTTTATGTTATTGGGAATCAGGATGTTGTTGCCATCAATGAGGATGCTGCTGTAGTTGGGACTAAGTTTGAGCAAGTTGTCAGGTGAGCTGACTAGGAGTAGCTCAGTCTTGTCATCATTCAGGCAGAGGCCGTGTGTGGCTATCCATGCCTGAATGATGATGCAGACTTCGTTGATCCGGCAGACATCAGAGTCTTAGATGCCTGATAGTGTTCGGAGGATCTGGGTGACATCTGCATAGCTGGTGTAGGTGACACCCAGACGGTCCAGTTTGTCGAAAAGGGGCTTTGTAAAAATATTCTACAAAGTAGGCGATACACAGGAGCCTTGAGGGACTCCACATGTGATGGGGATAGGGTCGGCCGCAGGTGTGGGTGAGAAAACATGCATGGTTCTATTTGCAGGGAAGGATTCAATCCACATAAAAGCAGAGTTAGAAAAGTGTGCTGCCGATGACAGGTGGTCACAAAGGATTTTATGGTCCACCAGATCAAAGGCTGCTGATAGGTCTAAAAGAAGTAGAATGGCAACTTTACTTTTGTCTTTTAGGTCGTTGATTTGACTCTTAAGGTCAACAAGGGCCGTTTCCATTCCATGTTGGGATCTAAAGCCAGATTGACGGATTTCTAGTAGTTGGTTTGTCTCTAGATGATCTTGAATTTGCAAGTATGCAACTCTAACTAAGATTTTCAATAAGAACGGGACTGTGGTGATCGGTCTATAATTCGTGGATATAGATGGATCTAGTGTTTGTTTTTTGAGTAATGGGAGAACCCGAGATTGTTTCAGATTGCTTGGGACAGAGTTGCTGGCAAATGAGGAGTTTATAAGTTTGGTGATAAAAGGAGATAAATCTCTAGCTGCGTCTTTTATGATTTGAGCAGGGCAACTGTCCCCTTTACAATTGGATGGTTTCAGAGATGCTCTAATTCTTTGTACCTCAGGTATGGACACATGGTTGAAAGTGAAGCCTGAGTTAAGGTGTGCGGATAGTTGTATGATTGGGCTGGTGAGATTGCCAGAGGCAAGTTGGTGCCGTTTGTCAGCTATTTTGGACTGGAGCCCTGTGATTTTATTGGAAAGAGCATTTTGAATGCTGGTGCACCAAGATTTGTCCTTGGTAAAGGTATCAATAGGTGTATTGGGGTTTTCTAATTCCTTTAGGATATTGAATAGTTCTTTCATGCTAGAGCTTGAAAGGGGCCCATAGGGGTTCCTCGCGTTATGGAAACAAGGCAAGTCACCACACACGATAGATACGCCAGACACAAGGTTTTATTCCCAAAGCTAGGGTTTATTGCAAAGCAAATAGTCTCAGTTGGCCAACTCGGTCTCACGCCCCGCGACGTGTATCTGTAGACCTCGAGGGACGCAAGAAAGTGAATTACGTACATCAGTAACATATACACAAAATGCATATCATATCAGCTGTGATATGTTTAACACCCCCCTTTATTGGGTTTCTTTGAACTCGGTTTGATGATGGACAATTTCGACGAATATGACACCTTCAAATATATATTCTAGTAACACTATGCAACCTTGCAAGTGTAGAGTCATCTTTTCGTTGTTGAACAGAACACAGTGCTTCTGTTCTTGTAAGCGAGCTACATACTGGGGAAGAGTCACATTCCAGACCTTGCAATCTATGAGATGCTATTCGTGTCCTGGGAGCCGACACGCTCTACAGGGCTCGGAAAAGGGGGGCCGTAAGAAGAGCATAATTCAAGCCTTTAGCTGCTTTATTCTAACATATTCTACCATATAACGAGACTGGCTGGCAGCTGTGAAATGATTAAATGCCCTGCGGCACTGCTTCAAGGCTACAATCGGGAGGGAGCCGGGCATTCCTCTCCTGAGCTTCCTACGTTGTGTTTCAACAAACTCTTATTAGCCTCGCGGCCTTGTCCTTTCACGTTCAGACAACAATGTTAACAGTCGAGCAGTGTAAGCAGAAATGTGCTGCGAAGCAATTTGAACAGAAAGCAATGAGCAATCGTTAGAAAACAAAATGGCGATCCTTGTTACATTAAAATGGCCGTTCATTGGTCAAACTCAGAAACCTGTATTTCTATCGTTTCGTACATGAGACGGTTGGCCTTCGGCCACCAAAATGCGTTTGCCGTCCATCGTGAGAGGTGTCCATTTTTCCTAGACCGACAAGCTTGCCTGGTTTATTCTGACATTGAAAGATTCTTTTTTAGTATGGATTATCTCACTTTTGTAAGTAGCAGTAATGTTGGTTTGGTTAACTTTATTTTCTGTGGCAGGGGTGGTTTTCCAGTGTGTCTCAAGTTTTCTTTTTCTGTACGTAGGAGTTTCAGTTCAGGGGTGAACCAGGAGTTCAGATGTGCTCTCGGGTTGCCTTTGCGCAATTTTAGCGGGTCGATGGTATCTGTGGCTTTGGTCATGGCCTCATTGTAGGTGTTGACCAGCAGATTCAGGTCGTTAGTGGAGGGTATAGTATTGAGTATTGGAGTTACCAGAGATGTTATGGCCTCAGCAGTAATTTACGTATATTCCTAGTCAGACACGTACGTGCAATGGGGGGTTTCTTAGGCTCTATATTGTTGGCATTGATTTCTAAGGAAAGGAGATGATGATCAGTCCAGACGAGTGGTGAGGATTCTTTTAGGGTAATATTGCAGTTGAGGTCTGCTACCAAATCGAGTGTCCTACCTTTCACATGGGTGGGTAGGGTACTTATTTATACGAAGCCTTGCTCTGATAGTGTATTGGCTACAGAGATGGCTGATAAGTCTTTGTGATCATTAAAGCCAAGCTTAAAGTCACCTAGGAGGATTTTTTGCGCCAGGGGTTTAGTATTTTCAGCTACTAGTGTTGTGATGTTTTCTTCAAAAGACCTGGGGGGACCGGGTGGCCTATATATTAGGTGTATGGTGATAGTATTTTTAGGAGATGTTTGGACCTTGACCGTGAGGTGTTCAAAGAATGCCAGAGGAGAGGTGGTGGCTAGTCTCATGTCTAGGGTAGATTTGAAGATGATGGCTATTCCTCCACCTCGAGCATTGGGTCTGTCAGCTCTGAGGATGGAATAGTGGTCGGGGATGACTAAGGTTAGAAACGGGCCAGCTGCACCATGCTAGCTGTTTCAATCTCACACTAACTAACGTGGAAGTCGATGCACATATTTATTTAATTATAATGTACTGCATTTAGAGTAGTCCAAATTCCATGTGGATCAGAATGAAAGTTGTCCATAACACAAAGTATAACTAATTAATATACACACCATTGAGCGCAAAGAGGCTTTCCTTTTATCGACATATTGTGTTTCAGAATTGGATTCAGAAATTGAAATGCATAATTGTCTTATGTGCAAAGCATGCTTGTAGAAATCGTTTATGATGCAGCAGCTAATGAGGCAGGCCCTACTCCCCAATGATGCTTTACTCTCTCTGATTCAATGGTACCACCTGAACATCTGCCATTTGAACAGGCAGTATGGAACAGTCTTCAAAATATCTGTAAAATACCTTCATACCAACCTTACCCCCGTGGTGCAGGGCAAGGAAGGCATTAGGCACTCTGTAAAATGATGCTCATCTTGTTTTCAAACTTGAATATAAAGAAGAGGGAAATAGGTCATGAACAAGACAACATCTAATGAACTGGCCTATAATCTTCTAGATAAGATGGAACATTATTGGGTACTGACATCAGAGGCGTGTGTGGGAATTAGAATTTGATTTAAGAACTCCCTGGTGAAGCTTTGAAAATGTTACTATGAGTAGAAACAAGTATGCATATCTAAATGTCTCTATTCAGTATCGCTCAACCTTCCACAGACTTCCAAATGTTCAAGTATCTCCTTTCTTGCAAATACTAGAGATGTTATTAACATTGTTCTTGGGCTGGATATTTATGCCATATCAGAGCTCCTTATAGCCCTGGATATAACAGCTTCAAACATTAACATACCACAAGAATGAGTTATACTACTAATTGAAGATACCGCTAACCAATCACCTACTCGCCCACCATGTAACTACTTCACTCTAAACTTCTTGAGTAGTGTGCTTGGCAAGACATTTGTATACATGCAGGAACATTTTATTTACAAATGAAGAGGGAGCAGCATTTGCACCGAGTCTTGCCAATTCGTTCAAGGTTTAATTTGAGAAGCTACACATTAATTGGAACAATCCATTTCAGGCACAAACATGTTAGAGGAAGCGGTGCATAGATGACATTTTTGTATGAGCCGCACAAGAATAGCCCTATTCGTCCTCTAGAATGTCATAAACCATCAGTCTCAAGTCTCCAATGTCCTATGACTTTTGACAAAAAACTTCGGGCTATTGTAGATGTCTGAATTTGCGTAGAAGACAGATATTTTTCACCAGCCTCTAGAGCAAAAGGGGTCATAACACCATACTAAATTAGCTAAATAATATATGATATGTTTTTGTACTAAGATAAAAATGATTACTTCAAGTATTGTGGATTGTAAGAGAATATCTATCACAACTATATCATTAAAAAGATCTTGATACCAGGATCATGACAGCCTACTAATTTTTAACAAGAAGAAAGGAGTGTGAGAGACAGAGAGAGACAGAGAGAGAGAGAGAGAGAGAGAGAGAGACTGAGGCTATTTTCTCAAATCACTCTATATTCTACAACCATGAAGAAATTGTTCTTGAGCAATAGCAAGCATCTGACTCTACATGGGAAATCCCGTACAGCACCATTAAAAGACTCACTTCTCTGTTTACGAAGTAGGTGTGATCCAGCTGACCAGCCTGTTACCAGGTTGTAGGGTGTAGCCCCTGGAACTGAGAATTTCCAGTGTGGTTCATGTAGTGCCTACAAAAGAAACATGTAGACTGTTGCACACACCAGAGGAAAATGAGACGCCATGTCAATTGTTTATTCAAGAATGTCCTTTTCGCCATGAAGTTCTCTTGCGACTAGATTTACATCGTCTCCCCTACAAGCGACTGCATGAAGATGCATCCTTAACGTCGATTCACATATATAAAGACTGAATGAGCAATTGGACTGTAACACTTTCATGGTAAATACATAAATGTCCCCTCTACAATTTCCTGGTACAACCTTTTGTTCCAAACTAGGTTCTTTGCCTTCTCAGCATCAAAGTTGACATTGTAAGATACTTGACCAGTACAAGGGAGAGTAAAGGACACGTTCACCTGCCAGTGACGTATAGGGTACATGCCTCACCCTAGGGGGCGGTTATCTACCAATGGGCGACCCTTTAAGTGCTGAAACTTCTTTGTTGTATAACGATAAGAACAGTGTGGCAGAACCCGAAGAAGGATTGAGGAGCGCAATGCCGGGGTACCCAACTCTCTGCCTCAACATGCATGCTGCTGAGTGAAAGTTGAGAACATTTGAATACATGGAATTTCTATCAGGGATGTGTTCTGTCAGTTACAATTTTCACATGTAGCCATACATTATTTTTTGTAATTGCTGTCAGTTTATTTTTTAGAAGAAGTCTACTCTGTATGTAGAGACACTGACACTAGTTTTGCAGCAATGGATATTGCTCATTGTTTGCAGCTTTCTATACCTACAGTTGGAAGTCAATATGGAAGTTATTGGGCAGCCTCTGAACTAGAGGCCAGCATCTAAATATCACTATTGAGTGGGTTACTGTTCTTTTAAAATCCTGCCTATCTTTTCTTACCTATGTATTTAGCATAAGGATTACTGATTTGCTCTATTGTCCACGACTAAGGCCAGAATTCTTTATAGAAGAGCCTCGATGTGTGCCTCCTACCTGTCTATCAGTACATGGTGGAGTTCAATTTTAGGAAGCAACGCCTCTCCCTAATTTCTGAATTACTGACTTGTCTGGAAATCAAGGTGCAGCCTCTTGACATGCTGCCTAACCTCCAGAGCCTACATGACAGTATTGCTTTCTTGGACTATGGATATGTTGAATGATGTGTTGAAATAATGCCCCACAAACAGACCTATGCCATTTGCTGCAGAGTCTTCTAAATATTCTGGCTATTTTATTATGAGTGAGACTGGAAGGGAAAACATGTTGTTTGAATTAAAATATGAATAATTGCCGCCCGTTGCCTGTGCTTTTCAGTATCGAGCAGCGTGCTTCTCACCTCGCTACCCTTTTACTCCAGTTTCCTCTACATTAGTAGTGTGCACTTCACAGCTCGCACGTTACAGTTTGCCTTTTCTGGTGCCTTCAGGCTGCCACCTCTTTTGGGCTTTTCAGTATCCAGCAGCGTGATTCTCACCTCGCTAGACTTTTACTCCAGTTTCCTCTACATTAGTAGTGTGCGCTTCACCGATCGCAAGTTACAGGTTGCCTTTTCCGTGCACCTTCAGGCTGTCACCTCTTTTGGGCTTTTCAGTATCCAGCAGCCTGCTTCTCACCTCGCTACCCTTTTACTCCAGTTTCCTCTACATTAGTAGTGTGCGCTTCACCGATCGCAAGTTACAGGTTGCCTTTTCTGGCACCTTCAGGCTGTCACCTCTTTTGGGCTTTTCAGTATCCAGCAGCCTGCTTCTCACCTCGCTACCCTTTTACTTCAGTTTCCTCTACATTAGTAGTGTGCACTTCACGACTCGCACGTTACAGGTTGCCTTTTCTGCCGCCTTCTGGCTGTCACCTCTTTTGGGCTTTTCAGCATCCAGTAGCGTGCTTCTCACCTCGCTGCCCTTTTACACCGGTGTCCTCTACATTAGGAGTGTGCGCTTCACAGCGCACAGATTACAAGTTGCCTTTTGTGGTGCCTTCAGGCTGCCACCTCTTTTGGGCTTTTCAGTATCCAGCAGCGTGCTTCTCACCTCGCTAGCGTTTTACCCCAGTTTCCTCTACATTAGTAGTGTGCGCTTCACCGATCGCAAGTTACAGGTTGCCTTTTCTGACACCTTCAGGCTGTCACCTCTTTTGGTCTTTTCAGTATCCAGCAGCGTGCTTCTCACCTCGCTAGCGTTTTACCCCAGTTTCCTCTACATTAGTAGTGTGCGCTTCACCGATCGCAAGTTACAGGTTGCCTTTTCTGGCACCTTCAGGCTGTCACCTCTTTTGGGCTTTTCAGTATCGAGCAGCGTGCTTCTCACCTCGCTACCCTTTTACTCCAGTTTCCTCTACATTAGTAGTGTGCGCTTCACAGCACGCACGTTACAGGTTGCCTTGTCTGGCGCCTTCAGGCTGTCACCTCTTTTGGGCTTTTCAGTATCCAGCAGCGTGCTTCTCACCTCGCTACCCTTTTACTCCAGTTTCCTCTACATTAGTTGTGTTCGCTTCAAAGCTCGCACGTTACAGGTTGCATTTTCTGGCGCCTTCAGGCTGTCACCTCTTTTGGTCTTTTCAGTATCCAGCAGCGTGCTTCTCACCTCGCTACCCTTTTACTCCAGTTTCCTCTACATTAGTAGTGTGCGCTTCACAGCTCGCACGTTACAGGTTGCCTTTTCTGGCGCCTTCAGGCTGTCACCTCTTTTGGGTTTTTCAGTATCCAGCAGCGTGCTTATTACCTCGTTGCCCTTTTACTCCAGTTTCCTCTACATTAGTAGTGTACACTTCACAACTTGCACGTTACAGGTTGCCTTTTCTGGCGCCTTCAGGCTGTCACCTCTTTTGGGCTTCTCAGTATCCAGCAGCCTGGTTCTCACCTCGCTACCCTTTTACTCCAGTTTCCTCTACATTAGTAGTGTGCGCTTCATAGCACGCACGTTACAGGTTGCCTTGTCCGGTGCCTTCAGGCTGTCACCTCTTTTGTGCTTTTCAGTATCCAGCACTGTGCTTCTCACCTCACTACCCTTTTACTCCAGTTTCCTCTACATTAGTAGTGTGCATTTCACAACGTGCACGTTACAGGTTGCATTTTCTGGTGCCTTCAGGCTGTCACCCCTTTTGGGCTTTTGAGTATCCAGCAGCGTGCTTCTCACCTTGCTACCCTTTTACTTCAGTTTCCTCTACATTAGTAGTGTGCGCTTCACAGCACGCACTTTACAGGTTGCCTTTTCTGGCGCCTTGAGGCTGTCACCTCTTTTGGGCTTTTTAGTATCCAGGAGCGTGCTATTAACCTCGCTACACTTTTACTCCAGCTTCCTCTACATTAGTTGTGTGCGCTTCACAGCTCGCACATTACAGGTTGCCTTTTCTGGTGCCTTCAGGCTGTCACCTCTTTTGGGCTTTTCAGTATCCAGCAGGGTTCTTCTCACCTCGCTGCCCATTTACACCAGTTTCCTCTACATTAGTAGTGTGCGCTTCATAGCTCGCACGTTACAAGTTGCCTTTTCTAGTGCCGTCAGGCTGTCACTTCTTTTTGGCTTTTCAGTATCCAGCAGGGTTCTTCTCACCTCGCTGCCTTTTTACACCAGTTTCCTCTACATTAGTAGTGTGCGCTTCACAGCTCGCACGTTACAGGTTGCCTTTTCTGGTGCCTTCAGGCTGTCACCTCTTTTGGGCTTGTTGGTATCCAGCAGCGTGCTTCGCACCTCGTTGCCCTTTTACTCAGGTTTCCTCTACATTAGTAGTGTGCGCTTCACAGTTAGCACGTTACAGGTTGCCTTTTCTGAGGCCTTCAGGCTGTCACCTCTTTTGGGCTTTTCAGTATCCAGCAGCGTGTTTCTCACCTCGCTACCCTTTTACTCCAGTTTTCTCTACATTAGTAGTGTGCCTTTAACCGATCGCATGTTACAGGTTGCCTTTTGTGGCGTCTTCAGGCTGTCACCTCTTTTGGGCTTTTCAGTATACAGCAGGGTTCTTCTCACCTCACTACCCTTTTACACCAGTTTCCTCTACATTAGTAGTGTGCGCTTCACAGCTTGCACATTACAGGTTGCCTTTTCTGGCACCTTCAGGCTGTCATCTCTTTTGGTCTTTTCAGTATCCAGCAACGTGCTTCTCACCTCGCTACCCTTTTAGTCCAGTTTCATCTACATTAGTAGTGTGCACTTCACAGCTCGCACGTTACAGGTTGCCTTTTCTGGTGCCTTCAGGCTGCCACCTCTTTTGGGCTTTTCAGTTTCCAGCAGCGTGCTTCTCACCTCGCTAGCCTTTTACTCCAGTTTTCTCTACATTAGTAGTGTGCGCTTCACCGATCGCACGTTACAGGTTGCCTTTTTTGGCGCCTTCAGGCTGTCACCTCTTTTAGGATTTTCAGTATCCAGCAGCCTGCTTCTCACCTCACTACCCTTTTACTCCAGTTTCCTCTACATTCGTAGTGTGCGCTTCACAGCACGCACGTTACAGGTTGCCTTATCTGGCGCCTTCAGGCTGTCACCTCTTTTGGGCTTTTCAGTATCCAGCAGCGTGCTTCTCACCTCACTACCCTTTTACTCCAGTTTCCTCTACATTAGTAGTGTGCACTTCACAACTTGCACGTTACAGGTTGGATTTTCTGGTGCCTTCAGGCTGTCACCTCTTTTGGGCTTTTCAGTATCCAGCAGTGTGCTTCTCACCTCGCTACCTTTTTGCTTCAGTTTCCTCTACATTAGTAGTGTGCGCTTCACAGCTCACACATCACAGGTTGCCTTTTCTGGCGCCTTGAGGCTGTCACCTCTTTTGGGCTTTTCAGTATCCAGGAGCGTGCTACTAACCTCGCTACCCTTTTACTTCTGTTTCCTCTACATTAGTTGTGTGCGCTTCACAGCTCACACATTACAGGTTGCCTTTTCTGGTGCCTTCAGGCTATCACCTATTTTGGGATTTTCAGTATCCAGCAGCGTGCTTCTCACCTCGCTACCCTTTTACTCCAGTTTCCTCTACATTAGTTGTGTGCACTTCACAGCTTGCTCGTTACAGGTTGCCTTTTCTGGCACCTTCAGGCTGTCATCTCTTTTGGGCTTTTTGGTATCCAGCAGCGTGCTTTGCACCTCGTTGCCTTTTTACTCAGGTTTCCTCTACATTAGTGTGCGCTTCACATCTAGCACGTTACAGGTTGCCTTTTCTGACGCCTTCAGGCTGTCACCTCTTTTGGGCTTTTCAGTATCAAGCAGCGTGCTTCTCACCTCATTGCCCTTTTACTCCAGTTTCCTCTACATTAGTTGTGTGTTCTTCACAGCTCGCACGTTACAGGTTGTCTTTTCTGGCGCCTTCAGGCTGTCACCTCTTTTGGGCTTTTCAGTATCCAGCAGCGTGCTGCTCACCTCGTTGCCCTTTTACAACGGTTTCCTCTACATTAGTAATGTGCGCTTCACAGCTCGCACGTTACAGTTTGCCTTTTCTGGTGCCTTCAGGCTGCCACCTCTTTTGGGCTTTTCAGTATCCAGCAGCGTGCTTCTCACCTCGCTAGCCTTTTACTCCAGTTTCCTCTACAATAGTAGTGTGCGCTTCACCGATCGCAAGTTACAGGTTGCCTTTTCTGGCACCTTCAGGCTGTCACCTCTTTTGGGCTTTTCAGTATCCAGCAGCCTGCTTCTCACCTCGCTACCCTTTTACTCCAGTTTCCTCTACATTAGTAGTGTGTGCTTCACAGCACGCACGTTACAGGTTGCCTTGTCTGGCGCCTTCAGGCTGTCATCTCTTTTGGGCTTTTCAGTATCCAGCAGCGGGCTTCTCACCTCGCTACCCTTTTACTCCAGTTTCCTCTACATTAGTAGTGTACACTTCACAACTTGCACGTTACAGGTTGCATTTCTGGTGCCTTCAGGCTGTCACTTCTTTTGGGCTTTTCAGTATCCAGCAGCGGGCTTCTCACCTCACTACCCTTTTACTCCAGTTTCCTCTACATTAGTTGTGTGCGCTTCACAGCTCACTCATTACAGGTTGCCTTTTCTGGCGCCTTCAGGCTGGCACCTCTTTTGGGCTTTTTGGTATCCAGCAGCCTGCTTCTCACCTCGCTACCCTTTTACTCCAGTTTCCTCTACATTAGTAGTGTGTGCTTCACAGCACGCACGTTACAGGTTGCCTTGTCTGGCGCCTTCAGGCTGTCATCTCTTTTGGGCTTTTCAGTATCCAGCAGCGGGCTTCTCACCTCGCTACCCTTTTACTCCAGTTTCCTCTACATTAGTAGTGTACACTTCACAACTTGCACGTTACAGGTTGCATTTCTGGTGCCTTCAGGCTGTCACTTCTTTTGGGCTTTTCAGTATCCAGCAGCGGGCTTCTCACCTCACTACCCTTTTACTCCAGTTTCCTCTACATTAGTCTTGTGCACTTCACAGCTCGCCCGTTACAGGTTGCCTTTTCTGGCGCCTTCAGGCTGGCACCTCTTTTGGGCTTTTTGGTATCCAGCAGCGTGCTTTGCACCTCGTTGCCCTTTTACTTCAGTTTCCTCTACATTAGTAGTGTGCGCTTCACGGCACGCACGTTACAGGTTGCCTTGTCTGGCGCCTTCAGGCTGTCACCTCTTTTGGGCTTTTTGGTATCCAGCAGCGTGCTTCGCACCTCGTTGCCCTTTTACTCCAGTTTCCTCTACATTAGTAGTGTGCGCTTCACGGCTAGCACGTTACAGGTTGCCTTGTCTGGCGTCTTCAGGCTGCCACCTCTTTTGGTTTTTTCAGTATACAGCAGGGTTCTTCTCACCTTGCTGCTTTTTTACACCAGTTTCCTCTGCATTAGTAGTGTGCGCTTCACAGCTCGCATTTACAGGTTGCCTTTTCTGGTGCCTGCAGGCTGTCACCTCTTTTGGGCTTTTCAGTATCCAGCAGTGTGCTTCTCACCTCGCTACCCTTTTACTCCAGTTTCCTCTACATTAGTTGTGTGTGCTTCACAGCTCGCACGTTACAGGTTGCCTTTTCTGGCGCCTTCAGGCTGTCACCTCTTTTGGTCTTTTCAGTATCCAGCAGCGTGCTTCTCACCTCGCTACCCTTTTACTCCAGTTTCCTCTACATTAGTAGTGTGCGCTTCACAGCTCGCACGTTACAGGTTGCCTTTTCTGGCGCCTTCAGGCTATCACCTATTTTGGGCTTTTCAGTATCCAGCAGCGTGCTTCTCACCTCGCTACCCTTTCACTCCAGTTTCCTCTACATTAGTTGTGTGCGCTTCACAGCTTGCTCGTTACAGGTTGCCTTTTCTGGCACCTTCAGGCTGTCACCTTTTTTGGGCTTTTTGGTATCCAGCAGCGTGCTTTGCACCTCGTTGCCCTTTTACTCAGGTTTCCTCTACATTAGTGTGCGCTTCACAGCTAGCACGTTACAGGTTGCCTTTTCTGATGCCTTCAGGCTGTCATCTCTTTTAGGCTTTTCAGTATCGAGCAGCGTGCTTCTCACCTCGTTGCCCTTTTACTCCAGTTTCCTCTACATTAGTAATGTGCACTTCACAGCTCGCACGTTACAGTTTGCCTTTTCTGGTGCCTTCAGGCTGCCACCTCTTTTGGGCTTTTCAGTATCCAGCAGCGTGATTCTCACCTCGCTAGCCTTTTACTCCAGTTTCCTCTACATTAGTAGTGTGCGCTTCACCGATCGCAAGTTACAGGTTGCCTTTTCTGGCACCTTCAGGCTGTCACCTCTTTTGGGCTTTTCAGTATCCAGCAGCCTGCTTCTCACCTCGCTACCCTTTTACTCCAGTTTCCTCTACATTAGTAGTGTGCGCTTCACAGCACGCATGTGACAGGTTGCCTTGTCTGGCGCCTTCAGGCTGTCACCTCTTTTGGGCTTTTCAGTATCCAGCAGCGGGCTTCTCACCTCGCTACCCGTTTACTCCAGTTTCCTCTACATTAGTAGTGTACACTTCACAACTTGCACGTTACAGGTTGCCTTTTCTGGCGCCTTCAGGCTATCACCTATTTTGGGCTTTTCAGTATCCAGCAGCGTGCTTCTCACCTCGCTACCCTTTTACTCCAGTTTCCTCTACATTAGTTGTGTGCGCTTCACAGCTTGCTCGTTACAGGTTGCCTTTTCTGGCACCTTCAGGCTGTCACCTCTTTTGGACTTTTCAGTATCCAGGAGCGTGCTACTAACCTCGTTACCCTTTTACTTCAGTTTCCTCTACATTAGTAGTGTGCGCTTCACAGCTCACACATTACAGGTTGCCTTATCTGGCGCCTTCAGGCTGTCACCTCTTTTGGGCTTTTCAGTATCCAGCAGCGTGCTTCGAACCTCGCTACCCTTTTACTCCAGTTTCCTCTACATTAGTAGTGTGCGCTTCACAGCTCGCACGTTACAGGTTGCCTTTGCTGGCACCTTCAGGCTATCACCTATTTTGGGCTTTTCAGTATCCAGCGGCGTGCTTCTCACCTCGCTACCCTTTTACTCCAGTTTCCTCTACATTAGTTGTGTGCGCTTCACAGCTTGCTCGTTACAGGTTGCCTTTTCTGGCACCTTCAGGCTGTCACCTCTTTTGGGCTTTTTGGTATCCAGCAGCGTGCTTTGCACCTCGTTGCCCTTTTACTCAGGTTTCCTCTACATTAGTGTGCGCTTCACAGCTAGCAAGTTACAGGTTGCCTTTTCTGGCACCTTCAGGCTGTCACCTCTTTTGGGCTTTTCAGTATCCAGCAGCCTGCTTCTCACCTCGCTACCCTTTTACTCCAGTTTCCTCTACATTAGTAGTGTGCGCTTCACAGCACGCACGTGACAGGTTGCCTTGTCTGGCGCCTTCAGGCTGTCACCTCTTTTGGGCTTTTCAGTATCCAGCAGCGGGCTTCTCACCTCGCTACCCGTTTACTCCAGTTTCCTCTACATTAGTAGTGCACACTTCACAACTTGCACGTTACAGGTTGCATTTCTGGTGCCTTCAGGCTGTCACCTCTTTTGGGCTTTTCAGTATCCATCAGCGGGCTTCTCACCTCGCTACCCTTTTACTCCAGTTTCCTCTACATTAGTTGTGTGCGCTTCACAGCTCACTCATTACAGGTTGCCTTTTCTGGCGCCTTGAGGCTGTCACCTCTTTTGGACTTTTCAGTATCCAGGAGCGTGCTACTAACCTTGTTACCCTTTTACTTCAGTTTCCTCTACATTAGTAGTGTGCGCTTCACAGCTCACACATTACAGGTTGCCTTTTCTGGCACCTTCAGACTGTCACCTATTTTGGGCTTTTCAGTATCCAGCAGCCTGCTTCTCACCTCGCTACCCTTTTACTCCAGTTTCCTCTATATTAGTCTTGTGCACTTCAGAGCTCGCACGTTACAGGTTGCCTTGTCTGGCGCCTTGAGGCTGTCACCTCTTCTGGGCTTTTTGGTATCCAGCAGCGTGCTTCGCACCTCGTTGCCCTTTTACTCCAGTTTCCTCTACATTAGTAGTGTGCGCTTCACAGCTAGCACGTTACAGGTTGCCTTTTCTGATGCCTTCAGGCTGTCACCACTTTTGGGCTTTTCAGTATCCAGCAGCATGTTCTCACCTCGCTACCATTTAACTCCAGTTTTCTCTTCATTATTAGTGTGCGCTTCACCGATCGCACGTTACAGGTTGCCTTGTCTGGCGTCTTCAGGCTGCCACCTCTTTTGGTTTTTTCAGTATACAGCAGGGTTCTTCTCACCTCGCTGCTTTTTTACACCAGTTTCCTCTACATTAGTAGTGTGCGCTTCACAGCTCACATTTACAGGTTGCCTTTTCTGGTGCCTGCAGGCTGTCACCTCTTTTGGGCTTTTCAGTATCCAGCAGTGTGCTTCTCACCTCGCTACCCTTTTGCTCCAGTTTCCTCTACATTAGTTGTGTGCGCTTCACAGCTCGCACGTTACAGGTTGCCTTTTCTGGCACCTTCAGGCTGTCACCTCTTTTGGTCTTTTCAGTATCCAGCAGCGTGCTTCTCACCTCGCTACCCTTTTACTCCAGTTTCCTCTACACTAGTAGTGTGTGCTTCACAGCTCGCACGTTACAGGTTGCCTTTTCTGGCGCCTTCAGGCTGTCACCTCTTTTGGGTTTTTCAGTATCCAGCAGCGTGCTTCTCACCTCGTTGCCCTTTTACGCTGGTTTCCTCTACATTAGTAATGTGCGCTTCACGGCTCGTACGTTACAGGTTGCCTTTTCTGGTGCCTTCAGGCTGTCACCTCTTTTGGGTTTTTCAGTATCCAGCAGCGTGCTTATCACCTCTTTGCCCTTTTACGCCCGTTTCCTTACATTAGTAGAGTGCGCTTCACCGATCGCACGTTACAGGTTGCCTTTTCTGGCGCCCTCAGGCTGTCACCTCTTTTGGGCTTCTCAGTATCCAGCAGCCTGCTTCTCACCTCGCTACCCTTTTACTCCAGTTTACTCTACATTAGTAGTGTGCGCTTCACAGCACGCACGTTACAGGTTGCCTCGTCTGGTGCCTTCAGGCTGTCACCTCATTTGTGCTTTTTAGTATCCAGCAGCGTGCTTCTCACCTCGCTACCCTTTTGCTCCAGTTTCCTCTACATTAGTAGTGTGCATTTCACAACGTGCCCGTAACAGGTTGCATTTTCTGGTGCCTTCAGGCTGCCACCTCTTTTGGGCTTTTCAGTATACAGCAGCGTGCTTCTCACCTCGCTAGCCTTTTACTCCAGTTTCCTCTACATTAGTAGTGTGCGGTTCACCGATCGCAAGTTACAGGTTGCCTTTTCTGGCACCTTCAGGCTGTCACCTCTTTTGGGCTTTTCAGTATCCAGCAGCCTGCTTCTCACCTCGCTACCGTTTTACTCCAGTTTCCTCTACATTAGTAGTGTGCGCTTCACAGCACGCACGTTACAGGTTGCTTTGTCTGGTGCCTCAGGCTGTCACCTCTTTTGGGCTTTTCAGTATCCAGCAGCGGGCTTCTCACCTCGCTACCCTTTTACTCCAGTTTCCTCTACATTAGTTGTGTGCGCTTCACAGCTCACTCATTACAGGTTGCCTTTTCTGGCGCCTTGAGGCTGTCACCTCTTTTGGACTTTTCAGTATCCAGGAGCGTGCTACTAACCTCGTTACCCTTTTACTTCAGTTTCCTCTACATTAGTAGTGTGCGCTTCACAGCTCACACATTACAGGTTGCCTTTTCTGGCGCCTTGAGTCTGTCACCTCTTTTAGGCTTTTCAGTATCCAGGAGCGTGCTACTAACCTCGCTACCCTTTTACTCCAGTTTCCTCTACATTAGTTGTGTGCGCTTCACAGCTCGCACATTACAGGTTGCCTTTTCTGGCACCTTCAGACTGTCACCTATTTTGGGCTTTTCAGTATCCAGCAGCCTGCTTCTCACCTCGCTACCCTTTTACTCCAGTTTACTCTACATTAGTCTTGAGCACTTCACAGCTCGCACGTTACAGGTTGCCTTTTCTGGCGCCTTCGGGCTGTCACCTCTTTTGGGCTTTTTGGTATCCAGCAGCGTGCTTCGCACCTCGTTGCCCTTTTACTTCAGTTTCCTCTACATTAGTAGTGTGCGCTTCACGGCACGCACGTTACAGGTTGCCTTGTCTGGCGCCTTCAGGCTGTCACCTCTTTTGGGCTTTTTGGTATCCAGCAGCGTGCTTCGCACCTCGTTGCCCTTTTACTCCAGTTTCCTCTACATTAGTTGTGTGCGCTTCACAGCTCGCACGTTACAGGTTGCCTTTTCTGGCGCCTTCAGGCTGTCACCTCTTTTGGTCTTTTCAGTATCCAGCAGCGTGCTTCTCACCTCACTACCCTTTTACTCCAGTTTCCTCTACATTAGTAGTGTGCGCTTCACAGCTCGCACGTTACAGGTTGCCTTTTCTGGCACCTTCAGGCTGTCACCTCTTTTGGGTTTTTCAGTATCCAGCAGCGTGCTTCTCACCTCGTTGCCCTTTTACGCTGGTTTCCTCTACATTAGTAATGTGCGCTTCACGGCTCGTACGTTACAGGTTGCCTTTTCTGGTGCCTTCAGACTGTCACCTCTTTTGGGTTTTTCAGTATCCAGCAGCGTGCTTATCACCTCGTTGCCCTTTTACGCCCGTTTCCTCTACATTAGTAGGGTGCGCTTCACCGATCGCACGTTACAGGTTGCCTTTTCTGGCGCCTTCAGGCTGTCACCTCTTTTGGGCTTCTCAGTATCCAGCAGCCTGCTTCTCACCTCGCTACCCTTTTACACCAGTTTCCTCTACATTAGTAGTGTGCGCTTCACAGAACGCACGTTACAGGTTGCCTTGTCTGGTGCCTTCAGGCTGTCACCTCATTTGTGCTTTTCAGTATCCAGCAGCGTGCTTCTCACCTCGTTGCCCTTTTACGCTGGTTTCCTCTACATTAGTAATGTGCGCTTCACGGTTCGTACGTTACAGGTTGCCTTTTCTGGTGCCTTGAGGCTGTCACCTCTTTTGGGCTTTTCAGTATCCAGGAGCGTGCTACTAACCTCGCTACCCTTTTACTCCAGTTTTCTCTACATTAGTTGTGTGCGCTTCACGGCTCGTACGTTACAGGTTGCCTTTTCTGGTGCCTTCAGGCTGTCACCTCTTTTGGGTTTTTCAGTATCCAGCAGCCTGCTTCTCACCTCGCTACCCTTTTACTCCAGTTTCCTCTACATTAGTTGTGTGCGCTTCACAGCTCGCACGTTACAGGTTGCCTTTTCTGGCGCCTTCAGGCTGTCACCTCTTTTGGTCTTTTCAGTATCCAGCAGCGTGCTTCTCACCTCGCTACCCTTTTACTCCAGTTTCCTCTACATTAGTATTGTGCGCTTCACAGCTCGCACGTTACAGGTTGCCTTTTCTGGCGCCTTCAGGCTGTCACCTCTTTTGGGTTTTTCAGTATCCAGCAGCGTGCTTCTCACCTCGTTGCCCTTTTACGCTGGTTTCCTCTACATTAGTAATGTGCGCTTCACGGTTCGTACGTTACAGGTTGCCTTTTCTGGTGCCTTCAGGCTGTCACCTCTTTTGGGTTTTTCAGTATCCAGCAGCGTGCTTATCACCTCGTTGCCCTTTTACGTCCGTTTCCTCTACGTTAGTGTGCGCTTCACAGCTAGCACGTTACAGGTTGCCTTTTCTGATGCCTTCAGGCTGTCATCTCTTTTAGGCTTTTCAGTATCGAGCAGCGTGCTTCTCACCTCGTTGCCCTTTTACTCCAGTTTCCTCTACATTAGTAATGTGCACTTCACAGCTCGCACGTTACAGTTTGCCTTTTCTGGTGCCTTCAGGCTGCCACCTCTTTTGGGCTTTTCAGTATCCAGCAGCGTGATTCTCACCTCGCTAGCCTTTTACTCCAGTTTCCTCTACATTAGTAGTGTGCGGTTCACCGATCGCAAGTTACAGGTTGCCTTTTCTGGCACCTTCAGGCTGTCACCTCTTTTGGGCTTTTCAGTATCCAGCAGCCTGCTTCTCACCTCGCTACCGTTTTACTCCAGTTTCCTCTACATTAGTAGTGTGCGCTTCACAGCACGCACGTTACAGGTTGCTTTGTCTGGTGCCTCAGGCTGTCACCTCTTTTGGGCTTTTCAGTATCCAGCAGCGGGCTTCTCACCTCGCTACCCTTTTACTCCAGTTTCCTCTACATTAGTTGTGTGCGCTTCACAGCTCACTCATTACAGGTTGCCTTTTCTGGCGCCTTGAGGCTGTCACCTCTTTTGGACTTTTCAGTATCCAGGAGCGTGCTACTAACCTCGTTACCCTTTTACTTCAGTTTCCTCTACATTAGTAGTGTGCGCTTCACAGCTCACACATTACAGGTTGCCTTTTCTGGCGCCTTGAGTCTGTCACCTCTTTTAGGCTTTTCAGTATCCAGGAGCGTGCTACTAACCTCGCTACCCTTTTACTCCAGTTTCCTCTACATTAGTTGTGTGCGCTTCACAGCTCGCACATTACAGGTTGCCTTTTCTGGCACCTTCAGACTGTCACCTATTTTGGGCTTTTCAGTATCCAGCAGCCTGCTTCTCACCTCGCTACCCTTTTACTCCAGTTTACTCTACATTAGTCTTGAGCACTTCACAGCTCGCACGTTACAGGTTGCCTTTTCTGGCGCCTTCGGGCTGTCACCTCTTTTGGGCTTTTTGGTATCCAGCAGCGTGCTTCGCACCTCGTTGCCCTTTTACTTCAGTTTCCTCTACATTAGTAGTGTGCGCTTCACGGCACGCACGTTACAGGTTGCCTTGTCTGGCGCCTTCAGGCTGTCACCTCTTTTGGGCTTTTTGGTATCCAGCAGCGTGCTTCGCACCTCGTTGCCCTTTTACTCCAGTTTCCTCTACATTAGTTGTGTGCGCTTCACAGCTCGCACGTTACAGGTTGCCTTTTCTGGCGCCTTCAGGCTGTCACCTCTTTTGGTCTTTTCAGTATCCAGCAGCGTGCTTCTCACCTCACTACCCTTTTACTCCAGTTTCCTCTACATTAGTAGTGTGCGCTGCACAGCTCGCACGTTACAGGTTGCCTTTTCTGGCACCTTCAGGCTGTCACCTCTTTTGGGTTTTTCAGTATCAAGCAGCGTGCTTCTCACCTCGTTGCCCTTTTACGCTGGTTTCCTCTACATTAGTAATGTGCGCTTCACGGCTCGTACGTTACAGGTTGCCTTTTCTGGTGCCTTCAGACTGTCACCTCTTTTGGGTTTTTCAGTATCCAGCAGCGTGCTTATCACCTCGTTGCCCTTTTACGCCCGTTTCCTCTACATTAGTAGGGTGCGCTTCACCGATCGCACGTTACAGGTTGCCTTTTCTGGCGCCTTCAGGCTGTCACCTCTTTTGGGCTTCTCAGTATCCAGCAGCCTGCTTCTCACCTCGCTACCCTTTTACACCAGTTTCCTCTACATTAGTAGTGTGCGCTTCACAGAACGCACGTTACAGGTTGCCTTGTCTGGTGCCTTCAGGCTGTCACCTCATTTGTGCTTTTCAGTATCCAGCAGCGTGCTTCTCACCTCGTTGCCCTTTTACGCTGGTTTCCTCTACATTAGTAATGTGCGCTTCACGGTTCGTACGTTACAGGTTGTCTTTTCTGGTGCCTTGAGGCTGTCACCTCTTTTGGGCTTTTCAGTATCCAGGAGCGTGCTACTAACCTCGCTACCCTTTTACTCCAGTTTTCTCTACATTAGTTGTGTGCGCTTCACGGCTCGTACGTTACAGGTTGCCTTTTCTGGTGCCTTCAGGCTGTCACCTCTTTTGGGTTTTTCAGTATCCAGCAGCCTGCTTCTCACCTCGCTACCCTTTTACTCCAGTTTCCTCTACATTAGTTGTGTGCGCTTCACAGCTCGCACGTTACAGGTTGCCTTTTCTGGCGCCTTCAGGCTGTCACCTCTTTTGGTCTTTTCAGTATCCAGCAGCGTGTTTCTCACCTCGCTACCCTTTTACTCCAGTTTCCTCTACATTAGTATTGTGCGCTTCACAGCTCGCACGTTACAGGTTGCCTTTTCTGGCGCCTTCAGGCTGTCACCTCTTTTGGGTTTTTCAGTATCCAGCAGCGTGCTTCTCACCTCGTTGCCCTTTTACGCTGGTTTCCTCTACATTAGTAATGTGCGCTTCACGGTTCGTACGTTACAGGTTGCCTTTTCTGGTGCCTTCAGGCTGTCACCTCTTTTGGGTTTTTCAGTATCCAGCAGCGTGCTTATCACCTCGTTGCCCTTTTACGTCCGTTTCCTCTACGTTAGTAGTGTGCGCTTCACGATCGCACGTTACAGGTTGCCTTTTCTGGCGCCTTCAGGCTGTCACCTCTTTTGTGCTTCTCAGTATCCAGCAGCCTGCTTCTCACCTCGCTACCCTTTTACTCCAGTTTCCTCTACATTAGTAGTGTGCGCTTCACAGCACGCACGTTACAGGTTGACTTGTCTGGTGCCTTCAGGCTGTCACCTCATTTGTGCTTTTCAGTATCCAGCAGCGTGCTTCTCACCTCGCTACCCTTTTACTCCAGTTTCCTCTACATTAGTAGTGTGCGCTTCACAGCACGCACTTTACAGGTTGCCTTTTCTGGCGCCTTCAGGCTGTGACCTATTTTGGGCTTTTCAGTATCCAGCAGCGTGCTTCTCACCTCACTACCCATTTACTCCAGTTTTCTCTACATTAGTAGTGTGCCTTTAACCGATCGCATGTTACAGGTTGCCTTTTCTGGCGTCTTCAGGCTGTCACCTCTTTTCGGCTTTTCAGTATACAGCAGGGTTCTTCTCACCTCGCTGCCCTTTTACACCAGTTTCCTCTACATTAGTAGTGTGCACTTCACAGCTAGCACGTTACAGGTTGCCTTTTCTGGTGCCTTCAGGCTGCCACCTCTTTTGGGCTTTTCAGTATCCAGCAGCGTGCTTCTCACCTCGTTGCCCTTTTACTCCAGTTTCCTCTACATTAGTAGTGTGCACTTCACAGCTAGCACGTTACAGGTTGCCTTTTCTGGTGCCTTCAGGCTGTCACCTCTTTTGGGCTTTTCAGTATCCAGCAGCCTGCTTCTCACCTTGCTGTGTTTTCATTCCCGTGTTGTCTTTATCAGCCCTTTGCTGACAAAGAGCGATTCAGTGCACATGTAGTGTTTCAGCTTCTGCTGGCCGCCCGCCCATTGACAATCTGCACCTGTATTCTTTGGACGCCATTGTAATTTAAGCACCCCTTGAGTTTCCCCCAGCTGTAGCCAAGGCGGCTCCCCAAATATGTTGACATGGGCCCCCACCAGAGCCCATATATCTTCAGGCGGCCCCGTTTAAAAGTCTCTGGTATTCTGCCCAGGGAACTACTTTTCACACTTTGTGCTGGCGAAAAGGTCATTACAGTTCTAGGAAATGCACGTCTCATGTGACAGAACAGTAGTGATTTCACAACTAGACTGTATTGAGAACATTCTGTACAGGTATTGCAAAAACCATATGGAAGCCTGTGATGGATACCGTGGTTCAAGTGTAATGGCAATAATTTACTGAGCTTGTGTATACTGCCAAACATCCTTTTTTATTGTGTATACTGTCAAACATCCTTTTTTATTGTGTATACTGCCAAACATCGTTTTTTATTCTAAGATCTGATAACAGATGCCACCTGACCAACCTCAAAGCTACTCATTTTATCGATCCGAGACTGAGCAAAGGCTGTGTTTGCCCTGCCAGCCCTGGGCCCAGCAGATTGTACGCAAAGTGCCCTAACAGGCACATGCCCCAGGCGATCTGTACAATACATGTACACATAATTCTCAGCTCACCCTCTTTCTGGAGGTGTCACCCACCATTTAGTCAGTTCACATGCTTGCCCTGGCAACTTAATAGGGTGAAAGCTGTGCCTTGCTTCCATTTTGAAGGGAAGGTTTTATCATTTCCTCACATTAGATAGTCCACCCCAACACAACCCTCCTGCCACACACACAGGACACACTCCTGTGAATGAAGTATGTAGGTGGTGGTGGGGGGCATGCCTGCGTCCTCAGGAAGTGCCCCTGCGGAGCATATTTTACACTATGGTGTAGCTTATGTGTATGTTAAGGAATGCCAATATTTAGTATGACAGGCGGTGAGGGTGGTCTGTGTTGAAAAGGTAACATTGGTCATATTCGCATGTGTGATGGGCAGGTGAGTAAGACATTGCTCATGGGAAAGAAAGACTGATGCATGCTCAATGTGAAGGACAAGCGGAGAGAGGATTGGAAGCGAAAGATGTGATGCACGTGTTGGAGAAAGTAAATAAAGTGACAGAGGTGGGGCACATCAAGACGTGCTCTGAGGTGTGTGAAGAGAAGGTAGATGGTGTGAAAGAGAAGAGGGACAACAAGGCCTGTTCCCAGGTGTGTGAAGAGAAGGTACAGTGACAGAGGAGAGGGACAGAAAGGCCCGGTCGGGGCTGTGTGACAGAGAAAGTAGATAGTGACAGAGGAGTGAGACATAAAGGCCAGATCTGAGGTATGTGAAGAGAGGATAGAGTGACAGAGGAGAGGGACAGAAAGGGTGTGTGTGATGGAAAAGGTAGACAGAGTGGCAAAGGAGAGGGACAGAAAGGCCTGATCTGGTCGGAGTGACAGAGAAGGTAGATAGAGTGACAGAGGAGAGGGACAGAAAGGGTGTGTGTGATGGAAGAGGGTAGATAGAGTGACAGAGGAGAGGGACAGAAAGGCCTGGTCTGCCGGGTGTGATGGAGAAGGTAGATAGAGTGGTTGAGGAGAGGGAAAGACAGGCCTGATCCGGGTTGTGTGATAGAAAGTAGATAGAGTAGCAGAGAAGAGGGGCATAAAGGCCGGATCTGAGGGGTGTGAAGAGAAGTTAGAATGACAAAGGAAAGGAAGAGGAAGGCCTGAGTGGAGGTGGCGATGGAGAAGGTAGATACAGTGACAGAGGGGCGAGACGGAAAGGCCTGATCTGCGCATGATGGGAAGGTTCGAGGGAGACAGGAAAGTGAGATCTTACAGATGTGTGATGGGTATGAAGGGAGGGTAGCAGAGAGTCAATCGTGTATGTATGCTCATGTCTGTGTTTGGCTGGAAAGGATAAGTACAAAGAGGCGGGAAAGACAGTGAGTGGATATCAAGGCACATACGAAGTAACGCCCCTGTGCCAGAAGAGCACCAGGGAACCACTTCCACTTGGAATGCACTAAAATGGATCCTGCTCATTGGCGCACTAGGGGAAATTCTCAATGAGCCGCTATGTAAAAGCTATCCCGTGCAGCGCACGTAGCCTTTGTGGCTCGATGTGCTCTTCTCTGCTTCCGACCACAAGTATTATTGCCTTTTTACCTCACAGATCTGAAACCTCAGCATTGCTTGGGGCCTCGCCTGCTTCGTATGAGGGCACCTGCACTTCCAGGACCACTCCTCTATTCCCACCAGTGGGTGACTAACAAGCAATATTCAGAAGCGCTCCTTGGTGGGGAATCAATAGGTTCTAAAGAAAGACCACCAATGCACAGTGTTTAATGCTGGTGGGCAGCGTGCTCCTCGAAGCTCCAAAGTGTGGTAGATCTGGAGGCAGAGCTCCAGGGAAATTACTTCTGGGAGGACTCAAGGCCTCCAAGTCGGCTAAGGACCAGTTACAGAGTAACTAGTGTCATGATCTCACAGTAGAAGACATTCTGATATGCTCTTCCATAGGCAGAAGACTGCAGTGACATGCTCCTTACACAGTGCACGTGAAGCCTACTTTTACAATTGCTTTAAAACTGGTTATAATGTTGCTATTCTGATGTCTTTTCTTATACATAGCTTTCCTAAAGTATAATTGTGTGATACCCTATTTACTTTTGATTTCATGTATGTCCTACAACACTGTAGCCTGAGTACCCCAACCACCTTCCAGAGAAAACAGGCTGAGTGTTCAGCCTCACTACCAAATGGTGAGTCAGTTGTTTCTGTAAAATCCTTGACTGACTTTTGATAAGTTGCTGGTGAACCTATGCAACCTATAAATGCAGTCCAGGGATGGTCACTGAAAACTAGTTTAAGCATTGGTCATGTCCCCTCAAAAGGGGCATGTGTCAAACAATGGAAATTGGTAAAAGGCTGGAATAAGATAAGTCCATAATTACTGCACAAGGTGAACCCTGAAGAACTGGTTTGACGATTGGTGATGTCCCCTGAAGAGTTGTCACATGTCGGCAAAGGAAATACATATTTGGCTTGAATTGGTCTATAGTAAAAGCAGTCTATAGGTGCTCACTGAAGCACAATTAGTGATTACCCTCAAAGGAGAACCATCAAGAAACTTAATAGAGGGCTCGGATAATTCAGGTAGGTGAAGGTTTCTGTCACAATGCATGAGAAAATGATTGAGGGATATCTTTCTAGAGATTGATATACAGTCAAAAGAGACTGCACAGGAAATACTACCGGGGAAACACCGCCCAATGAACACACAGGCCAGAAAAGAGGAGGGACAGCATGACATTAAGCGGAGCCGGAAAAAGGAATTGAGGGAGCAGGTAAGTGGCGTTTTGGGTGTTAAGGGGAGGTTTAAGGGCTTGGGGTTGTTGGGGAAGGGGATGGCCTGGAAGGCGAGGGACGTGCAACGGTTTCGGACAAAATGGGGCCAGTAGACTCGGAGGCCAAGACGAGGTGGGGAGGCGGGGCAGGGGGCGGAGGTATAGGACACTGAAGGTTCAGGGTTTCAAACCTCCTAATGGCAGCAAAATACTGCCCATTGACGGCCGCTCCAAGGTGGTGTAAAATGTCTGTCTTTCTTTGGAGCAGCCTCCAATGGGCGTAACTGGATAAAAGTCTAAAAGCAAAGAAAATGGGATTACCTTTTTATATGATAGGTAAATATAACATTCTGTCGTGTTGGCACTGTTTGATGAATCTGTACATCTGTGTGTAATGTGTGCATTTTTTGAGTGTGCCACTTGTTATGGTGCCTTTAAGAGGTTGTCACTAACATGTCAGGATGTCCGAGTAATAAAGGGGGCATGTGGCGTGCTCAAATGCATGAATGGACTCCATAACAAGTCTCTACCTGTCTCCAGCGATTTATTTCAGAAGGCCGTAGGCCTCACGAAAGTCACCCCCAAAATTGGCAACAAGGCAGGTGTCTTGCGACGATGCCCTGTGCCGAATCCGAACCCACCTTGTCTCCCTGTCATTGTTCGGGCGCTGTTGACAGAGACAATGTTTTCGGTGATCTGCTGTGGCACAGAGCCATATTTATGTCGTCAGAGTTTGCCGTGACCCTGGATGATCCACAACTGTCCTCGTTTGACACGGAGTGTGTGTGGCAAAAAAAGAGGTTGCAGCTCTGTGTGGAGTGCTTGTGCATTCCAGGAACCCGGACCTTCACCCAGGAGCCCTGGGGTGCCACGGTATTCTCCCCTATTATTTTGTTTGCTGGGCACTCTACACACACACATCTTGTGAATTCCCATTGGCATTTGCTGCTCTAACTTCACCTGTGCATCTACAAGCTAACAACATGGCGGATGACACAGGAGGGGCCCAGGCTCAAGTTAGACTTCCTGGACAGCAGGGGTCACTTGCTCCTCTAGTCGAATTTGACATACTTGGAACACCTTCCAGCCAGGGGTCAAGGTGGGCACTATGGGTCGAAAGACTTTAAATTTATTTTGATGCAACTGAGGAACTTAATGACACTGCAAAAGTTGAATGCTCTTGTATTCGGCCAGCCCGGCAGTGCACAAAATCTTGAAGACCCTCATTCCTGTTGACGCCTCTTATGCTGCTGTGACAATGGCATCAAGTGGGTGCGCATTGCAGCCCTGTGGCGAAGGACCCAGAGGCAAAGGACAGTTCCAGCAGAAGCAGTTTCAGATGGTGTCTGCCGGAGTTAGCTGGGGAAGCAGGAAGCAGGAAGCCGTCAACCAGCAGCGACAGACATAGTAAGTGGGGTGTGGAGAGGGTGCACAGCAATCACTGTGCCCCACTAAACTGGCTCACCTCTCCCATATCTTATCTAATCCACTGCCCAGTAGCTTGTGGCCTGCATGTACCTATTTCCATTTGGCAACTTTCCCCACCCAATACACCCACCGAGTTGTGTACTGTTTGCAAGCCATGTATCACATCTAGGAGAACTGTTGGTTGGCAACAAATCACATCTAGGTGAATGGCACTCGGACTGTGCTAGCTCCTCCGGTCAAATTTGTGATTGTTGTCTTGCGTCACATCTAGACAGACTTGTAATTATTAGCTTGCATCGCAACTAGACAGATTTGTAATTATTAGCTTGCGTTTCATCTATTTATTTTACTTATTTATTGTTCGCTTATTAGGCGCTTATACCGCAAATACATTCTGTTTCAAAGCACCCACAGGGCAACAAAGAGGGAACATGGGATTTAAGTACATTAAAGAAACACAGAATATAATACAGTAGGCGAAGGGAAAGTACAAACCTACTATGCCTCATGACTATTTCAAAAGTGCAAGTGCAGCAAGGGAGAGGGCAGTGGGGTAGGTGCTGGGGTGTCCATGCTCGTGGGTGAGCCACAGATGAAGTGCAAGGTATGGTGAGTGCTACACTTCCAGGAGCCGTGTTGGGTGCAAAAGTGAGAGTCTCCAGGGCAGAGGGCGGAAGGTAAACAGAAGCTGGGGAGATTGGGTATGGTGGTCAGGGGCCCAGAGGATGCATAAGCGTCCAAGGCACCAATCACAGCAACTGTGATATTAGCAGAGGAGGGAAGAAGGGAATGAGGAGGAAAAGAGGAAAGTCTTGAGGTGCTTTCGGAATTTAAGAAGGTCCTGCTCAAGACGCAGAGGGAGGGGGAGGTTGCTCCATAGGAAGGATAGAGCGGAGGAAAGAGAACAGCCTCCTGCTCTCTGTTTAGCGAAACGCTTTACACACAAGGAGTTGGTGCCAGAGGAACCTAGAGGTCTAGGAGGGTATTTTGTAAGAGAGAGTTGCAGATAGTGTGATCCCTGGCTCCAAACAGCCTTGTGGGTGATACTGAGGGATTTGAATTTAATCTGTGCCACAACCAGTGAAGACCTTTTAGGGCAAGAGAGATGTGGTCCCTGGGCTTAAGGCCAAGGATAACAAAAAACAACAAAATATGTCCCACAGGTTGTAATCTATCGGTGATGTGGTATACCTATTACCTATACACACCTAATTTTCTCTGAACAAAAAAAAAGACAAAAGAATTTTGCACAAAACTATTTCAAATTAAATTAAAGGATCACTACTATCTGAGTGGACCACTCCTTAATTCCAGATGGTGTCCTGGTATTGACTATCTATTCAAACTAACATCGTACATGCATATAATAATACAATTAATGTTATTATCAGAAATCATTTACTTTAATTTTGTCACTTAACCAGATATAAGATCTAACCTGAAGAGACTTCAAAAATATTTTTCATTATTTAATGGAAAACATAAAACAATCTTTTATACATGAGCCTCTGCAACATTTTGCAAGCTATTTGGCAATGTTTTCTTTGAGTGGGCACAACTTTAAATACATTACATATTACAAAGGAATCAACAGCATCTGAATAAATCATAAACCATAAAACACAATAAAGTTTGAAAACAAGTAGGACAAAAGCAAGAAAGGCTGTAAAATTTAGAAAATAGAAAAAAGAGAAAAGAAAACACTTTCCATTTAAGCAAAAAACACTGAGTATCACAAAGGTTAAATACTTCTCCTATGTCAAAAAGGTGTTATTAGATTACTCAGTTTCCACCCTGTTTCAGTTATGGAAGTCCATGAATATATATTCCAAGGAGGCCAAAGAAGGAGAATTTCCACTTATTATTCCCTGTAGGGTTTGAAGATAAATGGCTGGTGTCAGTTTAGTTTGTATATTCACACTTGCCAGTCATTTCTTACAATACTGCTCGGGTCTACGTATGGGGTCTGGCCTTACTAATACAGGCACAAGCACCACCTCTGGGGGCCTAAGCGGGTCAGCCAGGTGTGGTCAAATATGTTTCAGCGTGAAGATCTAAACAGAAAACGCCTTCCTCAGGACCAAAGGTCAGAAGTGTAAGACATTAACCCATAGGAAATGAAAAAAGGGGGAAGAGGTTTAGAAGTAAAATACAGCCCAAAGTGGCTGATAAGTAACTAAAAAGCATTCCAATTCCATCCCAAGGTTATTGCAACTAAGGGACTAAAAAGTGACAAAATAGACGCAGATAGTCAATTTGACGACTGAGAATGGAAAAGAGGATCAAGAATAGACACCCAATCCCAATGTGTGATCATTCAATTTACGCTAAAGGATCGTGCTCCAAGAAAATGGGGGGAAAAAGTATAGCTCATTTTCCAAAGTGAAAGAATAAATGAATGTATAAATAATTATATAAATAATAATGTCCACACTAGGATTTCCCCAGGGAAACAAGTCCCATGCAAAGACAAGGTTGCCTGGGTGGAGTAAGCTGTGAGGCGCTGGAGAATTAGTTAATGAGAGGACAACAGGCCATCACAGTGTGCCCAAATCCAAAAGAGATTCTTTACCTCGAGTAAGGTTGTAAGTAAATAGATGGACCCAAACCCAGCAGTCCAAAATGGTAATGCTGTAGTGTCTGCTCCCTGGGAGACACCAGAGTACACTACACCAAATGTAGTCTGAGCCTGCTCCAAGTGCCTGAAAGAGACAAACATCAAGACAAAATATATATGTATATCTCTACCCTCCTAAAATCCTAGGGAAAATACAATATAATAGGGCCGGAAGGTAAAGCACAAAAAATAAGGCTGTACCTGGACTTGTAGGCTATGATAGCCATAGAGGACTGCGTGTTCTCATGGCGGCTTGTGTCCCTATATCCTAAGGCCAAGGATAAGTCTTGCTGCTCTACTCTGGATTAGATGAAGGGGTCGCAGAGTGGAAGAAGGTAGATTAAGGAGGAGGCTATTGCAATAGTCAAGCCAAGAGAGAACTAGGGCTCAGGAAACATTGAGTTTCTGGGGGGAAAGTGAGAAAAGGGAGAATTCCTTTGAGAAGGAAGAGTTGAAAGTGGGACTTCTTAGTAATGTCCTGGATGTGACAGAGGAAGGAGAGAGAGGAGTCAAAATTGACACCAATGTTTCTGACTTCCGAAGAAGGGGCAGGTGGAGAGCCCATGGAGGAAGGCCAGAGTGAAGGGAAGAAGGAGGGAGCAGGGGTCCCAATGGGAAGAATCTCAGTTTTGCTGGCATTGATGTAGAGATTGTTGGAAGTGCACCATGCCTGGATGGCAGATAGGCAGTCAGACTATTGAATATTAGCTTGCATACCATCTAGACAGATTTGTAATTATTAGTTTGCGTCACATCTACACAGATTTGGAATTATTAGCTTGCGTCACATCTGGACAGAAATGTGATTATTAGCTTGCATCACCTCTAGACAGTATTATAATTATTAGCCTGCATCACATCTAGACAGGTTTGTAATTATTAGTTTGCGTCACATCTACACAGATTTGGAATTATTAGCTTGCGTCACATCTAGACAGAAATGTGATTATTAGCTTGTGTCACCTCTAGACAGTATTATAATTATTAGCCTGCATCACATCTAGACAGATTTGTAATTATTAGACAGAAATGAGAATATTAGCTTTCATCACATCTGGACAGATTTGTAATTATAAGCTTGCGTCACATCTTGACAGAATTGTAATTATCAGCATGTGTCACATCTAGACAGATTTGTACTGATTACATTGTGTCACACCTAGACAGAAATGTGAATCTTAGTTTGCGTAACCTCTAGACAGATTTGTGATTATTGGCCTGCGTCACATCTAGACAGAATTGTGATTGTTGGCTTGTGTCACATCTAGATAGAAATGTGAACATCTAGCTTACAGCACACCTAGATAGTAATGTCTACAACCAACCCCACTAATAAAAAACTCATCCCTTTGCATTACCCTCTCAAACTCTGAACTAAACACAACCATACCTTCAACAACCCGCACGCACTTCACTATACCACAACAACGAAACACACCACACATAGCCTAGCACAACAGCACATGAAGGCTAACAAACGCAAATACACCTAAACTCAGCGAACGGTGAAAACCGAACTGAAGCTGCCAACAGCGCATCACAGCTCTCTTGCTCTTTCACCCGCTATGTCTTACTAAATTACCCTACCACCTTGCCTTTCAGAGCCGCCAGAGCGCCAGGGCACTAGTCCAGTGGTTATAGTGTGCAGTATAAATATACTTTAACATTAACATAACATGGACCATTATATACATGGGTGGACAAGATCATATCATATGGGCTCTCAGTTTACAAGTTCTTCAATGGTGCAACCAAAGGGCATGCCAAAAAGAAATGCCAAGTTCCTGAAGACATGGTCAAGATGCCCTGATTCTGGAAAGACTGAAGCGAGGTGGGAGTCAATTTGTAGGAATATACCCCAAATGTCTTTTAACTTGGGTGAAAGAGTGAGACTAATCAAGCTGTTCAATAGGATATATTGGAACCCTTAGAGGATAAGCAAACAATGATAAAGCTAACCCAATCCATGCTGTGGATGCAAACACAAGATTGGGTAATTGGAACATATGATATGGCACTGCAACAAGATGCTGAACTTCTGGAGTGAAATCGAGGTGTGAATTTACAATATGATTTCGGGACTCTGATTCTGGGAGAGGATGCATTGCCGGAGGACCTGCCGAAAAACACACAACAGAGTTGGCTTTTCAGAGCTTCCTTTGGTGGCGAAAAAGATTCTTCTGCGAGATTGGAAATCCAACAAATACCCAGAGAGAGATTATGGCATCAAGAAATGTATACACTTTGCCACACTAAGAAAGTTATCTTGAAATGTCAGAAACGTGCAAGGCTTTCGAAGACATTTGGAGCAGTTTTTTGGAATTAGACCTGGAGTGATAAGCCTTTGCATGGTTTTCTTGGAGTGGGAGGATTTTTGTTGTAGAAGAACTTTTTTGATCTTTATATGTTGATATCTTTTTTCTTCTTCCTTTATCGCAGCTCATGTTTCTGTGTTTGGTTATATGTCTTGAATTTAAATCCAATAAAATTCAAATGAAGAAAAAAAAGTGAGTACTTTAGCCCATTGGTCAATGCTGACTAAGAGCATTCGCTCCTCCGTGATGCCAAAATCAAAGGGAGGATGAGACAATTGATGGCGTCCATGCAAGACTTTGCCAACCGGCCTTTACATGTGTGCTTCAGAATGAGGAGGATGAGATTTGTACTCAAATAATACAAGGGTGCTTTCCGTCAAGGTTTATACGCAACTTGAACAAAATGTTTCGGATAGCTCACGGTCAAGGTGTTTGCCTCCGTGGAGCACTGTATCAGTTCCTGTCTGATTATCTGTTGACTCCTCACTCTTCCACGGGGGTTACTCCTGCAGAGGCATTGTTTCACCCATGTCCACAAGAGTTCATTCCCGGTCATGAGTCTCGGAGTCCAGTGATGATTGATGATAACTCAGCGGAAGTTGAGCGACGGAGAGTCAATGAGAGAGAAACCCTGCATAGAGGACTACAGGACCATGGCCTGGTAATCTATTAAAATCCTGCTCCGCTGCTGGTAAAGTGACCCTCATACACGAGTCATTTCCATGTGGTTCATCCGAAGAGCTCTATCATCACAGTGGCCCTGGCCAAGAGACTGTGACAAGGAACTCTTGTTTCTCCAGGAAATTTGAGAGGTCTTCTGGGTCCTTTTGGCATGTGAAAGTTCATCTCCCAGGGCAGGTCCCTGTCTGAAACGTGGAAAAGAGTCTGTGGATGAGGAACCAGCATTCAATGAGATTGAGGAAGAGGACAGCGGAGCTCGACGTAGTTCTAGAACTGACATTACGGCCAATGAGAGCGTTGTTCATCGTTATCCCGAGAAGCTCTGGATGTTGACCTGCAAATCTGGATGATTATGTGGTGGATGTAGAGTTGTACATGTACAAGGGGAGGATAGGACCTGTTGAAACTGGTTGTGATGTTGCTGGTTGTAAATTTTTAAGGAGGAGTGTTATAGTGCATTTAAGAGAATGTCACGGATACGTCAGGGTATCCCAGTAATAAAAGGGGCATGTTAGAAGAACATGAGCGCACTCCATAATGAGTCTCTACATATCTCCGGTGCTTTATTTCAGGACGTTGTAGGGCCCCTGTGAAAGCCTCATGGAAGCCCCCCAGTTTGTTGACTTTATCCCTATTGTATATACCTGTATAACCACTGTATAAACCTGTACAGCACTGTAACCTAAGCTGAAAATGTTCTTGTTTCTCTCTGCGCCCTGATACCCTCGGGTCTGGCATGCATTATAAATAATAAAACACAACAAACAAAACATTACGATCTCAAATTGATAATAGCCAAACATAAACATCAGAGAGTACTCCCCTCGAACAAGCAAGGTACTTTGCAAACTCTTAAACAGAATATTTTGTGTGATTTTTTTTGGGTCAGAATTGTGTCTGTTTAAACTTTAGATGAAGGGTTGTGTATGCTGAGGCACACGGTAGATTGCCATCCTAAATATTTTGGTAGAAGCCAATGGCCACGGAGAGACAGATCTGGCAGCACTGTTTGGAGACTCAGTAACGCTGACAACGTGACAAGAAACAGGCCTCTTCCAAGGAAGTGACATTGTGGAGAAACACAGGTGGAGAGGACTACTACTTGTTCATACTGATACAAGTGAGTAAATCAGAATAACAAGATTGCTTCTGCAACAATAAAACTCACGCACCTGCGATTAATTGCACCATGGCAAGTGTACACAGAAAAAGTAGTGGAATAGTGTGTGTCGCATCAGCCAAAGACAGAAGGGTTTTATTCAGTTCTCAAGTTGAGGGACCACACATGTGGATGGCGTCCGCCCACTTTTTTGAGAGGGCAGAGACACAGTCCCCCTGTGTCTTTAAGGAATTAAAACAAAAATGTTCTTCACACACTCGAAGTGTGCTATTACGTGGTTGGGCTCGCATTTTGGGGCAGCCAGTCTAGACATTTCTTACTGTGCCATGGCATTTCTTTTATTGAGCTTCAAGAGTAAAGCCAACAGGATAAATGTTATTACATGTCTAGACTGGCCTACATTGTGCAGCCAGTTTGGACATGTTTTGTTATTGTGACACAGCATTTTTAAAGGCCAAGCCAACAGGAGTTTATTCTTATGTGGAAAACACTGCTATATATTGACAGAGCCAGCGTGGACATATTTTCTTATAGTATCATTAATGTCATTATGTGCAAAGCAAACATGAGTATGTTATTCTATATGAATTGTGGCATATATTGGTGCAGCCAGCATAGAAATGTATGGGCACAGCTACCTTGAATATTTGTTTGTACTGGCATATATTGTGGGAAAAGGCATCGTGAAAATGCACTGGAAAATACTCCTGTGGTGATTTTGGGAGGCAGATCAATATGTCATCAATAGCTTCTGCCCCTCCCTCACACCAATACTGCAAAGGTGAGAGACATTAGCCATGGAGACAGCCGTTCTGCCCTTATCCCCACAGGTACAGCAGGGGTGGGGACAATGTTGTCTGAAGATGTCCAAAGCAATCAAACTAATGTTGTAACAATAAAGAAGCATTCATTAGACACGAAACAAACATGCACTCCACATGAAGAACACGTACGATAGGTAATATATGCATTTAGACATGAAGAAAATTAACATAGCATCTGCAGACATGAAGACCATTAACATGACCAATGTATAAGGTGAATGCAATATGAATGACATGCAAATATAGCTCATTAAGACAGAAGCAAGAGTGTAGTTGGACGGCCATCTTATTGAAAATGGAAGCACCAGCATGTCTCTGAATGAGCACAGGCCTCAAAGCCTCAGAAAAATTCAAAAGGCTGAATCCACAGAAATACGTATTCATGCAGAACTCAGACAGTGGCTGGTAACTAATGCAAATGTTAAAGGAAATTAGGGAGGATCAGAATGGCAGGATGAAAGCTCGAGATAGCAATTCCCAAGACGCAAGTAGTATACTCTCAGATTAATTAAAGTTTTATAAGAGCAGCCTTTGTTAGCTAGGTGCAGTACAAAAGTAAGCTAAAAGACTCTATGAAGAATAACAAAATAGTGTCCCCAGTGGCAACAGAAAACATGGCACGCACATTAAGATTAGCTGACATCTTAATAAATAGAAGATAAATCTATTCCAAAAACGGTCCCTTTGCACGTGACCCATAATTGGAGAACACTGGCCATTCATTAGAAGCAAACACGGGCTGGACACCTGCGGTACTCTCTAAATGCACACATAGACATGAGGCATCACACAAGGCCTAGCCCAAAGGAAATGCCTGGTCCCATGTTAATGTTAATGTTAATGTTAAAGGACATTTGTACCACGCACTATCACCACCGGAGTGGTCCCTTGGTGCTCTGGCGGCTCTGAAACAGGAGGGGAGGTTGAGTTAGTGGGAGGAAGCAGGAAAAGTGCACGAGAGCAGTGATGTGCTGTTGGCGGCCTCAACCCGGTGGGTCCGTTGGCTGGGCCTGGGGTGTTTGCGGCCGGTAGTCATCGTGTACTGTTGTGCAAGGCTATGTGTAATTTTGTTTTGTTGTTGCAGTGTAGTGAAGTTTGTGCGGTTTGTTGTGGTGTAGGTTTTGGTTGTGTTTGGTTTGGAGTTTGAGGGGTGTATGCAGAAATGGAGATTGTTAGTAGGGGTTGTTAGTTTGCGTCTCTGTCCTGAATTGAAGCGCTCGTCTTGCGTGGTCTCCCCTGTTGCGGCTCTGTCCTGATCTGGGTCTGACTGGCATACAGGTTCCTTACTCCTCTAGCTCCCACCTCCAACATGTTCTCTCGTAGCTCCCCTTATCTTCCATTCATACTTCTTTGGCCATTGCACCTGCCAATGACAACCTCTCAGGTAGTGGGGTGATTGCCAATATCTCGATAATTCCACACCCATGTGGTACTTGGCGGTAAATAATTAAGGGGCGGGCGAAAGTGTTGGTAGGATTGTCTGGGTAGTTGACTCAGTCTCCGTGCGTATCGCCTGTGTTCCAGTCTAGCCGGTGTCACCCGTCCAGGTGCCGTGGGCGTTACTCTCTCGGGTCCGGGATGTCCGTTTCTTTTTGGTTTAGTCATCCTTTTCCAGTTTTGGTCTCCTGATTTAGTCAGTGGTGTTGTAGAGCCAGGTTTTTAGTGATTTCCTGAATTTTAGGTGATCTCCATTGTTTCTTATTTCTTTTGGGATGTTGTTCCAGGTTTTTGCGGCTAAGTGGTAGAAGGAGGTGCCGCAAAGTTTTATCTTATGGTATGGTTTGAGTTCCAGACGGATTTCGTTGCTTGATCGGTGGGGTCTCGATGGTTTGTAGACTGTTATTTTCCTTTGTAGGAATTCTGCTCCTTGTCCACTGATTGCCCTGTTCGTTATGCACATTGTTTTGAAGGTGATGCAATGTTTTACTGGGAGCCAGTGTAATGTTTTTAGGGCTGGAGTGATGTGGTCTCTTCTGGATAGTTTGAGGAGTAGTCTTGCTGCTGCATTTTGGATCCGTTGCAGTTTCTTTAGGAAGTATTCTGGTATTCCGAGGTAGAGGCTGGTTGCATAGTCGAGTTTAGACATGATTAGGGCAACGATAGTGAGTGTTTTCTGCGCGAAGGAGAAGAAAGGTAGAATTCTTCTTGCCATGCGGAGGAGGAAATAGCATTTCTTCACTGTTGCATTTATTTGTGGTTCCATGGTTAGGTTGTTGTCCATTAGGACTCCCAGATTTTTTACTACCTTCGATAATGTTGGTGCGTTTCCCATTTCTGTTGGCCATGGGATGGTGGTTTCGTTCTCTTGGTCTTTGGATCCGATCATGATTTCTGTCTTTCCTGGGTTGATTTTCAGGTTGTTGGCATGCATCCAGTTGAAGACTTCTTTTAGACAGTCGGTTAGGGTTGGATGGTCGGCATCGGTGTCTTTGATTTTGTAGATGATATGAGTGTCATCTGCGTAGTTGTAACATGTAATGTTGTATTTTTTGAAGATTCTGATGATCGGAGTCTGATAGATGTTGAAATATAGTGGAGATAGTGAGGATCCTTGCGGTACTCTGTGTCTGGCTCATTTCCTGACAACCTGTAAAGTGTCCAAGGTTGGGTAGCAATGTGCCAAACTATGGAAATCCTTAGAGACGTGCTGCCCTTCCAATAGTATGCCAACCAACCCCTTGCCGTGAAGATGATGTAGTTTAACCTTTTATCATGGTAAGGGTTGTTACAGGCAGAGCCATCAGATACTTGTAACCCAATGAACTATTTAACCTGTATGTTATCTATCTGTAGCTAAACCCACTAAGCTATCCCTGTTCCCCTTTGGTTGTGTAAACTGATGTTATGTTATTACGTCAATGATGACGAGTTTGTAATACTTAAGCAATTGTTTTTGATAAGCATGTCGGGAGCGACGGGATTTCATAGTCTTTATGCTGTCCCAGGTTTGTTTCAATGTGTATAAAGTTGGGTTTTGCTGTGCTCTTTGTATACTTTGTCATTGCGTCCTGTTTGGATTGACTCTGATTCCTATGGGACTATCTGGGATTTTGGGGGCATCCTAACAGTGACATGAATTTATAACATTTTTGGATTGTGGTTACCCTACAAAACCAATTGCACACTGTCTGGCTTTTTACCCAACTTTTCACCAAAGGTGTGTTGCATAAAGCACGCTTTTAACACATTATTGAAAGACGTTCTTGGGGGAAACCCACCCAGTCTCCCTTGGTTGATTCACGCTCATGCTTGGCTGCTTAGGCATGTTTGTGGGAAATATTTAAGACCCTCAAATTGAAAACTTCATCAGCCACCACTGGGCAATCATCTTCAAACTGTATGTAGGGACAGAGCCAATTCTTAGTGACATCCCGTTGATATTGCAATGCATTACAACATAACGTGGCATGCCCTAAGGTGAATCCTGAGTGCCAGGCTCAAAAGGGGCCCTCACTGAATGCATTTCCAATATTGACAATTGCAGTCGATTGGGCATTTAATTGTAAAAATTACTAGATTTTAAAAGGCAGGGCTGGGTTGCGAGAAGAAATGGGTGCTCTGTGCCATGGGCAGCCTTGTAATTGCTGCAATGTTTTGAGGGCAATGAAGGATTGCTCTTTACATCACCTGGTCGTCGATTATGGGTGGCCAAGTCACATGATTTATTTGTTTTACTCTGGCACAGCAAAAATACTTTTCTGTTCTGAGAAGGACAACACTATTATAGTATTTGTTAGTGAGATATAGTTGTAGCAGAATCCTTAGTGATAAATATGATTTATTAAGGATGAGCAAAGTGTCAGGAGAACGGTGGCAGTAAGTCAGAGTTACTCAGTGTAACTTATTTTGTGAATAGCAAAGCCATTGACAGGAGTAAGAGAGGTGTAAGTGAGAGTTACTCAGGGTGACCTCTTTTGTGAACAGCATAGACTCTCCAGTGGCACAACAGGTAAATAGCATAGACCTCTGCACAAAAAAGCATGTTTCAGTCAGAGGTACAAAATAGCATAGCCCTCTCGAGGGGCGTAAGACAAGTGTACATCAGTGTTACTCAATGTTACTTCTTTTGTAAATAGCATAGCCATTTCCAAGGGTAAAAATGGTGTAAGTCAGGGTTACTCGCTGATACTCTTTTTGTGAACTTTAAACAAATGTGGTGACGGCTGAAAGGTTTAGAATTAATCTTAACCTTTGGCATTGCTCTGGGCAACCCTTCAGACCATCATACTTCTCCTGCCAAGCTATTAAAGAAAGGGGAACGACCATATGCAAATCACACTTGGTTCCACCCCAAAAGAGGCAGCTCAGCCTGAACTGCTAGGCCACATCCCTTCTGCACGAGGCCACAACCATTTCCAGACATGTTTTGGCCTCATTGGGCATCATCAGTGAGGAGTAGCTTGGGTCTCTATGCCTAGAAGGCACTGTGAGAAACCAGAAGGTGCCTCACCCACTAGTCCCCGGGGATCTCATACAGGTGGCCAGGACACAGCCACCACTTTTGGATCGAGTTCCTGGTGGTGGACGAGTGTGGGAGGATCACCTGGGTGAGGGGTCTTTGGGGAGTGGGAGTGGGACACCGGATGGTGAGACGCAATATCCCCTTCCTTGTAACACCTTTACCCCACAGTACATGGTAGGATATTTAGGAACTCTACCCCTTCCTTTTTACAATACAAACAATTTCTCACTGACAACCCGTTCTAAGGGAAAACAGACTAACATCTGGGCTGTGTACCTGTTGTGTCCCAATACTATGTTCAGGCAAGCTCAGGCAATTATCGACAATCATGCACATCTGACTTCCATTACACTTCCCCACACGGATAAAAGGCGTAGCATGAGATCACACTCTGAGCGAGCCAAAACACACTGGAAGACAGCAGTTCAAGATGGTAGTTTAAGGGGAGAAGAAAGATGACGAAAGCGAAGGGGATCACGAGGAGGGAAGTACCCTTGACCTTTTTTCGCCAAGGAAACATTGCTTTCATGTGTCCTCGAAATTGGAAAGCATAAAAGCAGGTAAACCGGCTGAAGAATCATGCATTGTGTGTCAGAGATACCCGGGGCCCTCCTGCATCAATAATCAAGGCAGGAAGAATCACCAGACACTGTGGTACTGTCCTTGGCTCCAAGAACAAAGCCGCTTCAGTGAAAATAACACAGCCGGTGAGTTGATGAGACCAATACAAGACCGGTCTGTGTTGAAGACAAGGTTCCAAGCAGCAACATTGTATGGCAAGCGCTGGAATTAACCTTGTTAAAATGCAAGTGATAAGAGACACAAGTGAAGTTAAACTGCTGATGAGTGATTCAACTTTAAAGCAGCTGCAATACATTTGACAGAGTGGTCCAGCACTGCGTGGGTGCTCAATTGAAGGTCTCAGTAAGGTATCCAGTTGAGGATTAAAAAATGTAGATACATTTGACCCAAGCGCAGCAGAGTGAGATCACTTGAAAGTGAACAAATAAATGTGAATCGAAGTGGTCCTGCAGCGGGTCAAGCAAAATCCCATGCACAGTCAAAGGGCTTCGATTTTGATGAAAAAGAGAAAGTTTGGAAAAATACACAAATCTGATCCGAGCCTGGCAGAAGGAGACCAATTGATGATTTTGTGTTAGAGTGGGTCTGAGCCCAGCAGAGGGGAATCCGTAGTAAACAGTGAATCACCCAAAAGGTTTTGTATTAAAGTGGGTCTGAGCCCGGCGGAGGGGACCCGGACTGAATCGAAAATCACCCAAGACGTTGTACATGAGAATCCTGAAGACAAAGGAACATTTGAATGCCAAGAGACTTTGGTACAGAAGGCCCTGATACCAAGATTTTAACTGCATCCTCATACTAGAGAAGCCAGAGACTGTGCTAAGCTCGAATGTGCCACCTTGTCTCGTGCTTAAAACATGGGGAAGGGAAGCCAATGGTTTGAATATCCTGACATATTTCTTGAACACTTTTCTTTTGCATAACATTATTTCCCACACTATTTGTATTTCGAAGTAAGGATTGGCAATAGGTTTATTAGAATATGCCCTTTTATTTTGACACCCAAACCCAGTTGAAGTTCAATAAACACCCTTGAACTGTGATCGCTTGTGTCTGTTTTACTGTTTGATAACATGCCTTCCTTACAAGACCCACATCTGGGCATACCCGTATCACTCGGGATGACTTAAAGCAAAGAGATGATGGCTGGAAGGTTTAGAATTAATCTCAACCTCTGGCATCCCTCTGGGCAACCCTCCAGACCATCGTTCTTCACCTGCCAAGGCATTACAGAATAGGGGAAGACAATATGCACCCCAAAGTCAGGATTACTCTGTGCAACTCTTTTTGTAAACAGCACACTCCTGTATCCATTGATAAAACAGGTGTGAGTCAGAGTTAATCAGAGTAACTCCTTTTGTGAAAAGCATAGCCCTGTCCAGGGTAACACAGATGTAGTCAGAATTACCCAATGTAACTTTGTTTGTGTCTAACATATCTCTGCTCAGGGATAAGGCAGGTGTAAGTCAGAGCAACTCTGTGTAACCCCTTTTCTTGACTATCTTAGCTCTCTCTCAGGATAAGACATGTCTAAATCTGATGTACTCAGAGGATAACAGGTATAACTCAGAGTAAATAGCATAACCCGCCTCAGGGAAAACATAGGTGTAAGTCAGAGTCACTCAATATAACTTATTTTGTGTCCATGTGACAAATTGGAATCTGCCTTGCATGAGTAGGGGTAAAATGTACCACTCAGCCCTCACACTTGCATTAACCAAAATGGTAAACCAGGGACAGTTAAGAGATATACCTCCTTCCCTTTTGTGGTAACGTGGGCTGATAAAAGGCTATGCTCCTAAGAGGGGTTTGAAGGTAAACCACTGGTGACCCATACAACACAGTATCAGAGTCCAAAATAAAGGGAATGTCCAATCATGGTTCTATAAAAATATAAATACTTTAATTATACACAGCATCTGTATGTAGAACGAAAAGAGATTACTACACTAAAACCCACCCCAAAGGAAGAGCAGAGAAGACGTGACAGACTGGAGAAAGTAGTACTCTGAGCATAGTTCCAGGGTTGGTAGGTAAGATACTACCCTAAAAAGGATATCTTGTAAAAAAACAGGAGTGATCATGACCTAACTAATCTCTAGCATTCAAGTGGACTGTGGGGGTAGTTCAGAATCAACAGTACCTGGGTTAATTTCTTGGTGAGCTGATGCAGTCAGACCTGGGTTTGAACTTCGATGCAAGCTGATCAGCAAATGGGCGTTGAGTAGGGGCGAATGCAGGTGCTCTGTATGGTAGAACTGCAGCTCTTCAAGGATGTAGGTCGGGCGGTCCCAGAAATGCTTTTCGGTTGACCAGGCTGAGTCAGTCTTTAGCCACTGGAAAGGGTTGATGAGTGATCCTCCAACGGTTCGAGTCAGCATATGATCATCATCGAAGTCATGATAATGGGTGCGCCAATGTGAGATCGATGAGGCAGCAGTTCTCGGACAAGCTGGATTGTGCTGTGGTAGAACCCCCGGTTAGAGTCTGCAAGTGACTTCCCTTTGATTCGGTACAGTTCCCGGCATTGAGCAGTCACTTCGGGCTTAACAGGTGACATGCTTCGCAAGTACACAATGCAGTGTAAGCTGGTTTAGATGCAAGCAATAGTTCAGCTGGTTGAATTAAGGCAGACCCCAGCGCCACACATACTGTCTTTTTCAGGATGCAGCGAACTGTTAAAGACTCCAATCAAGTAGTCCCACTAAGTCAGTGCCTTGTCTGGGATTGCTCAAGGGAAACCCGTATTTATATATTTTTATGACAAGTTATAATCTAGATGATGAACCCTTGTATCACGCCCCTCTCTTAGAATCCCCCCTGACCCAACTGAGCCAAGAAGTAGGTTTGTTTTGCAAATTAAAAGATTTATTTGAAACATTTAACAATAGCTATATATCACACTTTATAATAAATTAATATTTGATATCACACTTAGACATATGACAGTGAGCGATCAACAATGGATGATGTGATACTAGCACACTGGTTTAATTACTTAGGAGTAGTATAGAGGATAAGGTAGCTGAGAATGCTTTATATGGTACAAGGAAATGCAAGGTGGAAAAGAAGCAACACAGGAATAAACTGTCTATGATTTCAGCAAAACATAATATAATCACTTTTCCCCTTTTGGCAATTCACCCCCCCCTCTATGCAATGTAAGGAGGTGGAAGTAACACACACAGTCTTCAGGAATACAATCACAGTAAAATATGAATTCAGTTCCCCCCTAGCAAGCTTAGAGAAACAGGGATGATTTTAAACACAGGCAAAGTACTTTAAAGGTGGTATGCAAAGAAGGGAAAAATATGCTAAAAATTATTTTAATTCCCTCTAGAGGTTCAGGGTGAGTGATAGCTACTTTGAATTAGTTCAGGATCACTTTAGCAATGCTCTATGAATGATTGTCAGGTTGCAAACGAATTTCAGCAAAGGAAAACAAAAGACAAATGTTTTTACACGTGGCTGGAATGAAGCAAAATGTCAAATCGCGGCAATTTAGTTGCGTGCGTCGAGCGCAATTACGGAGAAAGTATAATGAATAGAACATTCTGGGTTCGTTGGAAAGCCCGTAACCTTAGCTTTAAATTGAAAGTTAAATCTCGCTTCTATCACAAACGGTTCAAGAGATACGGACGATTTTGTGGAGGTAGATTTTCAGAAATGAAATTTTAAAGTTTCAGAATGACAGATGACAGTTTTGCAGCTTTAAAGTCACAGAAGGACACACGATGCTATGGTGTAGTTCTAGATAGGTTAAAATAGTTTGAATTAGATTATTTTAAACTAAGAGATTGGTTTTGCAATGTTCTGGCTGAGTACTCACACTATATTTTGGACAGGAATGTGACTTTGTCACGGATCGGGTCAGGATGGGCTGCAGTCCTCTCGCCACTGGGTACTGGTTCTGCGCACAGCGATTTGGGTCAGCTCTCAGCGATCTGGTCTGGGTCTGGTCTCTCTGGATCTCTGGTCTCTCTGGATAATTCTGCCTTCTGGGTCTGCTATCAGTTCTGGCAAAAGTTCTTGGCAAAGAATTCAAACAGCTCGCCCGGCTGTTGAATAGTTTGCAAATGATTTGGAGGCCTGCTGAAAAAGGATTCAGCTTGTGGATTCAGGCCTCTCTGCTACAAGTTCTGGAGTTAAGTTCTGGTCTCTGGAGATTGATGGATTTGAAGTCTGTAGTCTCCCGGCAAAGCGTCCCGCAAGAAAGTGGAAAGTGAATGTCCCTGTCTGGGTTTCAGTGTTCCTTTTTATGTCTTTAGAAAGTGGGTCTGTGCGTAGCATAACTGAGCCTGCCCCTCTCAACTTATCATTGGCCCAGTTCTCCTCTCTCCCTTGATTGGGGGAACTGAGTCAGAGTGATGAGGTAGGTTTATGGTCGAGGATCCTCCCATTGTCAAATTGCACACAAATCTATTTCTGATCCAAATACATATTTCCCAGATACACAAGTGGTTGACATTACATGTACATATTACAGATTACCTATGGTACATTCTGTTCCAACTCTGATGTTTCTAAGAGCTTGCATTCAAAAATGACAACTTATTTTCATTTTTAGTTGGTTTACCAATATCGGACGTTTACCAAAAATGGCACACATGTACACTGCCTTTCTACACATATTCCAGTAACTTTTAATTTTTCTAGCGTGAACCCTGTGTCTGCAATATCCATAATTCATGGGGTTTTGCCTCAGAACATGGTACAGAGTTCTAACACCTCTTAAAATGTGCACAGAAAAATCACAAGAATGATGATGTTATTTATATAATTTTTACAAGTCCGCACTATGAATTATCCATCTTTTTAAAATTGTGCTCTGGCCCAAAGGGTGTGGTTTTCTAAAGCACAAGGTGGAATTTCTGGTTTACCGCTTCCCCCAAGCTCAGCTTGCTCACAGATGCAGTGCCCCTACCTGTTTCCTTCCAAGAGGAAGCCATTTACGACCGCCTTAATTTAACATTTGCCTGGGCCAAGAACAGTGCTTTGTTTAGTTTCCTGCAGACCCCAGGTGCCAGTCCCCTAATTCAATCAGAGAGGTGTCATCTCCTTTTGGCAGGGGCAGCAGAATGCAGCCAGGCCTGGGAACACAGCTGCTGATCAAGTTTCAACTCCTGTCGGGGGTAGTTGCCGGGCAGAATTCACTCTCTTCAAGCCAGGCTTCAGCCAAATGTCACTTTTGTTCCCAGTTTTTCTTCATTCAAAACAAACTTACACTTTTTACACATGCAGCTAGAATGCTGATTCTAAGTTCAAAACTATGACATTTAACAGTTGTAAACTATGTGACACTCAACAGTAGGTCACTCATTTATTTTAAACATTTCGATTTTAGTGGCTTTCAGTCCAATTTAACTTAGGTTGCTGACATCCACAGCTCAGCCAGTTTCATTATGAACATTATTTTAGGCTCTTTCTTTTCCCAGATTTTGTATGCACACAAGACTACATCCTGCCAAATGTCTGTTGGTGTTCAGTGAGATTTTTGAATATTTTGCAGTGTTTAAAATAGGCATTTTTAGCTTGCATTTCAGAGAAACAAAGGTGATTTCAAAGCGCTTTCTGAGCTAACATGCACTGCTGTTTTTCCTTTGGCACCACATTTCACTCATGGCGCTTTTGGCCTATCACGCTCGCACTGGTGGGTGGCAGGTCAGGCGACCATTTTGGTGTGCGCAAAATTGCGCGGTTTTCCTGGATTCTGGCGCAATGTGGGCTTTTTCGCCCTCTTGGATTTCCTAAGCCCACAGCACAAATGTTGTAGCCTAATAACTTGAACGTGGGTCAAGACACCCAACAGAACACAGAATGAGCAGTTTGGTGCAGTAGAACTGGGAGCTTCGGCTGGTGTGGCCCTCTAGATGCTGTGAGGCCTCCGGAAAGGACTCAATGACTGGATACTTCCATTCAGGATCTGCTCCACAGCACTGGTCACTCCCGATGTGCCCTGGGAGTGGTTAGGAAACAAATCTTCCTTCTGTTTTGGACGGCTCCTTCTTCACTTCAGAATGAGGGCTTGTAACTATCCCAAAGTATAATTGTCCCAAATGTTCAGTGAGAATCTTTGGAATGAATCTGTGGCCTCAAAGGATCCAAGAGGACCTGAGAGGAATCTGCTGAAGGGGTGAGAGATCACATCTTTTAAAGGCACCAATCCCCAGAAGGGTGGTCTAAAGCTAGCCTGCTGCTTTAGTGGATACATCCCTGCTCCTGACTGAAGTCAGCTTTGCCCTGTTGATGTCACACACAAAGTGCTTTGCTCCAGAAGAAGTGGAGGGGACAGGAAAGGGAAAGAGAGATAGAGAGAAACAAGATGGTGGAAGTCTTCTTTCAGTGACTAGAGCCCACCCCTTCCTTCCTTACTGCAGTGCACTGGTGTGAGGGTGCTTCTTCTGACTGGGTGTGATCCTTTGATACCTGGACCCTGGGTAGCTGCCTGCTGTGTGGCTCTCTCTGGGGGAGGGTGTTACTGGCCCTCACAAAGGGGATCAAAGAGGGTCTGGGTCCGCCGGGGTTTCTGTCCGGGTTGTTTGGCAGCATTAGCATATCTGACCCAAATACACTTTCCCTTTCACAGCAGAGCTGAATTCACAAGAGCTGACACATGTGCAATCAATTCGGATGTGGAGGCCATGATCATTAGTAGTGCCGTGCACTATGGCTAAACTCAGATAGAGTTTATTTTTAGAGAAGACCCTGCTAGGAGCAAGGGGCACTCATGATTATTGTCGTTCGTTTTTTTTGGGGGGGGGGGGATATCTTAAATGCTGTCCCTGTGCCTCAGAGACCTTGCTGTTCCTGCAGCGGTTAAGTGGGCATCTTGTAAACTTAAATGCTCTGCACCATGAGCAGATCACATGCTGCGGTTCATGCTACGAATGCAGCCGGGCACAAGTACACTATGCTTTTGGCATGGAGTTGGTAACAAAGGGGGATCTGGTTACCGGATTAACCTTTGGAGAAGAAATCACCTGCATCATTTTGTGTATTCATAAAAATCCCAAAACCCAGGGTTTTGCACCCTTGCAAGATGGCAATTCCTCACAGTCTATCTATAACCTGTCCATCCACATGGATAAGGCAGGTGTAAGCCAGAGTTACACCGTGCAGTAAGCCAGAGTTACAGCGTGCACTTCTTTTGTGCAGTGCTAAGACTGGTTTCAGTCAGGGTTACTCGGTGCAAGTCTTTTTGTGAACAGCATAGCCTAATCCAGGGATACAAGATTTCTAAGTCAGAGTTAATCACACTAGCGTAGTTTGTGAATAGCAGAGCCCTCTACAGGTTTGTCAGGGGACAAAGTTACTCAATGGGACTTCTTGTTTAAATAGTATAGACAGCTCCAAGGGTAAAACAGATGCAACTCAGAGAAAATAGCATAGCCCTCTCCAGGAGTAAGACAGGTGTAAATCAGAATGACACAGTGTAACTTCTTTTGTGAATAGCTTAGCACTCTCCGTGAGTAGGACGGGTGTGAGTCAAAGTATCTCAATGTAACTTTTTAGTGCATAGCAAAATCCCCCTCCTGGAGCAAGACAGGTGTAAGTCAGAGTTACTCAATGTAACTTCTTTTTTTAATAGCATCGCTCTTGCCGAGGTTAAGCCAGGTGTAAGTCAAAGTATATAGCACAGCCATCCCCTGGAGTAAGCCAGGTGTAAATCAGAGTTACTCAGTTTGACCTCTTTATGAATTGGCCCATCTCAAGTTAGCCCTACTCTGCGCCTTACACCAGTTGCATATCTCTTCACTAGGAAATCCAGTTAATGACATTATGATAGTGAATCTGGTGGAAACATGTGCCGTCCATTATTTTATTAATGAGCTTTCCTTTTTTCCACTCCTCTGACTGCAATGCTCTTGAAATGTTGATATTGTATCATATTAAAACAAGGCAGCAGTGCTTTTTAGGCCGGAAAAATCTCAGAAAACTGCATTCTCCCAGCCTACTCCTCTTTATTACTGTTCACTTGTATTTGCACGTTTCAGAAAACCAAAGTAAAGCAAAAAGTGCAATGAAATATGTGCATGTATAAGTTCCAAACACCTAACACGCTCTAAAATACACGTTCAGATCAATGCGCCCCGTTTGTTTACATTGCTGCAGAAATCTGATTGGCGGAGCTCAGGGCTGGACTGGCAACCAAAAGTGGCCCTGGAAATGTTTTTCAAAGTGGCCCCATAGTAATAAAATAGAAGATTTTAAAGAAATTCTTTATTCTTCCCACTCAAGAGGCCCACCAGGGAATCTCCCGAGTTCCCTGTAGGACAGTCCACCGCTGGTGGTGAGCACGAACTCCCAAAGTATAAACGCTTAAACCAATATAGGGCAGGACATCTCCTGAGCTCTTACGGCTAACTAATTATTGAGTGCGGAACAATACATCCAAATCAGAAGGAATGTCTAAAAGAGTTGTTCATGCCAATAGATCCTGACACGTCAGTGAGAGAATTGCTAGAGCCGAGGGGGAAGAGCTCTAGAAAAACCGATTGCGAGGTGGTGGGGGGAATGTGAGTTTTAGGGGGAGGGAGTGGGCCTTTTCCATCGGTCAGCCATACAGGTATAAGTTTAAACAATTTCAATTGCAGTTCATTTCCCTCATTACAAATATGTGTTTAGTGCTAAAACATTTGTAAGCCATACCTCTTTGCACCCAGAAATATATGCAAATTGAAAAGATCCATTTATTACTTGAAGCTCCTCTTCAGAACACATCAGATCTCCACTGCTGACAACACTGAGCTGGACATATTTGCAGGACTGTTTGGGTAGAAACAGTGTGCTGGTTCCTATTTACCGCCGTTTTCAGTTTATTTACGTGGGAATATTTTTTTACTTCACTTTTTGTTGTTATAGTTATTGGCCTGTTTTCAGGGAGTAAAGGTGGCCGATATGCCCCTGATCTGTAGAGCTGCCTGCAACGATTAAGCATGGCCAACTAATGCTTGGCAACTCCAGTTGCACCTACGTCATCGCCGTTAGGTATCCCTTGCACCTACAGCATGATGTACTGTACCACATCTCAAATGTACACGTGGCTGAGCATCGCTGCTCACCCAATTCAGACGGCGGAATATGTGTCAGAATGATGTAGAACAATTTCACAGCATGTAACGCCTGCAAGTGGGTCTGCTGCCAGTGATCCCCCACAACAGCGTTGAGGAAATTAAATGAAAAATGTAAAGCATATACACAGTATGGGCCAAACCTCGCTGTCATGGTGCTTGAACCGACGTAGTGGGCTGAACCATACAACATATGGCACGGCGCAGGGAACATGCCTTATGAAGAATGGCTTTTCAGCAGTGGTCGAAGTGTACGAAAAGAAGTAGTGGAACTATGTTCCCTACTGGCCTGCACCCACTCCCCACAAATCCCATTGATGCACCCCCTCCCATGCACAATACAAACCCCAAAACACATGTGCCTGATGTTTAAGGGAACATCCAGTGCAGTGCACTGAAAGTGCAAGTTTCAATGTGTTCCTACACCTTTATTTTAAAACGAAACCGTTCAGGAGTGGTTTCTTTTTAAAATAAAAGTATAGGAACGGTAAAACCTATTTAAAAGAAGTATAGGAGCACCGCTCCGACCGCTCCCACCCACTTCGACCACTGCTTTTCAGGGCCAAGCGATTGTTATGCGTGAATTGCCACCTCAAGAATGTCTCCTCTGCTAAATACAAACTGAGCTGGTTCATGAAATTATTTTTTCAGGGGAATGGGCAGGAAGAATAGAGCAAGTGCAGAATGTGGTGATGCCGCAGTTTTGGTGGGTTAGAGTAACAAAAAATATATACAGAACAATCACACACGTTTTTATAAAATCCTGGGACAAAAGATAGTGATGGCTGTGTGCACAGGAAGCAGCATGCCCACCATCTTATTTGTGTGCAGACAGAGGTTGGGCACACCAGACCTAATCACCCCAGCTAATGTCTGAAAGAAGGTGGGTGCCCGCTCTGCACAGCACCTGGGCCCAAGCGCTTTCTGATGTCAAAAGCTCAATTATTCTGTTTCAGGAGACAAGAAAAGTCATTCTCTTATTACAGTTGGATTCTGACGTCAGAATGATCCATTTATGACAGCACGTTAGCTCTGGGTTAAGGCCTCGCTTCAGTTTTCCGCAAATAAAGCACCAGCAGTCGGATTACCATATATTTACGGGGGAAAACTAATTGTGCATGTTCTATACAAACAAGACTACCACAAAAGCATTCCAAGAACATGTGCAATTGCACATGCTCAAATGTTCAGTAATTCAGTGCAGTTCGAATCCTGCATCAGAAAACCTAGACCTTTTAAGGTCGACAAATGGACTACTACTGTTAAACTGGGGAAAAATAACACTTATTCATGCAGCCCTTAATGTAGCGGTAGGAAGCCGGCATAAAGCACTACAGCAAAACAGCATATTCATATTTCAAGTATGGCATATTATACTGTCCGATCTTTATTCAGAAAATATTTAACAGCTTACCTTTTATTGTGTCTCCCTATGGTCTTCAACCTGACCATAGCCCCTTCATGGCATTAGGGTGTTGGGGCATGTGTGTCACTCCACTATTCTGCACAAGAGAAGGCCGTCTAGGGGCAGGATGCAGGGTCTGAAGGTACATCAGGTCACTCTGCCGTTTCCACTTACTGCCTTCCTGCTTCCTACTCTCCCTGCCCTGCAAACATGTGAACTGCAGCAGACCGTCTGGTGGCAGCCTGCAAGCACTCAGCAGAAACCATAGGCGTGGATGGTTTATCGTATTTTATGGCAGTATGCCTTTGCCAGCTTCGGAGAAGTCTTCCAGGGCCTCACTGGCCTTCCTGGGTTTCACGATGTACCGGATAATTATACTCTCAAATGAGCGAAAATGAGGTCTAACAAAGGAGGTGGCGCGCCCTTGGATGGAAATCCATTTTACAAGGACCTGCAGAGCCACATGTGATGCGATCCCTGATGGTCCCGCTAACTGAAACTATCACCCATGGTACGCATCTAAGGCATTCCGGGGATGGCTGAATTTCCGTCCTTGAATTTCAATAATTGGTCAACAGGCTGCTCAACTGGAGCTGGGAAACAGCCTTGTCAAATATCCCAATTTTAAAATTCGATCGGTAAGGCAGCTCAATTGAGTATTTGCCAAGATTACGTGTAACCTGCAGGCAGCATGGGCAATGCAAGCGGGCCCATACATTGTCATTCCCCCAAGAAAAGAGGCCCGAGGTCTCACGGGAAACTCAGGATATAGCTGGTTATTCAGCATCTGCTAGGCCTCACGCCACCCTGCCTTGCTGACCTGCGCTGGCAATGTGTGCACTGGGCAGGCAGGGGCCGTCAGCCCAGCTGCCCAAGCCCAGCCCTGCTGGGCTGGGAAGAAAAAAAAAAGTGGGCAGCGCCTGCCTTAGTCGGTGGTGGCTGCCGGAACTGCAGGCAGCCAATTCATAGAAAACCACCCAGGCAGAGGCGGGTTCACTCAATGTGTATCCTTCCGCTGCAAAGAGGCCCTATGGGCAGAGGCCTACCGGGGGAGGTCCCGGTGTCCCGGTGGGTCAGTCCAGCCCTGTCGGGGCTGCCAAGGGCAACACATTCTTGCCCTAACATACAAAATTCACCATTCCAAGAGCGCTGCCAGAGGCTCAGTTTTTGACAATGTTAGTGGAAAAGAAAAATGGCAACTCAAATAGAATGAAATAAAAATATATACCAAATTTAGAAACATTTAACACATAGAAACATTCCAAGGAGTTTTTTTTAAGATATCTAAACATCTAAAGCCAGAGTGCAACAACAAAGTACAACTGAATTGTGGCGGAACAACAAAACACGTCTGGTAGGCCTCGCCCACCAGAAGACTGGTCTGTTGGGGTACCCCGGGGGGGGAGAAATGTTTGAGTATGAGCGGGCGGTTCACCAAGTGGAACAATCCATTGAGGAACTCTGTTTCGAACCCTCAATTGAGAGAACACTCGGGAGGATAGCTCCGGGGCAACGTGCTCGCCTTAGAAGCAAGACGTCGCTCCCCGGGTCCGTGCTTAGGAATCTCTGGGTATTAAGCGCGTTATAAACAACCTCTCATATCATATCACCGGTGGGAAGGGGAATATATGTGTGAGTCGGGAAGGGGCGCAAAAAGGTGAAAGAAGGGAGGGGGAGTGGAGAGCGGGCGCAAAGAGGGGAGTTGGGTGGGGTGGAATAGTCTGGCAGGTGGAAGGTAGAAATTGGACATGGAGCCCCCTTCTTTTAAAAAGGGTATATTAATTATTTCGCAATAAAACAAATAACGAAATAGAGGACCAATATAGCCAATTCTCAACCCTGGACCATATGCATTTGTGACCTGTAACCCTGGTGCACGAATCAAGAGGCTCACGTTAAAGCAATGCGTCATCTGGGCAGAAGGTGAGAGGCGGGAGGTGGTAAAAATAGATTTTTGCAGGGCACAATACATGCAGGTTCATATTTTTGACAATCAACGGAGCAGAAAACAAAATGTAGTAGGAATGGCATGAGCAAAAATTAAATGCATTTTCAGTGTCTAGAAGCATCCAGGGTTGGGAGCAGATGATTAAAAGCCACTAAACAATAGCACAACCTCGTCAAAACAAGCAGCCTCTGGCGACGAGGAGTGCTTGACAGACTTAGTCAAATGGATGGTACTTCTGCCGCCTTTTCAAATCCGCCAAAATCTGGCACTCCAATAAAGTCAAGCAGTGTGAACATTCAATAGCTGGTGAGGGCCTACTTCCCCCTCGGATGTAACTCAAATGGAGAGGACCCTCCAGAGAAGCTTCTAGAAAGCTCACGGCCGCGGACTTCCTTCAGAATGCGCAACACTTTATTGTATCATACGCAGTCAGATTACAAGAAAAAGTCTGGGAAGACGATGGCTCTTTAAATAATTAAGGGAGCTACCAAAAATAGATTAAAGTGCATTCCTGCGAGCCAGTCAGCTCCCTCGTGCGTTCATTCAAATGTAATATAGCAGTTTGTTAATGCCTGAGTACCCGTCTTCACCCCCCCTGGGAGCCGGGGCGGGAATGATTCCAATTCGAAAACAAGAAAGCAGGAGACCATGCAAGGAACCGCAGATGCTGAGGGCTGCACTTGGCTCCTGATAAAATGTACTTAGAACATTGCTGGGTTCATGCACTACTCAACAGTTGGACCTCAACAATAGAAGCGGCTGCCCATTGCTTTAAGTGACCTGCCAAATCCAGTTGGGTCTCTTAAGGGGCGTGGCCAAAACGGGGCGTGGCATGACATTCGGCCATAATTAGGAGGCAAGACTTGCCTCAGCTGAATCCCACCTATTAGGCCACACCACCGTACGAGCCCCAGCTCGATTTTGCAAAAGGGCCGTGGCCTAACAGGAGTCATTCAAATCAGGTAAGTGTAACTGCCTAATTGCGGCACCAAACCCTGCCAGGCACCACTTTGCATTGATCATCACCCTCGTACCTGGGGCACTAGGGTGATTATCCCTGCATTTCTAATGAAAGGGGTGCCTTGAAGGGGGTCTGTGCCACAATGAAAAGGCAGCAAGGCTTTTTTTCTAAAGTCTGAAGCTCTAGCGTATACGTGAGAGCTTCAGGCTTTAAAAAAAAGCCTTGGCTTCTACATACAATTGTCAGAGCCTGTTGACGCCTGTCGGGGCTCCACCCTGTCTTTCCCTAGCCCACTTACACCTCTGCTCCTCCCACAGTCTTCAGTCCCTGGTCCCCAGCCCTTTCCTTTCCACACTCTCCAGGAAAGTACATCATCCCCAGATGCTCGCGAAGGCCTATCCCCATTTCAGGCTTTACTTCATGTTCCAGAGGGCTTATATTGTATGAGCACTTGTAGATGACTCGTGTAGGGGGAAAAAGTATCCCTACGTTCTACTTAAACCCTGCCAGAGTCCACACACGGCCTCTTTCCATCCACACAGCTAGCTGTGCATGTTGGCTTCATACCCAGATGCAACATGGAAATGGCTAGCATAAAGGTGATTTGCGATGCCCCTAACAACCTCGACGATGGCCATCCTTGCCTTCAGGTTCTCCTTGATCTCTCGGCATCCTTCGGCACAATAGACCACCTGACACTGAGATTCTACATCAATGCATTGAGAGCAGCAGGACCGTCTGTGAGGTATTCGACCATCCGCACGGTGGTTGTGGGCTCGCCTGGGCTTTTTTGAACTTTTAAAAGAAATGTTATGATGGTCATACTCTGGGTGGATACAGCTTACAGGCACCGTCCCCGTCATATTTATTTGGGATATGACAGCCAAGAGTACATCAAGGCATCGCAGAAGCGGGAGGGTAAAACCGTCCTCCAGCCATGGCTAGACTAATTTAACTAACAAAGGCTCCATGGATCCGACCTGTCCCTTTGTTAGCTCTGCTGGTGGCAGCTTTGCATACTAATCAGAGTAAATTCAAACAGGACCATTTGGGTCCTGGCTACAGGACTAACAAAGGAGACAGGAAAACCCCACCAACATTTGACATGCGTCTGTATCAACCTGAAGCCAACTCCCGCCTTTTAGTATCAAGGGCAGTGAACTGTCATGTCTGGGACAGCTGTTTACAGTAGACATCCCCAAAGGGGACCCCCATTCATAAGGTGCGAAAATGTGGTTTGTAGAAGTCTGAAAGCCTGGTCTTGCTGCAGGTTCAAGGGAGACCTGCTGCTTTAATCAGGAACCACAGAGAGCTCAATAAACGAGAGTGACCATTTGATCCACAACAGACAGGAAGATGGGTGGGACTTAGTATTACATGTTTTTACCCCTTTGACTTTTCTGTTGCAAAGCACTCTGGTTATGACCTCAAGCATACAGGAGATTGTTGTTGAGGACCCAGGATTGATACATTAAGGTAGGCTTAGCCTAAACCAATCATTGTGACCCATTTGGCTTTAAAAGAGAGCTGAGTCCTTATTTTGGGCAGATCATCTGAAGACTTTGCAAGGAGTAGCAAGAAGAACTCAGCATTGGACCCTGCCTGAAGGTACAGTCTGCCTTACATCTTCCACCAGTGAAGGAAGGCCAGGACCTCCAAGACAGCATGCAACAAACCACACTATGGGACACCATGCCCACAGTTGGACACTCCCCCTGTGGGCACTGCAATGTGTGTAACCTTACCACATGTACAAAAACTTTGGATCTGGCTCTACATACAGTATGGAAACAAAACTCGTTAACAAATTGCAACACGGCAAACGTTATATACATGATCAAATGCCCCTGTAATCTTACCTATATAGGGATGACCAGTAGACCAGTAAGAAAACAGATACAAGAACATATGTCATGTATAAGGACCAAACAAGAGAATGCCCCTTTAGTTGCACACTTCTTACAAGACAAACACACAACACAGGATATAAGATGGAATATTGTGGAAAGGGTAAAATGCCCTAGGAGAGGTGGAGATGTTGCTAGCATGTTGCTGAAACGTGAGCAAAATTGGATTTTCCACCTTAAAACTGACTGCCGAGGCCTCAATGAGTCTATTCCTTGGCAGGCCCTGTCGGTCATAGAATAAGATCTCCCACCATGCCTCATATACAAGACGCATTTTTCTTGTGTGTATCTATTAGAGGCCACCGACACATGAGATAATATGCACAAAGCAATTCATAATCAAATTTGAAAATGGACATAGCAAGTAACTTTACCACTGTATGGGCTTTCCAAACGCCCTCAGATGCATGCATAGTTACATTATATTACTTTAAAATATTCACTGCACAGATGTCTTCGCCACTAACATTTACTAACGTTTTCATGCAGAATTTGCACTATACATTGATGTTAGCCATTAGAATCTCATCATCTTTGTGGCTCTTTTGTGGATCGGCCCTATTTGCCTGACCTGCTTGGTTCACTCGGGACCCTTCAGGTAGAACAAATCACGACAGCATTTCCCCTTCTGGGAGAGCGCCAGCCCGCATGTCACACGTAACACGTGACTGTAACACGTGATATGCTGGTGACGGCCGCTGTTGCATAACCGAAAGTCAGACACACGTACATACGACTCCTTGACACTGTGAGGGATGTTTTCATCTTTACAACCAAGTAAGTACTCGCTGCAGCACCGACTAAACAAGTGTGCAGCTTTTATCATCATGTGTGTATACCCCCTGTTTGTCTCTTGCGACTGCCGGAAAAACAAATAGCTGGCTTTCCAACATGCCGACTATAAAATACAAGATGAGAATAGCCACAAAAGAAAAAGTATATGGCCACACACATTGGCACCAGGTGTGTTGGCCCATACAATGTAATTTATTGATATACTATCCAATTCCAATAGGATTTAGGATTACTGCAGGAGGATTAGAACGGGACCAACACGGGACCGTGATGTTAAACGTTTTTATCACTGTGCTTGACCTCATATGTAGACCTCCCTCCAAGGAGACTAGAGACACACGCCAATACATATAGATCTAGTCGAGCACCTTGTTATCTTGGATATACAATTATGATATAAGATTGTGGGGATTTACATCTACCCATTCCATCCCCACAGTGACACTCCCTGTTGTTTTTACAGTAACCATACGGTGAGGTTGTCGCTGAACACACACGGACAACAGTCTGGTTTTTCACCAGATTTTGCCATCTAACTTGGCGTACGACACATGGAAGGTCAGTACATTATTACATCTCTTATACTTGTGACACGTCTGTTCACATATTAGATTGAAGAAGAACCTATATGTCAACAGCCCAGTTTTTCTACCATTCGAGCTAATGTGTATCATGTTGATGTCTCTCACTTTCAATATACCACAGACAAATACATAATTTACAATGTATTCTCTGAGTAATTGAGCCTGGAGCAGTTATTGAGGAGTGACTATGGATTATCTTTATTTGTCCGTAGGTTCTTCTCTTGAACTTCCCTGTATATGGCGATAAGAAGCGGGGTAAAGTATATATAGCCTGTGGCAAGAGTGGTGATCCATTGTTTGAAATTACAAGTGTTTTTTAGAAGACTGTCCTGAAGAATGTGGTCATACTGACGTTTAAACCACTGAAACCGGTAGACAGTGGTTGTGACATGGTGGAGGCTAAAAACAAACCTACCTTCACCCTGAACAACCATTGTTTTTTTAACTTTCCCACACTCTGTCTAGTACCAAGCATTTTTTAGACGGATGTTGTGGGTTGTTAGTTGTTTGTCTTTGCTTAAAAGGCTCACCCAGATAGGTAGTGCCAGTTACATTTCCTCCCTGGCATTCCCTCTGTGGTTTGAGCCATGAGTTCTTAACCGAGTTACCCTAGGACCATTCAGCAGTTCTACGGGATATTAAATCATTATGTACCCGAAGTAGAAGGCTGACTTTTTTGCCTTAGGTGTTAACCCTTTTAACACTCCTCCGCCCATATCCACCCATTAGGATACCAGTGACCTGGGACAGACAGGGGTATAACAATTTTCGGATCATTATTTTTCTTCAAAAATGATTTCTCTTTATCTTCTTTTCCTGTCCCTTTTAGATAAGCGGTCTATCAGCGCTTTCTAGGGAATCCTCCCCCTTCGGGACTAGGTAGGGACAGTGAGCTATTCAATCTATCCTCCTGTCTTCGACACTGACCTTGTAACTCCCAGGCCACTGTGTTTATGAGACCTCTTGGTATAGGGAACCTTCACTGCATTTTTACAAAATCGCACACAGTTGTGTGTTGCCCTCATTTTTGTGATAATACACCTGCCTGTTAGGCTTCACCCTGTATACTATTTTTTTAGTGCCCTCTGTTTCGTGACAACCTCCAAGAGGGAAGAAAGATCCCTCCCCTAAACATCTCCCAGGGAACAGAGGGAGACACTGAATCCGGAGGACCCTCCAGAAGCTCAGAACTTGTACCCAGCCAGCACACAGTAGGCTCTGCAGCAAGCTTCCTAGATGAGAAGTGCCAGAGAGTCTCTGAACCCTAAACCAAGGACAAGGCAGCTGCCTGTAACACTCTCCCCAGCTTTGGACCATCCACCTTAAAGGATGACACAAGCGCAGTGAAGAAGTTAGGAGGAGTGCATTGACAAGCATCTACCGACGTCTGCCTTAAAGGACATTTTCATGCCATTCGAGTCCCTTGAGCTGCAACCGATTGCATCGATAACTGTTGTTTCACCGCAGTCGCTAATGTCTGAGACGCCTCGACTCATGCTTCAGACCCGCCAACCAGCAGTGAGACAACAATTTCTGACCCCGAGCTGCTGTGAAGGCCAGCCTTCAGCCGTTCCTCCAGCCTCGCTTGCCGAACTGCCTGCCGCCTTATACCCGCAGCTGTTTCCAGTCTTGAACTCTGTCGCAGAAGCTGCAAAGTGTCCTGAAACTGACTTGACACTGTCGAGCACCAAGAACTTCTACAAGCACAAGGTACATTGTGGTTCTGTTGCCCTGGTCCTTCTCCAAAGGCCCCTATTGACATTGTATGACCCATTGCTCCCTTTGTGTTGAAACCAAGTATCCTTGAACTATTGCAATTGATTACTTTACTGGCTACCCTCCTGTCAATATCCAGAGTGCAGCTCTTTACCTTCTTTGAAACTGTCTGTCCTCTACATTCCTTTACAGGGTGGGTTGTATTTTGTAGTGTGCTAGAACTGTGTGTTGTGATAATAATAAAGTAGATGTTCGTATACAACCTTGACTGGACAGTCCCTTTTATCATAGCATAATTATTGTATTTTCGCTGTGTTGCAACTAACCAGCGATCAACGACCTTGCAGAGATCAGCCTGCTATTCCATCCACATTACCAAAATTGTCCAAGGAGGTTTATAATTTGCTTGTGTTTCCAATCTGTTCAGATCCCTTATTGTGTACTAGAGGTGTGGGGCTGATTTATGGTTTAGCAACCGATATTCATCCCTGAACCACCCGTGCCCCGGAAGGTGATTCGTCACACTGTCCTCTGCTGGTTTAAATCCTATATTGTTAACCGCCACCAAATCATCCAAATCAGTTACTCCAAATCACCAACTCTACTCATCACCTGTGGAGACCTGCAAGGATTGATCCTCTCCCCCTTGACCTGCAAACTCTACATGGAACCATTCAGAGTCCTCCTAGCTCCACACAACATCCACATCCATCTAAATGCAGATGACACACAGCTGTACCTCAAGATATCCTCCATCGAAGACATCCACATGCTCAAGGCCTGCCTACTATTGACCCAGTACTGAATGTGCAGTGCTTTTCTGAAGCATCCCCCCTCCAACACTGAATTCCTACTGCTAACCAACAAATCCCAACACCCTGACATACAAACATGGCTCTCAGCTGTGAACCTCGAGGGCTTCACCCCCCAGCTGACCACCTGCAAAAAGTCACTTGGGTTCTACTTTGATAGACACTTCTCCTTCAAGGAGTACATGGCAAGGAAGACACAAATGGTTTGGTACCAAATTTCCCTCTTGCGGAAAATCAATCCCTTCGTTCCAGCAAACCACATCCAACCTGCTGTTCAAGGCTTCGTCCTCCCCTATCTGGATAGTGTCTGTAAGGCCTCCTGTCCATCACCTTGTCACCCCCGAGATGTGTCCTTCATGCTGCAGCTCGACTCATTAAAGTAGTTGGCAAATTTGACACTCATTGAACAGCTCTGCCTACTGCTGCAAGCACATATCACCTTCAAAGGGTGTGTAGCTCTATATAAATGCTAAATTATTATTATTATTATTATTATTATTATTATTATTATTATTATTATTATTAATAATAATAATATTATCGAATCCTGCTCCATCATCTACATGGCTGTTGCCCTCAAGTCCACAAGCTACCTCGCTTACAAGCTCAGCATCTCCAGAGGGCTACAATATACCAGAAGTAAAGACATGTGCAGACTTGAACTCCACTGGCGCAGGAAGGAAAGAACCAGAAGACAGGCCTTCCTAGTCTAAACCCCCAGAATCTGGAACCTCCTCCCCGTTAACACGAGACAAGCTGCTTTGCTTCTACGTTTTATGAAGGAGCTGAAGACCCTCCTCTTCAAGGCATGGCTCCTCCCCAACACATAAGTCAAGACACACTCCTCACCTAACCTGAAACTGAACGATCTGCTCATCATTGTCTTCGCCCATATTCACTTCTAGATCCCTTGCTGACAATGTACCTGCCCGTCCCATTCCCCATTTTACCGCTCCCTTGTATATCTGATTCCCTTACTGTCTATTTTCCAGTATGATTTAAAAAGTACTCAGTTGATTCCTAAAGCTAGGTCCATGCTCATTAGATACCCTAATAACAATACCCAGTAGCCATGCCTAGGGGTACCCAACCCTCATTAACCGCAATCCGCAATATACCCATCAGTCCTGCTGAAAGGGTATCCCACCCTCAATAACCACAATCTGCAATATACCCATTAGCCAAGTTGGGGGCACCCCATCCTCAACGACCACGATGAACAATACTACAATACAGACATCAAACATACCGGGGGGTATGCCACCCTCAATAATCACAAATCCTCAATATACCCATCATTCATGCCTGGCACACCCCACCCTCAATAACCACAATCTGTAAAATACCCATCAGGAATGCGTGGTGCACTCCACATTTAATAACCACTATCCACAATACACTGATCCATCATGCCTGGGAGTATTCCACCCACAATAACCACACTCCACAATATGTCCATCAATCATGCCTGGGGTACTACATCCTCAATAACAACAACCTGCAGAATACCCATCAGTCATGCCTGGGGAGCCCCACCCTCAGTAATAGCAATCCGTAAAATACCCATCATTCATTCCTTGGCGCACACCACCAATAACCACAATCTGAAATGTTGTGTTATGTTGACAAGGATTTATAGAGTGCAAAAAATTACCTGAAGGTTTCTTGGTGCTATTGAAATAATTTGTTCAGCACAAGCCAAAAATGGGGAGTGAAACCTGTTTAGTCGAAAAGGTTTGTTTTAAGATGTTTCCAGAAGAGCAGCAGGTTAGGTTCTCTATGGAGTTGCATTGGAAGCGACAATTCGGCAGCTTGAACCAGAAAGGTATGGCCACCCTTCTGGTATCTTGGAATGTTCAGTTTTCTATCCTGGCTGGATCTCAGGAGGCAAGTGGGGAATAGAGGCTGCATCTTGAGGCCATTAGGTTATTGAAGACTAGACACGTGCTTTTACAGATGATCCGCTTCTTTACGGGAAGCCAGTATAAGGAGCCCAATTCTGGAGTAAAATGATCACGTTTTTGAGTTTCAGTACAGTTCTGGCTGCCAGGTTCTGCACTCTCTGTGAACGTGATATTAAAAATAAATAATTCGAAGTCCCAACTAACAGTTAATACCAAAGTTCAAACGTGAGGACATAAGCACATTTATTACCAAGACCTGATGTGAGATCGATATAAAAGGAAGGATTTCTTTTATTTTCCTTAATATAAAGAACCAAGATGTGGAGCCTGGTGTAATTGGACTATTTAGTGTTATTATCTGTGGTGATGCCTGGGTTCTTCACTTCAGGAGTTGACTCGGGGCAAGGGCCGAAGGAGTTGAGCTAACACAGCCATAGTCCAGGTATTGGGTTTTTCATTCATCACCAGGATTTCCATTTTATCTGGACTTATTTTAAGTTTTTAGTCCATCCATCCTTTTGTGGAGGCCAGTCAGTTTTCTTTCTTCATTTTTCCTGATAAGATATCGTCTACTTTCAGGTCGACCAAAATATGAGTGTCGTCTGCGTAGTTAATAAAAGTGAAACCAGATTGATGAAGAATCTCAATTAGTGGGCGAAGGAATAAACTAAACAAGATAGCTAATGGGGTTGAACTCTGGGGGACGCCACATTTCAGAGGGAAGGGCTGAGAAAGAAATGGACCTAGATAAATGTGTTGAAGCCGATCCGATCAATACACCTACCAATCATGCCTGAGGCCACCCCATGCCTGGGGCCACCCCACCTTCAATAGCCACAATCCAGAATGCACCCACCAGTCATGCCTGGGGCCACCCCACCTTCAATAGCCACAATCCAGAATGCACCCACCAGTCATGCCTGGGCCCCCCCCAACTTCAATAGCCACAATCCAGAATGCACCCAACAGTCATGCCTGGGGCCACCCCATCTGCAATAGCCACAATCCAGAATGCACCCACCACTCATGCCTGGGGCCTCCCCACCTTCAATAGCCACAATCCAGAATGCACCCACCAGTCATGCCTGGGGCCACCCCACCTGCAATAGCCACAATCCAGAATGCACCCAACAGTCATGCCTGGGGCCACCCCACCTGCAATAGCCACAATCCAGAATGAACCACCAGTCATGCCTGGGGCCACCCCACCTTCAATAGCCACAATCCATAATGCACCCACCAGTCATGCCTGGGGCCACCCCACCTTCAATAGCCACAATCCATAATGCACCCAACCGTCATGCCTGGGGCCACCCCACCTTCAATAGCCACATTCCATAATGCACCCAACAGTCATGCCTGGGGCCACCCCACCTTCAATAGCCACAATCCAGAATGCACCCACCAGTCATGCCTGGGGCCACCCTACCTTCAATAGCCACAATCCATAATGCACCCAACAGTCATGCCTGGGGCCACCCCACCTTCAATAGCCACATTCCATAATGCACCCAACAGTCATGCCCGGGGCCACCCCACCTTCAATAGCCACACTCCATAATGCACCCATCACTCATGCCTGGGGCCACCCCACCTTCAATAGCCACAATCCAGAATGCACCCAACAGTCATGCCCGGGGCCACCCCACCTTCAATAGCCACAATCCATAATGCACCCAACAGTCATGCCGGGGGCCATCCCACCTTCAATAGCCACATTCCATAATGCACCCAACAGTCATGCCCGGGGCTACCCCACCTTCAATAGCCACATTCCATAATGCACCCAACAGTCATGCCCGCGGCCACCCCACCTTCAATAGCCACACTCTATAATGCACCCATCACTCATGCCTGGGGGTAGCCCAGCCTCAATAGCCATTATCCCCAACATTCACATCAGCCATGCCTGGGGGCATTCAAATCGCAACAACAACAATGCTTTATAATGTTGTTCTACTGTTAAAGCTGAAGGAAGATATGTCTAAACTAGGCACAAAGGGTAAATAAAAAAAACACAGGTCACAAAGAAACAAAACTAGCCTCCGTAAGAAGAGGAAGGTGTGATATCAACTTTTAGGATGTATCCTGCCGTATACACGGGCCGCACTCAGGTGCTAACCTCCCAGGGGCCCCTGGCACAGGTTCTTCAGATGAGCCCCATATCCACCGCCTGGCAGATTCTCGGACAGCTCATTTGCTGAACTGTGCTCCTGGCGCATGCACCCCACTCACATCAAGTGTGCTCAGCACCTTTCCTCATACCCCCGATCGGATGGGTGCCCTCAATGCTGAGAGCCAATCAGCATCTCACACGGAAGGGTGTGGTGATGGCCGATTTAGGAAGTATCTGCCCCCCGTGAATTGGGCTTCTTGACTAATCCGGTGCTCTAGAGGACGAAGTAGCGACGGTGTGCCGTGATCGCTCGCATGGTGCTTGAAATCACCCAAAGACTTCTGGGGCCTGGGGCCTCATTGTTGTACCCTCCATCCTTTTCAGAAACCATGGCGTGGCCTATTCCATTTATTCATTTCCAGCAAGGGCTTTAGAACCTTGGCTAGACACACATTTTTTTTTTGTCATTGATATGATATGATTGAGAGGTTTCTAAGCGCGGACCAAGGGATCGAACCTGTGTTGCTCCGTGGCCTCTTGCTTCCAAGGCGAGCACGTTGCCGCTGAGCTATCCCCGGAGACAAGTTAACAAGTCCTCTATTGCTGCGTGCAGAGGAAATGTGCCCTCATCTCGAGGAGTATTAGAAATGTAGCCTTTTGCTTTTCAGGATGTGCCCGCCCGAGTCTTCCGTGCAGGTCCAGCTTTCTCAGTTCAGGTGAGCGCCATGAGGCCATACAGATGCATGGCTTAATAGAAAGGTTGTTTCCTAAAATTCATATGATCAGAAATTGATCGAGTAACTATTGAAAGGTCATTCGAGAGTTCATGCCGCTGTATGGGAAAGCATTGATCTATCGAGAGTGCTGTCTGTAGTACTCAGAAAAAACACAGCCATGGGCAAAGTCAACAGTTTGGGCTTTTGTATAAGGTTGGCATATGCCAGTTACTGTCATAAAGGTACAACCTGGCCATAAGGTGGCAACTGCTGGCAAATGGTAAGACTAGCTAGGCATGTGATGCAAATAGCAAAAAATAGCAAATGCCTTTCAAAGAGCCACCATTTTTGGCTTTGGCAAAACTTGTTTTTAACAGTATTTCAGAGCAAGGAACAAATACAGGGAAAAACTAAGACATTTGCATTGCACAGACTGATGATTTACAGCTGCAATTAATCCATTGCTTTTCAGAAGACTGCTTAGAAATAACAATGGCAGACCCATAAACGCCAATAGGTTGGTGGTACTGTGCAACAGAGCTAGCTCGAGGAGGTGTCAGGGATGTGTGTTTTGGGCAGATAGAACTGGGTAGTGGGTGGGAATGGCCATAGGAATTGGCATGGCCACGAGAGGTCAGTGAGTGGGTCAAAAATCCAAACACCTTCCACAAGCTGTGTGTCCCTGCTCATATCTCACCTCCGTTCCAGCTGTACTTCTTAGCTGATCATTTTGCCTTTAAAGTTGGAGGTGAAGCCCAGCTGTAGAGCCAAAACTAACAAAAAGCAGAGGGAGGGACACGGAGCCAAATGGAGCCTCTTGGGAGCAGGTATAAAATGGTCCTGACGGTCAAATTGTAGACGGAAAAGAAACAATGCCAGCAAGATAACGGAGCGAGTTAAGGACTCCATTTCACATCGGTGTAGAGCCTGCAGTCAAAGGTTCGAATCCCAGAAGGGCCATGTCAGCCCTTCGTCCTTTGAAAGATGATACAATGAGCACCATCAATTTGGCTAATAATTACGCACTCGTGAGGGCAAGGAGCCTTGTATGAAGGGCCATGTAGAAATGTAATATTATTAGTAAATGGGCAGGAGGGGCAATGCAGGGGCCGGAGCTGCAGGAACTGGAGTCACCCCTGTTGGTATGCGTGGCATGGACTGTTTTCAAATGTAGGAGGTGAAAAAGGCCATCTTGGAACCCTGATGAAATTTGTGGGAGGAGGGACAGGTTTGAAACTCTGTAGACCTTTTGGTTTTGCCTTGTGGAGGCAGGGGTGTGATGTGCCAGAAGGTAGAGAGCCAGCATTTGAGATGGAAGCGGACATCTGGGAACATCTGGAAGCACATTACATTGTCCGGCGGGGAAGGAGTAAGCACATCACTTCCATGCCGTAATAGGAGGAATAACGCCAGGCCTAATTTCCTCTGATTGTGTCATGTTAATATTGCGGCTCCTTTCTCTCCCTCTTCTTTCCGGGGTACACCGATGGCACCCTGGAATTGCTATAGGCCTTCAATGGGCAAAGGAGTTGGGACTGGGTTGCCCAGAAAGAGGATTGGGTAGTACCATGTGTTTCCGCAACTGTGCTTGGCCATGTGGGGGAGGGGCATAACTCCTAGCGTTAATTGAGGCAAATTGTCAACTTTGCTTTCCATTCATTCTTCAGAAATAGGATGGGCCACACCTGCAGAGGGGTGGGCTGTGTGTGAATCCCACATAACATATTAGGGTTCCCCCTTGATCTTATACAGGAGCACCCTATTTCCAAAGAGATGCATTAATGGCAGTGATGGGACCTCGCGCAGCACTGACACAGCACTATTTGTAGTCTCCCAGGTGACCCAAAATGGCCCGTTCCCCATTTGTGTTTGCCTGTAAACTGTGGGGCTGGCTCCGACCCCCAAAGAATGGCCAAGGGGCTGGGTGAGGGGGCAACGGTCTTCAAAAAGGGAGTACAGTGACTGTTTTTACTAGAAAATATGATCAGAAATGGCATCTGGATGGTGGACGGCAACTGTATTTTTACTTAACGGAGGGGGCTCAGAATAAAAACAAATTTGAATACCACTGCTTTAGCGGGTGCACTGACAAGCAGTTCCAACTGGAATCTCCCTTTAAGGGCGGGGTTAAACATGATTGGCAGGTGGTGTATCCCTTGCTCGGTAAGAGCGCAGGTGAGCTAAAAAAACGATGGCCTAGCAAGCCAGGCAGAGGACAGAGGGATCACCTGCAACGCTTCCAGCCATCACTATTGGTTTACAGTGCTACCATACTGCGTACACCTATTAGAAAAGATGCTTTCGGGTGGTTTGCCATGATGCAGTCCTAAATTAATAAATAATGCTATCAGAATGTATTGCCCTGTTCACATGCTCATGCTATTGTCTATTAAATCTTGGTGGAGTCACATTATAGCTATGTGTTGAGGCTTAATTGTGCAGGATGTGTGTACTTTTTAAAAAAAATTCCCCAAAAATGTTCAAATACATGGATGTGCACCTGTGGTTCTGCTTCAACTGACTAAGCCTGGGCGGCGTACGCCCTCTGGCTGGACCCAGTGAGTCTGAGAGAACATTCCAGAGAAAGGAGGGCACCGGCTTAGGCTACACTGGAGACAACCGTCATTACCCTTTTGCCTTCCGCGTATGGAAGCTTGGATAACTTTCTGCATGCATGCCTTGAGGGGCGTGACCCTCACTCCTTAGTCCGGGGCGTGCCGAGTTCATGGCAGCTGCGTTGGGCCCTCCTCTGGCCAGTGCACCAAAAGACCTGCGGCTCTTCTCAAGTTGGAATGGCTTTCTGACAGCTGTGGTGAAACCAACAGCACGGCTTTATCTCCAAAGGTAGGACTATTATTCACAAGTGACTTCTTACAATCACGGTATACCCTTCCCAGAAGCTAACTTCCTCAGTGTCCTCTTGAAGTTCGGGTCGTCTCCAGTGGGGGCAATAACATGCCAGCCATGTTTTCCTTGATCCAAGATGGCGTCTAATTCAGACGGAAAAGAAAGTGAAAAGGTCCTTAGAATGGAATTGGCAGAGAAAATGATTCCGAGCTAAATCGATTCACTTTATAAAAGAAACACGCTTCTAAAATGCCAAGGAGGGAAAGATACTCTTACTATCCACGTCATGAATCTCTGAACTTTGGCTTGGATTTTATCCTTGCCCAATCAAATTAATGACCCCAAACTGCCCATATTTTCCACGTACCCTGTTGTTGTTTCATTCTTTTAACCTAAAATGTAGCATTTTTACAAGAACAAGGTTGTATGGCGAAATAAGTTTGAACTTTTGTATTTTTTTAGCTAACGACGTGTTTCAAAGCAGTGCCCAGAAAGGCCTTTTATGCGTCTGTGGTTGGGTGACCCGAGAGGAGTGTACCTGAATACACACAAATATAATCATACAACCGTCCTATGGACGTCCAATCTTTGTTTACATTTTTGGTTATTGTTTTACTTAGACAACTGTGAGCATCATGGTGCTACACACATCTATAATCCCAGGCATTATGCATCCCCTGATGAAGTTCCTAAATTTACTAGAAGCGAAACATGTTTGATTTTCTTTGATGCAATGTGCAGTGTTCATCTGTTGCCTCTTCATATATACAATGATGTAAATACATTAAAAGGTTGTACATTTATTATATGTTCTTATGATTACTCTGCATGCTCAATGCATGCCTTTTGATTTCCATTGTTTATTTCAGTAAAACAAAGCATACCGTAAAAACATGACAGAAAGATTAACAATCAACAATATTACAAAAAGTTAAAATAGCCATAATTAGCCCCAAACAACCATAAAAAGACTTAAAAAAATAAAACTACAATACTCAAAATCAAACTGATCTTAACAGAGATTCTCTACAAAACCGAGCGTTTAAAAAAAAAAAGTCTATATAGCCCAACCCACTTGTACAGAATCCGCCTGCAACAAGTAGTACAATGCAGGCTCATAACAACGAAACCCAAACCCAACAATACAGGTTTCAGAGTATGTTCTCTAATAATTGAAAAAGCGGGGCAGAACATGAAAAAGTGTGCCAAGTCCTGCTTAGGGGCCCCACAAAGCAAACACAATTGGTCCCCAGTCCCCTTGAGCCTAGCCGCCACAACAGCTCTTAAATGAATACAGTTAAAACGTGCCCTAGAAATAAGGATACGTTCAAACGGGTGCTGTGTCCAGCTCAAATACTTCTGCAAGCCAGGGGACGAAGTAATGAAATGTTTTCTATTGGCAGACCTCATGATCTTCAAAGACTCTCTCTTAGTCTGAAGAGATTGGAGTACACTGTTTTTTTGCAAATATTACATCCTTCTTAGAAAAAAGGGCTTCTGTGGAAAAATGTGACCCACACCCGCCTCCAACAGCACAGTTTTCACATACCTCAACCATGGGATCCTCAAAAGACGATCCCGGCAGAAAAGATGACTAACAAGTCCCTGGGTCAAGATAGCTTTGGTGTTGCCCCAAAGTCTTAGCTAATGACTGGCAGGTATACATGCAATCAGATCAGTAAGAAAGCAGCAACCCGGTTCTTGATGAACTGCGAAATTGGGGGCAGACAGAGGTAGCCCCAAAGTGCTCTTTAAAAAAGTTTTCTCAACCACCTGGATAGGATCAGTTTTGCCAAATCCCCACAATTCCATGCCATATCTTGCCACAGAAGAAGCTTTGCCCTGAAAGACTTTGGGTACTAGCTCAATCAGGTTTATTTGAAATGACCCCAATGCTCTGGCTACCCCCGATTTACCTGCTTAAATCTCAGGGTCTGCTTCTCCAAATGTGCCTCAGCCCCGAAATTCTATGAGAACCTCGCCCCCAGGTAATCAAAGTGAACCACTCTTGGGACTAGCTCTCCTTTACAAAGAACAGCTGAAAACATCAGAGGGAGCTGATAGCAAACCATCACAGCTGACTTCTGGGCATATCCCTTTAGACCCAGGGTATCCATAAATTGGCCATAATCATCAACGAGGCACTGAAGAGATCTAGGGGTGCGAGCTAATAAAACTGTGTCGTCTGCATAGGCAAGTAAGGGCAGACTCTATTTGCCCAGCCTGGAAAAGTCAGAATGAGATTTAAGTAAATGGTCATAGAGACCATTTATATAAAGACAAAAAAGCAAAGCGTACAAAACACAGCCGTGACGTACCCCGCATTTGACTTGAAAGAAAGGGGTCCAATGTCCAGAAGGTCCACTCCTCACACAGGCCATCATCGAGTGATGTAATCCTTCTAAAAGATCCACCAAGGCACCAGGGCAATTCATGGATCTGAGCATGCTCCATAGCCTGCCACGATTGACCTTGGCAAAAGCAGTGCTCAGATCCATGAAAGTCAGATGGATAGGTTCATCCTTGATGAACAAAGAATACACCACCACCAGATAAAGCTTAAAGGCCTGTTCTGCATCCCCGAGACCTGGTCTGAAACCCAGCTGAATAAGAGAGAAGATTTTTGTAGTCTCCACACAAAACTCCAGTCTCCCGAGGATGGCCCTCCCCAAGACCTGAGTCTTTTAGACACTGAGTCCAAAAGAGAGATCGGTCTATAAGATGCTGGTAACGCCCTCAGACCATTTTTATAGATTGGACAGATGATAGCACAGGACCAACAAATAGGGTACATACCTCCAGCACATGCAGCATTAAGCCCCAAAGGCAAAATGGGGGCCCACAGGTTTGGTTCCGCCAGGAACAAGTCTGCAGGGACATTATCCAAATCAGGGGCCTTATTCCTGCCCTGGTTCTTAATAGCTGTCAAGATTTCCACAACAGTAAATTTGATGATATCCTCTGTGATGCTAGGTGATAAGTTAGGCTCCAAAGCAAGGGGCTCAACAATAGCCATATCACCAGAGCCATTACTATATAAGGAAGAATAATGAGTTACCCAATCCTCATCAGAGATCACCGAGGATGGGCCATCAAACTTGTATTTATTAATAATTAATAATGTCCCATTATTAATAATGTCCCAAAATAATGTCCCAAAAAGATTAAGTATCATTTATAAATCGAGGGATTGACCCAAGAATCCCAAGACTCTGTTTCAATGTGATCCTTTCTACAAGCAATAGCCTTCTAATAAGACGTTCAGGCCTTGATAATATCAAGCCTTGAAGACAATGGGTCCTTCAAAGTTGTCAGCAGACAACACTCTAATTTGGCACACTCAGTATTAAACCACCTGGGGTGAGGACTGGCCTTCCTTCTGTTCACACTCTGTATGAAGAACACAGAAAGATTAGTCAGTAACAGTGAACATTGAAATCATGTGTCACTGGTCTAAATTGCTAGATAAAAAGCGTTCAAGGGCCTGCCAATTGTTTCTGTCAATATTCCTCTGCAGGCTCTCACAATCTGCTGATTGCCATTTCAGCCGTGGGTTCAAGGCACAGGGGCACTCATCAGTCGGACCCAAACGGAAAGATCTTCCCTGGGGCCTACAAGGGAGTTGGATAGGAAAATGATCGCTGCACAAAACATCAAGCACCCTAACCTCAGTGACACAATCCCAGAATTTCACTGGGACACAAAAATAATCGAAGGTAGAGTGAGTCAGTGTAGAGGTAAAAGTAAGCTTTCACAGAGCATCCTCGGGGAACCGACCAATGACAGCACGCAGCCCGCAAGCAAAAAGGAGTTTCCAGAATCCAAGCCCCTCCCTGCTGAGTCTGTCATCTATCATGAGCAGTGGCAAAATGCCAGCCAAACCATCTTCCATCAGATCAAACAAAGTACTGCCAGGCCCGTTGCCCAACTTGAGATTACCCCCTCCCACCCCCACCCCCACCCCCGATCCCTAAAATAAGAAGTACATCATTTGCAGCCACCCAGCTTACCAAACCTGCCATTATGGAGGCTAAGATTGAGGGACAGTTCTTACCAAACTGAGTATGAGCGCTATTATATAAATGCTCTACCAAGACATCACGACCGCCCAACCTGTGAATTCTTACTGCCTGGGATCCTGAAAACCACTACAAACCATCCCCAGGCCTGGAGAAGAGGTTCTAAAAATGGACCCACAAGCACGTGCATCCGCAGTTGCCCCCAGGGCATTTGACTCTAAGATTGAAGTAAGGGAAGTTTGAGGGGTTATTCCCTGCTTTGTCAGAAGCTCTGCCAGACTATCCATATCATCTGTGAATGCCGCCTCAAAGCCACTTCGGTCACTTAGGCCAGGGCATATCATACCATCCCTGCAGGTATCAGTAGGAGGCACATCGCCTCTTCCCCTGGCAAAGGCACCCATTGGTGACACGTTGGGGGCCTGAGGGGCCCTTGTAGCTTTGTGGCTGAGTGGGAGCCAATCAGTAATGGTCTGCCTAATGATCTGCCTCGTAGGCTCCCCAGATGGCTTGCAGCTGCCAGAAATGCTGCAAGCCAAGGAATTCGATTTTGTGCCCCCCTTCTTGGGGGCCTTGCGAGGGCACAGTGTAGCTACCATGGCGGCACAGGCAGTCCACCAGAGTTTAAAGGCTCTTATGGACCGCAGTCACCGCCAAACAATGGGTCTTTGCATCCACTTGTATATCAGGTGTACCACTTCTGCCCTTAGTTGTTTCTTAGCAAATAGGACTGCGCTCGTAGGCCAAAATGCCCTCCACTAGTCTCAGCAGTCACCTTCCTAGTGCCGCTCAGCACACCATTGATCAGCAACCAGGGGTCCAAAGGCTGCTTTTCACACTCTCACAAGGGGCTGCTAGTACCACTCTGTTTAAATGAAAATCAGCAATTAGTAGCTGCATGGCAATGAGGCTACCCTCAGCAGAAGGCCTCTCACCATAGCAACCCACCACCGCAGAGCAAAAGAGAGCAGGGATTTCGAGCAACCCCAGGCACCCAAACTGCAAGGTGCTCTCTGCTGTTCAGCAAGACCCCTTGCTCCAGCCACAAGAGCTTACCTCAGCTCTCTGGGCGTCCCTGTCATGCTGGGCATTCGGCACCACCCCTGTAATGGCCTTGACCTTGCCAATCGGCATAGGCCCCCTCGGCACGACAGCACCGCAACAAGCAGGGTCACTGAAAATGCATCAGCAATTTTCACAGGCCGCCGCATTGCTTCCTGCTTTGCCCCGGCTAGAGGAAAAGACCTAGGATCCAAGAACCAGGAGGCGTCAAGCTGCACTGCGCTGGGCCAGCGAGTTGTGAGTTGCCATATATCATGATTCATCGAACCTCAGGCAATGCACGAGACAGTGATCACCACAGGTAATGCACAGAGACTGTATTGAAGTACTTGAGTTTGGAAGTGTTTGTTATGTCTCACTTTTCACATCAAGTTGTTTATCCATGAAAAGGTAGATCCCTCAGAAGCCAATTTGTAAATATATGTTTTGAATGTATACAAACCTGCATCAAAAGAGGCATGAGTACTACTCTAGAGTTCCTTTCCTGAACCTCAGGCTGAGGACAAGTCTTCCCATGAGTATTAGCCAACCATCTGGCATTTCCTCCTCAGATCAGTGAGCCATTAAGCAGTTCTGGGCTTGTTAACCCAAATAATGCTAAAATCCAGCTGGGTTTTCAGACTGACCAACAAATATGCAAATTAACTTCCCTGAAATGTATTACATATAGAATTTTGGATGGGTAACTATCAACAACGGGGATATGTTCCACTGAGGGACTCCAGGAGACATCTGATAGACAACGAGAGCGAAGCTAAAATTGCCTATGATGTCATTTACAACCACCAGGTGACATGCTCCCTGTCATTGACCGATTCCCATTCAACATGTTATCTTCTGTATGCCACTCCATGTGTCTGTTCCAGCCCCGGCACTCACCCCATAGATCGACCAGTACTGCAGGGGTGGAGATAGACGGTATTAGGGAGACGCAAACAGCAAAGATTAGCACTCACCTCCAACCCCAATGGCCTAACACCAAAAATGACCAGTGCCGCGGAATGAGGTGGCACCCCCATGAAGCTCAAGGGCACAAGGCCCTTAAGCTTGGGAGCTGCCCCACGGGTACAAAAAGAGGGAAGGGGGGATGGAAGGCAGTATTGAGGCGCCCCACGCCCTCTTTTCCTCGTTCTGTCCCCTCTCATGCCACAGGACACACACAAAGAGCCTGTTAGGGAGGGCAGCCAGCCAGAAACAGCACAAACAATAAGGTGCTAGCTGGCGGGTAGTGCCAGCACCAGAAACCCCCAGTATCCCTCCCCCTCTTCAAAGGAGGAGAGAGCACAATAGCCAAGGTGAGGGAAAGGGAGAGGCAGGAAGCCACGGACATAGGTGCTAATTGGCTGTTGGCGCAGGCCAGCAATGTGGATGACCAGGAGCCATATGCAGGTCATGGCCCCAGGGCACATTTGCCCATATCGACGGGGCTGCTGGAGCAGCCCTCCAGAAAGAACACCCTGATCAGCGTGTGACTGGACGTTCCCCACAGCTTCTCGTTTGCCCGGATCCCACCCACCCCTGGAAAAAGTGGTGCATTTAGGCAAGAACAGGGCAACGGCCGTTGTCAGAAAGTTGTGGAACAGAAGAACAGGAAAGGCGGCATGGGGCCTAGAAGGAATCTGCCAGCAGGCACTGGAGTGCTCACCAGACAATGTACAGGTCCCAAACACACGCTCCTGGGGTGCCCACGCTGGGGGGGGGGGCACCCTATGAGCATTGAAGGGCTGTTGCCAGTTTCCTGGCCCAAGTGCCCAAAAGTACAGAACTAGGATAACACTGCACACCTGTTTGTTGGTAAATACCCATAATACTCAGTTATGTTTTATTAGTGTTATGATTGATAAAAAAAAAAGCCACTGCCTGTTTATTGCCAACACAAAAACGAATCTCTGTGTATTATTTATGCATATACTGTATAGAATGTATGACCCATAGGGTTAGCGGTTTCCACATCTTAAGACCACCCCCTCACCTACATTGTAATTGCCCTCATCCTCCCCAAAAAAGCAAACCATTACCTGCTCCCATCAAGCCCCCATAGCCCTTGTGCTCGAGCTTTCCCAAAAGATAAAACCCTCAGTGCCTGATGTCATGCCACCATCCCTAAAACGAGTACCTCTTATACAGCTAGCCTAGCCAAACCTTCCTCCCCCTACTTCCTTTCCCCCTCCTTCCCAGCATGGCTGCCCGTCCGTGTGCTAGCCGCATGCCTAGTAGTTTCGCTGAGATATGGTTCCGAGCCGTGAACGCGGCCGCACACCAAGCTGGCCCTTGACAAGGCCGGATCTGCTCCTATTTAGTCAGGCAATGGCTCTTAACCTTCCCTGTTTCCCGCCAGTCTAAAGAGACCCGAGGGAGGCAGCGGAAATGCTGGGAACCAGGCGCAACATGTAAAGGTGCATCATATACAGGAACTGTGGGCATTTCCTGAAAAGCTGACTGGATTTCACTGTTTGGTCGGTCGAGGAGCCTAGTCCCACCCCTGGTTCCTCTTAAGGTCGTTTGGGGACTCCGAGAGCCAGTCCAGCAGTCTTTTGGCGGGCGCACCTTGGCAGCTAGAGTTAGACCACACACCTCCTCCACTGTTTTCCCTGGGCTTGCACATCAATTCAATGCGCGCGCAGAGGCAGCAGCAGTTGACGCGAGCCTCTTTTATTTCAGGAGCTGCCCTGTAATGGATATAGAAAGGGGACGCACCAAAGGCTGACACACACTGTACAGGCCATCCTTCCTCATAAAGGAGAGCGAGCTGCCCGGGATGCAGCTGGCGACGCGCGGTGAGTGGCGGCCCAAGGTGCGGCCGGATGGCGGAGCTGCGCTGAGTGATGGATGAAACCGTCACATCCCGTGTCCTCCGATTTAAATTAGAATTCGACGTAGCTCGAAGGTTGCCTGCCAGGCCCATGCATTGAGTTCCTTTCCTGACTGCACTCACAAGCCCTACAGCCCAGCATAGCCTTTACATATGGCCCTTTTTGCTTGTTACAGCCCCTTCCCGTGTTTGCCCTGACTATCTCTGCTGGCAAGCTGTTTCTTTCGTTCAGTAACCTTTCAGGGAACACATATGATTTTTCTAACGCGCCCCCCTCCCCAAGCCCCGCCCTTCCTGTATCCCAGCAGATCAATGCGATTTCAACGAATCCAGGTCCTTGATTACGTGTGTTCTTTTTGGATTGCCTCTCTCACCCTTGGGTTTATGGCTGACTCCACACACACCCCACTTCTGCAACTGCACCCCGTCCATTTAAACTTTTCTCCTGTCTACCCCTCCCACCCCATACATATTTTCGGCGCTTCCAAAATGGGATTTTGGAACCTCGTTGCTAAATCAGGGAGCTGTTGCTCTTTTCTTTGAACCATTGTCATGGCATGTTCCCATCATCAGTGGCGCCGGGCTTGCGGGTGCCCTCGTGCCCAGACACCCCCCAGGGTAGACCAACCTCTAACAATGCCAATACCCTTTTAGTGCCTCTAGTTCTAGGCGTTCTCTTAAGTGGAAAAACTCCTCTTTCGGAAAGTGAGCATCTCGATTATAAACTTCTTCTCTCAGAAGTCTTAGCAGAAATCTCCCAGTTCGCCTGAAGCATTTGCAAAATTGTGGAATTTTTTTGTTATATCCTCAGCCATAAGAAGTTGGATGATTTGGATGATTTGCTTTTCTCGTTTCCAGCTCTTCGATGAAACTGTACATAAATGAAGTTTTCGAATGTTACCCTCTGGTTTTTATTTATTTATTTATTGCATATTTATATTGCGCCCATACACAATGGGCCCGATTCATGGAATATTTGCCCGGTACAAAGTGAATTTGCACTGCTGAAAAGTGACTTTGCACGGCCGACCCAAACCCTGATTCATGGAACCGTGCAAAGTGTATTTATGGAACCGTGCAAAGTCCGGGCCTCGTAAGTGCATGGGCATTTTTGCAGTACAAAATTACTTTGCTCGGACTTTGCACAGCAAAAATACATTTTTCACGGTTCCATGAATCAGAGTTTGTGTCGGCAGTGCAAAGTCACTTTTCAGCAGTGCAAATTCACTTTGAACCAGGCAAATATTCCATGAATCAGACCCTGTGTTTTTCCAGGAACCACAAGACAGAAAAGCGGTCGAGGGTTTGGGGTGGGGGGAGAACAGGGGAATAAAAACAATAACGGTCCTACTAGGCCTTGTGACATTCGGATCCTACAAGTGCAGCAGCAGGAATGCAGGGGGAGTGGGAAAAAGGAAGGGGGGCAGGAGCAAGAGGGCCCAGGCTTAGGCAAGTGTTAAGGGGTGCCTAGGTGGCAAGTGACAGGGGATAACGGGCATCACCCACTAGTGAGGGAAAGGGGGGTGTACCGACTCGGGGTGGGGATGCCAACCCTCCAGGCTGGTCAGGGTGAGGGCCTGGAAGGGCAATGCTCGGTTGGGCAGGTGCTGAGGTAGACTGGACGAGGAGGGCCTGGAGCCCTTTAAGACTCATAAGGGATCAGGCCACCAGTCACAGCAGACAGAAGAGGGGTTAGCATGGGAAGGCGGGAGGGAAGGAAGAAGAGAAGAGCAGTGTCTTGGGCCACTTCCAGAATTTAAGGAGATCCGGCTCAAATCTGAGAGAAGCAGGGAGGCAGTTCCAGAGAGAGGCTCCTGCCGAATCGAGAGATCTACCTCCACTCTTTGCTTTGGAGGAACGACAGATCTGCAGAGAGTTTGAGCTAGAGGACCAACGTGCTCTAGCTGGGAGGTATTTAGGAGAGAGAGTTGGATGTAGCGGGGCCCCAGGCCCTTATGGATGATCCACAGGGTCTTGAATGTGATCCTTGGAACCGCCAGGAGCCAGTGAAGAGATATGAGGGCTGGAGAGATGCGGCCCCTGGGCTTGAGGCCAAGGATGAGTCTTGCAGTCCTATTCTGGATTAGTTGGAGGGGGTAAAGAGAGGAAAGAGGTAGATTGAGGATGTGGCTGTTGCAGTAGTCCAGCCTAGAGAGGGCCAGAGCTCTGGAGACATTGAGCTTCTGGGGGAAGGTGAGGAAAGGGAGAAGGCCTCTGATGAGGTGGAGCAGAAAGTTGGCCTTCTTGGCATGGGCCATGATTTGAGGGGAGAAGGAGAGAGAAAAATCAAAGATGACACCAAGGTTTTTAGCCTTGGCTCATGGTCAAGTACTCAGATTCCTCGGTCTCACTTCTTGTTTTGCTTTGAATCACTGAATCTGTGCAGCATGCTTGTTTCCACGTTGGAAACACTGCATCCATTGCTTCCTCTTGCGCACCAGCACAATGCCCCTTATTCCACCTTCACTGCAATATTTGTTCCAGAATTCAGGCTGGTACAAACGATGGAAGTGCATGGGCAAAGGCCTAAGAAAGGGTTATAGGTTCACTGTTCTCTTCCCAATGGACCTGTGCTCTCAGCCAACAAACCACATATTTGGGATCCATGGTTTTCTTCTGGTTGAGAGTAAAACTCACCCGAGTGAGTGGTTGCTTGCTAGTCCAACATCATGCCTTTGCTGCATAGAAATTACTGTTTCTATTGGTTCATAAGGTATTAACTATCTACTCTTAGCAGTTCCCAGGGCATAACTATGAGGCCAACACGTACAATAAATAGTTGAAAAAGAATAGATTCAAAAAGTTAGAAGCAACGAAAACAGTGAATCGTCCCTTGCAAAAGCCAAGTTTGGGAGCGAGATTGGTGAACAGATTCAATGAGGACTTGCTGAAGAAGTAGGCAAGCCAAACTCAAAGCCACAGTTAGATCCCCAGAATGTCCCCAAAAACTGAATTTCTCCACCTGCCCTACCCCTAAACAAACCAATGACCCCTCATGCTGACCCCGATTTAACAAGGCTTCAGCAACTTTCTCTCCCCTTTTCCGAACTCAAAATCCCATAATCATCCTCTCGGTCTCCTGTATTTAGGAGAACTTGCTACCTTTATTCTCCTGGACTTTTGATGTACCCCTTCTGCCTACTTTGGGTCAAAACGGACAAATCCTAAATGACACTAAGCCCTCTTTAACTTTCCCTGGTAGGACTGTCTATAAAACGAGTAAAAACGAGTCCATCCGCCCATACACGACAACGACAGCCTCTAACAGCAGGACTGTTTCAAATTTAAACATTACAATCTATACCAACATTAATGTTCCTTGATAGACACTCCAATGAAGGAAGCAAAGTCTCTCTCCAGGATCCCAAGGTCCATAACTTCCTAGGGAGGGGAATAGGGCTAGTGCTCTGGAGCACAGTGGTCAAAGTGTACGAAAAGAAGTAGTGGAGTTATGTTTCCAACTGGCCTGCCCCAGCTCCTTACAAACCCCATCACTGCTCCCCTCCACACGCACTCCAAACCCCCAAACAAACACACCTGCTGTTTTAGGGAATGTTCAATGCAGTGCACTGAAGTACAAGTTTCAACTTCTTCCTACACTTTTATTTTGAAACTAGGCCATCCCGGGACGTTTCTTTTAAAAATAAAAGTATAGGACTTCAACCTGACTCCAGACCCTAATCTAGATAAGACACTCCCCCCAGCCAAGGAAGACTTCAGCAAAGCTCTCGCCATGGCAGAATTCTTGAGGGAAACCGACTCCATAGATGTTTGGAGATGGGCAAACATGGGGACTAGGGATTACACATTCTTCTCCCACGCTCATCTGGGGCACTCAAGGATCGATCTGCTGCTTCCATCCAGTTCTCTCATCCCCTGCGTGGAAACCATCCAAATAGGACACAGAGCCCTTTCGGACCACGCTCCGGTCATCATGAAATTGAGGGTACAGAGCTTCCCCGAGCCAACCCAGTGACAATGGAAACTTCAAGACCAGATCCTGGCAGACTTAGCAATCAGAACGGAAATGGCAGAAGCCCTCAAGAACTACTTTAAGGAAAACACCACTAAAGACACTTCGATCTCCACGATTTGAGATGCCATGAAACCAGTGATCAGGGGCACGGCTAACGACTGCACCGTCAGGCTGCGACGCCTACGCAAACAACAGCAGGACAAACTCGAAGCAGAGGTGTTCGAGGCGGAACGCATCCTGAAACAGGGTCAGAACAGGAAAGCAAGCCGCGCGCTCCAGAAAGCAAAACGATCCCTAGAAATGCATCTAGCAGATAAGTCGGTCACAGCACTCACTTATACCAAACAATTCTACTATGTGCACAGCAACAAAGCAAACCGCCTCCTGGCCCACAAATTGAAAAAGCTGCACTCGCGGAACACCATCCAATGTCTTCAGGACGCCCAGGGACCGCCGCGCTACGCCAACCCAGAGAAAATAGATATCATGACTGCGCACCATAGAGTAATCATGTCGGTTTCCCCTACGGCAGCAGACGCACATCCAAAATACCAAGCTTGGATAAAGCCGTGCGACCCACACCCTCTCCTGGCAGCCCTAGAAGCCCCTATCTCGATAGAAGAAGTGAGCGAGGTCATAACAAAATTGAAAAACTCTTCGCCTGTGCCAGATGGGCTCACAGCTCCATTCTATAAAAAGTTTTCATACATACTCGCCCCTCAGCTGGCGGCCCTCTTCAACTCCTTCCTTTCAACGGGAACGACCACCCCCCAATGGAAGAGTCGCTGACAGTGCTGATTTTGAAACCAGGCAGGGACCGGAGCCTCTGTGCCTCGTACAGCCCCATCACGCTCCTGAATTACGATGCCAAAATCTTCGCCAAAATCCTAGCAAACAGGCTGGCGCCCTTACTCCCGGACATCATACACCAGGATCAAACCGGGTTCATCCCCAGCTGCCGAACTCACGACAACATAAGAAGAACCATAAATATTATCGAATCAGCCAGCAGGAAGGGTCAGGAATTGATGGTGCTCTCACTCGATGCTCATAAAGCTTTTGACAGGCTAGATTGGGGCTACATACAAAAAACATTAAGGCACTTTGGCTTCGGCCCCAAGTTAATAAAATGGACATTAGCTAACTATCAGCACCCATCCACCAGGCTCAGAATTAACGGAACTAGATCCGACACAATCCACATTTCGAGAGGCACAAGACAAGGATGTCCCCTCACCCCATTGATCTTCGCCCTCTCTATGGAGCCGTTCGCAAGCAGAGTATGACAAAATGCTGCAATCCAAGGCCTGACAGTCAAAGCCCAAGCATACAAAGCGGCCTTATATGCCAATGATTTTCTCTTAACATTAACGAAGCCCAGGCAATCCATGAAAGCTCTGTGGACTGAGCTGAAAGAATTTGGGGAAGCATCGGGGCTCAAGGTTAACCTTTCCAAGTCATCGGCACTGGGCATCAACCTACCTCGATCCCTGATCTCGGATATGGCAAACAAATATTGCATTCCCTAGGCCGAAAAGCACCTATCATGCCTAGGGGTCCAACTTCCAGGCTCGCCCAACAAACTATATAAAGCTAACTTTCCCCCTCTATTCAAAGAATTCAAAAGCGATCTATTACACTGGCAGAAACAGGAAATGTCCTGGTTCGGAAGAATAACGGCTCTGAAAATGAACCTCATTCCAAGACTGCTTTACCACTGCGCAGCTCTGCCAACAGCAATCCCGAAACAAGCGGTACAGAAACTCCAAAGGGGCATCATGAGATACATCTGGGAAGGAAAACAGCCACGGATCCCAAGGAAACTCATGCTACGGGGGAAGGCTGTGGGGGGACTGGGAGCACCTGACGTTGCCAGATATATCCTAGCCGCCCAGCTCTCACACGCATTCGCCTGGCCTCCGTCAGTGCCGAAACCCCGCTGGCTGGAGCTGGAGGAGGCCTGGAGCCCAGTCCCGATACCCTCACTACCACATATGAAATGCTCCACCGACGGTCCGGACAGCAGGCCGCTCTCAGCAACCGAAAACACGGTGGCGAACAGGAAGAATGCGGCGCGGCTATGGAGAGTCCGCAGCACCACGGGCCCACTCACCCCGATCTGGATGAATCCGGAATTTTCACCGGGCACCAACGCCAAGGACTTCTTGAGATGGAGGGAGGGAGGACTGGAGAAAGTGCAGGACTTCTTCGAGGAGGGTAATCTTCTGGACTTCGAGGCCTGCAAGGCGAAATTCAAGGTTCCTGAAACCGAGAGGTTCAGATACACCCAACTTAGGCATTGGCTCTCAAACAGGAGTATGAAAAACCTGGGAAGCAGAGACCTAACAGCCCTAGAGCAGACCCTCACATCGCCTCCCCCTAAGGGCAAGATTTCTACCCTCTACAAGCTCCTAGACAAAACCGACCCGACGCATAAGGAACCATATATGCTCAAATGGGAGAGAGACATTGGGAGACCCATTGAGCCGGAGGAATGGGACCAAATCTGGACCAGAGCAAATAGAAGCTCGAAATGTGTAACCAATAAGGAGGGGGCATTCAAGGTATGCTACAGGTGGTACCGAACCCCAGAATCTCTCAACAAATGCAACCCGGCGATTCCACCAACGTGCTGGAGAGGGTGCTCGGACAAAGGCACACTACATCATCTGCTCTGGACATGCCCCAAGTCGACGCAATTTTGGAAAGCAGTTTTAGAGCAAATCAACTCGATCACGGGATTGGCAATCCCGTGGGACCCAGGGATCGTACTGCTCGGAGCAAGCAGCGAGGGCCAATTCCCCCGTTCAGGGAACAGAGCAGAACTGTGCTCCCACCTGCTGACTGCGGCCAAGATCTCAGTGGCAAGGCTCTGGAAAAACCCAGAGGGCCCGTCGGTCCAAATGTGGTGGACTAAATGTTGGGACATAGTAGTGGCCGAAAAAATCACTGCCCTTAGGTTTGGGAACAGAGACAAATTCTTCCATACTTGGTCTCCCTTTTTGGAGTACGCACAGACATACCCAGGCCTTGCCCGACAGCCTCCCTCCCTACGGTGGATGGACAAATGTGACTGAAATAAAATACGGAGGAGTAGCCAAGTTCACCCATCTGGGGAGGTCTGCCCCTGCTAGCAAAATAGAGTCAAAACAGCAAAAGCCTTGATCTAAAGTGAGGCCTCCTCCCCCCCCCAGCGGGACCCTGAAGCAGGATCTACCGCCAGGCGCTTTGAATCCGACAAGGGGCCTCGAGGGGCTCACCCCCACCGATCATCGGCCTCCCCAGGCAGTTAAACCTTCTTCACTGACCAAATGTTTTGTTTAAGTTTTATGTTTGTTTCTTTGTTTTGTATTCTCAAGCGAGACTGCACCGATTGTAACACCCTAATTGCAAATGACATAATGCATAACTTGCTTGCTTAAAACCAATAAAAACATGGTTTAAAAAAAAAAAAAGTATAGGGGCAGTACAACTTAATTTTAAAAAGTAGAGGAGCACCACTGCCAACCGCTCCCACCCACTTTGACTACTGCTGGGACATCAAGCTATGCAGCATCTTGTTCAAACACATGCCCCATGTGTTTACAAGATGCCAATCAGCTGCCAGCAAGACCCCCTTTCCGTTGTATTGCTTCTGATAAATAGGCTTTTCGATTCTCTGATAGATGGCTTCGGATCTTGCCAGCTAATTTTTTACTGGAGAACTAATGGGAATGCTTACAGTCGTACACCACTGGATACGCAATTTCTCTTCAAGCTTTACAATGACCAATACAGCAATGCCCTCATTTCACAATGCCTTACAACCATCCACGACTGATATGGTAGAGAACAAACTCTGTTTCAGCTCAATGAAGACAGAAAAAAGTGAACACCGGCCACATTCCAACCCAATAACTACCCTTCCAGTGGCCGGCCAGTCTGTGAACCACCAACCCTTTCAGAGATGGTCAAGAATCTGGGTATCCAATATGACCCAACTATTTTTCACACCACAGATTAACACACTAACCAACCCCCACCCCCGACCCCTGCAACTACATTGTTTGAAAAGAAATATCATCCCTTCATTGGGCAGGTATCACAAGGTGGAATAGTGCTAAGAAAACCAGATTACTGCAGCAGCCTTTACATGAATTTTACGAAACACCAATCAAATTGGCTCCATCTCACCATGAACAAAGCAGAAAATCTTCAATTTGGTCTCAAGAAATATCACCATGTCTCGGCAGCCTCTTGAAGCTCCCTCTGACTCCCTGTCAATGAGAGAATCCACCAAGAGCTCTGCTCGTTCCCAAGCAACTACCCACAATGGGCACCAGTGTACACTCACTATACAAAATGTAGCCCATGAATCTGAAAACCGCAGCTCGCACACGTTTTTATCTACAACTCCCATGATCCCTCACCATTGACTATGCTGCCTAGGGCTGATGGCAATTGTAGTCCAAAACATCCAAAGAACCAAAGGTTAAAGACCCCTTGTAACAGAATGTCATCTGTGATGGTGGAATATCCTGGGTCTTTTTTTATTTTTAATGCAAATGATGCAGGTAGATCTGTCTTTGAAAGCGAGATCTGCTAATCACACTCCCCTTTCATAAAGAATAGCTCAAACATATACCTCTGCAGATGCTGTCTAATGAAACCTCTCGGCAGCTGCCTTGTAGTTTGCCAACATGGCAGTTACAAAGTGACATGTGCATTCCTCTCAACGGACTGATGGAACCAAGGTTCCAATAGACACAGTTTGCTCTTAACAGTGGGCAGCTCTGATCCCACATTATATAATTGTCTGCTCTCAAGCCTGGTGGCACATGAAACTCTAAATGTATGCAATGTCTGATTTTGATATTGTGGACTCTGGGAAGCCACCATTATATCGGCAAAACCTATTTGTATCAAGGCATTAGCAGCTTCGTTGCTAGCGACTCACTGGCAGCGCTGTATGTGCATCAGCATCTGGGAACTGGGTTTCACACAAAACCACCATTTGGGCCTAGCACAGCATTTGCACCTATTGGCCTCTCTGGGAAGGCTTGTCAACACCTCCAAAAGACAGGAAATCCACCCAGCAATTGAGCTGGGAACCACTGCTTCAAAGGGAAGCCAAATTGGGACAATTGAGGGCTCATAAAAGGGTGTTAATTGATAGAGATCCTTTGATGTAGGCAGACAAAAGAAGGGGGCAATGCAGAGTAGCCCAGAAGAGGACTTTCAAGAAAGAGAGGGGCTCTACCATCTTGGAATTTCATGGGACTTTCAAACATCAAGTGCCCAGTCCCAACTTTTTGCAGCAAGCGCTCTGGCTATAACATCAGCATGCAGAGGACTCTAAATAGCAGCCAGGAGTAGACACCTTACAGAAGGGTTGAAAGGAACAAATCTGCTATCGAACATTTTCTATTTCAGTGGGTGAGCCCAACCCCTGTATTGCGTCATCTTTTGACTACTAAAGAGATAGGATTACATCTGGAACTTTGTTGGGGTACAGTGTGCTCCAAAGTCCTCTTCCATAGAGGTGAGGACAAAGACTTCCAAGAATAGGACAAGCTTTTTTCTTAAATCATCCCAGAGGAACATTTCGGGTCAACTGCTGGCTGGACAAGGCTGACTGCAAGATGAGAACACTGGTACCCATTAACCTGCTCACTAGAGGTGACGACCGATGCTGCAATTGTTCTCTAAAACCCTTCCTGGCTTGGCAGTGCAGACCAATGATCTACCTTGCCCGAGCATACCCTAGAAGGGAGCCTCCACCAAACTGATGTCAAGAACCAACTGTGGGAACTGTTTTCCCACTTTGATCTGTTTTTGATGTGGCTTTTGACCAGTTTGGGGTGCTTTTCGAGACACTGAATGCTCCAGGAGCTGCCTTTCACACTCACTGATTTCCAATAAATTGTCGAGCCCTGGAGCCACTGACTTGACTAATTGCCTGCCTGTGCTCCAGCTGTTTTCAAGTCAATCGCCACTAAAGAAATGGATCATATTGTTGACCCACCCGAGACACCAACTCGACCCATCCCCTGCGTGTTCTTCACCCGATTCGAGCCGATCACCCCTGCAGGACCACATTGCATTACTGGGCAAACTCAACTGTCTCGACATAATCAAACCATTGGGAACAACTGACTCAAAATGTTTTAAAGCTGACTTAACCCATTGTGAACCCTCTAGAAGCCTAGCTCAACAAGCCCCAAATGCAAGCATATAAGGTATTTAAAGTGTCTGTGCAGTGGCGTCGCTGGGGGGAGGGATAGGGGGGCCAGGGCCCCCCCTATGAAACCCTGTGCCCACCTTGTGCCCCCCCTACCTAAGACGAGCAGTGACCATGTTGTCCCCCTACTTTTGTCTGTGCCCCCCTACTTATGTCTTTGGCCCCCTCTGTGCCCTTCCTAAATTTGATTCCTGGCGACGCCACTGTGTCTGTGTCGCCCTGGCCTGCCTCAAAAGGCCTAGTCACTAGTAAGACCCCACTCTCTACCTTTTTAAAGATATCCTCAGTGTATTTGACATTGATCCTGAAATTGTCTGTGCACCCCCGTCTTTAGATCCAAGTTGCCACCTTTCAAAACAAGGTCTGAATAATCTGTGATCTCGGTTACGGGTGTGGGTTAGAGAGTTTTTGATTTTTGAATGTTAGTTAAATTAAAGTGTGCTAGTTTTATGGAACCTTGGTGGCTCATTCTTTTACGTTGGCACCACAGAACCATTGTTTGTTCTTCTTCTGTGTCAGCTCTCATCCCATCTGAAGAGCATAGCCTGCCCTCAGCCCACGTTACCCTAAAGAGGCAAAGGAGAGGTACCATCCATGCTGTGCCCGTTTCACCTTTATACTGGGGAAACGGCTGGTTTAGTAGTAGTGTGAGGCTGAGTAGGAGTTGCCTTCACTACTCATCCCTGTACTCATGCAGGGCAGTAGTCATTTCAATGTACCCCTAATGTAGAGCAGTGGTCTTCAAACTGCCCCCCCCCCAAGAGGGGTCTGGGTGATGTCCAGGGGGGGCCCAGGCTCCTTAAAATGGATTAAGATCACTGTTTTTAATATAAAAAAGGATTAAGATGACTACTTTTAACAGAAAATGTAAACAGTAGGTAGTCTGATTATATTTTAAAGAGCTTGCCCTCCCCTGGACATCCTTTGAGTCCCTCATGGGGAGGGGAGGCTCAGTATGAAGAAGTTTGAATGCCACTGATATAGAGAATAGCAGAAGACAAGCAAAACACGAGGAGTGCCAAAAATCATTAAGGATGGTAAAATGGCTGCCAACATATAAGAAGCTAAGCAGAAAACGAAGCAGAACCTATCAGCATGGTGAAAAGAAAGGGGGAATGCAGAGATGCACCCCATTATCAGAGTACTGCCACCCCCGGGAGGCTGGAAAAGAAAGGGAGAATGCAGGGGTGCACCCCATTATCAAAGTACTGACACCCCCTGGGATATGGATTATAGGGAAAGTCTGCATAAAAACACAGGCCAGGTTCCATGGGAATGGTTGTAGTATGGATTTTGGTGTGACCACTGTCCCCCTGAGTCCAACCACGAACCAGCGACATGGCGCTTTCCCACCGACCCCCTTCCCTTGCGCTGATGATTTAGTCATCTAATGGTGCTGACTAACCCCCCTCCCTACCCCTCATCCTCCACCCCTGGGAAATGTGAAAGTTGTCTCCAATAACTCACGGCAAAGGTGACCCCGAGTTCTGAGACAGGTACACAGTTCCTCTAGTCACTAATAATGGCGGTCGTTTCTGTTGCATTTGCTCCGGCTGATTCACACTGTGTGTGTGTGTGAAGTGAGAAGCTGTAAAATGGACCTTCGATCCCAGGTGAAGAGTGTTGCTATGACTGTCACACAATATGGCCGTTTTTCGAGTCATGAAGCGTTTCATGTGGAGCAGGTGCGGCCTGTACGTGAAAACATAGGCAATGGAAGGGAAGGAGGTGAAGAGAGGGCGAGAGGGGAGATACAAAAGCTCCGTTCTTTCCTGCACAACTGCATCAATGTCTGTAATAAAGAACAGCGCCTAACATTAATGTTACTGTACCACTACTGACCACCTAAATATTAAGCTGTTTTCATGGACAAATCTAAGAACATATAGCTTTTCATTAATAAAGCTGTTCTTTTATTAAAAAGGAAGGCTTTCAAATATTCCCGTGTGCCCATGTCCACTGGAAAGGAAAAAGTAGGACCAGCGGCGTAGTGAGTGGGGAGCTTGAGGTGGGCAGCTTGCCCACCCCAGTGGCACGTTTAAGAGTCAGACTGGGACATTTGGGCAAAAAGGGCACCTCTCCCGTTCGGCACCTCATTGACAATGACGGAGCTGAACCGGAAAGGTGTCCCGCTGGCAGGACAATGAGGGCGACGAGCAGGAGCACCGTGGTTCCTACTCAGCACAATTATTGTCCTGGCAGCATTGTCAATGAGGTGCCGAACGGGAGAGGTGTCCCTCTGCCAGGACAATGAGAGTGCCATCTAAGCAGGACCACATGGCAAACGGTGTCCGTGTCCCACCCTGCTCTGGGCCACAGCAGCAGCTGCAGCATCGAGCGCTGCTCCGCAGTACGGACTCCGCACAGTGCTGCTGTGTGCACTGCCTTAAGCTCCAGTCCTGGGCGCCTTTACGAGCCTGTCTTCAGAAAGTAGTCAGGTCCTTTCTTTCTGGAGTTGGAGTGCATCCGTTGGTTTATCATAAAAGCCCATTAAAAAAGCCATACAACAGTAAAAAAGGACTAGATTGGCTGCCCCCAAATGCCAGTCTAACCAAGTAATAACGTTACTTTCTGATTGGCCAAGAAATGTGTTGTGCCCTGTATCACTCTTCCCACCGTGAACACTTAAGAACAGAGGGCTGCCTGTCCCGGCGCACTCGTTGATAACCTCACCAATTGTATCCAGGCTGCAATTTTTAAATAAAGACAAATACCGGGAGGATAGCTCAGTGGCAACGTACTTGCCTTGGAAACAAGAGGGCACGAAGCAACACAGGTTCGATAACCGGGTCTGCGCTTAGATGCCCCCAGGCTGTGTGAGGGCTTTAAAAAAATGCCAAATTAAAAAAAGACGATGCTGGCCTATATTCAAGGCTAGTAACCACCATGATCAGCCACTACCTGACCCTGATTAATGATTGGTTCAACTAAGCCATCAATATGAGGCAGAATTAAGCCCCGGAAGGGCTCCTATTTATCCCCTGTGAGTTCACGTTTCAGTCCAGCCACACAAAGCCTGCCTTACTTTCTGTTATTCAGCTTCTCGGGGCAGCTGCATGCATCCAGTTTGCTGCTGCAGTTCAGCAAAATGAAAATGATTCAAGTCCTCAGAATGTGTTTAAATTCCCGCATCACACTCCTGAGGTTTGCATCATAACAGATAGGATGATGTAAGGGGCTGTGGATCAGATGGCCTTATTTTAGAAAGCCCCGCTGCAGTGCTGGTTTTAACTGCAGTCTCAGGTGTAGGGATGGAAAGTGTGTATGAACGGAATGCAGGAAGAAATAGTTGCCAAATCGCATAGGGAACTGGAGTGCAAAGTGTGTAGATGGAGATTGCACTAGATGTGCATTCTTGTGTACCCCATTGCTCTGCAACTCCACCGAGCGCAAAGGCCAAAGGGCGGGTCCCTGCAGTGGTGGGGGCGTGTTCCAACGCGTACGGGAAGCTTCCTGTCAGAGGAGATGAGAGCTGTTCAGGTCCCCGAACTGTGTGCACTTCTTTCTGCTCATTGCTAGCAGATTGTATCCCTCCGCAGTGATTATTGGATACACAGGCTTGAGCCTCATTACTCCATCCTCTCGGGTTGAGTGTGCAGTCGTGGGTTGGATTTCTTCAGGGTCTGTGTGGACTTGTCAGGGTAAGGCCGGTTTCGCAGGGTCTTTGCTGTGCTGGGCTGAACTGCATGATGTGCCCCTTTGCACTAGATGGGTGCCTGTGCCTTGACTGGAAACTGTGAAGCCAATAAGAAGAAGGTTGGAGATACCTTTCTTTGCTAGGCGTGGCTTTCTCCCAGTGATGGAATGCCAGTAGTCTGTCTCAGAGGTACACTCTTTCTTCTACCCGTGGCTATGATGTCTGTCCACTTGTCAGAGTTCAGTCATCTCACATGTCACCTTGCCAATGAGAGCCCTCCTATCCTGGGATGTCTGTGCACTTGCTCTGGAGAAGTGTTGCCTTGCAGCACTCCGTACACTTTCTCTAGTATAATTGTGTTATGTTTTTCTGTGTTTAGCAGGTTACATTTCTATGTGCTATGCTGTCATCTGTGCCCACCTAGCTGAATTATGCGGACTATAGGGTACGTCTTCAGACCTGCTGACAAAAGTAAAATGAGGTGCTCTTGTCAACATTTTGGTTGACCTCAGATGAAGGGTTTGTGTATCCTGGGGCAGTTCTCTTAAAGCATCAGGGAGCTTTAAGAGAACTGCACTTAGGCTTCCCCAAATCTTGCAAAAGTACCACCTGTCGGGCCGTCAGGCCCATCCCCTATAGCTATTCCCTTCCTCCCTATGAGTGACACCTACATGTTCTCCAGTTCTGGCCATGCCTTCTCTGTATTGTTTCTCTCATGGGCCTGCCCCTCGCCTTTTTTAAATCACTCTAATGCAGGGATCTGCGTCATTTGGCTCCCTAGGTGTTTTGACCTACAGCTCCCATCATCCCTAGCCAGCATAGCCAAAAGTGATGAATCATGGGAGTCCAACACATTTGGAGAGCCACGGTTTGCAAACCAGTGTTTTATACTGATGTCATCCACTTGAGCTCAGAGGATGTATGAAGAATTCACAACCCCTTCCTGTTTTAATATATTCTAGGGTTGCTCCTGAGCATCCCTCGCCCCTATAAAGCGGCATCCACTTTTAGGAGTCCATTTCACAGAACAGGCAGTCTCTTGATTTCTCTTTATTCCCGGATAACCATCAATGCTGCCTTTATGTTCCCTGTACTGCGTGAATGGTGCCTCTATGTCCCCTTTACTGCATGAATGCTGCCTCCATGTCCCCTTTACTGCATGAATGCTGCCCCCATGTCCCCTTTACTGAGTGAATGCTCCTTTTATGTCCCCTTTACTGCAGCACACACATATCTCCTCAGTGGACTCGTGTTCTAAGTTGTGCACTAATCCAGGTGCTTATGTTCAGTATGACCATAAATAATGTACACAAGGACATCCTGAAGTCGACACAATACTCCAGATATGACCTCCACGATGCAATACTTTACTACAGATGTTGCTGTCAGAACTGGCCACAATATTCCAGATGCAGTCCCCCCAGAATAGATGAAGCCTCCGAAACTTAGGACAAAGTTCATGATAAGGTCTCCACAACAGGGAGCAATGCTCCAGGTGAGGCCTCGAGAGTCATATGTGCAATGGGAAAGCAACCCCCTTTTCCTGCTGGTCTTAGCTTAGCTCTACTACATAAACAAACATATCTCTCGCTTTCCTTAAAATGTTCTCACATCCTGAAATAACCTGGGATGAAAGCTGAAATATCTCGCCTCATCACCCCTCTTCCCTTCCTAGGTAAAATCCTCAAGAAAGCAGTAGCCACACAACTGCAGCAACACATCGATACCAACAATCTCCTCCAAATTTACCAATCCGGATTCAGACCCAGATGAAATATGGAGACAGCAACCATACCGGTAGTCGACGACGCCCTCAACATCCTTGACAACGGCAACCTCTGTCTCCTTGTTGTACTTGACCTCTCAGCCACTTTCAATACAGTAGACCACCAGGCACTTACGGACACCCTACATTTGTGCATGGGGATCAGCAACCTTGTCCTACACTGGTTCAAGTCCCACCTCGCCAACCGCAAGCAGTTTGTTCAGATGGACTCATCTAGATCGCCAATGCTACCCGTCACCTGTGGAGTCCCACAGGATTCCATCCTATCCCCAGTGATCTTCAATCTATACCTGGAGCCGATGGGAGCCCTCCTAGCCACACACAACATCCACATCCATCAATACGCAGATGACACACAGTTATACCTCAAGATTGACTCCATCAAGGGCATCCATACGCTCAAACCCTGCCTCTGGCGGATACAGTCTTGGATGTCCAGTGTATACTTGAAGCTCAATCCATCCAACACAAAATTCCTACTCCTCATCAACAACACCGAACACCCAGACATACAGACCTGGCTATCAACCATGAACTCTGAGGGCTTCACATCCGAGCTCACCTCCTGCACCAAGTTCCTTGGGTTCCACATCAACAAACACCTCTCCTTCAAAACACACATAGCTAAGAAAACTCACACAGCCTGGTATCAGCTCTCCCTTCTGTGAAAAGTTAAGTCGTTCCTCCCTCTGGGCAGCTTTAGATCCACCATCCAAGCACTGATTCTTTCCCACCTGGATGGGGGTAATGCACTCCTCGAAGGCTTCCTGCTGTCCTTCCTTGTGCCCCTGAAAAGTGTCCCACACATGGCAGCATGCCTCATAAAGGGTCTACTCAGATACGACCACATCACTCCGGCCCTCAACGACCTTCACTGGCTCCCACTCCGCACACAAATCACCTTTAAGTCCTGCTGCCTCATCTATAAGGCAGTCACCCTCAAGTCACCCAGCTACCTCACGAAGAAACTCAACATCTCCGGCGGACAGCGCACCACCAGAAACCAGGACACCTACAGACTCAGAATCTGCTGCTGCAAAAGGGAAAGTACCAGAAAACAAGCCTTCTCTGCCAATGCCCCAAGACTATGGAACCTCCTCCCCGTCGGCATCAGACCTGCCCGCCATGCTTCTGCAACTCAGAAAAGAACTCAAGATCCACTCGTTAAGGAGTCTCTCATCCTCCACAACTAGGCCATCATGTCAACCCTTGTGCCACCTGACTCACTAGACACGCCTACCCTGCTCGTCCTCGCCACCCGGTACAGCTGTACCCCTTCTCTGTGCCCCTCTGTATCCTACCCCGCTGTATATATGTTCAGTTGTTACCTCTGAAAAGCGCTCTGTGATGCATCTGTAATGTTGTACAGCCCTGTAAAGGACTCCGTTATGTATCTGTATTGGTGTGCACCTCTGTAAAGTGCTCTGTCGATTCGCAAAGCTTGGTCCGTGCTCAATCAATACTATAATAATAATAATAATAATAATAATTTGACATTTAAGACCACACCTTCCTTCATGCATCGCTCCTTAGGCTCTCTGCCCTGGTGGAGGGATTTACACGCTCGCTGTGGTGGATCTAAGATCCCACATCCTAGATCACTCCTCCAACTTTCCTGAGCCAAGCCTAATTTTCATTGTGGTATCACACCTATGGCAAACCTCCCCTTCCTTGCCCAGCTCATCTTCTCCAGTGACAATTATTGTTTGAAGAACAGTCGCCTTGGACCCCTGGCTGTAGCTCCCGCTGCTCACCTGCTCCCCAGTATGATCTCCATTACCCAGAGCTCTTGCCTCTCCTCACCCCGGAAGTACTAACCCAGTTTACTCCACAAGATTCAATTCTTCGGTTGGAGTACCACTGAAGGATTTCCCTAAATCTAATCAATTACCAGCACCACCACTCATTGAACTATTTCTCTGGTCGCCCAATCAACAAGTTCTGTTAGTTTTGTTGGCCCCGACTTTTGACTAGTGAATTTATACTGCCAGGGCATCTGTAAAACACAGTTTTTTAAGGATTTGGCAGTGCATTCTTCTAGGAGATGTCCTCATATTCTGCACCCTGAAGTCAGACTGGCTAATCTCTGGCTGCCGGCATCCTCGCTGATCCCACATTTTTAGCGTGTGGGAGTACCATTACCATTGTACTGTTTTGAAATCTATTTTACTATCTCTCATGGGGTGGTTACCAGAGGTGCCGCGCCCGCCAGCTCTTAGCTGGTTCTTATTCCGTCTGCCTTCCTAGCTTTGTTCGCCATACGGTGTGGTGTGTACGTGACAGCAGAACGTACATTCAACATCCAACTCGTTACCATTTAGTTGTTCCTTTGCATTTGCGTTGTTACCCCCAGTTGTGAATATTAAGCCTATTTATGTGAACCTTTCTGAAGATGTCGGCTGCGGTAGAGATGAGTTTACTTGCCCCTCGCGAGTCCTATTTTGCTGTTTATTGTGTGTCTGCAGTAAGTGGTAACTGACCGGTTAGTCGACGTCTGTTCCTGCAGTGGTGACGTTTACACCCGCAATGAAGAAGCTGACTTCGTGTTATTCAGAAAGGAAACCATTTGGAGCGCCATGTACAGGAGTGGAGCTCCTTGCTTATGCTCTGGTAGCAAGAACAGAAGAATAGTAGCAGAATAGATTTTGAGCCCCAGGCGAAAACATTGGATTAAGCATGCAGTCACCTGCGGACACAAGTGATACAGTAGGCATTTGTGCTAATTTGTTGACGGAATCTGTCTTTTCATACTGATACATGTGATTAATTTTTTAATTTACAAAAGGTTTTTATTATTTTTTTGTATCTAAAAATGTCCATGAATTCGGTCTGCCATTGCTATGCAAGTTATCTGAGGTGATATGTGTTACGCGTGGTGGTGGTGGTCACACACGTGGGGTAAGGATGCGTAAGGCAACTTGTGTTATCCGGTAACAAGTTGAACAAATGTGCCACCTTGGACTAAAGGGAGCACAATGCTTTGCTTAATAATTGTCATCAATTAATGATGCCGCAGGACGCGAGTGAAATATAAACATTGCCTGGGGAGTTGCTAGGTCAGGAAAAGACCCGGGGCTAAGCTGATGTCAGACCTGTTGGGTCTGGGGGCTAGCTAGCCTTTTGGCTGTAGCTCCTGAGATTCTATCCGGGGCTACAACCAAAAGATCAGGGCAACGCCCCTGAACATTGCAAATGTAGTTTGTAGATTAAGTACCCTGAAGAAGACATGGCAACAATTGGCCAGATACGTTGAAACCGGTTGGTGATGATGGTGATTGGTGATTGGTGGGTCTCAACAACTGATGCAGCCCAGAAAATAGGATGGATTGGAAGAATGCTAAACTAAGGATCTTTTGACTATGAAGAACAAGATATTTGATTGGTCGGTCTAGGATAATGTTTAACTAAATATAAATATATAAAACGGAGATTCATTTTGTGTGATAGGTTTTGTATGAACTTGTGTCGCTGCATCATTATATAAAGATGAAGTGTGGACCAATTGTGTGTGATTCATTTGTGTTTGAATTGATGTTGGTGTACCTTGAATGCATTCTGCAAAGAGCACTCTGAATTTTACAAAGAGCACTATTTTATTTTATTTTAGAAGGGTTATCATTTCTGTCACACAAGTGGGTATTCTGATGCAGCTTATTAAACATTAAAAAAGGGTTACTTATAAAATAATTACACAGTGCATTTAAATTCTTCCCATGCCTAACAATGTTCTGCAAATATCTACCAAGCCAGCCTTTTCCAATCCATCTTCTACCAAATGTCCCACTCTTCTCTTTAACCATCACAAGACCTCACCCCATTGAATTATCGAGCAGTATATTAGCTGGGTTTGTGGGAATTAAGTCATGTTATGCCTTGACATGCTTTTTTTCATGCCAGGCTATGCTATGCAATGCTCTGGGTTTGCCTTTTATGCATGTAGGTGACTTGCTCCGCCATGTTATGGTAGGCTATTGTTAGCTGTGTGATCGCACGCCCACTAACCTGTTCACCATTCTACTTTCCACTCTCACTACACATACTGGTTAGCCCCTCACACACTGCTCACACTAAAACCAACTGGAACTCTACACACCAGCTTGTTACATGCAACCCTCTAGCAGCGCTTCTCCCAAGCTCATTCTAAGGGCTGACCCCGTCTTGAGCAGAATGCCTACACTTGTGGCTCCCTTCTGGATACACGTACCTCAAATGTTCTCACCACAATTCATCTAGAAACATACAAGCACAACGAACATGGAGTCTTCCAGTCTGAACTCACCGACACTTCATGTTTCTTATGTTGCACCTTCACCTTTCTTTAACTTCATCTTTCTGTGTCTTACAGGACCCAGTGCCAAGAGTTGACCAAAATAACTAAAGGTGCACCCTACAAGATCCCATTAGATTGCAATTAGTAGTCCCTCTGAAAGGCTCTCCTTCAGACTCCGTGTCATTTTGCACCTCGTTTCTATACTGTAATGCCTTTTCCATCTCCCAATTATTAGCCAGCCTTGCGTAAACATTGGAAGCTTCGATTCTGGATAATTTCATTGCCACTTATACATTTTCCACACTACTGGAACTCTTCTTTTCCGCTGGGATCCTTGAGAAATCCACCAACTTCGCACTGTTGAGTCTCCTAGGGCCTTTGCTGTAGGCCGCGTTGACTCTGCTATTCTTCTTAATCCAAAGGATACTGTTCCCAGGAACAGCCTCAAATTCACATCTGTAACAATGTCCCTATTCCCAAGAGCCTGGTTAACATTGGCCTCTTTCTTGAAGGACTTGGTTACTAATTCCTGGAGGAGTGCTCACTCTTGGAAGTCAAAGGTATCCCCGCCGAAGAAGCTGGATGACTCCAATCCTCACCTAACCACCTAAAGTCCCCCTGAATGGAGGTCTCATGAATGCCTTCCACTAAATCTTCCTCCTGCTCCTTCCGCAGTGAAAGTGGCCTGTCCCGGGAGGATAGCTCAGGGGCAACGTGCTTGCCTTGGAAGCAAGACAGCACGGAGCAACACAGGTTCGATCCCCGGGTCCGCGCTTAGAAACCTCTGGGTATTAAGCGCGTTATAAATAACCTACCATCTCTACTGCAACATTGCAAATGGCGTCTGTGCTATTGATAACTAGTCTCACCTAGAGATGCCTTGCTTCCACCCTCGTTGCCAAAGCTTCTGTGAGTGAGACCCCGGATCGCTGATGCGCAAGGCCTACCCTGGGCTGGCCAGGTGCCAATGCTAGATGCTGTGGCTCCACGTCTCATTAAAGGCCTCTTCGGCCACGAATGGCTGTGAGCCTGGAATGTTATTACGCAGGGCACGGGCGTTTGTATGAAGGACCTTCTAAGAGATGTACCCTCACTTAGCCCCCCCTCGTATTCTCTGGGCCTCCACTTACGTGTCTACGGTCATGCTTTTGAGTGTCTTTACAGGTGTCAAACCCACAGGTATTTCGACACTTGCCCTGCTGAATACCCTGTTTGGGAGATTACGCTGCTCAAGACTATTTCCTTCGGGAAAGCCTGCAAAGCTCTTCCAAGGAAACCAAAGAATTTGTAACCAAAACCCTGATACTGGTACACAAGTGTATTTCAGGAGAGGCACCCGTGCACCTAAAGGAAAAGATCCCACCTTATGTACCTGGAAGATATCTGAGATCAGAACATCAGGGCCTGATCAACTCCCCCAAGTTTAAAAAGACTAATGCACTGGGCCGCGCTTTTGCGGTGAAAGCGGCCCAGAGATGGAATAATCTATCAGTGCTATTGAGACAGGAGAAGAACCACCAAAAGCACTGAAAACCAGTCTGTTCAGATGAAACGTTCATCTAGGAAACTCATTTTTAGGTAGGAATCTGTATCGTCTTTGTAAACGTCTGCGTCTTTAGGTGCGCGCCCCGATGCCCGCGGGCTTAACAGCGCTATTTAAATCTATAAATACAAATAAAAAATGTGTGCCCTTTGACAGGGTCTTCGCCTTTCCACGTTCCTGTGGGACTGGGGTATCAACATATTGTGTGACCGGGAGTGTAAGATCATGCCTCTGCAGTAGGACTCAAGGCGCCAAGTGGGGGCCACATAGACCAGCCAGCCCCAATCTGCTATCATCAGTCTCTGTGATGGCGGATCTTCCTGTAATGGATTTAGGGGAGAAAGAGAGAGAGTGCATAGGTTTTTTTGGGACCACAAAGCCTTTAACACTGTCACTTTACTGCTGTGATTAGAAGGGTTGTCATATGGCCCTTATATTTCTGATCTATGTCTATAAGTGAACTTCAAGTTAATGTAAAGCCTCAGAATCAATGCACACTACAGTAGAACATGGTAATCTAGACTGCAACACAGCCCTGTGGTTGCCTTTCTTACTACTAGATTGAGTGTCAATCCATATGAAGTCATTACAAGTATAGGAATGTATGCACACACACACACACACACACAGACACGCACGCGCGTGCACGAGTGCGCGCATGTACCTTCTACAATGTAACAAAAGATTGTCTTTAAAATGTCTGTAACAGCGCCCTGATGCCTACGGATTGGGTGTGCTATACAGAATATACAAATAAATAAATAAGTGTGCGTGTGGGCACCACGTGCATGGTTAAATGCTGAACTTTAAGAACAGCATGATGCACAACTGGGTTACATATTTAGAAGCAGTGTTTCAAGTAGGCATGCAGAGCTAATTCAGAAATGACAAGGGCTGCATCCACAATGCCTGACATTAGAATGCAGCCCTTCTGAGAACCCCACCAGGCAGGAAGTGGAGGCGGGGGCATGGCAGAAAGGAAAATGAAGATTGGAGGAAAGAAACAATTAGGCCTGGATGGGGAAACAAAAAGCCACAAGGGTGCTTGGCGGAAAATAAAAGGGGATGTGAGAAGGGAAGAGAAAATGGGAAGGAAAGCGAGAAGCGATGATGGGGGAAAGAAGGTGGAATAAAGAAAAGGGGCTGAGATCATGGAGAAAAGAAGATGGGATTAAGGCTGCATAAAAGAAAATGGGAATAAAGGCTGGGGAAAGGAGAAAAGGGAACGGAGGGGGAAAAGAGCAAAGTTGGACAGAGATGAGAAGGAACGCAGAAGATAACAAATAAGGAAAGGCAGAGAGGGAATGGGTTGTGGAAAGGAGGGGGGTGAAGATATATGGAAAATAAAGTGGGAATAGTGTTAAGTAAAGAGAATGGTAAAGGTTGGGATACCAATGGTAACCCTGAGGATGTGGAAAAGGGAAACAGGAAGGCAGGATGAGGAAAAGAAAGGATAAGGGAATTTGAGGATTAAAAAAAGGGAAAGAGGGTGAGGAAAAGGCTCTGAAAGAATGGAGAAAAGAAAGGGGTGGAAGGATGTGGAAAAGGGAGAAGGGGTGGAAATGGGAGAGCGGGGAAGTGAAAAGAAGTAGAAAAAGGGGACGGGAGCCTGGGCAAAAGAAAAGGGATGGGAGGATTACAAAAAGAAAGGGGGTGGAGGATTTAGAAAGGAAAAGGTGATCGGAGGATGCATAAAATAAAGGGTGTTGGGGGAATGCAGAAAGGAAAGGGTGACAGGAAGATGCAGAAAAGAAAAGGATTGGAGGATGCATAAAAGAAAAGAGGATGCAAGGGTACAGGTAAGAAAGGGTGACAGGAGGATGCTGATAAGAAAAGAGAATGGAAGGCTGCAGGTAAGAAACAGCGATGGGGATGCAGAACAGAAGAGTGGATTGGAGTATGCAGAAAAGTTAATGTTGAAAAGAAAAGTGGATGGAGAGCAGAAAAGAAAAGTGGATGGGAGGATACAGAAAAGAAAAGGAGATGGAAGGGGGCAGATAAGAATAGGTGATTTGAGGATGCAGAAATGAAGAGTGGATGATAGGCTGCAGAAAAGAAAAGGGGATGAAGGGGCTGGTAAGAAGAGGTGATTTGAGGATGCAAAAATAAAGAGCGGATCGGAGGATTCAGAAAAGAAAACATGATAGGGATGCAGAAAAGAAAAGTGGGTGGGAGGATACAGAAAATAGGAAATGAAAAGGCGATGGGTATGCAGAAAAGAAGAGTGGATGCGAGGATGCAGAAAAGAAAAGGGGATGGGAGGATGCAGAAAAGAAAAGGTGGCGGGGATGGAGAAAAGAAGAGCGGATGGGGAATACAGTGAAAAAAGGTGGATGGGGAGCAGAAAAGAAAAGGAGATGGAAGGGGGCAGATAAGAATAGGTGATTTGAGGATGCAGAAATGAAGAGTGGATGGGAGGCTGCAGAAAAAAAAAGGTATGGAACGGTGCAGAAAAGAAAAGCTGTTGGGGATGCAGAAAAGAAGAGTGGATGGGAGGATATAGAAAAGATAAATGGATGGGGAACAGAAAAGAAAAGTGATCGAAGGATGGATGCAGAACAGAAAAGGTCATGAGAGGATGCAGAAAAGAAAAGGTGATGGGGATGCAGAAAAGAGAAGGTTGATGAAAGGGTGCAGGTAAGAAAAGGTGATGGGGATGCAGAAAAAAGAGTGTATGGGAGGATGCAGAAAAGCAAACGGGATGATGGATGCAGAAAAGCAAACGGGATGATGGATGCAGGTAAGAATAGGTGATTGGAGGATGCAGGAATTAAGAGTGGAGGAGAAAATAAAGCGTGATAGGGATGCAGAAAAGAAGAGTGGATGGGGAGCAGAAAAGAAGAGTGGATGGGGAGCAGAAAAGAAGAGTGGATGGGGAGCAGAAAAGAAGAGTGGATGGGACGATGCAGAAAAGAAGAGTGGATGGGGAGCAGAAAAGAAGAGTGGATGGGGAGCAGAAAAGAAGAGTGGATGGGGAGCAGAAAAGAAGAGTGGATGGGGAGCAGAAAAGAAGAGTGGATGGGGAGCAGAAAGGAAGAGTGGATGGGGAGCAGAAAGGAAGAGTGGATGGGGAGCAGAAAAGAAGAGTGGATGGGGAGCAGAAAAGAAGAGTGGATGGGGAGCAGAAAAGAAGAGTGGATGGGACGATGCAGAAAAGAAGAGTGGATGGGGAGCAGAAAAGAAGAGTGGATGGGACGATGCAGAAAACAAAAGGGGATGCAACGATGCGGAAAAGAAACTGATGGGAAAATACAGAACAGAAAAGGGGCTGTTGTAAAGGGTGTGGAAAAATAAGAAAAGTGGGGTAAACAAAGAGAAAGGGGAGCTGGGGGAAGCAGAAAATAAAAGCAGAGGAAGGGGGAATGAAAGGAGAGCATGAGGTAAACCATTGGGGCAAAATGGTAGACCATTTTTCCCTCCAGTGGGGCGGGAAGTCAGCGCTCACCGGTAATGTCTGCTGCGAAAGCGGGGCCATAGGCCAAGGAAGGCTCCAGGGTGAGGGGGGTCAGGCCAGGTTTAGGTATCAGGATATCAGTTTGGCCCGACCCTGCCCCTTATGTTTGGGTGAGTCACTCTGGTTTTGGCCGTGTTTGGCCCACCCCTCGGCTGGCTGACAGAAAGTGGCATGTGGCCAAGTAGCTTCTCACATTCTCGGGCCTATGGGGGCAGGAGACACTAGATTCTATTCATCCAGTCTCATAATCAAGTTTTGTATACAACTGATGCAACATTATGTTGAATATAATGAATCTATAACCATAGCAAATGGTCCCCCATGAGCCGGCCTTGTCTGTGGTCATTTTGCAGCAGGCACCACTCGCCCGCATTGGAGGTCTATCAACAAGAGTCTTCCAAGTGCCTCGGGCAGAAATATCATCATAGCGCTACACTAAATACAGGGCCGGAGAACGAGTATGGTATCAGGCCTCCAGTCCAGTCCTGGAGGGCACACCAGGATTTGGGGATAACCACTGACTGTCTAAGTAAGGCCCATTTACAGTCACTGTAGTTCGTGTGGATATGCTGAATACATGGAATGGATTTGGCTCTGTAGGAACGGCATTGGAGACAGTGTTAGTTCAACATGGAAAGGGGCAGACTAAATGGACCTGGTGATGGTAAATGGCCACCTCCTGATGCCCTCCAGTGTCCAATGCAGGGGTCTGCAACATTTGGCTCCCCAGATGTTTTTCGACTACAACTCCAATCATTCTTAACCAGCATAGTCAATAGCCTGATATCATGGGAATTGTAGTCCTAAACATCTGGAGAGCCAAAGATTGCAGACCTCTGGTCTAATGCATTCATTTTTTTACCCTCAGTATACCACACCTCTTGCTCTGTGTTTCAGGGGGAGGGGGAGTTTGCCAGCAAGCTTGATCAAGGAGTTTGATCCATAACTCTTGCCAAAACACCAGGGAACGCATGTGGTTTGGCTCATGCTGTCGGGCCTAAAGACTCTGCTCGCCAGCAGTGAGTGTCTAAGTCATCTCCAAGACTGAGTTTCCAACAGGTCTTGCACACAGACCCTTCCAGGAAGCAGGGCACCCACCAGGGCCTGCCCCTAGAGCTGGCTTGCTGCAGCAAAGGAAGAGGGCGTGAACCCCACTTTCCGTCACACCTGCGCCCTCAGCTGAGAGGCTCTCATCGCAGAAGGCCAGGTGGGCGTTGCTGGTGCACCCACTGGTGCCAGCGAGGTAGGTGGCCAATGGACGTCCGGCATCCGTCCCCATTGCACCTCTGCCTCTCAGCTGAGAGGCCCTCATTCCGGTTAAAGGCTACTTTCAAGCTGGGTGGCCTCTCACCGCTTCACATTCCACTGAGGGAAGTGGCCATGCACACCTTGCCACTGTGTTCTGGGGGACCCGAGGAATATACGGGGGTTACCTTGTATTATTCTCCTGGAAGCCATTACTTGCGGGAGTCCTCGTCCATTGGGGAGTCAACTTTTGAATTTACGGGGCGTGGGGGGCGAGGAGTGGTGTGCAACTGATCCGATTTTAGTGAGGTCCCATTTGATTGCTTCTCCCAACTAATTATGCGCGTTTGACGCAGGTGCCCCGCCGCAAGGAAATAACCCCTATTTTACATATACCCGGAGCACAGCCCCAAAAACTGTCCTTACAGCCCGAATGCCTGAATCGCACAGCCTCTGCAAATGTCAGAGTCGGGCCAGCTTGTTTGCGAACCTGTGACCTACAGGTTACACACGCGTGTCTACGGCACGGTCTCAAACCAACTGAGCACTCACGGCAGCAGACTATCGTGCCAGACACGCTGTGAAGTCTCGCGTCTTTTCCAGGGCTCCGCCCATAGCCGAGGGCGGGGCTGGGGTATCTATAGTTAGGATATGCTGCTGCTTTAAAAGCATAATAAACACTGACCTCATCCCTTGGCTCGGCTGGCAGCGAGCCGGGAAACGGGGGAGCGGTGTCGTTTTACAGACTGCGAACCGAATTATTAGATTAGCGGCAGGCCGCGGCGGCCAGGCTGGGCCCAGCGTTTCCAAAGAGGCGGCCGAGGGAAAGGCAGGCCCCCTGCCTGGCTGCGCCGTCTCTTCTGGTAGTTTGTTCCTATGCCCTTAAGGTTCAGCAGGGATGTCTGACCCGGCAGACCAGGTGTCTGGGGAAATTGTGATTTTCCCAGCAGTATTAGTAGATCTTGGAGCCTTGGCACCTTATGGCATACGGGGAGGGGGCCACAGGCAAGCAAACAGAGGGCCCAGCGTTCCCCGAAGTGCCCAACAACGCTGCACGCTACTCACACTGTCCACCACACAGCATCTCTCACTGCCCCAGTGCCAGTTCCTCAACAGGTTAGTTTTCACTAGTGTCACTCACTCAGCCCCTCACCCTGCCCAACAGCGCCAGATTCTCACGCTACCCACCAGTAGCAGCTCCTCGCACTGTCTACCAGTGGCACTTCACCAGAATGCCCACAAATGCCAGCTTCTCACACTACCCCCGAAGGCCAGCTTCTCACACTGGCCACAAGCGCAACTTTTCACACTGCCTAACTCCTCACAATGCCATGTCATCTCTTCTCACTAACCACTGGCATGGCCACGTTTTACAATGCCCTCGAGCACCAGCGGCCGTCACTGTTCACCAGCGCCCCCATTTTACATTGGCATTGCCCACAAGGTCCAGCTTCTCACACTGCCCACCAGGGTTAATTAACTCCTCTCAATGCCATTCTCCTCACTAACCACTGATGTGTCAGCTTCTTACACTACCCTCAAGTACCACCTCCCCACGATGTTCACCAGTGCCACCATCTCACACTGCCCACAAGTGCCAATTTCTCACACTGCCCAACGGTGTTAACTCCTCACAATGCCATGTCATCTCTTCTCAATAACCCCTGCCGTGTCAGCTTCTTACACTGCCCTCCAGCGCCACCTGCCCGCACTGTTCACCAGTGCCACCATCTCACACTGCCCAAAAGTGCAAGTTTCTCACACTGCCCACCAGGGTTACATCTTCACAATGTCATGTTATCTCTTCTCGCTAACCACTGGTATATCAGCTTCTTACACTCCCATTGAGCGCCACCTCCTCTCACTGTTCACCAGTGCCACCATCTCACACTGCCCACAGGTGTCAGTTTCTCACACTGCCCACCAGGGATAACCCCTCACAATGCCATGTCATCTCTTCTCAATAACCCCTGCCGTGTCAGCTTCTTACACTGCCCCCAGCGCCACCTCCCCGCACTGTTGACCAGTGCCACCATCTCACACTGCCCACAGGTGCCAGTTTCTCACACTGCCCACCAGGGTTACATCTTCACAATGTCATGTTATCTCTTCTCGCTAACCACTGGTATATCAGCTTCTTACACTCCCATTGAGCGCCACCTCCTCTCACTGTTCACCAGTGCCACCATCTCACACTGCCCACAGGTGCCAGTTTCTCACACTGCCCACCAGGGATAACCCCTCACAATGCCATGCCATCTCTTCTCAATAACCCCTGCCGTGTCAGCTTCTTACACTGCCCCCAGCGCCACCTCCCCGCACTGTTGACCAGTGCCACCATCTCACACTGCCCACAGGTGCCAGTTTCTCACACTGCCCACCAGGGTTACATCTTCACAATGTCATGTTATCTCTTCTCGCTAACCACTGGTATATCAGCTTCTTACACTCCCATTGAGCGCCACCTCCTCTCACTGTTCACCAGTGCCACCATCTCACACTGCCCACAAGTGCCAGTTTCTCACACTGCCCACCAGGGATAACTCCTCACAATGCCATGTCATCTCTTCTCAATAACCCCTGCCGTGTCAGCTTCTTACACTGCCCCCAGCGCCACCTCCCCGCACTGTTGACCAGTGCCACCGTTTCACACTGCCCACAGGTGCCAGTTTCTCACACTGCCCACCAGGGTTAGATCTTCACAATGTCATGTTATCTCTTCTCGCTAACCACTGGTATATCAGCTTCTTACACTCCCATTGAGCGCCACCTCCTCTCACTGTTCACCAGTGCCACCATCTCACACTGCCCACAGGTGCCAGTTTCTCACACTGCCCACCAGGGTTACATCTTCACAATGTCATGTTATCTCTTCTCGCTAACCACTGGTATATCAGCTTCTTACACTCCCATTGAGCGCCACCTCCTCTCACTGTTCACCAGTGCCACCATCTCACACTGCCCAGAGGTGCCAGTTTCTCACACTGCCCACCAGGGTTACAGCTTCACAATGTCATGTTATCTCTTCTCGCTAACCACTGGTATATCAGCTTCTTACACTCTCATTGATCGCCACCTCCTCTCACTGTTCACCAGTGCCACCATCTCACACTGCCCACAAGTGCCAGTTTCTCACACTGCCTAGCAGGGATAACTCCTCACAATGCCATGTCATCTCTTCTTAATAACCCCTGCCGTGTCAGCTTCTTACACTGCCCCCAGCGCCACCTCCCCGCACTGTTGACCAGTGCCACCGTTTCACACTGCCCACAGGTGCCAGTTTCTCACACTGCCCACCAGGGTTAGATCTTCACAATATCATGTTATCTCTTCTCGCTAACGACTGGTATATCAGCTTCTTACACTCCCATTGAGCGCCACCTCCTCTCACTGTTCACCAGTGCCACCATCTCACACTGCCCACAGGTGCCAGTTTCTCACACTGCCCACCAGGGTTACATCTTCACAATGTCATGTTATCTCTTCTCGCTAACCACTGGTATATCAGCTCTTACACTCTTATTGATCGCCACCTCCTCTCACTGTTCACCAGTGCCACCATCTCACACTGCCCACAAGTGCCAGTTTCTCACACTGCCTAGCAGGGATAACTCCTCACAATGCCATGTCATCTCTTCTCAATAACCCCTGCCGTGTCAGCTTCTTACACTGCCCCCAGCGCCACCTCCCCGCACTGTTGACCAGTGCCACCGTTTCACACTGCCCAAAAGTGCAAGTTTCTCACACTGGCCACCAGGGTTAACTCCTCACAATGTCCTGTCATCCCTTCCCCTAACCCCTGGCGTGTCAGCTTCTTACACTGCCCTCACTGTTGTCCAGTGCCAGGCCCACCCAAGGCCCTTCGCTGCTTTACCCTCCGCTGCGCGGGAAGTGGGACAAGAGACCTGCGAGAGGCTCACGCTTTGGGGAGAGGATCGCGCAAGCCCCATGGGTTTCGGTCTACTGGAAGGCGGTTTACTAACCCGGGCCGCATTCCACTGAAGTCGCCCGCCCGGCGCCCGGAAGACAGTCCGCTTATTCACGAGCAGGGAGCATCTCGGGCGCAGGGACCGCGCCTCCGCTGTCCATTCACGCTGGCGTCTGGGAGCCCTTTATTCTCCAAAAAATAACAACGCGGAACGCTTCCACCGCAAGGGAACAGCGCAGACGGCTTCGGTGCCCACACAGGTGGGGCTGACGTCATGAATGGAGCACTAGCCAGCCTTACCAAGATGAACCTGATTCCAGAGCCGTCTCCCACAGAACGCAGTCCTTAATGGCCTCCAATAGAGGTTCCGCTGACCCTAGCATAGCGCAACGTAAGCTGCGACTTCCCAGCAGCCCACAGGGGCGCCCCCTTGATCCTAGCAGGCTGGCGAGCAGTGCTTTCTGGTACGTGGGGTCCCCTCTCCACATCAGTGAAAGAGCCAGTTCTAAATACGGTTTCATCGAGTAGCCCCGAACTGCGGGTGTATCAGCTATACAAAGCCAACCGTGCACTGCATGCCAGGCGTGCAACCCCGCGCATGCTTCCTTTTGGAGCTGGGGTGCGCTGTTTGGCAGAGACGAGGAACCCACCCCCTGCCACCACTTCATTACCTCTTACAAACAGAGGGTAATGGTTCGAGAAAAGGCATGGCCTCAAGGACAGGAATTGTTGAAGTGCATTCCTAGCGCCTTGCAAGCACTAGGTGTCATCCTGGGCATGTCGTGTCCTCTACTTGGTACATGGGTATGTTCCCTGGTTCAGGTACTATGCTGCCCTTCTTTAGCACACATCATGTATATGGCTGCGCGGGCATGAGCACACGTGTTCTCTACTTGGTACACGCCTCGCCTGTTGTATACTGAGGTAAGCTTTGTGTGAACACTTCATCTCTTTTTGATAGTAAGCACAGGTCCCTCAAGTACACAGCTTCTCTGCTTAATACTGGCGCATGTTTGTGGATCATATTATAGTTGCTGGGGTAGATACATAGGGCCCAAATTTCTGCCCAGTTCAAAGTGAATGTGCACTGCTGAAAAGGGACTTGGCAGTGCCGACACATACCCATTCAAGGAACCATTTAAAGTGTGTTTTTGCAGTGCAAAGTCCAGGCAAAGTAATTTTGAACTGCAAAAATGACTGTGCGCTGACTTTGCCCGGACTTTGCAGTGCAAAAATACACTTTTCACGGTTCCATGAATCGGGATTTGTGTCGGCAGTGCGAAATCACTTTTCAGCAGTGCAAATTCACTTTGAACCAGGCAAATATTCCATAGATCAGGCCCTATACTCTAGCATGTCCTGGAGTATGCTCCTTGAGTCACAAACATCTCAACTTGCATATACTTCATGAGCGTGCAGCCCCTCCACTTTGCACTGGCGTGTGTTTTCTGTGAACAACCAGTTTGCCCTTTCTCCTTGGCACAGTGGTATGCTTCCTGTACCGCAATCATCTTCACTTGGCATAGGGTTACGCTTCATCTCATCTTGATACTATGGGTAAACTTCCCATACACACATATTCTTCAACTATATGTCAACATATACTGCATCATGCACACAACCCCCCCCCCCCCCCACTTGGCACTGGGGTGTGCTTCCTCATCTTCTGTACTTGGCACTGGTGTAGCCAATGCTTTCCATGCACACTTTCTTCACTTACACTGAGTGATGCAGTACATTTCTTGTGCACTTCTCTCCTATACTATCCAACATTGAAGAATGATGGATGTAAGGCTTTGAATAAATCATAACCACTGCACTGCTCTGGGCGCTCCTCAGACCGTCTCTGTTCAGCTTGAGAAGGAAAAGTGCATATGGGTGGGGTTTAATGACAGCCCCAGGATCAAATCAACTGAAAGGCCATGTTACGCCCAAAATGTGCAGATATACCTTCTTGTCATGGGAAGGCACACTGGCAGACTGAAAAACAAGCATACAAAATGTCAACAATGCTAATGTGCCTAGTGATTTCAAATATATGCACTTCTGCAATTGATGCAAGGAATATGTGAAAAATGAAACCAGGCTGCAGAAGTTAATTGGAAAGGCACATTGTGAGCTGACAGACAAAAGGACAGTATTTCATTTGCATCTGACACATATCATATTGCTGTTTTAAATTTAAATAAAGAGATATCCACATACTGACAGGGCTTTGCATGTGATTGATAAAGCCAAGACAAACTAAAGGCTTATTCTGCATGGAAAGCATGGCATTTGCAAACACAGAATAACCTTCACAAATGTGTCTGTTTCTAGAGGCATGACTTTAAGTTTCGATTTCCTGAGAAGGGTTCAATTTCTATTCAGAACACTTAAGTGACCAGGAAGGGATTTTATTGGGGCCTGTTCTCTGAGAAAAGCAACAGATCACCCATTAGCCTTGGGAAAAGAAAGGTTGATGACTTTACACCAGGCTAAAATCAACAACGGAGCAGCTGAGACTGTAGGAGATGCCCATGGAGCAATGAAACCTTAAACAAGAAATGAAGCTTAAAGGGATGTTTGATGGTTAGAATAATATGTATGTAGTTGTGTTGCTATAGATTTACAGGGAACAAATGGTTTGTATCTTTTCTTGAGATCTGTACATCACAGAAAAATAACGATCATTTTAAAACGCTTATCCCAATTTTGTTTTGTTGCCACAACGTCCATCAAAATTCGACCGTGGGAACTCAAGCTACAACCTAAAATGTATTTTTAGTGCCCCAGAAAATGTCACGAGACCGAAAATTGGAGAAGTGGTAGCATCGGGAATGATGTAACTGGGTGTAAAGTTTGGTGATACTGGCATTTGTCATTTTTAGGTAAAGTACAAAAAACTGTCAGTCAGACCTGCAACCTCCTGCCAAGACAGAAGTTAGTTAATTACAAGCAGCATGAGTAGAGGAACCCAACAATATAAATGTTGTTATGTTTATTTGTAAGATACCCGTTTTCATCATGTAGTGGCTTTTTAGGTGAACAATTTAAAAGTGTAAATAAAAATTCTGGTGGGGGGATTAAATTCTCCCATCATTTCAACTACCCAACTCCAGGGGCACATCCACAGTGACGAGCTGAGCCTTTGGGGTGCAGAGGACATTAGGGGTCCAATTAAAATTCACGGCTAATAGCTAACACCTCCTAATTTTAATATTTTGGAGGTGTGAATTTGAGGTTTTAAAAGTGGTTGCACAAGACCGGGAGGGAGAACTGCGTACAAATCTGGGTGAAATACTGAAAGAGGTTTGCCAAATTTAACCTTGCAGGACAGCTGCCTGAAGTCAACTTGGTGGAACTATTGAAAGCTGGATGGAGATTTAAAATTGCCTGGGAGACATCAATTGGGAAATACTAAAGAGGCTGTGATATTGACAAGGAGAGCAAGATGGAGGGATGAATACTGGTGGCTATCCATGACTGAAGTGCTTATTCAGATCCCTGTGCTTCCCCAAGAGAGGGCCCTGAAACACAGATGTCTTTCCTGAGCACTAAGCCCAGAAATTCCTGGTAAGAAGTTTGTCCAACAGAACCAAGTGTGGGGATTTGTTTGATTTAATACCGTACCATTAGTTAATGGGAGGGGGTATGGAAGTAGAGCCTCAGTATGTGTTGATAAATATCAGTTCAATTAATTCCCCTATGGCTAAATAACACATAGTGATTTTGTTAACATTTGAAATTCACAAGACTCGAACCCAGTGTGAATAAACACTATAGTCTGTTAATGTAATCGGGTACACCTATTTGCCTTGTCAACCCCAGAGTTCCGTAAAGAGAGGGGGTGTCCTTGTCTAAGAATGAAATTCCTAACTGCCACCATTGCACAGACCGGGCCTTTAAGCAGAGTGGTGCTGAATGCAATGGAAAGTCTGGGTTCTGGTGCTGGTTAGAGAAGTGCTTTGCTAAATGAAACAAAGTGTAGATCCTAATTGAAAAATGCACACACTCGCCTGTGAGTGAGAAAGTCACCCTGATAGAAGAGAGATTTTGTATTGCTTCAGGACGAAGAAGGAAGAAGGGTTTTATCAATCCAATATATTCTCAAAAGTCGGTGCTGCTTCCAAAACTGCTAGAATGTTCAAGTATGTCAAGTATGCAGGGAAATTAAACATATAAACAGCTGTAATTGTGAAATTGCTTGTGAAAATACAAAACGGTTGCAGTTGGTTTAAATCTAAAGCTTACTGAGGAATGCTAACGACCATGTAATGTTCCAAGGTATGGTATAATTTTGGGTTGACCTGTTTATTTTGCCTTTGTTCCATGTACATGAGCCCCAAAAGTGAAATCCCACAGAGGGAATGTTTGTATTGAAGATTTGTTTCGTGCCGCAGAGAAGGTGGTGCGTGTAATCATTTGGTGCACATATTAATTGAAACTATTATTTAACAAATATATATTCTTTATGCGCCCTGGCCTGGTTCTTGGCTTATTGGTGGCCCAGGGGGAGGGATCTACTTGGCTCTACATGAGTCATAGCCAGGGCTAGACTGGATCAGACAAATGATATATTGTGCATTGCTTAAACTGGGGGCAGGGGGAGAATGACCTCCCCATCTTAAGGGTAGTCTCTAAATGTAACATATGCACATCAGCCTTGGGCCCACCCCAAAAGGAGCAGCCCAAACGTAACTTTGCATTCTGGAACTTGAAATCCTGGATTTACCCATAATGAACCCAAGAATACAAGTCCCAGAATGCAATGTGCAATGTTAAAACTAAGACTAGATTGGTGTCTCAAAAAAAGTAATAGACAACAATAGCATGTATGCCTCAGAGCTATGACAACTATCACCCGGCTTCATCCAGGAATGACAGTAGGCGCTATTCTGCTCAGATCAGACCATGCACGCAGGGTACAGGTACTTCCAGCGGCTGCTGTGTATGGCAGATGAGGATGCGCCCATGCCTGGGGCACCGTGTGGGGGGCAGCTCCAGTGGTGATTGTCCCATAAGCAGACTGGCCTATGTGTCTCAGTGTGGGGGGGTCCTTGGCTGAGAACGGTCAGCCTTGTCCCAAGACACGACACATGCCCTGACCATCGACCTGACCCTGGAGGACGCCCTGTCCACAAGGTGCAGCCAATAAGCACGCTCCCCAATTCAGAGCAGGTCTGAGCGGCCCTGCAAGACAATAGGCCCAGGAGCTGACACCCCCACGAGAGCCCGGGCCTGGCCCTTCTTTGATTCTCCCTAGTATGCGGGATGGAGGCGCACAATACTCAACCTTGGCACTTCTTATTTTTATTAGCGCCGGCTGCCAGCCAGTGCCCCCTCCCCGAGGCTGGGAAAGGATGAGAGCAGCGCTTGGGTACGCAGGAAAGCGAGGAGCTGTCGAGACAAGCGCCGACTCGGCGGCACAACCCGAGCTATTCGCGAGCACAGCAAGCAGCAGGGCGCTGGGTGGCACCCGCGCCCAGCGTAACCTGTTGTGCCACCTCAAGCCACGTCCAAAGCGCTGTATGCTGCCTGGAAACGCTTCGGCGCTATCGGTGGATTCTACTGAGTGCCCACTGCTTTCAGCGACCTCCTCCCCCCATCCCCCTGGCAAAGTTACTACGGAGAGACGCTGGGTTTGGTGCCCGTGCCCACTTAGGCAGAGGTGAATACCAGCCTGGACGTGGACCACCCTCACCAAGGATGGGGCGGGTGAGATGCTGCAGCAGCGTGGCTGCTTTCATGATGCCACACGATGCCCAGCGCGGCTCCAGAGGCAGTGCCACGATGCGATGTGCCCACAGTGAATGCTATATGTTATGTGGCGGCTGTAAAACCCAACATGCTTCCCAAAGGCCGCTTCCAGGCGCACTAAACCTGCTGCCCACCGAACCACCCCGTGGAGTGCTCTGCTTGTGGACAGGCAGCTCCACCAGCCCTGGCAAAGTTACCAAAAGAGGCGTTCAGATGCGGGGGGGGGTCTGCGCTCCCTCCCTTGCAGCATTAGAGCGAAGGCCACTTACCTCGGACTCGCGAGTAGCAGCAGCCGCACTTCGCCAGGACCTTGCGGAAGAGATGCTGGCAGGAGCAGCCGGGCGGCGGGTGCCCGCCCCTCATGGTGCCGCCGCGATGCCCGGCATGGCACCAGCGGCGACGCCGGGGCGCCCAGCTGGTGGGGGCAGGGCGAGGAGCGGGTGGCCAAATCTGGCCGAGGTGGCGGTGGCGATGAGAGGCTCGATGGGGAGGGGAGCGGGGGGCGGGAGGCGGCGGGGCTGGGGCGGTCCGCCGCCGCACAGTGATGGGGACTCCGCTGCTTCACCGCTGCAGCCCTCTCTCCGGCAGAATAACGGGGGCTAGGAGCGGGGAGAGAGGGGAGGAGCCGCGCGCGAGCTCTCCCAGGGCTCCCTCGCCCCCTCCTTCCATTCCGCGAACGCGCTCCTCTCCAGGCGAGGGGGCCTGGGCGAGGGGGCGCAGGGGGACGCGGGAAGTGGGGGGGAGAGCAGGGTCCCCCAGACACACCAGCACCCCCGCCGTTGCCCTCTACTCTACGGTCCAATAGAGGTGCGAGACTTGAAATATGAATGTTAGGGCTCCGGTAGGAACTGCACAGGGTTTCTGTCTCAAACATGTGCCCTCTGAACTTTGCCTCCTCTTTCTCCTCCGGGTGGACAGCCCTTGCCAACTCTCCCGTGCCAACCACCCTATATATGGGCATGTGACCCCGGAATTACGTCGCAGACAGACCCCGTGGACAGCAGCGTATTGACAGCGAAGCACCAACTTTTCCCTTCGGTGGGAGTCCATGGGAAATACTCTAGCTGGGGGGGCCTGAGACACATGCCGGGGGCCCTGGCACGATGGTGCCACCACCTCTGGGTTTACCTGAACATTCTCGCGCCCCCACCCCCCATCGGCTGTTTATTCATTGACAATGGCGATGCCCTTCATTCCCATTGCCAGTTGGGTTCACTTTGGAGCAGATTTGTGTCACTTCCCAGATGTGGCAGCCGCGCACCTCTGAACCCCCTCTCCATATCAGCTTATAAACCCAACCCAGACCCACCACCTATATACCATGCACAGCCGCTTCTCTCTTCCAGAACCAGTCACCAAATAAACAAACCACCTGAACAGTGGCGTAACACATTTGTAGGCCCCCTGCGAGCCATGACTAGCCCCACCCCCTCAACAAATCACGGGTCGCGCCACTCTCTCGGCTGGCCTAGATTGCCACACTTGCCCAATACATACGAACGTGCTGCTGCAGGGGTGCGCTGCACACGCCACTAGGCGAAAGATATAAATACGTGTTTTCATGCATTATACAGCACACTTTCTGAAAAAAATTGGCTAAAAGGCCAGAGCGTTTGCAATTGTTTTGTAGGGTAACACCAATGCAAAAATCCAATGCATGCAAGTCGCCAACAGTGCACAGGAACATTAATGCTTAAATTAATATAATGCTTTGCTATTAAAAATGCCATGCCACCATGAAAACATGTCCAACTGGCTGCACGATATAAACCAGTCTAGACACGTAATAACATATTACAGTAAAGCATGGCAGGCCACATTTAGACATACCTATACTGGTTTCACCAAAATGCCAGTTGGAGCAATAACTCTTATCATGGTTATTTTATCACAGATGCCCAGAAAAATATACAATGCTGCAGTAAGAAATGGCTAAACTGGTAGCACCCAAATGCCAGTCTAGCCAGGAAATTACACTTACCAGGACTGGTTTATCAGAGATGCTCAGTTAAAAAAAATCAAGCCAAATTAAGAAATGACTAGACTGGCTGCACCAAAAGGCCTCTCTAACCACTAATACCACGTATAATGCCTGCTTAGCCTGGACATGGACGACCATTATGATTTATCACACAATAGCCATCCCACCCCAACTGCCTACAGCTCCCCTCTCGCTCCCACCCCTTGCCACAACCCTAAAAATCAGCTTCTCAGCCCAGAATTACTGCCACGTCCCTTTTCCTTTTCCCAGTGCTTACGTATGAGGCTCCTTGCTTCATAGATAAGTACCGTGATGAGGAAGGGTGGGACTAGGAGTAATGAACTTTACAGGTAACTAAGGCAGGCATTGCCTCCATGAAGATTACCAATAAGTAACCAAGGGATTAAACACAAGTAGTGGCACAACACCATTGAGCTGACTGAGCTTCAGATCAAACCCTCATCCCCGCCCGCGCCCGCCCCATTGACATTTTGGGCTATGTTGACTCGACCTGGCTGACCTACAGAGCCCTGGACAGAACGGGAAGCAGATGTTAAATGGCACCTGGGTTTTGCTGTTAACAAAGGCCCAGCAATTACTAACATAAAGCATTTCACTGTTAGTACCTGCATTCAAATGCATGATTCTTTAGGCACTTTACATTTTTGTGTGGGTTTAGTACTTGCATGCCAGGGAAGTGATTGGAAGGGTAGAAAGGGGACAGGAAACCACTTATTCTCACAGCAGGCCATACGTGGGTGCTTTCTGACGTGAAGGAGAGAGTTACTGCTTGTAATATTGAAGCTGCACTAGAATAGTCTCATTAGACTGCCTAAATGAAATTCGATGCCCCCACACAAATACGTTTGCCCCTCCCCCACAGCCCATGCAGTGAGCACCTACCCCAACATTTCAAGGGTTAGCGCACCCCGCCCCCGAAATGTAGCTTTCGTTGTGCCCCTGAACACAAGCACACACACCATTCACCATACACACACACGGAAACACCAAGCCAACCCATTTAAGTGTGTAGCCTTTCACCAAACAGGCACCCCCAGGCAGCCGCCCCTACATTTAAGTGTGTACACTTTAACCATACACTGGACACACACATCCAGCCACCCATACATTTAATTGTGCACCCGTTCACCATATACTCACACAGGCCACCTATACATTTAAGTGTGCACCCTTTCAGCATACAGGTACACCCAGGCAGCCACTCATACATTTACGTATGCACCTTCACCATACACTCGACATGCACCCCCAACCACCCGTACATTAAACTGTGCCCCCTTTCACCACACACTCACACAGGCAGCCACCTATACATTTAAGTCAGCACGCTTTCACCATTCCAGTTCTGGATGCCACACTAGGAACTGTCTAGGCGATCGTTCACATTATGACTAGTTCTGGGGGCTCATCTGGAATATAGAGTTCAGTTTGTAACAATAGTTATATAGCACTTGTAGCCAAAGCGCTAAACAAATTAAAATAAAAAAACAACAGTATGTCAAAAAATAATGATGAAAGAAACCAAGCATGGTCCAAAGTAATAGTTCACATGACGATTCAAGAAAAAGCGCCAGCAGCAAACGAGTTTTAAGGCATTTTTCAATGTCAAAGGTGAGGAGCTCCATAGTTTAGGGGTAAGATGTTGAAATGAACAAAAGCGCGAGCAAACACATAGGGGGCAGGAGAGAGTCAAAAGAAATTGTGGAGCTGAGCGCAGATCTCTAACAGGGCGCTTAAAAGAAATCAACAAACAAAAATAAGCAGCGAGAGCGTGGGTGCTTTTGAAAGCTAAGCAGAGAAACGGATACTCGAATGGCAGTTTAATCGGAAACCAATGAAGGTGAGCCAGATCAGTGGGAACACTAGAAAAAATGGTAGACCAAAAAAGAATCCTTACCTCAGCGTGTAAAATAGATGTAGAGAGGAAAAAGAGCACAGTTGGGAAGGCCTACGTAAATAGAGCACCGGTAGTGTGGACGGGATAGAACAATAGTGTGTAGAAGAGTTTTAGATGAATCAATGGTAAGCAAATGGCAGACATATTCTTAATATTAAGAAAGGTTCTAAGTCGTTTCACTGAGCACTTTCTTTTCTAAGTACATTTTTGATGCAATTATTTCGAAAAAACTCTTTGAAACTCTTTTGCCTATATTATTAACCCTACCCCAAACCCCTCCCCATCCCTTTTTACCCCATACCCCTGCCATATATTTCAAATCGTTTTTTCGAAGTCATTTAATCAAAACAAATTACTGGGTCCTACAACTACAATCTGGGCCTGTGATGAAAAAAAAAGAATTCAAAATAAAACCAAGATTTTGTGCTTGGAAATGAATCGGAAGCTGGAAGGGGGGGATAAAAGAAGGCGGAGGAATCCTAGAAGAAGCAGGAAAATTAAGATTTCAGGTTTTGGGGGATTAAGACAGAGAAATTGGGAAGACATCCAGGATTCAACAGCGGAAGGAAAGGAAGAGAGATGCTGGTGAATACACTCATTATAAGAGGCATTTAAGCATAACCTGTTTGTCCTACGCATAGAGATGAACCTGGAAGAGGTGGTCTGAAATTAGGGATGACAAAGAGGATGCTTCCAGTGTATGAAAGTGGACCATGAACTGAGCCTTGAGGAATATCTTAGGAAAGGAGTGGGAGGAGGAACTCTTCCAAAAAATAGTAAATTATCGATTGAAGCTCTGGAGGCCTTCTAGACAGTACGGTGCTCAGGCCCGAAAGCCCCACGTGGACTGTGCCCAGTACTGGAGACCACACTTGGAGCAGGCTAGGCCATCAATCACAATATGACTAGTTCTGAAGGCCTCCTGTAGAATACAGTGTCAAGTTCTGGGGGCCTCATCGGTCACATGACGTAGTTCTGCGAGACACACCGTGAATATAGAGTCCAGTTCTGGAGGCCTTATTGACAGTATTGTATTCAGGTCTGGAAGCTCCAATTGGACTTTGTCAAAGTCTGGCATCCACACTAGGAATGATCTAGCTTGCTGGTAGCATTATATGACTAGTTGTGGAGGCTTCCTTTGGAATACATTGCCAAGTTTTGGACGTCTTATCGATCACTTTACATAGTTCTGGAGGATGCATCTGGAATATGTAATTCAGTTGTGGAAGCTATGTAGACAGTACTGTGTTCAGGTCTGAAAAGTCCATATGGAGAATGCCCAGTTCTGGAGGTCACACTCCAGGCCTCGAGGGCCAGATCCATGTCGGATTTTCAGGATACCCTGCATTAATATGACACATTTCCATACAATGATTCTAAATGTATGCACATTTTTGCTCATGAATATTAATGGGGTATATTCTGAAAACCCGTCATGTTTCCGGCCCTTGAGGCCTCGAGTTGGACAACCCTGGATCAATCAAATCATGACTAGTCCTGGAGGCCTCCTCTGGAATACAGTGTCAAGGTCTGGAATTCTCATCAATCACTTTTAGTAGTTCTATAGGCCCATTTGATCTCATGTCTGACATGTCTATCCAGCATAGCGCCTAAAAGATATACATTTTGAATATACCCCTAATGCTATATGCATCCCACTCCTAAGAGCTGTGGTATTAACTGTCACCACCACAACGTCCGGTCGTACTCAGTGTATCTGCCTCAGAAGAATGAAAGGCTGTGCAGACAAGAGTTCTAACCTGGTATTGTAAATTACATGGAGACCATTGGTGCGAGAGCTTAACCCGCTGAACTACCTATATATTTAATGCTGCTGATTTGGGAATCGGGTGTCTAATTTTGATTTTCATTACAGGGGCGAAAATTACCCTTTCACTCCTCCCTCCCCCTAAATATGCACAAGAAACGGAGCTCGGCCACTTTCCAAATTTGGAAAGTACAGTCTGCAGCTAAAAGTGTAAAAATCTCTATCGACGCAAAGGGGCCTCCTTATGGGTTTGCCAGTATCCTACTGGTAAATCCGGTGCGATACCGGCAAACAGTAACACTGTTAATGACACTTGGAATGCAGTAAATACCAGCATATTACATGTGCTGGCAATGGTGGGAATCCTATAAAAAACACAAGGGACTGTTTCGCGTTTGCCTACTGTGGGTTGCCCAATTCGATAGAGACACACAGGAACACACAGTTTCTTTATTGGGGTAGGTTTAGATGGGCACGTGTCTCTATCTTGGCTTTTAAGCGCGTGTGGGTGCACTATGCCATGCTAAACGACACATGTTAAGCCACTGTGGGCTGTCCATGTGTTTGCTGCTTTCTGGATGAAGAAATTCTTGATTCTTTAATAGGTTTTCTCCGTCAAGCAGGTGCAGGTATGTTCTAAAATACTGAAGACTGCAGACTAAGTTCCTCAGTGGAATCCTCTTTTTCAATCTTTACAATTTTTAATCTTGTTGTAACCTCAGCGTTCATTAATACAAGGATCCTTATTCAGAATACATTCTTGATTCTTGACCTAGTGAAACAAGCACAGAAGAGGGCCAGGAACATCCCAAGAGAAGTAACTCTGAAACACCACATAAAGCATAATGAATCTGCTATCCAAATCACAGCCGTAAAATCAAGAAGGAGGTTCTAAAACTCTGGCCCATATTGAATGTCGGCACCCAATGCCTGGACACCCCCAGATTTGCCATCAAAAGACAGAAAAACCTCAGGGACTCCCTGGTACATTTGTACAAGGACATAGTACCTACACCGAACCCTTTGTGGGTCTTAAGTCAAGCAACCGGCCACACACCTTGTGGATCGTGCAGTGCATGCTCCAGCACCAAAAGATCAACCAGCATTGAGATCGGCTGGCGTTTCCCATGGACACAAAAGACCCTTACCAACTGCAATAGCTGCAATGTAATCTACATTATAACGTGCCCATGTACCAAGTGCTATGTGGGTATGACAATGCGACCCATTAGAACACGTCTTGCCGAACACAAGTCATGCATACAAATTAAAAGGACAACTGCACCAATGGTGGAACACTTCCTTGAACACCAACACAACCCAGTGGACTTCACATGGTCCATTATCAAAAAAATGACAGTACCCACAAGGGGCGGAAATGTCCATGACCTTCTCTACAGAAGAGAACAGCTCTGGATCTTTTGTCTGAAGACCGATAAGACTGGCCTCAACGAACCAACTAGTTAGCAAACACTAGCCACAATGTGAGAAACAGGAGAACCGGATGTGAACACTACGGCATGCCAGCTGCGAGATCAAAAACAGTGCATCTTGGAGTCACCTGATGATTATTTCATGTCAAAGGCTGCCCTCGCAAGATAGCTGCTATTTTGCCACAAGTGAAGTATGACCACAGAATGACCATCGACTGTGTTTGAAGAACAAGGTGTACTGAGAGACACCATTTGTGCTGCCACTTGTGTACTGTTGTAATTTTGTACTTTTGCAATCTTGTAATTGTGTAATCTGTAATTTGGAATGTGACACGCCGATTTGCAGATCTCATAATTGGCTTGCGATCCACAACCTAATTGTGACAATATGCCGCACTGTGCAATACAAATAACACGACACGGCACACAATCACCGTTTTTGGGACGATGGACCTTTGGAATGGAATGCGATTAAACCACAAGCTTTCCATCATACGTTTTCATAACAGCACATAACTATAGCCAGTATCCTGGCACTCAAATACACAAAAGGCATGAGCGCCTCTTCCTCATGATAGCTTTTGGAAACGAAGTAGTCAGCTAGCCTGACTCCAAAATGGACGCCGCTAGGTCACTGCTGGACGACCATCTTGTGCACCGCACACGTGACGCGCAGCCGCGCCATGGTAACCATAAAAAGAGCGGTCTGGCGAGCCGCAGCATTGAGAACTCCTCGCGCGCAGCCCGCCAGACCACTCGGACGAAAGCAGGAGGTAAGCCCTTGTCTGCACAGCTGGTGCTCGTAGTCTCTTCCCCAAGTAGCGGGGGAACTGACTCGCGCTCGGCCTGACATTGAGGACGCAGATGGGATCGCGCGACCGGATCCCGTCTGTTTTGGTATACTTGCAGAAGGAGCTGGCACGCTAGTGTGCGGCCATCTCCACAGAAAACCACTTGAAGTCTTGGTTTAAAAATGTTAAAAAATGCTAGAATGCATCCATTAGTGCTTGCTCTTGCTAGTGTGATTATGCACTTGAAACTTTATTGAATACTGTATTTGGCCCCCTAGGTCCCAGGCCGCCTCACCCACCCGTGCACAGAACTACTTTCTACATGGAAAGGGTAAGCCTCCCCTTCCTCTTATTTTGTACTACTATAGGTGCAGTGTGTTAACTAAGAATCACATGAGAGGCTATAAAAGTGGGAGTTATTTACCAACCCCCCACACCCCTCTTTCCTCTTCCCCCCCTCCTGTCATCCCTACAGGGAGAGGATGTTGAGTAATGCAGACTACGCTGCCATTGTAACCTAGGAGGCACCCAATCTGATGCCCCCCATAAAAGCCCTGAGGAATGTGGTGTAGCCACCCTGTACCACAGAAACCGGTCGGTTGTCGAATGTCCTGACCTAGTGCCCATGAAAAAAGCACAGATTCAGTGTATTCTGAATAAGGATCCTTGTATTAATGAACGCTGAGGGTCCAACAAGATTAAAAATTGTAAAGATTGAAAAAGAGGAATCCACTGAAGAACTTAGTCTGCAGTCTTCAGTACTTTAGAACATACCTGCACCTGCTTGACGGAGAAAACCTATTAAATACTCAAGAATGTCTTCATCCAGAAAGCAGCAAACAAATGGACAGCCCACAGTGGCTTAACATGTGTTGTTTAGCACGGCATAGTGCACCCGCAGGCGCTTGAAAGCCAAGATAGAGACACGTGCCCATCTAAATCTACCCCAATAAAGAAACGGTGGGAATCCCCCATTCATCATGGGCCTCAATATGAGTCCGGCATTAACCCGCTGGTGCGACTGGCGGGTTGCCGCCGTATTCGTACCACTTTTCCGGCGCCTGATATCCCGTTGCCAACGGGACATCCTGGTGGCCCGGGATGTCATGTGCTGGAAGATGTTGTTCCCCATTCCTGTGGAGCCCCATAGGACTCCATGGAAGTGGGGAGATGGAAGACGCGACACCATTGCTAACGGTGCAGGGGCTTCCCTGAAAAGTCTGCGGGCGGGTGCCGGGTGCAACGGCACCCACCCAAAGGGTCGTAGTGTGGTGGTTCTGGAAGGGGTACGGTGCGACCAGCACCCTTATTTCCAGACCGCCACACTTGTAATGAGGCCCCATGATTCCATGGGGGAAATTCCCAGTATTACCAGCATTTTTTGGTGGCGGGGTGTCGGAATGACCGTTAGCTCCGAGCTGCTGGTAATTCCAGCCAACGCCACTTTTTTCCCACACGCCAGGCTTGTAATGAAGCCCAGGTCCGTGAACGCGGCGCCTACGTTTTGAGTATTGTGTTAGTTTCCGGCAGGTTCGAGTGTGTTTCCCTCTTTCTCAGGAATATTTGATTCTAGGATATTCGTTTCAGGGAGATTCTGGGAGAAGACGGCCCCCGGAAGATGGTTAGCCAATCAGGGAGACTCGAGAGAAGCAAATCACGGTGTTCGCTTTATTCGCCCACATAAGGCAGTCGGATCTCGGCTTGCCAAGAGAAGGCCAGCAAATCCTAAAAACATCCTCAGAGGAATTTTCCCTGTTTTTTTCTTTTTAGGGACCGCATTGGAAAGTATGCGTGTTTCTGCCAGAAATCATAGCAAACAGAGAACTGTTAAAGCTATATACACAGAGATTAAGGCGCAGAGGGGCGCGGGCCTCGCCGAGAAGGAGGGGCAAGGCAGTGCAGCAGCATTCTTGCAAAGCGCCCACGAAAAAAGTGCCTTGACTATGCAGAAATCCTGGGAGGTGGCAGTCCCACATCCAGTCCTGTCTTGTTAGTTTGACCTATTATGCAACACTTTATCGGCGCTTTAAAGGCGCAGCTATCTGTATAGGAGGATAACTCAGGGGCAACACGTTCATCTTGGAAGCAAGACAACGCCGAGCAGCATGAGTTCAAAACCCGGCCACACCAAGAGGCTGGACTCTGGCATTATACACCCAGTTACATTTTCTAGGGTCACAGAAGGACGGTGGCTGTGGGGAGGGACACACAGGCTGTGGTTGTTGTTTGATCTTTTTTAAACGCTCTCATTGGCTTCCCGTGCCATGCTAATTCTGGTGGCCATTCTCACCCACTAAACACCCATAAGGCGCCCTCCCCGGATCCCTAGGACTCAGCTCTATTGTGCAGTGGCTGTCTGCCATTTAAGGGGCCCCGTTGTTATTTCTAAGCAGTCTTCTGAGAATTCCCGTTTTAGCTGCAGAGCCTAGTGTACACAACGTGTCTGAACTAAGTGTGCCCTTCACACAACATATATGTCTGCAATCTTATCGTTGCAGGGAATTACTGCTAAAAACAAGCATTGGCAAAGCCAATCGTTGTGACTCGTTCATGGACCTTTAATAGACATCCGCCATGTACTGCAATCACATAATGAGGTGCTTTCCACCATTTACCACCTGTTGCCATCTTATAGCCAGGTAGTACCATTATGGCAGTGTAGAAAACATTCCTATCCCAGGCCCGACTATAAGCCAAAACCTATTGGGGTTGCCAGAGGTTGTTTCTTGCCATCTGGTGCTTGTAATTTTTCCTTGAACTTTGTAAATCCCAAATGAAAGTACAATTTGCAAAGGAAAGCAGGACTAGATTTGCCATTATCTGGGAATCTCTGGAGACGCAACTTGATACAAATGATTGCGCCTAAGATCACGCTGACAGCTCTTATGCTATTTATGCAGGACTAGATGCGCTAGAGTTCAAAGAACGACACTTTAAGTGTGGATATGTTAGCAATACCCGGCACTAAACAACTGGAACATTCTGGAGATGCATAGTGACGAAACGTACATGTCCAAGATCACACCTAGTGACAGTTCTTAGACGATAGTTAGTACCCGAGGTGGGTGTCTGTCAGCCTATCAGGTTGCTCCAAATCCGGGCTGACTCTCACGATCCAAGCCCGGGTTCAGGGCCAGCTGGGAGCTGTACACGCGGGAACGAAGGGCTGAAGCAGGAAAGAAACTGAAATGCAAGGCAAGTACAACAAAAACGCACAAACAAACAATGAAATAAAGAAAAGGGGCGCATTATTTAAACAAGGCAAATAAAATAGTTAAGGGAAGGAACTTAACGAGAAAACTAAGCGAGAGATGAAATACGAAAGAGAAGAAAAATAGGGGGAAAGGAAGTGACAAGGTAAGAAGAGCCAAAGAAAAGAAATAACTGTAAAATACGTAACGAGTAACGGATGAAAATAAGGAAAACGCCAGAGAGAGAACGAAAGGATGGAAGCAACGGTGAAGAGAATGGGGTAGGAAGAAATGAAGTAACAGATGTGAGAAGAGATGAACAAAGAATGACAATGTGTGATAAATACGGAAAGGGAGGGATGGACGAAGGAAGGAAGGGAAGAAGGGAGGAAGGAAGGGAGGAAGGGAGGGAGGGATGAGGGAGGAAGGAAGGATGGAAGGGAGGGAGGGAGGAAGGAAGAAAGGAAGGAAGGAAGGAAGGAAGGAAAGGAGGGGGGAGGGAGGGAAGGAAGGAGGGAGGGAGGGAGCAAGAGAGGGCCGGAGGGGGGGGGGCTGAGCTGTTCTAGAATAATTTGGCAGGCAAGTGGCTCTGTTATAACCCGTTCTGTTATCAGAGTGCGCTCTCTAGTGTTATCACGTGGTTGTAACACACTTCGACTTTTTAAAAAATATATCGGGGTATGTTAACAATGGAAATTACTTTTCAGTTATCCCTCGGCGCACACAATTTAAGACCTGAGACCGTCCTCTTTATAAACACGTGCCCGAGGGATTCCTCAATTTCAAGCGTGGAATAGTTTTGGTGAACGCTCACTTTGCCTCATATCTTTTACTTGAAACAATACGAAGCCCATCCCCGGCTCCTCCTCTCGTTCAGGGAAAAGCGTATTTAATCTGGCACTTGCTCTGAAATGTCGGTTTAAACCAAATTGGATAAATATTCAGGCAATCGGGATAGGAGGGATGGCTGAGCATTTATGCATCTATGCGGGGGGGGGGTCACTTTGGGTTGAGGAATGGGGACTTTTGGCACGTCCTTTGAACCCGGCGATGTCATCACAGGAAGTGACATCATAGGTATGTGTCTGTGGGCTACGCGATGGCGTGGACTCGTATTTTTTAAACACGTTCTTTTCTCTAAAACCAAAAGGTGACGGCCAGATGGGTGGCTTTCAATTAATAATTATCACTCTAATTGTTCTGGCTCGCTTTCCATACTACCAAGCTGTACCCCGTCTACACCTCCCTGCGAGAAGGGGGTGGGGCGTATATAAACATTCAGCGAAAAAGGAAACAACGAGGCAAGAAGAAACAAAGAAAAGTAACTGCTGTAAACTCAGGTAAAATAAGGACGAGTACCAAATAAAAAAGGGAAATACCAGAGAGAACGAAAGGAAGAAAGCAATGGAGAAGAGAATAAGGAAGTAGGGGAAATGAAAAAGAAGGCGGTGAAAGGAAGTAAGGGAGGAAGGGAGGGAGAAAGGAAAGAAGGGAGGGAGGAAGAGAGGGAGGGAGGGAGAAAGAAAGGAAGGACGGGAGGGAGTAAGGGAGGGAGAAAGGAAGGAAGGGAGAAAGGAAGGAAGGGAGGGAGTAAGGGAGGGAGAGAAGGAGGAAGGGAGTCAGGGAGGGAGGAAGGGAGAAAGGAAGGAAGGGACGGAGTAAGCGAGTCAGGGAGGGAGGAAGTAAGGGAGTCAGGGAGCGAGGGTGCAAGGGAGAAAGGAAGGGATGAAGGGAGGGAGGCAGGGAGGGAGGGTGGAAGGGAGAAAGGAAGGAAGGGAGTAAGGGAGGAAGGGAGAGAGTAAGGGAGTCAGGGAGGGAGGGTGGAAGGGAGAAAAAAAGGAAGGAAGGGAGTCAGGGAGGGAGGGAGGGAGGAGTTAGGGAGAAAGGAGGGGAGGGAGGTAGGGAGGGAGGAAGGGAGAGAGTAAGGGAGGGAGGGTGGAAGGGAGAAAGGAAGGAAGGGAGATAGGGAGGAAGGAAGGGACAAAGGAAGGAAGTGAGGAAGTCAGGGAGAGAGGAAGGAAGGGAGGGAGATAGGGAGTCAGAGAGGGAGGAGGAAGGGAGAAAGGAAGGGAGGGAGGGAGGAAGGAAGGAAGGGAGGGAGGAAGGAAGGAAGGGAGAAAGGAAGAGAGGGAGTAAGAGAGTCAGGGACGGAGGGAGGGATGGAGAAAGGAAGGAAGGGAGGGAGAAAGGAAGGAAGGGAGGGAGTAAGGAAGGGAGAAAGGAAGGAAGGGAGGGAGGTAGGTAGGGGAAGGGAAGGGTCTAATTAGGAAGAAGGAAAGAAGGAAAGAAAGACACGAGAACGGGTCTCTGTTTTGAGTCCCATAACTTGTCAACCATTAGATTGGGCAATAATAACACCAAAATCTTTGTTTTCAGCGCGGTTCCTACAATACCCATAACTTGGATACCACTGTGCTCTGGCCATGATGTCATGCATTGTGTTCATTGAGGTGGAACTTTGATGGGCACCTCCAAGCCAACCGTTGTGTGTCCACTGGCATTGGGCTGTGGTAATGCCCTGTAGACACTCTACCCGGGCCAAGGCCTTCAGCCATTCTCCAATTCCGGCCGGGGTCACAAAGTGCCCATTGCGCATGGCCTGCGTCCATGCCCAGTGTTCACTTTGCCAGTCATGGCTATATGCCAAGCATCTGGTAGACATCAAATGGTCACACTAGACATGGCCTGCACTTATGATCAGTGGGCACTTTGCCTTGGTCATGGCCTTCCGCCATGCCCTTTGCACCTCCAAGCCACCCACTGTATCCACTGGGCATGACCATCACTCATGCCCAATGAAAATTGTGTCAAAGGCCATGAGCACTGGTTACTTAGGTCAGATCAGGGCATTTGGCGATGTGACAGGAACCTCCTGAACACCAACAGGGATAGATGTCCTCCTCCTCCTTTCTTCTTCGAATTGAACTATGTTTCCAGGATTAAAGACCTGGGTTGCATATGGCAGAAGGACCTCAGCAGCAAAGGCCAAATTGGGAATAAAGTGCAGTCAGTCTTCTACACTTTGCCCTCCCTTTTGTTCCTGAGAAGGACCATGAGGATGTGGTGTGAGCCCTTGTAAATTCCTAATTGGATTACTGTAACAGCCGGCTAGCCCGGTCTCCTGCCCAGCAAATACATCGACTGCAGAAAGCACAAAATGCGGCGGTCAGATTGGTGTATAGAGTGAGTAAGTGCTCACCCATTTCAGGCTTGCGCCGGTCCATCCACTGGTAAGATTGGGTGTATGATATATAAATGTTTGAACAACTCTAGCTCCTTCGGACCTGGCAGAAAAGCTAAGTCTCTATCAACCAACCTGGACTCTTCGATCAGGGGACAAGCTGCTTTTGGCCATCCCTCCTTCCTCTTGTGTATTCAGAGGTGATTGAAGAATTTCTGCATTTGGATCCAGATTTTGGAATAGCCTGCCGTGGGAGATCAGGAAAGCAGAGTCCTACTTCCAGTACCGCAAAGCGATAAACAAGAATCTTTTTCAATAGGCTAGATTGACACTGATCATGGTATTACCCGAATTGTTTGAGTACAATTTTTCGATTTGATACAATTGACAGAATTACAGGGGCCCAAATTGACCTTCTGCACAATTGACGTATGGTCATTTTTATATATATGTGTTGGGGTAATAATAATATAAGGGGATTGGGTGGGGGTTGGATTGGGTGGGGGTTGCGGGGGTTTCCCCTTGCAACATATCCTAATTGACCGTTTAAATTCGGTCAATTGTGCAGAAGGTCAATTGTCATTCGGACAATTGTCATTCGAACAATTCGTATACAACCCTGATCATAGCTATTTAGCTAAGCCTTCTGGAAACTTGTGCCCATTCATGGTTCGTTTATGACTACTGCGCCTTGATACGATTTGGTTTGTCCATGCCGCACTATACAAAACCCTCAATCAATAAAAGGCAGCCATGCCAAGGAGACACTGTGCCCAGTGCCCTGGACCCTCCAAGCCACTCATTGATTCCACGGAGACGAGGGCATGGTCTCAGGCAATGCCCTGGGTTCCTGCTAGAATGCGATTGTGAGCAGTGGACATGGACTGTGGCTGCGCCCAGTGGCCACTTTGCACAGAGCATGGCAATGGATCGTACCCAGGGGCACCTCCAAGGCACTCATTTTGCCTGCTGAGGCCATGATTAGTGGACAATCTGCTTGAAGTCAGAGTTGGCGGCCACACGGCTGTCGTCATCTCTTCATAGTGGAGGCAGGAGGAAACTGTCTCTGCCCAGGGATCTCCACAACACCTTGGAGACAAAAGGGCCAAGTTGGTAAAAATGGAATGTCATCAATAAGGTGCCGTTAAGTGACTACCTATGGTATTTTCCCCTTGATTTTGTGTAACTTTATTGAACAATAGAACAATTTCTTATTTTTTTCTTCTAAACCACTTGAAAAGGGGAAAATATTTTCCATGTCATGGTGGTGAAGGCGCTATATCTTATGTTGTGGACCTGATGTGATTGAACATTGTCATACATTTTTGGCATTTAATTAAAAAACGAATTCTGGAAATGACACGCTTCTTTAACTTGGGTAAACCATTAGAGTGATGGATTAGTTCCTGATTTCCTGAGGTGGACCTCGCTGCTTAGCTCAAAGAAAGCCGAATTTACACCACCCTTGTGCCAGAGTGCGGGTTTCCTTTCATTGCCCACACAGACTAGGCTCAGAAACAGCTATTGTCTGCAGGCCACCACAGGTCCCCCTCACAGGCTATAGCACCCATGCATGGGTCAAAGACACAACTAAAGGGCTGTCAGTCGCGAGACAGGACACCACAGCCACGACTCTGGACAGACCCAGGGATCGAATCTGTGTTGCTCTGCGTCGTCTTGGTTCCAAGACAAGCGTGTTGCCCCTGAGCTATCCTCCCAAGATCGTGGTTGCCTGAATTCTGAACATAGTCCATGGGTGTAGGCATATTCTTAGCATATTATTCTGTACGTGTTTGTGTTGGTACATGAGTATGGGAAGGTGCGAGTGCGTGTGTGTTTTTGGGAATGGTGTCTGTGTATCTGTGTGTCTGTGCGTGTGCATGCTAATATGGTGTGGGTGGAAGTGTATAGTGCGTGTGTTCGCATATATTCTGACCATATTGTGGATTGTGTTTACTTGTATTGCACATGTGTTCTATGTGCCTAAATATGGTCAAATCATATTGTTTGGAGGTGTGTGTGTGGGTAACAGTGTCCTGCATGCGTGTGGCCGATTGGGGGTGCTTGTTGGGTATGTGTGTTGAAGTATGTATGTGTATATTCCAAACGTACTATTTGTGCATATTGTGCTCACTTTTATTCCTTGTACGCAGTATGTGCATACTCGTATTCAAGCATATTTTTGTCACCTCCATCAACTGTCAATACTGCTCAAGTTTCTCCAGGGGTTGGAGTTGGATGCAGGACTCCACTACCACTTTCTTTTTCCCAGTCCCACAATCCACCTTCAGTGCTGCAATAGGGGACCTCCTTCCTTCTAAGTCCCTTGCTACTCCTGCTCAGGGCGTTAAGCCTGGGTCTTGCACCTCCTCCTGCTTTTTCCACCTATCTTGGGCCAAAATGGCCACCTTCTTCCTACCTGCTATTACTGCCTTCATTGCCATCTCCTCCAGCCATTACCACCTCTTCCTTGTGCTGCTCGCCAACTCCTCCTGATAGAATGGCCTCTTCCTGACTCTTGCCTCTCCTCCTAATGTTACCAGGATGTACGTTAAAAGATCGAATCCAAAAAGATCGAATTACAAAATAGTTAACCCCACTTGTTCACATTTAGTAATTCGATCTTTTTCATTTTTGTCCCCCACCACGCATGTAATGTATGCGGGGACACCCCTATGACGCCCATAGCCCATAATACCGAACTAGGGTAGCAGGGGACACCCCAGCTGTGGGGTGCCTTTAAAGGCCCCAAACAGAAGTCCCTTTCACATGAATGGCAGGCATTTTAAAAACTGAAACAAAAATGGCCTGGACTTTGTTTTTGTTTTTCAAGTAAAAATTAAAGAGCCACGTGGAAAGGGGCCTACCTGTCATTACCAGTGGGTAAGCAGCATTTTAATTTACAAAAGAAGGGGGAATCAATGATCTCTGTCACATGGAAAGCAGGACTGTTAAACATTGAAAACAAAAATGGCCTGCACAGGTGTGTGCAAATAAAAAGTTAAAAAAACTAAAAGTGAAAAAAATATATCGCTGCACACAGAAAAATGTCAGGAAAACAAAACATTTGGTGTGGGTTGGCCAAAGGCAATGTATATTATGTTCCACCTACAAAACTCCGGTGACATTTGACGAGCCACTTTGTCTTCATGGAAAATGTTAGCCCAAGGCAGACCCTTTTGCTGTCTGTGGGCAAAATTTCACAAGGACATCTCACACTTCCTGCCTGGATGTCACATCTCCCATCTAATGACAAACCACAATAAAAATGTCCTGCTAAAGGCATTGAAATTCAGTGTTCTCCAGACCTGCTGGCTTTGAAAGCATGGACTTCAAGAAAATATACCCTTTGGCTGGAGCATGAATAAAATGTGTGAAAATGGGGGCACCCACTTCAAAGAGCAAGCTTCCAACACAAAGGAGATTGATTAAAAATAAACTGTGGGCACAGGCTGACCCAGTGAAAACAAATGGCCGGAAGGCAGGACTCAGGGCCATTTGTCCCACATGAAGACTCACAATTAATTTAAAAGTACTATTATCATTTAGGCCTTTTTCTCAGCAACCATAAGGCGGATTGATTTAATTTTTATACAATTGTTTATGTAATTTCCAGGCGATTTTGGAGATATAAAACCCATCTAGCGGTGACCCTGGGAACTGTAATGGCCAGTTAAACTAGTTGCTGGCTGAACTGAACATGCTCCAAATGTGATAGATGGTGAGCAGGTGAAAAATGAAATTAGGTATATGCTTAATAACGTACATATTCATAACTGTAGGGCTTTTTATGGAAACTGCAAAAAAGGTGCCAGATGGCCGTGCTACATGGTACGGATTTGGTGGTCGACTTATCTAATTCTCCATGATTAGCTGAATCAGAAAATATATTTAGTAGGCAAGCTGTTAGTAAAATTATGACGTTCTGATACATAACGCATTTCTGCCAAAAAGTTAAAAGGATGACAAAGGGCGATTACAAATGGGAATTACCATATGTTGCTCCAGACCCCTAAACCAATCCTGACTTGGAGGCTGGGGTTGGGAGGAGAGAGAAGGGTAACTGTCCCATCCTAGTGGCAGGGATTATTGCAGGGTACTTCCCCAAGATTTGTAAAATTGGTGGTGTCATCGATTCTATATAAGGGGGACTGCACTAGGACAGGGGAACAGAAAAAAGGAGATGCACAGGGAAAGACAGAGAGGAGAGACAGACCATCATGAAGGCCTCAAAACTGACTGTGTCCACTGGTGGAAAGCGGGGGGCCATCTTTGAGAGTGGAGTGACCAGACCCCTGCCCTATCTTTCCAAAGGGTCCTGAGATGCAGCTGGCTTTTCTAATTCTTAAACAGAGGCTTGCTATATAAGTAGAACTGAGCTCTAGAAAACCAAAAGGTGCGGGAGTCTGCTTGCCTTGAATCCTTTCCCTTTATAGCGGGTGTGAGGGGTGCAACAGTGTGTAGATCCTTAGCCTATTTAACCAAAAATATTAATTTAATTAATTCCCCATTTGGCAGAATATATATAAATGAATTGGGTAATCCTTGTTGTCCAGCTGACCCTGACACAGGCCTTTCAGTAAAGGGGGTCTGAAATCCAAAATTCCCAAAAGCATTCCAATGTTTCTGTAGACCAAAGCAAGGGGGGGTCTGAAAAACAAACCGAGAAATCACCCTGTGTTTATTTTAATCCAACAGTGTGGGCAAAATCATAATTACCAATCTTGAAATCCTTCTGCTAACCTTTTCAGCCTGCAGGAAAATCAAAATCGCACAACATTACACGATACGTGCCTTTGTGATTTATCAGGGTAATTATTTCATGAATTGAAATGTGCAGAAATTGAAAAATTGTAATTGTGTTCTTTTTAATTTCACTTTTGTGACTTTTTTATGCAGAGAGAAGTTGATTGTGTTGTGTCACGGATAAAGTGGTGTTTGACATTTTCATTCTAATTTCAAATTGGACAAGAGCAGAGTGATGTCATGAAGGAAAGATACAGAGATGTGCTTAAACGATATGCACATACTTAAAAAATGAAGATGTAATTGAAGTAACAAGAGAAACATGTAATCAAATATGAAGAAATCTTATATGCAAAGAAGATAAAGTAACCTGCTGACTAATAAGTGTATATATGCAGAAATGCAACGTAGACGGGACATATAGAGGCTTGCGGCAGAGGAAAACATAATGTGGCTTGGGCAGCCATGATGGAAAGATGGATGTCAGACTCGTGCTATAACCAATCAAGCTACCTCAGAGACAGACCAGGGCTGCGAAGTCAGGAGACGCTAGAAAAAGGCTTTGTGTGTGGAATAATGAGCAGTCTATTGGCCTGAGATCAAGGATTCCATATCAAGGAATAATTGCAAGGCACAAGGGGAGTCAAAATGATAAGCCATGTACATAAGACATATTTCTCTTAGATTAAGTAAAGAGGAAAACATCTGCAATTAATGATGTGAAAAGCCTATACAAGGTGAAGTGAACAAGTCCCTAGAGGTTCAGAGGAATAATGACACCTAGCACAATTGAATCAAATAGCTGTAAATAGAAGTTTGTAATGGACAAAATCATGATCCCTCACACGTGATTCAGAAGTTGAAAACAAGGGCTCTTCATTAAGCTCCAGGCGAAAATATTGGTGTACCTACACTCCCTTGAACATCCCAAAACAGAGAACACGCTGCAAGATCAACTATAAAGAAGAAGCCTTGGTATGGGGCCTGACCGATGAGCGATGATTGACTGATTGGGCAAGTGGGTAGTAATCTGACGTTGTTCTCTGCACCTAAGTTTTGTTTTGCTTACGTGCCTCTAATGAGCCGAAATTCCAAGGTTGGGAGAGAATGCCAACCAATCTGAAGGTCTATGTAGCAACATGCTATTCAGTGTTGCACAGGCCAACCCACTGTTGTTATTCTGCTATAAACTGTATTATACGTATGTTGAGGTGGTTCAAGGCGTTCCCACTAGATAAGGGGCATTCAGTTATATTACTGATACATGATATATATGTTTATATGTTCCTGTAACCAATCCCTCCCTTCAATAGGTTTTACAGTTTGCCATGTAGGATGACGTCATAAATGACGCATATCGAGGTATAAAACTGTGTATTATCAAATTAGAGTGTGAGTTTGTGGACTACAGTTTGTTATTTCGCCAGATTGCCCTACTTTATTTTGTGCTAATATTCTTTGAGTCTGTCTGATTATTTGGGTCTGAGATCACTATTGGTAATTCCATCTAGCACACAAGAGCACATTTTCGTAGCAGTGCAGATGGTTCAGGTCCAGTCGACCTGGACCAAGATCTAGACTCTTAGACTCTCGACTACTTTCACCGTTAGCCTGAAGATCGTGGAGCTTCCTGCATAGAGCGGTGTGCAAAACACACGTGTGAGAAGAGTCGGTTGGCAGGTGCCCCTTTGATGAAATTCCTGTCCGGTCCCCGCAGGTGCCCCACAGACAGAAGGCAAACTGGTTGATTGGGGAAGAGTCGATGCCGAGGGAATCGAGCTGAGCACAGATGTAAGTAGAGCATTGAATGTGTCAAATATAGGGGGAGAGACTGTATTGTAAATATATGTATAGAAGTAACAGGATTTTTGGGGATTAGAAATAAGAGAAATAGATACCACAATTCCTGGTTCCAAGAGGGGTGGAAGGGTATGCACAAAAAAACTCCAAGTAAGGGGCTTTAAGGATCCCTAAGGCAAAGCCAAAAAGAAGAATGCATATCAAACTCCAAAATGGGGTAAGAAATGAGATGAGATACATTTACTAAAGATAGTAAAGAGAGGGGTACTGTGAGAAACCGGATGGTGTCTCACCCACTAGTCCCCGGAGATCGGTCATCCAGGACACATTCATCGCTTTTTGATCCAGTTCCTGGGGGTGGACCAGTGCGGGAGGATTACCTGTGTTCGTGGAATGGGAGTGGGACACCAGATGGTGAGACACGGTATCCCCTTCCCTGTAACACCTATACCCCATCCTACCAGGTAGGATAGTTAGGAACTCAACGACCCGTCGACCCCCTTTCACACCACAAACACTTTCTCACGGACAGCCCGTTATGAGAGAAAACAAACTAACACCCAAGCCATATACCTGACATGTCCTAATTCAATGGTCAGTTAGGGTCAGCCAATTACTGACCACCACGCACACCTGACTTCCATTACACTTCCAAACACAGATAAAAAGTGGAGCACGAGAGCACACTCTGAGCAAGGCAAAGCCCCCGAGGAAACAGCAGTTCAGGGTGGCAGTTTATTGAGGATAAAGATGACGAAACCGAAGGGGATCACAAGGAGGGAAGTTCCCTTGACTTTTTTGACAAGGAACCATTACTTTCATGAAGCTTCGAGAACAGAAAGCGTAAGACCACGAAGCCAGGCTGCAGAATCCTGCACTGTGTGTCAGAGGTACCCGGGGCCCTCCAGCGTCGATAATCAAGGTGGGCAGAATCACCAGCTGCCATGGTACTGGCCTTGGCTCCAAAAACAAATTAACATCAACACAGCTGTTGAGTTGGAGAGACGGATAAAAGACCGGTCTGTGTTGATGCCAATGTTGCAAGTGGCAACATTGTATGGCGAGCGGTGGAACGACCATTGTATGAAACACGTGTGATAACCAATGCAAGTAAAGCTTAACTGCAGATGAATGATTGAATTTGAAACCAAGATATACAATACCTTGGACAGAGTGGTCCGGCACCCCGTGCATGCTCAATCAAAGGTCTCTGTAAGGTGTCCAGCTGGCAGTTGACAAAAGCGAAAGAGTGGCAAAGGATTGTGAATCGAAGTGTACCTACAATGGATCAAGCCAAATCCTGTGCACAATCGAAAGTCTTCGATGTTGATTTAGTAAAGAAAGTTGATGTCAAAGTAGATAAAGCTGGTCAGAGCCCAATGGAGGGAGATCAATGAAAGCTTTGTGTTAAAGCCAGTTTGTGTTACAATAGATAAATTGGTCCGAGCACAGCAGAGGGAGACTCATTGAAGATTTTGTGTTGGAACGGATCTGAGCCTGGCAAAGGGGGGTCCGAGGTGAACCGTGAATCACCCGAGAAATTGGATACGTGGAAAGCCTAAGAAAATTGTGTATATGTGAAAATATGAACTTTGTGTTAAAGTGGATATGAGCCCGGCGGAGGGGGATCCAAGGTGAACAGTAAATCACCTGAGAAAAGTGTACGTAGGAGAATCCTTTCAAGCTAAATCCTGTGCACATTCGAAAGTCTTCAATAGTTGAATGCGCACTACAATTGGTCTGAGCCCGGCTGAGGGAGACTAATTGTGACGGAGAAAGGATCTGAGCCCGGCTGAGGGGAATCCGGGGTGAACCATGAGTCACCTGAGAAAACTTATTCTCTAAACATTGGAAATGGAGATCTGAGCCCGGAAGAGGGATATCCACAATACTGACTGTGATATAAAAAGGGATCTGAGCCCAGCTGAGGGGAATCCAGAGTGAGATACACAAATTGAACTCTAGAGAGAGGAGAGGAATTTTTTGTTTATTTTGTTCTTGTAGATCAGGCCTTCTGAGTCAAGAGACTTTGGAAAAGCAAATAGACTTGCAGCACAGAAGGCCATGATGCTGGTAATGGAACTGTGTCCTCGTGCCGGAGAAGCCAGAGTGTTTGCTTGTGTCTGTCTTACTGTTAATACCATGCCTTCCTTACATGTGGTGTCAGAAGTGGGATGTGATTCAATTGATAAAAATAGAAAATCCATGCTGATAATTGTCGTACCACCAGAAGGGGAAAATAGGATTGTTTAACATCTTGACTCTGACCGTGTATCCACTCTGAAAGAGGTTTTGCTTCTTCAACTACATATCCGACTCGTCAACACGACCTGTTCTTTAAAACCCAAGTACTATTAGATACCCTCCCACTCTCTCATTATAATATCCAACAGTGGGATTGAATAATATTTAAAACCCGACCAGCCTTTATCTTCATTAGACCAAGTGCCCTAAACCCCCACTCCTGAATCTTTTATTGGTACACAAATACCATCATCTGTGGGGCAATTAGGGTTGGAAACCAACCTACCCCAAGCATTCCTTTCAGTGGAATCAGACTCAGAAGGATCAGACGACTTCAAAACTTTATCAGACGCAGTCAAAACTCAGAAAAAAACACTGACAGGATTCTTACCCCACCAGAAAAAATGGCAGACCTAGAAGCTGTCATAGTCCAGTTGGCCGCTCATCAAGTGCAGGCCGAAGCCAGGTTTCAAGAACATTTTATGAAATTGGTTGAGTTACAAGCCCGACCCCTACTATCACAAGAGATATCTTCAACCATACCTACAAGGCAAACATCTAGCAAACTTCTTTCTGAATTTCAAATGATTAGCCGAAAATTTAGGATGGGAAGAAAAACTAAAAAGATGCTATTTGGGACCCTTGTTGAAAGGTGAACTACAGACCAACTACTCAATCATGCCCATGGAACCACCTTTGTATCCATCAAGGAAGGGCTTTTGAAGAGAGTTGGACAAACTTGTAACTTCTAATGGCAAAAATTGAAGGCCATTCGATTAAATCCTGGAGAAACCCCCCTTGAAATGGGTGAACATGTCAAAAGCACCATAGCCCTTTGGATCAATAACACATCCCTGGAAGAATTAATAGAAATTATTACATTAGAACAGTTCACTAATTCCTTAGCCCCTTTTTTGCAAAAGACCATATTACAATTGAGTCGATCTACCGTGGCCATAGCCATTGAAACTGCACAAAACCACTTGGATGCAGCCAAACACTTCCACTCGGTATAACGAGGTGAGAAACAGAAAGATTACAAACCTACCCACCGATCCCAACCTCAGTGAGTAGACAAACCAGGAGGGTCCTATAAAATCAAGGAATGGTTATCAAAGGAAAGAATAGAATACAAAAGACCTGACCCTAAAAATTGAGAAGAAAGTAAAAGGTATGAAGCAAAAGGAAGCAGACCAACCCCTCTTATCTGCTTTTCATGTACAGAAATTGGGCATTTGGCCAGGCACTGTCCGAAAAATGTAAAAGATGAACCTATAGAAATAGGCTGTTTAAAGGGAGAGGAATGGGGATAATCCAAAGAAGATCTAGAGACCTTCAGAACATGTTTATGTCAGTCCTCTGCTGACTTCACATATGATAAGGCTTGGGTAAATAGGAAGCAAGTGAAGGCGTTAATTGACTCTGGTAGCAAGCAAACCACTGTAAGAGCTGACCTGGTCACAACATCAGACCTTGAAAACGCTACCCTAGTTAGACTTACCTGTGTACACAGGGACAATGAAGTATACCCCAAAATACCCGTACACATTGAAATCAGGGTTGAGTCATGTTTAATATCTTCGGCCATCATTCCCAGGCTCCCTGAGGAAATCAGTGTGGGTTGGTATTTCCCTACCTTTTCCACTCTTTTGCAGGAACCCACACCTCCATATAGAGAGTTTTCACCCCAGGACTGAAGGCACTCTGATTACTATTTCCCAAACTCTCCAGTATGGGACTGGGAGAAGACAGAATCCCATGAAACCTCCACCAGATATAAAGTGCCCTTAAAACCAGAGTCAACCCCTAGAGACCAGTTTGTTGGTTATTTTCGAGATACCAGTAAAGCCAACTCTCCTCTACCTACACAATAAAAAATACATCAGTGGAATATGTGACAGTCCCTGGATATATTTCAACCCTGTTCTTTCCCAGGTCTGAACAAGGAAGAATGTGGTCAAAGACCAGTTATATTCACCCTGCATAGAAAAAGGGTATTTGAGAAACCTGAAGGTGTCTCACCCGCTAGTCCCAGGGGATCTGTCATCCAGGTGGCCAGGACATGGCAATCGCTTTTGGACCAGTACCTGGGGGTGGACCAGTGTGGGAGGATCACCTGGAAGAGGGGTCTTTGGGGTGTGGAAGTGGGACACCAGAAGGTGAGACGTGGTATCCCCTTCCCTGTAACACCCTATCCCCATCCTACTAGGTAGGATATCTAGGAACTCAAGCCCTCCCACCATTCCCGACACAAACACTTTCTCACGGACAGCTCACCGTGAGCGAAAATGGACTAACACCAGAGCCGTATACCAGACATGTCCCAATACAATGGCCAGGCAACATCAGGCAATTACTGGCCATTACACACACCTGACTTCCATCACACTTCCCCACACGGATAAAAGGCTGAGCACGAAAGCACACTCTGAGCGAGGCCAAACACACGAAGAAACAGCTGTTCCAAGATGGCAGTTAGTACAAAGAGAGAGACGGTGCGACCAGAGAGAGTTGCAAGGAGAGAATTGCCTTTTGACCCTTTCAGACTGTTACTTTCGTGAACCTTGGAAAATAAGAAACCTAAGACCAGGAAATAAAGCTGTACAAACTTGCATTGTGTGCCAGAGGTACCCAGGGCTCTCCCGCCATTGATAATGAAGGTGAGAAAGAGCAAATGCTGCCGTGGTACTGTCCTTGGCTCCCACAAAAACAAAGCAGCGCCAGTAAAGACAGCATAGCCAGTGAGTCAGAGAGACTGATACCAAACCCACCTATGTTACAACCAAGACTGCAAGCAGCAACATTGTATGAAGAAATCTAAAGGGAATATTGTGTGAAATGTATGAGATAAACAACGTGAAAATAAGTGAAAACCAGAGGAGTTATTGAGCTTTGCAAGGACAAAAAAGATACCATAGACAGAGCAGTCCAGCACCACATGGGTGCTCACTCGAAAGTCTCTGTCAGGTATCCAAGTAATTGGCAACTATTTAAAGGGGAAATTTGAGATTGAAGTGGTCCTGTAATGGGTCAAGCTAAATCCTGTGCACATTTGAAAGTCTTCAATAGTTGAATGCATGCTACAATTGGTCAGTGCCGAGCTGAGGGAGACTAATTGTGATGGAGAAAGGATCTGAGCCTGGCTGAGGGGTATCCAGGGTGAACCTTGAGTCACCCAAGAAAAGGTGTTCTCTAAACATTGAAAAATTGGTACATGAGTCCGGAAGAGGGGGATCCACGATACTGACTGTTATATAAAAAGGGATCTGAGCCCAGCAGAGGGGGATCCAGGGAGAGACACCCGAATTAAACACTTGAAAGAGGAGAGGAACTTTATGTTTATTTTGTTCTTGTACAACAGGCCCTCTGAGTCAAGAGAATTTGGAAAAGCAAAGAGACTTGCAGCAGAGAAAGCCCTGATGCTGGTAATGGAACTGTGTCCTCGTGCCAGGGAAGCCAGAGTGTGTGCTTTGCTTGAGTGAACCACCTTGTCGCATGATGAAAACGTGGGGAAGGGAGGACAACGACCTGAACATCTGATAAATCATTTTGTGAACACTTCTTTCTTTTTTATGAACACTACCCCTCTACTTTAGTGGTAAGGATTGGCAATAGTTTTTTTTTTAGTATAGGCCCTTTTATTTTTACGAGACTCCACTAGGACTGTATTATTATTATTTGGTATTCATAGCTCGCTCCCATCTGTAGATTTAGGTTAAGATAGCCATTTATCACACCCTTGTTAAAGTTCAATAAACACCCAGTTGAACTGTGGTCACTTGTGTCTTTTTTACTGTTGATACTATGCCTTCCTTACAGTGGGGAAGAGAAGCCAACGGCTTGAATATCCTGACAGATCATTTCTTGAACACTTTTCTTTTGCATAACATTGTTTCCCACACTATTTATATTTAGAGGTAAGGATTGGAAATAGGTTTATTAATATAGGCCCTTGTATTTTGCCAAGACACTACTAGGACTGCGTTATTATAATCTGATGGTCGTAGCTTGCTCCCATCTTTAGATTTAGGATTAGATAGGTGTTTTTCAAATCCAATTGAAGTCCAATAAACACCCTTGAACTGTGGTCACTTGTGTCTGTCCCACTGTTGATACCATGCCTTCTTTACAGTATGCAGAAAATTAAAACATGCACATGTGTATGGGGTTATAAATATGTCAATATAAAACATTTATTGTGTCTAGATTAGGAGATATAAATCGATAGTAATAAATTACAGATTTTTAAATCAAGAGATTGACGTCAATCAGGGGGGTACACATCAGAGAAGAAGAATAATAATAAATAAAGAAGAGATTCTTAAAACATCAATAATAAAATGACGAGAAATCAAAAATTGATCGAAAGTGTAAACAAAGGAATGAAAAGAACATCATTGCATAGATTTTTAAAGGGGTTAAAAAATTGTTTTTTTTGGTAATGAGCGATGATTGATGGTGCCCGCTCAAAATAATCAGTGCGGTATATTTGATAAAAATAAATAAAAGAATAAAAGATCTGGTAAGTATCAAAAGTCAAGATCGACTTGTCATCACGGGAGACACTCCTCTTTTACACCTATGCAGGACACTGGCTAGATATACAACCAAGATAAGGCAGTGGGTCAGAGGCACGACTAATAAAAACCTCATGCTATTGCCTCAAGAGGGTTTGTTGTCGAAAACAGTATTGCAACATATGACAACATATTTGCATGCTACATACATATAAGGGGAAGAAGTTACAAAAAAGATTGGCCGTTTTAGAGTTGTGGAAGATATATCAGAGTGAGAAAGAAGATCCGCCTGCGAAGGAGTGGATGCTTAATCAACATAAAGAGGAGGATGTAACGCCTTTGGCTCCTCTTTCCCCTTCCAAAAGAAAGAGCACAGATACTGAAGAGCGGGGATTTTATCCTTTAAAATAATTGAAAGTAGCAATCGGGTATGTTAATCCGACATATGAGCCCCTGCTTATAACAGTGAGGGTAATGCGGAAGAAAGCACAGGGAACACAAATATATGTCAACACGCAATGAAAGTAAACAGCGGGATGAGAGAAAGGACAGGCAGGAAAAACAGAAAGAGATAGAGGAAGAAGCACAGAGACAAAGAGAAGTGAAAGATAAAGCTAAATGAGTAGCGATAGTGCAGAATGAATGGATGGGTGGACAGATATTACTCAAGCTAGACGATAATGGTATTGATGGGGTTCAAGAAAGAGAAAAGCAGGAAAATAAAGAAATAGAACAGGAGAGAGCATACAAAGAAGAGAAGGAAAAATAGAGGAAGTGAAAGGAAGAACGAAGAAGGTATGAGGCAAGGAAAGAAAAGGAGAGTCTAGAAGAGAAGAAACGAGTTGAGTAGATGCACAGAGATTGAAAGTGCATAGGTTGCAAAGCAGGCAAGTGGAAGAAGAGATGAAAGGGATGAGCAGAAGGGAAGAAGAGATGAACAGAAGTAGGAGACTAAAGGATGACAAGATAGATCATCTTTTTAATAGAAATATAGTGCCGATTGAAGCATGAAGAGAGAGGGTCACAAAAACCCCACAGGGAGGTGCAAGGGATACCGAGAATACAAACATGGGCTGATGAGCATGAAGCAGAAAATATAGAGAAACGGATTGGGGATTTATATAGGCAGATAAGGGATAAAGATGGGTGTACAACCAAAGAGAATGTCAAAGGATTTGTATTGAGGGAAACAGGAGATAGGTCAGATGACATCATAACAGATGAGCATAGAACGCTGTCTTTAAGTAGACTAGATCTTGATGATGTGGAGAGGCACAAAAGCCATACAAGCTGGGGCATAATGATTCCAGACGAAAAAAGGGACAAAAATGAGAAAGCATGAAGAGAGGGGGCGGAGGCGGTTTTTCAAAAGACACAAATGGAGAAAAAGGGGTAAAATGGTCAGACCTGAGGACCCTAAAGAAAAAATATGAAAACCGACACCATAAACTGTCAGACCACAAGTAGCACGATTGAGCAGTGCAGGGGATGTATCTCGCTTATGTAATCAGATTAAGGTCACTACCAGAACGGAAACAAATGGGTGAAACTAGCCCCACCTGGAAAACAAGAAGTGTAATGTGTGTATGATTATGGATCGGGTTTTCACAATTCCCATTATTAGAGAAAGGGCGAGGATGACCACAATATATACCTTGGCCACAAATGGATATAGATAATTTGAAATGTAAATTACCTAGTTTGACTTCAGGTGCGGGAAAATGGATTAATGAGTTAGAAAGAATAACATTAGCAAAAGGTGACATAAAAGGCCTTCTGGCAGCCTTTCTATGGGAGAGGGCTGATGACATTTGGAAATGAGCATGATATGCGTCTGTGACTGCACATGACATGACACACAATGGAGTGCCATTTAACAATTGCAGAGCAGATGTGTGGCGGGCGCTCAGAGTACAATATCCCGATACATCAGACATGGGTGCGATTATGACTAGGAACATGGGCGAGGATGAAGATACTGTTGCCTTTATTCAAGATATTCAAGAGTGATGGTGACTCGAGACAAGAGAGCTGTGGGATAAAATGGTGGCATTAATTTACCACATTTTATGTCAAAGACTGCCCTAGCCAGTACAAAGGCAAATGATGAAACAGGTTGGGATGGAAGCTAAGCCATGGCCAGAAATACAATTGACTATCGTGCACCATTGCCGATTGTTACAGGAGAAGAATAAGAAGAAAGCTAAGACTAGAATGCAAGAGGAAACAAAGTTAGTTCAGAACAAATTGTCAAAGATAGCCATAGACGGAGCGGTATTGATGAGTGGTGAAGGTGTGGCGGCACAAGAGATGCAGCCAGCGTAGGAAGGCAATGTAGTATACCTTATGGATCAAAGTAGGTATAATATTTGGCCAAGAGGGAGAAGGAATGGACCTAGGTGAGGAAGAGGGGGATTCCAGAGCCCCCAAAGATATAATGGCGGACAGCCACAACATTGTTGGAATTGTGGAAGGATCGGACACATAGCTAGAACATGTAGAAATAGAGGAGGTATGCAGCAAAATGTTCAAGCTCCAAGAGTGGGGATGAGCCATGTTCCACAATATAATATAAAACCACAGGAGTATTATGCCCAAGGTCACACACAGAATCAGACACATACCTCGCCATCACAGCAAACACAGCAAGCTCCATTACAAATGCAATTGCCAGAAAGGCAGCCCCAGCATGTTCCTATGCAAATAGAGTAGGTACAAACTGAGCAAGCACAGACACAACAGGCCACGGTACTACAATGGAATACAAACACAGGAGTACTGCAAACGCCCATACCTAGATTAGGGAGTGTGACTGTGGTAGGAGACAATTCTTTCACAGGTACAGGGATGAATTTATATCCAAAATAGGATAGCCCACAGAGCGACCTGATGTGTTCAGTACTATCACTAACACCGGACCCCCAAGAGGAACCAAGGGTCAAGATATTGATAGGAGGCAAGACATTTTTGTTTCTTGTAGACACTGGAGCAACTCGTTCCCGTGTCCATGAGGGAAAATACCCAATGTCAGACTTTGTCATGAATGTGCAGGGATTCTCTGGGTTGATGAGCTTGGTTCCTTATACAGATGAATTACCAATCTCTATAGGAGAACACACCATGTCTATGCCATTATTATATTCTCAGCAGACAACAGTTAACATATTAGGGTGCGACTGGATGCCAAAATTTAAAACAATATCTTTTACTGACAAAGGAATAGTGTGTTCCACTCCAGGGATACATTACACAAATGTGAAAGAGTTTACATTAGCCTTTACAGGCCAGAAGGCATTACGAGGAGTACCTTTAGATCCAGAAGTATTTTGTGTGGAGTGACTGTTTTATTATCGTGGTTACCCAAGTTGGTAGGTAAAATATTGAGAATACCTGAAGAGTTTTTGTTCAGACCAGAAATACCTATGGATGAAGAAGGACAGGTCATCCCCTTGGAGTTAGAAGCAGCAGTGGTTAGAGAGGAAAAGGTGGTTGTCCATGGGACAGATGATGAGGGAAGAGGATGGAGTGCAGTGATAGCCCTCAGTGAAGTATATAGGTTGACAGACTTAACAGACAAAGAGCTTTTCACAGATTTTTCAGATGATGAGTTAGTATTTTTTATAAATCTCACTTATTGAATTAAAGTTGAGAATAAAGAAATACTGCAGAGAATGGCAATGGTAAAAAAGAAACCGTTATTTTTCCAGGAAGATTTAGAAAAAGTGCCAAATATTTTATGGCCTACTAGTCCATATGATGTGGGTCTACTGGAAGGAGTAGGAGCAGTTAAAATCAAGCTTAAACCAGGAACAATTCTGCCATGAACAAAGCAATATTCCATGTCCAGAGAAGCAGATAAAGGTAGTTTAGTTCCAAATCCTGCTACAATATTATGTAACATCTCATCTAAGGCTAAATATTTTAGTCACACATTTTAAAAACACACTTTTCTCAATACCCCTTCACGAAGACTCACATGATTTGACCTCATTTCTGTATAGAAATACCCACCTGAAACATATTCATTTGTCCCAAGGGTACTGTGAGTGCCCCTCGATCTTTAATAGGGTTTTCCAGATGGATTTGGGTAATGTTCAGCTCAAAAGTGCAATCATTCAGTATGTGGATGACATTTGTGTGTGCAGTGAGACAGAAGAAAGATGCAGAGAAGACTTAGTCCAATTCATGACCATATTAGCAGAGAAAGGATACAATGTAGACAAAGATAAATTACAATATTGTCAGAAAGACGTCCTGTATGAAGGACAGTTAATCTCTCAAGAAGTGGGAAAAGTGACTCCTGAAAGAGCAGAAGCAATTACGAAGACTTCAGAACCTTAAACAGTGAGGGAAAATCAACGGTTTACAGCCCTATGTAACTATTGCAGGGCCTGGGTTTCTGATTACAGCACATGTATTTGACCACTTCCTAAAGGACTTAAAGAAGCACAGGTGGACATGAGTCAGATAATATGGACAGATGAGATGACTGGAAGATTTGAGGAATTAAAAAAGGCAATCAGTAGAGCCCCTTTGCTAGGAATTCCAGATTATTATGAATAATTTGACCTATTTTCCTACTCAAATGGACAAGAGAATGCAGCAGTCCTCACACAGAAAATGACATTATGACATGGACAGAAACCATTGGCTTACTACAGTGGTATTTTGAGATCCAGTTATGAAAAGGCACTACCCTTGCGACCACGCTTTAGCTGCTGCTACATGTGCAATTGAAAAGATTCAACTATTACACTGAGTGTTCGGTAACATTATTTGTTGACCAAAACCAAAAAGTACACTGTCTACACAAAGAGCACCAGGATATGAGGTAACTATTTTGAATCCCGTGATCAAAATTGTAAGGTGCAGAATAGTGAACCCAGCAACATTCATAGTAGAAACAGTGGGGGGAGGATGATAATGTGCAAGACTGCACAAAGTATACTGAATTCTATGATGATATGCCCAGTTTTAGAGAAAATGCTCTTGCGGGGGAATTCTCTTTATTGACGGTTCTTTGAAAATTGACTATACAACAGGCAAAATGCATACTGGATCAAAAGAAGTAAAGCTGAACTGAGAGGGTGAATTTGAAGTATTCACAAGTGAGAGATTGCCTTTGTATTGCTCAGCAGAGGCTGCAGAATTAGTGGCACTTATCACCACACTTCAAAGAGGATGAGGAAGTGACGATATACTCTGACTCCACCAATGTGACATCATCTGTACACGCAGGTTTGTCATGCTGGAAGAGGAGGGGTTTTCCTCAGCGCAGAAAGCACACCAGTGCAACATGCGGCCCTATTGGATAAGCTCATTGAGGCATTGAGGCTCCCATTGACTGTCACAGTTGTAAAATGCGCAGCGCATACTAAAAGAACAGACATGATATCTTGCGGTAGTGAAACTGCAGATTTAGAAGCCAAAAGGGCAAACATTTCTGATTTTGAAGTGAAAAACATTAAACAGAAGGTGTACGATGGTAAAGGAGGGATTTAATATACTGTCTATTGTTCAGTTAATTGAGATACAACGTCGAGCCTCACAGGAGGAGCAAGACTTATGGAGAAAACGGGGGTGTTCTTTATTCCCCAATTAGGTGATCTGGAGGCAGGAAAGTACTGGAAAGCCAGTTATGCCTCTAGCGTTATTGAGGGTAGCATTGGAGCAGCTTTAATACACAGTGCATACGACTCAAGAGAGTCTTGCTGCTACAACTGCAGAAGATTGGTTTTCACCAAATGTATTAGAACATGTGGCATAGTTTATTTAAATTGCATTGTGTGCCAGAAATGTACTGCAGGGCACACTTTGTGAACAGTGACAGGAGCAATCCCTAGACCCAATGGCTCATTTCAGCACCTACATATAGATTATGCAGATATGCTGCAGACATGCAATGGCTATAGGTATATGCTGGTCATGGTATGTACATTTTCTAGATAGATTGAGGCACGTCCATGTATGCACCCCAATGCCACATGCGCTGCCAAGTTCCTTGTATGTGGGGTGTTTTCAAGATGGGGTGTGTGCAAGGTCCTGCGATCTGACAATAGACTGCATTTTGTAAATGAACTATTCAAGCAGGTTACTATTTTATTAGGTGTAAAGCACACATTCTCTTCTGCTAATCACCCACAGGCGAATGAGATTTGTGAACATTTAAACAGGTTACTTAAAGAGAGGATAGCCATCAATTTAAAAAAGGGGTGGTTACATTGCATACCACTTGCATTCATACACTGTGAAATCAGCATGGCTCAGATCACCACTTAACTCCTTATGTGTTGGTGACTGGACGCCGAATAAGAACCCCTCTTGCTATTCCAACTAGGTTTGAAACTGATGCCCACAGTGTTGCAAAGACATTAGGTGATGAGATGCATGATTGTCTGGCAACTATGACCACTAGTGTTTCTTTTATTTCTCAACAGATTAAGAACCGGAGGGAAGAGTCAAATAGGATTCAAGAAGAAAGCTAGCCAATTGATCCAGACTGTCTATTAAAGCAACCCAGTTTATATCCAAGGGACCAGGTGCTGGTGCACAGATTTGTTTGCACTTGAAATAAACCCCATTTTGAGGGTCCCTGTGAGATGGAAGAGGTTACTCCCACAGCTGTCAAGCTACAAGGAAGGTGAGCCTGGCTGCATCTACACATCATCACACCATACAAAGAAGAGACCTCGACCCCTCCTGCATCTGCTGACAGTGAAGCAAGGGAAGAAGTTCCATGCATGCAGACAGGACCGGCAACCAAGAGTAAAGAAAAAGAGTCTACGGAATAATAAAACACTTTTGAATTAAAAATTGACATTTCTTAAATCTAATAAGGAATTAATGGACTTGCAGCTATCCTGGAACCATTTTAGATAGGAACAAGGAACAATGTATTGATGTACCAGAGCCAAAAGAAAAGGAGCACACTGCATCTTCTATGCTGCCAATCGTGATAACATTGCACACATTCTTTTATGCTATTTTCACCTACATATTACAGCCTTACCCAGCTCTGATAAGACGACACATGGACATTGTGACATTTCTTGGCAATCCTAAAATCAATCATATTCTTTTCAGAATCATTGTCACAATTATCTTGCAGTTTTTGATATAGAAGTGTGCTTTACAAAAAATATATAACAAAATTACATATTGAATTAGAACAAGATGGGAAGGTTCAAAAATATAAGAGATGCAGTACTATCAAGAAAATCTATGTGATTTTCTGGAATAGTAATTGTAATTTCATTATGCATTATAATTTGTCTGTTCTTCCTTATTATGATGGCATTTAGACACACAATGATTACAAATTCAGACACAGTATGCGACGATGAAACAAAATTGTTCGACTTAAAAGAGATGCTGGTGAAGATAATGAAAGTATAAATACATATCTTGATAATTCAGCCCATTTAAAGATTAATATGTGTACCAGCACATGAAGAAGGTGGGAGAGAGAACTTCAGATGAAAGCTGCTATGTATGTTCTGTCATCACCTATGCCATGAACTCAGCCTGAACATTAATTGCAAGAGAAATGCCTGCACATGATGCAAAGTGCCTCAGCCTTCCAGCAGCATGCACAACCAGAGGACAATTTGAAGGAAAATGGGCCCTACAATGGTGAACAAGAAGAACATTTCCATACGAAGATGCATATGTGAAAACACAAAATATGGAAACAGGAATAGGCTGGACAAGCAAGAGGCTTGTGTATTCATCCCAAGGTGAAGAAAAAGTAAAGATTGTTGAAATGAAGAGGACGGCCTGTTCGGACATAGTGGAAAGAGAAGGAGTGCCAGGCTGCTGGGGGAGACCTCAGTTATTGTTGTATGGACGAGTTGCCACCAGTAAAGGTTGGGAAGAAGGAATGTTATCTTGCACTGCACACTTATTGAAGAAGGAATCAGTAAGCATAGTGCAAATAGTAAATGACATATGCCTGAAGTCATGTGCAAGGTATTCTAAACTGCTGACATGGGTTGACAATGAAGCGGGACCAGTGTCCATAGTACCAATATATAATGTGACAACATGCTCCAGGAACAAAGGCATGTTTCTGGTTGGAGATAATCGTAGTACCAGGAATTAATGAAGGAACTGGCGTGCTGGTGGATCGATATTAGGCCTGCAGATCCATAGCTTATATGCAGCTGGCCAAGAATTTGGGAGGAATATGTTATATTGTGATCATACATGTTCCTCCATTAGTTATTCCTCAAAGTGAACTTCATATTGATGAGTTCCCAAAAACAGATGAACATCAGAGGAGGAAGAGGTCACTTCAACTGCGCCGGCTGAAGAGGGAGAACTATTTCTCATCAAAGTCAATAGAAGCCTATAAAGACATACCAGATGAGCATAAATTATTCAGGAAGACGGCAATGATAATGACATCTATATTTATGCCAAGACTCCAGACTGAGGTGAATGCCAAGTGGTTACAGATCACCAGATGGGAGCTGCTGCAAACAATTAATGCAACCATATAAGGATGTAACTCAATCAAAGTCCTGCAGAATAGGTAGGTCCTGGACATAATTACACCAATGGAAGGAGGCGCATGAGCCATTTAGAGGAGCAGCTGTATACATCTGCAGGAGATCCCCCCCTCTACATTCCCTGTATTGGAGACATGAGACTGTATCTTGCCTGAAAACAGCTATCGTACCAATACCACAGCGAGTATTCGGAAGAAGATAGCCATTGAGACAACCCTATCGAAAGTACCCCCGAAGTGATGACAACCTGCAGGAGGAACTACCTAAAGGAATATGAAAAAGAGCTAAGTAAAAGAACTGATGATGTCATAAGAAAGTGTGCATGATGTCTCGAGATTATGAAGTAAGGCAATGTATGGATCCTAGAGGACAAATGACGATTCAAGGAATCGAATGAACTGTCAACGTGGAAAGAAGAAGATTACTTGTTAATAAAGTGAGGTAGAAAGCAGAAGTTCAATAAATGTACAGACGCTGAAACGTAAGGTAGATCAAGTCATCATAGAGGCTAGCTATAAGTAGTAAATAGAATGCAGGTTGGAGCCGTCATTGGACAGAAACTGGACATTGGTATCTTGAATTAAATATGCAGGAAACCATGAAGGGAGGGTATACCATTGTTTCATCAACAGTCATTTTTATGACTGTTTTTTTTACGAGTACACTTTGCCAAAATAATTCATTGACATTTTGGGGGTGGGGGAAGGGCAGATAAGGGGTTGTGGTGTCTGGAATAGTTAGAAATAGGTGGGGGAGGGTGGGCTGGTTGGGGGAACCCCCCAAAAATTAAAAATATACATGTCTATGACTTCTTTCAGAAAAATGTATTTGTAAAAATACCATTCGTAAAAATCACTGGTGATGAAATGACATAGAACCGAAGGGAGAATGGAAAGCTGTTTCGCAGTAGAATAGCAGGCTCATGGAGCTGCATGATGAGGCTGCCTGGCCTAAAGTCATGATCCTAGAAACCGAGGTCAGATATCTACACTGAAGAGGAACGAGTATGCAGAGGATGAGAGGATGAATCTTCTCACGTTAAGGTGCAAGAAAGAGCACAGAGGATGCCAAGTTTTAATTCATTTGGAGCATTTAAAACTTGCAAAATGGACCAGATCATGGTTTCCTGTCACGTGAGCCAAGGATGGAAATAGAGTTTGAACTTGCAATCCCAGACACGATAGCGAGTGCCCGCAGTCCTGTGCATTCCCAAAGACGAGAATACTCTACAAGGCCAAGTACAAAGACAATTTCATGGCAGAAGGCATGGGTGATGAGAGATGCTAGGCTAATTAGATGGTGAGGTAGCTTCATGAGGTAGCTTCATGTCCTCTATCCCTGCACCTGGGACTGGGCTTACATGCTGCTAATAGTCCGTATAACAAAGGCCCTTATAGCTTGTAAGACCAATGAGGAACTGTGTATCTAATGTTTCTAAAATTACATGTTTTAAGAGATAGGCATAGTTGTCCAACTGATAAAGGTCAGCCAACAACAATCCTAGCTCATATACAATTGTATATTGAGATTTTTCCTTTAACCAATCCCGACCCTTGATAGGTTTTTCACTATTGCCAAGTAGTATGACATCACTTTGACACATATTGGAGTATATGAATTGTATTGAGGGACTGAACGTACATCTGTTGATGTTCACTGTAACCTCCCTGTTTTAGCTAATTGTTAATAAAACAGTAACTTGCCATCTTCTTGAGTTTGTCTGGTTTTATGGACTCAGAATTATTCATGTGTAATCCCATCCCTTACATATGCATGTTCCTAAGGGACATAAACTGAGCCAAGTTCGGGCATTCTTGCTGTACATTCATACCTTCTCATGATGGAGAAAATGGAACCTGACAGAAGCAATAACTATGCTGACAACCCTGCATACGAAAATGGAGGATGAAGTTGATGAGACAGCAGGAGATGACTGGTTTTCGTCTCTGTTTTCATGGATTCCAACTTGGCTGGCCTTTGCTTTCAAGCTACGTGGAGCAATGCTAGTGTTGTTATTGCTATGATTCTGTCTTATAAGGATCATTTTGGGACAATGCCAGAAAACAGCCAAGAAAACTATTGGGATGAAGAAAATGATGGATATAGATGCTGAAACCGGTGAACACATTGAAAAACGAGAGCAGCAGCCATGGGAATATAAACAAAAGTGCACTGGCACCCCTGGAACAATGTTCTACTACCCTAAGGATCACAAGAAATATGTTGGATATTCTGTCCACCATCAGGGGATTGGTGCCATATGACCTGGAGTGTGGATGAACATATAATGAATGCAGGTCACCTGAGGGGGGTGACAAAGATATGGATCCCAAAGAAACCACAGTATGAAGAGAAGATGAAGAAGATTGAAGAGGAAAAAGTAGTCGAGTACTCGACCAGAGGGGGGAATGTATAGGAGCAGGTGGATATGTCATCCGTAGCTCCCGCCTCTTAACAGCAGGATAGGAGCCCTATGTGGGACACCAGGTATCATCCCAATACCAGATTGAGAGTATGAGAGACGATATGCACTTAGACAAACGTATTGAATGCACCCTTGCACTGAGAGGGTGGAAGGATGTCTGCACACACCATTGGACATCGTAGAGGTATAAGTCAAATCAGACAAGAGCAGAGTGATGTCATGAAGGAAAGATACAGAGATGTTCAAAAAAGATATGCAAATACTTAAATAATGAAGATGTAACTGGAGTAACAAAGAAAACATGTAATCAGAGATGATGAAATCTTATATGCAAAGAAGGCAAAGTAACCTGCTGACTAATAAGCGTATATATGCAGAAACGCAAGGAAGATGAGACATACAGAGGCTTGCTGAAGAAAAAAACATAGTGTGGCTAGGGCGGCCATGATAGAAAGATGGACGTCGGACTTGTGTCGAAACCAATGAAGCTACCTCAGAGATAGACCAGGGCTGCAGAGTCAGGAGACATTGGAAAAAACAGTATTGTGTGAGGAATAAAGCAGAGGCTATTGGCCTGGGATCAAGGATTCCACATCAAGAAATAATTGCAAGGTACGAGGAGAGTCAAAAGGATGAGACATCTACGTAAGACATATTTCTCTTAGATTAAGTAAAGAGGAAAACATCTGCAAGAGCCAAGTATTGGACAATTAAAGATGCAAAAAGCCTATACAAGGTGGAGTGAGCAAGTCTCTAGAGGTCGAGAGGAGCACAATTTTATCAAATAGCAGTAAATAAAACATCGAAATGGACAAAATTGTGATCTCCTCACCTGTGATTCAGAAGTCGAAAACAAGGGCTATTCATTAAGATCAAGATGAATAGAATGGTGTACCTACACTCACTTGAACCTCTCAGAACAGAGAACAGGCTGCACGTTCAACTACAAAGAAGAAGCCTTGGCTTGGGGCCTGACCAATGAGAGATGATAGACTAATTGGGCAAGTGGGTAGTAGTTTGACATTGTTCTCTGCATCTGAGTTTTGTTTTGATTACATGCCGCTAAGGAGCCGAAAGTCCAAGGTTGGGAGAGAATGCCAATCAATCAGGCCTATGTAGCAACATGCTATTCAGTGTTGCATAGGCCAACCCGCTGTTGTTATTGTGCGATAAACTGTATTTTACGTATTTATAGGTGGTTCTAGATGTGCCAACTGGATAAGGGGCATCGATTAATATTACTGATACTTACATGATATACAGGTATATATGTTCCCGTAACCAATCACTCCCTTCAATAGGTTTTACAGTTTGCCATGTAGGATCATGTCATAAATTAAACATATCGAGGTATACAACCTTTGTATAATCAAATTTGAGTGTGAGTGTGTGGACTACAGTTTGTTGTTTGTCAGATTGCCTTACGTTATTTTATGACAATAATAAAGTAGTACTTTGCTATATTCTTTGAGTCTGTCCGGTTATTTGGGTATGAGATCACTATTGGTAATTCCATCTAGCACACAAGACGCTTCAAGGTGCTAGAGCCAAGCTAACTTACCATCATTGACCGCAGGGGCAGATAAGTGGATTTATGAGCTGGAGAAAAGGATGGCAGGAATGACATTGGTGGGAGGGGATTTGAAGAGTTTACTTGCTCCGATATTGGGAGAGAAATCAGATGATGTATGGAAAAGAGCAGATTATCCCAATGCGACGGCACAAAATAGCACACATGACGTCTCGCCGTTTAACAAGGATCCACTGGCATACATACAGGAAATACAAGAGAGTTGGGACAAAAATATACCTGTGTTTTATGACATTTTATGCCAGGGTCTTCCCGCCGAAGTGCAAAAACAGCTAAAGGAAATTGTAGGGATTGAGATGAAACATTGGCCTGAAATACAGTTGAATGCTGTCCATTATTGTTGAATGAGGCACGAGAAGGAGAGGAGCAAGGTAGAAGAGAGGCAGAGTGAGGAAGCCAATTGGTGCAAAAGAAATTGTCAAAGATGATGGTAGAGAGAGTAATGATCTTGAACGTTGGGGGAGAAAATTATGAGCAGGAATATCAACAGCAGGGGGCGTGCAGATATTCCAGAAGGAGAGGAGAAAGTAACTATTACCCCAGGGGGAGGGTGTACGCACAGCGGGGAAGAAGGTTTTGGTTTGGAGGTGGATAAGGAGGAGATTATGGTCATAGAGGACCACGATTTGGAGGTTTTGGAGGTTTTGGAGCATAGTGTTGGACGTGCGGGAACACAGGGCATAATGCACAGGCGTGTCAGAGCAGAGGGACAATGAACGAAGGCTGACAGCAACCCAGCCCAAGAGGGGGCCTGCATTTCCCCTGCAAAATTCTGCACAGCCACAGCAAGAGCAGGACATATTCCAAAATAAACACCAGCAACCATTTCCACAAAACAACACGCAGCCACAGACGCAACCACAGATGCACCAGACATCACTATAGCACATGCCCCCGATACAGCAGCTGCAACAGCCACAAGTGCAACAGCAATCACTGAATCCATCACAAATGCAAAAACAACTGTCCAGGAACATTGTGCCACAATCTCCATTACCCACAACAGAGGGTGCAGCAGTGTTGGGCAGGAATCCCTTTACAGGAACAGCGAAGAGCATTTCCCCCAATAGGAGAGCTCACAGAGAGGTTTGATGTATTCAGTGCCATCAGTATCTCCCGACCCAGAAAATGAACCCCGAGTGGGGGTGGCAATATGGGATAGGACATTCTCTTTCTTAGTTGACACCGGGGTGACAACATTTTGTGTCTTGGAAGGAGGGTTTCCACTGGCACAAATAAACTTAGACACACAAGGGTTCTCTGGGGCTATGACAATGGTTCCATTCATAGAAGACCTACCAATAACAGTGGGAGAGTATACAATGGCTGTGCCATTGCTGTATTCTCAAAAGACACCAGTTAGTATATTGGGAAGAGACTTCATGAGCAAGTTAAATATGACAATTTCATTTACTGGGTAAGTGATGTTTTTTTTTTTATAACGTATTTTATTGGTGTTTTGTATTAAGTGCATACAAATACAAACATATGAACTAAAACAAATGAACAAAACAATGACAGTCTTCATATGGTACGGTGCATATCTCTCGGGTGGGTGTTATGGAATAAAGTTCGGATGTCTCGGGAAGCTGGGAGGGTCTCGAGCAGGGATCATCCTCTCAATGTTAGTGCAATGGATCAGATGTAACGAGGTGTTGGGGGTTATCAAGGGGGCTTGTGATCTGCACTGAAGCATATATCTCTCAGGAGGGCCTTCCAGGAGTCTAAGGTGCCACTCGCCATATCTCCACTGGAGTTGGATCCATCTTGCCAGGCCCTGGTTTCGGCTGCTGTCCATCTCTCCATTTCCCTCAACCAGTGTTCGTGTCTGGGGCCGGCTGGCATCTTCCATGCCATAGCTATGGTTCTTTTTGCTAGAATGCATGAAATGTCCATCAGCTTTACAAGATGCTTGAGTTTTCTTGGTCTAGGATAGGTCCCCAATAAGCATTCCCCTGGAGTCCACTCATATCTTTCCATTCCAGCATCTGTGCAGGTCTGTTTGGCTTTGGACCACAGTGCGATCGCTTTAGTACATGTCCAGAACATATGGATCAAATCTGCTCTGTCGTTTCCACACCATGGGCATGCCGGAGAGGCTTGTTTGTTGAAGGAGGCCACCCTGTGGGGAGTCATATATGTTCGGTAAAGGACGTTCAGCTGAATCTGTCCAAATCTGGAGTTTCTTGAGACTTTTTTGGGATAAATTAATACTCTCTCCCATTCCTTGTCTGTGAGCGTGGTTTCGAGATCTGCTTCCCATCTCGCCTTCAATGCCTCACCTTTGGGATTGGGTTTATCAGTAAGTCTGTTGTGGAGCCTGGAGATAGGTCTCCAACCATCCGTAAGGTCGTGCATTTCTTGGAGCAGCAGGTCTGGGGTGGGTTCCTCTGGCCAGCTGTTCCACTGTTTCTTGGCAGTTCGTTTAATGCGATGGTAGCAGAGAAACTGGCCACTCGATAGCCCCTCATTGGCCTGTAGTGTCTCAAAGTCTCTAAATTCTCCCTCTTCAAACACATCCCCCCATGTGTAGATGCCAGCTTCTTCCCATCTTCTTGCTGTGGGTAGGTCTGTCTCTGATTTGCACACGTCGACCAAAATGGGATTGTCTGGGGAGTACGGGTGTTTCACCTGCCTGATGTAGCAGGTTCTGGCCCATATCTGCCTACCAAGTTCAACGACCAAGGGGGCATCAGGGGAGTGTCGGAGAGGGTTCCATAGGCTTTCCTTGGGTGTTAATTTAGTAGAAGATTGCCTCAGGAGTCCCAGCTCGGCCGACGATTCATCCGAGAGCCACTTCGGGATGTGGCTAAGCTGTGCCGCTAGGTAGTACAGCTGAAGATCCGGAAGTTTTATTCCTCCCTCCTTGTGTGGGAGGGATAGGGTAGCCAAAGACAGTTTGTGCCTGTGAGGTCCCCACAGAAAGTCCCTTATGAGTGCCTCTAGCTTTCTGAAGAAGGGTGGTCTAACGTAGTGGCATATGTTCACAAAGAAATATAGGAACCGGGGAGAATCATCATCTTGATAATTGCTGCTCTACCTACCATTGCCAGTGGGAGTTTGGACCAGAATTTCATGGATCGGCGAAGGCCGGTTATTGCAGTTTCCGTGTTATGTTGGTGTGTGAGCATCGGAGTGTGGCTCACGTTAATTCCTAGGTACTGGAACTTGTCAAGTTGCCACTTTATCCCTATAGCTGGGAGATCAGTCTCTGCTAGTCCTCTCAGACCGGCCAAGGGAAATGCTGAAGATTTATGTCTGCTGAATTGTATCCCAGAATATTTCGCGTAGTTGTCTAGTACCTCTAGTGTGATTGGTGCGTTGGCCTTGGGGTCTTTTAAGTATAAAAGTGCATCATCTGCGTATAGCGAAATTATGTTATAGACATTGCCCACCTTGATGCCAGCGTCGAAAAATTGTTGCCTGAAGTACATGGCAATCGGCTCCAGGCCCAGTACATATAACATAGGCGAGAGTGGGCATCCCTGTCTTGTGCCCCTCTGTATTTTCCAAGATTCGGATACAATTCTGCCTGTCTTTACTCTCGCCGTTGGGGTGTTGTATAGTACCGAGATCCATCTAATGAAGCCCTCGCCAAACCCAAATCCTCTCAGTACCTCAATAAGCCACTCCCAGTAGATAGAGTCGAAGGCCTTGATAGCATCAAGTGAAAGTACCGCTAGATCTTCATCGTTCTCATAAGTTTCTGCCATAATATGTTGAAGCCTTCTCAGATTAGCTGTGGTGTTGCGTCCGGGAACAAAACCATTTTGGTCTTTTTGGATTATGGACCCCAGCACTCTGGCGAGTCTACCAGCTAGTATGGAGGTGAGATTCTTACTGTCGTAATTTAGCATGGCCAGGGGGCGATAGGAGTCACAATCGGTGGGTGGTTTGTGTGGCTTGAGCATGGGAATAATTATTGTCTCCTTCATGGTGTTGGGTAGGACCCCATTTACGTAGGCCTCTTGATAAACTTCGTGTAGGATTGGGGTGAGGGTAGATTCATATGTTTTATAGAATTCAGACGGAAGGCCGTCACTTCCGGGGGCCTTGCTGGTGGCGAGTGATCTGATTGCTCCTTTCACATCTTCGGCCGTGATTTCTATCTCTAGTTCGTCTCTCTGTTCATTGGTTATCTTGGGGAGGCCTATATCTTCCAGATTATCTATGATTTCATCGTTAGGAATTTGTGTATCGTGGGTATACAACTTGGAGTAGAATTTAGCGAATGCATCGTCAATTTCTATCTGCGTCCTGTGAGAGGACCCTGCCTCGTCCAGGATCTCCGTTGGAAGATGCTTGGGGTGCTCTCGCCTGCACAGCCAAGCCAACAATCTACCAGGTTTGTCCGATTCTTTGTGGGACCTGGTAGTGTATGTTGCATAGTTGAATTTCTCTAATCTGCCCCAAGAGGATTGGCAATTCTCGTGGAGCTCTTACAGCTTCAGTTCAACCTCTGGATTGATGTTGGAGGTAGATTCCAGGCGTGATATCTCCAGTTCCTGTGCCTCAAGGGATGCCTTTAGTTGCCTGCGGGTGCCACCAGCGTTCGATATTATCTCACCTCTAGCCACCACCTTCATGGCTTCCCACAACGTGCTCCAGGAAGATACCGAGCCCTTGTTGATGTCGATATATTCTTCTAGTTTTTCAGCGAGGTCCTCTCTGAACTCTGGGTCCTCGAGGGCCGCGACAGGCATCCTCCACATGGGGATTGGGGGTCTGGGCTCTTTGAGCTGCCATTGCATGATCAGTGGGGAATGGTCGGAAACCGATCTACCTAAGTACGCTGAGGTTTCTGCCAATGGTATTTGTTCTCTATCAATAAATAAGTAATCAATTCTTGTGTGGACTCTGTGTGGAGCTGAATAATAGGAATAGACCTTATCAATGGGATGTTGTTCCCTCCATATGTCCACCAAGTTGAGTTGCTCTAGTGTTTCTGCCAGGGCGCATGTTGCTGGGTTCCTTGTTTGGGGAGGTGGTATTGATCTGTCCATAGCAACATCCATAACACAATTGAAGTCTCCACCCCATATAAAAGTTCTGATTCGGTGGTGTGCTAACTTTGCACTAATCATTCGGAGGTGCGATGGTATCCCATGGTGTGGGAAATATGAGTTAACTAAGCAAATCGGAATCTGCTCAATAGTGCCCCATATGATCACAAATCGTCCTTCTTTATCAGACTCGCATCCCTGTAGTTGGAAGGGGACGTTCGGGTTTACCCATGTGAACACACCCCTTGCGTATTTGGAGTAGGGGGATCCCCTCACGGTCCCATCCCATCGGTCCGCTAGTTTGGCCATGGCAACTTCTGTGAGGTGGGTCTCTTGTAACATCGCAATTGAGACTTTCTTCCTTTGGAGGTAAGATTGTATGCAGTTCCGCCTGAGATACGAGCCCATCCCCCCCACATTCCACGTCATCACGTTAAATTGTGACGCCATTGGGTCGATGTTTTGGGGCCGGCAGGAGGCTCCATCCCTGAGGCCTGGTGTGGCGACGACCCGTGATCAGGGGGCCGCAGGCAGGGATGCTCTGGTTCCCTGCTTCCTGTATCGTTTCTTGCACCCGACACATGTTTCGTCGGCAGCATTGATTTGAAGACTGTGTAACTGTTGGAACAAATAACAAAACTCAAACTGGTGCGCCCAGCGACTACTTTTTCGTCGTGGTGCTCAGGCGCTCTCGAGCCGTCTAAACCCATCCGGGATTCAGGCGCGAGTTGGGTCATGCAGTAACCTGGCCCGACCGGGTTATTCGCTGGGGGTGGGGCTGGGGCCCGGCAAAGAGGCCGAACGAGGGCCGTTTCTATATGGCATACTGTAAATTGGATTACCTTCTGGGATCCGGCTTCTTATATTTACTGTGAACTTTCACTGCTGTATATGTCCTGTTTAAGTAATCTGAGGAGCTTAGTCCTTGTTCCGTGGAGCGTCTCTGCCATCGGCAAGATTATTATCTTCTAGCCACATGTTGGCGGCCTCTGGGTTTTCTAGGAATACCGCTCGTCCTTTATGAATAACTTTCAGACGTGAAGGGTAGAGCAACCTGTACTTCAGGTGTAGTTGGCGGAGCCTTGCTTTGATCGGTACGAAAGAATTTCTCTCTCTCTGTACTTTCTGGGTGTAGTCCGGGTAGATGGTTATCTTAGAGTCCCCTCGTTCAATAGGGCCTTCTTCCCTGGAGTGTCTTAAAATAGTTTCCCTATCTTGAAAGTTTAGTATTTTTGCAATAATTGGTCGGGATGCGAACCAGGTGGGGGCGCTTCTGGAGGGACCTGTGGGCCCTTTCGACCGCGAATCCCTGTGTCATCATCCCGGCTCCAATCTCCTGCAGTAACAGGTTTTCTACGTAAGTTGTAGTGTTTGAGCCTTCGCTTCCCTCCAGGAACTCCCAGGATCCTAATGTTGCCCCGTCTAGCTCGACCTTCAGCCTCCTCTGCCCTCTCTTCCAGTACGTTTAGTTTCCTCTTCAGTTCGGCAACCTCAGACCGTAGGGTTGCGGCTGCCCCGGCCGTTTCTTCTGATGAGTTCTCAATGATCGTCACCCTTTCCGTCAAGTTCCGTGCGTCCTGACGAATGAGTTGAATGTCTATTTTAAACTCATCTATTTTGGAGTCTATGTGGGTCCTTAATGAAGCAATAGCGTCCAATATTTGGGAGTGGTTATCTGTGACTTCCCCCTCACTTGTTTGGGTGTTTCCGGAAGCACCAGATCTAGCCTGAGTGGGGGTTTTTGGCTTGGCAGAAATAAAGGAGTCCATGGTGGCTGCTTTAGCTTTATTCCTGGCGGCCATATTGGAGTAACAATAGTGATGAATCTGGGGCTCTGCAGCTGGGTTGGTGTTGGGGGTAGAAGTTTACGTCCCTTCTGTGGGGCCTTAGGTAGAGTTCCCAAGGTTACTATGGCCTGAAAGTTCAGTGCTGATGGTAGGGAGCGATTAGGAGTGTTTATCAGTGGCTCTGCGTGGTCTCCCAGTCTCAATCATACAGTCCCATAAAACTGCTGCTCCTCTGGCACCATTATCTTCCCCCCTATCTTGAGGACTACTGGTAGTGGTGCCCCTGTGACTCCGCGATTGGGTTAGTGGTGGTGGTGGGGTTAGACACCCCACTTGCAGGGTTTTGAGAAGGGCTCCCCAGGGGTCTGTGCCCAATAAGTTCAAAGCAGGGGGCTGGGGGTGAGCTGGGGTACCTCTCTTGGATGCTGCGGGGGCACTCGCGGTCTGTCGTGCAGGCTTAAACGGCTGCTTCTTCCGTGGCGCTGGCGTTCTTGTCCCCTGGTGTCTGGCTCGCGGGGAGATTCAGGGGGGAGAAGTGCCGCCATGTCCACACTCCCGCACTCCCATCGCCGAGTGGCTGCAGCGCAGGAGTCGGATGTGGCTCCTGGGACCGTGTACTCCTTCGTCGGGCTGCTCATGGCGCCGGTGGTGTCCGCGTATCACAGACTGGGGATGGCACGAAGGTCTCGCTGTGACGGTCTTCGCGCAGTGAAGGGGCCGCCGGGCGAGGGCTCAGGAGTCTGGCGCTAGCTTCAGTCTGATGCCGCACGGGAGGTCTCGCCCCGATGTGGGATCTCCGGTCCACTCCTCGCTGCCGCCCACTCGAGCAGTGACTGCTGGCGGAGGTTCTTCTCCGAGGCTTTGCTACATGGCGTGCGGCGCCATCTTGGATTCTTGTGGGGCGTGGGGAGTGCGGTCCGGGGCCGCTGGTGTCGCCACGGGAGTCCGATTTCCTGATTAAACAAGCAGAGCTTGTCGGTATCAGCTTACCCCACCACCGTGATCATTTTCTCTGGTTGCAGCTTGGCTTGTGCCGGCGAAAAGGATCTAGAAATGGCGTCTCGGCCGGAGCTCGATTGATCAGAGTCTGTACGCCATCGGCTCCAGGACTCGCCCCCCACTGGGTATGGGATGAAATGTTCAACACCAGGCATGGATTATACAAAAGCAAGGGAGTTTGTACAAGCATTAATGGTCAGAAAGCATTACGAGGGATGATGGTAAATGCAGAATTGTTCTTTTACAGAGTACAGGTTTTGCTAGGATGGCTTCAAGAATACGGATACATTGTTACCATTACCCACAGAGTTTTTGTTCAGAGTACCCACAGATGTGGAAAAGGGGGAAGTAATGGTGATACATTTAGAAGCAGCAGCTGTGTGAGAGGACAGAGTAGTGTTACACAGGACAGACAAGGAAGGTGGCAAGTGGTGCACAGCCATAGCGCTAGACTCCACACAGTATTTGAGTGACATGACAGATGATGAGCTATTTGAAGATGACAATACAGATGATGAAGTACTCTTTGAGATTTCGATTCCATACTAATTGTAGATACATTACAGGGCAACCTCTCAGATAATACTATTGTTCAAAAATGTACCATCGTTTATGCAACAAAATTGTACCAAGTGTACTATGGACTAGTGGTCCTTTACGATATAAGTCTGCTGAAAGGAATTGGAGCAGTATGAATAAAATTGAAGGGGGGAGCAATCTTACCCCAGGTTAAACAGTATCCCATGTCTAGGGAGTCAGACAAATGCATTTATGAAATGATTGCCACCTTGATGTGGCAGGGTTTCTTTGTGCCGTCTGAATCCCCATGTAACATGACAGTGTACCCAGTGAAAAAAGTGAAAGGAGGGTACGTAGACTCTCAATATCTTACAGCGTTTACTTATCACAGCATTAGGCTCCAACACACAAGACACCCACAGGGGTACTTTGAGTCCCCAACTATCTTCAACAGAGTGCTACAGATGCACTTAGGAAACATACAGGTACCCAGTAAATGTATACATTATGTTGATGATTTGCTAGTATGCAGCACCACAGAGGAACAGCGCAGAACAGACTCAGTGATGTTGTTAACCTTATTGGCTGAGAAGGGATACAAAGTGTACAAGGAGAAATTGCAGTACAGCCAGAAAGAAGTATCATATTTGGGCCAGATAATATCAAAGGAAAGGAAGAGGCTGACGCCTGACAAAGCAGAGTCAATTGCGAATATGCCCTGCCCAGGGACAGTGAAAGAATTACAGCAATTCCTGGGGCTATGTAACTATTGTCATGTGTGTACAGCACATATATCCCGCCCCTCTTAGAAGGACTGAAGGAAGCACAGAAAGAGAAGAGACCCATAATGTGGACAGACAAGATGGTTAATGTATTTGAGGCACTGAAACAAGTAATATGTACATCTCCCGTGCTAGGAATACCAGATTACAAGGAAGAGTTTTACTTATTCTCACATTTGAATGGATACGTGATGATGGCTGTCCTCGTGCAAAAAACCTCAATGGGGCAAAACCCCATGGCATATTACAGTGGGATCTTAGATTGAGTGATGAGAAGGCATTCCCAATGTGATCATGCTCTGACTGCAGTAGCCTTTGCAACAGAGAAATCATCTGCAATAATGATAGGCTGTGCAATAACATTGTATGTGGAGCATGCCCTCTTTTCCAGCCACTCTTACTAGACAGTGAGCATCTGGATAGATTATAATATCCAACCCATCAATAAACATTGATGTCGCACATTGAATCCTGTAAGATTCATTGCTGAACTAGTAGAGGGAGGAGAATGGGTTCCAGACTGGTCTACAAATAAAGACATTCATCACGACGTACCCTCAGTGAAAGAAACAAAGTTAGAGCGGGAGAGATGGTCTTCATTGGTGGTTCATCGATGATTGATCAGAGCATGGGTTTGAGACATTCGGGAGCAGCAGTGATAAGGGGTAGCAGCGATGATTTTGAAATTGTGGCAAGTATCAGAATACCAGCAAATTCTTCTGCAAAGGTAGCTGAGTTAGTTGCCATGATATTAGCATTCAAAGGGCCGAGGACCAGGTAGTGATGATATATTCAGACTCTGCCTATGTGATGTTCACAGTAAACTCAGGACTGTCACAGTGGAGAAGGAGGGGCATATCCCCCAGTGACTGCCATGGTGAAATGTGCAGCCCATACTAGGGGCAAATATTTAATTTCCCATGGCAATGATGCAGTAGATGCAGAAGCAAAAAGGGTAGCATATTTCCCACAAATTGCAGATATATCAATTGCCCCACACAAAATAATGCTCAACATGAAGGTACAGGAGGGCCATAATGCCTTACCATTGACACAAATCGTGGAACTGCACGGACGCGCACCTCAGACAGAACAGGATTTGTGGCCAAAACAGGGATGCTCACTATCCCCCGCAAATTTGGTATGATGGCAGAACAGCACAGAGAAACCTGTAATTCCCCTAGAGTTATTTACAGTAGCATTAGAACAATTACACTACTCAGCACACACCACAAGGAAATATGTGGCAGCAGATATTTCAGAGGAGTGGTTCATTCTGAACCTGCATGAACACATTGTGAATTTTGTTGTTAATTGTGCCATGTGCCAGCAATATACTGCTGCACACACTTTGAGAGGGGCAATACCCCACCCTACAGGCCCATTTTGGCATCTGCATATAGACAAAATTGTAATGGTCACCAATACATGATCATGGTGGTTTGTCCCTTTTCACGCTGGATTGAAATTGCATCATGTACCCATGATATATGATATGATATGATATGATATGATGTGATATAATAAGTCATTTATAACATGCCTGTACACAAGTGTTTCTAGGCGCAATAATGCAGATGCCAAGTCAGCTGCTAAGTAATTCATACATGAGGTGTTTCCCCAATAGGGAGTGTGCAAAGTGTTGCGGTCAGATAACAGACAACACTTTGTAAATTAACTATTTCAGAAGTAACACCTCTGCTTGGCATGAAGCACAAGCTTTGGCCAACCTATCAGCCCAGGCCAACGATGTTGTAGAACACCTAAATGTCCTATTGAAGAAATGCCTTGCAAAATCAAGAAACACATTAAATACAAATTGGTTGCATTGCCTTCCACTGGCTCTTTTTTCCTTACTCAATCACCCAGGCTCAGACCACCATCTCACGCCCCATGAAATGGTGATGGGCAGAAGGATGCACATCCCCATTGCTCCTCCCATCTGTGCTCCATTGCATGCAGAGAGTTCTGCGACCGTGCGAGGTGATGAGATGCTTGATTTTTTAACCGCGTTGACTGAATGTCTGAAATGTACTTCTCGACAGATCAAAATTTGGCAAGGGAGCCAAGAAGCAACCAACAACAGAGAAAGAATTGTATATTTAAATACTATGATACCCCCTAACAGCTTTTCCAGATTTTCCAGATTTTCCAGCTTTACAGCTTTTCGCAGGTGATTTAATATGTGTACGTAATTTTATTTGCAAGTGACACAAGCCACGATTTGAGGGTCCATATTCTGTTCACCATGCAACCCCCACTGCAGTAAAGGTGCGCAGAAAGAAAGCGTGGGTGCATATAGGTGATATCAAAAAGATATATAGGCAAGGCTCTCTGTCGGACAAAGAGAAGCCAGATGAAGAAGAAGAAGAGGTGACCAGACCCGAGGCAAGAGTGAGAGCTGACCAGCAACACAACATGTGACATTGAAATAAAAGACACTGGATTTTTCACGAGCAAAGGAATCTGTCACTTTACTATCTCAACGTGTGCAGAGAAGGAGATATTTGGAGAAAATTGCCTCCCTCAAGATGATTGGCACATATTTATTTTTATTCTTTTTTTGTTGGTTTGCCTAGACAATCGCAGGAAGATTATTTTGTGATAATAGTATTAATGGAGCTGTTAATATGAGCAAAGATACAACACAAGTTAAAAGAGATGTGGTTAATGACGAATACCTTCTGAGACAACACTTTGAAGGTCATGCTAAAAAAAATAGATAACCTTTGGTACAGGCATATGGCCATGGTGGGAAGGGAAAAATCAGATGAAAACAGTTTTGTCTGCTCACTCATTCTGTACACCTCGAGTGTCTCCAGACTGTTTGTGGCCAAGGAAATACCAGTAACCAGGGCACATTGCTTAAATCACATTGCATTCTGGAAAATAAGGGGACAATTCCAGGGAAGTTTGGCTTCCATGAAATGGATGAGAAAATCAGATTCCTTTTATGGTGATAATTCTATCAAAGAAAAGAAAATGGTGAACAAGGTTATGAAATATACACTTTCGGGCCACAAAGGGGTAAAGTAACAGTAAGTGACCATCCATTGTTTAAATGTACTGAAAATCAAGGTAAAGAGATACCCTTTGCTGGGATAGACCACAGTTACACATAGGAGAGGTATTTGAATCTTGGGGCTGGGTATAAGGGATATTAGGATATAGAGCAGAAGCACTTATAGGATACTCATGGGGACCTGTAGAAAATTGTAATAATATTTGCCTAGAAGAATATAAAAAATATGCCAGACTGTTAACATGTGTGGAGCACAAAGAAGGGCTAGTGCACCTAACAAGGTTAGAAAATCCATTACTTTGTTTCAGAAACAATGTCACAGTGCGGATAGGGAACAATGTAGGGTGCAAACGCGTCATGGATATGCCAGGCATGAAAGTAGGCACAGCAGTACTAATGGACCACTATTGTGCCTGTGGTTCATAGGCTTATATGCATCTACTGCAAAATTGGGGTGGCACATGCTCACTAACAGTGTTACATATACAGGCACTGGTGGTGCCTCAAAGTGATGTGGTTCAAAATGGAGACTACCCTATGGTGGAAAAGGAACGGAATGATAAGGTATACAAAACACAATAAGGGAAAATGATCTTTCTGCGGCATCTGATGACGCAATGGATGGCTATCCCATCTGAACACAGGCTGTTTAGTAAGGTGTCGATGTTCTTTACATCCCTTATTGCCTTTAGCTTGCAAATAGCAGCATATGCTAAGTGGTTGTATATACCAAGATGGGAGTTTCTGCAGGCCCTAAATGCCACCAATAAAGGGCTCAATGCAATTAAGGATGAGCTAAGAGTTATCAGGTTTAAGACTCTGCAAAATAAGTATTTCTTCGACCTCCTCACTGCCATGGAGGTAGGGGTTTGTGCAAACACCGGCTCAAGCTGCTGCACATTCACAGCAGCTCATGATGAGCAAAATGGGAGCTTGACAGAATCAATCATTGCCCTGTAAAAATATCTGCACATAAAAATGGTCCAGGAAACCAGTGAAGTTGAAGATGAGGACTGGTTTACAGCTCTGTTCTCATGGGTGCCTGCCTGGGTAGGCATCATGTTCAAAATACCACTAGCAGTACTTGTATTGGTACTAACAGGTCTCTGCTTCATGCATTTAATATTATCACAGTGCAGGAAAACTGTGGAAAAGGTTGTAGAGCAGCACATGATGGTGGTGATCTTCGGTAATGATAAGATGGTACACATCCACACTCAAACAGATGAACCACCTCAAATGCACGCCATCGACTGACCTATTGGACCCCTAGGCACTAGGTTGGAGCCCCCTGTTGAGTTGACCCTGAAAATAATACCCAGGACTGGGTTGATTATCAAGGAGATGGAGACTGTTGCTTCATGGTATATGGCCGTAGGAGTATGTAGAACAAGGAGGTAGCTTGAAGGGGGTGAGTAAAATATGCATACCTAACGATGGATTGGAAAGGATGAACGAAAGTGAAGGTGTGGTCAATAAATTGACCAGAGGGGGAGTGTGATAATGGAGATGAGAGTTGGACCAGGTCTGACCATGCCCCACCTGTTCCCAATCATGAATGAAAGTATATGCTGAGAAAGGTTCAGTAAACTGTTAGTAAAACACCAATGAACATGCAGCCGCTATAAGAGTGGAATAGATTGTGCGGCACTGAGTAAGGAGAAGAAGTAGTTTGCATTCACAGCAGTAGAGAAAGGTTGCAGAAATACCCAGACAGGATTACACAAAAGTAATATAGAGATGGATAGGTAGGGAGAGGTTGCAGCATACATGGGTAGGGAATAATTAAATTGGTGACATGCAAAGACACAAAGAAAACTAATATGGCGAAGAAAGAACAGGAGTACTGCCCTTACTTAGATCAGACTCTACAAGGCCTCTATTCTGAAATACTGCATCCTGATATAAATTCCTTAACACAAAGTTCCAGGCCTCACGAGGCTCAGACAGCAGCCCCAAGCATCAAGGTTAGTGCACCGGGGGGAGATCTGCTTAGAAGCTGAACTCGCACCAGATAGCGTTTCCCAGATCACACAGCACACAATTAATAAGTTAATTAGTTCTAGTTGGTAGCAGTGAGAAACGCACACATCCCTTAAGGACAGGTGCAAGCAACTACCATGTCAATTAATTCCATAACGAATGAGTACATATCGCCCAAGTGTCCGCCAAAGGAAAGCACACATGTTAGAACAGCAGAAAATCCAATAAATAGATGAAGCTGAGCTCTGAACAGTGGTTCTCTACCACATGACCAAAACAATGGGCATTCATTCCAGGCCCAATTAGATAGTACACCTGTTAGTACATTCAGACACCAAGACGACATGGCAAGGCCACAAACATATGGGCAGATAAGGACTCAGGCCTGGGAATGAGAAGGGAGTAACTACTTTAAATTTGATCATTGCAGTTCGCCCATCCCTCCTTCCCGCCCACCTACACATGGCATCACATAACAGTGCCTGAGGCCGGATGAGCAAATAACTGGCCAATCACAACCTTATCAACTAATGTAGTAGAGTGCCAATCAATAGCATGGTAAATTGAAATGGATCATTTGTAGAAGGCTATACCTAGGAGGATTTATTAATTGTGAAGTGACCAATAGTAAAATGATTCACCTATAGGTACCTATATGTTCTATTTTCCACTAACCAATCCAGTGCTAGAGTAGAGTTTTTATGATGATTACTAACTATGACATCAGCTATGATGTATATTTGTTATAAAACCTTGTTGTTCCTGAGGTCATTTTGAGATTGTCTTTTGTTCACTCTCCCAGCGGCCATTTGTATATCAATCAAGCTGGGTGCACTTGGAGTTACTCCGTTATTGAGTTTTTCTTTTATTGGTATATTTGGGCCTCTCTTAACATCAGTGAAAAAACATTAGCTGAAGTGAAATTAAGGTTCCAGGTTAATACAACAAAATCATGAAATTCGACAGATGGTGGAAGATACTCCACCTAAACTATGAGCCCCGTGTTGTGCAACCTATGAGCAGAATGGTGACGTCACAAATGAAACCACAGTCAACATCATATAAGTCATCATTTATGACACCACTTGTAACATTTCCAATGACATCACTGGAACTCATAGTCTCTTTGGAACTCACTTCCCCCTTTCATCAGAAATTAATGTTCCTATCCTGCTTTCAAGAGACTTGTTAAAACCTGGCTGTTTGACAAATATGATTAACTCTTTACATCTCATTGTTTATTGCCTTATGTCTTATGTCTTTTAGCTCACTTGTACAAACGCTGTGATAAAACTGGGTCTGATTGTTACATAAATGCTAAAATAAAAATAAAATAAAATATACTACACTCACAGGTGTCCGTATTACTCATCCAAAACCAGAGATTTATACCACACGTTCAAAACATTATGTTATGGATGAGATCATTTATCGTTACCCAGCTGTTCATACACAAATGTTATCCTAAATACACAATATCTACAAACAACAACACAGCAGGACTATAAAAGATGTGTCAACCCTTGTACATATCATGTATTTGTATTTGGTTATTTATATAGCGCCCTTTCCCCACTTGTGTGGCGTCAATGCACCTTTTCCATGGTTTGAACGCCCTTGGTGACCATAGTCGATGTGGTTGGAAATTCTAGCAGGATTAGGTTAGATGCATGTGTGCATGTTGCCGTTCTAAGACTTAGGTGGCAGGCAAGGCACGAGTAGGCAGCCCAGTAGAGGTCAGACACATGAGTGAGTGCTCTTGAGGGTTAGAGATAGATTGCCATTGTTGAGGAGAGTCTATGTGAAGCCAGCTATACCGGATTTCTCTTGGGTGGTGGTTGCTGTATGCTAGTAACAGAGGTGTTGTGGTAAGTCAGGTGTTACAGTCTGGACGGCTATGTGTGAAATTAGAACAGATGTGCTTAGCCGTAGACGTGTTCTATCGTGCATGAATGTTTGGCCGTGCCTGCGGCCTGTGTTCACACTAGTGATGTGAGTTATACGTACCGTAGGATGCGAGATTGCTTATTTGTCGGGTCTATAATTGAGAGTCCTGTAGTGATGGGCCTAGGTTTCAAACTTTAGCCAGATTCAGCATGTAATAAACAGAGATGGAGTCAAAAGCTAGATTAGCGGATCCTGTACAGTGGGAGAAATAGTGATGTATCAAAGTGCCGTATGTTTAAGCATATGGCAGACCTAGATCGAGGCTATGCCTAGGTTTGAGGATTCTGTATAGTGGGAGAGAGAGATCTAGGTATCACCCAACATTATGATTCGTCATCTAGTAAACTGAGGTGGAGGCTGCACCTATAGTTGGGAATCCTGTATGGGCCGGCAGCCCAGATTTCACAGTGCAGGAGGTCTCAGCATATAATGAACAAATGGAGGGGGCTGCACCTTGATTGCTGTAGGTGGAGGGGGTCCTAGGCTTCAGAGGCCGTATGTTTTTCGGCCTATGGTATAGTGGTATCAATTATCTGACAGTCATCAGTGGTTTGTTGTGCCAAGCTTGGGGAGTAGGTTTATGGTGGGCGGTTGCTAGTGTTTGGAGTTTCCCTGGATGGGCGATGCGGGTTAACAGTGGCAGTGAAAAGATAATGAATGATGTGCATGTGCTAACCTGGGCCACCTATCTGATTGTTAATCGTCTCTGATGTGGACTGGTGGGCAGGGGTGCAGTGAGGTTGATGCGAGTGTAGCCACAACAAAGGCTGCTGGCTTAGCTGGGGTGCTTGTCGGGTGGGAATGTTGTTGTGGGTGGGTTGATGGTGGACCAGGAATGCCACAACAAAAGCTGCTGGCTTACCTGGAGTACTAGTTGGCAGGCCATGTTGTTGAGCGGTGTGTGGTGGTGTGTTAGATGAAACCACTGCAAGAGCTGCCGGCCCTTGAGTTGTGATTGAAAGCAGTTGAGTTTATTAGTGGTGTATTCACGGAAGCAGTGGCTTAGGGGAGTATTGGGAAGAGGCAGATTTTAAGGGCCTTCCTGAATTTAAGGTGGTTTTCTATGTTGCGAATGTGTAGGGGGATGGAATTCCAGATGGTTGGCGCTTGGACGGAGAAGGAGGAGCCACCAAGTCTTATTCAGCTGTGCAGTGGGATCACTAGGCGAAATGCATTTTGAGATCTGAGGTTCCTGGAGGGTTGGTATAGGACAATTGTGTCTCACAGGAATTCATTGCCAGTGTTGTGGAATGCGCAATGGGTGATACACAAGGCTTTGAAGGTGGTGCGTGGAGCAATAGGGAGCCAGTGGAAAATTCTCAGGGTAGGGGCGATGTGTTCTCTGGCGGGAAGGTTAATGAGCAGGCGTGCTGCCGCATTTTGGATTCTTTGCGGTTTCCATAGTTGGGATGCGGGGACTCCTAGGTAGAGGCAGTTTGCATAGTCAAGGCGGGAGAGGATAATGCAGTTGATAGTCGAGAAGCGGTGGGGGTAGGTGAGGTAGGGGAAAATCCACCTGAGGAAAGAAACAGGTTTTGGATACGGTGGTGGTGTGTTGAGTGAGGGATAGATCTGAGTCGAGTTCGCATCCAAGATTTATAACCACGTTTGAAGGTGCTGGTGCTTGTCCTAGTGATTCGGGCCAAGGGATCAGTTGGCGGATGAGTGATGTTTTCACGCAGAGTGGGATTTCGGTTTTCCCCCAAGTTGGGAATGAGGTGGTTGGATGTTATCCAGTGATCAATATCACAGAGGCACGATGACAGGTCTGGGCTGCCGGATCCTTCGGAATTTGGGATTTTTAGGATGATCTGGGTATCCTCTGCATAGTTGTACCAGATAAGGATGTACGAGCGGATGATTGCAGGAATGGGTTGTATGTAGAAGTTGAGAATTAGAGGTGACGAGGATGCTCCTTGGGGGAACACCTTTGCATACTGGACGTGATATGGATGTGACTTGGTCAAGGTGCATGATTTGCGACCGGTTAGAGATGAAGGAAGAGATCCACGAAAGGGCTTTGCTTTTCATTCCCAGTGTTTGTAGTCCGTCTAATAGAATCATGTGATTGATGGTATCGAAAGCTGCGGAAAGGTCTAGAAGGATGAGAACCGCACAGCTGTCTGCATCGGATGTTCTGCTTAGGTCATTCGAGATGGAGACTAGGGAGGCTTCTGTGCCCCTTAGTGGTCTGAAGCCTGATTGTGCTGGGTCTAGGAGGTTATTGGTTTCAGCAAAATGGCTGAGCTGTTTGTACACTGCGCGGTCAATCAGTTTGGTGATGAAACACGTGTTGGAGATAGGTCGGTAGTTTTGGGGAAGAAATGGGTCAAGCATCGGTTTTTTGGGAATGGGTATGGTGTAGAATATTTTTAGGGCTTTCGGGAAGGATCCTGAGGTGAGTGAATGGTTAAGTATTGCGTGAGCGACATTACCTGCACAGGTGGCAGTTAGTATTTTCTTGAGCATTGTGGGTGGGCACGGGTCTTCCGGGAAGCCTGACGGGCGGCTGACCGATACCAGCAACAGGAATTCTTGGTGTGTGATGGGAGAGAAAGAATCAAAAGAAGATTGTGAATGGGGTGGGGTTTGTGTGGGGTGCTGCGGGTGGTTGGGCTGTGGTGGTAGGATTTTTTGTTTGGTGATGATGGCGTTGTGTCTTTCGTTGGCGGCGTTGCTTAAGTGGAGCAAGAGGGTGTCGCATAAGGCTTGGGAGCATGGAATGGTCAGGTGAGAACATGAGGGTGATTTGAATTCTGCTATGATTTTAAGTAGTTCCTTACTAGGGTTGCAGGCGTTTTGGATTCAGTTCCCATAGATTGATTTCCTGCTTTTTCTGATTTCTGATCTGTAGATTCTGGTGGTCCTTGCTTGGGCGGTTTGGATTTGGGCTGAGGGGTCAGCTCTCCAGACCCGCTCCAGACGGTGCTTGAGAGTTTTGAGGTGTTTGAGATTGGGGGTGAACCACCTCGGCAATGGTCCACATCTCTGTGGGGAATGTTTTGATGGGGTGAGGGGTTTGAGCGCATTGTTTACCCAGAGGTCGAAGGAATCATTAGTCGGGGTCATTCCGCTAGGGAGAGTGAGTTGAGGGAGTTGCGGAGTGAAAATTCAAGATCTGGGGTGATAATCACTTTGTTTCATAATGGGAAAGTAGATGGAGCAGTTTGTGGTGGACGTGTTGGGTGTTGGCCACTGACCAAAGTGTTGAGCGGTATGGTGAAACAGAGTGCTGAGTGATCAGACAATGACAGAGGGCACGGGGCTAGGGTGGATATGTTTGTGGTGCTGAAAATTACATCGAGGGTGTGGCCTCTCATGTGGGTGCGGATGGATGTGTGCTGTTTCAGGTTGAGTGGATCTAGACTATCTGTGAGTGACATGGTCATGGGATTTGATGGTGAGTCGAACCATATATTGAAGTCCCCTAGGATGGTTAGAGTTGGGTGTTGGATGAGGTTGGTGGCCAGGGCTTCACCAGATGTGTCTGCAAAGTTTTTGTTATAGCCAGGGTGGTCTATAGATAAGTAGGAAGCAGTGTGAGGTGGATGGTGCGAGTTGGAGTTTTAACGGTAGGGATTCGTAGTCTGTGGTTCTGGCGGAGGTGTCCTTGGTTATACTCTTGAATTGGTCTTTGTGTAATATTGCAAGCCCACCTCCCCTACGAGTTCTGTTCCGAACGGTTAGAGTGTAATCATCCGAGAACCAGGTCTCAGTAATGAAAAGGATGTCTGGGGTTTCTTCTGTGATGAGGTCGTAGATGTGGAGTTTGTTTTTGGATACAGACCTGGCGTTGATGAGGGTGCAGGATATTTGGAGGGACGCCTTTGTGGGTGTGAGATGGGTGGGGTTTTGGGGGAGAGCGGGGTCTGCTGTGGGGAGAGGCAGTGAGGGGGGAGAGGAAGAGGGGATGGAGAGCAGGGATGCGGGAGTAATTGGAGTGGGAGGACAGGGGACAGAGGGGAAGAGAGCTAGGACTGGGTTGGGTGCAGGCGGTGAGGTTTCGCTCCTATATTATGGTGGCAGTGGTTGCGGACTGTGTCGGAGATCGGGTGATTCTAGGGGGGCGTTAGGTGACTGCGGTTACGCCTTTTCCTTGCATTATGTGTGGTCATGGGTGTATGGTAGAAGGTGGGTGGTTATCTGGTGATTGGTGTATTGGCTAGCGGGTCTCTTGCTGCGCTAAGTGAGGGGAAGTGGGAGTTGGGAGTGGTCTGCAGTTGGGTGGGGGAATGTGAATGGGCGTTGAGTGGGGGGTGCTATTTAATCTGTCTCTCCATCTTGCTGCTCTTATTTGTTCAGAGTGGGATCTACGGGTGGGGGAGAGTGTGACAGATTGAGCAGGAGGGTATGGTTGGGGCGGGGGAAGAAGGTGGATGAGGGATGCCAGTTGGAAGTGTGCTGTGGCGGAGGGGTGGGCTGTGTGGCAGCAGAGGTGATGAGAGACTGTGGTGGGTCCCATTGGGGTGCCAGGGAGTTGCACGGTTGTGGCCAGTGAGTGCCATAGCGCCTAGATGACTGTGTTATGGATTGAGCCCTAACTTTAACGATGTAGGTTGAGTGCAAGGTAGGACAGAACTACCTTGTGTACAAGACTGAACACTGCTAGCTTTGTGAATCCTGTATCCTGTGAGAGAGGCTTAAGGCAAACAGTGGAATTTGGGTGCAAGGTTAAACACTGCTATCTAACAATGCAGTTTAGGTAAAGTACCAACTGAGTCAGATTTGAGAGTCCTGTATAGTGGGAGAGGGGCCTACACATAACAATGCAATTTGTGTACAAGAATAGACACAGCTACCTAACAATAACATTTGTGTACAAGACCAAACACAGTTAGCTCTGAGAGTCCTGCATAGTGGGAGAGAGGCCTACACCTAACAATGCAATTTGTGTATAAGACTAAACGCAGCTACCTAACAATGCAATTTGTGTATAGGAGTAAACACAGCTACCTAGCAAAGTAATTTGTGTACAAGACTCAACAAAGCTAGCTATGAGAGTCCTGTATAGTGGGAGAGAAGCTTATACCTAACCGTGCAGTTTGAGTACAAGACTAGACACATCTACCTAACAATGCAGTTTGTGTTTAGGACTAAACACAGCTACCTAACAATGCTATTTGTGTACAAGACTAGGCACAGTTACCTAACAATGCAATTTGTATACAAGACAAGGCGCAGCTACCTAAGAATGCAATTTGTGTACAAGACTAAACCCAGCTAGCTCTGAGAGTCCTGTATAGTAGGAGATTGAGGCCTACACCTAACAATGCAATTTGTGTGCAAGGCTAGGCACAGTAACCTAACAATGCAATTTGTGTACAAGACTAGGCACAGCTACCTAAGAATGCAATTTGTGTACAAGTCTAAACCCTGCTAGTTCTGAGAGTCCTGTATAGTAGGAGGTTGAGGCCTACACCTAACAATGCAATTTGTGTACAATACTAAAAATAGCTAACTAACAGTGCAATTTGTGTACAAGTCTAGACACAGTTAGTTCTGAGAGTCCTGCACAGTGGGAGAGTGGCCTACACCTAACTGTTGAATTTGTGTATAAGACTAAACACAGCTACCTAACAAGGCAATTTGTGTATAGGAGTAAACACAGCTACCTAGCAATGTAATCTGTGTACAAGACTAAACACAGCTAGCTATGAGAGTCCTGTATAGTGGGAGAGAAGCCTATACCTAACAGTGCAGTTTGAGTACAAGACTAGACCCAGCTACCCAACAATACAGTTTGTGTTTAGGACTAACCACAACTACCTAACAAGGCCTTTTGTGCACAAGACTAGGCACAGTCACCTAACAATGCAATCTGTGTACAAGGCTAGGCACAGCTACCTAAGAATGCAATTTGTGTACAAGACTAAACCCAGCTAGCTCTGAGAGTCCTGTATAGTAGGAGATTGAGGCCTACACCTCACAATGCAATTTGTGTACAAGGCTAGGTGCAGTTACCTAACAAGAGTGGCGTCACCAGGAATCAAATTTAGGTGGGGCACAGAGGGGGCCAAAGACAAAAGTAGGGGGCACAGACAAATGTAAGGAGAGAGCATGGTCACTGCTCGTCTTAGGCAGGGGGGCACAAGGGAGGCACGTGGTTTCACAGGGGGGACCCCGGCCCCCCAGACCCCCATAGCGACGCCACTGCCTAACAATTCAACTTGTGTACAAGACTAGGCACAGCTACCTAAGAATGCAATTTGTGTACAAGTCTAGAACCTGCTAGCTCTGAGAGTCCTGTATAATAGGAGATTGAGGCCTACACCTAACAATGCAATTTGTGTACAATACTAAACACAGCTAACTAACAGTGCAATTTGTGTACAATACTAGACACAGCTAACTAACAATGCAATTTTTGAGTAGTACTAAACACAGCTACCTAACAATGCAATTTGTGTACAATACTAAACACAGTTAGCTCTGAGAGTCCTGTATAGTGGGAGAGAGGCCTTTAGCTAACAGTGCAATTTGTGTACACGACTAGACACAGCTATCTAACAATGCAATTTGTGTACAAGACTAGGCACAGTTACCTAACAATGCAATTTGTGTACAAGACAAGGCAAAGCTACCTAACAGTGCAATTTGTGTACAAGACTAAGCACAGTTAGCTCTGAAAGTCCTGTATAGTGGGAGAGAGGCCTATACCTAACAGTGCAATTTGTGTGCAAGACTAGGCACAGTTACCTAACAATGCAATGTGTGTACAAGACAAGGCAAAGCTACCTAACAATGCAATTTGTGTAAGAGACTAAACACAGTTAGCTCTGAGAGTCCTGTATAGTGGGAGAGAGGCATACACCAAAACAATGCAATGTGTGTACAAGACTAGGCACAGATTAACTAACAGTGAAATTTGTGTGTAGGACTAAACACAACTAGCTAACAATGCATTTAGCTTTGAGAGTCCTGTACCATGGGATAGAGAGAGGCAGTGGAAATGATAACAGTATTGTACGGGTGTAGGTACATTTATTTAGTGGCGGGGCTTCCAGGGTAGAGTAATTGCTCTTCTCCCCTCCCAAGCCAGTCCTACCATGCTAGTCGTGGCTGGTTGGCGGCAGGCCACTGACTTCCCCTGCTGACACCTGCAGACACAATGTGGGGTTGCCTCTGTTGAAGCCACCCTTTGCCTTGGGCCCTGCGCCGCAGGGGCTGCATGGGCAGAAGGCTGCTCTGGAATGTTCACTTATGACCAGGTGGATTGACCAGTCAGGGGAGGTGGGAGGGCGTGAAAGGCTGGAGGAGGGAGGGAGAGGAAGCGGAGCACACAGGGCTGCAGGCATGGCCTGGGGGCCTCAACGGTCAGCAAAAAATACAAAATCCGAGGCCCGGGAGGGTCTGGACAACACCACGCTCACCTGAGGCGCTGGGATGCTAAAGTGGAGCTCAGGGGCACGTGCACCAACACAGTTACCACGGTTGGAAGATTTGGCCTATCAGGGGAGGTGGGAGGGCTCGGGAGACGAGAGGAGGGAGGGAGAAGAAGTGAAGCATACAGGGCTGCAGGCACAGCCTGGGGGGCTCAATGATCAGCAAAAAATGCTAAATCCGAGGCCCGGGAGTGTCTGGACAACACCAAGCTCACCTGAGGCACCTGGAAGCTAAAGTGCATGGCTTAATACATCATTCATTTACTATTAGATTACATTTAAACAATAAGATAAATACATGAAATCGGTCAGATAGAACTACCTAACAAAAATCATGACAATTCACAAATATTATGATGTTATACAATCATTTGATGCACAATTCACCCATATGTATAATTAAATCATGGCATCTATCAGTTGAGTTTGAAAAATCCATCTAGATTCCATTAATTTTGTGTATTACAACTTATTACAATTAGTGCATCCATCCTAATGTGTGAACACCCAAGTGTATAATACCAATTAATGTCTCAAATAAATTCTTCTAATTAATGCTCAAGAATATGCAAACCTAAAAAAAAAGCTTCAAATAAATGCTTACAATTAGTGCCAAATACATAACACCAATGTTTTCTTTCAATAGATACTTCCAATTGATGCTAACAGATTGTCTATTTAGGATAAAATGTGTGTATGGCTATCATTCGAAACTAGAGCATACATACGGATGACATCAAAATTTATATCACTTACGCCATCTAGGACATCACTAGTAGATTGGATAAAGTGTGAAAGTGTGGCCCAATTACTACTTGAGGGAGATCACCACAACACCTAAAGGTAATGGACTGTATGCTGTGAGGAGCAATGTTTCTCTTCAGATCTACTTTATAGTTCTGTCCTTTTTTAAAGCATGACATTTTAAAGTACAGGAGACAGGATATAAAAAAGGCTTGAAGGTCCATTAAGTTTATCCTGAAGTGGGTATCTTTTGCAAGAAAAGTAGTGACTTGTGGTCTCAAAGTTCTAGCTTGGGCATTTAGGATATGTTGGCGGCCAGTAGTCTCTATGGATGAAGACATTAAGTTATGGATGAGATCAATTATCCTTGCACAGCTATCTATTCAGCTCCTTCTTTGATGAAAAGATTCAGATACATCTATCCTTGGTAACGGGATAGGTGGTGCAGAGGAGAGGTTCCGGGGACAACCCCAAAATGAAATAAGCATTCCTGGGATGGATCAGTCTGAGCATTGCTCCATTGGAGCACACATCAATCTTTCCATAAAAAGAAGGACCAAGGGAACAATCCCATTTACTGTCAATGGAACAATCTTACTTTTAATCGATCTATGAACAAATAGGACAAGACTGATGTAGTAATTCAATCCTCAACAGTCCTCTTTTTGTTGTGAATTTAAAGCCCAGTTTTGAAAAAGGCCTTGGTGAGGCCAAAACACGTGTCAACATATATGGGCATTTGAGAATGGTCTTTTTGACAAAATAACATACATAGGTGTTTGAGAATGGTCTTTTTTAACAAAATAACATATATGGACATTTGAGAATGGTCATTTTTGACAAATAAAAATGTCCATCTGAATCAAAGTCTCAGTGACTATCATTTTCGGGCTGTCTGGCGCACCATTGGAGTACATCAAAATGGTTTTCTTTAAAAGCTAAGGCTCATGCTGTTTTTGGTCAGAGTGCTCTGTGGCAGCTGAGTTCTTTGCAAGCATGTGCTTGTGTTTTTATAAGAATAAACCTTGTTTTCCTTGCAAGAGGAAATCAGAGCCTTTTTCCCTAGCGGATTGTATTTTTTTCTGGTGAGAGTGGTGAGGGGTTTCTCTACACAGGCCTTATTGTCAGAATTAAAAAGCCAGCTCTCTGACAACCAACAGGAACTAGGGACAGAGAGAAGCAGGTGTGAGAGTCTCACCAAGGAAATTGAAAAATATAAACAGGCCTTGAGGCACCTTGACCAATCAGGGTATGGGGTAGGGCCTTCTGATCAAGGAGAGACACCCCTCCCATTAGGGATCCCAGGCCAGATATTCACCAGTTCCCGTGCACTAATAGGGACTGACCTCATGCATGCCACCAATAAAGAACAGGGGAACCTGAGGCAGATTGACTTACCCAGGCTTAGCCAAACTGATCCAGAAGGATCCTTGTCTGATATGGATGAGTATTCATCTCTATCACACAGAAGAGAAGGGGCCGGAGCAGCGTGTCCTGGGAGACTAAAAAGAGTACTTCAGACCATGAAAACTCCTATGATGAAAAAATCGGTGAGTTAAAGTGCCTGAAGGTCAAATTACGAACGGACCAACTAGCCTGCTTTGCAGGAGGAGAAAAGCCACAGCTTCAGCATGTGAAGGGCATACTAAAAACCTCTGTAGATTCAGGGGAAGGAAGGGATTTCCCCAGCCTCCTGGAAGGAGGGATGATGAAACTGTGTTCTATCCTGGGCCTAAAAGTTACTACAGGGAAAGTGACCCTGAAAGCTCACTGCGGCCCAGGCAAGAGGAATCCAGATCCTGTGAGACTGGGAGATATTCCCAATCGTACAGAGATAGGAAGCACCTAGAGTACCGGGAATGGAGCACAAACAGCAGCTCTGAGTCAGAAATGGTATCAGGTGCAGAGGAAGAAAAAGACAGCTAAACAGGGCAACAGGTTTTGCTAAAGACTCAATATGACAAATCAAAGCTATAAAGAGCTTCCTGACTGCATACCACAAGAATGCCAAGTATTTGGTATGGGAGCACCTGGAACTTCATGAGCAGATGATGGCATCATTTCAGATCAGAAATTATGTGAGTTGCATAGCATTTTCTAAATGGACTTTTTCACCTGAGTACTCCAGTTTCTTTGCAGGACTGGAGGACCAGGGTCATTATAAATGGTCCACCTATAATGTGGCCATTTTGAAACATTTCTCTACCCATACTGGAAAAAAAAACACAGGAGGGCCGTAAGGCTGCATATAATTTGCAATGTTAGGAGTATGAGGTGCCTAGGGAGTTTGTGCAGGAGTTAAAGTGTGCATCTGCGCAGACTTCCGGGTGGGTGAACCCCCTGATTAGTGGGTTTGTGACCACTCATTTTCATGCGCACCCCAAATGCGGATCTTGTAGGCACCTGGTGACTACACGATCTGCATCCCAAAAGGAGAACAGATGGCAGAAAAATGGGTCCACATCAATCAGTTGCAAATCTGTGATCCCAGAAAGGATTTACGATTGATTGAGGAGCCTAATAAAAGTGGAACTGAGGAACGATTTGAGAAATGAGGAAAACCCTAGATGGAGACCAAAAGATATAACAGGAAGTATTTTGATTAATACCCATGAAAAAGAAAATGATGGAGTTTAAAAACTGTAATTGAAACTGATGTTCATATATATTTTGTTCTTCTCTGAAATGTTGCTCTCTGTGTCTCTCGAATATTGTATCTTTAATTCTCTGTAAAATTTCCGGGGGGAAATATGCTGTGTAAAAATGCTGAACCTCTCTTTTTCTTCCTATTTCTAGATAATTAACCTCCTTCCATTCCAGCCTAGGGGCAGGATTGGATTCCTGGGAGGACCCCAGGGACACAGGAAAAGAAAAGGAGGGGGTTTCCACTCCACACCTCACAACCAAGAAAACAAAAGTGGAGGCCGGAGTGCCTACTTCCTAAGGAAGGAAAAGCAACCGGATGTTCTCCATCAAAAAAAAAGAAAGCAAAAGAGGACTTCGGAGGAAAACCCCACTCTTCCCAGGTCTTTCCCACAACTAATAAAAGAAAAAAAACAGGGGTACGGGGACTTGCAGGGTTTAATCACAGCCCTAGCAAAAATAACTGGAAGGCCAGGTTAGGCCTTACTGCAAAAGACATTGATCTTATGGCTAGGGCCACTGGTGATTGAAAAGCCTGCCTTAAAACTTCCATACTGATAAATGTGCCTAGCAAAAATCAATACAAGTAGTTCTGCAGTTGACACAAGGAACATTAAAACATTAAAAGGGCACATCACTGTGTGGCTGAGAGACAAACAGCAGCATTGCTGATAACGGGCATTATGTAATCAAAAAAGGCCTTTGTGAGTGACCAAACTGACAGCAGCTCTTCACATTCAGTTTTACCACAATATGAAAAATACTGGAAGTGCAACACAAAGAAAATACCCCGATTCAAAAATGCATTTCACCATAACAGAAAGATTCAAACTGCGTAAAGAAGTAAAATACAGCACTGAGAAAAAAAAGGCAACTATTGAAAAGGTTATTTTGTTTTCATAGGTCACATGTAAATCTCATTTAGGCCTGAGACAGACCAATGTTCCTGGTTGTCGGGCCGAATACTCAAGTGACCTCCTCCACTGTAGGCTTTTAGGCTCCTTTTCTGGAAGGGAGATCTATGTGAAGCTGACACACCAAGTATTTATGACAAGCTGATGGACAACAGGACCAGCTTGTGTGGGGGAAAATGCTTGAAGATGCAGAATCTTAGATCAAAATGATGGTCAAGATTAGCAGGACAGAATGCCAGATGTCAGCATGGCCTAAAGACATCACAAGGCAGAGGTGAACTATCTGCTGCAGGATAAGGGTCTCCTCAGCCCATTATCTATCAAAGGGCAAAAGGCTAATGTGTTTACCCCAGCCTGAATCAACATTGGAGCCTGCAGACTTTAAACCATGTGGTTTCAAAAGAAATGAAACCTATATGAATAAATGGGAGTTAAGATTTGCATACATGTTGAAGATTCCCATTAGTTTAAATGGACTATCATAACTTGTGATTTCTCAGCACCAAGTTCATTCCGCTGTCAATTAAAGCTAATTTCAAGGCAGTGGTATTGATATAATTGCCATTCGTGGGCGATTTCGAGAATTTCAGTTACCACCTAAAATGTGTTTTCAGCTTCCCTGAAAATATCCTGGATCTACAAATTGGTGAGTTGATGGCATGTTAAATTAGGTATCTGGATATTAAATTTAATATTTTTAACTATTAGACTATTTGTGTAAATGCCAAAAAATCATAGCACTCCCATGCTATAGCGTGCCAAAATAAAAATAACTACTAATGATCCGTCATGAGGAGGGGAATTTTAATATCTATATATAATGGCAGTTATTTGTAAAATGTAAAGTGTTGTCATGTTGGACTTTTTGGAGGGCAAAACTCAACATGAAAAAAATGTGAATCTCAAAGTGGAATTGCAATATTGCATATGCTTATACAATACTATTTGTATACCAGACAAAGATGTATACATGAGTCAGTTGTCCATTTTAGTGTTATTTAGTCACCTTCATAACAAGTCATTCTTCTGTACTAAATAAATTATCAAACAACATCTCAGTGGAGTTTAAACATACAGATAGAAGGATTCAAATCACCCCTGTTCAGTACATGAAGCTTGACAAGTGTGAATGATAGTTTTAGCGATAACATGTACCTGAACTAGTCGTTGCTCTTTCTTTATTTTTGAGAGCAGTGTTGTGGTACGAGACATGGTCACTTATGTTTTTACTATCCGCACAGTGGTACAGAGTCTTTCTTAGAATAAGACATTGGGGTGTTCATGAGAGTCGAAAAAAGTTGCCTCTATTGTCGTGTATGCTTTCTGTGTGCAATATGTAATTTATAAATGTTATGATGAAATATTAAATAGTTTTAATCAGATTTCTGGTTGGTAGCAGTGGATTATTTAACCAATGTTTATTGAACATAGCTGAACGGTATTTAATACGTGGAAAAGGGAGGGGTAGCCTGTATCCTTTTTGGTTTTTCAGTGTATTACCTCTTCCCCATTTGATACAGGTGCCCCGTTATCAAGAAAAAGGTGGGAAGTATTATTTATTGTATGTGGTTGGCGCAATCAAGCATGATAAAGTGTTTCTTTAAGTTGGAGCCTTTGCATGATCTGTAGTATTTTTTGCTTGCCTTACCTGTATTCACCAGAAGACTTCAATTTGTACCAGTGTGTCCCTCAATAGGTACTGTGTTGACCTATCTGGGTAGTAGTCTGTGCATTTATTTACTGATTGTGTCTGTAGGAAGAGCCCTGTCCTAGTTGTGTCATCAATCCAGTAGGATGGACATTGCCCTATCAATTCAATGTCTTCATTTCGGCAGAAAGCGCCATAAAAGAATCATATATATATATATATATATATTCAAAACAATCATAAAATGTACAGAGAACAGAAAACAATTGTTAACATTCCACAGCAAATAAAATAATGTAATCTAGTACAATAAATCAAGCACCATTAAGAAGGGGAGTGCCACAATAAATAATGTACATATCTCAATGGCACATATATATTGCAAACAATTGTAAAATGTACAAGGGAAAATGGTTACAATTCCTCTGCGTGTTAAAAGTCAGTCAAGTATCACATATAGAACAACACTAGAACAAACACCACCATACAGAGATTTGGATACCTCAGAGGTACACCTCAAATATCACACCAGGGCGTCCCCAACTGTAATGGGCATAATATATTTACTCTACAATAGCTCTAGTGGTCTTATTTCTTCATGGCCATGCTGAACTAAGGTCTGAGCCCAGGGGGAACATAACTCTCACCTCCAGACAAATAGGAAGGTGAGAGCAGGTCTATAGTGTCTTAGCCCACTTTCCCTAAGGATACTTATCAGTCTGTGCTTTCTAATGTCTGCATAGAGGGGACAAGACAAAATATAATGTGCCAGGGTCTCTATAACCCTTCACATGCAGTATTGGCTGGCACCGCCTTCCATCTACAAGTAGGCAGTGCCAGAGGCAGGACATCCAATCTCACTCTGGTGAGCAGGATCTTGTGATTAGTCACAAAAGAAGAGTACGCTGGCAGTCCCCTCATGGGCCTAGGTGGACGATATGTGTGCTGGACAGCATCTCATCTTGCCATATATCTGCCAGATGCTGTTCGATCCTGAGCTTCAGAGTCCTTTTAGGAATTCTGATCAGCATTTCGTGGTTAGTAAAGCAGGGTCCGAGGCCCCACCTGTGTAGAAATGACTTGACATAGGTGAGCCAATCAATTCTGCTCTAACTGATAAAAGGCAGTACATTATCAACCAGGGTCTTAGTCAAATTCTCTCCCTAACCAACCAAACACTGTGCCAGAATGGATCGCTTTGGCGTAAATCATGTCCTTTGAATATGTTAGTCTTATCTCTTTCTCCCAGTAATCAGCAGATTGCCAGAAATGTGTCCACCAATCTTTCCTGTGTTGTCCTAGCTGTGTTTTCCATGAGACGTTTTGCCAATGCAGTTTCCTAGTAGACCATGCAATGCCATACATGTGCCTTTCAATACATCCTGTCTGAGCTTAGCTTTATCTGCCAGGCGGCTCATATTGCGAAAGCAGTGTTTATCCATAGATCATACATTGCTATAGATGCGTCCCTAAGTATAGTATATCATGTCTGACCATAGCCTTTTATACCAGCAGGCCAGGGATGGGAGCATGGGGAAGCAACCAGGAGGGGCTCTCTGTTGCCTCCCCACAATCCAGATGGCGGCACCTCGGGGAGGGCTTGGGTAGCTGGAGAAACACAGGCATGTTCTCATGCCGGTTTCCAGCCTCCTGATTTGCTAAGCCAACTTCCCCCAGTGTGAATGGGCAGGTTATGAATGCACTCTCCAGTCTCGAACTTCAGCAAGTGGGGCGGGCCACTGTAAATAAATGCTTCCCCTGATCAGGACACTTGGTAGCAGCCAGGTCACTTCACCACGCAGAGTAAGATGGTTCCTCCGGGTTCCACTGGAGCAGAGGGTTATGGACGTTCAAGTTGTGCCCAGTCCTCTTGGGCCTAGGAGTTGCTCGTTTAAAAGTTGACTGGGGCGAGCCTGCTGTGAAAGAGCTGTACTATTCGATGCTTTAGTATACTCCAGTATTCATAGACAGCTGTTTATTGCAGTGTTTTTGTTTTCAGTTTAACATGCACAGATGTGGTTTTCCTGTGCCCCGCCCCAGGTAAGTGTTGCCAGTGGTGTGCTCTACCTCTGTACCCTAGAGAAAATGATGAATTGGTTTGGCTTAACTTTGTGTGAAGGAGTTCTGTTGAAGCCCCTATGGCTATGCTTCCAAGTCCTGTGTCTTGCAGTAATCTTCCTGGTGACTAAGATTGGGCAAGCTCCCTACTTCAGTAGACGTAGGAGTGATATAAGTGCTGCATGGCTGTCAATTCACTCTGAAATGCCGAGTGGCTTGGAAGAGCCAGTCACATAGCTGGGAAGAACTAGAGTTACTGGGAAGAGTCAGTCTCATGGCTGGGAACAGTCACATGGCCCGTAAGTGTCAGTCATGTTGCCGAGAAGAGTCAGTTACATGGCTGGGAAGAGTCAGACGAGTGGCTGGGAAGAGCCAGTCACATGGCTGCTGTCAGTCATATGGCTCGGAAGAGTCAGTCACATAGCTGGGAAGAACTAGAGTGACTGGGAAGCGTCAGCCTCGTGGCTGGGAACAGTCACATGGCCTGTAAGTGTCAGTCATGTTGCCGAGAAGAGTCAGTTAGACTTGGGAAGAGCCAGACGAGTAGCTGGGAAGAGCTGGCCACATGGCTGCTGTCAGTCATATGGCTGGGAAGAGTCAGTCACATGGCTGGGAACAGTCACACGGCCCGTAAGTGTCAGTCATGTTGCAGAGAAGAGTCAGTTACATGGCTGGGAAGAGTCAGACGAGTGGCTGGGAAGAGCCAATGACATGGCTGCTGTCAGTCATATGGCTGGGAAGAACTAGAGTGACTGGGAAGCATCAGCCTCATGGCTGGGAACAGTCACATGGCCCGTGTCAGTCATGTTGCCGAGAAGAGTCAGTTAGACTTGGGAAGAGCCAGACGAGTAGCTGGGAAGAGCCAGTCACATGGCTGCTGTCAGTATTATTGCTGGGAAGAGTCAGTCACATGGCTGGGAAGAACTAGAGTGACTGGGAAGAGTCAGCCTCATGGCTGGGAACAGTCACACGGCCCGTAAGTGTCAGTCATGTTGCAGAGAAGAGTCAGTTACATGGCTGGGAAGAGTCAGATGAGTGGCTGGGAAGAGCCAGTCACATGGCTGCTGTCAGTCATATGGCTGGGAAGAGTCAGTCACATGGCTGGGAAGAACTAGAGTGACTGGAAAGCATCAGCCTCATGGCTGGAACAGTCACATGTCCCGTAAGTGTCAGTCATGTTGCAGAGAAGAGTCAGTTTCATGGCTGGGAAGAGCCAGACAAGTAGCTGGGAAGAGCCAGCCATATGGCTGGTGTCAGTCATATGGCTGGGAAGAGTCAGTCACATAGCTGGGAAGAACTAGAGTGACTGAGAAGAGTCAGCCTCATGGCTGGGAACAGTCACACGGCCTGTGTCAGTCATGTTGCCGAGAAGAGTCAGTTACATGGCTGGGAAGAGTCAGCCACATGGCTGGTGTCAGTCATATGGCTGGGAAGAGTCAGTCATATAGCTGGGAAGAACTATAGTGAATGGAAAGAGTTAGCTGGATGGCTGGGAAAAGTCACATGACCCGTAAGTTTCAGTCATGTTGCCGAGAAGAGTGAGTTAGACTTGGGAAGAGTCGGAGGAGTAGCTGAGAAGAGCCTGTCACATTGATGGGAAGAGTCAATCAGTGACAGAATCTTGATTTTGGAATTCCGTGGTGGAATTGGGACGGAATTTCCCAGATTCACAAACCAGCAAAAATTGTCTCTCCGGATTCCGAATTTGGGGAAATGAAAAGCCCATGCCATAGACGACACGAGCTGCACCCACAGTGATCCGCTCTTTCCAATGCTCGGGCACGAACGGCCAAAGACAGGAGCGCTCCTCTCTGGTTTGCCTTTGTGTTGTATTTATGTCACCACTGACGTGAGATTGTGGCAGAGGCAGCAGTGAGTGGGTGACTATTGTCCAGCAGATGCTGGGTGATTACAAATGCGAGGGGTGCATAAAGCTCAATGCTATGAGAAGTAATTAATTTGTTAAGGGGATAATCAAAATGCATTTTCTTTCCCTGTGGTTCGTTCAGTATTAATAGTAAATTTAACGCAAGATCAGCTTTTGATAGGCTGCAATGACTGCACCTGCCATGAATTGCAGCTTCCATTCGGGACGAGAAAACAAGGACACCAGCACGCTTTAGAAATCGCTACAAAATGCAGTTTTCTTTTATTTAGGTTGTTCTCAACCTTTAATGGGCCACAATTCCATCCCTAGCCCAACCCCATCACGCCGCCCTTCGGCTCCCAGATGAAATCGCAGAGTACTTTTTTCCCCCGTTTCCTGCATCACTCACATTCACCTCCAGTCATTTGTGAATATGTTAAGACCTTGGCGCGGGGCGGGCGAACCTGCAAGTGTTCAGCTCGAATCACGGTAGATTCTTTACACGAATGCATGGCATCACTTTCCCACACAGGTAACCAACTCCCCAGGGGGTGGACATCAGCATTACACTGCTCGATGTGCCTTGATTGCACTTTGACTAAATATGATCAGTTTCATATCATAGACACCTATTGTTCAAATCAATACAAATCGATTATAAACGGAATAAAGGCATAGCATCAGAACGTAATGTAATAAAATGTAAGTGGAACTGAAATAAAAATGACATTATCTCAAAATAAAATAAGTGAAAACAGAAAAAGGTACAAAAAGTTGGGTCAAAACAAATGTTACGCTAATAATAATAATAATAATAATAATAATAATAATAATAATAATAATAACTCTAATTTGTTATACAACTAACAAAGTACAAACTCTTGTTTCTGAGCTGCTCCAATCAGGGTTCAAATCATTTCAGTTGTTTGGAGCTTACTGTGGAGACGGTTCAACTTATTAAAGCGGATTCCAACGCCCACTGTCTGGATAGGCTCACATCTGACTTATGTTAGCTCATCTATTCTATTAAAATACATTTGCCTCAGTAGGAACCCTTATAGATAGACATCATCTATAGACCCTACACCACTTACAAATTCATTATGTATTCACCAGGTGACCAGCAACCCCACTTGGAGAGCTGCAAGGAATTCACAATAATGTATCACATCCCTTGCCAGAGCCCAGGGGCACCACAGCTGCACTCAATCCTGCAGCGCCTTTAACGATTCTCCTTCAAGGAGCTATCCTTCAACTGCCCGAGTTTTTTCAGAGGCTTCCATTTGATTTCATGACATGACACCAACAAAAGGCATGCCTCCTTTTTAAAATCCATGGACTGGCACTATTCTTATATCACTCATAACCGGGTGGCATACAAGCTGTTTGTGTTGACAAACACATGATCAGGGCTCTGCAAGCTGCTGCTCTGCAGAGGTGTTGGATTAGGGCTCTGCCAGCTACTGCTCTGCAGATGTTTTGTATCAGGGCTCTGCCACCTGATGCTCTGCAGAGGTTTTGGATCAGGGCTATGCAAGCTACTCCTCTGCAGATGCTTTGGATCAGGGCTCTGCAAGCTGCTGCTCTGCAGAGGTTTTGGATCAGGGCTCTGGCAGCTGCTGCTCTGCAGAGGTTTTGGGCCAGGGCTCTACAAGCTGCTGCTCTGCAGAGGTTTTGGATCAGGGCTCTGGCAGCTGCTGCTCTGCAGAGGTTTTGGACCAGGGCTCTACAAGCTGCTGCTCTGCAGATCGCTCTGCAAGCTGCTACTCTGCAGAGGTTTTGAATCAGGCCTCTGCAAACTGCTGCTCCGCAGAGGTTTTGGATCAGGGCTCTGCCAGCTGCTGCTCCGCAGATCACTCTGCAAGCTGCTGCTCTGCAAATTGTTTCGATTAGGGCTCTGCAAGCTGCTGCTCTGAAGAGGGTTTGGATCAGGACTCTGCAAGCTGCTGCTCTGCAGAGGTTTTGGATCAGGGCTCTGCAAGCTGCTGCTCTGCAGAGGTTTTGTATCAGGGCTATGCAAGCTGCTGCTCTGCCAAGGGTTTGGATCAAGGCTCTGCAAGCTACTGCTCTGCAGAGGTTTTGGATCAGGACTCTGATGCTCCCTCAGCATTAACTGTGCTGGCTCATGCTGATTGAAGTTGCAGTCCATGATATCTGCAGAGCCAATGGTTGCTGGCACCTGATCTATTTAAACGCAAGCACTGAGCACAATCTTGCACGCAAGGTTTGAGGTGCCCATCGTTCAAAGATGGCATCTGAAGTTAAACTGTTACACCTATCAAGCATCGATTTAACAATGAATGCTCCCAGGGCGCCCATCGTGGATCGTTTCTCTGCTAATTAACTAAGTGGCCCCAACATCTCAGCTCTATCTGAACATCTTTCCACAATCACCTGTTGCCATGCAAAGGTGGAAAACGCTCTCACCTCCAACGCATTTCAGAAAAGTCTTTCTGGAGGCAAGGGTTTCTGGAGGCAGGTTTTTCTGGAGGCAAGGGTTTCTGGAGGCACGCTTTCTCACTCATGCTCGTATCTTATGTCTTGTTCTCAATGATTGAAACTATTCTCCAGGCTACATACTCAAGCATCATCTGCATCAGTCAGGATAGGTGTATTACATTAAAGATTATAGGGGCTCATTACAAGTACGGAGGTCTGGGAAAACTTGGCAGTAGTGGAATTACTGTCACTTTTCCCGCACCGCCATACTACGGGTATGGCCTCGGGGAGGGGGATTTACTTCCAGCATCATGCTGGAGGTAAATCCTTCCGCTTTCCACTGAAAATCAGCAAAATCGGCGGAATTATCAGAGTGGTTAATCCACCATGGGTAATTCCACCAAAAATGCCCCATAGAGTCCAATAGACTATAGAAAAATGGGGATTAACTCCACAAACTCCACTTGTAATTCAGCAGTAATTCTGCCGGACCAAATGGTGGTAACGGTAATTGCATTGGATGGTATTCCAGTTGTTTCATCGCTTGAATACTGCCCAACTCATAATGAGAGCCTATGGGCCTAATTCACAGAAGGGTTTCCAATGGGATTTTGCCATTATAAAACACTTCTGTGAATTAGGCACTGTATGTTTCCCTATATGTTTCACTGATGCATGGATAAAGGGATGGGTGGCATTTTATTTAAGTGTTTTGGGGTACGGATAGATCTCTAGCTGGCATGTCTGAATTTCAGTAAGCATTCCCAGGACCTCTGAATTTTTTAAATAACAGTTACAATACTGTCCGTTTATGTGTAATGTGTAAAGAAACTGTATGATACACATGTTCTCTACATATCTCTCTTGACTTGTTTGTCAAAAGTGTGTGTTCCATAGTTTTTTGTTGTTGTATTTATATATTTATTAAGAGTTTAAGAGATCACAGTGAGTATTACATCACAGTTTACTTAGCGTGCATACATTCCCACCCACCCTCCCTCACAGTAGTGGAATAAACAATAGCACAATAGAAACAATACTCCAGCTGTATCATTGTATTTGGAATAGAATAAAGTTATTAGGCATAACATTACAAATCCAAGAATCTTTCCCAAATGTATTCATATAGATATTTTTCTATTCCTGTACATGATCACCCGCCCAATGTTTTGATATTGGCTGTACATCTATTAACCAAGCTGAGACAGAAGGCACGTGCTCACTCTTCCATTCTCGCAGTATAATTTTTGCAGAAGGTGATGCACTGAAGAACCAACATCACTGTGGGAAAGACTGACCCGCTATCAAATCCTCCTCCCTCAGGATAATACTTGTAAAATCATATTCTACGTCAATCATCAATACTTTATTCATTGTTAATGTTACTCCTTTCCAGAATTCCCTTAAATTGCTGCATTCCCACATCATGTGTTCAGATGATCCCACTCTGTGTTTGCATTTCCAACAAGCCTCTGAATTTAACAGGCCCCTTTCATATGGTGTCTGTGGTATCCAGTACACCCTGTTCAGGATCTTGATCTGCTTAGCTCTTTCTCCTAGATTTAACGATGTCAGTGTCACATTCCTGCCTATATTATCCCACCTGTTCACATTAATTTCTGAGTTTATCACTTCTGAGAACTTGTCCAGTAATTTCCCATTAGTTACCTTATATTGTGCCAGGTATTTATATGTCTTTGAGGCAATGTGTCCATCCATCTTGAATTCTTGCAACCAATCCATCCAGTCTTTGCACTCTTCAGGAATTCTATCCCCCACAGCTCTCTCAAATCTTCGATATTCCCCAAACATGCAATCTTTAAGACCCTTTTCTGTATTCAATTTGCTAAAAGTGATTCATTTTCTATCACCCATTCATTGGCTACCACTCAGAAACCAGTTAGGCCAAAACAACGTTTTCCCTCCTAACTTAATATCTGGATTCATCCACAACAATGAATTACTAGAGCAGGAGATTTCCTTATTGATTTTCTTCATAAGGCCTTTCCAACAATCCTTCAAGAATTTTGTTGGCGCATACAATTTTCCATTCAAATGATTCAAATGCATCCTGAGATGTCAGTACGCCCTGGGTGCCACTGGTGTATACCTGCAAGTTTCTCCCTGCGTCCAAACATTCGATGAGTTCTCAATTAATGGAAGTAAATGTCTTTCATCGAAAGCCAGGTGGTAGTTTGCAAAATATGGGACTGCCAATCCACCATTCTCTGTTGATATTTGTAATTTCCATAGCATTAGGCGAGGTGGTTTCCCGTCCCACAAGAATGACTCCATCAAGTTCTCTATCCTCCTCATTACCTTCTTTCTGGCCACCATAGATATCATACTGGGGATATAATTAATGCTTTGAGCCTAAAATATCTTGATTGCTTTCACTCTCCCCCATAGGCTCAACCTCAATTTGTTCTATCTGCGCAAGTTTTTCCAGGTTTTCAATAACGTGATACAAATTAACATTCATCATACGATCCACTTCCTTTGTCAACCAAATGCCCACCTATTGCATTTTTTCCAGGCACCAACTGAAGCCATAATTGCTTAGCTGGTGACTGGTACATGCTTTTGAGGCCGGCATGGCTTTAGATTTTGACCAGTCTATCTTGTATCTAGCGTACTCATGGGAGATGTTGATTTGACTCATAGTTGCCGGGACTGATGTGTCTATGCATATTTCTTCTGTGAAAAATGCAACATGGCCAACATCAGGGCATATACGTCATCCAGCATATTCCTGTATAATTCAGCTGGTAGAGCGTCCAGGCCTGGACATTTCCCTGTGTTCAGGTGGCACAGTGTTCTTTTAAGTTCATCAATGTTCCGGTCCTCCTCCAAACTCAATCTCTCCTCAGGTTTCAGTGTTTTTAAATTATAGCTTTTAATATACAGCTTCATGACGTCCAGGTACATTTGTACATCCGATGAGTATCGTTTTGTATAGTATTCTCTGAACTCTCTGTTGATCTTAGTCGGCTCAAACGTTATAACTCCTGTCATGCCTTCAATTACACTAATCGATTTTTCATTTTCCATAACTTGAAGACGATGTGCTAGGAGACAATCACATTTTCTCCTCCCTCATAATAGTTGCATATTATTATAAACAAGTCATTTCTCTACCTTCCTTTTCTTGAATTCAAGAGCGGAGCAAGAGTCGACTGTATAATTTATAATTGTTCACTTCTCAATTTCTTCTCCCAGTTTCTTCACTTCCATCTCCCTGTCTTTTTTCTTTTTTACTTGAAAGGCCAATCACCATTCCCACATGTAGCATTTGAATGCCTCCCATACATACTCCACCGCTACATCATCGGCCCAAATTTCCTCCACAAAAAAACATGCTTCTTTCACAATCTTGTCCATTATCTCTACATTGTCGCATAGCGTGACGTTAATTTTCCAGACACTTGTCTTAGGTAGTGAAAATGTTAATGACATTTCAAGCGAAACTGGGGCATGCTCAGAGATCATAATAGTCTTAATATCTCCCTCTTTGTAATTCTGGGTGCATTAACCGGACGTCAGAAGCATATCTATTCGTGAGTACATTTTATGACAACCAGAATGAAATGTGCGTCGCCGGTCTATGGGATGTTGAAGTCGCCACATATCTTGTAGTCTGCATTCTCCCATAAAACCTGTCATGGCCTTTTGTTTCATTGTACTCTCAATACCCACAGAGTGCTTACACTTTTATCTAGCATTGGGTCAAGTGTGATATTAAAATCTCTTCCCAATATGATGTTAGGTTGATTTACGTTCTGTACAAACTGTACAAGAGAGACATAACATTTAGCAACCCCCACATTTGGTGCATAAACATTGCAAATACAATATGAAACATTTTGTACATTCATAATGGGCCTCATTACACGGACGGCGGTAAGGGTTAATGGTCACCGTTAATGGCAACGGTGACCGTTAACCCTTACCGCCGTACTACGAGGTCCCTTAGCGGGTTGGAGTTTTAACGCCTGCTTTTTGCAGGCGTTAAATACCAACCCGCTAAGGGACCTCGGAGCTAATTACGGCACCGCAAAATTGCGGTGCCGTAATTAGCGCCTTCCCCAGTCCCATAGAGCCCTATGGGGCAGAAATGGGAATGGGGAAGGGCAATGGCGGAAAGGGGATTTACCGCCCCTCCAACCTTGGAATGGGGCGGTAAATCCCCTTTCCGCCAAGGCGGTGCCGGTATTTTACCGGCATGGTCCAGGGTGCTAATAGCACCCTGGACCACCGCCTTCCGTGTAATGAGGCCCAATGACACATACAATTCGCCCTTCATTGTCCTTTTTACATGCCATTTCACATACTGGCAAGTTGTTCCTTATCAGTGTGCATACTCCTCTAGAGCTTAAAGTAAATGCAGATAAAAAACCTCCCCGTCCCCCCCATCCTCATTTCAGTTTCCTGTAATTGGGTAATATCTGCCCCCAACTTGTTAAACCTGTCAAAACCCTTTTTCTTTTGCTTGCACAATTTGCACCATTAAGAGTCGTTGAGATTATTTTCAAGCCATTTTTACAAGAATTTGCCATGTTTAAACTGTTCGATACCCACACTGTGAAGAGACACAGAAACGCACAAATAGACAACCAACAAACAAAACACAACAACAACAAAACATATAAACACTTGGTTTTGTCAATTCCAACTCACGTGTATCTCCCTTCTGTAATCTTTGTAGAAAGAACTGTGCCTCGCCCCCTCCCCATCCATTTTGAATAGTTCTATTTTGTATCCACATTTCAATTTAATTGTCATGAATATCTATCTGAATTTAGAAACATACATGCTGCAGTAATACCAAACTATATATATACACATTCCTTTTCAAAGTATTGGGATTTTAACTACATCTAAAACTACAGAATATTCTCAACTCATATCAGCTAATTTCTTCATCTATTGATGATCAATATCATGCTTTAACCAATCATTTCTGGTGCTACCCCTAAATAGCATGCAAACATTCTCTTGGTCTGTCAAAACCTAGGGCCTCATTACGAGGTATGCGGTAGAGGGATAACGGGGCCAGTAGAAATTCCGGCCCCGTTATCCCTCTACTGCCCCATTACGAGGTCTCCTTACAGGACCCGCTAAGGATGCCTGGTTTTACCAGGCGTGTCAAATGAGAAATTTTATTGTGCCTCCTATTGCAATGAATATGTATATATTGGCCTACGACAAGCTGCTTGTAAGCCACTTGCGAAGAAATCCGTGTTGCAAGGTCCTGACCTTAAAATCAATGTAAGCCGCCATTTTAGGTCAATCCGCCATTTTACGTTCTCTCTGTAAAGTGAAACTGTGAGTTAAAATGGTGGACGATGTCATTCCGAAATACAACATGGCCGTCTTGACCTCTGTGTGTAGCTAATATGTAACTTGCCTGCAGGCCACTTGTTGAGGTTGTGAACTGAGACCTTGTCCTTCGTTGACCTGTGTGTAAAGGATTACTTGCGTCAATGAAACTAATCCGCGAGCATAAGTTAAGAACAATGTATTCAAATACTGAACTAAGAACACTTGTTTAACTACATTGTATTAATGTTTGAGAAGACCTGTATGGGAAATCCCAGAATACACAGTTGCCGTGTAGGCTTGTTGACGTATGTATTAAAGGCAAACTAGTTGCATGTCGATATGCGAACTCGGCATGAACCCTAGATCAGTAATGTATTAGAGGAATATTAACCCGAAGTAGGGTTGGACATCATGTTCGCAAATGGTATAAAAGAACAACAAATTCTAATGTACAGCGTCTCTCACTGAACACACTGAACCATCCTGGAGTTTGTTGTGTTGTACTGAGGGCCAATAGCTATCTGTTGCTTTTCTTGGAAAACTGTTCAGTATGTAATAAAGTTCTTTGTATGTTCCTTTGTAACCCGTGTTCTGTGTATTTCCTTTTGGGGTACTTAGCCTTGATATTTTGTTTTCACAGTTGGCACCCGAATAGGGACCCTCAAGATTGATGCCGGATTATCGAAGGTTGACCCTCGCTATCGGACCGGGATCGGACGGTGTGACAAAAAGGGGCCCCACTGAATGAGACACGACACCTCAGCAGCACTGCATGACCCGATCCGTGGAAGATTAGCTTGTGGTCCGAGAAAGACATCTCGACGAGGGTCCACTTATCAAGGCGGGCAGATTTGCCGAAATCACCAAACACGAGGTAAGATTAGTTAGATAAGATTCTTTTTAATCCGATCGGACCTCCTTAGGACTGATCAGGTGAGTCATGACCCGATTCTTAAATATCCTGATAATTTGATTTTGGCGTGTTGTATCTGCAGACACAATTATTGACCAGGTAACACCAATAATTTGATATGCCTTGGAAATTGTCTACCTGCTTCAGGGCGTTATTCCACAGTGATAGACACTCTTTGGAATTTAGCCGTCCGGCACCACAGGAGGGGTCGCCGGTGTGTACTATGTACTGTAAGCATGGCATTGGAAGTATAGTGTTTAATGATATTTGGCACAGACAAACCGGACATGCCTCCGAATTTCAGTGGCCAATCAATGGTAGTTTTGAAATCCCTCGTATGGAGTATTTAGAGTCTATTCTATTAAAGAAAAAGGCTAGACCTGCAGCATTTGATGTTTTGCAGAATTGGAAAAAAGAAGCGTTACAGCAACTTAAGAGTAGAGAAAAACATGTGCACCGTCATAAAACGAATGCCGAAAAAGCATTAATGTATGACCAAGATAAGCATTCTGAGTTGACTAGGAATATGGATAGGGCTTTCTCACTTGGAATTCAGAAAGTATATCATTCTAAAGACCTTCATGTTTCCAACGAATTCATAGACAAATTATTAAATGAACGAAGGTTTGGTGCCTCTGTGCCACCTCCGTATGTTCCTCTTCCTGCTGCTTTGCCTCTTCCTGCTGCTATTCCTGCCCTACCTGCTGTTGTTTCTCTTGTTCCTGCTCCTCCTAATGTTTCTCTTCCTCTAGTTACTGTTCCTCCGCCTATCCCTCCACCCCTTCCTACTGCACCACTAACAGTACCTCCATTGAATTTGCCTGCTCCCCTTCTTCCAAGAGGTCCTGTGCCGCTTGTAGTCGATCAGGGAGCGGGGTCGAAAGTTGTCACTCGCAATACTGTGCCACCAGATAAGAAACGTGATTTGATTGCATGGGCCAAGCATTGTATGGAGAGGGATGATCAAGCTTATGTTTTTGCCACACTTTATAATATGGATAATTTTCCTGAGAAAAATGTTTTTATTCAAGGTTTAGGGATTCATTTATGTGTAATGTGGGGCAAATTAAATAAAATAGATCTCCCGCAAGGGTTAAGGGATCTAAACACTTTAGCGTTTTCAAGAGACACTGTGGAGAAAGTAAATGAGCATATCCAGAGGTTATTTGAGTATAGAAAGGAGTTGGAAAGGTTACAGAATGAGGATGATGAGGGGGACAGTATGTATGTACAGAAACGGTTCCTTCCTTGTCGAATATCGATATCTGAGGAAGCACGAATTTGTACGAAGGACGCGCTTTGATGGATTTCAGATATGTCGATAACTCCAGTTGAGGTATATGACACATATAGTCAGTATATGCCAGAAATGCAGAGGAAAGTGATACAGGTAATGATAGAGTACCTACAGGATGATTGTCTAAAAAGAAAGATTAGTTGTCCCACAGAGTTAATGAGTATTTATAAGAGAGCTTTTTCACTTGACACTTCTTCGACTGCTTTAGCGCTCAACTTAGCTCTGTTGCTTAGTAAGCGTTAGGAGTCACCTACTTCTCAGTTGCCTAAAAGAGAGGTTCCTCCGACATTTGTCCCGAAGGTTGAGATTGCGGCCGATACTGCAAAGGGTATAGTTGCTGTGAACATTCCTGCACATTATATATCACAGTTTGTTTACGTCCGGTTCTCAAGACAGGAAGTGAATACTATTAGACAATCTATTCCTGATATTAGGAAAAATCCGACAGGATTCTATAAAGAAATAGAGTCCGTCTTGCAGTCCTCAGTGTTCACCTTAGGCGATATTGATTTGTTATTTTCTGAACTCCTGCCCGTAGATTTGTGAAAACAAGTTAGGACTATAGACGACGTGCCAGGGTTGGGAGATACATGGGCGAATATAACTAGATTCGATGGAGAAAGGCCAGCTGGTGAAAGACCGCCTCAAGTGATACGAACTTTGCCTGATAGAATCATTGCAAAATTAAAAACCATAATTCCTGAGAAAATAATTATTTGGGACAAACTTACGGTCTGTGTCCAAGGGAAGTCTGAGGGTGCTACTGAGTTCTTTAAAGGGTTCGAACAGGTATTCTCGGATTTCAGTGGACAACACTTATGCACAGAGTCTGGGAAAAGGTTATTTGTGGACATATTTGTGCGTGGATTGCTGCCTGACATCCAGTCACAAATGATGTCTTCTGAGAGTGCTTGGCAGGCGAAGTCCCAATCAGAAGTACTGCATATGGCTCAGTACTACGAGAATCGTGTCAATAATGAAAAAGATAGAGTTGAAAAACAAAAAGGTGATTTAAAGACTAAAGTACTATTACAGAAAATTGTTAGAGGCCCCAGAGGGGGTAGTTCGCAGATTAGAGGTCAGTATGTTCCACAAGGGAATGTGCCCTTGGGTCCTGTGAACATTAACGAGTGTGCCTATTGTCGACAAGAGGGTCATTGGCGAGCACAATGCCCCGTCCTTCGACAGAGGTCGAATAACACCTTTGGGAATATGGGTAGACAATCCAGAGGTCGCCCGGGTTTAGGGGTCCCTGGTAGAGGTCAGTTTGCACAGGATCCTCAGCAACCTTTTTCACAGGATGATCGGACTTCGAGGGCGGACACTAGGAACATATTTGATCATCCTTCTGCTGCATATCTATCTGAAGAGCTTCCTTTTCATGATATTCTGTTTTGTTAGGATTGCCCGAAGCAGGGTTTGGAACCTACACCTATTCCCGTCAATCAGAAAGGTCCCTATGTTGAAATGGCGGTGGGAAATAGGAAACATCTGTTTTTGATAGATACTGAAGTGTTCCATTGATCATTCTCGGGTTCCAAACGTTCTGCTGTCAGGGCAAACCAATGTTTCTGTAGGGTTTTCTGGCACACCAGTTGTTTGTCCAGTTTCTTCACCGGTACCTATTTCTTTGGGTCCTTTACGGACCACTGTCCATTTCTGTTGACTTCGAATTGTGGAGAGAATTTGCTGGGGTTGAACCTGTTAAAAGAATTAAATGCAGTAATTTATTGTTCTTCTGATGGAGTGTGCTTGACTATTTCACCACAGCAACTTTCTGTCTCTCAATTCTTAACCAGACCTTTGCTGCCAGAATTCAGTGATGTACCAGAGTGCTTATGGGCAGTTGACGACAATGATGTCGGTGTTTTACAGATTGAGCCTGTTAAGATAGTTTTGAAACATGGAATTGAGCTGCCACGCATTCCCCAGTATAAGATTTCAGTTGAGGGCGAGCAAGCTTTGAAATGCATTGTTTCTGATTTTGTGCGTCGGGGGGTGATTGAGGAAATTTAAGGAAGTTTGTGCAATAGTCCGATTTTACCTGTGTACAAGAAAGGCGATAATGCAATTCCATTCCGTTTCATAATTGATTTACGTGCCATTAATAAAGTTGTCACTCCGTAATTTCCAATTGTGCCTGATGTGACGACAATATTGACCATGATTCCAGCTACAGCTACTTACTTTAGTGTTGTGAACCTAAAGAATGCTTTCTTTAGTATTCCTATACACAAGGATAGTAGATACTTGTTCACGTTCACCTTACGGGGACGCTCGTTCACATTTACTTGTGCACCTCAAGGGTACACAGAGAGTCCTAGCATCTACAGTAGGGCTTTGAAAGAACAGCTTGATACCCTTGAATTGCCCTCTACTTGTACATTGCTTCAGTATGTTGATGGCTGGCTTTTAGCTGCTGATTCTGAGAGCGCCTGTAAAGAGGGCACTGTGTTGTTGCTTATACATCTAGCTAAACATGGTCACAAAACTTTGCTTAAAAAGTTTCAATATTGTTGCCAGGAGGTCGCCTATTTAGGCTATCTCCTGTCAAAGGAGGGAAGAAGATTGAAACCTGAAAGAATAAAACACATTTCTGGCATGTCTGTCCCAAATACACAGAAGCAAGTTAGAGCCTTGAGAGGTATGGCTTCTTACTGTAGGTTGTGGATCCCGAATTTTTCACTAGTGATCAAACCGATGTTGGCTTTGACAAAGAAGGGCATTTCTTCGCCATTGCCATGGAACTTGGAACACCAGCAATCGTTTGATTTGCTCAAGACTGCATTATGCTCGGCACCAGTTTTGGGCACACCAAACTATGAAAAGGCCTTGTGTTGTTTCTGCATGAATGTGATGGATGTGCTTTGGCTGTATTAACGCAGGAACATGGAGGGAAGAATAGGCTGTGCGGTTACTTTTCTTCCGCCCTTGATCCTGTAGCATGCGCTTTGCCAAGATGTTTGGGAGCTGTCGCTGCTACTGCTGTGTCTGTAAAACAGAGTGAGGGAATGGTTCTAGGCCATGATCTAACCCTGATGGTGCCTCACTCTGTAGATGTTCTACTGAACCGAACCCAAACGCAACACCTCACTTCCGCACAGTTGACGAAATATGAATTGATCTTGTTTGCTCCTCACATCCAAATGAAGAGGTGTTGTGTTCTTAATCCGGCTGAACTCCTACCTTTCCCGCAAGGTGCTACTTGCAGCGATGAAGAGTCACATGACTGTCTGTATACTACCGAACAAGAGACAAAGGGTAGAATTGATTTGAAAGACACTCCTTTCGATAATCCGCAAGGAGAGCTGTTTTGTGATGGTTCCTGCTTCAAACTTTCGGATGGTATATCCACAGCTGCTTATGTAATCACCACATTAAGCACGGTTGTGGAAACCAGGAGAATCACGCATAACTCTGCGCAGGCCGCAGAGATTATAGCATTGACCCGAGCTTGTGAACTTTCTGAAGGGCTTGCAGTAAACATATATACTGATAGTCAGTATGCCTTTGGGGTGATTCACAACTTTGGGAGACTTTGTTCAGAGAGAGCGCTGGCACTAAGATACGACATGGCTCCCTAATAGTACAGCTGCTCTCAGCGCTTACGCTCCCTATTCAGTTAGCCGTTATGAAATGTGCAGCACATCGAAAGATTACAGATGACATAGGAAAAGGGAATGCTTTCGCTGATCAGATAGCTAGACAAACTGCTACCGATCTCCGTACGGAGATGTATGTTTCAAGGGAGACTGTAAATGCTTATGCAATGGACGAGAGTGTTGGGTTTGTATGGGATATCCAAGCTGATGCCACGTTAGAAGAATCCAAGAGGTGGGCTGAAGGCTTGGGGAAACTCGATAATGACGGGTGTTGGGTGGACATAGTTGAAGTGAAATGGCTACTCCCTGACGCTTATGTAATGATGATGGTAATCATGGCCCATGGTCCTATGCATGTATGTGCCCAGAAAGTAACGAAAATGTTAGAGAAATTTTGGGTAAATGACAAAATTTCGAAAACTGCCCAACGCTATGTTCAGGATTGCATGGTTTGCCTACAACACTATGGGCCTCATTACAACCTTGGTGCTAAGTGCACCAACCTTACCACCATGGTGTAAACTCCATTTACACCATGGTGGATGACGGATTTACCGCCCCATTCCAAGGTGAGTGGGGCGGTAAATCCCCATTTCCCATTTTCCCTTCCCCATTCCCATTTTTGCCCCATAGGGCATAATGGGAGTGGGGAAGGCGCTAATTACGCCGCCGTAAATTACGGCGGCGTAATTAGCACCGTGGCAGGTTAGCGCCATGGATTTTAACGCCTGCTAAAAGCAGGCGTTAAAATCAGAATCAGGCGTTAAGGGTTAACGGTGGCGTTAACCCTTAACGCCTGAGTTGTAATGAGGCCCAATGTGGGAAAGGGGACAGCAACTCCAAGGGATGTTTTGGGACACCCTCTGTCCCCTTTGAAGTCGTCCACTTTGATTTTATTGAAATGGAACGCTGTAATAATATGAAGTACGTATTCGTGGTCATCTGTGCTTTTAGTAAATGGGTTGAGGCTTTCCCTGTCAAAGATGCCACAGCCATGACTACTGCGAAAACCATGTTAAAAGAATACTTCCTGCGGTTCGGGCTACCGAGAGGCATCTGGTCGGACAATGGTCCACATTTTGTCGCTGCTGTAATTCTGCAGATATGTGCGGCATTACAGATCGACAAACGGTTCATTTCGCCAGACACACTCAGAGCGCCGGACTAGTAGAAAGACACAATTGTATCATCAAGAACAAGCTCGCTAAGACGTGTGCCGGCACTAAATAAAAATGGCCGGACGCCTTACCGATTGTGTTATTATCCATGCGTGCAACCCCTCAAACTAAGACTGGGCTCTCTCCATTTGAGGTGGTAATGGGGACATCTGCCAATATCTGGAACCTTCCTAAATGTAGATCTTTGAGAGATGTTGAAAATGTATTACTTTCAGATTATTGCAGCCAGTTGACTGAAAACCTGTATTTGATTTATCACCAAGTGCGAGAGGCTTTACCTGTGCGATACGAGGGCCCGGGTCACAGCATACGGCCTGGAAGCTGGGTGCTCATCAAGGCATTTGAGCGCTCTTCCTGTCATCTCGCTGGCAGGGCCCATTCCAGGTCCTGTTGGTCACACAAACGGCGGTGCGGGTTTCTAGAAGAAAGAACTGGATCCACGCATTGCACGTCAAGAAACGTCCTCACCCAGTGCCACACGATGCAGAAGAAACAGAACCCCTCGCTAACGCTGCAACCAACTATCCCAAAGCAGTAGATAGCGCTGAGAGTGTATCGGAGAATCTTTCTGAGCCCGTGAGGCTTGGGAAACCAGCCATTTTGTCTCCACACTCTCCAAAAGTTTTGCTTCCGGAAACTGCTGTTTCTAATTCGGCATCTTCACTTGTTTCTGATACGTTGCTTCCAACGGGAAGTGATGAAACATTGTTTCTGGATTAATCAGTACCGGGAAAAGCAAGGTACAATCTGCGTCAAAGAAAATAGACTTACGCACGGTTCGGCTGTGCATTCGGAGAAGGAAAGGCTCATCGAGGGCTTGTTTTTGCCCAAATTTGAGAAAGGGGATTCTGTTGGCTAGGTTTGTGGAAGGACTAAGAAGTCGCGTGGCCGGGAAGTCGCCAGCTAAAAACACTGGGGTTTGTGGTTTGAAGACTACAATGCCTGCCACCGCTACCGCTCGTATGGGACTTGTAAATGATTGTGTGACCAACTGGGACAATGGACAATGCACCTGGGCCCCGAAAACGTATTGCTGTGTTTTTATAATGATATTTGGTTTTATAATAGTCACTGTCCTAGGCTTATGGTACCTCAAGGAAATGCATCCTTTAGAATCCTTGTTACCGACTGAAAATGTACCTACTGTTCCTACTTCCTTTGTACATTTGCATACTCAGTCCCCTATGGACTCCCAGCATAGACAAAGGTACCACAATAATACTCTGCTACTTATCATGAATGCTACGCATGCCATTTTTAATTAGTCTAATTGTTGGGTCTGCTCACATTTACTGCAACACGGGGATAAGGGGCTAGGTTGGTATATTCATCCTTTACCTTTGACAACTGCTTGTTATGCTTCTCTTAGAGCATTGTTCTTTGGCCATTGGAACGATAGCATCTCGGGGAACTTTGATGGCACTAATTTGAATAGCTTTGAGAAACGTGTTCTGACTCCCCTGGGATGCTCGCTTTTCACAAATAGGAGTAAGCCCAATGTTGCTTCTATTAGGCCATCTGATAGACTGCCTCGTTCTTTCCAATCCTTGATTTCCTTTAAGAGGGCTCTGATAGGCAATAAGGATGCCATGCCTCCTTCTTACACTGTTAACCATAGCCCCAATTCAGTTTCTTTTTGCATACAGAGGAATGGTACTCAGTCAATGGGAGATTTTAAAGGTTGTGCCAATTTGACTGGGGAAGACAGACCTTTGTATGTAGGCGAACCTGTCTACTTTGTTTGCGGTAATGTAGCATTTCCATGGTTGGCCAGGGATTGGCAGGGAACCTGTTATTTAGGGATCCTGTTACCTGGGGTGTTTATAGCTAGTACAATAGAAGTTTCAAAGGCTCGTCCACGGCGAGACGAGAACGGTGACACTCCAGCACAAATCTTGGGAGATATAGCAAAATCAGTTGTGCCATTTTGGGGGCAAATAGCGAATTCCGAGGATATCAGAAGACTAGCGAGAGTACTGGTGAGAACCATCAACCGGACCACAGACATACTCTATAATATAAAAAAGGTAGCAGGCGCCCCTCTCTCGAAAGAACAAGGCATGATAACCTGTTCAGTGGTTATTAACCACATTGAGAGTTCGCAGCCATTGCTTTTTTCTCACTGTACCTTCACAGATGGGAAATATCCATTTGCATATCAGTCTTTGTCCCGCCCACAAGGGCAGTCCAGCACCGAAATGCTATGGCAATTCCTCTCTGAACAAGAGTACTATCAGCAACCCCATACACGTGTTTCAGCCTTGTTGGGCATCATCAGTGAGGTGAAGCTGAGCCTCTTTAAGCACAGTGAGCAGGGAGTCCACGTCTGGTTGCCCCCAGGTAACCTAGGGTGACCAACCCCAAGTTCCTTTCAACAATACAAAAAAGGTAGCAGGCGCCCCTCTCTCGAAAGAACAAGGCATGATAACCTGTTCAGTGGTTATTAACCACATTGAGAGTTCGCAGCCATTGCTTTTTGCTCACTGTACCTTCACAGATGGGAAATATCCATTTGCATATCAGTCTTTGTCCCGCCCACAAGGGCAGTCCAGCACCGAAATGCTATGGCAATTCCTCTCTGAACAAGAGTACCATCAGCAACCCCATACACGTGTTTCAGCCTTGTTGGGCATCATCAGTGAGGTGAAGCTGAGCCTCTTTAAGCACAGTGAGCAGGGAGTCCACGTCTGGTTGCCCCCAGGTAACCTAGGGTGACCAACCCCAAGTTCCTTTCAACAATACAAAAAAGGTAGCAGGCGCCCCTCTCTCGAAAGAACAAGGCATGATAACCTGTTCAGTGGTTATTAACCACATTGAGAGTTCGCAGCCATTGCTTTTTGCTCACTGTACCTTCACAGATGGGAAATATCCATTTGCATATCAGTCTTTGTCCCGCCCACAAGGGCAGTCCAGCACTCTATAATATGACACTAGAACAGAAAGCGATAAGACTAGTAACGCTTCAGAACCGGATGGCATTAGATAACATTCTGGCTGAACGTGGTGGTGTGTGTAAATTAGTGGGGTCCACTTGCTGTGTTTTCATGCCAGATTCCTCCCCAACTTTCTTCAAGGCAATACAGAATCTGCATGTCTTTAGTTCAGAAGTGCATGTTCCCGAGGGAAACTGGGATCTTAGCGCTTGGTTCTGGGACTTCTTGCGATCTTGTGGTTGGAAGGTACTTTCGGTCTTACTGACCATTTTGGGAATTCTGTTGATCCTTTGTCGTTGTATTCAGTGTCTACCTAGTATATGTTTGATGCTAGGGGGATGTTGCGCACAAGCGATAGATACAATAGGACATAAAGTGTATGCCCCAGATAAAACTTCCAATGAATACGTGTTAAAAGAAATTTTAGCTAATTACCTGATGGCAATAGATGTTTCTGACAGTGATTCAGGGTGCATGGACGATGATGCATGGAGTTATTTGCAAGGAGATCAGAAGTAGTTTAGCACTTGGCATAGGCCAAAAGGAGGGTTTGTCAAATGAGAAATTATATCGTGCCTCCTATTGCAATGAATATGTGTATATTGGCCTACGCCAAGCTGCTTGTAAGCCACTTGCGAAGAAATCCATGTTGCAAGGTCCTGACCTTAAAATCAATGTAAGCTGCCATTTTAGGTCAATCCGCCATTTTAAGTTCTCTTGGTAAAGTCACCCTGTGAGTTAAAATGGTGGACAATGTCATTCCGAAATACAACATGGCCGTTTTGACCTCTGTGTGTAGCTAATATGTAACTTGCCTGCAGGCCACTTGTTGAGGTCGTGAACTAAGACCTTGTCCTTTGTTGACCTGTGTGTAAAGGATTACTTGCGTCAATGAAACTAATCCGTGAGCATATGTTAAGAACAATGTATTCAAATACTGAACTAAGAACACTTGTTTAACTACATTGTATTAATGTTTGGGAAGACCTGTATGAGAAATCCCAGAATACACAGTTGCCGTGTAGGCTTGTTGACGTATGTATTAAAGGCAAACTAGTTGCATGTCGATATGCGAACTCGGCATGAACCCTAGATCGGTAATGTATTAGAGGAATATTAACCCGAAGTAGGGTTGGACATCATGTTCGCAAACGGTATAAAAGAGCAACGAATTCTAATGTACAGCGTCTCTCACTGAACACACTGAACCATGCTGGAGTTCGTTGTGTTGTACTGAGGGCCGATAGCTATCTGTTTCTTATCTTGGAAAACTGTTCAGTATAAAATAAAGTTCTTTGTATGTTCCTTTGTAACCCGTGTTGGGTGTATTTCCTTTTGGGGTACTCAGCCTCGATATTTTGATTTTGTTTTCACAGGCGTCCTTAGCGGGTCTGTGAGCAGACCAGGATGCAAGCAACGGGCCCGTCATTAACGAGACCGTTGTTTTCATCCTCCCCATTCCCATTGAGCCCTATGGGGGCTCGAATGGGAATGGGGATGTACCGGGTCCGGTTTCCCAGGAAGGGGAATTACCGGGCCCTCCAAGGTCGGAATGGCCCAGTACTTCCCCATTCCGGGAACCCAGACCCGGTACCCGGTATGTGGGTAGCCATGCTGCTATTAGCGGCATGGCTACCTCCATACTTGTAATCAGGCTCCTAGACTTGAAACTGCCACCAATGCTTGTAACCCTTCACAGGACTCTCCCTTTAATGCCACGATTATGCACAATAATTCAGTGTTTTTACGTCCCTCATTTCCCCATCAGAGAACATGGCCATATTAATAGCTGTTTGACTTTGTTGGATCCCACTGTATGTATCACAGCTTAACACTTTGCTGGGAGAACATACTTTAAGGAGCAGGCTATTGTGCATGACTGCCAAACTACTGAAATGCACCCAAGCCAGTCTCACCTAAAACAGATACAAGGTCGATATTCATGTAATGAGCCCAGAATTGTAAATAATGTCACATGTATCCTCTTCAATAAACAATTGCAAGTTTTAGAGCTTGCCAACACTACTCGGGGATAGTAAACACTATAAAATCCCAGTCACATCACACAGGCATATATACCGCACTCACTACAGGCTGCCAGCCCATACCGTTGAATAAAAGATATTTGCGACTATTTGCCAGAGATTCACCAAAGCTGTGCGGTAAACTGTGCCCTATACCTACTGGATAAGAAAGCATTTGAATCTAGATACCAAATAAAAGAAGAAGGGGAAAAGGTGCAGCATAGGATGTAACCCCAATAATGAACATAACCAGTCCAGCATTCTTCCTAGTAAATGTAAACTTTCATGACATACATTCTAACTTTCGGAAACACATGCCGTCCCCCATCTCTCTGTGTATGATAATGTGTGGATTTGTAACCTCAATCCCGCAACAAAAGGTCGCAAAAATGATGTCTATGCTAGCTGCACTCATGATGCACTACATCTAGAACCTCCCTCCCACTGGTGCACGAGCGATCACTTGACTGTGCCCTTGCATTTAAAATGTGTCATAGGCCTCATATTAGAAATTGCTCCTATGGAATGAAGACTGTGCAATTCCTCATGTCGCAGAGCTTCTCCAATAAGTAACTCAACAAACTGAGCCACACGCTCCCACCAATCCCCAGATCACCCTCCACGCTGGCCCCAACCACCAGTGCCATATGAATCCACAGCCAGCAATGAATCCAAGTTCACCAGATGTATTTGTGCACCCTCACCTTTACAAGTGCCCAACCATGAAGACGCCGGCCAGACAAAGGCCATATCTCCTCCGTCCATTCGAAGCCGGCCAGCCACGACCCCACACCAGCGCCAATTTAAAGATCGATGGGGGCAGGTCAAGGGACACCAGCATGCAGAGCGACGCAGCCACGCCAGCCAACCTGCACCTGAATCTACCGCTTTGGCCAGGCAAAGCAACCCCCTGCCCCGCAAGGAACTCCATGCATCCACCCGGACCAGGGGCACACAAGACATCCACACCTTGGGCGGAGCGCAAGTCATCCTAGTCACATCTACTGAATTAAACGAACGATGCGAATACTTGCAAACTTGCACTTGAGCTCTGCTGTCTTACGGCAACAATCTTGGTACGCCCTCAAGGCGTTCTTTGCTGCTAGTCCAACCGTACACATGTATAATGTAACCGCCCTCAAGACAAGGCAGGATCACTGACCTGGTAGAGCTCTGTGGTCCCTTTGTAATCCGTGCCCCACCATTACTATTACTTCGTCATTCACTTCCTCATTAGAGGAAGGCACCTCACGTATTAGTATGCACGCTCTGTTCCACAACACAAGCTGTTTCTGAAATCCCTACGGAGCCGTTAATAATAATAATCATACATTTAAATATTCAACAATTAAAAATTAACTATTATTAAGTATATAGTGTAAATAAACTCTCGTACCTTAGCCTTAGCCACCTTGAAAGCCCTCCTTTTCTCCACAATCTCCTTGGGATAATCCAGATAAATGGCCTGGGGTCTCCCATCAAGAATAAGTTTCCCTTTCTCCCTCGCTGCCTTCAGGATTCTCTCCTTGCCGCTTACTTTTGTTAAAACCAAAATGATCTGCCTTGTCCTGTCGTGCATGGTTTTCCCGGCTCTGTAAGAATAATCCAAGTCACATGGGCTCACAATCTTCTTTCCCAGCACCTCTGTCAGGACCAGGACCCCGAGGATTCGTGAATACAAATCCTTATCCAAATCAGGACTTTCCTGTAATCCCTAAAATCATAGGTTTAGGTTCCTGCTTTCAGCCTCCAGGATCACATTCTTTTTCTTTAGGTCTGAAATTTCAGATCTTAGATCTTTACAGGCCCTGAAATTCCCTGCCACGTCTGAGGCCAAAGCTGAGTTGCCAGATTCAACTTTGGTAACTCTGATCTCCAGGTTGTTCACTTTTGAGGTCAATTCATTTAGGGAACATTTAATCTCTCCTACGTCCTGAGAAACCTTTAGCAAAAGGGCATAAATATCAGTGCTGCTAGGAGTTTCTTCCATCTCACCACCTTGGTTAGGTATTTTGGGGATAGGACTTTCAGGAACTTCAATCTTCTTCTTATTCCAGGTTCTCATTCCTTAGGCTTAGTATGCAGAGACAGGGAGGGAGCAGGAGCAGCAGGCCTAAGCCGCTACTAGGTCGGTTGACATTCCAGAATCCTGTGTGATTTCCATTGTTGAAACATTTATCTGGCTTTTCACTAATACATGGCTTATCTATACTGTTTTTCTCATACCTCGGCCACACTACCAATTTATTTTTGATTTACCAGCATCGTTAAAGTTTGTTATGGATGGTTTGAGTTGCTTTATGTTTGAAACGGAGCATGACGATGCCGAAACAGCGGCAGGAGAAATGAAAGAACTCAAGACGCAAGTAAGTGGCAGTGAAGCGGACGTTCCTTTACTTAAGCCCAGTACTATGGATGATATATCAGCATAGTGCCATTGCTAGAAGTTCTCAGAGAAACAATGGCCACCTTACAACAACACACTTGTTTGGAGAAGTCGCTGTGTCATTCATATCTAGCAGATGACCCCCCACAATAATATGCCACTCAACAAAAAGACTTTATGTTTGCTTGTCTTACACGCTCCATCCCACATATGTTCATGACATTCATACATGGGCTATGGGGGATTGGTCATCCACTGGACTCCAAAAATGAGCTCCTTTTGCATTAAATTAGTTGTAATATTGTTACTCAAACAGGACAGTAGTATCACCAGCCTAACACGCAGTCATCGGGTCTATGGTGGAACATTGTATTACATTACTAACACATACCCTCCTACGTGGGTTACATTTCATTCCAAGATCCCATCCATCTAGCCATCCGCCCATCTGCCCATCCACCCATCCACCTATCCACCTATCCATCTGTGAGGAATTTGAGAGCATCCGCACAGTGGGTGTGTGCTCACCTGGGCTTTTTCTGAAATTTCATATGAAATTTTATGGGGGTAGGTCAACCTCTGGAAAATGTGTGGGGCTAATCTGCACACATTTTCCTATGCTCACCGTACGACATACACATCGACCGCAGCCCTCCCTGTCAAATTTTGTTGGAATGTGACACCAAGGAGTACATCAAGGCATTTCAAAAGGGGGAGGGTAAAACCTTATGCCATGCCCAGCCTAATTAAATAACAATGGCTCCATGGATCTGCCCTATCCTTTGTTGGCCCTGCAGAATGGTGCTGTCAATTAAACATAATTAACATACTAATAGAGTATACTTCAGACAGGCCCACATGGGGCCTAGCTGCAGAGGCTAACAAAAGACAGGAAAACTGCCAACAACCTTTGATATGCACTGTGTCAACCTGAAGCCAGCTCCCGCCCCTCAGTATCAAGATATGATATGATATGACATTTATAACGTGCCTATACACAAGTGTTTCAAGGTGCGACAAGACAAGGGAGGGGGAACAGAGGGAAGACAGAGACAATGATCTTACTAGGCCAGGTGACATTGAGATCGTGCAATTGCAGGGTAGTGAAGTGTCATGTCTGGTACATGTATTTACAGTAGGCAACCCCCGCACGGGGGCCCATTTCAGAGGGTACGAGTATGTGATTTGATGTAGACAGAAAGTCTGTTCTCACCACAACTTCAAGGGAGACCTGCCTTTAATCAGGAATCACAGAAAACTCAATTAACCAGAGAGACCCTTTGATCCACAACTGACAGGAAGATGGGTGGGACTTAGTAGTACATGTTTTCCCCCTTTACCTTCCTGGTGCAAGCACTCTGGTAATGACCTCACGCATAAAAGAAGATTTTAGTGGGTACCCTGGGTTGGTTCATTAAGGTAGGCATCGCCTACACCAATCACTGGGGCCCATTTGGCTTTAAAAGAGAGCTGAGCCTCTCTTTTGGAAGATCATCTGAAGACTTTTCAAGGAGTAGCAAGAATAACTCATTTGGACCCTGGCTGAAGGTACAGTCTACCTTACAGATTCCGCCAGTGAAGGAAGGCCAGGATTTCCAAGAAGGAAGCAAGATCCCTTCCCTAAGGATCTCCCAGGGAACAGGGGGAGATACTGAATCCAGAGGACTCTGCAAGCAGCCCACGGTTCTGCAAGCAAGCTTCTTAAGTGGGAAGTGCCAGAGAGTCTCTGAACCAAACCCAGGACAAGACCGGTGCCTGTGACACTGTCCTCAGCTTTGGGCAGTCCGCCTTAAAGGACGACACAAGCCCAGTGAAGAAGCTTGGAGGAGTGCATCAACAAGCATGAACCAGCATCTGCCTTTAAGGACATTTTTGAGCCAGTTGTGCTCCTCGAACTGCAACCAACTGCACCACTTACTGTTGTCACGCTGCAGTCGCTAACATCCTCCGAGACGCCTTGACCAGTGCTTCAGACCCTCCAACCAGCACTGAGACAATGATTCCTGATCCCGAGCCGCCGTGTAGGACAGCCTGCAGCCACCCAGCCAGCCTCGCTCGCCGAACTGCCTGTCGCCTGATACCTGCAGGTGTCTCCCATCTTGAACTCTGTCACGCAAGCTGTAAAGCGCACTGAAACTGACTGAACCCCGTCGAGCACCAATAATTTCTACAAGCACAAGGCCCCTAGTGACATTTTACGACACATTGCTCCCTTTGTTCTGAAACCAGATATCCTTTAACTATTGCGATTAATTACTTTACCGACTACCCTCCTGTCAGTATCCAGAGTGCATCCCCTTTCCTTCTTGAAACTGTCTGTCCTCTGAATTCCTTTACAAGGGTGGGTTGTATTTTGTAGTGTGCTAGAACTGTCTGTTGTGATAACAATAAAGTAGATATTTTAATACAACCTTGGCTGGACAGTCCCTCTTATCATTGGGTAATAATTGTATTTTCTCTGTGTTGCAACTAATCAACGATCCACGACCATGCAGAGATAAATCTGCTGTTCTGTCCACATTACCAACATTGGGCAAGGAGGTTTATAATTTGCTTTTGTTTCCAATCTATTTGGATCCCTTCTGGTGTACTAGTGGTGTGGAGCTGATTGATGGTTTAGAAACCGATATTCATCCCAGGTACACTGGGGACCAGGAAGTTGATTTGTCACACCACCCATCCACCCATCCATCCATCTAGCCATCCACCCATCCACCTATCCATCCATCTAGCCATCCAACCATCCACCCATCCATCCATCTGGCCATCCACCCACCCGCCCATCCATCCACCCATCCATCCATCCGCCCAACCCTCCAGCCATCCATCCACCCATCTACCTGCCTATCCACCCATCTGCCCATCCACTCATCCACCCATCCACCCATCTGCCCATCCATCCATCCACCCATCCATCCGCCTATCCACCCATCTGCCCATCCGCTCATCCACCCATCCACCCATCTGCCAATCCATCCATCCTCCCATCCACCCATCCATCTGCCCATCCATCCATCCATCTACCTATCCACCCATCTGCCCATCCGCTCATCCACCCATCCACCCATCTGCCAATCCATCCATCCTCCCATCCACCCATCCATCTGCCCATCCACTCATCCACCCATCCACCCATCTGCCCATCCATCCATCCATCCATCCATCCATCCACCCATCCATCCGCCTATCCACCCATCTGCCCATCCGCTCATCCACCCATCTGCCAATCCATCCATCCTCCCATCCACCCATCCATCTGCCCATCCATCCATCCATCTACCTATCCGCCCATCTGCCCATCAACCCATCCATCCAACCACTTTTCCTCTCATCCATCCACCCATCCACCACCCCACCCCACCCGCTACCCATCCATCTATCCATTCTGCTTCCCTGTAATGTATCTGTATCTTAATTTTGTTTGTATGGTTGTTATGACTCACAACTAGGATACATTATTAAGTATCACTGTGTGGTTACTTGTCAGGCTATATGTGATGCATAGGTAGGGTCAGATGTCATGGCTAATATCAGGTCTCAGGACTAATATTATAAATCATTTGCTGCTAGCTTCCTTCATTGTATATGTCTCTAAGCACAAAATAAAAATGTAATTTCCCCTCAGTACGTGGTAACATCTGGTTGCATATCGTTTCTACGGTTGGTGAATTCACAGCCGACTTGGTGCAGAAAAGCATTGAGTGACCCTTGCATGTGCTCCACGTTCCCCCCATGACGGGTTTCCAGGTTCTTCTCGGTTTTAGGAGTGCAGAAGCCATTCAATAGCATGAAGTCAATAAACCATTCAAACGATCTCCTCTTAGTCATTTTCATAAGTGATTTTACGGTATATATTGTGTTCAGCATGAATAGTGCAATTAGAAATATTACATGCATCATTGTATCATCTTGTTAGAGTTGTTAATGCCAAATTATTTGTGTTATGTGTTCCTATACATGAAAAAATAGCATGTTGACAATCTGTCGCTGAGTACATTTATACATTGAATATCCCTGCAAGACATGGGGCATCAAATGCTGCCAGGTGTTTGGGGCCAAGCGGCATGGGAGTCGTTGACCCTTCTTTGTTCATAGACATGTGAAGGTTGTACACAAAGCCTCTGCATGCGTCAACCGGTGTTTGTTCTTTTGAAATGGCACCTGATGATGAATTGGTTAGGTCGGATGTTGACGGGGGAGGCAGTGGGGGGTGTGGGGTGTGTGCTACATGTTTCAACCTGAGCTGGCAGTATGCATAATGAGTAGTATCTAACAGCACATGTATGTTCGGCTGTGTAGCGCATCGTGCATAAGCTAATAACAGTGGTCACACCTGCCAGCTGCACACTGTATTAACTCATAAAGCTGCCCCGCAATCGCCCCCAAAAAGCAGCCCACTCACTCAGATGAATTACTCTTGTTCTGCATTTGTTCATTAAGTGTACTCTTGCTTCCTCCCCCGTTGCACATGCACTACACATACTAAGAAGCCAGACACCACACACCGCATTTCTCCAAATATATTTTGATAACATGACAATGGCTAAGCAACACCTGCGGGGTTCAATAACAGGACATGGATACATGTACAAACTAAATATTATTAGATAAAAAGGGAAATAGGTACTGTGAGTGTAGTCATCATTTCAGCACTAAGATGTAAAATTTGCCAAAAAAAGCCAACCCGAAGATGACTAACATATTGTTACCTAATGCTGGACCAATGATCTTTCCACATGAAATTCGGCCAGTAACTATACATTCTACCATTGTCATGAAGTAAGAAGTATGCCATGAATGGCTATATAGCATATGTGTCTTTCTTCTCTGTTTCTTAACTCCGGCATCGTTCTCAAGTCTCCTTGACAGTACTCGTCGGCTCATTTCTTTGCCCTGGAGGAGACCGCTGTAGGGCGTACCGCGACAGTGCCTTCTGACGCCCACAGCCAATACAGGGATGCCTGGCAGATTTATTGGGGACTGCACACAAATAGGAATCCATACGTCCGTAGGTCCACAAGGCTTTCTGGGGGTAGGGGACCACACTACATCCAACTCTCTCTTCCCAAGCACTTTCCTTCTGGAGCCCTCTGCTCATCCACCTCCAAACTTTCTGAGGGTCAGACGCTTCTCCAGGCAGAGAGTGGGGAGTCGATCTCTCTCCTCAGCTGGCGCCTCCCTCTGGAACGGCCTCCCTGCCTCTCTCAAACTTTAGCAGGACCACCAAAGGTTCTGCACAAACCTCAAAACCTTCCTTTTCACTTCTGCTCTCTCTCTCTCTCTCTCTCTCTCTCTCTCTATCTCTCTTGCTGATGCACTTGTCTGCTGCGCTATCTGGTTACCTAGCCACCCTCTGAACATTAATGGGCACCAGGATCCTTCACAACTAGTAGCCCCTTGCAATGCCTCGGGACCTACCACGCACTTAGGGACTCTATCTGCAGCCCTTCAGTGCCCTGTGCCCTGCCTTCTTGCACTTACAGCCGGCCACCCCGGCGGCACTTACTTGATCTTTGCCTATTGCACTCTCCCTCTTGTCTCCCCCTGGCACTTCTCCTCTCCCTTCCCCCTTGCACGATATGAATGACACAAGGCCTAGTAAAATCGTTTGTTTTGTCCTCCCTTTGTCTCCCCTTCCTTGTCTTGTCGCACCTAGAAACACTTGTGTACAGGTGCATTATAAATGACTTATCATATCATATCATACCATACACAGGTGCAATGTAAATATGTTTTTTTGACACACTAAAAGAACGGATGACTATGATCACTAGCATCTCCGCCCAGTTACGAGTGTTGGATAAACATTTTGGGAAATTTTCCATTCAACCCATGATCCAGTTTTATACACAAAAGATTGTTCCTAGACTGCTTTACGGAGCCCAATCATTAGATGATAGTGCAGTGTGGGACAAAATTGAGGCTTCTCTGTGGCGGAAGACATTGTCACAGGGAACTTCGATTTGTGCCATTCGACATACGTTGGGTCTCTCGTCTTTAGCAGTCTGTGTTGTGTGGCAAACCATACAGCTAATTCCAAGGTCCGGTTGCCCCCTTCTAATTCCCTATTTCAGGTAATTTGTGAGCAAATTAATTCAAGAAGCTGCAGAGTTTTAAACAAATGGGACAATGCTTGAAGGAACTTTCTTCTGAGTAACGATATTACAGCAAAAGACTAAATGTACGGACCAAATAAAATGAAGAGTAAAATTTTTAGAGCTGATAGGATTGCAAACCCGTAGAAAACTATCTGGTCTCAAAGTTTTCGGGCATTTTCTGTATTACATCAGGGCCCTAGGTTGTTTGCCCGGGTATTTGATCAGACACCCATGCTCCATTTTAGGAAACAGTATTTAAGATTAGGTTTTAATCTGTATCTAACAAATGAAGTCATTGGTGCTAGAACGGGTATGCCCCGCTCTGAGAGAGGTTGTAGGTTATGGAGCGGAGATGTGGAGACTTTGAGACATCTCGTAATTGACTGTCCCTGTTTAATATACCACTCCAAATTCTGGTGCTTTTACGAAATTTGTTAAATGGGGTGTGTGTCAAACACAAGAATACTTATTGCACTACATTTTAAATTCAGAAAGAACAAGTTTGAGTATTGCAGTGATTAAGGTTAAAATTTGAAATGAATTGAGGATTTTATCTCATTTTTGTGATCTGTTGTTTGATATTTTTTTAATGTGTTATTGACTAATATGAAATCTTATATATTACTTTTGTTGTTTTGTGAAAAAATGTTATGAAATAGTTTTTATAAAATTGTTTTGCAAAAGGTTTAACTTGTTTAAGTCATATTGCAATAAAATAAAATCAATACAATCAATAAAATGCGCCTTTTGTAAATGATTATAATGATCTATGCTTGTAATTGCATATGCTTTTGTCAAGTACTCTATCAAACAGAGTTTTAATGGGGAAGAAGTCTGAGAAGTCACAACAACGGGCTGCATGCATCATCTATTGGGTGGCCCTTTAATCAACCAGGATTAGATCTGCAGCAAGGCTTCAAGTTAGTTGTCCTATTTTGTAACTCAAGTTTTATAGAATTATTTTGCCTATTCAATATTTAAAGTTGTTATTTATCCTGGGGAAGACAAAGAAGGAGGAACTATTGCAAATGAAGTAACCCTTGCAAAACAATGTCTCAGAAAGTAGCCCCTCACAAGCCATTTGTAGTGTTTGACCCCTGTTTGGATTACTGCTATTTGCAAAAATCTATAATCTTGCACATCCGTTTCAGAAGTTAATTCAGCCAGACTATTGCCTTTGTTGAATAAATATATCATCACACAAGTTAGAGACTTTGTCCCATTCTCTCCTATGCACTAGCATAATTCCAAGGCCCTTTGGGGAGTGTAACAGACAATAAATGACCATTACATTTGATAAGAAAATACATTTTTTAAGATTTGTTAAAAAGTTTATATATTCTATGTCACTCATAAATGAATTCTGACATTGGAGATTGCAGAAATAGGTGATGGCACTAAACTTCAATGCATAATCTTATGTTGTCTGAATATGGAAATTTTTCAATGTGGTGTGACTATCCATGATGGTGAGATATATCGAGAGGCAATGGAATGGCAGAAGATAATGGACACAAGGGTTCCTACTGGGGTTTCCTCAGAGCATTGCTGGATTTACTGGGTGCATGGCAAGGGTTTCAGGGAGGCGTGAACTGCTGGGATTACTTCTCTTCATTACTCCTAGTCATACTCTTCTTCGTCCCCGTACTTGCATCTGAGTCATCAGCCTCTATGACAGGAACCCATTTTAAAAATCTTCTTTTTAACACCATACCCTCCCTTCTAAAAACATGAAGGTAATGCATAGGATGTAACATCACTAAGCATTGGGGAGAGGCGTTAGGACACAGACTGAGAAATATGATCCTAAAAACATTATTTTATCCTTGACAGATAGTGCATACAAGAATGATTATGTCCCTGTGTGAGTTTACGAAATGATTGATTGTTTAGACATCTAAGACTTAGAATTATTCCAAATGGATACCTGATGGTCTTCATTAGATTGGACCCGCAAATGCAGGAGTGTCCACTCGCTGTACCAGTGATTTTCAGTAATACCCTACAAATGCATGTACCTCGACGAAGAAGTGCCCTACAGAGATACATATTTAGTAAGATGAATCCCACTCTGCTGTCGGCTATCAATGTCTGTTCTCATGCTGAGGTTTAGTGGATACCTCAACTGTGCTCTTACACCGAATAATCATCAATTTTGTAACATTTCACCCTCATTTGGAGGGTCGCCCACCTTGGACTCATTCTCATCACCATAGCAAGATCTATGTCTTCCATAGACCTCAATAGGTGACTTGGAAAGCAAACATTTTACCACCCAAATGGGTTTTACATCACAGGGTCACCAGCCTTAAATAACTCACTTCACCCACCTTGGACGCTGGAATAGTTGGCAGATATTGCATTTCATGGTCTACATGTGCCCAGTCATGAGTGCTGTTTAATAACTATCAGCAAGAATTGCTAACACGCATACTAAATGTTCTGTTTTTTTCTCTGAGAAATTACACCATTGAGAAAAAAGAAATCTATGTATAACTATCTGCTGATATACATTGCGAACCAGAGCGTATTCCACCTTTAAATGGAAGCATGTGATTGAATAAAAACATTACTTTTTTAAATTTAATTGTGGGTTGAAACAGAATCGTTAATACAGTGCAGAGCTGCAACAGCCACACACTTTTACAGCAGGGGAGTGTTTTATGATGTGTGTCTGAGAAAATTCATTGTTAACTCAACCAAAGATGACGGACGGTCCGTTTAGCAGATGTCCAACATCTCGTGGAACTCTCCCGTCCCTCGCACACCCAGGTTGTGTATAATAACTACAAATGGATTTGTAAGAGTAATCCTTTTTTTATGCATAAAAAATTGTGTTTTTTTAAACATACAAAATTATATGTGCAGAACGAATCAAAAATTCTGTTCAGAAGGAATAGAATGCTTATAATGAAGGGAATAAAGTCCCGAAATGCGTAGAGCTAACTTCAAAGAATTAATTTCAATCATGATATGATAGTATCATTACTTGATTTATGAATTTATAAATTTATGAATGTATGCATTTATTTTCTATTTTTTAGCACAACAATGTTTGAAATTTGATGACTGTGAATCTGAATGTACTTACTGAATTTTTGATTTGTTCTTTACATAAAATCTTGTATATTTAAAAAACACATTTTTTTATGTATAAAAAAAAACGATTACCCTCACAAATCCATTTGTAGTTATTATACACAACCTGGGTGTGTGAGGGATGGGACAGTTGGTGGACATCTGTTTGTATTTTATTTATGTGTATAGCGCTATAGGCCCGAAGGCATCCGGGCGCGTATCCTAGAACAACAAATAACAACAAGGTACAGTTAAGGCAGTGGTTGAAGTTACAGTTAAGGCAAAGGTTATAGTTACATTGGAATACAAGCAGTAAACATGTACAGAGTGATGCAATAAATAAAGTACATGAAAATGCAGTAGATCGGTGGTAGTTGTCAAGGAGTAAGAAGAAGAACGTAGAGTATCAGAGTGAATGTCAGTTAGTCAAGTGTTGTAGATATCCAAAGCTTAGCTCTTAGTTTGAATAAGGTTGGAGGAGATATGGATCTGGTGGTAAGTGGAAGTGAGTTCCATAGTTTAGAGGCTAGAACTGGGAAACCTACACCCCTAGCTTTCTGAAGTTTGTATCTGGGAATGGTTAGGCAATGTGTTTGGGCTGATCTGAGTGACCCAGTGGGTGCATGCTGAGAGAATCGAGTGGATAGGTAGATGGGGGCCTGATTGTTTACACATTTGTGTTTGAGTGCATAGGATTTCAGTGATATCCGTTGGGTAACTGAAAGCCAGTGTAGACTCTTTCTAGCTTCAGAGATGTGTGCAGAGGGCTGCTCTAATAGCATTATTTTGGGTGACCTGGAGTTTGTTGAGGTTACGTTGGCTAGTCCCTTGATATAGTGCATTACAGTAATCAAGTTTAGACATAAGCAATGTCCTGGCCACAGTGATGCAGTTCTGTGTAGAGAGGAAGGGGCGGCAGGCTGTAATAAGCTTGCATGTGTAGGCAAAGGCAGCGACAACCACATTGGTTTGTCTGTTGAGGGAGAGCATAGAATCGAGATAGATTCCTAGAGTTTTGGTGTCGTTAGACACTTTGATGGAGTTGCCATCAATATCAAAGGTTTTGAACAATGGGTCAAGGTTGTTCAGTCTCTGTTGGGTACACAAGATGAGCAGCTCTGTCTTGGATGACTTGTTATATGTCATTCAAAGCTTTGGAGTCAGCCATGTAGTCACCGCCATGTAGTCACCAGTAATGGGCATGAAAATCTGTTGTGTTTGCATAGACGAAACCTCCCAGTGCCAGGGACGGTCATTCTCCCTTGCACCCCCCCTAATTTAAATTCAAGCTTAATGAACTACATATAACATCTAAGAGTGCCCCCGATTACTAGGTTAGTAGTGTTTGTACGGTCTATTAAGACAAGATGGCTGAGATTACCTAGGCTGGGTCACGTTGATCAGGGAATGAAAAAAGAAGTGATGCCCCGAGCGTGTGTCCATATGGTTTATGAAGAATAAGTGAAAGGAGTACCTGGACTTGTCAAGGAGTTCCCCCCTTCTCACCTGGGTCCGTTGTTTGCCGGTGTCTTCGATTGCTGCTTTCTTGTGAATGCTCCTGGTCTTGAACAACGCTGCTCGAGTCTCGTCTGGTTCCAGGATGCGTTTAGTTCCGGGATAGCTGAGTCCAGGAATCCGGGAGACTGGAAAGGCTAGAAATGCTTGGAACCAGGAAGGGGGAAAGGGACAGGAGTGAGCAATAGCACTGGGACAAAGGAAACAATACCGCAAGCTACAACCACACATCTGGGCTACTCTGCAATAGCATTGAGATGCGCGGAGCCGCGGAAGGCGTGGTCTATAAATAGATCACGCTGCGTTCAGCGCATGGAGCGAGCAAGGGCTTCAGCTCTGGACGGCCATGTTGGAAGTAGTACGGAATGTAAGCCCCGTTCAGACAAGGACCAGAAGGTCCAAAAGGGGCGTGATCTGAAGTTCATGACAGCATGCCTCCTCCGAAGGCCTTTCCCTCCAGGTTTGCCCGGGTGTATTAGGTGAAATCTTCTGAGCAACCAAGGAGCCTTGATATTTGAAATAGGTTCCCAGGTCCTTTCGCTAGGAGGATATCCTTTCCACTCCACTAGGTATTGAAGATGGCCCTGCTTATACCTGGAGTCACAAATCCGGGACACCTCATATTCCAGTTGGTTGTCAACCAGTAGAGGAGGTGGTCTACTGGATTTTCGAGAGGATTGGATGTAGGGTTTCAATAGGGATGTGTGAAAAACTGGATGAATTCTTTTCCAGTAGTCAGGTAGCTTGATTCAATATGAGACAGGATTGATAATCTCCTTGATGGGAAATGGACCATAGTAGCGGGTAGCCAGCTTGTTTGGTCGTAAGTGTCAGGGAAGTAGTTTTGATGACAACCACACTCGGTCACCGACCATATAGGAAGGACCTGGTCTTCTCTTGGAATCTGCATACCTCTTGGTCTGTAATCTGGCTTTCTCTAAGTGTTCTTTAGCCTCCCGGTAAATGTTGATAAGAGTTTCGATCCAGGAGTCAACAGTAGGTACTGGTGTAGGGTAAGAAAGAACCGAGGGTAAGACCGATGGATGGAACCCCTGGCTACAATAAAAGGGGTTGGTCTGTAGCGCTGAGTGTTCGGAGTTGTTGTAAGCAAATTCCGCAATGGGTATCAGGAGAGACCAGTCATCCTGGACCTTGGTGGCAAAACATTGAAGATATTGTTCCAGGGTCTGATTTGCACGTTCTCTGGCTCCATTGGTTTGGGGGTGATATCTTGAAGAGAGGGCACGTTGGATTCCGAGTACCCGACAGAGGTGTTTCCAGAATTGTGAAATGTATTGGGGGCCCCGGTCAGATATGATCTGGGAAGGAAGCCCATGTAGTCAGAATATGTGTTCCAGAAATATTCCAGCTAGCTCTGAAGAGGAGGGTAGTTTCGTCAGTGGCGTAAAATGGGCCATATGGGTAAACAAATCTATGGTGACCATGATGGTAGTATATCCTTGGGAAGGTGGTAACTCCACTATGAAGTCTGTAGCGATGATTTCCCATGGTTTAGAGGGTAGAGTGGGCTGCAGAAGAAGACCCGCCGGTCTCTTGTTATCATGTTTATTTTGGGCACAGGTTATACAAGCCTGGATGTATTGCTGCACGTCAGACTTCATTTTAGGCCACCAGAACTGTCTCTGTATAAAACGGAGGGTGTTGGTGATACCTCGATGCCCGGAATGGAGTGTGTCATGACAAAGGTTTATTATTTTTTGCTGTAACTTCCGTGTAGGAATGAGTAGTGCATTGTCCTTGAATAAGTAGCCTTCAATGGCTCTTAATTTCCAGAGATTTTGTGTTGAAATGTCCTTCCATAATTCCGAGGATTGAGTTTGCGATCAGACTTCTTCCAGGAGATCAACTGCTTGGGCTACGAAGATCGTGGGAGAGAACATTTTAGGAAATGCCTTATCTTCAGTGGTCACGTAGTCAGGACGGCGAGACAAGGCATCAGCGATCAGGTTCTGTGATCCAGGGACATGGGTAATGTGGAACTGATACTGGGCAAAAAAGTAGGCCCAACGTGCCTGACTACTGTTCCTGCACTCCAGTGACTGTAGAATCTGAAGGTTTCGATGATCAGTACGGACTTGGACAGGATGTCTGGCTCCCAGAAGTAGGTGTCGCCATTCAGTGAAGGCTTGGCGAATGGCTAAGAGTTCCTTTTCCAGGACGGAGTAGTGCGTTTCACTAGGAGTTAAGGTTCTTGACAGTTAAGCAACGGGGTGTTCTAAATCGTCCTCCATCTTCTGCTTCAACACTGCTCCTATAGCATAATTAGAGGCATCCGTTTCCACTAAAAAGGGTCGACTTGTATCGGGTTGAGCCAAAATGGGAGCTTGTGTGAACTCAGTCTTTAAACGCTGGAATGCAGTTTCTTGCAATGTTGACCAGACAAATGGGGTGTCCTTCTTTAGCAGAGCCACTATGGGTTGTACAATCTCGGAAAAGGTGGCTATGAACTTCCGGTAGAAATTGGCTAGTCCTAGGAAGGATTGGATTTGTTTCACGGACGTGGGAGTAGGCCAGGCGAGAATGGCCTTTACTTTTGAAGGGTCCATGCCAATCCCCTCTGGACTAAGGATAAATCCCAGATAGTGCACAGAGGTAACGTGAAACACACATTTTTCAGGCTTAGCTAAGAGGTGATGTTCCCGGAGTCTTTGTAGAACTGCCTTAACATGTCCTTCATGCTTTAGAGGGTCCTTGGAAAAAATCAATATGTCGTCCAGATAGACAATGACGAAGAGAAACAACGTATCAGAGAACACCCTATACATAAAATGTTGGAATACTGCTGGTGCATTGGCTAGTCCAAAGGGCATGACCAGGTACTCGTAGTGGCCAAAGGGTGTTCTAAAGGCTGTCTTCCACTCGTCTCCTTCCCGGATACAGATCAAATGGTAGGCACCCCTGAGATCCAATTTGGTGAATATTACGGCTCCTCTCACAGCTTCCAGGATATCCAAGATCAGGGGCAGAGGGTACCGATCCTTGAGGGTGCATTGATTTAAGCCTCTATAGTCGTGGCAAGGTCTGAGTTCCTTGGTATCCTTCTTGGGAATGAAGAACAATGAAGCACCCGCTGGAAATTTCGAGGGTCTTATGGTGCCGTTTTCAAGATTAGTGTCTAGGTATTCCCGAAGGGCCTTTTTCCCGGGTTCGGAAAGAATAAACATTCTGCCGAAAGGAATTACAGCTGAGGGATCCGTATCTATGGCACAGTCTTCAGGCCTGTGAGGGGGTAAGGCCTGGACTATGGCAGTAGAAAAAACATCAGCATATCCCTGATAGGCCTCTGGAACTTGTATGATATTGGAAGCCATGAGTGATGTTTCCTGGTCTCTTGATGGTTCTTTAGGAGTTACAGAGGAGGGATCCAGGGATAGACAGTGGGACATACAGAACTCTGAGCCCAGGAGTAATGATCCTGCTGTCCAATTGATATACGGATTTTGCTTTTGTAACCAGGGCATACCCAAAACCATGGGTAATGGGCTGACTTAATGATGTCGAATGTAATCCGCTCTTGATGATGGTTTATGGAAAGTTGGATCTCTTTAGTCTGCAGGCTTATGGGTCCTGAAGAGAGGGGTCTTCTGTCAATTGCTTCCACCGGCTGCATGGTGTTTCGTGTCTCGTACGGAATATGATGACTAACAACCCAGTCTTGATCAATGAAAATTCCCATAGCTCCGTAGTCCACCAAGGCCAGAATGGGATAGGGATGTCTTTGGAGGGCGACAGGAAGGCCTGTAGTATCACCAAACTGTTTTGTCCAGGAGAGTTCAAGGATGGAATTGATGTGGAGCAAACATTTCTCTCCCGAATCTCTGCTCCATTTAAGATCGGGAGCTGGCGTTTCCCGAACGCCGTGGAGGTGCCAGAGGACATTCTCTGACCAAATGTTTGTCTGAAGCACAATACATTCACAAACCCGTATGGATCCTTCTCAATCTTTCTTGAGGTGATATGGGTTGACGAAAGGCTCCAATTTATGGATTCAGGTTCTGGGGCTGGACTTGGGTTTGTGTCCGTTCTGGCTGTGCTCTCAAAGGATGTCTTGGGTGGGTTTCCCTTGGATTTCTTCCTTTCAGGCTTCCTTTCCTGGATGCGAAAGTCTATTTGCAAGGCCAGGTCCATTAGTGCTTGGAATGAATTTGGTCTGGCCACCCTGGCCAGCTCATCTTTGATCTCATCGTTTAGGCCTCTCCTGAACAGGGTAAAACTAGCCTCAGAGGACCAGTCTGCTTCCTTAGCCAATTGTTTAAATCTGGTCACATAAGTGAGCATATCTTGGGAGCCCTGTTGAAAGTCCAGCAAGCGTTCTTGGGCAGTATAGACCTGCTCTGGACGGTCAAACATGCCTTTAAGGGCCTGTATGAACCCATCGTAGTCGTCTAGGAGGGCATCGCCGGAGTTAACAAGGGGTGTTGCCCAAGTTAAGGCGTTGCCGGAAAGGTGGGATATGATGAAACCCAACTTAGCCCTAGGAGTCGAGAAATAATAGGGCTTAAAGGTAAAGTGGACCAGGCATGAATCCAGGAATCCGCGAAGTGTTTTTGCCGAACCATCAAACTTGTCAACAATACCGCCCAACAGGGCACCCTCCTTTGTAGCAGAATCCCGGGATAAAACCAATTGTTTGAGCGCGGCGTTTTCCGCATTAAGATTTTGAACCTCGGTTGATAATTCTTGCATGCGTCGCATTAAGTCCTGCACGGCGGCTTCCATCTCGTTTTTAGGTTCGATCGGGTGGCGTCTCAAACTGTCAAGGAGTTCCCCCCTTCTCACCTGGGTCCGGTGTTTGCCCGTGTCTTCGATTGCTGCTTTTTTGCGAACGCTCCTGGTCTTGAACAGTGCTGCTCGAGTCTCGTCTGGTTCCAGGTTGCGTTTAGTTCCGGGATAGCGGAGTCCAGGAATCCGGGAGACTGGAAAGGCTAGAAATGCTCGGAACCAGGAAGGGGGAAAGGGACAGGAGTGGGTAATAACACTGGGACAAAGGAAACAATACCGCGAGCTACGAACACACGTCTGGGCTACTCTGCAATAGCATTGAGACGTGCGGAGCCGCGGAAGGCGTGGTCTATAAATTGATCACGCCGCGTTCAGCGTATGGAGCGAGCAAGGGCTTCAGCTCTGGACGGCCATGTTGGAAGTAGTACGGAATGTAAGCCCCGTTGAGACAAGGACCAGGAGGTCCAAAAGGGGCGTGATCTGAAGTTCATGACAGTACTGTACATGAAAGAAAATGATATGAATTACAAGGTACTTTATACAGTGCTTCCTGCTAGATTCCTCCCTCTTGTAAATCCTATAATAGACACTTGAAGTATTGCTGAATCAATGGTCCTCAATGTATTGTACTCAGAATGTTAACGGGTGGAGACTGTGAACCTATGACAGCCGGTCAAAATATCCGAGGTGAGTGCTTAACTCACTAAGTTATCTTACATCATCTAAAGGGAGGACAATACATTGCCCCAAGTTGGTCCAGTACTTTAGGTGTGATGAGAAATTGGGGTGGCCTCTAAAAAGGGGGCGTGGCCTAAGTGGCCAAAAGTGCAGTGGGCATGGCTTGAGGGGTATCTACCCCTCAGGACGCCTGGCAAATGCTGACTCCACCAAACAATACATCTTGAGACCCTGAAAGCATGTCGTTTGCATCACTCTGCATGGTCTCGTGTGGATGTTTGTACCCAGTCTGCAAACTCTAAATAAATATTGCTCTGACTCAGCTTGTAAAGAAATAGCTCTATGATGTGTTTATACACAGAGCGAGACTCTGATTAATTTGCAATCATTGAGTAAATCAACCTCATTCGGTTAGAGAATCACCTGTGAGAAAAGGGATGTGCAAATTGCGTCCATTAGTGTCCCTGGCTGTTTTCCACAAACGCAAAGAGCATTTTAGGAACACAAGAATGACCAGAGATTTTTCTATTTAGCAAATATTTCTGTGATAGGGATTCAGTCATGCAACATTTTCAAACACAAAATGCAAACTGGGCTTGGTGCTAATGTAATGTGTGACAACACTCCCTCCAGCAGTAGAAGGCCTGCTGGCTTCCTGCTTTCCCTCTAAATGCTCTGTATCCATCACATCCTAGCAGCATTCTATCCTGGCCCACTTTAGCCCTGAGTGGGTACAACTCACAAGCCTTTCCTTGTACCGCTGGCCGGAGGCCTTCAGGGAGAACATAACATGCACTTCTGTTGCCTCCTGTGCCTGTAAAAAGGGCTTGAGGGTGCCGTCCCCACCCTCCTCGGCACTCACATTGTATAAAGTGTGTATCAAATTACCTTAAAATTAGGGTGACCACATATTCCAAATTTTAAAAAAATGGACCAGCCAAAAACATACAAGTATGGCTACCCGAAACCCATCGATCCCCCCAACCCACTCCCCCCTTTGCGGTACCCCCGTGAATCATTTCCATTTCCAGCACTGCTCCTGGATTTAAGCTGTGCGATTTGGCTGTGCCTCAGCGGTCGAATTGGGCGGGAGCGGTCGGGAGCGGTGCTCCTATACTTTTTATTTTTAAGCTTCACTGGTCCTATACTTTTATTTTAAAAAGAAACCGTTCTGGAATGGTTTCGTTTTAAAATAAAAGTGTAGGAAGAAGTTGGAGCTTACCCCATAAACATTCCCATAAACAGCAGGTGTGTTTGTTTGGGGGCTTGGATTGTGTGTCTGAGGGGGTGCAACGATGGGGTTTGTGGGGACGGGGGTATGCCAGCAGGGAACATAGTTCCACTACTTTATTTTGTACGCTTCGACCACTGCTGTGCCTTTAAACCTGTTAAAAACAAAGTTGTTTTAGTCTGATTCATACAACAGGCCATGCCATATGTTGGTCCCCTGCTCAGTATCTGTGGCACAAGCAGTTAATGCACGTGACTGAGAAGTTAGGGCTTCCAGACCATTCTGGGACGGCAGAGATGTGGTTCAAATCATTATGTAAACTTCCATAAGAGTTCAAATGATTATTTCGTGTATAAGTGGTATTATGAATTGTTGGAAAATTGGAACGGTGTTTTTTTTTTTAAAATAAAAAACAAACATTTCCGGGACATCTTGCCGCCATATTAAAATTGCGTCTATTTATCCGGAGCTTCTTAGCGTACTACTCAGAATCACCTCCGCACGAGAACAGCGCAGAAGCGAGGTCCGTGTGAGCGGGTCCTGCCGGGTGATGCCTTGGGCACGTGCCCTTCAGAGCTTGGGCCATCTTTCCTGAAAGCATCATGATTTCTCTTACCTCAGCGGATGTTTGCGTGCCCAGATCAAAACTCATTAAGCGATGTTATTCCTGAGAGTGCCCGATAACTAGGCCGGGATACCGCAGCAAACAGAGGCCGATTATTAATGCATACAGATCTATCTGCACCCCGGGGAGAGCGAGGAGATGACCTCATATACAGGAGGGGTGGGGGCCGAGAGCTGGAGGTCTGGGAAAACATGCAGGAGCTGGGACATCTGCAGTGAGTGCATCGATCAGGAGCTGCTACTGTGCACTCACGTGGGGGCCAGTGGTGCAACGCGCTGCCTGCCCTGCAGCATCAGCAGGGTAGCCCCTCACGATTCAGGGACCCCCAAAGTAGCCAAAGCACTTTCTATGTCTCCGTGTGGTGTGATTATGCCCCACGTCCCCCCGCCATATATTTCAAGGGGTCCCTTTCATTTTGTGTTATGCCACTGCGAGGAGCAGCTCCCCGAAAACCAGTGGAGGGCTGGTGCCATACAAAAACAAAAGATCTGGTTGTTAGCAGCCACGAGGAGCTGGTACCGTGCAACCACGTGAATCTGGTACAGTGCCTCCACAAGGAGCTGATACACTGCAGTCACTAAGAGGCTGGTACCATGCAACAATATGGAGTTGGTACTGTGCTGCCTCGATGAGCTAATACTGTGCAACAAATGAAATGGTACTGTGAAACAAACAGGAGTTGGTACTGTGCAACTATGAGGAGCTGGTACTGTACATCCTCCAGAAGTCTAATATTGTGAAACATAGGAGCTGCTACTGTGCACCCACAATGAACTGCTACTCTGCCACAACTAGGGGCTGGTACTATGCAACCATGAGGATATGGTACTGTGCAACCACAAGGACAACATACTGAGCAGCCACTAAGGGGCTGGTAACTTGCGACAATTAGGAGCTGCTACTGTGCAACCACTAAACGTGTGATACTGTGCAACAGGTATGGGCTGGAACTCTGCTATCACAAGAAGCTTGTACTTTGCAACAAACATCAGTAGGCACTGTGCAACAACGAAAGGCTGGTACATTGCAGCCTCTAGAGGTCTAGTACTGTGAAACTCCAACTATGCAACCACATGGAACTGGTACTGTACAAGCACGAGGAGATAGTGTTGCGCAGTCATGAGGAGATGACATCATACAACATTGATGAGCTGGTACTGTCAGAGGCCTGCAAGGCAATGGGTGGGACAGCTACACATACTATCATGTATACACTGATGCATAAATGTAATTGCCCAGGTTATACATTGGACCAATACAGATTTCTTGTCAACGTGACAAGCATATTCAATGCTGCATGCAAACAAAACATGTGTCATCTTGACTCATAGTCAAAGGTAAATAACGGACTGTGTGTGACTACACACGCCACCAAACCAGGCCCCATGGTACTTGCTGTTGCTGGTGCGTCTTCTCTCATCCCAAGATACACATTGATAAATGTTATAAGGGCCCTCCACTCTGATACATTAGTTTGAGTATACCTATCAGCACAAGGGACATACTCTGCTAGTATCAAGACATGCAGAGTATGGTACCCATACTATACTCTATTTCGTCTATATGTTGGAAGCCGGAGGTTTCAACATGCACGACGCCGATAATGGTACCTAGCCCACGAAGAATTCTCGAAAACAAGGTATCCATTGAGAAAGCCCTATATGATGTACCCGCAAAGAAATTACAGTCTCTTAAAAGAGGTTCATGAAGAAGTGTGAAGTGACGAAGGCGAGAGACTAGTGACGTCACATGAAGCAGAAGTAACGCACCAAGAAGAAATGCCAAGGAAGAAAGTATGTAGACATTAAAGAATCTGATGACAAAGTAAAGAATTGAGTAACATGCATGTGCATAATGAAGATTGCAAGTGCGAAGAAGCACTGCAGAAAATGCAAGCCGTTTTATAACTATACAGATACTGAAACTCAAGCAGGCTAAGCAACCATGAAGGCTTGCTATTAGTAGTGAATAGACTGCAGGCGGTGCCGCCATTATATATATATATGTATACAGAATCTGGATGATCCACGTTGCATTTTAGGAAACTAGGACCCCGTGGGTAAAAAGGGCTGAAAGTGTGGCGCAGTAGTGAAAGACATCTGATGTTGAAGGAAGGTTCAATAAGGTTGTCTTGCCCAGTATCAATGGTTGTGGCAGCCAAGACAATGGTTATCTATTCGAGAAGATACAATGAACGTGAGAACCAAGGCAAGCTCCTGTTGAGGTGCAATGGAAAAACACTATGAGTGCCAGGTTTTATTTATTTAATAGTATTAAATATGAAAAAGGAGCTAAAACACAGTCTGCTATCACATGGTGTAGACGAAAATAGACTTAGGGCAAGCTACATCGAGACTGAAGATAAGAATGTGGTCACACTTCCTTCTATTCTCAGGCTCAGTGATACTTTGCAAGGTCGAGTTCAAAGACAAGTTGAATGGCAGACAGCAGGAGTGATGATTGGTGATGGGCTAGTTGGGTGGGAAGGCATGGTCAAGTCGACCCACAAGCACCTGCGGTACCAGTTTGCATGCTGCTAGCGAGTGGAATATTTCAGAAGGGTACAAGCGTGCCAACAAATTAAAGAGGGCCATGTAGCAAAGAGTCCTATTGTTTGAGAGCCAATGAAAAGTTGTGTATTTGATGACAATGAAGATGACTTGCACTAGGGATGGGCATAGTTGTCCACCTGATTACAGAGACCCAATCATAATCCTATCCACCATAGAAAGTATGCGTAGATGATCCTCCTTGACCAACCACAATCCAACTTAGGTTTTCTTACTTTGCCACGTAGTATGACGTCAATGATGATGAGTTTTTACTACAAATGTGTGTTTTTTCATGTAACAGAGACTTGAGTGAACGTCCATTGATGTCCGTTGTACTCCCTGTTTTAGACAATTGCCAACTTCCTGATTCTGTCTTATTATTGATGTAAGAGTAAATTCTGCATCCCCATCCATCCATCCAATAAATGGTTACCTCGCTTAAAGGGCCTACAGGTTCATGTGGTAGAAGAGGGAGGATGGTTTGAAAAGACCCATCGACCAGTAGGTCTCCAGTGTTTCAGACGATCAGACACCCACAGCCATCTAGCTGGAAGATCGCTAGGTTTCATGTGTAGAGCGGCCGATACAGAATACTTGCAAGAAGATCGATATAGGTGGGACAGGTCCCTCTTTGATGAAATCACTCATGGTTTCCACAGGCGCTGAGTGGACGGAAGGAGACAGTGGTTGATTGGAGGAGGGGAGATGAAGGCATTGAGCTGAAGAGCAAATGGTGAGTAGATCAATGGGAATGGTAAAATAAGGGGATGGGATTTTGGTAACGTAGAAATGTAATGGGGGTTCTTTAAAATATAACGAGGAGCGTTATAGTAAAATAAGGAGCATTTATAGAGCCTGGTTTCCTACTGCAAGGCAGGTCTTGGAGGAGTCATTTCAAACCCCAATCGGGGTATAACTAGGCGACACATAAACAGGTTTATGATAGGGAATGACTCAAACTCCAATCAGAGTATTTTAGGGGTTAGGTGAAAAGGAGTACCATGGTATTTGAAAAGTCGACTAGTCTGTCCGTCAGTGTGTAGTGTATTATGTAAATGAAAAGAGGTGTCGAAGAGCGGCAGGAATAAGCTATGTATTTTTTGAAGTAGAGATAAAAAGTTATTGCCTATTTTAGGTCATTGTCGGCGCCGACCGAAAAGTAGGTTGAGATCATTGAGAATTAGAGGTTTGAGCAGCGAAGGTTGGAGCGCACTCATATTTGTTGTTTTTCTGAAACGTATCTGTGTAACCAATGGTAAGAATTGACAGTCAATTGAGGCTCGTCACAATGGGAGATATTACTCCACTGATGCACCTGTGTAAGACGCTGCCAAAACATGTACCTAAGCTCAAACAGTATAGTGTAGAATGGGTAAAGGGCACAGCAGACAAAATGTTTATGCCGTGCCCACAAGGGGGATTGCTGTCAAAAGTGGTATTGCAACACATGACCACATACTTGCACACTGTGTACACAGGGAAAACATTAGAGAAAGGTTAGTTATTTTAGAACTCTGGAAAATGTCTCAGGAAGAGAGAGAGGACCCGTCACCTGAGAATTGGATGCTTAATCAGTGTAAGGTAAAAGGTGTTGAGCTTTCTGCTCCCCTTGCCTCGCTTGAAGTAAAAAGTGTTGATATAGAAGATGTAGGATTGTACCCGCTAAAGGAACTAAAGGCGACGACAGGATATAGCAATCCGATATATGAACCACCTGCTTATAGCAGTGACGATAGTCCAGAAGAGACTAGAAGAAAGGAGGAGATCTTTAAGATCTTACAGAATAAGGAGGAGAAAAGCAAAAGATCAAATGTAACCACAGGCATAGAACGAGAGATTAAGAGATGGAAAGGAGAAAAGGATAAAGTGGATGAGGTAACACTCGTACAGAACAAATGAATGGGATGACAGATATTGCTCAAGCTTGATCGGAAAAGTTAGAGGAAGTTAGGCAAAGGGAAGATCAAGAAGAGCAGGACAGAAAAGATAAAGAACAAGAAAAGTGACTGAAAGAGGATAAGCATAAGAGAAAGAGAAGGCAGAGATGAGAACAGATGTATCAGGAAGAACAGCAAAAGAAAGTGAAAGGGCGGAGAAACAAAGGAAGTATGACAACAGGCAGAGAGCAATCGAACAACGAGATGGGAAGAAAGGAAGAGAGAAGAGGAGGAAACACAGAAATTTAGGGATAAAGAACACAGAGATGAAGAGAAGAAGAGGAGCGTAGAGAAAAAGAAAGAAGAGAAGAGAAAAGACATGAAGAGGAAAGAGTTAGATGGAAGCGAGAAAGCAAAGAGAATTAGACAAAGGAGTGGAGCGAAAAAGGAGACAGGGGCAACGCAATATTTATTGCATTCAGAAAGAATTGATGGAACCGAGTCCAGTAATATCATCATGGGACAATATAGAGGAGTTCCTCCTGTCAGGGCCATCTAGGGTAACCGTTGAAGAAACTTTTGACAAAGGAAGTATCGGGAATAGGACCAATAAGGCCTAACAAGACTTAAAGGAAAGTAGTAAACCGGGAAGCCGAGGGAAGGGAGAACAGTCCCTGGTCTTCCAATCACGAAGCAAAGAAAGAGACCCGTTCAGTCTCGAGCATAGAGCCTTTTCCTTAGACAGGCTGACTTTAGATAAGGGTGAAGGGGGTGAGAGCCACACTAGATGGGGGCTAGATATGTCAAACGAAGAAAGAGAAACCTTCCGTGGGGAAGAGGGAGGAAGTGCATGCGGCCCGAGGGATGTCTGCACACAGACAAGGAAGTAAGATGGTCTTATCTAGAGCAGCCTAAAGATAGGACGTCAGATCCTTTAGCGTATCCAGAGTGACCTAAAGGACAATCGGATAACGAGAAGGGAGAGTCACCACCATATATGAGCAGGCTGAGGTCATTGCCAGGTAGAAGGCGATCAGGAACCATTGTCCCCACTATGGGTAGGCAGCCGATGGGAGCTGATTGTGGATTTGGGTTCACGCAGTTCCCTTTATTGGAGAAAGGAGGGGCCAGCCTGCAGTATATTCCTTGGCCAAAAATGGATAAGGATAATTTAAGGTGTAAACTTCCCTGTTTATCGGCGGGTGCGAGAGAAAATGACATGGGGAAATACATTAGCTATAGGGGTTGTTAAGGGTCTCCTAACAGCCATCCTTGGGGAACGGGCTATTGACATTTGGGTGAGTGCAGGATACTCAAGTGTCAAGGGCACAGAACCCAGTGCACGATGGAGTGCAATTTAGTAATTGTAGAGCAGATGTCTGGAGAACGCTCAGGGTGCAGTATCCTGATACATCAGATATGGGTGCAATTATGGCGCGTAAGAGGAGAGAAGATGAAGATCTGCTTGCTTACACATTCAAAGTATTCAGGAATGGTGGACTCTTGAAACACAGGAACTGTGGGGGAATATAGTGGCAGTATACTACCACATTTTATGTGAAAGATTGCCAGAACAGGTACAAAGACAGCACAAGAAACTAGTGGGAATGGAAGCGGAGCCATGAGCAGAAATACAGTTGACCATAGTGCATGACTGTCGGTTGTTGCCAGAGAAAAATAAGAAGAAGGAAGATGCTAGAAAACCTGAGGAAGCCAAGTTAGTTTCATTCAAAGAAATTGTCAAAATATGCCATAGAAGGGGCGGTGTTGACAAGCGGGGAACGATTGGGAATGCAGCAAGAAGTGGGTACATCACAGGCGAATAATCAGTGCCAAATGGATCAAGGCGGGAATGGGTTTATGTTGCGAGGCAGGGGAATGGGCTACAGAGGAAGGGGTCGTTTTCAGAATAATCAAGGCGGTTTTCAGAATATGCAGAATGATAATCAGAATGTGCAAGGAGGATTTAATCAAGGGGGACAAATCAGAAGAGCTCCTCCTGTATGTTGGACATGTGGGATGACAGGGCACATTGTGCACACTTTTTGAAGCCAAGGTTATGTACAGAATGGGCAATTCTCAAGAGGGGGGACAGTTTATCCTCCAGCATATAGCTCATAAGCTAGAGATGGGTTTGCCCAAGATCAGACAGTGTATCAAGCACAAGCGCCACAAATGCAACAGACATTGTAGCCACAGCAAGCACCATTGAATCCCCCACAAGGGCAGTCAGAGCAAACACCCATGCAGATACAGCAGAATGCAAACAAGGGACAGTTACTGACACCTAGAGTAGGGGGTGTCACTGTGCTAGGAGGAAGTCCTTTTATGGGTACGGGAATAAGTATGTATCCACAATAGGACAGCTCACAGGAAAGGACCGGGAGTATAGAAGCACAAGTGAGTGACAACACAACAAATATCCAGAAAACACAAAAAGATATTAAAGAACTGTAACAGAAAGTAAAAGTCCTGGAATAGAGAGTGGAAGACACATAGGATAGAGCCAGGTGACACAACATCCAAACACTGGGCCTGCCGGAAGGAGTGGAGGGAAGAGACCTCACTATGTACATCAAAAACATGTTGTTGCAGGAGGTAGGCCCTGGAGAGCTCACCCAGGGATTCACAGTGGAGTGCGCACACAGATCCGTGACCAAACAAAACCCTCCTGATGCGCCCCCCTCACCCAATAATAGCCAAAATAATGAACTACAAAGACAGGGTGAAGATCCTGGCGCTCTCAAGAGATGGCAGCATAATTCAGAGAGCAATTGCAACACCATCCATATAACCTGACTACAAGCTTCGGATGCAAAGAACACAGTGCCCAGTTCGGACCCACAAAAGAGTGACTCAGAAAAACGGGCCTGAAATATATGCTCATGTACCTGGCTCACCTCAAGATCCTACATAACGGTCAATCTCTTTTCTTTGACAGTCCCAACAATGCACACGCATGGATGGACATGGCAAAAATAGCTCCAATGGAAGAGTGATTTAACTTTATGCTGCAGTAGGCACTAGACGCCACAATGTGCAAGACAGCACCTTCAGCTGGATATGGCTCAAGATTGTAACAAAAAGACAACTGCCAATCTGTGCCTTCTGCTACAACATGAATGAAGTGCCAGCAATAAGGGGTTGTTGGTTGCATAATGGCCCCTCTTGTGAACGCTACGCTCGGAGACAAGGACTCTTTGGACTAGAGGAGCTTGGCAAAGTACCAACACCCCCAATTGGGTAGGTGCCCGCAGCTGTGTGGCTGCTACGACCCCCTGTTTTGTGTTACACTTCGGGATACTAGTTTAAGGGTATCCACCCGCTACACACGGCCCAATCGAACTTTAGTGTTTGGGAATACTTGTGAGAAGCAGGCATGCCTGAGCATGCTGGGCGTAGCTGGGCGATTGTTAGTGGAGGGTGGAGCGAAGTTGTGGAAAATGTTGGGATGCTTGTTTGGGCGATCGCTGGGGGGAGAAGAGGAGAAAAGAGAAGGGAAGTTGGTTTGGGTTGCCTTTACTACTGTCTGAACGAACACTAGCAAGAGTATATATTTAATTGAGTGCCGCACTGGGTTGTCACTAACATAGGAAGAACCTTATTGCGTTGGCACAATTCAGAAAAGACATAACAGTCCAAGCTAGGCCATTTTGGGAATACAAGAGGGCCCCTGAATTCTGCATACAATGGCAGGGACCCTAAGAATAGTAACCTAGAATGTCAGAGGCCTTAACAGTTATATCAAAAGGAATAGAGTGCTGACATACTTACAGAGACATAAAATTGAGATTGCATTACTACAGGAGACATACCTTACCGCTGCCAAGCAAAACACGCTAACTAGAAGATGGGGAGGGCACATGGCTGGCTCAACATATTCAGCTAATTCCAGAGGGGTCCTGATATGAATCGCACCATCAGTGCCTTTCAAAACACTTCAGGTCAAGACGGATGATGAGGGTAGGATGGCCCTGGTGCATGGCTTCATAGAAAACAGAGAAATATGCATAATCACTATTTATGCCCCTAGCCATGAGGCCACCTCCTTTTATCAGTCACTGTATTCTAGACTTAGCCCCTATAGGAGCTGCACCTGGATGTTGGGCAGTCATTTTAATTGTACCCTGGACTCCACTCTAGACAGGTCGGATGACAAATATAAAAAGCCAGCCTCATTTGCTAGGGCATTGGGTGCTCTTCTGGAATCCTTTCAGCTGTCTGATATTTGGCGTGTGCTTCATCGGGATACCCACAGCTATTCACATCACTCAGTCCCACATGCAGTACACACCAGACTTGACCATGCATTCACAGGGGCAGAACATACAGGTGAATTTGTAGAAGCCAAATATAAGACAAACGTTTTGTCTGACCACGGCCCTGTCCTCCTCACTTGGCAAATAACCCCACCCAGAGCACAGATCCTGAGGTGGAAAGTGAGAAGCGAGGAACTACAGGATGCAATATTTAGTGATCATATGAGGGGAGGAATCCAAAGTTATTGCGAGACAAATACTGGCAGCGTACTCACAGCTGGTACTCTGTATTTGTATGTATGTATGTATTTAATTTTTGTAGAGCGCCAGTAGCCAGCGGGCATCAGGGCGCTTAAACATACGCAACAGATACTATGTGACATACGACATTTAAAGGGTCTGTTAACCACCGGAAAGCCTCTAAGAGGCATCGTCACCCGATTTCTCATCTGAAAAGGTGAGTCTTGAGCACCTTTGTGTGACAAGATTTCAATCCGGGGGAAGCGATGGGCAGAATGGGAGGTTTATGGAAAAAGATTACATGGGAACTATCTTAAATGGAGGCTGACCTGGAGGAACCAGAAAAAAAGAATGTAAATGCAACAGACTGTACTCAGGACGTCATAGCGCCGAGGCAAAAATGCATAGCAGGCTGGGAGGGGAGAGACTAGGGAAATTTAGCTACTCAAAATATATTGAAAAATTACATAAGGAAGGTGATCAATCAGGTAGATTGCTAGCTTGGCTGTGCAAGAGTTATACTAAGAGGGAGATGATCTGTTCCAATAAGGACAACCAGGGTAACACCTGTGGAACATTAGTTGACATAAATACCACCTTTCTTAGATACTATAGCTCTCTGTATGAGGAGGATGCTCTCAGAGAACTCTGATCTTGGTGAAGCCTGGCCTTCCATTAAACTGCCTTGTCTCGACAGGGAAACAGCAGAAACACTAGACATCCCGATGACCACTGAGGAACTGTTCTATGATCAGTATACTGCCTACAGGTAAGACCCCAGGATCAGATGACTTATTGCAGATTTGCAGAAGACTTAGCCCCGGCCCTCCTGAATATGTTAACAGAGGCCTTTGAAGTGGGCATGCTCCCTTTAAGCTTAAGAGAATCAGTCATAATACCCATACTTAAACCAAACGAATCCCCGGCTGAATGTGGTTCTTATAGACCCTTGTCCATGTTAAATCAGGACAGCAAGATACTTACCGCATTGTGGGCAAACAGACTGAAAGCTGTGATTGCAAACTTAATGCACCCAGACTAGACTGGCTACATACCAGGAAGAAACACGTCATGGATTTTGAGGTGCCTTCACCACATAATTGACAGCATGAAACTGAGCAGCTAACACTACAAAGTAGTATCCATGGATGCTATAAAAGCATTTGATTCTGTCAGATGGGAATGGCTGTATGCCACACTTCAATGGTTTGGCATAGAACAGAGTTACCTCCGTTGGGTGAAACTGATATACCCCTCGCCTAGAGCTAGGATTAAAACAGGCCAACACATTTCAGATGAGTGGGAACTTGAATAGGGTACTAGACTAGGATGCCCATTGTCCCAGATGCTTTTCGTTCTGGCTATGGAACCCATTGCAGCGTTCCTTAGGGAGGAATATATAGATGAGGCATATGCATTGCCAGAGTGAAACACCTGGTCTCCATGTACGCAGACAACCAAGCAAGAATTTTCAGTGAATACTAGATGTCCTACACTGCTTTGCCGAACTATCTGGCATCAAGTTCAGTCAGGAAAAATCCTGCTTGTTTCCGTTGGCAGACCTGATGAAGATAAACAGAGAACTGCCACCAACCTTAGATCTTAAATGGTCGGTTGACACTTTTAAATATTTAGGGGTAAATATATACCATGGCATACTGACTGAGCATGAACATAATACTCAAAGGTCCCTCAATGGATTAAATAAGTCCATGGAATTTTGGGGCCAACTACCATTGACATTGATGGGTAGAACAGCGCTGTTTGTTCTCCCTTGATTATTATACTTCTTTGAGAATGTACTGTATAATATTCCTAAACAGTTTTTCCACAAGCTGGACACAGCTTCTAGGAGATTTCTCTGAACAGGTGGTAAATGCAAAATGGCCTTAAATATGCTCCAAAGGTACTATGACGAGGAAGGGATCAGGATCCCACAATTCAAATTATATTTCCTAGCAGGCCAGTTGCAATTTGTGGTGGGTTGGCTAGCGGACGAACCAACACTAGGTACCACCCAGTTACAGCCCGCGCTTGTACGTCTCTACTTGAAAGAGTTCCTATGTATCCAAGGTCCACACCTCGGACAGCTGCCGCACCTCCTGACACTGGGCAAGTAGCTGTGGAGGAGAGCCTGCACAGCACTCAACATGGAAGATCCCTTATCCCTGCAGATTCCCTGGGGGCCATAATGACAGAGAAACAACAATGGGTACTGAGGATCCGTAGATACTGGGAAGGCAATGGCATACTCACCATAGGAGACTCGTTGTGGGAAGATAAACCAATGGACTTCCAGGTGGTGAGAGCACGGACCGGCATATATAGAGGACAATACCTGATGCATTCAACCCTGACACATAAACTTAAACACAGATGGCCAGAGATTGGTGAGTAAATAGCAGAGAACAGCACAATTGAAACAATACATGATATGTCAGAGGTGGTCACGTAGAGTCTTTGCTTTATGCGATGCTCCTGTCTGGCCATGGCACCTCAGACCTGAATGTGCAGCGCACATGGGAAACTGAATTGAGTGAGCCTTTCACAAAAGCAGACTGGGCAAGAATAGTAAGATACCCTAAACAAGTCTCCAGAAACACCCCCCTACTAGCGGTATACTAGAAGATTGAAATGGTGCCATGTTTGACACCAACAGTTGTGACTATTCCACGTTGAGTCTTCGAGAAAAGATATCCGTTAAGAAAGCCCTATCAGAAATATTCCAGAAGAGACGATAATCTCTTGGAGGAGATCCCTGAAGGAATATGAAAAAGAGAGAAAGAGAAGTTGGTGACATCACAAGAAACAAGCGTGATGCACTGAGAAGATGGGCTGAAGAAGGAATGTATGGACCTTACAGAAAATGTTGACGAAGTAACGAATTGAGTAAACTTTCATGTGTGAAACAAAGATTGCACATGCGAAAACCACCGAAAAAATGCAAGCCATTTAATAAATGGACAGATGCAGCAACACAAGTAGACTAAGTGATCATAGAAGCTGGCTATACGTAGTGAATAGATTGCAGGCGTAGCCACCATTATATAGAAGCTGGACATCAGTGTCATAATTTTAGTGAGTTCAGACCATGAAGAGAAATGCTGAAAACTGTGTTGCTGCAAAGAATTAGCTGGAAGCACGGAAGAAGGAGAAAGGCTGTCTGGCCTGGTATCAATACTGAAGGCAGCCAAGAACTGGTTATCTATCCTCAAGGAACAGTGAAAGTGAGAAGCTGAATTATCCCTCGTTAAGGCGCAAGGAAAGAACACCATGAGTGCCAAGTTTATTAAACCAAGACAATTAAATGCTATAAATTGTGGTCTCCTGTCACATGAACTGAGGATGAGAATAAAGTTAGGCACGCAGTCCAGAACTTTGATAAGCATGTGCCCATACTCCCTTATATTCACAGCAACAAGAATACATTGCAAGGCCGAGTTCAAAGACAATGTGCATGGCAGATGGCATGGGTGATGGGAGATAGTGGGATAAATGGGTGACAAGGCACAGTCCAGTCTACCCCCTGGCACCTGAATCTGAGCTCACATGCTGCTAAGTGAACCGAATGCTCCAAAAGGGAACGAGCGTGCCAACCAATTGTAGAGGGTCATATAATGAAGGGCCTTATAGTTTGAGAGCCAATAGAGTACCGTGTTTCTAATAACTAATAAAGATGACTTGCACTAGGGGTGAGCATGATATGTCCACCTGACTGTAGAGACATAATCACAATCCCAGTCCCTATAGAAAGTATACTTAGATGTTCCCTTTGAATCAACCACAATCCCTCATAGGTCTTTGCTTATTTGACACATAGTATGATGTCATGGATGATGAGTTTTTACTATAAAAATATAATTTCTAATTAAATACTTCGAGAGAATGCTCTGTGATGTCCGTTGATGTCTGTTGTAACTACCTGTTTTAGATAATTGATATTAAAACAGTCACAAGACTTTGCCTTCTTCCTAAGTCGGTCTGATTATTGGAGTACAGAATTATTCTGTTCCCATCCACCTGAATGACACGCTGCCTAAATTAAGGCCCATATGGAAACTAGGCATAAACCCATGCAGCTGTATGTAATGAATGGAGCATACTTAATGCCTGTAAAATCTCTCGGTTTAAAGGAGCGGATAGGAAGTACTGTCCCAGATGTAGGGAGGAAAATGCAGGAATGTTATACGTTATAGTCTTGTGGGACAATGCAACGATACTGGATGGACATCGCTAGTAGGCTGTCCAGATGTGAAATAACATTAGACATACGGTCTCCGGCAGCTTGTCTGTTGTTTTTTTTTTCACGTAAACTAAGCAAAAGACATGTTAATAAATTGGAAGACTTGGCCTATGTGTGGGCTAAACGCAGGATAGTGATGGCCTGGAAATCTTTAGCGGGTCCCAGCGTAGATGCCTGGTGGAGGGACTTGCAGAGGTGGGCAATGGCAGAGGCAGCAGTTTGGCACCAAGCGAAGATGTTGCGTCCTGGAATGTGCTTACTCAGACACTGTTTTCACCCCCCAGGCAGCGCACTGAAGGTACAAGAATCACCCTGAATACAAGGGACAATGGGACAATGAAGCATTGACGAAAGAGAAAACAACACGGATGTATTTATAGATGGGAGGAAGGTTGAGACAGGATGGGAAGGCAGTGTTGGGATGTTCAGGGAGAGGGTTGGGTTTTAGAATCAAGATGTGTTTAAATGTTTGTAATGATGGTACTACGAATGATGTCGTATTTTCTTATGCTGTAATGAACATGTCCTTTAAAACATAATATATATATATATATATATATATATTTTTTTTTTTTAAAAATAAACAAAGCCTGACTTTTCCAACCACGTTGAGGAGACACCACTGTGTGTGCTCTCCTTCTCCTCAGCACCCCAAATGATATGAGATCTGTGGTGGCATGAGGGGCCCACCTGTATGCACACACTGTTTTCTTTACCAACTCTTCCCAATTGCTCCCACACTCTTATGCCATTCTACTTCCTTGCATTAGGGCACAGTTAAAATGAAACACAGCACCATTTGTCTATGAGTGATATAAAGATGCTTTGTGGTGCACTAACCCAATACTCTCTAATAATGACTCCATCATCCTAAAGGTAAGTTGCACTCCAATATCTGTTAGCATTTATCTCAGATATCCCTCCCTTTGAAACACTCCATCCAGAAAGGCAATAACAGTCTCCACTATCTCAACTTCAACACATTTGGAGTACAGATCCATAAGAACAATTAAATACTTTCTCCTATTTGGCTCCCCTGTGACTGGCCCTAAAATGTCCATGGCAAGGAATTCCCATGGCATACTAGGCAGTTCCAAGGGCCTGAAAGGGTGTACATAGTTCCTCAATGTCTTATCCACTTCGCTGCATCCATTGCAGGATTTCACTAATTCTTCCACCTGTGCATTTAATCATGGCCACCAATAATCAGCCCTTAGCCTCCTTTTGGTTTTGGCCATCCCCAAATGTCCCTCATGTCCTGCCCCCAATATTTTTGTTCTTATCCCCACAGGGGGAATAATGTGTCCTGCCTTACTTAACAGAGGACCCTCCATGCTCAACTCATCCTTCACTCTGTTGAAAGGTCCCAGACCTTCTCTGTCGTTCCACTCACTCCAATTTGTTCTGACATACTCTATAGCTCGGTTCACTGTCCTCGCTGGCAGCTTCATCCCATTTCTGTTTGCTAATCCCTCAACCACATACCACAATCACTTGATCCATACTTTCCATGTCAACCTCCTCACGAATGGTGTCTTCTACAGTCAGACTTGCCCTAGACAAATATTCCCTACTGTGGTGTCCTTACCAACACGTGCTCAAGTGCTCAACTAAAACTCATGGCCTTGTGAGGCTGGGACCCATCTTACAATCAGATGAGAAACTCGATTGAGTCCTATGCTTCCAACTAAGGGTTTTGGATCAGTGTGAATAATGAACTCTCTTACCCAAAGAAAAGCCCTGAATTTCTTGATTGACCATACCACATATAAACGAGTATCTTGTTCCGGCCCCTCTCAACACTCGTGATGCAAAAGCCACAACTCTTTCCAAACCAGACTGTCTCTGCATAAGAATTGTCCCCAGACCTGCATCACTAGAGTCAGTCATGTCAATAGGTTTGCACATGGTTTCCAAGTTGGCTAAGGCTGGTACACAGGCTATAGCCTCCATCACTCAAATGTACCCCCTTTCCTGCACAAGTCCCTTATCGTCTTGCATCTATCTGTAAAATTCACAAAATACTTGGGATAATATTCAACACGGCACAGGAACAACATGACGTCCTGTGTATTCTTAGGAGCTTCTACTTCCCCAATGGCCTTCACTAATTACCCCTTTGCTTCCAGTCCCTTGTCACTGAGCCCATGGCCTAGATAATTCATGGATGATACCCCAAATTTACATTTCTCTTTCCTTAGCGTGAGCCCTGCATCCAATAAAATTCCTAATACAGTGTCTAACCTCTGATCATGTTCATTCATGTCCTTCCCCCATCCCATGACCAATATGTCATCTGGGGAATATGAAACTCCCTTTAAATTCCTCAACAAATTATGCATTACCCTTTGAAGGAATGCAGTTATCGACACCAAACCAAATGGCATCCTTTTAAATCTAAATGTTCCCTCTTGTGTCACAAATGTGGTGTGATCTCTGGCATTGGGGTGCAACTTCACTTGGTGATACACAGATGCTAGGTCTAACATGTTTAACCCCCCCCCACACTTACCATGCACACCATATCTCCTATGTTGGAAGGTGGAAATCTATCCACAATTATCTCTCTATTCAGCTCTCTGAGGTCCACACATAAACGCACCTGGCCATTCGATTTGCGCACCATTACCACATGAGACACTCATTCAGATGCTTCAACTGGCTCAATCACCCCCTCACTTTCCAACCTCCTGATCTCAGTTGTGACTTCCTACCTCATTGATATTGGTACCGTCCTGGCATTCACCATAATAGGTTGCCAGGCTATTATGCAAGTCTATGCAAAAAGGACGATGATGCTCATCCTTGGCACCTAAGGGGTTAATCAATTATGGTGATAATGCCCTTCCTAGCTGCCCAACTTCTGATTGAATTCACCTCTAAACCAGGCCCAAGTCCATAAGGATGTGGAAGAGGACCCTAGCGGGTACCCTGTCGGTTGCAATTGACTCGATGGCACCCGTTGGTGCCGCATCCGAAGCTGCCGTTGCCGAGGATAGAGCCTTCAGCACCCTGGCAAAGATGTCCAACATTTTCAGTGGGAAGTTTTCCCATTCCTCTGGGGTGGAGGATTGTGTGGGAAAAGGTACCTGCGCCGGCCAATCAGGAGAGTCATTGGAGCAGTGGCTCTTCTTCTTCGAAGAGGACGAGGAATGTCGGTGTGAGGACTCACTCAGGGAGCGGGACCTCTTCCGATGCTTCTTCTTCTTCTTCTTATCCCTTTCCTTGTACAGAGTCGCTCTTTCTTCAAAGCACTGGACCACACTGTGCAACCTAGAACGAGACCGCATAACCTCAACTATCATCTTGTGCACGAATGTGAAGAGTTTTGCTGCCGTTTCTCAGAGGGCCTTCAGGTGCATGAACTGCCACCACCCGCGATCCTGGATGTCGTGGTCCTCGTTCAAGGAATACAGACAAATCTGGTGAGGATTAGAAACTGGCATCCAGTGGTCGAAGTGGGCGGGAGCGGTCGGGAACGGTGCTCCTCCACTTTTTTTAATTAGGTTTTACTGTTCCTATACTTTTATTTTTTTTTAAAACCGTTCCGGAATGGTTTTGTTTTAAAATAAAAGTGTAGGAAGAAGTTAAAACTTGCACTTTCAGTGCGCTGCACTGAACATTCCCTTAAACAGCAGGTGCAAGTGGTTGGGGGGTGTATTGTGTGTGGGAGGCAACGTGGTGATGGGGTTTGTGGGAACAGGGGAAGGCCAGCAGGGAACAACATAGTTCCACAACTTCTTTTCGTACACTTCGACCACTGCTGGAATCTGTCAATCCACACATGTCTTGTAGCACAAAACATTAGATGGAGTAGGCATGGCCTTTTAGAGAAAGAATTAAGCTTGACAAACGTTGTCCCCAATTAGCAAACAGATTGCAAGGAAAAAAAGAACTAAGGTCATGGGGCACTGGGCCGCTATATACTGGCACCAAAGTAATATTCAGCGCGAGTCACATAGAGGTGTCGGGTGGATCTGCTCTGCACCCTCTCACGGTGGAAACGTTTCCAGAGAACAGCTGCACTGGGACAGGGATATCATAGATGAGGAATCCGTGGGGGAAAGTATCCAATAGAAGCTGGATTTAGTCATTTGTAATGAGTGGTCTACCAGTTGGGATCTAGCCAACAAGCAGCCAAGACTTTGGGCAATGACCAAAGTAGTCAACAGGGTGGCCAGTATTGAAGAGCAGTCATGTGGTTTGGCCGCTGCTAACGAGCAGTCAACGGATCGTGCAATGAGCATTCATCAGTTATGCAATAGTCAACAGTTGTGTGTTTCTGGGAAGTGATCAGGACATTTCCAAATGTCAGGCTTTATTAGTAACCTAATTTCATAGTGAGCTGTTTCTAATTAGGATAAATAGCAAGACAGTCAAACAGACATTAAAAAAAGAAGGAAAGAAGAACACATCTGATTTCCCCCAGTGTAAGTGGAGATGTATTTGTCAGGCGTATCTCTGTGTACAGGGAACGAATGCGTTGAGAAAGCAGTAAGGACTCCTGCTTTGGACACCTCCTCACTATCTGCAGGCCCTGCATCAAACCCCCTATTCACATATGCCGCCCTTTGTGGACCCCAAAAGTAATGTGAGTTTTGCACCATTTGTTTGTTACCCATGTTGGTCCTAAAAATGGTACCCTCGCAGCCACAGTGCCCATAAAAAAATATGTTTTCAATCTGGCCTTTCATGAAAGGAACCAGTTCTCATTCCTCGTGCAATTGATGCATATCTTTTGATATCTCATCCATTGACCTCACAAAAATCGGCCAAACCTAAGCCATGGTACGTTATAGACATGCCAAATATAGTGATATTTCAAGAACACGTACCTAGTTTTAAAACACTCCCAGACACATATCTCAAAGAAGCCAACTGTGATTTTTGATTTTTTATATTATATCATTAGCACACACCTAGAGGCTCATTGCAAGTTTGCCGGTATGGAATTGCTGATACCGCCACTTGGTCAGGCGGTATTGCCACTGCAGGGATTCTTGCCAGGATTACCTCCAGTGGTATCACCGGAAAAATCGCCAGTATTACCATGGCGTAATACCGCCATAGGTAATACCAGCAAACTTGTAGTTTGGCGCTGCAGAAAAAATTGAGATAACAGTATTACCTCCACTTTTTTTCCCATGCCGCTAAACTTGTAATAAGCCTCAATTTGGGTGGGACTGATGCATACTACACAAAAAATTAAATTAAAAATCAGATCAAAAACATTTTAATTTTATTCCCTTTTCAAAATGTTGAAATGACTAAGTTAAAAATATAGTGTAAGTTATACTTACATTATAGAATGATTTAAGTTCGATTTACACTCTTTTCTTTAGCTTAGTTAATGTAGTCTTACTTTAGCTACTTATTTAGCTTAGTAAATCAGCCCCATTCATATTGATTGCGTGCACAGAACATGTAAAAAAAAAACACAACGGCGTAAATTGATACGCTAGGTGTGACAAAAGGATTTCTGCTCTGCAGGAGTAAAGGGATGAGTAGTGTCCAAAACAGCGCCTCAGCCCCTCAGTACTGTACTACAAAACCAGCAGTGACCCCAATCATAAAAGTGAAACAGGCACAGCCCAACATGTACACCTCCTTCGCCTCTTTTGGTAGGGGTGTACCGAAATTCATCTTTGAGTAAGTAATCGAACGAATTCCGGCTGAAAATTAGATATTCATCTTAGGGCGAATACTTTATTAAATATCACCAGAAACTAAATAGTTTCACCTCCAAAATACATGAAGTACTGCTTTTACAGCATGCCTGCACTCATTCAAGCATGTCATGTTTATCCTATAAAAAGATCATTAAACAGATGCTGCTGTCACTTTTTTGATTGAGTATAGGCAGAGCAGAGGCATGAAAGTGCAAACAAAGTCGCTGCCCCTCATCTGCTGGACAGACAAGACTTTCATCTGGTGGTTTACTGCAAAGGCTGAGCTGAAGCAAAACATTTTCAATGTATCTCTGGTCTCTGCTATATTTTGCGTTTGAAAACCATTGAGCTGGAACAGTAGTTCATGAAGTCTCTTTTGACATTGTTTTTATTCAGGCACTTATTGATTTGCTGATGACCTGTCTGAGAAATCTGCAAGTTACAGGATCCAATCCCACCAATTCCCAACCCAAATAATATAAGTGGATTAATATATCTATTGATGAGATCACTGCAAGTTCCAAACCCAGAGTAAAATAGCTCAGAGGGTAGGATGCCTGCAGCAAAGAACTACATTCAGCCTGCAGGCTAAGACTATAAAACAAGTAAGATGGCTCAGTGTGAAGTGTGCCTGCGGCAGAGATGAGTTTATAATATCGAAACATAGGTTACAATTCCTGGCCTCCAATTTCCTCATGTTGCCAAAATGAGTCCTTTGGAATTGAGTAAAAGTGACAGATGTTACCAAAGAACGTGGCTATCTTTTTTTTACCAAAATCCCTGAGTCTGTGGCAGCAGAAATATTCCTTCCAGCGTTCGAAAATTTAAAAAGAGGGATAGTTGTGTAACAAAGACAAGGAGATACAAGTTCACAACTTAGAAACATTCGACCAAATGGATGTACAAGTGAAAAGAATAAGTTAAATATACATGCTCATGCCCATTAAATATCTAAAAATCAGCACTGCCCCTTCACTACAGGGTCAGCCGAGAACCCTGTAGGACGCAGCAGTCTCTATATATTTTTGTCTGGTGTCTTTCTTTTACCATGCCCCAAAACACCACAAACATAGCCCACTCGAAAAACAAAGAAAAATACTATCTATTAATGAATATATAGAAAGCATTGCTTTAGCATCCCAGAGGTTTCTATTCTGTAGCACTTTAGCAGTCAGCATGGTGCTAATTGATGTAATCACTTATTTTGTGTTTCAGTGGCTTGCTGGAGACAGAAGGCTACAGATGGGCAGGTCCAAGCGAACATTTGAAAGTACGAGTAGACACATCCCAGTCTCCCCTCAAAGTGGCTGCATGCATGCATACTGCACTTTTGGGCTATTCTCTGTTACTCTGGCCCTTCCCAACAAGCAACTCACGAACGCACACAAATACAAACTGTGCTGTTATTGAACAATTTATTTTCTGATAATATATTCCTTTCAGGATTAATACACACATCTCCCATGATAAACAAAGAAAAGAAATGCAATAAAGTATTGATATACATTTTTAAATTAATTTACAAAGTGTTTTTTCTTGTCTACATATCTTTATTTATTAAAAAGGCAACTATTTGGCCGTGGCCGAATACTTGCACAACTATTTGGTATTCAGCCAAATACTTAAATCTACTATTCGGTACACACCTATCCAAGAGCAGCCCATACTCTTCAGGAGGGGTGTGAGCACAGTTGCAACACAAAGAAAAATAGTACCAAAATAAAATAATATCAACCAAGGTTCTATAAAAGAATAGGAACTTTAATAAACACTACCAATGAAAAAACGAATTAAAAACACTTAAGACCCACCCCTCTAAAAGAAACAACGAATGCAGAGTATATCGTTTCTAAAAGGCAAAGAACGGGGCTTAAAAGTCACTAATGTCCTTAAATGTGGATCTCAAGGTGGAGGTGTGTAGGGGGCAGGACCTCTTCATATACCTGTGATTCCTGTAGTGGGGCCTAAACAGCATTGAGCCAGGCTTTGAGGAATTGTCTGTGGCAGTGATTCAGTGTCAGCTGGGCGACTGTGTCCAACAAGCAGTTCAGTCCAGTTAGCAATGGCATGTGGCACAAAGAAGCTTGGGACAAGCAGACGACCTCCCAATCGGTGCAGTTCACAAGCGATCAAGCTATGAACCAGGGCTTGGCCTGTTCCTTAATTTCTGTGTTACTGGGAGACCCAGTTCAGGGTCTCCGGGGGCAAGAGGAGTCCTTTCTTCTTCTTTTCCCATTTAGGAATATTTGTAGAGGAAACTTGTGGAGATACTGTCAACTCCAGTGGCAGGTTACAGGGTACCAGTATCTCAGTTGCAGTAGGCCTTGTCCACATGGCGGGTCCGCCCCAAGTGCCCTTGGGTTAGCTAGCCACTGCCTTAGATCCTTCTGTCTTCACCACCATGGCAGAGGGCTGCCTTCCCAACAAGGATCCAGTGAATCATTTCTCTTCTGAGATCCTAAAGATGAATCAACTGAAAGAAGGGCTTCTTCCAAAATGCTAGGGGGCAATGCTTGTAGCCGAGTGAGGAGGATGCGACTGCCAGGTGCTACGTCCATGTGCCTGCTGAAATCCTGCCTATTTCCTGATTTATTTTGGTGCTGTGGAGAGTGGATAGTGCCTGGGGTTTACGTGCTGGTGGCCTGACAGTGTAGAGGCTAAGAGGAGCCAGCGGGCGTGGCCACAATCTTGGATCACCTGGAGATGGGCTGGCAGAGGCAGCATGGCGTAGAACCTCAGAGTGGCCGGAGGGAGGGTCTGGAGGCAGGGGCACCCAGTGCCATCTCAGACAGCTTCCCCCATTTGTGGCAGTGCGCCCCTAGAGGAAGCAGGCACAAAGAGTCATGGTGGGAGATCGGGGGGTTCACAGACCCTGCTCACAAATGCAGTAATCCAGCATGCAGACCATTCTCAAAGTGAAATAAATCACAGTGCAGTGATTCAGGGACTCTGCAAGTACCAAAGAGCCTTGGGGGCCGTTGGGGCGGGGCCTGGAGCAGAGCGCTTGAACTGCCTGAGTTCTCCTCATCGGAGTGCCACACTGCATTTAGTGGGGCCAGTGCAATTGTTCATTGGTGATGAGAGACCCCTCTGGAGGCCATGGGGTTGCAGGAGCACATTGGCTCATAATGGGAACACCACTGGAGGCCATACAAGATTCTATGGCTTCTATGGAGGGCAAGGTACAGTCTGTCAGCATTGAGGTGTCTTTGGTCAGAGCAGACCTTAAAAAATTGAATGAAAGAGTTACGGAAAGTGGAGGGCCGGGTGAGTGAGATGGAAGATACAATTGTGTTAATGCAGTACAGCCTAAATGCTCTCGCCAGCACTCCCAGATCACTAGAGGAAAGAGCAGAGGATGCAGAGGGGCGCTCAAGGAAGTGCAATGTCAGGATCATTGGAATAGCAGATGGAGCAGAGGGTCTAGCCAACAAGGGTTCTGGAGAAGCTTATATCTGAGACAATAGCTATTCAGAGCCTTTTGAAATGGTTCTCAATAGAGTAAGTGCACAGGATCCTTGTAGAAGGCTTCTGGTTGGCGCACTGCCCAAGCCATTATAGCGAAATCTCTCAATTATCCGGACAGAGACGTTGTATTGCAGGATACTAGGAAACTATCAGCATATATGGTTGGAAACTCAAAAATCCTCATCTTCCCGGACTTTACTCAAGAAGTACAAAGACAACATAAATCCTACAATGCTGTGAAGAAAAAGCTCAGGGAATTGAAGTTCAAATACAGGATGTTCTATCCTGCCAAGTTGAGGGTGTTTTTGCGAATGGTTACCGCTTCTTCTTCCACACTCTGACTGAAGTATGGGCATGGTTGGGACGCAGACATCCAAAAGGACTTGGGTTAAGAAAGTTGGACAGGAGGAACTGTGGCTTGCCACCTGAAACTTGAATGAGTTATTTGCCCAGCAGGGCATCTGTTGCCTTATCTGGGAAGGTTCTGGTGAACATGGATGGAACTTTGTCTTTAAAATTATGTAGCTCTGAGTGAGGAGCTCAGATCCACCTGGGGGCATCAAGGATCGCTTTGCACAACTGAATGTGAGTGTGCATAGGAATATTAATTTAGCTGTCGAGGAGGAGTCTGCTGATTCTGTCTCCATTTTTGGTAGCTTGCTCTCTTAAGCAAAGTTCTACTGGCCCTAGTCTTTCCCCTTTGTCCTCTGTTGAGTTTTGGGTCCTAGGCTACCAGAGTAGGAACTTTTGTTGAAACCAAAGGGAGGGTATTTCTTTGCCTTATGGGTGGGCTTGGGGATTGCATACATTGTTGGGGGAATTGGTTGTGGGTGGTGGGTCTGGTGGATTGTTGATGTTTTAGTTATAGTTTTTGTTATATATGCTAGGTAATTTGACGAGAATATAGGTTTGGATCGTTTACATTGGGGATGGAATGAAGAAATGTTAAAACAATGGCATTGGGGATGGAATGAAGAGATATTACAGCGATGGATGGGGGTTTGCTGATTGCGATTAGTTGGAATTTCAGAGGGATACATAATGCTGTTAAGAGGAGCAAAATATGCCCCTATCTACTTAGACATAAGGCCGGTCTGTCTTTTTTAGAGGAGATGCACCTAACAGTCCGGGAATTAAAGAAGATGGCAGTTAAATGGAGGGGACGAGTGATCAGGTCTACCTTTTTCTTCGTATGCCATGGGGTGCTGATATGGGTTAGGGACTTGGTAGGTGTGGTGGTCCATCAGACCATGGTGGATGAGGAGGGGAGGTATGTGTGAGTGCTGGGCACATTGATGGGGCACTCCATCTTGTTGCTGGGTTCTTACTTGCCCAACATTGATCCACCAGATGTTTTTGAGAACATGCATGACATTGTGGCTCTTTACTGCACGGATTGGATACAGTGGTTGGGTGATTTTAAATTTGTGTTGGACAGAGTACTGGACACGCACAGCAGGAATCTGTATCCCTTGGGTTTGGCTTCTAAAACGTGTGCCAGGGTCACCTCTGATCTCTACTTGTGTGATATATGGAAGCTTCTCTTATTCCGCGGCTGTGCATGAGTCATATTCCCAAATTGATTATGCTTTCACAAGACAGAAGGATGTGGGGGTGGCATCAAAAGTGGATTTTCTGGCTCGAACCTTATTGGACTCCCTTGCTTCGTGGGATTGTACGCAGTAGCCTTCCTCCCCTTCTCCAGACATTGAGGCTTAGCAATGACAGGCAGGTATGCACGGGTTTCATAGCTACGCTGGGGGAACAGATGCCGAATTTTCTAGATCACAATTGGGGCAATACCAGTGTCACGGTTACTGAATGTGACACTCTGAAAGCATTAGTCTGGGGGGTTGTATTTCAGCTAAGGTCGGAGTGCGTAGAGCATTAGCTGCCACAGGGCTTCAATTGGAGTGGAGGATAGCTGTTTTGGAGCAAAGTGAGTCTAGATTGGATCTCATGACCACTCAGGTTACAGAGCTGAGATCTAAGTTATGTGATGAGAGGGCTAAATTGAACACGCTGGGTAGGTGTCAAAATGTCACTCAGAGAGGGACAAGGCGGGTAAACATCTGGCGTGTGGTGGTTTGGGGGAACACAGGAAACAGACATGTGTCAGTATCAGGGATATAAATATCCAGTTGGTTACAGACCAAGAGGCCATTTGTGATGTATTTTGTGCTTTCTACTGTGATTCATATGCAAAAAAGATGGTTTTGATAGGGCTAACCAAATGGTTGGAGGAGGGTAGCTTGCGTGGACTGTGAGATGAACACAGGGAGGTACTTGAGGCAGATGTTGGACTACACGACATAGAGTGGATGATAGAGAATCTTAGGTTGGTTAAGACTCCGGTTACAGATGGTCTGACTGTGGAATTGTATAGGACATATAAACTACTGCTGGCTCCAAGACTATTGGAGGTTTTCTTGGAAGCTAGAGACAAGGGGGAAATTGTTGGCGGCGTTGGTGGTGCTACCCCCCAAAGCGGTTAGTGATTGCAGTGCCTGCAAGTCTTGCCGAGCGATTGCCATGATAAACGTGGATGTAAAGATACTATGTAAACAAATAGCTGGCTGGTTGAATCTGATAACGCATACTCCATGTCTTTGTCTTGTACTCCCTTATCTGGGTTTCTGGGTAGTTCACTATAACTCATGCAGACCCGATAACTTACATGATTGAAACAGAATGCCTATCGTGCCGGCTGTTTGAATTGGGAGTAGGGGGAGTGGTCAGAGTGAAGGAACTGAGAGCGGTCCATATCCCATGGCCACGCTGATACGATATGGTGGCAGGCCACGAGGCTCCCAGGCCAAAGTTTATTTTCCTTCTGCAGATGATTCTCTCCAGTAGTAGACTGGGGTATGCATTTGGGTAGAGGTGAGGAGGCTTTGGGATGGATAGGTCGCAGAGGCTTTAATGGAGGCCTATATATTGAAGAGAAGGCAATAACTATGATGCTGGAAAGGCATTGGCCGGACAGTGCCTCCTTGTCCTTATCCTGTACTCCCTTATCATGTGTGTTCTGTGATGTTTTCTGCACAGGAGACCAGTTGGGACTCTTGGCAGTATAGCTCTTCCTCTTTTTGGTGAACAGAGACCCTTGGGATACCCTTATGGCACCCATCAGTAGGGGCATAACCCTATACCTCTAGTGTATGTTTTCGGGCACCTGTGTGTGGCCCACAGAGCAGGGTATGGGCTGGTGGCAGCTCTATGCTGAATTTGACAGGTGCTCTGAGTATCCTCCTTTTTGGGGTACCCAGGCCCTGCAATAGGAATCAGTGGATTCCTGCTAATAGGCAAGATGCCCCCTGTGGCCTCTTGGTTTCTATGACCTGTTACCTTGTTTTCCCCAAAGTCCAGGGAAGCCCTGACTCTGCCCCTTACACTGACTGGCTGTTTTGGGGAAGAAACATATATGGTATTGTGGGGATGTCCAGGGCAGACTGGCTGGAGCCTTCCCAGTGACTGTACGTTGTGGGTACACCCTTGGGGTGGAACCTGTGTTAATAGAGTGTATGACCAATATGCATTGGTTTCTGTGTGGATGACACAATGAATGAGACAGCCCTGCCTGAAACTGACATGATTGCAGTGTGGTGTGCTGAAAGGCTAGGTGCTTGCCCCAATCCACATTCCTTGTTATGGGTGTCTGGGTGGACGTGAATGGCCTGAATGCACTGTGAGCCTGATTGGCTGCTTGCCTGCTTCGGCAGAGTGAATGAGGGACAGATGTTTATATCTGGGGGACCTCTCACTTCCAAATTTGTTCAGAAGCGGAAGTTGAAACCTGAAGCTGCTTATCCTTGAAACCCGGCTGGAAGAAGAATTGCTGCTGCTTTCCTTTGACGAAATCTAAAAGCTGTTGAGTCTGTCGAAGACTGATCCGAGAGAGGACCTGGCTAAGAGACCTCTCCCTGAGCTACGAGGGACCATCGTGCAGAAGCTGACCTTCATAGAGGAACCCTGGAAGCCAGTCCCAAAAGGCTGTTGACTGGAGACAGGGTCCACAGAGAAATCTTGAAGTAAAGCACCAGAACATCGAGGCCGTCGAAGTCCATTACCGTCGACTAGGGTTCAGTGGATTTCCATAACCACTGTAAGCCAGTCGAATTGTGTTGCCCAGAAACGGGGACAGCTTCACGCCATGCTGCTCGATGACCGGAGCCGCAAAAGCGCCACCTTGCTTAAGAACATTGACCGAAGGGCTCCCTTGCCATCACCACCAACCACTTGGCCCGCCGGAGAAAGTCGAGGTTGTCGACGACTGCGGAAAGTCCACTGGTGGGTTTCCCGCCACCCGAAGTCCACAAAGACGATGACAAGTGAAGATACAAAATTCTGCCGTGGTCGAGTCCCGATCGTCGAAGCCAACGCTGACACCCGATGCCTGCTGCCAGGTTTACATTCTTCACTGAGTCTTCTTTGCAGCACCGAATTCTTTGCACTGAGGTGGACCGCACACCTCATCTTCCCAGGACTTCCACTATCGATCGTCGAAGAGCACCATGATGGTTGAATGGTCGAAACGTCCATCTCCACGTAAGTGTTCACATTTCTTTGAGGAATCTCGATGCCCTGTGGCTCTTGCTTTAAAGGGAGTCCACTCTCGAGGGATCCGTCAACGAACCACCAAAGAAACTCTTCAAACTCAGGTACATTGGGGTAGTTGTGGGTAGTTGAACATTTTAACCAGGAAACAAGACTATGCAAACATTAATGGACTGGGCTTGTTAATACTCTTTATTAATGTTTATCCATGTGGGGGGTATCCTCACTCAGAACTCCCTCTAGGTGAGGGGGTGAGGGGGATGGGAACAGCATTCTGCCATTGTTTAACCTAGCTTGCCTTTCTTCCTATGATCTATGCTGATACCCATTGCTGTATGATTTGTATGCCATTATAACTGTCAGCCGTTGATGCATTTTAAAGGAGTCAATAGCTAAGTGTTGTGCGCCATAGACATTGTATATATTTGCCATTTTAGAATTGCCAGAGTACAAAGTGTGTTATTAATTGAAGTATATATCTTGAACCTTATTTATATATAATTCTTAAGTTTTGAGGAACTTTTTTGTATCGATATCATATAGTAGTACATTCGCGACCTATTTTTGCAATTGTTGCTTGTAGTTTTCAATTTATTCTTGCTTGTATTTCTTTGTTAGTAGTTGTTTGTCGCATGAGTGTAGGCTAATACGGAGACATTGAGTTCCTCTACTCCGTCTGTAAACCTTGAAAAACACACACTTGTGCCTGCACTGCTTTGCACCAAAGTAGGTAAAAGAACAATTCTCATTCCGATTGGTTAGTTTAATCCATTTTTATTTTGTTTAGAAATTTAGGGTTTAGCCCTTTTGGAGACACGTGTTTCGGCGTTCGCACTCCGCCTTTTTCAATCCGGGCCTTTACAAGATTCTCTATTGTGTCGTAGTGGACGACGCTTGGAGCAGGAACAATAGAAGTATCAGGTGAGAATTGTTATTTTACCTACTTTGGCGCAAAGCAGTGCAAGCACAAGTGATTATTTATATATAAAGAGGTGTGTTAGCACATAACATAGTGTGTGGACATTCCTTTGTGGGGGGCTTGGGGACTACACTCTACTTATGAACCAGCCTGCATCACCTCCTAAGAGCTTAAGCCTTGGTTGCTCGTCCCTTGCTACCCTATAGAGAACCTTGGCTGGGGTGCTCTGTGCTTCTACTATGCCATATAGAGGGCAGGAGTGCAGATAAACCCCCACCAGTCTTTACAATAAGGTATCAGGAATTTAGGCAGCTATACCCAAATATGCGGCTGAATTTTTTAGATTTGGCTAAACCTATGGCAAACGTGACGTGCTGGTGGGAGGGATTCTTAAAGAGACCCAAAATCCACGAGATTAAATCAGCACTGATGCAGCCAGCCAATGGGGGAAAGCAAATCGTGTAATTGTATGCCACAGACAGGCTTTTTAGGACTCGAGGAGGGGTTAGAACTAAAGAAAAATGGGAGATGGACATGGGTAAACAACTCACAGGTGGAAAGTTGCAAAGGGCGCTGCTGCATGTGAAGCAGGTGTCCAAGAATGCCGGCCTCCAATGGATACAATGCAAATGCATTATGTGCGCATAGGTCACACCACTGATAGTGGCAAAGAATGATGATCAGCACAGGCGATGAAGGAAGTCCTTAGGCACCTTCATACATATGGGGTGGGAATGCAAAACAGTAAAAACGTTCTGGGCTCGAGTGCTCGCAGAGCTTGCGGAGTTTACGGGAGCTAGGGTTCATCTATCAATCAAAGATTGTCTATTTGAATAAAAGGCTGGACATAAGAGAGTGCAGAATAAGGCACTATCAATGGGGTTGATCCTAGCCAAGCGTAAGATTGCAATGGCCTGGAAGTCCCTGGTGCGGCCCATTAAGGGATGTTAAGAAATGTGTTACGGTGGAGATGGATACATACGAGTCCACCCATGATGGCTGGTCAGGACGTTGTTGCCCGTTATGAGGTTTGACATGAAATGTAGGACTAACTGCAAACCTGCTATGACCACTGACCCCCATGAACAGGGGGATATGTGATCTAAAAGCAAGAAGGCTTTTGATGCGACCGTTGTTAATGCATAATGTGGCATGGATGGGTGGAGGGGGTGGATAGTAAGGGATGGGGAGCAGAAACGTGATGATGCAACATGAGACATGTATGGGATGGAATAACCTTATCTCATCTTACTCCACCAATTATGTGAGGCACATTTGTTGCCAGGGACCTTAACATAGTCTGGCCTAGATATACAATGTATGTAATGAAGTGAGATGATATGTAATTGATCCATTCAAGGCATTTATTATATGTAACTATATGAAATAATAAAAATATATATTTTTTTCATTTTAATTCAAAATGCTACAGCGGATTGGCCCAAAGCAAGCCGGCTGTCAGGTGTCAAATACAGGATGCTATAACAAGTTTCCTTTGTCTTCTGTTGTATATGTGTTGGGTAGTGTGGTGTTGATGTTGTATGAGATGCCAGTGGAATGTGGAATGCGGCAGGTCAGAGGGATGAGAATTCCAAGGGAAGCGGTTGATTGGAGGAAGAATAATGAAAGTGTTACCAGGTTGGTCCCATGTGGACTCTTCTTCATGACATTGTTAACGAGTGTGTTGGCAGCGCAGACTTATTCGTGTCAAAGCCCCAGCGTCGCTGCACCAACAGCATTCCTCCCAATGTGCATCGATTGATGCAAGACGACCATGACACAGGGGGGGTGGGTGCCCGTCACCGAAAGAGATAACCCATGCTCTTGGTTTTGATTACAAAGGGTGTCACGCTAGTGTTCGTGCCCGCAAGCTCCGAGCAGCAAGGAGACTGCTGCTGGTGACTCCTTATGTTGTGGCGCTGTCACGTGCGTTGATACGCCAGATTACTAGGCAACACTGACGCCACCGCTGGAAATAAAGAAACAGCTGTGGAAGCACCCCTAGTTTGCCATGTCCTGCATACACAGATGAGGACGAGATGGAAAGCGGACCTGTTAGAGTGGACCGGGTAAGCACAGAGGCACGAGGAGATTTTTACAAAAAAAGAAGAGAATGAAGCAAAAAGAAAAGAAAGGAAAAACAAAGAAAAACAAAGATTTGCTACTCATTACAACATTGCTGACCCACCTTCATGGGCTGAACGGTCTACTTTACGGGATGTGCACCCCATACTTGTGGGTATCCAATTGCTGTGTAGACAGTTGCTAAGACAATGGCCATGCAGAGTGTCCCAGGTCAAAAAAAGAAGAAATGGTCACAATGGAAGAAAGGCTTTGTTCGTTATATGAAGGCTACTTGTGGGAACGGCTTTGCAACAGATCAGAAAGCATTGCTACTAATGCACTTCCTATGGTATGAGGGCCAGAGAATATAGACACAGATGAAATTAACGAGTTGGAAGTTGCTCTGACAAAACTAGATGTTCACTTCCACCCTAAAAGAAGCACCATTTTGTAAAGACATCATTTTGGGGCAAGATAGCAAGAAACGAGCGAGTCAGTTGAAGAGTACATCACTGTTCTAAGACATTTAGCATTGATGTGTAACTTTGGAAAGGCTCTCGACAAACTCTTTGTGAACAACTCATGATTCACTGTTGTAATAATAGTATACATGAAGAACTTTGGTTGAAGGACGATCCGAGCTGGATGAGGTGATAAAAATAGCTGTGTAACTAAGCTAACAAAAGTAGAAGACAAGGACGGTACTGTTGAGGGACTCAAAGTGGGCAATGAGGACACAGTGAAGAAAGTACCACAGTCAATGATGGATATCATAAAACATGCACAAAAAGATTTCTGAGTTATGGAAATGGGACAGGAGGTGAGCGACTGTATTTTAGATGTGGGATCAAAACTCACATGGCCAGCTTTCTCGCGTGTCCTAAATGAAAAGTAGTGTATGCGAAGTGCACGATATGGGGCCACTTTGCAAATTACTGCAAGAACGACCAAATTGGCGAGGGGAGCAAAAAACAGTATCCAGTTTGTCGAAAAGGATGGAGATATATCCTCTGAGAATGGAGAAGAAGAAAATGTAGATATGATCACATTGAACATGATCAGTGATCACGATGATGATGAATGTAATAGTCGGAAGGCAATATATGTGTCAATGGTAAAACAGTAAACATGATGGCAGACTCAGGAACAAAAGTGTTGCTTATGTTGAGAGATGTCTTTGAAAAAGAATTGGGTGGGAATGTGAAAGAGTTGATGGAACCAGATATGTGGCCTGGAGGAAATAATATGGACAGGATAGAACTGCCAGGGAATTTTGATACAAGATTAGAATTTAAAGGAAGACATACAAAGGGTAAGGTGTATGTCATTAATAAAGGTGTTTCATTTTTAGGTTGGTGGGAACAGAAGAAATTGTATGTGCGGTTAGATCCAAATACAGAAGAACAAGTTCTACATCTAAGAGAGGGTCAGGTGAATGGAGCATGTGAAGGGTACTCTGGAGTGCTTGATAAAAGAGTGGGAACATTGAAAGGGATGATGCACGAAATAGTGCTAAGGGAAGGAAGTACACCCGTCGTAGCCAAATTACAACTGGTACCATTGGTTTTGAGAGAAGGAGTGAGAGAAGAGTTGGACAGATTGTGCAAAACGGGTATCATTGAAAGAGGAGGAGCTGTGGAATGGGCATTGCCCCTGGTGGTAGTCAAGAAACAGAGTGGTGAATTGTGCTTGTGTGTGGATTTCAGGGCTCTTAACAGAGGTGTAATTGCAGAAAGACATCCACCCCCTAATATGTCAGAGATGTTGGCTTTGGTGGGGAAGTGGAACATTTTTACTAAGCTAGATTTTGCATCTACTTACCACCAGATTGAGTTGGAGCCAAAGTCAAGGAAGTTGGCTGCATTCATATCTCATGAAGGAGTGTTCCAGTTTTGCAGGATGCCTTTTGATTTGGTATCGGCTTCATCAGTATTCCAAAAGGCTATGCATACATTGTTTACAGAAATCAAAGGAATACACTGCTTCAAATATGATATATTGATTTGTGGAGAGACTGAAGGAGAACATAATGTGATATTGCAGAATATATTAGAGATTTCAGAGAGGAGAGGTATGACGTTAAGGAAGGATAAGTGCCTATTCAGGAAAAGGCCAGTAGACTATGTGGGACATGAGATAACAGGAAATGGTGTTAAACCAAAGAAAGAGATGATGAAGGTGATCAATATCAATAAAATGTAATCACCCAAAAAACAAAATGGGAACTATGTTTCCTTTCTGGGTATGATTGAGTTCACCAAAAATGTGTCGAGAACTTTGTAGACAAGGTAAATGCAATGCATACATTACTAGGAGAAGGGAAGATTTATTTTGGAGTAGTGTGTATGAGAAATAATTCAGGAACATAAAGGCATAAATTGATATAGCAAAGGCATTGAGCTAATATGACACAAATAAAAGAGCATTAATCACAGTGGATGCAAGCAACATGGGGATGGATGCAGTTTTGTTGCAAGAGCATGTTGGATGTGATGAAGGTGATTACCCACGCGTAGTAGGTTCTGCAAGGAACGGAGAAGAGATATTCAGTGTTGGCACTAGTGTGTCACTGGGCTGGGCAGAAGTTTAAGAACTTTGTATGGGGTACCGGTTCATACTAAGAATGGGTCACAAGCCATTAAAGGATATATTTGAATAAAAAGGATTGGATAAGTTATTGGGAAGAGTAGCAGGTTGGGTGGCAAGTATACAGACTCTTGTGTATACAATATAAGTGATTCCAAGACACAATAACGTATTGGCGGATCACTTATCCTGTCTAGGCCATAGTGATGATGAAATGGAAGTAGAATGGATGGATCAAATTCTTGTAACACATGATGGTGTGTTTGGCTGCACAGAGTGGGAGAATGCAATAAGAGAGGATGGGAATGTTATATGTGCCATACAAGGAGTGGAAAATGGATGGCCGCATAAATGACGATTGAGTGGTGAATCGAGGGAGTTGTGAGAAGTGAGAGATGAACTAAGGGTGGACAATGGGATTTTGTACAGGCGGGGCAAAGTGGTTGTCCCTGGAAGTTTGAGGTATAGGTTGGTAGATATTAAACATTCTCTGCCACATTGGTATGACAAGGGCTAGGGCGGTGCTAAGGGAGGATTATTGGTGGCCAGGGTTTGATAAAAGGTATTGAGAAGGTATTGGGATTTTGTGTGGAATGCAAAAAGGCTGGTTGAGGGATGAAGGCATGTACTCAACCTTTGGTGGAACAAGAATTTCCAAAGGGGATGTGGAATGAGCTAGCCATAGACACTTTGGATCCTGTAGATCTCCAAGTGGATAGAATTTAAGGTTTTAAGGTGTGCGGATGCCATGATGGTAGCTGAGCTTTGGGAGGAGGTATTTGAGAAAAAAAGGGTATCAGAGAAGTATTTTGACAGATAATGGGAAATACGACGGAGAACCACTTAAGGTGGACAGGTGTGATGCACACAAGAACAGCTATCATCCTGAATGTAATGGTATAGTTGAAAAGGTGAATAGAAGTATTATGGAGGCTGTAAGGATGGCTGATGTATGTGGAGGAAACAGAAAGGTGGCTGTGAAAGAGAGGATTTGTGAGTTAAGGATGAGACTGCGTGCAGCAACAGGTGTAAGCCTTTTTGAAATAATGAGAGGAAGAAAAACAAAAACAAGGGGTTGCCCTCCATGGTTGGGGAGGGGAAGGGTACCGAGGGTGGTAAAAGAAGATGTGAGGGAAATAAATAAAGTGAATACGAGACGCGCCAAAGAAGGAGGTGCGGGGATCAAAGCAGCAGCTAACATTGTTGCATGGCTGTTGTGGTGACATCCAGGCCCGATGTCTGATAAACATCAGTCCTGTCATTGCTGGGCCAAACTGACACTAATATGATATCAAATGCTGTGGCTGTTAAATTGTGTGACCTTAAAACTCACCATTTTATAACCAGGTATGGCTTATATTTAAAATGTAATGTGCCACCAGGCTGACTACACTATGCAATTGTTATGTTGTGAGCCAGCAGCGGTGCAGAGAATTAAAAAGCCATCACTGCCTGTGACCTTTGTGTTCCAGAAGCAGTCAGAAATACACATGTGACCTTTAAACCTGCTTTGCGGCCACCACAGGGCTGTTGCTGGGGTGTCACGAGGCTGTTTCAGCAAAGACACAGGATTGCAGTGTAATATTGGCATAGAGCATTATGAAAGGGGGATATGATTATCACAGTTACCTGCATTATTTCATTTATTAAAAATCAATAAAGTATGTGCTACTCCACCCTCACCAGGTGGCATTCTTTCACACTAGGTCAAGGGAAAGGGGTGGAACAAATACTCATCACAACCGTGACCTCTCCCTCCCCCTTCCTCCTCATAGACCCTCCTCAATTTTTCTTTTTTCCAGATTAGGCACTTCAATTTCTAAATATGCTTTTGCACTTAACTGTAAACCCGTGTGTATGGTTCTGAAATTAGTAACAAGTGGTGTGACTTGCTTTGACATACACAAACACACATACACATGGACAACCATGCAGAAAACACACTTATTCATGCACAGACACCCACACCATACAGCCATTCGGAGAACACACCAACATACCAACATTCCCAAACACAGAAGTAGAAAGTATGAAAAGCATGCACATAGCAAAACAACTGCATACACCATGTAAAATGGCCAGCTCACGATTCGTGCATGCCGGCACACTAACACGTCTGGAAAGAGAAGCAGAAAGTCTACCGAGCATGCGCAGAATAAAAATACCACACTCCAACAATTATTTACATCTCATAATCCAGGAATGCCCACAAAATGCGGTCAGCAAATACGTGTAACACACACAAACAAGCACACACACAGGGCCGGCCTTAAGGGCAGCAGTGCCCTGGGCGAAATGGCACCCCCCCCACCACCGCGCGCCCTTGGATAACAGGGGGCGGGGCGAATGTGGGCGGGGCCCGGAAGGCAACATTTTTTTTTTTTTTTTACCTCCTCGCTCTGGCGAGGAGATTAAATAGGGCGCGTTAGCACCCCATTGGCATTGAATGAGCCCGCCACGCCGGGTTCATTCAATGACTATGAGGCGCCTGCCACCACGCCAGCTCGAGGGAGCCCTTGAAAGACTCCCCCTGAGCTGGCGTGGTGGGGGGCTAATGGCGCCTTTTCTTATGAAAAGTGCCCGTGGCAGAGGGGCGCATTTAAATGCACCCACCGCCTTGGTTATATTTCACAGTAAAAGGTACCCTGCTGCGCCTTCTCCCACAATGCCAGCTCGTGGGAGCCCTTGAAAGACTCCCCTGAGCTGGCGTGGCGGGTGAAAAAGGCGCCCTGGGGGGCGTGGCGCCCCGGCGGTCGCCCGGTTCGCCCCCTCCCCCCTAAGACCAGCTCTGCACACAAATAGACACATTTGCTTTTCCTAACTTTGTAATTTGAATCTTTAATGTGAAGATTAAACTCAGAATTCTGCAGCAGCTGGCTAGATTGGCCCACTCTTAACACAACCAATTAGAAATGTTTTAGACATTTTTTCTGCATTTATCCACAAAATATACAAGACAGTGAAAGTGGATGAGGGTCTGGAAGTAACAATGAGGACACAGACCTCTTCCAGTTGTCACCTTGCAAAACATATTCTTGATGTTAGAACAAGGCTAATAAGAGGCCAAAAAGATAGACCTCCCTCAGACATACCCCATCCCTCCACTATGGAGTGTGGCGTGCAATAGTGTCTACAGTGCAACCCACCAATCAATAAACTACCCACAGACGTATTATTTCAAAGAATCTACTTTATCAAGATAATTATAGTCAGCCAACCAACATTCCAGGAAAATGAAGAAGACGCCTTCAATTGGCACTAAAACACGTTAAATTGACTCTCTCTGTGCAAGCATGCGAAAATGTAAGTTTAACGCCCAGGGCTCCCCTACAGTAAGGCAAACGTGTACAGACTACCATAAACATCCAGTCCCCTTGAGCATAATGCAACTCCACTAAGAATCTTTTCACACATTCAGTGGAGCAAGAGCCAGTATGGGGAAGCGACTGCACTGAGCCTGGGCAGTTGCCACAGGATGCTAGCAGCTCTGCCACCAACTCTTTGTTTTGCTTCCTTCTGATATTAGAAACACTCTTGAACACCCCCTCAGCAGAGGGGCCATTTTAAGATGTGACCTAGTGCAGCAACCAGGGATTTAGGGATCGCGCACCATGCTATCCACTTCAACCTATGCCTTTTGTAAAGCTACCAATAGTCCCCTAGTAAATGACGGTGCAGACATTCATTTGGCAATGTAACCTGTGGAGGAATATATGAGCAATGTTGTAAAAGGGTGATTGCCAAGATTGAACTATTTATGTACAGTCAAGGTCCAGTATCTGTCTGGGTATAAACCTATTTCCCCAGCACTAAAAGGACACTTTTGATTCCCTGTGCCATATAGAATCACACTCAAGATTCTGCCCGCCATGCACAAATACCCCACATACTCATTTTGGGCACATGGCAGGAAGCACAGAACCGATGTGAAATTGACTGACTTCCTGGGGAAAGCCCCAGAGAGTATGGTGGAGCTGGTCATAACTTGCTATCATGGAATGTGGCGGGTGTGCGCAGGCTGTTGGAGATCCCTGATTGGTGTGAATTTATAAGAAGGCATCAAATAATACTTTTCCAAAAAAACTTTCAGGGTTACAGGTCCTTTTCTGTGCCAGCTATTAAGGGGCCAAAAGGTAGACTTAGTGGTGGGTTGGAGATATGGTTGGACTCTATCCTGGAGGGGAAGGTGGTAGAACATCTTAGTATTTCTGCAACCTCACAACTTTTGACAGTTCAGATATTGGGAGGGGTGCAAATGTTGCTTTTCAACATATACAAAAGACCATCGGGTTGGCAAGGCATGTTGACGGTCAACTCGCTTTATGACATAGCGAGTGCTCGTTCGGGAGGAGGCAGCAATGGTTTTATCGTAGTAGTGGGTGACCTGAACATGCAACCGGAGCCACTGAATGATCTGGTTCACCTATGGGAGGATCCGGATTCGGCATGGGGAATACCAGTAGTGATGGCCGTGGCCCCAAGGCAAACTCATCCAATGGCCACTGAAGTGGCGAGACTGCTTTATAGTTTAAACGTGAGAGTCTGTAATGGTTGATTTTTAAAGACCAGCCGGGTGAGAACTCATTTGTTGCCCCAACGGGTTCCGCACTGATCTATTATATCTTTGTATCAGGTGACCAATCGGAGAAAGCCGTTGACTTTGTAATCGAGGAAAGAACAGAGAGTGATCATTACCCACTGTCTGTGGTTATTCGAACTTGCCCTGACTCAAGACCTGGCTTAGGCAATATAACATCTCAGCATATTATGATAGCAGGTCATGCTCGTAAACAGGTCAAATGGAGAAGCGTATTAGAACGAGAGCAAAAACCGGCCATCTATCAGCCAATTATGAATGAATTAAAATCAATTTGTGGAGTGGAGAGCTCGTCACATTCAGTGATGGGCAAATTTGAAGAAAAAAAGTCCAACCTTGTCCCATTCGTCATTGAATCTTTGGCTGTAATAAGAAAAGGGTCTATCACAAAGCCCAATTGGTATGATAGAGAATGTCATATGGCCAAAGCGAAAAAATTATATCCTGTGTTTGATCCAGTTTAGGGTCTTTCAAAATTGAACTGCGCACAATGAGAGCAGGTTATAAGAAACTAATTTCTAAAAAAAAAGAGGCGTGACAAATGGGTTACCATGTATAACGCACTCAAACAGGGGGATAATACCCTTTTCTGGAGCATGGTGTAGGGTAAAGAGCTGAACGGAGCACAAGCACCACAATGTTGCATTATGGCTGATCAATGGGAGTCTCATTTCTTCATACTTTATAAATCCCATCCAGGGGATGAACTGGATGGGATCAGATGTCCCACAGTGAAGGTTGAGTATGTCAGAAGTTGGCATTGCGTTGAGCTCTATGAAGAACAGCAAGGCTGCTAGTCCCGATCGGATCCCTGTTGATCTTTATAAAGAAGAGCACATTTTGTGGGTTCCGGTTCTTTGCAGAATCTTTAATGCTATACTTTCAACAGGCTTAACGCCCCCAACATGGCACCATGCAGAGATTATTTCTCTATCCTTCAATTATCATTCAATTCCACTCTTGGATGGTGTTGGGAAAAAATGTGCCCAAACTATTCTCAGTCATTTACATGCTTGGTCTGACGCCAACCGAGTAGTAAGCATCCATCAGGCAGGTTTGAGGCAAAGCAGAGGCACTATTGACCAATGCTTTCTCCTATCCCTCCTAATCCAAAAATACGTTTCACTATTTTGGATGAAATTATACGTTGCATTCTTGGACCTCAAGACTGCATTTGATTCAGTGTTGAGGGCTAAACGTTGGCTCATTCTTGAGGCTCGCTAATCTCCCCCAGAGCGAATTTCCATTATCTCCTCACTATATTGTCAAAATCAGGCAGAGGTCTGATTTGGCCGGGGGAGGAATGCACAAAAGGATTCAACATATGCAGGGGAGTGGGGAAGGGATGCGTTCTGGGACCCCTGCATTTTAAAATATATGTTCAAGCGATCATTGACAACCTGTTAAAAGAGTGCCAGGATTGCCCCAAAATGGGCAAAGTGAAAATGTTTATGCCAATGATGCAGCAATTTTATCAACATCGCCAGCAGGCCTAAAAAAGTCTCTCTCGATATTTGAGCTCAAGTGTATGGACCTTAGATTGGAGCTCAATGTTTAGAAATCCAAGATTATGGTCTTTTGACCATGCTTGTCTAAACGCGGGTCTGTCCAGTTTGGCATTAATGGTGCTCAGCTTGAACAGGTAAACCATTTCCACTACCTTGGAATCAGATTTCAGGAATTTGGGACCTGGGTACACCAGATAGCAAAGTCGAGTATTATCATGGACAAATACAAGGGCGCGATTAGCTCCTTCTTTATGAAAAATGGTAACAGAGTGGTCTCACCAGCCCTCAATTTTTTCAGAAACAATCATTGCAAGCCGCTTCTTATGGCGGGGAGATATGGGGTTTCTTGGCTTTAAACAAGCTACAACTAGTCGAAAGAAAATTCTTTAAAAAGCTCATGTGGTTACCCTCAAGTGCTCTGTCTTGTTTGTTAAATAGGTAACATACCTGTGGCAAGAAAGATGAAGGTTGACCCAGTTAGATACTGGATAAGACTGTGGAGCCAGGAAGGTCCAACTCCCTATATGGAGATATTATTACATCTTATAAGTCTTGAGGGCGGTAGAAGTACGAAATGGCTTGCTCATGTAAAAAAATGTTATCTGAACTTGAATTGAGTATTCCTTGGGATGAACCAACCCCTTACAACAGAAAAAAGATCCAACAATAGGGATCCTCCCATCCTTCGCACACTATCGAAAATGGTGTTCAATAATAGTTAATAGACATCAATCAATATAAGGATAAATGGTTCACAGTGGGTTCAAAGTAACAAAGTAGAAAAGATTTCAGAGAAAACAGATATCTTAAAATACACAGAGTATTTTTTAATCAAGTAAACGTATTCTTCAAAAATCCGAGACACATAACAGTATGGCTTTATGCGTTTCGAGGGCATCCCCTCTTCTTCAGAAGCCTTGCTTGGACTGATGATGATTTGTAATTCATATTCCAAAAGTACATTATTAGTGGAAAAAAAAAGAAAGAAAAAAGGACCAATGTAAAGGACTCTTTACATAGTTGAAGTACGTTCCTCATGTTTGAAGTAATTAGCAGAATTTCAGCCTCTAACTGTTGGGCTATACCGGCCCTGGAAGGATGGGAGATTGACACTACACATTCTCACTATGACTTAAGTAGCTTCGGGAATTATAAATAAATTAAGGTATGCAATTATATTCATATCTTGTTTAGTTATTAACACTACTCCTAATTTAAACAAAACCTTATGGCTATCTGGAGTGTGACTTGACCTATGCTTAGTTTCTAATTGTTTAACATTGTGTACCTGACCTGGTACATTCTTTAATATTAACTGGAATCCATAAATGTGTAAGCATTGTCAGTAACCAACTGACTGTGGTAACCTAGTCCTTCATTTGAATAGGTCTAGATGTATGCTACCTTTCTTCTTGAACTACCGGCGGCCATTGCTGCTTCTTCCTTTTAGAAGACACCCACACACTAATAGGTGAGTTTATCTGTCTTGACATATTCCACTAGAGGCTAATTATATCTAAACCAGCCTGTACACTGGGTAACTTTGCTATTTTAGTCATATGCCCTGAAATATTCGAGTAGATTGATACAATGGTATTGGGCGCAGGACTTTGCAAATACCCATGGACATAAGCATCCTTGGACCTGTGTAAACTTGGATGACATAAATCTCGCAGATTATTTAATGTATGTGCATTGAACATAAACAAAATGGAGAATAAATCATATGCTATAGATAGTAGCAGCAACTGAAGAATTAGATATGACATAATTAAGTGACTTATAACTGCTTTTTCTATCATTAGATTACATCCATTAATGTTTGGTCCTTTTTTCTTTATTTTATTTTTTTCTTTATTTTTATTTTCCACTATTAATGTACTTTTGGAACATGAATTACTAATCATCATCAGTCCAAGCAAGGCCGGGGGTGCCCTCGAAACGCGTAAAGCCATACTGTTCTCTGTCTTGGATTTTTGAAGAATACGTTTCCTTGATTAAAAAACACTCTGTGTGTTTTAAGATATCTGTTTTCTCTGAAATCATTTCTCCTTTGTTACTTTGAACCCGCTGTGAACCATTTATTCTTATATTGATTGATGTCTATTAACTATTATTGAACACCATGTTGGTGGATTGTCGATAGTGTGCGAGGGACGGGAGGATCCCTACTGTTGGATCTTTTTTCTGTTCTATGCATAGGGACGGGAGGATCCCTACTGTTGGATCTTTTTTCTGTTCTATGCATAGGGACGGGAGGATCCCTACTGTTGGATCTTTTTTCTGTTCTATGCATAGGGACGGGAGGATCCCTACTGTTGGATCTTTTTTCTGTTCTATGCATAGGGACGGGAGGATCCCTACTGTTGGATCTTGTTTCTGTTCTATGTGTATAATGGGGCCTTTATGCCAAGGCCTTATTTCATCCCTTGAACCTCAAAATTCCTAAAAGCCAGCTAGTCTAGTAGGAGATTTCTGACTTAAATATAACAAATTCATTTAGGTGTGTGCCTATACCCCAACTGGCTTTTCAGTATGAACCAACCTCTTGCCAGGCTGTAGGAAAAGTGACTATAAAATCGGCAATCAATAGCCAGCTAAGAAATTAGTTCATTTGCGAGGCTATGAAATTGTTTGTTGGCCCTGCTTATATTAACAATAAATGATCTAACACTGGCATAGCATATACCGTTTTAATCAGCCCGGCTTTGGAAAGGTACCTTTATTTTCATTTTAGACAGGGGACGCTTGAGGTTGCAGGCATCACTAATCGTTGGAAATCAAAAGAAGCCGCCATGTGTCCACTATGTAAGACCTCCATAGAAGACGTGATGCATTTTATGCTGTTCTGCCAGAGTACTTTGTGGTTGCGGCGCAGATATTTCAGACCAATTTTGATTTCTGCTGGGATTCAGAATTCAAAAGAGGCGCGGCGCTGTTATTTTGAAGTAACCCCCAAAGTGTTTGCGTGGTATTTGCCACGGCTCGTTATATTCACAGAGCTTGGCTAATGAGGGCAAGAGAGTTGAACAAATACATGGTGTGTTAACATTCTGAGATGGGGCATTATGAAGAGATAATAGATGGAATAGTGCTTTTTTTCTCTCTCTCTTTTTCTTAGCATAATTTTATAATATTCAATTGGATTTAGTAGGTTTTAATGTTGTGTAAAAGCAGTTTATGCATTACCTCGTTTTGTTCTGTGTTGCTTTTATGGTTTTATGACCGAAACAAACAAACACTAGCAGCACTGCACACCCTGACAGCATCCTTGATGCTAGCATGGCCTATTCACAAGGAGCACATTTGGAGGCAGACCCTTCAGGAACTATCACTCCTCCTTCTGGAATGCTCTGGACCTGGGTCTATAAACCCACCTACCACACCATTAAGAACACCCTCACAAACAGCCCCTGTAGTCAACTCTTTGGCGCTTGAATCTGGAAGTCCTGTGCCCCAGTACCAGGCAGACCCTCTGATGCCTAAGAGCACAGACGAGTTGCTCAGGGGAACAGCCCACAGTTATGAATCGCCCCACAGCAGGCAACTGTGGGCCCAGGCAGCAGATACCACCTTACTATCCCTTGAAGTGATTCCTTGCAACTGGCTGCCAGCGGTTACCTGGAGGGATAAGGTAAGGTATGACACTACTAACTGCTGAATAGGAAAGTATCAGCACCAGCCTTTGGCCAAAGGTGAAAGGGCTCATACCTAGAGAGGAGGAGTTTCCACTTATATGGTACCAACCAAGTATAAAGACAAGGCACAAAAAAAAACATCTTACAATTAAAGGGGGCCACTTTCGCAATTTAACACGTTTACTGTCAATAGCTGGACACAAGATTTGCGCTATTTCAGGTCGGTGGTGTTCAGCACAGTACCAGTCAATTGGAACATGGACAGTGGTTTAGTGTTTATGTATAAGCATTCTGCAGGAACCTAGAGCAGCAATGCAAAATGTTGTCAAACCAAACTCCGTGCTGCACCAACGACACGCTGTGCCCAGGGCGGCCAACCTCCTAAAAGGGATGCATTGGCAGGGATTTCACCCCAAGAAAGTTTTTTACCAAAATTTGAGAAATCTGTACGTTTGAAAGCACATTTTTAGGATATATTGTGAGTTTTAAAGTACAGCTCGTGAGTTCACAATGCATCATGATCTGATAGTGGGAGTGCACCAAGAGTTGCAATAAAGGTAGACACTGAAGCTCCGGTTCCTGGTGCTGCTCACTGCTCTGCTGGAAGATGTTTAATTTGGAAGACCTTTTAAAAGGTCCTAGAGCTGAGCTAAATACCCATTCCTTATGCCGTGAAGCGGAATGGTGGAATGGGAGCCCATTCTGCCCTCCACGCAATTCCTACCTGCAGTGGTGACGTCAACCTGACCTGCACTTAGACTCTCTGATTGGGGTGGAATGGCTGACTTCCAAGGATGACCAGAGAATGAGGCAGGGTGACCAGTGAGGGGTACAGAATGGTCGGAGGATGAAGCAGGATTACAAGGGGTGCTGCAGGATGGTCGGGGTAGGATAAAGAATGACTAGAAGATGAATTGGGATGACTATGGGATGAGGTAGGGTGGTCAGCTAGGGATACAGAATGACTGGTGAATCAAGCAATATGACAACAGGTCTTGGCAAGGTGGTCAGCGAGGGATAAAGGATGACCAGAGGATGAACCAGGGTGACAGGAGGATGTGGCAGGGTCCTCAGCGAGGGATACAGGATGACTAGAGGATGAAGCAGGATGACAATAGGATGTAGCAGGGTAGTCAGATACAGAATGACCAGAAAATTAATTTGGGTAATTACTGATGAGGCATGGTGGTCTACGAGGGATACAGAATGACCAGAGGATGAAGCAGGATGAAAGGAGGATGCGGAACAGTCGTCAGTGAGGGATACTGGGTGAGCAGAGGATGAAGCAGGATCAAAAGAGGATGCAGCAGGGTGGTCGGATACAGAATGACCAGAAGATGAATTAGGGTGATTATGGATGCATGCAAAAAAGATAGCAGGCACCCCTCTCTATGGCATGATAACCTGTTCTGTGGTTTTGTCCCACTTTGAGAGTCCCCAGCCAGCGCTTTTAGCTCACTGTACTTTTCACAAAGAAGAAATATCCATTTGCATATCAGTCTTTGTCCCGCTCACAAGGGCAGTCCATCGCCGAAATGCCAGGGAAGATGAGGCAGAGTGGTCAGCAAGGGATACAGGATGACCATAGCATGAAGCGCGATGAAAAGAGAATGAACATGAATTAGGGTAATTATGGATGAGGCAGGGTGGACAGCAAGGGATACAGAATGACTGTAAGATAAAACATGATGCCAAGTGGATGAAACAATAGGCAGTGCAGCAAGGTTAAACATAAAGAAGGTAGTGTGGTGAAGTTGTGATGTGGGGTGATAGAGAAGTGAACTAGGGTTATATGTGAATCAGGCAGGGTGATACATCAGAGGGGCAGAGGGGCCAGTGAGTGTGGTTAAGTTACCAGTGAGGCAAGGTTAGGGATTCTGGTACTAGCCTGGGAAGCACCCCAGTAATCTCCAAAACTGCTCCCAAGCTGGGGCTCTCTCTGTCCTGTGGGGTGAAATAGCCCTGAATGCCATAAGTAAAGGCCGGAGTCAGTATGAGGGCTCCCCAAAATGAAAGGCCTGCTTGAATTAACATGGAAACAAGGCCCTGCAATTTCAAAACGAAAAGGAGCGGAATTAGGCAGCAAAACATGAAGGTACCTAACATGTTTCATTGCCTCACATGAGGGAAGGACTCTAGAAAACAGTTGCAAACGTCTCGGGAAGCTAAAGTCATATTGGCAGAAACAGCAGTATCGAGCATGCAAATGAAAGTGCCAAGATTGTGTGCAAGCCTGCGCAGCAGAAAGGAGCTTTCACTGTGACAAAAATAATTCTATATGTTAAAATCTGTTTTTCCCTTTCAATTAAAGATGATATGCTTCTTAAAAATGTGTGCAAGAGGTGCAACAAATGAACTGGAGTTCTGTTCATAAGGAGCTCATCACAGAAGAATCATTTAAATTAAAAGAATTTACAAGGAAATGTGAAATTGCAACAGAATGAAAGGTTTCACAGCTGGAACTTTCCCCAGTAACCTTGCAATTGTGCCTATAACATTAACATTTTAAATATTCAAAGGTACAGCTAAAGTCTTGACATATATATTTATGTTGCCCTTCTGTCAGCACTGTTTTCAGGTAACCACGGTGCGAGGGTCTTACTTGTTGAAATTGTGCAATTTTAAGAGTTGATTTAAGAGTAAAATGATTGCAGTGAGGGGAAAAGCCAAAGTCTTGGTTTCAGTCCTGCTGTGGGTTCTTCAAGTGTGAACTAAATTCCAAAGGCCCCATTGTCAGGGGGACGAGATGAGGAATTCAAGTTTTATGACTAAAAAAACTCAGGCCATCATAGAACTGGTCATTAGCCCTTGAAGCCTTGGACTAATCTAAACAACAGCCTCCCTCTTGACATCAGAGCTAAAACCAAATCTCTTCTATGGCTGGGGGCAGAGTTAAGGAGGAGTGTCACACCCATTGCACAGAATGAGAGATATGTTGTTTAGGGCATAGCTTGGGAAATATTAATTGCTCAGGATTCATGTTCACATTTCTGAAAAGCTGGTACTGAGCTGCCTCAGGTGTGCCAAAAATGACTTTGGTGACACCAACATACCAGATGTTAGGAGGAAAAATGTGATTGTGGCCTCTGTATAAGTGTGAGAACCATACAAGTTTGAGGAAATGTGTAAAATGCTATTTATATTCCGCCCACTGAATGCCATATTTTTAATTAATATAATTTTGGTGAAAATTAGAAAATGCTGTAGCTTTGCACCAATACGTCACACAGATACACTATTCAAATTTGCTGGCATATGTGTCATAATATGATGAGAAAGGGCCTTTGTCATGCAGTGAGATTTCCATGTGCAAAAACCAGACCAAGCCACTTGTCACAGTCAGATGATGGATGAGGTATCCTCCCTTGGCTTCCCAAAACACACCCACAATCTTTGGACCTTTTGGCCCACAGATTGGAGGGAACCCTTGACCACTGTCCTATCAATGTTGCGAGAAAGATGACACATTAGTGAAGTAATTTGCCTTGTACATAGGTTATTCCATCTCAAATCAGGACTCTCCCTACCAAATCCGAGGTGTGCAGCTGACCAAATCTGGAACCGTCCTTGCAGAGAAGGGCCTAAATCTTGGAGTTAAGCCAGGAACTGTAGTAGACAATTTTGAGGGACAGAGAGAGGCCTTGACTAACCCCTTGATTGTCCCAGCAGTGAGGACCTGGTGGCCCTTGATGTCCATCAAGCCCTTCCCTTGAAAGTATATACATACCCAACAATAGATTAAATACGCCTTATATTATTTAGCATTGCCATAGAGAGACCCCCATGGAAAAAACCCATCTCCTGTGTGTAAATTAGTCATTTTCCCATTGAGAAATGTTTCACTTTTCCATGCATTGTGGTGATTGTTCCCAGTGGTATTTCTTTGTGTTTGGGTAATTCAGTCATTTTCCCATTGAAACATATTTCACTTGTCTGTGCACTGCAGTAATTGTTTCCATTGAAAATCTGTTGTTTGCCCGTGCATTTCTGTCATTTCCCATTGAAGAATCTCCAGTTGCTTGTGTAGATCCATAGTATATTTTTTCAGTAAGACAATTAATTCCCACATTATTTCACAGGATCGAGAGAGTTCGAATTCGAAACTAACTCTCTCTTCTCAGTGTCTTGTGAGTCATTAAGTGTTTCCCCAAAGAATTAATTCCAGTGCGAGCTAAAAATGAATGTGTCCGTGGCCCTCATTACAACTCAGGCATTAAGGGTTAACGCCCTTGTTAACCCTTAACGCCTGATTCCAATTTTAACGGCTGCTTTCAGCAGGCGTTAAAATCCATGGTGCTAAACTGCCTTGGTGCTAATTACGGCACCGTAATTTACGGTGCCGTAATTAGCCCCTTCCCCACTCCCATTATGCCCTATGGGGCAAAAATGGGAATGGGGAAGGGTAAATGGGAAATGGGGATTTACCGTCCCACTCACCTTGGAATGGGGCGGTAAATCCACCATTGGTGTACTTACCGCCTGGGTCGTAATGACCTCCCGTGTGTTTAAAAGGTCTTTTACAAAACAACGTTCTATGTGCTTCTGTCATTTTGAACCCAAACCGTTTTTCCTAGTGTGTGTAATCCCTTTTGCCAGAGCCTACCTATTACGTGCCTCTGTCAATTTCACTGAAACCCGAATTTCCTTTGTGAGTTCTTCGTTGCTTAAAGCGTGTTTGTCATTTGCAGCCTTAGTAAAAATGAGTGTCATTTGCATTTTCGTTTTCCTGGAAATTTCGCTTAACCAGCCTAAAACCGTTTTTCCTGGTCTATCCCTCTTCCCCTACTATATTCTGATAACAGATTTACAATTGAATTCCCTTTTTATTTTTTCATGTGTTGCATGTACTAAAATCAATTTTCCTAGTGCGTGCCAGCTATTCTGTTCGGAAGACCTATTTGTCTCCTAAAAACAAGCAGCCCGAAGTGCTCTTGTGTACTGTCCCATAGCAGTTGTCCCAATAAAGTAAAAACCCATTCTACCTGGTGCAGAAAAACGAATTGTCCCATTCATTGCTGGTTCCCATACTGCCTTCCATTCAAAGGTGACAAGCCTAGTGGAGGTTTGCGGGGAAGAGGGGTGATGGTTACTGGGACTCATGACTCCTTTGTGTGTGCATGTACATTCCTGTGGATTGCATTCATTTTCATGGTGTTTTAAATTGTCTTGATAGTATTGGTGAGAGAAACAAAAAGTAAATCCTCGTGCTCTACATGTTTGATTTTACTCAGTGTGCCATTTGACTAATCAGATTGTGGTGCCACCCCTTGGTGGTTACTGTAACTGTGTATTCAATTTTCCCAATAAATCATAAATAAATAAAATATTAATTGATAACACACCGGCATGGTTCCTAGTCTACTGTGACTTGGGGTGCGTGTGGAGGTTGGGTGCGAGACGGGTTGGAAGCCTCCTTAAAAACAAATCTGGTTGTAAAAATAAAAAGCGGTTTTATTGTGCGACACATTCATTACAGAGTAAAGGGATCCCTGACTTGCTTGTGCTGCATAATATATTGTGACAAACTTGGCGCTCGTAGTCCGGGAATCAGAAGTGCTTTCACCAATGACAGTGTAGCACAGCAGACTAGCCCATTGAAGGCATTGTTACATTTGGTGGATAGTAAGCTGTGTTACATGTTGAATGCGCCAGTCAAACTTGTACCCTGGAGGTCAGTGCGGTGTGTCTAAAATAAAATATTGTGAGTACAAACTAGGCAGGAGCAGAGTGGAGATTTTGCCCTTGCATAGATAACCCATCAGGTGCAGAACACTTTTCACAATGAGCACCGTGGAAATTAACATGGCTAGAAAGCACCTTCTACCTAAATTGTTCATTAAAGGGGAATGGGCCGAACAGGGACATGATGCCTGGCAATCTAGTATGATGCAACAGCTGACCTCTTTCGATATGGATGTGTGGCAAGACAGTGGCCTGTTACATCAAGCCCTGACAGATTTTTACATGACACAGACCAAAGATGAGCAAACTAAAATGGTCCACCTCGCTGCCTATATGCACTTCCACATGATAATCATGGAAGAAAGGTACCAGGAGGATTATAGTCATTCCATCGACAGCCAAAGCATCTAATTCCATACCATCTAAAAAAAACATCTAAAAAAAGCATCTAATGTATTTTTTTTATTTTTTTTAAAAACCCATTTTTCTTAAACTAAACCCTTTACCATCTAAAAAAATGCATTAGGTGGAATTTTTTAGATGCTTTTTTTTAGATGGTATGGCTGTCGATGCTTTGGTTGTCGATGCAATGACCGGATACCGTACCAGGAGAGTGTAGCCTCTGGGAAAAATCAATCTGAGTTACTGGCGCAAGCAGAGGAGAAAGTGCTACAGAATTAGGAAACATCATTCAGCAGCTGGATGAGTTAGTAGCACAGCAACAAATTAATTCATAGCGAGAGTCCCAGGTTTCTGCACTGAAAGATGAGTGCCAAGAAGGGGTTCAGAACCTGAAAGAGAGTCAATTAAAATGAGTCAAGCTTAGAGGACATGTGCGCTTTTCAAAAGCAGATCAAGCAATTGGAATAACCAGTTGATTATTAAAGAGGTCTATTACCAAGCAGATTTTGACCACGAGCGCAGAAGTTGAGCGCTATGAAACAGCAAAGAGATCACCTCAGTGAACAGAATATCATGCTGTGTCAGGAAATAGATGCCCTGTGTCAGGAAGTGTGCCAGTTGAAGGCAGACCTGGAGACAGGCGAGTCATGTTTTCAGCAACTGACTGACATAAAAGTAGAGAATGAAAAAATGAATAGGACGTATGAGACAAATAGAATTTGACCTAGAGCAAACAACAGAGATCAAAAATGCACAGAGTGAGCAGATTAGTCTCCTGCAACAGAAGAGGTCTGAATATTCCCAGTCAATACAAGATTCACAGAAAGAAAATGAGGCCCTAGGAGGACAGGGGCCTCCATGGCCAAGTAGTGGCACAAGGTAAGGTCATAGAAGCCAGTCAAGCCCTGCTTGCAGAGTACAAAGCCCAGGCCTCTGCATACTACCAAGAAATAGGGGCTGAGAAAGATCAATTATAGAGATTAGAAAAAGAACGGGCTAGATTTAATCAGGGCTTGAAGAATCCCAAACAGTTAGGGAATTGAAGGCCAACCCCTGATTATGGTGTGATGTCCTCTGTACCAGGGGCCTCAAGCCAATTTACCACCGTGCATGCTCAAGGTGCTGCTAAGTAGATGCCTATGAGTTCACTAGAATCAGGGAATATGAGGCAGCTGGACTCAATTAGGTCTAGCATGATTGAGCCAGCAGGCCAGCCGCCATCAGAGATTGATGGACGTGCATCATTGCTTAGGTACAAAGATATTTTGGTAAACACATCACACCAGGGGGACTTCTATGAAGAGAAGATCAGGGAGTTAGACTGGCAGAGACACAGGTTACAAAGGGACCATCTTGTCCACTTTTCAGTCAAATAAGAGTCAGGGTTTAGGCCCAAAAAGAGCATCCTGAAAACCTCCAACCATTCAGGGAGGTGGGGGGGAGTTCTCCACCAACCCCGGAAGAAGGGAGGAGTCAGATGAGTACTCCCCTGTGCGAAAAAGGGAGCCCAAGGGAAGTGACCCAGAGAGCCCACAATACAGCAGGGGAGAAGAGAATAGGCCCCATCATTCTGAGAGGGACTCCCAGTTTCAAAGAATCAGGAAGGGCCTAGAAGATAGAGACAGGGCCACAAATAGTAGCAGCTGTCAGTCTGAGTGCGAATGGACTCAGGTGCAGCAGAAAAAGAAGACTGCCAAACAAAAGAGAACTCTGGTAACAGACCCATCCGACAAATAAAAGCCACCAGACGTTTCATGACTCTGTACTACAAAAATGCCAAGTACTCCAACCCCTGAAGAAGGGAGGAGTCAGATGAGTACTCCCCTGTGCGAAAAAGGGAGCCCAAGGGAAGTGACCCAGAGAGCCCACAATACAGCAGGGGAGAAGAGAATAGGCCCCATCATTCTGAGAGGGACTCCCAGTTTCAAAGAATCAGGAAGGGCCTAGAAGATAGAGAAGGGGCCACAAATAGTAGCAGCTTTCAGTCTGAGTGCGAATGGACTCAGGTGCAGCAGAAAAAGAAGACTGCCAAACAAAAGAGAACTCTGGTAACAGACCCATCCGACAAATAAAAGCCACCAGACGTTTCATGACTCTGTACTACAAAAATGCCAAGTACTCCATCTGGGAGCATCTGGAGCTGTATGACCAGATGATGACGTAATTTGGCATAAAACATGACCATAATTCCGTGGAGTTTGTCAAGTGGACATTCTCCCTGGAATACTCCAGCTTCTTTGCTGGGCTGGAGGATGAAAATCATTCAAGACTGTCTACCCACAAGGCAGCCATCTTGAAACACTCTCTTTGCACCAGAAACCCCAGTAGGCTCACAAGGCGGCCTACAACCTGCAGTGTGGAGAGGATCAGGCACCAAGAGAGTTTGTGCAAGAATTGAAGCTGGCATTTGCCCAAACTTCTAAATGGGTCAGGTGCGCACAAATAGTAGGGAGTTTATTAGTACTTATTTTCATGCCCTACCTAAGTACATCATAACACAAGTGGTTAGGGACTTCAACGATGAAAGGACTCTGGATTGGGTAATAGAACAGGCTACCCAGATTTATGAAGTCCAAAAGCCTGTGGAAAACAAAAAGTCTCCCAAAAATCCCAAACCAGCCAACACCCCCGCTGCTGTGAAGGTGACGGAGGTGAAGAACACCCCCATTTTGTACCTAGAAATGGGGGGCCTAAAATAACCCTCCCTCCAATAAACCAAATGAGAGGCAGAGAAGACCTTCTGACCAGTCCCAAGTAGCAGGTATCCAGGCAGGGTATTCTACAAATGTGTCACCTGACTCTGCCAACTACATTAGCACGAGGTACAAGGGGAACAGACCCATCTTGGGATAAGTATGGACTCCCCCGGCACAAGGGACGGATCCAATCAGGTAAGTATGGCCCCAGGACATTTTCCTCCAAGCTTCCCTTCAAACCTCCCACACAACTCAGGAGGGCAGTTATCTTCCACCCTCCAGTTTAAGTTTCTTCCCCAGGTAGCCTCCAAACCCTAACCTTCAGAACAATCCTCCTCTCTCTCCCTGCTTTTCCGGGAGTCTAGAACCCCAAATCAGGGAGAAGGGAGACCCAGGATGGAGGGCTACCAGAGAAATCCTCGATACCCAAGCTACTCTGGGAGAAGGGACAGTCACCCTTCCTGAAAGCAGCAAAGGTTTGATCCTAGATGCCCATATCAACCAGATAGAATGTCAAAACTGGAGAGCCAGGTCCAGAGCTTGACCCAAGTCTTGAGTTGCATGTTGAGGGCTCAGCAGAGCCCTCCAATGAACATGGCTTCCCAGAACAGCTCAACCCCAGAGTCTGGCACCCCGGAGAAATGACGGGGAGAAACCCCCAACAACCAACAGATTCCAGAGGAGGAGGAAAAGGAGTAAGGGGGATGCAAAACCCTAGAGGAAGCTTTCTTCCTCACCCATGAAAAACCTCTGAACCTGAAACCAAATCTCCTACCCGAAAAGCTGCAACCTAGGAAACAGAGGGTAAGTAGGAGAAACCAAGTGAGAAAGAAGACCAATTTTGTGGGGAAAGTCCGCGTCCTCCAGTTTGAAGGGGAAAAATCCCTGGAGGATTCAGGGAAATAAGTCTTCTCTTTCAAGGACGGGGGGATTCCTCCCACCTAAAGAAAAATAGGTCCGAAAAGCGCCTGACTTAGATTGGGTAAGTAAGGGGACTGACCCAGAACTACAAATCCCTGAACCCCAAAAATGTCACCCGATGACTCCGAAATCAATGAGGGACCCCCCAAACTGGTTCAAGTGACTGTCTCCAGGAAAAGGGGGGCAGCACAGAATCAGGGGAAAATGGGGATTCCCAAATCCCCCAAATCTCATGATGCCAAATTTTCCTTACAGATTCCCAGACTCCCACACAGAAAAATGCCCAAGATCACACAGTGTCAGTGTTCAAAATAAAGAAATTAACCGCCGAACTGGCCCAAAATTCACATTTCCTTTGCCCCCTGGAGCAGAAAGAAGGCAGATTGTATGCCCCCGTCAGGGTACTAGGCCACTGTGCATTTTCAGCGCTGGTGGACAAAGGATCCCAAGCCACCCTTCCATCCAAAAATACATTTTATCAAATCAATTCAGGAAAGGGGAGAGCCACCAAATTCCCTTACACCTCTTCCTGGACAACTCCAGAACTTACATTCCCACCGAGGGGACTGTGGATCTAGAGATCAATATTGGACGGCATAAGGTGAACCACGCGGTCATAGTCGTCACTCCAGAGGGCACACCTTGTCTCATAGGGAATTACCTCCTTCGGAGGTTGCCACCCCTAATAGACTGTGTGAACAAGGTCCTCTGGACCCAGACTAACCGGCCAATTAAACTGAAACAGAGCACAAACTATGTAAGTGTAAATGGCACATGCCATATGGTTGAACAGCGGTCTGACCAAATAAAATTCCCTTTAGGAACAATCAAGTCCCTAACATAACTGTAATCTCTGTAGGAGAACAAACTGGTTATGGGAACCCTTCTCCATTTTTGAAAATCAACCTACCTCCCAGTTTCAAGTGGCATTCCATGCTGGAAGGAAACACTCTGAAATTTTATACTGATCCACAATTTGAAAAAAACTCAAATCCCGTGATAAAAGGTGATGAAAAACCAGCTCAAATCTTGGCCGATATTGAGAAAAAGGGTCAACAGTTGTTCCTCCCCATTTAGGTAAATGAGGTGGGGGAGCCTGTTCTCGCCAGAGTAAGCCTGAATAATGGAAAAAGCTTCATCAGCAAAGCGTTATTCAGGAAACTCCCAAAAGAGCAGACCATTCCCTTATTTAAGCTGATTCACAAGTGGAGACTGGGCCTGGAAACTGCCAATTCCAAACATCTCCTGCCTAGCATGTGCATGCTAAAAATGTCCATTAGTGATTAAAGCATAGATCATAATTGTTGGGTTGTACGAGATGTCCCTTCTGCCTTCTACTTTGGCCGTGACTTTCTCAATTGATTTGCAATTAATTTGGACCTAATTAATCACAAAGTCAGGTCCCGACTGGGGGGGTAACACCCTGGGCTCTGACAATTTTGAAAAGGCATTTCGGTCAGCTCAACTGCTGCCATATGCATTTGAAATTCAAACTGGAGAAGAGGTTGCCATCCCAGGACTTGTCCGACAATTCACTAAAAATTAAGCGAGGACAGAACCTCCAAAACCCAGACGCTTATCTAAATTTAAATTATCACCTCCAACAACAGGGGTTGTATTGGAACCCGACACCACTAGTTGACCTAGAACACAACACCATTCGAATCCTGGTGGATAACTATGACCCTAGGAGTATCACTCTGGGCGCAGACACCATCATTGGAGTGACGGTTGATGCCCAACCTTTCTCCATTGACTTAGGGAATGAAATCATGGTACAGACCTCCAATGACTGCTACGATTGGGATTATGATTTACCTCCAGAAAAGATTTTCACCCGGCAAGGGGGGAATTTCTTGGTGTACTCTTCCTGCCCTTACGGGGGGAAGAGGTGACCTGTGACATCAGGAAGGATGAGGTGGTATTTCAGGTCAACAGTGACTGCCTCTCCTACTTGAAACCTCCTGTCCAGCACAACACCATTACAAAAGGTCTCTCCACGCAGCTGGAGGATACCGAGGAAATTGCAAAATTTGAGGCATTTCCAGGCTTCAAGCAGATGGTTGAGGAATGAATCAACTTCACTGATGCCTGTGAGACCGAGGAGCAAAAGCAGAAGCTGAAACAGGTCTTCCTAGATTTTCAAGAAATCTTTGCCGTGAACTTGTATGACTGTGGTCGCACCAAGATACATTCTACATCCATACCCACAGACCTTGGGATGGCTCCCGTATTTGTGAAGCAATATCACTTGCCTCTTGTGTCTATGGAGTCACTCACGGAGATCATAAAGAACTTAGAGTACCGTGGGATAATTCATCCAGTCCACAGTACCTTTAACAACCCGGTTCTGGGGATATTAAAACCCAATGGCCAATTGAGACTATGCGCAGAATTTAGGGAGTTAAATAAATGGGTCCATATGTCCCGATGTCCTCTTCCCTACATTGATCAGGGACTGAGTAGGGAAGACCAGTACAAGCTGGTCTTTACCTTCGGGGAGCAGCATGGACCCAAACCCCCTTTGGATATATAAACTTTGGTAACTAATTTAACATCTTTCTGCACAAGGCCATGCCCGACTTGGGCGAAAGGGGAAAGCTGGCCTATGTAGATGATGTTCTAATTAAAAGCTCAACCGTGGAGGAACATATAGCGGAAATCCGCTATGTTCTGATCCAGTTGAAGGAAGCCGGAGCAAAACTGTCCTTCCAGAAGGAGAAGTGGTGTAAGACCTGCGTGAACTTCCTAGGGCATGAAATCACCCCTGAGGGTCTCTGTCTCCAGGCGAAAAGGTGAAAGCCTTATCAAAATTGAAAGACCCCACGACTCTGCGTGAACTAAGAAGCCTTCCTGGACTGACTAATTATAGTAGAAAGTTCATAGAAGACTACGCAGAGGTCACAAGACTCTTGGTCCATCTACTAAAGGCCCGGGTCAAGTGGGAGTGGGGTCCAGAGCAAGCGAGGCAGTGAAACAACTGAAGAGAAGCTTTTCACACAAACGCCTTGTTTAGCTTACCCTGTCAAAAACAAGGAGTTCTTATTGGAGACGGGGTTCTCAAATACTTGCTTAACAGCAGAATTATACCAAAAGCACAACAAGGTCAACAAAGTAATCTCCTATGCGAGTAAGACTTTGTCCTCTGTGGAGGAAAAATTCAACGATTTTGAGAAGGCATTCCTGGCAACGGTGTGGGCATTGAAAAATGACCGTCCGTTTATCCAGGGGGAGCACATCATTGTCGAGACTCCTCACCACCCTTTGCAATATCTCCAAAGTGACAGAATCCGGCTAGGGAACGTGAGTAATTCCAGAATTACTACCTGGATTCTGTCCATGCAAGGCTTTCCTGTGGAGGTCAGATATGGCCAAAACAAGAAGAGTGCCCTTGCGCAAGGTTTGGCTGACTTGCATGATTGTGCTCGAGAAAACTGTTTCCAGGACGAAAGTCTAAAAACACAAGACAACATGGAAGCGTACCTGACTTCCCCGCACAAGGTCTATGAGGAAGACACATACCAGGGGAGGCCCACAGTTTATGTGGACGGGTTCTCCTACCATGTTGATAACAATGGGGAAGAGGAACTGGTGGCTGGCGTTGGGAATGCCTGGGTGAATGATGCCCCAGAGCCCTCCGCTGTGGATTTGTCCCCAAAGTAGTCAGGTGGCGGAGTTGATGGCGGTTCATCAAGCCATCCTCACTGCCGTGCAACACCAACTCCACAAACTCGTCATAATCATTGATTAAGATTCTGTCAGGAAAGGGTTCGTGGAGCACGTGATAAATTGGAAAACCAGAGGCATGCTGTGTGCAAATAACAAACCACTCAAGCATAGGAAACTAATAAAATCTGTTGACGATCTGGTCACCTCTAATGAGATGACCATCTACTGGAAGACGATCAAGGGTCATTCCAGGATAGAGGGACCAGAAAGAACCAGAAATGACCTTGTTGACCAGTTGGCCAAAACTGCAGCCATCTATGGGGATCCCATAGAGATTGAGTCCCTTTTGGGGGTAAACAAGGTCGCTACTGTAACCAGGTCCCAAACACTTGCCCAAAATGAACTCTCGACTGCCCAGTGTAGTAAGGAGACCCCAGATGCTGATCTGATTACGGCACAAAAAGGGGATCCGATTATTGGGAAATTTGATCAGCACATCAAAGACCTGTGAATTTTCCTCTGACCGAAACTGATTACATCGGGAAAGAGGATCAACAAGTGTTGATGAAGTTTCGCAAAATGTTCCGAATCCAAGACGGTTTGTTGTTACAGAGATCCACCTCTGGATGTGACCAGTGGGTGGTACCTATCTCATTCTGAAGCCTGATGTTAAGTCACGCCCATGACACTGCCACAGCCGGTCATCGGGGGTTTCATACAACCTTGGAAATATTGAGAGAGGTCGCATGCTGGTCATACATGGGGCAGGACCTCGACCAATACTCGAAGGAGTGTCTGGTGTTTGCGCAATTTCAGCCAAGTTCCCTCACACACCGAGCTCCCCTACAGAAAATGGGAGTGACACTGACTTGTTCAGATTTACAAGTAGATTTCATCAGACCCATGATCCGCTCCTCTAGAGGAAACAAGTACATGTTAACTGTAACATGCATGTTTACCAAGTGGTTGGAATGTCTCCCGGCCCCAAATTGCCAGGCTGAAACAGCAGCTGCCCTGATGATCAACCAAATCTTCTTGCATTTCAGCCTTCCCCAAAGGAGTGAGTCGGGCCGATGAAGTCACTTTACCAGCAAGGCGATGACAAGGATGTGGGAGATACTTGGTTTAAAGAGAAAACTCCATATTGCCTACCGCGAAGCCTCTAGTGGGGGAGTTAAGAGATATAATAAAATGATTGTGGGCACCCTAAAGAAGTTTGTGGCGGACTCTGGGCCTAGTTGGGACATCCGACCAATGCTTGTCCTTATGGCCATCAGGTCTACACCATCTTCTGCAATGAAAATGTCTCCATTTGAGCTTATGACTGGATGAAAAGTTATGCTACCTGAGCATCTGCTCTACAGAACGCAAGAGCAGACCCTGATTAATGCGTCCATGACACATGAATATATTGAAATGTTTAGAAAACACCTTCAGCATGCTTTTGCACACGCTCAACAAAATCTGGAAAAATCGGCAGAGGGGATGAAAAACGACTACGATTTAAAGACCACTAAAAAAGAATATCAAGTAGGAGACAGGGTCTACTTGTACAATTTTCAAACGAACCAGACCAAGTACTGTAAATTCCTTCCCTCCTGATGTGGCCCCTTTGAAATTGTACATAACATCTCACCTGTCACCTATAAGATCTGCATCCCTAAAGGAGAACATATGGAAGAGAAATGGGTGCACATCAATCAGTTCAAGAGTTGTCACCCCAGGCAGAACCATTATTCTTATTTTGAAATATGTATTGGCAATTGATATATAAAACCAAAATGTGTATTGGGAATGGATATGTAAAACAAAAATGTGTGGTTGCAAAGTCTATGTCAGGAAAATGTGTGTCTGCAAATGTATATTTGTAATGTGTCTCTATTGCTTTTTTGTTGTGCATTTTCAAATCCCTACCTGAGAAAATGATATTAAATGAAATACTTAATTTCTCTGTTCTTCTTGGCAGATCTATTAACTCCTTGCCTCTACCCGCCGGGGAGAGGCCCAGGACCCACAACCTATTGCAAAAATCAAAATCCAAAGAGAGTGGGAGACAACCAGTACACCACTCCATCAGGACCAGGAATAGAGCAGATGCGCTCTGAGAGAGAGTCGTGGAATGAACCCAGGAGCAGGTGCGCTCTAAAAGAAATCCCTGGGATGAACCAAGGCCATCATAAAATGAACACCTCACTCTCTTCTAGCTCTTCTCTCTGAATAAAGTCACCAAAGAGCTAGGAGGGGGAAATGTGTTGGATGAAATAGCCCTGGACGCCATAAGTAAAGGCCAGAGTCAGTATGAGGGCTCCCCAAAATGAAAGGCCTGCTTGAATTAACATGGAAATAAGGCCCTGCAATTTCAAAACAAAAAGGAGCGAAATTAGGCAGCAAAACTTGGAGATGCCTGAAAATGTTCATTACCTCACATGAGGGAAGGACACGAGAAAACAGTTTAAAAAAGTCTCAGGAAGCTAGAGTCATACTGCCAGAAACAGCAGTATCCAGCATGTGAATGAAAGTGCCAAGATTGTGTGCAAGCCTTCATTGTGACAGAAATAATTCTATATGTAAAAATCAATTTTTCCCTTTCAATTAAAGATATGCTTCTTAAAAATGTGTGCAAGAGGTGCAACAAATTAACTGAAGTTCTGTTCATAAGGAGCTCATCACAGAAAAATCCTTTAAGTTACAAGAATCTACCTAGAAATATGAAATTGTAACAGAATGAAAGGTTCCACGTCTGGAACTTTCCCCATTAACATTGCAATTGTGCCTATAACCTTAACATTTTAAGCATTCAAAGGTACAGATAAAGTCTTGACATATATATTTATGCTGCCCTTCTGTCAGCACTGTATGCAGGTAACCACTGTGCGAGGGTCTTACATGTTGAAATTGGACAATTCTAAGAGTTGATTTAACAGTAAAATGCTTGCAGTGGGGGAAAAGTCAAAGTCTTGGTTTCATTTCTGCTGTCGGTTCTTTAAGTGTGAAACTAAATGCCAAAGGCCCCATTGTCAGGGGGACGAGATGAGGAATTCTCCTGCTTTCACATGTTTTAGGAATAGAACCACTCAGGCTGTCATAAAACTGGCCATTAGCCCTTGAAACCTTGGACTAATATAAACAACATCCTCCCTCTTGATGTCAGAGCTAAAACCAGATCTCTTCTATGGGTGGGGGCAGAGTGTCACATCCATTGCACAGAATGAGGGATATGTTGTTTAGGGGATAACTTGAGAAATATTAATTGCACACTATTCATGTTCGGATTTCTGAAAAGCTGTCAGTGAGCTGCTTCTGGTGTGCCAAAAGCGATATCGGTGACACCAACATACCAGAAGTAAGGAGGAAAAATGTGATTGTGGACTCTGTATAAGCGTGAGAGCCATAAACGATTGAGGAAATGTGTAAAATACTATTCATTTTCCGCCCACCGAATGCCATATTTTTTAATAATATATTTTTGGCATTAACGGGAAAATGCTATAGCTTTGCAACAATAAGTTGCAAAGACATCAAACGAGGTTAATGCAATTCCCGGAAAAATATAGTATTCAAATGTGGTGGCATATGTGTCATAATATGATGAGAAAGGGCATTTGGCATGCAGTGAGATTTCCATGTGCAAACATCAGACCCAGACGCTTGTCCCAGTCAGATGATGGATGAGGTATCCTCCCTTGGTTTCCCAAAACACACCCACATTCTTAGGACCTATTGGCCCACAGAGGGGAGGGAATCCTTGATCACTGCCCTATCAATGTGGCAAGAAAGATGACACATCCGTGATGTCATTTGCCTTAGAAATAGGTCACTCTGCCTCAAATCAGGACTCTCCCTACCAAATCTGAGGTGTGCAGCTGACCACATCTGTAACCATTCTTGCCGATAAGGGCCTACATCTTGGAGTGAAGCCAGGAGCCGGAGTAGCTGATTTTGGAGGACAGAGAGAGGCCTTGACTGACCCCTTCATTGTCACAGCAGTGAGGACCTGGTGCCCCCTGATGTGCATTTCCCTTGTAAGTATATACATTCCCAGCAATAGATTAAATACACCTTATATTCTTTAGCATTGCCATAGAGATTCCCCCATGGAAAACCCCCCATCTTCTGTGTGTAAATGAGTCATTTTCCCTTGTCCGTGCATAGTGGTAATTGTTCCCAGTGGAAATTCTTTGTGTTTGGGTATTTCAGTCATTTTCCCATGATACATGTTTCACTTGTCTGTGCATTATAGTAATTGTTTCCATTGAAAATCTGTTGTTTGCACATGCATTTCTGTCATTTCCTATTGAAGAATCTCCAGGTGCTTGTGTAGATCACTACTATATTTTTTCAGTAAATCAATTAATTCCCACATTATTTCACAGGATCGTGAGAGTTAGAATTTGAAACTAACTCTTCCCAGTGTCTTGTGAGTCATTATAGTCTTAAAGTGTTTCCCCAAAGAATCAAATCCATTGCGAGCTAGAAACAAATGTGTCTGTGTGATTTTCCTATTGTGTGCTAGCTATTCGGTTCTGAAGACCTATTTGTCTCCTAAAAGCAAGCAGCTGAAGTGCTCTTGTGTGCTGTCCCATAGCAGTTGTCTCAAGAAAGTAAAAACTCATTCTACCTGGTGCAGATAAACAAATTGTCTCGTTCATTGCTGGCTCCCATACTGTTTCTGAAACAAATGTGTCTGTGTGTTTAAAAGGTGTTTTACAAAACAACATTCTCTGTGCCTCTGTCATTTTGAACTCAAACCATTTTTCCTAGTGTGTGTAATCCCTTTGCCCAGAGCATACCTGTTATGTGCCTCTGTCATTTTCACTGAAACATGACTTTCCTATGTGAGTTCTTTATTGCTTAAAGCATGTCTGTCATTTGCAGCCTTGTTAAAAATGAATGTCATTTGCATTTTTGTTTTCCTGGAAATTTCGCTTAACCTGTCCTGTTTTTCCTGGTCTATCCCTCTTCACCTACTATACTCTGATAACGGATTTACATTTGCATTCCCTTTTTATTTTTTCATGTGTTGCATGTACTAAATCGATTTTCCTATTGTGTGCCAGCTATTCTGTTATTTGTCTCCTAAAAGCAAGCACCCCGAAGTGCTCTTGTGTGCCGTCCCATAGCAGTTGTCCCAATAAAGTAAAAACCCATTCTACCTGGTGCAGAAAAACGAATTGTCCCATTCATTGCTGGCTCCCATATTGTTTCTGTAATGCTCACCTGATTCCCACGGAGGCGCTGATCCCGGCTGGGCTGCTATCGTTTCTTCAATTGAGAAGCGTAGAGCTCGGACGACTCTCAGGACTGGGCTTCCTCTCATCGAATGTCTGACTTGCAGGGTAAGTTTTCTGCAGGTGGAAGAAAAAGGGTTAATCACCGTTTGATGGGATTCCTTCTCCCACCAATCGCCAGTTTCTCCCACAGCCTAGCTTTCTACTTGTCTCGGCGAGCTCTCACCTTAGGCGTATAAATGCTGAGCTCTCCATCCTGCGTCTGGTGCAGGGGTGCGTGGATTCCAGTTACATCACTGGATGAGTTCAGTGTTGAGGCTCAAGTCTTTTGCGGCCTTAGTTGTGGCACTGGTGCTGGGATGCCGAAGAGCGATGCCGCCGTTACTGCACGAGCGGATGCCTGTAAGTATACTGTAGTCTTTAGGCTTTAAAAGATGGGCACCTCAATAATGTCCCTTTTCCTTTGTTTCAGGCCTCGGGATGCTGTGGGCGTAGTTTTCCCTTTGCCGCTGCACGTGCCGATGCACGTAAGTATAATGTTCGTTGGCCGCTTTTAATGGCACCTCTTATAATGTCCTTTTTCTAGTTTTCAGGTGCCGGGATGCTGCGGGCTTTATATCCGTTGCCACTGCACGTGCCGATGCATGTAAGTATAATGATCGTTGGCCGCTTTTAATGGCACCTCAAATAATGTCTTTTTCCTGTTTTTCAGGTGCCGGGATGCTGAGGTTGATGCGGCCGCTACTGCGCGTGCAAAAACTGGTAAGTTAAGATGAATGCGACTGCCTTCACCCGAACCCCTTTTTAATTATGTCCTTTGCCTTTCAGGTGCAGAAAAGCTGCCGAAGAGAAGGCCGCGGTTAGCTCCGTTGCAATCACGGATGGATCAGGTAAGCGGGCGCGGCTGCGAGCGAGTTGCACTTTTCTAACCTTATGTTTATTCTTTGCAGGTTTTGCCGGTGACTGGATTCCGGGATCTGGTAAGTATTGTTCTGTGTCTTTCTTCATCCACAGGTTGCTGCGCGGAAGCTGAAGATGACTCTGGACCTGGAATGCAGGAGCCGACTCGGTGAGCGTCCTGCTGCTGCTGCAGAATAACGCGAAGCACGTGTTTTCCATCGGGCGTGGTTTAAATAGCAGAGAAGTGCTTCCAGTGTGTGTTCTTCCACCGGTTCCACCCAGGTAAGAAAAGAGTTCCTGAATGGAGGGAATAGATCCTCCCAGCCCTGATGGCTGGGGACTTCAACCAGACTGGTTTGTTCTGGGTAAATATGCAGCATGGTCTGCCTCAGGTAAGTCCACCCAAGCATTATTACACTGTTTATCAATATGAGCCCGGCGCCTATGGCGCCGGGACTGAAACCCTTCATGAGCCTGGCGCCAAAGGCGCCAGGACATGGTCCAAAGGGCCCCTGTAGGGGTCTGCTAGGTCCGGAGTAGTGGAAGACGGGTCTGCTTCCGAGGGCGCTGGGCCAGTCCTGGCCCCTCGGGAGTAGCGCCCATGACAGTTTCTGAAAACCCCATTCAAAATTTGATTTTAACCTGGTGTTCCCATTACTTGTCACTGCCTTCCATTCAAAGCTGACAAGTCTGGAGGTTTGGGGCGGTGGGGGTTGCTGGGACTCATGACTCCTTTGTGTGCGCATGTACTTTCCTGTGGATTGCATTCATTTTCATGGTGTTTTAAATTGTCTTGATAGTATTGGTGAAAGAAACTAAAAGTAAATCCTTGTGCTCTACATGTTTGAGTTTTCTCAGTGTGCCATTTCACTAACAGGATTCTAAAGATTGTGGTGCCACCCCTTAGTGGTTACTGTAACTGTGTATTCAATTTCCCCATTAAATCTTAAATAAATACAATATTATTTGATATCACACCGGCCTGGTTCCTAGTCTACTGTGATTCAGGGTGCGTGTGGAGGTTGGGTGCGAGACAAGTTAGAAGCCTCCTTGAAAACAAATTTGGTTGTAAAAATAAAAAGCGGTTTTATTGTGCACCACATTCATTACAGAGTAAAGGGATCCCTGACTTGCTTGTGCTGCATAATATATTGTGACAGTCCCAAAGCTCCTTCTTTCATACACTACTAAGAACCAGAGGCGATTTCCTCTGTCCGAGAAGCAGGACTCTGCAATTTCTCTTCAGGAGACTCGTGCCAGTGACCTATTAACAAGCTGTGGCAGGAATACTTTTTGTGAAATAAGAGGTGGTTCTCTGCTCAAACAGGACAGCACGAGCCTCACAACTGAGGGCTGAAACTGTCCAAATGAGTAGATGTGGTGTCTGCCTTGTAGGAGCATTGTTGTGACAATTGAAATGAGCATCAAGCCAAGCGTATATTACATGCTCAGAGGGGTTTCATGATTGACTCCCTCTCATAGACTTTTTTTTCAAATATACAAACCTGTGGTCATGTTTATGTTCTTCAAAATGCACTCTGATTGTATTCAAATAAGCTGAAAACCTACATTGGTGCTGTTTACTGCTGCACTTCTCATAGCAGATTTATTTACAGAATGAGCGTGATTAACTCACTGATTGAATTGCTTATGTACTGAATGACAGAGTTTTATTTTCATGCATTGATTTTGCAAACTGAGCCAGAGCAAAATGTATTTACGATAGGCAGACTGGATGTAAACGAGACCATGCTGATTGACCCAAAATACAAGTTTGGTGGGTGTCATCATGTACGGTTTGTGATAGGTGTATCCTTTTTATGGTGCGCCCAGCGCTCTTTAGGCCATGCCCAGCACTTAGGCCATGCCTCCTTGTTGTAGCCCCCTTCAGTTTTACATGTCACTTAAAGGACTGCGCAAGGTGATCAGTGACTCAGGTGAGGTGACCAGTAAATGGGGCACAGTGATCAGTGAATGAAACAAAGTAATACATGAAAAGGGAAGTGAACAGAAAAGGGAGGCAGAGTGACAATTAATTAGGTACGTTCACTATTGAATGAGATAGGGTGGCCAAATCAATAAGACTGAGTGATCAGTGAATGAAGAAGTGGAAAGTGAAGCAGTGTAGTGAATGAAATTTGGAGCAGATAACGTGGCAGCGAGCATGAAATTGCAGTTAGTAAATGTGTCAGGATCCACAATAAATCAGGCAGGATTAGCAGTTAAAGTGGCAGGTTGTGCATGTAATGAGGAAATGAACAGGTGGAACAGTGGACTGGGGATGGTGGAGTGGTCAGTGAATGAGACACTGTGGCCCTCATTATGAGGTTGCCAGTAGGTTGCCAGCGGCCTACCAGCAACGTCGGCTTACCATTTCCGCCACCCAATAACCCGGTAATATCAGGATATTACAGGTGGTGGAGGAATGGTAAATTACCATTTCCGTGGAGTCCAAGGACTCCATAGGAATGGGAACACTGAAGCATTGGCATTGTTAGTAACAGTGCCATTGCATCAGTGAAAAATATGCCGGAAGGAGCTTGGACTACCGGCAGGTCAGGCCCGCCGGGAGGGGTGTTGCTAAGTCTGGAAAAGATCTGGGGCTACACTAATGTCGGCATTGTCAGGACTCGGGGCTAACTAGCCTTTTGGTTGTAGACCCTGCGATTCTGTCCGGGACTACAACCAAAAGACCTGGGGCTATAGTCCCCTAAGCACCCCCCTAGCAACGCCTCTGCCTGCCGGTAGTTCACTACCCCTACTGGCAGACTTGAAGGTGCCAGAAACGGTGTTACTGGCACCTTATTTCTGGACCGGCAAACTCATAATGAGGCCACTGACCAATGAATGAGGCCGTGACTAGTGAAAGGGTGATATGTTCGGGTATCCAGCCCTATTGGGGCTCAAATGGGAATGGGGAAGGACCGGGCCCGGGTTCCCTGAAGGAGGAATTACCGGGCCCTCCATACTCGGAATGGCCCGGTAATTCCCCCTTCAGGGAACCCGGACCCGGACACGATTTTGGAGGCAGCCATGGCACTAATAGCGCCATGGCTACCTCCAAAGTCGTAATGAGGCCCCTTATGTTAAAGAGAAATCAAGGAGCGAATGAGAGAATCGAGTTGGTAATTCAGTTACATAGTGTATTCCTCTGTAAATGTGTTACTTGTCATTAATATATCTTACCATTTCATGCAGGCTATGGAGAAAACCTATGTGCTCATTTCAGTGGAATTCAGGGTTACTGCCAATTTTTTCAGGGAGATTGGAAGTTACGGTCATCTTTATAGAGCGGTTGGGGCTGCAGTTATCTTTTTCTGGGAGATTCATTGGATAGTCATCTTTGTCAGGCCCATGCACGGTTGCAGTCACCTTTTTCATTGAGATTGGTGGTTACGGGCATCTTTTTTGCGAGATTCACAGTTACACTCTTTTTCTTAGGGTGATTTACTTGTCCAGTCATCTTTATTAGGGTAATTCAGGGATAGAGTAATCTTTTTCAGGCAGATTGGGGTTTACGTTCATCTTTACAGAGTGCTTCAGCGTTGTAGTTATCTTTTTCAGGGAGATTAATGGATACAGTCATCTTTGTCAGGGCCATTCAGGCTTACAGTTACCTTTTCAGGGAGCTTGAAAGGTACGGTCATCTTTATAGAGTGGTTCAGTCTTGTAGTTATCTTTTTCAGGGAGATTAATGGATACAGTCATCTTTGTCAGGGCCATTCAGAGTTACAGTCACCTTTTTCAGGGAGATTGAAATGTACAGTGCTCCTTATAGAGATGTTTGGGGTTGTAGTTATCTTTTTCAGGGAGATTAATGGATACAGTCATGTTTGTCAGGGCTACATAGGGTTACAGTCACCTTTTTCAGGGAGATTGGAATTTACACTCATCTTTATAGAGAGGTTCAGGGTTGTAGTTATCTTTTCCAGGGAGATTAATAGATACAGTCATCTCTGTCAGGGCCATTCAGAGTTACAGTCACCTTTTTCAGGGAGATTGGCACTAACACTCATCTTTATAGAGAGGTTTGGGGCTGTAGCTGTCTTTATCAGGGAGATTAATGGATACAGTCATCTTTGTCAGGGCCATTCAGAGTTAGTCTCCTTTTTCAGTGAGATTAGGGGTTACAGGCATCTTTTTTCGAGATTCACAGTTACAGTCTTGTTTTTAGGGTGATTCACTGTTCCAGTCATCTTTACCAGGGAAATTCAGGGATACAGTCATCTTTTTCAGTGAGATTCAGCCTAATAATCTTCTTTTTCAGGGTCATAGTCCTATTTTTAGGCCTGCACTGGACACAACCAGTTTGAACATGTTTTCTTATTGTAGCATGTCATTTTCAGGGGTATGTTCTTATGGTGGGTACTGGCCTATATTGGCTGTGCCAGCATTACCCTACAAAACCGATTGCAAACTGTCTGGCTTTTTACTAATCTTGTCACAGAAAGTGTGCTATATAATGCACCATCTTAATCCAGTAGCACAAACATGTTCTCGGGGTGAAGGAGGAGAACCCTACTGAACCCTGCTTGCTTGATGTGGGCTACCTTGCCATGCTCGGCCGCTCTTGCATATTTGTGCCAAATATTTACACCCCTCAAAAGAAAATATTCACTGCATCTCGTAGCAGCGGCTTCCACTTCCCAGTGGCCCGGCCTGGCTCCTTTCGAGCACAGACCTGCTCTGGAGAGTTAAACTAGTCTCTCCGAATCCTGATTCCAAGAGCCAAATCTGCTTCATGTTTTCAGAATAAGTAAACAAAATAAACAGTGACTCTAAATAGAAGTTATTTATATAGTCAATGTTTGCCCTGAACACCTGCTGTTGATGGGGATTCCTGTGGACCAGAGTCTGAGACTGCCCCGGTCAAACCCAGAACCAAAGCCCATGTCCCCTAGGGCAGGTGCCAATATGTAACTGGGCTGGTGTGTCCGAGGGATTGCTGGCCTCAATGCACAGGGCTGGAGAGGGTAGCCAACTAGCATGAAAAGCAGGAATTCATGAACATCCAGGGTGATGCTTCGGCTCTCAGAGGCTGAGGTCAGTGGGAAAGCAGGTGACCAAGGATCAGGAATCCAGCACGTGGTGTAAAGTCATCAGAGTTCCCAGGCAAGCAGATGATGGGAAAAAGCTGACAAGACACAAACGGGGATAATCGCCAGTCTGCCAAGTCCCCATCAACAACCTCAAGCGCGGCCTGCCTTCCAAACTTAGCTTGCCAGTATTAACCCAGTGCTCTGTGAGGGGCAGTTCACTATGTCAACTACTCATTTCTGTGAGTAGAAATGTCCTTGGCGATAATGTTTCTTTTCTTTTTTTTGTTTTTTTTGTTTGCTCTTATGTAATAATAACTGAACACAATAGAACAGGGGGCCCTCACGAGCCATGTCTGTAGGCACCAGGCATAATTATGACACCACATCAACAAATATGACTATAAAATACACCCGATATTACAAAGCAAACCTAACTACGCCCATTAAGGAAACAAAAGTGGAGAGAAAATACATCCCCAGAACCATGAATCCTGTAAAGAGCCAATGGGCAGAGAGCACGAGCTCACAAATAAACTTTTTTATTAAAGGAGGGGGTGGGGGTGTGTGTCAGGGAGAACGTATGCAGTGAGAAAACATTTCAAATTTAAGAAGAGCAAATCCTGCCCCAGCCCCAATCCCATATCATGAGTGGGTTAATTTTGAAAATGGGTGAATGGCGATCTCCGTGAATTCACTGTGAAAAGAGGTATAAAGTGCCCAACCAAAGTCAAGGAATTGTGGGGGCTTTCTACATGGCAATGAAAACGGTAGATGGCATAGGCCTGGCTGCATACGAGTTAATGCCCCATGCCCCACCAATAATTATTGGCATGGGACTCAAGAGTCAGGACAGTGTTTCACCTAATCAACGTTCCAGGGTAATTAACTTTTTATAATGCGCTCAAAACAGGAGACGCGTCTCTAAGCGCGGGACTGGGATTCGAACCTGTTCTGCTCACCACTGTCTTGCTTCCACGATAAGCGCGTTGCCCGTGAGATATCCTACCAGCCCAGCACCAAGCCTGGATTGAGCACTGAAGGCTCAGGAAGAGGGGGGCTTTGCAGTCATAGTCTCAAGGTGGTGGGGAGGCGGGTCCGGAACCCAGGGGACCGAGGGCATCAATGCTGCCTCATGCACCATGACGTTCCTCTAGATACAGAAGCAGCGCACCCCTTTCGGGTGCACATGTGTCACTGCTGTATTGCAAGATATTTCACCTATCCTGGGGACAAGCGTTATACAAAGGCCCATCAGTTGACTTAAGCCACAATCCGTGTCGGGTACTTTTATTTGATTTGATTTCTTGTAAAGCTGCAATCTGCATTTACAGAGGCTTACCTGGATCACTAGATACAAACAATACCGCCCATTTCCAAAAAGAATACAACACACACCTATTTCCGTTCAAATGACCACATTACCAGTTTGCCAGCTTTGTATGTATTTTTCAGCTGTCCAATTAGATATGCAATGTTTGTGACTGTCTATAAGTACATATGTAACCAGTGGTGCTTCAGTGGTAGAAATCAGGGGGGACTCTGGAGAGCCTGGGGTCTTCAGTGTCGATACTTGTGGGTAATTCACCATAATACAAAAAAGCAACTGACAAGATATATATCCTATATGTCTCTATGGAATATTTAGAAGATTTGGATTTTTCTGATCTCCCTGACTCCTCCCTTCCCGCCCCTTCAACTCATCCAGAACAAGACTGTGAGACTTATCCTTGACCTCAAGCCCAGGGACCACATATCTCCAGCCCTAAAATCTCTCCACTGGCTCCCAGTTGCTGTGAGGATCAAGTTCAAGACCCTCTGCATCATCCACAAGGCTTTCAGGAGCCTGGAACCCTTCTACATCCAACTCTCTCTTGCTAAATACCTCCCTGCTAGAGCCCATTGGTCACATAGCTCTAACTCTCAGCAGTTCAAATGCGTTTCCAAGCAGAGAGTGGGGGGTAGATCTCTCGCCTCCGCAGGTGCTTCCCTCTGGAATAGGCTCCCTGCCACTCTCAGACTTGAGCCGGATCTCTTTAAGTTCTTAAAGCTTCTCAAGACCTTCCTTTTCTCTTCTTCCTTTCCTCTCCCCTCCCCTGCTAATGTCCCTGTCTGCTTCTTGACTGACTGCCTGGTTCCTTCAGAGTTCTCCAGGGCACCAGACCCCCCATTCCAGATTCCAGTCTAGCCCTGCACCTGGTCTCCATGGACCTCCCCCCTCTGAACCTGCACTAGCCCTTCTGGGCCCCTCCCCCTGCACTTGCCTGGCTGGGCCTGCACCTTTGTAGCCCTTCCAGTCCCTTTCCTCGCACTTAGCTTGTTGACCTTCCTTCCCCTGCACTCTCTGCTTTCACTGGCTCTGTCCACCTGGCCTCCCCTGGCACCCCCCTCTCCCCTGCTCTTCTCTTACTGCACTTGCACGTTCCGAATGCCACATCGGCTTAGTAGGATAATTTATGTTTTTCCTCCCTGCTCCCTCAACCTCTTGTCTTGTTGCGCCTTGAAACACGTTGTATATCGGCGCATTATAAATACCCAATAAATAAATAAATAAATAAACGCATGCAGATTTCTCAAACATTTTTCCCATTTGCAAGTATTTCTAGTAAATGAAAATCCCCACCCTGCTAATGTGAAGTGCAGACATATCGGCATGCACAATACCCTCAAGCTACATCCTCAGATATCGCCCATTTTTCTCATTGGAAATACTTCTTTTGGAGTGCCTTTCCATCAAGAAAACTCTTTCCAAAGAATGGGAGCCAATTGGCTATAGATTTGCTGATAAGTAGTGCCACTCACTGATGTCTGGAGCCCATGAGCAGTAATGAAGGAAACAGCGAGACCCTCCTTGCGTTTGGCAGCCAGAGCTGAGCAAGAGGCCTACTGAAGTGGCCTCAAAAAGTGTCCTCCTGCCCTGAACCCAATACTTGACGTGGACCCAACCAAACTGGGCACAATAGTCCAGAGGTGGACTCAGAAGTGAATGCATCCAGACGTGGCCTGCAGAAGTATGCGTAATGCTACAAGTGTGGTCTTCAGATCTCGATACAATAGTTCACATTGAGCCCACAGAACTTGATACAATACCCAAGGTGTGGCCAGCAGAACTGGCCACAATGCTCCTGACAAGGCCACGCAAACGTGGGCTTAATGCTATGGATGACGCTTCCGATGTACCAACCAGAATTGGCCACAATGTTCTAGGAGACACCTCCAAAAATAGACACCATACTCTGGATGCAGACGGTGGCCTGGAAGGGAGCTGGATGCAGACAGTGGTCTGGAACTGAGCTGGATGCAGACGGTGGTCTGGAATGGAGCTGGATGCAGACGGTGGTCTAGAACTGAGCTGGATGCAGATGGTGGTCTCGAATGGAGCTGGATGGAGACGGTGGTCTGGAACTGAGATGGATGCAGGTGGTGGTCTGCAACTGAGCTGGATGCAGACGGTGGTCTGGAACGGAGCTGGATGCAGAGAGTGATCTGCAACTGAGCTGGATGCAGATGGTGGTCTGGAACTGAGTTGGATGCAGACGGTGGTCTGGAACTGAGTTGGATGCAGACGGTGGTCTGGAACGGAGCTGGATGCAGACGGTGGTCTGGAACTGAGTTCGATGCAGACGGTGGTCTGGAACGGAGCTGGATGCAGACGGTGGTCTGGAACGGAGCTGGATGCAGATGGTGGTCTGGAACGGAGCTGGATGCAGACGGTGGTCTGGAACGGAGTTGGATGCAGACGGTGGTCTGGAACTGAGCTGGATCAAGATGGTGGTCTGGAACGGAGCTGGATGCAGACGGTGGTCTGGAACGGAGCTGGATGCAGACGGTGGTCTGGAACTGAGTTGGATGCAGATGGTGGTCTGGAACTGAGCAGGATGCAGATGGTGGTCTGGAACTGAACTGGCTAAATCTATCAGGCTCTCCTGAACGTCATCGTGTCTCCTTGACTAGTCAGCAATCGCCCTACTGCTGCCATTGACTAGCCACCTCAAAGAAATCAAGGCACTTCATCTCACCGGGAAAAGATTGAAAAAACGAGAGCTTTTCCCCCACAGCCAGCTTTACCAGCTATATTAAGCTGTGACCCTCATTTGCAATGGTGCCCCAAAATGGACATTCTAAATTTGACCGGGTTTATTCTTGCTTCCCAGCTGATTCCGCTCTGCGTCCCCTGTCTTTAACTGTACATTGCTCAACCTCTGGCACAAAAAAGTCTCCAATTCAGACGCAGCCAGGACAAAATGTCTTGCTTGCTCGGAAAATAAGAGGCCATATGCCAAGTCTCTTGGATCCGCGTGGCGAGGCAGCACCGTCCCACCCGCCAAGCTACGCAAGCTTGAAAACACTCCTTCCAAACACGCTCCATGAGCGTTCAGCAAAGTGCGGTTTAATTAGGCAACAAGGCGCTTCTGGGCAGGTCGTCCCGGATGGTAATGGCCCGCCACTCGTGTTAATAGGTCCGAGTGCACTTCCGGTTCATAACAGCAAGGGAGGGCGGGGTTTATTGCTTCGCTGCTGAGCCACGGTAGGCTGTTCTCAACCATTCTGCATTTATTTTTTGAGCACCATACATGTTTGAATGTCACATTTGTAACTTTTTTTCTTTATTTGACATAATTTGGTATTCACACACTACAGATATAATTGTCTCTAGGCACAATACCAAAACAGACGGATTGGAAAAACAGATCGAGCCAGTAAGGCAAATTGGAAAGATTCGGATGTCTAACAACACAAGTGCAGTGCGCCCATAATTCAGTAGAAAATAAAAGTGTCAAAGCGCCCTTGCTCTAGCGGAAATGTATAAATGAAACGAATAAAGTGATATCGTTTTCTGGGCCCGTCGCAAGGCCTATTGGTATGGTCCGCCTGCCTAAATTCTGCTCTTTTCAAAGGGCTTGGTTTAGACGATCTACATTCAGCCTCTTAGTTTGGCGCCAGACAAATCAGCGCAAACCCAAAAAGTCAGAATCAATAAGAAATTGAATTCCCGCTCTACCGTAAAGACACATCTGAAACGTCAGATGGAAGTTTAAACCACTGGCTAATCTATCCACATCGACCTATCGACGTACGTCCAGAGCCTGCGCGTTACAGGCTTTCAGACGCAGGCCCACACGACCCAAGGGTCATTGTGTCGGGTTCAAGGTGATCGACGAGGGAATATTTACTGTCAATTTGATATACAGAATTTTTTGCTAGAGTGTATTTGTTGTGCAATAAGAATTCTAGCAAATCTACAAAGGAAGGCAGAGATATGATATGATACAGCATTTGTAACGCGCCTATACACAAGTGTTCCAAGGCGCGACGAGGCAAGGAAGGGGGAACCGAGGGAGGACAGAGACAACGATCTTACTAGGCCAGGTGAAATTGAGATTGTGCAACTGCAGGGGAGGGGGAAGGGGAAAAGTGCCAGGGGAAAGGGGAGGGGGCAGTGCTGTACATGGCATCAAAACAATAACAAGAAGTGCAGCCAGCAGGTGGCAGGTGCAAGGGTAAGTGCAGACAGCAGGTGTCCAAAAGTGCAGGTAGGGGGACTGTCCGGTTACAGATACAGACCCAAGTGCAAGGGTTGTCGGGAGGCAGTGCGGGTGTGCAACTGGGCGGTAGGGACCTGGGCCCGAAATCAGAGGGTAGCCATGTGACCAGTGCAGTATCAGACAGGAAATCGGCAGGGGAGAGGAAGAGAGAAGGCAGAAGCAAAGAGGAAGGTCTTGAGGTGCTTCCAAACAAGAGGTGAGGTTTCAGAGAGGCAGGGAGCAGGTTCCAGAGGGAGAACCCCAGCCTAAGAAAGAGATCTCCCACCAACTCGTTGCTTGGAGAAGCGAGAAGCGACTAACCCTGAGGGAGTTTGGTGCCACAAGAAGAACACATGGATAATATATATATATATATATGTCATGTATAGTGCGCCTGTACACAAATGTTTCTAGGCACGACAAGACAAAGAGGGGGAAACAGAAAGAGGACAAAACAACAAACTTACTAGGCCTTATATCATTCAGAGAGCGCTAGTGCGGGGAAGAGGGAGGGGAGAAGTGCTAGGTGGGGGTGGGGGCAGGGAGAAGTGCAGATAACCCAATAAGTGCTGCCAGAGTGTGGCTTATAAGTGCAGTGAGAAGGGACTGTAGGGTTGCAGATACAGACCCTTAATTGCTCGGGGGTGTGGGGTGGTGGCAGAGCAAGGACAACTGGACATGCAGGAGCCTGGGCCCGAGTTCAGTTGGTGGCCAGTTGACCAGTACGCAGAGCAGTCAGTGACATCAGCAGGGGAGAAGAAGAGAGAAAGCGGAAGCGAAAAGGAAGGTCATGAGTTGCTTGCGGAACCAGGGGTGGTTCTGCTCAAGTTTGAGAGAGGCAGGGAGGCTGTTCCTGAGGGGGGCCCTAGCCAAGGAAAGAGATCTACCCCCTACTCTCGGCTTGGAGAAGCGTCTGACCCTCAGAGAGTTGGAGGTGGATAAGCAGAGAGCTCGAGAAGGAATATGTTTAGGAAGAGAAAGTTGGAGGTAGTGTGACCCAGGCCCCAGAAAGCCTTGTGGACAATGCAAAGGGTCTTGAACTTGATCCTTGCAGCCAAGGGAAGCAAGTGAAGAGATTTCAAAGCTGGAAAGATATGATCCCTGGGCTTGAGGCCAAGGTCAAGTCTTGCAGTCTTGTTCTGGATAAGTTGGAAGGGTCTAAGAATAGAGACAGGCAGATTTAGAGAGAGGCTGTTGCAGTAGTGCAGCCTAGAGAGGACCGCAGCACTGGAGACAGTGAGCTTCTGGGGGAAAGTGAGAAAAGTGAGAAAAGGCAGAATATCCCTGAGGAGGTGCAGCTGAAAGTGTGACTTCTTAGACATGTCAAAGATGTGAGGAGGGAAGGAGAGGGTGGAGTCGAAGATGACCCCGAGGTTCTTAGCCTCACAGGAAGGAGCAGGAAGAGGGCCCAGGGCGGGCAGCCAGAGAGAGAGGGTAAAGGAGGGAGCTGTGGGGTGCATTTAAAGGTCCCAAACAGAAGTCCCTTTCACATGAATAGCAAGAGTTTAAACACTGAAACAAAAATGGCCTGGCTTTGTTGTTGTTTTTCATGTAAAATTAAAGAGCCATGTGGAAAGGGGCCTACCTGTAATTACCAATGGACAAGCAGCATTTTCATTTACAAAAGAAAGAGGAAGAAAAGATCTCTGTCACATGGAAAACAGGATTTTTACACATTGAAAATAAAAACGGCCTGCACAGGTGTGTGCAAATAAAAACGGTTTCAAAAAGTAAAAGTGAAAGAAAATTCAGGAAAACAAAACATGATGTGCAGGCTCACCAAATGCAATGTATATTATGTTTCACCCGCAAACCTCCAGTGACGTTTGAAGAGCCACTACAGGCAAACCCCTTTTCTGGCTTTGAAAAACAAAAACTTTGCAAGGAAATCTCCCACTCCCAGCCTGGATGTCACTAATCTCATCTAATGACCAATTGCAATAAAATGTCCCGCTAAAGGTGTCAAAATGCAGTGTTCTCCAGACCTGCTGGTTCTGAAAGCATTGACCTTTCAAGAAAAGTTAACCCTTGGCTGGAGCAGGACTAATATGTGTGAAATGGGGGCACCGACTTCAAAGAGCAAGCTTCCTACACAAAGGAGACTGATAAAGGTACAGGCTGACCCAGTGAAAACAAGTGGCCAGAAGGCAGAAAAGGCCCATTTGTCCCACATGAAGTTTCACAATGAATTTAAAAGGACTATTATAATTTAGCCATTTTTCTCAGCCATCATAAAACGGATGGATTTCATCTACGTACCATTTTTCATGTAAATTCCAGACGATTTTGGGGATATAAAATTCATCCACATGTGAATCATGGACTACAATGGCTATGTAAGATGTGTTTCTGGCTGATCTGAACAGGTTCTAAATGTGAGCAGTGATGAGTGGGTAGAAAATGAAATTAGGGATATGCTTAATAACTTAACATATTCATTGCTGTTGTGCTTTTTATGGAAATTGCAAAAATGCACCACATGGCCATACTACATTGTACGGATTTGATGGTGGGATTATCTAATTCACCATGAGTAGCTGAATCAGAAAATAGGTTTAGTATGGCAGTTGCTAGTAGAATTATGAAGTTGTGATACATAACTAGTTTTTGCCAAAAAGTTGAAAGGAGAACAAAGGGCGATTACAAATGGGAATTGCCATATGATTCTCCAGACCCCTAAACCAATCCTGACTTGAAGGCTGGGTTTGGGAGAAGAGAGAAGGGTAACTGTCCAATCCTAGTGGCAGGGATTATGGCAGGGTACTTCCCCAAGATTGTAAAATAGGTTGTTTAATCACTGCTATATAAGGGCGACTGCACTAGGACAGGGGACACACACAAAAGAACAGACAGAAAGAGGAGACAGACAGGAACAGCCAGACAAAGTCAGACCATCAGGTTGGCTAAAACATACCATCTGACAGCTGTAAGGAGACACCAGGAGAGATTGCTGAGAGTGCATCTGAGTGGAGCTGTCCATTCCTAGGAAGGCCTCAAAGCTGACTGGGTCCTATGGTGGAGAGTGGGAGGTCATCTTTAAGAGTGGAGTAACCAGACCCCTGCCCAATCTTTCCAGAGGGTCCTGAGATGCAGCTGGCTTTCCTGAACCTTAAACAGAGGCCTGCTATGTAAGTAGAACTGAGCTCTGGGAAACCAAAAGGTCAGGGAGTCTGCTTACCTTGAATCCCTCCCTTTGTAGTGTGGAGGTGGGGTGGGGGCAAAACTGTGTAGATCCTTAGCCAATTTAACCAAAAATATGCATTTAATTAATTCCCCATTTGGCAGAACACTACAGGGGAATTGTGTTAAAATTCTAAATTAGCAAAGCTCACTTCCCAGTGTGTGCTGATAACTATAGCCTATACATTAATTGGGTAATCCTTGTTGTCCAGCTGACCCCCACTTCTTTAAGGAAGAGGGGTGTCTTTGTTTTTAAATCAGTCCAACCTTTGTATCCAGCTTCCCCAACACAGGCCTTTCAGTAAGGGGGGAGGGGGGTCTCTGAAATTCAAAATTCCCGAAATCATTCCAATTGATCTGTCTGACTTCCCAACATAGACCAAAGCAAGGGGGGTCTGAAAAACATAATCACCAATCTTGAAATCCTATTGCCAGTCTTTTAAGCCAGCAGGAAAATCACATGATAAGTGCCTTTATTATTGATCCGTGTAATTATTTTGTGAATTGAAATGTGCAGAAAGTAAGAATTGTGATTGTGTTCTTTTTTATTCAATTTTGTGATTTATTCATGCTGAGAGAAATGTATTGTTTTATGCCACAGAAAAAGTGGTTTGTAACATTTTCGTGCTAATTTATATTCCTTTTAATTTAAATAAATAACAATATATTTCCCATTCACCAGCGTGGTTCTGGGCTCATTGTTAGCTTAGGGGAGAGGGATGAAAGGGGCATGATATGTGTCCGAGATAGGGCTAAAAAAAGAATCTGTCAAACAGTTTTTGTGTAACCACATGAGTCGGGAGGGAAGGAACTCCCTGTGTTGAGGGTGGCTTCTCAATAAACCGTTACACAACAGGTGTCCAGATAAGGAGGATCTCAGTATAACTGGCATTAAGGCAGGGATCATTGGTGGCACATCATTCCTGAATTGTGGCCAGATAGTCTGGTATGAGAGAAGGAACGTAGGTGGCTGAGGGGAGCCTGAAAGAGAGCTGAGTGTCATCCGCATAACACTGAAACTTAGAGCAGAATGTAGCAATGCAGTGGGCAAGAGATGCCCGGTAGTGGTTGAAGAGCCAGGGAGAAAAGTTAGACCCCTGGGAAACACCACAAGTAGAAAGAGAGATAGAAGGGAGGAAAGACTCCAGTTGGTCAGGGGAGGGCCGGTCAGTGAGAAAGGAGGTCGACCAGGCCAGAGCCTGTCCAGTGATCCCCTGGTCGTCGCAGAGGCGAATGAGCAGGATGGCATGGTTGACCGTGTCAAAAGCTTAGGATACATCATGGAGAATGAGGACAGAAGGAAGATTTAAATCAAGATTGGAGAGCAGGTCTTCACAGGTGTTCAGGGTGTGTAGGGTGTGAATACATGTACTAAAAGCCAGCAGAAAGGGCCTTTGAGGTGGCAGGGTTCAGTATTATAAGCTTCGTAAGATATTCCAGAACCATTAATAAGACAGAAGGGTCCTCAGTATGAGTTTGACAGTGTGGTAAAACAAAGTGGTAGTAATGGAATTATTGCCACTTTGACCAGTTCTGTCACTCCATCGCCAGGGTTTTTTCACAGAATGTTTTGCTGCCAATTTTTGGCCGAAAAACTCATCCACATTTTATTTTCTAACTTGGTGGGGTGCTCCCAATCTCCCCTTCCCAGTTTTTTACTACCTATTCCCCACACCCCCTTACCCCTTATGTCCCTTTAACCCTCAAGCCCCGTATTTTCCGATGGGTTTTTTCGGCCAAATATCATCAGCTAAAACTCAGCTGAAAAAAAAAACTGCCGATGAATGAACGTCGTACCCTTTGACCAAAATGACAAGTTCTGTGTTTCTCAACTGAAATTCCTTTCGGCAGCCTGTTTTTGTGTGGATGAAGTTCCTCCACAAAAATGGTATCCCGGATGCGATATAGCCGTACCACATGCAGTGATATTACGTGTCCCCCTGGAATAATATGGGACCCTAAAATAGGGAATAACTGAAGAGTCCCTATGGCTCTTAATCATGCCGATCCTTCCTGCTAGCATATTTGATGCACGCGGGCACCACCAAACTTTTAATGAGGCCCAAAGGCTCACTTTCACACCTTTCTCTCTACCAACTCCATCGGATGACTCAAAAGAAACACTTTTAACAACCCATATTAAAAAACACATGGCGGGTAACACGTCTCAATATTTTAATGATTTTATGGGGATCATGAAATAATCATAAAGCATTCTGATGGCGGCATGTGCATTGCTATCATGGCGCCAGAATGCCTCCTGGCCATGGCGGGCCATGTCTTACTGTAGGGGGCCTACACTTTGCAACCGGACCACACGAGGCATATTTGGTTTGACCTGAAATGAACGGAACCACTAAATGTCAAGAAAGACCGTCTTTGCATATAGTAAAGAATAACAATGTGTCTTATTTGGGGTTGCATGTGATAATGTCCTCGCAAAAATGTCGCCATGCAAAAAATGTGCTGAAAAAAATTGCTGTTTTTTGTAGGGACATTATTACATGAAAGGTGCGGGGGACAGCCCGGCAACCCCAAAACCTTTTTTTTCAAGGGGAGCAGGTGCCACCCCCGCAACCCCGCTCCCCTGTCCCTATATATATGGTCACATTTATATAATGTCGCCAACAAACTTTTCCCGGCGACATTATGTACGGCGACCATATATTATTACCTGATACCTTATTTGGTTAGTGCAGACTCATAGACTGATGGCAACTGCTCTACACAGTGTGCTTTGTACTGCACTATTTAAGTCATGTGTTTAGTATTGGCTAACACACAGGCTCACTGTAAACCCTGCACTATTTGCCACTCAAGCCGTCTGTAGACTGTGCATCATTTCGACAATGTGTTGAATGTCGGCAGTCGGGCAGAATGCAAACAGTGCACAATGGGTGCATCGTGTTTCGTGTAGAAACTGACTGTGCACCCTGCACTCTTTCCAGAACGCCTTGAACGTGGGCAGACACACGCAGAGAATGTAAACACTGCACTGTTTGTATCATGCGGCTAGCTCCGGCAGGCAAACTGTATGCTATACACTGTTCTGGTGTACATGGGGCTCGTTACAAGTATAGCAAAGCAAGACAAAATTGGTGGTAAGGGAATTACCGCCACTTTTCCCACACCGTCATACTACAAGTGGGGCGGAGGATTTACCTCCAGCATCATGTTGGAGGTAAATCCTCCCACTGTCTGCCGAAAAATGGGCAAAATTGGAAGGATTAACAGGGCACTAATTCCTCCAGCGATAATTGCACTAATAAAGCCCCATAGAGTACAATGGACTCTGAAAACATGGGGATTAACACTGCCACTGCCCCTTGTAATCTGGCAGAATTGGTCCAAGTGGCGGTAACAGTAATTCAGTTGGGCAGTATTCAAGCAGAATACCGCCCAACTCGTAATGAGGCCCATTGTCCACTGACACAGACCGACTGTAAACACTGAAATACTTGTAATGAGCTCATTTTAGGCAAACACGCACACATTCTGTAAACACTAAAATATTTACATTGCTCGCTTAGTATGGGCAGTCATCTGACGTGAATACCCTTCTTATAACAACTCTATTAAAGCACTGAACAGATCTTGCATCCTTCTAGCCAGACATAAAAGAGCAGACATTTTCCAGGAGGTGGACAATCTGTCCGAAGAAACAACTCTCTGTCCTGCAGCCTGACCCCACTGCCTAAAGCAGGGTTATCCCCAGTGATTCACAGGCCTTTGGGGGTTTCACTGCTTTCTCACCCAGCAATCCTTATGAACTAGACTGTCTAGCCACATGGCAGTCAGGAATGCACATCTCTTAACTCTCGAGATGTTGGGGGGGGGTGTCACCCGCCCTGTAATCAGTTTAATCACACACTAAACCCCTAATGCCCTGATAAACTTCTATTAGGCTTTACCCACCAGAAAGAACATCCACTGTTATCACTGCCCTGGGTACAGAAAATGTTGAGAGCTATGGGAGTGGGAATCCAGGAATTAGGCTATGTCACCCAGGTACAGAATTAGCGGATTGCCCCAAAATGTGGTACTGCTATGGTGGGGGTCTATAATATACAAACAAGAGATCCAAAATTTGTAATACAATAAGTTAATAGACTATGGTCAAATTTTCATACTTAATGATCTTGGTATCAAAGATATCCAAAAATTCGTCCTTGAAAAACCAAAAGATAATCTAAGAAAATAGAAGAAGATAGAGCTAATGTTATAAACAATTTCAGTTATTTATTGAAAAAGGACACGTTGTGTTTCATTTATTGTTCAATCTTTGTGTTCCAATTTTTTATATGCACTTTTTCACCAAAATTGAATAACAACTAAATTCACGTCCTTTCTTCAATAAATAACTGAAATTATTTATAACAATAACTCTAACTTCTTCTATTTTCTTAGATTATCTTTTGGTTTTTCAAAGAAGAATTTTTGGATATCTTTGATACCAAGATCATTAAGTATGAAAATTAGACCATAGTCTATTAACTCATTGTATTGCAGCTTTTGGATCTCTTGTTTGTATATGTCACCCAGGGCATCGTCGCCTGAACTGTGACGTACAATTCGAGAGTTGACCACTGTTTCTGTCTCTCATGGCCCTCAGTGATTCGGGAAAGCAGGCTTCAGTCATGCGCCATCATAAATCTTCCTGAAATGGCAGGTCTGCTTGCCACATTTCTCTACTGAGGAATCCCAAGTGATCAGGTTACTCAGCAAATCAAATCCCATTCTGATTGGTTCATCAGAGCCTCCAACGAAGAACTGACATCCATGGGAACTTTCCTCAAATGCGTGAACACCTTAAATTGTATATTCCCTGAAGGAGGAGAGTTTCTTCCACCTTTGTGTGCTGCCGCATTACTTCATTTTGGTACATCAAAAATCAACCTACAACTACCCTCCAACTTCCAAGCGATAAAATAGGTGCCTTCTTACCATCGTCTGAAGAGCGGAAGAGACCTTCTCCCAGCAGGCAGCTACGGAAGTCAGAGAGTCTCCGGGTCCTTCCGGCTGGGGGACTGACCGCCTCAGAAAGTGAGGAGCCTTGGGAGGAGCGTCTGGTGAGATGGGCCTGAGGAGTATGCAAGACCTCCTCCGCCTCCTCCTCCTCTACCTCCTCCTCTTTGTCGTGGCTGCTTCCCTCTTCTAGAGTCTCCTCGGTGCTGGTGTCCTCCTGGGGCCCAACCTCTTCCTCGCCCCCTTCTGTGCAAGGCTCCGATAACTGCAGTAAAGGGGAAACACAAGATAAGGCTACATTATTAAAATGTGGATGCCATCCTATGGTTTAGTTTGGTTTCGTTTATTTAATATACGTATAGCTATCAAGCATGTATATACAACAATTAAAAACAAATACATACACATATACACAATCCAACTGATTAACATTTATTTAGATTTGACCAAGATTCCACATGTAGCTGCAATTATACTAAACATTTTATAATATCAGCAATTCTCAAATAAAATGTCACTATTAAATAAATAAGATTAGGATCATCTCCTTTCATAAAATGTAGCCATATTTCAGATTCAATACACATATCAATCTGGTTACCATAAGATTTTAAGTACTATGCTTTTATACTTCGCCTAATCACTACCAGAGTAGTTTTAAAGCACCGGTCCTTGTCCAATGTGTATTGTGCCGGGAAAACCAAGCAGTCGAGAAAGGAGGGAAAGCGGGAAATGCTCTGTGCTGGCGTGGGTGCATGTTAGTTCACTTTCTATGGACTTTCTTCTAGAGAGAAGCAACACAGAAAAGTATGGGTTGAGTTCATATTTGCAATGGCCTTCCAAGGCAGTTTTGGAGTATTATAAGTCAGAGGTCAAGTAATGATGGATGATAGAAGAGCGTGCTTGGGCAAACCCAGCAGATATGCAGACTGAATATCTGCAGGGTGTGTTTGTGGTACCCCAGATGAACTCCCAAACAGTACACCTATGATTGCCAAACCAATTTCAGAAGCTAGCCTAGTCCGAAATTAGGATGCGTCCAAAGTGGCATAGTGTTGGTAACAAAAGGCAGGGGAGTGGTATAGAAGGAACTATTAAAGTAAAAATGATTATGCCTGGCCTCTAGATGTAAAGATACATTCTTTTTTGTAAGTTAGCACAGTGGTCTTATGTAGCGTCCTTCTGCCATTTGTTGTTGGCCTTGATTCGTGGAGCACTGTGAGAAACGAGGGGGATGCTGTTAGTAGAGAAGCAGTTGCAAGGCCTGAGGGGTTGATGAGTGCAGAGCGGAAGTATCCGGGCCCTGTGTGTCGTGCACCTGTGTGGGTTTCTACAGAGAACCCTTGGGTATATGTTATTTGCCGGGAGGAGCACACACTCTGAGAGGCGTGTGATAGGATTAAAGAGTAGAGCTTAGTCATAGCACAGTAATGTTCATAGTTAGCGGCTAGGCTTGTAGTGGCCACTGTGGGGGTACGCGTGCACAGTATACACTGAGGGAGTCGGTTAGTCCAGGCAGGAAGGCAAACTGGGTCTGAGCAGAGGGTGGAAGGACAGCACTGGGCAGCCCCGGGGTGAAAGGATGCAAACGCCTCTTGGTAGGTTGAATTCAGGGGTTTGTCACATGTTTGCAGTGATTGACTGATGCTTTTCGCTTGTATGAATTCTGATCCAAGTGAGCCCATTTTCCAATGATGTCTTGCGTGTGGTGAACTTGAGGTGGGTAGGTGTATAATTGAACGAGCAATGTGAGCGCCCAGCGTAGGGAAGAAAACTGGAGAGGAACTTTAACAACAAGCTTCTTGGCCTGCGCTGGACTGTCTACAACACCCTCAACAAACCACCCCACATTCCCCACTTATGATGCGCATCAAACTGAGCTCTCACCTTCATACAACTAGGCCTTCATGGAGTGACTTTGAGTATCCGGTTCTGACACGGGGCCTTCCATCAGGCCCAAGACCGTTATCCCTCTCCCTCTCTATGATAGAGACAGGCCCTACAGTAGCCCAGAGGCCCATGGCAGGCCTCCTGCAGCAGGTATATATGGACTTTGCTAGTATACCGCGCGGCACCGATTGCTACTCTAGATTTCTATTTTCTTGCCCCTATGACATACTTGCTACGCAGTTGCGATACCACCAGAATCATGTGAGATGGTCTGGGAGTTATACCCTCATTGCTGAGCATTGTATCCTTCATAAACAAGATGCAAAGATGCATCCGTGCGCCAAACAACTACCAACCTTCTTCCAAAGGCTCAGCTCCATACAGATGACTGTATTCCCTTTCTGGAAAGGTTGGGCCTTCTCTCTGCAGGGAGTTGATAACGTAGACAGTCAGCAAAGTACAAAAAAATCCCCACCGAGAATAACAGTTATGTCTACATGGGCTTGCTCCCTTCCTCCATGAAAGTTGACAGACAGATTGGCTGGGTTTCCCAGGTGCCCACAATGTAAGTCAAGCCCACCAGCTTAGACCTGACATAGTCGGCCAAGTGCAACCTTGGCCCAAAGACATGGGCTCCTTAGATGGCTGAGGCTACTGTCTACTCAATGTACAAAGGGATGTAATTGGAAGGGTGGAAAATAGAGGATTGATAGAGGAAAAAGCAGTGTGTGTGTGTGTGTGTGTGTGCACGCGCCTGCAGTGACACCCACTGCCCACACTGTCAAATATTATAATGCCTAACACCCGGTGTGAGCCAAAACTAATGCGATAGAGTGGAGGAGAGCAGAGAATGGCACCCACGGATGAAAACACAGCCGTGGAGCTGTGTGTCACATTCCCACACTCTACGCACACAGGCATTGAGAGCTGACATTAGAGCAGGGCATGAAGAGCATTGGTTATTCGAGCTTTGAGCCTGCCAGGCTCTTGTTGGCTTTATCTATTAAAAAAGCAGGTTTATCTGCCCACACTAAAGATGGCCTCTGCCTTCACTTAAGGTCGTCACATACTTCAGTGATGGCAGAGGGTACTTCTAGTGTTGGCATAGCCGCCTGTTAGAAAGATTTAAACGGAGTAGTTTGGGAAGCGGCCATTGTTTTTTCATTAATGTTCTCAGCTGCCTTCTCACACGTTAGAGCAGACAGACATCGCATGCATTCCCCCATAGCCTTCTGCTCATTCCTAGCCCCCGGACCAAGGCCCCAGTACACGATGTCCAGGCCTCAACTCATCCCCAGCCGTTACAGGCGCTGTCTTCTCATCCCCTGCGCCCTGCCCCCTGTTTTGTACAAGTACTCAGCCAGTGCTTTAAGTGGAATAAGAATTTTTGGGGTTGGGGCCTAAAAATCCCACTCCCTCGAATCCCAAAGCCTTAAAAAATAAGTGGGGCCTACGTAACTAGAAGTGGCATAACAGCTCTTCGAGTTTTCATATGCAATGAAAGGGAGTACATCCTACTTTAATATCTATATTAAATATAATAAATGTGCTTAAAAATGTTGACCAAAATAAATATATTCATATATAAAATAGAACTTCAAATCAAAATAGGTCACTGCGCCATGCAATTCCATAGATACTTTGGAAGAAATCAGTGATTCTTATGTACTAATTAACTTTATTGTAATGACAATTCTTTAACATAATGTGTTGCAATAATCAAATCTGTTTGAAAACAACGTAATTCAAATTGTCTTTAACTGGTGTTGTAATTATAAACATGAATGATAGCAATATCTACTGGCGAAGAGCAGTATTGTCCCATAGCTTTGTATTTACAGTAAGGAAAAGATCTGGTTGCGAAAGTCAGTTCGGAGAGCCCTACAGAATCCCGGCTCCAGGGCAATATTTGGAGACTGCCATGGATGAGCCCTGGCTAGTCCCGGCACACTTAAAACCCTGTACTCAGCCATCCTCTTACTGCTGCACCGACATCACCTCCATCATTCACAAGCTGCCTCCCCAGACTCTGCTGCTGGATTCCCAATCCCTTGCTACTCCTGGACCCCGCCACTACCAGTATATCGGCACGGCCACTTGGCCCTGAACCACTACAGAGCTTTCAAGTTTCCCATTGCCGTGTGTAGGAAGGACATCCATGAACAGTGCTGTTTTTGGTTTGAATTCTGGGACTTGGAGTTTTCCGAAATTTCTCATTGGAATTTAAAAAGTCTCATAGTCAAATTGTTTTAAAAAAAAACAGGACTGGATGGCCTCCTCACTCAAGGCCACGGGAAACTTGACCTCGCTGCTAGTAGGTGTAAAAGCTTCAGCGATGGCTATGCAATTGAAGCAGGCCTCACTTAAGTGACTCCGCCCATACAATGCCAAGGGAACCATGTTTTCACTTTCTCAATACGAGGCATGAAATAAATGGATGACTCGCAGGGACGATGGTCCCCACCATAAGGTGATATTGTGCAGGATTGTGCTTCTGCAAAGACGGGAGGCGTGTAGCAGATCAGCTGCATGGCGACTGATAGTGCATGCTATGCACACTGGCAGTAAAATCATTCACCCATTACTGCTCACGTGAAGTATGTGTAAAATGCGCGTTGACTTGGGTGCGGAGGTTGTGCTCATGCATTCTTTTTCGAAGTAAGTTGTTAATTAAATAGCTCAGAATAAGTGATCCTAAAATTAACAAACCGCGCTGAGTTAGTTGAATGAGCCTATGGCTTGGGTAGTCTAATTTCCTTTTTTAAACAAGCATTGGCGATGCCAACAGTTTGGGCTTTTGCGTAGGCATTTGCCAGGCACTGCCCTATGGTATTAACTGGCTATTGATGGTACCAGGGCAAAATGGTGGCAGTACTTGGGCATTTAATAGCAGTGCCTGGCAAATACCTAACACTTATACACAAGCCAAATCTGTTGGCTATGTCAATGCTTGTTTTTAACAGGCCTTCAGCGAAGGACAAATGCAGTGCTTATAAATCCAGTGGCTGCTGTCAGACCTTGTAATGTAATTTCTATTACACCAGTAGTACGTTTAAAACTCCAATTGAGTCATTAACTCTCAGAAGACTACTTTGAGAAAACACAGGCAGGCACTTGGAGTGCAAAATTTTATGGCAAGGCTTGATTAAAGCGAGCTCAAAGAGTTCCCATGTGGAGGTGTTTTGGTCTGGGAGGGGTAGGAGCTGGGTGGGAATGTCCATAGGGATTAGCATGGCCATGGGCAGTCAATGGGTGGGGAAATATAACCAAACAACACCCACAAGCTGTGTGTCTGTCCGCATATGCCATTTCTCCGTGTCTATACTGAAGTGCCACCTAATAGCCCAAACTAAAAATGGAAACTGACGGTATGCCGGCTCATGTATTTGTCTGCCTCACACAGCCAATCATATATTATCGTTTGCTCTGCTCCTACTGACCCACCCACCACACTTTTTATCTTTACAAGACACACTTAGCTCATGCAAATGACAGAATCTGCACTAAAATACTGCATCTTTTGGGGAGTCGGCTCTCTATCTCTCTAGCCTGGATGCAAAGTGTGTTGCTTCTGCAGGTCTAAAGCTTGAGAATGCTGCAGAAACTAAATAGGGGTTTAAGGTAATATTAAAGAGGCATTCATGAACACTAAGGCGTGCAACAACATACTTTTTTATCAGCATAACCGGAAACATGAGGGATAGCATTGCTCACTGGTATCCTGGTCCAAATCAAATACTTCATGGTCTTTTTTGCTGATTCAGAGCCAGTGTTGATTCCTCATAGTTTCCTCATAGTTTTGGCTCATAGGTGGTGTTTTAGCGCCCTCTTACGTGAACCAAAACCTAACGGTATGGCTTGTGGAGAGGGATTGATAGCATTCACAGGTGGATAGATATCAGGGGTGCTTTGGGAATGCTCTAACTCTTAATGCTTATGCCGTCAGCTTGTACTTCACGCATGCAGCCTTGCTAAGGTCCTTTCCTCTGGCGAACCTTCTTTAGTGAAATTATCCCAGCAACAGTGCTGGCATGAGGCGGGAAGTTGCATTATGGGCTGGAGGAGAGAGCAGCAATGCTGCACCGCTCGTTTGCTCAGGATGTACTGGAGAAGAGCACAGCATTGCTGCTCTGTCCACCGGCCCCGCAAGATGCCTTCTCACTCACATGGCATCAGCCAAAACTCCTGCCTTTTCCAACGCTTATTTACCTTGGCAGTCAAAACTGCTGACATAGCTCACGGCCTGTACTCAGCACCTTGTAGCTTTCAAAGCACCATTAACAGGTGCTTCCGAAACGTCCTCGTGAATTAACTTTGTAAGCAGTGGAGAAGGATGATACCGTGTTTGCTTGTGTCTTTTCGTTTAGGTTAGCGGAGCGTAAAAAGGACATTTCTGGGATTGGTGCCAAATTTGCTGCACTGCCACATTTAGAGTTTCAACCCTGAAATCCTTGAACACTGCCTTCTTTTGTGTGGCGGAAATGTCCTCCTTGCAAAAGCATTGCCACATGTGATATTACAGCAGGGATCCAAAATGAGAAATAACTGAAGGCACTGCGTCACTCTGAATCACTCAGACCCTTCAAGTTACTACTTGCTTACTGCATGCAGTAACAGTAAAAGATGTTTGCAGTAGTAATACCAGGGTTATTACAACCAAACCTCTAACAAGGCCCTAAGGCACAGTCCCAGTCGTTCACTTTCAGAGTGATGTCTGATTTTTACATGAATGTTTTTCTTGAAACCAATACAGCAATGCTATGTGCTCTATACTGCACTACCTTCTCCTGCTGCCATGCTCATTACCCATCCGTCTGCAGCCCGACATAGAAAAGGAACTTATTCCATTGTTCTATTTGCTACGGCGCTACTCAACGTTTGTTTTTTGTTTTTTTTTTACAGGAGTTTAAACTCGCCAATATGCACAGAGCCTGTGACGAATCAAGTTCCAGGGCACCAGTGGTCCAGGGAAGAATATCGGTTTCTAAACCATCAATCAAACCCACACCTCTAGTACACCATGCAGGGTGCATTTAAAGGCCCTAGACAGAAGCCCCCCTCACCTGAACAGCAACATTTGAACACTGCCACCAAAAATGACCTTGCTGTGCTTTTATTTCATCTGAATGACACAAATGTCTACATTGCAACCAAAAACGGCCCTGTTTTACTTGTATTCCCCCTGAATGACAAAAAGTTCTACACTGCAGCCAAAAACAGTCCTGCTTTTACTTTTATTTCCTTTGAATGACTAGAAGTTCTACATTGCAACCAGAAAACAGCCTTTCTTTATTTTCTTTTCACCTGAATAACAAGAAGTTATACACTGCAACCGAAAACAGCCCTGCTATACTTTTATTTCACACGAGGGACACAAATTTCAACACTACAAAGAAAAACGTATTTTGTTTTCCCTTTCACATTAACAGCAGCCCTTTAAACACTGCAAACGAAAAACGGCCTCGCTTTTTCTTTTGTTCACATCAAATTAAAGAACCACGTGGAAGGTGGCCTACCCCTCCTTATCAATGGACCAACAGGAAATGCACAATTACTCAAAAAGGAGAAATCAATCAAAGAATAGTGTGACCTGCAAGACAGGATTTTAAACATTAGAAGCAAAAAGTCTGAACACATGTGAAAAGATATACGGCTTTAAAAAGCCACAGTGAAAAGATGGCACTGCTCACGCAGAAAATGGCAAGGAAATATGATGTTGACCAGACCCAATGAACATTATGTTCCAACCCACAAAACTCCAGTCACCTTTGCAGAGACACTTACTGCCGGAAAAAAAAGCCCCACTTCCCGCTGAATATATAACCATCCCGCCATAAAATGTGATGCTGGAGAGGGCATCATAATTCCCTGCTCTGCAGACATGAAGGCAGGAGCCCAATGATTTCACAGGAGGCAAAGTGTGGCTACAGCTTGACCAGGCAGTGTGCGCTCCTTGTTGCACCCCCTTCAAAAGAACCCACACCACTTCAAAGCGATTTATGAAAAACTCTGGTTACAAGCTGAGCCCAGGGAGAAAGATGGCTGTGGGGGGAGGAAGCGGCCCTCCCCTAGGTGGAACAAGACACTCCCAAGTTACATTAAAATACTGATTTCATTCTAGGCATTTTCGCAACAATCAGAATAAGAATCAATTTCATTTTATGGTATTTTTACATGTAATTTCCAGGCAGTTTTAAAGAGAGTAATTGCATTTTTCTATGACTTTGAGGACAGAAATGGCCAGTTAAGACTAGTTTTTGGCTGATCTGAACAGGTGACAAATATGACAGTTGATGACAAGATGGAAGATAAAATTAGGAACATGCTGGAATATTTGCAGAGTCATAACTGTTATATGTTTTATGAAAATGACATAAATGTGCCAAAGAGCCATGCTACCTCGTATGGAGTTGGTGATCGGCTTACCTAATTCCCTGTGAACAACTGAAACCGCATATCTATTTTTTATGGCCGGGGCTAGTATAAGTAGGAAGTTATGAGATATAACTGGTTTTTGCCGAAAAGTGGTCATGAGAACAAAGAATTGTAATAAATGCAAAAAGACAGATGGCACTCTCTTTCCTTGAACCAATCATGACTGGGGGCGGAGAGACAGAGAGAAACTGCCCAATCCTCGCGGCAGGGATAATTACAGGGTACATCCCCTAGATTTTAAGTTAGTGATGTCATTTGTGCTATATAAGGGGGGCTATACTACGTCAAAGGGACACCAAAATCCGGGAGACAGGAGAAGGAGGACCGAGAGAAGGCTGCTGAACCTTACTTTCTTTGAGAGTGCAGTAATCAGACCCCTTGCCCTAGCTGTCTAGAGTGTCCTGTGATCCAGCTGGCTGTCCTGAATCCAAAACCAAGGCTTGCTTTGTAAGTAGCATATACCCCTGCCCTAAATTGCATGAGCCCTTCATTTTTGTAGCATTGAATCCAATATTTCCCCCATCGAAATCCCATTGAAACCCCCACATTTCCAGTGTAATGTGTAACCTTCCCATAGAAGAATTTATTATTAGCCTTTGTATGTTATCATATCTCCTTTAAAAAACCTCTCAGTTGTCTGTGTAAATCCTTAGTATTTTATTAAGAAAATCAATTAATTTCCCTATTTGAAATTCACGGTGCAAGATCGGCGCCATTCAAAACCAACCATCTTGTCCCTGGTGTTGATAGTCATTAAAGTGTTGCCCACAAGAAATATTCTCCTTGTAACTGAAAACCGAATTTGTCTGTGTATTGTGTGCATTACCCAACAAATTCCTAGGTGTAACTGTCCTATTAAAGCCCAAACCATTATTCCATTGTGAGCAATCCCTTTTGCCTAGAAGTCTAACTGTATGTGCCTCTGTTCTTGTCATTGAAAACCGATTTTCCTATTTTAAGATAAACCCCTTTAATGAGCTGCCTGTCATTGTAAACCCAGTGAAACAAATTTCCATTTGTCACTGTATTTTTCCCTTTGCATTTGCTTTCTCCTAAAACCGATTTCCCCACTTCATGTCTATTTTTGCCCTGGTGTGCTGATTAGTATTCCCTAAACTTTCCCTATCTCCTAAAGTGTAAGCAATTTGAATTTCCTTTCATTCTGTCCTCTAGCAGTTGTGAGTAAGAATCAAAATCCCATTCTGCAGTTTTGCTCCAAAAACGGGTTTTCACTTTCTTTGCTAGCTTCCCATCCTCTGGTGGTGGGCTTTAACCCAAATCCAATTTTCTCTCTCAATATGTCGTCTTTGCCACTGCCTTCCATTCGAAGGAATCAAGTTTGCTAAAACTGTGGCGCTATCACTTTCAACCTGATGGTATTTTCCTTTTTTGTCATTAAAACAAAGCGAATGTCACGGTCCATTTCAACCTTATTGTATTTTCCTGTTTGTCATTAAAACAAAAGTGAGTGTAATAGCCCATTTCCACTTGGTCGCTCTAGATAGGATATTGCATTTGTGTTGCCACAATTGTGGTGGCTGCTGTTTGTTGACTATTTTCCTTTTTTCATTAAATAATAAATTGATAAATATCTTATTGATACACGCCGGCCTGGTTCCTAGTCCATTGTGACACAGGGTGTTGGTGGAGGGTGGGTGCGAGATGGGTTGGAGGCCTACTCAAACAAAGAATCTGTGGTTTCTTAAAAATAAAAAGTGCTTTATTGTGCACCACATTCATTGTCGGGGAAGGAATCCCTGGCTGGAGTGTGCTGTGTAATAAACTGTGACAACCAGAAGGGATCCGAACAGATTGGAATACAAGTGAATTATAAGACCTCCTTGTCCAATTTTGGTAATGTGGATCGAACGGCAGGTCGTGGTTCGTTGGTTAGTTGTAACAACGCGAAAAAACTACAATTATTACCCACTGATAAAAGACACTGTCCAGTCAAGGTTTTATAAAAATATGTACTTTATTATTACTAAAACAGACAGTTCTAGCACACTACAAAATACAACCCACCCTGTAAAGGAACACAGAGGACAGACAGTTTCACGAAGGAAAGGGATGCACTCTGGATATTGACAGGAGGGTAGTTGGTAAAGTAATCAGTCTTACTGTTCAAGGTTATTTGGTTCCAGCACCCAGGGGGCAAAGGGTCGTAACTGTCTCTAGGGGCCTTTGGAGAAGGTCCAGGGAGGCAGAACCACAATGTACCTGGTACTGAAGAAGTTCTTGGTGCTAGACAGCCTCAAGGTGGTTCCAGGGTGCTTCGCAGTCCTTGAGACAGAGTTAGTGGCAGGAGACAGCTGCGGGTACAAGGCGGCTGGCAGTTTTGGCAAGCAAGACTGGACGGACGTCTGCAGGCTGTCCAGCACAGCGGCTCAGGCCAAGAATCGTTGTCTCTGTGCTGGTTGGCGGATCTGGAATGCTGGTCAAGGCAGCTCGGATGGTTAGCTAAGGCGAGTGACTGCAGGCAACAGCCTTGTCCTTTGTCCAGAGACTCTCCGGCAATAACCACCTAAAAAGCTTGTTGGCAGAACCTAGCAGGGCACGCAGTGTGCTGGCTGGGTAGCGGATCTGGAGCTGCTGGACGGGTCCTCTGAGTCCGGTATCTGTGTCTGTTCCCTGTGAGATATTTAGGGGAGGGATCTTGCTTCCCTCTAGGAACTCGTGGCCTTCCTTCACTGGTGGAAGATGTAAGGTAGACTGTACCTTCAGTGTGGGTCCAAATGAGTCTTTCTTGTTACTCCTTGCAAAGTCTTCAGATGATCTGCTAAGTGAGAGGTTCAGCCCTTTTAAAGCCAAATGGGCCCCAGTGATTGGTGCAGGCTAAGCCCTCCTTAATGAACCAATCCTGGGTCCCCACCAACAATCTTTTGTTATGCATGAGGTCAGGACCGGAGTGCTCTGCAACAGGAAAAGGTGAGGGGTGACAACATATACCTAAGTCCCACCCATCTTCCTTTCTGTTGTAGATCAAAGTATCTCTCTCTTAACTGAGCTCCCTGTGACTCTTGATTAAAGCACAGGTTTCCCTTGAGGTTTGCGCTGGGAGCAGACTTCCTGTCTCCCCCAAATCACATACTTCTGCCCTCTGAAAGGGGTATGCTCTGCAGGGGTTTGCCTACGGTAAATAGTGGACCCAGACATGAATTTCACTGCCTTTCATGCAGAGCGGTGGGAACCAGCTTCGAATTGACATATTGCATACCAAAGGGGTGTTAATCCCACCGTCCTGTTGTCTTATTCGCAACCAAGCCCCTTCAGGCTTGTTTCAATTATCTCATTCGTTTGCACTGACACAAGCCGTATTAGACAAAAGGAATGCAGATCCATGGAGCCTTTGATATTTAAATTAAGCTGCCACTGCCTGGAGGCTGGAGGAAGATGTGCCTTTCCTCCTTGTTGAGATGCTTTGATGAAGGCTGTCACATTACAGGTGAATATGACAGGGGAAGACGTTGCCCGTACGCTATGTCTTCCCAGAGTACATGCGACTATGCGTTTTGTGCAGGAAGCAGCTGAAATGTGCGTGGGATGGCCTTGCACATTTCTCCGAGGCTGATCTCCCATCATTCATTTTCATTATTAAAAAATCAAAAAAGCCCCAGGCAAGCGCACTCTCCCCGTGCGGATGGTCGAATCTCTTGGGAAAAAAACCAGCAAAAGTATTGGCTCCCGGACTGAGCACCAGAATGCAAATAGCAATCACCCCTTTGTCTGTGGGCGTACAGGGCCGGATGCAGGGTGATAACTATACTATCACACAACCATTGAATTCTATTTTTATGGTGCTGTGATTCACACTCTCCTTAAGTGACAATAAACTGGAGTGCACTGTTGAAAGATGTGGTGTACATTGTAATGGAGAATGTTGCAGGGTGTCATTCTTGAAAATGGAAATTGTCTACTGTGGGATCCCACCAGCGGCAGCTGGTTGGGGCGACTGTGGGGAGAGTGGGCCTCATTACACGGTGGGCGGTGGACCAAGGTGCTATTAGTAAAATTGGCGGGCGGTAATTCCCCCTTCCCCCATTGCCCTTCCCCATTCCCATTTTTGCCCCATTGGGCATAATGGGAATGGGGAAGGTGCTAATTACGGTACCGCAAATTGCGGTACCACAATTAGCACCCTGGTCCCTTTGCGGGTTGGTTTTTAATGCCTGCTAAAAAGCAGGCGTTAAAGTACCAACCGGCAAAGGGACCTCCTAGTAAGGCGGTAACGGTTAACGGTCACCGGTACCATTACCGGTGACAGTTAACCCTTACCGCCTTCCGTGTAATGAGGCCCAGTGTGATCATCCCCGCCCCTCAACACTTGCCTTTTAGAAGGTAATCATGATTACCTGAAAAATAATCTGAGAGGGGAGCATTTCCTATAATGTTGCAGACAAAGGATAAAAAGTGCACGTATGGCCAAACTGCCTACCCTCATTAAGGAAAGCAACAAGGCCCTGGGAGCTAAAACTGAAGCCCCTCCACCCACCCCCAAAGAGGATGAATAAAGTCAAGGAGAATCTGTGCAAGTTTAGGGAGCACTCCACAGAAGCAGTACAAAAAATGTCAGGGTAGAGAATTACACACCAAAACAGAGGTCAACACCTGAGGGCCGGCAGAAAACAGGCACGTTACATAAATGAAAGTTGACAGGCATGAAGAATTGTGCAAAGCCCTATAACATGCAAATTCCGGAACTATCAGAAAACTCAGATGTTATTTTGAAATTGGCAGATAATTTGTCAAGGACCCAAAGCAGTTGATGAGAGACCACTGGAAAGACAGAACAGAAGAAATGTCCTGCTGTAGATACTGCGCTTCTTCTGTCCATGCTGACAGGTTTTCGGGATACGTGGCACCCCGCCCCCCGTAGCCTAACAATAAGGGATCATGAAGGTTCCCTAATGGACCGACGCATAAGACCAACTCTACAGAGACTCTTTCTCATGGTTGGTGCCAGTGGCATTCATCAATACGCTGATGCTGGGATTTGCATCCCTCTAAACGTTCCTTGAACCGTTTCCATGGGGACAACGCTTCTGATTACCTCATTGACTTCTTCTCATCACAGAGCTCTGAGGTGGGCATACTATGGCATGTGGCGCTCAACCGAAAACTTAAATAAAGGAATAAATACAATGAAAGTAACGTGAATTACAGATCCAAGAGCTCAGTGTTGAGAACACGATTCCTTATGTCTCTACAAACGCGGGGGTTGCTTATCACCTGCTGATAGGCACGATGGATGCAAACAGCAAGGACTAAAGGTTGCAGATAACTCCTCTAATACATAATACCAGGTTGAAATTATGAAAAGTGGCATATTAGACTCTAGATGATTTCAGAGTGTAGCCAGTAGAGATTTGGGGGTTCTGTTGGGTTCATGCACCAGTTGTTATTACCATGCAGTTCATGAGATGGGCTGGGAGTCAGGGCAGAAACACAATGGAAAGGGCTTAGTGGTATCAACCTTGCAGCACACAGCGATATCAATTCCAGACAACACACGACCCCATCCTTCACTGAGAAACCTCCAGTGGCATGTCCAGGGAGTGGCCTGAGGTGGCACATGCCTCCTTGGAATCTGATTGGACACCCCAGGTCCCACCCCATTATCCTAAACTATGATCATTATGTGTGTGTGCACTCGTTCTTGATGCCACCCCGGCATAATTTATTTTTTATTTATTTTTTACATTCATGTAGCGCACAGACAGACCAGGGGCATTGTGGCCCTGTTAATTGCAGTAGACTTAGTTACATTACGCATACGTTACAGCATTGGAGAGCTGAGATGTAATACATATTATGCATAAATACGCACACAGTTCATAGTATCCATGTGGGGGATGGACGTCATGACAGGGGGTAAAGTGTTCAGGCAAATAGGGTGGTTTTATGGTTTTACGGAAGGCGGTGAGTGAAGGTTCAGCTCGCAGGGCATTGGGGACGGCATTCCAGTGCAGGGCGGTTAAGTAGGGGAAGCTGGCGCCACCTGCTCTTGCTCTTTTTACCATGGGTACGGTGAGCAGGTCAGCATAGGGGGTCCTGGTTGGTCTTGAGGAAGAGGCAGGGTGGATCCTTTGGGATAGGTATGCTGGTGCGGCGAGGTGACTTGCGCCACTCCAGTCGAAGATTCTGAACACGCCACTTGACACCTCACTGTGTACATCGCACATGGACAAATGATCCAGGTGTATGCCTAAATGCCGGAGGGGCGAGACCTCTAATAAAACACCAAAGGATGCAGCAGTGCCTGAGGCAGGAGGAAGCACAGGCCACCTGTCTCAAGACTGGAAGCTGGGTGGTACTTGGAATGACTAGCCTTTGCCTGCAATAGGGCGTATCCTGACTAACAAGCACTGGCCAATTAGAATAGTAAAACAGCAAGCCGTTGAGTGGGGTTGCTGGGAATTGCCGCAGGAGTCTCCCAAAGGTCAGAGATCTGCCTAGATAATGTTTTTGCCCTGAATTACGGGTACCCATACATTTCTGCTGATCTTATTGAAGTTGCACAAACCCATCAAAACACAGACACAGATTTCTAATTTGGAAGGCCCAGGGATTTTATTGGTTTTTATGGACATCGACTAAGAGCCAGATTGTTTTATTTTTCTTTTTTATTTTAATAAGAGAACTTTGAGCATACAAACACTGGGGGGGCGGGGGCAGTATAACAACCAATGCCAGGGAGCATAGTACAGGTCCAGAGAATCACATGTGGGGGATGTAAAGAGAGAGAGAGGAGACAGAAGGGGATCACACGTACATACTACACTGCATATATTGCGCGTCCTAAGGGAATGTAACCAAAACCCAATTATCCTGGTGACAGAAAAAATAAAGCATTAATAATACCAGTTCCCCCATCGAAGGGTCCCCGTCTTCCAACCCCCAAAACTCCCCCCTCCTCCAACCCCCCAACCTGATTTTAATCTGGCCACCAAGAAATCAAGGAATCAATTCTGGTCCTTTTCATCTCTCTTTGCCTGTCCTGACCCCTCCCTCTCCGCTTTCCCTGCCTTCCTGCTTGGTTGGTTGCTTGGCAAATGTTCATCCTGTCCAAGTGGATCAAGTTAACGTGACCTCGTTCTGCCCACCAGCAAATCCCTGCTTGTCTTTTCTCCCTTTTTTTGCCTGAACCTTCCCCTCCTCCTCATCCTAATTAGCCCTAGGACTTATTTTTCATCCTACCTTTGCAGCTATTCAGTAAGTGTGAATAAATCAAGTTCACATGAGCTCGGCCACACATATCAGAAATCTCTGCTTGTCTTTTCCCACTTTTTATTGTCTGTCCCGACTCTTAACTCTCGGGGCATCTCGCATCCAGATGCCCAAATAGAATGGCAGTGAAGAATAGGGCAATTTATGCACCTCATGTTTGCTGTATACTATGTGTCTTACCCCACTCACTCCAAGCCCAGCACCATCATCAGACAACACAAACAGTGCACCGCACTTATGGTTACTGGGACACCACATCAAATGTGATGAATCAACTTCCGGGGCACCAGTGGTCCAGGGAGGAATATCGGTTTAGAAACCATCAATCAGCCCCGCACCTCTACTACACCAGAAGGGATCCAAAAAGATTGGAAACACAAGTCAATTATAAACCTCCTTATCCAGTTTTGGTCACGTGGACGGAATGACAGGCTTATCTCCGAAAGGTCTTTGATCGTTGGTTAGTTGCAACACAGTGAAAATACAATTATTATCCAATGATAAAAGGGACAGTCCAGTCAAGGTTGAATAAAAATATCTGCTTTATTATTATCACAACAGACAGTTCTAGAACATTAAAAAATACAACCCACCCTGTAAAGGAATGCAGAGGACAGACAGTTGTAAATAAGGAAAAGGAATGCACTCTGTATGTTGACAGGAGGGTAGTCGGTATAGTAATTAATCACAATAGTTCAAGGATACTTGGTTTAAACACAAAGGGAGCAATGGGTCATAAAATGTCACTAGAGGCCTTTGGAGAAGAACCAGGCAGACAGAACCACAATGTACCTTATGCTGTAGAAGTTCTTGGTGCTCTACAGGGACGAGTCGGTTTCAGGGCGCTTTGCAGCTTCTGTGACAGAGTCCAAGATGGGAAACCGCTGTGGGTATCAGGCGGCGGGCAATTTGGTGAGCAAGTCTGGACGGACGGCTGCAGGCTGACCTACACAGCGGCTCGGAGTCAGGAATCCTTGTCTCAGTGCAGGTTGGTGGTTCTAAAGCACTGGTCGACTGCAGCATAACAACAGCCAGCTCGACTGGCTCAAAAATTTCCTTTAAGCAGACATCATTAGATGCTTGTCAATGCACTCCTCTTAGCTTCTTCACTGGGATCATGTCATCCTTTAAGGCGGATGGACCAAAGCTGAGGAGAATGCTGCAAAGACTCCAAAATGTGACAGCACATCTTCTATTAAGACTCAAGAGACATGACCATATCCCCCCAGCTATGCAGTCAATACATCGGCATTCATTCCATGAATGTGTATTGTTCAAACCTTAAGGCAGGTACTGAGAGACACATTGTGATTGTACACTCCATCTCATTTGCTGTTCTCCTTTACTATGCATGTATGGAATGTATGCATGGGAGTAATTGAGCGCGAACCTAGGTAGGTAGCAACAGAGCGCTGTACAATGGGGAAGCACCCAGGGTTTACAAGTAGGGTACAGGGACAGCAGTGGAGCTGGGGTGGCAGGTAAGGGGGGACTGCAGAGGGGGAGTAGGGATTGAGTGGACAATCAGTGATTGGCGAGATGTACTTTGAGGGGTAGGGTCTTCAACTCCTTTCTTAGGATGGAGGGACCTGTCTTATCTGCATTGGTAACGTGTTCCAAATACCGGGTGCGTAGCAGGAAAAGGCCTGTTTCCTCGGTTTTCCATCTTACCATTTTATTGTCTCCAGCCTGGTGATGTTGATGCTTCGGGCAGTGCACTGGCATCCAGAGATGATGAGTTTCTTGGCCAAGTAGAGTGGTATTTTGGCGGTGGCTGCTTTGTAGGTGATGCATGCAGTCTTGAACATGATGTGTTATTGACTAGGCACCCAGTGCAGCTCTTTGAGGATAGGGCGGGTGATGTATTTGGATTTTCTCAGTCCTGTGGTGAGGTTTGCTACAGCATGCTGGACTACTTTCAGAGGGGACAAGGTGGCATCTGGGGCAGCTGTTCTGAAGCTCGGGGCAGTGATTAAAGGCTTGTTGGGGTCCAGAAAATCATGGTAACCGGTGCAGCACTACATTAACAATCTCCGTTTTGTTCTGCGTACATTACTGTTGCACAAGTATGGGACCCCCCTGCCATTTGTGACAGCAACAGAGACAATGTGTTTGATGCACTTGACACTTGTACGGCAAAACTGGCACTTGTCCATACTGACCATTAGCCCTTTGCTCCCGCAGGCGATCCAGCACCTTCATGAGCCTCCTGTTGTGTTCCTCCAGGGTCATCCCAAGCACAATTATGTCATATAGGTACACCAGTAACTCCAGGAGGTTCATGTTGCTGACGATCCTATCTATAAGGGGTTGGAAAGTTGCTGGTGCACCTGAGATCCCCTGAGGCATCCTGACGAACTCATAAAAACCCAAGGGATAGATGAAAGCCGTCTCCTCAGCATCGGGATCTGGTAGTAGCCACTCTGCATGCCCATGACCGAAAACCACTTACTCCAAGTCTGGCAGCACAGGGCCCCGTCCACCCGGGGTGTAGTGTACTGGTCCTAAAAAGGTGTGGGTGTTGAGTTGACAGTAGCCAGGCGTCAGGACCGCTCCCTGAAGAGAGTGTCATCAGACACCCAGATCCAATGTTCCACACTATGGGTCTTGCCAATGTCCCTGGGCCTTGTGGTGAATGCCTCAGTGCGCAGGGCGAGCTGCTCCCTTAGGTGGTCCTTGTCCCTCTCCGAGATGGGGGAGTTTCCAAAGTCCAAGGTCTTCAGATCCAAAGCTGTCTGGGATAAGCTGGTGGCGACACTCACTGAAGCTACAGATGCAGTCAGGTGGAACTATGCGATGATGGTGTATCCTGGTTCATGGATGGTCCTATTGGTCACATTAATGACCGGTACCTTGATGGTCTTCAGGTCAGCTCCATCCATTGTAACCAGGGTCCGCTGTAAACCCCCTCGGAGCTCTCCACATTCTGGTGCCTCTATCACCGGATGTCTTAGTCGTTGCTCCCTGCTGAGTTGCACTCTGCCAGGAACCATCACAGTAGCGTGTGCCGGTATTGTTATCTGCCCGAACCGGGTGGTGCGAACATCTGCAATGGGTCCATCAGGTGGAGCTCTGGACCGGATCGCTCCCTGCAAGTACGCCTGTTGGCACATGGGATGCATGGACAACGTGCTGGCATTTCATGGTCCAGTCATCTCCCGACATAATGCCGCCAGTGCATTGAACATCGAGGAATTAGTTCCAATCACCAGAAGTGTTGCAGGATCTTCACTCCAGCTGCTGCAGACCAGAGCCAGGGTGTCGATAGGAGCGCTGACTCCAGCTACGTCATGTGGAAATTGCAGTCTGACCCAGATATTTGCAAGGGTTGTCTCCCACACCGAGAACGTTCAACCCAGCCAAGGGCTCCAATGGGATATGCGCCAGGTGTTTTCTGTATAACGGCTCATAAACAATGGTCACTTGTGAGCCGCTATCCAGAAGCACTTTTGCCTGTTGACCAGCGATGGCAATTGGCAGTGGCGAGTGGTCCTATGAGCCCATCAGGTATCGCCCATGATGTTTGGGTGCTGCGCTTGCTGGTAGTTTGACTACAGGTGGTCTTCCTCTCAGGTGGACTAGCCGGTCGGGGAGGATGCTGGTTCCCAGATGACTTGCCCACCGGCAGTGTCACTGCAGCATTGGGCCCATCTGGTGGCACAGACTTGTTGGTTTCTGCCTCTTCTCGTTTGGAGCATGGTAGTATTGAGGATTCATGTTCTCTGCTTCCTGGTCCTCGCTGGTGTTTCCTCCCATTGTGTGTGTTGGACTATTCATGGCCTGAAACCTTGTCACGACTTGGTAGTAATCTGGTGAATTTGTGCACATACGGAAGCCCTCCTGTGCACACCTATGGCAGAACTGCCAAGGCTGGAGCGGTGCAGTACACTATTGGTTCACCTGAGCTGCCGTGGCTCTTGAACACGCCGGAAGAGCTGGTGTTCTCCCTCTCAGGATGTCCTTGTAGAGCTTCTCCCGCCCTCTGGTGGACTGGATGTCATTACAGGCAGTGGCTTGGCCTGCACCCTCTGCAGCTGCATCACCTGGATGGTTTGGCACAACTCCTCTACTTCATGTTGCAGATTGTACTCCCAGGCAGCATATGGAAACACCAGTTGACTTGGCAAACTGTACTCTGTGTCCTCCATCTCGCCCTCCAGAGTACGCACCTCTCGGACCAGTTCATCAAAGTGTGGTGGTCTCTGGGTCCGTTCTCGGAGTCGTAGCTGTGAAAGTAACATCGGCAGAGATTTGGCTCTGCGCATGACCTGTTGTAGCCTGACCAGGTTCAGGCTGTTAGGCTCAATCCCCTTTTGTTGCAAAGCCCGCTGAAGAATCGGCTGGGTACTGGCCAGATATTCAGAGAGACGCTCACCCTGTTCGAGGCGGATGGCATAGTATTTCACCATCAGCTCCACACCAGACTCAGTGGCTCCAGGCTCTCCATTCAGCGTGTACATGATGTCCTTTGCTGTGGGTCTGGGGTCTGGGTGCATGGCACGGAGCACCTGAATGACCCTCAATGCAGGACTGTGCAGACTCTCAATGATGCAATGCCTCTTCTCCCGGTCTGTAGCTCTTCAGTCTTGTATCATCTGGTAGGTCTGGCATGCCCAAAGTTGGTATTCCTCTTCACACCTCGGTGTTGGTTTCTCCCCAGAGAAGGGTCTCAGACGGACATAGGGACCATGCTCAAATGGTGTTGTGATGGCCTTGTGTAACACGTCCTTGAAAGCATCCGCCATGGAGGAAGCGATCAGTTTTGGCGCCTCTATCCTCTGGTGTAGCACTAGCATGCACTCTAGGCCCCTGTAGAATAGGGGTGCTTACCAGTGCAGCCATGATAGCAGCTACACTGGGTGCTGCATAATGATGGGGTGCAGCGCTCGGCAAGGCAGGATTTGGGCTAAGCATAGGTGGTGTGATTGGTTCACTAGCCTGTAACCCACTCCATGTGTTCAATGCCCAGAGAGGATAGGACACTATTGGATCCCCGCCATAGATGGTAAGGGGCAATGTCTCAAGATCAACTTCCTTAGGCCCACAGCAGACCAGGATACTGATTCCTGCTAGGCCAGCGGCTTTACCCAGGCATTTAACCTGGCCAGTGAGGGACTCTAGGGACTCCGTCAACCTGAGTAGTTGGTGTAGAGGCGTGCTCCAAGGGACGTCATCGATGATAAAACAATGGTCAGGTTTAATCCCCTCACCCTCAGCCCAGCTGGCTACCTGAAGCCGATCCATAAGGACGGTACTTGTCTGTCAAATAAGGTGGCAAATCCAGTAAAATCAACTAACACAATGATTATAATACTAAATACAAATCCTTATCCAAAACGTGCACAAAAAACGGATTGCAAAAAAACAGAATCCTACGCTAACAAACTATACACTAGCTCAGGAAGGGGAAAAGGTAGGTATAGGGAGGGGATAGGCACACCAACGGTGATCTCAGCAGTGCCTCCAAAAAATGTAGCGGGTGATCTTCAAATGCTGCCTTATAGAGGAGTCAGGTGTAGGCGGGCACACAATATACAACTTACTTAACCCTTCACTTATAAGTTGACCCGCCTCTTACCTGTCTCCAAACCCCGCTCTTCTGGGTTCGAGATCACCCTGGTGTACTTTGATAGGCAAAAGGTAAGGATAGGGAAGATCAAGAGGTTAGGCAGATAGGTCCCCCAAATAAACAAGGTTAGAGTAACTGGAGCACACAAGGAGAGGCAGACAAAAGGAATGCTGGTGTACGGTTCTTCTGAGTTGTTAAACACGTTCTTATATACTTTTCCAGTACACCAGCATGGTTTTGTGAGGTTTTTTTTACAAAAGGTGCGGGGATAAGACATTATATACAGATTACACTAAACCTAACAGCTGCGTTCCTAAAAAACACTAAAAGAGGCCTTGAAATATAAAATGTCTTAAAAGATATATACAAAGTCTACACAGTGCACTGTATTAACACTATTTTTAAAGATCTTACTTGCAAGACAACCTGGCCAGGGCTGTCTCGAGGTCCTTGCTGCTGGTCTGAGCATTTCTCCCTCTCTGTGCTCTTCTGTGGAGGCGCCTCTGTGGCAGGTGGTAGGTGACAGCAGCAGGTGGCAGAAGGTGGCAGCAGCGCAGGTGGCAGAAGGTGGCAGCAGACAGCAGCAAGCAGGGATGGAGCCCCCCAAAGTCTTAATTGTGCTAGGCTGTTTGGCAAGATGCAGCCCAGCACTCACTTGCAGCGTGGGGGGTCCCCCACAGCACTTAATCGGGGTACCTATAAGGAAGGTGGCCATTATTTTTTTTTTTAATTAAGCCCCAGGAGGGCTTAGACACATTTAAGGCACTCCCCATCTATGGGGAGCGCCAGTAATTGAGGTGCCCGGGTCCTGTGGCAGTTTATGAGGCCACTTGGGGGGCAGCAAGAATATTCAGAGCGCGCCCCTAACAAGGGGGGCACCAGCATAAAAGTATGGGCTGTGGCCGTCACCGGCGCTGAGCGCAGCACCTTTAACCCTGTGAAGGGGTTTCTCCAACTGCAACCGGCGCTCCACTCACACCGGTGACTGTTTTCTTTTTCTTTTCAGAGTAAAGGCACTGTTGCGTGACCATGCCCGAGGGTCCCGTACTCTAATATTGTTTTATTTCCTGATCCGCGGTATGGCTCTCGCACCTTGGACCAGATTATTTTATTTTCATTATCTGGATCCCCAGCGCGACTTCACGGAGTGGGGATCTTTTCTTTGATTTCCCTCCGACCGGGGGTTACATTGGTTTCCTTTATTCCACAGCTGTTGAAAACTGCAATTACTTTTCTAATTATCATAAATGTGTTTTTCTATGAACTTTCCATAACTCCATCATTCTCTCTGAACAGGTGCAGCAAATTGCTTGTATATTTTGTCTCGCAGCATATATTATTAGCTTTCGTCCCAGCCAAGCCTAACAACTGAGCTTAATATCTGCATATTGTTTTCTGACATTCGCTGAAGTGGAGAAAATATTGCAGTGGAAAATGGTGGTATGTGATTGCATTATGCGTGCACGTGTACAGTACCTGCCTTTTATGTACATTTGGACCATTCCCTCAATCCCCATTTTAGCAGAAGAACGGTATCAGTCAAAAATAACCTCATCTAAATATAGTTCATGATTTTCAGGTATGAAAAAATATTGCATTTCTGGGAGGATCCCTTCTTGGCCTCCCTATCACTTACTTAGGGTGAACATCTGACCATACCTCCTAATCCTTGTATTATTTATGTAATAGGATTTTATTTAACTGTGGTATTGTTGTGGTGGAGTTTTCTATTCGTTAACAGAGTTTGGGAATGCAAAGTGGAGGAGATTAAATATCCATAATTGTGGATAAATGGTTGCGGATTCCCACATATTTGAAATAGAGTCTAGGTCGGATTTCCTATTTTTGCGTTGTTTGTGTGAATCTCATGAGTACACTTCTCTCATGATGTCTCCTGGATGCACAGTCCCTGCCTGTTTCCCTTTTCACTTTGTAGACCATGATACGCAGGGGCCATTCTTTATTCTCCTCGGGCGCCATAAAATGAGCTTCTTCTGGGATTTCTGCTATGGATTGTACCCCTGACCAGGTAGCTAATAGCGCAACTGTACTGGTCCCGTTTATCCTGCTAGGAGTCCTGCATGGGCAAAGCCCTTGCAGTGTCTTTGACTGACCAGTGTCACTAGACGGTCTCCAAATGCAGGCCAGTAATACAAGTGACATGTTGCTAGGAACGTGGAGACTCCATTGTGCCTTTAATGCAAATGGCTCCCTTTCTTTTTAATCCATATGAACCTAGTGGCAATTCTCAGCATTAGAAAAAGTACTTGAGTATCTTTGTGGGTAGGACTCTAAATAGATGAAGGAATCGGGAAAATCAACATTTTTAGAGAATGTATTCACCCAATAATAGATAGTGGCTGCTTTATCAGTATTTTGAATGTATTCATAGTTCTATCTAATGGTGTCTTGCAATTGCATTTAAATACGTTCTATATTGTTAGCTTAGGTGTTGACGGCGTGGAGAGTGGAAATTGCATTGTTTTGGTGTTAATATGACTTTTGGTCTGTAACGATGCACTTTTGCATAATCTATATAATATGTTTCTAGAGCACTCATTAGGAGGGCCTCCATTTTGTATAGGGTATAATTGACTTTGTATAATTTGTTTTTTGGTGTTATATTTATTGTTGTTTCTATTAATAGGGAATCCGAATTTTTATAAAAATATTATTGTTATATGACGTTTGTGTATAGGCAATCATCGTAGACACCTCCATTTATACTCTCCAGTTGGTCTATCACTTGTATTGTCTGTTGTGTATTTTTCGTACACTTTGCAAAATCATCTGCATATACTAATGGTTTCCTAGAACACTTATTAATGATCACAGTTTGGAAGACCAGAGATTGTTGAATGAAGGGTTCAGTGATGACGGACGTCCCTGAATGTGCGTCATCAATTAAAGGTGACAGACTGCTCAGGTGTTGAGTAGTGCTACATCCTGGAAGTAAAACCACTTTCAGCGGGTAATAACAGGCAAGCGATAACTGTTGAAAGTAATTATACAATTTTTTGTTGGTATATTTTTTGCTGTTGTTACTGAATAAAGATCTGGCTCGATATAAAACAGGTTCAGTTTTAATCTTTTACTTTTTTAGAAACACCAGTATATCTCCACGCTTTCTATATGGTGCATAGAAAGGCCTTCATTTCTTTCCTTAATATGATCAGATCTGGTTGTTGAATTTTTGTTGTCCAACAGGTTATTCCACATTTTTGCTGAATCAACAGAATCCTTAAAATTATCAGACCTGGCTGTTGAATTTTTGTTGTCCAACAGGTTATTCCACATTTTCGCTGACTCAACAGAAAAGTCCAGGCCACTGACATAGGCCATTTGAATTTGGGTATTTTTTCATAGCCAACGACATCCATCGACTCAAGAACTGTCGGTGCCTCTTTCATGCCTGAATGTCCAACCCTACAAAGGCGGAATTCATTCTCCTAGGAAACCCCACAAGTATGCCTAAGTCCAGAAGTGATTGACTGACATGACGCACTACGGATTCACGACTCAACTCTCCCCAGTGCAATATGGCTCGGCTTTACTATTGATTGAGATCTCTCCTTCAAAACATACATCACCAAGAAGTCCCAAGCAGAAATGTTATGCTTTTCTCTTATTTTTTTTAAATTTATTTATTTATACAGAAATACAAGTATAGCAAGTAACAACAAAAACGAATAGTAATATTACGCTTTTGCGGGCGACAGTAACTACGGACACCACAACCCGTTGCTATGATGAGTTGTGATGTTCCTCTACCATCTGTGAAAGTGGCGCACTCATGTTGGTGCACCACTTCTGCGTTCCTTCAAAATAAACAATGAGTGCAGCAATTATTCACTGAACTGGTGCGTTACTTCTTTCAAAGAGCTTGACCACACCCAAATGACGGATTCTCTACTGCCCTGCAAAGTGCATCAGAAGTTGCTTAGCCCCAAGTCATACTTGTCACCGATATCCACTTCTGGCTTTTGAGCAGGCAACACTCGGCAGGCTGGAACTTGAATGCACTTATTTGCACTGAAAATGAAAACATTAGAACTACATGTCCCAGCATGCAACTATCTGGCTCTTTAGGTGGGATCCTGATGAAGGCAAGCTTGCCACTAGTGACAGTAGAGATGTGGTGTGGGAAAATAATGGGTGAACAGATGAACTCCTTTTACCTAAGAGTAAATAAACACTTGCCCTGCTCTGTTTTGCTTACCACAGTTAAATCATATTCGTGGAGGTGGGAATCGGAGATCTCAAGTATTCCCAGGCCTTGCATAGACTCTCTGAACAATAGCAATCTATCTCAAACCCTCACCAGCACCCACCCAAGTGTCTGACCTCTCTTGTAGATGCTTAGTTGAGCCTTGCCAGCCACCCAAGTCTTAGAACGGCAACATGCACACACGCATCTCCTAAGCTAAACTCCCTAGATGTTCCCACCACATCGACTACGGTCACCAAGGGCGTTCCAACCTAGAAAAAGCATGTTGAGGCCACACAAGTGGAGCAAGACTGCTATATAAATAACAAAATACAATACAATACATAGAGGGTTAGACTATAGTAGGCTACACACCTCTGTTTTATTTGGCAAAGAAGCGGCTTCACCAATTTCCTGAATAATCCCCAAGCACGTTCACAAAGCCTAGTCTTTCTCTGTCCTGGGTCCCCTGTTCTGGAACCCTGCAAGCTCCCATGGGTTTCAGAACTCCTGCTGCTTGTGAAGCTCCTGGACATGTGCTTAAGATGCAGTCGGGTTCAAAAGAAACATACATTTTCTACACGCAGCCATAAAAGCAAAGGGTCCTGGAAACACTGGAAAAACACCAGTGTTCCCAGTTTATAGCGGGGGCTAGGGATTATCAGTGCTCAATCACCACTGGGTTCAAGACAAGTGGACTTATCAAAACATACACACTGCAAACAGGAACCCCTACTCATTGTACCTTGATATCCATGGGTCTAATGTGAGGAGAGGCCACCAGTCAGATCTGGAGGTAATTCCTGGTGGTGGATTTGGGGCTGCCCAGTTTTATTGGGTGGCTCCTCAAAGATCTGGAACCTGGCACACTGCGCTACACTGGGATAGCTCCACTATGCCCAGATATGCCAAGATAACTGAAATAAATATATTTTCGCTGTTTTTCAATATGGGCCGCATTCAGTATCTGTATACAGGATATTTGGATAAGAACAGGTATAGGAATAGCAACTTCCTTGCCAAATACACTGTCACACTTACAATGTGCGATTGGCACTGAAGGAGTGCACATAACACACCCTGGTACAATTAAAGGTTGAGTTTTCTTCTCTAGCAGGCAGATTAGCTACTATACCCACCTGCATGCAACACCTGTACCAGGGATTTATGTTCAGTCCTCATGGAAAATGGTGCCGCCCGGAAGAAATGCTCTGAACTCTTTCACACCCCAAACAACGGCAAGTGCTTCCACTCTCCTACAGAGTGGGCTGTTTCCAGGGCATAGAGTACTCAATGCTTATGCAACAGCGATATATGTTAGGGCCTTCGTGTTGAGTGACTATAGCTCCCACGCCCTTGTTACTTGTCTCTACTGACAGGATAGAGAATATGTTGGTCTGGAAGAGGCATAATGGGGGGTCTGGGGATTTTGCTATAGCAAGCTTGACCACATCCAACGTACCTTGTGGTTCATTGGTCAGCTTCGTGTAGTACTCCTATAAGCACAATAGGATAACAGTTCATCACTGTTCTATGGAGGAGGTGTGTCCTGTATGGCCTCCATGTGGTGGTCCTTGTGCCTGATTCCCTGGACACTGATGGAAAGCATTCTATCCTCTGGCACAGAAACCCACACTTCTCTGCTTTCGGGGTCAACCCTTTTTTCTGTAGAATGGTCAATGCTTGTCCAAGCACCTTCTGATGCCACGCTACATCCTTGGTAAACACCAATAGATCATACTGAAATTACCTACCCTCCGATTGCTCATGAAACCAGCAGTGCAGGCGGTTCTCAGATGTAGCTCTTTCCTGGAAAATGGGGTTGCATCACACCATTGGTTGTCCAACGTCTTTGGCTTCTCCATTCACCTCATCTAGGCTGGAATGAGATGGTGACCACTGATCTTCTTATATCTGGTCCTTTGGTCTTCCTTGGGAACCATCACTTGACAGCTCTGGGCTTCCTCTAGGAACCCTCATAAATTGCACGTGATGAATAATAATAGGAACTGCGGGGCCAGACAGAGACATCTAAGGTGCTTTATTGCATTCCAAGGCAGAGCTTGGAGCAACAGACAGGTCATGAGAGAAGGATCCCTGCCTTTGATCCTTTGAGGCAAAGGTACTATCTATCGATCCATCCAATTCTCCATATATTTCCATCAGCATGAAATTTGAAGACAATCCCAAGATTCCTGTGAGTGTGAGAGAGAGAGGGATGTGGAAAACCATCTAAATAAATTTGGAAGCCAACATTGTGAGTTTCAATTATTTAAGGTAGTGTGGACATGCACGTGTTAAACAGGAACCTCAGGAGGACTGGTCCTTTGAGGATCTCAACATGCAGTATTTGCATTTCTATAAAGCAAGAGGCCCAGTTTGACTTGATGAGTCACAATATCTAGAGGAAAGACCTGTACCAGGACCTGTGTGCAAAGTCCCGCAGACCCCACAAGGCGGCCATAAAATGCATCATGTTTGGTGTCAAAGTCTGCATATCAAGCCAGAAATATAAGTGTGCTCTTTTGTCCCTGGTCTCCGGAGGTGTGCAACCTTTCCTTTATGTCCAGTAGGCTGCTTTCAGTACCCATCTCAGTTGTAGGCCCGGCTGTAGTCATAATGTTGAGTGCTTGTTTACGAGTACAGATTGACCCTTCTGGCTTTGCCTGTGCCAGGCTGCGTTCTTAGAATCAGAAGAGGTCTTGGAGATTGGTGGCAGCTGAAAAGAGAATGATGGAAGGTGTGTAAGTCCTAGGCAGCTAGTCAGTGCTGGTGGGTGAGCCTGATGTCCTGATATTTTACCGCATGGATCATCTTTAATCGCTGAAGGAGGATATTATCGATTTGTGAACACTAAATACATTTGGAGAGATGGGACAAGGAAAGTCATAGCTACTTTTCGGGTCAACCTTTCCATGTGATTTGGGAATTTTCCATTTATGTGATGCATGCCAGCAAAAACGTTGTTTTCCCCCTCGAAAAGATACATTTTTTAACCAATCATTTTTAGTTTTGGCTCACGGGTGGCACCTCTTAGCGAGGCAAAGATATTGGTAATGGGTGTGTACAGAGAGGGATGGCATAGTGCAGGTTAAAAAAAAGAGAGCACATGTTTTGTAAACTCCTTTGTTTTTCTCAGAGGTTAGCGCCACAATTTGTTTTGACTCATATGAGGTGCTTTCGCACCACAGTTAGTGTTGGATTATATAGGCACTTGTGCCTCATAATTGGCACTTTAGTGACACAATTAGTTTCGTCTTTTATGTCGTGCTTTAGCGTTACAAATAGTTTTTGTTCACAGGTGGCACGTTAGCACCACCATTCGTTTTGGCTCATAGATGGCATTGGCACTTTGGAACCACAATTCCTCTTGGCTCAAATGTGGTGCTTTTGCACCAATCCGATTAGGACTGGATCATATGTGGTGCTGTGCAGATGCTTCTCTAGAGCACAATTAGTTTTGGTTCCCACATGCGGTATCGTGACACAAGTAGCTTTGGTTCATAGGTGGTGCTTTGGTGCCACAATTTGTTTTGCCGCACCGATGGCACTTATTTGCTGCAATTAGCTTTGGATCATGTATGACGAATTTATGCCACCTTTAATTTCGCACCACAATTAGTTTAGTGTCCTACATCTCACTTTATCTTCACAATTAGTCTTGGCTCATTGATGAGGCTTTAATGAAGAAAATAGTTTTGGGTCACAGCGCTTTAGCACCACAATTAGTTTTGGCTCATACATTTGGGTTCATTGGTGGTGCTTTGATGCCACCTCCGAGGGGACATATTTTGACCTCATAGATTGTGCTTTTGTGCCACAATTAGCTACCCGCACTTCCTCTACTCTCCCCCTTTCTCTGCTGGCACCTCTGCCCCACTTCTACTGCTGAACCTAGACCCATTCCTCTGAAAGCTGGTCCATATTGTGCCCTTGTACACCCTTTTGTTCATTGCTGGGGCAGCATCCCAGGAAACCATCACCGGCCTCCCCTTCACCCAATGGGTAGTCGTCCACTCAATGAGCATCCACTCCAACACTATCTCCGTGACCCCCGGCACTCTTCAAACTCAGTCCTATAGCCATCACTCCACTAAAATGGCACTTACTTGTTTCTCCAAATTTCTTATCACAGCCCATCACTGCAAACTCTGACTCATCCCCTGGGACCCTCAGCATCTTTTCATACCGTTGACCACCCTTCTCTACTTCCTCGCTAGCTAACCTTGGCATCAACCACATTGCACTTGTCTGGGTTGCTTTATATCCTTCCGACTGCTGGCATCTCCTCCACTTTAATCCATCTCCGAATGGGAGTTCCTCAAATCTCCCACTTTGGTCTTCTCCTCTCTCTTAACACCTCCTGGCTTGCCGAACTCACCCCCTCCTTTTACTCCTCCAGCCTTCCCATGCATTGATGTTACCCACATCTCCTTCCACATCCTAACCCTTGACCTCTCCTCGTGTATCTCTAACTCTTCATTTTGTTGTCTTTTTCGTGCTGCTCCCATTTTTGCAGACAGCTTCGGTATGTATCCATATCTATTTGTTTGATTTTCCCATGTATTGAATATTTGCTCTGACAAAATATTTAAGTCGCACCCAGTAATTTGTCTGAATTTATTCAAATAAAAAATATGCAGCAGCTGCTCCTTTAATGGTACACACAGTCATCAGGGCTCCTGCAAATCAAACCATACATGGTTGTCACCATGACTGCAAATGCTATCCAATTTGAGGAACCAGGTGCTTATAAAGACGCAGAGGACATGAACGACATGCCCCACTTCTCATTGACCACACACAGTAGCATTGAGGGACATCTTGTTGTGGTAGTTTGATTTTTGGCACGTATCGGAATGTTCTCGCGCAAGTTATTAAAATCTCTATTGTGTCCTCTCTCCAACATATGGTTCTGTGTTTGTTAAAAACACATGCTAGACCTGTGACAAATCACCGCAGACAAGAATACTCTCATTGCTGCCAACTCCTTCAAGACCTTAGTCATCTCACTCACAGCACATCATGTTCCGCTCCTTCTTCCTCCCCGCACCCCTCTCCTTTTCTCTTCGCCTTCTTTCACCAGCCCCCAACCTCGGGGTTCTCTTTGAGAGTGATCTAAAACTATAAGAACTTCTAATAGGTGCTACAGTCACACATAGGTTCAACATACTTAACGTCCACAGAATCATCCCATTCCCAACTACTGCTTCACTAGACGCCTGTTCTCCACCATGGTACCGAGGCATCTTGACTACTCTGCCAACCTTCTCCTGGGCAGTCCCTTCGACTCCTTTGCCCACTTTCTTAACTTTTTAAACCACACATTGCACATCCTTCCATGGGCCTCTACCACCGGTGCCCACTAACTCCAAGGCGGCAGGCTTTCCTAGTATTACTCTAATAAATTCCTCCTACTAGTCGTTAAATCTATTCACGGCTTGGTCTCCCGCATCTGATCGACTCAATCACACAAGTAAGTCCTGAAATCGCGCCTCCCCTCCCCATTGCTCCTCGGCACCACTCAACCTTTCTATCGCCGCCTTGCCTGGAACAACTCTCGGTTCCGATCCTCTTCTCTCTTTGTCCCTTATTATTGGAATTCTCTCTGCTAAAATCAATGACTTCACCGCTATCCCTTCGTTCCAATCTACCCTAAAACTCTGTGTCCTCTCTTCGGAAGGACACCATGTTCAAACACACTGCATATACCCATACCCTCTTTGCTACTGTATTCCCCTACACAGTTCTCATTCTTTATTTTCCCATATAGCGTGGCCACAAGCTGCTCCTGCTTTGCCTGATCGTTGTCACACAAGTCTCAAACGCTATCTTGAGATCGTTTAGAGCTTTCTGAAGCAGCAAGCGAGAGAGGGTGAAATCAAGGATTTCCCTTCCACTTCAACTCGGGTTTAGTGCGAGGTGTCCCAAGGGTCACTTTTGTCACCTCTACATTACAAGGTTTAGGTAGTCCCCTATTTGATATCTTTAAACCTCTGGGGTCTGCACTGCCACTCAAATGCAGACGGCAGGCAGATATATCAGAATGTCAGCGGGCTCAAAGGATGACTTTTGGAAGATGCCCACGTGCTTGAATGAAGAGAGTTGATGGGGCTAATGGCTGGAAATGCAACCCACTTAAGACAGAAGTTGAAATGTTCTTCCCCACCATGACTGTTTGGTGATATCGTACGCAACAAAGGTGAACAATACAAAAGTGCTCTACGATAGAGATTTAGGAATGAAGTCACAATTGGGATGGGAATCAAGAGTGCTTTCTTTAGACCATGTCAGCTCTGTGATACCCCTACCCCATTTCCCCCTGACTAGTTTGATACCCTCTCCATTGAACTACCGGCCTACCAACTACAAGGACTTCAGGGTGTCCACAATGCTGTGGTCCGTCTTGTTTGACATCTGTCAAAAAGGGATCCAGTTTCTCTTTCTCGATAAGCCCTCCATTGGCTCCAAGTATGCCAAGTGCTCATTTTCAAACTGCTCTTTCTTTCTTTTAAATGTATTCATGGGCAGGTCCTTTAATATTCAGACAATACAAAATGCATGTGTCTCATCCATGTGTCTCATCTCTTGAAATTTCAATAAGTAGTTGCTAGTTACCTCCAAATTCAAATATAAAACCAGAGGAAAGCACATATTTTCCAAAACGGTTTAAATGCCCAACTATACAAAATGTAAGAAATAACCAAATGTGTGTTATTTTTTAAAGCAGTAAAGATACATTTGTTCTGCTAATTCTCCCATTCCTTTGGTAAATTCTATGGTATCTGCATTTTGTGCCTTGATTCACAACAATAACGGGCCGGGGCACAAGTTGTTGGTCCTGACTTGAAGGGCAAACTGTCAACAAAGTCACTTGTGTCTATACTTACTTTGATGCATATTGCACTTAGTGCCTGGCTCCTCCAGCTTTTATGCATGGGATCAGGTATTAACGTGTGATGTTCCAGAGGGATACGTCATCTACCTGTAATTGCTGATGCTTATGTCAGACCATTGAAGGGAAAAATAAATGTTTTTTTCCAAAATGGCATCAGGCCACCCGACTGTCTTCGAAATCTACTCAGAGCTAAGTAAATGAAGTTTCACTCCCAACTTTCCAATTTATGCTGTTGATTCCAAGATTTGGTTGGACTTTGGTGGAAAGTTGGGATGATGATAGCACTCGCATCTCTTCCATGCTAGGATTCTAGTTTGGCCTGTAGACAGTGCCCTTTGTCCAAATGCTGAGGAAGCAGAGATCACCTGTTTTGGATGACCTGAACTCAGGTCGCTTCCGTTCAGCGCCAGCATTGGGGACCCACACCCAACCATATTGTGAAAGCATAAATCTTGCGAATTGTATCTGATAATCGTCTTTCAGTCAACTCTCAAAACAACCTGGTTTTGCAGGAAACTCAGTACCAACTGCATGCTATTACGAAAATCATAAAATGCAACACAGCTAATTGATTTAATCCAAATATACTAACAACCATTTCCATCTAATACTAATCACAACAATTTTAATTTCTGATGGTAATTCATATAATCACTTCATCACGTACAGACGTGCATTGCAACATCTATGATACAAAAATATCTACCTAGCTCTAAAAACATCAATAATTCCTAGTCTTATAATTCATCCTATGCATGTAAACATATAAATATGCAAATAGAATACGCAAATACAAAACCAACCATGCACAATTCAGAATTACTAATTTCCATGAATTAATATGTGTACATAATTCCATCAAAACTGAATATCATAGAAAAACTCATGTCAGGCATTATAGTTGTTCTGCCCATATTCCCCAAACATGTAGGTAGAGCACAGCATTATCCTGCCTGAAGAAACGCACATGTACATGTTTCTGTCCTTCTGTCGCCACATATGCTCGGACTTTCATCAAGGGGTGAATGTGACATCATCCGAAACCATGTGGGCTGCTATCAGTTCCAGGAAAGATTCTTATCAAGCTGCAGAACTAACACAACCCAACATTAGCACCTCTTTACGTCTGGTAACCAGGGATTTAAATTAAAATAATTAATAGGTTGAAGGAATTTCCTCTCATGCCTGACGTCATTACCTCCTGGTTAATTCTAAAACCATTGAAAGGGAAAGTCCCATTTTATTGGTCTTCTCAATTCTAGAAGACAGGGATAGCGTGACGGTGGATTCAGCAAACTTTACACTTAAACAGTTTAATTACTAATGTCAAAGGTAAAACTATCTCTTACCTCTAATAATACAAAATACTTGTTGGTACTGGAGTTTTTTTTTTATAAACCTCACTCACCTTTCCCAGGTGTTATTCCCAAAACTTCAAACCCGGCATACCGACCACCCTTTTCCAAACCTGTAAATAGACACCAAAGTGTTATGGTTGTATCAAATCCAGTGATCTACAGGATCTAATGTCTCAGAGGATTTGTTTCTTCCTTATTTCACTCACCCTCAGAGGGTCCATCCTCTTGCTTTCTAAGGTACGTGGAAGCTGGCACAGATACAGCCTTATCCACAGGAAGTCCCCCATTACCTGCACACATTTGGAATGTTCCGTGAACTACGCAAGTTCTGGGAATTGTAGTTTACATCTACCCTATGAGTCCAACTCAGACCAGGTGAACCACAGTAAACACTTGACCCATCACCCGAAGTCATTTCAAAATACAACGGTAAGGATAATCTTTGCCATGAAACTGTGGGGTGCAGCAACACAGGTGCTACATTAGCTAACTATTGAAAAAAGGATCACACTAAAACCTGTGTGCCTCGCACATGAATCCCATAAGCATATATGGCCAAACCTGCCTGAAATGAAGCTTGTGAAAATGTGGACCCGGAAGGAATGTAGAAAGGAAATGGTGTCGCACTATCACTAAAGAATTCTGGAGAACGCTCAAACAACACCAACTGGTAAATAAGAACAAATTGAAAACATAGAAATGTTTGTATGGGAACAAAATAGAATCTGCACTAAATACCCCCAAGACACTGTTTTCGATCATAAGAGAACTATATAATGAAGCAGACACAACCTCAGCAACTCCCACACAAGAACTTGCAGAAAATGTTGCTGCATACTCCTTTAATAAAATTGACTTGATCAGAAGTGATCTTAACATCTGTCAGACCAACATATCAGTTGAGAAGTCAGGCCCTTCTAGGGTAACAATACCTCCAGTCGACTGCCTTGATACTTTCAAGACGGTGGACAGTACATAACTGAAAGCTCTGTTCCTTTCGGCCAAATGCTCAGGATCACCATTGGACCCTGTACCACCCAGATTGTCAAAGGAACTATATGCTTTACATACAGATAAAGTTTTTCATGTGTTCAATTCCTCCCTCTCTTTGGTCAGTTTCCCAGACACATGGTAACGTTCTATGATTAAAAGCTGATAGCTAGCATGCCTAGAGCATACCTGTTTTTGGAAAGTCTTTCGAATTTAGGGTAATGAATTGGGTGCGGGGGAGAAAAACCAACCCTGACACTGGGTTGTATCAAACAATGTAAAAGCAACAGATGTTCACACACTCGTGGAACACTCCCGTCCCCTGCACACCCTATTTTTGTTGTAGACACAATCAAATTGTTTCTAATATATTTGTGAAAATATTCCATGTAGTAAACTCCAAAAGAACAACATTTACCACTATGGTTTCATCAAAGTATTTCTTTATATAAAAGAATGTATTTAACTGTATATATGTTTTCAATTAATAATCAATAAGAGCAGACTATTGCAAGTTCATCATAGTCTGATTTAACAATTAGTACATCATAATTCAATTAGTCTTAATTCTTCAGGTGGAGATCGGCATAATATAAGACACATCTGGTTCACATATTTATATATAGCCCGACATAAAATCCTTTCAAGTTATACATATTTTTACAGAGTGTTCTTTAATGCTTTTCACTTGACGCATTTCGGGGCATAGCCTTCCCCATCTTCAGAAGTTGTCTACCAGATCTCTTTTGCAGTATATCTAAATAGGAATTTTTTAGTTAACGTTGCATTCGATCATATTATTCATATTGTCCTGTCATGACCTGATGACTCATATTTTATTTTATAATCACCTGGATCTGTTAATATGTTTTCTTATTCCTTAGTGGTATAATCCCAAGTGGCTGGCCCTAAAAAACCGAAAAAAAGATAAAACCTCCAATGAGTCTCTTAAGTTATCTTGTAAAGAGACTAGTGCAAATAATTTCCTGAATCAGCAATAATCACGTAGAATGGGAGCCTAGGGTCTTGATGTCAACAGACAAGCTCTATGGTCTGTAGTTTCAATACAGTAAATCAGTCTAAAATAGACGATCTGTTGGTAAAGGGAAAAAAGGCTGACTATAATTGCCAGTGTACTTTTATTGACAGTGCATAGTTAAGGTATCAAAATATACTAGATAATCCTTACCCTGTGATAGGTGTGGTGGGTGGGTGGTGAGGTCTCACTCTGACTCTTAGTCCTCCTGGGATTCAAACTCAATCTAAAGGTAAATATAATAGGTGTACGTCAATAACCTATAAATTATCTGAAAAACACTTGCTGTGGTCAAGAAGGTTTGGAATTAACACGAATTTAAAGCCCCAGTCGAATCAACAGCTAAGGCTAACCTGCATCTAGATCAAACAGGTCGAGCAGTTTTTCGCGGGATCGTGGAAAACGACTAAAACAAAATGGCTGCTCATTATGGGGATAACGTTGTGACATCATCACGCATAAGCGCGATGATGTCACATTGTTTATGTTTGAGCGTAATGATGCATTCAAAACGTTCGTGATGATGCCGTAGTTGCATATCTGCAGCCCAGTGTTGGATTGGCTAAAAATTCAAAGATGAGTCAGGAAAAAGTGACTAGATAGATGTAGTAATGTAAATGAAATGATGTAAGTAAAGTAAAATCCCTTCAATGAAGGGAGCAAAAACAAAGCTAAATGGTAGATCGATATCTAACAGGAGTATAAATGAGTCCTAGAGGAGGGCATTCTAGGATCCAGAAGATATTAGAGATGATCCTAATTTGCTGGTGTTTGTGTACTGTAGTAATTACTTATGCTCATTCTGGTAAAGATGTCAAGAGTTAAAGGGGAAGTTTCACATTGCTGAGATAATTAACACAATCCAGGGATTATGAGTATCGTAGTCATGCTCCCAATCTATTGAACAGCATAATGATTCTAGACTTGTGGAGGAATACTACCAGAGCATACTGTACATTTCAAAATATCCATCATATATCATCATAGGTAATCCTGTCTGTCACATATGCATAGAGAGGTGTATACTTTATAGGAAGGAACTTACGTTGTACTCTTCATTCATCCCATTAGGGGATAAGCTCTTCAATTTATCAACTCAGTAGATTTCTCTCTGATTCATATGTCTAATGTGGTTTCCACCTCTTTGTGATTTTTTCACAACCTCTAGAATAATTTTGAGTTGTGCTATGTTGTGTTTGTTTTGGGCCAAATGTCGTGCCACTGGGGATCTTATATTGTTGGTACGTATATTACTCTTATGTTCATTCCAACGTTCCTTGGCTTTTTTGTTCGTCTGCCCTATGTAGAAGATGCCGCAAGAGCAATTTATTCCATATATCACAGACTTTGTATCGCATGTTGTGTAGTCATTCATTTTGATCTTACTCCCATTGTTCGGATGTCTCACGTAGCCTCCTCTCATAACATTGTTGCAATTACAGCAATTAAGGCATGGAAATGTGCACGTTTTTTTTCTTTTTCAATGTCTGTTGTTGATCCCTTTATGGTCTTTCTGCTTTAACCAGATGGTCTTTGAAATTGCGTCCCCTCTTGTATGCGATGATCGGTGGTTTAGGGAACAATCTGTCTAATTGTGTATCCATCTTGATGATGCGCCAATTTTTCTTAATAATCCTCGTAATGTGGTGATCTTGTGCTGAATATTTGAGTGCGTAGAGAAAGGGGGTATCCTTCTGCTTATTATTATTTATACGGAGATCCCTCCTATTGAGTTTATCAACTTTGTCTTTCGTTTTCTCAATAACTTCATCAGGGTATCCTCTCTTTTTGTATTTGTCTGTCATCAAGCGGTTCACTACAGACCATAGAGCTTGTCTGTTGACATCAAGACCATAGGCTCCCATTCTACGTGATTATTGTCGATTCAGGTAATTATTTGCACTAGTCTCTTTACAAGATAACTTAAGAGACTCATTGGTTGTTTTATCTTTTTAACTTGTGATTTAGAACTTCATTGAATTTACCATGGATTTTTTGATATTTTAGGGCCAGCCACTTGGGATTATACCACTAAGGAATAAGAAAACATATTAACAAATCCAGGTGATTATAAAATAAAATATGAGTCATCAGGTCATGACAGGACAATATGAATAATATGATCCAATGTAACGTTAACTAAAAAATTCCCATTTATTGTACACTATAGATATACTGCAAAAGGGATCTGGTAGACAACTTCTGAAGAAGGGGAAGGCTATGCCCGAAACGCGTCAAGTGAAAAGCATTAAAGAACACCCTGTAAAAATATGTATAACTTGAGTGGATGTTATGTCGGGCTATATATAAATATGTGAACCAGAGGTGTCTTATATTATGCTGATCTCCACCTGAAGAATTAAGACTAATTGAATTATGATGTACTAATTGTTAAATCAGACTATGATGAACTTGCAATAGTCTGCTCTTATTGATTATTAATTGAAAACATATATACAGTTAAATACATTATTTTACATAAAGAAATACTTTGATGAAAACATAGTGGTAAATGTTGTTCTTTCGAAGTTTACTACATGGAATATTTTCACAAATATATTAGAAACAGTTTGATTGTGTCTACCACAAAAATAGGGTGTGCAGGGGACGAGAGTGTTCCACAAGTTTGTGGACATCTGTTGCTTTTACAACGTTCTATTATTAAGCCTTTATTGAAAAATTCTACACTACAACCTACCGACTCAAATAACTTCTGCCCAATTTATCAACTTTCCTTCTTAGCTAAACAAATCGAAAGAATAGTAGTTAGCCAGATCCAGGAATTTGTAGAAATTGTGAATATCCTGGACAGTGCCCACATGGCTTTTAGACCTTCAAGAACCATCACACTCGTCACTGTCTTGGTTCTGGATCACCAGAGTCTTTGGGCAGAGATAACACAAGTGCCCTTATCCTGTTAGATCTGTCAGTGGCATTTGATGCCATTGACCACCTGGGGCCAGATTACAGAAATGTTGCACCAGTGCAAGGTTTGCACGTTATTAGCACTAGGGCAAAGTTTGCCATATTCTTAAAAACATTGGGACACATTAAAAAACCATTGCACCTCGACAAGTGCAGTTTGGCATATTAAAAGCACCACGGAACAAATTGCCCTAGTGCAAAAAAGATGCATTTTCACTACATTTTTGCACCATGGCAACGTTTGCCCTAGTGCTAATACGGAATGGTATTAGCACAAGGGCAAACTTTGCCCTGATGCAAAAATGCATCAGAAATGTATCTTTTTAGCAGTAGGGCAATTTTAGCCCAGGTGCTTTTAATATGCCAAACTGCACTTGCAGAGATGCAATGTTTTTTTAATGTGTGCCAGTGTTTTTAAAAATAGGGCAAACTTTGCCCTACTGCTACTGCCAATACCGCGCAAACTTTGCACTTGCACTGGTGCAAAGTTTCTGTAATCTGGGCCAAATGTTAACAGACAGATTGACCAATTTTGGCCTCACAGGCACAGTCCTTAAATGGATAAAGTCTTCTTTTTTTACCATTTGTTCTGAAAAAGTCAGTCTGAGTCCCTACTTATCTCAAGCTCGTCCCCTGAAATGTGGTGACCCACATGGATCAGCCCTTCCCACAATCTTTTTAATCCCTACCGCTGTCCACTGATGAATCTTCTACATCAAGCCCAGATTTCTTTTTCAATTACACGGATGATAACCAGATGTTGTTAAGGATTTAGGTATCCACCTTGACCATGAGCTTACTTTAAAGAGCCAGCTCTCCTCAGTAACTAAAACCTGCTTTATGTTACTAAGAAAAATCAGATATATCCTTCAGTTCCTTTCTGTCTCTCACCAGGTAATAGTCATAAACTCATCTTCTCCCATTTAGATTATGAAAATTGCTGTTATCTTGGACTACCAAAATATGCTACCACCGACTACAGAGAGTGCAAAATTCAGCAGCTAGATTGGAAATGAAACTTGGCAAACATGACCATATCAGTCCAGCACTATGATCCCTACACTGGTTGCTGGTAGAGAAGCAGATTATTTTCAAAATTAAGTGTATTGTTCATAAAAGTCTCCACCATCCAACAGCAGCTTTGTTAGCATCCAAATGTGCGCTCTACACACCCAGAAGTTCCTGAGATCTGCAGTGGACAGGAAACTCATTACCCCAAAAAATCAGAAAGAAAGGCAGGGAGGCCACACTTTAATAGTCCAGGCATGTAGAATTTGGAACTCAAAACCAGCTCCACTTTGCAATACTAACAATCTCTCCTCCTTAAAACGTACTTATTTGTGTGAGTCATCAGCTGGTCTTGTTACAATGGACAAACACTGACAGTCAACAGCCTTCTCTATAGTGCCATGACACCTTTGGGTAATTCTCTGTGCTTTATAAAACTCACATAAAATAACATAACTTGAATGCAGAATATTTTGCCATCGTAGAGTGCAGATGCTGGATAAAATGGCCCTTGGAAATAAGGGTGGAGCGAAACCACAACAGATTTAAGAGACTCACTAAGGCTTGGTTGCTCAAGCAGGCATCTGGTGGTTAACCCTTAACAGCTTGGGTAAGGCTTTTAATGATGTCCTAAATTATGCCCTGAAAGTACTTGTAAGACGTTAGACTATGGGGGTCATTACGAGTTTGGAGGCAGCCATGGTTCTATTAGCGCCATGGCTGCCTCCAAACTCGTGTCCGGGTTCTTTGAATAGGGACTTACTGGGTCATTCCAACCTTGGAGGACCCGGTAAGTCCCCATTCAAAATACCCGTCCCCATTCCCATTGAGCCCCCATAGGGCTCAATGGGAATGGGGAGGGAACTCGTTATTAGCTCCCTGGTCCCCTTGCGGGACCCGCAAAGGACGTCTGGTCTGACCAGACATTCTGAGCAGGTCCCGCGAGTGAACCTCGTAATGCCTTACCGGCGCGGTTAACCCCTTACCGCCGTACTCGTAATGACCCCCTATGTTTTTTAGCATTGTGATTGATTGCATGCTTTACTCTCCTGCCTTTATCCATCTGCCGTTTTGCTTCTAGGCCGTTGTATTTATTTATTTAGTCATTCAACATGTTTATAGATTACATATCTAAAATACAGATATTATACAAGAAAAATACAATAATCCCTAACATTAATGATCTCATAATTTAAACTGAGCACTACAATACAAAAACCCAAGAAAAAAATTATACAGAAAAGGTTAATTATGTACTGTATTTTATTTTGTTCAGCATTTTGGTGCATTACAAAATGTCACACAATGTATCATTACTTGCCTGTCTATCACTACTACCCCTTTAAAGCACCCTTTTTGTAGATTGCACAGCTTTCTGTTTTGGTGTGACCCTGTACAGTGTTTCTGATTGAACTGTTTATCCTCCTGTACAATAAATACAGATACAAATTCAGTAACTATGAATACAATTAGTTTTGGCTCATAGGTGGCGCGGCACATTTCGTTTTGACTAATTTATGTTGCATTCACACAACTATTGGTTTTGGTTCATGAACGGCGCTTTAGTGTGACATTTTGCTGTGGCTCATAGCGTCCCGTGCTGCAGCGATTTATTTCTGGCACACAGCGGAGCACCATTAGTTTTGGCTTCAGGGTGGTGCTTTAGCATTATACAGTGCCAAGGATATTGCTTTGGCTATATAAGATGTCACCTGCAACAGACAGTGCACACAGAAAATAACCTGGAAGGAAAATGGGGCCAGGGAAGCACAGGGTCCCGCCTCTCCGCTTTCATGGCCCTGCTCAATTCTCATCACCTTCCTAGTCACTCTGCCTGGGACCTGGGTGACAGTCGGTGCAGCAAAAGAAGTTATCTTTACCAAATCCATAACTGTGTTCTTTGCCAGTGTTAGTTATTTAGCTATTTAGCTATTAGGTGGTGCTTGAGCTAAGAGTATTGTATTGGAGGAAATATATCAGGACGATAACATGTGAGGAGGGACACACACCGTCTGGATGTTGTTTGGTATTTACCCACCTATTGACGGCCCGTGACCATTCCAATCCCTAACCCAATGGCTTTTCAGTTGTTAATTTTGATGGTTTAGAAGGCATGTTCATTGAATGCTGACCTGGTGGCTAGCTTTCATTCTCCAGCAAACATGCGCCATATGGAGATGGGGAGTACCTTTCTAAAAGCCAAGGATCATAAGTCACGTGTAGAGAAGGAGAAGGATCAGAATGTCACATTTCTAGGCCTGCAACACGGGTCAGCTATTAAGGTCTTGCGGGGCTGCAATGGGGTTGTGAGATCCCTTTTCTAAGAGTGGTGATGGAGCATTTTTGGTCTACAACTAGCCGGACCCAATCTGGTGGGGTGAAAATATGCCAGGGAGTTGGAAGGGGCCATGTTTGCAGCAGCAGTACAGAGGGCAAACTGCTTCAGTGCCAACAGATGGTTGTCTTGGGTGATATGCTAAAGAAGTCCATGGATGTGCAAGTAAACTGGGAGTGCTTTAAGGGGTTGGTTAGGGAACAGGGGGAGATTAGAATATAGTGCAAACATCCTCCTGAAACTCAATGCGCTAGAATGAAGTATAACTTATCAGAAATTTGAAGAGTGGCACCCCTAGTTTGCCAGCAGTACATCAAAATATATCAGCTGCCTTTTCGCCATTGGTTTGCTGACTCAATGCCCATGTGAGACCTGAATTCACCTGGCTAACTGCTTTTAACAGGCGAAGGTATCACTGTCCCAGAGAGGGAACATTGGAAAAGGCTACAATATGCAGATAACTCCTGTAAGAGCCGAACAACAACCCCAGAGGGATGCAGGTTTTCACACAACTGTAGCCACCCCCCCCACCAAAATTCCTTGCTGGCCTCGGGAACTGCATGTAGCCGTGTCCTGGATATATCTCCCAGAGGAACCATGGTTCAAATCTCACATTCATTTGAGCATGCCTGTAGCTTCATTCTGCCTGTAAGGACGGGAGTTGTATGGCTGTTCAGGCCATAGGAGTTATTTCAATGGTGTTGACTCTACTTTCTTCTGGCCATTGCCAGAGCCAGCAGAGCTCTGTGCTCCTGGCTTAGCACGAGTCAGGCTCAAGGTAATGCAGGACGAGATTATTGCCTTACTCTTCTTTGGCTGGCAACCATCCTATCTGTAGGTGCTCCTAGTTTCTGCAAGCAGGAAAAGCAATCATAGGTTCGCCCCATAGCAGACTAGCCCGGGACCACCCCTCCCTCTGCCAAGGACCAATCGGAGAGCAATTAGCTGATCGCACCTTTTCCAACTCCACATGAAATCAAACATTGCCAGCAGACCATGATGACGGCCAATAAACATGAGGCCAGAGATTCAACATGATGCCACCCTGAAGGTGAGCAATAACTTTAGGGGCCACAAGGTGACAAGTAGAGACTCACAGAACACTGAAATAAATGAATAGCTGCTGGTTTGAGGCACTTGGAGCACCTGGATACTGCCCCTGGGTGGTAGCGGTGCACGGTATAAGTCAACATAACTTTGACATTTGCTAGCAAATGAGAGGCTATGCTGTGGTGATTAAGATGTACCCGGTATCACTTTAAGCAGCGCCCTTTCCTGGTTGTCTGAATAGGTGGAAGTGCGGCTTGGCTAAGTGGGTTTATCCTAATGCAGTTTCTGTTTTTCCATGTAGAGAGCTAGCTCACTCATAATATTATTTGGACTTTTATAAGGCGTGAACTCATGGGGAGTTCCACTTCAAAACAGTGCTATAATACTTAATACTCGCTCTTTGGCTAATCACCCCATAGAGGCGGCAGATTACATAACGAGGAATGATTTAGACATAGTGCTTCTGACAGAGACTTGGCCTTGTAACACGGATCTACACTCTCTGCAGCTGGCTACCCCAGCAGGATATAAAGCTTTACACGCAGATCACGTGAGGGACAGAGGCGTCGGGGGCAGAGGGGGCTGCCATCATCTATAAGGACAGCCTTCATTTATATGTTTCTAGTACTCCCGCTCTGAACACCTGCAAAGGTATTTTTGTTAAACTTCATGTTAGCCCTACTTCCACCCTTTGAGTTAGCCCCCTCATAGTTTATCGTCCTCCTTCAGCTTTACCTGATTTTCGTGAACAACTCTTTCTGGGCCCCCATATTAAGGCCACGACCCAATTTCTTGTTGCTGGAGACCTTCATCTCTGGGCCAACAACTTGGCAGATAAGGCGGCTCATGCTGTGCTCAGCCTTTTTTGAAAGCCTCGGTTTTAAACAATGCGTCACAGCTCCTACCCATCAGGGAGGTAACACCCTGGATTGGATCCTAACCAGAATGCAAGCTATTTCAGTTACAAAGGTTGAATCATGCAGCTGGTCTGACCATAACACCATCTCTTTTCAGATTATGTTATCTGGTAATAAACACAGAAAAGAACGTGCACTTTGCGCTGATGCATCCATAAGGTATCCTTGGAAGCCTTTTCAGCAATTACCTCACGCTTATTCTTGGCAATTGCGGATACTAGCCCACTAGATTCATACACTGCTGAACTGCGTAACATTCTAAATGGCGCATTTGACCAACTAGCACCACTTTAAAGTGCCCAAGGTAAAAAGGACACACAGGGTCCTGCTAACCAGTGGTTTTCTCCTGAGGTTCTTGCAGCCAGACAGCTTAAAAGGGCTTCCGAAAGAGGCTGGAGGAAACCTCTGCTAGCCGCAATTATGGCCTTCTACAAGGAAGCAGTTAAGTACTTAAGCCACCGTTTTTGCTGCAAAAAGAGTTTAGTTAGCAGAGCATATCCTGGAGGCAAATCCAGCACCAAATAATGATTTCACATTCTCTGAGAACTGAAGGGCAAACCTCAGGAATCTCATTTAGTTATTAATGATGTTTGGTGTCAGAATATCCACAACTATTTTCTGCAAAAGGGTAAACAACACCAAGAGAATAGTCAGACAAAAACCCCTAGACCCCCTGAAGCTACCTTAGAAACAGCACTGATTGATATCAAATCCCTGCTGACTGGTATAGGTGACAACGGGAAAGTGGCCATGCTGATGCTGTTAGACCTGTCTGCCGCTTTTGATCTCGTCAATCATGATAGGATGGCAGACAGGCTAATGGAGGTGGGAGGTTGTTCAAGATCAGCAGCTAACTGGTTCCGATTATTCCTGGGTCCCAGGACAACAAGGGTTGTCCAAGGGAACTTTAAGTCTGAGGAATCAGTCCTTAATTTCGGAGTCCCTCAGGGCTCCAGCGTATCTCACCTGCTGGACGTCTGCGTGTCTAATTTGCAAATTACGCCGACAACACCCAGATTGTCCTGGAACTCACGGGTTCTTACGAGGCAGATTCAGTTTCGGTCGCTTAGGTGTATGATGCCATAAAAACGTGGATGCAGGATCATTTTCTGGCACTCAATGATAAAAAAACAGAGATTCTGATTGTCGGTAGCCCAGCCAAATTGAAGGCTCTCGAACCACAATATGAAACATTCTGTGTGGGAGAGCCACCTTACAGGTCTCCTGTTCTGTCAAAACACTGGGTGTATTTTTTGATATTTATTTAAACTTTGAAAAACAAGTGGCTAATATTAGTGCCAGTTGTACACATACCACCCCCCTTCTTTGGCAAATTCGACCCGACCGCTCAGAAGTAAACAGAGCTATGATAGCGAGAGCTACCATCACCTCGAAAATGGACTATTGCAATAGCTTATTAGCTGGCAGTACAACAGCCAATATCAAAAGACGTCAGACAATACGGACCTGTATGTGCTGTATGTGGCTTGGGACGCAGATAGCATGCCTCTCATGCACAGAGGAAATTGCATTGGCTACCAATCCATGAAAGGATCCACTTTAAGGCCTCTTGCCTGGTCTATAAGTGCCTTTCAGGCACCGCCCCAATTTACCTTCCGTCACGGATCATGAAGCAACCTCTTAGATGCACCTTGCGTTCGGACGATAAGGACTTTCTATTACAACCCCGCTTTAAGATGAAGACATACAAGGACCAGAGCTTTGACGCCTCGGGCCGAGAATTTGGAACAGCCTCTCGTGTCCATCAGAAAATTTCCAATACTGGCTCAATTTAGGAAAGCTCTTAAAACTCTCCTATTTCATGGAGGTGGTATGTAAGTTAATGCTACACCGACTACCCTCTGATCATAGTTAAATCTGTGTCCCTGCTGCCTTCTTCTCCCTTCTCTGGCTGTTTTATGTTTGTATTGTCTGTCTGAGCGCTCTGAGGCCTGCGGGTTAGTTGGCGCTATACAAAAATACATTAGACTAGAATAGAATTGAAAGCCCCAGGAAGAAACAATCAAAACAACAACTAAGGTGCAGTATGGGTTGAGGTTAGAAACCCAGACAAAGTGCATACAAACAATGGTATCAGATAGTAGCCTTGTTCAGATCGTTTCACCCTGTAGGTCATGCTTTGCTAAAGTACCATGAATAAAAGAGATCTGGTGCCTTCTGGGTAATGGCATTACATCAAATAGAAGAACAGGTATAAATGGGTACAGATCCGATAGCCTTTCACAGGGACAGGGCAGATAGATTCAAGGTTAACAGGTAAGGGACTAGCAAGGCCGGAGCGATAATCATTTCAGGAAAGTGCTGTGGAGTGATGAGTAAGACTTGGGATATGGGCTTGGGGGCGGGGGGGAATGCTGCTTGGTTATGTGTGTCCAGGTTCCTTCATCAGACCTTCTGTTTGGAAGAGCCTGTGTTTCGCATTCCTTTCGATGCACTTGAGGTTGTATTACGTTTTCAAGTGTGAGGCGAGGTTGTTCGAAGAGTTCTTGCCTAATGCTGTTCGAGATCCCCCTCTGTGTTTCAGTCTTCCGAATCTGGATACTGTGGGGATGTTTCCCTGTGATGTTCTCAGGGGTCTCCTGGGTCCATATTTGTTTATGTACGAGTTTAGGTATTTAGGAGCACTGTATTCTAGGACTCAAAGGGTGATGCAGTTGACTTTGTGGTGATTCATTTACTAACAAAGACCAAACTCAGGGAGAGGAGGTTATAAGAGTCCAGGGGTAAGAGGATGGGTGCTCTGTAGATTTCTACTTTATACTGCATTTGCAAGTAATTTTCCTAAGATATGGAGCTGAAAATGTGACTTTTCGGCCAAGGATTATGTTTGGGGTTGCAGTGAAAGATGATTTTTGAAAATAAACCTTAGGTTCTTCACCTGGTCTGTCAGAGCAGGTGCTCTGCCCATCCAGGATCTCAAAGGTAATCATGCAGGGATGGATCTGAAAAGAATATCCATATTGGAGGCACTAAGGCAGAGATTATTATCAGTGGCCAAGTGTTTCATTGTATGGAGTAGTTTGGTTATCTGAGGGTTGTTGCTATCTGCATTCAGGTTCAGTACTACATGTGAGCTATCATCGTATCATTGGAAAGATCTTGAGAAATCTTTGATGATGTTTGCTAGGATCTTAAATAAAAACATTATAAGGCATTGAGATGAGATGCAACCTGGAGGGACATCACACGTTGAAGGGACGGTGTGAGAGTTGAAATCTCCCACCTTGATCTGAAGGTCGCTGTTTTCTAGGTAGTTGGCAAATGAATCCCAAGCAGTCTCATCAATACCCATCAGCATTTTTAATCTTTGTATTGGTGTTTGCTGGTTGACTGTATTGTAAGCACTGATAGGTCAAGGAGAACCAGAGCTGTTGAAGTGTTGCTGTCAAGGGCTTTCAGAAGTTGCACTTTACTTTTCATTCTCCTGTTTGGGTGGAAACCAGATTGAATTTCATAAAATAGGAAATTCTCTTCACTGTGATAGACCAGTTGAGTGGTAGTTATCTACTCCAGTACTTTAGCAATGAAAGAGATTTTAAATATTGACTTGTAGTTCTCGGGTATCTCCATATCTGCACTTGGTGGTGTTACAGGGACCACCACAAGGGGCCTCGGGATGCTGCCTGATGCTAGTGAAACATTGCAGAACACAGTCAGTGGCTCTGCAACAATAGCTTTGTGTTCCTTGATCAGAGTGGCTGGACATGGGTCACCTTATTTAGCTGACATGTCCTAGTGACACTCGAAATGTTCTCTGTTTTATGAAGTAAAACTCAAGATATCCGATAATAGGGAATGTATCATCCGCAGTGCAGAAACACAAAGCATTGTGGAGGTGGCAGATGCAACACATGCACCCAAGCTCCACATGCCTCATTTCACACCAAGCACTTAAGAAGGTCTACACTGAGGAAGAGCATCACAGATTTAAGATTGGGTGATTAAAAGACCCCTAAATGTAACTGATGTGTTGCTGGTTGAAACCGACCTTGCCTCCTAATTTAGGAAAACATAAATAAACATAAACACAAAAAAGAAAACAAAGAGTGCAAACACAGGCCTTGAATCCCTGTCTGTATCATCATTAAGGGTGATTTGAATTTGTATTTGTTTATTGTTTGTATCGCGCACCTAACCCTGAGGTAACGGGACCTGGAGAACTTAACATGTTACAAAGAAACATAATTATATTAGAGGACACACATAAGCAAATGGCGGAAGGGTCGACCTGGGTTACATAGAGGTCTGGCCTTCAAAGTGAATACAGTTAGGAAGAGATCATAGGAATACTAGCAGAACAATGATGTTGTGATGCAAGATCTCTAGGAGCCATCAGTTATTATGCAATCTGGGGTAGGCCTTCTACAAGGCAGTCCCACTAGTCGGGCCAAACGGTCTGCAAGTCGAGCTCAGGCTGGGATCCTGGAAGCCCGTCCTCATGTGGAGTGTTAAACTAACATCAGAATTGAAGATATCTTCAGCAAGGTGAAATATGGTACCCCTAAATCGTAAACATAATCTGAGCATGATATTGGTGATTCCACCGTTATGAGTTAAACTTTGGGCTTCGACAAAGTCTGAGGTTTCAAGGGAGGTCCACTGTGGCAATAATACAGCAGCCAACAACAAAGGTGCCTCTAAACTCAGGGTTTGTGTGTTAATATTTATGAAGATATTAAAATCCCAAGTAGTAGGGAAGGACGTCGATTGAAACGGTCCACAAAAGAAACTCAGGCAAAAGTAGCAATGTTGTTAATTGGGAATGGTTGCCGGGCACATAACAGCCTGAAACACCTCAGCGTACTACCTGTGAATGCAACAAACTGTGTATTGTGTCACGGAATACCAGGGGGCATATTCATTACATAGTCATTAAGGGCGGTTTACAGCATACATGTGTACATAATATATTCTTGATTCGGAAATGTTGGCTTACTACCCCTCCCTTTAATTGATAGTTACATAAGTATGATCAACCCGGCTAGACAGGGCAGTAAGGGACGTCCCAATGGTGGTATCAGAAATGGGCAGTCTGCCACTGAATACAGAAGGATAGTGAAAACCCCATATTTTCTGGTGGTTACAATTAACTTCACTATAAACGGAGAAACTTGCCTTTTCCTGATAATTAAAATGTATGATCCAACTGGACAGACAGGCACCGTAGCTCTCATGAACTCGCTTTCTGCAACGTTCTTTGTATTGTATTGTACTAGCATTGTACTTGTCATTTATATAGCACCTTTCACCATTATTATAGTCTCAATGCTCTGTTAGTGGGAATGCTATTGGAGGACCGAAGTCCAGAGTGTTGGAGGTCATGCAGTAAAATCATGATGCATGTGTGCATTTGTTCAAATAAGGCTTAGCAGGGCTGGCCAGGTGTGGGAGGCAAGCAGAATGCCATTTTGTTAGAATACTCATAGCTGGGGATTTCACTATACTTTGTTCGCAAAGATCTCAGGGTTCCTTTACGATGGTAGATACTGCATTTGATGTTCCTCTTTGCCAACTGAAGCAAAGTACACATCATTTGAAAGGGAAAACTGGATGGAGTATATGTTAGACAGGGATGTATTAATGGTTAACGGAAGGACAACAGACGACGTAACAGGAAGCTAGACTTGGGTGATGGTAGCCACTTTAGACTACATATTTATGGAAAAAAGATCTTGTTCTGGTAAACAGATTACATATCTGAAACACTGATTCAAGTGATCATGTCTTATTAGCCCTTATGCTCATGATGGAAGTTAAAATGCTGACCCAGAAACCGATAATAGTCAAAATCACTATAAACAGCCAGGGTCACAGAATTTCTTTGGCAAATACAAATACGAAGTCAGTAAATGAGCATGTTAACAAATCCCTTTTCTGCCACAGGAGCACCCTCAGCTGTACTTCTCCCGTCGGCACTGTTACTTGGTTTAGAGATTTAACCTCTGGTTTTGTTGTATGCACGGCTCAATATAGTTCACTTAATGGCATCTCCATAGTACGATATCATGACCCATTATTCGTTAAAAAGAAACAAGAATAGAGATCCAAAACTCAAAAAGCATCTAGCGAATAGGCATTATGCTCATTCTGAAAAGCATAGATTAATTAAGAAAGCATTAGAATAACTGGAATTACAAGAGAAGTATCATTAATGGAAGATAAAGTACAAGCATACTGCAGACACAGCACAATGGCAAAACATATACGCAATTCTAGTCATCAATGACATGAAAGTATTTGAAAGAGGTTTCATAACCTAGGTGGAAATAACAATTATTTACACATTAATCCCATGGACAGGATATCATTATTCAGATATTTTCTTGCAGAGATGGAGTTCAAGGAAAGATGTGCAACGGGAAAATTAGATGTAACTAAAAAAGGGGCATCACTGTTGGGTGGCATGTGCAGAAGAATCTATACATCCCTTTAGACCCCAATACCAATGAGCAAGTGTGGAATGTTGGGCAGAATCACGACGGTGAGGTGTGTATGGGGCACAGAAAGGTAGTTGCTGAAGATGCTGGGAAATTGAAATGCATGATGCATCAAATTTATTTAAGGGAAGTAAGTGTACCTATGGTGGTAAAGCTATTGCCAGTGCCTCTATTCCTGAGAGATGGAGTGAAGGAGGAATTGGAGAGACTGTGAAAAATGGGTACTATAGAAAGGGAATTGGTGTCTCCTTTGTTTGTTGTCAGTAAACCAAGTGTTGAATTGCGCTTATGCGATGACTTGAGACAACTTAACAAGTGTGTGGTGATAGAAAAGCATCCGCTGCCCAATATAATAGACATGCTGGCCTTGATGGGTAAAGGATGTTTCCAAGTTGGACTCAGTGTCTGCTTATCACCAAATTGATTGGGACCTCATTCTAGGAAACTGACTGCATTTGTCTTGCAGAAAGGAGTCTTCCAATTCCGCAGGATGCCATTTGGTCTTGTTTCGGCACCGTCAGTATTTCAAAAGGCTATTTACAAATTGTTTAGAGAAATGAAAGGTGTCCATTGTTTCCAGGACGATATATTAATTTGCAGCGAGACTGGTGCAGAGCATGATTTAATATTACAGAATGTGTTGGCTATTTTGGAAAAGGCATGACATTGAGAAAAGATAAGTGTATATTTAGGAAAAGCTTGGTGGATTATTTGGGTCATGCGATTTCAGACAAAGGAGTTGGACCTAAGAAGGAAATGGTAGAAGCTATCATCAAGATTGAATCACCAAGCACCAGCAGGGTTGGATTGGCCTCTCGGCCTTTCGGCCAGTGGCTGGGCTGAAATCGTCACTGGAAAGTGGGGCCGGTTTCTGGCCACACCTGGGCCGGTTTGGAAAAAAAAAAAAATTCTATTTTTTTTCTTTTCTTCAAAAAAAAGCCTTTCATCCTTCTTAGGTCGATAAATGAGTACCAACACAGGTTGGGTGATATTGTATGCATATTTGTTCTATAAAAAAGAGTTTAAGAGTAAATGCTATACAATAACATAATTTGGCTTTGGACGTCTGCTTCGATTCACAGTAATTTGACAATATGGATCTATGCACACAGATATTAATGATACATATGGTGATCCATTCTTGTATGAAATGTATATCACATTAGTGAAACTATACCCATATTTTTTGGAGTGTACTTAGGAACAATGCTATTTGATGCCACTTCCTGTTTTGTCAAGGGGTGAAAGATTGTGTTTCATCACTTCCGGGATGTCATTTTGGAGTGGGGTCAAATGACATCACTTCTGGTGATGTCATCAGAGGTCAAGGGTCGTGAGGCGAGGGGTGGGGCACTTTTTTGAAGCGTGGGGTGGGCCACTTTTATTTGGGTGACCGGGCCTATTTCTTGATCCAGTCCGACCAGCACAAAAGAGAAATTACATTATTTTTTGGCATGATAAGAATTTGACCAAAAGTTTATAATGAATTTTACAGACAAGGTGAGTGTGATGCACAGATTATTAAAGAAAGGTGAGGAGTTTAGTTGGGGTGCCCAGCTCCAACTAAATTCTTTTGCAAAAGCGCCTGGAAAAGCAAACAAAAAAGCTCAAATGTTTTAGTTTCCTCGCTTATTTATGGCATGGTTACAAAACCCAAACCTTGTACTAAGTGATTAAGAACAGCAGCCCTGTCTATGGCTTAACAGTGTCACGGTGAGCCAAGTCATTTAGAAACCATACCCAGGAAAACACAGTGTGCAAAGCCCCTTTAGTCAGTCCCTTGAGCCACAAACAGCCAGGGTCTATAGGTGGGAAAGCTGGAAGGAATTATGGGCACATTTAACTAAGGGTGGGATTTCTACCACGGCTTCCTTGGGATCAGAAGCCCCAGTCGAGATTTCCAGGAGGTCACTGAGTCATGCTAGGGCCTTTAAGGTAATGGTTATATTTATGTTTTAGGCAGGGATCCACTTAGACTAAGGCTGGGTTTATGGGAGTTAATTTGCATAATCCCGCCTTTAGCCTGTTTACTCTGGGTGTATGATCTAGTTTACAGATTAGATTTCCTAGTCTACCCTTCTGGTATTTCTTTCATTCTTTTTTTTAATATACTGGATATTATATATGGGAACTCATGAATTTCAATATTTGTGAAGTGAATGACTTTATAGTGTATAAAGTTTTATTCTACTAGCCTTTTGCATTTGAAAGCATTACAATACACCAGATCAATGTATTTTTGTTGTTAACATGTATGCTTGCGGTTTGCTGTGATATTCAAGGAGGTATTCAAAAAGACACTTTCAAGTTGACCAGAAGACTACATGTCAATGTAATACTATTCTTTCAGACCCATGCCTTCATTTAACAAATGAGTGCATTGTGGTAGTTGTAGTCCTGGGTAGTGTCAATTAATATAATAAGCAATGACCTTTAAAGTCTAGCAATTATAAGGAGCGGCCAAGTGATAACTCCCCTCATTACCATAGTACCTTTTCTAGCCCATAAAAAAATTCCCTTGTTTACCACCACAGACTCTGTGGTAAGTTTTCTGTTTACTTAAGTTGTGTTGAAATGTAGTGGAAACCAAATGCTAATGGATTTACTGCACCAGGAAAGTATCCAAAAGTATCTTTCCTGCTGCTGAATTCTGCGCAGATGAGATTAATCTTTCCTGCTAAAATGCCAACGTCATATGCTCTAAAAAAAAAAACTTTTTTAAAAAGTTGCCTTTTTTTTCCTTTGCAGGAAGAATGTATTTAGGCAGATTCAGAGGAAGAAATATATTTCGTCCTGAAAAATAGCAACCAAAAATGTCAATCTCATATGTGGAACACATGGTGGGGGGTAAAACAATATGCTTTACCCGATCCGCATGCTATTTACGTATTCTATCTGTAGACACGTGGGACATTTATAAGAAACAGTGGCAAAGTCAAAGGGTCTGGCTTTATTTAATGTGATTTGCAGACTCATATTCCCAACTACAGACATCATATGCCCAGGTACAGACAACCTGACATACACAGGTACGGCCATCATATACTAAAAGCAGCCTCTGTGATGAGAAAACATCATATGCACAAGTGCATAGTCAGTTACCCATGTGTAGCCAAATGCACCCATCTGCACTGAGACTATGCCCAAAGCTAGCGTTGCGGTACCGGGTACAGCCATGATATGCCCAGTTACAGTTTACATGCCTTAGTGTATGCCCATTACATGCCCAGATGCTTCTATAACTTGCTTTGTTTTTCCATCTCATCCCTAGGTACCCCAAGCACAGGCCAAAATGCCTCCTCCTTCAAAAGATTCACAGGCCCCACAGCATAGTATTCCCAGAATGCACTATGTTCATTTAGTGCTTTAGTTTAGACATGTCTTAGAATACACCCTACTTGAGTCCACGGCAGAGGCGTTGCTAGGGGGGCCTAAGGGGGATATAGCCCCAGGTCTTTCATAGCCCGAGTCCCGACAGTCCCGACATTAGGGTAGCCCCAGATCTTTCCCAGACCTAGCACACCCCTGGTCCACTGACATGCCCGGCAGGTATTCACTTTAGCTCCTTCATCTAGGTTCATGTAAATTACTGTATCACAATTTCCTCACCATGTGAAAATTACAAGACAGGTATACATATCCCAGAATGCATTATATAACTCAGTTTAGTAGTCCACATGCTGGTCTATATGTCCCAGAATGCTCTCTATCCGAGTGCATGTGTCCATACAGATCTATGGGTCCCTGAATGTACTCTTCCTCAGTAAGTACAGATGTTCCTACCAGAATACATAAATGAGACTGCCCTCTACCTGCCTTAAACTAAATGTGCCAGCATAACTGTGCACCACAGAAAGCCCCTTGCCTCAGTGCAGAGGAGCTCCACCCATAACATGACTACATGCCCCAGTATGCACTCTAGATAACAGAAGAGAGAACCCAACACAGCACTTAATGTTGTAGAATAAACTGCCTCAGAATGGGAGACCACTTGCAACTTCACATGCCCCAAATCCCACTAAAGTTCCATTCAATTTATGAGGACGTCTACAATCCCTTATAAATCTAGCTGATATTCTGTTCAACTCTCCGCTACATTGCCTTAAATTTCCTTAATCTTCACAGACGAGCAGCCTAGTGTTCTAACCCAATAATGTTGGGTTCTGCGTGATTTGGTCGAGTTCTTTTAATCAAATTCGAATTCCTTTAATTTCATTTTCTTTTATTCAATGTGGCCACAAATATATGCGGGGGGAGATTCCCCAACCCCCCGGCAGCCCTACACCGACTACTTCTATTTTTATTAGCATGATTACCCACCTCGCACATATATCTGTGGCCACCAAATTCGTGGCAGAAAATTTGACGAATTCGAATTCGACAAATTTGCTTGAAACCAAATCACCCATTCCCATAATGTTGCATAGCTTCTGCTGCCACCGTTGTGCCATTTACATGTGCTGTAAACATCAGATTACTCAACCAATTGCCACCCAAATGTATCAAGCTGGAGAAGATGAAAGGCAGAGTCTACCCTTCTGAAATTCAAACATGTAACCTGTATGACACGCACACACCCATCGCAACAGCATGAATTCATCCCTATGGAATAAATCACCTTCTTAATGTTCCCTTCAGATCTCTGTGATGGACACACCTAAGTACGTGACGATTTCTCCAAGACTCGTAGATGTGCACCCCAAAATATCTTAGGATGTCTCCAAATCTCACCAATGTGCCTAGACGATCTCTTTAACATTCTCTCAAATGTTCCTAGAAAAATCCCAATTATTTTCTCCAAAATCTCGCTGACCTCCTCACTAAATATCCCTGATGTGTGCTCTGATGTCTGCTCTATATCTTCCGGGTGTGTGAATGTTTGCAGATGCAGCCATGCTCCTTTCCACCGGATTCTTGAGCACAAATCCTTTCTACAAAAGTGTGTGTGTGTGTGTGTGTGTGTGGTTGTGTGTGTTTATGCACGCGCACCGGGGTGGCAGGGCATATACAGCTTTTAGCCATGAGATTCTTGATGCAGGGGGCTTAACTGACCTAGTAGTCCCACAGCATAGCACTCAAACTGTCTTAGTGCATTTGGATGTTGTCACCATAAACAACTCTGACAACTCGAGCTCTGTTTAGCCCCTACTCGAACCCTCAGAAATGAATCTGACACTCTTGAACACTCGCTCACTCTGTAAAAATGCGTGCAATATTCGGGATTATATTACAGAGGAAGATGTGGATGTGATGTGCATAACAGAGACCTGGCTAAAAGAGTCTTGTGGACCAATGATAGACATAGCGACCTCCTTGGGGTACAATTTCTTTAACAAACACCAGGAACAAGGCAGAGGAGGTAGAGTTGCCATTCTAGCAATAAAACATCTACAACTTATTGAATCTCCTATAAAGAGTGAATGATGTGGGGCCTTACTACTAAAGATCTCCCCCAATCCTAATAACTGTGTAAACAGCGTCTTAATTTACCCCCCACCCCAATTAGCATGCCAGAATTCAACGAGGAATTAGTTAATCTTCTAGCTCCTCTCAATAAACCCAATGGTTGGACCTTGACAAAGAAGCTTCGGATTTGGAAAGACACATTAACATTAAAAACATGACTTTTATAATACACAACACGGAAGCCACCCATTCAGGAGGAAAAATCCTGGATTGGGTTGCATCAAGAAATATCTACATGGAAATCACTGACACCCATGCATGTATCTGGTCACACCACTGCTTTGTGAAGTGTTCCATCCAGCTTTCCCATAAAGTAGGGAGAACACAACAACCACTCAAAAGAACAATCAGTCGAAACTGAAACAGGATTAAGCCAGAGGAATTAGGTTGCCTCATAATGATTATAGCTCATACGTCAGACTCCAATTCCCCGGAGATACTGGTGAAGCAATTTAGCAAACAGTTAACCTCCCTCCTAGACAAAGTTGCTCCTTTGAAATCCAAGGTCATCCGGGATAGCGTGAGACACCATAACAGGTTTAATCTGGATCACACGACTCTCAAAAGGGAGAAACGACAAGCAGAGCAAATTTGCGAAAAGAGCAAATCAGAAGAAAACAGGTTAGCCTGGAAGCAGACACAAAAAACCTATAAAAACAAAATCTATGAAGTTAAAAGAAATTTCTTTAACAATGAAATTGAAAATTCTGAAAACAACTCTAGAAAACCTTTTGAGATTTACAGGAAGCTTGAAAAGCCTACACCTCAGTCCCAGACTCTTTTCCTATCTGACGATGATTGCAGAAAGACAGCACTAACGATTAAGGATAAAACTGACACTGCCCGTGCCAAAATAATTAATCGTGTCAGTACTGAGACTCTCCTAGAACCCAGGTGTCAGAATATATGGAAGTCCCCGGTTTCAACTCCAACCCCACAATGAAGAATGAAATAGAAATGGCCTTGAAAGCTATGCATCCTACCACCTGTCTGGGTGATGTTTTCCCCTCAAAACTCATACTAGCCAATCCTTACATCTTTGTTCCATTCCTAATGTGTATTGTAAATTCATCTTTTAAATGGAAATCAGTACCGGATGCTATTAAGCATGTTGTGGTTAACCCACTGATTAAGAAACCAGGTCTAAGTCCCAATGACCCTAGTAACCTACGCCCTATTACAAACACTTATTTTCTCTTGAAGATTGTGGATAAAATAGCTACATTACTACTTCAAAATCGTGTAGAATGCTGAGGCATCTTTCACCCTAATCAATCAGGGTTTAGGAGTAATCACGGAACCGCAAGTGCCCTTCTAGAACTGCAGACAACAATGCTGGACATCCTAGAGAGAAGCAGGTCAGGGCTGCTGATCTTATTAGACCTGTCAGCCACCTTTGATTGTCTGGCCCATAGATGTCTTCTGGAAACACTATCTACCATTGGAAATTGTTCAGTGGAAGCTTCTGACTGGATCTGCTCTTTTTGTGTAACAGGCTGTCCAAGGTGTGTTGGGGTGAGGCCAGCTCAGAAACTGAATTGATATACTTTGGGGTTCCTGAAGGAACTTGCTTGTCCCCCACACTTTTTAACTTATACATCAAATCTCTCTGTGAACAGCTATCTACCTTCGGAATCCACTTTACAAATTATGGTGATGACAATCAACTCCTCATGGAGTTGATTGGGGATAATAGCAAAGATTCTGCTAGGCTGCAGCATATCTATGGCTTAATAAAATGTGGATGTCCAATCATTGGAGGAGCTTGAATAGCAACAAAACTGAGCTGATGATCTTCAGCTCTTTGCAGGCTAGAACCAAACGCACTCCTGAATTCACCAGTATGGTGATCGAGGGGGAATGATATCAACATTGCAAAGAAAGTGAAGACACTAAGGGCCTCATCACGAGTTGGGCACTAACGCTGGCGGTATTACCACCGAGGCTATTAGCCCTACCCCCAAACTCCCTGGCGCTATTAGCGCCAGATCATGGGTTTGGAGGAACTGTACGTTCCCATTCCCCATTGGACCCATTCGGGAATTCCCCATTCCCCATTGGGGCCAATGGGGAATGTTCGGTGCTATTCCCACTGGCGATATTACCGCCGGCGGTAATAGTGCTGAAAATCATGGCAGATTTGCCCCCAGCTCAGAGCTGAGGGTAAATCCGTCAAGCCCGTGATTTGGCGCACCCTTAAATGCGGCGGTAATAGCATTACCGCCCCATTTAAGGGTTACCGCCAAACTCGTGATGAGGCTATAAAAATCTATCTGAAAGCCTCACTTGGAGCCGATACTCATGTGGATGGAATTGTGTGTAACTCCCAATACCATCTCAGGGTGCTGCGGCACATCAAACCCTTTCTTTCATCTAAAAATGGCGAGACCCTAGTCAGAACTGTTATTGTACCCTGCTTGGACTATTGCAACAGCTTCTGCTCGGAGCAAATAAAAACGGTATAAATAGGCTCCAGGTTCTCCAGAAAGAAGCTCTGCGCATAGCCTGTGATATTTCAAGGAAGGACCTTGTCTCTGGCGCCAGGAAGAACCTCCACTGGAATATGCTTCAAGGGCCTCTGTTTGGCTCACAAATGTATCTATGATGATTCACCAGTGCACCTGAAAATAATGTCTGAAACTGTACGACCCTCTCAGATCCCTTTGTTTAAGTAACTGTGGATACTTGAGCATCCCAAGGAGTAAACGAACAAGCGGTAATGGGTGCTTGTTTCCTGTGTAAACGGCCCATGCTTGGAACTCACTACCTCTTGAGCTCCGTTTGGAAAGACACTTGGTGACTTTTCAGAAGCGGCTGAAAACACAGCTCTTTGAGTAATTAGTTCAGTCTTCTTTCCCCCCCGGAATTTCTTTTCCCCCCCCTACTAGATCCCTTTCATGGTAAGATACCGATCTTTTGGCTCTGTTGTAGGCTTCTTCTTGTCCTGTCTCACTTTGTCTTTGTGTTTGTCAGCGCGCAGATGCCTGCGAACTCCGGTATAAATAAACAAATAATTCATAAATACAAATAATCTATTGCTTGTGCCTGATGATGGTGATTGGTCACTGATGATACTGGGCTGCAAGGAAAGAAATAGAAACAAGACTAAGTGGAATAAATATAGGTGAAAGAAACCTATGGAGGTCTACACCATAAAGCTACACATGTGCTAGAATGCACGCTAACCATGTACTGAGGACTCTAGAGCAATACATGCCCCAAATCACTTTACTCTTCGCCACCAAGGTCACAAATGTTTCGCTGTAAACGTTTTGCTAATTTGCTGGATGTTACAGCTCTAGCTGCAAGATTTTCCCAGCGAATCTGCCTGTCGTTCACCGCAAATCCAATTGACGTGTTCTGCAATTCTCAATTAGGTGCTGTGTAAACCCCTAATGCTCACTGCAAATCTGTGTATGTCAATCTGCCTGATTTTCCATGGCATGTTGTTTGGTTATGTGATATAGCTATTTGAGCTACAAAGGGGACCACTTTTTTAGTTAAGGGCTTGTGGGATGTGGTCAGAACTATAAGCACACAGAATAAGTCCCAGAAAAACAAGCTACCTATTAGTGTCACACTATTTGGGCTAGTGATGTCTTGAGATAAAGCACACGTGAATTACAATCTTGTATTAGGAACAAATATAACAAGATATGTGCGTCCACTCATAATTGTAGCTCAAATAGCTATATCACGTTTAAGGACAACCCGTGTGGTTGGGTGAGCACTTTCCATTAATTAAAATGGAAAATGGAAAATGTACATATTGTCTCATTTACAGACGATATCTTCAAAGACGACATACACATTTAAGATGGGCCGATGCCCTTAGTTTTGATGTACATACTGGCAATGAATACCAATATGTTTTTGTTTACAATGTAAAGTCACCGCTGCTATTACTAGCATCACTTTGTTCATATGATGTCATTTCTATGAACTACATGGTTTTTCCAACAGTATTGTGATTTCTCTCTAGGCTTAGTCCTGTGTTTTTTTAGCAATTGAACATATCTAGTTCAATTTTTTATGTATGTGTTGAATAAAACTTTATATATAATCTAATTATGAGTTGGCGCACATATCTTGTTATATTTGTTCCTAATACAAGATTGTAATTCACTTGTGCTTTATCTCAAGACATCACTAGCCCAAATAGTGTGACACTAATAGGTAGCTTGTTTTTCTGGGACTTTTTCTGTGTGCTTTTGTTCGCTTGGTTATTTGCACAACCAGTCCTGTGTTTCTATACCTAACTCTCAAGTGAAAATTCCTGTGGGGGATGTGATGAAATGACTGCTGTTCTGCAGGAGTACAGAGATGAATAGTCACCAAATCACCTACTCAGCCCCACACTGCTACTAAACCAGCTGTCATCCCAGTCATGAAGTCGATACAGACACAGGCCAATAGATGTAACACCTTCACCCATTTTGGTAGCGCAGGCTGTCTACTCAGGAGGATGATGAGCTGATAAAAGTAGCAACCCAAACAGCTCTAAAATGGTTTGAGAATAAAAGACTGTCCAATCAAGGTTCTGTAAGAATTTGGGAAGCTTATTAAAGCAATCAATGCAGCCAGCTAACTAAAACCCGTCCAAACCTTCCTCTGTAAAAGAAACACAGAGAATGCAACACTGTGTGAAAGGGCACTCTGGGTTGATCAGCAGGGACAATCAGGCAAGAGACTTGGCAACAATGTCAATAGTCCAAGGGTATATATCACTGTACAAGAAAGGCAGAGAAGAGCAGGGCTTAAAAGTCACTAAGCTTACAAAAAGTGGACCAGGCCTTATCACTTTACAATTGTTTTTTTGTCGTTAGGGTCTGGACAGCACTTCTAGGACAGACTTCTAGGAGCTTCCTCTGGCAGTAATTCGACATGAGGTTGGTGAGCTGGTCAACTGGATCCAGCACGTGAAGTGTCCCAAGCGGCAATGGTACATGGCAAGAAGAAGCTTGGAATTGGTAGTGGATGTGCGGGTTGGTGTAGCTCACAAGTGGTCCAATACGTGAATCCTGTCCTAAAGCTATTCCTTGACTTCTGGGTTGCAGAGAGGCCCAATCCAGGGTCTCCATGGACAGGGTGAGTTGTTTGTTTTGCACCCGACTCAAGGAAGTTGTCTGGCACCCACAAGGGGTCCTATATCTCCAGTGAGCAGGATCCTGGTTCCAGTGCACAGCCAGTAGAGAGACCCTGGTCAAACAGCAGTGTCACCACCACTGATCCCTGGAGACGGTTATGAGGCAGAGCTCTCCTCTGCTTTGGAAGCTCCTGGCTTCACCTATATGGCAAGGCACTTTGGGATAGACTGTACCCCCAGCAAAATTCTCGGTGAATCCTTCTTCTTTCAGTGTCTGGAGAAGAATCAAAGAATGAGGGGTGTCCCTTCCTTTAAAAGGCAATATGTCACAGGGGATTGGTCCAAAGCAAGCCTGCAATAAGGATTCCATTCCAGGCTGTTGTAAGAAGCACTGTTTGCCTTCTGAGATTATACCCAGAGAGTCTTGTCCTTAAGGACATGGTGAGACAGAAGGTTTGGAGAGCCCTAACAGAATCCATGCTGGTGGAACCCCTCTCCTGGCCTACCCTTCTCTCTGGACTACACTAGCTATGTCTCTTTCCATGCCTGCTGCCTTCAAAGGGACACCGGTGGCCAATACCCTGGTGTGAGTGTGGCTTTAATATGTCCCTACTGCCTTTGAGGCACTGCCTGCCAAGAGATCTCCTGGGGAGGGTGTCTGTGCCCTGGTGCGAGGTGTGGCCCTTCCTGCATGGAGATCAAATAGGCAGCATCCTGATCATTTTTCCACAAGGTATCTGTAGAGATAGACACTAATACACATCGACCCTGTCATAGCTGGGCCCTGCGCATATAGCTTACAATAGTGTGATACCAAATTGCTGTACAAGTGTTTGCTCTTAGCAGTCACCATGTCCCAATCACAGTGACTGAGACATACAGTTATTTATTTTGAAAAGAGAAGTGCAGAAGATTCAAAAGCCACCTGTGTCTGCAGGCAGGAATTTGATGTTCTAGCAGTAGTAAGGAATGCACATGTGACTTTTGAACCTATCCGGTGCTGAGGACACCAGGTTTCTGTCTCAGTAAAGGCACATGTGTGCGCTATAATTTTGCAATGGAGCATTTCTGTAAGGGGACCTGCCTTTCAGAAAAAGAATTACCTACATAATTCCATATGAATAAAAAAGGTAAACGTGTGCACAGGCTGCTCTATTTGCATTGATTACAGGTAAAACGAAATGGCGGTAGAGTTAAGTGAGACACACAAACAACTGAATACCTGAGCACCTATGGACTCCCTGGAAGCTCCCATCCTGTGGCCCGTCTATCTAAATGCAGTCACCCTCCACTCCCCAGTCTTCCAAGGCAAATCCTGACATTCCATGGACATATTTGTTGTTGGAAGCCCCACTGTCAGTACTACATGTTACCTGCTGTCTGCACCCAATAAGCCTCTGGGTCATTTGGTGCGCTATATAAATATATGTCGATAAGATAAGATATGGTTGTAGGCCTCCTGGCAGAGGCGGATTTAACAGTTGCCAGGCAGACAAATGGCGAGCGGGCCCCTGTACCCTGCCCGCCCCTGCCCAGTCTATCTCTGACTGACATACGTCGCAGAGTCCACATTCAGGGCTGGAAGTGTAATATAAATAATGGATAAGCTGTGCTTTTTACAGTGCACAGCAGTACTGGGGCCATGCAAAGTCACACTTATTCGGATTTGCCACAGCGTTTTTCCCTGATGTATACATTTGAGCTGTAAAATAAAAACTTATTTTTCACTAAGCACCAATAAATTTGAGGTTTCCGACATGCCAGACCTCCCCTTGGTACTGCACAAAGACACAACGTGCATTTTGAAATGGTAAAAGGCAGCAGGCACTGTGCTTAGAATTGTGATGTGTTTGCACTAAAAGTTAACCTTCGCAAACTTTGAAAGGAGAGATTTCAAAAACATTTTACATGAATGCTAGAAAAAAAAACCAGCAAGGTTAAGCGTGAAAGCTAATTTCACTTCATTCTGCATAATGAGTCCAATGGGAGACAAACGGGTCCACGCGTCTGCTAGCCAGCTGACAAGGTTGAAATGGTTTACTATATTAGACAGAAGTATGCTGTCGCTAGAGCCAGGCAGAAAAATCCTGTACAAATCCGATAAGTGGTTTAAGATGTGCAAACAGAAAACTGTAAAAAAAAAAGAAAACACAACTTAAATAAATAAATCATGTATCCCCTAAAGTTCATCATTGTGCAACTCCGCCCACACTAGGCTCCAGCTCCATAACTCGCCCACTTGGGGTCCTCTGTCATTTTTGCCCACGGGGCCCTTTACCTTAAATCTGCCTGTGCCTCCTGGGTTTGTGAATACCTGCTTTTTGCATGCAAGGCTCTGCTGCCTGAACATTTTGTACCGATTACTTCCGCATGGATCAAGATAGGAGCCATGAACTAGGAACTGGAATGGAATGTTGGAAACAACTTGTAATAGTCTAACCACTGCCTGGTACATGTTGCTGCGCACACTGCACGCTTGGCCTGACTCGTTATCTATTTCACAGCTGATGAAACAGGAGGTGTTTTCTCAGGCAGTGCTCAAGGCTTGCTATCTGGCATACAGGTGTTTGGGTTATGCAGAAACATTGCCAACCCAATCCCGCCTTTCAACTAGCTCAAAAACTTAACAACGTCACACAGCCTGCGAGATCAAGTTGCCCCATGCCCTGCTATTCAACCTCTGCATTTTGACTGCATTCTGCTGCTTTTAGTTTTGCTTTTGCTCATACTAAATGTGGGACTACAAGTACCAGAATGCAAAGAGAAAGCAAACTTGATGAGGCAGCATCCACGCCTGACGTAGGCAGGACAAAGCGGGCGCTCCGCGGAACGCAGCAAGCCACTGTGACAAGACGTTTCGGGTAGAGGGATTTTGCATGCCTTTTTGAAACCCACCGCGGCATTGATATTTGCTCGACTAATGAGAGCTGTTTAAGCCCCTGCTGCGCAGTGATGTCGCGGCACTTTGCTCAGAAGGTTTCACACTGCTCTGCTGCAGACCAACCTTGTTGCAGGCCTACACAACCGCATCTCACCACTGCCGGATAAGTAGTTCTAAAGCGTTACAGTCAGTCCCACTGCTTCCCGGCAACATCGCCATAATTTTATTATTTATTTTTTATTTATTTTTTACATTTGTAAAGCGCACTAGCAGCCCATTTGTTGATTGGGGCGCATTACAAAATAAAAGATGACATGTTTGCCACCACTGGCAAGCACACCATACTAAATCCCAGCATTAAAAAAATTACAGAAAAGTAAAAATAGGACTAAAACGACTGTTCGTTCCAATATGTTATTATTTGGTTGCTGTGCTACCCCTGCATGATTTGTGTCTTTCCGGGGACGCTTCCAGCCGCCTGCCTACTCCGTCCATCCCAGCCCAGGTTTATCAGCCCACATCTGGCCTTTCTTCGGCAGTGGTAACATGAAACCTCTAGTCACAGAAGTCTCATTTCCCCTCAATCCTTTCCCGGACTTCATGGGAAAATGCTTCGATGGTTCAAAGAAGGGAACAGCCGGAACACAGCAAAGTTGAGTTGGGCTAAAGGGGGCGGGGCTGCAGAGAAAAAATAGATCGATGGAGGCGCCGCTAAAAAAGCACACTTAGACGGCGAGAGGGGCACGCAGGAAGAGAGGCACTGCCCATGGGAGATAAGCAAGGGAGAGGAAAGGCAGAAGGAAACGGAGCGGGAGAGAGACCCAGGAGTCCAGGGCTGAGACTTCAAGGAGAGGGGCAGCGCAAGGAGAACTGAGAGAATGAGGAAGGCCAAGGCAGAGGCGAAGGAAAAGGAAGACAGCCGGGGTAAAGAGACCTTCCAATCAAGAAGAGATGGGCGGACATTGATGAGAAAAGAGGGGGATAGTGAGAGAGGCACTAAGATTGCATACATCATGTCAACATGCCCCACTCCAGTTGGGAGATGCTACTGCAGTCCTCGTTTTTTCCCCTTTAGATTCTGGACTGGATTTAGTGTGTGAAAATCCAACACTACAAGCATTCAAAGACTAAATAAGGCTGGGCTGTCTTCTCCAGAATGGAAAGGGGGTCTGCTGGCATGTATGGAGAGAGGGGGCTGAAGTCTGAAGAGGGGGTGTTGAAGATACAGAGCGCGGCGGATGGGAGGAGATGGAGAAGGGTGGACAGTTGAACTGGGGAGGAGGGAGGGGAAATGGTTCAAAGAAAGTCATAGGGAAACTTGAAGTGACCATACGACAGCAGGTCAGCAGTCAGCACTCTGAGGGCCCTCGTGTAGGTGCGCGTGATCGCCAGATTTAAAGGATTGAAATTATATGATAGTTTATTTATATAGCGCATATACACAATGTGTTTCAAAGCGCTTCAAGGCAAGGGAGGGAACAAGGGAAAATACAATGACATTCTTACAGGCCATGAACAGTAAGGATGTGAAATTAACTACCATACTCGGCCTGACGACATTTCAGATAGTGCAAGAGCTAAAACATAGATAAGGAAGGGAGGGGGAGAGTGGGAAGGAAATGGAAACAGACAGGCAACTACCGTGTTAGGCCTGACGACATTTCTGGTAGAGCCAGAGAAAAACAAAAGGTGAGGGAGAGGGGTGCAGAAAGGGAGGGGAGGAACAAAACAAGCGACTATCATACTAGGCCTGACAACGTTTCAGATAGTGCTGGAGGGAGGGGGGGACAGTAAGGGGATGGAGGATCAACAGACGAGGTTGCTATCATACTAGGTCCAGGGACAATTCTGATAGAGTAAGTGCATATACGAAAGTAAGGGGAGGAGATAGGAAAAGGGAGAGGGGAGGGGATGAGAGAACAGAGAGTAAGCAGTCAAAAAGAGTGGAGAAGCAAGAGAAGAGAGTGAATACAATTGCAGAAGTCATTAGTAACACATAATGTTGCAAGCCAGGATACAAGATGAAGATGGGAACAGCATGATTCAGGGCCACCATGAGTACAAGATGCAAAGGAAGTCCAGCACGATGAGTAAGGGTGACGCAACGTGAATCAATGAAGTCCATAAAAATAAAATCCAGTATTGGCCACAAGACGGTGATGGTGAAACCAGAATGTATCAGGACAGACTCCTGTGTGCAGGAAGGGGAGGGGGGCACAAGGTAACAACATGGGAGGACCAGAGAGCGTGGGGGTGGCCTGTGGGGACAGAGGGTGTAAACACATGTTGGTGCATGCTTACCTGCTGTCTTAGCAAGGGTTCGGTCACTAGATCCTCCTGGTCTGAACAGGTATAAACAGGAATTGCCCTTTTCTTTGACTGCCCTTCACTTTGGACGCCCGGGCGAGAGACGCCCCTGATCTAAGAGTTAAGAGCAGGAAGGAAGAGGCAGGGCTAAGAAGGTGGGTGGTGCTTAGGCCAGGTGACCTAGATCCACTTGCACCTGCTCCCCAGCTGCAAAGGAAAAGAGGCTGGAGGGCTCCTTAAGTAGAGAAAAGAGCGGCAAGCAGGAAGGCAACTGGTGGGCAGGGCTTGCTAAGTGGTGAAAAAGAACGGCAACCAGGAAGGCACCAGGTGGGCGGGGCTTAGGCCAAGTGACCTAGATCCACTTACACCTGCTCCCCAGCTGCAAAGGAAAAGAGGCTGGAGGGCACCTTAAGTAGGGAAAAGAGTGGCAAGCAGGAAGGCAACAGGTGGGCGGGGCTTTCTAAGTGGTGAAAAAGAGCGGCAACCAGGAAGGCACCAGGTGGGCGTGGCTTAGGCCAGGTGACCTAGATCCACTTACACCCGCTCCCCAGCTGCAAAGGAAAAGAGGCCGGAGGGCTCCTTAAGTAGGGAAAAGAGTGGCAAGCAGGAAGGCAACAGGTGGGCGGGGCTTGCTAAGTGTTGAAAAAGAGCGGCAACCAGGAAGGCACCAGGTGGGCGGGGCTTAGGCCAGGTGACCTAGATCCACTTACACCTGCTCCCCAGCTGCAAAGGAAAAGAGGCTGGAGGGCTCCTTAAGTAGGGAAAAGAGCGGCAAGCAGGAAGGCAACAGGTGGGTGGGGCTTGCTAAGTGGTGAAAAAGAGCAGCAACCAGGAAGGCACCAGGTGGGAGGGGCTTAGGCCAGGTGACCTAGATCCACTTACTCCTGCTCCCCAGCTGCAAAGGAAAAGAGGCTGGAGGGCTCCTTAAGTAGGGAAAAGAGCGGCAAGCAGGAAGGCACCAGGTGGGCGGGGCTTAGGCCAGGTGACCTAGATCCACTTACACCTGCTCCACAGCTGCAAAGGAAAAGAGGCTGTAGGGCTCCTTAAGTAGGGAAAAGAGCGGCAAGCAGGAAGGCAACAGGTGGGCGGGGCTTGCTAAGTGGTGAAAAAGAGCAGCAACCAGGAAGGCACCAGGTGGGCGGGGCTTAGGCCAGGTGACCTAGATCCACTTACACCTGCTCCCCAGCTGCAAAGGAAAAGAGGCTGGAGGGCTCCTTAAGTAGGGAAAAGAGTGGCAAGCAGGAAGGCAACAGTTGGGTGGGGCTTGCTAAGTGGTGAAAAAGAGCGGCAACCAGGAAGGCACCAGGTGGGCGGGGCTTAGGCCAGGTGACCTAGATCGACTTACACCTGCTCCCCAGCTGATTCACGTTATTAGGAGGCGGGCCTCTGAGTATCCCAAGATGGTGATGAATGGTGCTCCAAAGTTGCAAAGTTCAGTTTCCAAGGCGCAGGCAGAGTAGAGACAGGGGGTCCAGCAGGTCAGCAGTCAGCACTCTGAGCTCAATATGTATATATGCATGTGTGCAAGGAGTCTGCATGTGTATTATGTAATGTGTGTGTTAATGAAAGAGTGTGTCAGATTACAATATTACAGTACACCAAGGTCAAAAGAAGATGTAAATGCCAATACTGCTTGAGCATCAGCTTCTCAAAGTCACATCATGGCAGGAATTCGAACATCTGCATGGTGGATGTGCGCTCGCCTCAGCTTTTTTGACATTTTAAATGAAATTGAATGATGGTAGATCAACCTCCAGAAAATGCATAGGACTGATCCACACACATTTTCCTATGCTCATCGCACAACATATGCATCGACCTGTGGACTCTGGGTGGGCAAAGCCTACAGGCGCAGTCCCCCCTGTCATATTTAGTTGGAATCTGGCAGGTGGGGTAACCGATGCATCTCAAGAAGGGGGAGGGCCACACCGTCCCCCTGTCATGACTATCTTAATTAACTAACAAAGGCTGCATCCCCCCCTGTCCTTTGGTTGATCCCTCTATATGGTGGCAGCCTGTGCAGACTATTCACATAGGGCCTGTCTGCAGAGGCTAACAAAGGAGACAGGAAACCCCAACACCCTGTCATATGCACTGTGTCAACCTGAAGACTGCTCCTGCCCTCAATATTGATTTACAGTGAATTGTCATGTGGTATTGTGTGTTTACAGTAGTCATCCCTGCAGGGGGATCCAATTCAGAATGTATGAGTATGTGGTTTGACAGAGCCAGGAAGTCTGGTCGCATCTCAGTTTCAAGGGAGACCTGCCACTTGAATAAGGAACCACAGAGAGCTTCATTAACCAGAGGGATCCTTTGATCCACAACAGAAAGGAAGATGGAGGGGATATACATGTTTTCACCCCTTTACCTTTCCTGTTGAAAAGGACTCTGGTTATGACCTCACGCATACAGGAGATTGTTGGTGGGGACCCAGAATTGGTTCATTAAGGAAGGATTAGCCTACACCAATACATGTGGCCCAATTGGCTTTAAACCGAGGGCAGAGCCTCTCTTTTGACAGATCATCTGACGGCTTCACCAGAAGCAGAAGGAAGAATTCATCATTGGACCCTGACTGACGGTACACTCTGCCTTACATCTTCTGCCAGTGAAGGAAGGCCAGGACGTCCAAAAGGGAAGCAAGATCCCTCCCCTAAACATCTCCCAGGGAACAGAGGGAGATACCAAATCTAGAGGACCCTCCAGCAGCTCCAGAATTGGTACCCAGCCAGCACACAGTGTGCACTGCTAAGCTCTTCAGCAAGCTTCCTAGGTGGGAAGTGCCCGAGAGTTTCTGAACCAAACCAAGGACAAGATGGCTGCCTGCAGCACTCTCCTCAGCTTTGGGCTGTCCACCATAAAGGACGACACCAGCCCAGTGAAGAATCTAGGAGGAGTGAATCTACAAGCATCTACCGCCGTCCACCTTAAAAGACATTTTTGAGCAACTCAAGCCCCTCAAGCTACAACGAGTGGTCGAAGTGGACGGGAGCGGTTGAGAGCAGTGTTCCTATGCTTTTTTAAATAAAGTTTTACTGTTCCCATACTTTTATTTTCAAAAGAAACTGTTTCAGAATGATTTCATTTTAAAATAAATGTGTAGGAAGACGTTGAAACTTGCAATTCAGTGCAGTGCACTGATCATTCCCTTAAGCAGCAGGTGCATTTGTTTGGGGGTTTGCATTGCATATGGGAGGGGGCGTGGTGATAGGGTTTATGGGGAGAAGAGGCAGAACAGCAGGGAACATATTTCCACTACTTCTTTTCGAGCACTTCGACCAATGGCTATATCCGACTGCACCACTGACAGCTGTTACGCCGCAATCGCTAAAGCTATCCGAGATGCCTCTACCAGTGCTTTAGAATCACCGCCCAGCACTGAGACAATTTCTGACCCAGAGCCGCTGTGTAGGCAAGTCTGCAGCCATCCGTCCAGCCTCGCTCGCTGAACTGATTGCCACCTGATACCCGCAGCTGTCTGCCACCTTCAACTCTGTCGCACTCAACCCTGTCGAGCACCAACAACTCCTACAGCACAAGGTACATTGTGGTCCTGTATCCCTGGTCCTTCTCCATAGGCCCCTCGTGACATTTTACTACCCATTGCTCACTTTGTCCTGAAACCAAGTATCCGTGAACTGTTGTGATCATTTACCATACCGACTACCCTCCTGTCAGTATCCAGAGTGCATCCCTTTTCCTTCTTGGAAACTGTCTGTCCTCTGCATTCCTTTACATGGTAGGTTTTTTTTTTTTAGTGTGCTAGAACTGTCTGATAAAATAAAGTAGATCTTTGTGTACAACCTTGACTGGACAGTCCCTTTTGTCACTGGGTAATAATTGTATTTTCGCTGTGTTGCAAGTAACCAACCATTCACAACCTTTCAGAGATAAGCCTACTGTTCCATACATGTTACCAAAATTGGACAAGGAGGTTTATAATTTGCTTGTGTTTCTAATCTGTTCGGATCCCTTCTGGTGTACTAGAGGAGCGGGGCTGATTGATGGTTTAGAAACCGATATTCATCCCCGGACCAACTAGTTTCTGTTGCTTGTTAGATATCTCGGAGAGTGGCCAACAACAATTACCCAAAAATGTATCCTTTACAGCTGGCCTCTATTTATCTTGCAGTGCCAGTACACAGCAGGGAAAACCTGAGAGTTCTTTTGTAGATGGGACATTTTTGATATCCATCCTCCCCATTAAATAGGCATCCAATTATGTGCTGACTATCTCTGTAAAGTTAACAAATTGGTATACAAGGGTACAGCAATACTATAATTTAGCCCAGGCAATGGCCACTACATAAATGTGTAATATAGAGCTCAGCCCTGTGTTGGGGGAATGCATGGCCTGTAACAGCCAGCCAACCCAAGCTTAAGGTAAGCCCAAGCATAGCAAGGGCCTCGGGGAATGCTAGCTCTCAAAAGCGGGGACAGTGGCTATTAGCACCTCTGGGATCTATCCAGAGTGCAATTACCTTTAAAGAGGTTTTTCTATGGAAAATTGGGGCCATGTGTATTGCTTATTCATTCATTTATTTTCTCATTTGTATAGCACCTTTCACCATTATTTTCGTTCCAACGCACTATTGGTTGATCTCCTTTGGAGGGACCGGAGTCCAAAGGTTTGGGAGAATTGGGAGGTGCTATTATGCGTGTGTGTATTTCAGCCATTAAAGTTATGTGATGGTGGCCAAGACCCTGCTAGTAACCAATACTTGAATGGCTTGTGAATGGGCGCAACAGAGCTATACTATGAACTAAGGGGAGGGTTGTATTTAAGGAGATAGTTATGTGGGAAGCTACAGTTCAAATTGTTGTAGTTAAAAGTAACTTCATTCTTATGGCCCAGGTGTTGTGCAATAGTGTTTGTGTTATATGTGAGTGCAGGATGTGTGCAGTGGACCTGTGCCTTCCCCTAATTTACGATGGTGCAGTGTGTGAGAGGAGAAATGGGTTAGCTGCACAAACAACAATGTCTACATCCTGGGTTCCATCTATGTAAAAGGACCAGTGCTACGTTTCACAGAAGATCTAAGTGCTAGATGGATGCTTAATACTCACCCTCTGAGAGGATATTAGAGTAAGAAAAATGCCACCCTAGTTCCTTCTCGTGCGAAACAAGGTCCCCATTGCATGATTACATTTGGCAGCATGGCCCACCCTCCTGTGCTTGGAGTTGCATACAGTGCCAACCGCGAGTGAGGGATCCAAAGTGCTTGATTGTCCTCCTCCCGGAGGATCACAGTAATGTTCCCAGGTGCATTTTAAGTGCGATGCATTGCACATTCTCCAAGCTCATATGAGTGCAATACCCGGCCCACTGTCAGGATTTGTTCCAAGTGCAATTTACTGGAATGCCTTCATCAGTCCTCCATGTTTTGTTGGTTGCGCACAAGGAGGGGTTGGAGGTGGCAGAGCAAGGCAAATTAAAAGGAGAAGCTAGTAGCTGACAGAGGGACAGGGAGGGTGAGTATACAGGGGGTACTGCTGGATGAGCTTTGTGTGTGAGTGGTGGGGAGTGGGTATGGGGAAAAGTGGGGGGATCAGGGGATCGGGGGAACAGTCAGCTTTTGAGGGCTTTCCTGAAGGCCAGGTGATCCTCTATGAGTCACAGGGCTAAGGAGGTGGGGGGAGTTCCAGAAAGTGGGTGTGAGGACAGAGAAGCAGACACCTCCTAATCTGGAGAACGTGAAAGGGGGGACTACAAGGAGGTGCGCAGTGCCTGCTCTGAGGTTTCAGGTGGGGTGGTAGCATGTGAGCTTATTTTGCAGGAATGCCAGGTCTTTCTTGTGAATGGCACGGTGGGTAATGCATATGGCTTTGAATGGGGCCTGTCAGCTGATGGCCAGGCAGTGAAGTGTTCTTAGTGCGCCGGAGACGTGTTCTCTGGGGGAAAGTGGGAGGAGGAGCATTGCTGCAGAGTTTTGAGTCTGTTGGAGCTTTCTGAGTTGGTATGTGGGCACACATAGGTAGAGGGAGTTAGAGTAGTCAAGGCACGAGAGGATGACGGTCATGATTGCAGAAACTCTATGGGGGTAGGAGAGAAAAGGAAATATCTGCTTGAGGATGCAGAGGTGGAAGGTGCATGATCTGGAGACTGCATTGATTTGACGGGAGAGGGTGAGGTCCGAGCTAAAAGTGCATCCTAGGTTTTTGACTGAGGGGGATGCAGTGGATGCAGATCCTAATGAATGCGGCCAAGGGATAGGTTAGGGAAGGAGAGCTGTTTTGCTGCCGATTAGGATTGGGGTTCTTCTGGCGTTGAGGAGCAAGTGGTTGCAAAGATGGCGGCCACCATGGAAACTAGAAAAGGGAATCATTCCCTTTTCTATTTTCTTGGCTGGCAGGCAGGGTGTACTGGCAATGAGAGCTCGGAGGTGAGCAGGTATGTGGGGTGAGGTAGTGAAAGTCAGGACAGGGAGGATTCTGTGAGTGCCTGGGGTTAGCAGTGATGGAAGTGTAATATATCATTGGTACATCATACCACTGGCTCGTTTGCATCTTACAGAGCTTACCTTTAGTTCAAAGGTTCAAGAAAAGGGTCCTGGACACGTTTTCTTTCCCAGAGCTAAATATAGTATCACTTCCAACCAGACATTGAAGCACTGCCGATTTCCTAGGTCAAAGCCAGGCAGAGACACACACAGAACGTCCATCCGTGGCTCTACAGCCTGAGCGCCTTAACGACCTGCAAACACATTTCATTTATCAGCAGCAGAGCCTTTCATATTCACATAAGTTACTTGGGCCATGCAGAGTACTACCCCATAGGAGAATGAGTGAGTGAAACTCTTTGCTATCTCCTGTTATGCAATTTTATTGCATCTTTTATGGCACACCTGCCGTTTTTTTCTCACTTTCTCGGAGCTTCCGAATTTGCAAGCAGTAGGCTAGGAGACTAATGCAGCAGCTGGGGACCACGGCAAGACTGCTTTGTCAATATGTTGATGTTTGCGGATCCAAAGATGAGGCTCTATGCAGTGTAAGCTTTAGATGTTTTGTGAGCTGTCTTGTGCAATAGTTAATGTGCACTTCAGGTTACTATGATACTTGTTTATGTCATTGTCTGTGGGTATGTCAGAGTGATGCTTAAGGAGTGTGATGAGTTTTGTCTGTGTATCTGTGGTGGTTTAGGGAAATGTGCATATACGTGTGTCCAGATGATATATGTTCCATTTTGTAACTTTCCATTTTTCAGTGCACAGGTTTGTGCCTCAATGTATTTTCAGTCTGGGTGGGAGGTAGTGTGATTTTGAAGCAGCTATTGTAACCATATCTTCTCAAATCAATGGCAAACATGATTGCATTGTCACACCATGCAAGAGTGGGAATTTGAAGCTTTCAAAGTGCACTTTAAACAGAAACCCCACACAGAAAATGGAACCCTTTTGCTTGAGTTTGTTTTTGACAGCGATTCACAGAGAGTCAATGACCAGTCAAGGGGTGGACCAGAGGAGCAGCTCCTAGGGGAGTCAAAGGCCATAGGAGAGTGACTCACCATAACAGCCAATGAACAGAGGGGCGCATACCAGACAGAAACCCAATCCCAGAGCTTTGCTTGTACCATAGTTTTACTTCAGTCCTGTTTTAGGTTTGCCCTTTAGGTGGTGCTTGTAAGCCGAAGGTATTGCACTGTAGTAAAGCTAGGAAGGAGAGGAAACGCGAGGAGGGACACACAATTTAAGGGTGTGGTTTTGTCATTTACCAACCAAATGACTTCCCACAGACATTTTGGTCCCCATGGCCATTCCCACCCGCTACCGGCTTATCCCTCCCACCCAAAACACACCCTCCTGGTATGTATTTGAGCTAGCACTATCAAGAAGAAACATCAAAAGCTGACCTGTTAGTGTTATTTTTAAGAGGTCTGCTGAGAGTTATGAGTTAATGGCTTAATTGCAGCATGTTTAATAAAAATGTCTTACACAAGTGTGCCTTCAACCACTTGATTTATACATGTTCCTTGCACTGAGGTCCTGCTAAAACACACATTGACAAAGTCAACAGTTTTAGTTTGTTTATAGGTATTAGATAGGCACATGCCAAACACTCATATGCCTAGTCAATCACACCCTGTTTCAGCTGTTCTATCTTATGTTCAGGTGGTACCATTATGAAAGTGCCTGACAAATGCCTATCCCATGCCTCAACAAAAGTAAAATCTGTTGTCTTTGCTAATGTGTGGATTCCATTGAAGTGACTGCAGCCATATGATTACTAGCAACGCCAAAGTGTACTGAGTTGGAGGAACAGTTATGGCCTTGCTTGAAGTAATGTATTCATTAAGAGAAAAGATACAATAATTCAAAATGTACATTAAACTGTCAGCTGTCATAGATGTATTAACGTCTTGTACTATTCAGGTAGGAACATTAAATGTTTACCTACTGACAATGTATAGAGCCCTATACGGTTCTCATGTTATTGCCAATCAAAATATGTTTCATCTATATTTGTAATTGTGTTGTAATTGTGTGTTATAGATACCACGAATAAACATGTTCTAAAGATTTCTACTCATGAATACATTGTTGTTGTGATATTTCTGTCAGGGATTAATCTAGTGCGATTAGTTTAATATTTCAGCCAATTTCTAGCCTGGTCGTAATACAAGAAGATCCATTGAACATTGCAACCCAAAGATCAAGCCCCAAACTGCACCACCCTGTCCCTCCCCAACCCCCTTAGTCCCCATGCTCCCATTTGTGCCGCTGGTTCAGTATTTCATCTCCCCCACTGAGGGTTAGGGGGAGGTGGATAAGGGAGGTGAATGGGGGCTTGGTAAAAGAAAAGGTCTGACACCTGGACTAGGTGCTCAGGAGGCAGAGCAAGAGAGTGGGCAGTAACCTTTGGATTCTATGCACATTCTCTGATACCTGATTAGCAGGTCACTCACCCACCCCCCTCCCGCCCCCGGTGTGAATAATGGGAGGTTACTATTTTACTCAATGACGAGAGTTCCTTTTACATTTTAAACATGTTCTAACCTGGCTCAGAGATGGAAAAGTCTTTCCTTTAATTTATGGCTGTTTAAAGTATAATTAAAACATGATTTGATTTAATTAAACTGCAAATATATCTTTCTACAGGTGTGAGTTGGGACATTTAAGTCCCATGCACCCATCGGTCCTGATGAACGCATGGGGGGGAATAATTGCCCTTTGCTCTGAAACATGTCAACAACAAGAATCTTGTAATGATGACATAGTTAAGTGTCTTGAATAAAGAAAGGCCCAAATGAATGTGCATCTATACAGTCCATCCTATTTTATAGTTTTTTTAATGTATTTATTTATTTATTTTTTATTTGTATTTAGTCAACATATGACTTTTCACAATACAAAAAGAAGACATTAAAATATTCAAGTAATCAAATCCATCATACATAATAGTTAAAATACACGTTTACAATCCATTAATCTTAATTAAGAAGAAATAAAAGAAGACAAGAAACAGAAAAGAGAAAGGGAAAAAAGTAAGAAGCAAAAAGAAGTATCCCAGCCTAGTCAGCAATGGTGAATTAATGTTAGAAATTAATCAATGACTCGATTTTCTCCAGGAATCTAAGAACTTCTAAAGATAAAAAAGTTTCTTTCCCGGCTGATATTTGGTTCCAAAATTTGTCTGAATACAACCAGTTAACATTATGAACAAAACGAGAAAAGTGGTCAATCCTTTGCTTGTTAAACCGCACACATCTTATTAAGAGATGTTTTACATTCTGTTGGGCACATGTATCACAGAGATTGCAAACGCTATCCTTCAATGGCCCCTTGTTCCTGATGTTCAATAGGACTTGTCTAGTGTATAAGTTTAGGCAAAACCGTAGGGGATTAACCCTGCATCTTGGATTCAGGAACCTTCTCAAGTAGGGCAACAAATAACCTAGCGGTTTGTCATTTACTGTTGTAATCCAGTCAATTTGACGCATGGATTTTTTTAGCTTCAATGGATTGTCCATCAAATCTATTTCTGAGGAGTAACATTTGGTGATTATGCCTAATGCGTCATGTTTCAATTCACGTAGGCAGACATTGGTATTTCTTGTCATTAGACCAGCTATGTCCTCATAAAGGGAATTTTTAACAGCGGTTATGATTGACCTGTATAACATGATCCTTCTCAATTCTGCATACAATTTTAAAGATTGCAGACCCAACTCGTACCTTAGCCTAGCCATGGGAAGCGATTGTGGTAAGTTAAGTACTTGTTTCTAAAGTGAACCCAATTGATCTTAAAGGCCAATTATTCAATTTCAATTCCATACATGAGAATAGGAATTACCTTACCCTTATAGAACTTAATCAAGCGTAAGAGTGTGAATCTGCAATAAGCACAGAGGATTTTTTTCATTTGACAAACAAGTTGATTAACCTTGATCCCTATATCGGTTTCTAGCGCTGTAATTGAGGGATTTGATCTAATCATAAAACCCAGGTATTTTATTTCCTTTACTACAGGAAGGGTCTGGTCTGCCAACTTCCATTTGACGCAACCTGTTCTTTTCTTCTTTTAATGATTGTAGGTCATGACGAAAGTTTGAATTGGATTGATGATAAGGTCATTCAGAAGGGAGTAGTTTTCGAAAGCTACGATCAGATGCTGTATACCTATAGGGGTACGATCTAAAAGGACCACGTCGTCTGCGTAGGCCAAGAAAGTTACCTTAAGGTCACCAATTCTAGGCGGTGCCATCGAATGTGGTGCAAGTTTATCCCACAGGTCAGCCAGAAAAAGGTTAAAAAAGCATGGTGCAACAATACATCCCTGTCTTAAGCCTTTAGCAGTGGGAATGGGAGAGGACAGGTCACCTGCAAAATGCAGTTTTACCTGTAGCATAGTTTTATTATGTATGTGAATTAGAATAGCCAAGAGACCAGCAGGGATTCCCCATATATTGTCAAAAGCACCAGACAAATCTATCCAAGCCCCGAAGAGACGATAATCTTTGTCTTGATTAGTGTTTAGGATATTAAGGACCAGGCCATTTAATGTCGTAGACAGTCCCTTCTAGAAACAGGTCTGGAACTTTGAAATTATGTTTGCCTGGTCCGCCCATTTCACCAGGTCCTTTAGAATGATTCTTGCAAATATTTTGCTCTCTGCGTCCATTATGGTAATGGGGAGATAGTTAGCTGGGTTCCTACAATCACCTTTCGTATAGATAGGGATTATGATTGCTGTGCGCCAGGACTCAGGGCATTCATGTGTTTTTATTATGTTGTTAAATAGGTTAAGAAGGATAGAGGTCCAAAGTCCCACTGCAGATCGTAACATATTGTTTGTGAGGCCATTTGGCTCAGCAGCCCTCCATCTCGACGAGGTATGTATAAGGCCTTCAACCTCGCTTTCTGTAATTTTGAGTTCCCACTTCAATTTAGAGGTTAGTCCACAACCACATGAATTAGTTTCCTCAAAAATTCAAGTGAAATATTCTGTCCAAGTCGATTCCATAAAGCAGTTCGACTGGACTGAGACTTGGAATTGAAGCTGCTGATTTATAATGCCCTAGAAATTATCAAGTTGCCTTCTGATACTGCTTTAAGCATGGACAGTCCACCCAAATGGCTTCTCCCGAACTTTGTACTCTTCCACCAATTTCCCTATTGGTTACGGAGTGATCTTTTTTCTCGCTGGAATGTCCCCAGATGTAGCCCTCCCTTGCCAACCTCCTGATGTTACTGCACAGAACTCTTTTAAGCTCCACAGTCTCTAAGTTGCAACTATGGGGGTGAGTTTTCCTTATAAAACCTTGTTTAATAGCAGGCCCATTAATGTCCCAAAGTAGGTCAACAAAGGATTTAGGCTCATAGAATTCCTCTAGGACACTCGAGCCCATGAATCAATTTTCCAGTTTGGCATTAAGATTAACCCCTCTTCGCCTAAATGTGACTAAACGGTTCTCACCCTGATTTACCAAAGATGTTTGGGTGAATTTTGAGTTAGGGAGACTACATTCATATTGGCCAAAGACTGTCGATAGCGGGATATGATCGCTTGTGCCAATGTCAACAGCCCACAACTCCTAACATTCCCTGAAGAGGGGTTCAGACATTATTACGTAGTCGATAGTGGATGCAAGCGCTCCACTTCTCCACGTTTTAGAAGGCGGAATATCACGGGGGATACAGCCATTTGCCATGCAGAGATTCCATTACTCAAATAATTACGCCATGTATGACCATTAAGCTGTGAAGTACTAGCATAAACCTTATCTGAGCATCCCCCAACATAACTGGAGTTCAAGTCACCCGCCACTAGCACATTGTCATCTGGAAAAGTGGAACTTTTAGTCAGCACTATATCTGATAAATCCTCAAGAAAGCCCTCCAATTTGGAGTGCGCAGGGCTCCAGTATAAATTGATAAATACCACAGATTTACACATATGTTGGTCAGAGAAACAAATCCTAACTTGCAAGATGCCTAATCTTTTCGAGGGGAGTTGTTTTATAGACCTTGCCAGGATGTTACGAACCGCAACCAGTAGCCTCCCTGAGGGCCTACCCCCATTCATATTGGTTGCGAACAGATTTAGGATTGTAAAGCCGTCTAATTTTAACAGCTTCTTTAACCATGTCTCCTGTAAGCGGATCAAATCATGGTCTTAATAAATGTATTTCCTCATTTTTTCAGTTTTAAAGGTAATGGAGCCCCGCGTATTCCAACACACACATTTCAATATCGCCTCGGCTAAAGCAACTCTTCCACACCATTCAGCTTCTGAAAGACCTCAGTAAGGATTCCCGGTAGCAGTGACCAAATGTTGTTTTTCTCACCCCCCTGTTCCTTCCTCCCACCTCCATCAGCCAACCCATTTAAGGCTTCTATAACACCCACTGACTTTTTCTGTCTAGGGATTCAAATCTTCCTTCTGATTTAGAGTGTAAAGACTGTAACCTTTGATAACCAGGGATTTGGGGCAATGTAGCTGACACTTCCAGACCTAAATCTTTGAATTCTATTCCTCAATTCAACATGGCCTGCACTGCCAGTTGTGATTTCATAACTACCTCCACTACATTAGTGATCTGGTCGTATGGAAAATGTAGACGGTCAATGTCATGCGAGGCCAGTAGAAATATGTCTGGAATTTGTCTAGTTACGGCAGGAATATTGCCCCTATCCAGGCTGGCGTGACCCTAGAATGGATCAATTATTCTCAGGCAAATTCTAGGAATAGCGAAGGGACTCGAATCCTTCATAAGATGTTGTTTTGGACCCTCAGCCTAAGAGACTTTCTCTGAGGGCTTACCCGGTGCTCCCTGAGTCTGCATATTGTCTTGTTTCCTAGACATGGCCACACCATCATCTTTCCCCTTGGGGTTACCTAACGTAACGGCAGAAGCATTTGGATCCAGGCTGATTTTGTCCGTACTTCTCCTCTCTTGTACCTGCTTGGCTGTTTCTGTCAGAAAGATTAGGGCCAGCCATAGAGGAGCCTTCTTTACTTCATTTGAATTATCAGTTTGTAGACCCACACTGATTTTAGTGATTGTAAGTGAAGGATGGTTGTTTTGCTTTAAGGATGATCCACTTCCGCCATTCCCACCTGAGCCTACAAGGTCTTCCTTCATGTCCACCTGCTGAGAAAAAGGTTAGTTAGGCATGTCTGTTACGGCCCTGCTGGAGGCTTTATTGAGGGCATTAAAGAAGTTCCTTTTCCCCCGAGTTCTTTTGCTTTGACTGTTTGATGTTCTTAAATTTCTGTGTCTAAGGGTGGACACTTCATTGGGAACTTCTTTAGATAATTGACAGGGCTTTTTTTTCCTTCCTTTTGCCTTCCTCACTTTACCGTCCACCCAGCCTTCTTTTTCGCTAACTGTTGGAACATTCTATAGGTGCTCGGACAGTGGGGAGACAAATGGAGCGTGGTCCGGGGCAAATCCTTGTCCCAAATTTTCAGGTAATTTTGAACCACTTCATCTGAGCTCTTTCGCAGCATTTAGTGATGGCAACCCTGTAATGAGCCAACCGTATAAATTCTTCTAGTGTTGATTGCGAGAGTGGAGTGTCATCCATTGGGAGAGATTTGTGCACCCCTGTCATGCTGTGGTGATGCCCCATCCTGGGCTCAGCCCATATAGTTTTTAACTCTAGCTTTGTTGAAAGCAATTCCTGTTCGAGCACCGCCATATGTAACTTATTCTCTTTACACATCGAAGACTAGTTATAACTTTCTTCCTTTAGGAAACACAAATCCTTGCATTACAATGAATTTAGTAGACAACTAAGGCTGACCATTGAGGACTCACATGTCTCCACCACTTGGTTAGTTCCAAGAGAGTACCCAACTGAGTTTGTACCTCAGTCCTCAATAACTCAAAAGCACTCACCAAGGAGTTGAGTACAAAACTCAATGCTGTTGGTGTGGGGTTTGACAAAGAGCCATTATGTGCAGAGACACCTGCGGACTGATTGAGCTCTTCATTACGATCCTCCTTGGTGGGCCCGCTAAGCTGCTGACCCCCAGACATGGACGGTGAAGCACCACTGGCCATTGGGTCACATGTACCATTAATGCTATTAGATCTCAGCGCCACGTCACCTATGCCAATTTCAGCAACGTCTGTTTCCGGATGCATTTGCAGTTGGTCCAAGATTCTTCCTTCACTAAGGATACTATCATTTAGTGATATCCTTTTATTTGACATCCCCTTAGTAATAATACATTTCATCGAGGAAGTGGAGAGCATATAATCCAAGTTATTTCTGACTGCTGTACCCAGGGGATGTTTCCCAGGACAGGGACTAGAGGTCGAGGGTGTTTGATTGGTACGTAGTTGTGCACCTCTTGAGACGGGTCATCAAAAGATTGAGACATTATGCATGAAAGAGGGAAAGTCAGAATATGCCTACCGTCCCGAAAGACCCTCCAACAGGAAGAAGCACCAAAGACAATATGGCCGCCATTCATATGAACTCAGACCAATTCCTACGATGGACAGCTATCACAGGAGGTACCCTCCCAGCAGGCTCTAAAACCCTACAGCAGTACATACCTTACCCAGAGTGGACGAAGAAGCACAAGATGGAGCTGGAGACATTTACATGGACAGAATCGACTAAATCACCAAGACGCCATGCCGTGAGTCATTAGAGACACCAAGACGACATAGCCTTGTTGGACATGAAGCACACATGCTACCCACACACTCTGGACACTCACACCCCTAACTACACAAAGAACACAGGTATACAGCTCTGTGAGTTATAGGACAGTGAAATAAACATACTGTCTGCACGTTTATTATTTTGCCATTAGGCTTGCTACAGCACCGTGGTAACACAAGAAGCAAGAAAGGCTTGTGTAAATGCTTGCAGTTACTTACATGGAAATAACCCTGTGGTATGACAGGAGCACCCAAGGGACCTGTCATCTGTGACTCACTAACCTATGGACACTATGGAAGATGCATATAGTAGAAGCCAGGCTATGGCATTAGGAAATCTAGTAGGCCACAACGGACCCAGAGAGACCCCGAGCCTCACTGAATGCTATGCAAGCAGAACTACTGTGGCAGGAACAAAGCCACTGCCAAGGTCACAATGTTGCAAACGACATTTCTCACAATGAACCAAAGTAACATCGGCTGCAGGAGAAGCGCACTCTCCGACAAAATACAGAATAATTCAGAGCCCCTAGCTCACAAACATGGTCTCCAATGAGATCCCACATCTCTGACACAAGATGTAATCTACACTGGCTCCCTGGAGCCAACCGTATCTCACTCAAAACTCTTGCCCTAACTCATGAGGCCCTGAACAATCTGGCCCCTGCATACTTGACCAACCGATTTAAGCAACACACAGCTATCAGGCCTTTGAGGTCTGCACATATACATACACTCACCATACCTAGCTACAAGCTGCAGACAGCCGGAGGATCTAGTTTCCCTGTCCTGGCTGCTAAACTATGGAATACCTTACCCACCACACTCAGAACTGATCCTTCCTTCTACTCATTCAAGAAAAAAAACCAAAGCTACTTGAACTTGATGCTTCGCCACTTCCACTTAAGCGCATTGTCCTTCGGTAACTGTCCCTACATGTCGCTTTACATCTGATTCTTCCTATGCTACACTTGTAACGTGACCGTTATCTACAGTGCTGTTTCTGCTCATCTGTAATCTGATTGCTTGTAACTACGACTGACTGCACTTCTTGTAACGATATTGCCACTGCCTTATCTGTCCTTGCTCGCCTGAAATTTGACTTGTGTAATTTCAAACGAATGTATGTAACTGTTTTCTTATCATGCGCCCAGATGCCCCAGGGCAAGGTGCACAACAGAAATAAATAAAATACAAAAATACAAAAATACAAAATACGTGATCTGGCCGAGCTGAGGAGCTGCCAAGATTTGATGGCTGAGAAGAGCAACCCGTCTCACCAACTAGACAATCGCTGAAACAAAGTTGATACATGCACGTCACAGTTCTGCGCTGGGAAACGGAGCGCTCTCATGGCAGCTATGGCTTACACACTGCTATGATGCTGACACATAGTTACACCTTGCAGACACATAATTACACATGTACCATTCACAGGTGGCCAGCGGTCTGGGAACAGTGGTTGTCCCAGGCTTGGGGACTTGCGGTCAGCCAATCAAAACCAAGGACCCCAGGGGCAGATGACGGGGTTCACTGGCAAATCATGGGGCCTTCTCACTGTAACATTTTCAAGGTAACAGTTTTCGGGGGAGAGTCCAAGCATAACACCTGACACAGTCTTGTCCTGTAACATCATGTCTCTATAGGCTCCTATATGGGACCTACCACTCAGCGACCTATCCCGAGTGGATGTAGGTTTTTGGGGAAGTTTTCTGAGGCTGACGCCAATTGTGACATCACAGGTGGGATCCCTGTGGTTTACTGGCTATGATAAACCTCAGTAGTACCTTGCCTCTTGTGTGGACCTGGAATTCTTGATTAGGCAAATGGAAGGAGTAAGGCCTTCCACGAGTTCGCACCTGCGGGCTCCCAGCACGGCTCGGCCTGCCTGACAGACCTCTTTGGGAGACTCCTGCAACATGGTATCAGCTTCAAGTGCCCTTAAATCGTCCTTACAAGTCAGGGACCCGCTGCTTAGATTGTAGCAGGTTGGCATTGACCCACATAGTGAGGGTGCCCCCAGCAAATCCTGCCAAATGGGCTAATCACTTGCTCAATGTATTCAACTGATACCCAATAGCAGGGGTGTTGCTAGTTCTGGAAAGGATCAGGGGCTAAGCTAATGTCAGGACTGGCGGGACTCGGGGCTTGCTATATCCTTTTGGTTGTAGTCCCTGAGCTTCTATCCGGGGCTACAACCAAAAGACCCGGGGCTATAGCCCACTTACCCCCCCTAGCAACGCCTCTGCCCAATAGTGCTCAAACAAATTAAGAAGTAGAAAGGCAGATGTATAAATGGACACATGGGGCGTCGACAATAATAAGAAGGCTAGTCAAAGCGAGGTAGCGCATCATGCAATGGTAGTGTTGTTACCTGATGTCCAATATTCAACGTCCTTGTCATTCTATTGTTTTATTTAGATGGGTTGTGTCTTGTTATTTATGTCTTAATGTTGTGAGATAGATCAGTGTGAAATTGCCACAGAATATATATGAATGTGTCCATATGTATATAGGGAATATTACTTTAGAAATGTAAGTCCTATATTGTACAATTTATGCTATAACAAACTATTCTTCTGATGTATTTGCTCGGACAGTGTGCATAAGAAAACATATTTTCGTAACTCCAACCCAATTATATTAAATACAATTTGTATTTCGAACATACCCTTTTGTGATCCAAATGTCACTTAGTGTGAATGCAGGAAGTAGATTTTACTTTGTAAAAGAAAGTTGTCCTGCGAGGAGCTACGTATTATAAAACTGCTTTGCCAGTTAGCCATACCGAAATCTGGCACTACTCTGCTGAAAGAGCTAAATAGTTTGGAGTTCCTCTGTGGAAAATGAGCATGGTACAATCCGACCATAGCATTCTCACTGAACCTCTGGTATCCTGCCAGACAGTGCTAACTCAGCACAATTGCTAACAGGACCTAAAGGAATCTGACCTTACGGTGTTAATGGCGCATAATGGAACCCAGTACTAGTCTACCACCAGGGCCTAATGGAATCATGCATTTCTCTGCGAACTTCACGTAATGGAACCTAGCTACACCAAGGTAACTGGACAAAATAGAATCCAGACCTTCTGATCTAACTGGGAATAACTGTACTGCGTATTGCTCTGCTAACAGTGCATCATGGGATCTGGCATTGCTGAGCTTACTGGGTATAATGGAACATGGCACTGCAATGCTAACTGAGCATTTCTCTTGCAATGGTGTGAGTATCCTGAAGTTCTAGTCCTTTAATGGCAACACATCAATGGCAATGCTAACTTGTGAGCACCTGGGCTTTTGGTGTGAAACCTGGAAATAGTACAAGAAGCTAGGCTTTTAATGGCGGTACCTGCTATGATAGCAATACCTGAACTATGAAGCAAGTACCAGAGCATATCAGTGCAATACCTGCCAAATGATGAGAATCCCCGGGGATATCATGACAATGCTAGCAAACAATTTGCCTTACTCAGGGAATCATTGGGAATTTTGCTCCAAAATACTTTAAAGCCTCGGAAATTATGCATATAGCCAGTCCACCGCTGCCTCTTTGGGGAGCCTTGCGCCCCTTCTAATTGCTATAAAAGGGAGAACTGAAGAAATAAATTCAAAGTGGGACTGAGGAGAAGTGAGGCAGACAAAGAATAGAAATAGTGACTGGCGCTGAGCAGAGTAGAGACAGATTATAAGAAACCAAGGAAAGGAATACAGAGTGGAACTGAGAAGAGAGTCAGAAAAATAGTGTAACTATGGAAAGAAATACAATTTTGCGTGGAGGAGAGCAGAGCGAGATAAGGTAAAACTTGGAAGAAGACCATGGTGTGGAATGAGGAGAAAACAACCCGACAAAGTGGAACTAAGGAAAGAAAGAAAGAGAAGAGCTCAAGAGAAGAGAGACAAATAGCATGTAACAGAGGGAGGGGCTATAGGGTGTGTGGAGGGGAAGAGAGGCAATTCGAGTAAAACTGAGGAAAGAAACCGAGCTGAACTAATGAGAAGTGACACGAATAATAAGAAACCGAGGAAAGAAATACAGAGTGAACTGTGGAAAGTGTCATGAAACAAAGAAAGGGTGGAACTAAGGAGAAGAAAGACAGATAATTCAAACCAAAAGACGTAAGCACCAAGTGGAACTGAGGGGAAGAGAGTCAGTTAAAGTGGAACTAAGCACATACATACAGAGTAGAACTGAGCATAGGAGAGCCAGACAGAATTCAACCGGAGAAAGAAACACAGAGTTGAACTAGAGGAAAGAGAGACAGATAAAGTGGAACTGGGGAAGGAAACATGGAGTGGAAGTGAAAAGACGGTAGACAAATAATATATAAACAATAAGGAACTACAGAGTGGAACTGTGGCAAGGGGTTCAACAGGGAACAGAAGCATAGAGTGGAACTGAGAATAAGAGAGCCAGATAGTAGGACAATGATGAAAGAAATACAGAGTGGAACTAGGGAAATGAGAGCCAGATAAAAGGGAATGGAGGAAAGAAATATGGAGTGTAAGTAAAAAGATGAGAGACAAATAATATATATAAAAAAGAAGGAACTACAGAGTTGGACTGAGGGGAAGGAAACCTGTTGAAGTGGAACCATGCAAACAATACAAAGTGGAGCTGGAAAGAAGAGAGACAGATACAGCGTACGTGAGGAAAGAAACTCTGAGTGAAAATGAGAAGAAGAGAGCCAGATGAAGTGGAACTAGTGAAAGAAATACAGGGTAAAACTGAGAAAAAGAAAGCCACATTAAATGAAACTGGAGAAAGAAACCAAAAGTGGAACTGAGAAGAAGAGAAACAGATACTAAAAAGCAAAGGCAAGAAATACAGAGTGCATAAAAGGATAGAAGCCAGAGAGAGTGGAACTATGGACAGAAATAAAGAGTGGAACTGAGGAGAAGGGAGCCAGATAAAGTGGAACTGAGGAAAGAAACTAAGAGTGGATCAGAGAAGAAGAGAATGAGATAGGAAAAGGCAAAGGAAGGACATACAGAGTGCGTACAAGGATAAAAGAGCCAGAGAGAATGGAACTATGGAAAGGAATACATAGTGGAGCCAATGAGAAGGTAGCTAGATGAGAAGAGCTAATACAGGAAATACAGAGTGGAACTGAGGATAACAGAACCAGATAAAAGTGGAACTGAGGAAAGAAGCCAAGAGTGAAACTGAGAAGAAGAGCGACACATACTAGGAAACCTATTAAATATATACAGAGTGGAACAGAAGATAAGAGAGCCAGATACAGTGGAGGCTGGTAAGATAGGTAGAGAGGAACTGGAGAGAAGATATGCAGATATATAGAAACTAAGGAAACAAATACACTGTGGAAAAGACAAGAAGAAAACAAGATAAAGTGAAACTAAGGAGAAAGTGACCAGTTAGAGTGAAGCTATGGAAGTAAATACAATGTGGAACTGAGAAGAAGATAACCAGATGACCTGGAACTGAGGAAAGAAACACAGAGTGGAACTGATGGGAAGAGAGATGGATAATAAGAAATGGAGAACAGTCACAAAAGAGTAGAACTGATGAACCAAATAGAGAGTGAAACTGAGGAGAGGATAAATAGATCATTTGGCGCTAGGGAGAACATAGGAGAACTTAGTCTCGGGAGGATAGCTCAGGGGCAACGTGCTCATCTTGGAAGGAAGCAAGACGACGCGGAGCAACACAGGTTCGATCCCTGGGTCCGCACTTAGAAACCTCTGGGTATTTAGAGCGTTATAAGAGAGGAAGAGAGCCAGATAAAGTGGAAAGAAATACAGAGTGGAGCTGGGGAGAAAAGAGACAGACAAAATGGAAGTGAGGATAGAAATTCAGAGTGCGACTGAGAAGGGTGCCATATTAAATAGAACTGGGTAAAGAAATATAGAGTGGAACTGAGGATACAAGAACCGGATAAAGCAGAACTGGAAAAACAGACACATAGTGGAACTCAGGAGAAGAGAGATAGATACTAAGAAACTGGTTAAAGGCGCGGGGGATTGGAGTGTCATGTAAAGTGGAATTATGCAAAGAAAAACAGAGTGAAACTGCAGGAAGCCTATGAAAAGAAACTGAGAAAAGAAATACAGAATGGAACTGACGGGAAAAGAAGAGAGACAGATAAAGTGGAAATGAGTAAAGTAATTCAGAGCAGAACTGAGGAAAAGAGGCCAAGATCAAGCTGAACCGGGGAAATAAATATAGACTTGAACTGATAATAGGAGAACCAAAGAGAGTGGAACTGGGGAAATAAACCAAGAGTATAAATGAGGCGATAAATGACAGATACTAGAAAACTGAGGAAGACTATTCAGGGTGGTAGAAAGGATAAAAGAGCCAGATGAATTGGAACTATTAAAAGAAATAAAGGGTGGAAGTAAGGAGAAGGCAGTCACAGAAAGTGAACGTAAGGATATAAATACAGAGTGGAACGGGGAATAGGATAGACATTATTGTTGAAACTAAGGAAAGAAATACAGAGTGAAACTGAGGAGAAGATAACCAAATAAAGTGGAACTGGGTACAGAAACAGAGAATGGAAGTGAGTTGAAGAAAGAGATGATAAGAAACTGAGGAAATAAATGCAGAGTGAACAGACGAGAGACGAGTAACAAGAAACTGAGGAAAGAAATATAAAGTGGAACTAAAAAGACAGCCAGATAAAGAGAAGCAAAGGAAATACCAAAAGAGTGGAACTGAAGAGATAAGAAACATATGATTAGAAACCGAATAAAAGTAATACAGAGTAAAACTGAGAAGCAAGTGAGATGAAGAGTAACAGAGGAAAGAAATCCAGAATAAAACTGGAGAGAAAAGAGTCATAAACTAGAACTAAGGAAAGAAATATAAATTCGAAATGGGGATAAGATAGCCAGATGAAGAGAAACTGAGGAAATTACAAAGTGGAACTGAGGAAAGCATTACACAGGGGAGCTCCGGAGGCGAAAAGAGAAAGTTAATCAGACACCTTGGAAATAAAAATAAAGTGGAACCAAGGAGCAACTAGATAGACCACGAGCAACAAATGAGAGAAACATAGTGTCACTGAAGCTAAAAAAGACATAAAGTAGAACTCAGGAGAAGAGAACCGGATAAAGTTGGAACTAGGCAATGAAATGCAGAGTGGAAGAGAGATACAGAGAGATACAGATAATAAAAAAGCAAATAAAGGACGACAGAGTGGGGCACAAGAGAAGAAAGCCAAATAAGGTGAAATAGAGGAAAGAAGTGACGCATGGAACTGAGATGAGAGTCAGAACAAGTGGAACTGAGGGGAGAAATGCAGAGTGGAACTGTGGATAAAAAAAGCCAGATATTGAGACACTGAGGTGAGAGAAACTGATGTGAACTGATGAAAGAGACAGGCAGTGAGAATGGGGGATAGAAAGAAAGACAAAGGGGAAGAGACAGATCCAAATTGAATAGAAGAAAGAGAGAGAGTGGAACTTAGATGATGATACAGAGCAAGGTCATCTGAGGGGAAGCAAGACATCACATAATGCAGGGTTCTGTACCCCTTGGGCCTGTAGATGTTTTGAATTAGGCGCTCTATAAATAAACAAATCAATCAATCAATCAATAATTCCCCTCACTCCTAGCCTGCATAGTCAACAATGAGAAAGCACGGGAGCCATAGTCCAAAACACCCGAAGAGCAGCAGGTTGCAGACCATTGGCCTAAGAAAAGAGAGCGCAACTACAGAGAAGGGACAGGCTCTGTCTGAGGAGAGAGACTGCCGGGGTGGTTCACAAGCATGAAAAGGCAGATACAAAGAGGGAAACGGAGCAGTAGAAAGTCCTGGGAAGATTCAGAATGGAGCTGATACTGTGCTCCTGAGGAGAGAAATACTGTACGGAAATGGGGAGAAACGAGACAGGGAATTACAACCTGAGGTGAGAGAGACTGATGGGAACTGAGGTAAGGGGGAGGGGCCAAAAGAGGGCAGGAAGGAAGAAAAATGGACAAGGGAGGAGAACAAGGGAGCGCTTGATCAGAACCCAGGGGAATGACCTAGGTGTAAGTGCCAGCAGACATCCAAAGAGAAGGATAATAGCCTGGCACACGAGAAGAGGCGGAAACAGGAAATGAGAGGTGGCTTGCGACTGGTGAGACAATCTGGGTGTATGGGTGGCAAAGATGGTGAGGTGACTACGATTGAGAGAGAGAGAGGGGGGAGAGAAAGAGAGAGGGAGATTCAGGTAGTGTTTACAGAAGCATGGGGCAGATGGAAACCGAGCATTCAATAAGGTCGAGAGTTAGAGGGGAGGATGAAAAAATTGGGAAAGAGGAGAGGTGAAAAGACAGAGGTCGGGGAGACCTGGGGAGAACCCAGGAGAGAGGCGTGCAAAGTTGGTATGGAAAAGAAACCACGAGAGAAGGAAACGAGGAGTCAGAGAGGAACCGCACAGAAGAGAGACCAATATGAGAGAGGAAACCAGCTAGCAAGAGGGATGAGGACGCTACAGAAGTTAGGACTTGGGGGCGTGTGAGACAGAGGGGAACTGGCGAGAGCAGATATACACGCATGTAGAGTGGCTGGGGGCAAGGTGGGCGAACGGCCAAGTGGCGGGAGTGTGGGGGCAAGGTGGGTGAACGGCCAAGTGGTGGGAGTGTGGGGGCAAGGTGGGCGAACGGCCAGGTGGCGGGAGTGTGGGGGCAAGGTGGGTGAACGGCCAAGTGGCGAGAGTGTGGGGGCAAGGTGGACGAACGGCCAAGTGGCGGGAGTGTGGGGACAAGGTGGACAAACGGCCAAGTGGTGGGAGTGTGGGGGCAAGGTGGGTGAACGGCCAAGTGGTGGGAGTGTGGGGGCAAGGTGGGCGAACGCCACAGACAAGTGGCGGGAGTGTGGGGACAAGGTGGACGAACGGCCAAGTGGCGGGAGTGTGGGGACAAGGTGGACGAACGGCCAAGTGGCGGGAGTGAGCAAAGGAACGGGTCCCTTCTGCAATGTCTTCCATTTTCTTCTCTTTGAACAAAGCAACTTTCGCTTCAGGTGCAACTACTGCAAGGGCTCTTGGAGGGGTTGTCTTGCCAAGTCGAGAAATTCTAAAAATGCGCATGGGATGTTGTCAACAGTGATATTATATGTAGATATTATATGTAATACCTTTGTACAACAGTGTCACACTCAATTTATAATCGCACAAGTTTAATGATAACAAGTGGCACAATTTCCACTTTGTTTTCAAAAACACAATGTAAGGGGATGAAGGAACCCCCTGTCTTTTTAATTAAGTCCCAGGCTATTATGCAAGTCTATGCAAAAAGCACGAGCATACTCCTCCTTGGCACATAAGGGGTTAATGTAGCACAGTACGATTGTCAAGGCTGCCCCTCTTCCCCGATTCACCCCCAGTAAGACACTTTTGCAAATGCTCTTTTTTACCTCCAGACTAGTATAGAAGCTATGTGCAAAGTATTTGTAGACACCTTTGGGTGAGCAACATTGGACATGGGCAAACGTGAATCCCATCATGATTCCTAGATGCATTATACAGTGTGGGTGTGCGTCTCCACTCCTGCATGCATCCTGCCCTTTAAGCAGAGCAAGCCCTCCCTACAGACTCCTTCTGCCCACGCAGGAACTAGAAAGCAGCACTTAACAAGGCCCTGCACATGGTTTTCCTGCTTATCGGCGCATCAGGAAGCCGCTTGAAGAGATTGGCTTCCAAGAACTTATCCAGTAAAATGAAGTGGCATGCTTTAACAGTCAAAGGAACTCTCCAGGACTGTGCAAATGGTTCTAAAACGAGTGGAACTATTAACAGCGAACATTAAAAGCAGCGGAACTCGGGACCCATTAGTTCCCGGTCACTTCAGACCCTGCAGGTGATCGAGGAGAGAGAGAGAGAGAGACAACACAGCGAGGGCAAGGGAAATAGAAGGGCCTTGAGGATGGAGGAGAAATCAAAGCGACTCAGATGAATTCCTTTGAAATTTGTGCACTGCTCTGCCATGCCTATATGGGACTCCTTTCAAAAGTATGAACATATTCAGCTGTGCCATTCCTTTCTTTATGAAGCAGCATCTTGGTGACTTATAATTAACTGTGTTGCCCTTTTCTTAAAGTGCTGAATTTGAGAGATTACGTTTGTGGGTGTAACAAAGAGCACTTTAACTTTCTGGTGTTAAAGGCCTGATTTTAATATGCTATAAGTAGTGAGGTCTTGACCATCTGATCTACATCTCTGCTTTTGCCTATCCATTGGGATGTAGTCTTTCCCTCTGGCAAAATCAAGTGTGGTCTGCTTAGCATGCCTCCTTTGTAAGAGAAATTAGGACATGCAAATAGTGCAGAGAGCAGCTGGATAGAACAAAAAAGATATGCACAAAAACACTGGACATCTGCTGACTTCGAAAACGTAGAAATATGTGTTTCAAATATGTCTCTGCTTTGGGGACTGCACTTCCCCTCTTATCCTCCTCTTTTCTAACGTGTGTTTAATTGGGCCCACTTTCCCCTAATAAAGCAACAGTGATAACCGCCATTTAATTTTCACGTTCACAGTCTGAAAATGTCAAGATGGGAATATATGGTATATGGTTGCAAACACTTTGATGTTAGGGTGTGTGTTTCGAAAAGTAAAATGAGCATGAAGCAAAGTGTGCAACATGTACTTAGTGATTCAAGCATACAATCCCTTAATAACAGACCTATTTCTCAAATATAAAGAGATGTGGTCATTCGTATGCTCCCAACATTTTCGATGATGTTATGCAGAGCAGCCAAGGACCCTCGTTGATGCTATTTGTCCCAAAATGCATGTTCAACACTTTCCATTTTGGACTAATAATGTATATGGTTATTCAAGGTTTTGATACTGTGCTTTGTTCAGGAAGACAAGTGTAGCAATCTTCTGACTTCAATATATACTGGAAGTGAACATGAGAAATTAACATTGTATAACTTAAAAAATAGCCAGTTTACATTAGTACAATTAAATAATTTCCTTTTTTAATAGCTTTTTTTGCAGAGAATACACACCATTTTTCTGTCAATGTGTTCTTACTTCTTGGCAAGTGTTGTGTTTAGATTAACACCACTGATCTGTTTCTTCTGTGAGCACCAAGACAATGCAGTTGTTGACCTTTGTCAGAAACGAAGCACCACACGCAAAACCTATCTGCATCTCCCTGACCTCCCCTACATAGACCATGTGCCCTTGGTGTAATTGTGACAATCCTGACACTCAATGACAATGTATGCATTCATATATTAGGCTGGTCCCCACACAGGGTGGGTGGAGAGGTGGAGGAGGCTGATGTGTCTTTCATTACTGCTCTGATTCTACTTTTAACCATTAAAGACAGCACCTCCTCCACCCCACCTAAGATCTCAGTGATTTTTCTCTGGTTGCGCTGCTCTCAGCAACAGCTGGAGTGGCTCTAGCAAATGTGCACCTGACAATATGATTCTCAACTACAGAGAGATAGATAGAGAGAGAGAGAGAGAGAGAGAGAGAGAGACAGCCATATAGAGTGGGACCAAGAGAGAAAGATAGAACAGAGAGATAGGGGGACAGAGAGAGAGGGGGAAGAAGGGGAGCAAGAGAGAGAAAGAGAGAGAGAGAGAGAGAGCAATGGAAAGAGACAGACATGTAGATTGGGCCCAAGAGAGAAAGTTAGGACAGAGAGAGAGAGGGGCAGAGAGAGAGAGGGGACAGGACAGAGAGGGGGGCAGAGAGAGAGAGGGAAGAGGGAGAGAGAGAGATAGAAAGAGAGACAGAGAGAGAGAGATAGATAGTGATGGAAAGATACACACATATAGAGTGGGACCAAGAGAGAACGATAGGACAGAGAGAGGGGGAGAGTGGAGAGGGGGAGATGACAGAACGATAACGAAATTAAATTGACCTCAAAACCATGGGCTGTTTGTCCCCATTCCTCGTCCCAGTTCTACAAGTATGGCTGGGATGAGAAAGAGCAGGATGAGGATTGCCAGTAAATAGGCTAGGCATGATTGCTTCGTCCCTCTTCTTCGTCCCAGTCCCTACTATTAGAACTGGGAGAAGGAAGAAAAGGGCTCAGAGTAAAAGGGATTACATTACACGTAGGGCTAGATAAAGGTGCAGCCAGTGCACTTACCTAAAATGATCAAACACAAACCAGAAGTGGCCGAACTACTTTGACCCGAGGGACAGCTCAAAAACTCTAGAGACACAAGGAGTAGCAGCTTTGCTATTATATCAAAAATAAAGAACTGCATAAACTACTCATACAGATCTTGACCCACGCTGGCCGAACTTGCCAATCCTGTTCCCAGTGCATGCGTTCCCACGAACAGGGAGTGTGCAGGGATGGGAAGCAACTTCCCTGGTGCAGAAGGCAGCATGCCAAGTCCTCTTGCACCTGCCGCAGCAGCTTCCCCTGTCCACTGGTGCAGCTAATGCTTAGCGGGCGGCGCCTCCCATCGCCCGCCCGCCCAGCCTGCAGGGCGGCTCTAGAGCAAGCAGCCCACTCTGGCACGTTCTATTGTTCCGCGAGTGGGTAGGCAAAAACCGGCTTGGCAGGTGAGCAGCCAGCCGCCTCCTCGTGCCAGCTGGTGCCAACGATGCTCCTGACTCCTGCGGCACTGTGAAGCCTCTCACTGAAGTTAGGCCCGAGTCAGACCAACATCTCCTGCCACCCAACCAGCTGGCCTCCCAAGGGGCAGGGAACTGTGGGTATTAGTTAACCTCTTGATGTCAGGGTGTCCTCCTAGAGGTGACCATTGCATGTCACCCATGCCCCTGCGGGTGCAATAATGGAATGTGGGGGGCAGGTAGGGAAGAAGTGATAGGCATATACCTGGGGTGCCGGCGCAACCCAGATTTTAGTTCCAGAAATCAAAGTAAATAGAGAGTATTTAGACTAAGCGGCGACCACTGTCGCAAACAGTGGAGAAATGACAGGGAAACACCCTGGACCAAGGGGATGAACCGCGCGGTGCCGCCTTATCCTTTGCCAGAAATTATGCTTCGCTGCTGTTGCAACCTTCGTCAGTCATATCATGAGTGTCAGTAGTCCCACTCAACGATAATCTTTCATAGCCTTTTCTCTAAATAAAAGAGAAATCTTTAGTTGGGAGAGGATATGGATAACGTCCAATGTATTTCAGACATAAACAAGTTCTTCTTCGGGGACCACATTCATCTTCTTCGTCAATATCCAGGAAACACGTGGAAGCCACTCTTCCCTTCCTGGTCTCGAGTACTCATTCAGTTATTCGGTATTCAGCGAGGCCCTCAGTCTGGGGAGGATAGCTCAGGGGCAACGTGCTCGCCTTGGAAGCAAGATGACATGGAGCAACACAGGTTCGATACCCAGGTCCACGCTTAGAAACCTCTGGGTATTAAGTGCGTTATAAATAAGCAATCAACTGAAGGCAGCAGGCTACCGCACCAGTTTTTGCTGAACCAGATCCAAGCTGTGAACGAGTTCTAGAACCGGGGCCATGGGCAGCGGCTTCCACCTGTTTCCTGGACACTGATTAAGAAGATGGATGTGGTCCATCTCCCATAGGCACGTTATCCATATAGTTTCCCAATTAAAGATTTCTGTTTTCTTTTGAAATCGAAAAGACTATGAAAGATTATCTTGCAATACTCATGATATGAGTGACATGGGTTGAAATAGCAACACATCATTTTTTGCAAAGGATGAGAAGTGGTATGTGCCACACCCTAACCATACTCTCCGTAGTATAATGCGCCGTCCCAGTTGCAAATGCCACAACATTGAGTGTGGGATATGTCTTTGCTCCGCCCGGGGGGCGAAACTTAACAGCTGACAGGCTCTTGAGTGAAGTTTAAGTGTGTGTTTGGTGCAAGCGTCTCACACTGCACACCAATGAGCACCATTTCACCAATGAGGCTTAATCTCTTCTCCTTTCCTCTTGCCCTGAGTAAAGAGGGCAAAGTGATCTAGCACCTCTGCCTTGTCGTTGTGTGCTGTGCGTGGGACCCTCCAGAATATTCAACTTTTGAAGGACAAGGAAGGTCCTTAGTTCTGTATTTGGGAGTCAAGGCCCAAGGACAGGTCTGTTGGGTCCAGACAGTACAGGGGAAAATGCGGGTAGCAGGATTTCTTTTCTCAGTGGTTGCAGCGGGAGCTCTCTGCATGCACTGTTTCCCCCGGCCGGCGTACATGGTGAATTTACTCAGGAGAGCGCATGGAGTCAGGCCGTTATATTCTGAATCCACCCAGTATACAAGGTAAGGGACTCACTCTTGCATTTGTGTTGGTGACTCAAGAACCATGAGTACTAGTATGAATGCTGAGTAGGTGAAAAGGGACGGACGTTCCCTTTCCGTAACACCAAGCAATATGGGTTTATGGGGTCCGTAACACTGACGGACATGCCCCTGTACCTAGCATGGAAGATGTGGGAGCATGTACTTGCATGGAAGAGGATATCAGCATTCCAGGCAAAGATCTACACTATGCTCCTCAAGAAGGGAACTTGCATGGAAGAGGATATCAGCATTCCAGGCAAAGATCTACACTATGCTCCCCAAGAAGGGAACTTGCATGGAAGAGGATATCAGCATTCCAGGCAAAGATCTACACTATGCTCCCCAAGAAGGGAACTTGCATGCAAGAGGATATCAGCATTCCAGGCAAAGATGTACACTATGCTCCTCAAGAAGGGAACTTGCATGGAAGAGGATATCAGCATTCCAGGCAAAGATCTACACTATGCTCCCCAAGAAGGGAACTTGCATGGAAGAGGATATCAGCATTCCAGGCAAAGATCTACACTATGCTCCACAAGAAGGGAACTTGCATGGAAGAGGATATCAGCATTCCAGGCAAAGATCTACTCTATGCTCCTCAAGAAGGGAACTTGCATGGAAGAGGATATCAGCATTCCAGGGAAAGATCTACACTATGCTCCACAAGAAGGGAACTTGCATGGAAGAGGATATCAGCATTCCAGGCAAAGATCTACACTATGCTCCACAAGAAGGGAACTTGCATGGAAGAGGATATCAGCATTCCAGGCAAAGATCTACACTATGCTCCACAAGAAGGGAACTTGCATGGAAGAGGATATGAGCATTCCAGGCAAAGATCTACACTATGCTCCACAAGAAGGGAACTTGCATGGAAGAGGATATCAGCATTCCAGGCAAAGATCTACACTATGCTCCACAAGAAGGGAACTTGCATGGAAGAGGATATCAGCATTCTAGGCAAAGATATACACTATGCTCCACAAGAAGGGAACTTGCATGGAAGAAGATATCAGCATTCCAGGCAAATATCTACATTATACCCCACAAGAAAGTATAGGAGTCCTGAACGAAATCACCCAAGAGAAAGTCCCCTTTCTCCAGGATTATCCAAATTTGAGGAACTGAACCTCCTCATTGCAGAAGCAGTATCCACAGCTATTAGAGAGGAGAGTGAAAGGTTAAAGCAGATATCAGAGACAGCACTAGAAATAGACTAGACCTCTAACATATACATTTTTATTTACATCAGGTACCAGCACGGAAACATATTCACATTAGAAAAATCACCACAAGCTGCAAATTAAGGCTCCCTTCGTACAACTTTCGAGGAGCAAAAAGTGAGTTTTTTCAGTTGTACAATTCGCACAATTCATAGAAACAGTTCTTTAATAGAGTTAGAAAACTGCACAAATCAGTATGTAAAGATATTCACAAAGTGGAGAAGATTAATATGTTTACTTTATGTCTCTTATGGATACGTTTAGATCATATATTTGAAATCCCTCCTGAAGAACCATTCAAACTAACGGAGAAACACGTGTCAAGGGAACACACTTAAAGGCACAATCGAATAATACTGATGACAACAACAGCATACTGAATCCATTCAAAATAAGAAGAAGCATTGACTAATATTGGGAATTTGAAATTAGAAGGACCTTATCTAAAGGCACAATTGAATTCACCATTGAAATTAACTGTATATTGAATGAACGCATGCAATTAATTAACATTACAAAATATTTGTAACTTACCAAGTTCATTACACATTGAAGTAAACTGATGAAGGTACGCATACATATGTAATGTTGTGCTCACACTTGGAGTTTGTACTAATCACCATATGTGTTAAAAGAATGTACCCTTTGTTAAAAGAAGAGGCCCTCTCTTTATACAGCAGCATTTAAGACCTGCTGACCTGGCAAGAACTTGTTTTTAACAGAAGAATTGTGTTTGGTCACTGTATGTCGAAGCATGCTGAGCCTGCTAAAACTATCTGCAGATTACGGGTGGGGGAAGGAATGAGTAGGCATAGCCTTGAGCACAGAGATACGGGCACAAAGGGGCACGAAAGAATGTGAAGACCGGGATAACAGGAAACCACAATAGCAGATGTTGAACTGTTGACCGTTGATGCAAAGTCATGACTGGGAGGAACCGCCTTTTGGTGGACATAATCTATGTGCAGCAATGTATGACAATGTAAAACAGATGGGTATAAAAGGACCACGATGTGCAGGGGAAAGGGCGGCACTTTGATGACTTGCTTTGCGAGACGGTTGAACTTGTGGCCCATTCGCGAATGCTTGTGTGTTAATAAAGCAATGTTTACTCAACTCTTTTCTGTTTGAGTTTTTATAGGGTCCCTCTTGTACTGGTTATGGTGACGGCGAGAAATCGCACCCACAATTTTGGTGTCAGAAGTGGGATGCGAAGGAGCGACAGTCCGTCACTGGGTGAGGAACGCCGCGGCGGAACGGGAGAAGGAATTGATCACGGGGCCCCAACAACTGAATCCGCACCTTTGATTGCAACCAACGCGTCATCCTTGTTTTTCCGGCTCCGTCGGCGGTGGAACAGCAGGCTGTCGCCCTTCGGGTCCGGAACACTCTGGCGGGACCCTTAAGATAAGTGGTATGGACGGATGCATGATGGAATAAGGAAATAATGATTCAGGGTTTGTGAAGAGGACGGTGGTAAGTCCGTCTATGAAGAAGTAATGTTGAAATGATGAGATGATATGTTAGATGTATTATTATTGTTAGCCAATAGGTGCATATTTGGGAAAGGTGAGTGTTTTAGGCAATTGCGGTATACCGCCAAGATGGGTCAAACGGCTTCCCACAAGGGAGGTATAGGCAAGAGACACTATGCCACCCTTGAAGGAACCCCTGCATTTGATATGTTGATTAAACATGGATTGAACTCGACATTGTTTTTAAGGGAGTGGTCTGAATATACAAAAGATTCGATTGAACATAATTGGCCAGATACCGGGTCCTTTGACATAGACCGCATATCCAAAATAGAAATAGAGTTAGTAAAAAGACGGGTTAGACCCGCACAGTTTGAGGCTATACGACTATGGAGGGTAGAAGCAATGCGCAGGCGCAATGCTCAGAATAAACAAAAAGCAAAGGAGCAGAAGAGAACGGTAAATCAAAAATTACATGATCTAGAGATAAAAGAGAAGGGTGAGAGGCTAGATCAGTTGGATAGACATATGATGATTAAGAACAGTGGGGGTATGTATCCTGCCGTGCCGGTGCCTCGATATGAAGATGTGATAGGGCTAGAAGCAGAACAAACAACGACTGAATTATTGTTTCCAGGAGCTACAGCTCCACCGGCAGACAGTGAGGGTGAAAGGGTGGAATTCCCAATGAAGTATGGAGACCCAGATAGGTTGATAGACCATAGGAGAACGACTACTGTAGAAAAGGATAGAGATGGAGACTTGCAAATCCTTATGACCGGGCTGTATGCCACACCCCTCAATGACAGCCTACGGGACCAATTGGGGCGTTTGACACCTTTGGAATTTAGGACAGTGGCCACTAAACTATATACCTTTCATGAGGGTAACTGTAAATTGAGAGGACAGAGTACTGCGGATCTGCCCTCAGCATATCAGGACGCTGTCGCATTACTACCAGTGACTGCGTCCAGTGTTCAGTTATGGGGATGTATGTCCGACATAATAGCGGAAGTCATAAGGGGCGGTGTTGAATGGGAGAAGGAAAAGAGGGCATGGGAAAGAGAGGTGAGGGAAAGAGAGGCTAAACTCAAAGATGCAGACCAGGCGGGCCAAAACGTAGCTAATCGTATGATAGCATCCATACACTCGCAGTCCATGTCCACCCTGGTGAGTCTGATGGAGGGCCTTGGCTGGCCTATACAAGTAAACGTAATTAAATATCTTCTTATTACGGTGGATGATATAGAAGAGGAAAAGGAGCCTAGATATGTGTCCCAGTGGAATAGGATTAAGACAGAATTGGATAAGAAACTGCTATCTAATATAAGAGTGGATGATTCTGGGGCGGAAGAATGGAGAATGGCTAAGGTGGAGAAACTGTTAAAAGATTATAAAAAAAATAAAAGAGAAAAACCTTAGTCACCAGTCCTCTGCTTCATCACCAGTGCAGGCCCTTGTAAGTGAACAAACAAACATGGAAAAGTTACTATCAATGCCAATGAGAGAGTGTCAACCCACCATAGATGCAGTTACTGGTAACATGATGCGCACCTATGTGTATGTCCCTTTATCCCGAATTGAATTAATGCATATCACCAAGTCCATCCCCGACCCCCGTATAGACCCGGCAGGATTCTACAAAGAAGTAGGAAAGTTATTCAGACCAGGGTTATTTACCGTAGAGGATGTAGATAACATATTGTTAGCTATTGTCCCAGAGGAGATATGGACCCCCTTTCGTGCCAAAGACAATGAAACAATAAAATGGAAAGATGTAATGGATGCGAGCAAAAATAGAAAACTGCATGAGGAATATCCTGAACCCCTAAGGGGGCATGGCATGGCAGTCCTGAGGGCTCTAGAAAAGGTGTTACCCCCATTTGATGTGAATGTGGAGAAACTGTCCGCTGTGATACAGGGTGCAAGTGAGGAAGTAGCACAGTACTTTCTGCGTTATGAAGCAGCATTCAAAGCGCACAGTGGGCTAGAGATAGGGTCTGAAACGGGCCAACGGTACTTTGCCACAAACTTTGTAGAGGGGCTCCACGGGCCAATTCAGGAGAACATTAGGAGGGCAGAAAGTACATGGATGACTAGAAACCCCCGGGATCTCCTCGAAATGGCTAGGTATTACGAAAGAGGGGAAAGAGTGAAGGGACAACAAAAGGCACGACAAGAGAAGGATTTAAAAACCAAAGTGTTGATGCAACAGTTGCATCAAGGGCCCCAAGGCAGGTATAACTACAATAATAATGGCCCGTCACAGGGCTATAGTAGCAACATGATAGGGGGCCAAGGGACAGGAAGAGGTACAGTGCAAGGAGGTGCGCTATATGGAAGGAGGGATGGGCTACCCCAAGATGTATGTGCCTTCTGCAAGAGACCCGGACACTGGAAATCCCAGTGTCCCCAGAGTGGTGGGAGAGGAAGGGGCGTACAGCCCCCTTCACAGACAACATTTGCCCCAGGAAATAGGACTGGTGGGTACGGCAACCAAGACAATAGAATGTTTAAACCCCCTCAACCCAATGCCTTTGACGGACAAGCAAGAGGGGATGTTCCCTGGCCGGCCCCGCCTCCCCCCAATCTACTCTATCAGCCACGACAAACGACACAAGTACAAGGTGTATGCCAGGGTGAAGAATGTGGAGAAGGGGTATACTATAACGATGATTTTCAGGATAACACAAGCGATATGTCCTGAGGATGCCGGAATGAGATAGCGGGAATGGTGCAGGTTCCTATAGACCAAAGGGGGCCTTATGCCTCTATTAGGATCGGCCCCCACCAAAACTTGAGATGTCTGGTAGACACGGGAGCTGGAAACAGTTCCGTGAATATCAGAGCCGTCCCCGCTGTCCCATTATCGGATAAAAGCAAGGTATCAGTTGGATTTGGGGGAAATCCAATAAAGACTCCTGTAAGTGAAATAGTAGAAGCGGAACTTCATGGGGTAAAATGGGAGAATGGGTGGCTGTTGACCAATCACTGCCCAGAAAACTTGTTAGGTATTGATGCATTAAAAACGCTAGGGGCCACAATATATTGCTCCCCCCAGGGAGTGAGAATGACCATAAGCAAACCTATGAGTATGATAGGAGTAATGCAAACCCTGCCCCCGGAACTCCAAGACATCCCGAATGAACTATGGGCCACTCATGAGAATGATGTAGGAGTGTTGGATGTTTCCCCAGTAGTAATCAAACTAAAGCCCGGTGCCAGGTTGCCCAGGATAAAACAATATCGCATATCACACGAGGGAGAGCAGGCACTATATCAAATAGTACAGGACATGATACGGTTAGGGGTGGTAGAGCCAACAAATGATAGCCCTTGTAACTCTCCGATCCTTCCAGTACACAAGAAAGGTGATGAAGCCGAACCCTATTGTTTTATTATTGATTTGAGAGAAATAAACAAAATAGTAGAACCCAGATATCCAGTTGTCCCTAATATTTCAAGTGTACTCACTTTAATTCCCAAAACAGCAAAATGGTTTACGGTAATTGATTTGAAAAATGCCTTCTTCAGCATTCCTATTGCCGAAGAAAGCAGGTACCTGTTTAGTTTCACTCTTCGAGATAGACAGTATCGATTTACTAGAGCCCCGCAGGGATATACAGAAAGTCCCGCCATATTCAGCCAAGCACTAAAAACACAGATGGATAACCTAGCCCTACCCGCTAACACTGCTCTGATACAATATGTTGATGATTTGCTATTATGTGCAGCCACCGAAGAGGAATGCCATTATGTGACCAGATTGGTGCTAATGCACTTAGCAGAGAATAAGCACAAGGTAGCCCTAGCCAAAAAGCAGTATGTAAAACAAAAGGTCCATTATTTAGGCTTTGAGCTGTCCGAAGAGGGGCGAACCCTGTCTACTGATCGCATTGCTTTGATACAGTCCATAAAAGGTCCAGACACGGCAAAGGGTCTCCGAAGGATAATTGGTGTTTTATCCTACTGTAGGCACTAGATTCCTGAATTCTCTGTATTGATCCAGCCCATGCTAAAAGCCTTAAAAGAAGTACAAGAAAACGGCCCATTAGAATGGACACCTGAGATGGAAAAAGCCCTGACAGCTATGAAAGATGTTCTATGCCACGCACCGGCCTTAGGCACACCTGATTATACTAAGAGATTTTGCCTTTTTGTTGATGAACAGGAAGGTTGCGCTGTGTCAGTCTTGACACAGGAACAAGGGGGTAAACAGAGACCATGTGCATATTTTTCTAGCACTCTGGACTCAGTAGCTCGAGGCCTACCCCATGCATGAGAGCAGTAGCTGCAGCAGCGACAGCCCTAAAACAAAGTGCAAGTATCATCCTAGGGAGTGAAGTAACAGTAAAGGTTCCAAATACGGTAGATGTTCTTCTAAATAGAGTGCATACACAGCATTTGACTACAGCTAGACTCACACAGTATGAGATGATCCTGTTTGCCAGTAATGTGAAAATTGAACGGTGTAACACTTTGGATCCAGCGACACTGCTTCCTTTGCCCACCTCACCTGATGACATTAGGCATGATTGTGTGATCCAAATGGAAGAACACACTAAGGGTAGAGCAGACCTGCAAGACACCCCGCTGGTTGATAATGAGGGTATATTATTCTGTGATGGTTCCTGTTTCAAACTGCCAAATGGGGAGACAACAGCAGGGTATGCTGTAACCACAGAGGAGCGGTTGATTGAGAGTGGGAAAGTGTGTGAAAAATCGGCCCAGGCAGCCGAATTGATTGCGCTAACGAGAGCATTAGTGTTAAGCAGCGGTATGAAAGTGACAATTTATACTGATTCAGCCTACGCTCATGGGGTGGTTTCCAGTTTTGGTAAACTCTGGGGAGAGCGTGGGTTTTTAACCTCCCAAGGTGATACTATTAAACATGCCCAATTGATTGCTGAATTATTACAAGCCCTTACGTTGCCCAAGATGGTGGCCATAGTGAAATGCCCAGCGCATAAAAGGACTCTAGATTATGTCACGCAAGGAAACTCCTTAGCCGACCAGATGGCTAAACTAGCTGCCACAAGGGACACTCGGTGGGAAGCCCGACAGCTCATAGTGGGGAGGGATGTGACTATGGAAGGGACGAAGGAGCGCGTAAAGGAAATCCAAGCAGATGCAACCATTGAAGAAAGACTATCTTGGCACAAGGATGATCAATATGAGGAGACGGTAGATGGGCTATGGGCACATACCAAAACGAACACCTGGGTACTACCTGACGCATACTTACCTGTGATAGTGAGTGTGGCTCATGGTCCAACTCACGTTAATGCAAGGACTATGGAAGAAGTTTTGAGTGCTGTGTTGTACAACAAAAGATTGGGAATGTATTGTCGTCAATGGGCAAAACAATGTGAAATATGTGTTCTATACAATGTGGGGAAAGGTGTACCAGCCCCGGCGGGCCACAGTAAGTTACCCACCTGCCCTTTTGAGGTGGTGTATATGGACTTTATACAGCTGGAGCCTGTAAATAAACATTCCTACTGTTTGGTGATGAGATATAGAGGGCACAAATAAGGTACTGAAGAACAAGCTGGCAAAGGCTTGTGCTGAAACGGGACTGAAATGGCCGGATGCATTGCCTATTGCATTATTGAGTATGCGTACTATGCCTAAGCGTACACATGGTTTATCTCCTTTCGAAATTGTTATGGGGCGTCCACCAAGTATTGGGACCCCCATATCACCTAAGAGATTGTCTGAGCAAGCATGGCCTGCATTACAACAGTATTGTATTGGGTTAACTAATAGACTGATTTCTATTAATGCACAGGTGAACGCAGTAGCTCCATCTCCTCTGATAGGAGAAGGTCACGACGTGCAGCCCGGTGACTGGGTTGTTATAAAAGCCTTCGATCGCACCAGCGGACTGCAACCCAGATGGAGGGGCCCGTTTCAGGTTCTCCTCGCAACACAAACTGCGGTAAAAGTTGATGGCAAATCGCACTGGTACCACGTGAATCATATTAAGAAGACGCTGCCACTATTGATTCCTCCAGAAAAAGGAACCGACAAACCGCAGGTTGCAAGTGTACTGCCAGATGCCAGTGACAGGTGTGCCCATCGCCTCCGATCCCGTGACGTGTATGTGCCAAGCAACGTGTAAGGACACTGTTTTGAACTTTGATCATTAGGGAGATGAACATTTGGACTCTCTTGTTGGTTTTAGCAGGATTGTGCCTTACTGAAGACAACGGGCTTGTAGCCTGAAGGGCCTCCGGCGTTCCCCTCATGGGACAGGCACTACGAGACGTGGGACAGATCGGATGAAGGTTTCCAGTGAGACCTACCACTATTAGAGTAATAAGGACACTGGTGCTTTAAATAGGGGATACAGCTATATCGCTAGGTTGCATCTGATACGCATACGTACCTATAATTGAGCCACTTACTGAATTATGTCTGCACCCGTATATGCTGGTTTAATCCCTGAGCAGATAAATGTATGCTCCACAAACACAGAAGGTAAGAGAAAAACACCACATTGCACCACAAGGAACAAAATCTTATTTTTTGTATGCTCGATAGTAGGCAGCTCCTTACGCCCATACTGGTTCTAGCGGCAATAGTTGTAGGAATTTGTCTCTGCATCCAATGCTTCCCGGTATGTGTGTCGTGCTGTGTTTCCATGTGTTCTTCCAGCATAAACGCGCCTAAATCCAATGGATAAAAGCCATGTACAACAGGAATTTTTTGACATGGGAGGCCTGGAGAAGATTATGGTACATACAGTATGTGATGATGTTGCTTTCCTGCCATCTGCTTATGCTAGGACTGTTTAGATTGATGCTCAAGTGTGAGCAAAGGGTGGATTGAAGGTACGCATACATATGTAATGTTGTGCTCACACTTGGAGTTTGTACTAATCACCATATGTGTTAAAAGAATGTACCCTTTGTTAAAAGAAGAGGCCTTCTCTTTATACAGCGGCATTTAAGACCTGCTGACCTGGCAAGAACTTGTTTTTAACAGAAGAATTGTGTTTGGTCACTGTATGTCGAAGCATGCTGAGCCTGCTAAAACTATCTGCAGATTACGGGTGGGGGAAGGAATGAGTAAGCATAGCCTTGAGCACAGAGATACGGGCACAAAGGGGCACGAAAGAATGTGAAGACCGGGATAACAGGAAACCACAATAGCAGATGTTGAACTGTTGACCGTTGATGCAAAGTCATGACTGGGAGGAACCGCCTTGTGGTGGACATAATCTATGTGCAGCAATGTATGACAATGTAAAACAGATGGGTATAAAAGGACCACGATGTGCAGGGGAAAGGGCGGCACTTTGACGACTTGCTTTGCGAGACGGTTGAACTTGTGGCCCATTCGCGAATGCTTGTGTGTTAATAAAGCAATGTTTACTCAACTCTTTTCTGTTTGAGTTTTTATAGGGTCCCTCTTGTACTGGTTATGGTGACAGCGAGAAATCGCACCCACACTGATGTATTGACTAAGATAACCACACATTTGTGTTCAATTTGAAACTACAAATATAATTAACTGTAGCGCACGACCTAGGACACCTGTAAACTTTCTTCATGCTCCTGTACTTAGTATGGAAGATGTGGGAGCATGCACTTGCATGGAAGAGGATATCAGCATTCCAGGCAAAGATCTACACTATGCTCCACAAGAAAGTATAGGAGTCCTGCACAAATCTGCTCCCAGAGGGAAATCACTGCAGAGAAAGACCCCTTTCTCCAGGATTACCCAAATGTAAGGCGGAGCTGAACCTCCTCATTGCGGAAGCAGTGTCCACAGCTATTAGAGAGGAGAGTGAAAGGTTAAAGGTCCTTCCTGTAGGAGAGGAAGATTCTGTTGTAAAGGGACGTTACATTTCGAAGTAGAAACGTCCTGAAGTACTGGTACATTTGTGAGAAAATCCAGAGTACCCAGCAAATGCTGCAGAGGAAGAGGACAAGGACTGCTTCAGTTGTTATGTCAAAGTCTCTAGCAGCAGGTTTCCATTCTTGCACTCGGTTGAAGCCGTCTTGAGTATAGCAATCACCTCTACTTTAAGGGCGTAAAGGGCCTCTTACGGCCCACCAGCCCGAGCCTAGAGGACTGCTAAGCAGGGGTGATTACTATTCGCACCCCAGGGTTCATCCAGGGTGAGAATAGTTCAATGTTCTTTTTTTTACAGGATACGGGCTCCACGCTTATCGCGTGAGCCCCATATCAGGTAAAAAAAACAAGATAGCCCCCACCATCATAAATAGAAAAAGGACAAGTCCTGCTTCGTCTCAAAGGCCTTATGAGAATTACACATGATCTTGAACTTCAAGCAGTTGAAAACAAGGGTCCAGATGTTGCAATTCAAGATGGGCATCTTGTGACTGGTTATTTTGATGGTACACTGAGGCACCCGATGGTGTCTATTGATCTCTGTGATGCCTATCATCACATACTTATCCATTTAAGTCACCAAAAGAATCTCTGGTTCACTGCTGTTAGTGGGCGATATCAGTTCAGGGTACTGCCCTTTAAAATGCCAACCGCTCTGAGGATCTTCAGCCAAATACTGGCTCCAATAGAGGGACGGTTGCATCAGGAGGGTATATAGGTTGTTTCATGGTCACGCGAGGGAAAGACCGGTCAGTATACAGCCATGATGTATCGATTACAACAGCAACTGCCATTCAGGAAATCACCTCTATCTACGACCATGGACCTCAAGTTCAAGGAGGCAGATTTGAGAAAGATCTCTGGGAGGTTTTTCTTCTGATGGACAGAGCCCTAAAGTTTGGACCAGTCCCCAAGCCTTCCTTCAGACAAAGTCTGTCCATCCAAGAGTAATGCATTTTGCAGCTCAATTTTTGACAAAAGAGGTACAATACAATACCATTTCCAGTTGGTTCATATGAAATATTATACGAAACACTATGCCAAAAATAGGCTTATAAGGAGCATGTTTCATTATTTTTATTAGGCTGCTGCCACAACCTATCTATGCCAGTAATGGCCACTTTAAATCACATGCATGAGGCTGCTGCCACAACCTATCTATCCCAGTAATGGCCACTTTAAAACACATGCATGAGGCTGCTGCCACAACCTATCTATGCCAGTAATGGCCACTTTAAATCACATGCATGAGGCTGCTGCCACAACCTATCTATGCCAGTAATGGCCACTTTAAATCACATGCATGAGGCTGCTGCCACAACCTATCTATCCCAGTAATGGCCACTTTAAATCACATGCATGAGGCTGCTGCCACAACCTATGGCCACTTTAAAACACATGCATGAGGCTGCTGCCACAACCTATCTATGCCAGTAATGGCCACTTTAAATCACACGCATGAGGCTGCTGCCACAACCTATCTATGCCAGTAATGGCCACTTTAAATCACACGCATGAGGCTGCTGCCACAACCTATCTATGCCAGTAATGGCCACTTTAAATCACATGCATGAGGCTGCTGCCACAACCTATCTATGCCAGTAATGGCCACTTTAAATCACATGCATGAGGCTGCTGCCACAACCTATCTATCCCAGTAATGGCCACTTTAAATCACATGCATGAGGCTGCTGCCACAACCTATCTATCCCAGTAATGGCCACTTTAAAACACATGCATGAGGCTGCTGCCACAACCTATCTTTGCCAGTAATGGCCACTTTAAATCACATGCATGAGGGTGCTGCCACAACCTATCTATGCCAGTAATGGCCACTTTAAATCACATGCATGAAGCGCTTCCTGTATGTCATTTAAAGTGGCCATTACTGTCATAGATAAGTGATGGCAGCAACTTCATGCATGTGATTTACATTGACCATTACTGGCAAAGTCTATAGCTGTAGCCATAGCGAGGGGACCTGTACCAACCAAGAGGGTTCGGGATGAGGGGTATAATATTGCGTTAAAATGTTGCATTATACATCACACATTCTGTGGAAAAACTGGGTAAAAAGCCAAACAGTTTGCAATTGGTTTTGCAGGGTATCTCCAATCCAGAAATGCAACAGATGCAAGTCACCAACAGTGCACAGGAACCTTTCACAACGCCCACGATATGTGCCAGCATAAACACATGTTCACACTGGCATTGCCCTTATATTTCCATGCTGAATGCACCAATATTTGCAAGAATTCTTTCTTATATCAGAACATACTCATGTTTGCTTTGTAAATAATGGCAGCAATGATACTATATGAAAGCATTTCACACTGGCTCTGTCAACATATGGCAGTACATCAACAAAAGGACAGACTAGTGTGGATTTGCTATGTCACAATAGGAAATATGTCCAAACTGCTTGCTCAATGTATTCCAGTCTACAAATGTACATATCATGTACTATGTATTCCAGCCTAGACATGTACATAAAGTAATATAAGTGTCCACGTATCATATAGCTTTATTCTTGATGCACAGTAAAAAATGTCATGCCACAGTCAGAAATAACTACACTGGCTGCACCAAAATGCCAGTATAGCCATGTAATAACACTTAACATGCTTGATTTATCACCGATGCCCAAAATAAAATGCCATGCCACAGTAAGAAAAAGCTTGACGGGATGAACCAAAATGTCAATCTAGCCAAGTATTAATAATAATGTATTTCTTGTATAGCGTTGTTAATGCGCCCAACCCTGTACACCTGCTCCCTGGCTCAGCACAAACACCTGCGCAACATATTCACACAACACATTCACACACAAGATGTACACACACACCCACATGTCATACTCTCACTCATTCGCACACATAATACATACAAAAATAAAAAGCACCTGCACGCAGCCCTGATCCTCATGGACTCTGCTGCTGCCTCCAGCTCCAGAGCCAAAAGAACAGGAACCCGAAGCGCGCTTCCTGGTTCCTGCACATGCGTGCAGGAGCCGTAGCACTGATGATGCAGCGCCACGCTCCCGCCCCATACAGAGAAGCGCAGGTGCACTGCACCCCCTAGCACGTACAAACATGCAGTACCCCAACCTGCATCCCCAAAGGGCCAATCTCTCCGGCTCTGAAATCCCTCCACTGGATCCCAGTGGTTGCAAGGATCAGATTCAAGACCCTTTGCATCATCCACAAGGACTGGGGCCTTTACTATCTCCAACACCCTCTTCCTAGGTACCTTCCTACCAGAGCCCTCCACTCGTCTACTTCCAATTCGCTGTGGGAGAGTCGCTTCTCCAAGCAGAGACTGGGTGGTAGATCTCTTTCCTCTGCAGGTGCCTCCCTCTGGAACAGCCTCCCTGCCTGTCTCGGCCTTGAGCCGGATCTCCTTAAGTTCCAGAAGCTCCTCAAGATCTTCCTCTTCTCCTCTTCCTGCACTCTGCCTCTTTTCTGCTAACCTTTCCCTTCCTACTGCACTACTATGCTGAGTGGCTGCTTGGTAATCCTCGGAGTAAGACAGGACACCAGGCCTCTCCCTGCATCTGTCCAGTCCCGCTGCACTTGTCTATTGGCCTTCCTGAACTGCAGCCTGGCCTACCTTGCACTGCCTGGGTGTGATTCCCATGCGAGGCCAAGTCCTTCCTTGCACATACCTCAGGGCCCTGTTGGTCTGGATGCACTCCCCCTCTACCCTTCCCCTGCCCTTCCTGCCTGTGCACTTGCACAGTCTAAATGATACTGGGCCTAGTAAGATCATTTGTCTTGTTTTGCTTGTTCACCCCCGCCCCTTGCCTGGTTGTGCCTTGAAACACTTGGGTATAGGCGCATTATAGATAATAAATCAAAATATCAATCAATCAATGCTCGACCTGCCAGCGGTTGATTTTGAATTGCTGCTGGTCAGACTAACTGAGGTTGCTCGAGTTTAGGAAAATTCTCCGAAGTGGTTTTATTTGATTTATTTTATTGTGCATTTGTAAGACGCTTATACATCAAGTACATTTTGTTTCAAAGCGCCCACAGGGCAACAGGGAGGGAACATGGGTAACAAAGCAAATATAACAATAAAAGATAGAGCCAGAATTACTAGGCCCTGTGAGCCTTCAGAACGTGCAAGTGCAGAGAGAGAGAAGTGATGGGGAAGTGGGGGGAAGTGCTAGGGGTACCAAGAGGGAACTGCTAGGGAGTAAGCAGCTAAGTGACTAAGTGAGAGTGGTCAGCTGCCAATAACTAAGTACGTGCAGGCCTGAGGTGGCATAGGTCAGTGGGCGCCAAGGCAAGTGCTGGGAGCGGGCAGAGGCTGAAGGCGATTGGAAGTGGGAGGCCAGGACCCAGAGGATTCATAAGGGCCCTGGTCACCAATCTCAGCAACTGTGGGGTTTAGCAGAGGAGGGAGGAAGGGAAGGAGAGTGTGAAAAGGAAGGTCTTGAGGAGTTTACGGAATTTGGGGAGATCCAGCTCAAGGCGAAGAGGAAGGGGGAGGCTGTTCCATAGGATGAAGCCTGCATAGGAAAGAGATCAGCCACCAGCTCACTGTTTATTGAAGCGCTTGACACACAGAGAAGGCACCAGAGGAATGTAAACATCTGGAGGGAGAGTATTTAGTGAGAGACAGTTGTAGATAGCGTGGTGCCCGGCCCCAGATAGCCTAATGGATGATGCAAAGGGATTTGAATTTTTTCCTTGCAACAACTGGGAGCCAGTGGAGAGATTTTTGGGCTGGAGAGATGCAGTCCCTGGGCTTGAGGCCAAGGATAAATCTTGCAGCCCTATTCTGGATTAGCTGGAGGCATCGTAGAGAAGAAGAGGATAGATTAAGGAAAAGGCTATTGCAGTAGTCTAGCCTAGGTAGAACCAGAGCTCTAGAGGCATTGAGCCTCTGGTGGAAATTGAGGAAAGGAAGAATTGCTTTGAGGAGGTGGAGTTAAAAAGTGGGCCTTCTTGGCAAGGTCCTGAATGTGAGGGAGGATGGAAAGAGAGGAGTTGAAAATGACTACAAGGCTTCTGGCTTCAGATGAAGGAGAAGGGGGAGAGCCCATAGGAGATGGCCTGACTGAGGGGAAGAAAGAGGGAGCAGGAGTCACAATAGGAAGGATCTCAGTTTTGCTGGCATTGAGCCTGAGATCGATGGATCTACACCAGGACTGGATGGCAGATAGGCAGTCAGGAATGATGGAGGAAGCAAGAAGAGGATCAGAGAGAAGTTTGAAGAAGACTTGTGTGTCATCTGCATAACACTGGAAGTTGGGGGAGATGGTGGAAATGAGGTGTGCAAGCAGAGCAAGATAGGTGTTAAAGAGCGAGGGAGAAAGGTTGGAGCCTTGGGGGATGCTACAGGTGGAGATGGAGATGGGGGAGGTAAAAGAGCCCAGAATAACCTGAGATGGACGGTCATTGAGGAAGGAAGTCAGCCAGTCCAGTGCCCACTCCTAGGGTATCGGGGAGCTGTTTTATGAGGATGGAGTGGTTCACCATTTCAAATGCAGAGGAGAGATCTAGTAGAATGAGAACAGCTGGAGAGTTAGGGTCAAGAGACATGAGAAGTTCCTCATGGGTGTTCAGAAGAGCAGTTTGTGTGCCTCTGGATGGTTCCTTTCCTTCTTCTTAGATAGGACTCAAGCTGTCAAATTGGAACAGAAAGAATTCTAACAAGCTTCCTGTCCTCTGCAAGGTGCCTCAGAGATCCCCTCGCTCCCCAATTTTGTTCAATATTTATATCAGGTAATTAGTGGAAGTCTTTGCCAAGTTTGAGTTGAACCATCAGTCCTATGCCGATGACGCAACAATCTACATTAGATTAAAATTCCCATCTGAACATTTGAATTGGATAATGGACTGTGCAAATGCCATGAAAAGCTGGATGCTTGTAAACAAACTCCAACTTAACCCTTCAAAAACCGAGTTTATTGTCCTTGGTCTAAAATATCTAGTAGGTTGTATATGGCAAGCATCCTTGAGCTGTAACGCTCGCGTCACAGAAGTGGTTAAATCTGTCTATTACCAATTTAGGTTTTTAAAATCTGTCTTGCTATTTATCTCTGAATGTGACAGTCCCGTGGTTGTGGGGACAATGGACAATTCTAGATTGGACTACTGTGGCACTCTTCTTTTAGGGGCACCAGCGAGTCAGTTACATCGAATCCAAGTTGCCCAGAACGCTGTATATAGTCTTTCTAAATTTGCATCAGTTTCCCTTTATCATAGGAAACTACATTGGATACCTGTCCAACAAAGAATTGAGTTTAGGACTCTATGCCTAATACATAAATGTATCCATGGAAGAGCACCTGGTTATCTGGCCTCTAAAATCAGTCTTTATCATCTGGCACGTTCCCTTCGTTCGACTGGGCAAAATCTGCTGACTTTTCCACCATCCCACTTCGTTTATCGGGGTGATCGAAGTTTTTCAAGTAAAGGGCCCCCTCTTTGGAATGCATTGCCTATCGACCTCTGGAAGATTTGTTCTTGAATCAAAACCTACTCAATAATGTCCTGCCTTTCACTGCTCTAAGTTGTTTTGGTAACAAAAGACAAATATCTACGCCTAGATGCAGGTTTCTGCTTGGTTCCATTGGATGTGTGCTGTGTAAACACAAAATCAAATCAAATCAAATAGTGGTGCAGATATTTTCCCTGGGAGATTATCTCAGTGGAACTTTTTTCACGCTATATATTATGTTGTCTCTCATATGTACGAAAATTGCATTTCTGAATGCAAGGGAAAACCCAGCACTGTGCAGAAAAAAATTGACCAATTTCTTTAGTTAGTACAGAATCTAAATTATATTTAAAACATCTTCCTATTGATTTACAGCAGTACTCTCCCAGGTCATAGTTCTGGAACAAGAGGGATTTATCCCCAAAACAGAGATCGTCCAATAGTCTAAGCTATCTCGTTTCACCAATGGCATTGCTTCTCCTCTCACTTTGATTGGCCGCAATGAGAAAAAAGCATTTGATTCAGTAAAATGGAGATTTCTCTAGAAGCTAATGTGAAAATATGGCATGCAAGACTCAATTTATATCAAATCTTCAACTGTTTAATTCAGAGAGTGTGGTTAGGATTAGGATTAACAACATAGTTACTGCATTGTTTGCAATTCCACAGGGCACATCTCAGGGAAGCACCAATCCCCTTTCCGTTGTGTGGTTTTCTAGGAACCACTGGAGCAGAAACTGGGGCGGATACAGCCCTAATTAAGGTCGGTTAAATCGGGGAATAATGGTCTGGCAACCCAAGATAACACCTAAGCGAATAAAGGTTGTTAATATGTGCTTAGGGTCATTACCACCCAGTCTACCCTAAAAATGGGGGGGCCTAAAAAGGTATTAGTACCTTTGGAAAGGCGGCAGGTGCAGGGCAATCTAGGCTACTAATGAAGAGACAGTGGTGGGGTATGAGTGGAAGAGGCGGGGCTAGGGAGAGCTTTGCTGACGTGTGGGGACGAGCAAGTGACGCATAAGAGAAGATGGCTGCTGCAGCAGAACAGTCTGAAGCAGTGTATGGTGTGTGAGCGTGCTGTGAAGATGGATGAGGCAATGTGGGGAATCATCAGCAGAGCAGTGCAAGGCAGCAGAGGTGGCGAGCTGAGAAGGTGAGAATTAGTGGCATTTAGTGAATGTAAATAAGCTTCACTGACCTATCTTGAGAGCCGTACCAGGTGTTATGGGCCCTGAAGACTAAGTTACAGGCCTGTGCACAGAGGGTGTTTAACAAGGTTTATGGGCCCGTAACTGCAGGCACGGCCTGAGGGCGTGGTCAATAAAGATATCATCTCCCAAGTGGTGATTGTTGAAGTGGGGTTAAGAAAAGGCAATCTGCCTGGAGTGGAGTTCCCAGCAACCACATAGTAACGGGGTGAGGAGGGGGTTTGGTCTTAGACGTCATCCGGGCCACATCTGCCAGGTGTCACCCTGCAAAGATTTTGTTAGAAGGAGGTGGTGCCATCTGCCCCCCACCACACTAAGGTAAAGTGCAGGGGTGGATTTAAGGGAAATGCTTGGCCACCCAGGCCGTGTCTGTCAGGTGCAGCCCAGGCGTGACTCAATGGTGTGGGGGTGGCCAGGCTCTGCCCTCCGGTAATGAGAGGTAGCGCCACGCTGCGAGACTTGCCAGCTGCAGTAACCAGGAGTATCACACGGCTCCCACGCCAATTTCCAGGCCATAGAAGCCAGTATAGCTCTTAAATTTGGTATGGCCCAGAAATTGGCCAATGGGGGAGTGCCACATCACTCCCTTGTGATGTAATATTACTTAGAAATGTGCCTAATATGCATGGATTCATGACATTTTCACAGATGCATTAATACGAGTATCGCATGATTCTAAAGGATACAGATACATTTTCAACATATTCTGGTCAATATAGTTCTTTTTGGTTAATGTCAATCACGTAAGATACTTGGTAATGGAAATAAACAAGAATTGAAACTAAGTGAAGAATTAAAACATGAGAAGTTGCTTGATCCGACTGAAGCTGACTTGAAGAAATGTGACAGAATATATTTGAGCGTAAAAATGAGGATTCATTTAATTAAAATAGTAGTCCTCCCAAAATGTATTGTTCTCCTCTAAGTCTTCCTCAATTTATGCACCAGATTCTTTGATAAAACACTTATAATCAAGCATATCAAGCTTCATTTAAAGTTGAAAGAGCCCTTACATAACATGGAAGGAGCCATGTTTCCCACACACTTTATTATGCGATTATCCTAATCTTGAAAAAACCCTTCCCTTGATCATTCACTTTCTGGAAACTTCCAACCTATTTCTCTTCTTGCCTCTCTTTCTAAACGACTCAAATGGGTTCACTATACTGGTACCAGCACTCTGTATTTCCTACCCTTCAGTCAGGTTTTCGTCCTTCACCCTCCACAGAAACTGCTCTACTCCACGTTTTCAACTCTACTCTTTCTGCTCATCATGGCGAATCCTCTTCTATACACATCTTCCTTGATTTATCTGCTGCTTTTGATACGGCCGGTCACCGTTGTAGGGGATAAACAGCATGAAAACACTGTGCATGACACCTGCTATCATCCCAATACCACATCGGAGATATGAGAGACGTTATGCGCTCAGACAACCATATCAAATGTATCCCCTAACTGATGCGGTAGAAATGAGCGCGTAGACACCGCTGGACATAGAAGAACTATAGGTAAAGTCTGATAGATGTGAAGTGATGTCATGAGGAAGAGAAGCTACGAGGACACACTGAAATAAACATATGAATATCTAAAGAATGAAGATGTAATTGAAGGGACAAAGTAAACATATGTGCAAATATGAAGAAAACCATATCCACTAAGAAGATAAGTAACAAGAGATGTAGTAGATGTATATACGCAGAAGCGCAAGATAGATAAGACAATGGAGAAGCTCGCTAAAGTAGGAAATGGAACACGGGTTAATCAGCCATGTTGAGATGATGGACGTTGGCATTGTGCAATAGTAAGCGAGAAGCCTCGAGAGGGGAATGACCAAGGCTGCAGAGCTGACAGGCACTTGAATACAGATTTGTGCAAGAACAAAGGGTATTTGCTTGGCTCAGAATCAAGGATGTCACAGCAAGAAACAACTACAGGGCTTGAAAGGAGTCAAATAGGATAAGCTACATACGCAGGACATATTTCCCTTAGATTAAGTAAAGGAGTGAACATTTGCAAGTGCCAAGTATTCAATTAGAGATGCAGAAAACCCATGCAGAATGGAGCAACAAAGTCCCAGAGGCCAAGGAGAGTAATAGCACCCAGGATAATTGAATCAAATACCACTAAATAGAAGGGCAAAATGGACAAAATCATAGTCTCCTCACACATGATCCGGAACTCGAAGACAAGGCCTATTCATAAAGCTCCAGTCGAAGATAGCAATGTACCTTCACTCTCTTTAAAGTTCAGAGGAAGAGAACAGTCAGCAAGGTCAACTACAAAGAAGAAGCCTTGGCTTAGGGTCTAACTGATGCCTGTGGGTTCCTGGTGCGGTATAGATAAATAAATAACTGATGAGAGATGGTAGGCAAATTAGCTAAGAAAGGAGGTTGCCTGACGTTGTTCTCTTGCACCTGGGTTTCATTGCTTATGTGCTGCTAACGAGACGAATGTCCAAGGTTGCTAAGAGAGTGTCAAGCAATCATGAGGGCCTATGTAATATTGGACCATACATTGTTGCAGAAGCCTATCCGCTGCTGTTGTTATGCTATTATCTGTATTTTACATAGTTAGAGGTGGGTCAACGCATGCCTACCAGATATGTGGCATGCAATGATGATTCTCACACCTATACAAACTATAAGAATATGTTTCCCTTAACCAATCCCTCCACCCTGTAGGTTTTTGCTGCCACATAGTGTGAAATCATAGATGACGTATGTTGAGGTATAAAACCTTTTGTGTAACTGAAATGCATTGAGAGTGAGTGAGCTGAAATCTGTGTGTTCACCAGGTTTCCCTACTTTATTGAACTGATAATAAAGTAGTATTTTGCAATATGCTTTGAGTCTGTCCGGTTATTTGGGCCTGAGATCATTAATTGTGGTAATCCCATTCGGCACCTGGAACGCTCCAGGTGCTATTGCACAGACTCTTCCTCTCATATTTGCACACTGCTTCGACTTGCTGATTTCACCTCTTTAACATTAGCCTCACTCGTCCCTTTCTCTTGTTGTTTGCAACTAAAGTTCTTATTATGTCTCTTTTCTTCTCTCGTCTTGATTATTGCACTGCTCTTCAGTGTGGCTTTCCCTCTTGCTCCCCTTCGCTTTGTCTATAACTCTATTATTTGTCTCCTCTTTTCCCTACCCTCTTGCTCCGTTCCATGTAATAATGTCCCCTCGCCATGCAAAATAATCGCCGAAAAATTGCCGTTTTTTGCGGGGACATTATTAAATGGAACATGCAGGGGACATCCCTGCAAACCCCAAACGCTTTTCTTCTCATGGGGAGTGGGGGACCCTCCTGCAACCCCCGCCCCCCCTGTACCTATATATATGGTCACCTATATAATGTCGCCCCAACCTTTTCCCAGTGACATTATATACAGCGACCATATATATAGGGATATTATTACCTGATACCCTTACTCCTCTATTACCTAATGTCTTCTTTCTATTTCCTATTTACCTTTTGACTCCAGTCCTCTTCTTCAAGTCTATAGTTGAATTCATGGTCTCCCCCGATCTGTCTCTCTCCATTCATTTCTCGATATTCTCCTCATCTTCCTCTTTGCACTCAAGCTTTCCACCTTCTTCCTGTTCCCAAAGCTCACTGGGTCTCCCCCTGAATTTCGTTCTTTCTCCTTTCTAGCTCCTAAACACTAGAACTCTTGTCCCCTTTACATCCGTTCTTCTTTCACTCCATGCATCCACTCCCTGGATCTGGGATCCGTCATGATTTTCTTTCCACCTTTGATAGATTCATTGATGTGCCATGTTTGTTGATCCATTGTAAAACACTTGGGCAAAAGCGATTTATGAATCCGAATAAATGCAAATGAAATACTAAAAATGAACGCAGGCTGGCACTTGTCAGGTCACATTATTGGCCTTCAATTTTGAGAAACCCCAGGCAACTGATTCGTTCCACCTTGGAGCCCATGAACCTGGGCGATGTATTGCATTCGAGAGTGGCCAAAGAGACGTTATGAGGCTTTGATTTTCCAGTCCAAAATTATTCAGAAATATCAAGTTTAAAACAAGGGGCTGCTTAGATAAAAAATAACTAGTGAGAGTTGTTGAAACATTTCAATATACATTTAATTAATTAATGCATGTTAATCACAAACAATTATCCTCCAGTTCCCAATTACAAAGCCTGCATCCCTGTCAGTCAAAAGAAAATTGGACTAGACCATGTATATACGTAAAAAAATCAATGGGCATCAAATTAGTGTGCATAAAGGAGTTCCTGGAACATGGGTCTTTTTCCTTTTGGGCGATCGCAGGTGGGAGAAGGTGCGATCCCTAGAAGAGAGATGACTACATCTATGGAGAGCTACTTTGAAGAACACCGGGAAGAGGTCTGATCAAATATGCATAAAGGTGTACATGATCCCAGATCCCATTGCATACCGTCACTGAACTCAGACCCGATGCATCCAACTGCAAACAAAGACTATGACAAACTTAAAAAATGAATAGGCGTAAACCTGCCCACCCCTACGAAGAGGCAGTTACTATAATGTGTGATGGAACATGCAAATGAGGTTAACATTCGCTCTGCTTGACAGGATCTAAAGCAGGAATGAGCATTAGTTTAGACATACAAGTGAGAAATGGAGCCAGTGTTCCTCGTGGCTGTCTTCAGTTTCCGTTTCAAGACTTGATGCATTTTCCCCATGCAGCCTGAATGGCGCCAGGCCTATTGAGTTCGAGAATCTGGGGTGTCGGCCCAGCCAGGGGAAAGGATCCCTAGTATAGAGGTGATAAGAGCTAGAGCAGTGAGGGATAGGGGAGCTTGATTAGATGGAGGAAGCCATGTATGTTTGTAGGTAGATGTGAGAGTCCCATGATTAGCATGTAAAGAGGAGCTCCAAGTAATGGAGAGCCTGGTCCCCTTCCCTGCTAGTACTGGGAATGAGCTGTCCATTCATGCCCCCTGCAATACTGGAACACAGCGGGAAACGTCCTGGAAAGCCACACCAAAGAGAGGGACAGTTGGACATTAGTCCCATTTGAGAGCCTGGCGAAATGTGTGTACCCACGCAGGTCCAGGGACCTACACCTGCACAGACAACAGTACCCTATGTGAAATAAGAATTCCTCTGTGTGATCGTGCCTTAGGTTAGTCTGTTGTACACTCTCCCAACCAAAAGACTGAATGAAGCTTCTCTTAGCCGTCTACCTCCCAGAACGTTTCCAAGTGAGTTCCCGCCCTAAGAACAAGATGTGGCAGATCAGTGACATTTATTCAATCAGTCCGTTTGATCCATACTGGGATCTGAATGCAGGCACGACCGCCCAGGTGTTGAACTACGGAGGTCACCCCCAGAGCACAGCAGATACACCTGAAAGTCCTGCTATGTAAATGTATATCCCAGCTTGAGGTATGAACGGAGGATAGCAGAGGGGCAACAACGCAGAGCAACAGAGGTTTGAATCCTGAATCCATGTATAGAAACCAATCTCAGGTACGGTATTTGGCGCATTATAAAAAAATCTACTGCAATACCCGAGAGCTAAGTGATCCCATTGAGAGCTCCTTCCAACAAATCGATCTTGCCTGCACATCTTCATATATTCAGATATGTTTGGGTAAATAAAGACAAAAAGGAAATAAACAGACCGTTTATAATAATTGGAGGAGCCTTTATGTAGTAGATTCAATGTTTGTTTCGTGGTGTATGTACGTATATATTAATGCGATCAGCACCAATGGGACAGGCCGGGGCACTGTAATGCATAAGAAGATGGGGCATGTCATTGGTAGGTATATTGGCACTTGGCTGCTGTTACGGGATAGGTCAGGCTTGCTAAAGAAACTCAGGAGGCATTAACCCCACAGCCGTCTTCTGTTACACCACGCACAGGTACCACTTAAACCAACGGAAGATGAGAGAGTCATATGTATGGGGACAAAAAGAGCTAAATGAGAGGCTTGTAGTCTTAACGTGTTTCTTTTTCATCTGTTTGCTTACAAAATATTTGTTTTACAGCTGAAAGGTTGTTTAGTGTGAATTTGAGAATAGAAATAAAATAACAACTAATTGTGACTTCTTAGCAGGACGTAGTTGAGGGGATTCTCCTACACTTCGGGTTCTAAATGGGAGGCTGAAGACACCATTCAAACGAATTTACTTTGTATTGGGGACCAAACTTAACAAAGTATTGCTTGCACTGAAAATGCTGCTAGTGGGACACATCCTAGAAGGCTTGCACACATGCACGCACCCACGTACACATGCAGGCACGCATGCGCGCGCGCCCGTCTAGTTTTGCTGTTTGAGGTGCATCAGTTGTGTTAGACCGCTCACTGTGTACAATGTGGCCGTTGTGATCTCAGCTACAGCGCGCTCCACTTTAGCATTCGCCCCCCTAGCCAAGGAGCAGTAGAGCGATATACAATGTGTGAATACACTGCGAGGTCTGAGAGAGTGGGTGATATGCGAAAGCCCCGTGGTGTCCGGTCCGGTGTGTTGTTTCATGGTACTGGTGAATAGCATGAGAATGCTTGCTTTCCTGTTTCCTCTCTCTGTTGATTCTTGTTGTCTGGTCCGGCGAGGTTGTGGCTTCCTGTATTGCGCTTCTCTGCATGCATTGATTGCTTTCTGCCATGCAGCTGCCTCGGTCATCCCTACAGGTCATTCTGAGTGGAGCATTTGTGGATGAGAAGGTATCATCACATTTCTTCGAGGAGGCGGTGGCCACCATCCGTGTGTGGGAAGACCAAGGCCTGTAACATAGCTCTGAAGTTTGAGGTTGGGATGAAAGGCTTGAGCTTGCTCACTAGATGGAGCGGCACCTGGCTGTTGGTGCTTTCTTAAAGATGTTTGCCGTGAAGGAGAGATTACCATCAATGGTGAATTCAAGTGATTTTGCAATGGGGTGAAGATCGGGGAGGTTGGAAGGGAGGTTTGGTCAAGCTTCCCGTCTTTCAGCCACTTTTGAGCTTGGGTGTGCTGGGTGGGACGTTCACGGGGGATGTATTCCCTTCTTCATGGTGCTCAGCTTCATCCAGCATGGGTTGGGGGTGCAGACCAGTAACACCAGCGGTAGCAGGCCCCTGCAGGCATGGGATTATTCTCTATAACAGACTTCCACTTAAATGCCGAAACAGTGAAGTCGCATTCATCTGCAGGTAGCCATCAGCTGATAACGGTGGACTTTGTGGCCTCTCGTGGTCATCGGCTTAGTGATCCGCAAGCTTTGTTACCCTAAATGAGCAATTTCTGGTCCTTGGCAAGAAGGGCCCCTGACTGCATTTCCCTTGGTCTATTAAATGTCCACGTGACTCTTTGAGCCCTCATTCCTGCCTTATGCAGCCTTAGGATCTTCTTTTGTCATGGGAGAAGTACATGCTGCACCGATTTATAGGTGGGTAATAAAACAACTACCGGACACTATTGCTGCTGGACAAGCTGTTTGGCGCGATGCTCCCGGGGAGTCTCTATTCTTAGCCAAACACTGGAAATATGATTATCCCAACCCAGGGGGGCTTTAGGGGATGGATCGGTACTGTTAAACAGGGATAATGCCCCTACCTCTTCATTTCTAAATATGTAGACCTAAAAAAAGGCCTGCTCCTTAATCCTGATTTTTTTTTTGTGGATGATGTAGTGCTGTTAGCACAAACTGAGCCTTGCATGAACTTACTGTTTTTGGCATTTGCAGCACACTGAATGCAGAAGAACATATTTATTAATATTCCCAAGATTCAAGGCATAGTCATAGGGGAGGGAAAAGACTCCTCTAAAGCACAATATCTGATGGGCATCAGCCAAGCGTAAACAAAACAGTTCCATCACGTTTGCCAAATGCACTGCATTTAAAAACATCTCGGACTGGCACAGTTCAGACCCAATTCCCTACAGCCCTCAGTGTCTACAGTCCCTGTAAATACATGTTTATGCGGGAATTGTCCAGAAATATATGTGCGCATTGCCCTGTAAATCACACCCTCCACTCCCCACCCAACCTGAGATTGGGTGATCTGCTCCCCCCTGCTTCCTCCCCTATTTGCTTTTAGATCCCTAGCTGGAATGTTCACCACCCTCCCCCTCCCCTGTTCTTAGCTCACGCTCCTTTGTATCTGCTTCCCTCAATGTGTTCTTCTCCTATGATTGGTAAAGTGCTCTGTTACTTCCTTCCTGCTGGCTGTGAGTAATATATGCTAGCGTGCCACGGTAAAAACATGATTCATGCTGATTGTGCCCAACATATGCCAGTATTGCACTGTGAAAATACATCTTCCTGCTGGCTTTGCCCGATATGTGCCTGCATGCCCCTGTGAAAATGCATGTACGTGCTGACTGTCCCTAAAATATGCCAATATTGCCACTGCAGGAACGCATTTTCCTGTTGGCAGGGTCCACTACACCCCAGAATTGGCTTATAAAAAAGATTTTAGTGCTTGCTGTATCCAATATATGCTAGCATTTCCCTGTAAAAATAAATTATCCTGCTGGCTGGCCCAATGTATGCCAGGTTAGCATTATCACGCACTAGTTCATGCTGTTCGCAAAATGGCTATTATGGGGATTGGTGTTGCTGAAAATCAACGTGGGCTACCAGAGGTTCTAAAGTAATCCCACCTGGGGTTTTTGAAAGGGTTTGTGAAGAAATAACCAGCCTAGGTACTGCTCAATTTTACATTTACTCTGCTGCTGGCAAAGTATCCAGGTATGGGAGTCTGTTTTGGTGGAAATTGATTTGTGTTTTGACAGGATTGAATGCAATCTGGATGGCATGCTTTCACAAATGTGATAAAGAGTAAGGACCCTGTTTTGACATTTTTTGAATGTACTCCTTCTGTCTGCCCTGAGGGGTGTTACCCACACGCCCCATGCACAGAGTCCTGTCGGACATCCACTCGGTTTTATTCTAATTGTTCCTTCCGAAATTCGCTTTTGACACTGAAGGTCATTTTTTTATTTTTAAGGCAGTTTAAGTATTCTGTTGGTTTTATCAATGTGTATATTTACTTAATATCCACCACAATTACATGTTTACATTGTTGGACATTATGGTGGCATGGTTATATGAGCTTCTTATGGTGTTATGCCATAGCATACGATGTCATGTTTTATGTCATATTTGCAATGCCATGTTTCTTTTTACATGGCCAACAAGGGCTGTGAAGCAGTGGGATGGTGGCATAAAGCACTCCACAGAACCCACATTTTTAAAGGATACACATTAGTGGCACTCAGCTCACGGAAAGGGCCACATCACCCAATGTCGCCTGCAAAAGCAGACTCTACAACGCTTCTTGAATCCAAGATTACTCTGCTGCCCTCTATTAACAGGGCGAGGTAACTGCAGCCCAGGATGAGACGGAGAGTCAAGGCTGGATTATGCAGATAAACACCCAGAAGAGCCCAGCCTCACGGCAAGAGGAGTCCAACTTTCCACACCATAATTACCATCCCCATAAAGCTCCTAGCAGGCCTTGAGAACTTCCATGAAGCCCTGTCCGGGGCATTGCTCCCAATGAAGCCGCAAATCAAAAGACACCCTAATTTAAGAAGGCCTGTCATTCCACCCAGCTTTCCTATCTGTAGACCCTGCCCGGTTTTGGTCGTTAAGGGCCATAGGAGCAATTGGAAGAGTGTGTGCACTCCTGCACACTTCTGTATCACTTGAATACACCTAAGCAGTGCTGGTAGGCCTCAAGGCCTTAGTATAAGGTGCGTAACAACCTTTGCTTATAATGGACAGCTGCCCAACTAGTGTATTTTCCTTAATGTGAATGTCTCCTTTCACTTACCTTGCCTGCCAGGCTTTATTTTACAACCTTACCACTAATTGAATTCTCTCATACTGAATTTCAGTGGCTTAATTACTAGTTCACTTCATACAAAGGCAACACTTGTGTTCTCTTATTCACCCGAGGATAATCTGGTATCGCTTGGCATGGGGCAGAATCTCCTTGTTAAACTCTCGCATCATATCAGCCAGCAATAATTCTGCACACAGCCAATTCCTGGCTCTGATGCATCCGTCAGTGGACCCGACTTTACCAGAACCCCAACCCACCCTCAGCAGGAGCGGATCCAATATGAGTATCTGCCTAGTAGCCCTCACAACTTCCCAGAACTCTTGAGCAGACCTCAAGGCTATCACACATCCAAAACATGAGTTAACCTGATGGCACTACCACAAAAGTAATGTCCTGCCCTTCCTCTGGCTCTTCTGCAGCCACCCCTCCTCTCTCCTTCTCTTCCTTTCCCCTTTTTTCTGCTGACGAGGTTTCAAGACAAGTCCGATCTATGAAAGTCTCGTCAAAACAGGTCCACCCCTGTTCCTCCAAAACTATCAAGGACCACATTGACTCCTTGGCTCCTGCCCTTGCTGACTTCTGCAATCACTCCTTCGCCTCTGGAGTCTTCCCATCCCCTCTCAAGCACTCCCTTGAGCACCCCCTTCTTAAGAAACCCTCTTCCGACCCTTCCTGCCAAGCTAACTATCGCCCAATCTCTATCACTCCCTTCCTGGGCAAGCTCCTGGAGAAACTGGCCATCTCCCAGCTTAATCTCCATGCTGAATGTGTTGGTAGTCTTCATGACCATCAGTCTGGCTTCAGAGCTGCCAGAAGCGCGGAAACTGCTCTCCTGAACATCCGTGAGGACCTGCTCTCGAACCTTGACTCTAACATTCCATGTGTTCTCATTTTGCTTGATCTCTCTTCTGCCTTTGATCGTGTCAACCATACCATCCTGCTCAACCGTCTCCGTGATAACCTTGGTATCACTGGTCAGGCTCTGGCGTGGCTGACCACTTTCCTCTCAAATCGACCCTCCCAGGTCTAACTGGGGTCTTTCCTCTCTGACATCTTCTTCTCTATCTGTGGTGTCCCCCAGGGATCTAACCTCTCTCCCTGGCTGTTCTACCATTATCTGGCACTTCTCGCCCACCACATCGCCGCTCTCTGCCCCTACTTTCAGTGCTATGCGGATGATACCCAGCTCATTTTCAGGCTACCCTCGGCCTCCTCTTCTCCTTCCCTCATCTCTGACTGTCTTTCTGCTATCCAGGAATGGTGTGCCGCCAACGTCCTCTGCCTTAATGCCAGTAAGACTGAGATTCTACTCATCGGCACTCACACTCCCTCCTTCCCTGCTGCTCTCTGGCCGGCCTATCTGGGCCCTCTTCCAGCTGCTACCTGCAAGGCAAAAAACCTTGGGGTCATCTTCGACTCCACACTCTCCTTCTCTCCTCACATATCCGACGTATCTAAGAAGTCACACTACCAGCTACACCTCCTCAGAGGTATCCTTCATTTCCTCTCCTTCCCCCAGAAGCTCACTGTCTCTAGAGCCCTGGTTCTCTCTAAGCTGGACAACTGTAACAGCCTCTATCTAAATCTGCCCGCCTCTACTCTCGCCCTTTGCAACTCATCCAGAACAGGACTGCAAGACTTGTCCTTGGCCTCAAGCCCAGGGACCATATCTCTCCAGGACTGAAATCACTACACTGGCTCCCAGTGACTGCGAGGATCAAGTTCAAAATCCTCTACATTGTCCACAAGGCCGTCTGGGGCCATGGGCCAAAATACCTTCAACTCTCTCTTCCTAAATATCTTCCTTCTCGAGCTCTTCGCTCATCCGCCTCCAACTCCCTCAGGGTCAGCCGCTTCTCCAAACAACGAGTTGGGGGCAGATCTCTTTCCACTGCAGGGGCCTCCCTCTGGAACAGCCTTCCTGCCTCTCTGAAACTTGAGGAGAACCACCTCCGGTTCCGGAAGCACCTCAAAACCTTCCTCTTTGCCTCCGCTTTCTCTCCCCCTCTCCCCTGCTAATACTACTGAAACTGCACTGAATCTGCAACTGGGCCATTCACCGTTCTCGGCCCAGCCACTCTCCCCTGCACTGCCTCCACGGCAACCCCTGCACTACGGGACTGTGTCTGTATCCATACAGCCCCCCTTCCCAACACTTGTCTGCACTTACCTCGCACTTGCCACCAGCTGGCCCTTGTTATTTATCCTGTATGCTCTATGCTAATAACCCTGTACTGCACTTTCCCCTCTCCCTTTCCCCCATGCACTTTTCCCTTCCCCTCTACCCTTGCACTTGCGCGATCTGAATGACACCTGGCCTAGTAAGATAGTATCATATCATATCATATCACGCACCCTTATGTTTTAATTTCTTTACATGTAAGTTTAATTTGAACATTTTTGACTGCATGACTTTTCCCACTATTCTCCTTTCCCGCTCTTCTTGGTCTCTTTTCCTTGTCACCCCACAGACTTTGGTCTATGCAGTAAAGAAGACTAGGCAAGTTACCAGCTTAATGATGGTGCATAAAACTACAAGCCCAGAACAAGATGCACATTGTACAAAAAAGCAGGAGATCCAGCAATAAGACCTTTTCACCTAGTCCTACTTTTCTAGGGTCTGACTCGAACAATGTCACTTCCATGATCAAACATACATATTTGCTGCTTGCTGTGTTCTTGCATCGCATTTAGACAGAATTGTGAAGATTAGCCTCCATCACATCTAGACAGAATTGTGAAGATTAGCCTCCATCACATCTAGACAGAATTGTGAAGATTAGCTTATGTCACTTCGAGAGAGAATTGTGAATGTCAGCTTGCACCACACCTAGACAGGATTGTAAAGATTAGCTTGCGTCGCACCAAAACAGAATTGTGAATGTCAGCTTGCACCACACCTAGACAGGATTGTAAAGATTAGCTTGCGTCGCACCAAAACAGAATTGTGAATGTCAGCTTGCACCACACCTAGACAGGATTGTAAAGATTAGCTTGCGTCGCACCAAAACAGAATTGTGAATGTCAGCTTGCACCACACCTAGACAGGATTGTAAAGATTAGCTTGCGTCGCACCAAAACAGAATTGTGAATGTCAGCTTGCACCACACCTAGAGAGGATTGTAAAGATTAGCTTGCATCACATCTAAACAGAATTGCGAAGATTAGCCCCGTCACATCTAGACAAAATTGAGAAAATGTGCCTCCATTAAATCTAGAGGGAATTGTAATACTAGCTTGCGTCACATTTAAACAGAATTGTGAAGATTAGCATGCGTCACTTCTAGGTAGCGGTGCCACTACCCAAACCCACTAAACGATCTCACCCCTCTGCATACAAATCTAAAACTCTAACTAAACAAAACCATACCTCTAATGCACAACAAACCGCACACACTTCACCACGCTGCAACAACAAAATGTACTACACATGGCCTCACGCAACAGCACACAATGGCTCCCAACCGAAAAGCACACCTAAGCTCAACGAATGGTGCAATCGAACTGAGACTGCCAACAGCACATCGCAGCTCTCTTGCCTTTCTCCCGCTCACTCCTACTAACCTTCCTACCCTCTTCCCTTTTCAGATCCGCCAGAGAGCCTGGGGACCACTCCGGTGGTGACGGTGCACAGTACAAATACCTTTAACATTTAACATTAAGATTAACACCCTCTGCTGGGTCACGATTCACTTCTACACAAACAAACTTGGTGTGTACGACCACTAAATTGGTAGTGTGTACAGTAAAAATAAAATGACATAGCTCTTTAAAATCCATTTTTGCTGCTGATGCAGTTCACCCAATGTTCATATTGCTCCCTCACTTACCCCCTGTCCTTTTGGCCTTGCCCCTTTCTCCAGCCAAATATGTATACATACCTTTGCATGTAGATGTACACACACAATCATTCACATCACACGTGTACAAAAATACAACTGTTTTTTTTTCACACATGCTGTTCTCTCTGCCTCCTATCTGGCACCACTTTTGGTCGCAGGCACATTTTTGCAAGTGGCAGCAACTGGGATTTAGGGGTCAGGTGCCCCCCCTTTAACCTTTCCTCTCCCTGCTTATGAGTGAGGCTTGAGATGGGACCAGCATTCTGAAACAGGTAGGCGGAGGGATGAGGTAAAGGCCAGTAGTGTGTCCCAAAAGGCTACAATCTTTAGCCCCCCTCAGACACAAGGGTTTCCCTGATGCAGTGCTTCATTTGTGGGGGTTTGCCAGGCCTCCACCCTGGCCCTTATTTTATCAGGCTCAGTTTGATTATGTAGTGGTGTTTTGGCAACTTTATTGTTTTAACTGTCAGTCAATAAAAGTCCATGAAAAGCAACAGCAGGGTGCATTGCCCCATTCAGCCTGCCTGGCACTGGTGCAACTTCACTACTGTAATAACCAGAAGCACTGCCACAGAAGGGCAGGTTGGCAGCAACAGGACACTCACCAGCTAGCAGCACCCACACAAGGGCAAGGCCACTGTTGAAGAGGAGTGCCTGTCACGAGTGCCATTGTACACGAAGAAATTATGGCAGACCCACTGCTTATTGCAGACCCACTGCTTATTGACAGGCAAGTGCATGTGTTCAGTAATGAATTTACCCGCATTTGCCTATCAGTTTACCAAGAGAGGAAAGCGTGCTTGCTCTATTTTCCCTTGTACAGATGGGCAACATGTACCACTTGCATAGAAGCCGAGTAAAATATTAGCCAATATATGTTCATATCTAAGTATTTCTTTAATTTCAAGACACAGCTAGTATGTTAAGTCAATTTGTATCTGTACATTGCAAATCTGCCACGCCCAGTGCATTCCCTTCCCTCAATGAGCAGGTGAGGTTTGCAGTTTTAAACCCAAATATATGGACACTGTAGGGGGCAGCCATGGGTGATTGTTATGTTACGAGTGCGCTTCGCCTGAAACGCCGAGGGTCAATAAAGCATGCAGGTAATCAATTCAAAATGAAGCAATGAATCGCAGAGACAGGAATGCACGTCTGAACTCTGATTTATTAATCTCAAACTGACCTTTTGGGCGGTAACCCCGCCCTTTCACACGTGGGTCGCAGCCCACTAGTTAACAGCAACAAAAAGAGGACTTATCCTCTAAACAAACAAACAATGGCCATAGAGGTAGGACATTACATCTCCCCTTCACTTAAACAAATAGTTGGGGTGATTCACTTAACTTTCTTCAATCCATCTGGCAGGTCTTCGTATGACTCTCTTGGATGGGCTGCGAGTTGGTATGACGGTTCTCTGATGTGTCGCATCGCTGTCACTGTCGTCGGCATCTCTTTCTTCCCCTTGATACTCAGAGTCTATGTCCGATGATTCTTCTGCCACAGTCCCTGAGGTGCTACCACTGACGTCGGTACCTCTGAATGTTTTGAAGAAGGACGAATTCCTAGTAGCGGTGCCCTGGGGGCTTGCTGCGGTTATCATAGAACCTTGAACATGCGTTACCGTCATGGGTTCCGGCTTAAAAGCAGGGGTGTCCTTGGTAGATTGATTTTGTCACATCAAGACGAGATCACCTATTTGTACTGATCTCAGCTTTGCTTGTCTTCTGACATCAGCGTATTCCTTCATCCTTGCTTTGCTTTCCCTGTCTTTCTTTCGTGCAGCTTCCTCTTGGTTGGAGTTTGGAGTGGCTTGCGGATAGTGAGGTAGTCTTGTTCTGATGAAGCGCCCGAACATTAGGGCTCACAGGCATTCTCCTGTCGAGCTGCGTGGCGTGTTCCTGTATTCCCTCAGTAGTGTGCAGATGGCCTGCATGAATGAACCATTAGTGATGGAAAATATTTGGAGGGTACGTTTGAGATTTCCCATAAACCGTTCTACCATTCCATTAGCTTGGGGCCATAATGGGGTGACCTTGTGATGTTGCAATCCTAGGTGTTCTGCGAACATGGCAAAGGCATGCCCACTAAACGGGGGGCCATTGTCCGATTTGACTGTCGATGGAATGCCATAATCGGCAAATGTTTTGTCGAGTGCTGGTATCACTTCTTGAGCACTGGTGGATCTGATGAGGTGAACTTCCGGGAAGCGTGACATTTCATAAATGATAACTAGCACGTATTTGCCATTTGCTAAAAGTCCAAACATATCCACCGCCACCTCATCCCACACCTGTAGAGGTGTTGTGGAGGACCTGATGGGCCCTGGGAATGTTCTCTTTGCGACTGCCTGACATGGTAGGCATTGTCCTAGAAGTCGTTCCACACGCTCATCCTTTGCAGGGAACCACTCCTTGGTCCTGAGTTGGCGCTTGGTTGATATTATGCCTCTGTGACCTGTGGGGGCGATGTCTAATATTTGCTTTTGTAGTGTGGATGGAATGACAATTCTGTTTTCCTTAAGCAACAGGCCCTCTGGGGAAGTGGACAGGGTGTGCCGGATGAGTTTGAATGTGCGAAAGTGTTGTTCTTCACCGTGAGGTATTTCATGGTCACTCCTCCGGCTGCTCTGCCACTGATCTGACTTTAGACATGCCTATATTGTCTGGATTAGTTTGTCCTTGAGTGTTTCTTCCAGCAGTTGTGCTGTGGTGATGGATTTCGGTAGCGTGCTGCTAACTAAGTAGTTCAGGTATTGATTGGCTTTGTCAGATTGTCGTTCATCTTGTGCTGGCAGGGGATATCTTGATAGAAAATCTGCCGGGTTGTTGTCCTTTCCTGGGTGATGAATGATTTTGAAAGAATATTCCTGCAACCGCAGCCCCCATCAGGCAATGCGCGGTGGCATTTTAGCTGTTGGTTTTCCGTAGATGGTAGTGAGAGCTTGTTGGTCAGTGATTATGGTAAATGGTCGACCGTATAGGAACAGGTGGTAGTGCTCGCATGCCGATACTACCGCTAGACTTTCCTTTTCAGGCTGGGAGTATGCGCATTCCGTGTTGGATAAATTGCGGCTTGCGTATGCCACGATTCTTCTGGGTGAGTCGTGGCTTGCACCAGGCTTGGATTGCGCTAGTATCGCTCCTAGACCCACTGGGCTGGCATCTACCGTTAATTTCGTGTTGAGCTCAGGGTCATAGTATGCCATACACGAGGCAGCTGCAATTCGTTTTTTGATTTCTTGGAATGCCTGTTCGCATGCGTCGGACCATTGGAACTCGTGATGTTTCCCAGTGAGTAGCCGAAGCGGTGTACTCACCGACGCAAAGTCCTGTATGTACCTAGTGCAGTAACTCGCCATGCTGAGAAATGAGCGTACTGCGTATACTGACGTGGGTGTGGGAGCTTCTACTAGCGCTTGAACTTTCTCAGGATCGGGTTTTAGGCCCTCATTCGAGAAAATATGGCCAAAGAACTTCAGTGTGGACTTACTAATTTCGCATTTAGCAGGGTTGAGGGTTAGCTGCGCGTTTTCCAGAGCCATGCATACTCTCCGAAGCGTGTCGTCATGACTACCTTGAGTGGTGCCGAATATTAAGATATCGTCAGAGTAGTTTAAACAGTTTGGGATATGTTTGATGATTTGGTGTATCTCGTTTTGAAAGATTTCGGCTGCCGAAGATACCCCGAAGCTGAGTCTTTTATATCTAAATAGGCCCAGATGTGTTGAGAACGTAGTAATATATCTCGAATCGGGGTGCAACTCCAGCTGATGGTAGCCTTTGTTTAGGTCCAATTTCGAAAACACTTTAGATCCGTGTAGAAGGTGCATCATATCGGTCATTCTTGGAGCGAGATGCCGTTTTCGTTCGATGGCTACATTGGGATCCCTCATGTTTACACATATTATAATGCTGTCTTTGTTGTCTTTTTTGGTACCGGTACAATAGGAGAAACCCAGGGTGTCGGTCCTGATGCCGGTTCAATTATATCCTGTTGCAATAGTGCTTGAATTTCGTCTTCCACATGTCGTTGTATGTTTAGAGGTATGCCCCGGTAATGTTGTGCAGTTGGCGCTATCTGTGGATTGATGTGTAGTTTTATCTGTTTGCCCTTTAACTTCCCTAGTCCTGTGAAAAGGGCCAGAAACATTTTCTGCACCATGTCCTTCGGACTGGTGGTGTATGACGACATTATTTGGTACATTATTTGAATGAGTCCCATTTGTATTGCCGCCTTGAAACTCAGGATGCTGCCTCCTGGCACTTCACCTTTTATGACGTAGATTTTGATCTTTTGGCTCTTGTCCTTCTATTGGCAGTTCGCCATGAACATCCCTTGGCAGTTGAGGGGCTTATTTGATCCATATGGGTATATTAGCTTGTCAGCTTCCTTTAGCGGTTTTTTGTAAGTGAGTGACTCGTAGATTTCATTGTTGATCACATTTACAGTGACCCCAGTGTCAATTAAGAATTCTCTGCTTTGTCCATTGCGCTTAGTAATAGGGTGGGGCTGTACTCTGTGGCTGTGCTGTTGCCGATAGCGTGGACGTATCCCCGTTTCCGGTCTCTGCTGGATGAGGACGAGCGTGACTCATGTCCTCTGCGTGGGGAGTCATACAAGTATCTCATTTTCTGTCTAGAATGTCTCCTTTGCGAATCATGTCTGCTCCTATGGTGGCTGGAATATTCTCCTTTTTCTTCACGTCTTCCCTCCTCTCGCGGTTCTGCTCAGGACGTGCTGTGAGGCTGCCGCCCGGTATGTTTTGGCGAGTAGTGTGCACGGGACCTAGGGCTTTCCTTCCTGGCGTTGCGGCTCTCGTGCCTCCGCGTGTCTCGGTTTGGTTCAGAGGGTTGGAAGAAATTAATATTCTTGCAGACAGATTGAAAATGGTTTTCTCCGCCACATTTCTCGCAATTATGTCCAGTGGCCGGGCATGGGCCTACATGTGGGAATTTGAAACCACATCTATAGCATTTCTTCTGTTCAGATGAGTCTCTTGTTGATCTGATGGGGCAGATGGTTGTGGTCGAGGCAGATTGTGTGATCTTGATGTTGCCCAAGGATTCTGTCTGTAGTGCTAGGGCGTTATCAGCTCGTGCCAGCTGCAGAATTTCATCCAGCGTTCTACTCTTTTGCAGTAGTTTTTTCCTAAAATCATGCGATTCACATCCAGCAATGGTTTGAGACTTCAAAGCTTCCTCTGTTGAATATTTGTCTCTTTTCCTGAGTCGCATCACGAAATTATCCATGGTCTCTCCCTTTTCCTGTGTGGATGTGTGAAATATGTGTCTTTCATAGTCCACATTTCTCAGTGGTGCGAAGTAGGTGTTTAATGAGTCAATAATGCCATGGAAGGTGTCTGTACTGGATTCGGGCATTTCGAAAACGATGTCTCGCACCACTGGTCCAAGTGAGTGTAGTAGGATGCCTTTAAGTCTGCGTTCTTCTCTTACTCCTGATGCATCAATGTAAATATTGAGTTCTTTGAGCCACCTGATCCATCTGGGTGCCAGACTGCTGGTATCTGTCATGTCAAATGGCTGCATGGCCTGTAGTTGTAGTGACTCAGATGCGCTCTCTTCCACGGTTGCAGGGTGGCGTGGAGTAGAGCTGGCTGCAGGGCTCATGATACCACTGTCTGTGTTCGTTTCAGACATTTTCGGTGATTTGTGGTGGCCGCTCACTCACTTGTGGTCAGGCGTTGTAAATTTGTGCTTGAGTCGTGCTTGTTAGCATGCAGCAGTTCTCTGTTGCAATGGCGTATACTTCGATAGTTGAGAAATGATGTCTTTCGAATAAAACACGTGCGTTTTGATGTTGTCTTTTGATACGGCGAGTGTTTCTCGGGTGTTTTCCTGGCTGATTTATGATGATACGCGTGTGCGTAGACGGAGACTTGTTCCACGTGCTTTTGTAGATGACGCTGCGCGTAATGATACGTTCGCTCCTCGTGTCATCCACGATGTGCGCAAGGCATGCTTTTGTCGTGATTCGCTTCACGTAGTCCCCTTTTGGGGCTGCCGGTGATCTTGCTTGATTCCGTCGTTAAGACTGCGTGGGTGGTGGGCCGCTCCGGTGCCGAGGTCCGGTCGGTCCGTCTCGGGTGCAGGATCGGGCTGGTGCTGAAACACGCAATGATACCGGCCTCGATGCTACTTGTGACTCGTCGCCAATGTTATGTTACGAGTGTGCTTCGCCTGAAACGCCGAGGGTCAATAAAGCATGCAGGTAATCAATTCAAAATGAAGCAATGAATCGCAGAGACAGGAATGCACGTCTCAACTCTGATTTATTAATCTCGAACTGACCTTTCGGGCGGTAACCCGGCCCTTTCACACGTGGGTCGCAGCCCACTAGTAAACAGCAACAAACAGAGGACTTATCCTCTAAACAAACAAACAATGGCCATAGAGGTAGGACATTACATCGATGTCAACAGTGGGCAGGAAGCACCAACCCGCTCTGCCACGGACGTGCTAGAAAATATTTGAACCCTGGCACTTATTTTTGTGCAAATGAAGCACTGCCCTGGTGCTCCTAGTGCTGCGCGTGCAATAGCGTCGGGGCAGGTTTGTGATGGCTCCAGCTTGACCTCACGCACAGAGCTGCGCAGGGTCACAGTAAGCATGCGTCTTTGTATTTTTAAAGACCCTAACTATTGGTAGATTGTTTGCAAATGCAAACTGTGTAATGCAAACACATGTGCATTATGAGCGCGTGCAATACCCTGGCTCCATAATACAAAGGGGCTGGAGTTGTGCAGGACCCAGAGGGGTGGCCGCTGGCCACCCATAATGCAACAGCCGCCTCTGACAGTCGCGTATGGGAGACGGCATGAAAGATGGTGGTGTGCACAAGGAAGGAGTGCATGTCAAAATACTTTCAAACCTTCGACTCTTATTTTGTTGACCACACGTGACAGATATGTACTGATAAAAGTATAGTTGCCCGGTATGCAGTCTTTATATCGAATATTTTATAAAGAATGAACATATATTGAATATTTTAGAACAGTAATTGTTATAGAGAATGCTTTTAGGGGTGGGGTAAAGGGTTAAAGGCATGGTCTAGTAAACAAATGTATTTAAAAAATAGATAGGCAACATAAAAAAATAAATACTAGCATTCTCTGTTTTAAAACTTCCTATGTAAAATTTTGAGCTATTCAAGCTCAAAATTCGCAAAAGCAAGCACATGGGCGCATCCATTTTGTGAAATTGCTGCACTGCCAGATCCACCGTCAATGAGATACATTGACACAAAGATGAATTAGGAACATACGATCATCTCGGATTCAGGAATGTGTAAATAATTGTAAATAATTTATCTGCCCGCATCCAAGGACCCTTACATTGGGGAGTTGCTTCGCTTGCAAAGGGGCAATCTCCTATTCTGAACCTAGAAATTCACCATCACCAGCAGAAGAAATCTGACCACACACTAAGGGGTGTTGGTCCCTAGCCCTGAAGAAAGTGGTTCTAACAACCTTAATACCACTGAAACCGGTCGGCTTCTATGTGACCTGATTAGTAAAGTAAATCAAATTTTATAAAAACTTGAGGTTCGGAGTTCACATTAAGAAGTACACCTCCGGATCACAAGGGATAGGAGTTGTTTTTCGACTAGCTTTGGTCCATACACTCTAAAGAATGTTTTTTTAACAACTATGACTTATGATACAGTTTCATGAGTTCTATCTCTCGACATATATAATTTTTTCTACAGTCAAGAAGACATTAGATCAACACCTCTATTTTTTTTAATAAAGGTTGCGTTCCAAGGAAACAAAATAAACATGTAATGTTTTTTTTTGGGAAACAACAGACCATGTGAAAAAACCTTGAAGGACAAAGTAATAACAGGAATCCAACAGTTTGGAGCAAACAAACCTCATGAAAAAAAGCAATATTTGAATTAAATTGACTCAAATCAAATTGTGATATAACGATAGGGAAGATTTGAGTTTCACATCCCCCAACCAGGTTCCTATTTTGTGGATACTATATACTAGCATTGCCGTGCACATTGGGAATGCAGTAGAACAGAGCTGGGGAGATAACTCCCTAACCCACAATGCCTTGCTGTTGTGGCTCAGAACTGGAGGTGAACTTCCAGCAATGGCTACCAGGTGGTGTTGTGTAATGTGTGAGTTGGCTCAAATGGACTTTCCTATTTTCACATTTCAGGCGACAAGATTTTTTTCAAACCTTTTTAAACCCACCATAACTTTCTTCGTGTTGTGAAAACATGGCCAATGCTCCAGCCACAGGGTTGTCAGGACTATACTGCATTGATGATTCATAATAAGGGTGAAACCAGGCATGTAGTTGTCTTGCAAATGTTTGTCTTGGGTTGATCAAGCTATGTATAAATTAGCACTGCCCTCTTAGGCAAAGACAATTTCCTGGAGAAAAAGGTTTGCATTTGAGCTAATTTGCATACCCACAATGCCTTGCTGTGGTGGTTCAGAACTGGAGGTGAACTTCCAGCAATAGCTACTAGGTAGGGTTGTGGCTCATAGGGACTTTCCAATTTTCATGTTTCAGGTGAAATGTTTTATTTTCAAACTTTTTTAAACCCACCATAACTATATTGGTGTTGTGAAAACATAGCCAAATGCTCCAACCACAAGGTTATCAGGACTATACTGCACTGATGATTGCTAATAAGGTGGAAACCAGGTACATAGTTGTCTTCGCAGTCTTGCATATGTTTGTCTTGGGTTGATTAAGCAATGTATAAAGTAGCACTGCCCTCTTAGACATAGACAATTTTCTGGAGATAAAGGGTTGAATTTGAGATTATTATCATACCAACAATGCCTTGCTGTTGTGACTCAGAACTGGAGGTGAACTTCCAACATTGGATACTAAGTGACGTTGTGAAATGTGTTACTTGGCTCAAAAGGACTTTCCTATGATGACTATGCACTTTGCACTTTATACCGCCTGGGACTGTAGGATTGCTTTGTGGCCGAGAACATGTTTCACTCCTCTCCAACACACTGTCATCACTACAGCAGACTGTCTGTTTCCACCTACCCTGGGAGGTGATTCTGTTTGATCTGCCCCACAGCATGCCCAGGTGCTGTCTATTTACACATTTGGAAAATCATATTATCCATTTGTATGCACATAGAATCAATATTATAATGATTGCCCCAGGGACGTGTACGTTTTGAAGAACATTGATAACAAACACGTAATATGGTGGAATGGAGTATGGCTGCTGTTTCTTTAAGCCATTGTGGAGCTATCAAACAAACTGGACAAACAGTTTTGTTTTTACTCCCGCAATATGGCTGACATATTTCCACTCCACGAGTCTGCCCTCCCTCTTTATTGTCTTCACCTGTTTATCAGAATGTGTTGGATGAATGGGCAGATTATGTGAACAAGCTACGGGAACGTTGCGAAACGCGTCAGGCTGCCACACTTTTGGCTTTAAATTTTGGGAACACCTATGTTATGGTTTTTTAATTGATTTTAAAAATAAACAGAAGATATTTTATTGATGGACTCTGACTCATCGCTTTTGAAGATAACAATCTTGTGCAACCCACTGGCTGGTGTCCACACCAGTAAGATATATATATACATATATATATATATATATATATATATATATATATATATATATATATATATATATATATATATATATATATATATATATATCTTCCTCTAGGTTTAGCAACTTAACCATAACTACATGGCCGCTACCGCTCCTGTATGGATTTCTTTAGCCTTGGGTATGATAATTTTATTTCTTGTCCTTTTAATATTGTTTATTTCTGCCTTCGATCTGGCTGCTTACTATCGCAATCTGTGGGGATTGGTTTTATATATTTTATACCCTCACGTTGGGGTTCAATCTTGGTCTTCTTACCTATGTGGCTTTGACCTGCTGTCTCTTTTTGCTCTGTTTATCGGTGGTCGGTCCTGTCTGTTTCATTTAATGAACTTCATACTGTTTCATGGAATTTGACCTTTGGGCTCCATTTTGTTATGTGTTTACTTATATTGCCATTGTGGCATGTGTTTGCTAGGACTGTTCCAGCTGCCTTCTGCACTCGCACTTTAGTATGGCCCTGCCATTACGAGGCCTTAAAGATATTTGTGTTGGCTTACTGCTACTTGTACACCTGTTATGTCCTAAGGTCAGGCATGGCTGTTTTTTTACCTTCTGACTCTGTATCCCGAGTCATTAGTATATTAACCTCCATTGGTGGTGATTTCATCCCCACTCCTGCACTAGCACTTTAGTCCTTTGCCCAATTTTTACTTTTAGCAACTAGCCTACCTACCTGTTGTATCATTTGGGTTGGGTTGTAAGCATCCGCCTTTTTCGTGTGTGCACCTCATATTGGTCATTGTATTGCTATTTACAGCTTTGTTGATTTTAATATTCCATATTTTACTATTCTTCCATCCAGCTATCTCTAATATGTGGTACATATTTTCTTGTTTTACTGTGTGCATGTCTAGTTGAAATGTGGGTATTATCTTGCCACATTCTGTTTTATACTTGCTTTTATTGATGACTGTGTATATATATATATATATATATATATATGTATATATGGTACTCTGACATGTATGTTGACTTTAACACTATACGGATTTATGTATTTTTTTCTTGCCGTATTGTCATACACATGTAGCAGTCTGTGGTTCTGTCCCGTGTTTTACCCTCACTTGGGGTTTATTCCAGCCTTCTTTGGATATTCATGCACTTTACTCCATTATATCATGGCCGCCAGTGTTTTCATCAACTGCCTGGCCCTTACAGAGTTAACTGAGAGAGCAGTAGGACTACCTGTACTGTCTATATTTATACCAGCCACGCCCTCTCTCCCCTCACGTGATCAAGCGCTTAGTGTAGCCCGAAACGCGTTGTGTTGCAGGTCGTGCACCACGGCGTCCTGCCTCTGTCTGTCTTTGTGTTGCTGCCTGTTGTGCTTAATATCTTTTGTACAACTTTTTTTCTTTTTTTAAACTTTAAAAAACATCTGTATTCACTACACAGTGTTTCCTTGTTTTTTCCTCCGCCTTTTTTGGAGTTTGCCACCTGCAATTGGCCCGCAGGTGTGTGGTTCGCCTTCTCCTCCTTTCCTTGGAGATATATATATATATATATATATATATATATATATATATATCTACTCTATGCATTTACATTGCATGTAAAGTATAGCAGTGCCCTCAGGTGTACACGGTTGCCCTAGGGGTTCATACACTTGTTATTCCAAGTACTTTCCTCTTTTAGCACTGCACCACATAGCTTTAGAGCTGAGTCCCATGAAAACAAATGGTCCAACTGTCACATAGTCTCTATCATCACTCTTCGATACAGTCTTTACCTCTTTCCAATCTACTCTTCGGAATCAAATATCTGCACACTAGACATTTCTGCTTTCCGTACCGTGCCTAAACAACAATATCTGTTGCATGCATTGTGTTAATCCTCCCTCTCATCTTTTCCGACTACAGTCTGCCAAAGGATAATGTTTCCAACAATGCTTTGAAACCATTAAATAGGGCAGGAAACACTATACAAATATAATATAACATAACATATGCAGACCAGAAAAGAAAAAGAAAAAAATGTATATATAGAAAATATTCTGATTATTAATTATGATGGGGTATTTAAAAAAAGAATGTACTGTGACTAAAGTGGTAAAGTGGGAATATGGGAATACACTGGGTTTGTGCAGTTTAGTAATAGTATACTCTGGTGTCAAACTGGAGTATGCTAGGGTTTTCACACTGGAGTGTACAGCTTTTGTCAAACTAAGAACACATTGAGATTTTACAATTTGGGGCACACTATTTTCAAACTAGTAAACGTTTGGGGCTGTACAGACTGAGAATATACTGGGATTTTCCAAGGGGGATGTTTTGTATAACAGTAAACCAGGAGTATAAAGAAACTGTGTAATAGCAAAGTGGGAATGCACAGAAAATGAAATGATGCAACTGTAATCTGAGTGTATGCTTCAATTTTGCAAACTATGTTTATACTAGTACTATAAATACTGAGGGTATCTGTTAGTATTGTGCCCATTTGGGGAATATTGGAATGGTGTGTACCCGTAAACCATGCATGATAGAGAACCACAGGGAATGTCAAACTGGTCATCAATTGTGAATTTGCAAACTGGAAAACTAGGAATATACTGGCATAAAGCAAACTAGGAATTTACTGGGGTAATGAAACTAGTCGACAAAACCAAAGCTTGTTTGAGCCGCGGCCCCTTCAATTTATACATGGAAGAGTTGTGGCTGCTTTATTTGGCTCTTCGGCCAACCCCTGAACTTATCTGTAAAGAGCCTTTGAATGCCGCTCTTTTGCTGCCATTGTATTTCATACACGCGTCAGTAATTATACTCCTTATCAAGACATAGAGTGCCTGAGTGTTTAGGGCAATCTTGAACGCCTGAAATGAATAAAAATTGCATAGAACGGACCTGATCGCATAGAATTGAGTGACGTACATAATATGCTTTGGAATGCAGGGAACATTTGAAAGGGCATATATCATACCACACCCCACGCTTACTCTCTTCTTTATACCACCACTCAACTAGAACACAGAGATACTATGACACCATTCGGTATAACTGTTCTCATATCAACATCTCCCGCTCACTCCCCATCACTCTAAGTAAACATTGCTGGTTTCACACCCCCAAGCCAGGTGTTCTCCTCATGCCTAACGCAGCCACACTCGGTCTGCATAAATCCTGCCAGAGCGAACACATACTCCTGATCTCTCAACCACCACACCTACCGCTAAGAAGCAGCTACCACACGAATTCCGCACCAGCTGCACACATACCTGGTGCGCACACGCACCTTTGAACTCTCTCTACTCTCTCTACTGACCCGAACTTCGGTTCCCAAGGGCGTTCAACCTACCAGCGCCTTCAGACCATACCAATGGTATATAAGGCACTATATAAATGCAAAATAACATAACATAACATAACATAGAGGAGGACACACAGCATTTGCTCATACCTAAAAGAACTGACCAACCAAAATGCAAAGCAGTGTTACGTTTTATTTCAAATACTGCTACGTGTTACAAACCACTGCAGTCTTTCCGCAAAAAACAGTGTTACGAATCTGAGGATGTCATCCCTTCTCCCCAAGGGGGAAGCCTTTCCCATGGGGCCAGTGCTGTGCATCCACAGTACAATAATCCCCCTGGGGGTGGTGCACTGAGGGAGGATCACATGGGGAAGGAATTCCCCTATGGGATTGGTGATGCCCATCATCAGAGAATGTGGTATGACTCCTCCTCAATGCACTTAACCTCTTCTTCAACCCTAAACCACCCGTCCCCCTCTCTAGATATAGTTAACGTATTCTGTTTTCAAGTCAGTAAGAACAACGCACATGACTGAGAGACCAGAAAGTACGAAGTGTTATACATATAGTTTGGGAAATGGTACTGTGAAGAAGATGACCAGGAGTCAGACGATCACTCTGGAGAAGCAGAGTGAGCGGTCTAGCTTTTCACCACAACTGTTAGGTCCAAAGAAGTACAATAATCCCAGGCAGTGCTTTCAAAGTAGCTCCACTGGGACTGAGACGAGGGAGAGAGTTCCTCTGAGGAGGGGCAACGGGGGCCATGGAGGAAAGCAGCAGACGCAAGCACAAGGGAAGAGCACAGGGATGAGAGGGAGAACCCAAATATGGTATGCCCGCAGGGGACTACTAGTGTTCCCGTCAAGCAAGTCCTCCAGGTGTATCAGGCCCCAGCAAAGTGTGCAAAAGAGGGAACATGCAGCCAAGAAGCATTGGAGTGCTGCTGAGCCACTGCGACCCAGCTCGAAGCCCGAACTCTACCGGAGTCTCACAGAGGGACACAGCTGCCCGGGATCCAGTGTAACCTGTAAGGAGGAAGGAAACAGGTACGTGGGCTGTAGGGGAGGTGCAGGAGGTCTGGTGAAAGCCATGTGAGAAATACAACGTTGGAAGCAGAGAGTCTGGGACCTTGAAAGAGTTGTATACTTGGCAGGAGAGTGAACCAAAGGGATACAACAAAGGTGTGCAAGTGTGGGACCTGCACCCAAACAAGAGAACGAGAAGTAGAGGGTCTAGGACCCCAAGTGAGTTGTATACTCAGAGGAGAGTGAACCAAGGAAATACAGCTAAGCCATGTGAGTCTGGGACCTACACCCAAACCATAGAGTGAGAACAAGCGGGTCCGGGACCCTGAAGAAGTTGTATGCTTGGAAGGAGAGTGAACCAAGCAGATACATGCACCCACATGAGGAAAAGAGGGTCTGGGACCCTTTGAGAGACATTCAACGAGGAAACACTGGCTTGGCAGGAGAGTAAACCAATGACGTGTAAAGTATTGCGATAGTGCACTGTGCAAAGATGCTAGGATAAAAAAACACAAACACAAGACACATTACCTTGTCAACTGTCCAATGACATTTTATCTAAGAGAAAAGGGGCTTCAGGAGCCCCAAAGGAATGAGCATAACACAAGAGTCGTCTAGGGGAAAAGAGCACAACCCAAGCATTGAATCTTGTATTTTATTAACATTATTTTTGCATCCCCTTTTGTCACCAGAGAGACTGGGAACTTTTCTGTTGGTTGAAAACACAAGGAACTCTTTTGACTTTGAGAAGAGATCCTCCTTGCACTATTATTGTAGAGTGTTCGTGTTGGTGACAGAGGTGGGTTTTGGAGACGCGATAGTGCCAGACTTTTCAGTTTTGGACTTCCCGACAATATCACAAGTTTTCCTTGAGGTAGTGAAACCCCTCTTAGATTCAGGGACAGAGAGGCATTCTTCCACCCATTTAATAATAAATGAAAGTGTATACCCAAAATCATGCCACTCTTATGCCTGCTCCCTATATATGCACCCTTAAAGCAGTCCGGAATTCCAGTGCAAAGATTATCAGCAATGCAGCTATCCGTGTAAAATGAATACACTATCACACATCCATCCTCCGCCTTTTCTAAATCCTACCCTCTGAGACATTTTCAAGGTCCCCAGACCCCCATTTTAGAAAGCGCTTTCCACACGTGTGGGAAAGCACGCGAGACTAGACTGCTCCAATGTTGTCAACAGCAGACTATGTCTCACTGCTCTGTCTGCACGCTAATGGTTCCGTGTTGTAGATGCATAACTCTTAGATAAGATGATCAGAGCCGTGCATTCCTCCCATGCCAGACAGACTTGAAAAAGCTCTCGGAGCTGTCTCTTCCCTCACTTTTTCCTGTTACCATTTCACAGTCGCTGAGACTTTGGGCCTAATTCACAGAAGCGTTTTATAATAGCAAACCCCCATTGGAAAACGCTCTGTGAATAAGGGCCATTGAAAGCTAATGCATTTTCCATCATAGAATACTATTTTCAATGAATCCCAAAAAAGTATCAAAACCCAAAATTGTGCGATTATTTTTTTTTTTAAATGGGTTAGCATGATGAAAGCTTTTTTTTTTCATTCTCATCGCAGATTACTTCAACCAGACACTCTGCTCTTTTCCTTGTCTACTCTAGACTGAATTTTTCAAATGCTCTGTGTACTTGGGCCTTCCTGAGACAGGCATTTATTGTGGGCTCTGCAGGGGGTGGTGCCAGGGCAGAAATGATCACACTAGACACGCATAAGGATAGGATGCCACCCTGGCCACATTTTGTATTATATCACACATAAAGGTGGCAGTTAGTTAAGGTTCTATTCGTAGCTTCTAAGACAGAGGCCTACAGCTCACTAAATCTCCCTCACAGAAAGTCTCTCTACCCCTATCACAAAAGGTGATCTCGTCCTAGATGTGCCGCCTATCTAGGAAAGAGGAGAGACTTGCCCTAATCTGACTCACTACTTTCCCAATATTACTATTTCCATAAAAACCCACACTTGCGGGCGTGTGCTGTGGTTTATTTCTCCCCTTTTGTGTGTCCAGTAAAAAACAGATTATTGTGCATAAAGTGTCCTATTCCATTTTCTATCCTGGGCTTTCATTAATCTGAATGTCCTGGGGTTTCAGGAGATCGACCTGAATTCTTGTAGTCTACCGGTTTCAGCGAATTATGTTTTCATCTAGCCGCTTTCTTCAGGATCAAAAACGAAATAAACAACGTAAGGTTGTTTTTTTTCATAAAAGCAGAAGAGTGCAGAGTCTTCTTCAGTTTGGGTCGGACAGTGTTCAATTTCTTCTCTATTGTACCTATGGAGGGAGATTCAAGACCTAAGGGATATGTCACTTCCTATGCCCCACCCTGACTTCTCATATAGGGCTGTTATGAATTCAGTCTTTCTACCCACCATCAAACTTCCAGTGGTTTTTCAGAGAGCTCCTGCCGTGCAAGCGGTCAGCCTGTCTCTGGAAATGAGAAAGCCATAGGGGGCTTCTTTGATATGCACTAAACACCATTCCAGCTCAGTAGCCCCCCGGTAGCAAAAGCTCAGAGCCCACATGGTCCCCCTCCACCTGCCACAGGGGCATGGACCCACCGGTCTGTGACACCCCATCTGACCAAATGTCCTAACAACGTCTAGAAAGTTCAGGAGCAACAGTTCCGTCCCCATGTGGGACAGGTGAACCCTGTCATGATGAAAAGTCTCAGGGCCCCTCCACGGTCCGAAGATGCCCATGGCAGGCTGCCATCCGAGAAAGTTCATGGTTTAACTTTCGGCGTAAATGTTTAATGGGTGTGCAGGTCTGGGTTGCCTCCACTTAACCCCTGGAATGATTTGGGACTAGACCGGCAGTACCCCTGGGCAAAAACGTCAGAGCCAAGCCAACAGAGACAACACGCGTTCCTTCAGAGCCCGTCTACCCAACTGTACCAGGTTGTTGCCCCCCTACGTGCATCATAATCAAATCCAGGCGCGGAAGCCCCATCTTCCGGCATTGGGCTTCCAACACTGGGCGAAACATGGTTCACCTGCAGGACAACGTACCCAACCTAATGTATGTCGACGGCTGATGTGTCCAACAACACCCAGGGTGATCCTGCACTCTCTGCTCCATTTGTTTGAATGATTGACCAACTACCGAGACCACCAGCTGCGCCATCCGCTCCTATGCTTCTCCGCACTCCATTTATGGGGGATTTCCGTGCCCCAGCACCGCCAGCTGGGCCCCCACCAGCATCCATGGCCAGCATCCGCCACCAGAAACAGGTTTGAGGTGGCGCAGACAAGACGCCACCGGCCACTCCTACTCCTGTCTGTCCCCGGCCTGCCCAACCTGGCATCCCTGCAATACGTGGGTCTTTGCCTTTGAGTGCAAAGGGTCCAATAGGTAGCAGCTCGACTTCTCTGTTAGCTGGGCCTTCGTGACTTGTTTTTTAAGAATAAACTGTGATGTTTAATTTAATCTCGTAGAATGTATGCTTCCACAGACACACTCTAGTCTAGAGACTTCTATTTCACGTTGATGGTGGAAGATTTTTATACCAGGCGTCAAAGCTATGGAATTGTCTTCCATTATCTAGCAGGGCAGTTTGTGGCCATGTGAGAGTTCAAAAACGTAGTCAGACTTAGCTTTTCCCGGGAGGATAGCTCAGGGGCAACGCTTAGCAACACAGGCTCGAATCCCGGCCTTGTGCTTAGAAAACACATCCCCGGTATTAAGTGCATTATAAAAGAACCATTATAATATAATAATAACCTAATACGGTTCTGTTGTCTGTATTTCTGTGCGTTTTTGTTTTTTATAGCTCCAAGATGCCTTTGGGTAAAGTGTTGGATTTTATAAATATGCATAAATACAGTTTCAGGTTGGATAAACTGCATTTATTCTGGGAGGATCCAGAATAAAGTAAACTAGGATTGCCAAACTGGAAATATATTAACATTGTGCAAACTAGGAATGCATTGGGCTTGTGAAAAATCGGCATATATGCTGGGGTTGCCACACTGGGAGTTTAATTGAATTGGCAAAATTGTGATACACGCGGATTGGCAAAGCAGGAAAGTTGAGCTGTGGGAATATATTGGGAGTTTTCACACTGGAGTATGCATCATTTATCAAACCGGGAGCATAGTGAATGTGCCAACGTGGAATTATACTAGGAATTCTACTCTGGGATATATCGGCTCTGTGCACATGTAGGAGATGCCATCTGGAACTGCCTTTACCCAAGGCATCAGGTTCTTTCTGGAAAGCCAGCACAGTCTCCAGATGTGCACTGGTCTCACAATTGGACAAATACAATGATATGTGCACGTGTTAAGGGTTGTGAAATGGCCCCTCTTGCCCTTGTGTTCATTCTAGCGCTCACACTGGCGCAAAGGTTGTCATGGTATCAGGGCTGGGCCAGGCGACTAGTTCACAGGCAATTCCCCACTGGAAAACCCTCTGTGATGTAGGCCCTTACTCGTCGTTTTCAGGCTACAACTAGCCATCCCGCACAACGGCCCGGTGTGTGCCGCCGCGGTGCCCGTGCGAAGGCAGGAATTGTGTGGATGTCAGGGAACGACCAGGCGTGTGCTGTGGTTGCCACCATTGCTATCGCCATGCAAGTCCGGACATTCTGCCAGTGTGAAAGCAAGCCACATGCTGTTGCTTCTGTGGCACTGCCGCCGCCACACGTCCAGCCACCGGTGCTATACCAGGACCGGTGCCTGCTGGGGCATTGGCTCAGGGCTACGAGCACAGCATATCTGAGGGGAGAGAAACCCTGTCAGGGGCCCGCTGGGAACTCTCCTGGGCCCGCCCCCGCCAGCCTGCAAGCCAGTAATAGGCCCTGGCTGGGAGCAGTGTCTACGCCGTAGGTTACACTGCAGGCTGTCGCCCACGGGGCACACTGGGCACACTGGCCTCCCATCTTCCCAGCTGCAGCCACAACAACTGGAATCTGCTTGGAGAGGGCAGCAAAGCCTGGGCAATGATGACTAGACTTAACTGCCAGTGTGGGAAAGCAGCGTGTAAGCGGAAACAGGAAATGATCTTCTAAGTGCTCGAAATGTAAACAAGCGCGCGTGTGCCAAGTGGGTACAAGCTGGAAGCAAGCAAGGAGTTGCCAGCCGAGCACCATGGGAACTGGCAATTATGTGCTCAGTGGAGTGTGCTGCAAACCCCAATGGCCTGCTAATTAGGCAGCATGTGTAAACTGTGCATGGTGTGCAGCTGGGTTCAAACACACATAATATGTGTTCATCCTAAAATGTGGAACCTTATTGTGACATTGGCACTTTGATTTAATTTGTGTTCTTCTAACTTCACAAGTACCTAGCTCTGAACTAAGTGACAAAAGATGGCACATTCCATTTCGTTTGCCAACGATATCAGCACATAACTTGCTCCCACTACCTACCCATAAGCGTCTGCAACCTGTAGCTCTTCAGATGTTTTGGACTACAACTCCCATGGTCTCCTACTATGATTATGCTGCCTCCACCGCCAAGAGTTGTAGTTCAAGACATCTGGAGAGCCGTGGCGGTGCTGGGGTGGGGAATGGGGGGCCCGGCCCCCTCTGAAATCCTGGGACCCCCTTCTGCCCCCCTACTTCATCTGGGCTGCTCTCTCTGCACTGTCTGAGCCCTGCACCTTGTTGATTGGAGCCTCATTCACCCGTGACTGCCGTCTCTCCCCCTATGAAAGAACAGAGGTTGTCAGTGAGGCTGCGCCTCGCTGACGGCAGTGTCACGCTTTATGAGACTGAGGCTGTCAGTGCCAGCTCTGTATCTCACAGACTGCACTCACTCACAGTGAGAACACGGAGTAGCAGTACGTTCACGGAACTGATATCTCACTAACTGCAGGCAGTGGCATCGCTAGGGTGGAGTCTGGGTTGAGGGGCGGCGGTGCCAGGTCTCACGTTGCTCTGTGTCAACAGAGCATTTCAATGTGAGCCATTAAGCACTGATGGGGGGGGGTGTAGGGGGGCTATTTGCAGGGACATGTGTACCTTTAGAATGGGAATGGGAGGGAGTGATCAGAAGTGAGAAGGATGCATAATGTTGCACGCTTTCTGAAATTACTATGGCTTTAAAACCCAAGGGGTATTTGTTAGGCTACATTAATCTACATGATGCTATTGTGACTGTGCATGCAGAATGGGGAGAATAAAACTAAAGCCTCGTATTGCTCAACATATTTCTCTGACAATGTATATAGTGTATAGTTAGTTTACTATGAAAGGCTAGTTTATTATGTGATGTGTTTTGCTTCCAAGGCATTGCTATAAATAAAGGATTATTCAAGCACATGAAATGCAAAGCAAAACCTTAATAAAAAATCTATATCAACTAAACCTGGGAAGATGTTGCTTAAATTGCCCACATCCCGGTTTCACCATTTAACCAAAGTGTGTGATCCTGGGCAAATCATTTAATCACACTGTGTCTTATCTGCAGCTCTGTAAGTGATTCACTTCATAGCTTATGTTAATATATCATTCTGTTATTTTAAAAAACGGCAAGTGACTATAGACTTGCTCCATATATAATAGTGTAATTTGGGTATTTTGCACCACAAAGTTATTTGCCGACTTGGCTTACTTATGGCAACTTATTCTAAAGTCACTTCCATGGTGCCGCAGAGTAGCAAAGACTGATGATGCTTCTTGCAATGTCCATTTCCGTGAAGTAATTTCTGTTGGTGCAATCCATATGCAAGTTAGGAGACGTGCATGTATTTTGCCCCCACAGTGCATGGGCAGAGCTCTAATACATGAGTTTCCGGCATCTGTTACCAAAAAAGTAAAATGGGGCAGAGGTGGGCTGTTTGGGGGCACAAATGAGATCATATGGAATTAGGCGCACTACATTCGGGGGGAAAGTAGCAGGACTTTTCTCGTGGTTTACCGCCCCCCCCCCTTGCAATGCTGGCAACTCCCCTGCCCCCTACCTGGGCTACTCTCTCTGCAGTGCTTCCTATGGTCTGCCCGCAAGGCGCACACACAGGGCCGCCATACACAGGGCTGTAATGCTGCCTCCAGGGTCGGCTATGGGCACGGCAAATGCAGTGAAGAACACACCATAAAGGTGCCCACTGGACAGCAGCACAGGGGTGAGGGTCAGCAGTCGGGGTCCAGGGCTTGCACACGCATGCACAGCTAGCTGAAAAGGCAAGTCCTGCCCACTGCCCTACCTGAGGTAGTGAGTGCACAGTGAAAAAATAGCCCAATTTGAATTTCAACAATCGGGCTGGCCCACCCGTTAATTGTTGACATTCAGATTGGGGTCTTGGCGGGTAGATCGCCCGTGACAAGGGTGTCCCGTCCGATCGCCCAGCTTTGGGGGTTCAGTGTTTTTTCTGCTGGCCTTCTTGCCCCAGCCGTCACTTGCGCATTTGCAAGGTCTTTGCTCAGCCTGTTTACTTTCTTCTGGACTGAAAGGGAGACACTGCCCTCCAAACATCTGAGTGGCAGAAGACACTGCTTTAAAGGATCATATCTTGCTGCTGATTGACCGCTGTTATAGAACGCATACTGACACACACTGTGCTCCTCTAGTTCACATGCCCGCTCTGGATATTGTCAGTGCTCTTGCTACCTTTGCACTATTAAATGTCCACACAAAGACACAGCTGAGAAAGGAACACACAGACCAATTGCGATCTGCACAGACCTTCCACAAAAGCACCCGCAGCCAGATGCGAGATGCACAAAAAAGGCAGTGCGAGCCGTGGGTATTAATGACACACTTTTGAAAGACCCCCTACAGCAGATGCGATCAGAACGCAAAATGGACGCTGCATCTTTCCAAAGTGCATAAAATGGCAGGTGTCCATTACCAGCCAATGACCACAGGCAACATCTGAATGAATTGCCCGTGAAGGCCCGAAACTAAGAGTGAACTTAACTGCTGCTGGGCGATATACCACATTTTGGAGACATACCGATATATATTTTCAATATCACAATATCGTTAACATCCAGATATATGTATATATACCGCAGAATTGCTTGCTGTATAAATGCAGGATTTTTACCTCCCCCGGCCACTAGGAACTACTTTGCCCGCGTCAATTTGGGAAAAGCATACACATTGTCCTTTTATAGGCTCCCCATCCCCTACTTTTGTCTATGGCCCCCTTCTGCCCCCCTAAGTTTGATTCCTGGAGATGCCACTGCTGGAGAGCCAAAGAGGTCTCACCCTGAAGTAATGTAGTGGGTTTACTACTGACTAGTAGCCCCCCCACACCCCCTCTTGAAGCAGTGCCCGCGCAGGCAAGGCGACGCAAAGAAGCAACATGTTTTGTTTTGATTTATTTCATCACATAGAGCCCAAAGTTTCACCTGCCTCTGAAACCTTCTTCATTCGAGATTTTAAAAAAGCTACGTTGCGCTATAACACGCCCCTGTGTGTACTCACTGGAAAACTGTATATTAAAGTGTAATATCTAAGTATAGATGATATAAATGTCCCAGCAATGTCGAGCTGTATGTCAATAATCCGTTGGTTAAGCAAAAGAGACGAATCACGTTTAACCTGTGCAATGTCGGCACATGTATCCGTTTTATGAACCCGATATAAATATAGTAAACTCGAAACCTATGACAGCTCCGGTTCCCAGCGGGGCGCGTGTACCCGCTACCCGGGATAAAGGCGGCCAGGCTGCCGAGCCAGTCACGCATTGTCGCAGGCGAAGCAGCCAGCAGGTGGACACGCCCACTCGACCAATCCTACACACAAAAGCGTTTCACAGTCAGACCAACGTGCAGGCTTCGCCAATCCGCTGGGACCTCGAGGCGGGGCTGCGTGTAGAAATAACTGCACTGGACCTCAAGCTGGCCTGGCGCCTCTCACACATGCTGTTTGATCGTGTGTACACATATTTACCGGAGCAATGCAATGTAACACATGATAGCACAGTTACTCCATGTCCGTTGTGTAGTTCACCCGTTCAGTGTATTGCTCTGCAAACTGGTGCAGCACCTAGAAGCGTGTTATGTTGGTAAACTGTTTTGCGCAATAAATGCTTGTACAACAACTACTAGTAGTCCTGGGTTTCCAATAGGAAAAACTAAACTACCAGTGCCAGCTGGTAAGAAAAGAAGTAGGACTTCTTGCGCTACTCACATCTGGCCGGAGACAACTTCATATCTCTGGCGCTGTGATTGAATCTGCCCAAGATCACACTGGGTGTCAGCCTTGTCATTTTAAAGCAAGCAATGCAATTACCAGATTACAAAGGGGAACACATATGGAATCTTCGCAATGTGGGCATGGGATCATTTAAGCCTTCTGCCTAGGACGAGTGGTAACGAGGGAATAATGCCGGCCACGGCATGTATTAAAGGGTTTGAATACATAATTACTCGATGCACGTGCCATGGATGGAGGTCGGGGAGCTAAAAGGCCCGATCCCAATTGGGTCGCAAAGAAAATCAACTATCGTTGTCCCTAGGACACCACCAGCTAATAACGAGAGCTGGAAGGCGGCTCAGTGGGTTAGAACAGTTTCTTTGTCCATTGAAAACCGCTTTTGTGAATCAGTACTCCCCCCTACCCCTCCAGTGTTATTTACTGCTCCAAAGTGAACAGTGAACCCCCCTCACCCCAACCCCTCCCTCACTCCCACGCCTGTCCCTCTCGTGGACAGTATTCTGGTGTGAGGAAGCTCCAGCCCGGGCCCTACACTGGTGCTTATGGACTGCATCGCGACTGGCTGTGTAACTTTCAACATTCCAACGCATGTGTTCATAATATTTAATTAATAAATACGGCGCCTGCCAGGGAGCCGGGGGCAGGGGGGTGGCATGCATTGAAATCCCTCTGGAAACAAGGGGCTTCCACTTTCCCTTTAAATGGGCTAGTCATAGTGGGGGCAAGCCGACCAGAGTCATCAGATTACAGGGGAAAGTACTGCAAAAGCAGTCGACATTTGGGAAGACGTTGCAAACTGCTGGATTGGAGGCGGCGCCCCACAGTGACCCCTCCCCACCCAGGGAAAGCAGTGCAGGGGTGCAGAGATGGCTAGGACCAGGCCCCCGGGACTCGCCAGGGTCTGTTGTGTAGCATTCCCCGAGGAATACAATGCCAATTCCTGTGTGCATTGTATACCATTCTGGCATTTTGTGTAGCATTCTGGCATTGTATTCCTCGGGGATTCTCATGGAAGACCTGATGCCACGCTGTGTGATCTTTGGCAGCTCGCGTGCTTTGTTGCCTGTTGTCTGCAGGCATGTCACGTTGCATTGTGTCAAGCTGAGTAGCACAATCAGTCCCTATTTTCTGTTTCTTGTAACGCTCTAGCTATAGATAATGGAGAAGCAAAACTACAGGCCCCAGAATGCAATAGGTATGTTTCCTCTGTCAAACCTGCATCTATTCTGAAGCATCCTCCGGTACTTCGGGCAACGTGATGAACACCAGCTCGAGTTCAGCATCCTCTAAGCACTCCTATCAATGCCAGTCTTAGCGTTGGCACCCCCTTAGTAACACAGCCAACGTCAGGATTGGAATAGGCATCACGAAACACATGTTAACAATCACAGCAATGAATGTGGGCCTCACGAAGAGAAATGTCAATGGGGGCCTTAGTATATAACGATCAGCAATGCCAGGCTTAGTGTGGGCATCACAGGAACGCAATTACCAATGGCAGCAATTAGCGTGGGCATCCCACCATTCGAAATGCCAGTGTCAATCCTCAGTTTACTATTGCCAACGACACGGTTAGTTTGCCCATCGCCAGGTTACTATTAACCATGCCAACCCTATCGCGGGCATACAATGGGAATGATTATGAATGCCACCCTTAGTTTGCCATTCCTAGATTACTTTTGGCAATGGCAGTCCCAGTTTGCCTATCCCCAGGTGACCACTAACAGAGTCAGTCAGCCTTAGCGGGCGCATGCCAGGAGCAAGACTATCAATGCCAACCATGTGGTATGGGCAACTCCTGTCAATTCCAGCCTTAACATGAACATCCCATGAGGGTGATCGGCAATGCCAGCCTTAGTGTGTCCATCTCCAGGGTACTGGCAACAATGCCAGCCTTCGCGAGGGCACCCCATTAGCAGGTCTATGGATGCCAACCTTGGGGTGTCCATCTACTGTCAATGCCAGCCTTAACATGAACATCCCACGAGGGTGATCGGGTCTGCCAGCTTGCGTGTGTCCATCCCCAGGTTACTGGCAACAATGCCAGCCTTCGCGAGGGTACCCCATTAGCAGGACTATGGAGGCCAACCTTGGGGTGCCCATCGCCCGTCTATTATTAACAATGCCAGTGTGTGAAGTTCTTCGTGGGGCATCGTCTTCGATTCCCCTTGCACCCACTAACGCCCTTGTCGTAGATGCCATCGACCAGACCAGCATGCAAGCGTCCTGGCACTCACCCACTCGTGACTTGGGAGGCCGAAAGAGCTGAGGATGTCGGCCATGGCGCCCAGCATCTGGTCCGTCCTCCCGGGGGGCTTCTGAGGAGCCTTCATCGTCGAGTCACCCGAGGGGTCGCCCAGCTTCCCCCGGCCGTATCCAGGCCCAACGACCCCCTCAATAGTGCACCTCTGGGGCACCCATCGTGCCCTGGACTCCACAGGAAAGAAGGGGCGGCGCCTCGGGGCGCTCCAAGATTTCTCCAAGAAGAGAGCTCCAGCTGGGACCCGGCCGGCGTGCCTCTGCTCCCAGGGTAAGCACGGCTGGCTCTGGGGCGGGAAGAGGCAGGGCACGGGGCAGAGCCAGGCGTGCCCAAGAGAAATACATTGACAGTGGCGATGGGCCGGGCCCACATGCGACGCCTTTCAAACTTTCCACATCACATAATACGCCCTCCTGTATCTTTCCAAACTCGCAAACTCTCGCCCCGATTGGCCTCCAATCTGACAAGAGCCATATGCTCTGCACGAACTACCGTAACTCGGGAGTATGAGCCGCAGGCGCCCAGCGGCCGCAGACCGAAAAAGGCCAGATGGAGGGTGCGAGACGGGGACAGAGCCAGACATCGGAGCTGCCACCGGAGCGCGAACCAGGAGCTGTGGCAGACAACAGTGCATGGTGCCAGAGGAAAGAGCGTGAGGCAGGAGCGGTGCAGACAACAGTGCATGCACAAGAGCATCCAATGAGAATGGTGCCAGAGGAAAGAGCGTGAGGCAAGAGTGTTGCAGACAACAGTGCATGCACAAGAGCATGCAGTGAGAATGGTGCCAGAGGAAAGAGCATGAGGCAAGAGCGGTGCCAGACAATAACGCATGCACAAGAGCATCCAATGAGAATGGTGCCAGAGGAAAGAGCGTGAGCCAAGACCGGTGCCAGATAATAGCGCATGCACAAGAGCCTGAGGTGAGAATGGTGCAAGAGGAAAGAGCGCGAGGTGCAGACAACAGTGCATGCACAAGAGCATGCAGTGAGAATGGTGCAAGAGGAAAGAGTGCGAGGCAAGAGCGGTGCCAGACAATAGCACATGCACAAGAGTATGAGGTGAGAATGGTGCCAGAGGAAAGAGCGTGAGGTAAGAGCGGTGCCAGACAATATTGCATGCACAAGAGCATGAGGTGAGAATGGTGCCAGAGGAAAGAGTGCAAGTCAGGAGCTGTGGCAGACAATAGTGCATGCACAAGAGCATGCAGTTAGAATGGTGCCGAAGGAAAGAGCGTGAGGCAAGAGTGCAGCCAGACAATAGTGCATGCACAAGAGCATGAAGGTGAGAATGGTGCCAGAGGAAAGAGCGTGAGCCAAGAGCAGTGCCAGACAATAGCGCATGCACAAGAGCATAAAGGTGAGAATGGTGCCAGAGGACAGAGCATGAGGCAAGAGCGGTGCCAGACAATAGTGCATGCACAAGAGCATGCAGTGAGAATGGTGCAAGAGGAAAGAGTGCGAGGCAAGAGCGGTGCCAGACAATAGCGCATGCACAAGAGCATGAGGTGAGAATGGTGCCAGAGGAAAGAGCGTGAGCCAAGACCGGTGCCAGATAATAGCGCATGCACAAGAGCCTGAGGTGAGAATGGTGCAAGAGGAAAGAGCGTGAGGCAAGAGCGGTGCAGACAACAGTGCATGCACAAGAGCATCCAATGAGAATAGTGTAAGAGGAAAGAGCGCGAGGCAAGAGCAGTGCCAGACAATAGCGCATGCACAACAGCATCAGGTGAGAATGGTGCCAGAGGAAAGAGGATGAGGCAAGAGCGGTGCCAGACAATAGCGCATGCACAAGAGCATGAGGTGAGAATGGTGCCAGAGGAAAGAGCATGAGCCAAGAGCGGTGCCAGACAATACTGCATGCACAAGAGCATGAGGTGAGAATGGTGCAAGAGGAAAGAGCGTGAGCCAAGAGCGGTGCCAGACAATACTGCATGCACAAGAGCATGAGGTGAGAATGGTGCCAGAGGAAAGAGCCTGAGCCAAGAGCGGTGCAGACAACAGTGCATGCACAAGAGCATGAGGTGAGAATGGTGCAAAAGGAAAGAGCGTGAGGCAAGAGCGGTGCAGACAACAGTGCATGCACAAGAGCATCCAATGAGAATAGTGTAAGAGGAAAGAGCGCGAGGCAAGAGCAGTGCCAGACAATAGCGCATGCACAACAGCATCAGGTGAGAATGGTGCCAGAGGAAAGAGGATGAGGCAAGAGCGGTGCCAGACAATAGCGCATGCACAAGAGCATGAGGTGAGAATGGTGCCAGAGGAAAGAGCGTGAGCCAAGAGCGCTGCCAGACAATACTGCATGCACAAGAGCATGAGGTGAGAATGGTGCCAGAGGAAAGAGCCTGAGCCAAGAGCGGTGCCAGACAATACTGCATGCACAAGAGCATGAGGTGAGAATGGTGCAAGAGGAAAGAGCGTGAGGCAAGAGCGGTGCAGACAACAGTGCATGCACAAGAGCATCCAATGAGAATAGTGTAAGAGGAAAGAGCGCGAGGCAAGAGCAGTGCCAGACAATAGCGCATGCACAACAGCATCAGGTGAGAATGGTGCCAGAGGAAAGAGGATGAGGCAAGAGCGGTGCCAGACAATAGCGCATGCACAAGAGCATGAGGTGAGAATGGTGCCAGAGGAAAGAGCATGAGCCAAGAGCGGTGCCAGACAATACTGCATGCACAAGAGCATGAGGTGAGAATGGTGCCAGAGGAAAGAGCCTGAGCCAAGAGCGGTGCCAGACAATACTGCATGCACAAGAGCATGAGGTGAGAATGGTGCCAGAGGAAAGAGCCTGAGCCAAGAGCGGTGCAGACAACAGTGCATGCACAAGAGCATGAGGTGAGAATGGTGCAAAAGGAAAGAGCGTGAGGCAAGAGCGGTGCAGACAACAGTGCATGCACAAGAGCATGCAGTGAGAATGGTGCAAGAGGAAAGAGCGCGAGGCAAGAGCGGTGCAGACAACAGTGCATGCACAAGAGCATGCAGTGAGAATGGTGCAAGAGGAAAGAGTGCGAGGCAAGAGCAGTACCAGACAATAGTAAATGCACAACAGCATCAGGTGAGAATGGTGCCAGAGGAAAGAGGATGAGGCAAGAGCGGTGCCAGACAATAGCGCATGCACAAGAGCATCCAATGAGAAAGGTGCCAGAGGAAAGAGCGTGAGGCAAGAGCGGTGCCAGACAATAGCATATGCACAAGAGCATGAGGTGAGAATGGTGCCAGAGGAAAGAGCGTGAGCCAAGAGCGGTGCCAGACAATAGCGCATGCACAAGAGCATGAAGGTGAGAATGGTGCCAGAGGAAAGAGCGTGAGGCAAGAGCGGTGCCAGACAATAGTGCATGCACAAGATTAGGAGGTAAGAATGGTGCAAGAGGAAAGAGCGTGAGTCAGGAGCTGTGTCAGACAATAGTGCATGCACAAGAGCATGCAGTTAGAATGGTGCCGAAGGAAAGAGCGTGAGGCAAGAGTGCAGCCAGACAATAGCGCATGCACAAGAACATGAGGCGAGAATGGTGCCGGATGAAAAAGCGCGAGGAAGGAAAAGTGCCAGACATCGGAGCTGGCACCAGAGCGTGAGGCAAGAGTGGTGCCAACCAACAGTGCATGCACAAGAGCATGCAGTGAGAATGGTGCCGAAGAAAAGAGCGTGAGGCAAGAGCAGTGCCAGACGATAACGCATGCACAAGAGCATGAGGTGAGAATGTGCCCGTATGAAAGAGCGTGAGGCAGGAAAAGTGCCAGACATCGAAGCTTGCACCAGAGTGAGGCAAGAGCGGTGCCAGACAATGGCGCATGCACCAAAGCATGTGGCGGGAATGGTACCGGAGGAAAATGGCGTGAGGAAGAAACAGTGGCAGACATCGGAGCTGGTTCCAGAGCGTGGCGACATGCATTAGCGCACGAGCCGAACAGTGTTCCAGGCAGTGGTACATTCACCGGAGCCAGAGGAAAGAGCGAGGCGAGAACTGCGCCAGACATTAGCGAATGCACCAGAGCGCGAGGCGAGAAAGTGCCATACACAAGAGCAGGCACCAGAGCGTGAGGCAAACACTATCTCATGTACCAGCACGCGGTGAGCATGGTGCCGAAGGAAAGAGCGCGAGGCAGGGACAGTGGCAGACACTTGGCCTGGCACCAGAGCGCGAGGCTTGCGCTGTGACTGGCGTTCGCGCATGAACCAGGGCGCGAGGCGACCATTGCGCCAGACATCAGAACCGACTCCACAGCGTGACGCCAGAACTGTGCCAAACGTTAGTGCATGCCCTGGGCTGTGAGATGAGACCAGTGCCAGGCATTCACCTAGTCATGCATCAGAGCGTGAGGCGAGAAGGTTGCCAGACATTAGCAAATGCACCATAGCATGAGGCGTGGACAGTGTCAGACATCAAAGCAGATACCAGAGCACGAGGCAAAACAGCTGGAACATTTTAGCGAATGCACCAGACAGTGAGGCGAGAACAGCCCCAGACATCGGAGCAGGCATAGGAGCATGAGGTGAACATGGCCCAAACACTTGCAATGACGAGAGCAGCGCCAGACATTAGCGAAGCCAGTAGAGCATAAGGCGAGGCCAATCACAGAATACAGAGCAGGCACCAGAGCATGAGGTGGCAACAGTGCCAGACAACAGCTCATGTATCAGAGCCTGAGGCAGGAACTGTGCCAGACATTAGCTCATGTATCAGAGCCTGAGGCAGGAACTGTGCCAAACATTAGCTCATGTACCAGAGCCTGAGGCAGGAACTGTGCCAGACATGAGCTCATGTACCAGAGCCTGAGGCAGGAACTGTGCCAGACATTAGCTCATGTATCAGAGCCTGAGGCAGGAACTGTGCCAGACATTAGCTCATGTATCAGAGCCTGAGGCAGGAACTGTGCCAGACATGAGCTCATGTACCAGAGCCTGAGGCAGGAACTGTGCCAGTCATTAGCTCATGTATCAGATCCTGAGGCAGGAACTGTGCCAGACATGAGCTCATGTACCAGAGCCTGAGGCGGGAAACATGCCAGACATTAACTCATGTATCAGAGGCAAGAACAGTGGCATACATTAGCTCATGTATCAGAGTCAGAGGCAGGAACTGTGCCAGACATTGACTCATGTATCATAGCCTGAGGCGGGAACTGTGCCAGACATGATCTCATGTATCAGAGCCTGAGGCAGGAACTGTGCCAGACATTACCACATGTATCAGAGCCTGAGGCAGGAACTGTGCCAGACATGAGCTCATGTACGGGAGCCTGAGGCAGGAACTGTGCCAGACATTAGCTCATGTATCAGAGCCTGAGGTAGGTACTGTGCCAGGCATGAGCTCATTTACCGGAGCCTGAGGCAGGAACTGTGCCAGACATTAGCTCATGTATCAGAGCCTGAGGCAGGAACTGTGCCAGACATGAGCTCATGTACCAGAGCCTGAGGCGGGAAACGTGCCAGACATTAACTCATGTATCAGAGGCAAGAACAGTGTCATACATTAGCTCATGTATCAGAGTCAGAGGTAGGAACTGTGCCAGACATTAGCTCATGTACCAGAGCCTGAGGCAGGAACTGTGCCAGACATTCGCCCTGTATCAGAGCCTGAGGCAGGAACTGTGCCAGACATGAGCACATGTACCAGAGCCTGAGGCAGGAACTGTGCCAGACATGAGCTCATGTATCAGAGCCTGAGGCAGGAACTGTGCCAGACATGAGCTCATGTACCAGAGCCTGAGGTGGGAAAAGTTCCAGACATTAACTCATGTATCAGAGGCAAGAACAGTGGCATACATCAGGTCCTGTATCAGAGTCAGAGGCAGGAACTGTGCCAGACATTAACTCATGTATCAGAGCCTGAGGCGGGAACTGTGCCAAACATGAGCTCATGTATCAGAGCCTGAGGCAGGAACTGTGCCAGACATTACCTCATGTACCAGAGCCTGAGGCGGGAAAAGTGCCAGACATTAACTCATGTATCAGAGGCAAGAACAGTGTCATACATTGGCTCATGTATCAGAGTCAGAGGCAAGAACTGTGCCAGACATTAGCTCATGTAACAGAGCCTGAGGTGGAACCTGTGCCAGACATTACCTCATGCATCAGAGCTTGAGGTGGGACCTGTGGCAGACATTAGCTCATATACCAGAGCCTAAGGTGGAAAAACTGCCTGACATTAGCTCATGTATCAGAGCCTGAGGTAGGGACTGTGCCAGACATGAGCTCATGTACCAGAGCCTGAGGCGGGAAACGTGCCAGACATTAACTCATGTATCAGAGGCAAGAACAGTGTCATACATTAGCTCATGTACCAGAGTCAGAGGCAGGAACTGTGCCAGACATTAGCTCATGTACCAGAGCCTGAGACAGGAACTGTGCCAGACATTCGCCCCTGTATCAGAGCCTGAGGCAGGAACTGTGCCAGACACGAGCACATGTACCAGAGCCTGAGGCAGGAACTGTGCCAGACATGAGCTCATGTATCAGAGCCTGAGGCAGGAACTGTGCCAGACATGAGCTCATGTACCAGAGCCTGAGGTGGGAAAAGTTCCAGACATTAATTCATGTATCAGAGGCAAGAACAGTGGCATACGTCAGGACCTGTATCAGAGTCAGAGGCAGGAACTGTGCCAGACATTAACTCATGTATCAGAGCCTGAGGCGGGAACTGTGCCAGACATGAGCTCATGTATCAGAGCCTGAGGCAGGAACTGTGCCAGACATTACCTCATGTATCAGAGCCTGAGGCAGGAACTGTGCCAAACATGAGCTCATGTATCAGAGCCTGAGGCAGGAACTGTGCCAGACATTACCTCATGTATCAGAGCCTGAGGCAGGAAATGTGCCAGACATGAGCTCATGTACCAGAGCCTGAGGTGGGAAAAGTTCCAGACATTAACTCATGTATCAGAGGCAAGAACAGTGGCATATATCAGGTCCTGTATCAGAGTCAGAGGCAGGAACTGTGCCAGACATTAACTCATGTATCAGAGCCTGAGGCGGGAACTGTGCCAAACATGAGCTCATGTATCAGAGCCTGAGGCAGGAACTGTGCCAGACATTACCTCATGTATCAGAGCCTGAGGCAGGAACTGTGCCAGACATGAGCTCATGTACCAGAGCCTGAGGCGGGAAAAGTGCCAGACATTAACTCATGTATCAGAGGCAAGAACAGTGTCATACATTGGCTCATGTATCAGAGTCAGAGGCAAGAACTGTGCCAGACATTAGCTCATGTAACAGAGCCTGAGGTGGAACCTGTGCCAGACATTACCTCATGCATCAGAGCTTGAGGTGGGACCTGTGGCAGACATTAGCTCATATACCAGAGCCTAAGGTGGAAAAACTGCCTGACATTAGCTCATGTATCAGAGCCTGAGGTAGGGACTGTGCCAGACATGAGCTCATGTACCAGAGCCTGAGGCGGGAAACGTGCCAGACATTAACTCATGTATCAGAGGCAAGAACAGTGTCATACATTAGCTCATGTATCAGAGTCAGAGGCAGGAACTGTGCCAGACATTAGCTCATGTACCAGAGCCTGAGGCAGGAACTGTGCCAGACATTCGCCCCTGTATCAGAGCCTGAGGCAGGAACTGTGCCAGACACGAGCACATGTACCAGAGCCTGAGGCAGGAACTGTGCCAGACATGAGCTCATGTATCAGAGCCTGAGGCAGGAACTGTGCCAGACATGAGCTCATGTACCAGAGCCTGAGGTGGGAAAAGTTCCAGACATTAACTCATGTATCAGAGGCAAGAACAGTGGCATACATCAGGTCCTGTATCAGAGTCAGAGGCAGGAACTGTGCCAGACATTAACTCATGTATCAGAGCCTGAGGCGGGAACTGTGCCAGACATGAGCTCATGTATCAGAGCCTGAGGCAGGAACTGTGCCAGACATTACCTCATATATCAGAGCCTGAGGCAGGAACTGTGCCAGACATGAGCTCATGTACCAGAGCCTGAGGCAGGAAAAGTGCCAGACATTAACTCATGTATCAGAGGCAAGAACAGTGTCATACATTGGCTCATGTATCAGAGTCAGAGGCAAGAACTGTGCCAGACATTAGCTCATGTAACAGAGCCTGAGTTGCAACCTGTGCCAGACATTACCTCATGCATAAGAGCTTGAGGTGGGACCTGTGGCAGACATTAGCTCATATACCAGAGCCTAAGGTGGAAAAACTGCCTGACATTAGCTCATGTATCAGAGCCTGAGGTAGGGACTGTGCCAGACATGAGCTCATGTACCAGAGCCTGAGGCGGGAAACGTGCCAGACATTAACTCATGTATCAGAGGCAAGAACAGTGTCATACATTAGCTCATGTACCAGAGTCAGAGGCAGGAACTGTGCCAGACATTAGCTCATGTACCAGAGCCTGAGGCAGGAACTGTGCCAGACATTCGCCCCTGTATCAGAGCCTGAGGCAGGAACTGTGCCAGACACGAGCACATGTACCAGAGCCTGAGGCAGGAACTGTGCCAGACATGAGCTCATGTATCAGAGCCTGAGGCAGGAACTGTGCCAGACATGAGCTCATGTACCAGAGCCTGAGGTGGGAAAAGTTCCAGACATTAATTCATGTATCAGAGGCAAGAACAGTGGCATACATCAGGACCTGTATCAGAGTCAGAGGCAGGAACTGTGCCAGACATTAACTCATGTATCAGAGCCTGAGGCGGGAACTGTGCCAGACATGAGCTCATGTATCAGAGCCTGAGGCAGGAACTGTGCCAGACATTACCTCATGTATCAGAGCCTGAGGCAGGAACTGTGCCAGACATTACCTCATGTATCAGAGCCTGAGGCAGGAACTGTGCCAGACATGAGCTCATGTACCAGAGCCTGAGGTGGGAAAAGTTCCAGACATTAACTCATGTATCAGAGGCAAGAACAGTGGCATACATCAGGTCCTGTATCAGAGTCAGAGGCAGGAACTGTGCCAGACATTAACTCATGTATCAGAGCCTGAGGCGGGAACTGTGCCAGACATGAGCTCATGTATCAGAGCCTAAGGTGGAAAAACTGCCTGACATTAACTCATGTATCAGATGCAAGAACAGTGTCATACATCAGCTCATGCTCATGAACTAGAGGACAAGAAGCGCATTAGACATTAGCGCATTAACCGTGGCATTCAAAACCCTTAGCATTGTCCACAAGGCTTTCTGGGGCCTGGGACATAAATACCTTCAACTGTCCCTCCGGTAATACCTTCCCTGCTGAGCTCTTCGCTCCATTTCCTCTAACTCCCTCAGGGTCAGTCGTTTTTCAAAGAAACGAGTTGGTGGTCGATCTCTTTCTTCTGCTGGGGCCTCCCCCTGGAACAGCCTCCCTGCCACTCTGAAACTTGAGGAGAACCATCTCTGGTTCCGGAGCCACCTCAAGACCTCCCTCTTTACTTCTTACTTTGCTCCTCCTCTGCCCTGCTGATCTGCTCTGTCTTTGCACCGTGCACCTGGCTTCCCCCCTGTCTTTTGGGCCCAGGTACCTGCTCACCCTGTCACCCTCCCGCACTGCCTCCTGGTGATCGCCTGCATTGGGATCTGTATCTGTAACCATACACCCCCCCCTTTTGCATTTATCAGACACACCCCGTCAGTTTCCCTTTACCTAGCACTTGCCATTTGCTGGCTGCACTATCACTGTTATTGCTTACTATTTATTTATTTATGTATTTATTTATCTGTATTCCTTTGCTTAGCACTTTGTCTACCTTTCCCCCCTCCCATGCACTTTCTCCTTTCCCCTCTCCCATGCACTTGTGCATTCTCAATGTCACTGGGCCTAGTAAGATCGTTGTTTTTGTACTCCCTTGTTCCCCTCCCTTGCCTTGTCATGGTCTGAAACACATGTGTACGAGCGCAATATAAATAAAAGATCATATCATATCATATAATGAGGCGAACATTATACCAGACATTTGGACATGCGCCAGAGCATGAGGATAGAATGGTATTTATTTATTTATTACATTTATAAAGCGCACTAGAAGCCCAGAGGCATCGAGGCGCTGTTGCCTGAGAGTGACTTAGTTACATGGACAATAATTTGCTCCGATGGAGGACAGAGTGTGAGGGGAGAATGGTGCCAGACATAAGCGCATGAACCAGAGCATGATGCGAATATCGTGCCAGACATCTGCACATGCACCAGAGCTTGAGGAGAGAATGCTGATGGAGGACAGACCCAGAACACGAGGTGAGAACAGTGCCAAACTTTCGCAGATGCACCAGAGGGTGAGGACAGTTCCAGACATCAGACCAGGAATCAGAGCATGAAGTGAAAACTGTGCCAGACATTAGAGCATGCAGCAGAGCATGAGATGAGAATAGTGGCGGAGAACAGAGCATGAGGCATTAATGGTGCCCGACATTAAGAAACACATGCACCGGTGTGGGACAGTAACAATACCAGAAATCAAAGCAGGCACCACAGCGTGAGACAAGAAATATGCCAGACATTACTTCCACGTCCCTCTTCCTCGTCCAAGTACTTACCTTTGAGTTCTCTTTGTGCCCACAGGAACTCTTTTTTCAAGCTGACCTCTGTGGCCACTCCCCACACAGGAAGTATAACCTCCTACTTACCCACAACACAGCATTTTCTTTTGTTTCTGCCGGAACTGCTGGATCCTCTCCTTGCTGGGCATGTGAGGGCCAACATCTGGTGGCCCTCACTCGGTGACTCCAATGTGGGGCTTGGAGGCTGGCTGGGTGTGAGGATGCCCGCTGGACCCCCTGCAGGGCTCTGGTGTCCTACCGATGTTGTCCGGCGGCCTCAGACATCTGGGTGTGTCAGTTGGCCTCCAGACTTGGGTTCCTCCTGCTTCTGTTCCCGGGCTGGGGGTTCTGTGCCCCACCTTAGGACACTGGTGAGTATGTGGATTGGGGAGGTGGGGCGGTTGCAAGCCTTCCGTCCCCCCCTGGATTTTCCCCAGGCTTTGGTCTGCTGTGCCTGGGCTCCTGTGCGGTGATACCCGGTGGCGGTGTGATAGCTTGCAAGTGCATGCTGACGTTCTGTACGTCCAGGGCAGCTGTTCATGCTGGCAGTGTTGGGTTTTGCTCCCTGGGGCACGGGTTCCCGCTGGGGGACCCGCCCGTCCATATTGGCGCTTGGCGATTGTTTCAATGGCTGGCGCAGCCCTGGGCTTTGCTGTTGCTGGGTTTGTGGGTCACCCTGGCAACCGTTCTTTGGCGACGGGGACACAGCTTGAGTTTCTCGGGCTTTCTTATGTATCTGTCGGTCGGGAAGCCGCTCAGGTGTCTTGTGGCGGCTCTGCTTACTCTCCTTACCCTTTACTATGGGGAAGCTCACTGCTAAGCAGCAGCATGTGAAAGTCGCCTGTTCCTCTTCCTCCAGGGCTGTTAAGCAGAGAAAAGTGGCTGCACTTGATCCTGCTGTTCCCAGGAAGGCCTTCAAGGCTCTTTTTAAGGAATTCCTGGCCAGCCGTGCATCGTGGCTGGGAGGGTTAAAGTCTGTCCCCGTCTCTTCTTCGTCCTGCGCTTGTTCCTCTTCTTCGAGGACTTGGACCGGGACGAGGTCCAGCTGGTGATGGACCAGATCTACTTGCCTATGGGGTTTCAGGACCCGTCGGTGGTGGAGCGGGCTTCAGAACCATCTATTAGCCAGTTTAAACATTCCCCTAAATTGGGCCTCCCCTTCATTTTGGATATTCGGGACAAGGTCCTGCAGGAGTTGGCCCAGCTGGAGTAGATCTCCATACCCCGGTTTATGGCATAGTTGTGTCCCCTCGGGGGTGAGGAAACCCAGCTGCCTGCCACTGTGGAGATGGATGACATCCTGGCTAGCCTGGTGGGCCGTTCATCCATGTCGGCAGATGAAGCGGCTGTCAGTGGACAGGAAGGTGTATTCTCTCCTCAAGATATCCTACGTTGGGTCTCGTCTGGCTTTGCGGTCTAACCCCTATGGGTCCTGTGCCGCAGACACTGTGTTGGCTGGGTTTTGGAAACTGCGTCAATCCCTAGATGATGACACTGACTGTTCCCACCTTCTGTTGGACATGCAGCGGCAGACCGAGTACATTTCAGACCTGTTTTGGGGGCAATTAAGACCCCACTGATAGAATGACTGCACCATATTTAATAAAGCAAACAGCACTTGACCTCTGGGGTATAGTAGGCCTTCCTACTAGACCACCAGGTGAAATTGGGGCTCTATTGAGAGCCCCCATTAAAAGACCAACAGGGATTAGTGAATTTTGGGCCAGTTAAAAGGCCTCATTGAAGGAATTACAGCAACACATTGGATATATCAAACACCACTTCAACATCAGAGATTAGAAGGCCTTCCCCAGGTATTGGCGTAGTTGAGTTAATGCCAGTGGCCTACTCCCATTTGACCGCATCTTTTTGACCTAATTCGGTAGGTCAAATGGTACACTTTAATAAAAAAAATAGCTGTGGGGCGGGTAAGGGATATGGTTGAGGTGGGGGGGAAGTTGGGTGGGTGCAGGGGGTCTCCTACCGCATTAGGGGTGGTTGCGGGTGTCTCCCTCTGCAGTAGGTCAAGAGAAATGAGGTAAAAAAAATTAGGTCAAAGGGGCAGTAAGTAGGTCAAGTTTTTTAGCTCAAACAACCCATATCCCCTGGCCCAATACACCAACAGTGATAGGGACAGTTAAGAGCCCTCACTCAAGTAATCTTTACATCATGTTGGAAAAGCAGTAAAGAGCCTTCACTGACGTAATTATTGCTTCATTTTGGAAAGGCCATTTAGAATCCTTACAGAAGTAAATGCTGACCTCGGAGGATAAGGAGGACTGCCCCGCTAGACCAACAGGTGTATTTCAGGGTGTAACCAGGGGTCCAGTCCTATAAAAAAAGGTGGGGGGTCTCAATAACATACCAATTGAATGTGGCGTCACCAAAAATTAGCATATCAAGATGCCCTCTGAAAAAATTGGGGGACTTCGTCCACCTGCGGTACCCTCGACTTGTGCCCTGCGTGCAACTAAGGGAGGCCCACTGAATTATTACAACAGTATAGGTGGAATAACCAACACTAAACCCCCACCACCCAGAGAGCTGGGGCCCGTTACTAGAGAATAATATGCCACTGGAGTCCCGGGTGGCATATATTGTTGGAACGTACCCCCATACCACCAGGGAAGGCCTGGTGCAAATAATAAGAAAAGGCAACTGGGAAGGGCCCCCACTAGACCAGTAGGCAATTTAAAACCAACTAGGCCACAAGGGCAGCAGGATGATGGGGCGGGATGTGGACTTGGGTCACCAGTTCAGTTTATGGGTTGCAGATCTGCAGGTGAAAGGCTGAGAGGAGGAGAGGGGAAGGTAATCTGACTAAGTAAAGTGTGAAACGCTGTGATCTTTTTTGTACAACAGGCCATCTAGTGTCTGGGATGGTGAGTGAAGCAGATGTCTCTCTTTGGGGAGGATGTGGAGTGGGTAGTCTAGCAAGACTCCCTAGAAACGGCTGCAGGCATTCCAGTGAAAGGCAGAAGGCGGGAAGGTAAAGGGGAGTGGGCAAAAATGGAGTACGCCCCCGGCAAACTGTCACCTACCATCCATGTTCCAGGGCCTCAGTGAGATTAGGAGCGAGGCCGAGCAGACAGGAGAGGGAGCGCTGAATGTGGAACTGAGAGTCAAGAGCTGGTTGGACAAGGACTGGAAGTAGGGGAAGTGAAGGGGGTTGGAGGCGGGGCCAGCCGGAGGAAGTGCGGCACGAGGAGAGTGGGAGAGCTGGAGAATAAAATGGCGAGCTAGTCTGATCTAGTTGGCAATGAGATACGGCAGAACACACCAAGGAGAGGGGGCTCCCGCAACAGGTAGGAGTATAGATGGAGCAAGGCCGGGCTCGACGGAAAGAGAAAAAGCCTGCACCCTGAAGCATGGAAAAGGACTGAGGAGTGACAGGAAGAGGGAAAACGGATGGGAGAGGGAAAGGGAGATGCAAAGCAGGAGTGAATGGGAGGCGAGAGGAAGTAAAAGAATGCAGGACGAGAACATAGAAGAAGCAAGGAGGGCGGAGGAGGGACAGAGGCTGGAGAAAGAGGAGGGAAAGTTGGACAGATAGGAAAGGGAGAGGGAAGAGAAGGAAAAGCGAGAGGGGGAAGAGGGCATGAGGTTAGAAAAGGATAAAGAGGAAGGGTGAGGATGAACAAGGAGTAAGACAAAAAGGAAAAGAGGCGGGCAGAGGAGTGTGAGGAGAGGAGGAAGTCCAGGGAATAGAAGGAAGGACTAGAGCAGGGAACAGGACCACGACTGAGGAGCAGAAGGAAAGTGAATGGTGAGTCATTAATAATGAAGGGTTTCAAACCATGTTCTTGCTAACATTGGTGTTTCCCTATAAGACTGCCGCTAGCAAGTACATACCCCTACGGTCAGTATAGAAATGGGTACTGATATGGCATATGTGACTAATCTAGGGTATTTGACCCTTCTCCCCAGGAGAGAGCCAACCCCTTGTTTAAGGCTAGGGAGGGGAGCACGTTAGTCAAGACCCTCTCCAAGGGTCTGGGCAAATGGAACCTCACTGAGAGTGACTCCCCTTGTGGGGACAAGGACTCCCAATCCGATAAGGAACTCCCAGTCCAGAGAACATTATCTACCTACATGGAAATTGGACAGACTTTTGTTACTTCTGTTTTGAATACTTGTGTTTTGAAACCACCAAGTAGTGACATTTCCTCAATCTCTCTGGTTTCAGATAATGCTGGATCTCGTCTGAACGCCAAAGTAAAGGAGGAGCGACACACCCCTTTTGGTTCAGATAACGCACATAAAACCAGGAGGAACTTTGAATCAAAGAGCAAGAACTTTATGCAGAGGCGAGTCTCTGATGTATGTACTTTCTTGAGGGGTGGAGCGCTGTGGAGCCATGCAGCCATGGAACCAGCGGCAGTCTGTGAATGAGAGAAAGCCTGAGGACATGCCGGAAGCCCGGCAATTCGAGCAGATGAGCAACCACTGCTGGGACGGAGTCACAGAGACCGTCCCGCTTAGTGGCGTGAACACGAGGAAACTGTGGTGGCCCCGGGGCCTCCTAAACATTGCCAAGACCAGACGAACCTGGAAGAACGAAACCTCCCATCGGCCGATGTGTACAAAGCCTACCGAAGTGAATAAACACTGAGAGTGAGGACTCCGGAAAGCAGAGAACGAGAGAAGACAAAGCAGCCATATCCCGATGTCAATCCCTGTGAACCAGCCCAGCTCAAGAGAAGGTACCCACATGGTTCAGGAAAGGGGACGCAACAGGGACTGACCGAACTGTATGAAATGAGTTACAATACCGGTTATGGGAGCCTGAGAAACCCAAGGTATCAGTCTTGGGAGAGACCACAAGAGTTGCTTGAGATAAAGACTGAAGAGGGTCGGCAGTTCCCTATGAGATACATTGAAAATAGATCTTCGGGAAGCCCACAATTATTTTTTGATATACAAATTGAAGAGGGCTGGCAATGCCCTATTAGAAACCTTGAGAAGGACACCGGTTACGGGACCCTAGAAACCCGAAGTATAAGCATTTGGAAGAGTTGTTGGATGTAAAGCTTGCAGGGGGCCGGCCACACCCTATGAGAGATACTGAGAGACCAATTGACTTTAATGTGAAAGCCACTTCTGAGAGCCTGAGAGGAGCCGAAGTGCAAAACCTGTGAGAGAGCAGAAGAGTATTCACTATAGCGGTCTAAGAAGGCCGGGAGTATTCTTTCAGAAACAGTAAAAAAGTGAGCCAAAGTAAACGTTAAGGTCAGTTACGGGAACCAGAGAAGCCCAAAGTCTAAGCCTTTGGAGGGGCTACAGAATTTATTATACATAGTACATGAAGAGGGATAAGGATGCCTATCAGAGACAGAACGAATTTGAAGGATTAAAAGTGAGAAAGAGAAGACTAAATGAACAGTGCCAAAGGGGTAGAAGAGGGGTACAATCAGGATCCCCATCCCCAATGCAATAAACCTCTGAAATATATATAATAAGAATTGTGAAGTCAAATGAGAAGTACCCCATGAAGCTTGAGAGATTTTTTTCTTTTACTGACATTAAACCGCTTCATTTTGGATTATAGGAAGTTTGTTGTTTTGTTTGCTGGCGCACCGAACTTTCAGGTTGAGAAAAAGCCCAGTGCGTCTGGCTAAAGGAAAGTTACCACAAGTTGAACATTCTGGTCTTATTTAGCTGTTAGTTAAAGTGGTAGGGCTAGTTAGAGGTAGAATTTGGATAGCAGACATTTTCTTTGGACCTTTGACGACGGACGAACACCCATAATTGGTTTTGTTGGGCAGGGAACCTCACCTTAGCAATAGGGAAAGCTAGGCATTTCTTTGATGATTTATATAAAAACCCCTGAAAATGTCCTTAGTGCATCAGACTCCTTATTCTGGTCTGCCACACAGGCCAGGGAAAAACCAAAGCAGTGGTGTTGGGAAAGAGCCTAACAGCAAAAGCAAGAGGTTGGCGGACTGTACAGAAGAGGATGGAGAAACAGAAAAGGGACAGGGTGGCAGTGCGGCATTGGGGAAAGAGGAGCATGGCAAGGGTGACAGCAAAGACAGTAAGGACTCAGTGTAGTGAGCAGGGTGGGGGTACCATTAAGGAAGAGAATCATATCACCAGAGAAGGGTTAGTGGAGTCCAAAGTGGGACTGTACAAGAAGCGTGAAGGCTTGTTGGCTAATTTGACTCAAACGACAAAAGATGTTAAGAAGTAATGAAGCAATACAAGGGGAAGGGAAAAGAGAATAAAAGCATTAACCAAGATTTGCCACTGGGACCGGCGAGACCCGCGACCAGGAGCAGTATGGGATTTCTTAAAGTTCTTGGATTTGAGGTGGTTCCCCCCGCCCCAATTGGTGGACCTTCTCAGGGACTGCATTGACCATGCGGTGCAAATGACTCGTAAACTAGCGGTGTGGGTATGTTTAATATACTTCTCCCTGGTTTCCTTACTGCCAGAGGAGGTTGGAAAAAAAAGTGCCATTCTCTGTTGTCATATATATAGGTGGGCTTTGAGAAGAAAGCACCCAGAAGCTAAGTGGCACGCAATTGAAGAATTGGCCCAAAGTATTGGGTATCATGCAGTTGATACTGGAGGAGGAAGGAAATAGGTGGTGCTTCTTTGACGAGCAGTTCTGCAGGTACAAGGAAAATAGCCTGGACAGTAGCTGGCCAAAGGTGAATAATGACTACATGGTGGAAGCAAGGGACAGGCCAGCATATCAGCCCTTTACAACTGGCCCCTTGGGCAATGGGAATATATGGAGAGGAGGTCTGATGGGGCAATCAGGAGGCAGTTTTGCTTAGGTAAGAGTGAAGTGTGCTTCACGAAAATATAAGTATACCCACAACTGCGGGCAATGATGTGGAAACCACCCCAAATCAAAATGCTACACATGGCTGACAAAGGCGATGCAAAGTGAAAGCACACCAGGCCACCACTGAACACAAAGAAGGGACTAACTGTAGGTCACCAGTGAGAGAGCTGGGAAAAGAACTTGTGAGAAGCGGGGGTGGGGGTGTGCTCCTGCCAGCACCCATAAAACGCAGTGAGCTGCCCGTGGCGTTGGCGCACAACCCAAATGAAGGGAACAGAATCAATTTGCTGGATGGCTTATGGAGGGCTTTGTTGTCCCTTGTCAAGGGCTGAGGGGTGGGTCTTAAACTAAAAATGTAATGTCAACTGGGGAGATGGCCATGATTTTGCAGGAAAGTATATGCAAAGGTGGAGGCCGGGTCATTTGCGGGCCCTCCTTGGATGAATGCGAATATGCTTTCATTGGGCAAGGTCCTAAAAAAACAAACAGGGCAATACTCTTCATTTTATTTCTTGGATCTCTAGGGGTTCTGCCCACGGACTCTGTAATTTTCCGGGCTGACATGTTCTGTATTCAGGAGTTGTGGTTGTTGGATTCACCTATTGTAGACGGGTACGATTGTTTGCCCAACCCAACCTACATAGGGGAAAGAGGGCGATACGCTTCTGAGTTGCTTTTTGGTATCCGTAATGACATCTCTGTCTCGGCCACAACTTTCGCGCAGCCCAACTCATTTGTGCAGGCAGTGCAGTTGACAATGGACAGGAAAGGGTACCCGGAGATGAGCTTCACTCTGATTTTAAACCTCTATTGTAACCCGAAAGCAATCAATGAAAGTGTATTGCCATCTCACAGGGGTGTGAAAGACCTGGATCTTTTTGTTTTTATTAAAATAAAATGATGATTGTAATTCTGTTTCTGAAGGGGAGTATGCTGTAGAGGAGCAGTTACATGCCTCCGCAGGAAATCTCACCCCCCACCTCCTGTATGTTGGAAGCCTGAGATTGTGCCATGCTTGACACCAGCAGTTGTGACCATACCACAGTGAATATTCGAAAGAATATACCCACTGGGAAAACCCAATCAAAGGTATTCCTGAAGAGACGATAATCTGCAGGAGGAACTCCCTGAAGGAATATGAGAACGAGTGAAAGAGGAGCTGGTGACGTCACGAGAGACAAAAGTGACACACTGAGGGTACTGGCTGAAGAGAATGTATGGACCTTATAGAAACTGATGATGAAGTTAAGAATCAAGTAAACTTTCATAAGCAAAGAGAAGATGGCATGTGTGGGACGCACTGCAGAAAATACAAGCCGTTCAATAACTGTACAGAAGCAGCAACGTAAGTAGATTAAGTAATCTTAGAAGCTTGTTTTATGTAGTGAATAAACTGCAGGCGTAGCCGCCATTGTATAGAAGCTGGACATCAGTGTTATGAATTTAGTAAGCTCGGACCCATGGAGAGGAAAGGCTGGGAATTGTGTCAGAGCAAGAATTAGCTGAGATCGTGGATACGAGTGGCAAGGCTGTTTGACCTGGTGTCAAAGCTGAGGCAGCCGAGGCTGGTTATCTATTCTCAAAGGCAGTGCACGTGAGAAGTCGAGTCATCCCTTGTTAAGGTGCAAAGAAAGAACACCAAGTGTGCCAAGCTTTATTGATTTAAGACAATTAAATGCTGCAAAATGGACCAAATCGTGGTCTCCTGTCACATGAGCTAAGGATGGAAATAGTGTTGAGCTTGTAGTTCTAGAACAACGATGGTGCATGCTCGCACTCCCTTATATTCCCAGAGACAAGAATACTCTGCAAGGCCAAGTTCAAAGACAATCTTCATGGCAGAAGGCATGGGTGATGAGAAGTGTTGGACTAATTGGATGGGGAGGTAAAGTCAAGTCCACCTCCTGACACCTGGGTTTGAGCTTATGTGCTGCTAAGTGAATTGAATGTCCAAGACATGGCACGACCGTGCCAACCAATAATAGAGGGTCATATAACGAAGCGCCTTATAGTTTGAGAACCAATGATATACTGTGTACTTAATAGTGTTGAAGATTACATGTTTTAGAGGTAGGCATATGCTGTCCACCTGACAGTAGATTTCCAATCACAATCCCACCCCTTATAGAAAGTATACTTAGATGTTCCCCTTGATCCTATCACATCCCCTTGTAGGTTTTTCTCATTCATTTTCCACGTAGTGTGATGTCACTTCTGATGAATCCTTAGTATAGAAATGTGTTTTTATGTGAAACGAACTGGGAGCTTGAGTGAACATCCGTTGATGTCTGCTGTAATTCCCTGTTTTAGACAATTGATAATAAAACAGCAAACTTTGCCATCTTCCTGGGTTGCTTCGATTATTTGGTGTCAGAGTTATTCTGCATCCCATCCGTTGCATGCACAATACTCAAAGGGATCTACGCTGACTGCTTTTCAGACCTCCCTTTCTTAAACCTCCATGCCAAAAATGTAGTGCATACATGTGCCCTTTCTGCGTCAGTCTCATGACAACTGCAGCACCGGCTCTCCTGTGGCACTGGTCACACGTGTATTCCTCATGGCTGCTGTGGCCCAAAGGCAATGCAGATAGAGGCTGCATTAAACTTCTGCACCTCTGGCTCAGAATATAATAATTCTGGTTCATACCTGGTGGCGGGGTAAACTCCTGGAATAGTGATGTCTGCTGGTGGTATAGACACTGATAAGAGCACACAATTATTGAAACCACACATATTTGATAACACACAAGTGTCAACCCTGTGAGCCCAGACCGGCTATGTGAGGGCAATGTGTGTTAATGACATCCATATTGTAGATACTGCTCCCAGTGTGACAATAGACAGCAATTCTGACACCCTTTGATCCCCCAGGAGGAAGGTAATGTCTTAGCCATCGCCTGCCTGTGCCAAACCTCTTTTTGCCACATGCCGTTACTATTTGGAACGCACCTTGTGTTGGACTCAGTAGACCAGCTCACCAACCCAATGCCTAATCACTGCCTCAGAAAGCTCCTAGAAGCCTGGTTCAATACTGTTGAGCACCTAAAGATGGGAAAGAAGGCACTGTGAAGTGGCCTTGTCCCCCATGGCCCACCTTCTGCGGCCATAGTTACTTACAACCCCCCTTTTGCACTTTTTCATGAAAGGGCATATCCTTTAAAGTGACATTGCTGCAATTGCTTGTCTGATGACCCCTAGAGTGCTATGCTCCACAAGTTAAGCATTTTATGTGTTCTCTTACAAGAGTGTGTTTTTGCTTGTGTATTTAGTTTAGTTATTTGCATTCTGGGGTGTGTAATTAAAGTATTTATATTTTTATAGAACCTTGACTGGACATTCTTTTATTTTGTTTCCCTGGTACTATTGTTGTTTGATTTGCTACTGTTACCACCACATTCACACCCCTCTTAAGAGTATAACCTGCCTTCTGCCAACGTTTCCAAAAAAGGCAAAGGAGGTATACCTTTATGCTTGGAACTTCTATTGGTTTGTACTATTGTGAGGAAGAGTACACAGTTTAGCAACTACTCATTCCTGTACTCCTGCAGAGCAGTAGTCATTTCATCAGTGCCTCCTACTAGGGTCAGTCCATTGAGCCATACAGAACCAAGATTGGTCGGGACCTCGGCATACTCTTATTGTATCACGTAGTGGGCCTGTTGATCATTCAAAGCCTACTTATAGTGAACGATTTGAACCTGAGTTAGGACCGGTGGGAAGGATGCAGAACCCATGAAGGAACTGAAATGTGCCACATATAAATGTACTGGATAAAGTGTATTGATAACTGGCTGGTGGGTGGTGGCCTATTTGAAACCCAAGCCAAGTTGTATTGTCTTCTTTGTCTCTGCAGTTGGTTGTGGTGGAGCAGTAGGAGTAGATGGACATCCTAGCAGAAAGGCCTCCCTGACACAGCCCACCCTTCAGGTTAGGTACTTCACCACATTTCTTCCCATCTCCAATTGGTACAATTCATTGGTAAAGGTGCTTATGGTCATTCTTTCACACATCATGCTGCGCGTTATGCATCCCTCTTCTGTCTACTCATCCACCCACCAGTAGCATTCATTATTAGAGATGCCACTCCAATGACCCAATCAGTGCTGTGTTGGCAGCCATCTACCACTAATCACTTTCCTTTTCAAATGTCTCGTTGATAACAAAAGGATCCATTTAAAATAGGCTTATCTGCGGTGCCAGAAGTCACTTGTTTCGTTGTTTCTCTCTGTGTTTAAAATGCAAAGCGGATAAAAAAAATTAAAAAAAAACTGAAGCAGCTCAAAAGTTAGTTTCTGAGAAATGGTAACAGTTGGCCAGCCTCCTAAAAGCACCAATGGCCCTGGCAGCTTCCCACTTCGCCCCTGCTCCAATCAATGGCCCTGGCAGCTTCCCACTTCGCCCCTACTCCAATCAATGGCCCTGTCAGCTTCCCACTTCGCCCCTGCTCCAATCAATGGCCCTGTCAGCTACCCACTTCGCCCCTGCTCCAATCAATGACCCTGGCAGCTTCCCACTTAGCCCCTGCTCCAATCAATGGTCCTGGCAGCTTCACACTTCGCCCCTGATCCAATCAATGGCCCCGCAGTTGCCCTTCATGGGCAGGGTCACGTAATTATGCTTCACAAGGCCAGGCGTTTGAAATTCTCAGATCTTGCAGAAACTCGGAAAAAGGAGATAGTCCTCGGAAAATCCCAAAATTTAATCGAAATGAATGCATAGCATGGAACTCTGACTGATTACAATGAAATGCACCCACAAGAAAATTCGGTCATGCTGTTCACATAATTCTCTGCACCACACTACGCCTCAACACCTCTGACATCAGAATGCAGCACAGACTTAGGAAAAATGTGGGCACGCTGAACACAAAGCAAGTTTCTAGCACTCACGCCATCTCCTGACTCCTCAGCACCCATCCACATGCCTAACCCCATGGGGTGCGCTCTGCCGGAGCCTGGCCAACCCTGCTAAGCCTTATTTGGACAAATGCACACACACGTCCTAATCTCACTCCATGACTTTCAACACTCTGGACTTCGGTCCAACTCAGGGCGTTCCTACTAGCAGCGCATTGAGACTACAATAATGGTAAAAGGCGCTATATAAATGACAAGTACAATACACTTTGTGCCCCACAAAGCATCTTGCATCTTCCATTATTTAGGCTTCCACAGGACGACATGTCACAGGATGCATTCTACCTCAATAGGTGCATATGCCCATGACAACACACAGAATAATATGTCAAACGTGCAGAATGCTTTCTGTCTCATGCAAATAGCCCACAAGGCTAAATGTGAAAAATGCATGCTTACTCAGTAAGCAGCTCTCTCGTAGCATGACATGTTGTGAAAGACACTTGACACACTCAATACTGATGGTCCCACCAGACTACATATTCCATGTGCACTCTGCGTTACACAGAAAATAGGCCCCCACTGAACTATGGACCCAACCCCTCATCAGGGGTTGGGCAGAGCAATAAAAATGTAGTAGTAACGCTATTCCCGCCGCATTAACGCCCGCCCAATCCCGAGTTTGGGTGGAAAGTGGGAGGTTTATCACCAGCTTTTTGCTGGAAAATTCTCCCCTTTTCCGCCCATTTTCAGCGCTATTAACACTGGCAGTAATAGCGCCTAAATGCCCCATAGAGTCCTATGGATTCTGAATAAATGGGGATTAACAGTGCCACTGCAACTCGTGATCCGGCGCTAATTGCGCCGGACCGACTTGCTCTAACGCTAATAGCAGTGGGCGGTATCCCGGTGCATTTGCCGCCGGGATACCACCCAATCCGTGATGAGGCCCTATGTCTTTCATTAAACCCTGCCTTGACCAGTGCAGATGCTCACAAAGGATTGAATTTCATAAAGTGCCCTCTGCCCCAATCATCAAAAACAACCAAAAGGAGTCCACGTCACAGGATGCAGTGAGAAACCTGAAGGTGTCTCCCTAGCTAGTCTCCAGGGATCTGTCATCCAGGTGGACAGGACACGGCCATCGCTATTGGATCCAGTTCCTGGGGGCGGAGCAGCGAGGGAGGATCACCTGGATGGGGGTACCTGGGGGAGTGGGAGTGGGACACTGATGGGTGAGATGCAGTATCCCCCTTCTTTCAACACCTTTTCCCCATCCTACCACGTAGGACATTTAAACATTCAAAACCACTGCCCCCCCTTTTCCGACACAAAAACTTACGCACGACACACCAGAGAACAGACTAACACCAGAGCTGTTTACCTGACATGTCCCAATACAAGGGTCAGGAAAAGTCAGGCAATTGATCAGAATCACATACACCTGATGCCCCTTTCCCTTCCCTACAGTGATAAAAGGTGGAGCAAGAGAGCACAGTACGAGTAAGACAGACCACACAACCAGACAGCAATCCACACCCGGCAGTTCAAGAGGAGGAGAACGGCAGTAAATATCGAGAGGCTGATGAGGAGAGACACAACCTTGCCCTCTTCGACAAAACCCAGCGAACCTTCGGCTGAAAGAATCATAAGGCCGAGGACAATAACCCAAGTGTGCTGCAGCAGATTTCAACAATACATGGAGCATATCGATGCTGATAAACCGCAGCAAGACTTCTGCTACCGTGGCACCGGCCTTGACTCCAGTTAAAGAGGAACGCCAAGCGGTTCATCACAGCCGGTAAGTCAAGGGGAGTGCCGATAAGAACTGGGCTGTGGTGAATGAAAGTCGCAAAGTGGCAAAGTAAGAAAAGCTTAAAGAACTTTAACATTATAAAGGGGAGACCAGCTACAAAAGAGAGCCGGCACCACATGGGTGCTGCTCCATGAAATCCTGGTCAATCCCTGTCTGAATGAAACTACAGATTCCAGAAGGCCGTAGGAGGGCCGCCAAAATATGTCAAAGTGATCATTCAGGAGGTCGGGAAAAATCCCTGCACAGTCTAAAGCCTTTGACCTAGAACTATGAAAAAGCAATGGAAGTGAATCCCGCAAACATTGAAAACGAATGTGAATGTGAAGTTGGCGAGAGTGAACCCGGAAGAGGGATGCTGATGAGAAGGGTGCAAGTCTAAAGTCCCAAGTAACAGTGTGTTGACAAGAGTGAACCTGGTCGAGAGATGTCCACTGGAACTGTTTAAAAAGACATTAGGTTTTGTGAAGGAAGGAAAAGCCATAGTGAACCCCGTGCAGGGAGGCTGAAAGTAAAAAGGCGTCAGTGCCCGGAATAGGGGGACCCAGGGGTGAAGAATCCCCCCCCTGAATGAAACCAAGGAACAAACTTTCATTTTGTTGAAGGAATATTTTGTTTATTATTTGAATACATCAGGCCCTCGAAGGCAAGAGACTTTCAAGAGAAATGAGACTTGGCCATCGATGGTCCTTATAGCGGCAAGTGGAACTGTCGTCTAGTGCAGGAGAAGCTCTAGAGTGTGCTGTGCTCCAAGATCAAACCTTACCCCGTGCTCAAAACGTTGGGAAGGGAGTCCCAGGTTACCGAATCCTGACATATTATTTGTGAATACTTCTTTCTTTTCTTGAGAACTACCCCACACCCTTTTTGTATTAGTTGTAAGGTTTGGCAATAGGTTTCTTAGTACAGGCCCTTTCTATTTGACACAACGCCACTAGGACTGCCTTATTTTTCATTTGATGGTCAACACCTGCTCCCATCTTAGATTTAGGTTTAGATTAGGCATTTTTCCATCCTGGATACAGTCTAATAAAGACCCTTGAACTGTGATCACTTGTGTCTGTCTTTACTGTTGCCACAATCAGTTCCTTACAATGCACACTGCTTATTTGATTTATTTTATTCTATATGACTATTTATTGAGCATGAACCTAGCTTCAGGAAGCAATGGTGCATTTTACATTCATATGCATTTTGGCATACAGTACATGGTTACAAGGGCAAAGAGTCCATACAACATTGCATGTCTTACCGGCACACTATTTAGGATACACATTTGAATAAGGTTGAGGGTGAAGGAAGTTACCCACCCCCCAACCTTTACATTTAGTGTGGAACATTTAACAGTCCTTAAGGAGGTGTAGGAAAACCACCCAAGATGCTCACGCCAGATGAAATACGACCCACCAGGGAAAAGGCCCAATAGACATCTTGCAAGGATAACAAGTTTATTTCCGCAAAAATAGGTACGCAAACAAAGAACTCTGCTGCCGTGCTACATTCTGCCAAAATCTGCACAAGCAGAACCGTATGAGGGTACAAGTCGTCATCAGTGATGTCATTACATACAGTAAAAAACCTACGTGGCTGGTTGGCGAGACCCTATACATGGGCCGGCCTGCTCCATATGGGATGCCAAGCCATTGGTCCCAGCCCCGTCCATCCATCTTCCTTCACATGGGCAATGTTCATCCATCATCGGTGCAATTTATCAGCAAAATGAAACAATGCATCTCTATCTCTTTAACAGTGGAACTGGCATTAGCAGACAGGGGCATGGGAAGGAGAACTCAGACCACATTAACTCACACACTTCGCTCCCAGGCAGGCCAGCATGTCTCCAAGGTCTTCCACCCTCATTTTGGGCAGTAATTTCATCCCTCCCTGCACCTCGCAGCACATATCACGTGACCTAGAAGTGAAGGCAGGAAAGCCCTGCTTTCTGATATTTTTTGATCAATCAGGGGTCCAACAGGTTTATGGTCAGTGGTCTGCTGTTATCTGGTACGTTGGAATTCAGTGGTCCTAAATCCAGGGCATTCGGGTGCTATCATTTAGGATTAGGACTGGTGGGGGTTAGAGGCTTGTGACCTCCTCCTCATGGGTTTGCATCGTTCTCAGACACTCAGTCGTCCCGTGGCCTTGTAGGGCACATTCTTGCCAGGGAGCGAAGGTTGGCAACAATTTAGGACAGTGGAGGGTTTTATGGGGCTGTGCAGTTCTGGCCTTTCTCTTCAGTGTGTGGGATATAACCTATTCCCTTGCTCATTTTTCGCGGCCTATGCCTGGTGTGCTGACTGTCACGCTGCGTTTAAGCTTTGTGCCACAATATGTCTGCTAATTGCTAAGATGGCTGCTATTCTCGTATATGTGTTGTGCCTACAAAGCATGCAATAATATAATTGTACAAAAATCTTAAGGGCACCCCCCCATCCCTACATGTCTCTTATAGTGTCTGCGGCAGTCTGTGCCTTATCCTAAAGCGCCTGAGGGTGCGGGGAAGAGTGTGTCCCTTTCCCAACAGAGGCCAGGAGGGTGAAATAGAGTGGGCTTTAACAGCATGGGGGACACTTCTCATAGGGCAAGGGTGGATAAGCCGCTAAGTAGAGCATTTACCACATCCAGGTGAGTTCGGATCAGAGGCTGTACGGTGAATCTGAAAATGGTGACTGTTAGAAAGTGCTTGATTTTCTGCAGGAGTGATAGTTCATACCTTGCTGTCTGAGTTTACTTTGTTATGTGTGCATTGCAGGAAGTACAAAAGCCCCTACAATGCACCATACTTCACTCATTGCAGAATCACCCACATGGCTCTGCTCCCAGAATACACTTTACCTCATCTGTCAAAAATATCTTCCTCCTCCATATCAATAGCTGTTCCGTAAGAGGGCAGTTCTGGGATCCACCGCCAATAGAGTTGGCTTCTCAGCCCTCACCATAAGTCCACAGGCCCATCCTTGAAGAAGTTAAGAGCAGGGTTTTGGCTTTGTGTCGAACATGGGACTTACCAGTAAGAGTGACCTCCCTCACAGCTCTCCCATGTCCGACACAAAGCCAAATAAGGACCAGGAACTCGGATCTGACTTGCAATATCCTTTTTACGTACAGTAGGGGGTATTTTATTCCTTATAATACATGGTCCCACAGTGCAATCTACTTTCCTACTTAGACTCTTGCTTAATCTACTGTAAGAGATCTTCCATTTGTTGATACATATGTTAAATGTGGAATTTGTTTGGATTAAAAAATAATATGACTTTTCTGTGTTGCAGAGAAATAGTTTAATAAGTTTAATAGAAATGCATCTAAAATACATTTTTGTTTTGTGCCTTAAAATAAGTAATAACATGCAGATTCTTGCTCTCATATGTTAAACACCAGCAGTACACAAAATAAACATCATACAGTGCAAGGCCTGATTGCATTCCTATGACTGATTCTCAACATGGTATATCATTCTTTCATCGATGGGTGACATTTTGATGTTTTTTTTCCGAATACATTTCACTGAAAAAACTCATCGAAATGTTTAGGGGGGGTTAGAAAAGTATATATATATATAAATATATATATATATGGGGTGGGGCTGGATTAGAATAGGTAAATAATAATAGGGGATGGGGGTGTTGGGAGACAAACCCCCCAAAAATAGAAGAAAATCAATTTCGATGAGTTTTTTCCATAGAAAATATCCCAGAAAAAAAAATTAAAGTTTCACCAATTGATGAAATGACATAGAACCCTCAACATCACCCGTGACTGAGCGCAACACAAGGCTAGATGGGAAAGCCACTTTGTCAGGTAACAATTGAAATCCGTTTGTATAATGAAGTTTCCCCACCCAGCCCCCATTGTATGGTTATAAAATGCGGGAGGGGGGGGGGGTTGACGAGGAGTGGTGCAGATAATAAGTGGAAATGTTGTGGTCTACCTCTTCTCTGTATAATGATGCATCCCCTCCCCTCAAAGCAGCCTCATCTTCGGGTGTGGGTGGCCTACCTGTTGTCTCTCCCTGTCCCCTCCGTTTTCTTCCCTTCTTTCTTCATTTTTACTCAAACATTATTTTCCTAATCCTAACCTTGGCACCTCGCATTCATGGATTGGTTCTCAAATCGAGAATTATTTTCTGAATTCTAGATCCCAACGAGCGTTCCCAGAATTATGCATAATGCATGCATTATTGGCACATGATTTTTCATAAATAATATGTAATTGTTGCACCGTTTTTCCCGTGGAAGAACTGTCCTCCCATGTACTTGTGATAGTGGGCTTGTATCCAAGACACGTGACATTTATCAACCTTTTACCTCGGATGCTATTCACTCAACCTTACTCCTTCATCCATCAGCCTCGGTCCAGGTCCAGTAATAATGAACACTTCCTGGCTTTGCAGGTCCTGGGTTATCTCTGTTTTATCAAAGAAGCCAAGCATTTACTTAAGCCACACACGTCTCTGGCTTCAACTCCAACACTATGTAAACGCAATGTTGCCCGAAATATAAACCTTGGACCTTGAAAGAGTGGGCCTGCATTTTATAGGAAAACCAGTCTGCTTTGGAAATCAGTGTGTTGGGAAATCACAACTACATATTCAGATTTAAATTCATTTCGTACTCTTTCATTAGGAGTAAATGTGAATTTTGTTAGTTATTTATTTCACAAATGATTTTTCAAAATACCGCTCATTCCATTAACAAGACTGTAATTTTCCATGGTACAGATTTCAAAAGAATCTCTGTTTTGAAGAAAAAGTCCTCCTTTCCAAACTGTACTTATAATATAATGTACAAATCAGTATGGCAAACACGCTTCAGGAACATACTATTATTTTTTTTATTATTTCTATGTTTTGTTATAGTTTACAGGTTCAAACCTTTCACATAAAAGGAAAAAGCACAAATAAATAAAGGTAACTACAAAAGCAAACAACATTATTATCACACACCATACTTGAAATTTTTAAAAAAACACACTGAAAATCATCATCACAGAAATTCCAAAATAGGAGTAATTCATCACATTATTACATCAGGGGTATATTCAAGACCAAAACCAAGCTCAAAACCTACACATATTTTTTATAAAATCCAACCCATACCCCCCCTAGCTAAAAATCATCATGGATTCTCAATTGGTTTAATATAATGGCCCAATTGGTCTGGGAAAATCAAGCCCAGAAATCTCATTGTTGCAATCATCATGGAAGTGGGCGGGTCTCCAAGCAGAGTGGCCAAATTCTGTTGATCACGTCAAACCTTGTAACCAAAAACCTGTGTCAAACCTTGTAGCACACAGGTATTTGGCCAGTATATTATCTCATATACTAGATAGGTGAGGGCATAAAGTTACTAGATGATATGGGGTTTCTACTTCACTAAATCAGAGCCAACATAATCTCTTGGACCGAGGAATACTTTCTCGCTTCCCCTAACTTCAAATTTTAGAAACAAATTCAACTTCAAATAAAGCCAAGCGTGGCTCCATTTTTTGGAGGGGTATTTTTGTAATATTGCATTAATAAAGCCCACTGATTTTATATCATACTTGAAGTGTTCAAAGACTCTATGGGTGGATAGCAGAGTCCTATTCTCTATCCATTCCACGGCATAGAGGTGCTTCTTAGCTGTATTCGGTCTACATGGAGCATTTCCTCTGTTATACCTCCACGTGCCATGATCTTAGTACAATTTTCTGCCGTTGACGAGAGGGTTTTACAAGTACCTAGAGATAGTACACAATGTAAGTCTACAAACAGAGATCTAGCCTGTGGAACGAGTAGGCTTCTATATAATTGCAGACTTCTCCAGTTGACCATCGTCTGGATCGAGATAATGCCTAAAATATGTCTTAGAGCCGACGCTAGAATACCCTGTGGCAGGGACAGCACCATACGCCAGATCTAACCCTCAAATTGGGACCAAAGTCCCTTGTTAATACCCACCTCTGCACCATGGATTACCCAAGGGATAATCTTTTGCTGATAACATTTCAGTAATGGGCGGAGAGAAAAACTTCAACATTTCTTGTCAACTGTGATAGCGAAGGTATAACTGCAGTCTTAGTCACTGAGCATTGTTTATAAAAATTCTTGTTACTTCCAATGAGAATTCCAAGGTATTTAAAAGATTGTACTTGCTCTAATATTTGCTCATTAATCCACCATTGGAATTTCTTGATCTCCTTCTTTCTTGTTTTATTTAAGACAAGAATTTTGGACTGTGCCTCCTTAATTTCCTAACACACAATGCAAAAATATTGATCAACTGCTAGCAAAGCTCTCTGGAGACCGACTTGCGTATGACCAAATAAAACGAAATCATCTGCATACAAAAGATAGAGGATGAATACATTTCCTAATTTAGGTGGATGAGTGTTCACACCTTGCAGGGAGGACCCCTGGTTGGCTATATACGCATTAAAAAGGGGGTCAAAACACATCTTGGTGCATGACCCTCTCAGTCTTTGTCCAACCTGAGGAATTCCCAGTGCCATCTAGCTTCACTTTCAATCTTACATCAGAATGCAGAGCCATCAGCATATCAAGTAAGGCAGGCGGGGAGCCTTGATTCTTTAACTTAGAACAGAGGAGGGCGTGGTTTACACAGTCAAAAGCTTTATTTATGTCCAGGAAGGCCACAAATATCTGTCTCCCTTCTTCCTGGACCTGCATCGTCAAAAGAGATATTATAAGATATTTCAGGGAGATGTTCACCCCCTTTTTGAAACCAGACTGATATATGTCACTACAAAGAGGATTTCTGGTTTCGCTTAGTAGATGTTTCAAAACTAATGATGAAAAATCTTATATGAACTATCCAGTAATAAAATAGGATGGTAATTGGTTGGGTCCAGTCTGTCGCCTGCCTTATAAATAAGTATAACTGTGGCAACTTTCCACGTGGGTGGAGTTACCTTTGATTTTTTAGCATTGTTCAATAGCTCAAGTAAGCAAGACCATAAATCCGTTAGCATAGACATCGTCCACAATGATATCAAGAAAATCCCAATCAACTGAATCTGGTCTCTGAACCTCATTTAACCGGTGGAAACTAAGGGGAACCTCCCATATGGTTTTGAACAAAAACCAACCCAGATTGTGGCTGCAATTGGATTATGTTTATGTTTATGTTTATTAGGTTAATATAGCACTTTAATCCAAAGCGCTTTACAATATAAAGCCTGCAGAGACCTTTGCAAAGTCTTCTCTTTTCTCAATGACCAAAATAAAGCCCCACTTTTTGAATTCAAGGATGCAAGCATTCTCTCTGCACCATACAGGTATTTCAAATGTCGTTTTGCTTTCATCTAATTCGAATGTTCCAGTTTAAATTTTTTCAGGGGGGGCAATCCTAGACTCCCATTTTCCTAATTAGCCTTCTTTTTCGCCTAAAATATTTATTTTCCTTATGGGTATCAACATCAAAAGTATGTTTACGTGGACTCTTTCTGCCACTCCTAAGAAGCTCATTATGGGGCATCAAACTCACCAAAGTATCTTGTACAAAAGAGACAAATTTCAAAGAGGTTATTGTTTCCCTGTTAGTTAAATATAAGCACTCTGCTGTTTTGATATTAAATCTGGGTGCAAGTCTCAGCCTCCAGAGTACTCTATTATTCCCCCCTCTTATTTCAACACACATGTTGTAAATTGTAGATTCATGTTCAATACCCAAGTATAAGGAGAGGGTCAGGCAACAAGGATCGCTACCTCCCAGGTTGACAAACCTTTAATGTGTTTCAGCTTCATTAAAAAGGTCCTTAGACAAAGAAATATGATCTAAAGTTGAGCCCCTACCTTGGGCTACCCTTGATTTGGGGGAATGTCTCCCATAACATTACCATTTACTAGGGTAAGGTCCCAAAACCCAGTGCATCTTTTCATATATATCCACTTTGTCGGGCCTGCCAATCCTTTACCGGTTGCCCCTGATAGTATTTCTCGTGTAAACATTCACTGTTCAAATCCCCTAATAAAATACAACTACTATCTTCTGTCAAATATGTCACCATGACCTCATCTATACTTGCTAAAAAATGCACTAAATCATCATTGTTCGGATTAAAATAAACATTTACTATTAAACAAACATGCAGATCAAGTTCTCCCTTCTAATTCTGTACTAGCTTAACCGCTTAAACATCTTTTTCATCCAATAGGAGTTTTTCCATTAACAGTTTACAATCATTACGGACTGCAAAAACCAGACCTCCAAAAGATGTCCCTGCCACACCTTTTCTTGTAAGTTCGTAACAGACTGTATAATCTTCTAGTATCAGTTGTTCTAGGATCCAAGTTTCTTGTAAAGCTATACATTTCGAAATACCCCAAACAATAAGGAAGGCACACATGGGCAAAACCCTGTGTATTGCAGGAAGATAGCTTACATTTTTGACCTTGAATTTCTTCACCAACATTTTTCATATGTAAGGTGTTCATGATGGATGACCAGTCATACTCAGCAGATCTTTTAGGGCTCACTGGATTTGTCGTCCTACCCACATTGTGTTCCGCAAAAAAATGTACTTTAACCACCAGTGATTGGCAGGGCGTCATTTCCATTTGACCACTTTCACTGACAGACACTCCCTCCTGCAAGATCCACAGAGCATACCCCACATATTCAAAGGCCTGCGTTTCAGCCAGAACTACATTTCTAATAAGTTCTGATTAGAAGCTGTGCAGTAGGACCCCAGCCGGCCGATAGAGCTAGGGCCCCCCAACAGCGCTTTAGGATGAGCAGCAGCACCCTCGAGATGGATGGGGATACAGATTAATACTCTTGCATCAAATTAATAATGACAACTCGATAGTGTGGCAAAGGGAGTCCGTTTAATGAGAAGTACAAAAAACAGGGAGTTTATGAATATCAGCAATCGCTCGATCTTCCTTCTCGCTTCAACTCCACTTAATTTCATAAAAAACACATCATTTATACTAAAAATTTGTCATCACTGACGTGTAATACCTCAAAATTTAGCATGCAACTTGATTGGTTCTAGGAAGGTAACTTTAATATAGGTACTACCTCTGTATATGGTAACGAAGTGAGGGGATTGGATAAACAGTGTCAGATGGGGCATCTAAGCCCTGCCTTCAAAATGGCTACTGTAGACGTTGTAGGCGCCCTCCCCGTCTTTAGACGTGCAAAAGAATAAATGAGACACTCCCCGGACGGGGAATAAGGCTAAGAGGACAGGTTGTGTGAGTTCAAAAATAGTTTATGTATATGGCATGCAAAGAACTCTGCTGCCTGAGAGCGCTCTAACAATAATCACAGTTACATCATATTATAAAGGTAAATTTCGTCATACATGACGTAATTAGTGTTAGGGTGTCAAAGTGGTACATGATTGGACAGTCAGTATAGGTACATATGGAGATGATGTTACGGTTCGATCTGGATTGGTTGCTCCTTCGCTGGGACTGGGATGGACTTCACGTGACTTGTTGCCAGTGTCCAGGAGGGGTGAAGGTCAGGTTGCTGTGAGGAGGAGGTGATCACTGACTAAGCTAACATAATACATTTCTATGAAGCACACACTAAATAATTACTTTGCTATTCGTTTGAACAAATCACTATAAACCTATAAATGTCTTATATGTATTTACATCGTTAATAACAGAGATTTATACTGAACATCAGGTTAAAGGGCTATATTGTCCATCATGATAACAGTGATTGAAGCTTGGGTCTGGACTCGTAAAGACTTGAAGGCACGTTGGCATTTGTTAGTATTAGGAGACGATATACTGTGACAGGGACCTAATGTTAGTTGGGGGTCCACTTGGCGGGTCTCATGGTGGGGTCACATATTTGGTACATCAAGTGAATACCTTGCAGGGTCACGGGGTTACACTAGCAGTAATTTTCCAATGGCGAGGGTGAGGGGGCATGGACAGATTTGTGGAGATGGATGCTTGGCTTAAAGCTGGTTCACACGCAGGGCAGTGATCTCAGAGGAAGGGTGAGTTGTTGCATTAGTTCTTTGTTGCAATTTACCTCCGGCTTCAGCGTGAGAATGGAGCCGCAGAGTTTTCCAGACACAGTGAGAGAAAAGGTGGGGGCCATGTGTTCTGCGTGCGCGGCGCTGCAGAGGGGAGAAAAGCCTTTTCATATTATCGCAGTGAGGCCTAGTCACCAAGATGGCGTCAAGGGGGCACAAAGATGGATGCCTTGTGTCCTGCGCGATGGTCTCATCTACACAGATGCCAGCCAATGCTGACATTGCATAAGGGTGACGGGGGCACCCCCCACCATTGGAGGCACATGGTCCAAGTTTGTACTAAGGAGAGGAGGGGCGAGGGGCCTGCTGGCCTCTCACTTCCACAGATTCCCCCCTTTCGTTACATCTAAAGGAACAAACTATTAGTTCTTTTTACTTTCCCTTCGGTAATACTCAGCTTCGGCTACAGCTTCATCCCATGCGGGTGTTCCTTTTATGGGCAACTATGCTCTACATACACTTTTCAGACTGTGCCCTTTTCTTGCGTATTCGCCGGGGGTGCATGTCATATAAATCCCTCCATCCCCTTCCAGGTCCACCCATACTTCATTGTACCATTGTAGCTCTCTGGGTTCCTTTATGGTGGTATGATATAAATTGTCAACCCTGTCCCCATTCTGGTGGTATACTGCTGTCATGCGATATTTAGGTGGATTAAGTTCCCCAGTTTGCATTTGGGCATCTATCATAGTTGTTACCATTGTCTGTCGGCCCATCGTTACCATCATCATAGTTGAATTAGGCATAGATTTTGCACAACATCGGATACCTAATTGGCACACACAGAAAAATAGCATTATGAAGACGATGATGGGAACGAAAACTTTCATCACTGTATTGAACCAGGACGGTATCCAGCTGAACATGTTGTCAAACCAGGTAGTTGGTTCTACTCCCCCTTCTTTCAACATTCTTTCTCCCAGGCTGTGAACTGCTGATATGACATGGGAAAGTGTTGCATTATCTGCATCTTAAGATGGTACAAATGTGCAACATGCGCTCCCGATTTTTTGGCAAACACTGCCGTCCATCGCCGTGAGGAGATCTATGATGTACCGGTTTTGCATTGTCATTGGGCTCAAGGCACGGAGCTCCACCTTTATTACGTTATACCCTTCTTCAGTGTCGTTAGCTAGTTGGATCAGCTCCCAGCACACTATCTGTAACCACTTGGCGTTGGTTCGTGCCTGGAGACCTGGTGTTAGGAGCAAAGCAAAGAATGTCTCTGCGGAGTTGAAGATTTTGTATTTTGGTTGGATTGCGGCAAGGAGAGCAAACGATTCAGAGGAGATGTAGTTGTATAATCTCCTTTTGCGAGAGAGTTTTTCTTTTAAGTCTTTTCCTGACAACAGTTCACATGCTGGGGGCTCTGTTACTTCTGGTTGGGGCGCCGATATGTCAGCCGAATGCAGGGTTGCAAGGGCGCAAGTGCCCTTCCATGATGGTGGCAGGTGCAGGTATGCTTGTTTGCCGCAGATCCAATACATGTCCATGAGGGCTGCCGTTCCTTTCTTCATGTCTGGAATTATGATTGTCTTGTTGCATTGTCTGTTGGCGCCCATGGGCACTTTCCCTTCTCCATGGAAGCACAGCTCATGTGGTATTTCTATCTGTGTTTTGATCTTTTTTTCTAGTGCTGTGATCCAGGTCCATTTGGCAATATGCTGAGACCATACAGGTGTGCATGTTTCTCTTATCCATTGAAAGTTTTCTTCGGTCAGTCCTCTAAGTGCCTCAGCTTTGCACTCGATTGTTTCATCATGCCATTTGTTCTCTGCAAATCTCGTTCCTTTTATGATGAAGAATGGTTCTTTCATGCAAATCACTCCTTGGCGTCTGCTTGTGCATGTCCTCTCGTTCTTCAACATCTCTATTGTAACTGTGTGTGCCTGAAAGGTGCTCCAAATCCTACACAATACAAGATGAACTAAACACTGGGCATCTGACAAGGGCACCTCTTGAGGCACAAGTATTTTGGGCGTTCCTGATGTGTGAGGAATGAGGGAGCAAGCGTAACAGCTCTAATTTGTGGCTTTTTTTGCTGTGGTGCTCATGTCTGAATACCATTTATTTGACTGATCAGGGTGGCGGGGGTCTTCTATTTCATCTAATCACAGGCCATGGTAGATGTCATGCCTCTTCCTATCCGCCCCCCTTTTTCCCCTTCCCTTATAGCTCCTGACTTTTCGATAATGTATTGGGAACACCCCAGACCACGCTGTGTCAGTAATGTTATTTACTGTGTGTTCAATTAGTGGACCTGGTGGTTCGCGGGTAGCAGCAATATAAAATGAGGTAGGGTCATTGGTTGTTCGTGCCTTAATGTCTTGTTCAGTTAGTTCATTTGGCCAGAAATAATCACCATCATATTCGTTTGTTTCATTCTTATCATGCCACCTTATTACGGTGACTGGGGAGAGGGGGACAAGTGTTGTATCATTAAATTGCATCGTAATGCGGGTTACATTGCCTTCATTGTCATCAACTGAATAGTTTTCTTTCCACATTGTTTGTACACCCTTCCAAATTAACGTTGACCCTTCCCATATCAGCTGTGCCCCACTCCCTCCTCTGTTCATGTCATGGACAAGGCATAAGAGCGTGTAATACCACGCCATAAAGAACAGCACAACAGATAGCAAAACTGCAGAGTACTTCAACGTGCATTCGACAGTGTTATATTTGTTAGCTCTATTAACAATCCTATCGCTAACTAACAGTAAGCCATTTTCTGGGAGTGCACTCCTTTCGGCCATTGTGTCACCTGGAGGGGCGATATAAAATTGTTAAGTGGCAAGCATATATTCATTTTATTTTCATTGCATACTTTACTACTTTTGTAACATTCTGCTTTATTTCATTCACGTAATACTACACATCCTTACCCCCTTCTTTTTTTTTCGTGCACTTTACTTGTATTGACACATTGATGTTATTATATCATTTATGTCATTCCTGTATTCATACCTGCATTGTTACCATGATAGAGGGTTCAAGGAGCGTAAGCAAGATATAGAGAGAAGGAACAGAAGGAAGGATACATAGATGGAGTGAGAGTGACAAACGGAGAGGGAGACATTCATGCAAGCACATTGTTATACTTTGTTTCTGCTATGTCCCTTATACCTGTGTTTCATCTGCATTCAACATTTCAGTGTTGCTCTCTTGTTCACACTGAGGGAGTGCTGTATCGCGTGCCTTTCTCACATCTGAGAGGTGCACCAAATACTTCAGTCCCTTCACCTTGACGGCAGTTGGTGTGCAGTAGACCACCTCATACGGTCCATGGAACCGTGACGAATTCCATCGCCGAACGAAACTCCTCACGTTGATGTTATTTCCTGGCAGTAATGGGCCATTTGGGCTGTCTGGGGCTGGGGTTACAGTGTCTATTGCAACATTTTCAGTAAAGGGTGGTGCAATTTGGCGTGTTATACTACGCACTGCTCGCGTCAACTGAGTAAGGTATTCTTTAAATTCTTCCCCCCAACACTGTGGCAGCCCTGTGTGCATCCAATGCTTTTCTTATCGGGGAGAGTGGCATGTGTATACGCCTGCCAGTTACAATTTCGTGAGGGCTCAAGTGGTGATCTTTGCTCAGTTGCGTTCTGAGCTGGAACAGTGCTAGGGGCAGGCAATGCAAGTTTTTCTTGAGTGTGTTGCACAATTTGGACAATTTACTTTTGAGCAGGCCGTTGATCCTCTCCACCACCCCATTAGCCATGAGATGATAAATAGAACACAGTTTGTGCTTAACTCCTAGAAGTGATGTCACTTCCTTGAAGAGGTCATTCACAAAATGTGTGCCATTATCTGATCTGATAACATCACTAATTCCCCATCTGGAGAACACTTCCCGCACCAAGAACTTAGCTGCACACTTCGCGTCTGGGTGGGGGCATGGTCCTGCCTCCACCCATCTCGAAAAGGGACATACTACTACAATCAAATATCTTGCTCCATTCAACTGTTCTCCCATGTCCGCATGTGTATGTGGAGCTCTCTGAAGGGCCCCATGGGAAGCGGTAAAGTCCCTCACAGTGTTCTTAGTGTCATCCCTGAACTGTATGTTTGACATGTGGTGCATTCGATGATGAACTTTGATAAGTGCTCCTGAAAGTTGGGGATAAACCAGTGCTCTTGTATGTCTGCTGCAATGTGCTGTTTTGTCATATGGGCTGGGAAATGTAACTGTTGGAACGCTCTTTCTAATAATTCCACCGGCATTACTACCTTTCCAATCACCTCCTGTCTCCAAATCAGATCTGTAGGGGATTGCTTACATCCTCGTTTAGCCCATAATTCTTGCTCTTCTCTGTAGTTCTGTTTGGGGCGCTGCCTTTATCTGTGTTACTGGTGTGTTGCTATACCCTTCTTCTACTGGTTGTGCAATGGGTGTTTTAACAATACATTCAATTGTTAGGGGTACATTGAAATACGAGGCGCCTTTCGCTGCTGCGTCTGCCACCGCGTTTTCCAATGAGATTGCATCTGTGTTGTTGGTATGGGCCTGGAATTTCACCGCTGCCACTACTGATGGTTCTGCTAGTGCTTCTATTAGTTCATTTAATAATGTAGCATGTCGGACTGGCGACCCATCTGCTCGACGGAACCCTCTCCGTCGCCACCGTGATAATCCTGAATGTACTGTTGTGGTAGCATAGGCTGAGTCTGAATATATCGTTACTGAACATCCTTTCGCTGCATGTAGTGCTTCAATTAATGCTACCAATTCAGTTGCTTGCGCAGAAAAATTAGAGGGGAGTCGCTTTTGGACAATCGTTTCATAATTATCTTCTTCCATTCTCACCACTGCCATCCCTACGTGTTTTTCCCCCGTTTCAGGGTCTATGGATGCTGACCCGTCCATGAAGTATATTTCACCTTCTTGTAATGCATACTCGCTTGCCTTGGGGCTATCATCTCCGTCTCCCTCGTATGTAACACAGTCGTGCTCCTGCATGTCTCCTAAAGTGCATGGCTCTGTAATGAATGTGGTGGGATTTACTGTTTTACATCTCACTACATGCACATTTGGGCTGGAAATTATTATTTCATAAACCGTTGCTCTTTGTGTTGTCAGTGTTTATTTGGATCGCTCTAAGATTGCGAAGAGCGAAAGCTCTGCATACAATGTTACCGAGCAGCCCATTACAATAGTGGCGCTCTTTTCAATTGCGAAGGCCGCTGCTGAGAGAGCTTGTTTGCACGCAAAGTGACCTTTCATCACTGCGTCCAGTGTACCGCTGTAGTAGGCCAATGGCTTGTGGCCTAGGGACGTTTTTTGTGTCAATACTGCAGTCATCAGTGTGCAATTAAAACTCCCTGTCATAATCTGGCTTCACGAGAACTGGGGGGCGTATGTAATCATGTCTTGTAGCTTGAAGTATTTCATCATCATTTCATTGGTCCATTTTATTGGGACATTATTCTTTTGGGACTCCTTCAATGCCTGGAGCAATGGGCGGGTATGAGCTGCATAATCGAGTATCCATGCTCTGCAGTAATTGCAAATGCCGAGAGATGTCTGCATATCTTTTACAGTTTTCAGTATTATCATGTGACGTATGGCCGCTGCCCTGTCAGGTAGTATTCGTTTTCCGTCTTTGGATATAAGCTGTCCTAAGTATAGGACCTCAGCTAGGCAGTATTACAACTTTCCTTTGTCTACCTTATATCCTTTTGTAGCTAGTAGGTTCAGCAGCGCTATAGTCTTCTTTGCATTTCTCTTCAGTTGTACTGCAGACGAGCAAGTCATCCACATATTGTGTTATCACACTTTCTACATCGAATATTTCCGAGATCTTCATGTAAGATCCTATTGAAAATGCTTGGGCTCTCACAATATCCCTGCGGTAGTCTGCAGGGTTCGTACCTGTTCCCTCCTAGCGTGAACGCTGTGAGGTAACAGGAGCTTGGATCGAGTGGGATGGAAAAGAAAGCATTTTTCAAATCCACCACGGTGAAACATGTGGCTTCCTTGGGGATGCTGCACACGATTGATGCCGGGTTAGGAACCAGTGGGAATTCTTTCTGAATTACGTCATTGAGTGGGTGGAAATCTTGGATCATTCTCCATGCCCCTGCTTTTGCTTTTGATTGGAAAAATTGCTGTATTACATGGGGAGTTGGATGGTACGATTATCCCTTATTTCAACAGAGCACTTATTGTCTCTTTTATTCCTTTCTCTGCTTCTTTTGATAGTGGGTACTGTTTAACTGTTGGGGGTATAGCACCTGGCTTCAAATTTATCTTAATGGGTGTTACATCATGCAATAACCCTACATCATGGGGACCTGTGGTCCAGACCTCTGGCAGCACCTTGTTCATATCTTCTTCAGAAATTGTAGGTGTTAACGCTAGCCATGAGTGGGTTGTGTACCTCCCTGTATTGAATCATAATGTCACATGGTATACTTATTTCCATTATTATTTCACCATCACTCTCATTGTCAGTAAATAGTTCTTCATCAGTTAAATCATGCAACATTATGCTTGGATCTATGCAGAGTACTGTTCTCCATTCGCAGCCATGCGTGTCCAGTCCTATCACTGTGATACGTTTGCTTGAAACCTGAACCCCCTCTAGGCCAATGGACAGGATGGTTCCTGGTACAACATCTGTGTTCACAATTGGGTGGAAAATGAAATCTGCAGGCACCCTCCATTCCTTTCTGGTTATTTCTGGCACTACACGGGCCAACACCCTGATGCCGTAAATGAACATGTCCATGTCGATGGGCACCCCTCTCACTACAACTTCATTTGTCATTGTGCTGATAATTAACATTGCTCGTACGGGCCACACCCCTGGAGTTGAACACAGTATCCCCCGCTCTGTAAAGGAGATGGTCATGTTTAATTTACTCAACAAATCTCTTCCCAGTAAATTGATTGGAGCGTCTTCATGATACAGTAAGGGTGTGCGCACTGTCTTACCCCCTACAGTTATGTCAAGATCTTTTGTGTAAGGAACTTTTAAAATAGCCCCAGAGAACCCCTGCGTTTCCAAATTTTTTCCCGAGAGCGGAAACTGCCCTTCCATGAGATACGATTTTTCTGCTCCTGAGTCTACCATAAAGATAAACTGCTTGTTTCCTATCTCAGCTCTCACTAGTGGTTCCTCTTCTGCACGTAGGGTAGTAGATGGGGCCGGACACGCAAGTGCTCTCTCTGGGCTGTCCTAGTATGCATATGTTTCTGTTCATGGCACCAAAAAAACATTATCTCCTACCACTGCTGTGCCGCGAAAAGGTGTAGGCGCTCCATTGGGCGATGTTGCGAAAATATTGTTATTTGCATTACCTACTGTATACTGTCTGGCTATGGGCTGTGGTGCCCCTCTCTGCTGTGGCTGTTGTTGCTGAGGTTGCGGCCTTTGCTGCACCTGGGGCTCACTATAGTATTGATCACCTTATCCGCCCCCTCCCATAGGTAACCCGTAGGGGCTGCCTGGATGTGGATGTCCGTATTGTTGTTCGTTTCCCACTGGGGCTGCCTTTGGTAATACCCCATAGATCGCATTCTACAATCTTGGGAATAGTGCCCCCATCTACCACAATTCCAGCATGATCCTTGTGGTCCTCCTCACATCCCAGGCCCTCCGAACCCTCTGTTCCCCATCCCTCCAAATCCCCCTCTTGGCCCTCTGTACCCACCTCGTCCTCTTGCTGGTCTTCCTTGCCACTGGGGCCCTCCGTACTGTTCTTCTCCATCCCACTATTCTTGCCCTCCTATAGCCCACGCTGCAGCCATCCTAACTGGTACATTTCCTGCTCTGTCATCTCCTTCACTACTCCTATCAGTTGATGTGGTTGCGTTCAGTGCTGCGACCTTCACTAGCTTGTTCTGTACTAATTTTGCTTAGTATGCCAACCTTTTCTGCGCTATCTCCTTTTCCCTTTCTTTGATCCTCCTGCAGTGGTGTACAATTATGCTTTGAATCTCCGGCCAGCCCTTGGCTTCTATCCCAGCTATTTTATCCAAAGCCTTCTGTACCTCCTTCGGGAGCCCGTTTTTGATTATGAAATAGAACAGGGCGGTGGACTGATCCCACGCCGTACTCGTTTCACTTCTCCACAGGTCTTGCACCCGGAGGATGAATTGTGTAGGCTCCTCCTCCTCTCCCATCGTGCACTGCATCACTAAGTGTAAATCTGGAATGTCTGGGAATGTTTGCCGCAATGCATCCCAAACTTGTGCTCTGACGTTATTAAACGGTGATCCATCATGGCGGTCACAACTCATTGTTACTCCAGGGAACCCTGCATTCACCCACACTGCATCTGCTTGATCTCCGACAGCGGACACCAACAAACCTTTCACATCCCCTCTTGCTAATGGCACTCCTGCTGTGTTCTTTTCAAATGCGTCTATCCATTTACCTGCCCCACCTGAAAGTGGAGGGAGGAGCTTCAGCAAGTTGTTTTTGTCCATTTTAGCCCACGGAATGTAGTGCAGCCTTCCTACCCCTTTGTGCAGCAGTGGCATCTGTAGTTTGTGTTTTCTCCCTGTCTTACCTGCCGTCCCCTTCTTTGTCTTGCTCGCCAGCATATTCCCAACCCGTTGTCTTAACCATCCCTGCCATCTTGGCGGTGATCTTTCATCTACGTCATCAAAATGGAATGGCAGTGGGGATCCCGCTGCTGCTACCCCTTCTTCATATTCATCGAGATCGCTCCATACTTCTTCAACTTCTTCTTGCTCCCTCGCTTCTTCTTGTCTTTCTCCACGCTGGCTATCTGGGGTTGTGGGGCGTATTATTCTGACTGGCTTGCCATTCAGATGGAAAAGGAACTCTCTGATTGCCATTCTTGTTCTTGCCCTCTTGGTATGGGGGTTGACTGTGATGGTGCTGATTGTGATGGTACTGGCTTTGCCGGGGCCGACTCCCCTGCGACAGTTGGTGGGGGTGTTAGATTCGCTGTTGCTAATGGTGGCACTTCCCCTCCCCCTGGCAACATCTGGCTCTATCGCATTACACGCTTAGTCGTGTTATTTCCATCTGTGGGTGTGCGAGCTGTCTATATAAATTCCCAGTTAGCTGTGCTAAAATTACAGGTGGGGCACTAGTTGGGCCATACAGCCCCCCTTTGTCATACGGAGGTGGTGCAGTGGCTGTTATGTCCGCTGAGGCGGTCGGGGCAGGGCCCACTGGCACATATCGAGGCTCGCTATAACCTACTGCAGGATGTGTTAACAACGGGTATATTTTGGTGGTATCACTCTTGGTTGTGGTGGTCGTACACACTCCTCTCGCTGACCCGCCTACCTCTTCTGGTGCCTTGTCCTTCTCTGCTTCTTTGTTTGTACTTACCTCACATGCAGGCGTTATTTCTTCAAACATCCGCCACAATTTTAACACTTCTCTTCTGTTCTGTAATTGTTTTCCTTTGTACCTGGCTAGCAAGTGTGTCGGCACTAGGTCCAATACTCTCTTATCAAAGGGTCCTCCCTCTGGCCATATGGGGGTTACACTATCTCCTTTTATTTCTGTCACCCACTGATCGTGATATTTCTGTATCTTTTCACTATACAACGGGAGATGTTGACAAAAGTGTGCTAAGGGTGTCTCTCCCCCCATGATAACACAATTACCTACTTATGAACGCACAAACACTTTGCTTACTTTCTCTTCTGTTCAATGTTGTTTGTAACCTTTTCCTTCCCCTTGGCACTAGTATTTTTCAACAATTTTTCCTCTTTCACCACTTACCGAGACCATCAATTATTTCAACTATGAACATCCGTCATTTACTATTATTCAAAACTTTTTCATATACATTGCATTTTCAATTTTCTTAATCAACCTTAATTTGTTCTTCACTTATTGGCACATAGACAGTTACTGACAGATCAACATGTAATACCTTGACGTACGTGAAAACATACAGCATGTAGGCACGTCACACATAACATGTACTACCTGTGCGCTTTTACTCCCCCTTTTGATTATTTCAGTTTGTTACCTATCTGTTCTATCTTTCTCACACACTCACCACCTCTTACTCCCTCTTACTACCTCACCAAGAATTCTGCTCACACGGAAAAAGAATATTCTAAATTACTACTCCGAGTCTACTAGATATATGAGACCCCTACTATTTTCTCTTTATCTTCACCTATTTAACTTCACTGGATGAGACAAAGCTACGCGGCGCCGCCTTCTACCCCATTCGGGCTAGGTTTCCTCACTCTTCTCTTACTTCTTTATCTTCAAAAACCTAATGGCCTAAAGGATAGATCAGAAAAAGGCTCAGTATCATTCACACAGACCCTGGCTTTTTTTTTAGTCAATTATTACCTGTTTCCCTTCGTTCTTAACTCCTCCCTTACCTCTTGGGAACTTTCGCAACCGGTACTCACGTGTTCAGTCGGGTGGTCCGAGAGTCACCGTTCATCCACAATCTGGTCCGCACCCCAACCAAGCCGTGGCCCGCCTCAGCGAGCAGCTTTTACAGTTGGATATCCGTTAACTGGGAACCCTTGACCCCTTCTTGTTGTGCGCATAGACTGGTCGGCCGCGGAGGCGATGGTTTAGCTGGGGGGCGTCACGGATCTCGCCGCACTGCATGGGCCTCGAGGCACCTGTCCCAAATCACGTTGCGGGGGTCACCATAAATGTATGCACCCCTCCCCATCTTTAGACGTGCAAAAGAATATATGAGACACTCCCCGGACGGGGAATAAGGCTAAGAGGACAGGTTGCGTGAGTTCAAAAATAGTTTATGTATTTGGCATGCAAAGAACTCTGCTGCCTGATAGCAATCTAACAATAATCACAGTTACATCGTATTATAAAGGTAAATTTCGTCATACATGACGTAATTAATGTAGGGTGTCAAAGTGATACATGATTGAACAGTCAGTATAGGTACATATGGCGATGACATTACGGTTTCATCTAGATTGGTTGCTCCTTCGCTGGGAGGATGGACTTCACGTGACTTGTTGCCAGTGTCCAGGAGGGGTGAAGGTCAGGTTGCTGTGAGGCGGAGGTGATCACTGACTAAGCTAACATAATACATTTCTATGAAGCACACACTAAATAATTACTTTGCTATTCGTTTGAACAAATAACTATAAACCTATAAATGTCTTATATGTATTTACATCGTTAATAACAGAGATTTATATTAAACATCAGGTTAAAAGGCTATGTTGTCCATCATGATAACAGTGATTGAAGTTTGGGTCTGGACTCGTAAAGACTTGAAGGCACGTTGGCATTTGTCAGTATTAGGAGGCGATATACTGTGACAGGGACCTAATGTTAGTTGGGGGTCCACTTGGCGGGTCTCATGGTGGGGTCACATATTTGGTACATCAAGTGATTACCTTGCAGGGGCACGGGGTTACACTAGCTGTAATTTTCCAATGGCGAGGGTGAGGGGGCATGGACAGATTTGTGGAGATGGATGCTCGGCTTAAAGCTGGTTCACACGCAGGGCAGTGATCTCAGAGGAAGGGTGAGTTGTTACATTAGTTCTTTGTTGCAATTTACCTCCGGCTTCAGTGTGAGAATGGAGCCGCAGAGTTTTCCAGACACAGTGAGAGAAAAGGTGGGGGCCATGTGTTCTGCGTGCGCGACACTGCAGAGGGGAGAGAAGCCTTTTCATATTATCGCAGTGAGGCCTAGTCACCAAGATGGCGTCAAGGGGGCACAAAGATGGATGCCTTGTGTCTTGCGCGATTGTCCCATCTACACAGATGCCAGCCAATGCTGACATTGCATAAGGGCGACGGGGGCACCCACCACCATTGGAGGCACATGGTCCAAGTTTGTACTAAGGAGAGGAGGGATGGGGGGCCTACTGGCCCCTCACTTCCACACAATGTCACTAAAAGTACAACGTCTCATTGGTTCTATTAACTGTAGGACCCTAGATTACTTGGTACACTATGATTGGGTTGGCATGAACCCCACTCATACTTTTCCACTAGCTAAGCAGCGTGCAGAATAGCCGGCTAGGTGCAGGCAGTTCGTCTGCACCCCCAGCCTCCCTCCAATTATTGCAACAATCAATCATCACTTCAGTGGTCATGTGTCAATTATTTCTTTGTATTTTGGCCTTGAGACTGCTTCTTGGTCTGGAAAAGTTAAGGCGTCTGGGCATGCCACAGGTCCATGTGTAGGTGTGAAAGTTTCATCCCTTCTGCTTGCTCGGTCACGTGATTTTGACACTGTGAAATCGTCTTATTCTTCATGCAATTTGTGCATTTGATTTAATTCTGCCAGCCATCTGCCATCTGTGGCTTATATTGACCTTTCAGAATAGGATACTCTGTTCTTCTCTCCATTAATTGTATCCACTGTGGGTCTATTTCAGCTGATACGACCTTGGCTTCTTGGCATGACTTGCCTTTGTCTGAGTTTCTCTCTGTCTTTAATTCTTGATTTGCTTGCTGCGTGGCTCTCCTCTTGAGACCTTAAATAACCTTTGGTTGATACTGCTCTTGTGCATAGTGGAACTATACTTGTATAAAGTGCTCCTTTTGAGGTAGATATGTACAGGTGGCGTTTGCCGCAATCTATCTTACTACTAAGCATAAGCAAGCCTCATGATTTTCTTAGCTTCTTGCGGTTACTGTGCATATGTACACATGTAAGCTGGCTGAATATCCTCATCGCGGTCATGGCATAGGTTTCTAACATTTTACATCACTTATTTCACTTTAGATTCGGGGTGTCATTTATCCATGGTGTTTCGTCTCTTTTCATCATTCACAGGTCGTCATATCTTCAATATGTGAGTCAGTCTGGGTTCTTGTGACGTCACCATTCGTCTTCTTTTAGTACCTTCTTGGCTTCTTCAAGTATTGCATTTTGACAATCATCATTCTGTCTCATTTGTCGATATGGTTTTCTCAATGGGTACCTAACTGTCCAGGGTTTCTTAGGTGTCAGTACTTCAATAGGTGCTGTCAGTCTGATAGGTACTGAACAGAGCCCCACTGCGGCTCTCTGCTGGTTTATTTGCTCATCATACATCACATATTTCGGCGTGAAATTTCCTTGTACTTCAAAATGGGCGGTTGGAGTGCGAATCGTGCTTGGGACCTCCTCTACAAAGCCAAGCCTCACTATATCAACCTGTGCAAGGTAAATGAACTGGACCTGAGCTAGATCTCCAGATTTTACTAAATTTAGTTCCGGTATTTCTTCAAATAGGACTAACACATAAGTTCTATTTAAAGGAAGAAAATCCAAAACTTCAAATTTCCTTTCAACTTATAGAAAGTATAGATTTCTTTGTGGTACACTACTTTTACCTTTACCATTATCAATGTATAAAGCCAGTTGTGTCTCCCCCTTTTTTTGGAACGCTAAATGGGGATTTCGTTATTTTTTCTACTTTAGTCTTTTCTGACCCAAATTTCTCATGCACATTTTTCCTATACCCTTTCAATGATAAAAATACTGTCAATATCTTCTCCACCACTTTCTTAGACACTTCATTAGAGGTCGGCCCATCGTTAAAGTAGGCGACATTTCTCTCAGCCATAAGGAGAACCTTTGGTATGAATGTACCTTCCGCACGAACCAAAGTATTATCAACATTTCACCCTTCTTGAATATTTTTCTTTTAGGAACAAATTCACAGGCAGAGGATTTTAGGGGTACTTTTATAATTCTAGACTGTGTATTAAAAATTCCCTCATCAGAGTTGTTAATGAGGCCCTCATCACAGGACTCACCTGTTCTTTCCACAACAACCTCTGAGTCAGAATGGATCGTGAGAATAATGAAGTCTGTAGCATTCAAGGTTTTTACAGACATTACAAATTTAGCAATAGCCCACTTTTCCACCGCCAGTGAAATTGTTTGAACCTGTAGGCTCTTTTTCGCAGACTTCCTCATTTTACTACTCACTACTGATATTTCCTCCACTTTAACCATCCCATCCTCATAGGGGAGGCAGTAGTAATAGTATAATTTTCAAATCCTCCTCGACTGGCCCTGCATCTACATGGGAGTGCAATTTGAGTTGACGTAAACATTTACGAGAACCCTTAGAGGATTTTCTTTTCTGGATTTTTCGGTTCTTTGATTGTTTCTGTTTTACAGTGACTTTCTCAACAGTAGATCCAGTGCCTGGTAAAACACTAACTTTTTGGACAAGGCCCCCCCCTTTTCCACTGCTGCACCCCTGTCCTCCAAGTCTACTAAAATGTTAGTAGTAACCTCATTCTTTTTTTTATCAAAGTTCATTTTGGACACCTGAATTGCCATAGAGGTGACACTGATGGGTTTTAGGGACAACTCTTTGGTTTGGATTCCCTTAATGGAAACATTTCCACCTCATAGAGGTTTGACCCTACCAATAGGCACTACTACCATTCGGGAGTGAGGATGACCTCCAAAACAATCTATACAATGATCCTCAGACGAGTCAACACATATGGATGGTTTACTCGATCTATTGACAGCCAGAACGAAACCTGCAAGAATAGACATTTTTACCAACAATTCTTTTTGAGTTTGTCAAACATCTTGATTCTAGTGCTGCACCAATTCATGGCCTCTATCCATTGAGGACAGTAACCGGGAAAGGAAAACGCATCTTTTATCTCCTCAACTATATATAGAGCAGCTTGTACAATTTGGTGGCACTGTTCTATACCATGAATACACTGTCTCTCCTGAGTTAATGGTGGCAAAGAAAACTAAAGAGCATGCTGCATCGGGCCCGATGAGTCTAATAGAGCCTTATTTCCCAACTTAGGGAAGAATCCCCTACTGGCATAAGGGTTCTAAATAGGCAAACACTTTCACACTTATCCCATGCTGGAGACTCAACCGTCTCAGAACACAGACAGAGGTAACCGTGTTTGGCTGATTCGTGGGAAACAATAGGCCCCAACATAGAAACATCAGCAATAAGGTCTCTGTGAGGGCAATTTACAAAGTCCTCCAAATCTACATGGTCCAAAGAACGGTTGCCAGACATTTCGTCGACAGGACATTTGGTCGAAACCATTTGGTCGAAAACCAAATGGTCGAATTTATGTTTTTTTTTATTTTCACTTTTTTTTTTATTTTTTGGGGGGGGTCCCCCCCAGGGGGTCCCCCCCAACCCCCTTTTTTTTCTAAAAAACCCTTTTTTTCCCTAAACTACAACCTAAAAAATATATATATATAAATTAAAAAAAAATCGACCAAATTACGTCGACCAAATGTCTTTCGACGACATGACTTTCGACGAAATCTCTGGACACCCCAAAGAACACAAAGCTTCAGGGAAATTTTGGGCAAGATTGCCCAATTGTTCAATACACAGACTCTGAGAACTATTTAACTGTTTCATTACAAAGGTTGAGGACCGAGGTATTCCTTCATCATTCTTTCTACCTACAACAATTTCAGCAAAGGATGGTAATGGTATGTTGTTATCTCATGTTTTAAGTGTCACCACATTGTGGTCCAAATTTAGTGGTTCCTTCTCATTATTTTTATGGGGCAAAACCTTCACCATCACTTCCGTTTTTTCCAATAAGTCATTATCTTCAGGAAGCAATCTCTGGCAAGGCATTCCCGGAGCATAAGGAATATGCCATACTTTTCCAACAAGACAGTATATAGAGGGAGTGTAAATCAGATTGCAAATTGAAGCAAGTTGGAGTAGAGCTGGATCAAGGGACAGAGGTTACTCCCCCAAACAGGCAGCATGCTTTAAAAGATTATCAGAGACGTCCCTCCAACATCCAGCATCCAACGAACACCAGTGAATAGATTTGTATGGAGTCCTAATCTCTAGCAAGTTATAGAATTCTTCTCCTTGACTACAGTGTTTACATGAGGAGTTTGGATAGTAAATAATACATTTTTAACTTATTCTAGTCCAGACATACTTTTTATTCATGTTTTCTTAGTGTTTTATTGTCAAATAAAGCATGGTTTAAAATGTAGAGAGGGCAGGCTTTCTCTATCTATCCTTCGCTTAGATAGATGGATCACCACCGCTAACTAGAGTAAGGCATCCACACCTAGGGACAGTTAGAGTCTTTTGTAGGAACTGATACCTAGGTTGTCAGGTAAATTTGCTTTTCTCCCCTCTTTTTGTGTGAAGTCATACTTCAGATCACAGCAGCCCAAGAGAGGCTAAAATAAGCTCTTACTTTGGGAGTGGAGAAGCAGAATGGGACTGAGAATGTTGCAACCTCAATGAGTGGCAAGAGACACCCTAACTTTCAGAAGGTTGAAAAATGGGACATTCTGATTTTCAAACAAGCTCAAAGGTTGCCAGTTGGGCCTCAACATCCAGAATTGGCCTAACATTCAAGTGAGTGGGTTATCTGTTCCCCTGGGCAACCCCGGCGCCTGTTAATGGAAAAGTTTCCAAATTATGTGTTCCAAGTAACCAAAGTGACTCAATTGTATCCACCCAAAAGTATAACTACCAGAATGCATGTTTGAATAAATGAAAACTTAAGACTGTTAACCTGGGAGTCCCAGTGACTGGCTTACGATGACGAATAGTAAAGGAACCTTGACCAACCTCAATGTATGCACCCACGGGTTAGACATGATTTACAGAACATGTGTGAGTGAATTGAGCCGTGTAACCATTTCCCGCAAACGATGTCAAAACCATAGTGGCACCAGCGCTTTAAATGGGCCGGCCCTACCCGGCCCTCAGTACCCGCACTTCTTATTTTTGAGCATTTGAGTACCTGCTTTTCTCAATGCCTGAAAGAGAGTACCGGTACTCAGCTATGCTGCGAGGCGAACATGAAAGCTTTTCATTTCACTTTACTGCAACTGAAAGGACTAAGCTTCTGCAGCCTTTTCTGGGGAAAGCACACCCTCTCCTCCTCTCTCCACCACGCGCAGTGCCCATAATGTCTCCGTCATTACCCACCCTGCAGAACAAAAGGAGAGACAAATATGCTGCCCATTCCGTTAACATTTTACAGGATCCCGAATGGATTTCCCTCTGGATTTCTTGCAGAATCAATGTAGGACCTGGAAGTAAGATTTTTCGGAATAACATAATTTCATTGCGAATCACGATGGAGCCCAGAGATTGTAGAGAGAGTTCACTTTTTATTAACACAGTTGGAAGAGAGTCAGGAAGGTTGAGAACCTTTCTCCAGTAAAAACCTTCCAATTTTAACCAAAAGGATGCAGGAAGATTAGGTAAGGCTTCTGCCCCATAAGTGAGAGTTGGAATCACTTTCGATTTATAGAGGATCACCACTGGCACCATAGTGAATTTGCCATACTTGTTCATCATAGCCCGAGATTGAGAGATAAGTAATCTCGCCTTTGACATGATGCTCTCCTGCATCAGCGTTTCATTACTGCTTTTATTAATGATAACGCCCAGGTATTTAAAGCTATCCACAAGTTCAATTTTGATGTTATTTACCGACCATGAAAATTTCTCCGACTTCCTTTCATTTCCGCCCAAAGTCATGATTTTAGTTTTTTCCAAGTTCATCAGGAGTTTGTTCTCTTTAAGATAGGAGTCAAGATTATTTATCTGCCTCTGGAGTTCGATAGGTGTTACATCAAAAAGTATTATATCATCCGCATATAATAAGCGTGAGATTTTGCTAATTCCCAATGTTGGGGGGAACATACGGACTCTAGCTTCATAGTCTTTATAATCGGCCGTGGATGCGTTATACAAAGCGGGGGCTAGGGGGCATCCCTGCTTTACCCCTCGTTCCGTCTGAATCCAGGACGATAGGAGGCCTTGATTGTTCAAACGGACACACATTGTGGTTTCGGTATATAAGGCCTTTATAGGCTCCAAGATCCTTGGAGGACAGGCATGGTGTTGTAATTTTGACCAGAGTAGTTGCCTGTCTACCCGGTCGAAGGCCTGGACCAGATCGATGAATGCCATAGATCTTTGGGCTGCCCTCGAACACTTTGGCTTTGAATGTGCTCACCGCCAAGATGTTAACCATGGTTCCGATGTTTTTTACAAAACCGGCCTGAAAGGGGTCCGACAGGCCAGTCACGGAGATCCAATTGCTGAAGGAGTCCAGGATTAAGGCACCAAAAAGCTTTCCTATAGAGTCGAGTAAAGCGATTGGCCGATAGTGTAGAGGATTGTCTTTGTCTCCCTTTTTGAAAATGGGGACCAAGATCGCTTTTTTCCAGGACGATGGAATGGTCGAAAACTGGGCGCAATTTGAAAAGACCTCCTTGATGAATAGGGCCCAAAATTCCATGTTGCTTTTTATATCAAAATTGGTTATTCCACCCGGGCCTGCCGCCCTTGACCCGTTAAGATGGGTTATTTTCCATTTGATTGTATTCAGGTCCAGAGGAATTGCCCACACTACCCCAGAACTTGGGACCCGGATCTCTTTCTCCTTCTCCGGAACTCCATAGAGATTTTCAAAGTGGGATAGCCAAGTTTTCTCACCAATTGAGTTTTGTAATGCCTGGTTCACTAATTTAGAGTTACCCTTAATCAGTGACCAAAATTCGCATGCCTTGTGACCACAGATAGTGCGTAGCAATCTTAGCCTTATACCGCTCTGGTTTACTACCAGGTTCTGAGCACCATAAACCGCCTCTCTTCTCCGTGAGTACCACGAGAAGGTTAGCAAGTTATGATCACTGTGCTGCGTCCTGGTAACTGTAAAAGATATAGACACCGGCAGTAGGCTCCTGGAAACCTGGATGTAATCGATTGTTGCTTCTTGGTCCTCTCTCTCCCAAGTGGGGATGACTTCAGTCACCACAGCGTCGTTTTGTTTGAGAATGTGCATCTCTCTAGAATTTAGTAGGTTGTGCCACATGCTGTTTCTGCTTTGGGGCGCGTTGGAGCACTGGGATAGGTCGACATTTAGATCTCCAGCAATGATGATATCACTGGACTTAGTTGTGATCAGAAAGTTATCTATTAGGGACTCGATTTGGGTGAGGAAATGGTCGTTAGTCACACGCTTTGGGTTCCAGTAGGCGTTGATCAGCAGGATCGCTGCACGTTGAATTGACTGCGGGGGGCTTTCCACCCTTTCCCACCCCAATAGCGTCGCCAAAATGAATTCTGAAGCCAAGAGCACCTTGGACACTGATAAACCCGAACCCACTCTTATGGCAGTAATAAGGCCAGATCTAGGCCTACCCATATCACCTTTGTGGGCAGGTGAATGTGCCAATTGGAAACTGTCCAGCGTAGGTGACTCGGTTAGCCATGTTTCTTGCAAACATAGGGCGTCGAAACTCCCAAAATTAACATCTGATGTGATAGTTAAGTGGGCGAAACCTCTGGTGTTCCACGAGCCCAGTTTCAAAGTCACCTCCAGCGCTTCCAGGGGAACCAAATCCTTCCGGATGGAGTGAAGGATAAGTCCCTCTGGTGGCTACAGCCTTCTCCCTTGTGGTTTCAGAAAGATCCTGCTGTGTCTGGGTTCCTCCTCACGGGGAGCAATTTTTCTTGATGGACTTCTGCCCTGCTTCGTTGCATCATCCGTTTTTTCCACACGTTCAAAAATTCTACGAGTGGAATTGAGTATGGAGTGAGGTACCGGAGAGTGACCCCTCTTCGGGCTCGGTCTCCTATACGCGTCACGTCGAGTGCTGGGGCGTTCGTTTTTCAAAAAGTCCAGTTTTCAACGTTTTCACTGTAAGCCCTTTCTCCGGAGTTGTTCCTATGAAGCAAAGAGCCTTGATCAGATTCCTGGTGTCTAGATCGGGATGTTGAGGGGCGACGATGAGTCCGTTCCTGAGGAGACGAGGTCGACGATTTGCCCTCCGCTGCATTTATCAGGTCAAAGCCAAGGTTATGCAATTTGCCTCTTGCTTTCCAGATTTGCTCTTGGATATGATTTGACCCTATATGTAGAAACAAACTATCTGTTCTTCCATTAGGATTAGGTTCCAAGATGTTTATATCTTTTGTAACATCAATTTGGGACAACCGACTCTCCTGGAACAGTTTAAATAAGGCCCTGCGGTTCAGTGTCCAGCTATCCTTAGTCTCATGTATCCTTTGCAATTTAAATGTTCTTGACGTCATTTTCCTTTGCCTGGGCAGAGGGGAGTGAATTGGTCGAGTGTCTCTACCGGTCAGCCGATCTGTAGATCCCCTCGGAGCATGGACCCTTGATCTGAAGTGGGATTTAGATTTATCCACAGACGGATTCCTGTCCTTTTTTCTATCTTGTGAACCCAAGGGTTTTTCACCCCGCGGGGGCTAGATCGTCGCTGTGGATCTCGGGGGTGACCTTCCCCTTGATTTCTCCCCTGTTGCCCCTTACCCCGCCCCTGGCCCAGCGTCCTGCTTACTCTTCTATGAGGCGGGGTCGCTTTTTCCACAGTCCGCGGCGATGTCGAGGGAGAGTCAAGGAGCAGGGCCTTTGATTTCGGTTCATCCACTTCTCTATTATCACGGCTTTCTGTTTTTTTTCTTTTTTGGTGGAGAGCTAGCGGAATTTCTTATTCCGATTCCTCGACCGTGTATATACTCATGTTCATTAAGTCCATTGAGCTATATGAGACCTCTCGCGACCACTCTGGACTCGATGGAGCCTGCCGCGGCTTGTCCGAGGGTTTTATTTAAACACTTGACGGTTTTGCGTTGGAGCAGTATCTTTTTCTCGGTTACTTGACCCTCTGATCTCGGGCTTATCTTTTTGCGCGGTTGTTGCGAGGGATTATGTTTCCAGACCTTCTTACTTTTACGAACCGGTTTACTTTGACCTATGTGTTGAAATATTTCGAAAGTAGAAGGAATTTTCACTGTGGAAAAGTCTATTGCTTTCGTAGCTGGTTGAATAGCTGCGTTTTCTGGGAGGGCAAAGGCCACGATCCATTTTTCTTTGCTGGATTACTAGTCGAACCGTTCTGGGATTGTCCCCCTTTTGTACACCGCTCCATCTGAACTGCCCCCTTCACCGGAGGGGGGGACCGATCTAGGGGCCGATCGATAAACTCCACCTCCCGGGAAGGCTCGGAACCTTGGTCCTGCGCAGAGGCTTCCCTCCGACGAGGCCATGCGATCGTTTGTGTCCCCTGGGCACATACCGTCCTAGTTACCAAGCCCGGCTGGGGGGATGCTGTTCGGACCACTGATAGTCCACTGCTCCCAGTGCTATTGCCCCCCGTGTCAGCGCCCCTATACGGTTGAAAAGCAGTGATGAACCCCTCTAAATAATTCAATTTGGTGTGCATATGAGCAATCAGAGTGGTTTGATATTTTAGAGTGTCACTAATTGCTTCATATAATTTCCCAAACGGGGCCAGTGCAATAGTAACTGTGGATAGAATGGTCATTGGGTCCACTTTTTTTGAGGGGGTTTCAGTCGCTGGTCTAGATGGAATTTCGCTTGGAAGTCTAAGGGGCAATGGAGAGCCTGGATTTTGGGAATGCCCCGGACTTATGTCATAAGGAGGACCCACCCCCCCATACATAGATCCAAGCTAGCCGCTAGAGGACGGAGAGGGCAGGGAACGGCCACTTTTGGTGGCACACGGGGCCGATCTCCAAAGCCGGGGAGAGGGATATCACCTCCCCTGGGGCCCCAGGCGGCCCCGTTCCCCCTGCTTGCATATCCATATAGGGTGAGAGACCTGGTATCTGGGTGGCACTCCCCTGGACCCCCTTCCCCGGCTGAACTGTCTCGGCATTCCGCTGAGGTGTAGTAGGCCTACTGCTCTGCGGACCACTGGTTCCACCACCCTGGGAAGGCTCTGTAGCACACCTCCCCATCAGAGCCTCGGATCCCGTCTTTGTTATTTTGAGGCCCCGACTCCCTTGGTGGGTCTGCAGTGGTGACTTATAGGCAGTTTCTTCTGACGAAAGTGGCATCTTAAGAGGAAAGTTCAAGATAGATAGGTGCGTGGCTTATCTTCGACTATGGCCAATAGCTCCGTGTCTGATACATCCTGACAACCTTCCCCTTCCATTCGTATTTTTTTTCCAAAAAACTCTTTCAGTGTTGACATAGATTTCACACTATGGGGGATTGCTTGTTTTTTGCAGCCCACCTGCCCTCTTTTGTATGGGGCTTTGGCCCTCACCGTCCTACGAGAAGACATCTTTTGACTGCCTCTCGAGGTTTTCGGCAAGCTGCCAAGGATCTGGTTACCGTTTACTGGCAAAATGACAGAGTCATGTGGGGCAGTGGGGGGAGCGCTTGGAGAAGATTGTAGGGATTTCACGGTGCCGGAGCTTCGCCTTGGACTTGACGGCTGAGAGGGAGTAGCAGTAATCTGGCCACCACCTTCTTCCAAAGCGAGCCCCGCACTCTCCAACACCCTATGTTCCTCCCCTCCCTCTTCACGAGCATGTTCCGACAACTGAGGAGAGGGTTGGGGGACATCTAATCCAGGAGGTGCCCTTAATCCTCCACTCCCTCTGTATTGTGTATCATAATCACTACCTGCTCCCCCAAAGGTAAGCGCGGAATGGGGTCTGTCTGGGGTGCTTTCCTGTCCCCAAACTCGTAGTTCGGTTCGAAGAAGAGTCAAGATTGCTGAGCAGCTTCGGGCTCCCCCCCCCTCCAGAACCCGTGAGGGGGTCATTGGCTGCTCAGATACAACCTCTTGCGCTCCCTGACTGGACGATGGGATCAGCTCCGGGGGAGGGGAGGGACCCCGCCCAGTTTCCAAACCTCAAACATTAGGGTTATTTGAGGGGGGAGTGTGGGGAGTAACGGGACAAATGACCACTGGAAGAGCACCCTGAGAGATGGTTGGGTCATGTCCCGTGTACACCGCCGAGTGGGACGGCGTACAATCCAGACCCAGAGATTCTATCGGGGGAAACATGAAGTCACTTACTTCGTTGGGCTCAGATGGTCGGATTATGTTTGCCTGTGTCAATTTCCCCGCAAGCTTGATGCGGGAAATGCGCTGGAGTCTCTGGGTTGCCAGCTGCTCCACGGTTTCCGGCGAAACTGCGCAATCCTTGTTACGGTTCTGCAGGCGGGCTTTGGTGCTTCTTAGCGAACGTTTATCTTGTTCCTCCAAGCCAAGGTTCCGCTTTACGGCTTCGTCCTGGGCTGCCATACGCCGGCCCGCCGGCTGCGCTGTTTACCGAAGTCGAGTTGGTTTGGAGGATGAAAATTCTGTTGTTAGAAGATTCACAGTTGTAGAAAGTGTCGCGCAGTCACGCGGGCCCGCGGACTACAGACTGCCCTTGTCAGTCCCTTCGCGGAGGACTGAGCAGAAAAAGGGTGGAGGACTCAGGTCACGCCTCCGAGCACACGCCTCCAACAATGGAACAGGAAAAGTCACTCATGCACCAGCACAGCGTGCAGGTACTGCAGACTGCCCTTGTCAGTCCCTTCGCGGTCCGCTTCGCGGAGGACTGAGCAGAAAAAGGGTGGAGGGCTCAGGTCACGCCTCCGAGCACACGCCTCCAACAATGGAACAGGAAAAGTCACTCATGCACCAGCACAGCGTGCAAGTACTGCAGACTGCCCTTGTCAGTCCCTTCCACCGGGTTTATGTATGCCTTTTGTGACTTTTGTGTAAGGAAAAAAAATGGAAACGTGTACCAAACCCAGTGTGCTTTACGCATTTAGTGATTCAGTTATACAACTGTGACAGACATATATGATAGATAAAAAGCTCTTTGGTCACTCTTATCTTCCCAAAAGGCTCTTTTAATATGCAAAACAGCAAACATCACATTGGTTTTATTGGTGTCACTTCACATTATCTTTGGAGTTCGTTTTAATCAATGCACACATACACTGTGTTAAGCAATCACTTTTACATTCAAATACACAACATGCATTTTTTAAACCATTGCAAAAATGAGGGGTTGCCCTTCAGAAAAGTAAAGGTTAAAAATGATGCATCATTTTAAAATATTAAACGCATTCCTATGCTTAAGTCAAGCGCAGAGTTCCCACAGGTGGAACTAAAATGATGTTCAGAAGCAAGCATTAATTTCCATCCCTGGCCTCACATTTCAGAGGTCTTTGGGCGCCCAAATAGTTTAAGGACGAAATGGATCATAGAGAAGTTAAAATGGCAGAGAGTAAATCTGAATGCGCAAGTGCATCAAGAAACCTGTGAAAGGATACCCAAAGCCATAGAAGGGTGAGAACAAAAACTGTGTGTCAAAGGTACACACTGGTTCACAGCTGTAAAGGTGTCCCATAAAGATGTCCATTCAGCCATCTTTAAAGAAGCGGCTCAGTGCTAAGCAGGCAAATGGCATCCCTTCTGGGTTTATCATGTGTCTGGCATTCTGCTGCACGCTCTGTACTACCAGGAGAACCAACGGAAAGTATGTCACACAATGCATAACTGTAATGTTCATAAGTAACCTTTACATTCATTATATTTTAAATACAAAATATGACTTTTACTCTGAAACAGTACTTCAAACGACAGCAGGATATCTACAGCTATACCCACAAATCTCAAAAGATTCCTATTTATTGTAGACTCCATTCAACTCTACAAAGTTAACTAACATTTTAAATTACCTTAAACGCAAGCTGGCAAGACCCATAGCCTAAACCACACCGACAAAGGTAACATTGTGCTGGAACACCCGATCCATTGCTCAATTTTACTCTTGAAGTGTTGGGTATTTTGAACAATTGCACAAACAGCAATTACATAAACAGTATGCACCACTACATTTGTTATAAAATGTTCCTGCATTGTGCAGCTACAAGGAATACTGTTGCTTCCCATACATGAATGTTCAGGGTTGTCCTTATCCATTACTCCACCATGACAATGCACAGCCAAGGATTCCTGGCCTTGGAAGCAAGACCATGCAGAGCAACAGAGGTTCGAATCCTGGATATGCGCTTTGAAACCAAACTCAGGTATGGTTTTAGGCATGTTATAAAAAACCAATTCAAAACAATTAAATTAAATACAGCTTCTCCAACTATCTCTACTCTACTGAGGTGTTTATGCGCAGCCAGAGTTCACAAACTTCACTTGTGATTTGCCTTATTTTAATGGCGTCCCAGCCCAAGGGATTAGAGGTACATCGGCTGCAGCAGGTAGCCTTATTTCGATGTTGCCCCCTGCTAACACCAGAGCTGTAACCAAGATAAGGGGGGTTGAGTTCTTTTTATTCAACATTTTTATAAGATGTGCCTGTAGCACTTGCCTATATTTCATGTGTAAAGTTTACCATTTGACAAGACCGGATGTAGAAATTTAGAGGCCGATTCATGGAATTAATGTGCACTGAAATTTTCGACGCAAGCATGCAAAAGCGTGCAAATCGCAGTGCCAGTGCACAAATCGCAGTGAAACCCGCGCACAGTGATTCATGGAAGTCCGTGCCCATGGAAATCCCAGGATGTGTGCAAAATTCTGCATGGCGCACGCTGGCACACACTTCTCCAACCAGCGTGCGCTACGCGCACAGTGAAATCGCACATAGCGCGGAGCACACAACAAAAGTAGGAGGAACAGGGGGCGTGACACGCGGAATGGGGAACAACTTGTGAAAATGTGGGCGTCACGGGGGAAGTACCGGAGGCAAATGCGCGGAACGCCCACATGCACGTTCAAAACACGTATTCATGGAATCGAACGGGGCTAACGCGTGCGCCAAAAAAGACGCGCTAATCCGGAAACCCATACGCCAGCAGAAAGCAGGCGTATGTGGACCCGCGCAGCATAAAAGTGCGCGCAAACAACAAACAAGCTCAGACGCCAGGATGAATATACCGTTCCTAGCAGCAGTGGTCGTGGGATACCGCAGGAGGAGGAGGAGGATAGTCAGGCCCAGAATTCTCACACCCAGAACCAGCCTTTTTGGGATGCCTGATGACCAGGTGTATGGGAGGTACAGGTTTCCACATCACATAATACTCGACCTGGTCAATGAGTGGGAGGATGACCTCACATCACCCACCCTGTGCTCCCAAGCACTCAGCCCCCTGCATAAAGTCCTCAATGTACTGCACTTCTTGGCCACTGGATCATTTCAGCGGACAACTACTATAGTGGGGGGGGGGGGGTGTCACAGGCCACGCAGTCACGCTGCCTGCACCAGGTCTTGGCCATCATGACTGCATGCCCATCAGTCCGCAGGCACATATACCTGCCCAGAACACCTGCTGAAAGGCAGGCTGCTGTCCAGGATTTCTATGGGGTGGCACAATTCACCAAAGTCCTAGGTGCCTTTGATTGCACCCATGTGGCTCTACGTCCCCCCAGGGCATCAGAGCACATCTATAGAAACCGCAAGCACTGGCATTCCATCAATGTCCAGGTAGTATGTGATGCCAAGGGAATCATCACCTCAGTATATGCCAACTATCCAGGGTCCACCCACGACAGTTTTATTTGCAGAATGTCAACCCTAAACCGAGATCTAGCAGCTGGTCGGCATGGCGATACATGGCTGCTCAGTGAGTATAAATGCCACAGCACATGCATGCATGTCAGATACTGAGTAATGTCACAACCCCACTAATAATACCCATCACCACCTCCCCAGGGGACAGTGCCTACCCTCTGAGCACCCACATGATGACGCCAATTCGGAACCCCACCACGCCACCCGAGGTAAGATACAACATTGCCCACATTGCAACCCAGGGCATAGTGGAGCGCACATTCGGAGTGCTCAAGTCACGCTTTCGCTCCCTTGACCGTTCTGGCGGGCAGCTGTTATATGGTCCCCCAGTAGTGTGCAGGATCATAGTGGCAGCATTTGTCCTGCACAATGTTGCAACACGCCGGGGCCTGCCCGTGGACATGGTGGTGCCCCCACATCCCCAACCACATTTACGCCCGCTGCGTATGGCAGGGGAAAGGGCACGGGGCGAGGCCGCCCGTACGCAGCTTGTGGCTAATTACTTTACCTAAAATCACACCCCTGTGGAGTGCACACAGCCCTGGCACATACCATCTGACAATCAATGATGATGACATAAGGGACAGCCAACTGTCACAACCATACCAGCCTGAGATTGGTCACCTGGAAGTGTTACATTGTGTGCATCCCTACCTACACAAACACCACCAATGCTGTGCCATCAAAAGACACACTTCTATGCTGCTAAATTCATTACCCCCTTGCAAAATACAACATGACAACAGTGCCATGTCACCCAACCCCTCCCCAGCACCGCCACCCAACACGGCATGTCATGCTATGTGAGAGCAAACAAAGCAGTCCCCAAAACATGACACAAGTGTCACAAAGTACAGTGTCCCTAATGGAAACTGGCCGCACACAAAATGCTCCCAGTAATGTAGAACTAACAACACACATGACCAAATACTTACAAGCAATACAATGCAGCTACACAACCTCAAACATAGCATAAACATGACAGTACTAAGTTAAAGTAGTGGTAGTCTTACAACTTGATTATGCCAGCACATCGACCACTTCCAACTGTACAGTGTTGCTGCCACGCAAATGTGTAAGTGCACTGCTTACAACATGAACTCCATCTCCAAAGTAGACGGCCTTGTGAAGACATGAGGAATGAACCTGCAAATTAGGAGGAAGACATGGATGCACAAGCACATATCAATACACCATGCAGTGTACAATACAACAACAATATCCACCAGGAATGTATACACAGTATTGACTACAGACTGCCCACACAGCTCATGGGAGTCCAACGTCACTGTGTAAGTCACTGTCACTTGGGCACACCCTTTGCAAGCCCATGGAAACGAGAAGCAGGAGGGGTGTGTGTCTCACGAACCCAAGCATCTAATCCAAACTCAGGACAAGCCTGCATGTGCCCAGCTGGAATACAGTGGATGCTCATGGGAGCCACACAAGGCAACACATTGTAAAAAAAAATCAAAAATCAAAAATCAAAAATTAAAAATCAAAAATCAAAAAAAAAAAACAAATCTAAAATCAAAAATGGCCATGTGGGGGCCGGGAGGGGGGGGGGCCACCCAGGAGGTCCGAGGACAGGGTGCGCACCAACAGCCACCTGTGTGGATGTTGGGAAAAAAAAACACCTCCATGGGCTCATGGCCTGCACGGCTATGCCAATGTGGGAGAACCGCTGCTGTTGCTCTCATCACCCTCTGCTGCTGCCACAGGAAGTGGTAGTGCTATGGGAGGCAGCCCGCGCAAAGCCCTGGTATGGTCCTCCATGGCAGCAAGCATACCGGTGTGGAAGGTCTCGTTCTGGAGGATTATAGTGCAGAGATCCCCATGCACCACCTGACGTGATGCCCGGATCTCCTCCCGAGTTGCCTGCATCTCAGCTGAGAGCGAACGTGTGAGCCGCTCCAGCTGCTGTTCTGTCCTCAAGTTAGTGGAAGCCTCAAGGCCAACAAGAGTCTCCCTGAGGTGATGGAGTTCTACCCTCAGGGCATCCCTGTGGCCCTGGGACTCTATTGATATTGATTGGTGTAGAGTCTCCAGTGCCACCCGTCTGTCCCTGTTGGATGCCAACATGTCCTCCCTGTGTGATTGGCAAATGGAGTGTGTTGCCTGCTGTAGTTGCTCCATCTGCCTTTTAGGGGGGACAATGGAAGTGGCCACCCTCTCCATTGCTTGAGCCATCATCTCAACTGATGCTGCCTGTTGGGTTGCCATACCGTACATGGATTGTTCCCATGCGGTATTGCCTGGTGGCGTACGGCCACCGCGTCGGCGGGCACCACACATGTTTGGGGCAAGGCGATCTGCGCCTTGCTGTGCCGGCACTGCCTGAGGCTGCAGGACGGCATTCCCCCTCTGATATGCTGGCCCAGGAACAGGATCAGATGTTGTGGAGTGTGACCCTGCATCCGTAACCGCCAAAGGCGGACTTACCAACACTGACATCCCCATAGAGGGTTCTACCCCTGGTGCAGGTGGGTTGGACAGAACAGAATCCCTGCCAGAAACACTTACCTGCGATGGCACATAGGTCTCATCATCCGAATCAGCACCTGAATAGAAGTCTGGGGAGGTACACCAGAGGCACCCGTGAACAGAATGGTCTGCAGCAAGATTGGGTTCTCACCCACCACCACACCACGTCCTCCACTGGTGCCCGGTCGTGCCTGAGATCCCTCCTGGGTCTGCACCTTCTCCTCAACCTCAACAGCATCAAGTGTGTCATCCCCTGCAAAAGCATGAAAGACAAAAAATGGAAACAGGCATTAGCACCATAGTACACAAATAGGCCTGACAAGCTACAGAACCAGTACATGATTTGCACATGTCCCACATGACTATAACCCTACCATGCATGCACTGTCACTGAGTTGGAAGGGGAGGGAAAAGGCAGGCACTGATGACACCAAGATGGAAGAGCAACACATTTGCTGCATGCTGGGTAGCACTGCCATCACACATTGGCCTGTGAGTGGCATGTCCAATACACATACATGACACATGCCATCACACAGATGGCATGTACCATAGCCATGGTACATTCCACAAGTACATCTACATGTCAGTGAATGAATACTGTCAGCCATCCATGTGAATTGGACATGATGAGATGAAAAATGCTACGCAGTGTGACAAAATAGGCATGTGCCACACACTGCAACACATCCAGTGTACAAAAATAGAGTGATTGCAGGCCGATGTACACATCAATGGTTGTGCACTTCAACATGACAGGAAACAACTATCATGTTCCACATTCAAACAGGCCCCAAAAAATGTATTTGATCAGGCCAATACTCAATCAGCCTGAATGGTCAAATCATTCACCTAACAACGTAACACATGTGGGCCAATGTGGGGTTCATCAATGACAGAAGCATTTCACAAATGTGACAATAGGGCTGAGGAATGCGTAGCAAAAGTGGGAGAATTGAAACAATCAGCCTGAACGAACACTGAAAAATACAAACAATGTTGTTGCAAGATGCCAATTCAAGGACAACAGCCATAATGTTGCGCTAAATTACTGCTGTCGGCAGAAGGGATACTGTCACACCCAAATCCAAGGCCGCTGAATGTTTTGGATGAAGCACATGGGTGACCCATACCACTCAGGCACACACACCCTCACCTGGCACTCAATCAGAACCCGTCACCCAAACACATACACATGCATTACACACACATGCATGGGCACTCACCGGACAATGCATCATAATCAGGTAGTCCTCCCACACCTTGGATCTGTTCCTCTGTGACGAAGGCCCCAGCAACAGACTCATGTTCAGTGAGTTTGTTGACCCACCGCCAGTCACCAGAGTAGCAGCATGATTTGAGGCCAGCTTGTTCTTTGCTCTGCATTCCAGGTCATTCCACCGCTTGTAGCAATCATCAGCTGTGCGCCTCACAAATCCAAGGTCACTTATGCGGTCGGCGATGGTCTGCCAGTGTGCCTTACGTTGACCAGGTGTGGTCTTGCACCCTGCAGTCACCAGCATTTCGTGGCTATGTGCCGACCCATAGGCCACAAGTGCATCAAGTTCCGGATCATTAAAGCAAGGCTTCCTTGAGGTACCGGAGTGTGTAGCCGTGTCTGGGGTCTCAGCCTGTCATGCCAGAGCACCCTTCTTCCTCTTCTTTAAAGGTGGAGCAGAGCCAGAGTGGCTTACGCAGCTCTGGTCAGTAGGGGCAGAGTCACTGGTGGACTGGGTAGTAGGAGTGTGGGAATGCACAATGACCATAGGTCTTGATGCAGGCATTGGTTGCAGGGTAATGTTGGCAGGGGGGATCGTCAGTTTGATGGACACTGTCCTGGCTGGGAGAGTCAGAGCTGGGGCGGATGGAGTTGCAGCTGCCCCTGCAGCCTCCCCACCCTGCATACTTGAGGCAGCAGATAACATAGCTGCCCCAGATCCACGTGGCTTGGTGACAACAACTTGCACCGCCACACGTGGCCTAGACTTGCTGACCTGGAAGTCAGCCAGGGAGTCATCCTGTGCCAGGTCAGGTGCCACAATGGGCTGGTCCAACAGGGGCTGAGCTAGGATGGTGTCAGCCACGTTTCCCTCAACCATGGGGGGGGGGCATGGGTGTCCCTGATTGTCCCTCCGCACATGGGGGTATAAGGGCACCCTGCAAATCCCGGCCACGTCCCCTACCGCGCCCACCACACCCACCTTTTGAAGGTCGGCCACCTTTGCCTCCCTTACCGCTTGGTCACCTACCAACCATGGCACTGATGTTGCTGTGTGTATGGGAGTTGAAGTAAACTATTGTCCTGGGCAATTGGGGGTCAAAAGGGTAGGATACCAGATGGAATTCGTACCCTAGTGCTCTAACAAGGCTGTCTGTGACCCCTGGGGGAAGATGACGGGTCACGCAACGCACAGGCAGCCCAAAATCAAAAATGAACGTGCACGCAACCCCTCGTAGACCACGTGCGTGAAAAAATGAACCCGCACTACGCTGTGGCACCCAGAAACACAAAACTAAGCGTACGCGTAATACACGCAGCCTACAATGACCTCTGAAGGGGAACGCAACACACGGGGCAAGCACAGTTGCTAAGTACGTGCGGAACTGACCGTCTGGAAAAAGAACGTGAAAAATACGCGCGTGTGCGCATTGGCAACAACCCCGCCAAAAGAAGAATTGTACGCTGTCTGAGGAGACAGGACAAAAGGAGAAGTGAACTCTGTTTGAGGAAACAGGCCCAACAAAAATTCAGAAAAGATCTGTCAGAGGTAACAGGGAATACAAACTAGAAACGCTGTGAAGTAATCGCGTGTGGACCGACAAGAAGTACAGATTTCACCCATTCGCTCTCCACGAAAAGCACGTACAAGAAATGGCGTCCTACACATAGCTTTTAAACAGGCCCACACGTACACATCAGATACGCGTGTACGCGGGCGCTTTCCTCCAATTACACACGATGACACTCGGACGTGCAGTTTTTCCACGTGTGCTCTGTCATCACGTGCTATGAGGGAAACACCTGCGCGCGTAATGTAATTTACGCGCTAAGGGCCTTTGGTCCAATGGAATCGCGTGCGTGTGCTGACGCACTTACGCGCAAAGGCCCTTTCCTCGAATTACACACTGACGTGCAATTTTTTCATGTGCCAAATCACTCCGTATCAAGCTGGCCACGCGAAAACACACGGAAGACCACGCTCCTGCCCAGAAGGCCGAATTACTGCCCCCTCAGAGCCAGAGCACGCTCCCACCTGCCATCTGCTGCTGCCTGACTGCCTGCTGCCCACGTGCCCTGCCATTTGCTGCCTGCATGTCAGCCAGGGGTGTAGTTGCTGTGACCACCCCTGCTGGAACTGAAGACTCCCGACTGGGATTCCATCGCTCCACAGCCCAGCCCCAGGACCCAGTTGCCCACCCACTCCTGCCTCTGGGGCTGCCATGTCCGGCACAACACCACCGAAGTTGGTGTCCTGGTGGAGCAAGTCCTGGGACAGTATGATGCCCTCTTTGGAAGTTCGCGCGCCGACAATGAAGGACGGACCAGGATCTGGATGGACATTGTGACTGCCATCAACGCGGAGGGAGTGGCAATCCGCGACTTACATCATGTCAAGAAGCGTTGGGAGGACTTCAGGTCCAGGACCCTCAACAAGGCCCAGCGCCTCGCTAAGGCAACAGATGCCAAGGGGCACCGCGGCCAGCTGTCGAACCATCAAATGAGAGTCCTGGCATGCATATGCCCAGCGCTCTACGTCCAGATCCTTGAGAGGCAGATCCGTCTGGAGTCGAGCGGTAAGTGTACATGCATGTTGATAGTACACTGTGCATGTTGTGGTGTGCCAGTAGTGTGCAGGTTGCACATGTGTTTATGTAGGGCCATGTAGGGATGTGTATGAACATGGGCGTGAGGCTGCCACATGTGAGTCCTCTCAGTTGTGAGACACATTGATGGTGTATGTGTTGGTAAACATGCTGGGTAAATGCGGGTGTGGGAGCACACATGTTTGAATTTCTGTGTATGTACATTGGCATGGTTGTGGCATGGCTGGTGGTTCATAATGCATGTATCTACACTGTGTACATGTGCATGTATGTGTATCTGACAAGTGTGCAACTGTGATGCAACATGGATGCACGTGGCACTGATATGTAGAAGGATGAATGGCAGATGTGACATGTATGGCGATCTCATCACTGCAACAGTTGGAGGAGATGTAGACATGCCTGTAAGTGTGGTGGAGTGTGTGCAGTTCTAGTGCACTCCTTGTGTTTCATGTGATGTCAGGCTCACCTTTGGCTGTTCATGCTGTTGTATGTGTATGGATGGTGCTGCCTGGTGCAATATTGCTGTTGAAATGTTCATGTGTGTGAGTTAAAATGACATGTGTGTCGTGGAGTGTGATGCCGTGTCTGTAGTTAAACAATGCCACACATGTGCAACTGTCATGTGTGTGTATCAGTCCATTGTACAGTGCCGTGATGCCTGTGTTTTATCTCTCCCTGTCTGCAGCGTCAACTGAAGAAGAGGGCGGAGAGGGTGCTGTGGAGCACAGCGGCAGGGATCATCCCGCCAGCCGGAGACGCAAGGCCCGGCTCCCCTCCCTGGTTGTCATCTTGTCGGGGAGTGAGGAGTCCGGTGCCGCGTCCCAGGCCGCAGCTGCCGAGGGAAGGTCCAAGTGGCGGAGGTCGGAGTTGGAATCCTCGGCAGCAGAAGGGGCAGCTGAGACCCCACAGGGTCCGACGGAGGAAGATGGCACGGAGTCATCCAGGATGGTGGGGGGTTTGGTGGAGGAGGAGGCCGTGCAAGGGACAGACACGGGGTCTGGAGGTGGGGATTCCACTGGTGCTAGTGGTGCAGTGCAGGGACAGGAGGCAGCACAGGCCACCGCGGAGGTGCCTGTGTGTAATCCTGTCCCCGATCCTGTGACTGCATCATCCCGCACCAGCAGTGCGGGATGATGCAGACCCGTTTTCGTCCAGACCTGTTTTCAGGGAGGGGATCTGCTTACAACAAATGGCCTTCCTCTCCCTGCGGATGTGGCTATCCGGGACCGGGTTGAGCCTGTCCTGAGTGGGATGGCGTTGCGTCAACGGGGCATGCGAGGTGACCTGCAGTGTTTTCCTGAGGACACTGCACGTCATCTCGAATGCCTCGTTGACCGCGTAGACCTACTGGGACAGCTCACCAGGGCCGGATTCCTCCGTTTGCTGGACCTTGTTCCGACCCCATCCTCACCTGAACCCCCTATGCGCCAGTCGTCCTCCATGCCATCTTCCCACCCATTTATCACCTGGGTACCCTGTGGAGCTGCCACAGTCGGGAGTCGGACGTCCAGCAGGGGTGGCCACATCAACAACTGCACCCCAGCCAGAGGTGGATGTGCAGGCAGCAAGAGCCAGGGCACAGGCAGAGGCACAGCAGCAGCAGCAACAAGGTGGGGTTCGTGGGAAGTCTCACACGCGAAAGGGCCCTGTGCGAGCGGGGTACGTGTATCACTGGGGTTTGCGGGAAGTCTCACACGCGATTTCAGCAGGGTACGTGTATTTCGGGGGTGCAGGGGAGTCCTACACGTGAATTGGCAGTGTGGGTCCTCCCCGGTGTTCCCTCTACACCCTCCACGGCCCCTGCAGGCAGCCCACACCACAGGGGACTACCCTGCACCCCTGGTCATGTCCCGCAGGCAGCCCATCCACCATGGGCATGCCCCCCAGCCAAGCCACATGTCACCTGCACTACTGATCACCAACGCATGACCCCCTGCACCCCCACGCCCCAGCAGTGCAGGGCACCTACCAGCAGGCCCCCACTCATGTCCCACTCATGTCCCCCTGCACCCCCACCCCCAGCAGTGCAGGGCACCTGCCAGCAGGCCCCCACTCATGTCCCCTTGTACCCCCACCCCCCAGCAGTGCAGGGAACCTGGCAGCAGGCCCCCACTCATGTCCCCTTGGACCCCCACCCCCCAGCAGTGCAGGGCACCTGGCAGCAGGCCCCCGCTCATGTCCCACTCATGTCCCCCTGGACCCCCACCATCCAGCAGTGCGGGGCACCTGGCAGCAGGCCCCCACTCATGTGCCCCTGCCCCCAGGTCATGACGATCCTCAATCGTGGCCCTTATCCCAAAGACCCAACCAAGTATTGCATCCACCCACATAGAAAAGGCAATTACATGATACAACCCCAATGGCAAGTATGTAAATGAACACATGTCCGTCACACACACACAATTGGTGCAAGTGAATGTGAAAACCCATATCATGACATGCATGAAACCAATGAGATAATAACACACATCGAAGTATGAAGAAAAAAATGTATTAAACACAACATGAATGTAATCAAAATCCAACACACAACAATGGGAATGATAAAAGAAAAGCTGCATGTCCGTGAAAGAATGAAAAAAAAGAAAATCATAATCCAAAGAAATCCAAAGGAAATGGTGTCCAAAGTCACAGTCCAACAAAGCAAATCCAAGGGAAAAAAGAAAGTGAAAACCATTGCTCCATGGTGAAAATAAAAAACAGAAGAGAACAACCCAATGGTGAACTATGTACAGATGAACAATCCAAAGTCCATGAGCCCAACTGATGAAATGAAACCTATCAAAAATACTACCTAATATAAAACTATGTACAAAAACGTGGTACATTGTCCAAGCGCAACCGAAATAAAGAAAAAACGAAAGGAAACCTAACACTATCTAACTATATACAATGGCGGCGGGCAAGTCCAGCGGCTCACTCTGTGGTGTCCCGGGCCAGGGCATCATCGAACTCCATGTATATTTGCCGGAGGCGGGCCTCTGTCCTGGCCCCGAGGTCTCGCAGGGAGGCACTCATGGCCTGTTCCAACTCCCTGCGAGTTGCCTCGAGGCACTCTGCCGATCTCAAAGCCCGACGCATGGAGAACTCCGCCCTGACCATGGTGAGCCGCGCCTCTTCCACCCGCCGCCGCTCCGCACCTATCTGCTGGCCCAACCGGTGCCACACAGAAGACACTCCCATTCCTGGGTCCTCCTGCCCTCTGCCCGATGCCTGCCCCTCCAATGTTGATGGCCCTGAGCCATCATTGCTCCCACCTAGAGCCTGCTCCTGCTGCTGCTGTCCATGTGCCGTGTCTGATGGTGCCTGCACATCCTCCATCAGCTGGTCTCCAGTTGTGGTGTCCACCCCTGCTGGGCCGCCGACTCCTGACTGTGGCAGGGATGTGAGCTCCACCAAGCTGGCTGTGTTGGTCGGGCCAGGTCCACAGTGGGCCCTGGTGGAATCTGGGCCGGAAGACGGTGTGGAGAACGACTGGCGCATAGTCTCCACAGAGGAGGAGAGGTCCGCCAGAGTGCGCGACACATGCAGGAACCCACCAACCAGGACGGAGCCCATACGTTCGTGGGACCCCTCGTCCACAGGTAGTGGAGAGGCAGATGAAATGGCACTCTCCCCTACCTGCGGACGGGCCTGGGACGGGGCCTCCCTGATGGTGCATGGTGGTGCAGTCACAGGGTCAGGGACAGCGACATGCACAGGCCCCTCCGCGGTGACCTGTGCTGCCTCCTGACCCTGGACTGCACAACTTGCACCAGTGGTACTACACCAACCAGGCCCCATGTGCGGCTCAGTAGCGGGCTCCTCCTCCTCTGTGGAGACCACCAACCTGGATGTTTCCACACCGTCTTCTGCCATTGGAAGCCCCTATGGGGCTCACCCGGCCCTTCCGCCACAGCCGTTGTGGCAGACGCAGCACAAGCCCCCTCGCTCCCGGATGATGGTAATTCCTGGGAAGGTGGCTGGGCCTTGCATCGCCGCCCAGTGGAGGCATCCCCGCCGCTTGGCTCCACAGCGCCGTCTACGCCCTCTTCTTCACTTGACGCTGCATAGAGGGAGACATAGAACACAAGCATCAGGGCACAGTACAAAATACCCTAGACAGGAAGCAATAACACATGAGTGGAACTGTCAAATGTCACTTCCATCCTGTCATTGCACAACACATGGGTGAATGTACACAACACACATGCAGAAACAGTCCTGGCGCCTGCAATCAACATCAACATCCATGTAGAAGGGCCCCTGTAAACCAAGATGTTGCCTTCAAAGTCACATGCATCCATGGCGTTTCAAAGTCACACACACACTTCTCAGGCACACAAACACACATGTGCACCATACATGTACATGACATCAGCACCCATTCCTCACCCCCCTTCATATCCAGGAACAGAGACAGCCATGCTTTCATGTGTGCATTCCGCATAGAGCTCCCCATGTTGCATTAAAACACATGCACCAACCATGTGGGTCACACATAACGGGTCTGCCTCCGAAGGATCTGGGCGTGGAGCGCTGGGCCTACGCGTTCCAGGACCCTCATCTGGATGTTACTCATGCATGCCCGGCCCCCCTCCGCGAGGCGCCGGGCCTTTGGAGGGTCCTGGACCTGAAGTCCTCCCAGCGCTTCTTGACGTGCTTGATGTCGCGGGTTGCCACCCCCTCCGCATTGATGGCAACCACTACGTCGTCCCAGATCCTCTCCCGTCCTTCCTTGTTGGCGCGTGATGTTCCGAAAAGGGTATCATAATGCCCCAGGACATGCTCCACTAGGACACCAACTTCGGTGCCAGTGAAGCTGGTGGCCCTCTGCCTCTCTGAATGGGGGCTGCCAGTGGTGCCAGATGGAGATGTGCCCAACATGGCAACCCCAGAGGCAGGAGTGGGTGGGCAACTGGGTCCTGGGGCTGGGCTGTGGAGCGATGGTATCCCAGTCTGGAGTCTTCTGTTCCAGCTGGGGTGGACACAGCAACTGGACCCCTGCAGATGGCTGATGTGCAGGCACCAAATAGCAGGGCACGTGGGCAGCAGACAGTCAGGCAGCAGCAGATGGCAGGTGGGAGCGTGCTCGGGGCTCTGGGGGGCAGGAAAATGGCCTTCAGGGCAGGAGCGTGGTCTTCCGTGTGTGTATGCGTGGCCAGCTTGATACGGAGAGATTTGGCACGTGAAAAATGTGCACATCAGCGTGTAATTCGAGGAAAGGCCCTTAGCGTGTAAGCGGGTCAGCACACGTACGCGATTTCATTGGACCAAAGGCCCTTAGCGCGTAAGCGCGTCTGTGATGTATCGCGCACAGGTGTTGCCCTTTCGCGTGTAAAACTTCACGCGAACCCCAGGAATACACGTACCCCACTCGCACAGGCCCTTTCGCATGTGAAACTTCCCGCGCACCCAGGAAAACACGTACCTGGATCCAATCGCGTGTGTGACTTCCCACGAACCCCCGTAATACACCTACCCTGCTGAAATCGCATGTGAAACTTCCCGCGAACCCCAGTTATACACGTACCCCACTCACACAGGCCCTTTCACGTGTGAGACTTCCCGCGCACCCCCGAAATACACGGACCCGGATCCAATCGCGTATGAGACTTCCTGCGAACCCCCGTAATACACATACCCTGCTGAAATCGCTTGTGAAACTTCCCGCAAACCCCAGTTATACATGTACCCCACTCGCACAGGTCCTTTTGCGTGTGAAACTTCCCGCGAACCCCGTAATACATGTACCCTGCTCCAATCGCGTGTGAAACTTCACGCGAACCCCAGTTATACACATACCCCACTCGCACAGGCCCTTTCGCGTGTGAAACTTCACGCGAACCCCAGTGATACACGTTCCCCGCTTGGCTTTGCTGTTTGGTAGCCCTATAAACTGGTCCAGGGTTAGTGCAGCCCTTTGCGCTGGATTGGGGATTGTGATTCGGGATTGTGATGGCTTTTCCTTGCGCGACGGCGTTCTTGGGGGCGTAACTGGCGCTGCTGCAGGGTCGCTGCGCCACTCTGCGCCACAGCTGGTTTTGGAGGCTAAAATCCATGAATACGCTGTGTGCGGAAATCGATTTTAGCACACGCGGCTGGCGCAGACATTCGCATGCGCACACTGTGCACCAGCCGCGTGCGCCACTTTTGTGCGAAAATCTACGAATTACCAAGAGTATGTTGCATTAACATTTCAGGGCAGTTGTTGAGGCGCTGCTGAGCAGCAACATGAATGGCGGACTGAATGTGAGCTCTGTCCCTAATAAAATCCTGGTTGCCTAAATATTCTAAACCGTGTCGAGTTCCGTTTGCTGACTGACACGAAGTGACGGCGGAGATTTGTGGTTGAGCCGCGGGGACATTCAAGGCAGACAGATCCTAGGCCTACATGGGGCAGGAACTGAATTGCCCACCCTGACGAGTGCAAAGCATTGGCCCCCTGTACTGCCTTTCTTGGCTTACGAGAGCCGGAACAAGCACCCACCAACTCTGGGGGATGGTGTGCTGGGCACACAGAGGCTTGACCAGAGAGCCGCCGGTGACAGCTGAGTAGCAACAAGGCAATCGAGCCCTGGGCTGTGAACACGGACAGTGAGGAACTGTTGCAAGCAGAGTGCAACACAGAAGGTTAGGGCCCAGGGGCGGCGGGAAGTGCACAGTTGGCCCCCTGATACGCTGCCTGTCGCCAAGTGCATGGGAACAGACGCCAGTCTAATAGAGCCTCACCTCCCCTGGAAAGTCTGTTGAGAGGGTTGAGCGGGCTGGTGCACCATACAATAGAGTGAATAGCCTAGAGGCAAGGGGTGAGATGAAGGTGTTGAGCTGCATCAGTCTGCTAAGAGACCCCGGGCAGGTGGACTGCCTGCTGGTGGGGGTGCCATGGGCTCTCTCCCAGCAGCTTGCTGACTTTAGGGTGTGTGGCCAAGGAGGAGGCAGTGTGAAGCAACACATCCATTGAGATCAGCCTAATAGCTGTGTTCCAGGAGAAAACAGTGGTGCTGGGATTGGGAGGTGTGAGCAGGGAACCCGCTCAGTCTACGGTGATTGCGGCCTTCCTGGCACGGCAAACACTGGTAACTGAGGTAACGAGATGGAACCATGACAAATGGAGCGGGGCGGAAACGGCTGCCAATGGATAGCCACTCTAGCACTCCTATGCAAACACCTAGGCTCAATGACCGTGTGAATGAAGGAGAGACAAGTGTGCAGGACGAGCCCGCCAGATCCGATCCCTTGATGGCCGTCATGCAAAATGGATTTGCTCCAGTAAACGCAAAGTTAAACGACATAGTGGCAAATACTGGATCCCTATGTGCCAAGTTGGTGAAAGAGAGCGGCTGCATAACAGAGGCTGAAACCAGAATAGGGGGAGTGGAGGACAAGGTGGAGCAGCACGACGATGCAATATTGGGACGGAAGGCAGAGATGGCAGCAAAGTGCGAAGACCTTGAATCGGGCTCCCGGTGGAACAATGTGTGGATTGTGGGGGCACTGGAGAAAGCTGTGAAGGGACCAATGAAACTTTTTGTCAAAGAACTACTCAAAACGCTGTTTGGGCCAAAACAGTTCTCATCACAGTTCCTGGTGGAGCGTACATATCTGGTGCTTGCCCCACTCCCATAGCCGAGAGCTCCCCCATGCACTAAAATAGCTAAACTGCTGAATTACAGGGATGAGGATCAAATCCTGAAACTGCTGTGGAAGTGTGGAACGCCGCATTACGAAGCCAGTAATATCCACATATACCCTGACTTTGCAACTGGGGTGCAGATCCAGAGGCGATCATACGACCCAGTGAAATGGCTGCTCTGGGCCCGACAGTTTCCAAATGCTCTAATGTTCCCTGCCAAACTGCGTATACAGCATGGGGGACGGGCACACTTCTTTGAGAATACAGCCGATGCCATCGTCTATATAGAAGCGTCCATTTCACTGCCCCCAAGGGAGCACCGAAGCATCCTGGATCCTAATCAGGCACAGGAGACTGTGCTGGCTGATGCAGGTGACTGAGACAGTCATCGCCCACTGTAAATTCTGGGCCTCAGAGATATCCTGCATAGGCACGGAGATGGATTGTTGTGACTATGCTGGAGTCAGAAGACTGCACTACACCAGCGTTGCTGTTCGCACCGCACCCTCAGAAGTTTCCACTGACAATATGACGACACATCATCGAGCTGGGGGTGATGGGAATGGTAGGATAGGAGGGTGGGGATGGGAGGGTGGGGGAATGAGGAAGTTAGCTGTTGCAATTGCGTTGGGCTATGCTATCTTAATGCGACGCTGTGACGAAGTAGGGTTGCAGGGGGAGGCAAGGTAGAGGAGGGAAGATGGATGTTAAGTTTCAAAGTTTGACAGACATGATGATTAAAGGACATTATACTTGGTTTCACTGAAATATGCAGGGTGTGACTGGACGGCGGATTTGCACCTAAATGGGATCAGCAGTGATTTTATATTCAAAGGCGGGAGGGGTACTAACCTTATTTCAGCGTTCATTCTGCCTGCAAGTGGACACTAGCTGCATCGATCCAGCCCGGTGATACGTAATAGTGTGGAGGAGGATTTCAGGGTTAGCGATAGGATGAGTAAACACTTGTGCCCAAATGTTGATGACCCGGTCTTTTACAGTCAGCTTTTGGACATACTCTCAAGGGAAAGTGTCATCCCAATAATATGGGGGGAAACTTCAACACTATCCTGGATGTTGTGCGGGACTGCTCGACGACCGCCCCACACTGCCTTACTGGTGCAGTGCAAATGATTGGGCAATTATGTCCCACTTGGGATTGGTGGATGTGTGGAGGAACAGTCAACCCAATGATAGGGAATATACCTACTTTTTGTCGGTCCACGACACAATGTCCAGAATTGACCTATGGTTACTTTCCGCAGAGTGGGTGTCGAAAGTGCGAGAGTGTAAGATTCATCCGCAAATATTGGCTGAACACTCACCAGTGGAACTGTCGCTAGCGATGGGTGGGCCCCCCAGGCCTAGACCCCAGTGGCCAATGGCTACATCGGTTTTGTTGGATGCGGGGTTGGTCACATCCCTAAAGGACAAAATGGACTCATTTTTCATAGGCAATGAAGGGTTGGTGGCCTCTTACTTGACGGTCTGGGAGGCTTTCAAAGTGTGGCTGCGTGGTTATTTATTATCAGTGACCACAGGGTCACTTAAAAAGATTAGACGGGAACTGCAAGAGGTGGAAATGCAATTAAGATCACTGGTGAATGAGATTGGTGTGTCCGGCAATCGGTCGCTACTGGGTATGATCAAAGGTAATATGTTTAAGTTCAGAGAGCTGGTGAACAAGGAGGTGCAGCACATGGCCAAACCTATCCAGGCGAGTATATATGGGAAGGCGGATAGACCCGGCAAGTTGCTAGCAGGAGTGTCAGGGGGCGAGAGGGGGATGCAACCTATAACGGGAGTAGAGGGTCGGGCAGGGGGAGTAGTGACCTCAGACAAGGCAATAAAGGCGGCATTGTTTACCCCATACCAAGGCTCCATATACTAATGCCGACAGGTGTATAGATGCGCAGATGGGCCACTGTCCCTCTGGGGGATCCCAGAGCAGCTGCTTGTCCGGGAGAACCCCCGGCAGCTGAGGTCCTGCCGTATGACCAGGCCCCCGGGGGGATCCCTGCAACACAAAGTGTTTGTTGGGTGCCCCCAGCACTCCTCGGGCTGGCCCGTGTGCCCGCGAGCCAGCCCCCACTGCCACTGCAAATGAAGGTGCTGGATGCCCCCAGGGATGGCCCGACTGGCCTGCGTGACCACAGAGCCAATCATAACAGGGGGTGCATGCTCTTATTTGGGCCTTGGGCAGCATAACGCCTAAATACGCCACTGGGTACAGCTATTTTCTTAGGCTTCTGTCAAATGACCCACCCTTTAAATGTTTCCAGGACTTGTTTTGCAATTTAAATGCGAAAGAGCCATGTAAACAAGGACTATGATAGGTGACCATGTGAAATGTGAGGTTTGAAGAATTCTGGCGTCCCCATGCACAGCGTTCAGCCAAATGTATATCCGAAATTACGGTAGAGGGGGCCTGGCTACTCATGCGGCGCCCTCCCCCGAAGGCCCTCCCTCATGGTGTGTAGGACTGCAGCCCGTATGCTGCTCCAGAGACACAACACATGTGATTTTGTTGCCAGCCAAAGTTAGTGAGCTGTCAGCAGGAGAGGAAAACATTCCAACAACATGAACCAAGCGAAAACAGGCCTCCCTGGCAGCTTCCCCTCCCCCTCCATACCCTCTGTCAGACCCTTCTTCCCTTTCCCCTCCCCCTCCCACTTCTGCTCTTTGTTTCCGAAACGTTTCATACGGCCCACAACTTCATGCAGACCTAAATCCAAATGATAAAAATCCATGCAAGAGTCTAGTTTTTTAATCCACTTAACACTGCCGCTTATTCTGCTTATCAGCCCCACATTTTCCCACGCAAGGGAAAAGAGGAATCGGGATTTATTTCTTTCTTTTATTTATTTGTTTATGAGGCGCCGAAAGCCCGCGGGCATCAGGGCGTCCCATGGAGATAAGTACTCAAAAACTGGGACTGACTTACACTGATGGCATAGTAGGGGGTTTGCACGGGACTAGGATGGCACCATGTGTCACGTTGGTGAGCCAGGATTGGTCACGAAACTGACCTGATTTTGAAAATGAAAAACCGGGATATGGTAGAGACAAAAAAAATTGTACTAGCATCCTAAGCACATTCAGCCCTCACCCCCTCACCCCCGTCCCCACTTCTGTCACGCCCCCCTTCCATGGCACCCCCAACCCATGGGCTCATGCATTAAAACAAATGTTTCCAGCACATCTCATATGTATTAACCGCAGGGTTGTAGAATGATATGTCACTACAGCGCTTTGAGAGGCTGTTGCTTTGCTTGTTGCTACAGGCTTTTCTGAGCTCTTGCTGCGCTCGTTCTCAGTGGCGCAATCAGTAGATGCGTGTGTTTATGGACACGCAGGTTGGTGAGTCGAGACTAACCTGGTGTTTCTGACAATGGTGATGCTGGAAAACAATTTGTCATGTAAAAACGTCGGCTTGCAGTGTGGCATTACAACATCGGCCACCCTCCCTTTGCCTAACCCGGGGAGGGGGGCTGTCGGGGCCCCTAATTCCGAAACATCTGGTCACCCAGTGAGTGCAGCCTTGTGATTCTTCTTCAGCCTCCATGCCATCCTACTCTTGAACTCAAATGCCCCCCCCAGGATGCCATTAGCCTCCCTGCCACGCCAGGTCGGGGGAGGGGGAGTCTTTTAAGGGCTCCTCCCCTCCCCCCACCCCCCCCCCCCCCGAGCTAGCGTGGTTTTTGCTGCTGTGGGGCTCATTTAATAACAATAGGGTGCTCAGCAAAGCATCAGCACCCTATTACATTACATGAACGTCCTATTCCAGTGATTAACCCCCTGCGAGGCTCCAGAGCAGGGAGGGACCAACAAATGTGGCACTCCTGCTCCCCCTGCCCTCCTCTCCCCCTGTCGACCAGGGGCGCACAGGTAGGGAGGCGGTGTACCAATTCGCCCAGGGCGCTGCTGCCTCTAAGGCCGGCCCTGATCCTCCCAATATATTTTCTACCGGCCCATAACTTCACCTGGTCCATGGCTTCCTTGTTTATCTTCCTCGTCACAGTCCTTTCTCTATGGGGAATCACCTTATAGAATAAGGACTTTGACAAGGAGGACCTGTCTTGGATTAATGAAGATCACCCATAATTAAGCGGCCCATTTTCCATTGCACAATGGTGTTGTAAAGCACCCGCTTGAGTCATTGCCTGGTTACTGTTTGCACCAATGCATTTGTTTGTTGCAAACACCTCTTCCTCAATAAAACAGAATAAAATAACACAGGTGCCATGGTTTCAGAGTCAGTAATTTTGTCACCTGGCTCCTTCACCTTTCCCTATTGGCCAACTCAATGCTACCCATATGATCAACTTCAAAAGGCTGGGTTGACCCTGGCAACTGTTCAGCCTGTGAACTACAGATTATTTTAAACAGCTCTTTGGAGCAGGTGCTTGAGCTAACTGGGCCATCTTGTGAGCTTATCAACGGTGGATATGATACACTTGTAGTCTGGGAACCCACCACCAGTAAGGGCATGGTGGGCACAATGGGTGCAGCAGTGCCAGGGGTGGACTGGCCTATACGGAACTCTGGAGATTTCCCGGTGGGCCTCTGCACCCTGGGCCTCTTTTCTGTGGTATTTCCAAATTTTCTCATAGGAAAAGCATTGGGCTTGCTGAAAATGTGTCATTTGGGGCCACTTTGAACTTTATTTCCAGGGCCTCTTTTGGTCCCCAGTAATTATTTCCAGGGCCTCTTTTAGTTCCCAGTCCAGCCCTGAGCAGTGCTAGGGGTGGTGACAGGGCAGCTAGACTGACCGGGACAAGAAAGCATTATATACAAACTGATCTTAAAGAAATGTTTTAAGTATAAACAGCATGATGGTTTTTGTTTTGTTTTTCACATAGTTTATAGTTGATACAAACTTTTGAAATATAAAACTCAATAAATCACAATATAAACTAATTCTATACATTAATTACAATCATTCTTTAAAGATAAGATGTAAAAAGATAGAACAAAAAAAGGGGATCCGCATTATTATTTGCTGCTATTTAAGTTCACTTTCATCAATGGACGGCAGACAGCGACTCCAACATCTTTTTGCAACTGTATGATTGTATAAGCTGCACTATCAGTGGAAAAGCCCAAGCGCCAGAATACAAGTTCATGAACAGCTACCAAATCCCATCTAGGTTTCAGTATCGCACATTAAAGACTATACAGCAAAATAAACTGGACAATAAGATCACACGCTCATAGTCATCAACACAGACATGCGCAATGTTATTCCTGGAATTAAGAATAATTCATGATCTACAACACAAAAAAAAGAATGTGCGATTCTGTTTGCTTGGTGTCCGTTAGACCTTCCGCTCGTAGTGTGGCGAGGAATGCGGCGTGGGATGGCATGCATGGCTGTGTGTTGGCTGCACACTTGCGGGGTTGCCTTGCTTTACTGATGAGCTGTGGCTTTCCAGCATCACCGTATGTGCGTGTGCATGGGGCAGAGTGGCTCCATCGCCCCTGCGGGGGGCTACACAAATGCATACAATCTCCTTCCAAAACAGAATAAAGCCTCAGTGGTTTCCCTTCAGGGGTGGACCCTTGTGAACTGAACTGAACTGAAGACCCACCCGCCCCCGGTCTCCCCAGGTGTCATCTGCTTAGGTCGGGGTCCCTGAACTTCCCTATGGTTTTAGGGCTTGCACCTCCAGCTCAGCAGTGACCTTTCCCTGCTGCAGTAGTCAGTGGGAACAGGTTTATATAGAACGTCAGCACTTGCTGGTGAAGTGCCACTTCTCCAGTCTAATTCCTGCCACCAGGGTACTTCCTGCTTCCGGCCTCATGATGTCTGCAGCATTCGGAGATTCTCTACTGGATGAAAACACTGTCCCGTGCAGTACATTGAGCTGTGTTGCCTCCAAGGTGTCTTCTCCCGTTCATGCCTGTTTTTGGTCAGCAATGTAACTCGGGGCTACGGTACGTTTTTTAGTGTTTCAGAAGCATTGCAAAATGAGACTGTTCATTAGAGGGGCGTGTGCTTGCATTTGTGGCATGGCCACATGGCGAAGGTAAGAGCAGGAGCTGGGCGATGGGGCACCTTGCAGCCATAGTGTTTTATTGCAAATTAAAGGGAACGAGGGACCCCACCAAGGACGTCTTACTAAGCATGCCAGTGAAGGGATGGGGCCGGTCAGAAGCACCTAAGCAGGATGGTCGGAAACCCATCGACTTTGAGTTGTTGCAAAAGCTATTACACGCCTTGCCTGGGATATGCCCTGAGGATTTTAAACTGGCACTGTTCACTGGCATTTTTTGAGGCTTTTCGGCAGGGATGTCATTTGGGGGTTGCCAGTGGTCGAGGTTGCGACCCCCGAGGTCTCCCTTGCTACCTCTTTGGTCTGTCTTGCTACCCCTAGAACGAAAGAAATATATTTTTTTAAAACTTTTTTTTTTAATGTAAGCTCCTGGGCTGTGGCCAGTGCCATGTGGCTCTTTATTTCTGAAGTGGCAGTATTTCATGTTCAGGCCTCTTAAAAATATTTAAAAAACAGGGGTTTCCACGAGTGTAACACTTTGAGCAGTGACCCAAAATCGGAAAGAATAGGAATAACACATAATTTGTCTTTGTGGAATTCCATCCAATAATTGCTAAAATCATAAAGGTTTATTTCCAGGCACACTTCAGTGGGTGAGTCACTGATTTAGTCTGTTCTTAAACACCTCAACTCAGCCTTTCACCCTTCTGAGGTCGATAAATGACTACCGACACAGGTTGGGTGATATTGTATGCATATTTGTTCTATATAAAGCGCTTATGAGTAAGTGCTATATAATAACATATCATCATTTGGCCTTGGACGTCTGCTTGCATTCACAGTAATTTGGTAATATGGGCTTATATACACTGATATTAACAATACATATGGTGATCCATTCTCGTATGAAATGTAGTAACATTATAGTGATATCGCAACCATATTTTTCGTAGTGTACTTAGGAACAATATGTGATGTCACTTCCTGTTTTGTCAAGGGGGGAAAGGTTGAGTTCCATCGCTTCCCGTGAAGTCACTTTGAGGTGGGGAGTCAAATGACATCACTTCATGGGATGTCATCAGAGGTTGTGTGATGTCGCTTCCACTACCCTGGCATTTTAGTGAAATGGCATCCGTGCTTTTTGGGTCAGTGAATTAGTAAATGCAGCTAAGGAGGAGCGGTCCGAGAAGGCTCTCGCCTTGAACGATGTGCAGTTTGTGTCAGGGGCTGACAGGGAGGTGTTGAAAATCAAGTTGCAACAGTGCAAGACTGACCAAGGGGGCAAGGGGAAGTGGGTTGTTCTGTACAAAGCCACCTGCAGCGACAGTTGTCCAGTTGCACTTTTGAGGGCCTTCTTAGCTAAGAGGTCCCAGCAGCCATGCTCCCTTTTTATGCATGCTGGGGGAGCTCCACTGACCAACTACCAATTTAACAGAGTTCTGTCAACCACACTGGGTGCTGTGCGAATACATGGCAAAGGATGGTCCTCCCACAGTTTCCGGATAGATGCTGCTGCAACTGCTTTCCTGCAGGGCGTGCCAGCGCCGGCAATTCAGAAAATAGGCAGATGGGAGTCAAACCGCTCCTGGCTTTATGTTAGGCCACAGAGCTGGATCCAATTCAAGCACTGATTTGAGGGAGATCTCAGTATGCTAAAGGAGTGACTCGATTGGTTATGACTGATGGTGCCTTTCCGAAAATGTTTCTCAACTATGCTTTTTGTATCAACAGATGATGCGAAATGGATTATGGGTTATTCATTTACTACTCGGGTTGAGAACGCGGTCCGTCGGTGGATGCTGACTCCAGATTTAGGATTACAAAAGAACAGGGTGGTTTGGCTCTGAGCACCGGGTATAAGGTGTCATTCTTTGTTGCCGGCACGGCACAGGCTGCTGCATTGGTGGCCAGCACCCTGGGTTTTGGTGCTACATTTAGGGGGTAATGACCTCGCCGTCACGGGGAGGGGCCGACTATGGGCCCAGATACAGGTGGCCCTGCGCACATTGGCGCAAGAATTACCCGGCACTGACATAATCTGGTTAGAGGTAGTGCCCAGGCTAAAGTGGCAGGAGACTGCGTCTCACGTGGGGATGGAGAAATCCAGGCTGAGATTGAACAGAGGGATCGAAAAATGTGCAAACGTCGGAGGGCCCGGGATTTTTTAGACATAGTTGCCTGAACTCCCTTCCCACTTTGTTGCTGATGGGGTGCATTTATCTGACAAAGGGAATTATCTCTTCTTCATAGCCATACTGGGGGCATTAATGAAGGCTGGCTGCAGCTAGATTATTCGGTAAGTAGGAGTTTTTTGTGGGTGCACTGGAGGCAGCGGTTGGTGGGCCACACCAAAGCGTGGCAGAAATTCAGGGTAGTCCTAGCTGGGGAGGAGTTTGCCGATGGCTGCCCCGAGCCAAATTAAAATAAAACGACGGGCACTGAGTCCCTAAGGGACAGTTGAGACTCCTCAACGAGATTCAGTGGCCCCGAAGAATTATTGCTTGACAGTTATAATCAGAGGCATATATCCGCTACTCTGCTAACCCGGAAGTGACAAGTGTCCCCGGGAACATTAAGACAATGACATTGCCCGACCAATGGGACACCTTAGAAGTCTATGGAATTGAAATGTGAAGTTACTTGGGGCTGGGACTGCCCCCATATTGTTGTATGCTCCAATAAATGTGATCTTGTATTTCCAAATATAAACAGCTGTCTGTGCTATTCTTAGTAGATATAGCTACTACATGATGTGTTTTTACCCCCGAAAAGGGGGTGGGCAATGGTGGATGGCACAGCTACGGGTGGTTGAGTGGTTGAATGGTTGTGTAAAACAAGACACTTTCGGCCTAATACACAGAAGCGTTATATAATGGCAAAACACCATTGGAAAACGCTCTGGGCCTCATTAGGACCCTGGCGGAGAGGGTTTTACGCCAGCGTAGTGCATGGCGTACCTCTCCGCCATACTACGAGTTCCCGTAGCGCCATGGCGGCCTTTTCCGCCTGGTTTTACCAGGCGGAGAAAACCATGGCGCTACGGGACCTCGTTGTTAATTACGCCACCGTATTTTACGGTGGCGTAATTAACTCCTTCCCCACTCCCATTATACCCTATGGGGCAAAAATGGGAATGGGGAAGGGCAGAATGGGGATTGGGGATTTACCGCCCCGCCAAGGTCGGAATGGGGCGGTAAATCCGCCAACCCCCATGGCGCTATCGGCGGCTTTCCGCCATGCTTCGCGGTGCATTTAGCACCGCGAAATCCGCCTGGGTCCTAATGAGGCCCTCTGTGAACTAGGCCCTTTGTCTTATTCGAAATTACGATTTTAAGTGCAACCTGGGGATTCGAGCCACACATGTCAGGCACTTCACCACTACACCATATAAACTGCTGAAAAATAACGACGACTAAAGGTGAAATGTCACATTTCGGGACTGCACTCTCCAGGGAAAACATTAGCATTGATTGCTGGGGTTTAAAACGTGAATATGTTTTTATGTTTTCAAACCCTATTAGAAGAAAATATCCTCTCTTGTTTCTTTGTGTATTTTAATTTTATGAAAAACAAATGCTCATTGGTCCTGTGCAATTTGTATGGTTATGCAAAGCCAACTGAATGACATTTGCATGTTTCTCTGTGATATGCTAATTTCTGGTGATGTTGCATCCCATCGCGCATGTTACTGAATCTCCCCACTTTTTCTTTTTCAGGGCTTGCACAGAGTGGTTCATACCCGTGTTATTTGGCGCTCAGCTCTTTGGTGAGCATGTATGGTCACCGAGCTGTGAGCTGCACCGTGGCAGAGCTTTCTGTGGAGCTATCAGGCATGTCCTGATAGCGCCACAGCAAAAAATATGAAGCCATTCTCTTGATATTCGGAGGATTCTCTGGAGGGTACGCATGGCATGTTCTGCCTCTCCGTCTGCCTGCACGGGGGATTCGGGTGCGGTAAATGCTTAGGCATACCGTGTGGTCACTGAACTTCCTGCCCTGAAATCAGTGGCGTGTCCAGACTCTTTTGACTCGGGTGGTCCAAGTGGGGCACTGATTTATGCAGGGGTGTCAAGAAGTATGAGCGCACACACCAGAGGCGTAGACAGGGTAGGGCCTTAGCGGGCAAGGCCCACCCAAAATCTGTAAATGCCCAATCAGCAGCATTGTGTCAGCAATTCCAGATGTTAATGTCACTACGGTGGGCCCAACTTCATTAGTTTCCTGCCCCACTTATGAGACAATCCTGGCTACGCCTCGGGCAGACACACATAATGATCATAGTTTAGGATAATGGGGTGGCACCTGGGGTAGCCAATCAGATTCCAGGGACAGCATGCGCCACCTCTGGCTACTCCCTGGACACACCACCGCTTGAGATGGTCATTTGTTCTTCATCGGCTATTCTCTGGAGATTTAATGGGCAGAAATTCCTTTACAACTGTGGAGCAGAAGAACTCTCATCGCAATGAGGTGCTGTGATTGGGTAATGTGCAGAAAGATGTCTGCGCTCACCTTTTCCCACGTGCCTTTTCCTCTCACTTGGACAATTACTTGCAAACATTCATCCTTGTCGGCTTACAAAATAATCCCTGACATTTGCACTGCGTTGGGCATTACAAGCTCTACCACCATCCACACGTGCTCTTCTATGCAGTCAGCCTCTCAATTCTCACTAACAATGGCTGCGCGTTGATACCTGTGTAATCCCCAGCTGATTTATCCATTTTGGACCGGAACTGCCACCCTCCAATTGGAGCATCTATTTTTAGTTTTGACTAGTAGGTACCGCTGAAGAACCACACATAAGCAGAAAGAATTGCAATAGAGTACAGATGGGAGGGAGCTGGCATGTGAGAACATGTACACAGCTTGTTGGTGTCGTTTGGTTATTTACCCACCCATTGACTGATCAGTGCCATGCTAATCCTACGGCCATTCCAACCCACTATCTGCCGCTTCCACCCACAACACATCCTCCTGGAACCTCTTTGAGCAGGAACATAAATATGTGTGCTGATTAGAGCCTGGACGTGTTTTTTCAAAGCTGTCTTTCGGAGTTAATGGTTTAATTGCAGCTGAAAATATGCTTCAGGCAGTGCTCCCGATAGGATTTTGAAGTTGAAGTATTTTACTCCCTAGTTGCTCAAGTTGGGAGTAAAATGTTTTTTATGGAGTAAGAAAAGTAAGTCTCATTCCCAGTGGGAGTATTTCATAAGCAAGTGGAAATGTTTAAACTGTAAAATAGAAATGGTTTGCAATGCCTTATTCGCTGCACCTAGTTATCCATGTACATTAAAGATGCATGTGTGTCTCTAAGATCAGGCAGTAATAATGGTAGAGTGTCTTCCTGTGGCTCCATGTGTACTACTGGTCGCAACATATCCATGGAGCTGTGTGGGGGCAGGCATATTTGCCTATTTTTCGGGAGTAGAAGGGGTTGATACACCCCTTATCTGTAGGGATGGCTTCGGCTATAATAAAAATATATTAACCAAGTGTACCTTCAGCCATTTCATTAAGAAGCAACATGTGTGTCCTCACGACTCTCCTGTTAAAAACAAGCATTGGAAAGGTCAACAGTCTGGGCTTGTGTATAGGTATTCAATAGGTATTTGCCAAGAACGGCTATTGTATGCCTAGCTACGCTCATTTTCCAGCAATTTCCACCTAATGGCCAAGTAGTAATATTTTGCAGTGCCTGGCAAATGCCTATCTCATGCCTGCATGATAAGGTTTCCGCAGAAGGTTTGAATGACACCCGAGACCCTCTCCCTTCTCGTTCCATGCCTCACCCATCCTCCATCGGTCCAACCTCCCACCCTTTCCCACAACTACCATCAGACCCTCCCCTCTCCTGTCCCTGTCTCATCCCCTTCTTCTCGACTTCTCACCCACTACACCTAATCCCCTAGCGCTCTCCAGACTCAAACCACAAACAACTCAACCAACTCCCTCAGACCACACATGAACCCTCCACTACCCTCCACCCCCTTCCCACCACATCTCTCGCATACCTACCACCGCCCGCCTATACTTCCTTCTCCCCTGCGACCTAACCCACCCGACCCACAAAGAGTACATGCGTTCAGATCCCCCACGATCCCCCTCAATCTGTCTCACCCACCCTGACTGATCCTACCACCCTCACATCTCACTGGGCACCCTTCCCCAGCTAGCATTGCCAGCGACGAGCGTCACGAAAATCACCTCCCCTCGTAAAGTCACATGCCTCCTTGTCAACTCCCACTCTGTGGCGAAAGACAGACACAGCATCTTCAACTGCCTATCCTCTGACAATCCTGACCTCATTTTTATCACTGAAACCTGGTTCTCTGACGACTTTGCCCCAGCTTTCCCTCTTGCTACTCGCTTATCGGTCACAACAGACCTTCCACAGGTCGCGGAGTGACAATCCTCTATAAACCTCATTTCTCCATCTTACTCGTCAAATCCCAGACATGCAACGCTACCTGTGAATCCCTTCTAGTGAAACTCTCGCTACGATCAACACTCGCTCACAGCTTCCTTCTCATATACAGACCCCCTGCATATGACAGGCACTTTGCCAACAATCTCTGTGACTCAATAGCTACCATCCAGGTAAATCACCCAACTCTCACACTATTGGGTAATTTCAATATCTGTTTTGATATGCCGAACAACCCCATGACACAACCTCTGGTCGACAGTCTTGAAGCCCTCAACCTCTCCCGACATACCACTCGTCCCACTCACTCAGGTGGTCACCCCCTTGATGCGATCTTCAGCACTGATGACCTCGTCTCTATATCCAGTCGCAAACCACTTATCTGGAGAGACCACTCTGCCATCCCTTTCTCTATCCACAACCCAGACCCTCATGCCACGGCTCCCCCTGTCCTCACCTTTGATCACAAATGCTGGAACAAAGTCAAGGTACTCCCCGACCTAGCCAAAGCCTTGCTACTCTGCCCCCCTGCAACACTGACCTATGGTAGGCCCTTAACCATCGAATCCTTTGACTCCTGACTTAAAAAATCACTATTTCCTCTCACCTTCTCCCGCCTCGCAGCCACACGCAAAGGACCGTCCCCCAAATTATTCACGCCGGACCTGAAGACTTTCAACAAAAGTCTAAATAACTCTCTTCAGCGCAAATGGCGAGCATCTAAAACCGCTCTCAGCAGATCCATGTTTGCCCACCACCACTGTAATTACAAGTCTGAGATTCGAAAGGCCAAAAAGGACTACTACAATAAACACATTCTGAAATCTGGCAGCAGCAGCAAAGAACTCCGCAAGATCATCTCTGAATTTGTGAAACCTACTTGCACCTCTGCCCAAACCACACCCACGCTAACACTCTGTGATTCCCTCTCACTACATTTCTACAACACTGCACTTGACAGGACGGCAACCCTTAACGCCAAACTCTCCACACTCACCTCATGTCCCTCACCTACCCTGCCCAATCCCGTTCCCCCGTCAACCTCAATGCCAGCCTTTGACTCTTTCCAACCCCTCTCGAGAAACAAGTTCCTAGATCTACAAACCAGCAGCAAACCCTCTGCATCCCCCCTTGGCCCCTGTCCCACCTTTCCTCTGAATGAAATATTCTCCTCTACTTGCGCAGGAGAACATGCAAAGTCCAGACTAAACGACTCCCTCAGCTCTGGCACCTTTCCAGAGGATTTTAAAATTGCACATGTCAAACCGCTTCTAAAAAAGGCATCGCTCGACCCCCTCGATCCTAAGAATTACAGGCCGATCTCGCAAAACTCATTGACCGGGCTGCATACTCCCAGCTCAACCGCTTTGTAGAATCCAACAAACTACTTGACCCCGTGCAATCTGCCTTCAGGCCGTGCCATGGAACTGAAACCATGCTGATCTCGATCTGCGATGATCTCAAGGTCGCGGCAGACTCTGAGGGTTGTGCAGCGCTGGTACTCCTTGATCTGTCAGCAGCCTTTGACACCGTTAACCATTCTATACTCCTTGGCCGCCTCCACTCCCTAGGAATTCATGGCTCGGCACACGTATGGATTGCCTCCTTCCTCAGCAACAGGAAACAAATTGATTTCCTCCCCCCTTTTGTCTCAACTGCTCACGCTGTGAACACTGGGGTACCCCAAGGTGCCTGCCTCTCTTCTCTCCTTTTCAACCTCTATTTGACCACTCTACCAGGAATCATCCGTGCACACAACCTCTCCTGTTACAACTACAACGATACCCAAATTATCCTAGCAATTCCAAAAACAATTACCAACCCACATCCTGACCTCGAAGCTTGCCTCAGTAATATTGACCAATGGATGACAATAAACCACCTCCTTCTGAACCCAGATAAAACTGAAATCATGGTGTGCTGAAATACGGCCCTTCTCCAGCAACCACTCCCATGGCCCCCCTCCCTTGGCTCCCCCCTCCTCACTTCAAAATAGTCAAAATCCTTGGCTGCACTATGGACTCACACCTTACCCTTTCCTGCCAGATCAATAATGTATCAAAATCCTGTCCCTACCACCTCAAACTCCTTAGACACATTTACCCTTACCTCACCTATCCCAACAGACTCACCGATGTCATGTCCATCGTTATGTCGAGACTGGACTATGCCAACTCCTCATAACTGAGAGCACTGGCATACCAACTTAACAAACCCAAAACGCTGCTGCCAAACTCCTTCTCGCCCTGGGACACAGAGACCATATCTCCCCTGCTCTCTGCCCCCTTCACTGACTCCCCGTAGGGCGAAGGACCACTTTCAAAACCCTATGCATTACCCACCGAGCAGTGCACAAGACAGGCCCAATTTACCTGAAAGAGAAGATTAAACCCTACCTCCCATCACGCACCCTAAGATCAAGCACTGCCCTCTTACTTGTTTTTCCAACCTCCAATTCAGCCAGGATGGGTGGATCCGCCATCTCAACCTTGGCTCCTACTATGTGGAACTCACTCCCACCACACATTCGACACACCCAAGACTACATGGCCTTCCGCAAAGCTCTAAAATCCTGGCTCTTTCCATAAATCTGAATAATGACCATCTAGGGCCGCTGAAACCCTACAACACCATGGATCAAGACTTCAATGTCAAAGTGAGTCTACTACACATGCCTAGCTGCCTCCTGTGCCGTCTCCCTCTGAGTGCAGCTATCGCGAAACGCATGGATGTAACCCGGAACAATGGGCTGGTAGGAATAAAACATCCACTCCCAACGCTCACCTCTCTTATCACTATGCTCACGCTCTACTCTACACCAACACACAAGAGAGCGCAGCTACACCCCTTGATCAATTCAGCCTAGCTGCTCACATACGAACAATACCCCATGAACACCTCAACACCCTGCTAGAACGCAGCTATGCCCCACAAACAAATTGGCCTAGCTGTTCACATAGGCGTCCTACACATGCCTAATGTCGCCAAAATGCAATCTCGGAGTCCGCCCACTAGACTGCACACATTCAACTGACCTCTCAATACCACAACACCTAATGTTAGGATGCAGCTACCATCAGGCAATCACTTGAGCCGCTCACATATTGAGTGCACCCAAGCACCCTATTTTACACTACTCTCTCGACTGACCTGGACTACGGTCCGCGAGGGCGTCCAACCCACAAACCTTTGGGGTTATATCAATGATATATAGAGCGCTATATAAATGCCAAATAACATAACATAATGTAACTACAGCTTGATATGACTAGGACATTCCCTATTAGCTCTCCTCTGTTAATAAGGACCATAAGTTGTGCTACATGGGGTTTATAGAGAGCACCTCTTCCATTTACATGATGTTGCGGCACTGAAGCAGAGATGCACACAACATCCCAACAATAGCCACACTGGGGAAGCCCACACAAGATGGTGCTATACAATGGTCTACTAAGACACTCCGTGGATTATGAGCTCTCTAAATAAAACATTTTAAAAAAAATACTACCAGTCAAATGCTTCTCACTATGGACAGTCCGGGCAACATCACCCAACAGATAGATCCAAACAGTAACACATGTACCCTGGAACGCCTCTACATCCCATGCTTTGGTTTGTAAGGAACATGACTCACACAGAAACCAAATTCTGGACAACCAACTCCCTCATGAAGGCATCTGTTGTACTTTAGCCTTCCCAGGACGCTGCTTTGTATGCATGGAATATTGTGAGTGACTGACGTGGAATGCTGAGTGAGAGAATGTTATGTTATGAGTGGTTCTGTAAAGGTCAGTTGAGAAGATGGGGTGACTGAGAGAGGATGCCGGTGGATGTTTCTCTCCCTATGTACGTGATATACCTTGTACCCTGTACCTGGAGCCTGAATACAGTAAAGATGTTGCTTGCTCCTACTCTGGGGTCGGTGTCATTCCAGGTCAGGGACCCACTACAACAGCATCCTAGCAGTGGATGTGTGTAATGAAAAACCCAGCACCATTTAAAAGAAATTAGGAAATATGTACATTTCTTTCAGGGTGGGGAGGACCTTTAAATAATGGGCAATCAGAAATAGCTCATCCGTAATGGGCGACGGGGCACCAACGTGCCACACATTGGAACAGGGTAACCTCTGGACGAGCCAGACCAATCAAGGTAGCGATCGCGGCGGTCAAGACTAGGTCTCAAGAGGGGTGAGGGTGACTGAAAGCCCGCAATGAGCACACAAAGCAAGATCACTTACAAACTACTCCAAACAGTTGTTATATCAAAAATATATACACATTTATTTTAAGGCCTTTAAAACAATGACCGTAGCGAGAAAATCCCAGTATCACAATATTAAACCAACACATACCATATCAACACGATATATATACAAATACGACAGTCGCAAGCGTTATATGCACGAAATGTGTAGTCCACCTGCAAGGGAAGGAAAACAGGCAGTGCGATACAATGCTTTAGACTCAGTTCGCCTTCAGAGGCACCTAACTAGATGGAAGTCCGAGCCCTGCGAAGAGTGGAGCCTTGTGCTCAAAAGTACCTGCACACGCTGGTGCCAACGGGCAAAAGGAGAGTCTCTTCTAAGGAAATCAGGCAGTTCAGTTCAGTGCACAAATGAAGGAGAACAAGTTCCGCGACTCAAGCGCAGCCTCCACAGTGGGCAGAAGCAGAGCGCGAGTACGGCAAAAGGGTGCTGTTTTACACAGCGGGGAAAAGCAATGGGCTCCTGCAGGAGGGCGACCAGATCCTAGCTAAACTACTCACCGGTCCCCGATGCAAGCAGACCCAGGCTTCTCCGCGTCAGTTTCAGCAGCTGGCAGGTTCAGAAGAGCAGGGAACGCCTCGTCGTCGTGTTGAGTAAAAAGACGTCCCAATCGAAGAAACCTGCACAGTTTTGTCACCACAGCAGGGCAACGGAGCGGCCGTGTGTATCTGAGCCAAATGTACACTACTCACTTCAGACTTGGGAACGCCAAGTGTACTAAGCGTGTGAGAGTGACAAGGACTCGAAATACAACACAACCTGGCGGCGGTTACAGAGCAAGACTCCCTTGTAAGCTGGTCAGTCAACTGGATGGCCCAGAGACGCTTCCGAAGGCTTACTGGCAGGAGATGATGAAGATGCCGAGAATAGCTGTTCCGGCTATTCCAAAGGTCGAAGTACCAGTACAGGCCTTCTGGTTCGATCAAAGGTGAAAAGGGTTTCACAAGGCGACAGCAGTGCAGAGCAGAAGTCCTTCAGCGGGTCACCAGCGATTCCTCGGTCCAGCCTCTTGTTTGCAGGATACTTGGTTCCTGTATTCCTTCGTTCGTGAGAACTCAGGAGATCGACATGGTAGTGGCGTTTCCAGCCCCCTCTTATCCACGGTTCCCTTCGCGCCAAAACGGAGGGGACCCAATGGGAGATCCGCTCATCAACACACACACCATTCGTGGACCAATCACGGACCACGGTGGTCCCAGGCATTCACACCACCCTAGACTCTCTGGCACCCAGGATGTGTATTGGGACCAGACATCCCAGCCCACACCCTGGAGGCACACAAAAGACATGTAGAAGCCCGCGAAAGCATCTGTGTTTCGCGGGAAAGTACATGCCCAAATAAGGAATGCCCCGGGTCGGCTCGACCTGGGGAAGGTGAAGGGAGCAAGACGGTCAGCGGACAGGACAAAGGAGCCTCGTGGTCTGGCCATTTTGGGAGCCAGGCCACCATTTTGGGTTAAGCGCAGAAAACGTGCTTAGAACGCCAAAAGGAGCTCAAAATACAAAGAAACGATTGCTGCCACCATTTCCCGTCCCTGAATTACTTGCACCGATCAAATACCATCCTAAACGAGTATCTAGGGCCCGTAGAAGGCTAGAGACCCAAGAGAGCTGTAACTTAGCTTACAGTGCCCTCTTGTGTCATGTTGCACTAAAGCCGCAACATGATAAAAGAAACTACGGGAAACAGCGTTCCCCGGTACTGACTGTCTTAAGGGCATGTCAGTTTCCCCGTAAGAAAGGAGCGAAAGCCCAGAGGAGTGCGGCAGAAGGCTGCACTTCTCTGGCAAAATCAAGAACAAGGTGAAAAACAACAGCAAAAAGTTTAGGGGTTGCCACATGGAAGGAAAATTACCTACAATTACGAAATCTTTCCTAACACTCGCCCCTCCCAGACTATGGACAGGGGGAACTAATCCACCCCTGGATGAGTCTCTTGTTCAGGTCGGTTAAACATTCTGGACAACCCATCAGCATTGCTATGTTGGACACCTGGCCTATGCCCAATAGTGAAGTCGAAGCCTTGTAGACTTATGGACCACCTAAGCAACTTTGGATTCTCCCCCTTCATGTTCATTAGCCACTTTAACGGCTTATGGTCAGTCTGCACAGTGAAGTGGGTCCCATAGAGGTAGGGCCTCAGCTTCCTTAGGGCCCACACAACAGAGAAACATTCTTTCTCTACCGTGGACCATCTGAGCTCTCTGTCCTTAAGCTGGCGACTAATAAAACCGATAGGGTGTTCCTTACCCTTCTCATCTACTTGTGATAGTACAGCTCCTATCCCAGTGTCAGAGGCATCCGTCTGCACGATAAAATGTCTTTGATAATCAGGGGCCCTGAGGACAGGGGCCTGGCACAAGGAGTCTTTTAAGCCATTGAAGGCCTTCTCACACTCGTCGGTCCAAGTTACCTTCTTGGGTTTCTTCGGAGTTATGAGGGCAGTCAGAGGGGCAGCTATGGTGCCATAGTCTGCCACAAAATTGCGGTAATACCCCGTGAGTCCTAAGAAGGCTCTCACTTGGGTTTGCGTAGTGGGGGTAGGCCAGTCTTGTACTGCTTGTACCTTACTGGGTAGAGGCTGTCTCCTCCCTCCACCTACTTCATGTCCAAGGTAAACCACTGAGCCTTGTCCATTTTGGTGAGGGGCCACTCGGACACCCTCAAAAGAGCTATCTGAAGGACTGCTTTGGAACAGGTCGGGGAGAGGTTCAGACTCCTCTTCCTCAACGTCTGAAGCCAGTAGCAGTGCTGCGATTTCGACGCTTGGGACGAAAGCCTTCAGCCTATTCACGTGAAACACGTGAAAAGCCTGTCCAGGCCTTCCAAGGTCCACTGAATAGTTAACCTCACCCAGGGGCTCCACCACTGGGTAAGGGCCTGACCATTTGTCCTGTAAAGCTCGAGGCCTTATGGGATTCATGATCAGGACTTGCTGACCAAGTGTAAAGTTGATGAGGGAAGCTTTCTGGTCGTACCAATGTTTCACCAGCGCTTGCCCTGCCTTCAATTTATCACTAGCCAAGCCCATCAGAAGTACCATCCGTTTTCTGAGCCCTAGCACATAATCAACTACTTTGGTAGTAACAGGGGGAGTGGGCATCTCCCATCCCTCCTTGACGATGGCTAAGGGTCCCCGTACGGGATGACCGAACAGAAGTTCGAAGGGGCTGAAGCCAACACCCTCCTGTGGTACCTCTCGGTAGGCAAACAGTAAGCATGAAACAAGAAGATCCCATTTTCTTCTCTGAGGCTCCTCCAGAGCCCCAATCACGCTCCTGTTGAAACGGCCCCCCAGACCATTGGTCTGGGGGTGGTATGCAGAAGAGAACCTGTAGGTGACCCCACATTCTTTCCACATAGCCTGCCTATACTTTGACATAAAGTTGCTGCCATGATCCGACACAACTTCTTTAGGGAAGCCAACCATAGTAAATATCCCGAGTAAAGCTTCTGCAACTGACTTGGCAGTTACAGTTTTTAATGGGATGGCCTCAGGATATCTGGTTGCATGGTCGACCAGCACCAGGATAAACCTATTGCCCGAGGATGTTTGCGGGTCAAGGGGACCAACGATGTCGATCCCTACCCTTTCAAATGGTACCCCCACAACTGGAAGCGGTACCAACGGAGCTTGGATTGTCGCGCCAACCTTACCAGACAACTGGCAGGAGGCACAACTCCTGCAGTGACTTTCTACTTGCACCCCCATCTTGGGCCAGTAGAAGTGCATGGATAACCTTTGCTTGGTCCTCTTCATACCAAGGTGACCAGCAAGGGGAACTTCATGTGCCAACTGCAGGAGGAAGGGCCTAACAGCAAGGGGAACCACCAACCTCCTATGGTCTCCTTCTGTAGACTCTGTGGGCTCGCTATACAGGAGTGCACCTTCCCAATAAATCCTATGCGTCCCAGGAGGTTCACCCTCAAGCTGGGCGCAGGCCTGTCTCCTTAGGCCTTCCAGAGATGGGCACTCACGTTGGCCTTTACTGAATTCGTCCCTATCAGGACCTCCTTCAACTAACAAGTCTTTTAGTTCAGGATGATCGTTGGGGTCGAATACTTCAGGCATCGCCACCTCCTCGTCAGGCCCGGGCGATTGACCAACTTCCTCCACCGCAGTGGTAGGCGAGCTCGGGGGAATATTCTCTTTCCCTCGTCTTGACTTGTCGACTCCCTTCGCCTTGGGTTTCCCCTTCGGCTGGGGCGGCGTATTGGACTTGGCCAATGCTGCCCGTGCTTGAGACTGTGTGTAGGGTCTTTCGGCAGTGTCTCCTACGAGCCCTAAAGCTCTGAGATCATTACCTAACAAGACCTTTCCCGGGACGGTTCTCTGAATGCTCACTGGAATCCTGACTGCTGTACCATTTAAAGTAAGATTTACAGGTATTACTGGGAACATACGGAGTGGGCTGTCAGCCAACTTAGTGGGCATCAGAGTAGCTCTGGCAACTTCCTCTGAGTCTACCAAGTTAGAATCCACTACAGTGCGACTGCACCCACTATCCCTAAGAGCTGGAGTATCTACTCCATTGATCAGCACACTGTCTTTAAAGTAGTGCTTGGTATTATTCGGAATCCTAGCATAAGCCTCTGCGACTTTAGGCTCCCAGGAACCCAGGGAAACTAAAACTACCTCAGCCTCTATCCCGCTGGGAAATGAGTCTGAGGAGAAGGATGCTCCTGTAATCTCTTCTTCCTCGTAGGAGGAGAAGGCCAGATTAGCGGAGTGGACCCCCAAAGGTCTAACCTTACACCGGGGATTCCCCTTCACGTGGTCAGTTGCTCCACAAGCGAAACAAGATCCATTGGGTCTGTTTACATAGGGAGGCTTATTGTAACCAGAGTTCTGTTTCGGAGGCTGTCCACCACTACCCTGTGAGTTCTCTTGTGTCTTACCCTTATTTTTCTTTTTGTGGCCCTTATGAGAAGAAGATTTAGCAGATTCTCCACCCTCCATATCTTTGGACTTTTTCCCTTCCTCCTGCTTACCAGGATGAGTTTTGTCCTTATGGGACACTCGATGTGACACCCATAAGTCTGCTGCAATGGCCAGCTTCTTAGGATCTATCTCCTTCGAATCGGCCAAATGCTGCTTAAGCTCCGGGGAAGAAGAAGCAAAAATGTGTTCCAGCATGACAAGATTTATCATGCCTTCGAAGGTAGAAACCTTATAACCTTCGACCCAGCCAGTTAAGTTTTTCAAGGATTCAGTGACATAAGATACCCAAGTACCACCTTCCTTTTTCTTATACTCGCTGAAACGTTTCAAATATTGGGCCGGAGTCTTCCCAAACTTTAAAATGAGAGTTTGCTTTAACATTGCGAAATCAGCTCGCTCAGCCTTCGACATTTCCGTAATGGCACTACAGCCAGAATGGGGCAGTCTGCTGAGTAACCAGGCAATCTTATCAGCATTGTCAACTTGTTGAACTTCGCATGCATACTCAAACGCATTCAGCCAGTCCATAATGTCATTCCTTTCCTCATACACACTGAGCAGATCTTTCGGAAACCGTGGATGAGAGGAAGCCCCAGACCCATGTCCAGGACCCTTGGACCCATTTGCAAACTGAAGCTTGGCCAGTTCCAACTGGTGATCCCTGTCTTTTTGTTTTTCTGCCTGTTCGATTTTTAGTTTGGCTATGCTGAATTCAAGCTCCTGCTGCCTAAACCGCAGCTCTTGCTTCTTGAATTCAAGCATAGCCTCCCCATCAGCACTGGCAGAGGAAACATTAGACATCTCGTCCTCCCTGTCCTCGTGGTCGCGATGGATCAGTGCGGCGGCAGAACCGTCGGTTCTACCAGTGAGAGCAGCCCCACCACCTTCTGCACTGTCCTCAGAAGTTATAGCGTCAAGCTGCGCTTCTTGCCACGCCACGATTCTTTGGATCATTTCCAATTTCGTGCCTTGAGAGGAAACACCTCTCTCCGCACACATCTTCTTCAATGTTTCTGATTTGGAAGCATTTAAAGTGAACAAGGTATTTGTTTCCATACTGTTAGATAGGACTATGGCCTTTTTAAAGTTATACTACAACAACTCACTACGTGTCCTGGTTGGAATAACCTGAAATGCCTTAGTTCGTGCGCAACACTGGATACCATCAGTCGTATCCCACCGCTGTACACCAATTTGTTAAGACGGATTTCTGAACTCTGTCCTGGTGGTGCAGAAGTTCAGAAGGCCAACCTAATTACTTGGAACAGGGTAACCTCTGGACGAGCCAGACCAATCAAGGTAGCGATCGCAGCGGTCAAGACTAGGTCTCAAGAGGGGTGAGGGTGACTGAAAGCCCGCAATGAGCTCACAAAGCAAGATCACTTACAAACTACTCCAAACAGTTGTTATATCAAAAATATATACACATTTATTTTAAGGCCTTTAAAACAATGACCGTAGCGAGAAAATCCCAGTATCGCAATATTAAACCAACACATACCATATCAACACGATATATATACAAATACGACAGTCGCAAGCGTTATATGCACGAAATGTGTAGTCCACCTGCAAGGGAAGGAAAACAGGCAGTGCGATACAATGCTTTAGACTCAGTTCGCCTTCAGAGGCACCTAACTAGATGGAAGTCCGAGCCCTGCGAAGAGTGGAGCCTTGTGCTCAAAAGTACCTGCACACGCTGGTGCCAACGGGCAAAAGGAGAGTCTCTTCTAAGGAAATCAGGCAGTTCAGTTCAGTGCACAAATGAAGGAGAACAAGTTCCGCGACTCAAGCGCAGCCTCCACAGTGGGCAGAAGCAGAGCGCGAGTACGGCAAAAGGGTGCTGTTTTACACAGCGGGGAAAAGCAATGGGCTCCTGCAGGAGGGCGACCAGATCCTAGCTAAACTACTCACCGGTCCCCGATGCAAGCAGACCCAGGCTTCTCCGCGTCAGTTTCAGCAGCTGGCAGGTTCAGAAGAGCTGGGAACGCCTTGTCGTCGTGTTGAGTAAAAAGACGTCCCAATCGAAGAAACCTGCACAGTTTTGTCACCACAGCAGGGCAACGGAGCGGCCGTGTGTATCTGAGCCAAATGTACACTACTCACTTCAGACTTGGGAACGCCAAGTGTACTAAGCGTGTGAGAGTGACAAGGACTCGAAATACAACACAACCTGGCGGCGGTTACAGAGCAAGACTCCCTTGTAAGCTGTTTTACAAAGGTAGCGGGCGCCCCTCTCTCTCAAGAACAGACATGATAACCTGTTCAGTGGTTATTAACCACTTGAGAGTTCGCAGCCACTGCTTTTACTCACTGTGCCTTTCACAGATGGGAAATATCCATTTGCATATCAGTCTTTGTCCTGCCCAGGGGCAGTCCAGCACCGAAATACAATGGCAATTCCAATCTGAACGAGAGTACCACCAGCAACCCCATACACGTGTTTCACCCTTGTTGGGGATCATCAGTGAGGTGAAGCTGATGCCTCTCTAAGCACAGTGAGAGGGAGACCACGTCTGGTTGCCCCCAGGAGACCTAGGGTTACCAATCCCAGGTTCCTTAACAAATAGTTTTACAAAGGTAGCGGGCGCCCCTCTCTCGCAAGAACAGACATGATAACCTGTTCAGTGGTTATTAACCACTTGAGAGTTCGCAGCCACTGCTTTTACTCACTGTGCCTTTCACAGATGGGAAATATCCATTTGCATATCAGTCTTTGTCCTGCCCAGGGGCAGTCCAGCACCGAAATACAATGGCAATTCCAATCTGAACGAGAGTACCACCAGCAACCCCATACACGTGTTTCACCCTTGTTGGGGATCATCATCAGTGAGGTGAAGCTGATGCCTCTCTAAGCACAGTGAGAGGGAGACCACGTCTGGTTGCCCCCAGGAGACCTAGGGTTACCAATCCCAGGTTCCTTAACAAATAGTTTTACAAAGGTAGCGGGCGCCCCTCTCTCGCAAGAACAGACATGATAACCTGTTCAGTGGTTATTAACCACTTGAGAGTTCGCAGCCACTGCTTTTACTCACTGTGCCTTTCACAGATGGGAAATATCCATTTGCATATCAGTCTTTGTCCTGCCCAGGGGCAGTCCAGCACCGAAATACAATGGCAATTCCAATCTGAACGAGAGTACCACCAGCAACCCCATACACGTGTTTCACCCTTGTTGGGGATCATCAGTGAGGTGAAGCTGATGCCTCTCTAAGCACAGTGAGAGGGAGACCACGTCTGGTTGCCCCTAGGAGACCTAGGGTTACCAATCCCAGGTTCCTTAACAAATAGTTTTACAAAGGTAGCGGGCGCCCCTCTCTCGCAAGAACAGACATGATAACCTGTTCAGTGGTTATTAACCACTTGAGAGTTCGCAGCCACTGCTTTTACTCACTGTGCCTTTCACAGATGGGAAATATCCATTTGCATATCAGTCTTTGTCCTGCCCAGGGGCAGTCCAGCACCGAAATACAATGGCAATTCCAATCTGAACGAGAGTACCACCAGCAACCCCATACACGTGTTTCACCCTTGTTGGGGATCATCAGTGAGGTGAAGCTGATGCCTCTCTAAGCACAGTGAGAGGGAGACCACGTCTGGTTGCCCCCAGGAGACCTAGGGTTACCAATCCCAGGTTCCTTAACAAATAGTTTTACAAAGGTAGCGGGCGCCCCTCTCTCGCAAGAACAGACATGATAACCTGTTCAGTGGTTATTAACCACTTGAGAGTTCGCAGCCACTGCTTTTACTCACTGTGCCTTTCACAGATGGGAAATATCCATTTGCATATCAGTCTTTGTCCTGCCCAGGGGCAGTCCAGCACCGAAATACAATGGCAATTCCAATCTGAACGAGAGTACCACCAGCAACCCCATACACGTGTTTCACCCTTGTTGGGGATCATCAGTGAGGTGAAGCTGATGCCTCTCTAAGCACAGTGAGAGGGAGACCACGTCTGGTTGCCCCCAGGAGACCTAGGGTTACCAATCCCAGGTTCCTTAACAAATAGTTTTACAAAGGTAGCGGGCGCCCCTCTCTCGCAAGAACAGACATGATAACCTGTTCAGTGGTTATTAACCACTTGAGAGTTCGCAGCCACTGCTTTTACTCACTGTGCCTTTCACAGATGGGAAATATCCATATCCTGGGGGCAACCAGACGTGGTCTCCCTCTCACTGTGCTTAGAGAGGCATCAGCTTCACCTCACTGATGATCCCCAACAAGGGTGAAACACGTGTATGGGGTTGCTGGTGGTACTCTCGTTCAGATTGGAATTGCCATTGTATTTCGGTGCTGGACTGCCCCTGGGCAGGACAAAGACTGATATGCAAATGGATATTTCCCATCTGTGAAAGGCACAGTGAGTAAAAGCAGTGGCTGCGAACTCTCAAGTGGTTAATAACCACTGAACAGGTTATCATGTCTGTTCTTGCGAGAGAGGGGCGCCCGCTACCTTTGTAAAACTATTTGTTAAGGAACCTGGGATTGGTAACCCTAGGTCTCCTGGGGGCAACCAGACGTGGTCTCCCTCTCACTGTGCTTAGAGAGGCATCAGCTTCACCTCACTGATGATCCCCAACAAGGGTGAAACACGTGTATGGGGTTGCTGGTGGTACTCTCGTTCAGATTGGAATTGCCATTGTATTTCGGTGCTGGACTGCCCCTGGGCAGGACAAAGACTGATATGCAAATGGATATTTCCCATCTGTGAAAGGCACAGTGAGTAAAAGCAGTGGCTGCGAACTCTCAAGTGGTTAATAACCACTGAACAGGTTATCATGTCTGTTCTTGCGAGAGAGGGGCGCCCGCTACCTTTGTAAAACTATTTGTTAAGGAACCTGGGATTGGTAACCCTAGGTCTCCTGGGGGCAACCAGACGTGGTCTCCCTCTCACTGTGCTTAGAGAGGCATCAGCTTCACCTCACTGATGATCCCCAACAAGGGTGAAACACGTGTATGGGGTTGCTGGTGGTACTCTCGTTCAGATTGGAATTGCCATTGTATTTCGGTGCTGGACTGCCCCTGGGCAGGACAAAGACTGATATGCAAATGGATATTTCCCATCTGTGAAAGGCACAGTGAGTAAAAGCAGTGGCTGCGAACTCTCAAGTGGTTAATAACCACTGAACAGGTTATCATGTCTGTTCTTGCGAGAGAGGGGCGCCCGCTACCTTTGTAAAACTATTTGTTAAGGAACCTGGGATTGGTAACCCTAGGTCTCCTGGGGGCAACCAGAGGTGGTCTCCCTCTCACTGTGCTTAGAGAGGCATCAGCTTCACCTCACTGATGATCCCCAACAAGGGTGAAACACGTGTATGGGGTTGCTGGTGGTACTCTCGTTCAGATTGGAATTGCCATTGTATTTCGGTGCTGGACTGCCCCTGGGCAGGACAAAGACTGATATGCAAATGGATATTTCCCATCTGTGAAAGGCACAGTGAGTAAAAGCAGTGGCTGCGAACTCTCAAGTGGTTAATAACCACTGAACAGGTTATCATGTCTGTTCTTGCGAGAGAGGGGCGCCCGCTACCTTTGTAAAACTATTTGTTAAGGAACCTGGGATTGGTAACCCTAGGTCTCCTGGGGGCAACCAGACGTGGTCTCCCTCTCACTGTGCTTAGAGAGGCATCAGCTTCACCTCACTGATGATCCCCAACAAGGGTGAAACACGTGTATGGGGTTGCTGGTGGTACTCTCGTTCAGATTGGAATTGCCATTGTATTTCGGTGCTGGACTGCCCCTGGGCAGGACAAAGACTGATATGCAAATGGATATTTCCCATCTGTGAAAGGCACAGTGAGTAAAAGCAGTGGCTGCGAACTCTCAAGTGGTTAATAACCACTGAACAGGTTATCATGTCTGTTCTTGCGAGAGAGGGGCGCCCGCTACCTTTGTAAAACTATTTGTTAAGGAACCTGGGATTGGTAACCCTAGGTCTCCTGGGGGCAACCAGACGTGGTCTCCCTCTCACTGTGCTTAGAGAGGCATCAGCTTCACCTCACTGATGATCCCCAACAAGGGTGAAACACGTGTATGGGGTTGCTGGTGGTACTCTCGTTCAGATTGGAATTGCCATTGTATTTCGGTGCTGGACTGCCCCTGGGCAGGACAAAGACTGATATGCAAATGGATATTTCCCATCTGTGAAAGGCACAGTGAGTAAAAGCAGTGGCTGCGAACTCTCAAGTGGTTAATAACCACTGAACAGGTTATCATGTCTGTTCTTGCGAGAGAGGGGCGCCCGCTACCTTTGTAAAACTATTTGTTAAGGAACCTGGGATTGGTAACCCTAGGTCTCCTGGGGGCAACCAGACGTGGTCTCCCTCTCACTGTGCTTAGAGAGGCATCAGCTTCACCTCACTGATGATCCCCAACAAGGGTGAAACACGTGTATCGGGTTGCTGGTGGTACTCTCGTTCAGATTGGAATTGCCATTGTATTTCGGTGCTGGACTGCCCCTGGGCAGGACAAAGACTGATATGCAAATGGATATTTCCCATCTGTGAAAGGCACAGTGAGTAAAAGCAGTGGCTGCGAACTCTCAAGTGGTTAATAACCACTGAACAGGTTATCATGTCTGTTCTTGCGAGAGAGGGGCGCCCGCTACCTTTGTAAAACTATTTGTTAAGGAACCTGGGATTGGTAACCCTAGGTCTCCTGGGGGCAACCAGACGTGGTCTCCCTCTCACTGTGCTTAGAGAGGCATCAGCTTCACCTCACTGATGATCCCCAACAAGGGTGAAACACGTGTATGGGGTTGCTGGTGGTACTCTCGTTCAGATTGGAATTGCCATTGTATTTCGGTGCTGGACTGCCCCTGGGCAGGACAAAGACTGATATGCAAATGGATATTTCCCATCTGTGAAAGGCACAGTGAGTAAAAGCAGTGGCTGCGAACTCTCAAGTGGTTAATAACCACTGAACAGGTTATCATGTCTGTTCTTGCGAGAGAGGGGCGCCCGCTACCTTTGTAAAACTATTTGTTAAGGAACCTGGGATTGGTAACCCTAGGTCTCCTGGGGGCAACCAGACGTGGTCTCCCTCTCACTGTGCTTAGAGAGGCATCAGCTTCACCTCACTGATGATCCCCAACAAGGGTGAAACACGTGTATGGGGTTGCTGGTGGTACTCTCGTTCAGATTGGAATTGCCATTGTATTTCGGTGCTGGACTGCCCCTGGGCAGGACAAAGACTGATATGCAAATGGATATTTCCCATCTGTGAAAGGCACAGTGAGTAAAAGCAGTGGCTGCGAACTCTCAAGTGGTTAATAACCACTGAACAGGTTATCATGTCTGTTCTTGCGAGAGAGGGGCGCCCGCTACCTTTGTAAAACAAATCCCTTGTAAGCTGGTCAGTCAACTGGATGGCCCAGAGACGCTTCCGAAGGCTTACTGGCAGGAGATGATGAAGATGCCGAGAATAGCTGTTCCGGCTATTCCAAAGGTCGAAGTACCAGTACAGGCCTTCTGGTTCGATCAAAGGTGAAAAGGGTTTCACAAGGCGACAGCAGTGCAGAGCAGAAGTCCTTCAGCGGGTCACCAGCGATTCCTCGGTCCAGCCTCTTGTTTGCAGGATACTTGTTCCTGTATTCCTTCGTTCGTGAGAACTCAGGAGATCAGGAGATCGACATGGTAGTGGCGTTTCCAGCCCCCTCTTATCCACGGTTCCCTTCGCGCCAAAACGGAGGGGACCCAATGGGAGATCCGCTCATCAACACACACACCATTCGTGGACCAATCACGGACCACGGTGGTCCCAGGCATTCACACCACCCTAGACTCTCTGGCACCCAGGATGTGAATTGGGACCAGACATCCCAGCCCACACCCTGGAGGCACACAAAAGACATGTAGAAGCCCGCGAAAGCATCTGTGTTTCGCGGGAAAGTACATGCCCAAATAAGGAATGCCCCGGGTCGGCTCGACCTGGGGAAGGTGAAGGGAGCAAGACGGTCAGCGGACAGGACAAAGGAGCCTCGTGGTCTGGCCATTTTGGGAGCCAGGCCACCATTTTGGGTTAAGCGCAGAAAACGTGCTTAGAACGCCAAAAGGAGCTCAAAATACAAAGAAACGATCGCTGCCACCATTCCCGTCCCTGAATTACTTGCACCGATCAAATACCATCCTAAACGAGTATCTAGGGCCCGTAGAAGGCTAGAGACCCAAGAGAGCTGTAACTTAGCTTACAGTGCCCTCTTGTGTCATGTTGCACTAAAGCCGCAACATGATAAAAGAAACTACGGGAAACAGCGTTCCCCGGTACTGACTGTCTTAAGGGCATGTCAGTTTCCCCGTAAGAAAGGAGCGAAAGCCCAGAGGAGTGCGGCAGAAGGCTGCACTTCTCTGGCAAAGTCAAGAACAAGGTGAAAAACAACAGCAAAAAGTGTAGGGGTTGCCACATGGAAGGAAAATTACCTACAATTACGAAATCTTTCCTAACACTCTCCCTATGTACTTACCTGATATACCTTGTACCCTGTACCTGGAGCCTGAATACAGTAAAGATGTTGCTTGCTCCTACTCTGGGGTCGGTGTCATTCTTGGTCAGGGACCCACTACAACAACATCCTAGCAGTGGATGTGTGTAATGAAAAACCCAGCACCATTTAAAAGAAATTAGGAAATATGTACATTTCTTTCAGGGTGGGGAGGACCTTTAAATAATGGGCAATCAGAAATAGCTCATCCATAATGGGCGACGGGGCACCAACGTGCCACACATTATGGAGATGCAAACCCATCCCACTGGAAACACAAAGTGCTCCCTCAGCTGCAGCAAGCAGCTCAGGGTGCGCTCTTGTGCTGAGTTTACCGTGCAGGGAACGAACCAGATCGAACTGCGGTAATACAATTTGCGTTGGCGGTATCCCCAGCAGATTTACCAATGGGATACTGCCAAGGTCCTGAGAGCCCATAGTGCCCCTTTAGACGTTTTTGAGGATCTTGTTTTAAAAATAAAAAAATCGTTTATCACTGAGCCATACAGCAGTATTTTCAAAAGCCTTTTGACACAACAATCACTCAATTAAAAAGATCATATCTACATCTGTTAATCAAAAGCATATCGACAGATTTTTTACACAATTAATCAATTAAAAAGAGCATATCTACATCAGTTAATCAAGAGCATATCTACAACAATTAATCAATTAAAAAAGAGCCTCTGCCTCCTCAGACACAAACAAAAAAGAAACAATAAGAGAAAATGCCATTAACAAGGATTTACCATCCTCCCAGCTAAATATTTTTACATCAGATTATCCAGGGTACAGACAATTTATTTCCAGAAGAGTGTAAAATATATTATACAAGCTTCATTGTTTCCATCCATGAAACATGGTTTCTCTTTGACAGTAGACCCAAGCACGCATGCCCAATGTGCCATGCTTGGACAAGAGTGTTTTGCTTCACCAGCCTTTCATGTCCATTGGGGATGCAGGCTGGGGAAATCCAGGGCCAAATGTGAGTAGGGGGCGCTCCTGCACCCTCCTGAACATTCAGAGGGCATAGGGCAGCAATCTGATTGTGTAGTGATTTTGTGGTGCTCTGGCTCTGCCGTGCATGCTATAGGAACCACGAAGCTGTCCCTTGTTTCTGGTACCTGGTTGCATTGTGTGTGGGAACCGCAGGGCATCCTGGTAGCGTGCAAGGTGCTGATTGAATTCTGGGCCTGTAGGTAAAAACAAAACATGGCCATGTGTGTATATGTTTGTGTGCATATGAGGGTTTGTCTGGTTGGGCGAATGAAAGACCAGTGTCTGTTGTATGGCTATGCATGTGATTGAGGTAGTGTGTAGGTTGAATGGGTGGGCGTGTGAATGGGTCAGTTTGTATGTCCTGTGGGTGTGCATGGTGTGAAGGAGATAGAGTGTATAGGCGTGTGAATTAATGTGTGTGTGTACATGCATGCAGGGCAGGCAGTGCGCCTCTGTTTGGAGTGCTATATTGGTGCAGCAGCAGCCAACATGGATAGGTCTTCTTCTTCTTACAGGTGTATATGTTTTTGCTGGCATTATGTGCAAATCCAACATGAGTGTTCTTATGTGGCCACACTGGCCACCATTGGTGCTGCCGATAAACACATATTTTCCTACAGTACCATGGCATTTATTATTGGCATTCTGGCCTAAGGAAAGAAGAGTATGTTCCTACATGGTGATACTGGCATATATTGGCAAAGCCCAAAGCTTAAAGTAGCATTGCTGGCATTATGGGCAAAAGAAACATGAGTATGTTCTTATGTGGGAATACAGGCATATATTGGTACAGCCACTATGAACTTGTATGGCAAATCTAACATGAATTATATTTTCCAACCCTGGCAGAATACTGGCCTATATTGCAGTCAATGACATCATGAAAATGCATTGGTAAATGTTCATTTGCATTGTTGGTGAATTGGCATCTATCGGATTATTTTCATGTGTTATTCAAAACAGTTTGCAAACTGTGTGGCTTGTTACCAAATGTTTCACAGTAAGTGTGCTGTAAAATTCACCATTTTAATCCATTATTTTAAAAGTGTTTTGGGGAAAATACCCCCTAAACCATGTTTGGTTGGTTTTGGATGCCTCTCTACGCTTTGTCATGCAGTATGAGAAAATAATTGTTAAGTGCTCAGGAAACATGCAGGCTTGTTAAAATGGGCATTTTAGGCACTCTAACATGGCCCCTCGAGTCCAGTGTTATCTAGTCTCCAGCTTAACCCTTTTGATCTCACGGTTTGCATTTCCTCTAGCCTGCTTTGAAATTCTCAATCCCTTTCCTGCCCCCCTCTCTTTTTACATGTTGTCACCTTCTCTCTCTTCCATTGCTTCCGTGTAGACTCCATTATCCACTGTCACCACTTTAACATGTTCTTTTCCTCTCTTGTGGGAGGCCTTCGGGATGGGGTTAAGGGCAAAGTCCCTGTTTTTCACACCACATCCTACTGCCCCGACAGGCTTCTGGGAATGTAGGACATGTTCCACTTTATAGAAATGGATTTGACGCTAGGTCCTTATCACAGTACTTTGGAGAGCACAGGTGCAATGTGCTCACATTGGGAAAGGGATAATGCTGTGCATCTTGGGTTCGCTACCCCGGTTTCTCTTTCTCTACGTTTTTTTTCTCATCCCACAGTCACTCGGTTTTTCTTTCAATACCTTTGTTTATCTCCCCATATCTTTCTCTTGTTTACATCACACCCTCTCGGCCTCACGCTCACCTCTTTTCCTCCTTCCTATTCTACTCCACACTGTTTTTAGTTTTACCTGTTAAGTGGCACTTAAGCGCCACCTTTAAGTCAAAACTATTCCACAGGAGTGCATATAGGAGGGAAATGATATGTAAAGAGAGACACACAGCTCTTGGGTGTTCGTTGGTTATTTGACAACTCATTGACTGCCCATAGCCATACCAATCTCTATGGCCATTGGCACTGACTAGCTGTTCCTCCCTGCCAAAAACACATCATCCTGAGATCTCTTTGAGCTCACTTTATCAATCCATAACCTCAAATCTCTTGCTGTGTAGTGTGGCCAGTGTTATTTCAAAGTAGTCTTCTGAGAGGTAGTAACTTAATTGCATCTTTAAATGTGCAACTGGTGTGATAAAAATATCTTAATCAAGTTTGCTTTCAACTACTTGATTTATAAGGAGTATGTGCGTCTTCGTAAATGTTCCTTTCACCGAAGTACTGCTAAAGTAGAATTGGAAAAAACATTAGTTTTTCATTGTCTATACATAGTAAATAGGCATTTGCCAGGTACTGTTATCATATGACCAGGTACTCACACCATTTCCCAGCCGGTGCAATCTAATTGCCAGATACTACCAATATGTGTCAGTGTGAGGAATTCGACCATCCACACAGTGGGTGTGTGCTTGCATGGGTTTTGTTGACATTTTTAATGAAATTGAATGATGGTAGATCAACCTCCGGAAAATGTGTGTAATCTGCACAAATGTTCCTATGCTCACCGCACGACATACACATAGACCTGTGTACTCTGGGTGGACACAGCCTACAGGCGCTATCCCCCATGTCATATTTAGTTGGAATATGACAGCCAAGAGTACATCAATGAATCTAAGAAGGGAAAGGCAAAACCTTCCTCCTGCCATGGCCAGCCTTATTAACTGGTGGCAGCTTCACATACTAATCAGAGTTAATTCAAACAGGCCCATGGGGGGCCTGGTCGCAGGACTAACAAAGGACAGTAAAACCCCTACAACCTTTGATATGCACTGGGTCAACCTGAAGCCAGCTCACGCTTCTCAGTATCACGGGCAGTGACCTGTTAGGTGTGAGATAGCTGTTTACAGTAGTCATCCCCACAGGGGTGACCCATTCAGAAGGTGCGAGTATGTGGTTTGGTGGCGACCGAAAGCCTGGTCTCGCCGCAGCTTCACGGGAGACCTGCCGCTTTAATCAGGAACCACAAAGAACTCAATTAACCAGAGAGACCCTTTGATCCACAACAGACAGGAAGATGGGTGGGTCTTAATATTACATGTTTTCACCCCTTTACCTTTTCTGTTGCAAAGCACTCTGTATATAACCTCATGCATACGGGAGATTGTTGGTGGAGACCCAGGATTGGTCCATTAAGGTAGGCTAAGCCTAAACCAATCACTGTGGCCCATTTAGCTATAAAAGAGGGTCGAGCCCCTCTTTTGGGCAGATCACCTGAAGACTTCGCAAGGAGTAACAACAATAACTCATTTGGACCCTGGCAATAGGTACAATCTGCCTTACAGCTTCCGCCAGTGAAGGAAGGCCAGGAATTTCCAAGAGGGAAGCAAGGTCCCTCCCTTAAACATTTCCCAGGGAACAGAGGGAAATACTGAATCCAAAGGACAGTGCAGCAGCTCCAGAACCAGTACTAAGCCAGCACACAGCGTTCCCTGCTAGGCTCTGCTGTAAGATTCCTAGGTTGGAAGTGCCTGAGAGTCTCTGAACCAAACTAGGGACAAGACCATTGCCTGCAACACTCTCCTCAGCTTTGAGCCATCTGCCTTAAAGGACGACACGCCCAGTGAAGAAGCTAGGAGGAGTGCATCGAAAAGCATCAAGCAGCGTCCACCTTAAGCGACATTTTAGAGCCAGTCGTGCCCCTCGAGCTGCTACCGACTGCACGGCGGACTGTTGTCATGCCACAGTTGCTAACGGTGTCTGAGACTCCTCAACCAGTGCTTCAGACCTGCCAACCAGCACTGAGACGATTCGTGACCCTGAGACGCCTTGTAGGTCAGCCTGCAGGTGTCCGTCCAGCCTCGCTCACCGAACTGCCCGCCGCCTAACACCCGCAGCTGTCTCCCGTCTGGAACTCTGTCGCCGGAGCTGGAAAGTGCCCTGAAACCGACTCAACCCTGTCGAGAAACAAGAACCTCTACAAGCACAAGGTACATTGCAGTTCTGTCCACCGGGTCCTTCTCCGAAGACCCCTAGTGACATTTTTTTACGGCCCATTGCTCACTCTGCATTCCTTTATAGGGTGAGTTGGATTTCGTAGTGTGCTAGAACTGTCTGTTGTGATAATGATAAAGTAGATATTTTTATACAACCTTGACTGGACAGTACCTTTTATCATTGTGTAATAATTGTATATTCTCTGTGTTGTAACTAACCAACGATCCACGACCTTGCTGAGATAAGCCTGCCGTTCTATCCATGTTACCAAAATTGGACGAGGAGGTTTATAATTTGCTTGTGTTACCAATCTGTTCGGATCCCCTCTGGTGTACTAGAGGTGTGGGGCTGATTGATGGTTTAGAAACCGATATTCATCCCTGGACCACTGGTGCCCGGGAAGTTGATTCGTCACAGTGAGGAAAAAGCATATGTCATGCGTACACAAAAGCCAAAACGGTTGGCTTTGCCAATGCGTGTGCCTCCTTCCCTTGCCTTCTCTCCATCTCTCTCTTCACCTTCTCATTTATTTTGAGGCGCTCCCTAAAAGTGATTGCTTCTCAGTGGGCATGTATACATCTCACAGAGAGTGATGACAGACAGTTGCTGCTGGCATCCAGCCTTGTGTTTACAAACTTGTCTTCTCACCCAAAGCAGAACCCCGGAGTGGGAGTCGAGCCTTTAATCTCTACGTGACCGGAAATTTAGAAGAAACCAAATCGGCTGCAGAGAGCAGACTATTTATCAAACAGCCTTTACAATTGTGTATGGGAAGATCCGGTCTAGAGACTATCAACAGCCGCGTTACACGCAACTTTCGACAACATTGTCAACACGCTACTATGAAACTCTGCGAAGTTGCAGAGTTCGTAATTCGGGATTGTGGAGGCTTTCCAGAATCGTAAAGATTTTTTCCATAATTGTATTCCCTTATTTATAAATGTTGGTTGGCGTTGTGTTACCCACCCGCCCCCATGCAAGCTTATATCGCTTCAAAGTCGCAAGAAGGAAAGGAGCCGGGACGTGGCCTCTGACGGAGACGAGTGATGGGAGTGACTGGCAGGGCCTGTGCAATAAGAGGCAACGCTCACAGCTGGACCTCGCATTCCAGATGTCTAATCGAATATATTCTTATGAATATCAGGGGCAGGAAAATGGCGTCTGGTATTCCTGTAGTGCTTGTGGCAACTGGCCAGTCTCCTTTGCCTTCCGGAACTTAAGGTGGTCCTAATCTTCTGTAAATGGCTGGACTGCTCTGTGAGCTCCTCGGGCATACACAGTGCATCGTTTTTCTCGATCTAGCGCATGCCTTCATTTGCATACAGTTTATATTTACTTTATACAAATCAAAGGGAAAGCAATGCATTTTGGGGACAAAAACGCATACAGAATTTACCATTGACAAGAGAGTGGAGGACATGGGTCCTTTACAATGGGGAGAGAGAATGGGACTTGAAGACCAGATGCTGAAGGGGAAGGTGGAAACATAAACCAATGACGAGGACGGGACAGAATTACATAGAAACGGGATGGTGGTGAAAGTGCTGAATTAAGGATGGATGAAGGGGTGGTGTAAAAGTGCTGTAGGGTTGACCATGAAGTGTAGGAAGGTAGGGAAACAGGGTAATGCAGTAGCGTAGAGTGCTAGGAACAGGTTCCTCAGAAAGGAGAGCATTGAGGTTGGATGTAATAGTGGTAGAGTTGAAGCAGTACTGAGATGAAGACAATTCCAGAGAAGGGGAGCGAGGAGAGAAAGAGAGAGAGACAGAGGAAACGAGAGGGCGCACAGAGGACTCGAGTGTTGGCAAAGAGGTGAGCTGAGGATGATTTTAACAAGTGAGAAGAAGATTAGGGAGTGAGATTAGCAGATAGGTAGGGTGAGGCAAGTGCATGGATAGTTCTGAAGATGATGAGAAGCTTATGCTTAGCCCTTTGTTTCATAGAAGGCCAGCCAATCTGGCAACAGGCAGAGGGGGTAGAGGTAAAGTGAGAACGGTTGAAAGAGCGCAGACCGCAAAATTGAGGACTTTGTTCAGAGGTGAACAAGCATCGTTGGCAAGGCCATAGGGGAGACTGGCACACTACTCAGATCTAGGAAAGACTAAGGAGGAGATTAGGTGTTTAGCAGTATCGAAAAGAACTGTTGAGTCTGGCTGCAGGGGCAGATTTGGAGATGAAGAGCGAGAAGTTGTGTTATGGTCGAAGATGGCACCAAGGTTACGAGTGGAAACAAAGTAAAGAAGGTAGTCAGGAGAGAACATAAAAAGAGGAGGAGAGGAAGAGATAGCCTGTTTGGCTGTTAAGCAGAGAACTTCAGTCCTAGTGCAGTTGAGCATGAGCGAGTGTGACACCATTTAATATTTCATTTAAAATCTTTAACAACAGCTCGTCGGATAAGGAGTGAAAGGAGAAGATGTGAGAAACATCAGCAAAGAGTTGATAGGGGAAGCTGTAAGAGGAGATCAGGATACCAAGATCTGTAGCATAGAGAGTGAAGAGATGTGGACCAAGGACAGACCATGGGGCAACTCCAACAGAGAAAGGGTTGAGTGGTGAGGTACCGCTTTTCCAGGACACCTAAAAGTGTCTGGGGGAAAAGGATGAAGCAAACCAAGCAAGGGCATTATCTCTGATGCCAAGGAGCGATAATGTAGAGAGAAAGTCCGAATGGCTGACAGTTTCGAAAGCAGCAGAGAGATCGAGAATAAGAATAGATTAAAGGTATGCATGACGTGCGGAAGAGATGAAGTTGCTGTCTCGGTAGAATGCAGAGGTCGGAAGCCGGATTGAAGAGGATCCCACAAGTTCTGTGTGTCAAGGAACTCAGTGAGTGTCAAGGAACTCAGCAAGTCGATTAAATACTACTCGCTCTAGGATTTTTGAATAGTGTGATAGAAGTGAGACAGGGTGAAAATTGGCAGTACAATTATGATCTACACCTGGTTTCCTAAGGAGAGGGGCGACAGTACTTATAGGATGAGGGAAAAGTGGCACTGTCAAGAGAGTTGCTGAAGAGGTAAGATGTGGAGCAACACTGGGAGCTATGTGCTTCAAAACGTAAAGGGACAGCCTATCAGTATGGCGCAGGAATGGTTAGCCTTGAGGAGTAGGGCAATAATCTCATCAGAGTTGGTGGGCAAAGGACGAGTAGTAGGAGGAGAGGAGGGTAGGAGTGTTGGAGAAAAGTGAGCAGAGGAGGGCATACAAGGCAATTGGCAAGGGTATTGTGAAAGGTAGACATTTTAGAGCAAGATCATTTGCATAAAGAGTAGAGGAGATGGAGGTGGGTTTAGGAGGTGAAGGAATTGCGTTTAGTGATTTTTAGAGGATCCTAGGTTGGGAGGATTGAGATTAAATGAAAGAGATAGAAGTCACACTTTGCAGAGCCAAGAGTAGAGGAATAGTTCTGAAGATCAGTGAGCTAGTGTTGGAGATCAGAGGAGTGCCTTGACCTTTGCCAAGAGCAAAGCTTTTTCTGCATTGTTGTTTTCAGGGTGCGGATGAGAAGTGTAATCCATGGCTGTGGAGGGGAGGATTTAGGAGTTCCTGTAATAAAATGGCAGTCTGAGAAAAAAGGTGCATAAAGAGCAGTGTTAAAGTTAGATACCTTAGGTTTCTTGGAGTGCTTGTTTGTCTGTTTATGTAGTTCTATAGCACATTATGCAAAAGCGCATTAAAAATAATTAATAAGATGGCACATAATAATGAAGTACAGAAAATATAAGCAGAAAAAGCCAGAAGAATACAAAAAGAAAACCAAAATAAAATTATAGGTAAACCAGAGAATTAGAAATAATGAAAGTCTGGCAAAAATGAACAATGCAGGACAAAACAAAGCCATTCAACAACACCCCACAAAAATGGACACAACAAAGGTGGGAGGCAAAGTCGAAAATGTCCGATAATACAAAAGTTAGTGAAACACTCTGAGCAGCAGTGAAATTACAGGACGAAGAAAGGAGGGCCACTCCACCAAGAGGCCCTATAACCTGCATCATTCATTATACACTGCCCTCAACGTTTAGGACTCACCGCCACTCCCCAGAGTCCAATGCAACTGCACAGTCCGCCACAGTCTCGACTCCAGATGCAAATGGCATGACCACATCCGACCTGCCATAGGCTCTGCAGGGCAAGGGCAGCGCCAAGAGCCGGCAAGGAGGAAGCTCACCAACCAACAGAGGCCGACAAGACAATGCTGCACTGCTTAGAGACACATGGCGGAGGTGCAGACACGATGGCCTAGCCCAACCCAGCACTCTTCTCCCCTACGACAACTACCCCGCAGCCGAACGGCTCACCCCACCATGCCACCATGCCAGCAACTCTGCCACAATGGCAGCCGCCATCGTACACTGCTGTTAGCCGGCATCACCACCAGCCACCTGCATGGTGTAATGTAAGGCTGCATTCATTAGTAATTAGGCTCCTCCGCAGTCAGTGGCGTAACATAAAATCAATGTGCATATCCTCTGCCCAGATGGGAGCCACTACGACCTTTGGGGCGGGCTCGGTTTTAGTTTATTTGCCTTTACGGATGCCTCATAGGCAGCTTGCAGTAGTCGAAGTACTACATCTCCGATCAGACATGACTTGATTGATTGATTGATTGATTGATTGATTTGAAAGATTTCTATAGCACACTAAAACCTGAGGGCCTCTAGGCACTGAACTGGAAAATGCCTTAGTGAATAGGAGAGTAAGCACATTAATATCACTGTGTTATGGACCTCCAACCGATGAAGCGACGATCTACCAGCAGAGACATGGTCAAATTTGCCTGAACCACATATGAGGCGAACTGCAGAGTTCAGCGTTCATTGAAGTCTTATAATTACAGACCAGGGCACACCCACGTAAAGGGCATTGCAGTAGTATAATCTGGAGAGACTTAAAGATCCAACCACAAGCTGTTACGGTGGTACAGAAAGAACAGGCACATCATTGCTTTAGTTTCTTCACTGGAAGGGACAGCTGCTAGATACAGAGTTGATTTGGGGGGGGAGCAACACATACTGCTGAAACTCAAATCATAGGCTCTTTACCTTGTGATTTAAGGGTAATAAAATGTCCAACAATGGGGGAGGGTGATAGCCAGACTGTAAGTTCTTCCTGTTTTTCGAGCCAAAGAGGATGAGTTCTGTCTTAGACTCATTCATTGTTAATGGTGAGTATCTAGTCTTTAGCAGCTGTCAGACTTTCGTGTGGAGGACAAATTCACCCTGTGATCCAGTAATCACAACCTACAGCTGGGTATCATCAGCATATGATTGTAGGGAAGCTCCCTAAAATGCCAGAAGACAGAGGAGTGCAAGCAGGTAGATATTGAAGAGAACCGTAGACAGCGAGGTGGCCCCTGCAGTACTTAACATGTGGCCATTGTGGTAGGCGAGGTCAAAGGTCCTAGCGGAACCTTCTGTGTTCTTGCCTGTAAAAAGAGTGGAAGCAGGTAGAGGCTCTTCCGGATATGCTAACCGCTGATGACAAGGTATCAATGAGGATAGCGCGGTCAAGCATATCAAAGGCAGCGGACCGATCGAACATGACGAGCATCACCCCATAGCCTCTGGCAACTGCAGCCACAGCATCGTACCAAAAGCTAAAGAGTGCTGTCTCAGTCCCGTGTCCTGAACAGAAACCCGGTTGCAATGCGGGCAAGCATTGTTCAAAGTCGGCCGGAAGCCGCTGTTTCCATACCCATTCAAAGGAAAGGGAGATTGGTGATAGGTGGAAAATGGCCAACACTGCGATTGCAGGCCAGTATTCTGCAGAATCGCAGACCTAATAACTTCATTGAGACCGGTTTAAAGCTCGGGTTAATCAGGGTTGGGATGCATTGACCAAAGCAGCAGGATGTTATCGGAGAAACCCACTGGGACCTGGATGAGCTTCAGCGTTAGTGGGCTTTAGTTCCCTTAGTAAAGCTTGTACGTACAGTTAATGCATCGACAGAGAAAACGTCTTTTCACCTAGACCTTGAGATTAAAGATATGGAGGGAAAGCATAGGTGTGTGTTGGTCATAGAATTGACAAGGCGAAAAAGAGTCTGGGACTGATTAGCCGCCCGGTCCATTTTCTTAGCCTAATATTGTTTTGTTGTCTCAATGATGGCTTTTTTTTTTATAACTCAGTGGGTGTAGTTTATATGCATTTCTACCTCCATCTCTCTTATGTTTGCACTAGTGCCTTCAAACTGAGTTTGGGCACAAGCAGCGGCGGGTCCAGTCGTGCACCGGCTTACGAAGGGGTGACATGAAGTGTGAACGCACATGCACATAATGGTCATAGTTTAGGATAAGGGGGTGGCACCTGGGGCGGCCAATCAGATTCCAGGGGGAGCACGTGCCACCCCAGGCCACTGGGCACAATATGGAAATCCAGTGATGAGGGTGTCAGGAAAATCTTGAAACCCTGTGGAATTCCCCTCAAAAGCTTTTGACCAGTTTGGGAAACTGTTGAAGGAGTGCAAACATTACAAACCATGTGGATACCAGAGGAAACAGATGCCTCGTTCAGCAGAAATGCAGGTCTGATTGTTTTCTTTACCACCAAAGAAGTCTGATGTGAACCAACATGTTCCAGGTCACAAAAGAACATCATTAAACAGTGATCTGATCAAATTAATGGAACAGGCTTTTCCACCCCAATCTCGGGGATGGTGAAATAAAGCAATCTAAAGTGTGCACCCTGACCCCCAATCAGTGTGGGGGTGGTGGTAAATGAATTGTGAAAAGAAGAAGCGACCGTGTGGGAGGATCTGCTGGCAGTGGTCCACCGCGTCATAGGGCCCTGTCTGGTCCTGGAGAAACAGAGCTGCAGGCTGCTTGGGTGATACCCTTTGCTTCCTAACATTCCACAGTGTGGAGTGCCTGCCCCAGGCCAATCTGAGCAGATGTAGCCTAAGTACGCCTTCTAAGGTTTATGCTTCGAGAGGGACCCTCGAAATTGAGGGGGAGTTGGACAAGTTGCTTATGTCTGCATCAGATTTCTTTTCAGTAGGAAGAGATAATCACTCGCTGAGTAGTTCCAGCTGCTGCTGGAAATTCAAGGGCTGAGTTGCAGATGGCATTACTCCTCTAAAGCATAGAACACACTGCCAACACGCATGTGCACGCTTATTTAATGAACAGTGCACAGCTCGTACATACCTGAACAGCCTACCGCACAAAACTGAACACTTCTTTAAAATTGTGATATTTATCTTTAAGGTACTGCAAGCAACGCTTTAGATAATTGCAAGGTACTCTCAGAGCAAAGACCATAACATGTTACACAAAGGCATGCACATCTTTACAGGTGTACTCATAGTTCTGGACAGTTTCAATGCACTACTTTGTATTTATTTATTGGTTATTTGTAATGAGCGCTATACAGCAATGATTGTGTTCCAAGGTGCATCAAGACAAGGGGAGCGGGAATAAGGATGAGGAAAGGGTATAAAACAAAAATAAAAATGTTCTTAGAAGGTCTTGAAACATTCGAAACGTGCAAGTGCTGTAACATAAGAGCGCAGAAGAAGTGCAGGTACAAGGTAGGTCAATGCAACATGGAAAAGCCTCGACCTATGAAGAGGGGGCTACATCACAAATGCAGGTAGGTAGCATAAACAATTGGACGGCCTCACCCCATGCTATGGGGGTGTTAAACAACAATACAGGAAGAAAAGGTGGAGAGCGGGGACACATCACAGTAATGAAACATGCTGGCAATGCTGCAACTCACTGAGAATGAGGCGAGGGTGAACAGCATGGGAAAGCCTCACAATATGGTGCAGGGCCTGCATCAAGTATCGCCTACAGGTTAAACACAATTCTGACAGCAAGGAGACTGTCAGTCAATGCAGGAGAAGACATGCATAACATAGCAAGGTTTCAAAGTAAATCCGTGGCTGCAGGGTGTGAAATGCAAAACACAGTAAGGTTCAAAAGTCAAGAAACACTTGTGCACGAGCGCGATATAAATGAAATATCAATTCAATTCAATCCGTGGTTGCAGGGTGTCGAATGCAAAACACAGTAAGGATGTGAGAAAAACAGAGGATGAAGGTAGGAACAAACAAAGAAAGCAGAACTCTGCATAGAGAGAGAGTGACCATTCAGGTAATAGGAGAACAAGAAAGAAGATATAGAACAGGGCTGAAGAAGCAATCCTAGGGTTGGAGGTGGGTAGTTGCAGGGCAGGAATAGACACGCCAAATGGATCCAGACAATATAAGTAGGCAGAGGCAGGGAGGCGCGGACCGTAACGGCATGGAGATGGGGGAACATAAGTAGTACCAGGAATGAAAGGGAGCATAAGGGGAAACTAGAAGGGTGGGAGAGGCGGGCCAGGAAGTAATGGGGGAAAACAGCATCCCGGCCAGCCAGTGGAACCACGGGGGCACCAGAAGGAAGAGAAAGGAGCAGAGAGGCAGGGAATAGGAGGAGAGAGGGGAAAGTCAGGGGAAAGGAGGTAAGGTGAGAGCAAGTACAGCAGACAAGGCAGCCAGCCCATAGCGGGGGGGGGATGGCAGTGGGGGTGGAAGAGAGTTGAGGAGAAGGTAAGAAAGAACAACAGACATGCTAAAGGAGGGAGAAAGGCCTCCTTACCTTAAATAACGAGGAAGAACCCATGCAGCACCAAGGATACTTGCATATGCTGACGATGAGAGAGGGGTGCCAGAGCAGCATGGTCGCAAGCAGCAGAGGTGGGGTCTAGTCTCCTGGTCACTCCAGAGGAGGGGGGGCATGATCGCTTCAGGTAATACCCCAGGGCCCATAGTTACAGGCCAGAGCAAAGCGAGAGCCTTAACGCCGGTCACAGGGGCATTACCTGAAGCATTAAGGCCCCCCCTGCGAGGGGCTTATTGCTATTTGTACCCTGTACCGTAAGACCGGGGTACTGAAAGCTATTCTTTTCAGTTGTGAAACGCCCTGGCGTTTTCTCAACTGAAAAAAGAAAAAAGAAAAAAATGGCTGCCAAGTAATGGGGAACGAAGTTCATTCTCCCTTTCCATGGTGATAATTGAAAATAATTAAAAAAAGTAATAAAAAAAAATGCCCACCATGGAAAGGAGAGAAGGGACTACATGTAGTCCCTTCTTCCTTTCCATGGTGGCATGTCGCTGATCGGGAGTGGACACGCTGGGGACAGAGGTGTTCCCAGCCCGTCTGATCCCGAAAAGGATCCAAAAAGAAGGTATGTGGGGTCGGGGGGTGGGGTGAAGGGAGGGAGGGAAGGGAATTCTGTGGATGGGATTGGGGGAGGGGGAGGGGAGCACTTACACTCAGAGAGAAGGCTCAGGGCAGCGGGATTACCGTCTGGTAATGCACCCATTTCGAGTCTCCTCATTAGCTGGGAGGCTGCCACCATACCCCCACCCCCACCGGGAACTCATTTACAAAACTGCCCTCTTTTTCTGTTTCCATGAAGGACCATATATCCCTTACACCCCTTTCTGTACATACGTGCATATTTTTCTTTGTAATAATTGTGTGCGCAACTCTAAGGAGGCTCTTACACTTCTAGGCAAAAAGTGTTAGTGGGTCTTTAGAGTATTGTACATATTTTGTCTACTTTGACGAGGAGTACACAACAAGGTAGGCACTCAACACACCCAGCACTCCTGCACAGAACACCAAAGGACAATCAACTGGCAACCCCAATTACTCAAATAGGGTCATCACGAGTTTGGTGGTAGCTCTTAAATGAGGCAGTATCGCTACTACTGCCACGTTTAAGGGTCTGCCAAATCACGGGTTTGGCTGCATTTACCCCCTCTCTCAGCTGGGGGGAAAATGTAACAGGAAAATTCCCCTTTTCGGGCGCTATTAGCAGCGAAAAATTGACCCAATGGGGAATCACTGTTACTGTCAAACCTGTGATCCGGCGCTAATAGCGCCGGAGGGTTTGGCGGTAACGCTATTAGCCTGGGTGCTATCTCAGTGGTAATACCGCTGAGATACCACCCAACTCGTGCTCAGCAAATTCGACTGCTGCTTGCTCCTACTCTTTAGCCTTCCTCTTTATGACTTCCTCCATCTTGAAAAAGTACTCAGCTTTGCTATCCAAACTCTCTCCAACCTTCTCAGATCCTCCTCCATGCCTGCCTAGAGACATCATGCAGGCTGGCTGTCCATGCACACGCTCTCCCTTTTCAAGTTCCTTCTCGTAGTCAACAAAGCTGTGAACGGTATTGGTCCTCAGTACCTGGCTGACGGTATCTCTATCTACTCACCATCTCATTACCTCCTCTCCTCTACTTTCAACATCACTGTTTCATGGTCCACCATGTGTGCCTCTTCTCACTTTTGCTCTCTCTCCCTACTTGACTCGTTCCATTGTAACCTGCTACCAATCACAATGAAAGCCAGCCTCATGTGGATCTCTTCAAAGCTCAGCTTCAACCTCAACGGATGACGAAAGAGGGTTACCCCTCTATCTCATCCTCCCTACCAGACCTCACCACGCTCATCCAATTCTGCTTAATAATGTAATTGTGTATATCTGTACTGTACTCCTCTTTCATTTGCAGCACTTGCTTATTAGGTTAATGCTACCTTTTTAAATCGCCAGATTATTTTTCCCTGTTCCCTGTTCTATGTCCTACTTTGTTCACACCCTCATAAACCTGCTCATCACTCATTCTCATTTTTGACTAATATACAGGCACCTTTCCAAGGGATGCCTCAGCCCTCTGTAAATGTGTTGTTGTAAGTCATTTCTGATTGAAATTGACATCCCTGTTCTTCAAATAAATACCAATAAACCAGCTAGACTCTTGCATGTGCCATGATAGACTAAATCCCAATCCCAACATAAAAGACTGTCTGGTGGTAGATTCTGCAATGAATTCCTACCTTTGTGGCATCTGCCCAGCTGGGTACAACTGGTGCGAAATATGGGTATTTAGTTTTAATCCCATCATGTTCATTGGGCCACTGTTGGCCGATGTGATCCGGGTTAACTTCGGCTGAAAATGTAACAGGAAAATTCCCCTTTTCGGGCGCTATTAGCAGCGAAAAATTGACCCAATGGGGAATCACTGTTACTGTCAAACCTGTGATCCGGCGCTAATAGCGCCGGAGGGTTTGGCGGTAACGCTATTAGCCTGGGTGCTATCTCAGTGGTAATACCGCTGAGATACCACCCAACTCGTGCTCAGCAAATTCGACTGCTGCTTGCTCCTACTCTTTAGCCTTCCTCTTTATGACTTCCTCCATCTTGAAAAAGTACTCAGCTTTGCTATCCAAACTCTCTCCAACCTTCTCAGATCCTCCTCCATGCCTGCCTAGAGACATCATGCAGGCTGGCTGTCCATGCACACGCTCTCCCTTTTCAAGTTCCTTCTCGTAGTCAACAAAGCTGTGAACGGTATTGGTCCTCAGTACCTGGCTGACGGTATCTCTATCTACTCACCATCTCATTACCTCCTCTCCTCTGCTTTCAACATCACTGTTTCATGGTCCACCATGTGTGCCTCTTCTCACTTTTGCTCTCTCTCCCTACTTGACTCGTTCCATTGTAACCTGCTACCAATCACAATGAAAGCCAGCCTCATGTGGATCTCTTCAAAGCTCAGCTTCAACCTCAACGGATGACGAAAGAGGGTTACCCCTCTATCTCATCCTCCCTACCAGACCTCACCACGCTCATCCAATTCTGCTTAATAATGTAATTGTGTATATCTGTACTGTACTCCTCTTTCATTTGCAGCACTTGCTTATTAGGTTAATGCTACCTTTTTAAATCGCCAGATTATTTTTCCCTGTTCCCTGTTCTATGTCCTACTTTGTTCACACCCTCATAAACCTGCTCATCACTCATTCTCATTTTTGACTAGTATACAGGCACCTTTCCAAGGGATGCCTCAGCCCTCTGTAAATGTGTTGTTGTAAGTCATTTCTGATTGAAATTGACATCCCTGTTCTTCAAATAAATACCAATAAACCCGCTAGACTCTTGCATGTGCCATGATAGACTAAATCCCAATCCCAACATAAAAGACTGTCTGGTGGTAGCTTCTGCAATGAATTCCTACCTTTGTGGCATCTGCCCAGCTGGGTACAACTGGTGCGAAATATGGGTATTTAGTTTTAATCCCATCATGTTCATTGGGCCACTGTTGGCCGATGTGATCCGGGTTAACTTCGGCTGCATGGCCCCCGTCCTAACAGTCCTATCAGTAAAAATGTTCAATCCAGAATGGATTATAAAAATGACCTACAACCTAGTCTCCCTCTGTACTTTATTCACACCCTGCTTAGGTTGCCGAACTCGACTGCTCATCGTCTTTCCCACTTAAAAGATGGGGGTCAGGATACATCAGCTCAGAAGCTCTTGCATTGGCTGGCAGTGACACTTTGGATAACGTTCAAAATCCTGTGCAAAATTCATCGAGATTTTTTATGACAACGCTGGAAATAAAATGTATTTTTTCTGCGATCGTGGAAGGGAGGTCACTGGGGTGTAAACTTTTTCCTCTCAAAAGATTGATGATGAACAACTGGTAAATAACGCAAGCGATGAGCGTTTCCTATAATGTTGCTGGCAAAGTATAAAATGTGCATGCCTTTTCAATCTGACAAGCTGGATTTAAATATTTCCTGCAAAGTACTATACTGACAGGAGACTTTGTAGGCCTCCACATCAGATATTCAAGTGTTCCTGTCTCAAAGTGTCTTGGCCCTGATCCCCACTAACTATGCTGGGAGTCCCGGTGTTGGCACCTTTAAATGTTTGAAAACATTGAACTACTTGTAAACAGTCAAAGGCTGCAAATGGATTTTTACGATATCCGGAGAGGCATTTTTTTCCCATCTCCGGTAAAATGTCCAGCATTGCCGATGATTTTATTGTTCATTTATTTATTGTTTGCTTGTTATTCACTTATACAGCAAGTAAAATACTGTTTCAAAGTGCCCACAGGGTGAAGGGAGGGAACAAGGGAGTGAAAAATGTTACAAAACACAATATTTAAGAGCAGTGGGTGGAAAAAAGGAAAAAGGACGAATCTACTATGCCTTGTGAACATTCAGAACGTGCAAGTGCAGCAAGGAAGAGGGCAGAGGTGGTAAGTGCTGGGGAATCGGAGCTCATGGGTGAGCCACAAATGAAGTGCTAGGATTGTTGAGTACTAACCGGCCTGGAGCCACGTTAGGTGTAAGTGTGAACCTCCAGGGCGGAGGGTGTGCCAATGCAAATGCTAAGGGTAGACAGGAGCTGAGCTGATTGGGTGTGGAAGGTCAGGAGCCAGAGGATGCATAAGGGCCCCAGACACCAATCACAGCAACTGTGGTATTAGCAGAGGAGAGAAGAAGGGAAGGAGGAGGTAAAGAGGAAAGTGTTAAGGAGCTTCTGGAATTTAAGAAAGTCCTGCTCAAGGTGCAGAGGGGGGGAGTCTGTTCCATAGGAGGGAGCCATCTGAGGAAAGTGAATAACCACCTACCCTCTGTTTAGCAAAAGGCTTTACACAAAAATAGTTGGTGCCAGTGTTAGTGCAATAATATGAGGCTACTGCAAAGAAATTAAGACACACCAGTCATGAGCAACAAATATATAAACAACAGTTTATTAGCGCTCGAGCAGACCCAGGTTTGTCAATGCATGTATACAGCCACAGAGAAAGTGAGCTAAGACATGGGGGGCGGATCATTCTTTATACACTACAACATCATGGTAAATTTGTGCTAACCCATCACGTGATGATGGTTCATGACCTACGTACGTGGGCATTTTACCATAGCAACATATGCTAGAACACTCTGCGTCACCTCACAGACAATTTATTGTCTGGGAAGAAGAGCGGAGTGGGGTGTAGGAGTATATTGTGTTCCTAAGCGGTGACTTTGTGAATCTTTACCGCGTTCAGAATGAAAACTCAGAAATGAGAGCAAAATAACCAAGATGGTGTTTTCGGAAAACCCACGATGGTGCGGTTCAATGTGTGTGTGCTTAGGCCAACATTATAATGCACGTATGCTTTTACAAACCCTCCATTTGGCCTAAAACAACACATTGTTATTATTATGGGACCATGTATAATCATCATCAGAATAACCAGAGTCATCGCTGTCATCTACATTGATAGCCATAAACTGTTTGATAGCGTCATCTTGCATGATCAAGGCATTAGTCATATTTACTGGAAGATGAGGACCAGGTTGTAACTTCATTAGAGATCTAGAACAGCAGTCACCTAATGCAGAACCTAGAATGGGCAAGCATTGTATGCAGCAGCGGCAAAACAGAATGTTCCCAATGATGACGGCAAGTACTTAGAAGATTTTCCGACGCCAATTTCTAAGCAGGTTCCACGCCCATGTTTCAATGTCCCAATCTCCTTCAGGAACATGAACTTCAGTACTTAGTATATGTAATCTTTTGATTGCTTGAAACACAGTAGGGGAGGAGTCGGGTACGTACATGCAACACGCGGACCCGACCAATTTGCATACACCACCACGTTCAGCTAACATGACATCTAAAACCATTCTATGCTGAAGAGCCACTAACCTAATTGCTCTTTGCTCTAATGTCAAGTTAAACAGAATGTCAGTAGTTTCATTGATAGTGTTCTATAACAATCTAGCTAATCTCCTAATATCCTGTGAATTTATGATCTGGCCCCAAAAAGGAGCCATGGCTTTTGCTACATCTCCCAATACCTGGAGGGTGGGTATCATCATTTATTCCCCTCCTAGGGCGACACTTCAGTATGTCTGCAGTGGATGTGACATAAACTCCTGGCAGCAGTATCCCCAGATAACAAGTTCCCTTCCAATCTTTAGGCAACCATGAATCAGCTTTCTTCCCACAGACAAAGAAAATGTGGCCCCAAATGTATATGGGCCTATTTTCGTTTACCAGAACTGCAGTGGTTACACATTTATTATATGTGTCCATATACCAGGAACCTTCTTTCTGCAAACAAGTGCAAACTATATCTGGATCATGATTAATAGTGTAGGATAGAGGAATTGCTTCCCTGTTTCCTACTGGTGACATCCTAAATGAGACCCTGGATTAGTAGGGTCTTGCGTGCTTATCAGTTATTTTAGTGGAGGCAGTATTGGTCGTACTTTTATTCGCAGAGACATAACATCCTAGAGTTAATAACACTAGTCGGTCAAATTCATTGATGTTTGTTCCACCAAAGTTCCCAGTAGCACTATCGTTCCACTTCCCAAAGAATGGGGCTCTAAAAGATGCATAGTAAGAAGTTGATAGTGGAAGTGGATAGATGTACCATCCCAGACGTTTCTCACTGTGTTGTGGTAGGTGAGAACATACCCAGCAGTTAGTCTTGTTCAAGATCGCATGTGTAGCATTCATTATCTGAATTAGTGTATAATTATAATATCCTTCTCGGTGTTTCATATCAAGAGGATGAAGATTGTGAGAGTGTACATAAAGGAGAGACAAAGTAGTGCCGACAGTAGGCAGTAGTACATTAAGCATATGTGAACTCTCCAAGTACCATAATACAGGTATTAATGTGATCACGACACAAGCTACAATTGCGATTATTATCAACTTCTCTTTTGTTGACCATAGCCCTCTAGATATAGGCTTTCGAGTGGCAATGCTCTCCATGTCCTCGATTCTACTTGCCCCAAATATAGGCATCATTTTCAGTGCCTGTTAAGAAGTCTAAGTTCATCTGTAGGTGGCACTTGACCACGTGGCTGATCTTGCTTGTAGTCTTCTTGCCCTGCCCCCCTCTGGAACTCCTTGAACCGTCTTTAGGTGAATTGAAGGGAAGGTCATTGGTTTCTTGTGGGTGCAGAATACAAACTACTCTTTCCTAGTCTATAAAATTGTCATTACATAACTATTTTCATGGTCAAAGGTTGTACCTCATGACTGCAGGTACAGAGTGGTCTGAGAACAAAGGATCAGAATTTGAAGAAAGTGAAGAATCCTTGAATTGCTTGGGCTCAACATTTTGCTCAGGATCAGAATGGGTACCATCATTTAAAGGCACATTTTTGGATTCAGGATCAACAACCCCCTCGTAACCCTTTTGTTGTAGGGTAAATGCAAGGGCACTCATTTCAGGTGCGCTTCATGGATCCAGTGGCTTTTGCCGTCAACTCGAACAGCCATCTGAGTAGCCAGTAGCACCTGATAGGGTCCTTTCCAATGAGCTGCACGACAGGACTTCCTCTCAAAGTCCTTTATTAAGACTAAGTCCCCAGGTCGGATGCAGTGACCAGGTCCTTTGTATTTCTTGGGCAAAGCAGCTCGAACCTGTTGGTGAATCAAACACAGGTTTTGAGTCAATTGATCACAGTAGTAAATTAATAATGGGTACTCTATCTCATACAATATTCTAGGTCTAGGTGCATTCCATATATTAGCAGGCCTTCCCATTACGATTTCATAAGGGGAAGGTCCTTTTCTAGACTGAGCCACTGTCCTCATTGACAGTAAGGCTAATGGTAAGGTGTCAGGCCATTTCAGTTTACTATGTGCACACACCTTTGCTAGTTTATTCTGGAGGATACCGTTATGGCATTCTACTAAACCGCCACTCTGTGGATGCCTTGCTGAATGTAATTTCTTATCCATTTGAGCGCCTTGCATACCTGTAGCATGATAGCCGGTACAAAGTGTGGTCCATTATTGGATCAAATTACCTTGGGTAATCCAATCTAGGGAAATGCTCTTTTAACTTTACTTTTGCAGTGGACATGGCAGTGTTATCTCTCAAAGGAAAAGCTTCAACCCATTTACTAAAGGCCCATTTCACTACTAACACATACTTGTAGTTTTGGCAACACTCCATCTCAATGAAGCCAAAGTGAATCACCTCAAATGGCATAGAGGGAGGTCCAAAACTACCTTTCGGTGGTGGTGTTCCCTTACCAATGTTGTGTCGCAAACAAATCATACAGTCCTGAACTAATCATTCCACAATTTTGAGAATGCTATCATTATACCAGACTGCATCTACATGTTCACAAATGCTCTTTACATTAATTTGTGCTGGCCCATGTGCCATAGTAACTACTGCTGTTACATTGAATTGCTTGGGCTCAACATTTTGCTCAGGATCAGAATGGGTACCATCATTTAAAGGCACATTTTTGGATTCAGGATCAACAACCCCCTCGTAACCCTTTTGGGCAGCATCCATCTCTGTTCCTCCCGGTCAACCCAACAACCTTCTTTATCCAACCCTGCAGGTCAAGATGGCCAATATTCAATTTCCTGCTCTGTAGCTTCAGCCTGAATTTCTTTCACACTACTAATGCCATCATCCCATTTTCAGCAACCCACTTAGCAGAATCGTGAGTGTGGGTCGGTGGCAGTTTGTTCAGCTATTTTGTATGCAAAGGCATTTCCTTTTCTAATGTCGTCAGTCACCCTCTGGTGTCCAGCACATTTCATTATAGCTAGTTGTTTGGGAAGGGCTAACGCCGATAACAATTGCACTATCAAGGGACCCTGCTGAATCTTTGTACCATGAGATGTCAAAAATCCCCTTTCAGCACATAGTCTTCCAAAGTAGTGAGCTACTCCAAAGGCATACTGACTATCAGTATAAATATTTACACTAAGCCCTTGGGATATCTCACAAGCTCTGGTCAACACTGTGATGTATATTTACCAGCCCCCACAGAAATCCCCTGCATCACAAAACTGCATTTTAGCAGTTACACACAAAAAATGGCTGTGCTTCTGTCTGCCTTGCACATATGGGGCGAGATTGAACATAGCCACCCAAAGAATGTCTGTATTTTGTTTTCTTCATGTGAACCCAAAGAAAATATCTCAAAGGCAGAATGGCTCAGTGCTGCTGTGCTGTCATCTCAAAAACTCAAAGCTGCACAAGAAAATGTCCTGTATTTAAAGCAACCTCGCAGTGGTGCTATTTTCATCTTTAAACATCTTGCAGTTGTGTTCTAAGTAAAACACAGCCATGTCCATCTATTTCATGTTGAACACCATCAAATGAGGGCCATCCCTCCCAGAACGGCATTGTTTCGTCAAATAAAGTCTGTGAAGAGCCATTTAATTTCAGTCCGCACGGCTAACATTCACTTTGGAAACAAATTAACCCACGCAAAGTACTTCAAAAGAAAACTCTCTTTCTCTTGCTATATGTCAATTACACAGAAACCATTTTTCAAGCATATCCCTGTGTACAGAAACTGACCAGAGCTAAAAAAATAAAAAAAACCCTCAGAAAGCAAATGCGAGGAAAACCACATCTTGTGAAATCAACATGTAGAAAATGAACATGTGTAAATCAGTTTTTTCAAAAGCAGGACAACTGCTCTGTTGAAAGCTAAATGTGAAATCATCCCAATACTCACACAGAAGCAGTATTATATGTGTGGGGCTGGGGTGGTTTAAATGTATATTATATTTATTTACAAAAAGACTTGGGTTCTGGGGAAGAAACAGAGAAAAAGAAAAAAAAATGTTTGAAAGCAGCAGAACCAGTTTGGAAAGGCAGGCACTTCAATGATACCAGCCCCCATCGGAAAGGAAGCCCCTTTAAAAATATTAAAAGGGCCAAAGTGTGGAAATTCACGACCTCATCAGACTGGATGACATTTCTACAAGCAAGGGACAATGGACCAAGGGGAACTAACACTGTCACAACGAATTGTGAATTCCTTTGACACCTCTCCTCAGCTTCAAATAGGATCAAAGGGCACCATGGTAACCCTGTTGTTCAAACTGACACAGGGGGGCAGGCTAACTATGGAGATTTGAAGGACCGCCCACACAGTGACAAATGCCATCCATAGACTTGAAAGAACCTTTTACATTAAGACATTTATTTCAGTAATCTGAATAAGCAGTAATGTGAGATTATGACAGTTTTACTGTACATTTTGGACAAGCAGAATAAGACTATGTGTGTCTTGCTGGCATGTGGTGGACATGAATGGCAGTAAAAATGCATTTCTGGGGAAAGCCTAAATGGCATAGATATAAAATTTGGAGAAAATATGCCAGACACTATGATGCTTATGTGTAGCTATTTGTAGGATTTTAGGTAAAATGTTTCTCATGAAAAACTGCGACACGGTGCCCAAAGGGAGAAGCAGCATCGCACAGACTTGGCGTTTGAACCAGCATATTCCTTGTGAAAATTGGTATCTGCCTGTCTGATTTGTATAATGGTGACGATTGTAAATATAAAGGTGTATTCCTTAACTCTGTTTTGTGAAAAAGTAGGCTTGCAGACAAAATCAGCTCAGAGGGTGGTGGCAGCAGGAATAGCCTGACCTATCCCAAATTAAGAGGAATGTCCAGATTATTTCCACCCACATTGTAAATTATCAGATGTCATTCTACCTAAATAAGAGCTAGGCAGGGAGGCATGAGGGGATTCAACATTCAAAATTCACCCTGCAAGACTCCAAGACTCCAGAACCATTCCAGAGGTAGCTGATCCAGATCCAGGCAGAACCACCTATCCAGAGCCACCTATCCAGAATCTTCTATCCAGAACCACCTATCCAGAAACAGACTCATCCAAATAATGCAGGGAGAAAGGAGGAAAGGCTGCTGATCCCTTGGAGAGAACCCAGCAACTACACCCTTTGCCCAGCTGATGCATCCGGCTGTCCAGAGTGACCAGGCCCCTGTTACGCAGCTGTTCCCATAAAGGAGAGCCCAGCCGCTGTCCAGAGACCCAGTTAGCTGACCAAAGTACCCAACTCAAGTGCATTTTGTATGTATCACCCTGCCCAGTACCATACCCCGCTCTGTTACCTTGCACTTTGTTCAAATTGTATAAGAATCCCATAAGAACCCTAGTGATTTTCCAAATTGTCAGCATCCTCTGTTTATCCGGTCCTTAGAATAATCTGTGTAATATATATCTGTCAGTGTAATTATTTTCTAATCATTTCATTCCTTTATGTAAGTCCTTAGTACTATTTTTTAAATACATTTATTAATTCCCCGATAAGGAGGTGCGTGGCGCAAATTGGTTGAAATTGCAAATTAACCTCCTTGCATGCAGTGTCTTTCTTTAATGGTCTAGCCACTAAAATAGAGTCCAGTAGAACTAATCATTTTGTTAACAAAACCAATTTTTGCCCGTGTGATTGCTTTCATTATGAAATCCGATTTTCATTTCCTATAAAGAAACCCATACTGTCACCCCATAAGGGTCTTCTCTTCACTTCAGTATCCAATCTGTTATGTGCCTTTGTTTCCCATCTCAAAAAACAATTTCCGATTTTGATTGCTAAGCTCATTTCCTTAGCTGTTTGCTTGTTTAAAATCTGTGAAAAATAAGAAATTGCAACTTTGACACGTGTACTTTTTGCTGCATTGCTTTCCTTCACAAAGTCAATTTTCTCAGCTGTATTCGTACTGCTTTAGTACCTTGCCCAGCAGCTTGTAAGCTTCCTTGCCTCTTTATTATGGCCACACATATTCCTGTCCTATCCAATCTACCGCACATGTAAACTGACCTCTAATTATCCAGTGAACTCCGAATGCCATTTTGCTATTTTTCAAGGTTTTCATTTCCGTTTTGGCCTCCCATTTTGTGATCGTAGGTTGAATTTCAAATCCGATCATTCCCTCTTATTTCTGACTCCTTGCTACTACTTTCTACTCACACAAAATCTAGTCAGCATGTGTTTGCAGGAGTGTTGCAGGGGGAGTGCATAACAGCTGTGCCGTCTATAAGTATGGTCTTGCTTCCATCTTCATTTATAACTTATGTGTCTGTTGTCAGAAAGTTACATTAAATGTATTATAACATTTTGCTTTATATTATCACCCCACTGGTGATTGCTGCCCTAAATTTATTTTGTTTGGTTTTGCATATGAATTTTAAAATTAAATAAATATTTCATTATTACACAGGCCTGGTTCATGGTCCATTGCTACACAGGGTGTTTTTTAAGGTGAGTGTGCGATAGGTTGGGTGCCTTCTCAAAGCAGAATCCAAAATAAATAAAGTTCAAAGCGTTTTTATTGTACGCCACATCCCTTACCAGTGGAAAGAGTCCTGGTCTGGAGTGTGCCATGTAGTAAATTCCGCTACACAGTGGGGTGCTCGTTTGCCGGGATTGAGATAAGTATTTCCACCTGTGACAGCTTAACACAGCAGGCTAACCCAGAAAAGGTAGTGATACTTTTTGTGGTTAGAAAACTGCGTTACACTGTAAAAGTGCCATCCCAAAACCTACACCCTAAGTATCAGGCCTTAGTGTAAAAATAAAGTACAATTAACCCTGAACTAGACAAAAGCAGAATACAAATGTGTCTTTATATAAATAATTTAATAAAGGAAGAACACTCTTCATAATGACCACAGTGGAGATAAACCTGGCTAGGCAGCACCTTCTGTCCAAATTATTCATTAGAGGGGAGTGTGCAGAGCAAGATCAGGAAGCCTGGCTAGTAGACATGATGCAACATGTCACCTCCATAAACATGGATGTGTGGCAGAACAGTGGCCTATTGCATCAAGCCCTGACTGAGTTTTATATGACTTAGAGTATCAAAGAGGAGCAGCTTAAATTGGTGCAACTTACTGCATATATATATTTCCACCTGATAGTCATTGAAGAAAAGTATTGGGAAAGTGTAAAAATAAATAAAAATAACCTATCTATATCTATCTATATATCTATAAATAAATAACCTATCTATATATTTGCGCAAAACCAGTCAGAGCTCCTAAACCAAATCCAGAGTGAATTAAGACTAGTAGAAGGGAAATTGCAAAAGAGCCAAGATTCTGAGGTAGAATTTGAAAATCACATCAAGCAGCTCAAAGAAGAGTTGGCTGTACAACAACAAAATAATTCAGAACAAGAGACCCAATTAGATACATTAAACGAGGACCGTCAGGAAAAGGTTGATTCCCTGAAAGAGAGTCAATTAAAATTAAAACAAGTGACATATAATAGCGCATGCTCCTCAGAGCAGATAACCACTTTATTAAATCAGATCAAGAAAATGGAAAAGGAAGGTAATACATTAATTATTAAAGAACTTTCAAAGAGAACTTGATCAAGAGCGCCAGAAGTTAGGCGCTATAAAACAACAAAGAGATTAACTGACTGAACAGGTTGGCACCCTGTATCAGGAAAAAGATACCCGATATTAGGAAGTGTGCAACTTATAAACAGACCTACAGAAAAGAGAGGTAGACCTTCAGGAACTGACTGACTTAAAAGCTGAATATGAAAATATAATGGGGCACAGAAGACAAGTAGAAGGGGATCTAGAAGAGATCGCCCAGGCCATAAATGTGCAAAGTCAGGAGATGTATCTCCTGCAACTAAAATGGTCTCAGTGTTTCCAGGCAATACAGGCAGAATAAAAAGAAAATGAGGCCCTCTGTGATGAGAACAGGGGGCTCCAGGGCCAGGTATTAGCACAAGGGAAGGTAATAGAGGTAAGTCAATCCCTGATAGCAGAGCAAAAGCCTCAGGCCTTAACCTACCATCAGGAAATAGAGGCTGAGAGGGAGAAAATTGAGCTGTTAGGAAAAGAGTATGCTAGGCTGAGGGACCCACCGAACAAGTAGAGAGGGACAGGGCCAACCCTGATCACAGTGTGATACCCTCTGTATCAAGGGCCTCAAACCCCTTTACCCCCTTGCATACCTAAGACACTGCTCACTTCATGCCTACAGGTTCTCATGTGCCAGAAACCATGAGGCAACCAGACTTCAATAGGCCTAGTATAATTGAGCTGACAGGACAGGGCCCATCAGAGCCTTATGGATGGGCGTCCCTGTTCAGGTTAAAAAATGTAATTGCAGAGGGATCTGAATAGGAAAGCTCCTATGAGGAGAAAATCAGGGAGCTAGACCGGCAGAAACATCTCCTACAAAGGGACCATTTGGTTCGCTTTGCAGAAAAAAAGAGCATGAATTGAGGCCCCAAAAGAGAATTCTAAAAACCTCCACCCAATCAAGGCAGTGGGGGGATTCTCCAGCAACCCTGGAAGCAGGGAGGAGTCAGAAGACTACTCTCCTATGCGAAAGAGGGAGTCCAAGCGGAGTGACCCAGAGAGCCCAAAGTACAACAGTGGAGAAGGAACTAGGTCCTGCCATTCTGAGAGCAACTCACAATTTCAAAAACTCAGGGGGCACCTAGAGGGTAACGAGGGGACCTCATATAGCAGCAGCTCTGAGTCTGAGGGTGAATGGACTCAGGTGAAGTGGCAAAAGAAGGCTAATAAACAAAAAAGACCCCATTAAACAGATTAAAGCTATCAGAAATGTCATGACCTTATACCACAAAAATGTCTTCTGTCTCAAAGCATCTGGAGCTATGTGAACAGATGATGACCTCTTTTGACATTAAAAATAGCCAGAATTGCATAGAAGTTGCCAAATGCACTTTCTCTCCAGAGTACTCCAGCTTCTTTGCTGGGCTGGGAGACCATAACCATTCAAGGTAGTCCACCTATAAGGCAGCCATCTTGAAGCACTTCTCCACACAAAGAAACCCCCAGGAGGCCCGCAAGGCGGCCTACAATCTACAGTGTGGAGAGGATCAGGCCCCGAGAGAATTTGTGCAGGAGCTAAAACGGGCATTTGCGCAAACCACAAGGCGGGTGCGCACGAATAGTAGGGAATTTATAAACACCTATTTTCATGCACTCCCAAAATATATTATGACACAGCTGGTAAGAGATTTTCATGATAACAGTACCCTGGACTGGGTAATAGAGCAGGCTACCCAGATCTACGAGGTACAAAAACCTGTAGAAAGCAAAAACCAAACCAAAAACCCCAAACCAACCAACATCCCCGTTGCTATCAAGGTGGCGGAGGTGAAGGTTGCCCCCATTTTGGACCTATAAATGAGGGGCCTAAAAAAAACACACCTTCCCAAAACCAGCCAGATCAGAGGCAAAGAAGACCTTCTGATCAATCAGCAGCAGGTGGTAGTCAGGTAGGATACCCACAAATATGACCTGTCACTCTGCTAACTACATCAGTCCCAGGTATACAGGAAATAGACCTATCTTGGGGTACGTGTGGACTCCCCCGGCCCACGGGGGAGGATCCAATCAGGTGAGTACTGCCCCAGGAAACTTCCCTCCTAACTTCCCTCAGGAGGGCAGTAATCCTCAAAATCCTGGGTTAAGCTTTTCCCCCCGGTACCTATCAAACCCTAACATGCAGGACAACCCTCCTTTCTCTCCCCGCTTGCAGGAGTCCAGACCACCCAATTCAGGAGAGGGGTGGCCAAGGGTGAAGGGTTACCAAGGGAATCCCCAGTACCCAGGGTACTCCGGGAGAAGGGATAGTTACCCTTCCCGAGACCAACCTAGATTTGATCCAAGACTCCCACACCAGCCTCCAACACAGAATACTGTCCAAAATCAGTGTCAGAGTCCAAAATAAAGAAATGAACTGCCCAGCTTGCCCAAAATGCCCATTACCTTTGCCCCTTGGAGGAGAAATAGGTAGGTTCTATGCCCCCATCCGGGTGCAAGGGCAATGTGCATTTTTAGCACTGGTGGACACTGGCTCCCAAGCCACTCTTCTGTCCAAAGGGGCCTTTGAGCAGCTACATTCAGGAAGGGGGGAGAGACACCAAATCCCTCTCACCCCTCTTCCTGGACAACTCCAGAACTTCAAAGGGACCAAAATTCCCATCAAGGAGACTGTGGATCTGGAAATTAAAATTGGGCAACATAAGGTGAAACACCCGGTCATAGTCATGACTCCAGAGGGAACCCCATGTCTATTGGGAAATGACCTGCTTCGGTGGTTGTCTCCTCTAATAGACAGTGTGAACAAAGTCCTTTGGACGCAGGCTAACCAGCCAATAAAATTAAAACAAAGCATTACCTATGTCAGTTTAACTGGCACATGCCACATGGTAGAACAAAAGTTTCATTTCCAAAATAATCAAATACCTGACATTACAGTAATTGCTGTAGGACAACAAACTGGTGATGGGAACTCCTCTCCATTCTTGAAAATCAACCTTCCTTCCAGTTTCAAGTGGCATTCCACACTGGAAGGAAATAACTTGAAATTTTATACCAATCTGAAAATCCAAATCGTGTAGACAAAAGTGATGAAAAACCAGCTCAAAGCTTGGCTGGCATTCAGAAAATAAGAGAACAACTGTTCCTCCCTACTCGGTTAAATGAGGGGAGGGACTCTGTTCTTGCCAGAGTGTGCCTGAATAATGGAAAAAGCTTCTTCAGCGAAGCATTGTTCAGGAAACTCCCAAAAGATCCAGCCATTCCCACATTTAAATTGATTGATGAATGGCAAATGGGCTTGGAAACTCCCAATTCCAAACATCTCCTGCATAGCAGGTGTCTGCTCAAAATTTCTATGTGTGATAAAAGCATAAAGCATAATTGTTTGGTCGTGCGAGATGTCCCTGCTGCATTCTATTTAGGCAGTGACATTCTCAATGGGTTTGCAATTCATTTGGACCTTATAAATTAGAAGGCCTGGTCCCAACTGAGCGGCAACCCTATGGGCTTTGATGATTCTGAAAAGGCATTTTGGTCAGCTCAACTGCTGCCGTATGCGGTTGAAGTTCAAACTGGAGAGGATGTCACCATCCCAGGACGGACCCGACAATTCCCACTTGACGTAAAAATTAAAAGAGGACAGCAACTTCAAAATCCAGGTGCATAGGTACACCTCAATGCCCATCTTCAACAGCAGGGGTTGGGGTTAAACCCAACACCATTAGTTAACATAGAACACAACACCATTCCAATAGTGGTGGATAACAGTGATCTTAGGAGTATCACTCTGGGTGCAGGCACCATTATTGGAATGGCTGTTGATGACCAGCATTTTTTCATGGACTTAAGAAATGAATTTATAGGACCAATTCCCAATGACTGCCATGACAATAACAATGACATACCCCCAGAAAGGATTGTCACCCGGCAAGGGGGGAATTTCCTGGTGTACTCTTCCTGCCATTACGGGGGGAAGAGGTGACTTGTGACATCAGGAAGGATGAGGTGATATTCCAGGTCCACAATGACTGCCTCTCCTTCCTGAAACCCTCTGTCAAGGTCAGCACCCTAACCAAAGACCTCTCCACACAGCTGGAGGAGGCCACTGAGATTGCCAAACCCGAAGTCTTTCCAGGCTTCAGACAGATGGTTGAAAAACGGGTAACCTCGTTGATGCCTGTGAGACTTAGGAACAAAAGCAAACTTTGAAACAGGTGTTTTTAGATTTTCAAGATATCTTTGCTGTGGACTTGTACGACTGTGGTTGCACCAAGATACATACTACCTCAATTCCCACGAACCCTGGGATGACTCCCATTTTTGTGAAGCAATATCGCTTGTCTCTCGTGTCTGTGGAGTCCCTGACCAAAATCATAAAAAACCTAGAGTCCTGTGGGATAATTCATCCAGTCCACAGTACCTTTAATAATCCAGTACTGGGGATTTTAAAACCAAAGGGTCAATGGAGACTTTGCGCAGACCTTAGGGAGCTGAACAAACGGGTCCACATGTCCCGATGGCCTCTTCCCTGCATTGACCAGGGCCTGGCCCAGATCCAGGGGTCAAAGGTGTACACCGCCATTGACCTGACCAATGGATACTGGACCGTGCCCGTCAGTAGGGAGGACCAGTACAGGCTGGCCTTTTCCTTTGGGGGGTAGCAGTACACATGGACCCGGACTCCCTTCGGATACATAAACTCTGGCAATTAATTCAACATTTTCCTACACAAGGCCATGCCCGACTTGGGTGAAAGGGGTAAGTTGGCCCAACTGGATGATATCCAAATTAAAAGCTCAACTGTGGAGGAACAGATAGCGGAAATCCGCTATTTTCGGACCCAGTTGAGGGTTGCTGGAGAAAAACTGTCCTTCCAGAAGGCACAGTGGTGTAGGACCCGTGTCAACTTCTTGGGACATGACATAACCCCTCAGGGTCTCTGTCCCAAGGCGAAGAAAGTGGAAGCACTACTAAAACTGAAAGACCCCACAACTCTGCGTGAGTTAAGAAGTCTTGTTGGGCTGACTAATTACAGTAGGAAGTTAATTGAGGATTACGCAGAGGTCACAAGATCCCTGGTCTACCTGTTGAAGGGGAGGGGGTCAAGTGGGAGTGAGGTCCAGAACAAGCCAAGGCAGTAAAACAACTCAAAAGAAGTCTCTCACAAACGCCTTGTCTAGCTTACCCTGTCAAAAACAAGGAGTTCTTTTTGGAGACATGGTTCTCGAATACATGCTTGACAGCAGTATTATACCAAAAGCATGACAAGGTCAATAAAGTCATCTCCTATGCAAGTAAGACTTTATTCTCTGTGGAGGAATAATTCAACGATTGTGAGAAGGCACTCCTGGCAACGGTGTAGGCATTGAAAAAATACTGCCCGTTCATCCAGGGGGAGCACATCATAGTGAAGGCTCACCAGCCTTTTCAATACATCCAAAGTGACAGAATCCGGGCAGGAAATTTAAGTAATTCCAGAATTACCTCCTGGATTCTGTCTATGCAAGGCTTTCCTGTAGAAGTCAGATATGGACAAAAGAAGAAGAGTCCCCAAGCGCAAGGTCTGGCTGACTTGTGTGATTTTGCCAGAGAAAACTGTCTCAAGGACGAAAGTCTCACAATCCAAGACAACATGGAGGCGTACCTGAATTCCCTGCGCAAGGTCTATGAAGAAGACACATGCAAGGGGATGCCCACAGTTTATGTGAACGGGTGCTCCTACCATGTTGACAACAACAGGGAAAAGGAACAGGTGGCAGGTGTGGGGAATGCCTGGGTGAATGATGCCCCGGATCCGGGCGGTGAACTCCACCAACAGAGCTGCCCAGGAGCTGTGAGCAGTGAAGGATGATGAATGCGGGTAAGATTCTGCTGCTAGCAATGTTCTTGGTTTTTCGGCAGGTCCGGAATTCATCAGGCTCGTGAGAAAGCTGGACACGGTGAACGTCACGTTGCTAGAAGCAAAATAAGGTGAAGCGTGTTGTCTTGTTCGGCTGTGGTTTAAATAGCCACTGTAAAGTAGTCCAGGTAAAGTAGCCCTTAGGCCACCACACCCAAAACACTAGACCGCATAGCTTGGTTCTAGGAATCAAGCTATGTGGATGCCTCCATGTTGGCAGAAAGCCTAAATAAAGTAGTTCCTCAAGCAGATGTCTTTCCTTACTGATGAGCCTGGCGCCAAAGGCGCCAGGACCGGCCCCAAGAGGGCCTGAGAAGTGGATCCCAGGCCTTATTAGTGATCCGAGCCCTGATTCCACCTGGCCAATGGGCTTGCCAGTGGGGATCAGGGCTGAGGGTCATGACAGCACTCCCCCCACAAGGCCCCTAACAAGGTGTGTCTCCTGCCTGGTCCAGGTTTAGTTGGGAAGTTCTGATGAAACTTCTTGATCAGACGTGGTGCATGGATGTTCTCACTTGGTTCCCAGGATCTATCTTGAGACCCATACCCCTTCCAGTCGACGAGATAGTACAACTTGGCTCTAGAGTACTTAGAGTCCAGGATGCCCTTGACTTCGAATTCTGGTTCTCCATCTATTAGTATAGGTTGAGGTGGTGTCTTGATTTGTGTATCGGGTTGCATTGGTTTTAAGAGGGACACATGGAATACCGGATGGATTTGTAGATTAGGTGGTAAATCCAATTTGATGACTGCTGGGTTGATAATTGCCTTGATGGTATAGGGTCCCAAACATCGAGGATGGAAGGTCTGGGTCCCTTTGATGGGAACGTATTTGGCGGCTAACCAAACCTGGTCTCCTACTTGATAGTCTGGGGCCTTTTTCCGATGCTAGTCGGCGAAGTGCTTTTGTTTTTCTTTAGCATGAATAAGATGTTCCTACGCCTTTCTGAACGCCTGAGTGATGGTTGTATGAAGAGTATTTACTGCAGGCGTTTCCAAGCTGGCAGGAAGGTCAAGTTCTGATGTACGTGGATGTCTGCCATACAGGGTGTAAAAAGGTGTTTGGCCCGTGCTAGAATATACAGAGTTGTTATATGCATACTCGGCTATCCACAGTAAGTCCTTCCAATCTCTCAATTCATGGTGCAGCATGCACCGTAAATACTGCTCGAGGGTCTGGTTGGTCTTCTCGGTTTGGCCGTCTGTCTGGGGGTGGTGACTGGTGGATAGCCGGACGTCAATCTGTGCCATTGCGCAACATTTTCTCCAAAAATTGGATACAAATTGGCTGCCTCGATCGGAGACCAGAACTCATGGAAAGCCATGCAGCTTGACAATGTTTTCCAGAAATACCTCTGCTAGGGTGGATGCGTCCGGGAGGCCCTTGAGAGGAATAAAATGTGCCACCTTTGAGAACAAATCCACGATTACAAGAATGGTGTTAAAGCCTTGACTCGGTGGCAGATCAGTGATAAAGTCGAGGGAAAGAGTGTGCCATGGAGCGGGAGGGATGTCCAGTGGTTGTAGGAGACCTGATGGTTTCTGTTTCTGTGATTTATTTTGTGCACAGATGCCACGGGACTGAACATACTGGACAATGTCCTGATATGATCTTGTTTTGAGGCTGAGTAGACCAAGATGTCATCAATGTACACTAAGGCGCAAACGTCAATCAGTTCTCTCAAGACATCATTCATGAAATATTGAAGCGCTGCGGGAGCGTTACATAAGCCAAAAGGCATGACTTGATATTCAAACAAGCCATATTTGGTACGGAAAGCGGTTTTCCACTCATCTACACTTCTGACCCGGACCAGGTGGTATGCTCCCCGAAGGTCTAATTTGGTATGGATCTGGGCATCTTTGACTTGGTCTAGCATTTCCGGGATAAGAGGCAAGGGGTAGCAGTTCTTCACGGTTATCTGGTTTATTGCGTGGTAATCAATACAGGTTCTCAAGTCCCCTTCCTTTTTCAGTACGAAGAACGTAGGACTGGCTGATAGGGACTTAGATGGGCGGATAAATCCGTTTGCAAGGTACTGGTCCAAATGGGATTTCAGGTGAAGGTTTTCTGGTTCGGTAAGAGCGTAGATCCTGCTGCAAGGGATTTGGGCCCCAGGAATAAAGTCAATTTGACAATCATAAGGCCTATGCGGGGGCAATGTGTTAGCCTGGTCTTTTTGGAATACGTCCTGAAAGTCACGATATTCATCTGGTAAAGCCATAGTTACTCCCAGAGTAGAGGCTCTAGTATTGGAAGTCTTGGAGACACAGGAGTTGGGTTCCGGGTCAGGAGAGTAGCAAGTTAGGGAGCAGTTGCTGGAGAAGGTTAATTTACGTGCCCGCCAGTCTATCAAAGGGTTGTGAGCAACCAACCATGGCATCCCTAGTATCAACCGGAACTGAGGTGCCTTTATAAGATCGAACGAAATACACTCCTGATGTCCATCCTGCCACAGCAAGGTTACTACTGCTGTGCACTGGGTTACTGGTCCGGAGGCGATTTCTGTCTCATCCACGGTAGTCACCTTGTCCCTGGTAGACTTAGAACACAAAGGGAGACCCATCTCTGCTGCCAACTCTTGATCTATATAGTTCCCAACTGTTCCGCTGTCGATGTACGCTTCTACGGCATGCATCTTTGACGATTGTTGGTGATTTATTAAGATCACGGGTATCGCAAAGTGTGAGGTCAGTGGCACTTTCCCATCACTCGACAAACTGACCTCTACGGTTGCCGAGCTTGCTAGTTTTCCGATTCCTTAACTTCATCCTTTTCTGTGGCCCCGACTGTCCTCCTTGGGGGTTTTATTGGGCAGTCTTTCAGAAAATGTCCTGGTTTTCCACAATACAAACAAAGTTGCTGTTGTCTTCTTTTATCCCGCTCTTGTTTTGTTAATGGAGGTCGTATCCCTCCGATCTGCATGGGTTGTACGGCGTTGTCTGGCCCCCGTGGCGCATTGTCTTTAGGCTGAATATAAACTACTCGAGAGTCTGCTTTGGGCCGGTCTGCTTTTCGGTCCTGCAACCGATGGTCTAGCTGCATGGCCAGATTTATGAATTCAGTACAGTCTCTGGGGGGATCAACTACCTGGGCCAAGACACCCTTTAATTCGCCTCGTAAGCCTCGATGGAATAATGTGGTTCTTTTGTTTTCTGGCCACTTGGCTTAAGCAACCAGTCTATTGAAAGTCGCAATGTATGTTAACAAGTCTTGGTTCCCCTGCTGGAGGGATAAAAGTTCGTTATTCACTGCTTGTTCCTGGGTCTGGCGAGCAAACAGTTTTTCCATTTCTCTCTGGAACCCCCCATAGTCCTGTAACAACGGATCATTATGGGTCACCAACGGCACCAACCAATCCGCTGCACTTCCACTCAAGTATGATAGGATGAAAGCTACCCGAGCTTGGCCATTTGGAAATGCCCCAGGGCGACAAAGGAAGTGAAGGCGACACTGATTTATGAATGCTGCATACTTCTGTGGGTCACCCGAAAACCTTTCTGGTGGTGCCAGGCAGCGTGATCTGTACTGGGGTGGGGGTATAAGATGGTGAGATAGGATTTTGCATCGGTGGATTTCCTCCAGGCAGAGGAGTCTGCCCTGCCTACGATTGCAAGAATTGTCTGCTGATTTCGTCGGTGCGCTCTTTAGTCACTATTAGGTCTCTCCGGAGTGCATTAGTCTCTTGTCGGGCTGAATGAACCTCAGCACGAAGGTCCCCCAACAATTGGGCCAATTGGTCGATTTCTGATGTTTCCATGGCGCCCAGGTGGATTATTTATGTGAGGCTTTGCGTTCTGTTACGCTCACCTGGTATCAACGGGGATGCCACCCAACCAGTTGGTCGTTGGTGCCCTTCCCAATGATTCCCTGGTGTGGTCTCGGTGTCGATGGGATTCCGCCTGGAAATGAAGACTATATTAGGACTGGGCGACCAAGGTAAGTTTTCCCCCACCTCCCTTGTGTTTCCAGCCCCTCCCGGTTCTCTTCTCTCCTGGTTGTCGAAATCGGTGGGCTCTCCGTCCTGCTCTCTGGGCAGGGGCACGTTGACTTTTGTGGGCGCGGGCGGTCCAGTTACTTCATTGATTGCTGCCCTTGTAGTGTCTTTCAGATGGGTCTTATTGCGATTTGATGGCGTCGTAATTCTTGCATGCCTTTTCTCTGTTCAAAATGTCTCTTTTTTATCTCCCTAGGAGCGCGGGTGTCCGCTTGGAGAACTGGATATGCTGGTTCTCACTGGGAGATGATGGCACACTATAGCGCTATGATGCGGTAAGGAGGTGCTTTGCATAGAGCAGCGATGTCTTGTCCTCACTGACCTGTGCTTTTCTCTCTTCGTAGGTCGCAGTGAGCTCCCAGCGCAGATGGAGTTCCGTAGCTATGCTGGTCGAAAAGCAACCAACCAGGTAAGTCTTTAAGCGCTTTGTGGTTGTAATGTCTCCACTACCGTCTTTAATGATGTCTTTCTTCTTTTCCCAGGTCCTTCGATCCGGGCAGTGAACTCCACCAACAGAGCTGCCCAGGAGCTGCGAGCATTCAAGGATGATGAATGCAGGTAAGATTCTGCTGCTAACGATGTTCTTGGTTTTTCTGCAGGTCCGGAATTCACCAGGCTCGTGAGAAAGCTGGACACGGTGAGTGTCACGTTGCTAGAAGCAAAGTAAGGCGAAGCATGTTGTCTTGTTCGGGTGTGGTTTAAATAGCCACTGTAAAGTAGTCCAGGTAAAGTAGTCCCTAGGCCACCACACCCAAAACACTAGACCGCATAGCTTGGTTCTAGGAATCAAGCTATGTGGATGCCTCCATGTTGGCTGAAAGCCTAAATAAAGTAGTTCCTCAAGCAGATGTCTTTCCTTACTGATGAGCCTGGTGCCAAATGCGCCAGGACTGGCCCCAAGAGGGCCTGAGAAGTGGATGCCAGGCCTTACTAGTGATCCGAGCCCTGATATCACCTGGCCAATGGGCTTGCCAGTGGGGATCAGGGCTGAGGGTCGTGACAGCAACAAGCTAATCTGCTCAAAAACTTCATTTACAAAATGAGTCCCGTTATCTGATCTCATGACTTCGCATACCTCCCACCTGGGAAAGACCTCTCTTACTAGAAATGTGGCCGCACAGGTAGAGTCTGGGTGTGTACATGGACCTGCTTCTATCGATCTAGAGCAGTGGTCTTCAAACTTTTTGACCTCGAGCCCCCCCAAGAAAAATTTCTCCGGCCCAGGCCCCCCCTATACACATGGACTCCAAAATTCTGCTCGGTTGCGAACGGTTATCGCGCGCTGGAGTAGAATGGTGCCCCTAACGAAGGAGTGAATGCCAAACACCACGTTGTTTCAAAATCATTGCTTGCAATGATTCAAATCAGATTAGAGGACAAATATTTGTGAACAAAGCATTCCGATTATTTTGCTATAATACAAAGGACTCGACTAAAAATAGTGTTGGAAATTTATTTCACACAAACGAAAACACCCAATATTGCTGTCCTGTAGTAACATTTGCTAGGCAAGTGCTATAACAATTTGTTTCTCAAGTACAACAATGTACTGTCAATGCTGTCACTTGCAAGTTGGACACTGACATACTGGAGAACTAGTGTGAAGGATGGTCCTGCCTTTCACCAGCCAGCCTGTCAATATTGGGTTCAATTTTTGCAATAGCCATCTGCAGGCTTTCTTCCACCTCCAGCTTTGACCAATATTTTGTCTTTAGGGCTGCAAGTGCAGTTGCGAATAGCATTGCAGCTCAGAGCAATACATGAAAAGGTCCCTATGTATAGCGTAGGCTCGTGCCATCGACATATTAAAAATTAAATGGCTGCCACAAACAGAACTTAACCGAGGCAGAGGCAAGGGTAACACAGGCAGAGGCGAGGGTAACACAGGCAGAGGCGAGAGCAGAGCAGTTTCAGTCCCCCTTGTCCCTTTTCCTCGTGCATAGGTATTCTTGGTCTGAACATAAATTCGTCTGGGGTCCTCATAGTTTTCGCAGCAAGGCCTGGCAGCCCTGCCATTAACACGCATACTCCATACGCAAATATTTCAGGCTCTAATGGTATAGCCCTCATATCTGCGTGTCCTCCGTATGCTCGAATAATTTCGCATATGTTTGAATAGTGCATTCCTGGAGTTGAACATACTATGCCCTCCTGTGTGAATGAGATTGTCATGTTTAACTTGGTCATCAAATCTCGACCCAAGATGTTTACTGGTGTTTTTGTGAATATAACAGTGGTACATTCATATCATATTTTCCTATAGAGACTGGAAGCGTATCTGTAAAAAGAACACGACTTGTAGCTCCTGTGAAACTCTGAGTATTTTTAGCATCGCCGGACAATTAAAACTTCCCTTTGCGTATACACGAACGTGTTGCACCCGTGTCAACTAAGAAGGAATATTCTTTATCCCCTACAACGACGTTCCCAGTGAGTTGTCCTAGTCCATATATAATTTTGTCCCACCCTGCGTCAATGGGTTTACCCCATCACCAGTGATACTCCTCATTCCAGGGTTCAGAGCATTTCCTGTACTTACTGTCTATGACAGTTGCATCGGTCACTGTTGAGACTGTCCCTGCGGGAAATTCATCGAATTCTGAGGTTGCGAGCCATGCTGTGTTCCTGGCGTTTGTTGTTGCACCGTGTGATTCTGTGCAACTCCATTTCCTCCCTGCTGTAAAAACACAGGTGGATTCACCATACCTGCTCCTGTTCCTTGGTTGTTTTGCATCATGCCTTGGTTTCTGCATGTAAGTGCTAGGTGCCCTGACATCCCATACATAAAATATTCTGGCAGTGGTCTGATCATTTGCCCATTTGACATATCCTGGTTGCCATTTTGTATGTTTTGAATGCCTCCTTGGTTACTCTGAAAACCTCCCTGATTACTCTGCGTTCCTCTTCCTCTGAATCCCCTTCCCCTGGGGTAGAACCCCGTATTGCCCTGATTATTCTGCTGTGGATTATTGACTTGCTGCATGCTTGATCCGTCTGTGCTAGTTGTCATTGCTCCTTCAAGGGCATATTTTGACAATTTCTTATGCACTAATTTTGCCTCTTCAACATTTCGTGCAGCTTCTTTTTTGCGATTCTTTTCTTGCAGCAGCCTGCAATAATGTGTGATGGTCAACTGTATTTCTGACCACGGTTTGGCCTCGATTCTGTGGGATGTTTTCATCCACGCATCCAAGCTCTACCACATCATTGTGCATTACTGACATGGGAAAAATCATAATGGCTGCCGGAAAGCATGCTGCTCGCCAGAGATCATCTAATAATGCGCAGTGAAAACCTGACAGATAGGCCACCATCCACTTTTGCCTCTGTCAGTGTTAATACAGGAGACCATTGCCAGACCCTATCCTTTGGCTGCACACAGAGCAAAATCAGTGCAAAGGAATATAGTGCTGGTCAAAATCCGTTTTCATTGATGTCAAAAATTGCCAAAATCATGGCTCACAGAACCACTAAAAAGGTCCAACCGCCTTGTTGGGGGGTCAACATCATTCTCCCGCAAGAATCTACATGAATGAGAGGTCCACAGAAGGGCACCTATATTTGAACAAAGTATAATTTGAGGCCTGCTTACTGGTAAGGCAGTTGTCAAAAATGGCTGCAATACCGGTGCTTGACACTAACCGGCGCTAGCGATCTAAATTCTGACAGGAGACCTGTATTTCAGAAGCTAAACAGCATCCTAAGTTAGCTGAGACTTCAAAGGGCTTGCTGGTCAATGAGAATTCTTAACACCTACCCTTCCCAGGCCCTACACCAATAGCATAGGATATCACAGGGTCCTGTTGACTAAAAGGGGAGGAGAGTTTCCCTGCAGCCTGGAGGAAAGAGACAATGGATACCTTCAGCTGAATAGAATATGCTGATTTTGGGTGTGATCTGTCAACACTGCTCTGGGGGAAGGCAAGACACATGATCTCTGAGTCAAGCCAAGTTCCCGGGGGCAGGACAAACAAATGGGTGTACTGAATTGAGAGCAAATGTATGTTTTATTAAATTGCTTATAAAATATTGTATCAAGCTGACAGAAATGTACAATTTGGGGATTCTTAATATGAAAAATTCACTCACAGTTGAAGACGAAGTTGGACGTTGTGGGATGTTCTGAGGCAAAACCCTGGATTTATTAATATTGTAGACACTGTGATTATGCTAGGACAATGCAAACTTACAGTAATATGCGCAGAGAGGGGGTGTACCTCCGTGGAAGATTTGATGAAAAACCAATATGGCGAAACCCACTAAAAGCGCAAAATGTTGTTGTTTCTGAACCCAAACTCGTAGAAACATGTGCCTCGAAACAAACTGTACCTTAGTACAGCAATCGTTCCCCAGTCAGAGGACAGTAAATCCTTTAACCTACCAGAACCCTTAGTGGGTTGGGCATAGAAAGTCAGCCTTCCCACCAACTTTCAAAAGACATAAAAAGAACCACTGAAACCCAGATAGGGACTGCTCTTTCCACTTTCTTGTGCAGCACTTTGCCGGACCAGACAATATCCAGAAGGACCATAGGCTCCAGATAGACTCCAGAACTTGAAACAGAGAGGCCTGAACCAAAAGCTGAATCCTTCTCAGCAGGTCTCAGAATCCAGCAACCTAACTAAACTATTCAACAGCCGGGCTGTGCTGTTCGCTTCTGTCCCAGAACCTGTGCCAGAACCGAGATCCAGAGAAAGCAGAGCTGTATCCAGAACCGCTAGGTCCAGTTCAAGAGGCCGACCAGACCAGACCGCTGTGCAGTGCCGGTAGCAGACCCAGACCAGGCTGCTGTGCAGTGCCGATAGCAGACCCAGACCAGACGCTGTGAGCGGAACCAGTGGCAGAGACCGTCCCATGGCGAGAGTGCAGTCCAAGGCCCCTTCCAATCCAAAAACTAGGAGTGAGTATCCATCCAGATCTGTACAGAACCAATCTCTTAGTTTAAAATAATCTTATCCCATCCATTTCAACCTGTCCCGAACTGCATAGAAATCATGTGTCCATTCTGTGATATCCAACCTGTCAAAGCGAAATTGTCCTTCTGAAATCTTGACTTCATTCTGAAAATCTACCTCCACAAAAACATCCGTATCTTTTGAACCGTATGTCCTAGAAGCAAGATTTATTTATTTTATTTATTAAGCTAAGAACCTAAGCTTTCCAACGAACCTAATACGACACCCTTATAGTTTTTTCCGTAATCGCGATCGACTCACTCAGAAAAAGTGCCGCGAATTGCCAACTGGCTCAATTTTACCACTAATCATTCCTGAATCATTGTTAGTGTTGTCCTGAACTAATTAAAAGTAGCTAACACTTACCCTGAATCTCCTATAGGAAATTAATCATTTTAGCATATTTTTCACTTCCTTACAAATCACATGTAAAAGTATTTCGACTGTTTAAAAGCATACCGGTTGCTCTAAGCTTGCTAGGGGGAACTGAACTGCTTTTGATTGTATTCCTCAAAACCTATGTGCCCTCATTTCTAACCCTCTTCATATTGCATAGGGGGGGAGTGAGCTGTCATAAAGAAAAAAGTGACCATTTTATCTATTGTGGAAACCATATCAGTTTATTTCTGTGCTGCATTCTTTCCATCATTGCTTTTCATTGAAACCATACAAAGTATTCTCTGCTACCTTATCCGTTCTATACCAACTCCTAAGTAATTAACGAATTGTGCTACTATAATATTATCCACTGTTAATCACTGTCATATTCATAAGAGTGCTATCAAATATTAATTTATTCATAAAAGCGTGATATATATATATTGTTTAATTTTTCAAATAAATCTTTTAATTTGCAAAACAAACCTACTTCTTGGCTCAGTGAGGTCAGGGAGATTCAAAGAGAGGGGCGTTATATAAGGGTTCATCATCCAGATTTATGAACTTGTCATAAAAATATGTAAATAAGGGCTTCCATTGGGCATCCCAGACTAGGCATTGACTTAGTTGGAGTGCTGAATTGAAGTCACTTACAATTCCTACCAATTTCTTGAGCTGTTTCTGTACCGGCTCTGGCAGCCCTTGGCACAATATATGGTAGACCACAGGTATAGATTTCCTCCAAGATTCCAGAGTCTCGAGTACCCATGCGTCTTGGAAATTCTGAATGTAAATCAACCAGTCTTCTTACTTCTTCATTTTCCGGGTCATGATAGCTCCCATATCGGAAGTATCTGGATATAACAATCGTAATGCTTTCCACACCGTGGCTCTGCAATTGTTAAATGGAACTCCGTCATGTGCGGTATTAACTGTGGTCACACCAGGGTAACCTGCCCTTGTCCACACATTGGGCCTCATTACCCGGTAGGCGGTGAGCCATGGCGCTATTAGCGCCATGGCTCATGCCGGTAAAATACCGGCACCGCCTTGGCGGAAAGTGGATTTACCGCCCCATTCCAAGGTTGGAGGGGCGGTAAATCCCCCTTCCGCCATTGCCCTTCCCCATTCCCATTTCTGCCCCATAGGGCTCTATGGGAATGGGGAAGGCGCTAATTACGGCACTGCAATTTTGCGGTGCCGTAATTAGCTCCGAGGTCCCTTAGCGGGTTGGATTTTAACGCCTGCAAAAAGCAGGCGTTAAATCCCCCAACCCGCAAAGGGACCTCGTAGTAAGGCGGTAGGGCTTTACCGGTACCGGTATTTTACTGGTACCAGTAAATCCCTACCGCCATCCGTGTAATGAGGCCCATTGTCTGCTCTATCACCAAGTATGGTGATTAAGATGCCTTTGATATCTTGTATAGCTAGCGTGTTGCCTCCTGTCATTTTTTCTAGCTCGTGTATCCAGTTTCCGGCTCCCGATGTCAACATTGGAAGCTTATTATTCAGGTTTTCCCGATCCATGTGTTGCCATGGAATATACTGTGGTCTTGCTCCTCCTTTCTCGAGCAACAGAAATTGAGACGCATAGTCCTCTCTCTCTTCTCTCATTGTTCTTCTGTCTATTGCAGGAGTAATATTCCTGCATCGCCGCCTACCTGGTAATGTCCTTAGTCGGCTCACATAGGGTGGTGGAGACACCCCCCTCTGACCGTGAGATACTTCTTCATGTCAGTCTGACTGCATGGCAGACTCTGATGCCCTTGGTGCAGACCCATTAGAATCTAACCATCTTATCCCTTTCCCCTCCTGTGAGTCGCTGTTCACGTCTCCTTTCTTCCTCCTTTTCCTCATGCTACTCTCTTTCGCTGTCAGGCATTGTCTGCACCCAACTCGTGCAACTTCTTGCATCCTCTTTGCTCCTACTTATTTCCAACCTATCTAGGGACAGTTCTCTATTCCCACTAATTCAGGAGACGTCTTCAGTATCGTACAGCTGAGCGCCCTCCAGGCACTCGCCTTCCCCCTCTCCTTGGGGCACTTGTTCTAGCCCCATTTCATCATATATTCTATCGATCGTCTCTCCGATACTTCTGGTCTCGAAGTCATCCTCGATATCAGCCCTAGACGTGCCTGGTACTGAATCGTAGGCAGGAAAGATTCTTCTATATCTTCCCAGTCTACTACTGGGTCAGGTTTTTTAATCTCCCTTTCCAGATATTCAAGATCGCATGCTCTCTGTCTTCGCTTACGTTCTACATCGTCTTCGAATTCTCTGCACTTCCTCGCTTCTTCTTCCTCTTTGTTTGTGTCTCTATGTTCATTTGCCCTTTGGATTTCCTCATCCCTTTGTCTCTTTATTCTTTTCTCCCATATCCTTTTTTCTTCTTCTATCCTTCGCTGCTCCTGATCATTGACTGCTCTCTGTTTATGATCGCGTTGCCTTTCTTGCTCTTCACGATATAACTGTTCTCGTCTGCCTATCTTTCTTCCTTATTCTTTTGTCTCTCAGTCCTTTTTCCTTTTCCTTCTCTTTTCTCTGTAACTCGTCTACCTTCTCTTTTTGTTTCGTGTCATCAATGCCTTTGCCATCGAGTTTCAATAAAATCTGTCCTCTCATCCATTCGTTCTATACGAATGCTATCTCATCAGTTCTATTCTCATTTCCTTTCCATCTTTTGCCTTCTCTCTCTGTATCGAGAGATGTACTTGCTTGTGTCTGATCTCTTCTCTCGTCCTCGCGTCTCTTCTTGTCCCTCGGGACTTTGTAGGTGATATCTCTATCTTTGTACAGATTTTCGTCGCCACTTTGCGTAGGTGACTCGTATGCTGGGTTGCTATACCCAATAGCTGCGTTCAGTTCTCTTAATGGGTATAACCCTTCGTCCTTACTGTCTTCAGTTTTTTGTTTCAGATGGGGCGGGTGGCACTGTGGGCGTCTCACACCCCTCTGTGCACACATTAAGTATCCAGTTTATAGGCGGCTCCTCCTCTTTCTCTTCTTGGTAGATTTTCCACAATTCTAGACCAGCTAGGCGTTTATCTAACATTTTTGCCCGTGTATGTGGCGTGCAAATATGTCATCATGTGTTGCAAAACCGTTTTGGATAATGATCCACCCTGTGGCCATGGTATAAACATTTTGTTTGCAGTTCCTTTAACCCATTCTGCACTGTACTTTTTCAGCTTAGGTGCATATTTTGGCAACTGTTTGCACATGTGTACTAATGGAGTCATGTCTTCCATTTTTAACTGTGTTCACTTCCTCTTTATACAACACTTGTTAATATCTTTCATTACTTAAACAATTTCAACCATCTGAGCGAGCACCAATCGTTGCAAGCTCCAAACCCGTTTTTTCCACAACATTTTTACATCTCCTATTTCACTCACCATTTCAAGTATCCAATTGTGTAATTTTTGTACTAGTTCCTCGAAGGAAAACATTTCAACCTATGACATCACAACAAACAACACATAAGACAGATGTTTACAGACTAGACGAACTCCAGCTGGTTACATAGACCTCTGCCTCTAATATTACCCTGACATGGAGTTTAAACCTATCCCTTTCATGGGCGTCTTTAACCGCTGTGATGACCTATTTGTTCCTCTTCATTCAGGATGCTGGATACAAGTTTCTTCTAGCCGCTATATTAAAGCGTAGGAATTAGGCGAATCCTCTCTCTTCTCGGGTGTCGCCCCCGGTATCCTCTCTCTTCTCGGGTGTCCTCCCCGGTATTTTCTTTTGCTACTTAGTCACCCTTTGAGTCACTATTTCCTTCCCCATATATATACATATATATACATCCTACTCTACTTCTGACTATGTTTTGTTTTCCCGCTTCCCTCCGTTACCTTCCCTTACTTGTTCTAAGGCATGCACTTTTGCCAAACCATTTAGTCTTTTTCACTCACCGTTCACATGTTTCCTCTCTGGATGCTCTAGATCACCACCTTTGTTACCGCTTCTCCTGCCGTTCACCCACTCAGCTGCCCGTAGGAGTGGGGAGGGGTTATGAGGGTTACAGGGGTCCCTTCAGACCTCGTTCTACAGATTCCATTTTTATTCTACCACTGTCTACGGGGAGCTTCACAGTCTACTCAGCCGGATGGCAAAGCACTTGTGACATTGCAGAGGACCTAAAGTTACTTTATGTCGACGGTCAACGGGTGTCTTATTCTAAACGATAATCGATAACCATCAAGCTCTGCTACCAAGTGTGCTCCAGGACCCCCAACCTGCCCATATAGTCAGGGTTTGCCCAGAAGCCCTTTAAGACAAGATAGCAGCACCCGTGAGATGGATGGGGTGCAGATTTAATACTCCAACACCCATCAATAATGACAACTCAACAGTTTGGCAAAGGGAGTCAGTTTAATGACAAGTACAAAAAACGGGGAGTCTCATGAATATCAGCGGATGCGTGATCTCCCCTCTCGCTTCACAGCTCCAAAGAACGTCATAAAAATCATAACATTTATACTAAAAACTCATCATCATTGATGTATACCATTACAATTGGCATGCACTTCTATTGGTTCAGGAAAGGTAATTTTAATATAGGTACTATATCTGTATATGGTAACGGAGTAAGGGGATTGGGTAAACACTGTCAGGTGGGGCATCTAAGCCCGTCCTTCAAAATGGCTACTGTAGACGTCACTAAAAGTATGACGTCCTATTTGTTCTACTACCTATAGGACCCTAGATTACTTGGTCCATTGTGATTGGGTTGGCACCAACCCCATGCATACTTTTCCACTTCGCTTAGCAGGACGCAGAATGGTCGGCCAGGTGCAGGGTGCCCCTTAATTCCCCCGACCTTCGTCCAATTATGGTTAAAATTATTCATTACTTTAGTGGCTATGTATCAATTAGTTCATTGTGGTTGGCCTCGAGACTGCATCTTTTGTCTGGAAGAGTTCTGATATCTTCTTCTGGCCTGCTGCCATGTGTAGGTGTGAACCTCTCACTTCTTCTTGCTCGGCTGGTCATGTGATTCAGACAGCGTGAATTTGCCTCTTTTCCACATAATTTGTGTATTTTATTTTCGTTTCACCCACCACCTGTCTTCGTCTTCTTATCTTGACCTTTCTGTTCTTAGCTTCAATTAATTGTAGCTAATGCTTATCACTTCTACTGATACGACCTGGGCTTTCTGGTACAAGGGGCCTCTGCTGAGTTTCGCTTCTGCCGCTTATTCTCGATTTTGCTGAATGCAAAGCCCTTCTCGTGTGGCCTTTAGTAACCTTGGGTTGATTCTGCTTCTTGTGCAAAGTGGAAATATACTTATATAATGTGCTTCATTTGAGGTAGATATGTATATGTGGTGCTTGCTGCACTATCTTTCTACTAAGCATAGCAAGCCGCATGATTTTCTTAGCTTTCTTGTGGGTCCAAGCATATGTACATGCGCAAACTGGTTGAATATCTTCATCATGCTCATGGCTTAAACTTCTTCCCTTTGACATCGTACTTTCACGTTAGGTTCACGATATCCCTGCCCCATGGTGTTTTGACTCTTTACGTCATTCTCTGGTCATCATTTCTTATACATGTGAGTCAGTCCGGGTTCTCGTGACGTCACCATTCGTCTTCCATTAAGACCTTTTTGGTTTCTTCAGGGACTGTACTTAGATGATCTTAATTTCGTTTCATTTGTTAATATAGTTTTCTCAATGGGTACCTTACTGTCCATGGTTTCCTTGGTACTGGTACTTCAATAGGTGCTGTTCTTATGATCGGTACTGGTCAGAGCCCTACTGCGGCTCCCTGCTGGTTTATTTGCTCATCATATGTCACATACTTCGGCGTGAACGTTCCTGGTACTTCAAAATGGACGGTTGGAGTGCAGGCTGTATTTGGGACCTCCTCTACAGGTCCCTGGGCTTAAGGCCAAGGATAAGTCTTGCTGTCCTATTCTGGATTAGCTGGGGGGGGTCACAGAGTGGAATATGGTTGATTCAGGAGGCTATTGCAATAGTCAAGCATAGAGAGTACCAGGGCTCGGGTAACATTGAGCCTCTTTGGGAAAATGCGAAAGGGGAGAATTCCTTTGAGAAGGAAGAGCTGTAAGTGGAACTTCTTGGCAATGTTCTGAGTGTGAGGGAGGAAGGAGAGAGAGGAGTTGAAGATGACTCCAAGGTTTTTGGCTTCAGAAGAAGGAGCAGGGGGAGACCCCAAGGAGGAAGGCCAGAGTGAAGGGAAGGAGGAGGGAACATGGGTCCCAATGGGAAGGATCTCAATTTTACAGGGGTTGAGGCTGAGATAGTTGGAGGTGCACCAGGACTGGATGGCAGATAGGCAATCAGGGATGATGGAGGGTGAAAGAGGGTCAGCAGGAAGTTTAAAAAATAGCTGTGTGTCGTCGGCATAACACTGGAAGTTGGGGCTGAAGGAGGAGATAAGGCGTGCAAGCAGAGCAAGGTAAATGTTGAAGAGTCAAGGGGAGAGGATAGAACCCTGGGGGACACCACAGGTGGAAAAGGAAGTAAGAGAGGAGAAGGTGCCCAGGATGACTTGGGAAGAGCGGTCAGTAATGAAGGATGTCAGCCAGTCCACTGCCCAATCTAGGATACCAAGGGTATTGTGGAGGTTTTGTATGAGGATGGAATGGTTGACTGTGTCAAAGGCAGAGGAGAGATCAAGAAGGATGAGGACAGCTGGGGAGTTGGAGTCCACAGATGCAAGCATTTCTTCACAGGTGTTCAGAAGATCAGTTTCCATGCTTCTCGGAATCCATATTGATGGTCGTGGAAACCACCAACAAGTTCAGTGTGTGAGTTGAGATGGGGCAATGCCAGCTTCTCCTGCAGCTTCCCCAGGAAGGAGATGATGGAAATAGGGCAGTAGCTGGCAGGGCAGGTAGGGAATGCTGAAGGTTTTTTCAAAAGTGTGCGCACAAAGGAGTGCTTAAGGGAGGAGGGGAAATATTGAGTGTCAAAAGAGTGATTGCAGAAATCAGAGAGTGCAGGGGAAAGAGAGCCAATGTTATCCTTGATGGTCCTGTTTAGAAGAGACCTTCATGGAGCACACAACTCTGGTAACTTCGTCAGGTGTGACAGGTGAGAATGAGGAAAAGGAGGAAAGGGGAAGGCAGGGGGCCAAGGGAGGTAAGGGGGTGTGGGATGGGTTGTGAGGGTGTGTAGCAAGGGTGATCAGAATGTCCTGAGGTTTGGTGGTCGCAGTGTGTGGCCAGTACGCTGCAGAGGGCCTGGGAAGGAGAACGGGAAGAGGAGACTGCCGAAGGGTTGGCTAGTTCCCTGCAAATCTTGAAAAGTTTACCAGTTATATCCCAAAAATATTTCATTTATCCTTAAGACTGCCTGATCCTTTTTTGTCTTGTTTCCTTCTTGATGTTGTCTTGTATTTATTGCGCACAGATGCCTGCGGGCTTTGGCTCATTACAAATAAATAATATTAAATAAATAAATAAATGTACTCTACAAAGCTGCTCTCAACTCTCCTCTGCGCTCTTCCACAAACAATGCGCATGGTGTCCCTGCTTCTCTTTTTCAGTGGCCACTTTGTGGAGGGCGCATCCACACGGCAATGGAGCAATCAATAATCGCATGCAAACGTTTTAAGTCCTTCTTTTCCCACAGCAAGTTGGTCTGCAAATGTATGTGCTTCATGCTGTTGTCAAGCATAATGGCCAAATGGCCACGTAAAGGCATATGCATTTTCGAAAAACCACCACTAACAGAGCAATGCATAACAGATACGGTTAACATTTTTAATCAGTTATAGTTCCTTACAAAATTGTGATCACTCATTTACACAATTGTGCATACTTGTTTACAGTATTGTGTGCTCAAGAGGCCCTGTTAATGGTAGAAATGCATTCATAAAATGTCAGCTAATATAAAACGTGAATGTATTTAAGGGTATATACATATAAACGTACATTTAATCTCAGAGATCGTTTGTTTATTTAATTATGCATACTTTTTAAAATAATTGTGTGGTCTTATAAAACCCCACACCTGGTCCTGCCTTTCCTCCACTCCACCCCCACAACACTGTGTTTACAACAGTACTATCAAGACTGAAGACACAATGAAAGGAAATGCATTTAAATGACCACCTTTAGTTTCAATCATTGTCACCTGCAGCATGCCTTGTGAAACCTGTGGGATTCCCGCAGTAAGATAAAAACGTTCTGCCACAACCCGGGATCTGCTACCCACCCCAAACTCTCCAATTACACATGTGGCCCTCTTTCCCTAATGTGAACCCACAAATTTCCCCTCCAAATCTAATTTGAGCACTGTTCTTTTTTGTCTTCCTGAGAGAAACCTGCGTTAATCACTAGCATCGAGCCAAAAAAGTGGCTGCTTTCCGTTTGTGAAAAACTTCACTGAATCAATGTACTATGGGAGATGTTTAAAGATTTTTGGACTGGCGGCACCCCCTTCTCAATTGAATTTTTAAAAAACTACTGGAAAGATTTCCAGCAAACACGTTGTGTCCAATTTGTTTCTTATTTGGTGCAAATACATCCAGCAGTTTTTGCGCTACAGGTTTCAATGTAAACACATGTTTCGCTGTGGGAACAGGTTGAAAACACTTATTTTTTTCTTAATAACATTTAAATGTTTGCCGGATTTCCCCCAAAATGTCCAGTTTGGAGGGACCATTGCCTGAGCATCTTTTGGGAAAATGTCGTCCAGATCCGTCGGGAGAGTCAAAAATTATTAGCAAAAGAAGTTGGGAAAAATCAATGCAATTAAACAGTTTAACCCTTGGGTGGCTATGGAGGGCGCCTGCTTTTATCAATTGATTAAAGCAGGCAGATTCCATAGGAATCCATTGTAGCATAATAATTTGAAGGCAGCATTTACATTTTGTTTTTTAAAAGGAGAGTAAAAATGAAGAGTAAAGGCAATTTCACCCAGTTCTACTCTTCCCTTTTGAACTCTTTTTTGTAAATGTTTACAATTGCAATCAGGGGACGCAACAGAATGGCAGTACTAATGTTGTTGGTCCCCTGCAAGCAATTAACATTTTTTACAAAATTACCTACTTGGTGCTTTAGCATACATTTTGAAAAGCGTGTTTTAAGATTCTCCCTTCATTGTTTAAATTTACCATGAAATTACAGTGACTTTATCATGAAATGAATGCAAAAAACACGCATTGATGAAATAAAAAGACGGTAGTTTTTCATTTCTGAAAAGTCTCAGTTGCTGTGGTGTACCATGCGAAATAACCACTTGTTTTTTAGACAGGAGCATCCCCTTCTCTGCCAATCAACGAATTTACAACAAACCAAAAAAAGTCGCATCTGCAATGCTTTGTGTTCAACTTGTTTCTTATTTACTGCAAATGAATCCAGTGTTTTTTGCGTAAAGACTGCTCAATTAGAGCACCCTTTTCTTTATGAAAGATGAATGCGAGTAAGCGAAAACAGCTTTTTTTATTGACTTAATAACATTTCAACCGTTTAACACATTTTCCATAAATGGTCCAGTTTGGAAGGGCCGGTGGCAGACACTTTTGTTGAAAATGTCATTCAAATCTATCCAGCGAGACAAAGTTTATTAGCAATATTAGTACCCGGCGAGAGTGAAGCAGAATGCAACACGCATTCTGATTGGCTCTCGCCGGATCCTTACCCGGCCGAGAATCCTTCGATTCTCGGTCGGGATTCCAGCCACCTTGTACTCGGTGGGGGGCGTGGCAGCCCCCCAGCCAATGAGGAGGCTCGAAGCGGGGCCATCCCCGCCACAAGCCTCCCCACGGCAGAGAGGCTGCCTTCGTCCCCCGCCGGGGACTCAGGTAAACTTTATTTTATTTTTATTTTTTTTTCCCTCCCCCCCTCCTACCTCCCCTCCCCAACCCTCTCCACTTACCTGCTTGCTCCTGCGTCCCCGGTGGAGGACGATAGCAGCCATCCCCGCTCCGAGCCTCCCCACGGCTGAGAGGCTGCCTTCGTTCCCCGCCGGGGACTCAGGTAAGCTTTATTTATTTATTTTTTTCTTCCCTCCCCTCCCCACCCCACTCCACTTAACTGCAGTGTGGAGACTCGGAGCGGGGCCATCCCTGCTGCGCGCCTCCACACATTGCTGGAAGCTTCCATCGTCCCCCGCCGAGGACGCAGGTACATTTTTTATTCTCTTCCCCTCCCTCCCAACCCCACTTACCTTCTGCTTCTTTTTCTTTTTCGGGAGCGGATGCGCTGGGAACATTTTTGTTCCCAGTTCGTCTGCTCCCGATGGCCACCATGGAAAGGGAAAACGGACTACGTTTTCTCTTTGCATGGCGGCCATTTTCTTGGCCGTTTCGGGACAGAGAAAAATGCTTTTAGTGCCCCGGTCACGCACATAATGCGGGCCGGGGTACTAATAGCAATATGACCCTCGCGTTGGGAGCATATAACTATGGGCCCGTGGCATTACCTGATTCGGGAATGCCTCCGCCGCTCGGGTCATATTGCTTAAGTATTGCGAAAAAAAATCAATGCAGGTTTTTTCTTAACTATGAGATGCCGACCGCCATTGTATAATATATATGTCTGCAATACAAATTGACGTGAGCCTAAATAACCTCCTATAGGTTTTACAATTGCTTATGCACAGACCACCCTCTGTTTTTAATGGTGCGAAGAACACGCAGTTCTAAACAAAAAGATCAGCAAGACGGTTTAAAGAAGGTATGCCTTTTGTGAAGTTGCTTTGAAAACAATCACAGAAATGCTGAATATGTAGAGTTGTGTGCAGACCTACACGTGCACACACAGCAGCTGTAATCACTGAGTTATTAGCATCTAGTCGACAACCTTTTACAAACAAAAGCATGCATCCAGTACATTCCAGATATATTCAAAGGCATTTATGAGGTCAGAGCAAGGTTCTGCCTTCAAACTTCTCCCACCGCTACAGGCCTGGGTTGACTAGAATGGGCCCAGGATGACCTCCAGAGGTATCACACCAAAGTAGTTTTTCCTGAGTACCCTATGAGCCTGTCCACCTTTGCAAGAGTGTGGGGGGGGGGTGCTGGGGTGATGGGGATTTAGCAAGGACATTTTTGGCTTTGTAAATGAGGACGAATTTAAATAGACAGTGATTTTGCATAAGGATATATCCAACACAATGGCTGTAAGTGGAGAATGGGGGAGGATCGAGTTAAGCTGTAGAGCGTGTGAGTGGCGAAGTTTAGGATTTTGTTTAGTAGAGCAAAAGAATAGAAGGGGAGAACAAGGAGTAAGCTCGAGCAGTAGTCAGGTTTGCAGAGCACAATATTAGGGAAACGAGTTTTAGCTGAGTCATGTGCGAGGTTGGAGTGGATTTCTTAGTGCTGAGAAGGATTGTCCTAGTAGCCGCGCAAGAAGCTGTGATGAACTGTTGGGGTTTGAGTTCACTATCAAAGATGACTCCAAGATTGGGAAACTCAGCTGAAGGAGATGTCTCGGGGGAGAGGAGATGGGAGATGGGAAGGCAGGGTTCGTATTAGAAGCATCTAACAGCAATATTTCAGTTTTGGAAGAGTTCAGCATCAGGCAGCAAAAAGCTATCGAATGACAGATGGTTATGAAACAACTAGAGATGTGTAGAGAGATGTCAGGAGAAAGGAGGGGAGAAAAAGAAGTACTGCGTGTGCCCACAGAGGTGGTATAAAGTCTAAAGACGAATTGGCCAAGGCCAGATCTTTGGGGAAAAACCACAGGTATAGGTTTGGGGTGAGGGGTGATTGGGTTACAGGAGATAGATCATCAGAGAGATAACAGGTCACCCAGTTAAGTGCAGTAACCTTGAAACAAAGAGAAGATCAGGGTGGGTGGGGAGAACGGTGATCAAATGTACGGAAGACTGTGGAGGGATAAAGTAGGAGTATAAGGGACGAGCAGTGAAAATGGTGAGCACTGGTTGGAAATCTTGAGATGGGGAAGTATAGCTTCAGTGGCGTGTTTGCTCTGGAATCCACATTGGAGGGGGTTTGCGCAAAAAGTGACCCTCAAGGTAGCAGATAATGTGGTTGCATACCATCCACTTCAAGACCGGAGTGGTGGAGCAAGAGGGAAACCTGTCTGCAGAAGGAGGGGTTGCTCTCCCTGTTTCCTCTCTGTGCAGATGCCAGATTCCGACGGAGCAGCTGAGGATGCAGCGTCGTGGCGAGTCTGGAGGGAGACTGTTAAGTGAAAAAGTGATTTTGTTTGTGTGCATTCATGTGTGCAAGGATTGTATAAATGTGTGTGTGCATGCATGCAAGGGTGTGCACAAGTGTGTGCATGTGCATGTCAGTGAGGGGCTGTCTGTAAATGCTTACGTATGAAGGAATGCAGTTTGAATGGTGTACATGGGTGTGACTGTGCATGTCAATAACAATGCAGTGTGAATGTTCTGGGTGCTTGTGTGAATGATAGATACACTGTATGAGTGCATGATTGGTGGGTGGATGTGTGTGTCTGAATGTATGTCTGTGAATGTGTTTGTCTGTGTCTATTTGTCTACCTGTGTGTGTGTCTGTGTGTGTCTGTGTGTGTCTGCCTGTGTGTCTAAGGAGGTCACTACAACCCTGGCACTAGGGGGTTAATGGGGCCGGTAGAGCTGCCGGCACCATTAACCCCCTACCGCCTCATTACGAGGGCCGCTCGCGGGACCTGCTAAGGACACCTGGTAAAACCCTGAAGTCGCAGACATTGCCTCATGCAGCATTGCCATAGAAGACTATCCCGGAATTGTTGAATTGCACAGGAGTCTGCAGCAATGTATGTTTGCAATTCAGATTGTTGTGCCGTGTTGGAGCACGGCCATCTGAATTTCCCAGCTGTGTGCAAGTCTGCACTCTGAGACAGCAGTCAGCGGTTCGAGGCCTTACCAATGACAAGTGAGCGCTTTGCAAATGACTCATAACGTTAACACTTTGGGCCTCATTACGACCCAGGCGGTAAGTTACCGCCTGGGTCGTACCTTAACCACCACGTTTACGCCATGGTGGTTGGCGGACTTACCGCCCCATTCCGAGGTCGGCGGGGCGGTAAGTCCCCAATCCCCATTTACCCTTCCCCATTCCCATTTTTGCCCCATAGGGCATAATGGGAGTGGGGAAGGCGTTAATTATGCCACCGTAAATTACGGTGGCGTAATTAACAACATGGTCCCTTAGCGCCATGGATTTTAACACCTGCTAAAAGCAGGTGTTAAATCCGCCATGGCGCTAAGGGACCTCGGAATCTGGCGGTAAGGGTCGGCGCTGTTTACGCTGCCGTAAACCCCTTACCGCCTGGGTCGTAATGAGGCCCAAAATGAATCTATCAAAGGGCTTCAGCAAAGGTCCATTATTCTCCTTTTGAGAAAAAGAAGTTCAATACTTACTTTGTGGTGGTAACTGACATTGAAAGTATTAGACAATTCTTCACAAAAGAAATATTGCCCATTCTCACCGGGCAAAGACAGATTGACCAATCACAATCTGCCTTTCCCAGGCACGATGGTGCTTTCACCTCCCGCGCCGCCGCCATTAAAATTGAAGGCACTAGGTCCCTTTTCGGATTACGGTGGCCATTTTGGAACATGTTTTTCTTGGTAAAACCAGGTATCTTTAGCGGGTCCCGCGAGCGGTCCATCATGCTAACAACGGGCCCATCATTAACGGGCCCATTGTTAGCATGCTCCCCATTCCCATTGATTGAGCCCTATGGGGGCTCAAAGGGGAATGGGGATGCACATGGTCTGGGTTCCCTGAATGGGGAAATACCGGGCCCTCCAAGGTCGGAATGGTCCGGTATTTCCCCATTCAGGGAACCCGGACCCGGCACCTGGTATGGGGGTAGCCATGCCGCTAAAAGCGGCATGACTACCTCCATACTCGGAATGACCCCCAATGTGTGTGTGTGTCTGTGTATTGGTGTGTCTTTGTGTGTGCCTGTGTGCGTCTGTGTGTGTGTGTGTGTGTGTGTGTGTGTGTATTTGTGTGTCTGTGTGTCTATGTATGAGAGTCTGGTGTCCCTGGAAGGACAATCGGAGCATTAACATTTGACAGGCTCATGGCATGCCATGTTTTACTGGTGTTTATGGGAAAAGCAAAGCCAACTTGAGTGTTATTATGTGACAGATGGGTTGTGGGGAGAGTACTGCAATTGGGCTGGCAGAATACTACTGTGACATGAAATGTTGTGCTAGCATTAAGGGCAAAGACAACATGATGAGTACACAGAGGAGGGCATATTTCCTTACTGTGGTCTGATATGATATATAATATGATATTTTATTTATAGCGCGCCCATACACAAGTGTTTCAAGGCACAACGAGGCAAGGAAAAAATGAGACAACAAACTTATGAGGCCCAGTGACATTGAGATCGCGCAACTGCAGGGAGAGGGAACGGGGAAAGTGCAAAGGACAGGGGAGGAGTGGAAAGTGCTGAACAGGATAAAAACAACAACCAGTAGTGTGGCCAGCATGTGGCAAGTGCAAGAATTAAGCACAGACAACTGATGTCTGATAGGTGCAAGTAAGGGGACTGTAAGGTTGCAGAAACAGACCCAAGTGCAAGGGTTGCCAGGGGACAGTGCGGGCATGCAACTGGGTGGGCAGGGACCTGGGCCCGAATTCAGAGGGGAGCCAGGTGCCCAGTGCAGTAACAGAGAGGTCAGCAGGGGAGAGGAAGAGCGAAGGTAGAAGCAAAAAGGAAAGTGTTAAGGTGCTTCCAGAACTGAAGATGGTTCTCCTCAAGTTTCATAGAGGCAGGGAGGCTATTCCAGAGGGAGACCACTGGCGAAAGAAAGAAATCTACCACCACCTCATTGCTTGGAGAAGCGACTGACCCTGAGGAAGTTGGAGGTAGGGAGCAAAGTGCTCGAGTAGGAACGTATTTCCAAAAGGAGAGTTGAAGGTGTTGCGGACCAAGGCCCCAGAAGACCTTGTGGACAATGCAAAGGGTCGTAAACTTAATCCTTGCAGTCACAGGGAGTCAATGCAGAGATTTCAGGGCTGGAGAGATACCATCCCTGGGCTTGAGGCCAAGGACAAGTCTTGCAGTCTTGTTTTTGATGAGTTGCAGAGGGCAGAGAGTAGAGGCAGGCAGATTTATAAAGAGGCTGTTGCAGTAGTCCAGCCCAGAGAGAACCAGAGCTCTAGAGACTGTGAGCTTCTGGGGAAGGTGAGGAAAGGAAGAATACCTCTGAGGAGGTGCAGTTGGTAGTTTGACTTCTTAGAGATGTCAGAGATGTGAGGAGAAAAGGAAAGTGTGGAGTTGAAGATAACCTCAAGGTTCTTAGCCTCACAGGTGGGAGCAGCAAGAGGGCCAAGGGAGGCTGGCCAGAGAGTGACAGGAAAGGAAGGGGAAGGAGTCTGATGAGGAGAATCTCTTTCTTACTGGCATTAAGGCAGAGGTCGTTGGTGGCACACCATTCCTGGATTACAGACAGGCAGTGAGAGATGAAAGAGGGAGACAAGGTCGCAGAGGGGAGCCTGAAAGCGAGCTGAGTGTCATCTGCATAGCACTGAAAGTTGGAGCAGCAATCTGGTGGGCGAGAGGTGTCAGGTATTGGTTGAAAAGGCAGGGAGAGAGATTAGACCCATGGGGAACAGCACAGGCAGAGAGTGAGATAGAAGAAAGGAAGGACCTAAGTTGGACCTGGGAGATTCAATTAGAGAGGAAAGAAATCAACCAGGCCAGTGCCTGATCAGTGATAAGCAGGTTATCATGGAGGCGGTATGGCATTTTTTTTACTGGTGTTAAGATCAAAGGCAACATACATTTTCATACATGGGGCGGGCATTTTTGCAGCCGGCAAGGCAATGTTTTCTTACTGTGGCAATGCATCATGATGTGTGTTTTTATATGAGTGTGGAATTTCTGTAGCCATCAAGGACATGTTTTCTTACTACAGCATGACTTTTTTTTACTGGTATTAAGGAAAAGTGAACAGGAGTATGCTCTTGCATGGGTATACTGGCAGATACTATCAGAGTCAGCATGAACATGTTTTGTTGTAGTATCATTACTGGCATTATGGACAAAGCAAAACATGCAATTTTTCTCATGTGGGATTACTGGCATATATCGGTGCAGCAGAATGGATATGTGCAGGCGCAATCAATATGAACATGTTTTTTCACTTGCCGAGTACTGGCATATAGTGGGCTAAAGCATTGAGAAAATGGGTTGGAAAAAGCTACTGTGCATTGACGGGCACTAAAAGACCTAAAATATGATAAAGAAAAGTTAATTTTAATTAAAAAAACTTAAATTGAGGTTTAAGAATTGCCTAAGGGGACATAAAGCTAGACTGGCCCAATTAAATGCAGAGGCCATGCTGGCAGCGATATCCGCACGAAGCACGTCAGAGGTATGGAAGATTATGAAATCCACTGATACGCCACACACTACCCTAATTAAAAACTCAATGTCTGAGGCAAAGTGGATGCTCCACTTCACCACACTACTTTTGGAAGGTGTAACAGAAGATATAATTACTGTCCCATTGAAGGCCATAAATTGGCCACTGGCCTTTGATCTGCCTGATCAATAGGAGCAGTAAATCTAGGCCCCGCCCCCCCGCCCGCCCTGACGTTCTTAGTAATGCAGTACAGTCCTACGCCAATCGGAACTCTTTGAAAATCAATTGCATATTTTGATGCTAACCACGAAGAGGACGAAGAAAGATCAGCAGTATGAGTGGAGAATTAACGAAGCAGAACTTCCCAAGGCTGATTCTTACAGATATTTGGGATTTAATTTTAACAACAATGGCCGAGATAGAGACAACACACTAATATTGAGAATGAAAGCAGAGGCATTGGCTACTCAGGGTCGATTAATTCATTGGAAGTTTGGCAGATTCTCTACTTTACCAATAATACGATTTTATAAATTAGAGGAAATCCCAACTCTAACATATGGAGGTCAAGTGACGTTAAAAACCCCAAAGACAATGTGGAATATAATTGAAGGGACTTTTTGAGAAAAAGGTACTTTCCTTCCTGCGTGGTTTCCTAATGCAAATTATTTGTTGGGAGTTGGGCCTGTTGTCCCTACAGGCGATTATTAATTGGCAGTCCCTTTCATTATATAGGAAATCTGTAATAGCTGATCCTAATTCGCTCTTTTATATATTCAATGGGACAAATGGTAAAATGGACCCCGCAGGATCACATTGGATGAGGGAGTGTTTTAGGATGCTGATAAAGCAGCAGTGGATACCACTCTGCTGATGGAAAACCCCCAGACAGCGAAAAAAAAAGTAGAAGCAGACTGGATAAAAACCTGTCAAGATTGTTTTAAATATAAAGTTTTAAATAATTTTGAGGGTGAAGTAAAGGCCCTCAATCAACTCCCGAGGTGGCTGAATATCCAAAGCCATGCCTAGTGGCCTTTAGGGTTTTAAGAGGTAATGGGAATTTGAGTTAAGTGGGAAGAGAAAGGTTGTTGTTGCAGATATTGTGCTAATATTCTGCAGCTAGGAACTCTCTTCCACCTACTAGTGGAGTGCTCAGGGTTAAGCGACAAGACAATTCATTGTTTGGGAGTCTTCTTTCAAAAGCATAACATCATGTACTAATGAAGAAAAAGGGCTGAGGCTGCGAAGTGAATATTTCCTGAGCACAACCCTTGCTGTAATAAGATTCTGAGTTGAACCGAGTGTTAGAGCAGAATTTGTTGTCAGCACACCGCAGATCTTTATAACCCAGAGAGGTCACAGGCCAGTTATTGGAAGGAATACTGACTGGCTATCGAATTAGACAAAACAAAGGGCATGTGGTCTGCTACGGATCAAAAGGCTCAACATAGATATTGATGCCAATGGAGGATTGATTTCCGTTGTCCTGACTTACCGTCCTGCAAGCCGGAACGAGGGGATTTATTACTGGCCCATATGCGTGGAGAACTGGGTGGAGCAATTGCTCCCTGCCTGACGTCCTGAAGAAGGTCTGTGACCGAAACACGTGTCGACGTGATCTCTATGAGGGATAGCTGGTGATATTCGAAACCAGCTATATAATGACACCTGATATTATGGACTGGGTCACTAAAGGAAATGTTAACTGAAAATATTTTGGAATAATACAAACTGGTGTTACTATTACACTAGGGTGTTTTATTTATGGATGTTTGAATGTATTTTTGAATGTGGATACGTATGAAGGCATGAATTGATTTAAGATTTTTAATGAAATTTTATGTTAGCAAAATGATTGATTATGTGATGCGTTTTTTCAAATAAATATTTTGATATACATTTAATGTAACCAGTGTCATCCCATTCTACTGATCCACCTTTTTCTGATTATAAGATTTTTAAGGACATTGGTGTTATGATAGGAATGGTTATTAACATATCACAGACCCAAATTAGACCAGTTTGGGGGTTTCTTACTTGACAGTGTGTGATGAGAAACTTAATGCACTGAGAGTTTTTCGGGTATCTTTCATGAGTTTTTCGGGTATCTTTCATAAGTTTCTTATAATTCCTTTTGTGTTTCTGATTTTGTTTTGTGTCTGAGTCACTTTTTAAATGAGTGTATTATGTGATTTGAGTATGATGATTATATTTTAACGCAAATAATTGTTTATACGAAGTATGCTAAGTCGATTGTAATTGAAATGTTTAATGTAGCCAAAGGTTTGGATTTCCAAGCCAAGCGCGTTAATAAAGAAAACATTTGAAAAATTATGAAAATGTGTTGGAAAACGCTCCTGGGCATCTAATGCATCTTTTTTCGTGTCTTACACGAAAAAACGTGTGTAAGATTTGTAGCTTTTATCTAATTTATCACTGAAAGTGTACTGTAAAATACACAATTTTAACCCATTATTTTTTTTAAAAATTGAGGGGCTAGGGGGATAAGGTCCCAGACTCCCCTATGCTCAGTCGCGCCTGTGCTTCCGGGGGAAGAATAGACCCACTTCCGTCTGCAGGCCCAATTTATGGTGGGCGCAACTACTTAAGCTCCAGGCCCCACTAGTGACACAATCCTCTGAGCAGCATGAGAAGTAGGCGGCAAAGTCATCAGCTGAGGGAGAGGAGGATGGAAAGCAGAGAGGCGCAGAGGCTATGAGGGTTCTGGCTAAGAGATGATGTAACGTCAGAGCCCTAGGATGGTTTGGCCTGAGGGCTGTGGTGAGGGCAGGGAGGGAGTCTTTGTAAGCAGTGAGGAGGCTAGCCGAGTGAATATTGCAGTAGCCGCATAGATTATGGTGCATGAATGTCTTCCACTGTGTACCGGCTGGGCTGATCCATGACTGAGGCCGGGGGCAAGATGTAAAATGGAGGAAGCAGGATAGCGGTAGTCAAGAGAGGCGGCAAGCGTATCATTGAACGTGACCTGCTAATGATAGCAGTACCTGCCATCTGATCAGTTATTGAGGGTATGGTAGACCTTTCTAGAACGGAATGGCCTCACCTTACCTGACCATTTGATGCCAATACTTGGCAAATGATGGAGGGTATCTGGGCCTAAGGTACAAGTGCTGGCTTTGCCAATGCTTGTTTATCAACCTGTGGACATTTTTTAAGGACTGGTCACAGTTTTTCTGTGTGCATTTCCCAATATAGAACAGAGCTCTGTGCGGGGTAATGACTAAATAATGAAAGCAGAAAGAGCACTTTCTTCTTGGTGTAATAACCAGCTTAGCAGGGATTGTCCAAATTGGTAATGACACTGGCCCAGTCCTACCAGCCTTCCACAGACACTGACCCATTCATAAGCCTACATCTACTCCCCCAGCCCAGCCCGCCCCTGTGTCTCCATATGAAAGGGGGCTCCTGCATCCAACGCCTGCGTCGGCCAGCACCACCCTCCCTTCCTCCAGGAACAGTTTGTACTTTTGCAGAAAGTTGCTTTCTGCACATCTGGAACAGTTCAGCAGTAACCGAATCCGGGCCTGGAGAGCGCTCTTCGGTTACAGTCCTGACAGCAGCTGATGTCCAAACAAGAGAGAAGAAAAAGAGGTCTTTTTGTTTCCACGGCGGAAACTGTTGTATTTCAGGGGAGATTTCTATCACTAGGGGTTCTTCGCAGAAGACACATCTTCACGTGTTTTCATTGCCATTCCCGGTGCTTGTAATAACCATGATATACCGTTTGTGTATAGTGCCTCATGCTCCATTCCTCCCACTTCTAAACACTGTAATAAGACTTGCTATTATTGCCCAATTTAATTGTACTAAATGTATTGGCTTCTGAAGGATGGTGGGCTGCATTGGCCATGTCGGGATGCAAACATGTGTCCTGCAGGCCATATATGTCTGTTTGGGTCGAACGCTTATTTCTCTCAGCTATCTGCCTACCGCATGAAGAGGGAAGTATTGCTGGTAGGAAATGGTCGGCCGGCAGTAACTGGACATGGGACTCCTTATTGACCAGTACGCTGTGTTTTGGCGCAGCCAATTCGGCACCGACTGTTTTGGCGGAGATCACACTCAGGCACACCCACTTGGCCTCAGCCAACTGGGCGCAGGGAGCTGCCCGTGCTTGGATTGCACTTGAATCAGTAATATCCCGGCGCAGAGACCTATCTCCGACAGGATATTACTGTTTCCTCAAATATATTTTCACCGAAGCCCCAATAAATGCAGTGCTTTATTTGTTCTTAGGCTTACTGCCATCAACAACTCACTCACATTGACTGCAACTCCACGCATCCTTAATGCCACTACTCGGCTACACGAGTATCCACAACTAGCAACTGACATAGTCCATAGTGACAAAGAACCTGAAGTCGCAGACATTGCCATAGAAGACCATCCCAGAATTGTTGAATTGCACAGGAGTCTGCTGCAATGTATGTTTGCAATTCAGATTGTTGTGCTGTGTTTGAGCACGGCTGCCTGAATTTCCCAGCTGTGTGCAAGTCTGCACTTCGAGACAGCAGCCAGCGGTTCGAGGCCTTACCAATGTCAAGTGAGCGCTTTGCAAATGACTCATAACGTTAACACATTGAATCTATCAAAGGGTTTCGGCGAAGGTCCATTATTCTCCGTTTGAGAAAAAGAAGTTCAAAACTTACTGTGTGGTGGTAGCCGACATTGAAAGTATCAGAGAATTCTTCACAAAATAAATATTTCCCATTCGCACCGGGCAAAGACAGATTGACCAATCACAATCTGCCTTTCCCAGGCACAATTGTGCTTTCACTACCCGCACCGCCGGCACTAGGTCACTTTTCGGATTACGGTGGCCATTTTGGAACATGTTTTTCTTGGTAGCCGTCACGTCTGTTTTCCATTTTGATGTCAGCAGCATTTTTTTTTCTTGGACGGGTGATGGGCTCATGCTGAACTGATCTCCCATTGGACGAAAAAAAAGAAAACTATCCTTACCTCGGTAAATCCTGGGGTACGAATTGCTTTCACGCCCTAGCAGGGGGGCGGGCATGAGCTTTAACAGCCCGCAGCCTGAGCTGAGCCATTAAAGCCCATGTCTGCCCCCCTGCGAGGGTGTGAAAGCAATATCAATGCCTACTAATCATAAGAGCTCCCACAGCCCTTCATCAAGATAAGGGACTCCAAAATCCAGGCACTGACTCCCACTGTGTGTACGCACATTGTGGTACCCAAGCTTAGTTATGTTTTACTTGTAGATTTTTATACCAATGTATGAATGATGCCTTCAATTGAGACTAAGGGCCTCATTACGACTTTGGAGGTAGCCATGCCCTTAATAAAGGCATGGCTGCCTTCAAAATCGGGTCCGGGTTCCATGAATGGGGAATTACCGGGCCATTCTGAGTATGGAGGGCCCGGTAATTCCTCCTTCAGGGACCCCGGGCCCGGACCTTCCCCATTCCCATTTGAGCCCCCATAGGGCTCAATGGGAATGGGTGCGGGAGCTAACAACGGGCCGATTACGATCGCCCTGTTGTTAGCTCCCTGGTCCCCTCGCGTGACCCGCTGTGGACGTCTGGTAAAACCAGACGTCCACAGCGGGTCCTGCAAGGGAACCTCGTAATATTGTGGACTGGGTTTAACGAGGTCGCCACCATTAGCGTCACCCGTTAACCCATTCCGCAATACTTATAATGAGGCCCTATGACTGACTTTGCTTCAGTTTCTTCTTCTTTTGTTCCGTCTATTCTGGTATTAACATTGATACTGGTATTGTATTTTTTTTATATTTTAGACTAAGAAACAGTTTTTAAAAAACGGCCATCATCAGCTTCTAAGGTTTCAAACAGAAGATTAAAATGCTGTCAGAATGTACGGATGGCTTGACTACTTCAAAGCAGCTTGAAAACATTTGCACCTGTCAAATTTTCACCCAGTGCAAGTTATATAAAAGATATTTACTTTTATGATTTGGCACCAACAGACCCTGAACCAAATGTCAGGTAAAGTTGACTATCTGAGCAAGCTTCACCACAATGAGCAAAGCACCATCAAAAGTATAATTATAGTCTTCCATGCCTTACGTAAAATGCGCTTTTGACATAAAATGGCCCAGTGGCCAAACCTTGTATGTATTTTTAATTTTTAATTAAGCAATAATCCCTGAGCGGGGGCGGATTACTGAGTCGTGTACTGCCCCAGGGCCCATAGTTACCTGCCCGAACAAAGGTCCCGGGGCATTACCTGACTCAGTTATGTCCCCCCCTGGCGAGGGGATTATTGCTATTAATACCTTGGCCTGTTGGACCAGGATACTAAAAGCAATTTTCATGGTTGCGTGTTTCGCAACGGAGAGAAAGAAAATGGCCACCAAAGACGGGAGAATGTAGTCCGTTTTCCCTTTACATGGCAGCCATTAGAAATAGTTAAAAAAGTAACCAAACAAAATGGCCACCATGAAAGGGAGAACTGACTACATGCAGTCCCTTCTCCCTTTAAATGGCAGCCATTCAAAAAATAGAAAAAATGTAAACAAAAAAATGGCCACCATGGAAAGAAGAAGGGACTACATGTAGTCCATTCTTCCTTTCCATGGCAGCGTGTCGCTGATTGGGGGCGGATGCACTTTAAGAAGAAGTGTTTACAGCACGTCCACTTCCGAGGAGGAGCCAAAAAAGAGGTAAGTGGAGGGATTGGGGTGGGGGAAAGTGAAATCTTTGTCGGACAGGCAGGAGGGGAGTGGGAAGCAGAACACTTACCCGATTCCCCAGTGAAGGGAGATGGCGGCCGCCAGCCCTGAGGAGGCGCAGGCTGGCAGGATTACCGCCTGATAATGACTACGTTCTGAGCCTCCCCATTAGCTGGGATGCCACCACACCCTCCTCGCTGGGTACTAATACTAGCTATGTCACTACGGGTTGGCTGTGCATCAATGTGCCACAAATGATCAGACCCCAGTCAATAATGTATTTTATATGCGTCAAACATTCCCACACACGACTTTCATTATTTATTATCATGTCCCAGATGATGTCCTAAATACCTTAATTTTGTTCATACTGCCTAGGCTCAACCAGAACATGACTGGTCTATGCTGTGCTTTGTACTGTAGTGGGCAAATACCTAGTTGCAAATAGACTGGGAGTGTTAGGACATTTTTAGGTAAAAAGAAAAAAACTTTTGAGAAAGCTTATTTCCGTAAAATCCAGAATCCCACACCCACAAAGCCCCCAGAGCTCAGCCCAAAATAGGGCTGTAGAGCGTGATTGAGTTCTCAGTTCATTTCTAGAACATGTGAGATTGCTCTGTTTTTAAATCTTGTTGAAAATGCCACCAAAGCTCCAATTCTTTGGGTAACTGAAACTTTTCATGGTGCCACATGCTGTTGCCAGGAACCATCTGATTTATAATGATTCCCAGCTAATCCAAATAGAGTACTTGATGGATTACAGCATTATTGAGATAAGAACTACATTTTAAAACATCAGATGAGTTACAGACCACTGAGACATTTTTGGCAGTATTTCCCCTAAGAGAGGATTCTTTACAGAACTGCTCCAGTTTTCCCAATTGCCTTGTAGAGAAGCAGGTGGACGCATTTTCCCTAGCTCCCGCTCCTTCACCGCCGTCATACTGGAACAGCAGTAGAAGGGGCCTATATGGGACTCCATTTGTTATGCCTATACCGCATCGAGTGTACACAAGATGATATGCATTCAGACAACCGTATCGAATATACCTTCGCAATGAAAGTGTGGAAGGATGTCATGTGGAAAGATGTCTGCACGCACCATTGGACATCATGGAGCACTGAGTGAAATCTGACGAGGGCAGAGTGATGTCATAAAGAAGCTATACAAGGACATACTGAAATGATATAAAATACTGACGAGTGACGATGTAACTGAAGTGATAAGAGAAACATGTACAAAATGATAAAGCAATCATGAATGTAAAAGAAGACAAAGTAACTTGCTGACCAATAAGTGTAAATACAAAGCAATGTAAGGTAGATGAGATACAACGAAGCTTGCTGTAGAGGAAAATATAATGTGGCTAGGACGGCCATAATTGGAAAATGGACACTGGCTTGTGTTAAGATTCAATTCACCTCAGAAACAGATCAGGGTTGCAGAGTCAGGAGATGCTGCAAGAACAGCTTTGTGTGCAAAACAAAGAGGAGTCTATGTTGACTTGGGATAAAGGATGCTATTTTTAACGAATAGCTGCAAAGCACGAAGGGAGGCAGATGGCTAAGCCATGGAGGAGACATATTTCTCTTAGATTAAAGAAGAAGAAAACATCTGCAAAAGCCATGTATTGGACAATTAAAAGTGTAGAAAGTCCATACATGGTAGAGTGAGCAAGCCTCTAGAGGCCAAGAAGAGCAATGACACTCAATATAATTAAATCAAATAGCAGTAAACAAAGAGGCTGACATTGACACATTCGTGATCTCTTCACATGTGACTCAGAAGTCGAAAACTAGGGCTATTCATTAAACCTCAGATGAAGAAGGTGATGTGCTTATACTCCCTCGAATGTCCCAGAACAGAGAGCAGGCAAAAAGCTCAACTACATGGACTGATTGAGAAAGTGGGCAGTAATCTGACATGATTCAAGCACCTGGGTTCTGTTTAGTTTACGTGCTGCTAGCCAAGATGAAAGTCCAAGGTTGGATGAGAATGCCATCCAATCAGTGGGTCTATTGGGCAACTTGCTATACAATGTTGCATAGATCAATCTGCTATTATTTTGTTCGCTATAATCTGTATTATACATATTTAGAGGTCATTCGAGGCATGTTTTACAGTTAAAAGACAGCCAATGAAGTACTGAGCCCTAAAAATTCGATAAGTAGACATGTTCCCCTAACCAATCCCTCCTGCTAATACCTTGTATGGTTTGCCATGTAGGATGAATTCATAGATGAGACATTTTGGGGTATAAGAGCTCTGCGTAATCACGTTTGTGTGTGAGTGTGCAAGCATCCATCCGATGTCTGCCAATTGACCCCGATGTATTAAATTGAATATAAAGCAGTGCTTTGGCATATTCTATGAGTCTGTGCAGTTATTTGGCCTGAGATCTTTATTGGTAATTCCATCTAGCACAAGAGACGCTTCAAGGTGCTTGAGCACATGTTGGTAGCAGTGCGGATGGTTCAGGTCTAATTGACCGAGGCCCAGATCAAAATCTTCAGACTTTTGGCTGCTCCCGCCATTTGCCAGATGACCGCTGGGCTTCCTGCGGAGAACAGCGTGCAACATAACATGTGTAAAAAGATAAGGTTGGCAGGTCCCCCTTTGATGAAACTCCAGTCCGGTCCTCGCAGGTGACCTGTGGATAGAAGATGAACTGGTCAGTTGAGGGAGAGTCGATGCCGAGAGACTCGAGCTGAGCCACGATGTAAGTAGAACATTGAAAGTGGCAATAATAGGGGGCGGGACTGTGTTGTAAATAATATATATAGAAGTAACAGGATTTGGGGGGATTATAAAGAAGAGAAGTAGATACCTCGATTCAAGGTTCCAAGGGGACAGAAGTGTAAACACTAAAAAGACTAGTGGTGTTAAGGATACCTGAGGCAAGGCCAACAAGAAGAGTGTGTATCAAGCTCCAAGATGGGGCAAAAATGAGATGAGATACATTTACTAAAGATAGTAAAGGAAGGCGTACACAGAAAATGTAAGAAGTGCGCATGTGTGGGGTTATGAATATGTCAGTTGAAAGCTTTGATTGTGTTTAAACTAGTAGATATAAAATGATAGTGAAAGATAAGCTGATTGTTAGATTTTTTTTATCAAGAGATTGACATCAATCAGATGGATACAAATCTAAGGAAAATAATCAATGAATAAAGGAAGAATTCTTAAAATATCAACGATAAAACTAGATTTTAAGAATTGATAGAAAGTGTAAACGAGGGAACAAAAAGAACATCATTGTGTAGAGTTTTAAAAAGTGGATAAACCATTTAGATTTTCGGATAGTTAAGCAGCAATTGATGGTGCCTGCTCATATTGATCAGTGTGGTATTGCAAACTTAAAGAGAAGAATAAAACATCGGGTAAATACAGACAGTTGAAATCGACTCATCGCCATGGGGAACACTCCTCTTCTACACTTATGTAGGACATTCCCAAGATAGACAGCTAAGTTAAGGAAATATCATTCAGAATCGGTCTGAGGTACGACTAATAGGACACTGATGCCGGGGCCTCAAGATGATTAGTTGTCAATAGTGACATATGACAACATATTTACATTCTACATATAAAGGAACAGGTTGGCTGTTTTAGAGCTATGGAAGATGTACCAGAGTGAGAAAGAAGATCCAACTGAGAAGGCGTGGAGGCTTAATCAGCTTAAAGGGGAGGGTAAAAAGCCTTCAGCTCCCCTTTTCCTGCTGAAAACGGGTAGGCACAGAGGAGAAGGGATTTTATTCTTTAAAGGAATTGAAAGCAGCGGTGGGGTACGTTAATCCAACATATGGCCCCCTGCTTATAACAGCAAGGACAATGCAGAAGAGAGCAGAAGCAGAGAACACAAATATATCTCGACACGCAGTGAAAGTTAAAAGCGTGATGAGAGGAAAGATAGGCAAGATAGACTGACGGAGATATAGAAAGAAGCAAAAAGAAATAAAGGACAAAGCTAAGGGAATAACAACAGTACAGAACAAATGGATGGGAGGAGAGCTATTACTCAAGCTGGATGATAAGGCCATTGATGGGGTTCGAGAAATACAAGAGATAGAAGAGTGGGAAAAGAAAGAGAAGGAAGAAGAGAGAGCATATAAAGAAGAGAAAGAAAGAGAATGTAAGCAAAGGGAAGAATGAAGAAGGTACAAGGCAAAGAAAGAAAAGGAAAGTCTAGAAGAGAAGAGGTGAGAGGAGGTAAATGCGCAAAGAATGAAAGAACATAGGTTACACAGAAGGAAAGAGGAAGAGGAATTAAGGGAGATGAGGAGAAGGGAAGAAGAAATGAACAGAAGTAGGGGACTAAAAGATGAAGAGCTATAGTATCTTTGTCCTTGAAGAATAGCGCTGATCGAGGCACAAGAACGACCTGAGGAAGAGAGAGGGTCACAACAGTCTTGCAGGGAGCTGCAAGGGGTACAAAGAATACCATCATGGGCTGATGTGCAAGATACATAAGACATCAAAGAAAGACCTGGGAATTTATATAGGCACATGAGAGATAAAGAACAGCATAAAACTGAAGAGAATGTAGAAGGATCTCTTTGAGGGAACTAGGAGGTAGGTCAGATGACATCATAACAGGCAAGCACAGAATGCTGTCTTAAAGTAGACTAGATCTTGATGATGCGGAAAAAGATATCAGTCATAACAAGCTGTCCATAATAATGTCAGATGAAGAAAGGGAACAAGAACGAAAGAGCGCAGAGGGAGAGCGCATGCAGATTTTCAAATGAATTGAATGTCGAAAAGGGGTAAAATGGTCAGATTTAGAGGACCCTAAAGAAAGAACGCCAGAAGCGACACCATATACTAAGCGACCACAAGCACAATCGCGCAATGCAGGGGATATATCCCCACCTTATGTTAGCAGATTAAGGGCATTACCATGACAGAGACAAATGGGCGAGACTAGCCCCACCTGGAAGAGAAGAAGTGTAGACAGGTATGATTATGTAACAGGATTTTCACAATTCCCATTATTAGAGAAAGGGGGAGGACGACCACAATATATATAGTGGCCACAGATAGATAAAGAATATTTACAATGTAAAATCCCAAGTTTAACTTCTGGTGCGGGAAAATGGATTTATGAGTTATAGAGAATGACATCAGGAATGGCGTTAGCTATATGTGACATAAAAGGCTTTCTAGCAGCTATTATAAGGGAGGGAGCTGACAACATTTGGAAGTGAGCAGGATACAGAGTTGGGACTGCACATAACACAACACATGATGGAGCATCATTTAATGATTGCAGAGCAGATGTATGATGGGCACTCAGATGTCAATACCCTGATAAATCAGGCATGGGTGAGATTATGACTAGGAAAATGGGGGGGATGAAGACCCTCTTGCTTATATTCAAGATATTCAAGAACGCTAGCGCCTTGAGCCGCATGAACCGTGGAATAAAACAGCAACTGAATAAACAGATGGGAAACCATGGCCAGAAATACAATTGACGATCATGCATCATTGCCGATTAATGCAGAAGAAAAATAAGAAGAAAGCCGAGAGTAGAAAGCAGGATGCAGAAGTTAGTCCAGAAAAAGTTGTCAAAAATAGCCATAGAGGGAGCCGTATTGACAAGTAATGAAGGCGGGGTGACGCAGAAGATGTAATCAGTGCAGCAAAACAATGTAGTGTATCCCACAGATCAGAGTGGGTACCATTTTTGGCCATGGGGAAGAGGAAATGGGCCTAGAGGAGGAGGCCGAGGTGGATTGCAAAGCCCTCAGGGAAGAAGCGGATTTAATGGCAAACAGCCATAACAATGCTATATTTGCAGAAGAACAGGACACATAGCCAGAACATGTAGAAGGAGAGGAGACATGCAGCAAAATTGGCAAGCTCCAAGAGGGGGGATGGGCTATGCTCCGCAATAGAACCACAGGAATATTATGCCCAAGATCACATGCACGTTAAGACATATAGGCTGCAAATGCAGCAAGTGCCATTACAAATGCAATCACCACAAGGGCAATCACAGCAAGTGCCCATGCAAGCACAACAGGTACAAACTCAGCAAACACAGACACAGCAGGCTATAGTGGCACAATGGAATATGACTACAGGAGCAGCGTTCACTGCTGGCCCCAGGTCATTATGAATTCACAGCCAGACCCCGGTCCTGCACAAGTCGAATCCCACGTGCTCCGACTGAACACCTGCTCACTCCGGCGCGTGCCACGCCACCAATCACCAACAGGCAGCACGGGCCGAAGGAGCTCTTAAATAGCAGTTGGCTGTACCTGCCTCCTTTTGGGCAACTGCCACCAAAAGGTTTATGGGAAGTGTCATTTTTCCCCTTTTCCAGAAAGACCTTTTTCCCCTACATTACTCTCTCCTCTAAGGCCCTTCCCTGGACTGGCTTTTTCCGGATGCTTCCGATGAAATTGTCTTACCAACCGGTCTGCATGTACCTCCTCAGCTGGCTCCCAAGAGTCATCTTCTGGGCCATACCCCACCCAGGATATGAGATACCAGAGTCGTACACCTCGCTTCGTGGATTCCAAAATATTCCACACTTTGATTTCCTCCTGACCATCCTTCATTACACCTGGGACCTTTTTTGTCACCACACCAGGAGCTGCAGGTTTATTCAGAGAGATGTGGAACAGTAGATGAATCTTCATATGCGTAGGCAATCATAATTGTACTGCTGTATCAGAGACACACTTCACTACAGTGTAAGGCCCTATGAAGCGGGGCAACAATTTTGCGTGACCCAAACAGTTTAATATGCTGAGTGGATAACCACACTCGATCTCCAACCACATATTTAGGACTACAACGTCTTCTGCGATCAGCTTGTTTCTTATACTTCACCTTAGCCTTATCCAGATTTTGGCATGCCCGCTCTTGTATCTCCAGAATCTCTTGCATGCGGTCAGCTACCGCTGGGATCTTATCAAACCTGGGCACCACTTCTGGTAACATTTGACAATCTTGGCCATACACACAAAAATGAGGAGACAGACATAGGGAGTCATGTTTGGCATTATTGTAACAGAATTCTGCCAACCAGAGTGACCGAACCCATGAGGACTTGCCCTCCGCCTAAAAACATCGCAAATATTGCTCCATGGTTTGGTTTACTCTCTCTGTTTGTCCATCTGTTTGTGGGTGATAACTAGTGGACAATGCGCAAGAGATTCTGAGTATTTTGCAAAAGGCACGCCAAAACCGGGAGGTGAATTGTGACCCCCGATCTGACACCATCATCCTTGGTAACCCTTGCAGTCTCACTATGCGCTGTAAGAAGAACTCAGCCAATACACCAGCACTTGGTATTCCTTCACATGGTATAAAATTAGTCTGCTTGGTCAGACAGTCCACTACCACTAAGATAGTATCATAGTCCTTATCCTTGGGCAATTCGGTCACAAAGTCCATAGAAACACATGCCCAAGGTTCCGTAGAAGTGGCTAATGGTTGCAACAGTCCTGCCTTTTTCACATGATCTGCCTTAGATCATACACAAATTTCACATCTTGTCACATATTCTTGTACTTGGGAAGCCCATCCCTCCCACCAAAAATATAGTTGCGCCATCTCCTGTGTCTTCCTTACACCCCCATTTCCTGCCATATGTGAATAGTGAAACCAGAACAATGCCTTCTTTCTTTCTGCATCATTTGGAAGAAACAACTTCCGCCCGCATGATAAGGTAGACCCTTTCGTATCACTCTGGCCTTCCCTTTCTGCACCCACTCTGTCCACTCCTCCTTGGGTAACCCCTTACATACTTTCACAAACACCACCTGTGTAAGTGCCTCAACAAACCTTTCCGCTGGAATGATACTCCTTGCCTCCTGACCTTGCCCACCTAGATTCTCTTGCCGGGAGAGAGCATCAGCCTTGCCATTACTCCGACCCGGTCTGTAGGTTACCGTAAAATCAAACTCCTCAAAGCATTCGGCCCATCTCAGTTGCCGCAAACTGAATGTCCGGGCTGATCTTAAGTATTGTAGGATATCAAGCCCGCATAAGATAATGATGTCATTCTAGGAAAGCCTCCCTAATGGCCAAACGCTCCTTATCCATTATAGCACAGTTTTTTTCACATGCTGTCAATTTTCGAGAAAAATATGCTACAGGATGTAACACACCTTCCTCGTCGGCTTGTGACTGGAGGGCCCCCACTGGCAAATTAGAAGCATCTGTCTGAACCTGAAACTGTTTCTCCAATCTAGGTTGACAAAGAATCGGAGCTTCATTGAAGGCAGTTTTTAATCCCTCAAAAGCGTCATCAGCCTCCTGATCCCACTGAAACTTGGACGCCTTCTTCAATATTCTAGTAATGGGTGTGATAATTGTGGAAAAACTATGAATAAACCTTCAACAGAATTTGGCAAAACCCAGAAATGATTGAATATCTTTTACACACTGAGGTGCCGGCCACTTGGTCACTGCCTGCACCTTCTTCTCATCCATAACCATCCCAGAAAACAAATGATACTCCTGCAAACGAGTCAGTACTGCTTTGACATGCTTGACATGCTGTTCCTCATTTTCCAGAAAAATTAAAATGTCATCTATGTGCACAATCACAAATAAATTCAAATATTCTCATAAACCTTCTTGCATAAAATGTTGGAAAGCAGCAGGGGCATTGCATAACCCAAAGGGCATTACCAAGTATTCATATGAACCAAATGTTGTCCTGAACGCCGTCTTCCACTCATCATCTTCCTTCAATCTGATGAGATGATACATGCCCCTCAAATTCAATTTAGTGTAAATGGTTGCCATCTTAACCTGATCCAACAATACAGAAATTAAAGGTAGTGGGAACCGGTTCTTAATGGTTACTCTATTTAATGCCCTATAATCAATGCAAGTCCTTAACATGGCCTCCTTCTTTGGCATGAAAAACAAAGGAGATGAAACTGGTGACTTAGATGGTCTGATGAACCCACAGGCTAACATCTCATCTAAATATGTTCTCAGATGTTGTGTCTCTTTCTCAGATGAGGCATACACTCAGCTGCAAGGTAACTTTGCCTGCAGCTCTAGCTCAATCACACAATTGAAAGGCCTATAGGGTGTTAACTGAGTTGCCCCTCCCTTGTCAAAAACCTCAGCAAATTCTTGATACATTTCTGGCACAGAAGTAACCACCGCCCCAACCTGCACCTGCTGATTAACTCCTTCAACCAAAAAGGCAGTTGGTCCCCCTATACCCATCAAATGTGATGCACACTGTTCCTTCTTGAAAGTTAAAGTTCTTCCTTGCCAATCTATGTAAGGATTGTGTGCCACTAACCAGGGCATACCCAAAATCACCCCGAATTGTGGAGCTGCAATTAAATCGAATGTGATGCCCTCTTCATGCCCCTCACCACACCACATCAACACCTCCTGAGTCTGAGTGGTGATAGGACCAGATGTTAAACAAGACCCATCTACTGCCTGCACCAACTCCTTCTCCTTCTTGATTCTGGTGGCAATTCCTAACTTGGTAGCCAACACAATGTCCATGAAATTTCCCGTGGTACCAGAATCCACCATTGCTGACACCATCTGTTTACTATTTGCAAAAACCAAAGACACCAATAAATATATATGAGGGGCCTTGATCTGCATAGTGTTTGCCACCACTAAAGGGAACTCTGCCTCCTGCTGGCTCAATATGGTTGTTCTCCCACTTCCGAGTCCTATCTTTTCCCGCCTCCGCCTTCTTTTTTCCCCCACCTTGTGCGGGAGTGTTGGGACAGTTCCGGATAAAATGCCCAGATTGCCCACAATACAAGCATAAATTGTTGGACTTTCTTTTCTCCTTTTCTCCTGCCATTAAGGGACCCCAGACAATTCCAATCTGCATGGGCTTCCCCAGATCCCCACCTAACCTGCCTCCTCCTTCCTTGCTCCTATCGATACGCACAGGGCACTCCATCCGTTCGCCTTTTTTCACCCTTGCGCTCCCCCAGCCTATGGTCCAACCTCAGGGCTAAATCAATTAAGGAACTGCATGTCTCCGGCTGAGGTTCTACATGAGCTATTGCATCCTTAAATTCATCTTTTATTCCTTGGTAAAATAACACAGCTAGTTTCCAGCCATGCTGTTTCCACTACCAGATGATTAAATTATGGCACATATATTACTAAGTCTTTCGTATCTTGCCTCAAAGCTAGTAGTTCCTTAGCCTGAGACAAAGACACATTTCTTCGGATCAAACAATCCCGCAAACTCCACTGAAAACCCCGCCCAGTCATACAAGATTGGCTCGTCTTTTTGTACCAACGGAATTGGCCATGCTTCGGCATCCCCCGTAAGATACGAAATAATAAAAGCTGTTCGAGCTTGGGCGGACTCAAAGGCTGTAGGTTTGATAGAAAGTGTAACTTGCATTGTGTTAGAAATGTAGAGAACTTCCTAGGATCCCCTGCAAACCTCTCTGGGGCTGCCAATGGAACCCAAATGTTTGTTGCACCACCACGGTACTGGACCTGCTAGAAGACCCAGCTGATAATGGTGCAGCTGCCTCCCCATGCAGAGGTGTTCCTTGAGCAACCAAACCACTAACTGACTAGACTGAATCAATTCTGTCTGAATATACTGCAAGGCCTTTCAGAACTAGGGGACTCCATTTGGCTCGGGTGGCTTAATTAACCCAATTTGGGGTTGGTGATTATGTCACATGCTTGAGTATACACAACTCTTTCCTAGCCACAGAAGCCAAATGTTGTGACCCCTCCATTCTTGGTTGGCACAGGCTCTTGATTGTATAAAACACAGGCACCCTGAGGCAGCCTAAGGAGGGTAGTGGGTTAGGGAGAGGTTGTGGATAGGGAGGGGGTGTTTAGGATACCCGGAAAAAGGGAATTGGATAACATACTAAACATCTAACATGTAGCATAACTTGTTTTTACTTCCGAACTCTTACAGTTAGTATTCTTCTTATTTAAAATACCAGCTCTCCACCCTGCCCTGGTGAGGATTTCCTGACGTAGCCACAGACATAAGCACATGAAACATAGATGGGTTGCAACATAACACTTAAAACTCCATACTCCTGTACCAAGAAGGATTATTTTCAGGCAAGTACTTCTTACTTAGTAATGCCCCCAACATGTGCATTGCGCTCCTACTGCGGCACTTAAACATTCTGTTAATACATAACTTGACTTAGCACATAATGAACTTGTACAACATGAAATGAAACAAGAATTGCCACAAACAAACATAGCGTTACTTCACAATATGCTCAGATCTTTGCCTTCACCCTCGAGGTTTTCTTAACAGTCCATGGCACACCCGCGTTAGCCTACCACGTGGCCCAAGTAGCAGAGGGTAACCACGTGCGTTTCCTAACCGCTCACTAAATAGCACAATAATGCGCTAGTTCATAATAAATCTGCACCCTTAAATAGAACCGTTGTGCATTAGTTCAATGCAAGTCTGCACACTTAATTGAAATGTTGTGCGCTAACTCATAGCAAGTTCACTGACCCGGCAAATGCATTCCAGCAACACTTTCACAAGTCGCCACATCAATTACCACACACATTCATGCCAACACTTAACTCAGGCCTGGGGGGGCTAGCTGGCACCTCCCCAGGCAGTGATTCTCCTGCAGTGTACGGACTCCTGCCGCGCTGTGCGTCGCTCCCCGGGGTGAGCTGCCTCGTGTCGCCACGTTCACCACCGGGCCCGGGTCATTATGAATTCACTGCCAGACCCACATCCTGCACAGGACGATGCACACTTGCTCCGACTGAACACCTGCTCCCTCCAGCCCATGCCACACCAACAATCACCAACAAACAGCACAGGCCGAAGGAGCTCATAAATAGTAGTTGGCTGCACCTGCCTCCTTCCAGCAACTACTGCCAAAAGGTTAATGGGAAGTGGAGTTTTTTCCCCTTTCTTGCACCAAACATTCCTAATGAATGCCTTTTACAGCCCAGCAAGCCCTTTTCCTTACAGAGAGGAGAATGTGGTTGAGGACTAGACCAGAGGGGGGAATGTAGAGGAGCAAGTGGACGCATCCCTAACTCCCATCACTCACCACCGTCATACTGTAACAGCAAGAGAAGGGCCCTATGTGGGATTCCATGCATTATGCCTATACTGCATCAAGTGTACGAGAGATGATATGCACTCAGACAACCGTATCGAATGTACCCTCACACTGAAAGTGTGGAAGGATGTCACTCGCTGTGATTGGATTCTCCTACCCAACACGGACGAGGACCACATTTCTCAACAAGCTCTCTGTGTTGCGTACCCGCAATGTCATCGGGCCGCGACACAGGCTATAACTGGTCCGCGTCAGTGCAGCCAGTTACAGGAAATAATTATTATGCTTCAGTGCAGGCCACGTTGAACAAGAGCAGCTACTAAGACCTATACTACGTTAAAATGTGTTAGAATGTTTTAAGTTGGTTTCAAGTGATTTTAGGTGAATGAATATTGACTGAGATTGGTTGAAATTGATTTATGCTTACATTATAACTTTTACTGAAATCTAAATTTAAATGTGAGGAGTTGCATTGAAGTGCTTTTTGTTGCAATACGGCATCTTATAGTATTGAAACGCTAGCCTGTTTCTGCCTGGTCTGCAGTCGGCAGGAACCGCTGCCGTTCATAGCACAATGCTGCCCCCCCTTACCTCAGGGACAGAATAATAAGAAAAACTTCTGCACGACCAACCAGAACAGCCGACTCCTTCTGCCTCCAAACCCCAAGATTCCAACTAAAAAAACAGGTGGCAATAGCTTCCCTGTGGAAGCAGCTCAGTACTGGAACGCCTTACCAGTTGAACTAAGAAGGGACCAGTCCTACAATAACTTCAGGCACCATACCCGCACCTGGCTCCGACGCAATGACCATTGAAACCTGAGACCTTGTGCATTGTGTTCTGATGCCACATGTACCCATCCACTCTCACATGTAAAATGTACATAATGTACTTACTGTTGATAATATGTTACCCTCTACTCTCTACATGTAATTATAAAGAATGTATATAATGTAATGACTGCATATAACATATGATACCAATAACCTGTAATGTGTAATCTGCAACCTGTAACCAAGTTCTAAGTAATCCTGTTATTCTGCGCGCCCAGCTACCCGAGGGTTTTCTGGCGCCCTATAAATAAATAAACAAACAAACGTTTCAGGTATTCTCTTTTGAAATTTTTGTAAATCAAGCCTAATTAAGGTCTGACTTACATGATGATTCACTTTGTATTCAGTGCCACTGAATTGAAAGTTCTGGATAACTCTCTGGGCAGTATTACACTAAGGGCATTAAATAAAATTAGAAATTAGCAGATTTTTAAACCTTTACTGCAACTTCTCCAATGTAAAAATACAACAATGAACAATTTTCAAGCAGCACTAGTGAATGCCAGATCTGCTGTGGCACATACTTTTGAAATTGCGGAACTCATTTATCTTCATGCTCTAGATATAAAACTAATTACAGAAAGATGGTTTTCTGAGTCCTCCCCCAGCATATTTCATGAGCTGGTTCCGGGTGGTTATTTGATTAAACACATCAATACTAGCGTACAGACCCCCTGCACCATGCAAACAATTTCTAGAAAATGTAGATGCTTTTCTTAGTGGTGAAGGGAGTAAGTATAAAGAGTTGCTCTTGGTGGGTGACTGGAATATATGGCTGGATGAATACACAAAACCAGATTCTAGAGAACTCTGGGATTTACTCAATGCCCATGACCTTCTCCTTTGGGTGTTAATTCCTCGCATGTGAAGGGCCACTGCTTAGATATGGTCATTACATGTGGTAGATGCACGACCATGAAGGATTTTATGCCAGTTCACTGGTCGGATCACTTTGTAAAATTCTTTGTATTGAGTACCCTCAACCAAGCCAACTCCAATACCAAAACTAGACAGGCTTCCTGTTCTAAAGCTAGAGACCAAGACAAAGTTGCTGGCATTGAAATTTCTGAGTCCCTTGCCTCTATTGACCCTACACTTTCATGTGAGGAATTTTTCACTATGGAATATTCGGTTTTGAGCGATATCAGTAATAAAACAGCTCCACCAAAACCAAAAGTCAAGAAGTTCTCTCAACCTTGGTTCTCATCTAATCTGCAAGAACTACGTAGGCCAGTTGGTAGGACCAGCCAGACTCGGTTTAAAAAGCCTACTTCAGAAAATAAAATCAAAGCTAAAAAAGTCCTGTTGGGATATAAGCTAGCTATTTTTACGGCTAAGAACGATTTCCTGGGGAAAAATTGCAGTCTGCTAGTAACCAAACAAGAGAACTATTCTCTATCATATCTGGATTTTGTAACCCAGACTGTAAAAATGCAGTGCCTGATTTCACTGAAGCACGAGCTAATCTGTTAAGCTCCTTCTTCATAGAGAAGATCGAACTAATAAGAGCAGACATTGAACAGACAGCCCCTACAAACCCATCGATATGTAGTATAAATCTTGCGGTACCCAAGTTTGACAGTTCCCAAAATCAGACTTTGTTATCTGCTTTTGACTTTCACCCAGGTTCCGAAAAAGATATTTGTGAAGTCATTAGGACTCTTAAACCCACAATTGATTCTCTCTCTCCCCTACCAGCCTATGTAGCCAAAAACTGGCACATGAGCTAACCCCATTTATCACCACCTTTGTTAATAAGACTTTACTGACTGGGATTGTTCCGGAGAGCCTAAAGCTTTCCATAGTCTCACCCCTATTGTAAAAACCTTCACTGGACATAGAGGTTCTACAAAACTACCGTCCTATTGCGCAACTTCCATGGCCAGCAGAAATTCTTGGGAAGGTGGACACTAATAAGCTCCAGGAGTTTGTTGAACATGAACTACTATTAGACAAATTCCAATCAGGATTTCGACCAAAATATGGAACCGAGACTGCCTTCCTAGTAGTACAGGATGAACTGTTGAAGGCCGCGGACCAAGGGGAGCTCACACTCCTGGTAATGCTGGACTTGTCTGCCGCCTTTGATACAGTAAATCATGAAATTCTCTTGGAATGACTAAAGGAGGTAGGAAGAGTCTCTGATTCAGCATTAAACTGGTTCAGGTCTTTTCTGACTAATTGCCAACAGCACGTGAGACTGAGAGAGTTCCTGTCAGACCTCATCCATCTGAGCTGTGGAGTCCCTCAGGGATCTTTCCTGTGTCCATTGTTATTTAACCTATACATCCAACCTCTTCTGGAAATCTTAAGACGCTATGGGCTGGATTTCCATTCTTATGCTGACGACACCCAGATATTTGTACGAATCATCAATCTTTAGGAAGCAATTAGCAAACTGGGGCAATGTCTGGTAGAAGTGAGCAATTGGATGTGGAAGAACTATCTACAGCTCAATGCTGCCAAGACTGAACTTATTTTATTCGGCCCTAAGCATCTGCTGACGGCTGCTAAGAAACTGTTTGTCCCAACATTGCTGGGCAAAAGCTTAATATTTGTATAAAGAATACAAAATCTGGGATGTATGTGGCAAGAAGATCTTGGTAGTGAAACACAGGTGGGAGCAAAGACTAAAGCAGTTCATTTTGTCCTGAGAATGCTACGTCAAGCACTTCCCTACATCCCTAAACAGGATCATGATTCTGTGGTAGGGGCATTAACCAGTGCCCATCTTGACTATTGCAATAGTCAATTGCTGGGTATCCCTTCCAAACAGCTCCAGTGGCTTCAGAGAGCACAGAATGCGACTGTTAGACTGACTTTTAAATTACACAAATCCACTCATGTGTCTCCATACCCTAGGGAGCTACACTGGCTTTCAATTGCTGACAGCATTAAATTCAAGACGGCCTGCATTATCTTTAAATGCATAAATGGCATTGCTCCTCTGTATCTAAGAGAGCTAGTTCAGCCATATCACCCAATGAGACAACTACACTCCAGAGACAGTCATCTCCTGATCATTCCTCATTCAGCTTATACATCTCAAGGTGACAGATGATTCTCCGTCTAGGGTCCCAGGTTGTGGAATTCTTTACCTCTACAGTTTAGGACCATGAGTTCTCTCTTGCAATTTTGCCGAGCACCGAAATCCTTTCTCTTCAGATAGATGGCCCCCTATTTTTGGGACCTCAAATTGATTTACATCATCTGCCTCTGCTGATTTCATCTGCGCCAATATACGATTTAGTTTGTTACATGGGCTTTACAAATACAAAAAAAAATAATATCATGTGGAAGGATGTCATCACGCACCATTGGACAACATGGAGCGCTGAGTGAAATCTAACAAGTGCAGAGTGATGTCATAAAGAAGCTATACAAGGACATACTGAAACGATATGAAAATACTGAAGAGTAACAATGTAAATGAAGTGATGAGAGAAACATGTACAAAACGATAAAATAATCATGAATGTATGTAAAAGAAGACAAAGTAACTGGCTGACCAATAATTTTAAATACGCAGCAACGCGAGGTAGATGAGATACATAGAAGCTTGCTATAAAGGAAAATATAACGTGGCTTGGACGGCCATAATTGGAAAATGGATACCGGCTCGTCTTAAGATTCAATTCAACTTCCTCAGAAACAGATCAGGGTTGCAGAGTCAGGAGATGCTGGGAGAACAGATTTGTGTGCCAAACAAAGAGGAGTCTATGCTGGCTTGGCATCAAGGATGCTATTTTTTTAACGAATATTTGTAAAGCACAAAGGGAGGCAGGCAGATAAGACATCTGCAAGAGCCAAGTATTGGGCAATTAAAAGTGTATAAAGTATATGCAAGGTAGAGTGAGCAAGTCTCTAGAGGACAAGAAGAGCAATGACACACAGTATAATTAAATCAAATACCAGTAAATAAACATTCAGAAATTGACAAATCTGTGGTCTATTTAAATGTGACTGAGAAGTTGAAAACAAGGGCTATTCATTAAGCTTCAGATGAAGATAGTGATGTGCTCATACTCCATTGAATGTCCTAGAACAGAGAGCAGGCTACACGGTCAACTACAGATGGGGAAACTTTGGGTCATGGTTGGGGTGATGAGAGATGATGGACTAATTGGGAAAGTGTGGAGTAATCTGACGTGATTCAAGCACCTCGGTTTCGGTTTGCTTAGGTGCTGTCAGCCATGCCTTGAGTCCAAGGTTGTGTGAGAATGCCAACCAATCTATGGGTCTACGGGGCAACCTGCTATACAATGTTGCATAGACCAATCTGCTGCCATTTTGTTTGCTATAATCAGTATTATACGTATTTAGAGGTAGTTCGAGGCGTGTCTTACATATAAGAGACAGCCAATGAAGTACTCTCTATATATTCTATAAGTAGACATGTACCCCTAACCAATCCCTCCGCGAATAGGTTTAATTCGTCCAATGTCTGCCAGTTGACCTTGCTTTATTAAATTGAGAACAAAGTAGTACTTTGCCATATTCTTTAAGTCTGTCTGGTTATTTGATCTGACATCTTTATTGGTAATTCTATCTAGCACAAGAGATGCTTAAATGTGCTAGAGCACAGCCTCTTCATACCATTAGGGGTCTTTGCTATGAGCACTTCCTCGTCAGCATAAAGAAGCAATGGGAACATCTTACCCCCAATGAGAGGATCATCACAAGAACTCAATGAGCTTGGCAATCTGTTGATGTAGAGGGAAAAGCACAGTGGGGTGAGGACACAGCCTTGCCTCATTCCAGCCTCTACTTTAAAGCAGTCTGAGCACTCCCAAATCTGCCCATGCCACACCTTTGCCATGTTTTTGGTATACAGAGTGACAGCTGCTCTAATCAAATCCGGAAGGATTCTTAAATTTCATAACACTGCCCATAAGGTAGATCTATTAACATTGCCCGAGGGAGTTTTACAATCAATAAATTCAAGATACAAGGATGCTTCTTTAGTGAAGTAGAGCGGACAAGATAAAATCGTGTTCAGTTGCTTTATGATATATACGAAAAGCTCCTTGTAGCACAGATTTCACCTCGTTGTCATTGGACCAGTTCTCAGTTATTTCAAGGATGACTTTTCCATACATTTTGGCCATAGAATCAATCAGTGAAATTTGCTGATAATTACCAGGCAATGCTTTTTCCCCTTTTTTAAATATCAGTAAGATTTCTGCGACTCGGCAGCTTTCAGGGACCTCTCTTCTGATTTTTCAAGTACTGAAGGAAGCTGTGAGGATAGGGAACCAGAGCTTGTCCGACCCAGGAGCCTTATCCTCTGGATTAAGATAACAAGGCTTTATTCACCTCCTTTTCTGAAAATATGAATGGCGGGCGAGAATCAGATATTAGGTTTAACAGGACAGGTCGATTGGATGCCCAGCTCATGAAACCCATTTCAGGACTGAGAAGCCTAGACCCGACACAGTGTGGTTGGGTTTCTATGTAGGCCAGCTCTGATGCTGCTCCTTTGCAAACCAGGGGCACTTCCTTGGCCTGCCTTAATTGACCAGTTCACAAAAAGCTGCTTCCTGAATTAAGCACTGGAACGGAAACCACTGCGTCCTATCTGGCCAAAGACAACAAAATATGCTCTGGATGCTATTGCTTGCTTGATATCCTCCCCACACATGGGCATCAAGGGTTAGCAGCCGGGACCTTGCAGATGGTTCTAACATCCTGTGGTTCCTCAACAGCTCAACACCATCTGTCTGTCATCTCAATGATACCGCAATTCCAACTACCAATGGAAACGGAAGGAAGGTTGCACGGTCTTCACCAAAGGAACCCCATGTCTTGCTATTGCTGTGCCTCTACTGTCGTTGCTGCTCCATGATATCACCTAGCGATGGCTTAGTAGAGCTCCTAGAACAAGAACATGAGTCATTCTGATCCGTAACATTGATGTGACTCACCTGTCCCATGCACTGACGCCCCAGGAGAGGTCAGTTTCCTTTATAAGGTTATTCCAGATTCATCATTACTCTATCTGTAACTTAAACTCCCCACCTTCAACTTTTCAAGACCTCCAAATTCTAACTAGAAGTGGGAAAAGGTTTTCCTGAGATTGCAGCATTGTGTAATCTAATGCATGTGCATGTGCGCAAGCTTGTTGTAGAATGTTGCGGTGAGGGGATTTCGGAGGTTAGGGTTGTGGTATGGTAACATCATTCTTGAGCTGGACCACACCACAACTGTATGTATGTTTACTTTGCTGTAATAAACATTGGTATCTCATAATTACCTGCATGGCCTCACTGCTTTATGGACTATCCTGTGCCCACTTACTCAGTGATGCTACATTCATTGGTGACAAGGAGGTAGAAGTGTTCACTGCTGTGTGCCACTGTGGCACATCGGCAGCTTCATTGCTGGCCCGCGGGGTGTGTTCATTATGTGAATTGTCTATCGTGTTGGTAAGACGGCGGATGGGGCTGGCCAGCTCCTAGCCACGTGAAGTGTCACTGTAGTACATGGCCACTCCTTCGGACACCGGCCAGTCCCCGAGGGCTGGGCATAACGATGCCCGGCTGACAACCCGCACAGTGACATGCCCATTATCTGCTATAAATGGAAGCCTGTATGAATTAGGGGCAACCCCATAACTGACTCCTGTCAGGCGACTGCACCTCATCACGGCACAGCTCATAATCCCTGCTTCTTAGGTGGGTGAAGATGACTGCGCTGTTTGGGTGGGCATGTTAGGGTAACTATATGCATCTCTCTCATGGTTGTATGAAGATATGGTTTCTGGCACAGGTATGTGGAATGCGTAGCTCACGTTCTGCCATAAGTTCTGTTCTGGGACCGGAGGATAGCTCAAGGGCAACGCGTTTGTCTTGGAAGCAAGATAAAACAGGTTTGAATCCTGGTCCCACGCTTAGAGATTGGTCTCTGGTTTGAAGCATGTTATGAAACATTAATTAATAAGTTCAGATGATGCAAATTCAAGTAATATCTTGACTGTTGCATAGTCTGTCAACAAGCTGAGACTGGCCTATAGGGCAATGCCTGAAGTGCCAGCCCATTGTTCCAGTATGGGCTAGTTTTTTGGTCAAGAACGGGACACATTTTTTACCAGACTGGGCCAGTTCCATAAGGTGCTACACTCATGGGCCCTCATTATAAGTCAGGCGTTGGACCATGGTGCTATTAGCACCATGGTCCATGCCGGATTCCGCCATGGTGAATGGCGGAATTACCGCCCCATTCCAAGGTGAGTGGGGCGGTAATTCCCCATTCACCATTTGCCATTCCCCATTCCCATTTTTGTCCCATAGGGCATAATGAGGATGGGGAAGGCGCTAATTACGGCACCGTAAATTACGGTGCCGTAATTAGCACCAAGGTCGCTTAGCGCCTTGGACTTTAACGCCTGCAAAAAGCAGGCGTTAAAGTGTGAATCAGGCGTTAAGGGTTAACGGCGCTGACGCCGCCGTTAAACCCTTAACGCCTGACTTGTAATGAGGGCCCATGGCCTCATTACGACCCTGGCGTTGGACCATGGTGCTTTTAGCACCATGGTCCATGCCGGATTCCGCCATGGTGGATGGCGGAATTACCGCCCCATTACAAGGTTGGCGGGGCGGTAATTCCCCATTCACCATGGCCCCTTCCCCATTCCCATTTTTGGCCCATAGGGCACAATGGGAATGGGGAAGGCGCTAATTACGGCACCATAAATTACGGTGCCGTAATTAGCACCAAGGTCGCTTAGCGCCTTGGACTTTAACGGCTGCAAAAAGCAGGCACTAAAGTGTGAATCTGGCGTTAAGGATTTAACGGTGCTGCAGCCTTCTACGGCGCCCTTAACCCCTTAACGCCAGGGTTGTAATGAGGCGGCCTCTTTACGAGTTTGGAGGAAAGTGGTAAAGTTGGCGTTAACTATGTTACCGTCAACTTTACCTGCCAACAAGCAATACCTATCAATGCACAAAAATACAAATTATGCTGTTATTAAACAGTTTTATTTCTGATAAATGCAGGGTTTATGCAAACATCTTCTGTAGACAACAAAGAAAAGAAATGCAATAAAGAATGGATATGCATATTTTAAAGTGTGTTTTTAATTTACAAAGTGTTTTTCTTGTCTACATAACTTTATTAAAAACGCAACTTGTTTTTAAATATATGTCTTGAAAAGTTATATGTCTTGAAAAGTTTATTTTAATCAGCAAGATTAATAAAGCATTGGTTTTGTAATATATAGAGTAAGTCAATGATAGTAAGTAGATCATTTGTCTATACAAACTGATCCTGATCAACATTTTGTATGAAACAGGTATTCTAATCAGTGCTTTAATAAGATAAAGAATGAAATAATAAACACTCCTACATTAAGACATGTGGATATAAAAAAAATAATGCACGATTAGTGTTGCTGCTAGTGCTTACGGGCCTGGAGCAGTACTTTTGCAAAGTCACCAAGGAACAATGGGCCTCATTATACGGTAGGCGGAGAACCATGGCGCTATTAGCGCCATGGTTCATGCCGGTAAAATACCGGCACCGCCTTGGCGGAAAGGGGAATTACCGCCCCATTCCAAGATTGGCGGGGCGGTAATTCCCCCTTCCACCATTGCCCTTCCCCATTCCCATTTTGCCCCATAGGGCATAATGGGAATGGGGAAGGTGCTAATTACGGTACCGGAAATTGCGGTACTGTAATTAGCTCCCTGGGGGCCTCATTACGACCCTGGCGGAAGACCATGGTGCTATTAGCACCATGGTCCATGCCGGTAAATTACCGACTCCGCCAGGGAGAAAGGGGGAATTACCACCCCATTACAAGGTTGGCGGGGTGGTAATTCCCCCTTCCTCCATGGCCCTTCCCCATTCCCATTTTTGCCCCATAGGGCTCAAGGGGAATGGGGAAGGCGCTAAGTAAGGTGCAGCAAATTGCGGCACCGTAATTACCACCAAGATCCCTTTGCGGGTCCCTACTTTAACGGCTGGTCTACACCAGCCGTTAAGGTCGGGTCCCGCAAAGGGACCTCGTAATTAGGCGCTAATAGGTTAATGGCGCCGCAGCCTTTTACGGCGCCGTTAACCCATTAGCGCCTGGGTCGTAATGAGGCCCTGGGTCCCTTTGCGGGTTGGTTTTTAACGCTTGCAAAAAGCAGGCGTTAAATTTCCCAACCCGCAAAGGGACCTCGTAGTAAGGCGGTAAGGATTTACCGGTACCGGTAAAATACCGGTACCGGTAAACCCTTACCGCCTACCGTGTAATGAGGCCCATTGTGTGCTGTGACTTTTGACTCACATATCCTGGCGAAAACAGAAAGGTTATACGTATTCATAGAAAGTGAGGCGTCCGCATGCTATTGGACTGTCAATCATTTCCATAGGGCAACCAGATTGTTCTTAAAACTGACTACAAGACAGTGGGCCTCATTATGACCCTGGCGCTAAGGGATTACCGGTACCGGTAAGGGTACCCGTACCGGTAATCCCTTAGCGCCTGATTACGAGGACCCTTTGCGGGTTGGAGACTTTAACGCCTGCTTTTTGCAGGCGTTAAAAATCAACCCGCAAAGGGACCTTGGTGCTAAGTACGGTGCCGCAATTTGCGGCACCGTACTTAGCGCCTTCCCCATTTCCATTGAGCCCTATGGGGCAAAAATGGGAATGGGGATGGGCCATGGCGGCATGGGGAATTACCATCCCGCCAACCTCGGAATGGGGCGGTAATTCCCCATTCCGCCATGGCGGAGTCGGTAAGTTACCGGCATGGACCATGGTGCTACTAGCACTATGGTCCAACGCCAGGGTCGTAATGAGGGCCAACTGGCTGTACAAAGGTACGTACAGTAAAAAAAAAACATTTTGCCAGACTGGACATTTTTGCATAGTTGCCAACATGACCCATTCAAATCTGCAGGTGCTTACCCAGTCCTGTTTTTTCTTTGCATTCTGGGACCTGTAGTCAGAGTTTTATAATGGGAAAAGAAGAACTACAAGTCCCAGAATTTAAAGCAAAACACAAGACTGGATAATCACCTAAAGATTGGAATGGGTCATGTTGGTAACTATGTTGGAGCAAAACTTCAAGCGTACCAGTTTGAAGCCCGTTATGTCTCAGGCAAATCTAATGTCCATGTTGACTTCTTGTCATACTCTCCACTCACTGTGGCAGCACTGCGGATGAGGTGTGAGGTGGCGCGGATGGATGAATGGGTTCTTGCAATCCAAGATATTACCTGGTGGAATAAGAATGCAATGGACAAATGTGAGTGGATTGCATGAAGTCAAGGAAATGATCTCATTAAGGATGTATGGAGTCTTTGCCGGCGTGGGTGGTTGGCTGAGAAACATTTAGCACCACACTTAATAGATTTACTGGAAAGTAAGGGGTGACTTGCATGTCAGGAATCAGAATTTGTTGAGGAATGACAACTTTGTAACCCCATGTAGGTAAAGAAGGAACATAATTGAAGAAAGCCACACATTTTATCGTGGCACGTCTGCTATTAAGAGAAAATGAAGGGCGGAATTTTGGTGGCCCAACACATATCATGAAGTGAAAGTGTTTGCAAGGGAATATAGTGTTAGTGAGTGCAGTGACAAGGTATTGCAACATATGGTACCACTGACACCTGTTGCTTCCTGAGCACCCCTCATCTAAAATTGCCCTGGGCATTGTTGGCCCATTTGAGGTTTTAAATGAGGAGTGCCGGTATATGCTGCTGGCAGGGGTGGAATGGGGAGCAAAAGCGGCACTGGAAATGATTTTCAAAGTGGCCACATATTATGCAATTTCAGCAAACCCAATGATTTTCCTATAACAAAATGTGGAAATAAAATCGGTTACCACACAAAAGAGGCACACGGTGCAGAGGCCTACCAGGAAATCTCCACAGTTTCCCAATAGACCAGTCCACCCATGGCTGCTTGTGATTGATTCCAATTAGGAATGTCCTAAGGTGCTTATTTTCCTAATGTCACTGCTGGCCATGTTGTGGAGACACTTGAGAAGTGGCCTGTTTTACAAAGTGTACCTTCAACAATTGAAATGTAATGGATAATGATATGATAGGTTATTTATAATGTGCTTAATACCCAGAGGTGTTCAATTTGTTTTTAAATGAGATGGGTGAATATTTTGTGAAAAGGTGTGTTACACATTCCATCACCTCCTTTCATCATCCCCAAGGATGGGTTTTGTGATCATTTTAGCAGGGTAAGGACAATGGGCCTCATTCCGGGTTTGGAGCTAACCATGGAGTAATTAGCTCCATGGTTGCCTCCGAAACCGTCCCAAATCCGGCATGGTGAATGGAGTAATTACCGGTACATTCCAGGGTTGGAGGGACCGGTAATTCCCCATTCATCTTTTGCCCTTCCCCATTCCCATTTCTGCCCCATAGGGCTCAATGGGAATGGGGAAGGAGGTAATTACGGCACCGTAAATTACGGTACCATAATTACCTCCGAAGTACCTTTGCGGGTCCCGTACTTAACTCCTGCTAAAAGCAGGAGGTAAAGAAGGTCCCGCAAAGGGACCTCGGAATACGGAGGTAAGGGATTACCAGCATTGGCACCCTTACCGGTGCCGGTAATTCCTTACCTCCAACCTCGGAATGACCCCCAATGTCAAAATTGCTGTGATTAACAAGCTGTATTGGCCCACGTTTTATGGAGGGTATTAGTGTCTTACCATGTTCCCCAGCATCCTACTACAGGGCCGACGCCTTTAAAGTTACTCATGGCAAAATTACCTTGCACAGAGTTAGTCCCTGGATGGTTGGGTGGGGGTCAGATGTTTAGTTTTCAATCAGGAAACTTTGCAAAATTGTGGGAGTGTGTGCAGAAGACAACATGCAGTACAAAGTTATGTTCACCATATCAGACCCCACATTCATAATGCTTCATACCAAAAAGCATAGTGTACCCATGTTCCTTGCCAGGACCGTCTCCTTACATCCACCAGCATCTGCCTTGGAGTGACAAAAGGACAATTTCGAAGGGCACATGTGCATTCCATACCGTAGCTGCTGGAACCCACAGTTGTAACAAACAGCAACAGCATCGTAATTGCCTCTGCCAGGGTTCCATTTTCTCCATCATGGGCAGGTGTGTATGTGCAACAGGAAAGCCTGATCTTGGCGCACACACCACCTTCCGTTGCTGCAATCAAGTCCAAAACATACCTGTTCTGGACGGTCATAAGTCTGATGGCCCTCAATTCTTCTCTGATTGCCTTAAATCCTTTTATTGGCCCTCATTACAAGTCAGGCGTTAAGGGGTTAACGGTGCCGTAAAGAGCGTCAGCGCTGTTAAACCCTTAACGCCTGATTCACACTTTAACGCCTGCTTTTTGCAGGCGTTAAAGTCCAAGGCGCTAAGCGACCTTGGTGCTAATTACGGCACCGTAATTTACGGTGCCGTAATTAGAGCCTTCCCCATCCCCATTCTGCCCTATGGGGCAAAAATGGGAATGGGGAAGGGCAAATGGTGAATGGGGAATTACCACCCCACTCACCTTGGAATGGGGCGGTAATTCCGCCATCCACCATGGCGGAATCCGGCATGGACCATGGTGCTAGTAGCACCATGGTCCACCGCCTGACTTGTAATGAGGGCCATTGTCATGTTGATTGTTTGCAACAGCTCCAACCTGGTGATGATTTGTAGCCATTTGGCATTCACTGCAGTTTGAATTCCTGGCATGAATAGTGCTGCGAATATCACTGCAGTTCTACTGAACAATTCGTGCTTGTCTAGAATGTCGTGATAAGCTTCTTTGCATTTTGCTGAAAAATAATTCTCTCTCTTCTGTCGGATAAGGTTAAGCGACCTCTTTTTCCTCTGATGTGCATCCATTTTTGGAAAGCTGTGCATATGGAGATCACTTTGGGGAATCACTAATCCAGGAACATGTATGATCACTATAACGCATACTCCTCCCCAATTTGTAAGCAACTTCATATAAGCCTTGGATTGTAACGGATTTAAGACACGGCACACTCCAGACCAGGACTCTTTCCACTGGCACAGGATGTGGCGCACAATGAAAACGCTTTCCATTTTATTAATTTCAGAATCTGCTTTGAGAAGGCAGCCAACCTATCTCACACCCCCCGTGACGAACACCCTGTGTCGCAATGGACTATGAACCAGGCCGGTGTGTAATAATGAAATATTTATTTGTTTTTAATTTCAAATGGAAATCAAACATATTCAATATAGGGCAGCAATCACCAGTGTGGTGATAATAACAAAGCAACATGATATGATACACTTAATTTAACTTTCTGACATCAGATACATCAATGCAAACATGAATGGAAGCAAGATCACTTTTGGTCATACTTTAAAATAGCACCACTGTTATGCATTTCCCCTGCAGCACTCCCCCCAAACCCCTGTTAACCAAGTGTGTGGGTGGAGAGGAGTAGCAAGGGGTGAAGTATCAGAGGCAAAAATCAGATTGGAAATCCGAACTACCACCCCAGAATGGGTGGCCAAAATGAATTGGAAGCCCTTGAAAAATTAGCAAAATGGCATGCGAAATTCAGTGGATAGTTAGAGGTCAGTTTACGTGTGCGGTAGAATGGATAAGACAGGAATGTGTGTGGCTGGGCTAAAGGAGCAAGAACTCTTACAGGCTACAAGGCAAGGTACTAAACAACATGCATACAGGTGAGAAAATCGACTTTGGGAAGGAAAGCGGTACAACAAAAATCAGATGTGGCAAAATTGCAATTTCTTAGTTTTCACAGGTTTAAAACAAGCAAACAGCTTAGGAAATGAGCTAAACAGTCAAAATCGGAAATCGGTTTTTCTGATGAGGTACAAAGGCACATAACAGATATGACACTGAAGTGAAAGGGTGACTTTTGATGGTGACAGTATGGAATTCTCTATGGGAAAGGAAAATCGGATTTTAGAATGGAAACAATTTCACAGGAAAACTCAGTTTTGTTAGCAAAATGATTTGTTCTACTGCAACTGTATTTTAGTGGCTAAATTATTAAAGAAAGACACTGCACACAAGGAGGGTAATTTGCAATGTTAACCTATTTGCGCCGCGTTCATTCTGATGGAAAATTAATTAATTAATTCAAAGTAGTACTAAGGACTTACACAAAGGACTGAAATGATTTGAAAAGAATTACACTAACACAGAGAGACTAACACAGATTCTTCTAAGGACAGGATACACAAAGGATGCTGACAATTTGAAAATATACTAGTGTTCTTATAGGCTTTCTTATAGGATTGCACAGAATGCATGGTAACAGAGTGGGGTATGCAGCTTTTTGTTCTGAGGAGGGTGATACTTACAAAATGCACTTGAGTTGGGTAGTTTGGACAGCTAACCGGATCTCTGGACTGTGGGACAAGGATCTGGGCACTGTGCAGTGGCTGGGCTCCCCTTTAAGGGAACAGCAGTGCAACCGGGGTCTGGTCTCTGTGGACAGCAGCATGCATCAGCTGGGCAAAGACAGGTCTGGTCACTGGATTCTCCCAAATGGATCAGTAGCCTTTCCTCCTTTGACCCTGAATTATTGGGATTTTGTAGGGGTTCGTTCTGGATAGGTGGTTCTGCCTGGATAGGAGGTTCTGCCTGGATCTGGATCAGCTACCTTTGGGCCTTGCTCTGGAGTCTGGAGTCTTGCCGGGTGAATTTTGAATTTTGAATGTCTGGAGGTCTGGATTTTGAATGTCCCGATTTTTTTAATGTCCTGACTCTCCCTAGGCCTCCTCCTTTTATAAGCAGGATGACATCAGAGGATTTTTACTATGTGGGCAGAAGTAACCTAGACATACCTCTTGGATGGGATAGGTCAGGATGTGTATGTCACCACCTACCTGCAGGCGGATTGCTTCCAAGGGAGTGACATCAGTTTTAGTGTGTGTGTTTTATGATGTGCTTTGTTTCACCGCAGTTACCGGCATAACTTGTAATGAGGGCCATAGTATAATATACGTATGTTTTTGCAGCCCCTCTTCCCCAAATGTACAGTTGTGTTCCTGGCCATTTTACAGTATTCTTTCCCATTTAGCTTTCACAATGTCATTTAATTTCTTTGCAAAGCAAGGTAACACAGGTTTTCCTTGCATTTTGCTTTCTAAAAGCTTTCATAGCTCTAGTCAATTTCTACACACAGGGATATGCTTGAGAAATGGGTTCTTTGAAACTGACACCAGGCAAAGGAGAGAAAGAGCTTCTTTTGAAGTGCTTTGCGTGTGTTAATTTGTTTCCAAAGTGAATGCTAGCTGTGGGGGCTAAAATGGAACTCCTGGCTCTTCACAGACTTTAATTTACAAAACAATGCCGTTCAGGGGTTGGGGGTGGTCCTCATTTGATGGTATTCAACCTGAAATAGATGGACATGGCTGTGCTTTACTAGAACAAAACTGTGTGATGTTTAAAGAGGAAAGTAGCACCAGTGCAAGGTCGTTTTAAATACAGAACATTTTCTTGTGTAGTTTCAAGCTTTTGAAATGACAGCACAGCAGCAATGAGCCATTCTGCCTTTAAATTCTTCTCTTTGGGTTCACATGAAGAAAATAAATGCAGCCATTTTTGGGGTGTCTATGTTCCATCTCGCCCCATATGTGCTCAGTAGACACAGCGCAGCCAGTTTTTTTGTACTGCTAAAATGCAGTTTTGTGATGCAGGGGATTTCTGCTGGGCTGGTAAATGTACCCCACAGGATCCACAAGCCCAATAGTGGTACATCAGCACGGCAGTTCCTCCATTCATTCCTAGCACATCAAATGTTTGTTTGCATCCTTTATTTTCTCCAACTTTGGTCAGACCACTGTTTCTGAAACACAGTGTTGCATTCTTCATTAGCAATATGGACACAGGTCCTGCTTCATTTTTGACCCATGTCAGTAACTTTGAGTACTTGGCCCACTCTTTGAAGCATTCATCATTCACTATTTGCACTATCTGTACTGGTGCTGTCATCAATAAGTGTGCACTGCATCCCATCATTCCTCCTTCCAATCCTGTGCTGATGGCTACTCGTCCATATACCAATAGAGCATCCCGGCAATCCTGGAGTAGCACATGTGTCTGCATAATTCAGTCTCTTTTGTTCAACATTCCTAATCTGTTCTCCAGTCATACTACTGAATGAGTACTGAAGGCACCATGCTAGTAATAGTTTTGAATCACAAAAAAGAATCCTCCAAAATGGCTGACGCTTTCTCATTCGGGCAAACAGCCACCCCCACCCCCCTGAAGCTGCACCTTAGTGATTGACTGGCTACTACAACTAAGAGCCAATCACATCACCAGTAGGTGGAAACCGCCCCCCTCACTCCAAGGCACCGAAACCAAGGGTCCTGTCTGTCTGTGTATAAATCTTCCACTCAATCACCAGATAGGCACTGAAGACGACTTGTGAGAGCAGGAGCTCCTCCCCTACACTCACTACTGCAGGAGCAGTGCAGTGTCATCCGACACAAAGAGGTAAGCCCTGTAGGCATTGTAGAGGCTGCTGGCATTAAAAAAAGAAAAATGTATTTTAAAAGAATAATTTGAGTGGAGTGACTCCAAGCACCGCATTTAGCGCAGAGGAGGTGACTGCGCTGTCTGTGTGTGCAAAGTGGGGCTGGTGTCCCTGTAGGTGCGCAAAGCTGCAGAAGGCATTGTGCTAGTAATAGTTTTGAATCACAAAAAAGAATCCTCCAAAATTGCCGACGCTTTCTCGTTTGGGCAAACAGCCATCCACCCTGAAGCTGCACCCTAATGATTGGCTGGCTACTACAGGTAAGAGCCAATCACATCACTGGTAGGCGGAAGCCGGCACCCTCACTGCTAGTCCCCGAAACCAAGGCTCCTGTCTGTGCCTATCCAGGCCTGGCTGGTCTGTGCCTATCTGGGCCTGGCTGGGAATGGATGCTCCTCTTTATTCATGCTGGCATAGTCAGTCATGCTGCTTAAGACTGAGTACCTCATCCATGCGCATCTTGACTGTGGCATCACCTACTTGCCATCTTGTGAGTGCTGACTGTTGCTACGTTGCCTGCCTCATCCATCCTTGACTTTACCCTGGCTCCCCATTAATTCACGTCCTGGAACGCATATGCCCAGAGCTCTACGTCCAGATCCTTGAGAGGCAGACCCGCCTGGAGTCGAGCAGTAAGTGTACATGCATGTTGATAGTACGCTGTGCGTGTCGTGGTGTGCCAGTAGTGTGCACATGTGTTTATGTAGGGCCATGTAGGGATGGGATGAATATTTGAGGAGCAAAAGAAAGAGAAGGAGCGACTGGAGGAGAAGAAATGGGATGAGATAGAAACACAGAGATTGAAAGAACATAGGTTGCAAAGAAGGCAAGAGGAAGAAGAGAAAAGGGAAATGAGAAGAAGGGAAGACGAAATGAATAGGAGTAGGTGTCAAAGGGATGATGAAATAGATAATGTATTCAATAGATGCATGATACCTATTGAAGCGCAGGAACGATGGGAAGAAGAGAGAGGGGTTTCAGGGGAGCCAGAGAGGTGGAAGGAGGAGGCGACAAAGTAGCCAGAGAGGTAGTGGATGGCAAATGAGCCTGAGAGGTGGAGGACAGGGGGTATAGAGGAGCCAGACAGGTGGAAGGAGGCTGCGGCAAAGTAGCCAGAGAGGTAGTTGTGACAAATAAACTTCCGGGGCACCAGTTGTCCAGGGATGAATATCAGTTTCTAAACCATCAATCAACCCCACACCTCTAGTACACCAGAAAGGATCCGAACAGATTGGAATACAAGTGAATTATAAGACCTCCTTGTCCAATTTTGGTAGCGTGGACAGAACGGCAGGCTTATCTCCGCAAGGTCATGGATCGTTGGTTAGTTGCAACACAGCGAAAATACAATTATTACCCAATGATAAAAGGGACTGTCCAGCCAAAGCTGTATAAATATATCTACTTTATTATTAATACAACAGACAGTTCTAGCACACTACAAATACGACCCACCCTAAAGGAACACAGAGGACAGACAGTTTTACTAAGGAAAGGGGTGCATTCTGGATACTAACAGGGGGCAGTTGGTAAAGTAATCAGTCTTACAGTTTAAGGTTATTTGGTTCCAGCACTAAGGGGTCAAAGGGTCGTAACTGTCTCTAGGGCCTTCGGAGAAGGACCGGGGGGCAGAACCACAACGTACCTGGTGCTAAAGAAGTTCTCGGTGCTCGACAGCATTGAGGCGGTTCCACGGCACTCAGCAGCCCTTGAGACATAGTTAGTGGCGGGAGACAGCTGCGGGTACCAGCGGCAGGCAGTTCGGCAAGCGATGCTGGACGGACGTCTGCAGGCTGATAGGCGTGGTGGCTCGGGGCCAAGAATAATTGTCTCTGTGCTGGTTGGCAGATCTGGAACGCTGGTCGAGGCGGCTCGGATGGCTCTTGTGACTGCGGCATGACAACAGTCAGCGGTGCAGCCGGATGTGGTTCGAGGACTCGACTGTCTCAAAAATGTCCTTAAAATATGGACGCTGGATGATGCTTGTGTGGCACTCCTCCTAGCTTCTTCGCAGGGCTCATGTTGTTTCAAGGCGGACAGCCCAAAGCTCAGGAGAGTGATTGCAGGCAACAACCTTGTCCTTTGTCCAGAGACTCTCTGGCACTTCCCACCTAGGAAGCTTGCTGGCAGAACCTAGCAGGGCTTGCTGTGTGCTGGCTGGGTACAGGTTCTGGAGCTGCTGGACGGATCCTCTGAGTTCGGTATCTCCCTCTGTTCCCTGGGAGATGTTTAGGGGAGGGATCTTTCTTCCCTCTTGGAACTCCTGGTCTTCCTTCACTGGCGGAAGATGTAAGGTAGACTGTACCTTCAGCCCGATCCAAATGAGTCCTTCTTCCTACTCCTTTCAAAGTCTTCAGATGATCTACTAAGTGAGGGGTTCAGCCCTCTTTTAAAGTCAAATGTGCCCCAGTGATTGGTGCAGACTAAGCCTACCTTAATGAACCAATCCTGGGTCCCCACCAACAATCTTCTGTTATGCATGAGGTCAGGACCAGAGTGCTCTGCAACAGAACAGACAAGCGGTGACAACATATACCTAAGTCCCACCCATCTTCCCATCCGTTGTAGATCAAAATGGGTCTCTGGTTAGCTGAGCCTTCTGTGACTCTTGATTAAAGCGCAGGCTTTCCTTGAAGTATGTGCTGGCAGCAGACTTCTTGTCTCTCCCAAATCACATCCTTCATCCCTCTGAAAGGGGTCTGCTCTGCAGGGACACCAGCAGTAACTGCTGGACTCAGCCAGGCCATTCACTGCCTTTCATACAGAGAGGTGGGAACCAGCTTCAAGTTGACACATTGCATACCAAAGGGGTGTTAGTCCCGCTTTCATGTTGTCTCTTCCGGCAACCAAGCCTATCCTCTAGACTTGCTTCAATTATCTCGTCAGTATGCACTGCACCAGCCGGAGTAGCCAAAAGGAATGCAGATCCATGGAGCTTTGATATTTAAATTAGGCAGCTCATCGCTGGAGGAAGATGTGCCTTCCCCCTTCTGGAGTTGCTTAGATGTACCCGGGGCTGTCACATTCCAGCTAACTATGACAGGGAAGACGGTGCCTGTAGTCTTCCCAGAGTTCACGTGGCTATGCTTTTTGTGCAGGATGCAGATGGACTGTGTGCATGCGGAATGGCCTCACTCTGTCCTTGGAGTTGATCTCCCATCATTCATTTTCATTATTAAAAAGCCCAGGCGAGTGCACCCTCCGCATACGGATGGTCGAATTCCTCACAGCAGTGGATGGCAAGGTGCCCTGAGAGGAGGAGGACAGAGGTGGCTGGGTAGCCAGAGATATAGTGGATGGCAAGGGAGCCAGAGTGGTAGAAGGAGGAGGACGCATAGTAGCCAGAGAATTGGTAGATGGAATAGCAGGAGAATGAAGGAAGCTGATGAGGCGGGGGAGGCACCCATCAAATAGGAGGAGATTGGGCAGAGGACCCTGGACCATGATGGTGTCATTTAGATATACATTAAGAATGACTCTGAAAGACTGTAGGGGGCCACGAGGACCTCCCTTCAGGTACCACCATTAATGGGAGAGAAGGAGGACGGAGAGAGAAATGCAACCATATGAAGGGTCCATACGTCGGGCAAAGGAACGACAAAGAGGTTGTTAGTGAGAGTTTGTCTGGAAGAGACACTGACATAGGTGTCAGCGATGGGAAGGCCTGGATTGGAGACCAGGGTGTCCTTCTTGAGCTTCTTCCTTCCAGACCCAGTGAGAAGAGAAGGATAGAAGATAGAAAAGCAGTTAGAGAAGAATGGGGAAATTGAGAGCACCATAGGGGCTGTGGTAGAGGGAGGTGAAGGAGAGGCGAGGGGAGGAGAAGAGAAGGAAAACACTGCACAGAGCTATGCCCCACAGGGTGCACAAAGAGGGGAGTCAGGGACAAGGGGGGGGGCAGAGGCAGAAGCAGGCAACAGCAGAGCGCAGGCGGAGACAAAGCACAACAGCAACAGTCAGTGCATGGAGAATGCGATGGGAGCCAACCAGGCTCACCTCACCCAAGAAGGAAGAGATGTGGAGGGCAACAGTGGAGATCACAGCTTAAAAGATGCAAGGCAGAGTGATCGAGGCCAATACATTCACCTAGAGGAAAAAAAGCAGGAGAGCAGAGGAATTCAGAGAAAGCAGTGAATAGGGCCTAAGCATACACCTAGACGGGGAGAAACAGCAGCAGATGCAAAAGAAAAACAGAGATTAAATCCTCAAGAAGTTTCATGAAAAAAGGAAGTAAAGAAATAAGACAGAAAGTTGTCACAATGAGACTGAGATGCCAGGGCAGTAGAGGAGAAGGATTTGACAACAGAGAAAAGCTCCTTCGACTGGTTAAGATCAGCTTCAATACTATGTGAAAAAAAAGATTGCTTGGCTATTTTAATCACCAAATGATAGTTCTTGGACAAGGAGACAAGCCTAGCTTCATTACGGAGGCTATAAGAAGAGCGCCATTTGTGCTCAGCTTGGCGGACTCCCAGTTTAGCTGCTTTAAAGAAACAGGGTTGGGAGGGCCGGCAGTGAATGCCGGTAGACTTAAGGGGCACAAGTTTGTCTGCAGCACTCAAGATTGCTTGAGACAAAATAGAAAAGTCAATAGGCCTGTCATTAGGGCAATTAGCCATGACAACAGATGGTAGATGAGACATGTCAAGATTGCACCAATTCTTCCTAAGAATGGCCCGTTTAACAAGCGGAGGCAAACAGGACGTAAGGGGCACCAAAAAAGGGACCAAAAAATTGTCTGTTTAGATGAGCGGATTAACGAGGAGAACTGCCAGTTCCGGGGTGGCTGAAAGAATTAGGTCCAAGATTCCACCAAGCCGGTGGGTGGGTTCAGCCATATGTTGTTTTATGACTTGGTCAGAGAGACGCTCAAAAAACGGTCCCAGATTAGGGGCGAGAGGTGAATTGAATCTGATGTTAAAATCGCCCAAAACAAATAGGTTTGCATATTTCAGATGAAGCGAGGTGACTAATTCCAAAAAGGGATGTAGAAAGAGTGAGTAAGGACCAAGAGGGCGATACACAAGTAAAAGTGGACCGACTCTGACACGGATACCAGCAGTGATTCCATACCCAAAGCGTGAGTAAGAGGCACTAAGTTAATGTTAAAAACTGATTTTTAAAAAATAGCAATCGCCCCGGTTTATGGTCAATCCGTTGAAAAAAAAAGCATCGACATACCAAACCATCTAATACAAAGCATTGTCTGCCAAAGTGAAAGGGGCCCCTAGGGGTCCCTTACGTCTATGGAAACAAGGCGAGTCACCACACACGATAGATGCGCCAGACACGAGGTTGTATTCCCAAAGCTAGGGTTTATTGCAAAGCAAAAGTCTCAGTTGGCCAACTCGGTCTCACGCCCCGCGACGTGTATCTCTAGACCTCGAGGGACGCAAGAGAGTGAATTACGTACATCAGTTACATATATACAAAATGCATATCAAACAATCAGCTATGACATGTTTAACACCACCCTTTATTGGATTTCTTTGAACTTGGTGTGATGATGGACACTTTCGACAACTATGACACCTTCAAACATCTATTCTAGTAACAATTTGCAATTTGTGAGTGCGGAGTCATCTTTCAGTTGTTGAACAGAACACAGCGCTTCTGTTCCTGGAAGCGAGCTACATACGGGGGAAGAGTTGCATTCCAGACCTTGCTATCTATGAGGTGCTATTCGTGTCCTGGGAGCCGACACGCTTTAACAGGGCTCAGCAAAGGGGGGCTGTAAGAAGAGTAATTCAAGCCTTTAGCTGCTTTATTCTAACATATTCTACCATATAACAAGACTGTCTGGCAGCTGCGAAATGATTAAATGCCCTGCAGCTCTGCTTCAAGGCTACATTCGGGAGGGAGACGGGCATTCTTCCTGGCGCTGCCTACGTTGTGTTTCAACGAACACTTGTTATCCTCGCGGCCCTGCGGCCTTGTCCTTTCACGTGCAGACAACAATGTTTTACAGTCGAGCAGTGTAAGCAGAAAATGTACTGCGAAGCAATAAGAACAGAAAGCAATGAGCAATGGTTAGAAAAAAAAATGGCGATTCTTGTTACATCAAAATGGCCGTTCATTGGCAAACTCGGAAACCTATATTCTGTCATATCGTGCATGAGACGGTTGGCCCACGGCCATCAAAACATGTTTGCGGTCACAAAGTAGAGGTGTCCATTTTTCTAGACTGACAAACCCTCCTTTGGCCGTATGCCAAACATCTCATCTATTTATTGTAAGCTCCTCTAATGATGATAAGTCTGAAGTACTTATGTCTGAATTTTGCATGCTATCGTAAACATCATCATCTTCATCAATATCTATTGCCATCAACTCTTTTACTGTTTTCATCTCATTTGTGTCTTGCTCAGCTCGACCATGAGTTTGTTTTTTTCTTGTCATCATATGCATACATCCCTTCGTACATCCCTCAGTTACCTCAGCGCAAACTATTGGTAGGCAGTGTATGCAACAACAGCACGTTATGAATATTCCAAACACCACTACTAATACCAAAATCAACTTCCATCCCCAAGAACGCAGTATTGCCCAAAACCAAGACCCTATTCCACAGCTTCCTTCTCCAGTAGGGAGTTCGGAACTTAGGACATGCATTTTCTTTATTGCTTCAAAGATCGTAGGGGAATAGTCATCTACATATACACAACACGCTGATCCCACTATTTTGCAAATTCCCCCACGATCAACCAGGATCACATCGAGAGCCATTCTATTTTGCAGCGTCATTAACCTGATTCCTCTTTCTTCCAACGTCATTTTAAATAGTATATCTGTCGTTGTGTTTATGGTATTTTTTAGTATTCTGGACAGCTGCCTTATATTATAGGAGTTCACTAGCTGCCTTAAGAATGGAATTAATGATTTTGCTACGTCAGTTGCTATCAAAACACCTTTGCTAGTCCTCTTGACTCTAGCTCTGGATAGTCTGGCCATGTCTGCTGTTTCTAAGAGGAATACTCCTGGGAACAGTAGACCTAGGTAACATGTACCTCCGCAGTTTCTGGGCAACCAAGGATATGCTTTCTCTCCACATATAAAATAAACTGGATCTCCCACATATACTGGTTCTATTTCCCATTTCAATACCACTGTATTCATGCATCCAGTATATATTCCGACTGAAAAGGAGCCTTTCTTTTTTAGACAAAAAGGGACAGTTCTTGGACTATAATTCACCGTGTAAAATGGGGGGATTGCATCTTTGTCCCCATCTGTTCTTACACGAAACGTCATTACAGATGTTTTTTCTGATGGGGACAATCTATCTCGTCTATTTTGTCGTGTTATCTTTCGCTCACTTTTCCTAGTGGGCTCTGGGGCCAATACTTGTGCTTTATGGAATATGGAACAACCCACAGGCTTCATTATTATTTCCTCAAACTCATTCATGTTGGTTCTGTCTAATTGACCCGTACTACTCTCATTCCATTTCCCATAGAACATTGCACTTAAAGATGCGCTACATGCAGAATTTAATGGTAATGGCTGTACATACCAACCTATTCCTTTCCCAGCATGCTGTGGTAAATGGGAACATACCCAGCAATTTGTTTTCTTCAGAATTGCATGTGTCATATTCATTATTAATAACAAGGTGTTATTCCCAAAACCTTCCCTGTGTCTTTCTTCCAATGGGGGCAGGGTATAAGTAATCACCTGAACCGGGCTTTCAGTAGTGGATATATTAACTATTGGTAAAAACATTTCTAATGGGTGTATCGATTCCACATACCATAATATTAGGGCTGTCGTTATTGGTGCTACCACGCTCATAAAGCACATAATTGTTGTCAGTGCCAGCATACAATTCTTTTTATCATGCGTTTTTCTTAAGCTTACAGTCTTTATAATTGACTCATTCTCAGCAGTGGTGCAGGAGGAGGCTGGAACCGGTCCCGACATGTTTCTCATCGTCCTTCTTCTTCCTTATTACAGTTCGTCGTGGATATCTCTCTTCGTTGCAATTGCTCTGATGTCAATAAGTTCAACGGAATTACCACAGTTCAGTTCTGCCAGTCCTTTATAGCCTGGATTTGCTTATTTATTTTTACGCAAGATCACTTGTCCTTTCTCATACTGCTCAGAGGACCTTTGATTAGTTATCTTATTGCCTTAGTACCATGTGCGTCCAGCTTGTCCACTCTGGTTCAGGACACATGTACTTTTTATGATCGCACCGAGGAGCCGTGAGTCTTGAATTGCACAATTCTCACGCTTCTCTCCTCTACACCTCTAGTTCCTTCTCCGTCCATGAGCAGAACCAGACGTTGATATAAAACGCCAAAGAACTGTGGATCACTTTGTCTTTCAAGGCTGCAAATTGTATCGCCTCACTCCGGGTATCATGTGATCCGTGAACAGTGCCGGTGCACTTCCAGATTCAGGCTCAAAGTCAGCCTCTGGCGCTACTGCAGGTACTGGTGTGCGCCGCGCCAGTGATGCAGATTCGGTCTTTGGCATGCTGGCAAGTGCTGGTGGGCGCCAAAGGGGTACACGTTTCGTTTCTGCTGGTATTTGCAAGGCAGATTTCGTGTCGGACAACAGTGATGTCAATTCTGCTGGGCAACGTTGGGGCACTCTTTGCCCTTCCCCTTTTTTGGAAGTCGTCTCAGGCTTTGTTTCGAGTTTCACTTCTCGTTTGGGCAGATTTGGTGGCTGCTTAGTGGCAATAGTTTCTTCTGTTTCTGGGACCGCTGTCTCTTTCCGGTCGTCTGGGTCAGGCAAGTCTTTCAGTGAAGTTGGAATCTTTTTGGCATGGGTGGCATGGATCCACGACTTCCGTCCATCCACCCGTATTGCCGTCTGCGTTGCCAAGAGTACTTGATAGGGGCCATGCCAACTCGGTGCTAATGATGACTTTCTTTCAAACTTTTTAAGCAGCACCCAGTCTCCTGGATCCAGCGCGTGCCCCGGACCGGTGTATCTCACTGGTAATGCCTCCTGCACCTGCTGATGAATCAAACGCAATTTCTGCATTAAAAGGCCACAATAAGTACTAAGCACAGGATGTTCTACCTCTCTAAGTCGTTTTGGCTGAGGTATGCACCAAACATTTGCCGGCCTCCCCATTACGATCTCTTACGGGGAGAGCCCAGTTTTAGCCTGTACAGACGTACGCATGCTTAATAGCACTATTGGTAATGCATCCACCCAACTAAACTTGCTTCCCACACATATTTTACTGATCTTTGACTTGAGAATCCCGTTGTGCCTCTCCACAAGACCGGCCGAACTCAGATGCCTTGAACTATGGAATCTCTTATCGATCTGAAGACCCACACATATCTGTAACACCACTGCACCCACAAAATGTGGACCATTATCTGACCATAAGTCACAGGGCAAGCCAAAACGGGAAAAATATTCTTTATGCATTACCTTTGCCGTGCTCATTGCTGTGCAGTCCTTCAAGGGATATGCCTCCACCCACTTACTGAATGCACAGATCACCACTAAAACGTATTTTAAATGTTGGCATCTCTCCATCTCTATGAAATCAAAATGGATCACCTCAAAAGGCATAGAGGGCGGGCCAAAACTGCCTATTGGAGTCACTGTTCCCTTTCCTACATTGTGTTGTAAACACGTGATACAGTTCTGCACCAACCCCTCTGCATTCTTCTTTATGTTTACATTCTGCCATTCTGTAGATAGGTGCTGTATTATCTTTTTCGCACAGTTGTGAGTAGGGCTGTGGGCCATTGTGACCATTGCAGTCACATAAGAATTTGGCAACATCCAGTTTCTAGTTCCCTTGTCCACCCAACAACCTTCCAGATCTAACTCAGCAGAGCCCTCTGCCCACCCTTGTATTTCCTCGGCCGTAGCTTCGGCCTGCATTTCTTTGAAAGAGGCAACTCCATTTTCTATCATACAGGGTACTTCCTCAGTCTGAACCGTCATCATTTTGGTATTTAAATCAGTGGCAGTTTGTTTCGCAATTCTGTCTGCAAACGCGTTTCCCTCTCCTACTTTGCATGTTACCTTTTTGTGTGCCTCGCATTTCACTATTGCTAGGCGTTTTGGAAGCGTGAGTGCAGACAGCAATCGTACAATCAAATGGCCATGTTGAATTCTGGCACTATGTGATGTCAAAAACCCTCTCTCAGCCCAGAGTCGACCAAAGTAATGAACCACTCCAAAAGCATACTGACTATCAGTATATATATTCACATTCAAATTTTCAGAAATCTCGCAGGCTCTGGTTAATCCTATTATCTCTGTGGCTTGTGCCGAATTGTAGGGGATTCTTTTGCTTTCTACAACGCTCTCTAGGGTAGTGATAGCATATGCGGCAGTTGTCGTGCCATCAGGTAATTTAAAACATGAGCCGTCACAAAATAACTCTCCATCTGGCTCATTCTGTGGGGTATCACTTAAATCAACTCTTCCCTTGGTTTCTTCCTCAGTGACCATTAAGCAATCGTGGGCGGGTGATTCATTCTCCCCAATTTCTTTTATGGGTAGTGGCATTAATTCTGCAGGATTCAAAGTCCTACACCTCATAATTTGCATATGGGGCACGAACAAGATAATCTCATATCTTGTCAATCTAACAGAGGTGAGTTGTTGCGTCTGTGTCCTATTTAATAGAACGTCTATGGCATGTGGCACCATCAGAATTAAAGTATTCCACAATACCATCCCTTCCGTTTGTTTCACTGACGCAGCAGCCGCCGCGACAGATCGCAAACATCGTGGTAGTGCGCGCGCTACAGGGTCCAGCGCAGAAGAAAAATAGCTGCATGTCCTGTTTCTTCCACCTTGTTCCTGTGTCAAAACCGCCAATGCACATCCTTCACTTTCACACACAAACAGTCTAAAAACCTTCTCATAATTCGGCGTGCCCAAAACTGGTGCCGAACATAATGCAGTTTTCAATTGATCAAATGCTTTCTGACATTCCTCATCCCACTGTAAAGGCATAACCGCATCTTTTCTAGTCAAATTCACCATCGGTTTCACAATTAACGCAAAATTACTAATCCATTGTCGGCAATATGAAGCCATACCTATTATGGCTCTGACTCCTTTCTGTGTCTTTGGGATAGGCATACAAGAAATACTTTCTATGCATTCTGGCGTTAGCCTTCTCCCTTCTTTTGAAAGTAGGTAGCCCAAATAGGCCACCTCCTTTCGATTATATTGAAATTTCTTCAAACTAGCGTTATGGCCATGTGCCGCTAGGTGTGACAGTAGTAATACAGTGCTTTCTTTACAAATCTCCTCTGTGTCAGCAGCTAACAATAGATCGTCTATGTATTGCAAGAGTATGCAACCCACTGGTAAGTCTAGCATGTCTAACTGCTCTTTTAATGCTCTACTGTAAATACTCTGACTTTCTGTGTAACCTTGCGGAATCCGCGTAAATGTAAATGATCGTACTCCTAATGTGAACGCGAACAAATATCTGCTGTCCTTGTCCACTGGAATGCTGAAGAACGCATTTTTCAGATCAACTACACTAAAATATTCTGCTTAAACAGGTATCATTGTCAATATTGTAGTGACATCTGGCACTAAAGGAAATTGTGGATCTACTAGCTTGTTTAATGCGTGCAAATCAATTATAAAACGGTATGGTACTTCATTGCCTCCTTTTTTATAAACTGGAAGAATCGGGCTGTTGCATGTACTGCCTGTAATTTCTTCAATTACCCCTAATTTCACCAAATCTGTAACAATACTCTTCAATCCTTTCTCCCCTTCAGCTGAAATTCTGTATTGGGGAATTCGCGGTAGGTTAACACCTTCTTTCAAAATGATCTTTACTGGCTCTATTTTCAAGCATCCTACATCGTTGTCATGCATTGCCCATATACAGGTTGGCACTTGACTTAGTTCTCCTGGTAAAGTTTCAGACATGAATTCTGACACAGGGGCATCTTGTGGCCAAATCGTTAGGAACACCCTGTCTGCTGTGCAATGTATAACGGAACCTAATTTTTTCAACAAATTTAATCCCAACAGGTTCTCCCCACAATTTTCTGTTAAAAGGAAAGGACAGTGTTCAGTGAATGGTCCTATAGTAATTGGGACTGGTTGGGCCACTGGGTTTATGACTGGTGTACCTGCGAACCCTACGGAAACATTCTTTTGCCCTGATAGTGGTATATCCAGAACGAAGTGGTGGTCTATTGAACACTTTTGCGCTCCTGTATCTACAAGAAAGCGGTGCTCCTCATTCCCGACTTTCATTTCTACATAGGGTCTTCTCTGATTCACGGGAATAGACACTGGTTCTGACCCCTGTCCTGGGCTGTCCTATTGTGGAAATAACACATCGTCCGATGTGTAATCATTGCTGTTACTGTAATACGTGTTTGGCTGTGTATCGAAAACGTTCCCACTCTTCCCTCTATTTCCAACACTCTGATTTCCATACTGTTGGTGTTGCTGTACCTGACTCTGGTTAGGGGCACTTTGGTTTTGGGCTTGGTTTTGATTACCTCCATTATTGTGGTGCTGCTGCATACTATTCCTATTTGGTTCTTTCGCTCCTTGGTGTCCTCTATGCTGTCTCCTCTGACCAGACCCATTTCTATTCTGCAGATGCGGACGTTGCGCTCGCCAGTGTCCTTCCTCCTTACAATACGCACACTGATTTGGTCCCACTGTTCCCCAGGCATATTCGAATTACTCCTTCCTTGTGCGTTCCCTCTCCCTCTATTGTGTCCTACTACTTGCTGCAGTAGTACCCGTGTTTTCAGATTTACCCTATCCTTCTCCTCTTTCTCTTTTTCCGCAGTCACTCTGTGCTCATAATATTGGGCCATGTGTAATACTTCGCCCAGCGTTTTTGCTTGCCATGCACTCTCTGATGTCATTTTTAGATCCTGGATTGGAAGTTTTAACCCCCTCACATATTTGTCAACAAATAACTACTTTCCCGCTTCCGAGCTCACATCCTGCCCACTGAAGTCTGTAAATACTTCTTCAAATCTGTTAAAATAATCTGTAGATAACTCATCCTTGCCTTGTACACATACAGTCAATTTGTCCCATTGAATTCTTTTCTCTGGGACAATTTCTTTTAATTTCTGTACTATGCGTGCTGGTAATGCTACCAGGTTCGGTCCCGGTGTTCCTCCAACCGCTTTATTCCTGTCTTCTATTATCAAGTCCACCCATGTGGCGCCAAAGGTCGTTGTGTCATCCACCTTTCTTATTTGTTTCCATATGTCTGTTGGCAGGATCACTGGGAATATTAGGTCTATGTCACCCATGGTAAGCACGGATGATTGCAGGCAGGACTCTACTTCCTTGTAGAACCATGCAGGATTCTTTCTTATATCAGGAATCGTCTGCTTTATGTTGATCACCTCCTGTCTGGAAAAGGGGACATGCACATATTGGGCGGTATAATGGGCTGGTGTTACCTGCGCCGCTACATTGCCTGCTGGGGGATCCTCTACTTTGGGCACAAAGGTAGGTGGGACCTCTCTCATAGGAAATGCCCCACTTACTGTCCCTCCCCCTTCTCTCATGTGTAACAATATTCCCAGATCAAGCGATAGGGCTGTTTCTCCTGTCCCTCGCTCTAGTGCTCTTTTATATACTGCCATTATTTCGGGTGGGCTGGCCTTATCGTTTTTTTATATCTTTGACTAATAAATGTTCAGCCATCGACTGCAGTGCTTTTCTTTTCATGAGCATGGACTATTCATCAAATATCTCATGTACCTCCATTGTGGGGATACTGGGATCCGACATCCATCTAAACGCTTCTCGTATAGATACTTTTAACTTGTCACCCCTCTGTACTGACGACATTGAATGTCGTCAATGTATATACGGCTCTACAGTTTCCTTCCTATGTCTCCCAATATCCCTACTCCTGTACCCAGGTGTAGTAAACATTTCGGCATAATGCTTATCTAATTCATCTTTAAGTTCAAAAAGTCCATATACATGTCCTCTCACTTCTTCATCCCTCTCCCTACAGCGTGCTAATGCATTCAAATCTAACAATCGCTGCGGTGGTAATTTCCCAATTAACTGTTTCCATTTCTCCACCAAATATTCACCCATGCATTCCAACACTACCTGTCTTTCGTTGCTTCTTCGGAAGTCATATATCGAAGCCAATGTTGTCGTCCCATCATTCCCGTCTATATACATCTCTGCCTGTTGCTGCAATTCCACCTTCCTTTCTTTGCTGATCGCACTGCGAGTTACCCTCGTGCATCCCGGTTGTTCAGTCCCGCCTCTCGCCCCCGTGGTTTCAACTTCAACCCCGGAAGGAACGGACGGTACCGAGTCTGTGTCTAAGGCGGGAAGTGCAGATGGGACAATGGGAACAGGGAGTGTCTGTTGTGGGTCTGGTTGGCCAATAGGAAGTGTTACGTGCACGGTCTGTGGCTGAGGGTGGGCTAGAGCTACCGGAGGGAGAGCTTGGGCTACAGGCGGGGTTTGGGCAATAGTCACTGACGTGCCTGGCCACACATCTGATCTTGGGCCTTGTTTTGTATGGGTCAATATGTTTTCTATCAATTCATCTGCTATGTGTAATTCTTGTTGTGGGTATATTTTTTCTATATTCAACTGGTCACGCCTACCTGCCCTTCTTAGACTCTCAGTCCACTCCTCCTCTTCTTTCTCTTCCGCTACTTCACCTTTCGATTTATGCCTGCGCGCATGCTTCGCTCTACTTCTAAATCGGAGCATTGCTTCCCTTCTCCAGTCCTTAACGGTATCAAATGCTGCAGGACGCACTTTCTTTCTTATCAACACCCTTTCCAAGTTATCTATTCTTGCTATCTCAAAACTACCGTTAATCGGCCACTGATGATCTTGTTGCTTTCTGTTTTGCCAATGCCAAGTCTCACAGAATATTAACGCACCCACACCATACTTCACATACATCTCATACGCCGACGTTCCCCCAGGTGGTACAATTTGGCCATCTTCCAAAGATTGTCTACCACAGCGGAAAAACCCTGCTAGGGTGGACAACACCCCAGGCATGTTTCGACCTTCCCCCTGGTTAATCAACCTTACCTAGGGCGTTTGATTTTGCAAAGTCAACTATCAACCAATATCAGGATTACTTTCAATCGGGGAATGACTCACCTGATAAATCAAGTCGTCTGTATACTGATGCACCAAATGACGTCGTGTCTGCGTTTCTTGGCTTCTGCCTCGTTTCGGGACCCTTGCCTGATTGTTCTCTAGCCAAGCACGTCGATCAGGGATCAGATGTGTGCAGATCTGCAAAGGAGTCTCTCATCACTTCTACAGGGCGCCCCGAACACCTCTTGATCCCGGCTCGATCGTCCCATCCTCGCCGTTCTCCGCCTTACTCAATTACAACATATGCGATGGAACAAGTGGGGGAGGGTCCCTATTCGGGTGCCATCTTGAAAGGGGCCCCTAGGGATCCCTTACGTCTATGGAAACAAGGCAAGTCACCACACACAATAGATACGCCAGACACGAGGTTGTATTCCCAAAGCTAGGGTTTATTGCAAAGCAAAAGTCTCAGTTGGCCAACTCGGTCTCACGCCCCGCAACGTGTATCTCTAGACCTCAAGGGACGCAAGAGAGTGAATTATGTACATCAGTTACATATATACAAAATGCATATCAAACAATCAGCTATGACATGTTTAACACCCCCCTTTATTGGTTTTCTTTGAACTTGGCGTGATGATGGACACCTTCGACAACTAGGACACCTTCAAACATCTATTTTAGTAACAATTTGCAATTTGTGAGTGCGGAGGCATCTTTCAGTTGTTGAACAGAACACAGTGCTTCTGTTCCTGGAAGCGAGCTACATACGGGGGAAGAGTTGCATTCCAGACCTTGCTATCTATGAGGTACTATTCGTGTCCTGGGAGCCGACACGCTCTAACAGGGCTCAGCAAAGGGGGGCCGTAAGAAGAGCATAATTCAAGCCTTTAGCTGCTTTATTCTAACATATCCTACCATATAACGAGTCTGGCTGGCAGCTGCAAAATGATTAAATGCCCTGCAGCTCTGCTTCAAGGCTACATTCGGGAGGGAGCCGGCCATTCTTCCTGGCGCTGCCTACGTTGTGTTTCAACTAACTCTTGTTATCCTTGCGGCTATGCGGCCTTGTCCTTTCACGTGCAGACAACAATGTTTTACAGTCGAGCAGTGTAAGCAGAAAATGTACTGCGAAGCAATAAGAACAGAAAGCAATGAGCAATGGTTAGAAAACAAAATGGCGATTCTTGTTACATCAAAATGGCCGTTCATTGGCAAACTCGGAAACCTATATTCTGTCATATCGTGCATGAGACGGTTGGCCCACGGCCATCAAAATACATTTGCGGTCACAAAGTAGAGGTATCCATTTTTCTAGACTGACAAAAGCTTCAACAGGCTATCTTTAACATGTAACAGTGCATTTCCATCGAAACCAGTCCATTGAAAATAAAAAATGGACAGGTTTCAAAGGAAATTCACTTTCTTTTACATGTAAAAAATAGCATTTCAATGCTTTTTTTGTAACTTTAAAACATTACATGGAGCTGTCCAGTGCTGAAAGGTCGGTACTGGCCAGCTCCATGATACCCCCGCGCCCACCCCCCTAACCCTAACCCTAGCCCCTATCCTAATCCCTAATCTAACCACTAATCTAACCCTAGCCCCAAACCTAACCCCTAAACCTAACCCAAATCCTAAATCTAATCCTTAAAGGAATGATTTGGTCAAAAAATGTTATTGGCCCTACGGGTCGGCCATGTGTTTTTAAGTCTAAATCGCTCGATTTTAGAAAGATTTCCTATGGACTTTACCCGAGTTTTCATCCATTAAACACACGCGAAAACAGGCAGTAGGGCGCCGCCATTTTGTGATAATCCTATCACTTGCCGCATCGCCCTGGCTGACCTGCTTTTGCGGCACTAAATCATATCCCCCGCCCCTGAGCCTGACATTATCAAAACATTCATATTCCCTACCTCTCTCTGTGACGTTACTATGCTGCGTAGGCAAACGCGCCCAGTCGTCTTCTATGCGACTTCACACAGAACCCGGAAACCAACACAGATCAACTCACAACACAGCACGCCACAATTCGGAATATGAAACTGTACTTTCAAATCAAACAGCAACACAGTACATTTGGTAAAGTACATTTATTTAACATTAAATGTTTATAGAATATTCAGCAATTGGCATATTAAATGCGAACTGGCTTCTCTTTCATCTGCAACGGCTCGCTTGGCCCGTTCTGAGGCCCCCAATTTTGTCCTCGTTGTCCGCGAGCTTTGCAGCCCTAAAGAACCATAACTATGGAGACATTGGGCCTCATTACAACCTGCCAGTCCGGGACCGTGCAAAATCCGTGACGGCGGTAAAAACGTTTCCGTGTCCGCAAGGTTGCAGAAAAAACGTCCGATTACACGCTGTCGGTCACGCGCACCACACGGACTCGGAAACGTTGTTACCACCGTCACGGAAAACCCCACGGAAATGGAAATAACGCAGCCACAAGTGGCGCAAAACCCGTTTCTGCCTCCGCCGCCACGGACACGGAACCGGAAATACCATGATCGCCAAAACAGGAAACAGAGAGGCGGCCATCATATAAAAGCACAATCCATTGCCATCCAGAGCCAGCACAATCCTAACTCTGAGACGCCAAAAGGGACCACCAGCATGTCTGCTAGGATTCCTGCTCAGAGGCAGCGCAAACAGCGCTTCAGCGAGACGGAGCTAACCGTCTAGGTGGAGCACATTGTGGACAATGCGGAGATGCTGTTCAGCGCCGACCAACGGCGTGCCACACAGCAGCGGAGGTAGGAGGTGTGGGCCGAAGCTGCACGCAAGTGCACCGCTGTGGGCGTGGCAGTGAGGAGCGTGAAGGACTGCCACAAGCGGTGGGACGACCTGAGGCTGAGGGTACGCAACCTCATTTCCACGCACCGCCAACGCAGCAGTGGGACAGGCGGAGGACCCCCTTCCCCACTGAGGCTGCAAGCATGGGAGGAGCGTTGCAGCAGCGTCCTCCACCTAGAGGGAATCCATGGGATCGGGGAGGCTGAGGCAGGAGTGAGCCCACCTGCAGATGCCGGTAAGTGCCCAAACATGAATGCCACATGTAAATATGCCCCGAACACCTCTTGATGCCGGCTCGATCGTCCCATCCTCGCCGTTCTCCGCCTTACTCAATTACAACGTATGCGATGGAACAAGTGGGGGAGGGTCCCTATTCGGGTGCCATCGTGAAAGGGGCCCCTAGGGATCCCTTACGTCTATGGAAACAAGGCGAGTCACCACACACGATAGATACGCCAGACACGAGGTTGCATTCCCAAAGCTAGGGTTTATTGCAAAGCAAAAGTCTCAGTTGGCCAACTCGGTCTCATGCCCCGCAACGTGTATCTCTAGACCTTGAGGGACGCAAGAGAGTGAGTTATGTACATCAGTTACATATATACAAAATGCATATCAAACAATCAGCTATGACATGTTTAACACCCCCCTTTATTGGATTTCCTTGAACTTGGCGTGATGATGGACACTTACGACAACTAGGACACCTTCAAACATCTATTCTAGTAACAATTTGCAATTTGTGAGTGCGGAGGCATCTTTCAGTTGTTGAACAGAACACAGTGCTTCTGTTCCTGGAAGCGAGCTACATACGGGGGAAGAGTTGCATTCCAGACCTTGCTATCTATGAGGTACTATTCGTGTCCTGGGAGCCGACACGCTCTAACAGGGCTCAGCAAAGGGGGGCCGTAAGAAGAGCATAATTCAAGCCTTTAGCTGCTTTATTCTAACATATCCTACCATATAACGAGACTGGCTGGCAGCTGCAAAATGATTAAATGCCCTGCAGCTCTGCTTCAAGGCTACATTCGGGAGGGAGCCGGCCATTCTTCCTGGCGCTGTCTACGTTGTGTTTCAACTAACTCTTGTTATCCTCGCGGCTATGCGGCCTTGTCCTTTCACGTGCAGACAACAATGTTTTACAGTCGAGCAGTGTAAGCAGAAAATGTACTGCGAAGCAATAAGAACAGAAAGCAATGAGCAATGGTTAGAAAACAAAATGGCGATTCTTGTTACATCAAAATGGCCGTTCATTGGCAAACTCGGAAACCTATATTCTGTCATATCGTGCATGAGACGGTTGGCCCACGGCCATCAAAATACATTTGCGGTCACAAAGTAGAGGTATCCATTTTTCTAGACTGACAAAAGCTTCAACAGGCTATCTTTAACATGTAACAGTGCATTTCCATCGAAACCAGTCCATTGAAAATAAAAAATGGACAGGTTTCAAAGGAAATTCACTTTCTTTTACATGTAAAAAATAGCATTTCAATGCTTTTTTTGTAACTTTAAAACATTACATGGAGCTGTCCAGTGCTGAAAGGTCGGTACTGGCCAGCTCCATGATACCCCCGCGCCCACCCCCCTAACCCTAACCCTAGCCCCTATCCTAATCCCTAATCTAACCACTAATCTAACCCTAGCCCCAAACCTAACCCCTAAACCTAACCCAAATCCTAAATCTAATCCTTAAAGGAATGATTTGGTCAAAAAATGTTATTGGCCCTACGGGTCGGCCATGTGTTTTTAAGTCTAAATCGCTCGATTTTAGAAAGATTTCCTATGGACTTTACCCGAGTTTTCATCCATTAAACACACGCGAAAACAGGCAGTAGGGCGCCGCCATTTTGTGATAATCCTATCACTTGCCGCATCGCCCTGGCTGACCTGCTTTTGCGGCACTAAATCATATCCCCCGCCCCTGAGCCTGACATTATCAAAACATTCATATTCCCTACCTCTCTCTGTGACGTTACTATGCTGCGTAGGCAAACGCGCCCAGTCGTCTTCTATGCGACTTCACACAGAACCCGGAAACCAACACAGATCAACTCACAACACAGCACGCCACAATTCGGAATATGAAACTGTACTTTCAAATCAAACAGCAACACAGTACATTTGGTAAAGTACATTTATTTAACATTAAATGTTTATAGAATATTCAGCAATTGGCATATTAAATGCGAACTGGCTTCTCTTTCATCTGCAACGGCTCGCTTGGCCCGTTCTGAGGCCCCCAATTTTGTCCTCGTTGTCCGCGAGCTTTGCAGCCCTAAAGAACCATAACTATGGAGACATTGGGCCTCATTACAACCTGCCAGTCCGGGACCGTGCAAAATCCGTGACGGCGGTAAAAACGTTTCCGTGTCCGCAAGGTTGCAGAAAAAACGTCCGATTACACGCTGTCGGTCACGCGCACCACACGGACTCGGAAACGTTGTTACCACCGTCACGGAAAACCCCACGGAAATGGAAATAACGCAGCCACAAGTGGCGCAAAACCCGTTTCTGCCTCCGCCGCCACGGACACGGAACCGGAAATACCATGATCGCCAAAACAGGAAACAGAGAGGCGGCCATCATATAAAAGCACAATCCATTGCCATCCAGAGCCAGCACAATCCTAACTCTGAGACGCCAAAAGGGACCACCAGCATGTCTGCTAGGATTCCTGCTCAGAGGCAGCGCAAACAGCGCTTCAGCGAGACGGAGCTAACCGTCTAGGTGGAGCACATTGTGGACAATGCGGAGATGCTGTTCAGCGCCGACCAACGGCGTGCCACACAGCAGCGGAGGTAGGAGGTGTGGGCCGAAGCTGCACGCAAGTGCACCGCTGTGGGCGTGGCAGTGAGGAGCGTGAAGGACTGCCACAAGCGGTGGGACGACCTGAGGCTGAGGGTACGCAACCTCATTTCCACGCACCGCCAACGCAGCAGTGGGACAGGCGGAGGACCCCCTTCCCCACTGAGGCTGCAAGCATGGGAGGAGCGTTGCAGCAGCGTCCTCCACCTAGAGGGAATCCATGGGATCGGGGAGGCTGAGGCAGGAGTGAGCCCACCTGCAGATGCCGGTAAGTGCCCAAACATGAATGCCACATGTAAATATGCCCCGAACACCTCTTGATGCCGGCTCGATCGTCCCATCCTCGCCGTTCTCCGCCTTACTCAATTACAACGTATGCGATGGAACAAGTGGGGGAGGGTCCCTATTCGGGTGCCATCGTGAAAGGGGCCCCTAGGGATCCCTTACGTCTATGGAAACAAGGCGAGTCACCACACACGATAGATACGCCAGACACGAGGTTGCATTCCCAAAGCTAGGGTTTATTGCAAAGCAAAAGTCTCAGTTGGCCAACTCGGTCTCATGCCCCGCAACGTGTATCTCTAGACCTTGAGGGACGCAAGAGAGTGAGTTATGTACATCAGTTACATATATACAAAATGCATATCAAACAATCAGCTATGACATGTTTAACACCCCCCTTTATTGGATTTCCTTGAACTTGGCGTGATGATGGACACTTACGACAACTAGGACACCTTCAAACATCTATTCTAGTAACAATTTGCAATTTGTGAGTGCGGAGGCATCTTTCAGTTGTTGAACAGAACACAGTGCTTCTGTTCCTGGAAGCGAGCTACATACGGGGGAAGAGTTGCATTCCAGACCTTGCTATCTATGAGGTACTATTCGTGTCCTGGGAGCCGACACGCTCTAACAGGGCTCAGCAAAGGGGGGCCGTAAGAAGAGCATAATTCAAGCCTTTAGCTGCTTTATTCTAACATATCCTACCATATAACGAGACTGGCTGGCAGCTGCAAAATGATTAAATGCCCTGCAGCTCTGCTTCAAGGCTACATTCGGGAGGGAGCCGGCCATTCTTCCTGGCGCTGTCTACGTTGTGTTTCAACTAACTCTTGTTATCCTCGCGGCTATGCGGCCTTGTCCTTTCACGTGCAGACAACAATGTTTTACAGTCGAGCAGTGTAAGCAGAAAATGTACTGCGAAGCAATAAGAACAGAAAGCAATGAGCAATGGTTAGAAAACAAAATGGCGATTCTTGTTACATCAAAATGGCCGTTCATTGGCAAACTCGGAAACCTATATTCTGTCATATCGTGCATGAGACGGTTGGCCCACGGCCATCAAAATACGTTTGCGGTCACAAAGTAGAGGTATCCATTTTTCTAGACTTACAAAAGCTTCAACAGGCTATCTTTAACATGTAACAGTGCATTTCCATCGAAACCAGTCCATTGAAAATATAAATGGACAGGTTTCAAAGGAAATTCACTTTTACATGTAAAAAATAGCATTTCAATGCTTTTTTTGTAACTTTAAAACGTTACATGGAGCTGTCCAGTGCTGAAAGGCCGGCACTGGCCAGCTCCATGCTACCCCCGCGCCCATCCCCCTAACCCTAACCCAAACCCTAACCCTAACCTTAATGTAATCCTTACTCTAACACTAGCCCCAACCCTAACCCCTAACCCTCAACCAAAACCCTAACCCTAATCTAACCCTAACCCTAACCCTAATCCTAACCCTAACCCTAGCCCCTATCCTAATCCCTAATCTAACCACTAATCTAACCCTAGCCCCAACCCTAACCCCTAAACCTAACCCAAACCCTAACCCTAAATCTAACCCTAGCCCCAAACCTAACCCTAACCCTTATCTAACCCTTAAAGGAATGGTTTGATCAAAAAATGTTATTGGCCCTGCGGGTCGGCCATGTGTTTTTAAGCCTAAATCGCTCGATTTTAGAAAGATTTCCTATGGACCTTACCCGAGTTTTCATCCATTAAACACACGCGAAAACAGGCAGAAGGGCGGCGCCATTTTGTGATAATCCTATCACTTGCCGCATCGCCCTGGCTGACCTGCTTTTGCGGCACTAAATCATATCCCCCCCCTAATCCTGACATTATCAAAACATTCATATTCCCCACCTCTCTCCGTGACGTTACTATGCTGCGTAGGCAAACGCGCCCAGTCGTCTTCTATGCGACTTCACACAGAACCCGGAAACCAACACAGATCAACTCACAACACAGCACACCACAATTCGGAATATGAAACTGTACTTTCAAATCAAACAGCAACACAGTACATTTGGTAAAGTACATTTATTTAACATTAAATGTTTATAGAATATTCAGCAATTGGCATATTAAATGCGAACTGGCTTCTCTCCCATTTGCAACGGCTCGCTTGGCGCGTTCTGAGGCCCCCAATTTTGTCCTCGTTGTCTGCGAGCTTTGCAGCCCTAAAGAACCATAACTATGGAGACATTGGGCCTCATTAAAACCTGCCAGTTCGGGACCGTGCAAAATCCGTGACGGTGGTAAAAACGTTTCCGTGTCCGCAAGGTTGCAGAAAAACCATCTGATTACACGCTGTCGGTCACGCGCACCACACGGACTCGGAAATGTTGTTACCGCCGTCACGGAAAACCCCACGGAAATGGAAATAACGCAGCCACAAGTGGCGCAAAACCCGTTTCTGCCTCCGCCGCCACGGACACGGAACCGGAAATACCATGATCGCCAAAACAGGAAACAGAGAGGCGGCCATCATATAAAAGCACAATCCATTGCCATCCAGAGCCAGCACAATCCTAACTCTGAGAAGCCAAAAGGGACCACCAGCAAGTCTGCCAGGATTCCTGCTCAGAGGCAGCGCAAACAGCGCTTCAGGGAGGCTGAACTAACCGTCTTGGTGGAGCACATTGTGGACAATGCGGAGATGCTGTTCAGTGCCGACCAACGGCGTGCCACACAGCAGCGGAGGAAGGGGGTATGGGCCGAAGCTGCATGCAAGTGCACCGCTGTGGGCGTGGCAGTGAGGAGCGTGAAGGACTGCCACAAGCGGTGGGACGACCTGAGGCTGAGGGTACGCAACCTTATTTCCACGCACCGCCAACGCAGCAGTGGGACAGGCGGAAGACCCCCTTCCCCACTGAGGCTGCAAGCATGGGAGGAGCGTTGCAGCAGCGTCCTCCACCTAGAGGGAATCCATGGGATCGGGGAGGATGAGGCAGGAGTGAGCCCACCTGCAGATGCCGGTAAGTGCCCAAACATGAATGTCACAGGTAAATATGCAGTTGTGAGTACTGGGCCAAAGGACCCATTAACAACCCCTGCCCCCAGTCAGTGCATGTGTGGCCAAAGGACCCATTAACAACCCCCCCCCAGTCAGTGCATGTGTGGGCCAAAGGACCCATTAACAACCCCCCACCCCCAGGCAGTGCATGTGTGGGCCAAAGGACCCATCATGATCCGCATGGCAACCAATATCACAGAATGCATACACCAGCAATCAGATGCATGTGACTAACACTATTCAATGTACAATCTTAATGACGCATGTGATGCACCCATCCGCCACCACAACAACACTAATTGCATGCCCTTTGTGTCCCCGCAGCCGTTTCAAGTGACAGTGATACTGCACAACAGGCCAGCCAATCTGCACCGGCAAGTACACAAGCCCCCGCCACCACACAGGAGGATGCTGCCGGCAGTTCTGCACCTCTGGCCACATTACCAGCCACTACAGATGTGCCGCCCACCACCGACGTCCCCACAGTCTCCACACTGCCTGAGTCTAGACAGGTGCAACGGGAACCTATCATGGCCACCCAACACAACACCGAAGGCAGCAGCACTGCAGAGGGGGCGGCCTGCAGTGATAACAGTGCCCCGCAAGAGCACTCGGAAACGGGGCTACAGGGGGAGATGCCCACATTTGAAGACCTGGGCTCCTTCCATGAGCTGGGGTTCAGCCCCACATCACTGGGGAGTCCCATGAGGTCGCCCACCCCATCCATGGCCGAACTGATTGCCCGCATGCAGCGGATGGAGGACCAGCAGGCTACCCTCACACAGCTTGTGGAGAGGCAGCTAGAGGAATCCAGGCTGCAGAGGGAGAGCTACAGCGCCTCAGTGCGTCGCCTGTCGAGTTCCATTGGACGCTTTGCGAGCACTATAGTAACCCTTGCACGCCATGTGCGGGAGGGCAACAACCACACCTCCAGGCTTGTAGAGGCCATGTTGGTTGGCCAACAGGCAAATCTGGCACGGATGCCCTCAATCCCAGATTCTGCGCAATCAAACACAACCACCCCATCCAGCTCCACTACTGCCAGTCCAAGGAGGCGCTTGAGTAGGCTGACGGGTCCCTCGGGCAAGGTTGCACAGGCACAGAAGCGCACACGGAAGTGATGGCATGTGTGTGGGGCAGTGCAGGACACATGTGGACTACAAGGGTGTGAGACGTGGGCACGTTTGGGTGGTGGGAGGCCCCGGGTGTGCAGCTCCCCTAACCAATGCACCTCCTTCCCTGTTGTTATTACATCAATACATCACCATTTCGAATCAAGACATACATGTGTGGACATTGATCATTTATTTTGCAGTGCAACTATTAATTCATTGTCGTCACCATGTTCGTGCATTTCTGTGAATGTGCTGTGACTCAAAAGTAAATGCGAATCATGGCATCCCGTGCTCTCTGGCCATCATGTGGACCCCCAGGGGGATGTGGTGCCATCCCATCCCCATTCCCATTCCCATCTCCATCCCCATCCCCATCCCCATCTTCCTCATCTGCATCTGGTGGCATTGGGATGTTCCTGCGCAGGCATATATTGTGCAGCATGGCACATACGAGCGTGATTTTACCCGTCTTCACTGAGCTATACAGCAGTGATCGCCAGATCTGCTCAGACAGTGGAAACGGGCCTTCAGCAGTCCAAATGTCCTCTCAATCATTCCACTTGTGTGGATATGTGCCCTATTGTATGCCTCTTCATGCCTGTTCCTTGGTCTCGGTACAGGTGTCATCATCCATGGCGTGAGTGCATATCCCGCATCACCTACATGGGATGTAGATGGGGGAACATGTCAGTGTTTGTGGCATCATGTCCTCATCTGCTGCTGTGCATTCTTGTGTCATCATTCATTCATGCATATGTACCATGCAGTGTATGGAGGTATGTTTTGGGCATCACGATGTATGTCGCTAACTGGATATGGGCCTACATATTAACTTGCATGTTTACTGTGCCCTGCGGGTGACATTTGATTGTGTGCATGTCACGGTGCAGTGCTGTCCACACATGGCAGAGTGACTCCACTGTACGGAAGTAGTAAATACACGTCGTCTCATTTACACGCCTCTCGTGCCTTTTGAGGCAGTGTTTCAATTGAGGGTTGGTGTCTGCAGTGGCACAAGGTTCATGGGACAGTGACGGGATTGGCTGTGCCAGCGTGTGCACGGGCACATTGTGGTGCCCTGTTATGTCTTCCTTCATGATGTTTGGCATCCGCTGTGTATTTGGTAGATGGAAGGGGGGTGATGCATGTGCGGTCACAGCGGCACACTCACAATGCCCATTGGGCTGGACACACACACACCACCTCGACAGGGTTGTAGCATCATCAGCTGTACTCACCCAATAGCCATGTGCTTTGTCCGGCATAGCGTTCCATGTACCGTGGCAACGTGGAATTCCGCAGTACCATTGAGTCATGTGATGAGCCTGGGAAACGTGCGCAGCAGTGTGTGATCAGTTGCATGGCATCACAAACCATCTGGACATTCAAAGAGTGATACTGTTTCCTATTGCGGAACACCGCCTCAATTGCACGTGGTACTGTCAGCTCAGGGTAGGGCTATGTGTTCCGACACATGGCGCAACAGGGCATCCAGTACCTGTACCAGGATTTTTGAGAAACAGGTTTGGGATATGCCGTGCAGCTCACCAACCGTGTGTTGATAGGTGCCAGTGCCAAGGAAATGCAGTACTGAGACAACCTTCAGGAGGGGGGGGTGGCGGTGGGGGTGTCAATTTGGCTGCTGATGTTGTCCTCAATCATGGCGATGATGTGCAGGAGTGTTGCACGGTCCAGCCGGTATAGTGTGTGGATCTGTCCTGGGGTGAGGTTCTAGGGTGGGGCCCTGATGCGTGGTATTGGTGGCTGGCGGCAGGGTCGGGCTGGCTGGGCAATGGGGTTGCCATAGCTGCAGGGTTGTTCTGGTTGCTGCCTGCGCCTCCTCCGCCTACGCCTCCTCCTCTGCGCCATTACTGCCACCATGTGCAGTGCTGCCTGTTGGTTGAGTAGGCCCAGTCCCAGTGCTACTAGACCTGCTGCCTGCATGGTTCTGTGTTGTGTTGGGCTGGGTGTGGCCCTTTTGTGGGCTCCCAGTGGCCTGCTAGGTCCAGCTGGGCTGATTTGGTGCACCTGTGCCCTGATTCAGTTCAGCAGGCAGTGTATAACGCCATGTTCGCGGTGGCGGCGGTTCCGCCACCGTGATCACGGTATTTACGCCATTTTTTTGCCGGTATTTCCTTGTCCGCGCTAGTTGTGATGCTCACTGTGTTTCGTGTTGACAGTAGCGGAGGTGTTTCCGTGCAGACGGACTTAACGGAACCCCTATTTCCGCGGTGGCAGTTGAGGGTGGTGCTATTACCGGGGCCGCGGGTCATGATTGGGCGGACATGGAAACGGTGCCGGTATGGTTTTACCGGCAGTGTTAATTCCGGACCGGAGTACTTGTAATGAGGCCCATTGACTTTTTGGGGGGAAGGTCAGGGAAAGTATAACGTACCCGAGGAGTTGAGTTGAAAGTGAGATTTATTGTTTGTTTGTTTTATTATTTGCAATATGCAAGCCTCCCCTCGGTTAACAGTGCGCAGCATTTACATGAGACTGCGAAACTTAGTTACAGCAACAAAAATATATACATACACATATTGACAAGGCCAGCGATATGAGGTGAATAGAGAGAGAAGTCAAAGCTGACACCCAGGTTGTTCGCCACCCAGGATGGTGAAGGGAGGGGTTAGGGTTAGCATACTTTGTAGGTACACTGTACAATAACATTTATTTACAAAAAGACAATCACATTACAATTATTTAAACCGGGATTTGTACTTCACAACCAGCTCTGCTTTGGGTGGACATGGCACAGTGGCAATGTTTGGTGGCAATGCATCAGTGCTCTGCACAGAAACGTTCAAAATTCCATATCTGTGCTTCTCGAGTACAGCAACAATAAGGCTTTTTACAAAGTCGAACTCCATTTCCTCATAGACTGGTTTGATCACCCATTGCTTACTTCTTTTAGAAAACACCTTAGTGTAGCGAGGCATCCTTACATTACCCGTAGTCGTAGATTGTTCACGGCAGAGATTCTCGTTATGGGCCAAGACCGCAAGTAGAGTCCTATGTTTCATGCCCTGTATGCTGAAATGCAAGCCCTTTGGCCTGTACTTTAGGCACATATTGTGGAACACCTCCAAACCTCCTCTGTGACAGAATTCTGTCAGTCCCCTCAAATCTCTTGATAGAGTTGTATCGAAAACAATCTTCTCAATGGCTTTGTGTGTCGGTGAAGATGGAATCAACCACTTCTTCTTCCTTGCCTCCTCTGGGGACAAAGAGCCATGTTCACATTGGTGGAAATGTAGGTTTTCTGACCAGCGGTGAACATTGGTACAGTGGTGCATCAGGGACTGCCATTTTTCAAGTAGTATTTCCACTGACCCTTCACAAGTTTTGGAGCTCCACCAAAGATGGTTGCTGATAGACTGGGACCACTGTGAAATACTTTCCAAACCTTTTTTTTTCCCTGCAGCCGAGATTTTCTTATTGATTGATTTAGCAAGATGCCATACATCAAATTGATGTTTAATATGTGGGAACTGCTCTCTCATTGTCTTAGCAATTGAAACGTGTCTGTCCGTGGCTATGAGGTCGATGTGCATTCCCCTCGATTGTAGATATTCCACTGATTTTATAAATCCTATTTTCTCCATGGCCACTGAGGATGTACATTGTGTTACCTGCACGACCACCAAACTCACAATTTTCTTACTATCCATGTCCTGAAAGTGGTAGGCGCAGTGCTTGGCAGAAAATGTAGGGCTGTTGCACTGTCCATCGCCAGTTAGCCTGAATCGTTTCCCTTCGAATGTACTTGCTAGAGACAATTGTGCAATTTTCCAAGCATCACTAATAGCCGGAAACAGATAATCATGTTGGTATTTGTATGAAGTCCCACAAACTGAAAGAAAGACTCTAACTTTCTAAAACTGGAGCCACTAAAAAGTGATGCAGCCGCACACAGTAGTAGATTGCCTGCTGTCAGTTTCCCCAGCATCGGTTGTGCAGACCATGACAACGTATGATTTAATCTACAGGCGGCATGTATTGTGACATTACTGCCTTGTTTTTGACGAGACACATGAATCAATGGCTTCCCACATACTTTCCCTCTGACGGAATGCCCACATTTCAGCATACTTATAATATCCATCAAACAACTGTCGAATACTATGTATTTGCCCTCTTTCATTAGACTGTCATCCGGCATCACACTTGTGTCGGACTGCATCGTTGAGGACATATCAGCAGCATTGAAAGAAATATCGCCGATATCAGGTTCTGATGCATCGGTGAATGCTGCTGCTGGTTCATTCTCTGTCATTTCAACATCTGTTACTTCAACATTGATGGGAGAACACAACAATGTCGACAGCTTTTTTGGTGGCAATTTTTTGGCGGGTGTAGATTGTGTGAATTGATCTGCGACTACTTCCGAGCTATCCTCAATACATTCAGTATCATCTTCTTGTGGTGGTGCAGTCGCACTGTAGCAATGGTCCATTACAACTTTACTGGATTCTCCGGACACATTAATTTCATGTTCTGGCTTGGATATGAGCATCTCTAGTCTCAACACGCGGCGTCTGAATTAATAGTTCCTCCATAGTGTAAATGGTCTGGCAAGCAACATCTCTCATTCGCTTCACTGTCTGTGTATGTATAGTTTGTACACCCACGGGTAACTAGAGGACAGATTGGAAAAGGGATGTTCAAATAAACACAAGATAAAGTATAGTACAATTGACTGGAAAAAACATAAAATAGTCCCCAGCACAAAGAAAGTCTAAAGTTATGAACTGTTTCTAACTAACCTTATTTTTGTTTCTTTTCTTTGCAACTTTCATGACTCGACCTTCAACATCTGCACGCTATACCTCCGATTGGTTTCCACATCCCTTCCCTTCCTCTTGCGCTGCAATGACTATATTTTCTGTATCCGCATAGACAGCACGGAATGAGGCTCCATCGACTCCCTGAAACATAGTACTTTCATTACTATGTATCACAATATTGATAACATAAAACACACGTGAGGACGAACACACAGGTACATCTCAATAGCTCAACACGAATTAAACATTGTGTAGAACAATCAAACGACAAGTATTCGAGCTCTGATGACCTAGTTCCATGGAACTGTCAGTATCCATACCTCTGGCTCTACATGGACTGCCATGAATGATTGTATTGGAGAGGAGACATCAGCAACTCCCTGAAACAGAGTACTTGCGTTAGTATGGTTTTCAATATTGTAAACATAACACACACTTGGGGTCGACGGCACAGGTACATATAAAGAGATAACCACAAATGATGCATTGTCTAAAAGAATCAAGGAATATTTAAATATGATCAGATTTAATCGACTTATTTCTCCGATTTCTTTACATCTGCATCATCTAAATGGGATCTTGTGATTGTAGTGGAAGCTCCATCGTCTCCCAGAAACACAGTACTTGCGTTAATAGGGAAGCAAGTATAGCAAATGGAATCCCGTTATATGATCACGCTCGATGGAGCTGTCAGTATCCATACCTCGTGCTGCTGAAGAATATCTATGGATGTTGTAAATGTAGTGTGCACTTCCAAAAGCTGTTGCGATGATTCGTATCTGCATGGTCCCGCTTCCACTTCCCCTGGAATTACTTGAATGTCAGGCTCCGCATCAAGTGCGTGGGTTGACGCTTCAACAACTGCCTGAAACATAGTATTTGCATTAGTAAGGATTACAATATTGAAAACACAACACACACTTGGGGTCGACCGCACAGGTACATATCAATGGCTAACCACGAATGAAACAATCAAACGACAAGTATTCCAGTCCTGATGATCACGGTCGATGGAGCTGTCAGTATCCATACCTCGTACTGCTGAAGAACATTTAGGGCTGTTGTCAATGTGGTGGACGCTTCAGCATCTCCCTGAAAGACAGTACTTGCATTAGTATGGATAACAATAATTATAACTGAAAACAAACACCAGGGGACGACAACTAAGGTGTATATTAATTGGAAAGCACTAACCAAACAATTGGTAAAATAATCACACGATACTACATAAAAACAATTACTTGACATGCATATTATTAAGTTAAAGTAGTGGTAGTCTTACAACCTGATTATGCCAGCACATCAACCACTTCCAACTGTACAGTGCTGCTGCCACGCAAATGTGTAAGTGCACTGCTTACAACATGAACTCCATCTCCAAAGTAGATGGTCTTGTGAAGACATGAGGAATGAACCTGCAAATTAGGAGGAAGACATGGATGCACAAGCACATATCAATACAGCATGCAGTGTACAATACAACAACAATATCCACTAGGAATGTATACACAGTATTGACTACAGACTGCCCACACAGCTCATGGGAGTCCAACGTCACTGTGTAAGTCACTGTCACTTGGGCACACCCTTTGCAAGCCCATGGAAACGGGAAGCAGGAGGGGTGTGTCTCACGAACCCAAGCATCTAACCCAAACTCAGGACAAGCATGCATGTGCCCAGCCGGAATACAGTGGATGCCCACGGGAGCCACACAAGGCAACACACTAAGAAAAAATCAAAAATCAAAAATCAAAAATGGCCATGTGGGGGCTGAGGGGTGGGGGAGGCCACCTAGGAGGTCCGAGGACAGGGTGCACACCAACAGCCACCTGTGTGGATGTTGGGGGAAAAAAAACACCTCCATGGACTCATGGCCTGCACGGCTATGCCAATGTGGGAGAACTGCTGCTGCCGCTCTCATCACCCTCTGCTGCTGCCGCAGGAGGTGGTGGTGCTATGGGAGGCAGCCCACGCAAATCCCTGGTATGGTCCTCCATGGCAGCAAGCATGCGGGTGTGGAAGGTCTCGTTCTGGAGGATTATAGTGCGGAGATCCCCATGCACCACCTGACGTGATGCCCGGATCTCCTCCCGAGTTGCCTGCATCTCAGCTGAGAGCGAATGTGTGAGCCGCTCCAGCTGCTGTTCTGTCCTCAAGTTAGTGGAAGCCTCAAGGTCAACAAGAGTCTCCCTGAGGTGATGGAGTTCTACCCTCAGGGCTTCCCTGTGGCCCTGGGACTCTATTGATATCGATTGGCGTAGAGTCTCCAGTGCCGCCCGCCTGTCCCTGTTGGACGCCAACATGTCCTCCCTGTCTGGTGCCTGCTGTAGTTGCTCCATCTGCCTTTCAGGGGGGACAATGGAAGTGGCCACCCTCTCCATTGCTTGAGCCATCATCTCAACTGATGCTGCATTTTGGGTTGCATAACGTACATGGATTGTTCCCATGCAGTATTGCCTGGTGGCGTACGGCCACCGCGTCGGCGGGCACCACACCTGTTTGGGGCGTGGTGATCTGCGCCTTGCTGTGCCGGCACTGCCTGAGGCTGCAGGACTGCATTCCCCCTCTGATCTGCTGGCCCAGGAACAGGATCAGATGTTGTGGAGTGTGACCCTGCATCCGTAACAGCCAAAGGCGGACTTACCCACACTGACATCCCCATGGAGGGTTCTACCCCTGGTGCAGGTGGGTTGGACAGAACAGAATCCCTGCCAGAAACACTTACCTGGGACGCCACATAGGTCTCATCATCCAAATCAGCACCTGAATAGAGGTCTGGGGAGGTGCACCCAGAGACACCCCTGGACAGAATGGTCTGCAGCAAGATTGGGTTCTCACCCACCACCACACCACGTCCCCCACCGGTGCCCGGTCGTGCCCGAGATCCCTCCTGGGTCTGCACCATCTCCTCAACCTCAACAGCATCAAGTGCGTCATCCCCTGCAAAAACATGAAAGACAAAAAATGGAAACCGGCATTAGCACCATAGCACACAAATAGGCCTTACAAGCTACAGAACCAGTACATGATTTATACATGTCCCACATGACTATAACCCTCCCAAGCATGCACTGTCACTGAGTTGGAAGGGGAGGCAAAAGGCAGACACTGATGACACCAAGATGGAAGAGCAACACATTTGCTGCATGCTGGGTAGCACTGCCATCACACATTGGCCTCTGAGTGGCATGTCCAATACACATACATGACACATGCCATCACACAGATGGCATGTACCATAGCCATGGTACATTCCACAAGTACATCCATATGTCAGTGAATGAATACTGTCAGTCATCCATGTGAGATGGACATGATGAGATGAAAAATGCTACATAATGTGACAAAATAGGCATGTGCCACACAGTGCAATACATCCAGTGTACAAAAATACAGTGATTGCAGGCCGATGTACACATCAATGATTGTGCACTTCAACATGACAGGAAACAACTATCATGTTCCACATTCAAACAGGCCCCAAAAATGTATGTGATCAGGCCAATACTCAATCAGCCTGAATGGTCAAATCATTCACCTAACAAGGTAACACATGTGGGCCAATGTGGGGTTCATCAATGACAGAAGCATGTCACAAATGTGACAATAAGGCTGAGGAATGCGTAGCAAAAGTGGGAGAATTGAAACAATCAGCATGAACGAACACTGAAAAATAGAAACAATGTTGTTGCAAGATGCCACTTCAAGGGCAACTGCCGTAATGTTGCGCTAAATTACTACTGTGGGCAGAAGGGATACTGTCACACCCAAATCCAAGGCCGCTGAATGTTTTGGATGAAGCACATGGGTGACCCATACCACTCAGGCACACACACCCTCACCTGGCACTCAATCAGAACCCATCACCCAAACAACATACACATGCATTACACACACATGCATGGGCACTCACCGGACAATGCATCATAATAAGGTAGTTATCCCACACCTTGGATCTGTTCCTCTGTGACGAAGGCCCCAGCAACAGACTCATGTTCAGTGAGTTTGTTGTCCTCTTGTGGAGACCCACCGCCAGTCACCAGAGTAGCGGCATGATTTGAGGCCAGCTTGTTCTTTGCTCTGCGTTTCAGGTCATTCCACCGCTTGTAGCAATCATCAGCTGTGCGCCTCACAAATCCAAGGGCACTTATGCAGTCCGCGATGGTCTGCCAGTGTGCCCTACTTTGACCAGGTGTGGTCTTGCACCCTGCAGTCACCACCATTTTGCAGCTATGTGCTGACACATAGGCCACAAGTGCATCAAGTTCTGGATCATTAAAGCAAGGCTTCCTTGAGGTACCGGAGTGTGTAGCCGTGTCTGGGGTCTCAGCCTTCTTCCTCTTCCTCTTCTTTAAAGGTGGAGCAGAGCCAGAGTGGCTTACGCCGCTCTGGTCAGTAGGGGCAGAATCACCGGTGGACTGGGTAGTAGGAGTGTGGGAATGCACAATGACCAGAGGTCTTGATGCAGACATTGGTTGCAGGGTCATGCTGGCATGGGGAACGTCAGTTTGATGGACCTGGACTGAGACTGTCCTGGCTGGGAGAGTCAGAGCTGGGGCGGATGGAGCTGCAGCTGCACCTGCAGCCTCCCCACCCTGCATACTTGGGGCAGCAGATGACATAGCTGCCCCAGATCCACGTGGCTTGGTGACAACAACTTGCACCGCCACACGTGGCCTAGACTTGCTGACCTGGAAGTCAGCCAGGGAGTCATCCTGAGCCAGGTCAGGTGCCACAATGGGCTGGTCCAACAGGGGCTGAGCTGGGATGGTGTCAGCCACATTTCCCTCAACCATAGGGGGGGGGCATGGGTGTCCCTGATTGTTCCTCCACACATGGGGGTATAGGTGCACCCTGCAAATCCTGGCCACATCCCTTACCGTGCCCACCATGCCCACCTTTTGAAGGTCGGCCACCTTTGCCTCCCTTACCGCTTGGTCGCCTCCCAACCATGGCACTGATGTTGTTGTGTGTATGGGAGTTGCAGTAAACTATTGTCCTGGGCAATTGGGGGTTAAAGGGGTAGGATACCAGATGGAATTCGTACCCTAGTGCTCTAACAAGGCTGTCTGTGACCCCTGGGTGAAGATGACAGGTCACGTAACGCACAGGCAGCCCAAAATCAAAAATTAAGGTGCCCGCAACCCTGCGTGCTGTAAGAGGATTCAATTCAACACTACAGCTAAGTCAACGCCTAGTCTATAATACTGAATGAAAACCCTTATTGATATATCTTTATGTCCAGTTCATGCGTTCTGGATGACTACCCCTATATAACACCCCTCTCTTGGAATCCTCCTGACCCCACTGAGCCAAGAAGTAGTTCTGTTTTGCAAGTTAAAAGGTTTATTTGAGACTTTAAACAATATAGATATATATATCACACTTTATAATAAATTAATAATTGAATATCACACTTAATCTGATATGATAAAGATTAACAACGGAGAATCTGGCACCAACACGCTTCTCTATAATCAATAAGGAGTTGACATGAAATGGATAAGGTAGCACACAGGTGAATAGGAACAAAAGAAGAAGGTGGTACAGAATGCTTTATGTAAGCTCAGGTGGATGCAATATTCAATGAATGCAGTACAGAAAATACTCAATATGATTTCAACCAAACAATGTAATCACTTTTCTCTGGCTATTCACTCCCCCCCTCTTTATGCAATGCAAGGAAATGGGAGGAAAGCACACAGTTCTCAGAAATGCAATCAATGTAATTCAGTTCAATCCCCCCCAAGCACGCTTAAAGAAAACAGATAGGAGTTTTGAAAACACAGGCCCAAATGCTTTTATATGTGCTAGCAATGGATGAGAAATATGCTGGAAATGCTTTTAATTCCCTTTCAGAGGTTCAGGGTGAGTGGTATCTAGTTAATATTAGTCCAGGCTCACTCTTGCAATGATTCAGGAATGATTAGCAGGTTAAACGAATTTCTGGCAAATGGAAGGCAAGCAGCAGCAGATTTTTTTACACGTGGAGAAATGTGCAAATCGCGGTAAAATTCGCGAATGCGTGTTCCGCGATTGCGGTAAAACTATAAGGGGTAGGAATGTGGTTCTTGGTGCGATTAAAAGCTAAGATTCTAGGCTTTCAGATGAAAGTTACTGCAAGTCTCTAGCCCAAACGGTTACAGAGTTATGACCGATTTAGTAGAGGTCGTTTTTAGTTTTGCAAATTTTAAACGCAACACTTTTTCAGCTTTAAAAATGATGGCAGAATAACACAATTTCTAAGCTGCAGTTCTACTTAGATTAAAAATGGATTGAATTATATGATTTTAACTAAGAGATGTGTTCTGAGTTTTGCCGAGTACTCACAAGAGATTTTGAACCGGAAAGCGACTTGGTCACGGACTTCAGTCTGGTCAGGTCTTCCCGAGTTCCGCTCACAGCGCCTGGCCTCTGGAACTGCTCACAGCATCGAGATCAGCACTCTCTCTCTCTGGGTACAGCACTGCTTCTGGATTCTGGAGATTGAGGGATTTGAAGTCTCTGTTTATCTTGGAGTCCAAGTGTTGGCTCTTTGAAGGTTGATGGAGGTAAGTATGGATTTTTCCGGCAGAGCTTCCAGCTGCAGATGGAAATGAAGCTCCCTACCTAAGTTTCAGTGGTCCATTTATATGTTCTGCAAGTGGGTGTGTGTGTTGGTCATAACTAAACTTGCCCCTCTCACTTGTCATTGGTCCAGCTTTCATTTCTCCCCTGATTGGGGAAGCTAAGTTGTGTCAGAGTGATGTCAGCCATTTATGATCTCTTAAAAAACTCCCCTGTCATCTGTGCACCCAAATCTATATATGATCAAAACACATATTTCACAGTTACACAGTTGCTTGAAATTACATACCCATGTCACATATCACATGAGGTATACTCTGTCCCAAATCTGCTGTTTCTAGGAGCTTGCATTCAGAAATGGCACATATTTCACTTTTTAACTGATTTTGCCATTTCTGACATTGACCCCACTTTACATACATGTGCGCAGGGAGTAGGGACATTAATTGATGAAGTTTCAGATTTTTAACATGCATACATTTAGAGTAATATCCACTTTTCCGCTAAAACCCCCCTGAACATACCACCGGTTCTAAAAACCTCTTAAACTGTGGGCAGAAAAATCACAAGAATTATGGTATCATTTATAAAATTTTCACATGTCCGCTCTATGAATGATCCATCTTTTTAAAGTTATGTTCTGGCTCCAAAGGGGTGTGGTTTACCCTCAGCACAAGGTTGAATTTCTGGTTTTTCCAGTTCTGCCAAGCCAGCTTGCTCTCACAGGCAGTGCTCCTCCCCTTTCCTTCAGGAGGAAGCCACTTTTTACGACCATTTACGACTCCTGCCATAAACCATCTGCCTGGGTGAAGGGGGTTACATTGTTCAGAGCTCCTGTATTCTGTAGGGCTCCCCTTAATTCAATTATCAGAGAGATGGCATATCCTTAGTGTGGCCAGCAAAAGGCAGATAGGCATGGGAACACAGTTGTGACTCAAGTTTCACTCCTGATGGGGGTAGCTGTCAAGCAAAATCAAGTTCCTTAAGCCAGACTTTCAGCTAACTGTCATATTTTTTGTTGCTTTTTAAATTAACTTGCAATTTTACACATGCAGCTAGAATGCTGATTCTAAGTGCAAAACTATGACATTTCAACAGTTACAAAGGCATGTGACACCAAACATAGGTCACTCATTTAATCTAAACATTTTCGATTTTAGTGTCTTTAAATCCAGTGCAACTTAAACTGCTGACTCCATAGCAGTTTTGTTATAAGCATTGTTTTGGGCTCTTCATTTCCCAGATTTTGTAGGCACACAACACTCCATTCTACCAAATGTCTGCTGGTGTCCAGTGAGTTTTTAGATGTGTTGCAATGTTTAAAATAGACATTTTGAGCCTGCCTTCAGAGAAACACAGGGTGGTTTTAAAGCGCTTTGAAGCTAACCGGCGCTACTGTTTTTCCTTTGGCAACCCATTTCCCTCATGGCAACCCGGCCTATCATTCTCGCACTGGTGGGTGGCAAGTGAGGCAACCATTTTGGTGTGCGCACAAACTGCGCAGCTTTCCTGGATTTCGGCGCACATGTGGGTTCTCCGCCATCTTGAATTTTCTAAGCCCACAGCACCAAATGTTGTAGCATGATAGCTTAAACGTGGGTCAGGACACCCAACAGTGCATGCATGAAAAAATGAACCCGGACTACGCTGTGGCACCCAGAAACACAAAACTAAGCGTACGCGTAATACACGCAGCCTACAATGACCTCTGAAGGGGAACGCGACACACGGGGCAAGCACAGCTGCTAAGTACGTGCAGAACTCACCGTCTGCCTGGAAAAAGAACGTGAAAAATACGCGCGTGTGCGCATTGGCAACACCCCCGCCAAAAGAAGAATTGTATGCTGTCTGAGGAGACAGGACAAAAGGAGAAGTGAACTCTGTTTGAGGAAACAGGCCCAACAAAAATTCAGAAAAGAGCTGTCAGAGGTAACAGGGAGTACGAACTAGAAACGCTGTGAAGTAATCGCGTGTGAACCGACAAGAAGTACAGATTTAACCCACTCGCTCTCCACGAAAAGCACGTACAAGGAAATGGCGTCCTACACGTAGCTTTTAAACCGGCCCACACGTACACGTCAGATACGTGTGTACGCAGACGCTTTCCTCCAATTACACGCGATGACACTCGGACGTGCAGTTATTCCACGTGTGCTCTGTCATCACGTGCTATGAGGGAAACGCCTGCGCGCGTAATGTAACTTACGTGCTTACGCGCTAAGGGCCTTTGGTCCAATGAAATTGCGTGCGTGTGCTGACGCGCTTACCCGCTAAGGCCCTTTCCTCGAATTACACGCTGACGTGCAATTTTTTCACGTGCCAAATCACTCCGTATCAAGCTGACCACGCGAAAACACACGGAAGACCACGCTCCTGCCCAGAAGGCCGAATTACTGCCCCCAGAGCCCCGAGCACGCTCCCACCTGCCATCTGCTGCTGCCTGACTGCCTGCTGCCCACGTGCCCTGCCATTTGCTGCCTGCACGTCAGCTAGGGGCGTAGTTGCTGTGACCACCCCTGCTGGAACCGAAGACTCCCGACCGGGATTCCATCGCTCCACAGCCCAGGACCAGTTGCCCACCCACTCCTGCCTCTGGGGTTGCAATGTCTAGCACAACACCATCTGGCAGCACTGGCAACCCCCAGCCAGAGAGGCAGAGGGCCACCAGCTTTACTGCCACCAAAGTTGGTGTCCTGGTGGAGCAAGTCCTGTGGCAGTATGATGCCCTCTTTGGAAGTTCGCGCGCCGACAATGAAGGACAGACCAGGATCTGGATGGACATCGTAACTGCCATCAACGCAGACGGGGTGGCAGTCCGCGACTTAGATCATGTCAAGAAGCGCTGGGAGGACTTCAGGTCCAGGACCCTCAACAAGGCCCGGCGCCTCGCTAAGGCAGCGGATGCCACGGGGCGCCGGGGCCAGCTGTCGAACCATCAAATGAGGGTCCTGGAACGCATATGCCCAGCACTCTACGTCCAGATCCTTGAGAGGCAAACCTGTCTGGAGTCGAGCGGTAAGTGTACATGCATGTTGATAGCATGCTGTGCTTGTCGTGGTGTGCCAGTAGTGTGCAGGTTGCACATGTGTTTATGTAGGGCCATGTAGGGATGGGATGTATATGAACATGGGCGTGAGGCTGCCACATGTGAGTTCTCTCAGTTGTGAGACACATTGATGGTGTATGTGTTGGTAAGCATGCTGGGCAAATGCAGGTGTGGGAGCACACATGTTTGAATTTCTGTGTATGTACATTGGCATGGTTGTGGCATGGATGGTGGTTCATAATGCATGTATCTGCACTGTGTACATATGCATGTATGTGTATCTGACAAGTGTGCAACTGTGATGCAACATGGATGCACGTGACACTGATATGTAGAAGGATGAATGGCAGATGTGACATGTATGGCGATCTCATCACTGCAACAGTTGGAGGAGATGTAGACATGCATGTAAGTGTGGTGGCGTGTGTGCATGTCTAGTGCACTCCTTGTGTTTCATGTGATGTCAGGCTCACCTTTGGCTGTTCATGCTGTTGTATGTGTATGGATGGTGCTGCCTGGTGCAATATTGCTGTTGAAATGTTCATGTGTGTGAGTTAAAATGACATGTGTGTCGTGGAGTGTGATGCTGTGTCTGTAGTTAAACAATGCCACTCATGTGCAACTGTCATGTGTGTATCAGTCCATTTTACAGTGCCCTGATGCCTGTGTTTTATCTCTCCCTGTCTGCAGCGGTTACCAGACATTTCGTCGAAAAAAAATGGTCGACAGGACATTTGGTCGAAACCATTTGGTCGAAAACCAAATGGTCGAATTTGTTTTTTTTATTTTCACTTTTTTTTTTCTTTTTGGGGGGGCTCTCCCAACCCCCTTTTTTTTCTAAAAAACCCTTTTTTTCTCTAAATTAAAACCTAAAAAATATATATATAATTAAAAAAAATTCGACCATTTGGTTTTCGACCAAATTCCGTCGACCAAATGTCTTTCGACGAAATGTCAGGACACTGTCTGCAGCATCAACTGAAGAAGAGGGCGGAGAGGGTGCTGTGGAGCACAGCGGCAGGGATCATCCCGCCAGCCGGAGATGCAAGGCCCGGCTCCCCTCCTAGGTTGTCATCTTGTCAGGGAGTGAGGAGTCCGGTGCCGCGTCCCAGGCCGCAGCTGCTGAGAGAAGGTCCAAGAGGCAGAGGTCGGAGTTGGACTCCTCGGCAGCAGAAGGGGCAGCTGAGACCCCACAGGGTGCGACGGAGGAAGATGCCACGGAGTCATCCAGGTTGGTGGGGGGTTTGGTGGAGGAGGAGGCCGTGCAAGGGACAGACACGGGGTCTGGAGGTGGGGATTCCACTGGTGCTAGTGGTGCAGAACAGGGGGAGGGACAGGAGGCAGCACAGGCCACCGCGGAGGTGCCTGTGTGTAATCCTGTCCCAGATCCTGTGACTGCATCATCCCGCACCAGCAGGGATGCCTACGTCCAGACCCGTTTTCAGGGAGGAGATCCGCTTACAACAACTGGCCTTCTTCTCCCTGAGGACGTGGCTATCCGGGACCGGGTTGAGCCTGTCCTCGGTGGGGTGGAGTTGCGTCAACGGGCCATGCAAGGTGACCTGCAGTCTTTTCATGAGGAGACTGCACATCTTCTCGAATGGCTCGTTGACCACGTTGACCTACTGGGACAGCTCACCAGGCCCGGAATCCTCCGTTTTCTGGACCTTGTTCCAACCCCCTCCTCAACTGAACCCCCTATGCCCCAGTCATCCTCCATGCCATCTTCCCACCCAAGTATCACCTTGGTACCCTGTGGAGCTGCCTCTGACCCTGCGGCCAGGCTGGTGGAGGACACATCCTGCCACAGTCGGGAGTCGGACGTCCAGCAGGGGTGGCCACCTCAACAACTGCACCCCAGCCGGAGGAGGATGTGCAGGCAGCAAGAGCCTGTGAGGCACAGCAGCAGCAGCAACAAGGTGGGAGCCATCATGGCTCAGGGCCTTCGACATCGGAGGGGCAGGCATCGGCCAGAGGGCAGGAGAACCCAGGACTGGAAGTGTCTTCCGTGTGGCAGTGGTTAGGCCATGCTATAGATGCGGAGCGGCAGCGGGCAGAAGAGGCACAGCTCACGATGGTCAGGGCGGAGAACTCCTTGCGGAGGGCCCTGAGGGGGGCCGAGTGTCTCGAGACAATTCGCAGGGAGTTGGAGGAGAACATGTCGTCGTCCCTGCGAAGCCTCGGGGCCATGGAAGAGGACCGCCTCCAGGACATTGAGCCGGAGTTCGATGATGCCCTGGCCCGGGACATCCAAAAGTGAGCCGTCGGACTAGCCCGCTGCCCTTGTAAATAGTTTTTAGAGTTAGGTTTCCTTTTCGTTTTCCTTTTATTTGTGGTCAATGGACAATGCCACACAAATTTGTATATAGTTATATTTTTAGGTAGTTTGTTAGGTAGGTTCATTTGTTTGGTTGGGATCATGGACCCTTTACATCCTTGGACAATGGATTGTATATAGTTTCATCATGTATTCATTTTTTTTTTTTTGCATTATGGACATGGAGCAATGGATTTATTTTTTCCGGACAATGGATTGTAAATAGTTGGACTATGGATTGATTTCTCTTTTTTTTTTATTATGAACATGAAGCAATGGAGATTTTTTTACATTTCCTTTGGATTTGTGTTGTTGGAGGGTGACTTTGGACTGTTCTTCTTTCTAATTTCTTTGGATTGGTTATCATTTTCATTCAATCATCTTTTTCACATGCTTTTCATTTCATGTTTCATATTTTGGTATGCTTTCATTTCAATTTTGATTTTATGTACATAATACATTTTTATTTTTTAGTTCCATGTGTGGGATTCGCTCATTGGGTTGATACATGTGAAAATGTGGGTTTACACAAGCAATGCCAACCAGTGTATGTGTGTGATGGACATGTGTTGATGTACATAGTTGACTTTTGGTTTGTGTCATGAGATCAGCATTTCACTGCTGGGGGTGGGGGTGCAGGGGGACATGAGTGGGGGCCTGCTGGCAGGTGCCCCTCAGTGCTGGGGGGTGGGGGTGCAAGGGGACATGAGTGGGGGCCTTCTGGCAGGTGCCCCTCAGTGCTGGGGGGTGGGGGTGCAGGGGGAAATGAGTGGGGGCCTGCTGGCAGGTGCCCCTCAGTGCTGGAGGGTGGGGGTGCAAGGGGACATGAGTGGGGGCCTGCTGGCAGGTGCCCCTCAGTGCTGGTGGGTGGGGGTGCAAGGGGACATGAGTGGGGGCCTGCTGGCAGGTGCCCCTCAGTAAATATGCGACAATGTGTTATGTGGGAGAATGAAAAGTGAATTCTAAATCTGTTGGGTGAGCAAACCTCCATGTGTCTACAACACCTATTTCAGCCAGACAATTTGCAAGCTCAGTATGTGATTTACTGCGCTTGAATTGACAAGAGGATTTCCTGTCAAGGAAGGGGTCAATAATATCATTGAAGTCTCCACATATTATCAAATTCGGGAGATCAGTCTGCAGGATCATCTGTTTCAGCTTGGACCAAAACTTGGGATCAGGGTTCATGGAACCATATATGTTTAGAAATGAAAGAATTTGAGAATAAGAATGAATTGATATTTTAGCTAAAACCCATCTACCTTTAGTGTCTGGGTCTGTATGTAGGATCAGATAATTGGTACTTTTTTTTAATCAAAATAGCAACACCATTACGTTTACCATCTGCCTGACTAGCAAGTACATCGCCTGTACAGATTCTTTTCAGTTTCACTGATTCCTGGAATGAAAGGTGAATTTCTTGGAAACACGCAATAGTTGGTTTGAATCTATTGATGTGTGCAAGAACCGTTTGCCTTTTAATTGGGCTGTTTAGACCCTTAATATTCCATGTCATACATTTAAGAGCCATCTGTAAAAATTGAAAAGATGGTAGTAATATTAACAAAAGACAAGATAATTAATTACTGAAGGTACTTAGAGGGTGTTCCGCTTAACCAAAGGTTAACACATTTCAACATAAAGGTAGTGATGCAGTGGTTGCTGTGATGCAATAAAAGTGGGCATAGAAAGCAAAATAGAAAATAAGAAAAGGATAAAATGGAAGAAAAATAAAAATAAAAGTAAAAATACCAACATTGCAACTTCTGAGAGTATGGTGTCATCGAGTGGAAGCTTGTAGTTGGAAGATATTTAAATAAAATCCCACCCTATGAATATGAAAAACTGAGATAGAGCAAAAACAAAAGCTCAAAGATCAGAGTCACAATGTCAAATGCCATACGGTGGAGTAGGCACATTTCACAAGGATCGAAACAGCAAGCAAAATCCAGAGGAAAAAAGAGAGGAAAAAAGAGAGGAAAAAAGAGAAGGATGAGAAAACTGCTCCAAAATTCAAAAATAAAAATCTTTATAGTAACAATACCAGAGGGGTAGTCAATCAAAAATCTTTATAGTAACAATACCAGAGGGGTAGTCAATCAGAGAAAGTCATCTTGAAGTAGAGACTAAAGCAGGATCCGATGAGATGATGAAAAGAGTCAAGTGTGGTTTGGATTGCCAGTATCCATTGCTTCCATTTTCTGCAGTCTTATGAAATTCTTTAAGTTAGTTGGGTCATTGAAAGAGGACTTTTTTTGCCATTGATGGTAACCTTAAAGGTGCATGGGTGAATTAGACCATACCTAGCGTTTAGTTGTTTGAGTGCAGGATGATATGAGAGTAATTCTTCCCTTCGTTGAGCTGTAATTTTGGAGATATCCTGTGATATAAATATTCTGTGTCCATTCCATATTAAGTGATCCATTCCTTTTGCTTTCTGCAGAATCAATTGTAGTTGGGTATACTCAAGAAGCAAGAAAATAATTGTTTTCTGTGTGTTCTTTTTATAAGATTCTTCTCTTTTAGGCCCAATTCTATGTGCCCTTTGAATATTGAGAGTGATCTGCAGTTGAAGGTTCAAGTTATTTGGAAGTGTTTTCTTGAGGAATAGAGTGATATCTTCTCCCTCAGCTCCTTCTGGAAATCCAAAGACGTGTAGATTATTTCTGTGGTTTCTATTTTCTAAGTCCTCAGTTTGTTTTTGAAGGTTAAGCATAAATTGTTCCATATGAGCTACCTTTGTGGTAATATCTTCCGCTGCGCCAATTCTTCTTCCACCTTCATCGATTCTATTTTCAAAATGGCTCCATCTTTCGAACAAATGTTGAAGTTTGGAATTGGTAGTTTCCATAAAGGCGTTAAGTGCTCAAATTTCCATTAGAATAGTCTCCATATTTGATTCCAATTTCGTTTGATTAGGAAGAGGAGAGTCTCTCTTAGGCCTTTTAAGTGTGGCTGATGGTACTTCTTTGGTAGCAGGAGTCTTTGAGATTTTTGTGAGGCCATTTTGAAAGATGGAATGAAACAGCACAATGGTCTTAATAATACAGCAGGAGTGTCAGAATCCTTTCTTCTCAGATTGTATTGAGGTATTGGACTCAATACAGGTTATTTCAGCCACTTAAAGGTATGAATTAAAGTTCCTGTAATCCAACTTCACTTCCCTAGTAAGCAGAGTGTTAGAGGTATATTCATGTATGCAACCATCCACAGGAAAACATAGCTGCGCCTTTTGACAGACAAATTGGTTGAAGTTTCATTAGTATTTGTCTAAAAAGCAGTTGTGAGGTGATCCTGTTTGCTATCGATACGATTTGTAAGCAGATGCAATGAGTAGCCCTTATAATAATTGGCAGTTTGTATAAATATTCACTTCATATGAGGCAGAGGAAAGCAGCAGCACCTAATATAGGTTTAACAGTGCCTCAAAAGAAAGGTTTGTGGTGCACGTTGCAGCATTTGAGCAATACGGCTTTATTATTCCATAAAGAAGAATCAGTTCTTGAATGTGCAAGGAAAATTGTAGAAGAAAGATTGCCTCTTACCAAAAGCTGTGTTCCCTTTAAGACGTTTAAAGAGGCAGCCCGTGTTATGAGGGAAACGTCTTACCTTAGTGACAAGCAGAGACCGCGTCGGGCTCCCGACGCAATCCGTCTCTGTCAGGAAGTGCAGATCCTCCTCCACTGGAAGTCGTGGTGTCAAGGCCGATGGAGCGCTTGACAAAGAAAAGTCATTGGAGCACCGTACAGGTCCTGAAGCGGCTTGAAGGCAGGAGAAAGAGGTAGGGAAGAGCTTGGGCATCAGAAATATGATTTTAAGCCCCTCTGGGTTGTAGTTCATCATATCGGAGCAGGAGCTCTGGATTGGCAGCCATTTCACAGTGTGCGAATCCATGCCCCCCCCCCCAAGCGATACATTTTTAGCTGGCCCTGAAGACAACTGTCTCTCAAAGAGCCCACAGCAAAATGACCAGAGGCTTTAACTGTTCAGAATGCCATCTTCTGGACTTTAGGAGGCCCTTGCAGATATGATGAGAATATTGTTTTCTACAGGTCTCAGACATAAATGCAGCTGGAAAGGGGTGACATACGAAGGGCCTCATTACACGTGTGGTGGTATTTTCAGCAGTAAACCCGCCAGTGGTATTTCAGCAATAAATCCGCCAAAATATCACCAAACGGATATACTATTACTGCCACTTGGTCCGGTGGACTTACTGCCAGATTACAAGTGGTGGCAGGTGGCGTTAATCCCCATTTATTGAAGTGCATAGGACTCGATGGGGATTTCGGCAGAATTGCCACCGACGGAAACTCTGCAGGCTGTAATTACACCAAAATGGGCTTATTTAGGCAGGAAGGTTTTTTCCTTCAATCTACCGCTGAAACCATAGTTGGGCAGTGCGTTAATACGGAGGTAAATCCGTTACCACCGCATTACTGACGATTTTAGCTGCACCACCCAACTCGTAATGAGGCTCTTAAGTCAGGTGACTAACTTCCTGCTTGGGGCGCTGGGCTATGTGGATGCCTGCAGGATGTGTCAGGGTTGCTCTGAGGTAACTCAAAGTGTGCTTGGTTGAAAAGCGTCTGTAATGTGCGGTTTTGAGAGACTGTGGTAGAGGACTCTGAAAACTGCTGTTGTTCATTAGGTTACAGAGGTTCTGTGCTCAATTCAACAAACATGAGGCGTCCCCAGAGGGGAGTCTGACGCTGCAACACGAGAATCCCAAAATCAGCCGACTCAGGCTGCAGAAATGCAATATGGAAAAACCCCGGTCACAAAATAAGATCCGAGACTATGGAACAAAATGTCCTGGAAAACAGACTACCAGAAGGAACTCAAAAACACCTCTTGAAAGACCACTCCCATCAGGACTCTGAGATTCAGCCCCGGGCACCCCTCCATTGTTCACCTCCCGCCCCTCCTGCACTCTTAACTTCCATCTCCCAGCTTCTACAGATCTCTGTCACTCACGTGACTAGGATTGTGCGTGCTGCCGCCTGTACCTCCTCCCCCTACCCACCCCTGCTACCTCCACTCCTCATCATGCAGTCACAGGAAGTAAAGCATGATGAGGGTAATGCGAGCCAAAGAGTTGCGTCAGGTTTACTTCTTTGTGATTCCAGACAAAAGAAACACAGGAGAGATGGCTCGAATGCCTTCCATGTGAAACCTATGGAAGTTTTTAAGTAAAGGCTGCCTTACTCTATGGAAGTTTCTGGACCATTAGGGATGGGTAGGGTGTCGAGACGTCACGGGTTTGTCCCCCCATCCCGGGAGTTTATTTTATTTGGAAACCCTGTGGAAAAGGCAGGGTGGCTGTCTCAGTTTTGGGGAAAGAGAGAGTGGCATTTTAATCTGGTATATTTATAAACCAAATATACATCAATAACACTTTAATTCTGCCCTCTCAGCATGGGCTCGAACCACCAACCTTCCAGATCCCAGCCACATGCATTATCTGCTTGCACCCCAGAGACTGACTAAAAAAAACAATGAAATAGCAAAGCATCAAATATGAAGTAGAGCAGCAACTCATTTGCTATTAAGGTGCTTAACTCCACTGTCAAAATCGTCCAATTTTATTTAAGAGCATTGCTGTAAATCCTGGGGGAGGGGCACGGAATGGGGTTGAGTTGAGTCGGATTAAGAGGGGCGGGGGGTTGACGTTCAGGATTGAAAGTGGGGGCGATGAGGTGTGAGTAGGGTAGTGCTTCTTTTATGTCGTTATTATTAATGTTTGCATTCATAAAGCACACAACAGCCCAAGTGCATTGTAGCGCTGTTACAGGATAAGTGTTAGATACAGTTGTGGCAGTTGCAGTAGATAGCAGTAATGCAGTAGGACATGGACATAATAGACAAAAGTTAGACAAAGGGCCATGTTTTTAAGGCTTTACGGAAGGTTCTGCTCTCAGGGAGGGTGGGAGGGAGTTCCACTGCTTCACTTCCATGTAGAGGAAGCTGGAACCGCCTGCTTTGGCTTTTCTCACTTTGGGGACTATGAGGCGATGGGCATAGGAAGATTTGGTGATTCGGGGTGAACAGGCTCTTGTGAAATTTTGGGAGAGTTATGGGGGGGCAGTGTTGGCAAGGCGCTTGTGTGTAATAGCCATGGTTTTGAAAAGGACACGCTCTTTGATGGGTAGCCAGTGGGCTGCTCTTCTGGCCGCAGAGATGTGTTCTCTTTTAGGGATGTTAAGGGCAGTGCGAAGAGCATTATTTGGAATAATATGTCATTTCTGGAAGTTTTTGGTTGAGGTGCCAGTGAAGAGGATGCTACAATAGTCCAACCTGGAGCCGATGGGCGCCTGGCAACTGTGAGGCAACTATTAGTGGAAAGGAAAGGTTTGGCAACGTTAAGTAATTCAGATGAACAGACCACAGCGGATGCTATGGCGCTAACCTGGCGAGAGAGGGAGAGAGTATTGTCTAGATATACCCCAATGTTTTGACTGAGAAGGAGACGGGGATCCTGATATTGTCAATACTGAAGGCTGAATATTGACTGCTGAGCTTTTATAGAGTTGCTGGAGAGCTGACCAAAAGGATTTCGGTTTTGTCTCCATTTAAGCACAGGCTGTTTGTCGCCATCCATGCCTGGATTGTAGAGCAGGCTGCATTAAGGGTTTTGTAGTCTTCTGAATAGTCGCCAGTGAGCGGGATGATAATTTGAGTGTCATCGGCATAGTCGGTGTAGGCTATGCCAATGGTGTTCAGGGTGTCAAAGAGGGGTCAATTTAAGATATTATAGAGAGTGGGGGAGATGCAGGAGCGGTTGCGGGACACCGCATGGAATGTGCGTGGGGGCTGCGCTGGCCTGATCTGAGAAGACTCTCATGACCCTTCCTTTATGGAAGGAGGAGATCCAATTAGATGCTTCCTGGGAGAAGTGTGCTGAGGTGACGAGTGGCAAAAAGTGGTCTGTTGTAATGGGCCTGTAGTTATGTACCCAGGCTTCCTTGAGACTTGACGGTATCACATCTGATGAGAAGGAGGCATAGATGAAAATGGTGATGAATGGGACCAGGGTTTCTGCACAGTCCATGACAAGTGACAAGTGCTGCCGGGTAGGTGTCTCCTTTGTAGTTGGAGGGTTTTAAGTTTTTTAGGATGGTGCTTACTTACTAGTTGTGTTAGCTCATTGATCTGTGAAAGTGGGACTTTGGAGGATAGTTGGTTAGCTGTGGAAGATGGAATGGTAGTGTAGTTTCGTTGGAGGGCAGCGATTTTGTTGTTTTTCAAATCAATTTTGTTGAGCATCGCTGTTTGAATTTTGGTGCACCAGGCTTCATCTTTAGTGATGGATTGTGGGGGGCAATGAGGGTCACCAATTCTCTAAATAACATGAAGACTTCTATGGAGTCTGATTTAGCATGAGTGATTCTCGAATTGAAGGAGGTAACTTTGGCAGATATGATTGCCAGTTTGTAAGCTATGGAGGTCTTGGCGAACCCTAGTCTTGTGGGAGTGGAGTTATTTTTTTGCCAGGTGGAATGGGCAGAACATTTTATTTTTTATGAAGTTCGAGATGGCCAGGGGTGTACCAAGCGTTGGAGTGCCTGTTAGGTTTGGCTCTGCGTGCTTTGAGGTGGGCAATGGTGTCCACTGCTCTTGTGATGATTGAGGCATATAGGTCTGCCAGGGTACTAGGGTCCTTTGAGAAAGGAGGGTTGAGCAGTGGTGTGTCGAGAGGGGTAGAAGACTTTCTTTGGTCAGCTTGCAGGGGCTGCGGGCTAGTGCTGGTGGTAGTGGGAACGTGAGAGACTTAGGTGTCTTGGGATGATGGATGGAGAGGTGGATCACATGGTGTCAGACCAGGAGCACAGAGAGTTAGATTTGATTGTCAAGGGGCAGTTGAGCTCAGCAATCCAGTCCAGTGAATGGCCTTTACAATGTGTGGGGTTGTTAATATGGTTAATGAAGCCTAAGGATGTGAGTGCTTTAGAAAGTGATGAGGTCTGGGCATCCTTTGGATCGTTAAGGCGTGGGTTCATATCACCCATTAAGATAATTTTGGTAGAATTCTTGATATTATCATTGAGGATGTGGAGGAAATTCTTGAGGAAGTTGGTTAGTGGCCCCGCTGGGCGGTTGATGTTATGGAACGTAACAATGCAAGATGGGTTAATGGCCTGTTTGAGGGAGAGGATGTTGCTATGTCGTCCAGGGATGTATTCATTTGCCTGAAAGGGAGTGCATCCTTAGCCAAGATGGCCACCACTCCTCCTCTGCCAGAGGGGCAGTATTTTTGATAAATTGTGTATCCTGAAGGGATAGCTAGGGCGAGTGCAGGGCCTGAGGTGTCTTGGAGCCAAGTCTCACAGATGGCTAGGGCATCAAGGTTAAGAGTGGATATGAGGTCATTGATGTCCAGAGCACGAGCTGGGAGAGAGCAGGCATTGATAAGGGCCCAGTTCAGGGGTATATTATTCAAGCTTTTGTGGTTATTTATGCTAGAGTTAGGTTGAACATGAATAGTAGTAGATCCATTAGTGTTGATGGGGGTGTATTAGCGTAGGTTACAGGGATAGAAGGCCCAACATTAGTACTGAGCTAGGGGCTTTTGGTAAGGTTACTGTTCATAGAAGCCTTACAGTGAGTAGTATTATCAGTGAATTTATTTGAAGAGGCCTTGATCGCGTGGGTGGAGGCAAGTGCATCTATGTCGCTTGATGCAGACTGAGTGGTAGATACTGTAGTGGAGCCTAATCCAGCCGTCTCGCTTAAGGGATGCGTAAATGGTGTGGAGCCAGGTACATTCATCACCTGCATATAGACAGCCCTACGCACAACAGTGCTAGGGATGTTAATAACATTCATGTTGTTGGTCGTCCCGGTTTTTTGTTTTGAAAATATGGTCACCCTAGGGATGGGCAACACTGCCTACCACACCACGATGATGATCAGAATGGCAGAAGGGAGGGCTACAGCAAAAGGGGAAGAGAAGTTGTTTTAGGTGAGACACTCTGACTATAGGGGTTCACACCTATCCTCACAGACATAAGGGCCCTAGGACGAATCCATCCTAGTGGCAGGTAGGGTCTTGCACCCTGCATCAGGGAAGAGTGGGTGTGCCCATAGGCGTGTCCAGGGAGTGGCCTGGGACGGCACATGCTACCCTGGAATCTGATTGGCCACCCCAAGTGCCTCCCCATTATCCTAAAAAGCACCAAACGGATTTACTGTTGCCACTTGGTCCAACGGAATTATGCTAGATTAGAAGTGGTGGCAGGTGGTGTTAGCGCCCTTTTAGTTGAGTCCATATGACTCAATGGGGATTTCGGCACAATAACCACTGGCATAAATTCCAAAGGGTTTAATTACGCTGAAAAAGGCTCATGTTGGCAGAAAGGTGGCAGAATTACCTCCATAATTTTTCTGGGGGGTTTTCCTTCAACCCACCGCTTAAACAATAGTTGGGTTGTACCGGTAATGCAGCATTGATCATTAAACTGTAAACACAGGACAATAAGACTCAAATGTTAGTAATTAAGGTAGAAATGATACATAGTATCCCTGCATAAGTCAGTGCGTCACTTGGGCCACACCATTTAAAAGAGTCTGGACATGCCACTGTGTGCCCACTTCTGTGCAGGTTAGGCTCAGGTACAAAAAACCTAATTGTTAGTCCTCAATAGCAGAACCGTTGCTAACTCACAGGGTATTAGGTACTCATTTTCTTCTGATGATTTAGAAAGCCTAGTCTCAGTGTGCTAGGCCCTGCGCCATCATGTTCTTAGGTGGTAAGGCTATGTGTCTAGTCTTTCAGTTTGAGATGTACAAGCAGGGGTTTTCCAACTGCTTAAAAACTGGGTCTGATTTCGGACATTTGTGCGCAGCATAGTGAAATTGTGTATACAAGGTGCTTACTCGGAATGTCAAATAGGGAGCATGTGGGAAATATCATGCTCAGTGACATAGGGCATATGGAGCTAACTTGGAAGTGAAACTAGGAGCTCACTTGGAATGTCAAAGAGGGAAATAGTTGGGAATATCAAGATTAATGCAAATATCAAACTGTGAAAGTACTGGAAAAATCAAGCGCAATCGGAATGTCAAACTAGGTGTTTACTGGAAATGTTAAAACTAGTGGTTAATTGGGAATGTCAAGATTACGCTGAATTTACTGGGCATGTCAAGTTTACAATTTTAAACTGGAAGCTTACTGGCAATGTCAAAATGGGAGATCACTAGAGTTATCATGTTTATTAGGAATTTGAAACTGGGAACTTTTTGGAAATGTCAAACTGTGAATTTACTGCAATGTCACTCTTATTGAGAATGCCCAACTGTGATTTAACTTGGGAAAGCCAAACTGGGAGCTTTCTGCGTATGTCAGGTACAAGAATGCTTTAAGTGGGTGGGTGAGCGACGAGTAAAGAAGAAAGGATGTGCAGGAAAAGAGACAAACTGGGATGAGGCTTGTACTTTTCTATCAAGGTGGATTGAGGAAATATTTAAAGGCATAATGAAAAGTAATTTAAAGCTTACCTAAGGTACCGGAGGGTCAACTAGTTAAGAAATTGTCGTCTATGCAATCTAAGGTATGTTAAAAGAAATGTGAATTAATTAAGTAATCTTTCATAACGCTCGATATTACCGAAGATCAGTCTCTAAACCTCGGAACAGGTTTCGAACATGTATTGCTCTGTGTTTCCCGCTTCCAAGACAAACACATTGCCCCTGAGCTAAGGTAATTCAGAAATAGTCCAGAGCAATCTATACATGATATCAGGAAACTCTTGTCATCAACAGCAATTCAAAAGTAATTTTAAATCATTAAGGGTATGCTAACAGAGATTGAAGGTAATTAAAGGTAACATCAGGTGAATTAAAGTCATGTGGGGCAATCTGAAAATAATCTTGGTCAGTTTAAGGTAATCTGAGGACCTTTAACGGTAATCAATGAAATCTAAAAGTAATGTAAAGTGTGATCTAAAGCTGATCAAATGTAATTTAAAAATGATCCAGGGTAATCTGAGATCATCTCAAAATGATTTCAGGTAAACCAGGGGAATCTATAGTGATTTAAAAGCAATCTAAAGCAATCAAAGGTAAACTAAAAGTAAGATAAGATAATAGAAGGCAATCTAAATATCCTTTTAGAAAATGTAAAGTAAGTTCAGAGTAATCAAAGCTAATGTAAAAGTAATCTAAAATAATCCAATGCAATCTAAGGTCATTTAAAATTAATCCAGGGCAATCATGGCTGATGATTTGCGTATTCTATGATATTTAAAAGGACAGTGGAGTGGTTAGGTATGAAGGTGGGATGGACATTGGAATGGATTGTAAAATATAGGCCAAATTAGGCATTCACAGAATATGACATGCTTCCTTTTAATTTATCAGGCCTCTTTGTTCCTTCAGAGACACCTACATGCCCCTACGTTCAAGAACACAATGTTCACAGCTTGGACTGTGTTAACCTTACTGACACCAGGTGAATATTAATGAAAAAGGCCATGACAAATAGCTAATTGATGTAAATAACAAAAACTTATGTATATACCTCATCCCTCTCTAAATAAAGTCTGTTCTCTATTTTAAGTTTTGTAGATCAGTGTGTGGCTTGGCACATGAAAAGTACGAGTAATAGCTCCTGACAAACAGAAAGGATTTTCTGAAACACATAGAGCAAAATGATTTACGATTTGTTTATGTGTAAAAGTGTAACATTATCTTGTGGAAAAATATTTTTGTAACATAACATACATTTTGTGCATCATTGAACTTTATAAACAAGCAAGATTGTTTTCTTCAAAAAAACTTTTCACTGAATGTTTTCATTATAATATACTGCAAACTAAGTCTTGAAATGTTGATTGGAATAGATTGATTATAGGTGTGCAGGGGACGGAAGTGTTCCACAAGTGTCTGGGCATCTGTTTGTTAGTCTAGGTATGGTATTCTAGCATGGTATGGGATGCAATGCTAAAATACAGTGGAAAGAAGTATTGCATATGTCCAAAAATGACATATGTGAAGGCTAGTGATATGTCTTTTCTCTCCCTAGCATGCTTTAGAAGGTTGGGGACAGAGTAGGAGATTTCAGTGTAGTAATCTGGAATAAACTCAATATCAGTGTTAATATTTCTAGCAGCAAGAGCAGAATGACCAATTATCAATACTACCCCAATATCTGGGAGGATGGAACCAAACCTGACTCCAATACAAAACAAGTTTAAATGGAGCAGACTCTAAGAAACAGAAATTAGGATGGGACAAAGGACTCCTGAAGAAGAGGGTGACATATCCTAAGTTGAAAGTGCCCAAACCCTATCACAATAAACAGACATACAAATGGTAGAAGAGGGAGAATGAAGCCAAAAGCAGGTGGATCCCAAATAAAAAGACAAATAAATTAATTACACTATGAGCTATTTTCCAAACATGTCATGACATGACCTGTCATGCCATAAGATGACATAGCATGACATAGCATTTCATGACATAAGACATGATAGGACATCTTGACATGACATCATGACAAAGCATATCAAGACATATCTTTCCATGACATATCATGACGTGACATGACAACATCATGTCATATCATGACATGTCATGTGCCAATTGCGAGTATACTACGGTTGTAGAGCAAGCAAAGCAACTAGACTTTCGTGTTCATAGCACTGTCACAATTAATGGATTTGCACAAGGGATAAAGGTGGCACAATCACCGTATTTGCCATGATGTCAATCCGGTGCTAACACTGATGAAAATGTTGTCATTGAACTAAGACTGAGACTACCCATATTCGATCATGCAAGTAGTTGCACAAGTGGTCTGTTTGTGTTTGTGCCCAGGAGTTTTTCTATCATTTCTCTTACGCTGAAGGAGTGGCCTTGATCACCCTCACTTGTACCACTTTAAAACCGCTTCAGAAGCGCAGAGCGCAACGTGGTTGCACAAGTGGGCTGTGGTCCATTTGGGGACTGGAGTATTATCACAGCGCACGTACTGGACTGGTTCTCTATCATCCGCACAGATAAACTGTGAGAAAACCTGTGAACACTTCAGATAAACTCATGCGGAACTTTTAACTGTAACTGGGCCTCATTACGACCCAGGCGGTAAGGGGTTAACGGCGCCGTAAAAGGTGGTGGCGCCGTTAACCCCTTACCGCCTAATTACGAGGTCCCTTTGCGGGTCCCCACCTTAACGGCTGGTTCTACCAGCCATTAAGGAAGGAACTCGCAAAGGGACTTTCGAGGTAATTACGGTACCGTAATTACCGCCTTCCCCATTCCCATTGAGCCCTATGGGGGCAAAAATGGGAATGGGGAAGGGCCAATGGTGAATGGGGAATTACCGCCCCGCCAACCTTGGAATGGGACAGTAATTCCGCCATTCACCATGGCGGAATCGGTAAATTACCGGCGTCAACCATGGCGCTAATAGCGCCATGGTTAACGCCTGAGTTGTAATGAGGCCCACTGACTGAGAAACAGCAGCAATACATCAAGAAAGCCTTCCTTTGTCTGATCCTGGGTATTGTTAGCTTTGCAACCACAACAATGCCAGGAAAGGTAATTCATCAACCTAAAGTTTATAACTTGCGGAAGGCTAAACTCTATGGAAAAAAGAAAGGTGACAAAAGGACTACTGATACCTCCAAACCTATTGAATGGGGTAAAAACTCATAGTGAGAAAAGAGAAGCTACTCTTGCCCTCCCCCTTCGCCCAGTAGCCCCCGAACACACGGGAAAATCACTTCCTTTTTTTTCGTCCTGGCACTGAGTCTAACAACACAGGAAGGGGTGAGGTGCGAAATTCCCTGGTCAGTCTGCAAGTAATGGCAACACAGTGCGAAAATGCGATCCATTCATTTAATGACATCGATAATAACTCCTTGCTAGAGCTCTGTTACTCTTTGCAACACCGTAGGCAAGAGTCACAGAGCCATTCACTGCCTAAAGAATTGTCAGCTTCGTTGCCTCTACCTAAAGATCTGCACAAGTCTCCTACTCTACATAACCAACAGCGTTTATCAGCAAGTCCAAACATGTTACGAATCGGGGACACACATAGAAGACCGCCCGCAGTACTGGCTGCTGGGTCCTTGTCAGCCAATAACTTAGGGGACTTAACAGAAGCAACCTCCGACAACAGTCATGAACCCTTGCAAGTAGCAGTTCGTGAAAATTCTGCTAAAATGATGCGGCAGAATACACAAGTACAGAAGGGCAGTAAGTGGCAAGGAGATGCAATTATGAATCTGCAAAACTGGATTGAAAACAAACCAGAAGTAATTGCTCGACGTGGAAGTAGTGAAAACCTCCAGCCTCCACCATCGTTGCCCGAGCCTATATTGCTAAGAACTCAGGAATTAGACAACATAGTGGAGTAATCTGCAGTCCCTTTTTCTATTATCCAACGCGTAAGAAAAGGCCTATGAAAAAACGACAACAGCAAGTAGCCACTAGATAGGTGCTACTGGCAATTCCACAGAACAATGATTCGATTAATCAGCCTTTCAACTCCACATTTGCGTCAGCACCTCGAGTAAAATTAAGAAAGACACGGAAATGAGATGGTACCTCCAGAATGCAGGAACCTTATCCAGTTCCTGGTTAAATAGTCAGCGGAAATGAAGCGGCGGAGGAGGGACCGGGAAATGGGAATATGAATGACCCCCAAGCACTTCCCATAACATAATCATCGAATGTGAATGAAAACGCCAATCAAGTTCTTTCCACTACACAAGATAATTCACAAAATCTCACTAAGGTGAATGACCTTCTGGCTCTAGATTCAAGAGTCACACAATAGTCGCCAGACCATCAATCTCAAAAAATGCATTAATCACTAAGAATATTAAGACTATTTCAAAGAATTCCATTGCTAAGAATATTTGACTCCAACGGTTTTGATTTTATAGAGCCAGTAAATGGTGAAAGTGGAAAAATATTGCACATACAGTGCTTTTTGATTGAAACAAGAGCACTTGTACGTTCAAATCAATTATCCTTAGGTTATCTTGGGTACACTCTTGATAAAGATACCAGTCGTTGACATGAAATCTTGTTGGGAAAACCGAATGCTGAGATCAATAGTGGATTAAAGGCTTCCCCACCCAAAACCTAAAATACAATGATGCACGTGGGTGGGAATGGCTGAAAAGTGTATTACCTGCTCATGGGGGTTCCTCGCATTGAATATGTAAAATAGCATGTTGGAACACCAGGGGCCAGACTTTTTGGGTTAGAGGTGGCTCTTTAGAATCATTGCTGACTCATGGCATATTCATGCTCGAAGAGACTTGGTTGGCGTTTCCACTCCAATTAGATGGATACCAACTTCATCAAGTGTGGGCAAAAGAAGGCAGCAGAAGACGCCCTTCCGGCAGAATTTTAGTGGGTGTTAAAACTGAACTAAATTCCACTTGCATTTTGCCCAAAGATAAAAATGGTGATTCGTGTAAGTATGGTCAGGTTAGTAATCATATGCTGATCCTTAACGTACATGAAGCTCCAGGTGATTGTCTCTGATGATGTTTTTGACTATATAGAAATGGTATTAGTTCTGTGGGAGAATGACATTGGGGGTGATTTAAATGCTAGATGTTCAGACAAAGGTCGGTCAGCTCCTTATGAGGATGTAACAGCCAGGTGAGAGGTGGGATAGATTCTCAGAAAGAAGATGACGCTATTGCATCCTTCACTGTAAATAGTTGAAATGTCTATTGAGTATTGTTTGTACTTTGTATTAACTGCATGATTGCGTGGTTCTGATTTAATCTGTCTGTTGTTTAACTGTAAATAAAGGTTAAAAAAAAGAAAAAGAAAATGTAACAGCCAGGAGTGTAACGGGCCATACGTTCTCTATTGTGCGTGGAAATCAATGGTTGACTTTCCTGAAAGAGTGGGAGCTGACGATGATAAAGGGGTGCAACAAGAGTGACTGCCCGGGTAAGCGCACTTGGCACAGTGCGACTAGGTCGGCAACACTAGATTACTACTTTGGAAGTAATGCCCTGCTGGAACGGACCTGTGTGATTTGACCGTGGCATAATTGTTTGTGGCGGAATTGACTGAAGTCAATTTCGCTGCAAACTCAATTTTGCCGCAGCCAAAATCAACAAATCCATCACCCCTCCCATCCACAATACATCCCCAATTAACTTAAACGTCCACTTTCATTCTGACACTGTGGCGCCAGTTCCGTCCGTGCAACACGGGTCAGAACTGATGCCACAGGGTCCCTTTCTCTGTCATTTTTCTTAAAATCTGGAATCGGGGGACAGCCCCCGGAACCCCCATTCCCATTATAGTGAGCAAGGGGAGTGGAGGACACCCCCGCTACCCCCTTTCCCCTTGTTAGCTATAATGGAACCGTATGACCTAGTTCACCCAAATTTTTGGTTGCACGATAATTTCGTACATCCTAAATTCAGTCAACTAGGCCATACAGTAAAATATTTTCAGTCATATTGGCCAATTCCGCTGGAACATTAACTTACATATTATTCCTAAAACACATAGGGCCTCATTACGAGGTCGGCGGTAAGGGGCTAACGGCACCGGTTTTACCAGCCCCCCTTAGCGGGAGCCGCTAAGGGACCAGGGAGCTAATAGCACCATGGCTGCCTCCAAAGTCGTAATGACCCCCATAGTGATCATGCAATCCTCTCCCTTAGTCTAAAAACCGGTGACAAGGAGGCAGGAACTTTTGATGTTGGAGAAGTTGTAACTAACCAGGCAGGCAATCATCTGTACTGGTCGAATGCCAAGATAGAAAAAGCCTGCACTAGAATCTTTGAAATGGAGGAGATCACATCACCAAAACTGTGTGATCTCACAGCCAATGAGAGTGAAACTTGGCTTAAGCAAATTGCTCATAGAGAGGTTGGGGTAAAAGGTAAATAGCACATGGTGTCCAGCAGGCAGTGCAAAAATCCCTTCCACATTGAAATATGAGATGCAAAGTGTAGTCTTCGTAGGGATTTTAGGGTCAATAACCAAATCAGTAGCTTGAGGTCAGAGCAGGGCTTTAAGTGGGCCGGGGCCTGCCGGGGCTGGGCCCCGGCAGGCTCCGAAATTTCGTTTTGAGGCGGGGCCCTGCCGGGGCCCACTAATCTCCCCGGGCAGCCCCGGCCACTACACGAAAAGGCATTTTTTTCTACAGCCTGAAGCTCTCGCTCGTGTGCGAGAGCTTCAGGCTTCAGAAAAAAATGCCTTTCAGCCATAATGGTGGCGCCGCACCTGCGAGGCATCCCTTTAATCAAGGGATGCACGTGGGCCGGCGCCACCATTATGGAGACACGTGAGGCCGCTGGAAGCAGAGGCCTTGCTTTCTAAATACTCAAGCTCCCGGGGATTCGCGGGAGTTTCAGTCTTTAGGAAAAAGGCCTCTGCTTCCAGTGGCCTCACCCTGTCAGCCTTAATGGTGACGCTGCCCCTCCCCAGCTGGCGAGGGGCAGCAACACCATTAAGGCTGAATAGGCGAGGCGCTGTCCCCTGCCAGGCAAGCCTATACAAAATAAATGCCGAGATCAGCACCCTCTCCCCTATAGGGGAGAGGGTGCTAATCTCTACAAAAGGCTGCCTGGCAGGGGTGCCAGTAGCCCATTGAGCCGGGACTCGTCAAGGGGGCGTGGCCTAACGGCCCATCAAGACCCCGATGTTAGGCCACGCCCCCTCGATGGGCCCCGGCTCGATTTGTAGTGCCACTTAAGGCACTGGGTCAGAGGCTCTCGTAATGATAAGAAAAAGGAAAAACGCAGATCACAATTAGTTGAAAAGGCCAAAGCGTCCGTCGCAAACATAAAATGGCTACGACTGCTCGACACTTTCAGGAGCCGTAATACTATATCACTGTGGCAGGTATTGTCCCTAGCAAAGGGAGACAGACCTGCGCAACCATTTAATCCAATTGCAGAAGTAACATGACAGTCGCACATACGTTCCAAGATGTTCCTGCCTATTCACTTCTCTAAAACTAGTAGAGGTGATGCAGCCTCTTGGCCTCTTGAAATGAGCCTCGAAGACATTGAAAAGGCAATAGTGAAACTGCAATGCTCCAGAGCCCCAGGTCCCAATGGCTTAGCCAGCGCAGTACTCAAAAAAGAACCGAAAAGGTGGGCCAGAATCGTGCACCTCTTGTTTGAGAAAGTGTGTGGAGAGCGTGGCATCTCAGAGTCATGACAGCATTCATTTTGATACCGGTATATAAAAAGGGAGATCGCTGGACGTCACAGAGAAGCTCTTTGCTTCCTTTGTATTATGAAAATTGCAAGGCTGGCTTGAGTCAGATAACATCTTATAACCCTTTCAGACTGGTTATCGACCAGGGTCAGCCACAGTGCACGACATCAGGCTGTTAGACTCCCTGGGCCTCATTACGACCCTGGCACGCCCGTAATGAAGGATGCCGGTACGGGATCGGCACCCTTCATTACGGGAGCGCCTTTTACGAGGTTCCCTTTGCGGGACCCGGAACAGGCGTCTGGTAAAACCAGACATTCTTTCCGGGTCCCGCAAAGGGAAGAGGGAGCTAATAACGGGCCATTTGTGATGTGCCCGTTATTACTTCCCTCCCCATTCCCATTGAGCCCTATAGGGGCTCAAATGGGAATGTGGATGGGTTCCTGCAAGGAGGAATTACCGGGACCTCCAATGTCGGAATGATCCAGTAATTCCTCATTGCAGGAACCCGGTATTGGAGCCCGGTATGGAGGCAGCCATGGCGCTAATAGCACCATAGCTACCTCCATACTCGTAATGCCTGATTCATGGAGCACAACTAGGTGAAGGTCCATCTTTATATATCACCTATGTTGATTTTAGCTCAGCCTTTGATCTGGTAAACCGTGAAGCCCTGTTTCTAACAATGAGAACATTAGGTTGTCCTGAGGGGTTGCTGCATATAGTCAATTCTCTACACAACAATACCAGTGCTTGTGTGCGTATGGACAATGAAGATCTGTTGTCAGCTCCTGTGTCGATAAACAGGGGAGTCAAGAAAAGGTTGTGTGCTGGCTCCCCTGTTATTCAACTTATATCTACCGGACCTTCCACATCATTTGAGAGAAGGAGCTAAATATCCCCCTAGGACAGGTAATACCCGAGTAGCTGCAATGTTATACGCAGACGTCTTAGTCATTTTCGACCAGACCTTAACAGGCATGAAGAGAATGATTAACGAGTTAAGTGACTACACAGTGAAAAATGATTTGACCATAAACCTCGATAAAACTAGAGTAATACTGTTAACATCGAAAAAAGTTAACCAGGTCAAAATTGAGCACAGTGTTGGGCTCTTTGAACTACACAGCGAACTATCCGTACCTGGACCTCAACCTCAATACGGCTCACTGCACCAAATTAATGGAGACAAAAACTCAGCTCACATACCAGGTCCGTAAATTCGCTGGACAACACACAGGATACTCCATGGCAGGGCGACTCATTCTATATAAGCAATCTTTCTGCCCTACCATACTTTACGGATTAGCCAGGAAGGATTGCACATGGCTGAATAGATTAGAGGTCTTGTTCTGGCGCACAGTCTCAGTACTGCCTCCGTCCACTTCAATGGTGTATCTACGGCTGGAGTTTGAGCTAATCTCACTGAGGGTCTTGGCATTGAAAAGGAGAGGACAACTGTACATTCAATCTAAAGCCTCTCCCAAGTGCCCATTATTAGCTAAAATGGGTGATAATTGCAGCACAGTGAAGGTTTAGAGAGGCAGTCATTTTGAACAGTTTAACTACACATTGTTCAAGGAAATGAACTGGATTCCTGATTTCAAACTAGGAAAAAGTTACGCTGGTTTGAAAGGATCCTTCAAAAAAAGGTTGGGGGGACAGGTACAATAATTATTTACATTTGTCCAAGTTGAAGAACTTTTCGCATGTATCGACTGTTCTTATATTTACTCCAGTGTCCTAACTCTCCTGTCCGTAGAGTCATCCTTTTGTTACCAACTAACCAGTTACCCCTAGGAGTAGTGCAAGGCGCCCAGTTGAAAATCTGTGTAGAGGCAAGATATGCTAAAATTAGCAGTTTTTACTTGTGCATTTTGGGTAAACTCGTTCACCATTATAATGCGATTAAGCTGCAAGGTTTCTGGAACTATTGTTTAAATACAAACTCCAGTTCTACGCACATTGCCCTCTATCGATTGATTATGGCAGCATATTGAGAAGAATTTCAATAACGTCACTCTACAGTGAATGAAGTGGACCATTACTACCATAAGGACGAGTTAAGTAAAGTAATACGTGATGAGAAAACGGCAAAATCTTAAAAAAAATAAACCAACAGTGTCCTATCTGTAGATTTATTGGTGAGAGTCTAGACTCTTAATCCAACCAACTGCTAGTTAGTTCAACATGGCATGAACTGACATTTCGCACAACGGCTTTCAATCTGGTTTTGACAATGAAATTAGATTTTAAGTGTTCTTAAAGTGAAGTGAAAATGTTATATGTTTTGCATGTTTCGTTTATTTGTAAAAAGTTTTTATATGAAATAAACAGAATAAAATAAAAATTAAAAATTACATACATTTAAAAAAAAAATATTCGGTCTTGGAGTTGGGGCTGCAATTAGCAATACAGGTGCATGGACGGTGTCCGTGGATCTCAGCACTGGCACAATGACAATCCGGTCCTTGTTCCAGCACTAAGACTGGTGCAGCATGGGCCACTTTCTCTGTCATAAAACGAGGAGGGTGTGTGTACCATAGAGAAGTTCCCAGAGGGAGCTGCCGTCAAAGGCCCATTTAGGCATGCCTGCGTGCCAGGTGGCTGTGGATAGGGGAGCGGCACCTGGCAATTTTGCCACCACAGCCATCCTTCAAGCCAGTAGCAGATGCTGACTTGGGGAAGGATCTTTATCTGCTGTGCCCACTGCTGGTGGCAGCCTCGATGACGATCAAGGGGGTAGACCACAGACGGGAGCATAGGCTTTTAAACCAACACCATAAGGTAAAATCTACTAGGAGAGGAGTGCAGTGAAGGCTAGGCAATGATAGGTCAAATGAAAGTAATGGAGACTGGCCACGATGTGGGACCTAGCAGAAACTGCAACTTATGTGAACATTTGATATAATGTAAACTAGAAAGTATGTGTTAAGTGGGTATCCTGGAAACATACCATGAAGTGCAAACTGGCATTGTGGAAATTGGCAACGAATTGCTATGTCGTCACAGGTAGTTTGATTAGGGGCCATAATAAAAAAAATATTCGTTTTTTATATCGCACTTCGTGCCAAATTCCTGACGCTTTCAACACTGCAATAATGGGTGTTTTTATTATTACCCAACTTAGTGGTAGGACCCACACGAGTGGTATTCATGTTGTAACCTCTTAATGATATGTTCATTTTGGTTTGCTTGAATCAAGCAACAATGTGCTAACTAGGTATAATGTAAACTAGTAATGATGAGCTTGTAAGGTTCCATTATAAATGCCTACAAAGTTTTAACGACATCTTTGGTGCTTTATTGTGGCATTGCCACTTTGATGTTTTGCTTTACTTGGATACAGAGCTCAGAGGCTGCAGGGCTATGTTTAAAAATGCATGAAGGATCCAAGCTACCTTCCCAAAGCTTCAGTCCAATGGTTTGCAGCCCCAGGGTATAGCCGGGGGCAGGAACCAAGCACTGTCTAAGGCCTGTGTCCATAGGTTTATCCTAGGACCTGGTGCTTCCTCCCACAGGCATGAGTCTAAGCGTTAGCACTGTAAATGGCTCACCAAGTTTCAAGGAAGATTGCCTGGTGCTGAGTCCTCTCAGAGGAGCACTGCTCTAAAACAACACTATCACACAATTCTCCCAGGAAACTTGGAGAGCGCGCGTGCTGGTTTTCTGTTTATTGTGTTACATGCATATGTAAATGCTGTTGCGCGTTTGTATCAGAGTATACGTTTCCATAGCGACATGCCCTTGAGCAATCCACGTTGGTCACACATTATTTGTTTTGAACTTCAGAGTGATGTCATGTCATGCGCCTGATCTGAAAGAGGAGAGTGATGAGTTTTGTTACTGGGGGAAGGGGAACATTTAAAATTGTTTTGCTGTTGTGTTCATGGGTGCAGTGTAGGAGTACCTGGTTACTGTGTATGGGTCTGTTGCTTGTTTTTCTGTGTCAAGGGCATTGAGTCAAAAGTGGAGCCTATCTGTCCATGGCGCTGGGAGGCATTGGCTGGGGCCATAAAATATATATAAGGTTATTGGAGAGTGGTAGCGTTTTGAAGTTTGATGTCTGCTGGGAGGGATCTTCAATTGCCATTGTGAGTGTCCTAGTTGTTATGCATATAGGGCCTCATTAAGTCCCTGGCGTTATGGGTTTAACAGCGCCGTAAAAGGTGTCGGCGCCGTTAAACCCTTAACGCCTGATTACGAGGTCCCTTTGGGGCAAAAATGGGAATGGGGAAGGGCCATGGCAGCATGGGGAATTACTGCCCCGCCAACCTCGGAATGGGGTGGTAATCCCCCATTCCGCCATGGCGGACACCGGCATGGACCATGGTGCTAATAGCACCATGGTCCTCCGCCTGGGTCGTAATGAGGCCCATAGTGTGTTTTAATGGAGCCGTTCAGAATGTTAGTATAAGGAGTGGTTAGTGGGGGTCCCAATGGGTGCTTGAAATAATTCAGCCGGTGTGCCACCGCCCCTGTCTTGGTAGATGGTGGTGCCCTTCAGGCAAGGTAATTGTTGGATATGCCCTGAGGCACCATCGTGTGGGCTGAACTCTTTGACAGCCAGCAATTTACATCGACGGGTCCTACATCAGTGTGGGAAAAAACAGGGGCGAGGGAACACATGTGGATTAGGCAGTAGTGGGTGCTAAGTAAACTGTGGGTGAAGAGAATTCCTGGGTGCAGCTTACAGTAGGGACGGCCAGGCTCATGTCTACTGCGGGCAGAGACCTGGTGGAGTCCCTAGGGGAATTCAACGTCATCAAGGTCACAATGTGCAGAATATTAGTAAGCAAATTAGGTCATAAACTACATTGGAATACATAAGTACATAATCACAGGAGTGGCAGACTTAATACAGAACCTCTCTTGCACTGATTTCCCTTGTGAGATTGCCCAGTGACAAGATGCTGGCTACTGCTTCAATGGGTGTATTGCCAAAATGATGGCAGCGTCCGGGTATGCATTCCAGTCAGTGCTGTGATCTAGAATGTGACCACATGCGTGCTCTGTCAGACACACTATCATAATCCCGGGTCCGTGATGTGTAGTCTACAGATGGTCATTTGTTTATGTATTTATTTATTTCATTTATAAGCATGTACTTACAGACATACAGCGGTATGATTACACAAACTTGCAAAGTCTCACCTCATGTTACAGGGACTACATCAGGCAGCATGAGAGTCAGGTAGGTAAGATTATGCAGACTGGCGAAGCCTCACCTCATGTTATGGAGGGCTACATCAGGCAGCATGGGAGTCAAGGTAGGTATGGTTACATGGACTGGAAAAGCCTCACCTCATGTTACGGGGGGCTACATCAGGCAGCATAGGAGCCAAGGTAGGTATGATTACATGGACTGGAAAAGCCTCACCTCATGTTACGGGGGGCTACATCAGGCAGCATAGGAGCCAAGGTAGGTATGATTACATGGACTGGAAAAGACTCACCTCAGGTTACGGGGGGCTACATCAGGCAGCATAGGAGCCAAGGTAGGTATGATTACATGGACTGGAAAAGACTCACCTCAGGTTACGGGGGGCTACATCAGGCAGCATGGGAGTCAAGGTAGGTATGATTACATGGACTGGGAAGTGCATTGCAGTCCGGTGGCTTGGTGGTATGTCGAACGTATGTCGATGTGCTGTCCAGAGAGTGCAGCTCCTTGGCATGCAGTAGCTCTGAAAGGAGATGACATGTTCTGTTGAGGTGCCTATTTGTGTATTGACATCTTTTACTGTGGCGATGCCATAAAAAAATTCACAAATTTAAAACACAATAAATGTACATTATACATCATAAACACTAAGAATTCATGCACAACAATCTAAGAATTTCACACAGCAAAACCAAGCAAAGGATAAATACTTTATCAATCGAACTATGCAGTTTTCATCTGTTATTTTCAACAGCCTATAGGCCGCAACAACAGTCCTCGTTTGCCACCGAACAAATGACGGTCTTAAATATCATCTCCCAAAGTGGTACAGAATGGACATTTATCTGTAAAATCTTTCTTCCAACATGCTACAAAAAAATGAACCGGAAAAATTCCCAGTTTAACCTTTAACGTGAAACTCTTTTTGATCCTTTTACAAGGGATATCTAGATAAGATTCCATTGCAAAAACACTTTTCAACTCTAAAAATTCAAACACTACCTTTTTCCCCCTTGATTGTTTGCATATCTCTTAAAAACCATTTGTTACACGCCTACCTCAAAACAAGTTTATAATTATGTCCCAGTGGAAGGGGGTCATTCCACAACTGAGGAAGGTCCAGCAATGTGGCCATATTTTGAAACCATGGAAGACCTGTTTCTCTTGCACCAATCAGATGCAGCAAGTCGTTCATTCCCTCCTGGTAAACTACAAGTTCGCTTGTATGCCATATTCGTAGTTAGAATAGTATCGGTCGCAACTTTATCAAATACTCCAGGCTATACTAACCCAGCTCATGTTTGTTCAGTAAATTCAGAGCACTTTTGGGAAGGTTAAGGAGCTGCTTTAGTAATTAGTTTTTTCGCGCCAAACAAGTCTGCGGGTATCTGAATATCCCCACAATTCAGCTCCAAATAACGCAGCCGGAATAGACTGCATTCTATACATTTCCATTGCGGGGGAAATACTTCTCCCTCATGCTTTCTGTTGAAGCTAATCACTGCCAGCCCCTTCCTGGTCATGGTATTTAAGCTTTACCCTTTACAATTTGGTGCACAGTCCACCTTCTGTCATTTTATCGCTGTGATGGCAGTGCTTCATGTGCAGTCTAGATGGCACTTAATGGTGGGTGTTTTCCAGAATGTGAGGTGATCTTGGATTATGTGAAGTCCATTTAGAAAGGAAATCCAGGGTTTGACCCTGCTGTTGGAGAAGACCAATCCTATGTGACTCTTTCAGGTGCAAAACAGGGTGTTTTGATGTCTGTCTTTGCAAGATCTCAGAGTTTTCCTTGCAGCTGCTGGGATGATCGTTCCTTGGAAAAATGTGGATGCATAGCCGAAGAGCACAATGGGTCATGCAGTGTGCTTTGAAATGTATTCTTTCTTTAACTGGCAGCCAGTGGAGCGATCTTAGAGATGGAGTGATGTGTCCCCTCCTGTACTATTTGCATAATAAGTCGTTTGGGTGTGTTCTGGATATGTTGCAGTTTCTTACAGAGGTTATCCCAAATGTTGAGATGCATGCTGTTGACATAGTTGAATATTGATAGAACCAGATATGCAGTGGTGAGGGTTCTATGCGGGCAGGTGAGGGAAGGAATTAGCCGCTCGATTAAGAGTAAGTGGTAGACGCACTTCTTAACAACTCTGTTAATTTGTAGTTCCAGGCTTAGTCCAATGTCCATCAAAATCCCTAGTTTCTTGGCCACTTTCCAGGCAGGTACCATTCTCTTTCGACCATGGGAATTGCTTTTTTTTGGAGTGGCAATCACGCGCGGGACCATGATATACATCTTGTCAGGGGCTTGTTTTAGGTTATTTATCATCACCCATGCATTCATTTGCGTGAGGCAGTTGGTGAGGGTAGCAGTTGTGTTTTTTAGTGCTTGCCAATTTGAACATTATTTGGCCATGGGCTGCTTCACGAGTAGGGCCATGTCTATGATGAAGAGTTTAGGTGATAAGCTCGATCCTTGTGGTACTCCACATTTATGTTTCACTTAGTTGACCTGTAGTGGGATAGCCATGTTTTTTCTGTGCTCTCATCCATTGTAGTTGATGATTACAGCAATTGCGATTAAAGGAGATCTCTTACTTGGACCCAGTGGTAGCAGCTTTATTCGTGATTCACATCCATTCTATCACAGTCTTTCCCAGTCTTGTTTCCTGAAGTCTCTTTATTAGTGATACCTGGTTATTTGAATAGATATCTAGGTGTAGAGGCATCAAGGTGATGTTGGAACACATGCTGATCTTTCGGTTGTGCCAATGGATCAGAAGACTCATTATTTTCCTTTCATGGGAGTGAATCCTACTTAGGCATGGCCAAGGATATTGTAAAACACTACATGTTAAAGTATTTGAGTATAAATATGGCGGTTCCAGGATTTGTTTTCTGGGAATGATATGTTGGAGATTGGTCAGTAGTTGATGGGAGCTTCCAGTTTCAAGTATTTTTTTTAGCAGTGATTTAATCTAGGCTGTCTTGAAGCATTGTGATATAATACCATTTTCTAGTGATTCATTAATGCGTTTTTCGATAGAGAACAGACAGCATTTCCTTGCCATGGATCTCTTTGCAGATACCTTAGGGACAAGGGTCCTTTGGCAAGTTTGCTTTGCTGCTTTTCTTCACCACTTTCGAGAATTCCACTTGGATGATGGGTTTGAATTGGCTGGGCATTTCTGTTATTGGTGGAGGTTCACTGTAAACGTACTCATCGTTCCTCTTAATAAGTGCTGCGCCTCTGTTCTTGACCTTGTTTTGGAAGTCGCTGTTGATGTTAACTCATTGTTTTTGGGAGGGTATCTGAATTTTCTTGCATGAGTTGGATTTCTCATCTCATTGGTGATTTTGAATTTCTGTGGCTTTGTTCCTGTTCTGATGTGTTCAGATTATTGTAGTTTCTTTGCCAGTAGGAATGCTGTTTTCCAGCGTCACATCAGTTCCATATATGCTTTTGTGTCTTAATAATTGTAGTGTTTCCTCTATGCTTGTTCCAATTTCTGGTTCATGTACTTCAGGGTTCGAAGTTCGGGGTGAACCACCAAGCTGCTTTTATGTTGAATGGTTTCATAGTAGTTAGAGTGTTCAGGGCTTCCATAACCCTCCTGGGAAGGGGCTTTGCTTCTTCCTCTTGGAGCCTGTGGTGTGGGGCGGCCATGCTTGGCATGGTGTCATTCATTAGTTTATTGGGTTCCTACACATTGAGGTTTTTTCAGGTTCCAGTAATACTGGCATGTCCCTTGTGTGCTGTTTGCTTGCAAGCAGGTGTTCAATCATGAAAGGTACCATGGGGCGGTCACTACACAGTACACAAGGCATGGATACGCAGGGTATAGTAGTCAGGGCCCTCTCCACGGTATGTCCGGCTGTGTGTGCTGGCCATTCAACCATTTGTTTAAGGTGAAGGTTAGCCAGGTAGGCATCAGTGACCCGTTTAAAGTTGAATTATCTTCTTCCAGCCAGATGTTGAAATCTCCTTGTAGAACTGGGTGCTCATGTACGAGGTTGGTGCCAATCTTTCTGTGAATGAGGGGTTGCACAAAGGGCTGTAAAATAGCAGGAATGTTGAATGATGAGGTTTAGGTGGATGAGGGGTGTCCCATAGTCCAGGATATCCATTGGTGGCGCTGCTATTACCCTGAGATTATCGTTATGCGCAACAGCAATTCCAGCTCCACTTTGACCTTCTCAATTGGCATGGAGGAGCCTGAAGTTGGTTGCGGTGGCTGTGTGCACTACCCCCTTGAGTTGACCAACATCCATGTTTCCATTGTAAAGAGTATGTCACTGCCTCTGTCAGTGAAGAGCTTGTGGATTTCTTATTTGTGCATGGACACAGGGTGAGCGTTGATTACATGGAAGTGAACGTCGCTCTGCCCCAGTTTCTGGCCCTGTGTTTCAATTTCCATTGAGGTGAGCCTTGCCCTCTGTGTTCGTATTCCTGAGTGGACCTGGGGGTTGAGTGTATGGTGCCTCTATTCCCCACTGCCACTGTACTGGTTCCTCATTGAACTGTTCTAGAAGGTTCCATTTTGGGTTGATGTGTTTTACTATCATGCAGTTGCAGAAGTGACGCTGTGTCCCTGGTATATGTGTGTGCCAGTCCTTTGTGATGAAGGTGGTGCTCTGTTGCTTTGCTTCGGATTGTGTCCTAAGATCCCTTAGCTTGTAATGTCACGAGGGACAGCCTACTCCACTTCTGGCCTTTGCATTTACCTTCGTTTCACTTCAGTTCCCTTTATTCACTGAAGTGATCCAACTACAACCACAACTAGGCAATACATTGAGAAGTGACAGCCCAGTACTAGGAAGTGGTGCTCTAGTGCTATGGGCCGCCATTTTGGAATGGTGATCTGTGACTGCTGCAGATTCGATTTGCCTGCAACCCCCAAGGTACTCTTACTCACTTTGCACTCTAAAGTCGTTCCCCCACATTCCAATGTATCTAGATATTCCAGATCTTTTCTTGCATTCTAATTCCCTGACCCATTCGGTCAAAACAAGAACTCGGCTAAGACAAAATACCAGACGCAAATCATGGAGTCACAGCACGCATCTGTCCTGTAATAAAGTAAATACGTATGAACTCAATAACTGGTAATGGTGTGGCTTTATGTTCGAGCTGGAAGTTAAAAATAAAAAGATCAAAAGAAATAGTGTTTAAATGGTGTGTATTCAAAAAGCAGATCTTATAGCAGGTAGCTTAATGTATACGCTCTCACCCTGCCCACTTCTTTCCACAAAGTTAACAGTTTCAATATTAAACCAACGAAACCCCCATAATGTGCTTCTATGTAGCAGATGTTCTCAGTGTGTCAATTCCCTCATTAGAAGCACATGAAACTCCTCACAAGTCACATTTTCTTTCAGGGATATTTATGTTTTCACCCTCTGAATCCAGGACAAACCCAGGGAAGAAGATGAAAGGAATTCTCTGTTCCGTTAAGCCCACCCCACCCCCCACGAACTATGCAGACTCTACCTGAAACCAGGCCTTCTTGTGTGGCCTTGGCCATTTGGGAGAAACCTTATCAAAGCAACCTCGCACGTACGCTTGTCCCATCCAAAATCCCCTCGAAATCATGGTCCGTTTTCTATTTTTTTTCTTTCAGACTTATTGAACCTGGCATCTGTTTGAAAGCTTTTTTCCTATACTGCTCAGCAGGGTGTGACACTGGTGGGCACAGCCACTTTCTAAACTGCTTTTGGAAAAGTAATAACGCGTGCATATGAAGGGAATTTGGGCGCTGGACATGAATTGGACCTATGCTGCTGCCTGTATCCTCTAGATGCACAGGTTTGAAGCACCCAGTTTGTGAAACGAGTTTTGTGATCTCAGCTTGCCTCCCATTGGCCTCTGTACATCTTCCTTGGAGGGACTAACAGTGTGAGAGTGATGCCCTATTGCACTCCATCATAGACAATGCGTTTAGCAAGGGTTTGTTACACTACTGCACAACTCTGCCGTAGCCCCTTTAAAGAGGCTCCTAGCATGTCTCATGTCTCAGGTCAACAACACCCATGAAACCTAGGGCACCATTGCTCTCTAACTGCAGCTCCTGAACTGACCGAGGGAACACCACCTCCCATGAGGCCTTGCTATCTATGGCAAACCAAGGGGTTACTATTAGGAGAATGCTGGAATCCAAGAAACACATGGTGCACCTGAAAAGTATAACTCCCGCATTAGTACAGGAGGCACCTGACCGCACACCAGGAAATCTTCATTCTAGAAGCTTTCCGTTACCGTAGGGCACTCTCGAGTCCAGACGGGAACTGAAGAGCTTCTAACGAGCAGTCTGATCCAGTCTGTGAAGAGCCAGTAACCAAGATGGAAGCCAGCCTATATCAAGGCTCAGTCCACACATCTGTGAAGTAAGGCTTGAGGCAGGCAGAGTGGCAGAAAGGCTGCGGTCCAACACAGTTACCCAATCAGATTCAACATATCACGCCACATACCTGAGAATGGTTCGGAATAGGCAGTCCCAGCCGGTGGGGCCAAACCCTTATACAGCCTGTGACTGTTGCGAGCAAACTGTGGGCGATTTTGGCAGGAGTATTAATGGTGAAAGGAGAAAGAAAAGGAGGTGGAGGAGGAAGAGCGTGAAGGCTGGGGAAGAGGTGGAGTGAAGTTAAGATCAGAGACGAGGTGGTGAGAAGGAATAAGAGGAGGGTGGTGGCTGGGGAAGCTATGGTCACAGTGGAATGAGGAAGAATGATACAGCAGGAAGGAGGCAACATTGAAAGAAGATAGAAAGTGTACATTTAGGAGGTGGCGAGAGGACATACACGGAGGAGAGAAGAGGAGTGCATTGAGAAGGTGGAAGCAAGGAGATATCTGAAGGGGAATTGAGAGGTCTACTGTGGGGTATTTGGATTTGGCATCAGTATAAATAAGGGGGAGAGCAACAAGGAGGCAGGTGGGGAAGGCAGCCAAGAGGGGTCTGAAGAGAAGGCAGGTGGAGAGGAGAAGACATTGGAGGATAAGAGGAACAGGAAAGAGGAGGTTGGATACGTTAAGGAGAAGGATGATGCAGGCTACCATCCTGAAAAAAGAGTGTCAAGGAAGGGTGGAGCTACAAGCATGTGACGAGACATCGAGAAGACACAGAAAGAGGTCAAGGAGAAAGATATGATTAGGATGGGGTAAGCAGTGGCCGGAGATGTTTCCATAGTCACAAGAACTTGCTTTCTCCGTCATCCCAGCTTAGTGCAAAGATGCACCTGAGAGGCGGGGTTGCCTGACACCCAGACGCAAAGTGGGTATGCCTGTGATCAAGGACCAGAAGCCATTGGCCCAAGCCTACCAAAGCAAGAATCAGGGGCACTTAAACCCCAAGACTGTGAGTGATGTGAAATGTGAACATCCAGGAAAGGAACCCCTGGATTGTTGATAATTGTTGAACTGCAGAGACTTTGTGTTAAACTCCAGATACTTTGTTTTGAACTCCCTTGTAGACTTGTGTTGATTGCAGAGACCTTTGTATTAAATCCTAATGCAAAGATAGTCTATTTCGCTTTCGTTCAACTTTATTTCGGTCAAAGACCATAAAAGTAATATCACAAACAAATTGCAATCACAGTCAATGGGCCTCATTACGACCCAGGCGGTAAGTTACCGCCTGGGTCGTACCTTTACCACCATGGCGTAAACTATGTTTACGCCATGGTGGTTGGCGGACTTACCGCCCCATTCCGAGGTTGGCGAGGCGGTAAGTCCCCAATCCCCATTTACCCTTCCCATTCCCATTTTTGCCCCATAGGGCATAATGGGAGTGGGGAAGGCGTTAATTACGCCGACGTAAATTACGGTGGCGTAATTAACATCAAGGTCCCTTAGCGCCATGGATTTTAACACCTGCTAAAAGCAGGTGTTAAAACCTCCATGGCGCTAAGGGACCTCGGAATCAGGCGGTAAGGGTCGGCGCTGTTTACGCCGCCGTAAACCCCTTACCGCCTGAGTCGTAATGAGGCCCAATGCATCGTTAGAACCATTACAAGACATGCCCTTCATAAAATCACAACAACTACAATTGAAGAACATGAGTTCATATAAAGCTTTCCAAAATACAGACTAGAACATGTGCATGATATGACTAAAAATACTACGCCCGATTAAAACATAGTTCTGCTAAAAACTGCAGGCTCATGGGTACAAAAAAATAAATAGCCCCAATCACACCCCCACTTTTATGCCAAATACTGCATTTAACTAGTAATTCAACGCAATCTTACACTCCATGCCCTCGCCATAAAATGTACAGCTGAGTGCGCTGCCAGATCATCTTTTGAATTTACACACAATGCCAGCGCTTGCTTTGTGGTTCTGTCGGTTTTGCACCTGAACAATAGCTGAAGATATTTCTTCCAGATAACATGATAGAGAGGGCAGAATAAGAGAAAATGCATTTTATTCTCAATTTCATTTTCACATGAAGGGCATTTAATAAAGATCTGACTGTGATGCTGGTAATGCCTTATGGAGGGGGACAGGGCCTACTGGTCTGTGGCGTACCACTTCTCTGTGTGTGTTTTCTGTGTTTTCTACCACTGAGGTCCAGCCTGACCTCTGGCAGTGCAGCTCTTCATGTTTTCCTTTTGGCGAACAGCACCCATTGGATACCCATATGGCACCCATAGTTGGAGGCATGGACCTTATTTAGGGGTCACCAAGGGTCGCACCTGCGACCCCTAAGGTCTCCCGTGCTACCCCTGTGATCTCCATTGTTAACCCCCCAACAAAAAAAAAATGTAAATACTTTTTCTTTTTTGTAAATTGAGGCTCGTGGGCTGTGGCCAGCAGCATGTGGCTCTTTGTTTCTGGAGTGACGTGTTTGCTGATAGCTATAGCAGTAAGATAGCTCAGTGGGTTGAGTGCTCACTGCTGCAATGTGTGTGTGATCTGCAGATTAAAGGTTTGACTCCCAGCAAGGTCAACTCAGCCTGTCATACTGCTGAGGTTGATAAATTAATACTAACACAGGTTGGGTGATATATGTATATTTGTTCTAAAAGACATGCTTAAGCGTAAGTGCTCTATAATAACACATTATCGTTTGGCCTTGAACGTCTGCTTGCATTCACAGTAATTTATTAATATGGGCCTATATGCACTGATATTAACGATACTTATGGTGATCCATTCTTGTATGAAATGGATATCACTTTACAGTGATATTGTAACCACACCTTTCGTAGTGTACTTAGAATCAATGCTGGGTGATGCCACTTCCTGTTTTGTCAAGGGGTGAACGGTCATCTTCCAATGCTTTCCGTGATGTCACTTTGGTGGGGTTCAAATGAGATCACTTCCTCTGATGTCATCAGAAGTCAAGGGTCATGTGATATCACTTCTGCTAACCCTGGTATTTTGGTGAAATGACGTCCCTGGGTGGAGGTACACCCTTGTACCTCTGATGTGTGTTTCTGTGTACCTGTAGGTTGCCAACAGAGCAGGGTATGGGCTGTTGGCAGCTACATGCTGACTTGGCAGTGGCTCTGATTGTCCTCCATTTTTGAGACACCCAGGCCCTGCAATAGAAATCAGTGGATTCCTGACAGAAGACAAGATGATTTGTATTGCCTTTTACCTTGTTTCTCCAAAGTCCTGGGGAGCCCTGCCTCTGTTGCCTTTCCACCTGACTGGGTGTTGGGTGGAAATACCATATATGGCTCTGGGGCTGCCTCCTGTCAGACTAACTGGAGCCTTCTTACAGGCTGTGTGTTGTGGGTACACTCTAGGGGTTGGACTTGTATGAATGGAGTCTGAAGTGAGCTCACTTTCTGTGTTGTGGGTGTATGGTTTCTGCATGCGTGGCACAAATGAATGAGACAGCCCTGACTAAAACTGACATGAATGCAGTGCAGTGTGCTGAAAGGCTGGGTATTTACCCCCAATCCACATTCTTTGTTATGGGTGTATGGGTGGCGTGAATGGCGTGAATGCATGTGAGCCTGATTGGCTGCCTGCATGCATGAATGCCCTTCTGCATGATTGGCTAACTGAGCATGGCTCAGCCTGAGTGAATGGGGAGCAGATATGTATATCTGGGGACCTCTCACTTACCAATTTGTTCACAAGCTATTCCTTGAAGCCCAGCTGGAGTTGAAGTCTGCTGCTGCATTTCGTCGTGCAATCCAAAAGCTGCTGTGTCTTCCAAGGAGTGATCCAGAGAGGACCTGCAAAGTAGATCTGTCCCGAGCTACGAGGGACCATTGTGCAACCTGCTGCTCTTCATAAAAGTACCCTGGAAGCCAGTCCTGTGTGCCTGTCGTCCGGAGACAGGGACTTTGTGAGTCCTGAATAGGTGCGCCCTGACATCTCGAGTCGAAGAAGTCCATTGGTGTTACCCAGGGTCCGGAGGTGCTTTTGTGACTGCTGGAAGCCGTTGCTGTCTACCACCCAGGAGCTGCCAGAGCTGCAAAAGTTCTAAACTGTCTAAGTACATTTCAATGGACATCCTTGCCATCATCGCTGACCACTTTTTCTCTCCCCGGAGAGAATCCAGATACGCTGAGTGCAGAGGATGGTCAGTTTGTAGGTTTCCCACCACCAGAAGCTAATGAAGATGTCCCGAGGGTTCAGACTTGGTGAGGGTCTGAGGTCAACTCCAGTGGTCGAGTCAAGGTCACCAGAAGCTGCCCAGAGGTCAGTTCTGTGGCTGCAGCACTGAAGAACCAAAAGTCGGAAAACTGTGATATTCCAGAACCCGACACCAAAAGTGACCTATGCATCCGTCAGACGTCATCTAAGGGTCGCAGGAAACTTACTTCCATCCACCAAGCCTTTAAGTAGCCCACATCAAGCTTAATCTTCACAGGGCTTCTATAGTCGAAGAAATCGTCCACCAAAGGAGAGCACCGCGAAGAGCAAAACTGCTGCACTTCAGAAAGACTTTGGTTCCTTTTTATTCCTGGCCTCAGCTTCCCAGTGGCTCCTTCTTCCAAAGGGGGGTCAATCATCAGAGGGAATCATTGGATAAAGCCGAGAAACTCTGCCACTCTGCCTGCTAAGGCACCAAAAGTACTGTGATGAGGAAGAGCATCTTCTAGTCTCAGGAGTCGTCCAGGGGTCCCATATACATCTTGGATCCTGTTCTCATGTGGCCTCTTATGTACTTTGGGGTGGTAGAACCTTTTTTTTAAAAAGCAGAAGGTTATTGATCATTATTGGACTGGGCTGTAAAAAACAAGATAAGTTACTCCCTAACTTTTCCATTACAGGTTGCCTGGGTGGGGGGATCTTCACACAGAATTGTATATCGAGTCTAAAGCCTTCTTCCACTGTTCACAACTAACATGCCTTCCTTCCCTATTCTATGCTGATAGACCTCACTTAATAATTCACATGCCTATTTAAAACTATCTGCAGTTAGTGCATCTATTACTGAACTTAAGTGTTTTGTGGCACCACATAGAGTGTATCGATTTGCCATTCTTTGAATAAGTGTTTCCAAGTACAAAGTGCTATAATTTAAATGGGGATATATATATATATATATATACATATATATATATATATATTCCTGCATCTTATTCTATATAAAGAAGCTGTGTTACCACCCAACATAGTGTGTGGACATTCCTTTGTGGGATCTTGGGGACTCACTGCACTTAAGAACCTGCCTCCATCACCTCCTGAAAGCTTAAGCCTGGCTGCTCATCCATTGCTACCAAACTGAGAGCCCTGGCTGGGGTGTTCTGTGCCTTTACCTTACCATATAGAGGGCAGAGGTTCAGATACCTCACTCCAGTCTTTACAGTGACAATTCCATTTGTGCAACAATTCAGCCAAAGCTAACATACACAGGCGAAGCTTAAGATACAATGCCCTGGAGAATTGTGGGGATATAATATCCAAGTAACTTTCATAGCCAAGACTCTGCTTTAACTCCCAATATCTCCTTCCACTTCCATTTTTTGAAATATCAGCGAGGATGCTGCACACCACATCATGAAAAAGGGTTTCTTCGATCAATTTTTTAAGCTCTTGCTAATAGACTGGGGTTCTCAACAGCACTCACCAGGTCCCAACAAAGTAAAAGCTTCCTTTAGGTATTTCATCCAGGATAAGTATCGGCCACCTTCCGGCAGTAAGATCAAAAAATGTGACATTTTCCTCAGGTTTACATATTTGTCACACAATAGTCTCAAACTTAAGTATTGGTCAATGGTGCTGATATTTGCACGGAGGCCTGCGTGTAGGTGGTATAAACTATTATTGTCTTCCATCCAGGCCTCTAGATGAACCAGCAATGCCTTCCTCCACCCCGCCCCCTGCATCGAGCAGAGATATAGGGCAGTAGTTCCCTGGATCCTCTCAACCACCCTTTTTATACAACGGCACAATTTCGGCCTGAGTCCATGTCTGCGGAACAAGTTTTGCTGACAGAGCAGCATTAAATAGCTTGGTAAAATAAGGGGCCCATTTCGTTGGCTCTCATTTATAAAAATCCACTGGTACCTTATATGGGCCAGGTGTTTTTTCTGCTTTTTGACTGTTAAGGGCAGTGATTACTTCACTTAGGGTTAGGCTAAGGGGGACGGTATCTTCTTCCTACCAGCCCTAGTAGGACTTGGATCCACAAAGACTCTAGATACTGCATACAACAATAACAAATGTGAATGCCAGACTGATTCCGAAATGTTACACTGAATTTGCTTTTGGGCTTCAGTACTTCCAGTGCCAAAAAGACTCCAGAATCCCTTTGGGTCTTTCTCTGTGATGGCATTTAGGAGGGCATTCCATATATCTCTATAATGCTCTTCCTTTTTTTTTTTTTAGCAAGCTCTTGGAAAACGAACGGGTTGTTACTATTGCCTCCCTCTCCCATCAGAAAAATGTTTCACACTTTTGATCGAGTTCTCTTTTACCTTACTACAATCTTGAGCAAAACAAGGATTTTTTTTTATTACATTCCTACGATTCGATCTGGCATTGACAGTAAACAGTGGTCTTAATTCATCCACAAGCATTGAGTGTGACGATAATACACAGAGTGGCGACCCTCCATCGTCTTGCAAAACATTTTCTAGTACTGGGAGAATGGATTCATAAATGACAGGCAAATTCTTTGTTGTATTCATTTTCGCCCACTTTACCGCTCTTCTTGCATTACCAGATAACTTAAACGCTACATTATCCAGTGAGTCACTCACCCCCATTCCCAAAAAGTTGAGGAGCCACCCTCAGCGCCAATGGACGTTGGTCACTTTCCACCCTTTCAAGTACTACAAACTCAGTAATCTGGGTCCAAAGTTCCAAATTCACCAGTATACAGTCTATAAGCAAGACTCAAGGGCCATTCACATATTTGTATTTTGCTGGGGAATACCCAACAAACCTCCATTACAAGCTTGGAAATTCAAGTAGATAAGAAGAATTGCGAGCGCTATGGCATTCTTTTTGGGACGTCTGGGAGGTGAAGCAATTAGGCTTTCCATGTTCCATAGTCTGTCCTCATCTTCACAGATACCATCAGTGAATGACAGGGACACGTATTGGAGATTTTAATCCCCCATAATAAGAACTTTTGGGCTAGATGAATGCGTCTCCCTCCAGGCATTAACTCTAGCCTTGGGGAGCTCAAACAGCTGGAGCTCTTGGCTAGGTCAATGTACACATTTATTAACAATACTTCAGATCCATCCCTTGTGCTTAGGCGGAGCTCTAATAACTATTTGCGAGCATTATCAATCCGTGTTGCTTCAATATCAGGAAAGGCTTTGACCCATATTAGAAGGCCCCCACTCAGTCTCCCCTGCCTTCCCGTTTGCTGGGATCTCAAAAGTTGCTAAGCCTTGGAGATGGACTGCCTTTGTGATCCATGTCTCCTGGAGGCAAATGATTTTAAACACTTGTACAAAGTCCAACCATTGGTAATCCATCATATTCCTGGCCAACCCTGCAATGTTCCAAGATAAAACACGCAACACTGACTCCCCTCTCTTCGCCAGGTCCATAACTGTAAGTAACCATAGGTTGGTCGTGGTGCGCGTTGTATCATACCAAAGTCCCTCTCTCTCCCTGATTCAGCTGCAGTGGCCCACTCGTACTTGCTTCAGTTTCCACTGCTGCCATTTCCCTTGTTATGATAGTCATTGGAGCAGGATTCTGGTTGCCATTAAATTGCTGTGGGCCAACTGGGTGTCTGAGTGCCCTTTTCCACGGAGCATTAAATGAGTATTGGGCTTCTTGCGGGGAACGATTGACTATTGTTGAGTTCCAACTCTCTGTGCTTGGTAGACCCTGAGTTAATATGCAAGGAAGAAATTGAGGGAGGAAGGTGAGCGAGCCCAGAGACTTGTTCAACCCCAGATCTCCCCCATGAAGCCATGCTGTGTAGCTTAGCGTTCTTAGTAGAAGGCCATTTCTGATCCATCAAGTTAGATATTCAGAAGGCTGGGGAAGAGTTTTGAAGATTGTTTATTTCATGTTTTGATTTGGAAGACTGTAAGTTATCTTAATACAACTTTACTTTTCACCTGTTCGTCTGTTGGTGATCTCGCTCATCATTGTGATGCCGCCATTACCAGAGGGAATATGTACAAAAATGACAGCATTCGATTGGTGATTTTCTATAGCTCCCAGTCCTTACGATCTGACTCCTCTCCTTTGCGCACAACAAAGGTCCCACAAAACTACTTAACCACACAAGCAAACATAAAACAGTGTATGTTATGCAAGGGATCCTATAAATGAGAATTATACATAGGGAAATGGATCCCTATCTTCCATGAACAAATATTTTCTGTTAAGGAAGGAAAACATACAAAACAACTGCATGAGTTCAGAGCTCTACTGTGCCTTCTCCTTCTTCAAGGCAGAACCCCCTTGTTCAATACCAAATCATATCTGTTTGGGAAGAAGGAGCAGAACTGTGTGGCCGCAAGCGTCTGCAGCCTGCAGCTCTACAGATGTTTTGGACTACAACTCCAAGGATGCCTCAACACCACTGCAGAACTAAATGTTACAGTCCTCCAGTTTGTGGTACTGGGTGAAGTTGATTTATTTAGGAGAGGCAGGTACTCCACCGCATATGTCATGCTATGTCTTGCATCGTAGTCATGGAAGACGAACATTTTGGTGATTTGGAAACAAATGAGCAGGGGGTCAGTCCTGCCTGTGTAGTGAAGAATTCTTCAAAGCATTTCCAATACGTATCTTTTATGTTGTTTGTTCAGTTGTCTTTTCTACAATTTTTTCATGCAATTAGTTTGTAATCAAGTCAGAAATATGAAACAAAGCTATGACTTATCATTGCTGGGTAGATGAGAGACATGGGTGTAACCCACCAATATGAACCACACATTTTATGTAACTGTCCTGGTGAAGTGCTAATTGCATGAAACATGCGTAGGCAAAAGAACTGGACAAATAATACACGTGAACCACATCCTGCACACTTGTCAACACATCAACAAAACATATCGTTTTTCTAAGCAGTCATCACTAAGCCAAGGATAGCCAAGAAGAGCTCCACTCAAGTGACTTAATTGTCTCCCAAATCCTTGACCCGGTGGGTGCCCTCGTAAAAATGAAAATGATCTTTCCTTGTACCCTTCATCAATGTTACCCTCACGTATCCGGATGATTTATTGCATTGGAAAAAGAACAACGATCATTTTGGTGTATCCAAAGATGTTTGACAGAGTGTCCTAAGGCGAGCATTGACAGGGCAGCAGAGGGGCACAGTGTAGAGGTAGGTTCTCTGCAATGGTGTCCTATTTCATCTTGTCAGTTTGACAAAATGACTACTGCTCTGCAGGAGTACCGGGATGAGTAGTGGCCAACCCACCTCCTCAGCCCCACACTACTTCTAAACCAGCAGTGATCCCAATCGTAAACGTGAAACAGGAACAAATCAAAAGGTTTAGCTTTGTCGTCTCTTTTAGTACCACAGGCTGAGGTCAGGCTATATTTTCAGGAGGGGTATGAGACGATAACAGTAGCAACCCAAACAACTTAAGTACAATAGTCAAAAATAAAAGTATGTCCAATTAAGTTTCTATAAAACTAAAGACTTTTAATCAAACAAAATTCAAACAAACTAATCAGAAAACCCTAGGAAAGCCCACCCCTGTTTAATCGCACAGGGAATGCAGACATTTGTGAAAGGGCACTGTGGGTAGATGAGGAGGGGGAGTTCAGGAAGTAGATTGGCAACAATGTCACTGCTCAAGGGTATGTCTTTCAAGAACACGGCAGAGCAGGGGGCATAAAGGTCACTTTGGGCCTATAAAATGGACCATGGGCCTGGGCCCCTTGAAATACCTTTTTGTCTTATTCTTGTGACTAAGCAATGTTCAGCAAGGCTTCAAGGTACTTTCTAATCCAGTGATTCAGCATGGAATTGGGGAATTGGGAAATTAGGTCAAACACACAATGCAGTTCACAAGCAGCAACCGGACCTGGCGCAAACAAGCTTGGGACAGGGAAGTGATGTCCAGGTCAGTGTAGCTCACAAGCAGTTCCATGTGGGAATCAGGGCCAGGGCTGGTCCTTGACTTCTGGGGTGCTGAGGAGGCCAATATAGGGTCTCCAGAGACAAAGTGAGCCATTCAGATCTCTGCTTCTACTCCAGGAAGTTGGCAGGTACCTACAGGGGGCTCTTCACCTCCAGTGAAAAGGAGCCTGAGTCCAGTGCAACCAGCAGAGAGTCGAGCCTTGGTACAAAAACATTCACCCCCACTGTTGCCTGGGGATCGATAGGAGACAAAGCTCTACTCTGCCATGGATGCCTTCTGTCTTCATTTCACTTGATGGACTTTAGAATGGACTTCACTCCCAACCGAGGCCCAGTGAATTATTCTTGTGCTTCAAGAGTGCAAAGTCGAATCAATGAAAGTGATGAATTCCTCTCCTTATAAAGGCAACCTGTTACAGGGATTGGTCCAATGGGAGCCTGCTGTAAGGGGTACATTCCAGGCTGTTTTAAATATTGACCTTTCCCTTATGGCATCAAATCCAGAGTGGCTTCCCTGAGGAAATGGGGGATAGGAGGAGTAATCAAAGGGAATCAAAGAGACATCGTCCTGGCAATTTTTCCATATGTCAGTAGTGGAGACAGTCAGACCAAACACCAAAACACCAGTCCTGTCATAGCTGACCCTGCTCACAGAGCTGACACTAGTATGATATCAAATTGCTGTGGCTGTATAGTTGTGTGCTCTTACTAACATTCCATAACTAGCCATGGCTTATATTTAAAGATGCATGTGCCTCCAGGCTGACTAGTAATTCAGTTATTCATATTTAGGTCAGAATTGCAGAAGATTAAAAAGCCACATCTGCCTACAAGAATTTTGTCTTCCAGCAGCTGTTGTGCATGCACAGGTGACCCTTGAAACCTCCTTGTGCTGCTACAGAGCTTTGGGCTGAGGGTGCCTGTAGGCTGTCTCAGCAAAGGCACATGTGTGCACTATAATTTTGGCTTGGAGCCTTTATGAAACAGGGATCTGATTAGCAGACCACCCTTTCAGAAACAGAATTACTGGCATCATTTTATTTTAATAAAAATCAAAAAGTTAGGGCATTCACACCCTTGCAGATGGCAATCCACCGTAGTCAGTAGGTTTGTTTATGTTTTTATTAGATTTACATGCAGGCATAACTTAAATGAATGCCTATGGAATCTGCCTCAGTTTTGATTGTACCAGGTGGATTCCCTAGGAATCCATTAACAAAAGCCACCTGCAAAGTATAATTTTCAGGCAGTATTTATTTCTTAATAGGATGGAGAGGAAAAGGAACGAGTAAATGTGAATACACCCTAGTTTACACTTTAGTGTTCCACTCTGCCTTATAAACTTGATTTCATGCAGGGGACCCAGCAGCATGTCGCTGCAAATGTTGATGCCCCCCTGCATGCAATTTGCATTTCATGCAACATTGACTATTTATATCTGAAAACGAGAAGCAGGACAGCCTCAACCCCCAGTTGAGTGACAGGTGTCATAGCCATTTTATCCTCACATTCGAATCTTGAGGTTGTTCAAATGAGTGAATGAGTATATATAATTCATGGTTACAGACGAATAGGGTAATTGTGCATGAAATACAAATTGCGTGCTGGTGACCACCAATGTTTCCTCTTACATGCTGCTGGGTCACTTGCATGCAATTTTAAACATTCAAAGGCGGAGTGGAACACTAAAGAGTAGAACTGTGTGTATTCCCATTTAGTCTTAAGTAGGCTGAATGTATTTTTAAGATGAGTATTGTTAAATGTGAAATGAGCACCAAACCCAGTGTGTATTATGCACTTGGTCATTCAAGCACACAATGCTTTTATACCAGACATATCTGTCAAAAAAGAAAGTGGTCATGATAGAGCGAGAGCGAGAGAGAGAGAGAGAGAGAGAAAGAGAAAGAGATAGAGAGACACAGAGAGAGAGAGAAAGCAAGAGAGAGAGAGAGAGAGAGAGAGAGAGAGAGAGAGAGAGAGGGAGAGAGAGGGAGCTTTACCGATGTATGATTTACTGACTCTAGTTAGTTTATTCATTAGAATTTTGTAAAACTCTATTTTCATGACTGTCCTTATAATTACCTTGTGACAAGTGGTAACCCACACATAGGCCTTCGTGGGTCGTTGAACAACTCATCAACTACCCCTTTTAAAGGAAAAATATTACACACTGGAATTCATTTTTAATGGGATTTCAGGAGAACGACAGCAGCAGTCAATGTTTTGTAAGGTTTCTCGTCTTATCAGAGCATGTTTTTTAAAGGAAAGAGCAGTCATAACATTACATTTGTCAGGATGTTCAGGACCATAGGCCTCATCACGAGTTGGACGGTATCCCGACTGGGATCCCGCCCAACTTTATTTGCGTTAGCACCCACCCATCTGGCCGTATTACTGCCGGATCACTCATTGGGCGCTAAACATTACTCCCCATTCCCTATTGGATCCATTAATGGGGAATTTTCAGCACAATTACTGTGTGTTGATACCATCGGCGGTAATTGCGCTGAAAATTGGCACTTTCCTGGTGTGTTTACTATCAGCTCTGAGCTGGGGGTAAACACGCCAGGCTTGGGAGTGGGTGGAGCGATAAATGCGGTGGTAACTGCCGCATTTAAGGGCTACCGCCCAACTCGTGATGAGGCCCTTTTTGTCGCTTGGGTAGCCTCCTTTATTGTTAGATGCCATGTCCATATTTTCAAAGTCCAGAGCGATGCTGCCTGCACATCCCCTCTTAACGTGCTGTACTGTTGTTCAATTTCAGATTGGCTCCTATGGACTTTGACTGCAAGTCCCACCTTGCAGCAGTTCCCCTTAAGTTCTATTTCTCGGAGTGCTTTTGGAACTCAGACACCAAGTTCCAGCATGCAACACTTCTCTTTGCATTCAGTTTCTCAACGTTCCTCAACGTGTTCTTGAAACTCAAACTACAAGTACCAGCCCGGCATGCAAACGTTCTCTTTGGATTCAGCTTTTTAATATATGCTAGGAACTCTGTCGAATGCCCGCATGCAATGTTTCTCCATGCATTCAGCCTCTTAGGGGACTCTAGGAATTCTGCCCGTAAGTAAGCTGCATGCGTCTGTGTGTTCACCTTCTCAAGGTGCCCCAGGAACTGTGACCCCCAACTTCCAGCATACAGCTGTACTCCTTGTATTTGCTTATCCAATGGATTACTTTCTTCAGGCTCAGCCTCAAAGACTTCTCTACTGATCCATCTCTTTCTCTGGTGTCCATCTTTCCTCCGCAAGCTCTAGATCCTTTTCCTTGGATCACTCTCCTGCGTGTGTTGCTTCATACGAATGACTCAGCATCCATTGTCTGGCATCACTCCTCTTCTGGTTTTTATGCTTGGATACTTACTCCTGGGCTGGAGTTGGAGTTGTAATTGGTTATTTATAATGCACTTAACACCCAGAGGTTTCTAAGCGTGGACCCGGGGATCGAACCTGTGTTGCGCAGCCGTGGATAGGAACCTGTGTTGCGCAGCCGGGGATCGAACCTGTGTTGCGCAGCCGGGGATCGAACCTGTGTTGTTCCGCGTCATCTTGCTTCCAAGGTGAGCACGTTGCCCCTGAGCTATCCTCCCAAGACTCTGAAGGGGCTTCTGCACTACACCTTGCTGCTGACCAGCTCTGTAGCTAACATTGTCAGATTTTCTTTTGCTTAGTTGGCCTGTCCACGCTTTCCTGGCTTAGACCTGCTCCACAGCTCCTCTCACACTCCGGCACTACCTGCCAACAGGCCTTCCCTATTTCTGTCTTATTGGTATTTTTTCTCTTGCTGCGTGCAGTGACCCAAATCACCAAGCTATGGTCAGGGAGGAAAGACTTTCAATGGTGCAAAATTCATCAGACTGTCGTATTATGAGTAATTATAATTATAATTGTTCTTTGATAATGCGCTTGATACTAGCAAGAGGTTTGTAAGCGCAGGCTCGCAATTCGAAACCTGTGTTGCGCTGCGCGTTGCCCCTGGGCTATACTTCTTCCCCGTAATAAAATCACACAATTCTATATACCAGTTGCCAGAGCATATGGGTCCCTCAAGGGTCTGTCTTTGACCCTCTCTTCACTCTCTGGCCCTTGTCCTTCTGCAAACGCATCTGTGTTGGCTTCTAGTATCTCCTCCTTGACAATGACATATAGTTAATTTCCCTCATCTCCAACTGCTTCTCAGCAATCGACCACTAGATGGCACTATGCTATTTGATGCATAACACCTCCAAAAAAGGTAATCTACCGCCCGGCTTCTAATGCCTTACCCATCCTGTCTCTGCCCAACCCCCTCTCACCCCGCACCCCCACCGTTTTCCGGACACCTTCACCCCTTCCACAAGGCTTGCAACCTGGGGGTTCAGTAATGTGAAACTGCAACAGCTCGTAACCCACATCAATCACAAGGGTTGTCAGGCTTCATTTCCTGAACATCAGAAAGATCGGATCATTCTGGCTTTGCAATCGCCTAAACCTGATATATTCACCCTAGTCCTCGCCTCAGTAAAATGGGCTACTGTTCCAGCCTCCTCCTCTTCCTTCCTCTGCGCTTCTTTATTGGGGTGCCCCAGGGAAATGTGCAATAGCAGTCATTCCCCAATAATAATGGCAGACCTCACAGATGAGGTATCGTAGATCTGTACTGCCCTCCTGTGGTCATTAGGCAAAGTTATAATTCAAGGTTTGGCATATTTTCAGTGGCTAGAAGATACACCACCACATGGTAAATGCGAGAATAAACCCTTCCCTATGAACACAGCTAGCTCGCATACCACCTTGTTCATACGGCTAGGGGCTGAACCGTGGCATCTTGGATGATGTAATTATAAATAATTATTATTGTTGCAATTAAAGGTATTTCTGTGTGTGCTGCATTGCATTTCCACATCTCGCAATCGCCATGGCTACCCTGGACTATTTTGCTCTTACTCTGTTACCCACGTCTTTCCAACAAAACAAAAGAACAGTTTAAAAAGCAAACAGCTAGTTTAGAAAGGAAATCAAAACCACGCTATGCTGAACTTCCCAGCAAGTTATAGGGCATGTGTGTTTGCACGCCCCAATAAGGATTTACAAATTACAATGTTGCCTCTAAGCTATGCGCATGTGCGCTTGCCCAGCTTCCCTCTGGGTGCCGCTCAGAAGAGTTCTAGCAGCGCACACAGACAATTCCCACCTTCTTAAGTAATAAGGCACAAGCCACAGCAGTTACTTTAATAAAGCTAAATTATACTAACTAGTCTTCATATTCTGGTCTGGTCTATTTACATTACCCCACCATGCAAGCGTGATCTTAAACACCTAAAAACCCTAAAAAGGGAATACACACTCAAGAGGTTAAGGCCGAATATGAAAGTGGCTTCATAAACAGAAGATCTAATGAAAACATGCCTGTAAACTGCCCATGATATCATGCTGAGGCTTTAATTATGTTTTGCTGGTCAAGTAATGAGATGCAAATGTCCCAGTGAGTTTTTACTGCAACAATCCTTCACCTTTTACAGAGACCTGTCGACTAGTATTGGCGGTATCCATAGAAATGAACGAATTCGAAAAAATGAGGTAGAAATTACCGAGTTTTTTTTCAATCAAATTTGGTTGGGATTTTTGTATATTTTAAGTAAATAGTGAGTGGGGGTGGGGAAAGGGTATTAGTTAAAGTAAGGGGGTGATGGGTGGTGTGGGGGTCTCCCCAACATTATAAAAAAAAGTGCAAAAAGTAATTTTTGTTTTTCGATCCAAAAAATTCTGTCATTTCTCATTTCGTCTTTTTATTTTCGGTTATTTCATGGACCAGTATTGGAGGCTTGCACAGCAGCCAGGGAAGAATGCGCGAGAAGGGCACAGGAGAAGACTCATAGTGGGTAAAGATCAAATCAGCAACTTTCATAAACCAAGTCAACTGTTTCGACAGTATGGCGCAGTGAAGGAAATGTGATGTTTGTTTGCTAAATGATAGGAATCTCTCGTAATAGTATAGGAAACTCCACCTTCTGATTCTTTCTATGCTCAGCTGGTGAGGGCCTTTCTATATAATCATGTGTTCTGCTTTTATTGCCTCTAGCAATGCACTGATAACAGTGAATTGCAGAAGGGTCACTAGTTACAGAATAAGGCACTCAATCTGTTGTACCTCTGAGCATTGCTGCTATTAACTTAAAATGAAATGTGTGTGTTTTTCTTCATTGGGGCTCCATGAGAAAGCTCAGTAATGTGCCCTGTCACTTTACCTCCTATGTCAGACCTGCAAGCAGGGCTCTGATAAGGTTTTACTCCCTACTTGGAATCAAATGATTTTTCAGGGAATAAAAAAGTAATTAGCTTTACCAATAGGGATACTTTATTCTTGTTAAAAGATGTTTGGTCCCCTTAACATTCCTGAGATTGGACAGTAATATTATTAGAGTTCCTTTACTTTTCCTTTACTTAAATATATTTGTATAGCGCACCAATTGGCCCAAAGGCGTACTGGCGCATCAACAGATGGACAGAACAAAAGAAGCCAGAAACAAAAAGTACAAGAGGGTGTATATACAGAAACAGATCAGGCAAGCATCTTACACTGGTTAAGAATAAACACTATCTGAAAAAATAACGTTTTAACTTCTCTTTGAAGATGTCCATAGATTTTATTTCCCTAAAATCCAGAGGTAGCCTGTTCCATGCACTCTGGGCTGCCGCAAAAAAAGGCTCCTTTTTTCCACCAGTCTTAGTTTACATCTGGGCACTTTCAATAGGTTCAGGCTGTTTGATCGAAGATCTTGACTGGGTACTTTGCTGTTCCTTCCTATGACACTGCTCTCCTGGTCACTGATTCGAAAATGTCAGTGAAGCTCTGTGGGTAGAAGCATAGGGTAGGCTCATTTATTCATTGTTTCCCCTTTTTGTTAGGCACATTGTCCTGTTTTAGGGAGTACAAAGGGATGGTGTGTATGCCTCTTAGCTGTTGGGCTGGTATTGAGTAAGCGATAACACAGCTCTCTTCATATGACAATGTAATGTGGATAGTAAGTAGAGGCACGTGAATTCTGATCATCATATTCTGTGGTGCAGGAATTCTGATGCACTCATCCTTGTACTAGTTATGAGAGGCATGTTCTCCAGGCCCTTGAACTACTAGTGTAAAGTGGCACATGAACTCCAATTGGCATGTTTTCTGACATATCCCTTTTAGTTGCTATTGTTCCATCCGCACGGTATTTGTTATTTGTAACACTCAAGTGAGATTTCTCTGAGCAGTATCGACAAACGAAACGGCACAGCTAAGCCTAATGTTTATTTTGAGCATGTAATGCTTCTTTTATACATGCAGGTATTTTTCTCTGCACATAAGTACTTTTCTAGGCACTGTGGCCAATCTTGGACAGGTTGATGAGCTCTCTTTAAAATCACATATACATTTTTTTTCTACCCTATATCTTTGAAAAAAGTGTTGTGAGATGCACTTTTACACTGATTTGTAAATAATTGCAGTGGTTGGGAAAGGGAAATTCCGTTCCAAACTCTCTTCAGAGATGATAGCTCACTAACAACGCATACTTACAAAGTAGCTTACCTTGTTATTTAGTTGCGCACATGGAAATTAATGTGCGCATGAAAGCCAATCCTTTCTGCACTTAGAGAAAAATAATTAGAGGGAACATTGGAGGAGGTGTACGGGTCGCGGCACCTGCAGGACCAGCGCACCACTGCAGACGCACTGGTACTTACCCTGGAAACATACCCTCAGCACTACACCTCCCAAACACACTAATGCAACCGTGCATAATTCACGCATGCAACACTGCATCACGTAGTGTGCTGATGCACATGGCGCTAGGGAAACAGCCACCACAGAACAATGAAAGGAAGAGAGATGATGGGAGTCAGTGCTCAACAACGCCCTGGTGAGTTCAATGTTGTCATGCCACTCTCTGTATTCTTGCATTTCCTGTGACTTGCATACCTGTTACCAGACTCTGCTTGCCCACGGACTACCTGCCTCTTACCCTGTGACTTTGTTTACCTGTTGCCAGACCCTTTTTGCGCACAGGTTGCATGCACTAGCGTTCTATTTCTGTTGCTCGCCCCCATTTTCTTTCTTCTTGCTGGACTGCTTCTTTGGATCCCTTGCTGGATTACCTGGGTAGTTTCTAGTTTGGATTACTGGACTTCCTTCTGGTACTTTTGGATTGCCTCCCCTTAGATTCATCTTCATGCCTTCGGGAGGTACTCACTATTCTTTGATCTGTTTTTCATCCGGGTTTCGGTTGTGGTACCTGACTTTAATTCCTTCCTGGCATAGACATTCCTTTGGAACAACTGCAGGTACTTCTTGCTCCTGAGGTGGAAAGGGTTGGTTGTCTTTTGCTCTACCTAACGCCTCTCTCTCTCCTTCCTCCCTTAGATAACGTGTCCAGTCCTGCATACCATCCCTTCCAGGAACCTCGCCTTCTCTAGTTGAGGCTATCAGAGAGTACTGTGTGGGATGGTTGAGCGTTGTTGAGCACCAACTCCCATCATCTCTCTTCCTTTCATATTTCAATGACAGCTGTTTCTGTGATGTTGTGCGTGCCAGTACGTCATGTGATGCAGCGTTGCATGTGTGAATTATGCTTGTGGTCGTACTAATGTGTTTGGGAGATGTAGTGCTGAGGGTGTCTTTCCAGGGTAAGCACCAGTGCATCCACATAGGTGCGCTGGTCCTGCAGGTGCCGCGGCTCATACACCTCCTAACATGACCCCCCTCAGGGCCGCATGATAGGGAGGAAAGCCCTGGTCGAGCAAGGTGCAACATAGTAGGTGAGGTGAGTGGAAATGAGGAGAACCCCTAATATAACGCTTATTAATAATGTCAATTTTTACCCTACAACTTCTTTAACAGATACATGGGTAGGACGCATCAGAAGCCAAGTACCAGGAACACATTTTTTCACTTAGGACATGTGGAACACTGCGTGGATACACCAAGTGACCGTCAAGGGCAGACTTATCGCCACAGGATTGATTGGTTCGGGAACAGTTTATGGGCCCGTTTACTTAGGCAAGAGTTTCCGGGAGCCAGTAAGAGGTAGGTTCTTGGTGGACAACCAGTCTTTAGAACCTGGTGGATACAATGGAGCAGTCTTGCAGTGTCTATCGGCTTGTTTTTTCTCAGATGTCTGTTTATCGGTTAGATGTTCCTGTACCTTTTTATGCCTTAGATACAACCGAGCCGCTGTTTGTGTAGGCGCCAGTACAGTATAGCTGTTAGGAACAGGTACAGGTCACATGCGAGGGTGAATGCCATGGCTACTAAAGAATGGGGCCACCCTGTGGATGAATGTTGTTGCTTGTTGTATGCAAACTCAGCAATGATGGCCATTCTTGTTGGTACTGGAGGGTGAAACACTGTAGGTACTGTCCCAATGTCTGCTTCAGTCACTCAGTTTGTCTGTCTGTCTGCGATTGATATGCAGATGATAGGCGATGGTCTATGGATAACAAATGAGTGAGTGCACGCCATAAATTGGCAGTGAACTGAGAACCCTGATCTGTAAATAGCACTCAGGGTAAGCCATGCTGCCCAAAGATGTTCTGGACAAAATGTTTGGCAAGGCCAGGCCCTTTTTTGGTTAAACTGTCCACTAGTACCAATATTGTGTCTTGGTGTGCTACAGGAGGCAGATCCATCACAAAATCACGGTGTGCCAAGGGACCATAGGAATGTCTACAGAATGTAACAACCCTTCTTGTTTACTCTGTCGTGATTTACATTGAGCACAAACAGCACATGTATCGACGTATCACTGGGTGTCTTTTAGCATGCAAGGCCACCAACACCCATGGCTCAATAATTTGTGGGTCTTTTGTCTCCCAGGAAGCCCTGCTAAGGTTGTGTCATGAATCCATTCAAGGGCCACCTTACGGGTTGTTGTGTCCGGTATATACAACCCCATATTCTTGTACGCCAACCCGTCCTTTACTGAGAGCTGCAGATCGTCCATACTTTTTATTCCAGAACACGTGTTTTATTTCAATGATTAATGTGATTGGTACACCACAAACGCACATCACTTGCGCCTGAGGTAAAATACATGGCTGGGATTTCAACAAGTCAGGTAGGGATCTATGCATGTGTGAGAACGCATCAGCATTTGTATTGGAACTGCTAGGCCGGTAGGTAACCACAAAATCAAAGGAGGAAAAAGAAAGATGCCACCACGCCTGGCGTGCATTGGTACACTACACGGTACTAAGTGCTGTGAGATTACGATGGTCTGTATAGACCATCACCTTATGGCGTGCACCCAAAAGGTAATGTTGCCATTCCTCAAATGCAGCACAGATAGGTAGGAATGAATTGTCCATCATGGGATAGTTCTGCTCTGCAGGGCTTAATTTAGGTGAGAGGAATGCCACAGGATGGAACTCTTGTGTTTGCAGACATGTTTGTGAGAATATTGCTCCTATTGCCATGTTGGAGGCATCGGCTTCCACTGTATGAAGCAGATCAGGATTTGGGTGCTGAAGTATGGGAGCAGAAACCCAGGACAGTTTCAAGGTAATGAAGGCCTGTTGGGACTATTCAGTTCACTGGGATGGAACGTAATTCTTGGTAAGGGCTGTCAAGGGTGCTACCTTTAGTGAAAAGTCATGGATAAATCGACGGTAAAAAATAGATAATGCAAGAAACACCTAAAGCACCTTTAGTTTGTGCGGAACAGGCCATTGTAGTACTGCCTTCACCTTGCCTTCATCCATCTGTATGCCCTACAGGGATAGAACGTAGCCCAGAAATTCAACAGTCGAGGAATGGAACATGTATTTTTCTGCCTTGGCATATAGACTGATTACACAGACGAGTGAGAACAGTCTTTACATGAGTGATGTGACTCTCAAGGGCCGTAGAAAAATCAATATATATCGTACAGGTATATGACTATACATTAATCCAAGAGGGTGTAAAATACATCATCTAGGAACCTTTGGAAGGTGACTGGGGTGTTATACAATGCAAACGGCATGACTTGGCATTCATAAAGGCCGTATTGGGTGCTAAATGATGTCTTACATTCATCTCCACTCTGCATACGCACTAAGTGGTACGCACCCCTAAGATCCAGTTTGGTGAAAACGGTGGCTGTGCGTACCTGGTCTAATAGTACAGCTATTAACAGGAGAGGGTATCTGTCTTTTACAGTGATGGTGTTTACTGCACGGTAGTAAATGGAGGAACATAGGTCCTCTCCTTTTTTTGGCACAAAAAAAGAGGGGAGAGGCTGCCGGGAAGTGTAATGACAAATTAAACCTGACTGAAGGCTGCCCTATATGTACTGCAACAGGTGGCAGTCTTCATTCTCAGTGAGGGGATAAATGCGTCCACCCGGTATTTAAGCCTCTCGGATCAGATCCATGGGACAATCATATTGTCAGTGAGGTGGTAGTAATACTGCCTTCTGTTTATCAAAAACATCTCAAAACTAAACATAACATTCAGGTATAGGGGATGAGACAGCTGCTATGTCATGTATGAAGGAAATCAATGCCAGGCAGGGAGACCACATAGTCGTTGGATCAATGTTGATTGCACGACAACAGGAAGAATAGTACACGGAATTGAAACACACTTCCCTGGTGATCCAATTTGATCTGTGGGTTGTGCTTCCTTAACCAACTCATACTCAGGATGATACCAAAGTGAGGAGCGTCTATAAGATTGAACTAGACTTCCTCTTTGTTGTGGGGTGGAAATGGATGGTAGTCTTGTGCTCTCCCCAGCACCTCTCTATCTCCTTCCTCCCTTAGATAACATGTCCAGCCCCACCTACCATCCCACCCAGGAACCTCCACCTTCTCTAGTTGAGGCTGTCGGAGAGAACTGGGTAGGCTGGTGGGCTTTTATCAATGGACAGAGTCCCTGTTGGAGCTCGTTGTTAGAAGGCAGAAAATAACAATGATAATAACACACAACTGTAGTTCACATAGGAAACACACAGAATGTGTGCATGCAGTAATAATAAGTGCTACTGTTACCAGTCAAATGGTTATCAATAGAGTGTCTCTAATATTGTGGTTGTTAACATCGTAGTGCTCTTTTGTGTCACTGGTCACAGGACCTTTGTGTCAACATCTACCATCAAATTGTAATCCTACGCCTATGTTGGTATCATGACCTAGTTTTTCATTTTGATCTGGTCATCTTATCCTTTAATCACTTGATGAGATACTGAACTTTACCACCTGCATCTTTGTTAACCCTGCTGGGTCCTCAATAATCTCCCAGAGCTGCCTCCATGTGGGGTGGCTGCCAATGCTCAATCGTCATCTCTTTATATTCCTTTGTCCGGTCTAATCCATGGTGGGGGCATTGCTCCCCATCCTAAACCCATGATTCCATCTCTCTTTCCAGTCATCCCGGTGCTAAGTCCCGCTTTTGCTCCATCACCTTACAGGACCTCAACTATTGGAACGCTCTAGCCTTTAAATCAAGGCTTTCCCAATTGTATGTGAATCAGTGGCAGATCCAGGGTTTTTAAAAGGGTCCTGCAACAATTCAAGATTGGAGCTCAGTGGTGAGGGCCTCCTGGTATGGCCACGTGTCTTCCAGGTATCTTCACCATAGCAAACCAGAGCCACTACAGCAGAATTACACATGTGCCTGCATATAACTATCACTGAATAGGTAGAAGGAGCTGCAGCTGTCAACAAGTATAGATTTTCTGCACCCCACCCAATGCACCTTCCTTGCCAACAACCATCTCCCCCCCTTCCTCAATTACCGAGCAAATCCAGACAGAGCACTGAAAAGCCGCGTTGGAGCCTTTCAAAAGGAACTGGGCGATGTTGGCCAGATTCTCGGAACCGAAAACTGGGACAGACAGGAGACAGATAAATAGGACCAAAGGGTTACAACATCAATAGGATAGACATAGAAAAGGGACACAAGGGCACAAGCTACTGAGCTCTGACACATATTTGACAGTCCAGAACGCCACATAGGAGGCACTGCCCCTCATGTTCAACAAAGCTCTCTAGCTTTACTTACCCATTTACAGCTTTTTGTCAGCTGTGACGTGACTGTGATCTTCATTTTTGTTCTGCCAGCTGAGGACCCCTGGATTTTGCACCAACGTGGCATGTCTCCTGTATTGAAAGGTAGGGCTGACACCTCTAAAGGAAACTGGAAAACAAACCCTGTAGCAAACCTATTGTCATTTCTATACATTTAGGATACCAGGTGGAGCCTCGCGCCTCAGTATAAGTAGTAATACTTTAACAACATCACTCTATGAAGAACTGACCACTACCCCTGTGCTCAAGCAGTTATTGAGGTGATGTCTTAATGAGCTTGTCTAAAAAGCTCTGTTCAGTTTATATAAACATCAATACTTACTTTGTTAATAATCCCCAATCTAAATTAAGTTCTTTACTTACTCTTTGTAGATACATGAAATATGAAGATACACTGTAACAAATGTAAGATTTGTCGCTCCTGATGAAGGTACTCAGATCCGAAACCTGTAGAGTTCAACAACGTGTTTATGTTTATTGCCTATAATAACTTTTTTGTATTATAAACCATACACTTACACTTGTCAGGAACAATTCAATTAAATATCCTGTGTATTTGTATATTTATGAACTGTTCATGAATTTATGCAAGCTTTGACGGAGTTGTCTCAGTACTAATGGTGTTCAGGGGACGGGAGTGTCCACCAATTAGGACACTACTCATTTCTTGGTAGACAGTAGCAGTGCATTGTGCCAAAGCTGCAATTTCTCCCCAACACCGCCATTTTATCTAGACCTAATTAGACCGACGCTCCTTGCGTTCCCCCATACTGATCCTAGAGTAGGTGTGCGTCTCACCCAATTTCGTTTTCTCCCACACACTTAGACAGCCTTTCTCTGCATCTGTAACTCACTTTGCACACACCATTGGCCAGAGCAGTACTCTAATAAGGATCTCGTTTTAGCTGAAGTGGAAACCATGACACATCATGTTTTAAAAAACTTGTCAGGACAGAGGAATATGTGAAAAACAGACATTGCTTCCTCCACCCCAAAGTCAGAGCATCTCGTTTTGGGTGCCATAGTAGGCATAGGGTTGTATCTGCTGCAAGCTATTAGCAAGCCAATGACCCAACGCAATACACTTCCAGGAGAGATTGGCGTGGCAGCTCCCTATTTGAGGCAGTGCACAGCCAATGCACGAAGGAACGGAGCAGTAGCTGGATACGCGCTTAGATAAATAAGAGCAACTACAGTGAGGAAGGATACAGACATGGTGAGCTGATTTGCAACACGTGGCATGGGGTTCCCCATTGCAAGACTAACACCTTCATGAATTTCAGTGCCGAGAAGGAGACAGTTTGATTACATTAATTCCGAGCATGTTTAGTGAACTAATGGCTATGCAATCGGCAAGGGCAGATCCATAGAGAGCTCACTACATGTGCTTCAGTAATGAACACTACCTAATAACATACTTTATGTCAGTGGTCTACAAGAAGCCCTACACCTGATGTGCTTCAGTAATAAACACTACCTAATAACATACTTTATGTCAGTGGTCTACAAGAAGCCCTACACCTGATGTGCTTCAGTAATAAACACTACCTAATAACATACTTTATGTCAGTGGTCTACAATAAGCCCTACACCTGATGTGCTTCAGTAATAAACACTACCTAATAACATGCTTTATGTTAGTGGTCTACAATAAGCCCTACACCTGATGGGCTTCAGTAATAAACACTACCTAATAACATGCTTTATGTTAGTGGTCTACAAGAAGCCCTAGACCTAAAATCCAGTATCCTTGCAAAGTGAATACCTTTTCCTGAGTTGCACCATTCCTCATTTCAAAGCACTGCTGAATTACGCCCAGCTGTAGTTATGGGAAGCATTACAGCTTGGAGGCAATTGGAACCTTGCAATTACTTGTTCAAGGCACCTTTTCTGATATTGGTTGATTGCTGTATACTGAAACACCCAAGGAGGCCGAAACATGTCTGGGGTTGCCTGTGGTCTCCTGCAGAAGGGATGTGACCGAGCAGTTCGGACTGGACTACCCCTTTGGGGGGTGGGACCAGGCCTGATTTGCATGTGGTCTTTCCCCTGTCTGTAAGGGCTTGGCAGGTCAAGAACGATGGTCTGCAGGGTTGCCCAGAGCAGTTGCAAGGGGCCTTGGACCTGCCCTACGTTCACATGTTTCTTTCGGACGGTTGGTTGAAACTGCTGTCGTTGACTGTCCTTGAGAACTACTTTAGATGTATTTCCTGAGGTACATGAGATGTTATGGGCACAAAGAGGTTGCTGGTTGCCAGAAATAGGTTTTCATAAGTATCATGTAAACTGGTTGAAGATGTTGCTTGCACAGGTGTCAGCTTCTAATCAGATAGGCTATTTTTGTAAATATACAATGGGTCACATTTGGCCTCATCACGAGTATGGCTGTAGCCCTTAAATGCGGTCGTAACGGTATTACAGCCGCATTTAAGAGCTGGCCCTATCATGAGTTGGGCGCTAAATCGACTGTTTTACCTCCAGCTTTTTTCTGGAGGTGAAAATCCCTGTTTTCGGCTGTATTACAGCCGGCTGTATTAGCCCGCATATTTAGCCTCATCACGAGTTAGGCTGTATTCCCGGCTGTAATACCGCTGACTGTAATAGCCCTAACACCGACCAGTCCGGTGGTATTACCACCGGATCACGAGTTGGGCCTTAACGGTAAATCCCCATTCCTGATTGGGTCCATTGGATCCAATGGGGAGTTTTCGGTGCTAATACTGCGGGCTAATACAGCCGAAAACAGGGATTTTCACCTCCAGAAAAAAGCTGGAGGTAAAACAGCCGATTTAGCGCCCAACTCGTGATAGGGCCAACCCTTAAATGCAGCGGTAATACCGTTACCACTGCATTTAAGGGCTACAGCCCAACTCGTGATGAGGCCCTTTATATTTTGTAGGTGGTGCTTCAGTTATGTTATGGTATATACATTTCTAAAGCGCACAGACACCCGAGGGTACCTTGGTGTTAGGTGATGCAGTGACAACAGAAGTACAAGGAGCCTAGTAGAGATAGGTTTTAAGGGCACAGCGAAAAGACAGATGGTTATCAACCATGCAAAGAGGCAATGGGAGACTGTTACAGGTTTTTGCGGCAATGGCAGAAAAAGCCCGGCCGCCAACACGAGAGAGTTTGATTCGAGGGATGAAAATCCGAAGAGCAGACTGAGAGCGCAGAGGATGGGACGGCACATAGCAGGGAAATTTCGATTGAATATATTCAGCAGCCTGCTTATAGAAAGTACGGTGCACAATGCACATTGAATTTAAAAGGATGTGCTTCTTAAAGGGCAACCAGTGCAGTTGCCTAAGGAGCGGGGTAATGTGGGCTCCAAAGGGAGGGCGAATGACCGCCCGAACAGCTGCATTTTGCAGCAGCTGGAGGCTGTTGATAAGATAGCCAGACTGACCCAAGTAGAGGGAGTTGCAATAGTCCAAGGTGCTCAGTACTAAAGCAGCTACCACTGGGGCGTGGTATTCATTAAGCACAAAGGGAAGCACTTTGCGCAGTATACGCAGTTTGAAGTGGCCAGACTTGCATTCGGCCGCTACCTTGGGTGCCATGGATAGAGAGGATGACAGTATCACACCCAGATTTTTAACAGTTGTCGCAGGAGAAGGGCATGTGCCTAGACAAGTAGGCCAGAACTCAGGGGTCCAGAAGGAGAGGGGGCAGGCGGTGCCAACCACCAACACCTCCGTCATGGACTCGTTAAGCTTTAGCCAGTTAGCAGCCTCCTGGTGTGAGCCAAAAAATATGCAATGAAGTTTGGAGAGAAGGTGAGATGGCATTCGCAGATGGATACACATCACCACTCTTTCACCATGTTCTCCACACTAATAAAATGAGAGGACCAGGCGGCAGCAACACCATTTATCGGAATCGGCCAAAAAGACCGAGATTAAAAGACCCAATGGGACATTTGGCTGAATTTCGGTCATTCGAAAATACTGAACGGCCGAAAAAAATCAACCAAATCCCCCATTCCGTGGCAGTGGCTGTGGGGGTGTCGGGGTGTTCCCCGCACACTTGCTCACTATATTGTGAGTGAGGGTTGTGGGGGTGTCCCCCATAGCCAGTCCCAAAAATAAAAGAAAACGGAAAGGACCTTGTGGCGCCGGTTCCCGATCACGGAAACAAAAGGGAACAGGCGTTGCAGGGACACAGCGAGTCGGCAGCAAGGTAAGTAGGGGGTAGGGGTGTGGGTGGGGGTATGAGTGGGGGCATGGGCCAAGTCAGAAGTGTTCAGAGGAGAAAAGACTAAAGGTTATTTCATAATAATAATCTTCAGTCTTTTCTCCCTCAAACATTCCATCTCAGGCTTTCAACCCTGATCCCCATTTACCTACTGCGGCAAACAAGATCACCAGGCTGCAGGGAAGAGCAGCAGCTCTGTGCTGCCAATCCAGTGCAACCTGAGGAGTCCCAGGGCTTTGCTAAACCTACTAGCATTGCACAGGAGGGAGGCACAGCATTGATATGATATGATATGATTGGTTATTTATAATGCACTTAATACCCAGAGGTTTCTAAGCGGGGACCCAGGGATCGAACCTGTGGTGCTCCGTGTCTTCTTGCTTCCAAGGCGAGCACGTTGCCTCTGGGCTAATCTCCCGAGACATTGCAAAGTATTTTCTCTGGCCTCCCCATAGCTATGGCAAAAGCCCAAACGTGCTATGTTCTTGTCTTGGTATAGGAAGGTTACATCAATGGTACCCAAACCAGTGTGTCTAATGGTCTCCCTCTAAGGCTACTTGTAATAGTACAGAATGTTGAACGGGATATTACATCGTGCCTCCTTTATTGTATATATTGGCCTAAGCCCAGTCGCCCTACGAAGAAATCCGTGTTGCAAGGTACTGACCTTAGATCGAATTAGCCGCCATTTTAGGTTCAGCCGCCATTTTGATTCTTACTCCAAAGTCACCCTGTGTTCTAAAATGGTGGACAGTGTTCTTCTGTTTGTAACTTGGCCGTCTTGACCTCTACATGAAGTTAATGCCTAAACTGCCCGTAGGCCAAAATGTTAGGGTCATGTAAGGAGACCTTGTCCTTCGTTGACCTGTAGATCAAGGATTACCTGTGCCAATGAAACTGATCCGCGAGCATATATTAAGCACAATGTTGTTTAAATACTGAATGTGAACACTTGTTGAACTACATTGTATAAAACATGTACGAAGGCTTAATGTTAAATCCTAAGATACACTGTTGCCATTGTGACTTATTTGTATATAAATTGGGAATAATCCATATGCACATAGATGAATAAATTAGAAGTGAACGCTGCACAAACCCCTAGCCCTAGGAATGATTAACCTGTAAATGGGCTGGACATCATGTTACAAATTGTATAAAAGAGTGAATGTTCTGATGTACAACCCCACTCACTTCTCACACCGAAAGGGCTGGTATTCGCTGTGATGTACTGAGGGCCAGATAGCTATCTGATACTTTGTTCCTTTGAAAACTGTTCAGTTGTAGAATAAAGATCTGTGTATCTTTGTAAGCCTGTGTTTGGTGTATTTCCTTTTGTGGTACTCAGCCTCGATATTCTCTTTTTGCTTTTACAAGAAGGGCAGTCTCAGAGAACCTGTACTGCTGGCCACCAACTTCGGATAAAGATGGCAGTCTCCATAGATGCACACACTGCATCAGCTGCCGCTTGTTTGCAGCAAAACTGAATGGATGTTAAGAGATATAAAGAAACATGAAAGCCCGATAGCAACTAGAATGATGACATGCTGGCATGTGCAAAGATAGTGCCCTTAGCAACTATACCTACCCGTGGGCGTAAGTTACTTTTCAAAACGCTTTACTTCCATATTACTAAAATGACTGCTCGACCAATAATGTTCTCGTTATGGATTATGAATGTGTGTTTGCTGCACTCTGAACAAACCCCTGGCATTTGGTTGAAAATGTATTAAAGCATGAGTTTAGATACTCCTGACTCTTCAAGTGTAGCAGATGCAGGCACAAGAGACTGGGTGGTCCATGGGTGTATGTGCCGGCATCCACTCCACGCGGAGGATCCGGATCCCTCTAATGCTAACAAGGATTTAGTAAACAATAAAATATGTATATCTAATCCAGCCTCTGTATTACACTTCTTCGGCTCAACCAATTACCCCTGGCAGTCAGTACAACAAAATGGTAAACGGTTGGGAAGAAAAGTTGCCATTGTATGTTCCTTCAGGGGGAGAATAGTTTTCATTGTATGTGCTTCTGTCCTACTTATCACCAACTAAGCTCCAGGTGTTTGAAACCCTTGTTGGGAGAGTCAGATTTCACACAATGTAATGCAGCATTGCACTTTCGTTTAGAAGCAAAAAAAAAATTCAGTTTGTTGGTGCCTTGATCGTTTTTTGACAGCTGCCCTTAGGTTACAGAAAAAAAATTGTGTCGAGTTTCTTTTGTGATTATAATCCGTTTGTTGTTAATAACGAAATGTATCTGAAATAAGCGCACTTCAGTGATGTTGAACGTAAATATCTTTTTAGAATGTCCACGGTTTTATTTACTGATGAATTTCATTGAGATATGGTGAAATGCATGTTATTGTGTTCATAATTGCAAAGAAGGAAAGAAAGGAAGGAAGGAAGAAAGAAAGAAAGAAAGAAAGAAAGAAAGAAAGAAAGAAAGAAAGAAAGAAAGAAAGAAAGAAAGAAAGAGATCCATGTATGGGTGCTGGGTGCACATATGAATGAGCGAGTGTATGTTTTGTGGCTGAGCAAATGAATGTTGTGTGAATGAAGAGTAAATGTTATGTGAATGCATGTGATGAACCCTTGTATGTTTGTGCCAGGACAGGACACTGATTTGGGGGGCTTGAGGTGGGGACACAGTGGCATTATGGGTTTTAGAGCAAACATAATACGTGTAATTAGGTGGCTTGACTGGCATTTTGGTGCAGCCAGTCCAGCTATTTCTTACTGTGACATGCCGTTTTTTACTTGGCATCTATGGTAAAGCAAGCATATTCTGTTATTACGTGGCTAGACAGGCCTTTTAGTGCAGCCAGTTTGGACATATTTTCATACTGTGGCATGGCATTTTTTATGGCATGGCCAACAGGAGCATGTTTAACCTTTAAAAAATCCAAGGCAGGAGGCACCAATTTACCCATCTAGCACCGAAGAACTGGAATGAGGTACCGCCCTCCCTTAGGAAAGAGACATCCCTCACAGTGTTTCACAAAGGGCTCAAAACCCAGCTCTTTAACTAGCCCAGCCATAAGCACTGGGTGCCTCACGAATAACAGCTGAACCTAGACCTCTGGATACCTGCCCTGCAAGTATATTTCCATTACCTGACTGTTCCACCACCCAACTGTACACTTGTTTTGCCATTTGTCATCACTACTGTATCAGACATGCCAACCCTCCCGATTTAGGCGGGAGACTCCCGATTTTGAAATGAAAAATATAGCAAAATATTGCTATTTTTCACATTCTCCCGGCTAAAATCATGATAACCCCAATGCATTCCTATGGGGTAATTAATTTCTCCCAAATTCTCTCGTGAAATCTCCCTCAAAGGTGCCTCAGAATGTTGGCATGTATGCTGTATCATACCACTATAACATGTTCTCCTCAACAAGTCATTCTGTAACAGCACCATGATGCCCCAGGGCCGCTGTGCACTTTATAAATTGAAATAAATAAATAAAATAAATAAATACGTAAGGATGCCAGCGTGGACATGTTTTCCTATAATATTACTGGTGTTATGCGCAAAGCAACCATGAGTATGTTGTTATATAGGAATGCTGGCATATATTGATGCAGCCAGCATGGCAATGAATGGGCACAGCCAGCGTGAACATGCTTTTATGCTGGCATATATTGTGGACAAAGGTATCATAATTTGCATTTATTAGATTTTTTCATGAATTACCTTACAAAACCAATTGAAAACTATCAGGCTTTTTACCCAATTTTTCACTTTAAGTATCCTGTAAAAAGCACCATTTTAACCCATTGTTCAAAAATATTTCTGGTGGAGAGAATCCCTGAAGCACCCTTCGTTGATTTGGGCTCCCTCGTTACGCTCGGTTGCTCTGGCATATTTGTGGGAAATGTTTATGGGCAATGCTGCATGGGCATCCCACAAGCGAGGCAGGGTAACTGCTGTTACCATCGGCAGCTGGGAGAGGGGCAGCCCCAACCTTCTCTGTGCCTGCTCCTTTCCTCCCCCCAGCTACGGAGACACGCAGTCTCGGCAGCACAAAGCTATGGAAGGGTAAGGTGTGAACAGTCATCTCAGCCTTCCTCCAAACAGCAAGGTGCTAAGCACCATAAGGAAAACAACCGTCAGGCAGGGCCCAGGTTCAAAAGATCTGCCCCCACCAGGGGGCCAGACAGTCGGCTATCCGGACGGGGGCTGCGACAACAGCAGCCCCCACCACATACACAACAAAGACCCAGGGCCTCCCTGGGTCCTATAAATATGAGCAGCATGCTCAGAGTAAACACACTCTGTTTGTGGACCCTAAACGGGGATCAAGCAAACAGGAGGTTCACTGTTTACTCTGTGTCTTCCAAATCTTCTTGCTTCTTTAGCAAATCTTGAAGTTCGCTGTACATCGCAGCGTCTTTTTTCCTCCCTGAACATTGTACTGTTCAAAGCAATTGCATTGCAGCCTTAACGGAGGAAGAAGAGGCAACCGAACAGCCAGCACGGACGGCGGCAATTTCAACATCTCGGCATAAAGGAAAAGCGAGCGGCGAGCGTGTCCAAAACAAAACAAACAAAGACGCGTGCTGCTGAATCATCCTAAGCCAGTGCGAACGAAGGAGAGAGAGGCACCTGAGCAGCCCAGCGCGGACGGTGTCCGATTCAACAACTTACAGGTGAGCCACCGCGCTGGGGCTACGAGGGAGGAAAAATAGACACTGGTGTCCGGGAAGAGATACAATTTGTTACAGTGGACCGGAGCCCCCGCGTTGTAAGGCAGGTGGGGCAAGATACTACAAGCCAGTTTTAAACTCGGGCAGAGTCACAGCCAGCCTGGTAGCACGGCGAGCCGGGAGCTAGTTTTTTTTGACATCCACGCAGAGCTTGCGAATGCAATTTCAAGCTCGGTGGGCCCAAATAATGCAGATTAAAAATATTTTCCATAATTTTGCACGGGCGCCCTCACAGCGAAACCAATTATTTAAATACCAGTAAAACAAGTCTGGGGGCTGCCCACTTATTAAAATAAACACCGCACAAAGTGGACACTAGGAGACCATTTTTTCTTTGAACCATACATAGACTTATCAAAAGGAGATATGTCTCTTTTAGCAAAAAGCTAGCAGAAAACACAGACCGCAACAAGAGGGCACCAGCCAGCAGTTACCCAGCACGGGCAACAAATAGAACAGGCTCAAAGAGCCCGCCGATAGCAACAGATTTAACTCCTTGATAAAACATTTTTCCTTTTCCTATAACAGGCATAAAAGATCATGGGGCCCAAACGGAAAGCACGGGCACCCTCAACACTGGTGCAAAAGCCCAAATCACCACAATTGTTAGCAGCCATTGAAGCGGCAGAGCACTACGGATGGGCATGGGTTAAAGAAAACATGTACGGCCTACCCAGGGAAGGAATTACCAGCCCACCCAGCCAAGATGAGGGTTCTGCACCATCAAAAAGGAGAAAAGTATCTGAAGGCGCCAAAAAAGGTAACACAAAAATTGTCAAAACTATGCGAGAATGTAGCAGAATTACAGCAACTAATGGTAGAAGTAAGGGGGAAACAGACACCGCCCACAAGGGAACCTGGGGCCTCAAACCCTACCATTGCAGTAGAACCTACAATAATGGTTGTCAACCCACCCGTAATACTACCTACAGCAATCCCGCCACAACAAGTACAGCAGTTGCCAGTAGCACCCACAGCTATAAATACAACAGCCTCCACAACTCCAGCAACAGACTCAGCAGGTGCTCTAAAAGCATGGGCAACCCCCAGCGCAGACAACACGGGCGTGACAGGGACACCAGGCAGAAATACAACTGACATTGTAACAATCTGTAATGCACAGTTAGACCAAAAAATGAAATCTTTCCAAGCAGAGATATTAAATAGATACAAAATATGCCTGGCATGGAACATTGATACCACAATCAAAGAAGCCATGTGGGCCAAGGAATTTATAGAAATATTTTCCTTAATAGAAGCCCAACGCAAAGGGAAAGACGCTTTCAGAGACCCCAAAAAGATAGAAGAAAAAGCTATTGCCAGAAACGCCCAGGTCGAACAAAACTGGGACAACTGGTTACAAGCCTTTGCCATCTTAGCAACAATATATGAAGAAAAATTCCCCATGGATGGTAGGAAGCTCTGGGCATACGTTGATAAAATAAGGGAAGTAAAAGTACCCCAGAGGGGGAAGACATGGCTAGCATATGACATCAGATTTAGGAGGTGCATGTCAGAAAGGCCAGCCATTGAGTGGGATGAAGTCCAGAACGATTTATACACCCTCAACGCCGAACCTCCCCAGGAAGAAGATACCATGCATTCTTCTTCCAAAAATAGCAATAATTTGCAAGGAAACAAATCCAATGACAATGATAAATCCAAAAAAGTGGAGCAGCCCTTTCGGAAGAACCAGCCTTGGGCGGCTAAAAATAATGCCCACAGACAGAACAAACAGCAGTCTGCCAAATCCAACATCCCATGCAGAAATTTTGGGAAAAACCTTTGTTCATGGGGCAAAGAATGCTGGTACAAACACGCCTGCACAAACTGCAACGGCGACCATGCAGCAAGCAACTGCACCAGACTACCAGCCAAGAAAGAATGATACCCCAATTTTAGAACCAGGACGAACACCCATCAACCCGGGCAACTTTAGGGACGCCCTAAACAACTACCCAGACAAGGAAACCAGCAAGATACTATGGCAGGGATTTACCAAAGGTATTTCCATCCCATTTAAGGGCTCTGGGTCACAAACCATCTCGATGAACCTGAAGTCAGCCAGGGATAACCCCCAGATAGTAGAAAACAAAATCAAGAAAGAACTGCAACTAGGCAGGATAGCAAGTCCCTGGGACGGCATGCCTTTAAAGAACTATTTAATATCTCCACTAGGCCTGGTCCCCAAAAAAGAACCCGGGAAAATGAAGCTAATCCATCATCTCTCCTACCCCAAAGGCCAGTTGTTAAACAACGGCATCCCACACACAGAATCTGCCGTATTTTACACACATTTCCAAGAGGCGGTAAGGCTCATACAAGAGTGCGGCAGAAACGCCTTGATGGCCAAGCTGGACACCGAATCTGCTTTCAGACTTTTGCCAGTCCACCCAGATTCACAGCAGTGGCTAGGTTTCACTTTTAACAACAAATTCTATGTAGATAGATGCCTCCCCATGGGGTGCGCAGTATCCTGTGCACTATTTGAGCAATTCAGTTCCTTTTTCCAATGGGCATTACTAAAGCAGAGACGAGGGACAAAAATAGTGCATTACCTAGACGATTTCATTGTCATGGGACCACCAAACTCCGGGGAATGCGGCAGGGCTTTAGCAAAACTTGAGCACATGGCCGCACAGTGGGGAATTCCCCTAGCGAAGGAAAAAACCACCAAACCAGACACAAACATAATTTTCCTGGGCATCGAAATAGACACAGCAAAGGGGCTCTGCAGAATCCCCAAAATAAAAATAACAGAACTCCTGTTTGAAATACAAAACCTTATAAAGAAAGAAAAGGGGACAGTAAAGGAAATAAATCCTTAGCAGGCAGCCTCAATTTCGCATCCAGAATAATACCTCAAGGGAGGATATTTTCCAGAAGCCTAGAGTTCAAAATCAAATCACTCACCAAACCACACTTGAATATCCGGCTAGGCAGAGAGGTGAAACAAGACCTGGAGACATGGGAAAATTCCTCAGAGATTTCAACAGGTCTTTACTTTGGCGAACGCCTTTAAATACCTGGTCAAACAGGGCCCTATACACCGACGCAGCCGGGAGCAAGGGGTTTGGAGCCATACTAGACTCCGAATGGGTGGCAGGACACTGGCCCAATTCATGGCAAGCAGCAGGGTGGACAAAAAACATCACCCTACTAGAAATATTTCCCATCTGGCTAACATTACACATCTGGGGCAGGCGACTAGCGAATACAGAACTTTTGATCTGGTGCGATAACATGGCTGTAGTGGGCTCCATAAACAGAAGGTCTACGAAATACCCGTTAGTACTGAAAGTATTACGAGCCGTTACAACAGTCACACTACAAGAAAACGTTGTAGTCAAAGCGAATCACATTTCAGGGGCAGATAATAACATTGCTGATGCCTTATCTCGCTTCCAGTGGACAAGATTCCGAGAGCTAGAACAGATGACACCAATACCAGCAGAATGCTGGGCAATAATGGGAAGACAAGAATAACGGTATCAACGCCAGCGCCAGAGAGCACAGGCCGGGATGCCCAACGAAAACCAGGCACCTCTAAAACGGGTGCCAACAACACATTGGCATCAATGCCAGCGCCAGAGAGCCCATGCTGGGATGCCCAACAAGAATCAGGCACATCACCAACGGGTGCCAACAACCACACAGGCTTCCTAACGGAGAGATGGCAGAGAGGGCAGTGGCAAGCACTACTGCAACACAGTACAGTAAGTGTTTGCAAACAGTATTTAAGGCCACAGGTGTAAACCACGTAGAATTAATAACGATTAAAGATATAGAAGTATTTTTAAAATGGGCTCGGGAACAAGGTTTCAAAAGGGATTGGGCCAAAAAACACCTGGTGGCAATTTCATATTTTACAAAAATACGCGATCAGACCCCACCAAGAACGCCCTCATCTCTTATGCAATGAAGGGATGGGGCAGAATAGAGGGTGCCCAAGTGGACACCCGCCGACCCCTTGATTTCAGCAAACTGGTGCAGAAAGCAAGCCATTTGGAAGCCATATGTTGGCACCCATATGAGATAATGTTATTTAAAACAGCCTTTTTCCTAGCCTACTTTGGGGCTTTCCGGGTAGGAGAACTCATCGCTTCCAGCACCAAGGCCACTAACGGCTTGGGTGTCATGGAAGTCAGGGTGAGACAGGAGAGTGTTAACATAGAAATGCAACAGTCGAAAACGGGTGCAAAAAGAACCATCAACATTTGTTGCATTGATGAAGCAACAAACTGTCCGGTTTGCATCACCAACCTCTATTATGCACAATGACCCAAAGAGGGGGGGGGGGTTTAATCCACAAGGATGCATCGGCTCTAAGATGCTACCAATTTAAAGGAGTGCTGATAAAAGCAATCAGCAAAGCAGGGTGGGATCCCAAACAGTTCGGCACCCATTCCTTCAGGATAGGTGCCCCCACCGCAGCATGGCAGGGAGGCCTAGCACCGCAACAACTAAAAAACATAGGGGGATGGAAGTCAGACTGTTATAAAAGATATATCAGACCGCAACTGACATAGCCATCCTCCCTCAAATTTCCTTTTCTTTTCCCTCCCTCCCTCCACCACAGAAACAACAGGCAAATCGAGGACCACACTCCGATCAGCATGGATAGTTGGCCACTCATTCGTTTTCAGGACAGGCAGATGGGCAGAAGAGACTAAAGAAGGGCCACCTTTCAGAAACACCATTACTTCATGGTGGGGATACAGAGGCCTACGGTGGGCCGACGTCCACGAAACACTAGCAGAATTGGTGGCATACAGAGACCCCCCAGAATTCCTGATCATTCATCTAGGGGGCAACGACCTAGTCAACAAGGCTAGACGCATCCTATGCGAAGAAATCTGCTCCTCCCTAGCAGGCATTTCGCACAACTGGAGGGGGACGGAGATATACTTCTCAGCCATCTTACCAAGAGAGAAATGGCTAGGGGCCAACTGCTACAAATCTATAGACATATCCAGAAGACAATTGAACAGGGGGATAGAGAGATTATGTATGACAAGAGGACTGGGTTTCATAAAACACCCAGCCATTACACTAGGCAACCCAGACCTTTTTCTCCATGACGGCACCCATTTGTCTAACCAGGGCATGGAGCATTTCTTTCGGGAAATCTATGCAACACTTGCTCACAGGGGCTGTCTCTAGGGCATACTCTTGGGGGAACACGGTCAGCCGCACAACCTGCCCGTGTGTGGCGGCACGGGTCAGAGGGGGTAACCTCAGGACCCAGTGCCCAAAAGTATGATACCATCATGATATGTGATATTGTGTATTTGCCATAACTCATATCTGTACGATAAAATCCTACGGCCTTTTATTGCCAACACTTGACACAAGTTGTGAGCCTACCATTACGGGAGAGGGTTTGGGGTTTGGCCAATACTAATGCATGCATATGGGTTCAGCAGTTATGGGCAATGCTGCATGGGCATCCCACAAGCGAGGCAGGGTAACTGCTGTTACCATCGGCAGCTGGGAGAGGGGCAGCCCCAACCTTCTCTGTGCCTGCTCCTTTCCTCCCCCCAGCTACGGAGACACACAGTCTCGCAGCACAAAGCCACGGAAGGGTAAGGTGCGAACAGTCATCTCACCCTTCCTCCAAACAGCAAGGTGCTAAGCACCATAAGGAAAACAACCGCCAGGCAGAGCCCAGGTTCAAAAGATCTGCCCCCACCAGGGGGCCAGACAGTCAGCTATCCGGCCGGGGGCTGCGACAACAGCAGCCCCCACCACATATAAAACAAAGACCCAGGGCCTCCCTGGGTCCTATAAATGAGAGCAGCATGCTCAGAATAAACACAATCTGTTTGTGGACCCTGAACGGGGACCCAAGCAAACTGGAGGGTCACTGTTTACTCAGTGTCTTCCAAATCTTCTTGCTTCTTTACCACAGAACCCGCCCACCCTACAAAAAGGGGAGAAGAACAAAAAGAAGTACAAGGCACTGTACGGTGCCCACAACAAGTCATGGGACACAAGAAGGCGGCACGGGTCAGAGGGGGTAACCTCAGGACCCGGTGCCCAAAAGTATGATACCATCATGATATGTGATATTGTTATTGCCATAACCCATATCTGTACAATAAAATCCTACGGCCTTTTATTGCCAACACTTGATACAAGTTGTGAGCCTATCATTACGGGAGAGGGTTTGGGGTTCAGCCAATACTAATGCATGCATATGGGTTCAGCAGTTATGCGTCTTCATTAAAAAATTCACCCTCCGCCACTGCCAACACCCACACGGGTTGGAAATTCTGTCCCTCCTGATTGCAGTTCTGGCCCACTCAGATGAACATTCCTGAAGCCGGCCTGGGTCAATGCAGGCGCTGCCTCCTCTTTGCACATGCACAAGAGTGGACCGAATCTGCAGCAATCACGCCCACATTTTCTGAGTAAAGTGGGGAGGCGCATGAAGCATATTTCCCAGTTCCGTCAGGGAATTCATACCAACATGGCCCAACATGGCCCAAATGTAGAAAAACAAGTGCAGGAATAATAAATCTACACATTTTTGCATCCTTTTCTGAGGAAAAAATGTAAAGGAAACTTCTATTAACCCCCAGACTCCACCACAATAAACAAGCACATTATTTTGGGAAATAGTCTGAAAGAAATGAATTCCTTTCCAGGGATTACAAATTGGAATGCAAGGACATTTTGTATTAGGCGTGGCTGCTAAACCCTTGGCAGTTTAGAAGGCCGTGCCAATTTACCTTTCCAAACTCCAGGGGAATGGCAGCGGGAACAGTGTTTGGAAACCGCTTTTGCAGCCAGCATGTCAAACCCCAGCCTTATTAGATTCCTGGATATTTTGTTCTTGCTAATTATGGAGGAATCCGCTTCCTGGGCCACCGCATTAACCTCGGGGCCTCCTTCAGAGGCCGGCGTGTTTACTATATAAGGTAGCCATTGTGGGTAGCTGACTAGCTGTGAGCTCTGCACGAGCGCCCGGCTACAGGGCAAACACGCATTTCAGTGCCTCGGTGGGTGCAATGCAGACGAGCCTGCGAGCAGCTTGTTTGTACGGTGTGTCGTAAAAATGATCACTTTTACCAGTGCGAACACGTACGGCAACACGCAAACCTAGAGAGAGAAAAAGTCCAAGGGCCAGATTACAGAAACTTTGCACTGGTGTAAGTGCAAAATTGTACGTTATTAGCACTAGGGCAAAGTTTACTCTATTTTTAAAAATGCTAGGACATATTGCAAACCCATAGCACCATGACAAGTGCAGTTTGGCATGGTATAAACGCTAGGACAAAAATTGACCTACTGCAAAAAAGGTACATTGTTTATGCATTTTTTTTACAGCAGGGCAAAGTTTGCCATATTGCTAATACCAATCCGTTCCCCTAGTGTGAAAATGTATATTTTTAGTACTAGGGCAATTTTTGCCCTGTTGCTTATAACATGCCAAACTGTACTTGTCAAGGTGCACCGGTTGTCAAATATTTCCCATTGTTTTTACAAATAGGCCACACTTTGCTCTGGTGCTAATACTGTGCAGTTTTGCACTTGCACCGGTGCAAAGTTTCTATAATCTGGCACCAAATTGGAAATTCATTCATCATGTTAGGAAGAGTAGAATACTAAATTGTGTTGTACAGCGCACACCGAAAGCCAATGTTTCTTTGACATCTCAAAATTGGACCAGGTAATTACGTCCCAACTCATCAGTGGTACAAATTGTATCCACCTTTTAAGGATGTAAAGGAAAAAACAAACTGGCGTGAACTGTAATGTGTGGCCTGTAAAAAAAGCAGTGGGGGGTGGAGATGCTGGGAGTAGGTGGGGGAAAAATAAGTTTTCAATACACTTCTTAATTTAGAGAGACGCTCGTAAAACACGAGATTGCCTAAGGCGACTGAAGACAATTCAGTTTGCAAAGCATATGAGAAAACATTTCTTAAAAAGCTTTTTCGCTTTACGTATTGTATTGTATTGTGTTTGGTTATTTATATAGCGCTCTTTCCCCATTTGAATGGCCTAAAAGCGCTTTGTGGTTGGAACGCCCTCGGTGACCATAGTCAATGTGCTGGAGGTTCCAAGAGTTTTATATTAGGAGATGCATTTGTGCATTTTCGCCGGTCTAGGACTTAGGTGGCTGGCTAGGCCCGACTAAGCAGCCCAAAAAGCAAGGTCAGGCACATGGGTGGGCGCCGTTGGTGGTTTGCGATTGAGTGCTATTGTTAAAAGAGTTGATGAGTGGCCAGCTATACCGAATTTCTTTTTGTTGATAGTTGCTCTATACTAGTGGCAGAGGAGTTGAGGTACGTCAGGTGGTTTAGTGTGGATGGCTATATGCGCCGCTAGACCGGATGAGCATAGCCGTAGCTGCATTCTGCCGTGCATGGATGCTTGGCCGTGCCTGCGGCCTGTGTCCACAGACTTGCCGTAAGGTATTCGTACTGTAGGCTTCGATGTTGTTCGGCAGCAGCAATCTTTATCCAGTGCATACGGCATGGTCTCATTATTCGCGGTCTCTCTGGTGTGAGAGTCTGAGCGGTGAGGGCGACTGAGTTTCTTGCGGTGTGCCACAGCGAAAGCTGCTGGCTTCCCTGGTGTATTTGTCGGGTAGGAAAGTTGTTGTTCATGGGGCGATAGTTTGTCAGGGTGAGCCGATGTGAATGCTGTCGTTGTTCGTGTTGTAGTTGGGAGAGGAGTAGGTTTATTGTACTGTGCCTCAGTGAATGCTGCTGGTTTCCATGCAGTATTTGTCGAGTAGGAGTGTCGTTGTGCATGAGGCGACAGTTTGTCACGGTTGAGCCACCTCGAGTGCTGCCGGCATCTGTCTTGTAAATGGTGTTTAGGAATGTTGGGTTCAGCAGTGTGGTTTTGAGAGGGGAGGATTCAGGAGGATCTTGGGAACAGCCAGGATTTGAGGGCCTTTTTAAATTTCAGGTGATTTTCAGTGTTGCGAATGTGTAGGGGTAAGGAGTTCCAGATGATTGTCGCTTGGGCGGAGAATGAGGATCCACCCAGCCTGGAGGAGTTGTGGGCTGGGACCACTATGCGATATGCTGTGCGAGATCTGAGATTCTTTGATGTCCCTCTTTGATCACCCATGACACTTTGTCATGGGTGATCAAAGAGGGTACACATTGCACATTTTTTTCACAAGTTTATGTGGCGCGTCTGCCCTTCAGGAAGCCATGCAAGTACAGATGCTTGGAACTAAAAACATAAACAAGGACTGCAGTTCTTAGCTATCGGTGCACAAACCCAGCACTTCAAGGCTAGGAAGTATAAAGTACCATTCTATGTCGAGACCGGATGCTTCCTATTATGCATTCAACTTCTTTACTAACAACCAGCAGCACAGATTGAAAAATATTAACAAACACCAGAAACATTTTTAAACGGTATTAAACCAAAAAGAAAAAACATACAAAGACCCCAACCCAAGAAGGCAGTCAATCAGGGTCTTTCCCCCTCTATAAAGGTCCATATTACTATTGCATCATCCTCTTCTTTGCTGCTCGACCAGCAGATAAGTGTTCTTTCTCTACTGTCAAGCTATGTGTTTATTTAAATGCTTGCTGTATATTGTAATACATTACTGGATTAGGGTAGGATAATTTCATATCGTACAGCGTTGCTTTAGTTTTGTTGTTTGGGAACGTATTTTGTAACAGCATTATCGTGGGGCGTTTTACTTTCACTTCATCCCTATTGCTGTGTGCATAAGCGTGAGTATCTCCTTTGTGTAAAAGGGAGCCCAGGAACCCTGTACAGCCTCCTGGGCTGTGTGGTTCTCCCCCCATCTTGTGAACGCATGCTGGGGAGGGTCGGGCACTGTTATTTTGTTTCTAGTTCCTTGAGTGTGAGTCCCCGCAGGAGGGGCTTGCGTAAGGAGCACGTTTGCAGCACAAGTGTGCCATCTTGCAAACACTCCTCATTGATACATGTGAAAAACCCGAAGGTTTTTTCCTTTCCACCCACTTGGTATCCTCTTCAGGGGTGGCTAAAGAGGGATTATTGCAGTCGGGTTCATACCCGGGGAATAGATCAGAGAGGGAGGAGGAGTCCCAAGGAGAGACATGGCGTTGCCCTTTTCTTAAAACCTCCCTACCCGACATACCCTTGACCACTATGTACCAATCTGAATCCTATACTGTTGCCCCCTCCCCAATGCCAACAGATACTAAGTTCAAAGGGGGGTATAGGAGACTCAGGAAAAGGAGAGCACATACATCACCTTATGTTTTACAGCAGCAAAATTATTCCCCTTCTCCTAACCACATTTCTTTTGATTTTTCTACAAACACTAAGAAACACTACAACTCCCATAATTCCTCCCCACTGTTTTTTCTTAAAACCACTGGGACGAGGATAAGGCAGACTGGACCAATGAAGATTACTCATAGAAATCAATGTGCCATGAATTCCTATGGGCAGTCTCCATCTTGTCCTGTTCATGAGGACAGGCAAAGTCAGGCAGGGCTGGGCAACCACTCTTACCTGATTCTGGTTAACTCTCCCAGCCAGTAGAAAAGGGTGAGCACACAGAAGTAGCAGAAATATATGATTTCATCCACAAAAGAATGGACCTTGAAGTTCTTAAAACCTCCTTGGAACTCGTGAGAAATTGTGCGTTCTGGTCTAGCGCCCCCGCAATATGGAACACCTTACCATCCAACATAAATAAACTCAAGACACACCTCTTTAGGTAATCAGCTTCTTAGCTATCTGCTTGAAATCTCCACTCTAATGATCTGCGCCCGTATGCCTCTGGGTCACTTTGGTTGCACATAACAAATAATAATAATAATAATGATGCTGTTTGGGGGTCTGTTGAAGTAGTAGCAAAGGATGACTATTGCATTGTGGGACGTGGAGTCCAGAATTAGAGAATCAAAGATTTTCTTTCTTCGAGAGGCTGAGCAAGGTGCGACATGATAAGGAGCAGATCTTCCGGGGCGAAGGCGAACCCATTGGAGCAGGATGACCGATCGAGGGACCAGAGCAAAGGGTAGGGAAACCCTGAAGATCCCTGCAGGAGGTTGTTGCCTCAAGGACACCATGAAGGATATGTTGAGAAAGCCAAATCCAAGACAAGAAGAAGACTGCATTGTTTCAATGATGCCAGCAACCATTCTGGGTGAACGGCAGAGTTGGGGAGGCAAGGGCAAGCCTGAGGCCTTGCCTCCCCAACACTTCCTCTGACCTTTCTGCAGCCACCTCTCCTCCCCCCTTCTCTGCCTTTCCCCTGTTCTCCGCAGACAAGGTTTCTAGACAAGTCCGATATATGAAAGTCTTGTCGAAACAGGTTCAACCATGTTCCTCCAAAACTATCAAGGACCATATCTACTCCCTGGCTCCTGCCCTGGCTGATTTCTGCAATCACTCCTTCACCACTGGAATCTTCCCATCCCCCCTGAAGCACTCCCTTGTGTACCCTCTTCTTAAGAAACCCTCAGCCGACCCCCCTGCCCGGCCAACTATCGCCCAATCTCCATCACTCCCTTCCTGGGCAAGCTCCTGGAGAAACTGGCCATCTCTCAGCTTAATCTCCACACTGAATCTGTTGGTTGCCTTAATGACCATCAGTCTGGCTTCAGAGCTGCCAGAAGCACGGAAACTGCTCTCCTGAACATCCGCGAAGACCTGCTCTCCAACCTTGACTCTAACACCCCTTGTGTCGTCATCCTGCTTGATCTCTCTTCTGCCTTTGACACTGTCAACCATGCCATCCTGCTCAACCGTCTCTGTGATAACCTGGGTATCACTGGCCTGGCTCTGGCGTGGCTGACTTCTTTCCTCTCCAACCGACCCTCACAGGTTCAACTTGGGTCCTTCCTTTCGGCTATCTTCTTCTCTACCTGTGGTGTCCCCCAGGGGTCTAACCTCTCTCCCTGCCTGTTTAACCAATACCTGGCACTCCTAGCCTACCGCATTTCTGCTCTCTGCCCCAACTTTCAGTGCTATGCAGATGACACCCAGCCCATCTTCAGGCTACCCTCAGCCTCCTACTCTACCTCCCTCATCTCTGACTGTCTCTCTGCTATCCAAGAGTGGTGTGCCGCCAATGACCTCTGCCTTAATGCCAGTAAGACTGCGATTCTCCTCATTGGCACACCCTCTCCCTCCTTTCCTGTAGCTCTCTGGCTGGCCTCTCATGGCCCTCTTCCTGCTTTCACCTAAAAGGCTAAAAACCTTGGGGTCATCTTCGACTCTACACTCTCCTTCTCTCCTCACATCTCTGACTTCTTTAAGAAGTCATACTATCAGCTGCACCTCCTCAGAGGTATTCTTCCTTTCCTCTCCTTCCCCCAGAAGCTCACGGTCTCCAGAGCTCTGGTTCTCTCTAGGCTGGACTATTGCAACAGCCTCTTTTTAAATCTGCCTGATTCCACTCTCCGCCCTCTGCAGCTTATCCAGAACAGGACTGCGAGACTTGACCTTGGCCTCAAGCCCAGGGATCGTATCTCTCCAGGACTGAAATCTCTGCACTGACTCCCAGTGGCTGCGAGGATTAAGTTCAAAACCCTCTGCATCGTCCACAAGGCCTTCTGTGGCCTGGGGCCTCAATACCTTCAACTCTCTCTTCCTAAATACATTCCTTCTCGAGCTCTTCGCTCTTCCGACTCAAACTCACTCAGGGTCAGTTGTTTCTCCAAGCAACGAGTTGGCGGTAGATCTCTTTCTTCGGCTGGGGCCTCCCACTGGAACAGCCTCCCTGCCCCCCTGAAACTTGAAGAGAATCATCTTTGGTTCAGGAAGCACCTCAAAACCTTCCTCTTTGCTTCTGCTTTTTCTCCTCCTCTCCCTTGCTGACTCCCTGGCTGACACCGTCATTGCACTGGTTACCTGGCCAACCTCTGATCTTGGGCCCAGGTCCTCTTCCCCACCAGTCGCACTCCTGCACTGCCTTGCTGGCAACCCCCCCACTTGGGGACTGTTTTCTGTATCCCTACAGTCCCACTACCAGTACTTGATAACTGTTGTCTGCACTTACCCTGCACTTGCCACCGGCTGGCTGTACTTTTACCTACTGTTTATTACTATTTTCTTATTCCTTGTACTGCACTGTCCTCTCTCCCTTCCCCCTCGCACTTCTCCTCCCTCCCCTTCCCATGCACTTGCACGATCTGAATGATACATGGCCTAGTAGGATCGTTCCCCCTTCCTTGCCTCGTCACGCCTTGAAACACTTGTGTATAGGCGCGTTATAAATGCCATATCATATCATCATATCAACCTTGACTCGTGAATCAAAGACAAGAAAGGAATGAACACAACCGGTGAGTTAGAAAAAGACATGAAAGGCCGGTTTGTGTCAACGAAAGATTGAAGCTGCAACAGTGTATCTCATGATTGAAGGTTGTGCGCATGCTGATGAGACGTGAAAGAAAGCAAATGAGCAGTGAACTTTAAAGTTACTGATAACTGTGAAGCCAGTGATACAAAGTAGCAGTGTGTTCCGGCGAAAGGAAATAGCCTCCTCAAAAGTCTAGTTGACATAGACTGACTAGTACTGTTTTTCCTTTATTATTTGATGGTAGCAACTACTCCCATCATAGCTATTGGGCAAAGTAGGAGTTTTTCCAAACCCCAAAAATGTAATAAAGGTTTTGAAACTTGTAGCTCTTGTGTCATGCTTGTGATACCATGACTCCATTACTTACAGTAACATTGTGTTAGAGCTCTGAGGCACTGTAGGTGTTACTTTGTTTCTGTGGCATGCAGTTGTTTCTCCGACGTGGTCGGAAGAAGCCTGTTCGGCTTGGGAGCATGTGAGAGGCTTCTTAGGGGGGTTACAGTTGTGGCCTGCTCTGCCTTTCTAATCTCTGCTCTCACCTGTGCGGAGCCTGTCAGGCGACAGAGATGTAGAGTAACCTCTGCTTGAGGTTTCTGGGGCTAACTGTGTGAATTGTGGCCACCTCTTTTTCCTTCTATAACTGGTAACTTTGAAAGAAACCATGTCAGCTCTGAGAGGTGAAGAGCTGCAGACAGGGGGAAGTGAAGGAGGCATCCTTGTTAGTGAGGGTAGTTCTTCGGATGGGAATGAGGTCCCAGCTAAACAAGGGGTTTCAGGATGCAGGTTGGAAGGGGATGATAGACACCTACGTAGGGTGGTCCAGGAATCAATAAATGATGTATTGTGGGATCCTAACAGTACTTTGGCTTCCGCTTTTGACCGCCTGGTGAAGGGCATAGCTGACTTTCATGGTAAGGGACCCGCTGGCCCTTTCGAAGCTCCAGTGCAGATTCCTAGGCCTTCAAGTGTACAGAAAAGACTGAACAAGTAAAGAAGAGGTCTCAGGCCAGGTAAAGGCGTAGGAGCAGAGATAGGGTTTCCCTGTGGCTTCTTCCTCCAAATCCTCCTCATGTTCTGTGGATTCCTATCCCCCCCTTAAGAGGAAGCAGGTAAAAAGGTAGGTATCCCAGGAAGGAAGAAAGTGCTCTGAGACATGTTGGGGGAGCCATTCTTTGACCCCGCTGACATCCAGCACCCTCGCTTGGCTGAGTGGAGACAATTGGACCCTGTGTTTTCCTTCATGCAGCACTGGGTAAGGAAACCCATTGAGATAGAGGTGCGTGATAAACTAAGAACAGAGTGCCCACATCCTTCTCTCCCTGATAAGGTGGCAGCGACCCCTGAGATTGACCATTCTATGGTGGTTTTTCTGTCAAAAAAAGGACAAAGACCCTAGGAAGGGTATAGATAAAGCCATGAGGTCCTGTCAGGGCAAACATTTGCATGTGTTGGTCCCCCTTGCTCAGGTTTTCGATATGCTGGAAGAGAGTGCAGTATGGGACACCCTGCTTGACGTCAATGTACTCAGGGACTGGGTCCAGCGTTCTGTGTGCCTGCTCGGCAACCCCAACTCAGCTCCATCATCAGAGCGACGTAAAGATTTATTGATGCACTCAGACCCCAAGTTAGCCCAGGAGTTGTTTTTCAGAGAAAGATTTGTGAAGGAGCTCTCTTCATTTGTGCAAACTATCACAGCCTTAGATAAGGCGCAGAATAATCTCAAAAAAGCCTTGACCCCAGGGGTTTTTGCCAAGGCCGCAACAGGCAAAGCCAGCTCATCTGGCGGCCCGATCCTCGGCTCTTCCCACTCCACACAATTTGTGCCTGGAGGAGGAAGTTCCTGGTTCAGCTCCAGAGGAACTACCAACGCCGTCTTTCCACAGTGAGGGACGGAGTGGAGAGGTCGCTCGTACAGGGGAGCAGGCCGTGAACGAGCCATTTCAGGTGAGCATTTTCCCGGGGAGAGTTTGTGGGGCGATTAGCAAGTTTTGCTCACAATTGGTTTTATCTCATGGCGGGCGCCTGGGTGCTGCAGACAGTGTGGGGGTTCCACATAGAGTTTTACAGTCCCGCCTTTGAGATGGTACGTCCTCATGCCCTAGTATTCATTCAGGAGAGACATGCCTGCATAGATGCGAGGTGCATGATCACATTCAAAAGGGGGCAGTGGGGCCTGCGGTTATGCCGGACTCCCCTTTTCTCATCTTCATCTTTTTGGTGCCCAATCCGGATGGGGGGTTCAGACCAGTTATCAACCTCAAAGACCTCAATTATTGCATGGTGTATCATCATTTCAAGATGGAGGGGGATTCACCTGTTAGGACATTCTCTCCTACAAGGGGAATTGGATGGGCAAGATCGACTTGAAGGATGCATATTTGGTGGTTCCGGATTTTCCCCCTCATCAGCAGTATCTGCAGTTTCAGTGGCAGGATTGGTTTTGGCAGCTTGAGTCTCACTCCATTGGTCTCTCTTCAGCCCACTGGTGCTTCACCAAGCTACTGAGGCCAGTGATGGCTTTCCTGCAGTCCAGGGGGACAAGGATAATCATTTAGCTGGACGACATGCTCATTCTACCGCAGGTGGAGGGTCTTCTTCTCGCTCAGCTACGGTTGATGGTGTCCCTGCTTCAGGATCTGGGGTTTGTAATCAACCAGGAAAAGTCCGTCCTCGTGCCTGCACAATGTGTGCAGTTTCTGGACGTTGTTATAGTTTCTCAGCTTTGCCAACTCCTGCTGCCCCAGAAGAGGATGCAGGGATTTGAGCCCAGATCAAGTCTGTGCTGAAGAAAGGGGTGTTGTCATTTCGTCTTCTTGCCAGGATTATAGGTATGCTTTCGGCATCCATTCAGACCATTTTTCCAGCGCCACTCCATTGCAGGGCTATTCAGAGGCTGAAGACACAACATCTTCAGTAAGGGTCTTCCTATTTTTAGGTGGTGCGTCAGTCTCAAGACGCAATGGCAGAGCTTTGTATGCAAGCGTGGAACGGGCAAGCTATATTTGGCTTTGCTCCAGATATGGTGTTAGAGTCGGATGCCAGTCTGTCTGGTTGGGGAGCGTGAAAATAAGAGGTTTCTATGGAGGGAAGGTGGCCCACTCTAGAGCAGTCTCTCCATATCAATTGTCTCGAACTCCTAGCAGAGTCCTTTGCAGTGAAGAGTTTCAGCAAGGACAAAATTAATGGTTGCATCGTCTTGAGGATGGACAATGTGTCAGCGGTCCGCCACATCAACAAATTGGGGGGCACTCGATTCAAGGGATTAGCGGACATAACTAGGGATTTTTGGCACTTCTGCCTCAATCGCGGGATTATGTTGTAAGCAGAGTATCTGCCAGGCCTCAGCAACACACTGGTGTATTGGAACTCCAGGTCTTTCGGGAGATGCTTGTGAGGTCATCAGAGACTCTTGGGCTAGATCGACTCAGGTTTCCTATTCATCTGCTTGGGCATGCTGGCTGGACTGGTGTGAGGACGGGGATCTCGATTCTGTTTCTGCTGCTACAGTAGAGGTATTTAACTTCCTGGTATCTCTCTTTAAAGAGGGGAAGCTGTATAGGACAATCAACAATTTTCGTTCGGCCATCTTGGCGGGGCATACTTTGGTCAAAGGAGAACCGGTGGGTCTGCATTTTCTAGTGAGAAGAGCCTTGCAGTCCATCAGGATTAAGATCTCTCCTAAGGATAAGTATTCTGTTTTCTGGGATGTAAATGTGGTCTTCCGTTTGTTCTAATCATGGCCAGCTAATGGTAATCTTTTGCTTCAGCAATTATCTGCAAAATTAACTATGTTGTTATGCTTGGCTTCCATTAGAAGGGTTTCGGATGTTAAAGCATTCGATGTAGATAACAACGTTTTTTCCCCAGAAGGGGTAACGTTCTTTATTTCACGCAGTACAAAGTGTTTATCTACCTTAATTTCTTATCCTTCGTTTACAGAGGATCAGAAATTGTGTGTGGTTCATTGTTTGCAAACCTATATCAAGGTTACTAGTGAGTTGCGGGCTCCATCCACCTCTCAGTTGCTTGTCTCCTTCAGAAAGCCTTTTGCTGCAGTTTCCTCAACCACCTTAGCTCTCTCTGTGCTTTGGGTTATGAGGGAGGCTGGGATAGACATGTCCATATTTGGAGCTCATTCTGCTAGGGGAGCTATGGCCTCTAAGTCGGCTTTGCTTGGGGGAGGTTGGAGGATAGCCTACGAGCAGCTGACTGGTCCAAGGAGTCTAAGTTTAAATCTTCCTATCATAGGAACATTCAGCATGTAGCCAATGTGGTGTTGCAAGAGCTTTAAACTAATAATAGGAAGGCTCCAGTCTCGACACAGAATGGCTATCCCCCCGCACTCACATGAGTGGGGGTTTAGATTCTATTAAGTGACACAAAGGCAAGTATTATCCCTCCCTCTCTTGCTCTTATTTATAATGTATTATATTCCTCCAACAGTCGTTGGAGTACAAGATGGCAGCGATACTTCAGGAATGCGGCTGGAAGAATTCAAAGTTCTGGTTGAATTCCATTTCTGGCTAGGTGGCGCTCCTGGTTTGGGGTGCGTTCTCAGTATCTGCTTTCCTCTCGAAGCTTCAGAAGAGGATGATAGACTAGTGACTTGGAACTTTATAGAGGGGGAAAGACCCTGATTGGCTGACATGCCAGTACTGCCATCTTGGGTTGGGTCTATATATGTTGTTTTGTTTTTGGGTTAATACTGTTTTAAAACGTTTCTGGTGTTGTTAACATTTTAAAATTGTTGCTGCTAGTTGTAGTAAAGAAGTTGAATGCATAATACCTCCATGTCTCTTAATAGCATCTAAATCCCGATTCACGTTAGTGAAGGGAGATAGTCATTAGATGCACTAAGTTGACGAGCTATCTGGTTCTCCAACCATGAGTATCTCTTGCTATATTAAGCTTTTAAATGTGCCATTTTCTTTTAATGCAAAGCATTAAAGCAGAACATTCTGGTGCCAAAGCCAACACGTGCAAAATAAATGTTTTAGTTAAGGGGTCTCAAACCAGCACGGCAGGGAAGTATCTAGCCTGGCAGGAGTAGCAAGCGAACTGTGGAAAAAGTCTGGCCAATGCATCCTAGTCCCACCGGCATGCAAGACTCCATTTTGGAAACACCTTGATCCGTGTTCTCGACACAGAGCACCTAGAAACAGGGGTACTTCAAGTCTGCAAACATCAAAATAACATTGCTTACATTTTCCCTCTCTACTCATTAAGCAAATCCACTCCCCTCTTTTTCTGATCCACCTGCATGGAGATTAAAACCAAATAACATGGCACATAACCAGGGGCAGCTCATTTGAAAAATATATCTTTTTTGTAAGGCACTGCCTCCCATGTCTAGATACCCAGTGCTGGAAATAGAAACAGTTTACTGGGGAACCCTCTCATCTTTGGAGGGGTGGGGTGGGGCTGTGAGGAAGGGGGCGGGACCCCAAGCCACGTCATGCAACACAGTGGGGGTCATTACGAGATTTGCGGTAAAAATCAGTTTTTACCGGCATGGAGGCAATACCGGGTCCGGGTAGCAATGACGCCGCTAGCAGCAGCTGATTACGAGAAAGCGTGCACGCGCGTAGCGGCAGGCCGGTATGGACAATACTGGCATGCCGCAAAAGTTCCTAAAACATCCTTTAGCAGCATCATAGAAAGCGCTGACAGCCCTTCCACCTCCGTCCTCCTCTAAATAACGGGCCCGGCATTAGCGGGCCCGCTAATAGCGAGCCTGCTAATAGCGAGCTCGCTAATAGCGAGCCTGCTAAAAGCAAGCTCGCTAATACCGGAACCGGAAATAATGTCATTGCGCCGGAACGGGAAATGGCGCTGCGGCCATCTTGAATAACACAATCCATTGCCATCCTCAATACACAGGACCTGGAGCCTAAAACCAACACCAGAACATCTACCACACCACCATGCCAAAGGCTATTAAGAAAGGGGCATCACGGCAGCGCAAGGAGCGGTTCTCCGAGGATGAACTGAACATGCTCGCAGACACTCTGGTTGAGAATGCAGAGGTGCTCTTTGCCACAGACCTGAAAAGAGCAGCACAACTTAAAAAAAGGGGATCTGGGAGCAAGTGGGCCAGAAAGTTAGTGCGGTAGCACCACCCCCGCACAGTAAAGGATGTCTGAAAACGTTGGGACGACCTGCGCCTCAGAGTGCGCAAAATTTTGTCAGCCAACCGGAGCCAGAGCCTGGCTACTGTCAGTGGCTCTAACTCCCCAATCAAACTCAGCCGCTGGGAGGAAACCTGCGCCAGCACAATCGGGATGAAGTCAATAGAAGGTGTGGGAGACATGGAACATGGAGCCACGTCATCGACAGATGGAGGTGAGTGTCCTAAGGAAACACAGTATTGCAAAGTAAGATGATAGTCCACCAATGTGATCGTGCCATGAGGCAATGTATGGCCCATTACACACATGGACAGATCCCTGCCTAGATGCCGTCCCCAGCACTTACACATCCACATGCATGCAGTATGCCTATGCCATACCTGAGAACACACCACAAACAGGGACACAACATGTGTCACACTGCACGCAGTCCACAACACAAAGGCATGCCTCACAGCAGACACCGCCTCACACGTCTGAACCTAACGTATGCCTGAGCAACCCTACCAAATGGCAGATAACCTGTATGCCACAAGAGTAGGACAGCAAGTCATCAAATGTGTACAATTGCACTGATACCATTGTATGCATGATGCATGTACAACCATCACTGATGCTGAATAGATAGAGTGCATGGAATGGACATTGTGCAAGAATGGTTGGAGTGCATGGAATGGTTGGAGTTCATGGAACGCATGGAGTGGACAGAATGGATACAGTAGACGCAACGGATCGAGTGATGGAACGGATAGAGTGGATGGAACGGATGGAGTGGATGGAACAGATAGAGAGAATCGAACGGACAGAGTAGAGGGAACGAATGGAATGTACTGAACCGTTACTGCGGATGGAACAGATGAAGTGGATGGAACAGATGGAGTGTATGGAACAGATGGAGTGCATGGGACAGATGAGTGCATGGAATAGATGGATTGTCTGGAACTGATAAAGTGCATGGAATGGATAGAGTGCATGGAATGGATAGAGTGCATGGAATGGATAGAGCACATGGAATGCCTGGAACGGATAAAGTACATAGAACTGATGAGTGCATAGAACCGATGGAGTGCTTGTGACAGACGGAGTGCATGGGACGGATGGAGTGCATGGGACGGATGGAGCGCATGGGAAGGATGGAGTAGATGGAACGTATGGAGTAGATGGAACGGATGGAGTGGATGGAACGGCTGGAGTGGATGGAACGAATCAAGATGGCGGACCGGATGCAGTGGATAGAAAGGATGAGTGGGCAGAACAGATGGAGTGGGCAGAATCAGATGGAGATGAACGATCGAATGATAGATTTAATGGAATGACTAGTAAACTAAATGAAGAACCAGACGATTGAACGGACAGAGTGAATAAAACGGATAGAATAAATGGCTCAGATGTGCACTCGATCTCAAGACCTTACCAAAAACCACAATATCACTTCACCATGCTTACTCTCTCCTATACACCACCACTGAACTAGAACACAGCTATACTATGACACGTTCGGTATAGCTGTTCTCATATTAACAACCGCCACATACTCCTCATCATCCTAATTAAACCCAGCTGGCTCAGCAAACCCGCTAGCCTATGCGTCTCCTCAGGCCACAGCCAGAAATCAGTCTGGGTATCACCCGCCAGAATGAACACATACTCATGATCTCCCGACCACCATACCTACCACTAAGAAGCAGCTATCATACGAGTGCCACACCAGCTGCACACATATCCGGTGCCCCCACGTACCTTATGACTCTCTCCCTCTCTCTACTGACTTTAACTACGGTTCCCGAGGGCGTTCAACCTACCAGCGCCTTCAGATCATACCAATGATACAGAATGCGCTATATAAATGCAAAGTAACATAACATAACATGTGGCTATAAGAATTATGCATTTTAATATCATTATGTTTTGAATTTGAACTTTTGGAAAATCTGCCAAATAAAGCATTTTCTAAGTTACTGAACAGGTTGATTACATCTAGCAGAAGGTAGAACACCTTGTCTTGTGCTTAGTGTGTAATCTTAATTGCATGAAACCAGACTTGCATGCATACATTAGAACCAATAGCTGCACCTCCAGCTGAAGGGTCCATATGTGGGGGTGCCACCTTCAGAAGGCCTTATTTTATGACTCTTGTGTCTTCTAAGAGATATTGGAACTGTTTTAGGTGGATTGTGGGGATCTACTGCTCTCATTCATATAACTCTCACCAGAGCATCCGGTTGGTTGCCACCTGTAACACCTGGTTAGCTTGTCGTCCTTGCTAAGTCATTGGGAGATGGTGAATGAGGAGGATGAAGGCCTCAGCCACCAGCGATTAGGACAGCTGGGGTTAGGTGAATAGTGGGAATGGTTCTGTGGATAGCAGCATATAGGGGATATCTAACTTTTTTTGTCTTTGTAACTGAATGGAGTTTAGCCCACATTGTTCTTGCTACAGTGCCTACATTTTCATGCAAGCCAACTCCTGACTTTTTTGAGGCTACGGGTGAAAGCGCTCCTGACAAAATACCTGCCTCCAATACCTTCAGGTAGACAGGTAGAGGGATTTCTAAAAATCCCATCAGGTCCAGTAGCCTGTCAGGAAATGCTCATGCAGAAAACAGAATTATTTCATTGCCGACTTATACTGTTTCATCGTACAGATTAGAGGGTTCTACTGAAGGGTCTTTTGAAACAGGTGCCTGTGGTTTTGGACCTGCTGCAGCTGGTTGAGGGCCAGTCAGAGGGTCTTCCAGCGGCCTTAGTGGCACTGATGGTGGAGCAGGTGACTCTGTGGGCTGAGGTGGCTCTTGAGTTTGAGGGAGGATTTCCTGCAAAAGACCTTTGAAATACTCTCTCATATAGCAGAAGCGCATCACGGTTTGGAATCTATCAATAAATGAATCTTCAGAGCTCTGTGACTGATCCTGAGGTGGAGGAACGAGCCAAATTGCAGGAATTGGCTTTGTCCAGGACTCCACAGAAGTTGGTTGCCAAGATGGCCTGCTCCTTCATAGATCTACCTAATGCTGAGGCGAGTACTTTGGAACTAGAGGACAGATAAGGGGTAGTTAACAATGTGAAGATGGCCTGGAAAGTCCCAAACTACACAGAGGTTCTGGAGCCAGTTCAAACCGGATCCAATAACGGTAATAGACAAAGTGTAAGGTAAAACCAAGCGTTATTATCGTCAAAATAAAGCAGGGACAGCAAACAAGCATGGAATTCTTGGCACTCCCGCCCATTAAATAAAAACAATGGTTTATATATTCAACATTTGTCATAACTGCATCATACTGTAATCTGAGTTACCAAAAGCTACGAGGAATGGTTATTGGCTCATAGTGGTGATTACAGATACATTCTATAAGGGTTACTTTTATAATTGGGTAATGCTTGTCTGATGGCTCCTCCTGCGATCACCTCTAAATTGATAAAGTTAAAAAGACATCTATACAATATGTAATTGTCATGATCTCTGCTTCCAAAAGATCAGGACTTGCCCGACTCCCTTGGAAGCAGACCCATAACCCTGGTTCCGAGTGCCAGCCAGTCTCAATTGGGACCTTTTGGACCCTGTCCTGGCGCCAGTGGCACCAGGCTCATAAAGATGCCCAGTCCCAGCGCTGGAAGCGCCGGGCTCATAATGCTTGGGTGGACTTACCTGCAGCAGACCATGCTGCTTACTTACCTGCGAGTTGAACCCCTGATCCTCTTCTGTTTGGGACTACTTTTCCTGTTGGGTGGGGCAGGAGCCACTCCCTAGGTTCAGAACACTGGAACTCTTCTGGAAAGCAGGAACTCTTTTCTTACCTAGGCGTGGCTGTGGAAGGAGACACCTAAGCACTACAGGAGGCTATTTAAACCACACCCGATGGATGAATCTTGCTTTGCGTTATTCTGCATTCTCTGCAGCAGAACGCTCATCGTGTCTTCTGCTTCTGATCCTGGGCCTAAGGGAACAAAGGCTTACCATCCTGGAATCCAGTCTTCAGCAGCACCTGTAAAGACAAAGAAAGAACAGGTTAGCACTACGGTCTTCAGTGGCAGCGCATTTCTTACCTGGTCCATCGGCTGTCACCAACGCCTCGCGCTGCATTCCGGCATCTGAAAGACAAAGGCTTACCTACTCTTCGCATGCTCCGGAGGCCTTCGGCGCTGCATCCCGCATCTGAAAGACAAAAGAAGGTGCGTTTAAAGACATTGGGCATCTTTATTACTCACGTGCCATTACTCCTTCCCACGCCGAATCCAGTGGGTATTCCAGCACCCTTCAGCTTCTCTAAAGCTCCGAACTTGTACCTGCAAGATAAAAGGGACAGTTAGTACGCATCGTGAAGCAGGCTACAAGCGCTTACTTACGAGCTTCCAGGCGCTTCTATTCCTCACGCGGGTTCGATCCTCAACTCTCATCAGCCCGCCATCCGCCATCGCCGGAACCCTGCAAAACAAGAGATATCATTACAAAAGACTTTTAAGACATTTGAAGTGCCCAGAACTTACCGTTCGTGCAGTTAACGACGGACAGCAGTCCTCTGAGGTCAAGAGGCCTGCACCCTTATCCAGTGAAGAAACTGGTTACGGCACCCTGCCCCGAGGCAGATGGAGAGCTCGGCATTCACTTACCTAAGGTGAGGGTGTTAACCTTTGGGGTTCTACAGGAGAAGAGAAAGGGAGGAGGAGAGAGGCACCCAATAACCCCAGTTCATTAATCCCGTATTTTCTATCTGCAGACATCTTACTCTTCAAGTCAGACATACAGTGCACAGAGGTCCAGCCCAAAGAGCCAACCGTGTGTTACACATCACCTTTGAAGATACGGCATTCACCCAGTCAAGACCGGCGCCTCTGTGGGAATCAGGTGAGCGTTACAGAACGCAAAGCCGACCGCAAAACTCCCACCCAGGCGCTATGGAAACCTCGGATACCGACCAGCTAGCCCAGTTACTTGGGGAACTAAGAGCAGAAGTGCATGCAGCCCGTCAGGAAACGAATGCTCTAAGAAGGGAACTGATTATTTCCAAGGAGCGAACAGACGATCTCGCTAGACAATTGCTACAGTCACAAGCCGGACAAACTCCGTTACCCGCATCAGGGGCAAATCTTCCTTCAACATCCTCTACGAACCCAGTGCAGATCAACCTACCTGGGAATGTACCTCTGGCTCTGCCCAAACGATTTTCTGGTGATCCAAAGAGGTTTGCAGTATTTATTAATCAGTGCCGGTTGCACTTCTTATGCCGGCCAGCAGCCTTTCCAACTGATCAAGCTAAGGTAGCTTTCGTGCTTTCGTACCTTAGTGGCAATGCGGCAGACTGGTCGATCCCTCTAGTTAATCAAGATGATCCGGTTCTCCATGATTTTCAAGCTTTTCAGCTCAGTATGGAAAAACTGTTTGCAAGACATTCACAGGGGCAGGCCTTGGACAATGAGCTCCTTTCATTGCGACAGGGTAATCAAGACCTTTTGGCTTATATTGCGTCTTTCAACAGACTGATAGTGGAAACTCGATGGCCTGAGGACAAAAGGATTACGCTGTTTTATAGAGGTCTACGTGGAGAGCTCAAAGATGTGTTAGCCCAAGTAGTGAATCCCCCGCAAGACTGTTCGGACTATATTGACTTAGTTTGATGCTCGAGTATTTTCCAAACCACCAACTCCTACCAAAGGAGTAGACTCCGGGGAACCCATGCAAATAGGGGGCCTGAAAGGACCACTAACACAAAAGGAGCGGGAAAGGAGAAAACAGCTGCAATTATGCCTCTATTGCGGAAACTCGGGGCACTTTCTTCGAGACTGTCCGGTGAAACCAGCCAAGAAGGCAGTAGGAGCTGCAGTTACCAGGGTCACAAACTCTGAGCAGGGAAACGACCTTGCCCGACAAGAATAGAGGTCCTCTTGCCGAGCGTTAAAACCAGTTCCGTGACCTCGCATTTCGTGATACCTATGGTCCTCATTAGCCCTGAACATCCGGATCGATTACATGCGATTGAAGCTTACGTCGACAGCGGTGCCATCGGCAATTATGTGGATCATGAATTGGTTTTGAGGATGAATCTGACTCTTTGTCCAAAGGCTGTAAAAGACGTCATTACTACGGTGGATGGTACGGAGATAGCCTCCGGACCAGTAACGCATACCACCCAAGAAGTGACGCTAGTAAGTCAAGATGGACACCATGAGAAGATCGTGTTCGATGTGATCAAGGCCCCTCAGTTCCAGATTATTCTAGGAATTCCTTGGTTAGAGAAGCACAATCCTCAGATCGATTGGCGAGCAAGAACGGTTCAGTTTCCAGAATGTGTCTCTACTTGTCACCCTCGACCTGATGTTGCACTGGCAGCAATTTCCTCGGAGGCTCCCCAGTTACCTCCTGAATACCTAGAATTCCAAGATGTTTTCCGGAAGGATCAGGCTAACTCTCTACCTCCTCATAGGTCTTATGACTGCCAGATAGACCTGATACCTGGATCTACTCCTCCTTGTAGTAGAATTTATGCCCTCACCGAGCCTGAGAATCTTCACCTCCGACAATACCTGGATCAATACCTAGCGAATGGGTTTATTCGTCCTTCCAAGTCCCCTGCTTCCTCAGCTTTGTTCTTCGTTCCAAAAAAAGAAGGGGACCTTAGAACTTGTATAGATTATCGCGCCCTGAACCAGATCACCGTTAAGAATAGATATCCGTTACCTTTGATCCCTGAACTCCTGGACCAAGTCAGAAAAGCATGCATATATACAAAGCTGGATCTTAGAGGAGCCTACCACTTGGTACGAGTAAAAGAGGGCGATGAATGGAAGACGGCCTTCCGCACCAAGTATGGGCTATTTGAATATCAGGTCATGCCCTTCGGACTTTGCAATGCCCCGGCCGCCTTTCAATATTTTATGAACGATGTCCTCAGAGAGCTCATAGATGTGTGTGTTGTTGTTTACATTGACGACATCCTCGTTTATTCTTCATCGGAAACTGAACATCGGAAACACGTGAAAATGGTCCTCGAGAGATTGCGGCAACACAAACTTTTCGCTAAATTGGAAAAATGTGTTTTCAACGTGACTGAAGTTGAATTCTTGGGATTCATATTATCACCTAGCGGAGTGCGTATGGATTCAAAGAAGGTCGATGCAATTCTCAAATGGCCATCGCCATCCTCCGTAAAAGGTGTTCAAAGCATGTTAGGCTTCGCTAACTTTTACCGCAGGTTTATCCCCGAATTCTCTCGAATAGTCCAGCCCATCACCGCCTTGTTAAAGAAAAACAAACGTTTTGAATGGTCTACCGAGGCGGAACAAGCTTTCCAGAATTTGAAGACTAGATTTATCTCTGCACCGATCTTAAAACATCCTCGCCCAGAACTCCCCTACATCGTTGAAACTGATGCTTCGAGCCTTGCCATGGGGGCAGTTCTATCACAAAAGGACCCAGTAACCAATCAGTTGCATCCCGTGGCATTTTGGTCCCGCAAATTCTCACCTCCTGAAATCAATTACACTATTACTGATAAGGAACTTCTAGCTATCAAGTCCGCCTTTAAGGCTTGGCGGCATTATCTTCTGGGGGCCCGACACACCGTTACTGTGATTACAGATCACCGAAACCTGCAATATTTGAAAACCGCAAAAGCTCAATCCTCTAGGCAACTCCGTTGGGCACTATTCTTTGCCGAGTTTAACTTCATAATTACCTATCGACCTGGTACAAAAAACGGTAAAGCTGATGCCCTTTCTCGGATGGGAGTGGAAGAACATTTGATCAATCCTAAACCTGTACCTATCATTCCCGAACAAAGAATTCTAGGTGTAATCGCCACACAATCCATAGAGGAAGTTAAGGATAAAGCCAGGCTACTGGTAACTCCAGCAGACATACAGAATTGGCATCTACAGGGAAAGGACTTTACGGTGAAGGACAACCTATTATATTTCCAAGAACGGTTATACCTGCCCAGCACAGATTTACAGAAAAAGGTAATCTCTTGTTATCACGATTCTTTAATGGAAGGACATCCCGGTATGACCAAGACCTCGGAAAAGATCAAGCGCTACTTCTGGTGGCCGTCTTGGAAAAAAGATATCAGAGACTTTATAATGTCCTGTGGAGTATGCGCCCAAAACAAGAGTCAAAAGGAAAAACCAGCCGGCCTCTTACGCCCTATTGACATCCCGCCTCGCCCTTGGCATACGCTTTCTATGGACTTCATCACCGATCTACCTCCATGCTCCGGATACAATACGATCCTAGTAATCGTGGACCTATTCTCCAAGATGGCGCATTTCATTCCACTCAAAGGCTTACCAACAGCAGCAACTCTGGCCCGAGAATTTCTCGAAAACATCGTCCGACTGCACGGTTTTCCTTCAGTTCTCATTTCGGATTGAGGTAGTCAATTTATTTCTCATTTTTGACGAAGTTGCTGTCGGTCGGCTCAAATTGATGTGAGACTTTCGACCAGCCACCACCATCAAACCGACGGACAAACCGAGAGGACCAATCAAACTCTGGAACAGTATTTGCGCTGCATGCTACAACAAACTGAAAAAACTTGGAAAGATATCCTTTGGATAGCTGAATATGCCTACAATAACTCTGTCCACTCGGGAACTGGGAAGACCCCGTTTTTTCTTTTATACGGTAGTCACCCTCGAACCTCGGAGTTGGATCCACTCCAAGATCTTGGAACACCAGCAGTAGACCACCTGCATTCTACAATCACCCAAGCCTTTAAGGAAGCCGTTTCTCACCTTCAAAGGGCTAAAGAACAATACAAGAAAGGAGCAGACCAACATCGGAAGGAAGCCCCCCAATATCAAGTAGGAGATCAAGTCTGGTTATCCACCAAATATCTACCTCTAAAAGGACCACGCACATTCAACCCAAGATACCTTGGTCCCTATTCCATCACTACCATAGTAAATCCAGTAGCGGTCAAGTTGGACTTGCCCCCTCACATGAAGATACATCCGGTCTTCCACGTCTCTCTATTAAAACCCGTGCAACCTCAAACCCGACTAACTACATCTCCAAAACCTATTCTAGTTGATGGAGAACTCGAGTTTGAAGTCAAAAGCATCCTGGATTCCAAGATCTCCAAATCTAAACTATTTTACCTGATTGACTGGAAAGGCTACGGTCCCCAAGAAAGATCCTGGGAACCTGCAGAATATGTCCACGCGCCTCGTCTAATCAAAAGATTTCATCGAACATTTCCTAACAAGCCCAAACCCCCGGAGAAGCCCGGTTTGGGAGGGGCCTTGAGGGGGGGTGCTGTCATGATCTCTGCTTCCAAAAGATCAGGACTTGCCCGACTCCCTTGGAAGCAGACCCATAACCCCGGTTCCGAGTGCCAGCCAGTCCCAATTGGGACCTTTTGGACCCTGTCCTGGCGCCAGTGGCACCAGGCTCATAAAGATGCCCAGTCCCAGCGCTGGAAGCGCCGGGCTCATAATGCTTGGGTGGACTTACCTGCAGCAGACCATGCTGCTTACTTACCTGCCAGTTGAACCCCTGATCCTCTTCTGTTTGGGACTACTTTTCCTGTTGGGTGGGGCAGGAGCCACTCCCTAGGTTCAGAACACTGGAACTCTTCTGGAAAGCAGGAACTCTTTTCTTACCTAGGCGTGGCTGTGGAAGGAGACACCTAAGCACTACAGGAGGCTATTTAAACCACACCCGATGGATGAATCTTGCTTTGCGTTATTCTGCATTCTCTGCAGCAGAACGCTCATCGTGTCTTCTGCTTCTGATCCTGGGCCTAAGGGAACAAAGGCTTACCATCCTGGAATCCAGTCTTCAGCAGCACCTGTAAAGACAAAGAAAGTACAGGTTAGCACTACGGTCTTCAGTGGCAGCGCATTTCTTACCTGGTCCATCGGCTGTCACCAACGCCTCGCGCTGCATTCCGGCATCTGAAAGACAAAGGCTTACCTACTCTTCGCATGCTCCGGAGGCCTTCGGCGCTGCATCCCGCATCTGAAAGACAAAAGAAGGTGCGTTTAAAGACATTGGGCAACTTTATTACTCACATGCCATTACTCCTTCCCACGCCGAATCCAGTGGGTATTCCAGCACCCTTCAGCTTCTCTAAAGCTCCGAACTTGTACCTGCAAGATAAAAGGGACAGTTAGTGCGCATCGTGAAGCAGGCTACAAGCGCTTACTTACGAGCTTCCAGGCGCTTTTATTCCTCACGCGGGTTCGATCCTCAACTCTCATCAGCCCGCCATCCGCCAACGCCGGAACCCTGCAAAACAAGAGATATCATTACAAAAGACTTTTAAGACATTTGAAGTGCCCAGAACTTACCGTTCGTGCAGTTAACGACGGACAGCAGTCCTCTGAGGTCAAGAGGCCTGCACCCTTATCCAGTGAAGAAACTGGTTACGGCACCCTGCCCCGAGGCAGATGGAGAGCTCGGCGTTCACTTACCTAAGGTGAGGGCGTTAACCTTTGGGGTTCTACAGGAGAAGAGAAAGGGAGGAGGAGAGAGGCACCCAATAACCCCAGTTCATTAATCCCATATTTTCTATCTGCAGACATCTTACTCTTCGAGTCAGACATACAGTGCACAGAGGTCCAGCCCAAAGAGCCAACCGTGTGTTACACATCACCTTTGAAGATACGGCATTCACCCAGTCAAGACCGGCGCCTCTGCGGGAATCAGGTGAGCGTTACAGTAATTGGCTGGCACCTTACTTCATAGGCGGTGTAACATTAGGGGATTTCATTGGATGACTTTGTACTAACCAACCTTAGACAACTGACAGGTCGTCAAGACATGAGGCAGACAAGAGTAGGGGTACAGAAGTCCACAGACTGCTTTACTTTCAATTAAAGAAGATACCATCCCACATTTCTAGGCCATGAGCTAGGGTGATCTGCATGTATTTGCCCTGTGTGGCATCTCGTGTCTGGGGATATGTGTAAGGAGTAAGGCAGGTGTCCAATCTGTGTTTGTTGCTAATGAATAGACAGTGTTCTCCAATTATGGGTCATGTGTGATGGGACCTTGTTTGGAATTATTTCACCCTTCATTTATTGGGAGTTTAGCTAATATTGATGCAAGTGTTATATTTTCTTGTGCCACTGGGGACACTCTTGATATATTCTTCATGGAGTCTCTTGGCTTAGAGTTGACCAGCACCTGGATTACAAAGGCTGATTGTACTATTATGAAACTTGAATTAATCTGGGAGTATCCTTCTTGTATCCTGGGAATTGCTATCTCGTGCTTTCACTGTAACGTTTGGATCCTCCCTTAATTCGCTATACCCTTAGCTGTGGTTGTCAGCTCCTGCCTGAGCTTTGTACAAACCTGTATTTCAGTAGTTTCAGCATTTTGAGTTCTCATGAATCCTTGAGGCCTTTCGTTTAATTAGAAGCATGGTGTGGCTTCTATTTTGGAAAAGTTGGCTGTCCATAACTGTTGTGTTTTTATGTTAGTGAGCTATATTCACGTGTCATTCATGTTGCCTTCAGCGTATACATTACTTATGTTAGTATTCTTCATGTCTTATGGATGCTATGTTAGTATTCTTTAAGTATAAATGCATATATTATGTAATGTGTGTGTTCTTCATGTTGAGTGCACATTTACTTTCTGTCTAATTCATGCACCTGTATGGTCACAACGTTAGGTTGGTTACTTGTGCCATCTTCAGCTTGGATCGTGTCCATTGTGGAAATATATATTAAATGAACACAAGTTCTCCTTCTAGTTAATATGTTACATGACAGTTTTGCCTGTGGTTCACAGCAGCGAAGTCCCAAAAGGTTTTTGTGTGCCAAACTGCAGGCACTGCTCTTTCCCATTGAAAGGCTGGCAGCTAGGAAATAGCTTGCTGTCAAAATAGCTTGCACTCAATTCCAGATGGTGGTCCTGACCTCGGGCTAAGGATAGAAACAAACACACTTTGAGTCTCCCCCGGAATGCCTTTATTTTTTTGTCACTACAATTACTCACCAAGCTTTCTGTTCACCCTGCTAATAATTTATCTTCCAAGGGCCTTGGGTTATTTATGTGTCATGCTAACTTAGCTGAAAAAATGTATTTAAATAACAAAAGATTGTAAGTGAGTTATAGAGTACTAGCGAAACATATGTTTTTGCCTCTCTCTGCTCTAGTGCTTAGTTTGATGCTAATACATGTATAAATGTGACTATGTTATTCTGTGAAGGTGTCTAAATCTTGGTTTGTATTCCAGGCGTTGGTACGGTTGCCTTAGTTAGTAGCGTTTCTCACTTGTGCAAAATTGGGTTGGAGGAGGGGCAGAACCTATGGATGATGTATTCATCTACCTCCCAACAATGACATCCATGTTAGAGCCGACCATTGAACCCTCGGAGCACAAGGGGCAATGCCCAGTGAAAAACTAAGGGCAGATCTGTGACATGCTCTGGAGACAGGAACGGATGATGATGTAGTAACAATGCTTACTTCACGTGAAGCCATTTTGAATGGCAGAATCTTAGCCTGTGTCACAGTAGGCCTAGTCTCCTGCAGTAAAATGGCTTTTTGACCAGAGACCTCACTTTGAGTGTGTTTGGATGATTTTGAGGTGGTACTTCAGCTCAAATCTTCTTTTGCTTCCTGAACCTATGCCCCTTTCGAGAGAACCTCAATCACAATGGTGGAGTGTTTAACCCTGCTAGAGAGAGCCTTTGGAAAAGTCCTGGTGAATTTAGGTCCACTGTGTAAACCTCTGCCGTGACGAAGCACCTTTTAGCCCCTAATTGGGGAATATTAGAAATTGTTCTGGTCGTTTAAGTACCTGGCTGGGGATCCTTGGCCTTGCCAATGCGTACTTTATCCCTGGAACAGGTAGCCTAGGCAATGACTCCAATAACCCAAGCCCCAATTCTATCTTTAGCCCCGAACATGGAACCTCAGAGCTCTCTCCGTTGTCTGGTTTAGTTCCCTAATAGTGTCCCTTGGGTTGAGACCCGGTAGTGCTGGGACCCGAATGATCCCTCCCGGGACCAGCAACCCCTGGAAGGAGGTCACCAGACCAGGGTGCTGTGAAAGGAAAATCACTTACCAGCCCCCAATATTTTTCCTTAATACAACCTTCATGGCCAAAAGGTGCCAGGCATCACAACACATCCTCCCAGTGCTGAAGAGTGTGCGTGCCGCAAGAGCAGCATTGCAGTAGAAACAGATATCCCAGCAGAGATTGGGGCCCAAGCACTCAAGAAAGAGTCAAGGGAGATCCAATTCTGCCTAGTGACGCCCGCATGAAGAGCATAAAACAAACCCCTTTTAACCCAGCATAGACCATGGGAAAAAACAACTGCAAATCCTGGGTGTCCACTGGTCACATTCGTCCAATCCCGACCACACAGAAAAAAGAATTGAAGGGAGTGGTCATTGGTGGGGAATAGGGAGCTGCGCCAAGGCAGGGCATGCACTGGGCCTTGCAAAAAAATAACTGAAAAAGCACAAGAAACCTTTTGATGCTACAAACACAACCTCCAGTCCCATCTGGTAGGATGGAATGTCCCAAAACTATGTAGGAAAGGGGGCAGAATGTAGGAGTATGAGTACAAAAATGAGCTGAGGGAACAAGACTTGCAACACATGATCCAAAAGAGACCATTTATCCCACTTGACTAATCTTTAGAGACAAGGAACATGATCCGAAAGGGAATTTTTAAAACTCCTTCATAGACAAGGGACCATGGGTGAACCCCATGATTGCTAGGTAGATGAGGAAACATATATTTTGAACAGCACCAAGAAGAAACACCATACTATCCAGCCATTCAAACTGGGCTTACAAGCACCTGTCAACTGGGGGCCCATAACCCAGAAGAGCAATTTAGAAAGGAGAAAAGGGAAGAGGAACCGCACATCAGAAGACTTCCTACAGTCATCATCACAGGGAGACTAGGTATGTAAGCAGGGAGGAGGGCTCAGCTGGTGTCTCTGAAGTAGAGAAGGGAAGCCTAGATGAGGAGAAATAGAAACACGAAATCACTACCACACTTTGCCAGTGGTTGCATTAAACAGATTAAAGCCATAAAAAGGTTTTATGACACCTTATCCCAAAAAAAGCTAAATATTATTTTTTGGGAACTGTATGAACAGTTGATTGCATTTCTGGGATTCCAAAAACACCAACATTTTACTGAATGCATAAGGTCGACATTTTCACCATGAGATTTTGAGTTTCTTTGTTGAATTGGATGACCAAAATCACTGAATGTAGTCCTCTCCCAAGGCACCAATTATAACATATGTTTCCACACATAGGAACGCACAAGAAGCACAAAAGGCAGCATATAACCTAATGTGTGCTGAGAAACCATCCCCTGGAGATTCTTCTCTAAAGGGCAAGCTTGCATTTGCTACGATTTCTCAACATGTTGACATCGACTGTTAGGACTTTAAAAGAACTTTCTTTCATGCCCTTCCAACATGTGTGTTTACTCAGTATACGATTTTCCGGATAATAAATCGTTGAAATACATTATTTTTCAGGCCAGAAGGATCTATGAAGAACAAGCCCCCACAGGTCAAAAGAACAAAGAAAGGAACCCCCAAAAAGACATCTTAACCACCGCCATTAAGGTACCTGAGCTGAAGAGTACTCATCCATTGGACTTAGACACAGCGGGGCCAAAGTATCACTACTCTGCTTTTAATGACACTAACAGAGAGAGAAGAACCTTTGTTCAAAGCCAACAAAATAGTACTCCACCTGGTAGGCAAAATACTCACCCGACTCAAACAGTACTTGGATTCTAGGACTATCTGGGAATACATATTTCTTCAACCACAGGAGAAGAACAATCAAAGCCCAGGATCAGTTCCCAGGAAAATCCACATCATAGCTTTTCCAAGGAAATTAACCAATCACCCCCTCCTAGAACCAACAAGCAAGACACAATTCCTCCTCTTCCTCTTCCTTCCCCCTGCTCCTCCAAGATTCCAGGATAACAGCTCCCAGTACCAGGGTGGGAGGAGACCAAGTCATTCTTACAATAGCAGTTATCAGAGCAACCCCAACTACTCTAGAAGGCAGGGAAAAGAGCTCTCAATTGCAGCGACAGGTGAAACAATTGAAAGACTGAACTGATCGCATGATGAGGGCCTAATCGTCAAATTCTAGTGCTAATGGTTTCTTCAGTTCAAAGTGAATCAATGATTCAAAGTGTACAAGAACAGGAGGAAAATAAGCAAAGGATAATAGGGGTATGGAATAAAGAACATGCCAAGCCCTAGAGGAAGCTCATTTTCTGCCATGAAAAACCTCTGCGTGTTTGCTGAAAACCAGGCATAAAATGGGGGCATAGACAAGATGGCCAACGGAGAAGTCCCATTGACAACAGCTCTGATGACCTGTCCCTGATGGAATAGCTTGGTGGGTGTTCCCCAGTCTATGCTGGCATTTGGGGAGCCTTATGACTTAAGCTGGAAGGGATCCCACACCAAACAGACTTGGAGTAGACCCCAGACGTCAGCCCAATCATCAAGAGAGGAGGCCGAAGAGTAAGCCTGACCTCAAAATGGCAGCCGGGCCCGTTGCAAGTATCTGAAGAATCGCAACGTGGCATCGGAGAGGGGAACAGAGATCAGACTCTTCCCTTGGCTCACAGATCTCATAGTGGTGAGGCCCAAGAGGGAGGGGAGTTCCATGAGTGGGCCCAGGAGGTCGGGAGACAGGCACGGAAGGCCACTGTGCCCGATCATGAGATCTGAAGGGGTCCCTAGGTATACGGAAACCAGGCGAGTGGCAACACAGTGAGGGGAGATGATCCACAAGTCTGGGGGGGTGGGTATAAAATTGAACAGTGCCATGGAAACCTAACAGCAGAGGTGAAGGCATGGTCAATGGAACTCATTGCGCCCCCAGGTCTGATCTAAAACGCACCACTGTGGCAGCTCGAACAGGCTTGAAAGGACACAAGCAACTCCCAGTAAGTGTGTCAACAGCTAATGCCCCAATAACAGAAAGAATATGGAACGAGCCCTAAGCCTCCAGTCGTAGCACCCTTGGAGCCCAGCAGGTCCAGGCAAGTGGTACCCCTTCCTAGAAGGAGAAAGCCAAAGTGTGGGCCACGGTACCCAGCTCTGGCAGTCCCCAGCAGGAAGATCAAGGGGAAGCACCCTTAAACCTTCAAAAGGGAGGGGGGCCGTTACTGAATAAAGGGCCGAGGGGCAATAACTGACATCTCAGGCAGCAAGGCCAAATCGAACAAACCTACAAAGGCCCCCTTGATGAAGAACTTCATAAATACCAACCCCCTCTGGAGAAGGATGAGGAAGCAAGAAGCCTGCGGTGGAGGGGAGAGTGAATTGGATCCCCTGACAAAGGGTCTCCTAGCCTCTACGATATTGGACTTAAAGGACAATCTATCTCCCATTCTCAAGACAGAAGCCTCAGCAATCAAAACGGACCTCACCAAGGAAAACAATTGCAGAGAATAAGAGGGAGATTGGGGAGCTGGAGGATCAGGTATCAGATTGGGTGTCAGCCGAGAGATCGCCTTGTGTAACACCAGAACCTCCAAAATCAGTCAAGACATCCAGACCCTGAATGAGAATTTCAAAGCTCTACAGAAAAGATGTGGGGACTTAGAAAACCGGTCATGGAGAAAGAAACTGAGCATAAAATTCCTGAAAGAAGGGAATGAAGGTGGATATATCAAAGGATGCATTGTGGAGCTCTTCCAGAATATTCTTAGCGATCAATGGGGACCGCAGTGAAGATAGATAGAGTCCACAGGGTAGGCATAATGAGGGTTAAGTCCGATGGGCCCAGATATGTCCTGGTGAAACTGGAATCTGCATAAATTAATGAAAAAAAAAAGGATGGGATATTTACTCACATTTCGTCTGTATGAACATTATGAACAGCTGAACATTTTGAACAGATATCCCATTTGGTGCTATTATAGTGAACAAGGTAGTAGGGTTGCGGGGGTGTCCGCTGCACCATTGTTCACTATAATAACATTGGGGGATTGCGAGGGTGGCCCCTGCATCCTAAACAATAAAGTAAAAAAATAAAAATAAATGAGAGCCACCAGGGGGCGCGCGGATGAGCGCATCTTGAAATCATCCTCCGGTCCACCCCCGAAGCAAAATGGTCTTGAGCCCCCCTTTTATACACCCCCTGACCCAATCTAACTCTGGGGCCCATTGCTCTCCCAAGGTGAGGTACCTGGTGGCCGCTTTTCTAGTGACTCTGCAGCAGCAATTTCGAGAAACACTGTGAGAGGTGCAGAGTGGAGGAGGGTCATGGAAGACCCCAAGCAGGAGCTCCACCAGCACCTGACGTTGCCAGGCAAGGAGACCCGACCCAAGTGGGGGAGCCCCCCAAGTCCTGAGAGAGCAGAAAGGAGGCCCCCTGGCTGACACCCACCATCCCCCGGTACGGGACACAACCAGACTTTTTGCTGGGTGAGTGGAGCGCCCACCCTCCCCCCGCCCTGGCACAAGGATATCTCATGGAGGCAACGCCGCACCGTGCTTTGGGCGCGGGGAACTTGCCTGACTTGACCCTCGCTGGTGTTGCGGGCCTGGGGGCCCCTGTACTTGGTGGACCCTTGCCACCAACCCCAAGAGTGCCTGTGCACTGTGCCCGCATGCAGCCACTCCCCAGGTGCATGAAGCTGCACTGGGTGGGGGCCGCTGGAGCCAATCTTAACCTCGCCCTGAGTAATTGAGTTTTGGATGGGCCCCTGCTCTCTGCCCTTTTGCGGAGATCCAGGTCCTGAGACACTTTGGGTGACTCCTGCAGGGGAGGCTGTCTCCTTTCCTGCTGTGCCCCCACCCCGTTGTACTACACAGTGGGGAGTGTGGTACCCCCACCCCACCTGAACGCTGCAGAGCCCAGAAGGGGTGCAGTAGCTGGAAGGTCCAACCCAGCACCTCACATGGCCCTCTATTGCCTTGGGGACCAGGGACACCATACTGTCCCTGAAGGACATTATGTGGAACACAAGGAAATAAAGAAAACCTGCAGCCCTAATGGGGGAAGTGAGAGAGAGCCAAAACCTGGCACAACATTTAGCGATGGGTGTGATCACATAGTACCAGGGCACACACCACCTCTGGAACCGGGGCAAATAGAACTCTGGTGGGACCCCGGGCCTTCTGACCGGCCTAACTTTCCCTGGGTGGAACGGGGACCATCTGGCCATGTATGGACTGGAAGGCCTCCCTGCAACAGTTTCACTACTCACGAGTCCCTCCCTCAATGCTGCTGACTTGTGATAAAACCATGGCGACAGAAGCCACCGATCAGATGTCCACCAAATGAGACATAGCTTCCTTGTTGGAGGAAATAAGGGGCATGAGAACGGACACAAGGGGAAAGTTGGTTGAATTGAACCACAAGTGGACAATATGGATGACAGGCTACAAGTGGAGAACAACCAGTCCTCCCTAGACACTCTGGAGATGCAGATGGACATGAGAATATCAGAACTGGAGAGAGTCAAAGATAACTTTGAAGATGGATGACTTTGAAAACAGAGAAAGGAGAAATAATCTACGCTTCTTCGGGATGCTGGAACAGGAGGGTGAAACAGAGGGACCTCAGGAGAGCAATACACAAAGTGGCAAAAAGCCTGTTCGAGGAAGACTCAATAGACAAAGCCAGAATAGATAGAACCCACAGAGCTGGGGGGCAGCCAGGGGCCCAATGTCAGTGCTGGCACGCTTCCAGCACTATCCAAAGAAAATAAAGATCCTGGACAAGGCATGACAGAAAGGTGTGGTGAACCATGGAGAGGCAAAGATCACAGTCTTCCAAGACTTATCAACTTATACCCTGACGAAGCGCAGGGTGTGCAGCTCACTGACTGGCTAATGGCTAAATGAGAAGGTCATTTGCTATAGATGGGGCTTTCCTTTTTTGATTTCATTTGAAAATGATGGCTATATTTTATTTATTTATTTATTCACATTTGTTAAGCGCACAGCAGCCCGTGGGCATTGTGGCACTGGTTACAGTAGAGATTCATAACTTAGTTACAGTAGTCGTGTAAATGTATACAACATGCAGTAGCATTAAGGAGCTAGAGCAATAGGTGCGGTGGGCGAGCTGTGAGAAGTGCCCACCGTGTGCTAGCAGTTAATTGAAGAGTGTCGTATTTAGCTTTTTGCGGAAGGCATGGAGAGAGGTTTCAGCTTTGAGAGCTGTGGGTAGAGGGTTCCAGAGCTTGGGTGCCATGGGTATCAGGTAATAATATCACCATATGTATGGTCGCCGTAAATAATATCGCCGGGAAAATGTCGTGGCAATATTATTTAGGTGGCAGGGGCAAAAAAAAATGTTTACAAAAAAAAATACAAAATAAAAAATTTGGGGTTGCGGGGGTGTCCATGCAATAATGTCGCCACAAAAAACTGCCATTTTTCGGTGATATTTTTGCATGGCGAGATTTTTGTGGCGACATTATTACATGGAACCGTGCCAAGTAGGGGAATCCAATTCCTCCTGCCTTGGTCCTGGTAATTCGTGGTACTGTGAGTTGGTTGGTGTACTCTAGTCGAGTGGGTCTAGTGGATTGTGTTCTGGCTAGCGTGTCCGATAAGTAGGAGGGTGCGTTTAGGTTGATGCATTTGTGTGCGGTGGATAGAATCTTGAAAGTGATTCGGTCTTTAACTGGGAGCCAGTGAGCATTTTTTCTTGCTTGAGAAATGTGTTCTCTTTTACGAATGCAGAGAGCTGCTCTGAGGGAGTTGTTTTGCGTGGTTTGGAGTCTGGCTAGGTTTTTTTTGATGTACCCGCTAGGAGGGAGTTGCAATTGTCCAATTTGGCTCCTATGGTAGCTCTCGCAATGAAGAGGCAGTTATCTTTTGTTAGAAACACATTTATGGCATTGACCAGTTTGGTACTCAGAGCGGATGCCGATACAATGGCGCTAACTTACTCATCCATGGATAGTGTAGCATCAATGTGGACTCCTATCGTTTTAACTGAGGATAGGACTGGGATGACACAGTTGTCAAGGCAAAAATTTTGATAAATCGGACCCAATTTGGCTGGCGTGGGTTTTTGACCGAGGATGAGGATTTCAGTTTTATCCCCGTTGAGGCATTGGTGGCCATCCAGGCTTGGATAGTGGAATATATTTGTTGAAGGGTAGAAGCATCTTGGAGATAGTTCCCGGTGAGGGGAAGGAGCACTTGGGTATCATCAGCATAGTTTGTGTATGTGATCCCAAGTGCATCCAATTTATCAAAGAGGGGCTTAGTAAATAGATTGTAAAGTGTTGGTGCCGTACAAGATCCCTGGGAGACACCACAATGTATGACAGTTGGTTCAGCATTTGCTATATTTGAGAATATCTTCATGGCTCTGCCTTCTAGGAAGGAAGTGATCCATGTTGTTGCGTGCTTGGAGAAGTGCGCTGCATTCATGAGGTGGTTAGTGAGGGTGTTATGGTCCACGAGATCAAACGCTGCTGAGAGATCTAAGAGCAGGAGTAAGGCAGGCTTACCCATGTCGAGGATGGAGGTGATTTGGTTTCTGAGATCTAGTAAGGCGGTTTCCGGTCCGTGTCCTTTGCGGAACCCTGATTGTCTCTTTCCAAGGATAGAGTTGGTTTTGAGGTACAGTTGGATTTGCCTATGGGCAGCCTTATCTAATATTTTGAGAAGAAATGGGACGGTTGTGATTGGTCTGTAATTATTAGGTTGAGAGGGGTCTAAAGTAGGTTTTTTTAGGTGTGGACGTACCCAAGCCTCTTTGAGGCACTTGGGGACTATACCTGTTTTGAATGAGGTGTTTATGAATGCGGTAATTAGAGGAGCGAGTTGCTCAGCGCATTCTTTAATGATTTTGAGGGGCCATACATCGCCCTTGCATAGTAATGGTTTGAGATGTTTAAGGATGTTTATGACATCTACCTCTGTTATTTCCGAGAAGGAGAATTTAGGAGGGCTGTTACCTGTATGGTTGTGGTGGGTTTGCTTCTGGTGCTTCTGTTTAGGTAAGGCTTTGTAATGGTCAGAGATTTTGTTTTGGAGGTGGTCTATTTTTTTTAGCATGGCAGCTTGTATGCTGGAGCACCAGGCTTCATCTTTAATGATTTTGTCAGTGCATTTGGGGGGTACTGTTAGTTCTTTAAAGATGGTAAAGAGTTCTTTAGAATGCGAATTGGCCGAGGAGATTCTGTTGTTGTATGATTCTGATTTAGCTTTAAATCTGGAATCTTTTTTGCGATGGTTCGGAAGATATCTTTAGTGGTGTCACAGGGGTTGGCCTGCCAATTTTTTAGCGCCTGTCATTTGGAGTTGCGTAGATTTAGGAGCTCTTCTGTGAACCATGAATTGGAGTGGAATGATTTTTTTTCTTTTTTGTTTTCTAATGGGGCGATTGTGTTGATGGCGTTAGTTAATGTGTCTCTGAATAATTCCGCTAGTGTGACTGGATCAGGTGAGAATGGTGGTGCTAGGCATGGGAGATTGAGATAGGCACTGATGTTTTCAGCAGTGAGTTTTTTAGCGCTTCTGGCTGCTGTCGCCGGTGCTGGTATTATGGGCTTGGGGCATGGGGTTATGGGAATGGTAAATTGCGGACGGTTGTGGTCTGTCCATGGGAGGGCTGTATTGGAGACCATGTTTGTGTCACAGTTGTGGTCTATAATCCAATCTAAGATGTAACCTTTGCATGTGTGTGTGAAGTGACTTTCTGAATGAAGTTAAGGTCATTAAGGTCCTTTGTGAAAGATGTGGCAGTTTTGTCGTTGGCGTCGTTGAAGCCTAGATTGATGTCACCTAAGAGTAGCGTTTTAGTAGATTTTTTGAGGTTGTTTCCTACAAGGTGGGAAACTTGTCATATGAAGTCTGATGGAGTTCCTGGTGGGCGGTAAACCACATGTAGATTTATGGTACTATTTGGTGATAGGGCTATTTTGGTGGATAGGATGTCTACCTTTCCTTCTCCCTGGTGGGGTATATGTCTAATAGAAATGCAATCTTTGAATATTAGGGCTACTCCTCTGCCTGTTTTGGCTAACCTGTCCTGTCTGAGGATAGAGTATCCTTTGGGCAGTGCGATAGTGACGGCTGGGCTGGAGTCTCGTGGAGCCAGGTTTCGGTGATGGCAATTATGTCTAGGTCTTGGCTGGTGATAAGATCATTGACCTCTAGCGCATGGGCATTAAGGGAGCGGGCATTGAGTAGGGCGCATTTGCAGAGAAGGGGTTGGTTGTTACTTTTTGTAGGCTTTGTGGTTTCTGATTTAAGAGACGAGAAGGATTGATTAGTGTTCTTGTGGATGGGAGCCAGGTGGAGCACCTTCGTGCTGCTAGTGCTAGTGTTAGTTGGGCAGAGGTGACTGGTGTTAGCACTACGGATGGTCCTGGATCCTAAGTGCTTATTTCTGAGTGAGATGGAGGAGGGACTGGTGGCAAGTTTCATGGGGTGAGTGTGGTTCCTGAGTCTGTGTAGTCTGAAGTGCAGCATGTGGGGCACTCCTGAAGCAGCAGTGGGGTTCGTAGCTGCGAGCGTGGTGAAGGGAATAGGTATGAGGTCCATGGTGTAGGAGTTAAGGCTGCTGTTGTACGCCTGGGTGTCTAGACCTGGCCTGTGATCACGTGTGAGTACGGTGCCTAGTATGCATATGAGTATAGGCAGAGTGTACATGTTGGATGGGCGTGGAAATATAGACTGGCGTTGTTTCCCTAGGGCAGTAATAACCTGAAGATGCTGTTAGCAATGTGTGCACTCTGCTATCACAAGGGCTGAGAAACAGTGGTGGCAGTGCAATCACTAGAGGCTAAAGAGGTTATCAACACCTGTCAATACGGTCGTGGTCACATCTCTTGCGCTAGACAGTTGCAGAGATGTGGCATAGTGAGTACCTGGGAGCAAGCTCTCACCGATAAGCTAGAAATGCAATATACAGGTGTCTGAGTACGATTTAAACATTTAGGAGCACCTGGATTCGATGTTCACAGAGTGACCTAGAAATGCATATTAACTTGTATAGCTTCAGTATCTCAGTGCAGGCTAGAAAGCAGGTATTTGAGTACGATTTCAAACTGAGAGGTCAGCTATAATCAACTTTTACAGAAAAACTACCAATGGAATAGCGGGTCGCATACATTTAATTGTTACAATGTAAGCTACGACTGCGATATGCAAGTGGCTGAACCCACTTTTTACCGGCATTTCATTAGTAGGCAGTTTAATACGGTAGTACACAACGGTGCATGTAGTACAATACTACGCGTAATGAGGCAGAGAGCATGGTGTGCCCAGAGACGTGGCTCTGCCTGAGAGCAGCATGGGTTAGTGCGCAGTCTCGAATGAGTTGGTAGGTTAGGGGTGGGCATAGCGCTGATAGGTATTTAGAGGTAGCAGGGACAACGTTATATGCAACTTCAGAAGTAAATGGTATTGGAGAAATGCTTGCTTACTTACATGGAGGGGGTAGTTGGAGCAGCGTGTCTGGCTGATGGTCTGTACGGCTCAGGACAGGCTGGAACAGGCAGTGGCCTTACGATCGGGGGCCTTTCGGGAGGAGGGCTGGCTCACGCCTCCGGTGCGTGGTTGGCTGCTTTAGGTACAGCTGCAGCCAATCACGAACGCTGTGGTCATTCTAGGCCATTTTCGGAGTATCGTGGGTGCAGGGCGGCCATATTTGAATGGAGGGCTTCCTCGTGTCCAGCGATGGCAGCAGATTAAAAGCACTTTTTCCTGATGATGTGTTTACGAGTTCTTTCCGAATCCTCTGCGTTAGTTGGATCGAGTGATGAATTGCGCTGCCCTTGGAATTGCAGATGAAGTTACAACGCCGATAGCGCGCGCAGAACTCTTCCTCCTTAATACATCTGGGGGTCGTGGGTAGTCAGATTACCTACTTGGTGAAACAGATGGGTGCAGAGATGCTCGCAGCTCTGGCTGCATGAGGAACTCCTGCTCCGTCTTTGGCCTCCTTCTGCTCAGGCTGGGACAGGCAGTGGCTATAAGTACCAATTGATCACTGAAGACGACATACAAAGGGTCACAGAGGAATTGGTGGGGGTCCAACCAAACCAAGGAAGAGCAGTGGCGCATCAAACTGTCAAACAAATGTTGCATGCCAGACTCACGCAAGTCCAGAAAGTTCACCACTCCCCTAAAGGGAACTTCCTGATCACTGAAGGGATTTGTTGTGTCTGTTTTTTGTTCATTCCCTAAAATACCCTCGATTTCTTGCAGAGGGACGGTGGCCATCCCCTGACGGGGACATCCCATCATGGGGTCGAAGTCAGGGTTGCCTGATCTTGTGGGTGGGGATGGTATTAAAGACGATGTTGCTCCAAGGGGAAAAAGGAAAAAGGGCGGTAACCAATACTAATGAGGAGCGGGGGGAGTGGAGTGGGGGTCCAGAACGTGGGGAGGGGGTATGCTACTAAGCATGGGAAAGGTATGGAGGGGGAGTGTTGGGGTTTGAGTTTGTCACGGGAAAGGTGAAAAGGTTAAGATAGAGATTTTTCAATAATTGTTTTTCCAATAAGAGGGTGTTGATCCCAGTTATAGGTAGGAGGGGGCCCAGAAGTCGAGAGGAGTCATTGCAAATGGGTGATGTAAATAACTCACTGTGACAACACTAAAGACAGACACAAGTGATCACAGTTCAAGGGTGTTTATTGCACTTTAAATGCAGGGTGGAAAAATGCCTAACCTAAACCTAAATCTAAGATGGGAGCAAGCTTCGACCATCAAATGAAAAATAAGGCAGTCCTAGTGGCATTGTGTCAAAATAAAAGGGCCTATACTAAGAAAAAAACACCTATTGCCAATTCCTTACAACTAATCACAGAAAGAGTGTGGGATAGGGTATCAAAATAAAGGAAACAGTGTTCAAATAATAAGTCAGGATGTGATTGCCTCAAGGTCTCCCTTCCCCACGTTTTTAGCATGGGACAAGGTAGGAATTTGGAGCACAGCACACGCTCGAGCCTTCCCAACACAAGTTAACAGTTCTGTATCAGCTATCAGGTTCTTCAATGCTTAAGTCTCTTTATAAAGAAAAGTCTCTTGCCATCAAGGCCTGATACTCTAAACAAACAATCACAAAGTTCTGTTCCACGAATACTTTGGGTGATGGCTTCACCCTTGGGTCCCCCTCTTCTGGGCGCTGACCCCTCAGACATATGAAACGCTTGTGTATAGGTGTGTTATAAATGCCATATCATATTATATCATTCAACAAATTAACAAGACAGTTCCTTTCTCAGTGAACTTTGGGTGGTAACCTTCCACCCCTGGATCTCCATCGGCCGGGTTCGGACCCCAGAAGACAAGGGGGGGCACTCCCCTTCCCATTATCTTGCAATGCTTCTCGCTTTGACAAATCTGAATGGCCCTCATTACGACCCTGGCAGTAAGTGAAAAAAGATGCCGGTAAAGAAGTACCGGCATTGCTTACCGCTAGGTCCGATTATGACCCAAGATAAAGCTATTAGCGGCACCGTAAACAACAATGCCGTTAAAAGCGGCAAGGGCGCGGGCACGCGACACCCATTCCGTAAATACCGCCATGGCGCTAAGTAGGTAACATCACGAGTCAAGCAGACACGGAAATAACACCATTGTGAAGGCCGTAAAGTACCTTACTGCCATGGTGCTAATACCGCCATTGCGGACCAACCGTTAATGGCCATGTGCAGTGTCCCCAGCTGCCACAGGTGCACACAATCAGCACAGGTGCAGTCAATACCGACTGGGCAAGCACAAAAGGAGCACACCCCACCCCTTCCCACACACAGTTACACTCCACAATGATTCCAATACAATGCAACTACAAGAAGTACAACAACAGGCAGCACAGAGGAGACGCAGGAGGAGAAGGAGGGCAAGGCAGGGCCAGCATGCCCCACCAGCACAGCCAGTGCCACCACGCAGACAGCCCCCAATTCCATGCATCAGAGCCAGTCCACTCAACCTAACCACAGGGCAGATCCACACCCTGTACCGCCTGCACCGGGACACCCGCACCACCACTGTGGACATGATACATGACGACATTGTTAGCCTCATTGAAACACGCACCGCCATCCCACCCCTACTGAAGGTAGTGTCTGTGCTCCACTTCCTGGCCACAGACACCTACCAACACACAGTGGGCCAACAGCATGGCATTACACAAACATAATTCTCACTTCCGTTGAACCAAGTGCGTGATGCCCTCCTCCAGCACACAGATGGACACATTTCCTTACCACGGGTTGCCCAGGAGGTCTCAAACACCACAGTGGGTTTCCATTCACTGGATGGCATACCTGGTTGCATTGGCGCCATCGACTGCAGCCATGTTGAATTGGTGGTCCCACATGCCATGGAGGTAGTGTACCGCAACAGTAAGCAATAACACTCAATCAACGTGCAAATGGTATGTGACTCAAACAAGGACATCACACATGCCTGTGCTCGATTCCCCGGATCAACCCATGAATCATTGGTCCTGCGCAACTCCAGGATTCAGGCTACATGGAGCGACATGCAGGGCAGAGACCTTGGCTTCTCGGTGAGTCGCATGTTAGGCTCATGGAAATGTGATGTGAGTAGGTGATTGAGGCATAGATGCATACTTCACCTGGCTGAGATTGGGGGGGGGGATGCAAACATAACCTAGCTGCGAGTGCCAGTGGACATGGAGGGAGCTCACACCCCAAAATCCACCCACACTGGACCTGACACCTGACCACATAAAGCAAGATACAAGCAGCTCCACCATGCGAATGAGACGGTGTCCCTACCATCCCACAGACATCTGCATGTGCACTGTACCAAATCTGACCGCATCCCCCACAACGAAATGCAGCTACAATCAACAACCATAGCCAATACAAAGCACAAAACACCTTGAACTGAAAGGCCAGTCCCCCATTACCGCGTACAAAGGTGTCACATGAGGGTCAAATACATCAATACACCGCTACACTGACACAGAGGCCCAACTAAATTGCATGACACCATTTGTTGTGCGTAGTGAGAGCGTCATGAGGCTGACATCAGCGTTGCCAGGATGACATCTTACAAATAAGTGGACATCTGCAAGAACACAGAAACAACGGATGTGCACTAACACAGTGCATGTGCAATCACAAGGAACTGGATCCCCCCCGCTCACATCAATCAATGACATGCAAAACAGTCCATGAGAGGAATACACACATAGCAGTCTCATCGTGTTACTCCATCCATGCATGGAAATTGAGTACAGATGAAGAAACAAATGCATGCCATGGTATCACTTAATGAGGTCAAACATGATGAGATAACTTACACATACATTGTTGCCCACATGCAGGTGATGCAGGATATCCCTTGAAGCGGTGGCACCTTACTCCAGTCCGAAACCCACAGAACAGGCACGAGGAGGACTATAATCGTGCCTATACAAGAACCCGTGTGCTGACTGAGCAGACATATGGCCTCTAGAGGGCACGGTTTCGCGGCCTCACCAGGTCTTGTGGGGCACTCCTGTACCGCCATGAGAAGTTGGCTAAGATTGTCATGGCATGTGTCATGCTGCACAATATGTGCATCAGACGGAATGTGCCCCAGCCCCGGACGCAGAACTGCAACCACCTGACGAAGAGGATGGGGAGGGTGGGGATGGGGCAGCACCTCAGGGAGGAAGCGATGCACAGGAGGGACGTGACATGCGTCGGACTCTGTTCAACCAATTCTTCTAAAACACATGGATGGGGGGTGTCACATGGAGATGGCACTTGGGGCACTGGGTGTGTCTGGGACATGCACACTGTGGACTGTTCAGCAATAAAACACACGTATGCAATGATGAATGTCCATACAAGTGATTTGTGCAGAACCAAAATGTGTATTGAAATAGTAATTCTAAGTGAACACATCCACTCCCCCCTCCCCCCTCAACACCCCAACACACCCACTCCCCCCTTCTCCCTCAACTCCCCAACACACCCACGCCCCCCTCCCCCCTCAACTCCACAACACACCCACTCCCCCCTCCCCCCTCAACTCCCCATAACATGGTGTGGATGTCTGTGCTCAAGTGCATCATGTGGGATCGTTCCACAGGGCGGCCTCTATTGGCACCCCCCTCTCCCGGCACCCGGTGCACCCCTGTCTGTACGCCGCAGGTTCCTGCCCGATCTGCGGATGGGGCTGGTTCGGGTAGAACTGGCAGCCGAGGAGGAACTGGGCTGCTCACAAGGACGCATGTCCCTCATAGTTTGGACAAGCTCCGAAAGTATGTGCCGCACCGCGGCCAGTTTAGCACAAATATCCTTGGAGGTGGACTCTATGGCAGCCTTTACAGTTTCAGCACATTCGCGCATTTCCCCCCTTGCACTGGCGCATTCTGCGACATGCTGTGTCAAGAGGGAGGGCAGTTGTTGTTGCCGCGTGATCATTTCATGCATCGACTCCTGGGTTTTTTGGCCTGTGGATGATGCTACTGGCATGTCCATTGTGCTGCTCCCCTCCTGCACATCTGCCACTGGGCATGGAGTGGCCGGCCAAGAGTTATCAGGAGATTGCCCCTGTATGCCATCGTCATGCTGGCTGCATGGGGACAGGTAGGGGGAATGAAGGGGGGCAGTGGGGGGACCCACGACAACATCCACTTCCCCTTCATCATTGTCTGAGTTAGCTGCGGTGGCAGCAGTCTCACCAATCGTGCTGCTTCCTGCAGACCCAGTTCCTTCAGTAGACACCACTGGGCCGATGGTTGTCGTTGGTGGTGCCGTAGTGCTTGACTTGCTACACATCAGTGCCGTGGCCTGTGATGTGCTTGTAGATTTTGGCTGCTGTGGGGGTTTGCTTTTTGCACCAGGGGTGGAGGGACGGTGTTTTGGGTCTTCGGCCTGGGCTTCTTGGCAGGTGTAGTGTCAGTGTCTTCGTCGGCACTGTCCGAATGAGAGCCTGTGGTGGACCAAAGGAGGGAAAGGGTTAGTGATGGGTCTGCGGACATTGAGCAGGCATTGTGATGGCTGCATTCGTTTTGATTACTAGATGGTGCACATTGGTGGCAGTGACATACAGGTTGTCTCCCTCTTAGGTGATAGAAGCATGGAGGCTTGTGGGTGGCTACAGAAAGGGTGTGCATAATGCATGTGTACAAGGTTGAGGTCAGCACTGCCTGTAGGCAGTCTTCTGCTAATGTGTCATGTTGACCCTGTTAGGCATCATTGCAATTCCCAAAAATCTGGACTTCAGTGAGTTTGGCATGGCTGGATTTAAGGCACCTACCTGCGTCGCCTGATGTCGGGGCTCCTCTCTCCATATCTCCGACCCCCTCTATGCTCTCTGTGCCTATGGTTGCGGCACATATCTCCTCCCATGGCTGCAGTTTGATGGGCGACTCAGCTCCTCCGCCAGTCGCCATGCCCAGATTTCTATTCGCTGCCAGTATACTCCTGATGTGGAGACGTAGATCGTCCCACCTTTTTCTGCACTGTCGGGCATTGCGGGGTGTTGTGCCGACTGCACTGACCCTCTGGGCTACCATGGCCCATATGGCCTTCTTTCTCATAATCGCCGGTCTGGTCATCTCTGTTGAGAAGACTACATCGGCATGCTCTTGTAGGGTTTCAGCCAACATATTTAACTCCTCCCTAGAAAAGCGCTCCTGCCGCAGCCGATCTCTGGTTTTTTCAGAACCTTAGGCATTCTGATGAGTAATGGGTGTAGGAGAAGGTTTGTGGAGGTTGTGGGGGTCAGGTGTCCACTGCTTGAAGAGGATGGCAATGGATTGTGTTTTTAAAGATGGCCGCCGTGCTCTTTCCCGTTCCTGTGCGGTGACGCAACTTCCGGATCCGCTTATTTGCAGTCACCTCTAATTGCGGTTCCCGCTATTGTCGATAGCTAGGGTGGCAGAGGTGCTATTTGCACAGCATACAATGCTGGTAAGTGGGGTTTTAAGGACTTTAGTGGCATGGCGGTGATTACATTACCGGCATGGCACAATGCTCGTGCCCGAGAAGTCGTAATGTGCCGCTTTTAGCAGTATCTGGCCAGCACGGACACGTTCATTGCGCCATGCCGGTAATGACAGTTACTTACCGCCAGGGTCGTAATGAGGGCCAATGTCTTTTTAAACAGGTTTTCGGCCTTTGCCCCAGGTTGTCGGCTTCCCTCTGCCGGGTTCACTCTCGCTGACATTTGGTGATCGGCTTCCCTCTGCCAGGTTCACTCTCGACACCTTTTGTAAAACACTGTTCAGGTACTTATCTACACCATGCGGGATTCACTTCCCTTAGTTTTTATAATTCTTTGTTGGTCAAAGCCTTTTGATGGTACAGAGGATTTTGCAAGACCCCTCTATGACTACTTTGACCGTGTTTCGCCTCTTCCCAAGGCCTTCTCGTTATGGTAGTCTTTACCGTTGGGTAATCGCTCAGAGTTTCCAGCGTGAACACCCACATGGTGTCTGACTCCTCTGTATCTGGGTTTCCCCCTCCTGTTAATAGTACCCTTTTGCTTTTCAAAGTTCAATTTAGCCTTCGGCTACTTTTCATTCAACACATTTCGGCTTCTTATCGACACTCCCCTCTGTGAAACTAGAAAACAATGGTGCACTGTGTTACTGAGATGCATCTGAGAAACTACAGCAAAATTGCTATGCTATGGGACAAACAAACAAACCATGAAAAGATACACAAAATAAGACACAAAATGAAACACAGAGAACCACAAAGAAACACAGTAATTGGTTCAATTTATAACATAATACACTTTATTCATGCCTTGCATTGCATGACACTAATCACAGCAAACTAATACATAACCAAGCAAATCAGCACTCCTCTAAGCATAAGTGCAAATAGCCCAGCCCCTCCGGCTTCTCATAACAATGCTCTCAGACCAGCTGAGCCTAATCCTACTGCATCTCTCTCTAGCATTAGAAAATAGCAAAACCCCAAAATAGCATTTCTCTGTCCCCACACAGCCAGCTCTCTGTGTTCCTAATGAGACAGCTCCTGTCCCCACACACATCAGACTCTATTCCCCTCTAATCTGATGAATGGCGATCTCCTTCTACCACCTCCCACTGTCAGCCTGCAAGACACAAAGGGCCTGAGACCCCTCCGAGTGTCCCCTCATGCAGTGTGCTTACAGTGTCTCCCTGCAGTATCCTAAAGCCTAACAGGTCAGCTACTGTTTATATATTTCAGTGTAGCAAATGGCAGTGTGCGTAATACATACAATTTTGCCAGCATAGCATTTCTCTTGAAAGACAGCATGTCTATCTATGTGCATGAACATAGTTCACAGTGACATTTCTACATTATAAGGACAGGACATTGTATCGTTAATATTACACAAGACAGCAGTCTCGTCTGCAAATTCCTAAGCAAAGCATTCTCTTGCTCAGCTCTGCAGTCAGCCAAGGTTGTCTACTGCTTGTCTGCCAAAGAGTTACTGTCTGCCAAAGACTCAAGAATGTTATCAAAACAATTCACACTGTGCAACAACAATCCTTCGCGCACAGCACAGCTGATTCAGAATGGGACAGAGAGAGAGCAGCCTTCTCTAGCTCCTAAAAGCACTGCTAAGCACTACTAAAATGACATAATGCACATACAAATGCACGGCTGCAAGCAAACATGGAGTAAGCAAAGATGGAACCATTATAGCTTAAGCAAACCCATTGTGTAAATATGGCCTATTTCTAGTGAAATGCATACATGACTACATGATCAATGGATGATTTAATAGATGCTTTACTCATATGATAACTACCATAGAAATATGTAGACTACAAACTATCCTTTTATCATTCTGATAATTCATCCCAGGAATACCTATACCTAGACAGATAGTTTCAGTGTGATCAAAACATGGCATACGAAAACAAATAATATAGCTAGCTTCTCAAACATTCTAAGACAATAACATGGATATTTCAATGGTGCCACTGGGACAGAAATAGTCACAATCTATCAGTGGTGTTCTGGCAAAACCAAGCAAATCTATCATAAAATTCATAGATGACAAGCGTGTTAGATCAGATGAAAACATGCACATGGCAAACTAAGCAGGTTCTAGCATTCAAATAAGCAGACAGATTTCTAATGGTCACTACAAGCAAATAGCAATGCAAAAACTGTCAAAATGTGGTGTATAGCAAAGAGCAAAATATCAGGATTTCAGGATCTCATCCTGGTGTTCAAAATGCATAACCATCAAGCATGTGTATTCAAATGTGTGAAATCAAAGCATAGCAAATCAAACATAGGTAAATCAAAGCATGTGTTCTGTGGACATAGGCCAATCAATTTCACAGCTATCTCTAAGTTGCACATATCATACTAATTCCCTCTTGCCCAGAAGAGACATGCCAGAAAATGTCCAGTCATTAGCAAGTGACAAGTGTCGCAAACAGTGGTCTGCTCATGGACCCAGTTTTTTCCAGTCCATGGCAAACTGCATGTCAGTCTGTGTGTATGTGTGTCCTCACATCTGCGCAAAACATAAAATAGCGCAGTATAGTTCCAGTGTAGTTCCAGCAAGTGGACAGTCTTCAGTGACTATCATGGAGCCTCACTGACATAGGCTCATTCACAAAAGATAATTCATGCTTACTGCTCACTGCATTGCAAGCAGGCATCTTCGAGCAAAACAAATACGTTGGTTTCTTGTGGGTGCAAAACAGATTCAATGCTGCAATCTGTAATCTGGCACTTTCCTCAACCTCACCTTCAATCCAAAAACTCTCCTTATTCTATCCTCTGATACTGATGTATGAGCTGCACTCTCGCTCAGAGTGTTGTCTTAGAACAATGCAGAGGGCAACTTTCAAATTGCAATGACCTCATGCTTGTCCACACATGGGCCAAATCAAAACAAGCACCAGGAATACATGTCAAGGCCTATCTCTCAGGGCCCATACATACCTGCATTCCCTAGGCCTCACCCTCTCAACCCCTCGTTAGGGTTAAAGGTAAGGCATCAAATGTGTCTCAATTCTTCTGTCGCTGCAAATGCAAACAGCTCGCAAAACGACATGTGGCAAAGATGCAAAGATGTCGATTCGAAAACATCAGGGCAAAACACATCTCTGTGTGAGGATTCCTCAAGGCAAATCTGGCAGCCTGGAAATCAGCCAGCAATCAAGCTTCTCCTGCGTACATTCTCAGGGCAGAACCGATATCATGTTCACACCCCAAGGCCTCAAGTGGCATTCCGCAGAATTCTTGCTGCTTTTCGGCAACCTCATGGAACGTGTGCTCAATGTCAGGTCGTCAAGTTGGAATGCAGTCAGAGTCACTCAGGCAAAATCTCTGGACAGGTCAATCCAGGGGTCAACAGCAAGTCGTCATGCGTAGGCAGTCTTCCCAGCATCAGATGTCACTCGAAACCAAAAAGAAAGAAAGTGCATTATCAGTGTTTTCAGCTGATATCGAGCTGTATTCAAACAAAAGCAAATCCTATTAGTCTCTCATTGCACTACTGCATAAACTAGGCAAAAACGGTGGCTGCCTCTCAGACAGCAATGCTAAAATCTCAATGTCTGCCCATCATTCATTGTATACAAAGGTCTGTATCTCCAGCTGTTGTCAACTCTGTGAAGCATTTTCCCTTCACGTTCTCTGCACACTTCTGTCTTTCAAGAATGTAAACAGAACAAATTCCTTCACATAATTCGAAAACTCCAAGATTTCAAACCACTCTGTGTCGAACTGCAATGTAACAAAAACATCTATAGCCATCCTCGTCGCCTCTTTCAACAAAAAGAAGCCACCACGACTTCCTTCATGTTGAAGTCATTCATCAAAACCCAGTGTCCTGCATTTGCATTTCCATTCAGTAAACAAACCATGCCCTCCTGGCATACTTCACAACAGCAGTCTGCTAGCAATGTCGTGCAATGTTGTGGCAATTCTAATCTATCATCCTGCATGCCTCTATAAATGCCAGTACTCTCAGTGTTTCTCTGAGGCATTCTAGCAAGGCTCAATGCATTCTGCACACCAAAGCATGTCTGTGCACAATTTGTGCTCAATTTCAATTTGTCTTCTAAGTAAATCCCAAATCTGTCAGCTTCCCCATTAGCTCGCAAATTGGCTCCATTACAATTAATATCAAATATACTCACTACCCCACTTCTCCCCATCAAATCAGAATGCAATGTAAAGTGTTGCTGTGCAGAAGCATTTCTCTCTAGATTCTCTCCACAATGGGATGTCTGCAAGTAACATTCTACAAAGGGACCCTCAATGGATACTATTCCTGGCATAGGGCATATCTCTGGCATACATGCACTATCTACTAAAAAATCAGTCGCCCTGCTGACATGGCATCATCTAGAACCACTGACCTGTCAATGGAACATGACTGTGTCACACTTTCTCGTGACATAACACTTAACATACTCGAGTTTCCCTATGTAACTGCTTCTCCTCATGGGCCACTCCTGTCTCATGCACTTGGACTCTCTCGTGCTCGGAATCTGGGACTTGTTCCCAATTCTCTAACATATTCTCAAGTCGATCCCTTATTGCTCTAAGGCAGGGGTGCACAACTGATTTTGACAGAGGGCCGAAAGTACCTTACATGAGGGCTATAGTGGGCCGAAAAGTAAATGTGGGCGGGGCGGTAGGCGGGGCGTGGTAGGAGGCTTTTTAAACCCCCAATTTGTACTAAACACATGGAAAAAGAATGTTTTTGAGTGGTAACGATTTTTATTTGCATTTCAAACTTACATTTTGTACTACACATTTTCCATTGTTATAATTTATTTCTATTTAGTTATTGTATCTCGCCTGTTTAATTAACTTATATATATTGTATTGACCCTAGATTGGACATGCCGTCATTTTGGACTGCTACAGTTTGCTATTTGGGTTGCCCAAGAGGAGTATGGCCTTCGTTGAGTCAGGTTTCCTCAAAAAGCCAAAGATGAACATCTCCTAACTGTGCCTGTTTTAGCTTTATTATTGGGTTCACTCTTGGAGTGCAACACTATGCCCCATGGCCCCCTCACCCCCAACCAAACACTATGCCCCATGTCCCTCACCCCCAACCAAACACTATGCCCCATGGCCCCCTTACACCCAACCAAACACAATGCCCTATGGCCCCCTCACCCCCAACCAAACACTATGCCCCATGGCCCCCTCACCCCCAACCAAACACTATGCCCCATTTCCCTCACCCCCAACCAAACACAATGCCCCATGGCCCCCTCACCCCCAACCAAACACTATGCCCCATGGCCCCCTCACCCCCAACCAAACACTATGCCCCATGTCCCTCACCCCCAACCAAACACTATGCCCCATGGCCCCCATACACCCAACCAAACATTATGCCCCATGTTCCTCACCCCCAACCAAACACAATGGCCCATGTCCCTCACCCCCAACCAAACACTATGCCCCATGGCCCCCTTACACCCAACCAAACATTATGCCCCATGTCACCCTCACCCCCAACCAAACACTATGCCCCATGACCCCCTCACCCCCAACCAAACACTATGCCCCATGTCCCTCACCCCCAACCAAACACAATGCCCTATGGCCCCCTCACCCCCAACCAAACGCTATGCCCCATGGCCCCCTCACCCCCAACCAAATACTATGCCCCATGGCCCCCTTACACCCAACCAAACATTATGCCCCATGTCACTCTCACCCCCAACCAAACACCATGCCCCATGGCCCCCTGACCCCCAACCAAACACTATGCCCCATGGCCCCCTCACCCCCAACCAAACACTATGCCCCAGGGCCCCCTTATCCCCAACCAAACACTATGCCCCATGGCCCCTTCACCCCAACCAAACACTATGCCCCCATGGCCCCCTCCACCCAACCAAACCGCCCAGCCCCCAAATCAGCACACACAAACCAGCACCAATACAGACCCGAACCCCCACCCCCAACTCAGCACACACACAAACATGCACCCATAAAGACCCAAACCTCCCCACCCCCCAACTCCAAACCCCCCACCCCCCAACTCAGCACACACACTCTCAAGCATGCACCCATACAGACCCGAACCCCCCACCCCCCAACTCAGCACACAAACATGCACCCATAAAGACCCGAACCCCCACCCCCCAACTCCAAACCCCCCACCCCCAACTCAGCACACACACTCTCAAGCATGCACCCATACAGACCCGAACCCCCCACCCCCAACTCAGCACACACACAAACATGCACCCATAAAGACCCGAACCCCCACCCCCCAACTCCAAACCCCCACCCCCCAACTCAGCACACACTCTCAAGCATGCACCCATACAGACCCGAACCCCCCACCCCCCAACTCAGCACACACAGAAACATGCACCCATACAGACCCGAACCCCCCACCCCCCCAAATCAGCACACTCTCAAACAAGCACCCATACAGACCCAAACCCCCACCCCCCAACTCAGCACAAACACAAACATGCACCCATAAAGACCCGAACCCCCCAGTCCCCCAACTCCAAACCCCCACCCCCCAACTCAGCACTCACACTCTCAAGCATGCACCCATACAGACCCGAACCCCCCGCCCCCCAACTCAGCACACACACAAACATGCACCCATACAGACCCGAACCCCCACCCCCCAACTCAGCACACAAAAAACATTAAAATCCAAACATTCATACACATCCGACACCCCCCCACCGCATCTCAACACACACACAAAAACATTAAAATCCAAACATTCATACACATCCGACACCCCCCACCCCGCATCTCAACATACACACAAAAAACATTAAAATCCAAACATTCATACACATCCGACACCCCCCCAACCCCCGCATCTCAACATACACACAAAAAACATTAAAATCCCAACATTCATACACATCCGACACACATCCGACACCCCCCCCACCGCCGCATCTCAACATACACACAAAAAACATTCAAATCCAAACATTCATACACATCCGACAACCCCCCAACCCCTGCATCTCAACATACACACAAAAAACATTAAAATCCCAACATTCATACACATCCGACACACATTCGACACCCCCCCACCGCCTCATCTCAACATACATACAAAATACATTCAAATCTAAACATTCATACACATCCGACACACCCGCCCCACCCTCGCATCTCAACATAAACACAAAATACATTCAAATCCAAACATTCATACACATCCGACACACATCCGACACCCCCCACCCCCGCATCTCAACATACACAAAAAATACATTCAAATCCAAACATTCATACACATCCGACACCCTCCCACCCCCGCATCTCAACATACACACAAAATACATTCAAATCCAAACATTCATACACATCCGACACACCCCCCCACCCCCGCATCTCAACATACACACAAAATACATTCAAATCAAAACATTCATACACATCCGACACCCCCTCCACCCCCGCATCTCAACATACATACAAAATACATTCAAATCCAAACATTCATACACATCCGACACACCCCTCCACCCCCGCATCTCAACATACACACAAAATACATTCAAATCCAAACATTCATACACATCCGACACACACCCCCATCCCCCCATCGCAACATACAAACACAAACATAAAGCAAAACAGACCCGACACACAAACACAAACAGACCACTTACCGGAGACGTGCTGGAAGGCAGGCAGGTAAGCGGCAGTTAAGCTGGAACGCTGGAATCGTATTACGGCTGGCGTGGTCCAAGGCTGAAATGCCTTCCGGCATCAAGCCTTATGGACCACGCCAGCCGTAGTGCTGGCCTTCCATTGGTGCAGCACACATGCACTACGTGGCTCGTAGGAGCGACATGGTGCGTGTGTGTGCTGAGCCAATGAGGTTCAGTGTTTTGTCCGGCCCGGAAGACAACAAAGACTTTCCTAATGGAGGGCGGCCGCGGGCCGCCCTCTATTAGGAAAGTATTTGTGCCTGGCGGGCCAGACAAAAGAGCATGGCAGGCCGCAACTGGCCCGCGGGCCGTATGTTGTGCACCCATGCTCTAAGGCCATTAAGGTATGGATTCATTACTGCAGTGTTATCTTACAACCCTCTGGGTTTTTCAATAAACATAGCCTCACAGCATGTGTGAGTTCCCAAACAAGCTTCAGGCATCTCTAAACAAGCAGATCCAGCCTGAAAAATATACGCGCACATTTTAAAACAATTCCAACAACAAAGTTGGCAACAAATCCGGATGTTCAACAAAGGACTAATGTCCTAGAGCATGCTCACCAAATTAAAATTCCAAAGATTCCAAAGAGAGTCGCGCACTCCCATGAACTCCCATCAAAGACGAATTCCCCCGATCACTGTGTCTCCAAACAAAGATGCAAAGAGCATCCACAGCCACACACAGTGTTCGAAAACCTTTGCCTTCGCTATCTCAATCAGTGGATCAGAAGTACCAGCTGCTGCAAAACAAACTCGGCAGTCAAAATCCTCTTCTGTTCCAGTCAACGATCAGCTCCATGAAGGCCCCGCGAGATGGTCAATGGATGATTTAATAGATGAATTACTCATATGATAACTACCATAGAAATATGTGGACTAACACCTCGACTCGCCGGCTGTGATGAACTGCTTGGTTTTCTGATGTCTTGGAGTCAAAGTTTGTACCACAGAGAGCAGCGTTTCTCCCCGGCTTGGTAATCAGCGGAGGAGGGTCTCATGCACCAGGCACATCTGTTGCAATACACGTTGGCTATTGTTCACTGACTTATCGCTCCCTCTGCGGAGGTTCCACAGACCTTGGTCAGAAAGGGCAGTTTCATCGCCCAAATTTTCATCTTCTCCTACCTGCAACCTGTGGGAGTTTGAGGTATTCTGTGCATATTGTCTTTTCCCCTGAAATGAGTTCGATAGGAAGTTCTCTAACGACAGGGCTTTATATCTCTTGGGTTCCGATGGATGGTGATTTTCTGGGAAGAGAAAGGGAGATCTTACTGGAGGCTCATTAACCCCATCTGGGTTTTTAGTGGGGTTCTCCAGTGTGGAGCTCCATAGGTTCTCATATTTGAGAGTTCCTAGTATTTCACGTGGCTGAATAGTTCTGGGAAGAGGAGAAAAGTTGAGCACCACAAATCTTGGCTCATTTCCACATGATGTAAGAGGAAAGATCTCTATACCCTGCTTTTTGAGGGGTGTCACATAGATGGTGGAGGTGGTAGAATAATCCATCTGTAAGCCCAGAGACATCACAGTGTTATCTCTCTCTGGGATCTGATAGGTGTAGGGACATCAGAGGTAATAACTATTTCCTTCTATAGATTTCTGGTCGGAGAGAATAGATTGCAGGGTTAAGGGGGAGAATTGGACTCCCATTTTCTGTTCCAAGGATTGGAAAGGAGGTGTCATGCTCCCCATTGATTTCTCACCATTGAGGGAGAAAGGGGCTTGATAAAGTTTGCCTCTTGACTTCAAGGTTTCTGAGTCATACTGGTGAGGGTTGTCCATGCGCTCTTTCTTTAACACTTTAGTTAAAGCATGGAAAACATAATTTGGTCTCTCGTCATCTAAGTGGGTTCTCCAACTATTATCAATTGAATCATATCTCACCTCTGACACCATATGCAAGGAACCCATGTTGACAACAGTAAAGACCGACAAAAGCGATCACTGTCGCCAAATTTTGGTGGTTGGCTTCCCTCTGCTGGGTTCACTCTCGCCGCCTTTTTGTAACACGCTGTTCATGTACTTATTTACACCATGCAGGATTCACTTCCCTTAGCTTTCATAATTCTCTGTTGGCCAAAGACTTTTAATGGTACAGAGGATTTTCCATGACCCCTGTATGACCACTTTGACTGTTCTTCGCCTCTTCCCAAGGCCTTCTGGTTTCAGTAGTCTTAACCGTTAAGTAATTGCCCAGAGTTTCCTGTGTGAACACCCACGTGGTGTGGACTCCTCTGTATCTGTTTTTTCCCCCTCCTGTTAATAGTACCCTTTTGCTTTTCAAAGTTCAATTTAGCCTTCAGCTCCTTTTCATTCAACACAGTTTGGCTTCTTAACGACACTCCCCTCGACTCACCGGCTGTGAGGAACTGCTTGGCTTTCTGATATCTTGGAGTCAAGGTTTGTACCACAGAGGCCAGCGTCTCTCTCCGGCTTGGTAATCAGCGGAGGAGGGTCTTGTGTACCAGGCACATCTGTTGCAATACACGAAGGCTACTGTTCGCAGACTTATCTTTCCTCCACAGAGGTTCCACAGGCCTTGGTCGGAGAGGGCAAGGTTGACTCTCTCCGTTTCTCCCTCTCAGTCTGTGCCGTCTTTCTCTTCCCCATGAACTGCTGTGTCGAGTTAGCTCTTACGTCGTGCTGTCTGCCTTGCTCGACCTGTGCTCTTGTGCTCCACCTTTTAACCCGGCTGTGGGGAGCGAAAAGGGTAGTCAGGTGTGTGTGATTTTTTTTAAATTGCCTGACTTTGCCTGACCTTAGGTTGGGACATGTCAGGTAAACATTTTGAGATTAGTCTGTTGTCTTCCGCGTTTTGTGCGAAGGTGTTCATGTCGGCTAGGTGGGGAGTAAGAAAGTTCGAGTATCCTAAGGGGTATATAGAGGAAGAGGTGTTGTATGGGATGTTAGCTTTCATCCTAGGGGTATACATGATTTCGGAAGGGTAAGTTTGGTAGGGTTTGTGAAGCAGCCGGGAGTGACTGGAATTATCATAAAATGAACAGGGGGGATTTTGGAAATGGTAGTGTTTTGTTTGTGCAGATTGGGAGTGTGGGAAATAACAATCCGAGGGACTACAAGAAGAATGGTTGGGAGTATTCGGATAGAAAACAGGATTGGAGAGATTCTGGGAGATGTGGTTCTCAAGTCTAACAGGATCTGTGCTCCTAATTGATTTGCCAGAGGTGTTGGGGTGGCTGGGCTTCATTATGGGAGCTTCTTCGGGTGGAAAGGAGGTAGATGTAGAATACCGAAAGAAAATCTCAGGGACTTTGTCCTCCTCTCCGTCTTCTGTGATGTAGTACAGCGTCTCACCTCGGGAATTTCCCCGAGCATAACCCCGGGCTGCCCTAACCAGGTGATCCTCCCTAACTCGTCGATGTCCAGGGTTTAGATCTGAGGGCTCCAGCCCTTCCCAGGCCACCGGAATAAGGGTTTCCCGAGGTCTACTTGGGAGAATATCCTCAGGTTTCTCACAGTGGCCGCACGGAGAGCCCCTGGTGGTACAGTCGGAGGTCGATTTGATGGCTGATTTAGCCTGGATGCTTAGGGGTGGGGTAACGGGGGGCGTGGGGAGTTAACAGTTTGGGTTGTTGGTCTCGAAAGTCTCAAGCGCAGAAGTGGAGTCCATGGGGTCACACAACTGTGATGTTTAATTACAAGGCACTATTAGGGAGGCCTGAGGATGGGAGTTACTGGCTACTGTATGAAGACAAACAAGGGACAAGTGATGGGTACTGACATAACGATTGGCTCCCTTAATGTGAGGGGTGCCAACTCCCCAACAAAGAGTAGATATCATGATCGGTCAGGAGACACACTGCGTAGTGGGGGAGAAACCGGTTTTGAAGGAAAATTTTGTGGGGAAGGTTTACAGTGCAACAGCCACTGCAAAAAAAAATGGGGGGTGGCGATTCTCCTTTCCAGCTGCCTTAACTTCGAGGTGGTGGCACAGATGATTGATGTGAAAGGGAGGTGAAAGGGAGCTATGTGTTCCTAAAGGGCATGCTTGCGGGTATCCGGTTGACGCTGGGTTCTGTCTACTGCCCAAACGTGGCACAAATACAGTTCTGTGAGGGGCACAGAGATAGACTGAGGGACTTTGTGGAGGGCTCTTTGGTGGTCGGGGGAGACTTCAATGTAGTTCTTGACCCCGCTAGGGACCACTCCAGACCTGGGACTGTGCAGGGGACCTGGTCATATGAGAGGGTCTCAGAAAGATTCAGGAGAGTGAATGAAGAGCTTGGGTTGTCCGACTCCCTGATGCGGGCGGGGGGGTAAGACTGTTTACTTACTACTCCCTGATTTACAATTCCTATTAAAGCATTGATTTAGTGTTGGTTGATGCCATGCTTAAGGGTCAGATCTCAAGCTTCTAAGTCGAAACGGGTCCATAGTCGGACCATGACCTAGTGAAAGTGGTGGTAGGGAACTGGGCAGCTAGGAAACCAAGGGGCAGGTGAATGTGCAACAACTTCCTCCTTAAAGACAAAGAAATAGCACAAGTCCTGCTCTCCGAAATGAAGGATTACTTTGCACGCAACAATAATGGGGAAGTAGAGGTCCAACCTCTTTGGGGCAGATTCAAGGCCACTATACTTGGAGTACTAATACAAATGGGCTTCCATAGGAAGAAAGAATGGTCCTGTCAGGAACAGAAACTAAGGTAGAAGATAGCAGGTATCTGGGCAGACTTGAGGGAGGGCTGAAGAAGCTTAGGAGTTATGAAGCCCAACTGAGAACTCTACTGGTTCAGGACACTGAAAGGAAATTATTGTTTCTCAAAACAGAAATACTATGTGAAGGGAGACAAAGCCGACAAAACCTTGGCCTGGAAATTACATGAGGAACAGAAGAGTAGGCTGGTGACCAGTATGAAGACTGATGGGGGCCAAAGGGTTTACGACATAGAAGGGTTTGGGGAACAGTTTAGAGCCTTTTTTGAGTCCCTATACACCTCGAAATATCAAGGTGATGGCTCCTGTATATAAGAGTTCCTGAACCAATTGTCCATCCCAAGTCTCTCAGGAAAGACATCAATAACATTACAGAACCCGGTAGATGAGGAGGAGGTGGTGAGAACGATCAAGGGAATGAAAGGGGGCACAACCCCGGGAAGCGACGGATCTTCGGTATTATTCTATAAACAATATAGGTCAGTTCTGGCCCCGTACCTGGCTAGAGTGTTTAACACAGTCTTGGTGGGTGGCACCCCCCTGGAGACAATGATGGGAGCAATTATAGTTGTCCTCCTTAAAGAAGACAGGAATCCAGGACTATGCTCCCCATACAGGTTAATATCCCGCTTAAATGTGGATGTAAAATCTTGGCCAAACTATTGGGAAATAGATTACAAGGGGTGTTACCGACCTTAATTCATGGGGATCAAGTGGGCTTTATCAGGGGAAGGCAAGGCACGGACAACATCAGCAAAACCATAGATCTAATGTGGGGTAAGGTGGTGGTGAACTGGGCCTCATTACCATTGACTCTGAGAAAGCCTTCGATCAGATTGAGTGGTGTTATATGATGGAGTGTTAAGGAAAATGGAACTAGGAGTGACCTTTAGAAGCTGGGTGGCCGCCCTATACAAAGCCCCTTCGGCTCGCATACAGGTTAACAGGAGGCTGACCGACTCTTTCCTATTGTCTAGGGGAACGCGCCAGGGCTGCCCCCTCTCCCCATTGTTGTATGCTCTGGCCATAGAGCTATTGGCCATCTCCATCAGGTCTAACACGAAGATTAAAGGGATCACTTGCGGTGGGGGGACGGAATTCAAGCTATCACTTTTCGCGGATGGCATTTTAGCCTATCTCTCTGACATACACACCACCCTACCTGAGCTGATCTCCCAGATCTCCCATTGTTGAGTATTTTCAGGTCTTAAAATCAATGCGGATAAATCTAGGGTGATGCCGGTGTGCATTGGGCGGTCTTGTCTAGACTCGGATGTGAGGATGTGTGGGATGAAAGTGGAGGGGAGAAGCATTAAGTACTTGAGGTACACTTGACTAAAGACCTATCAAGCTTATTTAAATTCACCTTCACCCCCTTAAAGAACAAATGAAGGTAGATTTCGAATGATGGGAGCCTTCAGTCCTGTCGTGCTATGGTTGAATTACCTTGATAAACATTCATGTTTTACCCTGCCTCCTTTACCTCTTTATGTCACTCCGAGTAGTTCTCCCGGAGGGGTTCTTTAGCAAGCTCAATGCGGCAGTGTCCAGCTTCATCTGGCAAAATAAAAAAGCAAGAATTTAAATATCGACCCTGAACCATCCAAGGAGTGAGGATTGTTTTGGTCTCCCGAATTTCTAGGGATACTACCGAGATTCACAGCAGAGGGTCATATTTGAACACATGAGGGAGGATCAGAGGACTTACTGGACATTCTTGGAAGACCTAGATACGCACCCTAGTAAGGTGAGAGACTATCTGTGGGCCCCACAAAAAGAACTCCCACCAAGTCTGAGGAACCACCCAACCCTGGGGGCCCTCTGGGCTATGTGACAGAGGGGGAAAGCAACTGGCGCTCTGACTACATGGCGTTCACCGCTGATCGCTGTCTGGGGACCGCAAATTGGTGTTGACAGGCAAAAATGTTTGGTTTTCACAACAATGGTTGGGGTTGGAGCGTGCGGGACAAGTTTTCCATCAGAGTAGTTTTAAATCCATAGAGGAATTGCGAGTTGACATGCCTATGGTAAAGATCCTGATATTTGACTACTTGAGACTTAAGGGGATACTCACGGATCCCATGTGGTCGGAACTATTATCTAGGGACCTCACATCATTTGATAGGGTGCTAAACTCGGCCACAAGTAAGAAAAGGATGGTATCACAGCTCTATAAGGTGGTTATTCAGGCAGATCTCGAGGGGAGGCAAACATTTAAAAGACTTTGGGAAGAATCCACGGATTAGGAAATAGTGGGGGATTAATTGGATCGGATATACAAGACAGCCTTCCACGGGAACCTGTCCAATGCCATGATGGAACATAACTTCAAGCTTCTCCAGGGATAGTATAGCGACCCCCTTAAACTGTCAAAGATGTTCCCCCAGATTTCTCCCAAATGTCCTAGAGGGTGCAGCCATGTGGAGTCTTTCTCACACATGTGGTTGGGATGTCCAAGGGTCAAGGTGTTTTGGGCAGAGGTATTAAGATGGATCAAAGAGGTTTCTGGGGAACGGTAAGAGCTAGACCCCCTTCAGCTAGTCATGGTGCTCCCAACCACTGCTAGGTCGGAATTTAGATTGGCCAGACCTCTAGAGACAAAGCTGAGAGCGGCTCGAGTTAGGGTGGCTCAGAGGTGGAAGGGGGAGTCCACACTGTCAAGATCAGACTGGGGAAAAAGAAACTTCAGGACATGGTAACAATGGGCAGGTTGACAGCCATAGTAAACAACTTGCTAGGGGCATTTCAGGAGGAATGGGGATTTTGGTTGGCCAGATGGGACGTGGAAGGTAAGGGGACCTCATGGGGAGGTAGAGGGGTGAAAGGTAGCAGGGGATGACTTGGTTGTGGTTGGGGGCATCACCCCCCAGGGAAACACAAGAGGTGTTGGGGAGGTGGGCCTTTCTGCGTACTAGACTGCTTCAGTGTACAAAATTGACAAATGAAAAACTCCTGTCGGACTAACCTAAATATGACAGTGTTTATTGTTACCAGTGCCATGAGATGTTGTTAAAGGGGGATCAGGGGGGGGGTTTAAATAATTGGTTGTTGAGAGTATGAAGATTTGTGGTTTGTTGTAAACAACTTACAAAATGTCAATAAAGATCATAGTAAAACATTTTAACAAATGTTTTTAAAAAAAGGACCCTGCAGCGCCGGTTCCCATGCACCTAAGTTAAAGGAACCAGCACTGCAGCTAAATGGAGGCGTCGGCAGCACACAGCGAAGTGTGCCGCCATAAGGTAAAAAAAGTGGTGGGGTTGTGGGGATGTGCGGGTTACCAGAAATGTCCACGGGAGAAAAAAAAACAAAGCCATTTTCGTTTAAATGACTGTTGTTTTTTCTCTCTGACATTTCTGATTCAATCTAATCATGGCCAACCAGTAAAACTACACGACTTCACGGTCAAAGAAGCCATCATACTCAAGGAAGGAAGGAAAAGAGGACCAATCGACTTCAAGGTTAGCAAAGTGCAGATCTTCCAATATGTAATGCAACTTACCCTAACGAAACGAAGGAGGATGAAGCCATCACTGAGTCTTTAACTGAGAAGGACGTGCAATACCGATGGACATATCCTTTTGGCCTCCAATTCAATTGCGAAGATAGGGTGGTAACGGTAATCACGGCAGCACAAGGAGTGTCACTCTTAGGGATTGAACTGTCATCGGGAATCGACTAGGAGGAAGCTGGGTCTAGTGCTGGTGGAAAGATGGGGAGTGTATGGGGCGGCGGCTGAGGGGAAAGACCTGTTGAGTTAAATAAGGGGAGGGCTCTGTAGACGAACAAACGAAGTGGAGGTTCAATAAAGCGGACTCGCTCGAGTCGAATCAACGGAAATCCTAATTGTTGACCTATGGGGTTGGGGCCATAAGTGGGGAAAGATCTGAACCCATGACAGGGACAACAATGTGGGGGAGGGGACTACTTAAAAGATTTACTGGGATCAGGAACACCATTGATTTAGCAGGCAAGGAGAGGGTGAGCAGAACACTGAATATATATGATGTTGAAAAGGTAGGGGAGGAAAACGTCTAGGCGCAGAGGAAGGTTGTGGCAAAATGGTTCTTGCTAAAGGGAGTTTGAGGGTGGGGAAAAAGTACAGTTCAGTTTCGGGAGGACATGGGGGAATGCAGCAAAAGACATGACTACATGGCTATGGAAAGGCAACTGGGGTATGATGGAGCGCAGCACGAATCAGCAGTATTGATAGGCTAGGAGACCTTTTCACGCTTTGTTCTTGTAATGTAAGGGGTCTCAACACTCCTAATAAAAGCATCCAGCTGATAAGGGAAGTGAGAAGGGAGGGGCAGATATAGTTGCATTACAGGAGACACATCTGATACACTATAGCAGCAAGTCGAAGAGGGTGGGGGTGGCGATTCTGATACATGGGAAACTGAATTTCCAACTGATGACACAATGCTGGTTTAGGAAGGGAGATACGTGATTGCAAAGGGGACGACGGGCAATAGAACTCTAACAATAGCCTCAATCTATGCACCTAATACAGGTCATCACCAGTTTCTCTGCGACTTCTTACAGACATTGGAGGAATTCAGAGGAGGGGAGGTTTACATTGCAGGGGGTGGTTAGAATTATTTACCCTATCTCTAATTGACCCTGATCAGGCAGGTTTCATCCCAAATAGATCAGCAGAGGATAACATCAGGAAAGTTACCCACTTGCTGGATAGGGCCAATAGGGGAGAGGATGAAGCTCTGCTATTAACACTAGATGCTGATAAAATGTGCTACATGGTGAATTGGGGATTCCTTAGGAAAATTCTGGGCAAAGTGGTACTGGGAAAAGGAATTATTAATATGATAATGGTGAACTACATCTCTCCCAAAGCCAGAATCATTGTAAATGGGCACTGGTGGGCCCTGTCCCATTTCATAGGTGTACGAGGCAGGAAAGCCTGTCATCTCTGCACTGTTCGCTCTGGTGATGGAGCCCTTTGCTGAAAAGAATAGAATGCACATCAAAATCAAAGGCATACGAGTAGGTGGAGGAGAGTACAAAATGAGTCTCTTTGCAGACGATGTAGTGTCATCCCTTACGGACCTGGTGGGGTCAATAGTGGCAGCACTAGAGGAGATCCAACGATTCAGGGAAGTGTCTGGGTTCAAGATCAACATCCAACGGTCAGAGATTCTCAATATTACTGGTTCTGAAGCCATGATGGGCGAGATTCAGAGGATGGCACCATTTGCATGCGCGGCGAAGTCAGTAAAATATCTGGTGATAAACATAGCAATGAGGGGGTGGACTAAGAGGTGGCCAATCAGCCTGTCTTGTGCAAAGAATAATATTTATGATCTGCATAGATGGAGCAAACTGTACTTCACGTGGTTGGGCAGGGTGGCTGTGGTCAAGATGAACGCCTTGCCCAGTCTTCTTTATATGTTCCAAAATGTCCCACTGGCCGATACCAAGCAAAAGATAAAAGGACCACAAAGATCAATATTAGACTTTATATGGGGGGATCTTGAGCACGAATTAGGAGGACCAGAATGATGACCAGTAAAGCCAGGAGCTGACTAACATGTCCAGATATAATTACTATCTGGCGGCACAAATAAGAGTGATAGCAGAATGGCTAAAGGTAGAACCGCACAAACACTGGCTGTTCATAGAACAGCCCTAACAGGACAGCGCTTATGGAAGCAGCCTTGGCTGGAAAGGAAAGAGAGGGCGAAAGGGTTATACATGAATATGATTTCATGGAGCACGATGAAGGCATTGGGACACAATTGGCAGTAATGAGATGCTAATGTAATTTCCATGACCTTTCATGCCAATACACGGAAACCTGAACTTCACTCCTGCTCTTCGAGACAAGAGATTTGAGAGGTGGGAGGCACTGGGTTATACTAAGCGTGGGGACTTGGCATTTAACAGAGGCGTTAAATCATTTGAGAAGTATAAAAGATACTTTGGTCTACAGGAGGGCGAAAGATTTAGGTACCAACAGAGAAGACATTGGGTGAGCCATCCCATGATCAAGAAGGGGCTGGTGAGGGCACCTATATCTCTGGAAAAGATCCTGCAAGAAGTAGATGGTCTGAAGGGTTTGGTAGGAAACCTATAAGGCTGCGTCATGGATTCAAAAGGGGGATGCACGGATTGGCTATACAAGAAGAAATGGGAGATTGAACTAGGGAGGGAGATATTAGAGCATGAGTCGGAGGAAGTGCATTGTAACTCTTGGACAAACTCAATTTGCACCCAACACAGAGACTGAGATAAAAATATTCCATTGATGGTATCGTACCCCAGATAAGCTGCACAAATACAGACCTCAAGCTGGACATCTGTGCTGGAGGGAGTGCCGGCAGAACGGAACACTAACTCACACCATGTTTAGCTGCCTGAAACTAGGCGCTATTTTGAAGGAAATAGAAGAAGTGATACGTGAAGTAGGAGGGATTCGATGTGAACTCAAACCGACATTTTTCCAGCTTGGGCTTCAGGAGACTAGGGAATGGCATGGGGTAGAGATGCAGTTGAAACTAATTAGGAGCATGATTTTGGCTGCTATATTAGCGATTACATCCATGAGAAAGATGCACCATCAGTGCGACAATGCTGCTATGGAGAAGCTCATAGCCTAGATTACGGGTAGTAAAGGGGCGTTTGAGCCAAAATGGAACCCGCTTATTCAACACCTCAGCTCCATGAGAGGTTGAAATCCCTGTTTTAAGGAGTAACCCAATATATCTGTTGCAATGCAAGTTTGTTTGTTTGTGAAATGTTAATAACCAGGGGTACTCAATGGTTGTCTCTGGCTGCTGTAAGGGGAAGGGGAGAGAGAAGTTGTTATATTGTAAAACCAAATACAAATATCTTTTTTTTAAAAAACAGGTATAAACCAGTTGCGAAACCTCTCAATCTCTTGATCTAAAAAGGCAAACGCAAGAACGTGAGGTTTAGTGAAGAGACAAATGTGACAATCACCTTTCAGAGAGTGGAGATCTCAGTTGAGGCTGGACCAGATGTTTTTTCTTCTTTTTTTAAATTTGTTATTCTTGTGTTTAATCAATAAGATTTTTACAAGTACAGTAAAAGAAGAAAAATCTTTGGTACTGTGGACACCACTTGCTCGATGGAAAACAATCTGTTTTTAGAAAGAAAGAAAAGAGGAATCATGAAGCAGATAGTTCTGACAGTGTTGTTTGCTGTTTAGTCTTTTTTAGCGCTAATTATAGCAATTGAATGTTTTCTCTTCCAAAAGTGCATTGACCCTTCCAAAAGAAAAATAGATTGAACCTATACAAAAAGTGACCTACAATGTTACAATGAATAACATGATTTGGGAAACTCCTACAAATGAGATCCAAGTTACTAAAACCGAAATAAATCTTATTGAAAGTCCAAAGAATTAACGTGTGCCTTCTTTTACAGGTGATTCTGTAGACTGCATGCCAAAAACAGGCATAGTACAGAACCTGAGGAGAGAAGCATTCTGTTGCCTTCTTGATTGCAAAATGTAATTTTCTTCCTTTAGATTTTTTGACCAACCCACCTGAACCTGATCTCATGAAAGAAGCATACATAATGGTGACCCAACCTCAAGTTCATAAAACCGCCAACATGACAAGGATATATTCCAAATTGGCCACTAACTCACACTTTATCTGCAGGTCTGAAGTGAAAGATGATAGGTTTTTCCCCCTATCTAGGTTCATGGACAGTGTGACTTATTGGCTCCAACATGCTGGTTCTTACTTAATCTATGAGGCTGCACCATGTATGCAAAATCAATTGTTGGCTGATTAAAATGTAATATATGTTATGTTATATGGCATTTGTTTAGTGCCTACTGCTATTGGTATGGCCTCAAAGCGATGTGGGGATGAATTCCCTTTGGTAGAGCCTGGTCCGAGATATGAGATGTGAAGGAAAGATTTCTAAAAGGTTTGTGTGCATTTTTAGCAAGCATGTGGTAAGTAGGGTGTGGATAGGTGTGTAATAACATAGATATCAGATGAGAGGATGGGCGCCGTGACAGGTTGTTAGGGGAGTAGGTGAGTCATTTGACTGATTATGTGAATGGATGGTTAATCCCCAATTATTTTTTACCGGGGGACTAGTGGTGTAGCAGGGATAGGTACATAAAGCAAATATATGAAACCACAAGCTACCCCTCCTCCTGTTTTGTTACTAAGTTGCCTATAAATGCCTTTTTGAGCAGTTAAATAACATACTCAGCTATATACTCCAACACATTTCTGAACCACACCATATTACAAACCAGCTCTGTTTTTAAGTAAAACTAGCTTAACTACTCCGTTTCACCCGGGATTTACATTATCAGATATTTAAATCTCTGATCGGTATCTCTCACTTGTTTCTTCAGCAGTTGTATTGCTCTGTTTTTTAGCAGCACATTCTCAGATCAGCAATTCCTTTGTTGTTCAGCAGCACTCATTCTCTTAACAGCAAGTCATGTTTCAGTTTCTCCAGCAGTTTCGTTACTTTGTTTTTTAGCAGCACATATTCTCTGATTAGTAAGTCTTGATGCAGGTTCTTGAGCACTTTCATTTTTCTGTATGAAAGCATGTTGAATTCTGCACACTGTCTGATATCTGCAAAGCAGATCAATAATTTTCGTGTTGTTTTACTGAATTTCATAACACACAGTTCAATAGACAATTAAATAGGTGGAGCAGTCACAATGAATAACAAGCTCACAAAATGTATATAGACAACAAACATAATATTTATTGTACAATATCTTTGGGCCCGACACGTTTCGAGTATAGACTCTTCTTCAGGGGCAAAAAACAGATTTCACAATTCATAATTCAATTTCTAGAAAAAAGTAGAGAAGGGATCTCTGGGTTAGTACCTAATAACTCAGTTTAGTATAAGTCCAGTCAGATAAGTAGTATCTCTAACCAACACGAGAAGGTTAAATGATTAGTGGGCAACTGAAAAACTACCCTATTTTCAAAAAAAACAAACAAAACAATTTTAAAGATTAAAAAAATATAAAAAATATATATTATTATCTACAATTATGGCATAATCCATGCATAGCGGTAGTGTGCCACTTACCAACTATGGAGTAGGCATAGTTGCAAAAACATCTACGGTGTCCATGGATGGCGGGTGCTTTAAGGAGGTAGTTTGTATATCCACAATTAGTTTCCCACAAGGATTCCGGCTAGCAGTACATGGACTCAGTCAGAAAGGGGTAAGCAGTTCACGCTAGTACATAGATCTGTATATAAGTAAGACAAAGAAAAAGAAAAAGAATAGTAGGAGATAAATAATAGTAAATAAGTTCCAGGTCTCAAGAGTGTCACTGGACCCATAGGTCACTTACTAGATACAATGTGAATCCTTCAGCGAGCGAATCGTGGCGAACATCATCCCGAACAAGGAGGATGTTGTTCGTTCATGATTCTGCTCATTATGTACTGAGAGTACTGCTGACGTATGAGTGAGCATGCGTGGTAGCAGAGCGATCGCTACGCATGCGTTAGCAAGAAGTTGCAGGTAATTGGTGCGCGTCATGTGTCTGATGACACGGAGAACCCGGCGTCAGAACAACTTGAAAACAAAGAAAAGCGCACATGCGCGTGACTAGTGCGTGGCAAAAACCGCCTGAAAGTTACTGTCTATTTTGTAGTAGGCAAGTAAGTGGCCATGATCCATGAAAAGTAATGAAAATTTAGAAAGGAAGAACGCGGACCAGACGAAGTGGTTTTTTTGAAGGACAAGATGGTTAAGTCAGACCGTCCTCTGCTAGTCAGTACCTCATTCAGTACATTGATATAATTCAACACAAATTATATTATAGGCATTGATATAATGTACATATAGCTCCATATTTTGCAGAATTTACCATCAGAATGATGACATACATTGGGTAATAATATGGCATAGTTTTTCAAAAGGTGACTTTACAATCATTTGAGTACCCCCAAAAACTTAAAAACGGAGGATGTTGTGGTGTCAAACCAATCCTTAATAGCATATATATTTCTTTTGAAAAATTACATTTCAACCATATGTGCACATGTAAACACAATGAAACCACCTTGATGGAAAATTCATAGGTCACAGAGTGAAAATGTGGTTTATAACCAAGAAATGGTCAATGTGGTCTTTATAAATAGGGGCAGAGGTAGTAGTCTTCGTTCATGCCAAGAGGGGCAAGTGAATCAAGACAGTTTATCCAATAGAGTTCTCTCTGGGATAGTAGTTTTTGTAAGTCCCCACTTCTGGAAAGTGGATGTATTACTTCTAGTATTACCATTCTCATTTGTGCCACTGTGTGTTGATGATCTCTAAAATGTCTATACACTGAGGATTTGATATTTTTGGTGCGGATATTTGACTTATGTTCAGTCCAACGTTCCTTGGCTTTCCTGGTAGATTTCCCTACGTAGTATTTTCCACAGGGACAACGCAGAGCATAAATCACGTTTTTAGAATCACAAGTAGCAAATTGTTTTAGTGGAATTTTCTTCCCTGTGTTTCCATGTCGAATGTGGTCTCCATTAATCACATTTGAACAGTGTTGGCAATTTAGGCACGGGTAAATTCCTTTTTTAGGTTTGGACAAAAAGGTTTGGTTGTCTGTTTTTCGTTTTTCTGCTCTGATCAGACTGTCACGAAATATTGTACAATAAATATTATGTTTGTTGTCTATATACTGTTTGTGAGCTTGTTATTCATTGTGACTGCTCCACCTATTTAATTGTCTATTGAACTATGTGTTATGAAATTCAGTAAAACAAAAAAACACGAAAATTATTGATCTGCTTTGCAGATATCAGACAGTGTGCAGGGGACGGGAGTTCCTAAATCGTTTAGGAACAACCACTTTTTGTCCTCCATTTTTCCAACCTAGTTGCCAATGTTGAGTCTTTTCTCCCCCGCACCTCAAGCTAACTTTAATTCTCCAAAGGTTATTCTAAAATACCCTGATACTCTTTTGTTAAATTATAGGTGTGCCCCGTGTTTTTGCCCATTTTCTTATAGCATGTTGAATTCTATTAGCTTCATGGTCTTGAGATCTTCCTTAATACCGACATTTTCTTCTTTCTGTTTTAGTCATTGGTTATGATCAGCAAGCTACCTTATGTCACATTTTTCCACACTGTCCTTAAGCAGATTGCTCCAGAGTACTTTGAGAAAAATGAACCATGTCTGGAAGCAGGTCAGGCTCCTATTTTATTCGTTTTTAAACCAACCATAAGCATGTTTTGGAATTGCACTGGGTGTTGAAATGGTATCAAGAAGATGTAAAGGAAGTAAATGTATTTGAAATATGAACATCTTCCTTCTTCAGAATGATGATCATGTTTCAGCTTTTGATGTTTTGTTTTGATTAGGGTGGGATTAAATACTGCTCTCGTTTTTCATGGCATATCTGTAAAAATATAAATGTGGGATTCAAGCATTAATGAAAGGAGAGAATACAGAAGAAAGATGTATTTTTGTTAAACACGTAACCTGATTCAAATCAACTGATTCAACTATGTCATCTTCAAATTGTAGCAAAATTCCATTTGATGTCATGAGGGTGAAGTACCTGTCCTTTACAAAATTTTGCAATACAAATTAATCAGGTGTTGATTATGTTTCAGCTTCGATGCACGATGATGAGCACTTTCAACAAATGACCTGTAGATGGTGGTGTAACACCACAAAATGTAATGCCAAAAAACAAAGCCAAAACACCAAAAAGATTAATTAACTTGGGAAAAGAATGACCGATCGAGCCAGAAATAGTTGCCTTAATTCGGCAATTAAATAAAGAATATTCCATGCAAAACTCATGACACCAGACCACACCATTCATGAGACGTTACGTCCCCAAGAATGCCACATACAAACCCACAAACAAACACGACATTGTTTTAAATATACATACATCTTTTTATTATAAAACTCTAAAAAAACTCTTAAAAAACATACAACATATGCCATATATCATAGTCTAAAGTGCAATAAGTTTGATTGTGCAAAATGGGGTTAGTTTAAAGTGCCAGGAAATTGTGCAATTAAACAAAATATAGTACAATGTTCAACCACTGCACAAACATTGGTCTCAGGGAGTGACGTAGTCTATCCAAGCGCAATGTTTTTGTATTTTTGACAACAATATAGTGAGGTCCAAGAAACAAGTATGTCGCTGTTGCTTCAATTTTTCATATAACTCTCACTATCTTTTCATTGCTTGGCATGACATGCACTTCCCTTTGGATTCTCGCTGTCCAATATCAATTTTTTAGCTAACACAGGATGTACTTTTAATATATTGTCGAAACCCAGCATTTCAGCCTTTTCAAAAGTGGATTCGCTCATCCATTGCAATCTCTAAATAATTCCTTGTATGCCTTTTATCAGGATTTATAACATAATTCAATTGTGATCCAATATCTGCTCTAAGCGATTCACGTGTGTTTTATTGCGTAGTTGTACAGGTGAGCACATTTTCAGTTTGTCTAACGGTGTCACAGTCACATGGAATCATCTTCCATTGGCTTTCATCATACACCGGGTAGGATATATTCACCCTTATACCCGATTGTCTCTGTGCTGGGTTCCAGTCTGAATGTTTTGTGTCCGTTGCCCAGGTTTCCTCCTCTCCGTTTATGAAACACAAAAAACCTCTTTGATACCAATCCTTGGGGCTGTTATTTGAGGGAGGATCACAGAGGATTACGGAAGGAGAAGAGACAACCCTCATGGACATAAAGATGACTTGCTGGATGAGACATGGTATCCCCCTTATTCTTTTGAGGATACCTCATCCAAGCCTAATGCTTTAATGGCATACTGTAACACCTCCCCTCATCCACCTAGGAAAGATGCTGAAGACCTTCTAATAAGAGCTGTATGTAAGTCATCATGATCTGACTTACCCTCTAGAATTAATGAAAACACCTTCTCAGCTTCTACCTACAAGTCCTCTACAACAGACTTACCCTTAAAGAACAATTACCCAGACTTTTTCAGACTTGGCCTATAGAAATTCAAGAACGGACTTCCATTCTCATAACTACCAGAGAACTGAAAGGAGGAACATGAACAGAGGAATGCAGATCAAGGGAGGCCAGGAACACAGGCTGCGCTCTAGTTGTTGCAAGCGCAAACCTGTGCCTGGGAGATTTAACCCAGTGGAGCGGCTGACTGGAGTGAGCTGCTGGAGAGAGAAAACTGTTTCTCTCACAACAAGCTGAGAGACCATGAGGCTGGCGAGGGAGGCGTGGAACCGACCGGCTCGAGGGCCGATGCAGGGAAGCTGACCACGAGAAGAAAGACGCTGCTGGAAAACCAGAAAACAACAGAGGGCTTGCCGGTGTTCGCAGGTGTTTGGAGGCAGCCTTCACCTTACCGGAGTCTGAAAACATGACTCAGAACAGCCCAGCACAGACTACAGGATGTAGAGAAGCCAAGAAGCAGATACAGCAACTGAAGAGGAGAAGCTGACCAACCAGTGCTAGCTTACCGCGGATGAAGGAGAATATGCCAGCCAAAGCCAGTGAGTCCACCCAGGGGAAGTGGAGACACCGGGTTATATTGGCAGCTATGCCAAAACCAAGTAAACATTAATGAAGCACATGAGAGAGACAGAGCAAAAGAGTATTTCTTCAAAAGAAGGAACGTAAGTAAATCACAAGGCTTTCAAGTTTGTGAGTGTATATGATACGCATGTAAAAGAAGCCCTGGCAGGATAAAATACCAGGCAAACATAACATCAGAAAAAACAGAAACCACACACTATCAATTTTGGAGAGGTGCACAGAGCCCACCCGAGAAAAGCCCTGTAAGGGAAGTATACCAGGCAAATTAAAAGAAGGAACGAAGGAAAACACAAGGCTTTCACATTTGTGAGTGTATGTGATATGCATGTAAAAAAAGCCCTGGCAGGATAAAATACCAGGAACACATAACATTAGAAAAGGCAGAAACCACACACTATCAATTTTGGAGAGGTGCACAGAGCCCACCCGAGAAAAGCCCTGGAAAGGAAGTATACCAGGCAAATTAGAAGTGTCAAAAGCATATGTAAGAAAGTCCTGGCAGGAGAGTATACTAGGCAGTTGCAAGTGAGTGCATCTAAGAATGCCCTGGCAGGAGAGTATACCAGGCAGTTGCAAGTGTGTTCATCCAAGAAAGCCCTGGCAGGAGAGTATAGCAGACAGTTACAAGTGTGTGCATCCAAGAAAGTCCTGGCCGAAGAGTATACCTGGCAGTTGAAAGTTTGTGTATAAGAGTAAACCAGGCAAAGACAAGTTGAACATTGTATAGGGAAACATGCATTATAGAGCTCCTGAGAAAAGCAAATCAAGATTAGCAAAAAGGCTGTGCTGATCACTAGAAGAGGAGTGCAAGCCTGGCAGGAGAGTATGCCAGGTATCCTAACAAGACAAAGGGCCTCATTACACGATAGGCGGAGAACCATGGCGCAATTAGCGCCATGGTTCATGCCGGTAAAATACCGGCACTGCCTTGGTGGAAAGAGGAATTACCGCCCCATTCCAAGGTTGGCGGGGCGGTAATTCCCCCTTCCACCATTGCCCTTCCTCATTCCCATTTTTGCCCCATAGGGCATAATGGGAAAGGGGAAGGTGCTAACTACGGCACTGCAAATTGCGGTACCGTAATTAGCTCCCTGGGTCCCTTTGCGGGTTGGTTTTTAACACCTGCAAAAAACAGGCATTAAATTCCCCAACCCGCAAAGGGACCTCGTAGTAAGGCGGTAAGGTTTTACCGGTATCGGTAAAATACCGGTACCGGTAAACCCTTACCGCCTACCGTGTAATGAGGCCCAAAGAGCCATGTTGTTTCGTACACTAATTTTGTTATTTCTCAAGAGAAAACTCAAGGAACTTACACTGATGAATAAGCAACCACAGGAGGAGAAATCCAGGGGAAGGGAATCACCCTCTGGAATAAGGAACTCCATCCTGTTGCAACCTTTGTGCCGTAGTAACGCATTTTCCTTTTTTGAACATTTGTGAACCACTTAAGGCCAAATACATTACCATTTTCACTTTAGGATTTATTCTGTTAGAATGTGAGGGCCAGAATAGTACCTTGGATATTGGATGGTTTCGCTTTGGACAGAACCTTGATTTTAGGTAGGGAAACACCTCTTAGAGCAGGGACAGAGAGGCATCTCACCACCCCCTTTTATTTCAATAAAGGTCTTTGACCAAAACCAAGACTTCCTTGTGTCCGAGTCTCATTCCTGCTCCTTACAGTACATGTAGACTTAGAGCTTATCATAAGACATGACTGAGATGCAAACTGTGGGGGTGGGGGGGCAACCTTCTCGACTCCTCAGGAGCCCCTGCATATCTGTCGAGGTTGGGTAATTGTTCACCCAGCAGATGAACTAAGTCTGTGAGCATGCTGAAGGGAAGAGCCAGGTTTTGAGTGCCTTCCTGAAAGTGAGGTGATCTTTTATGCAGCGGATGCTGACTGGAATCAAGTTCCAGATGGTGGGAACTTCAACTGAGAAGAAGGAGCCCCATAGTCTGGTTGATTTTGGTACTGGGATGATGAGGAGAAGTGCTGCATCTGATCTCAGTATTCTGCTAGGCCTATAGTGTGTACATTTATGCTGCAGATATTCTGGACCTATGTTGTGGAGAACTTGTGGGTGATGCACATTGCCTTGAAGGTGGATCGTCACCTGATCAGAAGCCAATGAAGGACACGCAGGGCGGGTGAGATGTGTTCTCTAGGGTCTAGGGCTAGGAGGAGCTTCGTAACAGTGTTTTGAACCCGTTGATGTTTCCTTAGTTGTGATGAGCTGGCCCTCAGGTATGAAGCCTTAGCATAGACTGAGTGTGAAAGGATGATAGCAATGATCACTGAGACTCTGTGTAGGAAGGTCAGGTAGGCAAAGATGCAGCAGAGAATGCGTAAGTGTAGGTAGCAGCTCTTTGTTACAGAAATGATGTGATGTGATAGGGTCAAGTCTGCGTCCATAATGCAGCTGCAGTTTTTTACTGTGTTGGACGTGTAGGGGGGTTGGTCTAGGGAGAGTGGCCATGGGGTGGGTTGTAGGAAGAGGGTGGTCTTCCAGCAGAGCATGATCTCGGTTTTTCCTGAGTTGAGTCAGAGGTAGTTGGTAGTCATCCAGTGTTCGATATCTGAGAGACATGATGCGAGTTTGAGGGAGACGGCGAAGGGATCCTTTGGAATTTTGAAAATGGTTTGGGTGTTTGTGTAGTTGTAGCAAGTAAGGCTGTGGGACTCAATGAGTTCTGGGAGCGGGCTCAGATAAAGGTTAAAGAGCAAAGGGGATAGAGAGGCACCATGCGGCTCTCTGTGGGCAACTGGGTGGGGAATGTAGGACAATTGAGGCATGTGTATTATTTGCAATATGTTGTCGAGGAAGGAGGATATCCACTGCATAGCTGCATTCCTGACACTGAGAAAGTGGAGTCTATCCATGAGGGTTGGGTGGTCAATGGCATCGAAGGCTGCCGATAGGTTGAGAAGAATTAGGGCAGCACAGCGTGTCTGTGTGTCTTTTAAGATCATCCAGTTCCTCATAAGGGTCTGGAGCTAGATAAGGTGGGGTCGAGGATCTGGTTGGATTCTGAGAAATGCCATAATTGTTAGTAAGCTGTTCCACCGATTAGTTTAGCTATACCTTGGTTGTTAGATATGGGTCTCTAGTTGGGCAGAAAAAAGGGGGTTGAGTGAGGGCTTTGTGAGCAGTGGCTTTATGTAGGAGGGTTTGAATTCTACTGGAAAAATGCCAGAGGTGAGAGATGAGTTGACAATTGATCTTGCAGCATCCCCAGCAAAGGTGGAGGTTAGAAGTTATTTTAGAAGAGTTGGGGGGATGTGGTTTCCAGGGGACCCTGATGCATGGCTGTTAGTAGTTTTAACATTTTGGGGTGAGAGAGTGGAGAGAAGGAGGAGAAGAGTGCTGCATGGGAGGGAGGGGTTAACACTGCTATTTTAGTGATGTTGGAGATGTTTCTTTCTAGGGCTATGTTGTGGAACTGGTCTGAGATGGAGTAGACAAGAGTTTGTGTGTGGATGGGGTGGAGGTGGTGCTGTAGAATAATGCTGTTGAAACTTTGTTTCTTCCATTGAACTCTCCACATTTGGGAAGCTGTGGACTAGTAACATTGTTTCCACGGAACGCCTGAGTTGAAAATGCGTTTCCCGAGCTCTGCAAAATGGCTTCTCTGATGTTACATGTGAGATTGTAACTGCATCGAAAAACAAACTATTAATGTCAAGTGTATGGAAGGGATTTCCCTTTAAAGGTAAAGGCGTCTTTTCATATGCTGGATCTTTGGGTATGCTCAGAAAGAGAGCTTCAGTCTCTCTCAATTGTGGATAGGGTGTGTTACGATTGCCCTGCATGGTCTCACAAGGGATTGGTAGGGTTAAGGATCTTAGAGGTTGTCTGGCTTAATTGAGTGGTGCAGTGCGCAGAATCCAAGCCTCCGAGCCTTGCTTGTAATGAGGCAATGAGAGTATCCCCGGCCATGTGACGAGGATTAAGGCAGGTTGTTCAGGGGGTCATCCCGATCCTGCAACAGAGCCAGACATTTTGTTATATGTCCCAGAAGCCCGAACTCCCAAAGGCTGCAAAGAATTGCCATTTCCTCAGTTGCTCCAGCTCCTGATCTCTGCTGTATGTTGTAATAAACCAACTGCCAACTTGACATCGACTTACAAAAGGTTATTGTAATTTGCCTACAAGAAACGTTGCTTGGTGATGCTCCGACAAGAGATGGCTTTGTAACCCATTTGAACCCAGCAGTGAAGAATCCCCTATTCGGGTCTCCTAACGTTGATAGAATAAACATTTGGTGGAAGACACTGGAAATCTTCAATCCTAATCCATTCATCCAGGGAATTGTCATGCCATCACTACATACAAAAGTAGAAGAGCGCCAACACCTGCTGATTATTAATTGATATTGGAATCCTCATAAAATCAGCACAGCGTCCTTCATAAAGGCTACCACTCACCACATAGATAATGCCTTAATAACATACAGATATGTATCTATAGTTTGCTGCAGCGATTTAAATTGCACGTGGTTTAGGTTTGACGCAGATCGAAAGCTAAATGTACCCTTAAATGAGAATGATATCTCTAGTAGTAGTCAGGCCTGGATGACGGCACAAATAAATCGTAATTGCCATATGGTAAACGGAAATGCTAAAGGTGATCAACCACCGGCTTCCACCTGGCACTGTGCCGATTCACACAGAATTTTAGACTACTTTGGATATCACAAAACATGGCTGAATAGACGATAAAGTTGAATGTCCACAAAACGGTTAATAGTGATCATGATCTCTTGCGCCTCTCCTGTATGATGGAATGGGCAAATTTGGATGTACGATATGAAATACCAATAAGAGTAAATGCCGGGGGAAATCGGCTGCAAATTAATGGACCACAACTTTAAAAATTAAGTGAGCAGCTGTTTAAACTTCATGAAGACCAACAAGTTAATTATGCCCCGTTAGTGAGCCTACTTAAGACCTCAATGGTCTCGTCACGGTCAATGGGCATCTCTCACAAGCACATGTCAAGCACAACGATCTCAACGCAAAGGAAAACCATACGCGTGATGTAAGACGGCTGAATAAAATCCTGGTTCCATCAAGACGCCAGATGAGTTAAGAAAGGAAATCAAACAAAGGCGACAAACGTACAGAAATTGGTTAAGATCTCACAAAATGATTATTCAACAAAACAGTGCAGAAGAAATGATGAAAATGTTGGTGACTAAAAATACCAGACAAATATGGGCCATCTTGAATGCAGTAAACTCTCGATGTCCTGCCATCATTTCAAATGAAATAAACAGTGAGAAATGGGAGCACCATTTTTCTGAAATATATCGGAAACCGCAAAATGAACTGAGTGGTTTAACAAGGCTCTCTGATGTAATCTGGGAGGTCAATATCTCTTCAATTGATATTGAGAAAGCGATTAAGATTTTAAAGAACTCTCACACTGCCGGCCCAGATATGATCACCAACGTGATATTGAAAAAACATGCCCAACAATGGGCAGTTTTGATTGAAGCCTTGTTTAAGACGATTTCCATCACTAAACAAATTCCCGACTCGTGGCTGGAGGCAATAGTAGTCCCAATATTTAAGAAGGGAAATCGGGCAGAGCCAACCAACTATCGCCCGATCGCCTTACTTGACACGATGGGAAAGATCCTTGGTTCCTTTCTCCAACAAAAATTGTCCGACTAGGCATGTAAGGCAAAGATCCCGGACATTCGTCAAACTGGCTTCACTTCAGGAGTAGGTGTGGAAGTAAACTTGCTCATCTTAAACATTTTAAAGCTTGAAACCTTAAAGGCAAAGAAGAAACTGCATTTTATCGACATGTGTCAAGCCTTTGACAAAATCAACCGTGGATTGCTCTGGAAGAAACTGATGAACTGGAACTGCCCGCAATCTATATTGGAACCGGTGCAAGCACTCCATACCGGTACATCGATTTGGGTTCATATAAACAACCAGGGTGACCTGTCAAATAAAATCCTAACCCATAGAGGTGTGAAACAAGGATGCCCCATGGCAGCGGAGCTATTTAAGCTCTTTATCTCAGATGTGCTGGAGCATTTGGACCAGGTTCATTGTTTTTGCCCCAAACATAACACCACTCAAATCAAATGTATAACATATGCGGACGATCTCGTTTTGATCGATCGTACACCAATTGGTTTACAACGGCTATTGGGAAATCTTCACAAATATCTAAAATCCAATGATTTGGAACAGAACGTCGAAAAAACAAAAATAATGACTATTGGTCCCTCAGGGACCCGGAAAGACAAAGCCTTTAAATGGACAATTGATAACGACACCTTGATGCCAGTAAACTCCATTCGTTATCTTGGAGTTATGTTTAATAATTCTCTAAACGAGCATCATAAGAGGTTGGATTTAGTTGCCCCTATGACACAGTTTGGAATCCAGGGAGCCAAGATCAATAGTGAGTACAGGAAATTCAGCTTATCACCTGTCATCATATTCTGCTCGCAAAAAGTAGTGCCAGCGATTACGTTCGGAGACGAAGCCGGTTGGAACTTGGACCCACAATTATGGCACAATCTAGAAGAAAAATTTTGGAGGCGTGTGCTGAGACTACAAATCTACGTCTCGGTAACAGCAATTCGTTATGAACTATCATTGAACTCTTTATATTCACTTGTCATTTGGAAATCGCTAAGTGCCTGGCGCAAAATGTGCGTATTACCTGCAATACCAGCATATAAAATCTTTGCCACTAATTCAGATGAAAGCTGTAATAATCTGCTAGCTGAGTGGAAATCATCCCTGGCAAATCACCTAATAAAGGCCGACATAAAATTCGAAGATTTGATTAATTTTCTTCAGCTGGTCAAAAAGAAATTCGAAGCTTGGTCTTGGATTTCTAATTCTGAACAACAGGACAAATTGAAATCAACATTGAAGGCTGAAACGTGCTTCCACAGACTGAACAAACCATGTAGATACTTGTAAAAGTGTCCTTCATGGTACTATCGAGAGCAATTCTTGAGGTTATGTCTAAATGCCATGCAAACCAAAGAAATGATGTGGCAACAAAAGAATAAAGACATATCGGACAATATCTGTCAACATTGTTCGAGTGATATTGAGTCACTACATCACTTGGTCACAGAGTACCCAGCGATCATGTCATCTTGGGTCGTATGCACCCCAGGATTGTGACATGGAAAAGTGGTGGGGACGTGTGATCGCAGGGCACAATATAAATCTAACCTGTGCAGTGGTAAATTATTTCAACTCGTTCTTGAAGAAAGGGGTCATAAGCAACAAATGACAGTGAAGTCAATCGAATGACCCATGCTCGTTTCTTTGTTTGATCTATTTTTTGTGTTTCTCTGGCTCTTTGTATTTTTGATTTTTGTTGTTATTGATAACAATGTGGATGTTATGCCATATGTGATAATTGATTCATCAATTCTGTTTATGTTGTTTAGATGTGAAGTTTCTTTTGTAACAAAAGTTGGGCTTGATCAAGTGTTTAGTTGTGATTGCCAGACTGAAGTTTCAATCAAAAAAATGACAAAAAATAAATAAATAAACCAACTGCTTCAAAACTTAAACATCCGAGCTACATCTAGTAGCAGCCGGTGCCATGCCTATGGGCACTAGGACAGCCAGCAGTCTTCAGATCGGGAGTGGGATTTGTGTGTCTCCTCTTATCAGTGCATGGCAGACTGTGAGACCCTGATCATCTTTTGGCCTCTATGACCCATAAGAAGACCACTTTGCCAGACTACAAATGTGTGTCAGTGACATATTCCATGTATATGCATATGCATCCAGAATGTTTATGAGAAAAGGAACTGTTGAAGTAAGGTAATAATTGGATGCATGTTTATTTTGAGAAAATGAGGCCTTCATTTAGCCAAAAACAAGAGAATGCAGGAAAAAAGAAAACAAATAGATTTGCAATTTAACAATGTATTCATCCTCACATTTTTAAACTGCTGTAAAGCGCAATTATTTAGAAGAAAAGTGATGCTTCCAGACCAACACTGTTAAATCTTAATGTTCCATTGTATTTGTTGTATGCAGCTGCAAATGTTGTTATGAGGTCTTGGTTTTGACCCTTGATGGGATGCATATTCAGATCAGAGACCCTCCCAAACGATTCAGATTGCGTAAAAATATATAAAACTGTGGAGAATGCGTAGAGGGCAATGGAGGGGGAGACCTATGGGTGGAAGTAGTCTACGGGGAAAACATGTAGTTTAGGAACTCATACACGGGAAGACTAACCATTGTTTTGCGATAATGTTATTTAGAATACATTGCACGTGTGCGACATTCATAACATTAGGGTTGCATTCAAGAATAAGCCTGAATCCTTGCAGGCCATGTTCTGAGACACAGAACAACAAGGCCTCATCTATTGCTTGATTATCACATTCCAATTCCCAGGCGCAACAGGGAACACGCACGGACACCCACATATAAGTGTATTGAGTTCTTTTTTTGAACAATTAGGTAGGAATGGTAGAAGTCGAATGAGAGGCGGGCTGCGGTCCAGTCAGAAGATCACACTCTGGGAGCCGGGGAAGATGTTTTGAGCTGCCAAAACAGGAACTGAAATTTAGGGCACTAGCACACCGCAAGAAGAATGGTCATTCTATTTGAACTACCAGATGTATAGGGATAAGGGATAGTGCTCTTAAATCCTTCATGAACTGGATGGATTAGTGGGACACCAGGCCCATATCCCGGGAGAGGCACCTGATACATTGGGGAGCCAAGCACAACAAGGCCTGTGATTTGTACCAGGGAGAGGAAAGGGTGATCCCAAGTTATAGGATTACGACAGGGAGGCAGGCCTGATGGGAGTGCCTACATGTCTGGGATGAGAAAAGAGTTGTCTTGTTTCCAAGGACCAGGCTGACCTCGAAGTTCTCTGCTGAGTTCATGCTGATGACCAGGTACATATCACATGGTTAGGATTGAAGATAGCATGTTAACTTTTTCATATTAACCAATTACTTTACATTTTTTCGAGGTGCAGAACTCGTCACCCACATGGGGAGAAGATGGCAAAGAGGACGCAACCACCAATTAGCACACAATCCGGGTTGTTTTTTCTATGTCTGGTTGTTGAGGAGTTACCCTGTGCCTTGAATGTCGTCTGAAATAAGCAGGTACCAGAGAGCCTGTTATTTTGCTAATTGGAAAAGACTGAGCCATCCTTGATGAGATTATAGTAATATTCTGCTTAGTGCTTTGAAACTAATGGAATCAAAAATATATAAAGATGAGTTGATTTAGGGGATGGTGGAACACAGTCTAGGATTTCATGTGAACCTGTATATTCTTCTTGTATGTGTTCACCTGAAGTGCTGCTATTAAGGATTTGACAAATTAACAACACCCTAAAACAAGGCCCATGTTTGTTTTCTGCAGAAAGAAATTAAGTCACAACCCTTAACTTTGCTTTTCTCTCGGAGGTTGAATAGCACCTCTTACGGTTTAGGAATATGATTTCAGGAAGATCCTTATATGAAATAGGTTGTCAGACAATGTATGTAATACATTCAACCCAAAAGCCTTTATAATATTCATATTTTCAAAACATTTGCTGATTTTGGATATTTCCCTTCTTTGAAATGTACAGTGAGCTAAAGTGTGGCTGCGAACTCTCAGGTGGGTACCTTTCCAAAGAACAGGTCATTTAGCTGTGTTCGTTCTCACAGAGTGGTGCCTATGGACTATTTTGTGACTGTTTAAATGACTTGGGTTTAGTCATACTAGGTTTCCTAGGCACATCCAAACATGGACCCCTTACTCACTGTGCTCAGAGAGGCACATCTCCACCACACTGATGAGGCCCAACAAGGCTGAAACACGTGTCCGGGGGTGCTGTTGGTACTCTTGTTCAAAAGAGAATTGCTATAGCATTTCCGTGTGGGCAGGACAAAGACTGATATGCAAATGGATATTTCCCTTCTGAGAAAGGTACAGTGAGCTAAAGTGTGGCGGCGGACTCTCAAGGGGGTACCTTAACAAAGAACAGGTCATTTAGCTGTGTTCGTTCTCACAGAGGGGCGCATATGGACTATTTTTCGATTGTTTATGGGACTTGGGTTTAGTCACCCTAAGTTTCCTAGGGGCATCCAGACATAGACCACTTGCTCAGTGTGCTCAAAGAGGCACAGCTCTATTTCACTGATGAGGCCCAACAAGGCTGAAAAACATGTCTGGGGTTGCTGTTAGTACTCCTGTCCAGAATAGAATTGCCATAGCATTTCGGTGCTGCACTACCCATGTGGGCAGGACAAAGATTGATATTCAAATGGTTATTTCCCTTCTCTGAAAGGTACAGTGAGCTAAAGTGGGGCGGCAGACTCTCAAGTGGGTACCTACCCAAAGAACAAGTCACTTAGCCGCGTTCGTTCTCACAGAGGGGCGCATATGGACTATTTTTTGATTGTTTATGGGACTTGGGTTTAGTCACCCTAAGTTTCCTAGGGTCATCCAGACGTGGACCCCTTGCTCACTGTGCTCAAAGAGGCACAGCTCCTCCTCAGTGATGAAGCCCAACAAGGCTGAAACATGTGTCTGGGGTTGCTGTTGGTACTCTTGTTCAGAAGAGAATTGCCAAGCATTTCGGTGAAGGACTGCCCATGTGGGCGGGACAAAGACTGATATGCAAATGGATATTTCACTTCTGTGAAAGGTACAGTGAGCTTAAGTGTGGTGGCGGACTCGCCAGTGGGTACATTCCCAGAGAACAGGTCATTTAGCTGTGTTTATTTTCGCAGAGGGGCCCTGAGGGACTATTTATTTTTTGTTTAAGGGACTTAGGTTTAGTCACCCTAAGTTTCCTAGGGTCATCCAGAGGTGGACCCCTTGCTCACTGTGCTCAGAGAGGCACAGCTCCACCTCACTGATGAGGCCCAACAAGGCTGAAAAACATGTCTGGGGATGTTGGTGGGACTCTTGTTCAGAATAGAATTGCCATAGCATTTCGGTGCTGGACTGCCCATGTGGGCGGGACAAAGACTGATATGCAAATGGATATTTCTCTTTTGTGAAAGATACAGTGAGCTAAAGTGTAGCTGCAGATTCTCAAGTGGGTACCTTCCCAAAGAACAGGTCATTTATCTGTGTTTGTTCTCGCAGAGGGGTGCCTATGGACTATATTGTGATTGTTCAAGGGACTTAGGTTTAGTCACCCTAAGTTTCCTAGGGTCATCCAGACATGGACCCCTTGCTCACCGTGCTCAAAGAGGCACAGCTCCACCTCAGTGATGAGGCCCAACAAGGCTGAAACACGTGTCGGGGGTTGCTGTTGGTACTCTTGTTCAGAAGAGAATTGCCAAGCATTCCGGTGCTGGATTGCCCATGTGGACAGGACAAAGGCTGATATGCAAATGGATATCTCACTTCTGTGAAAGGTACAGTGAGCTAAAGTGTGGCTGCAAACTCTCAGGTGGGTCCCTCACCAAAGAACAGGTCATTTAGCCGTGTTCGTTCTCACAGAGAGGTGCCTATTGGACTATTATGTGACTGTTTAAAGGACTTAGGTTTAGTCATACTAAGTTTCCTAAGGTCATCCAGACATGGACCCCTTACTCACTGTGCTCAGAGAGGCACATCTCCACCTTGCTGATGAGGCCCAACAAGCCTGAAACACGTGTCTGGGGTTGGTGTTGGTACTCCTGTCCAGAAGAGACTTGCCATAGCATTTTGGTGCTGGACTGCCCATGTGGGCGGGACAAAGATTGATATGCAAATAGATAATTCCCTTCTGTGAAAGGTGCAGTGAGCTTAAGTGTGGTGGCGGACTCGCCAGTGGGTACATTCCCAAAGAACAGGTCATTTAGCCGTGTTGGTTCTCGCACAGGGGCGCCTATGGGCTATTTTCTTATTGTTTAAGGGACTTAGGTTTAGTCACTGTAAGTTTCCTAGTGTCATCCAGACGTGGACCCCTTGCTCACTGTGCTCAGAGAGGCACAGCTCTACCTCACTGATGAAGCCCAACAAGGATGAAACATGTGTCTGGGGTACTCTTCTTAAGAAGAGAATTGCCATAGCATTTCGGTGCTGGACTGCCCATGTGGGAGGGACAAAGACTGATATGCAAATGGTTATTTCCCTTCTGTGAAAATTACAGTGAGCTAATGTTTGGTTGTGGACTCGCGAACGGGTACCTTCCTAAAGAACAGGTCATTTAGCCGTGTTTATTCTCGCAGAGAGGTGCCTATGACCATTTATTGATTGTTTAAGGGACTTAGGCTTAGTCATCCTAAGTTTCCTAGGGTCATCCAGACGTGGACCCTTGCTCACTGCGCTCAGAGAGGCACAGCTCCACCTCACTGATGAGGCCCAACAAGGCTGAAATACATGTCTGGGTTTGCTGTTGGTACTCTTGTTCAGAAGACAATTGCCAAAGCATTTTGATGCTGGACTGCCCATGTGGGTGGGACAAAGACTGATATGCAAATAGATATTTCCCTTCTGTGGACACACTTTTACAGTGAGCTAAAGTGTGGCTGTGGACTCTAGAGTGGGTACTACCCAAAGAATAGGTCATTTAGCCGTGTTCGTTCTCGCAGATGGGCTCCTATGGAATATTTTATATTACTATGAATTAATTCATGGTCCCTTTACATAGTTCCAGTGCCTCAATGGTTGAGCAAACACCAGCTTCCCTGAGTAGGGGCGCAACTGACTCAACCCAAATTGTTTTTTGGCCGCACATAAGAACAGAAAGTGGGATTCTGTCTTGTCTCCCAGGCAACATGCACAGCAAACCTTTGAGCCACCGCCAGGCCACCGGTTGATCCGAGTGGCAATCGGTAAGGTCCCAAGCCGCAGTCTTAAAAAAAGCAATCTTGCGTGAGGGGGAGGCATATAGATAGTTGGGATAGCTTTCTAGACCAAATTCAGATTTAGAGCAGAGATACCCCGAGCCACAGTGCACTTTCCTTGTGTTTTCAATCATCTTTTTCGTTGACATGACAATGGCAGCCTTCTTAATTCTTCTATAGGTGGCCTTGTCTATATTTTGCAGGTCTTTCCACAGTCTGGCCACGCTGAAATCATACAAGCTTTTTTTCACATAGGCCACCCAAGGAATGGTTTTGCCAACCTCAAGACCCAGTGAATGTATCAAGGCATCTAAATACTTCCCAAGGTCTTTGGAACTCCAAAGCCTCACCCGGTACAATGTTGGAGAGAGAGAGGCCAGATAACTGATTGGATGTACATCGAATTCCAAATGTATAAGGGCATTAGGGGTTAACTGGGGAGCTGTAACAGTTGTCTCATAAATGTGTTTTTCACTCTAGAAAGACTGAGTGTGCTTGAGTTACCCCATAGTTCTGAACCATAGAGGGTGGCCGGAGTAGCCTGTTTCCCATACAGCTCAACGGCCAGCTGAGTTATTAGGTATGTAACAGAATTCGCCAACCCCAGGTTCTGGATTGTTTGCTAGGTTCCTAGAACCACCTGGAATCCTGGTGCCAGCAAATGTTTAGTTTCAAAAGAGAGGCTTGTTAGAATAAGGAGTCTTGGGTGCTAACACTGTATCTGTTGACACCCAGTGCATCGGGAATAAAAGAAGAAATTGTTAATGTCGAAATTGCATTTTTGTTTACGATACCTTGCTTCATACCAGAACAATACTGGCGACGAGTGTGCTGGTGCAGGGACCCCGATGGTAGCCCCAGCTAAGCCTGTGCACAGCTGCAAAGAGGTAGTTTGCTGGCGGATCAGTCGGTGTGTTGCGGGACCCGAGGTGGGTGTATCCCGTGTTTTTTGGGGTGCAGAGATACCCGTGCTTCCTGCTTGCCTGTTGGGGGTGGTCCTAGGTCTGACATAATCCGCCCGTTGATTGTGGACGGCATTTTGAGGTCAGGCGCCACAGGGTATCCCACGAGTTCTCCGAATGGTGGTAATTTTAGGGTCAGGCGGGCAATCTGTCTTGCACGGAGTCTAGCATTATCGGATGGATTGAGGTTTTTGTGCAGGGATCAAGGTGTAACTGGGATTGGTCGACTAATACAAGGAGCACTATTCCAGTTGACTGATACAAGGCTAAATATTCCAGGAACTGCGTTTCTTTTGCCAGCAACAGGTGAGTCGCAGATCAAGTGGTGTGGCTGGAGAGAAGGTTTTTTGAAGTATCTGCATGGGGTGTATGTGGGAATATTTGCAGCAGACAGAAAAGATTTGCTGTTGTACCAATGTTTGGGTCAAGAGGCACAAGCTGTTTTCAGTAAACTGCCAGACCTGCCTGTTGTTGAGGCGGAAGGCCTAAATAGTTTCAAGATATCATTGAGGAAGCTAGACAAACATTTTATGAAGAAAGAGAATATGGTTTTCGTCAGGTATCACATTTCAGTGTGTGGTCAGAGGAAAGGTGAATCCTTTGATGAATTTATGGCCATCATGGGTGGACTGGCTATCAAGTGTGACTTTGATCACTGCAGAGATGAGCATTTAAGGGATCAACTGATGATCAGATGTTGCGATCAAAATGTGAGAGAGGCACTCTTGCGGGAAGGTGGCATTGGAGTGGATATGACATTGGGGAGGGCTATAGAAATTGCAAAAATGGTGGAGAACACTGAATGTTGCATTAAGGAACTTAATGCTGAGGCTGGGAAGATGCAGGATTCGAGTACGAATGTGGTTGAAAAATCAATGACACTGTACAAAAAGAGGAAGGAAGAACAACCTTTAAGAAGAAAGCAGAGCCTAAAAGAATTGAAGGAAGGATGAATGAGAAAAGGTGTTTTTGGTGTTGGAACTTAGACCATCTGGCAAATGAGAAACAGTCCTTTGTTCAAGTTGTATGTAGAGAATGCGGTAAAAAGGGACATTTGGCCAGGTGCTGTAAACATTGGTCCAAATTTGGGAGGGTGAAATGCGTGCAAGAGGATGTGGGTCATTGGCAGGTTGGTGATGAGGATGAGACTTGCGTAGTTAATGCGGTAGATGCAAAGCCCAAGAGAGCGAAGCCACATGCAGAGGTAGAGATAAACAATGTGGACGTGAAGTTGTGAATTGACAGCAGAGCTGATTATACATTGGTGAATGTGGGTACTTGGAGGCAACAGCTTAATTGTTGTGAATTGTAAAATCTCACAGCGGCAGCCCATGCTTATGGGGAGGTGCCAATTGATATTCTGAGGGCTGAGTTTGGGATCAAAAGACATTGGACCACTGGCATGGTGAGAGTATAGCTCACAACCGTAATGGAGTGGTAAGCAAGACGAGTGCTTGAGGCACATATGTCAAGAGTTGGTATCCGAGCTTGTTTGAGAAAGTGACAATATGTTTAAAGGGGCTTGTGCACCTCAAAGTTTAAACCGGGGGCAATTCCTGTGTGTTAGGCCGGTGGTTGCAGAGGAGGTTGTGAAGAAAAGAATAGTGAGCAGTCAGTTGATGGCCAGAGAGGGGTATGATTGGAAGAATTGTGTCAAGGAAAGATCAATGTCTAGAGGTACAATGGTAAATGTGAGACTGGGAAGGAGAGTGGAAAAAGGAATGCTGAGATACTCAAGACCAATGGAAGTGGTGTAAGGTTTGTGCAATGCTGTCAGATTGATGAATGGTGAGAAGTGGGGGAAGGATAGGGTAGCCATCATGAAATAGCTGTGTTGTGATTGTGAAAGGGAAGGAGGTGTGTTACATGTGTAAAGGTAAATTGTCATGTAAATAGTTATAGTTATGTAACAGAATCCCCCGACACCAGGTTCTGCATTGTGAGCTAGGTTCCTAAAACCACCTGCAATCGTGGTGCCATAGAATGTTTAAATGAGAGGCAGTTGTAGAATAAGGAGGCTGGGGCAGATATCGCATTATCTGGTGACACTCAGTGCATCTTGAATAAAATAATAATTTGTTTGTGTTGAATTTGCATCTTCATTTACGATACCCTGCTTTCTACCGCACCATACAAAGCTCTTGGCAACAGATGTTAAAATTACCAATTATTACCCACATTGTGGTACTTATTTCCCATTTGAATGAGTTGTGTGGCGAGTCAGACGAAGGAGTCGGACACACGTTGGTCATTTTAAGCTGTTTTATTTTAAATAAGAAAAATGCCTAACTCGCCCTACTACGTGGGGAATGTTCCCTACCTAATAAAACAAACTAACAGTGCTTCTCTGTCATCAAATGTCCAAAGAACCAAAGAAAAATGTACTCAGTCCATAACTTGCTTTTATCAGATTCTACCACTAAAAACGACTACCTAAATATTGCATATATATATATATATATATATATATATATATATATATATATATATATATAGATAGATAGATAGATAGATAGATATTCTGGCACCTTCCCTTTAGCCATATGTCTTAGAGCTTTATTTCAGTATTTTTCAAATTGCAACAAGTCTGATTTTGCCACTAACAGGTAACACGTTAGTAGAAACTATTTATCCTGGTTCACAGTGTCTCTTTCATGAGCTACTGTAGTTTGTGCTGCATTTTCATCAGCTATCCCAGAGTGCGCAAGATCTATTACATTCCTTCCTCTATATATAGTCCTTTAGATTGTTTATACTTTACTCGCTTTCGATTGGGGTTTGATATACCCTTAACAATTTTGTGGCACCACCCATCCTGTGGCCTCTCTACTTGTTTCCCATTTTCCTGTCTTTGATTTTTGAGATTCATACTGGAACTTAAATCAGAGTGATTTTCAAAGTCTCTTAGTAATGGCTTCCAATGTTCATCCCTAATAATACTTGGTAGCTTTCTAGCTGTTTCCCAATCAATACATGTCATGATCTCTGCTTCCAAAAGGTCAGGGTTTTCCCAACTCCTTTGGAAGCAGATCCATAACCCAGGTTCCGAGTGCCAACCAGTCCCAATTGGGACCTTTTGGACCCAGTCCTGGCGCCAGTGGCACCAGGCTCATAAATATGCCCAGTCCCAGCGCTGGAAGCGCCGGGCTCATAATGCTTGGGTGGACTTACCTGCAGCAGACCATGCTGCTTACTTGCCTGCCAGTTGAGCCTCTGATCCTCTTCTGTTTGGAACTACTTTTCCTGTTGGGTGGGGCAGGAGCCACTCCCTAGATTCAGAACACTGGAACTCTTCTGGAAAGCAGGAACTCTTTTCTTACCTAGGCGTGGCTGTGGAAGGAGACACCTAAGCACTACAGGAGGCTATTTAAACCACACCCGATGGATGAATCTTGCTTTGCGTTATTCTGCATCCTCTGCAGCAGAACGCTCATCGTGTCTTCTGCATCTGATCCTGGGCCTAAGGAAAAAGGTTTACCATCCTGAATCCAGTCTTCAGCAACACCTATAAAGACAAGAAAGAACAGGTTAGCATTACGGTCTTCAGTGACAGCTCTTCACTTACCTGGTCCATCGGCTGTCACCAACGCCTCGCGCTGTATTCCGGCATCTGAAAGACAAAGGCTTACCTACTCTTCGTGCGCTCCGGAGGTCTTCACACTGCATTCCGGCATCTGAAAGACAAAAGCTTACCAACTCTTCGCACGCTCCGGAGGCCTTCGGCGCTGCATCCCGCATCTGAAAGACAAAACAAGGTGCGTTTAAAGACATTGGGGAACTTTAATACTCACGTGCCATTACTCCTTTCCACATCTAACCCAGTGGGTATTCCGGCACCCTGCAGCCGCTCCGAACTTGTACCTGCAAAATAAAAAGACAGTTAGAGCGCATCGTGAAGCAGGCAACAAGCGCTTACTTACGTGCTTCCAGGCGCTTCTATTCATCACACGGGCTCCATCTTCAACTCACTTCAGCCCGTCATCCGCCATCGCCGGAACCCTGCAAAACAAGAAACATCATTACTAAAGACTTTAAAGACATTAGAATTACTCGAAACTTACCGTTCGTGCAGTAAACGACGGACAGCAGTCCTCTGAAGTCAAGAGGCCTGCTCCCCTTATCCAGTGAAGAAACTGGTAGAAACTGGTTACAGCACCCTGCCCCGAGGCAGATGGAGAGCACGGCGTTCACTTACCTAAGGTGAGAGCGTTAACCTTTGGGGTTCTACAGGAGAAAAGAAAGGGAAGAAGAGAGAGACATTCAATAACCCAGTTCCTTAATCCCATATTTTCTATCTGCAGACATCTTACCCTTCGAGTCAGACATACAGTGCACAGAGGTCCAGCCCAAAGAGCCAGCCGTGTGTTACACATCACCTTTGAAGATACGGTATACGCCCAGTCAAGACCGGCGCCTCTACGGGAATCAGGTGAGCGTTACAATACAATACATGTGTGCTTTCTTAAGGATTCATGATCAATGTAGCCATTAGATACATGCTTTTTGACTGTCCCCAAATCAATATTGGTTACAACTCTCCTTGGTGTTTTCCAATAGGTATGCTTGGGCTTCCTCAAGGCTTCACATTTAATATTGGCAACAACTGTTCTGGGTATCTCCCAATATATCTGCTCAGGCTTTCTCAACACCCTGTTATCACTATTGCCACTTCGCCTACTTCCTCCCCTTTCTATGATCCACCCCGGTACCTTCACATGTGGTGGGTGGATTTTTTGGGAATGGCGTTGGATGAATCGACATCCTCGACTCTCCATCTCCTCTCTCTCCACTCCCCTGTGGAATCATTGTCAGCATCTCGGTGGGTTTGTTTGTTCAGCATAGGTTTGCCAACATGAGGTTTTGTTTCTTCGATCCTTCTAGTTTCAGCATTGTTGTTCGGGCCCCAGGCCCACCACAACCTTTCTGTGGTCACGCCACCACATATGATGGTCTTCAGGACATGGCCCTGACAGTGGTTTCCCCACTGTTATCTATGCTGGATTCTGACGTCCTTCTGGACCCTTCTCTCTTTTGCGGGCTCCGCGGCTCCACACTACTCTGCCCCATAAAGATGTTGTTAAGTCAGAGGGCTTCACCTGCATAGGTCTCTCTTTCTCACTCTATTCTCGATTGGTTCGTCCCTAGTAAACAGAAGTTCACATTTATAGGGGCATTCTGTTTTACTTCAAGTGTCGTATTTGATCCAGCATTACCTGAAGACAAACAAAAGGAAAGCATATTACTTTTGATTGAAGGAAATCCCATTTAGGCAGACAGTGTTGCTTGGATAGGGAGTTCCCTGTGGGAATGAGAGACTTGTCCCCTTGAGGGGTGTCCCTCCCAGTGAGGTCCCAGTTGCAGGGTGAATCCACCTCCCTAGCCTCAAAGGGGGTTCATCAAATCAAACTTCGATCAGTTTGCAGCGCCTCCTCATCAGCGTTGTATGGATTAAGCTATCCTTTTCCCCTCACATGTCACATTTGAGTTTTTCACTAGCCTTCTTTGCCACCTTTTACATGTGGATGTCTCTACCATGAATGTGCAAGCAGTATGGAGCTTATTAGTTCCCCTACTTGATCTGCAGTATAGCAAGTGGCGGCTCATCCATAATGGGTGAGGGAGTGTCAACCTGCCAGATCCTTCGCTCATTATGTGGGAACCAACAAGCCAGTCCAGTGTAAACATGGAGCACTCCCCTGGCTGCTTTCTGAAGCCAAGGAAGCGCTGCTGAGCTGGCTTAAACTATCAAACGGAGATGTGGTTTCCCTTTAACAGTTTTTGTTCCTCAGCATGCATTTCCAATGTACAATGCAACTCTATGGGTATTTTGCTTCACCAGCTTTGCTGGCCCATTGGGAATTCAGGATGGGGAATTGCACATCTGATGTGCGTGGGGGCGCTGCCGGAGTTCCACACACTTAAGATCACACACATAAGATCAAAACTACAATATAGGACATCTATGATCAAAGGATGTAATTATGCATACAATCAACAGATGTCACTTGCACTGTTTCTCCTTTCCCCTTATGATGTATTTGATCCCCCCTTGTGCTGTCCCTTCTCCCCATCCTTTGCGCTGTTACTCCTTCCCCCTTGCACTGCCACTCTTTCTTGTGCTTTTCCTCCTTCCGCTTGAAGTGGTTTCACCCGCAGTGCTGTCAATTACACCTTGTGATGTTGCTTATCCCCCTTGCACTGTCCCTCCCCTTTGTGCTATCCCTCCTCCATATCCCTTGTGCTGTCACTCCTACCCCCTTGCACTAAGCCTTCTTCCCCTTGCGCTGTCGCTCCTCCATCACTTGCGCTGTCTTTCCTCCAACGCTTGCACTGTCCCTCCTGGTCCCTTTTCCAAGACCCTCACCCTCCTTGAGCTGCCCCCCTTGTGCTTTTCCTGCTCCCCTTGCACTGTTCTTCCCCTATTGTGCTGTCCCGCCTTCCCACTTGTGCTGTTGCTCCTTCCCCCTTGTATTGTGACCTCTTCCCCTCTAGCACTGTCACTCCGCCCACAATCACGCTGTCACTCCACCCACCTTTTGTGATATTGATCAGCCACCCCTTGTGCTGTTGCGCTGTACCCATTTGCCCTGTCACTCCTTCCTCCCATTTGCCCTGTCACTCCTTCATTCCAATGTTGTACACTGCTCCTATGTACTGTTGATGGCCTACCTTTCAGCTATTCGATTTTTTTTATTCTCCCTCGTGATACCATTTATTGCTTATTCCTCCACACAGAGTGCTTCTCTCACCCCTCAGTGTTGCCCTTCCATGCTGTCAAACTCTCTGTGCCGTCATTTCTCATTCCATTCCTCCATACTAAATGTTAAATGCTTTAAACAACTACAAATATCAAAACTATAGCAAGCATGATGTACTATAACGTAGCCAATCTGGCTATTTATTACTGTGACATGACATTTCTACTGGACATTATGCTAAAGCAAGCATGATGTATTACATGGCCACACTGGAATATTGGTGCAACCAGTTTCGACATGTTCCATATAGTGGCATGCGATTTTTAATGGCAAAGCCAACACGAGTAGGTTTGTACGTGGGACTAATGCCCTATATTGCCAGAACCAGCGTGTATATGTTTTCTTATAGTATCCTTACGGATATTTTGCGCAAAGCAAACATGAATATGTAGATCTATGTGAATACTGACATGTATAAAGATATGGACACAAATGGGGAAGAACCCATCTATTGCTGGAGCAGTAGTCAGCCCTGCACTGACGCCTTCGAGCCCTGCCTAACTCCAGGTATGCCACAGCCTCCCTCAGGTGCATTTTGAAAAACAGAGCGCGACTGTGCCTTTTACAGTCAACTCGCGGCGGATTATTTATAAATATATCCGCGCCGCACTTGCTTTGCCCAGTGGCCCATTTCTACCCTGGATTTGCACCCTTATTGCACTCGGAGTGCATCCAGACACCATTGGGACCCTCGAGGTCTGCACCACTCCAAGATGGCCGACCGTCACCGCCTCAACCCTCTACTCGGCCCCACAGCCCTGCAAGCATCGTGATTGGCTCCTCTCCCCTACTTGGGAGCCAACCACAAGCCGGCAAGCTTGGAGCCGGCCCACCACGAAGGCACACACAAAGGCACTGTGCCTGTCTCCAGCCTGTCTACACTGTCGAGCCTAGAGCCACGACCCCTTGCCCTCCAGCTTACAGGGTAAGCATACTGCCCCCCTTCCACAACCTACTCCTAACCCTCTAGCCAGAGACCTTGAACTGTTTCCATCCATCACGGACCCGGCGTACATGCACCTTCCAAAATTGCTACGTCCAAGGTCCCACTTGCACCGTTGTGTTCTCGAACTGCAACAACATTTTTCACTGCTTAATCTGTATCTACTTAACCACCTACCATCCACTACTCCTGCGCAACCATAATTAACCTCCACTGCGGCTTCTCGCACTGCACAAGCATAAGTACCCAACCCACTATTGCCTCATATTAGCAACATGTTTTTTTCACCTGTTTGCTGCCCTGGCCCTGCCCTGCTGTATGCTGCCACTTGATAACTGCATCTGCATTACGGTCGCCCAGAGACCACTGTGATATTGTGTAGTGCCTTATGGTCGCCCAGAGACCACTGTGATATTGTGTAGTGCCTTATGGTCGCCCAGAGACCACTGTGATATTGTGTAGTGCCTTATGGTCGCCCACAGACGACTGTGATATTGTGTAGTGCCTTATGGTCGCCCAGAGACCACTGTGATATTGTGTAGTGCCTTATGGTCGCCCAAAGACCACTGTGATATTGTGTAGTGCCTTATGGTCGCTTAGAGACCACTGTGATATTGTGTTGCGCCTTATGGTCGCTTAGAGACCTTAACCCACCAGCTCTCGCTAACTTATCTCAACATGTACACCTGCCACACATTGTACCTCCTCACAGGTCTAGTCTACACCTTACTGACTAGTACTGTTGACTACTCTGTGCCCACAGGGCAACCCAACAGCCATATCATGGAACTCAGACACACCACCACACACGCTACTCCTCCCGAGATCATACTCAGACAGCACAGACTCAGAACACGCACACTCCCTCTAGCTTTCCTCTCCACACCCATGCAGGTAACACCTAGGAACTCACGCCTAGGCTCTCGCACTCACGCTAAGACCTGCTGCCCACCATACACTATTACCCGCAAGCACCTTAACAGGTCTCCGACCTCCGCTCCAACCTCACATGACCAATGTGAAGTCAGACATCACTTGACTAATAAGCCTACTCACGCTACCAAAAAGCTTATCCCTATTACCAACCTCAAGCCACCTCAACCAAAAAAGCTCCAACGCCTTAAATGTGCTCTATTAAATGTTCGCTCACTCAACGTCCACGCTTTAGAAGTCAATGACATTATTACCAACCAAGAGCTAGAAGTGTTAGCCATAACAGAAACATGGTTGCACCCTGCGTCTGGCCCGACTATCAGCTTAGCTGTACCATCAGGTTACTCGATCTTAAGACAGGACAGATTAACTAAAATGGGAGGTGGAGTCGCACTAATCTTTAAAGACACCCTAGCCTTAAGACAGACTCCCACCACAGGGGAAGACTCTATTGACATCCTCTCAGCCAAACTTACCCTCTCCCCCAAAGACACAGTAAACATTCATGTCATATATAGACCCCCAGGCCCCGCCAATAATTTCAAAGGCATAGTCAACCATCTTCTTGGAAAAAACATCAAACAAACTTCCAAAACATTGTTTCTAGGAGACCTAAACCTTGGATATAATGATAAACTTGACAAAGAAGCTACCACTCTCGCCAGAAACCTCACAGATCTAGGATTCACACAGATAGTTACTGACCCGACCCATAATAAAGGCAGTATCTTAGATTGGGTGGCAGATCACAACTGTGGCTCCACCCTCAACTCCAACACATCCCTCCCATGGTCCGATCACAACTGCCTTCAATTCTGCATTCCCATATCCGTATACTCCAAACCACTTATATCCGCACCGGCCAAGTTACCCAGAAGTGCCAAAAAACTTACAGCAGACAATATACGTCCCCTTCTCAACATCCCTTGCCTAGCACCCCCGTTCTCCTCCGACCCCAGCATTCTAGCAGAGATCTTCAAAGACACTCTCACCCATGCCATCAACACCGCAGCCCCTCTTGAAAACAAAAAAGAAAAAAAATCGTTTCACTCCAACTCATGGTTCACGGTGGACTTATTAAATCTTCGCCAATGCAAGCGCCAAGCCCTCAAAACATGGCAGGCAATCCCTGTGATGCCACCAAAGTAGACTTTCTCAGTATCTCTAAAAAATACAAAAATGCCATATTCAAGGCGAAATCAGAAACCTACAATAAACGTATCATGGAAGCTAACTCCCACTCAAAAGAGCTTTTCACCATCTTTAAAGAGCTCACTATCCACCCAATCTGCACAGATGAGATTGTTAAGGATGAGGTCTGGTGCAATAGCATTCAAACAGCATTGTTAAATAAAATAGACCTTCTTCAAAATAAAATAGCAGAACACTTTAAGGCTCTGCACCCCCAACAGACCCTCTCCGTCAATACTGCCAAAGATAAGCACACCTCCAAATTCGATTTCTCTCCAATCACCGAGTCGGATACTCTCCACATCCTCAAACAGCTCAAACCATCTCAATGCAAAGGAGATATATGCCCCCCCAACATCATTAAAGAGTGTGCGGCACCCCTCGCACCAATCATCACAGCATTCATTAACGCCTCATTCAAGACAGGCAAAGTCCCTGACACCCTTAAAGAGGCGTGGGTGCGCCCACTCTTAAAGAAACCAACCCTGCCCAACCTAATAATTATCGGCCCATTACTACGGTTCAATTTCTCCTAAAAATCCTAGATAAAGCTGCACACATGCAGATAGAGGCCTACCTGGAAAACAACTCTGTCCTAGGTAAAAGGCAGTCCAGATTCCGCAAAGGTCATGGCACTGAAACCGCCTTACTAGATCTGAAGAATCAAATTACCCTGATCTTAGATAAAGGCAAGCCGGCCCTTCTGCTCCTCCTAGACCTCTCGGCGGCATTTGATTTAGTCGATCACGCCATCCTCACGAACCATCTCACTCAGGCCACACATTTCTCCAAACAAGCCACAAATTGGATCACCTCCTTCCTCGAAGGTAGAGTGATGAAAGTGTTTTCCAATACAGCCAACGCAGAGCCTACCACCATCAGGTATGGAGTCCCTCAGGGCTCATATACGGCTCTCACCCTCTATAATCTTTTTACCAAACCTCTCTTTGATAAACTGGACGCACTTGGGATCACATACACCAACTACGCTGACGATACCCAAGTACTCCTCCCGCTCACAGGACTCTACCACCAGGACGCAGCCACCCTCCAGAATATATACGCCACCATCCAAGCATGGATGGCCAGAAACGGTCTATGTCTTAACAAAGATAAGACCGAAATTCTCATCCTTGGCCATAAATCCACTCTCACGAACCTTGACCCACTCTTCACCAACTTCTGCATAGACAATTGTGTCATCCCAGTTCTACCTTCTATTAAAACACTAGGAGTCCACATTGACGCATCACTCTCCATGGACAAGCAAGTCAACTCCATTGTCTCTGCCTCCGCCCTGAGCACTAAGCTCATTAATGCAATCAAACCTTTCCTAACTAAAGATAATTGCCTATCCATTGCCAGAGCCACCATTGGAGCCAAACTAGATTATTGTAATGCGCTATTGGCTGGCACCTCCAACTCCAATCTCAATAAACTCCAAACAACACAAAATAATGCACTAAGAGCAGCCCTCAATATACCTAAAAGGGACCACATTGCGCAAGCCAGAAAGGGAAGCTCACTGGCTACCTGTTAAAGAGCGCATTACATTCAAAATACTTACCACCGCACACAAATGTATTAACCTGTCTGCACCTTCATACCTGTCTGACACGCTAGTCAGATGTCAATCCACTAGACCAACGAGACAATGCCACACCAACCAACTTAGGGTCCCACGCATCAAACGAGCTAGAGCAGGTGGAATAAGCTTCCCCTACATCGCCCCTAAGCTATGGAACGCATTACCTAGCACGCTCAGAGCAGAAACCTCTCTCACTGCCTTCCGAAAAAAACTGAAAACCACCTTGTTCAACTAACTCCTCCAACGTCATGTCTTCTGACCCTCTCCTCCTCCCTCTTCTCTTCTCCTCCCATCCTGTAGCTACTACTTTTCTCTTGCAACTAAGTAATTACTTTTCTGTATGTATAACAAGTCATGTTCATATCTGTAACAAGCGCCACGATGCCCCCTGGGCTGCCTGTGCGCTTAACAAATGTGAATAAATAAATAAATAAATAAATAAACCCCCCAAGACCCTCCCCTTGATTAGTTCAGAGTCCCTCCCAAAGCTTGCACTGCTGGTGACTCACATCTATTGGCTTATTGTCATGAGTTACCCTACAAAACCAATTGCAAACTGCCTTTTCAATAAATTTTTCACTTAAAGTGCACTGTAAAATGCACCATTTTTACCCATTATTGAAAAAGATTTCTCGGGGTAAGTACCCCCATGACCTACCCCTTGATTTGTTCAGGGTCCCTCCAAATGTTCAGTCACTCCTGGATGTTCGTAGGAAGTATTTTTGCTCCTCAAATAAAAAGATCCACCAGACTCCACCAAGTACACTACTGCCTTTATGGCACTCTGAAGCAGGAAAATGAAGGCATTCTGTTATTTCACAGCAGTACAATGCCAGGGGAGGGTCGCCAACGACACCGGTCTGTGGCATGTGCAAAATTGTAAAAGCAAAGCAAACTTGGCCTTTGCGTTACGTTAGTGTTCAAACAAAATACTGCTGGACTGTTAAACCTGCACACATTTCCAGTGCTCTGAAATCATAGTTCCCATGGCCAATTCAAATTGGTGTGAAGTTGGGCCATGGGCACTATTGTATTTATTTATTTATTTATTTATTACGTTTGTGTAGCGCACAGCAGCCCTTGGGCATCGAGGCACTGTCACTTGAAGGGAACTTAGTTGCAGGGAGCGGACACACGGGGAGCGGCAGTTATACATAGAACAGAAACAGAGCAAATATACATTAGGATACATATAATATACATATATGGTATTTATGTGAAAAACAAGTTTGTCTGTAAATTATGGCGTACTTCAGGTGAAGAGCACAGTTTTCATGGCTTTGCGAAAAGTCATGAGGGATGCCTCGCCTCGGAGGGTGGGAGGTAGGGCATTGCAGTGTGAAGGTGCGAGGTAGGGGAAGCAAGAGCCACCTGCTCTAGATCTTCTTACCATAGGCACACAGAGCTATGATTTCTGCGCACTGGGTATTATCAGGCCAAAGGTATTTCAAAATTGCCTTGAAGTTGGGCCAGTGTTCTTGCTGTATACATTTAAAAAAATCAAACTAGCATCCATTACTCTGTAAAGCCCTTTCCAACGCCAGGCTTATGCTCAATAACAAAGAAATAGATTAAATGAATGCTGAAAGAAGCGCTTTGAGCATTCAGCTCTGGACTGTTGTTAATTACAGGAGTATAAAGAAAACATAATGTAAACCAAACCAGAGGTCAATGGACGGTTTTTGCATTTGCAGAATGCATACTGTTTATCATAGAATTAGAGCAGTCCCTCAAATAACTCAATAGACTAAGCTCCAGCTTGGTGTAATAACATTGCCTGATACACAAGTTTGAAACCTGCACCAGACGTTTAAGCAGTCCCCTCAAATACTGGACTAACCTCCAGTTTAGCGTAAATACATGACGTGCTACACAGGTTTGAATCTTGCCCCAGACGTTTAAGCAAATGCTGTTAAAATGTGCATAACAATAAAATGTCAGGTTGTTTAAAGCAGAAGCTGGGGGGAGAATTCATTTCACAGGGGGCACAAAAGTATTCTTCCCCCGGAGATTATATTTCAGAATATAGTTTCTGGCTGAGAATGCACTCTGAAATGAAATCGCCTGAGGGGGTGGATATATTTTGCGACACTGGCTCGCCTACGTGTGGAACTTGTCATGTTTAAATTATGCATGGCATGGATTTTCTGCTGGAAAATGGCTACCGTCCCCTAAACCTTTATTTATTAACAGGTTCACGTTACAGACAGAGGCCCTCATTACGACCCTGGCGGAAAGTGACTGACCGGACCGCCACAGCGTAAATAGCGTTTCCGCCATTGCACGAAGGAGCAAAGTGCGGCCCATTCCGACCCATCGGGCACGAGCACCACGGCATGGCGGAAGTGCAAAGTCCGCGATGGCGGAAATGACCCCCAAACGGCCCACACCGCCGCCGTACGGCGCCCTAGGTGCAATACCGCCACCCATCACAGCCGACACCGCAGTGTGCGCCTACCGGAAAGTACGGTGACCGTAAATATACGGAAACGGAAGTAAAAACATGGGCCCGGAACGGGAAACATCCCGCCGTACACCTATAAAACCACAAAAACCACACAAACACTAAAAACACTACCCCGAGACACACCCCAACCCGTCATCCACCCTAGCGAAATCAAGAAAAATGGGAAAAGTAGCGAAGAAAGCGTGCGATCGCAAGCGGCAGGTCCACTTCTCCCGTGAGGAACTCACCGTGCTAACAGAGACCCTCCAGGAGAATGCTGCCGTCGTCTTCTCCACGCAAATGACCAGGACGGCACTTGCGAACAAGAAGGCCATATGGGCTCTGGTGGCACAGCGGGTAAGTGCGGTGGGGACCGCACCCCGCAACCCACAGCAATGCAGAAAGCGATGGGACGACCTGCGGATACGCGTCCGCAGAATACTCTCTGCCAACCGCAACATTGCCACAGCCACCGGGGGAGGTCCTGAATCACCCATCAAGTTGACCCCCTGGGAAGAAATCTGTGCCTCCACCATCGGAATGGAGAGCATAGAGGAAGTCGGAGGGATGGAGAAAGGAGTGCAGACATCCGAAGATTCAGGTAGGTGGGCCAGATAAAACAATGCTAAATCCACAATGTCCAATCATGTGAAGTACCATGTGTCCACATAGTGCAACAGAAACACATGTCCAGGAGAACGTCCACACACATCGCCCTGATAGCGCACTTTAAAACTCACAATAAATACATAAATAATTAAAAACCCCTAAAACACCCACTACACGTGCAGCAGGCACACCCTAACTGCAGGCTGCCAAACAACTGCACCCTCACTCCACACACAAATGAAAGCACCTCCAAGGCCCCGACCCAAATCACCCTCAGGTACCACCCCAATGCATGTGGTACAATGCCATTCCAATACCCACAGACCCATTAATAACCCTCGCCCTCCTTTACTCCACCACAGGGTCCGAACCAAACGACGAGCATCAGGACACCCCTACCAGCACACCTGCAAAGAGGGCCAAGACCAACGGCCAAAGACCCTCCACCTCAGCTGCACGCATCAAGACACGACAGCTGCACACAACAGGTGGCAGCACAGAGGAGGGAACATCAACAGGCACCCCAGCAGCCAGCATGCCCACAACACCACCACCACAGGTCCCCCCAACGGATGCCACAGAAGGCACTGCCTCTGGTGGCAGCAGCACCATAGGTGACACCCCATTGATGGCAGCATGCTCCGACACAGAAGACGGGGATGTCGAAGTCAGATCCATCCATGACCTGTCCCATTCCCCCTGTCTGTCCCATCCCGTACAACATGAGGATACCACGCAGGGGCACCCACAAGACGACGACTGGCCATCCCCCACAAGCCCTGTGGCAAGGCAACATGAGGTCAACAGCCCCTCTGTGACACCCCCGCAAATGGCCATGGCCCAGCAGAGGCAACAGTCCCTCGACCAGTTAATCGTGCAACAGCAGCAACTGGCCACGCTCCTCAAGGACCATGCCGATGAATGTGGGCGCACTAAGGCAGACATAGAAACATCAACTGAGACACTCAGGGCAGAAATGGAGAGAAGTACAGAGACACTAAGGGCACAAATGGAGAGTAGCACCGAGAGCCTGAGAGTCCAAATGGAGAGAAGCACCGAGAGCCTGAGGGGGGAACTGCATGCGACGTCCAAAGACGTATGTGCCGAACTTGCCGCAGTGCGCCGTGTGCTCACTGAGCTCTCACAAACCCTTAGGGACATGCATGGACGTGAGCAGGCAGAGACATCATCCGTTGCAAGTTCCGTCCAGGGCAGCCCCCAACGTAGATCTGGGAGGAACCTGCGCTCCACAGGCAGGGGTGCCCCTGATACCCGCAGAGGGGGCTTGCAATAGCGACAGCCCACTGACAATGAGCATCTTTGGACACTGGTGTTCGGGGGGGAGGTAGGAGGGTGGAGGGGGTGTGTTGGGCTCACTTGGGTGGCGGGTCGATAGGGTGTTCAACATGATATCACATATGCCATAAACAGTGCACGATCAACCAATGAGATGTGTGGACAATGATCTTTGTGTACTAGGCCATCATAGGCGTACAGTCCATATTGTGCATGTACCAGACACACACAGTGCCACGAGTCCCGTGTCCATGTATCAGCCACCAGGCGTGAGTGCTAGAAGCATGCATCAATGAGATGCTGACGAATGTCACGGCCCTCCGGTGCCTCGCAGACTCCTTGAGGTGCTGCCACATCCCCACCCTCATCATGACCATCATCAGGTGCTTGCAGTTCTGCGTCAGGGGGCATGGGCACATTTCTACGTACGCACATGTTGTGGAGCATGACACATGCCATGACCATCTTTGCAACCTTCTCATGGCGGTACAGGAGTGCCCCGCCAGACCTGCTGAGGCAGCGGAAACGAGTCTTCAGTAGGCCGAATGCCTGTTCAATGACTACACGGGTACGTGAGTGGGCATGGTTGTAGTCCTCCTCATGCTGGTCCCGTGGGTTCCGGACTGGTGTGAGGAGCCATCTCTTCAGTGGATACCCAGCATCACCTGTATGTGGACGATAAACGTATGATGTGGAATGCCATTGCTACGTACGCACACCCCCCCCCTTCCTGCCAGGTCATTGCCGCATCACATACCCCACATCATCATGCATGAAATGAGACTCACCGAGTAGCCAGGATCTGTTCCCTGCGTGTCGCTCCATGTAGCGTGGTATAGTAGAGTTCCTCAAGACCATAGAATCATGGGTTGATCCAGGGAATCTGGCACAACAATGTGTAATGATCCTGTTGGAGTCACACACCATTTGTACATTCAGGGAATGAAATTGTTTTCGGTTGCGGTACTGGGCCTCCATGGCATGTGGGACGACCAATTCCACATGGGTGCAGTCGATGGCACCAATGCAACCCGGTATGCCGGCAAGTGCATGGAATCCCACTTTTGTGTTGGTAATTTCCTGCTCCGAGCGTGGCAGAGAGATGTAGTCGTCTGCGTGCTGCAGGAGGGCATCGAGCACTTGCAATAGTGTCCGTGAGAACAGTGGCTGAGAAATGCCATGCAACTGTCCGACTGTGTGCTGGTAGGTGCCTGTGGCCAGGAAGTGGAGTACAGACACCACCTTCAGTAGGGGTGGGATGGCGGTTGGGCTATCTATCATGCTGACAAGGTCAGCCTGTGTCATGTCCACAATGGCGGCTATGGTGTCCCGGTCCAAACGGTAGAGGGTGTGGATCTGCTCATCAGTGAGGTTGAACGGATGTGCTCGGAGGCGTGGGATTGCGGGCTGCCTGCGTGGTGGTAGTGGCTGTGCTGGCGGCCCTTGCTGGCCCTGCCTTGGCCTCCTCCTCCTCCTGCGTCTCCTCCGTGCGGCCGGTTGTAGTTGGTGTTCGTCTTCTTCTTGGAGTTGGAGTACTTGCAGTGCTATCAGGTCCCCCAGGGCCAACATCGCGAGTCCTGCCGGGAGCATTTCGGAGTGGGTGTGGTTGTGGGAGGAGACTGGGTGTGCAATTGATGTGTTTTCAGGATGTATGGCCTCCACCTGTGGTGATTCATTCCACCTGTGCAAGCTGCTCTCCCCTTTGGGCGAGCACGTCCCGCACACAACGCTGCAATTCGAGGAATGGCATCTTGCTATTGCATTCATGTATTTGTACCCGATGCCCGTGTAACATTTGTTGATATGTACATTCGGCTATGGTCCCATTGTTTCACATACAATCTTTGCAGTCGCGAACAGACTTGTGATGGGTCAGTGGAACGTAGTACTCGAGTAACGGTGGGCCCTCATGCATCACTGTACCGAGTTGCAACGACGGGCGGGGCGTCCCATTCGTGGGTGAAGGCAGTTGCCATTTTCACACACAGCCGCACTAGATGGATTAATTTGTGATTTCAAACGGCCACAGATGCCTTTTCGACGTGATGTTGCAAATGAGGAATTCGAAGGGCGGCGCTTTCGGTTTTCAGCTAGCGGCGAGGAGATGCCCACAGGTCTGACTGCAAATATAACGTTCTATTGTTCAATGTCCTTGAGACAGGGGCCATGGCGAGGATGCAATGATTGATATGAATAGTTTGGGATGCGCAATAGCGACGTGGGCGATGAGGCCGGACGTTCCCAAATACATGTTACTTCACAACACTGGAATTACGGGCTGGGGCACTGTGGATTTTGCAGGCTGCATAACGCACAGACTCAATGGAAATTTCTAATGTTATGTGAGTAAATATTCAGGCGTTTTTATACCGGGATGAGGGAATGATGAATGGATGCATGGATAGGTGATTTGATACAGGGTTTGCCATGTACAGGGCTTGTTGGAATCTATCCGCCTCCCCTGCGCTATGTGATGCAGGGCTGCCATAGTGGGACCATCGTCTATCTGGCCTTGTTGAGCCCTCCCTGTCTCGACGCGCCTTCAGACACTTGTGTCCATGCACGTTAACATTCCCATCTGATGGAATCTGTTTTGACAGACGCATGCACAGGTACACTCGTTTGTGATGGTGTTTACACCTCGATATAGATGGTTATGAGTCGCAAGTGGTTTTGGGGTGGTGATGATCCTTTGGAGTGGGCTAGCATGCATATGGCTGTGGATTTAGTGTGATCATTGAAGTGAGTTGTTGGAATGTAGTTCTGATGGCCATTCTGTTCTTTTTCTTTTCTTTTGGTTGACAGGTATCTCCTCCCCTTTTGCCACTGCCATCTGTATGCCACTCCTGCAGATGGCTTTTACTCCCGACACCTGCTGCTTCGTGTTAATCAGTGGAGCAGCATTACGATTTTATGGGACGATCGCCAATGGGCCACATGCCCTTACGCAGTACTGGTGGCTCGGAGCAACATTTCGGCCTTTCAGCTGGACTAGTGCCTCCCCATTGGGACGGCCCTGCGGTTCTGTGCGCTTCCATGTTGCCTTTTCGTACGTGAATGTGGCTCTGTGTACCATGATGGAACAGGGCGTCACACAAGTAGTAGCTGGTCATTCCTTGCGGATGCAGCCCACAATGGTGATATGTGTTTTGGAGTTCATGGACTAATGGCTGTATGGGCTTGGTGATTTTGTTGTGCATTAAATTTCTATTCTGATATGGGCCGTGTAGCGTTCTTCTTTGCGAGTGATGTGGCATATTCCTATTTGGGGAGCGATGTATTGCGAGGAGATCTGCATTGGGTTCCAGCTTCGGAGTTTAGTTGCGTGGTACTGTGCTGGGCGCGTTTGCCTACGGAGTGAGGTCAGGGATGGGGGCTGCCAATATGACTCTTTGAATGTTGTCATGCTCAGGGGCGGGGGATTGGGTTTTGTGTAACAGATGCCGGTCAGCCAGGTGGACTGGTGGAATGTTGTGATTTTCGGAATATTGCTGGTCACAGGTGCCTGTGTTTGCGTGCGTTTCTGGGGGGGGACTGTGGTCATGTCCATTGGAATGGCTTCTGTATTCGTGCCATCTGTGCCCTGCAGCTCCCATTGACCCCTCTTGTGATTCTTTTGTTCGTTGGCATGCATGGGTGACTTGTACTTTTCACTGGTTGCATTGTGACTTCATTGCACCTACGGGGAGTTGTACTTTGTGGGCAGGGAGCGGTGTACAGGCACTCAGTGGGGCCGTTTACGGTTGATTCGCGATGCCGTACTTCTCACCATGGCGGAATGGTACTTTCCGCCATGCTTGATGGCGTTAGGTACATGTCCGCGTACTTGGTGCAGTTAGCGTTGGCGTTCACTACGGTGTCGCTAATGGCTTCGTACTTTGCGGTGACGGGTCATAGTCGCACCGAGCGCTATTCGATGGCGGTATTGCATTTCCGCCATCGTTTTCCGATTTCCGCCAGGGTCGTAATGAGGCCCATAGAGCGCACCTCTTTCTATTCCATGGCGACCCATGCAACAGTCACTCCCCTACTCGGGCAATGCAGGCATCCTAGCTGGAGCTCACAACCCCCAACACCCTAACCCCTTGTTCCATGAAACATTCCATGCTTACAATGCTTGAGCCACTGAATCTCCACAGCCTGCTTTCCTAGTCTGCGGAAAGGATGGCACTGAGTCCCACATATCTCCAGGTCTAGATCTTGCAGGTTGTAATCGGCAGTTCTCCTGCTCAGTATTGCAGCGCCATGCCAGATCCTTCAACAACGTCTCAGCAGTTGGGGCACCGGGGCTCTACCAAAGTCTCAAAAAGCAACGCTTAGCCAGTAGCATACATACAGACAGTAATTTCCTCTTCACCTTAGAGGCCCCTGGCTGCCACCCAAACATACACCATAGAATCCTGTGGGACTTCTTGATAAATTGGAATAGGACGAAATGTCTGAAAAAAAAATAACCGACCCCACCAAAAGACCTAAAACACACACCACGAAAATTCTAACTACCAAAAGTTCAAACTTTTCGTGTTATGTGTTTAGGTGTTTTGGTGGGGTCGGAGTGACATATTTTTTTTTTAAGGCGGCGTGGGGATGGGGGGTTGAGGGAGTGTTCCCCGCAACATCCCGCTCACTATACTGCGCAGTATAGTGAGCAAGGGTTTGCATGTACGAACATTTTGTATTCGTGCATTTCCCATGCAAACATTTGTGTGGCAGCAGAATCAGCAGCTGAAAAATCACGTAGATCTGATAAATCAATGCACCTCTGTCATTTCTGTTACTTGCTGCCAGAAAGTCAACAGGAAGGGCAACTCCACAGGACATAAATACATCCTGCATGGTCACATTTACACCTGGGGCCCTATCCATCACAAGAGCGATCTGAACCGCAGGAGTTAGATGGGCCTGATGAAGAATTTTAAACTGAATAAGTTTAAACCGGGAGTTAATTTCTACCTTCCTGGAATAAAAGCAGATATACTGCCGCTTCCTGTCTCCTAGTTCAAAGCCCATATCCTCTGCTCATTGCAATCTGCATACTGGGACCCTCCTTTCAAGTCAAGCCCTGAGCCATCTGATAATCGTTGAGACAACCCTGCTAGCATTTACTGTGTTAACCAAGCACTGCAGAATGGGGAATACCTGGGGCTCAGAGGGGAAGGATGGCAACCAAGCTCGAAATGCCTTGCACATCCTAAAATATTGAAACGCCAGTGCAAATTCGTCCCCCCAAATGGAGACCAATCCTTTTTAATTCTGTCGTCGGGGTCAAACATCAAACATTGAATGTTCCAAATCCTGAATTCGGGGTTTTATGGAAGAGTCACCTGTATTCTTCCGACACAACCCCTGCCATGCATGAACCGTGCACGTCGCCAGATCAAAATGTGACTCCAGATCCCCTCTCCCCCACACGCTCTCCAGCATTTATTGGAAACTGAACTGTACATCTTGTGAAGTCTTTCCAGAGTGTAGTGCCATTGTACGAGTATCTTCACCCACATTTCCCTGGTCTGGATAGCTCTCGTGAGTTTAGGGATTGCCTCCCAGATGTGTTCCCAGTGTTCTATTGTGAGGTTGTTCTGTAGCGTGCTCTCCCACCTTTTTATGTATTGACATTTGACCTCTTCTGTTTGAGCATTCAGCAATCTATATGTATCCGAGACAAATGTTTTTGTGCCAGCGTGTGTGGTAATGTAGGGTTCGAACAGGTTAACATTCTTGTCGCCACAGTTCTGATCCACGGGGATCGAAGCCAGTGGTTAAGTTGTTCATATTTATATTTATCACCATTGGTCAGGTCTAGCTCTGCTACGCACTCCTCGAAAGACCTGATCTCCTTGTCTAGAAACATACCGCCTATCATTTTGCGCCTAGCCTTTTCTCACTTATGGTATGCGCCTCTCTCCATGCCCGGGTAAAATTCAGGGTTATTAAGCATTGGGGTGAATAGGGCTGGGTATCTTGTTAGTGTCTCTTTCTGTGAGGCTTTATCCCAAATACTTAATGTCGCCTTCATTACTTCACTGATCTGTAGGTTCGGGTGCCTGAATTGTCTCCCCAACCAGAGCAGGTGTCTGAGATCGGTCCTCGCTACTGCTTTGTCTTGGGCTACCCAGATATTACGGGATGATTCCGGGATCCACTCTTTCAGAACCCATAGTTGTGATGCCTCATAGTACTTTCTGAAGTGTGGGAGGGCACAGGCTCCGTCCTTCCTTGGTGCTGTGACTACTGCGCTGTAAACCCTGGGGGCTTTCTTTTTCCATATGTAGGACATTATCATTTTTGTCAAGGCTTTGAAGAAAGGCGCCAGGACTTTTATTGGTAGTGCTTGAAATAGATACATTACTCGGGGGAGAATGGTCATTTTCACTGCCGCTATACGGCCCCACCACGATCTCCATTGGGGATTCCACCTCCCCACGTGCCGTTTGATTCTTTCTAGCTGTTGGGGATAGTTTTCTTTATATAGTTTATCTATCCGGTTGGTTAGCATGATTCCCAGGTATCTAACCCTTGTAGCTGCCATCTTTAGTTGTAAAGCTGCGGCTTGTTTTTTAATAGAGGTTTCATTTCCCGCTAATCTGAGTATTTCTGATTTTTGTTTGTTGATCTTCAGCCCCGAGAGGCGACCAAACTTCTCTATCTCTTGTAGCAGGATCGGCAGTGACTTTTCTGGGTCTTGCTGGGTCTTGCAGGGCTACCAACATATCGTCAGCATATGCCGCTATCTTATGGGGGTACCCTGCCATTTCTATGCCCTTAATATCCGGCATACCCCTAATGCACGCCAGGAGGGGTTCCAGAAATATTGCATATAGGAGTGGTGAGAGGGTGCACCCCTGTTTGGTCCCTGTCTCAATCTGGATTTTGTCTGATAACTCTCTGTTCACTGCTATGTGCGCGGTTGGGGTATTGTAATTGGCCCGTATCATTTTTATGAATTCTTCCCCCAGGCCCATTTTACCCAATGTGCGGAATAGTAGTGACCACTCGATGCGGTTGAACACTTTCTCTGCATCGAGGGCTAGTAATATGACTGGTGAGTGGGTTATCCCTATCTTTTCTACTAGGTGGGTTATTCTCCTACAATTGTCGTGGGCCTGTCTGTTCGGGACAAATCCTGACTGATCCTGGTGGATCAGTTTTGGGAGGACCTGTGAGAATCTGTTGGCCAGTATCTTTGTGAATAACTTTGCATCTAAATTAATTAGCGCTATCGGGCAATAGGAGCTAGGGAGGATGGGGTGTTTCCCCTGTTTATGAAAGACTAGTAATTTTGCTTCATTCATAGACTGGGTTATATTGCCCTTTTCTTTGAAACTGTTCAATAGGTTTACAAGCACCGGAGCCACTATATCTTTATATGTCTTGCAGAATATAGCGGTGCAGCCGGCCGGCCCTGGGGATTTATTCTTAGGGGGCTCACGGATGGCTCTGTTTACCTCATCCACATTCATGGTTTTGTCTAGAAACTGTTTTTCCCCTTCATGGATTGTTGGGAGGGCTATTCTATCTAGGTAGGTCCCTGCTCATCCCAATCTGGGTCTCTGTAGAGTATAGGTCCTGGTAGAACTCCCTAAACAGTTTCCCTATTTCCGCCATTTGGGTTTTTATTTGTCCTTTATCATCCTTTAGAGCTTTTACTGCTTGGTTATGTTGTTTTTCTTTTAACTGCCTGGCTAGGAGTTTGTCTGCCTTGTTGGCCTTTATATAATACCAGTGTTTCAAGTATAATAGGTTATTCTCCGCTCTTTTGGTGCCTATGTTTTCTGGCTGGCCATGAATATGTCTTAAGGCTCTCTTCAATTTGGTCGATTGATTCTTGACCACCTCTGTTTGGTTCGATAATAGTTTACCCTCCAGTTCCCCTTCCCATTGGCAGTGTTGCTCATCTTTTTGTGATTTGAGTGCAATGAATTGACCTCTAATCACCACCTTGAATGCTTCCCATAGGGCTTCCCTGATGTCCCTGGGAAGTCGTTATTCATGAAATACTCTATCATGTACTCCTTGAGTGTGTTCCCCATGACCGGGTCCTCAATTATTTCCATGGGGAGTTTCCCTCTCCAGAGCCCAGACCGGCTGTTGGTCAGTGTTACTTCCATCCATAGAGGGGCATGATCTGCGAGTGATACTGCCGGTGGAGTAACTTTGCTGAACATGTTGTGGGGACAGGGGTGTGGTGGTGGAGGGCGGGTGCTGGCTCTTAGGGATCGTTTTGGCCAAATTGTTTGATACAATTTGGAATTTGATTGAATGATATATTCGACTGAATTCGGTCAACACGATTAGTTTGAAGCCGAAGATACTGAATATGAAGAGCTGGGGTTGTGGGGGTGTCCCCCGCCCCTCATGTTCGGTATTTTTTACTTTGGGGGTTGCGGGGTTGTCCCCCACTTCCTCAGCATTGGTGGCAGGGGACCCAACAAAAAAAAAGAAGAAAAAGGGACCCTACATGGTCAGATCTGACCTGCGCTGGATGGATTGATCGGACGCTGCAGGGTACAGGAGAGCAGCAGATTGAGAAAAGGTAAGTTGGGGCGGGGGTTTATGGGTGTATTGGCCGTTTAGGGGGACATGTTTTTTTTTTTTGTACCGTGGTAAAAATGTGTTTGCAGCAAAAAGGACTACGGTCAATTTTGCCATGATTTTGTACCTTGATCAAACAACCTAAATCCCTGAGGGTCCCTGTCCCTGTGGTCTAGAGCCCGACCTATCCTCATTGGGATTCCATGCGATGTAAAAGTCCCCCCCTTAGAATCACTTCCCCCTTGGCGAAGTTTTCCAGTTTATTTAGGATGTCCCTGGTAAATCCATCCTGTCCAGTGCTTGGGGCGTATATTGTCACTAGAGTCAGGGGTATCCTTCCACGTGTGTGTTATATGTATCTGCCATGTTTATTGATGTGTGAGTCATGTATTTGTACATTTAGGGAGTTGCGGAATGCAATCTGGACCCCCACTTTCTTTTCTTACGCGTTTGCCTGAAGGATCTGGTTATAGCCTCTCAGCCGCAATTTCCACCTGCCCTGCCCTTTGATGTGGGTTTCCTGGAACATTATGATGTCATATTTCCCCTTTTGTAAGAAGTGTTCCACTTTCTTCTTTTTTACCGGGGAGTTCAGCCCTCGGACATTGTACGTTAATATTTTTATCCCCATCTTTCTGTGCATCTAGTGTTCACTATTGACATTTCCTCCTTCTGGATTCTCCCCTTTCCCCCTTTTCCTCCCCCCTGTGTTTCGCAACCCCCAACTTGCATGTCCTTCCCCCCTCCCTCCTGGCCTCCCCTCTCCCCTCCCCAACTGCGCAATCCCCAACTTGCACATCCCCCCCATAACTGCCCTGAAAAGGTCCACTTGTACCTAATTTGTTCGGCGCTCAGTGCTCTTACTACTGGGCACATTTCTCAGCGTGTCTGCAACATGGACTGCGCCAGGTCTCGGAAGAGCTAAATGTCCACTCTGCTCATCCTGATATGGTCCATTGTTCTTGCTTTGCATAGGATCTGTTCCTTCTGGGGATAGGACGTGAGAGCTACCAGGACATTGCACGGGCGTGTACCCGGCTCTCCGGTTCTTCGTAGCCCCACCCGGTGTATCCTATCTATTGGGACATCTGTTTCCTCTTCTGTGGCTAAGATGTCTTTGAAGACTTGTTGTACTGCGTCCTTAAGATCTTTGTCCTCCACCGATTCCAACATATTTTTTAACCTGATGTTCAATCTCCAGGAGCGGTTTTCAAGATCCTTGCATTGGAGTTCGATGTTGTGTGTCAGACGGACCAGGTGTTCCTGCGTCTCTGCACTTTGTTGCGTCTCTTCCTTTCGATTTTGTACTATTTTCTTCAGGGTGTCCGTTCGCTCCCCCAAGTTCACCACCTCTGTTTTTAGTTCTTGTATTGCAGTTTTTATTTCACTTTTCATTGATTCAAATTGGGTGTGCGTCAAGGTCATAAAATGTGTTTGGAATTCCTCAAACCATGCTTTCATGTCCTACTTTGTAGCCATCTCTGCCGGGTTTGTGGCTAGGTCTGTTCTTGCTCTTTGATTTTCCTGTACTTTCCCTTTTGCTTGTGTCGCCGGGTCCACGCCCTAGAGCTGTACTAGATTTGGTTCCTACCTTGTTTGTGGCGTCTGCTGCTGAGGTTGTGGTTGTCTTCCCCTGGACTTTGACATGTGTGCCTCCTCTTTGGTTCCGTTTGTGCGTGGGAGTGTCCGCTGCTTGCCCCAGTTCTTTGTCACTTCTCAGGGAATGTGGATGTGGTTTGCCTCCCCTGTGGCTCTTGGTGTGCCGGCTGGGGTCTCCTTTCTCCGCCTTTGGGTGCTCCCGGAGTGCCCCAGTCCCTATGTGGGCCCTCTTGCTTCTGTGTTCTTGGTTCGGGCCTGTTGAAAGTTTGCGTGGTGGTCTGTTCTGCGGATATGTCCCCTTTTTCCTCGTTGTCCTTTCTGCGTGCTAGGGCTCCCGCCCAATCCATCTGTGCGTTGTGCGGAGGGGCCATGGGTGTTGCCTATTCCTTCCTCTGACGTCCTCCGATTGCTGTAGTGCCCCTTTCTTGTTTAAAGGGTCCTCCCTTACGCTCTTCCCCTGGTGGGGTACTATCCTGTTCTTTCTGGCGGCCTCTGGGGCCTTGGCGTGTAGGTCTCATTCCGTGTGTGAGGCGGTACGCTGTCTCGGAGCTGTTTGGTCTCCTTGCATGTCCCTGCGTGGTCCCCCTCCTGTGCTGTTTCTGCAAGACTGTGGGGGTCCGCTCTTATAGCTGCCCCTTTCTTATGCCCCCTTATGTGGGCTAGTTGGTAGTCTTCTGCCACGTTGGACTAGTTCTGCGCTTGGAGGGGGGAGGGCACCTTACCGGGTGTCTTACTGCTTCTCCTCTGTGTCCGTCTGACCCGTTTCCTGTACATTGTTTCTCCTTCCCCCCTCGCCTGTGTGACTGCTTCGTTAGTGGGTCGGGACGCCTCTGCTGACTGCCGTTGGTCTGGAACTGCGGCTCCTTTCTTCCGATGCCGATTGGGGGCGGGGCCTCCCTTGGAGTTCTGTGTCGCCATCTCTCTGCAATGTGTGCCTGCGTGGGAGATATGCCTGTCGGGCTCATAGACTGATTTTCCCCCTGCTTTGGGTTCCGGCCTGGTTGAGGAGTGCCCTTGATGATTTTCTCCCGGTGTGTGATGCAGGTGTTCCGGATCACACCTCTCGTCTGCCTGCCCACTCTCCTTCCGTCCTTGTGTCTCTCCGTGCGGTCCAGGTGCACTGGTTTTTGTTTCCCTCTCTCCTGGTCGCTGCAGGTGTCCCTTGTGAGGTTGTACTACTCCGCTTCTGAGCTTCTGATTCTCTCCCTAGGCAACCCCAATCCAGACGCTCTAGGGGGAGAGGGGTGTCCACTTCGGTGTGGGACCCCTCTGGATGGTTCCCTCTGGGCTGGTGCTTTGGGTTGTGGCTCCCTCTGTCCTTATCGTAGCGGGTGCCCCTGTGTTGACAGCACCGCTCTACGTCTGCTTCACTTCGATTCAATGGCGGACCTGATCCGGCCACTCTTCGGTGGAGTTCACCCTCTGTGATGGTGGTTCTGGCCCGAACGGCCTCTCCCCCCTTCCTCTCTGTAGTCTCGCCGGGCTTACTCTTCTTATGCTCCCTCACCTTGCTTCTACCACCTGGTGCCCTGGCTGGGTTGTTAGCCTGTGGGGCTGGAAATACGCTTCTTTGATGATCTTTAGTGACACGTCTTCTCTTCGCGGCCGCCATCTTCGAATCATGCATGGTTATTTTAACAATCTAAGTGTGCTGCATGGCTAATGTTCACAAATTTAAGTGTGACTCATGGTTAATCTTCACAATTCCATCTAAACGTGATGCATGGCTAAACTTTGCACTCTAAGTGCGATGCGTGGCTAATCTTCACAATTCTATCTAAAAGTGACGCAACGCTAATTTTCACAAATGTATCTAGAAGTGCTGCATGGCTGATCTTCACATTTCTATCTAAATGTGCCATGTTGCTAAACTTCACAATCTAAGTGTAGCACGTGGCTAATATTCACAATTATATTGAAGTAAGATGCATAGCTGGACCTTGCAGTTGCTAAATGGAGAATATAGCTAGCTGACACAATTCGGCTAAACATATAATATGGCTAGCTGGCACAATTTGGCTAAATATATGTAGGGATATATTGTGAGTTAATAGGAGAGGTGGGGTTTTACACAAATAGGTTACGTGCCAGGCATGGCTAACACAAATGAGCTAAAAGCGAGGTAAGGCTACTCTACACAATTGGGCTAAATGCAAAATATGGATACTTTTGAGAAATAGGTAATATTTATAATACATAATAAGAGTGTTGGGGTTTTAATGGAGTACAGTAATGGCTGTACTCTCCGCCTATGCCACACCTATCAGTTGCTACTGGTTGACTGCAGCAGGCTTCCCAAAATAACGGGGGAAAACACTTGAGTTAAGCTGCTTTTTTTGGGATATTTCCTTTGCTTTCAGGTCATTTGCAGAGGGCTGCCCTGGTATGGTGTCCTAAGTGGGCCATGCGGCCAATCACAGGTCGGTGGGTGATGGTGGTAGCACACAGGGAAGCAGGTGGGGGGTATGGGATCAGGGATGCAAAGAGGGCACCGAAAATGAAGAAAAGAAAGAAAATGCTTTTCAAAACACGATTGGGCCTGAAGGGCAAGGCCCTGGTAAGGACTGAAAATGCACAGCAAAATCTACCTCTGGCACACGGATGGAAAGTGCACTCTGGGACAGCAAGAGAGGGCTAGGCCCTTGCAGGTGATGTTGCTCACCATGCGGGCCAATCACGGGTTACTGGGTGGGGAAGGGAGCACACCAGGAAACAGGTGGGGATGGGATTGGGGTTGCAGAGAATGTGCCGAAATTGAAGAAAAGAATGAAAAAAATGTTTTTCAAAACACGATTGGGCCTGCAGTGGAAGGCGCTAGCAAGGGCCAGAAATGCACAGCAAAACCTACCTCAGGCACACGGATGGAAAGTGCACTCTGGGGCAGCAAAGAGCTGTCCAAAAGTACACCAATCACTTGCACTGATGTATCAATCTGGGCCAACACAGCAAACAATCTCTACAAATTAAGGGCCATGGAGTGGGCTGGGACAAAGCCGGCCTGATCAAAGTGCACAATAGAGGGGAGGAAGGCAAGTAGTCTATCAGTGAATATTTTCGAGAATATTTCCGTGTCCATATTAGTAAGACGCACACTCCAAGGGGTTCTTTTCTGGCTTTAGGATCAACAAAATGATTCCCTCCCGCATCATAGGAGGCAGGGACCCCTCCTGCCACACTACGTAAATATTCAGCCACGTTTGGACCAAATTCTTTGAAAAACTCTGAGGTAATCCCATCTCAGCCTGGAGCCTTAGTGGTCGGGAGATCCCTGATCGCCTTCAGAATATCATCCCTGGTGGTAGGAGCACTCAATACCTCTTTAGCATTCTCATTCAGTTCCGCCCGAGTTGCCCCCTCCACAAAGAGTCTCATGGTGCCCGGCTGTGCCTCGCCTCTGGCAGCATATAAATCCTCATAGAACTCCCGGAATTCTGCAATTATTAAAGCAGGTTCGGAGACCAATGTGCTATCTCTCTGCCTAATCGCCGGGATATCTTTTTGGTCCCCCATGCCTCTTACCAACCTGGCTAAATACCTACCTGGCCTCCCCTCTTCACAGTAACTACGCGCCAGAAGAGGAGATGCAAGAAACCGTACCTCTCTCTCCACCTCCTCCCTAAAGCAAACAAGGGTGGCTTGCACTTCCAACAGACTCAGCAGGGGGTTGTGTCCTCTCCCCAGTGTATGATTTCCCCAACTCATCTTCCAGTCTGCCAAGTTTCCTGCGCGTCGTCTTAAGGACCCCACTCTCAATGAAAATGCACCGCCCTCTTGAGTACACCTTAAATGCCTCCCAACCGAAAGCCACCACCCCACATTTCAGGCAAAGAAAGCTGTTATACTCTCCTGTACCTCACCACGACACACCACATCAAACAGCGCTTGACTTTTAAAACGCCATCAAGGCCTGACCACCATCAAGTGCTCTTTCTGAAATTGCCAAAGAATCGGGTAGTGGTCAAACAGCGTTCTTGGTAGGATAACACAAATGACTGTGCTACGAACCAGACTCGGTCCCACCATTGTATAATCAATGCATGACTGCATATTGTGCACAGAACAGTAGAAGGAATACTCCCTGTCATCTGGGTACAATGCCCGCCTTTAAATCCAATAACTCAAGGTCTACAAGCATTCCCTGTATTGCTCTGGCCACCAAAGACAGCAACGTCATAGCCATTGTGGACCGCATTCAAGATCGTGCTGAAAATCACCCGCTATTATTGATTGGGTATTCAAAGCAAAGGCACTTAGCCCAAAGGGAGTTATAAAATCCCAGATCATCCACATTCGGGTCATAGACATTGACTGAAGTTACTAAATTTTGAGCTAGCGTTCCCGACACAATAGCATTCCTCCCTTTGGGGTCTATGTCCTGCTGCATTGATCTACACCCCAGTGATCTATGAACAATAATGGATAAACCGCGTGAATATGAGGAGTAAGAAGTACAGAACCGTGCAGCACCCCAAGACTTAGCCAGCCCTTCATTCAATTTTCCTAACAGGTGCGCCTCCTGCAAAAAGAGAATCTTAGCCCCATGTTGCTCCCCATTCGCCACATCCTTCGGCATTTTGGCATGGTTGTGCAGCCTTCTTACATTCTATCTTAGGAGATGCATTTCCCATTCGGTCTTACCTCAGTCATCTCCAATCAAACAACAGCCTGAAAAAACAACAGCGTAAGTGCATCTCTTAAAACTACTCTCAGTCAAACATTTCCTACGTATGACCACCCATTTAAGAGACCTGACCTTATCAATCCATCCATGCTAAATCAATCCATTGGAGCTTCACCTTCGCCGAGCCCGCCAGTCGCACTCCCTCTGGGTAGGGACTACACAAAAGATATTCCTTCAGCTGGATCCATGAAGAAATGGGTCTTATTGTCCTGAATAACTCGCAGTTTTGCAGGGTACAGCATTGCATATTACATCCCACTTTCTCAGAGTAGACCATTAGACGACCATGCTGCACCAATGGTGTGAAGTCCTGATAAAATGACACTCTGGATCCCATATACTGCAAATCTCTTAGCTCCCTTGCCCAGCTATTCAAATTGGCATTGCGATAGTTCAGTACCCTCGCAATCACCGGGCAGGGATTCTGTCCTGGCCTGGATTTCTGCACAGAAACACGGAGAGCCCCCGACCAGAAAACGGGGAGAAACTACAGGGTCCTTCATCAGCTCCTTAATGAATGACTCCAGGAATAGTTAACATTCTGCACAGGGCTGGACTCCGGGATCCCAACCACCCTTATATCATTTAGCCGGGACCTTGCCTCCAAATCCTCGTTTTTGTCTGGATGTCTTTCACTTCCCGTTGCAGTACCCGGATGGCTTGGGTCACTTCACTGCTGGTATCCTCAAATACTGCCACTCTGCGATTGAGGCTGGCACAGCCGACATCACTTCCTCCACCCCCAACAATCAGGGAGACGCCATGGTACCCTTGCACAGCGCTAAACCTTCTTGTTGCGTAAATTGCAGGCGGTCCTGTTTCTTATTCCCTTTAGCCATCCAAAAGCTGCTTCCAGGAGCCCAGTTACCCTTGCTTCTCCTTTGCAGCTATCCAGGCAAGGTTGCAGCCCGTAGGGGGGTACACGTGTGCACCAAGGTAGCCCAGCTCTGGTAATCTGCACTCCTCACCTCCACAAATGGGTATAACCTCAAATAATGTGCATCTTGTTATCTCACTGCGACAGTAGGGGAAGGGATGGCAGGACCCTCACTCCAGCCCCCTCTCAACGTGCTCCCTCATCGATGTCATGAGCCTGCTTGCGAGCAGTGCTGCACTCCACAGCGACACAGTCACCGTCTGGGAGATCAGCCTCCCTTCCCCCAATTGGGATACGAGCTGGGGCACTCTTCAGCAGCATAGCGAAGCACACCCACTAGCCCAGCAGGACGATTCAAGTACTACACTCCGCTCGCTGGAGGGTCCTCAGCACCACATGGGGCCCAGGGCATCAGGATCCGCAAACATGCAGTCAGCACTTGGTGACTGCTGCCTTGTTGATTAAATAGCCAATGGTCCGCTCAGCAGAATGCTCTCCTCGGTAACAGCAAGACTGGTGCTGGGTTCAGCCAGCGGCTCTCACCATGCACTTCTTCTCCAACTCAGGCCTCATCCCTCAAGAGCAGGGCCCAAGCTGTCCTCCATTACTTTCAGGTGCTCACACTGCCGCAGGCTCTTGTCCTGCAAGGGCTCACTCACAACCACAGTACTGCAGAGTTGTCCCGACGAGCTACTCGTCGTTTGCCCTTTCCTCGATCCCACTCCAGCTTTGTTTCGCCATACCAAACTACAGTAGCCGGATGGCCGGGGAACTCTGTCTACCATAGCAGCCCACATGGTTTTCAGTCAAGCCACAGGCATCTGCTCCTCGACCTCGCCTATACCAGCAGTCGCCCCTGACCTCAGGGCAGCTACCTGTATCTTCGGTCCACTTGCTGATCACCAGGGTGGTTCTCCCTCCTTGTCTCGCACCTGGCAGGAGACCTGCTCTTCACTCCTCTGCTCTGAAGCTGCTCCACCACACGCCGTGCCGGGCCTCTCAGCAGCCGGGATTCCCATATTTATGGATGAATGGGACATAGCAATACATATGGTTATGAAATGTGAAGAGTGACTTGGATTTGATCAATTGCTTTGCACTGTACCTTTATGGCGCCGCTGTCCCGAAATAAAGTTTTACTGAACTGAGTCCAAGTTCCCAGAGTGAACTGCACAAACCACTTCCTGAGCCGAAGTTTCCACATCGAGGTGAAGAATCTAGTCATTAAGAATCTACAGCAGACACCGGCACAGTGTCCAGCTAGGCTCACATGTACTGAAGCAAACCTTTATTAAAACTCTGCCACATGTTGAGACCATTTTTCCCAAATCATACTGACCAAGCTCAAAGCCCAAAACGAAATAAAAATGTTGGTAATAGCATGATTCACTCATGGGTTAAGCAAATTAAGACTACTTTTCCTTTTTGTTTCAGGGTCAAAACTCATTAACATGTCGGAGGGGTTATAGATAGTGGTCTAATGGAGAATGGGACTCATTAGAAGTTGGCCAGTCCGAAAATTAAGTGCCGGTAATGACGTGTACCAGCCCATTTTCTGGACCAGTCAACTATGAGTTTGCTGGTAGGGTAGAGGGCTTACCTTCAGCTCTGAGCACAAAACTGCCAGTATTACCAGCCAGTAATATCGGCAAATCCCCCCCAGGGGACTCCATGGAATGGGGATTTACTGGCGTTTCCGCCACTTGAAAGTACAGGCGGGATACCGGCAAACTTATAATGAGGGCCATTAGGACTTCGGCGGTAGCCATGCCGCTATTGGCGCCAAAATCGGGTCCGGGTTCCCAGAATGGGGAATTACTGGGCCATTCCGAGTTCGGAGGGCCCGGTAATTCCTCCCTCCAGGAACCCGGACCCGGACCTTCCCCATTCTCATCTCAGCCCCCATAGGGCTCAATGGGAATGGGAGTGGGTGCAAACAATGGGCTGATTACGAGTGGCCCGATGTTTGCTCCCTCTTCCCCTCGCGAGACCCGGTAAGGACGCCTGGTTTGACCAGGCATTACGTACCGGGTCCCGCGAGGGGAGCTTGTAATGAGGCGGAACGGGTTTAACGGGTCCGCATCCTTTAGCGGAGCCCGTTAACCCGTTTCGCCTCAGTCGTAATGAGGCCCCATGCGTCTCCAGGGCCCTTAAACCATCAAATGGCTCTCAAAAATCATGAACTGAATGCACCACGTGTCCTTACAAACAAAATGCAGATACCATCAAATAATCTCTGAATGCACCACGTGTCCTTACAAACAAAATGAGGATACCATCAAATAATCTCTAAAATCTAAAACCGATGACAAAATGGTGCCAATCATTAAATCAGCAGCAAATCAGGACATGGCTCCAAAACAATTCCCTGCAAAACTATGAACCATCATTTACCCCTCCTACCCAAAAACCACTAGCTGCCACTAAAATACAACAGATCTTCAAATGTCCTTTAAATAGTGAAGTATTGATGAATAAGCAATGCCATTCAACAATGAAAAGATTTGAGAGGATAGCTCAGGGGCAACAGGCTTGCCTTGGAAGCAAGACGACACGGAGAACCACAGGTTCGATCCCTGGGTCCGCGGTTAGAAACCTTGGGTATTAAGCACGTTATAAATAACCTATCATATGGAACAAGTTACTTACCTGTAACTGTTGTTCTCCAGCATGGGTCTGGCATGGATTCACATGCTCATGAATATTCCCCGACGTCAGGCTGGGAATCCTCGGTAAAGAAAAAAATCAGTTTCAGTTTCGTTTCTGAACTGTCTCTCTACTAATAACCAATCACTGGTCTCTGGGTCATACTGCCCCTGCCAATGACTGCCTTCTACCTAAGCCCCTTCTCTGGCAGCCATCTTAAGATTTGGTATCACATAAAATGGCAGTAGGACCAAGAGAAGAGCCGCAGAGGGGTTGGAGGGATTGTTTGCATGTGAATCCATGACAGACCCATACTGAAAAACAACAGTTACAGGTAAGTAACTTGTTCCTTCTACAGCATGGGCTCTGGCATGGAGTCACATGCTCATGAATACAATAATACATAGCAGTACACACATGCACAACCACGGGAGGTGGCAAGGCTCAACATTAAGCATTTCAACAACTCAACATTAAGCATCTCTTACCTCCTAACCAGGCTTACCTTCAAGCAAACAGGTTGCGCAGCACTGCTTGGCCGACTCTGGACTCCTCCCTGGAATCCCGGTCAACGCAGTAGAATTTCTTGAAGGTGTGCGTCGACCTCCACGTAGCTGCCCTGCAGATGTCTAGCAGGGGCACACCAGACAGAAACGCCGTAGTAGCAGGGGTCGCTCCGGTCAAGTGGGCTCTCGGATGGCCAGGCAACGGTCGGTTTGACACCCGGTGACAGTGCATGATGCTGAGAGCCATCCGGAAAAAGAACCCTTGGAGATGGCCTTCCCTTGGTTCACAGGGCGAAAGTTCACAAACAGCTGTGATGTCTTCCCAAAACTCTTTTTGCGGTCCACGTAGTACTTCAGCGCTCTAGCCACATCCAGCGAGTGCAAAGTCCTCTCAGCTGGCGACGAATGCGACTGGAAGAAAACAGGCAACATGTGGAGTTCTATGTTTTAGCAAAATGACTCTGACATCAAGGTGTGGATGAGTAACTTCTTTAATCAGTTTCCAAGTGTAACATCCAGTTTCTAGAGTCATTATTCATCAGATGGTAAAGTCCAGGTCTCATAGACAAGCACCAGCATCCTCTCTCTCAGGCTACATCTCTCAACTCCCTCAAGAGAACACCAATCACACATAAACATTCTAACCAGTAACATTCCATTGTCAATCATGACACTCACTCCAGATTCCATTAGGATGCAGGATAAGACCGGATCCTTACATATCTCCCCTCCTTAGAGACATCAAATAGACAACCAGTTAACTCAAGCATAACAGTTATATACAGCACACACACACACACACACACACACACACACACCCACAAGTTTGATGCACCTGCATCATCTCTACAAACTAAGAACATTCTGCTAACCACTTCCTATATTCCATGAACATCCACACCACCGTGTGTGACACAATTACAGCCAATGTCCCTTCCTCTTTCTACTAAGTGAAGAAGAGGCATCAGACTACTGAAAACCATTACTACACTTTACAAACATAGAGGCTCCCATACCTCTCATCTAAATCTTAACTCCAACGTCCCCCAATAGAACACACACACAACTCCCTCACACCCTTCAATCGCAAACTGGTATGTGCCTGAACACATACCACCTCCAACTAGCCCGAGTATCCCTGATGCTCGGGTATCTACTTCACTACTCAGTGACTCCATTACACCTATTGTGCCCATGTTGAAAGTATTCCTCAGTACATCAAGCTCCTTTTTGGGAGAACCCCACTTCATACACCCAAGCAACACACAAACATCAATAACTCTGCTAAAAATCCTCATATTGTCATGACAACTACTGTAAAGTTTCTAAGCACAACAACCATTAACTTTGCTTAATCATCAGCACATATACACTTTAACATGACCAAACTCTCATCAATTCTGCATTATAAAAGTACCACCTATGGAGAAAAACATTAGTGCAGAAAAGCTCTACTTTAGTTTCCACATACCAAACTCTAGCAATACTGACTATGCAACCTATACTTCAATAAAAAAGTCCATCTGTGGATGGAAATGTGTGTTAGTTAAACATGCCAGTAACTCTCTATTCCACTACTAAGCATTTGTTAACAGAGGCCACGACTTTTACACTCCATCCATGCACACCAATCAATATCATGCACCACCACTTGCAACAGGCCCCCCGTCACAAATGTTCTTAAAACACAAATACTGAGTAACATTTCCAAATATCACTAGAACTACGCATGCTTCAGTCACTTCCTTCAAAAATGTCACTTTAAACCTCCTTGAAAACCATTAACATCAGGATTTAAATCTCGCACGCCCTTGGCTGACTGAGGACAAACACCTTTGAAACCTAAACTCAAAACAAAATTTGTAAACAAAAACTGTAAACCTTGTTCTCTGCTCCTCAGCATTCGACCACTTTGATGGAGCACCCAAATATCTGGACAACATATCCCACAAGAAACTACAACCGTCAATTTCAGGCTCACACTCTCACGCACTCACGCTCTTTAAATGTTATACAGGCCGCACATGACATATATCACCAAACTAAACTTAATCTGCTTTTCCACTAGTAAACAAATCCTCAAAAGCAATGAAAAACGAATAACTCTGTTCCTTGCTCCTCGTGTCCATATCTTTAAACAAACAGTACCTTCGGAGACACGGCCCCTCCTCATGCACACTTCATTAAACTAAAATACCTTCAGGGACACGGCCCCTCCTCATGTCCACATCTTTAAACTAAAAGTACCTTCGGGGACACAGCTCCTCTTCCGGCTCAATGATGCAGTGCTCTGCATCTTTGCGATATTGTTTTCATAACAATGCGACAACAGCACACCATAATTCGATCCCTAATTGAGAGCGCAGACTTGAGAGCGCAGACTCTTCCAACTTCTCCTTTTTGCACTCTTATGCACAAGGAATCCTCCTAAACAGCGCAGGCCGCTCCCTGCACTTCTCGCTGGCACACATTTTGCAAGTGTGTCACTCCACCTGAAAACAGCCAGTTCCAGAGCCTGATATATGCAGCTTTTTCTCCTCAGCAAAGCCAGAATTAAGAGTCCCTTCCGCGCTGTAATGGTTTCTAACTCCCTTATGGTGTTGCTGCAAATTGGCTCTGAGCCCCTTCATAAGCACATTTGTGACTCTGAATACCTCCAACTGTGCCATGGGCTCCAAGCCCCCAAGTGTATTCACGTGCTACAAGTCCCTTAGGTGCAGGTATGGGCTCCAAGCCCTCTCAAATGCTGGAATGGCCCCCAGGACCCTCCTCTGCTCCAGGCGCTTTCTACCTTAGCCCAAACTCCTTCAAACAACTTCCCTGTCACTTCTTGGTGCAGCTTAGGTTCACAACTTCTTCTGATGATGCTGCCCTGGGCTCTAAGCCCCCAGCTTTGCAGCATGGCTTCCTAATAATCCAGGCGTAACTTAGACCCCCAGGCCTCTTCAAATCGCTACTGCCTTGGGCACCAAGCCCTCCATGTCGCAGCTTGGGTTACCAACCCCTTAAAACAGTCTTTGGGCCCTCAGCCCTGCCAAAGTCTCTTGACTTTCTCTGTGCTTGACCTGTCTAACTGCTGACAGACCAGCTGGCGCCTGGCTTTGGCGCATCTCCTTATTTTCTGCGCCTGTGCCCTTTGCGCTGAGCTGTTCTTGCGCCTATAGCATTAAGCGCTCTTCCTATCTGAGAGAGAGGGTCTTCCATGGTTTGGGGGGCGGTGCTTGTCTCTTCTTCTGTGCTGTCCCCCCAGCACAACCAGCATCCTCGTCCTTACACAACACCAAGGGCTTGTTGAGGTGGAAGTCCGACGGCACCTTGGGTATTAAGGCGGGGTGCGTCCTCAGCACTACCCTCGTCTCGTGAAATGTCAGGTACGGCAGTTTACAGGAGAGGGCTTGGATCTCTCACACGTGTCATGCGGAGGTGATGGCCTCAAGAAACACGGTCTTCCACAATAGAAATCACTTGAGGGGCCGTAATCCGCAGAGGGTTGATCTTCTGTGCACGGCACCAGACAGAGAACCTCTTCCACTTATGTCCATAGCACTTAAGAGTCGATGATGCTCTGGCCTTGGCAAGTACCTCCTTGCAGTCCACCAGGATATCGTAGCCTCCAAACTTTAGTGCTGCAGGAGCCAGGCCTGCAGGTTCAGTGATCCTGGGTCGTGATGCAGGATTGTGCCTCCCTCCCTGGCAAGAAGATCCGCGTCCACCGGAAGCTTGACTGGAGGGGACGCTGACATGTCCGGAAGGTCTGGGAACCATACCTGTCTCAGCCACGCCAGTGCGGCGAGGATCATCCGGCACTGGGACTGTCTGAGTTGACTGATGAGTCACGGAAGAAGTGACAACGGTGGGAATGCATAGAGGAACAGTCCGTCCCAGGGGAAGGAGAATGCATCCCCCATGTTCCCCAGCTGGGGAAACCTGCTGGCGAACCTCCAGCACTTGGTGTTCATCACTGTCGCGAACAGATCGATCTGGGGACTGCCCCATCGTCGGAATAGAAGATCTACTTGATCCTGCCGATGCTCCCACTCATGGCAAGAGTGCAGCTCCCTGCTGAGTGTGTCGGCGACAGTGTTCTTCACTCCTGCCAGGCGAAAGGGTACCAGGAACATCCCCTGGGCGACGGCCCAGCAACACAGATCCTGCACTTCCTTGGATAGAGCTGGATATCTGGTGCCTCCCTGCTTCCGGATGTAGAGCATTGTGGTGGTGTTGTCGGTGAAGACTCATACCACCTTGCCCTTGAGGGACAGAAGGAAGGACCTGAGGGCCCAGAACACAGCCCGGAGCTCCAGGACGTTGATGTGCAGTGACCTGTCCTCCGGGAGCCAAAGGCCTCTTGCGTGGAGATCTCCGGTGTGCGCGCCTCATCCCTCCAGGGAGGCGTCTGTCATCACAGTTTCCTGATGCACTGGAGTCTGGAAGTCCGTGCCCACCACAATTGATTGATTGATATTTTATTTCTATTGCGCTCGTACACAAGTGTTTCAGAGCGCGACAAGGCAAGGGAGGGGAGCAGGGGAGAACAAAACAGCGATCTTACTAGGCCCAGTGACATTGAGAACGCGCATGTCCATGGGAGAGGGGTCAGGGGAAAAGTGCATGGTGGGGGAGTGGTGGAAAGTGCAAAGCAGAGGAGAAACAGATAAACAACAATCAATAAATAATAAAGGCAACAGACAGTGGTAAAGCCAGCAATTTGCAAGTGCTAGGTTTAAGGCAGCAGACAGGGTAGGTCTGAAAAGTGCAGGAAGAAAAAGGGGGGCTGTATGGGTACAGATACAGACCCCAGTGCAAGGGGTGGCCCGGAGGCAGTGTGGGAGGGTGGCAGATTGAGCAGGTACCTGGGCCCAAAAGAGAGAGGGTGGCCAGGTGCACAGTGCCAAGAGAGAACAGATCAGCAGGGGAGAGGGGGAGCAGAGGCAGAAGAAAAGAGGAAGGTCTTGAGGTGCTTCCGGAACCGGAGATGGTTCTCCTCAAGTTTTAGAGTGGCAGGGAGGCTGTTCCAGGCTGCCCCACCACTGGATCGCTTGACGGAAAGTCTTGTTGAGGGAGCTCTTGTCTTCGAAGCTTACTGCCACTTGTATTCAACAGGCATCGAGGAACTCTTGCAGTGGCCCACATCCGCAACCTGCACAGACGCATGAGGTAGATGCATGACGACATCATGCCGAGCACGGACTTGATGGACCTCACCCTGGCCACTTCCATGGTCAACAGCCATTGTACCTTGCCCAGGATGGCCTTTATCCTCTCCTCCGACGTTGAAGGTAGCTGCGCCACCATGTTGAGCCTGGCCCCTAGGAAAAGGGCCTCTTGCGATGGCACCAAGCAGGACTTTGCAAAGTTGATCAAGAACCCCAGTTCCATGAGCAGGCGGACGGTCCTCGCTGTGTGGGCGACAGTGAGTTCCCTTGACTTCGCTCGGATGAGCCAATCGTCCAGATAGGGGAAGACGTGGATCCCCTGCAGGCGCAGCCGCGTCGCCACCGGCTCCAGGCACTTGGTGAAGACCATTGGCGCCGACTTCAAAGCGAAGGGCAGTGCCTTGAACTGGTAGTGCCGCCCCTGGACCACAAAGCATATAAACCTTTGATGTCCTTTGTTTATGGGGATGTGGAAGTATGCATCCACCAGGTCCAGCGACGACAGGAAGTCCCCTTCATCCAGCTGTCCCAGCACGTGCTGAAGGGTGATCATCCAGATTTTTGGGGATTTTATGTACCTGTTGAGGTGGCAGAGGTCCAGGATAGGCCGTCAGCCGGCGGTCTTCTTTCGGATGAGGAAGTACCATGAGTATACTCCGGAGCCCCGGAGCCTCTTCGGGACGAGTTCTATCGCGCCCTTTGCAAAGCATCGCTCATACCTCCAGAAGTAGTTGTGGGATGTGGTTTTCTTTCCTGGCCACCGGTGGAAAGTCTGGGCACTTCCTTTGGAACTCCAGAGTGTGCCCGTGGGCCAGGGCGTCCCGCACCCAACAGTTGGTGGAGATGGATTCCTATACGCTGACTAATTTCGCCAGCCGGCCTCTCACCGTGGTGCTCAGGTGGGGGCCCGACGTCAGCCCTGTTGTCATGGTCATGAAGTCAGGGGCACAGGCATGCAGGTGTCGCATGCACAGGAGACCTGGGTGGACACTGTCCTGGCGGCTTTGGCACCAGGCACATCAACAAAAGTAAACATGAACATCCATTTAACACCAAAAAGCTTTTATTATGGACATAGCACTTCAGATGCATTAACCTTGAACATTCCATCCATTAAGCAGGATGCATTAACCTTGAACATTCCATCCATTAAGCAGCCCCAAGTGTATTCTTGGGTGTGGCTGCTAATGGATTGCCTTTGCACGTGCTCACTCTCTAGGAGTGGCAGGGTGTGGCTGGTAAACTGGCCCTAATGGGTACGCCCACGATCTTAGCTATATTAGCTGCCCGATCCTCAAGACAGATGCTTCGTGTTATTCTGCACTTGCAAGCACCGTAACGCTCACCATCACCTGAGGTAAGACTTACCTGCTTCCTTGACATCCTGCTTCTTGCCAGCATACTTACCAACTGGGGGAAGCTGTTCTTACCTGTACATCTCTTCGGCGAACCAAGTATTAATCTTTACACTTTCCGGAACGCCGGAATCTTCATCTTGGCACCGCAGCACGACACGCTCCATCGTCAACAGCAGCGCCTGCGAGGAAAAACAGAAGACAAGGTTAGACATCGAAAAAACAGTCAGTTTAAAGTTGCGATTGGTCATACTGCGCGCTTTCCTTAAACCATCACCTACCTGCTGTCGTTTTGGCCAATTTGTTTGATACAATTTGGAATTTGGTTGAATGATAGATTCGACTAAATGTGGTCACCACGATTAGTTCGAAGCCGAAGATACCGAATATGAAGAGCTGGGGTTGTGGGGGTGTCCCCCGCCCCTCGTGTTCGGTATTTTCTACTTTGGGGGTTGCAGGGTTGTCCCCCACTTCCTCAGCATTGGTGGCAGGGGACCCAACAAAAAAAAGAAGAAAAAGGGACCTACAGTGTCAGATCTGACCTGCGCTGGACGGATTGATCGGGCGCTGCAGTGTACAGGAGAGTGGCGGATTGAGAAAAGTTAAGTAGGGGGGTTTATGGGTGTACTGGCCATTTAGGGGGACATGGGTTTGTTTTTTTGTACCGTGGTAAAAATGTGTTCGCAGCAAAAAGGACTACGGTCAATTTTGCCATGATTTTGTGCCTCGGTCAAACAACCTAAATCCATGAGGGATAACACCCGCCTCCCCCTTCACATCCGCTCTTCCCCCGCCTTCCCTTCCTTTGACTTGTCTCTCAAATCTTACCTCTTTCACTCACCTCCCTAGCACCCTTTGTTTCTTCTCGTCCTTCTCCCTCACCTTCATTCCTCACCTCCTTCCACTGCTCTTCCCATCCCTTTCTACCTCCTCCTCCCCACCCCCTGCTCTCATATAATCCCACTCTTCCCTCTCCTCTTCCTCATTCACTCTTACATTCCCTCTTCTCCCGCTCCTACCCCCTCTAACTCCTTCCTTCCCTTGCTCACCCTGCCCCTCCCTACCCCCTCCCCATCCCTACAATGTTGTAAATTGTTCTGTAAACTGTTTTCGTGTTATGACTCAATTACCATTTTATGCTTGCTGTATTTTGCCTGTTCTTATGTAAAGCACTTTGGATTAAAGGGCTATATAATGTCAATAAATACAAATAAATACAAATAAATTGGGCCCTCACACTTCTACAGCCAGCCTGCCACACCCCCAGTGACACAACATAACATTCACAAACTTAATTCCAATAGAACATACAAACAATGCATTATTTATCATTCATTCAGACACAAAAGTCAACACAGATATGCTTGCATACACTCTCACTCACACACAAATGCACCCAGCACCTCCATTGACATACACTGTGTGCACACAACCTTTATATGTACATATACAATAACACATGGAAACAGTGGCGCAACGTTCATTGAGCAGACCAGACTTTATCATCCCCTGATCCCTGAAATTTAGGGCTAAATTGACTTGTCCTAGCTGAACTATAAAGCCATAGCCGAAAGGAACAGATTCACTGGAATGTCAGCAATTCCCTTGATTTTTTCTTTCTTTCAAAGGCAGAAGCCATCGGTTAATGCAGTGCAGTGGGAACCAAGTATACATGGTATCAATTTTTAAATGCCATATATCTCCAAACTTGGGTTCTGCATAGCACCTTATATGTGTATGTGCTGATAGATTTATTTCTACAAGATTCTGACAGATTAAAAGTAAGGTATGTTTTCGTCTGTTCAAATGGTTCCAAGCAGTGGAGTACCAAGCGGGAGAGGCGGGGGTAGGGGAAGCTGACCCCATAGATCTTTTAAGAGCCAGACCGGGACATTTGTCATTGGGACACCTCTCCGGTTTGGCACATCAAAAAGGGTGCCCAACGGCAAAGGTGTCGCTGGCAGGACAATGTGTGCTGAGCAATCAGCACGCTCATTGTCCTGGCAGCAAGACACCTTACCTGTTCTGTATGGTAGAGGTGTCCTGCTGCCAGGACAATGTTCCAAGGAGCTCCAGGAAGCAGAGGGTCCTCACGTTGCTCTGTATCAACAGAGCATTACAATGTGAGCGATTAGGCACTGATGGGAGGGAGGGAGGTACTATTAGCAGGGACACTTGTCCCTTTAGAAATGTGAATGGGAGGGATTGATTAGAAGTGAGAAGGGTGCATAATGTTGCATGCTTTATGAAATAATGACTATAGCTTTAAAACCCAAGGGGGGTTTGTTAGGCTCACATTAATCTACATGATGCTATTGTGACTTTGCATGCAGTATGGGGAGAATAAAACTATAAGTCATACTCCCATTGCTCAACATATTTCTATGACAATGTATATAGTGTATAGTCAGTTTACTATGAAAGGCTAGTTTATTATGTAATGTGGCTTGCTTCCAAGGCATTGTTATAAATAATTATTTAAGCACATGAAATGTAAAGCAAAACCTTAATACATATCTATATCAACTAAACCTGGAAACATGTGCGCGGTTGCTTAAATTGTCCACATCCCAGTTTCGCCATTTAACCAATTGTGGGATCCTGAGCAAATCGCTTAATCACATTGTGCCTTATCTGCAGCTCTGAAAGTGACTCTGAATCACTTCAAAGATTAAGATAATGTATCATGGTATTATAATGGTAAAGCGTAATGACTATAGAGTTGCTCCACATATAACAAAAGTGCAATTTAGGTAGTTTGCACCACAAAGTTATTTGTCACTTGGCTTATTCATGGCCACTTATTCTAAAGTCACTTGCATGGTGCCTCCAGGTATCAAGGACAGATGATGCGCCTTGCAATGTCCTTTTCTGTGAAGTCACTTATGTTGGTGCAATCCATATAATAATTAGGAGGTTTGCATGCATTTTGCCTCAGAGGTCTTGGACAGAGCTCTAATAGATGAGCTTCGTGCATCTAAAATGATCCTCTGGTTTTACTTTGTTGTTGTGTGTTAAAATGCCATCTTCCACTAATGTTCCCAAAAATGTAGATTGGGGTAGGGGTGGGGGGTTTGGGGGTGCCAATGAGACCATGTGGAATTCCACACACTGCATTTTGTTGCTTCCCCCGCCCTCTCCCCCCACTCTTACAATTCTGGATACTCCCCTGCTTAGTTTGGTAAGTGAAGCAGTTTTTGGTGGCCTGTAACCTGAATCATGACACCCATTTACTAATTTGCACCAAACCGTCCTGAAAAAGTGTCTACAAAACTCGAAAAACCTTTTGCCAGTGTTGTGAAGATTATATTTGGCGGCAGGGGGAAAAGTTAAACAGAGCTCCTAAAAGTGTGCTTTTACACAAAATTCCATACGGTTCCTTCTGCACACCTAGAGCAGAAACTGCTTAACAAAAGTTCACCATGTTTGGAATGCGTATATAGAACTCAAATTCATTACACAGAATTTGCAGAGAACGGCAGTTTTGGGTCACAGGTTTTCTCATCATGACTGTTTCCACTCTACTTGGGGAGGGCGCACCTTTCGCCAACTTCTTTTTGAAATTAGGATGGTGGTGCTTTAGTAGCATCTGAAAAGTGGCAAGACTAAATTTAGAGGCGTTGCAGAGCTGTGGCTTGCACCAGAGAATATGTTTGTTATTGTTAGTGTGTCTTCATACCTGGCACCTTAATGTGTACTGTGAGCTCTTCTTACATTGTTGAAATGTGACATGTCCCTCACTAGGGTCAGCCCGCATCCCAGCCCCCCAACTAACATACACAAACACAATAAAAAAATTATAAAAAATAAAAAAAACTTCTGCTCTGCTTTCAAATGCTGCCCGGGCCATGTCTCATGTTACACCGACCTAAACTCTTCGCACTCACGCACCTCCAGCCAGAAACCAGCAAGCTGAATGAACTTCCTAGTTCCTGTCTGTTTGTCGCACGAATACAAAGTCGGAAATCGATTCTCTGCGCCGCAGCCCCTGGAAGTGCTGCTGCTAGCGTGGCAGCACAGGCGCCAGATTCTGCAACACACAGTTCAGCACACTGGCTGCTGACTTTGAGTCAGGCCAGCCAGGGTGAGGGACTGAGCCATGCAGGGCATCCCAGCCCTGAATGTGTTGCAGAGCGGCTGCCAGGCATCTCAGCATTATGTAATGAGACAGTGCAAGCCTTGCTGGGCACCCCAGCCGGGCTCGCGCTGTGCACTTACATAATTGATGATTGCAGCCCCCCCTGCCCTACCTCCAAATATTTGGGGGGACAAAAAGGCATGCCACAGAAGTTGGGGGGGACAAAACCCCCTGTCCCCCCCATAATTACGCCCATGGATATTGCACCTATTTCTGCATTTTGGACCTTCCAGAGGAGCCCAAATGAGAGCCATAGGTAGTCTATTCTGGATGTGTGAGAAATGTGTGTAGGCTGTTGTTGCCTGTTTATTCCTCGCCAAACATCTATCAATGCCAAGTTCTCCATTCTCTGTTGCAGAGATTTGGATGGGGTTTCCTGTCCCTGTGGTCTAGAGCCCGACCTATCCTCGTTGGGATTCCATGCGATGTAAAAGTCCCCCCCTTAGAATCACTTCCCCCTTGGCGAAGTTTTCCAATTTATTTAGGATGTCACTGGTAAATCCATCCTGTCCCGTGCTTGGGGCGTATATTGTCACTAGAGTCAGGGGTATCCTTCCACATGTGTGTTATATGTATCTGCCATGGTTATCGACGTGTGAGTCATGTATTTGTATGTTTAGGGAGTTGCGGAATGCAATCAGGACCCCCACTTTCTTTTCTTGCGCGTTTGCCTGAAGGATCTGGTTATAGCCGCTCAGCCGCAATTTCCACCTGTCCTTCCCTTTGATGTGGGTTTCCTGGAACATTATGATGTCATATTTCCCCTGTTGTAGGAAGTGTTCCACTTTCTTCTTTTTTACTGGGGAGTCCAGCCCTCGGACATTGTACATTAATATTTTTATCCCCATCTTTCTGTGCATCTAGTGTTCACTATTGACATTTCCTCCTTCTGGATTCTCCCCTTTCCCCCATTTTCCTCTGTGTTTCGCAATCCCCAACTTGCATGTCCCCCCCCCCCACCCTCCTGACCTCCCCTCTGCCCTCCCCAACTGCGCAACCCCCAACTTGCGCAACCCCCACCCCATAACTGCCCTGAAAAGGTCCACTTGCACCTAATTTGTTTGGCGCTCAGTGCTCTTACTACTGGGCACATTTCTCAGCGTGTCTGCAACGTGGACTGCGCCAGGTCTCGGAAGAGCTAAATGTCCACTCTGCTCATCCTGATATGGTCCATTGTCCTTGCTTTGCATAGGATCTGTTCCTTCTGGGACTGGGACGTGAGAGCTACCAGGACATTGCACGGGTGTGTACCCGGCTCTCCGGTTCTTCGTAGCCCCACCCGGTGTATCCTATCTATTGGGACATCTGTTTCCTCTTCTGTGGCTAAGATGTCTTTGAAGACTTGTTGTACTGAGTCCTTAAGATCTTTGTCCTCCACCGATTCCACCATCTTTTTTATCCTGATATTCGATCTCTGGGAGCGGTTTTCAAGATCCTTGCATTGGAGTTCGATGTTGTGTGTCAGACAGACCATGTGTTCCTCCATCTCTGCACTTTGTTGCGTCTCTTCCTTTCGATTTTGTACTATTTTCTTCAGGGTGTCCGTTCGCTCCCCCAAGTTCACCACCTCTGTTTTTAGTTCTTGTATTGCAGTTTTTGTTTCCCTTTTCATTGATTCAAATTGGGTGTGCGTCGAGGTCATAAAATGTGTTTGGAATTCCTCAAACCATGCTTTCATGTCCTCTTTTGTAGCCATCTCTGCCAGGTTTGTGGCTAGGTCTGTTCTTGCTCTTTGATTTTCCTGTACTTTCCCTTTTGCTTGTGTCGCCGGGTCCATGCCCTAGAGCTGTACTAGATTTGGTTCCTACCTTGTTTGTGGCGTCTGCTGCTGAGGTTATGGTGGTCTTCCCCTGGACTTTGACATGTGTGCCTCGTCTTTGGTTCCGTTTGCGTGTGGGGGTGTCCGCAGCTTGCCCCAGTTCTTTGTCACTTCTCAGGGAATGTGGATGTTGTCTGCCTCCCCAGTGGTGTTGTTAGACCGGACTCATGCCTCCTGGGCTCTTGCTGTGCCGGCTGGGGTCTCCTTTCTCCACCTTTGGGTGCCCCAGTCCCTATGTGGGCACTCTTGCTTCTGTGTTCTTGGTTCGGGGTCCTGTTGAAAGTTTGCGTGGTGGTCTGTTCTGCAGATTTGTCCCCTTTTTCCTTGTGTCGCCATCTCTCTGAAATGTGTGCCTTCGTGGGGGATATGCCTGTTTGGCTCATCGACTGATTTTACCCCTGCTTTGGGTTCCCGTCTGGTTAAAGAGAGCCCTTGATGATTTTCTCCCGGTGTGTGATGCAGGTGTTCCGGATCTCACCTCTCGTCTGCCCGCCCGCTCTCCTTCCGTCCTTGCGTCTCTCTGTGCGGTCCAGGTGCACCAGTTTTTGTTTCCCTCGCTCCTGGTCACTGCGGGTGTCCCTTGTGAGGTTTTACTACTCCGCTTCTGAGCTTCTGATTCTCTTCCTAGGCAACCCCAATCCAGATGCTCTAGGGGGAGGGGAGTGTCCACTTCAGTGTGGGACCCCTCTTGATGGTTCCCTCTGGACTGGTGTTTTGGGTTGTGGCTCCCTCTGTCCTTATCGCAGCGGGTGCCCCTGTGTGACAGAACCGCTTTGCGTCTGCTTCACTTCGATTCAACGGCGGACCTGATCCGGCCACTCTTCGGCGGAATTCACCCTCTGTGATGGTGGTTCTGGCCCGAACGGCCTCTCCCCCTCTTCCTCTTCGTAGTCTCGCCGGGTTTACTCTTCTTATGCTCCGTATGGTGCCGTAGTCTTCCCACAACTTCACCCTGCTTCTCCACCTGGTGCCCTGGCTGGGTTGTTAGACTGTGGGGCTGGAAATATGCTTCTTTGATGATCTTTAGTGACACGTCTTCTCTTCGCAGCTGCCATCTTCAAATCATGCATGGTTATTTTAACAATCCAAGTGTGCTGCATGGCTAATGTTCACAAATTTAAGTGTGACGCATGGTTAATCTTCACAATTCTATCTAAAAGTGACGCAACGCTAATTTTCACAAATGTATCTAGAAGTGCTGCATGGCTGATCTTCACATTTCTATCTAAATGTGCCGTGTTGGTAAACTTCACAATCTAAGTGTAGCACGTGGCTAATATTCGCAAAGTTGCCAAATGCAGAATATGGCTAGCTGACACAATTCGGCTAAAAGTATAATATGGCTAGCTGGCACAATTGGGCTAAATGCATGTAGGGATATATTGTGAGTTAATAGGAGAGGTGGGGTTTTACACAAATAGGCTAAGTGCCAGGTATGGCTAACACAAATGAGCAAAAGCGAGGCGAGGCTACCCTACACAATTGGGCTAAATGCAAAATATGGATACTTTTGAGAAATAGGCAATATTTATAATACATAATGAGAGTGTTGGGGTTTTAATGGAGTACAGTAATGGCTGTACTCTCCGCCCTCGCCACACTTCCCTTACCAGTTGCTACTGGTTGAATGCAGCAGGCTTCCCAAAATAACGGGGAAAACACTTGAGTTAAGCTGCTTTTTTCGGGATATTTCATTTGCTTTCAGGTCATTTGCAGAGGGCTGCCCTGGTATGGTGTCCTAAGTGGGCCATGCGGCCAATCACAGGTCGGTGGGTGAGGGTGGTAGCACACCGGGAAGCAGGTGGGGGGTATGGGATCAGGGATGCAAAGAGGGCACCGAAAATGAAGAAAAGAAAGAAAATGCTTTTCAAAACACGATTGGGCCTGCAGTGGAAGGCCCTAGCAAGGGCCAAAAATGCACAGCAAAACCTACCTCAGGCACACGGATGGAAAGTGCACTCTGGAGCAGCAAAGAGCTGTCCAAAAGTACACCAATCGCTTGCACTGATGTATCAATCTGGGCCAACACAGCAAACAATCTCTGCAAATTAAGGGACATGGAGTGGGCTGGGACAAAGCCGGCCTGATCAAAGTGCACAATAGAGGGGAGGAAGGCAAGTAGTCTATCGGCGAATATTTTAGAAAATATTTCCGTGTCCATATTAGTAAGGGATATCCGTCTATAAGACGCACACTCCAAGGGGTCATTATATGGCTTTAGGATCAGCACAATGATTCCCTCCCGCATCATAGGAGGCAGGGACCCAGACTGCATACCCTCCTGCCACACTACGTAAATATTTAGCCATGTTTGGACCAAATTCTTTGAAAAACTCTGTGATAATCCCATCTCAGCCTGGGGCCTTAGCGGTCGGGAGATCCCTGATCGCCTTCAGGATATCATCCCTGGTGGTAGGAGCACTCAATACCTCTTTAGCATTCTCATTCAGTTCTGCCAGAGTTGCCCCCTCCACAAAGATTCTCATGGTGCCCGGCTGTGCCTCGCCTTTGGCAGCATATAAATCCTCATAGAACTCCCGGAATTCTGCAATGATTAAAGCAGGTTCGGAGACCAATGTGCTATCTCTCCGTCTAATCGCCGGGATATCTGTTTGGCCCTCCATGCCTCTTACCCTACGGCTAAATACCTACCTGGCCTCCCCTCTTCCCAGTAACTACGCGCCAGAAGGGGAGATGCAGGAAACCGTACCTCTCTCTCCACCTCCTCCCTAAACCAAACAAGGGTGGCTTGCACTTCCGACAGAGACTCAGCAGAGGGTTGTGTCCTCTCCCCAGTGTGTGATTTCCCCAACTCATCCTCCAGTCTGTCAAGTTTCCTGCGCGTCATCTTAAGGACCCCACTGTCAATGAAAATGCACCGCCCTCTTGAGTACACCTTAAATGCCTCCCAACCAAAAGCCACGACCCCACATTGCAGGCAAAGAAAGCTGTTATACTCTTCTGTACCTCACCACGACACACCAACAGCGCTTGACTTTTAAAACGCCATCAAGGCCTGACCACCATCAAGTGCTCTTTCTGAAATTGCCAAAGAATCGGGTAGTGGTCAAACAGCGTTCTTGGGAGAATAACACAACTGACTGTGCTACGAACCAGACTCGGTCCCACCATTGTATAATAAATGCATGACTGCATATTGTGCACAGAAGAGTAGAAGGAATACTCCCTCTCATCTGGGTACAATGCCCGCCTTTAAATCCAACAACCCAAGGTCTACAAGCCTTGCCTGTATTGCTCTGGCCACCAAAGGCAGCAACGTCATAGCCATTGTGGGCGGCATTCAAGATCGTGCTGAAAATGCCCTGCTATTATTGATTGGGTATTCAAAGCAAAGGTACTTAGCCCAAAGGGAGTTATAAAATCCCAGATCATCCACATTCAGGTCATATACATTGACCAAAGTTACTAAATTTTGAGCTAGCGTTCCCGACACAATAGCATTCCTCCCTTCGGGGTCTATGTCTTGCTGCATTGCTCTACACCCCAGTGATCTATGAACAATAATGGATACACCGTGTGAATATGAGGAGTAAGAAGTGCAGAACCGTGCAGCACCCTAATATTTAGCCAGTCCTTCATTCAAATTTCCTAACAGGTGCGCCTCCGGCAAAAAGAGAATCTTAGCCCCATGTTGCTCCCCATACGCCACATCCTTCGGCATTTTGGCATGGTTGTGCAGCCTTCTTACATTCTATCTTAGGAGATGCATTTCCCATTCGGTCTTACCTCAGTCATCTCCAATCAAACAACAGCCTGAAAAAACAACAGCGTAAGTGCATCTCTTAAAACTACTCTCAGTCAAACATTTCCTACGTATGACCACCCATTTAAGAGACCTGACCTTATCAATCCATCAGAAAAAAATACTGTTGCTAAATCAATCCATTGGAGCTTCACCTTCGCCCAGTCGCACTCCCTCTGGGTAGGGACTCCACAAAAGATATTCCTTCAGCTGGATCCATGAAGAAATGGGTCTTATTGTCCTGAATAACTCGCAGTTTTGCAGGGTACAGCATTGCATATTACATCCCACTTTCTCAGAGTAGACCATTAGACGACCATGTTGCACCAATGGGGTGAAGTCCTGATAAAATGACACTCTGGATCCCATATACTGCAAATCTCTTAGCTCCCTTGCCCAGCTATTCAAAATGGCATTGCGATAGTTCAGTACCCTCGCAATCACCGGGCAGGGATTCTGTCCTGACCTGGGTTTCTGCACAGAAACACGGTGAGCCCCCGACCAGAAAACGGGGAGAAACTACAGGGTCCTTCAGCACCTCCTTCATGAATGACTCCAGGAATAGTTAACATTCTGCACAAGGCTGGACTCCGGGATCCCAACCACCCTTATATCATTTAGCCGGGACCTTGCCTCCAAATCCTCGTTCTTGTCTGGATGTCTTTCACTTCCCATTGCAGTACCCGGATGGCTTGGGTCACTTCACTGCTGGTATCCTCTAATACCCCCACTCTGTGCTCAGCCTCCCGGAGGAGGGTACTCTCCTTCTCGATCCTCTCCTGCATGCGGTCCATCTTATACTGCATGCTGTCCAATTTGGTATTCACTGAGCCAAAGCCGCTTTTCATTTCTGCCAATAACAAGCCCAGGTCTGATGTCTGGCTCGGGGTATCTCCAAGTACGATTGAGGCTGGCACAAGCGACATCACTTCCTCCACCCCCATCAATCAGGGAGACGCCATGGTACCCTTGCACAGCGCTAAACCTTCTTGTTGCGTAAATTGCAGGCGGTCCTGTTTCTTATTCCCTTTAGCCATCCAAAAGCTGCTTCCAGGAGCCCAGTCACCCTCGCTTCTCCTTTGCAGCTATCCAGGCAAGGTTGCAGCCCGTAGGGGGGTACACGTGTGCACCAAGGTAGCCCAGCTCTGGTAATCTGCACTCCTCACCTCCACAAATGGGTATAACCTCAAATAATGTGCATCTTGTTATCTCACTGCGACAGTAGGGGAAGGGATGGCAGGACCCTCACTCCAGCCCCCTCTCAACGTGCTCCCTCATCGATGTCATGAGCCTGCTTGCGAGCAGTGCTGCACTCCACAGCGACACAGTCACCGTCTGGGAGATCAGCCTCCCTTCCCCCAATTGGGATACGAGCTGGGGCACTCTTCAGCAGCATAGCGAAGCACACCCACTAGCCCAGCAGGACGATTCAAGTACTACACTCCGCTCGCTGGAGGGTCCTCAGCACCACATGGGGCCCAGGGCATCAGAATCCGCAAACATGCAGTCAGCACTTGGTGACTGCTGCCTTGTTGATTAAATAGCCAATGGTCCGCTCAGCAGAATGCTCTCCTCGGTAACAGCAAGACTGGTGCTGGGTTCAGCCAGCGGCTCTCACCATGCACTTCTTCTCCAACTCAGGCCTCATCCCTCAAGAGCAGGGCCCAAGCTGTCCTCCATTACTTTCAGGTGCTCACACTGCCGCAGGCTCTTGTCCTGCAAGGGCTCACTCACAACCACAGTACTGCAGAGTTGTCCCGACGAGCTACTCGTCGTTAGCCCTTTCCTCGATCCCACTCCAGCTTTGTTTCGCCATACCAAACTACAGTAGCCGGATGGCCGGGGAACTCTGTCTACCATAGCAGCCCCCATGGTTTTCAGTCAAGCCACAGGCATCTGCTCCTCGACCTCGCCTATACCAGCAGTCGCCCCTGACCTCAGGGCAGCTACCTGTATCTTCGGTTCACTTGCTGATCACCAGGGTGGTTCTCCCTCCTTGTCTCGCACCTGGCAGGAGACCTGCTCTTCACTCCTCTGCTCTGAAGCTGCTCCACCACACGCCGTGCCGGGCCTCTCCGCAGCCGGGATTCCCATGATTATGGATGAATGGGACATAGCAATACATATGGTTATGAAATGTGAAGAGTGACTTGGATTTGATCAATTGCTTTGCACTGTACCTTTATGGCACCGCTGTCCCGAAATAAAGTTTTACTGAACTGAGTCCAAGTTCCCAGAGTGAACTGCACAAACCACTTCCTGAGCCGAAGTTTCCACATCGAGGTGAAGAATCTAGTCATTAAGAATCTACAGCAGACACCGGCACAGTGTCCGGCTAGGCTCACATGTACTGAAGCAAACCTTTATTAAAACTCTGCCACATGTTGAGACCATTTTTCCCAAATCATACTGACCAAGCTCAAAGCCCAAAACGAAATAAAAATGTTGGTAATAGCATGATTCACTCATGGGTTAAGCAAATTAAGACTACTTTTCCTTTTTGTTTCAGGGTCAAAACTCATTAACATGTCGGGGGGGGTTATAGATAGTGGTCTAATGGAGAATGGGACTCATTAGAAGTTGGCCAGTCCGAAAATTAAGTGCCGGTAATGACGTGTACCAGCCCATTTTCTGGACCAGTCAACTATGAGTTTGCTGGTAGGGTAGAGGGCTTACCTTCAGCTCTGAGCACAAAACTGCCAGTATTACCAGCCAGTAATATCGGCAAATCCCCCCCAGGGGACTCCATGGAATGGGGATTTACTGGCGTTTCCGCCACTTGAAAGTACAGGCGGGATACCGGCAAACTTATAATGAGGGCCATTAGGACTTCGGCGGTAGCCATGCCGCTATTGGCGCCAAAATCGGGTCCGGGTTCCCAGAATGGGGAATTACTGGGCCATTCCGAGTTCGGAGGGCCCGGTAATTCCTCCCTCCAGGAACCCGGGCCCGGACCTTCCCCATTCTCATCTCAGCCCCCATAGGGCTCAATGGGAATGGGAGTGGGTGCAAACAATGGGCTGATTACGAGTGGCCCGATGTTTGCTCCCTCTTCCCCTCGCGAGACCCGGTAAGGACGACGCCTGGTTTTACCAGGCATTACGTACCGGGTCCCGCGAGGGGAGCTTGTAATGAGGCGGAACGGGTTTAACGGGTCCGCATCCTTTAGCGGAGCCCGTTAACCCGTTTCGCCTCAGTCGTAATGAGGCCCCATGCATCTCCAGGGCCCTTAAACCATCAAATGGCTCTCAAAAATCATGAACTGAATGCACCACGTGTCCTTACAAACAAAATGCAGATACCATCAAATAATCTCTGAATGCACCACGTGTCCTTACAAACAAAATGAGGATACCATCAAATAATCTCTAAAATCTAAAACCGATGACAAAATGGTGCCAATCATTAAATCAGCAGCAAATCAGGACATGGCTCCAAAACAATTCCCTGCAAAACTATGAACCATCATTTACCCCTCCTACCCAAAAACCACTAGCTGCCACTAAAATACAACAGATCTTCAAATGTCCTTTAAATAGTGAAGTATTGATGAATAAGCAATGCCATTCAACAATGAAAAGATTTGAGAGGATAGCTCAGGGGCAACAGGCTTGCCTTGGAAGCAAGACGACACGGAGAACCACAGGTTCGATCCCTGGGTCCGTGGTTAGAAACCTTGGGTATTAAGCACGTTATAAATAACCTATCATATGGAACAAGTTACTTACCTGTAACTGTTGTTCTCCAGCATGGGTCTGGCATGGATTCACATGCTCATGAATATTCCCCGACGTCAGGCTGGGAATCCTCGGTAAAGAAAAAAATCAGTTTCAGTTTCGTTTCTGAACTGTCTCTCTACTAATAACCAATCACTGGTCTCTGGGTCATACTGCCCCTGCCAATGACTGCCTTCTACCTAAGCCCCTTCTCTGGCAGCCATCTTAAGATTTGGTATCACATAAAATGGCAGTAGGACCAAGAGAAGAGCCGCAGAGGGGTTGGAGGGATTGTTTGCATGTGAATCCATGACAGACCCATACTGAAAAACAACAGTTACAGGTAAGTAACTTGTTCCTTCTACAGCATGGGGTCTGGCATGGAGTCACATGCTCATGAATACAATAATACATAGCAGTACACACATGCACAACCACGGGAGGTGGCAAGGCTCAACATTAAGCATTTCAACAACTCAACATTAAGCATCTCTTACCTCCTAACCAGGCTTACCTTCAAGCAAACAGGTTGCGCAGCACTGCTTGGCCGACTCTGGACTCCTCCCTGGAATCCCGGTCAACGCAGTAGAATTTCTTGAAGGTGTGCGTCGACCTCCACGTAGCTGCCCTGCAGATGTCTAGCAGGGGCACACCAGACAGAAACGCCGTAGTAACAGGGGTCGCTCCGGTCAAGTGGGCTCTCGGATGGCCAGGCAACGGTCGGTTTGACACCCGGTGACAGTGCATGATGCTGAGAGCCATCCGGAAAAAGAACCCTTGGAGATGGCCTTCCCTTGGTTCACAGGGCGAAAGTTCACAAACAGCTGTGATGTCTTCCCAAAACTCTTTTTGCGGTCCACGTAGTACTTCAGCGCTCTAGTCACATCCAGCGAGTGCAAAGTCCTCTCAGCTGGCGACGAATGCGACTGGAAGAAAACAGGCAACATGTGGAGTTCTATGTTTTAGCAAAATGACTCTGACATCAAGGTGTGGATGAGTAACTTCTTTAATCAGTTTCCAAGTGTAACATCCAGTTTCTAGAGTCATTATTCATCAGATGGTAAAGTCCAGGTCTCATAGACAAGCACCAGCATCCTCTCTCTCAGGCTACATCTCTCAACTCCCTCAAGAGAACACCAATCACACATAAACATTCTAACCAGTAACATTCCATTGTCAATCATGACACTCACTCCAGATTCCATTAGGATGCAGGATAAGACCGGATCCTTACATATCTCCCCTCCTTAGAGACATCAAATAGACAACCAGTTAACTCAAGCATAACAGTTATATACAGCACACACACACACACACACACCCACAAGTTTGATGCACCTGCATCATCTCTACAAACTAAGAACATTCTGCTAACCACTTCCTATATTCCATGAACATCCACACCACCGTGTGTGACACAATTACAGCCAATGTCCCTTCCTCTTTCTACTAAGTGAAGAAGAGGCATCAAACTACTGAAAACCATTACTACACTTTACAAACATAGAGGCTCCCATACCTCTCATCTAAATCTTAACTCCAACGTCCCCCAATAGAACACACACACAACTCCCTCACACCCTTCAATCGCAAACTGGTATGTGCCTGAACACATACCACCTCCAACTAGCCCGAGTATCCCTGATGCTCGGGTATCTACTTCACTACTCAGTGACTCCATTACACCTATTGTGCCCATGTTGAAAGTATTCCTCAGTACATCAAGCTCCTTTTTGGGAGAACCCCACTTCATACACCCAAGCAACACACAAACATCAATAACTCTGCTAAAATCCTCATATTGTCATGACAACTACTGTAAAGTTTCTAAGCACAACAACCATTAACTTTGCTTAATCATCAGCACATATACACTTTAACATGACCAAACTCTCATCAATTCTGCATTATAAAAGTACCACCTATGGAGAAAAACATTAGTGCAGAAAAGCTCTACTTTAGTTTCCACATACCAAACTCTAGCAATACTGACTATGCAACCTATACTTCAATAAAAAAGTCCATCTGTGGATGGAAATGTGTGTTAGTTAAACATGCCAGTAACACTCTATTCCACTACTAAGCATTTGTTAACAGAGGCCACGACTTTTACACTCCATCCATGCACACCAATCAATATCATGCACCACCACTTGCAACAGGCCCCCCCGTCACAAATGTTCTTAAAACACAAATACTGAGTAACATTTCCAAATATCACTAGAACTACGCATGCTTCAGTCACTTCCTTCAAAAATGTCACTTTAAACCTCCTTGAAAACCATTAACATCAGGATTTAAATCTCGCACGCCCTTGGCTGACTGAGGACAAACACCTTTGAAACCTAAACTCAAAACAAAATGTGTAAACAAAAACTGTAAACCTTGTTCTCTGCTCCTCAGCATTCGACCACTTTGATGGAGCACCCAAATATCTGGACAACATATCCCACAAGAAACTACAACCGTCAATTTCAGGCTCACACTCTCACGCACTCACGCTCTTTAAATGTTATACAGGCCGCACATGACATATATCACCAAACTAAACTTAATCTGCTTTTCCACTAGTAAACAAATCCTCAAAAGCAATGAAAAACGAATAACTCTGTTCCTTGCTCCTCGTGTCCATATCTTTAAACAAACAGTACCTTCGGAGACACGGCCCCTCCTCATGCACACTTCATTAAACTAAAATACCTTCAGGGACACGGCCCCTCCTCATGTCCACATCTTTAAACTAAAAGTACCTTCGGGGACACAGCTCCTCTTCCGGCTCAATGATGCAGTGCTCTGCATCTTTGCGATATTGTTTTCATAACAATGCGACAACAGCACACCATAATTCGATCCCTAATTGAGAGCGCAGACTTGAGAGCGCAGACTCTTCCAACTTCTCCTTTTTGCACTCTTATGCACAAGGAATCCTCCTAAACAGCGCAGGCCGCTCCCTGCACTTCTCGCTGGCACACATTTTGCAAGTGTGTCACTCCACCTGAAAACAGCCAGTTCCAGAGCCTGATATATGCAGCTTTTTCTCCTCAGCAAAGCCAGAATTAAGAGTCCCTTCCGCGCTGTAATGGTTTCTAACTCCCTTATGGTGTTGCTGCAAATTGGCTCTGAGCCCCTTCATAAGCACATTTGTGACTCTGAATACCTCCAACTGTGCCATGGGCTCCAAGCCCCCAAGTGTATTCACGTGCTACAAGTCCCTTAGGTGCAGGTATGGGCTCCAAGCCCTCTCAAATGCTGGAATGGCCCCCAGGACCCTCCTCTGCTCCAGGCGCTTTCTACCTTAGCCCAAACTCCTTCAAACAACTTCCCTGTCACTTCTTGGTGCAGCTTAGGTTCACAACTTCTTCTGATGATGCTGCCCTGGGCTCTAAGCCCCCAGCTTTGCAGCATGGCTTCCTAATAATCCAGGCGTAACTTAGACCCCCAGGCCTCTTCAAATCGCTACTGCCTTGGGCACCAAGCCCTCCATGTCGCAGCTTGGGTTACCAACCCCTTAAAACAGTCTTTGGGCCCTCAGCCCTGCCAAAGTCTCTTGACTTTCTCTGTGCTTGACCTGTCTAACTGCTGACAGACCAGCTGGCGCCTGGCTTTGGCGCATCTCCTTATTTTCTGCGCCTGTGCCCTTTGCGCTGAGCTGTTCTTGCGCCTATAGCATTAAGCGCTCTTCCTATCTGAGAGAGAGGGTCTTCCATGGTTTGGGGGGCGGTGCTTGTCTCTTCTTCTGTGCTGTCCCCCCAGCACAACCAGCATCCTCGTCCTTACACAACACCAAGGGCTTGTTGAGGTGGAAGTCCGACGGCACCTTGGGTATTAAGGCGGGGTGCGTCCTCAGCACTACCCTCGTCTCGTGAAATGTCAGGTCCGGCGGTTTACAGGAGAGGGCTTGGATCTCTCACACGTGTCATGCGGAGGTGATGGCCTCAAGAAACACGGTCTTCCACAATAGAAATCACTTGAGGGGCCGTAATCCGCAGAGGGTTGATCTTCTGTGCACGGCACCAGACAGAGAACCTCTTCCACTTATGTCCATAGCACTTAAGAGTCGATGATGCTCTGGCCTTGGCAAGTACCTCCTTGCAGTCCACCAGGATATCGTAGCCTCCAAACTTTAGTGCTGCAGGAGCCAGGCCTGCAGGTTCAGTGATCCTGGGTCGTGATGCAGGATTGTGCCTCCCTCCCTGGCAAGAAGATCCGCGTCCACCGGAAGCTTGACTGGAGGGGACGCTGACATGTCCGGAAGGTCTGGGAACCATATCTGTCTCAGCCACGCCAGTGCGGCGAGGATCATCCGGCACTGGGACTGTCTGAGTTGACTGATGAGTCATGGAAGAAGTGACAACGGTGGGAATGCATAGAGGAACAGTCCGTCCCAGGGGAAGGAGAATGCATCCCCCATGTTCCCCAGCTGGGGAAACCTGCTGGCGAACCTCCAGCACTTGGTGTTCATCACCGTCGCGAACAGATCGATCTGGGGACTGCCCCATCGTCGGAATAGAAGATCTACTTGATCCTGCCGATGCTCCCACTCATGGCAAGAGTGCAGCTCCCTGCTGAGTGTGTCGGCGACAGTGTTCTTCACTCCTGCCAGGCGAAAGGGTACCAGGAACATCCCCTGGGCGACGGCCCAGCAACACAGATCCTGCACTTCCTTGGATAGAGCTGGATATCTGGTGCCTCCCTGCTTCCGGATGTAGAGCATTGTGGTGGTGTTGTCGGTGAAGACTCATACCACCTTGCCCTTGAGGGACAGAAGGAAGGACCTGAGGGCCCAGAACACAGCCCGGAGCTCCAGGACGTTGATGTGCAGTGACCTGTCCTCCGGGAGCCAAAGGCCTCTTGCATGGAGATCTCCGGTGTGCGCGCCTCATCCCTCCAGGGAGGCGTCTGTCATCACAGTTTCCTGATGCACTGGAGTCTGGAAGTCCGTGCCCACCACAATTGATTGATTGATATTTTATTTCTATTGCGCTCGTATACAAGTGTTTCAGAGCGCGACAAGGCAAGGGAGGGGAGCAGGGGAGAACAAAACAGCGATCTTACTAGGCCCTGTGACATTGAGAACGCGCATGTCCATGGGAGAGGGGTCAGGGGAAAAGTGCATGGTGGGGGAGTGGTGGAAAGTGCAAAGCAGAGGAGAAACAGATAAACAACAATCAATAAATAATAAAGGCAACAGACAGTGGTAATGCAGCCAGCAATTTGCAAGTGCTAGGTTTAAGGCAGCAGACAGGGTAGGTCTGAAAAGTGCAGGAAGAAAAAGGGGGGCTGTATGGGTACAGATACAGACCCCAGTGCAAGGGGTGGCCCGGAGGCAGTGTGGGAGGGTGGCAGATTGAGCAGGTACCTGGGCCCAAAAGAGAGAGGGTGGCCAGGTGCACGGTGCCAAGAGAGAACAAATCAGCAGGGGAGAGGGGGAGCAGAGGCAGAAGAAAAGAGGAAGGTCTTGAGGTGCTTCCGGAACCGGAGATGGTTCTCCTCAAGTTTTAGAGTGGCAGGGAGGCTGTTCCAGGCTGCCCCACCACTGGATCGCTTGACGGAAAGTCTTGTTGAGGGAGCTCTTGTCTTCGAAGCTTACTGCCACTTGTATTCAACAGGCATCGAGGAACTCTTGCAGTGGCCCACATCCGCAACCTGCACAGACGCATGAGGTAGATGCATGACGACATCATGCCGAGCACGGACTTGATGGACCTCACCCTGGCCACTTCCATGGTCAACAGCCATTGTACCTTGCCCAGGATGGCCTTTATCCTCTCCTCCGACGTTGAAGGTAGCTGCGCCACCATGTTGAGCCTGGCCCCTAGGAAAAGGGCCTCTTGCGATGGCACCAAGCAGGACTTTGCAAAGTTGATCGAGAACCCCAGTTCCATGAGCAGGCGGACGGTCCTCGCTGTGTGGGCGACAGTGAGTTCCCTTGACTTCGCTCGGATGAGCCAATCGTCCAGATAGGGGAAGACGTGGATCCCCTGCAGGCGCAGCCGCGTCACCACCGGCTCCAGGCACTTGGTGAAGACCATTGGCGCCGACTTCAAAGCGAAGGGCAGTGCCTTGAACTGGTAGTGCCGCCCCTGGACCACAAAGCATATAAACCTTTGATGTCCTTTGTTTATGGGGATGTGGAAGTATGCATCCACCAGGTCCAGCGACGACAGGAAGTCCCCTTCATCCAGCTGTCCCAGCACGTGCTGAAGGGTGATCATCCAGATTTTTGGGGATTTTATGTACCTGTTGAGGTGGCAGAGGTCCAGGATAGGCCGTCAGCCGGCGGTCTTCTTTCGGATGAGGAAGTACCATGAGTATACTCCGGAGCCCCGGAGCCTCTTCGGGACGAGTTCTATCGCGCCCTTTGCAAAGCATCGCTCATACCTCCAGAAGTAGTTGTGGGATGTGGTTTTCTTTCCTGGCCACCGGTGGAAAGTCTGGGCACTTCCTTTGGAACTCCAGAGTGTGCCCGTGGGCCAGGGCGTCCCGCACCCAACAGTTGGTGGAGATGGATTCCTATACGCTGACTAATTTCGCCAGCCGGCCTCTCACCGTGGTGCTCAGGTGGGGGCCCGACGTCAGCCCTGTTGTCATGGTCATGAAGTCAGGGGCACAGGCATGCAGGTGTCGCATGCACAGGAGACCTGGGTGGACACTGTCCTGGCGGCTTTGGCACCAGGCACATCAACAAAAGTAAACATGAACATCCATTTAACACCAAAAAGCTTTTATTATGGACATAGCACTTCAGATGCATTAACCTTGAACATTCCATCCATTAAGCAGGATGCATTAACCTTGAACATTCCATCCATTAAGCAGCCCCAAGTGTATTCTTGGGTGTGGCTGCTAATGGATTGCCTTTGCACGTGCTCACTCTCTAGGAGTGGCAGGGTGTGGCTGGTAAACTGGCCCTAATGGGTACGTCCACGATCTTAGCTATATAAGCTGCCCGATCCTCAAGACAGATGCTTCGTGTTATTCTGCACTTGCAAGCACCGTAACGCTCACCATCACCTGAGGTAAGACTTACCTGCTTCCTTGACATCCTGCTTCTTGCCAGCATACTTACCAACTGGGGGAAGCTGTTCTTACCTGTACATCTCTTCGGCGAACCAAGTATTAATCTTTACACTTTCCGGAATGCCGGAATCTTCATCTTGGCACCGCAGCACGACACGCTCCATCGTCAACAGCAGCGCCTGCGAGGAAAAACAGAAGACAAGGTTAGACATCGAAAAAACAGTCAGTTTAAAGTTGCGATTGGTCATACTGCGCGCTTTCCTTAAACCATCACCTACCTGCTGTCGTTTTGGCCAATTTGTTTGATACAATTTGGAATTTGGTTGAATGATAGATTCGACTAAATGTGGTCACCACGATTAGTTCGAAGCCGAAGATACCGAATATGAAGAGCTGGGGTTGTGGGGGTGTCCCCCGCCCCTCGTGTTCGGTATTTTTTACTTTGGGGGTTGCGGGGTTGTCCCCCACTTCCTCAGCATTGGTGGCAGGGGACCCAACAAAAAAAAGAAGAAAAAGGGACCTACAGTGTCAGATCTGACCTGCGCTGGACGGATTGATCGGGCGCTGCAGTGTACAGGAGAGTGGCGGATTGAGAAAAGTTAAGTAGGGGGGTTTATGGGTGTACTGGCCATTTAGGGGGACATGGGTTTGTTTTTTTGTACCGTGGTAAAAATGTGTTCGCAGCAAAAAGGACTACGGTCAATTTTGCCATGATTTTGTGCCTCGGTCAAACAACCTAAATCCATGAGGGATAACACCCGCCTCCCCCTTCACATCCGCTCTTCCCCCGCCTTCCCTTCCTTTGACTTGTCTCTCAAATCTTACCTCTTTCACTCACCTCCCTAGCACCCTTTGTTTCTTCTCGTCCTTCTCCCTCACCTTCATTCCTCACCTCCTTCCACTGCTCTTCCCATCCCTTTCTACCTCCTCCTCCCCACCCCCTGCTCTCATATAATCCCACTCTTCCCTCTCCTCTTCCTCATTCACTCTTACATTCCCTCTTCTCCCGCTCCTACCCCCACTAACTCCTTCCTTCCCTTGCTCATCCTGCCCCTCCCTACCCCCTCCCCATCCCTACAATGTTGTAAATTGTTCTGTAAACTGTTTTCGTGTTATGACTCAATTACCATTTTATGCTTGCTGTATTTTGCCTGTTCTTATGTAAAGCACTTTGGATTAAAGGGCTATATAACGTCAATAAATACAAATAAATACAAATAAATTGGGCCCTCACACTTCTACAGCCAGCCTGCCACACCCCCAGTGACACAACATAACATTCACAAACTTAATTCCAATAGAACATACAAACAATGCATTATTTATCATTCATTCAGACACAAAAGTCAACACAGATATGCTTGCATACACTCTCACTCACACACAAATGCACCCAGCACCTCCATTGACATACACTGTGTGCACACAACCTTTATATGTACATATACAATAACACATGGAAACAGTGGCGCAACGTTCATTGAGCAGACCAGACTTTATCATCCCCTGATCCCTGAAATTTAGGGCTAAATTGACTTGTCCTAGCTGAACTATAAAGCCATAGCCGAAAGGAACAGATTCACTGGAATGTCAGCAATTCCCTTGATTTTTTCTTTCTTTCAAAGGCAGAAGCCATCGGTTAATGCAGTGCAGTGGGAACCAAGTATACATGGTATCAATTTTTAAATGCCATATATCTCCAAACTTGGGTTCTGCATAGCACCTTATATGTGTATGTGCTGATAGATTTATTTCTACAAGATTCTGACAGATTAAAAGTAAGGTATGTTTTCGTCTGTTCAAATGGTTCCAAGCAGTGGAGTACCAAGCGGGAGAGGCGGGGGTAGGGGAAGCTGACCCCATAGATCTTTTAAGAGCCAGACCGGGACATTTGTCATTGGGACACCTCTCCGGTTTGGCACATCAAAAAGGGTGCCCAACGGCAAAGGTGTCGCTGGCAGGACAATGTGTGCTGAGCAATCAGCACGCTCATTGTCCTGGCAGCAAGACACCTTACCTGTTCTGTATGGTAGAGGTGTCCTGCTGCCAGGACAATGTTCCAAGGAGCTCCAGGAAGCAGAGGGTCCTCACGTTGCTCTGTATCAACAGAGCATTACAATGTGAGCGATTAGGCACTGATGGGAGGGAGGGAGGTACTATTAGCAGGGACACTTGTCCCTTTAGAAATGTGAATGGGAGGGATTGATTAGAAGTGAGAAGGGTGCATAATGACTATAGCTTTAAAACCCAAGGGGGGTTTGTTAGGCTCACATTAATCTACATGATGCTATTGTGACTTTGCATGCAGTAAGGGGAGAATAAAACTATAAGTCATACTCCCATTGCTCAACATATTTCTATGACAATGTATATAGTGTATAGTCAGTTTACTATGAAAGGCTAGTTTATTATGTAATGTGGCTTGCTTCCAAGGCATTGTTATAAATAATTATTTAAGCACATGAAATGTAAAGCAAAACCTTAATACATATCTATATCAACTAAACCTGGAAACATGTGCGCGGTTGCTTAAATTGTCCACATCCCAGTTTCGCCATTTAACCAAGTGTGGGATCCTGAGCAAATCGCTTAATCACATTGTGCCTTATCTGCAGCTCTGAAAGTGACTCTGAATCACTTCAAAGATTAAGATAATGTATCATGGTATTATAATGGTAAAGCGTAATGACTATAGAGTTGCTCCACATATAACAAAAGTGCAATTTAGGTAGTTTGCACCACAAAGTTATTTGTCACTTGGCTTATTCATGGCCACTTATTCTAAAGTCACTTGCATGGTGCCTCCAGGTATCAAGGACTGATGATGCGCCTTGCAATGTCCTTTTCTGTGAAGTCACTTATGTTGGTGCAATCCATATAATAATTAGGAGGTTTGCATGCATTTTGCCTCAGAGATCTTGGACAGAGCTCTAATAGATGAGCTTCGTGCATCTAAAATGATCCTCTGGTTTTACTTTGTTGTTGTGTGTTAAAATGCCATCTTCCACTAATGTTCCCAAAAAAGTAGATTGGGGTAGGGGTGGGGGGTTTGGGGGTGCCAATGAGACCATGTGGAATTCCACACACTGCATTTCGTTGCTTCCCCCGCCCTCTCCCCCCACTCTTTCAATTCTGGATACTCCCCTGCTTAGTTTGGTAAGTGAAGCAGTTTTTGGTGGCCTGTAACCTGAATCATGACACCCATTTACTAATTTGCACCAAACCGTCCTGAAAAAGTGTCTACAAAACTCGAAAAACCTTTTGCCAGTGTTGTGAAGATTATATTTGGCGGCAGGGGGAAAAGTTAAACAGAGCTCCTAAAAGTGTGCTTTTACACAAAATTCCATACGGTTCCTTCTGCACACCTAGAGCAGAAACTGCTTAACAAAAGTTCACCATGTTTGGAATGCGTATATAGAACTCAAATTCATTACACAGAATTTGCAGAGAACGGCAGTTTTGGGTCACAGGTTTTCTCATCATGACTGTTTCCACTCTACTTGGGGAGGGCGCACCTTCCGCCAACTTCTTTTTGAAATTAGGATGGTGGTGCTTTAGTAGCATCTGAAAAGTGGCAAGACTAAATTTAGAGGCGTTGCAGAGCTGTGGCTTGCACCAGAGAATATGTTTGTTATTGTTAGTGTGTCTTCATACCTGGCACCTTAATGTGTACTGTGAGCTCTTCTTACATTGTTGAAATGTGACATGTCCCTCACTAGGGTCAGCCTGCATCCCAGCCCCCCAACTAACATACACAAACACAATAAAAAAATTATAAAAAATAAAAAAAACTTCTGCTCTGCTTTCAAATGCTGCCCGGGCCATGTCTCATGTTACACCGACCTAAACTCTTCGCACTCACGCACCTCCAGGCAGAAACCAGCAAGCTGAATGAACTTCCTAGTTCCTGTCTGTTTGTCGCACGAATACAAAGTCGGAAATCGATTCTCTGCGCCGCAGCCCCTGGAAGTGCTGCTGCTAGCGTGGCAGCACAGGCGCCAGATTCTGCAACACACAGTTCAGCACACTGGCTGCTGACTTTGAGTCAGGCCAGCCAGGGTGAGGGACTGAGCCATGCAGGGCATCCCAGCCCTGAATGTGTTGCAGAGCGGCTGCCAGGCATCTCAGCATTATGTAATGAGACAGTGCAAGCCTTGCTGGGCACCCCAGCCGGGCTCGCGCTGTGCACTTACATAATTGATGATTGCAGCCCCCCCTGCCCTACCTCCAAATATTTGGGGGGACAAAAAGGCATGCCACAGAAGTTGGGGGGGACAAAACCCCCTGTCCCCCCCATAATTACGCCCATGGATATTGCACCTATTTCTGCATTTTGGACCTTCCAGAGGAGCCCAAATGAGAGCCATAGGTAGTCTATTCTGGATGTGTGAGAAATGTGTGTAGGCTGTTGTTGCCTGTTTATTCCTCGCCAAACATCTATCAATGCCAAGTTCTCCATTCTCTGTTGCAGAGATTTGGATGGGGTTTCCTGTCCCTGTGGTCTAGAGCCCGACCTATCCTCGTTGGGATTCCATGCGATGTAAAAGTCCCCCCCTTAGAATCACTTCCCCCTTGGCAAAGTTTTCCAATTTATTTAGGATGTCACTGGTAAATCCATCCTGTCCCGTGCTTGGGGCGTATATTGTCACTAGAGTCAGGGGTATCCTTCCACATGTGTGTTATATGTATCTGCCATGGTTATCGACGTGTGAGTCATGTATTTGTATGTTTAGGGAGTTGCGGAATGCAATCAGGACCCCCACTTTCTTTTCTTGCGCGTTTGCCTGAAGGATCTGGTTATAGCCGCTCAGCCGCAATTTCCACCTGTCCTTCCCTTTGATGTGGGTTTCCTGGAACATTATGATGTCATATTTCCCCTGTTGTAGGAAGTGTTCCACTTTCTTCTTTTTTACTGGGGAGTCCAGCCCTCGGACATTGTACATTAATATTTTTATCCCCATCTTTCTGTGCATCTAGTGTTCACTATTGACATTTCCTCCTTCTGGATTCTCCCCTTTCCCCCCTTTTCCTCTGTGTTTCGCAACCCCCAACTTGCATGTCCTCCCCCCCCTCCCTCCTGACCTCCCCTCTGCCCTCCCCAACTGCGCAACCCCCAACTTGCGCAACCCCCGCCCCATAACTGCCCTGAAAAGGTCCACTTGCACCTAATTTGTTTGGCGCTCAGTGCTCTTACTACTGGGCACATTTCTCAGCGTGTCTGCAACGTGGACTGCGCCAGGTCTCGGAAGAGCTAAATGTCCACTCTGCTCATCCTGATATGGTCCATTGTCCTTGCTTTGCATAGGATCTGTTCCTTCTGGGACTGGGACGTGAGAGCTACCAGGACATTGTACGGGTGTGTACCCGGCTCTCCGGTTCTTCGTAGCCCCACCCGGTGTATCCTATCTATTGGGACATCTGTTTCCTCTTCTGTGGCTAAGATGTCTTTGAAGACTTGTTGTACTGAGTCCTTAAGATCTTTGTCCTCCACCGATTCCACCATCTTTTTTATCCTGATATTCGATCTCTGGGAGCGGTTTTCAAGATCCTTGCATTGGAGTTTGATGTTGTGTGTCAGACAGACCATGTGTTCCTCCATCTCTGCACTTTGTTGCGTCTCTTCCTTTCGATTTTGTACTATTTTCTTCAGGGTGTCCGTTCGCTCCCCTAAGTTCACCACCTCTGTTTTTAGTTCTTGTATTGCAGTTTTTGTTTCACTTTTCATTGATTCAAATTGGGTGTGCGTCGAGGTCATAAAATGTGTTTGGAATTCCTCAAACCATGCTTTCATGTCCTCTTTTGTAGCCATCTCTGCCAGGTTTGTGGCTAGGTCTGTTCTTGCTCTTTGATTTTCCTGTACTTTCCCTTTTGCTTGTGTCGCCGGGTCCATGCCCTAGAGCTGTACTAGATTTGGTTCCTACCTTGTTTGTGGCGTCTGCTGCTGAGGTTATGGTTGTCTTCCCCTGGACTTTGACATGTGTGCCTCGTCTTTGGTTCCGTTTGCGTGTGGGGGTGTCCGCAGCTTGCCCCAGTTCTTTGTCACTTCTCAGGGAATGTGGATGTTGTCTGCCTCCCCAGTGGTGTTGTTAGACCGGACTCATGCCTCCTGGGCTCTTGCTGTGCCGGCTGGGGTCTCCTTTCTCCACCTTTGGGTGCCCCAGTCCCTATGTGGGCACTCTTGCTTCTGTGTTCTTGGTTCGGGGTCCTGTTGAAAGTTTGCGTGGTGGTCTGTTCTGCAGATTTGTCCCCTTTTTCCTTGTGTCGCCATCTCTCTGAAATGTGTGCCTTCGTGGGGGATATGCCTGTTTGGCTCATCGACTGATTTTACCCCTGCTTTGGGTTCCCGTCTGGTTAAAGAGAGCCCTTGATGATTTTCTCCCGGTGTGTGATGCAGGTGTTCCGGATCTCACCGCTCGTCTGCCCGCCCGCTCTCCTTCCGTCCTTGCGTCTCTCTGTGCGGTCCAGGTGCACCAGTTTTTGTTTCCCTCGCTCCTGGTCACTGCGGGTGTCCCTTGTGAGGTTTTACTACTCCGCTTCTGAGCTTCTGATTCTCTTCCTAGGCAACCCCAATCCAGATGCTCTAGGGGGAGGGGAGTGTCCACTTCAGTGTGGGACCCCTCTTGATGGTTCCCTCTGGACTGGTGTTTTGGGTTGTGGCTCCCTCTGTCCTTATCGCAGCGGGTGCCCCTGTGTGACAGAACCGCTTTGCGTCTGCTTCACTTCGATTCAACGGCGGACCTGATCCGGCCACTCTTCGGCGGAATTCACCCTCTGTGATGGTGGTTCTGGCCCGAACGGCCTCTCCCCCTCTTCCTCTTCGTAGTCTCGCCGGGATTACTCTTCTTATGCTCCGTATGGTGCCGTAGTCGTCCCACAACTTCACCCTGCTTCTCCACCTGGTGCCCTGGCTGGGTTGTTAGACTGTGGGGCTGGAAATATGCTTCTTTGATGATCTTTAGTGACACGTCTTCTCTTCGCAGCTGCCATCTTCAAATCATGCATGGTTATTTTAACAATCCAAGTGTGCTGCATGGCTAATGTTCACAAATTTAAGTGTGACGCATGGTTAATCTTCACAATTCTATCTAAAAGTGACGCAACGCTAATTTTCACAAATGTATCTAGACGTGCTGCATGGCTGATCTTCACATTTCTATCTAAATGTGCCGTGTTGGTAAACTTCACAATCTAAGTGTAGCACGTGGCTAATATTCGCAAAGTTGCCAAATGCAGAATATGGCTAGCTGACACAATTCGGCTAAAAGTATAATATGGCTAGCTGGCACAATTGGGCTAAATGCATGTAGGGATATATTGTGAGTTAATAGGAGAGGTGGGGTTTTACACAAATAGGCTAAGTGCCAGGTATGGCTAACACAAATGAGCAAAAGGGAGGCGAGGCTACCCTACACAATTGGGCTAAATGCAAAATATGGATACTTTTGAGAAATAGGCAATATTTATAATACATAATGAGAGTGTTGGGTTTTTAATGGAGTACAGTAATGGCTGTACTCTCCGCCCTCGCCACACTTCCCTTACCAGTTGCTACTGGTTGAATGCAGCAGGCTTCCCAAAATAACGGGGAAAACACTTGAGTTAAGCTGCTTTTTTCGGGATATTTCATTTGCTTTCAGGTCATTTGCAGAGGGCTGCCCTGGTATGGTGTCCTAAGTGGGCCATGCGGCCAATCACAGGTCGGTGGGTGAGGGTGGTAGCACACCGGGAAGCAGGTGGGGGGTATGGGATCAGGGATGCAAAGAGGGCACCGAAAATGAAGAAAAGAAAGAAAATGCTTTTCAAAACACGATTGGGCCTGCAGTGGAAGGCCCTAGCAAGGGCCAAAAATGCACAGCAAAACCTACCTCAGGCACACGGATGGAAAGTGCACTCTGGAGCAGCAAAGAGCTGTCCAAAAGTACACCAATCGCTTGCACTGATGTATCAATCTGGGCCAACACAGCAAACAATCTCTGCAAATTAAGGGACATGGAGTGGGCTGGGCGAAGCCGGCCTGATCAAAGTGCACAATAGAGGGGAGGAAGGCAAGTAGTCTATCGGCGAATATTTTAGAAAATATTTCCGTGTCCATATTAGTAAGGGATATCCGTCTATAAGACGCACACTCCAAGGGGTCATTATATGGCTTTAGGATCAGCACAATGATTCCCTCCCGCATCATAGGAGGCAGGGACACAGACTGCATACCCTCCTGCCACACTACGTAAATATTTAGCCATGTTTGGACCAAATTCTTTGAAAAACTCTGTGATAATCCCATCTCAGCCTGGGGCCTTAGCGGTCGGGAGATCCCTGATCGCCTTCAGGATATCATCCCTGGTGGTAGGAGCACTCAATACCTCTTTAGCATTCTCATTCAGTTCTGCCAGAGTTGCCCCCTCCACAAAGATTCTCATGGTGCCCGGCTGTGCCTCGCCTCTGGCAGCATATAAATCCTCATAGAACTCCCGGAATTCTGCAATGATTAAAGCAGGTTCGGAGACCAATGTGCTATCTCTCCGTCTAATCGCCGGGATATCTGTTTGGCCCTCCATGCCTCTTACCCTACGGCTAAATACCTACCTGGCCTCCCCTCTTCCCAGTAACTACGCGCCAGAAGGGGAGATGCAGGAAACCGTACCTCTCTCTCCACCTCCTCCCTAAACCAAACAAGGGTGGCTTGCACTTCCGACAGAGACTCAGCAGAGGGTTGTGTCCTCTCCCCAGTGTGTGATTTCCCCAACTCATCTCTCAGTCTGTCAAGTTTCCTGCGCGTCATCTTAAGGACCCCACTGTCAATGAAAATGCACCGCCCTCTTGAGTACACCTTAAATGCCTCCCAACCAAAAGCCACGACCCCACATTGCAGGCAAAGAAAGCTGTTATACTCTTCTGTACCTCACCACGACACACCAACAGCGCTTGACTTTTAAAACGCCATCAAGGCCTGACCACCATCAAGTGCTCTTTCTGAAATTGCCAAACAATCGGGTAGTGGTCAAACAGCGTTCTTGGGAGAATAACACAACTGACTGTGCTACGAACCAGACTCGGTCCCACCATTGTATAATAAATGCATGACTGCATATTGTGCACAGAAGAGTAGAAGGAATACTCCCTCTCATCTGGGTACAATGCCCGCCTTTAAATCCAACAACCCAAGGTCTACAAGCCTTGCCTGTATTGCTCTGGCCACCAAAGGCAGCAACGTCATAGCCATTGTGGGCGGCATTCAAGATCGTGCTGAAAATGCCCTGCTATTATTGATTGGGTATTCAAAGCAAAGGTACTTAGCCCAAAGGGAGTTATAAAATCCCAGATCATCCACATTCAGGTCATATACATTGACCAAAGTTACTAAATTTTGAGCTAGCGTTCCCGACACAATAGCATTCCTCCCTTCGGGGTCTATGTCTTGCTGCATTGCTCTACACCCCAGTGATCTATGAACAATAATGGATACACCGTGTGAATATGAGGAGTAAGAAGTGCAGAACCGTGCAGCACCCCAAGATTTAGCCAGTCCTTCATTCAAATTTCCTAACAGGTGCGCCTCTGGCAAAAAGAGAATCTTAGCCCCATGTTGCTCCCCATACGCCACATCCTTCGGCATTTTGGCATGGTTGTGCAGCCTTCTTACATTCTATCTTAGGAGATGCATTTCCCATTCGGTCTTACCTCAGTCATCTCCAATCAAACAACAGCCTGAAAAAACAACAGCGTAAGTGCATCTCTTAAAACTACTCTCAGTCAAACATTTCCTACGTATGACCACCCATTTAAGAGACCTGACCTTATCAATCCATCAGAAAAAAATACTGTTGCTAAATCAATCCATTGGAGCTTCACCTTCGCCCAGTCGCACTCCCTCTGGGTAGGGACTCCACAAAAGATATTCCTTCAGCTGGATCCATGAAGAAATGGGTCTTATTGTCCTGAATAACTCGCAGTTTTGCAGGGTACAGCATTGCATATTACATCCCACTTTCTCAGAGTAGACCATTAGACGACCATGTTGCACCAATGGGGTGAAGTCCTGATAAAATGACACTCTGGATCCCATATACTGCAAATCTCTTAGCTCCCTTGCCCAGCTATTCAAAATGGCATTGCGATAGTTCAGTACCCTCGCAATCACCGGGCAGGGATTCTGTCATGACCTGGGTTTCTGCACAGAAACACGGTGAGCCCCCGACCAGAAAACGGGGAGAAACTACAGGGTCCTTCAGCACCTCCTTCATGAATGACTCCAGGAATAGTTAACATTCTGCACAAGGCTGGACTCCGGGATCCCAACCACCCTTATATCATTTAGCCGGGACCTTGCCTCCAAATCCTCGTTCTTGTCTGGATGTCTTTCACTTCCCATTGCAGTACCCGGATGGCTTGGGTCACTTCACTGCTGGTATCCTCTAATACCCCCACTCTGTGCTCAGCCTCCCGGAGGAGGGTACTCTCCTTCTCGATCCTCTCCTGCATGCGGTCCATCTTATACTGCATGCTGTCCAATTTGGTATTCACTGAGGCAAAGCCGCTTTTCATTTCTGCCAATAACAAGCCCAGGTCTGATGTCTGGCTCGGGGTATCTCCAAGTACGATTGAGGCTGGCACAAGCGACATCACTTCCTCCACCCCCATCAATCAGGGAGACGCCATGGTACCCTTGCACAGTGCTAAACCTTCTTGTTGCGTAAATTGCAGGCGGTCCTGTTTCTTATTCCCTTTAGCCATCCAAAAGCTGCTTCCAGGAGCCCAGTCACCCTCGCTTCTCCTTTGCAGCTATCCAGGCAAGGTTGCAGCCCGTAGGGGGGTACACGTGTGCACCAAGGTAGCCCAGCTCTGGTAATCTGCACTCCTCACCTCCACAAATGGGTATAACCTCAAATAATGTGCATCTTGTTATCTCACTGCGGCAGTAGGGGAAGGGATGGCAGGACCCTCACTCCAGCCCCCTCTCAACGTGCTCCCTCATCGATGTCATGAGCCTGCTTGCGAGCAGTGCTGCACTCCACAGCGACACAGTCACCGTCTGGGAGATCAGCCTCCCTTCCCCCAATTGGGATACGAGCTGGGGCACTCTTCAGCAGCATAGCGAAGCACACCCACTAGCCCAGCAGGACGATTCAAGTACTACACTCCGCTCGCTGGAGGGTCCTCAGCACCACATGGGGCCCAGGGCATCAGGATCCGCAAACATGCAGTCAGCACTTGGTGACTGCTGCCTTGTTGATTAAATAGCCAATGGTCCGCTCAGCAGAATGCTCTCCTCGGTAACAGCAAGACTGGTGCTGGGTTCAGCCAGCGGCTCTCACCATGCACTTCTTCTCCAACTCAGGCCTCATCCCTCAAGAGCAGGGCCCAAGCTGTCCTCCATTACTTTCAGGTGCTCACACTGCCGCAGGCTCTTGTCCTGCAAGGGCTCACTCACAACCACAGTACTGCAGAGTTGTCCCGACGAGCTACTCGTCGTTAGCCCTTTCCTCGATCCCACTCCAGCTTTGTTTCGCCATACCAAACTACAGTAGCCGGATGGCCGGGGAACTCTGTCTACCATAGCAGCCCCCATGGTTTTCAGTCAAGCCACAGGCATCTGCTCCTCGACCTCGCCTATACCAGCAGTCGCCCCTGACCTCAGGGCAGCTACCTGTATCTTCGGTCCACTTGCTGATCACCAGGGTGGTTCTCCCTCCTTGTCTCGCACCTGGCAGGAGACCTGCTCTTCACTCCTCTGCTCTGAAGCTGCTCCACCACACGCCGTGCCGGGCCTCTCCGCAGCCGGGATTCCCATGATTATGGATGAATGGGACATAGCAATACATGTGGTTATGAAATGTGAAGAGTGACTTGGATTTGATCAATTGCTTTGCACTGTACCTTTATGGCGCCGCTGTCCCGAAATAAAGTTTTACTGAACTGAGTCCAAGTTCCCAGAGTGAACTGCACAAACCACTTCCTGAGCCGAAGTTTCCACATCGAGGTGAAGAATCTAGTCATTAAGAATCTACAGCAGACACCGGCACAGTGTCCGGCTAGGCTCACATGTACTGAAGCAAACCTTTATTAAAACTCTGCCACATGTTGAGACCATTTTTCCCAAATCATACTGACCAAGCTCAAAGCCCAAAACGAAATAAAAATGTTGGTAATAGCATGATTCACTCATGGGTTAAGCAAATTAAGACTACTTTTCCTTTTTGTTTCAGGGTCAAAACTCATTAACATGTCGGAGGGGTTATAGATAGTGGTCTAATGGAGAATGGGACTCATTAGAAGTTGGCCAGTCCGAAAATTAAGTGCCGGTAATGACGTGTACCAGCCCATTTTCTGGACCAGTCAACTATGAGTTTGCTGGTAGGGTAGAGGGCTTACCTTCAGCTCTGAGCACAAAACTGCCAGTATTACCAGCCAGTAATATCGGCAAATCCCCCCCAGGGGACTCCATGGAATGGGGATTTACTGGCGTTTCCGCCACTTGAAAGTACAGGCGGGATACCGGCAAACTTATAATGAGGGCCATTAGGACTTCGGCGGTAGCCATGCCGCTATTGGCGCCAAAATCGGGTCCGGGTTCCCAGAATGGGGAATTACTGGGCCATTCCGAGTTCGGAGGGCCCGGTAATTCCTCCCTCCAGGAACCCGGGCCCGGACCTTCCCCATTCTCATCTCAGCCCCCATAGGGCTCAATGGGAATGGGAGTGGGTGCAAACAATGGGCTGATTACGAGTGGCCCGATGTTTGCTCCCTCTTCCCTTCGCGAGACCCGGTAAGGACGCCTGGTTTGACCAGGCATTACGTACCGGGTCCCGCGAGGGGAGCTTGTAATGAGGCGGAACGGGTTTAACGGGTCCGCATCCTTTAGCGGAGCCCGTTAACCCGTTTCGCCTCAGTCGTAATGAGGCCCCATGCGTCTCCAGGGCCCTTAAACCATCAAATGGCTCTCAAAAATCATGAACTGAATGCACCACGTGTCCTTACAAACAAAATGCAGATACCATCAAATAATCTCTGAATGCACCACGTGTCCTTACAAACAAAATGAGGATACCATCAAATAATCTCTAAAATCTAAAACCGATGACAAAATGGTGCCAATCATTAAATCAGCAGCAAATCAGGACATGGCTCCAAAACAATTCCCTGCAAAACTATGAACCATCATTTACCCCTCCTAACCAAAAACCACTAGCTGCCACTAAAATACAACAGATCTTCAAATGTCCTTTAAATAGTGAAGTATTGATGAATAGGCAATGCCATTCAACAATGAAAAGATTTGAGAGGATAGCTCAGGGGCAACAGGCTTGCCTTGGAAGCAAGACGACACGGAGAACCACAGGTTCGATCCCTGGGTCCGCGGTTAGAAACCTTGGGTATTAAGCACGTTATAAATAACCTATCATATGGAACAAGTTACTTACCTGTAACTGTTGTTCTCCAGCATGGGTCTGGCATGGATTCACATGCTCATGAATATTCCCCGACGTCAGGCTGGGAATCCTCGGTAAAGAAAAAAATCAGTTTCAGTTTCGTTTCTGAACTGTCTCTCTACTAATAACCAATCACTGGTCTCTGGGTCATACTGCCCCTGCCAATGACTGCCTTCTACCTAAGCCCCTTCTCTGGCAGCCATCTTAAGATTTGGTATCACATAAAATGGCAGTAGGACCAAGAGAAGAGCCGCAGAGGGGTTGGAGGGATTGTTTGCATGTGAATCCATGACAGACCCATACTGAAAAACAACAGTTACAGGTAAGTAACTTGTTCCTTCTACAGCATGGGGTCTGGCATGGAGTCACATGCTCATGAATACAATAATACATAGCAGTACACACATGCACAACCACGGGAGGTGGCAAGGCTCAACATTAAGCATTTCAACAACTCAACATTAAGCATCTCTTACCTCCTAACCAGGCTTACCTTCAAGCAAACAGGTTGCGCAGCACTGCTTGGCCGACTCTGGACTCCTCCCTGGAATCCCGGTCAACGCAGTAGAATTTCTTGAAGGTGTGCGTCGACCTCCACGTAGCTGCCCTGCAGATGTCTAGCAGGGGCACACCAGACAGAAACGCCGTAGTAACAGGGGTCGCTCCGGTCAAGTGGGCTCTCGGATGGCCAGGCAACGGTCGGTTTGACACCCGGTGACAGTGCATGATGCTGAGAGCCATCCGGAAAAAGAACCCTTGGAGATGGCCTTCCCTTGGTTCACAGGGCGAAAGTTCACAAACAGCTGTGATGTCTTCCCAAAACTCTTTTTGCGGTCCACGTAGTACTTCAGCGCTCTAGCCACATCCAGCGAGTGCAAAGTCCTCTCAGCTGGCGACGAATGCGACTGGAAGAAAACAGGCAACATGTGGAGTTCTATGTTTTAGCAAAATGACTCTGACATCAAGGTGTGGATGAGTAACTTCTTTAATCAGTTTCCAAGTGTAACATCCAGTTTCTAGAGTCATTATTCATCAGATGGTAAAGTCCAGGTCTCATAGACAAGCACCAGCATCCTCTCTCTCAGGCTACATCTCTCAACTCCCTCAAGAGAACACCAATCACACATAAACATTCTAACCAGTAACATTCCATTGTCAATCATGACACTCACTCCAGATTCCATTAGGATGCAGGATAAGACCGGATCCTTACATATCTCCCCTCCTTAGAGACATCAAATAGACAACCAGTTAACTCAAGCATAACAGTTATATACAGCACACACACACACACACACACACACACACCCACAAGTTTGATGCACCTGCATCATCTCTACAAACTAAGAACATTCTGCTAACCACTTCCTATATTCCATGAACATCCACACCACCGTGTGTGACACAATTACAGCCAATGTCCCTTCCTCTTTCTACTAAGTGAAGAAGAGGCATCAAACTACTGAAAACCATTACTACACTTTACAAACATAGAGGCTCCCATACCTCTCATCTAAATCTTAACTCCAACGTCCCCCAATAGAACACACACACAACTCCCTCACACCCTTCAATCGCAAACTGGTATGTGCCTGAACACATACCACCTCCAACTAGCCCGAGTATCCCTGATGCTCGGGTATCTACTTCACTACTCAGTGACTCCATTACACCTATTGTGCCCATGTTGAAAGTATTCCTCAGTACATCAAGCTCCTTTTTGGGAGAACCCCACTTCATACACCCAAGCAACACACAAACATCAATAACTCTGCTAAAATCCTCATATTGTCATGACAACTACTGTAAAGTTTCTAAGCACAACAACCATTAACTTTGCTTAATCATCAGCACATATACACTTTAACATGACCAAACTCTCATCAATTCTGCATTATAAAAGTACCACCTATGGAGAAAAACATTAGTGCAGAAAAGCTCTACTTTAGTTTCCACATACCAAACTCTAGCAATACTGACTATGCAACCTATACTTCAATAAAAAAAAGTCCATCTGTGGATGGAAATGTGTGTTAGTTAAACATGCCAGTAACACTCTATTCCACTACTAAGCATTTGTTAACAGAGGCCACGACTTTTACACTCCATCCATGCACACCAATCAATATCATGCACCACCACTTGCAACAGGCCCCCCCGTCACAAATGTTCTTAAAACACAAATACTGAGTAACATTTCCAAATATCCCTAGAACTACGCATGCTTCAGTCACTTCCTTCAAAAATGTCACTTTAAACCTCCTTGAAAACCATTAACATCAGGATTTAAATCTCGCACGCCCTTGGCTGACTGAGGACAAACACCTTTGAAACCTAAACTCAAAACAAAATTTGTAAACAAAAACTGTAAACCTTGTTCTCTGCTCCTCAGCATTCGACCACTTTGATGGAGCACCCAAATATCTGGACAACATATCCCACAAGAAACTACAACCGTCAATTTCAGGCTCACACTCTCACGCACTCACGCTCTTTAAATGTTATACAGGCCGCACATGACATGTATCACCAAACTAAACTTAATCTGCTTTTCCATTAGTAAACAAATCCTCAAAAGCAATGAAAAACGAATAACTCTGTTCCTTGCTCCTCGTGTCCATATCTTTAAACAAACAGTACCTTCGCAGACACGGCCCCTCCTCATGCACACTTCATTAAACTAAAATACCTTCAGGGACACGGCCCCTCCTCATGTCCACATCTTTAAACTAAAAGTACCTTCGGGGACACAGCTCCTCTTCCGGCTCAATGATGCAGTGCTCTGCATCTTTGCGATATTGTTTTCATAACAATGCGACAACAGCACACCATAATTCGATCCCTAATTGAGAGCGCAGACTTGAGAGCGCAGACTCTTCCAACTTCTCCTTTTTGCACTCTTATGCACAAGGAATCCTCCTAAACAGCGCAGGCCGCTCCCTGCACTTCTCGCTGGCACACATTTTGCAAGTGTGTCACTCCACCTGAAAACAGCCAGTTCCAGAGCCTGATATATGCAGCTTTTTCTCCTCAGCAAAGCCAGAATTAAGATTCCATTCCGCGCTGTAATGGTTTCTAACTCCCTTATGGTGTTGCTGCAAATTGGCTCTGAGCCCCTTCATAAGCACATTTGTGACTCTGAATACCTCCAACTGTGCCATGGGCTCCAAGCCCCCAAGTGTATTCACGTGCTACAAGTCCCTTAGGTGCAGGTATGGGCTCCAAGCCCTCTCAAATGCTGGAATGGCCCCCAGGACCCTCCTCTGCTCCAGGCGCTTTCTACCTTAGCCCAAACTCCTTCAAACAACTTCCCTGTCACTTCTTGGTGCAGCTTAGGTTCACAACTTCTTCTGATGATGCTGCCCTGGGCTCTAAGCCCCCAGCTTTGCAGCATGGCTTCCTAATAATCCAGGCGTAACTTAGACCCCCAGGCCTCTTCAAATCGCTACTGCCTTGGGCACCAAGCCCTCCATGTCGCAGCTTGGGTTACCAACCCCTTAAAACAGTCTTTGGGCCCTCAGCCCTGCCAAAGTCTCTTGACTTTCTCTGTGCTTGACCTGTCTAACTGCTGACAGACCAGCTGGCGCCTGGCTTTGGCGCATCTCCTTATTTTCTGCGCCTGTGCCCTTTGCGCTGAGCTGTTCTTGCGCCTATAGCATTAAGCGCTCTTCCTATCTGAGAGAGAGGGTCTTCCATGGTTTGGGGGGCGGTGCTTGTCTCTTCTTCTGTGCTGTCCCCCCAGCACAACCAGCATCCTCGTCCTTACACAACACCAAGGGCTTGTTGAGGTGGAAGTCCGACGGCACCTTGGGTATGAAGGCGGGGTGCGTCCTCAGCACTACCCTCATCTCGTGAAATGTCAGGTACGGCGGTTTACAGGAGAGGGCTTGGATCTCTCACACGTGTCATGCGGAGGTGATGGCCTCAAGAAACACGGTCTTCCACAATAGAAATCACTTGAGGGGCCGTAATCCGCAGAGGGTTGATCTTCTGTGCACGGCACCAGACAGAGAACCTCTTCCACTTATGTCCATAGCACTTAAGAGTCGATGATGCTCTGGCCTTGGCAAGTACCTCCTTGCAGTCCACCAGGATATCGTAGCCTCCAAACTTTAGTGCTGCAGGAGCCAGGCCTGCAGGTTCAGTGATCCTGGGTCGTGATGCAGGATTGTGCCTCCCTCCCTGGCAAGAAGATCCGCGTCCACCGGAAGCTTGACTGGAGGGGACGCTGACATGTCCGGAAGGTCTGGGAACCATATCTGTCTCAGCCACGCCAGTGCGGCGAGGATCATCCGGCACTGGGACTGTCTGAGTTGACTGATGAGTCACGGAAGAAGTGACAACGGTGGGAATGCATAGAGGAACAGTCCGTCCCAGGGGAAGGAGAATGCATCCCCCATGTTCCCCAGCTGGGGAAACCTGCTGGCGAACCTCCAGCACTTGGTGTTCATCACCGTCGCGAACAGATCGATCTGGGGACTGCCCCATCGTCGGAATAGAAGATCTACTTGATCCTGCCGATGCTCCCACTCATGGCAAGAGTGCAGCTCCCTGCTGAGTGTGTCGGCGACAGTGTTCTTCACTCCTGCCAGGCGAAAGGGTACCAGGAACATCCCCTGGGCGACGGCCCAGCAACACAGATCCTGCACTTCCTTGGATAGAGGTGGTTATCTGGTGCCTCCTTGCTTCCGGATGTAGAGCATTGTGGTGGTGTTGTCGGTGAAGACTCATACCACCTTGCCCTTGAGGGACAGAAGGAAGGACCTGAGGGCCCAGAACACAGCCCGGAGCTCCAGGACGTTGATGTGCAGTGACCTGTCCTCCGGGAGCCAAAGGCCTCTTGCGTGGAGATCTCCGGTGTGCGCGCCTCATCCCTCCAGGGAGGCGTCTGTCATCACAGTTTCCTGATGCACTGGAGTCTGGAAGTCCGTGCCCACCACAATTGATTGATTGATATTTTATTTCTATTGCGCTCGTACACAAGTGTTTCAGAGCGCGACAAGGCAAGGGAGGGGAGCAGGGGAGAACAAAACAGCGATCTTACTAGGCCCAGTGACATTGAGAACGCGCATGTCCATGGGAGAGGGGTCAGGGGAAAAGTGCATGGTGGGGGAGTGGTGGAAAGTGCAAAGCAGAGGAGAAACAGATAAACAACAATCAATAAATAATAAAGGCAACAGACAGTGGTAATGCAGCCAGCAATTTGCAAGTGCTAGGTTTAAGGCAGCAGACAGGGTAGGTCTGAAAAGTGCAGGAAGAAAAAGGGGGGCTGTATGGGTACAGATACAGACCCCAGTGCAAGGGGTTCCCCGGAGGCAGTGTGGGAGGGTGGCAGATTGAGCAGGTACCTGGGCCCAAAAGAGAGAGGGTGGCCAGGTGCACGGTGCCAAGAGAGAACAGATCAGCAGGGGAGAGGGGGAGCAGAGGCAGAAGAGGAAGGTCTTGAGGTGCTTCCGGAACCGGAGATGGTTCTCCTCAAGTTTTAGAGTGGCAGGGAGGCTGTTCCAGGCTGCCCCACCACTGGATCGCTTGACGGAAAGTCTTGTTGAGGGAGCTCTTGTCTTCGAAGCTTACTGCCACTTGTATTCAACAGGCATCGAGGAACTCTTGCAGTGGCCCACATCCGCAACCTGCACAGACGCATGAGGTAGATGCATGACGACATCATGCCGAGCACGGACTTGATGGACCTCACCCTGGCCACTTCCATGGTCAACAGCCATTGTACCTTGCCCAGGATGGCCTTTATCCTCTCCTCCGACGTTGAAGGTAGCTGCGCCACCATGTTGAGCCTGGCCCCTAGGAAAAGGGCCTCTTGCGATGGCACCAAGCAGGACTTTGCAAAGTTGATCGAGAACCCCAGTTCCATGAGCAGGCGGACGGTCCTCGCTGTGTGGGCGACAGTGAGTTCCCTTGACTTCGCTCGGATGAGCCAATCGTCCAGATAGGGGAAGACGTGGATCCCCTGCAGGCGCAGCCGCGTCGCCACCGGCTCCAGGCACTTGGTGAAGACCATTGGCGCCGAATTCAAAGCGAAGGGCAGTGCCTTGAACTGGTAGTGCCGCCCCTGGACCACAAAGCATATAAACCTTTGATGTCCTTTGTTTATGGGGATGTGGAAGTATGCATCCACCAGGTCCAGCGACGACAGGAAGTCCCCTTCATCCAGCTGTCCCAGTACATTCTGAAGGGTGACCATCCAGATTCTTAGGGATTTTATGTACCTGTTGAGGTGGCGGAGGTCCAGGATAGTCCGTCAGCTGCTGGTCTTCTTTCGGACGAGGAAGTACCATGAGTATACTCCGGAGCCCCGGAGCCTCTTCGGGACGAGTTCTATCGCGCCCTTTGCAAAGTATCGCTCATACCTCCAGAAGTAGTTGTGGGATGTGGTTTTCTTTCCTGGCCACCGGTGGAAAGTCTGGGCACTTCCTTTGGAACTCCAGAGTGTGCCGTGGGCCAGGGCATCCCGCACCCAACGGTCGGTGGAGATGGATTCCCACACGCTGACAAATTTCACCAGCCGGCCTCCCACCGGGGTGCTCGGGAGGGGGCCCGACGTCAGGCCGGTTGTCATGGTCATGAAGTCAGGGGCACAGGCATGCAGGGGTCGCATGCACAGGAGACCTGGGTGGAGACCGTCCTGGCGGCTTTGGCACCAGGCACATGAACAAAAGTAAACATGAACATCCATTTAACACCAAAAAGCTTTTATTATGGACATAGCACTTCAGATGCATTAACCTTGAACATTCCATCCATTAAGCAGGATGCATTAACCTTGAACATTCCATCCATTAAGCAGCCCCAAGTGTATTCTTGGGTGTGGCTGCTAATGGATTGCCTTTGCACGTGCTCACTCTCTAGGAGTGGCAGGGTGTGACTGGTAAGCTGGCCCTAATGGGCGCGCCCACAATCTTAGCTATATAAGCTGCCCGATCCTCAAGACAGACGCTTCGCGTTATTCTGCATTTGCAAGCACCGTAACACTCACCGTCACCTGAGGTAAGACTTACCTGCTTCCTGGACATCCTGCTTCTTGCCAGCATACTTACCAACTGGGGGAAGCTGTTCTTACCTGTACATCTCTTCGGCAAACCAAGTATTAATCTTTACACTTTCCGGAACGCCGGAATCTTCATCTTGGCACCGCAGCACGACACGCTCCATCGTCGACAGCAGCGCCTGCAAGGAAAAACAGAAGACAAGGTTAGACATTGAAAAAACAGTCAGTTTAACGTTGTGATTGGTCATACTGCGCGCTTTCCTTAAACCATCACTCTCCTGCTGTCCAACATTGCAGTAGCATCCATCTTCCATCCAGCTGCGTCTCACATCTCGCAGCTGCATTGAGGCTGCATTTCCATCTAAGGGAAGAAAACAGAAGAGAGACATTATTGAGGGCATAAATAGGAGCAACATATAAAGACATTAAACAGAACGAACAGCATCACAAGAGCTCAAGAAAGACTTACCAATCATAAGGAGAAGCATAGTCACAGCTGGACTGGACTAATCCTTATCAGGGATCAGTGAAGGAACTAGATCCCATTCGACGCGCACCTGCCAGAAGTAGCAGGACGGAGAGCTTATCTTCCATAATTCACAGGTGAGCTTTATGGGCCGGCGTATGCTCACAGAAACCGTACTTGAATGAAGGGTTCGAGAGGTACAACAATCACAGATTGACGCACTCACACACTCTTATCTCCATGCAGGAGCAGTATCACCACGTACCATCTCTCACAGCTTTTCTACTGAGGGAGAGGCCTGAAGGGGGTGATTCAAGTTGAAGGAGGGCTGCAACCGTGCCCCAATGCCTCTGCAGAGACCAGGTAAGCCTAACACCGGTTCAGTCCTGCTTCGCAGAGGCCTTGCCCCCTTGGGCCCCTTGGCGATGGCGATGATGTCCACCGGCCTTGTTGCAGCCTCTGTAGGGTTCTTGTTATGTTTGTTATGTTATGTTACTTTACATTTTCTATAGCGCCTCATGTACCATTGGTATGGTCTGAAGGCGCTGGTAGGTTGAACGCCCTTGGGAACCGAAGTTCAAGTCAGTAGAGAGAGTCAAAGGTGCATGTGACCACCTGATATGTGTGCAGCTGGTGTGGCATTCGTGTGGCATTCGTGTAATAGCTGCTTCTTAGTGGTAGGTGTGGTGGTTGAGAGGTCAAGAGTATGTGTTCGTTCTGGCAGGATTTATTCAGAACGATAGTGGCTGCATTAGGCCTGAGGAGAACGCCTGGCTGGGGGGTGTGTAACCAGCAGTGTTTAGTTAGAGTGATGGGGAGTATGAGGCAGATGTTGGTATGAGAACAGCTATACCGAATGGTGTCATAGTATCGCTGTGTTCTATTTGAGTGTTGGTGTAAAGAAGAAGTAAGCATGGAGATGTGAATATGGTGGTTTACTTTAGGTGCTTGAGATCGCGCCCACTCCAATAGTTCCATGAACTTCATCCGGTCCGTGTACTCCGACTGTTCCATGCATTACGACCGTTTCAAACACTCAGACCGTTCCTTTCAATGCTCTTTGAGACGTTCCATGCCCTCCAAACCATTCCATGTACATCACGCCATTCTGTGCACTCCCATCCATTTCATGAACTCCCATCCATTCCATGTACTTCTACCATTGTATGCACTCCACCATTTTATGCACTACTCCTTTCATTCGTTCTACCCACGTTATCCTTTCTCCATGAATCATCCATACACATATGTCATCTTAACACTGCTCCTTTCATTCTTTCTACCCATGTTATCCTTACTCCATGCATCATCCATCCACATACGTCATCTTCACACGTTCCATTCACTTAACTAATTCCACCCATTTCACTCGTTCCATCCACTTCACTAGTTCCGCCCACTTCGCCGGTTCCAAGCACATCACCCGTTCATTCACCTACTTTATCCGTTCTACCATTTCACCCGTTCCACCAACTTCACCCGTTCCACCCACTTCACCCATTCTACATCAGTTAATCCGTTCCATCCTCATACTTGACCCGTTCCATTGACATACTTCACCCGTTCCATCCACACACTTCACCCGTTCCATCCACACACTTCACCCGTTCCATCCAGATAATTCACACGTTCCATCCAGATACTTCACGCGTTCCATCTACATACTACACCCTTTCCTTCCAAATACTTCACCCATTCCATCCAAATACTTCACCCGTCCATCCACATACTTGACCCGATATAGGGCAGAATTTCTAGACTTTGGCACAGTGACGTTATTAGGGACACTGTCAAATTCCGCTATGCCAGAGAGGTGTTGTTATATACACTTCTAGAATCAGCTTTGTACCAAGAGGATATTAGGCACACTTCTAAAATCAGCCAAGTCACGCTAATAGGCACACTTCTAAGTACAACCAGGGCACGCTATCAGGCACACTTCTAAATTCAACCAAGGCACGCTATTAGGCACACTTCTAACTTCAACTTTGCACAAAGAGGATAATAGGCACACTTCTATATTCAGCTTTGCAGAAAGAGGATAATAGGCAACCAAAACAACTTTGCAATCGGGATGATATTAGGCAACCAAATTTAAATTTGCACAGTGAGGATATTCAACTAAGGTGCGCTAATGGGCACACTTCTAAGGTAAACCAGGGCACGCTATCAGGCACACTTCTAAATTCAACCAGGGCACACTATTAGGCACCCTTCTAAAATTCAGCTTTGCACAGAGAGGATATTAAGCGCACTTCTAAATTCAACCAAGGCGCGCTAATAGCTACACTCCTAAATTCAACTTTGCACAGAGAGGATATTAGGCAACCCAATTCAACTCTGCACAGAGAAGATATCAGGCACCCTTCTAAATTCAACCAGGGCGCGTTATTTAGCACACTTCTAAAATCAGGCAAGGCACGTTATTAGGCACACTTCTAAATTCAACTTTGTACAGAGAGGATATTAGGCACACTTCTAAATTCTGCCAAGGTACGCTAATAGGCACACTACCTAAATCCAACTTTGCACAGAGAGGATATTAGGCGCACTTCTAAATTCAACCAAGGCATGCTCGTAGGCACCATTCTAAATTCAACTTTGCACAGAGAGGATATTAGGCGTACTTCTAAATTCAACTAAGGCACGTTAATAGGCACACTTCTAAATTCAACTTTGCACAGAGAGGATATTAGGCACACTTCAAAATTCAACAAGGGCACGCTATTAGGCACACTTCTAAAGTCAACCAGGGCATGTTAATAGGCACATTTCTAAAGTCAACCAGGGGATGTTAATAGGCGCACTACTAAATTCCACTTTGCACAGAGAGGATATTAGGCGCACTTCTAAATTCAACCAAGGCACGCTAATAGGCACACTTCTAAAGTCAACCAGGGCATGTTAATAGGCACACTTCTAAAATCCACTTTGCACAGAGAGGGTATTAGGCACACATTCTAAAGTCAACCGGGCACAGTATTAGGCACGCTAATAGGCATAATTCTAAAGTCAACAAGAGCATGTTAAAAGGCACACTTCTACAATCCACTTTGCACAGAGAGGGTATTAGGCACACATTCTAAAGTCAACCGGGGCACGCTATTAGGCACACTTCTAAAGTCAACCAGGGCACGTTAATAGGCACACTTCTAAACTCAACCAGGGCATGTTAATAGGCACATTTCTAAATTCCACTTTGCGCAGAGAGGATATGAGGCGCACTTCTAAATTCAACCAGGCATGTTAATAGGCACACTTCTAAATTCCACTTTGCACAGAGAGGATATTAGGAGCACTTCTAAATTCAACCAGGCATGTTAATAGGCACACTTCTAAATTCCACTTTGCACAGAGAGGTTATTAGTGTCATGATCTCTGCTTCCAAAAGGTCAGGGTTTTCCCAACTCCCTTGGAAGCAGATCCATAACCCAGGTTCCGAGTGCCAAACAGTCCCAATTGGGACCTTTTGGACCCAGTCCTGGCGCCAGTGGCACCAGGCTCATAAATATGCCCAGTCCCAGCGCTGGAAGCGCCGGGCTCATAATGCTTGGGTGGACTTACCTGCAGCAGACCATGCTGCTTACTTGCCTGCCAGTTGAGCCTCTGATCCTCTTCTGTTTGGAACTACTTTTCCTGTTGGGTGGGGCAGGAGCCACTCCCTAGATTCAGAACACTGGAACTCTTCTGGAAAGCAGGAACTCTTTTCTTACCTAGGCGTGGCTGTGGAAGGAGACACCTAAGCACTACAGGAGGCTATTTAAACCACACCCGATGGATGAATCTTGCTTTGCGTTATTCTGCATCCTCTGCAGCAGAACGCTCATCGTGTCTTCTGCATCTGATCCTGGGCCTAAGGAAAAAGGCTTACCATCCTGAATCCAGTCTTCAGCAACACCTATAAAGACAAGAAAGAACAGGTTAGCATTACGGGCTTCAGTGACAGCTCTTCACTTACCTGGTCCATCGGCTGTCACCAACGCCTCGCGCTGCATTCCGGCATCTGAAAGACAAAGGCTTACCTACTCTTCGTGCGCTCCGGAGGTCTTCACACTGCATTCCGGCATCTGAAAGACAAAAGCTTACCAACTCTTCGCACGCTCCGGAGGCCTTCGGCGCTGCATCCCGCATCTGAAAGACAAAACAAGGTGCGTTTAAAGACATTGGGGAACTTTAATACTCACGTGCCATTACTCCTTTCCACATCTAACCCAGTGGGTATTCCGGCACCCTGCAGCCGCTCCGAACTTGTACCTGCAAAATAAAAAGACAGTTAGAGCGCATCGTGAAGCAGGCAACAAGCGCTTACTTACGTGCTTCCAGGCGCTTCTATTCATCACACGGGCTCCATCTTCAACTCACTTCAGCCCGTCATCCGCCATCGCCGGAACCCTGAAAAACAAGAAACATCATTACTAAAGACTTTAAAGACATTAGAATTACTCGAAACTTACCGTTCGTGCAGTAAACGACGGACAGCAGTCCTCTGAAGTCAAGAGGCCTGCTCCCCTTATCCAGTGAAGAAACTGGTTACAGCACCCTGCCCCGAGGCAGATGGAGAGCACGGCGTTCACTTACCTAAGGTGAGAGCGTTAACCTTTGGGGTTCTACAGGAGAAGAGAAAGGGAAGAAGAGAGAGACATTTAATAACCCAGTTCCTTAATCCCATATTTTCTATCTGCAGACATCTTACCCTTCAAGTCAGACATACAGTGCACAGAGGTCCAGCCCAAAGAGCCAGCCTTGTGTTACACATCACCTTTGAAGATACGGTATACGCCCAGTCAAGACCGGCGCCTCTACGGGAATCAGGTGAGCGTTACAATTAGGCACACTTCTAAAGTCAACCAGGGATTAGGCACACATTCTAAAGTTAACCGGGGCACACTATTAGGCACGTTAATAGGCACACTTCTAAAGTCAACCAGGGCATGTTAATAGGCACATTCCTAAATTCCACTTTGCACAGAGAGGATATTAGGCGCACTTCTAAATTCAACCAGGTATGTTAATAGGCACACTTCTAGAGTCAACCAGGGCATGTTAATAGGCACACTTCTAAATTCCACTTTGCACAGAGAGGGTTTTAGGCACACATTCTAAAGTCAACCGTGAATTTCCTTTTCAAGATGCAGCTATACCACGGATACGCTTTTAGGCACACTTTCTCGATGCAATAGTATCACAGCAATGCTATTAGGCAGGCTTTTAAGTATACATGCACCACGTTATGCAGATTTTTACAATAGTTCGGTTTCTAGGGTTGAGTGCTAGGGTAGTATGGCGTGAGGTAATTGCTTCTGTCCCCGCCCTTGCCACATTTACTTATTGCTGGTTTCTTGCTTCTCCTGCTGATACCTGGAGATACGTCCTGGAGCCGTCATTGTCAGAGCCGTCTTTTGCCTCGGGTCCCCAGCCGCAGGGGCTGCACGGGCAAAGGGCTGCCCTGGGATGGCCAGGGTAGCAGAGTCAGAGGCCCAATCAGGGCACGGTGGGCGGGACAGAAGGAGGGGAGGGGGGAGAACGGGGTCGGGGATGCAGGGGGAGCGGGTCGGGTCAGAGGCAACACAAAACAGGCAGAAATATTCACATTCAGCCCCCGAGGGGTCACTGGTCTCACCTGCACATGCTCACGATGGATACAGAGCGTGCAGGGAGCTGGTCGTGGATACACCGGCCTAGGTTTGGCCATTTCACCAATCAGGGTTCGTGGGCTGGCGCAGGGGCGGGAGGATGGAGGGAGAGTGTAAAGAAGGGGTCAGGGGATGCAGGGGGAGCGGGCTGGGTCAGAGGCCACACAAAACAGGCAGAAATATTCACTTCCAGGCCCCGAGGGGTCACTGGTCTCACCTGCACATGCTCACGATGGATACAGAGCGTGCTGGGAGCTGTCCATAGATACACAGGCCTAGGTTTGGCCTTTTCACCAATCAGGGTTCGGGGGCTGGTGGAGGTGCGGGAGGAGGGAGGGAAGGTGGAAAGAAGGTGGTCGGGGGATGCAGGGGGAGCGGGCCGGGTCAGAGGCCACACAAAAAAGGCAGAAATATTCACATCCAGACCCAAAGGGGTCACTGGTCTCACCTGCAAATGCTCACGATGGATACAGAGCGTGCAGGGAGCTGGCTGTGGATACACCGGCCTAGGTTTGGCAATTTCACCAATCAGGGTTCAAGGCTGGCAGAGGGCAGGAGGAGGAAGGGAGAGTGGAAAGAAGGAGTCGGGGATGCAGGGGGAGCGGGCCGGGTCGGAGGCCACACAAACAGGCAGAATTATTCACATCCAGGCCCGAGGGGTTACTGGTTTCCCCTGCACACGCTCACGATGGATACAGAGCGTGCAGGGAGCTGTCCATGGATACACCAGCCCAGGTTTGGCAATTTCACCAATCAGGGTTCGAGGGCTGGCGGTGGGGCAGGAGGAGGGAGGGAGAGTGGAAAGAAGGGGTCGGGATGCAGGGGAAGCGGGTCAGGTCGAAGGCCACACAAACAGGCAGAAATATTCACATCCAGGCCCAGAGGCGCTAACGATGGATACAGAGCGTGCAGGGAGCTGGCCATGGATACACCGGCCTAGGTTTGGCCATTTCACCAATCAGGGTTCAGGGCTGGCGGAGGGGTAGGAGGAGGGCGGTAGAGTGGAAATAAGGGGTCGGGGGATGCACGAGGAACGGGTCGTCTGGCGGTATGACGAAGAGCTGCCGCCGAATCCTTTGGAGGCACCTTGGGACTTGCCTCCGGAGGTCCGAAAGGACGGTCATCGCCGATGTAGCGTACCCAGGGCACGGGCCGTCTCGGTGTCCGCCTTCATAGCCTGAAGTGACTCGTCCACTGCCTTGCCGAACAGATTGTTCCCATCGAAGGGCATGTCCAGTACCCTGGTCTGCACGTCCTGACGGAAGTCGGTGGCCCTGAGCCAAACGCGCCAGCGAAGGCAAACGCTGTTGTCCATCTGGCAAAACCCGGTGTTGGCGATGTCTGTGGCTACGTGATGGCATGATCTGAAGCCACCTCGTCCTCTTGCAGGATTTTGAGGGCCTCCGCTCTATTGTCGTCCTGGAGGAAGTCCGGCAGGGGGCGATTTTAAACCACAGCTGCCTATCGTAGCGGGCCACAATAGCGAGAGCATTGGCTGCCTTAATGGTCGGCGCTGCCAACGAGATGGCCCGACGTCCCATGTTGTTCAGCTTCTTCCCTTCGTCGTCCGGCGGTGAAGTGGAAGTCGATGCCGTCGCCCCTGCCGATTTCTTCTTGGCCGCCGCGGAGACTACTGAGTCCGGAGATGGCTGCACTCTTAAGGCACATAAGAGTGGAATCTGAGCCCCGGTACTTCTTCTCGTACCAGTCTCTCTTTGCAGGGGCCATGGACGGGTTCTTCAGAAGGGACAGTCCCTCGTCCCAGATGTCTTCCAACAGCGGGACTGAGAGTACGGTCTTCCTTTTGGCCGTCTGTTGTTGATACAGGAATCCATCCTTCTTCTGCTCTTCAGGGCATAGCTGGAAGAGCTCCGAAGCCCTGGCGATCATGGCGTGAAACGAGCCAATTTTGTCATGAGGGGAAGCCCGGGGAGGGGGTGATGGGAGATCTGTTCCGTTGTCTCCACCGTCGTCCGTCCCCGTCGTCACCATCTCCGTCTCATCCCTTGGAGGAGGGGATGGAGGTTTAAGGATGGAAAAGTGGGGGTGGATGGACTCACCTCCGCTTGGCTGGAGGGCTCCCCGACGGTCCAGGCACTGCTGGATCGTCCACCGGCAGTAAGGGCAACCTTGTCCTTATCTCCGTGCACAAGGTGTGCAGTGCCAGTCCCTGTCGGCAGTGTTGGCCTCGGTTGAGACGGGAGTGTCAGCCAAGGCTCCTCCGGTTCCTCCTCAACCTGACGCTTTTCGTTGGCTTCACCCTCGCTCTCTATGTCTGCCTCGTCGGGATCCTTCCTGCAGGCCCTGGCCTCCTCGAACCTCTTGTCCAGGGCTGCCTTGATGACAGACAGCTCGTCCTCGGCCCTTCTTGGCCCAGGGCTTCACAGGGGTCTTTTCCATCGTTTGGAAAGACGATTCCCTCCTGGATGGCAGGGAAACTCTAGGCCTGAGAGCCGTCTCCACTGGGGTCACCTCAGCAGGCTTCGCCAGGGACGCCACGACTCCCTCAATCAAAGCCTTAGCCGGGGGAATCTGGGCCTTCATGACCTTAGGCACGTCAGAGGCCTTCACCGTGGGGGGAGGGTCACCGCCTTGCTCCCCCTTGGCTTTCTCTGCCGGGATCGACTGAGGATTCTCCCAAAGCTTACCGGGGTTCTCAGACTTCCTTTTCACCGAGCCGGAGCGTTTGCTCGTAGTTGACGGCGTGGGTGACATTGCACCCAGCCTGGCAGCCGAGGAGCCCGAACCAACAGCGCTCCCGGTGCCCACGACTTGCGGTGCTTTGCCTTCTGTTTGGCCCTTGTCGCCGGGGCACCCTCACAGGTCTTGGAAGACCACTCAGACTTCTTCTCACCTGCTGCCCGGCTCTTCACCTCCAGCCAGTCAGCGAGTCATTTCCGACTGTCCTTCATGGTCCAGACGGACGTGTTCTTGCAGAATGCACAGTCCTCCACCACGTGCAACTTGTCGGAGTGCAGGCAGTAGAGACAATGAGAGTGCTCATCCTACTTGAAGACGTTCTGCAGTCCACATCCTGGGCAGTTCCTGAACAGCTTGGATCCAACGGGCGTCGAGTGTCCTTTGTCTTGAGCCATGACCACGCGGGGTAGGCCTCAAAGATCTTCCGGAATCCTCCAAGAAGGGAAATTCGACGAAACATTTCAAAACGGGTCCCTGTTAATCGGAAGATGAATCGGTGGAACTTGAGGCTTGAATTTGACCTGAAAAATTAGAGTAAACTCTTTGAAGAAACGCAACACACAGTAAAAGCTCGAGAGCTAAGCACGAGGACTCCAACACTTGAACGTGCGGCTGCCAGAGGAGGGGCTTAGGTAGAAGGCAGTCATTGGCTGGGGGTAGTATGACCCACAGACCAGTGATTGATTATTAGTAGAAAGACAGTTCAGAAACGAAACTGAAACTGATTTTTTCTTTACCGAGGATTCCCAGCCTGACGACGGGGAATATTCATGAGCATGTGAATCCATGCCAGACCCCATGCTGGAGAACAAGAGTTACACGTGGAATGTCACCCCATTAAATGCCCTAAAAACACACACAAAAAACAAACTGGCCAGTGACTAATAATCAATTTGCATGCAATAATTGTGTAAGGCTCCCAGAGTGTCTTATGTCAAATCATTTTTTATATCAGCCAACAATCATTTGAAGTTCAACACGTGGTGATTAACCCTATCATTAGAGGGACTTCATTGCTTTCCTATGGAAAATAATGGCGTGCACATATGCATCGTAAGAGTGCGGTGAAAGCGTTAACTTGTCAAAAAAGAAATGATATTGTGCCTCCTAATGCAATAAATATATGTATATTGGCCTACGCCAATCTGCTCGTAAGTCGCTTGCGAAGGAATCCGTGTTGCAAGGTCCTGACCTTAAAATCAATGTAAGCTGCCATTTTAGGTCAATCCGCCATTTTAGGATTTGCTTTGTAAAGTTACCCTGTGAGTTAAAATGGTGGACGATGTCATTCCAAAATACAACATGGCCGTTTTACGTAGCTAATATGTAACTTGCCTGCAGGCCACTTGTTGAGGTCGTGAACTGAGACCTTGTCCTTCGTTCACCTGTGTATAAGGGATTACTCGTGCAATGAAACTAATCCACGAGTATACGATAAAGACAATGTATTCAAATACTGAACATAGAACTCTTGTTTAACTAAACTGTATTAATGTTTAAGAAGACCTACATGGGAAATCCCAGAATACACAGTTGCCGTTTAGGCTTGTTGATATATGTATTAAAAGCAAACCAGTTATATGCGGATGTGCGAGACTTGGCATGAACCCTAGATCGGTGATGTATTAATGGAATATTAACCCGAAGTGGGGCTGGACATCGTGCTCACAAAAAGTATAAAAAGCCAATGCATTGTAATGTACAGCGTCTCTCACTGAACACATTGAGCCGTGCTGGAGTTCGTTGTGTTGTACTGAGGGCTGATAGCTATCTGATTTTTGCTCTGTTTGTAGTAACTGGATTCAATATAAAAGTACTTTGTATGTTCCTTCGTAACCCGTGTTCGGTGTGTTTCCTTTTGGGGTACTCAGCTCGATATTTTGATTTTGTTTTCACAGTTGGTGCCCGAATAGGGACCCTCAAGATGGATGCCGGATTGTTGAAGGTTGACGCAGGCTATTGGACCGGGATAAGACGGTGTGACAAAAAGGGGCCCCACTGAACGAGACGCAACACCTCAGCAGCGCTGCACGACCCGATACCTGGATGATTAGCTTTTGGTCCAAGACGGCATCTTGATGAGGGTCCACTTATCGAGGCGGGCAGATTTGTCAAAATCACCATACACGAGGTAAGATTAGTTAGGTAAGATTCTTTGAAATCCGATCGGACCTCCTTAGGTTTGTTCAGGTGAGTCGTGACCCGACTCTTTATTCAACCCTGAAAATTTGAATTTGGCGCATTGTATCTGCAGACACAATTATTGACCAGGTAACACCAATAATTTGATAGGCCTGGGAAATTGTCTACCTGCTTCAAGGCGTTGTTCCGCAGCGATAGACAATCTTTGGAATTTAGCCGTCCCGCACCACAGGAGGGGTCGCCGGCATGTACTATGTACTGTAAGCATGGTATTGGAAGTATAGTATTTAATGACATTTGGCACAGACAAACCAGACATGCCTCCGAAGTTCAGTGGCCAATCAATGGTAGTTTTGAAATCCCTCGTATTGAGAATTTGAGTCAATTCTATTAAACAAAAAGGCTAGACCTACAGCATTTGATGTTTTGCAGAATTGGAAAAAAGAAGCGTTGCAGCAACTTAAAAGTAGAGAAAAACATGCGCACCGTCATAAGACGAACGCCGAAAAAGCATTATTGTATGACCAAGATAAACATTCTGAATCGACAAGGAATATGGATAGGGCTTTCTCACTTGTAATTCAAAAAATACATCCTTCCAAAGACCTCCATGCTTTTGATGAATTTATAGATAAATTGTTAAATGAACGAAGGCCTGGTGCCTCTGCGCCACCTCCGTATGTTCCTCTTCCTGCTGCTTTGCCTCTTCCTCCTGTTATTCCTGCTGTACCTGCTGTTGTTCCCATTGTTCCTGCTCCTCCTAATGTTCCCCTTCCTCCAGCTCCTCCACCTCTTTTTATCGCACCAGTGACAGTACCTCCATTGAATTTGCCTGCTCCCTCTCTTCCAAGTGGTCCTGAGCCGCTTGTAGTCGATAAAGGTGCAGGGTCGAAGGTTGTCACTCGCAATACTGTACCACCAGAGAAGAAACTTGATTTGATTGCATGGGCTGAGCATTGTATGGAGAGGGATGATCAAGCTAATGTTTTTGTCACACTTTGTAATGTGGATAATTTTCCTGAGAAAAATGTTTTTATTGAAGGTTTAGGGATTCATTTATGTATAATAGGGGAAAATTAAATAATACAGATCTCCCGCAAGGGTTAAGGGATCTAAATACTTTAGCGTTTTCTAGAGACACTGTGGAGAAAGTAAATGAGCATGTCGAGAGGTTATTTGGGTATAGAAAGGAGTTAAAAGAGTTGCAGAATGAGGATGACGAGGGGGAATGTATGTACAGAAACGGTTCTCCTTTCTTGTCGTAAATCGATATCTGAGGAAGTACGAATTTGTACAAAGGACGCGCTTAAATGGATTTCGCATATGTCGATAACTTCAGTTGAAGTATATGACACATATAGTCAGTATACGCCAGAAATGCAGAGGAAAGTGATACAGGTAATGATAGAGTACCTACAGTATGATTGTGTAAAAAGAAAGATTAGTTGTCCCACAGAGTTATTGAGTATTTACAAGAGAGCTTTCTCACTTGACACTTCTTCGACTGCTTTAGCGCTCGATTTAGCTCTGTTGCTTAGTAAGCGTTCGGAGTCACCTACTTCTCAGTTGCCTATGAGAGAGGTTAATCCGACATTTGTCCTAAAGGTTGAGATTGCGGCCGATGTTGCACGAAATATAGTCGCTGTGGACATTCCTGCACATTATGTATCGCAGTTCGTTCATGTCCCGTTTTCAAGACAGGAAGTGAATACGATTAGACAATCTATTCCTGATATTAGGAAAAATCTGACAGGATTCTATAAAGAAATAGAGTCCGTCTTGCAATCCTCAGTGTTCACCTTAGGTGATATTGATTTGTTATTTCCTGTACTCCTGCCCGTAGATTTGTGGAAACAAGTTAGAACTTTAGTCGATGTGCCAGGGTTGGGAGATACATGGGTGAATATAACTAGACTCGATGGAGAAAGGCCTGCTGGTGAAAGACCGCCTCAGGTGATATTAACTTTGCCTGATAGAATCATTGCAAAATTGAAAACCATAATTCCAGAGAAAATAATTATTTGGGACAAACTTACGGCCTGTGTCCAAGGAAAGTCTGAGGTTGCTACCGAGTTCTTTAATCGGTTCGAACAGGTATTCTCGAATTTCAGTGGACAAGACCTAGGCACAGAGTCTGTGGACAAATTTGTGCGTGGATTGCTGCCTTTCATCCAGTCACAAATGATGTCTTCTGAGAGCGCTTGGCAGGCGAAATCGCAATCAGAAGTACTGCACATGGCTCATTACTACGAGAACCGTGTCAATAATGAAAAATATAGAGTTGAAAAACGAAAAGGTGATTTGAAAACTAAAGTGCTATTGCAGCAAATTGTTAGAGGCCCCAGAGGGGATAGTTCTCAGATTAGAGGTCAGTATGTCCCGCAAGGGAATGTGCCATTGGGTCCTGTGAACATTAACCAGTGCGCCTATTGTCGTCAAGAAGGTCATTGGCGTGCACAATGCCCCGTCCTTCGACAAAGGTCGAATAACACATTCGGGAATATGGGTAGATGATCCAGAGGTCGCCCGGGTGTAGGGGGCCCTGGTAGAGGTCAGTTTACACAGGATCCTCAGCAACCTTTCTCGCAGGACAATCAGATTTAGAGTGTGGACACCAGGAACATATTTGATCATCCTTCCGCTGCATACTTATCTGAAGACCTTCCTTTTGATGACATTCTGTTTCGTTAGGATTACCCGAAGCAGGGTTTGGAACCTACACCTATTCCCGTCAATCAGAAAGGTCCCTACGTTGAAATGATGGTGGGAAATAGGAAACATCCGTTTTTGATAGACACTGGAGCACAGAAGTGTGTCATTGATCATTCACGGGTTTCAAACATTCCACTGTCAGGGCAAACCAATGTTTCTGTAGGGTTTTCTGGCAAACCAGTTGTTAGTCCGGTTTCTTAGCCGGTACCCATTTCTTTGGGTCCCTTTACAGACCACTGTCCATTTCTGTTGACTTCGAATTGTGGAGAGAACTTGCTGGGGTTTTATATGTTAAAAGAATTAAATGCAGTGATTTATTGTTCTTCTGATGGAGTGCGCTTGACGATTTCACCACAGCAATTTTCTGTCTCGCAATTCTTGACTAGACCTTTGCCGCCAGAATTCATTAATGTACCAGAGAGCTTGTGGGCTGTTGACGACAATGATGTCAGTATTTTACAGATTGAACCTGTTAAGATAGTTTTGAAACATGGAATTGAGCTGCCACGCATTCGCCAGTATAAGATTTCAGTTGAGGGCGAGCAAGCTTTGAAATGCATTGTTTCCAAATTTGTGCATCACGGGGTGATTGAAGAAATTTTAGGAAGTTTGTGTAATAGTCCGATTTTACCCGTGTACAAGAAAGGCGATAATGCAATTCCATTCCATTTCATAATTGATTTACGTGCCATTAATAAAGTTTTCACCCCACAATTTCCAATTGTGCCTGATGTAACGATAATCCTAACTATGATTCCAGCTACAGCTACTTACTTTAGTGTGGTGGATCTAAAGAATGCTTTCTTTAGTATTCCTATACACAAGGATAGTAGATTCTTGTTCGCGTTCACCCTAGGGGGACACTTGTTCACATTTACTCGTGCACCTCAAGGGTACACAGAGAGTCCTAGCATTTATAGTAGGGCTTTGAAAGAACAACTTGATACCCTTGAATTGCCCTCTACTTGTACATTGATTCAGTATGTTGATGGCTTGCTCTCAGCTGCTGACTCTGAGAGCGCCTGTAAGGAGGGCACTGTGTTATTGCTTATCCATCTAGCTAAGTATGGCCACAAAGCTTTGCTTAATAAATTTCAATATTGTTGCCAGGAGGTCGCCTATTTAGGCTATCTCCTGTCAAAGGAGGGAAGAAGATTGACACCTGAAAGAATAAAACACATTTCTGGCATGCCTGTCCCAAATACACCGAAGGAAGTTAGAGCCTTGATAGGTATGGCTTCTTACTGTAGGTTGTGGATCCCAAATTTTTCACTAGTGATCAAACCGATATTGGCTTTGACAAAGAAGGGCATTTCTTCGCCATTGCCATGGAATGCGGAACACCAGCACTCGTTTGACTTGCTTAAGACTGCATTATGCTCTGCACCAGTTTTGGGCACACCAAACTATGAAAAGGCCTTTGTATTGTTTGTGCATGAATGTGATGGATGTGCTTTGGCTGTATTAACGCAGGAACATGGAGGGAAGAATAGGCCGTGCGGTTACTTTTCTGCCGTCCTTGATCCTGTAGCATGCGCTTTGCCAAGATGTTTGCGAGTTGTCGCTGCTGCTGCTGCGTCTGTAAAACAGAGTGAGGGAATGTTCCTAGGCCATGATCTAACCCTGATGGTGCCTCACTCTGTAGATGTTCTACTGAACCGAACCCAAACGCAACACCTCACTTCTGCATGGTTGACAAGATAAGAATTGACCTTGTTTGCTCCTCACATTCAAATTAAGAGATGTGTTCTTAATCCGGCTGAACTCCTACCTTTCCCGCAAGAAACTACTTGCGGTGATGAAGAGTCACATGACTGTCTGTAAACTACCGACCAAGAGACAAAGGTTAGAATTGATTTGAAAGATACTCCTTTGGATAATCCGCAAGGAGAACTGTTCTGTGATGGCTCTTGCTTCAAACTTCCAGATGGTACATCCACAGCTGCTTATGCAATCACTACATTAAGCACAGTTGTGGAAACTAAGAGAATCACGCATAATTCTGCGCAGGCCGCAGAGATTATAGCATTGACCCGAGCTTGTGACTTTTCCGAAGGGCTTGCAGTAAATATATATACCAATAGTCAGTATGCCTTTGGGGTGGTTCACAACTTTGGGAGACTTTGGTCAGAGAGAGGGTTCCTAACTTCACATGGCACCAAAATCCAACATGGCTCCCTAATAGTACAACTACTCTCAGCGCTTGCGCTCCCTACTGAGTTAGCAATTATGAAATGTGTGGCACATCGAAAAATTACAGATGACATAGGGAAAGGGAATGCTTTCGCTGATCAGATAGCTAGACAAACTGCTACCGATCCCCTTACGGAGATGTATGTTTTGAGGGAGACTGTAAATGCGTATGCAATGGATGAGGGTGTTGGGTCTGTACGGGATATCCAAGCTGATGCCACGTTAGAAGAATCCAAAAGGTGGGCTGAAGGATTGGGGAAACTTGATGATGATGGGTGTTGGGTGTATATAGCGGAAGGGAAATGGCTACTCCCTGACGCGTATGTAATGATGATGGTCATCATGGCCCATGGTCCTACGTATGTATGTGCCCAGAAGATAACAAAAATGTTACAGAAAGTTTGGATGAATGACAACATTTCGGAAATTGCCCAGCGCTACGTCCAGGATTGCATGATTTGCCTACAACACAATGTGGGAAAGGGGACAGTAACTCCAAGGGGAAGTTTTGGGCCACCCTCCGTCCCCTTTGAAGTTATCCACTTTGACTTTATTGAAATGGAACGATGTGACAATACGAAATATGTAGGTAACAGGAGGGACTGCTCAAAGAACGTGGTAGGACTTCAGAGCTACAAGTATTTGAAACAAAATGGTGGCGTCCTGCCACATACATTTACATCAATTTGCATTATAATTTTCTGCAAAGGTTCTCTCATTTGGCATGCTGAATATCAGAAACACTGTATACTCATGATTATAAGAGATATGAATACAAAAGGAATCTCAAGGTTGACTTTTAGCTTATTTATTTGACTAAGGTCAAAGCAAAAACAAGGCGAATGCATCTATACGTCAGACAAAACTACGGAATTGAGGGTACCCCAAAAAACTGGTTAACAACACAAGGAAAAGAGTCCAGTATATACCGCGAGAAACCCTCCTCTCTCCAAGAATACAGAATCCAGACACGACACAACAGATGACCTGTGTGACCACTTTTGGTCCTGACACCACTCATTTTAAGGCCATTATTAAAAAATGTTGGCCTCTTATACAAATCAGCCTACCTGATGAACCATTGCCACGGATGGCACTGAAGTGGGGTAAAAATCTAAAAGACATACTCACCCACTCCAGACTTAATAAAAAATCACAAAGATAAGAAATGTGGAGTATGCGAGAGACCGTGGGACACCATCCATGTGGAACCTGTAACGTGTGCAAATTAACCCAAAAAACGACATCCTTCAAGATTGGGGAACAAGATTGGCAGATAAAACACTTCTCTAATTGCAAAACTTCAAACGTCATTTATGTTATTGAATGTCCATGCGGAATGAGATATGTTGGTCAGACCAAACGACAAGTGAACAAACGGATAGGGAACATAGGTCACGCATCCGGTGCAGGGTACACACAGCGCCCCTGGTTTCACATTACATTGAACATCAACATGGAGTAGATGACATGAAATGGTGGGTTGTTGACACTATCCTTAACAACACCAACACCACCAATGCACTTAACCACAAAGAAGCATGGTGGATTTTTAAATTAAAAGCCACTACTAGAGGTCTTAATGAGGCGGTACCCATAAACTACAGCTACAGTTTACTTTCTCCTTGACCTCTATAGCACTACAGTACACACCTAAGAGGTCGATGTACCTTTTCTGTGCAGGCCTAGCCTTCTACACTGCCCAGAATGCCACTTCGCATCTTGCCTTGTTCTGGTCCATCTTTTTGTCCCTATTTTTCACCCAGTATATTATATGTACAAAAGATTACATAATGTGATGCTTCACTTGTTAGGCCTCGATCTGTTTGTGTGTTTTTTGTCTCTTGGCTTTTGGTCCCCAGTGCATTTATGCATATGTTTTTGGGCATCTCCCTGTGATCCTTCGATGTATTGATTCATCCTTATCTGCATATAGGACACACTCTACATTATATGTACAAAAGACGACATAATGTGATGCTTAACTTGTTAGGCCTCGATCTGTGTGTGTGTCTTTTGTTCTCAATGCATTTATGTGTACTTTGCTGTGCATCTCCCTGTGATCTTTTGATGTATGGATCCAACCTTATCTATATATAGGATGCACTTTACATAAATTGCTCGAGGCTCATGAATAGTTCAATCATTGAATTATGAAACACAGCTTACACACATTTCACGTCTCAGTTCTTTGCAATTGATACGAGACACATTGCCCCACGGCATAGTATTCCGACTAAACAGTGGCTTGGCTGCATAATACCTTATTCCACATTCTGAAAGCGCTTACATAGCCCGCGGGTAACGAGGCGCTCTCAAAGAATGGGGCACATCTTCACGGACCCATAGCCACTTCAGACGGCACATCCGATGCGCTCACAATCCACAACGGGACATTATCTAAGTTTCTTCAGACAGACGCCGCAGACAAAAAAGCGTCCCTTTCCTCCTCCATGACAACCGCATTGCCGTCATTTCTGCTCATGCGCGATACCAGGTACGCTCCTCACTCGCACATGCACAGGAGCCCGTTTCTATGCTCTGCATATGCGCAGTGCTTTTCTATACACAGCTCCATTTTCAAATGCCAGTTCCAGCGTAGCATTTCACTGCTGACACGGCATGCTTCAGGTGATTCATCCCGCCGCCGCACAACGACTCTACCTTTCGCCAGGACCCCGATTGTTTCAGGTAAAACTGACGATGGAAACACTCCCCCCTTGTGCATGGGGCCCTCGCTGCCTCCATGTAGGGGCACAACTGACACAGGGCTCCCTACACGCCACTTAGGTCGGCCTGCATGATGATCTTGTCTTTGTTTCTTCCTTTTTCTTCTTTGCACAGTGGGTTACTCTGCATCCACATCGTGGCACAAGCAGCCTCCTCATTTTTCTGCAGCCAGCAGTTGACAGAAAAAAGCCTCTCGTCACTGCCAGCATCCCAGCACTAGCCCACAGCATTTCTACACGCCCCAAGTTCGCCTAAAATTTACCAACTTACAAAATCAGGTAACTTGGAGCTTACTATCTGTGGTGCGGACCTCTTCAGCAGCTTATCCTCACACATAGTTTTGTTTTCATCCATTAGTGGCAGACTCCAGTCTCTGCACTGACTCATACCATCTGCATGTTTCTTTCTCTCTCTCCATATTTTTCAGGCACAGAACAGCGTTTGCTTCCCGAACACTGTCCTAAGGCCACCTGTCCTAATCAACGCCAATGGAAGTTGAACCCCATTCTCAACTTTAATGTATTCAGGTCAGTCACTGGCCAGCACAAGCCACAAGTTTGAGTATTCATTTTAACTCCTTTTACCCACCGGGGGGCATTTTAATCTTAATTAAATTGTTTTTGTTTGTATGACATGCTAATATCCTGTTGTGTTTTTGCAACAACACCATAGTGCTTTAACTACACTAAATCTTTCCTCACTTGATTCCCCCATGTAGGGAGACTGGGTTTGTTCCCTTGAAGAAGGTGTTTTACGCTGAAACGTCACGGGACCACACTCCATCTGGCTCAGACATGCCTGTCCCCTCACACCATCTGCTCAATATCTAGACGTAGGACAAAGACTTGGTTACCTCCCTCAAAAAAATCCAACACACCTTGGAAACAACTACCAGGATGTTCTATGTGGTTTATTATTCACAGTTGTATGGTTTATGTATTTCCTTGATCATAATTGCTGAAATAACTGCCCTGCTCTTATGTTCATGCACTAGTAATTCTATGACCATGTACAAATAACTTGTGAATTGTGTCTATTATTTGCTTTCTGTTTTGTTCTATTTCCAATATGTTTGCCAACCTGAAGGCAAGTGTTGTTCGTAAAAATCACTAAATATTAAGGGAAACTGAACCCTTACTCCCTCTTTTGCTTTGACCTTAGTCAAATAAATAAGCTAAAAGTCAACCTTGAGATTCCTTTTGTATTCATATCTCTTATAATCATGAGTATACAGTGTTCCTGATATTCAGCATGCCAAATGAGAGAACCTTTGCAGAAAATTATAATGCAAATTGTTGTAAATGTATGTGGCAGGACGCCACCATTTTGTTTCAAACAATAAGAAATATGTACTGGTGGTCATCTGTGCTTTTAGTAAATGGGTTGAGGCTTTCCCTGTTAAGGATGCTACAGCCATGAGTACTGCAAAAACCATGTTAAGGGAATACTTCCCGTGGTTCGGGCTACCAAGAGTTATCTGGTCGGACAATGGTCCACATTTTGTCGCTGCTGTAATTCTGCAGATGTGTGCGGCGTTACAAATTGACAAACAGTTCCATTCGGCCAGACATGCTCAGAGCGCCGGAGTAGTAGAAAGACACAACGGTATTATCAAGAACAAGCTCGCTAAAACGTGTGCCGGCACCAAACTGAAATGGCCGGACGTCTTACCGATCGTGTTATTATCTATGCGTACAACCCCTCAAACTAAGACTGGGCTCTCTCCATTTGAGGTGGTAACGGGGAGACCTGCCAATATTTGGAACCTTCCTAAATGCAATTCATTGAGAAATGTTGAAAATGTATTACTTCCAGACTATTGCAGCCAGTTGACTAAAAACCTGTATTTGATTTATCACCAGGTACGAGAAGCTTTACCTGTGCGATACGAGGGCCCGGGCCGCAGTATACGGCCTGGGAGTTGGGTGCTCGTCAAAGCTTCGAGCGCTTTTCCTTCCTTGCGCCTCGCTGGCGTGGGCCGTTCCAAGTCCTGTTGGTCACCCAAACAGCGGTGCGGGTCTCTGGAAGAAAGAACTGGATCCACGCGTCCCACGTCAAAAAACTTCCTCACCCAGTGCCACACGTTTCAGAAGAAACAGAACCCCTCGCTAATGCTGCAACCAACAATCCCAAAGCAGTAAGTAGCGCCGAGAGTGTGTCGGAGAATCTCTCTGAGCCGTGAGGCTTGGGGAAGCTGCCATTTTGTCTCCACACTCTCCAAAAATTTTGCATCCGGAAACTGCTGTTTCAAATTCGCCATCTTCACTTGTCTCTGACACATTGCTTCCAACAGGAAGTGACGACATATTGGTTCCGGATCAATCAGTACCGGGAAAAACAAGGTACAATCTGCGTCCAAGAAATTAGACTTACGGCACGGTTTTGCTGTGCATCTGATAGACTTACGGCACGGTTCGGCTGTACATTCAAAGAAGAAAAGGATCATCGAGGGCTTGTTTTTGCCCAAATTTGAGAAAGGGGATTCTGTTGGCTAGGGTTGTGGAAGGACTGAGAAGTCGCACGGCGGGGAGGTCGCCAGCAATGAAATTTGGGGTATCCGTTTGAAGACTACAATGCCTGCCACCGCTCATATGGGACTTGTAAATGAGGGGGTGACCAACCGGGACAATGGACAAAATGGCTGGGCCCTGAAAACGTATTGCTGTGTTTTTATAATGATATTTGGGTTTATAATAGTCACTGTCTTAGGATTGTGGTACCTTGAGGAAATGCATCCTTTAGAATCCTTGTTGCCCACTGAAAGTATACCTGCTCTTCCTACTCCCTTTGTACATTTGCATACTCTGTCCCCTAGGGACTCCCAGCATAGACAAAGGTACCACAATAATACTCTGCTGCTTATCATGAATGCTACTACGCATGCCATTTTTAATAAGTCTAACTGTTGGGTCTGCTCACATTTACCGCAACACGGGGATAAGGGGCTAGGTTGGTATATTCATCCTTTACCTTTGACAACTGCTTGCTATGCCTCTCTTAGAGCACTGTTCTTTGGCCGTTGGAATGATAGCATCTCAGGGAACTTTGATGGGACCAATTTGAATAGTTTTGAGAAACGTGTTCTGACTCCCTTGAGATGCTCGCTTTTCGCAAACAGGAGTAAACCTAATGTTGCTTCTATTAGGCCTTCTGATAAACTGTCTCGTCCTTTCGAATCTTTGATTTCCTTTAAGATGGCTCCAATAGGCAATAAGGATGCCATGCCTCCTTCTTACACTGTTAATCATAGCCCCGATTCAGTTTCTTTTTGCATACAGAGGAATGGAACTCAGTCAATGGGAGATTTTCTAAGTTGTGCCAATGTTGCAAATTTGACTGGGGAAAACAGACCTTTGTATGCAGGCGAACCTGTCTACTTTGTCTGCGGTAATGTAGCATTCCCATGGTTGCCCAGGGATTGGCAGGGAACCTGTTATTTAGGGATCCTGTTACCTGGGGTGTTTATAGCTAGTACAAAAGAGGTTTCAAAGGCTCGTCCATGGCGGCACGAGAATAGTGAAAACCCAGCACAAATCTTGGGAGATATAGCAAAATCAGTTGTGCCATTTTGGGGGCAGATAGCGAATTCAGAGGATATCAGAAGACTAGCGAGAGTACTGGAGAGAACCATCAACCGGACCACAGACATACTCTATAATATGACGTTAGAACAGAAGGCGATAAGACTAGTAGCACTTCAAAACCGGATGGCATTAGATGTCATTCTGGCTGTACGTGGTGGAGTGTGTAAATTAGTGGGGTCCGCTTGCTGTGTTTTCGTACCAGATTCCTCCCCAACCATCTTCAAGGCAATACAGAATCTGCACGTCCTTAGTTCAGAAGTGCATGTTCCCGAGGGAAACTGGGATCTTAGCGCTTGGTTCTGGGACTTCTTGCGATCTTGGGGTTGGAAGGTACTTTCGGTCTTGCTGATTATTTTGGGAATCCTGTTGATTCTTTATTGCTGTATTCAGTGTCTACCTGGTATATGTTCGATGCTAGGGGGATGTTGTGCACAAGCAATAGGTTCGATAGGACATAAAGTGTATGCCCCAGATAAAACTTCCAAAGAATACGTGTTGAAAGAAATTTTAGCGAATGACCTAATGGCAATAGATATTTCCGACAGCGATTCAGGGTGCATGGACGATGATGCATGGAGTTATTTGCAAGGAGATACAAGGTAGTTTTAGCATTTGGTATAGGCCAAAAGGAGGGTTTGTCAAAAAAGAAATTATATCGTGCCTCCTAATGCAATAAATATACGTCAAGCTGCTCATAAGTCGCTTGCGAAGGAATCCGTATTGCAAGGTCCTGACCTTAAAATCAACGTACGCCGCCATTTTAGGTCAATCCGCCATTTTAGGATTTGCTTTGTAAAGTCACCCTGTGAGTTAAAATGGTGGACAATGTCATTCCAAAATACAACATGGCCGTCTTGACCTCTCTACGTAGCTAATATGTAACTTGCCTGCAGGCCACTTGTTGAGGTCGTGAACTGAGACCTTGTCCTTCGTTCACCTGTGTGTAAGGGATTACTCGTGCAATGAAACTAATCCACGAGTATACGATAAAGACAATGTATTCAAATACTGAACATAGAACTCTTGTTTAACTACATTGTATTAATGTTTAAGAAGACCTACATGGGAAATCCCAGAATACACAGTTGCCGTATAGGCTTGTTGATATATGTATTAAAAGCAAACCAGTTATATGCGGATGTGCGAGACTTGGCATGAACCCTAGATCGGTGATGTATTAATGGAATATTAACCCAAAGTGGGGCTGGACATCGTGCTCACAAAAAGTATAAAAAGCCAATGCATTCTAATGTACAGCGTCTCTCACTGAACACATCGAAGCATGCTGGAGTTCGTTGTGTTGTACTGAGGGCCGATAGCTATCTGATTTTTGCTCTGTTTGTAGTAACTGGATTCAGTATAAAATAAAGTACTTTGTATTTTCCTTTGTAACCCGTGTTCGGTGTGTTTCCTTTGGGGTACTCAGCCTCGATATTTTGATTTTGTTTTCACAAACTGACTGGATTGCTCTGCAGTTCTGGGCGGAGGGTTCTCTTCATAACGCACAGCTTTTTTTTTTTTTACTTATCATGGCTCCAGATTCAGCGCAGAGCCCCCCCATCAGCAGCTTCACTATGCACATTTGTTTATTCCTGTTGGGGTTTTGCTGGGCGAAGATTAAAAAGAGACCCTTACTAAAATTTGCCTTTCGTTTTCCATGGCAGTCAACTGTTCACATTATGGGACACCCGTTCATGCTCTCAGCGACTTGCCCAAAGTGAAAACCTAACAAGTGAGAATTTGATCCAAGCAGGTGCTCCCTGCTCATCCAGAACTCTCAAGGACAACATCTCCTCTCTCCTCCCAGCCTTGTCTGATTTCTTTAACCACTCGTTTGCCACTGGCTCCTTCCCACAACCCCTCAAGCACTCCCTTGTGCACCCTCTTCTAAAAAAGCTGTCTGCAGACCTTCCTGCCCCGCTAACTATCGCCCTATCTCCATCATTCCTTTCCTGGGCAAACTCCTGGAGAAGTTGGTCCACCCCCAACGGACCCTTCACACCGAATCTGCTGGCTGTCTCCATGACCACCAATCTGGCATCAGAGCATTCAGAGGCACAGTATCCGGTCATTGAATCTAAAACAAAGCATCGACAAAACCATACCATTGAAAAAAAAGCATTGAATGCATTTTTTCAATGGTAAAGGGTTTAGTTTAGTAAAAATGTGTTTTAAACCATTAAAAAGGGGGGTTGGGGTGGGAACCCCCCCATAAAAGATAAAAAAAATGCACTCAATTTTATTTTTTTTAGATGCATTTTTGTCAATGGTATGGTTTGTTGATGCAATCACTAGGAACCAGAGGCACGGAAACTGCTCTATGGAACATCCGTAAACACCTGCTCTCAAATCTTGATTAAAACTCTTCCTCCGTTCTGATCCTTCTCAATCTTTCCTCTGCCTTTGACACAGTCAACCAGGCCATTCTTATAAATCATATCTGTGATACCCTTGGCATCACGGACCGAGTACTGGCCTGGCTGACCCTCTTCCTTTCTAACTGACCTTCCCAAGTGCAACTTGGCCCTTTCCTCTCCAACACCTCACTTTCTACCTGCGGCGTCCCTCAGGGCTCTATCCGATTGCGTGGCTTTTCAACATCTACATGGCATCTCGGGTCCACCTGATCCCCACCTTTTCTCCTCACTTCCACTTGCACTGTGCCTAGACACAAGAGTTAAGATCTATAATATGCTCTATGTAATGGGCCTGAGCTAGAGTTTAATGGATCTAGTGAATTTGTTTTTTAGGAACATTTGGGAGGAAGCAGGAGGAAACAAGGAGAAAGCTGAAATGAAGTGGCCTGCTACTTGGTGGCTGTTGCTGCGGTCCAAGGCACCAAATGTTACATTTCAAGTCAACAAAGAGTTTAGACAGGCTTGAAGTTGAAGGACAACAAATTTCTCATAGCTTTCCAGAATTCAGAAGAGATTTTGTCTTGGGTTCAGTATTATTTAGGTAAATCTAGTACAGCTTTTGATTTTATATATAATTGGAGAACTGACTGGTGCAAGACAATCGATGAATTCCAGTGATATAAAACTTTTAAAAATGTTCGAGCAGAGCCAAAAGGCATTGAATGTTCTCCCAAGCTACCTACAATACCTCCCATGCGGTCGCATACAGATGAACCTCCTGAGACTTTGTTTAAATCTATGGAAAACCCACTAAATATTGGCGACTAGAAACCCTCAGGAGAACCAGTCATCCCTCCGTCGTTTCTGTGGTCATCAAATTTAGTCATTGAGACACTTAATAATGGCTTGCCTGGAACTGAAAGATCCAAGAAATATATGTTTTCATAAACATTTTAAGGATTTTATAAGTATAACAGAACACGCAATCTGGGCAAAGAATTTTAAAGGAACGTCTGTATCGCTGATTTTAGATACGCTGAGATTCTTAGAATTCATCAAAATTGAAACATGAACTTTGAACAATTTTCTTTTCCTTGAATTTGATATTATCAAATGTTTTATTCTAGTACTGTATTTAAAAATATATTCTTTTAAAGTGTAAAGGTTTTCTTATGTAACCAAATACACTAACAAAAAAATAAACATGACATATATACATATATATATATATATATATATATATATATATACATATATATATATATTCACGCCATAGAGAGGTGGTCCAAGAGGGGTGATAGAGAAAGAAAGCTTCGACAACAAGAGACTCGCTGCATCCTTGACTTTGAAACTAACAATATAGATGAAGAACTATATACTTTTTTAAGATATTAGCAGAGAATTGAATAAGGATCCCAACTTCATAATAATGACTGAAAATATGTTTTTTACGATTGTTTGTTAACGAATGTGATTTTATGATTGTTGCCTGTTTTTAATTGAGTGTTGAAAACTTTTTTACACACGGGTGTGTTTGTGAACATTAGGTGTCACAGGTGTGGGAATGTTTTAAGTACCTTAAACTGACACTTCCGAAGGCATTTGACTAGTAAGATGAGCTTGACATATTTAATGTGATCTGATTGTAAAATTACAGGGTATTCTCTGTAGAGACCAGTAGCGTATTAATTATTTTAAAGTTGCAAGCACTATGCACTTTAGGTAGTTTGGAGGATGCGTAGCACCTTAGCATTTTGCACTTTAAAAGTTGCAGGCACTATGCACTTTATGGTTAATGTTCATTGATGAATGTTACTGCACAATGCGCTTTATGCATTGAGATAAGGCACGTTGCACTTTATATAGATTGTATCTGGAGAACCAACCGAAGGATTATGGTACTGCCCAATATTGGTCACATATATTTTAAATGGGACAACGAATAATGAATTGAATTAAGAAATTATTATGTGCGCAGTGGATGTATACAAAAATTATATGAAAAAAAGCAGCCGATGTATGACAACATTTGATATGATGACAGTCCGTCACGATTATTTAATCAGGGACTATACAAAGACTGCTTAGTAATATATTGTAGGTACTAAGCCTGTTATAAGATGGCCGCCTGCGATACAAGACACATTAGTCCTTTCTTCATGTCTATTCCCATGTCCCCTTTCCATGCTCATAGTCATGCCTTCATGTATTTTAAACACAGTTGTGATAGTGATTTGGTGTTGTGAGCAAGCGGCAAGTTGCGCTGCGAAACGCGTCAATGGGATGAAAGGCGGCTGAATGCTATGGAGCCATGATGTTAACCAATAAAGAAGATATGCAAGATATACTGTTGTCCTCAATTGAGTGAATACTGCTGGAAGAAGAGTGCTCCTCAATGACTGGCGATCAGTCAGCCCTTGGGGAAAAAAAAAAAATATATATATATATATATTTGGTTTCTAAGCACAGACCCGGATTCGAACCTCTATTGCTGTGCATCATCTTGCTTCAAAGACAAGTGCGTTGTCCCTGAGCTATCCTACCGGCCCAGCAGAGTAGTATTCAGAACGGTCCTCAGAATGTCTAGGCATACACCTTCTGACGTTTAAGGTGGGAATAGGTTTTGAGGTGAGGAAATCTGTGCAAAATTTCAGAAGATGTTGGAGATTATGCCTCCTAGGAATCGAGCCACTGGGTGGTTGGTGATAGAATTTGCTATGTTAGCGAAGAACTCGGTTTTTGTGTTGTGCTGTGTGGGCTATTTGTAATTAGTGCATCCAAAGGGTTGTTGGGCATTAATGACATCATTGTGGATTATACATATGGCTTCTATAAAGACTTGTCAGTGGTTGAGTTGGCAAATGGGCTTCAAAAACTGAACAAAAATTCTTAAGGGTGATTTTTGAAAAAGAAAACAGCTTTTAATATGGGATTGGTAATACTCTGCTTTACTATAAAGGAGCTAGCTGCGGGTTTCGTATATGAATGAAGTTTTAGCAAATTCTATATTGCAATTATGCTGCAGGATTTGGTCAAATTCTGTAGCACATTTAAATCCTCAAGTAGCACATTTAAATCCTCTAATTATAGGCAATATTATTTCACACTCAGTTGCAGGGAGAGTCTAATGGATTAACTATATAAAGAAGAACATTTAAACTAAAAGTTGGGCCCACCTTCCCGACTCTATACACAATGTGTCAAAAGTAGAATACCAGATGTTCCAAAACTTGACAAATGAAGTAGCTGAAGGCACTCTGCAAGATCTTTGTCACTGGTCCAGAATTACCTACCTTAAGTGCACCCCATGTCTCCTCAGCACACCAGCTAGAGAAGCACTTGGAATGATTTCAGAGGTTAGCTTCTCACAATTTCCATCTGATTAGTTATATTTCCAAGTGCAATGGAGGACAGATGATGCTACGCTCTGTGATTGTGATGGAGAACTGATACATACCCCTAATCACGTGTTGATCTTTTTTAAACATTTTACAATTGTGAGAAAAGTAGTTTTCATAGCCGAGCTACAAAATTTTGGCATTCGAAAAATCATGGTTTGCCTTTTGTTATATCCTTGTAGCTATAGAAAGGTGTGACAAATCAAAGGAGTTTGTCACCTCTCAAAGCAGAGCCACTCCCTTTGAGTCTAGAGAGGTAAGCCTGCTACACTTAGCACACCTGAGGGGGCAGGGCAAGCAGGATCCCTGTGCAGGTGACTCCCTCTTAGGAGACCGGAAACCCCAGAGAGGGACTTAAGTCACCCTCCATCCCCCCAGACACTAACACAAGTTTGAATCCCAATCCTGTGCTTAGGAACTACTTAATGGTACTAAGCGCGTACTAAGCGCGTTATAAAGGAACAATTATAATTCTATGTCAAGACAGAGGCGAGCATTATGCTTCATCTTCTCATTTATTTAGCTCTCCAGCAGTTTCAACAAATCAATACAATGTCCATCTTTTCATTGAAAACAAACATTTTTTTTCTTTTTTTTTAAACTTCATTTCCCATCAACCCTAGGTCCCTGTTCCCAGTGTCCTGGTCATGTGACCTAGTCCTTCCCCTTCCTGAGACCTCCTTTTCTTTTCCTGCTCTCCAGAGATAAGTACCCTTTTCATCTAGCTGTGTAACTTTACAGCATTTGTATGAGGGTATTGACCAGATTGTCTGTATATATTTAAAATTTGCATGCAATAAACATATGAGCTGTAAGCGCAGGGACCGCGCAGCGTATTATTCCGAGGTTATGATGTCGGTTTAATTTTATAGTGCGGCGGCCCCGTGCTGCATTTCCAGCACATTAGGGGTTCGTCAAAAGTTCATTGTTTCCACTTTGCGAAAGGCTCCGAGAGCCTGTCAGAGCCCGCGAGCCCTCGAGCGAGAGACGCGAGCGCAGCGGTAGCCCCCAACCTTGGGGGGGCGGAGCGGGAGCTCGAGCAGAGTCCCGCTCGCAGCCCCCACCCTCGCGGGGGAGGAGCCTAATGCTGAGTGTCCCGGCATAAGGATTGGAGGAGCGTACGGCCCCCTCCTTTGGAAAGGAGGGGCCAAAAACGCTCTGAAATGTTTCGCGGGCATTGCGCCCCGGTCTCCTGTCAGTGACAATCAATAATAGTACGCTAGTGGCACGGAGACTCCGGAGGAGTGAATTAAGGCTTAAATTGCAGCGTTACAGCTCAGGCAGAGCATACCATCATTACAGTGCCCTGCACTGATTAATACAGAAGCTGCTCGGCAGCCCAGGTGCAGCCTCAGAGAAGAGTGAGTAGTGGACGTGCCAATACACCTATACAGGTATTACCAGGCACCTGCCAGCACAAAGCATGGCTGAATATGAATGGAGTGAGGAGGAGCAAGAAGCCACATATTCCGAAGACTTAGCTCAAAGCTTCAAAGATGTGCTAGGCGAATCACTCGTAGAGGCAGTGGCTCTTGGGGTTAGACCCCTGCAGGAACGCTTGCAGACAATTGAATCTTTCCTGAGTCAAAGAGACAGAAGCACCACACCATGAGCAAGCACGTCCACAAGGGCCGCGCCAGAGGGCCCACAGGGGTGTAGTAAGGCCCGGAAGAGAGCAAACTTTTCTGACCCCCCGGGCCAACTTGAAGGGGTAGATCCAAAGGCCCCAGAGGCATCCAACGCTTTTCTTAGGCTAAAAGAAGCCTTTATGTCCAAGTCGGGGGTGCCAAGCCTCATGACCCCCTACCCAGGGGAAGAAAATATGGGAGACACAGAAGAAGAGGTCCCTCATGAAGAGGATCTCGCAGAATCTCCGACATCCTCGCAGGAGGAAGGTGATAAGGAAGGAGATGAAGGGAGTTTACCACCTCCGAAAAAGAGACTGAGGAAATTGAACAATATTGAGGAAGAAACCTCAGATATGTTTCAGCCAGAGGAGATCAGAAACCCGAAATCCTCAGAATGGGTGCCTTCTCCAAGAGTGGCGCGATACATGACACAGAGGCTTCGTAAAGCACTTGAGAAGGAGGTGAGGCGAAGGATGAGGGCAGAATGCCCTAGACCGGAACTCCCAGGAAAGGTGGCAGAGGCACCTGAATTAGATCCAAAAATGCTAGCTTTTGTAGCTAAATCAAACAGGGATCCCAGAAAAGGGATCGACCGCTCATGGAGGAGTTGCCAGGAGAAGGTCCTGGATCTAGCTGGTCCACTGGCAAAAATTATGGACCTGGCAGAGCGCGCAAAGGATACAGGGGAGGAGATCGATCCAGAAGTGTTGGCAAACTGGGCTCAAACAGCAAACTGTGCGATATCCTCTGAACGCAGAAGAGGACTATTGTTGAAAATAGATCAGAAATTAGGAGTCCTATCCTCTTACGAGGCGGGCGAGGCAGCACAGGGCCTGCTATTCGGTGAAACATTCGGAAAGGAGATGGGGAGGTTCGTAGGGACCTTTACCTCGCTGGAAAAAGCACAAGCCTCAATAAAAAAGATCTTCCTCGGAAGAGTTTTTGGAGGGACCGGTCGATACAGAGACCGAGCGGCCGGTCGCTATCAAACGTCCAGAAGGCCTCAATCAAACAGAGCGCAATACTGGGAGGATAAGAAACCAGACACCTTCTTCCATCCCAGAGGCCGCTTCCCCAGAGGAAGGCGAGGCAGAGGACAAGGGAGAGGAGAATACATCCCCACAGGTGAGAGAATCCACATATCCTTCAGTAAGGGGGAGGACAGCGAAGTACTGGGAAAACTGGCGCGCGCTTTCCAACGACGCTTGGGTGCTACAGTCAGTCAGAGGCTTACACATACAATTTATCCAGACCCCAACACAATACAATGCCCCCAGACCAATAGTAGCCGCGCGAACAGAGAAAGATTTGTTACACGCAGAACTACAGAGTCTAGCGAAGAAGCGAGCTATCGAGCCTTGCAGGGCTCCGAGGTTCATCAGCAATATGTTCCTGGTCCACAGAAAAGAAAAAGTGAGACCAGTCATAAATTTGAGGGACATGAACAAGTGAACCATTTCAAAATGGAAGGGACTCACCAGCTGAGAGACACACTCAGACAGGGCGACTGGCTCGCCAGAATAGACCTGAAAGATGCATATCTCACGATTCCAGTAGAAAAAGAATACCGATCTTTCCTGGCTTTCGACTGGGACGGGCAATTATGGCAGTTTGCCACGATGCCGTTCGGATTAGCGTCCGCTCCCTGGGCGTTTACGAAACTGATGTAGCCAGTAGCAGCAGCGATCAGGGAGAAAGGAATATGGATCATCATCTACCTAGATGATATCCTAATAATGGCGAGCAGCGAAGACGTTCTTCGCTACCAGACCAGCTAGGAAGCGAACCTCTTAACCTCTCTGGGCTTCCTAGTGAACCGAGAGAAGTCAGAGATGGTGCCAGCAAGGCGGATGGAATTCCTAGGCTTTATCATAGATACCACGACAGCGACCCTGGAGCTGCCGAACAGGAAGATCAGGGACATAAAAAGAGAGATAAGGAACTGTCTCGGCAGTCCAACCACTTCACTGCGAACGATAGCACGGATTGTGGGCCTGTTAGCGGCATCAATCCAAGCGATATTTCCAGGACCCCTGCATTATCGAGCACTACAGAGGCTGAAAATAAGACACCTTCAGCAGGGGCTCAACTCCCACCAGCTGGTGCAGCTAGACCAAGAGTCCAGAACAGAGCTAGAATGGTGGCTCCAGAACATGGAGGCATGGAACGGCAGAGCCATTTTCGGCGACCGCCCGGACATAGTAATAGAGTCAGACGCCAGCAGGGCAGGCTGGGGGGCCCAATGTGGGGAGCTCCAAACAGGAGGGAGATGGAGCTCGGAGGAGCTCAAGCTGCACATAAACTGCCTGGAACTATTGGCCGGCTCTTTTGCAATCAGAGCCTTCACGAAGGACAAAGTGAATTCATGTATCCTTCTGAAGATGGACAACATCTCAGCAGTCAGATACATAAATCACTTAGGTGGAACGAAGTCCAGATTGTTAGCGGAGATAGCCAAGGACTTTTGGCACTCCTGTCTGGAGTCAGGGACTGCAGTAATAGCAGAATATTTACCAGACGCACAGAATGTAGTAGCGGACTGGAACTCCAGACATCTAAGAGACTCCAGCGACTGGAGCAGTCTTCCAACAGATAGAAAAGCTCTGGGGACTGATTCACACAGATCTGTTTGCGTCCAGACTGAACGCACAGAAGAGCAGATTCTTCAGCTGGAGGTTAGACCCAGCTGCAGCGGGGCAGATGCCTTCCTACAAGATTGGAGAGAAGAGATACTATATGCGTTTCCTCCATTCGTAATGATAAGCAGAGCTTTAACGAAAGTTCGCAGGGAGGCAGCGAATCTGATAATAGTAGTCCCGATATGGAAGTCGCAAGTATGGTTTCCAGCACTGATGGAACTGATAGCACACTTTCCAAGAATGTTGCCGCAAAGAGAAGACCTTCTCACGGACCCAGTTGGGTTGTATCACCCTCTGAGAGCGAAGGGGACGCTGCCGCTGATGGCGTGCAGGATAGCAGGAGATGCTGGAATCTCCCAGGAATTTCGGCACAAGCTGCGAGTCTCATCGCAGAGTCATGGGCTCCGTCGACTAGAAGCATGGAACAGATGGTCAAGGTGGTGCAAAAGGAGAGGTTTTCATCCCGTTTCTGCCCCTTTAGTAGAGATTCTGAATTTTCTAGCAGAACTCTTGCAGGACGGCAAAGCCTATCGAACGATTGGAGTATATAGATCCGCAATATCAGCAGGCCATACTCCTATAGAAGGAGCCCCAGTAGGGGAGAATGTGGCGGTGATTAGACTTCTAAAAGGGATTAGATTTAGAAAGCCACCACAACCAAGATACAAGTCCCTGTGGGACGTTACAGCCGTACTACAACTATTAGCAGACTGGCCCGGTAATAGATACTTATCGCTAGGCAGACTGTCAGAAAAGTTGGCGATGCTTCTGTGCATGATTTCTTGTAGAAGAGTGGCAGATGTCAGAGCCCTTGAAATAGACAGAATGGTATACGGTCCAGACGGAGTGACTTTCCATCTGGCCAGGAGGACAAAGACAAACTCCTCATCAATAACATACCCATATATGCAAGATCATCCAAAATGGTGCGTGGCCGCATGTATAAAAGAATATGTGAATAGGACAGCTGAGCTGAGACCGATGGGGACGGCGCAATTGCTGATAGCGTGCAGGAAGCCGCATAAGGGCGTAGCGACAGCCACCATAGCGAGATGGGTTAGAGAAGTTATGACTCTAGCAGGAATAGACATGGCAAAATTTGGAGCACACTCATTGCGAGGGGCAGGGGCGTCCAAAGCACTGAGGCAGGGTGCAACTTTACAAGATATACTGAAAGCAGCTGATTGGGCAAGTGATAATACGTTCAGAACGTTTTACTTTAGACCTATTAACACACTGGCAGAAGCTATGGTAAGAAGCTTTGAACAAGCATAATGCTCGCCTCCGTCTTGACATAGAATGAAGATTCCCCCTGCTAATAGCGCAGGGAGCTCTTGATTCTATTAAAGACAAGGAGGCGAGCATTACTTTCCCGCCCTGGATACAAGGGAGAGACAAGGTGATGACAAAGTAATGTACTGTGATATGTATCTGAATGAATAACAAGATTTTCCTCTCAGAATAGGGTGTGTATCCGCCGCCCTAACATGTATTGTTGTTTCCGTCTTAGGAGACGATCAGAAGAATAGCTGAAGATGTTCGAGAAAAGAACGGGACACGTTGTATCAGGATCGCAAGTTAGAATGCAAGGGATCTTTTCTGCAGAGGTCTACAGTTCAGAGACTTTCCGGAACAAGTTGACAGTTCAGTAATGGTTAAGATTGCAGTTGAAAAGCAGTCAAAGAAGAGGAGGTCTCAGGAAGAGGAAGGAGTAGGTCACATGACCAGGACACTGGGAACAGGGACCTAGGGTTGATGGGAAATGAAGTTTAAAAAAAATATTTTTTTTGTTTTCAATGAAAAGATGGACATTTTATTGATTTGTTGAAACTGCTGGAGAGCTAAATAAATGAGAAGATGAAGCATAATGCTCGCCTCCTTGTCTTTAATAGAATCAAGAGCTCCCTGCGCTATTAGCAGGGGGAATCTTCATTATAATCTTTATGGGTATGAAGGAACTAAGCTGCATGATAACCCTATGACCCGTTTAATGGCTGGCTGTACATATTACCCAAACTTTACTCAGGGATACAGCAGAAAGAACAGCCTCTTGGAATCAAATAATTTAAGCCAATCAGAATGGAGAATCACAAAAACCTGACGCACACAGGAGGTGCAGCCCGGAGGAGTGAGGTAACTGTTAATTGGAACCGTCCACCACCACAATGCAAGCAGGAGTAGAGAACCTCCGAGGGCCAAAGATAGGCTCAAAGTAGGAGCCGCCCACCTGTCTTCAGCCTGCAAAAGGGAGGCCGCCAACACAGGTGGAGTCCAGTTAAGCAGTCACGTAAGTATCTTTGCCGAAAAAAGCATGCCAGCCCAACAGCACAAGCACAGGCGTGGGGAAAAGGGCCTAGAAACCCAGGGTGGTGTGATGATTCAGAGGAGATTCCCTTTGGAGCCCTGCTCATGTAGCCAGGGAAAGGCAGACGCTTCCTGACCCGGACCTTGGGGGTGCTGTTCTGCAGGAGCATCAGATGTGTGGAGGGGACCAAGCCAGAAAAAATGGGAGAACCCCTTTCATAACTTGCCCTGAGACCCTACAGTCTTAATGGCCTATTGTGGAATTGAAACTTTTAAAAGAAAAGGTAATCAGAACATTGTCCCACAATTCCCTAAGTACTGGGACGAGGAAGAGGGACTCAGAGTCTCTAAACTGCAAAATGCAGTCTAGTGGTTCTAATGCCCTACACCTGAGCAGGACTTTTGTATATATAAGGTGCAGGCCATTAGAACAGCAAGGAGGAGTTGTAGAAGTCACCAGGAGCAGTTGCAGGAAAGGCAGGGAGAAGCCAGAGCCACCGCTATTGTTAATGTGGATGTCGGCCCTGAGAGGGTCTCCAAAGCTGAGGACCTTCAGTGCAGAGGCTGCGTAGCAGGAAGCAGTATGATAGCAAGCGTTTCCCCTGGAGAGAGAGGTTCGCCAAATTACACACTGTGTCCCGGTGGCTGGCGAGCACCGGAGTGCACTTGGAGCGAGGGAAGCTCCTTTACTGGCTGGCACAGAGTATGGGAAAACCAAAGCAGTCTGCTGTCTGAAAGGCAGCAGAAGAAGCAGAACAAAGCGTGGCAACGGATCGAGTGGATGTATTCGCAGGCACCAGTGAGTTTACCATTGACATGTAATCCAGGTGCACTCTGTGATTGACCGCTGGTCACTGAAAGCACTTTTGAATATCAAACTAATAGAATGAAGTCACATTGGCATAAGCAGAACTCGTTAAACAGACAAGAAATGAAAGGTTATAATCAGTGCTATCTAAGTCAATACTATTCCCAAGAAAAAGAGGGGGCAATAATTGCTGGCTAAATAAAAACCCCATTGCCAAAGTAAACAAGGGGCAATACATAGCCAAACAATTACAACCACCATTGCCAAAGTAGAAAGGGGCCAATACTTCAAACAGCAAGTAGAACATGTTGGCTAAACAGCAAGAAAGCATTGTTACAGGGTTTATAGTGATTTTTTGACAGTTAAAGTTTCTACATACAAAAGTTTCCACACAAAAGCATCGAAAAAAAGTTTCAAATGCATTTTTTTATATTTATTTTTTACTGGGGGTTCCCCCATAAACCTCTGTTTCCTTTTTAAAAATACACTTATTTTACTATACAAAACTAAACTAAATCCTTTAACATTAAAAAAAATGCATTCAACATTTTTTTTTTCGAACCTTTGTATCCGAAACTTTTGTATGTGGAAACTATTTTTTTGAAAATATAACTGGACAGGTTGTTACAGAGGGATTATAACCATTGTTGCCAGAGGAAGAGGCAATAGTTAAACAAGGCATCTGCAAGCATTGCCAAAGCCAAAAAAGTGCAAGTGTGCTAAATAAACATTGTCAGTGGCTATTTGATGTAAAGGTGGGAGTGGCAGGAGGGGCACCCTCCTGATAGAGAGCATCAAGGAGGAAAGAAGCATTCCCTACATTGCATGTGGCAAAGGCAACAGTGGGAAAAACACCACCAGTGTGTCTCATGTCTTCCCAGAAGAAGGTGTGAATTTTGATGTTCTTGAAAGTTAAATACTGTTTTGGAAGTGTTTTAAAACTCACCACAAAGTACTTGTACTAGTAGTAGGAGATTTTAGTCCTGGCAGGAGGGACCCTTTAGTGGTAGTTCTGGCATGTTAGTGGACCAGGAATTAATCCTTTAAGTACTGCATTGTGGTTAAAGGTTGTGTTGTGGGGAAGAGGAAATTTCAAGGCCACTACAGTGTTACATCAATTGTTGTGGAAGCATCCTGACAAAACTTTAAATAAGATTTGTAAAAGTGTTCGGTGTCTCAAGATGCTGTTGTGTTGAACATTTACTATAAGTGGAGATATAAAGACTTGTCATCTAACTGGACAGTTGGCTATAATCCAAGTGAAAGGCATTTGGAGCAAGAGAAACTTTTTTTTTATTTGTATTTTCCAAAACTATTTGGTTTTACAAAGCATCAGAGTTTTAGGTTTTGAGTCGCAGATATTTCAAGTTATTGTACTTTTGGATCTGTTTCTTGCTGTCTTGAGGCTTCAATTTGTGTTAAGGCTATTTGTAGAATTTTCGCAGTGGCTATTGACCATGAAGTTTTTTGACCGCTTATCAGGTGTGACTACCAGGCCTCTTCTTCGCGCAGGGAGGAAGTCTCTAAAATTGGAGACAGATAATTCCGTCTGATTTTTCCTAAAGCCGAGCATGACAACAGTAGATGGCCTATTGATTCGATCTCTTTGTCCTTTTTGCAAAGCCTGCAGATGTTAGTGCTTGAGAGACCTCCTACAGCAGGATTCGGTTGGTGGGAGTAAATTTAGTCTCTCTCTCTCAGAAAAATCTGTTTTAGCGGTCTACTGGGAAATCTTTTATAGATTTCTGTTGTATCACTTAATTTCATTGGGAGTAGCAGCAAGTGAGTTAGAAGTTTGTTCTTCCCCACCTTTTCAAGGGTGGTGGTCCAGTCGAGTTCCTCGCCAGAGAAACTTTATGATCCAAACCTGACTACAAAAAGACACTTGTTTATTTGAACTTTTGAGTGAAAATCCTGCTTTGAACCTGGAGAAGGGGAGCCGACCCAGGTTACAAGGATATACAGTTATTAGGTCTATGTTGAACTTAACTGTTATCTATGTTGTATTTGAATTGCCATATATTTCCTTTATGAGTTTGGTATATCTATATGTGAGGGGCAGATTTCTTTTGTAAGAGTGTTTCCTTTTGAGTTGATGTGAAAAACATTCACCAAGTTGTCGGCCTCATAATTCTGTCCCCTCACAGTGGGGAGAAAGACAGGGCGAAGAGTGGGAGTGGGGAGAGAGAAAGAAAAAAGCACCGTTGTGTGGAAGGAGGGAGGAACAACCCCCGAGCAGGGAAAGAACCAATAAACCCCAAGTTGGTTAGAAGAATAGAGACGAGTTCCAGAGCGAGGAGAGAGAAAATACAAACAGAGTGGGTAAAGAGAGAAACAAGCCTCAATGCAGGGAATGGAACAAACCCCAGGGTAGGGAAAAAGACAGAGAGAGAGGCCCTGCAGTGGGGAGAATACTGACAAACCCAACAGTGGGGAGAGAGAAAGAGGAAAGACCTGGAGTGGAGGGAACAAGGCGAATCCCAAGAGGTGGGATAGGGAAAGAGACCAGCTCTGGTTTGGGGAAAGAAAGGAGAAAGACAGACAAGCCCAAAGGAGTGTGGAGAACACCAAGAAGCCCCAGAGTGGGGAGAGAGAGTGAAACAAGTCCTAGTGTGAGCAGAGAACCGAGATAACCGAGAGAGGGGAGAAATAGACTGAAAGGACCCAGAAAGGTGGGGAAGTAAAACAGAGAAAGTCTCCCTGGAGGGAGAAAGACTGAGAAGCACCAGTCGAAAGAGAAACCAGAGAGATCTGGCTGGAGCACTCCAGCAGTACCACAAAGTCAGTGGTCGAAGTGAGCGGGAGCGGTCGGGAGCGGTGCTCCTCTACTTTTTTAAATTACCTTTCACAGCTCCTATACTTTTATTTTAAAAAGAAACCATTCCGGAATGGTTTCATTTTAAAATAAAAGTGTAGAAAGAAGTTGAAACTTGCCCTTTCAGTGCACTGCACTGAATGTTCCCTTAAACAGCAGGTGCAAGTGTTTAGGGGGTGTATTGTGTGTGGAAGGGGGCGTGATGATGGGGTTTGTGGGGAGTGGGTGCAGGAGAGCGGGGAACATAGTTCCACTACTTCTTTTTGTACACTTCGACCACTGCACAAAGTATATGTTTGGGACTGTGAACGTAGGCAGCAGCTTATGGAAAAGGGGTTCAGAAGCAAGCAGTCACCCCTTTCAGGCCCAAAGCATGTCTTGGTTGTTTTATTTATTTTATTTGTATAGCACAAAACGCAGGCCCTGAGGCATAGTGGCGCTTAGACAGAGACAAACAACGGTAAACAATGAATCAGATCAAGGGAACGTTAACACAAGGATCTAGGAGAACAGAGCAGTTTTCAACTTTCACTTGAAAGAGGCAAGCAAGGAACATGTTCTCAGATCCAGTGGTAGAGCATTCCTGATCTTGGGAGCAGCATGAGGAAATGATCGCTAAGCCACTTAAGATAGTCTAGACCATGGTATTAGAGGCAGGTGTTATTAGACCTCAATGCTCTGAGGCCAGAAGCCATGAGACGCATTTGGACAGATACCCAGGTTCCTTCCCGTATAGGCATCTATGCGTAATGCAGTGCACATGAAAAGAAATCCTACTACAGACCAGGAGCCAATGTAGGGCTCTTCTGGCTGTGGTCACATGGTCTGTTCTCTGTAGTCCATCAACAATGCAGACAGCATTATTGTGTATGACCTGCAGGCGAGTAAGATCAAGCAGTAGACTGGACTCATAATCCAATTTTGCACCTATGATGGCATGTGCGATGGTTGCGTAATTTGTGGTACTAAGGAATGGGCGAAGCTGGGCAAGCAGTTTCAGGTGATACAATGTGCTGCAAACAAGGCTATTAACCTCTGTCTTCATTGTATGTTCTTGACCCCAACGTCTTGACTTTAGACTTGGGTGAGAATACTACAGCCTGCAACCTAAAATAGTTTATATTCTGAACTAAGCTTGCGTAAACGTGCGGAGGTACCCAGGACCATGAGTTCTATTTTTGAGTCATTGAGTGCAAGCTTATTGGTTTGCATCCAGGTTTGGAATCGGTCGTAGGTGGAGTTCAGAGTGGTGGGGTGAGTAGCATATTTCCCTGTGAGGGGGACAAGGCACTGTGTGTTGTCTGCATAATTTGCATACATAATGCCTGCTTTGTCCAGTTGTTCAAACAGAGGAAGCATGAAGATGTAAAAGAGTAGGTGACACGCACGAGCCTTGCGGAACCCCACACGTAACGGTGAACACTTCTACCAAAGCATCCCTAAAGAAAACCCTGGCCCTATGATCAGCCAATAAGCATTTCAACCACTCCGTAGCTCCTGAGGAGAAATGCACTGTGCTACGTAGTCTCTCCGGCAAAATGGTGTGATCCATCAGGTCAAATGCGGCAGAGAGATCCAGTAGCACAAGCATGGTGGTATTCCCTCTCTCAAGAATCTTAAATATATTGGTTTTCAATTCGAGGACAGTAGATCCTGTGCTAATAACATGTCTGAAGCCAGATTGTTTCAGGCCCAGAATGTCATGCTCAGAGAGGAACTTCTCAATTTGTTAATGAGCCACTTTATCCAGTATTTTAAGCAGGTAGGGAACATTGGTAAGGGGCATGGTAATTACCTGGCATACTAGGATCCAGAGGAGGTTTTTTAATCAAGGAAGAGATCGAGGCCTGTTTGATATCACTTGGAACGTAATTTTCCCTGAAGGAGGCATTCATAAATTTGGTTATGAGTGGACCTAACTGCGGGGCACTGGACTTCACGGCAGGACAAATGTCCCCTTTGCAGTTTGCAGGCTTAAGTTTTCTTACGATTTTGGCAAGGTTGTGCTCAGATATAGACTGAAAATAAAATTTGGGGCATGTCATATTGATGTTTGAAGCCACAATGGCACGTCCTTTGTTGCCTATATTCCTTTCCACAGCAATACCCAACTGGATGTTTTTGTCATTTAGCCAGTAATGCGTCTTGGATGGTTATGCACCATTCCATGTCTTTAGTTATCTGTGATGGCAGGGGACAGGGATCGTCAAGCTCTTTAAGTATTCTAAAAAGCTCCTTGGAGCTAGAGGCTGCACCTGCAATTCGTTGGTCATAGACATTCTTTTTTTGCTTTGGATGTAGTTAATGTGCTTTAACAGCGCGGGTGTAGATGGTATCGCCCTCCCTGGATTTAGTGTATTCCCATTGCTTTAAAGCCTTGTTCTTACTTTTCTTCAGGTTGTGTATATCTGTGGAGTACCACTTTTTGTCTGGTAACTTTTTCAACATACGCGATTTTACAGGGGCCACACTGTCAACGGCACTTTCAAGTGTTTGTCATAAGCAACTGCTAATTCCTGCTAAATGGTGCTAGGGTAGACGGTGTAAGCTTGCACAGGTTTCTATATGAAACCCAGCACTTCTCTTGTGCAATTTTAATGGGAGGTGGTATGCACATGTTCCATTCCAAGAGATGGTGGTCAGATGGTGCTTTCTTTTGAGTAGAAGGGAGAGAAAGGAGGTTAGAAAAGGATTTCTGGATAGAGGATTTTGTTTATGTTTAGCCATTTTGACACCCCGACAAGCACCCTTTTGACCTTCAGTTGTATAGAGTAGGGCTTAGTGTTACAGATTTAGGGAAAGGTTAGGTATTTTGAGTCTGAAGAGAGAATAAAACGTATGAAAATCATGCCTCCTTGTCCATCTCCTGATTCTGACTTACCACAGAGGTCACTGATGAGGGCTGCAACTAGAAGATTATACGACCAAGGTCAACACAACCATTGGTTCCCATACACGGCAGATTGAGATTACTAGGAAGCATAGGGAGAGTCAATAATTAGGCTTTTAAACTGTTTTTTACTAGTCAAGAGTTCCAAATTGTCTGTTCCAAATAAGAACCGATGTGTCCTTTTTAGAGTATAATAGTTGAAGTGGAATTAAACCATGTCATTTTGTAAGGCAGAGTGATTGATAGTGTTAGTTTGTAGACTGTTAAGGAGTGGATTGCATGTTTGATAGGCACTGGTTGATTTATAGAGTTTGCAAAGTCATTGCAATTGTAACTGTTTTCCAAGTGTGTGTTGGTTGTTTGCAGGTTTGTATAGATCAGACTGTGTGCTGAATGTAAGAGGTGTTGTAATGGTGTGTTAGCTGAAAATCCAAATGCTTTGTGTTAATGATCTTAAATACTGAAATGAAGGGGACAATCCTGACGTGCACTGTTGCATAGCGTCCCACTGCCTCATAATGTATGCAGCAACATCACCCTGTAGCTTACTAGATTGTGCGTCCCAGCATACTGTGCCTAAATCTTCCCTGTGCCACTTTCGAAATGTACCTCTGCAACTGCTGTACTTTTCAGATTGTGCAGCACATATTTTTCTGTGCACCACACCTCGGCACTATCTATCTCTTTGCTTACTAGCATTATGAGGTTGTGTGTTCCACCTTGGAACCCACATGACATAACAGGGCTGCAGACAGGGACGTCATTTCACCAAAATGCCTGGGGTAGTTGAAGCGACATCACATGACCCTTTAAATCTGATGACATCACAGGAAGTGATGTCATTTGACAGAAGCGATGGAACACAACCTTTTACCCCTTGACAAAACAACAAGTGGCATCACAAAGCATTGTTCCTAAGTACATTATGAAAAATATGGTTACGATATCACTAGTCCAAGGCCAAATCATAATGATGTGTATATAGCGCTTAAGCGCTTTATACAGAACATATATACCTACAATATCAAACAACTTGTGTTGGTACTCATTTATCGACCTCAGAAGTATGAAAGGCTGAGTTGAGGTGTTTAAGAACAGACTGAATCAGTGACTCACCCCCTAAAGTGTGCCTGAAATAAACTTTTAATGAGTCCAGCAGTTATTGTATAGAATTCCAGAAAGACAAATTATTTGTTATTTCTATTCTTTCTTATTTAGGGTCATTGCTGAAAGCGTTACACTTGCAGAACTCCCTGTTTTTTTTAAGAGACCTGAGCAAGAAAGCCAGCCACTCCAGAAACCAAGAGCCACATGACAGTGGCCCCAGCCCAGGAGCTTACATATATATCTACATTAAAAAAAGAAAATAAATGATTTTTGTTGTCATTCATTTGTAGGGGTAGCAAGGGAGACCACAGGGGTAGAAAGGGAGACTTCAGGGGTAGCAACTGCGACCGCTGGCGGCACCCAAATGACGTCCCTGGCTGCAGAGCAGCAGAAGTGCCAAGGAATGTTTCCCAGATTCATCACCCACCTGCATCTGTCTCAGACCTCATTGAATGACCGTATCTTTGCTCACAGAGTGTTTTTCCATTTAAATGGGTCATGCAGGACTGTGCTCTCTGCCCCTTATTCGACTCCAAGATCATGCTCAAAGGCGAGCGGGGTTAGCCTACTTTTTTGGAGCCTATTATAGTCTGGGCTCCCTTTTGCGATTTTGCACTTGACTATTTTCATCGTTTTCTTATCCTTCAACGTCCCCCAGCTCCCTTCTTTGCCCTCTCTATCCCATACAGCAGTGCATATTATCAGTGTTGGTGGCTTCCTCCGGACTCTAAGCTTGGTGAGACACAGTTGGGAGTTGGCATCTGAACTTGCCAAACTAGCGCCATGCAGTCTGGGTGATGATTCCAGTCTAGTTGCAGCCTATTTTGGGATCTGCTCATTGCATTTCTCAGACCATCTTTGTGTATTGCGAGTAAACCATTCACACAGAGGCCTTGAATTTGGGTGGACGTTTTTTGTTTGACTAGGTTTTATTTTCCATTTGAGGACTATGCCAATTTATTGTTTAAAAAAAATCCTTTTGGACTGAAGGCCTTGCATCTTCCGTTCCTGAGGAGGTCCCACTCGTGCCTAATGGCTGCTTATTCTTAGCCTCTGACACGTTTGTCTGAAAGATATTGGCCAATCACTGTATGATTTTCTGCACGCTGGCTCTGGCACACAACATAGAAGATCCCTCAAATCAGATAGATTGGTCATCAATCTGACTTGAGGGATCTAAATCTTTGGCTTGAGGTGAGGTGTCTCAAATCTAGGAGCTAGTATGTTTTACTGTCTGCTGTGGTACCCCCTTTTAGGCGCACCACCCCACCTCCTCTATCCAGGTGCCAGAAAACCCCTCCACATCCCCTGACCAGTTGCCCATGGCCCAGGTAAGAACATATCTACTGTGGTACCCCAGTTGGATCTGTGCCCTCAGTCACATAATCTGATGTATCCTACCCACAGGTTAGACACCATGCCACAAACTGGCCACATCAGAGCCGCACGCTGGCACAACAGCAGGCCTGACAAGTTCCACCACACCCTAACTCTGCCATCCTGAACGCACAGCCATTCATCCCAGCCTTCCACCTTCCATCCGCTTCAACCTCCAAATACATCTTTCTCCGCTCAAATAAGAGCAGCAAAATGGAGAGCGGGAGCAGAAAACATTGACCCCTAGAATATTCCAGACCGCACAGCGATCAAGGTAAAGCAACCTTCTCACCCCACGTTAACTACTCACCTGAATGCTGTGCTCACACCTCGCCAGTGCAACATAGCACTCACGCTTCCCTTCTCTTAGCGCAGCAAGAGCAGCCCTGGCCAAAACCCCAACCTCCCCCACACCCCATGGGGTGACGAATGACGAAGACCACGCCAGGCCCCTCCTAGCTTCCCCCATTTTCCTACACAGATCCCAAACCCTGCCACCTCACTAGAGGGCCCAATATATTAATCAATACCATGAGCATATCAAGTTCACTATCGAAATTGGAGAACCAGATCTACATTTTGTGGATGTATTGATTACATGTACACAGGGAGTTTTGAGCACAAGCACCTACAGAAAACCCACAGATGTGAACAATGGTTTATAGTGACTTTTTCGAATGCCATATTTTCGAAATGCCATTTTGTCAGCACAAAATTGCCTGGAAAAACAATTTCTAATGTTTTTTTTAATTTTATATTTGAAACGGGGGGTTTCCCTCACCCCCGTTTTCTTTTATTAACACTTTTTTACTTACAAAAAAACAAAATAAAAATAATACATTTGAAAAAAAATTCTCCAAATTGTTTTAGACAAAATGGTATTTTGAAAATATGTTTTCGAAAATATAACCGAATACTGTGAACAATACGCTTCATTTTAATAGCTTTCACCAAAGCACTTTAACGAGCGTTTGCCTTACAGCCAATTCCTTAGGCTGAAGGGAACAGTTTCCAACACTGACACATTACAAGATGAATATGATTTAATGACTAAAAGATTCCTAGAACGGTGATACCCAGCAGAGACAATCAATATAGCAGTGACCAGAGTGGAGTCACAGCAAAGACAGGATCTGCTTAAGCCAAAACCCAAGGAAGAAATGAACAGATTGATGCACACCCTGAGATAGTCAGCTCAGAGTTATCAAGTAGCCAAGGTGGGGAGAAATAATTGGGATTTGGTTAAACTGGACCCTTATCTGAACAGGTTATTCCCGGAACCTCCCATGATTGCGTATAAAAGAGGAAGGAACATCAGGGACTCTTTGATTGAAGCAGAAAACCTAAAAAGTCAGTTCAGAAAACCTTACATAAACCTAAAATAGGTACATTCCTCTGCAAGTTGCCAACATTTCTCAAATATTCTGAAGGGCAATCACATCAGACATCTCAATACGGGCAAAAAGATTCCACTTAAGAATTTTGCCACATGTGACGGCAATAATGTGACTTATGCTCTGAAATGCCCTTTTGATGGATACTATGTGGGCCAAACCATCATGAAAGTGAAGGAGAGATGGACAGAACATAAGTCGAACATAAGGACAGGCAACATTCGATCACCAATATGCAGACACTCATGAAAAAGGCATATTATCGCACAGACGAAATGCATAGTTCATGAGATTGTACACTCTGCACCAAGAGGCGGACATGCCAGCAAACTGTTAGCACAAAGGGAACTTTATTGGATTCATCAATTGGACCCTATAGCACCATCAGGGATGAATGAAGATTACTACCTGGGTCCCCTTTTATAGGACATTTTGCACTCAATTTACCGCATCCTAGGGTTCCCCACATTTTCCACACTGAGGTTTCGCAAATATTAGGATCTGGTTCCCATACTGTGGGACTCTGGGTCAAAAAAACTAGCCCCCCTCCCTTTTTTTGATGGTATACTCAAGACGTCCACCATCACCAATATTGAACACTATGTACAGCATACTGCAGAGACAGATTGTACGCTCATACGAGTTAGCAATGACGCCAAAACATAACAGCAATTGTATTATGTAGATCATGTTAATGCCGGAGAGTTGGGTAAGTTGCACACTCGAAAGAGGTAGCAGACTTATAGGCATAACCACGTAAAGTGAGTGAATGTTATATTGAGTCCTTTTTATTGGTTTCCCATCTTTGATAATAGGAGAGTACTAGATAATAGGGTTGCTATAGTTGTCGATACCTAGATTAGCACCCCAATATGACAATGATCAGATATAACCACTCCGGGTATTCTCCCCTAATTAGGTAACGCAATATTCTCCCGGTATATCCAGAGTTAAATCAGTGGACATTTTGTCCTTATTTTACTGACTCATTATTTCTTTGATTATGGATTTTGGACACCCTTTTTGGGTTACAACAGACAGTTGCTTAACAACCTAATATTAGTTTTTACTGAGAACCAATGGGTTCAAGCTACCGGAGCGCAGCATTACTATCAAAAAGATGAACAGGTCGAAATTGAGATATCCTGTGTGTTCATTATATGAATACTGCCACTCTTCTTTACTTAACACATGAACCACTGGTCATACTAGGTCTCTGAACCTATACGGAGCGCTACGCAATACGTACAAACTTAGTTTACATAAGTGATGTCATAGTTATCATAACGTGATGACATCACGTGCTAGCACGTTTTGTTTATAAACCGGCCATTTAGGACATACCGAACACGGTACTGGTGTAGAATAGGTTTCCAGAAATTAGATATCAGGCACAAATCCCCCTTTGTTAAATTTGTAAACTAGATCGAGGGATAAGGTACATAGGACAGCTTACCTTCTATAGACTTAAATAAATATATTCATTCATTACTTTAGCGGACCGAGCGCTGGAGCCCTGCTGATTTTCAGTTCCACTTACTGTCTATTCTGTGAAATTTGCTGGAAGATTGTCCGATTAGATGGTGAGTCCATTTATAGTTGTGGTTATAGAATTAATACATGAAAAATGCATCTACATAAAATTTAATAATAAACAAACAGTTTATACTACATTGGATTACTGACTGGCATTAATTTCTGGGATCGCACATATTACATGTACCAACACAAGAAAAAATTAGGTTTATTATTGTTTCAGCCACAATAAAGGCACTTGGAGTGCAGATCCCAGTACTAAATAAAATTACCAGCACCAAAGATTTGCCTCAAGAGAGGATTAAAAGCCGACAAGGGCTGAAAAATCAAGCAAAACAACTTTCCATAAATCATTTGGCGATTAGCCTAAGATAGGGTGCAGGGGACGGGAGTTACCCATCTTGGGAACTCATTTGTTTTCATATATGTAACCTTGTCCATGTGCCAGGATAGTCCTTTCTCCTCTGCACCTCGATTTACCTTAATTCATCAAGTTGAATGTTCTTAGTGCTGTTCTAGTAATTGAATCTCCATAACATAGGGTGTGCTTGGTGCTTGTTCAAGTTACCCTTTGAGGAATATACTATGTTATTGTTTTAAAAAAATCTTATTGGACTGAAGGACTTACATCTTCCATTCCTGAAGTGGATCCCACTCGTGCCTAATGGCTGCTTATTCGTAGCCTAACACGCTTGCCTAAAAGATATTGGCCAATGACGGTTTGATTTTCTGCATGCGAGCTCTGGCACACGACATATAAGCCATATTCTAGCAAGTTTTATATTTCAATAATCACTACTTTGGCCTGGGGAGCAGTCCTAATATTGTTCATAGCAGATCCTTCAAATCCGATAGATTTGTCATCAACCTGATTTGAGGGATCTAAACTTTTGGCTTCAGGTGAGCTGTCCCAGATCTAGGAGCTACTACATTTTACTGTCTGGTGTGGTACCCCCTTTTACGTACACCACCCCTCTCCCTCTATCCAGGTCCCCCAAAACCCCTCAACACCCCCTGACTAGTTGCCCATGGCCAGGTGAGTACACATCTAGTGTGGTACCCCAGTTGGATATGTCCCCTCTACTCCGTCACATGATCTGATGTATCCTTCCCACAGGTTAGACACCATGCCATAAACTGGCCAAATCAGAGCTGCACACTGGTACACAGCACGCCTGACGAGTCTCACCACACCCTAACTCAGCCATCCTCAAACACCCTCCAAATAGATCTTGCTCTGCTCAAACAAGAGGGCAAAATGGAGAACGGGAGCAGAAAACATTGACCTCCGGAATATTCTAGACTGCCCAGGGACCAAGGTGAACCAACCTTCTCACCCGACCCTCATGCTAACTACTCACGTGCACCCTGTGCTCGCACCTCGCCAAAGCAACATAGCACCTACATGTCCCTTCTCTTGGTGCAGCAAGAGCAGCCCTGGCCAAAACCCCAACCTCCCCCACTCTCACCCACACCCCATGGGCCGCCTGAAAGTCAAGGAAAGGCCCAGATCAAGACAACGCCATGCCCTTCCTAGCTTCTCCCATTCTCCTACACAGATCCCAAACCCTGCCACCTCACTAGAGGGCCCAAACCTCCCCACCGGCACCCAACCCGGTCCTAGCCCTATCCCCCTCTTCACCCACCCCCCCTCACCCCAACTTCAATTCTCCACACCCCTTTGCCCTTACGCACCCTGACAAACCCTATTCCCTAACGCCCTCCCCCGGTCTGGCTCTCTCCCAACTCCTGACCACCCCCCTCCTCCTCCACTCCCGCTCCCCCCACCATTCCCTAACCACCCCATCCAGCACTTGCAAACATGCCCCAACCAACTCTCCAAACACACCCACCGATACTGGAGGTCACACCCTCGATGTGATCTTCACCACTGCAAACATACCCATGGCCCCTATCATGGACTGATCCCTCAGCAATATTCTTCTTTGTACCACTGACCACCACAGCTCGCAACCAAGGTCACGCCCCACCTCCACCAAACCCCACATCTCTCATTCCGCTATGGAATAAAGTCATTATCACCCCAGATGTTGCCAACTCTCTCCTCTCCTCTCTCCCAACACTATCCCTCCAGGAAGGGCCACCCACCTTCAAACTCTTCGACCTCTGGCTCTCGAAAGCCCTTAGACCCCTAACCCCAACAAAACGGTTCTCTCAGAGATCAGTACCCACACCCAGGTGGTACACCACCATCAAATCCCTAAAAACCCTCCAGTACCAGCTGGAATAGACCTGGTGAAGCACCCATACGACCCAGAACAAAACTGCCCTAGCAAGACTAAAAGGAGCACACAGACTAAAAATCAGAAAAACCAAGAAAGCATTCTATGGGAACAGAATCATAAACTCTCGGAACCCGAGCAAGGAACTGCATAGAATAATTTCCAAAATTCAACTCCCGGCCTGCTCGAACCCTCCACCCATCTCCCAATCCCTATGTGACGCCTTATCAGAACACTTCCACAATGTCGCTAACGACAGACACTCCGCCATCATCTCTAAATTGGAACACATGACCCTACTCCCTACCCACCCACAGCCCAACCCCTGTCGAAACCCCCCTTTGATACAAACATTCACCTCTTTCACTCCAAACACACACCAGGATTTCCTTTCGCTCCTAGCTAAAGCCGCCCATCTTGCTCCCTTGAGGAACCCTCCCCGCCCACCCTCCTCAAAATCATCCTAACCTCAACCTGAGCAGGCAACAATGCATGCTCAATCCTCAACCAATTCCTGATATCTGCAACTTTACGGGAAGCCCTAAAAACCTCCTACATCAAAACACCTCTTCAAAAATCCTAGACTCCATCCCTTCCCCAGAACTACTGGCCTATCTCCAACACCCACTTCATGGCCAAACTCATACAAGCAGCTTGGCCTTTTCACTGAAGCCAACAGCCTTCTTGACCCTGTGCAATCTGGCTTCAGACCGCTCAGAGGAACAGAATCCTCCCTAGTGTCCGTCTGGGATGACCTAAAATGAATAGCTGATGCAGAAGGCTGCCCTGTACTCCTACTTCTTGACTTCTGTGCTGCCTTCGATACCATCGATCACACCATCTTCCTAGACAGGTTACACTCATTAGTAATCAAAGACACAGGCCTCTCTTGAATCTCCTCTTTCATCTCTAATCGTTCACAAATCATGCGCCTACACCCATTCACCTTCACCTCACGACCAGTAACAAAACGGGTCCTACAAGGAGCATCCCCATCTCCCCTGCTCTTATAAACTCTCTGCCCGCATTCATCCACTCCTACAATCTTACCTGCTACAACTATGCAGACAACACGCATATCATACTTAAAATCCCAAAATCGCCAGGCCCCAACCATCCAGATCTGTAATTAAGCCTCTCTATTGACTACTGGATGACTACCAACCACCTCCTCCTCACTGAAATCCTAGGCCCTCATTGCGACCCTGGCGCTAAGTGAAAAACGATGGCGGTAAATTTTTACCGCCATCGTTTTCCGCTCGGTCCGATCATGACCCGTGACCGTTAACTACGATGCCATTAGCGGCATCGTAGTTAACGCTTCCGCTAACTGCACCAAGGACGCGTGCACGCGCCCTCCCACACCGTAATTACCGGCATGGTGCAAAGGTACACGAATGCCGACCCAAGCGGACATGCACCTAACGCCATCACCCAGCCCGTTAAGTACCTTACCGCCATGGTGCTAATTACGCCATCGCGAACCAACCATAAAGGGCCTTGTGCAGTGAATCCAGCTGCCACAGGTGCACAGAATCAGCACAGGTGGAGGCAATACAGACTCAGGAAGTAGAAAAAGAGCACACCCAACCCCTTCCCAGACCCAGTCACACTCCACAATGATACCAATAGGACTAGCAATGTTGGGGCTGGAGGACCTGATAGCAATGCAAGTGCTACAACTTCAACTACAACAACAACAGGCTGCACAGAGGAGATGCAGGAGGAGAAGGAGGGCAAGGCAGGGCCAGCAAGCCCCACCAGCACAGCCAGTGGCACCACGCAGGCAGCCCCCAATCCCACGCATCAGAGCCAGTTCATTCAACCTCACCGCTGAGCAGATCCACACCCTGTACCGACTGGACCGGGACACCATCACCACCATTGTGGACATGATACACAACGACATTGCATGATTGAAACCCCCACCGCCATCCCCCCCTACTGAAGGTAGTGTCCGTGCTCCACTTCCTGGCCACAGGCACCTACCAGCACACAGTGGGGCACTTGCATGGCATATCACAACCATTATTCTCACGTACACTGATCCAAGTGCTCGATGCCCTCCTCAAGCACACAGACGACAACATCTCATTGCCACCGTCTGCCCAGGAGATTGCTAACACCAAAGTGGGTTTCCATGCACTAGCTGGCATACCTGGTTGCATTGGTGCCATCGACTACACCCATGTGGAATTGGTGGTCCCACATGCCATGGAGGTAGCATACCGCAACCGTAAACTATTTCACTCAATCAACGTGCAAATGGTCTGTGACTCCAACAGGATCTTCACACATTGTTGTGCCCGATTCCCCGGATCAACCCATGATTCAATGGTCCTGAGGAACTCCACAATACCACGCTACATGGAGCGACATGCAGCCCAAGATCCTGGCTTCTCGGTGAGTCTAATGTCATGAGCATGGAAATGTGAAGTGGGTAGGTGATCGACGTACCAATGCATACTTCACCTGGCAGAAAGGGGGGGGAATGATGCATACTTCACCTGGCAGAAAGGGGGGGATGATGCATACTTCACCTGGCAGAAAGGGGGGGGAATGATGCATACTTCACCTGGCAGAAAGGGGGGGGGGGTGATGCATACTTCTCCTGGCAGAAAGGGGTTGGATGATGCATACTTCACCTGGCAGAAAGGGGGGGATGATGCATACTTCACCTGGCAGAAAGGGGGGGCACCTGGCAGAAAGGGGGGGAATGATGCATACTTCACCTGGCAGAAAGGGGGGGGGAATGATGCATACTTCACCTGGCAGAAAGGGGGGGGGGATGATGCATACTTCACCTGGCAGAAAGGGGGGGGGGTGATGCATACTTCACCTGGCAGAAAGGGGAGGGGGGAATGATGCATACTTCACCTGGCAGAAAGGGGGGGGGGGGGGTAATGCATACTTCACCTGGCAGAAAGGGAGGGGAATGATGCATACTTCACCTGGCTGCGACTAGCAGTAGCCAGATCATACCTGAGGCAGCACTTACGTCATCTGACAACTGTATACATGATGCCTGACCTAAGCAGCCCTAACATGGGAATGAAGGTGTCTCCCAACCATGACACAACCATCTGCAAGTGCATTGTACAAAATGTGACCACATTGACTCCAACGAAAAGCACCTACATGCACATCACCAAACACCATCAACTGAAAGGCCTGTCCCCCATAACTGCGCACAAAGGAGGCACATGACGGACAGGAACATCAATACAGCACAACACAGACAGCAAGGCCCACAAACTGTCCCTATTGACATCAGTATTGTTCACTGGGGTCATAATGAGGCAGACAGCAATGTTGCAATCATGTGAGCGTTGACCTCACAGGACAAGTGCCAGGTCACCTAAAGAAACGGCCTGAACGGACACAGTGGATGGGCACTCGCAAGGCACCTGTCCCCCCTGCATTGTGTCTTGGCATGCAAAACTGTACATGAGAGCCATTAACATACACCGGTTGCATAGTGTGAATCCATTAGCGCAACTAAAAGTGGTGCAAAGTAACAGTTGAATGCAAGGCATGGTGGCACGTTATGTACAGAAATCAATCTCATCCCTGACACATACATTGTTGCCCACTTACAGGTGATGCAAGCTATCCCCTGAAGAGGTGGCTCCTTACACCAGTCCGGAACCCACAGAACCAGCATGAGGAGGACTTCAACCGTGCCCATGCACGTAACGGTGTGGTGATTGAGCAGGTATTCGGCCTACTGAAGGCACGTTTCCGCTGCCTCAGCAGGTCTGGCGTGGCACTCCTGTACCGCCATGAGAAGGTTGCGAAGATCGTCATGGCATGTGTCATGCTACACAATATGTGCGTCAGACGAAATGTGCCCCTGCCCCCTGACGCAGAACTGCAACCACCTGACGATGAGGATGATGAGGGTGGGGATGGGGCAGCACCTCAAGGAGGCAGCGATGCACAGGAGGGGCGTGAAATGCATCAGAATCTCATTGACCAATGCTTCTAGCACACACGGCGTGTGAGTGTAACATGGAGACAGCACTTGGGGCACTGTGTGTGTCTGGGACATGCACACTGTGGACTGTACAACAATAAAGCACACATACGCAATGAGCAATGTCCACACATTTGATTTGTGCTAAACGAAAAGTGTATTATGATTGTGAAAAGGTATGACACACCCACTCCCCCCTCCCTCCTGAACACCCCAACACACCCACTCACCCCTCCCCCCTCCCCCTGAACACCCCAACACACCCACTCCCCCCTCCCCCCTGAACACCCCAACACACCCACTCTCCCCTCCCCCTCCCTCCTGAACACCCCAACACACCCACTCCCCCCTCGAATCCCTACAAAGGTGTGAGTGAGTCTGTGCAGCAGTGTGTGATGCAGTAATTCTCCACTGTCCAGCCACTAATGGCAGTCCCCTCCCCTGGCCCCCGGGGCACCCCTGCCCGTGCTGCGCAGGTTCCTCCCTGATCGTCGGATGGGGCTGCTCTGTGCCGAGCTGGTTGACGAGGAGGTTCCTGCATGCACATTTGGACACATGTCCCGAATGGTCTGCACCAGTTCTGAGATTACGTGCTGCACAGCGGCGAGTTCTGTGCAGATGTCCTTCGTGGAGGACTCAATGGCAGCCGTGACTCTGTCTGCACATCTCTCCATTGCATCCTTTGCCCCCCCACACTCTGCAACGTGCTCATTGAGGAGTGAGGATAGTTGCTGCTGCCGGGTGACGATCTCATCCAGGGTCTGTTGATTCCTCTGGCTCAGGACTAATGGCATTGGCATACCCATTGGGCTGCTCACCTCTGGCAGAGGGGATGGGGTGGCTGGCCAATCCTCGTCCTCTAACTGCCCCTGTGTGGCATCCGCATGCAGGCTGCTTAGGGATATGTAGGTGGGCAGTGGGGCTTGCATCCTCAATCTTCTCAATGATCCCAGCTTCACTATCGGAGGAGGCTGCAATGGCAGCGATTTCGCCAAGAGTGCTGCTTGCAGCAGAGCCTGTCCCTTCGGTGGGCACGATTTGTGTAATGTGCGCTGCTGCTGCTGATTCTGTGGTGACAGTTGTGGTGGCTGTCAGTGCCCTGTCCTCTTTCCCTGGCAGGGATTGTGGCTGCTGTGGTGTTTTCATCGGGACGGCAGAGGTGGAGGCTTGCGGTCTTGGCACAGTTGTCCTGGCCCTCTTGGTGGCTGTGGAGGCAGTGGTGTCCTCATCCTGAGGGTCTGAATCTGAGCCTGTGGTGGAGCAAAGGAGGGATAGTGTTATTGATGGGTCAGCGGACATTGGGCCTGCATTGTGACGAGTGGCATCTTATCAGTTAGTACATGCAGCACATTTGAGGCAGGGGCATACAGGTTGTCTGCCTTTTGTGTGGAAGTAGCATGGAGGTATGTGGGTGTCGGCAGTTAGGGTGTGCATGCTGCATGTGTACAGGGTGGAGATCGGATGTGTCTGTGGGCAGTCTCCTGCTGCTGTGTTGCATTTGCACTATGGGGCAACATTGTACTTTACATGATTGGACTTTGGTGAATTTTGCATGGCTCGATTTGAGCCACCTACCTGCATCTCCTGATGTCGGGGCTCCTCTCTCCATCCCTCCTACTCCTTCTATGCTCTCCATTCCAATAGTGGAGGCACAGATTTCCTCCCATGCTTGCAATTTGATGGGTGATTCAGATCCTCCCCCGGTTGCCGTGCCCAGGTTCCTATTCGCCGAGAGGATGCTCCTGATGCGGAGCCTCAGGTCGTCCCACTGCTTTCTACACTGCTGTGCGTTGCGGGGTACGGTTCCCACCGCACTGACCCGCTCTGCCACCAGGGCCCATATGGCCTTCTTCTTGGCAATTGCCGGCCTGGTCATTTGCGTGGAGAAGACCACCGCAGCATTGTCCTGGAGGGTCTCCGCAAGCATGGTGAGTTCCTCACGAGAGAAGCGGTCCTGGCGCTGCCGAATTTCTTCAAGACAAAGTCACCCGCTACCACCCCTAAAGGACTCTAAGATCTGGCACAGCATCTCTCCTAGAAGTCCCACAGTACAACTCCTCCAGACTCAACGGATCCTCTTTTTCCGTCCAAGCAAGGATCATCTGGAACTCCATCTCCCTACCCCTGCACATTTGCAATATTGACCATCACCTGGCATTCAGAAAGGCTCTCAAAACCTGGCTTTTCCCTCCCTACTCTTGAAACCTTCCCCCACTCTACACTCAATAGGCGCACAGAAACGTAGACCCAAACACAAAAAAACTCCTATCTGCCAACACTCCACGGATGCCAGCAGCGTTACACTGTGACAAACTCATGCTTCCCAAGCAACACGCCTATCCGCCATTACCCCACAGATGCCGGCCGCGTTCGCTGAGGCACACTGTAGCAAACTATTGTCCTCCTCAAACGCAACAACAATCCTACACACCAATCCCCCACAGATGCTGGCAGCGTTCACAAAGGCACACCGTAACAAACTATTGTCCTCCTCTCACCCCCGCTCCGTCATCCCTCAGGGCCCTCTCCCACTGCTCAGACTTTCGCTACAGGGAGACCATGAATAGTGAGACCAGCCAGTCGCACTGGACCAAGAAAAAGAACACTGCAGTCGAACTCCACCAAGCCTACAGTACGTATACCTTACACCACATCTGTGGACACAGGCCAGAGGCACAGCCACGCATCCATGCACCCTACAATGCAGATATGGCTATGCTATTCCGGTCTAGCAGCACACGTAGCCATCCACACTGAAAATCCTGACGTACATCAACACCTCTGCCATTAGTATGCAGTGACAACCAACGAAATATAATTTGGTCTAGCTGGGCACACATTGAATCTTCAGCACTAGAACTCTATCCTAAACTACCACCAGCACCCACCCATGTGCCTGACATCCAGGCTGCTTACTGAAGCCTAGCCAGCCCACCTACTAAAGTACTAACCCAGAAAAAATGCCCACAAGTATCTTTATTTAAACTCCTGCACATGGACTGCGGTCACCAAGGGCGTTCCAAAGCACATTGAGGCCATACAAATGGGGAAAGGGCACTATATAAATGATGAATACAATACAATCATTATTTTAAGTCACTAGATCCAACTATGAACCTCACATCACTGAACCCACAATACCCATTAGTGAACCAGCCTTCATTGGGACAACCTTAACGTATGGCTCTTGAAGTGTCAGGCTCACCCACTCTTCCCTACTCCTGTTTTCCTTTTGTGGTTCCACCATTCACCTTTACAGACCCAACTCTTGCTGCGATTACTTCCGACAGTTGGATTGGCAGTCTCAGATTAATTCTCCAGAGGATAGTCAGGGTACCTCTAAAAACATAAACTGGCAAATAAGATTTCATGCTAAGCCACACCGCAGCACATCTTGAGGCCATCACATGATCTAATTCTAGTACCACCTTCCAAGTACTGGAATATGACATCACTGGAAAATGCTTTTCACAAATGCTTTTCACAAGTTGTTCTATTTTCGCTGTTACTATTCATCGAGTGTTTTGTCTGATTGACTTACAGTTCCAACACTTGAACCCCCATTACTAAAATGGCATGCCATTTCCCTCAACCCCATTGTCTGTTTCCAATTGTTAGTCCGTCTGGTTCCTGTCCTTACCCCACTTTTGCTGTACTCACTTTTTTCCTTTTTTCTTTCCTCCACAGACGAAGATCTGGTTACATCGGAGAGGGTGCACAGGGAAGAGGAGAGAGCAGCATTTGCCACTTTTCCGCCCTAGACCCTGCACGGTATGACTAATATGGTGGTGATGGGCACAGTAGGAAAGTTTTCAACATAACATACTACAGTGTGATGTAGCATTTATTAGAATCAAATATACAGGTGTTCAGCAGACTATTTGGCTGACACCAGGCCAGTTCTTTGAAAAATAAAATGCGAAGAAGACCATGGGCCTCATTACAAGTCCGGCAATAGCCGTTCCTGGAAGTCAGGGCCGGAAAATTGTTAATCCCCCATTCCCATAGGCATCAATGGGACGACGGGCATGATGGATGCACCAGCAACGTTAATTACGGTGCCAGTGCTTCCGTGAAAGTCTGCCGGCGGCTGACGTCCCGCCCGCCAGTTCAGACCTGGAGAGCGGGACTGAAGCCGCCCGCAGACTTGTGTGTCGGTCCGGTAACAATGGTGCCGGTAGGCTTACCGCCACCCTTGTTACTGGACTGGCACACTCCTAATGAGGCCCCAAGTGCAGGTTGCATAAAGAGGTAATCCTTGTCTCCGCACTTACTAAGGGAGTTGGCACAGTACAGGACCAATTTGTCAGAGTAGTTTGCACTGGCCATCCTTAGTTCAAGGGATGATGTGAGGAATATTAGTTTAAGAGCTGGGGTTCCTTTGGATGGTTCAGATATATAGTTTGCTGGTCATTTAGCAAGACTTCTTTTTATTAAGGTGTTCAAGTCTTAATTGAGGGCCAGAGTGAGAGTAAGCATGGGCTTGAGTGCTAAAACCTTACCTCGTTTTTTGTTCACTCTGTTGTCCCGAAGTATGAGTACCCAAAAGGGCCAGATCAGTAACAATGGAGTCAGAATCTGCAGATCGCCAAAACGGGGTCGTCAATATCTTGGATGATGAATACTTCTGTATGGTATTTTCTGGCAGTATAGTGTGAATTAGACTGGGGTTGGACTGGTGATTGGATTTTGGGGGACCAGAAAATAGAACCAAAAATGCACTAGTCTCAAAATATGTGTCCTCAACCTTTCTGCTACAATGTTTACCTGCCACGGGAAATACAATGGACCAAATAATAACATTAAAATTGAGAACTGCATCTAATGCCAATGATTACATCCTTTGGAAATCCTTCCGATTATCAACAGCCATAAATGATTCCCAAAACTAAGGTGAGAGTTTACCCAAGTAATTTCATTTGCATATTTTTTTAGACATGCAAGCATATGGATGGTGGCGATGACGGCTCAAGATGAGACCAGACTTCTGGAAAAGCGGCTGGAGACATATTGGGGAAAATAGCACATACCAGCAAGAGCAAAAGCAGTGAGAAGCAAAAGCAGCAAACTGTTCAAAGACCAACAGAGAGACGATTTTGGTAAAGCAGCAGAAAGCATAGCAACATAGAGATGTTCAGATGAGATTATATCACACTAAAGAAAAATTCTTTTGGCGAACAAACAAAGAAAAAAAACAAATGTAGAGTAGACTATTTCCAGAATGAGGAATCAATTATTTCTTGTGGATGAACCAAACAATTAGCAAATGAACGAGCAAACTGTTTCATGTGAAAAAAATAACATGTCACTTTCAGGAAAAAAAGCAGTTTCTTGTTAATGAATAAATCTAAATGAAAAAAACACATCTTTGGAAACAGACATGGATGAGAAAACAAAGAGCAAACTGAACAGTTTCCTGTGGAACAACCAACCAAAGAACAAAAATATAAGTCACTTCCTGTTGAGGAATACATGTATTGCAGAAAGTAGAAAAACAACGTGTCAGGTAGTAAAAATACAACTAGGTTTTAAAGCATACATTAGAAATGAATAAATATGAGAGCAAGCAGTTTCCTGTGGAAGAACAAACCAATCTGAGAACGAATAATATATAGTAACTTTATTAACACCATGAGGAATCCAAAGTCCATCAACTGGCTAGGACCATTATGCCAGCACTCAAACAGAACACACTTCTGAAACTATTTTGTATCAACTGACTTTATTTCTCAATATTATCTTGTATTACTTACTACATGGCTATGTCAATAAATTGTTTTTAACGCACAATTACTTTTAAAAAAAGCCAAAAAAGCTGGAGCTGTGGTAAGGGTTATACAAGCAGTAAAACAAAACTCCATTTTATAAATAATGAGAAATAAATTAGGCCTAGAATACACAACTAATTATACATGAAAGGGTGTGTGCACGCACGCTGTAATAACCGCGTGCCATGCCAAAGCTCAGTGCCTTTCAGCCAATGCAAAATGAGGATTATCTCAGTACACACGTACACTGCCTGCAGCATTGCACTTTTTACCCAATATTCACCTCCACTCCCAAAAACAGGCATATATTTGCCCTGGAATATATTTACACTTGTTTGGAATGTCTGGTAGTCAGCTGGAAGGCACCCATAATCTCTTTTCCGAGCACACTTAGCAAACAGGGTTTAGAATTTTAGGACTAAAACCTGATCAGCCAAAAGAGATAGCAAAGGCTGAAAGTTACGGATATACCAGTAGATATGAAAACCAAATGGCCTCCTACTTTTCTGGTTTCAAAGTCACTCTTTGGCAAGCACTGAGGCTCGTATCATGCTTCTCTCTCTTTAATGTCAGAGAACCGCATCCTTGAACAAACACTAAAAACTTTCAAACTTGACTACATTTCCCTGGAACCCCCATAGAAATTAGTCGTTTAACAAAACACGTGACCACTTCCCCCAATCACAGTCCACTCGAGCAGATAAGGTCCCTTAAACTGGATACAATTTCCTCTTTCTTTGCTGCTTGGAGATCAGATGAGTACTTTTCTTAATTTAATATTTGGCTGATGTACTGAGGTTTGTGCGATTAGAAGTGTGCAAGCATAAAAGAGCACACATCCGTTAACAACAAGTGCAGTGCGGTTGCTCTCCTGACACGAGTGACCTCCTCTGGGAGAAGCGACTGCAGAGAACAGGAAGTCGACGTGCAGACTCTCACAGTTTTCTCAGAAACCTTTGAGAGTTGCGCAGAGCGGCCACAACAAAGATAGTAGCCAGCTAGAACACTTGCCTATTCTGCATGGGAAACTAAACTAGTGGCAAATTGGAGACAGTGAAGATTTCTCTCCCATATCATCAGCCCACCTGCTCAGCGATGCCAAGTTTAGCCACAAGGGGGAGTTTGCCAGCGATTCCAGCTCAGAAAAAGTTCCAACATTCTAAAAGCACATTATCCACTGGTATTTAGGGGCATTCTCAGGATTTGAGATGTGTGTGAGGGTGATCAAATGGTTTCATTCGAATGACTTAGAGAAATGTTCGGGCTAGGGGGCAGAGAACGTAACCAATACAGAGACTTGAAGCGTCTTCTAGCTGAATGGCAGGGAATGCTAGGAAACCCCATGCGAGAGAGAACTGCGGTCTGTAATGTTATCCATTCGTTTCCATGCGCAGTATCAACGTACATGAAACCGATGTCGATGGACAACTCGCATGTGGAAGCATGGGAGAAGATACATCAGCCCTGGGTGGAAGAACTAGGTATGGATATTCCTTATGTGGAATGGGACAATCTGCTACGTTTAGGCACGCAGTCAAACATGAATCTGAGCCTAAGATATATAAGGCAAAGAATCCTTTGTAGATTATACTGGACCCCTGCACGGATGGCCAGACTAGGGTTGTCCAATGAAAATACCTTTGGGGCTGTGGTTTTAGTAGGGGCACCTTATAACATTTGCTATGGTCATGCCCAAGGGTGACTACCTTCTGGAGTGAGGTCTTGTGTAGATTAGATCTAGTGCTGGGGAACACACTTCAAAGAACGTTTTACTCAACAATTCTGTTATCAAACAAAGAGAGCGATGAGATGGCCAGTATGAATAATGAATGGATAAGCAGGGCACTCATAGTGGCGGCAAAGCAGATATTGAAAGTGTGGAAGTCAAGGAAAAATCTGTGCGTGGAAGATTGGTTGACAGATGTTCGTACTGTATCTGACTATGAAAGAGTAATGCTAAAGAAGCAAAAGCGTGAGGCACATTATTTCAAAATTGCTGAGTACATAATAGATTGAATGGAATAGGAGGGAGTTCACTGGAATCTTCTATTGAGTGTTGTGTGTTTCAGTTTGTCAGTGTTGTATTGTCCGATGTTGTTAAATGTCTGAGATACGGTTGTAAAATAGAGGTTTGTAGTAGTTAGTTAAGGATTAAATTTACAGTTTAGTACTATTGGAATTAAATATCTGGTTACTGTACATATTTTGTTATTCAAATGCATGCCTCTAATGCTGTTAATATGTTGGTGTTGTTTCTTTTTATGTTTGACTTGTGTTTTAAATGACACAGATGATAAAAAAATAAAATTAAAAAAGAAAAGAAAAGGGAATTGTTGTTCAGATAAAGGACTAAGGTCCTATTGAAGAAAGGCTGCGAAAACAGCAGGTTTTCTTCATAAGACGGGTCAGTAGGGACTTAAGGCAAAGCCCTTCAGCTTCACAGTGTTACTGTGACAAGACGGGTGATCAGGAGCCCAAGCTCTAGTGCTGCAGCCCCACGCTTAAGTATAAGCCATATCTGAATCTGAGGCATCAGATGAATCCCAAAGATACGTAAATAGGGATCTCTATGGATGAAACAGTTTGCAGAACAATCAGCGTAGGGCTGAAGCCCATGAAAGAGAAGCTATTGCAGTGGAGGCGTGGCTGTCTACTATAGCAGAAGGCAGTTGTAAAAAGAGGCACAAGGGAGTGCGTAAAGAGAAGGGCGTTGACAAGGCCTCAACAAACGCAGCCAAAGCAAAGAAAAGTGCCTGAGAAGCTGAAAGAGACAGAGCAAGACACGTTCAAGAAGGTAAAAAAGGAGTTTCTGGGAGAGGAGCACAACTATATTAAGAAAGGAAAGAGAGTGAACGTAACCGCCTCATCCTCGTCAGAGAGAGGACGCAGAGGGGTCCTCTTCTGAGCATAGCGATACTCTGTCATCAGAAGGAAGCAAAAATGGCGGTCAGGTCACAGATGGAGAATTCGCCACAGAAGCACAGATACATCCCAGGTCGTCTGTTTGGAGCCATCGGCAAAAATAGCTAAATACTTGGGGAAGTGCTCGGGGGCGCTTCTAGGAAAAGAAGTTTGGAACAAACAAAAAGCAGAATGTCCTACACCTCATCTGGCTAAACAAAGGGTGTCAATGCTAATATTAGACCCCAGGATGGTAACATTCATCACCAAGTATGGAAGGGATCCTAAGCAAGATCTAGATAGATACTGGAGGGGATGTCATGATAAGTTATTAGACCTAGCGGGTCCTCTAGCCAAAATAATGGAAATGGCCCAGAAAGCCAAAGAGCATGGGATCTCCATAGACCCAAATGCTCTCATGGCATTAACTCAGAGGGACATATGTATGCTAGGAAATGCAAACCGTGTTATCTTGGTGGAGAGATGCAGGAGCATACTAATCAAGATGGATTCACAGTTAGCTGACTTAGCCATGTTAGAACCAGGCAGAAAAGCAGGCGGTTTCCTTTTTGGTCATACGTTTGTCAAGGAAATTAACAGAATTGTAAATGCATATACAGTGCTAGATAAAGAGCGGCTGTCAATGAAGAGAGTGTTCAACACCAAAGTTTTCAACAGGGCTGGTTGAGGTTGGGGCAGCTTGACCAGCCGCTTTCCCAATCAAAGGTTCCACTGAGGGTATGGAGGAAATAGCAGAAGTTCAGATTGGAACACACATCCTTCCTTCCCTTCCTGCAGAAGAGGCGGAAGGAGTAGAGGCTTGGGAGGTCAAAAGCAACTGCCTGCTCCTACAGGTGAGTAAGTGGTGCAGGGGTCAATTGGGGGTAGAGTAGCAGTATGCGTAGAAAAGTGGTGCAAACTCTAAACAGATGCGTGGGTATTCAGACAGTGCAAGGTTTTCAGCTAGAATTTTTCAGAGCACCTTTTCAAGCGCATCCTTCTCCTCCAATCAGATTTGCAGTGCAAGAAAAGAAGTTAATGGATGTAGAATTGAGAGAGCTGGTCGCAATGAACTCCATTACGCCAGTAGCTCCTCGGGAAGACAGCTTTATCAGCAACGTCTTCCTAGTTCGGAGAAAGGAAAAGATCAGGCCGGTAATACATTTGAAAGAACTCAATGTACATCTGGTTTACAGGCACTTCAAGATGGGTGGCATTCACCTCCTCAGAGACCTATTGCAGAAAGGAGACTGGCTAGCTCGAAGGGACCTCAAATATGGATATTTAGCGGCTTCCGATCCTCCCCCACAGGCGGTTCCTGCGGTTTATCTGGGCAGGACAGACCTGGGAATTTTCCAGTATGCCCGTTGGTCTGTCCTCAGCCCCATGGTGATTCACAAAGCTTCTGAAGCCAGAGCGGCCAAGCTCTGCGAACAGGGCACAAGAATGATAATTTATCTAGACAATATGAACCCGATGTCGCAAGATAGATAACGCTTGATGACACAGGTTCAGCTGATGGTGTCTCTTTTGCAGGACCTCGGGTTACTGATAAATTGGGAAAAGTCAGATCTAGTGCCAGCTGACAGGATGGAATTCTTAGGGTTCCAGCTGGACACGGGAGCAGTGTCGCTCAGCCTTTCAGCACACAAAATGCAGTTGATCCGGAAAGAGATCAAGATTATCTTAATGAGTGAGACTACCTCCCTCAGGTAGCTAACAAGACTAGTGGACCTGTTGGCTTCCTCAATCCAAACAATATTTCCACATTTGTTGCATTATCAAGCCCTACAAAGGCTCAAGATACAACATTTACACAGAGGGCTGGGGTGTGATCATTCAACAATGCCTGGACAGAAATGCACTGGTGGTTGGATCACATGGTGGCCTGGAATGGGAGAGCAATCTTCGGGAGTCTACTGGATTCTGTGATGGAATCGGATGCCAGCAGATCAGACTGGGAAGCCCTATGCAGTGAGATGACCACCGACGGCAGATGGATGCCTGACGAACTCCAGATGCACATCAATTGTCTGGAGCTTCTACCAGGTTAGTTTGCTATCAAAACGCTGGCTCTGCACCGGTGAAATTATGTGTCCTTCATTGAATGGTCAACAGCTGGGCGTTGAGGTATATAAATCACCTAGGTGGCACAAGGTCGAGACTCCTAGTGGGACTAGCCAAGAATGTTTGCCATTTCTGTATGGAGAAGAATATTTCAGTGACAGCAGAGTACCTGCTTGGGCTAGTCAACACAGTGGCGGACTACTCAAGGTTCCTAAGAGATGCCAGCGATTGGAAGCTGCACACTGAGGTCTTCCTGAGGTTGATGAAGATGTGGGGACAGTGCAGCATGGGACTAGTTGCTTCACGGACCTACTGTCAGCGGGAGAGGTATTCTTCAGCTGGAGGCCAGACCCAGAGGCAGCGGCGACCGATCCTTCATGCAACATTGGGAGCCAGGAAAGGAGTATATGTTCCCTCTTTTCACCATGATCACACATACACTAGCCTTTGTGCGCAGACACAAAGCCAGAGTGGTCATTATTACTCCATTTTTGTCAATACAACCATGTTTCCCAGACTTCCTGGAGCTCTCAACAGACATGCCGATTTGACTGCTCCAGATGCAGCAGATCCTACAGAATCTAGCAGGGTGCCTGCACCTGATGGTACTGGATGGGACACTGACCCTATTAGTGTGGATGATTTCCGGGATGCCCGGAGAAAGCCAGGGTATTCAGAAGAAGCTAATTGATTTATTCGGAGCTCCTGCGCCCCGGGAAATGCATGGTCATACACAGCAGCTTGGGATAGTTGGAATAGCTTGTGTGTGGCAAGGAGTACAGATCCTGTAACAGCAGATGTCGTTAACTAACTAATTTCCTAGTAGGACGAGCGGCAGAGAATAAGCCTTCAAAACAGTCAACATATATAGGTCAGCGAACTCAGCGGGACACACTGTGATTGATGGAGCTCCAGTTGGAGAGCATCCCTTCTTAAAGAGGGTGATGAAGGGCATTCGGCTCAAAAAGCCACGAGATCCAAAGTATTCCCTGCTATGGGGCGTTAATAGAATGTTAAGACTATTCCTATTGTGGCAAGATAAAGTAAATGTGTCCAGGAAAACAATGTCAGCGAAGCAGACTATGCTTCTATGCCTGATCTCATGTAAGAGAGTTTCAGAAGTGAGAGCACTAGATATAGTGAATAGGAGTTTTTCTCCAGAAGGAGTTACCTTCTATATTACTAGGACGAAGACGAACACCTCAACCGCGGCTTACCCAGCTTTTCCTGACCAGCCCAAGCTGTGCGTAGTTAAGTGCCTCAAAGTGTATGAGGAGGTAACAGCCGAGCACAAGTCGGCCGGAGAATCTCAATTACTAATAGCGCTTACTAAACCGCATAAGGCAGTGTAATGCACTACTTGGGCGAGATGGGTTAAATGGATCATGCAACAGGCAGGTATAGACACTCAATATTTTGGGGCACAATTGGCTAAAGGAGCTTTGGCCCACAAAGCATTCTTAGCGGGTGCCAGGCTAGAAGATATTATGAAAGCCACAGACTGGTTTTTAAAACATTCTACTTCAAGCCAATAGATCAAGTTGCTTCAATTGTAGTAAGTAAGCTTTAAACAAACATAATACGACCCTCTGTGCTTGTCATAGAATACAGATTTTCCATACTAAAGTTTAGGAAAGTCATACATTTTTTAAAGACATAGGCGCATATTATTTTCCCACCCTCGCAAAAGTGAGGTATTGATGCATGAGATGATCAAAGAACAAAGAGCTGTTTTGGTGTACGAATGAGATTTGTTTAATCAAGATTGTAGAATGTGATATCTTTACAGATATGCTAACGATAGTAATAATGTTTATGACATTGAAGAAACCACCAATTATTTTATTTTTTTATTAATTTGTAATGCGTTTAGCTCATAAGAGCTTTTCACATCAGTGTATTTCATACAATCCATGCATAAATACAATTACATTTTAATTATAAGTATATTGTTCTGGTTTCAGGAACAGAGATGAAATCAGCGTAGCAGAGCTAAATGGTTCGATGTGATGGAAGTTCATGACGTTCTTTTCAATATAATAAAGGACTCAGAGAAAGGTTGCATCAACAAAGAGGAAATGGTTTACGGTTAAGGGACGTTATATGCTTGACTGGACCGTGATTGGGGGAAGTGGTCACGTGTTTTATTGTTAAACAACGCATTTCAATGGGGGTTCCTGGGAAATGTAGTCAAGTTTGAAAGTTTTATGTTTTCTTTCAATTATGCTGTTCTCTGACATTACAGAGAGAGAGGTATAATACCTTGCCTCTGTGTCTTTAATATAATCATGACTTTCCTGAATGTTAGTATGGAAAATCTGTATTCTTAAACATTTGGGCCAGACATCCACACAAAGCCCATTGAAGTGCCACACAATCCTATTGATGCCCATGAGCATTTTAAGCATTGCATTGACAGAAACGTCAGGCTTCTGGTTGGTCAAGTAGTATTACAGGATACAGAAATGCCAGGACAAAGCCCATTTAGTCACTAATGTAGTTTGCGCCCTGCTTGCTCCAAGTGTGCGATAAACCATCATAGTGCAGAGCCCAATATACACTTTCTAGATTTGCTACGCAGCTCAGAGTTTGGGGGCCATTAGTTTGCAAATTGCTTCGCTCACATTCTGGTCTTTGCAGAAGTAGCATTACAAATGGCCTGAATACAATGTGGCTGAGAAACAAAGGGCAACAATAATCAAAACATGTATTTTTCAGCTGAAATTCCTCTACACCTCTATTCAAACTAGGAGTTTTTCTTTCATACTTCGGAGGAGTTAGAAAACGTAATGGAGGCTGCCATTATTCTCCACCTGGTGCTTTGTGTTATGATGTGTCTGGTCAGATTCACATCAGCCAATACCTGTGCTCATGTGTAATATATGTGTAACACTGGCAGCCACTTAACTCTGCAAAAAGAAAGTTTATTAAGGTCTTTATCTTGCAGAGGACAATAAATTACCACAGAAATCAGAAGGAAAGCGATGCGCCAACAAAAACAAGGATCTTGAGTTCCCCTTTTCAATCCAGGTGGACACTCTCTCCAAATTGGGGGCCGGTTCCAAGCTTTTATTGGTTGATTAAAATCTAAACAGGCAATTCAATTTGTATTACTGACAAGAGCACAAGGCAACATTTCACAATCATTTTCACAAATGGACCTCACACAACCAGGGAAAATGTAACAGTGAAAATTAATGAAAATGTTTATCTTAGCCCTAGTTATTGTTTGAAACAGGAACAAAATGAGTGCAGGTGCTCACGGTACCCCTGCTGTCTCTTTGAAGATCCTACACAGTCCTGCAGAGAATTGGCAATGCTGTCCCTTGAAAGAAAAAGAAAAACAGCAGAATTTCTAGTACCTAGATCTCCTTCCATAGAGTAGGTCTAAGCCTGTTCTTCTGCCAAAGCATTCACGTGCAGATATTGCCTCCACTGTAGAAAAAAAGGAAACAGGTCCAATTCAGTTGAAGGGCCAGCTCGTGTCCAATCCACCAGTCATTATTATCCCTGTCCATGTGTGGAGCCAGCTAGTGTTCAAACAACTGGCAACGTAGAGGCAAACTTTCCTGCAGGCCTCCGGTGCAATTTTTTTTTTATTTGACAGCAAAACTAAATAAAAAGAAAGTGTTGACACAAAAAAAAAGAAGTGTTCTCGGCACTCCTCAATGAATCAGCAGGAAATAAAGTGCATAACATCGGCTTCAATGAAAAGGGCGTGATGTGCGTTGACATGTGCATATGAGGTAGAAGAAATGTGCAACGGTAAACGAAAATACTAATATGCCAGTGCAGAAAGGGATAAAGAATACATGAAGTCGTTAACCTGCCCACACTGGATTCCAAGTTGTTAAAGATGCTCGTTTCGATATTAATGCTGACAAGCTGCCTTAAACCTTTCTTCTCCTTGGCCTAGCTTGGAATCCTTTAACATTCAACTACCTATATTTAGGGTTATGAAAAACCTACATCACTGAACACCTATTTAGAGATACTTTTGCCAGAAGGACAAGCAAATGAGAAAAGCAGGCCCTCTTCTTTACAAAAATAATTTTTGATATGGTTGAAGTTTGGTAAGGTCATCATGGGTGACTGCAGGGAGAACCAGGAAGAGCATGCAACCGAAAAACCCATAATGCACCAGGGGCCCGTCTTTGCTGTGCCAAAACTTGAAGAGCAATGTACCGAAGAATGGTGTTCATTTGTGTGATGCAAGTTGTATTTTGGCAAGAAAGGGAAGGACAGCGAGGTTCTGTCAGACTTGTAGATGATAATGCTAAGGTTTACTTTATTTTCTTATTTTATTTGGATTTTTGTTCAGCTCTAGTCCTACTCAGAGTATTGCAGCACCTGACAAGGTTCAAAGGTTAAGAAGGTGGGAGGGGAAACAGAAGTAAAAAAAATGGCTTCCGGATAGGATACAAAGATTAGGATAGACAAGTGGTAGCAGGTGAGATTGAGGAGCAGGGGGTTATGTGTGGGAAAACACATATGTGTTGGGACTCTTTCTGAAAGTAGTGATGGAGGGTGCAGTGCGGATGTGAAGAGGAAGGGTGTTTCATGCCCAGGGTGCCCAGCGGGTAAAGGCTTGCTTTTGTGTGCCTGTTCGTTTGCACAGTGGAATATGCAGGAGATGCTGGCTTGCTTGTCTGGTGTTTGTGCAGGTGATGGGTTTGAGCTTGTCGTGAAAGTAAGATGGGGCTTTGTGGTGGATGGCTTTGAAAACAAGGCAGAGTCCTTTAAAGGCAATTCCTTGGGGGTACAGGGAGCCAGGGGAGCAGGGCAAGAGCTGAGGAGATGTGTACATGTTTTGTAGGTGGAGGATGAGTCTGGCTGCTGCATTTTGTATGGCTTGCAGGATAGCAAGAGTGCTCCTGAGCAGTCCAGAGAGGAGAACATTGTGGTAGTCCAGCTTGGACAGATCCAGTGCTTGGACTGCAGTGCAGAATTCATCAGGCAGAAGGATGTGTCTGATCTGGTGTAGGAAGTGTAGTTGTAGATAGCATGTTTTGGTGACAGCAGCTATGTGGTCTGTGAAGAAAAGGTGGTGGTCGACTCGACAAGTGTGAAGAGGGATATATATGGTGTGTTTGTGGTGAGTTCTTTAATCCAGGGAGGTTGGGGGAGGGGAGTTTGGGGTTGCATCTGGGGGGCATATGAGGAAGTACTCTATTATGAAACGGTTGAGCTTGTGGGTGGCCATCCAGTTGGTGATGGTGGAGAGATATCTATGGTGGAGAGACAGCTTTTGAGGATGTGAAGTTGTGAGGGGGGTGAGATTTGGAAGTATATTTGAGTGTCATCTTCGTATTGGTCAAAGTGGATGTTGTGTTTGTGAAGGGTCTGTCCAAGGGATTCAACATATAGTTTGAAGCGGAATGGAGACAGGGAGGAGTCTTGCGGGACCCCGCACTTGACTCGGGTGGGGACGGATCGAAAAAGGGGAATAGAGACAACGTGTGTCCTGTGAGTAAGGAAGGAGGTAAACCAGTCGAGGACAGTGCCTGAGAGTTTCATCCTGTGGGATAGGATGTTGAGTAGAATGGTGTGATCGATGATGTCAAAGGCTGCAGAGAGATCAAGGATTACGGGTACTGCTGTTTGTCCTTTGTCAGTGATGGGGAGGAGGCCATTGAAGATGTGAAGTGTAGCAGTCTCAGTGCTGTGTCCAAGTTGAAAGCCAGTTTGGAAAAGATTGAGTTGGTTGTTTATGGTGATTTATTGTTGCAGTTGGATAGTGACGAAGTGTTCCATGATTCTGGCAAGGTATCGCAGAATAGTGATGGGGCTATAATTTTCGTGAACGTGAGGTTGAGAGATGGGATTTCTGACGAGCGGTGAGACTTCGCCAGTTCTGAGAGCAGAGGAGATAGTACCCTTTGAGAGACAAGAGTTGATGATATTGAGCCAGTGGGGAGCTAGGGGTATCAGGTAATAATATCGCCATATATTTGGTCGCCATAAATAATATCGCTGGGAAAATGTCGTGGCGATATTATTTGGGTGACCATATATATGGGGACAAGGGCAAAAAATAAATAAATAAATAAGTTTGTGGGTTGTGGGGTGTCCCCCGCATGTTCCATGCAATAATGTAGCCACAAAAACCGGCCATTTTTCGGCGATATTTTTGCATGGCGAGATTTTTGTGGTGACATTATTACATGGAACCGAGCTAGGGTGGTGATGCACTTGTCTGCAGCATGAGGTGGGCATGCATCATCCAGGAAGTGTGCCGATTTTGTTTTGGTAATACGGGTGATGAGGGAGTCTGTATCGATAGGTTGGAAGGTCCCCCATGTGTTGGAATGCTTTGAATCGGAAGTAGGAGTGGTAGAGCAGAGGGGTTGGCTTGCCTTATGTTGTGTCAAGACTAGCAGTCAAAGCAGCATGTAAAGTAGTTGGAAAACATTAGTGTATCAAATCTTGTCACAATAGAATATTAAATATCTGGTTACAGAGGTTTTACAATGCACCCATTTTAGTTGCACGTTGTTAATTAAGTCCAGTTTATTGTGCATTCTGATAAGTGTATCCCTGCATTTATATTGAGAGATCATAACCATAATTAACAAAATGGAAATAAAAGCAAAAGCAGGACTGGATAAGTTATACTAATGACACATGTGTGATGTCTGCATTAGTGTTTTACTCTAAAAGATAGATGTGTGCAAAAGAAAAATAAGAGGGTCAGTAACGACTGTTCACTTCAGGGCCTGACGGGTAGTGTTTTAAGCTCACAGTTAAAGGCCTGAAATCATGCCAATGAATTGTAAATCATTGCCAAAACTGAACTTTACTGATCAACTGTCATTTGTTTTAATGTTGAAAACATCCAATTTCAAGAGATTGCCCTGGTAGGATGTAAATAAAAAGGTAATTGTAGGCTACTGTTCCATTGTTCCATTGCATCAGTTAGGTTGGGCTAATACAGATTGTTTTGCTCTTCACTGTAGGTTCATACACGCAATCTACCAAATGCTTTGTGCGCATTCTGAATTTTTACATTTGCATTTCAGAATGGCAAAATACTAGTAGCAAATTCAATCACCTCAATGGTCTTAATTAAAATCCTGATTATCTGGACAACGGAGGAAGGAAAATGGTACTTCAAAAAGTAAAGCATTAGCCGAGATTAGTTTTGCGGATATCATTCTTTTGTCCAATCACACAGGTAGAGAAAGAGGGATCTCACAATTGTCAGTCACATGGGTTATATGCTTTGACTATCTTGACTGTTACCCTCCATTTACAATTTTCAAAAAGCCCATATACTTCCTCTGTGACCTGGTATTCTGCTCACCACTTGACTCATGTCATTAGTCAATTTAGTTCCTGAGAGCAAAGGTCTAGTTCTTGTCCTTTGACTACCACAGACATGTGCTTAAGGGTACATTTCCAGGCACATTTATGATGATGTGCGGGCCAACCAAACTACTGATGTCCAGTGTTAAGGTAATACACCTGGCCATGAGACATGCATTTGTCCTGAATGCAGAATAACCAATACTTTTCCAAACTTTATTTTGTCAACTGACCGGTCCAGCCATTTTATGGCTTTGACGTTGACCTATTCTGCATAATCTCTGCCAATTTAATCTGGGGTCCGCAAGGGGTTACAGTTTGAAAACATCTCAGGGACTATAGCTCATCACTCAGTTACTTTCCTGCAACTTCAATAGGAAATAAACTTCAATAAGCAAAGAGGCTCCATAAAAGGCTGTGACAACACTACCATGAGAGGCTGGCATGGAGAACGTTGCCTCAGTCAATTTTGCAAAGGTGAGTAGATCTGGATAACATGTTTTTTCCATTCACCTAGACAATAAAGGGAAACAGGTGGATTCCCCTTCTTTTCAGTATCCTTGATATTTATGGACATTATCTTGCCCCATGGACACTATCCAGCCGAGAGGAATGCATACAAGACTGGAATTGGCAATTAGGTGTATGGGCAGAATCAGCATAGGGCGACTTTGCACGTGCGTATAACGCGTATACCTGCCTGGTCGACCCCGCGATCCCCTCCACCACCTCAATGCAATGTTAAGGATAGCCCTTGGCATTTGCTAGGGTTCTATCTAAATGTAAACAGAAGCAAATGTCTTTTTAAAATGGGTCACCTTCAACAAAAAATAAAATTGTACAGCGTTTTCAATTTTAACAGATGAGTCTATGCAGCTTTAGACATGTTACCAGTTTACTCTACAAAACTTGCTGCTGAAATCCTGGTCCTTTCCCCATTCCTTTAAATAAATGAAAACTAAAAAATCATGACATGTGTTGCTTTTAAAAAGAGAAGTAACTTTAAATCTTTTGAATTACTTGGAATGGATGTATTGGAACCAACTTCTCAAAACTAAACTAAGTCTTGAATATTGCTCCCATTTTTTATTTCACTTACAACCCAAGCTCTGTACAGCACTAAACGACCATTTGAAGAGTAAATTCTGACGTGCACGCCTTCCAAAATAACATATGTACCAAAAAAAATCAGTTTGATAAGTAAGGCTGCTTGAACTGGCCGACCATCGAAAAGTGCATTGAGGGATTTCTTTTGTTTATTTCGCCTCACTTAAAATGTGCATTCTTTTGCATAAGAAATTGCTAATTCTTCAGTATTACAAAAAGTTCAACTTTTATAGGTTTATGCATCTAGTTGAATGAAAAATATCTGGATGGATTTCTAGCCTTACAGTGAAAAACATGGGGCTCCGGCTAGTATTAACAATGAATAAAATCTGGTCCCCTCATTTGAGGTTGCGAAGTAAAAATCCAAACTTTTGTTTGTGCAAAAAGTGCAAAGGTCGGGAATGATTTTAGCCATTCTAAGAGCAGGAAAACTGAAGACACCCCACCTCCCCAAAAAGATTCCCTTCCACCCACAACCCAAATACTTTAATGGACCGCATCTGATCAACAATGATCTGTGGATTTTCTTAAATACACAAAACAGGTGCGTGTCCCACAAAAATAGATAACAGTGAAATTCCTGTGAAATGTTCATTGGTGCATTCAATTTGGCAAGTGAGTAAGGTATGGTGATGGAACTTCTGCAGAAGAGCAAAAGGGCCTGTCACCAGCCGTAGGCTCTGCCCATCACATTCATGATCCACCCCTTTGGCTGCGTTAAAAGGCTGTCTGCGACTTATGTCCTCCACAGGTCAATGCTGAAAATGAACCACTGTCTCGTTTTCTGCAGCCACACATACGAAAGGGGTGGAAACGCTAATGGGAACGGATATTTCAAGCGAGCTGGCAAATGGCACCAAAATAGCTGGATCCATCCTCCTGTGTCGTTCATCATATTGCGTGGTGGGGATTCAATCCTCACTTATCCCCTTGGCTCGAAGTTCCTCCTGCACCCTGGTTAGGTATGTCGGATCAGGATAACCAAACCTGAATTTGGAAGAAAATACATATTTAAGGCACGAAGCGGTTAACTGCGATCAGTGATTACATTTTATTTGCATTGCCCTGCTATGCCAGCCTTAAGGACCCAAGACTTGGACATAAAGAATTCACTGCTAGATTTCTTATCTAATTTTGAAATTACTCTACTAAATTAGTAAGGACAATGACTATCGACTGAGTCCAACCCTCTAAAAACTTTAATTTGGTACTCCTTCCAAAACTACCAACAGTCGTACACAGGGTATACAGCAAACTGAGCTGCCTCAAGGGGCTATTGAGAATTATGATAAATGTGAGTTGTTGAACAAAGGGAGACTTCAGAAAGTTAAGAAAGGGCTCAGCCTCTGCAATGACCAGATTGTTTCAGTTAACAACATGCTTACCAATATTTTTGCGTTTGCATATTCAATATGTTCGACAGGGTAGGGGACAGTTATTATCTAGCCTGCTGCAACAGAAGGTTGCACACCTGCCACTTGGTCAAGCAACAGAACATTACTTCCTGAGCCAGCAACCTAGCATGCTTTCAAAATGAGCATGCAATTGGAGTGGTTTGAAAATACCAGTTTCAAAGAAAGAGAATTCAGAAAGATCTTCACATTGCTAAAGCCAGAAAGAGAAAAGTACAAAATCGACAAACGCAGGAGTTAAATGGGTACATTGTGTGTGTCTGTATATCAGTCATTTTATTTACTAGACTATTGTGGTACTTGCCATATGTTCACTGCACTGGCTATGTTATATATGCATAATATAATGTATTTGCTGGCACGGGCAGGTATTGCGAGTATTTCTTCTAAGAGCTGAGGTGGTGCGTCAAGTCAGTGTTCAATAAAAAGTAGCTGAGCAGGCAGTTCAATAGGGACCAGGACACACCTCAACATGCAATGTGGGGAGCAGGGAGTGATTTTGTTTACCTAAACATGCAAACTGGAGGGACTGGACTTCTCCTCAATACACAATGGGCCAAATGACGGGTTTAGTGTTGCAGTGAATTTTTGGCAGTCATTCTGTTATAGCCACATTTTACCACACTGCGGAATTACGATTTTTACTTTGAAGTGGCAGATTTACCTCCAACAGCAGGCTGGGGGTAAATCCTCTACTTTAACACAAAAAGTGACAGATTTACTACAAGTGAAATTCTGCCCTTTGGTAAATCCCCAATGGAGTCCTAAGGATTCGAAAAATGAGGATTAACTCTGCCAATGCCACCACATTAGCCAGCGGTAAATCCACCACATCGAGTGGCGGTAGCTGCGTTTAATGATATACCGGCAGAAATACCATAGGAATACCAACAAACTCATACATAGGCCCAATATGTGGAGCTGGGATTGATTAGCTTCAGCTAAAAATACAATTTGTGGAGTGTGTAGTGAATGTTCCTAAAATAAGTAGGAAAGGAGAGTTTGTCAATTGTAGATTTACAAAAGCGTAGCTTTAAAATACAATCTGCTGGGCCTCACCTCCATATACAGTGAATGGACCATGGAGTGACCAGGTCACACATTAATCTAAAATCTGTGAGGAATGGCAGAGCCACGCCTCCATACAACCTGTGGTGCAGCATGCAGTGATTTGCCTCCACCTTGGTATGCAGTCTGTGGTACATTGAGTCTGATAGGACAAATCTACGCTGGACGTCAAGGAGGCTGAAGTTGAACTTTCCACCACATGTAATTTAGCATGCACAGCACGTCAACAAGCAGTTTGGAGACATCAAGTTGTTGGCACAAGAGAAAACCTTAGATGGGAAAGCTTGCATGATGACATGTCAAGATAGGAGAAGCTGCTTGAGTGGTGGTGGAGCCCAAAACACGCAGTATAATGCACCAATGTAAAGAGAGTGAGAAGGGAAGGGGAGCACATTAGAGAAGAGGGGAAGGAGGTTGGGACAGACAGAGGCACAGATGACAAGGTTTACGTACAGCTGTGGCCCTCCAGTGCAATTGGTCTTGTGGTGGATATCATTCCAGGTGATGACGTTAGGCCGACCAGTTGTCATGGAAGTGCCGATAGTAAAGGTCAGGCGCTGGTCAAAGGCTTTCTTAAACAGAGCCAGCACTTTATTCCCCTCTGCGCAGTCAGGTAAATATGCAACACGTGTGGTCCCTGGATACCGGATTCCTGGATTGGGATGCTCTGCCTTGGAAAAAGGAATATCGAAAATATGTTAGCAACAGGAAGTGCCTCTACATGGACATTCACATGCACAGTGACTTTTAGAAAAGCATAAAATGCAATGTTTATAGCATCTTTGCAAGAATTATAAGATTTAGTGGTACTTTAGGTCACCTCGTCCTTGAACAGAGAATGAAAAGAACCAATATATGGGAGCTTGGTAAAGCTTCTGGTAGGTAGGCTGGAAGCCAGTGGAGCTCTTTAATGAGTCTAATACCCTTTAGATAAGGTGCCATATTAATGGATACAGGACAAATAGTAGAATGCAAACTATAAATAAAATTGCCTCAACCTTCCAATAAGTTTTGAATATGTCATCTTATCGTTTACACTTGCTATCCGGTACTCCTCATTATCTCTAAACAGTTTAATTATTTCCTGGCCAAAATGGTGCCTCCCTTAAGCAGTGGGAACAAGGACAGTGCCTTGTTAGCAGGAAGAGGGTCATACACGAGACACTTACAGCAGACAGCCCCAAAGCCATAACTATAAGAACCAGTGGGAGAGAGAGCCTCCATTTACGATCCAAAAATGCTAAGGGTCACATAAACGGCTTGTAACCCAAATGTCACCAACATTTTGAACGTCTGAAATAACCCTAACCTAAGATTATGCCATCAGCCTTCAAGCAAGAAAAACACAGCCCATGTCTCTTCCCAGCCAGATCCACCTTCACCTGGAATATGGCTCTGTGGAAGTCCATGGCTAAGGAAACACTTAAGTCTGGTGAAGCTGCATCTATTCCTTTATTACCACTGCCTAAACGAGTTCACGACAGAGATGCTGGTATCTGAAGAGGTGGGCAGAAACATCCTAACGTTAACTTGGCCCTGCTCTGGGTGAAGTATTCAGACCAATACAGTAAACTATGGACCTTAGAGTTGAATTAAACTCACGTTCAACCATTACCAAGGGAGTGCCCATCAATTAAACAAGCTTGAAGGGTACCGCCTTCATTGCACACCTCAGATCAATATTATTATTTAAACTGGACTATTGTAACATCAAATATATGGGCCCGCACAGAAATCAACTAGTAAATGTCTCATGTTCAGTCAGTGCTGCGTTAGTTTTATGCCTGCTGCATTTGGTGAGCACTGTAACTTAACAATAAGCTTGCTGTCAAGCACCAAGAGGAAATTAAGAGCCTGATTCGTGAAATTTACTGCTCAGTAAATATGGACTTTGCGGGCTAACGTGTGCGAAACCCCCTCTGTCGATTCATGGAATTGACTGCACAGGACTTTTTCGTACTTTGCGGAGCATTCGCGCAGGCTCAGCATGTCTCTGTGAGCGGCCGAGTGCCGTGAGAGAGACTCAACGCAGAGCGTGGACTTGGCCTGCGCAGGGACCAGAGTAGGGGGCGGAACACGCAAAAAGAGGAAGAACAAGGAAAAATGTGGGTGTTACGAGGTACGACCCACAAGCAGTCCATCGAACGCCCACAAATGCACACAACCAAGCATATTTATGGATCTGACCATGCAACCTTTCGTTGGGGAGATGCCCATGCAAAGCTCTCAATCTATCTGTCACCTGAAGATAGGTATACACACACCTGCGCATAGGAATCACTGCACAGAGGTGAGATTACATGTTGAATTTAGGGGTCTGTGCACGCAGATGGGGTTCCTTTCTAACTTAGGGGTGCGTGCATGCAGTGTAGTGGGGTGCAGGAACGGTTTACGGGAGTTCACATGCAGATTGGCCAGAGTTTTACTGGAGTTACGTAAAATGGTGCGCATGTTGTCGGGGTGCCAGAAACAGTTATGGCGGACCCCACGCAGTGTCACCGAAGTGCTGGCATGGTTGAGTGGGACCAAGCGAGAACAGATCAAAATGCACTCCTAATTTTTACACAGAAGTAGTTTTAAAGGTGTATCCTGAGAATTATTTATTTTGTGGTGCGGCATATGGGTTGCAAAAATGTACATTTTGAAACCATTTTTTATGATCGGGCACAACAACACTTTGCGCATGTGCGCGATGATGTCACTATGTTTACATCGTGACGTCACACATTTTCTGACGCACAACGCCTGACGTCAGGTGACCATTTGTAGGTATTTAAGGACAGCGAACGCCAGCATTAGGTAGCGAGTCTTGAAGGAGGATTACATCTTCCCTCTACTGCTGCACAACTACCCGACTACTCACCTGTAAGTATTCTTGGTTCTTCTACTTGACATCAGTACTACGCTTCCCTCTTGGATCTTTACTTAGCATATCCACTTTTTTGTTTACTCTTAGGCATTCCTGGGATTCGCCTGCCACTTGCTGGATGCTTCTACCAGTTATTTCCCTCATGCAATGTTCTGAAAGTTGAAGTGATTTACACTCAATTGACCATCTTCAGTCATATTTAAGACATAAGGTGGTAAGTCATCACCTTCAATTTGCTCTAATCTTTTTTTCTTAGAATCAGGATCTCTTATCTTGACTATTCTTTCCCCTTTCTCTCTGTTATTTTCTGTTAACAGCCTAGGGACAAGGGCTACACTACATGTTCAGGAGACTTGCAGCTTTTTCTCTTTGTGATGAACACCCAGCCACTTATGAGCAATGGAAATATTTCCATAGGTAATTTATTTACAAAACAAAAATGTCACCATATTAATCATTGATGAACGCATATAGATTCCAAAATGGTTATTCTGTTTGACTTAGGTCTACCAATGAGGTTATAGAGTTTTTTCTAAAGGATATATATGGATGTTCCATTAAGTATTTTCTTGCTTTTGAAATTATATAATTTATTTGCACAATTGGGACTGATATGCATCTACTTGAATATTATGTTTTCCAGATTACTTTAAGAAAAATTATGCAAATTGCCCCTAAAGAAGTGAATAGTTTCACGAAACGCGTTGGGCTTCTAATAAATCAATGGATTTGTTCTAAAAATACCTAACTGTGTCAATGTGTATTGATATATGTATTGATATGTGTTACTAAGTAAATTACCTACATTGTTGTGCAAATAATTTATTTGTTTAATGATTACCTAATAATTTATTAAACATATAAGGACTCCTCACAGAGCCACCCATAGAGTGCAGAGGATGGGAGTTCCCACATTTGGGAACTTGATCTTATGGTTGAGTGGGACCCCACGCAGTGTTACCAGGGTGCATGGGTTTGTGCTCGAGCAGCCTGCAGAGGTACGTCTATATGGCTCTATTTGCTTTGCGTGGGGGCGTGTCAGGGCGTTCCTAGCGCAACTTGTATTTGTATTTATTTTTGTTTATATAGTGCTTTACACCAAAGCGCTGCACACTTTAACAACAGGATACATAAGGCAATAACATTATAACAATAATTTACAATTGAGAATCAGACCAAGAAAACAATAAGTAGAGCAATTAACTGGAGGAGAGAAGGAGAGTAGTGCAGTAGAACTAAGAGGGAGAGGAAGGGGAGGGGAAGAGGAGGAGGAGGGAAAGGATGGGGTGAAGAGTGAGAATGGGGGGGAAGAGAAGGGGAAGGGAGAAGATCAAGGAGATACCGGGAGGGAGGGGAGCAGGTAGGGGGGCGGGGTTTCACGCCAGGGAATGGAGAAGGAGAGATTTCAGGGAAGTTCGGAAAGGAAAAGGTGGAAATAGAGCGGAGTGAGAGAGGTAAGGAGTCCCAGTGTAGGGGGGCTAGGAGATGGAAGGAGCAGAAACGAGATGAGGCACAAGGGGAAGGAGGAACAGTGAGAAGGAAGTGGTCGGCAGAGCGAAGGGAGCGGGAGGGAGTGTAGAACGAGAGGAGGGAGGAGAGATAAGTGGGAGCAAGAGTGTGGAGAGATTTAAAGACTAGGCAGAGAAATTGAAATTTAAGATGGGAGTGAAAGGGAAGCCAGCCAAGGGAGGAAAGGGCAGCAGAGATGGAGTCATGAGGGGAGAGGAGACAGAGGGTGCGGACGGCAGAGTGGTAGATAGATTTAAGGGGGGTGAGATGAGAAGTAGGAAGTCCAAAGAGTAAGGAGGAGCAGTAGAAGAGGCGAGAGAAGATAAGGGAAGAGATTAAGAATTTAGTAGCATGGAAAGTGAGAGAGGGGCAGACTTTACGAATAGGTGGAAGCGACAGGCACGAAAAGTGAGAGAGATGTGATGGGAAAAGGTGAGAGAGGAGTCATAGTGGATGCCTAGCTTGCGAGCGTAGTCAGAGATGGGGAGATTAGAAGGGGGAAAACTTGTGTTTAGGCTTACTTTGTGGGAACAATTCCATGAATATGAGGAGCGTGCCGAAAAACGTATGCAAGCAGGGTTGCGCAACTGTTCTCAGCGTGCAGGCTTTGTGGGATCTATGCACTTTTCCATGAATCGGGCCCATAGTTTGTGCTGTGTGCTCTTCATACCAAAAGAAACAAAACGTAAATCTATGGTGGATTTAATTTGAGCACACCAACCTTGAAATTACTACACTGGCTCCTTAAAGAAATTGGGATCAATTTTACAATACAAAGCACCTTGTACAAAGATTTCTAGGGCAATGGCCTTGGGTGTATCAGATTTCCGCCTACAAAACCAAATTGAGATGTAACACAAATGCAAGTAACAACATTCACATAGAAGTCCCAATCCCGCATTGCCCCCAGTCCACTACTAAGGAGACAGGTTAATTCAGCATCATTACTGTATGCGTTTAGCTCATGGCCCATAGACATGATCCAAGCCCTTGAGCAGGCACCAGGCCACCCATTAAAAAAAAAGATGCACCAAACCCGTGGTTTATATTCAACGGACTCCCAAAGAGATGGGTTAGCAACCCTCGAAAGATGACAATGCACAGAAGGGAACTTGAACAGTCAGTAGCAGGTAAGCCTATGTCTGTCTTTCAGCTTCAACATTCGGGAGTTTTCAAAGTGAGTCAATGTGACGCGAATGCACTCAATCAAACAAAGACAGACATTGCTCAAGCAGCTCAAATTACATTTCTATACAACAACAGTGTAAGCAGGTTATAAGGCAACCTTTTGCCTTTAAAGCATGCATGTGGCACCTAGAATCACTTGTGTACAGGCGCGTTATAAATGCCATATCATATCGTCATTTGTACTACGATAAGATGTGCTTCTCAATGTGTCTTATAAAAATAGGATACGTTCTCGTGCAGGTCTTTGAGGACAGAACAGCCTCCTTTGGTTTGCATTGGCAGTTGGCCCGTTAAGTTGTGAGGGGTGCCTCACCCTCTTTCAGCCATCACTGTAAGGAGACAATAGGCCTCATGACAAGTTCAGAGGTATGGGTAAAAACAGCAGTAAAATGTCAGTGATGGAATGACCACCAATTTACCACCACAATCTGCACCACAGAAATTCAAATGTGAAAAGTGAAATGTTGGATTTAGTGCCAGAATGAAGCTGAGGTAAATTTGCCACTTTACCTCGAAAAATCATGGGATTTACTGTGGGGGAATAATTGATCATGGTAAATCTGACGATTTCCGCATTGAGACCTATCGTCTCAGAAAACTGGGAATTACACTGCTATACCACCACTTGTAAACCGGTGTTAAATTCGTGGGAGCCAGTGGTGATAACGGAAAAAGACTTTGCTGGTAATTCCATGGACATGCCGCCAAATTTACACTAAACCCGTAGTGAGTCCCAATGTCCATGAGTGAAGAAACTGTAACAAGGCCTCCTTCTCACACAGATATTGTTTCTCTGTACTGTAGATGTGTGATAAAGATGGCTTTCTGAGCCAATAACAGTGCACGTGTGCAGTACAGATTTGTCTTTGGTTTATGGAGCATTGGACATGGCGACTCAAAACCTGAAGTGCCTCCAACACATTGCCAGATTCTGACCCTCTCCCTCTACACGTCGTCTCGCAAAGGCTGGGGTGGGGTCAGAATGTGGGCACTGTTGGGGGTCTCAGGATGCCCCCATGCGTGCCCGTGAGCCCCTCCACCCACAGACCTCACGCAGGACACGTCCGTGTGTTTCGGGCTCCCCGGTCGCTCTGCTGCGGCCGGGCACGCCCCGTTTATTTAAGCCGCACGCGGCGACGTGCAACGTCACGCCGCCGCGTGCGCGTACCCTCACGGGGCAACGCCACACTCCTCCTTTTTCCGGGAGGAACAACAACAACTCACACTTCTAGATATTGCACTGCACACAAAACAACATTTGAAAAACTCAGAGCCCATGCCCCTTTAATGTCAGCCACCCGAGTCCCCTCACTCCGGAACACAATCAATCGGTCCCAACACATAGTCCCCGAGGTAGGCAGGTTTCCCTCGCCCAGCCCTCTGGGGGTACCTCCCGCCTACCTCCACCGCAGGACTCCCTTTTGTTCCAGTCCCTCGATCTGGCGACCCCGAGATTTCCCCCCGGGGGGTGTCTTCATCCGGGAGGTCCGTCTCATCCGGGTCCGGCGGGAGTTCGGCTCGAGAGTCACCCAGCTTCTTAAAGAAACTCACATTCCGAGTGACGGCCGATTTCCCATCCGAGGCCGTCACCATTGACCCTTTTACTGCAACCACATCCAGTGGCTCCGGTTCATACGGGAGCGAGAGCTTGCCACGAGGATGCCGGTTCCGGATCAGCACTTCGTCCCCCGGTTCCAGCCGCTGTGGACGGAGACCCCGCCGGATATTTTCTTGGAGTGTCCTTGTCTGTCGCTCCGCCTCCACCCGTTGATCGTCTGTCACGCCAGGCTCCTTTTCTCGTACCTCCGGCAGGAGGCCTCGGGGGCATCGTCGGAATAAAACTTCCGCCGGGGCAACCCCCGTCGAGGCGTGTGGGGTGGTGCGGTACACCCTCAGGAATTGGTATAGTGCCCGCTGGAGGGGCTGGCCCTGCCCTTGGGCTATTCGGAACCTTTTATTCAGTGTTCTCATCAGCCGCTCTGCGTCCCCGTTCGCACGGGGCCACAGCGGGGATACCTTCCTGTGTGTCACTCCGCAGCTCTCCAGGAACTCCGAGAACCGTGCGCTCTGGAATGGGGACCCATTGTCCGAGCATAGTGTTACAGGAAACCCATGGGTGGCAAAGATCTTCTCCACTGCTCCCACCACGTGCTCAAAAGCCACTGACTCGACGAACTCTACCTCGGGGTATCGGGAGTATTCATCGACAATGGCCAGGAAGTGGGTGCCCACAGCTGTGGATCCAAAGTCCGCATGTACGACCTCCCACGGCCGGGTCCCTCGTGGCATTACCTCGATCTCAGGCTCCCGCTGGACCGGGGAGGCCGCCTGGCACCACACGCAGGCCGCCACGAAGTCGTCCACCTCCCTTTCTAGCTCTGGAACCCACACCTTCAGCCTCAGTCTCGCCTTCGTCTTGGCGGCTCCTTGGTGTCCCTGGTGTGCCAGACTGATGACCTCATTGACTTTGGAGCCCGGCACCACCAGGCGATCGCCCCGCAGCAGCAGGCCTGACTCCGAGAAGGACAGCTCGTCCTTCACTTTCCAGAGTTGCTCGAGGGTCACTTTGGCCTCTTGAGTGCGCCCCGCCACCAGCTCCAGCACGGATTTCCAGGACCCCGATCGCATTGAGCTTCTCAATATGCGGAAGCACTCGTCGTTGGCCGCGACAGCCTCCAGTTCGGGTAGCGGCATTGCGTTCGGAGTGGCACCCTCTACCACCATTCTGATGTGGTCGTCGGCTTCCTCGGCGCAGGAGTCTCGCACTGATCCTCCACCACCTTCCGGGTGTCGGGACAGGTAGTCAGCCGCGTTGTTGGCACCCGGCCGGTAGATCAGGGTGGCGCCATATTCCAAGGTGGCAAGCATCCACCTCTCGATTCGGGCCGGCGGCTTCGATGATGACCCAGCCATTATGGGGAGCAGTGGTTTATGGTCCGTCACCACCGTTACCGGTCTTCCCAGCACATACAGCCGAAAGTGCCGACAGCCCCACAGGACGGCCAGAGCTTCGCGCTCTATCTGGGAGTATCTCTGTTCAGTTTCGGAGAGGGCTTTGCTGGCGTAGGCCACTGGTCTGATTCCTCCATCTCGGCCTACTTGAGTGAGCACAGCCCCCAGGCCGAACGGGCTCGCGTCCACCACAATTTCAGACTCAAGGGCCGGGTCAAAGAAGGCCATGGTATCATCTGCTGTCAGGGCGCCCTTGATGTCCTTGAACGCCGACTGCTCCAACGGGCCCCACTGCCAGGCTGTATCTTTCTTTGTCAGGGCCCTGAGTGGCTCCGACCTTGAGGCCAGGTTCCGGATGAAGCGCCCACAGTATGTCACCATACCCAGGAAGCTTCGCACGTCCGATGCCGACTCAGGCGGTCGCGCCGTCTTGATGTCACGGACCTTCTTCGGGTCCGGCGATACACCGCCCTCCTTGAATATGAACCCAAAGAACTCAATGGTCGGGCGGAGGAACTCGCACTTGTCCTTGTGGAGAGTGAGCCCCAGCGACTGCAGCCTCTCGAGGGTCTTGGCAAGACGTTTCAGATGGTCCAGCTCAGTCTTGGCGAAGACCAGAATATCGTCACTAATGTTGAGGACGCCCTCCAGATCTGCGAGGGCGCCTCGAATTAAGTTTTGGAACACTTCGGCTGCTGATGATACTCCGAAGCTCAGCCGCTTGTATCGATAGAGCCCCCTGTGAGTAGTGAAGGTCGTGATGTAGCGGGACTCTGGGTGGAGGACAACTTGATGGTATCCGGCTCGTAGGTCCAACTTGGAGAAGAACCTGGCCCCCTGCACTTCTGCTATTATGTCGTCGATGGTTGGGGTCAAGTGCCGTTCTCTCCTGATGGCCTTGTTGGGCAACCTCATGTCCACACAGATTCGGACAGAGTCCGGCTGTTTCGGTTTCCTCGCCACTACTATGGGGGACACCCAGGGTGTCGGGCCCTCCACCTTCTCGATTATGTCCAGGTTCACCAGGTTGTCTAGTTCCTTGTCAACCTGGTCCCTCAGATGAAAAGGGATCCTCCTATGCTTCAGAGCCACCGGCTGCACCGACTCATCAATGTGGAGCCTCACCGGGTCACCATTCATTCTCCCAATCCCCTTAAAGATTGCAGAATACTTGTCCAGCAGGTCGTTTATGTCCTCTAGGTAGAGTGAGTATGCGAAACTCACGATGCCAAGAGCCTCCGCTGCCGCACAACTCAACAGGGTGTTGCTGCTCACTGGAGTCACGTAGAATCGGGCCTTAATCATAGACCCGTCATGCTCCACCTTTGCAACGAACGCACCGTCCAATGGCAAGGGCTCCCGCCCCCAAAATGCAAAGATGCGGGCTCTCGGTGTCGCCAGACTCGGTGGTGGTTTGAGCGCGGCATAATGTCCTCTCGCCATTACATTGACTGATGCCCCAGTGTCGACCAGCACCGGGACAGGCGAGCAGTTCACCTCCACGACACATCTCGGCTGTCTCCTGCTCCTCCCTTTTAGGACTTCCACGCTGGAGATGAAGAAAATGTTTTCCTCGTCCTCCTCCTCAGCTTCCTCCGCCGGCACATCCTCTTCCGCCTGCGCCACCTGAGCTACATTGGGCGGGCGACTCTGGCGAGGAGTCCACAGTCGAGGCTGCCCTCTCGGAATCAGTACAGGTAGGGGCGCCCTGCACACCCTCGAGAAATGGTCGGGTGTCCCGCAGCGTCCACAGATCTTCCCCATTGCGACACACTCAGACGAGTGGGGGAGGTCATAGCCACACTTTTGGCATGATTCCACGGGTTTTCCTGCTCTGTCTCTGGGAGCACCACCGGGCCTTCGCATCCCTCTGCCGCCCCGCCAGACGATACACACCTCTTCCGGCCGCGCGGCGCGGGATCCGGCTTCCATTTTGCTGGCACAGGCCTCCGCCACCTCATGACACCGCCCCATCTCCATGATGCGGGGCAGGGTAAGGCCGGGCTCTCTCAGGACCTGCCGCCTCAGTTTGCCCGATGAACAAGCCTGGATCAGCATGGTCCGTATCATGTCCTCCGCATCCCCCCACGCACACCCTTGGGAGAGGCGGCGCAGGCGACCATAGAAGGTGTCGAGAGTCTCATCCTCCTTCTGCCTGGCCGACAGCATGACGAATCTCTCGTAATCCACGTTGGCAAGGGGAATGAAGTGTGCGAGGAGAGTGGCTTTGGCTTGGTCATAGGAGTTGTCCACCGGAGTCAGTGATTCAAATATCTCTTGGACAGCGACTCCGGCTGAATATAACATCGTCGCCACCATGCTATCATTGTCCATCACCTGGGCGGCCCGGAAATACATGTCCAGACGTCCGATCCATCTTCTCCACCGGGGGCCCAGGCTGTATGGGGGACCTGCAGTGTCAAATTCTGGAGTGGGCTGCAGGGCCGCTTGCGCCCTGGCCTGGGCCATGGCCAGAGGGGGTTGTTGAGCGGCACCTACCGCGGGGGGGTTCTGCCGAAATAGATCTGCCAAACCTTCGTCCTGTGAATCCTCCGAGGTTGTGGCAGCCGCACCCTCCAGGGCGTCGAGATCACTCATAGGCCCAAGCGCACAGGCACCCTCGTTCCAGTCTTAAGGGCCGCAACTTGGACCTCTCCCCACACTGCCACCACCCTCGTGATGATGAAGGGGTTAAAGAAGCTTTCTCGAGTTGGAGGTTCCAAAAATTGAGCTTGAAAATTGGAGTGGGCTGAGAAGGCCCAGCCACCTCAGTCCGTCTCCCAGCTACTACACGACGTCAGAGACCCAAAATTGGCCAAAACATCAAAACCCAGGCATGGGCCTGCAGGTTAGGCTGCCCGCAGTCAGCATATCCAAAAATTTGGCTCGGATCACCTTCAGACTCCAAACCGGAGCTCCTGGAAGTTCCGCAACCACGTGTGCAAAATGGCCGCCAGCCGCGTGTATGGTCCGTGGCCACGGCGTAAGACGAAACATCCGCGGATGTTCCGACAAACAGAAAAATTCTCCCGGATGACTCTCACCGCCGGGCCCGGGCATCCAGAACACTCGTCGCCACTGTTGGGGGTCTCAGGATGCCCCCATGCGTGCCCGTGAGCCCCTCCACCCACAGACCTCACGCAGGACACATCCGTGTGTTTCGGGATCCCCGGTCGCACTGCTGCGGCCGGGCACGCCACGTTTATTTAAGCCGCACGCGGCGACGTGCAACGTCACGCCGCCACGTGCGCGTACCCTCACGGGGCAACGCCACAGGCACCACTGCCAGACTGTGCGAAATCTGGGAGACTGAGGGGTGAAGGGAAGGATCCTGAGCTGGGCCACTCCCCTCCTACGCTGGACGCCTGCCCCAGAGGGGAGAGACTTAGAACAACGTGACTGCATGCTGGAGTAGCTGAAGGATGTGCGCCAGACCTGTGCATGCAGGAAAGAGGATTTAACCAGAGTGTATGTGCGAGTGTGCAGATTTTGGGTGTGTATAAGTGAGTGAGTGTGTGAATGTGTGAGTATGTGTGTGAGCAGGGGAGTTTGATGCCGTGGGAAGGGGTTTGGGAAGTCTGTTCTGATTTTGGGTGCTGCTGGGGGAAGTGGCAGCATGAAAGTGGGGGCAGTGGAGCATAAAGTGTGGTGACAGGCCACATTATCTGGCCACTTGCAGTACGAAAAAGGGCAGTGCGGCATATATTGCTGGACGAGGAGGGATTATTTACTTTGGGCACTGACAGTGTGATGGAGAGCAGCATGTCATATGGGCCATTGAGAGCATGCTGGAGAGGAGCTGGTCATTGTTAAGAAAGCCTGTATCATTTTCACTGAGTGCAACCAACATGAAAGAGGAGCAGCAGAGCGCATACTGTGGAGACAGGCCACATTATTGGTTGTTTTTTGAGTTCGGGATGTGCAGGGAGTTTGACTTAATTTGTGCTTGTTTAAAAATTGTTATCAAGCAGGTCCTCCCTTAAAAGTGGTTAGATTGTGCTGGCTCACTTGATGTACTTGCTCACTCAGGCCAATTTGGCAAAAACATTTACGCAACACCACTTGAAAATATTCACCAGCCGCCTTTGGTTTTCATAGAAGCTGGTATAAAATAAAACCTCATTTTAGCAAGCAACTTCTGGAGGAGCATATTGTTATTCGATATAGAATCTCTTAAGCAGATGGGCTGGGGCTTCCCTAGGAGATGCTGTTCTCTTTAGGTGAGATGGATAGGTAAATTCCTATTTTTTAAAGGGGGCATTTCCATATGGAAAACCTGTCACCCGTCATCCGTCTAGTCCTAGTTTAGCAAATCCTACCTTCTCTAGGGTTGTGACAAGATGGTTGTGTACTAGAGCCAGACCACTTTTACCTGACGCTTGCTATCGATCAGTGACTAGTACGAGTCCAGATCCTCTTGGGCCCAGAATCATCCCCTTTGACGAAGCATTGTGCCACGGATAAGGGATGTGTTTTAGGGAAGGGGGGGAGGGGGAGAGAGCAAAATGTTATTTGGCACGGTAATAAAATAACAATTTAATCTCCTAGGACATGTATTCTTAATGGGAAAGTCCCATGACATTTACAACATGATATTGTGACCTGTTATAGCAATACAAAGTATTCACCACCTGTTTTGATAAGCCCGGTATCTCTCTCAGGTTTTCAAGCTTCTGACATTTGGAAATATGAACCACACACTGATTTACGTTTTTATAGCGTGGAAGGGTCGTAAAAATCACAAACAGAAGCAAACTGCTGAGAACACGTGGGAAGATTCCATCTTTACTCGTTTTAAGCTCATGTGACTGACTTTATTGAACCAGTGAAGCATGGGACGGGTGCTGTGCGCGGGTTCATTGTTCCTTACCTGTAACGGCCTCTTTGATAAGAGCCCAGTATGAATCTCTTGAGTTCCTTAGTTATGAATTAGCCAAGGTTACGTTACCCTTGGAAACTGATGCCGGATGGAACCATTGTGTAAGTGCATTGAAAAATAAGGTCCCCACGAAAACAGTAATACCTGACTCTGTTCCGGCAGGTTTTCGAAAAAAAACCAAGACTGGCTTTGGCTGATAAAATATGTTAATAGGGATCGATGGTATGGCGAAGTGAGAATTAGCGCTGGCCTCCTGGAATACCAGAGGCTATTCCCACTTTCTGGTGAAGGGTCCCTCTAGTTATTTTTTGCTGGACCACTCGGTGTTCATGCTGCAGAAAACCTGGTTAACTACATATTTTTTAGTGGACGGGTTTGCAATACATCAGGTGATGGCCAAGAAGGGCACTATGGGGCATCCGTATGGCGGGCTGCTCATAGGGGTCAAACTTGAGAATAAATCTAGCATAGTGCTCCACACTGACCCCAATGGCAATGTTTTAGCTGTCGAAGTTCAATTTGGGGGGAGATTTAAGACCAAAACGGCTGCTGTTGATTAATATTCTTGACCATCCTATGGGGAGTGGGAATGGAGACATATTCAACTATGTCGATGAGTTGATTACAAACTGGTTACTGGGTAAAAGTACCTATTGAAGATGGTATTATTTTGGGGGGTGACCTCAATGTTCGATACGGGGAACATTTGATTACGGGTAACTCTCGAACTGTAGTGGGGATGAGTAAAATGGTATTGTATGTGGCTAACGCCAGAGGCAAAAGGCGGTTGCAGTTTCTGATGGATTGGGAACTAGTGATCCTAAATGGGAGAACCACTGGTGACATTCCAGGGGAACCTGCTTGGTATGATGGGGGAAAAAAGGGCAACCTTGGATTATGTATGTTGTAATAAAGCACTGATTAAAAGAGTGAATACAGTGAAAATCTGTAGGAAAACATAGTTCTTAGCATTGGATGGCTTCTGGTGATGTATGAGCAGCGAACCCGGGGACTGGCCGATCTTGTTCCGTCTCACGGAGGAAATAGGTTAGCTTGGACAGAAAGAAATGTTCACAGGGCCTGTATCATGCTGTGGAGCGAAATGCAGGAGAAGAACCCCAAGTTAAAATACCAAACTGTAAATTAAATAGAACTATGGTTTAATAAGTTAGCACACAGAACTTGCATAAGGAAGGGTAAAAACATCATGGTGTCTGCTAAGCAGGCGGTACACCCTTACGCCCCCAAGATAAATAAAGCTAAGAGGTGCCTTTGGAAAAACATATTTAAAAAAAGACTCCCAGTTCTTCATATTCATTGGCGATAAATTCACATAGGTACAGGAATAATAATAGAGCTCATGCATAACTGGCAAGGGATGGTCGAGGCCTTGCAGAGTGGCAAAGCAAGCAATATGTGGAGGGTCCTGACCCCAGCCAGAGGGACCGCAGAGTCTTCTATTTTAAACCCTGTAGCAGAAGGGGTCTGGACCACCTATATTGAAGATAGAATGTTTGACCTGTTGGACTTTGTATAGACTGGGGGTCCTACTACCCGGGAGTGGCCAATAGTGCTTAACATTGAAAATCTGTGTTTCCATTTGACAAAGCTTAAAAATTCTAGGGTGCCTGGGCCAAACGGCCTGTCAGCTGCAGTACTAAAGGGGGATGTACGTCTTTGGGCTGGTGCCTTTGTCCACTATATCAAAAGGTTTGTGCTACAAGGGAGATACCGATTCATGGGAAAAATCAATACTGGTCCGAGTCTTCAAATCAGGGGATCATTTATCCCCCGAAAACTATAGGTTACTATCCTTATTAGATACCACTGGTAAAGTGTTCGCCACTTCCGTCTTGGCACACCTACAGAGATGGGTCGGCAGTAAAAATATTCTTCATCTGTTTCAGACAGGTTTTCGACTCAGTTCTTGCACAACGCATAACATCAGGGCACTGGATACCTTAATCACCCAGGCTAAACAGTCCAATAGTCCCTCTGTATATATTGCATATGTGGACTTTAGGTCCGCGTTTGATCAAGTAGATCGCAACATCTTATGGATAAAAATTAGAAGATGGGGTTGGCCAAGCTGTTTGCTAGAAGTAATTGTAGCACTACACTATGACACTACGCCCCATATTTAGTTGGGAGATGATGGATCACTGTCGAAACAGATGGGGAGTAAAGCAGGGGTGCATGCTTGCTCCCCTGCTGTTCAACATTTACATTTCTGATCTGTCGGGACGATTGATGGAGGTTGTTGGCTGCTCTCCTAAGATTGGGGCTTCTCCTGTTTCTGGGATTTGAATTTTGAAATTATTTATATAGCGCACAGAACAATCTTAATCGTATCCTGGCGCAGATGGAGCCATAGGCTGAGAGAGCAGAACTCAGCCTACTCAATATTGATATCACTGAAAATCACAAGAGAATCATAAGGAAACCACAACTACTTAAACAGGCGAGTCTTTAGACCTGCTCTGAAAGTCAAAAGGGAATTTGCCTTTCTTAGATTCAATGGAAGACTATTCCACAATCTTGGTCCGGCAACCGAGAAGCTACGATCTCCTCTTGAAACTCAATTAGTCCTAGGAATCATAAGTAAGCATTGTTCTTCCGATCTAAGGGTCCGCGTCGGCTGATAGTGCTTCAATTTATTCATTAGATATATTGGTGTCAGGCCATTCATGCATTTATATACTAAACATCCTATTTTGAATTTTATACAGTCTTCCACCGCTAGCCAATGCAGCGACCGGCGGAGACCAGAGATTGGGGTGTTCTTAGCTACACCATAGACCAGCCGTACTCCTGCATTTTGAGCTTTTTGTAGCTAATGGATCTGTTTGGCCGGAACTCCGACCAGAAGTCCATTGCAATAATCTAATTTGGAGTTGACCAAGGCTCCCACAACCATTGCACGATCAACATTAGGGACATAGGGTAGCACCTGGCGCAATAGACGGATGTTGTAAAAGACTGACTGTACTTTGGCTGAAACCTGGCCATTACAGCCCAGATCACTCTGCCAAATACAGCCTAAGTTTTTTAATTTGGTGGCATATTTAAGAGTGGTGCCCAAAAACTGAGGAGGTGGGTGGCAGCTTTTTCCGTCAAGCAAATGTTTAGGACCAAATAGTATCACCTCGTTTTTTGCGGGATTAAGTTGCAACCAATTGTTTTCCATCCACGTCCCTATTTCTTCCAGGCACTTGCCAACCAAGGCAATAACATCCTCCACATCTTCAAGCCTAATGTATAGCTGAGTATCATCAGTGTAAAAATGGAATCTAAGGTGATATTTCTCCAAAATATCCATTAGGGCAGGAAGATATATATTAAAAAGAAGCAGGGGAGTGCTGATCCATGCAGCACACCACAACACTGGAGGAGGATTTCAGAAAGAAAACCTCCAGATTGTACGCGTTGTTTACACCCAGTAAGAAATGAAGCAAACCAATCTAAAGCACACAGGTCTGCAGTCGCTAGATTCTTCATACGGTCCAACAGGATACCATGAACCACTGTATCAAAGGCGGCAGACAGGTCGAGCATTACAAGCAGGGAAAGTTTGCCTACGGGATGCTGTACGCAGATGATTTAGTAATATTTGACTGTCTTCTGACAGGGTTGAAGCCCATGCTAAATGTGCCTGGGCAGTATGCAACCGAAAATCAGTTATCGATAAATCTAAGCAAAACAAAGGTTATGTTGCTTTCAGCAAAGAAGATCAATAGATGTAAGTTAAATGTCAGAGTGGGGCATATTGATAATGTTGATTCATACAAGTATTTGGGACTCGAGGTGTCAGCAACCTCTGGGTATGACCATATAGTCGAAAACAAATCCAGGCGGGCAAAACAAATCACGTGTCTGGTTAGAAAGTTCACAATCAATCATGCAGGTTTCTCATTGGAGGGAGTGTTGGCGCTGTATAAACAGTGTTTTTCACCGTAGATCAGGTACGGCTTGGAGGCCCTGGTGATGAGGGATCTGAAGTGGTTAGACATTTCGGAGGTCCTCTTTTGGAGGAGGGTATTGGGTCTACCCAGGTCTGCCTCAATTGAATATGTACGGTTAAAGTTGGGGTTGCTCTCATTAAAGGCGCAGCTGCTGATGCGCAGAGGTGCCCTTTTTTGAGGGCAACACCTTCTCCTACTTCCCTGCTACTGGCCAAATTGGGCGAGAGTTACGGTACAGACTTGGATTCTCCCCCGAATGGCCCATTTGCGACATGCTTTAGGGATCTGTGTGACCTGATTGGATGGTATCCTGACTTAAAGCAGTGCTCAGTTTTTGGTATATTAAAGGGAGCGTTATTTCGTAGAGTGGCGAAATGGGATTTGCATTGTTATTACGACCATCTGGAACAGTTAAAGGGGTATAGGGATGTGAGCCAGGTTATTCGTAGGTACCTGAAACCCCAATTGCATATACTTCTCTGCCCAGATCCGTTGGTGCTTATTTTTCGGCTGAACATGCGCACCAACCACTTGCCAGTTTGTGCGGTATGTGGAGCAAAATGGAAGTGTTTGCCAGATGCCAGATTCTGTAGAATGTGAAAAGTTCAAACAAATCGAGAGACTGTAAAGCACGTTCTTACCGAGTGTCCTTCTATAGGGTCCTTATATATGACTACTTTGGGACTTCTTGTTCACGATTGTAATACGATCAAATCTGCGGATTTAGACATTCTGCTTGAACACAATATACTAAGACTTTACAGGGTTTGAAAGGGGTAGAACAATTCCTACTTGGTTAACATTATGGTAAATTAGAAATTTAGGGGAAAGTGATTTTACCCAAATTTTAACTCAAGTTTTAAGTTTAGTCTGGAAATTAAATCGCTGCTAGAGAATATGATAAATTGAACATGCAGGAAACAGGAGCAAGATTTTAAATATTAAATGTGAAGTATGAATAATTTGTGGTAAATAGGCAGATAGGATGGTCTGCATTGCTGTTATTGTTGATATTGTCGTTGAAGTGATGTAAAGTGAATTTGTGTTTGTGCACATTTGTCTGTATTTATATTGTAAAAGTTCTTGTTAGAACTATGTACAATAAATTAAATTTAAAAAGAGAAATTTAAAAAACATACTATGTGCTAAAATGCTGCTAGTTCTTAAAGGTTCTTTAAAGACAACACACAACAAAACATTATTTACAGAGCTATTGCGTTGTCTAGTCCTGGACATTACACAACATTTATCTGCAGTATTTTTATTTTGGGGGGTGCCCTTTTCCCATGATCTATCGCCTGCCTCTCCTACCCTGAATACATTTCACTACCCTTTGACCTGCTACTCCCTATAAAAAAATATGCAGAAAATGCATTCAAATTTCCTCCTGCGTAAGCGCTGCTGTCCTTTGGAGGGATATCTTTATACACTCCAGTGCCTAGGCCCCACCGCTTAAGAAATGGAGCGCAAACTGATTTTTCAGTTCTGTTTGCTTAATAAATGTTATGAAAAATGGTATGTTAAAAGACAGATGAATAATACCTTGCTTACCATACAACAGCTCACTTACCAGTTACTAGAAACATGAATCAACAATGAACTATTAGAAATGTCTCTATTGTTTCTCAGTTACAACTAGAACATATGTGCTAGCCTGTTATGCTGCCTTACTGTTCTCGAGTTATGCTTCTGCAGAGCTTCCTTCCATGAGCTTTCACCAGTGTAGATACAACTGAGAGGATCAGTGAGCCAAAATGAAAATCTCAACCTTATTTCAGTTAAATCAAATACATGCATTCCAAGGTTAATTCAAAGCAATGCCGACTCGCACTATACTCATTTAAAAGGGCAGACGCCCCCGTTTAAGCACAGGAAGATAATCAAGGGGAAAGATAAAGGAGGGAGGGGAAGCAGGAAGGGGAAGGGGTTTCAAGGCGGATAATGGAGGAGAGATTTAAGGGAGGTGCGGAATGAGGAGAAGGTATGGATAGAGCGGACTGAGAGAGGTAGGGAGTTCCAGTGCAGGGGGGCTGGGAGTTGGAAGGAGCGGAAACGGGAGGGGGCACAAGGGGACCGAGGTACAGTGAGAAGGAAATGGTCAGCTGAACGAAGGGAGCGGTAGGGAGAGTAGAAAGAGAGGAGGGAGGAGAGATAAGGGAGAGCAAGACCATGGAGAGATTTGCAGACAAGGCAGAGAAAGTGAAATTTAAGTTGGGAGTGAAATGGAAGCCAGCCAAGGGAAGAGAGGGAAGCAGAGATGGAGTCACGGGAGGTAAGGAGACAGAGGGTACGGACAGCAGAATGGTAGATAGATTTGAGGGGGGCGAGATGAGAAGTAGGTAGTCCATAGAATAAGGAGAAGCAGTAGAAGAGGCGGGAGAAGATAAGGGAGGAGATTAAAAGTTTGGTAGCATGGAAGGTGAGAGAGGGTCAGACTTTGTGAATATTAAAGAGGTGGTAGCGACAGGCACGAGAAGTGAGAGAGATATGGTGGGAGAAAGAGAGAGAGGAATCAAAGTGAATGCCTAAGTTGCGAGCATGAAGAGAGATAGGGAGATTAGTGGGAGGAAAGTGAATGAAAGGTGGAGGAGAGGGAGGAGTTGGAGGGAAAGAATACAACTTCAGTCTTGTCAGTGTTAATGGAGAGAAAGCAGGAAGACATCCATTTCTTTATTGCAGTATGGCAGGAAGAAAGTTTTAGGTGGAGGTCAGTTGAGAAGGAAGAGAAAGAAAGGAAGAGTTGAGTGTCGTCAGCATAGAAATGGAGGGAGATGCCAAACGAGGAGATAACAGCGGCAAGGAGGGAGGTGTATAGAGAGAAGAGGAAATGTCCAAGCACCGAACCTTGAGGTTGGGTTGGAGAGGACCGGCCACCCCAGGAAACTGTGAAAGAGCGGGAAGACAAGTAATAGGATAGCCAGTTAAGAACAGAGCCTTTGAATCCAAAGGAAGAAAGAGTGTGGAGAAGAAGGGATGATCGACAGTGTCGAAGGCAGCAGAGAGGTCAAGAAGAATAAGGACAGAGGATTGCTTAGAGTGTCGAGCAGAGAGGAGGGAGTTAAGGATGTAGGTGAGAGCAGTTTCAGGAGAGTGTTTAGGACAGAAGCCAGATTGTGAGGGGGGTAGGAGAGAGAGATTGGTGACAAAGGATGAGAGCTGAGAGTAGGCGAGGCGCTCGAGAAGCTTAGAGAGGAATGGAAGAAGAGAGATAGGGTTGAAGTAAGGAGGTGAGAAGGGGATCAGCAGAAGGTTTCTTCAAAATAGGGATGATCGTGGCGTGCTTGAAAGCTGAGGGAAAGGTGGCTGAGGAAAGACAGGTGTTGAAGAAGGAAGTAAGGTAGGGAATAAGAAGAGGGTAGATCTTAGGGATAAGAGGGATGCGAGAGGGTCGGTTGGGGCGGACGTGGGGTGGGCTTTGGAAAGGAGGGTGGAGACGTCAGAGGGGGAGATAGGTGAGAAGTTGTACATGCAGGATGAGGGGGGGGAGGAGAGGGGAAATCCGAGGAGCAGTTAATTTTTTGCCGAAGGGTAAGAATCTTGGAGGAGAAGAAGCTAGCGAAGTCAGAGGGAGAATTTGTAGAAGAGGAGGAGGGATCAGGGGTACGAGGGGAGAGAAGTCGAGAGAGAGTTTGGAAGATACGGCGAGGGTGGGAGGCTTGGGAGTGAAGAAGGTTAGAGTAGTAGGAGCGTTTAGTCGAGGCAAGACAAGTGTCGAAGAGAGCGTGATAAGAGAAATATGAGGTTTGGTTGAAAAGCGAAGGAGATTTGAGCCAGAGTCTCTCCAGACGTCGGAGAAGGTGCCACGATTGAGAGTGTGTCAGGGTTGGACGGAAGAAAGAAAGGGCGCAGAGTTGATCAAGGGAAGAAGAAATAGAAGAGGAAAGAGTGGATAGAGCATCATTTGCTGACAATAAAGAGAAATCTTGGAGAGAGGGGAGAAAAGAAGAGCAAGTGTCAATAAAGAGGGAAGGATCAAAGTTGCGAAAGTCACACGGTGAGAAGATGGGAGGAGAGGGCCTGGTAGAAGAGGAATGTGGAAGGGGAGTAAGGGAGAAGGAGCGTAAGGCATGATTGGAGAGATAGACAGGAAGAGTAGAGACTGGGGAAGAGGGGTAAGAAGAATTGAAGATGAAGTCTAGAGTGGAGCCAGAGGAATGAGTGGGGGAAGGAGGAAGGGGGAAAGGAGGTAGGAGTCAAAGATGGAGAAGAGGGATGAGGAATGAGGGGGAGAAGGGAGGTGAAGATTAAAGTCGGCAAGTACAGTTAGAAGAGAGGGGGAGAGAGATAAGCGAGAGGAGGTGATCGAGATCTTCATAGAAGGAGGAAAGAGGGCCAGGGGGTCGATAGATGATTAGAAAGGAAATGGGGTGAGGAGAGGAGAAAGATTTGTTAAGAAATTTGAAGGAAGGGAAAGAAGGAAGAGATAGCGAGGAGGTAGAAAGAGATATGAGAGAAGGAGGACAAGGAGGTAGTTAGGGAAGCGGGGACAGAAGTGTTATGGGGGGGATTCAGGTTTCCGTTAGACATAGGAAATGAATGGTGGGAACGAAAGAATATGTCTAAAACTGCTGCGGTCTTGTTGCAGATGGATCTGGCGTTCCAGAACACCATGTTCAATAGGCTGGAATGATGAGCAGTGGGGGGGGGGTAAAGAAGATTAGGACGATGAGAGAGGGTAGGTGTATAACAGGAGGAGTGGGGGAGGGGATTGAAGAGGGGACTGGGCATGAGGAGGAGGGAAAAGGAGAGTAGGAGGGAGAGGGGAAGGTGGGGTGAGTCAAAGAAGGGGGGGAAGGGAAGAGAGGGTGGTGAAAAAGAGATTTGGCAGACCGCATAATAAAGGAATCAGTGAAACGAGGAGCTATGATGGTCCGTTGCTGTTGAGACCTATGATGGCGAGAACAGGGAGCAATGTAGCAGCTCTTAGTAGAGTCCGCGCTGGTGTAGGAGAGAGAGGAGGCTCAGATTGGTACTCAGCTTGCTACTCGGTATGGTACTCAGTTTGCTAGGCAGCAACCAGAGAGTCAGGGTACGCAAGATCAGGAGCAGGCAGCGAGAAGTGGTTGGGAACAGGTTGGGAAGGAGGTTTAAGAGGTTCAGCTGCAGACTGTGTGGGAGGTGGCAGAGAGTCAGGGCGCACTAGAACAGGGGCAGGCAAAGAGGAGTGGTAGGGTCCAAGCTAGGAAGGAGGTGAGAAAGGCCCAGCTGCAGTGCCTGACGGGTGGGTAGGAGGCAGGCAGGGAGCGGGTAGTATTGGTTATGCCCAAAGCTGGAAAGGAGGTGGGAAGAGGCTCAGCCGTGGAGACTATGCGCTATGTGGCAGGCAAGGAAAGGGTAGGGCAAGAGCAGGAGCAAACCCGGTTAAACCCAGTAGAGGGGTGGAGGTTTGGCAGCAGAGACTGTGTGGTAAACTGAAAGGCAGGAGCAGGGAGCGCTGGGTCGGGGGCGTGACCGTGGTTTTGGATGATCACGCTTAGATGAGGAGACGGGAGGAGGACTAGCAGTAGGGGCTGAGCAGCAGGAGGTAGGCAAGTGTGATTCTTGCTGGGCCTGCGTTGAAGGGGAAGCGTGAGGAGGTCCAGTAGGAGGGACTGTGTGGTAGGTGGCCGGTGAGTGCCTAGGAGGAGGAGGTCCAGTAGCTGTCCCATCCCAGGACAGGACGGAGGAGAGGGTAGACGGGCATCCCCAACAGGAGGGGACTGGAAGCCTCACAGCTTGCACAGGACCAGTAGCAGTCCCAACCCAGGACAGGACGGAGGAGAGGGTAGATGGGCGTCCCAGACAGGAGGGGACTGGAAGCCTCGCAGCAGGCTCAGACCGTAGAAGAGGGTAGGAAGCTACATCCCAGTCCCATCCCAGTAGACACAGGAAGAGGGCAGGAAGCACCACTGTGGAGCAGAGCACCTGCCCTGGCAATCAACGTGATGGGGCCGCACTGGGGACCGAGAAAGGAATTGCCAAAGGGGGGCAATGGTGGGGGGGACCGCCGATATGGCTGTGGGGAGCAGTGTTTCCGAGGAGTCAAGACAGGAGCGGCGGATAGGAAGCAACAGCTTCTGCCGTTGTACGTTGGAAGTTCTGCATATGGCACAGCCTGCTCTCTAGGGGATGCCAGGCTGCAATTGCCCGCTGCTTCCCAGTCAATCTGGTGGCACGTGGGTCAGCTGGCCTCATCTCTGCGGTGAAGATCAGGACAAACATGACACATTCCTAACTGTCTAAGCTAAACAACAGGAACTGATAATGAGAGAATAATGGCGAACATAAAATCTTTGCATGAATGGGGGTACTTCGAGAAAATGGGTTTAAAATATTGGCATTCCAACCTCTACATTCAGGGCTTCATTGATACCGGGATCCTGCTCCCAGGTTTCTCCCCCTGGGTGTTTGATCTACTATTTATGTTCCCTGAGGCCTCATGACACTAGCAGACATATCTTGATTTAAAGAGAATATACTGCTACACGCGATTAAGTCAATGGTGGGTTTTCTGGAATGGTCACCAAGAGGGGATCAGATGGGTATCAACGTAAAAGAGAGTGGAGGGTCCGGACCAGGTAGGCCCTGGCCAGGCAGAGTGGGGGTTGATGGGGCATGGGCAGTTTTCTGGAGGTGGCTGGGCACTGTGCTGGGACTTGCTCCGATCTCAGGCTTTGTAGAGAGCACATTCTGAAGAAGTGAAGTTAAGCAATTGCAACAATACATGATTGGACTTCCTTGAGAACAAGGCTCCAGAGGATCTGGTAAAGAAGGGGTGATGGTGTCTTGGGCTCTCTGTGCGAGGCACTGGGTGTCAGGAACTGGAGATTGTGGAAGCGCTGGAGGCTATGATCAGCGCGCGCTCCAGTCCTCACCCAAGATGGCCGCCGTACCTTTAAGAGGCTGGCTCCTCCCACAAGCCGGTGCGTTGTATCCGTTTGTCAACGCTCGGTTCGTGTGTTGGAGTTTCTTCTGTGGATCCTTCCGTGCCTACAGCGAACTTACTTACCGCCTTTAATCCTGCTCTAGTCACCCTCCTCCTTCCTGCCCATGCCTCTTTTGTTTGTTGGCTCTGTTTCGCTTCCAGCCTTATATTCTTCATCTTTCTACTCCCGGTGTCTCGGCGCCGCCTGTTCTGTGCCTTTGCCTTTAGTTTGTCCCTCTTTGCTCCTGATCCTTTCGCTACTCAGCCTCACCTTTTATATTTTATTTTGTATTATGGGCGCCGGTTATTCTTACTTCTGTCGGCGCTGCCTTGCCTTTCACTTCTTGGGTCCCTGTTGCTCTGACTACACCCTGGGAATCTTTTGCCTTGCTCATTTAGACTAGATCCGTATACTTTTCTATTTCCTTTTGGTCACCATTTCTTAAACCGTTCAGGACATTCTTTTTGTCATAATCCTATTTATATCCATCTTCTTATTAGGTGGTGTTGCCTTTTCACCTTATATCCTTTACTCTATCAGCATTAAATTTGGAGAACTTCTGGAGTTCTATTCCATTTATACTCCCTACAGTCTGGACAATTGTGGAATCTGACATCTATTCTACCAGCATTCCTTTTTGGTGTGGAGCAAACAACGCCTTCCTTGTCGATTGAGAGGAACCGACTGTCCCCCATCTGAGCCCATCCGGAAACAGGGTTTTTTCTGCATTCGTGCTTTTTCCCTGGAAATTAGGACTGGCCCTCTGGGGATCCCCGAGGTCAGAGTTACATCTCTGCAAAGGTGCCCTCCGGAGGGGCCAGACCCTACTTACACGATAAGAAGGTCCGAACTCCAAAGGACAAAACTCCCTCAAGGAGAAGGGATCAGAAGAAGCCCGAGGCCAACCCTAAAGAATCCTTCCCGGAAGAATCAGGTGAGGAGTTGGGGGAGGAAGCCTCGGTTCTTGACAGCATACAACGCCAATAACCATCATGGCCTCACTTGAGCAGTATCAGGAGTTGGTAGCTGCTTTACAGAACCTTACTTTAGAGGTGCAGGCTTTACGGACAGAGAACGTAGCCCTCCGACAGCAGGTAGTGTTACATCGGGATGATCGTGGAGACCTGCCTACGATGCCCCTTTCCTTTGGCAAATATGATGGTCACCCGGGGGGTCTGAAGGAATTTCTGGATGCCTGCAGAGTGTATTTCGCCTTCCGACCTCACGCCTATGAGACTGCCAGATCTAAGGTGGGGTTCATCATAGCCAATCTAATCGGAAACGCCCTCGCATGGGCCACACCCTTGGTTACCAGAGATGATCCCGTTTTGAGCGACTATGATCGTTTTACAGAAGTTTTTGGTGAAAGATTTGATAGACCAGAAGTATTCTATTCTTCTCTGGAAGCAATACTTGATGTCCAACAGGGAAACACGGACATACAGACCTATCTCTCCCGTTTCCAGAGGCTGGCAGCCAAGGCAGATTGGCCTGATTCCGCTCAGCAAACAATCTACAGACGGGGTCTTCGTGAAGAAATCAAGGACGAGCTAGCCAGAGTGGCTCGTCCGGCATCCTTTCAGGAATTGGTGACTTTATCACTTCAGATCGAGTTCCGTCTCCAAGAAAGAAGATCCGAAAGAAGAAGAACCAGAGGCTTCCCACAACAGTCCAGTCAACCATCCCCTGCTCCTCCACCTCGAACTCACCCTAGTACGGATGAACCTATGCAGATTGGGGCGGCTCGCGGTCCCTTGACGCAAGAAGAAAGAAGAAGAAGGAGAGAGGCAGGATTATGTATGTACTGCGGCTCCTCGAAGCATTTATTGAGAGACTGTCCTGAAGTCCCACCTAGATGACAGGGAAAATTCCACCCCCGATCCACAGCAAGGGAGGTTTCAGGGGAAGTAACAAGCACCCTTGCTACTACACAATAGCAGTGATCACCCCGGAAGATAACAGCCTTATGGTGTTTCGGGTCAACCTGTGGTTGGCCGAGGATTCCCCCACCGAGGTGTTCGCTATGCTAGACTGCGGGGCCGCTGGAAATTTCATTGACTCCAAGTGGGCGGCAGAGCATCTAATCTCCACTATACCCAAGGCCACCCCGATTCCAGTAGAAGGGGTCGATGGTAGGCCCCTGTCGTCCGGACCCATAACGCTGGAGACCATTCCATTAAGGATGAGGCTAGGCCAACATGAAGAGTTTTTGGTGTTTGACCAGATCCGTGCGGCTCATATTCCGTTAGTTATAGGAATTCCTTGGCTAAGGAGACACAACCCTCACATTGATTGGACTGCCAACAGGGTCTCTTTCAATTCGGCCTTCTGTGAGTCCCACTGTATGAACCTGTCTGCTTCTCCTAACACCCTAGAACACAGCCAGTGTGGGGTTCAGGAACCTGTCACTGTGGCCTCAGTTCCCGTACATTCTCAAGACTTCTCAGAGGTGTTTATGGACACCATACCCAGACAACTACCACCCCATAGACCTGAGGATTGCAGCAATTACTTAATTCCGGAGGCGGTGGTACCCTTTGGTAGAATGTACCCCTTGTCGCTACCAGAGAGGAAGGCTTTAAGAGAGTACCTTGACGCTAATTTACAGAACGGATTAATCCAAGAGTCCAAGTCCGCCTGTGGGGCTTCCCTATTCTTCATTCCCAAGAAGGACTCGAAAGAACTCCGCCCTTGTATAGATTACAGGGGTCTAAACAAGATTACCATCCAGGATAGATATCCCATTCCCCTAATTCGGGATATCCTGGAGGCAGTACAGGGGGCGGTGTACTTTACTAAGCTTGACCTAAGAAGCGCTTATCACCTCTTGAGAATCAGGCAAGGTGACGAGTGGAAGACGGCGTCCCTTCGAACTCTTTGAATACTGTGTGATGCCCTTCGGTCTCGTAAATGCACCAGCCGTCTTCCAGAGGTACATGGACAAGGTATTCGCCGACATGTTGTTTTTGTCGGTAGTAGTGTACCTGGACGACATCCTATTCTTTTCCAAGTCTTTATCTGAGCACCGATCATTGGTCAGATTAGTTCTACAGCGTCTGCAGTCCCATCATTTACTGGTAAAGCCAGAGAAGTGTTCATTTGAATCCACAACAGTGTCCTACTTGGGTTTCATACTGTCCAAGGATGGTATTGAGATGGATGCTAATAAGGTAAGGGCCATTAGGGATTGGAAGGAACCTACCAATGTCAAGGAACTACAAGGGTTTCTAGGACTGGCTAACTTTTACAGGAGGTTTATTCCCAACTTCTCCAAGAAGGTACTCCCTCTGACCTCCTTATTGAAGAAGGGTGTGAGGTTCATATTCGGAGTTGAACCCCAAAGAGCTTTCAGTTTCTTAAAGGAATGTTTTTCTACAGCACCCATCCTGGTCCAACCGGATCAGGCCAAGCCTTTCATTCTAGAAACGGATGCTTCTGCAGGGGCGGTAGGAGCAGTCTTACTCCAAAGGACTGAAGACGGCTATGAACATCCGGTTGCTTACTACTCCAAGACACTGACTAGTAGTGAGTGCAACTACTCTGTAATCGAAAAGGAGCTGTTGGCCATAAAATTGGCCTGCCAAGAATGGAGACATCTCCTACAGGGTGCCACACATCAATTCACCATTAGAACAGACCACCATAACCTTCGGGTTTTGCAACAGTTAGAATGTTCTAACGCCAGACACGCCAGATGGGCTTATTTTTTCTTACAATACGACTTTATGATTACTTACATACCTGGCACAGAAAACAGGAAGGCCGACGCCTTGTCCAGAAGCCTAGGAGAGTCATCTAGTTCCTATAAGGAACATGAACTGGTTTTTCCGCATCTCACAGTCCTAGCTTCTACAGTTTCGTTCCTTCAAGACCTAATCCCACAGTATCAGAGGTGTTCCGAACTTCCGTTATCTGTTAACCAGGATAAGGATGGATTGTTCTATCATGAAGGAGCTCTCTACATTCCTACGAAGGAGTTTCAAAGGCTGATACTTTCTTGGTGTCATGACACCCCCCTATCCGGTCATTCTGGAATTAGGAAGACCTTTGATCTTATCCAGAGAGGATTCTGGTGGCCCACCTTAAGAAGAGATGTAGACCAGTATGTGTCTGCTTGTTCGGTATGCGCTTCCAACAAGAACCGAACAGGAAGGCTGCTGGGGTTGTTGCAACAACACTCCCTACCAGACCGTCCTTGGGAACATATATCTACAGATTTTATCGTGGATCTCCCTCCGTCATATGGCATGACTACAATCATGGTGACCATCGACTCCTTTAGCAAGCTAGCGCATTTCTCTGCCTTCAAGCAAATCCCTTCAGCCTCTGAGATGGCCGCAACTTTTCTCCAGGACATTGTGCGTCTTCATGGTTTACCTAAGACCATTGTTTCCGACAGGGGACCCCAATTCACCTCAAAGTTTTGGTCCTCCCTTTGCCAAGCTCTCGGGATTCACAAGGCTCTTTCCTCAGGATATCATCCACAGAGCAACGGCCAAACAGACTTAATGCCAATTTAGAACAATATCTTAGGTGTTTTTGCAGTCCACAACAGGAAGAGTGGTATCGCTTCCTCCCACAAGCGGAATTCGCTTATAACAATTCCCTTCATACCTCGATCCAGATGAGCCCTTTCTATTGTACATACGGAGACCATCCTCAACACCTACCCTGGCTCAGTCCTCCTTCTACCAAGATTCCGGCTCTAGATTTGATTCTACAAGACCTACAGAAGGTGCACAAGCTCGCTAAGGAAGCACACCGAGCAAGTCAACTAGCGCAGAAGAGGTGGGCTGACAAGGGTCGTCGCGCCCTTCCAAGCTGGAAGGTCGGACAATTGGTCTGGTTATCCACCAGGTATCTACCTAGATGGGTTCATAGGGGGAAGTTCTCCTCTCGTTTTCTTGGACCTTTTTCCATTTTGCAACAAATCAATCCGGTTGCATATAAGCTCCAGCTACCAGACTATCTTAGGAAGGTGCATCCGGTCTTTCACGTATCCCTTCTCAAAGAATATAAGGAGGATCCCTTCAAGAGACCGGTGAACCGCTCGCGTGCCCGAGTGATCTCGACACCCGAAGAATATGAAGTGTCTCATTTGGTGGATTCCCGTTACCGCAAAGGGCGGTTATACTACTTGGTTCATTGGAAGAATTATCCAGTAGAGGAGAGGACATGGGAACCTGTGAGCCATATACATGCCCCACGTCTGGTGCAAATGTTCCATCGACTTCATCCGGGCAAACCTGGGGGTGCCCCGAGGAAGAAGGGGTATACTGTCAGGAACTGGAGATTGTGGAAGTGCTGGAGGCTATGATCAGCGCGCGCTCCAGTCCTCACTTAAGATGGCCGCCGTACCTTTAAGAGGCTGGCTCCTCCCACAAGCCAGTGCGTTGTATCTGTTTGTCAACGCTCGGTTCGTGTGTTGGAGTTTCTTCTGTGGATCCTTCCGTGCCTACAGCAAACTTACTTACCGCCTTTAATCCTGCTCTAGTCACCCTCCTCCTTCCTGCCCGTGCCTCTTTTGTTTGTTGGCTCTGTTTCGCTTCCCGCCTTATATTCTTCATCTTTCTACTCCCGGTGTCTCGGTGCCGCCTGTTCTGTGCCTTCGCCTTTAGTTTGTCCCTCTTTGCTCCTGATCCTTTCGCTACTCAGCCTCACCTTTTATATTTTATTTTGTATTGTGGGCGCCGGTTATTCTTACTTCTGTCGGCGCTGCCTTGCCTTTCACTTCTTGGGTCCCTGTTGCTCTGACTACACCCTGGGAATCTTTTGCCTTGCTCATTTAGACTAGATCCGTATACTTTTCTATTTCCTTTCGGTCAGCCTTTCTTAAACCGTTCAGGATATTCTTTTTGTCATAATCCTATTTATATCCATCTTCTTATCACGTGGTGTTGCCTTTTCACCTTATATCCTTTACTCTATCAGCATTAAATTTGGAGAACTTCTGGAGTTCTATTCCATTTATACTCCCTACAGTCTGGACAATTGTGGAATCTGACATCTATTCTACCAGCATTCCTTTTTGGTGTGGAGAAAACAACGCCTTTCTTGTTGATTGAGAGGAACCGACTGTCCCCCATCTGAGCCCATCCGGAAACAGGGTTTTTTCTGCATTCGTGCTTTTTCCCTGGAAATTAGGACTGGCCCTCTGGGGATCCCCGAGGTCAAAGTTACATCTCTGCCAAGGTGGCCTCCGGGGGGGGCCAGACCCTACTTACATGATAAGAAGGTCCGAACTCCAAAGGACAAAACTCCCTCAAGGGGAAGGGATCAGAAGAAGCCCGAGGCCAACCCTAAAGAATCCTTCCCGGAAGAATCAGGTGAGGAGTTGGGGGAGGAAGCCTCGGTTCTTGACACTGGGGATGGGAAAGCTGAGTTTGCAGAGGGATGATTTTTGGGCATAGTAAAAAGATGGCGTCTGTGTCAAAGCAAAATGGCGCCTATCTTCGGGCCTGTGAGCAGCGTTATTTATATAAATCTCTATGTTGTATCATAAGGGGATGTGCCATGGCGGTGAGTGTGTCTCCCCCCTTGGCTTACACGTCTTCTATTTATCACTGGGGGGAGTGTTAGGGGGGTGGGATTGGACCATCTCCTTCCCAACATTCCCCCAGTATTTCTATGTTCCTCAGCCCTTTTAACAGCTTCATCCCATGCAGCGTACCTTTAATGGGCATCCATTCTCCACACACACTTCTCAAACTTTCCCCACGTCGTGCATATTCTTCAGGAGTGCATGTCATGTAAATATATCCCACATCCCCCATCCCCATCCAGGTCAACCCACACCTCCCAATAATCTTGGGGCTGTTTGATAGTAGTATGGTGGTAATTGTCTACCTCATCCCCTGTATGGTATATTACTACCATGCAGTATTTGGTCTCATCATTTTTGCCAGTTTGCACTTGGGCTTCCCTAGTATCATGAGGCACCTTGTTAACATTCTTATTGTCGATTGTCACCATCATCATTGCACTATTTGGCACTGCTTTTGTGCAGCACCTGAGTCCTAGCTGCCACACACAGAGGATCAGCAGGAAGAACACAATGATAGGTACCAGCATCTTCGTGATTGTCCCAAGACACAAGGGTGCCCAGCTGAATGCCATATTTAACCAGTCATTCTCTTGGATTCCACCTTCTTTTCTCATTTTCACACCCAGTTCATGTGCTGTTGCAATTACATGTAATAGGGTCCCGTTTTCAGCGTCTGAAGAAGGTACGAATATGCAACATGAGCTCCCAATTTTCTTGCAAACACCACCTTCCATATCTGTGAGAAGGTCCAACACAATGATTTTGCATCGTCAAGAGTGGAAGGGCTCGTAATTCCACCTGGATGACGTTAAATTCTTCTTCAGTGTCATTCGCCAGCTGGATGAGCTCCCATCGTACTATCTGGAGCCATTTTGCGTTTGCTCTTGTTTGGACACTGGGCACGAGTGGTGCAAAAAATCTCTCTGCTGAGTTAAAGAGTTTGTCTTCATCAGGGATCTGGGCAAAGAGGTCAGAGGACTCTTGAGACAGGTAGTTAGAGGTGCGCTTCTTCCTGGACAGGTGATCACACTGTTCTTCCTCAGGGAATATGTGAAAGATGGGGGCTTGTGCTTTGGTCGGTCGAGGTGCTCTGGGTCACCGCTCCCCCCTTTACATGCTCTTCCGGTATCACCAGAAGTGCAGACTGCAGTGTTGCAAGCGTGCAATAGCCCCTCCATGATGGTGGGAGGTGCAAGTATGACTGTTTGCCACACACCCAATACGAGTCCATTATTTCAGCAGTGCCTTTTCGAAGATCAGGAATGATGAGTGTTCGGTTGCAGTATGTGTTGGTAGCCATGGACACCTTGCCTTCTCCATAGAAACAAAGTTCGTAATTTTCTTCTTGCTGGACCTAGATTGGTTTTTCGAGGGCTATGACCCATGTCAATTTCATGATATGCTCTGTCCATATTTGTGCATATGTTTTGTCCATCCATTCCAGCCTTTGATCTAACAAGCCACGCAGTCCCTTCGCTTTGCACATGTATGTTGACAGTTGCCGTTTGTTTTCCGCAAAGCTTGGGCCCTCGATTGACAGGATTGGCTCTTTGAAACATTTTGGTCCTTGTGATCCCTCTTGGCAGATCTTTTCGTCCGGCGGGAGGAGTGTCAATTTTACTGTGTGTGCCTGAAAGGAACCTTTTATTGTGCATAGTGCGAGGCGGATGAGACATTGGGTTTCTACTAAGGGGGCTTCTTGTGGCACTAAAATTTTGGGCGTACCAAATGCATGAGGTACTAAGGAACACACATAGCAGCTGCCATTGGTAGTTCATTACCGGGTTGCACTCACATCAGAATACCAACTGTTAGACTGCCCCGGATGATGGAGATCCTCAAGAGTGTCTAACTCCAACCCATTGTAGGCATCGTATCTGTGTTGATTTGCTTGTCTTTTCTTTCTTCTATTATGCAAAAGAGAGTGCCATTTCCCCGTTAGCCTTTTACACAGTGTATCAGTAGAGCATAGTGACCCTTGTACATTTGCGGGTTGCTGACGGTACATTGGGAAAATACCAACATCTACATTCATATTAGTGTCTGTGGTGTCTTGTCGGTCTGCCATAGGGGGAGAAGAGGGAACAAATTTCATATTGGAGACTAGGGTGTGGAATACATTGTAGATTTCACCAAGCAATGAGGTAGATACTGCGGTAGGTTGTGAGGTAACTTGTGAAATTGTAAACCTGGTGGGTGGTGGCAGTGTGACATTTAATACTTTCGATGTGCTTTCAGTTGAATTATCCAAAAACAATTCAATTTGCGAGGTTAGTTTGGTGACATTTTTATACACAGTCGTTAAATTCAGGGATGTATTGCTGCCACCCTTCCATATCACCCCCAACCCCCTTCTTTTATATGGGGCCCCAGATAAAAGATGCTGCCCAATACGTCCCCAAAACCAGTATAGTTATCGTAAAAACAATTGAAACAAAATTGAGGCCACACTCATAGCTATATGCACGGGTGGAGCTTATCCTATTCCTACTGCTATCTGACTGTGTATTATTAGGTGATGTCAACTCCATCATCATGGCACCTACAGAAATTATAAAAATGTGGCGGTTATTAATAGAGTTTTAGATGGGACGAGAAATTGGATTGGGAGTTTTTGTGAAAGAGGGAACGAGAGAGAGAGAGAGAGAGAGAGAGTACTGCACTACACATGTATAATCTCGTTGTAATTTTTATGCTACTTAACACTCTTATTATTTCCATTTTTAACCCATATTTATTGCGCTTCCAATATCCCTCTAAGGTACTGCAACGTTTGTTTGATTATTATCCAATGTTTCAGGTGCTATGCTTTTGTGTGCTTTCCTGACATCTGAGAGGTGGATCCAGTACCGTAGCCCTTTCACTTTTACAGCCAGGGGGGTACAGATCACCTCGTAAGGACAGTGGAATCTCAGGGAGTTCGATTTTCACACAAATCTCTGCACATACACCAATTCTCCTGGCATTAGTGGCTGTAACGGGCTAACTGCCGCTGCACTTCTTGTGTCAGTCTCTCTTTCTCTTGTAAATGGTGGTGCAATTTGTTTGGCAATATATCTTACTGCCCACGTAAACTGGGTGATTCTTTAAACTCTTCTCCCTAGGACAGTTGCTGTTCTATGTGCATCAGACATTCTTCTCACTGGTGACAATGGCGTTTGCATGCATCAAACAGTTACTATCTCGTGGGGGGACAGGTGGTGGTCCTTGCTAGGTTGTGTGTGTAACTGAAATAGAAAAAAAGTTATTTTTTAAAGGAGTGGCATAGTTTAGACAACCTATTCTTAAGGGGGCTGTTGATTTGCTCGACCACCCCATTTGCTTGCAGGTGGTAAATTGAGCACATTTTGTGTTTTATTCCTAGCAGTGAGGTCACCTCTCTGAACAAATCATTTACAAAGTATGTTCTGTTGTCGGAATGTATGACATTGCATATCCGCCAACGGGGGAACACCTCTCTTATGAGGAATTTGGCTGCAAACTTTGCATCTGGGTGGACACAGGGCCCTGCCTCCACCCATCGTGAAAAGGGACACACCACCACGATTAAGTATCTGGCTCCATTGCATCTTTCTCCCATGTCTGCGTAATCCATGTGCAGCTCGCGGAAGGGTCCTACAGGGTGGGGTAATGTTCCCTTTAATGTTCTGAGAGCCATCCCTGAATTTAATACTTGACATGTTGTGCATTCTATTACCATTTTGTTAAGGTACTCCTGGAGGTTTGGGATAAACCAATCTTTGTGGAGATCAGTGGCAATGTGTTGTTTAGAAGCATATGCTGGAAAGTGCAATTGGCTGAATGCCACGCACAATACTTCTACAGGAATTACTACTTTCCAGGTTATGTTTCATCTCCACAATAGGTCAGTGGGTGACTGTGTGCACCCTCGTTTGGTCCATAATTCTTGCTCTGTGGGTGGGGTTCTTTTCTGTAACTCGATTACTTGGGCAATGGGTAATGAGTTGTATCCTTCTGCCTTGGATTCTTCTAGTCCGTTTATCAATATACATTCTGTGCTCATAGGTATGGGCAGATACACAGCTTCTTTGGCAGCTGCGTCAGCGGCTGCATTTCCTAAAGATATTTCATCATCATTATGGGTATGGGCTTGACATTTCACTAGCGCCACTAAAGAAGGTTCTGCAAGTGCCTCAATTAATCTGTTCAGTAATTCTGCATGCTGTACTGGGAACCCATCAGCTCTCCTGAAAACCCTCCTCCTCCATCTAGATAATCCAGCATGTACCGTAATGGTCATGTATGCCGAATCTGAATATATGGTTACTGCACACCCCTTTGCTGAATGGAGTTCTTCAATCAATGCCACTAGCTCTGCTGCTTGGGCAGAAAAATGCATGGGCAAATGTGTGTTCACTAGTACCTCATATTCCCCGTCTTCCAATATCAGAACTGATGCTCAGATATGTTTTTCACCTGTTTCTTGGGAAATGGACACTGATCCATCTACAAAGAACACTTCTCCTTCCTGCAGTGCATTTTCCCTAGCTTTAGGAATGTCATCTCCTTCTCCCTCATACGTGGCACAATAATGCTCTTGCATATCTTTCACGGTGCATGACTCTGTAAGGAACGTGGCTGGGTTCACGGTTTTCCAGCATACCACATGAATATTGTGGCTCCAAATAATTATTTCATAGGCTGATGCCCTTTGTGTGGTGAGAGTGGATTTTGACCTTTCAAGTATGGCGAATAGGGAGTGTTCAATGTACAGGGTGACAGAGCACCCCATGACAATTGTTGAGCTCTTTTCGATTGCAAAGGCGGCAGCTGCAAGAGCCCGTTCGCAAGCAAAGTTACCCAGCATCACTGAATAGAGTGTGCCACTGTAATATGCCAATCGTTTGTGGCCCATGGATGTTTTTTGTGTTAACACTGTCGTCATTAGGGTCCCATTGGAGTGCGAGAACAGTTAAAATTCCCGCTCGTATTCAGATGTGGCTAGGACTGAGGCAGTGCTGATCAATTCTTTTAGCCTCTCAAATGCTGTCTGCATTTCTGCTGTCCACTTTATGTGTGTCTTGTCTTTCTCTGCTTCTTTAAGACCTTGCAAAAGGTGCCTCGTGTATGTTGCATAGTCTAGTATCAATGTCCTACAGTAATTGCAGATCCCAAGGAACTTCTGCATATCCTTAACTGTGTGGAGTCTGGGTGAGGCGCGTACTGTTGCCACCCAATCAGGTATTATTCTCTTACCATCTTTTGAAATCAGTTGGCCCAAGTACAGGTCTTCAGTCAGACAGTACTGCAGTTTTTTCTTGTCTACCTTATAAAACATTTGGGCGAGTAACTGGAGGAGGACAATAGAATCTTTTCGACAACTCTCTTCATTCTCGCTGCAGACCAGGAGGTCATCTACGTACTGAACAAAGGTGCTCAGTACTTGAACATTGCAGAGATCCTTGTGCAATATCCTGTTAAATATGCTGGGGCTCTCGCAGTACCCCTGGGGCAGTCATCAGTGTTCATACCTTCTCCCACCCAGAATAAATGCTGTGAGGTATTGGGAGTCTGGATCAAGGGGCACTGAAAAGAATGCATTTTTCAAATCAACCACGGTAAAGTGAGAGGAACGTACTGGGAAGGCGAACGCCTTATCCAACACAATGGGCCTCATTACGACCCTGGCGGAACGGGTTAAACGGCGTCGTAAAAGGTGACGGCGCCGTTCAACCCGTTCCGCCACATTACGAGGTCCCCTCGCGGGACACGGTAAGCACGCCTGGGAAAACCAGGCGTGCTTATCGGGTCCCGCGAGGGGAAGAGGGAGCAAACAACAGGCCATCTCGTTATGGCCCGTTGTTTGCTCCCTCTCCCATTCCCATTCAGCCCCAAGGGGGCTGAAATGGGAATGGGGAAGGACCATGTCCGGGTCCTTGAGGGAGGAATTACCGGGTCATCCGAACTCGGAATGGCCCGGTAAGTCCTCATTCCGAGGACCCGGACACGGATGCGATTTCGGCGGCAGCCATGCCGCCAGTAGCGGCATGGCTACCGGCCGAACTCGTAATAAGGGCCAATTGCTGCAAAGAAAAGCTGAACAAGAAAACGCTCAATAGATATTGTGTCAAAGTAAAGGCCAACACCTGAAAAGCAAATCACCGCCTTTAGACCCAGATGGGCCCCGGCTAAACATAATGAATTCTGAGAGATCATGTAATTTACTACAAGAAATCAGGATACCAAAGTATCTTCTAACAACTACCTAAAACTCATTGTGCACGTGCCCTTTCTCTCTGTTTTTGTAACCACTCATCTAATACTAAAGGGGTATACAATAGTAATTCATCACCAAAAGAAATGATCCTGTCCTGAAGAAGGCCAAGCAACTCATTAAAAAAAAGACACTAAAGATAGTGTCCAATAGACAATATGGCTGAAACATGTCCACTATCTACAAGACCATAAACTAGAGAGTCTTCTGTTTGATCAGAGACCAAGTCAGGTCTTTCTGAGGCAAAGTTTGTGTGTTATGTGACTGACAAATACCCATTGAAAATATCTGTCATTAATGACAACTGCAGAAAGAAATTTGACAGCATTTTTTCAAATCTTGATTGTTGAATATACTTTTATGGTATTGATGATACAGTACAATAACATAACAGCCATTCGATAACCCCATTGTGTTTGATTTTTACTTGTTGTGACTGGTAATTTCATCAGGATTTATGTTTTATATATATATGAGTAAAGGTGTATAATAAAGTTTATTTTTCTAAACATATAACAAACCTTCTCCAGCATGTGGTCTGGCATGGATTCACATGCTCATGAATATTCCCCATCGTCAGGCTGGGAATCCTCGGTAAAGAAAAAATCAGTTTCAGTTTTGTTTCTGAACTGTCTTTCTACTACTAACCAATCACTGGTCCCTGGGTCATACTGCCCCCAGCCAATGACTGCCCTCTACCTAAGCCCCTCCTCTGGCAGCTATCTTCAGATTTTTACCGCAGGTTCAGGTGTTGGGAGTCCTCGTGGTATAGCTCTCGAGCTTTTACTGCGTTTTGCCTTCTTTCCTAAGAATTTTCTCTTATTTTTCGGTCAATTTGAGCCTCAAGCTCCACAGATTCTTCTGATCAACGGGGACCAGTTTCGGAATTTCTCTACGCCGCTACAGGGCGAATTTTCGTCGAGTTTCTCTTCTTGGAGGATTCCGGAAGATCTTTGAGGCCTACTCCGCGTGGACATGGCCCAGGACAAAGGAGACACAACGCCTACTGGATCCAAGCTGTTTAGGAACTGCCCTAGATGTGGATTGCCGAATGTCTTTAAGGAGGAAGAGCACTCCCGGTGCCTCTACTGCCTTCACGACAACAAGTCTCACGTGCAGGAGGACTCCGCGTTCTGTAAGAACGTGTCTGCCCGGACATTGAAGGACCGTCAGACTCGACTCACTAACTGGCTGCAAGGGAAGAGCCTAGCAGCAGGTGAGAAGAAGAAGTCTGAGCGGTCTTCTAAGAACTTTGAGGGCGCTCCGGCGACATGGGCCCAACATAAGGCAAAGCACCGTGAGACCGCGGGCACCGGGAGTGCTGTTGGTTCGGGCTCCTCGGCTGCCAGGCAGGGTGGGATGTACCCGACGCCATCAACCGTGAGCCAACACTCTGGCTCGGGGAAAAGGAAGTCGGAGAACCCGGGTAAGCTTCGGGAGAAGCCCCGGTCGATCCCGACGGAGAAAGCCAATGGGGGGCGAGACGGTGACCCTCCCCCTAAGGTGAAGGCCCCAGATGCGGCCAAGGTCATGAAGTCCCTGATTCACCCGGCGAAGGCCTCAATTGAAGGAGTCGTGGCGGCCCTGGTGAAGACTGTGGAGGCTACCCCAGTCGAATCGACTTCTGGGCCTAGAGTTTCCCTGCCACCACAGAGGGAATCATCTTTTCAACCTATCGAGAAGACCCCCATAAAACCCCAGAACGAGAAAGAGGGGTGGGAACGGTAGCCATAACGGACACACATACCACCTCCGAAGATGAGCTGGCTGGCGTCAAAAAGATCCTGGACAAGAAGTTTGAGGAAGTCTGGTCCTATGGGAGGGATCCCGACGAGGCAGACGTAGAGAGTAACGGTGGAGCTGACGAGGAGCCGCGGGCCGTGGAGGTGACGGAGGATCCCACGCCGCAGTAGTCGCTCCCATCGCAACCGATGCCTATGCCACAGGACAACACAGGAGCGATTTTGATGGCTATCCAGACCCTGTGTACAGAGATAAGGACGAGGTTGCTTACCCCCAGCGGACGATCCAGTGGCACCTGTACCATCAGAAAGCCCACCGAACAAGCGGAGGCAAATCCATCCTCCCCCTCCTTTCCAGTCTTCACCTCCTTCCCCTCTACCGAGGGATGAGACGGGAACAGAGACGGCGACGACGGGGACGGACGACGACGGTGGTGATGACGGGACAGATCTCCCATCACCCCCTGCCGGGGCCTCCCTTCCTGGCGAAATTGGCTCATTTCACGCCATGATCGCCAGGGCATAGGAGCTTTTCCAGCTTTGTCCCGAAGAGCAGAAGAAGGAGGGTTTCCTCTACCAACGAAGGGTGGCCAAGAGGAAGAAAGTCCTCTCAGTCCCGTTACTAGACGACATCTGGGATGATGTGCCTCAGAGCTCAGCCGTCCCCGATTCGGTGGTCTCCGCAGCAGCCAAGAAGAAATCGGCACGGGCGACGGCATCAACTTCCACTTCCCCACCGGACAGCCAGGGGAAGAAGCTGGCGCCATGGGACGACGAGTCATCTCGTCGGCAGTGACGACCATCAAAGCGGCCAACGCCCTCGCGATCCTGGCACGCTACGACAGGGAGCTGTGGTTCAAGAATGCTCCCCTCCTGGATTTCCTGCCAGACGAAAAAAAGGCGGAGGCCCTTGAAATCCTACAGGAAGGCGAGGTGGCGTCGGACCATGCCATCACGGTGGCCACAGACATCGCTGACACTGGTTTTCGCCGGATGGGAAACGGCGTTTGCCTCTGCCGGCGCGGGTGGCTCAAGGCCGCCGACTTCCGTCAGGACATTCAGACCAGGGTACTGGACATGCCCTTCGACGGGAACAACCTGTTTGGCAAGGCAGTAGACGAGACACTGCAGGCCATCAAGGTGGACACAGAGACGGCCCGGGCCTTGGGTTCTCTCCATCATCGACGGCTGTCCTTTCGGACCCCGGAGGCAAGTCTAAAGGTGCTTCCAAAGGATTTGGTGGAGGTTCCGCCTCGTACCACCAAGCGGTCCACTCATCATCGTAGGAGGCCTACAGAGGCCGCTGCAAGGCCAGAGGACATCGGCGTTGTCGCCAAGGAGGCCAAGGAGGCAAGGCCTCGGCGAAGCAAGATTGAACCGGCCGTGACGTCGGGCCCAAACCCAAGCACCCCGGTGGGAGGCCGGCTGGCGAATTTCGTCAGAGTGTGGAAGTCCATCTCCACCGACCGTTGGGTGCTGGATGCTCTGGCCAACGGGCACACTCTGGAATTCCAAAGAAAGTGTCTGTCTACCACCCGTAGCCAGGAAGGAAAAGCAAGTGCCGCAGGTACTTTTGGAGGTACGAGTAATGCTAAAAAAAGGGCACGATAGAACTCGTCCCGAAGAGTCTCCGGAGTATACTCGCGGTACTTCCTTGTCCGAAAGAAGACCGGCGGTTGGCGACCCATCCTGGACCTTCGCCGCCTCAACAAATACATCAAGTCCCAGAAGTTCCGGATGGTCACCCTTCAGCATGTGCTGGGATAGCTTGAGGAGGGCGACTTCCTGTCGTCGCTGGACTTGGAGGATGCCTACTTCCACATCCCAATACACAAAGGACATCGAATGTTCCTATGATTCGTAGTCCAAGGGTGACACTACCAGTTCAAGGCCTTACCCTTCAGTTTGAAGTCGGCACCGAGGGTCTTCACTAAGTGCCTGGCACCGGTGGCGGCGCGGCTGCACCTGCAGGGGATCCACGTATACCCCTACCTGGACGATTGGCTCATCCGAGCAAAGTCAAGAGAACTCGCTGTCGATCACACAGCGAAGACTGTCTGACTGCTCAGGGATCTGGGATTCTCGATGAACTTCGTGAAATCCCACTTGGTATCGTCGCAAGACGTCCTGTTCCTGGGAGCCAGACTCGACACAGTGGCAATTGGCTTCACCGTCGGAGGAAAGGACGAAGGCCATCCTGAGCAAGGTACAACGGCTGTTGACCATGGACATGGCCAGGGTGAGGTCCATCAAGTCCCTATTCGGCATGATGTCATCGTGCATCTACCTCGTGCACCTATGCAGGTTGCGGATGCGACCATGGCAGGAGTTCCTCGACGCCTGTTGGATGCAAGCAATGGGCAGTTTCGAAGACAAGATCTCCCTCAACGAGACATTCCGCCAAGCGATCCGGTGGTGGGGCAACCACGCACATCTAGCGGCGGGTTTGGACTTCCAGACCCTGACACATCAGGAAACGATGACGACGGACGCCTCCCTGGAAGGATGGGGAGAGCACACCGGAGATCTCCATGCAAGAGGCCTTTGGCTCCCAGAGCAGAGGTCACTACACATCAACGTCCTGGAGCTCCAAGCCGTGTTCTGGGCCCTAAGGTCGTTCCTCTCGTCCCTCAAGGGCAAGGTGGTGAGGGTCTTCACAGACAACACCACCGCAATGTTTCTACATCCGGAAGCAAGGGGGAACCTGATCCCCAGCCCTATCCAAGGAAGCGCAAGAGCTGTGGCACAGAGCTGTTGCCCACTGGATTTTCCTGGTACCCGACACACTCAGCATGGTGCTCTGCTCATGCCACGAGTGGGAACTCCAGCAGGATCAAGTGGATCTGCTATTCCGACGATGGGGCAATCCCCAGAAAGATCTTTTTGCGACATTGATGAACACCAAGTGCCGAAGGTTCGCCATAGCAGGGTTCCCCAGCCGGGGAGCATGGGCGATGCATTCTCCTTCCCCTAGGACGACCTGTTCCTGTATGCGTTCCCACCGTTGCCGGTGCTTCTGAGACTCACCAGTCAACTCAGACGGTCCTGGTGCAGGATGATCCTCGTCGCACTGGCGTGGCCGAGGCAGATATGGTTCCCGGACCTTCTGGACTTGTCAGCGTCCCCCCCAGTCAAACTGTCAACAGACGATGATCTTCTCGTCAGGGAAGGAGGCACCATCCTACGGCCTGGCTCCTGCAGCACTAGATTTCGGAGGTTACGATATCCCGGCGGACTGCAAGGAGGTCCTTGCAAAGGCCAGGGCGTCCTCGACTCTTAAGTGCTATGGACATAAATGGAAGAGGTTCTCTGTCTGGTGCCGTGCACAGAAGATCGACCCTCTACGGATTACAGCCCCTCAAGTGCTGCCGTACTTGCTGTCGCTGGCCAAGGGGGGGCTGGCACATGCCTCCATCAAGATCCATCTGGCGGCTATCTCCCGCTACACCAGAACTCCGGGGCGGTTGTCGCTGTGGTCTCACCACCTGGTGAAGGAGTTCATGAAAGGACTGTTCCGCTCGTTCCCACCGGTGAAGGCTCCGGCGTGGGAGCTCAACGTGGTTCTGACCAGGCACATGGGCCCACCATTCGAGCCTCTGCATTTGGCACGGTTTAAGTTCCTATCGTGGAAAACAGCGTTTCTTGTGGCCATCACCTCCACACAACGAGTGGGAGAGATCCAGGCCCTCTCCTGTAAACCTCCATATCTGACATTCCACGAGACAAGGGTAGTGCTGAGGACACACCCCTCCTTCATGCCCAAGGTGCCATCGGACTTCCATCTCAACGAGCCCTTGGTGTTACCTATTTTCTTCCCGTCGCCGGCCGAGAGGACTTTGCACTCGCTGGATGTGGCTAGAGCGCTGAAGTTCTACGTGGACCGCACAAAGAGTTTTCAGAAGACATCACAGCTGTTTGTGAACTTTGGACCTGTGAACCAAGGGAAGGCCCTCTCAAAGGCTTACATTTCCAGGTGGCACTCCGGCTGCATCATGCACTGTCACCGGTTGGCAAACCGACCGTTGCCCGGCCGTCCGAGAGCCCATTCGACCAGAGCGATCGCTGCTACTACAGCGTTCCTGTCTGGTGTGCCCCTGCTGGACATCTGCAGGGCTGCTACGTGGAGGTCGACACACACCTTCACGAGATTCTACTACGTCGACCGGTGTTCCAGGGAGGAGTCCAGTGTCGGCCACGCAGTGCTGCGCAACCTGTTCGCTTGAAGGTGAGCCTGGTGAGGAGGTAAGAGATGCTTAATGTTGAGTTGTTGAAATGCTTAATGTTGAGCCTTGCCACCTCCTGTGGTTGTGCATGTGTGTACTGCTATGTATTCTTGTATTCATGAGCATGTAAATCCATGCCAGAACCCATGCTGGAGAAGGAACAAGTTACTTACCTGTAACTGTTGTTCTCCAGCATTGATCTGGCATGGATTCACATGCAAACCCTCCCTCCAACCCCTCTGCGGCTCTTCTCTTGGTCCTACTGCCACTTTACGTGCTACCAAATCTGAAGATGGCTGCCAGAGGAGGGGCTTAGGTAGACGGCAGTCAATGGCTGGGGGCAGTATGACCCAGAGACCAGTGATTGGTTAGTAGTCGAAAGACAGTTCAGAAACGAAACTGAAACTGATTTTTTCTTTACCGAGGATTCCCAGCCTGACGACAGGGAATATTCATGAGCATGTGAATCCATGCCAGATGGATACAGGTAAGTAACTTGTTCCTTATGTCTCGTGGCGTAGATAATTGACAAATTGAATTTGAGTAAAGGTTTTTTAGTATAATTGTCACCAGTCAGAGATGTATGGGCGAAGAGAGGGGTAATCAGTTTCCCACCTTTGTACCTCCTGTTTTGGAATGCTACACACAATGGAAGCGGGGTTAAGTGGCGAAGGTCCTGGATCATACGCCATGACCCCCCTGTCGCTTTCTTAATTGGATACACAGCCGTGTTGAAAAGCGAATTTGAGGGGACAAGTATCCCTTACTGAAGTAGTGCACTTAGTGTTTCTTGAATTCCTGCCTCCGCTTCCCTGAACAGCGGGTATTGCTCGACCCTCGGCAATATTGCTCCTGGCTTTTGGGTAATCTTGACAGGGGTAACTTTCCTCAATAATCCCATGTCATGGGGGTTTGTGGTCCACACGTGAGGGGGCACTTGTTGCATATCTGTGTCATAGTAGGAATGTGGTACACCGATGACAGCCATGAGGGGGCTTGGCACCTTTCTGTATTTTACCATCACTTCACAGGGGATGCTAATCTCCAAATTAATTTCCTCATCATTGTCGTTATCAGTGAACAATTCTTCATCGGTTAACTCATGCAATGGTATGTTCGGGTCAGTGCACAATACTGTGCGCCATTCGCAGCCATGCATGTCCATCCCTATTGCCACTATTCTTTTTGCAGACACCTGTACTCCTAAATCTAGTGACAATATTTTGCCAGCAACCATCTCGGGGGCAGCTACATGGCGGAACACAAAATCAGAGGGCACTCTCCACTCTTTTCTCGTGAGTTCAGGCACTGCCTTAGTCAAAACCCTGATCCCATACATGAACATGTTGGGGTTTAAAGGTACCCCCCTTCACCTTTAGTTCATTGGCCATGGTGTGTATCAATAACATTGCTCTGAGGGGACACATGCCTGGGGTGGAGCAAACAATTCTTCTGTTGGTGAATGATATGGTCATGTTTAACTTCCTGAGCCAATCTCGTCCCAATAAATTAACAGGGGAATTTTCATAGTAGAGTAGGGGTGCTCACACTGTTTTCCCCCTATCTTGGCATCAAAATCTTCTGTATAAGGAACCGTGACTTCAGCCCCAGAGAACGCTTGAGTTTCGAGACTTTGGCCAGATAACAGAAAGTCACATTCACATATGCATGATTTCTCCGCCCCGTGTCCACCATAAAGATGAACAGTTTGTTTCCTATCTCTGCCCCCACCAGTGGTTCCTCTTCTGGATTTAAGGTAGTGGATAGGACTGGACACGCAAGTGCTCTCTGTGAGCTGTCCTAGTCGGGGTGAGTGTCTGTCCCGGGGCAAGAGAAAATATTTTCACTGAGCACACATGACCCTTGATAGGGTGCCAGTGCACCGTTTGATGTGATGGTGAAAGGATTATTGGGTATGCAGTGATAAAATTGCAGCAAAAATGTTGCCTGTACAAAAAATCGTGGCAAAAATGCTGTGATTTGACCCGTTAAAGGTGTACCCCATTACACCATTTAGGGGGAGCAGTGGTTGCGGGAGTGTCCCCCGCCTCCCTTAAATGGTATAATTGGTCCGGGGGTTGAAGGGGTGGTCCCCGCATCCTTTACATGGATTGCGGTGGACAAACCGCAGCCTTTTTGACGCACTATTTTGTGTCCACAGCCATTTTTGAAGCGATTTTAACACATGGAACCGATTATTGTGACGGTGGGCCATCTGGTTGGGGCGGTTTTGCTGCGACTGCATTGTATGTGGGGGGTGATGGAGTGTATTGTAACCAGGTGGTGGAGGGGACTGCTGTGCATACTGCTGGGTTTGCTAGTAAGCCCCTTGTGGGAGGCCATTTGGGCCCCCAGGGTGGGGGTGTCCACATTGGGGTGGGCTGTAATAGGGTTGGTTATATTGATAGTTTCCACCTTGCCTGCTGTGGCATTCTCTCGAGAAGTGGCCCCACCTCCCACACGACCAGCATGGCCCTGGATTCACTCCTCTGGGCCATTGCCCCCCATATCCTCCTACTCTCTGTCCCCAGACCCCACCTCGTCCTCTTGCAGGCCTTCCTTGTCATTGGGGTCCCATGTACTGTAGCTCTCCTCCCCACTGCTTCAGCCCGTTGTCTGTCCACACCGCAGCCATCCTTGCCTGTGTTACTATGGAAACACCTCCCTCCTCCGCTGGCTGCTCTGAGGGCAGAGCTGCTGTGACTGCCGCAACCTTCACCAATTTCATCTGCACTTATTTCGCTTCTTCTGCTAATCTTCTCTGAATTGTTTGCTTCTACCTCTCTTTGATACTCCTACAGTGGTGTACTATAATGCTCTGAATCTCACGCCAGCCCTTGGTTTCTATCCCTGCTATTTCATCAAGGGCCTTCTGTTCTTCCTTTCAGAGGATTACCTTAATTATGAAGTAAAATAGAGAAGGTAGTCTGGTCCCACAAGGTGTCCGTCTCTGTGCGCCACATCTCCTGCACTCGAAGAATGAACTGCGCAGCATCTTCCTCATCCCCCATAGTGCACTGCATTATGGAATGTAAATTGGGAGTACCGGGGAAGGTTCTCCGCAGGGCATCCCATACTAGTGCCCGAACATTATTGAATGATGCCCCATCATGAGTGTTGTTACTTATTTTCACCACCGGGAATCCCGCTTTCACCCACACTGTGTCAACTTAATCTCCTATTGCTGATACCAAGAGGCTCGTAATATCTCCTATAGCCAGTAGGATGCCTGCTTTGATTTTCTCAAAGGCATAGATCCATTTCCGCCTGCCCGCCGTGAGTGGTGGGAGGGCCATAAGAAGATTATTTTTGTCCATCTCTGCCCAGGGTACATAATGTGGATGCCCGCTCCCTTATGGATAAGAGGCATCTGTAGTTTTGACTTTACCTTCCCGTTGTTCACCTTGGTTCCTTTCTTCTTTTCTAAAGCCATCCTTCCCATCCTGTTTCGGAGCCCTCCATCACATGTCTCGCTCACTCTAGGGGAGGGCCATTGCACCTGCTGAATCCCTCCCACGGCACCTTCTTCTGATTCATCAAAATTGCTCCAATACTCTTCGTCCCTCACCGAGGCCACTGCCTCATACCGCAAGCTATCTGTCTCCCCCTCTCGTTCTACTCGGACAGCCCGTATGGGCGCACTGTCTGCCCTGAAGAGGAAGTCTCGCGATTTCCATTCATCTTCGGGGATGGGAGCTGTACCTCGCGGGTGTTGGGGCACTCCCTCAGAAACTCGTGCTGCTTCGCACACAGCTCGTAATCGGGCCAAGATCTTGGGTACTTACCCCAGTGTGAGTGGGGGTGATGGTCGATGGGTCGTAGGGGTGGTGGGGCAGTACCTGTGGTAATGGGCGTAGTTCCCTCTGATATATATACGTTGGGTCTGTATACCCTTCAGCCACCCTTGTGAGCAATGGGTATATTTTCTTAGGTTCCTCCTCCCCCTTCTTCGCTTCAGTTCCCCTAATTATTGCAGGCCCTTCCGACACTTTTTCCCCTTTTATTTGTGGTGTGATAGGTTTTAGATTTGTGGAGGATGTTCGAAGAAACACCTATCTTCTGTTTTGGAGCTGCTTTCCCTTGTACTTCGCTGTCAAATACGTGGATAGGTGCTCTAATGTCCCCCTATCAAAAGACCCTTCTTCCGGCCAAGCATGCGATAGTCCCTCCCCCTTTGTTTCATTTACCCACTGGCTGTTATACTTTTTGATTCGCTCACTATACAGGGGGAGATGCTTACAAATATATTATAGTGGAGTATTCATCCCCATAAAAGAAAGAAAAAGATTTGCATTTCTAATTTTCGTGCAGCAGCATGTTCAGAAAAGCATGTGTGTAGAAACACGTGTTTTTCACCCAGCATTCAGCTGTGTGTGCTCCTGATTTGCTCAACTTGTAAGCCTTTTTCCACCATTGCAGTAGCCTGATCCCCCTTCAAAGATGGCTGCATGATTTTTACTGCAGCCTGTGCAGCCTACCCTGGCCCCCTGACCATTGGCCACCTCTGTCTCAACTGCCAATCGGTGGGCCGGGAGGTGGGAGTCGGCCTGTTTTTCAAAGGCCCACTTCTTATGCCCCTGTCTGCTCTCTGTACGCTACCAGGATGCTATTTGGGGACCTCTGTGCACCCCTACACCTTGACTACAATGATGCGGCAACCTCACACATCTAAGAATTCTGGACTGCCTTGACATTGTAACCTCCTGAACTATGGGTTAGTTCCCCACCTCTGGACTCAGTCCCACCACCTTCTATCACTGTTCATTCTGCTGGTTTCTCCCATGTCTCATTCGAACTCACAGTGCTTCTTAAAATCCTTTGCTAACATCTGAATCTCCCATTTTGAAAGTCAAATTTTGCTGTTTTTGCTCTTTGATGGAAAGTCAAATTTTGCTGTTTTTGCCTGTGCTGGAAAGTCACATTTTTCTGCCCATTGCTAACTTCTCTGTGCTTTGCTTTTAATCTGCTGCTTCTCTTTAACATGCAGGACCAATGACCTCACCACTCGCTTTCAATCCACACCTACCTGCTTAGCCCCCCCCCTTGCTTCTACCTCCTCTCCTCGCTTCCACTCCCATGGCGCTTTCTGTTTCTATCTTTTTTCCAACTGCTTCTCCATTGACTATCCGTTCCTTCTCACTATGGGCCTAATTCACAGAAGTGTTTTATAATGGCAAAATTCCACTGGAAAACGGGCTGTGAATCAAGTCTGGCAGGAAGAAGTTCAAAAAGGATATCTTGGCCTCCAACCCTGGTCTTCCTCTCACCGACACTTACTCCAATGCTTCCTCCATACAGACCATCAATGTCACCCTCTTTGTTGTTCCTTCGCCGGATCTATGGACTCTTCATATGATCTCTGTGCTCTGTCCTATCTCCTCATCTCACATTAATGGTGGCACTCGCTGGGAAGTTCTCATGGCTTCCTTCGACTCCTCTAAAGTCATCATTAATGTCTCCCTTAATGGCACTGTCATGATCCAAGGCCCTCAGGCCAATCTCCTCCTCTTTAACAGGAGCTTCCCTTGCCTCATCAATTTCCTCACATCTCCTGATGTCCCTTCCTCTACCCCCTCGACTACCTTGCCCTTTCTCTCCTCATCCTCCTCCTACTCCCCTCCTAGGGCTCCTTCACCTACGCAGGGTGTACCTATGATGTGTACCCCTCCCTGGAAGGTCTTTAAGGCTGGCAACCTTCTTCATTTGGCCACCCTCAACTCTCACTCTGCTGTCAAACACTCCTCTGACATCTACCACCTCCTAGAAGAACTAGACCTTGATGTTCTTGGTCTTACTGAGACATGGTTCACGGACAGCTCTGTCACGAGCTTTGACAATCTCCTCCTAGATGGCTATAAGATCCTCTCCGCACTCAGATCCTCCCGGTCCGGTGGGGGGTAGCCCTGATCTTTCCTGAGTGGATTCCTGCCTCTATCATTCCCACTCAGACTTACTGCTCTTTTGAATGCTTCGTCTGTAGGCTCTCTCTCTCTCCTAGCCATTCGCTTCCTGTGGCTACTGCCTACCGGCCTCCTGGTCAAATCACCTAATTTATCTCTCAGTGGGCGGACTTCTCCTCCTCCACCCTCCTGGTCTCTACCACTCAACTTCTCCTCCTTGGTGACCTCAATATCCATCTATATTCTCTTTGCTCTTCCTCTTTAATCTTCTGTGACCCCTGTAATCTCCCGTGATCCCTGTCCATCCTCCCCTCTTGCCCTACTCTGTAGGGCATACACTCGATGTCCTGATCTCTTCTGACCTCCCCCTTTCAATCACTCTGACCACTCCTTTCTCCTGGAGCGATCATTCCCTCCTCTCCTCTCTTCTCTCCCTCTCATCCCCCCAGGCCAAGCCTACCCCAACATTGCTACCTACCTTCTTGGACATCCGGCCCTTTGAAGCGTGTGTCAGTTGAGACTTTCGCTGCCACCTTCTCTCCCCCTCCTCCACCTCTGGCTGACACGCATCCTGACACAGCCCTGTCCCTGCTCTACTCTTCTATTTCTGATACTCTTGATGCTCTTGCCCCCGTCATGAGGATCTGTTTGAAGTCCAAAGCCAAGTGCAATTCCTGGTAGGACTCTGACCTAGCTACACTTAAACATAAGTGTAGGGCTTCTGAGAGGAAATGGAAGACTTCTTGTTCATCCTCCGACGACAAACTGGCCTGTCGCCTGCTCCAAAGGCAATACCGACTCTCTGTCCTCACCAAGAAGCGAGTCCACATTCAAGCCTGTATCTCTGTGGCATCTAACAACTCGGCCAAACTCTTTAAAATCTGCAAGGAGCTGGCCAACCCTGCTGCAGCCTCTACCCCCTACCCCTCCTGTTACCTCCCAGGCTCTTTGCAATGCCCTTGCCTCACACTTTATCTCAAAAACGAAGGCTATCTTGTCGACCCTCTCCTCTCCCTACCCCCTCTCCGTCTGTTCATGCTGTCCCTCCTTCAGCCACTCCCACCCTGAATTGAATTCTTCCTTAGTAATAGGTCAATGAGAGTCTTCTCTTCTACCGCCTCCTCACCAACTTCTGCGGTAACCTGTGGAGTACCACAGGGATCCTGTGTCTCCCCTACTCTCTACAATGTGTTCACCAAACCCCTTTGATATACTGGACCATCTGGGTGTCATCTACACTAATTATGCGGATGATACCCAGATACTCATACCTATCACTGGTGACCACATTGTAGACAGTAAGACACTCAATGACATATACAGCACTATTCAAATCTGGATGGCTAAGCACGGTCTGTGCTTAAACGACGAAAAGACTGATTTACTTCTGCTAGCTTCTTCCACTAAACTAAACAAATTAGGGCCGGTGTTCTCATCATTTAATATTGATGGAAACATCAAAAGTAGCAAAGGACGTAAAAGCACTAGGAATTTACATTGACTCTGCCCTCACCTTTACAAGACAAACTAATTCCTTAGCTTCAATCCACAGCTCTGACTTGCAAACTCATCACAGCCTGCCAACAATACCTGTCACAGACAAACTGCACCTCAATAGCAAGAGCATTAGTCTTATCTAAACTCGACTATTGTAATGCACTGTATCTGGGCACATCTCAGCAGAATATTAACAAAATGCAAATAATGCAAAATAATGCGGTCAGAGCGGCCTGTAACATTCCCAAAAAGCATCACATTACACCTACTAGACAAGCCATAAAGTGGCTCAACATCAAACAAAGGATAGATCTGAAGTCACTATCACTTGCACATAAATGCCTCCACAACCAGGCCCCTACCTACCTAGTGGACACCTTTTCACGACAAAACCCCACGCGTCCCACTAGAACAACCCAAGCACATTGTGTCACTATTCCACGCTTCAAACAACAACGGGCAGGCAGAGTCAGTTTCCCAGTCCTTGCGGCTAAGAAATGGAACAACATACCTATCCACATTAGAGAAGAACCTTCATTCGGACAATTTCGCCTAAAGATAAAATAACTGGTTCTATCTTCAGGAAAACACCCTGTCTAACTAACCTACCTATTTCACCCTCACCCCACCACTCTTCTGACCATCATGTATATATGATGCCCCCCCTCTCTAGAACTATTCCTCCTATACACTGTCCATACTACTCTCACCTGCAATTGACCATTTCCAATGCAGTGATTGCTGATCACATATTTTATTTATGTACATCTATCATCCTAATCGCTAAGACATTGAGGTTACCTGCAATCACTGCCTTTGTAGTATGAACAGCTGTGTATATATGTTAGACCTGTTCCTTGTAACTCGTTTATGTCACTTATATAACCTATCCGTGTGTATAACCTATCTGTGTGTATCTTGTAAGATTAGCGCCCAGTTGCCTCTGGGCTTTGCTCCGCTTTACAAATAAATAAATACTAAATACCCTCTTTCTCGCCCTTTCCTCTTTTCTCCCCTGACGAGGTCGCTAGACAAGTCCGATCTATGAAAGACTTGTCGAAACAGGTTCATCCCTGTTCCTCTAAAACCATCAAGGACCACACTGATACCCTTGCTACGGCCCTTGCCAACTTCTGCAACCTCTCCTTTGCCTCTGGATCTTTCCCCTCCCCTCTGAAGCACTCCCTTGTGAATCCTCTTCACAAGAAACCCACAGCTGATCCTTCTTGTCGGCTATCGCCCAATTTCCATTACTCCTTTTCTGGGCAAACTCCTGGAAAAGCTGGCCATCTCTCAACTTAACCTTCATTCCAATTCTGTTGGCTGTCTCCATGACCATCAGTCTGGCTTCAGAGCAGCCAGAAGCATGGAAACTGCTGTGCTGAACATCCGTGAAGATCTGCTCTCCAACCTCAACTCTATCATTCCCTAGGTCCTCATCCTACTTTTAAAAAAACATTTTTTTTTACATTTTTATTATTTTATAACAACACACCAAACATTACAAATAATTAGGACTTCCATGTTTAAGTTTAACAACATAACATTACAGAATACGCTCTTCTGTCCTACTCCCTCCCGGCCCATCAACTCGAGCCACTGTATCCATGCCATCAGCCTGTTCTTCCTTAGGCGGGTCTATTGTCATTATCTTTTCCGTGTCATCATCACTGTGATCGGTCTGGGAGGGGCCCACCATAGTGGCCACCGGTTGTCTCCATACGATTGGGGGTCCCACCTTCTCCTCCCCTCCCCTGCTGACCCCTTCGAACCAAGCAGCCGTTTCTGCCTCTGCCCACTTCATGAGGTCTGCCCACCACAACTCTATCCTAGGCCTATGGGCTGCCTTCCAACACATTGCAATCCTCCGTTTGGCCAGGAGTAGGCCAGGTCTTTCATCTTACTAATAGGCCTCAGATTTCGTGGTCTAAAAAAGCCCCTAAGCATGCATGCCCAAGCCGACTCCACCTCTAGCGTAATGCCTTTTCTTGCCAAGCGTATCTTCAGTTCTGTCCAAAACCTTCCCACCTCCAGACAAGCCCAGAACATGTGTAACATCCCAGCTTCCTCCTCCCCGCACCTGGGGCATCTCTGAGTCAATTGGCCACCAAACCTGGCAATCTTACTGGGGGTCAAACATGCTCTATGTGTGACATATAGTTGGATCTGTTGGAGCCTCGCATTCCGGACACTTTCTTATGATATCTTTGGGCTCTGTCCCATAGCCCGTCCGACATAGGTTCTCCCACCTCTTCTCCCCAGGCTTGCCTCAGTTGGAGCAATTCCTTCCCCATCTTGGACCCCAATATCTCATATATGCAGGATATCTCAGGCCCACCCTCCGAGATGTCATGTATCTTCTCAAAGTTGGCATCAGGCTGTTCTGCAAGCACCGACGCCGGCCATTTTTCTCGCACTCGTTTAACGATTCTGGAGTAGGTAATGTGTTGCCCTTTATGCACCCCGGTGCCCTCTGTTAGTTTCTGGAATTCCAGTGCCTCCCCCTCCTGCCATATGTCTCTCAGGGTAGCCAGGCCCATCGGTTCCCAGTATTTACGGACCCCTTTTATCAATTGGGGGTCTTCTCTGCCAGCGGCACCTGCATAGAGAACGGAGCCAGGTATCCCACAATCTGCCATGCCCAGTGCCACACCTCCCAGCCAAGTACCAACAGCCTCGCCATCTCTAGTACCTTGGCCTTTGACAACCACACTATCTCTCTAAGGAAGAAGGGAGCAGGCTCCATGCACAACAGCCTGGTTTCAGCCGTTTCTTCTTCAGACAGCCATCTGGCCACATATTGCAGTTGCCCGCCAAGTAATAAAGCTCAAAATTCGGCAGGTTTATTCCCCCCCTGTCACACGAATTCAGTAATTTCCAAAGAGCCACCCTGTTCCTGGAGTTATGCCATATAAAGCCCCTCCACAAGCTGTGGAGACTAGCGAAGAAGCGCCTGGGGATCACATACGGGATATTTACAAAGAAATGTAACAGTCTGGGCAGGACTACCATCTTAATCAGAGCAGCTCTCCCCATCATGGCCAAGGGTAGTCTGGACCAGAAACCCATGCTATTTTTAATGCTTTCAACTGCCTTTTCCGTGTTGTGTTTGTGTTCCTCTCCTGTTGTGTGGTATATGTCAGATAACAGAACGTCTCGGTTCGCCAGGGTATTGGCAATACCGGTAAGCTCCTTAGTAAAGCACGTCTATATCTCCCCAGGGGGAACATGCTAGATTTCTTGGGGTTTACCGCTATGCCGGAGAGGGTAGCATATCGTTCCATCACCTCCATGATGTATTGTATATTCTCCTCTGGGAAGCGCAGGCACAAGAGTATATAATCAGCATATAATGAAATAAGATGCGGACCACTCGCAGTACGGATCCCTATCTCCCCATATTGTTGTCTAAGACAGACTGCCAATGGTTCCAACGCTAGTATGTACAACATGGGCGACCAGGGGCAGCCCTATCTCGTGCCCCTGCTAAGCTGCCATTTGTCTGAGATAATGGAACCCGTTTTAACCCTTGCAAATGCGGAGCTGTATAACATTTTGACCCACCTGAGATACCCCGGCCCATTCCGCATGCTCTCAAAGTCGCTAACAGCCAGGGGCATCTTACTGAGTCAAAGGCCTTGACCGCATCAAGCGAGATGATCGCCAGCTCACCCGGGTCCTCCTCTGTCTGATCAATAATATGGTGCAGTCTTCTATAGTTATCATCTATATTCCTGCCTGGGACGTAGCCTGTTTGGTCTGGGTGTATCAGTTTGGCGATGACTCGCTTAAGTTTGTTTGCTAGCACTGCCGTAAGGATTTTGCTGTCCTGGTTAAGGATCGATAGGGGTCGATATGACCCGCAGTCTGTGGTAGGCTTACCCGGCTTTAGAAGCGGAATGATCACCGCCTCCCGTAGGGACTCTGGCAACCTGCCATGCTCAAACGCCTCATTAAGCATAGCCAGCAAAGGGGGAAGCAGCTCTTGTAGAATTTGCGTGGGAACCCGTCTGACCCCAGAGCTTTACAAGTAGGCAGGTGCTGAATCACCATCTCAAGTTTTTCTAATGTGATTGGGGCATCCAGGTCTGGCCGTTCTAAATCGTCTAAGGTGGGCAAGCCTATATCTTCTAGCGTTTCCTGGATTTCTTGGTCCCTCTCTTCGCCTGGGTCCTCATAGAGACGCTTATAATATCTAAGGAACTCTTCATTCACCCCCTCTTGGGTATCCAGGATCAGGCCTCCCTCCCTTCTAATTTCCCCGATCACCGGCCGTGCCACTTCTCTCTTATATAGCCAAGCCAGCAATCTGCCCGGCTTGCCTCGCCCCGCATGCTGTCTCTCCACATATTTCTTATAGCTTAATTTACATAACCTGTCCCAGTGTTCACTACTAGCCTGTTGTAGCAGTCTCATCCTGACCCCATCTTCCCGAGAGGGGCCTCCCCTACGCATAATGTCTTCCAACTCCTTCTCCGTTTTCTGTAGCTCTCGTTCAATGCTCCCCTGTAGCACTCTGGATTTGATATAGCCAACCCCCACACTACCACCTTAAACGCCTCCCACAGAGTTCCCATAGTTCGAACACTGCCGGTGTTAATCTCAAAGTACTCCGTGATCACCTCCCTCAGATCCTCCCAGAATCCCGAGTCCTGCAGAGCCTCAGCTCTGAGTTTCCACGTCGGAATCTGTGCTTTAGGGGCTTGGTGTCGCCACTCCAGGACCAGGGGGGAGTGGTCCGAGAGCACTCTGGCCTTATATTCCGTGCCTCTCATCTTGCCTACCAGCTCGACAGCGGCAAACACGTGTGCAGGACATGTGGTGCTGCATAGTGTGAGTATTGCCTGTCTGCTCGGTGCAACTGCCTCCAGACATCTACGAGGTCAAAATCTCTCAGGAGGGCCTGTAGCACCTTTGCAGCCGGGGTGGGTTTGTCTAGTTTACCATCTGATCTGTCCATTTTAGGATTCAGTACACAATTAAAGTCTCCGCCCCATAGGATCATGCCACTTAATAGGGGGCTAATTTTGCCATACAGGGACCAAAAGTAGGCCGCTGTATCCTGGTTAGGGGCGTATAAGTTTATAATACTCACTTCCCGGTTTTCCAACATCCCCCGCACTACTATCATTCTGCCTTCTGGGTCTCCCGTAGACTGAAGCAATTGAAATGGTACATGAGGTGCTACCCATGTGATAACTCCTCTTGCGTAGGCCGAGTATGTGGCCCCCGCAATGCTCCCCTTCCTCTTTCTCTTGACCACCTCTAATTTTTCCTCGGTAAGGTGGGTTTCCTGCAGTAATGATCCTCATCCTTCTCAGGTCATCATTACTTTATTACGCTTCAAGTAACTATTGAGGCCCCTGACATTCCAGGTAACCACTCTAAGGCAACCCGACGCCATAGGTACAATATACTGCCTTCCCTCTCCACCTCCCATCCTGCCCGATAAGATTCTCAGTTTGACTCGTTAACCACCCTCTCCCAACAAACTCCCCCTCCTCCCCTTCCCCAACAACAAACCCCAACACACCGCCCTTTCCCTCCCTTCACCCCTCCCAACCCCAACAAGTGCCCAGCTCCATCCCTGGATCTCAGGCGACCGCGCATTTGGTCCTGCCTCGGAGTGCTGAGGGCAGGAACCCGTCAGGGTTTCACCAGACTACCGGTGACCTAACTAAGCTTCTCCATATGGGGGTATGAGGACTAGCTCTGCAAGGGTCTCGTGCTCGTATCAAAAGTCTCGGTGCTCACAGATCATACCCACTTATATCCCTGACCATGCACGGCCATAAGCTACATCTTATTCAATAATCAAGTCCCATTGTCTTAGGCTGCGACATCCCTTGGTACCACAGACACAGATTACTTATCTCCTCCTTCTCCTTCTCCCGTCTGGATGCCCGACTCCTGAGGGCAGCTCTGCGTGTCGAGCCACCCCATAGCTTCTTCTGGGGATTCGAAAAACAAGGTTCTGTTTTTGTGGAACACCTTCAGCTTCGCCGGGTAGAGCAGCATATACTTGTGGCCTGCTTCACGCAATCTTCTTTTCACAGTCCCAAAGTTCATACGACTGCATTGTACCAACAGGGTGTAATCTGGGTATGCGGTTATGTTTGCTGTCCCCCTTTGTATTGTTCCACCCTTCCGGAAGTGTTCAAGGATTCTTTCCCGATCTCGATAGTTCAGGATCTTGGCAATCACCGGCCTAGGGGGGGTTCCTGGCGGCAGCCTCCTCATTATGGCCCTGTGCGCTCCTTCCACCGCAAACCCCTGGGACAGCACCCCTCCGGTTATCTCCTGCAGCAGCATAGATTCGATGAACTCCGTAGGATTGGGTCCCTCAGCTCCCTCCAGCAAAACAACAATGCGGATGTTATTCCTCCGGGCACGTCCCTCCGCCTCTTCCGCCCTGCTTTCTAGGTTACCCACTCGTTGCACTAGGGCGAGAAGTTCCGATTTGTGTGTTGCACAGTCCGCTGTGTTTGGGCCCACCTCTTTTTCTAAGTTCTCTTTGCGTTCTGCCAGCGACCTGACATCTTGCCGGAGAAGATTCACTTCCTCTTGCACTGCCCCAACTTTGAGCTCTAGTGCTGCTTTCAATTCGGTCATAGCCAGTCCCAGTTTGGTCTCCCAAGCCACTTTCAGGTCAGCGATCGCAGCAAGGATCTCCTGGTTTGTGCCCATGGCGGCTGCGCTTAAGACGGGGGTTTTGTCTTTACTCTTGGCTCCTTCCGGACCCGGTGGTGTTCTGGCGTATTCATCCAGCGTAGGTTGCTTGCCCTTAGTTCTTAGAGGTTTGCTGGATATGGCATTGTGCCAGAAACGTGGAGGCGAGCCCCACCACCTATGGCTACCAGCCTCAGCGGGGTTAAACTGCTATTAGCGCCTGGGCCCAGACAGGCCACACAAGGGGTGTCTTGAAGCTACTTATTTCCTACAGGAGTGGGTTGTGTCCTCCCACATAATAATATGCGTTTATTTACCCCTCTCGGACCCTAAGCTCCAGCCCCAGTTGGTCCGGGCCTTCGGGCTTCTCTCCAGAGCCTGCGGAGCCCACTCGGCGCTCTACCAGTCCAGCATGCATCCTCCCAGGACCCCAAGGGTGCCGCAGCTTCTTGTCCAGTGGTGGTCACGTTTCGCAGACCAACCGTGTTGTCAGTGCCAGCGGGCACGGCAGCCAGTCCTTGAAGCGGGCTTTGTCGTCCCATAAGGTAATACGGGCTATTCTGGGCCCTCAAACCAGGAGCCCCGTCCCAGCAGCTTTACTTGCATCCACAACAATCTGTTTCTTCTGAGCGCATCACTGTTAGCTCCATGTCCAGCACACGACCAGCACTGCTATAAGCATGCCTGCAGGGCTAGGTTTGCCTTTGTGTGTTGCAGCAGTTCCTTCTTTTAGGTGCGGATCTCGTGCGCATGTGCTCACCTCTGCCTTCAAGCATTCATCCGTCCTGGTATCCCACTTCTATTGGCATCCGCGTGCAAGGCAGCAAGTGTCCGGGCCATCGCACCTCGCTAAATCGGCCTTGCTACAGTTGCAGCTGCATGTCTGATTCCCTGCCGATCGCGCACCTGCCAATGCGCGCTCTTGCCGGAGCCCGTGGATGGAGAAATGTAACCATCCAAACGGGCCCGGCTTCCTCTGATTCCATCGGTAGTGCACTGCGGCAGGTGGTCTACGCTCCAATCCTGCCGGCACCCGCCAGCACCGTGGGTCATCCGATGCAGTTACAGTGTGTCCAGGCCTGCTGCGGGCCCGAACTGGTCCTCCAGTTCTCCTCGCATGTCCCGCTCCTTACACCCGCTTTGGCCCGGCTTCTTTAGTTGTGCGGCACCCGTGCGCTCGCTGGGTCCTCCAGACTATAAATATAGCAGCGCCGCTCAGTCCAGCTACACGCGCGCCTTCTGATGTGCGCCCGTGCCAGAGCCCGCGAACGGAGACAAAGTAACACTCCGAGCGGGCCCGGCCTCTTCCATATTTTCACAGGGCACCACCTGCAGCTAGCGGTCTTCGCTCGGCTCCCGCCAGCACACGCCGGCGCTATGGATCTCCAATGCTATTACTGCCTCCACATACAGTTCTCTCGCTGGCCCAAAGTCCTTTGTTCTGTGGCACATAAAGCAGCGGCCATTTTCTTTTCGCGTGTGCCGCGGGCGCTCGCACCCTATTCGGGGCTACAGCGGTCTCCTCCGAGCCGGCAGTCCATGTCCGATTGCAGCAATGTGTGCTCCGCAGCTTTCCCTGCTCAGCCCTCTGCTCTGCGGGCCTGATGGTCAATATTTCAGCACGAATTCACAGGATTATAGTCTGATCACCACAAGCTCCAGCAGGACCACGGCCCCTTAGCCACACCCCCTGTCTTCATCCTACTTGATCTCTCTTCTGCCTTCAAAACGGTCAACCATACCATCCAGCTCAACCGTCTCTGTGATAACCTGGGTATCACTGATCAGGCTCTGTCCTGGCTGACCTCTTTCCTCTCTAATCGACCCTCACAGGTCCAACTTGGGTCCTTCCCATCATCTATCTCCCTCTCTACCTGGGGTGTTCCCCAGGGGTCTAATCTCTCGCTCTGGCTTTTCAACCAATACCTGGCAACTTTTGCTCACTGCATTGCCATTTTCTGCTCCAATTTCCAGTGCTATGCGGATGACAACTCATTTCCAGGCTGTCCTCGGCCACCTCCTCTCCTTCTCTCATCTCCGATTGCCTTACTGCCATTCAAGATTGGTGTGCCGCCAACAATCTTTGTCTGAATGCCAGCAAGACTGAAATCCAGGGTCGGACTGGGACAAGAACTAGGCCTGGACACCCAAAGAAAAGTGGCCCACCCCTCACGACCCTTGACCTCTAATGACATCACCGGAAGTGATGTCATTTGACCACACCCCAAAGTGACATGGCGGGAAGCGATGAAACACGACCTTTCACCCCTTGACAAAACAAGAAGTGGCATCAAAGACCATTGTACCCAAGTACACTAAATTACTGTGAATCCAAGCAGATGTCCAAGGCCAAATGATATGTTATTGTATAGCACTTATGCTTAAGCTCTTTTTTTTTTTTTTTTTTTTAATTGTAACAATTAGTTTACAAATAAACTTCAATTACAATAGACAATGAACAAACAATCTTGCTTTCACATACATAAACATGGATCCGGAGAAGGGCAAGAGAAACAAGAGAAACAAAAGAACAAGGACAACACAAGGAAATTACAGTCTTTCAGTGATAATCATTTGATGCAGAAAGAAGAGGGAATCTTTCTGATTAACACTGGTCCTCATTCAAAATATGTTCCACTAAATCGCAAACTGCACATGTCAGTGGCACATTTGATCCAGATAGTATGTAGTACCACCATTTGTCCATGTCCTCGTCAATTGGAGCAAAAGCACCCAAGTAGCGGGTTCGATGTTCCTTAATTTTTGGGCATTCAATAACTAGGTGTTTTACAGATTCAACTGTGGTTTCACAAAACCTACAAAGATTATTCACAATTTTGGATGCATGTCGTCTCCATAGAATTTCCTTTGTTGTGTGTGCATTTAGCCGTAGTCTCAAAAATTGATTGCGGTGTTTCCTTGAAGGGAATTTTTGTAGATATCTTGGTAGGTGGTCCAGGCAATTTGTTAGAGATCGTTCTAAGTTCTCTATCCAATTCCATTTCCTTAGTTTTTGTTTCGCAATTTGGGGAGTGTCTATCAAGGTTTCCCACGTTACATCAGCAGTAACCAAAATCTGTTTTAGGCCATTAGTCCAATTTTGTGTAATGCTACAGTGGTGTTGATGGATCATATTTGCAAAAATTTTGTAAGACGGAGCCTGGTCCTTTAGTGACATCTTTCGGAGCATGGCTAGAGATTTCCAGACAACTATGTTATGCATTGATTCAAGTCCGAGTTCGTGTCTGATAGGAATCATAGAGACACTTTTTGGTAGTTTGAGAATGCGTCTCCAGAAGAGACCTTCAAGAGTTGGCCATATCTGATAATCTAAGTTCCATCCAGCCTCCGCTCCAAATGTGATTGAGGGAATGACCTTTTGTGTGTAGAAGGTTAGTACAGGTTTGAGGGTAAATTTCCCATATTCAGCATGTAACTTCGATCCTTGTAATGCAAATGTCAACATACGTTGTTTCAGGTCGCAGATCCACCCATGCTCTCTTATTGAGATGTTATAGACGATGCCTAGGTATCTGATAGATGATACAGGTTGGATCTGAAGTACATCAAGGTTCCAACTAAAGTTCTTTGTTAATCTTTTGGATGTAGTTCCGATCGACATGACCTTTGTTTTTTCTACATTGATTTGCAGCAAATTGTCTGATAGATAGCTTTCCAATGCATATAACAGTCTCTGGAGTCCAATCGGTGTTGCATCCAATAGGACAATATCATCTGCATAAATTATCCAGCTAATGCTGTGGTTGTCTATCCTCGGGGGAAAACAGCGTGTCTGTGAAAATTCTTCAGATATGTCGGATATGAAGAGTTTGAATAACAGGGCAGCTAAGGGGCATCCCTGTTTGACTCCTTTATTCGTTCTTATTTTATCAGTCAGCTCACCTGCTTCGTTGATTCGCACTCTAACTGAAGTATATTTGTGGAGAGCCATTATCGGCTGCAGTAATTCAGATGGACACGACCAGTTTGTCAGTTTTTTCCACAATTTTGTTCGATCTAAGGAGTCAAAAGCCTGTTTCATATCATTAAAGGCAAGAAAGAGATTCTTGCCTTGTTGTAGGGCATTTAATTTCAGCAGGTTTAGTATAGTTAAGTTCACTTCTTTTCCTACGCCTTTGGTGAAACCTGTCTGACGTAAGTCGAAGTGACCAGAACACATTGCCCACTTTGACAGCTTCTGTTGTAGGAAGGATGCAAATATCTTCCCCAGGATATCTAAAAGAGCAATTGGTCGATAGTTGGCCGGATCGTCGCGGCATCCTTTCTTAAAAATGGGAACTATGATGGCTGAGTTCCAAGATTTAGGTATCATTTTTGTTGCTGCAATTGTTAGGAATAAATGGAAAATGAAGGTTGTCCACAGCTCGATGTTTGCTTTCAGTGTGACATTGGAAAGGCCATCGGGTCCAGCGGCTCGCAAATTTTTTAGATGTCGAATTGCTATTGATATATCTTCTTTTGATTCGATTACATTCCAAGACTGGACTTCGTCAAGTCTTTCATCGCTCAGCTGGTGTTCGTTGCTCCCAAAAACTTTGGCAAAGTGCTGTTCCCAAGTGGCCTTGGAAATACCATGATGTGTCTTTGCCTGCTGAAATATTGTTTTATTATTTATGATGTTCCATAAGTCCTTTGTTTGGTGGCAGATAATGAGCTTCAGAATTCGTTCACCTCTTTCTTGATCTCTCATCATTTTGAAGCATTTCAACCAGTTGCGATACTGTGTCTTTAGATGTTTCCTTTGCAGCAATTTATTCGGATCTGGCTTTTTATTTAATTTCCTGAGATCACGCTGTAGTTGTTTTTTTTTAAGAGACACCATTGTACTAAATTCATATTTCTTTTGGTAAGAACAGCAATTCGGATGTTTGAATTTGATTTGAAAGTCTACTATCAGCGCAGGATAGTTTAGTTTGTCGCATACAGCGGTCTCCTCTGAGATTATCATTTCGTTTAATTTCCGCAATTGCTTACTATTTATTTTAAGTCTGTTGCCTCTTTGATTCACTTCAATTGGTTGATTGAAGATCTCTGCATTTCTGGGGGAATATGGCTTTAGAGTTAGTTCAAGTGGATTATGGTCACTGTTTGATGATTTTAAGACCTTCAGCTGCAGAATTTCATTTAGCATTGTATTTGATGCCCAAATGTAATCAATGATTTTTTTTGAGCCATCACGCTGCCAAGTAATATTCGGTGGACGATCGCCTTTGGTTTGACCGTTGAGCATACGGCAGTTCCTAGCAATCATGGCTGAATGAAATTGATAACCTCTGCATGTCGAGTAGGCTCGGTGCTTGAATTTTTTCATTATCTAATTCTCATCAAACCACGAGAAATTCAAGTCTCCACATAATATGACTTGTAGGTCAGACCATAATTCCATGTTATCATCAATCAATTTTGTGATTGATTGAATGAAATGAGATGAGGATATCATGGCTGAGTTCCAATAGGTGTTGAGGTTTAATAGATGATGGAATGGTACATTTGATCTCTGGCTGTTTTGAAGGATTAATCCTTGTACAAACAAGTTTGGAGAAAATGATTTTAAGATCTCCCAGCCTGACGCGTTATTTATCATAGTCAGAAGACCAGAGAACGGACGACCGATTGATTTTTTCCAGCCGGGTTTAATATGGTTGAATATCCTTCTCTGGACGGCGCCTCCTGCAGCCATGTTTCCTGGAGACAAACTGCGAAGTTGGTTTTCATCGAGATGTCACAGTTCTGGAACAAATGCCGAAAACCTCTAGTGTTCCATGATATAAGGCCAATTCCATCCTCCTTAGTTCGCAATAGCTAAGTTCTATTCGAACGAGTTTGTGTTGGAAGTTGGGAAGAGATGTTTTGGTTACTGGCTGTTCTTTCTTGGATGTTAAATGGTTTCCTTAACGCCTCACGACGTTGCTCATGGGTTTGCTCGCCAGCAGCTGACACTACTTTTCTGAAGCCATCTCTTTGATGTTTTGTTTCCAATGTCAGATCAAATCCGTAAGACAACAGCTCGTCTTTTGCAGCAAGCAAGGTATTTTCGACTGCTTGGGAAGCGATATGTAGATAGACCATATCTAGGGAGTCCTCGTTGATGTATTCCACAATGGCTATGTCGTTTTACGTTATTGTTCTCAATGACGGAAAGTTGTGTAGCAGTTGCATTACATTTCTGCGATTCAAATTAACTTCATTTGCATCTCTGAAGATGTTCTCGAGCCTAAGTCTCCATAGTTTTTGTTCTAGTTTAGATTTCGCAGACGCAATTGCTTTAGGATTCAGTTGTTTTTGCTTTTCCCATTGGGCTGCCGTCATCTTAGGATTTAATTTGACAGAGGTCAGTTTTTTTCCTTGAGCTTCAGCATTGTCTTCTTTTCTACTGTAGATTTGTAAATTCACGTTTGGGCAATTTTGATTTGCGTTTACGCAAGTTTTCTTTCTTTCTCCTTCGTCAGGTATTTCCATTTGGTGGATTTTTCACCGGCCTTGAGGAAGATTCATGGCCGAGCGGTGGAGTTCTTCTTCTTGTATTGACTGTTGCAATTCGTCAGATTCAGCTGAGTATGTGGACAGATCACATAAATCAGTGACACTTACAACAGATTTCTTTGAGCTAGTGTTAGAGTCCACTCTTCGTCTTTTATTTGGATTAGGAAGATCTACCCCGCTTATTTTAGTTATTTCTTTCAGCATGGACTTGCAAACAGGTACACTCTCATTATCATCCTGTTTATCGTTTGGTGTATTGCGGGAGAACAGACCCAACTTATGAGGAGTAGAAAGATTTCTCACAAACTGTTTTGTTTTATTTCTGACATTGTTCATTTTATTTTGCTGCTTGTTTGTTCAATGTTTTTTGGCTGGAGCTTTTATAGATTTTTCACCTTGTTTAGATGTAATCGAAGGAACAAACAGTTTTGCTGTTCCAGTAAAAATGTCAAATGAAGTAACGGGACCTTTGGAACTCGGTGCAGCTGTGTGGTTTGGGAGTTGAACTTCCACCGCTATTGCTTCAAGTGGGTTGATTTTAGAATGGTCTAATCTGGACTCTTCGTATGGTTTATTTACAAGAGTACTGTTTGACTCTTTTTCAGCTGTAGAAGTCAAATGTGGGACAGCAATCACAGTGTTTTCTCTGTTCGCTTTGTCCAGTACAGGTGTCTCTAAGTTCTTTCCTGGGACAGTTGTATGCTTAGATCTGTCAGGCGAACTGCATTGGTCTATCTTTTCCCTAGTTTTCGCATTTAGTTTCTCTGTGCGATGTAGGGGTCTCTCATTAGGAGGATGTTCCATGTCCGTCTTATTTCTGGAAAATGAGTGGCGACACCACTTCATGATTTCTAAAATCGCCTCCATTTGGTCGTTTTTGTCTGTGTGGTCCTTCATAGCAATGTCACCAAGGCGGTTTTGCCATTGAAATGAGATTTCTGCTTCTCGTTCAACTCTTGACATTAAATGAGCGTTGTTTTGTTCCAAAGACGAGATTTTATTTGTCAGGTTATGTAGCAAGGCATTTTGATCTTTCACAGTCTCATTTACTTGTTCCATGCGTTTGATAAAAGGAATCAAAGCCAATGATGTTGCCGCCAGGACATTGTTATGAATTTGAATTCCAGCTGCAACTGATAAGTTCTCTTTTGAATGATGAACAGATTCAGATTCAAGGTTTGACTGTTCTTCGTGTATACTAGTGCACCATTCATTTCCTGTCACTTGCTGTGCTTGCTGGCGTACTTTGGTACTGCAGTGAAATCGTAAGTTTTCAGTCGGTTCCTTTGAGGAGCTTGATTGTGATTTTCTTTTAAAAGTAGCATCAGTATTTTGGATATTCTGAGACTCTTTTCGATGGGGTGTACTTGTCCAAGATTTAAGCCTGCCATTAGGATCTTGCGCGAACTTCACACCTTTTTCGCTATTTGCCAACAGCATTTTTGTTGGAAGCGAAACATTTTGTGGGACCGTAGAGAAGCTGTGTATTAATTTGATTTTAACTGCTTGATAGTCCGCGGTCAGCCTCTCCGTTAGCCGCGCTTCGCGTCCTGCTAAGTCTATCTCAAGACTTTTTTTGTGGTTTATTGTAGATGGGCCCGACATAAGGATAGGCAGCAAAGGCGCTGGCGGGAGGGAGTCGAGCTGGCATGAAACATCTCTTCCACAGTCGTCTGCCTCAATTCGAGCCATCGTAGTCTCAGCAGCAACTCTGCAGTCTGTAGGGCTATGTGTATCATCGTTGTTTAAAGGCGGGACGAAGGAAAAGTTTGTTTGGTTCCCTGAACCATTTGGTAGTTTTAGAGCCAAGAGTTCAGTATCTGTAACATCAAACGGAGATAGAAAGGAGGCAGTATCGATTTCGATCATCGCCAATGGCGCAGGTGGCATAGGTAGATGATGATCTATTATCGCAGATACCGCTATATTTCGGTCAAGATCGAATGGGGCTGTATTTAAGGACATCTCATCCACGGTCTCACTGCGCACACCACCCCGCGTATTTGATTGGGAACCTTCAGGTGAAGAGTCGGGCGGCATGGTCTGTGTTGCTCGATTGATTTCATCTATGTATGCCTGGGACGGCAGCTGATTTAAGGTTTTATTCATGTCCGATCTTAGGAGATTTTCCGCTTGGTTGGTCATTATGTCAGCATTGACATGTCCGACTGTTTCAGACAGGAGTACATAGGATTTCACATTCGAGGACTGCAATGTCAATGCTTTAGTCGGAACATCGACCGACACCATTTCATCAAGATTCGCAACAGCTGGGGCAGCATTCAAGTCGACATTCGAGTCGGCCTTATTTATGCTCATTATAGAAACTCGCGAAAGACAGCGAGGCGGACTTGCGGTGGTAAGTTGTACTGGATTAGGCAGGGAAGGAAGGGAGGAAAGGGGGTAAGGGGAGGAGGGGGAGGAAAGACAAGGTGCGTCTGCCTCAGCAGACAAGCAGGACAGTGGGGTCAGATGAGCAAGTGTGGAATGCGGGGGTCGGAAGGATGGAGCAACAGTATTCACGCCAGCTGATGAAGTGGGAGCATCGGCCGCAAATGACAGCTCGGGCCTATTTCGAGCATTCAAAGTTGTTTGCCGCGTTTGCGGCCGTACATCAATAACCATACTTCTTACCAGTAATCCGGCAATTTTATGCCTTACGTCGGCAGTCTCCTCGTCGCCGATGTAGGCGGACTGGAGGCTGACTTGACTCAGCTCCCGACTCCGCGCCGCGCTCCGCGCTCTGGAGGGCGTTTTAAACTGAATGTCAGTAAAGAGAGAAAGAGGACTGAACACGTAGTGCAGCTCCTCGCAGCGACTGCTCACTCTCCAAAAAACAGCAAAGACTGTAGGCTGACTGGACTCAGCTCCGGACTCCGCGCCGCGCTTCGCGCTCTGGAGGGCGTTTTAAACTGAATGTCAGTAAAGAGAGAAAGAGGACTGAACACGTAGTGCAGCTCCTCGCAGCGACTGCTCACTCTCCAAAAAACAGCAAGGACTGGAGGCTGATTCTTTTTTATAGAACAAATATGCATACAATATCACCCAACCTGTGTTGGTACTCTTTTCTTGACCTAAGAAGGATGAAAGGCTTTCTGAAAAGAAAGAAAAATTGAAAAAATATATATATTTCTTTCCAGCCAAAAACCGGCCCCCATTCCCCATGGACGATTTCGGCCCGGCCACGGGCAGAAAGGCCGAGGGGACGATCCGACCATGCTGAAATCCTCCTCATCGGCTCACCTCCACCCTCCTTTCCCCTCACTCTCTGGCCGGCTTCCCTTGCCCCTCCTTCTACCCCCACCTGAGGGGCTAAGAATCTCATGGTCATTTTTGATTCCGCACTTTCCTTCTCCGCCCATATCTCAGATGTCTCTAAAATGGCAAACTTCCTACTGCACCTCCTCAAAGGTACTCTGCCTTTTGTCTCCTTCCCCCAGTAGTTCACAGTCTCTCAAGCTCTGGTTCTCTCTAGGTTGGACTATTGTAACAGCCTCTATCTAAATCTACCTGCCTCTACTCTCCGCCCTCTGCAACTAATCCAGAATAGGACTGCAAGACTTGTCCTTGGCCTAAAGCCCTGGGATCGCATCTCTGCAGCTCTGAAATCGCTCCATTGGCTCACAGTGGATGCTAGGGTTAAATTCAAAACCCTCTGCATTGTCCACAAGGCTTTCTGGGGCTTGGGTCCAAAATACCTTCAGCTATCCCTCCGCAAAAAACTCCCCCCTCGAGCTCTTTGCTCCTCTACCTCCAACTCCCTCAGGGTCAATCGTTTTTCAAAGAAACGAGCTGGGGGTAGATCTCGGTCTTCGGCTGGGGCCTCCCTCTGGAACAGCCACCCTGTCACTCTGAAACTTGAGGTAGCGCCATCTCCGGAAGCACCTCAAGACCATCCTCTTTGCTTCTGCCTCCTCCCCCTCTCCGCTGATGATCTGTTCTCTCGGCACCGTGCACCTGGCCTACCCTCTGTCTTCTGGGCCCAGGTACCTGCTCACCATACCACCCACCCACACTGCCCCTGGACCACCCACTGCACTGGGGTCTGTCTCTGTACCCATACGGCCCCCCCACCCACTTCTTCCTGCACGTATCAGGCATACCTGACTGCTGCCTAATCCCAGCATTTGCCACTTGATGGCTGCACTACCTCTGTTTGTTGCCTTATTCTTTATGCATTATTTATCTGTTTCTCCTTGCTCTGCAGTTACCACTTCTTCCCCCTCTATGCACTTTTCCCCCTTCCTCTCCCATGCACTTGCGCATTCTCAATGTCACTGGGCCTTGTAAGATCATTGTATTGTTCTCCCCTGTTCCCCTCCCTTGCCTTGTCATGCTCTGAAAAACTTGTGTACGAGAGCGATGAGAAATAAAATATCAATCAATCATGACCAAAGACCCTTTTCTCTATTTGGGTATGGGGTCCCCAGTGCTCATAAGGCCTTATCTTTCCTTCACCACCTCTGCTATACCGGAGTCCTGCTTTCTGGGACAGTCAATAATATCTTAGAACCTTTTTCTCAAACATCACAAAACACTGTACATACGAAGAACATAATACATCTTAAAAACCAACAAGATCAAACCAAGAACAATGAACAAAAAACATATAGCCCGCACCCCTTTCTTAGAGCATATTCACTTCCTCACTCACTCAGCACTCACATTACCATGGATAATCAAGGTCAGATGGCATAACATTCTGTTGGGTTGACCAAGTCTGCTGAAGGTAGTACCCCTAGTCACATTGTTATCTTTTTCATGTACTTGCTATTCATGGATGGTCAACAATGAAAATATTGAACATCTGGCATTTTAAGTTGCCTCGAACAAGTGAAGTTTACAAGGGTTGTAGGCAGAAGTAAGGCCATCATGGAATTTTTCTTTCTTTTGTTTTGTGTGTAAAATACATTTTATTGAGTTTTTACAAACGAGTGGAACTCTTAAAAACGACAGAGCATTTGTAATACCAAGGTGAAAAAAAAACAACACTTGGCCTTTTCCCCAGCCCATAACTCAATTATGAAAGAAAATTCACTGACGTTCACTTTCTTTTTGTAAAGTCTTAAAAAATGTATTCATAAATACAAAGAGTACACAACATTTAATTTACAATCTATAGTTCTAAAGATGATGCACAAACTGCATCATTTAGTACAGGCTGCAAAATGTGCACTCGGCACTGTCTAGTGATAGTTGACTCTTGGCGAGTATTTATTTATTTTAATACTTCTATAGCGCCATACACCCAAAGGTCTCATGGCGCTCAAAACACAAGTACATAACCAGCAAAACAAAAAGAGAGGAAGTAAACAATGAATGTTCCGTATGGCAGGTGGAAGCTTATTCCATGCAGTAGGTGCCCAGGTGTCATATCTGACTCCTCTGTATTTTTACATTTAAACTGAAGTAAAGTGCTCGCCAATGGGGCACGAATTCCAGGCGTTCGGTCAACTAACAGGGAGCATTCCCTGGGAGACATGAGACCGGGTGAGGCTTTATGCTGAATCCTATACTCCTACCCTCTGATCTCAGGCCCAGGTCGACCCCCCTGCATGTTGCACACCCGGACTGCCCCCCTGGGAACCCCTGCACTCGGGGACTGTTCTGTATCCCTACAGCCTCTGCTAGCACTTGACACCTGATGTCTGCACTTACCCTTGCACTTGCCACCAGCTGGCTGTACTTCTATTTATTCTATTTATTTTCTATATTATTTCACTGTCATCCTTTGTACTAGTCCTAGTAGGATCGCTGTCTCCGTCTTCCCTCCGTTTCCCCTCCCTTGCCTCGTCGCGCCTTGAAACACTTGTGTATAGGCACGTTATAAATGCCATATCATAACTCTGCCCCTCCTGGGCCTTTCTCCACATATTAAAAAGACACTGAAAATAAGAAGCTAAAATAACAAGCTAAAACAACAACCACTACTGATTCCCGAGCCCGCTAATTATATGGGGCTCCTACTTGTGTGTCCTTATGTATCCTCCGCACTGGTTGGGACAGTACACTGCGGCGCCGTCTTCCACCCCCTTTCGCAGCTAGGCTCCAGTATCTCCTCTGTATCTTCTCCTTATTTCTCTATTAAGAACTAATGGCCATAAAAAAGGAAAAAAAGCGATTTACTCCAAACAGTCACACAATGCATTCACATTCAACCCTTAGGTGTTCCCTGCAATCATACTGCTCTATATTCCCCTCATTCCCTCATTTGGTTTTCCTTGCAATTTATACTCCCGTGCGTTCTTCCAAGAGCCTCCGTTCACGGTCTATCCACAACGTCTGCGCCTCTCCCTAGGGCCACACATGGCTCAAGCGAGCAGAGGATATTCGCAAAGCCGGAACCCACAAGAACCTTTTTCTTCTGCGTATGTGTTTTTTGGGTACTGGTCAGCCGTAGGTGGGGGCGGCCTTGCCGGAGAAGCCCTGGATCTCGCCGCAGGTACGGGGGTCTCGAGGAAATCACACTAACGGGTCAGAAAATGAAGGTGGGCACCCTACACACGTCCTCACAATATGCAGAAATAAGGATAAAGGATATCATACCGTGTCAGGGAATGAGACCAGGAAGTAAGTTGCAAGGATAACAAACTTTATATAAAATTAAGTATGCAAGCAAAGACCTCTGCTGCCCAAGAGCGATCTGCTAAAAAAGTACACGGGCAGCACATTATAAGAGGTAAAATCGTCAGCAATTATGTCATCACATATGGTACAAAATCAGGGTGCGGATTGGAGGGGCCATATGGCACAGCCTGCTCTATAGGGGATGCCAGGCCGCAATTGGTCGCTGCTTTCCAGTCGATCAAGTGGCACGTGGGTCAGCTGGGCCAATCTACGTGGTGAAGGTCAGGACAAACATGACACATCCCTGACTGTATAAGCTAAACAACAGGAACTGATAATGAGTGAATAATGGCGAACATAAAATCCTTGCATGAATGGGGGTAATTAGAGAAAATGGGTTGAATATATTTGGCATTCAGACCTCTACGTTCAGGGCTTCATTGATACTGGGGTCCTGCTCCCAGGTGTCTCCCTCTGGGGGTTTGATCTACTATTTATGTTCCCTGAGGCCTCACGACACTAACAGACATGTTTTGATTTGAAGAGAATATACTGCTACACGGGATTAAGTATATGGTGGGTGTTCTGGAATAGTCAGTACGAGGGGATCAGATGGGTATCAACATAAAAGAGAGTGGAGGGTCAAGGACCTTGTGGGCCCTGATCAGGTGGGGTAGGGGTTTGTAGGGCATGGGCAGTTTTGTGGAGCTGGATGGGCACTTGTGCTGGGGCTTGTTTCAATCTCACGCTTTGTAGAGAGCACATTCTGCGAAGTGATGGTAAGAACTTGCAAGAATAAATGCTTTGACTTCCGTGAGAACAAGGCTCACGCGGAGCTGGCAAAGAGGGGGGTGGCAGTGTCTTGGGCTCTCTGCGCAAGGGGCTGGGGATGGGAGAGCAGAGTTTACAGAGGGATGATTTTTGGGCCTAGTAAAAAGATGGCGCCCGTGTCAATGCAAAATGTCGTCTATTTTCGGGCCTGTGAGCAGCGTTATTTATATAAATCTCAATGTTGTATCATGAGGGGATAAGCCGTGGGGGTGTCTCCCCCCTTGGCTTACACGTCATCTATTTACTGCTGGGAGGGCTAGGGGTGTGTGGGGACTGGAACATCTACTTCCCAACAATGGCTCACACTTAAATACTTTTAATCTTGGCTGTAATGAGAGTAAGATTGAATATATAATGGCCTGTAACTATTCTAGGCCCCTTGGTTTTCCAGCGCCGCCAAGAATCGACCTTCAATTAAAATAAATATAGCTTCTGTATAATAAAAAAAAGGTCGTTTTTTGAATGAGTTCTGCTTTCTGTAACCTCCATCGAAATATTCACAAATAAACTAAAACCATTGGTTCTCAATAGATTCCCTAATATTGTACATTCTTTCAGAGCCGGGAGGATAGCTCAGAGGAAACGTAAGCAATGCAGGTTCATATCCCGGTCCACGTTTATAGACTGGTCTCCGGTATTAAGCGTGTTTTTGTATTAACTTAAAGATTAATTAACTTAAAATTAAATATCTAAATACCTATCACGCTCTTGTGTACATAAAGTAAACAATCTGTTTGCACAATTACATTTGTAAACACTTTTGGCAGTTTAGATACAGTGCTTCAAAAAGTATCTTCCAATCGATATACTCCTTCACCACTTGAAATTGTATTTGTGTCTAAAATCATACAATTTGGCGTTAAGCACCCATTGCAGGCACTGGAACGTGCGCTAACGGCCCAAGTTAACAAGGGAACTGGGACATTAACACCCGTTGCAGCCCTTGGAATGGGTGCTTAACGCCATTAGCACCCGGGTTACTAAAGCGGTAACCCGGGGTGCTAAACAAAATACAATTATTTAATTAATTGAATGGGACGTGCGAGGCGTACCGTTCAATGAATAAAATCCTTTTCCAAAATGGCCACCATGGAAAGGGATGGTGGGCCTCTTTGGAGACCCTCTTCCCTTTCCTTGGCAGCCAGAGAAGCAGGGAAGCAGCAGCGAGGCAGCCTGCGCTGCCACAACAAACATGTAAATGGGGGTGGGAAAAGGGGAAAAAAAGTTAAAAATGAGGGAACGGAGGGTGGTGGAAAGATGGTGGCGGGGGGAGCCAGTCGACAGGCGGTATGTAACACGGGCTTGCATCGGCGGTTCAAGCCCACGTTCCTAGCGACCAAATAGGCTGGCACCCCCCGCCAGGGTGCTAATGTAACAGTTTCTCTGCTTCCAGGGAATGCTTTTGTTTTCCAGTGAATGGCTGCACTTGGGTTAACCCATTGTTATGTAAGAATTTTCATATCAGAGTACTGTGTCAGCCAAACTGTTCACCTAATAAAAACTGAGATAACAAGGACACATGGCAGTTGTAACTGGCCAAGAGCAGTTTGGCCACCCACCGATGTAAGAGGACAGGTAATAGATGAGTTTGTGGTCAATGAGAATGAAAAAGCTGTATCCACTCAGACATGTTATTCAAGAGAGATACCTGCAAATCACCAATTGGGCTGAAAAATGTCCCATCTTGCCCCTAAGTTGCAGTGTCAGTTTCGGAAACGCTCTTGGATGCCCTCCCTTTCGCAGTTTGGACCTAATTCTGCAGCAAACAGGACCAGCTCTTCGCCTTCCACAATTCATGTATGCCTAACCTATCAACATACAACCACAGCCATCCTTGGACACATCTGTCAACTACAATGCAGCCTCTACAGTATAGCCCAGCTTTTGGGAAGACATTTGATTCTATCCATGCTGTCTGGAATTAGGATGAGAGGTTGAGGGATGGGGGTTGTGTGTTCATTTATGTAAAACAAATCACCCACTACTTTCTGTATTGTCCTGCTCACCAACTACAAATGCCAGGCTCAACAGCCCTCTCCCTAATGCTCTAAAACACACCATAACCTCCAAATCAATGATGAAGCCTCTATAGTGCAACCACAAAAGCAGCATTAGGGAAGGCCTTGGATTCTGGACCCTCTGCCAGTTGGGAGTCACTCCCTGTCCCTTAGCATCCAAGTGGTAGACCTCTAAGTCCCGATGTTCTTGTAATAAAATAATCGTGTCAAAAATTCTGTGGTTTGACCCGGTAAAGGTGTACCCCATTTTACCACAGATTGTCTCCCGCTCCCCTTAAATTGTATAATGGGTCTGGGTGTTGCGGGAGTGTCCCCCGCATCCTTTACATGATTGTGGTGCAAAAAACCACAGGATTTTTGCTGCAATATTTTATATCCACAGCCATTTTGCTGCGATTTTAAGACATGGAACCTCTCTGAGGAATTGAAAATGTATGAACATGGATGGCAGAGTCATGTGGCTAAAAGTGGTTAGGAAGGGTACTTTAAGGAGGCGCTATGTAGCATTGACAAAGATGGCAGTTTATGTCTTCTGTTTATCAAAAGCTTGACCTTAAAGGAATAATGAGCTCAAAAATGTTATTGTCCCGAGCGTTCGGGCATGTGGTTTTAAGCAAACTGTGATCGATCGTAAAAACATTTCCTATGCACCTTACCTTAGTTTTTCACACTTTTACACATGAGAAATCAACAAATGGGCGCGACCATCTTGTGCTACTCTTATCGGTGGATCGATTGCTCTAAGTTCAATGCCCCTGCGGCACTAAATCATATCACCCAATCCTGAAGCTGACATCACTATTCCTAGCGATATTCCCCACCTATTTTCATGACGTTAGTGGGCAGCGTAGCTAATCATCACCTACGTCTTAACCTCAGTTGACGCAGAACCCAGAATACCAACACACACATCCTCTCACAACACAGGGGAAGGGGATCCATTGCATGTCAATGTGCGAGTGGGATTCCAATAGTGCCGCTGTGAGGCTTTCAATCTCATAAATATCTTTGGCCTTGCACAACCATTCTAATTTTGTTGGCAGTATACTCCCCTTCCATTTTATGGTCAGACATACTCGCGCTGCTAAAAGCAGGTTCCTGGGCAAATGGGGGAAGTATCAGGTGTTGGTCTTCAACCACTTCGACTCTGAACAAGACTAGGAGGGGTGTTAACGTCCTCTGTATACCTTCTATGTCGTGTATCCACCCCAAGATCTCCTTCCAGTATACCTGTGCACTCCCACCATTGGTGCCAATCTGCCAACAGCCTCGCCAGCAGTAGGGGCTAATGCCGACGTACATTTTCACCAAGCGCTGTGGGGTTAGGTGCCACTGCAGGAGGAGTCTGCTGTTGTGCATCTTGTATAGGACTGATATGGTTGAGCGCCAAACGCCTTGAATATGGCAGCCCATTCCTCTTGATTTTCTTCCAACCCCAGGGCTCTCTCCCACTTCGGTTGGGTTTGGGGCCCCCTTTCTAAAAGTCTGCAGTAGAGTTTTGCTATCAACCCCTTGGTGCCAGAGTGCGTGTTCAGTATGGCTTCAAAGGGAGTGAGACCTCTCCAGAGCCGGTCCTCCCATCTTGGGTCTGTGAGGGCCCCTTTTAGTTGTAGATAAGGGAGAGGTTGGATTTGTAGGCCTTGTTGTGCTTCTTCCAATTCCTCCCTCGAACAAACCCTCCCTTCACATCTGCCCCGCCCTTATTAGCCCCCGCTCGTACTGCGCTGGAAGCGGATCAGGGTCTATTGTAATGTTTCTGATCGGGGGCCCATATGCAACTTAGAGGGGCGGACCAGGTGGTGACCCCTCGCATGTCTGGTCTGTTTTTCCATGTTGCCCACAACACCTCTAGGATCGGGTGTTTACATGCCCTGCATGGAAATGTGCCCAGGGGGCCCAAAGCCATTCCCCATGGGTGACCGGGGCGAAGTAACCATTTTTTAGATGAACCAATTGTTTGTTGTTTGATTTTCTGAGGTGATCTAGGAGTACCCCCAACTGAGCTGCTCTGTAATATTCATAGAAATCAGGGTATGTGGGATTTTTTTGGGGAGAATCACTGTATTATAAGCTATGCAAGGCCTTTTCCCCGTCCACAGAAAAGCTAAGAGGAAGCGCTTGGTTTCGGTTTGAAAGGCGTCTGGGAGGATGACTGGGAATGACTGGTAGAGGAAGAGGAGCCTCTGCAAAACATACATTTTTATCGCTGTAAATCTCCCCTCTGCTAGGTTCTTGGTGATGGTAACTCCCAAGTATCGGATGCTCTTGTCCGCTTTCTTTGTGCCCCACATTGTGGGGTTCAGGCTTGGACAGCTATTTGTCTCACCCAAGACTAGGGCTACTGTTTTCTCTTTTTTCACACGGAAGCCTGAGTGAGTTCTGTAGTTCTCTAGTCTGGACAGGAGTCTCAGGACAATTTGATGCAGGTTTGCATCAGGTAGACCAGGACATCGTCCGTGAATGATGATAATTTGTATTCCCTATCGAATTTCTTGAGGCCCCTGATGGTGTGGTCCTGCCAAATGCTCTATTCCAATGGCTCCATTACAAGCGTGAAAAAACAGGAACGATAGAGGGCACCCTTGCCTTGTTTCCCTGGTCAAAGCGAAGAAGGGGGACATCACGCCGTTTGCTATCACCTTGGCCTTTGTGTTTTCATATAGGGCTTGTGCCCCCGATAACCAGCAGGAACCCAAGTTCGCATTGCCCAGAACCTGATGCATGAACTTCCATTCCACTCTGTCGAAAGCCTTTTCCGCGTCAACAGGAAGTCTTTTTGCAACAATGGCTGCAATGAGATCTAAGGTCTTGCAGACATTATCCGAGCGCAGCCGGCCTCTTACGTATCCCACCTGGTCGGTATTAATTAGTGCTGGGAGGACCTCATTAAGCCTACTAGCAAGTATGCTAGCGTACATTTTGGCGTCTACGATCACAGTGAAATTGGCCTGTATGACCCGCGTTCAAACTTGGCTCTTCCTTCCTTGGGTAGCACAATGATCCTAGCCTCCTTAAAGGAAGGTGGCGTCTCTCCCTTATCCATGGTATCGTTAAATAAGAGGACGAGGAAAAGCATCAGTGCTCCCTTCAGAGTCTTGTAGTATGCAGGAGTGAAGCCATGCTGACCTGGTGCCGATCCCACTTTAAGTTTAAAAAATAGCGGCCTCGACTACCTCAACGGGGATGGGAGCACTCAATGTGTCTTGAGTCCACCGGACGCAGAAAGGGCCGTGCAAGGGGTTCCAGGAACCTCAATGTCCTCGTGAGATGACCTGCTCTCTGAGGTGTATAGCTCTCCATAGAACTGGGCAAATCATGTTTTTGTGTCTTTTGGGTTGCTTATTGTATCTCCTCCGTATGACTTGATTTTATAAACCGCCCTTTCCGCACTTTTCCCCTTAATCTGGCCGCAAGCAGGGTGTTGGCTTTGTCTCCCTTCTTGTAATATTTCTGTTTTACATAACAGTGGTCGTTTAGCGCTTTGCTCTGCCACACGTCCTTCAAGTGCTGGCTGAGCTCTTTGATTTCTGCTAGGGTTCCTGCTATGTCCCCCATGCTCCCATCTAGGGCTGCTTCGCTCTGGCTTATTTCTTCTTTTAATTGTTCTTCATGAAGTTGTCTGACTCTTTTTATATATGTACCCCTCGCTATCAACAGACCTCTTAAGAGTGGCTTTCGCTGCCTCCCATACTGTTGCTTGCGGGAGATCACCCTGATCGTTTCGTTCAAAGTGCCTCGGAGTCTAGAGACCCCTTAAAGACTTTGTCTTTCAGGAGTGTCATTGCATATCCACCTCTTGTCTGTGGCTGTGCTTGGGCCTAGGTTCAGCTCAACGGTAACCATATTGTGATCTGACCAACCAACTAGTTCTATCGTTGCACTCTCGAAGTCGTGTTGTAGTGCTGCATCTATGAAGATGTAGTCTATACGGGAAAATGTTTTGTGGGGCGGTGACTAGAACGTGTATGCTTTTTCTTGCGGGTGTTGGGCCCTCCATGCATCCACCAGGAAGTGTGTTTGTGTTAGGATGAGGATGGATCCCTTCTCTATTGGGGGGAGGTGGTGGGGAGGGGGATGGCACCCTCCCTGTATGATACCCAGTCTACTGCCAGATCTATCACCATGTTGACGTCTCCACCGCAGATCAAAGCCCCGGTCCCCTCCCTCTCCGTTACCGCAAGGAGTGTCGTACCAAATGCCAGCTGCTGGGTGTTTGGTGCATATGCTGAGCACAAAGTGATTTCTTTTGCCCCGATTGTACCGTTCACAATAAGGTATCTCCCACCCGGGTCCCTGTGTACCTTTGGAATCTGCAACCTCAGGGCCGCCTTATACATAATCCCCACCCCTCCCTTTTCTCCGGCCCTGACGACCATAAGGCACCACCTAGCCGTCTGCCCTTGGGAGTGATTTCTTCTCCTTTTTAAAATGTAGTTTCCCATAGGAAGAGTATGTCGAGGTTGGCCTGTTGGAACACTCTCATCAGCATTGATCCTTTCTGGGGTGAGTTGAGACCAGTGGTCGAAGTGGGCGGGAGCGGACGGGAGCGGTGCTCCTCTACTTCTTTTAATGAAGTTTTACCGTTCCTATACTTTTATTTTAAAAAGAAACCGTTCCGGAACGGTTTTGTTTTAAAATAAAAGTGTAGGAAGCAGTTGAAACTTGCACTTTCAGTGCAGTGCACTGAACATTCCCTTAAACTGCAGGCGCATGCATTTGGGGGTTTATATTGTGCATGGGAGGGGGTATGGCGATGGGGTTTGCGGGGAGTGGTGCAGACCAGTAGGGAACATAGCTCCACTACTTCTTTTCGTACACTTCGACCACTGGTTGAGACCCTTCACATTTAGAGTCCCCATCCTAATCGTGTCTAATGACATGTTTTCGGAAGGCCTTGTGCTCTATGACTTGCTGCCCTGTTTGTTTGCCCCTTTGTCAGGATTTGAATGCGTGAACATGATTGATTTGTCGGGCTGAGGCGACTGTGCGGATTGAGTTGTTGTGTCGCTGTGCTGTGTGTCTTCTTTTTGCTAGACAAAGTTGTCTGCTGGAAGGCTCTGTGCTCAGATCCCCTGTGTACCCCATCCTTCAAGTGTCGTTTCCCCTTGCTCCCCCTTCCCTCCTCCCCTACAAAAAACAAGAACAACCAAAAAATAAGGGATTCCCCTTAAAACTGGAGACACCCTTGTAAAAACCACAGGGCCACTCATCGGGGGACTCCCCGAAGGCCCGTAACCTTGAACTACAACATGTTAGCTATTGTTAGGCGCAAATGCGCAATGACTACAATCTTGGTCACCCAGCTTGGCTTGCGAAGAGTGTTTGGTTGAGTCGCTGCCCACTGCCGAACTTTGGGGAGACAACTTTCCTCTTGCTGATCTTGTCTAAATGTCCATTCCACAATCCTGTTGTCCACCCCGCTTTCCTTTTCCTTCACTTTCTGCGGTGTGACAACCGGTAGTATGTATTTCTCTCCCACAAAGTGTTGAGTCTCTTGAATTTTCTTGGTCCTTTGGAGCGTCATCTCTTCGGCCAAGGGCCTATTGGTTTCCTGATCGGCTCTGAGGAGGACGTAAGTTCACTCAGCTCTGCAGGCTCTGTGCCCACTGTCAGGCCCTGCAAAACGCTGCTCGCCTCTTTGCTTGAGGTGACCCTGTACTCTTCATTATTGTGTTCAAACAAAAGTGCAAAGGGGAATCCCCATCAGTAGCAAATGCTGTGCTCATGCAACCAAGTGGTTAAAGGGCGGCAGTCTATTCTTTGGGCGAGGGTGGTGGCTGACAGGTCTTGGTAAATTCTGACTCGAGAGTCCTCAAAGTCAATGTTTTCCCATTGTCTGGCACGTTGCACTATGTCTACCTTGTTATCTATAGTGGTGGCATTTGGCCAGTACTGATCTTGGGCCGTTCTGGGGGCTCCCGGCTCTATGGGACCTCTCAAATTCTAGTTCCGGGGTTAAGGGGGTTGCGAAGAGCGAATTCACCGAGGCCTTGACCAGGCTAGCCGGGGTTTCATTGGGTGCTTCCTCGAGACCTTGTATCCTGATGTTGGCTCACCTCTCCCTATTTTCTAAGTCATCAACTTTGGCCGCCAAATCCATGTTTCTCTGCTCCCGGTCCTGAAAGCGACTTTCTGACCGCATTTCCATGAGATCTGCGGTCTGTTGATATTTCTCAAGAGCCTCCACTTTATCTTCTATTTTAAGGACTCTTCCCTGGAGGGCGCTTACAGTTGTAGTCATGCTGCTGGGAAGGGACTGCATTTCATCGAGAGATATATGTCCGCTTTTGTTGGGGTCTCGTAGGTCCTCGCCATGCATGAGGGGTGCTTCTGGGGAGGACTGCGTTGCCATGGCTGGTGTAGCTGGGCGGTACCCCTGTAGATTTTGGGCTGTTGTTGGATCTATCTCGTTTCGCATATGTGGCCTAGTTTGCTCTAGGGAGGGCCACCGCTCAATCCACGTATACAGCAAGGGACTTTTGCGCCTTTCCTTCCTTCTGGCACTTGGTGCATTCCGAAGTGGAGCCTCAGGGTTTGGGGGCATTTGTGGCGCTCCGGTGACACTCTTTGTTAGTTGGTGGGCGCTGTCCTGCACATAAAGGTGCTGGTTACAGGGCCTCTTTAGTGTGTTATGTCCCTGTGTGATGCCTGCTTGTGTCTGGCTTGCCTCAACACAGGGGTGTTGCTGTGCAGGGCTATTTGTGGCTTTCCGCTTTCCACTCCACTTTCCTGCACCTTGCCCTGTTCTTTTGTGCTGCCTCTGGGCCTTCCTTTGCTTGATCCCTGCTGGTAAAAGGCTTTGTTGCCGTCACTGCCTGGTTGGAGGGGTAGAGGGAGGGAGCTTTCGCACGTCTGAACTGGGTGTCTTTGTCTGGCGCTCCGTTATGCCCCCTTCCTTCAGAGGGGCGAGCCGGGATTCTCGTTCATGCGCTGGGTCTGATGCTTCCTGTGCTTGATGGTTTGCTGCGTTGTTGACCTCCAGCCTGGTTGGTGCCCAGGACCTTGTTGGCCTCCTTGGGCCCTGTTGGGTTGCTCCTGCTCTCTTCTGGGGTGGGTGGCTAGCATGGTTTCAGTGCTGCCTGGCTGTGGGGGCACCTTCTCCTGCGCCCGCTCATAGCTTCTGCTGGAGTTATGCTCCCCCTGCTTGTTCCTGCTTCTCTTTTACTTCTCCCCCCCCCGCTCCGTTCCTTACGATGGGCTCTCCTTTGCAGTGTTCTCTCAGGGGCCTCTCTGCACTGGGGAGTGTTGTAGCTATCAATTGTGATTTTGGCCGCTGCCTGCTTTGCGAGGGACAGGTAACGGCATCCGGGAGGTTGCCCGTGCCTCTCGTACCTCAGGGATAGACCTATACATCGCCCACGTGGTCTTGCCGTTACTCCGTCCTGGCAGTGGCGCAGTTGGAGCAGGTCGGCACACCTTACCGCAGTGAATTCTTCCCGAATGCCATTCCGATTTCTTTCAGGTTTTAAGCTGCAGCTTGACAACTGCTTCCCCTGCCCTCACGGCTGCTGTGTGTTCATCACAGGCTGGGCTGACTGCACAACGCAGCCTTTCTCCGCAGTTTGTGGGGCAGCAAGGGTTTAGGCTGCCTTTACGTCTGCGTCCCCTGGTGGTCTCCCGCTTTTTCATTCTTTTCAATTGCTCGCTCCTAAATTATGAAATGTTCTCCCAGTTCTCCCATTGAAAGTTACATCTTTGTTCTTTGGAGGCAAACTTTAAAATGTGCTTAAAGGAATATTTACTTCCAGTCGCATTTCCTCCTCTTATGTGATCTTCATGGATGGTGCCAGATGTATTCATGTGAGCAAAATTGTTCTTCATACTTACATTTATGCTGTACTTTTAAATTCTCAAAGTGTTTTGGATAAAGGCGCTATGTAAATAAAGTAAATAAATATATAGAGGTGGTCCCTTTGCTGGTGCTGCCAACTATAGGGTGAGGGCAGGGAACAAGTGGTAGCAGTTCAGAGTGTGGTTTGTCTCTGCCCTCTGCCAGGGATGTATTTAAAAGTTGATAAGGGTACCAGTTACTACTTTGGTGATTACAATGCTACCCCTGACACTATCCTTATGATAACCGGTTTAACAATTGCAGGAGAAGTGTCAAAGTGAACTCAAAATAAAAAGGACTCCAATGAGCAATTGCCACAACCAGTCTATCCCCAACCCCCCAGCAGGTTGCTGAGAACCCAGGAGAGGTACAGTGGTTGGAAACATCTACTCCCACCCTCACTGTGTCAGCAGTATGTTGCCGACGTGGTGTGACCGGGAAGAAGAAAGGCCGGAAAAAGGAGAATCAGCAGCAAAGGTCAACTAGCAAGGAGTGTCTTCTAAACTTAGAGCCGGAGATGTAGTCTTATTTAAGATGGGGAGAGCGTTTTGGTGATTAGCATCTGCACACGAGAAGCCATACCTTAGATTCTAAGACCATGTGCACAGGGGAAAAGCACCAGTGGCAGCAAGAGTGCCCCAAACATTTACTCAACTGGGTACCCAAGGCTTGCCAGGCTTACAGGGCAATGGTACTAGTTTCACTACTAATTCTTAATTTATATCGAATGAGGGTTTGAATAATTGTCCCTTGGCTGGAAATGAGGATAGCACTTTTTCAAAGTATTGTTTATATTTAGGAGATCACATAACCACATTTAAAATCAAATGCTGTAAAGAACATGTTATTTACTTTAAGATTCTGATGGATACAATGTCTCCTCTGCAGATCCTGTATCTATGAAATCGCCAACAGAACCTTTTAATCATGCTTGCACAGTGCCCACCCCAAAAGGCGGCATCAAAAGGATGTCTTGTGAACTCTACCAGAAGCAATGATGCTCCAGGTATAAGTGCTGCTGCCTTCCCCACACTCAACAGAACCATGGATACTTGGATATAGGTGGATTATTGTAAGGTGAATGAGGGGAGAAGAGAGAATGACCAATAAACTGCAGAAGAGACTATTTATCAGAACTACGTTACAACTGATGTATTTAACTTGTTCTCCACATGGATACTATATTCTCTGCCGATAACCTATTTGTGAAAGATTCTCTCAGCAATGCCTAACAATTTAAGAAGGGGCCTGGGACGCACCAAAAGGAAATTAATACAATCCACACAACCAACGATTTGTGGCAGCACAGATCTCTCAAATATAGCCTCTGCCCTAACATCCAAAGCCCAAACAGTTGTGCTTAGCAAATGCATGCAGAGTTGACCAAGTTGCTGCCCTACAGATTTACAGAAACTGTGACCCACTCAGCAAATCTGCTGTAGCTGCGCAATCCCCCATGGTATGCGCCAATATTCACTCTGAAGGTATGTTTGGTTCCAGGAAGCCTTACGGATGCAAGGCCAAAAGACAAACACAGTTGTCAGACCTTTCTGTGCTCATCTGACCTAGTATTATAATGAATTTGCACCCTTTTAGGGTCTAGTCTGTGTAACTTCCCCTCTGCTTTGGATGGATGCGGCAAAGGAAAAAAAGCTGACACCTGATTTGACTGATATTAAATTGGCCAATGACTGAAGGAAAAAAAGATGTCTTCACACAAAATGCCAGCTGGTCCTTTGTAAAGATCATGTTTGGCCTGTCAGAAGACACAGACTGCACCTCACTCGACTGGCTGAGGCAATGTCCACTAGAAAGACAGCCTTCTGTATGAGGAAATGAAGCGCACAGCTATGCATTGTCTTAAAAGGTGGAGCCATCAGTTGTCCAAGTTCTAAATTCAGGACCAACTACACTTAGATGTATGGCGCTGGAGCATATTGGATGGCTAAAACCCTTAAACTATATTACAATTTAGGTTTAGCAAAAATAATAACCCTGCTCACGCTTCCAACTGATGTATTCCCTCACCATAGAGACATGCGGGCTGTCTTTCGCCAACGAAAGTGCAAAATGTAGCACTTTCATTGTTGATATGTAGCCACCTAGAGCCCAGTCAACTATATCACCACACATAGTGCTGATTTAGGGTAAAGCCGTTGCCAAAGACATCACTGCAATAATGCTCCTTTTGCTTTGATGTCTGACCCAAATCATGAGGTCCAGAACCTCCTAGGTAGATCACGACGTAGGAACCTCATGCACTCAGAAGCCAAGTATGATGCTCAAAGGTGCACTGATCCAGATGGTGAATTCTGCTGATTCCGGTGTTAGCAGATCTAGAACATCAGAACCCTACACCACACTGCGTGGCCGAGATTGTACAGGTCTGCATGCCAAAGCCAGGGGCTACCAGCATAACTGCGCCAATGTAGTTCCTGGAGCAAGGGAAACGGGAGGGACTGTGTACATCAGTGTCAGTATGACAGGATTAGTTAGGCACTGACCACAGCTTTTCCCCTGGGGTCTCTCTGAAGCAGTATTCGAGGAAGTTCCCAATGGTATGGTACACAAATAAATCCATGTGTTGATGTCCCCACATCTCAAATATGTCGTCCACCAGAGTCTGGTGCAAAGACCAGTCATGTCTGCTATAAAGTTGATTTCTTCTACTGGATGGAAAGCCCAAACTGACATGCCCTGGAAATCAGCCCCATCCACAGTGCCTGAGGATCACTGCACAAATTGTGACAGGACCTGCACTTATTAAGTGAAATACGGTTCTTTTGTCCATCAGGTTCACCACTTTCTTGCCCTGCCACTGCGACTGACAGGCTTACAGAATGAGGCGATTCACTGTAAACACCAACAGATTCAAATGATCCTTCCCTCTACCTCTGAAGACCTTTCTTGCATGTACAGATTATTGAGATGGGTGTCCCTACCATTCATGGACAAACCATTGAATCTTCCAGAGTTATTGTGCCCAAGATCTGGGTCAATGGCATCATAATGAACTTTAGTTTTTCATGAACTTATTTAGGCACCTTCGATCTAAAATAAGGTACAGATTCCTTGGTCCTTGCTTTGAGTTAAAAATGAAAACACAGTGTTCTTTTTCAGGCACTTTTTCGGTCGCTCATTTTTAAAACCATAGTAAGTTCCTGTCGCCGCTGTTGCAGTGGATAATTTATGAAACTTGGATGTTTACTGGCATTTTTAGGAGACACATCATAAAAAAAAGAAACACCACAATTGCCTAATTCTTTTGGACAAAATATCCCCACCCACCCAATTGGGCTGCACACAGTAACAATTCGAACAGTTAGGAGAGCGGATCAGCTACTTAAAATGGAGGACCTAAACACCTTGGCGGCACCGGTTCACTGAGTACCACTTTACTCCCCTTGCAGTTGCTGGCTTGGGTTATGGTCAAGATAAGCACTTCATTGGGACTATCATATCAGGGAGCCGAGTATCAATCTGTCACTTCCCCATTTTAGATTGAACATTCCCCACTCGATATGGAACGATTCCACACAGTCATTTACCATGGCTGACAGTTTTTCAAACGTGAATATGTCCCATAGTTTGTTCATCCAGTCATTTAGGGAAGGTATGGAGCTGCTCTTCCGTTTTTGGGCAAGGGGCACCTTCCCTGCTCTCAGCATTACTTCAGTAAGTTTTGGGAATCTTGAATCGTTGCTATCCTCGTCAGGGACACCCAGGAGAACCTGCAAAGGATCAGGGTTGGAGGATATTCCAACTGTGTCTTTGGTCCAACAAAGGACTTCCGACCAGGAGACTTTTACCTTTGGACAAGACCACCACATGTGATACCATGAACCTGCCTGGCCACAGTGTCTGGGACAGAGAGGGGAGGATCCCAGGAACATCTTGGAGAGTCGAAAGGGGGAGGGGGAATGTGGGTAAGTGCCAACAGTGCAACACTGAAATTGTGCTCCATTGCTGAGGTGTAGAGGTTACCAGGAGACAATAGTTTATATACTTTACCCCAAGTGACATCTGAGATTTCCCACCCTGTCTGATTGGCCCAAAATTGCTTAAAGTTCTGTCTCCCTTATAGCTCCGACATTACCATCACCATGTATAGTTTAGAGAGAATTCTCCTTCGTGATGTGGCTTCGTTAATGACTTTCTCAAAGGGTGTCAGGGGTTAGGAGATCTTGGGGCACCATCTGGGATCAGACAAGATACCTTTTAGTCTCAAGAACTCAAACACACTTAACAATTCCGTACCCAGAATCCCAGTCAGGGCTCTAATTCAATGAAGTGATCTTGAAGTTTGTGAATGCTGGAAGCCCCTACTCCCAACTTCCAGAGGGAGGTCCCACACTGAACTTAGTGGAGACGGCCACGATGAGAGGCTGTCTTTTTCGATTGGCTCCACAGGACTGCCAGGGTTAGGTGTTCCCCAATATTGTCGGGAATTGATTTTGTTGGGGACCATGACAAGTCTCTGACTTTCTTTGGGTGGATGACCAGGTCTTCGATGTAAATCCAATACGTACCAAACTCATTCCTAAGGTGTTCCAACAAGACTCTAAGTTGGGCTGCTTTGTAATACAGCCAGAAGTCAGGGAGACCAAAGCCCCCGGAATCTCTAGGGAGGGTCAGAGTTGACAGTTTGATTCTAGGCCTCTTCCCTTTCCATGTGAATTTGTTAATCATCACTTTCAATTTGACAAATAATGACTCCGGGAGGGGAGTTGGGAGAGCTGTGAACAAGTAAAGCAGCCGGGGGAGGACATTCATCTTAACTTCATCGGTTACCATTCTCCCAAACCATGAGAGCGCCAGGGGGGGCCCAGCGTGCCAAGTCCGCTCTAATATTTTTTGGCATGGGAGTAAAGTTACACTCTACCAACAAAGAGGTTCCTGGGGATTGTGTTCCCAATTCTCATAGCCCCGATAGTTTTCTTATCTCTGGTTGCAGAGTCTTCAGCTCCAATGGGCATTACATTAGACTTTGGGATGTTTATTTTCTGACCTGAGAGGTTTGCAAAGGATAATCTTAATGAAATGTAAAGAAAGGAAGACTGTACCCCTGTTCTATAATCTTGAGGACACACTGGTTTGTGATCACAGTCCTCTGCTCCTTGAGAACATTATTTTAGTCTGGTCCCGTCAGCGTTATACGTAGTCGGGACACACCCAAGTGGCTTCCCGAGGGCAGCGCAATCAGATGCCGCTGGGTGCAGTCACAGTCTTTTCATTCCTCCCTCTTGCAAGCTTTCTAAAAAGCTGCCTTCTCACAGATGTGCTCATGCTAAAGAACTATTTCCACAGGGTTGTCTGTACAGACCTGCATTATTGTGCCATTAAGAAAGGATTTGGGTGGCTAACAGGCCAAAAGGGTTTATAGTCATAATGTCGATATACATAATGTCGAAAATCAAAATGTGGAAAAAAGAAATTTCGAATGTCTTTTTTTTTTTAAAATGGGGGGATCCCCCCCAACTCCCCCTTTTTTAATATTTTTTTCTTTTTTAATCTTTTTTTTACTTGCGCAACCCAAAAAAAACATGTAAATAAAGAAAGCATTCGAAAAAAAAAATTTCAACATTATTTTTTCTACATTTTTGTAATTCGACATTATTTTTTCGACATTATGACTGCACACCGGCCAAAAGATTGTCTTGCCTCCTCTAGCAACTTACTCCACCCAAAGACTGCACATCCCAGTAAAGGCATGTCCATTATCCTGAATGTAAACAGTGATTACTTTACAATCATAAAAAATAGTGTGTCACACCCTTAAATATTCAAGTATCATTGTTTATGTTTCTTCTATATGGAAATCTTTCTGCCAATTTAGTCAGTGCAACTATAACATATTCTCCAGTCATTGCATAGTGTCATTCATGCTTTCTATCAATTTAACTGTGTTCATCAGTTTGATTCCATCAAGACTATACCATCCAAATTCATTTTTATTGTCTTAATAGATTTGCCCATTTTTAATAAACCAGTGACTGCATGTTTTGCACCTAAAAGCTCCCTTTTTAGGATGAAAGTGCATATAATTAAACATTATAATTGATATTATTAAAAGAAGTAATTTCTATAAAATGAATTGTTCAGGAACATGTTTCATGCAAGCCATTGTCTATGTGTTCACATGTTGGGTACCTTAAATAATGGTGCAGGCCGAAGAGAGATAGTGTTATTTTTATTAAAACAAAAACTTAAACTCTTGAAGTGCTTAATTCTTCATAATATGAATAATACAAGACAGGTTTCTTATTAATCCAGAGAATAAAAACCAAATCATATTTTTTTTAAATAATGTAGTACCATTATAATTTTCATTTTTAAGTACTGCACAACTCTTGTTCAAAAACAAGTTCCATAAATCAATAGTAATACTTGTTAGCAAATTAACGATATGCCTCTCTATAAATAATGATTTTTATTTTTCAAACGTATTTTTCCAATGAAAACTACATAACACAAGATGAGCACAAAAGAAAACCCCCCTCCCTCCATGCACTGTCCCTCCGCCCCACACGCCGATTTTCTCTGCCAATTGGATATAACCCAAAGAGCCTCCTCCAAGAATGTCTTGTTTCCTACATTATGTCCAATATTCTCAGGTTTTGGGGGCACCACTTTTGCATGTAATCCCCCTGGAGAAAGTCAAGTATTGCCCCCCCAATGTGGTCGGAACTGGTCTCTTTTACCCTGAACCCCATAAACTACCCACTTCATGGCAATTAGACGCCATACCTTTCGGCCTATAGGTCTGCCATTTCCGCCAGCCATGTAGCCAGTGGACGGCTTGCCCGTCAGCACGCACCCAGCAGTGGTTCGGCTGCTTAAAGGGGTCAAGATGGTTAAGCTGCCTGTGGCGAAATACACCACATTGTGAGATGTTAATAAGGTCCTGGACTTGTTCACGCGGTGGACAAATAACGACCAATTGACGAGCAAGCAACTGTCAGGGAAACTGGCTAGGTTGCTATGCTTAGTTTCGTGCAGACGGGTGTCCAATGTCAGGGCCCTGGAGGTTGACAGAAAAGTCTTCTCCCCGGATGGCGTGGCATTTAACATCGCCAGACAGACTAAAGGAGATTCTGAGGTCATATTCTACCCATACTTCCCGCATAATGGCAAGCTCTCCGTAGTGCAGTGTATTAAGGTATACGAGCGAATGTCAGTGACAGGCTGCAGGGCGTATCGCAGTTGCTTATTGCACGCAGGAAGCCTTTTCATGTGGTAGCAGTAGCCACCATAGCTAGATGGGCTCGAGAAATATTGGCATTGGGGAGTATCGATACCTCAGTCTTTGGCGCACATTCTGTAAGAGGGGCTATGGGCCTCTAGAGCATTTATGGTGTCTGTCTGCAAGATATTATCAGAGCAGCAGACTGGTCGAGTGACTCCAGGTTCAGGACTTTACTTTAAGCTGGTATCTGCATTAGCAGAGGCGGTTGTAAGAAGCTTTGAACAAGCATAATGCTTGCCTCCAGTCTTGACATAGAATGAAGATTACCCAGGCATATAGCGCAGAGAGTCTTGATTCTATTAAAGACACAGAGGCAAGCATTATCCCACCCAATGAAATAAAGGGGTTGAATGGAGGGTTGCGCAAATAGTTGTCTTTGCGCATTTCCCACCATAATGATATGTTCTCTGTCCTAGGAGATGACCAGAAGAGGGTGTGAGACAGGAGTACGGTCGGAGTGGAAGTAACAGTGAAGCTGGTCCTCGAGAGGGAGGATTGTACAGCTGGCCTTTGTTGGAGTTCTTGTGGATTGTGTGGATTGGTTTAGTTGGAAGTTCAAGTTGTCTAAGGATCAGTTATCAAAAAGAAGAGGAAGGAACCCAGGTAGCACATGATATAGGGAAGCCTGGAGGCCCTCAATGGTTGTATTTTGAAGGGGAAACTACTAAAATATGAAACTACTATGGGAGGGAGAGTTCTTTACCAGTAAGTTTCCTGTGGACTACACGTCTCCAACTACATTCATCCCTTTTCTCTTAAGCCCCCCCCCCTTCATAAGGGTTTGTTGTTGTCTCCTTAAAGCATAGTATTGCAAATAACCAGTTCCCTTTTGTACCTAACCATGCGATTCAGAATTTTAGCACTTCTAGTCTGATTAATATGGAACACACTCCATATGGAACTGCTGTTGTCACTAGCTGCATTTTTAAATGGAACTTTAGCATCACTTCTTCGATAAGACCTTGAAGCAACCAAAACTCCTTAAACTCTTCTTTACCCCTTGTCCCATCTCAGAGCAAGCAAAATGGAAGAAGATCAGACTGCTTGACCCCATTTGTGTTACGCTTGCCCCCACCAACTTTCCCATCACCTGTCCTCATGCTTACTAGCCACCTCCACCATTTTCCATCCAACCAACTGTGCCACACTTGCTTATTTCAGGGTATATTATTGCTCTGCAGATTCTTTAACTATGGAATGTCCAGACAAAGGGAGGGGGCCTCAGAAACTTTTAATCATGCTTGCAGAGCACTGAGTGATGCCACACACTCGCGCAATGGCACTTCACGGCCTTCACTGCAAGCGATGATGCTGCCGGTGTACATTGAGCAACCTGCCCCAATCCCAACACTTCCTTTTCCACCACCACAGGCAAAAAGGCTTTAGAACGTGTAAACCCTCTGAGACTTGCCAGGTTCGGACATGAAGGCCTGACACTTTTGGCAATGTAGACTGTAGAGACCCCCAAGCAAGGGAAATTAGCAGAGGGGCTTAGTGGAACCAGAGTGCACCCATTTTGAGAACTGCAACAGCGGGACTCCAGTCAGATCAAAGTGCAAAAATCACTGGAAGAGGTCTCGCTGTAGGAGTGTGTTCGGATCCTCCAAACATAGGCACAGTGATTAAAAAAAGGACTGAGTCCCTGCCTGGTGTTCCACTGGATGGTGGGAGAAGAGGGACAATATAGAGCTGTGGAGGCACCCATTACCAAAGTGGCGCTAACGATGTTGGGGGACAGAGCTGCTTGAAATGTTTTCAGAAATAAGAGCGCACCCACCTTGCCTGCTACACAGCATGAATCCATGGAGCAGGAACTGCAGAGTTTGTTGCCTAATGCGCCAGTACATCCTGATGCCCCTGAGAAGGAGAACGGTGCAATTGGACTTGGCCCAGGACAGTTCCATGGACTATATAGGGTAATGGACCTCAGAGACGTCTCCAGGAAATTGTGGCCTTTACTTCACATTTCACCTCTTATACGCTCCTGATGAGGAGGGCAGTTAAGTGTCTTGGCGTTAAAGTGATACAAGATACAATTCGGAACAGTGTTCAAGGCAATATTACTGATATTATGCAGAAGGGTCCCAAGGATGACCTGCCCCTCCTCTCCTATGGGGATTATTTTGAAGACTATTATGGCCGTATGGGAAAACCTATTTTCTGTTCCATCTTTGAACAGAAACATCTTGAGGCAGTACAGAGCTGTGAAGGGAGACCTTTCATATCATTTTGACCACGCATTCAGACTCTTTGGTAGTCCATGCAGCAAATACAAAGATAAGACCTAATATTTTCCAGTTTTAAAACCAGATACGAAGTGACAGGACTGGCATTATGGCCAAGAAGGAGTTAACCTGTGGCTCATTGGCTTTGAGATCAGTGAATGCAGTTAACACTCTGGGATGGTTTTAGGTCTTGTGGAAGTTGAGTAGGAAGGCCACTGACCATTTGCCTGTGGAGACCCACGAGACAATGAAAGCGACTCTGATATTTGTTTTTATGAATTCTTGATTTTAACATAAAAGGGATTCACAGCAGCCATACTAAATGGTTTAGTGATACATGATGTCCAAAATGCAGCCATTATAATCCTTTTGAAATATCTCACATGGTGCGAGGTAAGACAGATAGACGGGGAAGGCACATCGGTATAGAAGTAGTAGTGGTGGGGTAGCTGGATACAACATGTTACATTCCAGATGCAATGCAAGAGGTTGCAGTGCATACAAGTCTGTACATGCTATCCACATCAGTCCCCTTGTATTGTGGACCTCTTCAGCTAGGAGGCCAGCCTGAGAAAGTTAGAAAGCCATATTTCCATAGTAGGCCTTGATGGTGGCTTCCAGAAACTAAATATTAATTGCTTTGCACATGTTCAACCACATAGAGAGCAGAAACACTTCTCTGAAGGCTTTGAATCGTACATTCAGAGAAGATGTACACAGTAGATTCAGTGGCTTGGCAACGTTAGCTGGGTTAGAGGATATGGCTGGTTGAGGTTCTCCAGATTCTGTCTGGATGTCCAGGCCAAGAAAGTGGGCATGTAACAATCTGAATTTTAGCCAATGTGGTGTATTGCTCTCATTCCTATTCATATGCAAAATACGGTTGCAGTTGCTCTCAAAATCCAGAGAGCATGTTCTTAGCCACTGCAACCTTAAAGGGTCTCTAATTGCTACAATTGCCATTTTCAGCTGAACTTATAACGTGCACTATACATTTCTAAAGAAAATGTGAGTTTATAATTCTTCTATTCAGAAAGCTTTTGCCGATTATGAATTCAGTGCAATTATTGATCAGTTTGATCCCATAAAACTCGCTCCAAAATATCCCATCCAAATTCTTTGTTTTAATAATATCAGTATATTTTAGACATTTCACCCTGCCTTGTTTTGCACCTTCAGGTATCCTTTCAAGGAAGAAAATACATAACATAAAACATTCTAATTTGTATTTTTCAATGAAACAATCAAAAACAGAATGTTAATTCGTTCTGGAGCATGCCACTTTCCAGCCATTGGCTACATGTTCACATGCTGTTTCCCTTTCCTTTCCGTGTGCTGCTGGGAGATTAGGACACACGTGGTTTATAATTCACAGAAATCAAATCTAGGCATGCTTAATTATTGCTTCATAGTATAAAAAGGTGCCTGGTGGCTACTTATTTAAGCAGTAAATAATAACCACATTACTCACAAGACATTCACTATCTCATTTTTGCTATGGAACTGGACATGCTTCTCTTATTCCACAGAAATGTGCTTTATAGACTCCACCATCCCCAATGATTACTCACATATCACAACATAACTGCCCTCTACAAATGCCCTCACCACCAGCTACGAACTGAACGGCATTCAATTAGAGGTGTTACTCTGGATCTATGGCTGTTTGCCAGCACCTACAATGGTGACAACATTCTGCCAGTAGGCCGAACGCTGCCATTTCCCTGCTCACAAAATGCTGGCAGGTCTTCATGCTGCCCACATAATGTTGTACTAGCCTGGTTTTCAAAGGTTAGGGTTTCCCCTGCACTTCACCATTTTCTTCCTTCCCTCAGCCCTGCTCCAAGCCTTCCCCTATTCCGCTTCCCTTCGTGTTCCACTATTTCGGGTATTTCTGTGTATGCAGCGCCACACACGCCAGCGACCTTGCTCCGTCCATCTGCTCCCCCCCAGGCATGCGTCCATTGGCACACAGAACCGTTATGGTAACTTCACACCTGCTACAAAGTCACATACAACCTTTGCCTTTCTGGCCCTTGAAAAATCTTTTAAGAATGCTCAGCCATCCTGGAACACACCTTCCTCTCCTCTAAACACCTCCTTGTCACAGGAGATTTCAATTTCTGAATAGACACCATCCTCTCACCTAAAAAGGTTCCTTGCCACATCAACGACCTACACTTCGAAATCGGGGTCCATCATTGTGTTCAAGTGTCAGCACCACTCCCCGGAGGAATAAACCCCAAAAACAATGCCTCGGAAAGGTTTAATGTGCATGTGATACAAGCAGATAATTTGTCTGTCTCCAGGCTCAATTTCCAATTCCATGTGCTTTGGGTGAGCAAGCTCTGGCATGGAACACGAACCAGAGTTCAACAGAAATTCTGTGGCAATAAAAGAAAACATGAAGCGCAAGAGTCGGCTCTCAGATGGAGGACGCCGATACCAGGGAAACAAGCTCCCTTACGAACTAGGGAGATAGAACGTGGAACCAGCAGGCAATCATGATACAGCTGCCCGATCCCAACATGGCGGATATGTCTTTTGGTGTCTTGGACTGCAGGGGCCTGCACACATGCTGATCCCAACCATTAAAAAACACACACACAATGTTAAAAGATTAACCCAGAGCCAGTGCACCTGCAGAGGTGAGGTGGAAACATAAGGTAAGAACCTACCGCAAATGAAACTATCAATACAGAAAAAGACCCACCACAAGAACACTTGTTAAGACAATTACTACGTCAGACAAGATTAAATAAGCAGCAAAAACCTCCTAATTTTGTGGGCGTTAGTCTGACATATTGTGAGCTGTGTTGCAGTGAGAGGAGGAGGAGAATAGGAGCTAGGGAGTGTAGAAGATCAGAAGAAGGACACCAACAATTATTGAAGGCCGTATGACAACGGTTTAGACTGCTGTTCTCTCTTCAGTTGTACACTTCCCAATTGTATACTATTAATTAATCCTCTCAGTGTGGTACATTTCAATAGTTGGATGCGTCTTGTTTTAATTTTAGTAGCCTTCATGGTTCATATCTTGTTGCAGAAATTTCAGTTTCTTTAATGAATCTTTTCAAGGAGTGGTTAAGTCCTAATATTTAGAATCTGTATATCAAACTACACGTTTCAGACATATTCGGAACACAAGCTAATGGAATCTTGCCAGAATGAAGATCTGTTGCAGGTCCTGGGTCTGTGATACCTGGACTGCCCCGAAATGCGGCCGCCCAGGAAGCCCCTCCCACAGAAACCTGCAAAGTATGAGGGCTGCAGAGAGCAGAGCAGACCCGAAGACAGGAGACCAGGGCACCGGAGCAAGTAAGTAGTTTGAGGGCGACAGGGTGATCTAGTAAGTGGGTGTGGCCTGGTGGGAGGACACGTGAAGGGGGGTAGGAGTAACGTGGCGGGTGCAGACAGGGTGGTGGGATTAAACTGCACAGCAGAGCAGGTGGTTTATAGGAATTCCATCGACAGCGAAAGCATCTAATGCCATACCATTGGAAAAAAAGCATCTAATTAATTTTTTTTAATGGGTTTTTTTAATGGGGGTCCCCCCAACCCCACTTTTTTTAACCTTTAAGACCCATTTTCATTAAACTAAACCCTTTACCATCTAAAAAAATTCATTAGATGCTTTTTTTTAATACATTTTTTTAGATGGTATGGCTGTCGATGCAATATCCAGATACCGAGCAAACTGGGCCAGTATCGGGGGCAAACTGGTATAGGTGTTCGGAAGTGCAACCTCCCCAATGAAAGCCAAAACTCCCCCCAATGAAAGCATATTCCTGCCTGTAGACGCTGCTCTGAGGAACAAAATGCAGCCTATTTATGACACAGCCTTAAACTGGTTGGCAATAGGCATGGAACTCGAAGATCTTTTAAGAATATTACATCTAGAATGCAGCCTTTAACATTGGTTGCCAGTCCCTGCGATACGCTTGCTAAAGATTAAGCTGGTCTTTAAGGAAGCAAGAGATTGTACATTCTACAAAGAAGAAAGCCAGATAGTAAACTTTAGGTTTGGTTCCTTTAAGGAATGGGTGTGGTCAACTGATCATCCCCGATGGGAGTAAGAGCAGGTTAGGCATGTGCTTGTTAAGGAGGTGAGCAAGTGAAGTTGGAACTGAAAATAAGACCAACTCTTCCGGCAGAGGTTCTACCATGCCACTGAATGGAAAAGTTGACAAAGAGATCTGCCAGAATGTTGTCAAAAGCAGTGTCCAAAGAGGGGAAAAGTTCAACTAGCTGTCTAGAGGTTATATACTGATCATGCATTCCGGTGTTTACCAGCTGACCTGGTGTGAACGAGACTCATTTATTTATTTATTTAATTTGTTGGGAGCGGCCAAACATGGAGGTATCACAGTGCTAAAGTAGAATGTTAGCACTGTACAATACATAGAGAGCTAGTCATACAGAATAAGTGGTTACATTACATTTTAGGATGAGCGTCATACAAATAAGGTAATAATGTTACATCATAAGTCAAGTTCAGGGTAAGTAATGCAGTCAGCAAGTTACAGATATTTGTTAAACAGTGAGGTTTTTACTTTTTTCGGGAAGAGTGCATAGGTAGATTCATCTTGGATCTGCTGAGGGAGGGTGTTCCACAGTGTGAGAGCAATTGTGGTGAAGCGGCAGCCCCCGGCTCTTTCTAGCAAAACTGGGTATGATCAAAGCTGATGTTAAGAGCGGAGATTGCGCATGTCGTGTTTCTTGGTGATGCGGTTGGTCAGGTGGGGCAGCCATGTTGTGTAAGCATCGGAGGGTAGCGGCAACGAGTTTGAACTCGATGCAGGCTTTCATAGGAAGCCAGTGTGCCTCCCGTCTGATGTGAGAAATGTGGTTGGAGCGCTTCAAGCCCCAAACTGGTCTAAGGGCGTTGTTTTGGATCAGTTGGGAGTTTGTTCATGTTGTTAGTGGAGGTCCCTGCTAGGATAGCATTACAATAATCTAACCTGTTCCCTATGATGGCTCTGGCTAATGTAAGACAGTTGTTGGAGGTGAGGAATTTCCTGGAACGATGTATACATTTTGTAGAGCAGTCTGCAGAGGAAGCAATGGCTTTAACATGTTTTTGCATATTTAATTCAGCGTCAATATAAACGCCTAGTGTTTTTACATATGCAGACACTGGGATGGTATTACCATCAATGCAGAAAGAGGAGAAGGCGCTGCTGAGGAGTTGTAAGCGATGTGGGTAGCCCACAATAAGGAGCTCTGTTTTTCCGTCATTAAGGCAGAGGTGATGGGTAGCCATCCAGGCCAGTATGATGCTGAAAATGTGATTGATGTTGGTAGAGTCTAGGTCGTGGTCACCAGTGATTTTAAGGAGGACCTAAGTGTCGTCAACAAAGTTTGTATATGGGATGTTGAGGCTGTCTAGGTGGTCAAAGAGGGGTTTGGTATACATGTTGGAGAGAGTGGGGGAGAGGCATGAACCATGTGGGACACCATTGGAGACAGGAATGGGGTCAGCAGATTCAGAGGCCGCAAAGACCCTAGTGGATCTACCGGAAAGAAAGGATTGCATCCATGAGGTGGCTTCAGGGATGAGATGGAAGGTGATGGTGAGGTGTTTGCAGAGGATATTGTGATCTACTAGGTCGAACGCAGCAGATAGGTCTAGCAGGAGGAGGATGGCAAGCTCGCCATTATCCCTAATATGGTCAAGCTCGATCTTGAGGTCCAGGAGGGCAGATTTGGTGGAGTCTGGATCTGAAACCTGCTTGTCGGGTGCTTAGTAGATTGTGGCTTTCAAGATGTAATTGCAGTTGAGAATAGGCAGTGTGGTCCAAGATTTTGAGGAGGTAATGAACGGTGGTGATGGGGCGGTAGTCTGTAGGGATGGTGTGGTCTAGAGAGGGTTTCTCCAGGAGGGCCGTGACCCAGGCCTCTTTGATGGCAGTGGGACTGGAGTTTGTCTTGAAGGAGTCAATGATGAAGCTTGCTATGGCTTTATCGTTTTTATTTTGCAATATAAACAAATAAAATACAACAATAACCAGTAAAATGACCGGAAACAGAATATAACAAAATCATGTCATACAACTGGACAACAATAATATATTAGCAATAAAGTCCAACTAATGAAGTCTGGGGAAAGAAAATAAAAATATCAAGAAAAAGAAGAAGGAAAATCAGTAAAAAGTAGAAAATAGTGAACTCAAACACCATCAGCAGCCAGACTTATGAATCATGGAAAGCATCACACATTAATAAGAATAGGATATGCATGGTATATACAGGAAAAAAGTATAGTAAATCATGAAACAATGGTAATGAGATCTCCAGGAAACAGAATTATACAAACTTAATCTATACATCACCCATATACATCAAGGAAGCTTCCCCATATGTCCCAAAACTTATCAATGTCTCCTGCTTGTTTGTGAATAGCTTTCTCATAAGTGGAGACGGTGAGCAGCTCCTCTACCCAGTCGTTGATACAAAAGGAACCACTCGATTTCCAGGACCTTAATATTATTTTCTTTGCAATCATGCAAGCGTGGAGAAGCCAGATCCTTTTGCTGAATGAAATTTCCTCCATCGGAGACACATCTCCCAGAATCAGCAGAGAGGCAATCATAGGGACTTTACAGCATAGAACCAAACCCAACCTCTCACAGACATCCTCCTAAAACATCTTAGTCTTTGGGCAGGACCAAATAAAATGACAGAGGGTGCCCTTTCGCGTTTTTACACTTCCGACAAAGTTTGTTCTCCAGATGGTGTCTTTTGAATAACCTCACGGGTGTCCAGTAGGATCTAAAAAGGAGCTGTGTCTGCGAGCCTCTGAGGCCCCAGTCCGTACTCATTAGACGTGCATTTCCACAGCAACGTTGCCAGCAATTTAGATCAACATCTTCCCCTAATTCTTCAGCCCAGATGGTCGGCAACCTTAGGTCTCCTTTACGGCAAGCCTTTAACACACCATACATAGTAGCTGCAGGATGAGATACACTTTTGCAGGTCTGTAAAGACGACCAAGCTATATTTTGAGCCACTAATTGAGACACATCCAAAATTGCGGTAATAATGCTCTTTAACCTCCTATATTCTACGCATGTGCAATCGGACATGTCAAATGAATGGCATAATTGTTCATATGATATCCACTTGTCACCTTCAAACAGATCTTTAAGGTATTTTATGCCCGCTAAAAACCATCCTGGCCAAAATAGGACTTTTCCTTGTGATTTTAAAGCTGGGTTAAGCCAGATGGAGGCACCAGGGAACAAGTAAGGCTCAGTATTCATGCGCTTAGAAATATTGCGACAACAGTCCTGTAAGAACTCAGTCAGTGGATTGATCCCTTTAGATGTTTTTTTCTTGGTCTTCAGTAGAGCTTTTGGATCCAACTGCGACAAAGCACTGCACTCCCAAGTAAAGTGTCTGTTCTTCATCTGTTCCTATGATCTTGCATAGATGATGAGTTGTAAATGACAGGTGGTAGTCGGCGAAGTTCATTCCCCCTTGCTTTAAGGGGAGCTGCATTTTCCACATTGCAAGTCTTGGTGGTTTTCCGTCCCAAATAAACTTTTGCATGATTCTGGCAATTTCCTTGAAAAGATGTCCTGGTGTTTTGATGGGAAGCCTACAGAAAATGTAATTTACCCGTGGTGCCAAATTCATTTTTTTACAATTGATCTTCCCCCACGTGGACAGTTTCAAAAGTCCCCATCTTTCTAGGTCGGACTTGAGTTCCAGCAAGATCATTGTGAGATTCATTGTTGGCAACTTGATCACCTCAGGACCAATCTGAATACCCCAATATTTCATCCTTTCCGGACACCAGGTGAACTGGAACTGACCACAGGTGTGACGCAGGCAAATATTGTTCACTGGGAGGATTTCAGACTTACTCCAGTTCACCGTATAGCCAGAAACTAAGGAGAATTGTTTGATATCTTGCATCACGTAAGGTATGCAAGTTGCAGGATCCTGTAGGGCCACCAGTAGATCATCTGCATAGAGCCAAAGTAGATTTTCATGGTCATTCCCAATTATTGGTTGAAGATTGGCATCAGCTCGCAAAAATACTGCCAATGGCTCCATCGATAAAATGGATAATAATGGCGAGAGCAGACAGCCCTGTCCGGTACCCCTATGAAGCTGGAAAGCGTTCGAAATTAGGCCATTTGTAAGTACACTTGCTGATGGATTTGTGTATAATAGCCATACCCAACGCTTAAAATCCTCACCAAATTTCATCTTGTCTAAGCACGAGAACAGGAAGGCCCACTCCAAACGATCACACGCCTTCTCGGCGTCCAGCGAGATTATTGCATCGGCAACTGGTTGCCTATGACCTTGCTCAATTGACAACAAGCATCTCATATTGTCTGCCACAGCCCTCCCAGTGACAAAGCCAACCTGGTTCCTATGGACTAACGCTGGTATAACGGTTTCCAATCTTATAGCAAGAGACTTTGCCAAAAATGCTGTAGTATTAATCAGACTGATAGACCTGTAGTTTTCACACATTGTAACAGATCTATCTTTCTTCTTCAAGACCGTTATTAAAGCCTGCCGCATCATGTCTGGCAAAGATTCAGTCTCAAAAGCTTTGTTATAAACATCACAAAGGAGTTGTAGAGCAGAATCAGGTAGGATCTTATAAAACTCTACAGGTAATCCATCCGTGCCTGGTGATTAGCCCACAGTAGGTTTAGAGATGGCCAAACGAATATCTTCAACTTCCATTCTCCCTTCAAGACTTGCCGTTTGGTCATTTGACAGTTGAGAAATGTCTAATGAACTAAGGAAGTTCTCTATCACAACATTCTCACAGGCCAGTTCCGATTTGTAGAGTTTTTCGTAGAAATCATGGAACAGCATATTTATCTCTTTTTGTTGTGTTTTCATGATATTACTTGGGTCTCTAATTGCAGTGATAAATGGATCACTTTTAGCAACTTTCAGTCTGTGTGCCAAGAGTTTTCCCACTTTCTCCCCCTTTTCAAAGTAGTTAATTCTCTGCCTGAATAAGGCATAATCTACCTGGTCGGAAATTAGCTTATTTAATTCAAATTTTGCCTTTCTCAGTTGAGATTTTGTCTCCTCATCACGGCTAGCAGCAAAGCAATTGTCTAGACGCTTAGCCTCTGTAGACAACCTCTGAATTTCCTTGGTCTTTAGTTTCCTTTGCTTGCCAGTTTTTGACATTAGTACACCACGGACAAAACATTTCATTGCTTCCCAGATAGTAGAGACTGCAACATCACTAGTCCTATTAATTTGAATGAAGTCTTTAATTTCTTCCACAACTACATTTCTAATCTGTTCATTTTGCAGAATGTAAGAATTCATTCTCCATCTAGACGATTTGATCAGAGTATGTTGTAAGGAAAGACAGAGATACAGGTGCTTGGTCTGACAGGGCAATGAGCCCAATACTTGAATCAAAACAACTGGAAGTCACTTGTCCCAAGGTCAAAAAGAAGTCAATGCGGGAGTAGGTATCATGACACAATGAGTGAAAGCTATATTCTCTTTCAGACGGGTGTTCCAAGCGGCATACGTCTGCTAGATTGAATTCATTCATCAGACATTCCAAAGGTCTCCTGCTTTTCTTTGGGATCCGCGTGCAGTCCCCATTCGAGCGGTCTAATGCTGGACCCAACATTTGCTTAAAGTCACCAGCTAACACAATTGCACTTACATCATAGCTTTGAAGCAACTGTGCAAGCTCATGGAAGAAAAGAGGATCATCTAAATTGGGTGTATACACATTACATAAAAGCATCGTTGTATCTTGTACTTTAATCAAAACACAGACAATTCTTCCTTCTTTGTCCGTTTTGCTTGAGAGGACTGATAGAGGTACATTTTTCTTAATGAGTATTGAAACACATCTTTTACTGGTTGAATAGGTCGAGAAAAAGGTCTGGCCGACCCATCCCCATTGAAGTTTTTCAACCTCTTTGCAGTCTAGATGTGTCTCCTGGAGAAAGGCGATGTCACAAGAAGTCGATCTCAAATAAGATACGATTTTTGTCCGTTTCACAAAAGTCTTTAGGCCATTTACATTCCATGAAACAATGTTAAAATGGTTTACAGATCTATAATTCATGCTGCTTATCTTAGTTAAAGTCCAAAAACAAGTTTGATCAGTATAGGACAGTGAGAAAAGAAAAAAGATCAGAAAGAGGAGAAAAGAAAGGTAAAAACCCACACCCCACCTGGGCATGAGTCAACCAGATAACTCTGGTACTAGTTACAAATAGATGGCACACTGCTCAGACGCAACACCGTGGTAGTTGCAATCTTAAACAAATGTACGAAATAAAATCACCAACCCCAGCTCCCCTGCCCCCACCCGATAAATATATGCCATAGCTGACACCAATGTATAAGAAAAATTGGTGTCCTTAATACACCCCTAATTTCAAAACAACATCATCTATGGAGCACATGCCCTAGACAACCGAGAAAATGACCAAATAATAAGGCGTAACAATTGGAATATATGTGGTACGGCAGCAACAGACACGTTGGAAGCTATGCAATTGTACATGAGCAGATGACCTAGTGACCAAAGAGGATGGTATGTAGTCAAAATAATTGACATTGTATCTATGTTCAGCACTTGCCATATCCATATCCAGTGTCCATGCCTATGCCACTAATCAGAACTAATTTCAAAACAAGAAATTGCACAAGACTAGGGCAGCACCCACATGAGTGTAGGAAACGGATATAAGCAGCACAGTGTCTTATCCTGCCACACTTTACAACACATCATAAATGTCACCTCATAAAACATGGATGGCATGATATAGAGAAAAGGACACATTCACACAATACGGTTTTGGAGAATGAACAAGCTCAAGAAATTCCAAAATGGCTGAAATATTGGGGGTTAATATGTTGGTAGCCCAAAGGAACTGGACATATAGTCCAGCTCTAAACATAGCCAGATAAACAGCCAGGCTCGCAAATCATCCCATCAATGTCACCTCAAATCAACCCATCAGTGAACAACACCTGTAAATCTGCGCCACTTATACAAGGTCTCCATAAGGGCAATGCCCCAAGACCTTAATAGAGACACAGCCAACAGATAGATCCAATCACGTGCAGCTTCATGAATGAATAATGTAATACAGGCATCCTAATGAGTCACTCTTCTTTTTTATTTTTATAAATTAAATAATACAACATACTGATAAACACAATGCTACATAGTCCACAGAGACTGTACAGTGTATGGATGATGAAGCACAAATTGCCTCAGAGCAGAACAGGGTGAGGCATAATTCCGGTGTTAATATCACATCAGGGAACATTACCTGAGGAACATAGCCCCCCACTGAATCAGTCTGAGTCAAAAATGAAATCCCACAAATGCCTTTCCTTTGCAATGGCAGCGCTCTGAAATTACCTAGCGATTCTAACCGCTACACATCGAGCGACACTAAGAAGAGGCTGTGTTGAGTCCATAAATACACAGTCCTACTCCCAGACACTACCTCGGTGTGACCCTGGACAGCAAACTCAACTGGGAAAGCCACATCGAGAATACTCAGCAGAAGGCAACAGGAAAGATGGCAGCGCTGTACCCACTCCTGAAGAGTAAGTCCATGCCCCTCCGGACAAAGATCAACGTCTACAAGGCGATCATCAGACCAACCCTGACATATGCCTCCCCAGCATGGATGACCTGCCATGACCGACACCGGAAGAGTCTTCAGATAGTCCAGAACAAGGCCCTGCGGATATCGTATGGAGCTCCAATCTTCACAAGGATAGTAGACCTTCACAGAGACCTGGACATCGAGATGTTGGACGAAGATCCAGCGAAGCTGAGTAAGAACTTCTGTCAAGGACTGGATCAGAACCCGAACCCTCTGATCAGAAGACTCACTGCCACCACTACAAACCCCTTCGACCGCTACCCACGGCCCATCACTGCGAAGACCCTGTGAAACCAGCTCTACTGTGACAAGACCTCACAGACCAAGAAGAATACAAACCCACGACTACATACTCAACCCGAGAAGATGGAGTAATGAGGCTCAAGCCTCGGTATCCAAAAATCACAGCTGATGGATAAAAATCTATCAGCAAGAAGAAGAACAAGCGCAGAAACAAACGTTCATACTTCAGTATATGGCTGTGTTGGCAAGGACATTCAACCTTGTACTAGCGAAACCCCAACATCGATAGTAACATCCCCAAAATACAGTGGAGGGTATTATTACAAGAACGGGTATAAAAATAATAAATATACTTTTCCTCACGGAGCGTCATTAATCATTATGGCCTACAAGCACCATATGCAGCTCACCGACGGAATATCAGGTGCCACCAGGCCCCAACCACACAAGCAATAAGCTTTGTATGAGCTGACGGCTCAGTTGCTACAACCAGGAAGACTACGCGCATTGCGTGTCTAAGCAACATCATCATCATCATCATGCACGTCACGCAACGTGCCACATCCGAAAAGGACCTTTTTTCAAATCAGCCCATATAAATGCAACTAGGCGACACGCAATAAGAACACCAATTAATTTAGAAAATGCAGAGTGCAGCGTGCGCAACTACCGTTAACGGCAAAAGCCTACATCAGCTTGCTATGACAGGGGCCAGGGATTCTGCGCACATTTTGACAATGTGTGCTGTGCAGGTGTTTCCCCCAGAGGAAACTGTAGAGAATTGAAATTGGGGGATGGGGGTAGTGGATGTAGAGGTATCTAGGCACAAAAACTGGAAACGGTTCTCGATAGCGGCGCTAAACGCGCTTCAGGCCTTTGATAGCCTAGACTGGGGATACCTACGATTGGTTCTTGCAGCGTTTGGTTGTTGACTGGAGTTTAGAAGGATTATTTTGGCAAACTTCCAAATACCTTCAACAACCTTTCTGGTTAATGGGCAAACCTTGCACAGATTAAAATACTGAGAGGCACATGAAAGGGGTGTCCCCTGGCCCCCTTAGTTTTAGCCATGGATATGGAACCACTGGTGTTTACAATCAGACAGGATCAGAGAATTTAGGGGATAACCAGTGGAAAAGAGGTACACAAAATACTGCTTTACGCAGACGACATTCTCTTATTTTTGAAAACACAAATAGATCGCTGCCCGTAGTGATGGAGAGGCTGCAAGAATTTGCTGCAATTTCGGGGTTTACTATAAACTATATGAAATCCACAGCCCTAAACGTAACTGATGATCGATAGGAAATAAGCAGATTAAGCAAAGAACACCCCCCTGATATGGAAAGAGAACAACATAGAATACCTGGGGCTACGATTAACAAGCAAATATAAGGGATTATACAGGGCAAACATAAACCCACTGTGGAAGCAGCTGAAGGAAGACTTACATAGATGGGACGCCCAGGAACTCTACTGGTTCGTCCGTATAGCGGTGGTTAAAATAACACTACTTCCCCGACTACTGTACATAGCGAGCTTGCTCCCAGTAGTGATACCACCTTGCATGTGATATGATATGTTTTATTTGTATCGCGGTCGTGCACAAGTGTTTCAGATATGTGTAAGATATTACATTTGGAAATAGTATCCTTTATATGGCAGAGGAAGAAACCAGAGTACAACAGAGAGTCCTGGTACGCCCAGCACTTTTGGGGGGGTTGGGAGTCCCAGGTATGGAGAGATACATCCTTGCGGCCCAAATAGCTCCAATGTTGAAATGGGCAGCAGAAGAGACACATAGTGGTTGGTGTGAGATTGAACAAGGGGCCACATCTATCCCCTTAAGGGTTATACATGCTATGCGAACCACGGACCATGGGGCAGGCGGACAGCTGCTAGAAGCAACAAAGTTATCATTACGCGGATGGGATCAAGTTCTTAAAAGGGGGAAAATACCCAGGGGATTGGGTCCATATACCCCAATGGCTCATAATAACGATTTCACCCCAGGTCAGAAAAAGAAATTCTGGCACGCTTGGAAGTGAGCGAAACCCTTGGTATTAAAGGACTTTTATCAGAACGGGAAGCTTCTGCTGTTTGAAGAATGCAAACAGAAATTTGCTAAAAGAGAAGAAGAGCAATACAAATACATACAGGTTAGGAACTGGGTTTCACAGAAGGAGGTTACAAAGGCAGGCACAACAGCCCCAATAGGACTAGAATTAACTCTCCAGGAAGACTCGAAATCTAAAGGATTATCTAGACTATACAAAATGCTGGACCGGGCAAATCTGGGAGATCAGCTCCCATACATGAACAGGTGGGAAAAGTCTTGGCACCCAATCACGGGAGAGGAATGGGAACACATTTTGAAGAGAGCACATGAAATATCCAAAAGCACATCTTTCAAGGAAACAGCATACAAAATTTGCTTTAGATGGTACTTGTCCCCCCACCGGCTACATGGGATAAATGCAGATTGCCCCCTGCCCCACTCTGCAGTGCTGGAGACAATGCAGAGGAATAGGGGATTTACAGCATATGTGGTGGACATGCCCAAAGCTACAATATATTGGAATGAGGTCCTGGAACACATAAAACTGATTACAGGGGCCCCAACTACCGTACTCAGTAACGGTAATCCTGCTAGGGGCAGAAGTAGAAGGGGTCAATGCGGCAAGTGGCAACAGAGCAACCCTCATTACGCATCTCTTGATGGCAGCACGTATGACCCTAGCATGGGTATTGAAAACGGTAGAAGCACCTGTAATAGCATGGTGGTGGGTGAAGATCTGGGGGGGTTTAGCTATGGAGAAAGTCTGTGCCCTCAAAGCAAGGGTGTATACCAAGTTCCTGGCAGTATGGATCGCCTTCCATGAATATGTACAGGAAGAGAAGCCCCATTTCATAAACCGAAGCTACTTAAGAATGTGCACGTGATTTCACCATAATGGAATGCCTTTTTCTTCCTTTTGCAAGGAGGAATAATAGGGTGAAAACCCTGCACAATGGGAATGAACCATACATGTTGGGGACAGGGAGGGGGGAGAGGGGTGTAAGGTTACAGGATTTGTTAATAACATATAAAACCTCATGTTAGCTGAAACCATGTAATGTCTTACTGGAAGATGTACCTGTATAAACTGTGACGTCAATGGTGGATATAATACTGCTGGTAATGTGACTGGAATTAGCGAGCATGAATGAAAAATAAACAACTTTAAAAAAAGAATGGCTTTGTCCCTTAGCGTCTGTGTTTTGCTTTCCAGGGAGGATTGGATGAGGGCGCACCAGGCTTTACCATTGGTGAAGTTGCCAGAAGGGGGTACTGGGGATTCAAGCTCTATAAGGATTTTGAAGAGTTCTTTGGTGTTAGAACTTGCGTTTGAAATTCTGGTGTTGAAGATGTTGGCTTTGGTGTCAATGATGGCTAATTTATAGAGGTCGGCAGATCATTGGAAGGTAGCTTTGTTGACGGGTTCAGGTTTTCTCCAGGGGTGTTCAACAACGCGTTTCTTATTCGGAGGGAAGCTAGGTCGTCAGTGTACCAATTATGGGATTTAGTATTTCTGCGGGAGGTAGTTTTGAGCGGTGCGTGTTCGTCCAACGCAGAAAGCAGTGCCGAATTGTAGGAAGCAAGGATGGCTTCAGGAAGGGAACTGGTAGGGGTTGATTTGAGGGAAGCTAGGATGGACAGGGACAGCAGCGGGTCAGTGAGCTTGCCGGTGTCTGGCAGTGATGCCATGGGGTTCGCAGGTGATCATGGTATTGTTGTTGGTGGTGGTCAAGGATCAAGAAGTGATCTGACCAAGGGAGGGGGATAGGAGTGGATACTGGGAGGGGGATAGAAGTGGATACTTGGAGGGGGTGGGGGTGTTGCATGGGAGAATCCAGTCTAGTATTCTTCCTTTTTCATGGGCAGTGGGACAGACTAATTGAGTGAAGTTCATGTCTTCGAGGGTGGATGCGAGGGTGGATGCCTTGTGGTCAGAGAGCTCGTTACGGCCTAGATTGAAGTCACCTAGGAGAATAGGTTTGGTATTGGGCTTGAGGAGTGGGGAAATGAGGAGGGGGATGTCAGATTCTGGATTACCAGAGTGGGAGGGTTGGGGATAGAGAAGTATGTTAATGATGCTTTTGGGGGAATTTTAAGGTTTAACCAGGAGGATCTCATAGCCTGGTAGTTGCTGCAATGGTGAGGCTCTGACGGGGATGGTAGATTTGTGAATAAGGGCTACATCCCCTCATGTGCCGTCTAGACGGTCGACTCGCAGGATGGAATACCCAGTGGGTACAGCAAGGGAGAGGAGAGGGCTGGCAGCATCATGTAGCCAGGTTTTAGTTAAAGCTAATAGGTCTAGATTAGATTCTAGTAGGAGGTCTTAAACAACTGGGGCGTGGGCTCAGATGGAGCATACATTAATTAGAGCACAAGCGAGAGTCTCAGAAGGGGACTGTGGGAGTGGTGGGGGAGGTGGGGACTGATTGGAATGTTAGGGGGTGGGGAAGGATGGTGGTTTTTTGGGAGTGGGCTGATGGGGTTTTAATGTTTGGGAGCGGGGGATGTAAGTTCTAGAGCGGAGTCGGAGTAGACGGGCAGAGCCGGTACATGATATGGGGGGTTCTGGTGTTGTGAAGGGGGTGACTTAAGCGTGTGCATTTGGGTTGGTGGTAGAAGGGCTGGTGTGGTTAGGCGTGTAGCTTGGGCATGGTGACTCTGGGAGGTATATGTGAGCCATTTGCTGGGAGGGCGTATGTAGATGGGCTAGTGCGTTGTCACAGTCTGGCATTTCTGACAGTGAGACTGGTAGGGAGGGTTGTTGGTGATATGTGTTGAGTCTGTGGATGGTTACTGTCACTTGAGAGAGCGGTATTACTTGTGGGGGTGACTAGCATGTGCAGGGTTCTGTGTGAGTTGGGCTGGTCTTGTGGTGTGAGTAGTTGATTTGTATCTGGGAATGAGCAAAGAGGATTTGAAAGCATTGGAGGTTTTTGTCTGTGGGTGTATTGTGCCTGAGCAGTACTGTGTTTATGGAGCGAGTGGTCATGATGCAAGTCAAATTAAGGCATAAGTGATATAATGCTGTGCAGGCGGCTTGATAGTAGGAGGTGCTTTGAAGAGTGTGGCAAATTAATAGATAGGATTAGATAAGATTAGATCTTTGGACTGCCTGCAGGTTCCAGTAGGAACAGTACACCAAACAAGGGTGACAGGGAGCAATCAGTTTATATCTTTGAAGCATGGAGATTAAAGACTCCCCTAAAGAGCAACCGCGATTAAAAGCTAGAATACCGGCACTAAAGAAGGACTGCACGGTGATGGAACAGCAGTGACAGGCATTAAGAGAGATGAAAGCAAGCCACTTTGATGTTCAAGCTCAATATGCCCTAACATGGAGAAATAAATGCACAAGTTCCTGTCCTTTTAACATAGCTGGGAGGCTTTTCTCAAGACAGGTGGTGTTGTCCTTGAGAATGTGTGCGAAGTGCCTCTTGCATGCTGTCTTCATAGACTTGGTTGCAGAGAGCAGGGCCTTAGCAGGAACTGTCAAGCATCCTGGGGCATGGGTTCCCAAGGGCTTAAAGTGGCAAGGAATGGAGAACGTTTTTGGGCAATGAAAAGCCTGATGCAGACTGGGCCCTGGTGAAGGCAGTCCCCTTCATCAGCAGGAGGTTGCTAGGCGCTGCTGATTTGCGGCATTCCCTTTGTAGAGATGCCACTAAGGCACACAACTTTGGCATCCTTGGAATACCAGCAACATGAGGAGTTGAGCAATTGCGTAAAATGTAAATTGAGTGAAACAAAATTGGTGTATAGTTATTGGGTAGTAAGTATGTAAGAAATTAGGATCCTCTATATAATCTATTTTCTTAGCATGTTTTTCACAAATATGTACACAAATATTTCCAACTAGGTAAACAGATTCACATATCATATACAGTAAAGAAAAGACTAATGCCTCTATGTGGTGGCCAAAACAAGGATCCAATGAAATCAGAAGGGACAACCCCACATGGGGGACTTTGCTATTTAGAGATGTTCACTATTATCATTAACTTCGATTGTTATTTGTGTAGATGCAAAAATGTACTCGGTGTGAAAGCCAGAAAAGAAATATATATTCTATGGAGCAAGAGGAGAAAATGCAGGTACAGAAACGTGTTATTTGCGCTTAGTAAGTAACTGGATTGGCTAATTAAAATGAACAAGTTACTTTCCCCTTTTAACGTTCTTTCGATGGGATGTTCCTCCCACGCATTCCTCATCTTTTGATATTTTCTTTCCAGCCTCAGCTGCTTCAGAATAGTTTTTTTCCTCGACAGAGGGCAATGTGCGCTGGTCCCGTCGACTCGATGTTCCTGGAGGGCCTTCGTCCAATGGTCGTTTTCATCACTAGTATATGTAGCACACACAGCACCCGTTAGCTTCAGTTCTGTTTTTCCCCTTTTTAGAGGAATTACTAGCATTAATATTCAACTGCAGTAGACTCTAAAAGAGCACAAAGTGTAAAAACACATTCTAAAGTGGGATAGGTTGGGAGGGGTGATGAGGAATGCATGGGAGGAACATCCAATTGAAAGAACAATACCAGTGATAAGTAACTTGTTCTTCAAATGGATTATATCCTCCCACGTATTCCTCATCTTTTAATAGACTCCCAAAGCAGTCTCGATCTTGGAAGTCGGAGTAAGTATTTAGACCCGTCCTTAAAATGTATAATGGACCGAATGAGGGACTGCTTTCACAAATCCTCCTTCCTGAGTGGAAGTTGAGTCCAGACAATGTTTTACAAAAGTTTGGATGGTAGAGCATGTGGCTGCTGCACAGATATCCTTTATTGGCACCCCTCTCAGAAGATGTTGTCATGCCCCTCATAGAATGGGCCCTCTGACCCTTCGGAAGATCTTTAAAATCCAGTCAATAACATTCCCCAATAGCCACAATAATCCACCTGGATAGGATTCATTTTGTCAATGCCAAACCTAACTTATGACCTGTATAACAAATAAATAATTCACCATCTTGGCAAATTTTAGACATTTGTGAGATATTGAAAATGAGAGCCCTTCATGAGTCCAGTCTATGCAACCTTTCCTCCTCCTTTCCAGGATGAGGAAGCGGGTAAAAAGTTGGTTTTGGGCTGGTGGGGTTTTAATTTTTTTTTTTATTTTTTCAAAATTCAGTTCAATTCAAAAATTCAAAATTTGGTTGAACAATTTTTTTAGACAAATGGAAGTCTGAGACTATCTTTGGCAGAAAAGACTGTTTTACTTGTACTATAGTATATAGTGAATGGAGGTTTACAAGAAAGTGCCTGCAACTCGCTCACCCTGCCGGGCTGATGTTATTGTCCACTAGAAAAATGGGTTTTAATGTTAGCAGTCATAATGGACAAGAATGCAGAGGTTCAAATGGAATGCATGTTAGAAATGTTAGTACAAGATTTAAATCCAATACAGGGACTTGAAAAGGAGTAGGTGGAAATACATTAGTGGGTCCCTTAAGAAATTGTATGATTAATGGGATTTCAAAGTATGACGTTTCTTCTGATGAGCGCTTGAAAATTGAAAGCGCTGCAAAATAACCCTTTATGGTTCCAATCTGGAGCCCCAGATTTGCTAAGGGCAACAACAAAGGATAACACCATAGGTGTATCGCATTGAAAAGGATCCATATTCTTATCCCTGCACCAGTTGCTGAATTTGTTCCAATTGCAGCTGTACAAGGTTTTTGTTGCTGGCCTTCTGGCTGATAGCAAGATCTCCATTACGTCATCCGGGAGGTCCCACTCCTTATATCTAAACCTCTCAGAAACCATGTGTGAAGGTTGAGTGTCTTGACCTCTGGATGGAGTACCCGACCCTATTCTCGCGAGAGAAGGTCCTCTCTTTGTGGAAGACGCAATGTAGGGCAGATGGACATGTCCAGAAGGTCCGGGTACCACATCCTCCTGGCCCAATCCTGGGCAATCGGGATCATGAGTTTCCTGTACTTCCTCAACCTCCTGATCGCATGAGGAATGACGGGGACTGGAACGCATCCAGGAGTGGAAAAATCCCAATCCACTAGGAAAGCGTCTCCTAGAGCTTCTCTTGGGGGAAATTCCCTGGATCAGAACAGTTTGCAATTCCGGTTGACACTGGTTGCATGCATATCCACTTGAGGGGTTCCCCAAAGGGTGAAGATCTCTTGAAGGACATCCTAAGCTAGTTCCCACTGCCTGCTCAGAGCATCCGCTGCTGCATTCTCTTCTCCGGCTAGGTGAACTGCCGATAGGGAGGTCCTTCTTGAATTGCCCAGAACCAGAGCTGCATTGCCTCTATGCACAGTGGTAGTGACCCTACACCTCCTCTCTTGTTGAGGTAGTACCTTGCCACTGTGTTGTCCGTCATTATCAGGACATTCTTTCCCCCATACAAAGGGCAGAAAGGCCCTCAACGCTTGATTGCCCTCAGCTCCAAATGTGTAGTTTGAGAGACCAACGACTGCTATTTGTCAGAACGTTGGCGTGGACTCCCCACCCTGTGGGTGAAGCATCCGTCACTAAAATTATCTCTGGCCATGGTTGCCAAAAAGGTTCTCCCTTCACGATATTGTCCTCGCAGGCCCACCCCAGGGGATCCTGTGTGACCCTGTTGTGAACCTGAAGTAGGTCTGACATCTTGCTCGAGAATTGAGACCACTGTGTCCTGAGAGCCCGTTGAAGGGATCTCATTCAGCCGGAAAATGCAGGAGGCCATGAGTGCGAGCAACCTCAAAAAGTCCAAGGCCGGAAAACGCTGGGCACTTTGGAATTTGGTGACCATCTGCAGAATGTGCTGAGCCCTCACCTCGGGTGGAGAGGCTTTTCCCAAGGGTGTATCCAGGAATGCTCCAATGAACTGGAGTCTTTGAGATGGTATCATGTGGGTCTTCTTGTAATTGAGGGAATAGCCCAGGCTGTGGAGAGAGTGGCAGGTGATGCTGAGATGTTGCAGGACTTGTTTGGGTAAACATGCCCTGATCAGCGAATTGTCTAGGTAGGGGTAGACATGAATTCCCTCCTCTCCTGATACTCAGTGGCACCACCGCCATTAAACTTGGTGAACATCCTCGGGCGGCGGTCAGCCCAAATAGCATAACTCGAAACTGAAAGTCAGAGCTACCAACTGCAAACCTCAGGTGCTTTCTGTGCTTGTGATGGATTGGCACATGAAAGTAAGCATCCTGAAGGTCCAATGACACCATCCAATCTTAGAGTTGGAGAGCCTGAAGGATCTGAGAAAGGGTCACCATCTTGAACTTGTCCTTCCTGAGGAATTTGTTCAGGTTTCTTAAGTCAAAGATGGGTCTCAATCCTCCATACTTTTTGGGGATTAGAAAATAAGGGGAGTACCAACTCTTGTTAGTCTACGCTACAGGTACCAGTTCTATAGCACCTTTTTCTAGCAGGGCCAAAATGTCCTGCACAAGGAATGGATTTGGAATTTTGGAGGAATTGTTCCCTGGCGGATGATCCTGGGGCCTTTTTTAGAAAGGGAAGACAGTAACCCTGGGCTACAGTTTCCAATTCCCATGCATTTCAGATGCTGTGAAAGTCTTCCTCCGAATGGGGTCTTCTGGGTTAAGGGCTCAGAGAGGTTTTGTGGCAGTTGAAGCAGCGGCCGAAGGCAAAGTAGGCGTTTCTTGAGCGGACTTAGAGCCTTTCCCTTGTCCACCACAAGGACATTTTTTCTGGTCTCTATGAGTAGCCTGTTCTTCCAACTGAGTAGACACTAAAGGACCTACCCATCTAAAATGATGCACTAGGGTTAAGAATGTTGAGGCTGTCTGATTGTGGCATTGAGAGACTTTGCTGCCGCTTTATAGGTCTGCAGCTTTTCCAGGCTTTCATCAGCCTTGCTGCCAAACAGTCGAGAGCCGTCAAAAGGCGGATTAAGAAGCCTGGATTGCAGGTCCAGTGCAAACCCAGACTTTCTCAACCATGCAAATCGGTGTAGCACGGTACTGGTCATACAAAAAGAAGTGAAAAACTACCCCTCTCACACATCTCCTGATCTATTAACCCCTCTACTTATCGTGCAACAATGCAATTAGTGGTGCACAACGCCTTTATCTTTTCTAATACATAGAAATGTATTTCATCTTATTATACACAATTCATGTCATTCATAATATCAATTATTAATATATACACATCACAAAAAACATTAAAGTATTTTTCAACATTTTTCAGTACAATCTGAGGTGGAACAGACCAGCCCGATTCCAATGTAAGCCTCTGTTGTGGGGTTAGTATTCAAAGTGCTTTGAGTGCGGGCGAATATCATAATCAGATTTTACACAGTATTTTATGGTTGTTGGGTGTATGCAAACAAACTTAGTATTTCAGTCTAGTTGGACTCGATGTACCACCATTCTCCCATAACTAGAACACATTGGAGTTTGTTTAACAAAAGTTGTTCAGCACAAGTATATATGTTAGCCGCTTTCTTATTTGTTCAACGGATGTTTCTTTTACAGTTGCATCGACACAGTGTTTCGGCCCTTTTAATAATGGTTCGCACATCCAAGCAACCATCCATACAATGTTCTAATGGGACGAAGAGTGGTGTGATCGACTCCTGGATATTTGGCTTCTTCAGTCAAGGAGAATCTCTCAACTCGTCGGAGGACCGTTTTTTTGATTTACTAGTAGGGATTTCAAAGGCACCCTACCTAACGCTAATTTACTTTTACACTCCCTTAGAGCCGTGTCAGTCATAGCCTGACAGGAATCACAATCCGTTGTGCGATGTTCCCTGCCGAGGCACCATAGACATGCGCAGTGGGGATCGGTAATCAACATTTTTGCGCCACAGTCTTGACATTTTTTTAAACCCGTTTTAGGCATCGATGGAGTCAATGGTGAAGACATAATAAATTCAAATTCGTAGAAGAACCGTAGAGTGCAGTTATTCTCTCAAAGCAAATACTGTGTCGGAAAGACACCACTGAAGCCAATGGGCATTGCATGTGCTACATATACTGGTGATGACGTCGACCATCGGACAGAGGGTCCCCAGTCGACGGGACCAGCGCATAGCGCCCTCTGTCGAGGAACACATTTTGCCGAAGCAGCTGAAGCTTGAAAGGAAATATCAAAAGATGAGGAATACGAGGGAGGACACAATCCATTCAAAATATGTTTTTAAAACACTGAAATAAACTATAAGGGGAAGTGACATCTGTAGCTTATAAGAAGGTTGCCATGACAAAGCCCTGAAATAGACACATCAACAGATATCACTGTTGATTCCTCTCTCAACATGCAAATATACAACTAATACAATTAACTTTTCATGAATATTCGTGTGCAGTTTAGTGCGGGTCTCAACAACTTACATGTGTACCTGGTGAAGTTCATTTTGTGGGTTTGCAACACAAGACCTTGAAAATAGTTGTGTCCAGCCATTCATTCTTTCTGGTCATCAACAAACATTAAATCCATTATCTATGATCCCTCCACACACAGCGTCATTTAATGTAAATGTAGAGCTCCACAAAACCATTGCTCAGAGGTGGGGGCGAGTGAACAGATATGCTTGGGAGTCTTATTCAGTGAGCCATTAAAAGGAAATGAATGACTACAGCCAACATGGAGCACATACACAGGCCAGTTATTTACATGATGACAAACTTCATGAACTGCAAAAAAAGGCGCCCAATCAAATGATGTGTTCATCTGAATGTGAAGATGGCATTTTTTCTAGAATTTTTACAAAAGCAGAATTAGGACTAAATATGTATCAGTGTGCAAACAGGGAAAGGGCCAGAAACAAAGGCTCACATTTTATTTCCCACTAGCCACAAACTGCATATGCAGTAATGGTTATGCCAACCAGAGAGCATTTGGTTCCATTTATCAAGCTGAAACACTTTATAAACAAGCTGATAATTTTACAGACGGAAAACCTGGGCAGCATGAATGCCAACCAAGACCCATGAAATGGAGTCTAAAATGTACTGGGAACATGAATGCTATATTGCAGATAGGTATATATTTACAAGTGAAACCCATGTGAGACAAAGTGCGCGGGAAGACAACAATGTATTAATAAACGTGACTACTTACCCCCTGGATACCGGGAGGGAAGACGTACTGGATAATAATGGTCCCGTATTTCTCATAGCCAGGTAAAAGCAGACTGGAGTCCTTGGAGACCAACATCCTTCCGTTCTCTGGTTGGTTGCCCACTAGTTGCCCATAAAAGCGCCCACACATAGGGCAGGCCTTCTTGACCTGCAGGGCTCGGGTGATGCAGTCCTCGCAGAAGGAGTGCCGGCACTTTTCCAGTGTCTTTATGTTCTGGATCTCTCCCAGGCAGATCGGACACTGATTCTCCTGATCGTCCTCCGCAGCCAGCTCATCACGTCTTGAATCACGTGAGCCACCCGGCAGGCCTCGGGAGCCAACACTATGTTGGCCCCGGGAGAAAGCTGCCTGGCCTCGGTAATGCAGCTCGGCTGCTGCATGCTCCATGCTCTTGTCTGAGAAGGCCATGCAGCCACCTAGTTCATGAAACCGCTGTGACTTCTTCAGCTCCTTCTCTGTCTCCTTCAGGAGGGCCTTAAGGGCCTTGCGGGCCAGAGAGAGTCCATTGCCAGCCACGTGTGCCTCTGTAGTCAGGCGCAACACATAGATCTCAGAAGTCTCACCATCGATGAGGATGCGGACCTTGTTCTCATCCCGCAGTTTGACCAGCTTGGTTGGGCACTCCTTGGTTAGAAAATCCCACACATACCTGGGAACTGTTACTTTGTTCTTTGCCGTCCCCCCACATGCCGCCATTCTGGATAACACAAATGACACTGAAAATGGAGGTGTCATGGGAAAGGGATGGGAAAAAACACAAAAGATTGGTCAAAGTACAAGGTGCCATCTGCAAAGAAGAAAAAAAAACAGAACAGAAAAAACACAACAGAGCAGAGTGTGCAATCACAAAGCATTAACACACGAGGGAAGTTTAAAAAATGCCAACATTAGACACAGGATGGGTGGCACAATCATAACACAACAGAGCCTGCCCGTTGCAAACCATGATTAGCAAAAATCTCTGTATCATTTGCAGTTAGTGGTGTATATTTCTCTTTTTTTTGGTATTGGTCACTGCACTATTTGGTTCCAAATGGGGGAAGGAGGTCCGTTTTTTGGCTAAAGTTTCACTTCAACATAAACTCAGTTCTCCATTTTCAAGAGGCATGTTTTAGCAAATGTCACCACTGCCCATTTGGAAAAGGTTGATCTATGGGATTTTATGGAAGATGTAGAAAAGGAAATGTGCGTTCCTTAACACAACTATTGATTACTGGTTAAAAGTGGACAGTTTTCTTTTATCTCTTTCACAAAGTAACTTATAATGTAATAATATGATTATTTCTGAAGTTAACGTTAAACACTAAAAGGCAGATTAAAAAAAAAGGGGCCATGAATCAGCATGGAGAAAATAAACACTAGTATTGAGAACTTGATCCGAGGGGAAATATGTTCATATGACTCCATCAAGGGGGTCAGTAGGTTTCACAAATTGTCCCTGGGAGAACTCCTTGTGTCGGCCATTCTAAACCAATTTCTGGTTCAAAATTGACTGTTTAGTTGTGATGTTTCTCTCTTCTTTGTGTTTGCTGTTCATGTTCTGGTGTACTCTTTATAATATTACTTTTCAGGTCAACACAGTTTTTTTGTTTGCTTTTAACATTACATTTGTTTTCTAGTCCCCACCTACGTAGATGCCCTGGCTTCCGACAGTAGACGCATCTCACCTACCCAGAAGAAAGCGCGCGTGCTCTCTGGGGGCGACATTATGGGCCTGCGTTCTTTTTTTAGCTCCAGCTTTCGAAGAAAAGAAGATACACGTGCCTTCGGAAGCAGTGACAATACATTTCTCCAGGGTTTGCACCTACAGTGCACCACTTGGGTACAGACCCCAAGCAGATGCTGGGGGAATCTGTGAAATGACGACAATGCATAGCTGAGCACCGAAAAAGAGAAAAAGATTTACTTAAAACATTTTCTCTTGATAAAATCAAAGATTTTGACATCCAGCTGGATATTCTTTCTTCTGGATCGAGGCAAAAGTGGCTTAGCGGGTTTTGGAAATTAGTATACATGTTGCAGAGAAAAAAACAATGTGATTCTACCAGTTTAATAAAAATGCCAATTGAAAACAGTAGTCAGCAATAATCCGTTCCAAAAGGAAACCAGAATCTTGTGGAAAAAATCCACATGCCAGAAAATGTAATAATTTCAACTGCTGAAATGGACTTTCCACGAGGATGCTTAACAGATGGCTGCAGTGAAGCAGTGTCTCCTCCTTGCAAAGGAAACCATGTGCATGCATACATCAAGAATAAAGTACTCTAGGTGGTTTCAGCTGTGTTCTTCATCAGGACAATTTTTTAAAATACATTAAGGTCTCTGCTGATTGCATAAAAGAAACTGAAACTATTTGGGCATCGTCCATGCCCTGTTTAGAGTAGGTACATGTGGAGGGATTTGGGGCACAGAACACAACACATTTTGCCCTCCACAAATCAAAGAAATGAAGGAATCCAAAAACATCTGGTCACCAAAACCCAGACTGCACCCTTCCTTGTAATCACAACCTATAACTTGATATGTTGCACAGGCAGTGATCACAATAAGCATGGGACTACCAATGAAATTCCCCAATGCTCTTCATCAGTGCCCGAATCAGACTAAGAGACAGGCAGCACGACATAAGCAACCTTAGCGGTCCTGATGAGGGTACTTGTGTTTTAGCTTGGACACATTTTAACAACTGCAGTGTTACAGGTTGCAGCATGGATACAGGACATACATCGGAAGCCAAATTAAAAAGGTACAGATACCATAGCGAAACCAGAACTCACATTAGTAATCTCACAGAATTTACAGCTGCCGACGCATGGAAACAAGAGACAGACTGGAAGCAATGAGGAAGACACACATCCCATAGCATATGGATTGAAGTTAACAAGGAAGGTTCACATATCCGATCATTATAGACTGAGATAAGTGGAACGCCATGGTTTTCAGGTAGTGTTACCGTTGGTGAGCCAAGAAACAAATGGCTGTGGGGTGTGCAACTTATAAAGGGTCTCTAATATAGAAGAAGTAACTCTGTAGCCATTTAAACCATCAATGAGGCATTTATGAGGTGTGTACCCTGACAAATAAATAATTCTCAGGGACTGACAATATTGAAATATTTGGGGATAGCAATTTTGCCAGGTCAGGCTTCATAAAACCGAATGAGATGCCCAGGATCAAACACTTATTTAGGTGGTGACGCTGGAATTTGAGCCACATCTGCAAATTTGGCATTAAACATTGTTTCACAGTTCTTGTAGTACAGAAATATAGACATATTTGTGAACGTTTTACTTCATGAACTAAAATAACACTATGTATAGAACTAACTTGGAAAGTACACCAATTGCCTGACAATACTTTTACAAAGCATCTGAATAGCAAAAGGTTATGCAAATAGAGAATGTTAGTAGCTTTATTTTCTCCATCAGACTCTACATGTACTAGAATACTAACTGTAATTGCCCAAAAAACTCGTCTGGGCATTATTATGCTATTTTAAACAATAGATGAATCTGTTTGATAGGTTCACCTGATTATTGTGTCATTGTTTTACACAGATTTGCAGACCGTTATTTAGGATGTGACGAACATTTGAAATTGTAGAAACAAGCAAAAATATTTTTGGGGCAAGTATGGCCAGCATGAGAATAAAGAGTGGGCTGGTCAACGCCTCTGGAATGTGACATGGCAGACCTTTTTGCTTAGGACAGCATTTCATTGCACAGCAAAAGAGGAACATGTGTAGAGGATCACTGACACTTTGGTTGTACGGTTTCAAATTTGGCTAGCTAATTACCTATCTTGACTCACACATTAAGCTCTTCATTGGGGGTGGCTGCCTGATTTTTAGAACCCCAGTTTGTAGGAACTGATCTCTAGACCTGCACAATACTAATGCAATGTTTGTTTTTAAAACTAGTGAATTCTGGAACCGGTACGTTGTTTTTTACAAAAGTATGTGTTACTATCACCAAATGTAATGTTCTTAAGTTCATCCTCTTCAGAGAGAGGAGACGAATTCTGCTTTACCAGGATTTGGAACTGTGATCTGGCATATGAACACAGATCTTAGCGACAAGTGCTTCTCCTTCTGAACCATTTTTCGCACTCAAACTTATCAATATGAATTTCAACTTTGGTTATTGCACGTAGGAGTGTACCGAACTTTGGCTTTGAGTAAGTATTCGGACGAATCTCCTGCTGAAAAAAAGCTATTTGGCTCCGGCTGAATAGTTTCTTGCTATTCGGCTCTTGCCGAATACTCCTGACATTCTCATTTGAATACAATGCAACATGAACTCAGAAAGGCAAATATAGACTTCAGTTTGCAAAACTGAATAGAATTAGATCAGACTAATTGCTATCACACAGCTGAAAAATATCTTATATTGTAATCTGCTCTTTAGGGCATGTTTTGTTACAGATTCTTAGACATAAAAGGTGCTCATCTTTTATACTCAGTCTGCAACAATACAGCAACATCTTTTCTTTTGGCAAATGTTTATATGCAATGTGCACTTTTTTCAGTTTGAAAAGGCAAACTGAAAGAAATGTGCATAGATACTTTCTGTTCCTGTCATGTCACTCCCCACTGCGTACATCATAGTCCGCCCTTTTCTTTTTTTTTTTTAAGGACTTGAGTCCTAAGTTTAACATTATCTGATATTTTATCAGGAATGATAAGTTGCATATGTTTGTGTATTGGCGAGAAGGAGTGGCTAGGATAAGTGAAAAGTGAGCAGAATTTGTTTGGGTGGGGTCAATAGTTGTGAGATGGAGTTCACGCATTTCAGATTTCCTCTTGACTTGTGTCCTGATGGGCCGGCATGAACCATTTTCTACATTTCTATGTGAGCTGCAAAGAAGTTTCGAAACTCGACCGCATCAACTTTGCAACTGGATAGAGAATGCAATGCATCTGATTCACAAAGGTAGTCCTTTTGCTTTTGTGAAGCCTCCTACTTTAACTTGCACTGAATATGCAACAATCTTCTGTACATTTGGTCCCTTCATTTTGGTTAAATCTGTTTTATTTCTAGCTTTTATACTTTAAATAAAGATGCTACATTAATTACAAATGGTGCTTTGTTTTTCTAAAAAGTGTGTGTTTTGAGGTTTGGAACATGATTTATTAAATAAAGCAACTATTCGGTTTCATATTCGGCCGAATACTAAATATGCTTTTCGGTACAGCCCTAATTGCACGTGATCAATATGTTCCCCAAAAACAGGTGAAAATGCAACACAAGTTGTGCTACAGCGAATGTACAAAACGCATAAGTCGATGGAACACAGAATGCAGTGAAGGATTAATTGATCAGATCGGAAACTATCTGTCAACAAAGTCTAGGCAGCAGGCTCAGAGCCTCTGGGTTGCACCTATACACGAGCATGACATGTGTTACTCATGTTTTATAAAGAATGTGTGCTAACTACTCCGAATCAGGCAGCCAGGTGGGGGCTTGTGGCATGTGCATCTTCATCCTCTGTGGTGGACACCAGAGACTTTGATGTCATGGGAGTCCAGAGTGGAGTGTTATGGATTGCTGGTGTGTCTGCATTACAGGAGAATTAGTTGGCAGCAAAGAGTGACTGAGTGAGAATAGCCCGGGTGGTGCTGCCAGTTACCAGATGTACCAACTGCCTACGTGAGATGTAACCTACAACTAATAAAGTGGATTTACCTGATATTCTGGCGACGTTGTGCCCATCATTCAACCCACAACACCCTCCCATTAAGTTATCTCTGCTCCCTTTAAAAGTTAAAACATTACCAAAGTAAAGACAAAGGTTTCAGGTTGGAGAACATTTTAAACAACGCAACCTTCCCTTAGGAACTACTTCACAGAGTGAAAGAGAAAATATTTCCACACATTTCATAACTATAACAAAGAGCGCATGCATCTAATGGGTAATGGTACCGTGTGAAATAGTCGGACCGCTGGCCCTAGAGGTCTGCAGTGCGCAACATGCCAGTGTTTTACTGGCACTAGCCATTGTGGTCAAAGAATCTCTAAATACTGAGAGTGTAAAACAATTAAACAGGAAATCCGGCTTTTTACACAAACCATCAAGGAAGCAATAATACATCAGACTATTAAAATGCAACACTAGAGGCAAAAAAAGAACAGAAGGAAGGAAACTTGGAATCGTTAAACTGTGCCTTAAGTGTCAGATGACATCAGCACCCAATTATAAACAAGTGGCCCTCTTGGTATGAGTGAGCATCTTCAAAGATGACTGCTCCAGAAGTTTGAATGATCTTGTAAGTTCTGGCTTACACTTATATTTTCCCAATAGTTTTTTACAACTCTACATTTCTTCTTTAACAACCTTTTTCAAAAACGCTTAAGTTTTAAAGTTAAAGTTAAAACTTCCATTGTGTTATCTGAACCTAACTTGTTACCACAATCACACATTAATCAATGGGCCTTTTATATTTTTAGCCCACGAAGATAGAACTATCCACCTGTATGAGAACAAAGTAAAGGTCAAAAGTATATCTTAGTGGATCACTGTTTTTCAGGTGTTTGCATTGAGATACAGATTTGCCAGAGGAAGAATCTGCAGCACATTAATCATGTGCTATCCGGATCCTTGCGAACTTAAGGTAATTTAAAACAAGAAATCCTATCTGCAAAAATAACTGTGTGAACGGTAATTGGTTAACTGCAGCTATGAAGCAGCTCCTTGTATAATGAAAACTACTTAATCATGTGGGTTTTCAGCCACTTGCTCTCTTACTCAACGTGTACAGCACCCAGCACAGATCCCTTAATTAGGTCTTAGCTTGCCTTGTTTATTGTTTTTGTATGGAAAAGGTAAAGGTCTGGTAGTAACATGATATTAATTGTATTGGAATGGTTTGTGGTAAATTCCTATACATAAAAATTGACAAAGATATCCAAAGTGATGACAATACTTGAATTTCATTGGGGACAAGCAGCCCCTCAACCCCACCATCTGAGATGTCTGGTTATTTACTCCATAACGAAGGAAGCCTAGAAGAGCAGAATCACTTTGGAACTGGCTATACGGACAGCCCGAAAACATTTGGGTGACTATCTTAACAGTTTTCTTTCCGTAGCCTGCTATTAAGGAACATAACCGGCCTCTGTTTGCATATGAAGAGCACAATGGAAATGGAACTGTCCCTTTTTTAAAGAAATCTGCTAAATTGACCAAAATTGTTAATTGGGTAAACCGGGTCACCCGGGTGTTAAAATGGAATTCCTGCCAAACTTTTACTTCCATGTCCGAAGGTCTACCAGCTGAACAATTTCCCTGCATCCTTTTGGGAGGTCATGTAATGGAGAGAATCAAGTTTAAAACATTTCTCAACATAGAGAGTTGACACTCCTATGTCAACTAAGGTGGGACTTTCAGTGAAAAAGTAGCGCTTCCTTTGTAATCATAACTTCCTGTGAAAAAGCAGGTCCTTCTTTCTTGACAACCTTAAATGTGTATACTCCACACTGGTTTAACACCCACAAACCTATCATGAGTGGGGGTAGAAGGGACAGAGATGGCAAATACTTACAAGTTTCAATGGTGATTCGAATAGATCATGAAAGGGAGTACTAAAGCCTTATTTTACTGAGCCTGGCCTCTCCCAGCTACATACTGAAAGCAATTTCAGAACAAATGATCTCCATCACTGGTCCTCAAACAAAGTAAAGAAAGACATTTAAGTCACAGTGCTATGAGAAAGTCAGCTATAAAACAGATGTTGCTACTAATGACCACAACGCTAAAGTTATCAACATATATAATGGGAACTCCTAGGACAGGGCCTCACAGGAGTCTTTGGGACAAGCCGGGCCTTGCCACACAGACTTGCAGAGGTAGTCTGTACTACCGGACGATTAGCAGGGTAAGGGCCAGTGAATTTCTGACACGCAATATTAAACAGCAGTCAAGAAGGGATTGTGGCTCCTATGTCATAGAATGCATAGCATTCCTAAATGTTAGCGTTCATAAAGGATGCCATGTTGAAAATCTGGAGGGTACTTGAGTTTAGGAGGAAAGAATGATGACTGGCTACTAAAGAAATCGTTTCAATTATTACTAAAGTTGGGAGGATGGAAACTCTGCCCTTTTATGTTGTAACTTGTGTAATTTAGCTCGACAAAATCTTTAACACAGGCCTTCAGCCTCTTCAAAGTGGCTTCTAACAATGTGTTTCACAGCAGCTACAAACATGCTCTCAGTCAGGCCTTCACCCACGAGAGAAACATCGGAAAACAGCACAGTTCAAGTACAGTTCTGATTCATTCTATGCATACCTCTCCAGGTCCCCTGACTTTCAGGGGCGTCCTTGACTTAAATCAAAAATGTTCCTTTTACCTTGTTTGTCATTAAAGGTTGAAGTTAAAAAGCAAACAGAAACCACCGCTTATACAAGGAGAGATGGCAATTGTGGTCTGCAAACTTAGGATTCTATCGATCTATTCTGTATGGCGAGCAGCATTTGCTTACCTGGAGATCCCATGGGCTTTGACTTGACTTGTACAGAAGAAAAGGTTCAAGTTCAGGGTCTGGCGTGGATACCAAGAACTGCAAACACTGAAAGAAGGGGATAGGAAAGGAGAGAGGCGAGAGATGAGCACATTGTTAAAAATCTTCAACATTATTGCCCTACACCCACATCACAGAACTAACGCTTCACCAATTTGGTTCACGGTTGTGTCAAAATTCGCCAACATTAACACCCTACGCCCACTTCACAGAACTCACCCTTAACCAATTTGGTTAATTGTTGGGTCAGTCTTTTCTCAGAAAGGCGGAGACCAATTTTCCTTATTGTGCAAGGCAACATGCTCATAAGCGTATCACGTGGCAATTTTCAGTGGATATTACACAGGGAAGCATGGGAGAGGTAGAGAGGCATGAGAGGCATCACCGTGGAGACAGATCAGATGCCTGAAGGCAAAATGATGTGACATGGGTATTTGTATTTATTTATAGAGCACTTTCTGCCAGAGCGCGGCACAAGGTGACACACACACAAACCCCAACAAGAACTCCCTCTTTACATTCCCCCCTCTCAGCCCCCTATCTCCCACTGATCCCTTTCAAATTCAAATGTAATGTGTTGGCCTGAGAAGATATAGGAATGCGGTTTAAGTTAATACAGGGCGTGCCCAATGGAAACAACTATCATGGTTAAATTCAAGATGTGCTTTGCATTAAGCTGTCCTAAACATCCCTATAATCGTCAATGCTTTTCAATGAGCACCATTTTGTGCCTGAATGATTATAATCCTGGTTTCAGATTAATGGCTTTGAATATAAGACCGCTGTGAGCATTTAATTTCAAATGGAATTGCACGATTCTTGCATGCTTGTCTTTATTTGATTTTTGATCTTTTCGGCATGGATATTTTGTGATGGTTAAATAAATACCTTCCCTCTCTTCAGATCAATCACGCAGACTGTCCCCACAAGTACGTTAAACCAGATAGGTTTTTGACATTATGAGTTTGCATTGGTATGTGGCACTGCTCGATATCACCATTTTGCAAATGAAATAGCACTGGTAGTTTTTTTTTTTTAAATGCATACCTGCACACGACAGTTTATTTTACGGGGCTGACTGGAACTTACACACGATCGGCTAGACCAGCTATACCTCAATTATGACTGTGATGCGCACAGGGTTTGATTTCCACTAATCCACAGACGAGCACACAGGTTAGTAGCGTATTCACTCTCCAACCCGCATTTTCCACAGAACACCGGAATGATATGATTGGCAACATGATCTGTATAAGAACTACTCCACCACAGGCTGATCCGTACTAATATGCAATATACATTTAACTGATAGTGTAAGTATGCAATGCTGTTCGCTCACACCACATGCTTATGCAAGGCTTGGCGTTTCATGTAGTCACGTGATAGGAGGTCACGTGGCTTCCCTTTAACTGAATAGTCTGAGTGAGTTCCCTTCCACTCCCAACTTAAATTTCACTTCCTTTGTCTTGTCTTTAAATCTCTTCATGACCTTGCCCCTCCATACCTCTTCTCTCTTCTCTCATTCTACACCCCCTCTCACTTACTTCGTTCAGCAGATCTCTTTACTATCTGTGCCCCCATCCCCTGGTGCCTCTTCTCGTTTCCGTTCCTTTCAGCTCCTTGCCCCCCTTCACTGGAACTCCCTACCTCTTTCTATCCGCTCCATCCCCACCTATTCCTCCTTCTGCTCCTCCTTGAAATCACTCCTTCACTCCCCACCATGACACCTTTTCCCCCTTTCACCTTTCTCTCTCCCCCTCTAATACCCCTGTCATAGTTTTCTTTATCTTCCCCGTCCCTCCTAAGTTCCCCTCTCTTCCTACTACTCACTTTACTCCCTACTCTTTCTCCCTCTTCCTTCCTTCCCCATCCCCTCCTCTCTTCTTCATCCTCATATGCAAATTGTTCTACATACTGTTTTTTCTGGTTTGATTCATGTATATTATTATTGCTTCTACTGTTCATGTTCGATGTATTCTTGTTGTTAAACTGTAAAGCGCCTTAGATTAAGGCGCTATATAAAAATAATAAATAACAATACATACGAATTGCCTGACAAGATCATCATCGAGTGCGAAGTAAGATGAGGTCTCCCATGCATAAAATTAAAGCATGGGATTTGATGAAGTAGTAGTGCTCCACAGAGCTTGATGAACAGTAGTATTTGACAGAGCTTGTCTGTACTCTCCTTTAGATGAACAAGTTACTCTCTTACCTGGTAACGTTCTTTAGATGGGATGGTCCGACGACGTATTCCATATCTATGACAGGTAATCACCACAGCTCTGCTGCTTGGGAAAATTTTCGTCCTGCGCCGATACGCTGTCCTCGAGGGCCTCCATCGAGCCGACGTCACCGGATGTTATAAGTAGGACGCACGACGCCCGTAGCCTCAGTTGTAGTTTTTTTCCCCAGAACTTGTGGCACCAATCTTCTGCCAGTATGACCACAGAAAGCCTTGCGGAAACGTAAACTGCAATCGCAAAAAAAATTCTGTTACCAGGTAAGAGAGTAACTTGTTCGTCGAGGGGATTGGGTCCTCCGACATATTCCATATCTATGACAGACTCCCAAAGCAGTACCAACGTATGGAGGAGGGAAAAGCATTTAGAATATAGAATGCCCAATCAAATTGCAGAGTAAAGGACCGCCTTGCCAAAGGCCAGATCCTGCCCATGGATAGAATCTAGGGAATAGTGTCTTACAAAAGTATGGACCGAAGCCCAAGTGGCTTCTTCACAGATGTTACGAATAAGAACAACCCTCTGCAGGGCAGTAGAGGCAGCCATACCCCTAGTAGAATGGGCCCGTAAGCCTACCGGAGGGTCCTTACCCGCCAAGCGGTAACATTCAATAATTGCCAAGATAATCCATCTAGACAAAGTCTGCTTAGTAACAGCTTGTCCCAAACGCCTTCCAGCGTAACCTATGAAGAGCTGATCGTCCACTCTGACCCGGGACATGCGTGAAATGTAGAAACTTAAAGCTCTCCTAGGATCCAACCTATGAAGCCTCTCCTCTTCCTTACCAGGATGTGGAGGAGGATAAAATGCCGGAAGAATGACCTTCTGGCTTAAATGAAATTCCAACACCACTTTCGAAAGAAAGGAAGGACAAACCCTAAGGACAACTCTGTCCTTATGAAACACCGTGAAGGATGTCTTAACATAAAGTGCCTGCAACTCACTCACTCTGCGAGCGGAAGTAACCGCAACTAAAAATACAGTTTTAAGGGTTAACAGTCTCAAAGGACAGGAATGTAAAGGCTCAAATGGAGCACCCATTAGGAATTTTAGAACAAGGTTCAAATCCCAACTGGGCACCTGGAAAGGTGACGGTGGAAACACATTAGTGAGCCCTTTCAGAAACTGAGAAATTAAAGGGTTTTTGAAATAAGAACACTCCTCAGATGAGCGTTTAAATATGGATAGCGCCGGCAGGTAACCTTTAATGGTACCCACTTGCAGGCCCTTATGGGCTAACGAAAGCAAAAAAGACAGAACCACGGGAATGTCACATGAAAAAGGATCCACATTCTTGACCCTGCACCAGTCGCAGAACTTTCTTCAACGGCAACGGTACAGGGACTTTGATGCAGGCCGTCTGGACGAAAGCAACACCTCCATCACGTCTTCAGGGAGGTCCCAATCCTTATACCTCAACCTTCCAGAAGCCAAGCGTGAAGGTTGAGGGATCTGAACTCTGGATGGAGAACCTGACCCCCCTCCCGTGAGAGCAGGTCATCTTGGTAGGGAAGACGGCGTGGAGGGCAGATGGACAAGTCGAGAAGGTCCGGGTACAACGTTCTCCGGCCCCATGCCGTAGCAATGAGGATCATCCGGGAACCGAACCTCCGTAACCTCCGCAGCACTTGCGGGATGGCGGGGACTGGAGGAAACGCATACAGCAGTGGGAAGGACCACTCCACCACAAACGCGTCCCCTAAGGGGTGGGTGGTTATAATTTCGAAAAAAAAATGTGGACAAAAATGTCGACAAAAAAATGTCGAAAAAAAATGTCGACTTTCGTTTTTTTAATTATATATTTATTTTAGGGGTTCGGGAGTTAAAAAAAAAAGGGAAACATTTTTTAAAAAATTAAAAAAGGGGGGTTGGGGGGGAACTCCCTCCATTTAAAAAAAAAATGCATTGAAAAAAAAAGTCGACATTTTTTTTTTCGATATTTTGACTTTCGACATTTTTGTTGTCGAAATTATCACTGTAAACCCCCCTAAGGCTCCTCTTGGAGGAAATTCCCACAAGCAGAACCTTTAGCACTTCCGGTTGACACAGGAGGCAAAAAGATCCACTTGTGGAGTCCCCCAAAGGGTGAAGATCTCCAGGAGAATCTCCTGAGCCAGCTCCCACTCGTGAGAGATCGCACTGTGCCTGCTCAGAGCGTCCGCCGTCTCGTTATCGTCTCCGACCAGATGAACTGCTGAGATCGAAATGTCCTGCTGGATGGCCCAGAACCAGAGATGCATCGCCTCCCTGCACAGAGGAAGTGACCCTGCCCCCCCCTTTTTGTTGAGGTAGTGCATGTCCACTGTGTTGTCCGTCAGAATCAGGACATCCTTTCCTCACACAGTCGGCAGAAAAGCCTTCAGGGCAAGCCTGACGGCCCTTAGCTCCAACAGATTGATATGGAGTCCGGACTCTGACAGAGACCAATGACTGCTGACTGTCAACTCGTTGGCATGAGCTCCCCATCCCGTGAGGGATGCGTCCGTCACGATCGCCACCTCTGGCCAGGGTAGCCAAAATGGAGACCCCCTCATCAGATTGCCTTCGACGGCCCACCACAGAAGGTCCTGGGCAACCGGAAACTGTGACCACTGCATCTTGAGAGCCCATTGTCGAGATCTCATCCGCAACCTGGCCTCTGGCACCAGAAGAATGCAGGATGCCATGAGGCCGAGCAACCTCAAGAACTCTAACGCTGGGAGACTCTGGGCATGTTGAAACTTGTGCACCACCTGCTGAATGTGATGAGCCCTCACCTGGGGTGGGAAACACTGCTCCAGGGACGTGTCGAGCACTGCTCCGATGTACTGGAGGCCGCTGAGTTGGTGCCAAGTGGGACTTCTTTAAGTTGAGGGAGAAGCCCAGTTTGTGAAGGGAGTGGCAGGTGACTGACAGATGATCCAGGACTTGCTCAGGAGAGCACGCCCTGATCAACCAATCGTCCAGGTAGGGGCAGATGTGAATCCCCCCTTTCCTGAGATACGCTGCCACCACCACCATGAGCTTGGTGAAAACCCTCGGGCGGAGGTCAATCCGAACCGTAAGACCCGAAACTGAAAGTGCGAGTCACCAACCGCGAACCTCAGGTACTTCTTGTCCATGATATGTCTCAATCCTTCGTCTTTCTTCGAAATCAAAAAATAAGGGGAATACCATCCCTTGTTCCTCTCCGCTACTGGCACCGGTTCTATGGCGCCTTTCTCCAGCATGGATTGTATTTCCTGCGCAAGGAGCGGATCTGGACTCTTCAAAGAGAGATTCTCTGGTGGATTGTCGGGAGGCCTCTGGCGGAAAGGAAGACAGTAGCCGTGGGCTATGATCTCCAGAACCCACACATCTGAAGTAATGGCACGCCATTCTACAAGATGCTGCGCCAGCCTTCCCCCAACCGGCGAATCATGGGACATGGCTTCATGACTGAGCTGAAGCGGCTGCGGCATTGCCTGATGGTAAAGAGGCAACTGCCCGAGTGGCCTTGGCACCTCGAGTACCTTATTTTCCACCTCTGGTACTCCTACGGTGGCACCTTTGACTTGCAGCTCCTCTCGATCTACCAAAGGATGAGTAATATCGAAAGGAACCTGCCCTCCATTGCTGTCCCCTAGGACGAAAAGGCAGAGGTTGGCAAACTGCAGCGCTCAACGACTTTGCTGCAGCTTTGGAGGTCTGCAACCTCTCAAGGCTCTCGTCAGCCTTGCTGCCAAAAAGATGTTCACCATCAAAGGGCATGTTGAGAAGCCGGGCTTGTACATCCGGGGCAAACCCCGACTTCCGCAACCACGCAAATCTGTGCATTGCGGTGCTCGCCGCCATGGACCGGCTGACGCAATCTGCTATGTCCAGACCGACCAACGGATTCACACATGGCATCCTTGCCATCTTGACCAAGAGCAAGAACACCATCCCATTCCTCCCCTTCGGGAATATGTTCAGCCGCCAAAGAGACACAATTCCACAGAGTATGAGTGAAACGTGCTAAGGCACACATGGAGTTGGCTGCCTGTACCCCAGCCATACCATACCATACCCCCAGAAGAAAACACTTTCTTTGCCCAGCCATCAAAACGTTTGTCGTCCACATCAGGAGGGATGGTAGGGTACGATGCCCGTTTTGCCGGGGCCGTAGCCGCCTGTACCACCAAACTCTCCGGAGTGGGGTACGTAGTCAAGTAGCTGGGGTCACTACTGGCTGGACAATATTTCTTCGGCAAAGACTTGCTCACTGCCGGAAGACTCTCCGGAGCAGTCCAAGCCACTGTCACCCTTCTTTGCAAGGCTATATGGAATGGCAGTACCGGGTCAGTTGGTGGACCTTGGTCAAGGATATCCATCAGGTCATCCTGCAGAAAATCCAATGGTGGCGCAGACCACCTCAAGTATTCTGTTACCCTCAACATAAGGCGCCGGTACGAGGACTCGGCGTGCGTGCCAGGCTCAGGCCTACTGAACTCCACCTCCGGAGAGATGTCCAGACCACTGGCATCGTGCAACAACTGACGCAGGTCTTCAATCTGGCTACGACCAGACAAAATCTCGTCAGGTACCTCATCAGGAACCAAACCTTATTCCTCAGACCCTTCTTCCAACTCAGAAATATAATCCAGCGGCTGGAATGGGGGCACAGAAAAAAGGACAAAACCATTTTTAGACTTGACCAGAGCCTTTCTAGGAGGTTTCACCGTGCCACGGGGTACCGCCGACAAAGCATCCTCGAAAGGCGTCAAGGGCGTCAATGGAATCGGTACAGACGGCTTCGACACAGTCCTCGAGGGCGGTGCCCCGAGCATGTCCTTCGACGACCTCGGCTCCGATGGCGTCGAGGGTTTCCTCGGAGCCGGAGCCTCGAGTGCACCTCTCGACGGACACGGCGCCGATGGTGTCAACGTCTTCGAAGAAGACCTCACAGGCTCAGACGGTCTCGAGGGTGTCGAGGACCGGAACCTGGAGCGGGCATGTCTAGAGCGATCCACCTTGTCCGAACAAGACCTTGAATGTGCTCGATGATCGCGCCGACCACCGGAGCCCGAAGATGTGTCTCTAGCACGGTCACGGCCGGTGTCTTTCGACGCCACGGACGGAACTGAGCCCTGCGACTGAAAAATCGCCCTCATCTCCTTACAAAATGAATCCCATTCCGCAGGAGAGGAATTCTTGTTGGGACAAGCAACCCGCTGACGGGCAGAGTCCTCGGACAAGGACGGGGAAGGTGACCTGTGACGGCGCTTCCGTGAGTGCCTCAAAGAGGCAGAGGAATGGCGGGGCCCACTCCGGGACCGAGACCCCCTGGACTTACGCCAATGATGCAGAGAGTCGCCCCTCGAATCATCAGTCAAAAGCCCAGTGGATTTCGACTTCCGGAGCTTGGCCACCTTATCAACAGAAAGCTTCTTCTTACGCTCCTGCAAGGCTTTCGGTGTTAACGACTGGCACTCGTCACAATCGTCCGTGGCGTGGTCCTCACCGAGGCACCAGAGGCAGGTGTCGTGCAGGTCCATCAGCGACATCTTGGAACCGCAGTCCCGACATTTCTTGAAACCCGGTCACGGGGTAGAAGAAGACTAAGACAACATGGAAATCTTCACAAACGAACAGGTTTGAAGAACCGAAAGAACAGAACACAGAAGAACCGAGGCGCACCGAGATCTCCGAAGCGAACACATTCGCAGAAAAAACTGAACTGAGGCTGCAGGTGTCATGCGTCCTACTTATAACATCCGGTGACGTCGGCTCGACGGAGGCCCTCGAGGACAGCGTATCGACGTCATCGACGCAGGACACAGACACCGAAAATGTTCCGAAGCAGCACAGCTTTGGTGATTACCTGTCATAGATATGGAATACGTCGGAGGACCCAATCCCCTCGTATAATTTGTTTAAACCACCATCCGCAGAACGAGCACGGATGCACCAATTTGTGTACATTCTGACACATACTGATCTTAAACTCGACACCAGGCATGAATGGGTACCTAGACTGATGGTTCCATACAATATATTGTGTTCACAATGCTAAGTTTTAATGATTATGATCATCATGACTGTATTTTTCTTAGTGTGATTTATACAGCTGAAATGAGAAGCACTGTGAATAATATGTAGTGTGAAGTAATATCGATCTTTCGCCAACTTCATATTTATTTTTCTCCTTTTTCTTTTTTGTCCTTGTGTTTGTGTTTTGTTGTTCTTGTGTTCCTCATTGATTTTTTCCATGGGTTACTTGATTTAATTTATTTACTCAACAATTTACTTTATAGTACTGCTGCATGGAAATTACAGTATCTACAATTGTTCAAATGGAAATGGACCTTACTATGATACTTACAATTGGGATATCATGAATTGACTGTACTCTAAATTATGATGTGTTGGTGATAGTGGTGAATATTTGGTTCTGTGCAACAATGTCACAGGGTGATATATTGAAACTTCTAACTTTGTGAATACGATTCAGTTACATTTTGTTTCCTGCATATATATGGTCCGGGAGACTGGGCATATTATTGTTTGTATTGTAGATAGAGCTATTAGCCCTGATGATGGACAAAATGTCCTAAAATACATTGGCATGTGTAGCTTTTTCTGGCAGAGGCTGCTTTTTGTCTTGGAAATGTGTGAAATTAATACAACTGCTGTTTTCAAAAAACCATTAGTGTATGGAGTATTAATCTTAGTTTAAAGCTAAACGAACCAGAATAAAAATAAGAGGTTTGGATACCTCGAATCAAATCTAGTCTCTGAACTAGATCAAGGGTGTGCAACCCACACCAAAGGTGTTTTGGCCTTGGTCCACATTGTTGCGCATTTGGTGGCCATCCCATAAATGCATTGCATGCATACTCTTCAGCCCCTTTTGTTTTTCCAGCACACAACGAATTTACAATGGATGTTTGTGTTTTTCGTGCATGTGGTGGCATTCTTTTCACTTCTATAGCCAAATGCAATGCTACAGAGAGGGAAGGTGGGAAGGGGAGTTGAGAAGCAGAATATTTAATTGGCATTTTAAATGGAAATACATGTGGCAGACAGTGACTGAAGTACTAGTTATTTTTTTGTGATTTCTGCCGTAGCACTACCAAGTGAAATCTGCACCACCCAGGACCAGTTGAAATACAGGAAAAGTCTAAAAACCTGTCTCTTCAATGCTTAACTGATAGAGAGTTTAGCCTACACCCATAAAGTACTTGAAACAACACTTCCACATTAATGTACAGACACAATCCAAGCAAAAGCGTTTTGACTCATACACCCAGAACACAACACACAGCAGTCAGGAAACTATAACGGCTAAAAAACATCACATCAAAAGAACGCCAAAACCCTAAGTAAACGCCTTCACTGTCTCCCAAAATATCTAAACCTCAACACAGGGCATCTTCACACATCAAGCACGAAAGCCAACCACCTCTCACCATAATGCAACTGGCAGCAAGGCCAACATTTTCAAAGGACTATGGAAACCAAAGAACACACCCCTTTTGGACTAACCCTTAATCTCTCTACAACCTTATTCATCAGAAACAAATACAATGAACCTCTCCCACACAGCTTTTAAAAAAGACCCCCTGCCTCCTATATTTTACACCTACAAAGCTTACCTGCACGAAGAGCTCAGGGTACATCAGATCTGCAACCATAATACAAAGCACTGCAATTTTTCCTTGCCCCCCAACTAAGCAAACCCACCTACCAGACCTCTTCCAGAAACACCAGAGAGCCTGGAGACTATGAAAATGGAAGCGGTGCACAGTACAAAACCATATAGTATAACATATCGGCCAATGAGGCACTGTTTTATTAAATGTGTGGCAATAAGGTGTAGGGTGGTTCTGTTCCCCTGTAAGCGCATACAGTATGTGGCACTCCTGTGAGCTAGGCTGGAGGAGTGTGCATACCACACTGGTCTTATCCTTTCCCTGGCTCTGTCTCACTGTGTGCTCTCTATGAGGGGCAGGTCTTCCTCCACATCGCTGCCTGCCCCCTGGTTGCCTTGGCACTCGTTGCCTGCTAGCTCTTCCACTCTGTTGCAGACAGTTACTGTACACATAACTTGGTAGGTGTGCAGACGCAAGCACATACTCCCCCCTGTCAAGTCTAGAAATGGTGACAGCCATTCTCTGGAGAGAAGTGAACCACAGTGGGTATTGTAGGAGTAGATGTGGACTTATTTGTGCATGGTCGAAAGCCTGGCAATAAATGATGTCTGCTGCTGGGCATGTCCAGAACCTGTACACCGATTTGGTCATTTCAGGTAACCTTTCATAGCAGTGTAAAATCCCATTTGTTTGTAGGACTAGCAATTAGAGGTCCGTTTTAGAGAATAGAAAAAGTGGCAGAAGGCTCTTTTGTCAGGTTTATCTTGAATGTTTATTTATATATATTGGTTGTGACCAATTGCAATAATCGCGGCGTAATGTCCATTACGCCACGTCTTTCGTTTTCCCCTGCTTTGGAGTGACTCAGCAGTCCTTGCAGAGCTCTGCAGAACACAGTCTGCATGCAGCATCGCCCACACGCAGCCACCAGGTATGCACGCGGGGCCGCCATTATTACGATTATAGTTATGTGCTTAGAACATGACACTGACTCAGTGACCTCTTGCAGGACTGTACATCACACAAAGATTTTGCGGATCCCATTCCTGCATGTGAGGTAAGCTTTTATCTCTTGAACTATGACACGGTGCACGCTTATTTAATGCTGCATGTGTCTTATCAAGCTTTTCACTCATGATTATTCTTGAGGAGACTAATGCCTCCTTTTTCTTGCTCTAGGAGCCCCGACTGGCAATTTCCCAGCTACGGTCCCAAACACAAGTACCTGGTGGAATTTTTTCCACTCAGGTAAGCTGTTTGCCCACCATGATATTACCTACATGGCACAGCAAACTATTAAGTTGACTTGAAAAATTATCTCCACTGGAACTCTCTCCTAAATGATATTCCCTTTCCCTTTTTACAGCACGCCCTCACACAGACCACGTCCTGATGAATGCCGTGATAGACACGAGGTCTATCTAGCCCCCTGCAACGGCAGAAACACCTTGGTGTAGACGCACCTTTTACCTACAGTGTAGCAGCACTGTTTTCACCGAGAACACTGTTTTTTTTTGTTTTGTACCTGTTCAAATGCACTTACCTTTAATGCTATGTACTAGATTCTGACAGTTACTGAATTGTCTTTTGTCTTGTTATATAAGCTTCTCAGTTTGCCTGCTGTCACTATGAGAAGCACCTAGACTGGCCCGTAATATTAACGCAACATAACTATATTTGTACATCCAGTCTTGTCAAATGGTAAAGTTTGTATATAAAATATATGCAAGTGGTACAGGAACATCTTAATAAAATGTTGACTAAAAAGAACTCAAGCCCCTTCTCATGGTTAAAGCTCTGGTGTTAGCAGGGGCAACATGGAAATAAAGGAAGATATCTGCTGCAGCTGATGTACCTCCAATCCCTTGGGCTGCAACGCCATTAAAACATGACAACATCACAAGTGAAATGTGTAAACTCGGCCTGGGCATAAACACCTCAGTAGAGTAAAGACAGTTGGAGAAGGTTCTTGGAATCCTTGGCTGTGCATTCTCACGGTGTAATAATGGATAAGGGCAACCCTGAATATTCATGTGTGGGAAGCAACAGCATTCCCCGTAACTGCACAATGAAGTGGTACATACTGTTTACATCATTGCTGGTTCTGCAATTGTTCAAAATACCCAACACTCCCAAGAGTGAAATTGGGCAATGGATTAGGCGTTCCAGCACAATATTATAATTATTCCTTTATAATCAGCTTAACACCAGCGAGTGGTTTGTAAGCTTGGGATGGGGATTCAAACTGGTGTTGCGCTGCGTTGTCTTGCTTCCAAAACAAACGTGTTGCCCCTGAGCTATCCTTCCTCGCCAATATTACCTTTGTGGGTGAGGTTTAGGCTATGGGTCTTGCCAGCTTGCCTTTAAGGTCATTTAAAATGTTTGTTAACTCCATAGAGTTGGTTGGACTGTACAATATATAGGAACATTTTGGGATGTGTGGGTATAGATTTACATATCCTGCTGTCATTTGAAGTACCGTTTCACAGTAAAAGTCCTAACTTGTATTTAAAATATAATGAATGTAAAGATTACTTAAAAGCATCTGAGTTATGCATTATGCGCCATACTTTGCAGATGGTTCTCCTGGTAGTTCTGAGCGTGCAGCAGAATGTCATCAAAGCCTTCCTAGCACTGAGCAGCTTCTGTAAAGATGGTTGAATATATATTTTTACGGGACACCTTTACAGCTGTGAAACAATGTGTACCTTTGGCACCCAGTTTTTGTTCTCACCTTCATATGTCTTTGGGTATCCTTTCACAGGTTTCTTGGTGCATTTACGCTTTCAGACTTATTCTTTGCCATTCTAACTTCTCTATGATCCATTTCGCGCTTGCACCTTTTGGTGGACACAGATCTCTGAAATGTGGGGACCGGGGAGGGAAATTCGTGCTTGCTTCTGAACATCATTTTAGTGCCACCTGTGGGAACTCTGTGCTGGACTTAAGCAAAGGTATGCATTTAATATTGTACAATGATGCATCCATTTTAACCTTTACTTTTCTGAAAGGAAAACCCTCGTTTTTTGCAGCAGTTTAAAAAATGCATTTTTTGTATTTAAGATAAAAGTGATTGCTTAACCCAGTATGTGTGTATTGATTAGAAAGAACTCCAAAGATAATTTGAAGTGGCACCAATAAAACCAATGAGGATTTAGCTGTTTTGCACAATAAAGAGCATTTTGGGAAGATAAGAATGAATAAAGAGCTTTATATCTGTCGTATATGTCTGTGAGAGTTGTATGACTGAATCACTAAAAACCTAAAGCACACTGGGTTTGGTACGCGTTCCATTTTTATTTATTTATTTATTTATTTTTAAAACAAAAGTCACCCTAACAATAAAGCTTTTGCAAGTATCAAGCATATGTCCAAGTTTGGTCATCTTAATGGAGATGGGCATTTTATTTTGTCATTTTTTTTCTCTGACGAAAATAATAATAATCTATCCGCACCCCAGTAAATCCTGGGGTGCAAATAGCTTTCACTCCCCGGCTGGAGAGTGGGCACGGGGTTTGACGGGCCGCGGCCTAGAGCTAATGCCCTCGCTTTGCTTGGGCCTACCAAAACCTCGAGCTGGCGTGCCATTAAATCCCATGTCTGCCCCCCAGCTGGGGCGTGAAAGCTATATTCACAGACCTAAAACGTCAACCTATCAGATTGTGTTTTTTCATCGGACATTTCAAAGAACTATTCCAGGTCTTAGGTGAATTTTATCCCGGTATGTCCGACAAAGGTGTTCATTCTTCCAAAGCCGATAAAGGGAGAACTCTCAAATTGGGGAATAACACCTATTATTACAGCACTTGTAGGAATGGACATGAATTACTATATAAGAGGTTTTAATTATTAATACTAGCCCTCAAGACCCATCAGGTTATGGATAATATTGAGCATACTTTCACTTAGGTAGCTGCTGGGAGCGGCGGCCATCCTGCCAAGAGTGACTTTGAACACAGTCCTTATCAGGAGGATAGCAGTGCCCGAGTAGTAGTATTACTAGATCTTTTTGCAGCACTCAACATGAGCTTTAATCCTGGGTCATCTTCCCTTTAGGATATGAAATTCATAACTAGCTTGGATTCAGTATTTTATTTTATCGAACTGAACACAAACTGTGGTCATAGATCCTTTTGAATCTTGTTCCTATCCAATGGAGTTTGGTATGCTACAGGGGATACAATTACTCCTCATGTTTTCAATGTATAGTTGTAGTCTCTGGCCAAAATATTACATTCCTTTAGTATGCAATTTTACATGGCAAAGGAACACAAATCTTGTTTCGGCCTCATCTAGCTAAATGGACAGAAATTTTCTAAAATCCAATGCCACCGAGATCATCGCCTGCTGAAGTTCAAGAACATCTGGAGTGTGCTTATCTCGCATTCAGAGCTGGGTGGTGCCCCCAGTGGTAGAATTGTACCAAACTAAGTAGTGAAGCTGTGGTCTCAGCAAGGGAGAGGGTAGGCAGAAGCATAGTGCAAATTCTGACAAGGTGTTGCGGCCGGGGCATTGCAAAAGTCTAGGTGACTGGTAACTAAGGCTTCTATTGCAACTTCAGACTTGCACAGGGACATGAATGGGCAAATCCACTATTTAGAAGGGTGAGTATGGTCATAAAAAGAAGAGGAATGGTAAACGGAAAAATATAAAAGTAGTGGAACACCACTCCTGAACGTTCCCGCTCACTTCGATCACTGGTGCTCCAATGTCCATGCCAGGGGAAAGCACTTTCGGAGAGCAGATTGATCATTGTGAAGTTGTCTAATCCTTTCTCGTGCAATTAAGGGATTTAGAAAAGTTCTTGAAAGTCGTACCCTTCTTTCAACCTGACACCCATATTTTGATGAAGATCGACTATTAGAATTCCGCCTACATTGGGCTCTGAAAAGAATCCATCAAATAACTTCAAGAAAAGGTCAAAAATATGGTAGCAAGACTTTAAGTGACCAGAACAGCATGTGCCTTCAACCTTGAAAACTTTATAGGAGCCCTGTTGCTGAGTATATCAATCTAAATCACTGTGACTTACTTACCCATATATATCTTTATAATGCTGAGAAGCTACTTTTTACATCCCCATTCACATTATGGGAAATGGTGAATGGACTGTTCTCCGCTCAGGCCTCTATGCTGTGGAATTTCCTGACTCAGAACATAAGATTCCCTGAGCAAGAGAAGTCAGAACGGCAGACGGATGCACCACCAGCCAGTCTCATTAAGAGCCACTCTCCTTGCAGAACTCAGCATAACCCAAAAGCCCTAGCATCAGACAGTGAGGTGCTTGCGCTTGCAAGAAGAGCAGCCACACGAACAGGGCAGCCAAGTGTCCACCCCTTCCAACTCAATAACTAAATGCTCACCCTCTTTGTTCCTTGTGAAGGGAGCAGTCAGAGTGGGGGTCAGATGCACTACTAGCCAGTCCTAGGAACAATTGCTTACCTTGTAGTGCTCAGTGCTCCCTAAATGTTCCAGTTAGAGATAGAAAAGAACTCTCATTGGCTGGAAGAGTGGAAACATGGAACCACCAAGTGCACCCCCACCCACCCCTCAACAGTGTGAATGCCCCCACGGTAAGTCGGAGCAGGGGCTGAATGCATCATCAGCCTGCTCATGGATGAATGATCACCTTCAGGAACATCAGCATTCCTAAGTAGCAGCGCCTGATACAGATTTGCACCCATTGGCCCAAAGAGAGACCATGTGACCCGGGATATTACTGGATTAATCCTCCATGCACAGGGTACCTAGCCAAGATGTTGGCAAAGGGGGCACAAAAAAAGGACATCACCTTGTTGCCGGTTCACTGGCTCACTTTGCCTTCCACTCAGCCGGGTACCTTTGCTGAATAACCAACGTAGTAATCCTGTTAAGCCTGCAACAGCACCAAGTTTTAAATACAGTCACCCTTTGTACCTAAATTAGAAAACCTCAGCGTATTGCTAACAACTAAGCTGAACCCCGATTTCCCAACACACAGGCTGCTGGTTGAGGATTACAGATATGTTCCTAGACCACAAGAGGGCTTGTTGATTCAGTCCGGCACTTAAAGTCACTATATTTCAAGAACTTCCATGACTGTTTTTCACCATTTGAAAACGGTGCAGTGCTGCACCTTTGTGCCTATCCCTCTCTTGCTGGACCCAGATTCAGTACAAAATGCCTTATAACTCTATAGTGAATTTATACTCTGGCACTCATTTTATCCCCTTATCTCTCGTATCTCTCTCATGAGGAGCTGGAATATGGCCCACGGGTTGAGCTCACCCCACTCTTGCCCTCCTTTCCTACTCAAGGTCTAGAATGAGGCATCCAGGTTTAGTTGTGATGATTCTACTGCAATGTAGCAATTCATAAAAATGGGAAAAATTTAAATTAAATAAACAAGAGCATCGCTACCAACAACAATTTGAAAAGAAAAAAAAAAAAGGTACCTAATTAAGACGCAAAACTCCAGTCCATATGAATTCCTATGATGCACCCTTAGCACCATGGTGCTTCTGCTGCAGCAAAAGTCCAATATAAGAAAAGATTAAAAACGCAAAACACAGAAATCTCAAAAATACACCGCCAAACCTTTCTCCACCCAAACTACACAACTCTGAGCTCATTCAGCCACAAATGTACACACCCAAATCAAACTCAAACAACACAATCAAAAGCTCCTTCTAGTACCCAAAACACACAAACCTCAACTAGAGATGTTCCTAACTTTTTTGGTTTTGAGTATTTGGCTCTGGACAAATAGGGTCTTACTATTTGGCTCCAGCAAAATACTTTTGTCTTCTCATTTGAATGCAATGTAACAATTCAGAGAGGCAATAATAGAATGCAGATTGCAAGAGAATGGAATTAAATGTCTGACAGCAATCCTGATTAAATATCAAAATAAGGTGCATATGGCTGCGTATTGAAGAAGAGTGGCGAGGTTGATGAGAGCTGACCATGGTTTGCTCCTGTGGAGAAAGGAACAAGTTACTTACTGTGTAACTCTTATTGTCCAGCCTGGGTCTTACATGGATTCACATGCTATGAATATTCCCTGTCGTCAGGCTGGGGATCCTCTGTAATATAAAGCAGTATCGATTTAAGCTAAACAATACTGTTTGTCGCTTGTAAAGCATATTGCTGTCATTTTGGATCATAGTGCACCAAGGCAATGATATTGGGCCTCCTTAGCTCCACCTCCAGTCGCCATCTTCAGATTTTGTCGTGCATCATAAAGTGACATTAGGAACCAAGAAGAGCCATAGAGGGGCAGAAGGGAGGGTTTGCATGTGAATCCATGTAAGACCCATGCAGGAGATCAAGAGTTACAGGTAACCATCTTGTTCATTCTCCAGCATGGGTCTTACATGGATTCACATGCTATGAATGCGATTACACAGCAGTACATTTACACAGCCACGGGAGGTGGCAAGGCTAAACAGAAGCAATACACTTACCCCTGGAACAGACTCACCTCATGCAAACAAGTTTACGAAGCACAGCTTGGCTGACACAAGACTCCTCCCTGGAATCCCTGTCGACACAGTAGAATCTCGTTCAGGTGTGGGTATACCTCCACATAGCAGTACTGCAGATATCCAGCAGAGGAACACCAGAGAGGAATGATGTAGTCCAAACAATGGCTCTGGTGGAATGGGCTCTGGGCCGGCTTGTCAATCATCTGTTGGCCAATTGATGGCAATGCACGATGCAGCCGGAAAGCCACATGGAGATGGAAGCCTTCGATAGGTCCTTGCCATGCCCCACAGGTCCAAAGTTTATGAAAAGTCGAGAAGTCTTGAAAATCTGTAGTGCGTGCCACATAGTATTTTAAGGCACACGACATGTACAGCGAATGCAAGGACCTCACAACAGGTGTAGAAGGGTTTGCAAAGAGACCACAGAGAGACCTTGCAAGGTGCCCGGGTAAACTGGGATTTTGAGGCCAAGTGCACCTTGATGGGTGCATGGAAAAAGGCAGGGCCAGCCAGGTAAGGCAGAGGTTGCAGCGGTGTGACACACTGTGGAGAGATCTTCTATGACTGCCACCACACTATGAAGCGCTTCAACTTGTGTTTGTATCATGCAAGTGTAGATGGAGCCCTGGCCTTGGCTAGAATTGACTTGCATTTCAATGGAAGCGAGAAATGCCCAAATTCTAAGGCTGCAGGTGCCAGGCCGTCTGGGTCAGGGGGGCTGGATCGTGGTGCAACATGCCCCTCATTCTCTGGATAGCCGGTCTGGAAAAGGAGGCAGTTTGATGGCCGGAACTACTGACCGGTGAAGGCGGTCTGGGTACCAGATCTGTCGGGCCAAGCTGGTGAAATGAGGATCATCCTGCAATGGGCCAGTTTGAGTGTGTTGATCACACGTAGCAGCAGCAAAATTGGAGGCAATGCATAAAGCGATAGGCCTTGCCACAAGAACAGGAAAGTGTCCCCCAGACTTCTCGCCTTAGGATTCCTGCTGGCAAACCGCTGCCACTTGGCATTGGTTGACGTCGCTTGGAATTGGCCGCTGTCGCAACAGGCTGATGTGAGGTTGGCCCCAAACCTACCAAGGATGACTGCATACGAGTACAGAAAGCCTTTTCAGATAAATTGCAGCATGCCCAAAACAAGATTAGGGAAGACTTGGCTAAGCAGGAGCCACCGTTTGTACGTGGTAAATCAGGTGGCGAGCAAGAATGTGAGGAGGGGGAAATATGATGGTTAATGTGGAAGATCAGAATCAGGGGGTATCCCCTATGGGGTTTGGTTTTTCTGCCATGTCTACCCCAGAAATCCATAATATACTCAAAACTATGCATCCAACTAGCTGTCCTGGAGACCTCCTTCCGCCCAAGATAATTTTGGAACATAAGGACATTTTTGCACCATTTTTGTGTAGGTTTGTCAATGCCTCTTTTAGATCATGTGTTATTCGACATCAAATGAACGGGGTGGCAGTAACTCTGTTGCTAAAGAAGGTGGGCTTGGACCCAAAGGACACTGCCAATCTACGACCTATTACTAATACATTGTTCTTCCTGAAATTAATTGATAAAATCGCCACTATGCAATTACAATCCCACAACTCAGTGAATGACATCTTGTATAACAAGCAGTCCGGCTTTAGAAGTTTCCATGGCACGGAAAATGCCTTATTGGACTTGCAGACTCACATGTTGTCTATGCTGGAGAAGAGTAAATCAGGGCTGCTGGTCTTACTAGACCTATCAGCAGCTTTCGATCTGCTTGATCATAAAATCTTGTTAGACAGGCTAATCGCCGTTGGAGGCCTCTCCGAGGAGGCTGTTCGATGGTTAAGATCATCTTTGGAGGACCGGAGATCGAGGGTTTACTGGGGTGAAAATTCATCCGAAGTGGAAATTACCATGTGCAGAGTTCCGCAGGGGGCATGTCTGTCCCCCTTACTCTTTAACATATATATTATCCCTTTATGTATAGAGCTGGAAAAATGTGGGTTCTTCTTTTCAAACTACGCAGATGATTTTCAGCTGTCACTTGAGATCAATGGGAAGTGGGACCCATGAGGAGGACCAGGGGCAGCTGACCTTTGTCTACCAGATTATAAAAACAGTTGGATCTCAAACAACTGGTTATGCTTAAATGCAGCCAAGACTGCATCTCATGACTTACAGTTCACAACACGCTAGAGACAACTTGCACCAGGATTTCGATAGTTTTGTGATTAATGGTAGTCAGATAAAAGTCACTTCTAAAGTGAAGACTCTTGGCACATACATGGAAGCCAGTCTAAATGGGGTGCTCATGTAGAAGCGATAGTAAAGAAAATACCAATGATCATCTTAAAGTACTGAGGCAGGTTGCACCGATAATCTCAAAAGACAATCAGGCTAAACTAGCCAGAGCAGTGATAATGTCACGTCTGGATTACTGTAATGCCTTACTGGGTGGGGCAAGTAAAGATGATATCCAGAAACTTTAAAAAGTACAAAATGCTGCAGTACGCATGGTGCATCAGATTAGCCGAAATTAACCCACTTCTGCAGCCCGGAGGGAGTTGCATTGGTTGCCTGTCGTGGCGAGGATTTGTTTCAAGCTACTGACAGTATGCTATAAATGTGTGTTTGGATCTGCACCCCAGTATCTTAAGGAAAGGGTGAATACCTATCGACCTAACAGGGACCTTCGATCTGCGAAGGCCTGTCAGCGTCAAATTGATCGTATAAGAGCACGAGGAAACTGCCGTGCATTTCCAGTCTTGGCAGCCTTGGAATGGAATGAGTTGCCGGAGACCCTTCGTAAGGAGGAGAAACACTTGACCTTTAGGAAACTGCTGAAGACCAGGCTGTTTAACTAACATGCTCAGGTCAAATTGGTCTTCAGCCCTCTTTAGAAATAGCACCTTGATGCCCTCTGGCTTGAGCTTGCTGAAGCTACCACTCGCGGCAGGACCACAGCTTCCTGCTGACAGAGTCCGCAATGGTGTTTTGAACGCCAGCCAGGTGGAAAGGGACTCGAAACATCCGTTGGGCAATGGCCCATAGCCACAGGTTTTGTGCCTCCAGAGAGAGAGCTGAAGCTTGAGAAAACTACCCACAGTTCCACAACGTTGATATGAAACTCATGGACCCAAAGGCCTCTGGCATATAGTTGGCCTGTGTGGGCACCCAAACCTTCCAGAGAGGCATGGTCGTGACTGTTTCCTGGTGTGCAAGCGTCCTGCAATGAGCTCCCTGCAAGATGTGTGGGTGAATGGACCATATGTACAGTGTTTGGCAGAAACCTTGATTGAGGGCTATCCTGACATTCAAAGAGCCAGTGATCTGCTTTCACCTGGCGTCAAGAAACTTCTGAAGCGGTCTCATTCGCAATTTCCAATGAGGGACCTGGTGGATGAACAAGGACATCATCCCCAACAGCGATATGATGGATTGGACTGTTGCCACGCAGATCGACGACAGCTGTTGGACCATCCCTAGGATGGTCTTTATTCTTTTCTCCCAAGGGGCCGCCAGGCATGATACTGTGTTGAGTCAGGAGCCTAGGAACAGAGCGTCTTGGGACAACATATTGCAGGATTTGGGATAGTTTATAGAGAATACCAAAGAGGTTAGAGTGTGAACCGCCTCTGCTGTACATAGCGCTGCCAGTGTGTGAGAACAGGACCGGACGAGACAATAGTCCAGGTAGGGGTAGACGTACACTCCCTTGCGGCGAAGGACCGCTGCTACCGGGGACAAGCACTTGGTAAAAACCCTCGGGGCTGATTTGAGACCGAAAGGCAGTGCTTTGAATTGGTAGTGTCTTCCTTGGTTGGCAAAACTCAGGAATTTCTGATGTTTTAGATGAATGGAGATGTGGAAATGCACGTCTTCTGGATCTAGTATTGATAGGAAATCTCCCTCTTCCAGCTGGCTGACCATGTGCTGTAGTGTGACCATCCTTAACTTTGGGGATTTCAGGAATTTTAAGTCTAGGATGTGTCTCCATCCGCCTGTCTTCTTGTGAACCAGAAAGTATCTGGAGTATACTCCGGAGCACTAGAGGCGCAAAGGGACAGGCAACATCTCTGTGCCCCTATTTGCACCATAGCTTGAACTTCTTTGAAGAGTTGGGCTCTATGCTGTTCTAGACTTGACATAGGAGGAATGCGAGGGCATTTGTCCTGGAATTCTAGGGTGTGACCCTACTCGATAATGTTGAGCACCCGTTTGTCCACAGAGATGCTGTGCCACTTGTCGACAAATTGTTAAAGTCTGCCTATTCTGATTCACTGCGTGCTGGAAGCCTGCAGAGTCTGCTTACTCTGTCTATGCTGTATGCTGAGAGGAGGAGCATATACCTCAAAACACTCGCCACAAGCGGAGCGTGGCGGAGTGTTTGGCCGATTGTTCGGCCGTAGTAGAGCCCCGACCCCGGCTCTACCATCAGACAAATACTGGACTGTCACTTTGCAGGCTGGTTGGTCATCTTGGGGTGCGCCCTTACATTCGATAAAGAGCGTGGGTTGAAATGGAGGCGGTGTCGCTACATCATGCGATGAAGAAACTGACATCCGCTACGACTCCTGCATTCCAGATGCCGCAAACCACAACCGTGACGGTGAAAGCGGACACAGAAAGCAAAACAGATCTGGGGGGATATTGGGACCCACGAGCTATGCGAGGAGGTGAGTGATCAAGGTATTACTCACCCATGTCCCGTGAACTTTGTCAATGTTGTTGTGGGTGCCAGTACGGCAAAGTATATGGAGGCAATCCACCCGGAGGGGCACAGTCTACCTAATGCTTCAGTATTGCTGCTTCAAAACACACTGGCAGGCAGTGCTCTGAGAGAGGGTAGCACAAACTTGCAAGAGACTGTAAATAATGCATCTCAGGAAGATGGGTCTCTACATGTTATGGAAAAAACGTTGTTAGTCCACCACCAAACCGAACTTCCAAAAGAATCTGGACAATTGTCTACCGATGATCAAACTACCAGGAAGATAACGGCAGTGATTCTAAAAGAGTCCACTATCAGCCCCACAACCTCCCCCCAACCCACCTCATGTCTATATGGCTTGGACAATACTGGGTTGGCCTCGATGCCCAACTCAACTATGCCATCCCACTCAAAGAATGTGCCAAAGGATGTGCCCAAAGACCTACATTGGTGGATAGAAGGGGATTAGGGGGAAGATCGAGTGCAGAAATCGTGGGTGGTTGCTAAAGATAAGATCAATGCAGGGTGAACTCATTCAAGAAGCCAGCCTACTTTCCCCTACCACCAATTAGAAAGGGACATTTGGAAACCCAATGGGCTGACACGGATCGATTCTCTCCAGGGCACAGGCTTCTCATATCAAGACATATCATCATTGTGCAAAGGCAGAATGACATTTAAGGGTAATCGAGGAATCGATATCCCGGACCAGCTGCTACTAGAAAGAGAGTGCACGTTTATAATAAGTACCACAAGCAGTTCTTTCAAATTCTTGCCATGACGCCCTTTGGCAATATTTCTCAACCCAATAATTACATCTCTCAAGTACCTAATGAATGGGGAATTTTAAATTACCCACCCGATATGTCAAAGGGATTTGACTGGACGAGAAACCTTAGAGTAGGAGGACACGTTGTTCAGGAAAAATCGATGATGTGGGGAGAAGCCTCCACTCAAACATATAACGATGAAAGAACGGACATCCAAAAACAACCCCATGGAGACTCTGGGGGACCCACGGATTTTACAACCATCACTACACTAACATCCATACTAGCTCCATTCATGACGCTTTATGAGCAGATGGGGGGGTCAGTTAAAGGACCAAACAACAATGTGGGCTAAGTTACACTCTAAGCTGGTCTTTGTTGAAGGCTTCATTACTGCAATCCAAAGTAACATGGATACGAGTACCGCGAAATTAGCAGCGCTCCTGCATACAATACTGGATCCACTGATCAAAGAAAAGCAAAATCGACGGGCGTCCAGAATCTTTCATCTGCCTGATTTACAAAGTGTACCCACCATGACCCCTAACCATTTACCAACAAGGAAGCTTAAATCCAGCACAAAGGATACTCAGGGTGGGCTGCGCAGAATCATAGACCCATGTAGCGAAAACATGGAGACTATAAGCCCATTTTATGGTAACATATCAGTTACCGGCGTTGGGGGTCGACCCTCTACAAAGGACGGCCGAAAACCCAGAGACCAACACAAAAACACAGGTCCATGACCCTTTAAATACTAAAGGAACCCCCGGAACAAGTAAGGTCTTTAAATATAGGTGAACCGCAAGTGGTAGAGGAACAAGAGGAGGGTGAGCAAAACTTCCCGAACCATTCAAAACAGCTTTGTCCAATTTTCATTCATTTGAAAACTACTCAAAAACTGAACACGAACAAGGTAGTGGACAAAGCTAAAAATCGACCAAAAAAAGAAGAGACCAACAATAAACCTAGAGGGGGAGAAGATCCAACCTCTGCACCAAGAACCAAAAACTACTCCCAAGACGACAAGCAAATGGATCCCAAAAATTTGTTAAAAATATTACGATAGCTACAATATAAACTCACCCTAGTTCAGGTGGGACGGTCAATTTTGTGTTCCAAAACCCAAATACAACAAAACAAACACAGCCTCAGGTATCGATACCACAGGAATCAGTAACGCAGGAAGATGTGGGGGTCGAAAGTTCCTCTATAGATCTGATGGATCTATCCACGTACTCTATTTAAGATCACAACTTGGATGACGAACAGGCCCAAGTGGCTGAAAACCCATCTAAACTATGTGGATACAGCCCAAAAAGCAGAAGGGACTAAAAGACCAACAGTCCCGACTCGACTTAAAATCATGAGTTTTAAAGACTCTAAAAAAATTGTAAATTAATCAGATTCTGGAGATCAATTGAAAAACTCTTGTGTAAGCTGGAAGACGGATGGGATCATACCCCACATAAAGGATCAAGACTTTGGGGGCCAAGTTACATTTGAGAGCGTTCACAGACCGAAATAAGATGGAGGCCAAAGTCACACAAGATTGTCCATTAAGGCCAAGTCCAAAAAAGGCTGCAGATGTTCTGGTTGCTTATGAAATAGAGGATAAAATGTTAGTTAGCGAAAAAAAAAGATCGAACTTCACCACTATAACTATCACGATCACCACCAACCACAAACTGGAGAAGAGAAGATAAAACCAAATTCCACACAAAAGATTCTCGTGACCAAAGCCCTCGCTCAGAAGTGACCAAACATCAGACTCAACAGGGAGATTTATTATTGGAGAGAACGAAATCTGTACCAGATGGTCTAATTCTAAACAGAGAAAACGTAATTAGACTTTTTCATTAAGTTCCAACTTTAGGGCTCCTTTCGGAATATCTAGCAATAGTCGAATTCTTTGATGAGTATCGAACAGACAGAGTTATCATTTATCCAACAACTCCTCTGATCATCCAACTCTTAAAAGAGGAAGCTAGTTGTCTAAGACCACTGTGATTTGACTTAACCGAACAAAGGGCTGCAATAAGATCTCCATAGAAAACATCCTCATCAAAGAGAAAACTACAATCACTCTCGAACCTCAAGGTCAATCCATCATTACGAGAGGCCAAACTATAGAGGGAATACCAAAACTTTGAATATCAGGAGGGATGAGCGAAATACGCCTAATCATCGGAATGAAGATCAAAGAAAGGAGACCAAAGGAACAGGGGAAAACTGGAAATGGCTGAAGGGATTTGTGGCGTAAAAAATTAAAATGTTATAGACCCACTGACCCACCGAAGCCAAACCCCTTCTGGCAAGTTGGAATACGAGGGATTTATCCCATCTGTGCACCAAAGGGGCCACTAAAGATCACGATATAATATGCCTACAGGAGACTTGGCTGAGGACACTCCCGCTTATAGACGGATACTCAACCTACCTGAATCCTGCCAATAAAGGAGCTAAGGGTAGGCCAATATACAATCTCTTGATATTAATAAAACATCAATTACAATTCACGTTGATGGAAGCAATTACACCTAATCCACCAATCCAAATACTGGTTTGAAAAATAGAACTAGATGACACCTATAGGATAATATTCTTGTCCTTATTAACCTGTACTAGAACCCGGCAAGCATGGCCAGCCAAAACTTCCCAGACCGGGCAGATGGGATTGATAGGTGTAGAACCAAATGGATAGACCCCTGGTTTATACTATGTGGTGATCTAAATGTTGTGTGCATAGACAAATATGGCGAAAGCATCGACAATGATCTTATCAGAACCACACCAGCAGAAAGAAGAGGATTAACCTGGAAGAAGACTATACACCTGAAAGACTGTATTATCCTAAGCGGTAACATCTCGGAAGACATTCCAGAGAAAATCACCAGGAAAGGAAAGTACGGTGGACTGGTCTTAGATTACATCTGTATTTCCAGGTAGATGGCATCAGTAGGAGACACTATGACAGTGGAACCTATGCCGATTAGTGACCACAACTTGCTAAGTTTGACCCTTAGCCCGGTTATCCAACACAACGGTCAAATTTACCCGACAGAACTGGAAGTTACTCAAGGGAGGAATAGATTGAAAATTGATCCACACAACATGGAAGCCTTGTCAGAACAGCTAAAATTGATCATTATACAGTCCCAACTAAACCGGGAACCCCAAAGATTAGACTATCTAGGCTTCTTCAGCATGTTTGAGGCAAAGAAGGGGAACGCAAATCGACCTCTGGTTTCCCACTCCCATGTCTACGACCCAATGGTGGCCGATAAAAATAAGATTTTAAAACAAACAATTGCAAGTCTGAAAAAAGACAAGTCGGCCCACTCGGCCTTGGTAAGGCACAAAATACAACAACAATATCATAATTGGGTGCGACTGTACAAGAAAACTCTTTTGAGAAAGGACACTGAGGACATTCTTACCAAACTTAAGCCGTGCAACACAGCGGAAATGTGGACCATAATTAAATTGATCTGATACTCCACAGGAGGCCTTAACATTCAATTCCATAGCGGCGGCTACATGGGTTACGCACTTTGAGAATTTTTTTGATCAAGATCATGAGGTTGCGTCCATAGTGTCCTTCGTAATGCGATCTTAATGCAAGATAAATCCCAATGGGCTAAATTTCTGTCCATCATGTTTGCTTATATTGCTAAATCTCAGAGGATCCCGAGTTTGTGGAAAACAATCATAATTCCAATATATAAGAAGGGAACCAGATCCGACCCTTCCAATTACCGTCCCATCGCACTGTTGGATATCCCGGGGAAAGTCTTCGCCTCATTGATCCTGAAGTCCTTAGTTAAATGGTCAACAACATCAGGCCATAGGCTCATTTGGCAATCTCGATTCGTGAAGGGGATTGGCACAACATTAAACATCTTCATTATAAAATTGTTGAAAGCCCGAACTGTAAAGAACAAAGATAAGAAAATGTATTTTGCGTTTATTGATCTAACGCAGGCTTTCGATACAGTCAATCACTCAAACCTGTGGAAAAAGTTACATCGGTGAGGATGTCTCAATAACTTGTTGGCACCAATAACAGATCTCTCCTCAGAGACGTTGCTCAAAGTGAGACTGAATTCTGCAGGACTCTTAACCAGAGCTGTATGCACATTTAAAGGCCTAAAGTAAGGCTGTCCTTTAGCTCCAGAGCTTTTCAGCCTCTTTAATTCTGATATTGATCAAGCTTTTAACAACATCAGCTGTTTCCCGCCTAGCATAGCATAGCCAACACTGCGATTGGGAGACTTTTGTATGCCAATGATGTGTTCCTGGTGGATCAAAACCCTGTGGGTCTCCAGTGGCAATTGGAAGCTCTACAATCCTACATTGAGTCCAATGGTTTATTAATGAATAAAAAGAAATCAAGTATAATGGCACTAGGAGATCAAAGAGGGTGACGAGGGAATAAGTTGATGGAATGGCACCTACTTGGTGAAAAATTCCCAGTTGTGACCCCCTTCACCTATATAGGGTACTCCTGGATTAGAATCTCTAAGTGGAAAAGCATGCAACTTGGCTGGACAAGGGAGAATATTCCCTAAAAGATACTGTGGCTTCTCTATGATTCCATTAATCGCATTTTACCAGGCAAAAGTGACCCCCATTCTGAAGTATGTGTCACAACCCTCGCCCAAAACCCCCTCTGGCAAACCCATTGGCCAGGTGGAGTCAGGACTCGGGCCTCTAGAGCCTGGCATCTTCTTCAAAAGCCCTCATGGCGCCAGGCTCATACACCATGAACAACAATGTGCTTGGGAACTACTTTATTGTATTGTCAGCCAACATGGAGGCATCCACATAGCTTGGTTCCGAAGAACCAAGCTATGCGGTCCAGTGTTTTGGGTGTGGCAGACCTGGATTTACTTTCTCTGGTACTACTTTACCTGGGCTATATAAACCACACCCTGACTGCAGAACATGCTTCGTGTTACTTTGCAGCTTGCAACCTGACGCTCACCGTTTCCAGCTATTCCCTCGAACCTCGGAGAAGCAGAACCTGCAAGGAGACAAAAGGAACATCATTAGCAGCAGCATCTTACCTGCAGTCTTCATCTTTAAACACTCGTAGCTACTGAGAACAGCTTCCTCGAATCTGCAAGCCTCCCGGACAGAACGACCTGAAAGAGGAAGATAGAGGCAACATTAAAGAAAGCAGTAGAGACATTTACAAATTATGAACTGCTAAAAAGGCTTACCTGGCCGGTCGCCTCTCGGCTGGCACCACTCAGGACATTCCACTCGCGCTGAAGAACACCACGACCTACAAGGAAGGAAAACACAGGTTAGCAAAGGCAAGACTTTGCAGCGCTGCGCATAGCACTTACCACATCAAGGCGCTCTTAATGCACCATCATTTACCAGCTGGGCTCAACCAAGCCAGTTCGCTGTGCTGAATCTCTGCATACCTAAGGGAGAAAAAAGAGACATTTTAAACAAAGAAAGGCATGCAGGATAGCAACAAAATTAAAGAACAGCAATAAGACCTACCTGAACAATATCAAACGGGCCGGCGTCAGTGAAGTAACTGGACCGCACTCGCCCATGAAAGACAACGCGCCCCTGCAAAGAAGGCAGGACGGAGAGCACGCCTAATTCTACCACAAGGCAGAACCTTCCCCGCAGACCACATCAGGGCAAAGCTGAGAAGCATACCAGCGAGTAACCCGGCTGGGTGGCGTCCCTGTGGATACCAGGTGAGTGTAACAGTATGGTGTTGAGACCTCCCTTAACTTTAAAATTGAAAATTGGTCGTATATCGAAGGACTATTCTGAAGAAAGTACTGGGTCTACCAAAAAGTACGCCAATACAAGCGATCTGCATGGAATTGGGGCTCACCTCATTGAAGGAGATAGTCACGTGGAAGTCCCTTGCTCTTCTTAGCAAAATGCATAGAAGACCAACCAAAGGGTGGATTTGCGAATTTGAAAAAGACTTAAATTGAACCAACGGAGACTGCCTTGACGGAATGGGAAACAATATGTAAAACAACATTGGTGAATTTGGGCGAATGCAAGCATAACTTGATTGCAAACCCGGATTAGATCAAAAGAAAATTGTATCTGCAGTACTGGATTTGCACGCAGGATGAAAGATTTAAGTATAACTCTTATGGGAAACTTTTTGAAGAAGCTCGAACTCTGAACACCATCCCCAAGTACTTGCAAACTTCCCTAATTGGTTCTTTAGAGATCCATTTTTAAGATTTCGCCTAAATCTATTCCCTACTATGGAGGTATTGAGGTCGAGAAAATCTGAAGGAGCACCTCTAGTATGTAGACTATGTCAAGAGGACCGGTCAACCGAATCCCTAAAGCATCTAGTGATAAATTGTCCAGCCATTGACCACCAGAGAGTACATTTAATGACCAAGGTGATTACTAAATATGGCCATAGGACAGCGGACAAATGGTGGAAAATTCTTCTGTCTGGAGAAAGGACATCCATAACGCTTGCACTAACCAAACTTTTAATTATGATCTTTAACAGGATCACTGCAAAAAACACACAACCACTGGTTACTGCGGCTGGAACTTTTGCTACTGAACGATGATTTAGCAGATATTTTCCCTCTTCTTTTATCTTTCCTTTCATTTCTTCAAGATCCGTTTTTTTTTTCAAAACATTGGTGTACAATACTTTTTATATTTTGTAACAATAGTGGCTAAAGGTTGTCTATTTGTATAACCATGTAATAGCGAATACTTTTCTTTTTTTAAATATGAAATCCGGCCTCTCACTGGGGTGAAGTGGGGATTCGGGACCTGTTCCCGGTCAGGCTTCCTTTTGTGTTTGCATCCTCATAGCTTGGAGACACCGACACTGGGTGCCTCCAGCATAGGCCTGGGAACATCCTCTATATGTTTCCTGTGTGCAGGAGCGAGAGGGTTTGTGGTATGATGGGCTGAGAACTTTTGAAGTTCCACTTCATGTGGAGGGGAGTCTCTAGATGTCAGATCTATATCTGGTGTCTCACCGTTTGCTGGGATGTGAAACTGAAACTCATCCATTCCCAGAGTACCCTCTGTATTAGGGTCGGTATCAGTGTTAGTGTCTGTCCCAGTTTGGTCCTGCTCGGCCAGGGCAGGAGCCCGCGGGATAGATGCGGGACTGGTAGCGCCGGTCGAGGAGGTCTTGGCGGACTGCCCCTAGGAGCCAGGCTGGGAACCATCGGGAAACCAGGCGCCACGGACGGTAGGCCCTGCTGAATCTCCGAGACCAGAGTGTGGAGTGTTGTGAAAATGTCCAAGGACACATCGCTCTGAGCTGTAGGTATTTGAATTGGGTAATGAGGCCACAAACTTACAGGGCGAGTTGTTTGAACTGGCTGCGCAGGTTGCAGAGCCGGCTGCGGGATGCCATCACCAAGACCCTCTTCTGGGTTTGGGCAGACGTCCTCTGAAGATTCTTCCTCTTCAACGAGGGTGGAGGGGGTTGAATCCCACAAATAGGGGATGCTGCCCTGGGAAGTCTCACTGGCGATGTGGTCCTCAGTTGAGGAGCCCTTGTGGGCTTTGGTAAAAGAGGGAGTGCTGGATTCAAATACTTGTCCACGCTGGGGCCTCTCAGGAAGGTGGCTATTACAGGCGCAACTGGAGCAGGTAGAGCCCTATAAGCTGACCCACTTGGGGCTGACAGGGATCTTGGAGACAATGCCACTATGGACGCAGCCGCTGTTACTGTACAGACAGTAACCGTAGTCGACACCTGGCAAATTATGTCATTGACAGCGTTCTCATCGACAATGTTGTCGACAGAGTCTTCATTGATGATGTTTTGTTCGACAACAGCCTTGGGGTCATCAACGAGGATTTTGATGACGATGAGAGCTTTGCTGGCGGGGTCTGCAGGGTCGATGGTGAAGGTGTGGTCAACCTCTGGCTTTCCAAAGAAAGGTCCCCTTTGTGGCCTTCGCCAGTTCAGATGACAGAGATGTCGCGGCTGCAGTGCTGGTCGAAGAGGAAGTCGAAGCAGACAACTTTGTCTTTTTTGGTGTCTTCGCCTGGGAAGCATCCTCAAAAGGACCTTGACCTCTTGGCAGAGGAAGAACGCTCTTTGAGCCTGATATCCCTGAAAGAGGCATGACTTTGTACCGACGCTGAGTCAGGTGCCTTACCTGCCTCAAACCACGCCACCAACCTCTGATGGCGACCCCTTGCCTTGGAGAGAAGGGCTGGCAGGCGGGACATCTTCCCACATCATGGTCGGGGTGTATCTAGTAGATGCACTTCTACGTAGAGGTTCTTCTGACCGCATCTTCAGCAGGCCTTGAAGAGGCGTTTCTTCTCGGCCTCCGACATGTCGAATGCAGTGGACCCAAAACGCCGCTTGCTGCCTCACACGACCTGGAGATTAGACGGAACCTGGAGCTCTACAGGCAACGGACCCCCCGTTACCGACAAGTCACAAGTGTGACGGATGAAGTAAAAGAAACAATATTTATCAAAAATAGGCAGAATATCTCAAGAAAGTCGAGGAAGGAAACTTCCCAACACGGAAATGTGAAGCAAAAATCTGAAAATAGCCACCAGAGGTGAAGTTAAAGAGGGCCAATGTCATTGGCTGGGGCAGTATTACCCCAATGTCAGCAATAGGCTATACAAGCGACAAACTTAAAGCTATACTGCTAATATTACAGAGGAATCCCAGCCTGACAACGGGGAATATTCATAGCATGTGAATCCATTTAAGACCCCGTGCTGGAGAATTTACTCATCCACAACAGGTAGTGGAGACCAGTAAAGCTGAGGTAATCTGTTAAATATCAGGCAAAGTGACATTCCCCCACCTAAAATGTCTCTGGAAATTCATGCATGGAAATCTAGAGTTCCCCTGTGGGCCAGACTGCCAGAGGGAGTATAAAGAGATAGGTGTGAAAACTCTGTATGGGACATAAGCAGAGGGAATGCTCTGTTGTTGAAATTGTTAGGGTGGAGGATGTTTGGAAATATGAAGACTTCCTTGAAAAGACTGGAGGGGTTTATCTGTACTCCTGCTCTCTTATATGGCAGAGCAGAGTAACTGGGCCCCCCAGCCAAGATTCTCTATTTGGTAAACGTGGACGAGCAATCAAGGCTTAAGCTCTCAGGAGGTGATGCAGGCTGGTTATTAAATACGGTTTAGTCCCAAGCCCCCACAAAGGAATGTCCACACATTATGTTAGTGAAAACACAGTTCTTTATATAAATATGGCTTTGATTATCTACACATAAAATAAAATATTTGTGCTCAGGCCATTCTAAAATGGTAAATATATACAGTCTCTATGTGGTACCACAATTATTTCTTTGATTCCATTAAAATGCATCAACTGTACACAGTTTCAAGTGGCATACAAATCAATTAATAAAGGGAACCAACAAAAGACTTGAGGAGGAAAACAAGCTGATTAAGCAATTGAAGGATACTGGGCCCCTACTACCAGGCACAGTTCTGTGTGAGGATCCCCCCCACCTAGGCAACATGTAAATAAAGAATATTGACAAGCCCAGTCAATATATTGTTTATAAAGTCTTATTTCCTTCTATAAGTTTCCTCGGTTCGTCAGCGACCTTGACTTTCTCCGGCAGGATAAAGTGGTGGACGATGATGAGCAAGGGAGTCCTTGATTCAAATGTCTTATGCAATGGAGTGTTGCGGCTCCGGTCGTCAGCGGCACGACAACAAGCTGTCCCCACTTCTGGGCAACACAGCTTCAAGGGGCTTCCAGCGGTTACAGCGATCCTCCGAACCCTGGTTGACGACGGTAGACGGAATGTCCGGGTGCTTCTCTTCAGTTTCCTCGGCGGTCAATGTCTCCGGTCGGCAGCCTTTCGATTACTGACTTCCAGGGAGCCTTGGTGAAGGTTAGCTGGTGCACGATGGTCCCCCGTAGCTCGGGAAAAAGTCTCCTAGCCAGGTCCTCTTTTGGATCTGTTTCTTGAAGGCACAGCAGCTTTCAGATTGCGGCAAAGGGAAACAGCGGTTAACCACCTTCTTCCGGGTCGGCTTCGAGAGTAAGGATCAAGTTTCGACTTCAGCTTCTAAACAATTTCCATCAGTGAGAGGTCCCCAGATATACTGTTTGGTCGCTCATTCACTCTGCTGGGTCACACTCAGGCAACCAATCATTCAGAAGGGCATTCATGCAGGCAGGCAGCCATTCAGGCTCACAGTGCATTCAGGTCCTTCTTCTCCTTCCAGACACTCACAACAAGGAATGTGTATTGGGACAAGTAACCAGCCATTCAGCACTCCACACTGCATTCATACCAGTTTCGGGCAGGGCTGTCTTATTCATTGTTTTACATACCAGAAACCAGACACCCATAACATGAAGTGCATATTGGTCACACACTCCATTAACAAGAGTTGCATCAGCAAAAGCTCCACTGTCAGGAGTGCCACATGGACTCATGTGCGGAAAATAACACAGAACACACATGATAAAAGGAGTACAGGACAAGGACATGGAGCCTCTGTCCCTCCAATGCATTTCCAGCATCACATTCATAATAGAAGGGATGCCAGATGGGTCAAAGCTGGGGACGAGTTATTTATATGTCAAGGAGGTGGAATCACATTAGAGGCCAGTCTGCCCCAACAGGGAAGGAGTGAGATATACAAAGCACTGTTTCTGAGGACGTTGTGAGGTGGAGCGTTGGTCATTGAGACACAGAAAAGTATGTGCAGCTTTGCATCCTCAAGTGTGGCGAGGCGGTGTGGTAAGCGGGTGTGGACTAGGATTTGATGGAATTGAGCTACTGCCCAAACGAAATATATCTTCTTAGAGCTTGAACGGTTTGGGAAGATTTTCCCAGGTCATGTTTTGCTACATGAGATTACTTCTGCTCCAACCCTAGTGGCCTCTGTGGTAGAGTTCTCTTTCTCATTTGACCAATGAGGAGGGGACAAGTCAGGCGATTGGGTCCATTCACCTTATGTTTACCCACCACTACACAAATGGACAGACACCATTTTATACATTTCTATGTGAGCTGCAAGGACTGTATGAAACTCAGTTTACCTTGGAACTCACCAGGGGTTGCAACATGAGGGATTGGCAATGGCAATTGGAAATAGCAATATCCATGTTGTCCAGTGTCACCTACTTTGAGTAGCACTGATTATGCATAAATAACATACGTCCGTAGCCTTTCAATAACAGTGATATGTAGATTAAAATGAATAGAAATTAATGAAACATGGAAACACATTTAAAATAGTGCTTCATTTTTTTTTCAAGTGTTCTTTTATTTTGGGAAGTGATTTATTAAAACAACTACTCCGCTTCATATTCAGCTTTGGCCGAATACTTGACAAACTGTACAGTGTTAGGCCGAATAATACATGAATAAATAAGTTGTTCAGTACACCCCTAGCCACAACGTATGCCCCTCCAGGCAGAAATCAACTTCTCCAACCCCAGATATTAAATCTCCTAGCAGTTTCTGGGTGGCTTATAACTTTATCGCCACTCAATGAAACTGCACGATCATTGTAGACCTTAGCCTGAATGGTTATGCAAAGTTTGGTGCTGTTTCGCCAAGAGGGGGCAAAATTAGCAGGGGTCCCATAATATTTGAAAGGCTTATAAATTTGGTGCTGTTTGACAAATCTGCACAAAGGTTTGGAAAAAGATTTTAGACCCAGATTTGAATTGTTTTGCAAAGTTTGGCGGGATTTGTCAAAAGGGGGAAAAATAAGTGGAGGGGGTCTCACATTTTTTGATGGATTATAACTTTGTTGCCATTTGATGAATCTGCACAAAGATTTTGAGAAAGATTACAGACCCAACTTCAAATGTTTGTGAAAAGTCTGAATTGATTTTGTCAAGTGGGGGCTAAGTTATGTGACGATTATTTGTATGTACATTTTGGCACTTTAAAAAAACAAAAATCATGGTTGGATTTGTAGCAAACTCATGCGAGGAGCATTGGCAAGGACCCGAAAGTATGGTTTTGCAAATGTGTCCGTGTTTTATTTTCTTAAGTGCCATAATGTAGGTACAAAAAATAGTGATATACCTTTGGTGACTGAGGTATAGCCTGTGGCCATGGGCAGTGGCTAGATTGTGGCTATGACCACCTGGGACCGGTAATGGTGTTAAAGTGGGCATGGTCACCAGGGACCGGCTATGTGGTAAAGTTTTCGAAATCGGGATAGGTTTGAATGGGAAAATAAATTCTGCTTGTGCCTACAGCCTGAAGTGCTGGACAGGATTACAACAAACCTGCGTGAGGAGCATCACCAGAAAGCATGCTTTTGAAAATCTGTATTGTGTTTTATTTCTCCAAAGTGTCAAAATGTAAGTTAAAAAGATTTTGATATAACTTTGGTGCATGGACAGTGGGCCTGGCCCTTGGCAAGGACAAATGCCTACTCCGATTTACTTATTGGGGCATCTGGCATGGCTGAAGCACTAGGATTAAATGGGAAATAAAATCTGCTTGTGGCTGCAGCCCGAAGTGCTGGACGGAATTGCAGCAAACCTGGGTGAGGAGCATGAGCAAGGACATGAAAGCATGCTTTTGCAAATCTGCCCTGTGTTTTACTTTTTTGAAAGTGTCAAAAAGTAAGTAGAGAAAACAGTGACATAACTTTGTGCCTGGTCCTCATCAAGGACAAATGTGTACTCTGATTTGCCTATTGGGGAATGCGGCATGGCCAAAGCCCATGGCCCATGGATTGTGGAGACTGGCCATGGCTGCAAGCCATGAGCACTGGCATTGGTCACATTATGAGGGTATAGTGGACACTGAACTAGTATCTAGGATGCAGGGTAGGTGCAGTGGATAACAGGGGTGGTTTGGTGGGGCTGGGGTCATGGTCGGGCCTCATGCCCTAAGCAATTCAACCATCACTTGTATCACCCTAGCATGCCCTGCTGATAACGACACATCAGTATGCGTTGAAAAAAATATGTTTCTTAAAGGAGGTTTACAGTTCTTTGATATATGTTAAAATAGGAATTATTAATAACTTACATACAGTGATGTAACATCATGAAACATTTTCATTAATAAAAACCTATGAAATTCACAGAAAAAACTTTGTTAAGGGGACGTTATGATTAAGTTGCAGTAATAAAAACCTATGAAATTCAGTGAAAAATCTTTGTTAAAAGAGATGTTATGCTTACAAGTAAAACCGAAAACCCTGAGAAATTCGCCAGTTATAGTAAGCTAAGCAACCGTAACTCGCGCCACCACCGTGCACTGCTAAAACTAACACCCAGGACATCAAATAAGACATCACATATGTCAATGATGACATCACATGTGAAATTAATTTTGATGAAAAGCCCCTATTTTGATGAGAAGTGTTGTGTTTATAATGTTGGTAACAAGATGTCAGGGGATGATCGGGAGACCTATCATGAACTACTTAATGTATTACAGAGTGTACTCATTTAAACAAAATTGTATTGGAGTGTTGTTGTTAATACAGGAACCTAATCATATATAAACAAAGGCAATGACTGCAGCATGCACCATAGAAGTACAATATTTATAATCTTGTAATTTTGGATAGTACAATAATGAATGCTACCTTATGCAAGTTTTGAGTAATGTTAAACATGTAATAACTAGCTAACAATTCAAGACTTACTACACTTGTGCTAGTACATATGAAGAACCACCATGCACACAAATCAGAGGCACATACAGGGAAACTAAAGTAAGGAAGAAAGAAACAGCATCATCAGAAAATGTTAATAACATTAAAGTTTAACTTCATGTATACAAATGAATTGTGTGTTTGAGGCCTGCTTATTTCCCCATGTATGTGCACCATTAGCTGAGACTAAACCCTAAGGGAACGAATGTACTTTGAAAACATATGATAAGGTTAACGTCTAGATATATAGAACCTTTTACATTTTATTATTCAGACTTTTAGTGAGCAAAACCACCTGGCCTATATATGTCAGTGAACAAAAACAAGTGGCCCAGATATGTGATGTCATCAGTGATGTCATTAATGACATCTGTGATGTCATCTTTGATGTCCTGGGTGTTAGTGTTGGCAGTGCACAGTGGTGGCGTGAGTTATGGTTGCTTAGCTTACCAGAACTGGCTAATTTCTGAGGTTTTTCTGTTTCACTTGTAACTATAACGTCCCTTTAACAATGTTTTTTCAATGAATTTCATAGGTTTTTATTAGTGCAACTTAACCATAACGTCCCTTTAACAATTTTTTTTAATTGAATATATATATATATATATACACATATACATACATATACACACACACACATACACACCTCAACTATCTAATAGAATTATATGATATGATTTGGTATTTATAACGCGCCTGTACACAAGTGTTTCTAGGTGCCACAATACCAGGAAGGGGGGAGATAGTGGGAAGACAGAACAAACGATCCTACTAGTCCTTCTGTCATTCGGATCACGCAAGTGTGACAGCAAAAGTGCAAGGGGATAGGCGGGGGTGCTGTCAGGGCACCAAGGCTCTGAGTAAGTGTAGCCAGGGCAGCAAGTCTGTGGGCAAGTGCATGGAAGGTAGGGGGCAGTAGGAGTTACAGTTACTGCTCCTAAGGGCGCCGAAGGCCCAGAGGCAGTGCAGGAAGACTGGTCATGGAAGGGCCTGGAACGCTGTGAGATTGAGCGTACCCGGCAGCCAGTCAGAGCAGGCAGACGGGAAGGTTAGCAAGGAAGGGGGAGAAAGAAGGAAGAGGAATGTCTTGAGCCGCTTTCAGGTGGTCCGGCTCAGGTTTGAGAGGGGCAGGGAGGCCATTCCAGAGGGAGGCACCTGAAGAAGATAGCAATCTACCCCCCACTCTCTGCTTGGAGAAGCATCTAACCCTCAGAAAGTTCAAGGTAGCTGAGTGAAGGGCTCTAGAAGGAAAGTATTTAGGCATAGAGAGTTGGATATAGTGTGGACCCCGACCCAAGAAAGCCTTGTCGGCGAATGCAAAGGGTCTTGAACTTGATCCTTGCAGCCACTCGGAGCCAGTGCAGAGATTTCATGGCTGGAGAGATGCGATCCCTGGACTTGAGGCCAAGGATCAGTCTTGCTGTCTTGTTGTGGGTTAGTTGAAGGGGCCGAAGAGTAGAGTTAGGCAGATTGAGAACGGGGCTATTTCAGTTGTCCAGTCTGGAGAGAACCAGAGCTCTGGAGACAGTGAGCTTCTGGGGGAAGGTGAGAAAGGTAGAATACCTCTGAGGAGGTGCAGCTGGAAGTGGGTGTTCTTTGCCAGGTCTCTGATGTGAGGAGAGAAGGAGAGAGTGGAGTCGAAGAGGAGACCAAGGTTTTTTTAAGGAATGAGCAAGGAAGGAGAGGCAACATCCCTAACTCACTTCCCAGCAAGAACATTCCCTTTCTAAGACATATACTTATGTCACCTGCTCCTAAAATATGACCCTTCCTAATACCAAACACTTGCTCACCTTCTCTAACACTGATGGATCTCACCTTTTATGAATGCAGCACATCTCACCCTCCCCAACACCATAGCACATGACACCCTCCCCTACATCTAACGCTCACTCCACATTTAGAACTCGCCCTTCCTCAACAGCCATACAACTCACCGTTCAACGACCATACAGAAACTACTTCCTCTAACACCCATACATATTCCTCATACAAAATGTACATAGATATCTCATGCTGTAGAGCACCCCTACCACTGTACAATAACACCTTCCCTAACAACCAAACATCTCCCCATAAATAATCTCACCCTGCAGTAACTATGCATACATTTATCACATTTCCTAACACTCAAACACATCACAGTCAACAGAAAGCGTATACCCTTCCTAATTCCAATACATGCATCGTGCTCCAACTAAGTCCCACTGCCAAGTAGAAGGTACTTTCCCCAACAAGCATAATAATAAAAAACGTCAGCGTATTTTTACATAGTGCTTGCAACCTCTATATTGGCGATGTGGGCACTGTCAATAAGATGTGCTATTATCATATTTAATAATAGTCAATGGGCCTCATTACAAGTCAGCCGGTCTGGAAAGAACGGTGGTGGTAAATCCGCCACCACCGTTCTTTTCGGATCGGCTAATTAAGAGTCCTGCAGGCGGGAGGTGTCATTCCCGCCAGGTCTGACCTGGGGGTTTAACAGCAGCCGCCTGCAGACGGACATGGAAACACTGGCACCATTACAGCATGGTGCCGGTGTTTCCACTTCCCATTCCATGGGAATGGGGATTAACAGAATTCCGCCTCTGGAATTACTGGGTCACCGGGGTTGTAATGCCCCGGTGATTCCGGCAATCACGGAGGCAGAATGGTAATACGAGTCCGGCGGTAACCTGCCGGAATTTCCGGCACGGTTACTGCCAGACTCGTAATGAGGCCCAATGGGCCTCAATACGAGTCAGCTGATCCGGAAAGAACGGTGGTGGTAAATCTGCCACCACCGTTCTTTCCGGATCGGCTGATCTCGAGTTCTGCAGGTGGGAGGTGTCACTCCCGCCAGGTCTGACCTTGTGGGTTTAACACCACCCGCCTGCAGACGGACGTGGAAACACCGGCACCATTACAGCATGGTGCCGGTGTTTCCACTTCCCCATTCCCATGGAGTCCTATAGGACTCCATGGGAATGGGGACTTACACAATTCCGCCTCCGGAATTCCCGGGTCACCGGGGTCCTAATGCCCCGGTGATTCCGGGAATCACGGAGGCGGAATGGTAATACGAGTCCGGCGGTAACCTGTCGGTTTTTCTGCCATGGTTACCGCCGGACTCGTAATGAGGCCCAATGTATCACCTAGAAGGATTGAAAAATGAGTTGGTTTGAAATCTGAGACATGCACGTTCAATACGGATCTAAGAAACGTGTGTTTAACTCACTGAGTTATCGCACGGTCATATAGCATTCAAACACTTCTCACCCTACTATACAGAATTCACACCCTCCTCACTATCCCACTGCCTAGCACACCTTCTCCAAACCCCATAAACCCAATGGCCATACACATCCCCATACCCATCTTGTCCTCCGTAAAAGCTACAGCGTGTCCACTGTCCTTAACACCCATTTTGATAAAAACGCCCGCAAAAGAAATTATCACTCGCCCATAATAACCAAATCCCCAATCACAACAAACAACCATAGAAATGTCAATTTCCCCTGTCGATCTCCCATACAAGTCACTCTTCCCGACAGTAATCACGAGCTTCCCCTCCACCATCACCCGTACCGTTGCCATCCCCTGATCCCCAACACCCTTAAAGTATAACCGACCTCACTCCACAGCATCTAAACCGATTGACGCACCAAGTAATTATGTCAGACCCTTTAAATAAATCGCAACAATCTCCCCCTACTCTTCACACAATTCACACCAGCCCTCCACCCGTCTCCAGTGCATTGTGCAAATCTCATGTCTTCACCATCACAAGAGCCAATACTTGCCACCAAGAGGGCGGGGACGGATGGAAAGGGAAAACCAGTGAGATATTGTAATCGCCTTTATGGACATGCATCAGAAGAGAGAAGGTCGGGAAATCATCAAATACTAAGATAAAGAAAGGAGAGTCGACCTTGAAATGAGCATTTGTCAGCTGTTGCTCAAAAACAGCAGCCTTCAAACCAGCATCCGCTATAAGCGACTGTGAGATAATGACAGCTGAAAGGGGAAATGCGAGGCTTTTCTCTCGCCTTGTGAATGTTACAAAGCTTGAGGGGTGCGCAGACTGACAGCGATTTACTGACCACACACCCCAGTCCCTTCATACCCGACTCACCTTGTCGCACCATTCTCATCAACATGGTCCGGTCCACCGCCCCCTCGATGCCATCGGCATCGTTATGGCTCCATTCTACCCTTGTTGTCAAGGGCCCATCACCTCTCCTTGTGGCGATTTCTTCAAACCCTCATCGTCTTTGTGGAAGCGTCCAATTACAAGCTCGGAAATGTTTATCCTATCCTTACTGCTGCCCGCCCTCCAGCTCCTGTTCCTGTTCCGCGTCCGCCTCTTCTCACCACCTATATCTGCAACGAGACTGCGGTGTCGACTGTTCGTGCCACACCATTTCTCTGTCACAGCCGCTTCTTTTGCAAAGAAACATCAAACCCCAGGCATATATCGGGTAATATGTTCAGCGAGAAAGGGGGCGGGCTTGGGGGTATGGTTCCCACGCCACGGTTGCTTTTTGTCGGCTGTGGCTCTTTAACAGTATCCTCCCCCTCAGCCCCCGCCGCTTTTCCTCCGCCGAGTCATAGCATTGAATGTTTTTGTTCAACCCTGGCCTAGATTATGCCTCATTTCTGTGTCCAGCCAGTTGTGCTTGCCAAGAACGCAGCTGCTAGGTTACGGGACTAATGTTAATACTAAAGGTTTTTATACTGCGCCCAGATGCCGCTTGTGTGGTCTCCATGCGCTCAGGCTAATCTGCCCTATCTGCAGCGGCAATGGCCGGTGTAAGAGACCAAACTGTAAAACCGGTCTTGCCCAAGATGCGTGGCTTCCAGGGGTGCACCTAGACAGGGCCGGTCTTAGACTAGCTTGCACCCCAGGCGGGAAGCATCATTGGAGCCCCCCCAAAATGACAGCAACACAAATTAAATGTTACTACCCCAGTGACAATGTTTTGTGTCTAGTCCATCTAACAGGGAATCAGTAAATCGTGGCACATTCACAGACTGCGTCCAGGTCCTCTCTTCCCTGCTTTCAGCACAACATGCTGTCTGTCCACACAAGTACCACTAGCTTTACTGCAGTGGAAAAAAAAACAGATGTTACTGTTACCCGGGAACTACCCTCCTTAACGTCTAACAAGTTGCACAAATATCTCTGGAAATCTACACATATGTATACCTGGTCCCATGGGATGAACCCACCAAAGTGGCAAAGACAAATGTTTCCACATCTGCTGCACTACAGTAATCTACATACTAAGTAACTGCTCAATATGAGCATATAAATCTTATCAAAGCTGGGTAGGCAAACTACTGCCCACTTTTCTTACCTAACATCAATATTTCATTCATACTCTTCTTGCTCAAAAATATGTGAAAACCAATCTCTAAAATAATGTTCAGTAAATTGTGGCATTTTTAGCACATTATTTTCCCTTTCGCTGCACATTTTAAATTTTGGGTGATTATTTCACACTTGATATTGGACCACTTGAGATCTCTGTAAAGTACCCTGCAGGTCACGACTTAAACACACCCCAGAAGAGCTTTTGTGATAAACCCATCTGAGTGGCAAACAGCAACTACAAAGCATTTTGTGTTATGGTGAATGTACACAACATTTGCACAACAAGCAATCAGCATTCATGAGAGCTAAAAGTTTCACAACGGAATCTTCTACACTGTTCATGTTAATTGCTGGAGCCATTCATTGCTTGGAGGGGCAATAATAGTTACAAAGACTGTGTACAAAAACAGGGGTCTGCAGGATCAGTGATCCCATGGCCAGGACATTTCCAACCACCTGCAGGGCATCCGTCCTGCGGCCATGACACGTTCTGCTACTAAATGGCCAATCCTTATGGCTCTCCCAAGGGCCGCAAATGGCCATAGAAGCCCCAGAGACTGGTCCACAATGTCCCGTTTCCCTTCACTGTGGAAGATGTGCGGGTGAAAGCTACCTTCTGGTGCCCACGTTTCCCTCTTGCTGGCAGTACACAATAGATTACAATATTTCTGTAAATTCATAGTAATCTGTTACCCACAGCATCAGTGCTGCCATTCTACCAGATAATGTGCAGCAGGACGGGGCACTTGAGCGATAAGTCATAGACAGCTCTCTGACTCTGATACAGGATTGTCCCTTTATTCAAAAAGGTAGAAAAGAGAGACAGTCCTGTTGTGCCTAAAGTACTAATAGTAGTACTATTACTAGTTTGCATGTTCTTAATGATCTAATACTTGGGGTACCACAGTCATCCAGTAAGCAGTGTTATTATTTGCCAAATTCAAATTCAAAGTTATTCATTTTTCGGACATAAAAAGGGTGAAAGTTCATACTGGACCTGTGATCTGCAGGCTACCTGCAGAAATTGGCAGCAGACACCAGTGTGTCTCTTGATTTCTCTGAGCTATTTACTGTGCCTGAAACTAGCCGTCTGCAGTCTCTCTAGGTCTCTTGCAGTAGAGACATTAACCCACCAAGCTGTCTTATTGGAATTGGAAGCTCACAGCATGAAAAGAGGGAACAGAGACAATGAATAGAGTAAATAAAACGAGAGACTGGGAAAGAGTGAGGCACAACTTGTCAGATATCGGGAGACGGAGAAGAAACGACTGGAGAAACAAGGAGTAGATAGGAAAGGCAAACTCGTATGTTTTTATTAAAATGGACACAATATGATGAAATGGTAGAAGCTAAGAAATCTGGGCAACTCACAAAGGGTGATGAACTGCAAAAAAGAAAATGCCAAAAGAGGCGGTAAGCGAAACAGCACAGGAGGGACCCTCAACAAGCTTTGAAGATCACTACAGTGAGCCACACAGTGAGTCTCCCGGGACGTCGGGGAGTCAATGGTAGCAGTAGAACTCTGCACCAGACAGGAGTGCAAGGAATAGAGAAACCTGAGATGCCAGATAAAGGCAACAAAGACTGCAAAGGAGTGACAAGCCAAGAGACTGAAACCCCAAATAGAGGAAGGGGGAACAACTTGAGAGAGGGTTAAGAGACAGGGAAGAAGGGGCAGAGAGAGGGTGAGAGCGAGAGGGAGGTGAAGACAGTGTGTGGGGCAGGACAAGGCAAGAGTAACAGGGACGGAGAAAGCATGAGTGGAAAGCTTGCAGTTGCAGGGAGGTACTGGGAGACCGATGGAGTGGGAAGCAGTTTGTCTGTGGGAGAGTAGGAAGCAGGGAGAGGAACACAGAGAGAGATAGTGCCAAGAGGAAACAATTGTGAAATAGAAGCAGATGAGAGAGGAGAGATATGCGGTACCGGGGGTGGGACTGGCAGTTGCAGGAAAAGGGGATGGATGGGATTGTGTGAATTTGCCTGGCAAGAGACGTTTTTCTTCAAAGTTTTTGAAACATAAACCCTGGACTTGTCTATATGATGTCCTCTTCCTGCAACTCGTTGCACTCCTGAGCATTTACAAATTACAGTGCCACTACCAAGATTCTTAAGCACAAGCACCTCCATGCTTTGGCTCTGCAGCCTGCCATCCAAATTAACTAGGTTGTCAGTGTGTATGTAAATGCTTTTTCAAACAGCTCTGTTGAGAGATTCTGCCATACTTTGCTTGGAGGCTTCATTTAATCCCATTCTATTGAGCTCTGCCTATGAAAACACTTGATGAATGCAGAAGATTCACAGTCACAAACTTTGCATAGTGCATTTAAACTGAATAAACTTGAGGCAGTTAAAAATAAGTGTGATCAGGTGCCAAACATTTCGGTACTCTTACATACAAAGGGCAGAGAGCCCTGTACATGTACCTCCTATCAGCTGTTTGGTTGTTCACAGCCCTGGTCAGTGTGTGCAGGCATCCAGTCGCGGGTTGGATCACCCAGAGACCGATCTTCCACTAGCAGGCTGCAAGCAGCCAAGTCAGATGCACGTTGTGGTGGGCTTGGTCCAGTGGCTGGCCTATCCTGCGGCCCCTCCATGGGTCTTGTTGATCCTCCAGAGCGCGATGGAGAGGCTATATGCTGCTACTGAGATACTTATCTCTTAGTACCTGCCTGGCCGAAATTTGAAGCTGAGCAGCCAAGCCCAATCAAGCACCCCAACTAGAGTACAGTGCATGCGCTGAGGAGGAGGCATGTCACGTGTGATAGGCCAGGCCTGGGCCCGGGAACTGATTAAAAAAAACAAATGTTGCCTTTAAGCAAATTAAATGTAGGACGGGCCTGGAATCTGGAGCTTGCACACCGCAGGAGGTGCTGGCCTGGCTTTGCCCACACCACTGCTGTCAGCAGGCATGCTACAGTGCTCAGACAGGCATGCTACAGTGCTCAGACTGAGTGAATTAATATCACTTTTTTATACGTAGTATTACAATAATTAAATGATGCAGCATAAGGCAGCTGCTTGGATTGCCTGATGCAAAGACCGGCCCTGCACCTAGCCGGGCCTGCGGCCCTGCATTAACATTTGAAGGGGGGGTTTTGTGGGCGAATCATTAACATGTTGGGAGTGGCGCGAATATCAGACATTATGGGGGAGGGGCAAACTTACTTTTGTGGTATTATCTAACTTCTTTACACTTTCTAAGGAGACTTCCAAAGCATCTTCACGGTTATAAGCAGTTAACTCTCTCCTTCCCGTCTGAAACCACATAAGAACTGCTGTGAGAACGAGCTGTCCCCCCCCCAACTTGACATGCCAGTACTAACCCCATCACAATTTCAGTTGAATTTATTTTATTTATTAGCATTTATAGCGCGCACAGCAGCCCTTAGGCATTGTGGCGCTGTTACAGAAAGACTTGCTGGTTACAACGAAAGTGGTGTGCATAGTGGTTACAAGGCAGCAGCTTAGCTTGGTGGTTACAAGGCAGCAGCTTAGCTTAGTGGATACAAGGACATAATATGCATAGTGGTTACATTGGATACAGTAGAAGTTAATTACATGCTTAGCTTAGCGGTTACCTGGGAAGCAGAGGGGCATAGTTACAGATTTAGCTTGGTGAGTGTTAGGAAAGATTTCTTACTTGTGGGTAATTTCCCTTCCATGTGGCAATCCCTAAACTTTTTGCTGTTGTTTTCACCATGATCTAGACTTTGCCAGAGAAGTGCAGCCTTCTGCCGCACTCCTCTGGGCTTTCGCTCCATTCTTACGGGGAAACTGACATGCCCTTAAGACAGTCAGTACCGGGAAACGTTGTTTTCTGTAGTTTCTTTATCATGTTGCAGCTTTCGCGCAACATGGCACAAGAGGGCACTCTAAGCTAAGTTACTGCTCTCTTGGGTTTCCAGTCTTCTACAGGCCCTAAATACTCTCTTTGGATTGTAAATGAACGGTGCAAGTGAATCACGGACGGGATTGGTGGCAGCGATCGTTTCTTGTGTTTTTGAGCTCCTTTTGGCGTTTTAAGCGCGTTTCTTGCGCTTAGCCCAACATGGTGGCCTGGCTCTTAAAATGGCCAGACCACAAGGCTCTTTGTCCTGTCCGCTGACCGTCTTGCCCCCTTCACCTCTCCCAGGTCGAGCCAACCCGGGGCCTTCCTTATTTGGGCATGTACTTTCCCGCGAAACACAGATGCTTTCGTGGGCTTCTACAGGCCTGGTGTGTGCCTCCAGGATGGGGGCTGGGATGTCTGGTTCCAATACACATCCTGGGCGCCAGAGAGTCTAGGGTGGTGTGAATGCCTGGGACCCCCCGTGGTCCGTGTTAAGGTCCACATATGGTGTGAGTGTTTTATGAGCGGATCTCCCATTGGGTCCCCTCCGTTTTGGCGCGAAGGGAAACACCACTACCAGGTCGATCTCCTGAGTTCTCACGAACAAAGGAATACAGGAGCCAAGTATCCTGCAACCACGAGGCTGAACCGAGGAATCGCTGGTGACCCGCTGAAGGACTGCTCCTCTGCACTGCTGTCGCTTTATGAAACCCTTTCTACCTCTGATCGAACGAGAAGGCCTGTACTGGTACTTCGACCCTAGGAATAGTGGGAACAACTATTCTCGGCATCTTCACCATCTCCTGCACGTAAGCCTTCAAAAGTGTCTCTGGGCCATCCAGCAGACTTACCAGCCTACCCAGGAGCCTTGCTCTGTAACCGCCGTCAGGTTGTGTTGTATTACGAGTCCTTGTCACTCTCACACGATTCGTACCTTGGCATTCCCAGGTCTGAAGTGAGTAGTGTACATTGGGCTGAAATACACACGGCCGCTGCGTTGCCCTGCTGTGGTAACAAACTGTGCAGGTTCACTGCGTTTGGGACGCCCTCAACTCAACTTCTGCTGCTGCGGAATCTACACGACGACGAGACGTCCCCTGCTCCTATCTGAGCCTGCCAGCACTGAAGCTGACGCGGAGAAGCCTGGGTCTGCTTGCATCGGGGACCGGTGAGTAGCATCGCTAGGAACTGGTCGCCCTCCTGCAGGAGCCCATAGCTTTTCCCCGCTGTGTCTAACAGCACGCCTTTCCATACTCGCGCTCTGCTTCTGCCCACAGTGGAGGCTGCGCTTGAGTCGCGGCGCTCTGTTCATCTTCATTTGTTCACCGAACTAAACTGCCTGATTCCCTCGAAGAGACTCCCCTTTTTGCCCGTTGGCACCAGCGGGTGCAGGTACTTTTGAGCACAAGGCTCCACTCTTCGTGTGGCTTGGACTTCCTTTTAGTTAGGTGCCTCTGAAGGCGGACTGGGTCTAATTATTATTCGCACTGCCTGTTTTCCTCCCCATCTAGGTGGTCTACACATTTCATGCGTCTAACTCGTTAGACTCGTTTGTATTTGTATATATATTGTATTGGTTTGGTATGTGTTGGTTTACTTGAGTTTTATTGTGATTTCTCGCTACGGTCAATGTTACAAAGGCCTTGTAATAAATGTGTATATATTTTTAATATAACACCTGCTTGGAGTAATTTGTAAGTGTCCTTGCTTTGTGTGCTCATTGCGGGCTTTCAGTCACCCTCACCCCTCTTGAGACCTAGTCTTGACCGCCGCGATCGCCTCCCTGATTGGTCTGGCTTGTCCAGAGGTTACCCTGTTCCAAGAAACTAGGCTGGCCTTCTGAACCTCTGCCCCTCCAGGACAGAGTTCAGAAATCCGTCTTAACAAATTGGTGTACAGCGGTGGGATACGACTGAAGGTATCCAGTGTTGCGCACGAGCGAAGGCATTTCAAGTTATTCCTACCAGGACACGTAGTGAATTGTCGTAGTATAACTTTTAAAAGGCCATAGACCTATCTAACAGTATAGAAACAAATACCTTGTTAACTTTAAATGCTTCTAAATGCGAAACATGGAAAAAGATGTGTGCGGAGAGAGGTGTCTCCTCTCAAGGCACCAAATTGGATATGATCCAAAGAATCGTGGCGTGGCAAGAAGCGCAGCTTCACGCTATAACTTCTGAGGACAGTGCGGAAGGAGATGGGGCTGCTCTCACTGGTAGAACCGACGGTTCTGCCACCGCACTGATCCACCGCGACCACGAGGAAAGGGTGGATGAGATGTCTAATGTTTCCTCTGCCAGTGTCGATGGGGAGGCCATGCTTGAATTCAAGAAGCAAGAGCTGCGGTTTAGGCAGAAGGAGCTGGAGTTCAACATAACCAAACTAAGAATCGAACAGGCCGAAAAACAGAAAGACAGGGATCACCAGTTGGAACTGGCCAAGCTTCAGATTGCAAATGGATCCAAAGGTCCTGGACATGGGTCTGGGGCCTCCTCTCATCCACGGTTTCCAAAAGATCTGCTCAGTGTGTATGAGGAAAAGAATGACATTATGGACTGGATGAATACGTTTGAGTATGCATGTGAAGTTCAACAAGTTGACAATGCTGATAAGATTGCCTGGTTACCCAGCAGACTGTCCCATTCTGGCTGTAGTGCCATTATGGAAATGTCGAAGGCTGAGCGAGCGGATTTCGCAATGTTAAATCAAACTCTCATTTTAAAGTTTGGAAAGACTCCTGCCCAATATTTAAAACGATTCAGAGAGTATAAGAAAAAAGAAGGTGGTACTTGGGTATCTTATGTAACCGAATCCTTAAAAAACTTGACTGGCTGGGTCGAAGGTTATAAGGTTTCTAACTTTGAAGGCATGATAAGTCTTGTCATGCTGGAACATATTTTGCATCTTCTTCCCCGGAGCTTAAGCAGCATTTGGCCGATTCGAAGGAGATAGATCCTAAGAAGCTGGCCATTGCCGCAGATTTATGGGTGTCACATCGAGTGTCCCATAAGGACAAAACTCATCCTGGTAAGCAGGAGGAAGGGAAAAAGTCCAAAGATAAGGAGGGTGGGGAATCTGATAAATCTTCTTCTCAAAAGGGCCACAAAAAGAAAAAATAAGGGTAAGACACAAGAGAACTCACAGGGTAGTGGAGGTCAGCCTCCGAAACAGAACTCTGGTTACAGTAAGCCTCCCTATGTAAACAGACACAATGGATCTTGTTTTGCTTGTGGAGCAACTGACCACGTGAAGGGGGATCCCCGGTGTAAGGTTAAACCTTTGGGGGTCCACTCCGCTAATCTGGCCTTCTCCTCCTACGAGGAAGAAGAGATTACAGGAGCATCCTTCTCCTCAGACTCCTTCCCCAGCGGGATAGAAGCTGAGGTAGTTTTAGTTTCCCTGGGTTCATGGGAGCCTAAGGTCGCAGAGGCTTATGCTAGGATTCCAGATAATACCAAGCATTACTTTAAAGACAGTGTCTGATCAATGGAGTGGATACTCCAGCTCTTAGGGATAGTGGGTGCAGTCGAACTGTAGTGGATTCTACCTTGGTAGACTCAGAGGAAGTTGCCATAGCTACTCTGATGCCCACTAAGTTGGCTGACGGCCCACCTCGCATGTTCCCAGTAATACCTGTAAATCTTACTTTAAATGGTACAGCAGTCAGGATTCCAGTGAGCATTCAGAGAAACGTCCCAGGAAAGGTCTTGTTAGGCAATGATCTCAGGGCTTTAGGGCTCGTAGGAGACACTGCAGACAGACCCTGCACACGGTCTCAAACACGGGCAGCATTGGCCAAGACCAATACGCCTCCCCAGCCGAAGGGGAAACCCAAGGCGAAAGGAGTAAGCAAGTCAAGACGAGGGAAAGAGAGCATTCCCCCAAACTCGCCTACCACTGCGGTGGAGGAAGTTGGTCAATCGCCCGGGCCTGACGAGGAGGTGGCGATGCCTGAAGGATTCGTCCCCAACGACCATCCAGAACTAAAAGACTTGTTAGTAGAAGGTGGTTCTGACAGGGAAGAATTCAGTAAAGGCCAATGTGAGTGCCCATCTCTGGAAGGCCTAAGGAGACAGGCCTGCTCCCAGCTTGAGGGTGAACCTCCTGGGACGCATCAGATTTATTGGGAAGGTGGACTCCTGTATAGTGAGCCCACAGAGTCTACAGAAGGAGACCATAGGAGGTTGGTGGTTCCCCTTGCTGTAACATCCTTCCTCCTGCAGTTGGTGCATGAAGTGCCCCTTGCTGGTCACCTTGGTATTAAGAGGACCAAGCAAAGGTTATCCATGCACTTCTACTGGCCCAAGATGGGGGTGCAAGTAGAAAGTGACTGCAGGAGTTGTGCCTCCTGCCAGTTATATGGTAAGAGTGGCTCAACAATCCAAGCTCCATTGGTACCACTCAGTAGTGGGAATACCATTTGAAAGGGTAGGGATCGACATCGTTGGTCCCCTTGACCCGCAGACATCCTCAGGCAATAGGTTTATCTTGGTGCTAGTCGACTATGCTACCAGATATCCTGAGGCCATCCCATTGAAAACTGTAACTGCCAAGTCAGTTGCAAAAGTGTTACTTGGCATCTTTACTAGGGTTGGCTTCCCTAAAGAAGTTGTGTCTGACAGAGGCAGCAACATTATGTCAAAGTATATGCAGGCTATGTGGAAAGAATGTGGGGTCACCTACAAGTTCTCTTCTGCATACCACCCCCAGACCAATGGTCTGGTGGAACGTTTCAACAGAACGTTAAAGAGCATGATTGGGGCTCTGGAAGAACCTCAGAGAAGAAAATGGGATCTTCTTTTACCATGCTTACTGTTTGCCTACCGAGAGGTACCACAGGAGGGTGTTGGCTTCAGCTCCTTCGAACTTCTGTTCGGTCATCCTGTACGGGGACCCTTAGCCATAGTCAAAGAGGGATGGGAGATGCCCACTCCCCCTGTTACTACCAACGTAGTAGATTATGTGCTGGGGCTCAGAAAATGGATGGTACTCCTGATGGGCTTGGCTGGTGATAAATTGAAGGCAGGACAAGCGCTGATGAAACATTGGTACGACCAGAAAGCTTCCCTCATCAACTTTACACCTGATCAGCAAGTCCTGATCATGAAACCCATAAGGCCTCGAGCTTAACAGGACAAATGGTCAGGCCCTTACACAGTGGTGGAGCCCCTGGGTGAGGTTAACTATTTAGTGGACCTTGGAAGGCTCCAAAAGTGTTCCACGTAAATAGGCTGAAGGCTTTCATCCCAAGAGTCGAAATCGCAGCACTGCTACTGGCTTCAGATGTTGAGGAAGAGGAGTCTGAACCTCTCCCCGACCTGTTCCAAAACGGTCCTTCAGATAGCTCCTTTGAGGGTGTCCGAGTGGCCCCTCATCTGACTTCTAATCAGCAGGCTGAGGTGAAAAGTTTGCTTAAGCAGTTTTCCCCCCTGTTTTCACAGTCGCCTGGTTTGACACCTTGGTGCAAACATAACATAGACACAGGAGACCGTGTACCTACCAAAAGTAGGGGATACAGGATGTCAGACAAAGTATGCTCTTACATTAAGACCGAGGTCAACAAGATGTTAGACCTTGGGGTGATTGAACCCTCTAGTAGTCCTTGGTCCAGCCCTGTGGTCTTGGTTCCAAAGGCAGGCACTTCTGAATTGAGGTTCTGCGTGGATTACAGGGCTCTGAATGCTGTCACCAAGACAGATGCACACCCCTTGCCTCGAACAGATGAGCTGGTGGATACTTTGGGTGCCTCCAAGTACCTCAGCACGTTTGACCTCACTGCTGGCTATTGGCAAATAGCTTTAGCAGAACATGCCAAGGAGAAGACCGCGTTTTCTACTCCAGACGGCCTTTACCAATTCAGGGTAATGCCGTTCGGGTTGAAAAATGCACCTGCCACTTTCCAGAGGCTTGTGAATCATGTGTGAATGGGTTGGACGAATTCTGTCTTGCATATCTGGATGATATAGCAGTTTTCAGTGCCACCTGGGAAGACCATGTGAAATACCTCGGGATTGTGCTCCAGGCTCTTCAGAAAGCACACTTGACCATAAAGGCTAGTTAATGCCAGATTGGACAAGGCTCAGTGGTTTCCCTTGGACATGAAGTAGGTGGGAGGATACCGCCTCTTCCCAGTAAAGTACAAGCAGTACAAGACTGGCCTACCCCCACTACACAGACCGAAGTGAGAGCCTTCTTAGGACTCACGGGGTATTACCGCAACTTCGTGGCAGACTATGGCACCATAGCTGCCCCTCTGACTGCCCTCACCACTCCTAAGAAACTCAAGAAGGTAACTTGGACCGACGAGTGTGAGAAGGCCTTCAATGGCTTAAAAGACTCCTTATGCCAGGCTCCTGTCCTCAGGGCCCCTGATTATCAAAGACCTTTTATTGTGCAGACTGACGCCTCTGACACTGGGATAGGAGCTGTACTATCGCAAGTAGATGAGAAGGGTAAGGAATACCCTATTGGTTTTATTAGTCGCCAGTTTAAGGACAGAGAGCTCAGATGGTCCACAGTGGGGAAAGGATGTTTCTCTGTTGTGTGGGCCCTACAGAAGCTGAGGCCCTACCTCTATGGGACCCACTTCACTGTGCAAACTGACCATAAGCCCTTAAAGTGGCTAATGAACATGAAGGGAGAGAATCCAAAGTTGCTTAGGTGGTCCATAAGTCTACAAGGCTTCGACTTCACTATTGAGCATAGGCCAGGTGTCCAACATAGCAATGCTGATGGGTTGTCCAGAATGTTTAACCGACCTGAACACGAGACTCATCCAGGGGTGGATTAGTTCCCCCTGTCCATAGTCTGGGAGGGGCGAGTGTTAGGAAAGATTTCTTACTTGTGGGTAATTTTCCTTCCATGTGGCAACCCCTAAACTTTTTGCTGTTGTTTTCACCATGATCTAGACTTTGCCAGAGAAGTGCAGCCTTCTGCCGCACTCCTCTGGGCTTTCGCTCCATTCTTATGGGGAAACTGACATGCCCTTAAGACAGTCAGTACCGGGAAACGTTGTTTTCCGTAGTTTCTTTATCATGTTGCAGCTTTCGCACAACATGGCACAAGAGGGCACTGTAAGCTAAGTTACTGCTCTCTTGGGTCTCTAGTCTTCTACAGGCCCTAAATACTCTCTTTGGATTGTAAATGAACGGTGCAAGTGAATCACGGACGGGATTGGTGGCAGCGATCGTTTCTTGTGTTTTTGAGCTCCTTTTGGTGTTTTAAGCGCGTTTCTCGCGCTTATCCCAAAATGGTGGCCTGGCTCCCAAAATGGCCAGACCACGAGGCTCTTTGTCGTGTCCGCTGACCGTCTTGCCCCCTTCACCTCCCCCAGGTCGAGCCGACCCGGGGCCTTCCTTATTTGGGCATGTACTTTCCCACGAAACACAGATGCTTTTGCGGGCTTCTACAGGCCTGGTGTGTGCCTCCAGGATGGGGGCTGGGATGTCTGGTCCCAATACACATCCTGGGCGCCAGAGAGTCTAGGGTGGTGTGAATGCCTGGGACCCCCGTGGTCCGTGATAAGGTCCACATATGGTGTGTTTTATGAGCGGATCTGCCATTGGGTCCCCTCCGTTTTGGCGCGAAGGGAACCGTGGATAAGAGGGGGCTGGAAACGCCACTACCAGGTCGATCTCCTGAGTTCTCACGAACAAAGGAATACAGGAGCCAAGTATCCTGCAACCACGAGGCTGAACCGAGGTATCGCTGGTGACCCGCTGAAGGACTGCTCCTGTGCACTGCTGTCGCTTTGTGAAACCCTTTCTACCTCTGATTGACCGAGAAGGCCTGTACTGGTACTTCGACCCTTGGAATAGTGGGAACAACTATTCTCGGCATCTTCACCATCTCCTGCACGTAAGCCTTCGAAAGTGTCTCTGGGCCATCCAGCAGACTGACCAGCCTACCCAGGAGCCTTGCTCTGTAACCGCCGTCAGGTTGTGTTGTATTACGAGTCCTTGTCACTCTCACACGATTCGTACACTTGGCATTCCCAGGTCTGAAGTGAGTAGTGTACATTGGGCTGAAATACACACGGCCGCTCCGTTGCCCTGCTGTGGTAACAAACTGTGCGGGTTCACTACGTTTGGGACGCCCTCAACTCAACTTCTGCTGCTGCGGAATCTACACGACGACGAGACGTTGACCTGCTCCTATCTGAACCTGCCAGCACTGAAACTGACGTGGAGAAGCCTGGGTCTGCTTGCATTGGGGACCGGTGAGTAGCATCGCTAGGAACTGGTCGCCCTCCTGCGGGAGCCCATAGATTTTCCCCGCTGTGTCTAACAGCACGCCTTTCCGTACTCGCGCTCTGCTTCTGCCCACAGTGCAGGCTGCGCTTGCGTTGCGGAGCTCTGTTCATCTTCATTTGTTCACCGAACTAAACTGCCTGATTCCCTCGAAGAGACTCCCCTTTTTGCCCGTTGGCACCAGCGTCTGCAGGTTCTTTTGAGCACAAGGCTCCACTCTTCGTAGGGGTTGGACTTCCTTTTAGTTGGGTGCCTCTGAAGGTGGACTAGGTCTAATTATTATTTGCACTGCCTGTTTTCCTCCCCATCTAGGTGGTCTACACATTTCGTGCGTCTAACTCGTTAGACTCGTTTGTATTTGCATATATATTGTATTGGTTTGGTATGTGTTGGTTTACTTGAGTTTTATTGTGATTTCTCGCTACGGTCAATGTTACCAAGGCCTTGTGATAAATGTGTATATATTTTTAATATAACACCTGCTTGGAGTAATTTGTAAGTGTCCTTGCTTTGTGTGCTCATTGCGGGCTTTCAGTCACCCTCACCCCTCTTGAGACCTAGTCTTGACCACCGCGATCGCTACCCTGATTGGTCTGGCTTGTCCAGAGGTTACCCTGTTCCAAGAAACTAGGCTGGCGTTCTGAACCTCTGCCCCTCCAGGACAGAATTCAGAAATCCATCTTAACAGTGAGCATGAGTAGTTAGCTGAACAGAGTGGTTTTGAAGGTTTTGCGAAAGGTGAGAAGGAGGGTTCCATAACTTCTGAGTTATGTGGGGGAAGCCTAGACCTCCGGCGTTAGCTCTTTTGATGAATCGGACTTGCAGTTGGTTGGCATGGTGACTTCTTTTGGGACGGGTAGAAGTGACTCTGTTGATTGTTTCAGTTAGATAGGATGGTGCTGTGTGACTCATGCATTTGTGCATGATGGTTAGGATTTTGAAGTTGACACGTTCCTTAACGGGTAGCCAGTGAGCAACTCGCCTGGCTTGAGTGATGTGTACTCTTTTGGGAATGTTCTACACTATTTGGAGCCTGTTGAGATTGAAGGCGATGGAAAGGCAGTTTTGGGGGGTTAGGAAAGGTTTAATGGCATTTAGGAGTTTGGTGGTGTGGGCCGAGGCTGAGGCAATGGCGCTGGCCTGTCGTGTCATAGAGAGGGTCGAGTCAAGGTAGACTCCAGGGTTTTTACAGAGGTGGAGACAGGGATGTTGGTATTTTCGATAGTGAAATTGTCATACTTTTTGTTAAGTTTAGGCAAGATTTCTTTGGTACCAAGGAGTATGATCTCGGTTTTGCCCCGTTAAGGCAGAGACCATTGATTGCCATCCAAGTTTGGATGGTGGAGTAAATTTGGAGGAGGGCTGTTGCGTCTTGGTCGTAGTCACCATAGAGGGGGAGCAGTACTTGTGTGTCGTCGGCATAGTTTGTGTATGTTATGCAGAGCGAGTCCAGTAAGTCAAACAGTGGCTCGTTAAATAGGTTTTGGAGGATGGGGGCAGTGCATGATCCTTGGGGCACTCCGCAATGAATGGGGTCAGGCCTGCGTTGGCCTGGTCAGAGTAGACCTTCATGGCTCTACTTTCTAAGAAGGATGTTATCCAGGAGGTTGCTTCTTTAGAGAAGTGGGCTGCGTTGGAGAGGTGGGAAGTCAGGATGTTGTGATCTACAAGCTCAAACGCGGCCGAGAGATCTAGGAGGAGCAGAAGGGCTGGTTTGCCCTTGTCCATGATGTTGGAGATTTGGGTTTTGAGATCTAGTAGGGTGGTTTCTGTGCCGTGACCTTTACGGAAGCCTGATTGTCTATTACCCAAGATGGCGTTGGATTCCAGATAGTGTTGGATTTGGGTGTGGGCGGCTTTGCCAAGAATCTTGAGGAGGAATGGGACTGTGGTGATGGGGCGGTAGTTGTTGGGGCATGTGGGATCAAGGGAGGGTGTCTTTATAAGAGGGCAGATCCAGGCTTCTTTTAGGCTTTGAGGAACAATTCCTGAGGAAAAGGAGGCATTGATGAACGCAGTGATAATAGGGGTTAGAGTGTTGGCGCACTCTTTGATGACAGTAGGTGGGCAGAATAACAATCTATGGATACAGATTCCAACATTCTTATAAATATCCTTACCTATCAGACTCTTTTACATTTCCCAGGACTCACCAGAAAAACTCTGAAGTCAAATGTCTTTCTGTCCTGAAGAACTCTAGGCCTGTTAAACAACATATATGCCCATGTAGCCAAAACCGTTGGTTGACAGTTCTGTTTCATTTCCTTGTTTCTGTTTACATATACGATTTGTTTTGCTGATTTTGTTGAGGTTCTACATCTATTCAGAACTAATGTGTGTAAACCCTGGGTCCGGGGATTGAGGAGAGGCGCCCCGCAAGGGAAGTTGCACCGGAGTTCCCGAAATAAAAGAAAAAAGAAAATCGGATCCCTGGTGCGAGAGCAGCACCGGGGACCATGATAGATACAATGCAGTAAAGGACCCTCACGGGTGCCGAGGCGTGGGTCCCTTTACTCTAAATAAATAAAAAAGGACTGCTGACGGTACGAGCGGAGCACCTGATATAACGGTTAAACCCTTCAACAGATTGAGTGGTGCTCCTCTCATCACCGGTAACCTTTGCAGCCCAGGCTTCTATGCTGGCACTCCCCGAATTAGGGGAGCGCTGTGGACAGCGTGTTGCTGGCCCCCAGGTGGCCACCAATTGCTGGGCCCGGGGCCCATATTGAAGTACCGGCATTCCCCACAGCTGGGGCACACCCAATGCGTTTTTTGCCCCCCGGGGCTGAATATACAGAAAGGGTCCACCCGCTGCCAGGTGTCCCACCTGGACTCCCTTGGCCACACCTGGCAGACGTGGCCCAGGTGAAGTGGAGTTGTAGGGGGCTGCTAGCCACGCTTCATCTAGGTGCTGGGCTGCTGCTTCCTACGCAGCCCAGCCCAAACAAATACTTTTGCGGTCCAAGAGCCACCACTGAAGAGCGCAGGAAGAAAGAAAACCCCAAGAGCAGCAGCAAGGACCTTGAGACAAGCCTGGCCAGTTTGTCTTGCAAATAAGGTCCTTTCTAAATATATTTTAATACAGTGCACTGTATAGGCTTTGTATATACTTTAAAGAGACTTTCATATTTTTTAAGGACTCTATATTTTTGTATTTTATTTTTCTTAGTTACACAGCTGCTAGGTTTAAGGTAATTTGTATATAGTTTCTTGTAAAACCCTGCTGGTGTACCGGGAACGTATATAAGTAAGCTTTTAACAACTAAAGAACTGCACACCAACATTCCTTTGTCTGAGTTTCCTTTTGATCTCCAGTTACTCTGACCTTGTGTTACTCCTAATGGGTATTTGGGACTTTGTCTTACTCCTTAGGGGTATTTGGGAACCTGTATGCCCTAACCGCCTGATCTTCCCTACCCTTATCACCTTCCTAGCGAGGTACACCAGGGTGATCTTGAACCCAGGAGAGCGGGGTTTGCCCAGCGCTGCGCCCCATCATCTTGCGGCGCCCAGTGTAGATGCCATCATGGCTACGCCTGTAAACACCCCTATCTTACCAGAGCCTAGAGCGTGTGTCAGTGCTACACCAGAGGATGGAGACGTCAAACTTGTTGCTTCCTTCACGGCTGATGCTTTGAAGGACGTGTTACATGAGGCCATCGCAACACCATCTAAGCATGGCCCCTATGTCTGCCTGAGACCCTTCAAAGGGGAGAAACCAACCCCGAGGGGTGAAGACGAATACCAATTTTGGGCAGACCACACCAACCAGCTGTTACGTGTCTGGAGAGCTACAAAACAGGAGAAGAGTCGTCGCGTCATTGAGAGTCTGGGCGGTCCTGCATTCATCCAAGCGCTCCGTGCCACACATCCAGACCCCACAGCAAAGGACATCATGTACATGCTAGATTGAGTGTTTGGAGCCACCAAGTCCAATGAGGAGCTGATGTTGAAGTACTATGCCACCCGATTCCAACAGGGTGAGAGTCTCTCTGAATATCTGGCAAGAACGAGACAATTCTTCAGGTGACTTTGCAACGGAAGGGGATTGAGCTGTACAGCTTGAACCGGGTCATGCTGCAACAGGTCATGTGCAGAGCTATATCTCTGCCACTGTTACTTCTGCAGCTATGACTCAGAGAACGAAACCACCCCCCTTTGATGAACTGGTCTAAGAGTTGAATACTCTGGAGGACACAGGGTACAGTTTACCAAGTCAACTGGTGTCTCCATATGCTGCTTTCGGAGTATGATCTGAGACATCAAGTGGAGGAGTCATGCCAAATAATCCAGGCGATGCAGCTGCAGAGGGTGCAAGCCAGGCCACCGCCTGTAATGACATCCAGGCCACCAGAGGGCAGAAGAGGCTCTGCACCACCATCCCAAGAGAGAGAACTAATGGCGTACCGCACAACTCCAGCCTTGGCAGTTCTGCCACAAGTATGTACAGGAGGGGCACACCTTCTGTATGTGCACAAACCCACCAGATTACATCCAAGTCGCGACAAGGTTGCAGGCCTTGAATACTCCAACAAACGTGATGGTGGGAAATGCCAGAGAGGACCTGGAAGTGGAGCACCTGAGTCCTCAATACTACAGCGCTCTGACCGATTAGAGGCGACAACTAACAAGTCTGCACCACCAGACAGGTCCAAGGATGCAGTTGCACCACCGCTTGGCAAGTCATCTGGGAACCTGCATCCACCCAGACCAAATAATTCACCGAGAGGAAGATCACCTGTAGTCAAACTACCAGCAAGTGTAGCACCGAAACATCATTGGCAATACCTGATGGACTGGTGGTCCAGCCATTGTGACAATTCGCTGGTCGATGGGCGCACACGCGCTTCTAGATCGCGTCTCACAGGTGACCATCGTTTATGACCCATTCTTCAGAAAACACCTGGCGCAAATATTTGGGGTACATCCGGGTCAGACTACAGTTTCCAAGTGATGTAGCTGGAGTCAGCGCTCCTATTGACAGCCTGGGCTCTGTTCTGCAGCAGTCGGGGTGAAGATCCCGCAACACTGGTGGTGAATGGAACCAATTCCTTGATGTTCGACGCACTAGTGGCATTATGTAGGGAGATGGCTGGACCACGCTATGCGAGCACGTTATCCAAGCACCCCATGTGCCAACAGGCGTACTTGCATAGGGAGATCCGGTCCAGAGCTCCACCTGATGGGCCCATTGGAGATGTTCGCACCACCCTATTCGGACAGATCACAATCCCACCAGATGCCACTGTGATGGTTACTGGCAGAGTGTGCCTGTTAACGTGGAGCAATGACCAAGACGTCTGGTGATGGAGGCACCAGAATGTGGAGTGTTCCCAGGTGGTTTACTGGTACAGCGGACCCTGGTGTCAATGGAGGCAACGGACCCGAGGACCATCAAGGTACCGGTCATTAATGTGATCAATAGAGCCATCTGTGTACCAGGATGCAGCATCATCGCACAGTTACACCTGACCGGATCTGTAACCCCAGCGAGTGTCACCACCAGCTCATCCGAGACAGCGTTGCATCAGAAGACCTTGGACTTTGGAGACTCACCGATCTCGGAGAGGGACAAGGACCACCTGAAGGAGCAGCTTGCCCTGCGCCAAGGCATTTTCCACAAGCCCAAGGGACATTAGAAAGACCCATGGAGTTGAACATCGGATCCGGGTGTCTGATGGCACTCCCTTGAGGAAGAGGTCAAAACGCCAGGCCCCAGGAGTCTTGGAGGATGTACACCACCATCTGGATGGTCTTCTGCAGGTAGGGATTATCCAGGGGTCCAGGACCCCCAAGGCTTCTCCCATTGTCGTCACCGGGAAGAAAAATGGGGATGCCTGGATGTGCTTCGACTACTGTCGACTCAACAGCAGCACTATTCCGGACCAGTACACCACGCACCAGGTGGACAAAGTACTGGACTGCCTGATTGGGAGTAAGTGGTTTTCGGTCCTAGACTTGCAGAGTGGCTACTACCAGATCCCAATGCATCTGGTGGATCGTGACAAGACAGCTTTCATCGGTCCCTTGGGATTTTACAAGTGCGTCAGGGTGCCTCAGGGGATGTCCAGTGCACCAGCGACTTTCCAGCGCCTTATGGAAAAGACCGTCAGCGACACTGGCTGACATTGTGTTTGGGAGGACACTTGAAGAACACAACAGGAGGCTTATGAAGGTGTTGGATCACCTGTGGGAGCAAGGACTAAAAGGTCAGTGTGGACAAGTGCCAGTTTTGCTGGACAAGTGTCAAGTACATCGGGCACATCATCTCCGATGATGGCATTGCCGTGGATCCAGCAAAGATGGATGCCCTCATCACCTGGCCAAAACCTCAAACCCTCAAGCATTTACAGTTTCTCCTGGGATTCTGTAATTACTAGAGGATATTTGTGGTGGGATACGCCAACATCAGATGACTATTTGACCTCACCAAAAGGGTGCCGGAAGAACACTGCCAACTCTGCAGACAATCTATATCACCCACGGGAGCCCTTTGGTGAATGGTGGACTGACCCCAATGCCAGCAGGCCTTCGAGGAGCTGAAGCAGACTCTCGCCACAGCACCAGTTCTGGCCTACGCAGATCCACAGTTACCTTACATCCTGCTTGTGGATGCAAGTCTGGAGGGATTGGGTGCTGTTCTCTACCAGGAGACCAACAGTGAGACAAGACTGGTCGCTTTTGCCAGCCAGGGCCTGCATGCGGCAGAGAAGAATTATACAGTCCACAAGTTGGAATTTGTGGCATTCAAATGGGCCATTACAGAGAAGTTCCAGGATTACCGCTACAGTGCCACCTTTACGGTGAGGACAGACAACATCCTTACATATGTGTTGTAGTCGGCAAAGATGGATGCTTCCAGACGCCGTTGGCTCATGGTACTTTCTACATACAACTTCAGTCTACAATATAGACCTGGGCACACTAACATCAATGCTATTGCCCTCTCACAGAGGCCTCCTGCTCATCCAGATGATACAGCTGGATCCACCTCGTGGAAGGAGTTGTTTTCGTCATCAAAGCTATCTGCCAAGCTATGAGTCAGCAGGAGCCAGACAGAGCCAGGAGCGTGGATTGCTTGGGATCCTCAGCTGAGGTGGTACCCGCCATCCGGGGGAGAGCGGGCGGCCGTGTCCCCTCTGCCCTCCTAATTCTACCAGTGGAGTCACCCAGTGACTCGGGCCGACGCGGGAGCGCGGCTGGGCCCTCCCTTTCTTCCTCTCTTCCGTATCTCAGACTCACGGCGCTGGTCGCGAGGAGCCAGCGCCACAGGCACACAGCGTCTGTGGGGGCCCACTCTGGACACCTTGAAGGAGGCCTGCTGCCGCTCCCAAGGAGAGGCTGTGATACCACGGTCCATGAGGAGACCACCCTCCCACCCAGCAGTCTCCCTGGCAGGCTGGGGCCGACGCGGGAGCGTGCCCGGGCCTTCCCCCTCCCCCCACATATACACCATAACGGGGGCCACCTGAAGAATTCACCTCATCAGCGCGGCGATCGTTGGGCCCTGGCCCTGCACTTCAAGGCTACACCAGAAATCAGAGGTATGAGGACAGGCATGGGTGCCAAGCTGGCCAATCTTATGGCCAAGGTCTCCACATTAGAAGACCGGATGGAGGGAGTGGAGAATAACCAGATATGAACGGACCTCCTCGAAACACAGATGGGAACAAGGTTTAGGGAGCTTCAGCGCCGTGAGGAGGATCTCCGACTCAAGGTTGACGACATGGAAAATCACGAAAGGAGAAACAACTTGAGGGTCTTCGGCCTGGCAGAGTCAGAGGGGGAGACCCCAGTGGGCCTGGAGGGTAAAGTTCAGGATATTATCAGGATTGTCCTGGGGTCTGACTCCGGAGAGACGCTCCTGCTTGACAGGGTCCATCGGACGGGTGGGGGCGCAAGGGGCCCACGCTCGGTGTTGGCGAGGTTCCACTATTACAAAGACAAAGCCAGACATTTGGATAGGGCGAAGTCCCTGAGAGACATACAGTATGCAAATTCCAGGGTGACAATTTACCAGGACCTCTCAGCCCTTACACTCCAGATGAGGAAAAAATGTGGCATTATCACTAGATGCCTGCAGGAGAAGGGGGTCCGATATCGCTGGGGGCACCCATTCTATCCAGCCTTTGAATGGCAGGGCCAAAGGTACCAGCTGGTTACGGAGGAGGACATTCGGAGAGCTGCGGAGGACCTGACGGGGGTCCTCCCGGGAACATCCAGAGACTACGGTGGAGATGATCGGGATCTCAGCCTGATCCCACCCAAGGGAAGCTTAAAGTGAAGGGTATGTGGAAATTCCAGAAAACCAAACATCCCCAAGGGGACCGGGGAGGCCCCACATGAACACACTGGAAGCGCCAAGTGTTCCATCATCGACCTGAAGTCACGCATATAATTCCTCAGGGGGCCTTAAAGACCAGAGGGAAAAATGCATGTTGCCCCACGCTCTTACTGTGGTTGTTGGGTTTATTGTTTAAAGGTTGTTATTCAAAGTTGCAGAGTGGCCGGTGGAGAGGTATATAGGAGAGCTCTAGAAAACCAGACACCTTCCAGCAGATCTTGATGGTCCCATGGGAATACACCGGATGGGTCTAATGCTTAACCATTGTGTTAATAGTTGGTGCACACCACTCACTGGGGACCCCACTGACCTGGGGGGAAAAGTGCATGCTAGTCTATGTTCTGACCGTGGTCGGTGGGCTTTTTGTTCAGAGAATATGATTCAAATTTGTAGAGTTGAATGGCGAGAGACTTGCTTAATGGTAAATTGCATGGTCCCCCTGGTTTCAATTTTAAGAGGGGCGGTGGCCCTCAGACCCGTCCCGAGTGACATCCGCCGGGAAGTCCTGCACCTTGGAGGACAGGGCCACATTTCATGGGCATGGGGGAGAGGACAGGGGAAAGGGGGCCCTTTTTCAGGACCCTGAGGCTGGCTGAAAAAGGGGAACTACTTTTGTTTGTTGGGGGCGGGGAACGTCCCACATTATTACATTTCCCGGGGACAGGGTAGCAAGCCTGGTGGTTCGTTGCTAGTTCCAACTCTAGTTGGGGCGATGGCAACGAACGCCTTACAAATGGGTAAGGAAAATAGGGGGCGGGTGAGGGTCTGGGTCAGGGGCAATGGGAACATCATGTCATGGATCTATGGGTTGTATATAGGGATCGACCAAGGGAGACACACTGGAATCTTCATGGCTCTGGTTAGCGACGATCATGGTTGAAGGCCGGATTGGTACGCTTAACGTCAAGGGCCTAAACTCGCAGAACAAGCGCTCCCTCACAAGCAACATGTTTCGCAAACAAAAACTGCAAGTCCTCTTTTTGCAAGAAACACACTATAGGAGGAGAGCTGAGTCGGCAATCAAAGGGAGGAAGATAGGCGGGAACTTTTGGGCCTCGCACAAATACTCTAAAAAAGAGGGGGTTGGCATCCTCCTTGGAAAATCAATGCACCTCACTGAGGTAGAGACTAAAAGGGGTTTTGGGGGCCGATTTCTAGGAATCAAGGGATTCTCCTGGGGAATGCGGATCACATTGGCCACTCTATATGCACCCGATGTAGGACAGGTCAAATTCATCCGCAGGGTACTGGAGGTCATGGACGAATGGGCAGAGGGGGCAATGATCCTGGCTGGTTAACCTTATCATGGATCCCCAATTGGATTGGTGGTTGGCAAAGGGGGCCAGGGCAAGGGAACCCACAAAGGACAACCTCACCTTGAGGGATCTCCTACAGGACCACTACTGGGTAGATGTCTGGCGAACGTTTCACCAAACCCCTGGGAGGTACACATTTTTCTCCCCCTACACCAAACATACACAAGAATCGATTTACTACTAATCTCAGAGGAGGGAGGTGGGGAGATAGGAAGTTCATCGGTCAAATCGATCACATGGTCAGATCATGAACTCCTAGTAACGGACCGGAGGCTCCAGGGCACCCCGAGATCACATAGGTGGCGGTGTAATGACACCCTCCTGAGAGACCAGGTCTTTAAGGAATTCCTACAGAAAGAAATGGAAGCCTATTTTGTAACGAATGACACGGGTGAGATACCAGTGGTCGCAGTTTGGGAGGCGGCAAAGGCTACGTTCCGGGGCCTTCTCATTGCCGAAGGTGCTAGGAGGAAACGGGAGAGGGCGCTGATCGAGACCAAACTCCGGGGGGAACTACGGAACATGAGAATCCAGCTCACGAAGGTGGACGTAGACTGGGAAACCCTCCTGGGCGCAATGAGGGATAAAAGGCAAGCCCTAAATACAGTTTTAATTGGTGAAGTGGTTAAGAAAATGAGATACACCAAGCAGAGATACTATGAGAAGGGAGACAAAGTCGGGAACCTGCTGGCACATAGACTGAGGGGTAACAGAGTGGACAGATGGGTTGAAGGCATCATGAATGAGGTAGGTAACATCCAAATTAAAACGGGACGTATAGTGGAGTCCTTTTCGGGGTTTTATAAGGAACTTTACGCGAAACAGGAGGGTGTTTCCAAGGAGGCAGTTCAAAAATATCTTGAGGCTCACCCCCTGCCCAGGCTCACGGAACCTGAGCGTGAGGCCTTATAAAGGGACATATCAGAGGAGGAGGTGGAGGGGGCTATCAAGCGACTTAAGGTGGGTAAGGCCCCAGGGGGGATGGTTTCACGGCCGACTTCTTCAAACAGTACCAATCAGTCATAATACAACCATTGGCCAAGTTATTTAACCAAATTAGGTCCTTTGACACCATTCCACCGACTTTCATGCAGGCCATGATTACGGTAATACCGAAGCCTGGTAAAGACCTGACGGAGTGTGGCTCCTATAGACCCATTTCACTTTTGAATGTCGATGCAAAGATCTTTGCTAGGATCCTAGCTACACGTCTCGAAAAGTGCTTACCCCGACTGGTCCACCCGGATCAGGTAGGCTTTGTGCTCAACAGGCAGGGGGCGGACAGTATGCGTAAAACCATTCACATACTTAGTTCAAGGGTGGTTAGAACGGAGGGCGCCCTTCTCCTGTCCTTGGACGCAGAGAAGGCGTTTGATAGGGTAGTTTGGCCATTCATGGAGGGGGTTCTCTCGTCCCTGGGGATGGGGCCAAAGTGGCGTGGGTGGATTTCTGCCCTCTACTTGGGCCCCTCTGCAAAATCTGGCCTGTCATGGATGGCTCGCCTCAACTCAATCAAAATGGTGATTCTCCCCAAATGTTTGTGTTTGTTCCAGATACTACTGACCTCGGTACCCAGGCCCTTCCTCCTTGAGATTAGATGGGCCCTCCTGCGCTACCTCTGGGCAGGAAAATCCCACAGAATTTCCTATGATGTCCTAACAAGACGCAAGGTTGAGAAGGGGGGGGTTAATTTCCCAGATCTAGAGACATACTATAAAGCTTCCCAATAGCGAATCCTGGTAGACCACTTGGTGAAGGGCCCAAAGAAACAGTGGGTAACAATGGATAATGAGCTTTTTGCCCCGGTTACGCTTGATGAATGGCTGTGGGTTCCTAAAACACGTATCCCAAGGCGGATCTTGAACCACCCGGTCCTGGGGGTATTATGGACCATATGGAAAGAGGGGGTTTACCTTAGATGACACACAACATGGCCCTCTCCCCTGAGCTGTATCTGGGCTCCACCACTCATGGATGGGATCGATGAGCCCTTGGCCTTCCAGCAGTGGTACGAGGCGGACAGCTGTGGACAGATGGAGTATTCATCTCCCTGGGTGATTTGAGGGAGGCCATGGGTTCAGGTGACCTCTCCCCTTTTCGATATCTCCAGCTGAAAGGGGTCCTAAAGGATAACAAATGGGGGGATACACTTAGGAGGGACCTAACAGATTTTGAAAAATTCCTGATCACACACAAGGGAACCAGAGGGGTGATCTCCAGGCTATATACCCTTTTGCTGTTGTCCACCCCACGGGGACCCCCCCCCCGCCCAGGTGCAATGGGCTAGGGACCTTGGTGTTCCCATCACTGACACGAGATGGACCAAAATGTGCAGGCAAGCCAATCGCTCAACAGCGGCTCCTCAATACCTCCATCAGGCCCTGAAACTAATTCATAGATGGAATTACCCCCCACAAAGGCTTGCTAAGATGTGCAAAGGATACGACCCGCACTGTTGGAAATGCCATACTGAAAGGGGCGATTATGTACATATGTGGTGGAAGTGCCAAGTGGCGCAGACTTACTGGAGTGAGGTCCTGTCCTGGATAAAGGAGGTAGACGGAATCGAAAGGACCCTATCCCCCTGGTTATTGTTGTTTGGCATTGGGGAGGGGGGAGGCCCGAAGGTAACCCACGACCACATGTTACAGGTCATGTTGCTGGCCGCTAGAAGTTGTTGGGCGCAGAAATGGAAGGCCGCCCACCCCCTGGAGAAAGAGAGTGGGTCACCAAACTCTGGGCCATATGCGACATGGAATTTCTGACCCACCTAATTGATGAATCCAAAACCAACATCGAGGGTTTATGGCTCCCTTTCTTTGGTAAATATGGGAGAACTGGTTGAGGTTGAGGACATATCCACGAACAGTGCACTGGACTTGAAATTGACCCTGAGGTGCCCTGCCCGGTGGAGTTGTGGGGCCGGAGAGTGGGCCCGGCGCCTTGAGCACTTGTTTAATGTTTACCCTTTGTTTGTGTAGTGCCATAACACATTGTGTTGGACCTTGGTTGGATTCGTAATATTTTTCATCCATGACGGGTTGAGGGTGGCAAGGGAAGAACGGTTGTGATTGTTTTCTCAGATTATCATTGAGCTTATATTCTTGTTGGACCAATGTCATTACCTAAAACATCAATAAAATCTCATTTAAAAAAAATATATACTGGGAGAACTCCCTACACCCCTTTCAAGCGGGGGCAGTGTTCAGTTGAGGGGGAGGCAGATTGCAGTGGTGTGGGAGAGGGCTGAGGTGCAGAGCTAGGTGCCAAATAATGTGGGGGACCTCAATATAATATGTTGGCTGCTTTGCATAAAAACAAAGGGTATTTTGAGAACGTAAGAATGACTACCAATTTATCAAACATGTTTTTGATAATTCAAATGTGCATTGCTCCTGAGCATGCAATGCACACTTGGTATGATGCTCATTTTATCTGTCGGAATATGAATGAGACATATATAAAGCTTTGGACAGTTTCATTATTTGAGTTTGGGCTGTACTGGTGAGCAAAGGACAACTTCAGATGCATTTTGTGAAGTTGTTGCCTATTGCTGCTCGCATTGAGACTCCAAACGCACAGTGTTTAGGAGACTCGCGGCAGAGCGCTTCCTCAGCTTGGGGAGTTTACGCAGAACAGCACTCCAGCAAGGTCATTTTTGCCAGAGCACAGCTCAGACTTGTTATGGACCAATTCCTTCCCTGGGCAAAGGTTACGATGTAGAAGATAAACAAATGCCGGGTTCCACCCCCCCAAACTATGCAGCAATTCAAAAGATGAAAAACCAGTAGAGAAAATGTATCCCCTACTGTGATGTCATAGTTGTCTATTAGGAATGTCACAATCCTGTCATGACTCAAAGAAAGAAGATAGAGCATTCAGAAAGGAAAACAGTTGCTTGTGTCTTTGTAACCCAAGGCCCAAATGGGGCCTTTAAAAAGGGGGTTAAGTAGAAGTATATAAATAAATATATATAAAGAAACCACAAGACACAAAGGGGTTTTAAAAGACACTTTTATTTATGTTGAAATGTGTTTGTGTTAGACAGTGGACTTACCCGACTGTACCATGTTCCCCCACCATGGGGGACACATGGAATCTTGAGGAGGATGAAGGACAATGGGCAGGCCTCCCCTGCCAAGAGACAGAGGCATGGTCTGGACTGGAAAAAACGTTAGAAGGTGACAGTTAGAAGAAGGGGAAGCAAAAGGAAAGAAGCAAAAGAATATACCCTGAGGAAAGTAGAAAGGAAAGAAAAGAAGAGCTGCAGTCCCTGGGGGGTTGCTGCCTCAAAGGCCCCCAAGGGCATTTTTTTATGAGCCTGGCTTCGCCTGCCATCTGCAGCCCAGCAGGAAGTTAAGCCTCAGGCCACATGTGCGGGCTGGGGAAAGACTAGCAAACGGGGGCGTGTGTGCAGGGTGGTCCACAGGCCACGAGCGTAGCCTGGGAGGCAGTGGCCCGCCCAGCGGCCAACCCGGGTGGGCCAGAAGGAAAGAAAGTCTGGGGCCATGTGTGTGGTGTGGCCCAGGTGAAGTTGATGATGCACCAGTCCAGGGCCACACGTGGTGGCGGCCCGTGGCGTGATGGCTACGGGCAGGCCCGGAAGTGTGAGAAGGCCCGGATGAAGATCATGGCCATACTGCGGGAAGCCCGCCCGCCCCATGGTCAGACAAGACGAGAGGTGAATATGAACACCCCAACGGCTCATGTGAGATCGCCAGCACTGCCAGGGGGGCTGCGTGCAATCCACTCTCCCTGGGGCCAGGCAGGGAAAGCAGAGCAAGCAGAACTTACCGGAAGCACCGGCCGCAACACCCTATGCGGCCGGGGCTCAATGCAGGATGCGTTGGCTGGGCGCGCTGACCCTGCAGGGTCCAAGGAGGACTTTCCCTGCCTGGGGTTCGCACCGTCACAGAGGTACCGAAAACATTAACCGCTGAGCTGCCAGCAGGCAGCATGGGCTCATAGGCCCTAACAAACATTTAGGGCTGCCAGAGCCCCATGAATATGAAACAGCCACCATGGAGGAAAATTAAACAATGAGCTTCTGAGGCCTTGCAGCACCACCACAGAGGAAAATTAAAGGGCGTATAAAGCCCTAAAGGGAAAACCATCATCACAGGGCAGCTCTGGGTTCCAACAGCCCATGTGTGAATACTGGGGTTCCTAAAAGCCCCATAAGCAGAGTACGGGCTCCCAAAGCCCAACGAGGCAGTATGGGCTCCTAAAGCCCCATGAAGCACGTGTCCCATGATAAGCCACCCACGGCAGAGTGGGAGTTTCAAGTTGGGAATGTTTGATTCACCACAGCAAGCAGGCCACAGATGAACAAAGGCACTGTTTTTACTTGTTACTTTAATGACTCCTTTAGACTCACCGGTGAGGACTTGACTGATAGGTGCAGATTCAAGCTGCTCACATTATAGAACTGGTGGGGGTGAGAGGGGTATGTGGGTAAAGTGGGAGGTTGAGAAGCAAGGCTTAGAGAGAGGTGAGAAACCTGCCAAAGGCGCTTATGCAGAGGGGTTTATGTCATGGGTATCCTTTACCATATTTATGGCAGTTCTAAACACAGGGTGGGAACATGAATTGAAGCATGGAAGTAACTGAGGGTGTTGGAGATGTTTGACAAATGAATTATTAAAAATATAATAGCCTGTCATGGCACCAAAACTCCCCTCCGGGTTACTGTGCCTTATTAACATCCGCAACTCAGAATTGTGGTCCATCTCCTGAATTAATAACCTTTATTTTACAGGTTGCTTCGCACCCCACCAGAGCATCTGGTATGGGATGTTGAGGTAGCATACATGGGAACTGTCTCTGCTCCGGGGAATGAAAGGGTACACCCTTGCCTGTACCAGGGCCGGAAAACCAGGTCATGTCAGTGGGGTCCGTTCCAGGGCCGGAGTAGTTATAATACTATGCCCACCCGGCCGGGGAAAGGAAAAAAAAATAGGGGCTATATCTTGAAAGCCATGCACCACCGATTTCCTTTTTTTTTTTTTTACTGAACGTCCCTCAGCTTTCAAGCCCTTCTGAAGTTAATTGCACACAACTCTCCCCTAATTCGGGCACTCACATAAGCTGTGCCACAGCCAGCATTCACCCCTTAGACTCCTTATCCACACACCCCGCCAAGCTCTTCGCTTGGCTGACAATCAAAGCCAGGATTACTTAAAACTCACACCAAACCCGACAATCCCTCTCCCCATCAAAGCCATAATCACCCCCACGATGCCTTCTTTTTACATGACGCATCTGACAGGAGTCCCGGGGGCGGGGGGCACGGAACACGTTTCCCCTGGGTATATTTGGGCGCTGCATGGATAGCCAGCGACCCTCAGCAGAGGACAAAGTGCACTGCACGCTATACATAGGAGGCCGGCGAGGGTCCAGTAACAGTGGTTCGATGCCTAATGTGTTGCCTGGACCTTCGCCGGCACCACTCCTGCTGGCGGCCTCTTGGCAAGCCTCAGCAACACAGAGGAGGAAGGAAACACTGGCACCTATGGCCCAGTTGGTAAAAAAGTGTGTGTGAGGCTTTCTTACCTGCTCAGTGCGGTGCTTCGTCTTCCTGGGAGTTTCGGCGCTTGCCTGTTCATTTGCGGTGTTAGCTCCACCCATCGCTAGTGGGCGGCGTGCCGCTTGGTGTTGGCCCTGCTTCTCCGTGTTGGATCCTCCATTCAGTGCGGGGCATTTATCTCCCAGGGTGCTTTCTCTGGTCAGTCAGGTTTCAGCCTGTTGGGCTTTTCACAGGTTTTCCTGATGTGGGATGTGGTGCGCGTTGTCACCGGCAGGGGGCAGCAGGCATTTTCAGCCCATGTCAGTACTCCCACCTGTTTGTCAGGTTCTATACTAAGTGACCTTTTCACAATGGACCTCGGGAGAATTGACCTAATTTAGAAGGTCAATTAGGACATATATGCAGGGGGAACCCCCCCCGCAACCTCCCACCCGATCAACAACAAAAAAAACAAAAAAACGCATTTCCCCACCCAATCCCCTTATATTATTTATAATCCAATACATATATAAAATAACTAAAATAATATAAAGGTCAATTGTGCAGAAGCTCAATAAGGACCACTATAAGTAGGTCAATTGTGCAAAAGGTCAATTGTAAAAGGTCAATTTGGTTAATACCATTTGTCAGACTACTGGTTTTGGTTTGAGGAGTTTATTTTGGTAGTTCTTATTAGTAGTAGTTAGTTTATCTATTAAGTTGGTTTCTATAATCCAAAGATTTTTTGGTGTGTTAAAAAAAGTTATTTGTTGTAGATATATTTCCACTAATTATTTTGGGGCTTGGCGTTATACACCCCTTCCCCCACCCTGTCAGCTTAACTATGTCGCTGTTTTTTGTCATCAGAAGCTGCATGTGCACCTTCTGGTCTCGGGGGAGGGAGTGGTGGCTATCTGGGTCAAGCAGGTGTACAAGGGACAGTAGAGAGCATCCAGCAGGGGGTACAATGGTGGGTTTGGGGGGTCATGTTTAGTGTGAGATTGTATTGTGTTAGCTTGCGGATTTAAGAAAGGGGATGGTGTATGTTAGGACATATCAGTGACAGGTGAGCCGGGGTTGTGGGCAAGTTGAGCGTGGTGCTGGTTTCGCCCGTCCCAGCCAGTGAATGGGGGTGAGAAGTGCTGTCGTACGGTGGTTCAGGAGAGCTCAATAGTATGCGAGGTATGGGTGGGATGCTATCCCCCACAACAAAAGGTACCACGGGAGAGGGCTGGACGGTTCCCCTGAAGATGGCGCCAGGGCAACAGAGAGCACAGAGTAAGGTGGAGGAAGAAGGGCAAGTATAAAAAGGTTAAAGAATGCAGTGCCAGGTGAGGTTGGAGGATTAGAGAGGACACTGGGAAATGAGAGTTGCAGATCTCTTGGAGTTGTCGCACAAGGAGGAGAGGATTAAAAAGGGGTCAAACAGAGGAGTGGAAGGTGAGAGCTAGGGGCTGATGATCATAAAGAAAAGTGGATCATCAGTGATTATACATACGAGGGCTAGGATGGGAAATACCTGCAAGGTCTCTGGGCGTCTGCCTTATGGATGATGCAGCAAGACTTGAAGGTGATTTGTGCGTGCAGTGGGAGCAAGTGAAGGTTGATGAGGGCTTTTCTGATGTTTGTTTGTTTGTTTGTTTGTTTGTTTATTATTTGTATTGCGCAGGCATACCCTGAGGTAACAGTGCGCAGCAGGTACAGGAATATGCGAAGCTTAGTTGCACAATTTTAGGTTACGAACAGATAATTAAGTACACATCAAGTCGTAAAAAGCATATGTACTAAGGCATCTAACATCATAAGCAAGTTTACAGTAGCAAAATATACAAGTTTGATGGGAAGTCATTTCAGTTAGCACTGCATTAGTAAGCCTTCAATTTCAACCATAGGATAGTGTTGGTCCTGAAGTTATGATGTGGTCATATCTGCATTGACCCTCGATGAGGTATACAGCCATGTGCAGGATACTTCTAAGGGGTACAAGGGAGGACGGTGGAGGCCGTGTAATAGGATGTGCCCTGCGAATGGGGGTGGTGGGAGAGAGTTAGATCCAAATTTGCAGGAAGGATGCTGCGGATTGGTGGGAGCTATGTCTTGTGATGGGTGGGTGAGGAAGGAGAGGGGTTGGTAGAAGTATGCGGGGATAAGATAAAGAAAGGGGGGGTTCAGGTTATTGTTTTATGTGGAAGTGAAATTTGTAAGTAGTCCAAGGTAATGATAGTGGAGCGAGTGGTGGCAATCCTGGCTAAGGTTCAGGGGTCTAGAGAGAAGTACAGAAGAGTGCTTATAGCTGGGGCCAATGGGAGGTCTAGTAGACCGCAGTATCAATGGGTGGGTTTACATTTTGCACCAAGAGGTGGCTAAGTTATTGTGGTCGGCATAAGGAGGTTAAAAGGACGCTTTACAGAGGGGAGCAGAATTAGTACTGGTAAACATAAAAGTGGTCAGGAGCGGGGCACACATTGGCGGGACCGGATTTCAGGAAGGAACAGTGGAGCAGGTTCTGGAAATGTTGTTCAAAGGTGGTTATGGGGAAGAAGGGATAGTTTTTGGTTACACTTCCAGTAGGATGAGACAGCTGTTAGAGAGAAGGAGTTTCAGCTTATGGGAGCAGGAGAACTGGGTAGGTATAAGAAATATCAAGAGGTGGGGGTCTACGTGGGATAGGAAAAAGGTAGCAGGGGTGTAATTTGTTTCTCACAAGTTGTTTCTTTCCGCAGATCCGGTACAGTTGGAGACAGTGATAAGGATATACGAATATGTACCGGAAAGAAGCCGGTCAGAGAACGATGGAGGGTTTTGTAGTACACAAGGTGAGGAAGGAAAGATCGTGTCTGGGGATGTGAAGCATCGGACGGATGGGGAGGCTTCAAAGGTTACTGATGGGGGAAATTTGATGGAAGAGGAACAAGTGTGCCAGCGGCATTAGGATTGCAATTAGATCACAAATGACCCAGCTAAGGTTTCTGGGATGGCTCTTTTGAAAGAAGTTTATTTAGGAATCGATTATGTAAAGGATTGAGGGCAGGGGGCAAATAAGTTGGAGCTGGAGCCCCTTGAAAAATGTAGGGGGTGTATGGCAAAAAGGCGGCAGTGTAAAGATCAAGAAGTGGTTCTAGGCTTAATGTCGGAAGACTTTGGGGGTACGAGGGAGTTGCATTTTCAAAAGAAGGTGTGAAGAAGGGAACATGTTATGGGAGACAGGGTATGCATCTTTGGAGGGGGACAAAGACAATGAAATGGGAGAATGGGAGAAAAAACTCCCCCCAATCTCCTCGCGCCCCTGGCCTAGAGGATCGCGGCCCAGACACCCGCCACAAGATGAATTTGCCTATCTACCAGACGACCAAATACCTTGGTACAAGAACATACGGATGTGCCCACCAGCCTGCCCGCCAGCCTGCCCCACTCAAGCCGACATCTGCGGCATGGATGAACTCGACTAAGCCCTTCAACAATAAGGAAATACATTGTTAGAGATGCCATGACGACCTAGCCAACTGTCAGACCACCCGTGCAACCATGCACACTGGACACCCCCACACCAATCCACACGAAGAACATAGTCAGTGCTATGACGTAGGTGACGGACGCACCCACTGACGCGCATCTTTATTATTTTTCACATAGGTTCTCCGAAATGCAGAAACGCAAGACGCACAAAGCACTCGTTTACATGCTTGCTGACGCTTCTCCCGACCCTTGCATCATGATGAAAATACAACAAAGACATGATACAGCCTATGAAGCAATGTGACACCGCAATTTAAGTGCCGTGCATTATACATTCCCACCTATGAACCAGGCCCGAGTAGGCTGCAAGCAAGAGCCTCCATGAACATGGGGCGAGCAGGAGTACAATTGCTGACCCTGCAGAACGAGCCCAGTGAGAACTGACAGCCAAGGGAGCAATGTTGCAACTCATATGCTACCAGCCGACCAAGGTCGCACCTGTAAGCAAAACCAAGCACGCAGAGGCAAATACAACTTTAAATGTGCAGAATTCTCTCTCAACCACGGTCTCTCTTCACGTGACCAAGCCAAACCTGACAGGGTGCCAGACCCACGAGGGAGAAGGCGCTTGGGTCCCACGTTTGGGACACAGGCTGCAACAATGAAATGACCCAAAGGACACCTACAGCGATGGGAATGGTCTGCTCTCAGGCATATGAGCAAATCCACGCATTGTCTGCACGAACACATAGTTACATATTGTTGCAAATGACAGGTACACCGCGAGCTGGGAACAACGATGGTCCCAGGCTGGGGGGCTCGCGAGGGGACCAATCAGAACATGGGAGCACTCATCACTGACGCCACTAACATTAGCCAATCATTAGGGGTCTTTGTGTAACAATCTTCAAGTATCTAATAGAAGGGACAACCCAAGTGTACCACCTGACTAACCCTCAACCACTAACAACGTTCTCCATATGTATGCTATACTAACCCTACCACTGGAGGAACCAATCCAGAGTGGCGATAGGTTTTTTGCTAACTTTCCCAGGTGACGCAAGTAGCGCGTCATACTGAGGCAAAAAGGGGCCTGCGAGCCCCACGAATTTCGAGAGTCTGGACGGACGTGTACGATCCTAGACCCATCCCTGCCGTTGTTCAATAAACAGCAGAACCACCTTGCTTCTTGTGTGTGTCTCATAATCATTTTTGGGATACGCGGGAGGAGTTGGGGCCTCCCAGCCCGGAGGTCCGCGGAAGGTCCAGCCGAGCCCGGGAGAAACTCCCCGACAAGTTGGAGGCACTGCTGAGATCTGGTTACGATCTACCTTTTTATTTTATTTTTTTCCGAGTACTCTCGTTGCGAGGAAGCCCGGCGGCGCGGCCCCCTCTGCCGCTGCCCCCTTTTTTGAGGACTACAGGACCATCGCGGAACTGCGAGAAGACCAGACAGCGCAATCCGGATATTGGCCCTCGGGAGCCGGTTGAGAAGTATCCCGCCCGCGGTTGGCGAGTGTCCAGACGTGGTCCAGACGAGGGGAGGTGGCAAGCCGCTTGGAGGGGTGGACGCAGTCGAGCGGCCCCGCATCAAGAGAACTTGGTGAGTATGCCACACCCAACAACCAATGTGAAATTGTGAGGGAGGGGGGAGGAATGGAATAAGGGAGGTGGGAGGTGTTACCAAGGTGTGCGGCGAAGATTTGATAAATTAGTGTTGACAGTGTTGACAGTGAAGTGATTGGTAGCCGGACAAGTGCAAAGAGCAGTCCGCTACGCTACGAAGAAAGAGTAGGCGGAGCATGAAAACATCACGTGCGACCACTCGTAGACACTGATTGGCCTAGGTCGCGACCACCAGTAAGGGTGTGTGGGTGCGTGTGTGTGTGCGCGGTTTCCTACGAATTGGCGAATATTGTTCAATGAGTAGATGAGGATCCCTATTGGTGGAGCAGCAAAACTCGATAAATAGATGACATTTTCCTGTAGGCGGTAGCTAACTGGTTGCCTAAATACGGAAGATAATTGGCTGGTTAAGCCCTCCTGTTGAGGGGCGTATCACACGCGAGGCGACGCAGCGTGCGCAGTCTGATTATATTATTGGTTACCTTGTTCCAGGAGTGACAAGAGGACAGCTGTGGGGTTAATAGGGATAAATAGCAAAAAACTTATTTCGAACATTCAGAAGTATGAAAAGAACTTACCGTTAGTTTCGGAAGAGGTCGGTGACGTCACCCGTAGGGCTTTCATAGGATACCTCGACCACACGGCGTTGTTGAAGAGTGGTGTGGAAGAGAATAGTGATAAGGGGGAGAACACGGAGGTGAACGGCAACGATTAAATCGGGGCCAGGTGGAGAGGGGGACGTGACCGTGCACAGAGAACGGCGGCCACGACGAGTGAGGAAGGAGGAGGAGGGGTGAAGAAAAGTGGGACGGCTGTATGACCACATAAGCACGTCACACAGGGCACGCAGCCGCAGGGGGCTACGTGCGCCTTGGCCGTAGGGGGCCGTAACGCTTTCTTTTTAGCGGACGATCGCAAGTCCCCAAAACTACGGGGCCAGGTAAAACATCTGAAATTGTATAGAGTTTATTATTAGTAGGGTAACGACTACCATATCGAGGGGAGCTAACAACACAGTGCTACCATGTCACACGGGATAGGATCAGGAGGGTGGGGAAACACCCTCACTACCACGCTACAGCATATATGTAAAACACTGTCACCCCATAGGGAGAAACTGATTAAATACAGCATAGAATGGACACAGGGGACGGACAACAATATGACGACACCCTGGCCGCCTAACGGCAGTTTTGAACCATATGTCCAGCACTCACTACTGACCCATCTACACAACACATACAAGGGGAAGAGATTGAGGCACCACGTGGAGGTGTTTAACTTATGGAGGATGTTCCAGGGGTCCCGACCAGGACCGACCGGAATGTTCACTGTGGGCGAAACAAAGGAGGAGAAGAAGGTTAAGGAGGAAGAAGAGAATGGGGAAAAAGAGAGTGAAAGCACACAGTGCACGGGAAAAGGGCAAGAGGGAGGAGAAAAGCCTAGAAACGTAAATGAAACAGAAATAAAAAAGGAACAGGCCGACGACATGCCCTTAGCGAAAGTAGTGAAAAAAGAGGAAGGGGGGTTATATCCTATAACGGAACTACGAGAAGTGCTAAGGCAACAATTAAGGGCGGCTGAGGGGTACTCAAACCCAGCATACAGCCCCCATCATATACAGCTACAGGTGGCTACACGGGGGGGGGGGGGGCGACAAATGCGGTAGGGCCAACTTACACGAAGATACCCGCAAGGGAAGGGAAGAGTAGTGAAGAACAAATTGCAGCCATAGGACACGACGAGTGGGTAGCTGCGCAGGTGTTAATAAAATTGTGAGGGACATTAACAGGAGAAGAGAAGGAGGTAGTAAGAAAAATGAACGAGGACGATGAGAGTAAGAGCGAGATAAAAGGGGAAGGGGGGAAAAGGAAGGAAGGGGAGCTGTTACGAGAAGAGGAGGAGATTTTGGAGGAGCGATTGGTGGAGTTAAGGAATGAGCAAAACGCCCTAATCAAACAGCTTGAGAGGGAGGAAAGAGAGAGGAGGAGAGAAAGGAAAGAAAGTAAGAATGAGTTAGAAAAAATGAGGGAACGAACTGAAGAACGGAAGAGTGAAGCTGAAAGGGTGAAGGCGGCAGCAGAAAGGGTATCTCGAGCAGCACAGCGCGACAAGATAAGGGAGGAAGAAGAGAAAGAAAAGGAAATGGAAATATGGAAGAGGAAAATACTATCAGAAACCACAAAGAAATACGAGGAAGGGAGGGTAATAGAAAGCATATTAGAACGGGAAAGAGAGAGATGGGAAAGGAGGAGAGAGGAAGAAAGGATATTAGAAAAGATGAGTAGTGAAGTAATGGAGGAATTAAGAAAGAAAAGAGAGGAAATAGGTGGAGAAATAGTAAGAAAAAAAGAAGGGGAAAGAGGAGATAGGGGAGGGGAGAGTGGGATAAGGAAATATGTACGCAGGGACACAGAAGTAGCAACAACATCAGCACAAAGGGGAGCAATTAGTAAAGAAGAAGTGGGAGGAACCGATTTAATAGATTTAAAAACAGTGACGATTAGGGGAAAAAAGACAGATTGGGGGTTGTCGCTCCTGGATGATTTTTGCAGCGAGGAAGAAGGAATGGAGAGAGAAGGAAGAAGCGGGGTAAGGGAAAGCTTAGATAAATTGTACATCACCCGAACCAACAGGGAATCACCATGGGCTTGCAGAAGGAAGGAAGAACTGGGGGAAAGTGAGGAAGGAGAGCAAGGAATGGCGGGAAGGAAAACACATGCAGCCACACCCTCATCATCCCGCCCAACATATCCACCTACACCCGCACCGGCCCCTCACGACCACACACCCTACGCCGGCAGGCTTAGAGATCTCCCTGGACGCAGGCAGGAAGAACGAACACACACGCCCACATCAAATAAAGGAAATAATAAACGAAGGGGAAGAGATGAAGGGGAAACAGCTATGAGCGGGGGAAATATGGACATAACAGACGACGTAGACGACACAGAGGAGGGGTATACGGACTCAACACCGCGACACCAGGGGGGTCAGATGGGACACAACCTAATGCCACTTTTGGAGAGAGGAGGGGTTAGACCACAATACGTCCCTTGGAAGCATGCAGACAAAGAAAATATAAAGTGTAGACTCCCATCACTAAGTGGAGGAGCGGGGAAATGGATATATGAGATGTAAAAACACACTGCAGGACAGAAACTGGCAGTAGGAGACGTGAAGGGGCTACTAATATCAATATTAGGGGATGCAGCAGATGACATCTGGAAGAGAGCGGGCTTCCCCGGGGTCACAATAACGAACACATCACACGACGGGGCGCCATTTGCAAACTGCAGACATGCATTATGGCAAGCACTAAGGGTGCAATACCAAGACACCTCAGACATAGGAGCAATTACATCACGCAAGATGCGTGAGAACTAAGATCCTGTTGATTATATCCAGGAAATTCAAGAGAAGTGGCGTATGGAGACTAGAGAGCAGTGGGACAAGACACCGGCAATATTTTATCATATACTAATACAAGGGCTCCCGGAGGCAGTGCAGAAACAATTGAAGAAAGTAGTGGGGATGGAAGCAAAGGCTTGGCCGGAAATACAACTGACGATAGTACATCATTGTAGGACGTGGCAAGAAAAGATGAAACAAAAGGAAGAAGATAGAAAAGTGGAAGAGGCTAAATTAGTGCAGAAAAAACTGACTAAGTACACGATGGAAGGTGCACTAATAACTACACCTAGAACAATGACACCAAACCCCACGCAAGTAGTGGCCGCACAAGATCCCTCCCAAATACAATCACCACAAATCATAACACAACAGCTGCCACCACCCCCACCTTACACGGCTAACATGGGAGGAGGATACTTGACATCAGGAACTGGATATTATAATAGCAACAGGGGAAGGGGAGGGATGATGAGGGGGAGGGGATATGGCTATAATGCACAAAAGCAAGGGGGAGGATTCAGAAGCTTCTACCCCACTGGGCAACCAGTATACCATGATAATTCGGGAAGTTTCCCATGGCAGACCAGGGAACCACCTGTATGTTGGATTTGTGGAATGTTAGGACATATGTCACGCACATGTAGAATGAGACCCTCCACACCAGCGTGGGGGGAACAAGGACAACAAGGGCCTACAAGGGAACAGCAGGGGTACCAACAACAGCAGGGGCTGCCACAGGGCAGCACGCAGCAACAGTTAGTAACTGTAACGCTCACCTGATTCCCACGGAGGCGCTGATCTTGGCAGGAAGGTGTCTGTGACTCGAAAGGTGATGTGCAGAACCCGATGGGCTTCTGGGGTCGAACCCCTTCGCACTGTGTGTCGAACTCGTAGGGTGAGATTTCTGCAGGTGAAAGAATATGGGGGTTAATGGTCTGGGTTGTTCAATGTCCCTCTTCCTCTCTCTCCCTCTCCGTAGAGCCCCCAGGTCAACGTGCTCACCTTAGATAGGTGAATGCTGGGCTCTCCATCTGCGTCTGGTGCAGGGCGCTGTTGCCAGTTCCTTCACTGGTGAAACATAGGCCTCTTGGACTCAGAAGACCGTTACCGTCATTAACTGCACGAGCGGTGAGTTTCCAGACACCTTTTTAGTCTTTATAGTCTTTAGGTGCAAGGCACGTTAACATTGAACAGGACTTCGTATAATGCTTTTCTCCCTTTTGTCTTGCGGGACTCTTGAGGAAGATGGAGTGAAGCGCCTGGAAATGCGTGAGTAAATGCAAGCGCTCTAACTGTCTTTCCCTTCCAGCGTAGTTCGTGCTGAAGAGCAGGCGTTCTATTGCGAAGAGCGCGATGGGCGTAAGTAAATACCTGTCTAATGTCTCTTCTTTTGTCTTTCAGAAGTTGGTTTGCAGCGCCGGAGTCCGCGGAATGTCCGTAAGTAGATACAATGCTTTTATCTCCGCAGGCGGCGATGCAGTGTGATGAAATCCTGAATTCACGGATTGCCGGTAAGTAGTGACAATGCTTTTGTCTTCGCAGGCGGAGGTGCAGCGTGCCGAAAATGACCGCAGCTCAACTTCAGTTACGTTGAAAACGCATTTTTCAAGCTTGGCAAAAAGGTTATGTTGACGCAGTCTCTCGAGAACCTTTTTAACGTGTTTCTGATGTTCCTCTTCAGATGATGAATAGACAAGGATGTCATCAATGTAGACAACAACACACACATCTATGAGTTCTCTAAGGACATCGTTCATAAAATACTGGAAAGCGGCAGGAGCGTTACAAAGTCCAAAGGGCATCACTTGATATTCGAATAGCCCATACTTGGTGCGAAAGGCCGTCTTCCACTCATCGCCTTCTTTTATTCGTACCAAGTGGTAGGCTCCTCTGAGATCCAACTTTGTATATATGCATGCTTCTTTGACTTGGTCCAGGAGTTCAGGGATCAAAGGTAACGGGTATCTGTTTTTAACGGTGATTTGATTCAGGGCGCGGTAATCTATACAAGTTCTAAGGTCTCCTTCCTTTTTCGGAACGAAGAACAAAGCCGAGGAAGCTGGAGATTTAGAAGGACGGATAAACCCGTTAGCTAGGTATTGGTCCAGATATTGCCTGAGGTGAAGATTCTCTGGCTCGGTGAGGGCATAAATACTACTGCCAGGAGGAGTTGTTCCGGGTATCAGGTCTATTTGACAGTCGTAAGACCTATGAGGAGGCAGGGTGTTGGCTTGATCCTTCCGAAAGACATCTTGGAATTCTTGGTAGTCGGGAGGCAATGTGGGAACCTCTGAAGAGATCGCCGCCACTGAAACTTCAGGCCGAGGATAACAAGTGGTAAAACATTCTGGAAACTGAACCGTCTTTGCTCGCCAGTTGATCTGAGGATTGTGCTTCTCTAACCAAGGGATTCCCAGAATGATCTGGAACTGAGGGGCCTTGATCACATCGAACACGATTTTCTCCCGGTGTCCATCTTGGCTCACTAGCGTCACTTCATGGGTGGCGTGCGTTACTGGTCCGGAGGCTATCTCCGTGCCATCCACTGTAGTAATGACGTCTTTTACTGCCTTAGGGACAAGGGGTAGATTCATCCTTGATGCCATTTCACGGTCCACATAATTGCCGATTGCTCCGCTGTCGATGTAAGCTTCAATTGCATGCAAACGATCCGGACGTGCAGGATTAATGAGGACCATGGGCACCACGAAATGCGAGGTCACGGGACAGATCTTAACGCTCGGCAAGAGGACCTCTACACTTGCCGGGCTAGGTCGTTTCCCTGCTCGGAACTTGAGGTACTGGAATCTGCGGCTCCTACAGCCTTCTTAGCTGGTTTCACTGGACAGTCTCGAAGAAAGTGCCCCGAGTTCCCGCAATAGAGGCATAATTGCAGCTGTCTTCTTCTTTCCCGCTACTTTTGGGTTAAAGGACCTTTCATTCCCCCTATTTGCATGGGTTCCACAGTGTCAGCTCCCTTAGTAGAAGTCTGTGGTTTAGAAAACACTCGGGTATCAAATTTAGAACAATCAGCCTTCCTGTTCTGTAATCTGTGGTCCAATTGGACGACTAAGTCAATATAGTCCGAACATTCTTGTGGAGGGTTCACAACTTGAGCTAACACATCCTTGAGCTCTCCACGCAGGCCTCTGTAGAAAAGTGTTATTCTCTTATCCTCGGGCCATTGAGTTTCCACTATGAGTCTGTTGAATGAGGCTATATAGGTCAAGAGGTCTTGATTACCCTGTCGTAATGAAAGAAGTTCATTGTCCAAGGCCTGCCCTTGTGCATGTCTTGCAAACAGTTTCTCCATGCTGGACTGGAAGGCCTGGAAATCATGTAAAACCGGATCATCCTGGGTGACTAAAGGGATCGACCAATCTGCGGCGCTGCCACTGAGATAAGAAAGCACGAAAGCCACTTTGGTCTGGTCTGTTGGGAATGCAGCTGGTCGACATAAGAAATGTAAGCGGCACTGGTTGAGGAACACTGCAAATTTCTTTGGGTCACCAGAAAAACGTTTGGGCGGAGCCAAGGGCACATTACCAGGTAGATTGATTTGCACTGGATTTACAGATGATGCAGAAGGATAGCTTCCTCCTGGAGCGGGCAGGGGTGTCTGTAATGCCTGCGTTTGTAGCAATTGCCTAGCGAGGTCCTCTGTTCGCTCCTTGGAAATTATCAGTTCTCTTCTTAGAGAGCTTGTTTCCTGACGAGCTGCATGTACTTCTGCTCTTAATTCCCCGAGCAACTGGGCTAAGTGATCAGTGTCTGAGGTTTCCATTGCGCCTGGGTAGGAGTTTTGCGGTGGGCTTCGCGTTCTGTCACGCTCACCTGATTCCCACGGAGGCGCTGATCTTGGCAGGAAGGTGTCTGTGACTCGAAAGGTGATGTGCAGAACCCGATGGGCTTCTGGGGTTGAACCTCTTCACACTGTGTGTCGAACTCGTAGGGTGAGGTTTCTGCAGGTGAAAGAATATGGGGGTTAATGGTCTGGGTTGTTCAATGTCCCTCTTCCTCTCTCTCCCTCTCCGTAGAGCCCCCAGGTCAACGTGCTCACCTTAGATAGGTGAATGCTGGGCTCTCCATCTGCGTCTGGTGCAGGGCGCTGTTGCCAGTTCCTTCACTGGTGAAACATAGGCCTCTTGGACTCAGAAGACCGTTACCGTCGTTAACTGCACGAGCGGTGAGTTTCCAGACACCTTTTTAGTCTTTATAGTCTTTAGGTGCAAGGCACGTTAACATTGAACAGGACTTCGTATAATGCTTTTCTCCCTTTTGTCTTGCAGGACTCTTGAGGAAGATGGAGTGAAGCGCCTGGTAATGCGTGAGTAAATGCAAGCGCTCTAACTGTCTTTCCCTTCCAGCGTAGTTCGTGCTGAAGAGCAGGCGTTCGATTGCGAAGAGCGGGATGGGCGTAAGTAAATACCTATCTAATGTCTCTTCTTTTGTCTTTCAGAAGTTGGTTTGCAGCGCCGGAGTCCGTGGAATGTCCGTAAGTAGATACAATGCTTTTATCTCCGCAGGCGGCGATGCAGTGTGAAGAAATCCTGAATTCACGGAGTGCCGGTAAGTAGTGACAATGCTTTTGTCTTCGCAGGCGGAGGTGCAGCGTGCCGAAAATGACCGCAGCCGATGGATCAGGTGAGTAGCACTGCGAGATAAGGCTGCCTTGCTAACCTGCTGTTTCTTGTCTCTGCAGGTGCTGCCGTCGACTGGATGCAGGAATGGTGAGTATGCTTCTTGCAGATTCAGGATGCAGGAATGGTGAGTATGACTCTTGCAGATTCGGGATCGTAAGAAGAAAGGCTGGAACAGACTCGGTGAGCGTTCTGCTGCAGATGCAGAATAACGCGAAGCACGTTTCGTCTATCGGGTGTGGTTTAAATAGCCTTGGAGTGATGAGGCGTCTTCCTCCACGGCCCCGCCTAGGTAAGAAAAGAGTTCCAGTTCCAGAAGCTTTCCAGTGCTGAATCCAGGGAGTGGAGCTTGCCCCACCCAGGTAAGAAAGTAGTCCCTGTTCACAGAGGACTTCTAAGAGGCTGGTAAGTAAGCAGCATGGTCTGCTGCAGGTAAGTCCACCCAAGCATCTGCACACATATTATGAGCCCGGCGCTTCCAGTGCCGGGACCGATGATTCTGATGAGCCTGGTGCCACCGGCGCCAGGACATGGTCCAAAAGGTCCCCGTGGGGACCGGCTGGTGCCTAGGATTAGGGTTAGGGGCCTGCTTCCAAGGACGTTGGGCTGGTCCTGGCTCCTTGGAAGCAGTGATCATGACAGTAACACAACAGCCACAGACATATTCACTACCACAACAACAGGTAGCGATATCACAACAACACCAAGTACAGCAGCCCACTCAAATACAGGACCATAAAGTAACCTCCACCAATACACAGCTACAGCAAACACAACTGGGAAGGGTGACTGTCCTGGGATATTACCCTTACACAGGAAGTGGTCAATCATTATACCCACAATAGGACAGCCCACAGACGTCCTTGGTGTGTCCCATCCTGTCGGTAACACCTAATAGTGCGGAGGAACCACGCATTGAGGTAACGATAGGTGACAAATATTTATCATTCCTTGTTGATACTGGGGCAACCCGGTCTTGCATAAGGGAAGGTAAATTTAAGATGTCAGGTGAGGCCATGAACACCCAAGGATTCTCTGGGGCTAGGGGGTTGGTTCCCTTTACTGATAACATCTCCTTATCAATAGGGGATTATGACATGTCCGTCCCACTTCTGTATTCAAGGGAGTCGCCAGTAAACATACTTGGGAGGGACATAATGAGCAGGCTAAATATGACAATCTCCTTCACGGAGGACGGCATAATTTGTTCAACTCCAGGAATAAACATGCTAACTGCGCGACAAATTATGCAAGCATACTGTGGGCAGACAGTGACTCGGGCTGAGCCAGTAGGTGGCGAACTGTTCCAGTATGGAACAGACATGGCATTCGCATGGATGCCAGGAATAGAAGGGACGATCTGGAGGAGGCCAGCAGCCTATTTGTTCAGACCTGAGACACCAGCCAATGAACCGGAAGGGAAGGTGATTTCAGTGAGCATCGGAAACGTTGAATTGGAAAGTACGGTGCTACAATATGTTGACGACATAATAATTTGCAGCACAAGCGAGAAAAGGTGCAGGGAGGACTCATTGAAAATGCTGACAATATTGGCTGAAAAAGGTTACAAGGTAGACAAAGAGAAATTACAGTACTGTCAGGAACAGGTATTATACATTGGTCAACTAATATCTCAACACGGAAGAAAGATTGCACCACAAAGAGCACAGCCTATATCAAACACACCACTGCCACAAACAGTAAGGGAGCTGCAGCAGTAGTTCCTGGGATTGTGCAACTACTGTAGAGCATGGGTTTTTGATTACAGCTCATACATAGGACCCCTACTTGAAGCATTGAGAGAAGCGAACAAAGGGGAGAAAAAATTGGGGTGAACAAGGGAAATGAAGGAAGCATTTGACGAGTTAAAAAACACGATATCAACTACTCCGGTACTGGCCACCCCAGATTATGAACGACAGTTCCTTATCTTTTCACATTGCGACTCAGCAGTAATGAAAGCAGTGTTGGCTCAGAAAACAAGCATGGGATACAAGCCAATAGCGTTCTACAGTGGTCACTTGGACCCTGTTATGTTAGGTCATTTCCCTTGTCAACAAGGTCTTGCCGCAGCTGCCTTCGCGGTAGAGAAATCATCATCTATTACAATGGGGTGCCCAACCACACTATTCGTGGAGCATGCGCTATTTGCAATATTGAACAAGCCTAAGTCCACACTAACAACGCAGAGAGCGTCAGGTTATGAGATCATCTTATCTAGACCAGAACTATCTATTGTTAGATGCAGTACAGTTAACCCTGCAAGGTTTATAGCGGAAGTTATTGAGGAAGGTGATTATGCTCACGACTGTACGCAGACTACCGAAATGTACTCATGTCCTAGAAAAGTTGAAGAGGATGCGCTCAATGGAGGAGAGCTCTTGTTCATTGATGGGTTATCAACAATAGACCAGAGTGATGGGATAAGGAGAACTGGGGCAGCAGTTGTAAAAATGACAGAAGATTTGGTGTGTGTCCCGGTGAAATGTGTACAGTTACCACAGCATTATTCGGCTCAAGCAGCAGAATTGGTTGCACTGATCTTGGCATTGAAGGAAAGCTTTGACAAAAGAGTTACTATATATTCTGATAGCGCATATGTCACGTCAACTGTCCACTGGGGGTTGATAAAATGGCAGAGAAGGGGTTTAGGAGAGCTGACGGCACCCCAGTGCAACATGCTCTCTTGTTAGCTGAATTAATTGAAGTAATCAATAATCGCAAGAAATAGCTTTGGTCAAATGTCCCGCACACACTAATGGAGAACACCATATCTCAAAAGGGAATGAAACAGCAGACGCACATGCCAAACATGCGGAGTATTTTGGTGAAATATGGAACCCCCCCAGACTCAGGGAGAGGGAGGGGGCTAGCTAAACAGATGTTGATGAAAGAAGGGTACACCCATCTCCCAGCCACACAGATAATGGAATTACAGGCGGCCGCACCAATGGCAGAAAAGGAACTATGGGTAAAAAGAGGATGTACAATGTCACCAACTGACGCACTATGGTGTCAGGGTAACACTGGAAAGATGGTCATGCCGTTGGCACTATTGAACGCCGCCCTGACCCAGCTCCATCACCCAGCTCATACAGGGAAGGAAGTTATTGCAGCATGAATTAGGGAAGACTGGTTCTGCCCCGAGTTAAATTCTCATGTAACAAATTTTATCAGCAATTGCCTTACATGCCAACAGTTTACGGCCTGACACACGCTGCAAGTGATAAAAGGTACTATACCCCGGCCAGAGGGACCCTTCCTGCACAATAATATTGATTACGTTGATATGATCAATGTATGTCAAGGAAATGGGTATATGATTGTAGTGGTGTGCCCATTCTCCAGGTGGATTGAGGCAGGACCCTGCTCACATGCAGATGCGTTCAGAGCAGCTAAATTTCTAGTGAGGGAGGTTTTCCCCAGATGGGGAGTGTGTGAAGTACTGCGGTCCGATAACGGCCCACACTTCGCTAATGAAATGTTTCAGCAAATCACGTCTTTGCTGGGCATTAAGCATAAATTTGCGTGTGCATATCACCCGCAGGCCAACGGTGTATGTGAACGCCTGAATGGCCTACTGAAAGAAGAAATAGCAAAGATACAGCAAACAACAAAGAAGAGCTGGTTGTATTGTCTTCCGGTAGCTCTATTTGAGCTAAGGAATAGGCCAGGGTCTGACCACCACCTCACTCCCCACGAGGTAGTGACAGGACGTCAAATGACCCTTCCTCTAACGCCTACATCAAGAGCATTCACAAACTATGAAAACACTGCAACTGTTCTTGGTGATGAAATGTACCAATATGTGTCTTCTTTGATTACTAGTGTAGCATTTGTATCTCGACAGCTCGAGCGCACGTGGGGCGGGTCTAAGAGTTATCAACAAGAAGACGCCGACAAAGAATTGGAAAAGGAAGGACTCAGCAGCAAAATTGCTAAAGGTGACCACGTGCTACTCCGCAACTTCAATAGAAAGTGGAACAGCCCGTGCTTTACTGGTCCTCATTTGGTAGAGGAGGTATTTACGAGAGCGGTGAAGTTGCAGGATAAGCGTGCTTGGAATCACCTACACGACGTGAAGATCTACAAACTCCAGACCCGCCCTAGCGTTACCGACAGGGCCATTGGAAGAACAACGACAGCATCGACTACAGAGAAGGAGACGTCGACCACAGCTGACAACTTAAGTGTTTCTACACCCGATCATCCCCCAGAGTCCCCAGAGACAAGTATTGAAATAGACACTGGACACTTGCCCACAGCCCATCCCATGGTCACGAGATCGAAAAGTAAACAGACTTCCGCCAATTGAGCCCCAAAACCCCTGCCCGATAAGGTCACCCCCAATTGAAGGACATTGTTTTGTGCACACACACACATGTAAACACTTGTATGTTTTTTTTCTTTTTTCTTCTCTCGCACATGCAGGTACCGTGTGCAATTGTATTGTCAAGAAAACAAGTAAATAACAGCGTACATTGCCCAGGAGTAGATGCTACCCGCGGACGATAACTACCCTGAAGCCCTATCACACCAATTTGTATATCATATAAGAAGGCCAAAGTACCTAAAAAGAAGGAGGGTACGCGTCTATTACACTGCATTTGTTTTGGCCATAGAACAATCCTTTCCCCATCTTCACCAGCACTTACCTGCTCTAAGAGATAGATCACTTAGGTTGGCGTGGGAACAGCTCTTCGCCTGGGCACTGAACGACTACTTGATAGGGAGGGCTTGATAACAACAACTAACAATAATAACAAGCGTATTGAGAATTTTCAGGCGGGCAACATTAACGTCTCAAGAATAAGCTGCCGGACTGCAGCAAGGTAAGATCAAATGCCGGTGAGACTAGCTTTTGTAATAAAAATGATAGGAGTGTTGGTCATCACTGGTCTATTGGCTGCCTCTGTATGGCAGAAAAGTTATGCTATCAATATTATGGCTGCACCCAAACCTAACATACCCCCTCCCACGGCTGCAACAGGTGTTACGTCAGGCGGTACTAGGAACCCTCCGCATAAGGGAAGTAGAGTTAAACGCAGCACATACTCAGATAATAAGGGTATTGATAATTACATAACAGATTCAGCACACGTCTCGAACAACATGTGGTACCACCACATGACCCAAATAGGTAAGCAGACAACAGAAGACAGCTGTTACGTTTGCTCATTGATCCCATACGCCATGAGCACTTCTCGAACATTCGTCGCCACAGAAATAGAAGAGAAGACGGCACGATGTATAGTATATCTGGCACTATTCCAAACGAGAGGGCGATTTCAAAGAACGGTGATGAGAATGGAGTGGAAAACGCGAGACACATATCCGTACGAAAACAACTTCCTCAAGTCATATTTGAGTTACCACAAGAGCAGTTTGCATGCTGAAGCGTTCATATACATGACAAGTGGCCCTGAAAAGGGTGAAACGAAGAAAGTAACACTACAATACCTACCATGTGATTGGTACACCACTGAAGTTCCTGGTACACAAGGCTGTTGGGAAAGGCCACTGGTTACAATAACAGGGAAGGTATACATGAACAACGAATGGGACATAGGAGTGGTCGGTAGCAACATGGTAACAAGAGAAAATATTACCACCATAAAGGAACACAATGACAGATGTTGGACAATATGGGGCAAGTACGTACCCATGGTGACATGGATGGAGAAGGACGAAGACCCAATAAGCATACTACCGCTGACCGCGCCCAAGTTATGCTACCAACACAGAGGAGATGTGGAGGTGGGATACAACACCAACTGTGCAAACGTGTTAGAGTTACCAGAGGGGGGTGCAGGAACTGCAGTGCTAATGGATCACTACTGGGCCTGCGGAAATAAGGCATATCACACCCTGCCCCCGTTGTGGAACGGCATATGCACAATGGTACACATCAATGTACCATCACTAGTGGTGCCCAAAAAACATGTGAACATGGCCAACTTCCCCAAAATGGATGAAGGGAACAAGAGGAAGAAGAGATCGGTACAATCAAAGAAGAGTTCGGCCAACGACAACAACAACAAAATTGTCCTGAATAGGAAAAAGAGACAAGGAGAACCTCTAACAGGAAACTACCTGTGGGGAAGGTCGGAAACAGCACTCACTTCCATCCCACCAGAACACAGATTATTTAGCAGAGCCACAATATTCTTCTCGTCAATAATACACCCTGGACTACAAGCTTATGCAAACGCTAAATGGCTCCAGATAACCCGATGGGAACTGATGATGACCATTAATTCAACAGTAAACGGATTAAACGCAATAAAAGAGGAACTACGAGCGGTGAGGATGGTAGCACTACAGAACAGATATGTATTGGATCTCCTCACAGCGATGGAGGGAGGAGTTTGCGCAAAGATAGGACAATCATGCTGCACATTTATTCCTGCTAACGATGCCGACAATGGTACACTCACCGAAGCAGTATCACAACTGGCCCAGATGCACTCCAAAATGATGGAAGAAAGTAAAGGAGTGAAGAAGGATGATAGCTGGTTTTCATTGTTATGTCATGGATGCCATCATGGCTGTCGGACGGGCTGAAGATTATAGTTGGATGCATAATACTGGCTGGGGCTGCACTGATTATAATAATAATAAGGTTTTGGAAGGCCAGGAAGGGACGCACTACAGACGAAATGATCGAAATGGTCGGTATGCACCCCTTGATGCCAACTGATGATGACCAGCACACAGACACCATAATAAAGGAAAGAGAGAAACTGCGCAGACAGATCCTCACCAACCACCTGGACCCACCATCCGTAAAACGTGAAAACCCAAGAAACCCGAGGAGCTACATCGGAAGATGGGTATACTGCAAACCGGGAGGAAGTTGTGTATATATGTATTGGTCATTTGAGGACCATGTCAACCACTACGGACACCTGGGAGGAGTAACTAAAGTATGGAGAGTAAGAGGAGACAGAGAAAAGGATATGTTTGTGGTCGACAAGTCGACCAGAGTGGGGACTGAAGTGGGAGAATGGGAGAAAAAACTCCCCCCAATCTCCTCGCGGCCCTGGCCTAGAGGATCGCGGCTCAGACACCCGCCACGAGATAAATTTGCCTATCTACCAGACGACCAAATACCTTGTAACAAGAACATACGGGTGTGCCCACCAGCCTGCCCGCCGGCCTGCCCCACTCAAGCCGACACCTGCGGCATGGATGAACTCGACTAAGCCCTTCAACAATAAGGAAATACATCGTTAGAGATGCCATGACGACCTAGCCAACTGTCAGACCACCCGTGCAACCATGCACACTGGACACCCCCACACCAATCCACACGACGAACATACTCAGTGCTATGACGTAGGTGACGGACACACCCACTGACGCGCATCTTTATTATTTTTCACATAGGTTCTCCGAAATGCAGAAACGCAAGACGCACAAAGCACTCGTTTACATGCTTGCTGACGCTTCTCCCGACCCTTGCATCGTGATGAAAATACAACGAAGACATGATACTGCCTATGAAGCAATGTGACACCGCAACTTAAGTGCCGTGCATTATACATTCCCAACTATGAACCAGGCCCGAGTAGGCCACAAGCAAGACCCTCCATGAACACGGGGCGAGCAGGAGTACAATTGCTGACCCTGCAGAACGAGCCCAGCGAGAACTGACAGCCAAGGGAGCAATGTTGCAACTCGTATGCTACCAGCCGACGCCAAGGTCGCACCTCTAAGCAAAACCAGGCACGTAGAGGCAAATACAACTTTAAATGTGCAGAATTCTCTCTCAACCACGATCTCTCCTCATGTGACCAAGCCAAACCTGACAGGGTGCCAGACCCACGAGGGAGAAGGCGCCTGGGTCCCACATTTGGGACACAGGCTGCAACAATGAAATGACCCAAAGGACACCTACAGCGATGGGAATGGTCTGCTCTCAGGCATATGAGCAAATCCACGCATTGTCTGCACAAACACATAGTTACATATTGTTGCAAATGACAGGTACACCGTGAGCTGGGAACAACGATGGTCCTAGGCTGGGGGGCTCGCGAGTGGACCAATCAGAACATGGGAACACTCATCACTGATGCCACTAACATTAGCCAAACATTAGGGGTCTTCGTGTAACAATCTTCAAGTATCTAATAGAAGGGACAACCCAAGTGTACCACCTGACTGACCCTCAACCACTAACAACGTTCTCCATATGTATGCTATACTAACCCTACCACTCGAGGAACCAATCCAGAGTGGCGATAGGTTTTTTTCTAACTTTCCCAGGTGACGCAAGTAGCGCGTCATACTGAGGCAAAAAAGGGCCTGTGAGCCCCACGAATTTCGAGAGTCTGGACGGACGCGTACGATCCTAGACCCATCCCTGCCGTTGTTTAATAAACAGCAGAACCACCTTGCTTCTTGTGTGTGTCTCATACTCATTTTTGGGATACGCAGGAGGAGTTGGGGCCTCCCAGCCCAGAGGTCCGCGGAAGGTCCAGCCGACCCCGGGAGAAACTCCCCGACAACAAGATGAAAGGACAGTGGGAATGTGACAGTAAAGTGTAACGTTAACAGGGGGGGCAGAAAGAACACCTCTGGAGGGGTTCTTCTGTGTGCCGGGAACGAGTTCAGTTAAAGGACGTTTCGTGGAAGCCGAAGGGTTATTATGGCGGTAAAAAGGGTGATTAGCACTGTTCGGACAGGCAGGCTAGCAAGAAAGGGAAATAGGAGTGAAGAAGGATGGGTGTTGGCTAGGCGGGGAAGATATGGATAAAGTTGGGAAAGATGGTGACGAGTTGGAGGAGAAAGGAATATTGAAGAGAGGAAATGGGATGGGGTTAATATTGTATGTGTTAATGTTTGGGGTTACCAGACATTTGGTCGAAAAAAATTGGTCGACTGGACAAATGGTCGAAACAAATTTGGTCGAAAACCAAATGGTCGAATTTTTTTTATTTTTATTTTCACACCTTTTTTTGGGGGTGGGGGTCCCCCCTAACCCTCTTTTTTTTCTAAAAAAACACTTTTTTTTTTTAAACGAAAACCCGAAATATATATATATAAATAATAAAAAAAATTCGACCATTTGGTTTTCGACCAAATTGCGTCGACCAAATGTCTTACGACCAGTTTTCAGTCGACCAAATGTCTGGACACCATGGTTTGGTTAGTCTGTAAGGTGAGGAACCTGGCTTTAGGTGGGCATGGGGTAGCCCTGGCTGGCTCAGAAATATGGTTCTGAGCCGGGGCGCTGCCAGGGCCCCCTAATGGCCCTGTGATCCCCTTGCCGTTAGGCCACGCCCCCTTGATGAGCCCCAGCTTGTTTTACCATGCCACTGAAGGCCCTGCTGAGGTGCCAGGTTAGCAATGTTTGGAAGCTATGGCCTGTCACAGCAACGGTTTCCACTTACAGCAAGTCTGGGCATTTTTGTGCAGTTTAGCCCAACGGAACCTTGTCGGCACAATAAGAAAACAATACATCCTTGTATCCAAGAGATTCCCCAAGGGGCTGCAGGTTATATAAATAGTAACTGTTCAGAACAATGCTTAACTTGGTAGTAAAATAAGGCTTTGATAGCTTTTATCGCTCAGCTCCCTTCCATCTCTAATCTTTGTCCCCCACAGACATAGGTCTCACTGTGTCCCATGTAGGGTGGGTTTATCTTGTGCTATGGTGGCTTTCTTTTTATTTTATTTACAGTATAAAGGAAGTACCAGAACACACAGCAAAAGAAGGAAGTCCGGGCTAGAAAAGCTACCAATACCCGTCATAGAACACGTGGTGGCTGGCTGCGCAGCGTACACAGAATGTAAAATAATAGAGGGGACGTCCCAGACCTTCATGAACAAGCACGCTAGTGGTGGGACTATACGACCCGATTCAACATTGGCAGGGGGGCGGGGGGTACTGAGAGATACGTAATCATAACTGGCGTCTCTTTGCACTCCCACCACCTTCACTCGGTGGGAGGACCAGATGTTTTTCTTTATGTTCAATGACTACATGAGAGTAGAATTTGAAAACGACTGTGTGCAATGGACTGTGATGTAAAAATAAAATGCGGCACAACTACTCACAGCCACTTCACTAACCCTACCACCGCCAATCCAAGCAACAGCCGACAGATGTCATTTTTCAACAAAGGCATACCTTAATGGCAGAACGACTCGCACTAAATAAAAAAAGCACTGCACGGAATACAGGTCCCAACCAGTGCTGGTGATTGGGCCGGCTCTTGGCGGATCCGAGATCCGGCTCCAGATATGGTGCCGGATCTCGGTATCCGTCCAAAGTCAGCCGCCCAAGCCCATAAACCGTGCTGGAATAAAGAAAAAAACAGCGCCCGTGATGGCAGCGTTGCCTTTTACTGCGGCTTTGGCACTGGTGTGTAATGCACAATGCTCGCTACATGTACAACTGATTCCTTTCACTTGTACGTGTAGCGAGCATTGTGCATTACACAGCAGTGCCAAAGCCGGCGGTAAAAGGCAATGCTGCCGTCGCAGGCGTTTTTTTAAATATTATTTTATATAATTTATTTATCTTAAGTACTCCAGCATTGCTGGTTGTCCACTACGAGCCCCGACCCCTCTAGTCCATGCCCCCTTGGCACCACCCTCCCCCAACTCCTCCCCTCCCCCAGCCCTTGTGTTGTGGGATCCCCCACCACATTTTTTCCATTTCCACCACTGGTCCCACCTCGCTAAAAACACAGAAGATAGATATGGCTAGGGAGGTTTTTGTAAGGATAACTGGCTTTACTCTTTCATCATACAGATAAAGGCAGGCATACATGTGAGCACGGACAACAACTCAAACTTAAGTGGATATAGGTGAATCGATGATAAATGTACACAGATCTCTTTGTCGGGACAGATTACTGTTCAATATGACAGCAACCGATTAATTTTTCTTCTATTGGTCTATGGTCAAATAACCAACCACCAACAAACGAGAACATACAGATGCATAGTCTAGTACGAACAATTAGCCGCCTCAATTACAGTGTAGGTACACTGTCGATAAATGAGCACATCTCTCTGAATATACCGAAAGTGCGCCTCTCTGTAAAAAGAACAAAGACGTGCCGTTGACACAATACCTCCACCCCCTAAAAATATAAGTTTGGTGCTATGTTATTATTGATTCATTATAAATGGCTTTGTGCCCCTGCCCTGTATAATAAAAGCTTCTAAGGATTGGCCGTGGATGGCTGTCAGCGTACAGGTGCTTATAACACCCGGTCAAGTAATACAGTTGTATTGTGCACAGAGAAGCAAGCGTGCCTTTGAAAGGCCAATGTACCCACTCCCCAGACAAAACAGGTACGCCGTCGAAAAAATGGGAGAAGCTGTTCTACTTCACAATATCCCAGCTACACGTGACGCTGTCCTTTAATATGGCACAGTTCGACTATTGTTACTGACACTCGCCTTTCATTTGCCAACGCCCCACACGCACATGACAGCTCTATCCACAGGGCCTCCTAAAAACCTATTTAGATAATTTGGCCTTTCAAAAATCATACCGCCCCTATCACTAACCCACTGGCCTCATTTCAAGGTTGGAGGTAGCCATGCTATTAGCACCATGGCTACCCCCTTACTGCATTCCGGGTCCGTGTTCTCGAAATAGGGACTTACCGGGTCATTCCATCCTTGGAGGACCCGGTAAGTCCCCATTTCGAGAACATTCCCCATTCCCATTCGAGCCCCATAGGGCTCAATGGGAATGGGGAAGGAGCTAATAACGGGCCCGTTATTAGCTCCCTGGTCCCTTAGCGGCTCCAGCTAAGGGACCTCAGAATACAGAGGTAAGGGGTTACCGGCACCCTTACCGGTGCCGGTAACCCATTACCTCCAACCTCATAGTAAGGCCCACTGTCTCCGTCCAATTAATGTTTAAACCTAAACAAATTAACCGGAACAATTAATCGTCGTGCAAGGATTAGGAGGGTGCACACGGTGTCCCAGCTCACAAACAAAAGCTGTCAGGGCTTCGTGGGGCACACTTCCCTGGATTACATACCTTCCATCCAAGCAGCCATAACAGCGTGGCAGACGGTGGGGGCGGTGTGGGAGACGCCATGCGTCGGCGTCACGTGGCTGCCCAACGCTCGGAGGGACCTCAGGAACAGCCATAGCAACAGCACGACAGGCTATACCGGCAGGGATTGGTATGGAGGTGCAAGGTAAATGGGGGAACTGAGGGTTCACGTGCGGTGCAAGCTGGGCCGTTTCTAGACAATGGGCCTCATTATAAGTCAGGCGGTAAGGGGTTAACCGTGCCGGTAAAGGTGCCGGTGCCGTCAACCCAGTACCGTCTGATTACGAGGTCCCCTCGCGGGACCCGCTCTGCACGTCTGGTTTCACAGATGTGCAGAGCAGGTTCCGCGAGGGGAAGAGGGAGCTAACAACGGGCCGGTCGTAATCGGCCCGTTGTTAGCTCCCTGCCCCATTCCCATTCAGCCCTATAGGGGCTGAAATGGGAATGGGGAAGGACAGGGCCCGGGTTCCCTGAAGGAGGAAGTACCGGGCCCTCCATACTCAGAATGGCCAGCTACTTCCCCATTCAGGGAACCCGGACCTGGACACGATTTCGGCGGGAGCCATGCCGCCAACAGCAGCATGGCTACCGCCGAAGTCGTAATGAGGCCCAATGTGTTGTATGAATGTTGGGTGATAAGAATTGGGAGGGGTGCATAAAGCTGCATACTCTGGGGGTCATTCCGAGTTTGGAGGCAGCCATGGTGCTATTAGCACCATGGCTGCCTCCAAACCCGGGTCTGCTTCCGGTGTCTCTGAATGGGGATTTACCGGGTCATTCCAACCTTGGAGGACCCGGTAAATTCCCATTCAGAAAACCATTCCCCATTCCCATTTGAGCCCCCATAGGGTCAGACCAGACGTTCCTGGTGGGACCCGCTAAGGGACCTCAGAATGTGGCGGTAGGGGGTTAACGGCACCAGCATCCTTACTGGTGCAATTAACCCCCTAACGCCATACTCGGAATGAGGCCCACAGTGTGTGATTTAATGACTACAAGTGTGTGATATCATGCAGTTTCTTTCACTGGGCCTCATTACACGGAAGGCGGTGAACCATGGCGCTATTAGTGCCATGACTCATGCTGGTAAAATATCGGCACCGCCTTGGCGGAAAGGGGATTTACCGCCCCATTCCAAGGTTGGTGGGGCGGTAAATCCCCCTTCCACTATTGCCCTTCCCCATTCCCATTTCTGCTCTATGGGAATGGGGAAGGCGCTTATTACAGCACCGCAATTTTGTGGTGCCGTAATTAGCTCTGAGGTCCCTTAGCGGGTTGGTTTTTAACGCCTGCAAAAAGCAGGCGTTAAAGCACCAACCCGCTAAGGGACCTCGTAGTAAGGCGGTAATGGTTAATGGTCACCGAATGCTGGTACTTGTAGTCTTTCATTCAGGATGGGGAAATAAAGTTACATTCATACTCGTGTTGCTCTACATTTTACTATAACCATTTATTTCCCAAAACTGTTGGATTGGTTTATTATGTAATTGGTGCACATTTCAAGTCCTCTCTATAAAAGTTACTTCAGTCCTGCATTTTTACATGTTTTAAGACCCTATCACGTGCATGCCACGACCCAAACCCACGTTGAAAGCTGGGTTCCCCGAATACACTTTCTCTATTTTCAGCACAGAATTAACTACAGGGATATATTCCACCAAGGGGTTCCAAGTGACATATGATAAACAATGAAAGTGAAGCTCAAGTTATCTATGATGTCAATCGGAACTCCAAAATGGAATACATACCATAGCTGAAAGCTACCTATTTATAACGTATATTGTGAATGTGACTGCTGCACTCCTTTTCCACCCACTGAACTGTCCACATAGGTCGGAAGCAGAGAAGAAGCATGAGAAGTGTTGAAAATAGACAAAATATACTGGGAGGGGAAGACACCAGGGGGCGCAGGCAAGATGGCTGCCCTATCTACGCGCTCCCCGCATGGCCCTGGGAAACTTGCGGAGTACAACGAGTTAAAGGATCGTGACCCCCCTCCAGCCTGCGAGAATCAGCCGGGGGACCCCGCTGGGAGCCTAGGGATGTTTGAACGGCTCTCCGGTGTGCCTCCAGTCCAGAGATCTTCGAGTGCGAGTCGATGTGCTTCCCCTCCCCCACGCAGCGCTGGACAGGCTCTGAGCCGGAGACCGCGGCGCAGCTTACCGCTCCGTGGGAGGGGGAGCAACACACTCCAACCAACTCGTAATGAGGTGGTGCGGGGTTAATGGCGCCGGCACCTTTACCAGAGCCGTTAACCCATTACCGCCTCACTTATAATGAGGCCAAGTGTGTCTTGGGGACCTGCTCCGGGGGAGAGTGGGCGGCCGTGTCCCCCCTGCCCTCCTATTTCTACCAGCGGAGTCACCCAGCGGCTCGGGCCCCGCAGCGCTGGCCGTGAGGAGCCAGCGCCGCAGGCACATGGTGTCTGTGGGGGCCCACTCTGGACACCTTGAAGGAGGCCTGCTGCCGCTCTCAAGGAGAGGCTGTGATACCACGGTTCATGAGGATAAAAGCCTCCCACCCAGCGGTCTCCCTGGCAGGCTTGGGCCGACGTGGGAGCGCCCCTGGGCCTCCACCCTCCCCCCCACATATACACCATAACGGGGGCCACCTGAAGAATCCACCTCATCAGCGGGGCGATCGCTGGGCCCCAGCCCTGCACTTCGAGGCTACACCAGACCCCCCAGAATGAGGAACTCCAACCCCGCCATTCAGCTATGCCACTGGGGGGCGGCCCCACCTGCCCGCCCTCGAGGCTGACCCCAGGTGAGCATACAGGAGCACGCCAGCCTAGCGGGCCCCCACCTGACTTCGTGCACCCACTGGGACCTCATAGAAATTTTGAACCAACCCTGGGGTGACAGTACAAAGGTCCCCCGCAAGCATCTCCTCCTCCCACCGTACTCAGGGGGCACCCTGAGGACATACAGAGCAGATCAGATCAGTCTACAGGGGGAGATGCCTGACTATAGGCACTGGCATATTAACAAGGGACCACCTGGATCCCCGAATGGAGTACCATGGAAGTTACCAGAATATCCCCAGTGTGCTGACTCACAACTAGCACACCATTGGGGGTCGACCAAGGGAGGCCGGAGTAGCGATTTTCACGGCGGTGCCCGGAGTGTATCTCACAGCCTGAACACAGGAGGAAAACTCCAGGATTCAGCCCTCCACATAGCCACATAGAAGGATCTTGGCACCAGGAGGGAAGCAGTGGGCACGTCAGGAGGCAGCAGCAACGCAGGGGCCTTGGGGGTCTCAGGAGCTGGAAAGAGACCCTCGCGAGATACCAGTTCACCCCAGGACAGTCAGAGATGGAGACCGGTTGCCCTTCCGCGCCAACCCCAGACATGAATTCCCTCCAGAATAACATCCAGGCGATTATGGAAGAAATCAGAGGTATGAGGACAGACATGGGTGCCAAGCTGGCCGATTTTATGGCCAAGGTCTCCACATTAGAAGACCGGATGGAGGGAGTGGAGGATAACCAGACAGCAACGGACCCCCTCGAAACACAGATGGAAACAAGGTTTAGGGAGCTTCAGCTCTGCGAGGAGGACAGGAGTCAGAGGGGGGGACCCCAGTGGGCCTGGAGGGTAAAGTTCAGGATATTATCAGGATTCTCCTGGGGTCTGACTCCGGAGAGACGCTCCTGCTTGACAGGGTCCATTGGGCGGGTGGGGGTGGAAGGGGCCCACGCTCGGTGTTGGTGAGGTTCCACTATTACAAAGACAAAGCCAGACTTTTGGATAGGGCGAAGACCCTGAGAGACATACAGTAAGCGAATTCCAGGGTGACAATTTACCAGGACCTCTCAGCCCTTACACTCCAGATAAGGAAAAAATGTGGGGTTATCACCAGATGGCTGCAGGAGAAGGGGGTCCGCTATCGCTGGGGGCACCCATTCTATCTAGCCTTTGAATGGCAGGGCCAGAGGTACTAGCTGGTTACCGAGGAGGACATTCAGAGAGCTGCTGAGTACCTGACGGGGGACCTCCCGGGAAGCTTAAAGTGGCGGCATGTGGAAATTACAGAAAACCAAACATCCCCCAGCAGACCGGGGAGGCCCCACATGAACACACTGGAAGCACCAAGTGTTCCATCATCGACCTGAAGTCACGCATATAATTCCCAGGGGGCCTTAAAGACCAAAGGGAAAAACGCATGTTGGCCCACGTTCTCACTGTGGTTGTTGGGTTTACTGTTTAACGGTTGTTATTCAAAGTTGCAGACTGGCCGGTGGAGAGGTATACAGGAGGGTTCTAGAAAACCAGACACCTTCCAGCAGATCTTGACGGTCCCATGGGAATACACCGGATGGGTCTAATGCTTAACCATTGTGTTAATAGTTGGTGCACACAACTCACTGGGGACCCCAACGACCTGGGGGGAAAAGTGCATGCTAGTCTATGTTCTCACCGTGGTTGGTGGTCTTTTTGTTCAGAGAATATGATTCAAATATGTAGAGTTGAATGACGAGAGACTTTCTTAATGGTAAATGACATGGTCCCCCCGGTTTCACTTTTGAGAGGGGCGGTGGCCCTCAGACCTGCCCCGAGTGACATCCGCCGGGAAGTCCTGCACCTTGGAGGACAGGGCCACATTTCATCGACATGGGGGAGAGGACAGGGGAAAGGGGGGCCTTTTTCAGGACCCTGAGGCTGGCTGAAAAAGGGGAAATACTTTTGTTTGTTGGGGGCGGGGAACGTCCCACATTATTACATTTCCTGGGGCCAGGGTAGCAACCCTGGTAGTTCGTTGGTAGTTCCAACTCTAGTTGGGGCGACGGCGACGAACGCCTTACAAAATGGGTAAGGAAAAGGGGGGGGTCAGGGGCAATGGGAACATCACGTCATGGATCTATGGGTTGTATATAGGGATCGACCAAGGGAGACACACTGGAATCTTCATGGCTCTGGGTAGCGATGATCATGGTTGAAGGCCGGATTGGTATGCTCAACGTCAAGGGCCTAAACTCGCAGAACAAGCGCTCCCTCACAATCAACATGTTTCGCAAACAAAAACTGCAAGTCCTCTTTTTGCAAGAAACACACTATAGGAGGGGCGCAGAGTCGGCAATCAAAGGGAGGGAGATAGGCGGGAACTTTTGGGCCTCGCACAAATCCTCTAAAAAAGAGGGTGTTGGCATCCTCCTTGGAAAAGCAATGCACCTCACTGAGGTAGAGACTAAAAGGAGTTTTGGGGGCCGATTTCTAGGAATCAAGGGATTCTCCCGGGGAACGCGGATCACATTGGCCACCCTATATGCACCCAATGTAGGACAGGTCAAATTCATCCGCAGGGTACTGGAGGCCATGAACGAATGGGCAGAGGGGGCAATGATCCTGGGTGGGGATTTTAACCTTACCATGGATCCCCGATTGGATTGGTGGTCGGCAAAGGGGGCCGGGGCAAGGGAACCCACGAAGGACAACCTCACCTTGAGGGATCTCCTACAGGACCACTACTGGGTAGATGTCTGGCGAAAGTTTCACCAAACCCCTGGGGGGGTACACATTTTTCTCCCCCCCACTTGAAACATACACAAGAATCGATTTACTACTAATCTCAGAGGAGGGAGGTGGGGAGATTGGAAGTCCATCGGTCAAATTGGTCACATGGTCAGATCATGAACTCCTAGTAACGGACAGGAGGCTCCAGAGCGCCCCGAGATCACATAGGTGGCGGTGTAATGACACCCTCCTGAAAGACCAGGTCTTTAAGGAATTTCTACAGAAAGAAATGGAAGCCTATTTTGTAACGAATGACACGGGTGAGACACCAGTGGTCGCAGTTTGGGAGGCGGCAAAGGCCACCTTCCGGGGCCTTCTCATTGCCGAAGGTGCTAGGACGAAACGGGAGAGGGAGCTGATCAAGACCAAACTCTGGGGGGAACTACGGGACATGAGAATCCAGCTCACGAAGGGGGACGTAGACCGGGAAACCCTCCTGGGCACAATGAGGAATAAGAGGCAACCCCTACATACAGTTTTAATTGGTGAAGTGGTTAAGAAAATGAGATACACCAAGCAGAGATACTATGAGAAGGGAGACAAAGTCGGGACCCTGCTGGCACATAGACTGAGGGGTAACAGAGTGGATAGACGGGTTGAAGGCATCATGGATGAGGCAGGTAACATCCAAATTAAAACGGAACGTATAGTGGAGTACTTTGCGGGGTTTTATAAGGAACTATACACGAAACAGGAGGGCGTTTCCAAGGAGGCAGTTCAAAAATATCTTGAAGATCACCCCCTGCCCAGGCTCACGGAGCTTGAGCGTGAGGCCTTCTAAAGGGACATATCAGGGGAGGGGGTGGAGGGGGCTATCAAGCGACTTAAGGTGGGTAAGGCCCCAGTGGGGAATAGTTTCACGGCCGACTTCTTCAAACAGTATCAATCAGTCTTAATACAACCATTGGCCAAGTTATTTAACCAAATTAGGTCCTTTGACACCATTCCACCGACTTTTCTGCAGGCCATGATTATGGAGATACCGAAGCCTGGTAAAAATCTGACGGAGTGTGGCTCCTACAGGCCCATTTCACTTTTGAATGTCGATGCAAAGATCTTTGCTAGGATCCTAGCTACACGTCTCGAAAAGTGCTTACCCCGACTGGTCCACCCGGATCAGGTAGGCTTTCTGCTCAACAGGCAGGGTGCTGACAGTATGCGTAAAACCATTCACATATTTAGTTCGAGGGTGGTTAGAGCGGAGGGCGTCCTTCTCCTGTCCTTGGACGCGGAGAAGGCGTTTGATAGGGTGGGTTGGCCATTCATGGAGGGGGTTCTCTCGTCCCTGGGGATGGGGCCAAAGTGGCATGGGTGGATATCTGCCCTCTACTCGGGCCCCTCTGCAAGGGTGGTGGTCAATGGTGGCAAGTCAGCAATGTTTCCCCTGGAAAGGGGCACGAGGCAGGGGTCCCCCCTATGCCTCCTTATGTATGCATAAGTGATGGAGCCCTGGGCCATAGCCATCAGGGGGAACGAGAATATTAAAGGGGTTAAGATGGGGGAAATGAATTGTAAAATGAGCTTATTTGCAGACGATGTGCTGCTTTATCTCACCAACCCATCCCAATCAGTCCCCGAGGTATTGGGTAGCTTGGAGCGATATGGGACCCTTGCAGGTTATAAGGTGAACTTGGGGAAGTCAGTGGCGTTTGTGGCAACTGAGAGGCAATATGTTGAGGACCTCCCATTCCGTACGCAAGTGGAGGGTTTCTGTCTTCTGGGAGTTTGGCTCCCACAGAACCTGGCTAACTATCCACCCTTGTGGTCGGCGATCAAAAGTGTCATCGAATGATGGGCAAAATCTGGCTTGTCATGGATGGCTCGCCTCAACTCAATCAAAATGGTGATTCTCCCCAAATGTTTGTATGTGTTCCAGATGCTACCGACCTCGGTACCCAGGCCCTTCCTCCTTGAGATTAGATGGGCCCTCCTGCGCTACCTCTGGGCAGGAAAATCCCACAGAATTTCCTATGATGTCCTAACAAGACCCAAGGATGAGGGGAGGGTTAATTTCCCAGATCTAGAGACATACTATAAAGCTTCCCAATTGTGAATCCTGGTAGACCACTTTGTGATGGGCCCAAAGAAACAGTGGGTAACAATGGATAATGAGCTTTTTACCCCGGTTACGCTTGATGAATGGCTGTGGGTTCCTAAAACAAGTATCCCAAGGCAGATCTTGAACCACCCGGTCCTGGGGGTATTATGGACCATATGGAAAGAGGGGGTTACTTTAGGTGGCTCAGAATGTGGCCCTCTCCCATGAGCTGTATCTGAGCTCCACAACTCATGGATAGGATCGATGAGCCCTTGGCCTTCCAGCAGTGGTACGAGGCGGGTCTGGCCAGGGCGGGACAGCTGTGGACAGATGGAGTATTCATCTCCCTGGGTGATTTGAAGGAGGCCCTGGGTCTGGGTGACCTCTCCCCTTTTCGATATCTCCAACTGAAAGGGGCCCTAACGGATAATAAATGGGGGGATACACTTAGGAGGGACCTAACAGATTTTGAAAAATTCCTGATCACACACAAGGGAACCAGAGGGGTGATCTCCATGCTATACACCTTTCTGCGGTTGTCGACCCCACGGGACCCCCCCCACCCAGGAGCAATGGGCTGGGGACCTAGGTGTTCCCAGCACCGACACGAGATGGACCAAAATGTGCAGGCAAGCCAATCGCTCAACAGCGGCTCCTCAATACCACCATCAGGCCCTGAAACTAATTCATAGATGGAATTACCCCCCACAAAGGCTTGCTAAAATGTGTAAAGGATACGAACCACACTGTTGGAAATGCCATACTGAAAGGGGCGATTATGTACATATGTGGTGGAAGTGCCAAGTGGCGCAGACTTACTGGAGTGAGGTGCTGTCCTGGATAAAGGAGGTCGGCGGAATCAAAAGGACACTATCCCCATGGTTATTGTTGTTTGGCATTGGGGAGGGGCGATGCCCGAAGGTAACCCGCGACCACATGTTACAGGTCATGTTGGTGGCCGCTAGAAGTTGTTGGGCGCAGAAAAGGAAGCCCGGCCACCCCCCTGGAGAAAGAGAGTGGATCACCAAACTCCGGGCCATATGTGACATGGAATTTCTGACCCACCTAATTGATGAATCCAAAAGATCGAGGGTTTATGGCTCCCTTTCTTTGATAAATATGGGAGAACTGGTTAAGGACATATCCAGGAACAGTGCACTGGACTTGAAATTGACCCTGAGGTGCCCTGTCCGGTGGAGTTGTGGGGCCGGAGAGCGGGCCCGGCGCCTTGAGCACTTGCTTGATGTTTATCCTTCGTTTGTGTAGTACCATGACACATTGTGTTGGACCTTGGTCGGATTAGTAATATTTTTCATCCATGACGGGTTGAGGGTGGGGAGAGGGAAAGGCGGGGGCAGGGAGGGCAAGGGAAGAAAGGTTGTGATTGTTTTCTCAGATTATTATTGTGGTTATATTCTTGTTGGACTAATGCCATTACCTAAAACATCAATAAAATCTAATTAAAAAAAATATATACTGGGAGAACTCCCTACACCCCTTTCAAGCGGGGGCAGTGTTCAGTTGAGGGGGAGGCAGATTGCAGTGGTGTGGGAGAGGGCTGAGGTGCAGAGCTAGGTGCCAAATAATGTGGGGGCCCTCAATATAAGATGTTGGCTGCTTTGCATAAAAACAAAGTGTATTTTGAGAACGTAAGAATGACTACCAATTCATCAAACATGTTTGTGATAATTCGAATGTGCATTCCTCCTGAGCATGCAATGCACACTTGGTATCGATGCTCATTTTATCTGTCGGAATAGTCACCATGACAGTAAAATGCGTGCCAAGCCTGAGACATATATACAGCTTTGGACAGTTTCATTATTTGAGTTTGGGCTGCACTGGTGAGCAAAGGACAACTTCAGATGCATTTTTTGCAGTTGTTGCCTATCGCTGCTCGCATTGAGACTCCAAACGCACAGTGTTCAGGAGACTCGCGGCAGAGCGCTTCCTCAGCTTGGGGAGTTTACGCAGAACAGCACTCCAGCAAGATAATTTTTGCCAGAGCACAGCTCAGACTTGTTCTGGCGCAATTCCTTCCCTGGGCAGAGGTTACTATGTAGAAGATAAACAAATGCCGGGTTCCATCCCCCCCCTAACTATGCAGCAAATGAAAAGATGAAAAACCAGTAGAGAAAATGTATCCCGTACTGTGATGTCATAGTTGTCTATTAGGAATGTCATAATCCTGTCATGACTCAAAGAAAGAGCATTCAGAAAGGAAAACAGTTGCTTATGTCTTTGTAACCCAAGGCCCAAATGGGGCCTTTAAAAAGGGTGTTAAGGAGAAGTATATAAATAAATATATATAAAGAAACCATAAGACACAAAGGGGTTTTAAAAGACACTTTTATTTATGTTGAAATGTGTTTGTGTTAGACAGTGGACTTACCCGACTGTACCATGTTCCCCACCATGGGGGACACATGGAATCTTGAGGAGGCTGAAGGACAATGGGCGGGCCTCCCGGGCCAAGAGACAGAGACATGGTCTGGAAAAAAAACGTTAGAAGGTGACAGTTAGAAGAAGGGGAAGCAAAAGAATATACCCTGAGGAAAGGAAAGAAAAGAAGAGCTGCAGTCCCGGGGGTCGCAGCCTCAAGGGCCCCCCAGGACATTTTTTTATGAGCCTGGCTGCACCTGCCATCTGCAGCCCGGCAGGAAGTTAAGCCTCAGGTCACGTGTGCGGTCTAGGGAAAGACTAGCAAACAGGGGCGTGTGCAGGGTGGTCCACAGGCCACAAGCGTAGCCTGGGAGGCAGTGGACCGCCCAGCAGCCAACCTGGGTGGGCCAGAAGGAAAGAAAAAGAGTGAGAGAGAGTGAGTGAGTGAGTGAGTGAGTGAGTGAGTGAGTGAGTGAGTGAGTGTGTGTGTGTGTGTGTGTGTGTGTGTGTGTGTGTCCCCAAGGTGAAATTGATGATGCGCCAGTCCAAGGCCACACGTGGTGGCGGCCCGTGGCGTGATGGCTACAGGCGGCCCGGAAGTGAGAGAAGGCCCGGGTGAAGATCAGGGCCATACTGCGGGAAGCCCACCCGCCCATGGTCAGACAAGAGGTGAAGATGAACACCCCAGCGGCACATGTGAGATCGCCAGCACTGCCAGGGGGCATGCGTGCAATCCACTCTCCCTGGGGCCAGGCAGGGAAAGCAGAGCAAGCAGAACTTACCGGAAGCACCGGCCGCAACACCCTATGCGGCCGGGGCTCAATGCAGGATGCGTTGGCTGGGCGCGCTGACCCTGCAGGGTCCAAGGAGGACTTTCCCTGCCTGGGGTTCGCACCGTCACAGAGGTACCGAAAACATTAACCGCTGAGCTGCCAGCAGGCAGCATGGGCTCATAAGCCCTAACAAACATTTAGGGCTGCCAGAGCCCCATGAATATGAAACAGCCACCATGGAGGAAAATTAAACAATGAGCTTCTGAGGCCTTGCAGCACCACCACAGAGGAAAATTAAAGGGCGTATAAAGCCCTAAAGGGAAAACCATCATCACGGGGCAGCTCTGGGTTCCAACAGCCCATGTGTGAATACTGGGGTTCCTAAAAGCCCCATAAGCAGAGTACGGGCTCCCAAAGCCCAATGAGGTAGTATGGGCTCCTAAAGCCCCATGAAGCACATGCCCGTGATAATCCACCCGCGGCAGAGCGGGAGTTTCAAGTTGGGAATGTTTGATTCACCACAGCAAGCAGGCCACAGATGAACAAAAGTATTGTTTTTACTTGTTACTTTAATGACTCCTGTAGACTCACCTGTGAGGACTTGACTGATAGGCGCAGATTCAAGCTGCTCACATTATAGAACTGGTGGGGGAGAGGGGTATGTGGGTAAAGTGGGAGGTTGAGAATCAATGCTTGGAGAGAGGTGAGAAACCTGGCAAAGGCGGTTATGCAGAGGGGTTTGTCATGGGTATCCTTTACCATATTTATGGCAGTTCTAAACACAGGGTGGGAACATGAATTGAAGCATCGAAGTAACTGAGGGTGTTGGAGATGTTTGACAAATACATTTTTTTAAATATAATAGCCTGTCATGGCACCAAAACTCCCCTCCGGGTTACTGTGCCTTATTAACATCCGCAACTCAGAATTGTGGTCCATCTCCTGAATTAATAACCTTTATTTTACAGGTTGCTTCGCACCCCACCAGAGCATCTGGTATGGGATGTTGAGGTAGCATACCTGGGAACTGTCTCTGCTCCGGGGAATAAAAGGGTACACCCTTGCCTGTACCAGGGCCGGAAAACCAGGTCATGTCAGTGGGGTCCGTTCCAGGCCCGGAGTAGTTATAATACTATGCCCACCCGGCCGGGGAAAGGGAAAAAAAACAGTTATATCTTCTGAAGTTAATTGCACAGAACTCTTCCCTAATTCGGGCACTCACATAAGCTGTGCCACAGCCAGCATTCACCCCTTAGACCCCTGATCCACACACCCCGCCAAGCTCTTGGCTTGGCTGACAATCAAAGCCAGGATTACTTAAAACTCACACCAAACCCGACAATCCCTCTCCCCATCAAAGCCATAATCACCCCCACGATGCCTTCTTTTTACATGATGCAGCTGAAAGGAGTCCCGTGGGTGAGGGGGAGTCTGGGAGGCGAGGAACACGTTTCCCCCGGGTATATTTGGGCACTGCATGGATAGCTAGCGACCCTCAGTAGAGGACAGAGTGCACTGTACGCTATATATTGGAGGCCGGCAAGGGTCCAGTAACAGTGGTTTGACGCCTAATGTGTTGCCTGGAACTTCGCCGGCTCCACTCCTGCTGGCGGCCGCTTGGCAAGCCTCAGCAACACAGAGGAGGGAGGAGACACTCACACCTATGGCCCAGTTGGTAAAAGGGTATGTGTGAGGCTTTCTTACCTGCTCAGTGTGGAACTTCGTCTTCCTGGGAGTTTCGGCGCTCGCCTGTTCATTCACAGTGTTAGCTCCACCATCGCTAGTGGGCGGCATGCAGCTGGCGTTGTCCCTGCTTCTCCTTGTTGGCTCGTCCCTTCACTGAAGGGCGTTTATCTCCCAGGGTGCTTTATCTGGTCAGTCAGGTTTCAGCCTGTTGGGCTTTTCACAGGTTTTCCTGATGTGTGGTTTAGTTCGCCTTGTCACCGGCAGGGGGCAGCAGGCATTTTCAGCCAGTGTCAGTACTCCCACCTGTTTGTCAGGTTGTATACTAATTGACCTTTTCACAATTGACCTCGGGAGAATTGACCTAATTTAGAAGGTCAATTCGGACATATATGCAGGGGGAAACCCTGCGCAACCCCCTACCCAATCCAAAAAAACCTGCCATCCCCCACTCAATCCCCTTATATTATTTATAATCCAACAAATATATAAAATAACTAAAATAATATAAACGTCAATTGTGCAGAAAGGTCAATAAGGACCACTATAATTAGGTCAATTGTGCAAAAGGTCAATTTGGGTAATACTGTTTGTCAGACTACTGGTTTTGGTTTGAGGAGTTTATTTTGGTAGTTCTTATTAGTGGTAGTTAGTTTATATATTAAGTTGGTTTCTATAATCCAAAGATTTTTTGGTGTGTTAAAAAACGGAAAGTTATTTGTTGTAGAGATATTTCCACTAATTATTTTGGGGCTTGGCGATATACACCCCTTCACCCACCCTGTCAGTTTAACTATTTCCCTGTTTTTTGTCATCAGAAGCTGCATGTGCACCTTCTGGTCTTTGGGGAGGCGTGATGGATATCTGGGTGAAACAGGTGTACAAGGGACAGTAGAGAGCATCCAGCAGGGGGAACAATGGTGGGTTTAGGGGGCCATGTTTAGTGTATGATTATATTATGTTAGCTTGCGGATTTAAGAAAGGGGATGGTGAATGTTAGGAAATATCAGTGACAGGTGAGCCGGGGTTGTGGGCAAGTTGAGCGTGGTGCTGGTTTCGCCCGTCCCAGCCAGTGAATGGGGGTGAGAAGTGTTGTCCTACGGTGGTTCAGGAGAGCTCACTAGTATGCGAGGTATGGGTGGGATGATATCCCCCACAACAAAAGGTACCACGGGAGAGGGCTGGACGGTACCCCTGAAGATTGCGGCAGGGCAACAGAGAGCACAGAGTAAGGTGGAGGAAGAAGGGCAAGTATGAAAAGGTTAAAGAATGCAGTGCCAGGTGAGGTTGGAGGTTTAGAGAGGACAGTGGAAAATGGGAGTTGCAGATCTCTTGGAGTCGTCGCACAAGGAGGAGAGGATACAGAAGGGGTCAAACAGAGGAGTGGGAGGTGAGAGTTAGGGGCTGGTGACCATGAAGAAAAGTGGATCATCAGTGAGTATACATACGAGGGCTAGGGTGGGAAATACCTGAGAAGAACGGGGCACTGCTTAAAGACATAGGGCTCAGTAAGAAAGAATTGGTGCACATCAAAGACTTGCAGGATGGGGGGCAAAGAAGTTGTCAGAGCAAGGTTTCTTGCTGGAGTGCCAGCAGGAGAACAGACTGACATTTGGGACAGCATAATTCATGACCACGGCCTTAACATACAGTGTTTTCACTCTCGCGTTTAGGGCATCGTTATTAGCTATTTCGCATGGAATAAATGCGGGGGGCAGGTGCAGGTGACAAGGTTCAGGAGCTCTACAGCATGCAGGAGCATAATAAAGGTGTGCTTCCGAAGTAAGAGGTATACGCTGACGTCAATGCAGCAGGGCGTGGATGGCACCTTGTCGTGTATGGGGCGGGCGATGATTAGAAGAGGGGTAAAAGGGTCAGGGAGGCGGAACAGGGGCCCATATACAAGTAAAGTGGGGGCCAAGGGCGTGAATGTCTAAAGATTTACCAGAAGGCGTAGGTTAAGGTATTGGGTGAGGTGGTCCTTTCCTTTTTGCAGCAATTGGTTTCAAGTCTGGACATGTCCTGGTTTCTGGTGGAGCACAGTTTCTCTGCAAGGTCTCTGGGCCACTGACTTATAGATGATGCAGCAAGAATTGCAGGTGATTTGTGCGTGCATTGGGAGCAAGTGAAGGTCGATGAGGGCCGGTCTGATGTGGTCATATCTGCATAGACCCTTGATGAGGTATGCAGCCATGTGCAGGACACTTCTCAGGGGTACAAAGGACGATGGAGGCCGTGTAATAGGATGTGCCCTGCGAATGGGGGTGGTGGGAGAGCGTTAGATCCAAATTTGCAGGAAGGATGCTCCAGATTGGTGGGAGTTATGTCTTGTGACGGGTGGGTGATGTTAAGGGCAATGTGTGGAAGGAGAGGGGTTGGCAGAAGTATGCGGGGATAAGATAAAGAAGGGGAGGGTTCAGGTTATTGTTTTATGTGGAAGTTAAATTTGTAAGTAGTCCAAGGTAATGATAGTGGAGCGAGTGGTGGCAATCATGGCTAAGGTTCAGGGGTCTGGAGAGAAGTACAGAAGAGTGCTTATAGCTGGGGGTCAAAGGGAGGTCTAGTGGACCGCAGTATCAATAGGTGGGTTTACGCATTGCACCAGGGGGTGGCTAAGTTATTGTGGTCGGCATAAGGAGGTTAAAAGGACGCTTTACAGAGGGGTGCAGAATTAGTACTGGTAAAAATAAAAGTGGTCAGGAGCGGGGCACACATTGGCGGGACCGGATTTGAGAAAGGAACCGTGGAGCAGGTTCTGGGAATGTTGTTCAAAGGTGGTTATGGGGAAGAAGGGTTCGTTTTTGGTTACACTTCCAGTGGGATGAGAGAGGTGTTAGAGAGAAGGAGTTTCAGCTGAAGGAGCAGGAGAGCTGGGTAGGAAAATAAATATCAGGGGGTGGGGGACGAGAGGAGTTGAATAGGTGGGATCAGAAAAAGGTAGCAGGGGTGTAATTTGTTTCTCACAAGTTGTTTCTTTCTGCAGATCCGGGAAAGTTGGAGACAGTGATGAGACAGTGATAAGGATATACAAATATGTGCCGGAAAGAAGCCGTCAGAGAACGATGGAGGGTTTTGTAGTACACAAGGGGAGGAAGGAAGGATGATGTCTGGGGATGTGAAGCATCGGATGGTTTTCAGGGGGGGCTTCAACGGTTACTGATGGTGGAAATATGATGGAAGAGGGACAAGTATGCCGGCGGCATTAGGATTGCAGTTAGATCACAAATGACCCAGGCAAGGTTTCTGGGATGGCTCTCTTGAAAGAAGCTTATTTAGGAATCGGTTATGTAAAGGATTGAGGGCAAGGTGCAGATACGTTGGAGCTGGGGCCCCGCAAAAAATGTAAGGGGTGTATGGCAAAAAAGGGGGCGGTGTAAAGATCAAGAAGTGGTTCTAGGCTTAATGTCGGAAGACTTTAGGGGTACGAGGGAGTTGCATTTTCAAAAGAAGGTGTGAAGAAGGGAATGTGCTAAGGGAGACGGGGTAAGCATCTTTCGAGGGAGACAAAGACAAGATGATAGGACAGTGGGAATGTGATGGTAAAGTGTAACGGTAAGGAGGGGGTGGGCAGAAAGAACACCTCTGGGAGGACGTTTGGTGGAAGCCAAAGGGTTATTATGGCGGTAAATAGGGTGATTAGCACTGTTCGGACAGGCAGGCTAACAAAGGGAAATAGGAGTGAAGGATGGGTGTTGGCTAGGGGGGAGACATGGATAAAGTTGGGAAAGATGGTGGAGAGTTGGAGGATGTTAGGCAGAAACCTGTGCAGTTCCCTTGGGGACCACTGCAAAAGATTTAGGACTACAGGTGTTGGAAGTAAACCCACTTGGTAGCAGTCTGTACCACCCAGATTTACCTGGTAGCTGTGGCTGAGCAGTCAGACCTCCCTCAAGAAGAGTTAGGCAGTATGTAAAGTATACACAATAGGCACTCAGACACAATAGCACAAGCAAACACTGACCAGAGCTTTGGTATCAAGGTATATAATTATTTATTTAAAAACACACTTATTGAAACACTCCAGCACTATTATTGTAAATCACTCTAAACACAGTTACTATTATTATATATACATCCCTTATTCCTTATCAGACAAGTCTTAGTTAACACCACTTATTTCCAGACAGAGGTGAGCGCATAACTATAGATGGCACTCCAATAAGTTAACGAAAAAGGGAGGGAAAAAGGCAGAATGTAGGAAATTACACCACACTAATACTTGGGAACTCTTAAGCAAGGCAGGAAAGTCAAAAGTTACTTGTGAGCCAAAGTCCATAGGCCGGGCCCACTCTTGGAGAGAGCAGGGCACAAATGCACCCAAGATCACACAATGACAACAGGCTTAAAAAGTCTTGCAGGGAGTTCAGAAAGGTTTTAGTTAGGCTCAGAAAAGTTTAGCCAGGGTGTCCCAGGCTAACCCAGGGTCGAAAGCCGGGAGCTAAATCTACCCCGTACAGTCGGTTGCAAGGGAAGCCAGGCGGAACACGGTACCTTATGTGGAAAGGATCCTCCAGCGGGGGCAGTTGTTCCTGGCAGCGGGTGCAAGTCACGGCGTCGTCCAGAGGAAGAGAAGATCTCGACTTGGAGGAAAGATGAAGGTCGTTGCCCTGCCAGGGAAGAAACCAGCCGCAGAGTTTTCCGGTTAAAGGTACTACCCTTTGATTCGCGGTAGTGGTAAAACATGGTATCCCAGTTGCCGGGGGGCTTGGCACAGGCAAGGCGGCCACGAGATGCTCCAGGAAGCGAAAAAGGAAGCAGACTGGTTATCCCCACCAGTCGAAGGAAGAAGACTCTCCGGGCTGGAGATCTCCCCTGTCGTTGGGAAAAGTGGTGAGACGGTTCAGCAGGGCTCCACCGATGGTGTCGTCGTAGCAGGTCGGCTCAGCTTCTCCCTCGTCGGATTCTTAGGTCCTGTGGCGACTTCTGAAGTACCAGTCCCCAATGCCCTGCTTTTATGCAGAAAACCCCCATTCACTCAGCCTAGCTGTCACTCAAACATGCTAAGTGGTGAGCCGGCTGGCTCACTACCTGGGCCAATCAGGACGGAGTGCGACTTGAGTTGCCCAGGCAACTCAGTCCAGGGTGCCTAAATCCCCCTCCACCCCTCCTAAGTACCCCAGACATAGTGGCACCACTTTGGAGGGCTTCTGTGGAGAAGACCGCCAAAAAGTTGAACAAAGGGCTCAACTTGGGTTGGAGTCACAGAAGCGAACACAAACGCCATTTTAGAACCGAGCTCTGGCAAAAAATACCAACCGGAGAATTAATATTAAATAAATAAACCAGCGGTATGTTCGAGGCTATAGGAATTAAATAATTAAAGTTGGTAGCCTTGAACAATGGGAAATCCCATAGAGATATATTTGCGGTCGAATATAAAAAGTAGTATCCACTGCCACCAGCCAAAACTCGATCAGGGGGAACGGAGACGTGCCCCCTCGACTAACAGACCCTGGGGCAATCGAATTGCCCCGTCCAGTACGTCCACAATATGATGGTTTGTACTGGTTCTGTTCAGAATTTGAGACTAGTAAAGTCAATGGGGACTTTACATGCCCTGGGAGACAGTAGTCAGTCCCAGGGTATGGAGTCTATACTGGGGGGTCACTATGACACCCCTGTGTCACTGCACTGAGGGTGCGGTATAACACACATCACAAAAACACATGAAGCCCTATGGAGTAAAAGCCCCATAGCCCATTAAACACATCTAGAGTCAAAGAAAAACACTCAAATCATGCCCAAGAGTGAGGGTAAAAGAGTCTCACTTTTGGCAGGAGAAAAAAATAAACCCCAAAAATCCAGCAAAGCTGCTGGGGGACTCACTAGGTTAGGAAATTCAGCCTAAACAGAGAATTCTCCCTAACACTCGCCCCCCCCCCCAGACTACGGGACAGGAGGATTTAATCCACTCCTGGATGAATCTCATACCTCTAGTCGATGACATACATCCTAGAGAGACCATCAGCATTTTGGTGGTGACACCCTGACCTATGTCCTATGGTCAAATCAAAGGTTTTCCTTTGTAGGCTATATGACCTACAAACCCTTTGGGGAACATCAGTCTTTTTAAAGTTATAGGGGATCTGGTTGACCGGTCCCTCAGAAGTTGTTACAACTTCTGAACCTGTGTTAGGCTTTTTCAAGGGGTCCTTATAAAGGATTCCCTTAGATCTAGAGGGGCCTCCAGAGGTCCTCACCACCTCTCTGTTGGGAGAAGGTTGGGTTTTAGGCCTCTTGGTTGGAGGGGATGGAGATAAGGAAGGTACAGGCTTCTCCTTCCTCTTAGATCTACCTTTGCCTACTTTAGAAGTTTCCCCCTTAAGTCTAGGATTTGGGTTGTGGTCTTCAGTAGAAGGTCCAACAGTCTGAAGGTTTTTGGCCTTAGACTTTTCTTTCCTGGTTTTCCACCAGCATTGGGAATTACCAGTTCTCTCAGGCCTAGGTAAGGGTCCAGTAGGTCTATCCTCCTCTTCCTCAGAAGCAGGGGGGGTCACAGACTCTGAAACTGGGGTAACAAGGATGGAGCTTGGTTGGGGCTCCCATTTCCCTAATGTTCTAGCCTGAAATGTGCCTGGGTTAGAGGTCAACTTACTAACACCAGGGCTTGTAGTGGGGGTCTCAGTAGAGGTTCCCACAGGCTTAGAGTGGTCCCTTAAGGTGGCCTCTCTAGACAATTTGGTTAGGTTCTGGTTCCCCATACTGGGAGGCCTGGGGTATGTGACACTACTCCTAGAGTTCTCAGGTCATTCTCCAACAGGACTTTCCCAGGCACCTCAGTCTGCACACTGACAGGGATCCTCACTGTCATGTTGTTACACTGAATGAGGGCTGGTAGAATAGGAACTATTTGGACAGGGCCTCCAGACATCTTAGTGGGACCTTTGGGTGCTTTTGCCACATCCTCAGGTTGAAAGAAGCTTTCATCCACTACTGTTCTGCTGGCCCCAGTGTCTCTCCTGGCAGCAGTATCCTCGCCATTGAGAAGAACCCTGTCCATATAATACACTTTAGAGTTTGCAGGTATGGAGTTATACACAACCCTATTCTGGGTCTTAACCAGATCCATGGACTCTATAGACATAGTTGCTTGAAGACCCAACGGTTCTTCAGCAAAAGCTTCAAAGTGAGCACTAGCCATCTGTACTTCATCCTCAGGAGTGAAGGCTAAGGAGACTGTGCTGATCCCTGCAGGTTTACCCTTGCATCTGGGATCCCCTTTGATATGGTCAGTAGCCTTACAGATATAGCATTGTCCAAATGCTCTCTGAAAGGGTGGCTTGTTCTGACCTCCTTCTGGTTGTTGACCAGAAGGTACACTAGCCTGATTCGGTTTACCCTGGGGCTTACCCTGGTTATTTTGTTGTTTGTGGCCCTCTTTGGTATGGGAGGTATTAGAATTCTCTGGATTCACTTTAGGTGGCTGCTTTCCCTCATCCTTTTTCTGAGTGAGTGACCCCTGAATCCTTGTGAGTGGCCCTGTTGGCAACCCACAAGTCAGCAGCCTTAGCTAGCTTTCTGAAATCTAATTCCTTTGAATCAGCCAAGTGCTGTCTGAGCTCAGGAGAGCAGGCATCATAAATTGACTCCAACATTACAAGATTTCTCATTCCCTCATAAGTGTTCACCTTGTAACCCTTAATCCATCCCTCTAAGTTTTTCAAACACTCACTCACCCAGGTAGCCCAAGGGGTACCATCATTCTTTTTGAGGGTCCTAAACCTCTTAAGATACTGGGAAGGGGTCTTCCCAAATCTAGCTTTCAAAGCTAGTTTCACACATTCATAATCCTTCTTATCCTCCTCCCCCATTTCCATTACCACATCAGTTGCAACAGGGGGAAGCCTAGAGAACAACCAGGGAAGTAACTCATTCCCTGTGATGTCCTGGAGCCCATGATTATACTCAAACAGAGACAATCAATCCAACACATCCAACTTAGGCTCATACATACCAATCAATTCCTTAGGCATCCGGGGTCTTTTAGGACTGGAACTTATAGAGGAGTCAGAGAGAGAAGCATTGTCTACAGATAATTTCTTCATTTCTAGCTCATGCTTGAGCTCCATTTCCCTTAGCTTGAGTTCTTGATTCAGTTCCTGGTGTCTTTGTTCATCCTGAGTATTCAGTCTCTTGAATTCTAATTCAAGTTTCATTTTCTCTAGCTCAAGATATTGAGGACTAAGCATGGGACCTGGCAAAGGTCCAGTAGGTACAGCTGGCAGAGCAGACAGAGGCCTAGGGGGGACAGTCACAGTAGCCTCACCCTCCTCTTCTGACTCTTCCTCAAGATTATCAACATTTTGATCAACATCAATCTCTATACTGTTATCTACAGTTTCTGGCATGGTAGGTTCCTCTGAACCATCATCCAGACTTTGGTTAGCTAAAAACCTTTCTATCAATTCCATTTTCTTGCCTTTAGTCAGGAGATTCTTATGCTTACAGAGAACTCTTAAACAATCAGCAGTTTTTGTAGCAAGGGACTCTTGACTATAATTTTCCATAGTTGACATGTTAGAAAGATTACTTTTTCAGTGCTAAGCTTTGTGGTTAGTTGCACTAAGGTATCCTAAAGCACTCTAAAATGTATACTCAATACAAATCCCACTGCTGCCACCAGTGTTAGGCAGAAACCTGTGCAGTTCCCTTGGGGACCACTGCAAAAGATTTAGGACTACAGGTGTTGGCAGTAAACCCACTTGGTAGCAGTCTGTACCACCCAGATTTACCTGGTAGCTGTGGCTGAGCAGTCAGACTTCCCTCAAGAAGAGTTAGGCAGTATGTAAAGTATACACAATAGGCACTCAGACACAATAGCACAAGCAAACACTGACCAGAGCTTTGGTATCAAGGTATATAATTATTTATTTAAAAACACACTTATTGAAACACTCCAGCACTATTATTGTAAATCACTCTAAACACAGTTACTATTATTATATGTACATCCCTTATTCCTTATCAGACAAGTCTTAGTTAACACCACTTATTTCCAGACAGAGGTGAGCGCTTAACTATAGATGGCACTCCAATAAGTTAACTAAAAAGGGAGGGAAAAAGGAAGAATGTAGGAAATTACACCACACTAATACTTGGGAACTCTTAAGCAAGGCAGGAAAGTCAAAAGTTACTTGTGAGCCAAAGTCCATAGGCCGGGCCCACTCTTGGAGAGAGCAGGGCACAAATGCACCTAAGATCACACAATGACAACAGGCTTAAAAAGTCTTGCTGAGAGTTCAGAAAGGTTTTAGTTAGGCTCAGAAAAGTTTAGCCAGGGTGTCCCAGGCTAATCCAGGGTCGAAAGCCGGGGGCTAAATTTACCCCGTACAGTCTTGCAAGAGAAGCCAGGCGGAACACGGTACCTTATGTGGAAAGGATCCTCCAGCGGGGCAGTTGTTCCTGGCAGCGGGTGCAAGTCGCGGCGTCGTCCAGAGGAAGGGAAGATCTCGACTTGGAGGAATGATGAAGGTCGTTGCACTGCCAGGGAAGAAACCAGCCGCAGAGTTTTCTGGTTAAAGGTACTACCCTTTGATTCGCGGTAGTGGTAAAACATGGTATCCTGGTTGCCGGGGTGCTTGGCACAGGCAAGGCGGCCACGAGATGCTCCAGGAAGCGAAAAAGGAAGCAGACTGGTTATCCCCACCAGTCGAAGGAAGAAGACTCTCCGGGCTGGAGATCTCCTCTGTCGTTGGGAAAAGTGGTGAGACGGTTCAGCAGGGCTCCACCGGTGGTGTCGTCGTAGCAGGTTGGCTCAGCATCTCCCTCGTCGGATTCTTAGGTCCTGTGGCGACTTCTAAAGTTCCAGTCCCCAAAGCCCTGCTTTTATGCAGAAAACCCCCATTCACTCAGCCTAGCTGTCACTCCAACATGCTAAGTGGTGAGCCGGCCGGCTCACCACTTGAGCCAATCAGGACGGAGTGCGACTTGAGTTGCCTAGGCAACTCAGTCCAGGGTGCCTAAATCCCCCTCCACCCCTCCTAAGTACCCCAGACAGAGGGGCACCACTTTGGAGGGCTTCTGTGGAAAAGCCTGCCAAAAAGTGGAACAAAGGGCTCAACTTGGGTTGGAGTCACAGAAGCGAACACAAACGCCATTTTAGAACCGAGTTCTGGCAAAAAATACCAACCGGAGAATTAATATTAAATAAATAAACCGGCGGTATGTTCGAGGCTATAGGAATTAAATAATTAAAGTTGGTAGCCTCGAACAATGGGAAATCCCATAGAGATATATTTGCGGTCGAATATAAAAAGTAGTATGCACTGCCACCAGCCAAAACTCGATCAGGGGGGACGGAGACGTGCCCCCTCGACTAGCAGACCCCGGGGCAATCGAATTGCCCCAGCCAGTACGTCCACAATATGATGGTTTGTACTGGTTCTGTTCAGAATTTGAGACTAGTAAAGTCAATGGTGACTTTACATGCCCTGGGAGACAGTAGTCAGTCACAGGGTATAGAGTCTATATTGGGGGGTCACTATGACACCCCTGTGTTACTGCACTGAGGGTGCTGTGTAACACACATCACAAAAACACATGAAGCCCTATGGAGTAAAAGACCCCATAGCCCATGGGTGCACAACATACGGCCCGCGGGCCAGTTACGGCCCGCCATGCCGTTTTGTCCGGCCCGCGAGGCACAAAGACTTTCCTAATGTAGGGCGGCCCGCAAGCAGCATCGGCCGCCCTCCATTAGGAAAGTCTTTGTTGTCTTTCGGGCCGGACAAAACACTGGCCCTCATTGGTTCAGTACACACGAACAATGCAGCTCCTATGAGCCACGTAGTGCGTGTGTGCTGCACCAATGGAGTGCCAGCACTACGGCTGGCGTGGCCAGTAAGGCTTGATGCCGGAAGGCATTTCAGCCTTGCTTGCCACGCCAGCCGTAGTGCCAGAAGCCTCGCCAGCGTTCCAGCACGTCTGGGTAAGTACATGGGGGCGGGGGCTGTATGTTTGTGTGTGTGTCTGTCTCGGGTCCGTCCTGACTGTGTTTTTTGTTTTTGTATGTATGTTGAGATGCGGAGGTGGGGGTGTGTGTTGGGTGTGTATGGGTGTGTTTGTATTTGTATGTCTGCAGTGTAGGTTGAGATGCGGGGGTGGGGTGTGTGTCGGGTCTGCTTGAATGTGTTTGTGTGCAAGTGCAGTGTGTGTTGAGATGCGGAGGGGGCGTGGGGGTCGGGTCTGCCTGAATGTGTTTGTGTGCAAGTTCAGTGTATGTTGAGATGCGGGGGTGGGGTGTGTGTCAGGTCTGCCTGAATGTGTTTGTGTGCAAGTGGATTGTGTGTTGAGATGCGGAGGGGGGAGGGGGTCTGCCTGAATGTGTTTGTGTGCAAGTTCAGTGTATGTTGAGATGCGGGGGTGGGGTGTGTGTCGGGTCTGCTTGAATGTGTTTGTGTGCAAGTGCAGTGTGAGTTGAGATGCGGAGGGGGTGTGGGGGTCGGGTCTGCCTGAATGTGTTTGTGTTCAAGTTCAGTGTATGTTGAGATGCGGGGTGGGGTGTGTGGCGGGTCTGCTTGAATGTGTTGGTGTGCAAGTGCAGTGTGTGTTGAGATGCGGGGGTGGGGTGTGTGTCGGGTCTGCCTGAATGTGTTTGTGTGCAAGTGAAGTGTATGTTGAGATGCTGGGGGGGAGGTTGGAGGGGTCGGGTCTGCCTGAATGTTTATTGTTGTTGTGTGCACGTTCAGTGTATGTTGAGATGTGGGGGTGGGGGGTCCGGGTCTGTATGCGTGCATGCTTGTAAGTTTGTTTTGTGAGTTGGGGGGTGGGGGGTTCAGCTCTGTATGGGTGCATGCAGTATGCTCGTGAGTTTGTGTGCTGAGTTGGGGGTGGGGGGGCTCGGGTCTGTATGGGTGCATGGTGTATGCTTGTGGGTTTGTGTGCTGAGTTGGGGGTGGGGGGTTCGGGCCTGTATGGGTGCATGGTGTATACTTGTGAGTTTGTATGGTGAGTTGGGGGTGGGGTCTGTATGGGTGCATGGTGTATGCTTGTGAGTTTGTGTACTGGGGTGGGGGTTTGGGTCTGTATGGGTGCATGGTGTATACTTGTGAGTTTGTATGGTGAGTTGGGGGTGGGGTCTGTATGGGTGCATGGTGTATGCTTGTGAGTTTGTATGCTGAGTTGGGGGTGGGGGGTTCAGGTCTGTATGGGTGCATGGTGTATGCTTGTGGGTTTGTGTGCTGAGTTGGGGGTGGGGTGTTCGGGTCTGTATGGGTGCATGGTGTATGCTTGTGGGTTTGTGTGCTGAGTTGGGGGTGGGGGTTTGGGTCTGTATGGGTGCATGGTGTATGCTTGTTAGTTTGTATGCAGGGGGGGCGTTGGGGTCTGTATGAGTATGTATGCATGGTGCATGCTTGGTGGCATGGGGCATAGTGTTTGCTTGAGGGGTGGGTGTCTTGGGGCATAGTGTTTCCATGAGGGGTAGGTGTCTTGGGGAATAGTGTTTGCATGAGGGGTGGGTGTCATGGGGCATAGTGTTTGGTCGGGGAGTGGGGGCTATGGGGCATAGTGTTTGCTTGAGGGGTGGGTGTCTTGGGGAATAGTGTTTGCATGAGGGGTGGGTGTCATGGGGCATAGTGTTTGGTTGGGGAGTGGGGGCCATGGGACATAGTGTTTGTATGAGGGGTGGGTGTCATGGGGAATAGTGTTTGCATGAGAGGTGGGTGTCCTGGGACATAGTGTTTGCATGAGGGGTGGGTGTCTTGGGGCATAGTGTTTGCATGAGGGGTGGGTGTCTTGGGGCATAGTGTTTGGTCGGGGAGTGGGGGCTATGGGGCATAGTGTTTGCTTGAGGGGTGGGTGTCTTGGGGCATAGTGTTTGCATGAGGGGTGGGTGTCATGGGGCATAGTGTTTGGCTGGGGAGTGGGGGCCATGGGACATAGTGTTTGCATGAGGGGTGGGTGTCTTGGGGCCTAATGTTTGCATGAGGGGTGGGGGCCATGGGGCATAGTGTTTGGTTGGGGAGTGGGGGCCATGGGGCATAGTGTTTGGTTGGGGAGTGGGGGCCATGGGGCATAGTGTTTGCATGAGGGGTGGGTGTCATTGGGCATAGTGTTTGCTTGAGGGGGGTGTCATGAGGCAAAGTGTTTGGTTGAGGGGTGAGGGCCTTGGGGCATAGTGTTTGCATGAGGGGTGGGAGCCATGGGGCATAGTGTTTAATAAATATTAGGGGTTGAAAAAGCCTCCTGCCACGCCACGCCAACCACCCCACCCACATTTACTTTTCGGCCCACTATAGCCATCATGTAGGGTACTTTCGGCCCTCTGTCAAAATCAGTTGTGCACCCCTGCCATAGCCCATTAAACACATCTAGAGTCAAAGAAACACACTCAAATCATGCCCAAGAGTGAGGGTAAAAGAGTCTCACTCTTGGCAGGAGAAAAAAATAAACCTCAAAAATCCAGCAAAGCTGCTGGGGGACGCACTAGGTTAGGAAATTCAGCCTAAACAGAGAATTCTCCCTAACAGAGGAGAAAGGAATATTGAAGAGAGGAAATGGGATGGGGTTAATATTGTATGTGTTAATGGTTTGGTTAGTCTGTAAGGTGGGGAACCTGGCTTTAAGGAGGCCTGGGGTAGCCCCAGCCGGCTCAGAAATTTGGTTCTGCGCCGGGGCGCTGCCACGGGCCCCTAATGGGCCTGCGACCCCCTTGCTGTTAGTCCACGCCCCCTCGATGAGCCCCAGCTTATTTTCCGTTACCACTGAAGGCCCTGCTGAGGTGCCAGGTTAGTAAAGTTTGTAAGCTGTGGCCTGTCACAGCAACGGTTTCCACTTACAGCGAGTCTGGGCATTTTTGTGAAGTTTAGCCCCAACAGAGCCTTGTCGGCACAACATGAAAACAATAAATCCATGTATCCAAGAGATTCCCCAAGGGGCTGCAGGTTATATAAATAGTAACTGTTCAGAACAATGCTTAACCTGGTAGTAAAATAAGGCTTTGGTAGCTTTTATCGCTCAGCTCCCCTCCACCTCTTATCTCTGTCCCCCACAGATATAGGTCTCACTGTGTTCCATGTAGGGTGGGTTTATCTCATGCTATGGTGGCTTTCTTTTTATTTACAGTATTAAGGAAGTATTAAGAACGCAGAGGAAAAGAAGTAAGTCTGGGCTAGAAAAGCTACGACTACCCGTCATAGAACACGTGGTGGCTGGCTGCGCACACAGAATGTAAAATAAAAGGGGGGGGCATCCCAGACCTTCATGAACAAACACCCTAGCTGTGGGACTGTACGACCTGATTCAACATTGGGGGGGGCTACTGAGAGATACGTAATGATAACTGGTGTCTCTTCGCCCTCCCCCCACCTTCACTCCGGTGGGAGGACCTGATGTTTTTCTTTATGTTCAATGACCACATGAGAGTAGTATTTGAAAAACGACTGTGTGCAATGGACTGTGATGTAAAAATAAAATGCGGCACTACTATTCGCGGCCACTTCACTAACCCTACCACCGCCGATCTAAGCGACAGCCAATAGATGACATTTTCAACAAAGGCATACCTTAATTCCAGAACGACTTGCATTAAATAAAAAAGCACTGCACGGAATACAGGTCCCAACGCGCTAAAAACACAGAAGATAGATATGGATAGTGTAGTACTACAACCTCATAGTTGGAGCTGCCTGATCTCAGTGGGACATGCCTGACTACATTATAGTATGTAGAATCACAATGCTTGGAATCCAGGTGTGATTAGAGTTCTAGAAGAGAGAGCTGCAGTCAAAAGACAACTGCCCAGCTCCCTTTACTGTTAGCAGCTTCCCTCCTCCTTTCTTACATTTAACTTGTTTATGTTATTAAATGTTGAATATAATAAATATAATTACGTTACATAAACGTCTCCTACCATTATATATATAATTTCCCGCTCCGGTCTACGTCATTGGCGACGAGGATGGGATGGGTACTTCATCCATGTATATGGAGCTGCTCCGCTCATGCCCGGGTGTAGCAGCGGCTCCGTCTTCCAGATCCTGAAGGTAACGATCGGCATTTCGCCCCAACGCATCGTCCTGGCGCTACGTCCCAATCGCTTCATTAAAATATATAAGGAACTCGATTTATTGCTGGGCTGCGCTGCACATTACCAAGCTGCGACGGCTTTTCTTTTATGAGGCACTCGATCGATCTGCTAGGCCGCGCTATACGTTGCCGTGCTGTTTCAGCCTTTCCTTCGGCTTTCTCCGTGGACACTGCTCATCCAAGTTCGCGCATGCGTTGAATGCGCCGAAGAAGGAAGGAATCATTAAAGGGACAGTACGCTATTTTCCTTTTGTTCTATTTCTCCAATGCAAATCGGTGCATTGGAAGCAATTAAGGTACCCACGTCATCATTAGAAGCATATTACCTGCTGGGGTTTACATCACAAGTTTAAGGAATCGTTTATGTTGAAGTGAATGTCAACCTTGTAAATGGTACTGAGGATCCATTTCTCTACTGACAAGAGGCGGTTGAACACAGTTACTCAATCAAAAATAAATACATGCACAACGGCAGGTAGTATATAATACCTGATTACAACACGGTTTCTGGACATCACCGTGCCCCACATACTGTGTTTTTTTTATTTTTTTGCAGAATTTGAACTGGCACAGTTTGCACTTTGTGGTCAGAATCATACACATACTTGTGGTTCTCACCAAATCAAGTTGACATGGCATTTAGCAGTGTGCCTCCGCCTGCTTTCTTCATGCCCAGCACTGATGAACCTGCCTTGCCTTGGAAGAGGTGGATAAAATCCTTTGAACATTATGCAGGTGTGATTTGTGGTCCCAATTGTAGCGCAGAAAAGAGGAAGTCATTACTCTTGCACTGTTTAGGTCCAGTTGGGCAAGAAAAATATGAAACACTTCCAGAATTACCAGAAGAGGAGAGTGTGGATCTAAATGAATACCAACGAGCTGTAAAAAAAATTGACAAACATTTTGAAAAGAAGGTGAGCATAATTTTAGAACGTTACAAGTTCGGCAAACGCACACAGGAGGAGGGAGAAAGTGTGGAAAAGTTTGTCACTGCATTGAGGAAATTAGCAAAGTCATGCAATTTCAATGAGCAACTGGATGAGAGACTCAGAGACCAATTTATGTTAGAGTGTCGCAGTAGTAAAGTGAGGGAAAGACTGTGGTTAGAAAGTGATCCTTCCTTTGACGTTGTTCTCCGTGTGGCAAAAGAAGTATAACACACTGAAGAGTGTGTTAAGGAATTAGAGAACAAGTTGAAACAAGTAAAAATAGGAAGCACCATTAGTAAAATGCATGATGCACCTGAAGAGGAGTCAATTTCCATGATCAACAATGATATTATTAAAAGGAGATCTGTCACAAAACAATACAATTTGTCGAAAACGGACAAAAGGTCAAGCAAATATAGTCAAAAAGGGTCATCATACGAGGGTTCCAGAAAAAACATTCCAGAGAATCAATCAAGGAAAGTGGGAAGTAAACGCCAAGGAAGGTGTTATAGATGCGGAAATGTGAATCATTGGGCTGATGACCCGGATTGTCCAGCACTAAAGATCATTTGTAGCAAGTGCAAAGGGAAGGGTCACTTCTCTAAATGTTGCAGATCACGTGACAATGCTATGAACTGGATAGGAGACAATTCTGACAGTGATCGCAGTGAGAAAGAAATTCAAGAGGATTGTGTATGCACCATAACTGATGATGATGACGATGAAGAAGTGTTGGAAAGTCCAAGGGCCATGGTGTCTATTGACGGAAATGAAGTATGTATGATGGTTGATACTGGTGCAAAATATACGCTTCTGCCAAGACGATTTTGGAACAAGACTAAACATGAGTTTTTACATGAGACGGATATCAATCCAAGAGCATATGGAGGTGTGAAGATCAATGTCATTGGTTGGCATTGGGGAAAGTTGAAATTTAAGAACAGAGTTGCCAAAGGCAAGATATACATCACTGGTGAAGGGAAAACTGCTCTACTCAGTTGGACTCACCAAAGTAAATTACGAGTGAAAGTCGATTCCACCAACTCGGAATCAGTGTTGTCTATAAGTGGTAGCAATTCTGAATCGATTAATGGTAGCAATGTTATAGGTAAAGCTGGTTTACTAAAAGTTTTTCGAGATAAAATTGGATGTCTGCAAGGTTATACTCATCAGATATTACTCAAACCAGACCAAAAACCTATAGCTCAAAGATTGAGAAGCATTCCGTTAGCTGTACGAGAGGAAGTCAGTAAGGAGATAAGGAAAATGGAAGAAGATGGAATCATAGAAAGTATTGATGCCAGTGAATGGGTTTCACCACTTGTTGTAATAAGAAAAAAATCTGGAAAACTTAGAATTTGCGTTGACCTACGTGAGTTGAACAAATGTGTCATACCTGATAGGCATCCGTTACCAAATATACAAGAAATTGTGTCTACCATTGGACCTTCTAAAATATTTTCAACTCTTGACTTATCATCTGCTTACCATCAAATCAAACTTCACACAACTTCAAGGAAATTGACTGCGTTCATAACTCTTGATGGTTTATATCAATTTAAAAGAATGCCGTTTGGATTAGTATCGGCGGCATCAGTGTTCCAGAAAGTTATGCATGGGATGTTCAAAGATACCAAAGGTGTCATTTGCTTTCAAGACGATATATTGATTCATGCTATCACTCAAGAACTACATGACGAGAGACTATTACATGTATGTAAAAAATTATGCGATGCAGGCATGACTTTGAGCAAGGACAAATGCAAGATAAATTGCACAGAAATTGAATATTTGGGACATAAAATTACAGCAGAAGGAATTTTTCCGAAACCACAATTAGTCAACACCATCGTGGAAATGCCAAGCCCAAGTAACAAGGATGAGATTCGTACATTTATTGGTATGGCTGAGTACTATTCTAAATTTGTCAAGGATTTTGCCATCCATACTGTTCCATTACGAGAGGCACTTAAGAAGAAAGTGTTTGAGTGGAATGAGGAATGTGAAGATGAATTCAAGTGTATAAAGAATGCGATAAATTCTGCTCCTGCATTAAAGAATTTTAGTACCAGTGACAAGATTATCATCACTACGGATGCCAGCAACGTGGGCCTGGGGGCTGTGTTGTCCCAAGAGAAGGATGGGCACGAATCTATAATTGCTTTTGCATCGAGATTACTCAAGGGAGCAGAGATTTCATATGCCACTATAGAGAAGGAAGCGTTAGCCATCAAGTGGGCAGCTGACAAATTTAGAAGCTTTATATGGGGAAACCAAGTTGAGTTTCGAACTGATCATAAGCCCTTAACTTAAGTGTTCATGTCAAAGGGTCTTAATAAAGTTTCCAACAGGATGAGAAGATGGGTCATGATGCTGCAAGAGTTCAAATACACTGTGACATATGTTCCAGGAATAAAGAATGTGTCTGCTGATTGCTTATCTCGCTTAACTAACATTTCCGAGGTGGTCGATGAAGATGAAGACATGGAAGTTGTCTTCTGTGTGGAAACTTCTTCCATATCAAAGGATGATTGGGATCATGCCGAATCAAATGATCATGACATCAAGAAATTAAAAGAATTGATTCAAAGTCATGAGTGTATGAAGAAATCTAAATTTGAAGAAGCCAACTTAAGTGCTTTTTGGCCTGTTGCAGATGAACTTTATGTACACGGGGATTTTATGATGAGAGGAGATAAAGTCATTCCTCCGATGGAGCTTCGTTCAAAGATTATAGAACTAGGACATGAAGGTCATCAAGGAGTAGTAAAGACCAAGCAAAGAATTAGGAATGACTATTGGTGGCCTGGCTGCGACTTGCAGATCGAGCGATATATTAGGGAATGTATCCTTTGTTGTGATGATGAAAAAAAGTGTGTGGGTTCTAGGCAACCAATGGTTATTACCGACATTCCTAATAGTGCTTGGAGGGATATAAGTATGGATGTTTTAGGTCCCATATGTTGTAAAGGTGTACAAAAGTATTGTTTGGTAGTCATAGACCTCCTCACCAGGTGGGTAGAGGTTTTAATTACTTCCAGTGTCACGGGCAAAACTGTAGTTGAATTTTTATCAAATATTTGTGAGAGGGAAGGGTATCCAGGAAGTATTCTTTCTGACAACGGTACCCAATTTAAGTCTAAAGAAGTGGCAGACTTCTGTAAAAAATTTGCCATTGAGCATAAGACCAGCTCCATTTACCATCCTCAAACCAATGGATTAGTGGAACGTTTTAATAAAATATTGAAAGAAACCATCAGGATGGCTTGGGCCAATGGGATGGACTGGGAAGATGCTGTCAGGGAGAAAGTAATTGCACATTGTTTTACCCCACATACCAGTACAGGTATTTCTCCCTTTGAGCATAGTAGGGGAAGGAAGGCAAACACAAAATTGGCTCCCATTTGGCTTATCAAAGAAAGTAAGGAAATAGAGAAGAATCTAGTAAATGCAAAAAAAAAAAATTAGGGAAATGCAAAAGAGAAACAAGGTAAATTATGATAAGAAGGTACGTAGCAACAAATATGATATGTCCACAGCTATTGGTAAATTTGTCAAGGTTTTACTTCCTCCTGCTCTAAGAAGTGGACCATGCAAATGGTCCAAACCCATTAAGGTTATAGAGGCTTTTCGTCATGCTGTCAGAACAGAGGATAAAAGAATATGGAATGTAGAAAGAATTTGGATGTGTGAAAGTAAGGTTCTTAATGAGAAAGAAAAGAGAAATGTAGGGCATAGGATGGACAGAAATGTTAGAATTTCTAAAAATATGAACGGTAGGGTGAAGAGTGATTGTTATAGTGTTGTTAAGAAGAAATGTGATGGCAAATCTGAACAATCTCAATTTTCTTTGCCAACTACCTCCAGATATGATGGAGGCATGTCCAGATCTGGCAGAGCTTATCGTTTGCCGAAGAGGATGGAAGACTATGTGGAATTTACATGAACCAGCTAGAACAATTGTTTGTCAGTTTCTGTACATAGTTTGTGAACAATAGAAAGGGAAGGAGATGTGTAGTACTACAACCTCATAGTTGGAGCTGCCTGATCTCAGTGGGACATGCCTGACTACATTATAGTATGTAGAATCACAATGCTTGGAATCCAGGTGTGATTAGAGTTCTAGAAGAGAGAGCTGCAGTCAAAAGACAACTGCCCAGCTCCCTTTACTGTTAGCAGCTTCCCTCCTCCTTTCTTACATTTAACTTGTTTATGTTATTAAATGTTGAATATAATAAATATAATTACGTTACATAAACGTCTCCTACCATTATATATATAATTTCCCGCTCCGGTCTACTTCAGATAGTAATGTTTTTGTAAGGATAACTGGCTTTACTCGCTCATCATACAGATAAAGGGAGGCATACATGTGTGCACGGACAACAACTCAAACGTAAGTGGATATAGGTGAATCTACGATAAATGTACACGGGTTTCTTTGTCGGGACAGATTACTGTTCAGTATGACAGCGACCGATTGTAAGAGATGGGGATTTTTCTTCTATTGGTCTATGGTCTAATAACAAACCACCAACAAACGAGAACATACAGATGCATAGTCTAGTACGAACAATTAGCCGCCTCAATGACAGTGCAGGCACACTGTTGATAAATGAGCACATCTCTCTGAATATACCGAAATTGAACCTCTCTGTAAAAAGAACAAAGGCGTGTCGTTGACACAATACCTCCACCCCCTAAAAATATAAGTTTGGTGCTACGTTATTATTGATTAATTATAAATGGCTTTGTGTCCCTGTATAATAAAAGCTTCTAAGGATTGGCCGTAGATGCTTGTCAGCGTACAAGTGCTTATAAACACCCAGTCCAGTAATACAGTTGTATTGTGCACAGAGAAGCAGGCGTGTCTTTGAAATGGCAATTTACCCACTTGCCAGATAAAGCGGGTACGCCGTCAAAAAAATGGGAGCAGCTGTTCTAATATCCCAGCTACACGTGAAGCCTTTAATGTGGCACCATTCGACTATTGTTACTGACAGTCACCTTTCGTTTGCCACCACCCCCCACCCCCTGCACACACGACAGCTCCATCCTCACAGGGCCCCCGAAAAAACCATTTAGGTAATTTGGCCTTTCAAAAATTATACCACCCCTACCACCAACCCACTGTCTCCGTCCAATTTATGTTTAAGCCTAAACAAATTAACCGGAACCATTAATCGTCGTGCAACCAGGGTGCACACGGTGCCCCAGCTTACAAACAAAAGCTTTCAGGGCTTCATGGGGCACACTCCTCTGGATTACATACCTTCCATCCAAGCAGCCATAACAGCGTGGCAGCAGTGGCGTAACACAAAATGTGGGGGCCCCCCTGCGAGCCATGCTGAGGGGGCCCCCCAACTCAGCAACAAATCACGGGTTGCGTAACACTCTGGGCCGGCCTAGACTGTCACGCTTGCACAATACGCATGAACGTGCTGCTGAAGGGGTATGCCGCACACTGCACTAGGAAAAACATATAAATATGTGTTTTAATGCAATATACAGCACACTTTCTGAGATAAATTGGCTATAAAGCCAGAGTGTTTGCAATTGTTTTGTAGGGTAACACAATCCAATACATGCAAGTCACCAACAGTGCACAGGAACATTAATGCTTCCAACTGGCTGCACAATGTAGACCAGTGTAAACACGTAATAACATTATAGTACAGAATGCCAGGCCACATTTAGACATACCTAGACTGTTTTCAGCAAAATGCCAGTCAAAGCAATAACACTCATCAAGAAGAGAGCACACAATAAAGCATGTGTCTCCATGGCCTCGAACAACACGGCCAAACTCTTTAAAATCTGCAAGGAACTGGTCAATCCTGTTATGGTCTATACCTCTTCTGTTCCCTCCCATGCCCTCTGTACAGCTCTGGCCTCTCATTTCTCTGCTAAATCTCAGGACATCCTGTCCTCTATGTCCTCTTCCTCTCTCGGCCCATTTTGGCCATCTCTTCTCTCCTCCTCCTTTTTCCTCTTTCTCTCTGACAACACCTGACGAGGTTTCTAGACAAGTCCGATCTATGAAAGTGTCGTCCAAACAGGTGCTCCGCTGCTCCTCCAGAACCATCAAAGCCCATATTGACACCCTCGCTCCAGCCTTGGCCGATTTCTGTAATCACTCTTTCGCCACTGCAATGTTCCCCTCTCCCTTTGAGCACTCCCTTGTGCACCCACTCCTCAAGAAGCAGTCTGCTGATCCTACCTGCTGGAAAACTATCGCTCAATCTCCACCTTTCCTGAGCAAACTCTTGGAAAAGCTTGCCATCTCCCAGCTTACTCTCCACACTGAATCTGTTGGTTGTCTCCATGACCATCAGTCTGGCTTCAGAGCTGCCAGAGGCATGGAAACTGCTCTCCTTAACACCTGTGCTGCTCTCTAACCTTGATTCCAACATTCCTTCTATTCTCATCCTTCATCTTTCCTCTGCTTTCAACAGGGTCAACATCGCCATCCTGATCAATCGACTCTGTGAGAACCTGGGCATCACAGATCAGACCCTAGAGTGACTGACCGAGTGACTGACCTACTTCCACTTGGACCGCCACTCCGCTCCCAGGTCGATCGGGTTCCCATTCTCTCCGCCACCTCTCTCTACCTGTGGCATTCCCCAGGGCTCTATCCTCTCACGCTGGTTTTTCAACCTCTACTTGGCCACTTTGGCCTCCCTGATCTCTACCTTATCCTCTAACTTTCAGTGTTGTGCGGATGACTCAGCTTTCCTTCAGGCTCCCCTCATCCTCCTCTCCTCTTTTGCTCATTCCTGACTGTCTATCCACGATTCAGGATTGGTGCGCCTCCAACAATCTCTGCCTTAATGCCAGTAAGACAGAGATCCTTCTCATTGGGACCCTTGCTACTGTGTTTCCTCTCTCACTATAGCAGACCACCTTGGGCCCTCTTCCTTTGCCTTCCTGCGAGGCAAAAAACCTTGGTGACATCTTCAAGGCCACACTCTCTTTCTCTCCTAACATCTCGGACATCACCAAGAAGTCCCACTACCAGCTGCTCCTCCTCAAAGGGACTCTTCCCTTTCTCACTCTCTACCAGAAGCTCACTGTCTCTAAGCTGGACTACTGCAACAGCCACTTTCTCAATCTGTCTTCCTCTAGTCTCCTTCATCTGCAAATAATCCAGAACAGGACTGCAAGACTTAGCCTTGGCCTCAAGCCCTGGGATTGTATTTCTCCAGCCCTGAAATCTCTCCACTGGCTGCAAGGATCAAGTTCAAGAACCTTTGCTTTGCCCACAAGGCTTTCTGGGGCCAGTGCCAACACTAAATCCAATGCTCTCTTCCAAAATACCTTCTTTCTCTAACCCTTCACTCAGCTACCTCCAACTCTCTAAGGCTTAGACATTTCTCCAGGCAGAGAGTGGGGGTAGACCTCTCTCCTCTGCTGGTGCCTCCAACTGGAATGGCCTCCCTGCCCCTCTCAAACTTGAGGCGGACAACCTGAAGTTTCGGAAGCAGCTAAAAGCTTTCCTCTTCTCTGCTGCTTTCGCTCTCTCTCCCCCCCTGCTGACCTACCTGACCTACATGTCTGCTGTACTGACTGGCTGCTTGGCTACCCTCAGAGTCTCTCTGAGTCCAGGCTCTTTCTTGATTGGTCACCCTTGCACTGCCTCCGGGCCTACCATGCACTTAGGGGCTGTAACTGTAACCCTGCAGTCCATTGTTCTCCTTGCACAACCAATAGCTGCTCTGCCCTGGCTGCACTTACTGAGAGCATTGCTGCCCTGTTTTCCCCTCCCCTCTCACTTGCACTTCCCTGCTCCCTTTTCCCTTGCACTTCTCGTTCTCACAATGACACAAGGCCTAGTGAGATCGTTTGTCTTGTCCTCCCTCTATCATCCCTCTCTTGTGTACACTTGTGTACAGGCGCATTATAAATGACTTGAATCACATCATATCATTTTATCACAGATGCCCAGAAAAATATACAATGCCGCAGTAAGAAATGGCTAGACTGGCAGCACCCAAATGCCAATCTAGCCAGGTAATTTAAGTTAGCAGGACCACTTTATCAGAAATGTCCAGTTAAAAGAAAGTCATACCAAACTGAGGAATGACTAGACTGGCTAAATCAAAATGCCTCTCTAGCCACTAATACCACATATCATGCCTGCTTAGCCTGGACATGGACAACCATTATGATTTATCACACAATCCTGCCCCCCCACACATCCACTCTCCCTAAAACCCACCACCCCAACCTCCACAATCAGCTCCTTGGCCCAGAATTACCTCTGCGTCCCTCTTCCTTGTCCCAGAGCTTTCGTATGAGGCTCCTTGCCTCATAGGTAAGTACTGGGATGTGGAACAGTGGGACTAGGAGTGATGAAGATTACAGGTAGCTAAATCAGGCATTACCTCCATGTACCTCTACCTCTTCCCAGTACTTTTGTATGAGGCAGAGTGCCTCAAACACACGTACTGCCTCGTATATAAGTACTGGGACGAGGAAGAATAGGGCTAGGAGTAAGCAAGGCATTAAACGCAAGTAGTAGCGCAACACCATTGAGTTGACTGGGCTTCAGCACTACCCCCCCTGACATTTTGGGCTATATTGACTCAACTTGGCTAACCTTTAGAGCAGTTGCCAGACCGAACAAGACACAGATTTTAAACGGCACCTGGTTTTTGCTGTTAACAGGAACCCAGCAATTACCAACGTAAAGCATTTCACTGTTAGTACCTGCATTCAAATTCCACATTGTTTAGGCGATTGAAATCGTGATGTGGGTTTAGTACTTGCATGCCAGGGGAGTGATTGGAAGGGTAGAGAGGGAACAGGAGACTTATAGGAGAGAGTTAACTGCTTGTAACATTGAATCTGCACTAGAATAGTCTCATTAAAATGCGTAAATAATTTGGATGCGCCCACACAAATAACTTTCCCCCTCCCCACCGCATGTGAAGTTAGCGCCTCTCCCAACATTTGAAGGGTTAGCCCCCCCGAAATGAAGGTTTTCTTGTGCCCCTGTACACAAGCACACACACCATTCACCTTATACACACCCAGTCATCCACACATTTAAGTGTGCACCCTTTCACCATACACTCACACATGTAGCCACCTATACATTTATGTGTGCACCCTTTCACCATGCAGGCACACCCCCACAGCCACCCATACATTTAAGTGTGCACCCTTTCACCATACACACACAGGCAGCCGGCTATACATTTGAGTGTGCACCCTTTCACCATACACACACAGGCAGACGGCTATACATTTGAGTGTGCACCCTTTCACCATAGACTCATACACGCACACCTCATGGAGTTGAAGGGGGGCCCTATTACTTAAAAAAGAAATTGGGCTCACTACGGGTCCAGCGTTAACCGTGCCGGTGCTACCGGCGGGTTGCCGCCAGACCCATAAAAAATTACTATGGCCTGACTTCCCGGTGCCACCATGCTATTTCAAGTCCGGCGGCTGGGAAATCAGGTGCCGGTAATTTCGTTAAACCCCAGACTCCACGGGAATGGGGACACAGAAGCACCTGCACCATTGTTAACGGTGCCGGTGCTTCCGTGACAGGTCTGCCTACCGTAGCTGCTGTGCCTGGCAGGGTCAGACCTGTCGGGCACGGCAGCCCCACCAGGCAGACCTGTAATATGCCGGTCCGGAAACAACAGTGCCTGTAAGCTTACCAGCACCGTTGTTTCCGGACCGGCATGGACAGAATGAGCCCAATTGTTTCTTTTTTAAGTCACTATAACTTCATTAAGAAATTATTTCAGTTAAGGACCGAACCATAATCAAAATAATTTCTTTATGATGGCTGAGTGGCTTCAAAAACAAACAATTTCTTTTTGAAGGCATAGGGTTCCCCCCCACCACCCCATGACATGGAGGCCTCCAGCCTAGGGTCTTCCATGTCATGGGGTACGGGGGCCCTCAGACTTCAAAAAGAAAGTTTCTTTTTGTAGTCACTCTGCCTTCATAAAGAAATTATTTCTGTTACAGAAATTTTCTTTATGAATGCAGAGTGAATTTCAAAAGAAACTTTTTTTTTTAGAAAAAAATATTTTTTTTTTTTTTTTTTTACTGGGGCCCCCTCCCAGCCATGTGCTGGTGGGGCCCCCCACACCGCGGGCCCCCCCGCACTGCGGGGGCTGCGGGGGCCCCTGTTACGCCAGTGCGTGGCAGACGGTGGGGGCGATGTGGAGACGCCGTGCGGCAGTGTCACGTGGCTGCAAAAACAGTCGCAGGGACGGCAGGAGCAGCCATACCAACAGCACGACGGGCTACACCGGGCGGGGATTGGTGCGGAGGCACAAGGTAGAGGGAAGTACTGAGAGTTCACGTGCGGTGCAAGCTGGGCCGTTTCTAGACAATGTGTTGTCCGGTGCAAACGACAAATATTGTGCCCCCCTCATGTGTTTGCGGCTCACCACTTAACACGATCAAGGAAAAACTGTGGAAGGTGGCAAATGTGCATAAATCCACATCCATCATGTGCCATTATTATCTCCTTTTTGTATGTTTCAGGAATTGTGATCTACTGAACAAATGGAATGGATAGTCTGTGTCTACATCAGTGGCAGTTGGTTGCTTGTGTTAGCAGTCTACTGCAGAGTGTCTGATGTGCAAGACATAGCAGAATAGCGTTTGTTTAGCTCCACTTTTATTTTGGTGATTGTGCATGTTTATTGTTAAATATGTTAAATGGGTGTTATCACTTTGTAATTGTGTAAGCTTCATTGCTGTGCTTTAGTAATTCTTTAACGTTTATTGGTATTTTTTGTTTTGTTTAACTGATGCACTCCTGATGCATCACTGACAGTTTAGCTGAGCCGGATCTGCTACAGTAGGGGTAGGAGCCGAATATGGCATGTATCATATGCCAGTGACACGTCACCTTCGGCTCCTACCCCTTCTCATCTGCTAATGCCATCAGTAGAGTGTTGTGTAACCCTGCATACAGCTGGGGTGTTATAATGTGTTCTGGCAATAAAGTGAACACTAATAATGAAGCAGGAAGACAACGAATCAAGGAGACAGGGAACGTAGATGCGAATACTTTAATCATTAGGCGCAAACTGCCTTGCAGGCGGTAACCCCACCTAAATCCAAACACGTGGGTGGCAACCCACCAACACAACAATGGACAGGGGACACGGCTCGCTTTCAATTAACAATAGAAATAGGACACTACATCTCCCCCTTGCTTAACATAACCCTGCGGTTGTTTTAGTTCATTTCTTCTATCCACCGTGTGGGTCTGCGCACCACTCTTCGCAAAGGGTTGCGTGCCGGTTGGATGCCACTTGCAGGGCAGTCGCTGGCGCTGTCGTCAGCATCTCTTGTCTTCTTCTCTGTACTCCGACTCTACATCAGATGAGTCCTCTTCCCTGGTGGGGTCGGTGCTCTCATGAATTCGGTCACCCTCGCAAATTCTAAAGAATCATGAGTTCCTTGTGATGGTGCCCTGGGTGCTGGCCGCAGTTATCATGGACCCTTGTATGTGTGTCACATTCATGGGTTTAGGTTTAAATGCGGGGACGTCTTTGGCATCTTGAGTCTGTCGTACTAGTACTTGGTCTCCCACCTGGATGCGACAGGGTTTTTCTTTCCTCCTTAGGTCGGCATATTCCTTCATCTTTGTTTTACTCTCTTTGTCCTTGCAGTGTCGACATATGTGTTGGGGAGAGGGGCATTTGGATTTTGTGGAAGTGTGGTACGTATCACACGCCCAAAAATGAGTGCAGAGGGACACTCTCCTGTCGAGCTGTGTGGAGTATTTCGGTAATCCCTTAGCTGAGCGCATATCGCTTGCATGAATGAACCGTTGGTGATAGAGCAGACTTGGAGGGCCCGTTTAAGATTCCCCATAAATCTTTCCACTGTCCCATTGGCCTGTGTCTACAGTGGCATGATCTTGTCTTTCAACACCGCAAGATGTTCTGCGAACTGGCGAAATAGTGTCCGCTGAATGGTGGGCCATTATCTGATTTTACTATAGACTGAATCCTGTAGTCTGCAAAAGTCTTGTTTAATGCCGGTATTACTGCTTGAGCACTTGTGGAGTGAATGAGGTGCACCTCCGGGAATCTGGACATTTTGTCGATAATGACTAGCACGTACTTGCCATTTGCCAACAGGCCAAACATGTCTATGGCAACTTCATCCCATACCTGTAATGGCATTGGTGACATTTTGAGGGGTTCCAGAAAGCTGCGTGGGGCGACAGCCTTGCATGCAATGCACTTGCCTAGTAGTTCTACTTTCTCATCCACCTGGGGAAAAAACACACTTTGGTTCTCCACTGTCATTTTGTTGATACAATTCCCCTATGTCCTGAGTGTGCCAATGTGAGCACTTGCTCTTGCAGGCTTCACAATTCTGTTGTCGGCAACATGGACAGGGTATGTTAAATGAGTTTGAAGGTGTTGAAATGTCTCTCCTCGGCTGATGACAAGGGCTGTCCATAGTTGATTTTGACGTGTACTTTTTGAAGTAGGTGGTCTTTCCTGAGAGCTTATGTCAGTTGTTCACTCGTGATGGATTTGGGAAGTGCGTTGCTCATTAGATAGTGTATGAGCTGGAAGTGGGTACCTGGACAGGAAGTCTGCCGGGTTGTTGTCCTTCCCCGGGTGGTGTATGATGTTGAAGGAATATTCCTGCAGCCAGAGAACCCACCTTTCGATGCGGGTTGGCATCTTGGCAGTTGGTTTGCCATAAATTGTGGTGAGGGCCTGATGGTCGGTGATGATGGTGAACGGGCGTCCATAGAGGAATAGATGGTAGTGTTCACACGCTCACACAACCGCTAGGCTTTCTTTCTCCGGTTGCGAATATGCACATTCCGTTACGGAGAGGCTGCAGCTTACGTATGCAACGGTGCGCCTCGGTGAGTTAGTTAGGCGATGCTCCTGGTTTTGATTGTGCTAATATTGCTCCAAACCCGACCGGGCTGGCGTCAACAGTCAGCTCTCTATTGACAGAGGGTCGTAAAATGCCATGCAGGATGCTGAGGCGATGCGCTTCTTGAGCTCCTGAAAGGCTTCTTTGCATTCACTGGACCAGTAGAATTCTTGATGTTTCCCTGTGAGTAGTGGGAGGGACGTACTCACTGATGCAAAGTCTTCCATGTATCGCGTACAATAGCCTCCACCAGTACCTGCACTTTCTCGGGGTACGGTTGTAGCCCGTTGCTTGAAAATATATGTCTGACAAAAATCAGTCGTCTTGCTGAGCTCACACTTGTCAGGGTTGAGCGTGAGACGGGCATCTTCAAGGGCCATGCACACTCTCCTTAGAGTGTTGTTGTGTATTTCTTGCGTGGTGCCGAATATTAAAATGGCATCGCTATAATTAACAATTTAGGATATTTCTGATGACCTGATGAATTTCATTTTAGAATATTTCAGCACTGATGATACTCCGAAGCGGAGTCTTTTATACCAGAACAATCCCAGGTGTGTGGAGAAGGTGGTGATATATCTGGATGACGGATGCAGTTCAAGCTGGTGATAGCCCTTATTTAAGTCTAGTTTTGAGAACACTTTTACCCCGTGTAGGAGATGCATCATGTCCTTCATCCTGGGCGCAAGATGACGTTCTCCTTCTATGGCTATATTGGGAGCCCTCATGTCGACGCAAATACAGATGCTGGCGTCGTTCTCCTTTTTGGGCACAGGCACGATGTGGGACACCCATGGTGTCAGTCCTGACGCGGGCTCAATTATGTCTTGTTCCAGCAAGGATTGTATTTCATTCTCGACATGCTTCTGGATGTTGAGGGGAATGCCCCTGTAGTGTTGAGCAATTGGTTGTATCTGCGTGTTTATATGTAGTTTAATCTGTTTGCCTTTGAGCTTCCCCAGACCCTTGAATAGTGACTGGAACATTTTCTGAATCATTTCCTTTGGGCTGGTAGTGTATGCAGACATGATCTGGTACATTATATGTATGAGACCTATATGAATGGCCGACCGGAAGCTAAGTATGCTTCCTCCTGGTACCTCTCCTTTGATGATGTCAATTTTGACTTTTAGGCTTTTGTCCTTGTATTGGCATGTGGCTTTGAACATGCCTTGACAGTTGAGTGGTTTGTTCGACTCATATGGGTAGATTTGAGTGTCAGCTTCACTCAATTCCTTCTTACTGGCTAGAGACTTGTATGTGTTCTCGTTTATTAAATTTACCGCAGCCCTGGTATCAATCAGAAATTTCACTGATCTGTCCGTTTAACTGCAGCAATAATGTCGGGCTGTATTCTGTGGCGATGCTGTTCCCGATGGCGTGGACGTATCCTCTCTTTCTGTCTCTGCTGGATGAGGAGGAGTGCGAGTCTCGTCGACGTGTTGGGGCTTCTTCCAAGTATCTAATTTTCTGTCACGGGGGCCGTCGTTGCAAGTCCCGCCTTGATCTGTAGCGACTGGATTGATCACTTTTCTATTTGAGCCATCTGTCTCTACGCGATGACTCACGCGGATTGCTGTGGGGGCTGTGCCTCCAAGTGGTGGGGGATCGCCGCTGGTTGTGGTGTGGGCTTTCCCGCCTCGAGCAACGGTCATCTTGTCTTCTAATCTCTGCCAGTTTCCGCTGGTTGAAAAATTTGACGTGTTTGCAGACCGAATGGAAATGGTTGTCACCTCCACATTTGTCAGAGTGATGACCGATAGCCGGGCATGGACCAACATGTGGGAATTTGTATCCGCATCTGTAGCACCTTTTCTGTTCTGCTGTGTCTCCCGACGGGCAAAAGGGGCATACCGTTGTTGGGGAGGCACGTTGAGTAATTTTAATGTTACTGAGTGACTCGGTTTGTAAGGATAGTTCAGAATCTGCTCTCGCTAGCTCAAGTATTTCATCCAGCGTTCTGATTTTCTGTAGTAGTTTTCTGCGGAACTCAGGGGACTCACAGCCTGCTATTGCCTATGACTTGAGTGCGTCTTCCATCGAGTATTGGTCAAAGTCACAGTAGTTTGCACGTTTTCTCAATCTCATCACAAAATTATCCATGCTTTCGCTTTTCTCTTGGATGGTTGTATGAAAAATATGTCTCTTGTAATCCACATTTTCGCAGTGGTGAAAAATAACTGTTCAGGGAATCAATTACGCCTTGAAACGTGTCTGTTGTTTTCTGGCATTTCAAACACGATGTCTCTAACTACAGGACCAAGTGAGTGCATTAAGATTCCTCTTAGACGGCACTCTTCGTGGACCCCTGTAGCATCAATATATATTTGCAGTTCTTTAAGCCACCTGGTCCATCTATGTGCCAAGCTGCTGGTGTCAGATATGTCAAAATGTCGCATGGCCTGCAGCTGCAGTGAATCAGTGCCACTTTCTTATTTGGGTGTGGTGTGGCGGGGAGTGGAGCTGGATTGAGGGCTCTGCAGACTGCTATCAGCCTCATTGCTAGACATGGTGGAAGGGGCTTTGCCTGGGGCACAGGGCCTTTAAAACTCTCGCCGTTGCAGACTGCTTTGGTTTGTGCTTAACATTCGCTGTTGCCACTGGTTCGATGGCTTTGGAGCAAGACGGGCCTTCCCGGCACGTGGGGAGCCTGATGCTCTCTGCCAGATGAAAGAGACAATGCCAGCCTGAGATTGAGCCGCTGGAGAAAAATGTGTCTGTGAGGCATTATGAAAGAATGAACTGCACCGTATATTATGATGAAATAGTTTCCTTTGTGACAGTGCTTATGGGCCTGCGCATAAAAGAGGCTTACCTGGTATACGCATCATGTGTATGTGGCTTATCAGTCATGCGCGACGTGATATTCCTCTGTGGCGGTGCAATTAATCTTGTTGTTACGCAGCGCTGGGAGACATGTCCTCCCGGATCTGGAGTCGGTCCGCGACTCTGGGCGGTTGTCTCACCGTGGCGTACTCCAGCCGGCTGTCCGCAGCACTCGATGCTGTTGTGGAAAGGTGCGCAGGATTCAGACACTGTTGTCAAGTTGAAACAATTACCTCGTCGCCATTGTTATAAGCTCTTCTGGCAATAAAGTGAACACTAATAATGAAGCAGAAAGACAATTAATCAAGGAGCTAGGGAACGTAGATGCTAACACTTTAATCATTAGGCGCGAACTGCCTTCCTGGCAGTAACCCTGCCTACATCCAAACACGTGGGTGGCAACCCACGAACACAACAATGGAAAGGGGACATGTCTCCCTTTCAATTAACGATAGAAACAGAACGCTACATGGGTGTTAATAAAGTGCCATCCTATGGTATGGGCATGCAGGGGTTGATAGAGAATATATAGATTTGTATTAAATAACACATAAAAGGCGGCGAGAGAGAAAAACAAAACAGGTTGCAATATCATGTGTTCTGTTTCTGTGCCGTGCCCCTGCAGGCACCTGCAGGGACGTCATTTAGGATGTCGCCAGAGGTCGCAACTGTGACCTCTGAGGTCTCCCTTGCGACCTCTGAATAAAAAAGCAAAAAAAAAATGTTTTTTTGTAATGCAAGCTCCTGGGCTGTGGCCAGCACCATGTGGGTCTTTGCTTCTGGAGTGGCTGGCTTTTTTGTTCAGGCCCCTTAAAAAAAAAGAAGAAAAATAAGAACAGGAGTGCCACAAGTCTAACACTTTCAGCACTGACCCTAAATAAGAAAGAATAGGAATACCAAATAATGTGTCTTTCAGGCACACTTCAGGGGGTGTGTCACTGATTTAGTCTGTTCTTAAACGCCTCAACTCAGCCTTTCATCTTTCTGAGGTCGATAAATGAGTACCAACGCAGTGAAATGGCGTGTATATTTTTTCTATATAAAGCGCTTAAGCATAAGTGCTATATAATAACACATCCTTATCATTTGGTTATGGACGTCTGCTTGCATTCACAGTAATTTGGTAATATGAGCCTATACACACTGATCTTAAATATACATATGGCGATCCATTCTTGTATGAAATGTACATCACATTTTAGTGATACCGTAACCATATTTTTCGTAGTGTACAATGCTGTGTGTGATGCCACTTGCGGTTTTGTCAACAGGTGAAAGGTCGTGTTCCATTGGTTCCTGCGATATCACTTCGGGGTGGGGTCAAATGACATCACTTTCTGTGATGTCATCAGGGGGTCAAAGGTCATGTGATGTCACTTCCGCTACCCCTGGCATTTTGACGAAATGACGTCCCTGGGCACCTGAGTCCTATTTCTATTTCAGATATGCCAGTTTCTGTGTCACCATTTTAGGTTTCTGTGGCCTCATCATTGTGTGACAACATGGTGGGAATTGGTTTGGCCCATGGAAAAGGGGAACCAGTGTGTTGGTGAGGTGAGTTTACCTCATTCGTGCTGACAGCATCCGTGTGAGTATGAGTGGGTGGGAGATCACACGGGATGATTAGCTCTCTCTCTCGGGTTGCGATGGCATAGCTCTCAACTCACACGCTTTTGGCGCGTGTCACCCGCCTTGTAAACAGCTGACTAACCCGCCAAGCCACCTTCATGCCCATTTGTTTCAATGGGCCTCTCACCCGCCAAAAATAAAACGGGTGTTTTTACCCGCCTTTGCAACATAAATGGTTGAGAGCTATGCGATGGGGTAGGGAAGTTTTCTTTGCTGAGGGTTGTCAGCGATTTACAGGCCAGCCCGGCCTGTTTCCAGGTTCACTTTCCCTCCCTGGCAAGCTCTGCCAGAAGTTCAAGCTCCGGCTGTGGGTCGCTCATTTAGAGCGCCATCTGCCGTGCCAGAGAGGTTCCACTTCGTGAGGCAGCTCTCATTGGTGTTGGGTTTCCCTGTGAGGAGGCGCTCCCATCCGTGCCCCCTTATGACTGTCTTTTTTTAATATAATGGTTTTGTAGCTTGGGCTTGACATTCCAGGACCAACAAGGTCGAGTAGTTTACTCCCTCGTGTTCGCTTGTCCCGGATTGTGTGGTGATCTGGTACATATCATGTGCCAGGGAGGTAGGAGAGTGGATGAAACCAGGTCGATGACGAAGCGTGAGGTAAATAAAACAAATCTCCCGATCTTGGCAGGCATTCTCAGATCCTGTCAGTGGCAAGGGAAAGTTGGCGAGTGAGTGCAATATGTGAGATGCCCCCTGCCGTGTGAGGAGCACAGGCAAGGGAAAGGTAGTGTCGGCCCTGGTGGTTCAGGTCTATTCCCAGGGAAAATAAGTGTGTTTTGTTATATGGACTGACCTTTGATTTCTGTAAAAGAACAGGTACATTTGGTGCGGACTGGTTGAAGTGCAGGAGTATTTAAACCCCAATACCCCCCTCCCACGTCTCGGGATGAGGGGAACAGGATTCTATCATACAGCAAGAACAGCCAATCATTTAAAATAAGGAAACCCGTAAATGCGTTTCCCATTATATCTGCCGAGCAATGTCTAATGAGCAGTGTAAATCTTGGTTGACATTCTCTCCCTACCTGGCTTTGTTCAGGCCTTTGTTAAGCAAAAAGCATAGCAAAATAGTGGGTGCTCTCCTGTACTACACTTTGGAGGCTTACACAGAATGGTTTCTAGAGACATAGGAGTTATGGGTTTGGAGAAGTGTAGGTTTTTCATAGTGCCATTTAATTCCCTAATTTCCTCTGAGGTAGGGCACAGTTAGGGTTTCACTGTGCATTGCTACCGGTTTCGCAGACAGAAACAGAGAATAAAATAAACTAGTATAGCTTGGTGGTTTCAGCGACCTGGGTTGTTCTTTGTTTTGAGCCCATACCACCAGGATAGAATCTCTGGCCTCATTACGAGGTATGCCGGTATGGCAAAAATGATGCCATTGTGGTAATACCGGCATCGTTTACTGTCCCGTTGCATTCCGACCCGCAAACCCGGTATTAGCGGCACACTAAACAACGGTGCCGCTAATAGCGGCATAGGCGCGTACACACGCAGCTTCAGGGAGCAAATACCGGCATGCCGGTAATAGGGGGTAATTCCAACCCACGCATACATGCAAATACCGACATTGCGAAGCCGGTAATCACGGCCTGCACGATGCCGGCCATACAGGCATCTCAGACCACCCGCAAACAGCAAGCAGGATACAAGGCAGCTGCCACAGGTGCACACAATCCCCACAGGTGGAGTCAATGGAGGCTGTGCCAGTATAAATTGAGCACACCCACACACCACAACCCCCCCCAATGGTGTAGGCAATGTAGAGTGGCCCAGTACAAAAGGAGCACACCTACACACCACACCCCTTCCTACACCAAAATACTAACACTAGCAGTTGCAATCATGGCACTGGAGGACATGCTTATACTGTTATAACTACAGCAACAACTACAGCAGCAACAACAACTACAGAAACAATAACAGGCAGCACAGAGGCGACGCAGGAGGAGAAGGAGGGTGAGACAGGGCCAGCAATTACCACCAGCGCAGCCACCAATCCCTCGCACCTGATCCAGCCCATTCAACCTAACCCCTGAGCAGATCCACACCCTGTACCGGTTGGACCGTGACACCATCACCACCATAGTGGATATGATACAGAACGACATTGCCAGCCACATAGCAATACGCACTGCCATCCCCCCACTACTAAAGGTGGTGTCTGTGCTACACTTCCTGGCCACATGCACCTACCAACACACAGTGGGCCAGCTGCATGGCATTTCACAACCACTATTTTCACGCATGCTGAACCAAGTGCTGGATGCCCTCCTGAAGCACGCAAGCACCCACATATCCCTACCACGGACTGCCCAGGAGATAGCCGAAACCAAAGTAGGCTTCCATGCACTGGCAGGCATACCCAATTGTGTCGGTGCCATCGACTGCACCCATGTGGAATTGGTAGTCCCCCATGCCATAGAGGCGGTGTACCTCAATCGCAAGCAATACCACTCCATCAATGTGCAAATGGTATGTGACTCCAGGAAGATCATCACCCATTGCTGCGCCCGATTTCCTGGATCAACACATGATGCCATGTTACTGGGTAATTCCATGCTACCCCATCACATGGAGCAACATGCCGGACCACGTGCCTGGCTGCTTGGTGAGTTGCACAACCGTCCCATGGCAGTGCTTTGGGGTACTGATGTGTGGGGATGCATAAGGGGGGGAATACTGCACCTGGGTGGGAATAGCCGGTGATTGGAGAATGCATGCAGAGCCAAAGACTCCTGACCTGAACCAGTCAAACGGTACATGACACTTCACTGGGCCACATATCACAAATAATGCATATCGATGTGAACAAGTAAGAGGCACAACCAGGCCACCATGATGATGGCAAGCAATGCATGAGTGAACAGGATGGCAAGTGTGGCAATGTGGGCAGTGTGACCTTGCATAGTAAATAATGAACAGCATGAATTGGAGTCAAAACATTGTTGCACTACCACAGCATATCTGCCTCAGCATGCATGATTACACCCTGCATCATCTATTGAACGCCATCCAGACTACCACACCTCATGACAGTATAGATTGCACCTAGATAACATTTTTTCATGCTTACAGGGACATGTGCATGCCCACACCAAATAGCTGCCGCCATGACTGTGCTCCCTGAATGTGGCAGTTCAGAGTGACACACACCTATTTGAATCTGCTTGCAGGTGATGGAGGATATCCCTTAAGGCCGTGGCTACTCACCCCTGTGCGTAACCCGCAGAACAGCCCTGAGGAGGAGTACAACCGTGTGCACACCCGTACCTGTGTTGTGATTGAGCAGACCTTTAGCCTGTTGAAGGGGCGGTTCCGCTGCCTCAGCAGGTCTGGTGGGGCACTCCTATATAGGCCTGAGAAGGCGGCAAAGATCACCATAGCCTGTGTCATGCTGCACAACATGTGCGTCCGGAGAAATGTACCACTGCCACCTGACATTGACATGCATGGGCCGGGTGAGGATGATGAGGATGGAGACGGAGGTGAAGTAGCCCCCCTGCCAGTACGTGATGCACGGGATGGCCATGGTGTACGCCAAGCACTGATTCACGAATACTTCTGAAACACAGGGACTATGAAAGACTTGTGTCAGTCAGACACTGGGCCAATGTGGACATGCACACAGGGAATGTTGGGAGTTGGGCACTGAACACAGTACCACATAAAATGGATGCGCACAAAAATAACAATGTCCAGCCATGGATTTTTCTTATCACAACGTGTGTATTATTTACAATAGCAAAAATGTGCCCACTCCCCCTCCCAGACTCCCCCAACAAACTCCCTGACCCCTCCAACAAACTCCCTGACCTCCCCAACAAACACCAGCACCCCCAATAGACTCCACAAGATGCACCCCTTCACCCCCAACCTTGTGTCCCACTACCATTGTCCCCCCACACTACTTCCGGGACTTCTTCCTGTCCAGAGGTGGCATTTCAGTGTGCCTTGTACTCCTACATGTGTGGCGCACTGGGCTGGTGGGGACAGATGAAGCTGGTGTGGAGGTAGGTGATTCGCTGCCAGGTTCCACACCTGCAAGCCCTGGCCGTGCATATGAAGCAGCATTGAGGTCAGCACCTGTGTCACCGCCCCCAGGCAGTCCCTCATTAGCCGAGCCGATGCATTGACATCGAAGCAAACACAGCCGCTGTGGTCCCTGCAATTGCTGTGGCAATACCCCGCCTGGTTTCCTCCCCGTCCGCTATGTACTGGCGGAGTAGGTCTAACATGGACTCCTGTTGGGCCTCCACCATCGACAATCGTGTCTCCAGGGTTCTGGAGGGGGCTGGAGTGGTAGGTTGTGCAGTCACGTGGATGGCATTTTCGGGACTGGACTCCTCAGAGGTGGGTAGGTGTTAGAATTCTTCCTCTTGGACTTGGCCCTGTAGTGTAGAAGAAGAATTCTTCCTGCTAATATATCACTTTGAATGTGCAAATAAACATACAAAGCAATTTATTGACTGGAAGATTGGATTCCCATCGAGACCTCGTGGCTGTAGAAAATAAATAAGATTGATATGATTATAACAACTGACAATGGGTACAGAAATTAATTTCTCTAGAGTTACTCCAAACTAACCTGACTAATATTTAGAGACTTCACAACGGATAAAAGGAAACCCAATAGATGTTCAAGTGAGACCTTCTTCCTAGGCAGAGCGGAGGCTGTTCCGCGGTACTGCAGCGGCTCTCCCACAGTGCAGCGGCGGCTGTCCCACGGTGCAGCGGCGGCTCTCCCACGGTGCAGCGGCGGCTGTCCCACGGTGTCCAATGGTTATGTTAGTCTCTAAAACGCAGAGGTGAGATAATGTCTTTACCGAGTGCAAAACAACAGAAGGAAAACCAGAGAGTTGCCAAGTACAAACCGGGTCGTAAATCCAAGCGGGCAAGAACAGGAACAGAAGGAAAAAAGGCCAGACGTAATCGAGGGACAAAAGCAAGAGTTTGTTACCAAGAAGACCAAAGTTTTCAAAGCAGGCAAGGATGATCCAAAAGAGTAGTCGAGTCAGAAAGCCGGGTCAGGAACGTGTATTAAATCAGAACAAGAAAAAAGGCCAAAAACCGAACGCCAAAGAAAGCTCGATCAGAAGCACTGAACAACGTGGAGGCGTGGTTTAAATAGTCCAGGTCACCTGATCGATGCCGTGATCCCAAACGAACGTTGCGCTTCCTTAGCAACGTATCACGTAGTTTCCATGGCAACCTCCATTCACTGTGGCGAGTAGTGCTCCGATTCGAATGTTCTCTTACTGCATTAGCGGGACCAAACTTGCGTGAACCAACGCGCAGCGGTCCACGCATGACAGTACCCTTCCCTAAAGAACGACCCGTTTCCTTGAGGCCCAAAAATCGGAGATCAAACGGGGAGCATGAATGTTCTGGACAGGCTACCAGGTCCTCTCTTCCGGACCATAACCCTCCCAATCCACATAATACATCCTGACCCCTTTGGAAACCTTGGTATACAAAATCCTACGCACCACGTACTCCTCTTCCCCTTGTACCATGATTGGAGGACGACGAGAAGGAAGGGCAGTATCCGGTAGAAAAGGTTTGACAAGGGAAACATGAAACACCGGATGCACTTTCCACTTTGCAGGTAAAGATAAACGCACTACCACAGGATTAATCACCGCCGTAACAACATATGGTCCTATAAAACGCGGAAGAAACTTCCTCCCTCCAGGTATCCGCAGATTCTTGGTGGATAACCATACCTTATTGCCTACTATGTAAGCGGGAGCCGGAGAACGATGGGCATCTGCGAACCTCTTAGTGTTAATCTGCACCGTCTCCAAATGTTCGTTCACCCGTCGATGCACTAAACACATGTGTTGAATGCAGGACGATGCCGCCGGATGGCGTGCAGGCAGGACAGGAGAAGCAGGTAACGATCTAGGATGCCTGCCGAACATAGCAAAAAATGGTGAGGAATGCGTCGATGTATGCAAAGAGTTGTTATAGGCGAATTCCGCCATAGGGAGTAATGACAACCAATTGTCTTGATACTGGTGTGTAAGGCAACGGAGGTATTGTTCCATGGTGGAGTTGAGACGTTCCGTCTGTCCGTCTGTTTGAGGATGGTAAGCAGTGGAATATCTATCATTGATGCCAAAAGAGGCAGTGAGCGATTTCCAGAAATGAGAAGTGGATTGGGAACCTCTATCCGTGATGATAACAGACGGTAGCCCAAAACGACGAAAGACTTTCCTGAGAAATAGATCTGCCAACGGTGGGGCAGAAGGAACACCTCGACAAGGTACAAAAAGAGCCATCTTGGTGAAATAGTCGATGACCACCCATATGGTGTCATAACCACAGACCGGAGGCAATTCGACCACAAAATCCATTGAAATCATGTACCAAGGATAATCTGGAATCGGCATGGTCTGTAGAAGTCCAACAGGTTTGGAATTTGAGGTCTTGCACTGGGCGCATATATAACAATGAGCAATATGAACGGCCACATCCTTTAACATAGAGGGCCACCAGCACCAACGTTGTAGAAGATCAACGGTCTTCTTGTTACCCGGGTGAGCAGCCAACTTGGCATCATGACACCATTGGATAGCTTTCTTCCTGCTACCCTCATCCGGAAGGAACAATAAACCGTTGATATGGGGTAAACCCTCTACAATGTTGAGGTTAAGTTCCGTAATGTCTGTGGGGTGGGTCTTTACCCATTCACGTAACTCATTACAGAGAGAAGACTGGAGCGTACACCCACAAATCACCTGATGTGGTAAAAGAAGCGGACCGTCTGATCTAGGGGGAGATGAATCCCCATGTATACGTGAGAGTGCATCCGCTTTAGTGTGCAAGGAACTGGGTCGATATGTAATGGTGAAATCAAACATGGAAAAGAATTCATGCCACCTAGCATGTCGGGCCGTGGAGCACTTTACGGATTGTAATGCTACCAGATTTTTATGATCAGTGAATACCTGAATTGGAAAGGCTGACCCCAGTAAATGATGTCGCCAAGTCAAAAACGAGTCACGTACTGCTAGCAACTCCCTTTCTGTGATAGTATAATTCCTTTCATAAGGGGTGAGGTTTCTTGAATGGAAGGCCACTGGATGCAATCCTCCAGTTTCCGGACATACTTGAGACAGAATGGCACCAAGAGCGATGTTAGATGCATCAGCTTCTACCACAAATGGTAATTCAGGATTTGGGTGTTGTAGTACCGGTGCACTGGTAAACGCCGATTTAAGACTTTGAAAAGCTCGATCACAAACTCTATCCCAAAGGAATGCTACTTTGTTGCTAGTCAACGCGGTCAGTGGAGCAACCAAGGATGAGAAATCTTTGATGAACCTCCTGTAAAAATTAGCGAAGCCTAAAAATGACTGTAATGCCTTCAACGTCGTGGGTACTGGCCAGTCCAAAACTACCTTGACCTTAGAGGTACTCATTGGTACACCTTTACCGGATATCTCATACCCCAAGAACTCGACTTCTGTAGCATGAAAGATACATTTCTCTAATTTCGCATACAAACAGTTATCACGTAGCCTCTGAAGGACACGAGTAACATGAACCACGTGGAGATCATAGGATGCAGAATAGATTAAGATATCAAGATAAACCACTACAAATTGGTCCATCATGTCATGGAAGACGTCGTTAATGAAGTATTGAAAAGTAGCGGGTGCATTAGAGAGCCCAAATGGCATGACTTTATATTCAAATAAGCCGTACTTGGTTTTGAAGGCTGTTTTCCATTCGTCTCCGCTACGGATTCTTACTAAATTGTAAGCCCCACGGAGATCCAATTTTGTAAAGATTACGGATGATCCCAACTGATCCAAGAGTACAGAAATAAGTGGTATGGGATACTGATTACGCACCGTGATGGCGTTAAGGGCCCTATAGTCTATACATGGGCGGAGGTCTCCCTCCTTCTTGGGTACAAAAAAATAATGGGGATGCTGCAGGTGAACGTGAAGGACAAATGAAACCTGATTTAAGAGCCTGATCAATATATTCTTTAAGAATGACATCTTCCTTGTGGGTTAGGGAGTAGATCCTTCCTGATGGGATCTTAGCCCCAGGAACCAAATCAATGGGGCAATCATATGGTCTGTGAGGGGGTAAAACCTTACCACCCCCTTCATCGAACACATCCTGAAAGCCGGAATATTCCATGGGCAATTCCCCTGATACTATGGCTCCGATAGTAGTGGCTGTATCCATCAATGGAAGGCAAGGATTATTTATATGAGTCTTCCTATCATGACACTTGGTCTCACAGTATTCTGATAAGAACTCAATAGCGCCTGCGTGCCAGTCAATGGATGGATTATGCAGTCGAAGCCATGGTATTCCTAGAATAAGCCTGAACTGCGGAGCAGTGATTAGATCAAAATATATGTTTTCGGAATCTCCTTGAATAGTTTCCATTATCAGATCTTCGGTTTGCTGAACCACCATACCCGATATCAAGGTAGAACCATCAACAGCATTGACCATTACAGGGTTCTCTTTCTTAAGAACGGATAACCCCAAGCTTTCCGCATAAGAGGTATCGATATAGTTTCCGGTAGCACCAGAATGGCGGTGGCATGAACGATCTGCCCTTGAGGTAAACGGAATATCACCGGAGCGGCTACTGGTTGATTGATTGTAGAGTCCTTAGAAACATGAATGCTCGGCAATCGGACTCCTCTCATTGCCGAGCTCTCAAGTTTCCCTGTTTCTTGGTAGGTTTCTTGGTACATGCTTTTATTAAGTGTTCTGGAGAACCACAATAAAAACACAAGTTGTTTTTCTTTCTATGTTCTCTCTCTTCTTGGGTAAGAGGACCTCGTGTAGCTGCTCCTATTTGCATTGGTTCAGGCGCAGTCGTAACTGGGGTAGGAACAGGTTGAAGATTAGAAGCAATACCCCTCTTCTCCCCTTTTCTAGCAGCTTTACGAGCATCAATCTGCAGAACTAGCTCAAGTAGTTCCGGAAAGGTTACTGGAACCACAGGTACCATAGCCAGTATGTCTTTCAAAGAATCAGATAATCCCTTGTAGAAGAGTGATGCCTTTTTATCATCAGGCCACCCCGTCTCAGCAGTCAATTGATTAAATTTGGCTAAATAGGCCAGAAGCGTCAAATCACCTTGTTGTAGATTCAACAATTCTAATTCCACAACTTGAGTTTTGTATCGGGTGTCGAACACCTTACCCATGGCTTCCATCAATGCATCGCAATCAAACAATAAAGGACTGCCTGCGTCCAAAAGAGGATTAGCCCACGCTGCGGCAGTACCACCAAGGTCTGACAACAAAAACGCAGCTTTAGTGGCAGAATCAGGAAATGAACTGGGTCGACATAAATAATGGAGGCGACACTGATTCAAGAAGGTCCTAAATTGTCTTGGATCTCCATGAAATCTTTCTGGCGGGGCCAAAGGGAACTGGGATGTAATATACACCGGGCCGGCTTCTGCCTGTGCAGGTTCAATGGCTGGAGCATTAGGCATAACTGGTGCTACTTGGGGTACAGGTTGTATGGCGGTTTGTAGTTCTAAGATCTGTTGTTGAGTGGTAGCATGCGCATTAGCCATGTCGGTTCTGAGATCTGCCACTAATTGAAGAAGATTAGCCAGGGTCTCGTTGGGATCCATTTAATAAGGCTTCTGATTATGTTAGAATTCTTCCTCTTGGACTTGGCCCTGTAGTGTAGAAGAAGAATTCTTCCTGCTAATATATCACTTTGAATGTGCAAATAAACATACAAAGCAATTTATTGACTGGAAGATTGGATTCCCATCGAGACCCCGTGGCTGTAGAAAATAAACAAGATTGATATGATTATAACAACTGACAATGGGTACAGAAATTAATTTCTCTAGAGTTACTCCAAACTAACCTGACTAATATTTAGAGACTTCACAACGGATAAAAGGAAACCCCATTAGATGTTCAAGTGAGACCTTCTTCCTAGGCAGAGCGGAGGCTGTTCCGCGGTACTGCAGCGGCTCTCCCACGGTGCAGCGGCGGCTCTCCCACGGTGCAGCGGAGGCTGTCCCTTGGTGTCCAATGGTTATGTTAGTCTCTAAAACGCGGAGGTGAGATAATGTCTTTACCGAGTGCAAAACAACAGAAGGAAAACCAGAGAGTTGCCAAGTACAAACTGGGTCGTAAATCCAAGCGGGCAAGAACAGGAACAGAAGGAAAAAAGGCCAGACGTAATCGAGGGACAAAAGCAAGAGTTCGTTACCAAGAAGACCAAAGTTTTCAAAGCAGGCAAGGATGATCCAAAAGAGTAGTCGAGTCAGAAAGCCGGGTCAGGAACGTGTATTAAATCAGAACAAGAAAAAAGGCCAAAAACCGAACGCCAAAGAAAGCTCGATCAGAAGCACTGAACAACGTGGAGGCGTGGTTTAAATAGTCCAGGTCACCTGATCAATGCCGTGATCCCAAACGAACGTTGCGCTTCCTTAGCAACGTATCACGTAGTTTCCATGGCAACCTCCATTCACTGTGGCGAGTAGTGCTCCGATTCGAATGTTCTCTTACTGCATTAGCAGGACCAAACTTGCGTGAACCAACGCGCAGCGGTCCACGCATGACAGTAGGTCACAGTCACGGAGGCAGGGATCAACTTCACTGCAGGTGGGTGACTGCAGGTGTTGGGGCTCGGGGTTGGGCACGTGGCTCGGGGTGGCCGGGCATGTCACCTCGGTGTCTCCCTCAGGCTCCACACTGGCATCAAGTTCTTCCCCAGTGGAGGTGGGTGCTTCCAGGGACTCCCCTTGGACAGGTGTGGGTGTGGCCTGCTTGTCTCCTGCGGAGGTGGTGGATGCCCTCCCAGTTGTCTCCTGGGTTGCTTCTTCCTCATCAGTGCCTGGGGGGGGTAGAAGAGATGGAGGGCATCAGTGATGGTGTGTCATGATCTCTGCTTCCAAAAGGTCAGGGTTTTCCCAACTCCCTTGGAAGCAGATCCATAACCCAGGTTCCGAGTGCCAACCAGTCCCAATTGGGACCTTTTGGACCCAGTCCTGGCGCCAGTGGCACCAGGCTCATAAATATGCCCAGTCCCAGCGCTGGAAGCACCGGGCTCATAATGCTTGGGTGGACTTACCTGCAGCAGACCATGCTGCCTACTTGCCTGCCAGTTGAGCCTCTGATCCTCTTCTGTTTGGAACTACTTTTCCTGTTCGGTGGGGCAGGAGCCACTCCCTAGATTCAGAACACTGGAACTCTTCTGGAAAGCAGGAACTCTTTTCTTACCTAGGCGTGGCTGTGGAAGGAGACACCTAAGCACTACAGGAGGCTATTTAAACCACACCCGATGGATGAATCTTGCTTTGCGTTATTCTGCATCCTCTGCAGCAGAACGCTCATCGTGTCTTCTGCATCTGATCCTGGGCCTAAGGAAAAAGGCTTACCATCCTGAATCCAGTCTTCAGCAACACCTATAAAGACAAGAAAGAACAGGTTAGCATTACGGTCTTCAGTGACAGCTCTTCACTTACCTGGTCCATCGGCTGTCACCAACGCCTCGCGGTGCATTCCGGCATCTGAAAGACAAAGGCTTAGCTACTCTTCGTGCGCTCCGGAGGTCTTCACACTGCATTCCGGCATCTGAAAGACAAAAGCTTACCAACTCTTTGCACGCTCCGGAGGCCTTCGGCGCTGCATCCCGCATCTGAAAGACAAAACAAGGTGCGTTTAAAGACATTGGGGAACTTTAATACTCACGTGCCATTACTCCTTTCCACATCTAACCCAGTGGGTATTCCGGCACCCTGCAGCCGCTCCGAACTTGTACCTGCAAAATAAAAAGACAGAGCGCATCGTGAAGCAGGCAACAAGCGCTTACTTACGTGCTTCCAGGCGCTTCTATTCATCACACGGGCTCCATCTTCAACTCACTTCAGCCCGTCATCCGCCATCGCCGGAACCCTGCAAAATATTTGGGTATGGTCATGTGGGTGTTGGGACATGCATTGCCTTGCCTAGACACTCTACCACTTCACTTGTGCTACTTCATGGTCTCCCCTACAGGGATCTGCAGGGTCACTCACCTCCTTCCGCGGTTGATGCCGCACCCGTCTTCATCTCGCATAATCCCTCGATGGACTCAGGACTGATGAATCTGCTGGCCGTCTCCTCCCAGGACATCAATTTGGCAGGGGGGGTGGGCATCCCCGCCTGTGGCCATGGCCTCCCTCCGATTGGTGGCCATGATATTGCGTACCCTCAACCGGAGGTCTTCCCACCGCTTCCTGCAGTCCCTCACACTGCGTGGGATGGGACCTACGGCTGATACCCTGCAGGCTACCTCCTGCCAGATTTGCCGCTTTTGTTGCTGCACCTCCCGCTTCTTGTCGTGGGATTGTATTGTGTCTGCATGTGCAGCTAGAGTGTTGCTAATATGGTGAGCTCTGCGTCTGAGTAACGCTGTTTACGCAGCCAGGGGGTGGTCTTCCTGGTAGCCTTTGACACCCTCTATGGATTTCCACTGTGCTCTCCAAGTATCGGCTGGTGGTTATGGAGGATGGCAATGGATTGTGTTTTTAAAGATGGCCGCCGGCCCATTTCCCGTTCCTGCACGATGACGTAATTTCCGGGTCTGTTTTTTGACGAACACGGTATTACCATGCCAGTATTACCATGCCGGTATTTAGGGATTGGTATGAGGCGGTACCGCTATGGGCGGGGCCCGCGATGCCGGTATGGGGGTTGGAGGCCCTTTAGCGGCATGGCGGTATTGCCACTACCGGCATGGGGGGAGGCGCGTGCTCGCGCACTCGTAATCACCCGCTATTAGCGGGTTCATACGAGCACGGAACCGCTCATTCCAGCATGCCGGTAATGAACCCAGTTTTACCGGGCAACTCGTAATGAGGCCCCTTGTGTCAGAGAGCTGAGCTCTTGCTAAGGTTTATATAATTGGAAGGAAACCGAACACGTGCATTTTGCTCTCATGAAGGGTTTGGCCCTGGGCAACAGATTGAGTATAGCTCTTGTAGTATAACTTTTATGGCATGGACACATTCCTTCTAGTATCTTAGGGAGCACCGTTAGACTCTTGGCCAGTCCAGGCATAGATCAGTTGAATTTACCGATCTTCCGTCATTTGCTGGTTAACCGTTTATGTTTGTCTGCGTTTGTGTAGGTTGTTTGAGTGTGTGGCGGACTGCAGCTGCCACTAGGCCTGTAGTAATTTCTAGTGTTCCCCTCAGAAAAAAAATCATCCAAGGTGGTAAGGTGGCATGTTAGTGAAAACAAATTTCAGGTGTAGGCTAGAGGGTCTGTTGCGATAACTAGGGGCTGCTTTTCCCTATTTGTGCAATGTTAAGGAAAATTAAATGTATTTAAAGTTGTGGGGGTCAGACTCGCCCTTTCTCTGGGTTACTGATGGTTCACTGAGAAGCCAATGAACTATATCGCTAATTTATATATATCCCTCAAGGCATCTGTTAACAGAGCCAGTCTGTTCATGTAAGCAGGCACTATAATTATGCTGTGTAGTTTCAAGAAATCAACTATTGGTCTAGTAACTTGGTTATGAACTAGGCTGACTTTCATAAAGAACGAAGCTACAGACTGAGATTCCTCAGTTTACATTTTAGGAGCACTGAATTGATGCAATGTATTTATTAATTCATGCTGGGGAATACATATACCAATTATCCATTGTCCAAGAATTGATGCTATTTAGTTATTTATTTATTCATTAATGTTTAGGGTATAAATATCACCTACCCACTATTGATGAATTGATGCTGTTTATTTATTTATTTTTAGGATATAGATGTCACCTACCCACTATTGATGAATTTATGCTATTTATTAATTAATTCAGGTCTGGGGTATAAATGCTACCCATCCATGGTCGATGAATTGCCTTTATTTATTCTATGATGCCTTATATATAAAAGACACTTTTCAGTGTTTACCAACTCATGAGTAGTGCCTTTATTTCATGCATTTTGGTTTCTGCCATAGTACCCAGGTTTATGCTTAATGGTCACTGTGTGCCCCCTGACTCCTGTATTCGCACTCAGGTGCGGTACAGGCTGTGCCTGTATTTATTCTCCTGATTCTTACGTGTGGCTACTCGGAGTGTTGCGCAAATCCTGCTTAGGGGGGTCCTCATCACCCCAGGGCACACACACTTTTTAATGTTTGTAGTTGGAAAAATTATATTAGTAAGCAGCACTCAAATACAAATATTAATCATATAGTCCATCTTGCACATGGGTGGCTATAGAAGGAACATGATATCTTTAATGGGGCAGTTGAGGGTTGACATGGCATATGTTGGCAGCACCTAGACATGTGGGGTTGTGCTTTTGATATGATGACTATGCAAACCTTGCGCTGACACTAGGTCATTAGAAGTTGGCAGCTTCTGTGAAGGTACATATTACGCATGGTGTCTTACTACGGAATGTTAAGACATTACTGGAAAATTCAAGACTACACTTTGCATTGTGATGGCACCTGCACATGTGAGGTTATACGATAGCCTATGATGGCATACTTAGGGAGTTAGGGAGTTTAAGGCTGAAAAAGCCTATTGACTTTGCAATTGCTTGTTTTGTTAATGCTGTGCACGACTCCACTATCAACACGTGCATAAAGGAGGGCCGGATTTGGTTTTAAAAGTGCTGTTAACCAACTATGCAGCTCAGAGAGCGGCAACACGCCATGTAAACTACTTGTAAGTTTACTCGCAAAGAAACCGAACTGGGTCTGCAGCCTGTGGCTTTCCAGGTGGTTATAACTGCAACTCCCATGAGCCCTCTCTAGTCACTCTGCTGCCTAGAGCTGATGGAATTTTGTAGCCATAGAGACCGGGACAACCAAAGGTGGCAGAACCCTGAATTAGAAACATTACTTTCACCTTTTGGTTATTAGCAGGAGATTTGTATTATCGTAACAGAACTCCACCATGGTGTGTCGTGACCTTGCAGGCACTGCCACTCTACTCCAGTGCTTGAGCATTATGGCTGTGTACTGCCCAGTCTCTATTAAAGCACAAGAGTCCTCTTCTAAAGCTATATTCCGCAGCAGCTTGGGCCATTAGCAGTTGAGTAACTTTGCTGAAAATATTGGGGGAGACATATCTAAAGGTAAGGGGCCCCTGCCAAATGAGGGGTACAAAATGGTGTGCCACAATATTCCGGGGGTGGAGGGGAGGGACAAACACCCGTGTCCCCACCTAAAATTACAACCATGCCATCAGGGCTCTACCGCTAGCACGTGACATGCTTTCTAGAAACACATGTCTGCTTACATTGGCAAATGCAAGGGAGCCACTGTAAGCCCACAAGATCTACGGAATACTTACCATGGCAGCAGCAAAGACAATTCACTTTTCTTTACAAAGAAATCGCAGTATTTCTCAGCTCAAAAATGTGCCTTTGTAATATTTAATGAGCCATGCTCATTTATTATACCTATCTATTAAACTAGAAGACAACTCTTTATCAATCTGTGTGTGTTTTGACTGCATTTTTGAATTTCCAGAGGTGTGTCATGCTGGGAAAATAGGAGGGCGTGAAGGAACAGTGGACTGAGGGGAGTGGCTGAGGCGTAGATCATCGACACCGATTAGGGCTATCTTTCAGATAATTACACCTTTTTGTTCATGTGAGCTGCTGAGCCTGGGCCTCCCATCGTACAGCTTTATATCTTTGTGTGCACATTAGTCCCTCTTCAAACCCACCCAGAACCGACTTCCCACCGGACATTTCTGCCAGCATGCTACCCAGGGCTTTAAGTTTGCCGGGGCAGCCGGGGACGAACCCCAGCAGGCTCTGAAATCTCGTTTTGAGGCGGGGCCCTGCCGGGGCTCACTAATCTCCCCTGGCAGCCCCAGCCACTACATGACAAGTAATTTTTTCTAAAGCCTGAAGCTCTCGCTCGTGTGCGAGAGCTTCATGCTTCAGAAAAAAATGCCTTTCAACCATAATGGTGGTGCTGCACCTGCGAGGCATCCCTTCAAGCAAGAGATGTCCGTGGGCCGGCACCACCATTATGGAGAGAAACGTGAGGCCACTGGAAGCAGAGGCCTTGTTTTCTAAATTCTGAAGCTCCCGCTCATTTGCAGGAATTTCAGTCTTTAGGAAAAGCCTCAGTTTCCAGCGGCTTCAGCCTTATTGGTGACGCTGCCCCTACCCAGCTGGCGAGGGGCAACGCCACCATTAAGGCTGAAAAGGCGAGGGCTGTTGCCAGGGGGCTGATCTATACAAAAGGCTGCCTGGCGGGGCGTGGGTAGGGAGGGGTTGTGTAGCCCATTGAGCCAGGGTTGTCAAGGGGTGTGGCCTAATAAGCCAGCAGGTGACCCACTGCCGTTAGGCCATACCCCTTGATGAGCCCCAGCTCATTTTGCAGTGCTACTTAAGGCGCTGGTCCCATGAGTATGGTTGAATGGGATATAGCAGCATATACGGTTATCAATTGTGAAGAGCGAGCTGCATTTGATCAATTGCTTTGCACTGTACCTTTATGGCACCACTGTCCTGAAATACATTTTACTGAACTGAGTCCAACTTCCCAGAGTGAACTGCAGACACCACTTACTGGGAACCCGCTGTTCCCGAGCCGAAGTTTCCACAGTGAGATGAAGAAAATACTTAAGAATCTACTGCAGACACTGATACAGAGTCCAGCTACCCCCACATGTACCAAAGCCAACCTTTAGTGAAACGCAGACACATGTTGAGACCACTTTTCTCAAATCATGCTCACAAAGCTGAAAACCCAAAATAAAATGATAATGTTGATAATGGCATGATTCATTCATGGGTTAAGTTTTGTTGGGTGTGCAAATTAAGACTACTTTTCCTTTTTGTTTCAGGGTCAAAACTCATTAACATGTCGGAGGGGTTATAGATAGTGGCCTAATGGAGATTGAGCCTCATAAATTGAGAAGAGGGTGGATGTTCCCAAAAATGGGGAACTCCCGTCCGATCTGTATATACAGAAAAATAATTTGACAATGAGGTGTACTCTGAGACAATGTAATGTAACACTGTCATGTAGAGTCACCAAATGAACTTCATCTGTTTTAAGAAAGTTAATATACTCTTAGATTACTATGAGTCAGATTAAACAACAAATTTCAATCAAAACAAAATGTAAATAAGTACATTAACAAGATTTTCACACAAGAATTTGACTTTAATTCATACAGCGATCACGCAACGCGTTTCGAGATTTCTCTCTTTATCAGGGGTACATAAATCGTGAATTTTCATCGTTTCTAAGAAACAAAAGAATATATATTTTTTGAATATTTAAAAATAAGCAATCAATAATTATTTCAAAAAGCAGAGCTTCAAGTTTCAATATAACTAGAGACAAAAAAAATCCTCATTTTTGTATAAAATATCCTAACAAAAAAAATTTTAAGGAATTTTTTTTTTTAAGGAAATCAAAAAATTGTTAGTGTTGTCTAATTAAAGTAACTTGCAGTTTTATGCATACCGTTGTCACTTATTTTAGATAGTCCTATAGTTAAGAGAATGCTAATCTGGATAGAATTAGCTTGCGAACGTTGTGTGTAGGTTTAAAGGTTCCACTGGTTGTCTTGTCCCTTAATTTCAAAAGGCGGACAGGAATAACAATTGCACGTAGTTGCCTATAGAAGGGAAAGCACATGGTGGCTTGAGAGTAGTATATAACAAGTGAGGGTTTCCGCAGAGAAAAAGTAATAATGCTATTACTGTGGTAAATATAGAATTGCACAAAATTGCTAAACATATATTTGTTTAGACATAGAGACTTACAATTGCTTAGGCATATATGTATATTCAATCAGACTATGCTCTTAAGTTAACAAGTCTTATCTATAAGGATACGAATTTGTGAAAAGAAAGGCTAACCTGTTTGCAATACGTAAGAAAAACGTCAATCAGATGGTGCAGATGGATTGTTGCCAGGAAGACCAACGTTAAATTCAAAGTGTCACAGAGCGGACGCCTCGTAACTAAAAAAAGGATAAGTAAGTATCGTTATAGCAAGGTGCTTTTAAAGCACAGGGTAGTGGCTGTATAAGCCTGTGCCTATGTAGACTTACTTGGAAACGAAATGTCCTAGGACGCGGTAGCAGATGCTGTCGCACTAGAGCTTGTTAGTCTGCAGCGTTTGTTTACTATTTATAGCGTCATAGCAATCACGTAGGCACGCAAATGCGTGCTCTTGAAAAAGTAGTGCTCACGAGTGACACACACGCGTAGTGAGGTGTTGTTTTCTCTAGAGTAAATAAAAAAACTGAATAACGAAATGCTATTTCTGCATTTAATCAGGGGTCATACGTTTTTAATGTTTAAAGTCATATATATGCTAAATGCGTATTGTAAATAGAATTGAATGTTGCATGTACACAGTGATACATGATTGTGAGGATTAACACAACAACATAGTTCGTCAAAAAATCCTTTTCCTGAGTATTCAAGTGGCAGTCCATGTCAACAAGGTAATGAAATGCAAAAATATGTTTTAATTGCCTATGGTGCGTTGGTATAAAATGAACAACAGTATTAACAAGTTACAAAATTAAGAGGTTTTGGCGCAATTCTCAAGAGGTTTCTTGCAAATGAGATTCAAACACATTGCTGTTCCATTTGAGGATTCACAATCTATGGAGAGTAACTAAAACCCCAAAATACGCAAAGACTATGGTTTATACAGGTGTTATTATATATTTTATGCAAACAGACAAATAAGTGTTTCCTATCTGTGAATTGCAAAACATAGTGAAACAGAATTACGTAAGGTTATAAATGGATATTTTTGTTAAGGTGCATCCGTGCATTTGTCCACAAAGAAATTCAAAAAAATCAAAAAAACTGTCCCACGTCAGGATTCACAATCTCATGGTGTTTACTTCTGCAAAAACTCAAATTTAAATAGTTTTAAGTGCAGCGGTGTGGAACATGGTTTTTGTCAATATAGGTGTTTATAGAAAAGGACCTAAATAGTAATCCTCATTAATACCCAATGGGTTTAATGAGTCGAGTCGATGGATCCAGAATAATTCTCTTTGTGAAAGTCTTTTTTCAATATCACCACCTCTGGGTAGCGGGTGTAGAACTTCCAAAACTACTACCCTCATTTGCGCAATATTGTGATTATGATCTCTAAAATGTCTGTAGACGGGTGATTTGGTGTTTTTTGTTCTGATGTTGGATTTATGTTCCGTCCATCTTTCTTTTGCCTTCCTCGTTGTTTTGCCTACGTAATATTTCCCACATGGGCAACGTAGTGCGTAAATGACATTTTTGGAGTCACAGGTTGCATAGTGTTTCAATGGAATTTTCTTGCCTGTATTTGCATGTCTAATGTGATCCCCTTTAATCACATTAGAGCAATGTTGTCAACTAAGACATGGAAAGGTTCCATGCTTAGGTTTGCTCAAAAATGTTCGAGTAGGTTTTTTTCTTGTCTCTGCTTTGATAAGTCGGTCTCTGAAGTTATTTCCTCTTTTAAACGCTAACATTGGTGGTTCCGGAAAAAGGGAATTCAATTGAGGGTCTGTTTTGATTAAATCCCAGTTTTTATGGATTATCCGCTTGATTTGGAAGCTTTGACTGGAGTATCTCTGGGTGTGTATTAGATTGGTTTTAACTTGTTTGGTCTTTTGAGTCAGAAGTTCTTCTCGACTTTGTATCTCGGTTCTTCGAATTGCTTTGTCCAATAACTCTTCTGGGAAGCCTCTGTCCATAAATCTGTTTTTGAGAGTGGCATATTCGTCCTGTAATTTCTCAGTGTCCGAAGTTATCCTTTTTAATCTGCGCAATTGGCTGTAGGGCAAATTGTCCTTGAGATGTTTTGGGTGGAAACTGTGGAAATGTAGGGGACTGTTCACATCTGTGGGTTTTCTGTAGATTCTTGTATTGAACCCTGAGTTGGTAATTTCAATCGTCATGTGCAGAAAATTAATTGATGATTTACCAATTTCTATAGTAAACTGGATCCTGTCATTACATTGGTGAAGATATTTCCAGAAAAGTATAAGTTCTGATTCTGTGCCAATCCAGATGCCGAATATATCGTCGATATATCAGAACCAGCTCTTGATTTTGTCCTTCCAAATGGAAGTGTCCAAAACAAATGTTCGTTCGAATCTGTCCATGAAAACGTTTGCATATGATGGGGCTACGGATGAGCCCATAGAAGTACCCGATTTTTGAAGATAATATTGATTGTTGAAACAGAAATAATTATTGTACAAAATGAGATTAATGAGTTCAATGGCAAAAATTCTATGTATGTTGATGTCCTGGTGTTTAAGTAAAAACCATTCTAGACCTTCAATGCCTTGGTTGTGCGGAATTGATGTGTACAGACTGCTCACATCCATGGTGAACAGTAGCAGATTAGGTTCATCTGTTTTGATCAATTTAATGATCTGCAAAAAAATGTGTCGTATCTTTGAGGTAGGTATCAGTCATTTGTATACAAGGCTGTAGGGCTGTGTCCAAATATATTGCAAGAGGTTGAAAGACACTATCAGTGCCTGCTATTATTGGTCTCAAAGGTGGGTCCATTCTGTTTTTGTGTATTTTTGGAAGGCCATAGAAGACCGGAGTCACTGGATGTTTGTTGATTAGATAGTTGCTTGTTCTTTCCGAGATCCAATCTAGATCCTTCGCTTTATCAATGATTTTTTTGATGGTATCTTTGATAGATAGAATTGGGTCCCCATCCAGCTTTAGATAGGTTTCTTGGTCTGATAGCAATTTATGACATCCTTCGTTGTATTTTGAGGTGTCCATGATGATTAGAGCTCCGCCTTTATCAGCTTGTTTGATGGTCAGGCTGTTGTCAGATGCTAGGTCTTTAATGATATTAAGCTGGTGTTTCCAGATATTCAGTTTGTTACTGGTAGTATATTTCAGATTTTTAAGGGCTTTGGTGGTCTTGATCTTGAATAGATTCACCAATGGGTGACTGATTTGGGGATGAAAATTGCTTTTGTCTTTCATTTCTAAATATTCTGGGGACTGTCTTTCATCTGTGCCTTCTGTCAGATTGTCGAAGAATATTTTAAGTTCCATTTTCCGAACAAGTTTGAATAAATTGATCTCTTCTTCAAATAAACTAGTATTGTTGGTCGGAATAAAGGATATTCCTAAATTTAGGGTGTCCATTTGTGATTGTGAGAGTTGTTTTGAAGAGATATTGATGACTGTGGGGTCTTTTAATGCTTGTTTTTCTGCCTGAGTTTTCTTTTTGCCTCGTCTGGCTTTCCGTCGCCTAAAAAAATTTCGGGTATTGGTATGTTTGCTAAACTTGTAGAGGCTGTACTTATAGATGATCTTTCTTCTAGTTCCCCACTAGTGATGTCACTGCTGTCTGTATTGATGTTTTCAGATTGGGCATGCAAATACAGGCAAGAAAATTCCATTGAAACACTATGCAACCTGTGACTCCAAAAATGTAATTTACGCACTACATTGCCCATGTGGGCAATATTACATAGGCAAAACAATGAGGAAGGCAAAAGAAAGATGGACGGAACATAAATCCAACATCAGAACAAAAAACACCAAATCACCCATCTACAGACATTTTAGAGATCATAATCACAATATTGCGCAAATGAGGGTAGTAGTTTTGAAAGTTCTACACCCGCTACCCAGAGGTGGTGATATTGAAAAAAGACTTTCACAAAGAGAATTATTCTGGATCCATCAACTCGACTCATTAAACCCATTAGGTATTAATGAGGATTACTATTTAGGGCCTTTTCTTTAAACACCTATATTTACAAAAAACATGTTCCACACCGCTGCACTTAAAACTATTTAAATTTGAGTTTTTACAGAAGTAAACACCATAAGATTGTGAATCCTGACATGGGACAGTTTTTTGGATTTTTTTGAATTTCTTTGTAGACAAATGCACGGATGCACCTTAACAAAAATATCCATTTATAACCTTAAGTAATTCTGTTTCACTATGTTTTGCAATTCACAGATAGGAAACACTTATTTGTCTATTTGAATAAAATATATAATAACATCTGTATAAACCATAGTCTTTGCATATTTTTGGGTTTTAGCTACTCTCCATAGATTGTGAATCCTCAAATGGAACAGCAATGTGTTTGAATCTCATTTGCAGAAACCTCTTGAGAATTGCGGCAAAACCTCTTAATTTTGTAACTTGTTAATACTGTTGTTCATTTTATACCAACGCACCATAGGCAATTAAAACATATTTTTGCACTTCATTACCTTGTTGACATGGACTGCCACTTGAATTCTCAGGAAAAGTATTTTTTGACGAACTATGTTGTTGTGTTAATCCTCACAATCATGTATCACCGTGTACACGCAACATTCAATTCTATTTACAATACGCATTTAGCATATATATGACTTTAAACATTAAAAACGTATGACCCCCGATTAAATGCTGAAATAGCATTTAGTTATTCAGTTTGTTTATTTACTCTAGAGAAAACAACACCTCACTACGCGTGCGCGTCACTCGTGAGCACTACTTTTTCAAGAGCACGCATTTGCGTGCCTACGTCATTGCTATGACGCTATAAATAGTAAACAAACGCTGCAGACTAACAAGCTCCAGCGCGACAGCGTCTGCTACCGCGTCCCAGGACATTTCGTTTCCAAGTAAGTCTACATAGGCACAGGCTTATACATCCCACTACCCTGTGCTTTAAAAGCACCTTGCTATAACGATACTTACTTATCCTTTTATTAGTTACGAGGCGCCCACTCTGTGACACTTTGAATTTAACGTTGGTCTTCCTGGCAACAATCCATCTGCACCGTCTGATTGACGTTTTTCTTACGTATTGCAAACAGGTTAGCCTTTCTTTTCACAAATTCGTATCCTTATAGATAAGACTTGTTAACTTAAGAGCATAGTCTGACTGAATATACATATATGCCTAAGCAATTGTAAGTCTCCATGTCTAAGCAAATATATGTTTAGCAATTTTGTGCAATTCTATATTTACCACAGTAATAGCATTATTACTTTTTCTCTGCGGAAACCCTCACTTGTTATATACTACTCTCAAGCCACCATGTGCTTTCCCTTCTATAGGCAACTACGTGCAATTTTTATTCCTGTCCGCCTTTTGAAATTAAGGGACAAGACAACCAGTGGAACCTTTAAACCTACACACAAGGTTAACAAGCTATAATTCTTTCCAGATTAGCATTCTCTTAACTATAGGACTACCTAAAATAAGTGACAACGGTATGCATAAAACTGCAAGTTACTTTAATTAGACAACACTAACAATTTTTTGATTTCCTTAAAAAATAATTTCCTTAAACATTTTTTTGGTAGGATATTATATACAAAAATGAGGATTTTTTTGTCTGTATTTATATTGAAACTTGAAGCTCTGCTTTTTGAAATAATTGTTGATTGCTTATTTTTAAATATTCAAAAAATATATATTCTTTTGTTTCTTAGAAACAATGAAAATTCACGATTTATGTACCCCTGATGAAGAGAGAAATCTCGAAACGCGTTGGGTGATCGCTGTATGAATTAAAGTCAAATTCATGTGTGAAAATCTTGTTACTGTACTTATTTACATTTTGTTTTGATTGAAATGTGTTGTTTAATCTGACTCATAGTAAACTAAGAGTATATTAACTTTCTTAAAACATATGAAGTTCATTTGGTGGCTCCACATGACAGTGTTACATTCCATTGTCTCATTAGAGTACACCTCATTGTCAAATTATTTTTCTGTATATACAGATCTCAGATAGTGTGCAGGGGACGGGAGTTCCCCATTTTTGGGAACATCCACCCTCTTCCCTGTTCAGTACCAACCCAGATGCCAAGGTTGAGATAATCTCCCCTGCACCTCAAATTTTCTTAAAATCAAAAAATCAAAATACCTAGAATTCTAAAAAATAATCTGGATACAATTACCATCCCAAATAGAGGTGTGCATAATGTTGTACACACGGTTCTTTTCCTCATTATAGGTTGGCCAGACTGGAAATTAAGTGCTGATGATAACATGCACCATTCCATTTTCCGGACTGGCCAACTATAGGTTTTCCGGTAGGATAGAGGATTTACCTCCAACTCTGACCTAGAGGTATATCTGCACCCTACCAGCAAAAAACTGCCAGTATTACCGACCCAGTGATGCCAGCAAATCCCCTCCTGCCCCCCATGGGACTCCATGGAATAGGGATTTACCAGTGTTCCCGCCACTTGGAATCTGCCGGTAATTCAAGCAGACCACGTGGCGGAAACAGTATTACATGATTTATGAGGGCCAATGTGGGTTGGTTGCAATGTTATGACATTAATATTTTGAATTACACTCACAACAAAATAGGGATGTTGTTTTTTTCTAAACTGACATTCAATTTTGGAAGAATAAAACTATGGGGACCATTTGTGAAGCTAGGAATTGTGAGGTGTCATTGGTTTGACAAACAGCAGGCTGTATTGCATGAAAGTTGATCCTGGGGGAAGACAATAGGTATGACCCAAAAGAGAAATGTGTAGAAGGCCTTCCAAAACTGTTAAACAAACAGGCCATATGAGGGAATGTATCTGGTTTAGCTGATTAAAAGAGGTGTAGGTATCCGTGGTTCCACGCCCAACGGATATGGCTCCGAGGTTTTGGAGCTGCTGTTCATGAATGGCACACCCCCTTTAAAATAAATGACTCGTGTACAAAAATCATGGACTGCCTCAGATACAGGTATTCATTACGTGTTTTTAAAAACACAATGTGTCTCCAGGGCCCATCAATCATCAAATGGCTTTCAAAAATCATGAACTGAATGCACCACATGTCCTTACAAACAAAATGCAGATACCATCAAATCATCTCTAAAATCTAACCCGGTGCCAGAATAGTGGCAATTATTAAATTGGCAGTATATCGGGGATGGGCTCTAAAAACAATGCCCTGCAAAGCTATGAACTGTCAATCACCCCTCCTCCCCAAAAACCATTAGCTGTCACCAAATTACCACAAATCTTCAAAAGTCCTTTAAATAATGAAGTATTGATGAGTAAGCAATGCCACTCAACGATGATATGTCTCATGAGTTACACGTGGAATGTCACCCCCATTAAATGCCCTATAAACACACATGAAACGAACTTAAACACATGTAAATATCAGCCAGTAATTGAACTGGTCAGTGACTAATAATCAATTAGCATCCACAAATTGTGTATGGCTCCCAGAACATCAATATCTTATGCCAAATCTTTTTTTTTATATTATTTGAAAATGGTTGGCACCTGGAAAATCGTCTAAGCCTGCATTGTATTGCCTGCATTGTATTACACGTGGTGATTAACCCTTTCATTAGAGGGACTTCATTGCTTTCCTATGGAAATAAGAACGTGCACATATTCATCGTAAGGGCGGTAAAAGCGTTAACTGGATTTATTGCAGCTTTTTGTTTTTAACTTATCGTGGCTCCAGATTCAGCACGGAACCCCCCCCCCCCCATCAGCAGCTTCATTATTCACATCTGTTTATTCCTGTCAGGGTTTTGCTTGGGGAAGATTAAAAGGAGGACCTTACTTTTGCTACTGTTCACATTATGGGAAGGGGTGTCATTTCACCAAAATGCCAGGGGTAGCGGAAGTGACGTCACACGACCCTTGACCCCTGATGACATCACAGGAAGTGATGCCATTTGACCCCACCCCGAAATGGTATCGCGGGAAGCGACGGAACACAACCTTTCACCCGTTGACAAAACAGGAAGTGCCATCACATAGCACTGTACACTACGAAAAATATGATTACGATATCACTATATATGTGATGTACATTTCATACAAGAATGGATCGCCATATGTATCGTTAAGATCAGTGTGTATAGGCCCATATTACCAAATTACTGTGAACGCAAGCAGACCTCCATGACCAAATGATAATGATGTGTTATTACATAGCGCTTAAGCGCTTTATATAGAAAAAATATACACCCAATATCACCCAACCCGTGTTGGTACTCATTTATCTACATCAGAAAGATGAAGGGCTGAGTTGAGGCGTTTAAGAACAGACTTAATCAGTGACTCAGCCCCTGAAATGTGCCTGAAATAAACCTTTAATGAGTGTAGCAATTATTGTATAGAATTCCAGAAAGACACATTATTTGGTATTCCTATTTTTTCTTATTTAGGGTCAGTGCTGAAAGTGTTAGACTTGTGGTACTCCTGTTCTTATGTTTCTTCTTTTTTGTAAGTGGCCTGAACAAGAAAGCCAGCCACTCCAGAAGTAAAGAGCCAATCTTTTATTTGTTTTAGAGGTTGTAAGGGAGACCACAGAGGTTGCAAGGGAGTCCTCAGAGGTCGCAATTGCAACATCTGGCGACCCCCAAATGATGTCCCTGATTACGGGACACCTGTTCATGCTCTCAGCGCCTTGCCCAAAGTGAAAACCTAAAAGCCGAGCGTTTGATCCATGTGCTAATAGCATAAAGGCTATACTTGTACATTATATCCATAGCCATGAGCGGTTAACCACTTACGCGCTTTGCTCAGGCTTTTAGCCAGGTTAGCCCAGAGCTGCAGCAACAAGGCTAAATTAGAGCACACTAGGACTGCGTGGGAGACAGGGGTGATGTTGGCAGTCTTGAACAAGATGCCATTTAGGAGATCCATGTGATCACTGCATATATATAATGCAGAATCCGAAAACGTTGATTTTTGTTTTATTTTGTGACCATTTCTGCGCAATTCTATGCAGGGGGAGACGTCCCGCAGCCCTCCCATATTCCCTTATATGTTTCATTAACCTAACACCCCCCACATATAACTGTGGGGAAATGTGTATTTCGAAATCCAAGATTTTTCGATTCTGCATTTTTACCTTTGCAATGATGACATGATACTGCACTTAGGCGAGGGCGTTCCGCTCTGAGACAAGTGGTGACGAGAGCCTGCAACTACAAATGTTCACTTCTATTGTAGAGGAGCAGCAAGGTTTGTTGATTTTGAGTTGCTGATCCAAAAGGTCTGGTGCTGCGGTGTCTGCACGAGAAGCAAGAGTGATGAGCTTTGGGGAATACTGTATCTAATGGAGCCGTGCTAGAGTTTAATGGATCTAATTTAATTATTTTTTTGGGAACATTTGGGAGGAAGGAGGAGGAAACAAGGGATGAAGTGAAGTGGTCTGCTATTTGGTGGATGTTGCTGCGGTCCAAGACACCAAAGGTTACATTTCAAGTCAACATTTCAAGTCCCCATTGAGCCCCTATGGGGGCTCAATGGGAATGGGGAAGGACCGGGCTCGGGTTCCCTGAAGGAGGAAATACTGGGCCCTCCATACTCAGAATGCCCGGTATTTCCCGATTCAGGGTACCCGGACCCGACACGATTTTGGAGGCAGCCATGCCCTCATTAAGCCATGCCCTTAATGGCATATTGAGGGCATGGCTGACTCCAAAGTCGTAATGAGGCCCTTTGTCTTTGGTTCAGTATTTGTAAGGTAAATCTAGAACGGCTTTTGATTTTATTTGCAGAGTATTATTCAGAACGGTCCTCAAAATGTCTAGGCATATACCTTCTAAGGTTTAAGGTGGAAACAGGTATGGAGGTGAGAAAATCTGTGCAAAAGTTCAGAAGATGTTCGAGATTATGCCTCCCAAGGGATAGAGCCACTGGGTGGGTGGTGATGGAATTTGCTATGTTAGTGAAGAACTTGGTTGTTTTGCTGTGTGGGCATTTTTTCTTGGGATCACATAATTTAAAGAGCCAATCAGAATGGAGAATCACAAAGTCCTGACACACACACACAGGATGTGAGGAGTGAGGTGACTGTTAATCGGAGCCGTACAGCACCACAATGCGAGCAGGAGCAGAGAAACTCTGCGAGCCGAGGACAGGCTCCAAGCAGGCGCCCTCTGGTCTTCAGACTGCAAAAGGAAGACCGCCAACCCAGGTGGAGTCCAGTTAAGCAGGCCTGTAAACCCCAGGGTGGTGGGATGAATCAGAGGCGATTCCCCCAGAAATCCTGACCTGGAACCCTTCACATGTGGCCAGGGAAAGGCAGACGCTTCCTGATCCTCTGGGTGGTGTTCTGCGGGAGGATTATATGGGGGGCGGGGGGACCAGGTCAGGAAAATTGGGAGAACCCCTTTCATAACTTCCCTAGAGACCCCGCAGTCAATGGTTTTTTGTGGAATTGAAACTTTTAAGAGAGGTAATCTGAACATTGGGGATTGCCCTAAGTACTGGGACAAGGAAGATGGACTCAGTCGCTAAACTGCAATATGCAGTCTAGTGGTTCTAATGACTCACACCTGAGTGGGACATTTGAATATATAAAAGTACAGGCCATTAGAACAGCAAGGAGCAGTTGCAGAAGTCACCAGCAGCAGCTGCAGTAAAGGAAGAAGGGAGCCGCCGCTATTGTTAATACGGATGTCAGTCCTGAGAGGGTCTCCAAAGCTGAGGAGCTTGAATGCAGAGGCTATGCAGCAGGAAGCGGCGTGGTAGCAAGCTTTCCCCCTGGGGAGAGAGGCTCTCCAAATGCGCATTGTGTTCTGGCGAGCACCAGAGCGAGGGAAGCTTCTTTCCTGGTCGGTGCAGGCCGCAAGAAACCTGAAGCAGTCTGCCATATGAAAGGCAGCAGAACAAAGAGTGGCGGCGGATCGAGGGGATGCGTTCATAGACACCAGTGAGTTTACCATTGACAGGTAATCCCAGGGAACTCTGTGATCAACCGCTGGCTACTGAAAGCACTTATGGATATGAATTGCTGTGGAAGCATCCTGACAAAACATTGCTGTTGATACATAAGAATTGTAAAGTCTCAAGAAGTTGTTTTGAACCTTTTATTATAAGTGGAGAGATGAAGACCTGTTGTCTAACTGCAATGTTGGTTAAAGTCCCAGTGAAAGACTTTTGGAGCAAGAAGACCTTTGTGATCCAAACCTGGCTACAAAAGCACACTTGTTTATTTGAAATTTTGAGTGAAAATCTTACTTTGAATCTGGGGAAGGGGAGCCAACCCAGGTTACAAGGATATACAGTTATTAGGGCTATGTTGAACTTAACTGTTATTTATGTTATATTTGAATTGACATATTTGCTTTATGAGCTTGATGCATGTATAAGTGTGAGGGACAGATTCTTTTTGTTAGTGTTTTCCTTTAGTTTATTTTGATAAGCAGGAAAAAATCCTTGGTAGGTTAGGGATAGTGAGATGTTTATCAAACCCTTTTGAGTTAATAAAGTGACTTCTTGTGAAAGGTCTTCAAGTTGTCTGGCTCTCACAGTGGGAAGCAAGACAGGGCGTAGTGGGGAGAATACAGAGAAGCCCCAGAGTGGGGCGAGAGAAAGAGGAAAGCCCCAGAGTGGGAAGGGAGAGCAGAACAATGCCTGGAGAAGGGAAAGAACAGAGAAACCCCAAGGTGAGTAGAAGAATAGATACAAGCTCTGGAACAAAGACAGATGAAAACAAAAAACAGATTGGGGGAGGAGCAAAATACGAAACAAGGCGAATCCTAAGAGTGGGGAGAGAGAGGAAGAGACTAGCTCTGGTTTGGTGAATAAAACTAGGAGCAATAGAGAGACAAGCCCAATGGAGTGTGGAGAATATCAATAAGCCCCAAAGAGTGAGACAAGCCCTAGTGTGAGAAGAGAACCGAGGTAAGCCAGAGTCAGAAGAGAACCGAGATAAGCCAGTGCGTCAGGAGGAAGAGACTGAAAGGACCCAGATTGGTGGGGAAGCAAAAGAGAGGAAAGTCTTCTGGAGGAAGAAAGACTGAGAAACGCCTGTCAAAAGAGAAACCAGAGAGATCTGGCTGGAGCTCTCCATCAGTACACAAACTATATGTTTGGGATTGTGAACATAGGCAGGGGCTTATGGTAACGAGACACAGGTGTGGGGTTCAGAAGCAAGCAGTCACCTCTTTCATTGGGCCAGGCCCAAAAGTATGTCTTGGTTGCATAATGTTTCCTTTTGAGTAGAAGGGAGAGAAAGTAGTTAAGAATATGATTTCTGGACAGAGGACTTTGTTTATCCATTGTGAAACCCTGACAAGCACTCTTTTGACCTTCAGTTGTATAGAGAAGGGCTTAGTATTACAGATGTAGGGAAACATTAGGTTTTTTGAGTCCGAAGAGAGAATAAAACGTATGAAAATCATGCCTCCTTGTCCATCTCCTGATTCTGTCTTACCACAGAGGTCACTGACGAGGGCTGCAGCTAGACTTGTAAAGGAAGCTAATAAGACCAAGGTTAAAAAAAATCATTTTTTCCCCATATACGGCAGATTGAGATTGCTGGGAAGCATAGGGAACGTTAATAATTAGGCTTTAAAACTGTTTTTACTAGTCAAGAGTTTCAAATTGTCTGTTGCAAATAAGAACTGATGTATCCTTTTTAGAGTATAATAGGCGAAGTGAAATTTAGCCATGACATTTTTATTTTAGTCTGTATTATTATTTATTTATTTATTTGTAGGGTGCCGAACGACACCAGGCATCAGGGCACCAGAACAGAAACACAATGATGCAACAAAGAGACGGGACAGACAGTTCAGCTATACCTCAATGCAAATCCAAAAGAGCTTTACTCAAAGACGAAAGTTTTTAGCTGTCGGCAAAATCTTTTGCAGTCCTTTTGTTGTCTCGGATCTAAGGGGAGAGAGTTCCAGAGCCTGGCTCAGGTGACCAGAAATGACCTTCCTAGGCCGTTAGCCCGCTTGAAACTTGGATTGTTAACCAACCCTAGTGTCGATGATCCGAGCATTCTTGTAGGCTTACATAAAAACCATGCATTTAAGATAGGCTGGTTTAGTACCATGTATGCTTCTGTGAACATGCACAGCTGCCTTGAATTGTAAACGTGCAGGGACTAGGAACCAATGCAGATCCTCTCGACTGCTAGTGATATGCTCTCTCCTAGCTTTTCCTTTAATGATACGCACAGTGTCATTTTGTGTCCCTTGCAGCTTTCGCAAGCTCTTCTTGGTTGTGCCTGTCATTAGTGCATTACCATAGGCGAGTCTAGATCGTATTATTGCCTGTGCTATAGATACACATTTGGACTCTTAAAGAAAGGGACGAATGTTCTTCAACAGGTAGAGGTAGTACGAGCGGTTTTTAACAGTCTCATTGACGTGGGCTTCAGAGCCAAGTGAAGGCTCAAATGGAAGCTTAATGTTTTGACTTTCTTGTAAATGAGGATACTAGAGTCATAGATTGATAAAGACTGGTATCTAGGTTCAAGTTTATCCCTGGCCTGAGGTAAACCGAAGATGAACAACTCAGTCTTATTCCCGTTCAGGCACATCCACCGAGCATAGATATGCTCCAGTTTGTCGTATCAAGCTTGTAATCTCCAGAGAGTTCAAGAACTAGCTGCGTATCATCAGCATTATTGGGGAAAAAGACTCAGTCTCCTCCAAAAGCCACATAAGGGCCTGGTGTAAAGGTTAAATAGTAGAGGGGACATACAAGCCCCCTGAGGAGACCACAAACAATATGTGCTGGTGGAGAGGTGGCATCTCCGCAGCAAATTCTGTGTGACAGAAAGGATTGCACTTAGTTGATTGTTTCCCGGCTGCATAGCCCTACATCTCTCAATGTGTGAAGGAGGCGTTCGTGATCTAAAAGATCAGACGCTGCCGACATGTCCAATAAAACAAGCAGTCCTGTGTAACCCTTATCAATAATGCCCAACATATGTGTCTGTGGATCTAAGAAAGCTGTTTCCGTGCTGTATGACGGCCTAAAACTAAATTGTCTAGGATGTAAAATATCAGATGCCTCTACAAATGTTTGGAGTTGGGCAGTTGCTGGTTTATTCAATATTTTCAGCAAGAAGTTGCAGTTCGTAATGGGTCTCAAGTTATTTGTATATTTGGGGTCTAATCCTGATTTCTTGACCAACGGTATGATTGTAACCATCTTAAGGTATTCAGGAAGCTGGTTGCTATGAAAGGACGAGTTAACAAATCTAACAAGGAAAGGGGCAAAAATGTCTTTGTGGTCAAGGATCACTTTAGGTGGGATGATATTTTCTGGGCACGATGAAGGATGCAGTAAATTCAAAGTATTAATCATATCAGAAATGGTTATAGGTGAAAAAACTAATTTCGGTGGCCCTTCACTGGTCACGGGTATGGGAAGCAATTTGGACTTATTCTTAGCCAGATTGCTTTGCATCTTTGCTCGAGCTTTTGCCACTTTTGCTTCTAAAGCCAGTTGGACCCTAGCACTGGTTAGTTGGAATACAAGGTATTGATTGAGCTTTTGGCTTTTCTAACAGCTTAAAGATCGCAAACAACCTTTTAGAGTTATTAGCCCTCCTCAATCTGTTTATTAAAGACATTTCCTTTGGACTCAAATTGTGGACATATAGGCTTTTTCTAAGTCCCCGCCTGCACTGCCAGACTCCTCAGTCATTCGACCTATGAAGCGAGTGTCAGTTTCTGCTTTTGGCCCCACCTTCATTCCCCCTCCCACTGACACAGCACTTACTAACCTTCAACTCTCTGGACATCCTTGCCCCTGTCATGAGGATTTTCATGAAGCCTACCTCCAAGTGCAACATCTGGTATGACTCTGACCTGGACTCTCTGAAACTAGAGGAGGTGACAGGCTTCGGGCATATCCTCTGACAAACTGGCCTGCCGCCTGCTCCAAAGGCAATACAGACTTTCCATCTGCTCGAAAAGGAGGGCCTATATCCAAGCCTGCATCTCAGGGACCCCCCCCATGGCTATACATTTCAACTATCTGCAAGGAACTCATCAATCCCACTGCAGTATCCATTTCTCCTCTCTCTTACCTTGCCCTCTGCACTGCATTGGCCTCTCACTTTTCCCTCACCCGCTCTCAGGCTTCCGTTGGCCCCCTTTGCAACTTCCCTTCTACTCTCCTCTTTCCCATATCACCTGATGAGGTTTCGAGACAAGTTTGCTCTATGAAAGTCTCATCCAAACAGGTGCTCCCCTGCTCCTCTAGAACTATCAAGGACAACATGATCTCCATTGCTCCAGCCTTGGCTGATTTTTGCACTTGCTCCTTTTCCACTGGATCCTTCCCTTTACTCCTAAAGCACTCCCCTGTGCACCCCCTCCTCAAAAAGCATTCTGAGAACCTTTCTGTCTGGCAAACTAAGGCCCTAGCTCTATAATTCCCTTCTTGAGCAAACTCTCTGAAAAGCTGGTCATCTCCCAGCATATCCACCACACAAAATCTGTTTGTTGTCTCCACGACCACCAGTCTGGCTTGACAGCTGCCTTTCATATGGTCAATCATGCGACCCTTATCAATCGGCTCTGTGATACCATTGATATCACGGACCTGGCTCTGGACTGGGAGACCTCCTTCCTCTCTGACCGACCTTCCCAGGTTCAACTGGGCCCTTTTCCCTCCTCACACTCCACCTGTAGTGTCCCTCAGGGCGCTATCCTCTTGCCTTGGCTTTTCACCATCTACCTGGCCCTTCTAGCCCATTTGATCTCCGCCTTCTCTCCTAATTTCCAGTTTTATGTGGACGACATGCAGGTCTCCTTAAAGCTTCGCTCCTCCTCTTACTCTGTCATTCCCGACTATTTGCTATTCAGACATGGTGCACTGTTAACAATCTTTGCCTTAATGCCAGTAAGACTGAGATCCTTACCATTGGGAACCCTGCTCCCTTATTCCCTCCTAAACTCTGGCCACCCTCCATGACCCCTCCCCAAACCCTCCTCTGAGGCAGAAAACCTCGGTGTTATCTTCGACTCCTCTCCTTCTCTCGTCACATCAGACCTTGCTAAGAAGGCCCGCTTTTAGCTGCACCTCCTCAGAGGCATTCTCCCTTTCCTCACCTTCCCCCAGAAACTGAATGTCTGCAGAGCTCTGGCCCTCTCCAGGCTGGACTACTGCATCAGCCTCTTCCTCAATCTGCCCAACTCCTCCCTTTTCCCCCTTCAAGTAACCCAGAATAGGACTGCAAGACTTATCCTTGGCCTCAGGCCCAGGGACCGCATTTCTCCAGCCTTAACATCTCTCCACTGGCTCCCGGTTGCTGTGAGGATCAAGTTCAAGACCATCTGCATTATCCACAAGGCTTTCTAGGGCCTGGGACCCCGCTACACCCAATTCTCTCTGCCTAAATACCTCCCTGCTAGAGCCCTTCGGACTTCTAGCTCCAACTCTCTGCAGATCAGACGCTTTGCCAAGCAGAGACTGGGGGGTAGATCTCTCTCCTCCGCAGGTGCCTCCCTGCCTCTCTCGCCTCCCTGCCTCTCTCAGACTTGAGCCGGATCTCCTTAAATTGTGGAAGCTTGTCAAGACCCTCCTTTTCTCTTCCTCCTTCCCTCTCCCCTGCCAACGCCCCCCTCGCCTTTTGGCTGGCTGTCTGGTTCCTTCAGATTCTTACAGGGCACCAGGCCCTTCTCGACCACTCCCCTGACCCTCCCAACCCCCCAACCTGCACTTGCTCTTCCGGGCCCCGTGCGCCCTTCCAGCCCCATACCTCGCACTTAGCATGTGGTCCTTCTTTCCCCTGCACTTTGCATTCCTCTGTCTCTGTCCACCTGTCCTCCCCTGGCACTCGCTTTACACACAGTCCCTTGTGCCCTGACCGGCACTTCCCCCTTACCCTCTCATCTGCACTTGGTTACTGCACTTGCACAATCCGAATGTCACTAGGCCAAGTAGGACTGTTTTTGTATTTCCCTGCCACGCCCCCCACCCCCTTTGTCTTGTTACGCCTTGAAACACATAGTGAATGGGCACATTATAAATACAAAAAAAAATCAAATGCAGTCTGTGTGAGGATTCCAGTCCAGTTGCAGCCTAATTTGGGATCTGTCTATTGCATTTCTCAGACCACCTTTGTGTATTGCGGGTAAACCATTCACACAGGAGGCTTGATTTTGGGTGGAAGTTTGTTTGACTCAGTTTTATTTTCCCTTTGAGGAATATGACATATTATTGTTTTAAAAAAAAAATCTTATTGGACGGAAGGCCTTACATCTTCCGTTCCTGCAATAGGTCCCACTTGTGCCCAATGGATGCTTATTCGTAGCCTTGGACACGCTTGCCTAAAAGATATTGACCAATCACAGTATGATTTTCTGCAACCCGGCTCTGGCACAGGGCATATTAGCCCTATTTCTAGCAGGTTTTATGTTTCAATAATCATTACTTTGGCCTGGGGAGCAGTCCTAATATTGTTCATAGCACATCCCTCAAATCAGATAGATTGGTCATCATTTAAAGTCACTAGCTCAAACTATGAACCTCACATTACTACACCCACAATACCCATTAGTGCACCTGCCCTCACTGGGGCACTATTAAAGTATGTGTCTTGAAGCGTCAGGCTCGCCCTCCTTTCCCTACTCCCGTTTTCCCTTTGTGGTCCCACCATTCACCTTTACACAGCCAACTCTTTCTGTGTTTCCGTCTGACAGTTGGATTGGCAGAACCAGATTAATTCCCCCGAGGATAGTCAGGGGACGCCTACAAATGTCAACTGGCAAGCAAGACTTCAATCTTCAAGCCACACCTGTTTAGTACAGGGGGGTAGTCCTGACCTCAAACATTTATACTACAGTGGTTTACCGTAGTAACAATTCTAACATCTCCATATCATGTTTAATACATCTTCATAAGTATGCATCATTGGAGGAAAGTACAAATCCAAATTCTGGAAAAACTGGAAAAACAGTTGTTGAGACCTTTATTTACTTAGGCCGCCTATTTAAGCATAGATAATTCAATGTAGATAGCTGAATGATTTACACATAGAAAGAATAAACAATAAACCTTGTCACCAGCTCGGTGAGTTTTGTAAAAAGAGGACACATATGTTACCAATTTAGTGCATCTTTAAATAGCATTACATGTACATTACATGTACACTGGTGACAGGAGGTCACTTAATTAAGTCCCGTTATAGTCCGTACATTGCAGAATTCTAAAGTGACTTTTTAGCAATGTGCCAACATTTCATCAGCTGGGGGTCGTGTAACTAGTCACACCTGAGCACATCTTGGGACCATCTAATTCTATTACCACCTACCAAGTACTAGACTATGACATCACTTGAAAATGCTTATCACAAGTTATACCATTTTCCCTGTTACTATTCATTGATTGTTCTGTCTGATCCACTTACAGTTCCAACACTTGTACCCACACTACTGAAGTTACATACCATTTCCCTCAACCCCTTTGTCTCTTTCCATTTGATGAGGCTCTATCAGGACCTTGGCGGTATCCCGGGGGAAAATCTGCCGGGATACCGCCCATGCAAATTGTGTTACCTTAGATTGGTCCGGCGCTATTAGTGTCAGATCCCGAGTTATCGGGGACGGGAGTGGGCAGTAATTCCCCATTCCCATGGGACATTCTGGCCGCTATTACCACAGCGCTATTAGCACTGCGGTAATAGTGCTGCAAATGGGCAGAAAGTGCCAAGATTTATCTCCAGCAGAAAGCTGGAGGTAAATCTTCCACTTTCCGCCCAGACTCGGGATTGGGTGGAGCGGTAATGTGGCAGTAATGGCGTTACCACTGCATTTTTGCTGCTATGCCCAACCCATGATGACCACCTTAGTCTTTCTGGTTCCTGTCCTTACTCCCACTTTTCCAGCCCTCTCACTTTTTTCTTTCCTCTGGTTACATCGAAGAGGGTGCACAGGTAAGGGGAGAGCACAGCATTTGCCACTTTCCGGCCTAGACCCTGCACCATATGACTAATACAGTGGTGATGGACACAGAAGGAAAGTGTTCAACATAACATTGTGCAGTGTGATGCAACATTTATTAGAATCAAATATACAGATGTTCAACAGACGGTTTGGCTGACTCCAAGCCAATTCTTTGAAAAATCAAATGCAAAGAAGACCAGGTAGGTTGCATAAAGATGCATTGCTGGTCTCTGCGGTTAGTAAGGGAGTTGGTGCAGTGCTTGAGGTCCTGTAGAAGGACCAATTTGCCAGAGTAGCTTGCATTGGCCATCCTTAAGTAAAGGGATGATGTTGGAGATATATAGCTTGCTGGTCATTTAACTAGACTTTTCTTTTTAAGGTGTTCAAGTCTTAATTGAGGGCCAGTGTGAGAATAAGCATGGGCTTGAGTGCTAAATCTTTACCTTGTCTTTTGTTCACTCTATTGTCCCCAAGTATGAGTACCCAAAAGGGCCAGATCAGTAACAATTGAGTCAGAGTCTGCAGATAGCCAATAAGGGGTGGTCTATATCTTGGATGATGAATACTTCTGGATGGTGTTCATTTCACAGTATAGTGTGAATTCAGGATGGACTGGTGATTGGATGTTTAGGGACCAGAATGTTGAATGCAAAAATGTTTCAACACAAATGCACTAGTCCCAAAAATATAATGCATCCTCAATCTTTCTGCTTCAATGTTTACCTGCCACGGGAAATACAATGGACCAAAGAATGCCATTAAAATTGAGAACTACATCTAATGCCAAAGATTCCACCCTTCGGAAATCTTTCAGATTATCAACAGCCGTAAATGATTTCCAATAGTACGGTGAGAATTTACCCAAGTCATTTCATGTGCATATTTCTCAGACATGCAAGCATACACATGGTAGGGTGAGGGTTCAAGATGAGAATAGACGTCTAGCAAAGGTGCCTGAGACATTTTAGGGGGAAAAAAGCACTTAACAGCAAGAGCAAAAGCAGTGAGCAGCGAAAGCAGCTAAATGTTTAAAAATCAATAGAGAGCCGATTTTGATGAAGCAGCAGAAAGCATAGCAACAGAGATTTTCAGATGAGATTACATCACACTAAAGAAATATTCTGTTGGTGAACAAACAAACAAAAGAATCCAAATGTATAGTAGACTATTTCCAGAATGAGAAGTAAATGTATTTCTTGTGGGTGAACCAAACGATTAGCAAATTAACGTGAACACTATTTCAGGTGAAAGAAATAACCTGTGTCTCTTGAAAAAAAGCAGTTTCTTGTTAATGAATAAATCAGAATGAAGAAAAACACACATCTTCATAAACAGACATGAAATAGAAAACAAAGAGCAAACTGAACAGCTTATTGAGAAAGAACCAACCACAGAACAAAAATATAAGTCATTTCCTGTTGAGGAATACATCTATTGCAGAACGAAGAAAAAACGTGTCGGGTAGTAAAACTACATCTAGGTTTTAAGGCATACATTATTAGAAATGAATAAATATGAGAGCAAGCAGTTTCCTATAGAAGAACAAACCAATCTGAGATCGAATAATATACAGTAACTTTATTAACATCACGAGGAATCCAAAGTTAATCAGCTGGCTAGGACCATTATGCCAGGACTCAAACAGAACACACTTCTGAAACTATTTTGTATCAACTGACTTTATTCCTCAATATTATATTGTATTACTTGCTACATGGCTATGTAATTAAATTATTTTTAACACACAAAAAAACAAAAAAGCTGGAGCTGTAGTAAGGGCAGTAAACAAGCAGTAAAACAAAACTCAAAATAATTAGATAAATAATAAGAAATAAATTTGGCCTGGATTACGCAAGTAATTATACATGAAAGGGTTTGCATGCACGCTGTAATAACCGCGTGCCATGCCAAAGCTTGCCTTTCGGCCAATGCGAAATGAGGATTATCTCAGTACACATGTAAACCCCTGTAGCATTGCACTTAGTATCCACTATTCACCTCCACTCCCAAAAACAGGCATATGATTTTGGAGGCATATACTTACACTGGAATATATTTAAACATGTTTGGAATGTCTGGATATCAGCTGGAAGGCACACATAATCCCTCTTCTGAGCAAAATTAGCAAACAGGCTTTTGAATTTTAGGACTAAAACCTGATCAGCCAAAAGAGATAGCATAAGCTGAAAGTTACTGATACCCTATAGATATGAAAACAAAATGTCCTCCTAATGTCAGAGAACCGTATCCTTGAAAAAACTCAAACATTTCAAACTTGACTACATTTCCCAAAAACCCCGATAGAAATGAGTCGTTTAACAATAAGACACGTGACCACTTCCCCCCAATCCCTGTCCACTCGAGCATATAAGGTCCCTTAAACTGGAAACCATTTCTTCTTTCTTTGATGCTCGGACAGCAGTGCAGATGAGTACTTTACTCAAATATTTGGCTGATGTATTGAGGTTTGTGTGATTAGAGGTGCGGAAGTGTAACAGAGCACACACAAGTGCAGTAGCTCACTGCGACACGAGTGACCGCCTCAGGGAATAGCAACTGCAGGGAACAGGAAGCCGACGTGCAGACTCTCTCAGTTTTCTCTGAACCCGTTTCGAGTTGCTAGAGCTGTCATAGCAGCCAGCTAGAACACTCGTTTATCCGGCACGGGAAACAAAACTAGAGGCAAATTAGAGGTGGCGAAGATTCCTCTCCCATATCAGCCCGCCCTGCTCAGTGGTGCTATGTTTAGCCACAAGACGGCGATGTAACAGCAAAAATGTAAAAAGAAAAGAAAATGGATTATTGTGCAGATAAAGACCCTACTGAAGAAAGGCTGCGAAAACATAAGGTTTTCTGCATAAGACGGGTCATTAGGGACCCAAGGCAAAGCCCTACAGCTCCCCATAATGTTACTGTGACAAGACGGGTGATCAGGAGCCCAAGCTCAAGTCCTGTGGTCCAACGCTGCGCTAAGTATAAGCCATGTCTGAATCTGAGGCATCAAGCCAGGAGATGTATCTTGAAGACTCGTAAATGGCCAGGAGTTTCAAAAGAGTGTTGGGAATCTCTACAAATAAATCTGTTTGCAGAGCAATCAGCACAGGGCTGAAGCCCATGAAAGAGAAGCTAGCGCAGGTGGAGTCGTGGCTGTCTACTACAGCAGAAGGCAGCAGTAAAAAGAGGCACAAGGGAGCATGTGGAGAGAAGAGCATTGACAAAGCCTCAACAAACGCAGCCAAAGCAAAGAAAAGCGGCTGCCAAGCCGAGAGAGACAGAGTAAGAAAGTCTCAAGCAGCTAAGAAAGGTGTTTCTCTGAGAGGAGCACGACTATTTTAAGAAAGGAAAGGGAGTGAAAGTAACTTCCTCATCATCGTCAGAGACTGAGGAAGCAGAGGGGTACTCTGCTGAGCATAGCGATACTCCATCAGAAGAAAGCAAAAATGGCAGCCAAATCACAGATGGAGAATTTGACACAGAAGCGCAGATACATCCCAGGTCGTCTGATTGGGAGCCATCGACAAAAATATCAAAACACTTGGGCAAGCGCTTCAGGGCACATCTAAGAAAAGAAGCTCGGAACAAACTAAAAGCAGAATGTCCTAGACCGCATACGGTTTAACAAATGGCGACAATGCCAATATTAGACCCCAAGATGGTAACACTCATCACCAAGTATGGAAGGGATCCTAAGCAAGGTCTAGATGGCGGGGATGTCAAGATAAGTTATTAGTCCTAGCAGGTCCTCTAGATAAAATAATGGAAATGGCTCAGAAAGCCAAAGAGCATGGCATCCCCATAGACGAACAAGTTACTTTCTTACCTGGTAACGTTCTTTCGATGCGATGGTCCGACGACGTATTCCATATCTATGACAGGTAATGTGCACAGCCGTGCTGCTTCGGAAAATCTTTGGCGTCTGCGTCCTGCGTCGATGACGTCGATACGCTGTCCCCGAGGAGCTCCTCCGACGGCCGACATCACCCGATGTGATAAGTAGAACGCACGACGCCCATAGCCTCAGTTATAGTTTTTTCCCAGAACGTGTGCCACCAGTTTTCTGCCAGTCAGACACACAAGGCCTTGCGGAACGCAAGCTGCAATCGCAAAAGAAATTCTCTAGCGGGGAAGGCAGGGAGGGAGCAATATGGAATACGTCGTTGGACCATCCCATCGAAAGAACGTTACCAGGTAAGAAAGTAACTTGTTCTTCGAGGGGATTGGGTCCTCCGACGTATTCCATATCTATGACAGACTCCCAAAGCAGTACCAAGCAAGAAGGTGGGAAAGAATTTAGAATACAAATTTAGCATGCCCAATCAAATTGCGGAATAGAGAACTGCCTTGCCAAAGGCCAGATCTTGCCCTCTGATGGAATCGAGGGAGTAGTGACGTACAAAAGTATGCACTGAAGCCCAGGTGGCTGCATCACAGATGTGACGAATAGGAACTCCCCTCTGCAGAGCAGTAGACACAGCCACTCCCCTGGTAGAATGGGCCCGCAAGCCAGCCGGAGGATCCTTACCCACCGAGCGGTAACACTCGGAGATAGCTAAAATAATCAGAGACAAAGTCTGTTTCGTCACAGCTTGTCCCAAACGCTTTCCAGCGTAACCAATGAAAAGTTGATCGTCCACTCTGACCCCGGACATGCGCGAAACATAAAAGCTCAACGCTCTCCTAGGATGAAGCCTATGGAGCCTCTCCTCTTCCTTACCAGGATGTGGAGGAGGATAGAACGCCGGAAGAACTACCTTCTGGCTCACATGAAATTCCGAAACCACCTTCGGAAGAAAAGAAGGACGAACTCTAAGGACAACCCTGTCCTTATGAAACACAGTGAAGGGTGGCTTAACTGAAAGTGCCTGTAACTCACTCACTCTGCGAGCGGAAGTAACCGCAACCAAAAACACAGTTTTCAGAGTTAACGGCCTCAAAGGGCAAGAATGTAAAGGCTCAAACGGAGCACCCATAAGAAACTTAAGAACAAGGTTCAAATCCCAACCTGGCACCAGAAAAGGTGACGGAGGGAACACATTAGTGAGCCCTTTCAAAAACTGCAAAATTAAAGGAATTTTAAAATAGGAACACTCTTCAGACGAGCGCTTAAATATGGACAGCGCCGCCAGGTAACCTTTAATGGTCCCCGCTTGCAAGCCCCTGTGGGCCAAAGAAAGCAAAAAAGACAGAACCATGGGAATGTCACATTCAAAAGGATCCACATTCTGAACTCTGCACCAGTCGCATAACTTTCTCCAACGGCAACGGTACAGAGACTTAGTTGCCGGCCGCCTGGCCGAGAGCAACACCTCCATCACGTCTTCAGGGAGGTCCCAATCCTTATACCTCAACCTTTCAGAAGCCAAGCGTGAAGATTGAGGGATCTGACCTCTGGATGGAGAACCTGACCCCCCTCCCGTGAGAGCAGATCGTCTCGGTAGGGAAGACGACGTGGAGGGCAGATGGACAAGTCAAGAAGGTCCGGGTACCACGTCCTCCCAGCCCACGCCAGAGCAATGAGGATCATCCGGGAACCGAACCTCCGTAACCTCCGCAGCACTTGCGGGATGACGGGGACTGGAGGAATCGCGTACAGCAGTGGGAATGACCACTCCACCACGAACGCGTCTCCTAAGGCTCCTTTTGGAGGAAATTCCCGTGAGCAAAACCTTTCGCACTTCCGGTTGACACTGGAGGCGAGGAGATCCACTTGAGGGGTCCCCCAAAGGGCGAAGATCTCCAGGAGAATCTCCTGAGCCAGCTCCCACTCGTGAGAGATCGAGCTCTGCCTGCTCAGAGCGTCCGCCGTCTCGTTGTCGTCTTCGGCCAAAGATGAACAGCCGAGATCGAAACTTCCTGCTGGATGGCCCAGAATTCGAACAGCATCGCCTCCTTGCACAGCGGAAATGATCCTGTCCCCCCCTTTTTGTTGAGGTAGTGCATGGCCACCGTGTTGTCTGTTAGAATCAGGACACTCTTTCCACGCACAGTCGGCAGAAAAGCCTTCAGGGCTAGCCTGACGGCCCTCAGCTCCAACAGATTGATATGGAGTCTGGACTCCGACGGAGACCAACGACCGCTGACTGTCAACTCGTTGGCATGAGCTCCCCATCCCGTGAGGGATGCGTCTGTCACGATCGTCACCTCCGGCCAGGGCAGCCAAAATGGGGCCCCCTTCATCAGATTGCCCTCGACGGCCAACCACAGAAGGTACTGGGCCACCGAGGGCGGCACCTGAACAGGGTCCGACAGCCTGCCGGAGGACTGAGACCACTGGATCTTGAGTTCCCACTGCAAAGATCTCATCCGCAGACGAGCCTCTGGCACCAGAAGTATGCAGGATGCCATGAGGCCGAGCAGTCTCAAGAACTCGGATGCTGGGAGATCCTGGGCAAAATGAAACTTGTGCACCATCTGCTGAATGTGAAGAGCCCTCACCTGAAGAGGAAAACACTGCCCCAGGGACGTGTCAAGCACTGCTCCGATGTACTGGAGCCGCTGCGTTGGTGTCAAATGGGACTTCTTTAAATTGAGGGAGAAGCCCAACCTGTGCAGGGAGTGGCAGGTGACGGACAGATGATCCAGGACTTGCTCAGGAGAGCTCCCCCTGATCAACCAATCGTCCAGGTAGGGGTAGACCTGAAAACCCTCGGGGGCGGAGGTCAATCCGAACGGCAGGACCCAAAACTGAAAGTGCGAGTCGCCAACCACGAACCTCAGGTACTTCTTGTGCTTGGGATGGATCGGCACATGGAAGTAAGCATCCTTGAGGTCGAGAGACACCAACCAGTCCTGAAGTTGAAGAGCCTGGAGGACTTGAGAAAGAGTCACCATCTTGAACTTGTCCTTCCTGAGGAGTTTGTTCAAACCGTGCAATACCATCCCTTGTTCCTCTCCGCTACAGGCACCAGTTCTATGGCGCCTTTCTCCAGCAGGGCTTGAATTTCCTGCGCAAGGAGCGGATCCAGACTCTTCAAAGAGAGGCTCCCGGGTGGATTGTCGTGAGGCCTCTGCCGAAAGGGAAGACAGTAGCCGTGGGTTATGATCTCCAGAACCCACACATCCGAAGTAATGGCTTGCCACTCTACAAGATGCTGCGCCAGCCTTCCCCCAAACGGCGAACCATTGGGCCTGGTCTCATGACTGAGTGGTAGCGGCTGCGGCGTTGCCCGAGGGCAAAGAGGCAACTGCTCGAGCGGCCTTGGCACCTCAAGTACCTTTATTTCCACCTCTGGCACTCTTACGATGACCCCTTTGACTCCTAGCTCCCCTCGCTTTACTGAAGGACGAGTAATAGCGAAAGGAACCTCCCCTCCATTGCTGTCCCCTAGGACGAAAAGGCGGAGGTTGGCGAACTGCAGCGCCCAACGACATCGCTGCAGCTTTGGAGGTCTGCAACCTCTCAAGGATCTCGTCAGCCTTGCTGCCAAAAAGGTGTTCACGGTCAAAGGGCATGTTTAGGAGCCGGGACTGCACATCAGGAGCGAACCCAGACTTCAGCAACCACGCAAACCTGCGCATTACGGTGCTCGCTGCCATGGACCGGCTGACACAATCCGCCAAGTCCAAACCCGACTGAACGGCCTCACACATGGCATCCTTGCCTTCCTGAACCATAGCAAGGAAACCATCCCGTTCGTCCCCTTCATTCGGGAATATGTTCAGCCGCTAATGCAACACAGTTCCACAGAGTGTGTGTGAAACGAGACAAGGCACATATGGAGTTGGTCGCCTGAAGCGCCATACCCCCGAAGAAAACACTTTCTTCGCCAAGCCGTCAAAACGTTTGTCGTCCCTATCCGGAGGGATGGTAGGATATGACGCCTGCTTTGCCGGGGCCGTAGCCGCCTGCACCACCAAACTCTCCGGAGTGGGGTGCCTAGACAAGCAGCAGGGGGCGCTACTGGCTGGACGGTATTTTCACGACAAAGACTTGCCCACTGCCGGGAGACTCTCCGGAGCAGTCCAAGCCGCTGCCACCCTTCTCTGCAGAGCCATATGAAAAGGCAAAACCGGGTCAGTGGGGGGACCGAGATCAAGGATGTCCGTGAGATCATCCTGAACGAACTCCCCTGGGGGAGCTGACCAACCCAAGTACTCGGTGACCCGAGACATAAGGCGCCGATATGAAGAATCGGCATGAGTGCCAGGCTCCGGCCTACAAAACTCCACCTCCGGAGAGGTGTCCAGTCCACTGGCATCATGCAGCGACTGCCGCAGGTCATCAAACTGGCTATGGCCCAAGATAAGTTCATCGGGAACCGTAACCGGAACCAAGCTGCCATCAGAGCCTTCATCACCCCCTGAAATGTACTCCAGGCGGGGAGAGGAAGACCTCTGGGGACCAAAGCAGTGCCTGACCTTAGCCAGAGCCTTTCTAGGGGCAAACCCTGTGCCACGGGGCCCCTCCGACACCACCGCCTCGAAAGGCGTCGAGGGCGCCGAACGAGTCGGCGCCGACAGAAAAGCCGTCGACGTCGAGCGAATCGGCATCAACGTCAGCTGCAGCGCCGCCAGCATCGGCGGTGTCGACACAGGCCTCAAAGCCGGAGCTCCGAGCATGTCTCTCGACGACCTAGGCGCCGATGGCGTCGACGACCCCCTCGGAGGCACAGCCTCGAGAGAAATCGTCGACGACCTCGGCGCCACAGGCGTCGACGTCTTCTTCGAAGATGGCACATGATCACGCGGTCTCGAGCAGTCGAGGACTGGGACCTGGAACGGGCATGGCGAGAACGGCTACCCTTGTCCGAGCGGGACCTCTCCCGCGAGCCGTGCCGACCACCCGAGCCCAAAGGCGTACGAGCGGTGTCTCTCGACCGGTGCCGACCGACCCCACTCGGAGGCGCGGACGGACCGGTGCCCTGCGATTCAAGAATCGCTAGCATCTGCTTCCCGAAGAAAGCCCATTCCTCCGGTGTCGCTTGCATGGAGGGATAAGCGACCCGCCGACGGGCGGAGTCCTCGGAAGAGGACGGGGAAGGCGACCTATGCCGGCGCTTCTGGGTATGCCTCGAAGAGGCGGAGGAGTGGCGAGACCGACTCCTGGAAGGAGACCCACAGGACTTCCGACGATGACGCGGAGAGTCGCCCCTTGAGTCATCCGTCAAAAGCCCCGCAGACCTCGACTTCCGGGGCTTAGACACCCGGCCTACTGACAGCTTCTTCTTGCATTCCCGCAAGGCCTTTACCGTGAGCAACTGGCAGTCGACACAGTCGTCCGTATCGTGGGCCTTCCCGAGGCACCAGAGGCAGGCGTTGTGCGAGTCTGTGACCGACATCTTGGACCCACAGTCCCCACAGTTCTTGAAGCCTGGACGCGGGGTTGAGGATGAGAAAGACATCGCCACAACAGGTCTTCACACAAACCGAACAGGTTCAACGAACCGAGAATTGAAAACAGCAAACTCCAACGAGTCGAGGCGTACCGAGATTCATGAAGCGAACACGTTCGCGGAAAAAACGGAACTGAGGCTATGGGCATCGTGCGTCCTACTTATCACATCGGGTGATGTCGGCCGTCGGAGGAGGTCCTCGGGGACGGCGTATCGACGTCATCGACGCAGGACGCAGACGCCAAAGATTTTCCGAAGCAGCACAGCTGTGGACATTACCTGTCATAGATATGGAATACGTCGGAGGACCCAATCCCCTCGAACCAAACGTTCTTGTGGGGTGGGCTCACTGGGCTATATGTTTGCTAGGAAACACAAACTGCATGATCTGGGTGGAGAGGTTCAGGAGCATACTAATCAAGATGGATTCAGGGTTGGCTGACTGACCCACGTCAGAACCAGGAAAGCGGAAGGTCTCCTTTTTGGTGATACCTTTGTCAAGGAAATGAACAGATTTGTAAATACATATACAGCGCTAGATAAAGCACAATTGTCAATGAAGAGCGTGTTCAACACCAAGGTTTTCGACACGGCTGGGTGAGGTCGAGCCGCTCGACCAGCCGATTTCCTCATCAAAGGTTCCACGGAGGGTGTGGAGGAACCGGCAGTTCAGATTGGAACACACATCCTTTCTTCCCTTCCTGTGGAAGAGGCGGAAGGGGTAGAGGCTGGAGAGGTCAAAGGCAACTGCCAGCTCCTACAGGTGAGCAAGTGTTGCAGGGGACAATTGGGAACATGCTAGAACTATGCATAGAAAATTGTCCCAAACTGACAACAGATGTGTGGGTATTAAAAGACAGTGCATGTTTTTCGGCTAGAATTTCTGACAGAGTCTTATCAAGCGCATCCACCTCCTCCAATCAAATTCACAGTGCAAGAAACGCAGCTAGTGATGTAGAAGTGAGAGAGCTGGTCACAGTCAACACCATAACGGCAGTAGCTCCTCGGGAAGCCAACATTATTAGCAACATCTTCCTAGTTTGGAGGAAGGAAAAGATCAGGCCGGTAATACCTTTGAAAGAACTTAATGTACATGTAGTCTACAGGCACCTCAAGATGGATGGTATTCACCTCCTCAGAGACCTATTGCAGACCGAAGACTGGCTAGCTTGGCTGGACCTCACAGACGCATTATTTAGTGGTTCCAATCTCCCCCTGCCCCCACAGGCAGTCACTGCGGTTTATCTGGGCAGTACAGACCTGGGAATTTTCCAGTATGCCCTTCGGTCTGTTCTCCGCCCCATGGTATTTCACAAAGCTTCTGAAGCCAGTAGCGGCCAAGCTCTGTGAACAGGGCACAAGAATGATAATTTGATTAACATGCCGTTATTGATGGGAGCTCCAGTTGAAGAACATCCCTTAATAAAGAGGGTGATGAAGGGCATTCGGTTCATGAAGCCGCCAGTTCCAAAGTATTCCCTACTATGGGACGTTAATAGAGTGTTAAGACTATTCCTTTCGTGGCCAGATAAAGTTAATGTGTCCAGGAAAACACTGACAGCCAAGCTGACTGTGCTTCTATGCCTGATCTCATGTAAGAGAGTTTCAAAAGTTAGAGCACTAAATATAGTGTATAGGGGGTTTTCTCCCAAAGGAGTTACATTCTATATTACTAGAAGGACCAAGACGAACATCTCAACCACATCTTACCCAGCTTTTCCTGACCTGCCTAAGCTCTGTGTTGTTAAGTGCCTCAAAGTGTATGAGGCGGTAACAGCCGAGCTCAGGTCGGCCGGGAAATCTCATTTACTAATAGGGCTTACTAAAACACATAAGGCAGTGTAATGCGCTACCCGGGCGAGATGGGTTAATATTTCAGGGCACAATAGACTAAAAGTGCTATGGCCCACAAAGCATTCTTAGCGGGTGCCAGGCTAGAAGGTATTATGAAAGCCACGGACTGGTCACGACTGTTTTTTTAAACATTCTACTTCAAGCCGATAGATCAAGTTGCTTCATTAGTAGTAAGTAAGCTTTAAACAAGCATAATACGAGCCTGCGTGCTTGCCATACAATGCAGATTTTCCATATTAACGTTCAGGAAAGTCATTATTTCAAGACACAGTGGCAAAGTATTATGTTAATGGGTATTTGTACCGCACCACCGGAGTAGTCCCCCTGGCACTCTGGTGGATCTGAAAAAGGAGGGTTTGAAGGGAGTGGGGTTTAGTAGGGTATAGCGGGAATAGGTAGAGTGAGAAATGGTGATGTCCTGTTGGCAGCCTCAGTTCAGTTTTCACTGTTTGCTGAGCTTGGGTGCGATTTACGGGTTGGTGTCCTTGCCATATGCTGTTGTGCATGATTACGTGGTGTTTGTATGTTGTTGCAGTTTGGTACCGTGTGTGCGGATTGCTGTGCCGAGATGTGGTTGTGTGTGTTTGCGTTGGATACGAGTATGCAGATAATTGAAGTTATTTAGAGTTGGGTTAGTGTTTTTTTTCTTAGCTTCTCGTGTTGGAATTCGGTGCTCATAATCTGTGGCCGTCCTGTGTTTTGGAGATTACTTAGCGCAGTGTTAGCTTTCTTCTGTAGATTTCTAGCGGTATATGGGCATGAGAGGTTGATGCGGCCTCCCCCACCTTTGGGCTAGGGCTGATTCAGTGATGGGGTATTTTTACCTCCCTGGGTTTCTCAGCTAGTATGGGAGTAGTCCTACCTACTGGGTTGTTGCCTGTGTTGGTTGGTGTCCCCCACCTGTTTCCTAGTGGGGGGACACCACCCAACAAAGAAAGTGAGGTATTGATGCAAGAGATGATCAATGAACAAAGTGCTGTTTGGTTTATGAAGGAGATCTGTTTAATCAAGATAGTAGAATGTGATAGCTTTACATATATGCTAATGATAGTAATGATTTATTACAGGTAACTAAGTATTTATGACATTGAAGATCCCACCCAATTTTAATTAAAAGTATATTTGGTTTCAGGAAAAGATGAAATCAGCGTAGCAGAGCTTGAATGATTCGATGTGATGGAAGTTCATGAAGTTCTGGACATTTCAATAGAATAAAGGACTCGGAGAAAGGTTGCATCAACGAAGAGGACATGGTTTCCTGTTAAGGGACGTTATAAGCTCAAATGGACTGTGACTGGGGGAAGTGGTCACATGTTTTATTGTTAAATGACTAATTTCTACGGGGGTTCCTGGGAAATGTAGTCAAGTTTGACGTGTTTTTTCAAGGATGCTGTTCTCTGATATTACAGAGAGGAGTAATACTTTGCCTCTGTGTCTTTAATAGAATCATGACTTTCCTTAACGTTACTATGGAAAATCTGTATTGTTGAACATTTGGGCCAGAAATCCAAACAAAGCCCACCGAAGTGCCACACAATCTTATTGATGCACATGACAATTGTAAACACTGCATCAATGGAAACATCAGACTTCTGGTTGACCAAGTAGAATTACAAGATCCAGAAATGCAGGGACAAAGCACATACACAGAGCGTTTTCCTATGGGATTTCACCATTATAAAACACTTCTGTGAATCTGGCCCTTAGTCACTAATATGGTCGCTCCCTGCTTGCTCCAAGTGTGAGATATACCATCCTAATGCAGATCCCAATATACACTTTCTAGGTGTGCTAAGCAGCTCAGTGTTTGGGGCCTATTAGTTTGCAAATTGCTTGGCTCACATTCTGGTCTTTGCAGAGGAAAAGTACCATTACAAATGGCCTCAATACAATGTGGCTGAGAAACAATTTTTCAGCTGCAGTTCCTCTATACCCCCACTCAAAGTAGGATTTTTTCTTTCATACTTCGGAAGAGTTAAAAATGTAAAGGAGGTTGCCTTTATTATTCACCTGGTGTTTTGTGTTATGATGTGTCGGGTCAGAGTCACATCAGCCAGCACCTGTGCTTGAATGTAATATATGTGTAACAACGTCAGACACTTAACTCTGCAAAAGGAATGCTTATTAAGGTCTTTATCTCTGCAGAGGGAAACACAATCACCACAGAAATCAGAAGGAAAGCGATGCGCCAACAAAAACTAGGATCTTGAGTTTCCCTTTTCATTCCAGATGGACACTCTCTCCAAATTGGGGTCCGGTTCCAAAGCTTTTATTGGTTGATTAAAATCTAAACAGGCAATTCAATTCTTATTACTGACAAGAGCACAAGGCAACATTTCACAATCATTTTCACAAATGGACTCACCTCACACAACCAGCGAAAATGTAACACTGGAAACGAATAAAAATGTTCATCTTAGCCCTAGTCGTTGTTTGAAATAGGAACACAAGTAGTGCAGGTGCTCACAGTCCGGCTACTGTCGCTTTAAAGATCTTACACAGTCCAGCAGAGATTGGCAATGTTCTCCCTTGAAAGTAAACAGCAGAATTTCTAGTACCTGGATCTCCTTCTAGGGGATATGTCTAAGCCTTTTCTTCTGCCAAAGCATTCACCTGCAGATATTGCCTCATCTGTAGAAAACAGGTCCAACTGAGGTGAAGAGCCAGCTCGTGTCCAATCCACCAGTCATTATTATTCCTGTCCATGTGCGGAGCCAGCCAGTGTTCAAACAACTGGCAACGCAGAGGCAAACTTTCCTGCAGGCCTGCGGTGCAATTTATTTTTATTTGACAATGAAAACCAAATTTAAAAAAACTCTTGACACAAAAAATAAAGTGTCCTCTGCACTCCTCATTGAATCAGCAGGAAACAAAGTGCGTGACGGCGGCGTCAATGAAAAGGGTGTGATGTGCATTGACAGGAGCCTGTGCATGTGAGGTAGAAAAAATGTGCAACGGTAAACGAACATACTAATGACAGTGCAAAAATGGATAAACAATACATGAAGTCGTTAACCTGCCCACATTGTATGCCAAGTTGTTAAAGTTGCTATTTTCAGATATGAATGATGACAAGCTGCATTAGACCATTCTTCTCCATGTCCTAGTTTGGAATCCTTTAACACTCAACTACCTATTTTTAGGTTTATGAAAAACCCACATCGCTGAGCACCGATTTAGAGATACTTTTACCAGAAGGACAAGCAAATCAAGACAGTATTCCGGTCGTCTTTCAAAAAATTATTTTTGATGTGGTTGAAGTTTGGCAAGGTCTTCATTTGTATTTGTATTTGACCAAAAAACCCATAATGCACAAGGGGCCTGCGTTTGCTGTGTCAAAAGTTGATGAGCTATGTACCGAAGGATGGTGTTCAAATGTGTGATGTAAGTTGTATTTAGGGGAATCCATAGAAAATGTTGGAAAACAAACGTATGGTAGAATTGTTCGAATTAAAGCTGTACAAAAATAACATGCAGCTGAAGATTCCGAACAATTGCACCATACGGCAGTATTATAGCGAACAATGGGAGCAGAGGTTGCGGGGATGTCCCCCACACTCTTGTATGCTATAATGACATAGGGGGTTGCGGGGTTGCCCCCGCTTTCTAAACAAAGTTTAGGAAAGAAATGGACCCTGCAGCGCCGGTTCCTGTCTACGTGAGTGGAAGGAACTTGCGTCGCAGGGAGAGAGAGAGTCGGCGGCACACAACGTGGTGTGCTGCCAAAAGGTAAGTAGGATGGGGGCTCAGGGGGTAATAGGGGAAACATGAAACTATCTAAAAGGGAAATGCGGTTAAATAAACTTCAGTTTTTCCTCCCGTGGACATTTCCCTTTCGACATTTCCACGTATATCCATATTTAGGCAAGGAATGGAAGGAGAGCAAGGTTCTGGCAGGCTTGTAGATGAAGGTTTACTTTATTTTCTTATTTTATTTGGATTTCTGTTCAGCTCTGGTCTCACCCAGAGGGTATGGAGCACTTACAAGGGTCAAAGGATAAAAAGGTAGGATGTCAAACAGAAGTTAAAACATGTTTTCAGGAGAGGATAGAAAGATTAGGATAGACAGTGATAGCAGGGTTATGTGTGGGGAAACAGGTATGTTTGGAGGCTCTTTCTGAAAGTGGTGATGGAGGGTGCAGTGGAGAGGTAGAGTGTTTCATGCCCAGGGTGTCCAGCTGGTAAAGGCTGGCTTGTGTGTGCCTGTTCGTCTGCACAGTGGAATATGCAGGAGATGCTGGCTTGCTTGTCTGGTGTTTGTTCAGGTGATGGGTTTGAGCTTGTCGTGAAAGTAAGATGGGGCTTTGTGGTGGATGGCTTTGAAAACAATGCAGAGTCCTTAAAGGTAATTCCTTGGGGTACAGGGAGCCAGTGGAGCTGGGAAGGATCTGGGGTGATGTGTAAATGTTTTTGTAGGTGGAGAGCGAGTCTGGCTACTGCATTTTGTATGGCTTGCAGGATAGCAAGAGTGCTGCTGAGGAGTCCAGTGAGGAGAGCATTGCGGTAGTCCAGCTTGAACAGAACCAGTACTTGGACTGCGGTTCAGAAGTCAACAGGCGGAAGGATGTGTCTGATCTGTCATAGGAAGTGTAGTTGTAGATTGCATGTTTTGGTGGCAGCAGCTATGTGGTCTGAGAAGAAAAGGTGGCAGTCGATTTGACGAGTGTGGAGAGGGATATGTGTGTGGTGTCCATAGTGAGTTCTTTAATCCGGGGGGGGGGGGGGATTTCAGATTTGTGTCTGGGGGCAGATGAGGAAGTACTAGATTTTGAAAGGGTTGAGGTTGTGGAAGTGGGTGGCCATCGAGTTGGTGATGGTGGAGAGGCGGCCTTTGAGGATGTGGAGTTGTGAGGGGGATAATATTTGGAAGTACATTTGTGTGTCATTTTCGTATTGGTGAAAGTGGATGTTGCGTTTGTGAAGGGTTTGTCCAAGGGATTCAACATACAGTTTGAAGAGAAATGAAGAAAGGGAGGAGTCTTACAAGACCCTGTACTTGACTGTGGTGGGGTCAGATCAAAAATGGGGCATGGAGACAAAGCGTGCCCTTTGAGTAAGGAAGGAGGTGAGCCAGTCGAGGACAGTGCCTGAGAGTTTCATCCTGTGGGATAGGATGTTGAATAGAATGGTGTGATCGATGATGTCGAAAGCTAGAGAGAGATCAAGGATTACGAGTAGTGCTGTTTGACCTTTGTCAGTGACGATGAGGTCATTGAAGTGTAGCAGTCTCAGTGCTGTGTACATGTCTATGTGTTGAAAGCCAGTTCAGAAGGGGTTGAGTTGGTTGTTCATGGTAATGTATTGTTGGAGTTGGGTAGTTACAAAGTGTTCCATAATTCTGGCGAGATATGGCGGAATAGTGATGGGGCGGTCATTTTCAGGGAACGTGGGGTTGAAAGATTAGTTTTTTGAGGAACAGTGAGGTTTGTCCAGTTCTGAGAGCAGGGGGGATAGTATCCTTTGAGAGACAGGAGTTGATGATATTGAGCAAGTAGGGAATGAGGGTGGTGATGCAATTGTATGCAACATGCATCATCCAAGATGGGGGCAGGTTTGATTTTGGTAGTAAGGGAGTCTGTGTCGATAGGTTGGAAGGTGCCCCATGTATTTGAATGTATTGAAGCGGGGGTGAGAGTGGCAGAGCAGATGCAGATGGGTAGGCTTGCCTTATGTTGTGTTAAAACCAGCAGTCAAAGCAGGTATTCAGTGATCTAAACAAATCCAAAATAACGAATTAATTCATAATTAATCCAAATCAACGAAAAATAATGGATTCTTTGGTAAAAATATATATATGGGGTTAAAATGGGTCGGGAGGGGGTTAGGGTGGGCCTTCAAACATAGGGAAACAGGGGGGTTTGGGGAGGGACCCCCACCAAAATTAAACATTTGATATTTTTCGTTGTTATAGGTTAGTCATTAATTCATTCACTGTTATTTGATTTGTTTAAATCACATGGAACCGTCAAAGCAGCATGTAAAGTAGTTGGAAAACGGTTGATCCAAACTTGCCAAAATGGAATATTAAGTATTTGGTCACAGAGGTTTTACAATGCACCCATTTTAGTTGCAAGTTGTTAATTAAGTCCAGTTTATTGTGCATTCCTGTGCGTGTGTTCCTGCATTTATATTCAGAGATCATAACTTTAAGTAACAAAATGGAAAAGAAAAACAAAAGCAGGACTGGATAAGCTATACTAATGACACCATACATTGAAAAAGAAAAATAAGAGGGTTAGTAACGACTGATAACAACTTCAGGGCCTCCCTGTTGTAGTAGTGTTTTAAGCTCACAGTTAAAGGCCAGAAGTCATGCCAATAAATTGTAATTATTGCGAACTCTGAAAGTTACTGTTAACTTATGAACTATCATTTGTTTTAATGTTGACAAATGCATCTCTTGAAAACATCTTATTTCAAGAGATTGCCCTGGTAGGATGTAAATCAAAAGGAAATTGTATGCTACTGTTCTGTTGCATCAGTTTGGTTGGGCTAATGCAGATTGTTTTGCTCCTCACTGTAGGTTCATACACGCAATCTACCAAATGCTTTGTGCACAGTCTGAATTTTTCCATTTGAATTTCACAATGGCAAAATACGAGTTGCAAATTCAATCGCCTCATTGGCCTTAATTAAAATCCTGATTATCTAGTCAATGGAAATAAATGGTCATTCAAAAAGTAAAGCATTAGTTGAGATTAGTTTTCCGTATCATTCTTTAGTCCAATCACACAGGTAGAGAAAGAGGGATCTCACAATTCTCATTCACATGGGTTATATGCTTTGACTATCTTGACTGACTGTTACCCTCCATTTACAATTGTTAAGAAGCCCATATACTTCCTCTGTGGCCTGGTATTCTGCCCACCACCTGACTCATGCCATTAGTCAATCGAGTTCCTGCGAGCAAAGGCCTAGTTCCTCTCCTTTGCCTACCCCCGACATTTTCAGGCACATGTATGATGATGTGCGGGACAACCAAACTACTGATGTCTAGTGTTAAGTTCATACACCTGACCATGATACATGCATTTGTCCTGAATGCAGAATAACCAATACTTTCTAAACTTTATTTTATCAATTGACCACTCCAGCCATTTTATGGTTCTGACATTGACCTATTCTGCTATAATCTCTGCCAATACAATTTATTCTGGGTCTCGCGAGGTGGAACAGTTTGGAAACATCACAGTGACTATATATACATCACTGACTAACTTTCTTGCAAGTAAGACACCCTCCGTAACTTCTCCAAGCAAAGAGGCTCCATAAAAGGTTGTGGCAACACTACCATGAGAGGCTGGCGTAGAGAAAATTCAGGTCCATTTTGCGACGGAGAGTAGATTTGGGTAACATTTTTTTTCCATCAACTTAGACAATAAAGGGAAACGGGGGAATTTGCCTTCTTTTCAGTATCCTTGATAGTTATGGAAATTATCTTGCCCCATGGACACTATCCAGCCAGGAGGAATGCATACAAGACTGGAATTGGCAATTGGGTGTATGTGTAGAATCAGCATAGGGCGACTTTGCACGTGTGTATAAAGCTTATACCTGGCTGGCAAACCCCGCGATCCCATTCACCACCTTGAATGCAGTGTTCAGGATAGCCCTTGGCATTTGCTGGGTTTCTATCTAAATGTAAACAGCAGCAAATATCTTTTTAAAATGTGTCGCATTCAAACACATTTTTTCAGACACCCTTTTCAATTTTAACAGATTAATCTATGCAGCTTTAGACATTTTGCCAGTTTACTCTACAACACTTGCTGCTGAAATCCTGGCCCTTTCCCCATTCTTTTAAATAAATGAAAACGAACCGATTATGACATGTGTTGCTTTTAAAAAGAGAAGTAACTTTAAATCTTTTGAATTACTTGGAATGCATGTATTAGAACCAACTTCCCAAACTAACGCTTGAATATTGTTCACATTTTTTATTTCACTTACAACCCCAGCTCTTTACATCACTAAACGGCCATTCGAAGAGTAATATTTGATGTGCTGGCCTTCCAAAATAATATATTAACCAACACAAAAAAAACATGATTTTGATAACCAAGGCTGCTTGAACTGTCCGACAATGGACAAGTGCATTGTATGATTTCTTTTGTTTATTTCACCTCACTAATGTGCATTCTTTTGCATAAGAAATTGCTAACCCTTCAGTATCCCAAAAAGTTAAACTTTTATAGGTTTATGCTTCTAGTTCAATGAACAATATCTGGATGGATTTCTAGCCTTACAGTGAAAAACATGGGGCTCTGGCCAGTATTAAAAATGAATAATATCTGGTCCCCTCATTTGAGGTTGCGAAGTAAAAATCCAAACTTTTGTTTGTGCAAAAAGTGCAAAGGTTGGGAATGATCTTAGCCATTCTGAGAGCAGGAAAATTGAAGAAAGACACCCCACCTCCCCAAAAAGCTTCCCTTCCACCCACCACCCAAACACTTTAATGGCATTGCATCTGATCAACAATGATCTGTGGATTTTCTTAAATACACAAAACCGGTAATAGTGAAATTCCTGTGAAAGGTTCATTGGTGCATTCAATTTGGCAAGTGAGTAAGGTATGGTGATGGAACTTCTGCAGAAGAGCAGAAAGGCCTGTCACCAGCCGTAGGCTCTGCCCATTACATTCATGATCCACCCCTTTGGCTGCGTTAAAAGGCTGTCTGCGACGTATTTCTTCCACAGGTCAATGCTGAAAATGAACCACTGTCTCGTTTTCTGCAGCCACACATACGAAAGGGGTGGAAACGCTAATGGGAACGGATATTTCAAACAAGCTGGCAAATGGCACCAAAATAGCTGGATCCATCCCTCCTGTGTCGTTCATCATATTGCGTGGTGGGGGTTCAATCCTCACTTATCCCCTTGGCTCGAAGTTCCTCCTGCACCCTGGTTAGGTATGTCGGATCAGGATAACCAAACCTGAATTTGGAAGAAAATACATATTTAAGGCAGGAAGCGGGTAACTGGGATCAGTGATTACATCTTATTTGCATTGCCCTGCTATGCCAGCCTTAAGGACCCAAGACTTAGATATAAAGAATCCACTGTACGATTCTTAACATCATTTTGAAATTACTAAATTATTGAGGACAATGACTATCGACTGAGTCCAACCCTCCAAATAAGAGGCTACACATGTAAACATGTTATGCAGGTCAAATATATTCGGGTCCTTTTATCCATCACACAGCCCCAAACTGCCTATAAACTTTAACTTGATATTCCTTCCAAAACTACCAACAGTCGTACACAGGGTATAGAGCAAACTGAGCTGCCTCCAGGGGCTATTCAGAATTCTGTTAAATGTGAGGGAGACTTCAGAAAGTTAAGATACGGCTCAGCCTCTGCAATGACAAAAGAGTTTCTGTAAAGAACTTGTTTACCATTTTGTTTTTTGCCTTTGCCCATTACTGACTATTTCAAATTCAATATGTTCGGCAGGGTGCAGAACAGTAATTATCTAGCCTGCTGCAACAGAAGATTGCGCACCTGCCACTTGGTCAAGCAAGAATGCCTTTCACAACAAAACAGTACTTCCTGAGCCAGCATCCTAGCATGCTTTAAAATGAGCATGCAATTGAAGTGGTTTGAAACAACCGGTCTTTCAAAGAAAGATCTTCACAATGCTAAAGCCAGAAAGAGAAAAGTAAAAAATAGACAAACACAGGAGTTAAATCGGTACATTTTGGGTGTCTGCATATCAGTTATTTGCTTGCTTTTTGTGGTGCTCGTCATTTGTTCACCGCACTGGCTATGTTATACACGTATGAGATAATGTATTTGCTGGCACAGATTAAGCAGGTATTGCGAGCATTTCTTCTAAGAGCTGAGGTGGTGCGTCAAGTCAGTGTTCAATAAAAAGTAGCTGAGCAGGCAGTTCAATAGGGACCAGGACACACCTCAACATGCAATGTGGGGAGCAGGGAGTGATTTGGTTTACCTAAACGTGCAATCTGGAGGGACCTGACTTCTCCTCAATATACAATGGGCCAAATGACGGGTTTAGTGGTGCAGTGAATCTTTGGCGGTCTTCTGTTATAGCCACATTTTACCACACTGCGGAATTACGATTTTTACTTTGAAGTGGCAGATTTACCTCCAACAGCAGGCTGGGGGTAAATCATCTGCTTTAACACAAAAAGTGACAGATTTACTACAGGTGAAATTCTGCCCTTTGGTAAATCCCCAATGGAGTCCTAAGGATTAAAAAAACTAGGATCAACTCTGCCAATGCCACAAGTGATTAGCCAGCGGTAAATCCACCACATCGAGTGGCGGTAGCTGCGTTTAATGATATACCAGCAGAAATACCATGGGAATACCAACAAACTCGTAAATAGGCCCAATATGGGATTGATTAGCTTCAGCTAAAAATACAATTTGTGGAGTGTGTAGTGACTGTTCCTAAAATAAGTAGGAAAGGAGAGTTTGTCAATTGTAGATTTACAAAAGCGTAGCTTTAAAATACAATCTGCTGGGCCTCACCTCCATATACAGTGAATGGACCATGGAGTGACCAGGTCACACATTAATCTAAAATCTGTGAGGAATGGCAGAGCCACGCCTCCATACAACCTGTGGTGCAGCATGCAGTGATTTGCCTCCACCTTGGTATGCAGTCTGTGGTACATTGAGTCTGGTAGGACACATCTACACTGGACCTCAAAGAGGCTGAAGTTGAACTTTCCACCACATGTAATTTACGATGCACAGCACGTCAATAAGCAGTTTGGAGACATCAAGTTGTTGGCACAGGAGAAAACCATAGCTGGGCACGCTTGCATGATGACATGTCAAGATAGGAGAAGCTGCTTGAGTGGTGGTGGAGCCCAAAACACACAGTATAATGCACCAATGTAAAGAGAGTGAGAAGGGAAGGGGAGCACATTAGAGAAGAGGGGAAGGAGGTTGGGACAGACAGAGGCACAGATGACAAGGCCTACGTACAGCTGTGGCCCTCCAGTGCAATTAGTCTTGTGGTGGATATCATTCCAGGTGATGACGTTAGGACGACCAGTTGTCATGGAAGTGCCGATAGTAAAGGTCAGGCGCTGGTCAAAGGCTTTCTTAAACAGAGCCAGCACTTTATTCCCCTCTGCGCAGTCAGGTAAATATGCAACACGCGTGGTCCCTGGATACCGGATTCCTGGATTGGGATGCTCTGCCTTGGAAAAAGGAATATCGAAAATATGTTAGCAACAGGAAGTGCCTCTACATGGACATTCACATGCATAGTGCCTTTAAGAATAATTCGGGTATCAGGAAAGCATAAAGTGCAAGGTGTGTATCATCTTTGCAAGAATGATCCCATTTAGTGTAGTTTGAGTCACATCGTCCTTGAATAAAGAAAGGTTTACACCGGAATATAGAGAATGAAAAGAACCAATATATGAGAGCTTAGTAAAGCTTCTGGTGGGTAGACTGGAAACCAGTGGAGCTATTTAATGTGTCTAATACCCTTTAGATATGGTGCCATATTAATGGATACAGGACAAATAGATTGCAAACTAGAAATAAAAATGCCTCCACCTCCCAATCAGTTTTGGATATGTCATCTTATCGTTTACACTTGCTATCCCGTACTCATTTACCTCTAAACAGTTTAATTATTTCCTGGCCAAAATGGAGCATCCCTTAAGCAGTGTGCACAAGGACAGTGCCTTGTTAGCAGGAAGAGGGTCATACACGAGACACTTGCAGCAGACAGCCTCAAAGTCATGGCTATAAGAACCAGTGGCAGAGAGAGCCTCCATTTAAGTTCCAAAAATGCTAAGGGTCACAAAAGCAGCTTGTAGCCCAAATGTCACCAACATTTTAAATGTCTGAAATAACCCTAACCTACGATTATGCCATCAGCCTTCAAGCAAGAAAAACGCAGTCCATGTCTCTTCCCAGCCAGATCCACCTTCACCTGGAATATGGCTCTGTGGAAGTCCATGGCGAAGGAAACTCATAAGTCTGTGAGGGGTGCCCCGCGCTCTTTCAGCCATCACTCTACATTTAAAGAGAATGAGGCAGGACAATCCCAATGTCCCTGAGTGAAGAAACTAACAAGGCCTCCTTCTCAAATAGATATTGTTTCTATGTACTGTAGATGTGTGATGAAGATGGCTTTCTGAGCCAATCACAGTGCACATGTGCAGTACAGAGTTGTCTTTGGCTTATGGAGCACTGGACATGGCGGCTTAAAACCTGAAGTGCCTCCAACACATTGCCAGATTTTGACCCTCTCCCTCTACACTGCCTCTCACAAAGGCTGGTGTTGGGTAAGAATGCGGGCACCACTGTCATATTGTGCAAAATCTGGGAGATGGGATGAAGGGAAGGATCCTGAGCTGGGCCACTCCCCTCCTACGCTGGACGCCTGCCCCGGAGGGGAGAGACTTAGAACGAGGTGACTGCATGCTGGAGTAGCTGAAGGATGTGCGCCAGACCTGTGCATGCAGGAAAGAGGATTTAACCGGAGTGTATGTGTGAGTGTGCAGAAGTTGGGTGTGTGTATAAGTGAGTGAGTATGTGTGCATGCAGGGGAGTTTAATTTGATGTCGTGGGAAGGGGGTTGGGAAGTCTAAGGATTTTGGGTGCTGATGGGCGAAGTGACAGCATGAAAGTGGCGGTAGGGCAGCATCTAGTGTGGTGACAGGCCACATTATCTGGCCATTTGCAGCAGCTAAGAGCAGCGTGTCATATGGGCACTGACAGCATGCTGGAGAGGAGCTGGTCATTGTTAAGAAAGCCTGTATCATTTTCACTGAGTGCAAGTAACATGAAAGAGGAGCAGCAGAGCGCATACTGTGGAGACAGGCCACATTATTGCTTGCATTTTGAGTTCGGGATGTGCAGGGAGTTTGACTTAATTTGGGATTGTTTAAAAATTGTTATCAGGCAGGGCCTCCCTTAAAAGCAGTTAGATTGTGCTGGCTCACTTGATGCACTTGCTCACTCAGGACAATTTGGCAAAAACATTTATGCAACACCACTTGAAAATATTCACCAGCCGCCTTTGGTTTTCATAAAAGCTGGTATAAAATAAAACCTCATTTTAGCAAGCAACTTCTGGAGGAGCATATTGTTATTCGATATAGAATCTCTTAAGCAGTTGGGCTGGGGCTTCCCTAGGAGGTGCTGTTCTCTTTAGGTGAGATGGATAGGTAAATTCCTATTTTTTAAAGAGTGCATTTCCATATGGAAAACCCGTCACCCGTCATCTGTCTAGTCCTAGTTTAGCAAATCCTACCTTCTCTAGGGTTTTGACAAGATGGTTGTGTACTAGAGCCAGACCACTTTTACCTGACGCTTGCTATCGATCAGTGACTAGTATGAGTCCAGATCCTCTTGGGCCCAGAATCATCCCCTTTGACGAAGCATTGTGCCACGGGTAAGGGATGTGTTTTAGGGACGGGGGGGAGGGGGAGAGAGCAAAATGTTATTTGGCACCGTAATAAAATAATAATTTAATCTCCTAGGACATGTATTCTTAATGGGAAAGTCCCATGACATTTACAACATGATATTGTGATATTGTGACCTGTTATAGCAATACAAAGTATTCACCAACTGTTTTGATAAGCCCAGTATCTCTCTCAAGATTTCAAGCTTCTGACATTTGGAAATATGAACCACACGCTGATTTACGTTTTTATAGTTTTATCAAAACATACACTACGTGATAAAATTCTGCTAGTTCTTAACGTTTTTTTTAAAGACAACACACAACAAAACATTATTTACGGAGCTATTGCGTTGTCCAGTCCTGGACATTACACAACATTTATCTGCAGTATTTTTATTGTGGGGGGTGCCCTTTTCCCATGATCTATCGCCTGCCTCTCCTACCCTGAATACATTTCACTACCCTTTGACCTGCTACCCCCTATAAAAAATATGCAAACAATGCATTCAAATTTCCTCCTGCGTAAGCGCTGCTGTGCTTTGGAGGGATATCTTTATACACTCCAGTGCCTAGGCCCCACCGCTTAAGAAATGGAGCGCAAACTGATTTTTCAGTTCTGTTTGCTTAACAAATGTTATGCAAAATGGTATGTTAAAAGACAGATGAATAATACCTTGCTTACCCTACAACAGCTCACTTACCAGTTACTAGAAACACGAATCAACAATGAACTATTAGAAATGTCTCTATTGTTTCTCAGTTACAACTAGAACATATGTGCTAGCCTGTTATGCTGCCTTACTGTTCTCGAGTTATGCTTCTGCAGAGCTTCCTTCCAAGGGCTTTCACCAGTGTAGACACAACTGAGAGGATCAGTGAGCCAAAATGAAAATCTCAACCTTATTTCAGTTAAATCAAATGCATGCATTCCAAGGTTAATACAAAGCAATGCCGACTCGCACTATACTCATTTAAAAGGGCAGACGCCCCCGTTTAAGCACAGGATGGGTTCATCAGGCTGTCAAAGCTTCCTGCCTGAAAAGGATCTACTTGCATAACGCAAATGAAACAGTCAACATCAATTTATGTAATGCCTATTAAGCAGCTGAGCGTGGCCTGCAAAATCTCATATGTAAAAGATCTCACATGTTACACTATTCAGCGGTTGATGAACTGTCGCTTATACTAACGTACTGTGCCCACACCAGCCCCACCGCAGCCAAGGATGGAGCCAAGCCGTTATCTTGGCTCTCACTAGTGAATGAGCAAAACATCCAGGCTAGTCCCACAAAATCCACACATGATTCGCTGCAAGCATCTGCCAACTTCACAAGCAGTCCTCTTGATGCACAGCTACACTAAAGACTGGCCCTTTGCCAATTGCAATCTCTGGCGGGCTCTCGCTCACAGCTGTTCGTCTCCGCCAAGTGCTAAGCAGCCTTTTCTGCTCACAGCTTTGTCCGTCTTTGTCTGAATGCCCCATCTAGCCAAACACTTTTGTCTCCGTATCTCCTATCAGAGGTGGACTGGAAACCAAAAGAGGCCCTGCAAATAATGTTCAAAGTGGCCCCATATTACACATTTTCAGCAAGCCCAAACATTTTCGTATGGGAAAATGTGTAAAGACCACACAAAAGAGGTCCAGCTTACAGAGGCCTACTGGGAAATCTCCAGAGTCCCCTACAAGCCAGTCCACCCCTGTATCCTACACAAAAAAGCAGCCATCTCTGTGAAGGCCAAACACAGGCTTTCTTATATATAATTTGAGATTTTGAGGAGACCCAATAACTAAATTGGAGTTATCCATCTCACTAAATGATTACCTCTTGCCACCCCCTAATAATTAGAGTTGAAGAATCGAGGGAGGACGTTTTTTCTGGCCTTCTTGATATTAGTAAAGCATTTGATCATGCCAATAGGGATATGCTTTGGCACAAATTAGATGCAAAAGGCTGCCCCCCTCCTCTAATTAATATCCTTGAAGCTCTACATCGAGGGACAAAAATGAAGATAAGACTGGACTCTTACGGGTCCTTCTCGGTTTGGATTGAAACCAACCGTGGACTTCACTAAGAGTGCATCCTTGCATCGTTCCTTTTTAATTTTTATATTATGGACATGTCTTGTTGGAAGATGGTAAGGACAAACCCCGAGTGCTGGGACAAGTAAAAGTACAATACCTGAACTATGCAGACGACATGGTCATCTGTGATAGGACGCCAATTGGTCTTCAGCGGGCCCTGCAGACTTTCGCAGATTTTTTTTGGGCAAACCGGACCTTACAGTGAATACTCTTAAATCAAAGGGTATGGTCCTTAATGGAGAGTGGTCAAAATGGAAAGGTTTTAAGTGCACGCTGCATGGCCAAAATATGGAAGTAGTAAATCGGTTTAAGTACATAGGTTCAGTCATCTATGCCTCGAAAGGGATCTTGTGGTTCGGGAAAGATCTCCGTACACAATCTGTGACAGCAGCTTCCCAGATGACACTATGCGATCATAAATTTGCAAGCTTTTCAGCGCTCCCATTAATGAAATTGCATAGGCAAAAAATTCTCCCCCAAATAATCTTCAGTGCACAGACGTATGATGCATGTATATCTTGGGCAAAACTAGAGGCATTCATGTGGAGAAAGGTTCTCTCCCTCCCAAAGTCTGTCCCTTTGGTGGGTATACTTTACGAATTGGGGAAACTCCCAGTACAGACCTTTGGTTCATGGGGACTACAACATTATGCAAACATATTGGTTCCCTTCCCCCACCTGCATCGTTCTTTGCCTGTCTCAAAAATATGTTGGGTCAAGGGTTGTGTAGAGTGTTGGAGCGCTCGGCTCAACCCTGTAGAGATTTGCAGGGTAATTCATGGAATAAATGTGCGCTGAAAACGGGCCATTTTCGCGTGCATACGTATTGATGGAACACATTGCGCGTGGTTTACCTGAGACCAGCGCTGAATCCGCGCGGGTCCAACACATCACTGCGACACCACAAACACCTTGCGCGATACAGCCAGTGAAGGCGCACACACCTAAAAAGTGCACACACCTAAAAAGTGGGCAGAACACATGAAATGGGGAACAACACGTGAAAATGTGGGCATTATGGGGAAAGCACTGCAATAAAATCCTTGCAACGCCCACACGCATGCTAACAACACGTATTCATGGAATCAAACAGGGCTCACCGGCTCGCGGCAAAAGACGTGCAAATCCGTAAACACATACACCACGCGAAAGCAGGCGGAAGAGCCCCCGCGCACCAAAGCCAATGCATAAAAGTGCACGCAAACAAACAACGCGCGTTACAGCTACGATGGATGTACCATTCCTCACAGCAGTGATTGTGGGACACCGCATGAGGAGGAGGATAGCCAGGCCCCACATTTTTTTTTTACCGAGGACCAGTCTTTTTGGGATGCCTGGTGACCAGGTCTATGGCAGGTACAGGTTTCAACCTCATATCATCCTAGACCTGGTCACTGAGTGGGAGGATGACCTCACATCACCCACCCTGTGCTCCCAAGCACTGAGCCCCTTGCAAAAGGTGCTCAATGTACTGCATTTTTAGGCCACTGGGTCATTTCAGCGGACAACTGCCATGGTTGGGGGCATCTCACAGCCCATGCAGTCACGCTGCCTACACCAGGTGTTGGCAATCATGACTGTACGCCCCTCAGTCCGCAGGCACATATACATGCCCAGAACACCCGCAGAAAGGCAGGCCGTGGTCCAGGACATTTACAGGATGGCACACTTCCCCAAAGTGCTTTGTGCCATTGATTGCACCCATGTGGCCCTACGTCCACCTAGGGCCACTGAGCACATCTATCGCAATCGCACGCACTGGCATGCCATCAACGTGCAGGTTGTATGCGATGCCAAGGGAATCATTACCTCTGTCTATGCCAACTATCCAGGGTCCACCCATAATAGTTTTATATTCAGAATGTCACCCCTAAACCGGGACCTGGAAGCTGGGAGACATGGCAACATATGACTCATTGGCATTGGTGAGTACAAATGCCTGTGCACATGCATGCATGTCACACACGGACAAATAGACAATCCCAACTAATGACAACAATTATCACCTCCACAGGGGACAGTGCCTATCCTCTGAGCACCTACATGACAACACCAATACGGAACCCCACCACACCACCCCAGGTAAGATACAATGCAGCCCATGTTGCAACCAGGGCAATAGTGGAGCGCACATTCGGAGTGCTAAAGTAACGCTTCCGCTTCCTTGACCGCTCCGGTGGACAGCTACTATATGCACCACCAGAAGTGTGCAGGATCATTTTGGCAGCATGTGTCCGGCACAATGTTGCAACACGGCGGGGCGTACCGGTGGACATGGTGGTGCCCCCACATCCCCAACCACATGTACGCCCACTGCACATGGGAGGGGAAAGGGCACGCGGCGAGGCTTCCCATACCCAGCTTGTGGCACAATTTCTCACCTAAAATCCCACCCCTGTGGAGTGCACCACAGGCCTGGCACATTCCAGGTGACAATCGATGATGACAAAGGGACAATCGACTGTCACTATCTTACCACCCTGAGAATGTGTCCTTGGAAGTGCTACATTGTGTGCATCCCTAAATACCTAAACCAACACAATCCTGTGTGACCAAAAGGCACACATTCAAGATCCAGTATGCCACTAACCCCATGCAAAACAGCACATCCAAATACTGGTATGTCACCTAAACCCTCCCAAAACCCATGTTACCCGGCCAACGCACCACACCATGGCATGCAATGTAAAAAGACAAAAGTAAATGAACACCACATGGCACCACTGTCACAAAGTGCACTTTGACAAATGGAAATATGTCCAAAACAATTCCCTCTGACACATCAAAATGAAACCGCAAACATGAACATCCATTTACCAGCATAACATATCATGAACACTGGACCCAACAGTAACAATGTCAGACAGTGACCAATCACACTAGCACAAGTGCCTCAAAGTGGCAAAGCCACCACATGGACCCCTTCCATCTTGAGTGGGGCTCTGCTAGCTAAAGGGGGCAGGGTAACGCATACAGCATGAAGGGTATCAATGATGGAGACAGGCAAGGTAATACATGAAAATGTAACATCATAAAATACACATGTACCAATATCCAAAGCAAAATGCATGCTAAACATGCATTGGTCAAACAATCATGAATCTCCACAAGGGGTGTATACAGACGTTGGACTGCAGACTGGCCACAGAAATGATGGTAACCCAATGCCTCTGTGTAAATTACTGTCACATGCTGCCCTCCTTGCAAGCCCATGGAAAGGGGAAGCAGGAGTGGCATATGTGTCCGGACCCCAAGCCACAAACACGAGACAAGGCTGTATGGGCCAGCCGGCACACACAGTGGATGCCTATGGGTGCCACACAAAGCAACACACTGTTACATGAATGCACAATAGACCAGAAAATAATAAAAAAGTAAAAATTAAAAAAAGGCCACAGTGGACCAGTGGTGTGGGTAGGTCCACCCAGGAGGTAGGAGGTGCAGGGTGCACCTCAACACCCACATGTGTGGATGTTCAGAAAAAAAAACCTCCATGAGTTCATGGCCCGCTCGGCTAGCCTATAGTGTGAGAGCTCTCGCTGCTGTCGGCACCCTCTGGTGTAACATTAGAAGGTGAGCGTGGCAAGGGAGGCTGACCACGCATAGCCTTGGTATGCTCCTCAATGGCAGCAAGCATGTAGGCCTGAAAGGTCCGATTCTGCATGATTACAGTACGTGGTCCCCATGCAGCACCTCACGTGTTGCACGGAGTTCAGCCTGCAAGGCCTCAGGTGATGCACAGATCTCCTCCAGGGTTGCACAGAGTTCCACATGCAAGGCCTCACGTGATGCACAGATCTCCTCCCGGGTTGCATGGAGTTCAGCCTAGATGTCAGCGTCCCCATCTGCTGTTCCGCTCGTCTACTGCTGGCCATCTAAAGTGCAGCCAGAGTAGCTCTGATGGAGGTGTTCTCCTCCCCTAGGGCATCCCTGTGGGCCTGTGCTTCTGCAGCCATGGCTGTGCACAGAGCCCCCAGTTCAGCCCGTCGGTCCCTTTTGGCGGCCAACATGTCCAGCCTGTGCGAGCGGCATGTGGACCGCACTGCCTGCTGCTGGAGCTCCATCTGCCTTTCAGGGGGGAGAATGGAATTGGCCACCCTTTCCACGCCCTGAGCCATCATCTCACATGATGCCCCCTGTTGCTGTGCAATGGCATACATGGAATTCTCCCACACAGTATTCCCGGGTGGCACACAGCCACTGCGTTGCCGGACATCACACCTGTCAGGCCCAAGGATACCTAGCGCTGCCTGCGGCTGTAGGACTGCATTTCTCCCTTGCTGAGCTGCCCAAGGAGCAAGTAGTGTGGAGCATGACCCTGTATCTGTAACCACCACAGACGGACATACCAACACTGACTGGCCCCTTGAGGGGTCTACCCGCACTGCAGGTGTGTCAGACAGAACAGCATCCACAGCAGAATCACTCACAGCAATGATGCTTCAATCTCCGATTCCGCACCAGAGGCATAGGGCTCCTCAGAGGTGTACTCATACACCCCTGGCCAGGATGGTCTGGAGCACCAATGGATGTTCAGGGGCTACCACCCCACGGCCTTCACTGGTGCCTGGTTGGGGCTCTGAGTACTCCACCCCCTCTGCCATCTCCTCCTCCTCCTCCACTGCTTCCTGTGCTTCATCAACTACACAAAATAAAAAGGAGACATGACCACACATGTTAACAGCATAGGCCACACACATAGGTATTACAATGTTGACAGCCAACACATGAAGCAAACTCAGGCATGCACGCAGTGCCAATGTAATGGAACAGGACCCTGAAAGCAGACATGGATGCGTGTCAAATGGCAAAATAAGACATGTACTGAATGGTGCATAGCACCTGCATCACACACAAGCATGTGACTGGCATAGTCCTTCCACAAACATGACAGATGCCAACACACAGATGGCACGTAGCATAGCCATCCCCGAACTGTCAACCAGACCCAGACGGAAGCTCACTACTACTGTCCATGAGCCATGTACAATGCATGTCATTATACATTCATTTAAATCACTATGTTAAAACACACGTGTCACAGGCTGCAATGACGCTAGGGTGTTGAAATACAGTGAAGGAAGGGACATGGATTCATCAATGGCAGGTCACCTTGACATGAGGCAAGTGAATAGGCATGTGGAAGGGGAGAACAGGGCTCAGTCGTGTGTGGGTGCAGTGCAGTACACATGTACAGTGTCAACTATCATTGAGAACACAGAGGCAGTAATGTGAATGTCGTGGACTGATGGCAGTGTAATGGCAAGTGCAGTTATTCTGTTTAAAGTGTTGGTAGTGGGTTGTAAGGATACAGTAAACCACACCCCCAAGGGCGTGGGATGGCTTGGAGGCAGTGCATGGCTCAAAATGGTTGCTCAGAGTACCGTGTTGTAGCAGACAGTGTGGGCAGGTGTCAATTGCATTCTTTCAGTCATATGGGACTACATCAGGGGAGAGGAGAACAGTAAGCACAACACATCAGGAAGCATCAGAAGTGCCCCCAACAACAGCAGTTGCATAGAGACAAGGAGGCTGTACCTGAGGGAGGCTTCCACTCAACACAGATGAGAACCCCAAACAAATGGCCATGAGGAGCAACTGACCCCGAGTGAGCAGGAAAGGGATGATGAAATACAATGAGAAGGAAGCAAATACTGGATATGGACTTGTTGGGAATGCACAGGGTCCAGGAATGAACACTCATAGCCACTGTGAGCCTGTGCCATCCACACAGTCCGAGTGAGATACCCTGCACCAAGGCCAAAGGACGGACCACAGTCCAGGTCTGGCAGAGTTGCAGAGGGAAGAGTGCATTTTCACAGAAATTCGGTTTCTGCCCGTTGCAGTAGTCCGCCTTCGGAATCACTAGTCCCATGGAGACAGTGGGCCTCATTACATGGTAGGCGGTAGGGATTTAACGTTACCGGTAATGGAATACCTGTAACGTTAAATCCCCATGCGGATCACGACCCGGCTCACCGCTATTAGCGGCACCGCTAAGTAGGCTGCCACTAATAGCGGCCAGTCTGCGTGCGCGCGACCCACCATCCCGTAAATAGCGCCATGCCGCCAATAGCACACCATCACGAGTCAAGCGGCCATGCTGATAGCGGCATGGTAAAGCACCCAAAACCCCTTACCGCCATGGCGCTAATACCGCCATCGCGAACCACCCGTTAAGAGAACTGAGCAGTGTTCCCACCTGCCACAAGTGGACAAAATCAGCACAGGTGGAGGCAATGGAGACTGTGGCAGCTCAAAAGGAGCACACCACACCCCTTCCCACACCAAGATGGTTCCAATACTGGCAGCATTACACGGCCTGGAGGACCTCATTGCAGTGCAGCTGCAACAACAACAGGCAGCACAAAGGAGACGCAAGAGGAGGAGGAGGAGAAGACAGGCAGAGCGCCGGAGGGGGCTTGTCTGTCTCGACCCCGGAGATGATTATGGGGCAGACTGGGCTGGATGTGAAAAGTGGTGGTCCATGGTGTCGGCCATGCGAACAAGGACCTCCCTGAGCATCGCTATCTCGTTGCATAGCCTGTCGGTGTTTGCATCCATTCTCTCAGTTGAGTGCCTCACCGTCTCCACAATGTTCTCCCTGAGTCGGGCAGCCTCCTCGACATGCTGGCCAACCAGCACAGTCAACTTGTGTTGTCGCTCCAGGATGGTGGTCAGTTGGGGGGCAGTGCTGGGTGACCGTGCACTGGATGCTGTGCCCTCTGATGCACCCACTGCAGCAGGTGAAGGTAACATGGGGGACATAATTGCTGGGTAGTTGTCCTCAACAGTCACATCAGACCCAGGGGTCTGGGTTGGGGCTAGCTATGGAGTTCTAGGGCAGCTTGGGGTGTGCATCTCCATAGGCTCCACTAGGGTGTCCTCCGGATCGGGTAGGGGGGCGTGTGGCGGCTGCCTCACCAGCAGAGCTTGCCGCAGCTGATGGTGGGCCCTCGGTGGCTGGCATTGGTGCCAGTGTGTTCACCACCGGTGGTGGGGCTGCAGTTTCTGGTGCAGCTACTACTGCCCTGGCAGTGGCACTGTGACAATGTTTTCTGCTCGTCAGGTGTGACCTTCCCCCCCTTGCCCCTGGATGATGTTGGGGTGTCCTCCGGCTCCTGTGCCCTTGGCCTCTTGCACGTAGCTGGTGTCTGGGATGCATCAGTGGCATCCTCACCATCTGTATGTGAGCCTGTGAGGGACGAGAAGGGGGATGGCATTGCTTGCGTTTCAATATACTTAATGCAGATTACATAAATGATGCAGTTGTGGCCATTGGGACTTAGTAGTTGTGGATGCAGGTGATGTGCCAGTTCAGTGCCTCATCCATGCATGGTTGCGTTTGAAACTTGTCTCTGGTGATGTGTGCATGTGTGTGTGTTTGGGTCTGACACTGACATGGTGAGGGATGGATGCATGTGTGGATGTGTGTCCATGCATGAGAGGAGTCTGTGCTCACATACGGGGGGGACAGTACATTCACATCGCATCCTGTCATGTGTACACTCACCTCCATCTGAAGTGGTACCCACGCCGAACTCCATGCTGCCCACTCTCTCAATGGATTCAACAGCAATCAGGTTTGAACATGTCTCCTCCCATTCCTTCATTCTGATTGGTGAACCATCTCCACTGGCACTGGCAATGCGATGGTTTTCAGCCAGGATGTCCCTCACCCACAGTCTGAGGTCGTCCCACCTCTTCCTGCATTCGCGCACAGTGCGCGTGCTGGTGCCCACAGCACTGACTTTAACTGCTACCTCCTCCCAGATGGCTTTTTTTTTCAATAAGGTTGGCCGGCACATGTCATTAGCAAAAACTACCTCGGCATTCTCAGCCAGGGTCTGTGTTAGCATGTTCAGTTCCTCTGGCGTATATTTCTCCTTGCGCTGCCTGAGTTTTTTTTAATGCCTTGGGCATGATGCAGGTGTCCCAGATGATCTTGCACTGCTCACAACTCGAAACAGGTCCTGGGGGCAGAGGATGGCAATGGATTGTGTTTTTAAAGATGGCCACCGTGCTCTTTCCCGTTCCTGTGCGATGACACTATTTCCGGTTCCGCAATTTAACGGTCACCGCTAATAGCGGTGAACGCTATTTGCATGTAGCGCGAGGGCGGAAGTGCTATCTGCACTTTCGTGGAAGCCGGTAAGGGACTTTTAGGGGACTTTACCGGCATGGCGCTATGCTCGTGTCCACGTACTCAGGATCGTGTGCTATTAGCGCCCTCTTGCGAGGGCGGGCACGTTAATAGCGTCATGCCGCTAATTTGCGGTTTTTACCGCACAACGTGTAATGAGGCCCAGTGAGCTGCTGGGGGATGGAGAGGTAAGGGAAAATCCCTCTGAGGAGGCACAGCTCACAAGGTGACCACACAGAAACGTCAGTCATGTGACGATAGAAGGTGAGTGTTGAGAGGAAGATAATCACAGGCTATCCACGACCATAAATTGGAGCAAGAATAGGCCCAAGAGAGGCTGCACAGAGATTGTGATGGAAGGAGGGAGCAGGTGTGGTGATGAGGATTGCCTCCATGTGCAGGACATGGTTTGTATGCAGTCAGCATGACAACAAGCACGTATCAGTCCAACATCACATGGGTCACACATGGCAGTCATGTCAATGTAGCCTGAACTGGCGGACAATCATAACACATCACCGAAGCAACATACACATGGCCTGGACACACGCATCACCACTCACCGGACATTGCCTAAATCTGGCAGCCCTCCCACACCTTGGACCTGCTCCACTGCGATGAAATCACCAGCGATTTCCTCATGTGCAGTGAGTTCTTCGTCCTCAGATGGTATCCCACTGCCAGTCACCTGAGTAGAGATGAAGCTTGCAGCCAGCTTGTCTTTTGCCCGGCGTCAGAGGTCATTCCAATGCTTCTGGCAATCATCTGCTGTGCGCCTCACATATCCCAAGGCGCTAATATGGTCTGAGATGCACTGCCAGTGGGCCCTACACTGAGCAGGCGTATGTTTTCTCCCTGACGTCACCAGCATGTCGAGGCTGTGTTCCAACACGTAGCCCACATGCGTGTCCAGTTCCTCATCACAGAAACTCTGCTTTGACGTGTTGGAGGGCTGAGCCGTGTCCGGGGTCCCATTCTGATCTGCTGGAGCACACTTCTTCCTCTTGGCAGGTGATGCAGACCCTGAGTGGCTTGTGCCGCACTGGTCAGTAGGGGATGAAGCGAAGGTGGACTGGCCAATGGAACCAGGCAATGACACGACGACCGAAGGTCGGCCTGCAGGTATCGGCAGATGGGTGCTGTTGCCAGGACCCTGAGCTGCACCTGCCTCGGTTTCAAGGTCCGGGACCAAAAAAGTCCTGGCTGGGTCACTCAGAGCCGGGGTGGCGTCAGCTGCCCCTGCAGCTTCAACACCCTGGCTGCTCGGGGCAGATGACACTGCTGCCCCAGATCCACATGACCTGGTGACAGCAACCTTCACCACACATGCCTTGGCCTTCCCCACACGGAAATCGGCCTGTGAGTCGTCCTGTGCCTTTTCCAGGACCAATCCAGTCGGGGCTGGCTGACCCTGAGCTGGGGTGGCGTCAGCTGCAGCTGCCCCTGCAGCTTCCACAACCTGCATGCTCGTGACAGCAGATGGCACTGCTTGTTAGGTTTGGGCGGGTGCTGGGGATGGCAGCAATAGCTGCATCTCCCTGACACGCTTGTGGGTGAGGCGGGGGGCAATAGCTGTCCCTGCATGTGCCTGGACACCCTGCCCTCGAGGACCACCCGGGTCACGTCGCCCACCGTGGCCACCTTGGCCACATCCCCACCGCGGCCACCTTGGCAACCCTGGCCATGTCCCCCACCGCAGCCACCTCTGGGAGGTCGCCCAGCTTTGCCTCCCTTACCACTTGTTGCCCTCCCAGTCATGGCACTGATGTACTAGCGCAATGGGAGGTGCAGACAATAATTGTCTTGGGCAATTGGGGTGAACGGGCAGGGTACGTGAAGGAAAACATACCTCTGTGCTCCTGCAAGGCTGTATGTGACCCCTGGGGAAAAATAAGGGGTCACGCAATGCTCAGGCACCCCAAAAAAATAAAAGACTTGCATGCGATCCCTAGGTATCCCACGTGCGATGAAAAAACATCCTGCAGTAGGCTGTGGCACCCAGGAACACAAACAATGCGTACGTGGGGAACACGTAGGCTACTATGACCTCGAAAATGGGGCACACGACACAGGGGCAACCACAGTGGGAAAAAATACGTGCGCGACTCACTGTCTGCCTGCAAAAATGAAGAAAAACACACGCGCGTGGGCAACACCCCTGCCAAAACCAGAAGTACGGACTGCCACAGTAGTGATAAATTCGTGTGTGAACCCTCAAAAAGAAGAATCTCATGCATCAGTCTACACGAAAAGCACATACAGTGCACTGGTGCCCTACGCAGACCTTTAACCTGTGCTGAACGGCAACGCCCAACGTCCCGCGCGTGTCACGTAGTTTACACGCTTAGGGCCATTCCTCTGATTACACGCTAACGTGCTGTTTCCGCACGTGCTGAGCCACTCTGCATCTGGCTGGCCATGCGAAATCACACAGAAGACCCACGCTCCTGCCCACAAGGCCATTTACCTGCCCCAAACGCCCCAAGCTGCCTCCTACGAGCCATCTGCTGCTGCCAGCCCACTCTGTGTGCCTGCTGCCTACGTGCCCTGCAATTTGGTGCCTGCTCATCATCCATTGCCAGTGAACCTGTTGCTGAGACCACCTCTGCTGACCCAGAAGACTCCCGACTGCCATTCCATCTCTCCACAGCCCAGCCCCAGGACCAAGTTGCACACCCACACCTGCCTTGGGAGAGGCAGAGGGCTGTCCGCTTCTCTTCCAGAGTAGTTAGCATCCTGGTGGAGCAAGACCTGGGTCATTATGATGCCCTCTTCATCGGACCATCCCGCGTCGACAAGGAAGTACGGACCAAGATCTGGGCAGACATCGTGGGTGCTATCAACGCAGAGGGGGTGGCAACCCGCAACTACCAACATGTCTACAAGCGCTGGGAAGACTTCAGGTCCAGGACCCTCAACAAGGCCCGGCGCCTCGTCAAGTCTGGTGATGGTGGAGTGGGGCGCCGGGGCCGGTTGACGACCAATGAGATGAGGGTCCTGGAGCGCATTGACCCAGCGCTGCACAGCCAGGTCATAGAGTTGGCGCTCTGTCCGGAGTCGACTGGTAAGTGTCCATGTGTTCTTGTCCAGCGTAGTGCATGTATATGTTGACGTGTAGCTGGAGTGTGCACCCTGGCCTCATGTCTGGCATGCCTCCTGTACAGATGTCTGTGTGCATGTCCCTGACAGTGCTGCATGTGAGTCCATTAAAGCGTCACCCACCTAAATTGTGTCTGTGTTGCAATGCGTGATGCACAACGGCATGTAACGAGGTGCACATGTTTGCATACCTGTGTCTGGACTGGGGCATGCAAGAGGTGTGACACATGGGTGCGTATGTCACCATCATGGACATGCATGGTGTACATGTGCGTGTGTCTGAGTAGTGTGTGTGTGACTGGCCATCCCCATGGATGTATGACACATGAGCATCTCAATGCGTGATTGACTCATGCGCCCCAGTTGTCCCCATGTGCAGTGTAACGGGAGGTCTACATGGCCTGATGAATGACTGTCAGGTGATGTGTGTGTATGTCATGTGCATGTACCATGATGCATGTGAGGTACAGCCCCTCTTCTGATGTAGCCGCAGTGCCTTGTACATGGATGTGAATGTTTTTTGAACATGGCATGCATGTTTGTGCATCTGTGTTGCTTGCGCTGACCTGTGTGTTGTGGAGGGTGATGATGGTTGTGACGTTTGACAGTGCCACTCATTTGCATTTGCTTTGTGTCAAGCAGACATTTGTACGGTACACTGATGCTTGTGTTCAATGTCTCCCTATCCACAGCGGCGATGGAGGAAGAGGGCGGAGACGGCGCTGTGGAGCACCACGGGAGGGATGCCTCCAACAGGCGGAGACGCAAGGCCCAGTCATCCTCCCAGGTATCAACATCTTCCGGGAGCAAGGGGACTGGTGCCGTGTCTGCAACAAAGGCCGCAGCTGCTGAGGGGAGGCCCAAGAAGGTGAAGTTGGTCGTGGGCTTCTTGGCAGCGGGAGGGACAGGTGAGCCCCCACAGGGGCAATCCAATGCAGAAGACGGTGGGGAGTCAGCCAGGTTGGTGGTGGACGAGGAGGAGGAGGCCACATCAGCCCAGCACATGGGTCCTGGCGGGGGTAATGAGGTAGGCGCAACTGATGCAGTCCAGGGTCAGGGGCAGGAGGCAGTTCAGGTCAACGTGGAGGGGCCTGTACCTAATCCTGTCCCTGAAACTGCGCCTGCATAACTATGCACCTGAGGGCTTGCCTCAGGCCAGACACGTCCGCATGTAGCAGATGTATCCACGTCAACTGATCTTCCACTACCTGCGGACGAGGCAATTTGTGACAGGGTGGATCCCATGCAGGGTTGGACTGGGACAAGAAATAGGCCCGGCCACCCAAAAAAAGTGGCCACCTCTCGCCTCACGACCCTTGACCTCTGATGACATCACTGGAAGTGATGTCATTTGACCCCACCCCAAAGTGACATCCTGGGAAGTGATGAAACACGACCTTTCACTTCTTGACAAAACAGGAAGTGGCATCAAATAGTATTGATCCTAAATACACTAAATTACTGTGAATGCAAGCAGACGTCCAAGGCCAAATGATATGTTATTGTATAGCACTTACGCTTAAGCTCTTTTTTATCGAACAAATATGCATACAATATCACCCAACCTGTGTTGGTACTCATGTATCCACCTAAGAAAGATGAAAGGCTTTTTGAAAAAGGAAAAAAAATGTGATTCTTTTCTTTTCTTTTTCAATTTTTATTTTCTTCCAAACCAGCCCAGACGTGGCTGCAAACCGGCCCCCAGTCCCCAGGGACGGGCCGAAAGGCTGAGGGGCCAATCCGACCCTGAGCCCATGCTAGCCGGGATCGCGAGGCAGACAGGCGCCCTTCGGGTTGTCGTGCAGGCCACCAACTGGGGGCTTACACGTCCTCACCAAGAGGTCTGTAGCCTCATGAACTGGCTAGCTCAGCTCGTTGTCCCAGGTTTAATACCTGTGCTGGCCACTCATGCGACCCCCTGCTCCTTTTCTCCACTGCGCCGGTCGTCCTCCCTGCCGTCTTCCAGCCCAGATGACACCAGGGCCCCCTGTGGACCTGTCCCAACCACAGCGGCCAGTCTGGTGGAGACCACATCCCTGCCACAGTCAGGAGTTGGAGGATCAGCAGAGGTGGTCACCCCAGCAACAGGACCAGTGGCAAGTGAGGTAGTGCAGGCACCTTGCAGTAGGGCACGTGCACAACTGCCCCGGGGGTTGTCATCATCCCAGAGGCAGTCCCGGAGGCGCAGACACAGGGCTTATCGGCGGCAGCAGCAGGCTCGATGTAGGAGGCAATAGGACTTGGCCCTCAACATCACAGGGGCAGGCATCGGCCATCGGGCAGGAGGGTAACGTGGACCTTGGAACAAGGATGTCTTCCGTGTTGCAGCAAATTGGCCAGCAAATCAGAGTGGCAGTGGCACGACTCACCATGGCCAGGGCGGAGAACACCCTGCTTTGGGCAGAGAGGCGGGCAGAGCTCCTCGAGGAGACTCGCAGGGAGTTTGAGAGGAGCACAGAGGAGTCCCTGCGGGCCTTCGAGGGTAGAGCACAGGCCCGCCTCAGGGAAATAGATGCAGAGCTCGATGATGCCCTGGCCGAAACTCTCGGGGGAAATGGTGAGTCGTAGGACTAGCTTGCTGCCTTTGTAAATAGTTAATTTGGGTTAGGTTTCCTTTATTTTTATTTGGAGTTCATTGACTTTGCTCCGCATTTTGTATATATTCATTTCTTCTTGGGGTTAGTTCAGATTTGGATTTTTGTTTTGGGATCATGGACCCTGTAGCTTTGTACATAGTTGGACTAATTCTTTATTTTTTCACCTTTTTGTTCGCCATGGAGTAATGGTTTTTTTATGATTTCATTTTGAAATTTGAGATGCATCAATAGACATCGACCACTTTTTTGTGTTCCTCCATATTTTTCTTCAATTATTTTTCTTCCATCTCATTTTACTTTGGATTACATTCATGCTGATTTTACTAGTTGTCTTTCACGTTAATACATTTTATTCCTTACAATCCAAGTGCTGTCTGCTCTCAATGATTTGGTGCATGCCTCACTCTTCCCTGGCTCTGTTGAGTGTCCTTGCTGTTGAGCTATGTTGTTCATGTGTGTGCAGACATGCACGTGTGATTTTCTGATTGCCATGCCATGGGGCATGTACTGGGGAGTACAACCAATGTATGGGTGTTGAGGTGCACTTTGGGGGGAGCAGCATGTGGTGGCATCTTAGTGGACATATGCTACATGATTGAATTTTAGGCCAATGTGTTGGGTGGACATGAGTCGGGGCCTGCCTGCAGGTTGCCGTCACTGGTGGGGATGGGGGGACATGAGTCGGGGCCTGCCTGTAGGTTGCCGTCACGGGTGGTGGGTCCAACCCACCGCCAAATCATGTGCAAAGGCCCTTGCGTACCCCCGTGAAATGGCACCAGCCAAATCGCATGGAAAGGCCCTTCCGTACCCCCGTGCAATTGCATACCCTGCTCGCGCCAGCCAAATCGCTTCAAAAGGCTCTTGCGTACCCCCGCGAAATTGCGTACCCCGCTTGCACCAGCCAAATCGCGTGAAAAGGCCCTCGCATACCCCCGTGAAATTGCGCCAGCCAAATCGCGTGAAAAGGCCCTCGCATACCCCCGTGAAATTGCGCCAGCCAAATCGCATGAAAAGGCCCTTGCATACCCCTATACCCCTGCAAAATCGTGTATCCCGCTCGCCCCAGCCAAATCGCGTGAAAAGGCCCTTGCATACCCCCTGCCATCAGCCGCAACATCCCTTGCAGGCAACCCACACCACAAGGAACCTCCCCCCCGCCCCAACACCCGTGACCATACCCCGCAGGCATCCCACACCACAAAGGGACCCCCCCCCCAACACCCGTGACCATACCCTGCAGGCATCCCACACCACAAGGGACCCCCCCAACACCCGTGAGCATACCCTGCAGGCATCCCACACCACAAGGGACCCCCCCCCCCCCCCAACACCCGTGACCATACCCTGCAGGCATCCCACACCACAAGGGACCCCCCCATCACCCGTGACCATACCCAGTAGGCATCCCACACCCCAAGGGACCCCCCTCATCACCCATGACCATACCCCACAGGCAGCCCACACCACAAGGGACCCCCCATTACCTGTGACCATACCCGCAGGCAGCCCACACCACAAGGGATCCCCCCCATCACCCATGACCATACCAGCAGGTAGCCCACACCACAAGGGACCCCCCCCCCCCCAACACCTGTGACCATACCCCGCAGGCAGCCCACACTACAAGGGACCTCCTCATCACCTGTGACCATACCCCACAGGCAGCCCACATGGGACCATACCCCGCAGGCAGCCCACACCACAAGGGATCCACCCCATCACCCATGACAATACCCGCCGGCAGCCCACACCACAAGGGAACCCCATCAGCCGTGACTATACCCGCAGGCAGCCCACACCACAAGGGACCCCCCCATCACCCGTGACCATACCCCGCAGGCATCCCACACCACAAGGGATCCCCCAACACCCGTGATCATACCCCGCAGGCATCCCACACCACAAGGGACCCCCCAACACCCATGACCATACCCTGCAGGCATCCCACACCACAAGGGACCCCACCATCACACGTGACCATACCTGCAGGCAGCCCACACCACAAGGGACCCCCCAACACCCGTGACCATACCCCGCAGGTGGCCCACACCACATGGGACCCTCCCCATCACCCATGACCATACCCCACAGGCAGCCCACATGGGACCCCACATGGGACCCCACATGGGACCATACCCCGCAGGCAGCCCACACCACAAGGGATCCCCCATCACCTGTGACCATACCCCACAGGCAGCCCACATCACAAGGGACCCCCCCAATCACCTGTGACCATACCCGCAGGCAGCCCACACCACAAGGGACCCCCCATCACCCATGACCATACCCGCAGGTAGCCCACACCACAAGGTACCCCCCAACACCCGTGACCATACCCTGCAGGCAGCTCACACCGCAAGGGACCTCCCCCATCACCCGTGACCATACCACGCAGGCAGCCCACTTAGGCCCATACCCCGGAGGCAGCCCACACAACAAGGGATCACTCGTGACCATACCCGCAGGCAGCCACACCACAAGGGACTCCCCCCATCACCTGTGACCATACCCCGCAGGCAGCCCACATCACAAGGGACCCCCCCAACACCCGTGACCATACCCCGCAGGCATCCCACACCACAAGGGACCCCCCCCTTCCCAACAACCGTGACCATACCCCGCAGGCATCCCACACCACAAGGGACCCCCCCCTTCCCAACACCCGTGACCATACCCCGCAGGCATCCCACACCACAAGGGACCCCCCCCTCCCCAACACCCGTGACCATACCCTGCAGGCATCCCACACCACAAGGGCCCCCCCCCCCATCAGTCCGTGACCATACCCCGCAGGCAGCCCACATGGGACCATACCCCGCAGGCACCCCACACCACAAGGGACCCCCCCATCACCCGTGACCATACCCGCAGGCAGCCCAGACCACAAGGGAGCCCCCCATCACCCGTGACCATACCCGTCAGGCAGCCCACAGCACAAGGGACTTCTGCCCCATCACCCGCGACCATACCCCGCAGGCAGCCCACATGGGACCATACCCCGCAGGTGGCCCACACCACATGGGACCCTCCCCCATAACCCATGAGCATACCCCACAGGCAGCCCACATGGGACCATACCCCGCAGGCAGCCCACACCACAAGGGATCCCCCATCACCTGTGACCATACCCCACAGGCACCCCACACCACAAGGGATCCCCCATCACCTGTGACCATACCCCGCAGGCATCCCACACCACAAGGGACCCCCCCCCCAACACCCGTGACCATACCCCGCAGGCATCCCACACCACAAGGGATCACTCGTGACCATACCCGCAGGCAGCCCACACCACAAGGGACCCCCCCATCACCTGTGACCATACCCCGCAGGCAGCCCACATCACAAGGGACCCCCCAACACCTGTGACCATACCCTGCAGGCATCCCACACCACAAGGGACCCCCCCAACACCCGTGACCATACCCCACAGGCATCCCACACCACAAGGGACCCCCCTCCCCAACACCAGTGACCATACCCTGCAGGCATCCCACACCACAAGGGACCCCCCCCCCCATCAGCCCGTGACCATACCCCGCAGGCAGCCCACATGGGACAATAACCCGCAGGCATCCCACACCACAAGGGACCACCCCATCACCCGTGACCATACCAGCAGGCAGCCCAGACCACAAGGGAGCCCCCCATCACCCGTGACCATACCCGTCAGGCAGCCGACACCACAAGGGACTTCCGCCCCATCACCCGCGACCATACCACGCAGGCAGCCCACATGGGACCAAACCCTGCAGGCAGCCCACACCATAAGGGAACCTCCCAACACCAATGACCATACCCGCAGGCAGCCCATGTTCGCGGCTGATGGCAGCACACGCAGCCCTTTCCACGCAATTTGGCTGGCGCATGCGGGGTAGGCGATTTTGCGGGTGTACGCGAGACCCTTTTTTTTTGACTGGTGCAGGCAGGGTAGGGTCAGTGAGACGTTTTTCCAACATTTTAATTTAATAAAATAGCATGTTTTAAACAACGCTCACAAAGTTGTCCGCCTTGTATTTCTGACCCCTCATATATGGCGTCAGGTGTTGGATCAGAATCAATTGACACAAATTGGGGAAGCCTTAAATTTGAAAAACGTAGCAAAAGAGCCTCCACTCCCACTATAGCTACTGAGCAATCAATAGGTTTCAATATATACAGCAGTAGAGGGGAGGTCATTCAATCGGGAGAGAGGGCTTTGATCCCCACAGATTTCATTTGTATTCCTCCCAAGGGTACTTACATCTGCCTTGCCTGCCTTGCCTCTAAATCGGGTCTAGCCTGGTGCTATGGCCTAGATATATTGGCAGGAGTCATTGATCTGCACTATTGAAGCAAAATAATGGAAAGAAAGCCTACCAAATTAAAGCAGAGAACGGATTGCCCAAGGCATATTGGAGAAGGTTATATTTTCAAAATGAAAAGAAGTTAAGAATAGTGGTAAAACTGGAAGAGGAACCCAAGGTTTTGCAGAAGCAGACCTTGACCCGGTGGCCCAAGTTAATCTATAAAGTGAAAAAGAGATTGTTCCTGACTTAGCTTTTGCACAAAGTAATGATCCATTACTAGCAGAAACCTTTAATCAGATAACAAGTGAGGAAGAAGGAAGGCGAAAGAATGGTCCATTTTGTTTTCTAAAAACCAGATTATTGTATAGTAGTTGTCAGAAGCGGCCACTACTTTCACCCTGGTGTGGTTTGACTGAGCTGTGCAGCAGGTTACGAGTCTCCAGAAAGACGCAGCAAGGTTCTTTCCTTGAATGTTTCCGAATGCTGTGAACAGTGTGGAACCACGGAGCAAGCTGTCAATTGGTGCGGAGCTGTCTGCCGGTACCTGCTGTGGGCGCTGACTAAGTCTACCCTACCGCTTGGAGTCCTGGGTGTAGTGGTAGAGGAAGGACGAGTCACGAGGTGCGGGGAAGCCGCACTTTCCCTATCAGGCTGAGTACGCTCTACCAGCGTTTCTCCCGCTGGCCTCCAGACACTTACAGTGCCAACAACTGCGGTGAGTGAATACTGAACCCCATAGACTGGTGCTACTGAGCCGCCTTGGAGGTTGCTGTGCAGAGCTGTGTCTTGCTATATACAGTTACAGTAGTGTCTGTGCTGATTTGTGGGAGGGGTTAGCGCAGTGCAGCTTCCAGACCCCACGATTCTGGTGAAAACATCTCTACCAAACCTCCCCACTGGAAAAAGCACAGCAGCTGTGCTATTTTTATTTCTGTTGCTATTGGCATCTTAGCTCCTTTTCCACTTTTGGATATAAATTTGGCACTTAGATACTAACCACTTCTCCTTTTCCTCTTGGAGTGGTCACCTTTACCCCCACTGCTGGTGTGTGAAGCACAGTTATGGGAAAAGCAAATCCTCCCAAGCCCATCCCTCACAGGACAGTCACTGGTGCCGCTAAGCAAACAAAATCATATTACCAAACCTGTCTCCCAAGAAAATTAAACAGGTATTGACTAAATCATTTCACCCTGCCCAAAAGAAAATTACCACATTTTGAAACTAAACTTTGAAAGTATAAGCAGGGGAGCGAGCAGAAAGGGAAATTGGATTTGCAGAAGTGTGAAGCCCACCCATTAAGACTATTGCAACGCTCCTTTCTGATAGATAAAAAGGAGTAATTTCTGAATCACTGTCTAAACTTGAAACAGAATTCCATAGCGCCTAATGACTGCAGTGTAATAAATACTGGAAACACAAATTTATCTGATACACCTAACCTTGAACAACTGGTCTCTCCAGACATTTCCTATTATTCGGACAGCAAAAGGGGGTGGGGGAGTCAGAATTCGCCCTGTTTGGGGCGTCCCGTATGATCTAGAATCTTCCATGGACATGATAGTAGCTAAACTGGATGAGTTATTTCTACTCTGTCCCAAGTTGACCGATGATCACTCAGTCATTAAGCACTTGATGGACCAGATTGTTGACTTTATTAAGGGCCACCATGAAATTAACAAAACGCCTATGGCCCTCACTGGAAATATTTCACACACTAGACCTCAGGTGGGAAAGGCACACCAAGATAGGGTGGTGGTCACCCCATCAGTGATCAGATCCCGTTGGTCTCTGCTACTAAAAAGAAAGTGGTCCAAACCAGTGGTTTTGCAAGGTCCCTCCCTGAGGCTAACAGCTGTGTCAAGGGAGCAGACCTTGGAGGCCATCAATGTAGAACAGTCCATCCTTACAAGTCCCGGTATGTCACCTAGGCAGAAAAAGAGACGTCGGACTAAGACAGTTGGTGGGCAGCCACAAATGCAGGGTGTGATCCCTGGTATTCGGGCAGAAGCATCATCTACCCTCAAACCTTTGTACTCATGCAGCAATGAACTCAATGCAGATAAATATTAACGCCCTTCCGGACGGAACTACAAGACAAGTGGCTCTGCATGGACCTCTGGATAGATGGATGACCAGTAGTCCCCTCTCAAACATCAAGGGCAATGGTGCATCTGGCCCCTGGCCAATCGTACTGGCAGGTACGGGGGGCCTCTGGGCGGGCACAACTTCTGTCCTCCCTTCCCACATCAGAGAAGAGGCAGGGCCCACGCAGAATAAACCTGCTTCTATCAGCATGGCAATCGTGCGTTGAGCTAGGGAGCAGATTTCCACAAGCGGGAGGCCGCCTCAAAGGCCCAATACGAGATGAGCCGGTTCGAAATACATAAAGATTGTTGAACTCGAGCCCTCTGCAACCATCTGAACCATACTTGGCTGCTGAAGTTACTGCTGCTAATTCCGGACCTCTGTGGACTTACCACTGAGGACATATTGTGCTTAGAACTACCAACTTACTACAGTACTACCAATTGGGTGTTGATACAATTGGCCTCCCCTTTGGTGGCTGAGCGCATCTGTAAGAATGCCAAATTACTGCACGAACTGGGCTTCGATACATTTGCCTTCCATTCTGCTATAAATCTAGTCTCCACGGAATATAAGACATATGGTGGGCCGACAGGAACTAGCTGGGCCACTCGACAGGGGATGGGTAAGAAACGATGGGCCTTTAAATTTAAAGGGAGAATACCCGGTTCTTGGTCACGGATACCGGCTCAGGACTGAAATTCAGAAATACTATAACCTCAGCCCTTATTACTCTCTCCTGAAACACACATGGCCATCGATGACCCCTTGCTAACCCCTTGGGACTAAAAGAAGTACTGTCTGTGCATATCTTCTGCCTCCAGGAAACATGGCTCATCTCTTCATTCTCCTTAGATGGCTACACTTTGTTTTTCTTTCTATCTCCTCTGCCTCTAGCAGGTCACCCTATAGGTGGGCTTTGTATTGGGGTAGATATGAATATTACCCTTCTCCTTTCTGTGGCATTAGGGGGATGATCATTTTCTGGCAGTGATTCTACTGGGTTCCCTTGGCAAGGCAGGGGGTACTTTGGTGGCAATTCTGTATGACACCCCCCGGGGGGGAAAAAAGACTCATAACCTCATGAATACAATATACGACACACTGTAAATGTGGCTGTGCCAATCAAAGCTGGGAGGTGGGAGGAGATTATCCTCGCTGGTGATTTCAACGTTGACTGCCTAGCTGAGGCCTCTTCTCCATCTAGGGCTCAAATGGGTCTGGCTATAACAAAACAAGCAAGGGAGTGGCGTGAGCTTAGGTCTAACTTTTGACCTGACACCCTTGTCTATTAGGCCTCCGTTAGCTAGGTTTACCTGGTCAAACGGTGTATGCTGTAGTAGTATTGATTTTATCTATGTAAATGCTGTCATCAGGAACTTAGCGCCCTACTTATGTACCCAACCCGTCAGCGCGAGCGACCATGTAACAATGAAAATGTTCTGCAAAAGGTAAACACCAAACCTAGGGATTACTTAAGGGAAAACCCTTGGGTTAATCTACAAGGGAATAGACTACTTTGGTCATCTTTTAGCATTGGATGCTTTAATCGCGAGCTGGCCAGGGGTGATTGGACGGTAAAATCTATATTAGACATGGGCCACTGGGATTTGGTCAACTGATGGTTGTCTTTTGGCCGTAGGGGTTTAGATGCATGTCCAAGCTATTTAAAACACATAAGCCTGGTGCCCCTTACGATGCAGCAATTTCATCCAAGAAAAGAGAAGTTTGGCCCGCCCTCTGGCACATTAAGCGTTACACGACTAAGCAGCCTCAGTCCATCAGGGAACAAGTCAAATTAATAAATCAGTACAAAATATGGCTCATGGGCCACAAAGTTAGTTATACATCTGTGAGATGGGCATGTATCCATTCTTAGATTAGAACCTACGACACCAAGAAATTCTGGCATATGGTGTCTTTCGCGCTAATCCAGTGGCCCATGAAATTTGTTGTGTTGCAGAGGTGGACTGGGGTAGTTATATCACGGGCCATTACTGGTCCCCTACAGAGCCCAGGGATGCCCGGATTGATAGACACATGGCTAAAAACAGTTTGGTCCCGCGTGGCCTCCTCAGATCTAGAGAGAATTATAAAGAAATCCAAAGCCTTGTGGGCCGTCGGCCCAAATGGCCTCTGCAATGCAGTCCTTAAGATGGATCCCTCCTTCTGGGCTGCTTTGCTGAAAAGGTTTTTCTTGCACATTTGCGAGGTTGGTGATATCCCCCATTTCTGGTAGGACTCGCAGGAGGGAGTCTTCTCAGGGAATTTTCATACAAATGTGGGACTCGAGCAGGGGTGTGCACTGGCACCCCTGCTTTATAATCTCTATGTCTCTGATAGGAATCTAGCCTTACAATCAGTAACCAACCTCCCCACCCCCATTTGGTAAAGTGAAAACAGTATGCCTCATATACGCCAATGATACAGTAGTCATGGCTAGGACCCCCATTGGTTGCAGCTTTCTTTGAAAGCGCTGCATGACTACTGCCAAATTAATGGTCTGAAAATCAATATTAGTAAGACTAAGGTCATGATTTGTGGCAGGAAGGCCAAGGTTAAGGACTCCTTCACTTGGGTTTTGGACAATGTACGGTTGGACACAGTCCAAGCCTACAAGTATCTCAGTGTCCATCTGCAGGCCTCCGTGTCATTGGCACATCTGGAGGATCGGATAGTTTCTAGAACATGGGGCAAGTGGTTGGTCATCAGAAGGGTCATCTGCGACAGTATAGGTAGTTCCATCGAAGCCCTGGTAATGGCATTTAAGATGTCTATAACTCCTACCATCCTTTACCCTCTTGAAGTTCTTCCACGTAAGGCAGTCCATTGGCTGCCAAAGCTCAGGGCGAAAGCCTTATGCTCAATAATTAAATCTCCCGAGCACCGTTCCAGTTGAGGCTTTGAGACTAGAATTAGGTTTCAAGCACTCATATCCTCCTGAAAGTGGCAGCCTGTAAGTTCTGGGCAGAGATAACATTTAATAGGAGCTCTGCTACCTCCTTATTATACAACACACAAGCCCACAGTAACTTTTTATCTAAAAATGTTTGGTTTGGGGTCTCGAGACCATGGTTGGAAAACATTGCAGGGACATCTAACTACCTTGCTCTGGTTTGTCGGGTATCCCTATATTTTTTAGTGGTCTGATTGGTAAAACTTGCATATTTGATCGGATCTCCTCCTTGAGCAGGCTGGCAAAGATGCGTAAATATGCGGTATACACTCAGCAGGGTCTATTTGAGGATTCCCCGAGGAGATACCTTGTCACACTCCATCTTCCTGCCCTTATAAGATTTATACTATATTTACGCTTTGATATTCTTCCGGTGTTCCGGTGTTGGCCAACACAAGAGCTTGGAGGGGAATATGTTCTGACTGATTGTTTGATTCTGAACACTTTTTATGTAAAGGTATATGCAAAATGTGCAAGTTATGGTCCTGACCAGTTTTGGAGTCTGTTGTTTTGTGGTGACTCCTATGTCATCTCGGCCTCAGCCTTCCACGTCTGGCTTAAAATCAATTCAGCATACTCATTTTATAAGTGATTGCCATGTGATAAGATTTTAAAATGTATATGTGTATCCCTGATATGGGTTTTTATATGGTATCTTACATGGAATTTTATGTGAGATTTTATAGGTTTTCTAAAGTGTTATATTTCTATGATATTGTTTTGTGTGCGAGGAGGTTACATGACTCCTAAATGCACCTAATATTTAAAAAAAAATAGGAGTGATGTAGATTCTTCCAGTACTCCCAGGACTCAAATTGCAATTCCTAAAAGTCATAAAAATATTGTACTGGAAATGGCTCATTTAACAGGGGGACATTTAGGAACATCTAAAACACAAGCTCAAATTGTAAATAAATTCTATTGGCCAGGAATGTATGGAGAGATAAAGAATTTCATAAACACCTGTGCTTTGTGTAGTAGCGCTAGAATGCCCCCTCCTGCTCCTTTACAACCTTTACCTATTACTGATGTTCCTTTTTCTAGAATTGGGATGGACATAATGGGTCCTTTAGAAACATCAAGGTTAGGTAATACATATATTTTAGTCATTTTTGACTATGCAACCAGTTACCCTAAAGCCTTTCCCTTATGAACCAATTCTTCACAGATCTTGAAACATTAACTTCCATTTTTATTCCCGAACTGGATTCCCAAAAGAAATTCTGACTGATCAAGGGTCTAGCTGAGGTAAAAGATATACTTCAGGTTAAACCTCTGCATACTTCTGGTTATCATCCCCAAACCAATGGACTAGTTGAAAGATTTAACCAAACTCTGAAACACATCTTAAAGAAACTAGTCGAGGCAGATGGGAAAAACGGGCATATTATGATACAATGGGCCCGATTTGCTATTCATAAAACTCCTCAGTCATCTACCGGAGTTTCTCCCTTTGAGCTATTATATGGAAGAGAACCCAGAGATGCGTTGAGCATGTTACGCAAGACCTGGGAGGAAAGGGAAAGGGCAACTATTCCATTGTCACAGGCTGCCTAAAGGCTAAAAGAACATATGAAAGCAGTAAGGAATATAGTACAAACTAATATGGCCTGAGCTCAGGAACATCAGAAATAATTTTATAATAGTAAGGCAGTAATGAGATTTTCTTTCTATAGGCCAAAAAGTATTGTTTCTCCTTCCATCATCTGAAAATAAGATGCCTTCTGAACGGCATGGGCCATATGAAATCTTAGAACAAATGGGACCTTATAATTATAAAGTCTCTCAGCCCGACTGAAAAATTCAAACTCATTTATATCACATCAACCTACTTAAAGAATGGACAGAGGATCCAGAGAAAAATAATTCATTCATGTTAACAAGATTACTATCTGAAGAGAGTGAGGCTACTCAGTTAATCTCTCCTGTGTTATCTCAGAATCATATACACAATCTATTAGAGCTTCTACAGCAATTTCCCTGATGCGTTTAGAACAGAACTAGAAAGATTAAAGGGAGTATATCATTACTTGCGTACTCCTTACTGGACAAGTAGTTGACCAAAAACCCTATAGAATCCCTGAGAGCAGAAAGCACATTATTGGCCCTCACAAAGTCCATGGCGTTCCCCCTTTGCCAAACAAGACAATTCTTGGAGGTTCTGTATTGATTTTCAGAACGTTAATAAAGAGTCACTGTTTAACAGCTATCCTATGCCCAGGATTGATGTCTTAATCAACATTGTGAAGCTGTTGTAAAGCTATTATAAATTGATGTTAACCACAGTAGCACTTGCTGTTGTGAACTGCTGTTCGGGCAGGGTAGTATACCCGAATGGCAAACCCTGCATGCAAGTAAACCAGGTAGAAGTTGATTAAGGGCTATAAAGTGGTCCTGTATCTTGTTTGTGGTGCTAGAAGTAGGAACTGTATGAAACTGCAGTAGAGGAGTTACATTTCTTCAGAAAATACTCAGAAATATTCAGTTGTGGCAAAACATCCGGACAAATAATTGTTGTTGCTATTGGTGAACTAAGAAGATAATCTTAATGTGAGGAGGATAATTCTGAATCTTACTCCTGCTCAAAGAAGAGAAGGACCTTCTATTTTCTTTGTCGAATAACTTGATTGTTTGAATTTTGTTGTCACGTTGGAGTCACAAAAAACTGTGTTGAAACTTTGTTACAAAACAGGATTTCCTTATTTGTTTTTGGAACTGTGTAGCAGAACTCTGACTGAATCTGTGGAAGGGGAATTCACCCAGATTATAAGGAGAGACTATTGTTATATTATGAATTCAATTGCTTATGTTATTTGTGTCGCCTTTGAACTGCTGTGCATTACCTCATTGATTTATTGTATGCATAACTGTGAGGGACAGCTATTCTTTGTTAAGAGTGTTTCCTTTAGTTTATTTTAGGCATGGAATTCCTCGTCAGGGTAGGGATAGTGAGTAGTTTATTCAACCTTTTAATTGAATTAAATGACATCTATTGAAAAACGTTCACAAAGTTGTCCACCGCACATTTCTGAGCCCTCACAGATCTTAAAGTGTGCATGTGTGTGTCATTGAGAAAGGGATTGGTGGTCAAGCTGGAAGCATTTGCAAGTGAGGCGCAGCACAGGAGAGTGAACGCCCATGCACCCCAACACAATATTCTTTCAAAACTATGATTCTCCACATCATGCTCAGTTACTGTCCCTGTTACACAGAGTATCATATGTAGGAAGGGAATGAGACAGGCAAAGAATTATTGGTGTTAACGCTAATCTGCAGCAAAGTAGGTTTAAGGCATGTGCTGCTGTGTGTTGAGGGTGGGTGAGGCCATGAGGGCCCATTATGGTGTTTTTCAAGACAGCTAGAATGCACATCAAAGAACATTTACTATGTTTCACTTAGCGCCCGATTGCACATGTGTGCTGCAATGCATGGAGTCACTGTACCTCACACATATCAGCAGGGGTGAGTGCAATTCTGCTGCCGCTGTGAGAGTTTGAGAAGCGACACCAGTGGCTGGTCGCTGTCAACAATTAACCTAGATTTGATTAAAAGCAAAGGGTGCAGAGAACAGCCATCTGGGAATATTCATTACCCAACTATTTACGCTGCATTTAAGTTAATTTTACTGTACTTAACAACAGATATTGATGCTTGCAAACACAATTGATGTGTCGTGTTTGATGTGATCTCCAGTTACATTGTAAGAATTAAACCAGTTGTTTGAAAAGTAGAGCAGGAAACTTAAAGCACTGAACCAGCAGTAGGTAGGCATGGTCTTTATTTCACATGCAGTTGTACAAGCTATTATCATCCACAATTATTGTAAAAAAAAGAAATATGGGTAAGCTTTTTAATTTCTGGCAATAACGTGTAAATGTTACCAGTGAGTTGTAAGTATGAGGAGAAATACTTAAAACAGCAGGTTAAACTTTGGTGTCCATATTGGTGGCTATTCACTCAGGCATACTATTAGTTGCGCAACATGACATAATATTCTTCACAAGCTTGGCTGAGGAATTCTCACCACCTCTGACTCAGGGTCCTGGCCCTAATTCCCGGGACCCTGTTATCGTCCAGCTACTCCACAATTTGCAAATACCTCATCTCCAAGGTTACCAATTCTGTCTCCATTGATCCAGATCAGATTTTGAAGTGAGAGTATTTTAATCCCTATTCTTTAACGTTACGAGTACCATTTCTTTTTTAGAGAGTAAAAAAGCAAGGGACTCATCAACGCAATTACCGTTACCGCCACGTGATCGGGCCGTATTACCAGCGGATTGCAGGTAGTGTTGTGAGACCCCATTGTTTTAGTCCATAGGACTCAATGGGGCAATTTTGGCGCAAATACTGCGGCTGTAATTGCGCTGCATTAATTGTGTCGAAAATGGGCAGAAAGTCAGCAGATTTACCTCCAGCTCACAGCTAGAGGTGAATCCTCCAACTTTCCCCCAAACTCCTAGTTGGGCGGTGCGGTAATGCAGCGGTAACGCTATTACCACCACATTATTACTGCACTGCCCAACTCGTGATTAGACCCTAAGTCTGTTTACCACTGGGAGTATTTTAAAGCAAGTAAATATAGGTTTTAACTGTAAAATAGAAATGTTTTGTAATACATATGTCTTTGCTTCATGTTATTCATGGACACTAAAGAGATACAGTTTTACCTCGTCAGATCAGGCAGTTATAATAGACGAGTACCTCTTGTGGCACTAGGTGTACTGCTATTCCAAACATATCCATAGAGCTGTGTGAATGAAAGCTGGGGAATAGGCTCCTATGATCCTGTTTCCTAGATTTGCCGGGAGGATTTGTACTCTCTATTTTCATTTTATAGGAGTGTTTGCTTATTTATAAGGAGTAAAAGTGGCCGATACACCCCTTACCTGTAGAGTTGACTGTCCCTCTTGTCTTCTCCACTGTACCCCTCCTACACCTCTTCCTGAACCTCAATGCTCCACAACATGCTTGTACCTCCAGCCCTCCTCAACTCCTTCCTATCAAGACTTGTAGACTGCTCATAGTCAACAACTTCTCTCTACCGTTCCTTCACTTCTTCTCCTCCTACTCCTCCTTATATCTGCCTTCTTCTCTATCCTCCTCTTTAATGCTGCTCTCCCCCTTCATTGGATGGTGTACTGATTCCCTGGCTATGTTATACAAATGACACCATTATAATGGACCATACATCGATCAGTTTACAGCGATCAATTGAAGCAATTAGTACCTACGCTAAGCAGAACGATTTAGTTATTAACATCGACAAAACAAAAATCCTACACTTAAGCAGGAGAGCAACTCAGGATCTAGGCTTTGTTTGGAGACTTAATACCACCCCGATTTAAGTCATTAGTGACTGTTTTCCTATTAGACTCCACCAAAACAATAGGTTCCTTAAGGATTTCTACTTGCCAAAAATTATGAGTAAATGGTTGATTGTAAAGAAATTCATATGCAAATATGGGGGTTCAAATGTAGAAGGTATTATTACTGTATACAATACATCCATTGTCCCAGGGATATTATATGGAGCAGTATTTCTAACTGCATATGGAAGTGCATGGCTAGAAACGGTGGAAGGGAACATTCTGAGGTCGATTCTAAAGGTACCTCAGGAGGATAGCTCAGGGTCAATGTGCTCGCCTTGGAAGCAAGACGACATGGAGAAACAGGTTCGATCCCCGGGTCCGCGCCTAGAAGCCTCTGGGTATTAAGCGCGTTATAAATAACCTATCATATTATACCCCAGTCAGTACCGTAGGAGGCTCTTAGATTGGAATTAGGGGTACAATCTATATGATTGACATGGGCGCTTGCCAGATGTAAATTATGGTGCTCTATGTTGTCCTCGGAGCAGGTGTCTCTAATGTCACTAGTCTAAACCCAATGATTTTATTATAGACCTGCAGAATTCTGTAAAGAATCATTTATATTCTATTGGTATGACACTTAAGGAGGTTATGGATAACCCCAAGGGTGTTGAACTTTTATAAAAAGAAAACAGTGGTGTGGGATAGAGATGTCTGCCAGACAAGGTTGGCAGGGAAAGAAATGTACTCTCTATATTCAAGCCAGAGCTTCGCTCCCAATAAACCCTGCACATACCTGAAGAAAGTTTTTAACCCACAAATAAAGAGCTTTATAACCTATTTAAGGTTTAACATTCTACCTACTTATGAACATCTAGGCAGGTGGAGTGGTATTCCTGTAAGGAAAGACTGTGCAGGCTGTGTAAACTGAAATTAGAGACACCTCGTAATTTATTTATTACATTTATATAGCGCACCTAACACTTGGGCATCTGGGTGCTTGAGCTTAAGAAGACGGTTACATTGCATTCTTAGTCAGTTGTGTTACATTACAGTCATAGTCAGGATACAGGAGAAACATACATAGGTTGCAACAGTTTTGTTTGAATGTACAATCATATCATACATAGGATAAGCATAATGTTAGTCAGGTGCCTTATGCTCACTGAGTTCAGGTTTAGTTCTCACTGTCTTGGTTGAAGAGCCAAGTTTTACGATTTGTACGGAAGAACCAGGGTGATGAGTCTGTTCTTAGCTCCATGGGCAAAGCGTTCCAATATTTGGCTGCTTTTTGTTGTTTGAATCCCTGGGTGGTCAGGTGGCTGATATATGGCGAATGGGTTGGTCTGGTGGACTGTACTTTAGAGATTTGTTCAGTCAGGTATAGCGGGCAGTGTTGGACAGACATTTGTGTGTTAGGGATAGTATCTTAAATTTGATGCGATTTCTCACTTGTAGGCAGTGAATGTTCCTTCTGATTGTGGATATGTGGTCCGTTTTTGGGATATTGAGAGCTTCTCTGATTGCATTGTTCTGTACTGTCTGGAGTTTAATGTTTTTTGCAGTAGCTCCTGCGAAGATGGCATTGCAGTAATCGATTCTGGACAAGATAAGTGTTCTGGCAAGTGTGATGCAAGAATCCGTGATTAGGAAAGGTCTGCAAGGGTTAATGAGCTTGGCAGTGTAGGCTGATATCGAGGAGATGGCATTAACTTGTCTAGATAGGGAGAGTGACGGGTCTAGGTATACCCCTAGTGTTTTTACTGCTTTGACTACTTTGATAATGTTGCCGTCAATGCCAAAGGTTCTGTAGACTGATGGTAAACTCTTCAGCCTAGATGGGCTGCCCAGGATGAGAATCCCCGCTTTATTGTCGTTAAGGCATAATTAGTGTTGTGCCATCCATGCTTGTATGATGAAGTACATGGTATTCAGAGACTTGGAGTCTGTGTCATGATTTCCTTTGATAGGCAACAGTAGTTGGGTGTCATCAGGGTAGTTTGTATACATGACACCCAATTTTCGAGGCGGTTAAAGAAAGGCTTTGCAAATACATTGTATAATGTTGGGGAGACGCAGGGGCCTTCAGGGACTCCGCATGTGACGGGAGTGGGAAGTGCTGTGGATGATGGGGAGAAGACCCTTGTGTTGCGGCTGGATTGGAATGATTCGATCCAGTTGATTGCATTGTTTGAGAAGTGGGCTGCCCGAGCTAGATGTTGGCACAGGATGTTGGTTTACTAGGTCAAACTTACTCACTAGTTGTACGAGTATTATGGATTTTTATAAGAAAGACTACCTAGTGGAACAAAATCACATGGGGTTCGTTAGAGTGATCAATTTTGGAACCATGTATCCTGTGCAAGGTCAATCGTCGTCACATCATCGGCTTTCTATGTTTGGAAAGAGGCACTGAATACTATGATTTTAGGATTTCAGTGAGGTGATTTGTTTGAAAAAATGTAATATGACAATTATATAAAGGTACGTACCGCTTTTTAATATGGTGAAATATTTTATATAATGAAATGGGAAAATTGAATAAATGTATGTGGTGATATGTTTTAAACAAGGAAATATGACAAGTGTATAAATGTGATAATTGTGTATGTAATATGAAAAATTATAGAAATGTATGAATTGTAAATTGCTTTAATGAGATATGTTCTTAAGGTTTTGTTTAACCATTGCACACACAAAAATAAAAAAATAATAATGCTGCTCTCCTTACTCCAAATGTTTCTGCCAACACCCTTTAATGCTCCCTCTTCCCTCCTGCAGATGTTACTCCTAACCTGCTCCTAGTTCTGTGCCTCCCCTCTCTTTGTGTCACCTCTAACCTCCTCACTACTCATTCTTCCTTCAGCTACGTCATTCCTCCGATGTTCCCCCACCACCTCCTTACCACCGCCTTCCTCCCCTCTGGTCACCTCTCTTCAGCCTTCTAACTTGAATACTTTACCTCTCCGTCCAGCAGCCTCCCTCCTTTTGATGTTCTTACACACCACCTCTTTACTCCTCTTCTGCCCATATCCTCCAGCATTCCAATATTTTTTTCACTCTCTCACTCACTCTCATCGATAACCTGTTCTGTGTTTTTTCCCTCTTTGGGAGTCCGCAGCCTTTGCTTTTTGCTCAGTGTACCTTTCACAGATGGGAAATATTCATTTGCATATCAGTCATTTGTCCCGCCCACATGGGCAGTCCAGCACCGGAATGCTATGGCAATTCTCTTCTGAACAAGAGTAGCTATAGCAACCCCATACGCGTGTTTCAGCCTTGTTGGGCCTCATCAGTGAGGTGGAACTGTGCCTCTCTAAGAACAGTGAGCAGGGGGTCCACATCTGGGTTCTGGGTGTGGACGGGACAAAGACCAATATGCAAATGGTATTTCCTATCTGTGAAAGGTACAGTGAGCAAAAAACAATGGCTGAGGACTCTCAAAGTGGGAAAAAACCACAGAACAGGTTAAATGTTCATCAATGAACTTAGAGGCTTCCTCCGAGATAGTGAAAAAGAAGACCCCATCCGAGTATTCGATCCGGTACATCATGGAGTATTTAACACCTAGATCTCAGAGCCGTTTCTTAGCGGCTAAGAAGGTCTTCCGTTCCTGTTGAATAGCAACAGATAAATCCAGGTATAGATGAATCCTGGCGGAGCCGAGTAGTAGTTCACCTTTGACCCTGGCTGCATGCAGCAAAACGTCTCTATCATGGTAATTTAGCACTCTGGCTATGATGGGGCGAGGGGGAGCACCAGGTCTGGGCTTCGCGGCCAGTGAACGGTGGGCCTGCTCAATCACAAATTGTGGGGAAAGCTTCAGGGGATCAAGTAAAGAGAGAGGTATTCGCTCCATGTAACCCTCCATAGGACCATCTAATTTCTCCTCAGGTACACCAATAATACGCAAGTTGTTACGCCTGGATCTTGACTCCAGATCATCATCCTTATTAGTGACTGCCTGGACCTGCCTGGACAGTGAAGCCACCTCAGATGGAAGTGTCGTGATACAGTCTTCCACAAGGCCGACCCTGGACTTCACCTCCGCCACTTTGATTGAGCCGATTGTCCCGTCCATATCATCCAGGTTTGTGTATAGTGTAGTAAACCCTTCACGCATATACTACATCATTTTCTGGAGTTCTGTATGTTCAGTGTATGTTGCGGGGGGGGCCTCGGCCTCCGGCTGGGTCTCGCTAGGTTTAGGTCTTGACTTCCCAAACATATTAATAGAGCTCTGTTTCTTGTTGGCTCACTTAGTCATGACGGTACCAGGCTGTATATGTGGTCAGGGTAGGACACTGTGACGTGAGATCGTGGCAAAAAGTGTAGAAATCAGAGGTGACTGGACCCACACCGTGCTATTCGCAGCAAGAGCACTCGTCTACAGGACAGATCAGTTCTGTAGGTCCAGGGTTCAGAGCCAACAGGGCAGGCGCAGAGGAATCCAATAAGTATGGTTGTGGAACGGTTTATCCGATGGCAGGGAGGGTTGCACTGATTCCGCTCACAGAACTTGTGGCCAGGCTTGGAGGCCAATCACTTAATCACTTCAACAGGTGACACACACCACTTTCTTGGTAATGGAGAGGGCTATCGAGTCTGTGACAGCGTCAAATCCTCTGTGACTTATGTTACCTGTTTATGTTTGATGATATAGTAGAGGTTAAAGTTGGAAGATATTACTCGTAGAGCGGACCCCCAACCCATGGACCAAACTGTGTCCCGTAGATGTAATCCGGGGGTGTTGTAATCGTGGTAGGGATTCAGGGGCGACCGGCCACCAGTCTGATAATCTGTGTCAAGCTGTCTTGTCTGAGCTCCCAAGCAAGGTTTTTATTGGGTACCCCGTTTAAGGGGTGGTGGGTTGTAGCTTCCCACATAATCTAGGTCATGTGTCACGTACGCAGTTCTTATAGCAGTATCTCCTAACCTCCTATCCAGTTCAGTTCCCAAAGGCTGCAGTGGCCCCAATTCGTGAGCATAGCATGTGTATCCACTACAGCATGTGGTGTTGAGCCCTGTATTAAGTGTCTTTTGGAGGGGAGCGTGCATGATGAAGACTGTGGCCAGTAGAGTCTAGTGTCACCCAAGCGCCAAAGATATAGAGTCTTGGTTCACTTGCCACACTCTGCAAGAGCCAGGAGGGCCGCAGTCATCCGTAGGGATAGGTCTTCAATTATCCGGCACGATAGTTTGGTATATGTCATATTCGAACGAACTGTAGAGTGGCAATGATGCCAAGTCCAAGTGGGACTGTAGTGCCACACTCCTGTCAGTGCCATAATATAGAAAGGCTGTTTTAATGCTTCGGAGCAGCCCAAGGAGCACTCCTACAGCACAGGTCCTCGCAGTCCGTCGACCCAGAATGATCCAGCAAAGTCACGGCATACAGAGTCGCTGTTGTCCCGAAACATCAGTGGTGTGGGGGGTTGATCTCCCTCAGCGGGAGCAGATGCTCAGGGCTGCCACCACATCACTCTCCTTGTAGGAAGCGAATGGGTGGATGTCCGCCAATTGACTCTGTGTGAGTCCACCGGTCTGTTACAGCTGTCGGACAGCCGCTACAGTTGAGATGACCTGTATAGTGCGTACCTCTCAGCCGGATGAGCCTGGGTACACGGGTCGTGTATTTCCAACACCGGGTGTAGGGGCTGCGACTCCAGTCTCACGATCAAGCCATATTCACCCTGTCCGTATCCTCCAGACCGGTAACCTGGCCAGGCACAACTCCAACAGCCCCCAGCCGGGCCGTTCCGTGTGTAACCATGGTGCTCAAGAGGGGACAAGGGTAGGAGCAGCCGGAGATCTCAGCCGCAGATCTCCAGCCTGCATTATGCTGCCATCGGACCCGTCCCACGGGAGAGGGATGTCGGGAGGCTGCGTATTGTTCCCCCCCCTTTGTGGCCTCAGGGGCTGTGGCCCCTCGTCTGGGATGAGACCTCACTGCATGGAGTCTCTGCCAGTGTGTGTACGGTCTCAATTCCTCAGCTGCGCTGCCTCAAGAGTGTGCGAGAAGAAAGCAGACTCTGCTCAGGGTCTTTAGTAGTTGAAGTGTCAGCTTTTCAAGGCAAGAATTGGCACAAAACAGGGTAATATATTGTCGAAAAGGACGCCCGGAGCAGAGCTCCTCGTTTAGGGTGCCATCTCGCAGCTGTGCAACAGCGCCCCCAATCATGTTTTTTAACTAATCCTCACTTTCTGGGTCATTTATAGCTAACATTTTTGTTTCATAAGGTTTTAAAAATGTACATCTGCCTACAGGGTAACCAAGACTAATCCACTTAATATCTACATTTATTTTCCAATGAAGGGTTATTCCTGTTAATCTATCTGCAGCTTTGTATGTGTCACATTCACGGTATGAAAGAATTTTAACTCCTACGCTAATTAAACACGCTGAAAGTGACTTTTCATTTGTAATTTCCTCCCAAAGATCTAGTAGTTGACCCTTTTCTGCTTTACTTGTGTTTGATGTTATGTATCTCCTTACAGCCATAGAATTATCAGCAACAAATTGAATATCTATGTTTGCATTCCACAAACCTAAAATGAGAGAGCAGCAGTCATTCATGTTAATGCTTTTTAAATTTCTTTTTAATTCATGTGATCTTTTGGGAGTTTTATGTTTAACATGTCGCCTAATAGCTCAATAACATTCTAATGGGTTGCTTATAGCGTTTATGTAAATGTAATGTAAAATCCATTCCGTTTTATATTTATTAAGAAAAACGAAACAAGCGTTTAATACTTTTTAAAGTGCCATATTCGTAATTCCTACATAAATATACAAATTAACATTTTGTAAGCTCAACAAAAACGTACAATTATGCCAACTGTTGATAAATAGTCTTCGTGTAAGTTGATTTTTTTGCAAAAAGTCTGGAGTTCATTACTGCTTCAAAAGATTTGCAGAAAGAGGGAAAACATTTAATAACACATACTTCTAAAAAGCATGTTTACATGTTACCCGATAGTAAGGGGTGTAATATAATTTCATTAAATTGTACAAATATTTTTTATTGGTTTACAAACACGCATATTGTTTTTTTTAAATGAAACCAAAAGCATTTTAAGAACCATGTAATTAGAAATGTTCTTTAAAGTTTTTAACAAAAACACTTTGTAGGCATAGGCACCAGTTGGTGTGGTTTTGTAAAAAAGGTGCGTTTATATACTGAGTTTTACTAAATGCGTTTCAAATGCATTTAAACCTTTAAAGCAATTGGTTGTGTGGCACTGCATTTGAAGGTATGTAACGTTTGTTTTAAGTTTATTTAGAATATTTATGAATTCAAAATTGTTTTGTTAAAGTGTTTTGAATATGAAAAGTGAATGTTTATACATGTTTCATATTTGGTATTGCTTAATTTATTTTTATGCTGTATATGTTTTAATATTAATATGTTAAATTGCTAATGAAGTTTACTTATTTTTGCAATATAACATGTTTTATATAGCGTCATTTTTGAAAATATATATTTTTAATATTGCTGGTATCTAATTTTAATAAGTACTAACTTTGCTTATGTTCCTATGTTTTCTGCAGCATAAATAATAAGTGTCAATCATACTTTGTGCTGTATGCATTTCTAATATTACAGGATCTAATTTTATTTAGTACAAACGTTATGCTTGTATCTTTTGTACAGCATAAAAATACATTTTAGTAATATTATGTATTGTTTAATTAATGCTTAAACCTACCTTTTTTTGTTTTCAGCGTGTCCTGAAAATTAAGATAAGTAATGTGATATTATAATTGGTAAGTATTGAACTTTTTAATTTGTTTTAAACTTTCAATAGAAATCGAGTTCTGTTCATTTATATAAAATGTATGATTGTGTAGTTGTACATATTTTGAAAATCTTATTAACACAATTTTACATGTATTATATATGTAAGGAGTATGTTGCTTACCTGTAACTCCAGCATTGGTATCTCTCATGGATTCACATGCTCTGAATATTCCCTGCTGACAGGCTGGGCATCCTTGGTAACCTTAACATTATAGCGTATAATAAAGCTTTTTATGAGTATTATGCCCCAGGCAATGGGACCTAGAGTATCTAGCCCCACCCAGGAAGCCATCTTCAAAGTCTAACACCAGAGAGATGAGAGTTAGCGTATTATGGCCTTACTCCCTATGGGGTGGTTGGTGGGCACATGTGAATCCATGAAAGATACCAATGCTGAAGAGGAGGCGTTACAGGTAAGCAACATACTTCCCCAGCATTGGATTTTCATGGATTCACATGCTTTGAATAGAGTACACAGCAGTTCACGTTCTCAAATTGGAGGTTGTAAGGGAGAAAGGCATACCTTATTGAAACATGCGTTGTAGGAAGGTACTTTCTACCTGTGCCACTGCTTTCCCTTGTCCCTCCATGCAGTAGTGCTTCACAAATGTGTGCAGTACTGCCCAGGTTGCTGCACAGCAAATGTCTGACAGGGGACTCCCTACCCATAATGCCGCAGATTAACCCAATGCTTTGGTAGAATGCACTCAGATGGGTCCTTGCATGGGCCTATTGGCTTGCTTATGCGCTGTTGCGATTGTCGAGGAGACCCATCGTGCGATTCCTTGCTTGTTAATGGGTCGACCCTTGTTAGGGGCTCCAAAAGCTATAAACTGCTGCAAAATTCGCCAAGAATCTATAGTCCTGTGTATATAGGACTTCAATACTCTCTGAAGATCCAGCAAATGTAGTTACTGTTCTGCTGGAGTCAAGGGTCTCGCGAAGAGCACATGGTAGCGTTACTTCTGACTGTAGGTGGAATTATGATAGTACTTTAGGGATGAAGGTAGGATTTGGTTTCAGGATGACATGTTTTGTCTCAAAACGTAGGTACAGTGGTTTGATAGATAAGGCATGTATCTCAGATACTTGCTGGAAATGACGTGACCGCCACCAGGAATGCGGTCTTCCACGGCACATTTTATGTCTGTAGAAACCATTGGTTCAAAAAGGTGATTTCATTAGTGCTGCTAGGACCACATTCATGGTCAACTGCAGAGGAACTTTCTTTTGTGGCGGATAAGTGCGGAAAAAGACCTCATGAAATGTTTTACTATGCAAGCTCACAACAGGGTCAATATTTTCTCTTTTCTGTTGCATCTAGAAATTGCCAAGTGCACTTTAATGGATGCGTGTGATAAGCCATCTTTAGTTAACTTAAGCAAATATGGCAGGGGATCATGAGAATGGGTCTCACTGCTGCTCAGTGCACCACCTACAGAAGCAATCCCACTTATATCCATATGATTTGTTTGTGGATTCTGCTCTGGCTGCTTTCAGAATGTACCTGCATTCTCGCAAGAGTGGGTCTTGGTCAAATTCACAGAAGTCAGGAGCCAGGCCTTTAAATTGAGAATGACTATGCATTTGTACATCGTGATCATTTGCAGGACTTTGAGCATCACAGGAATTGGAGGGAGCGCATATGCAAACATCCCGTCCCACGATATTTCAAACGCATCTCCCAGCAATTGATTGTGTGGGTATCTGCTGGCGAACTGGGGACATTTCTTTTTCTCCTGTGTGGCGAATAGGTTAATGGGCCCTGTTCTCCATTTAGAGAAGATCTCTTGAGATTTTTGTCCACCAGTTGCCACTCAGAATTGCCGGCTCTTCTGAGCTGGTCTGCATCTTTGTTCTGTTTTCCCGAAATGCTTGGAGCTGCATGCCATTCTTGATTGCCCAGTGCCATAATTATTGTGCTTCCATTCAGTGTTCTGGACCTTGTGCCCCCTTGTTTCCAAACACAATATATGATGGCTGTCATGTCTGACTGCCTTATGTTTGAGTATTTGTTGGAATGAGCGGAGAGCCCGGGACAAAGCTTTCAATTCTAGGACATTGTTATGGAGCTTGGTCTCTTGGGTACTCCAGTGTCCCTTTACTGATAGGTGATTGGTGTGCGCGCCACACCCTGCGAGTGATGCATCTGTGACCAACGTTTCTTGGAAAGGTAGTTCTTTGAATGGCATCCCTTTTGTGATGCGAGCAACATTGCCCACCATCGCAATTCGCATGCCAGTAGAGATGTTGCCGTCAGTTTGTCATTCCAAGATCCATTTGTTTGAGACTCTTGGTCCACCAGAAACTCTTGTAGCGGTCTCACATGTAACCTGCAATGCTGAATTAGAGGTATGCATGAGGACACGGTCCTGAGTAGCTGGATGCATGTCTGGACAGTCATGTTGTTGCCTGGACAAAATCTGTTCAAGAGAAGAGATATTGGCTGCATTCTTTGCTGGGAGGGCTGAACCCTACCCTTGGTGGTGTTGAATTGAAAGTGTTTGATGGCCTTAAGCATGACTTGTCTGAGTTTATGGCAAAGGCGAGGTGTGAGAGTGCACAACACGTGTTGTATGGCATTATTTGTTTCGGCATATAATGGGGCCCGTATCAACCAGTCACAGAGGTAGGAGTATACGTGGTACCTTTCCCTTCTTTGAGAAGGGGCTACTGGGGCTAGGCACTTGGTGAATGTACTGGGGGCTGAGTGTAATCCACACGGTAGTACCTTGAACTGATAATGGCTGGTTCCTACAATACACCTTATGAACTTCCTGTGTACCTTCCAAATAGGGATGTGACATTATGCATCTTTGAGGTCTGACAGTGCCAGGAAGTCGGTTGTATACGAATTGATCGTTTTACAACTGCTCGAATGACAATTGACCGAATTGTGAAGGTCAATTGTACCATATATGTGGGGGGAAACCCCCCACAACCCCCCCACCCAACGCCAAACCCCCCAAAACCCATATATATATATATATATATATATATATATATATATATATATATATATTCGGTCAATTCGAACAATTGTAAACGACCAATTTGGGTAATACCAGGAAGTCACCTTCCCTTACCGACTTTATGACGTTGGTTAAGGTAACCATCTTGAAGTTTTTCTTTTTGAGATATTTGTTTAGACCTCTTAGGTATACAATTGGTCTCCATGATTGGTCTGGTGTTCGGACCACGAAGAACCTGGAATATGTTACCTTGTTCCTTTGACTTTTTAGAACTTTTTCGATTCTGTGTTTTATAAGTAGCGTTTCCACCACGCTTCTCAGTATTTGTGGTTGATGTTGTAACTGTGGTGGCTTTGGAGGTGGTCTTTCACTCAACTCTAGTATATGCCCTTCCTTCTGATGTCTATGACGCACATGTCTGTGGTGATTTGCTTCCATTGTGGCAGATGGTATTGCAGGATGCCTCCCACTTGTAGATGTTTTATTGTGGGGGCTCGGCAGCGTTGGGTTTCAGACTTTGTGTCTGTTTCTTGAGGCAGTTGCTGCCTGATGTCTCCTTGGGGCTGTTTTGTAGTCCTTCTGTTTGTATGGATAGGACCTTCTGTACCCTCGATAGTAGGTCTGACAATAGGAAGACCCTCTTTGGTAAGACTTGCCTCCTCTGCTCATGGTTGCTGAGCGCCCAGAGGCTCCTTGCAATGAACAAAAGTGTGTTGCACTGTTAGCGTTGTTAAGGATCTCGCTGTATCCGTGTCCAATGTCTTCTATATCAACAGCAATACTGATGGTATGCTTAGATGGCTCTTCTTCCTCCTGCAGGATTTCCATGGCTTGTTTGCGCTTTTCCTCTGGGCAGATGCTCCAATAGTGATGCCATTCTTTTCCACATCTCGCGGTTATGTCTGGTGATTATTGCCAGGGAATTTGCTCCTTTAACTGTAGTGGCCCCTGTGGCCAAAATCTTCTTTCAAAACGCATCATGGTTTCTGCTGTCATTTTCCAGCAGGATGGCGCATTTCTGGCCTTGTGTGTTGGACTTTCTCCCTACTGCCGGTGAGACAACAGACTCAGGAGTAGGCTGGGATGTCAGGCACTTTGGGGACACATCTGAAGCGCTGAACTTCTTTTCTAGTCGCTCTTTCAAGGCCGGTTCTGAGAACGTTATTTTATTAGTAGCAATCTTCCTTCCCATACATGGTCCAAAATGGGAGTGGACATTACCGTTTTCCTTTGCTTATGCATTAAATCAAAAAGGAAACCGTCCTTTTGTTAAAAGGGTACTAGACCAAATTCTTTGCATGCTTTCTGCACAATGGCGTAAAATTCACTTATTTCATATGGTGGCGACTGTCGGGCAGACTCCTCGGGTACAGGCTCAAGTCCTGTATCTGTGTCATCCTGTCGTGGAGAGTGGGTAGCAGTACTGTCTGTTTCGCTATTATCATCCTCATCAGTGGTTGATAAATGCAGTTCTCCTTCCTCGTGCTCGCGATATGGCAAGTGCGTTGGTGTCGAAGAAGAGTGACATGCTCCTATTGGACTTCTCGACCCATTTCTCTGCAGAGGCATCATTGGCCTGCTAGGTGATCGTCTCAGGGGCGATCTAGTAAATCTGGAGGGAGCATCATTGGCGTGACTGCTTCCCCCTCCTTTGTGTGTCTTCTCCTTTTGTGGGATTTAAAGGAATCCCAGAAGGACCTGGTATCTCTCCACATACCTCTTGTTGGTTTTGTATTGTTGGCAGCCTCCTATCTAGTTGTTGGACTACAGCCTGTAGTCTGGATAATATCTGAAGAGACAATAACGATTGTGGGTTTATGATCAGCTTGGTAGGCTGGGATAAGAGTGGCTGAACTGGGAGGCCTGGATCTGTGGGTACTGGCGAGTGCCTTAATACTGCTGACCTCAAATGGTGCTTGCAGTGGAGATTGCGGGTTTCAGTACAGTTCTTAGTCAGAGAAGTGAGGTGAATACATTTGTTCGAACTAAGTCAATATGATGTTCTAATATTTGTTCAGGCAGTATTGAAGAAACTGTTTACAAGGATGGTTCCCTGCTTGCAGATTTGGCGGTCTGACTATCCACCACTGCTTGAGCTGTATTTTTATTACTATAGGTCTTTCTTTTATGGAGATATTGATTTCTAGTGGGCATTCGGCTTTCCCTCTTTCTGCAACATCTTGTGTGTTTGAAAAAGTCTTCTGTGGTTGTTTCCCACTGGATTTAGGTACTTTCTGGTGCACTGTCGATGATTGCGTTGATTTGACTCCTCCAGCATCTTTTTGTTGTTCTTTACAGGCTTCTGCTTAGTGTCCGTCCACGAGGACATTGTCAGAATCTTTTTTGTTGTACTAGCTGTGGTCATTGAGTAGGAAATTCCTGTTGGGGATTTTATTGGCGTAGGCGATATGCCATGCACTGTCAATGCAGTTGTTGTCGTCGATGTTCCTGTCGTTGTGGGCTTGTTTGTTGTTGAGGGGATCTTTGTTGACAGGGGTGCCAACTACGAGGGTTTTGGTGCTGACTGTCATCGTCAACATCACAATGGGTTTCACTGTCGACGGGGTAGTAGTCACCGACAGCAACGATGCCATTGATGAGGGTCTGCGCCACTGTTTGAGGATTTAGGTTTGATCTTCGATGAAGCCTCAGACACCGTAGAACCTGGCTCTCCCTTCAACGACACATGTTTCGTCAGTGGCGGTATTGCCGACCGGGCTGTCATCGGCGAACAGTGCAATTTAACTAATTTTTTGCCCTTTGCTATTTAGAAAGGGATTGTAATCTTTTTTCTGACCTGGCCCTCTTAGGGGGTGAGGTTGATCATCCTTGCAGTCCACCACACTTCTAGAGGTTTCAGCCTCTGAAGGGGGTTATTTACTCTCATTTAAATTTAAAGTTGAGATATGTCAATCATACACATATTGGGTTAAATATGAAAGTAAATTTTGGAAAAAATCACTCATGCTTCCAAACTCTGAGTCTATTTCGATCATTAGACATGAATTAGGTCTTACATCTCTCTACGCTACATATAAATGGAAGGTTTGTCTATTATATAGAAAATGCATTATGAAGAACAGTACTAATGGGTTACTTAATATCATACTTAGCTATCTGCTGTTATCAGATGAAAACTTTCCAAAGAAATGGCGTGCATGTGCTCAAAAAGTTTTGACAGGAGCAGATGTCTCTGAAATCTTGCTTATCGAAAATCCCAATAAAGCCAAAACTAAATTATGGGAATCCGATTGGATTAAAACCCGAGACGCTTGCATGAAAATAATGAAATTCAGGTTGAATCCTTTTGCTTTAAAAGCACAAGGCCACATAGAAAATTATCTAAAACAATCCCCGAATCCTAGACATCGCACTGATTTCATGCGAACATTTGGCCCACGAGAGAGAGATTGTTTAGATGGAAGAAGACATCTGCTCAAGCTTGTCGATTCTGTAATCAACAGGTAGAAATGATGAAACATCTGGTGGTAGAATGTGTTGGTCTCTTAGCATCAAAAATCATTTACTTTAAGCATTTGTTTAACAAGACTGTGATCATGCATGATGAATTATGGACAATATTATTTGGAGGACATTCAAAACAAATAAGGCATGCGCTTTTGAATTATCTAAACTCATTGAAAATCAAGTTACCAGACAATAATGATGATCAAGAAAAAGAGATGTGATAAATCTATGATTATCATGTTGATTTATGTTGAGAGTGATCTATGTACCAATTGTGTAAAAACTGAAGGAATTTTATCATGAAACATTGTTTGTAAAATTGAATGTAATTTATTTTTATATATCTTTCCTTTTAAATCTGTAACGATATGTTGAAAGGTCAGGTTTTTACTGATCAAAACAACAATAAATAAAAAAAAAAAGAAGGGGGTTATTTACTCTCATTTAAGACTAATCTTCTCTTTCTGTCTAAGAGTTCTAGAGTTCTAGTAGCGCAAACCTTGCATTCTTCTTGAATATGGTTAGGGTAAATGCAGTTTATGCATTCAGCATGTCTATCCATCTCATACACATTTTTAATGCCACATGTTTGACATACCTTGAAAAGGGCTATCTGTTTTTCCTCCATCTCCCTTTACAAATGTCACTTCTCTGTTGAAAGATGATGATTTCTGAAGAAAAGTAGTTTTCTTGAAATATTTTCCAACCATGTCAACTTTCTCTCAGGAGAAATGGTTCAGAGGCCATGTGCGGTTAGAATCTGAAGATGGCCTCCTGGCTGGGGCTAGATATACAACGTACCATTGGCTGGGGCAGAATACACCCAAAAGGATAAGGACGGGCTAGTAAAGTGAGCCTAAGAAGCTTTATGATACGCTATAATACTAAGGTTACCGAGGATTAAAGCAGTTATTTATTTCATATTTGTACAAATATCTGAATTTAATCAGCTAATTATTATTAAAAAATGACAGCCAACATTTAAAGCGTTTGTTACTTTTGCAGTTACAAAACATATATTTGTAAGGAAATACTTCTATATTGTAATTTATTTCCATACAGTTACAAAAGTTCAAAAGGTATGATGGAACATGAAATTGTTGGGCAGGCTGTGCTTGCATTGAACAAGGTCATTTAAATAGCTATCTGTGTTACACAAATGTCAATTTAATTAGCAGGCCTACAGAACTCTATCTCCACAGGACTTCCTCGACCCTATTTTATCTGTTCACTGCAAGTTCAAAGAGGCTACTGGGAGATGGTGCAGCTGTAATCGTCTCCTCCGCTATTAAAATTGTCAAAGGCCTGGTGGGAGTGCTAGGCAAGAAATGTTCTCACTTTTTCAAATAACTGAAAACCAGAATTAATCGAAATTATACTTTTACGAAGCTAACTATATCCTGCCTTCCAAAGACCAGTATGTGTTAAGTTTCTTTTTTTTTTCCTTTCTTTTTTTTAATTAAAAAAGGTAGTCCTGCAATTCCCTTGCCCAAAGTGTTTGCATAATGCATAATTACAGTATTGCTACTGCAAAATCCTGCATTGTCTCAATGTTTTCAATAAAGTTTAAGTTAGTGTATCTAAATCTCATGGTGTAAACTATTTCACCATTGATGCGTGAACAGTTTTGGAAATATACGTCATCACACGGCCAAATGCTTTTGATGGCAAACCTAGTTCTGTGGCCTGCTGGTTACATACACCTGTGCGCCTAGTGCTCAACCCATGACCTGATGATCTGATCCCAAACTCCTTGACATTCTAAATACCCTGCTGCTGTATACAATTTCACCTGAAAGTGAGTTGGCTGCAAAACTACAATATTGCTCCTAGTTTGCCCAGTTCTCTGCCTACTACACCGTCCACTATGCTTAGTTGCTTACTTTCTTTCCTCTTACAAAATGAATATGCAAAGCTAACTAGAAGTTCACGCAAATTAGTGATCAATAGTTCCATCCAGTCTGTACATTTACAGATCTACTGCAATACCATACACTGTAGTTGGCCTGCCGCGATTACTTTGCTCTACGATGATTGCATTATATATTAGCTACTCTGGGAGAGAGCTGGACATCGTGAGGTTGGGAATGCAAGCAGAATTTGCAAGCAGCTGCCCACCTTTCATGCCAGGACCCTATGCTGTGCCCAGTCTCTACCCTATCCTTGGAGGAGGTGCCCCATGCCAAGGCTCCACTGGAGTGCCACACATTGACCTCCTTCCCACTGACCTGCACACTATCCTGCCCCCACTAAGGTCCTGGAAATACTTATTTCCAATTGTGGACCTATGGGTAATTTCTTTTTAGGGGAACCAAGAATTGCGCAAAGCCTGGTTCGCTTAAAATGAAAAAAAAATCAAAGCATAAGACCCCAGATGGCAGTTCTGAGTACTAAAAGTGATTAAATATTGCTTTCATGGATGCGCATGGCTAGAATGCTGCGCTTGCGCTTACCTGACTCGGCTTGAGGACCGTTAGCGGCCCTGCCCTCCCAGTGAAGTTGACTATTACCCTGCCTGTCACAAAGCCATACTACGTACTTGCCCTAATGCTAGGACTTTCCTCTAAAAATGTGAACCTTTTGGTTTTATGAAAAATCTGTACTTCTCCTTACACAGCTAATGATGGGTCAAGCATACAATATAAATGGCACTACTTTGTGCAACAGTGACTGCACCCATCTGCACAAAGTGTTGCACTGAACAAAACAAAATCAGTGCCTTTATCATATCTATTTGTGTGCATTCATGTACCTAACCTTTTTCAGATACTCCTCTCACTGATGTCCCACTTCAGCAGTAGACACAAATGCTGTATTGATGCTAATGTGATGTGGGTACAAATAACTTGTAGTGACATGTAAAATATGAGTACAAAATTGCTAATCAAATAAGTTTGTTTGCTAATCAAGAACATTTTAATTAGCAAATTCAGCAAAACAATGTTTGAAAACTAATGTATGCCTTGTAGTTAACTTGCCAAAAATAAATGGACATTTTTAAAGTTGCTATAATAAAATAACCATAGTTATGTTTTCAAATACAAAATTCATAATAATACAAGTCCAAAATTAATGGTATTACTAAATGATTTCATCGAAGTGTTTACTATTGTTAGAAGGCATAGTTGCAAATATAAATGGCATGTTTGGGCATGGTTAAGAGCATAAACGGTGCGTACCTTTGTTGTGAAACAATTGCTAATTATTTCTGTTTGTTCATTAGGGATTACTGTAGCAACATAGGTGTAGTTTACATTACGCATGCGTAGTTAGTTATTGTTGGTACATGTGTATAGGAACAAATAAGTGCTGTGTGTTGATTCCGTTTTTATCTCGTTAAAATAAAATGTATAGACGTACTATTGAAAAAAATATTATGTGTATGGATTAATTGTAGTTGCATACATTTGCTTAAATTAAAATGGTACTATATTTTTAAAGATAGTGGAGTGTCTAATTAAACGTATCCGTAACATGGGGGTATTTTACATTACAAATGCGCTTGTTGTTTCCACGTCCCTATACATTATGCTTGCAGTAGGATTATGTTCGAATTTTAGATTACAAATGCCCTTTTAATTAATGTTGGCACATGCGTATGGGGATTGGTGCTTTGACATTACAGTAGACGTGCATCATTTTTGTATGGGAGATTTGGTGTACTTGATGTTACACATGCGTTCATAAGTATTTTAACCTACATTTGGGGATTGCTGGCAGTGCAGTTTATGTAAAATTGAGCAATAGGTAGGTTTTTAAAAATAGGTGGTATGTATACATTTGTGCATCTGTTTGTGAAATAGATTATATATATATATATATATATTTCTTTTTTTAAAACATTTTTTTTTTAATGTAAACCACAATCAACTTGATTATTGGGGATTCCTGGATTTTCTGGCTTCAACATTATGTAACACGAGTACCGACTCTCCTACCATCACAGAATGAGAATGTTCCATGACTTGGATATTGCAGTGCCAAATGGGAAGAAATAGTGGGAAAAAACATATTCATTATCATGACAGTGGACAAATACCTGATGTACTTTTGGTACACATGGAAAGAAATAACTTATGGTACAGGAGAGGAACAGAATGTCATCAAATGGAAAGTGACTTATTATGTTTAGTATGTTTATTTCCAAGGACTAAAACCGTGTTTTAATGCTTGGCTGCATGTACAATTTGGATGCGTGGAAGTGCTAACCACCGTAAAATTACTTGTGCTAGCATAACTGTAAATAGATGTGTATCAACATTTTGGTTGAACATGGCCCACATTGTTTATTTCCATCCCCTGCACACTTTCACTAGCTCAAATAGAGCCCAATTATTAATATGACTTAGATACACCAAATATGTGTGTACATACTTTGCAATACTTATTATTTAGTTTAAAGCACAAAAAACATTTTAGTATTCAATGAAGAACCTCCACACATAAATTGTAGGTATTTCCAGTTTCTTTAATTTTCAATAATTCATAGTTGGCCCAACGCGTTTTGAGAAGTTCATCTCTTCTTCAGGGGCATATTGAACAAAATGTATCACATCTAAAGGGAAATTTCAACAAAACATGTAATTATCTATATGGTAATATATATTCAAAGTCAATCATAATTCAATATATTGTATTCACATGCATTCTCATCAGGAAAGAACCCAATGTACTGCTGGCTTAGGTAAATATCATTAAAGTAAACATATTCACTCAGTTATTCAACCATAAAGTTGTTCGGTCTATTCTATCCTAGACAATCAGGTGTGTCCAACAATCAATATACCAAATGCAAAGTTTCAAGTAGTAGATATTCTATATATTTTTTTTAAAAAAGGCATTCCAGGGTCTGACCGCCAAATGGCGGTGTAATAGATGCATTCAAGTGGGAGATATCATTGTCATTGTCGGTAGTTGACAAGAGAAAGAGTGGTTCATTCATAAATGGAGGGCTATTAATCAATGATTATTCATGTTGAGAGATATGAGGCGGGATGTATCTTTACAAAAGAATATTAGTCTCAAAAGGTTTTTGTGCTTACCCTTATGGTAAGGAAAGTAGTCACCGTGAAGGTAGAATGGCAACAATCTCAACCCGGAGGATCCGGCAGAACACGAGATGCTGTGACTTCTCAGTTGTCTGGGTCGTACTCTTAATGTTTAAAATGTGTAGAAAAAGGCGTTAGAGCCCGATCGTGTAGTTTAAGGAAGCAAGGTAGTGCAGAGGAGGATCTGCTTACCTTCTCAGTCCGGCAAGAAAGGAGAAATGGCGTGTCCGTTCCCGTGCTCGTAGTAAGAGTACCGAGCGGCACACTGAAGTAATGGCGCTTGACTATGACGTCACCGCGCAGTGGCGTCAGGTGACATCCTATTGTAAACAAAAAATCGGGAAGAGTAGTGTACGTTAGTGGCGAGTGCAACAAAACATACGAAGGTAGAAAATGTATTAAGAATGTATGGAAGTGATCAAGTTCTGAAAGGTAGGTAAGACGTCAGAGCAGACGGACGTCTTGGGATAGAAAGATCCCTTAGAAACATAAGAGCAGAGTTGGAATAGTTCTCGAGTGGTAATAGTGTTCATGGGTGTTCTTAAGAGTAGGTCTCAAATGGCATTACAGTAAGGTATATGTCAAACAACAGTAGAAAAAACATACTAGTGGTTCTGGGAAATGTCGTTGTGTAGGTACAAATGTTTCACCTGTACAAATGTTTAGAAAAAACATACTTGTAGTCCTTTGCAACGGTAGTGCTTAAAGCAGGTGTATTCCTTTAAAAGTCCATTCGGGCTCACACTTTCTGATTCAACTCGCCTGTTTTGAGGCTTACAGTCTACATCACCCTGATATTTCATGGAAACCTTTGTATATATGTACAATATGCATGGGTACATATATCATTATATACAATGTGCTACATTGAGCGTCTGTCTCAATGATGGGAGACTTACACTCTAATGGGTAACCGGTTCACCTTTGTTACATTGGAAACTTGGTATCATTCGTTTTTTTTTTAAATTACTTACATAAGTGTATATTGGACTAAATTTGGTTAGTACATTGGGTATTTCACAAGAATGGACCTAAGTAAAAGTCTTCGTTTAAGCCTAATGGAGTCATGGCATCCAATTTATGGATCCAGAATAATTCTCTTTGTGCCAATCGTTTGGCTAAGTCTCCCCCTCTTGGGGCTGTTCGAAGCACCTCTAGTACAACCAGTCTCAATTGACATATATTATGTCCATTTTCTTTGAAGTGTCTGGCAACTGGGGATTTAATGTAGACCGTTCGTATATTGGATTTATGTGCCGTCCATCTCTCACGTGCTTTGTAGGTGGTCTTGCCCAGATAATATTTTCCACATGGACACTTTAATCCGTAGATCACATTTTTACTTTCACAAGTGGCAAAGCCCTTTAGCATTATTTTTTACCGCTATTAGGGTGTCTTATGTGGTCCCCCTTGATGAGGTTGGAGCAGTGTTGGCAGTTGAGGCAGGCATGTGTTCCCATCTTCTGTTTTCTGAATGTGGTTTGTGTTGGTTTCTTCATTCTTTCTGCCCTAATTAGACTATCTTTAAAGTTTTTGCCCCTCTTATAGGCTAACATGGGCGGGTCGGGGAATAATCTGTTCAGATTTGGATCTGATTTTATAAGATCCCAGTTTTTGTTGATTATTCTCTTGATTTGGAAACTTTGGCTGGAGTATTTTAAGGTGTGAATGAGTCTCGTTGTGTTTTTCTTGGGTTTGTCCTGAAGTAAATCTTCTCTGGTTATAGCGTTAGTTCGTACTCCAGGTGTTCCAATTTCTAATGTAAAGGTGATGTTCTCATAGAAATTGGAACACCTGGAGTACATTTTCTAGACGTACAAGTTGAAAGAAGAGACACAGAATTTTACACGAGAATTTACAGAAAACCAACAGACGTCAATAGTGTCCTACACTTTGTCTTTCAGATGGAGTGGGTGAAAGCTACCAATCTACCCTTTTCTCAATTTCTTCGGTTGAACAAAATCACATCAGATCCTACAGAATTACTAACAGAACAAGAAATCATGAAAGACAGATTCAAGAAAAGAGGATTTCCAACGGAAATAATTGACAAAGCATTAGTACGAACTAACGCTATAACCAGAGAAGATTTACTTCAGGACAAACCCAAGAAAACACAACAAGACTCATTCACACCTTAAAATACTCCAGCCAAAGTTTCCAAATCAAGAGAATAATCAACAAAAACTGGGATCTGATAAAATCAGATCCACATCTGAACATATTATTCCCTGACCCGCCCATGTTAGCCTATAAGAGGGGCAAAAACTTTAAAGATAGTCTAATTAGGGCAGAAAGAATGAACAAACCAACCCAAACCACATTCAGAAAACAGAAGATGGGAACACATGCCTGCCTCAACTGCCAACACTGCTCCAACCTCATCAAGGGGGACCACATAAGACACCCTAATAGCGGTAAAAAAATAATGCTAAAGGACTTTGCCACTTGTGAAAGTAAAAATGTGATCTACGGATTAAAGTGTCCATGTGGAAAATATTATGTGGGCAAGACCACCCGCAAAGCACGTGAGAGATGGACGGAACATAAATCCAATATACGAACGGGCAACATTAAATCCCCAGTTGCCAGACACTTCAAAGAAAATGGACATAATATATATCAATTGAGACTGGTTGTACTAGAGGTGCTTCGAACAGCCCCAAGAGGGGGAGACTTAGCCAAACGATTGGCACAAAGAGAATTATTCTGGATACATAAATTGGATGCCATGACTCCACTAGGCTTAAACAAAGACTTTTACTTAGGTCCATTCTTGTGAAATACCCAATGTACTAACCAAATTTAGTCCAATATACACTTATGTAAGTTACTTCAGAAAAACCGAATGATACAAAGTTTCCAATGTGACAAAGGTGAACTGGTTACTCATTAGAGTGTAAGTCTCCCATCATTGAGACAGACGTTCAATGTAGCACATTGTATGTAATGATATATGTACCCATGCATATTGTACATATATACAAAGGTTTCCATGAAATATCAGGGTGATGTAGACTGCAAGCCTCAAAACAACAGGCGAGTTGAATCAAAGTGTGGCCCCGAATGGACTTTTAAAGGAATACACCTGCTTTAAGCACTACCGTTGCATAGGACTACAAGTATGTTTTTTCTAAACTTTTGTACAGGTGAAACATTTGTACCTACACAACCACATTTCCCAGAACCACTAGTATGTTTTTTTTACTGTTGTTTGACATCTACCTTACTGTAATGCCATTTGAGACCTACTCTTAGGAACACCCATGAACACTATTACCACTCGAGAACTATTCCAACTCTGCTCTTATGTTTCTAAGGGATCTTTCTATCCCAAGACGTCCGTCCGCTCTGACGTCTTACCTACCTTTCAGAACTTGATCACTTCCATACATTTTTAATACATTTTCTACCTTTGTATGTTTTGTTGCACTCGCCACTAACGTACACTACTCTTCCCGATTTTTTGTTTACAATAGTGACGTCACCTGACGCCACTGCACGATGACGTCATAGTCAAGCGCCATTACTTCAGTGTGCCGCCCGGTACTCTTACTATGAGCACGGGAGCGGACACGCCATTTCTCCTTTCTTGTCGGACTGAGAAGGTAAGCAGATCCTCCTCTGCACTACCTTGCTTTCTTAAACTACACGATCAGGCTCTAACGCCTTTTTCTACACATTTTAAACATTAAGAGTACAACCCAGACGACTGAGAAGTCACAGCATCTCGTGTTCTACCGGATCCTCCGGGTTGAGATTGTTGCCATTCTACCTTCACAGTGACTACTTTCCTTACCATAAGGGTAAGCACAAAAACCTTTTGAGACTAATATTCTTTTGTAAAGATACAGCCCGCCTCATATCTCTCAACATGAATAATCATTGATTAATAGCCCTCCATTTATGAATGAACCACTCTTTCTCTTGTCAACTACCGACAATGATATCTCCCACTTGAATGCCTCCATTACACCGCCATTTGGCGGTCAGACCCTTGAATGCCTTTTTTTTAAACATATATAGAATATCTACTTCTTGAAACTTTGCATTTGGTATATTGATTGTTGGACACACCTGATTGTCTAGAATAGAATAGACCGAACAACTTTATAGTTGAATAACTGAGTGAATATGTTTACTTTAATTATATTTACCTAAGCCAGCAGTACATTGGGTTCTTTCCTGATGAGAATGCATGTGAATACAAAATATTGAATTATGATTGACTTTGAATATATATTATCATATAGATAATTACATGTTTTGTTGAAATTTCCCTTTAGATGTGATACATTTTGTTCAATATGTCCCTGAAGAAGAGATGAACTTCTCAAAACGCGTTGGGCCAACTATGAATTATTGAAAATTAAAGAAACTGGAAATGCCTACAATTTATGTGTGGCGGTTCTTCATTGAATACTAAAATGTTTTTTGTGTTTTAAATAATAAGTATTGCAAAGTATGTACATACATATTTGGTGTATCAAAGTCATATTAATAGTTGGGCTCTATTTGAGCTAGTGAAAGTGTGCAGGGGACGGGAGTTCCTCTATTAGGAACTTACTTTGTTTTCGTATATTTTACAACCAACATAAAATAACAATGCAAGCATTTTTTTCACGTTGGAGTATATTTAACAAATGACGGCAGTAGTTTATGTTTAAGAATTATTATTGAAGGTCTACGTAATGTATTGCAGTAATGGGCTGCTCTTGTTTTGTATGTTGGAATGTATACCCCACCTTTACTTATGGTCATTGTGTTTGTAATACATTTTGCTGGTTTAGTGCGTGTTTGAATTTGTGTGCAGTGGGCTGATGTGCACATGTTGCGTTTACAATAATGCCTACATTTTGGTTCTTCATGTATTGCAGTGATGGACTGCTGTGTTTGCTTTATCGTAAGTTGTAATGTAATGAGTGGTGGATGTGCGTAGTGAGTTTGTAGTTGGGCTGTACTTTGTACCGTGTACACAGTTGGGGTTCGGTTTTATGGTTGGCGTGTACTTTGTTTTATCCATGCATATGGTTGTGTGTTTACTGTGTAGTAGTGTGTGCATATGGCGGGTATGTACTTTGTTTTATAGTTGGTGTGTGCGTATGGTTGGCATTTCAGTTTATACATTGATCATGTTTTATATTTCGACTGTGTGCATATGGTTGGCGTGCTAGTTTAAACGTCCATCGTATTTTTGTTGTTACAAAAACATTATTATTACGCATGCAGCATATACAGATAACTCTTAAAATGTTATAATCTCTCAAAATTGCCTAGTTAGATTTTCAAAGCTATTTTTCAGTACACTAATTCTATTTATATGAAGAGAGGGTGAGAGAGTGGTAAAATGAGAATACAAATGCACATGGTGGCTAGGCACAGGAACATCTCTAGGGATTTTTGGATCTAGGCACAGAATCTCTGATTGCACCATGGGGCCCCTCCCAGGGTCGGGATGAAGGGCATTTGCCCCTTTTGCCCTCCCATAAAGACATCTCTTTAAGGGGCAATGGACCTCACAATGAGGTCTGCTTTGCAGGAGAAATCGGCAGGAATGCATCATTAATTCCGTTCCGCCGAGCTAACAGATTGGCGGTAGGGGGCACAGACCTTCCTGCAGCTTTTCTGCTGGAGGTAAATCCGACCCCTCTACTGCCAGTTTTCAGCAGAATTACTGCGGCGGAACTACAGCCTGTGGCAGTTCTGCCAAAAACTCCATGGACTGAAAAAATTGGATTTTCCACTGCCATGCCACCACTTGTAATCCCGTGGTAAACCCATGGGACCAAATGGTGGTAGCGGTAATTGATTTTGGCAGCAGGTCAGCAGGAAGACTGCTGAACTACCCCCAAACTCGTAATGAGGGCCGATGGCTGGTGGGCTCACCGAAAGACAGGACAAAATCCTTAGTCACACTCCCATCATCTCAATCACAACACATCAGTGATTTACTGCTCTAATGGTATATCAAATCAAGTTGTATTATGGGAGTAAGTGGATGTGGATTGTGCTTGTTTTTTAAATTTTTGTGGGGAGGAGAACTACTCTAAATCTTGACTCCTTTCTTCCCCTCTTTTTTCTTATCGTGGTCTGTTATTTTAAATGCTGATATATGTCGAGTATTTTTTTATTTTTTATTTTATTTGCATATGGTTTTAAAAAAAGATTTACAAAATTATATATATTTCATATATTTACAACAATATTCAACAGTTATCAATTCATACACAGACAAGATTAAAATCCATTACTAGTTAAAAACAATACATAAAAGGATGTATAGTATGCAGAGTATTATTGCCATTTTATTTTACACCTGGTTCCACTCTGCAATTTTGTCACTATATGATATTTAAATGTACATAAAATATAGAAAAAAGGGGGAAGCATGAGAACACAATGGCCCCTTAGTCTGTGTAGGAATCAGAATAATAAACCAGTAGCATTTCAAGGGCAACATTATCAGTCCACTGTGATTCTTTTCTCCTAGCATAGATACACAACAGTTTAAAAATGGCATGCACAAGAAAGTATACTGGGTTGTAGCAAAGATGAAGGACACAGATCAGTAACCAAATGAATAAGGTATAAGGTACGCACGCTCCAGCATAGACACAGGACTCCGGTTAGCAATGCTCAAGCAAGGTTAGAGCAGACAAACTGGAACCAATAAGGAATGCATACACACCATGGCATAGATAGATGCATTAGAAGTTACTAAGAAGGTTCACATATCCAAAAATAGGTACGAAAAGGGCCAAGGTTTTGGAAGTAGTGTTGCTGTGTCGGAACCAAGAAACAGATAATTTGTAGTGTGCAAGATATTAAAGGGCATATATAAACTACACTCAGTTAAGCGACTAGTGAGGCTTTTTTTGAGGAGTGTGCCCAGGGGATTTATTAACTCATAGGGCTGATCATTTTGTAATATACGATATTAAATGAGTTCGTTAGGATCACACATTTTGGTTAAGTGATGAAGCTGGGATTTGAGCGCAGTCTGCAATTTGAGTACTTGAAAACTGTTTCCCAGTTCTTTTCGTACAGTAAAGTGCAATTATTTGGGAAGTTTCACTGTCCTTTAGTAAAATAAAACCATTTTGTAGATCCATCTTTCAGGAAATGGGTTAAATAATTCCACCAGAATATGAGAAGGGAAACATTTACACTGAACATAGCATATGGTGTGATAAGATCTGTCCAGGATCATCAAAATATCGTCCAGTGGTAAAGCCGGAGCATGAATTTTGACACTTGGGTTCCTCTGTCTCAAATTTGGCTACCTAATCCCTCCTCCTGGCTAACACATCATGCTCTTCGTTGAGGCTGGCTGGCCGTTTCTACATGCGTGCTTTGGAGGGGCTGGGCTCTAGATCAGCACTATACGTATGGGGGTTTGTCTAACTTTTGCTTTGTGGTGTAGTTACGTTGTTGATCAATGTCAGAGGGAAGAAAGGCTGACTGACTTGGCAGGTTTTCCAACTGTGATATCGCATATGAACTCGGATCTCTGCAACAACTGCTTAATACACTGAGCTATCTTCTGAACATCTCACTGCTCAAACTTAAAAATATGCGTTTCTACTTGCATTACTGCATGTGATGACCATTTTCATCAAAGAAAGGTGAGAACGCTAAACTGTTTGGGTTATAGTGAATGCCAGAACTGTACGGACTGCCTTTGAACAGAGAACAACACATTAGATGAATAATTGACCAGGTCGGACCATAGTCGTCAACAACAGCCAGGCAGCAGTTTGAGCTTCACATTGCACAATACAACAATATAATGACGTGTGTTATTTTTCATTAAAAAAATCTGCTCTTACATCTTTGCATGAGACAGCCACTTGGGGACCCTCCCAGGGTGGGGGCAGAGGGTATGTGCCCCTTTTCCCCTCCCATAATCTCTGTAAGAGGCAATGCGCCTCACAATGAGGTCAGCGTTGCATGAAAAATTGTCAGGACTGCGTCAGTAATTCCCTCCTGCTGATCATAGAGATTGACAGGAGGTCAGATTTAATTCATACTTTTTGCTGGAGGTAAATCTGACCCCTTACTGCCAGTTTTCAGCAGAATTACTGCAAGGAACTACCACCAGTGGCAGTTCCACCAAAAACCCCATTGAATCCTATGGACTCAAAAAGTTGGGATTTACACCACCACGCCGCCACTTGTAATCCTGTGGTAAACCCATGGGACAAAGTGGTGTTAACAGTAATCGATTTTGGCAGTAGTTCAGCAGGAATACCACTGAACTGCCGCCAAACTCGTAATGAGGTCCAATGACTGGTGGGCTCACCGAAAGACAGGACAAAGTCACTGTCACCCTGCTCAAGGACAGAATGGAACATTCTTTTTTTTTGTTAACTGAGTTGCAGCAACATAAGCAGTATACAAGCAAATAATATGGTCCAAAATAATTTTGTCTTCTTACCTCTCTCCTCACTTCCGCTGATGTGTCCTAGTTCACACTTCTGCCAACCACAAAAGGATTGATGGTTTGGCCGTGTATTTAGGTGTGTGCACGTACGTGGCAGGGGCATTTGGGCTACTTGTGGCATATGCCTGAACTGCAGGTACTGCTCAGTCTTGGGTTTCTTCCTATTTCTCTAATCTTACTCACAGTCCTGAGATGGTGTTCACTCTCCCACTTCTCCCTCAAGCTATGGTCTCCGTACAGGCTCAGTACTTATTTATTCTCTGTACTAGTCCTCTTTCTTCTATTAATTCTTTTGGGCTGTATTGTCGATTTGGGTTGTTTGACCATAATGGAAAAGGTTGCGGTTTAAATGATCGTAGCTAACTTTACCGTTCCGGTCAAACAACCCATACATTAGAAATACACTCCCCTCCCCCCTTACCTTATGGCGGCACTCCTCGTTGGGTGCTGCAGACTCCCCCGACTCCCTGCGACCCTGGTTCCCTTCAATTAGGTGCTTGGGAACCGGCGATGCAAAGTTCTTTCCTTTTTATTTATTTTTTACTTTATGTCCATAAGCAGGGGACACCCCTGCACCCTCTGTTCCCATTATAGTGAACAAGCGGAGCAGGGACACCCCTGCAGCCCCCATTTCCCTTGTTCGCTTCAATGGGTTTGTATGTCATATTTGTTTGAATATTTAGGCTATATGAAATATTTGTACAGCCTAAATTCGGCCAGATATGCCATTCAATTTTTGATTTTCGTTCTTTCTGGGTAGTTCCATATTGTCACTTAAATGCAGACGATTATCAGATCTTTATTTTTGAGCTCTTCATTTTCTGACTAACTTACCTTCCATTTCGGACTGTCTGTCTGCTATCAAGTCTTGGATGCTTGCTTGCTCTATCCCGATTCATCCAAGACTAGACTCTTTTCACTCCTGCTCCTTCTTCAGATGGCTGTTCCTATTCTTCTATTTATTTTGCTACTTAACCTTTCTTTTTCATCCACAGCTCTTAACTTTGATATTATTGTTCCTTCCTCTCTTTCCTTTTCTCTCCACTTCTCCTCTACTGCTTGATTGATCCTGCCATTTTCAACTTTATAGTATCCTTAAAATATGTCCTTTTAGCACTTTCCCTGCCACAATTATTCTTACTTTAAACTCTTTCTTGCTTGGGTATTGCTCTTCACTTCTTCTTGACTTCTGGCATATGATCAGCCCCCCTAAATTTAAATTTCTTTTTGTTCATTTTATTTTTTATATATAACTTTTTGTACAATAGATGCCATAAGCAGTATTATAACCATTTACTCAACAAAAAAACATTCAAATATCAGAACCAGTACAATGAAAAAGAATAAAGCAATATAGTGAACCAACAATGACTAAAAAAAACCTAGAATAATAAATGTAATTCACGCTAATCAATTCTATCTAGAGTAAAAAAGTATTTTAACAATTCCAAGTTACTGCTTACTCTATCTAGAATGAAGAATTGCACTATTACACAACAAACACTGAAAACACAAACAATGTTAAAAAAACTAAAAATAACAAAAAATCTTTGTTTACTTCTACATCACACTTAAAAGCATGACATCCCATGACCATGAACAATATGAGGTTCACCATACAGTTCATTAAATGTTGAAGAAATATCATCATAAAGTCTCTGTTGTGGGTTAGTGTTGAGGGGTTAGTTGTGCGCCAGTAGCTCAAGTTAAATGCACTTGGTTAGGAATATTCACTGTCACAGTACGTGTGGCAAATACTCTGACTGCCTCTTAAGGATACAGAATCAATGAGTGCCACACACAATTTGCGCAAGTTTCACAATGAGTTTATTTAATTTGTGTCCATTAGCGTCAAGCTAAGTTTGTTTAAAGTTAAGTGTCCATTAGTAATAAACAATTGAGGCAACATTACTAAAGATGAGAGACTTGCACTGAAGGCACTCAGAGATGATGACCAGATTGTTATTAAAGAGGCTGATAAAGGGGGAAAATAGTGATCCAAAATTGAGATGATTACATAGAAATGGCACGCAGCCATTTAGAAACCCCTGGATACTATGCAACCTTACCCTCAAACCCAACTAAGGAGGTTTCACTCGAGTTACAAGAATACATAAAGACGTGGCACAGACAAGGTATGATCACAGAGGGTGAGAGGGACTTTGAGTGTTAGGGAACCAACATTGCCAACTTTGTATGTTCTTCCTAAATTGCACAAGCCATTCACCAAGATCCCTGATTGAAGACCTATTCTCAGTAGCATTGGTTGCGCCACTGAGCCATTATTATTTTACATACATCAATGAATTACTAGCACTGCATGTAGTTGGTATCAAATCATATATGAAAGTCTCAACCAGTTTATTGAATATACTAAAAGGATTGAATTGGTGACACAATCAATTACTTGTGACCCTTGATGTACAAGCGTTGATTTGTGGGATATATTTACCCACTCAGCAGTACTTCCCCACATCACCAAGCTGCACTTCAGCAGAACCAGCAAAATGGCTGCGCTGGCTCCTGTGAGCACCATTGCATCAAAACTGCGTTTTGCGCCAAGCGCCATTGGGCAAGATAGAACAGGGAGCACCCCGACAAAGGTTACTAGGGTGTGTTCTTGTTTGTCTTAAATAAATGGAGGGGAAAAAGCAGCGCTGTTTTGCTGCAAGCCCAAAATTCCCATTGAAAAAGGGAATATTCCACCTTCAAAATGATGCCGCCCTGATGCTATTTTTCCCTGTTTTCATCAAACTGCTTTTATCAAAAAGACCCTGTCATGTCCAGCCATATTCACATTGTGCTCCATCAGAAAAGACCCTTATTCCTGAATGACAGGCTGTGCCAGCCAAACCTGAGAAAATCAACAAAAGCTTTCTTCAGCTACATGGGAAACGCTTACATTTTGTTACAAAATGTCAAAAAAATCACTGCTTGAAAAGAAAATAGCAACTTTCTGTGCACATGTCAATTTCATGAAGACTTTTGTCTTGTATGGACTGTTGTGTAAAACAAGCGGACTACAGCTACAAAACCATGTGAGAATCCAGATGGAAGAGCAAAACCGAATTTCAAAAGAATATGCCAGCTTTCACCACATGTGTCAGAATGGGCTTTTACAAACCAGAGGAAAAAAAATGCCTGTTTTAAAAAGTGCAATGTTGAATGAAAGCTTGTCCGTGCCTAGCAATGTAAAGGGGTTTGTTGCTGGGGAAACATATATGGGCTGTTTTATTCAACAGGCTTGTTTTGATTCAGGACAAAATAAAAGAAAAAGAAAACTGTTAAACTGCATGTGCTGGATTTTGCAAACCCCAAAACAGATTATTCCAGTTGGTCAGAGCTAAGGCTTCCCCCAAAAGGGAACCACCATAAACTTCCAGGAGACTTGGATGTTAATTGCTAGGTTGCAAAACTGGCTGACCAGCACAAAGAATCTTCACATACTAATCAGACTTGGGTCTGGGCTGAGCCATCTTGCAATGGAACTTCTAGGACACGGATGTGCGAGAAAATAAAAATCGCACCTCCCTGTGACTTCTACAAGAAGCTTCAAAGAAAAACTCCATGACAAACCCTGGACTTAGGAAGGTAGCTTGGAAGCTATGCCCATATATAGGGAACAATACTGAAATTTGTTTCCCAAGACTATTTTATACATAAAACTTGTAAGACTTTTATCTTTGCCAGAGGACTTTGCAAAAATGTGAAAAGTTAACAGTTTAAATGTGATTTTATGGGCTTTCATTTAAGACGTCATAGACTTCACTGACACATGGGGAATAGAAATGGCAGAGCATTGGGTATTATAAGGAAAGTATTCATGATGCCATTGCAAATTGTAACACTTACATGCCTAATGATAATCCACACCCAGGTATAAAGTTATAGAATTTTAAGTAATATAATTCTCACTGAAAAGTGCAAAATAAACTGGCAGAAAGGCGAAACACGATCCCACGACCATGAGGATTGAACTGCTATGCTCTACATACAATATGTAATCTGCCCATGTGATTTGTTAAAGTGCCACAGATGTATAAATGTGTAAATTAGGTGATGTCTGATTTTTGGCAAAAAGGACTGTGGGATGACTTTTTACCTCATAAAATGCAACTTCATAAACTGGGACTCCTCCTCGAGGTGGCAACCAACATTGATTGCTCTATCCGCTTCTTGGAGGTAGGCCTAGCTCAGTTCTGCCCACCAATACTTCTGTGATATCACCATGCCCTATAAATAAGAGTGCTTGATGGAGCTCTACACACACTCTCCACTGAATGTCCTGCGGCTGCGTTCCTGATCAGCTCCATTAATTTTTCTGATTCCAGATTTCACTACAAGGCCAAAGCATTGCTGACCCTACTCCAGCAAGGCCAAAGCATTGCTGATCCTGTCTCAGCAAGACCAATGTTCCAGAACCCCCCCCCACTAAAATCCCATAAAGAAAGCAAAAATCTGTGGTACCTTTTGCATCCTGAAATCAGACCAGCTTGCTGCCCACTAACTGCATGCCCACTGCAACTCTGCCATCCAGCTGTCCTTGCCATCCGGTGACCAGAATTGCCCAGCTGTTTGCTGTAAGGCGTGCCCGCCATGTGGTAAATGACCCAATTGGCTGTTCCAAAATTCCAAACCTAAGCGTGGAATGTGAGCATCTCCCCATCACAGAGAAACACATAGTCTCCCCATCTTGAACCTTTTGTCTGTATTACACTCTCTAAGCAATCCTATTTATACCCTGGTAACTTGTTAAAACTGTTAGAAATCAAGGACATGATGCACAGAGAATTCTAAGTGCTAGCGCCATCTCTCTTTTCATTTCTGTCTGGTGTAAATCCTAAGCCCCTAGTTATATTTTGAGTAATCAAACTAATTTCCAGTTAAAGTTGAGCACTGGGGTGATTAGGTTGACCTCACAAATCAACCTTGGAGCTTACTGTGTTCCTCTTAAACTAAATTATCTAGTCTATATTGTTAAAGTAACATTTGCCTTTCTTTCAAAACCGAAGTTTTTATTTTAACTGCTCTATTTTTCCTAAAACTGAAACCCATTCCACCCCAAAAATCTCATCCAAATCTTCAGCTACAAACATTCTTTCACTTTGATATTGTCCCCGTGATATACATCTGTCCCCAGACATATTGCGGTTTTCAGTGTTTGGGTCATTTTAAGCCGTAATTGAGAAAATTGCAACTTCCCAACGTGTCATTCGGCTGCAGCACGTTCTAACTTTCCACTCATTTTTGAATTGTATGCTTCTTGTTGATCCATTGCATTCTGATTGCTAGTGTTTGTAACGCTCACCTTGTATCCACAGGGACGCCACCCAACTGGTCCAAAGCGCTTCTGGAGCTGGTTCACCTTCCCTGGGGACTTGTGCTGCCGTGGGCTTATCCTTGTATTTCGTTAAGGTGCACTCTCTGTCCTGCCGTTCTGTTCAGGGGGCACGTCGTGGTTGGGCACCGTTCGCTGAGTTACTTCACTGCCGTGGGCCCAGGAGTCCAGGCCGGCTGCGACTCCCCTCTTGAGGTAAGTCTTGAGTCTTTGAAGATTGAGTGTCCGCAACTGCTATTGCCCGTTGACCTTCTCCTTCTCTCGTTGATGCAGCAGGGTGATTGAGACGTTGAGCTGATGGAGAGGGCAGTGCTCGTGAAGGTAAGAGGATGCGCGAAGCGCGGCACTGTGAGCGTCTTTGAAATAGGCTAACCTGTGCTGTCCTTCCTTACAGGTCGCCGAGAAGTCATGGAAGATATGCGGCCAGATGGAAACAGAGCGAATGATGGAGGATGTCCGGATGGCAGTCGAACTTCCAGGAGAATTTCGGTAAGTAGCGGAGTCTGGAGATGATGGTGTCGGAAGACGAACGCTCACTAATTATTTCCCTTCTGGTCTCTCCTTTCTAGGATGTTGCTTGCGGAGGATGACGAGGACTAGTGAGACTCCGGAGTGAGCGGGATGCTGGATGCAGGATAGGTAAGGAAGAATAACAGTGTTCTTCTCCCAGACGATGCAGGCCAAGGATGCTGCGAGCAGGTCATGGTGAACGTCATGCTGCAAGTGCAGAACAATGCGAAACGCGTGCCTTAGCTTGGGCATGGGTTAAATAGCCAGCAGGTATCCCAGGTGCCTCCAGGGCGGACCACGCCCTGGATGCTAGACTGCATGGCGCAGTTCCCTGTCGATCCTTGTGGGGGCAGCCATGTCAGTCCATTCCCCAATGGAAGCTCCACACGCCATATGAGCCTGGCGCCAAAGGCACCAGGACTGGCTCCAGGACAGCCGAGAGGGGCATGAATGGGCCCTTGGGGCCTTGCAGGAATACTGGGGAGAGGGCCAGAGGCCCTGAGTTCCCAGGCCAGGGGTAAAGTTCGTGACAGTGTTTCTGCATTCCTGTTGTTGGGAGAAATCATATTTGCCTCACACATTTAACCGCACATTAATTATTTGTCAATTTCCAAGTGTCATTTCATGCCTTTGCAAAGGGTTTAACATCTCATTCTGTGAGGGAAGGTCGAATTTTGATTCTGTTTTCTGCCCCTTATTCCTGACTACCTGCTGCTTCTTTCTATCCACTCAGAATCTGATTCATTGGGGGTTGAGGGAACGTTGCAGGGGGAAAACTTACCTTGTGTGCTATCTATCCCAATTCAAAAAGTGCTCCCATTCACTTGTGCTTTGTATATGTTCTAGGAGAAGTCTAACCAAGTGCATTGCTTCCATTTTCATTGTAATTTTCACCCCATTGGTGATTGCTGCCCCATATTAAAATTGTATGATTTCCTTTGAATCTTAAAGTAAATGAAATATTGCATTTTCACCAACCAGCCTGGTTCATGGGCCATTGTGACCGGGGGTATTTTAAAAAGGGGTGTGAGACGAGTTGTGTACCATCTCAAATTGAATCTGCATAAAATAAAGAGAAAGGCATCTTAGTTGTGCACTACATACTAGGCTGAGACCAAGGTGTGTGTCGCACGATTGAAATCCTTAACAGTATACGTCGATATGCCACGAATTGGCGATACGTACTATAGAACATGTATATATATAAGGATACCTCAGCGTCACATTTTAAGCATTGCAAAATGCTGATTGAAATGTTGCAGCTGACACTGGACCACAATACATTTCAATAATAAGTTCTATCAGCAAAAACAAGGGGTTAATATGGGCACCAAATATGCCCCTGCGCTAGCAAATCTGTTTATGGCTATGTTGGAAGAACAAAAAATATACACCAATGCATTGTTCAAGGAAAAGGGGCCTCATTACGAGTTTGGCGGCAGCCATGGAGCTATCAGCTCCATCGGACCATCCCCATTCCCATTTGAGCCCCCGTAGGGCTCAATGGGAATGGGAGAGGGAGCTAACAACGGGCTGATTACAACCGGCCCGTTGTTAGCTCCCTGGTCCCCTCGCAGGGACCCAGTAACCCGGTAACGACACCTGGTTTTACCAGGTCCCGTGAGGAAACCTCGTAATTGTGTGGAATGGTGTTAACGGGTCCGCATCCATTAGCGGGACCCGTTAACCCATTCCGCACGGGTCGCAATGAGGCCCAAAGTGTCCCTTTGGACCAGATACAAAGATGACATTTTTGCAATATGGAATGGCAGCAAAGAAGAGTTGGATCAATTTAATTGTGAAATTAACCAAAATGACATGGGCATAGTATTCATATGCAACTCACACACAGACAGAATTTGCTTTTTGGATTTATAGATAAATGTAGCTGATCAACAACTTTTGACATGTACTATGGAGCTAAACTTGACCTTGCATCCCTTGGGCTGTCACAACAAGAAAGTTATTAGCAATATTCTGACTGGAGAGTTCATTCGTGCCCGCAGAAATGGCTGTGTCGAATCTCGTTTTGAATCAGAATGCAGGCTACTAAAGAAGCTGTTTCACCAAAGAAGTTAGTCTAAAGAGGTTGTTTTGAAAGGGCTTAACAAAGCCACAAATATGGACAGAGAAAGAACCCTCACACCAAAATTTAAGAATTAAGCGAAATTAGAAACCTCTATGGTACGATTCATTACAAAATATTGTGAGAACCATTACAAAATTAAGAAAATTCTTGCGAAACACTGGCACATGCTAATGCTAGACAAGGATCTGGCAAAGTATTTGGACAAGCATCCAACGATTGTATTTAACAAAGCACAGACATTGAAGAATATATTGAGTCCATCTTCCATGGAAAGACCTACAATGGAGAAGAACATGAATTGGCTTAGCCCTAGAACGAGAGGCTTTTCTAAATGTGGTTCTTGTACACTCTGTAGGTATGCACACAACAATACTACAGAATACGTGGATGAAACAGGGATGATATGGACCATTAATGAAATCATCAACTGCAATACCAAACATGTAGTTTATGCATTGATATGCACATGTAAGAAACTGTATAAAGGAAGCACTATTAGGAACCTAAAAACGAATACGCAAGCATATTTTGTCAATTTCTAGCCAAGATCCCCCCAGGATTACCACTAGCGCCACATTGGTAAAAAAGCATCAACTTCTTAACAAAGACTCGCTAAGGTTTATTGGCTTGAAGAAAGTACAGAAGAACGCCAGAGGCGGTAACATGGAACGGACATTAAGACAGATGGAAATGAGAATTATCTGCCATTTTAGGGCTACAAAACTAGGACTAAATCGTGACCATGAGATGGGCTATTTCCTTTGAAGCATTGCAAGTTATTCAAACGCCAGTTTAAGTTAATGTGTAATTATTGAACTAATTGTAACACAATAATTCTATAGCTGTCATGTACCCTTTAACCATTTTAGCTGTTTATGGTGAAGAGGGAGGTTCACTCAATATTAACATAATAGTTTAGTACACATTAAATACATATGAATTATTTGATGCCAGCACTAATTGATTTCTAATCAATTGGGCCATTATTCACATTAAGAATCCATAGCTCTTAAGGTATTCTCAATAAATATCAAATATTTGGGACAATATTCAAACATGAGTTATATGCCCAAGATGTTTTGTGAATGTAAAGCAACTATAGCCTATGGCATGTACAAATCTACAGAGTGTTCACGTTGGATATGTAAACTCAAACAAACAATAATTAAGCAATATGACCCGAGCGGCGGGGGAATTATCTGAGTCGGTAATGCCTCCGCCGCGAGGGTCATATTGCTATTAGTACCCCGGCCCGCATTATACGCCGCAGCGTTTCGGGACAGAAAAAAAAAACGACCAAGAAAATGGCCGCCGGGAAAGGGAAAACGGGAGTCCGTTTTCTCTTTCCATGGCGGCCTTCGGGAGCGGAGGCGCTGGGAACACAAGTGTTCCCAGCGCGTCCGCTCCCGAAAAGAAAGAAGCAGAAGGTAAGTGGGGTTGGGAGGGTGGGAGGTCGAAAACCCCCCCCCCCAAAAAAACGTACCTTCGTCCCTGCCAGGGGACGATGGAAGCCTCCAGCTGTGTGGAGGCGCGGAGGCTGCCATCGTCCCCCACCAGGGATGCAGGAGCAAGATGGTAAGTGGGGTGGGGTAGGGAGGAGGGAGGGGAAAGAGGGAAAAAAAAAAAAGGCTTAGCCGAGGCCCCAGCGGGGGGCCGAGGCAGCCTCTCAGCCGTGGGGAGGCTCGGAGCGGGGATGGCCCCGCTTCGAGCCTCCTCATTGGTTGAGGGGCTGCCACGCCCCCTCGCCGAGGACAAGGCAGCTGGAGTCCCGGCCGAGAATCGAAGGATTCTTAGCCGGGTAAGGACCCGGCGAGAACAAATCAGAATGCGTGTTGCATTCTGCTTGACTCTCGCCGGGTACTAATGAACAGTATGCACCTGGATCATGTAGTCTGATTACGTAAAATGCTGCAAGTAGGTACGATTCCTACTGCTGATTAGGCTCGCAGTTAAAGACATTTCAGAGAACGTGATACAGTATATTTATAATGTAGCACGCGAGTGATTTGCAATCGTTTACTTTCTGACTGTACACAAAAATATTTAATAGAATGCGGTCACTAATAAATGGTCTTAATCGCTTTAATTCCCGACAAGCAAGCTGACTAGTAAATAAGGACGTACTTTCTTTTTACAATATTTTGAAGTGAAGGATCAAACCTATAAATTGTTGCTTGAAAAGGACCTTGGTTAAGCACTTACATTGGCTATCATCTAGGTAAGAGAAGTTAACAAAGTGAGAACGTTTGCATACTTTGTAAAGTAAACCAATCTAGAATTCTGGGCAAAACGTATAAAAAAAGTTTTTATTTAAGAAACAATATCAAATTTAGCAGTTGCATTGATGTGGTATAACTTGTTTGTTTCACAAGATGCGGAATACAGATTCTAACTAGCTTTTGTTGTTTTCTCTATTTGTTTTCTCTTTTTATGTGCATCTGTCAAAATGTGGTTCCTACTTTTGAAACCCAACATATCCCCACCTATACCCCCTCTAATCCTCTATTTCTGCTATGAATATTGCCACACTAATTGTGTGTGACAAATTGGACTGTGATTTGCACATTTCTTTTTGTCACTTTACAAATTGTTTTGCACATATGGATGTTTTTTGTTCTGCATAAAGTGATGATTGTGTTAATTGGTAGTATATGTCCGGCTATGAAGAGGGCCGATGGCCGAAACACGCGTTGCTAACAGACACTTAACTTTAAACAAACTTAGCTTAACTCTAACGGACAAAAATTAAATATCATATAAGCAAGAATTTTCTTTCTTTTTATACATTACTTTCTCAGAGTTAGAAAGGATAAGCAGATCATTAGGCACGTTTCTAATTGAGGCTTTTCTCTATATTCCATAAACTTAAGGTTTGATTATGGGCCAGAACAAGAGCCTGACAACCCACACCTTGGTACCAAAGGTGATTCTCAAGTCATGTCCCTCCTAAGAATACTATTAAGCATCTAGGATGTATTTGAATACTAACATTACCCACTAGGTCTATTCCATTAAGTAGCTCTATGCAGAAGTTCTCAACCCTTGAACAATACCATAACATAGGTGTCAGTGTCCCTTTCTCTTCCCCACATCCCAACAATGATCATTGTCTATGAGATGCACAGAGAGCATCTTTACAGGTGTTCAATACAACCTACCCAGTATTATTTGTTGTACAAGGCGAACGTTAAGATCCAATTCTGCCAAAATTGCTAATTTGTTTGCTTTATCCAATTTGCCTTGGGACAATTTGTAACCCATTTCAATAGACCGCTTCTGTCGAAATCTATCCCAGCCATCCGTTATTTGAGATCCAACAGGTATAAACTTAGAAAATGTGTACACCGGGGGTGTGGCCTGGCAGGAGACTTTTGAAGTCATGAGACCTGTGAGCTCCTCACCCCTGCCATAGACTATACAGCCTCACAGTGTCCCATGCCCATGTTAGCTGCAGAAAACGGTGGAACTGGCTGCAGAGAACCCATGTGCGGATCCAGGTGGCGATTGGTCTAGATTAACCCGCTGGAATTATAACGTGTGTGCCAGGGTCTTCTGTCCCGAAGATGGCAAGTGAATTCAAGATGGCTGCACACCTACGGTGGCTGGTGGAGCAGGGGCTCAGCTGCTGTGGCATTGGGAAGGGTGCTGTATTTGGTGTCGGAGGGCACAGAGTAATCTGCCCCTCTCCCCCAGGAGACTGACATTGGCAGCGAGACTGCCGACAGGGCCCAAGTCGTGGGAACGTCCGTCTGTGTGACGAGAGCGGGCGACTGCTGAGGAGGGGCCTGTCAGAGCATGGCTCGCTGGGGACTGGCAGTGCAGCAGGGCATCTCGGTGGGCCCTGCGGCTGTGTGTGTGGCCCCACCGCTGCCTTGCCGGACATGGCTTGGGGGCTGGTAATTGGGTGGTGGCAGGGCATGCCTGAATCAGCATTGTGGGTGCTCGTGAGGTGCCTACGGTTTGCTGCCCTGATGGTTGAGGGCTGTCCTGACCGGGCAAAACCTGGTTTACCCCCTCCCCCATTGGGAATTCGTCAGGCGGGGGAAAAGTGCACAGGGCAGCCTCCTAACCCCATTGAGGATTAGAGAAACTCACCACTCGGGTGCCCTGCTGGTGAAGTCCTGTGAATGAGAGAGGCCAACTGGAACTATTGGACTGAGCAGGGTGGCAAACTCAGTACCATTGGTATAAAGGATTCAAACAACAGGAGCACCCTGCTGGTGAGTCTTGTGCATGAGGGAAGGTGCACAAAGCGTTTGCATGGTGCAGGGTCATGAAGTCAAGGCCATTGGTATAAGTGATATGGACTATAAGAGCCCCATTGAATAAGGTTGCTGCGTGTCATCTGAGGAATTAGTCCTGGGTCCCATATAAACGCTGCCATTCTCTTAGGGGTGTAGTTCTGGTTTTCCCCCCTCCTCCCCAGCCTAGGGTTTGCCGTTCTCTGCAGTTGCTGCGTCCGGCTGTACAGATTAAGTACAGGCAGTCCATCTTACCTCGACTATGAAATTCAGTAACACGAAAGAAAAATCTGCGGGCTCCATTAAGGACCTACTGCAATCCACTAAGTCAGCCGCGGCAGGTTCAGTGAGCATGGAGTCAGCTGCCACATTGGATCATGATTTGCAACCAGCCACTAAGGGGTTCATCGCCCAGTTCCTGCAATCTATCCAGAAGGAGATGGCATCTCCTCTACAGGAGTTGAAGGGTTCCTTACGGGAGCTGTTGCATAATGTCCAATAATCCAAATACCACCTGAACGACCTTGATACAGTTTTTTGTGATCAGGCCAACTCCCACCACTGGCTTGAGGAGTGGGTGGCAGCATTAGAGACACATAAGGTGTTCATGGAAGAGCTACTTGAAGATACATACAACTGCTCCAGAAGAAATAATATTCAGATTCGTGGTATCCCACAGGAAATTCTGGATCGGGACCTAGAAGCACATGTGGGCAACCTCTTTCAAGTAACCTGGGAGACAGCGAACCAGTGGGCTCGACTCTGGAGTACACACACAATTTCTTTCAAACTATCAACAGTGCCAGAATCTCCTTCCGGGTGGACTGTCCAGGGTCCATTTTTTGGGACTAAAGAGCTAATCTTCCAAAAGACCGGGGCACAACGCATTATCAAATTCAGAGGAGCAGAACTGCAGCCATTTCAGGATTTGGGGAAAGGGACGATCCAGAGGCGCCGGCAGATGAAACCTCTCACTCAATGACGGCAAAAAAAAGGATATTCTGTACAGATGGGAGTACCCATTCTGTATTGTTTACAGCTACAAGAAGTTCAACACCATGTGCTGGACACACTAAAAATCCCTCAGAGGGAGCTTCAGCTCCTGGAAGATTTTGATCAAGCTGCCCCCCAATGCGATTCAAGAAAAGCAGGCGAAGGGATCATAGGCGGCCCGCTAGAGACAGGTAGGAATGAAGCAGGGGCTTGGACAAACCAACATGACTGCTCACGGCACCCCGATTGCTGTTGCCCTTTCTTCTTAATGAAAGGAGCGTTCGTTAGCGAGCTGACCCACCGTTGATTTTCTCTTAAGTTGATTTTCTGGTGCCCAAGAGGCTGTTTATTGGTTTTTCATACACAGCCATATGTGTAGGGCAGCTGCAATACCCACCCCCATTGGGCCGACTGACGGCCCGATATTTGTCCCACACGGGATGAGTTTCTTCATATGTTTCTTTTTTGTTGTTATTTTGCTTTGTACATTTTGTTTTCTGCAGTGCTCGGATGTTGGCTCTGATTTCATTTTCTGTCTAGGGGGTTCCTATTGTTGAGGGTGTTGGAAAGGGGCCTGTTGTCCGAAGCCTGAATGTCCTTATGAAAAGGGATGAAGTGCTTGTGGCGGATGTGAATGGGTGATCTTAAAGTGGTCTCGCTAAATGGGCAGGGGCTCAATTCCCCTAGGAAAAGAAAGTGTGATAGCTAAACTGCTTGAACTGAAAGCAGATGTCGTCCTGTTCCAAGAAACGCACTTACTGAAAATAGACTAGCCCAGGTTTCACTCTAAATGGTTGCTTCGCCAATACTTTTTCCGAGAGGATAGCTTTATTTTTTCAGGAGAACCGCATCAGGGATGTACCCGTTGCAATGATCTGCGACGCGTTGAAAACCACACTGCGAGGAGAGATAAGCCTGGCCTCTGCTAGGAAACATCTCTTACGATCTCAGAGGGGGGTGGCTGAGAAACGGGTGGTGGAACTGGATTCCTTGTACAAGAGGTAGGGTTTATAGGCAACTCCAGGCTGAACTCAAAGCCATATGGGCATCAAACATCTCTCACAAGCTGCTCCAGACAAAACAATTTTACTTTAGCACCTCCAATAAGGCTTCACATCTCCTTGCATAAAAGTTGAAAGTCCAGAGAGCAAAAAATTGTATTGTGAAACTAAGAGACAGCACAGGGTGCCTGAGGGAGGATGAAAACTCTAAAATGTGTATCTTAGTGGAGTACAATGAATCCCTTTTTAATACAGATAGCTGGGACGCTGTGGCCCAGGCAGTGTTTATTTCAGAGGCAAAGTTACCTTCTATCTCTGCCGATGATCGACAGAAGCTTGAGAGCTCAATCACGCTAGAAGAAGTCACCAAAGTGATACATTTTCTTCCTAATAACAAGGCACCCGGACCTGATGGGTTTACCACGCTCTTTTATAGGAAATGTATTGATCTTCTTGCTCCCTGCTTAGTTACCCTATTCAATAGTTTTTCAGACACTGCAGCTGTTTCACCTTATATGGGTGAATCCTTGCTCTCGCTTATTGGCAAGCCAGATAAGGATCTCACTCTCAATATGTCATAACACCCCATTGCGGTTCTTAACTACGACTCCCAAAACATATTCTAAGGTTCTTACAGCCTGGTTGGTGGATGTTCTCCTGGTTATAGTCTAGATGGATCAGACCTGCTTTATCTCTGGGAGTCACACCTCGGATAACATCCGTAGAACCCTTAAAGTTGTTGAATATGCAAGGAGACACATCCAGGCTTTAGCAGTATTATCTATAGACACGGAAAAAGCATTTGACTGCATGAACTGGACGTACCTCTTCGAGGTGCTCAGGGGATTTGGGTTTGGGCCAACTTTGCACACCAGACCACCTGTAGAAAATTGAACAGAGCGTTGTCTGAGCCGCTAGCCTTCTCTAGGAAAACTTGCCAGGGATGTCGGTTGTCCCCCGTGCTTTTCGCATTATTGATGGTGCCCCTTAGCAAATAAAATGAGATTAGCGGACGACATCTATGGCATTACTAAAGCTGAGTATCAGCATAAGGTTGCAGTTTATGCCAATCTTTTTTTTATATGCACTGTTCTCTGATCACCCTACCTCGGATAATCTCCTTGCTAGAGTCTCTGGCTTCAAAATCAATTATTCTATATGCACTATTTTCAATGCTTCTGAAAACCCAGAGATAAAGCGAGAACTTAAGAGGGCATTCAAATTCTGTTGGATTGAGACTTCCCTTAAGTATCTAGGAGTTCAGATACACCTTCAAATTCTCAGTTGCATGCGCAGAACATTCCTAATCCCTTCTCTTCTTCCAAAGTGGAAATGCACTGTTGGGCACAGACCAATATCTTATGGTTGGGGCGGGTTTTAGCCTTTAAAATGACACTAGTTCCACGATTATTATATGTCTTCAAGGCTGACCCAGTTTGGATTCCCAAGCAGGCCCTTAAAGATTTGTAAACCTCCATTTTTAAGTTAATTTGGGATAAGAAAACTCTGAGGATCCCTCGACATACGCTGAAGGCAGCAAAAGATAAAGGGGGGGTTGGGAGTACCAGATGTAGAAAGTTATCTTTATGCAGCAGAGTGAGTCCCCCTTATTCGATAGTATGAATATGGCCGGTAATTATAAACACTGGCTTGACATAGAGCAGACTGCGGTTCGGGTTCCCTTGCATTAATGGTGCTGGATCACCTGGGGTTCGCAGAAACAGGACTGATCTTCTCCCATCAACCCGTTTGTTGATGACTACTGGGACAGGGCAGCCCGTAACTACCAGGGGACTACATTTACATCCCCCCTTACTTGCATATCAAATACCCCGGAATTCCCGGCAGGCTGTCAACCAGCTAGGTTTACTAGATGGGTGGAGGAAGGCTTAGACCGCTTAGGGCAGCTGTTTGATTCAGAACAACCTCTGACCTTTGATAAATGCAAGCATTATTTTTTGGTTCAGAGCACTGATAAATATACCTATATATAACTTCATCACTGGATCTCTAATGTCAGGGTGTCCCAGCATGCTAAACTAGCTATGACACAGTTTGAGGACCTTTATACTGGGGACGCCCCTCCTGTAAAGTTTCCACATTGTATTGTGTGCTTAAAGCTACTCGTTTTAAGGCCCTGCATGCGTGTATCTCACGCTGGGAGGAGGAGGAGTTGAACAACCCCATAGGGGACCTTACATGGTACAATGTGTGGAGTAGAGCCGCTACGTCCTCTAGATGTGTGTTATTGAAGGCAAAGAGTTATAAACTGCTATTTTACCCCCTCACGGCCTCACAAGATGGATCTCACTGTCCCAGATTTTTGTTGGCAATGTGTGCAGGCCCCGGGAACTCTTATCACATCTGGTGGTCTTGTGCAGTAATTCAATCTTACTGGAAGAAGGTTTTTGCTCATATTAAGGGGATTAATATAGTAGACCTCAACCTGGATCCTTTGGTGTTGCTTTTGGAGGATGAAGACCTAGAGGGACATTATAAATTGACCACCAAAACTGCCCAATTGTTTACACAAGTCTTAGTTGATGCTCGAATAGTAATAGCATGAAACTCGAGGTCTCCCACTGCGCCAGACATAAGGGAATGATGGGTTAAAATGTGGTTCATCGCAGCAATGTGTAAAATCAAAGCCACCCGGAAAGGTGAAATGTCTCAATTCCTTGCTTTGTGGGAACCCTTCATTCAGTTTGTTACTCAGATGATAACTCGAGACGCCAATATAAACTTCATGACATGATGTCTTTTACATTGCTATGACATATGCAGCCTGTGTTTTCTGAGCTTGAGGTCTGTGGAATGATTATGTCTTTTGGACTACCTTTTCTTTTTTTCCCCAGAGCACCTGGATTTATGTTCATGATGTGACTCATTATTGCTTGCTTCGTTTTTATGTTTCTGTAATGCCTATGCTGTAACGGGTCATTACTTGATTTTCTTTTCTTCTTTTTTCTGTTTTTCTGTTTTCATATGGATTTATGATGATATTACATGTTACTCAAGGCTGGTTACCAATGCATATATACTTGCTAATTTTGTACTGTTGAAGTCTTGTACTCTTTCAATAAACCTTGAATGATAAAAAATAAAAAAGTGGTCACCTTCTGGGGCAGAGTATCAACAATCACACACAACCCCGGTCTTTCTGCCAGAGGAGCTTCTGTTAAAGCAATCCTCTCAGATAATAACTTACTGAAATCGGAGAACTATTACTTATCCCTTGCATTTAGACCGTCTTTTTCACGCAAGACAGCAAAACGAATCAGACAACTATCTAACAACAGATAATTTCTCTCTAGATTTCCCTTAGAAATCCATATTTTCCAACATAACAACTTGTTATTTAATTGGAGAGCTGGATTATTCCATAAAGATTATTCCATAATCAAATTTGCCAGTCTCCACACAAGTCTAGAACACCACATACTATTAGATTACTCCCAACCACATCACTTGCATGTAAAATATTACCTGAATGGTTGAAGGAGAATGATCAATGTGTGTGGTTGCAGAAGACTCTTTTTATGGAATAATCCAGCTCTCCAATTAATGTTCAATTCTGCCATTCGCTTTCTTTTCCTGCTTCCCTCCTCTGCCCCATCTTTCCTTCCAGAGCATCTCTTGACTGTCTCTCCCTGTCTGTCAATTTTTAGTTTCACTTACTTGGTATTGTTTGTAAATGCATTTCATGGCGTGGCTGCCCCTTATCTTTTCTCTCTTGTTTCTATTTACTCTCCTACTCCGTCTTTACGCTCATCTCCTGTTCTGTGTCGCCGAACCTCCCTGCGCCCAGTTCAATTTCCGTTCCTTTCACTGTTAGGAAAGATTTTCTTTCTGCTGCTTTCCTCCCATAGACTTCTATGAGACATCTTTCTTTTTCTTTAGTTTTAAATCCTGACCTGAATATTTGGAGGCAAGCAAAGCCTTCTGCTTTACTCCCCTTGCTTTGTTCTAATTGTTATGGAGAGACTGATCAGTCCATAAGGCGATCAGTGATGAGAGTCTATGTCTCTCTTTATGGATGTCTTGTGTTTTTGTAACTGCACACATCACCCTAAAATGAAGTGTGCTTAGAATACTTTGTATCCCAATATCTTTTTCTTTTGTAACTTTTGGGTTGGCAGTGGATGTTTTCCTACCATGTTTTGTTACTCGTGCGCTTTTGCATTTACAGCAAATGACTAAGAGTGGCTAACACTCTAAGATGCTGTGCCATGAGATTGTTGCCTGTCATTTTGGCAATATTGTTCTTTGGCCTTCTTTCTGCCCTCTCCTTAACTGGGGAAAGCTGCTGCTTTTGCAGGCTAATGGACAGTATTGTGTGTGTGGCCAGAGCTGGGACTGTCTGGTCACAGTCCGCATCCTGGTGCCTGAATGTATGTTGCTGGGCAGAATGTGTTGCCAGTGGCTAGTCATGATTGGATGGCTACTGCCAGTTTGAATGGTGCAGATTCTTATAATTGGTGTACCTGAGCGAGCTTCCAGTACAAACCCATGATAAAAGGAGGACATCTGCAGCCATGGATCATCGTTGCTGCCAATACCCCTACAAAGAGCAGCCTGCTGACAAACCAAGTACGACTCCTGCAGCTGACAAGCACCAACTCCAATTAAGTCCTGGTGAAGCCCTGTTCCTCTGACTGATCTCAAGAAGACCTCTGTATGTGTCTCCACCGCCTAACTGTTGGGAACAACCAGTCTCGACACCTACTCAATGATCTTAGCCTTTGGAAGTGTCCCTGGACCTACCAGTGACTAATCAGCTCTCTCCTTGGTAACCTTGCTTCAAGTGCATCTTTGTTACTTGAAGGATCTTCAGCGTGTACTACAAGAGGCCTGTTCCTGCCTTTTAAGCCTTCTTGCATCAATGGAAGCCGTGCATGGGCTGCCTCTTTGTTCGTCCAGTGAAGATTGCCTGTCACTACCTGACAATGTTGACTCCCATTGTAATCAGTCATCTTTGCTCCCTGGGGGTGCCTAAAGGCTTCATCTTTTATTTCCAGAGGGAGTTCTGAGCTGAAAGGGGCGTGGAACCGAGATGTAAGTACTGCATCCGACCAAAACAAAATCCTGCGTCCGAAACGGACCTCTGCACCCACCGTCCCTGGGCATTCCTTGACCGGACCAAGCATTACCGAACCTCAGCAGTCGTCTCTGGAGAACTCGGAATGAGGGGGGGTAAGTTAACATGCTGTTCTCCCGTCGTGTCCTGCATAGTGGTAACATGGGTATAAAGTCATGTCTCTACCTCACTCTTTCCTGGCTTTGGTTGGTGGTGACCGGGGCAAGGATCCCTTCATAGGACTACCCTAGTGTATGGGATTGAGTGAGTTACTTACCTGAATTTCCTTCACTTTTTGAACTTTGGAACATGAACACTGGCATAAACACTGGCATTGTCCAATCACATAGTAAATCTACCTGAAAGGTATTTATTTATTTGTATATTTATAGCAGCGCTCACAGCCCATAGGCATATAGGTGCTAGTTACAGGTGGAGAAACAGAAGTCGGTAGGGAATGGACAGCAGGGAGGAGTGTCAGTTGAACAACAGTGTTTTGAGTTCCTTTCTGAAAACATTGTAAGACGGTTCTGCACGCAGGTGAGGGGGTAGCTTGTTCCAGATAGATGGCGCTTAGACTGGGATAGCTTTGGAACTTTTGACTTTAGGGCACAAGGCCCCAAACCATCTTAGGGCTTAACTTCTAGGGAACCGTGTTGTGTTTACTCTAAGTGTTTTATACTGAACTTCGAGTGCTTACCCGTTTTATACTGGTTATTGAATCAAACGTGTTCCATCTTCTCCTAAGGTTGAATGTATTGATCTGTTTTATAGTAAGTATGTGACAATATTTGCCTAGAGATTTCTTTTGCTTAGGGCGTATTTTAAAGCCCAAATCATAATATATTTTTGTATTTACCTCTCTAACTAGAATTACTGGTGGTGTTCTGTGTGGACTCATTGTAGCCCTAGACCATTCTCACACCCCTTCCTAAGTTCAAGTCTTACTGCTCTGCTACCTACCTTGATGGGTCTGGCTAGACTTCTGTATCCTTCATGTTGAGCATAATGGGTTGACCTCCCAAAATCCACCTCCAGAGTTGATTTTGGAAATTCATCTTATTTCTTTGTTTTTGTTTCAGTGTGTTACAGCAATTCAGCTTTTCACACACTTAATACAAAATGACGTTAATTAAAACACATCAGGACAAAAAAGGCATCCATATAATAAAATATAACAGCCTAAAAGGAAGTCGTGGCATAAACTAATGTAACACAAAGCCCTTAATAAGTCAAAACCAACAGTTTATCTAAACCCGTTATCTACACATTTGATTTGTTAAAAATCATTAACATCCCCACAGCCACCTTCCACAAGTTCATAAGGGCGATAATCAATTAAATAGAATTGCCAAGCATTTTCTTTAAATATTTTTTATTTGTTTATAACAATAACAGTAATATATGGGTGTATACATTACCCGATCATGCACACATCTCAGTACAAATACTTTATCATACCTTGTTCACCCATTTAAACTACTCCAGACATCTGATGACTTATTTGACGTCATTTTGTGCTTCACATCCCTCTCACTGAGCTCTATACCCATTCCGAGTGATTCTTACTTTGTATCCTGTTCTGTGCTGAACAGGGATAGGATTAGCTCTGTCCAACATACCATATCTTCGCTAGATTCTTGCCTCTTCCCACTCAAGGCGCTCTTCCACACTCCCGTTTTCTATTGTCCATTTCTGCAGGTCGTCCCACCACCTTTCTACCAGTGGGCCTTTGTTCGATTTCCATGCCATCGCTATGCAGCGCTTGGCCAGTATGTATGCTATGTCTTTCAGTTTCCCCAGCGCCTTCCCACTTTTGCTCCTCGGCAAGAGCCCCAATATACATGCATCTGGGGATTAGGCGTCTAGTTCTATGTGCCCCTTGGATATTTTCTGTGCGACCTCCCCCCAGAATTTTACTATGGCCGTACATTCCCAGAACATATGTAGCATACCTGCGTTTTCCCTCTTACATTTGGGGCAACTTTGCCTACTCGCACCTTTGAATCCAGCTATTGCACCTGGCGTTAGGTACGCTCTGTGTAATATACATTTGTATTTAACTGAAATCTGGAATTTCTGGAGGCCTTCTTGTGATAGCTATACACCTTTTGCCATTCCCTATCAGTGAATGCCTTACCTAGATCTGTTTCCCATTTCACCCTGGCCCTCATTTCGCTCCTTAAGTGGTTTTCTATATGGCATGTCCCCCCCTCTGAGATGTTTATCATTGTTTCGACTTCTTCCCTTTCTATCGGTTTACTCCTTATTGTTGGTTATCTCTTCTTGATCCAGTCCACAATGCTCTGGTATAGGAGGTATTGGCCTCTGTGTATTCCTGTTGTGGCTTGTAAGTCATTGAAGCTCACTAAGGTACCCTCCCTCTATAGGTCGCCTACCGTTATGATCCTGCAGGACTTCCAATGAAGTCTCACATTGGCTCTTAGTCCCCTGTTGTCCTACATTACCGCAGCCTGGGGTATGTGTGGTGACAGCGGGTCCCTAATCTTGAGTTTTTTTTTTTTACAGGTCCTATTCCATATCTGTATACCCAGTTGTACCAGGTGTGGGTATGATTGTGGTGTCCTAGGCAGTACCCAAAGCATTTATTTTAGGTGTAGGTGCTGGATTGCTGGCTGTAATAGTGCCACTTCCGTTGTGAGGTCATCTGCTAGCCAGTCGACCACATGCCGCATCTGGCTTGCTAGGTAGTATAATTCGAAGTTTGGGATTCTCTTACAGTATTAAATGTATGTTCCTGCTTGGGGGTGTGATATATGTCTAGGCCTAGGTATCTGAAGGTATCTGCTTTCCACAGGAGGGTCAGTGTTGGTAGCCTCGTCCTTTCAACTGAAGCCTGTTTGGCTAGGGGGAATAGGCAGGATGTGTGCTTATTAATTGTAATTCCTGTTAATTCGCTAAAGTTGTCTAGTACTTCTAGTATGTGCTGGAGGTTGTCCTCAGGATTGTGTAGGTACAGCAGTGTGTCATCCGCGTACATAGATACCACATGTCACTGCACATTTATCCTGATTCCCGGCTCTTGATATTCTTCCCTAAGGAAGGCTGTTATTGGTTCCATTCCTATGATGTAGAGCATAGGGGCTAGTGGGCATCCCTGTCTGGTACCGTTCTGCAATTCCCATCTCTCAGAGTAGATGCCTCCCGTTTTAACTCTCACCGTCGGTTTGGCGTGGATCAGTTTGATCCACTGTCTATACCTTGGCCCAGCCCTAGTTTTATCATTGTCGTGTATAACCAGTCCCAGTGGACTGAATCGAATGCTTTAGTTGCATCAAATGAAGCCACTGCGCAATGCGCATCCCAATCTTTTGTGCTGGTGAAAAAGTGCAATCGTCGTATGGTCCCAGAGATGTTCCTGCCCGGTACGTATTTTGTTTGGTCGGGGTGTACGAGTTAGTTTGGTTATTACACACCTTAGTCTATTTGCCAATAGTGCCCTAAGAATCTTGTTGTCCGAATTCAGTGGGGACAGTGGCTTATATGAACCACAGTCCGTTGTTTATTTATTCGGTTTGGGTAGGGGTATTAATACGGCTTCTCTCGTACTATCTGGTAATGTCCCCGTTTCCATTGCCTCCGTGTATACTCTTATCAGGACCGGTGCTAAACTGTCTGCATATTCTCTGTAGAATTCTCTCTCTGCGTTTTCCCTGAGGTCAGCATTATAATTGTGTACAGCACCTCCTCTGTCGTTATAGGATCTTCTAGCATCTGCGCTTTCTCTGGCTCCAGTTGCGGTAACGTTATGAGGTCTAATGCTTCTTGTAGTTTGTTGCACCTCCCTGCCTTCTCCATACAGCACCATGTAATATTCGTAGAACGTGTTATTCACCTCCCATTGTGCATTGGACTGTGTACCCTCTTTATTCTGCCCTGAGTATATTGGTATTATCTTCTTTTCATTCTTACAGAGCCAAGCTAAAAGTTTGCCTGGTTTTTCCCCCTCTCTGTGTGTTTTCTCCAGGTGCTTCGCATAACTGAATTTACCCAGCCTATCCCATTGTGTTATACATTCCTATTTTAGTCTAGTTTCCTCTCCCCAGTTCCCCCCGCCAGCACCGTTTCTTTTTTCAACGTCTGCCACTTCTAATTCGATCTTGTGCAGCTCTGCGGTGATGGTTTTATGCACTCTGCCTGTTTGGGCTATCATCTCCCCCTACTCACCACTTTAAATGCTTCCCATACCGTTCCTATTGACCTGACACTGCCCTCATTAATCTTGAACAACTCCGCTGTGTGCTTCCTCATATGCTCTCTAAATGCTGTGTCCGGCAGGGTTTCACTGCGTAGCCTCCAGTTCGGTATGGCCGGTCTCGGCATCCCCACTACCCACTTGAGTATTAATGGGGCATGGTCCGACGACACCCTGTCTTTGTATTTTGCTTCCTCAAATTCTATCACATGCTCCTCTCCCATGAATAGATAGTCTAGCCTTGTGTGCACCTTGTGTGGGGCTGAGTGGTGCAAACAATCTCTCCCTAAGGGGCGACGTGTCCTCCAGAAGTCTACCAGGCTAAAGGACTGTAGGAGGTTGTTTAGGACTTTTGCTGGTGGCGGGGGCCTTCTGAACTTGTCGTCAAACCTGTCTAATTGGGGTTGAGTGTGCAATTGAAGTCCCCCCACACTAACACCACGTTTCTGTACGGATCTAATCTTGCATAGAGTGAGTGAAAGAAGGTCGTAGCATCGTGGTTCAGCGGGTAGGTATTCACAATACTTATTTCTCTGTTTTCTAGGGTGCCGTGTATCAGTGCCATCCTGCCCTCATCGTCGATCTTGGTGTGTAGTATCTTCAGCGGGACTGTGGGGGCCACCCACATGAGGATGCCTCTAGAGTAGGCAGAGTATGTGGATCCCACTATCACTACGTCCCATTGTTGTGCTAACTTGTCATGTCTGGTTTTGTTGAGGTTTGTCTCTTGCAATAAGGTAATTCCTATAATGTTCCTGCACATATATGATATTGTTCTGTGTCTTTTCACATAGTTATTGAGGCCCCGGATATTCTAAGTCATTATTTTAATGCTCCACGACATGGTACCAGTGTCTAGGTGTTCCCAATTGATGCCACCATTTAGGCTTTTGAACCTAGAGGTGATGCTGCACTTTGCTGCCTCCCTACGGTATGTGCTATCTGGCATCTTGTCTTCTCCTCAAAATAACCACCCTCCACCCACCCCCACTGCCCTGCCCCAACCCCATCTTCAACCGCCCAGCTATGCTATGCATGCTCGGGCACTCCCGCTTCCCCTCCCTCCCTGCCTGGTAGTTCAACCAGGTGTTTGGTGCCCAACGGGTGGGTACTTGCAACGTACCCTCATTAATATGTATGGGGAAAGTATGGCACCCCTGTTTCCAGTGTCACCCTACCCTTAAAGACTGTGTTTGCACAACATCTCCCCTGCACCCGGGCTACTATTCAGTGACGGCACAGCCTCTGGAGTCATCTAGCGTAACTCCGAGTGACATCCGTTGGCTAGCAGCCCACAGTACTTTCATGCATACTTGTTCCCCTGTGTCACTGGGCCTCCATGGCAGGCCCCCGACGGGGCATGCTTCTGCCTGGGCCTTGTGTCATTCATCGCTTGTTGTAGGCACTTTCACGCTGTCTAACTAATCTTGTGCTACTTCCGGGTTGTCGAAAAACAATGCGCGTCCGTTGTGTAGTATCTTCAGTCTAACTGGGTAGATTACCATGTATTTCATCCCAGCCTTCCTCAGCCTTTCTTTCATTGCGATAAACTGAGCTCTGCGTTTCTGTACCTGCAAGGTATAGTTAGAGTGTAATGCCAGCCTGGCTGAGGCTCTTTGTATGGACCTGTCTTGAAAATGCCAGGATCTTCTCTCTGTGCTTACAATTTAGGATTTTGGCGATGATGGCCCTTGGGGGTGCACCCGGTGGCGGTTTCCTAATTAAAGACTGTTGTGCGTGCTCCACTTTGAATCCTTGCATAAGGTTCCATACTCCCAGTTCCTGTAGGAGTAGGTTCTCCACATAGTTAGTGGGGTCGGTGCCCTCCATTTCTTCAGGCAATCCTAAGATCCTGATGTTGTTCCGTCTTGCCCGCCCTTCTGCATCCTAGGCCCTGCCCTCGAGAAGGTAAACTTTTTTGCTGCAGTATTTTAACATCTGTGGATGTCTGGAAGACTGCTTTAGTGTTAGCTTCATCCTGTGTTTCAAGCTGTCCTGTACGTGCAGCAAGCTCTCATACATCTTGGTGCAGCAGGCCGACATCCACCATTAATGCATCTATTTTTCCTTCCAGAGCTCTCTTCAGTGCAGCAATGGCGGCCAGCATCTGTCGGTCTCTGCTGTCCAGCATCTGCGCCTTGGCGTCTTCCGGTGCTGATGTTGTTCCTCTTTTAGGGCTGTCCTGTCCTTTGGCGAATGCCTCCATGGTGGTCTGTTTCCCTTTTGTCTTCCTGCTTATTGACGCCATTTGCCGTGCAGGCTGTTTGTCTCCATGCAACGTGGTTGCTTCCTGACTGCTTGAGCACTCCGATTTCGGCACTTTAGTTTGCTGCTGTACTCACTCCTGTGGTTGCGTCACTCTGGCCGCTATTCAGCATGTGGCTCCCCCCCACTGATGTCCCGCCCTTAGTAGGTGCAAGTATGGTAGAGGTGCTCAGCTTGGCCTCAGCTTGCCCGTGTATCCACTCCGTATTTGATCTTCAGTTATGCTAGGCCCACGCAGCTTTGGGTTGGTTCCCACTAGGGGGCTGTTGATCTTCCCACTGTGCCAGACTTCCATTTGGGCCATATTATGGCCCCGGCTGACTTAAACATACACTTCTTGTGTTGTTCTCTTGTTCTGTGGCAGGCTAAAACTCGCAGCGTGGCTCTTACTGATCGCTTGGGGCCTGATGGGGTTCCGTTTCCCTTCCCTCGTGAGCAGGTACTCGAACATGCAACCTTGTGTTCCGGCCACCTTTTGCGCTGGGGTTTGGTGCACGCACTTGAGCGTTCTTGGGGGGGTTGCCCCTTAGCAACCTTATAGTGGATGTGCTTCATCCTCCCTCACTTATGCATACACCTCGCCACAAAGCACGCTCGCTTGTACCCCAGGGCCTCTTGGGTCTTTGCGCTTGTCATACCTGTTCACAGCATACCATTGTGTAGCCGCGTTCTTCCGGGTACCTCCTGCTTGTGCTGCCGGACACTGGGCTCAAAACCCCCGGCCTCACAGTTGATCCTGCTGTATGCGCCAGGACTGCATGGCTCCGGTTTGTTGTCTTGGGGTCCCCCGGCCTCTTTGGGGTCCCCCGGCCTCTTTGTCGTCCCGCACATGCGCCTGGTTAACTGACTTCCGCTAATGTCTGCACGGGAGTGTTCACACCGGTGTGGCTCTCCCTCAGAAGCCATCTTGGCTGCCTCTGCGTTGATCCGCAACTCCAGTAATCTGTGTTGTTTCGTGTATTTTATGGGTACGAGAGTGTGGCTGAGTCATGCTCAAGCTGTTGTTCCCAACTTGGGTTCAGGATGGCTTTGCTTTCATGCCGTATACATTGGATCGTTGAAAGATTGGGCAGGAGCGCCAGTGAAATACGTCTCTACAGCATGGCTGTTAGCCACGCTGCCCTAGAATTGCCAAGCATACACCTTCCCCCAAACTCGAGAGACGAGTTTGTAGATTATGGACAAAGGGGCATAATTAATGTGTGACGTTCCTTTTCTGACATAGGACATTGAGTAAGGATGTGTCCGAGTGTTTCCAATTCCTCCTAGCCCCAGACACAACCGGCATCTTCTTTAACTCCTCTGCATATTCATTCTAGCCCCTATAATTGACAGGAAAGTTGGAGCTGATAAAGCCTAGCTAACATAATAAATTGTCTAATCTACAAGCCAAGACACTTATGCAAATACGGCTGCGGTTTGCTCAGCACATATATTAAGGAAACACTGAGCGGTACCCCTGAAGCAGTCCTAAATTGGCATAAACGTCCCACTTAGTCGCCTTTTTTACCAAGTTGTGCCAGCAAAACAAACATGTCCAGATCGCAATCAAAGGACCAATTAATTGTATCTACAAAAGCAAGACAAAGCATTCTAAAGCTATTCAGTTTACTGCTAACACCTTCACCTAATTTCTGGCCCAAAAAAGGGTTCCATGTGTTAATATCCCCGCAAAAATATTGCGGCTATATTCAGCCATGGACCGTGCGAGGGACTCCCCCGCAACCTCCGTTCCCACAAATGATCCCCCCCTAAAAATATAGCCTATGGCGAGACAAATGACCATATGTATGGCGATATTTTTGGTGGGGATAATATGTAGGGATACCCAAAAGAGCACACACAGGATTAGCAGCCTGCTTCATTATTTTTAACCACATGACAACTTTTCTGATGCATAGTATCCATTGCAGTACGAGCCAATTCTAGCCTAATGGAACAAAAGGGGCACAATTGGGAATACCAAGGATATGTCTTAAAGTCGTGCTCTCTAATTCTTTTAGCCACTTACTATCAGGGTTATCTCATGCCTCTAGACCATATAGTATCATAGGGCCAATACTTGGTTTATAGATAGTAATTAGGTCGCTGGTATTGTAACAATGATGAAATCGTGTTAACCGCATATTACACCCCAATTTTCTCAGAAGCTTTAATTCAATGAAGTCCCTTAATTATTTGTCAGATTTTGTACTTCAAATGAATGAACCCAGGTCGACATAAGAAGTGCTCAGTTCAGTATCACTACTGTTCATCTTAAGTACTGTGATGGGAGAGCTATATTTGCAGCCACTGCTCCAGATGAGATTTGGAAGTGGGAGTATGTAACTCCCTATTTTTTTTTTAAAGCTGAGAGTAAAATTATTTTTAGGGAGTTCACATGTAATTCGAATTCCCAATAAGAGTATTTTATAAGTGGGACAAAATATGTTTTAATTAGGATAATTTGTGTTGTAATAATTATTTCTTCGCACCTAGTTATTCTTGCTTATTTAAAAAAAAAAACAGGTTTACTTCTTCTGATCAGGCAGTTATAAGAGTAGTTTCTTCCTTTGGTACTAATGAGCATTACTGGTCCAAACATATACATGGGACTGTGTGGATGAAAGTAGGGGCACAACGTCTGTTTCCTATTTTTTGTTGGGAGTATTTTTACTCCCCATTTTTGCATATTTGTAGTGAATAACAGTGACCGATACACCCCTTATCTGTAGAGCTGTTTGCAGCCAAAGTACACCATACAGGTTTTGTTAAAGATTTATGGTTGGATCATTGTCTTCTGAGTACTTTATTTAGTCCATCACTGCCCTTCCTAAGCCAACTGGTGTATGGCCGATTATAATCAAGTCGTCAGCATAGGACAGATGGTCGTTGCCCCACTTGGGTGGGAAATTGCTACATCCACTGAGGGCTTCAAGGAGGTCTGCCATATAGAGGTTAAAAAGTGGGGGAGGGGGCAGGCACCTCCCCCTCCCGCTTTAACCCTCTATTTGTACTTATTAGCCTTGTAAATTGGCCCATACCATTTATTTGCACAGCTGTATCAGAACAGAGTTGAAGAAGCATATTAAGAAGCCCGCTATTAATGCCTGATTTCTGAATCAAAAGCATGGCAAACATAGTGGCAGTCCTGCTCCACCCATAGCGCGATCAGCCAATGTGCGCAAGATAAGCACATTCTGAGTAGTCGCGCATTGGCTGAGAAAGTCGGTTTGCATTACATGTAGCACTTCCTGTTTTTGTAATATAGAGCACTTGGGCGTAAGCACTTTATAAATAATTAAGCCACGCTCTCCATCTCCTATAGCACCAGTCAGATGACCCAAGTCCTGAAAACCTGTCTCTTAGGGGCATTCAATAGTCTCAAAGAGAACCTTTTAACTCTATTCCTCTGGACTAGAACAGCTTGCTTCTACTACCTACTGGTTGGGAGATGAAGAGTAGCTTGGTTCTGGCACGGATTGACAAATGTTGGTCTGCCAACAAAGCTCTGGGAGGTATCGCAGCTAGGTGGCACAAATAGGCCTAGCATCTGTAAAAGGCAGGAGCAATCTAGATTTGTACCACAACCAAAGGTAGGGTCATGACTGTATATCCCTCAAAACCAACAATCTCAGATTTCTCAGAACTCCGAACTCTTGGGTAATGCAGTGTTCCAAGGTAACTCTCAGCACTGCACCCCAATCTGTCATTCCTTGATCCTTTCTGCTCACAACATTTCCTTGAGATTGAAAAAACAACACTGGACACATTTGTTTAATACCATCTTCTTATTGCACCATAAACATGCATGCAGCCAGCAAGTCCAACCTTTTAAATGAGGTATTAGATGGGTAGGAAGATTTCCATTCAAAGGTTCCTTTAAAAATAATCTAACCAAAGAATGCAAAGCACATTTAACCTTAAAAAAAAAAACTATCTTAACAAATAGTGGAAAGCACATTTAAAAAAAACATTAGCTATAAATTACATATTTGAAAGGAATTCTGAAAATAGAACCCATGAAATAATGTAATACTCCACCGTATGCCACAATACCTGAGAGCATTAGCATCAAATGCGCTTATGAGCCATGAAGAAGGACCAATAGACAAACAAAACAGAAATGTAGTACAACACTTTCATTGATCAACACAACGGTGTAGGTGGGATGAATTGCCAACATGCCTTAGGGTTTTATCTACACTCGAAAAGAAAAACTATTCACAAATTTTCAGGATAAGTAACTCAAATGGTGATTAAAAATGGAGGGGGTAGAAACATATCTAGGGACAACTGGTCCTTCCAAGAGTCCCTAGTCGAATACCCATTCCTTCGGATATAGGGCCCATTCGCATTCTGGCTCCAAGATCATAGTTCAAGGTCACAGCACCGAGCTTGATTTCTGTCTTCCGAGTACCAGGGTTACATCTTTTCTTCTCAGTTCCAAGGTTATAGCACCCAAATCGATTCTCGTCACCACCGTTCCAGGCATAAAGCACCCAGCATGCTTGTTGGCTTCGCCTACCAGCAAATAGTTATTTCCCTTTTGCTTTAGGTTATCATCATGTGTGGCATTCTCCTAATTAATTAATCTTTTAGTTCCTGGTAACAGGCTTTACATGTCAAGGGTACTTCCCTGCTTGTAATCCTCTCTGGTCTCGTCGTCTGTCTCCTTGTATTAAACTGCGATCTTGGAACTGCTGTTTCCTCGTGTGTTTTGCCTCACTCATAGTGTGCTTTTGTGCTCAGTCTTTTATCCGTGTGGGGAAGTGTGATGGAAGTCAGGTGTGTGTAATGATCCGTAATTGCCTGACTTTGCCTTAACATAGTGTTGGGACATGTCAGGTATACGGCTCCGGTGTTAGTCCATTGTCGCTCATGGTGAACTGTCCGTGAGAAAGTGTTTGTGTCGGGAAAGGGGGAGTGGGGTTGAGTTCCTAGGTATCCTACCTGGTAGGATGGGAGAAATGTGTTCCAAGGAAGTGGGATACCGCGTCTCAACCTCTGGTGTCCGACTACCACTCCCCAAAGACCCCTCATCAAGGTGATCCTCCTGCACTGGTCCACCCCCAGGAACTGGATCCAAAAGCAATGGCTGTGTTCTGACCCGCTGTGTGACAGATGCCTGGGGACTAGCGGGTGAGACACCTCTCATATACCCTTCCCCTATGCGATGTAGCCTAGCCGCATCTGTTTCACAGGGGAACCCAAGAGAGGAAATCCATGTTCCCTTGGTCTTTACCTTTTCGGTGCTCCACAGTGAAACAGTAGGGTTGCAGGTTTAAGAACCATCACATGACTCAAGGGTTACAGTCTTTTAGTTGGATAATCCAAACTAGTGGACAATGGTCCGTGATAAGTGTGAACTTTCTTCCTAGGAGATAGTATCTGAAATGGATAATGGCCCACTTGATGGCAAGGGCCTCTAATTCAAGCACAGAGTAATTTATTTTCACGTGGGAAAAGTTTGCGGCTCAAACAACTTGTTCAGTCGTATGGGTGCAGTCAGCAATCCATTAATAAGTAATTGTGCAGACGGTTTGACATAGTTGGACATAATGTGGCACATTATGTGTCCGAAATTAAATGTATGCAGCAGTTCCTTCAGAAACCTCCACTTCACCCTGTCAAACACTTTTTCGGCATTGAGTGCCAACAGGAGGGAGCATGCTGTATTTCAGATTTATGGTATCCAGTTAATATGTCGAAATCGTTTTTTCGAATGCCATTTAGTGGGAAAAGAAATTGCCCAAAAAAAAAATGTCGAATTTTTTTTTGTTATATGTTTTTTGGGTTTTTTTGTTAGTAAAAAAAGTGTAAATAAAAAAAACAGGGGGTTGGAGTGGAACCCCCCCCCCATTAAAAAAAAAAAAAAAAAAAAAACTTTTTTCCCCGGCATTTTGGCTTCGACAAAATAGCATTAAAAAAATGACATTCAATATACTCACTATAAACCCAGATTTATATACTAAACGGAGGACCCTTCTAATAGGTACTAAGTGAAAAGACCTTTTAAAAAAAAAAAAGATCGATTTAGAAAGACTACTCTGTGACTGGAGAGAGCGGTCTTTCTAAATCGGACTGTCATGCCCCGTCCACACACTAGTGTGCGCAGGGGCTGAAAGGCACGTCAGTAACAGGATGAACAGCAGCAGCAGCACAGGTTAGTTTGTGTGTGTGTGTTTATTTGTGCATGTGTGCGTGTGTTTGTATGCGTATGTATGGAGAGAATGCGTGTTTAGATGTGGGAAGGGGGTGGGGAAAAGGAGGATTCGGGAGGGGTTAAACCCCCTGATTAACGAGAGAATGAGTGGGAGAGGGTGGGGGTGGGGGAAGGATGGGGGTTCTATGTAATACTGCATTTTAAAGTCTACACAAAACGGCCACAAAAGAAATCAGTCTTTTTTGTGTCAGGCTTCAAAATGCGGGATTATGACATAGAACCCACCTAAAATTGTCTACCGTACCCCTACCTCAGATGAAATCTGATTGGTCTGGGTCTATAGGAGCAGGCATTATTTTTTTCAGCCTGAAGGTGAGGACCTTGGTAAATAACTTGTAGTTCAAGTTCAAAATGGCAATGGGCCTGAAGGAGGAGCACTGTTTATGATCTTTCCCTGGTTTGTAAATTAAGACCACTTGGGCTTCTTTCACTTAATATGGCAGATTCCCCCTGCCCCCTCCTAATAGAGTTGAAAACATCCACCAAGGGCTTTGTCAGCAACTGTCTAAATGACCTGTGAAAAAAGCTTTGAAACCACCCGGTCCCAGAGCTTTGTTGATGTTAAGTGTTTTTATAGCTTGAAGAATCTCTTGGGGCTCTATTGGGGCTTCCAAGAGATCTCTGTTAATTTGGGATATTCGTTTCAATTCTACTCCATTCAAGTAGGAAATTTGGTCTTCTATGCTTGATGTATAGAGTTTATTATAAAATTCGTTAAATATTTCCCTTTTTCCGGTCCTCATCCCCTGATTCCCTGCTTTGGGTATCCCGTACTAAAAGTATAAAAGGAGTGGCTTGTTTGCTGCCTAAAGAGGTGAGCACATTGCACATTGCCTTGCTCAAAAGAATCTATGTCGCAGCCTCAGCGTGGTTCGTTCTGCCTTTCGACCTTTGTACTGTTTTTAAATGTATTAATGCTGTGGGTCCCCCTTATCCTTTCTCCTTGTTTCTGTGTACTCTTCTGCTCAGTCTTTACATTATTCTTCTCTACTTTTATTAGCCGTCAACCATCTGGGATAGCTATGCCAGAAGGATTTCACATTTTTCTTTGGGGCTCTGGCTCTCCTCCTCTGACTATTTTTGCTAATTGCCTTTTTTTTCCAGTTTCCTTTCCCTCTATTCTTGACAGGCTCTCCTATTCTGCATATTTTCACATTGCTTCCTTTGTACTATTTTTAAAAGCGTTAATGATGTGGGTCTCCCTTATCCGCTCTCTCTTGTGTCCATTTACCCTTCATCTCATGCCTTACGCTATTTCCCTCTACTTTTTATTAGCTGTCACCCATTTGGGATAGCTATGACAGCAGGATTTGAGATTTTTCTTTGGGGCTTTGGCTCTCCTCCAGCTCTCTCCAAAGGTCTTGTTCGCTCGTGTCTGGCTCTGTCCCCATGTCTGGCTTGCTCCCAGGACTAGGGATTTCTTCTGCGTGCATTAGTCTCTCTCACTCTGGGTCTCGTTTGCTTCTTGGGTCTGGCTCTCTCTCCTGGAGCCTGGCTCTTCCATGGAGTCAGTCACTCTCATTCTCTCTTAGTTCTCTTATTCTGAAAGGGCTAGGGCACTCTTCGCAATATATTGGGATTATGGTGCATTGGTCTCTGCAGTCTCTCCAAACCCCTGTTCCCTATGAGTCTTCTCCACTCTCCTGGTCTTCACAATGGCTTTGGTCCCACATCTCTCCAACTTATATTTCCATTCTCCTAAACCAAATAAACACTGTATTTTCTAATGCATGGGCCATGTATTTACTCCCTGATTGGGCGGGGTAGTGAAATTGTTCCATGGAGTGATCCGATTGGGAGTGAGGCTCTATAGTTAAGAACTCAGACGGGAGGGCTTTAAACAACCTGGTGGCTATTTTGAATTCATGCCATGTGCTCATGGTGTTTGTTTGCTGAGCAGCCTGTTTCCCCTGATCCACCTTCTCTGCAGTTAACCATTTTTAAGCCTGGGGAATTACAGAGGCACGCTTGCTTCACTTTTCCTGTGGATTTAGGACCATCCCAGTGCTTTTTATAAGAAAGCCCCACTGATGAATGAGCAGGGGTACGGTTTCCACTGTACTGTTTTGGCTGAATGAGGAGAACGTTGTATTTGTGTGTGATGGAAGGGTTGGGTATTTTTTGCTTGCCAGTTCCATTGAAAGCAATAGAAATGGCCCCAAGAGGTGATGTCCCTGAAGCCTAACTGGGTAGTCCTGATAATGTATCAGAAACCCCATGATATAACCTTCCTACTCAACAAATGATCTATAGGCTGGGCAGAGTTCACTTCCGTCATTAGGGCACAAGATAATTTGAGGAGTGTGGAGAGGCTATGTTAAATCCCCCCCATGTACATTCTCCGGGTAGCTCCTTGCATAGCTTTTGTCCATCTCTGGTCTCCAGGGCCCCCCTCTTGTTCCCAAAGAGAGATGGTAACACAATGCAATTGTATCACTTATTAGAAAGTCTTGTTGTACAGAAGATAAATGTTTATACCACAGGAGAAATAGTACCTAAAATAACTGCGCCAAAGTGTTAACATTGACTATCAAACTCTATGCCATGCCAAATAACACACATTGGGCAAAAAAAGCAATGGTTTGTTATTGATAGGATTTAGCGTTACTGTCGTGTATAATTTCTAGCATGCTTCTCTGCAAATGGTGCGTCCTTGCAGTACTGATCTTGGATCTCCAGAGGACCATAGCCCAACATGGTAGAGCACATGGCATTTCATATGTACCTTGCAGACTGATCTGCATGTCAACAATCACATGCTTACACAGATAGCAACAGAAAATTACAAGATCAATAGCCTCACAGAGCAAGCCAATGGCTGTCTATCCATTAATCATGGTATGCAGGCAGACTAGTGCCAGAGTAGGCAGTGTCTATGGTTGGTATTAGGTCAAGAGACCTTTTGTTAAAGGCTGATTCTTTAATAACGATTTAGAAAGACCGCTCTGTGCAGTCACGGAGCAGTCTTTCTAAATTGAACTGTCATACCAGGACCCGGAAGCGCCATTGGCGGAGACAAGGTAAGTGTGCGTTGGTGTTGTATGTTTGTGTATGTTGGGGGTCTGGGGGGAGTGGTGGATGGGGAAGGAGGCGGCGGACGGGGTTGAGGGATTGAGGTTCGGGGGATTTAGAATTCTTTACACCTGGCAGGCAGGAGTGTAGGGGTCGTGAGGGAATTGGCCTTTTTTCGCTTTTTGTAGGCTGTCAAAATCGGCTGGAAAAGAAAAGAAATCGGTCTTTTGGTTGTGCAACCTACAAAAAATGAATTATGACATAGAACCCTATGGTTGCATACTAGTATATGGGTACATTGTGTCAGATTACTATTCACAAATGCATGTGCAGACAATTAGATGCAAGACCACGTTGTATGTGGTGTCAGATTATGGTTTGTATGAGAGTTACGGAGGGTGGTAGGAAGACCCCTGGCCAGTTAAATATAGTAGGGCCTGTGCATCTGTGGATATTTGGCAGTATTGCATAACCAAATGCATTTCATATATACACCACAGAAAACATTATTTAATAGCACCACAGTATTTACAGCATTTGACAGTATTGTAGAACTAATCCAATTTCGTACTTCTATTATACATCCATTCGCATTTAGAGAAAATTTGGTGTAGGTTTACCCAAGACATTGGCCAGATGTTGCCTGATTGCACAACATTACAACACTATCGTGATTGAACCCTTAGCCGATACTGCCTATATTGTACTGACTTGGTCGAGCCGAATGTGGTTTGCCTCATCCACAGCTAATTCCACATTTTTGTGAAGCTGGTTTTCATAACTCATCTGTGGCAAGTGGGACCTCACTGTGGAAGACTCCCCCTTAGGGAACAAGGACTGCCGCTCATGCGAGAAACTATCTACACCAACTAACGTAATTGCATACATGGCACTACCTAATAAGCCTAAGAATGTTTCATACTTCTCTTGGCTGAAGGCAATGCAACAATAAACCCAATGGCACGAGAAAGGAATATGTCTCTTTAAGCGAGACGCATAATTAACTGTGCCAAGGAGGAAGACGAGTGAGGAGTCTGATGCGCAGAGGTAGCCCGTGACATCATTACGCCAACAAGAGGTGGAGTGCAAGCTAGAAGCGGAGCCAGGAACTGGTGGAGTGAGAGAGAGTGTGAGGATGAGACGCCAGAGAACAAGCGTGTGCAGATGCAGGAAGGGGTCAACTGAGAGACGCAAACAACCCAGTGATCGCGTGACCACGAGCTGGATGTGGTGGGCAGGACACCCCACGAACAACGCAGATACCACCCGTGAAGGAAGCAAGGCTTGCTTCCAACCAGCAGTACCAGTGCGGAGCAGGAGTCCAACACTGACACGAGAACGTGACAGTAAGAAGGAGAGAGAGAGAGAGAGAAAGAGAGAGAGAGAGAAAACAGCCCCAAGTGACAGCCAAGCCCAGCCACCAGTCCATACCAAGAGGTAACTGGGAGGCCAGCGGGATATCTCTATCACTCTGAGCAAACTTGTCCCAGTCACAGCAACGAGAAAGCAGAGCTAAAGTTATGTGATGGGGGTTTGAGACAAATATAGAGTGACCGAGAGAGAGAGAAAGGACTTATTATATGAAGCTGGCACCTCATCCCAATGCAAGGACGAATTATCAAATGAAGGACGAAGGCAAGTAAGAGGTGGAAAGCCAAGAAAAGAAAGGCTGAGTTCACACAAGTGTTGTATGACCAATAAGTAACGAGATACTCAACCCAGAGGTGAAAAGCCTAGAAGAGAGGCGCTTAATACGGCTGGGATATAACCAGTCAGATCAGACATTATACTGAGAACTGATACTAGAAGCTTAGAAAGAGGCAGAGGAAACCCCTGATTAAGTAATCCTGAAGGAAGGCCTGGGAAGAAACTACAAATAATAAGAATTTTAAGGAAGGTCGTCTTCAAGGACATTATAAAAAGGAGACTACAGAAAGCATAAGAAAGCAAAGTGTTCTTGAGGAGCCACAAGAGTTAATCTTGTTCTACCAAGGGGGTACATAATTCAAGGAAATATTGAATGAACTGGAGGAGAGATCAGCCGAAGGCAAATAATTCCCTTGGTCTGATTATTTATTTATTAAAAATTCTTATAACTTTGTGCCACACACCCGAAGGCCTTAGGGCGCACACAAGAAAACAAATACAGACAGACAACCAAGAAAGAGAGCATTGGAGAGGTGCGAGTAGGAGAATACAGGGCAGAAATCAGAGTCAGGTATGCAGGCAATCATACTGAAGACCACAGGTCTCTAACTAGGCATAAGATTGAACATGAGTGTCTTCAGCTCCTTTTTAAACGTTTTAAGTTAGTTAACATTAGTGACAGGGCCAGATAGGACAGTTTGGATGGAGGACATATTTTCCTTTGAACTTTATGACAAACGACAAGCACCTTTAGTTTCTTTAGATAGTGTACTCACTTTTGTGATAGGGAAAGTTAGGCCTACTACTTATAATTTGCATTAAAAGAAATTGATTGTGTCTTCTGAGTGTCTGGCTTCTTCTTCTGACTCACCACAGAGCATAGTTCAGCGTGTATTGAAGTCGAGCCATTGATCTTGGTAGGGTCGTTCGGTGAGAGTTGATTGTTAAGTGCAAACGAGGTTTAGTAAAAGCCCTGTTGAGGAAGAGTTTGCTTATAATACTGCCTGCCAAATCAGAGTGCCACTTCATAAACTGGCAGAGAGGGGTATTCTCCTTCAAGGAAGAGTTAAGACATTTAGCAACCAAGAGTGCATTTAAAAGCATAGTAAGCCAGTAAAGTCGGAAGAACAGTAACGGGTGTCCTGCTCGACTCCCAACTTCTAGTTGGTTTTACCTGGTCGTCAGTGTTTGACAGCGTTGAATGGTCGACTATTAAAACTGGCCGACAGGTATGCAAAGATGCAAGGTTATGTGGGGGCATGGGTTGGAGGGGGTGGTGAGAGTCCAGGGTAACAGCAAGGGGGTTTACCAGGTCAGGGTGGCTGTATGATGGGGCGCAGAACCATGGGTTCGGGGGGAGGAGAGTCCCAAAGATGCAAGATGATTTGGGGGATCAGAGTGGGGGTGTGGGAGAGGTCAAAGAGAAGGGGTTTGGTGAAGGGAGTTAGCAGCAATTTGGTAGGGAGCACTGAAAGGTTTCTTTTGGGGGGCAACACCAGATAAGACTAGTACATTGAGGGTAGTGGGGGAGAGATGATATGACCGAGAGGGGAGTAATGAAGGGTATGAGGTCTGACGGGCAGTTGCATATGTCGACCACCAGGGGTCAAACATAACACAACTGTTCATTGGATTTAGAAGGTGACGTTGACATTTAGGGGAGGAACAGTTTGCGTCAAGCAAAAGACCTGAGGAAAGACCACTTACAATCAGTAGAACTTGAACATATTTAAAGAATGAACACATAGCTTAGAGGTTCTCCACCAAAGAAAACTTGGAAGGTTGTGGTAATGAATAGTGATAGTAGTAGGGATAACTTCTCCCATAGGACAGAATAAGCAACCAGGACAACACTGAGCCGGAACAACTAGTAAGGACATTTGTGAGATAGTACTGATAGTAATGACCCACATCATGAAGAATATGAAATATCAAACCACACTATAGGGTTTGCATACCATCAGCAGCTTCCATTACGCCCCGTTGGTGCTTCATTGCCTATTTTCATAATTCCAGTTACAGACATGCCAACATGCCCCATTCCATTTGGAAGGTAGTAGTCAAGCACTGTTTTTTCCTTTGCATTATGGGACTCTGAATTCTCCATAATAAATCTAGCACTATGAGATTACCAACCCCACTGGTAGTTGGTGCCCCACAATGGAGGTAGATGACCACCCCGCGACGTCACCAGCCCCCCTTGCACTACATGGATCTCCTCCGAGCACTGGCAATACAGTCATCAGCAGTAGGTAGGAGGAGCAGTTGCAGAACTAAGCTTAATTATCTGAATTCTTATAAATATTGATCATCTCTTCAGTCAGGATTTCGGGTGGTTAAACTACAGAAACCATCTTCTTTCTGTTTCAGACTTTATTTTGCATTCTCAACACCATAAGCACTCATCCCTTCTTTTTCTTTTAGATGTACCTGCCGCGTTTGAAACTGTTGTTCAACCTAGTTGATTTCAATCCATCTCTACATCTCATAATGTAATATCCTGATTTTCTTCTTATTAAATTTATAATTTCTTCCAAGTTTCCAAAAAAGATGTATTCTAATCTTTTTAATCCCTTCCCTATGGTGTTACTGTGTTGGAATGCCATTTGTGAGGATGAAATAACCTTACCTGATTTTCTAGCAATAAAATGATGCTGGTAATTTTGCTTCTGAAAGTGATATCTGCTAATCAGACTCCACATTCATAATGTTCCATGCCAAAAATCATAATGCACACACGTACCTTGTTGTGAACATCTCCTGACATCCCCAGCAGCTGCCCTGCAGTGGCAACAGGGCAGGTTCAAAGGTCACATGTCCATTCCCCAAACACAGCAGCTGGAACCCAAAGTTCAAACATGCAAAGCTGTCTTTCTAACCGTATGCACCTGTTCCTGCAGACAAGACATCAGAAGGCAAAGGACACTTGTTACAGCAGCCAAGATTGGACCCTTAACAAATTTGTTGTGGACCAATCCATTCTAACAGTTTGCCTTTATGAGGACAGCACACACTCATTAATTGGTTCATCTTTGGAAGGCTTTTGGAGAAGTATTCACCTGGAACTCTGTTGGGGTACAGTCTGCTTCAAAGCCTTAGCAGTGAAGACAGAGAGAGCCAAGGAAGAGACAATCCCTTCTCTCTTACATCCCAGAGGCCTATTTGGAAGGAGGAGCTGGCTTGAGTAGGCCTACAACAACTGAGACAATTACACCCCGAGTCTGCTCACTGGAACCGACAGAATCCTGCATGTAATCTCTACAAACCGTCCCAATTGAGAAGGACTGAAGAAATTACGTCCAAGTCAATGAACAGCCAAGAAAGCTGCCCAAAGCCTGTTGACTGCCTCGGTTATGCACGACTTATTTTGAGCTGGTACAAGATCTATGGTGCTGCCTTTAGCACTCCATGAACTTAAACTCTGCATATCTGCTCTTTGAGCTGTCTCTGCAACAGCTAGATCCATTGGAGCACATCATTCTTACATATAATCTGGAATGTTTGTCACTTTCAATGGTTTAATATTAAGTAAATGTGCCATTTATTTAAATTTCAGCTACTAAATTGCTTATTCTAACGTGAGTGCTTTTATTATTACTATCACTATTTTACTATTCAAATATTCTTGCTCTCTTTATTTTGCTCTTCCTAAATGTTCACCATTACCTTTCGTTGTATCCTACTCACTTCGGTTCATACTGTGTTTTTAATTTTATTTATTCATCATCTATATCATTGCATATTCCATCCCTTCAATGGTTGCCTATTTTGTCACGGTTTCAATTTCAAATGTTATGTATTGTCTTTAAATGCACATATGCTTTAATACCAATGTACTGTTCTGATCCCATTTGACTGTAAACCCCTCCTCGTCAGTTATGGTCTTCTTAACAAATGTTACCAGCACCTTGTACTCCTTGCTCTTCATCACATGTTCATACTTTTCAATTGCTCGCTCCTAAATTATGAAATTCTCTCCCATTGAAAGTTACATCTTTGTTCTTCCTTGGCACATTTTTTAAAATGCTTGTGGGAATATTTACTTATAGTGGCATTTCCACCAATTATGGTTTCCATATTTATTCATGTTAGTAAAATTGTTCTTCATACTTGCATTTACACTGTACGTTTACTTTTGCAAAGTGTTTTAGAGAGATGTGCTATATAATAAAGTAAATAAATATATAGAAATGGCCCATTTGCTAGTGCTGCCAACTATAGGACGAGGGCAAGGGAAAGTGGTAGGAGGGCCTGGTGTCAGAGTGTGGTTTTTCTTTGCCCCTGCCAGGGATGTCATTTAAAGGTTATGGATAACAGTTACTACTTGTGGTGACTGCAATGCTAGCCTTGGCAATACCCTTATAAATGGTTCAACAACTGCAGGAGAAGTGTCAAAGTGACCTCAAAGTAAAGAGGGCTCCCGAGAGCAGTTGCCACAACCAGTCTATCCTCACCCCCTCAGCAGGTTGCTGAGAACCTAGAAGAGCTACAATGGTTGGAAACTTCTACTCCCATCCTCACTGTGTCAGCAGTATGTTGCCGATGTGGTGGGACCGGGAAGAAGAAAGGCCGGAAAAAGGAGAAACAGCAGCAAAGGTCAACTAGCAAGGAGTGTCTTCTAAACTTGGAGATGTAGTCTTAGTTAAGTATGGGAAAGGTGTTTTGATGATTAACATCTGCATACGAAAAGCCATGCCTTACATTCTGAGAGCATGTGCACAGGGGAAAAGCACCAGTGGCAGTAAAAGTGACCCATACATTTGCTCAACTGTTTACCCGAGTCTTCCCAGGTGTATAGGGTCATGGTACTAGTTTCACTACTAATTATATTTTTTTTTGTTTTTTTATCGAATGAGCGTTTGAATAATTGCCCCTTGACTGCAAACTAGGCTAGCCCTTTTTCAAAGTATTGTTTATATTTAGGGGAGAACATTACCACATTCAAAATGAAATGCTGTAAAGAACAAGTTATGTACTTTACAGGTAACAATGGTTCCGATGGATACAATGTCTCCTCTGCACAGCCTGTATCTATGAAATCGTCAAGAGAACCTTTTAATCATGCTTGCACAGTGCCCACCCTGAAAGGCGGCATCAAAAGGCTGTCTTGTGAATTCTACCAGAAGCCATGATGCTCCAGGTATAATTGGTGCTGTCTTCCCCACATTCAACAGAACCATGGATACTTGGATATAGGTGGATCATTCTAAGAGGAATGACAGGAGAAGAGAGAATGACCAATAATCTGCAGACGAGACCTTGTATTCATCAGAAGTACGTTACTCATGATGCATGTAACTTGTTCTCCACATGGATAATATTTCCTCTGCAGATTACTTATCTGTTAAAGATTCTCCCAGCAATGCCTAACAATTTAAGGAGGGGCCTGGGACGCACCAAAACGAAATTAATGCAATCCACTCAACCAAAGATGTGTTGCAACACACATCTCCCAAATATAGCCTCTGCCCTAACATCCAAAGTCCAAACAGTTGTGCTTAGCAAATACATACAGAGTTGACAAAGTTGCTGCCCTACAGATTTACAGACACTGTAACCCACTCAGCAAATCAGCTGTAAATGAAAGGTTGATGGCTGAAAGGTTTTGAACAAATCATAACCTAGGGAACAGCTCTGGGAAACCATCCAGACGATTGTTTTTCAGCCTATATTACAGAAGGGAAAAGTCCATATGCAAAGCAGACCTGGTCCCGCCCCAAATGTGGCTGCCCAGCCCAAACTGCTGGGTCACATCCCTTCTGCTCAGACCAGCAAATCAGTTGTAGCTGCATAGACCCCTATGGAATGCACCAATATTCCCTCTGAAGATCTGTTTGGTTCCTAGAAGCCTTATGGGTGCAAGGGCAAAAGACAAAAACAATTGTCGGACCAATTGCTCATCTGACTTAGTGTTATAATGGTATTGGGCCCTTTTAAGGTCTAGTCTGTGTAATCTTTCCTCTGCTTTAGATGGATGGGGCAAATGAAGAAAAAAAAACGGACTCCTGAATTGACTGACTGATATTAAATTGGCTAACGACTTTAGGAAAAAAAGGCGTCTTCACACAAAACATCAGCAGGTCCTTTGTAAACATCATATTTGGCCTGTCAGAGGACAAAGCCTGCAACTCACTCGACTGGCAGAGATAATGTCCACTAGAAAGACTGTCTTCTGCATGAGGTACTTAAGCGCACAGCTATGAACTGGCTTGAAAGGTGGACCCATCAGTTGTCCCAGTGCTAAATTCATGACCAAATATACATGTGGCAGGTGTTTCTGCTCTTAATTCTTTATGAACGAGTAAACAGTAACCTGTAGGTAAACCGGAGTTGGGGCACTTAAACCTTACCGACCTCATGTGAAAAAATGAAACCTAGGAGTATACTCACTGAACAACCCTATCCAGGCCTTCTGCAGACATCTAGTATTTGCAGGGTACTCTGCGTAGGAATTGGCTCTGTCCTATGGTCGGTCAACCCTGAAAACTGACCCTACTATCTGAGAACATGGATAAATAAAAAGACATAGCCTTATTTAATTGGCAAATGCATGAACAGACTTCTTCAGTTTCATTCATCCAGCCGACCCCAAAAAGTTCTTTTGGGGTGACAAATCCAGGCATTTCTACAATAGAATTAACATTGTCAGCAATGAATATGACATTTACAACATTATCAAAGTTATAGGACTTGTTAAACGACAAGATCTTAGCCCAGATGGTGTTACTTTCAACACTACTGGCAAAGGTATTGAGCCTCAAGGAGACATTGTTTAACAAGGAGATGGTTGTCGCAATTCAATTGCCAGCTGCGCCTAGCGATCCACTCTCAGATCAGAAGATCCCATTATCGATGAGTGTTGACAGCGAGCGAGTTGACAATGAAGGAAGGGGGGAGGATCACCCCCTTGTCGACGACCCAAGAGGATCGCATGGATATACCTCTACAGAAGAGGACAGTAGGGAGTATTATCGATCTTGATGATGAGATAGAACCTATTACCTTGGCCTCAAAAGACAAATCAAAAGGCCAGGGTTCTCTTCAACGCCCCTTTGCAATATTTGCTAAAAGAAGCTGTGTCAAAAGCTGACAAAAGGAATAAAAAAAAAAGCTCCCGGGCAGACCACAATCGACGGGATACAGAAAGTTCCTAAGAGCTCCATCAGTCCCGCTGAGAGGCCACTTGATGACTCCTTTACAGAGAAAGAAACCGAGAGCTACAAAAAGAAAACTGGCTCCAAAACAGACACTGATCACTACTCCAGAACATGCTCACGCCAGGGAAACGATCTGGTATTGAATAGATGACATGTCTTGAGATTATTTGATAAGCTCCCTTGACTACGATCTGTTCAATCAAGAGACATAGCCCAGGTTGAGTTTGTCAATGATAAAGAACTGCATAGATTATTTTATATATGTTCCATCTAGGTTGGTAAGGGAGACAATTATCGAGGTGGGTACACACTTTCGCCCCCTGGGCTATGTTATATTTGTACTTACTAGCCACAAAAGGGGGAAAGCATCCTATACCTCCATATGGGGAGTTGGAACACCAGAGGATATAAACATCTTTTACAGAAAGAGGTTAACCCCCTGGGTCTCATAAATGTATTTTGTTTACAAGAGACATGGTTAATTGCCGATTCAGTTTTGGATGGATATTCACTTACTTATATATGTGCCAGTAAAGGTACAGTCAGCAGACCCACATCAGGCCTGTTGACGGCATGCATACATGGTCTGGGTCTGGAGCTGCACTTATGGCTGTCACCCTATGGGTTTTCGGATTTGTCGAGATTGTCCTGGTCAGAGGGTTCATTGGGCCTGATTAATTTATACTGCAACCCCTTAGGGATAACCATGAGGCCTTTATCGAGGGAGTGGTGCTCCTTTTGGATGTGTGTGCTGTGGACCCCTTATTAGTGGGGTGGTTATAGTGGGGGACTTGAATATATCCTGTGTGACCAACTCAAGTGGGCCTACGCAAGTAAGAACAAATGTCTGGATAAATGTAATGAAATCCAGAGTGCTTCTTATAGTAAATGGCACACTGAAAGGTGACATCCTACCGCGTACAACATGGACTAAAGGACAGTATTCGGCAACACTTGATTACTTTTTTGTCTCAAGAATTTATATGGTTGGATAGAGGACCTAGTGGTGATCTCCCATAAAAAAATGATGGCCGCCACAAGATGGTCCTTCCCGATATCACCATATGTAAGTGAGATAGATGGGGGAAAATGTGATGGTGGGGATGGGAAGAAAACGCCTTTTCTGGTCTATTAAATCGCTCGAGGCACTCAACAGACAGCTTAAGGTAAAAAATGTATCGGATACAGGAGTACCCGACCATATTCAACCAGTTCCTAATTAAAAACACTGGTTTAAATTAATTGAGGTTACAGCATAGGTTGGGGGGGCTTAAAGGCCATAAGGTCATTATGTGTAACGCTCACCTGATTCCCACGGAGGCGCTGACCCAAACTGGACTACTACAGTTGCTTCTATGACTATGATGAGGCATAGAACTCGGAAGACGCTCTGGGCAGGACCTCCGAATAGTGTGTCTGGCTTGTAAGGTGAGTTTTCTGCAGGTGGAAGAAAAAGGGGTAATTACACGCTGGTTGGATAAGTTCTCCCACCAATCTTCTGCTCTTCCCACTTCTTGGTTCTCGACTGGTCTCCACGAATTCTCACCTTTGGTTTAGTAAAGCCAAGCTCTCCATCCTGCTTCTGGTGCAGGGGCGCGTGGAATCCAGTTACGTCACTGGATGATTTCAGTGTTTAGGCTCAGTGTCCTTTTGTGGCTTGTAATAGTCCTTCAGGTGCCGAGGAGCTGTTGGTGACACCACCACTGCTGTGCAAGAAGAGGCTCGTGAGTATAGAAGATCTGAGGCCGCTTCTGAAGGAGCACCCTTTTATAATGTCCTTTTCTGTCTTTCAGGTGCCGAGATGCTGTGGGCGATGCCGCCGTTGTTGCACGTGAAGAAGCGCGTAAGTATAACTGAGTTGCGAACCCTTTGGCTCGGACACCACTAACAATGTCTTTTGTCTTCCAGGTGCTGGGATGCTGCGAAGCGAAGGCCACGGTGAACTCTGGTGTGATCACGGATGGATAAGGTAAGCGAGCGCAGCTGCGAGCGTGTTGCCCGTTTTCTAACCTTATGTCTTTATTTGCAGGTTGTCGGAGACTGGACTCTTGTGGCTGAATTCTGGTGAGTAGATGTTCCTGTGCCTTTTCTTCATCCACAGGTTGCTGCTCGAGAAGCTGAGGGTGTGTCTGGACCTGGAATGCAGGAGCCGACTCGGTGAGCGTCCTGCTGCTGTTGCAGAATAATGCGAAGCATGTGAATTCTATCGGGCGTGGTTTAAATAGTGGAGAAGTGCTTTGGTACGTATTCTTCCTCCAGCCTCACCCAGGTAAGAAAAGAGTTCCAGTGTCAGAGGATTAGCATCAGCCCCACCCAGGTAAGAAAAGAGTTCCGGTAACAGAGGATTGGTCCCTGACAGCCAGTGGCTGGGACTTCACCCAGCTTGGATTGTTCTAGGTGAGTATGCAGCATGGTCTGCCACAGGTAAGTCCACCCAATCACTACTGCACACTTTAAGAATATGAGCCCAGCGCCCATGGTGCCAGGACTGTGGTTCCTTATGAGCCTGGCGCCATAGGCGCCAGGACATGGTCCAAAGGGCCCCTGTAGGGGTCTGCTGGAACCGGGGGTGTGGATGATGAGCCTGCTTCCGGGGACGCTGGGCCAGACTTGGCTCCTCGGGAGTAGCGCTCATGACAGCACCCCCCTCAAGGCCCCTCCCAAACTTGTCCTCCCCGGGGGTTTTGGTTTATCGGGAAAGCTTTGGTGGAATTTCCTGACTAGACGAGGAGCATGGACGTAGTCATAGGGTTCCCAGGATCTTTCCTGGGGTCCGTAGCCTTTCCAGTCGATTAGGTATAATAGTTTTGATTTGATGATCTTGGAGTCCAAAATTATTTTACCTTCAAATTCGGGCTCTCCATTCACCTGAATGGGTTCGGGAGGTCTGGTCAGTCTGGTTCCAGGTTGCATGGGTTTCAAAAGAGATACGTGAAACACAGGATGTATTCTCATATGGGTTGGCAAATCTAATTTAACGGCCACTGGATTTATTATGGCCGTAATTGAATATGGTCCCAGGTATTTAGGGTTGAAGGTGCGAGGTCCTTTTAGCGATAAATGTTTGGTGGACAACCAGACTTGATCCCCAACCTGGTATTGAGGGGCATCGCTTTGGTGTTGGTCTGCTCCTTTTTTGTACCTTTCTTTAGCTTGTTGTAGATGTGCAGTCGCTTCCTTGAAAGCTTGGGTAATAACAGAGTGCAATTGATCTACGGCGGGTGTTCCAAGATCTTGAGGTGGGTCGAGGTTGGAGGTTCGAGGATGAATTCCATACAAGATGTAGAAGGGACTCTTCCCGGTTCCCGAATGAACTGAATTGTTGTATGCATATTCAGCTATCCAAAGGATGTCCTTCCAGTTGCTTTCCGACTGTTGTAGCATGCATCGTAAATATTGTTCGAGAGTCTGGTTTGTTCTCTCGGTTTGCCCGTCGGTCTGGGGGTGATGGCTGGTTGAAAGTCTTACATCGATTTGAGCTGACCGACAACAACTACGCCAAAAGTGAGAAATAAACTGGCTTCCTCTATCAGAGATTAGTACCGACGGGAAGCCGTGTAACCGGACAATGTTTTCAAGGAATTCTGTGGCTAGTGCTGAAGCTGAAGGTAAGCCTTTTAGCGGAATTAAGTGGGCCATTTTAGAAAACAAATCCACAATAATGAGAATAGTGTTGTACCCGGAACAAGAGGGTAAGTCTGTGATGAAGTCCATGGAAAGGGTATGCCAGGGACACAGTGGAATGTCTAATGGTTGCAGAAGATCAGCCGGCCTTTTCTTTTGACCCTTGTTTTGAGCGCACACACCACAGGACATCACAAATTCTTTTATGTCCTTTCTCCATGAAGGCCACCAGAAGTGTCTCTTCACTTTTTCTGTGGTTTTGGCGATGCCAGGGTGACCCTCCATTAATGAATCATGATAACAGGAGATTACCTGTTTTTGTAAATCGGCGTGTGGTAGGAATAATCGTCCTTGGAAATAAGGCAAGTCATTGTTTACGGTGAAGTTCTCTCCTCTTTGTAACCAGCTCTGTAAGTCTGATGGGGGGTCACAAGTTGTTTAGTTTTTGCCTCAATATCCTCGATGGATTGCGAAGAAATCAGACCCAAGATCCTTTGTTCAGGAATTATTGGTACGGGTTCGGGATTGACAACGTTATCTCCCATTCCAATTCGGGAAAGAGCATCCGCTTTGCCGTTCTTGTTGCCCGGGCGGTAAGTGATCACGAAGTCAAATTCAGCAAAGAATAGAGCCCAGCGAAGCTGACTGGAGGATTGAGCTTTGGCGGTTTTCAGATACTGTAGATTTCGATGATCGGTGATCACTGTAACGGTGTGTTTGGCCCCGAGGAGATAATGCCGCCAGGCCCTAAAGGCGGATTTAATAGCTAAAAGCTCTTTGTCCGTGATGGTGTAATTAATCTCAGGCGCCGAGAACTTTCGAGACCAAAACGCCTCTGGATCCCTTTGTGATAGAACTGCTCCCATTGCTAAGCTGGAGGCGTCGGTTTCAACGATGTAAGGGAGATCCGGGCGTGGGTGTTTCAGTATTGGCGCCGAGGTGAACTTGGCCTTTAGCTCTTGAAAGGCTTGTTCAGCTTCTGCAGACCATTCAAAGCGCTTATTTTTTCTTAAGAGGGATGTGATGGATTGTACCACTCGTGAAAACTCTGGAATAAATCTGCGGTAAAAATTGGCAAAGCCTAGCATGCTTTGAACGCCTTTCACGGAAGTAGGAGATGGCCATTTGAGGATTGCGTCAACTTTTCTCGAGTCCAGGTGGACTCCTTTGGGTGTCAGAATAAATCCCAGAAATTCGACCTCGGTGACATGAAAGGCACATTTCTTGAGCTTGGCAAAGAGTTTATGTTGGCGAAGTTTTTCAAGGACCGCCCTAACATAATTTCGATGATCAGCTTCCGAAGATGAGTACACAAGAATGTCGTCTATGTAGACGACAACACAGACATCAATGAGCTCTCTGATGACGTCATTCATGAAATATTGGAAGGCGGCCTGCGCATTGCATAGTCCGAAGGGCATCACTTGGTATTCAAATAGCCCATACTTAGTGCGAAATGCCGTCTTCCATTCATCACCTTCCTTGATCCGTACCAAATGATAAGCTCCCCGGAGATCAAGCTTGGTATAAATACAGGCGTTTTTCACCTGGTCGAGGAGTTCCGGGATCAGAGGTAAGGGGTATCTGTTTTTCACTGTTATCTGATTCAGAGCACGCTAATCAATACAGGTTCTGAGGTCACCTTCTTGGTACGAAGAACAGAGCCGAGGATGCAGGAGACTTTGACGGACGGATAAAGCCATTGGCCAGATACTGGTCTAAATACCTTCGCAGATGAAGGTTCTCAGGCTCGGTGAGGGCGTAAATCCTACTGCAAGGGGGAGTTGCACCGGGTAGCAGATCTATCTGACAATCGTATGATCTGTGAGGTGGCAAGGTGTTAGCCTGTTCCTTTTGAAAAACATCTTGGAACTCTCGATTCTCTTGAGGTAATTGTGGACCTTCAGTCGTTGCTGACGCTAGGCCAATGCTGGGTCGTGCATAGCAAGTTGGTGCACACTCAGGGAACATTATCGTCTTTGCTCGCCAATCAATCTGAGGGTTGTGTTTCTCCAACCAAGGAATTCCTAGGATTACTTGGAATTGAGGAGCCTTGATCACGTCGAACACAATTACCTCCCGATGCCCGTTTTGGCCTAGTAACGTCACTTCAGCAGTGGTATGGGTTACCGGTCCGGAGGCGATTTCGGTCCCATCCACCATGGTAATGACGTCTTTAACCGCCTTTGGACAAAGAGGTAGGTTCATCCTGGAAGCCAATTCGCGGTCCACGTAATTTCCTATTGCTCCACTATCAATGTATGCCTTAATAGCATGCAAACATTCTGGTTGCTTTGGGTTTACGAGGACCATAGGCATTATGAAGTGCGAGGTCAAAGAACTGGTTTTTAAGCTCGGCAAGCGGACCTCTACACTTGTCGGGCGAGGTCGTTTCCCGGCTCAGGCTTTTCAGAGTTCTTGTCAGAAGCTCGTACTGTCTTCCTAGGTGGTTTTACCGGGCAATCTCGAAGAAAATGTCCAGAGTTTCCACAATAGAGGCACAATTGCATTTGTCGTCTTCTGTCACACTCGTTCTGGGTTAAGGGACCCTTTACGGCCCCAATCTGCATAGGTTCAACGGTGTAGACCCCTTTGGCGTTGCTTTGTGTTTTCGTGAATACTCGGGTTTCAAACCTGGATCGGTCCGCCTTTCTGTTTTGGAGCCTATGATCCAATTGGACCACCAAATCAATATATTCCGAACAGTCCTGAGGAGGATTCATGACCTGGGCAAGGACGTCTTTAAGTTCACCACGCAGACCTCTGTGAAATAGCATGATCCTTTTATCCTCGGGCCATCTAGTTTCCATGATTAACTTATTAAAAGATGCAATGTAGGCTAAGAGGTCCTGGTTGCCCTGTCGCAGGGAGAGGAGTTCGTTGTCCAGGGCCTGCCCTTGGGAATGTCTTGCAAAAAGTCTCTCCATACTCGCCTGGAAGGCTGAGAAGTTCAGAAGAATTGGGTCATCCTGTGTAACCAGAGGGATCGACCAATCAGCGGCGCTGCCGCTAAGATACGAAAGTACAAAGGCTACCTTGGTCTGGTCAGTTGGAAAGGCTGCGGGTCTACAAAGAAAGTGCAGTCGGCATTGATTTATAAACATTGCAAATATTTTAGGGTCACCAGAAAAGCGTTCAGGTGGTGCCAATGGCACATTTCCAGGTAGGTTGATTTGAATGGGATTGGTTGAAGTAACTGGGGTATAATTCCCCCCTGAGTTAGGTAGAGGAGTTTGCCCCGCTTGACTCTGTAATAACTGTCTGGCGAGATCGTCAGTTCGTTCTTTTGACATTATCAATTCCCTCTTAAGGGCATTCGTTTCCTGGCGAGCAGCATGGACATTAGCTCTTAATTCCCCCAACAACTGGGCCAATTGGTCTGTGTCGGAAGTTTCCATAGCGCCTGGGTAGGAGATTATGGGTAGGCTTCGCGTTCTGTAACGCTCACCTGATTCCCACGGAGGCGCTGACCCAAACTGGACTGCTACAGTTGCTTCAATGACTATGATGAGGCGTAGAACTCGTAAAACGCTCTGGGCAGGACCTCCGAATATTGACTGTCTGGCTTGTAAGGTGAGTTTTCTGCAGGTGGAAGAAAATGGGGTAATTACAAGCTGGTTGGATAAGTTCTCCCACCAATCTTCTGCTCTTCCCACTTCTTGGTTCTCGACTGGTCTCCACGAATTCTCACCTTTGGTTTAGTAAAGCCGAGCTCTCCATCCTGCTTCTGGTGCAGGGGCGCGTGGAATCCAGTTACGTCACTGGATGATTTCAGTGTTTAGGCTCAGTGTCCTTTTGTGGCGGTGGCACGTAAGTATAACTGAATTGTGGCCGTTTCCAAATGGGCGTCTCTGATGATGTCTTTTCCTTCCTTTCAGGTGCCGAAATGCTGAGGGTGATGCTGCTACGCGTGAAGAAGCGCGCAAGTATAACTGAGTTGCGAACCCTTCGGCTCGGACACCACTAACAATGTCTTTTGTCTTCCAGGTGCTGGGATGCTGCCGAAGCGAAGGCCGCGGTGAACTCCGGTGTGATCACGGATGGATAAGGTAAGCGAGCGCAGCTGCGAGCGTGTTGCCCGTTTTCTAACCTTATGTCTTTATTTGCAGGTTGTCGGAGACTGGACTCTTGTGGCTGAATTCTGGTGAGTAGATGTTCCTGTGCCTTTTCTTCATCCACAGGTTGCTGCTCGAGAAGCTGAGGGTGTGTCTGGACCTGGAATGCAGGAGCCGACTCGGTGAGCGTCCTGCTGCTGTTGCGGAATAACGCGAAGCACGTGAATTCTATCGGGAGTGGTTTAAATAGTGGAGAAGTGCTTTGGTGCGTATTCTTCCTCCAGCCTCACCCAGGTAAGAAAAGAGTTCCAGTGTCAGAGGATTAGCATCAGCCCCACCCAGGTAAGAAAAGAGTTTCTGTAACAGAGGATTGGTCCCTCCCAGCCAGTGGCTGGGACTTCATCCAGCTTGGATTGTTCTAGGTGAGTATATGCAGCATGGCCTGCCACAGGTAAGTCCACCCAATCACTACTGCACACTTTAAGAATATGAGCCCGGCGCCCATGGCGCCGGGACTGTGGTTCCTTATGAGCCTGGCGCCAGAGGCGCCAGGTCATGGTCCAAAGGGCCCCTGTAGGGGTCTGCTGGAACCGGGGGTGTGGATGATGAGCCTGCTTCCGGGGACACTGGGCCAGTCTTGGCTCCTCGGGAGTAGCGCTCATGACATTATGATGCAAACAGAGGCTGAACAAATGTTGAGAGCTCTACCCTCCAAAGATAGTGCGGCCACATGGGCTCTGCTAAACTATAATAACACTCCTAATCAGTTGGCACTACAGGCACATTTTATATCTAAGGAAATATGGGTCGCTCATTTTGAGGCACTTTTCGCTTATCTTAAGGGAGGGGAGAGGAATAAAGAAATTGTTGAGAGGACACTGGGAACTCCCTTTTGATCACGAGGATATCAAAATGATCATATTAACGTCAAGCAAATCACAAGCACCTGCCACTGATGGGCTATCCAATATGATGTTAAAAGCGCACCGAGAGGAAAGGGGCAAAAATACTGGCAACAATGTTTAAGACTATACTGGAGAACCGAAGGGTCCCGACCACTTGGAAAAACACAGTGGTAATTCACATTTTTATGAAGGGGGCTAGGGAAGAACCAGAACATTACCGTCAAATAGCCCTGCTCGATGTTACGGGTAAGATCTTCATAGGTTGGTTTTGAAACTCCTCCTGAAATGCGTTAAAAAAACAGAAATATTTGACATTTTCCAGTCAGGATTTGTTTCGGGGTTGGGAACCACAGTAAATTTTATTGTCCTGGCGTTAATCAAGGAACAAGTATACCACACAGGTCAACCAGTTTCCTGGCTTTCATCGATTTCAAATTAGCATTTGATTTGGTTTTTCGCTCTAAATTATGGATGAAACTCGAAAAATGGGGCTGTCCTACACATCTCTTGACGATAATAAAGGACCTGTACTCCGGAACATCTATGCAGGTCAGATTAAACTGCCAGAGACATTGTCTAAATCAATCTCGACGTTCAGAGGATTAAAGCAGGGGTGAATTTTAGCCCCTGCTTTATTCAAGCTCTATACAGTGGACATTGGGCTTTATTTGAGGATGGCGAGAACATTTGCACCAAAACTGGGGAGGAATGCAGTCCCATGGCTCTTGTAGGCAGACAATCTGGTCCTTATGGAACAGACATCCGTGGGCCTCCAGAGGTACCTAACAAAGTTCGAGCTATATTGCCAAGAAAATTGATTCACAATGAACACTAAAAAATCAAACATGCTGATTTTTAAGTCAAGCCTTGTAAAAAAAATTCAAGAACTTTATCTATGAGAGTTTATACATCTCCCTTGTTGAGGATGCAGGAGTATAGATACCTAGGGATTCTCACAAACGATAAATGGTCGATAAATGGTCGGAATCCCCATATCGAAATGAATTAAAATTGAAGACAATCACAGTGACTTCACAGGGGTTGATTGCATATACAAATTTGGAAGATTTTCTTATGAACTGCTGTTTTATAAACAGAAACCAGTTCCGACCAGAAAGTACGGAGGGGAAGGTAAATTATTTCTGGGAAAGTTGGACTAGAATAAGGTTGAGTGTCAATTTTGAAAGAAGGTCTTACAGTCACCAGGGGGGAGTCCTGATCCAGATCGTAAAATGGGGCACTCAGCCTACATTCTACCCCTAATAAGAACATTAATAAAGGACCCGCAACCCGGTCTAATGTCGGGATGGAAGGCAGACTGCCTGAACTGGTTAAATGTGACAAGTATATCACTGGAAACTCTAATGCGTTGTCCTGAAAGTGCAAAAAGGAAGTTGGGGAGATTTGATTATGCATGACCATCGATGAATGTTACAAATATATGACCTTTAAGAATTACGTTTCTGAACGTACAGTTTTAAACTCATTGCCGAAGTACTTAAGTCGTTTCCCATGTGATAAAATCTGTTGAGGTTTTTTAAATTTCGCCTAAACTTGTGGTTAACAAGGGAGATAATTGGTACTAGTATGAAAGGTTCAACAGAATCAAAAAGCAGTAGTTTCTGTGGAAATGAGAAAGAAACACTAAGGCATTTAATCACAATGTGTCCAAAATTGGCAATTGCATATGAAAAGGTATTTTCAGAATGTTAAAGAATTAACAGAACATAATGCCTGAGTGATGATTTTTAATGGGGAGTATGTCCCATTGGTTTTAGCAAATACTCGGTTTTTAGAAGCAACTGTGATAGGGATTATTTAATTAAATGTAATGATCATTTTAAAGTAGACGGGTCGTTACCCACAGGGCATTATTAATTGTGAATTATTCAATGATAGTTAAAGTAATGATTGAACCTTTTATTTTTATATTTACAGAGAAATGTTATTGTATGTGTAGGGTCTAACGATGATGCTTATGATAAATGTCTGATAACTATTTTAATGTTGAAAGGTTGATAATTGAGCTTTAACAATAAAAATCTTTTTTTTAAATATATATTTATTTTTTTAATCCACCTTTTGATCTCCCCACATTTCAAATATGTGGTCCACCACAGTCTGGTGCACAGACCAGTCATGTAACACGCATGCTAAGCATGTCTGCCCAAACATTGATTTCCCCTGCTGGATGGAAAGCCCAAACCGATATGTCCCTGGAAATCAGCCACACCCACAGTGCCCGAGTCCCACTGCACAACTTGTGGGAGCACCTGCACTTATTTATTAAGTCAACTACAGTTCTTTTCTCCATCAGATTCAATACTTTCTTGCCCGGACACTGCAACTAACATGTTTGTAGAATGAGGCGATTCACTGAAAACTCCAAAACATTTAAATGATGTTTCCCTCTTCCTTCCTCTTATTGAGATGGGTGGGTGTCCTCGCCATTCACAAACAAACTGTCAAGTGTCCCAAAGTTAGCGTGCCTAAGATCTGCCTAATATCTGGGTCAATGCAATCCTAATGACCTTTTCTTATTTCATGAACATATTTAGTGCACGGTTTCCCTGGTTCTTGCTTTGAGTTAAAACAAACAGAGTAAAACACACAGTACAGCACCCTTTTTCAGGCAATTGTTCTGTGGCTCATCTTTAGAACTATTTGCCCCACTTTGAGGAGCAGTACTGGATGGTAGACTGCTGCAGAGGATCATTTTAAGGAAATGTCAAGAAAGGAAGACTGTAATCCTGGGCTACAAACTTGAGGAGGACACATCGGTTTGTGATCACAGTCCTCTATTCCTTGACAAAATCCTTGCGTCTGGTCCTGCCGGCGTCCTATGTAGTCAGGACACACCCAAGTCGCTTCCCGAGGGCAGCATCATCAGATGGCGCTGGGTGCAGTCACAGCCTTCTATTGACTCCTCCCCCTCTTGCAGGCTTTTAAAAAACTGCCCTCTCACAGATGTGCTCCTGCTAAAGCCCTATTCCCGCAGGGTTGCCTCTATAGACCTGCATTGGCGTGCCATTAAGAAAGGCTTTGGGTGTCTGGCAGGCAAAAAGTGCCGTCTGTCTCCCCTCCTCTAACCTCTCCAAAGTATGGGCAACTTAATCCACATAATGTCCTTTATCTTGAATGTAGAAGGTGGTTACTTTACAATCATAAAATATAGTGCGTTACACTCTTAAATGTTGGAGTGTCATTGTTTATGTTTCTTCTATATGGAAATCTTTCTGCCAATTATAGTCAGTGCAACTATTATAACATATTCCATATTCTCCAGTCATCAGTGTCCTTCATGATTTCCATCAATATAACTGTTTTCATTCATTTGATTTCAGCCAACTTGCTCCAGAATATATTATTCAAGTTCATGTATTACTGTTTTAATGTATTGTTTTAATAGATTTGCCAATTTTTTATAAACCAGTCAGTGCATGTTTTGCACCTAAAAGCTCCCTTGAAAGGCTGGAAGGGAATACTATAAGGCAATCATTCTAATTGATATTATTAAAAGAGGTAATTCGAAATTGTGCAGGAACATGTTTCATGCAAGCCATTGTCTGTGTGTTCACATGTTGGGTACCTAAAATAATGGTTCAGGCCACAGAGAGATTATTTGTTTTAAAACAAAAACTTCCACTCTTGAAGTGCTTAATTGCTACTTCATAGTATGAATGAGACAAGCTACGTTTCTTATTTATCCAGGGAAGAATAGTACTGCACAGCGTGTTCAAAAACCAGTTCCATAAAACAATAGTAATGCTCGTTAGCATCTTAACGCTATGCCACTCTAAAAATAATGATTTCAACCAGCTATTTACATTGTATTAATCCTACCTGCCATGTGCATGTTTAATGGCTGGTCATGCATTAATCATTAATGATGCAGTAAAAGCAATGCATGTGCAGCATTGTTCCCTTTGCATATGTGGTGGGATGGTCAGTTAGGTAGGTGGTATGTTGAATTCTAAGGGTTCAGCAGCTAGTTGGCAGAGATCCGAAAGAAATATTTCCCGTTTAGTGACCTTTGCATATTGCTGGGGAGTTTTGTCTTGCAAGGATGCATAGTGCTGCTAACATTTTAGCCAGGGGGAGGATAAGGTCTTGAATCCTGTGGTCCCCGGGGCTAAACAAGGGTTGCCAAGGAGGCCCACTCCTGGCAGAGAAATACCTGGGCTAGAACACACACTCTGTGCTTTCATAGAAGTGCAAATTGTGTGGTCACAGGCCTTCAAGGAATCTATCGAGTAGAAGGAAGGTAGCCGGGCAGGAAGTACTTTGGGTTCAGAAAACGGAAGCAGAGGATATTTAAAAAGAAAATCTGTGCCTGGTAATCTGCTCATGCAGAGAGCCATTATCAAAGTAAAACTATTTTCAGTTGTTTTGTGTGACAAGGTAAATATCACCCCAGAGTTCTGACTGCATCATTCAGAAGTTCCTCTCGTTCTGCTGGTGCTTAAAAGGTATGCACCTTTTAGAAGCAGGATGACATAAATGTACAAATTAAATATCAGGGCAGGGCATGTGCATGAATGCTAAGCATGATCTACTGTGACCGCTGCTATTCTGCACTTCAGTTTTGGGAAAGTTGTTCTGGAAATGGAAAGAGGTGACATTCCAATAAGATCAAAATCTAGTTCCAACATGCTCTAGAGGCGGGACCCATAGCAAGATGGTTGGTGGAAGCCAACCACAGCGTTTACTTCTGCCTTTATGGAAATCCTCAACCTCACCCTACAATAAGCTTCTACACCTAAATGACTTAAGAAGGGTTTGATGATGACCCTTCTAATTAAAAGGCAATCCTACCTCAGTGTAGACCTTTACCAACCTATGGATTCCAGCTGATGTCAAGAAACAGTAGTGATTAGGCAATTCGAAGGACACCTGGATCCCCAACAGTGCATTGCCATTCTGATTTAGGCAGGGCTATGGTTCAGAAACTGCTCTGATAATTGAGGTGGGCAGCAGCATCATGGTGGCGATTTTGCATCTATCTGGCACCTTTGGCACTGTAGACCATTCGACACTACTAGACTGGCTGACGAGATTTGGATTGAAAACCCCGGACTTCAACATGGCTCACTGCCTTTCCAATACATAGGAGCTGCCAAAGGGGCTAAGCCCCATTTCCTTTCCATATAAATGGCAGAATGGCACACCAGAGAGAGGGAGGGCTGGTCTTCCAGTTCCATGATCCAGTTCCATGATTAATGGGCATGTCAGTGTGGTGAATGGCAGCTGAGGAGTAGAGTTCCCAGACCTCAAAATGTGCACTCACCAATAGCCGTTTGCTAGTTATGATTGACTCTTGATGAGTACGAAATGGTGTGCCAAGTGTATGTGGAGGACCCGGAGAGCAAATTACTTTTTATGCCTGGCTGGATGGTTGCAACTTGAAATTTTGACCTTTGAGAGTCGCAGAAGGTAAGTTTGCTCCGGGTAGTCGGGAGGCCCTTATGGAACAAAGAGCCCGCAAGTTGCCTGGTATCCTACTGGTAATTCCAGTGGGATACCGGCAAACAGCCCGACCATTGCCACCACCTAATATCCGGGTGTTACCGGGATATTACAGGCGGCAGAAAGGGAAGGGACTATTAGAATTTTCCAGCGCTCCTTGTGCACCAACAAAATTCACTGATGCTTCTACACAAGTGCTACGGTTTTGGCTGTTTGCTGCTTTTGCTACATTCCTGCTACTTTTTCACCGAAGCAGCCCAGTGGGGGGCTGTGTTGCTCATGAGGTATGAAACCTGCTCAAATATGGCGGTCGCCATACTTTACAACAGACTGCCTCCCCAGCCCAGCTTGCCTTTGCTCTCAATGGATATCCTGAGCAGCCTTAAGCCGAATAAGGGAGCCGGCAGGCTGAGCCGGCCCCCTTACCAAGGCCCACCACTAAGGCCCCCGTTTGGACCTGTCCAGAGATGGAGAGAACACATCTCCTTTCCGCGATTCCATGACCCCTTGCCATTGTCATTTGCCAATGCTCCCAAATGATTCACACTGACTGGGACCACTGCAGGCTTTGACTGCAAACAAAATCCTACTTTTCCAATTGCTCTGGTAAGCAATATGGATCGCATTGGTCTGAACCACACTCCTCACTTGGAGACACTGATTGTTTTGGCTGATTCCTGCTCCTTTCCCTACCTGCCTACCTATAACTCTAATCTCTGCAACAATTGAAACATGCATCTTGTTATGCCTCCTACTGAATGCTCTCTGCTGTTTTCTTAATGCCCTGCTTAAAAAAGAAACAAATGTAAAACTCAATATTGACTCTCAGGTGTGCTTTCCAACTGTGCATCCTCATTTTTGTACTGCTTTCTAGTGCTTTCTGGCAAATTCTAACTTGGGTGTGCTTTCCGATTTGTTAATGATCTTTGATCTGGGCATTTCTAGTGTGCTCATTGATTTTGACTGCTTGGCCGCCTGCTTAGATTCTACTGTTGCACAGTGCTCCTAACCCTCTCCCCTGCTATCCTCCGATTTCCCCAAACCCTCTTTCTGTCTCTGCCCCCATGGTGCACTCCATCTCCCATACCTATTCTAATTGCTTCTCCATCACCTATCCTTCTCTCACAAAGTCTAGAAAGAAGAAATTTAAAAAGGCACTCTTGAGATCCAACCCTGGTCTGCGCATTGCAGATACCTACATCAATGCTTCCTCCAGGCAGACTGACATTCTCTTTGCTGTTTCTTCTTCTGACTTATGGACCCCCCATATGGTGTCTGTCCTCTCCCCTTTTTCTTCCTCACCCATTACTGGTGGCATCAGATGGGAAGTGCTGTTGGCTCACTTTGTATCTTCCAAGTGCACCATTAATGTCTATCACAATGGCACAATCGTGGCCCAGGGCTCGCAGATCAACATCCTCCTTCTTGACAGGTGTCTTCCATCTCTCTTCAACTTGCCTCCCTCTCCTGCTACCCCTCCATCACCCATATCCCCTGCACCCCCCAGTGGTGGCACCCCACTCCTCTGCCCCCTCCCAAATCATTTAAAAGGGGGCAACCAGCTTCACTTAGCTACCCTCAATGCTCCCTCTGCTATCAAACATTCCTCTGAACTTGACCTTGATGTCCTTGCTCTCAATGAGATGTGGCTCAAGGCCAGCTCTGTCACTGCTTTTGACACTTCTCCCTGAGGGCTATGAGATCCTGTCCAAGCACAGGCCCACCCGGCCTAGTGGTGGAGTAGCCCTGATCTTCCCTGAGAGGGTTCCTGCCTCCATCATCCCCACTCAAACCTACTTATCCTTTGAAAGCTTAGTCTGCAGGCTATCTGTCTCACCTACCTTCTCTCTTACTCTTGCTAACATCTACAGGCCCCCCATATCGACCCCCCTCTTCCTCTCAGAATGGGCAGACCTTTCTTTCTCTCTTCTTGCCACCTCCCCCAAACTTATCTTCCTTGGGGACTTTAACATCCATCTCAACTCTCCAGATGTGGCTACTGTACTTTTTCATGAACTCTGCAAGTCTCTTTCCCTCACTATCCTTCTCTCTGGCCCAACCCACTCTGCCGGACACACCTTGGATGCTCTCATCTCAACAGACATCCCACTCTCCAACCCTCTTACTACCCCACTCTCTCGTCGTCTGACCACTCAATCCTCTCTGTCCACCTTGACTTCCCCTGATGACCCCTCCGCACGCACTGCCGGGCTCCTTCTCCATCATTAGCATGTGCCTCTTCCATTATCCCTCCTCCTCATACATTTGACTCTCCTTCCGACTCTGTTCTAGCTAACCTCCATCTCTCTATTTCTAACACCCTGGACATCCTTGCCCCAGTCATGAGGATCGCCATGAAGCCTGCCTCCAAATGCAACTCTTGGTATGACTCTGACTTGGCAGCCTTGAAAAGAAAGGGCAAAGAAAAGTTGTGGAAGGCTTCTAGCTTATCCTCTGACAAACTGGCCTGCCGCCCACTCCAAAGGCAATATCATCTGCTCCAAGGAGAGGGCTTATGTCCAAGCCCGCATCACTAGAGCCACCAATAACACGCCTGAGCTTTTTAAAATCTGCAAGGAACTTGATAATCTTACTGCAGTCTCCTCTCCTCCTCCCTCCCAAGCCCTCTGAACTGCACTGGCTGCCCACGTCCCCAAAACTCAGGACATTCTGTCCACTCTGTCATCTGCTCCCCCAACCCTCCCTTCTCTTATGTCCCTTGGCCCTTGACTGCCCCCCATACTCTCCTCCTTCTCTCCCATTGCACCAGATGAGATCTCTAGAGGAAACTTTCATAGAGCGGACAACTCTAAACAGGTGCTCCTCTGATCCTCCAGAACCATCAAGGACACCATTGCCTCTCTCGCCTCAGCCGTGGCTGACCTCTGCACTCTTCTGCACCCACTCCTAAAAAAGCCACCTGCTGACCCTTCTTGCCCAGCTAACTATCGTCCTATCTCCATCACCCCTTTTTTGGGAAAACTATCTCTATCCTATTGCCATGGCTCTTTAACATCTGCCTGGCCCCTCTGGCCCACTTGATCTCCACCTTCTCCCCTCATTTCCAGTGTTATGCAGACGAGACAGCTCTCCTTCAAGCTGCCATCCTCTACCTCCTCCCCCTCCTCTCCCATACCCGACTGACTGCTATTCAATGTATGAAATTCCAGAATTTTGCCTTGAAAAAGACTGCTGAAGGTCGAAACACGTGTCGGCAAATTACTCTGGATACTGTTAACTGAAAAACCTGAATACAAGATTTATTCGACATGTACCTATGTTACGTCAGCTAATTTGTGGAATATACCCTGTTATTACATTTGAAGAATTTTGCAACAATCTGAATCTAGCAGCGCAATTTACCAGTGGAACTAAACCCCTTGTTTTCCTTTTTGTCTACGTTCAGTAGGTTGGAGGTGCTTACCAGTTCCACTACCTTGCAGCAGCTAGTGAATTCTATAGGTTTTTGAACTCTATTTTGGCTCGAATGCTACCATGATCTGGCATACCTCAACCCAACTGTTCTTTCTTCCACAATCTGACTTTCCTCCCTTCAACCCCTTCAACTAATCCAGAATAAGACTGCAAGACTTATCCTTGATTTCAAGCCCAGGGGACTGCATCCCTCCAGCCCTAAAATCTCTCCACGGGCTACCGGTGACCGCAAGGATAATTCAAGACCCTTTGCATCATCCACAAGGCAGTCTGGGACCTCTCTACATCCAGCTTTCCCTGCCTAAAAACCTCTCTGGCAGGGTCCTTCGGTCCTCTGGATCCAACTCTCTGCAGGTCAACGTTTCTCCAAGCAGAGAGTGGGAGGCAGATCCCTTTCCTCAGCTGGTTCCTCACTCTTGAATGGCCTCCCTTGCCCCCTTAGAAGTGAGCCGGATCTTCTTAAATTCCGGAAACTTCAAGACTTTCCTTTTCTCCTCTTCCTTCCCTGTCCCCCCCTCCCATGCCAACGTTCCTTCTGCTGCTGTGACTGCGGCCTGGTCCCTTCAGAGTCATATAGGGGCCAGACCACCCCCTCTACCAGTCCCCCCAGCATCCCCTTGCCAGCACTTGGTCTCAGACTCCCATCTCCGGACAAGCCCTAACCTGGTCCACCCTGTCCACCGCGCTCTTCCTCCCTTTCCCCTCTCTTTCCCCTGGCACTTGAGGTCTTGGTCACCCTAGCACTTGCCCACCCCCTGCCCTTTGGGCACCCCTCATCTGCATTTCAACCCCCCCCCCGCACCTACCACCTTGTCTTGCACTTGCACAGTAGGATTGTCATAAGACCAATATAACCATTTTTGTTGTTCTACTTGCTTTCATACGTTACTCCCCTTTAGCCCCAAAGTGTTTTGTGGCACCTGGAAACACTTGTGTTATAGGCGCCATACAAATGTCCAATAAATAAATTCAATACATACATTGCTGCAAGGTAAATCAGTGCCCCCACCAGCAAACTTGTGTTTTGCCGGTGCCGGAATTACTGGTGATCCTACGGGCTATTTTCCCAGACTGGCAAACATGTAATGACCCCAAAGGTGTTGGAGCAGAAGGCAAGCAGCCAAGAGAATGCTTCGAATTTAGGCATATCTAAATGTCTGCGGTCTCAGCAACCCGAATGGATGTGTGCCTCTCTACGGGTGTTAATTGGGTGAGGATAATTATACCAGAGTGTGGATTTACTTTTCGTTCTCTCTGGCTTCACTAGTGACAAAATAAAAAAATAAAAAATAATCTATGAATGTGCGTCAATAAAGAGAAAAAGGGCCACCTTCAGATTATGCCCCAAGTTTTGGGGAAGCCAAACAATGAATTTCAACGTGGCTCCAACAACATTCATCCCATTTCTCTTAAAAGCATATTCTTGCAAATAACCAGTTAACTTTTGTAACAAGCAATGAGATTCAGCGTTTTAGTACTTCTAGCCCCTTGAATATGAAACACTCCACCTGGAACTGCGGTTTTCACGGACTGCATTTTAAATAGAACTCTGGCATCACTTCTTCAATACCACCTTCAGGCAACCAAAACTCCTCTTTACCCCATCTCCCATCTCGCAGCAACCTGGAAGAAGATCAAATTGCTTGACCCCATTCGTGTCACTGACTAGACCAGTGTTATGCTCGCACCTACCACCTATCCCAATGCTTATTAGCCATCTCTACCATCTTCCATTCAATCAACTGTGACACACTTTCTTGTTTCAGGGGATATTATTGCTCTGCAGATTCTTTAACTATGAAATGTCCATTCAAAGGGGGGGGGCTCAGAAACTTAAAATCATGCTTGCACAGCACTGGATAATGCCACACACTCATGCAACAGCACCGCATGGCCTTCATTGGAAGCGATGCTACCCCGGGTTTAAATTGCGCAACCCACCCCAATCCCATCAGTTCCTTTCCCTACACCATAGGCAAAAGGGCTTTAGAAAGCACAAGGAGTCTGAGGCATGCCAGGGTCTGACATGAAGGCCTGGCACGCTTGGGAATGCAGGCCGTAGCGACCCCCAAGCAAGGGAAATTAGCAGAGGGGCTTGGTGGAACCAGAGTGCGCCTATTTTGAGTGCTTGCAACTGAGGGACTGCAGCCAGATCAAAGAGCAAAAAGCACTGAAAGAGCTCTCACTTTAGGAGTGTGTTCACATCCTCCAAACACAGGCACTCTGATTAAAAAAAAAAGACTGAGCACCTGCATATGGTTCCCCTGGATTGTTGGAGGAGAGGGACGTTATGGAGCTGCAGGAGGCAACAGTTACCAAAGCAGCGCTAACGACGTCTTGAGACAAGAGATGCTTGAAATGTTTTCAGAAATGAGAGGGTAGCTCATGGCTACACCCACCTTGCCTGCTCCGCAGTGTGGATCCGTACAGCTGGAACTGCAGAGTTCGGTGCCTAATGCGTCAGCAGCTCCTGATGCCCCGAGAAGGAGCTGGGTGCCATTGGACTTGGACCAGGACAACTCCATGGACTATGGAGGGTAACGGGCCTCAAAGATGTCTCCAGGAAATTATGGCCTTGCGTGTGGTAGCAGTCAAGGTGCCAGAGTTGTTGGGGTGGGCGAGTGACTTACAGGTTGAGCATTCAAGCTTTATTTCTCGTAGGAAGGTGGACACCTTATTGACAAGAGTCCCCAGATTAGGACATTGGTGACTGGGAGATTACATTTTTGAAGGCCAAACAGTTTTGAAAGTGGGATACAGGATGACAGAGACTGGGGTCTTGGGGCACTTGCAAAATGCAAGTTGTCAGGACAGTCACCCTGACATCATATTGAATGAGCAGGCTCCTGTGGGCTCTGCTGTACATTTCACCTCTTATATGCTCCTGATGAGGAGGGCAGTTAAGTTCCTGGACATTAAGGTGATACAAGATACCACTCAGCACAGTGATCAAGGCAGGATTACTGATATTATTATTATAATAATAATAATAATAATAATATAGAAAGGTCCTAAGGGTGACCAGCCACATCTCCCCTATGGGGGTTATTTTAAAGACTATTATAGCCCTATGGGAAAACCCATGTTCTGTCTTTGAATAGAGTTCGTAATATGGGAGCAAGCCCGGTCTGCACTAGTCAAATTACTTGTAAAGTGCAATCTCTATCTATTTCCGAGAAGTAGAATCAATAGTTTGACATTGAGATCGAGAGGATACGGACAGGTCTAGCTGCTAAAAGAAGGCCTAATAATCCATTAAAATAGTATTGAAACAGTTTTATTATATATCAATAAACAAATTAAAACAAGTACATTTGTCACACATTCCTGTTCATTAGCTGGTGATGTGCAACCATTTATGTTAATGAAATAGGAATTAAACAGACACTGAATTGCCGTTTTTTCTAAAACAAAGTGTGTGTAGCAAACACAATATCTGCGAACACAGTGGTCAAATTATTATTCTATACTCTGTTGGTATGTATTCCTATGTATTAATCCACAGGTCACAATCTCAACATGTTTCTGTTCTGTTATACTAAATATTGAACATTCTTCAGGAGAATTAAACAAGTTTGCTTCCTATTAGATGCCCGGCTGGCGTCTGGCTGTTAAAATCTGCTTGGCCTGTCAATATAAAACAAGAAATAGAGTAAGCTATTGTGGCTTATATTCTATTATGTTCTATTAATGAAACACTGAACCTGCGTCACGGTTAGTTACTTGGCTGCTCTTGTGAGGGCAGTGTTACGCTCACCTGGTATCCACGGGGACGCCACCCAGCCGGGCTGCTCGCTGGTATGCTTCTCAGTGGTTCCCAGATGTGGTCTGCGGGGAAGGTTCCGCCTGAAAATACAGGAGGGCTGTGTTCAAGACTGGCCGATCGAGGTAAGTATCCTCCCTCCACCCCGTATGATTTCAGCCCCTCCGGGCTCTCTCCTCACCTTGTTGTAGAATTAGGCGTGCTCTCCGTCCTGCCTTCTTTGCAGGGGTGCGTTGCCTTTCATGGGCGTGTGCGGTCCACTTACTTCACTGACGCCGGCCTGTTTGATGTCTTTCAGGTAGGTCTTATTGCTGTTTTTTCGTATTGTTGCTATTTCTGCATGCCTTTCTTTGTTTAGTAATGTCTCTTTTCTCCCTTAGATATGCAGAGCTTCAGGGGGGTGAACTGGCTTTGTTGAGCCTCGCCGGTAAATGATGGCACGTAATGAGCGCTATGATGCGGTAAGTAAGCGCTATGCGCAGCGTTGCAATGTTTTGCCTTTGCAAAACCTGTTGTCCTTTTCTCGTAGGTCGCAGTGTTCTCCCAGCGCGTGTGGAATTTCCAGAGCGATGCCAGCCGAGAGGCAACCAGCCAGGTAAGCCTTTTGAGCAGTTCGTAGTTTTGCAATGTCTCTAATGCATTTGTTACTGTTGTCTTTACCTTCCTCTTTCAGGTCTTTCGGTCTGGGAGGCGTGCGGATCCAAGGAAGCTGTTCAAAGGAGCTGCGAGCGGGTAAAGATGAAGATTGCAGGTAAGATGCTGCTGCTAACGGTGTTCCTTTTGTCTCCTTGCAGGTTATGCTTCTCCGAGGCTCATGGGTATAGCTGGACACGGTGAGCGTCACGTTGCAGACTGCAAAGTAACACGAAGCGTGTTGTCTTGTTCGGGTGTGGTTTAAATAGCCCCAACAAAGTAGTCCAGGTAAAATAGTCCCTAGGCCACCACACCCAAAACACTACCGCATAGCTTGGTTCCTAGGAGCCAAGCTATGTGGATGCCTCCATGTTGGCTGAAGGCCTCAATAAAGTAGTTCCCTGAACACGTCTTTCACCGTGTATGAGCCTGGCACCATAGGTGTCAGGACTGGCCCCAAGAGGGCTTTTGAAGTGGATGCCAGGCCTTAGAGACCCGAGTCCTGATCCCACCTGGCCAATGGGCTTGCCAGTGGGGATTCGGGACGAGGGTCGTGACAGGCGTACAACTTATATTTATGTTGTAGCAGGACTGTCGTGGTCCTGAGGTGCCTGTTGCAAAGAAAGAATAAGAAATACCTTTCAGTCACTTCTCTAGTGCTATGGAACTCTACCTTGCAATAGGCGGAGAGTCACTAAACTATGTAGAGCACTTTTGTGGAGCAAGCCACCCATCTGCTCTGTGGATGTACAACTCGGGTGTCTGAGTTGCTTCTCTCTGAATTTTTGTTGTTTTCCAACTTTTGCTTTTACTGTGGGGTGGCGGACAACAATCCCATAGATCCATACTGTCTGGAAAATCTGAGATTGGTTTGAATGGAGTGCTTGGCCTCGTGAATGGTTTCCATTAGTCCAGCATTAGAATAAAATGACTGTACACAGACTACAGTGTATTTGTTACCTTGCCCTCACTCTGCGGACTTGTAAGTGTCCTGTTGTAACAGTTCGCCCACTTGTGCGTCCATGCCTGCTCCATCTGTCCTTGTGCCGTCCCTCAGGTGAAACTCTGTGTGGAACGGTGCGTTAGGAGTCTTGCTGCCCTTGCGCCATTCTTATGGTGAAATTCTGTAAGGGTTAATGTGATCGGAGTTAGTGGGAGGGTGTTGAGGAAGAATTAATTATGAACGCTACGAGGCAGAATGTAACCGTGCTGTGGGCCTATTATTTACCTTGATTCGCCACCTAACACACAGGGAACTCTTCCCAACATCATAATGCAGAGAATGCACCATCACCAGCCCGGCGTTCGTAATTAATCACTCCATCTAATGTAGATATGATCTCCTGATCCCTGCGTAGGCTATCTTCCTTGTTCTATTGCGGTAAGATTTTGACAAAGACACCATGGGCCACGTTGAACTGTGACAGCTGTAAGAACTAATTCACTGTAACAATGATCCTAGTGGATTCCTTTTACAAATAGATCCCATTTCAAGATGGCAACTTCCATTTCCAAAAGTACGCTCCCACCGAGAACGGATTCACGAGGTGGAGAGTTACTGTATCACCTAGGGAACCAAGCAGCCGGCATCTAGATTTACAGTTGCAGCACCGCAATCACAGAATACCAGCAAGTGAATGAGACACGCAATGCAGAGGACAGTTGATCGAGACAGCAACCGCAACGTTAATTCTTACACCTTTGTTGGACTTGGGCGAATCAAGGTAACTATTACAAGCCAATCATTGTAGTGTTTTTAATGTATTCCATCAATATGATTTTTTCATCAGTTTGATTCCATCCTACTTGCTCCAAAATATGCCATCCAAATTATTTGTTTTAATAGTACAGGTATTTTGTTGACATTTCACCCAGTACTTGTTTTGCACCTTCAGGCATTGTTTTTCAAGGAAGAAAATACATAAAATAAAACATATTAATTGGTATTTTTCAAAGGAACAATCAAAAACTGAAAGTTAATTAGTTCTAGAGCATGTCACTTTCCAGCCATTGGCTACATTTTCACATAATGTTTCCCTTTCCTTTCCGAGTGCTGCTGTGAGATTAGGACAAACGTGGTTTATAATTCACAGAAATCAAATCTAGGCGTGCTTAATTATTGCTTCATAGTGTTATAGGTGCCTGGTGGCTACTTATTTAATCAGTAAATAATAACCAAATTACTCACAAGGCACTCACTATCTCATCTTTGCTAGGGAACTGGACATGCTTCTCTTATTCCACAGAAATGTGCTTTATAGACTCCACATCCCCAATGATTAGTCACATATCACAACATAACTGCTCTCTACAAATGCCCTCACCACCAGCTACGAACTGAACGGCATTCAATTAGAGGTGTTGCTCTGGACCTATGGCCGTTTGCCATCACCACACAATGCTGGCGACATTCTGCCAGTAGGCCGAACGCTGCAATTTCCCTGCTCACAAAAGGCTGGCAGGCCTTCATGCCACCGACGTCATCTTGTACTTACCTCGTTTTCAAAGGTTAGGGTTTCCCCCTGCACCTCACAATTTTCTTCCCTCCCCTTGATCCTGTCCCAAGCCTTCCCGATTCCGTTTCCCTTCATTTCTGGTTCCACTATTCCGGGTATTTCTGTGTATGCAGCGCCACACATACCAGCGACCTTGCTCCGTTCATCTGCTCCCCCCCAGGCCTCTGTCCATTGACACAAAGAACCTTTATGGTAACTTCACACCTGCTACAAAGTCACATACAACTTTTGCCTTTCTGGCCCTTCACAAAGCTTTTTTGAAGAATTGTCAGCCATCCTGGAACTCACCTTCCTCTCCTCGAAACACCTCCTTGTCACAGGAGATTTCAATTTCTGAATAGACACCATCTTCTCACCTAAAAAGGTTCCTTGCCACATCAATGACCTACACTTCGAAATCATATCCAAAGGCACTTCCCAAACAGGGAAACGTCCCACTGCGACAGTCATCTTCATGTTTCCCAATGAGTGTGACTGTTGAACTCTGGGGGCCTGGGGAAGCCACCAGCAAAATAATGTTCCCTCTGGAAGTGGTATATGGTTGAACACTTGGAGAGCTCCTGTGCATGCTAAGGGTACAGCAGATGCTGAGGTTAGGGGGAAACCCTTATGTCACACAAGGAGCACTATGCCTCACGAGAGTAGGAAAATAGGGTCCATCATTGTGTTCAAGTGTCAGCATTACCCCCCGGGGGAATAAACCCCAAGAACAATGCCTCAAGAAAGGTTTAACATGCATGTGATACAAGCAGATCATTTGTCAGTCTTCAAGCTCAATTTCCAATTCCATGTGCTTTGGGTGAGCAAGCTCTGGCATGAAACACAAACGAGAGTTGAACAGAAATGCTACGTCAAAAAAAGGAAAACATGCAGAGCAAGAATCTGCTCTCAGGGTCAGGACGCCAATACCAGGCAAACAAGCTCACTTGCGAACAAGGGAGATGGAACACGGAACCAGTAGGCCATCATGATACTGGTGCCTGATCCCAACATGGCAGATATGCCTTTTGGTGTCTTGGACTGTAGGGGCCTGGGCAGATGCTGATCCCAACCATTAAAACACACACAATATCAAGTGAACCCAAAGCCAGTGCACCTGCGCAGGTGAGGAGGAAACATAAGGTAAAAACCTATTGCAAATGAACCTCTCAATGCAGAAAAAGATCCATCAACCAGAACACTAATTAAGATGCTTAGTGCCTCATCATGAGTTGGGTGGTGCAGTAAAAATACAGCGATAGAGCCACATTACCACACCCCCAACTATGAGTTGGGTGGAACGTTGGAGGATTCACCTCCAGCTCTGAGCTGGAGGTAAATCCACTGAATTTCCACCCATTTTCGGTGCAATTACCACAGCGGAATTACTGCTGCAGTAACAGTGCTGAAAATTCCCCATTGCGTCCAATGGACTCCAAACAAAATGGGGACTTACACCGCCACTTGTAATCCAGCAGTAATTCCGCCTGACCAAGTGGCAGTAATGGTAATTATGTTGCGCAGCATTCTGGCGGATTTACCGCCAGGATACCGCCCAACTCGTGATGAGGCCCTTATTGCTTACGACAAGATAAACAAAGCAGAAAAACCCTCCTCACTTTGAGGGTGTTAGTCTAACATAGTGCGAATTGTGTTGCAGTGAGAGCAGGAGGAGAATAGGAACTAGTAGTGTAGAGTGAAGGACTTGCACAATTAATAAAGGCCATATGACAACGGTTTAGACTGCAGCTCTCTTCAATTGTACACTTCCCATTTGTATACTATTAATTAATCCTTCAGTGTGGTACATTTCAAAAGGTGGATGTGTCTTGTTTTAATTTTAGTAGCCTTCATGGTTCATATCTTGTTACGGAAATCTCTTTTTCTTCAATTAATCTTTTCAAGGAGTGGTTAACTCCTCATATTCAGAATCTGTATGTCAAACTCCATGCCACAGACATTCTGAAAACAAGCTTATGGAATATTGCCCGATTGAAGACCTATTGCAGGTCTTGGGTCCGTGTTACCTGAACTGCCCCGAAATGTGGCCGCCCAGGGAGATGAGATATTATATGTCATTTATAACGGGCCTGTACACAAGTGTAAGCACCTCCCACAGAAACCTGCAAAGTATGAGGACTGCAGAGAGCAGAGCAGACCCGAAGGCAGTAGACCAGGGCACGGGTGGAAGTAAGTAGTTTGAGGGGCAGTGGGGTATCGAGTAAGGGGTGGGCACTGGTGGGAGGACCAGAGGTGGGGAGTAGGAGGGTTTATAGTGAAAATGTCGAAAAAGATAATGTTGAAAAAAAATATTTTGAAAGGTTTTTTTTATTTCTTTTTTTAATGGGGGGGGGTTCCACCAACCCCCTGTTTGTTTTTAATAGCTAAACCCAAAAAAAAAAAATACAAATAAAAAAAACACAGATTTTTTTTCTCGACATTTTTGTTTTCGACTTTTTGCAGTCGACATTATAACTGCACACCGAGTAGGATTAACGTGGAGGGTGCAGGAAAGGGGCAGGGGAGGGAACCACACAGCAAAGCAGGGGAGGCGAGTCTGGGCCAGTATCGGGGGCACAACTGGTATAGGTGTTCGGGACTGCAACCTCCCTAAGAAGCCAAAACGCTCTCTGATGAAAGCCTTTTCCCGGCTGTTGACGCCACTCCAAGGTGGCCAACAAAATGCAGCATATTTATGAAGCAGCCTTGAACTGGTGGGCAATAGACATAGAACTCGAAGATATTTTAAGATTATGAAATCTAACATGCAGCCTTTAACATTGGTTGCCGTCTCTGTGATATGCTTGCTAAAGATGAAGCTGGTTATGTCTTTAAGGAAGTATGTGGCCAGTTTGCTGGTTGAGCAATGCATAAGAAGATTACATTTGATTAATAAAATGTTATGATTGCAAGAGATTGTACATTCTACAAAGAAGAAAGACAAATAGTAAACTTTCGTTTTTTTTTCCTTTAAGGAGTGGGTGTGGTCATCTGATCATCCCTTATGGGAGTGAGAGCAGGTTAAGCGTGTGCTGGTTAAGGTGGTGAGCAAGTGACTTTATAACTGAAAATAAATCCAACCCTACCTCCTATGACAGAGGTTCTACCGTGTCACTGAATGGAAAAGTTGGCAGAATGTTGTCAAAAGTAGTGTCCAGAGTGGGGAAAAGTTCAACTAGCTGTGTACAGGTTATACACTACTCATTCATTCCGGTGTTTACCAGCTGACCTGATGTTAACGAGACTGAAGTTGATAAGATTAGATCTTTGGACTGCCTGCAGGTTCCTGGAGGAACTGTTCGCGAACAGGGGTCAAGGGGAGCGATCAGTTTACATCTTTGAAGCATGGAGATTAAAGGCTCCCCTAAAAAGCAACAGTGAATAAGAGCTAGAATTCTGGTCCTAAAGAAGGGCTTATGCAAAAAAACAGAAGATCAGGGCGACCCCGTAAACACAATGACCCAAAACAAGATGTAATAAAGATTTTCACATCAGCAAAGACATTGCAATATTAGCACACTTCAATAGAAGAAAAAACTCAGTGGTTACCTACACATTCCCAACATTTAACATACACGCTACTGATTATTGATAATGTCAACGGGCACATAAATGAGCATAGGTTAGATGCTTTAGAACAAAACCCTGCACAATTGATCAGAGGCAAGTGATTTCATAACCGGTATTAAAACATCAATACAGTGAGTGCCCGCTTTCCATAGCGGGTGCTGAGTAGTTTAAAAGTCAACACAACTGTGTTTCGGCCTCGAGCCTATTGGTAGGCTACAATTTGTTGGGCTTTTATCAGGACGGGGGAATTGATGTCTGGTCGGGGTGCTGATCCTAGAAAACAGATCTAATGTGAGTAACGGGGGTCTGCATACGGGAAGCAGTTTCTTAGAATGTCTTGGCAGGAACTGTTGAGCATCCTGGGGCGTGGGTTCCCAAGGGCTTAAAGTGGCAAGGAATGGAGAGTGTTTTGGGCAATGAAAAACCTGATGCAGACTGGGCCCGGGAGAAGGCAGTCTTTTTTTTTTTTTTTTTTTTATTATTATTTGTTTTAGCTGCTAAACCAACTTTTCAAATATTTACACTCATTATCATTTTTGTGGTTACATTTCCATACTTACAACATTAAAAGAAAGTCAAACATTCTTTGTACCTCATTACATATCATTACAGGGCAGCATAAAACAGTAAAATATGTGATATTATGACTACCAAATAGCCTTTTACTTCACATGGGTGCAAGCAATCTTCGTATCAGGAAATATTTGATTAAGAAATTGCACAATTGCAAGCTGTATTGTTAATCTTGGATTAGAAAATAAAAGATTCCATAACTGTCTGTGACTAGTACCACTCTGGACCGACACTTTGTTTCCAAAGCATTTTGCTCTTATGTTATATAGGGCGGGGCATTCAGTTATAAGATGTTGCAAAGTTTCACATTGTCCTTTGTCATTACAATGCCGACAGAAATTTTGATCTTTTGATATTACTCTCCTTCTATATAGAATCTCGTTAGTTTCATACTGATTTAGTCTGAATCTTAGATATTTCTGACGGCATGTAGGTGATGGATATTTTAGTAGGTACTCTGATATTACCCCATACCTTTTGACACCAAATGCTTCGGGGTTAAAATCCTTAAGTTTTGAGCAGATTGTCATATTGAATATCCAGTCTGCTTGATGAATTTTATTTTTGGCACGATCAGGGTTTGTCAATAGAAGCTCGATCGTTACTGAAGCATCAGAAATCGCGTTTAGCGTATGATTTCTCCACTTCACCGACATACCAATTTTGGAGGTTAATAAATTTTGGGCCAATACATGTAGAAGGCTGCGTTTCCCCATACCATCCAACATTTTTCGGAGAAGAGCGCATTGTTTCCATATTACATGGGTATATAGGGAGATCAGACCCAATTCATGTCGCAATATGGCCAAAGGTGTTCCTGGCGAAAGTGTTAAAACTTTTTTCCAATATCTAGCTTCTATGCTGTCCAAAAATTTGCGATTTTGTGGGACCAGGGCCTCAACACCATATAGCAGAATTGGAATTGCTTTGGCCTTATAAAATTGCACAATGTGCTTCACTGTGAATTTCCCATATCTTCTGAGAATGATTTTCGATTGTGAGATCAAGGAGTTTAACTTCACCCTAGTTTCAGTTGTCGTGGTACTTAGGGTTTTTTTATGTTCAATATAAACTCCAAGATATTTATATTTGACGACTTTGGTTAATACACAGTTTTGAAGAGACCACTCAAGGTGATGTTTTTTTGTGAAGTTGTTCTTGCATACTAATATTTGGGATTTAGCTGTGTTAATCACAAGGTTGTTTGATGTTGCATATGTACCTAGTTGATTTAACATGTTTTGTAGGCCTATAGGTGTGCAGGATAATAATACCAGATCATCTGCGTATAGAAGATAGGGAACCCTTTGAGAGCCTATACGAGGCGCATCTGTTACACAGTTCATTAGAACAGGGCCTATATCCAGAATATAAAAGTTAAATAGGAAAGAGGCAAGAGCACAACCCTGCTTCACTCCTCTGTGGGTCTGAATGGCAGGTGATAGTCTTCCTCCCATGTTTAATTTAACTCGCATAGAAGTAGAGGTGTGTAGTAATGCCACTAGATTTGTGAGAGAAATTGGACACCGATGTTGTCTGAGTTTGGTTATTAACATATTTCTGTCAATGTAGTCGAAGGCAGATTTGAAATCAATGAACCCCAGATATAAGGGGAGTCCACCATCTGCTTGCTCCGATTGAATCATCGAGAGAGCTAAAATGTTCGGTATTGTGCCCATGCCTTTGACAAAGCCTGACTGAAATAAGTCTCTTAGACTGTTTTGATCTACCCACTCATTAAGCTCTTTTAGTATTATTCTACAGAATATTTTCGCCGGAGCGTCCAATAAAGAGATTGGGCGATAACTCGTTGGTAACTGGCGGTCGCCTTTTTTATAGATCGGAACTGTGACGGCTTCCGTCCAAGTTTTGGGTAATTTCTGATACTTATTTATTGTGGCGAATATCTTGTAGAGAATTGAGCTCCAGACTTCAGGATGTTTTTTCATTAGGGCATTAGAAATCCCATCGGGGCCTGCTGCGCGTGAGTTGCTTGAGGTCATAATTAGATGTTTAATTTCCTTCTTATCAATGTTCAACCAAAACCTCATCACTTTTTGTTCAATTGGGGTCGAAATCGTGTTTATAGGTAAGGCGTATAGAGATTGGAAATGATCTACCCACTGATGTGCCTCGACTACTGTGGATTGCAGATCTAACTGTTGGGCATTAGTGGTTTGATTTAATATTGCCCACATTTTTTAGATGTTTTTATCAGCCAGAGTCGACAACATAATGGCTCCATCTTTTTGATAAAGATTTGCTCGATGTCCTTTGACCCAGTTGTTATAACTCAAACGTGCTTTTTTAGTTAGATTCAGTCTAATGTCGAGAGGAAGCCTTGCTAAACTTCTTACCTCGGCACGATAAGCCCTTTTCCTTGTGAGTATAGAATTGTCAAAAACGTGGATGTGGCTCACTTTTTTGGAGTGACCCGCCTTCTGTTGGCTAAATAATTGCATTGTGTTGCTATATGTCAATCCTATGACTGAGGATTGCCAATTAGTGGAGTTAGTTGAATCGTGTAAAATTTGATTGAAGTGCCATAAGGCGTTCTCTGACCATCAGAGTCGATTCTTACCACCATTTACCACAATGCAGCCGCCACCTATTGGCTCTGGGTTACTAACCTTAATTTTGGCCCTGGTCTGCCAACTAGCACACAACATATTATGGTCACTTAATGTAGACGGGGACACACTAAAGGAGCACATTGCTGACCATAAGGCACAGTTTACATATATATAATCAATTGTAGATGTAGAGTTTCCTCTCTTCCAAGTTGGTGCGGGGGGCATGTCAGTGTTAAATGCACCATTCAGCATTTGCAGATTTCTATGAGTAACCATTGTGTTCCATTGTAGCAGTTTCTCACTCTTATGTGTCCCATTTGTTGCCAAGCAGTTCATATTCAAATCCCCTGCTAAAATGAAATACAGAATCTTATCATCCGCAGATACAATGTCAAATATCAAATTCAGGTCCCTAAAGAAGCACTCCGTAGTAATAGCTACTGGATTCCAATATATGTTTAAAATTGCGTAGGTGTCGTCGTTGATCACCGCCCTTATAAGGAGCATATGAGTATTCGGCATAGCCCATATCTGTGACATTGTTCCTGGTTCATCCTTTACCGCCACCAGCAGGCCCGCAGTGGGTCTGCCTATAATGGGCTTCCTAGCTGGGTTCAGGTGTGTTTGATATCCAGACCAAAGTATGGGACTTAATAACCAGGTTTCTTGCAGCAAAATTATGTCGAATTTGCCTAGGCCACTCTCATTGTTATTCAGCAAATGTTTGAATCCCCGCGAGTTCCAGCTCACCAAAGTAAGGGGGGATAACTTTGTCGGATTAGATAGCTAATTTGAGTTACTGATACAGTTACATACACACCTATTCCTGTCATTTGACGCTTGATTTAAATCCTGGCCATTTACAACGTCAGATTTTACCCTTGGCATGAGTTCTGCAATGTTTGACGCAATAGGTTCTGATGTGTCCTCCATTTCTGTATCCAGCTGAAAACCTAGGTCGAACAATGAGTTCTTCGCCTGCCATACTAGATTACGGATTGCTCTGGATTGAAACCACACTCGAACTGCATTTAAGTTCTGATTTGAGATAAATTCCACCAAGGTTAAATCAGCTGAGTTTATGTCTTCAAGCAGCGGTATGTCTGAGAAGATTGCTAGTATCGCTCTTCTATTCAGGTCATATTGCGTGCATGGTGCTGGTCTGCATTTCACAATCATAGAACACGGTGTCACTCGCGGAGTGACTTTTCCCATTCCCAACATCTCCTGTGTTTTGACAGTTTTTGTAGGGATCACATTGATCGTTTTCTCTTTTGTGTTCACAACCAAGTCCCCCAGTGCATTTTTGATCATCGTTAATACCTCTTTTGAAAAGTCTGTAGGTAAGCCCAATGATGGTTGGGAAGTTAAGTCAGAATCGAGTGTAGGAGTGGGGATCCTTAAAGTGTTTGCATTTAAATTTGAGGCGCTGGTCACTGATGTTGCTGCTCCTTGGATCATTGGGACAGACCCTCCAATTTTGATTCCCTTCTGTGCTTGGTTCCCAATTTCCACGATTTTGTCAACATCATTGTGTAAATTGTGGTGGTTGGTTAATGAAGTTGGATTTGTGAGTGGAGGAATGGAGAGACCTTGCATGTAAGCATCTACTGCTTTCCTAATTTCAGATCTATGGACCTTTGCATCCTCTCCACTATTCCATCTTTCTTCCATGTTGTCATTTGTATTTCTCGTTCTCACTGTCGGCTCTGCCTCCAAATGCTGTGGGCTCTGTGACTCCCTATGTGAGATTACTTTTACCAGAGCGTCCAATGGTGAGTATGGATGGGCTCTGGCTCGCGAGCTCGCATCTGGACTAATATTTGGTTCACAGTCACTCAGTACAGTAAAGGACTGTCGGGCGCTATTTTTCTTTTTCTTCAAGAAGATTGGCGCAATCTTCACGCTAGACTTTTTCACCACCACATTTTCACCAGTATTCAGTAATACATTTGCTCTCAACTTTTGTTTGCCTTTCAAAAATATGGGGGCCAAAGGAATTGACTTCTTTGGTTTAGATGGTGCATGAGCTATAGCTGGTTTATCCGATAGGTTTTCTGTTTGAGATCCCTTCGTGAGCATATTGCGTTCAGCCATGTCTTTAGTGGTGTTCAATAGTCCTTTGTCATGAGCAGATTGAGGAGGATTTATGTAGTTATATTTGCTCTGTGAATCCCCCCCCCTTGATGAGCAGATGGAGGGTGTTAGATCGCCAGACTTCTTCTCCTCCTCTGTGGGTGCCAAATGATTGTTTCCAATTCTCTTCACAAAAAGGTTAGTGACCGATTTGTTTTGTTTTGCCTTACTCTGGTTCTTTGTCTTTTTTTGTGAGTTGTCTCTTTTCCGTTGTGCGGATTTTTCTTTGTTTCTTTTGGTCCTTCTTGCTACCCTCTTCCTCAATTTCTTTCTATCTTGATGTGAACTTGCAGGTGCAACTACTTCAGTTGCAACCTCTTGAGTGTCCAGTTGACTGGCGATATTGGTTTTTAAGGGTTTTTCCATTGAGGTTACTTGAAAAAGGTCCTCATTCATATTTGCCAGTCTCATAAATTCTTCCAATGTGGACGCTGAAAGAGATGATTCGCCATCATTTGTGGGGTCTACCTCCATAGACTCTGTTCCCACGTGTCCCTGTGAATTTCGATTATGCATTTGAAGTTGGTTTAGTAGTTCCTGTGATAAGGATCTATCGACTTCTTTGGATTTATGAATATCTGCAATGGACCTGTGTATTGCAGAGATATCCAAACCTTGTTTGGTGACTTCCAGTTGTATCAGTTGTAATTTTGGCAATACACATGAATTAACGGCGTTGCAGCAGCCTGCTATGGAACCATCCAAAGTGGCTATCTCTTTCGTTAATTCCATCATGGACCCAGATTGAATTTGAACTTCGGATTTCAGGAGTTCAAAAACAGAGACCAAAGAATTCAGCACGTAGCTGAGAGCAGTTAATGTGTTGATATTCGACTCTGTCTTCTCAGCTGCAGTTTCTTCCTGTGTTGCATTTGGGCTGAATGCAGCAGGTGTTTCAGCCAGTTGGAGAACCTGCGCTGGGCTTTCAAGTATTTGGGTGTCTTCAGTGCTTGAGAGATTTAGAGTGCTCAGTCTTGGAGCATTCATGTCCAGCGCAGAATGGCAGTTGTCATAAACATCCTGCTGGCAGGCATTCTCTGAGGGGGTTGATAATGTATCATTTGGTTCATGAGTGGTTTCCTTAGGCACTGTTCCAGTGGTCCCAAAATGGTCTTTTATTTTTTTATGAATTTTGTTTGTTGTTATCGTGTATTCTAGCCCTTTTTTCCACTTGTCAGTTAAGGAAGGTTCAGAATCCAAGGTCTCTACACATCTGGTAGGCGTAGAGGCAAGGGGGAAGCATGGATTTGCATGCACAAGCGCTTGGATTCGTGTTTGCGATTCCCCAACCTCTGTCATTTTGTCCGTACTGTTTTCATCAATGGGGCATTTAGCTCCACTTTCCAATTGAGATTTCCTCAATACCAGATCCTCCCTTTCTAGGGGTCCCGTCTCATTCTGAGATGGAGTGCTCCTTAATTTCATGAGGCGGTTTCACAAATAGAGAGCAGAAATGAGAGTAGGTATCAGGAATTTTAAAGGTCAGCCAGTAGGGGGAAATGTAAGGCACAGAGCAGCGGCGTCTTTTGCGTGTATTAAAACAGAGCCCACGCGTGGACGCAGAGCACAGTGAAACTGTGAGATCGCACTTCTGGGGCTGCAATGTTTAGAGGCGCCGCTCTACTCCACCCCCGCTTTGTCAATTAAGGCTCAAGCCGCAAAGGAGTCGATCGGCTCAGTTGTTAGAGGGCCGAGCAGACGCCGAATGGCGCTCCTCCCACTGCCTGCACGGAGAGTAATCACAATACTACAGCCGGCGGCTCAAAGGCTTCAAAGCCCGCAGTCGCCGCTCAGCCCCTCTCCTGCGACCCGCGCTGGGATGGAAAGGAGGTTGTACTCGAGCGGGAATGTATCCCATAATCGTTCTACAAGATATCTCTAACTCCTCATACACGCCGGCTCTTTCAGATGTTTTAAACGTGTAAAGGGAACACCGACACGTTTCGATTACTCGAGCAATTACAGTGAACACTCCTTGAGTTTGAAAAGACGGACAATGGCAAAATCCACCGGTTCCACTATATTAATTCGTAGATGTCGCGAAAATGTCAATAGGGCAGTCCTAGTTCAAGGCAATGCGGATTTTACCTGGTAGTTTGGGTGGGTGGATAGTCCAACGGAGTTCCCCGCCTTGCCTCCGCCGACTGCACAGACTGCAGTGACTGCTTCCACTTACACACCACTTCGCTCCGCTTCGCGGTCCTGGGAGTTTTTAACTCCTGCACAGCCAGTAGTGGTAAACAGAGAGGTAGGACTCAAACCAAGTTGCTGCACAGATTTCCACACGAAAAAAGCTGGAGACTGCAGTGACTGCTTCCACTTACACACCACTTCGCTCCGCTTCGCGGTCCTGGGAGTTTTTAACTCCTGCACAGCCAGTAGTGGTAAACAGAGAGGTAGGACTCAAACCAAGTTGCTGCACAGATTTCCACACGAAAAAAGCTGGAGACTGCAGTGACTGCTTCCACTTACACACCACTTCGCTCCGCTTCGCGGTCCTGGGAGTTTTTAACTCCTGCACAGCCAGTAGTGGTAAACAGAGAGGTAGGACTCAAACCAAGTTGCTGCACAGATTTCCACACGAAAAAAGCTGGAGACTGCAGTGACTGCTTCCACTTACACACCACTTCGCTCCGCTTCGCGGTCCTGGGAGTTTTTAACTCCTGCACAGCCAGTAGTGGTAAACAGAGAGGTAGGACTCAAACCAAGTTGCTGCACAGATTTCCACACGAAAAAAGCTGGAGACTGCAGTGACTGCTTCCACTTACACACCACTTCGCTCCGCTTCGCGGTCCTGGGAGTTTTTAACTCCTGCACAGCCAGTAGTGGTAAACAGAGAGGTAGGACTCAAACCAAGTTGCTGCACAGATTTCCACACGAAAAAAGCTGGAGACTGCAGTGACTGCTTCCACTTACACACCACTTCGCTCCGCTTCGCGGTCCTGGGAGTTTTTAACTCCTGCACAGCCAGTAGTGGTAAACAGAGAGGTAGGACTCAAACCAAGTTGCTGCACAGATTTCCACACGAAAAAAGCTGGAGACTGCAGTGACTGCTTCCACTTACACACCACTTCGCTCCGCTTCGCGGTCCTGGGAGTTTTTAACTCCTGCACAGCCAGTAGTGGTAAACAGAGAGGTAGGACTCAAACCAAGTTGCTGCACAGATTTCCACACGAAAAAAGCTGGAGACTGCAGTGACTGCTTCCACTTACACACCACTTCGGCAGTCTCGTTCATACGAAGGAGGTTGTTAGGCGCTGCTGATTGGCGGCATTCCCTTTGTAGAGATGGTGCTAAGGCACACAACTTTGGCATCCTTGGAACACCAGCAACATGAGGAGTTGAGCAATTTCTTAAAATGTAAATTGAGTAAATCAAAATATATGTATAATTATTGGGTAATAAGTATGCAAGAAATGAGGATCCTCCATACAAGTCATTTTCTTAGCATGTTGATTACAACTATGTGCACAAATATTTACAACTGGGTAAACAGAGTCACATATCCTAAACAGTAAAGACTAATGTCTCTATGTGGTAGCAAGAACAAGGATTCAATGGAATCAGAAGAGACAATCCCACAACAGAGACTATGCTATTTAGAGATGTTCACTTTTATCAGTATCTTCGATTGATTTTATTTGTGTAGGTGCAAAAATGTAATCGGTAAAAAAGCCACAAAAGAAATATATATTTTATGGAGCAAGAGGAGTAAATTAAGGTACAGAAACGTGTTCTACGTAATTAGTAAGTGGAAGCAGATTGGCTAGTTAAAATATATTTGTCTTAAACAGTGAAATAAACTATAAGGAGGAGTGACATCAGTAGATTATAAGAAAGTTGCCATCACAAAGCCCTGAACTAGACGCATCAACAGATATCACTGTTGATTCCTCTCTCACCATGCAAAGATAAATATACACCTAGTACAATGAACTTTTCATGAATATTTGTGTGCAGCTTAGTAGCGGCCTCAACAACTTATGTGTTTCTGGTGAAGTTCATTTTGTGGGTTTGCTTCACAAGATTTTGAAAATAGTGGTTGCCTCTAGCATTCATTCTTGCGGGTTATCAACAGAATTTAAATCCATTCTCTATGATCCCTCCACACTCAATGTAAATGTAGAGCTCCACAATACCATTGCTAGGAGGTGGGGACTAGTTAACAGATATGCTTGGGTGTCTTATTCAGTGACCCATTAAAAGGAAATGTATGTCTAAAGCCAACCTGGAGCACATAAACACGCCAGTTATTTACACGACAAACTTCACAAACTGCAGAAATGAGCCCCAATCAAATGTTTAAATAGTTGTTAATCTAAATGTGAAGATTCCATTATTAGGATTTAGAAATTGGGACTAAACATGTATCAGTGTACAAACAGAGAAAGGACCAAAAACAAAGGCTTAGATTTTATTTCCCACTGCCCACAAATTGCATATGCAGTACTGGTTATGCCAACCAGAGAGCAGTTGGGTCCATATATCGGAGTGAAACACTTTATAAACAGAAAGCTCTTTGGTGCTGGATACCTTGCGCTAGTTAATTAGATAGATGGATATCTACACAAGTTTTTCAAAACCCATAGTGGTTTTAATAGTTTTTGTAGACATATAGTCTTATGTGGTCAGCGGTGTGCACTGTCCCTCTGTCTGTTGACGTCAACAGACAGTGCACACCGCAGCAGCAGCGGCCCAAATAGGAGAGCAGGAAATCTCAAGCCCAACAGCTTACCACATATTGGTTTCTTTAACCTTGAAAAAGACCGTTGATGTCGAAACACTTGTCGGCTGACCACTTAAGACTACCTGTCTACAAAAACTTTTGTGTAGATATCCATCTATCTAATTATCTAGCGTAAGGTATCCGGGACCAAACAGTTTTCCATTTCACAAAAGGAGGTGTGGGCAGCACCTCCACCTACTCATGACCGGGCAGCTAAACAACCCTAGACAACAATTGAGATAAGCGCAAGAGGAGTTGCAGACCTAGGGCCCAACCTTTCTGTATCCACTTAATAAACAAGCTGATAATTTTACAGACAGGGAAAACTTGGACAGCATAAATGCCAACCCAGACCCATGAAATGGAGTGTAAAATTTACTGGAAACATGAATGATATATTGTAGATAGGTATATGTTTACAGGTGAAACCCATGTCAGAAAAAGTGTGCCAGAAGACAACAATGTTAATTAAAGGGACTACTTACCCCCTGGATACCGGGAGGGAAGACGTACTGGATAATAATGGTCCCGTATTTCTCGTAGCCAGGTAAAAGCAGACTGGAGTCCTTTGAGATCAACATCCTCCCATTCTCTGGTTGGTTGCCCACTAGTTGCCCATAAAAGCGCCCACACATAGGGCAGGCCTTCTTGACCTGCAGGGCTCGGGTGATGCAGTCCTCGCAGAAGGAGTGCCGGCACTTTTCCAGTGTCTTTATGTTCTGGATCTCTCCCAGGCAGATCGGACACTGATTCTCCTGATCGTCCTCCGCAGCCAGCTCATCACGTCTTGAATCACGTGAGCCACCCGGCAGGCCTCGGGAGCCAACACTATGTTGGCCCCGGGAGAAAGCTGCCTGACCTCCTCGGTAATGCAGCTCGGCTGCTGCATGCTCCATGCTCTTGTCTGAGAAGGCCATGCAGCCACCTAGTTCATGAAACCGCTGTGACTTCTTCAGCTCCTTCTCCGTCTCCTTCAGGAGGGCCTTAAGGGCCTTGCGGGCCAGAGAGAGTCCATTGCCGGCCACGTGTGCCTCTGTAGTCAGGCGCAACACATAGATCTCAGAAGTCTCACCATCGATGAGGATGCGGACCTTGTTCTCATCCTGCAGTTTGACCAGCTTGGTTGGGCTCTCCTTGGTTAGAAAATCCCACACATACTTAGGAACTGTTACTTTGTTTTTTGAGGTCCCCCCACATGCCGCCATTCTGGAGAACACAAATGACACTGCAAAGGGAGGTGTCATGGGAAAGGGAGGGGAAAAACACAAAAGATTGGTCAAAGTACAAGGTGCCATCTTCAAAGAAGAAAAAAACCAGAACAGAAATAACACAACAGAGCAGAATGTGCAATCACAAAGCATTAACACACAACGAGGGATACTTAGAAAATGACAACATATGACACAGGATGCATGTTACAATCACAAAACAACAGAGCCTGCCCGTTGCATTATGTGCCTCTTTCCTTACACCATGTTTTTTCTACCAAATTAAAGCTAGAACTAGTGAAAATATAAATATAGCAACCAACGAGATGAATGCAAAATACACTTAACAGTGCCAGTGTCTGGTGGTATTACAGTGGGGGCCTGGAGTCTGTTTGGATATTGGCACTACTGCTTGTAGACAATGTAATGCGCCTAGAGTTGCAAACCATGATTAGCAAACATCTATTTATCATTATCACTGTGGTGTATATTTCTCATTGTTGTATTGGTCACTGTACTATTTGGTTCCAAATGGGGGCGGGAGATTTGTTTTTTGGCTAAAGTTTCACTTCAACATGAACTCAGTTCTCTATTTTCTAGATGCATGTTTAACCGAATGTCACCACTGCCCATTTGGAAAAGGTTGCCCCCTCGGTTTAACAAAAAATTATTAAAAGAACACAAACCATCTATCAAAACGTCTTTTATTTATCTTCTTCTTATTGACTTATTTCTATGGGATTTTATGAAAGATATTGAAGAGGATATGTGCGTTCCTAAACAAGGCTATTGATTACTGGTCAAAAGTGAACAGTTTTCTTTTATCAGTATTTATCTATATTTCACAAAGAAACTTAAAGAATATTCAGTATAATTTAATATTATGCCAATTTAGTTAACCTTGAACACTAAAAGGAAGATTAAAAAAAGAGGGCAGTGAATCAGCATGGAGAAATTAAACACTAGTATGGAGAACTTGATTCGAGGGGAAATATGTTCATATGACTCCATCAAGGAGGTCAGTAGGTTTCAAAAATTGTCCCTGGGAGAACTCCTTGTGTCTGCCATTCTAAACTAATTTCTGGTTCAAAATAGACTGTTTAGTTGGTATTTTTCCTCTCTCCTTTGTGGTTGCTATTGATGTTCTGGTTTACTATTCATAATATTACATTTCAGGTAAACACTGTTTTTTTGTTAGCTTTTAACATGAACATGTGTGTTCTGTTCCCCATAGACGTACAGGCTCTGGCTTCCGACAGTAGACCTATTTCACTTACCCAGAAGAAAGTGTGCATGCTCTCTGGGGGTGACATTATGGGCAGCGATCTGTTTGTTCCTACTCCCGAAGAGAAGAAGATAGACGTGCACAGAGAAATAGGAAAACCTGTACAGGATCACAGTATAGTATAGACACTTTGGTTGTACGGTCTCAAATGTGGCTACCTGATTACCCCTCTTGACTTACACATTAAACTCTTCATTGGGGGTGGCTGCCTGATCTCTAGTATACTGATGCAATGTTTGTTTTTAAAACAAGTGTATGCTGGAGCAGATAGGTTGTTTTGTACAAAAGTATATGTCAATCTATTCCCCAAAGACAGGTGAAAATCCTACACAAGTTGTGCTACAGCGAATGTACAAAACGCATAAGTCGATGGACACAGAACGCAGTGAATGATTAATTGATCAGATGCGAAACCTAGCTGTCATCAATAGCTAGGCAGCAGGCTCAGAACCTCTGGGTTGCACCTATACATGAGTATGACATGTGTTACTTATGTTTTATAAATGGTTTATAAAAAATATGGCAGACTACTCTGAATCAGGTAACGAGGTAGGGGCTCGGCACACGTGCCTCTTTACCCTCCCATTAAGTTATCTCTGCTCCCTTTAAAACTTAAAACATTACCAAAGTAAAGACAAAGGTTTCAGGTTTGAGAAGATTTTAAAAAATTCAACCTTCCCTCTGTAACTAATTTGCCCGGTGAAAGAAAATATTTCCATACATTTCATAAATACTATAACGAAGAGAACATGTATCTAATGGGCAATGGTATTGTGTGAAATAGTTAGACAGCTGGCCCTAGAGTTCTGCAGTGCGCAACATTAGCCATTGTGGTCAGAGAATCTCTACATACTGAGAGTGTAAAACAATTAAACAGGAAATCCTGATTTTTACACAAACCATCAAGGAAGCAATAATACATCAGACTATCAAAATGCAACACTAAAGGCAAAAAAAGAACAGAAGGAAGGAAACTTGGAATCGTTAAACCGTGCCTTAAGTTTTCAGATGACATCAGCACCCAATTATAAACAAGTAGCTCTCTTGGTATGAGCGAGCATCTTCAAAGATGACCGCTCTAGAAGTTTGAATGATCTTGTAAATTCTGGCTTAAACTTATATTTTCCCAATAACTTTTTCCAACTCTACATTTCTTCTTTAAACAACATTTTTCAAAAACGTTTCCATTTTAAAGTTAAAATTAAAACTTCCATTGTTCCACCTGCACCTAAACTTGCTACCTCAATCACACATTAACCATTGGGCCTTTTATATTTTTGGTCCACGAAGGTAGGACTATCGACCTGTATGAGAACATAGTAAAGGTAACAAGTATATCTTAGTGGATCACTGCTTTTCAGGTATTTGCATCGAGATACATATATGCCAGAGGAAGAATCTGCAGCACATTAATCATGTGCTATCCTGATCCTTGAGAAATTAAGGTAATTTAAAACAATAAATCCTATCTGCAATAATAACTATGTGAACGGTAATTGGTTAACTGCAGCTATGAAGCAGCTCCTTGTATAATGAAAACTACTTAATCATGTGGTTTTTCAGCCACTTGATCTCTTGCTCAGTGTGCACAGCACCCCTTAGCTTGCCTCGTTGATTGTTTTTGTATGGAAAAGGTAAAGGTCTGGTAGTAACATGATATTAATTGTATTGGAGTGGTTTGTGGGAAATTGTAATATTTAAAATTGAAATTTAAAAACATGGCTGTCTGTGGACAAGCCAAAACTATTGAGGTTGCTAATGCTTGTGTTAAAACTCAAGGGCAGCGGACAGGAAGGATTATTTCAAAGTAGTAAGCATGCAGAGCGACTACTGGACACGACATCCATGATTGTTTCCGCAAGATGTCCTTGGTTCCAAGATCGGCTCACCCATTCACATGAGTATGTTTAATAGAGCGGGGCACTTCCTGGGAATGAGTCTAAATGGGAAGTCCTGCTTCCATATATAGCCATAGTGCCAGTAACAAATGACAAAGATGTTTTGGGATATAAGTTATTGCTGGAAAAAAACTGCTCAAATTGTTTTTGCACATTTTTTTTTTCTCACATTTTTTCTACAGCATGCAGGGGACCATCCACCTACCCGTGGGCTCTCGACTACTCCACCCCACCTCACATCCCATCCCTATCAACATTGCCAACCTCAATTTACCATCTGCATTCTGGTGGACACATTCAAGAAAAAAAAGGGTCAAATAAATGTAAGCAGTTTTTGATCAACCAATAGACCCACTACCGATTCCTTTAGATTAAATGTTATTCTTCCGGCTCCCCTGCGGAGGCTTCAGCTTGTTAAAAATAACTCCAGGAGGCTCATGGGAGAAGGAGAATTTAGCCAATAGAAAAACAATCACCCAGAAGGTGAAGCAAACAGACAATTTTTATCTCTCCAGAGTGTTTGCCCCGTTCTAGGTGAAAAGACAGTTTTTATTAAAAAATTTAAAAAAAGATTTAGAAAGACCGCTCCAAGAACGCTTAGAGTGGTCTTTCTCAATTTTAACTGTCACGCCCCTGCCATACACCGGTGCACGCAGGGCTGACCAGGCTGACTGAGATGGGTGGGGCAATACTGGTTACAGATAAGTGTGTGTTTTCGTGCGTGTATGAATGAAAGGGGACAGTGTTTGTGGTGGGGAGTGGGCTGGGAGGGAAGGAGTGTGTCTGCATGTGTGTGTTTGAGTGTTTTTGTATGCAAAAGGGTGCTGGGGAAAAGGAGTGTCTGAGTATGAGGCAGGGTGGGGGGGTTCGTGGGTGAAACCCCTGATTTCAAAGGGCGGAGGGGGAGGAATTCAAGTATTTTCGAATATTAAAGGCTGCCCAAAATCGGGCAGAAAATAAATCTGTCTTTTTTTCGTGCAGCCTTTAAATTTTGAGATAATGACCGAATTGATTGCCCCTCAGTTAGCAAGAAAATGAATGCAACCCAGCTACGGCACTTTCTTGAGAAAACCCAGAGTATCAGTTTTCTCTTTCATGCATCATGGGAAGGGCCAGTTGTATTCTATTGTTTATTCATTTATATTGGGCTCCGGGCCCATAGGCATCTGGACGCATTACATGTTACATATATTTACATCAGATAAAAAACTTTATTTTATATTTTTTATTCAAAAGTACACATGAACGTGAACAAAATATACATATTCTAATATACATTATTTACAGATGCTTTTTGTAAAGATGCAGGCAAACAGGAGTTCCGTAGTCACCAGAGTGCAGCCAGAGTTTGGCATTATTCTTAAAGGAGTGAAAGGATGGTGTGATTCTTAAGGGATCAGGAATAGAGTTCCATAGTTGGGCCGCCATGACGGGAAAGCAAGTACCCCCTGTTTTTAAAAGTTTGAATGTAGGGATTCTGTTAGTCTGTGCCTTTCTGATGGGACGTTCTGAGGTATGTCTAGTGAATCTAGCCGCAAGTTGAGACATTTGTGAGTGAGGTTTAGTGCTGTAAACTTTATTCTATCTTTTATGGCAAGCCACTTGGTGGAATGTCTCACATGTGAGATGTGTTGAGTTTTTCGGGATGCCTGAGACAGATTTTAAGGCGTTATATTGAAGTATTTGTAATTTGTTTATGTTGTGTTTGCTAGTGCCCAGATATAAGGCATTCCAGTAGTCCAACTTAGATAGTATGAGGGCATGTGCAATCATGATGCAGCTGTCGGTGGACAGGAATAGTTTACATGCATGGATCAATTTGCAGATGTAGCTGGTGGCAGAAACTGTGGCATTAACTTGTTTGTTAAGATTTAGTGCTGAAACCAGATAAAGGTCTAAGGTTTTGACTTCCTTTGAGACTTTGATGCTTATCCCATCAATGATGAATGAGTTATATTGGGGAGAGAGTATATTCAGTTTGTTAGTTGACCCGAAGAGTAAGAAAGAGTTCTGTCTTATCATTGAGGCAAAGGCCATGGGTGGCCATCCAGGTTTGTATGATAAGTTAAATTTTATTGATCAAAGCTATATCTGTGTTGTAGTCTTCTTAGATAGGGATAAGGATCTGGGTGTCGTCAACATAGTTTGTATATGCGACACCCAGATTGTCGAGTATATAGGAGTGGCTTGGTAAATATATTACACAACGTTGGAGGGACGCAGGATCCTTGTGGTACCCCACATGCGATTGGGACTGGGTCCACTGCAGAGGAGGGTGAGAATACTCTCATGGTTCTGTTGGCTATAAACGAGTTGATCCACATGGTGGCTTCCTTTGAGAAGTGGGTGGCTTATTTTAGATGATTGCACAAGACTTTATGGTGGTCAACCAAATCAAATGCAGCAGATAGTTCTAAAAGGAGAAGAATGTAACCTTTCCCTTTGTTTTTTCTATCATCCAATAGGTTCTTAAGGTCAATGAGGGCAATCTCTGTCCCATGTCTTGGTCTGAAACCAGATTGGCGGGTACTTAGTTGTTGATCTCCAGATAGGATTGGAAATGGAGGTATGCAGCCTTATCAAGGATTTTTAGGAGGAAAGGTACCGTAGTAATTAGCCTAGAGTTGGAGGGAATACTTGGGTCTAGGTTTTTTTCTTTTAGTAGAGGTAGCACCCAAGCGTCTTTAAGGTTAGTGAGGACTGAGCATGTTTAGAAAGAGGAGTTGATAAATGTGATGAAGGGCGCAAGGTCCTTGGCTGCTTCTTTGATGATCGGTGCTGGACAGGCGTCCCCCAAGCATCTGTTGAGATAGATTTAAATTTAAACTGGTTGCTCGGTTTAATTTGATAAGTGGTGACTTGTAGCAATATGGCCTCTTTTGTTGCTAATTCAATCTTATGTAACATGTTTTTTATGGCAGCAATTTTCTCTTGAAGCATAGAAATGTTGTTACCAAGGGCCGTTTGGATGTCTGCACCAGGTATTATTTTTGATACATGAGTTGTTAGGAGTGGTAGGTGATTCTAATTCTCTTAAAATTGGGAATCGTTCCCTAGTGTTTGAGTTAGCCTTTTTAATTCTTTCGTTGAATGTCTAATTTTTGGTTTGAATAATGTCTTGTTTGTACCTGTTAGCAAGTGAGGTGAGATGTTCCTTGTTCTGTTCAGAAGGATTGTTTTTCCATCTATCTTCAGTCTGTCTTTTCTCGTATATTAAATGCACGTATTTATATTATTTCTGTACATTAAATGCACGTCGATATCTAGAGGCATGTAAGTAAATTCCACAAGACCAGAGAGAGAACAAAGGGTAACACATTGGGCCAGGAGTAACTCAGGAAGTTTTGTGAGAAATGGAGAGTGGCCAATAGCATCCTTCTATCAACTGGTGCATACAATGCAGAGAACTAGGGAATTAAGCAGACAGCCGCAGTTGCCTCTCCCCCACCCCTCAGCCACTGAGTGGAACATCTGCATGATCTTGTATTCATCCAAGAGACAGGGCCGTATCAGAAAACAATGAAAACAAAAGTAGTGAATTTGTTACATTAACACTTCCATGACCACTGAATTGTTGTTGCTATAGTTTTTGCTATAATGTATCTTCCTCCTTTCAAAGCGCAGACATTTATTGTTTTTTTTATGAACCGCAAACTCAAGAGCATTTTTTTTCAATTTTGGAGGGTGGGCTGGAATACTTAGACTGGGACCACATCTGTTCTGTGTATGACATTCAGGGTACAGCTCCCACTGCCAAAACAGATAACTGCATCCGGCATATTTACCAGGTGAGCTGTGTTATTGGGACTGGAATCTACATATACCTTTTTGATTTGATTTCTCGTTATCATATTTTAATTGTACTTTATGGTACTACTTTTTAATTAGATCAAACATTTCTTTTATTGATTTTTCTTCCTTTCATGTGAAGTAATAAATGTGTGATAGATCAAAATGTTGGTTGCGTCTCAGGCCCCACCTTTTTATGATTTAGGCTATACCTCTTTTGAAGGTTCCTTTATTACTTAAGCCTTCTCAGGACCGACCATAAACAGTGTTCCGGGACTCGTAAGTAACCCCCACGCAAGTATCACTGCAGAGAACTATTGATGCAGAGATATATGCTAGGGAGACAGGGGGCTGAGTGAGCCAACTGGGGCGGGATGTGACATCTGCTTTGGCAGCGAGGAGACCAGCCTGCTTGCTTAGCACTGTGTGAAATCTCCAATAACTCTAGCGTGCAGCATTTATGGACAGGGGTTGATCAAGGTGCATATCCATAGTGATGACAATACTTCAATTTCATTAGGGACAAGCAGCGCCTCAACCCCACCATATGAGATGCCCGGGTATTTACTCCATGACGAAGGACGCCTGGAAGACAATAATCAATATGGGACTGGATATGCAGACAGTGCCAAAACATTTGAGTGAATCTTCTACCTTAAAGGTTTTCTTTCCATTGACTCTTTACTCGATCTGCTATTAAGGAACATAAACAAATCTGCAAAATTGACCAAAATTGCTAATGAGGTAAACCTGTTCACCTGGGTGTTAAAATGTAATTCCTGCCACTTTTACTTCCATGTCCGAAGGCCTACCAGCTGAACAATTTCCCAGCATCTTTTTTGGGAGGTCATATAATGGAGAGAACCAAGTTTGAAAATGTTCTCAACATAGAGCGTTGACACTCCTATGTTGATTAAGGTAGGACGTTCTGTGAAAAAGTAGCACTTCCTTTGCAAAAATCTAATTTCCTATGAATAAGCGGGTCCTCCTTTCTTGACAACCTTGGATGTGTGTACTGCACACTGGTTACACCCCCACAAACCTTTCATGAGTGGGTGTGGGGGGCAGAGGCGGCAAAGACTTACACGTTTCAATGGTGATTCGAAACGATCATGAAAGGAAGTACTAAAGCCTTATTTTACTGAGCATGGCCTCACCCAGCTGCATACTGAAAGCAATTTCAGAATAAATTATCTCCATTACTGGTCCTCAAACAAAGTAAAGAAAGACATTTAAGTCAAAGTGCTATAAGAGAGTGAGCTATAAAACAGATTTGGCTACCAATGATCACAACAGTAAAGTAATCAACAGATATAATCGGAACTCCTCAGACAAGGCCTCAGAGGAGTCTTTGGGACATACAAGGCCTCAGAGGAGTCTTTGGGACATACCAGGCCTTGCCACACAGACTTGCAGAGGTGGTCTGTACTCCTGGAGCCGTAGCAAGGTATGGGCCAGTGAATTCCTGACCATGCAATATTAACAGCAGTCAAGATATGATATGATATGGCATTTGTAACGTGCCTATACACAGTGTTTCAAGGCGCGACGGGGCAGGGGGGGAACAAGGGGAGACAGACAAAGATCCTACTAGGCCAGGTGTCATTCAGATCGCGCAAGTGCAAGCATAGAGGGGACTTGGAAAAGTGGAAGGGGAGAGGGGGAAAGTGCTGTACATGGTTAGTAGAATACAAGATAAATAATAGGGCCAGCTGGTGGCAAGTGCAAGGAAAGTGCAGTACATGGTTAGTAGAATACAAGATAAATAATAGGGCCAGCTGGTGGCAAGTGCAAGAAGGGATTGTGGCTCCTATGTCACAGAATGCATAGCATTCCCAAATGTTAACGTTCATAAAGGATGCCGTGTTGAAAACTGGAGGGTACTTGACTTTAGGAGGAAAGAATGTCGGCTGGCTACTAAAGGAATCGTTTCAATTATTTCTTAAGTCAGGAGGACGGAAACTCTGTCCTTTAGTTATGTTGTAACTTGTGTAATTCGAAATTTTGCTTGACAAAATCTGTAGCAGGCCTTTACCCTGTTCAACGTGGCTTTTAACAACGTGTTTAATGACAGCTACAAACGTGCTCTCAGTCAGGCCTTCACCCACGAGAGAAACAGAGAAGAAACATCGGAAAACAGCACAGTTCAACAGTACATTTCGAATTCACTCTATGCATACCTCTCCAGGTCCCCTGAATTTCAGGGGCGTCCTTGACTTAAATCAAAAATTCTCCTTGTACCTTGTTTTGGCTGGAAGTTAAAAAGCAAACAAACAACCTCTTATACAAGGAGAGATGGCAAATGTGGTCTGCAAACTTAGGATTCTGTCGATATATTCTGTGTGGCGAGCAGCATTTGCTTACCTGGAGATCCCATGGGCTTTGACTTGACTTGTACAGAAGAAAAGGTTCAAGTTCAGGGTCTGGCGTGGATACCAAGAACTGCAAACACTGAAAGAAGGGGATAGGAAAGGAGAGAGGCGAGAGATGAGCACATTGTTAAAAATCTTCAACATTATTGCCCTACACCCACATCACAGAACTAACGCTTCACCAATTTGGTTCATTGTTGGGTCAGTCTTTTCTCAGAAAGGATCAGCCCAACTTTCCTTATCGTGCAAGGTAACATGCATGTGAGATGCCTGAACGTAAAATGATGTGATCAGGGCATTTGTATGTATTCATTTATAGAGCACTTTATGCTAAAGCTGGCACAAGGTGACACATACCCACCCACCCCAGCACCCCCACCAACAACTCCCCCTTTAAATTCCCCCTCACAGCCACATATCTCCACTGGTCCCTTGAAAATTCAAATTAAATGTATTGGCCGGAGAAGATATAGTTATGTGGTTAAGGTTAATACAGGGTGTACCCAATGGACACAACTATCATTGTAAAGTTCAAAATGTGCCTTGCATTAAGCTTTCCGAAACATCCCTATAATTGTCAATGCTTTTCAATGAGCACCATTTTGTGCCTGATTGATCATAATCCTGGTTTCAGATTAATGGCTTTGAATATAAAGTGGCCATCCCATAAAGGCATTCCATGCATACACTTCAGCCCTTTTTGTTTTTCCAGCACACCATGAATTCATAATGGGTGTTTGTGTTTTTCGTCTCAACTATGTGTGGGTACACCCCTCCATCGCAGACACCTGGGAAATTACCATAAAGACAATTACAAGCATTGTCTCTCACGGACAAATTATTTGAAGGAAATTGCTTCAATTCAAAAAGGGCCATAGGCAGACAGACAATCGGGAGAGAGATTTCTGCAAAATTCATATATTGTATTCTTATAACATCATAATTATCATTAAAAAAGTTGTTCTTACTCGATTAAACATAAAAATATATACGTAGAAAACACAACAGACCACATGGAGACACAATGTAGGAAATACACCACAAAATGTATAGTGCAAAATATGCAAATCAATCTCCATTGAAGAGGAGTAAAAATAATTTGTACTGCATAGACCCCTCTTCACCTCGTGTACACCATAATGTTTTTGAAAATGTGTCTAAATACGTATGTACAAAAACCTGACACAAAAGACATACAACACAGTCATCTGTCAACTAGAGGAAGTCCCAGAATGTTATTAGTTTTCAAATTTACATAGACCATCCCTTCTCCAAGTTTCGACAAATCAGCATCCAGAGCTACAGCAGCGCTGATGCCCATCTTCCTCAAGACTGGACTGTTATTGACCAACAAAGGATGAAATCTTCAAAAACCACCACCAAGTATGGTTTTTACATAATCCTCACTCATATGCAGGTGGCCAAATCGGGTCACTCTCCACCCTTGTTTAGGGTGGATGCAGCTTATTTCTCTTGTGTGTTTCCAATGAGCAGTTTCTAATTGTGCCCCACTTTCCACCAGGCACCGGAAAACTTTCAAATATTCAATGCATCAATCGGTAAACAACACCCACTTTGCGTCCGTGCACGGTGCTGCCTTACATCGCATTGGAACTACGTTTTTTCATACAAGTATTGGCATTATTGTCCCTCCTATAACCAAATGCAATGCGACAGAGAGGGAAGGCGGGAAGGGGTGTTGAGAATGGAAATACATGTGGCAGGCAGAGACTGAAGTACTGGTTATTTTTTTGTGATTTCTGCCATAGCACTACCAAGTGGAATCTGCACCGGGGAGGACCAGTTGAAATACAGGAAAAGTCTAAAAACCTGTCTCTTCAATGCTTAACCAATATAAAGTTTAGTCTATACCCATAAAGCACTTGAAACACTTCAACTTTCATCCACAGACACAATCCAAGTGAACGTCATACCAGCTACTGACTTATACGCCCAGAACATAACACACGGCAGTCAAGAAACTATAATGGCTAAAAAAAACATCACATCAAGGTAACGCCGGATGCCCAAGTGAACTGTGAAGTGAAGATTCTGGGCAGTATAAGCAGTTCAGATTTCTTTACTTAAGTTCAGCTCACAGCGACAGCAGGCACCACCCTTGAAGGCAGAACCCAACTGAAGCTTCAAGAACTCCACAAATAATAACACTCTGAGAACACATATACATCACAGTGGAACCAAATCATAAACACATAAATAGAACATTGTAATTGGGCTGGATCCACATACAGAACTATGTTGCATTATAGTTGATTTCCCAATGCATGCTTCTTATGTAACAACATAAGTAAGTAGACTCAACACATCTCCCCCCTTCCAATGACACAGAGTTACTCTAATACATAGTCTCGCAACCAAAGAGGTTTTCCTCTCCTCCTTTCTGCACTGATATTAACATCTCTGTCTTGTTGAACACTTTTATCAACTCCTCCGGATTCATACACCAACTCATTGTCATCGCCGTTGTCATTACCATCAACGTTTTCCCCATCCTCTACTGCTTGACCATTGTTATTACATTTTACTAATCTGGACATGGACCAGCATTCTCCACCTTCCATTATGACCACATTTCCTCTTACTACAGCTATTTTCTTGGGCCCAATGAATTTGCTCTCGATGCATTTAGGGGACAACCTGTTTTTTTTTTTACATATACAAGTTCACCTTCTTTCCATACCAAACTCTTGGATTTCTTTTCCATGTCAAACCTTTCCTTGTATACATTTTGGGCCTCTTTGATGAGTGTCACAATCTTATTCCTGTCAACATTCACACTCTTGGCCAAGTCAAGCCACCCTGAACAGAGTTTTGTGCCTGGCTGTCTGCCCTTGAGAGACATAAAAGTTGACACTTTAGTAACAGTTTGGGGCGTCGTGCAGTAGTTCCAAACCATCTCTCTCAACACTTTTTGCCACTCCAAACCTGCCGCCATTGCTAACTGCAGACCTCCCTTCACAAATCTATTGGCCCTCTCTACCAGCCCATTAGCCCTGGGTTGATAAAGTGCTGTTCTGTAGTGCCTTATGCCAAATTTTCTGAAAAACTCCACCATCTTTTCAGAACAAAATTGGACACCATTATCTGGGACTAATTCCGTAGGGAAACCTTCCCTGTAAAATGTTTCTTCAAAAAATGATATCATTTGGGCCGTGGTGGCCTCACCAATTGCCTTCCACTCTATCCACTTCGAGTGGTAATCTACTAGCACAATTAAGTACTTGAGATTCTCCCCCAAATCCTGCAGTGGGCCCATCAGATCCACAGCCACCTTTTTCCAGGGTTCACCCGGAACACTCACAGGTCTCATGGGTGCTTCCCTAACCACTTTACTTTTATCACTCCTCTCGCACTCTCTGCAGTTCTTAACACACCTCTCTACTTCACTGTCAACTGCCGGCCACCAATAGAATTCCGTGATGTATCTCTTGGTTCCTCCCATCCCTAGATGGCCTTGATGAGCTATACTCACCAGTTTGGATCTAACATTACTGGGTGGGATCACTTTAGTACCCTTCCTGAGTTTTAGACCGTTTTCTGATAGACTCAGCTCATCCTTTATACAATAGAAGCAGTCAAATTTTTTTTCCACAACATTTTTGTGAGGCCACCCTGTCCTGGTCCATACTTTGACCGGTTTTAATACAAGATCCTCACCATCAGCAATCTCCCACTCATCTTTACTTATGGCATTGTATTCAACTTCAGAAATACTCAAACCTTGCTCTAAATATACTTCCTCCGTATCTTTACTCTTCACCGGTAGCCTAAACAAACAGTCTGCTACTACATTGTCCCTACCAGCTATGTATACTACCTTGAAATCATAGGCCAGGAGTTCAATCATCCATCGAGATATTCTGGGTGATCCTTTGGCCCATTTCACACTACCTAGCAGTTAAACTAACAGTTTGTGGTCAGTTTTTACCGTAAAAGTTTGACCCCATAGGTAGAACTTAAAATGTGCCACAGCCCAAGAAACTGCCAGCGCCTCCCTCTCAATAACAGAGTAGTTTTCTTCCGCTCCCTTCAATGGTCTAGAGGCAAAAGCAATTATATGTTCAGTTTTACTAGAGTCCACCTGAGACAACGCCGCACCTAGACCCATATTGCTTGCATCAACCGATAAAACAGTTTTCCTTCCTGAAACAAACCCTCCCAAAGAGGGTGCTTGTACTATGCACTCTTATTTTCTTAAAGGCTTCTTGGCACTCACCCGACCACACAAACTTCACATTCTTCTTCAACAACTCTCTCAACGGAGTGGAAATGTTGGCAAAACCATTTACAAATTTATGGTAGTACTCCGCCAGCCCCATGAAAGAACGTAACGGATCTTTGTCTTGTGGCTGGGGAGCACTGCTAATGCTAACAGTAAGATACCTTTTTGGAGCAATACCATCACCAGAAATTCTATGACCTAAATAGTCTACTTCTCTAACAGCAATCTTGCATTTTTTTCTTTGTACAGTCAAACCAGCTTCTTTAAGTCTTGCTAAGACAGCCCTCAAAATCCCATTGTCTTCTGCTTCATTTTCAGCAAACACTAGTATGTCATCTTGGAATACCGTCACTTTCCTTAACCCTCTAAGAACTTCCTCCATCACACTTTGAAAAACAGAAGCAGCGGAAGCTAATCCAAATGGCATGCAACTGTATTTGAACACTCCCTCAGGAGTGATGAAAGCAGTAAGATGCTGACAGTCTTTGGACAAAGGAACTTGATGATATGCTGCTGACAAATCAATGATGGAAAATATCTTCGGTTGCCCCAGAGTGGAAAGAGTTTCGGATATGTTGGGAAGGGGATGTCTCTCCACAACAATGTTCCTATTTAGGCTGCACAATTCAACACATAGTCTCAGATTTCCATTTGCTTTGACTACTAGTACAACAGGCGATAACCATTCAGTTTCTGTAACTGGCTCAATTACTCCTTTGTTCACCAAGTCATTTAACTCATCACGAAGTTTACTTCTCATCTTCAATGGCACTTGCCTTACCTTGTGTATCACCAGTTGTGCACAATTTTTAAGCTTAATATGGTGTTCGAAATTTCTGAGTTTCCCTAATTTCTCAGAAAACACCTCAGGAAACTCTGGTCCAGACGTCATCTTCCACTTCAGCAATAGATACTGGTTTAGGGGCATTCGCCTGTATTCTTACACCCAAGTTCTTTTGTTCCTCCCAACCTAATGAAGAGGCTCCCTTTTTTGCTACCAGAATGTTAGCCTGGCATTCCTTTCCTTTGTTATGCACACATGCGGAAAATTCCCCCAATACCTCTATTGTGGATTCTCCATATGCACAGGCTCTAACATCAGTGGGGCTGATTACGGCTTCACTCTTCTTCAATATGTTCACTAAAGTATCTCGTGACACTATGGTCCAAGGAGAGCAAGTGTCAACTTTCATGACTAGACTGCGCCCATCAATCAGAAAGGTGTCTGCCTGTCCCTTCGCCTCACTTAAAATAGCTGAAATTTCAAAAACAAACTTGGGGCTTGGTTCCTGGGTATTCGATACTTCCTGAATATTGTAACTTCTCCTGACCGATTCTTCAATGCTGGGCATGTTCTCCACTCTGGGTTCGAGAAGATTGATGGAAGCAGCTTTACACACATTTGCAAAGTGCCCTCTACTCTTGCACTTAAAGCATTCGGCAAATCTGGCAGGGCACGACGGAAAGTTGGCACCATGTCTGGGGTTACCACATCTGGTACATGCATTCCTCGCAGTCCAATTTCCTTTCTTTCCTGTTGGAATGTTTGTCTTTTTCTTCTGGTCTATGGCACAGACCGACATGGTTGTCTGACTTTGTCACTCTTGAGCTCCTTGACATATAGGGACGCCTGTTCGATGCTCCTGGCTAATTCAAGTGCCTCATCCAGCTTCATATCTTTGGCCAGTAACTTCTCTTGGATCCTGGCGTTATTGGTGCACCTGAGTAACTGATCCCTGATTAGAGAATCAGTCAAGTGCTCAAATTCACAGGAGTAATTTAGCGACCTCAAGCATGCGACATAGGATTCGACTGACTCCGATTGTTCTTGTACTCGCTGGAAAAATGTATGCCTTTCGAAGCTGACATTTTTCCTGGGTTCAAAATGGTCCTGTAGTTTTTTGAGGGCCAATGCATACTCATCCGCATCACCAGCCTCCAAGACCTGGTCCCCAACTAGCCCATCGAAGATCCTGCGTCCTTCCACGCCCAAATTGTGGACCAAGAGAGCCTTTTTGCGAGCTGAGGAAAATCTGTTTCCGCCCAGTGCCACCAGGTAATTTTCAAATGTGTCCTTCCACTTGTCCCACCTGAGGGGGGGGCGGCCTGGTTCATTGAGGAACGATATGGGTGGCGGAATTGATGCCGCCATGATGAACCAAGAATGGCTCCAACTATGTAAGTACAGATGGCTGTGGTGGCTGTGACGTGGCAGGACTTAAATGTCAATGCTGTGGTGGCTGTCAAGTCAATTGACAAGTATCTGTGCACTGTTTACTGTATGAAACAATTGTCTTTGTTGTACATGTCCCTAAATTCCAGCAAATAGAGTTTATTTATTTATTTATTTTTTTCCGTGTGCCTCACTGGAACAAAGTGTCTTTGTTGTTGTTAGTTCCAGCGTTCCTTTATGTCTCCCAGCCGTGAGAGTCCTGCTGCCAGTCAACTGACTGACGTCACAATGGAGACCGGGGTCCGTAGGAGTAGAGCCGACACGTTGCCAGGCAACTGGTGTCACAATGGAGACCGGGGCTCGAGCCGACACGCCCCCCACAGCGTGTGCCGCAGCGCATGTGCCTGCGCGCGGCCAGAACCAGCTGACAGCCGCATGCGCTAGCACACGCGCGGTGAAAGGCGGGGCCTGCGTGCTAGCAGCGGTGCGCGGCTCCCCCAGGGCTCGCGGGGGCCTGCGCTGTAACTGCAGTGCTCGTGTAACTCCCTCACGGCTCGCGCAGCTTCCCCATGGCTCTCCTTCCCCAAAATAACGCTGACTTGCCTGGGTGGTCCGCCTCTTCGTTAAGTTGCTCCTCGCTGCCTTCTGTCAGTCTGCCTGCTGTCGCTAGTGCGGACGGAAGGAGCACATCGCTGCCGACCCGGCACAGAGAGCGAATCGAAGCACAGTAGCTCCAGATGGCCGCCCAGGGGTCTGTGAAGGAAATCCTCATCTCCAATGTGAAGTGAAGGTTCTGGGCAGTATAAGCAGTTCAGATTTCTTTATTTAACTTCAGCTCACAGCGACAGCAGGCACCACCCTTAAAGGCAGAACCCAACTGAAGCTTCAAGAACTCCACAAATAATAACACTCTGAGAACACCTATACATCACAGTGGAACCAAATCATAAACACATAAATAGAACATTGTAATTGGTCTGGATCCACATACAGAACTATGTTGCATTATAGTTGATTTCCCAATGCATGCTTCTTATGTAACAACATAAGTAAGTAGACTCAACATGAACACTTCACTGTCTCCCAAAATATCTAAACCTCAACACAGGGCATCTTCACACATCAACCACTAAAGCCAACCATCTCTCACCACAACACAACTGGCAGCAAGACCACAAATGTGAAGGGACTATGGAAACCAAAGAACACTCCCACCTTTTGACTAACCATCAATCTCTCTACAACCTTATTCATCACAAACAAAAAGCAACCTCTCCCACCAGCTTTTAAAAAAGCATTTGCCCTAAATTCCAATATCACAAACTTAGACAACTAACATATTTAGCCCTTGGCAAACAAGCGCCAAATCTATAAACACAGGGCCGCCTCTCTGAAAAACAAAGCCCTCCAAGCCTCCTACATTTTACACCTACAAAGCTCACATGCACACAGAGCTCAGGTTACTACAGATCTACAACCCTAACACAAAGCACTGCAATCTTTCCTTTCCCTCGCCTCCCAACTAACCAAACCCACCTACCAACACTATTCCAGATAAGCAAGAGCACCTGGAGTCCATACAAATGGTAGCGGTGCACAGCACAAAACCTAATGGTATAACATATCAGCCGATGAGGCACTGTTTTAGTAAATGTGTTCCAATAAGGGTGGTTCTGTTCCCCAGTAAGCGCATACAGTATGTTGCTCTTAGGATCCTGTGAGCTAGGCTGGAGGTGTGTGCATACCACACTGATCTTATCCTTTCCCTGGCTCCCTCTCCGTGTGTGCTTTCTCTGGAGAGAAGTGAACAACAGTGGGTATTGTAGGGATAGGGATAGGTGTGGACCCATTTGTGCATGGTCGAAAGCCTGGAAATAAATGCTGTCTGCTGCTAGGCATGTTCAGAACCTGTACACCTATTTGGTCATTTCTGGTAATGTTTGAGAGCAGTGAAAAATTCCATCTCTTTGTAGGACTAGCAATTAGAGGTCAGGATTAGAGACTAGAAAAAGCACCAGAAGGATCTTTTGTCAAGTTAATCTTTTTGCTACTTTCCACAAGCACAACATTTTGAATGCTAATTTCTTTAATTGCAGATTATTTGTTGTATGCATGTATACACATGGATCATCCATATGGGAGTAGTTAAGGTGTGGTGGAGAGGTCTATACACTCACCCACCCTAGCTCAACCCTATCGGCCACACAATCTAGCTCACTCATGCCTACCTCTGCCCACCCACCCTAGGTCACACCTGCTCTCCCATGTTGCCAAGCCACTCTGGCTCACACGCAAAGCTTCCCTAGCCCATGCCGACTCAAAGAGACTCGCCCTAGCACACCCATACTGCACAATCCTAAAATCATCATGCTTACTTAAATAAGTGCGAAATTGGCAGTAACTGCTTTATGAGTTCCTAACATGTTTGCAGGCTAGTGTTTGCAGACACATTATTAGTAATAGGCATAGTAAGAAAGATATATGTACATGACAGTGAATAAAAGTAGTTTTACTTTATCGAATAGTAATGCTAACCTGAAGACATATTTGGAATTACAGGGTATTCAGGGCCCAAGTACTTACTGCATTCTTATTATAAATATAAAATATAACAAACAACTGCAAAGGCCAAAACTACTCACTTTGCCAATGCTTGTTTTTTTCATTAGAATTTTATTTTCCATACAGTGTTCCATTACTCATTTCACTCATTTGGCTACCATTTGATTAGGAAGCATGTGTGACTTTGAAAGCCCATGCATTGTATCAATCTAAGGACATTATTGTAGGGTTAACCATCTAAGAAGTTGGTGGGCTTCAGTGGTAACGGCTCGCCAGCCTGAGCCTGAGCAAGGCCTCAGGGCTGCAACCACTGAAGCCCACTCATGTCGCAGGTGATTAAGGCGATTAGCACCTCAGGCCAACATCCAGGATGTTAATAACAGTTTGGCCATCTGCCCCCGATCTGAAGCCTTTTGCTCTTTGCCCTACACCCTTCTGCCTGCAGTTTCCCCCTGGTTTACTGTCTGCAGTTTCCCTACTCCTGTGCCTTTCGCCCCTTGTTCTCTGCCCTCGGTTCCCTTTTTCCCTAACTGCAATGTTTTGCTCTGTGCACATAGTACTTGATATCTATTTCAGGCCAGAGTTGACTCCTAGTTCTTAGTACCGGACTTCATTTCAGTCTTCAGCCTTGAGTCCAGTCCATAGTTCCCAGTATGCATTCTCCAGTCCTCAGTACTATTGTGCTTAGCTTCTAGTCCTCTTGCTTACTTCCTCTGTTCTCTGTCTAGAACTACGAACATTGCTTGGTAAATTTGTGAATCCCAAGGTCCTTATTGGGAATGTTAGTCTCCCCGCCTGTTAAAAGCTCTGGGTGATTACGCTAGAATAAATGAACTACAAATTAATCAAAGGAAATCTAAAATTGCGCGCTTTAAAAGACCTGGAAAGCTTGTTTCACACGTCAATTCGTCCCTAGACGAGCATGTGATCCCAGTGGAGAAGGAAGTGAATTATTTGGGCTTTAGATTGTATTAATTCCCGACATTGGCACAGCTTGAACAGGATTTGAGTGGGAAAGCGCTTCAATTATCATGCCAGATGTCCAAGTTAATGAGCACATACTATACATTCTCGCTCTCCCCCTTATAATATTTGATTCTACAAAGGTACTCCCGGCCCTCCTATATGGTGTTGATGTAAGGCTGTTATCTTGGAAAATAAATTGGGCTAAGATCGAGGGGTCAATCTGAAAGAGGGTGTTGAGGCTCCCTAAAACCCTCCCAATGGCCAGTATAAGATATGAGCTAGGCATCTAATCTATGCAGATGCAAGGGGAGTGGCGGTTCAACTCGCTCTATAGGCTGATAATGGTGCTGCAGGAAAATTCTTTTTATGTTGATTTTGTAAACCCAGATTGTATGTAGAAGCCTGGTTTGTTATCATTACAGAATCATTACCCATTTAGGGATCCAGTTATCCATCATTCATTTTGATTAGTTGTGACATGAAGTAGTGATATTAGATTATCCACATATATGTATGCATTTGTATTTGCTATAGAATGAGGCCTGTTATATTTGAAGTGCCATGTAGAGACACATGTTATATTTGTAGAGACGTGTAGACACATGTAGAGATATGTTGTGTATTATGTATGCATGTAGAGACATGCATGAGTGCGCACTTTGAATATGCATGAAGTCCGCATTATAGATAGCGCTTGGGTTTGCGAGAGAAAGAGTAAACGCTAGACAGAGCATGTAGCTGGCTCCTAAGCCATCCTGATTGAGACACACAGAAGCGCTGCAGACTGTGGAAGATGTTATGAGTTAGTGTGAACAAAGAACGCGTAAACAGTTTGCTTGGCAGACAGATAACGTGTCAGATTGGAGAAGGCATTGCTGGCTTATCAGGCCCTGGGTTGTGCTTTGCAGACAGAGAAAAGGTGGGGTCAGGCAAGCACCAGAGAGGGAGTGCTTTTGCAGGCAGAGACATGCAAGGAGAGAGGAATTTGAATGGAGGAAATATGAGAGATGGATGGTATGGTAACAGAAGCACTGATAGCATGGTATAGATATGTAGAAAATGTCATGATGACCAGAATACGCAGTGATTGAAAAAGTACAAGACATGCATCACAGACTTTTAGGCACTGCTCACATTTAGAAATCCTGACAGACAGAGAAGCATTTTAGCATAGAGAGACATGTAACCATGGATATCTATATACGTCATTGAACAGTATAATGAGAGGTGAGGCTTTGGGAGTAGTTAGTTGTTCTAGAGGGAGTGCTAGATGGAGTTTGAGATGGAGATGCTCACTGACTCGGAGATCGAAGGAGTTTTGGATGGAGCTGCTCTTAGAGAGGAAGCTTGGGGAAGCATTCTGATGAGAGCTGATGAGATCGATCTGGCAGAGAGAGGCCTGTCCCTGACTGACTGGCTGGTTGCAGAGTTAGCTGGAGAGGAGAGACAGAGCAACACAGAGCAAGAGGGGAGTATCGATCTAAATGAGATACGTGCATGGGTAATTAGGACACGTACTCACACAGAGCTTTGGCTGACATGATAAATGGGGTAATCAGACATGGATTGTCTTAGAGTGTGTGAAGTATGGTGTGGATTGGAGAGGAATGGTGTGGATTGGAGTTGCTATTAGATTGCTTGCATTAGAAGCCTGTAAGGCTTATAGTTATTGCATCGCATGGTAGATTTGCACCAAAAACATAAAAGATGCAAATTCGAGATTTGCATTATAGTAGTGTTTGCATCATGCATTGCTTTGTATGAATAAAAGTGTTTTTATTCTTGAATCGATTCATGTGTTTTCTTTGCGTCTTATGTTAGAGTGTCCATAGGAGTAACACAGTGCACAAAGGCCCTGAGATACAAGAACATGGGGGGCATAGTGATCCACACCCCCCGTGGGAGATTTGTCTGGGTATGACAAAATGGCTCCCATAACGCGGGGCTTCACTGATGCCGATTGATAACATGGAACAGAGGGTTTAGTCTGCAGAGTTTTGCAGCTGGCTTTCTGGATCCACTTATCGATGAGCTGAAGTAGATGTTTGAACATCATGTGCAGCTGTGTTTTCTGTTAGTTCGTGGGAATAGATATTTTATGTTGTGTGTTTTGTCTGTCTTGGGGATGTTATTAATTAGAGCATGCTTCATCCACAATTTTGTTCACCGTAAGAAGGGGAACCAATTGTCTGTCTGACTTTGAATCCGGAATTTGAATTGGAATTGATCCAGAGCAGTGTTTCATGACTGGCAATTTTTTGGGAATTAATGTACATCTATTTGGCCAAGCTAGAGAACCTGTTTTTTTCTTGAAGACGGTTGTGGTACTTTGATTGGAACTCCGCGGAGATTGATAGTTTTTGGGGAAATATGACCTTTGTTTTGGATTCCAGTTGGTTGGAATTTGTGCACAGATTTGGCAAGTCGACGACTATCTGCATGTTTTGAGAAGTCTTGGAACTTGTTTTTTTGAAACTCACATAAACTGTGAGGTTTGGTTGAAGAAAATCCCGAGGGTTGAAATAATAAAACTGCAGAATGAACTCATTTTTTAGTGACTTGAAAGCAATAAGAAATCGGCTTAGACATATGCTTGATGCCTGGGAAGCTTCGCCAGCACCAACCATAATGATTGGAAAATTGAAAGAGAAGAGTGAAGAAGCAGGAACAGAGATGACACCATATATTAGTGACTTGCGAGCAATAATATATTGTCTCAGACATGTAATTGATAACTGGGAAGATGTCCCAGCAGCATTGAATTACCCATTGAAAGAAACTTTGTCAACAGCAGTGATGGGTGGGAACAGAGTTCCTAGAGAAAACCTGGCAGGGGTGAAGCACGGAGGAGTGCATGGAGAAAATGTGAATATTGTTATTCGGGAGAAAGTTACCTCAGAACAATACGAGAAATAGTGTGACCCAGACAGCAGTTTTTTCCACTGATAGTGCAACAATGATTGCAGCAACAGCAGAGCAACAAATTGAAAGAGATGTTTGTAATGAAGAGGAAATGGAGAGTGCATTTTTGACAGACATGTGCACAATGCATAGAGGGTTTGCCTATGAAGATTTGCATTATGAAACTATCATTGGAGATACCTTTGCATGGAAGCAGTTATGTGAAAATCTTTGATTTGAATAGTAATGGCACCTGTAACGTCATTTTTGGCAGGATTGGTAACGGCAGTACTTTGCCTACGTTAGAAAGTGAAAATATTGTTTTGTCTATCGACGTTGAAACTTGGATAGCATTGACAGAGAATGTGAATCGAGTGAATCGTGCTAAAGTTGGATGTTCTGAGATATTGCATTCTTTGAATATTTTGAGTTGTTTGAATGACTGCATGGAGAGAAGGGTTGTTTACGTTATGCAGAAACATTGCGCGGGATTAGCAGACTGTTGTATTGAAGAAGGAGTAAGCAGAGAAGGGAAGGAATGTTTATTGAATCTGAATTGCATTACACATGCGGGAAGCAGTGTCCATTTGAATGAAATCGATTTGTTTTGTCAACATTTAGTGATTCAGCGTGAATACATTATGTTGAAAGGGGAGTCTGTTGCTAGAACACCTGAAAATGACACAGAAAGCAATGCTTTTGCAGGACATGGAGTGCAATTGAATGAGAGGAATGCAGGTGTGCAGCATTTTAATGTGCATTTTTTGAATTATGGAAAGTGGGCTGTCCTGTTTTGTTTTGAGAAGGACAGAGATGGAGGCAGGAGTAATGCATCATGTAGTATGGAGAGACAGGCATGCTTAGACAGATGCACTGGCACACTGATACACTAGAACTGATATTGCAATTACTGAAAAACTAGCATGGATGTCTTTTGAGAGACATGGGGAGTTTAGAACTAGCTACGTGCACTGAAACACAATGGAGAAATGCTGTTTTGTTTTTGGCTTTGAATACATCTGAAACTGGAGAGAAAACTGATAATTGCACTTTTGTTTTCTTTGCGTGAAATCTGGAGAGACACCTTGACCAGACTGAGATTTGCAGACCGTGAGACCTTGCAGATCGCCTTGATGACTGACCAGATTGCATCGCATGAATTGACCAGACCATGATTGAACCAGCTGCATGACGACTGAAAGATTGACCAGACCAGATTGACCAGACCTTGATGAAACGATGTGACTTTGCATCATGGCTGTTTGAAGCAGCAATGAAAGACATTGGTAATTGACACCTATGCTTTGCAGCAGCACTTCTGGGGAATTCCGACCGATTTGAGGCCTTAGGGTTTAGCTTTGTCAGTGGCTGTGCCCTGAGAAGGTACTCAGAAGACCTGCTTGCTACCTGATTTCCTGGCATGACAACTGAAGCTATGGATAGTGAAGATCATGACTGACTGTAGAGAGAGAACCGACACCTTGACGCATTCTGTGCCAAGAGAGAGAGAGAGTGAAAGATGTTCGGCAGAAGGAGAGAAATCGTTTTGTGGGCTGTTTTGTAATCTGTAGCAAGAAGAGAGTCCATTTGGAATGCCTTACCTTGTGAACCAGACCAGACACAAGTTTGGGCCTAAGGAGGAGAAGGGAGAAATGCAGAAATGAGCAGGAAGACGTGCTCTGAAAGCATTTGAATTCCCGGTGCTAGCTACGTTTGAAATGCAGTGAAATTCTTTGTCTCTTGTGGGAGTGAGAGAGAGCATTGATCTGACACCAATGTGCTTTGAAATCTGCACTTGCATCCAACGTTGGCTGGTCCCTCATGAGAAGAGCAGGGACTAGCATGGCATGAACTGAAATACTAGCATGAGATGGCATGGCAACAACTGGCACCAGCATGACCTGGAAAGGAAGGAGTGAATTGCAGGGCCACTGTCATTGCATGGAATTGCCACTGGAGAGTTGCCATCTGCATTGCATTTTTACACTCTGAATGAGTGCCATGTGAATGATACATCAGTATCAAAAGAGGATAGACTAGGGAGAGCTTTGGAATAGGAAAAGTTGAGGCATCATCGAAGAGGAAACTTGCAGCAGTGAGCAGGGATTGCTCTGAAGAAAAGATCTGTTACCTATTGTGAAAAGAGCTTGCAGCAGTGAGGCTCTGGAATCTGTCGCTGAAATTGTCTGTTTGCAGGACACACTGGAGTTCTGTTTGCAGCTGGAACTACTTTTTGCTTTGGGCTATGCTTTGATGCCCATACACATGTTTGCGGAACACACACACACGCTCGCGGAAGACATTTGTGAACCATTTGTGAACACTCGCTTTGTTGACACGCTTTGTTCACATTCCTTGGCTGAGATATTTGCATTAGAACTGGATTTGTACTGACTTGGAATTTTGCACAGATGTGAGGACACACATACTATTCTTATTGGCAACAACTGATTTGATCACAGGCTGACATGAGAGACTGGAAATGTAACTGAATTGGCCTGCATGACATATACACCGATACACCTTGACACCTTTGAAAGTGATATGGTAATTTTGTGCTTGACACACTGGAATTGAATACACCCGATGTCCACAGTACATATGCATTGATTCTATGCTTTGCATTTTTCATTTTGAATAATCTGCTTGTAGACACACTTTGGCTTTACACTTTTGACTTGACTTTTTGCTATGATTTGACAGAGATTGCATCTGAGAATTGACACATTTGCAGCTATGCATTTGAACTTTTAGCATGCCACTGATAGAGTGAAATGCTTGCATTGTTTGTGGTTTTTTGCATTATTGAGATAGAATGTTTTTTCCCTTTGTTATTTTGCTTGATTTAGCAGGCCACAATGAGACATGTTTGACAAATCGTTAGTAATGATTATATAATAAGAGGAGAGATTGTAAAACCAGATTGTATGTAGAAGTCTGGTTTGTTATCATTACAGAATCATTACCCATTGTTAGAAAATCATTACCCATTTAGGGATCCATCATTCATTTTGATTAGTAGTGATATTAGATTATCCACATATATGTATGCATTTGCTATAGAATGAGGCCTGTTATATTTGAAGTGCCATGTAGAGACACTTGTTATATTTGTAGAGACATGTAGAGATATGTTATGTATTATGTATGCATGTAGAGACATGCACCAGTGTGCACTTAGAATATGCATGAAGTCTGCATTATAGATAGTGCATGGGTTTGCGAGAGAAAGAGTAAACGCTAGACAGAGCATGTAGCTGGCTCCCAAGCCATCCGGATTGAGACACACAGAAGTGCCGCGGACTGCGGAAGATGTTATAAGTTAGTGTGAACAAAGAATGCGTAAACAGTTTGCTTGGCAGACGGATAACGTGACTCTTGTCCGAGTGGAGAAGGCATTGCTGGCTTATCAGGCCCTGGGTTGTGCTTCGCAGACAGAGAAAGGGTGGGGGCAGGCAGCACCAGAGAGGGAGTGGTTTTGCAGGCAGAGACATGCAAGGAGAGAGGGCTTTGAATAGAGGAAATATGAGAGATGGGTGGTATGGTAACAGAAGCACTGATAGCATGGTATTTATATGTACAAAATGTCATGATGACCAGAACACACAGTGATTGAAAAAGTACAAGACATGCATCACAGACTTTTAGGCACTGCTCACATTTAGAAATAGACAGAGAAGCATTTTAGTATAGAGAGACATGTAACCATGGATATGTATATACGTCATTGAACAGTATAATGAGAGGTAAGGCTTTGGGAGTAGTTAGTTCTAGAGGGAGTGCTAGATGGAGTTCGAGATGGAGATGCTCACTGACTGAGATCGAGGGAGTTTTGGGTGGAGCTGCTCTTTGAGAGAGGAAGCTTGGGGAAGCATTCTGAGGAGAGCTGATGAGATCGATCTGGCAGAGAGTGGCCTGGGCCTGACTGACTGACTGGCTGGTTGCAGAGTTCGCTGGAGAGGAGAGACAGAGCAACACAGAGCAAGAGGGGAGTATCGATCTGAATGAGATACGTGCATGGGGAATTAGGACAGACACTCACACAGAGCTTTGGCTGACATGATAAATGGGATAATCAGACAGGGATTGTCTTAGAGAGAGAGAGTGTGAAGTATGGTGTGGATTGGAGAGGAATGGTGTGGATTGGAGTTGCTATTAGATTGCTTGAATTAGAAGCCTGTAAGGCTTATAGTTATTGCATTGCATGGTAGATTTGCACCAAAAGCATAAAAGGTGCACATTCGAGATTTGCATTATAGTAGTGTTTGCATCATGCATTGCTGTGTATGAATTAAAGTGTTTTTATTCTTGAACTGATTCATGTGTTTTCTTTGTGTCTTGTGTTAGTGTGTCCATAAGCGTAACTTAGGAGTAACACAGTGCACAAAGGCCCTGAGATACAAGAGCAGGGGTGGCATAGTGATCCACACCCCCCCGTAGGAGATTTGTCTGGGTATGACAATGTAAGGCATTGTATGGACAGGGATGCAAGTGTATTCCTGTCAAATGTAAAGTGTTTGGTGACTAGAGTCTTGTGCCAGTGCGATTGTGTGGTGGAAGATCTTATTTCTAATCCAATTTGTGTGAAGAAAGCCCTGGGAAGAACAGATGGGATTCGCACAATAGCTAATATGCGCAAGTTAAAGCTGGCTAAATCCCTCTCAATATATGACAAGCCGAGAGGATTTCTGGCCAGGTACTTAAGACACTTCCCAAATTCTAGGTATAGACAGGAATTTTGAAGATTCTGCTTAAATCTGGTCAATACAGGCGTATACCGTCCTTTAGCCGACAGTTGTTTTTTAGATGGATTTTTTTTTGCTGACAAAAATCCATCTTAAAAATCCTTGAAACGTATATGGGTGTTGGTAAGGGTATAAAAGGGGCAGGGAGGGGGTTGGGGTAATAATATAGGGAAATTAGTGGCTTGGGGGGGTCAATTAGTTTTTTTGATGGATTTTTGCCACAAAACCGTGCAGTGCTGCACCTTTGTGCCCATTCCTCTCTTGTTGGACATAGATCCAGTACAAAATTCCTTATAACTCTACAGTGATTTTATACTCTGGCACTAATTGTATCCCTTTCTCTCTCATACCTCTCTCACGAGGATCTGGAATATGGCCCACAGGTTGAGCTCACCACTCTCTTGCCCTCCCCTTTCCTCCTCTTCTACTCAAGGTCTAGAATGAGGCATTGCGTGCAATTGTGAATGTTCCATGATGCCCCCTTCCGGCTCCTCTTCCCATGCTTTGAAGCAAATATTCTACTGCAGTGTAGCAGTTCATAAAATGGCAAAAATAGAAAATAAGAGCATCAACAATTTGAAAAATCTATAAAAGTTATTTTCACTAAATAAGATGTAAAACTCCATATGAATTCCTATGATGCACCCTTAGCACCATGGTTCTTCTGCTGAGGCAAATGTGCAATATAAGAAAGGATTAAAAACGAAAAACAAAAAAACTTTACACCGCCAAGCTTTTCTCCACCCAAACTACAGAACCCTGAGCTCATCCAAGCAAAAAGAAATGTACAAACCTTTGCTCACCCAAATCAAACTCAAACAGCACAATCAAAAGCTCCTTCTACTGCCCAAAACACACAACCCACAGCTAGAGGTGTACCAAACTTTGGTTTCGAGTAAGCATTTGGCGTGTGCTAAATAGTGTTTTACTATTTGGCTCAAGCAAAATACTTTGTCTTCTCATTTGAATGCAATGTAATCATTCAGAGAGGCATTAATAGAATGCAGATTGCAAATGAGAATGGAATCAAATGTCTGACAGAGATCCTGATTAAATATGGGAATAAGGTGCATATGGCTGTGTATTGGAGAGGAGTGGTGAGGATAATGAAAGCTGACCATGGTTTGTTCCTATGAAGGAAGGAACAAGTTACTTACCTGTAACTTGTTCACCAGCATGGGTCTTACATGGATTCACAAGCAAACCCTGCATCCTGGGTTGCGACAGAGAACTCTGTTACAAGATGGGGCCGATTGTCGATTTCCTGGCAGATGACAAGAAAGCAGAGGCCATAACCATTTTTCACAAGGGCAAAGTAGCATCAGACCATGCAATAACCGTCACCCTGGACATCGCCAACACCGGCTTTAGACAAATGGGAAATGGTATCACCCTACGCCACCAAGGTTGGCTGAAGGCAACTAACTTCAGGCATATTGTGCAAACCAGAGTTGTCAACATACCTTTCGATGTGGAGAATCTTTTCGGCTAGCCAGTTGACGAATCTCTCCTAGCCATTAAAACAAACACAGATGGCTAGCTCTATGGGTTCATTTCAGCAGCAGAGGCAGACTTTTCCCTCCTCAAGAGGGAAGGTCTCTTGAACTTCAAAAGGTCTCAACCAGCCAATGCCGCCATCCCTTTCGTTCCAACACACATGAAGCATATAGAAGACATTCCAAGGCCTACAAGTGAGGTACCCAGCATCAAGGTCACCAAGCTACGAGGGTGCAAATGCAAAAGGAAGCCGGACCATGAACAGGTCCCAATCCCGCACTTCAGCACCCCAGTGGGAGGCAGGGTTTTACAATTTGTTGACAAGTGGCGCAACTTCTCTACAGACAAATGGGTGTTCAACATCATCGAATAGGGTCCCACCCTCGAATTCCAGGACAAATGCCCTTGCATTCCTCCTTTGTCAAGACTAAAACAGCATGGAGCACGGCTCCTAAAAGAAGTTCAACTATGCTGTGAAAAGGGGCCATAGAGCCTGACCCTCTGTGCCTCCGGGGCTCCGGAGTATACTCCGGATAATCTCCGGTTCGCAAGAAGTCAGGCGGACGGAGACCAATCATAGATTTACGACACCTCAACAAATTCCTGAAATCTCAAAGGTTCCGGATGGTCACATTACAGCAGCACATGCTCAGCCAGCTGGAGGAGGGTGATTTCCCATCAACACTAGATCTGGAAGACATGCATTTCCACCTCCACAATCATCCAAAACATTGGAAATTCCTGACGTTCGTCGTCCAAGGAAGATACTACCAATTCAAAGCACTGCCCGTTGGTCTCAAATCAGCCGGATGGTTTTCGCAAAGTGCTTGGCCCCTCTGGCTGTGGTCCTTCGCCACAAGGGAGTTTATGTATACCCCTACTTGGTCAATGGTTGGTCCGGCCCTGTTCTAACACCCTGGCGGCGCTACATACAGCAGAGAAGGTTCACATACTAACCTCTATGGGATTCTCTATAAACTATCCCAAATCCCGCATGATGCCATCCCAAGACGCTGTGTTCCTGGGGGCCCGACTGAACACAGTATCGTGCCTGGCGACCTCTTCGGAGGAAAGGATAAAGACTATCCTAGGGAAGGTCCAATGGCTGTTGTCGACCTGCGTGGCAGCAATCCGTTCCATCACATCACTGTTGGGGATGATGTCCTAGTGCATCACCTGGTCCCTCATTTCACATTGTGAATGAGATCGCTTGAGGAGTTCGACGCCAGGTGGAAGCAAAGCTCCAGCTCATGGAACGACAGGATAACCCTCAATCAAGCTTTCCGCCAAACCCTGCACTGGTGGTCTATTTGCCATCACATCTCGCAGGGAGCTCCTTTCAGGACCCCTGTGCATTAGAATACAGTCATGACAGACGCCTCTCTTGATGGTTGGGGTGCCCACACAGGCCAACTATATGCCAGAGGCCTTTGGCTGTCGGAGGAGAAGAAGGAGTTGCATATCAACGTTCTGGAACTGCAGCGTAAATCACGGCAGCAAATCTTGTGATGTTGTCCATCAAGTCTAGTCCAGGTAATGCCCTCCGAGGCCTCATTACCAGATGTGAGTCTCTACGGCTGTTGCTTGTGTGTTGCTTGAAGCCACATCACAAGATTTGCTGCCGTGATTTAAGCTGCAGTCTCTCTGCTCTCAGATTGAGCTGGCTCCTGTAGTTAAATCCACATTGGGTACTATTCGTTTGATCTCCAGCACCTATCTTTTGAAACAGTCCCCTGCATCATTTACGTGCACACCTACTGGTGGTGGTAGAAATCGCTTCACACCTTCAATCTTGCACATACAGTCTGTTTAGGCCTATGAAGAAGAGGTGTCCTTCCTCAAAATGCGTCGCCACTTGAAAGCAGACTTCTGTCAACATTTCTTCAACTTGTCTCTTCCCTGTAAAAATATTGCCACTGTTTTTGTATTTAATTTGTATTCTAAACAAAATATATACACACAAATGTGTTTTACAAAACTTGCTGTGGTTGAAAATCATTATTTACATTTGAATTTTTTAAGGAATTACTCTCTTTAGATTATAGTAGTTGGTTTATCCAACACAAAACAGTGTGCAGGGGACAGCAGGGTTCAAAAGTTTGAATCTTCTCTATCTTTCTTTGTTATTGTGGAGGTCTTGTGCCAGGATCTCAGTTCCTCCCTCGCACCTTAAAACTCAATTGAGAACGGAATTTACAATCTTTAAAGTTTGACACATTAGGAGTGCACCAACTTCCGTATCTGTTTGCGATAGCGGCCAGTTCCAAGTGCCAACCGTTTGTCAGCAGGTATCCTCATGCGAGGAGTCTGGGGACACCTTGTTCCTGTGGGAAGGCCTATTCCTTTACACATTCCCTCTAATTCAGCTGCTGCTACGTGTGATCAACACATTGAAACTGGCCCCTTGCAAGATGATCCTCATTGCACCAGCTGGGCCCAGACAGATCTGGTACTTGGACCTTCTTCACCTGTCAGTGGTTCTGGCCATTAAACTGACTCCTCTTCCAGACTTCCTATCCAGAGAAGGAGGGGCAATCCTGCATCACTATGCAGTGGCCCTGAACCTGTTTGCCTGGCTCCTGCAGCCTTAGAATTTGGGCATTTGTCACTGCCATCAGAATGCAAGTCGATTCTAGCCAAGACCAGCGCTCCATCTACACTTGCATGCTACAAACACAAGTGGAAGCACTTCACAGTGTGGTTCCAGTCACAGAAGATCTCTCCACAGTGCCTCACAGCACTGCAACTTCAGTCTTACCTGCTCTTATAGGCTAAATCCAGCCTTTTTCCATGCATCCATCAATGTGCACTTAGCTGAAATTTCCCAGTTTACCCAGGCTCCTGGCAAGCTCTCTCTGCGGTCTCACAGATTTGTGAAGGAGTTCCTAAAGGGCCTTTTCAGAGCATTCCCTCCAGTGAAGCCTTTGGACCTGGCATGGGAGTTGAATGTGGTCCTGTCCAAATTGATGGGTGCTCCGTTTGAGCTGATGCACCAGGAATCTTTGAGGTTCCGCTCGTGGAAGACTGCAGTTCTGGTGGAGATCACCTCAGCCAGGCATGAGGGAGAATTCCAGTCCCTATCATATTAGACTCCATATTTGTCTTTCCACCAATCCAAAGTGGTTCTACAAACTCATCCATTCTTTCTGCCAAGGGCCATGTCTGCCTTTCGTTTGAATGAACCTTTGGTTTTACCAGTTTTCTTTGCAATCCATTCTACGCCTGCTGAGAGGTACTTGCATTTACTGGACGTGTGGCATGCCTTGAAATTCTATGTGGCACGCCCTACAGATTTTCGAAAGACTTCTCGATTTTTCATTAACTTTTGACCGTGGGGCATGAGAAGGCCCTATCGAAGGCTTCCATTTCCAGTTGACTCTCAGGCTGCATCATGCATTGCCATAAATTGGCCAACAAACCATTGCCAAGCAGGCCGAGAGCCTATTCCAACAGAGCCATTGCATAGACTACAGTTTTCCTCTCTGGTGTTCCACTGCTGGATATCTGCAGGGCTGTTACGTGGAGGTCTACCCACACCTTCATGAGATTATACTGTGTCGACAGGTATTCCAGGGGGGAGTCTTGTCGGCCAAGCAGTGCTTTTCAACCTGTTGGCATGAGATGAGTCTGTTCCAGGGTTAAGTGTATGGCTTCTGTTGACCCTTGCCACCTCCCGTGGTTGTGTAAGTGTAAGGCTGTGTAGTTGTATTCATAGGAATTGTACGATCCGAAGGAGAAAAAAGGCCAGACAGTACAGAAAGTCAGAAAAATGCTACCACCAAAGGTTTGAACACCAAAAGTTCGAACCTTTGGTGGTAGCATTGTAGGTAAGTTTAAAAAAATAGAAAGACTGCGGGGACTGCGGTGGTGTCCCCCACAACACCCCGCTCACTATACTGTGTGGTATAGTGAGCGGGGTGTTGCGGGAGACAACTCTGCAGCACACCCAAAAAAAAAAAAAGAAATTGCAAAAATAAACAAAAGAAAAAAGGACCCTGCAGCGCCAGTTCCCGATCACGGAAGTGAAAGGGAACAGGTGTCGCAGGGACACAGCCTGAAGAGAAGGTCAGTAGGGTTTGTTTATGTTGGGGGTGTGGGTGGGGGTGTATTGAGGGGTGTGTCGTGGGTGTGGGTGGAGTTGTGGGTATGTAGGGGTTTTGAACGTGTGTTCGCATGGGAGATGTACGAACCACAAAAGGTTCGTACATTTCACATGCAAACTTTTCGGCCGCGGGAAATTCAGCCGTGATCAGATCATGTAGATCCATATTCATAGCATGTGAATCCATGTAAGACCCAATGCTGGTGGCCTTGATTGTAGATGCTGCAGTAGTAGTGATGTGTTTGCCAGCCACATCCAGCTATCTGCTCTCTTGGTCAGGTGGGTCTGAGCAAGAGGATGGCAGGTTCAAAGACCTCTTCCTTGCAGCGGCTAACACCACCAAGTTAGGTGTAGGGTGGCCTCTGAGGCATTTAGGGGCCATGTCTAGGACCCTATGCTTCTTTTCCAGCCTCTCTTTCTGAGCAGGAGCAGAAAACAAATACTAATCCATCTTCCCATACTTCATCCAGTAGCGGGGCTGGACCACGGTCTTTCAGGAGGATTTGCAACGTTGAAACGGGAATCCATCCTTTTTCTCTTCTGGGACCAGGTTGAAGAGCTTAGCAGCTCGGGACATCTTTGCCTGGAAAGGTCCAACTTCATCTGGAGGGGAGTCTCTAGATGGCAGATCTACATCTGGCAGCTCACCGTCTGCTGGGATGTCGTTATGAAACTCATCCGTTCCCCGAGTACCCTCTGTATCTGGGTCAGTATCAGTGTTAGTGTCTGTCCCATTTCGGTCCTGCTCCGGCAGAGCAGGGGTCCATGGGATAGGTAGCAGCTGCATGACAGGCAGCGCCGGTCCAGGAGGCCTTGGCAGACTGACCCTAGGAGCTAGGAACCACTGGGAAACCAGGGGCCATGGGCGGTAAGCGTTGCTGAATATCCAAGACCAAAGTGTGGAGAGTGGTCAAAATATCATCTCTCTGAGCTGTAGGTATTTGAATTGGGGCCCGAAGCCAAGGACTCACTGGGTGAGTTGGTTGAACTGGCTGCGCAGTTTACAGGACAGCTGTGGGACGCGATCACCAAGACCCTCTTCTGGGTTTGGGCAGAGGTCCTCTGAAGATTTCTCCACCTCTTACTCTTCAAAGAAGGTGCAGGGTTGAATCCCAGGGATAGGGGATTCTGCCCTGGGAGGTCTCACAATGGATGTGGTCCTCCGTTGAGGAGCCATGGTGGGCTTTGGTGGAAAAGGGAGTGCTGGCGGCAACTCCTTGTCCATGCTGGGGCCTCTCAGGAAGATGGCTATTACAGGCGCACCTGGAACAGGTAGAGCCCTCTCCGCTGACCCACTCGGGGCTGGAGGGTGCCTTGGAGGCAATGCCGCTCTGGATGCAGCCATAGTTACTGCAGAGACAGTAACCAGAGTCCATCAACAAGACAAATGTTGGTACAACTGGGTTGGTGGGCGATGGCGTCGACAGCATTCTCATTGACGGAATCTTCGTGGCGATGTCTTGTCCGATGACGGCCTTGGGATTTTTACAACAACGACGCGAGCTTTGACCTCATTGGGCAAGGAGTGGTCGGCCTCTGGCTTTCCGAAGACAGGCTTCCCTTTGTGGCCTTTGCCTGTTCAGATGATGGAGATGCTGCAGCCGGGGCACTCGTTGACGAGGAAGTTGGAGTGTCAGATGACTTTTGGTGCCTTCCCCTTTGAAGTGTCCTCAAAGGACCTCGACCTCTTGCCAGAGATAGTACACTCTTTGGGCCTACTAGCCCTGGAAGAGGCATGGCTGTGTACCGACGCTGAGTCAGAGGCCTGACCTTTCTCAAGCCACACCATCAACCTCCGATGGTGATCCTTCCTCATCTTTGAAGAGACGGACTCGACTGGCAGATGTGACATCTGTCCACACCGTGGTGCGGGTGTAGATAGTAGATGCACTTCTGATGGCAGTCCTCCAAGTAGACGTTCTTTTGACTGCATCCTGAGCAGGCCTTGATGAGGTACTACTTCTTGGCCTCCTCCATGGCGCATGCAGTAGGCCCAAAATGCAACTTGCAGCCTCACATGACCTGGAGATCCGATGGAAGGCAGGATCTCTACTGGCAACAGATCCCCAATTGTCCACATGTTACAACAGTGACAGAAAGAGAAAAACTGCATTTCTTTAACAAAAATATTTTCAGAAAGTCGAGGGGGGAAACTCAAGGACTCCCAACACGAAAACATGCAGTAAAGATCTGAAGATGGCCACTTGAGGTGGAGCTAAAGAGGGCAATGTAATTGGCTGGGACAGTATGGCCCAAAATGATAGCAATAGGCTTTACAACTGACAAGCAGTTTTTTTAGCTTAAAGCTATACTGCTTTATATTACCAAGGATTTCCAGCCTGACCACGGGAAATATTCTTAGCATGTGAATCCTTCCAAGACCCCATGCTGGAGAACTTAAGAATCCACAACTAGTAGTGGAGACCAGTAAAGCTGAGGTAATCCGTTATATGTCAGGGAGAATGGCATGCCCTCGCCTAAAAGGTCTCTCTGGAAATTCATGCAGTTCCCCAGTGGACCAGACTGCCAGAGGGCGTATAAAGAGATAGGTGTGAAACCTCTGTATGGGACATAAACAGAGAAAATGCTCTGTTGAAATTGTTAGCAGGGAGGATGTTTGGAAATCTGCAGAATTCCTAACAGACAGCATGCCAGATGGGTCAATATAGCTGCAAATGAGTTATTTATATGTCAGGCAGTGCAAGATGTGGCCAACATTCCCAACCCATATTGACCACTTGGGAGAACTTGCTTATCGGGAAATCTCTGGAATCCTGTCCCAACAGGAAAAGTGTAAGAAATACAGAGCACTGTATCTGCTGATGTTGTGAGGTGGAGTGCTGGTCAGTGAGACACAGACAAAGTCATATAGCCTTGCATTCTCTGGTGTGGCAAGGAGGTGGAGTAAATGGGTGTAGACTAAGATTTGGTAGAATTGAGCTACTGACCAAGCGGAAAGTACCTTCGTAGAGCTTGCACGGTTTGGGCAGATTGTCCCATGTTGTGTTTTACTATATGGTATACTTCTGCTTCAACCCTATTGGCCTCTCTGGTAGAGTCATCTTCCTCATTTGACCAATGGGGGAGGAGACACGTCAGGGTATGGGCTCCATTCACCTTACATTTACCCTTCCCTACACAATGGACAGACACCATTTATACATTTCTATGTGAGCTGCAAGGAAGGTTTGAAACTCACTTTACTTGGAACTCACCAGGGATTGCAATGTGGGGAATTTGCAATGGAAATTGCAAATAGCAATATCCATGTTGTCCATTGCCACCTACTTTGAGTAGCAATGATCTTGCATATGTAACATCAGTCTGTAAATTTGGTTCATGCTTTGTTGTTAATCTGTTCTTTTTCGACTTGTAGGCTTTCAATAATGGTGATATGTAGACTAAAATGAAGAGAAATCAATGAAACATGGAAACACATTTAAAATAGTGCTTAATTTTTTTTTAAGTGTGTCCTTTTAATTTGGAATACAATGTATTCATTCACACAACTACTGGGCTTCAAATTCGGCTTTGGCTGGATACTTGACAAACTATTCATTGTTAGGCCGAATAAATACGTTGTGCATATATATATCGATATATATGCATAAAAACTTTGTTAAAGGGAGGTTATGGTCAAGTTGCGCTACTAAAAACGACTAAATTCAGTGAAAAAATTTGGTAAAGGGGCGTTATGGTTACAAGTAAAATCGAAAAACCCCTGAAATTCGCCAGTTATGGTAAGGTAAGCAACCATAACTTGCACCACCACCATGCACTGCTAACACCAATACCCATGACATCACAAATGTCATTCATGACATCCCTGATGACATCACATGTCTGGCTACGCCACCTTCTTTGTTCACTAACATATCTAGGCCGGATGGTTGTCTTCACTGACAGTCTGGAAGTAAAAATGTAAAAAGTACTGGTTTGTAATGTCATGGGTATTAGACTTAGCAGTGCATGGTGGTGGCACGAGTTATGGTTGCTTACCTTACCATACCTGGCGAATTTCAGTTTTTTTTAGGTTTTACTTTGAAGAGGAGGTACCGACAACTGAATGCAGTGGGGGGCAGCCTCCCCCACTTAAACTAGGTATAGAAATCCATGTGAGATAATCTAGGCCTTCAAATATGCAAAAACAGAGTTTAGTGCTTAAAAACTTGAGTGCTTCAAATTGTGGTAGGTTTATAGACTCAAGAATGCTTTAAATCATGAATGGTGTAGGGAGTAGGGCAGGATACAGAATATGTACTATAAAAATTGGGTAGAAAATGACTAAGTGTTAAAATATGACCAGACATAAAAGAATTCACCATCTTGTGTACTGGCCACCCCTTTAATTCAAACCTTGCCTTTAACAACAAATAGAAGGTATTTAATGAAGCACATCTTTGTACAGTGTTGAAATGAGTCAGCCTCCTGTACCAGAACTCCCAAGGCCAACTGTCTCTAATCTGACAATGTTCCCTGTGGAATCAGATAACAGCCGAGGACCAGACAACTAATGATGCAGTTGTCTGGGTTTCTTAGCAAAAGTACGCAGCTGCCTGCCCAAATAAGGGTAGCTGGAACTAGAAATCCAGTGGGAAGTGCCAAAATGTATCTCAAATTGAAGGTTAAGCATAGAATGACTAATCGCCAGGTGTGAGATTAATGGAAAGCTTTTTTGCTTTAACATGTATTTAAAAAAGGTGGGGGCTAGTTTTCACTCTCAGAAAAAGTATAAAAACAGCACGTCGGCTGAGTTCCTGTACTTCATTTGATGCAGCATGTGTGTCGGTCTGGCTTGGAATTAACCTTTAACAAAGATTTTCACTGAATTTGATAGGTTTTTAGTAGTGCAACTTAACCATAATGTCCCTTTAACAATGTTTTTTTACTGAATTTGATAGGTTTTTAGTAGCACAACTTAACCATAACATCCCTTTAACAAAGTGTTTTCACTGAATATAGATACATATATGACAAATTTCATAGGTTTTTACCAGGATAGCCTTAGTTTATATAGATATACCATACAACATACTGAACCCCATGGCTCCTGCTAATTGCTACAATGTCCGCGAACTGGGCGAATGTCCACGGACTTGGGCAATATCAACACTGTCCAAAAGCGCAGGAGGTATCTTACATTGTTGTATCATACAACAAACACACTGAACATGTTCAAAGAGCAGCATATATATGAATTACATAAAAAATATATAAGTATTACAATCTGTATACGTTAGACGCCAACAATGCAATTACATAGGATATGAAAAATAAAAAAATAACATTCCTCCAGCCGTATTACCTCACTTATGCTTTAAACAGAAACTGCTAACCAACTATCAACAGCACGCCTACAAAGCTTTAACAGCAAAAGTGAAAAACAAACTGGTAAATACACTACATTAATTCCTATAGTTAAAAACTTTCTTTAGTAGGATACACTAAAAAAGAATATCTTTTTTTTTTACACAAAAATGGCTAGCACTCTGGAGTGGCTTTAAAACATTTCTCCCCGGGATGAAATGAGTGAAGACAGTGAAACTGCTGGTACACACTGCAGTTTTTAAGGTAAGCCAGTTAATACACATTATTTCATATGTACCTAACACATTTCTTTTTATTTAACAGTACATACAGAAAATAAGAATAATACTCCAAAAATCATGTAGTAATGGAACAACAGACAGACAGTGTGGAAAATCATCTAGTGCACTTAGAAGAAAAAATTGATCAATTAATGACCAATTTAATTATTTTGAAGAACTTTGTAGAAAACCATATGATGGAAAAAATTAAATATCACTGTCCCACATGCACCTGTACCCCTTCTCCATGTCCCAGTCAACTACCCCCAAAAATTACCCATCACCAAAAACATTATGATGAGACCTCAATCCCTTCCTCCCCTACCACCCTACATGTAGAAAACCCCTATTCCCATTTATATGTCTCCATTTATGCCTCCCCCTCTTTCATAATTTCTATATTTTTGTATATTAATAAAGTGATATGTATACTGTTCCTGTATGTGTCTGCGTTTTTTTTATTTTTTTAAAAAGGCAGTTTGGGAGTGCGCAGACATCGCGACTGTCCGGAATGTCTGCAATTAACCAAAATGGGGGTGTCCTAAGGACACTTCATGTTCGTACTGTCCGCAATCAAAATGGAGGTGCCCGTAGAACACATAACCTGTCCGCAAAGTTGTGATGCACCTTTAATTAGTTTGGGGACCTAACCCTGTCCAGCAGACACTTGTGTAGATGCGCATCCCACCCTTTGGGTCCTACGGACATCGCGCCTGTCTGTAACTGTCCAGCACATGTGTCGCACTTTCAATTAGTTCGGAGACCCATACCCTGTCCGTAGAACACCTGTACGCATGCGTACAACCGATCCCGCGCAATAGGTGTCCTACGGACAGCCGTCCCATTCGCGAACGTGTCCGCGACGTCATCATGTGACCGCACCGACGCTGAGTATATGCCCATGACCACGGACAGGATCCGGGACCCCGGACACTGAAAAAGCACTTTATTGAGTAATCCAAGATGGTTTTCAATGAAACTTCACCCTTGTAGACGTCCCAGACTTTGCCTCTACCGATCTGGATACTTTTTTGGAACTTTTTGATGTTCGAAATGTCCACGGAGCCCTCGCCAGCACCCCTATAAAAGACCACACCACAGAGCTGCTCCTCATTCTGCTTTTCGATTTCCAAGACAGAGCATTGCTCAATATTGCTAACATCCTACATTGGATTGGCTGCTGACCTCTGCCTCCTGTACTGTGCGTCACCCTGAGTGGGACGGGTATGCCCAGAATTGGGTCCCTTGCCTTCTGGGCCTAGAGACCCAAGCTACTCCTCACTGATGAGCCTCAACAAGGGCGAAACATGTTTGGGGATGCTTGTGGTCTCGTGCAGAAGGCATGTGGCCTAGCAGTTCGGGCTGGACTGCCCCTTTTGGGGTGGGGCCAAGCCTGATTTGCATATGTTCTTTCCCCTTCTGTAATGGCTTGGCAGGTGAAGAACAGTGGTCTGGAGGGTTGCCCAGAGCATTGCCAGTGGTTAAGATTCATTCTAAACCTTCCAGCCATCACCTCTTTGTTTTTGCTGTGTGTGCTGTGCCACATTTGGGGAAAAATATTCCTCTGCCTGCTGTGCTGTCCTGTGCTACATCCCAGATGGCAACCATGGCTTCAACTTCTGCAGCTGCCTAGACTTCAGCACCGCCCCGAACCCCTCCACCACCACCACCTTCCCAAGGGACTGGAGAGGGGAAACAGACGTGGAGATGTAGAGAGGGAGGAAGAGGATGACGAGGATGAGGCAGTGGAAGTCCTTACTACAGCCGGCCACTGTGAGTCTTGGGTGTGGAGGCTGTTTACCATCGTTGGAAGGGTACCAAAGGCACGTGCAGACAAGGTGTGCTGCACTGAGTGCAACATTGTGCTCAGTCATGGCAAACCAGGTCTGTACAGCTACGGGACCACTTCCATGCGGCGACACCGAACGTCATTCCACAGGGTGGCAGTTTGGAGGGTCGTCCCCTTTCGATCAAAGTAGTAGGTTGACTTCCTCTACAACATCCTCAGTTCCTGCTCCTGCTACCACAAGAGACACTCCTGTGGGGCAGCACATCCCTGAACCAGCCTCGCAGGCCATACGTGCCGCAGTAGACCCTTTCCTTTTGAGGGTCACTGTATTGTGTATGTATTGCGACACAGTACTCTGCAGGGGGGAGACACTTCAAAGTGCTTTCAAGGCTATGGTACGGGAGCATGAGAAAGTCTGCCACCTACCTAAGTGAGGCCCACCCAACATCTTCCTCTCTCCACCTGCCCTTTCTTATCCCCCGTAGTCGGTGCCCCTTTCTTCCCTTCCCTTCCTTACCTTGTGTGTCTCATTAAAACACCAAAAAAATACAAAACTACAAAAAAAGGCTCTTTTCAGAGCCACCTTTCACAGTTTAAAAATAGAAGTGACAATGAAATGCTGCAGGGCTCTGTGCATTTTTAGAAGTCCGCAGACAGTCCATGGACATTAACATTTTTGGGGTGTTGTGCTATTAAAATTATTGCACTCTTCTCTGGGAGGAAGTGGTGGCTCTGAAAAAAGCCTTTTTGTGGGTTTTTTTGTGTTTCAAAAACTTCAAGGGGTCATCACCTACTGGAAAAAGGATTGCTATACTTCCAAAAACGGTCGCAATGCAGTTTGTATATTTTGCAGAAAAATCAGATTCCCAGCATCAGTAAGATGGACTCCATCTCTGCGAAAAATGTTTGTGCTACGAAACACAATATTTTCATTGTGAAAAGAGGACAAGCCAACATCTCTCAAAAAAGTCCAAAGAGCCTTGTTGACATTGCGCCTCGCTTTCTCCATTTGTGGACCAAATGAAGAAGAACGCAGCCACATTTGTCTCTGCGCAATACGAGAAAAAATTACTCTGGAATTTGGAAACATGTCCATGACTTTCCCAAGTCCTTCTTTCATTACAAACTGCAAGGAGATTCCAGAGATATATCCTAAAATGTTCTCTCCACAATGAAGAATAATAATGTCTGGATGATGGTGTGTCATCAAAGTGGCACAAAGAGGAACCAAATCCAGCCACTTCATTACGCGCACTCCATACCAGTGCACATGAGGGAATGTTATGTTAATGTTAAAGGTCATTTGTACCGCGCACTATCACCACCGAAGTGGTCCCCTGGTGCTCTGGCGGCTCTGAAAGAGGGAGGGAGGGGTGAGGTAGTGGGTGGAGGCTGGAAAAGTGCAAGATTGCAATGATGTGCTGTTGGCAGCTTCGGCCCGGTGGTTCCGTCGGCTGGGCCTGGGGTGTATGCGGCCGGTAGTCGTCGTGTGCTGATGTGCAGGTCTATGTGTGTTTTGTTTTGTTGTTGCAGTGTAGTGAAGTTCTTGCGGTTTGCTGCGCTAGAGGTTTGTGGTTGTGTTTGATTTGGAGTTTGAGAGGTGTATGCAGAGAAGGAAATTGTTAGTGGTATTGATTAGTTGGTATCTCTATCCTGGATTGAGCCAGTTGGGCTCGTGTAATCTTACACGACAGAATGCTTGTACGCCCTGTGCCTCAGGAGGTATGTGCCCGTTTTTGCATTCAAGGCCGTTTGAGGATTTAGCTGTCCCCTCCGCCCGCTCCCTTAATAACTTTGCATGCTCCTCACCCCCACCCCACATGATTAGCGCAGCTGCTAGTGTCCATACTTCCGATTGTGGGGTGATTGGTGGTATCTCGTCCGTTCCCAGCCCTGTGGTACCTAGTTGTGGCTGTGCGGGCGTTGGGGGATGGTAAGGGTTGGCTGGAGTTGTTGCCTCAGTCTCCCTGGGTCTCCCGGGTGGACCCCTGTGTCCAGCGTCAGCCCTACTAGTGCTCGGAGTGCTTCTGTCGTTCTATGGGTTTGTCAATGTCCTTTTTTTGAGTCGTTTGTCTTATTGTTGTTTCGGTTTTAGTCTCTGGTGTTGAAGAGGTAGGTTTTTAGTAGTTTTCTGAATTTAAGGTGATCTTTGGTGTTCCTTATTACTTTTGGGATGTTGTTCCAGGTTTTCGCGGCTAAGTGGTAGAAAGCGGTGCCTCCGAGTTTCTTCTTGATGTAAGGTTTTTGTTCCAATCGGATTTCGTTGGTTGATCTGAGCGGTCTCGTTGGCTTGTAGATTGTTATTTTTTTTGTAGGAATTCTGCTCCTTGTCTGCTGATTGCCCTGTGCATTATGCACATTGTTTTGAAGATGATACGCTGTTTTACTGGGAGCCAGTGTAGTGTTTTTAGGGCCGGGGTGATGTGGTCTCTTCTGGATAGTTTGAGGAGTAGTCTGGCTGCTGTGTTTTGGATCCGTTGTAACTTCTTCAGTAGGTATTCCGGTATACCGAGGTAGAGGCTGTTTGCATAGTCGATACTTGACATGATGAGGCCGACGATGGTGAGTGTTTTGTGTGTGAAGGAGAGGAAAGGTAGTATTTTTCTTGCCGTGTGGAGGAGGAAGAAGCATTTCTTGACTGTTGCGTTTATTTGCGGTTCTAAGGTTAGGGTGTAGTCCATCAGGACTCCCAGATTTTTTACTACCTTAGATGGTGATGGTGCAGATCCCATTTCCGTTGGCCACGGGATGGCGGTTTCCTTCTATTGGTCTTTGGATATGATCATGATTTCGGTTTTTCCTGGGTTGATTTTCAGGTTGTTGGCATTCATCCAGTTGAAGACTTCTTTTAGACAGTCGGTTAAGTTTGAATGATCGGCTTGGGTGTCTTCGATCTTGTAGATGATTTGAGTGTCGTCTGCGTAGTTGTAGCATTTGATGATGTGTTTCTTGAAGATTATGATTACTGGGGTTTGGTAGATGTTGAAGTACAGTGGTGATAGTGAGGATCCTTGTGGTACTCCACAGTCGTTGACTCGTGGGGTGGATTTGAAGGGTTTGATCCAGACGGTTTCTGTTCTGTCTGCTAGGAATGATTTAGTCCAGCGTAGCGCTGTGTCTGTTATGCCTATGTCTTCTAGTCTTTTGGTTAGGGTGTCATGGCTAACTGTGTCGAAGGCTGCGGAGAGGTCGAGCAGGATAAGGGCAGATGTTGTGTTGGAGTCTGCGTTTGTTTTTAGGTCATCCCAGATGGATAGTAGAGCTGTTTCTGTACCTCTTGTGGGTCTGAAGCCGACTTGAGCTTGGTCTAGCAGGTGGTGTTCTTCAACGTATTAAAGCCACTCCACAGTGCTCTGCATATACCTCTAACCAATTTATCCACGAGTCGGCCAAAATCCAGACACTTCTGAAAGCCATAGCTATCTGCTCTCCTCTCAGGAAACAGACTTTCTGCCAAAGTCTCTCCTTATACATCACACCCAGTAAACCTTATTGACCAATCCCTTGGCCTGCACAGTCTCATTTGCATGCCTGCCGGCCTCAAAATCCCTGTATGTAACACGCACGATCCGTGGACAGCCACGGTGTCCGCGGACAAATCGCGAAACCTGTGAGAGCGGGAGATGAAAATGTAAGCAGTGTACTCCATTTTCCCTTTGGTGGTGGCTCTGAAAAGAGCCCTTTTTTGTTTTTTTCAAAAGTGCTTCTAAGAAAACACCTTTCATTTATTTTATTTTTTTTACTTATTTTCCTTCTGATGTCTTCATATTATCCTCTGAAATGCATTCCTTATATTTTTAAATAACTTGGCATTTCCCAGTATGGATAAAGGATATATATTCTTAAGAATGGGTACTCACAGTTTTTTGATATCGAGGGGTCGACATTATCTGAAGGGAGACTAATCTAGCAACAAAAAAATGATAGGTCAACTACCTCCTCCTTAAGTGTCACAGGGACTTAAGGAGGAGGTAGTTGACCTATCATTTTTTTGTTGCCAGTATGGATAAAGAAATGCTATCTGCTTTGAAATAATCACCATTAACAAAATCAATATTGTCATTATTACAAGACAACATCCCAGCTCTAAACATGAAAACAGACATACCTTTGTTAACCAAACATCTTTCACCATTTTGCTGGGGACAAAAAACATTACAATTGTCCCATAATACCCTAGGCAACATTTTAGAAAAAATCACCTTGGCATTTGGAAGAACCACCATCACTGCCTGAACCAAGTTTAAGAGCACTCAACAAACTAGGAGCACTGATGTATCCCAAATGGACAGCACCCCAATGCAGAAACTCTTACAAACTCCACCCACTGCCTGCATATTGGAACCAGGCACAGTTCACCACAAAACCTCCACTCCTTCAAAAGCAAAATTGGCAGCCATATGTTTAGACATAGCATACCTCTCTAAAACATTTACAAACAGATCTCCAACTACCAACACCCTCACTTTCTTCACCCCTGACATCTTCACTAAACACAAAGCCTATCTTCCTTCAAAGAACTACTTCAACACCTGATTGGCTAATCCCCACAGTCCTCTTTCCATGCTACACATGCTGAGAAGCCCCGGATGTGGCACGCCCTGTCCTCAAACAACCGCGGTGTCTGCGGACCACGCAACACAGGGGCAGCCCTTTTTCCCTTTCCACATCATTGTCTGCACCACTCTCTCATTGGCTACACAAACAGTCACACACACATCCACCAATCACATCCAAGAACTCTACATCTAACTCTGTGATCACAATTCAGCACTTCAGATGAATTGTTCATCACTCTGAATACAAGTGTGCTGTGATTACAAAGCACCTACAGCTAAAACTACTGTAAAACTCCTCAAGATATCTCCTTTCAGATTCATCCACTTCTACATACATCAATACAAACTAAGAGGTATGAATATTTTGTTTACAGTACATTTGCAACTCTTTTATAAATGCATGTGAACAGGGTACCTGCCATTGACCCTGCATAATCTACAAGGAAAATACTCTAATTTCTCCCATCTCTTATAATCAAGTTCACTTACAAATCTGTCTGCTTTCCAAATTTTAATTTACCCATATTACACATTGCAATGTACAAACTATTATTCTCTTATTTCGTTCTGTCATTTTCACAACCACTTACCTCTTAACACACTATTACAAATTCCTAGAATGCACACAAAACAGGAAACCAGCTTGTATTTTACCAAAGCATTGCAAGTACATAAAATGCATTTATTTAAACAGAGTGCCTGACACTTGCCATCCTTGCAAAACCACACAAATACAAGTGTACATTCAGAACAGTGCTAAAAGGAATGTGGATAAAAACGTCAAAGAACTGAAAGGTTTCCAGTACTCATTTAACAAACATCTATGCACACAAAAATGAATGGAATTCCACACACAAAAATATTCTCCTTTTTAATCTGTACATCTTTCCAAGCTTTTTTTCTCACCCCACTACACCTTCCACTAATCTATTACCATACTAAACAGTGCAACAGAAACCTACACTTTCAAAAGTGCACCTCATACGACACACCTATAAATACTCCACTAACTCCCTTAGCAATGAAACTGATGCTCCAAAATTCCCATTTATATACAAAGCTATGCAATTTAATACAACATGCAGTACCTCTTCCTAGAAATAATTCCATTTGCAAATGTAACTAATCTATTCTTCAAGTGAAATTACTGTACCATTAACACACATATATACTAACTTCCTTCTTTCACAATTGCAGTGAAGACCACACTCCTGAAAACCATTAGCGACTGAAGTACAAGACAGAACCCAGAAGAAACCTACTCTTTCCATCCCATAAAGTAAGTGCAATACTGTCATAATGTACTGTTACTCAAACACTAATATTTTAGTATTGTAAAACAAACAATTGTATCAACCCTACATCAGTAGATTCAATATTACTGATTGCACTTCAGCAGGTGCACACTTTGTATTGTCATCTGAACACCAGTATAGTAACACACAAATACCAGAATAGCCTTCCCAACCTGAAGTAACAGCCCATTCCACATTAACACACCTCTACATACATGCCTACCATCATACTCAGACACTCATGCACAATGCACACATACATTGCACAATGTCCCAACCCACTTTCTTTTTTTCTCCAACAGGCACAAAAGAATGTCTACCAAAAAGCAACTCCGTACAAAGCAATGCAGAAATAGAGCAAATCAAAATAAAAGTGTACAAAATAAGCACCCACCTCTAGCAGAATTTATACAAAAAGTTCAAACAAAACCACTAATACAGTCACTAAGAGAAACTACAGCAGCTTTCAGTAAAGAAATGTTGACTCTTTCAAAATGTAAAACTAAACAAAGTTATTAAGAAAGACTGCAGCTACCACTAGTGCTAACACTGCACCTATAAATCTTGATGTAGCCACAAGTAAGCATACCAAACAAATTATTTTACAAAAAATATTCTGCCACAGTGTCCTTCAGAACCTCGTTAAAACAGGGGACACATCATGCTCACCCCTTAAAATCTACCGCAGAAAACGTATCCTGGAAGCTCTCATAGACCGTGCAATCCTTCTCAAAAGGAAATTATTTATATTAGTTTTAAAAAGAATGAAACCACTAACAAAACTAAGTACTAAACTACAACAAGGACTTCTAAAAAAACCGAATATCAACAAAGATAGTTTCACAAACATCTGTGCAGGTGAGTGGAGTCACACCAGCAGCACAGAACCATATTTCAATGAAGAAGCATAAAAACAAAAGCAAACAAAGTCAATTGCCATACATAGCAGTGGACGAGGATATGAAGAGGTTAATAATACCAACATGGAACAAGAAATGCTGCACACAAAAATATCACCAGCAAACTTAGCATCAGTTCTCCATTCCACTGAACCAATACGTCCAGTCTTACAAATGGCCGTGCCCATCAATGTGTAACATACACAGAATATCTTTCACATCTTTATGCCAGTTCCTCAATCAGTATGTGAAAGGGGAAGACAAATTAAAAATAAAACTATTACAAACTATGGACTCCTGTCCAGTGTGCAAATACACAGGACTACAAGGACATTCATTAGCCTGCATTTCTGGACCTATTTGCAAAAGCACCTTCCACCACATCAAAAAGATAAGAACACACCATTCAACTGTAAGAAATCCTGTTCATAAACTGTACTATGCCAAAAGTCATGCTTTGGCACTGGCCAATTTAAATAACATTCTTCTACATGGTACAGCCAAAGAACTACTCGAAGAAATAGAGCACACCCAGAGAAAATATTTTGGAAGTGAAACCCACTTACAAAATGCAATATCTTTAGAAGAGAGTAGCAACAACTTTACTGATGGGAACCTTCTACTACACACATACAAAAAAGAAATACTGAAGTTTAAAAGCACATCTGCTGAAATACCAAACCGTGTGTGTGTGTGTGTTGCCGCAGGACTTTTTATAAAAATAGCACAAAAACTGTAGACATAATGTACAAAATAGAAGACAATGAAGAATCCAAGTGGTTCCAATTAGCTCTGTATTTTATAGCAGAAACCCCTCTACTAACCCCTCAATAATTTGCAGATACTGCACTGCAAAACTTGACAACCAAATACCTACACGGGCTATAACTAATAACTTGGAAATATTCCCACTGCAAGATTTTAACTTGTATGAGAGCATTATAATTGAAACAGTGAACCCATTTCAAGCAATAATACCCCTTCAACCAAAAACCGCAAAACTACCTCCCTCTGAATTACTGAAAGGAATTTGGTGGCAAAGTAGTTTATTTGCCATTATATCTCAAAGAAAATGTACACACTCTGGGAGTGCAACGTCTAATAGATCAATCTTTGATTATTCTAGTAAATAGCATACCTATAAAAGACAAAAATAATTGGCAGCAACTAGTGGACTTACATAAAGTTAGAGATGCCCTGCAATATCTAAAAGAGAACAATGAATACTACAAATAAACATCGAGGAAAACCTGAGGGAAACCACCAAAATAATTCAAGACTCGTCAGGAACTGGCCAATTTCAACTTATAGATCTTACTACAGAATCCAATATTTTAAACCATTATAGAATTCCCCCATTGCACTCTAAGGACACCATAGATGATGCACTGGAAACTTACCAATGCGGCAAGGCAAAGGATCTCCAATCAGCATATCTGAAAAAAAGTATAGAAACACAAGCCTTTCCTCTACCTACTCTTTCCTACTGGAAAAGGACGAAGGTACGATGAAAGACCCACACAAATAAAAGCATCAGACTACTGCTCATTACGAATGTATTCTGAAGATCCCAGATTCAGACAAAACGTGGCATACATATTCCACCTTCGGTTTGAAAGTGAACTAGTAACTCTATGCTACGGAGTTGCATACACATTGAAATCAGGTAACAATTTACAAAATATGTCTGCTATGCAATTACTACAAAAAGTGCAAGAAGAAGATGAAGTTTTACAGTCAAGCATTACAACTCTTTTAGCAAGCATGCGTGGTACAAAAGAATACTGGTTCCGACGGCCCGCAGAAGTACGCTCTATGATAAGAAACCTTGGCCCACCCACATGGTTTGTGACATTAAGTTGTGCTGAGTATGCATGGGAAGATTTGCCCGATTTCCTACACATACCAAACAAAAACAAAACAAATATAGACATAAAAACACCAGGAGACCTCTGCTCTCTGTATCCTGCAAATGTATCAAGATATTTCCATCATCACTGTATTGCCATGATGCAGTTCATTTGTAATAAAACAGTCCCCCTCTCGGAGAACTGCAACACTTCTTTTGGAGAAAAGAATACCAAGCCAGAGGAGCACCACACATCCACATGCTTGTCTGGATTAAAGATGCTCCTACATTTGGTCAAGACAGTGATGCCAGTGTTTTGCAGTTCATTCAGAAATATGTCACTTGTGAAATCCCTTCAATTTCAAAGACACGAGTGTGGCAAGTATTGTCGGCGCAAATATAAAAACAAAGGGAAATACTATACCAAATGCTGCTTTGGTTTCCCTAGACCAGTTTCAACAACAGGACAAGTGAATAACTTCATGTCTTCAGTTAGACATAGTGTCAAAGGTAAATCACCTAAGAACACATACTGCATAAAATGAACAGAAGGAAAAAAGTGCATCAGTGATTACATTCCAATCATTGCCCTCCTATGGAATGCAAATATAGATGTGCAATACATTGCAGACAATTTAACTGCAGTTGCACGATATGTCACAGCCTACTTAACCAAAGCAGAAAAAACAAAGCTCAAAGACCTCTGGGAGGACATGACATCTGACAAAACACTGTCACAGAAATTGTACAGCTTAGTCATAAAAATGCCCTCCCATAGAGAATGTGGCAGCTACGAAGCCGCAGACCGTTTAACCTGGACTGCCTCGTATGGAAAATCTGAAAACATAGTATGGCTAAGCCTTGGTCCTGCTATATCCAGAAAAAGAGTTCTCAAATCATATGAAGACATAGAACAAATTGCCAAAAATGATCCCAACAGCCAAGACATTTTGAAAAGAAACTTACTAGACACATACTACCCAAACAGGAGTACCGCTTTAGAAACCATGTGTCTATACCACATAGCCCAAAACTTCACATACAAAAATAATATTAAACCAGATGAGAAGAAAGGTAGATACAGAGTCGAAAACTGTGAAGGCAGTCTGGTGAAACTTACCAAACGTAGCCCAATTAATCATATGAAATTGTCATTAAAAACTCCTCAACATAAAGAACTGTATTACATGGCCCTACAACAACTTTTCAAACCATGGAGAAAAGAAAAATATTTATTAGATACCCATGTCTCCTATGAAGATGCTTTCAAAGCAAAAGAAAGCACTATAACAGATATAAACTTTACGCAGTACAAAACCATGTTAGACAATGAACAACAACAAGAAGAACTCCAGCCACAACTAAATATAGACACTCCTGGCAGCAGTCAACCTTCTCTAACAGGAAGCCAAGAACCACTTGGACAGCCACTCATAGCAAATGAGGCATAATTAGCCATGACTGAAGTAGAAAACACCATGTGCCAGTATGAAGGGTTATACTCAAATCTCAATTAAAAAATGAACAGCGTAGCATTTTCCTAGAAATAACTAAGCAAATTGAACATGATATGCAGCACGAAACTAAAACTTGTACCTGTCAAGAGTACAAACCTATACTGCTTTATGTGAGTGGTCAAGCTGGTTCAGGGAAAACATTCTTAATGAAAATCATCAGCAGGTTCCTCCAATAATTGACAAACAACAAACTGTCAGCTGTTGTAACTGCCCCCACAGGTTTAGCTGCCTATAACATAGGCAGTGTCACTTTACACCGATTGCTACTCCTTCCAGTAGAACACCAAAACAAATGAGACTACTACAAACTTTCACCAAAGGCTGCAATGGAACTGCGCAGAGTTTTGAAACAAATGAAAATGTTCCTAATAGATGAGGTGAGCATGGTCTCCAACCTAATGTTGGCTTTGATTCACTTGAGATTACATGAGGTCACCAAAACAGACTGCGAAGAACTCTTTGGAGGAAAAAACATTATTGTTTTCGGAGATGATCTTCAATTAACACCAGTTAATGGTGAACCTATTTTTAAAACCTTAGGGCACAAACTATGCCGTAAAACTCTTGGCAGCATAGGAAATGTCAATCTTTGGCAACATTTCCAATACATAAAATTGACAGAAAACATGCATCAGTCTGCAGACCTCACCCACGCCAACATTATAAAAAGTATTATCTGGTGTACTATCTAAAGAAGCACAATCTATATTAAATACAAGGCACATCCATGCACTCTACGGGCATAACCAATGCGCTACTGATGTCATGGAACAATTAGCACACAAAAATGTAAACTGTATGACCTTGATGCCAACTCTTGCAAGCTATGCACAATTCAATGAAACAATGTTGAAAAAAGAAATGCAACCAATAGTTCAAATTTACTCCAGAGACAAACTAGATGTGCACAGTATGACACTACCCATGTGTGAACAAGCCGCAGCACGACTAAATACCTTAGAAAACTATCTCTAACACAGCTGGATTAGAGAAAATATAAAAATTGGCTTTAAACTGTAGAGTAATGCTCAAACGTAACCTTGACGTGGAGCAAGGACTAGGTAATGGAGCGCTTGGTACAGTTGTTGGCTTTCAAACATACCCACGTGACAACATTCAGATTGTCAATGTTCACTTTGACAAACTGTCAGAAGTTAAAAGGATAGGACGCTCAACAGCCAAATTCCTTCTTTTCAAAGACATGTATGTACGCAGATAACAATTTTCTCTATCTCTAGCATACGCAGTCACCATTCATAAATCACAAGGTATTATCCTAGATCAATCATTGATAGATATTGGCAGCACAAGGTTTAAAGACGGCATGAGCTATGTAGCACTATCACGCCTATGTGCACTTGAAGGACTATTTCTAATCAACTTTGATGCAAGTAAAGAAAACGCTGATATTCCTTGCATTGTAGAATACAATAGACTACGTGCACTCTAGGCACCCCGTCTCAACACTAGTTCAGAATCAAATTATACAGGATCTCACAACAATACCTCTAAAGAAATCAAAAGAAGCCAATACTTCATCAATGACCACAAACAAGGAAGGATCTACTGCACAAACAAAAGCAACTACCTCTTGACTTAGACACAGAACTGCCTGGTCCATTCAAATGTTCCAATACAACTGGTGTAATTTGCTATGCAAATGTAGCAATCAATATTCTAATCCAATTGCCACCAACTGTTGAAAACATTTACTTAAACGGGACAGAAAAATTATGTTTGGAAATGTTAGTCCTTCACACAAATGCAACCAACAAACCTGACAACACAGTGTTTTTGGAATAAGGCAGGAATTGGACTACTGTGCTGGAATGGTCAGATTCACTATAAACACACAATAATATCCACAAGAATTTCTAATGTACTTACTGCAAGTATTGGAATGCAAAAACATACCTGTAAATGAAATCTTCCAGATTTCATACACGTGGAAACATACATGCACTCTCTGCAGCCATGTGGCACAGGAACAAGTCCCTAATAAACGCTTTGTGTGTGTATCCATACCTAACTGTGAATCCATTCCATTTCAGCAGCTTGTACAAAATGCAAACCATGGCAGATTATGTACTACTTGCAATTCCGATAATCGTTCCACCTTACAAATACTGTCACATAGTGAATAAGTAATAGTTATGCTTTTGCGTTACAATGCAGATGGTACGAAAAACAACTGCAAGCTGACTGGATTCACACATGGACAAGTATCACTTGGAAAGAAAACCTTCACAACAGTAGACAGAAACTACCACGCAGGAGCCACAACCAATGCAGGTCACTTCACTGCATACATTAAAAAGAAATGTGGATGGTCCGAATGTAATGATACTTCCCTTACTCAAAAACAGAGATTACCAGCAAATCTTGTAAATGCTTACTTAATATTCTTAAAACCAAAATGTATTCACTAATCTCAGTATGAACATCTACAAAATGTCTTCAATAACCTTTAAATCCATAAACATCAACAGCTATCTAACAGTGAAAAACTATAAACAGTTAGAATACGCCAAAAGGTATCCAACTGCCCCAAAATTCTGCAACAACCGAACAGATAAATGAATACTGCTAAAATGCAACAAAAAATAAACAATTAAGAATACACCAACTGGTATCTTATTGCAACAATCATACCACTACTTCCAAACCAAAAACCATAGACCTATTAAATTCCTCCTACAGAAATCAACCACCGAAAAAGATTGTACCATAACGTAGAAAGGTTTCTTTTTATTTTGTATTTATTTGGATTTATAAAGCGCCCACGGCCCAGGAGCATCGTGGCACTGTTACAAGGAAGTTTGCTTGCAGATACAGTTGTTTATACATAGACGTACATCTCTCGGTCTAGTGAAGGCATGTCTATACAGGGTACAGTCATATCTATACAGGGATAGGTTTATATAGCGGTTTAGTAGGTTTAGTATTCATGAGATGGATTAGTATACAGAGTACAGGATAGTATGCGTTATTGATAACTAAGACATTCTCTATGTCTATGTGCCATAGTGGCATATGTTCATTAGAGTGTTATTGGAAAAGTTGTGTTTTGAGGGCCTTACGGAAGGTGGTGATGGAGGGTTCTTTTCTGAGGGCTGGAGGTAGAGCGTTCCAGCTCTTGGGTGCGAGCACTGTACGAGAAGGTCGGGACGGAGAGCCGGTTGCAGTGTTGGGTGCGTTTGGGACTGGTGGAGCTGTCTCTGTGGATGGTTTCTGAGAGGTATGGTGGTGCTGTTAGCGTGAGGCAGGCGTGGGTGATGGAGCGTAATTTGAAGAGTATACGCTCTCTAACAGGGAGCCAGTGAGCGTTTCGTCTTGCTTGGAATATGTGTTCTCTTTTAGGGATGCTGAAGGTGGCCCTGAGAGCGTTTTCTTGTATGGTTTGAAGTTTTTTTAGGTTTTTGGTGGAGGTGCCTAGAAATAGGACATTGCAGTAGTCAAGTTTAGCTCCTACTGTGGCTCTTGCGATGGCAAGGCGGTTTTTGAGGGAGAGGTAGGGCTTAACAACATTTATGACCTTGGTCGCCAGGGCTGCGGAGGATGTGATCGCATTGACTTGGCGGGACATGGAGAGCGAGGCATCTAGGTATACTCCTAGGGTTTTAGCCGCGGCTGAGGTGGTGATGTTTGTGTTGTCTATGTTGAAGGAGGCATGTTTGCTGTCAAGTTTACTGAGGACTTGTTTGGGGCCTACTATGAGTATTTCTGTCTTGTCTCCGTTGAGACAGAGTCCGTTTACTGCCATCCATGCCTGGATAATGGCGTAGATCTTGTTGAGGGTGGCTGCGTCCTGATCGTAAGAGCCAGTGAGGGGGAGGAGGACCCGAGTGTCATCAGCGTAGTTGGTGTAGGCTATGTTCTGATCATCGAGGTCGTTGAAGAGGGGGTGGGTGAAAATGTTATAGAGGGTGGGAGAAGTACACGATCCCTGTGGGACTCCGCAGTGGATGGGAGTGGGGGATGCGCTGTCCTGATCGGAGAAGACTCATGAGCCTGTCTTCGAGGAAGGATGTGACACAGGTGGTGGCTTGTTGGGAGAATTGTGCTGCGTTTTTGAGGTGTTTGCATAGTATCTTATGGTCTACGAGGTCGAATGCGGCGGATAGGTCGAGGAATAGGAGTAGAGCAGGCTTGCCCTGGTCCATGGTTTGTTGGAGCTGTATCTTTAAGTCAAGTAGGGCTGTCTCGGTTCCATGGCGAGGCCGGAAACCAGACTGTCTTTTACCTAGAATGTTGTTGGTTTCCAGGTGTTGTTGGATCTGTAAGTAAGCTGCTTTGTCTAATATTTTTAGCAGGAAAGGTACGGTTGTTATGGGTCTGTAGTTGTTGGGTTGATCAGGGTCGAGCAAGGGTTTTTTCAAAAGCGGGCGTACCCAGGATTCCTTCAGGGAGGGTGGCACTACTCCCAAGGAAAGGGATGCGTTGATGAAGGCTGTTAGGAATGGGGCTAGGGGTTCGGCGCATTATTTGATCAGTGATGCTGGGCAAGTGTCCCCCTTGCAAGAGGAGGGTTTCATATTTTTCATGAGCGCTATGACTTCTGAATCGGTCACATCATGGAAGGTAGTTGTTAGTGTAATTGTTGTTTTGATCTTTGGCTTTGGGGGGAGAGTTGGTTGTGGGGATGGCTTTGCGATGGGTTTTTATTTTCTCTTGTAGAGTCTTAAGTTTGTTTAGCATGGCAGTTTGGATGGAGTTGCACCAGGCTTGGTCTTTGACTGTTTCTTGGGTATTGGTAGGCGGGGATGCCAGTTCTTTGTAGATGGCGAATAGTTCCTTGGATTCTGATTTGGCATTGTATATTCTGGAGTTATAGGAGGCTGATTTGGCAGTGGGCATTTCTTTTTTGTATTGGGAGGCAAGGGTTTTGTAGGCTTCCAGTGAGGAGGGAGAGGGGTGATATTTCCACAGGGAGAAGGCTTCTCTTTTTTTCGCTCTGAGGTTGAGTAGCTCTTGTGAGAACCATGAGTTGGCATGTTTTTTGTTTTTGGCTTTTTTAGGCAAGAGAGGAGCGATGGAGTATATGGCTGAGGTGATGTTTTTTTTGTAGAGGTCTGCTAATTCTACTGGGTTAGAGGAAAAGGGTGGTCTAAATCTGTGGCTGCTTCTAGGATGGGAATTAGTCTTTCTTTGGTAAATTGTCTGGAGGACCTAGCCATGGCTGGCGGGCAGGGTTTAGTGGGTTGAGGCTCGATTCCTGTGGGGATGTAGAAATGTATTAGGTGGTGGTCAGTCCACGGGCATGGGGTGTTGGAGCTGATGTTGATGGAGCAGTTGTGGTCGGCTATCCAGTCGAGGGCGCGACCTTTGTTGTGTGTGGGATTGGTTACTCTCTGGGTAAAACCCATGTCAAGGAGGGATTTGTTCAGGGTTTTGCTTTGCTTACTTTGGGGTCGTTTAGTCCTAGGTTGAGGTTGCCTAGGATTATGGCTCTGGTGCTGGTTTTCAGGTTGTCTCCAACTAGATGGAGAAGGTTGGCTTGGAAGTCTAGAGGTGGGCAGGGGTGGGCAGTAGATAATGTGAAGGGTGATGGTGTCACTCGGTGAGAGGGCTAGTTTGACTGAGTAAGTCGGTGTGGTCATCGATAGTGGCGTTGATTAATCTGACAGCGATAGTGTCTCTTGTGATGAGGGCTATTCCTCCGCCTTTGCTGGAGGTTCTGTCTTTGTGAAATAGGGAGTACCCAGGAGGGAGGGAGAGGTTGATGGAAGGGCCTGAGGCGGCATGGAGCCAGGTTTAGGTGAGTGCAAGAATGTCAAGATCGAGATTATTGATTAGGTCATGGATTTCAGTGGCATGAGCAGGAAGGGAGCGGGCGTTGATCAGAGCGCAGTTCAGTTGAGTGTGGGTGGGGTGGGTTTTGGTTTGTGTGTGAGGATGTGCTGTGGGGGGGCGAGTGTGGTAGGCGTGAGTGTGGGTGTGGGTGGTGTGTGTGCTGAGTAGGTTTCTGAGATAGGTGGGCCTGGGGAGTGTGGTGGGTATGGTGGTAGGTGAAGGAGGAGAGTAGCTCGAGGGTGTGTAGTTGAGTGAGGTGGTCGGGTGGGGGTGTGCCAGGGCAAACTTGTGTGGAGCGGGTGGGGGGCATGCGAATGGGGGCAGGAAGAGTGTGGGAGGTATGCTGGTAGGCATGTTGCGGCGGCTTTTAGATAGGCTAGCAGGGCCGAATCGTAATTGCTACGTAGGGCAACATGCAACAGGCATGTGGTACAGGGCAGATTCTAAATTGCTAGGTAGGGCAACAGGCATGTAGCACAGGGCAGATTCTAAATTGCTAGGTATGGCAACAGGCAACAGGCATGTGGCACAGGACAGATTCGAAATTGCTAGGTAGGGCAACAGGCAGCAGGCAACAGGCATGTAGCACAGGGCAGATTCTAAATTTCTAGGTAGGGCAACAGGCATGTAGCACAGGGCAGATTCTAAATTGCTAGGTAGGGCAACAGGCAGCAGGCAACAGGCATGTAGCCCAGGGCAGATTCTAAATTTCTAGGTAGGGCAACAGGCATGTGGCACAGGGCAGATTCTAAATTGCTAGGTAGGGCAACAGGCAGGAGGCAACAGGCATGTAGCTCAGGGCAGATTCTAAATTGCTAGGTAGGGCAACAGGCAGCAGGCATGTAGCACAGGGAAGATTCGAAATTGCTAGGTAGGGCAACAGACAGGGGTCCAAGGATGACGTTACTGGGTCATTGGTACAGAGGTAGTTGAGCGGGTTGGGCGTGGGGCCACAGGAGTGGATTAGCAGATGGTGGGTATGCAATCACATCTGGAAAAGTCAGGGGGCGGGATAGCACTTACCCACGACTGGCGGTACAATGAGGATCTGTTTCGTCCTGCCCGGTCCGAACAGGTCCAGACAGGCGATGGCCTTGGCTTTAAGGGCCTTCGCTTGTGGGGGCGCGGCTCACGACTGCCAGTTTCCAGTTTCCTGTTGCTCGTAAAATAGTTGTGTGGAGGATTGGTTGCTAGGCAATTGGATGCGATGATGCAGTGGCCATTTTGCAGCAGCTGATCTCCTTGTGTGTAATGGCGCTGGTGGATCGTGCTCAGGTAATGAGCTGTGGCTGCTCTTGCTGCGCGGGGTGCAGGCTTCTTGGGGCTGCAGAAGCGTGAGGGCCGGTGCGCGAAGCTTCAGGATCTGTGTGTAGCTGCTCCTGCAGCGTATGTGTGCCGATCTGAGGAGGTAGAGCTGCTCCTGCAGCGTACGTGTGCCAGTCTGAGGAGGAGGTACAGCTCCTCCTGCAGCGTACGTGTGCCGGTCTGAGGAGGAGGAGGATCCTGCATGGATTTTGTTTTCCCACTGACCCAATGGTTATACAAACAAACACAGGAACTGAGCAAATTGCACAGTACACTGATCTGAAACATAGTACTTGTAAAGTACTAACTATGAGGGTCGACAAAGTACAGAAATGTCTGCTATGGAATGCAATAACTAATTAAACTACCTACACTAGCATGTGATCTTTTCTTTTATCACAGAGAACGAAGAAAAAAAATCTGCTCCATTTCCCCATACCATGCAAAAACTGCATACAGCCTCAACAAAGCAAACAGTAAGTATACAATGATTGCAAACACAACCAACATAACATAACACACTCACGCAAGCAAACACCTAACCACTGACCACAACCCAAATTATTTACTTGCATGGACATGTTATACTTCATTGGTTGTGACCACGACCTAGAGTCTTGAGTGCATGGCCTGGCCAAAAAACTGCTTACAGCCTAAACAAAGCAAACAGTAAGTATACAATGATTTGATTCACAACCACCACAACATAACACACCCAAGCAACCAAACGCCTGACCACTAACCACAACCCAAAATGTTTGCTTGCATGGGTGTGTTATGCTGCAGTGGTTGTGGCCAGGGCCTAGAGTTTTGGGTGCATGGCCTCCAGCCTACAGCCTTCGGACATGCACCCAAGGCTCTAGGCCCTGGCCACAACCACTGCAGCATAACACACCCATGCAAGCAAACACCTGCCCACTAACCACAACCCAAAAACATAACACAACCACCTAAAGACCTATCCACTTCAATTAACATCCTAAAACAATAATTACAGCCAATGCACAAACTCTTCAATACATTACCTATTGACCCAATACTCTACTAACTACTCAAAACCAAATACATCAAGCATAGTAAAACACCCAGTAGTGTGGCCAGTGTTTAATATGCCTGGACAACCGCGGTGACCATGGACACCGCAATCACATCACAGCCTTCTTCCACCTAAACAAATAAAGTAATTCAACCATCTCTCACTACCCCACCCTCCCCAGCCACTCTTCCACACCAACACACTCCCCAAAGTTAGATTGCTGCTCAGCTCCACGCTGCGCTGTCCGTGGATATCCGCGGATCCAACATGGCGGGCGCATCAGGAAAATGAGACGCACCTCATGCTTCACTCCAACCAATCAGCGAATATGTTGCTTGTCCGCAGACATGACGTTGTCCCACTAGCCAATCGATATCCTATCCGCGGAGCGAACAGGGAAGTGTGTCCGTGGACCAGACACATATCACTAATTTTTTTGGACCTACTTTTTGGTCATTTTAATAAAAACTACTGGATGGTTTTCCACCATTTTACAAAAGCATCCTTTCGGGACCAAGCCGCCGCGCCACAATTTTGGTGAAAATTCGTCCAGCGGTTTGGGCTGTAGGCGTGAGCAAAGTTTTTCTTCATTCAGGCTATGGAAAAAATATATATATTTGGGTCCCCCCATATAACTTTGTCCCCCCCTTCCCCCCGCCCCTTGACGAAACCTCACCAAACTTTGGTGAAGATTCGTCCAGGGGGAGCGAAGTTATAAGCTGCCCAAAAACTGCTCTTTCTATGGGTTTAGCAACTTAACCATAACTACACGCCTGCACCGCGGCACATGTGTATATATATATATATTTATATATATATATATACATATACATACACACCCCTCAACTATTTAACAGAACTCGTACAGCTCTTATAAAAACCCATAAAAAATATCGCCTTTCCCAACACATACAAGTCTCATCCTCTGCAACATCCTTAACCCACTCCCCAATAAGAAATTGCCCTAAAACCAGAGGTCGAAGTGGGCGGGAGCAGTCGGAAGCGGTGCTCCTATACTTTTTATTTTTAAGGTTCACCGTTCCTATACTTTTATTTTAAAAAGAAACCGTTCTGGAACGGTTTACTTTTAAAATAAAAGTGTAGGAAGATGTTGAAGCTTACAATTCAGTGCACTGCACTGAACTTTCCCTTAAATAACAGGTGTGTTTCTTTGGGGGTTTGGATTGTGTATGGGAGGGGACACAGCAATGGGGTTTGTGGAGAGTGGGACAGACTGTCAGGCATCATAGCTCCTCCACTTCTTTTCGTACACTTCAACCACTGCCTAAAACGTATACATGTGTCACCTTCTCCTAGAAAATTACCCTCCCTAATAGCATTCACTTGCTCACCTTCTCTAACACTGATGGATATCACCTTCCATGATTGTAGAGCACACCACCACTGTACAATAACACCTTCCCTAGCAACCAAACACACCTGCCCCATAAATTCACCCTGCAGTAACTATGCATACATTTATCACATTTCCTAACACGCTAACACATCACAGTCAACAGAAAGAGTATACCCTTCCTAATTCCAATACATGCATCGTGCTCCAAGTAACTCCCACTGCCAAGTAGAAGGTACTTTCCCCAACAAGCATAATAATAAAAAACGTCAGCGTATTTTTACATAGTGCTTGCAACCTCTATATCTGCGTTGTGGGCACTGTCAATAAGATGTGCTATTATCATATTTAATAATCGTCAATGTATCATCTGGAAGGATTGAAGAAGTAGGTTTGAAATCTGAGACATGCACGTTCAATACGGATCTAACAAACGTGTGTTTAACTCACGGAGTTATCGCACGGTCATAGAGCATTCAAACACATCTCACCCTACTATACAGAATTCACACCCTCCCTCACTATCGCACTGCCTAGCACACCTTCTCCAAACCCCATAAACCCAATGGCCATGCAAATCCCCCGTGTTAGCATCCATACCCATCTTGCCCTCCGTAAAAGCTACAGCGTGTCCATTGTCCTTAACACCCACATTGATAACAAATATCACTCGCCCATAATAACAAAATCCCCAATCACAACAAACAACCATAGAAATGTAAATTTCCTCTGTCCATCTCCCCTACAAGTCACTCTTCCCGACAGTAATCACGAGCTTCCCCTCCACCATCACTCGTACCGTTGCCATCCCCTGATCCCCAACACCCTTAAAGTATAACCGACCTCACTCCACAGCATCTAAACCGATTGACGCACCGAGTTGTGCGACCCTTTAAATATATCGTAACAAACTCCCCCTACTCTTCACACCAGCCCTCCACCCGTCTCCAGTGCATTGTGCAAATCTCATGTCTTCACCATCACAAGAGCCAATACTTGCCACCCAGAGGGCGGGGACGGATGGAAAGGGAAAACCAGTGAGATATTGTAATCGCCTTTATGGACATGCATCAGAAGAGAGAAGGTCGGGAAATCATCAAATACTAAGATAAAGAAAGGAGAGTCGACCTTGAAATGAGCATTTGTCAGCTGTTGCTCAAAAACAGCAGCCTTCAAACCAGCATCCGCTATAAGCGACTGTGAGATAATGCCAGCTGAAAGGGGAAATGCGAGGCTTTTCTCTCGCCTTGTGGATGTTACAAAGCTTGAGGGGTGCGCAGACTGACAGCGATTTACCTACCACACACCCCAGTCCCTTCATACCCGACTCACCTTGTCGCACCATTCTCATCAACATGGTCCGGTCCCCCGCCCCCTCGATGCCATCGGCATCCTTATGGCCTCATTCTAACCTTGTTGTCCAGGCTCCATCACGTCTCTTTGTGGCGATTTCTTCAAACCCTCATCGTCTTTGTGGAAGCGTCATATCACAAGCTCGTCGGAGCCGTTTATCCCATCCTTACTGCTGCCCGCCCTCCAGCTCCTGTTCCTGTTCCGCGTCCGCCTCTTCTCACCACCTATATCTGCAACGAGACTGCGGTGTCGACAGTTCGTGCCACACCATTTCTCTTTCACAGCCGCTACCTTTGCAAAGAAACAAACCCCAGGCTTATATGGCCAATATATTCAGGGAGAAAGGGGGCGGGTATGGTTCCCACGCCACGGTTGCGTTTTGTCGGCTGTGGCTCTTTAACAGGATCCTCCCCTCAGCCCCCGCCGCATTTCCTCCGCCAAGTCATAGCATTGAATGTTTTTGTTCACCTCTGACCCAGATTATGCCTCATGTGTGTCCAGCCATCTTCACTGCTATGTTCCCACACTAACCCCATCTGGCGGGTGTCGGTTCGAAGTCAGAGAACCAAACTGTGAAAATGGTCTTGCCCAAGATAAGTGCCTTTGAGGGGTGCAGCTAGACTAAAATTTCGGGGTGGGCGGGGGAGTTGAGATCCAACCCTTCACATGTTGGGAGAGGCACGATCATTATTCAAAGGTGACCAGATAAAAGAAAAAAAACGCGACAGGCAATAGACAGAGATGTAGGACTACAGTAAACAGAAACAGCACTCGGATAAAACGGTATTCCTACTTCTATGTAGGTGGCCTGTTAGGAGTGGGGGGAGGCACACAACTCTCATTGGATGGAGGAGAGTGGCCAGGGTGGGGAAAGGGGAGGAAATGGGGGGTTGAAAAGCATTCACTCAAACAGGAAGAGCGGCATCGCCCCGATTTCATGATTTCTTAATCGTTGCCGGCAAAACCGGGACCATAGCCGCACCCGTTTCTCCAATCCCAGGACAGGGTTTTAAAACTCCCAAAACTCTTGGGATGCCGGGACCAAGCGGTAAATACCCGTACCGTCCCGGTCACCCCAGCGAACATCAAATATTATGGGGGATTGGGAAACTTACTTGTGTGGGTATCTAACTTACACTTTCTAATGAGACTTCTAGTGGCTGTTATAAGCAGTTAACTCTCTCCTTCACGTCTGAAACCACACTGGTAAGAACTGCAATGAGAATGAGCTGTCTCCCGTCCCCCCACGCTTCCAATCACTACCCTGTCATGCAAGTGACATCTAACCCCATCACAATTTAAATTGCTTAAAAATGTATGGATAAGAATTCAAACATTCTTATACTTCTTTTCAGATTTGTTTACCTTTTCCATGACTCACAAGAAGAACTCTTAATAGTTGCATCTCTTTCTATCCTGAAGAAGGCTGTGCATGCTGTACAACATATAAGCCCTTTTAGCCGAAACCCCTATATGCGGGTTGACAGTTACGTTGCATTTCCTTTTTTCTGTTTAGATATATGATTTGTTTTCCTGATTTTCTTTTGAGGTTCTACATCTATTCAGAACAAATGTGTTTTACATGATTTGGTATAAACGTCTTGACATATCAGTGCATACTGTGCACAAGTAATTATTTGTATACATGGCACACGTTTCATTGTTTTTTTTATATTGTTTCATACTGCATGCCAAAACCTGACAGTTGGTTAGTTGTGAAATATGTCTGTTTTTGTATTATTGAATTGGTGATCTATTTGGACCTCTGGTCATCATTCATTGTTTAAAAAGTTTCTCCTTTTAACCTAAGGACTTCCTCTGTGATGTAAGAATGCAGGTGCTACAACAATGAAGCGTTTTACATTAGTAATTGCAGTCCCTTGTTAACTGGTGGCTTCTCAGTCTGGGGCCCACTGCCCACATAGTCTTAATGCCCACACACGGGGAAAACTGCAAACGTATACAATTGTACAAGTTCCAAATAAGGTTTAAAGGTATACAACTGTAGAAGTGAACTGCCTGTAAGATAGCTGAGCAGGTTGAAAGCTTGCTGTTGCGATCTGTGTGTGATCTGCAGGTCGCATGTGCAAATCACAGCAAGGCCAACTCAACCTTTCATCCTTCTGAGGTTGTTAAATGAGTACCAACCTCAGTTGGATGATATTGTATGTCACTATCTATGTAAAGCGCTTTGGCGAAAGCACTATGTAAATAACACATTCTATGACAAGAGAGGCTCGCATTATGCTTTATCTTTTTTTATTTGCTGCCATACCAGCACTTTAAAACTCAAACTTTAATACTCAACATTTGTGGTTTCAATCCAATCATTAGCAAATCAAAATGGAAAAGTATAAAGTTTCTTTGCAAAAAACGACCACTTGTACAGTTCAAACACTAAGGAACTACTAGCCGCATGATCCTGCGGGCTCTGGTAGTCCTGATCTCCACTTTCTCCACCTATCAGTGGCTCTCCTCAGGCATGAGAGCCCCTCAAACCAGGTCCTTTCCTCTTTATTTTTGCTGCCCGAACTCAGATAAGTGCTAACAATTTCTCTAATATAAGTTTTGTATGTACTTGAATGTAAAAGAAAATTAAGCATTAGCATAACGATTTAACAGTTCCCCAAGTATAATTGTCAAGAAATTATTACCTTGTGTCAACACTAGAGCTCGCGTAGCGCATAGTTAATTTCTTTCAAAGCGTGAGGTATGTCGCAGCAGGATTAGATTTCGGCATGGGCGTACTGCCGTTCGTAAGGAAAGGGGAATTGTGTTGAGGGAGCTGGGGCCGTAGCCGCAAACAATTTCACCTGTTTTATGCAGCAGAGTCCCGCTCGCATTCACAGTTACACAGGCGCAGCGGAGAACACGGCGGCCTGTAGGACCCAGGGGAGCGGAAACCTCCTGAGTTTCCCGGCATCCCCTGGGAATACTGGCGCGTTCGTATTACGAATTGGATGCAAACGAAGACAGGTTATCACAGAGCTCCAGCAAAAGTCTGAAAAAAAAAGAAATAAAAATGGGAAAAACTGCATATTTTACATGTGCGCTGCAGCAACTATATAGCAGAGATTAGAGCAGTTTCAGAGCCACGCTTGTGCTGAATTCCTCACAGTTGGCTCTGCCAACCCAAGGATCATGGCTCAATACATCAGCCCCAGAAGTACTCCTTCTACCACACCTGAATGGAGCCAAGAAGAGTGCGAGGAAGACCCTACTCAACAATAGACAGAATTGTCATTGAGCTTCAAGAAAGTGCTTGGAGACTCCTTGAAACAGGCTGTCACACAAGGAGTGTAGCCTATTGCTCAAAGGCTGGAGACGGTGGAGACGATTATGGCTAAACAGCAAGAGCAGCTGGCAACCAGGGAAAGACGGGCTAATAGCCCTGGAGAGGGAACATCAGCAGGACACCACCAAAAAGGGGTTGAGAGAAAGGGATGTAACGTAGCCTGGAAGAGCAAGCACTCTTTGACCCCCCCGGGCAACGAGGAAAGGGTTAACATTGTTCCCCAAAGTGAAGGCGACCCTGTCGCCAGGCTGAAGAAAGCCTTCCTGGCAAAAAATAGAGATGGCCAGGACACACCCCCTACCCCACGGGTGAATAATTCAGGGAATTTGGACGAGGGCTACTCGCCCGATGATGAAGGGGGAGAAGAAGAGGAAGACACCGGTAAAGAGGTGGAAGACCCCCAAGACATAGAAAACACATCAGACATGTTCGATCCGGAGGCCATTCGACACCCCAAGTCGTCAGAGTGGGTGCCGTCGCTTAGAGTGGCGTTATACATGGCTCACCATATTAGAAAACCTCTATATAGAGAAGTGAGATCACGGTTGAGATCAGAATGCCCGATGCCAGAACTGCCAGGTAAACTGGTAGAGCTGCCAGACCTCGACCCCAAGATGGTCACCTTTGTAACGAAAGCTGCTCGCGACATCTGAAGGGTGTAAACCACGCCTGGAGGGGATGTCAGGAGAAGCTCCTGGACATATTAGGCCGATTGGCCAAAATTATGGACTTGGCGGAGAAGGCGGAAGATACAGGTAACCCGTAGACGCCCTAGCACTAGGTAACTGGGCGCAACGAGGAGTGTGCCTCCTGGGCAACGCCAACTGTGCTCTCTCATCGGAGAGAACGAGAGTGGTCTTATTAAAGATAGACAGCAAAATAAGTGACCTGGCCTCCTATGAGGCGGGGGAAGGCACCAAAGGATTGTTGTTCGGAGAAGCGTTCGCGACATGATATGTCGCGAATATACTCCACGTTGGAGAAGGCCCAAAGTTCCATAAGGAACATTTTTCCCTGGCAAGTTTTTGCCGGGATCGGACAACACAGGGGTCGCTCGTCCGGTCGATACAGTTTCCAGCGGAGACCCCAGGGGCTGCGCGCCCAGTACTGGGAGGGAAGACCGCAGGATACCTTCTTCCCAGCCAGAGCAAGATTTCCCAGAGGTCACAGAGGAAGAGGATCCTACCGGCAACCCGGGGCCGCAGGCGGTGAGTACAGCAAGCGTGCGAGTAGGTGAGAGAACTCTCCAATATTTAAGCGAGTGGCAAGCTTTGTCGAGCGATGCATGGGTGCTGCAATCAGTAGCAGGGCTACAGTTAGAATTTATAGGAATACCCTTTCAAAGGTCGGAGCCCCGCCCCATATGCATAGCACAGGAAGAAGCAACGCTCTTACAAAGAGAGCTTCAGAAATTAGCCGACAAGAACGCGATAGAGCACGATTACCAGGGAGGTCCAGGGTTCCTCAGCAACATGTTTCTTGTGCACAGAGGAGAGAAGATAAGGCCAGTGATAAACTTGAAGAGCTTAAACGAATGCTAGTGTACAACCATTTCAAGATGGAGGGCATTCATCTGCTCCAAGATCTTTTACATACAGGAGACTGGATAGCACAGCTGGATCTCAAGGATGCATACCTTATGATTCCAATAGCAACAGCTTTTTAGAGGTATCTGCGCTTCCGGTGGAACAAGGCAATATGGCGTTTTACTTGCCTCCCAGTCAGCCTAGCATTCGCACCCTGGGCTTTCACCAAGCTGATGAAGCCAGTGACGGCAGCCATAAGAGAAAAAGGGATTTGCATTATTATTTACCAAGATGACATCCTCGTCTTGGGGCATGACAGAGCAACACTTTCCAAAAACGTGCAGGGGGTTTTCACACTCCTATCCTCGCTCGTGTTTCTAGTGAGCCTAGACAAATCACAGTTACTGCCAGTTCAGAGAATAGAGTTTCTAGGTTTCACGATAGATAGTGTAAAAGCAACCCTCGAGCTTCTGGGACACAAAGTGAGAGCGATCAAGAAAGAGCTCAAGACAGTGATAGCGAAGAAAAATATTTCGCTTCGGAATCTTGCCAGAGTGGTGAGTCTGCTAGCAGTTCATTCAAGCGATATTCCCTGGCCCGCTCCACTATCAAGCACTCCAGGGGCTCAAAATAAGACGTCTTCAGGGAGGTTTAAGTTACCATCAACTAGTGACCCTGGATCACGAAGCCCTCACAGAACTTCACTGGTGGTTGCAGAATATGTAAGCCTGGAGCGGCCGGGCTATCTTCGGTGACGTCCCAGACCTGATAATAGAGTCAGACGCAAGCAGATCAGGCTGGGGAGCCAGGTGCGAGCACGTTCAAACAGGAGGGAAATGGTCAGAAGAAGAGTTGCGCCTGCATATAAACTTTCTCGAATTACTGGCAGGTTCCTTCGCAGTGCACGCTTTCACGAAAGACAAGATATGTTGCGTGCTGCTCAAGATGGACAACATCTCAGCGGTACGATAAACAAGTTTTGGGGGAGGAGATCCAGAATGTTAGCGGAATTGCCGAAGGGTTTCTGGCATTACTGCCTCCAGAACAGAATTGCTGTATCAGTGGAATATTTGCCAGGGACACAGAATGAAGTGGCAGACTGGAATTCACGTTATCTTGTAGATTCCAGCAGTTGGGAGCTACATCCCCAGGTGTTTGATCGATTACAGGAACTTTGGAGGCCCCTACACATAGATTTATTTGCGTCCAGACTGAACGCCCAGACGCAAAAGTACTTCAGTTGGAGGATAGACCCGGGTGGAGCTGGCACAGATGCCTTCCTGCAACCGTGGACCGGAGCGGTCCTTTATGCCTTCCCGCCGTTCATCATTATCACGAGAACGCTAGCGAAGATTCGCAGGGACCAAGCAGAGATTTTGATCGTTCTACCCCTATGGAAGTCACAGCTGTGGTTTCCAGTAGCGATGGAACTTTCTACGGATTTTCTGAGGATAGTTCCACATCGGCCGGACCTTCTTCTCGACCTAACCCGTCAAGTTCATCCGCTCGTAGCAGCGGGCACATTACACTTGATAAACTGCAGGGTTTCAGGAAGCGATGGGAGTTGCCAGGAATTCCGCAACTCGCTGCAGAAAGTATCTGAGACTCCTGGGCGCCTTCCACCCTTAGGAGCTATAGTACTGCATGGAATGGGTGCACTGGATGGTGTACAGAGCACAAGTTAGATCCCATTTCAACCCCTGTAGTAGAGGTCCTCAACTTCTTAGCGTTTAGGTTTTAAGAGGGCTGTGCCTTCAGAACAGTGGGAGTTTATAGGTCGGCTATCTCAGCGGGGCACGACAAGATAGAAGGAAGTGCCGTAGGTGAACACCCGGCAGTCTTGCGGCTGCTGAGGGGAATGAAGCTCAGAAGGCCACCATAACCCAAATACGCAGTATTGTGGGATGTCAGAGACGTGTTTCGTCTTTTCCTTAGGTGGCCACGTAACAAGAGTCTTTCCCGATCACAGTTATCAGGCAAACTGGTTATGTTGCTGTGCCTTACAGCATGCAGAAGAGTCTCGGACGTCAAAGCTCTAGAGATCGATAGGAAGATATTCTATCCAGAGGGAGTAACATTTACCATTGCTAAAAGGACAAAAACAGATTCGATAGTTATCACTTACCCTTATTTCACAGAGAATAAGAGGCTTTGCGTAGCGCAGTGTATCAAAGATTATGAACAGGCTACAGCGCATCTAAGGCTGCAAGGGGTGTCTCAATTGCTTATAGCTGGTGGAAAGCACTATCATGCAGTAGCGTCAGCGACCATTGCTAGATGGGTGAGCGAGGTGATGCAACGGACAGGGATTGACTTGTCTCTTTTTGGTGTGCATTCTGCTAGAGGTGCAATGGCTTCTAGAGTCTTCACAGCAGCAGTGTCTCTACAGGACATTATGAAGTTAGCATATTGGTCCTTTGAATCCACCTTTAAGACATTCTATTTTAAACTTGTATGCGAGATAGCGAATAGGGTGGTAGCAAGCATTGAACAATCATAATGCAAGCCTCCTGTCTTGTCATAGAATAAAGATTGCCCACGCTGACAGCTCAGGAAGTCTTCATTCTATTAAAGACAAGGAGGCAAGCATTATATCCCACCCTGACTGGCAAAATTATTGTTCGCACATGTCATATACTGTATGGTGAAAGAACTGTGCACATTCCCACCCTCATGATTTGTTTTCCATTCCTCGCAGGAGAATAACAGAAGACATCGGGATGACGTGGCATGCAGAAGATAAGGAACTAAAGTGTCGAGTTGTCCAGGTGGACCAAGAAGTTCACAGTTTCAAGAAGGAGCTCTCATTTTGATCGAAGAAGATCAGTTGTTTGGCAAGGACAGTTACGTTCAGGTTTATGGACATGGACAAAGAAAGAGGAAGGGACCTGGTTTGAGTGGCTCTTATACCCGCTGAGAGCCACTGATAGGTGGAGAAAGTGGAGATCAGGACTACCAGAGCCCGCAGGATCGTGGGGCTAGTAGTTCCTTAGTGTTTGAGCTGTACAAGTGGTCGTTTTTTGCAAAGAAACTTTATACTTTTCCATTTTGATTTCCTAATGTTTGGATTGAAATCACAAATGTTCAGTATTAAAGTTTGAGTTTTAAAGTGCTGGTATGGCAGCAAATAAAGAAAGATAAAGCATAATGCTTGCCTCCTTGTCTTTAATAGAATGAAAACTTCCTGAGCTGTCAGTGTGGACAATCTTTATTATCATTCAGTGGACAAAAAACAGCACTTTTTAGGACATTCGCTTACCTACGGGTAGCAGGACACATTGAAGGTGGTGCAATAAAGGTGCTGATACAGCGCTGTCCAGGGTGGCACATTTACGAGTTGCCGAAATAACAGGGACGGGAGGAGACACCCCTAGGGTGGGACAAGGTACCATTGATGGCTGTAATACAAGTGCCTAGAGCACGTATACAGCCCGAGAAGCTAGGGGTTGGGAGTGGGGTGGAGGTGCTCAAAGGTGCTCAAAGGGCAGTATGCGGACGTGCAATAAATATGGTGGCACAAAACACGTAGTGTGCTGCTGCACAGCTCGAGTCAGGTGAAAACCACAGGTGAGTGGAATACATGGGGATGGCTTAGGCAGGCCCTTCACAGCAGGCCAACTAAAAAATAAATTGCATGAACCTCCACAGCAGTGGGATGGGGGGAAGATTCATTCAGGCTGACCGTCCCCAGGAGACAGCAGTTGCTGGGGAACAGAACTAGTCAATACATACAAGGTTGGCGTGCCGGTCTCACGGGTGCTCGCGTAGATCGGGGGAATTCAAATTCACCAAGCTATGTTCAGAGAGACACACTCACAGCCCAATCAGCGGTTTCAAATCGCCTTTTGGCAGGGGGAGCTGGAAAGAAGGACGTGGGATGAATGGGCGAACCAGGAGGAGCCAATCAGAAGGTGAGTTTTGGTGTCCCTCAAAAGCAACAAGTATACTGTGTCCTTGATGATGTCTACAGGGCCCCCATGGGTCGGAAGCTGTGTGAATGTCTCCCTCCCCACCAGCTCAGGGTGTCTTGTGTTTTTCCTGTGTGTGCTGACCAATGTCAGGTTACTAAAGTTCCAGAGTACAGTATGATTACGTAGTTTCTAACAACAATTCATCGGGTGGAGCAGTAAGTAATGCAGCGCCACAAGGGGAGAGGATGAGCAAGAGTAGGGCAGGTCTGTTTGGTCCAATCATTTCTAACTAACATATACCTAGCTATATGGGACTGTAGTGACCCCACCAAACAGCTTTGAGGGACACACGATAACTCGAAACACTAAGTGTAACTAACTGTTTCTAACCATGCACACATTGTATTCGGTTTATAAAAGATCTAACCGCAGTGGGCAGTTTTATCAGCTCTCATCAATCAGTTTTGTTCCACTGTGCGGTTTGATTTCTGCTTACCTAGCTGTAATAAACAAGTTCTCCTCCTACTCACAGGCAATTATGTAGAAGACTCTAAGACCCTCAATGCAGCATATTCCACCATCCAGGCCTGGATGATGGCTAACCGCCTCTGTCTAAATGGGGATAAGACAGAAATCCTGCTGGTTGGGGCCCCTGCACTACTACAAAAGCTCAATGACAAATATTCAGCATTCAATATTGATAACATCCAGATCCCCGTCTCGTCCTCAGTCAAGACCCTAGGGGTGTACCTGGATACCACCCTTCCAATGTCACACCAGGTCAATTCCTTCACATCCTCAGCAGCCTATGCGACCAAACTACTGAACGTGGCCAAACCCTTCGCTGCCTCACCATCAGCAGGGCCGTCATAGGCTCTAGGCTGGACTATTGCAACGTCCTCTTCACTGGCACTTCTGCTAAAAACATCCAGAAGCTGCAAGTTATTCAAAGCAATGCGCTAAAAGCTGCCCATAACATCCCAAAAAGGGAACATCTCTTCAGCCATGAGAGCAGCTCATTGGCTGCCCGACAGGGAGCGTGTCCTATTCAAAATCCTGGCCATCACCCACGAGTGACTCTCTAACACAGCACCCCCCCTATCTCTCCCAGAAGATTGCAAGAGCCTGCTCCTCCAGACCCACAAGAACCCTGTATGCCCATCGACTCCTACAACCCGAAGTCAGGCATGCTAAAGCAGGAGGCGCCAGTTTCCCCTACATTGCAGCTAAACAGTGGAACTCCCTGCCTCCCACGCTCAGAGCCGAAACATCATACTGGGCATTCCATAAAGCCCTCAAAACCTGGCTGTTCGAATAGGCCAGGGCGGGAATGCTCTTTATGTTGGGTATCGCTGAATGCATACGTTTTACACCTGCAATGCCTGCATACCGGGATTCTACCGAATGTAATGCAATGATCACTGTAACAGCGCTGCGATGCCACGGGTGGTTTGTGCGCTTTATAAATGAAATAAATAAATATACGATAACCCAAACGTGTTGTTCTATCTGCCCTGCTCCTCAATGACTAGGTCTCAGATGGAAGGCATAATAATAGGAGCCTGTCCCTTCCATCCATCCCTTTATGCAGGGCAATGTCTTAAACGGGACACGGTCCTGAAGATATCCGCCTCGCTGGACAACTTCATATCGAACGTACGCATATCTTTTTCCAAGAGAACTGGCTGTTTCTAAATGCCTCAAAAACAGAAGACAAACGGTCCGGGGTATAACGCATTACAAATGTCATCAAAACCCCATTAAAGCTCTGTGCATCTTGACCTCATGAACAGCAGAAATTACCTGCCAAACACTGTCCCTTGTTGCCAAACAAACGAGTAATAGCCTCCTACTTTACCTTGTGCTAAGAGGCACAAGAATTTACCAGAAGCCTTCCATCTTGCACTCAAGCATACCAGAAATCAGGCACTAAAGTGTTCACGAGCCCCAGAAATGTCCACCGAATCCTTCTCAAGGACACTGCCTGCCAAGCACTCTAGCTTATGTCCAAACATACCACAAACTGCATCAAATGCTCTGTACTTTGTCAGTCCACATAGAGGTAAAAACATACCTTTTATGTTGACCTCACATTTGTGATGTGTTTATGAACATACAAACATAAAACAGAACATAATTTATCCAATAAACAATACATTCCGTTCAATCGACAAATAGCCCATAATCACAATATCGTGTCTTATTGCACAAAACAAATTGATTACCAATCACCATTCCTTCTTCTCAAGCACTCAGCCTTGTGTTAAGGCACAACAGAAGCCACTTTAAAAACTGTACTTAGTTCTCAAGCTCCTTTGGGACACCCAATCGTGTCACAGTAATGCCAGAAATCAACCAACAACTGCTTTTTTTTTTATTTTATTTTTTTTATTTTTTAAAGCGCTCACACAGCTCGTGGGCATCGAGGAGCTGTTACAGGAATTTGTTTTAGTTACGTATTTATAATGTGCTTAATACCAAGAGGGTTCTAAGCACGGACCCGGGGATTGAACCTGTGTTGCTTCGTGTCCTCTTGTTTCCAAGGCAAGCACATTGCAGCTGAGCTATCCTCCCGGGACTGCGATTTGTCAAATCATACCCAAAATATTTTTCAAGCATTGTACAGTTCTCAAACCTGCCAAAAATATTGGCTTCAAAGCTCTGTGTCAGCTAGTCAATTAAACTAGACAGCACTTCAAGCAAAGTTCCTTGCTCTACTGCACACCCCAAGCACTGTTCCCACACACAACAAAAAACAAATCCCAAGCACTGTTCATTATTCTTAAGGACACCAGAAAACTAAAAGAGCTGTTCTTTTTTTCTAAATCACACCAATAAGCATAATTAATATATTATCAAACACCCAGGGATTCATATCCCTTGAAATGTAGCTCATCCAATAGCGCACATCAAATCCCCCGCTAAGCACTATATTTTGTCCAATCACACCAGAAATAATCTCCCATACACTGGTCCTTATTACAAGACAGACCAGCAGCCACATGTCATGCCCAGTATTTTCAAACACATCACACTTTGACTTGCCCTTGTTTTAAAAGTTCATAGCAACTATATATAAGACAAATGTTTAATGCCTATACGTTCTCCGATTTACAAGTACACTATTACTTCTCTCCCTTCTAAAGTCCTTAGTTTTCTGAATTAACTTCAATAACACATTCTCTTTTATTCAAAAATATATTTATTCATTATCATTTGATACAAAAATACAAAATAAACACCACCTTTATAGTAAGTGCTCCCCAAGGTGTGACTGTGTATGAAAATCTTTATAATTAAAACAATAATTTCTAATTTCATATGCACCTAGAAGTCATTCTTTAATTTAGCAACTAGTTTACATATATCTCTTTCTCTACTTTGTTGTTTCGATGTAGCTTTATAGTTCGCAATCTATTATTTTACCAGCTACTTCCTTGTAGCCGTACTAAAGCCCAACATGTTTCGTTCCATCAATCTAAGTCTGTTGATGCTAGACCATCTTCAGGGGTCTTGAACAGACAATTATCGCACAATGTTTTAAACATAACTTTGTTGCGGTAATTAAATGAGCAAAGGTAATACCATCTGGCAGGCATCGCTAGATCTCATGTATATTTCACATTTAAAAACAAAATCTATTGATTTCAAGTGTGTTCAATTACTGAAAACATCTTCCTTGCTACGAGTTTGTAATTCCAGTAATTCTATACCGGGGGAACAGCTATGAGGCCACTCTGCGTTGACACAAACTTGCGCATCAAGTCTTTTCATTAGTTTAAGACGTGGCGTTTTCTGGGTATTTCTCCACTGTAATCAAAGACACGTCCATATTCGTACGGATAGTAGTGTCTCACTTAAACTCCTTAAGCCTGCTTTATCGGTTTTGCACTGTATTTTTCTCTCTCAAGCGTTCCTGTGTCTGGTGGTTTATTTCTCCATCTTTCTGGTAATGGAACTTCCGTTCGGTCATCTATTACTCACTGCTTATAAGCATCATTCCCATATTATCAAACACCAAGGGAGTCATATCCCAAGAAATGTAGCTCATCCAGCAACGCACAAGAAATCCCCCGCTAAGCACTATGTTTTATCCAATCACACCATAAATAATATCCCAAACACTGGTCTTTATTCCAAGATTGACCAGCAATTGGTATTGCCCAGTATTTTCAAACACCAGAAATCACCAAATGTATTACCTCTTTCACACATGATCCAGAAAACCCCATCTACAACAATCAATACACAATACTCTGAAGTAAACCAGAAAAACCACCGGCCAAGCATTGCACCTTGTCCTCGGGACTGTCCCCTTTCACCAGTCACATCAGAAATCAAATGGCAAACACTGAACCTACCTTGTTCCTGTGCTCCCCAGAAATCATTCATGTGACAATGTCTCATGTCTCAAGTTAGGGGAGGATGTTCATGAGATCCACTGGCCCAGGAAATGTCCCACGTTCTGCGATGCAGACTGTGGAGTCTGTTGTGTGGGATCCTTCAGACCCTCTCTCTCCTCTCCAGCCTATTTAGCAAATATGCCAAAACAACCCTAGAGAAGACGCAAAGAGAACAAAAGGGACTGTTTGCAGACTAGGATTGTGGGCCATTAAATAATCACAAAGGCTCAATAGAGATTGATCGCCAGTCCGCCTGTAGACTACACATGCCTATCTTGAGAAACCAGCAACAGGCTTGCAAAAGGGCTTGCCTGCAAGCTACAAACCACGGCGGGGAATAAGAGTCGGAGGACGTAGGCGAGGAGCCATGGGGTAACCCATCACTATACAACCCCAATCTTGAAACAGCTCGATCCTAAGATTGGGGTGACCTATTCAAAGCCTAGGGCCCACTACACCATGGACTTTAAGGCATAAAGGATTGATTGGCAGGAGTAGCTCGAACTGGCCAACTGCAAGAACTCCTGATCTGACAAACACTGAACCTAGAATCTTTAATGGCTGTTGCAAAGTCTTAAAAAGTGCCAGAGCCAAACAGACACTGAGGAATTAAGAAGATCAGTCTGCGTAGGCAAGTTGGAGAAAGAGAAAGGCAAGGGAAACGATCAGAGAGGAAGAGGAGGTGGAAAAGTAGATCATCCAGAGGCGATAGGAGAGTGCAAGCAGGGGCAAGGCAGTAAGGAGTAGTACAAGAGAGGCGGAAGGAGAAGCGACAGGAGGAGGAGAGATGCATTAACAGGAGGTTGTCGAAAGAGAGTCACAGGCAAGAGGAGGACATAGAAGAAACAAAAAGAAGGTTGGCAGAGGAAAAAAAGAGACTGCACCTAGAAGGGGAGGAAAAGTCCCCAAGAAAAAACTAGGAGGAGGATGGCAAGAGCAGCAAAGGTATAAGCTGAAAGGGTATGGGGGAGCAAGAAAAAGCAAACGTGTCTAGAGGAGAATGATTAGTTTTGGATCCTGAAAGGAAGGCACCTTGCTCAAATTTACATGGGAGCCATCACCTAGTTTCTAATATACACCTAAACCAAGGAAAGGGAGGCAAAGTGGCATAGGCTGAACGAGGTAATTCAGTCTTGGCTCCAGAAAGCAAAGGACTGATGGGGCTAGAGCCCAATACTGGTCCAAGCAAGAGTTCAGTTGAAGGAGAAAAGGGCAAGCCTACTGGGGGCTACAATGCAATAGCCTGGGCGTCAGGTGAACCCCTGGAGATTATGAGCATGTAGTGGTCTGCTGTGATACTGAATTGCTATTGGCTCGGGGGCTAGAAGAATGCAGGCAGCCTGAAAATCAATCCAGGATGGAGGGAAGAAAAGCCTGTTGCTATATGAACAAACCTTCAGGATGCAGCCTAACATTTGTTCCTACCTTAGGGTAACCTGGACTCGAGATAGTCAGTCCTTTTTATATCAGGATACACCAATACCTTTATTTAACGGCCTCAAATACACTTGTGCTGTTGTGTTTAGATACATCCCTGTCATGTTCTAGTATCTTCCAAGCAGTTCCCTTAGGCCTTAGTCAAATGCCTGTGGTTTATGACAAAACAAGGCAAATACCCTGACGTTGTGAGAAGACTGTACCTTGGGCTACGACAGCATAAAATTCAGCCGCAAACCGGTATTGTGTTGTCACGTAGACCAAAAACCATCTTACAAACACTATCTATTTTTCAATCACATACCAAGCTCTGAATACTGTTCTTCTAGTAACCACATGCTAGCAATAGTACCTTCTTCTCGGCCCAACAAAATGCTCTCCAAAGCAATATATCGTGTTCTTAAGCACTGCAGAAACCAAATGAAAAACACTACACACTGTATGTATGTATTACTACAACTGTATGGTACAACACTTTCCCAAGTGGTCTCTAGGCCCAAAACAAACTCCATCCTAAAAACTGAGCCTCGTTGTCAAGCACACCAGAAAACACAAACAGTGAGCACCTGTTCAATAACAAACCAGAATTTACCTCAAAACCTCCATACTTTGTTCAAAAGCACATCCAAAATCTACTAAGCACTTTACCTTGTTCTCAAACTGCCCATAACTGAACTTGCAAGCACCATACCTTGATCAGAGCCATCAAAATATACTTCCTAAGCACTGTGGTTGCTTTTAAGGGCCCCAGAATAGTCACGAGATTTGCATGTTATCCTCTTATAAGCCAGAAATAACATCTCAGGCACTGTGTATTGTTGGGATGCATGTAGCCTCTCGTGCAGAAGGGATGTTACCTTCTATCAGAATTGTCCCTGGACCTGGTATGACAGCAACCTTGTCTGTCTCCTCCCCTTACTTGTTTTCCCCCCCTCCCTTCAGCACTATGTGAAATGTCATCAGGCCTAGTACGATAGTCACTTGTTTTGTTCCTCCCCTCACTTTCTGCACCCCTCTCCCTCACCTTTTGTTTTCTCCAGCTCTACCAGAAATGTTGTCAGGCCTAGTATGGTAGTCACCTGTCTGGTTCCATTTCCTTCTCACTCTCCCCATTCCTTCCTCATCTATATCTTAATTCTTGCATTATCTGAAATGTCATCAGGCCGAGTACAATAGTTAATTTCACATGCTTGTTGTTCATGGCCTGTAAGAATGTAATTGTATTTTCCCTTGTTCCCCCCCTTGCCTTGAACCGCTTTGAAACACATTGTGTATAGACGCTATATAAATAAACTATCTTATCATATCATTACCTAGCAGTTCGGTCTGGACTGCTCCTTTTGGGGTGGGACCAAACCTGATTTGCATAAGGTCTTTCCACTTCTGTAGTGGCTTGGCAGGCTGATAACCAATGGTCTGCAGGGTTCCCCAGAGCTATGCCCTTGGTTAAACTTAATTCTAAACCTTCCAGCCATTATATTTTGTGCTTTTTGTTGGGATGTTAACACCACAAGGTGCCTTGTTGCAAAGCAGACCAGAAATCACTGCGAGCACTGTACCCTACTTTCAAGCACACATGAAATAACCTCCAACACACTACCCCTCAATTTAGTACACACCAGAAAGAAAACTACGCTGCATGCTTTGTTATTTAAGAACAACACTTGGAGGCAAGAGAAGTTTTGCTTCAGCAGTCTAGAGAATCATCGCCCAAGTACCAAAGCTTGATCTAAATCACACTATAAAACTATAATTTACCACTGTACTTTCTTGTTCTCAAGCACATCGCGTACCCCATTCACAGCAATGTACCCCGTTTCCACATACCAAAAAAATCAGAGCAGAAATGAGTTAACCAAAACTGTACCTTGGTCTAAAGTACACTACAAATCAGCTCCCGAGCACTGTACCGTGGGTTTAAGCATCAGAAACACTCTAATTCGTTCTCAAGCACATAGAAATCAAAAAGCATCGCTAAAGCTAGCTCTAAATCACACCAGAATTCCCTTTCCATGCAACGTGATTTGCACTATGAGCCCATCCTTCACCATGTAAATGTAATTAGTTCGCTGGCAAAATAGAAGTCTCTCAAGCACTCTGAATTGTTCTCTGCCACAAACATCTGCCCAGGCAACATTCTTTGCTCAAAAAGACAAAATCCCCTCAAAAGCACTGTCCCAGAGAACATCAGAAATATCCTCCAAGAACAGAACTCCCTTCTTATGTGCACCAGAAATGACCAGTGAAGCAGTGCATCCTGTGCTCAAGCACACACAAATGTCCTCCTAAGCAATATCCAATGTTCTCAATTACAAGTACTGTGCCTTTGTTAGAAATCACACGTGAGAAAAATTCCAAGAACAATACTCCAGTGCAACAAAAATCAGTGTACTTTGCTCTGTAACGCAATAAATATGATACATCGGAAACTATTTGCAAGTACTCTACCTTGTTCTCAGACAAATCGCCACCAAAGCAAAGCATTTTGTTTTCAAAATCACATCACAGGGACAATTCTGTGCTCTCAATTGCAGTATTAATACGAGACTAAAAACTGTACCTTGTTGTCAAGTACTTCTTAATTGGCCTCATACGCAACATATTACATGTTCAAGCACACCAGAAATCGCCCACGCGAGAATATACCCTATTCGCTGCTGGATTAGAAAAGATGTCTCAAGAGCTGTAGCTTGTTAAACATAAAAAGCATCCCACAAAACCCGGTAATGAGTTTTCTGAGAGCACCAGCCCTACACATTTTGTTATAAGACACACCAGACATTACTCCAAACTTTGGAATGAGTTCCGAGTGCACAATAATAGCCTGCAAAGTCGTGCTCCTTTTTTTGAGTGTCAGGCAGAGGGTGCCACTCCATGGACTCACCAAGGCACTCTCGAACTACTACAGTGGTGATTTGGTCCAGTATAAAAGCCCATTATGCAAAAGGTTACTAACGGTTCTCCAGCATTGGTATCTTTCATACATTCACATGCTGTTAAATATTCCCTGTTGTCAGGCTGGGAATCCTCGGTACATTATGTAAGCAGTTCAAATTCTGCATAACAAGACACTAAGCTCACTTTAGTGTTCTATCAGGCTCATTTTGGGCTATTTGCTCTCCTCAGCCAATGGGCACTCCCTCCCTTAACTCCAATCCAGGAAGCCATTTTCAGATCCTTGAATGGACATTCAGTGTCTGATAATGAACCTCATATGTTGCTATGACAGGAGGGTCACATGTTAAACTGCTATTACAGTTTAACATGTGACCGTCCTGGATAACAGTATTTACGCATAATGTTTTACTTCTCCAGCACCGGATCTTTCATGAAGTCACATGCTGCTGACTATAACAAAACAGTAAATAAGTACTTTAGACAGGAAGGAAAAAAAGAAAACATGCTTTGCAGGGGGAGAACTCTACTGCTACGTTTCTCCTTTCATACAATGTTTTACTTCAGAGTTTTAAGTGCAACGTCTCCTCCCTGGATTCTTCCTTAAGCACACAGTTCTTGGGCATTTCTATCTCTCACTCCCTTGTTCTCAGTTATCCTTAAAGGGGTATGGTTCTTCCCTTTTCCATTGATTGTCACTGTTCCACAATTTCAAGGGAGGGATTTCACCCCTTCTCTTTCTCAATCCTTTTCCCACCCCTGGTGTACTCTCCTGCCAGCGTACTTGCAGCTTTATTACTTCTCTCATTCTCAATTAGCTTTCAAAGAGGTGTGGTTCTTCCCTTTTTGCATTGATGGCCACTGTTTCACAATTGTGAAGAATCCTACGGATCCTTCACTGAAGCCCCTGCCTAAAGTCTCCTCCAAGGTGGCCAAGGGAAGGCAGACGCTTCCTCATCCTAACCCTGGGGGTGGTGTACTGTGGGAGAATCACCTGGGAGGAGACAAGGCACAGTGTGATGAGGAGATTCCGTGGGATGAGACAGTGTATTGCTCCTCTGGAAGGAAGAATCTTCCCAAGGTGCCTAAACAGGTAATGGCATATTGTCATTTTAATGTCCCTAACCCTCCCATTAGATCTCGAGTTGGGGACCTTAATGTTGTAAAATCTAAGCAAACTTTACCAAAAGAAAGATCCCTTTTGGTATCCAAAACTAAACACCTTCCTCAAACACAAGGGTACACAGTAAAGGGATGTTGAAATACTGTCTTCAATAAACTAGCTTCCTCTGTAAAGGCTAATCTTCATAGCCCCTCTCAATAACTTTAAGGGAATTAACATTGTTGAAAGAAACCACAAGTGGCAGAATCCTAGAGGGACTGAGATGAGGAAGAGGGCTCAGGAGGCATGCCATTGTCAAAGTCTAGCAATTAATCCCAGTCGCCATTACAATTGAGGCTAATAGCCCACACCTGAAAATTATCGCTGAACCTGGAAGGCATAAAAGGCACCCTCAGGGAAAGAAAGGAGCTGGCACGTTGGATGGAGTGCAGACTCTGGCAGTGGAAGCAGAAGGAAGACACACAGCTGGCCATCCAAGCAGAAGTGGGAGAACAAGAGGGACGCCTGAACGAAGAGACAGCAGATTTCACCCGAGTGTTCTGCGAGAGTCCTGTCCTCCCAAACTCTTAACTGCAGAGGCTGCACAGCGGAATACTTGCTGGAGAAATAGTTTTCCCTATGTGAACCTGATTGCCGTGGTTGCTGAGCTGTTGGTGTGTCGAAAAACTGAGGCAAGAAGTAATTGCCAGGTTGAGGGTCTCAGGAGTATAGGAAACTCCCAAGTTGTGTGGCCGGACCGGAGACACTTGCTCAGGAGAAGGGTGTGGGTCCCCAGCCAGTAGCAGTCGGAAGTTGTAGTAGAAGTCAGAAAAGCAGTGTGACCCACAGAGAAAATGCTTGAGAAGCCGGTGAGTGAAACACAGCGTTCTAAAGCATTGTGTGAACCTTGCCAGTAACAATAACCAGCTACTTTGCCACTGACGTAAGATTTTCTGCGAGTAGAAGTGGACCACTGTATTAAAGATTCTTTAAACACAATGGAAATGTAACACACACGTATGAGGAAAATGCATCTCGCTTGCGTAGGTAGCTAACGCTGTTACAGCCCATTTTTCCTTTGACAAAAGACTCTTAATTTTCAGGGAATGGTCCCATGCCCCTAGTTAAGAAAAACAATTTGTGAAGACCATTGCAGAACACTTAACAGTGACAATTTCAAAGTTACACTCTTTATCGTCGGAAAACTACATTAATTAATGGTTGTGTGCCTAATTGTGATTTCTCCAGAATGACTGAACTTCATACTTTGTATACAAATGACATCCCTTTCATTCACAAATGTACAAAAGACTGAACAGAACAAGCATTACCTAAAGCTAAGAGATAACCCCATATTAATTATCAAACTGAACCATTCTCAAGAGTTTAAAGCAATCCAGCAATAAAGTGAAGTTATCAACAGTTCATTGGCATAAACCAACTAGTATGCAACTGTTACCTGAGGCTAAGAGAGTGGCACTAAGGCTTCTGGGTAACTGTTAGGCTGAAAGGTGCAAGTAAAGTTGGGGAAGGGGAATTGGCTGCTTGTGAAGAACATTTTGAAGTATACTCACCCTGTAATGCCCAAGACTGTGAAGGCCAGAGAGAAGCGAGTCTTAAAGGCAAATAACACGTTACCATTGAAGAGAGGCTAAGAGGCTGCCCCTTTGAATTAAACAGTTTGAAGGAAGAGTGCATAGCATACCTGAAGAAGTTGAAGTGTTTAAAAGGCTATTTTGTCAAAGTCTGTCTAAAAGTCATTGAAGTTGCGGCAGTAGTCCAAAGTATTGAAACTCCTGAGGTGCATTTGGTTGTCAGTAGATGATACATTGCAGTTGTCAAAACCAAGATGAACTACTGTGGGACAAAGGTGACTTATCATGGTAAACTAAGAAGAAATATAGTTGCAGCAGTATTAAGAAGTCATGCTGTCAAATATACCATTTTGACTGTTGACACCATACCTCAAGCAATCCTAACTATTAATTAAGAACCATGCACCATTAACAGTGTGGGTATTGCATTCTCTTTAGAACTGTGGCAAATCTTCCTGTGGGATTGACAAAGCATCGTAGCCGGATTAACATTGGGGATATTTTGCTTGAAGTGGATAACCTCACCCAAAAGGAGCAGATTTGTTGCTAGTGCACTGTTTGGTAAAAGGAGACGATTGTTACCATTGGAACTTTTTGTTGATGAACATTTCCTTTAACTTTACATCTTTTAGAACAGAGTTAAGATATTTCCTTTCCAAAGTTGGACATTTTGATGAAGGGACTTTAAATCCTGGGGAAGGGAAATCACCCAGGACTTCAGATGGTCATTTAGGAAATGTACATATTGTTTATGTTATGTTGAATTGCCATAACTTTTATTTATGCGCTTGTTGTTTAGTGTGGGGGACAGTTATCTTGTGTTAGTGTGTTCCCTTAGATTTTAGAATAGGCAGGGAATTCCTCAACAGAGTGGGGAAAGTGAGGCAGTTTGAAACATTTTTAAAAATAAAATGGCATATTTGAAAAGATCTTCAAACAGTTGTCTGCCTTGCATTACTGACTCCTCATACAATTTCAAGGAGGGTCTTGGCCCCTGGGCTTTCTCAATCCTTTTTCTAACCGCGGTGTACTCTCCTGCCAGGGTATTCACAGCATTGTTACTTATCCTGAAAAGTGGTATGATCCTTCCTTTTTTTATATTGGTTATCACTATTCCGCATTTTCAGGACAGGGTTTTTACACCTGAGTTTTCTCAGGTTTGTTCTTACTCCTGGTTTACTCTCCTGCCAGGATATTGCACTTGTATGCAGGTCACAGACTCGCACACTGTCTGGTTTACTTTCCTGCCAGGGCTTTCTACGTCCTCTCATGGGTGTGAGTCCCAGACTCACTGTTTGCCTGGTTCACTATCCTTACAGGGCTTTTCTGTTCTCCATTCACTCTCTCTTGTATCCAGGAAATAATGCTTTTCAAGTATTGGGTCACCGACCCTTTCTTAACAATGTTCATATTTGCATTAATGATTCCAGTTCCTTTAATTAGGCTCTCTCACATGGTCAACGGTACGCAGCATTCACCCTGAAGCACCCTGGTGTCCCATTCACTCTCACTGGGCTAACCAGCTTCACTGGTAGCTTCTGCATTCCTCGTGTCTTACCATCATCTTTGCCGTCGGCTCGCTGACTGGAAGCGCGTCCCGTTAGCTGCTTGGTTCCTGCTTTGCCTTCCTCTGCTTTTGACGGCTCCAGCTGTCCATGGCAATAATGCAGAAAACTTCTCTTGGCTCGGTTTCTCTACACACCATTCTCGTCAGCCTCCGTGCTGCATACTGCAGTCTGCTTGCCTCCAGTGTCCCAACCAGCGTCAGAACAAGTTGGATTCAGCAGAAGTCTTTGTCTCTCTTTCGTTCTGTTCACCTGTGTCAGTTTTAACTGTCCCGGCATTGGTTAGAATTTTCCAAAGACTAGGCAGCATTGGCTTAGCGCTTCTGATAATCCTCATTACTCCATCCCTCTTCCTCATCTCAGTACTATACATGGGGGGTGGATAAATAATGTTCTTGGCCATGAAAACCCAGGAATTTTCCATCTACATCACATTAAGCCATACAGGAATTTTACCAAAGTACATGGGTGTCATTATGAATTACAGATGAAGGATCATTTGGATTCAGTATTTTATATATAACCCCCCTATAGGGTACTCCTGAAGATGCCACACCCAGGGTCAGGAAGCTTCTGCCTTTCCCTGGCTACGCAAGAGAATGTTCCCTCCAGGGAATCAGTGACGATGTTGCTAGATTTGTCACAGTACTTAGTCTCAGGCTATGACTTTCCTTTAACTTTGTGAACTTTTTAGCTTTATGAAACTTCTGATCATCTCCTTAAACAGTAAATGATGGTTCAAACATACAATATAAAGGACACTGCCCCGTGCAACACTGACTGCAACCAGCTGAAAAATGTTTTCAGAGCCTTTTTATCATATCTATGTATTTGTGTCCATTCATACACCTAACCTTTTACATTTTACAGGTACTCCTCTCACTAACGTCTTACTTCAGCGGTACACAAAAATGCTGTATTGTTGCTTATTGTATATCTTGGGTACAAATAACTTCAGGTGACAAAATATTAGTACACAATTACTAATCAAATAAGTTTGTTTACTAATCAAGAAAAAGGTCATTAGCAAACTTTGCTAATCAATTTTTGAAAACGAATGTATGCTTTGCAGTATATCTGGCCACACCCACTACGTCACAATCACAACCCATAGCTTGATTTGCTGTCTCACAGCGATCAAAGTAAGCCTGGGTTCCCCCTTTTCAGTCCCCTCACCCCCTTCCTTCTTTCTGTAATCAGAATGATAAACAAGTAGCATTTCAAGGGTAACGTTAGCAGACGACAAGGGTACTTGTGTTCTAGCATAGGCACAGAACACTTATCAATATCAGCCACAAGGAATGTGTATGGGCTGTAGTATAAATGCAGGCCATAAAGCATATGAAAAAGGTGCACATACACTAGAAAAGATAGAGGACTCAGATTAGCAGCCTCTACGAAGACAAAAGTGCTAAAGCATTGATAGAGTGGACCAGCTGAAAGCAAAAAGAAAGCTACACGCACCATAGCAAAGATAGTAGATGCAGATTAGAAGCTGTGACTGAAATCACTCTGAAAGATGACAATTTTGAAAGGTTAGGGGACTGGCAATTTTGACAAATTAGGCAATACGAGATTAAATGAGATACCTTAGATGACACATTGGTTAAGAGGTAACACTGGCATTTGCATCTACGCTGCAATATCTTTTTTTCCGCTCTCTTTTCCAGTTCTTATTAGGAACTAAAATAATTCCATTTTATAGGAAAGTACACAAATTACAAAACCCAACATGAACATCTTTCAAAATAAAAGAAGCATATTATGACAAATGGGAATGATTGTCTCCATCAACAAAGGAAGTAAACCAGTAAAAGCATACTAAAGCAAGTTCCAGCATTCTATTTAATGTGATCTCAAAAGATTTTATCTGGGTTTCTCCATTGTATTTTTAAGCGTTGTATTCATCCAAAACACTAGCTTGTGAAATTATTTGTAAACGTGCAGTAAAACCACTCAATTGGTCATAACAGCAAACCGGTTTTGGTGTCAAATGAGCTGGCCTGAGCAAAACATGTTTGCCAGAGTCCCGCAATATCTGGTCCGTTTTCATCTGTCTATAATCCCTTCCACTCAAATGGCCTATATAAAACAAAGATCAGATGATGGTCTAAACAATGCCACCAGCTTGTGAGTAGACAAACCTTTACACCAAAGACAGCACAGCAATGTCAGTGATATGATGATTTGTCCAAGACCACTGTATCATCTGCTGGCAAAGCCAGGATATAAGCACAAACACTTTGGTTCCACAGTCTTTTATTTGGATACCTAATCCCCTCTCTGGACGAACACTATGTTCATCATTGGATGTGGCTGCCTAGGTTTTACAACTCTGAATCTGAACAAACCAATTTCTAGACTTTCAACACACTGATGTCAGGTTTGCTTTTATAGCAACTGCTATCTGGTGCAGGTACATTGCCGAATATAGCACCTGTTGTACTACACAAGAAAGTACCTATACATGCAGGGTTACCAACTTCAGACATAGCAAAACGGCTGAGTCGATCTTGCTGGAACTTGGTATTGTTATCTTGCATATGAACACAGATCTCTGAAATGCGGGCGTGACCCACTGACTTATCTTCAGAACCATCTCAGCAATGACATTTATAAATAAGTAGTTCAACTTTGCATAGTGTACATGAGCAACCTAATCCGCACAGAAAGGTGAGAATGCTACAGGAGTTGAGCCATAATTAACTGTGTAGGCATCATGAAGTAAGACACAGATAACGGATTCACTTTTCTAAAATAGAGTTAATTTCCCAAATGTCAGGATGGAGTAGGGCCTAACTTGCCCTATGCTAAGATGGGATTTCCTTACCTAAAGAAATAAAGGATAGTCTGTGTCGTGCAATTCAACTTAAAAGTCTGTCTGTGTTCAAAACCTATGCTTGCTCTCACAAATAAATCTATACAATATGTAGGGATGTCAGCGACCAAAGAAACAGTGTTCAGAGTAAAGTTCTGAGCTTCCTCCAGCTCCTGGTATGTTTTCAGCTTCTTCATTCTTAGGCTCAAAACAGTTCAACACAAATATCTTGAAAATGGAAGCCATCAGAACCAACACTAAAATATATATAGCAGCCATAGATTTTTCTCACGCCTTTGACAGTGTTGATCGTGGGATCCTGTGGAGGAAACTAAGTGCCTGGAAGTGTCCACCAAGCTTGCTTGAGGCTATTGGGGAACTCCACTCCAACACAAACATCAAAATTAGGTTGTATCGCAGTGGGACCTTGTCTGCTGCAATAAACACATTCAAAGGTGTGAAACAAGGTTGCCCTTTGGCAGCCATCATTTTCAATCTTTTTATATCTGACATTGGTGAAACCCTTGATGAAGCTGCTACTTTTCCTCCTAAGATTCATGGATCGCAAGTTAGTTGGCTTATCTATGCCGATGATTTGATTCTTCTAGATATGATGCCCATTGGGCTACAATGTAAGCTCGACGTCCTTGAATCATACGTGGCAAACAACGGTCTGCATAACAACAAACAGAAGTGTGAAATTTTGATGTTGCAAAATATGGACACACAAAAATCTAAACAAAAAAATATGTCTGGTATCTCAAAAAAACGAGTCTAAAAACCACTTCAAACATCAAATATCTAGGTATGCAGATAAGTTTCAACATAAACAACTCACCTTGGGTAGAAAAAAACGAAAATTAAATGCCGACAAATAGCTTGCCAAGCGGCAGTCATTAACAGAAAATTTGGGAAATTCTCCCAAATACCAATGGTATTCTTCTACCTTCAAAAAGCGGTTCTGACTTTAATCTATGGTGCTGAAACTGTGTTCGGATGTTCATATGATCTATGGAGCACTCTGGCTTTACGTCTACCCAAAGGTTGCGCAACGGTGTGTATAAGGTACGAATTGGGCCTCATATCAATTCATGCTAGAGTGTGTTGGAACGCATTAAATCTATTCAGGAAGACCGTACTAACAAACCCTGTGCCACAGTTTAAAATTCTTCAGAATCCTGATAAAAACAAGGAGAATATGGTCTTCACCATGTGGGGCAAACACTGCCTAGAAGGTCTGAAGGAGAACGATATTCTCGTCTCTACCTTAATAGATAACCCCGAGCTAGCTAAAAAAAAAAGATATGGAGAATGGACTGGAAAAAAACATGCAAACAAAGACTAAAATCTCGTCTAATGGGTGATGTTCCACCTGAAGTAAGATCCTACAGCGAACTGCAACTCCACTTACTTCAATCTCCTGACCAAAACTTGAGATTGCTATTCACACAGTTTAGACTCAATCTTTTTGCAACCAAAGAACACACTGGAACTTGGACCCAAAACTCAAACAAACCTTTGACGTGTCGCTTCTGTGATCAATGTGTAGAAACACTCAAACATTTGACTTTATTCTGCAAAAAATTACGGAGCATACTTACTCCATCACTTGGTTCAATTATCTTTGAACACCAAACATACTGTGCTGAAGATTGGTGGAAACTCATGTTTCAGGGGTCGGATCAGTAACTTATGTTTGGTCTTATAACCTTTCTTAAGGAATTAAAAGATCGCCTAGCAAAGAAGGACCTTGTGGACCCTGAGTAACTTAAATTTGTAAGCAGAGCTTAGGACCCCAATTTGACAGTATCAGTATTTCTTGATGATGAAAGACCTGGAACTTAATGAGAGATACAAGTGTTTTTCTTTCTGTTCTTCTGTTTTAAAGGTTTGTATAAACCGATAAACTAAAATAAAAAAAAATAAAATAAATATCTTGGAGGTCCATTCTCCAAGTTCAACACAATTCAAAACAACCTTTGGGCTCCATTCCCCAAATTCAACACACTTACAAATAATCTCAGGGTTCCCTTCCCCAAATGCAACACAGTTCCGAATAATCTCAGGGTTCCCTCCCCCAAGTTCAACACAGTTCACAGTTAATCAACTTTGTTAGCTTTCAGTATGAATGGTATTCTTTTAGGCTTCCTCACCATTCGCTTGGTTCTCCTTTCTCTTTTAGTCACTTCCAGACTGATGCAACAAAACAACTTCAATCTCCTTGTTTTCCTTCGCTCGCTCCAAGTTAAGGTCACTTGGTCTAGGCGCAGTGTCGGACCACACGGTCCACCCATCACAGGTCATGCAACCAATAACCCTTGGCACTTAATAATGTTCATTGCTTCTCATTGGACTACATTGCCGCCATAGATTTACTTTTTGCACTTGTAACATTAGTCCATTTGCACTCTTGTTTCTTCTTAGCAGTCTCTTGCTTCTGCAAACACGTGCCTATCACACACTTCACTTAGCTGTGATTACTCTTTATTATCATGTTGCTTTTACACTACCCTATAGTGCTTCTTATTTGCCTTTCACATGCATCACCAATTCTCATTAGTGGTTTTCACTTGGCTTTTCACTTTCATATTGTTCACAAAGGCTTTTTCCTTAGTTCCACTGTGCTCGTGAATTCACATCACTTTCTCTCCATTCGTGCAACATTTTCATTTCAATTGTACATCACTTTTCCTTAGTTTGGTATTCAATACTTGGTCATTCTCTCGACATTTAACAATGTCCTTCGGGTCTCCAGACACATTCATTATATGCATTAAACTGTTTGGCCCTTTCTTCATCCCAGATTAAGAAGCCCCCCTCTCCTGGAGCGCCCATGTACGAGTGCTCTCTCTCTATTACTCATTGGTATGCGGCAGCTCCTCCGGGTGCTTGTGCGAACCTCTTCTGCTTTCGCTCGCTCCTCCGTCTCGCATCAGGAGCATCGGCGAGCCATGCTCGCCTCTTCCTGTTGTGCGCACTGCCTCCTGCAGCGAAGTGGAAGTTCCTGTGTCTCCCAGCTCTGGCTGGTGACACACGGCTCGGAGCGCTGCAGGGTTCTGGACTCTCTCAGGGCTTTCTCCAACCCTGGCATCCTTCCTGTTCTCCTGCAGCCACTGGCATCCTTTTCACCAGCTTCTCTTCTTCAGCCTGCTCCATGGCATCCCGGCTTCCCAGGCGGTTCTTGCCTCTCATGTGGGTAACTCTCTTTTATATGCACCTGTAGCCTCTTAAGGGGTTGCAGTTGCAAGTAATTTGCCTGTCTACAATTAGCTCCATCATTGGCACATGCCTGACTTTCAGAATGATATTCTGTAGTCCTCTTCCTCATCCCAGTAGCAAAGTGGCATGCATAGTTGGAAGTGTGCATTCCTCCTAGTCGCCTCTTCCTTGTCCCAGTCTTGAAGGGGCCTGAATGGGATATGTGTAGAATGGGTAACAGAGGGGAAGAGTGGTAATAGCCTATGAAGGTTTGTGGAGTAAAGGACGTATTTTGGCAAGGGAAAGGGGGATACTAGCCTCACCTAAAGGGACCTTTCCTCCACTCCCCAAGGACTCTCCACCTAGGTAATCCTCCCTAGCATACCCACCCCCAGGGCCGGGATACAAAAGTGATGGCTCTTCCCTGGCCATATGAGAGGAAGATCCAATGGGGATGTAGATGGGGAGATGCTCTTAGGTACCTCACATACCCTTCCCCTATGTGAGATGTACCTGGGTGTGTCACAGGGAAACTGGGAGAGGTAGTTCACATTACCCTGATCTTGACCCTTTCAGTATTCCACTGTGAAACAATAGGGTTGAGGGGACAGGAACCATTGCATAACCCTCGGATTCAACACCTTGCGCTGACTGATCCAAACCAAGGGGGAATGGTCTGATCAGTCTGAACCTACGGCCCAAGAGGTAGTATTTTAAATGCAGGATAGCCCACTTAATAGCTAAAGCCCCAAGTTCAATAACCAAGTAGTTTCTTTCTCTAGGGAACAACATTCGGCTGACATACAAGATTGGGTATTTGAGCCTGTCGTGATTTTGAGAAAGGGCTGCCCCTATACCCATCATGGAAGCATCAGGTGTAAAATGTACTCTTTAGAGAAATCTGCTTTTAGAATGGGGCTTTGACATATCTCATCTTCCTCTTCCCTCTTCATCTTCTGGGGTTTCACATTCTTTAGTTTATCAGTGAATCGAGAGGTCCTACTGGAAAAGTACGTATTAAACCGGCACTAAGGCTCTGAGGTCTTTCTGTGCTTTGGGCATCTACTTCCATCTACTTCCATCTGTCTAGAATCCATTCCACTCAAATGGCCTAGTCTTAAAAGGGTATTACCCAAATTGACCTTTTACAATTGACCTTTTGCACAATTGACCTAATTATAGTGGTCCAAATTGATCTTCTGCACAATTGACATTTATATTATATTAGTTATTTTATGTATGTATTGGGTTGGTTTTGAATTATAAATAGAATAAGGGGATTGGGTGGGGGGTTGCAGGGGTTTTTGGATTGGGTTGTGGGGGGTTTCCCCCCGCATATATGTCCTAATTGACCTTCTAAATTAGGTCAATTCGCGCGAGGTCAATTCTCCCGAGGTCAATTGTGAAAGGGTCAATTAGTAATTGTGAAAGGGTCAATTAGTATACAACCCTTAAAAGGGGCCTGAATGGGATATATGTAGAATGGGTAACAGTGGGGAAGAGTGGTAATAACCTATGAAGGTTGGGGGAGGGTAGGATGTATTTTGACATGGGAAAGGGGGATACCATGCCTCACCCAAAAGGTGCCTTTTCCTACACTCCCCAAGGTCCCTCTACCCAGGTGATCCTCCGTTGCATTTCCACCCGAGGGTCGGGATCCAAAAGAAATGGCCCTTCTCTGACCACAGTGAACACAAAGCATGGCAGGATGAACTGATCATAGAAGAGTGTACTTGTCAACAACAGACAAGCAATATGTTTAGAGCCTCAGTAGCATGCCATGAAATATTGTGACGTTTGCTATTTAATTTTGGTGTACAATGGGAACTGACCTCTTTATCTCAGGCAACCTCATGTGGAAACCTTCCGAAGTGGGGCCTGGGGCAAATTCCCCTTTTGCCCACCCATAACGATGTCTCTGACTTCAGGCACAATTGCCAGTATGGTTATCTGGGGAAAGAGGGGTTGTCCTGAAATGCTGAAATTTTGGTCAGGTCCCTTGGCCAATTGATGGGCAATAGGAACTGAATAATATATCCCCCTCTAATGGGCTGGAGCACCCAATAGTCTAATAATTCGGACTGCAATACTGGCAGAAACAATTTGAAGTGCCCTCAATGGATCATCAGGAGTTTGAAACCTTTCTTTTTGGTCATGGCAGCTGTTTGGCAGGGGAAGAAAGGCGAGTCTTTGTTGTAGATTACATATGGCCTGCATATATGGCTTTGCAGGGTCATTTGTTTGGCAGAGGAGTTGCTCTGCAGAAAGGGCCAATGTTCAAGAACCTAGAGGGAGCTGTGCAGCTAAATTTAGGAGTTTAAATTATGGGTTTGACATGCCTGTGTCCTATATTATTACTGTGAGATAGCTTCTGATCTGCCTAACACAACAGTCTCAGTTCTATATAAAAACACACGGGGTGAGGATCCAGAATATTTTTTCACCAACCCTGAAAGAGTTCATTGAAATGCTAACTAGCCAAAAGAACGCTTGTCCCTCCGTTGCTGATAGGCGAAATGCAGTTGCCCCATCATGCCACCAGCCCAAGAGGAGACATCCCTTATGAATAAAGAAATCCCTCCTGCAGAGTCTTAGGTTTAAAAAGGAGATAATGACTGAAGTTACAAACTCTACGACTAAGACCAGGAAAAACACATAAAACATTATTTTATAAAGTAAAGGACTTGGAGAAAATGTGGCTTCAACACCCTAACACTACTATGGCGACCGTGATGGAAAAGATCATAGTCAAAACTTTCTATAGGCAATGTCGGTGACCATACAAAAATGTGAAACATTCAACCATTCTAGAGGAGGAGATTAACCCAAATGAGTCAAGACAATGTTAGGGAGAACACAACGTCTAGAAGCTAATCCCCATGGCAAAAGTACCACAATAGACGGAGTACCACAGAGAAATAGAAAATGGTGCAAGAGCCTTTAAGAGCAGCGTTGGGAGATTATACACGGGTCAAGCAGCTTCTTGGCCCCCAGTCCAAGACACTCCTTATGACCCGCGCACACTCCTGGTGGCCAACGTATGGGGCTAGGACCCAGTAAAAGATGCAACCCCCAGAAAGGAGTGAGGGGCATGAGGAAAAGCTAAGCGACTGCTGGTGCTGGTTGGAGCCGTAGGAAATGAGTTGGAGGAAGGGAAGAGAAGAGGTGGAAAGATGTACTAGAAAGAAGGTTGCAGGAATACTCAGTGTTTTAGTGAACATTTTTGCAAGGGTTCAGAAGGCGGAAACAGGAGCTTCTGTATCCCTGTGTAGACATCCCAAATGGGACAGGCTGCAGTTGCTTAACCCCTTACATGAAGGTGTTCTCTAGCACATTTAAGCATCTTTTGTGCTAGATGGAATTACAATTCATGATCTCAGACCAAATAATCGGACAAAATATGGAAAGTTGTTCTAAGCGATCTCCCCAGGTGAACCTATACCTCTGTTCCCATGCACCAGCCAGAGAGAGTAAAAGTATACTCCCTAGCCAGTTATATGCACAGTATTGTCAAGGACCCTCCCCTAAGTGTACCTACAACCTATCACCTGACACAAGGGAAACCCACGTTTTGATGACGCGTAGATGGCGTCACCCTATGAAGGGTTGGAACGTGCCAACCGGCAGCGCAGTGGTAAGGCCCACGGTATACACGCATTTCACCGCAGTATTTTTTATCGCATGTTTTTTCATCGCCGTTTTTATTTTTTTTAAAAACTCATCGTTTTTTTTTGGGGGGGGGGTTAAAAAATTAAATATATGGTTGTGGGTGTAAGGGAATAAAAAAAAAAAACATGAGTTTTTAGAGAAAAAAAAACAGCGATGAAAAACCCTGCGATGAAAAATACTGCAGCGAAATAACATAGAACCAGGCCCACAAGGTTCTTGCTGTGAGCCGGAAGGTACACAATCCATGGAAAACCAAGGGTCCAGTCCACCCAAGTTCAACAAGTCCCAGAAGAAATCCAAGGGAAAGAACCAAGTACAGAACACAGTTCGCCAGAGCAAGAAATGGACAATCCAAAAAGCAATCCAGGGAGCAGAGCCAAGTTAAAAAAAATACACAATTCACCAAAATCAGCAAGGAAATCCAAAAGCAATCTAGGAGTCAGAGCCAAATCAAAGTCACAAGATCAGCAGGGGCGGAGGGGTAATCCAGAAGCAGTCTAGCAAACAAAGCAAGGGGCCAAAAGCAACCAGGAAATCCAGGGGGATGTACCCAAGCACAAGAGTTAGAAAGCACCAAGAAACAAAGCAGCCGCCCAAAGACGTTGAGAAGAATGATTGGTAATCCTTTAAATAGTGCGGGAGCTATGTGACTTCCTGATTGCAAGTCCATGTGATAGAAAAAAGTCACGTGATGGATGCTCTGATGCGTCGGGCACGTGACCGGCGCTGATTCTGCACCACATCGTTCAGGCCCCATGGCAACCTCCATGGAGAACGTGGGACCCCTGGTCCTGTGGGGAGGAGCCACAGCATTCTCCCGTGCAGTGGAACAGCCGGGGTGGGGGCCACCGCGGACGGGAAGGTAAGCGTTCTGGGGTTATGACACAAATACTACTTTATTAGCAAACGTGCAGACATAGCACTGATGCATTCACACTTACACATCAGCTTCATTACATAGATTATCTTATACCCCAATATGCGTAATCTATGACATCATTCTAAGTGGCAAAATACAAAACCTATCAAGGGAAGGGATTGGTTAAGGGGAACATATCTACTTATAAGACATATAAGGATTAGTACATCATTGGCTACCCCTTATATGTAGGGCACATCTTGAACTACCTCTAAATACGTATAGTCCTGATTATAGCAGACAAAACAACAGTGGATTGGTCTATGCTGCATTGCACGTTAGGTTGTCCCTCGAGACCCACTGATTGATTGGACATTTGGCTCTTTAGCAGCACGTAAGTGAAATTAAACTTGGGTGTTTGAATCCCATTAGACTATTCCCGATTTTCCCAATTAGTCCATCATCTCTTATCGGTAGGTCATCAGCCAAAGTCTTCCATTTGTAGTCGACCTTGTTGTCTGCTCGCTGACCTGGAACATTCAAGGGTGTGTTAGCACACCATTTTCTTTGTATAAGGCTCTAATGAATAGCCTTTGTTTTTTTACTTCTGAGTCACATGTGACGAGTCCACGAATGTGTCCATTTCAGCCTTCCATTGACTGCTATTTGATATAATTATGCAGGGTGCTGTTGCTCCTCTTGGCCTCTAGATACTTCCTCACTGTCTCACATGAACTTTGTACACTTAATTGACCAGCAGTTTGGCTCTCACAGAGGTTTTATTCTTCTTCCATCTATTAAGAATGTCCCACATTCAGAGCTTATCCACATACTCCTTAACTCTGAGCTAACCTTGACTCATCGTCGGCTCTGCACACAGCTTCCACCTGTTTCTGAGGTAGCTTGGTTAAGTTCAATGTGAGCCAGTTGTCCATTTTCCTACTATGGCCGTCCTTGCCACATTGTATGTTCCTCCAGAGCAAACTTCTATATGCTTTCTTTCGGCCTTGTGTTACTGCATATTTACAGTTATTTATCACATCATTACTTCTAAGTATTTTCATGTAATTTTAGCATAGGTTCATATATAGTCTTTATAACATCACTTTGTCGTCGTGAGATTTCACTTTAATTTACATCCATAATATTCATTGATGCATTCTGACATCTTGGCAAGCGACATCCTTCCATGTAACATTCTTCCATGGAACATCCTTCCACACTTTCAGTGTGAGGGTACATTCTGTATGGCTGAGTGCATACCGTCTCTCATACACTCAATGTGGTATAGGAACAATACAGGAAGTCCCATTTACTGCTTTTCTTCAACTGTTTCAGTATGACGGTGGTGAGGGGGTGGAATCTGGCAAGATAGCATCTACCTGCTCCTCTACATTCCCCGCTTTGGTTGAATTTTCAACAAAATTCTCTTCTTCCATGGTCTTTATCGCCTCTTCTCCATTTGTCAGCATCTTCTCTTCATCCGGTTTCTTCTTTGGAATCCAAATCTTTGTCACCACATCAGGTGACCTGCATTATTTATGTGTTCATCCACACTCTAGGTCATACGGTAGCACTCTCCAGATAGTGTACAGAATATCCAACGTCCTACATATCTATTCTGATCCATGGGGTAATGGAACTTGGTTCCTGGAGGTGCATGGGTGCTTTTCTTTATATTCTCATGGGTACTGGCTTCATTTTGCATCTGCTGTCATGAACTTCAGATCACGCCCCTTTTGGACCTCCTGGTCCTTGTCTCAACGGGGCTTACATTCCGTACTACTTCCAACATGGCAGTCCAGAGCTGAAGCCCTTGCTCGCGCCATGCGCTGAACGCGGCGTGATCTATTTATAGACCACGGCTTCCGCGGCTCCGCGTGTCTCAATGCTATTGCACAGTAGCCTCAGACGTGTGTTCGTAGCTCGCGGTATTGTTTCCTTTGTCCCAGTGCTATTACCCGCTCCTGACCCTTTCCCCCCTTCCTGATTCCAAGCATTACTAGCCTTTCCCAGACTCCCAGATTCCTGGACCCGCGCTCCCGGAACTAAACGCAACCTGGAACCAGACGAGACTCGAGCAGCGCTGTTCAAGACCAGGAGCGTTCGCAAGAAGGCAGCGATCGAAGACACCGGCAAACACCGGACCCAGGTGATAAGGGGGGGAACTCCTTTACAGTTTGAGACGCCACCCGATCGAACCTAAAAACGAGATGGAAGCCGCCATGCAGGACTTAATGCGACGCATGCAAGAATTATCAACCGAGGTTCAAAATCTTAAGGCGGAAAACGCAGCGCTCAAACAATTGGTCTTATCCCGGGATTCTGCTACAAAGGAGGGTGCCCTGTTGAGCGGTATTGTTGACAAGTATGATGGTTCGGCAAAAACACTTTGCGGATTCCTGGATTCATGCCTGGTCCACTTTACCTTTAAGCCCTATTATTTCTCGACTCCTAGGGGTAAGGTGGGTTTCATCATATCCCACCTTTCCGGCAACACCCCTTGTTAACTCCGGTGATGCCCTCCTATGATGGGTTAATACAGGCCCTTAAAGGCATGTTTGACCGTCCAGAGCAGGTCTATACTGCCCAAGAACGCTTGCTGGACTTTCAACAGGGCTCCCAAGATATGCTCACTTATGTGACCAGATTTAAACAATTGGCTAAGGAAGCAGACTGGTCCTCTGAGGCTACTTTTACCCTGTTCAGGAGAGGCCTGAACGATGAGATGAAGGATGAACTGGCCAAGGTGGCCAGACCAAATTCATTCCAAGCACTAATGGACCTGGCCTTGCAAATAGACTTTCGCATCCAGGAAAGGAAGGCTAAAATGAAGAAATCCAAGGGAAACCCACCTAAGACGTCCTTTGAGAGCACAGCCAGAACAGACACAAACCCAAGTCCAGCCCAAGAACCTGAACCCATGCAAATTGGAGCCTTTCGTGGACCAATATCACCTCAAGAAAGATTGAGAAGGATCCATACGGGTTTGTGTATGCATTGTGCTTCAGACAAACATTTGGTCAGGGAATGTCCTCTGGCACCTCCTCGGCATTCGGGAAACGCCAGCTCCCGATCTTAAATGGAGCAGAGATTCGGTAGAGAGATATTTGCTCCACATCAATTCCATCCTTGAACTCTCCTGGACAAAACAGTTTGGTGATACTACAGGCCTTCCTGTCGCCCTCCAAAGACAAGACCTATCCCATTCTGGCCTTGGTGGACTGCGGAGCTATGGGAATTTTCATTGATCAAGACTGGGTTGTTAGTCATCATATTCCGCACGAGACATGAAACACCATGCAGCCGGTGGAAGCAATTGACGGAAGACCCCTCTCTTCAGGACCCATAAGCCTGCAGACTAAAGAGATCCAACTTTCCATAAACCATCATCAAGAGCGGATTACATCCGACATCATTAAGTCAGCCCATAACCCCATGGTTTTGGGAATGCCCTCGTTACAAAAGCACAATCCGTATATCAATTGGACAGCAGGAACGTTATTCCTGGGCTCAGAGTTCTGTATGTCCCACTGTCTATCCCTGGACCTCTCCTCGATAACTTCTAAAGAACCACCAAGAGACCAAGAAACACCACTCATGGTTTCCAATATCATACAAGTTCCAGAGGCCTACCAGGGATATGCTGATGTATTTTCTACTGCCATAGTCCAAGCCTTACACCCTCACAGGCTGGAAGACTGTGCCATAGATACGGATCCTTCAGCTGTAATTCCCTTCGGCAGAATGTTCATTCTTTCCGAACCTGAGAAAAAGGCCCTTCGGGAATACCTACACACTAATGTTGAAAATGGCACCATAAGACCCTCGAAATCTCCAGCGGGTGCTTCGTTGTTCTTCGTTCCCAAGAAGGATACCAAGGAACTCAGACCTTGCCTCGACTATCAAGGCTTAAATCAATGCACCCTCAAAGATCGGTACCCACTGCCCCTGATCTCGGATATCCTGGAAGCTGTGAGAGGAGCCGTAATATTCACCAAATTGAATCTCAGGGGTGCCTACCATTTGATCCGTATCCGGGAATTAGACGAGTGGAAGACCGCCTTTAGAACACCCTTTGGCCATTACGAGTACCTGGTCATGCCCTTTTGACTAGCCAATGCCCCAGCAGTATTTCAACGTTTTATGGATAGGGTGTTCTCTGATATGGTGTTTCTCTTCATCATTGTCTATCTGGACGACATATTGATTTTTTCCAAGGACCCTCTGAAGCATGAAGGACATGTTAAGGCAATTCTACAAAGACTCCGGGAACATCACCTCTTAGCCAAGCCTGAAAAATGTTTGTTTCACATTACCTCTGTGCACTATCTGGGATTTATCCTTAGTCCAGAGGGGATTGGCATGGACCCTTCAAAAGTAAAGGCCATTCTCGCCTGGCCTAATCCCACGTCTGTGAAACAAATCCAATCCTTCCTAGGACTAGCCAATTTCTACCGAAAGTTCATAGCCACCTTTTCCGAGATTGTACAACCCATAGTGGCTCTGCTAAAGAAGGATACCCCATTTGTATGGTCAACATTACAAAAAACTGCATTCCAGCGTTTGAAGACCGAGTTCACACAAGCTCCCATTTTGGCTCAACCCGATACAAGTCGACCCTTTTTAGTGGAAACGGATGCCTCTAATTACGCTACAGGAGCAGTGTTGAAGCAGAAAATGGAGGACGATTTGGAACACCCCGTTGCTTATCTTTCAAGAACCTTAACTCCGAGTGAAACACACTACTCCGTCCTGGAAAAGGAACTCTTAGCCATTCGCCAAGCTTCACTGAATGGCGACACCTACTTCTGGGAGCCAGACATCCTGTCCAAGTCCGTACTGATCATCGAAACCTTCAGATTCTACAGTCACTGGAGTGCAGGAACAGTCATCGGGCACGTTGGGCCTACTTTTTTGCCCAGTATCAGTTCCACATTACTCATGTCCGTGGATCACAGAACCTGATCGCTGACGCCTTGTCTCGCCGTCCTGACTACCTGACCACTGAAGATAAGGCATTTCCTAAAATGTTTTCTCCCACGATCTTCGTAGCCCAAGCAGTTGATCTCCTGGAAGAAGTCTGATCGCAAACCCAATCCTCGGAAATATGGAAGGACATTTCAACAAGAAATCACTGGAAATTAAGAGCCAAGGAAGGCTACTTATTCAAGGACAATGCCCTACTCATTCCTACACGGAAGTTACAGCAAAAAATAATAAACCTTTGTCATGACACACTCCATTCCGGGCACCGAGGTATCACCAACACCCTTCGCCTTATACAGAGAGAGTTCTGGTGGCCTAAAATGAAGTCTGACGTACAGCAATACATCCAGGCTTGTATAACCTGTGCCCAAAATAAACATGATAACAAAAGACCGGCGGGTCTTCTTCTGCAGCCCACTCTACCCTCTAAACCATTGGAAATCATTGCTACAGACGTCATAGTGGAGTTACCACCTTCCCGAGGATATACTACCATCATGGTCACCATAGATTTGTTTACCCATATGGCCCATTTTACGCCACTGATGAAACTACCCTCCTCTTCAGAGCTAGCTGGAATATTTCTGGAACACATATTCCGACTACATGGGCTTCCTTCCAAGATCATATCTGACCGGGGTCCCCAATACATTTCACAATTCTGGAAACACCTCTGTCGGGTACTAGGAATCCAATGTGCCCTCTCTTCAGGATATCACACCCAAACCAACGGAGCCACATAACGTGCAAATCAGACACTGGAACAATATCTCTGATGTTTCGCCACCAAGGTCCAGGATGACTGGTCTTCTCCTGATACCCGTTGGAATTCGCTTACAACAACTCTGAACACTCAGCACTACAGACCAGCCCTTTTTATTGTAGTAAGGGGTTCCATCCATCGGTTTTACCCTCGGTTCTTCCTTACCCTACACCAGTACCTACTGTTGACTCCTGGATCGAAACTCTTATCAACATTCACCGGGAGGCTAAAGAACACTTAGAGAAAGCCAGATTACAGTCCAAGAGGTATGGGGATTCCAAGAGAAGACCAGGTCCTTCCTACACGGTCGGTGACCGAGTGTGGTTGTCATCAAAACTACTCCCCCGACACTTGCGACCAAACAAGCTGGCTCCCCGCTACTATGGTCCATTTCCCATCAAGGAGATTATCAATCCTGTCTCATATCGAATCAAGCTACCTGACTCCTGGAAAAGAATTCATCCAGTTTTTCACACATCCCTATTGAAGCCCTACATCCAATCCTCTCGAAAATCCAGTAGACCTCATCCTCTACTGGTTGACAACCAACTGGAATATGAGGTGTCCCGGATTTGTGACTCCAGGTATAAGCGGTGCCATCTTCAATACCTAGTGGAGTGGAAAGGATATTCTCCTAGCGAAAGGACCTGGGAACCTGTTTCAAATATCAAGGCTCCTCGGTTGCTCAGAATATTTCACCTAATACACCCTTCGGAGGAGGCATGCTGTCATGAACTTCAGATCACGCACCTTTTGGACCTCCTGGTCCTCGTCTCAACAGGGCTTACATTCCGTACTACTTCCAACGTGGCCGTCCAGAGCTGAAGCCCTTGCTCGCTCCAAGCGCTGAACGCGGCATGATCTATTTATAGACCACACCTTCCGAGGCTCTGCACGTCTCAATGCTATTGCAGAGTAGCCTCAGACGTGTGTTCGTAGCTCGCGGTATTGTTTCCTTTGTCCCAGTGCTATTACCCGCTCCTGACCCTTTCCCCCTTCCTGATTCCGAGCATTACTAGCCTGGAGTCCGCGCTCCCGGAACTAAACGCAACCTGGAACCAGACGAGACTCGAGCAGCGCTGTTCAAGACCAGGAGCGTTTGCAAGAAGGCAGCAATCGAAGACCCCGGCAAACACCGGACCCAGGTGAGAAGGGGGGAACTCCTTGACATCTGCTCACCCGTTGCATCATCAATGTCCATTATTATCTTCACCCCAATCTGGCACTGTCCTAAAATGATCTGTATAAGATAGAATTGTAGCAACATCAACAAGAGTATTGCTCTGAGTATTTTGAAAGCATTGGCCAGTCTGGTTTCAATCCATGAAAATAGGAATGAAAACCAGTCATCTCCTGCTGTCTCCTCAGCTTCATCTTCCATCTTTGTATGCAAAATCCTCAGCATAGTTATTTGCTTCTGTCAGGGTTCCATTTTCTTTATCATAGGATGGTGTACATGTACAGCAAGAAGGCCCGATCTTGGTGCACATGCCTCCTTCCATTGCTGTAATTAATTCCAGGACATACCTGTTCTGGAGTGTCATCTGCCTGATGGCTCTCAATTCTTCTCTGATTGCATTAAATCCTTTTATTGTTGCATTAATCATTTTTAACAGCTCCCATCTGGTGATCTGCAGCCACTTGGTGTTTACTGCTGTCTGGAGTCCTGGCAGGAATATAGATGTCCTTATCATTGCCGTCATACTGAACAGTTTATGCTCATCTGAACTATTGTCTTAGGCGTCTATTGATTTTGCTGAGAAATAATGACTTCTCTTCTTCCGATAGAGGTTGAGGGACGTCTTCTTTCTCATGTGCTCATCCATTTTCAGAGATTCATCGATATTGAGATCACTTTGAGGAATCACTAATGCTGGAACATGTACCATTGCAATAGAGCATATTCCTCCCCAATTCGTAGGCAACTGCATGTAAGCTCTGGATCCACAGGCCCAATATCGGTCCATCAGTACGGCAGTTCCTCCATTCATTCTTGGGACCTCGATTGTCTGTCCACATCCTTTGTTCTCCCCAACCAGAACCAAGCCTCCGTTCTTGAAGCATGTTGTTGCATTCTTCAATGGTATTATGGATACTGGTCCTGCTTCGTTGTTGACCCATGTTAGTAACTTAGAATACTTGGCCCATGATTCTAGGCATTTGTCATTCACTAATTGCACTGTTCATACTGGTTCCTTCTTCAATAAGTGTGGAAGGCAAAATAATAACTATTCGTTCTCCAATCTGTGATGGATACATACGTTTGCTTGTCCACCCCATCCCACTGTCCATCTTTTTTGTCTTTATATAAGTATCTTGGTATGGAAATGTTCCTCTTGATCGTCATCGTAAAGTTGCCCATTTTCCTTTGAATTGCCCTCTGGTTGTACATGATGCTAGATGACAGACACATTGCATCAAATCTCTCTGGCAATAAATGTCCTTGCTGCATTCATGGGATACAGTATTAAGGAACAGACATAGCAGCTTTCATCTGATGTTCGCTATGCCACTTCCTTTCTGTGCTGATACCATAGGTTATTTTTTTTAAATCAGCCGAATGATTAAGATATGTATTTATATCTTCATGGTCCTCCTCAACATCCCTTTTAACTCAAAATAACCTGCTAGTTATATTTAAAAACAGGCTATCTATACTTTTAGTAGAGACAATATTAGATGTTTCATTAATACCCTCCATATCTGTACTTCCTTTTGCCACATTTCTAACTGCCATAATAAGGAGAAAAGCACAAATCATAATACCGACTGATATCATCAATATTCTAAGAAAACCTATCGACTTTCTGGATGGCAATGAATCTCTGACATGTTGAAGCCTCTCCATTTTATTTTTACTTGAATATGCAAATAAGATCTCCTTGTTAATCACTTTTATATAAGAAACTGGAATATTATTGCAATCATCACTCTCCAGACAATAGTTATTCTTGTAGTCTTCCAAAAATGTGATAATATGTATTCCCCTTCATAATAGGGCTGGATAAGTCTGCAGTATGTAGGAAAAAACAACAAGGGGGGTCCTGGGAGTCCCTCTGCCAGACATTAGTCCTGGTTACGAGAGCCTTACCCAGATTCTTTAGCTAACTATCTTTCACAGAGGAGAAATATCCTAAACCTATTAGTCTTTGTCCTGTCCTGGGCAGTCCAGCACCGCAAATGCTGGGCAATTCTCCCCTGAACAAGAGTACCAACAGCAACCCCAGACACGTGTTTCAGTCTGGTTAGACCTCATCAGTAGGGTGGAGCTGTGCCTCTCTAAGAATATGAGTAAAGGGTCCACGTCTGGATTCCCCTAGTAACTTAGAGTGAGACCCAAAGTTACTTAAATATGCAAATTAACAGGGGGGGTCCTTGGAGTCCCTCTGCCAGACAGTCCTGGTTACGAGAGCCTTATCCAGATTCTTTAGCAGATTCTTCCCCAGACGTGGGTCCAGAGTCTGCCCAGCCTAGAGACCCAAGCTACTCCTCACTGATGATGCCCAACAAGGCTGAAACATGTCTGGGGATGCTTGTGGTCTCGTGCAGAAGGGATGTGACCTAGCAGTTTGGGATGGACTGCCCCTTTTGGGGTAGGACCAAGCCTGATTTGCATATGGTTTTTACCCTTCTGTAATGGCTTGGCAGGCTGAAAAACAATGGTCTGGAGGGTTGCCGAGAGCTATGCCCGTGGTAATGATTAATTCAAAATCTTCCAGCCATCACCTTTTTGTTTTGCTAAAGTCATCCTGAGTGGGACGGGTATGCGCAGACATGGTGTTACGCACGCCTGGTCTCTGCGGAGGCGTTGGGGCATGGTTGCAGCCCTCCCTGAACTTGAATCACCCCCTTCAGGCCTCTCCCTCAATTGAAAAGCTGTGAACGGTGGTACGTGGTGATACTGCTCCTGCGTGGAGATAAGTGTGTGAGTGCGCCAATCTGTTTGTTGTATCCCTTGAACCCTTCACCCCAAAGTACGGTTTCTGTGAGCATACGCCGGCCCATGAAGCTCACCTGTGAATTAGGGAAGATCTGCTCTCTGTCCTGCTACTTCTGGCAGGGGTGCGTCGAATGGGATCTAGTTCCCTCACTGATTCCTGATAAGCATTAGTCCAGTCCAGCTGTGTCTATGCTTCTCCTTATGATTGGTAAGTCTTTCTTGAGCTCTTGTGATGCTGTTCGTTCTGTTTAATGTCTTTACATGTTGCTCCTATTTATGTCTGCAATAATGTCTCTCTTCTGTTTTCTTCTCTTAGATGGAAATGCGGCCTGAATGCAGCTGTGAGACGTGAGACACGGCCGGATGGAAGATGGATGCTACCGCAATGTTTGACAGCAGGTAAGTGATGGTTTAAGGAAAAGCACAAAGTATGGCGAAGCACAACCTTAAACTGACTGTTTTTTCAATGTCTAACCTTGTCTTCTGTTTTTCCTTGCAGGCGCTGCTGTCGACAATGGAGCGTGTCATGCTGCGGTGCCAAGATGAAGAATTCGGCGTTCCAGAAGTGTGTAAAGATGAATACTTGGTTTGCCGAAAAGCTGTACAGGTAAGAACAGCTTCCCCCAGTTGGTAAATATGCTGGCAGGAAGCAGGATGTCCAGGAAGCAGGATCTTCAAAGGTAAGTCTGACCTCAGGCGACAGTGAGCGTTACACTGCTTGCAAGTGCAAAATAACGCGAAGAGTCTGTCTTGAGGATTGGGGCAGCTTATTTAGCTGAGATTGTGGGCACGCCCATTAGGGCCGCCTTACCAGCCACACCCTGCCACTCCTAGAGAGTGAGCACGTGCAAAGGCAATCCATTAGCAGCCACACCCAAGAATACACTTGGGCTGCTTAATGGATGGAATGTTCAAGGTTAATGCATCTGAAGTGATATGTCCATAATAAAAGCTTTTTGATGTTAAATGGATGTTCTTGTTTACTTTTGTTCATTTGTCCACCCAGGTCTCCTGTGCATGCAACCCCTGCATGCCTGTGCCCCTGACTTCATGACCATGACAAGTGGGTCCCAAGTCTACCCGGCCTAGAGACCCAAGCTACTCCTCACTGATGATGCCCAACAAGGCTGAAACATGTCTGGGGATGCTTGTGGTCTTGTGCAGAAGGGATGTGACCTAGCAGTTTGTGATGGACTGCCCCTTTTGGGGTAGGACCAAGCCTGATTTACATATGGTTTTTCCCCTTCTGTAATGGCTTGGCAGGCTGAAAAGCGATGGTCTGTAGGGTTGCCCAGAGCTATGCCCGTGGTTATGATTAATTCAAAACCTTTCCGCCATCACCTTTTTGTTTTGGAAAAAATAACATACAAGAGTGTGTACACTAGTGTGACAATAGGTATAAACAATGGTCGATGCACTTCTTTCTTCAAATTCCGGACTCTTCACACATTGTTCCTTTGAAGCTGGTCTAAAAAGAGTTCCAAGGTAGCTGCAAGTCTATTTTCTCCTTGCCAAGTTTTGCCAAATGCTGGTCTTTAGTTGCTTTTTGAGAAACGCTGGACCCTAATCTATGGTGCTTGTATGCACTTCATTTTCCTTATTCTCGTTTCTAGCCATCAGCAAGTCTGGATGCGCAAAACATCTTCTCTTGCTTCGCTTGGATTGGCCTGTACACGCAGAACTACTTCTCTTGCTCCACTGTGCATATCTTTGGGAGGGGTCGATGGTTCACCCTTATAGGGTTTGACCTGGTGTAGGTGTAGCCATGCTTCAATTTGACGGCAGTGGGGCTAGCTTCTTCTACCTCAAGTGGCCCTTGAAAGCGGGGTGTACTCCAGGTGCGTATACATTTGCACACTAGCACCTGCTTGCCTGGATACAATTTGACAGGAGGTTTCTGGTTCTCGAGGTTGATTGTCCTTATCACTTCTTTTTGACCCCTCCCTTCTGTTTTTGATCTGTTGAGACATGAAAGAGACACTTGTAATTATTGTTGTTGGGTAACCGTTCATCTCGTCGCATAATGCCTTCGCTACACTGTGGACATCAGTTCTTACCCTAGTTGGAGGAGCAAGTGGGGTTCTCATACAGCGTCCAGTCACCAACTCATGAGGATTTAGATGGTGATCTGAACCAGGCTGATTTCTCAGGGCATGTGCAAGGGGCAGGCAATGCAGCCAGCCCTTTTTTAAAGTGATCTTCAACTTCGCTATATGTTCTTTTTTAACAATCCGTTTAATCTCTCACAGATGCCATTCACCTGTGGGTGATAAGCAGAAGAACATTTATGTTGTAGACCTAATAGGAGAACTATATGTTCAAATAACTAATTTATAAAATGTGGTCCATTGTCAGACTGCAAAACCTCACCACCCCCCACCTGGGGAACACCTCATACAAAAGGAACTTGGCAGTGCATGGGGCATCAGGGTGTGTGCATGGACCTGCCTTTATCCATCTAGAAAAAGGGCATACTACGACCAGCATATATCTGTAGGCGTTGCATATCTGTAGCATATCTACTTAGTCTATAGGTAGATGCTTAAATGAGCCCTTGGGTTAAGGAATTGCTCCTCTTACTGTTTGCAAAGTGTCTCATGTGGTACATTTCTGGCACACTATGCAATTCACAGTGAACTGTGCCACATGCTCTAGTAGATTGGGTGAGAACCACTCTTCTGAAATTGTTGCAGCTAGACTCTCTCAAGTTGTGTGTGCCAGGTAGTGAAGCTGCCCCAGCACTACTCTCAATAATGCTAGAGGCAGAACTTGCTTTCCAGTGCTATATTGCCTCCAAATTGCCTCAGTGGGGAATAAAGAACACCCCCGCTTTCTCCATAAGTCCTGATCTTCTTGTGCAGCTCAACCTTGTATTTCAATTAACTGGACAATAGACAACATGTTAAAGCCTTCCTTTGCTAACATGCATCATCATGTCATTTGTTTAACATCTTCTCTTTGCAAACTAGATGTCGGTGAATAATAGGCTGCTTTTTTGGCCTCTACATCTGCGGCTTCGTTTCTGTGGGAAATTAAGTCTGTTCATTTAGAATGCGCTGAGCATTTTACGACTACTAGGGTCAGTGAAAGACTCAATGCTTCTATAAGCCTATCCAATAGGGCTGCATGATGCACGCGAGTTCCATCTGCATGGAGGTAGCCCCTCCTTTTCCAGCGTGACAAACCTGCATGTACGGTTAATGTCACATAGGTAGAGTCAGAGTACATCGTCACTTCCTCATCCTCGAAGCTCTGCAGCACTTTGATGAGCGCCACTAATTCTGCAGCCTGTGCTGAATAATTTGAAGACAACCTTATGCTTGTCAGTACCACAAATTCACCTTCTCTATTCAGTTTCACTACCACTCCTTCAGTATCACTTTCCTCAGTTGGCTGGTCAATTTTTGAAGAACCGTCAATGAAAGCAACTCCCCCCTTAAGATGGTGTTTTCTCTAGGTTGGGGACTATCATTATAACAATCAGTATACGTTGTGCAATCATATACATAGTCACCCTCTCCTACTGGTTCTGCTATAAACATTGCTGGATTCACTGTCTTACATCGAACAATTTTAATCGGGATGGAAATAATCACCTCATACCCTGGTGCTCTTTGTGCAGTCATTGTACTTTTGGGCTTTTCTAAAATTGCAAATAATGCATGCTCTACAAATAACGTTATTGGACACCCCATCCTTATACTTGAAGCATTTTTCAATTGCAAATGCAGCAGCAGCTAAAGATTGCTCACAGGGATAGTGTCCCTTCATTACTGGATCTAAAATCTAAAATCCCACTGTAATATGCCAATGGTTTATGTACATGTCCTAATTTCATCTTCTGTGGGAGGACTGTGGTCATGACGTGTCCATCTGAATGGGTGAATAAATAAAATTTTTCAGGATCTAGGATCCCCAACACGAGGGCTGTACTGATTGCCTTTTGTATTTCTTCGAGCTCTTCAGTCATCTCATCTGTCCATGTTATTGTGCTCTTACCTACATGTGCTTCTTTGCGTCCTTTTAAAAGTAGTCGAATGTACGTACTATAATTGAAAATCCAGGCCCTGCAATAACTGCATAAGCCTAGAAAATTTAGCATTTCCCTCATTGTTTTAGGTGCTACGGTTCTCATAATTATTTCTGCTCTTTCAGGTGTCACCTTTCTCCCTTTGTGAGCGATCAACTGTCCTATGTACAAGACTTCTTCTTGACAATATTGTAATTTCTCCTTGTCCACCTTGTATCCTTTCTCTCAGAGTATGGTCATGAGTTTAACCAAGTCTTCTATGGATCTTTCCTGTGTCTTACTACACACCAAAATGTCATCCACATACAGGGCCTCATTATAAGTTTGCCGGTCCAGTAACAACAGTACTAGTAAGCTACTGGTACTGTTGTTACCAGACCGACAAACTACAATTTCTGCTCGCGGGTGCCTTCCCACCCACCAGGTCTGACCTGAGGGGCGTACCAACACCCGCGAGCAGAGCATGTCAGATGCACCAGCACCATTCACGAATGGTGCCGTTGCATCCTACCTCCCCATTCCCATTGAGACCTACGGGGCTCAAATGGGAATGGGGAACATTTTATTCCAACGCCCGCAAATGGACAATTACCGGGTCCGGCAAAGCCATAATGACCTAGTAATTGTCCATTTGCGGGCACCAAAAAAAAGGGTACCGGGACGGCTACCGCCAGTATCGCAATGAGGCCCACTGAATTATTGCACTTTTGAGCTGGACATTATCCAAGTCCGTCTGGGAGGATTCTGTTAAAGATGGAAGGGGACTGACAGTACCCCTGAGGCAAACAAGTATGTTTCAAGCTCATATTTCTAGATGGAAATTAAGTCAAATATTGTGGCTCTTTGTGAAGGGGAATCAAAAAGAATGCATTCTTCAAATAAAAAACTGTGAAACATTTAGTAGTGGATGGGATGTTACACAGTATCATTGCAGGACTTGGCACTAAGGAAACTCTGCTTTGACTATGTTGTTTAGAAGGCAAAGGTCTTGAATAAATCTCTACAACCCGCCTTTGATTTTCTTGCAGGGAACATGGCTGTGTTGCATGATGAATCTGAAGGCACCAATATTCCTTGCTTCATTAAAGCGGAAATGGTCTCAAATATACCTTCATCCGCCTCTCTGGAAATAGGGTATTGCTCTGCTTATACCTCTGGTTTTAATATCATTTTAACTGCACCTATCCCTTTTAATAATCCCACAACATATGGGCTCGTAGTCCATAAAATCTCCGGCACTTTCTCCAAGTCTTCCTGAAAGAATGGCAGTCTTCTTTTTACCAATGCCATTCTCTGCAGTATTACTATATTCTTTACTTTAATACAATAAGTAATACTTATAAAAACACTAGTTTATCATCAGAGTAGTCATCTCTAAACAGTTCTTCGTCTGTCAAATCTGTCAACCTGTAACCTTCACTGTGGGCTATCGCTGTCCTCCATACCCTTCCTTCATCATCTGTCCCATGAAGCATCACCCTTTCTTCTCTGATCACTGCTGCTTCTAATTCTAAGGGAATGATCTGTCCTTCCTCATCATCCATGGGGATTTCTGACCACAACAAAAATTCAACACCTGCCACCATTCATCCTGAATATCTTGAATATAAGTAACAGGATCTTCACGCACTCCCATTTTCCTAGTAATAATCGCACCCATGTCTGATGTATCAGGATATTGTACTCTGAGCGCCCGCCATACGTCTGCTCTGCAATTATTAAATGGCGCTCCATCATGTGTCGTGTTTTGCACAGTCACACCTGAGTATCCTGCTTGTTTCCAAATGTCATCAGCTCTCTCCCTTAGGACAGCTGCTAGCAGTGCTTTCACGTCACCTATAGCTAATATCATTCCTGCTGTCATCCTCTCTAACTCATAAATCCATTTTCCTGCACTTTGCAATTTACACCCTAAATTGCATTTATCCATCTGCGGCCATGGTATATATTGTGGTCATCCTCCCCCTTCTCGAATAATGGGAATTTTGAAAATCCTGATTCATAATCATATTTATCTACACTCCGTGTCTTCAAGGCAGCGCTAGTAATAGGGCAAGTTCCTTCTCGACTATCCCCTAACCTTAGATAAGCGGAGCAACCAGCGCAATCTAGGGCTAGTTATTCACAAGGGTATAGTTTAGCATGGTTGAAGGGCAAGTTAGGCTAGGGCCACATTTTGTGCCAACAGAAGTCACAATAAACGATAGACTGAAGGTTCGAATGTGCTACAACATTGATTAGGGAGATCCTCAGGCCGATATCCCAAACAGTCCAAAACGTGTATTTTTGGTCCCTCATTTACCTATATAATGTCCCAAGCTTTTGCTCTTTGTCTTCTGTATCCTGCCCACCAGCCCATGCTGATCTTGGCATTCCTTGCAGCTCCCTACAGGGCTGTTGTGACCCTCTCTCTTCCTCCAGTCGTTCTCGTGCGTCAATCAGCACTATGCTCCTAAGGCATAAATATTCTATTTCACTGTCTTTTAATCCTCTACTCTTGCCCATTTATTCTTCCCCTCATCTCCCTCTTATCTTCTTTGCAAACTACTACTATCAATCTTTGGGCTTCTATCTCTTCATGTTTCTTCTCTTCTAATCTCTCCTTTTCTTTCCTCTCCTCATATCGTCTTCATTCTTCCCTATGCTTGCATTTGTTATCCCTCTCTTCATTGTATGCTCTTCTTCCTTTTCTCTTTTCCTGCTCTTCACTCTCTTGAACCCCATCAATGCCCTTATCGTCTAGCTTAAGCACTATTTGTCCTCCCATCCATTCATTCTGTACTATTGCTATTCACTTAGCTTTATCTTTATTTCTTTCAGTTTCCCTGCTTCTTCCTCTCTCTTCATTTGCATGTCCTTTCTCTCCTCACGCGGTTTAGTTACATTGCGTGCTGATATATCTTAGAGTGCTCTGCTCTTGCTCTATTCCGCATTATCCTCGCTGCTGTAAGCAGGGGGCGCGCATATGTTGGATTAATACACCCTGCCGCTGCTTTTAAGTCCTTTAAAGGGGAAAATCCCTTCTCCTCTGTGCCTGCACTCTTCAGGAGGGGAAAGGGTAGCAGAAGGCGTTTTATCCTCCCCTTTATGATGATTTAGCATCCACTCCCTATAGGCTGGATCTTCTCTCTCACTATGGTACATTTCCAAAGCACTAAAATGGCTAACCTTTTTTGTTACTTTTTCCCCTTATGTGTGGCATGCAAATATGTCGTCATATGCCACAATACGTTTTTTGACAGCGTACCCTCCTAAGGCCACGGCATGAGTGTCTTATTGGTCGAGCCTCAAACCTATTCCAAATGATATTTCCTTATCTTCGCTGTCTATCTCAACAAAATGTCCTACATTAATGTAAACGAGGTGCATCCCCCATGACAGATCAATTTTGACCATCAATACTTACCCGTTGTTTTATTTGATTCTTTATTTTAGCAAATATACCACACCGGTCAATTGGCACAGGCACAATCAATCACTGTTTATGATCCCAATCAGGATATATTTTAACTGCTTCACTTTTTTATTTTAGAAATAAATGCAATGGTATTCTGTTTCCTCCTTCATTTTCATTTATATCAGATTTTATCAAATTGTTCTTTTTATTAGTGTTTTAAGAGTATCTTCTTTATTTATATATTACTTTCCTTTGATTTTTCCCTTCCTGATTGACATCAATCTCTTGATCCAAATTTTTCACTATCGTTTTATATTCATCAGTCTAGACACAACAAAATATTTATATTAACAGTTTTATAACCCCACACATGGGCACTTTTTAAATTATACTGCGTACGCCTTCCTTTACTATCTTAGTAAATGTATCCTTTCTCTGTTTCACGCCATTTTGGAGTTTGATACACACCTTTCTGTGGGCCTTGCCTCAGGAGTCCTTAATACCCTTTACTTTAGTGCGTACCATTCTGTCCCCTTGGAACCAGGAATAGAGGTATCTACTTCTCTTTACAATTTCCCCTCAAAAAACTGTTATGTTTTACACTTATTATGTACAACACACTCCCTCCCCCTATTTTTGCCACTTTCGTTGTTCTACTTAAATCCGTGACTCAGCTCAAGTCCTCCGGCATCAACTCTCCCTCAACAGACCAGTTTGCCTTCCGTCCATGGAGCACCTGCGTGGATCGGACAAAGATTTCATCAAACAGGACCTGGCGACCAACTGGTCTGGCACGAGACTCTGCACGCCAATCTCCACAGGAAGCTCTGCTGTCTTCTGATTAATGGCAGGAGTAGCCAAGCACCCGGGGGTCTGGATCTGGCCTAGGTCGACTAGACTGCAACCATCCGCACCACTAGCAAATGTGCTCTAGCACATTGAAGCGTCTTTTGTGCTAGATGGAATTACAATTAAGGATCTCAGACCAAATCGGACAGACTCAAAGAATATGGCAAAGTACTACATTATTATCAATTTAATGAAGCAGGGCAAACAGGCAGACATCGGGCTGATGCATGCACACTCGCAAATTAGCTCAATTACATTTACATAAAGGTCTTATACCCTAATATGCGTCATCTATGACATCATTCTACGTGGCAAAATACAAAACCTATCAAGGGAAGAACACTGGGCTTCTACTTGGATTCTAACCTCTCCTTCAAAAGACAACTGAGCTCCCTGGCATCCTCATCTGCATATACATGCAAATTAATCCGCTCAGCTAAACCATTTCTGTCAGACACTAGCTGCCTTACACTCGCTAGAGCCCTCATTCTATCCCGCCTCGACTACTGTAACGCCCTCTACCTGGGAACCTCCAAGGCTACCACCAGCAAGCTACAAACTCTCCAGAATAACGCCCTGAGAGCAGCCTTAGGCATCCCCAGAAGAGAGCACATATCAGGTTTCAGCCAACAGAACAACTGGCTCTCTACTAGAGATAAAATTCTCCTAAAAACGGCTTCACTTACCTACAAATCCCTTAACAACGCTGCCCCGATCTACCTGACTAACAGATTCCATAGACAAGCCTCCGCAAGACCCCTCAGAACTGCTTACAAAGATTGCCTCTCTGTCCCAAACTACAAACTTGCCACCATAGGAGGTAACCGTTTCCCGGTAAAGGCAGCCAAACTATGGAACTCTTTGCCTCCCAACCTCAGAGTAGACATGCCCTACCTGAATTTCCGCTCTAAGGTAATCTCATGGCTTAAACTGAAGGACAGCCAAGATAGATAAGTGCTAAGGCCATCCTTCATGCGATCCGCACACTGTGCAACCTTGTGTGCCACCTTTTTAATTTGTATATACTGTATATATTGTGTGCTCTCATCTGTTGCTCTGTACATTCCCCTATGCTATTTGAACTTTGTACCCTTTGTAACCAAGCTTCGCATATTCTTGTAAATGCTGCGCCCTGATACCCTTGGGTATAATTGCGCATTATAAATAATAAAACATAACATAACATATCTACTTATAGAACATATGAGGATTAGTACATCATTGGCTACCCCTTATCTTTAGGGCACACCTTGAACTAGCTCTAAATACGTATAGTACTTATTATAGTGGACAAAACAACAGTGAATTGGTCTATGCTACATTGCACGTTAGGTTGTCCCTCGACCACACTGATTGGTTGGCACCTTGGGAAGGTTGGGATAGTTGGCATACTATCCCAACCTTGGACATTTGGCTCCTTAGCAGCACTTACGTGAAAGGAAACTTAGGTGTTTGAATCCCCATTTTCCAAATTAGTCCATCATCTCTCATTGGTAGGTCATAAACCAAAGTCTTCTGTTTGTAGTTGACCTTGTTGCCTGCTTGCTGTCCTGGAACATTCAAGGGAGTGTGAGCACACCATTATCTTAGCTTAAGGCTCTAATAAATAGCCTTTGTTTTCGATTTTTGAGTCACGTATGCAGGGACCACAAATTTGTCAATTTCAGCCTTCTATTTGATTTAATTATGCAGGGTACTGTTGCTCCTCTTGGCTTCTAGGGACTTGCTCACTATCTCACGTGAACTTTGTATACTTTGTGAGAAATTTAAAGGTGTCTTTCCCGCTAGTCCCCAGGGATCTGACATCCAGTTGGCCAGGACACGGCCATCGCTACTGGATCCAGTTCCTGGGGGTGGACCAGTGCGGGAGGATCACCTGGATGGGGGGGGTCTTTGGGGAATGGAAGTGGCACACCTAAGGGTGAGATGCGGTATGCCCTTCCTTATGCCACCTTTTCCCCATCCTGCCCAGTAGGATATTTTGAAACTCAACCCCCCTTTTCCAACACAAACACTTTCTCACACCGTGAACGACAATAGACTAATACCAGAGCCGTTTACCTGACATGTCCCAACACAAGGGTCAGGCAATTGCCGACAACTACACACACCTGACTGCTCTTTCCCTTCCCCATAGGGTAAAAGGCAGAGCACAAGAGCACACACTGAACAAGGCCACACGCATGAGGAAGCAGCTATTCCAGGACAGCAGTTAAAACAGAGGAGAAAGGTGGCGAGACCTGAAAGGACGTCATGGAGGGAGTTTCCCTTGCCCTTTTCAACCCAGACCAACAAAGCCTCAGACAAAAGAAACATAAGACCGGGAATTGCAGCTGGTGAATGGTGTGACGGATGTTAGCGATACATGGAACCCTCCTTCACTGATAGCCAGGGGTGGGAGACATGGTTGCCATCGTGTTACCATCCTTGACTCCAGAGGCAAAAGAAACGACAACGAGTTCAGCACAGCCAGTGAATCGGAAGAACCTGATAGTGGACCGGACTGTGTTAGGCTCAAGGTTGCAGTAGCAACATTCAGAAGATTAATAGATAGAAGTATTTTTTGTGAATGAACTTGGTACCAGAGATAGAGTGGTCCGGTGTCACGTGGGCACTCATTTGAAGGTCTCTGGCTGGTACCCCTCTCCTGAACAAAGAGAATGTGTTTGACCTAAAAGAGTATTGAAACTACAAGTACCAAGATGCCATACGGAAGGCTGGTGTAAGGTGTCAAGCTGGTCATACAAGGGTCAAGCCAAACCCCTTCTACAATCGAAAGCCATTGACACGTTGCAGAGGTTTTGACGATTGTGAACTTGACTGAAGGAATTGTCAAACAGGCCGGCTGAGGGGAACGCTGTGCGAACTGTTATTTTGTGAATTCTGCACTTGCCATAAGCTAACAGAGTGACACAGCAAAACAAAATCCCCCTTCAGAAGTCTCTGTTTAAATTGTCAAGTGCTCTGGGATGTAGACGCTGAAAGAAGGATCAGAGCCCGACTGATGGGATTCAAGGGTGAAGGGCAATCACCTGACATGAAGGTTAACAGAAGGAACGCTTGTTTTGTTGTTTTTGGCATATCAGGCCCTCTGAAGCAAGAGACTTTGCACGAGAAGACACTTGGGAACAGAAGGTCCTGATATTGAGAAAAAGGAATGGTAAGCTTGTGCCAGAGAAGCCCAGGAGTGTACTGTGCTCAAGAGTCCTGCCTAGTCCCGTGCTAAAAATGGCCATAACATCCTGATTTATCATTTTGTGAACACCGTTTTCTTTTCTGGTGAATACTATCCCACACTTCTTTGTAGGATAGTGGTAAGTATTGGCGATAGTTTTTTTGTTAGTATAGGCCCTTTTTATTTGACTAGACACTACTAGGACTGTATTATTATGCAATGGTCGTAGCTTGCTCCCACCTTAGATTTAGGTTTAGATTAGGTGTTTATCCCATCCATTTTACAGTTTAATAAACACCCTTGAAATGTGATCCCTTGTGTCTGTCTTACTTTGATACCATGCCTTCCTTACAACTTTTATTTGACCAGCAGTTTGGCTCTCACAGATGTTTTCTTCTTCCATCTATGAAGAATGTCCCACATTCAGAGCTTATCCACGTACTCCCTTTGTGCTCTGTGCTTATCCTTTAAAAATACCATCCTTAACTCGGGGCCACCCGTGACCCATCATCGGCTCTGCACACAGAGCTGTTTTTCTGCGTCTCCTGATTCTACAGCCTTGGCCTGTTTCTGAGGTAGTTTGGTTAAGCTCAACGTGAGCCAGTCATCCATTTTCCTACTTTGGCCGTCCTTGCCACTTTATATATTCCTCTACAACAAGTTCCTATACCTTTTCTTTCTATCTTGCATTACTGCGTATTTACAGTTGTTGGCCAGTAAGTTACATCATCTTCTTTAGGTCCATGATTTCTTAACTTTTTAGGTATATGTTACTCTTAGTGTTTCAGTTACATCGTTGCTTGTAAGTATTTGAACTGCATTTTAGCATAGGTTCATATATATTCGTTATGTCATCACATTGTCCTCATCAGATTTCACTTCAACGTCCATCCATAATATTCATTGATGCATTCCAACATCTTGGCAGGCGACATCCTTCCATGTAACATTCTTCCATGCAACATCCTTCCACACTTTCAGTGCGAGGGTACATTCTGTATGGCTGTCCGAGTGCATACCGTCTCTCATACACTCGATGCGGTATAGGAACAATGCAGTAGGTCCCAGGTATTGCTTTTCTTTGACTGTTCCAATATGACAGCGATGAGGGAGTGGAAGCTGGCAAGATAACATCTACTTGCTCCTCTACAAAGGCCTTACCAAATGGTGCCTTTCACAATGTAATCTTGTGATGTACGTTGTATATTAGGACACTGCTCAGGAGGTTTGGTAGATATTCTACTACATCAAACTCTCTACACTGGCTAGATGCTAGTAAACCAACAAATGTACCTTTTCCTTATTAAAGTTGCAGTAACTTGTGTCTCATGTATGGGCCTCCTTTAAAAGCTCCAAGCATCTTTGAATCCATTTTAATGTGTCCACCTGCATCTTTTGTACCACACGGTGTATCAATGGTGTTGGGGAAAAGCATAAGCAAATACCACTGACCATATGAGCCATGGTACATTGCCATTGACCCCTTTTTTTGGAATCTAAAGGCAAAGTTTAGGCTTTTTGCACTGGGGCTTTTGTCAAACATTTTACTTTGGTACCTCCTCTTCTTTAATATATTTTTCAGTGTGTTGTGTTTAACTCCCACGCGTGATACTGCAACATTTGTCTGCTGAGATTGTTGGTAGAGAATTCTCGGTTACAGGGACGTGCTGTGCCACTCCTGAAGCTCCTCCCTTTAATGCCAGATCTGTTGCCCATTTTGTAAGATTCTGTGTGTTTCTTTGCGAGTACAGTGTTGTGCTTTGGAGACCTTCCCAAATGGGGTCACTTGGGATAATTTAGACATTGAAAATGAGAGACTAGGGGCATAAAACAGGAGACATTTGTTGTTTGGAGGGAAAAAGGGCTGCACTGTGACCTTTTGGGTGTTATTTCATAGGAATGCGTGAAATCAGCAGCAAGCAGTACCTCCCATGCCAACGGCGCTGGCAATAAGGGCAAGAAAGAGGATGAGAGCTTAAAGAGGATCAACAAACAACAATGGCCTAATTTCTTGGCACAAAAGCTCATCCCTAATATTCATGAGCACCTTTCTCACCACTCAACATGCACAGAAGCCAAATTTGAGGTCACTGAGGGCATACCCGAGAGTTACATATTAGATGAGAATTGAAATGGTAACAACTGTTAACCAGAATCTTGGAGATGCATGGGGTGCTGGATATAGGCAGCTATCTGCTGGGGGCTCTGGGTCAATATAGGTTTTTTTGAGGAAGAGGAAAATGATACCGTGTTTACATTTCTCAGGAACCTTGCAGACGGGGGGTAGGGGGCAATAGAGGGAGGCATGGATGTATTAATTAATGAGTGCTGCGCGTGATTAATTGCTTACAGCGCTTTATGCTCTTCACACTGCAGGGCAGAAAATCAAGAAGATGGTTTAAGGTGCTTGATAATCTGGTCTACCTGTTCATCTAAAGTAGGGGAAATGGGCAACAGTGGGAGTACTGTGTTTAGCAGATCAATGACTAGGCCTCAAGATTAAGGAGGTTGAAAAAGATGGATGCAATTTTGGACTGAAAAAATATGGCTCACCACACCATTGTTGGGAATGTATAGCAATTCACAAGTCTGCTGAATAGTCATCTAGTCTACTGTATATACTGTACATACTAAGCCGGTCCAATAGCACAGCGAGTAGAGCGCTCGCTTTGACATCTGTGCAGAGCCTGCTGATGCAGGTACAAATCCCAGCAGGGTAAAACTCAGCCTTTCGTCTTTCCGAGGTCAATAATTGAGCACCACACACAGTGGGTAATAATAAGCAGCACTCAGATACCTGAGGGTTCATAGCGCTATATAAATGCTAAATTATTATTATTATTATTAAAGAGTTAGATAGTTAGATTGATAATTTTGCAGCCACATTGATCTGAAAATGCAAATAGGCCCCACAGAAGATCGCCAGATTGAATTGTTGTAGCTTCTATTATCTTCAGAACCTTTTTGTTAATAACATACCATTTAGCTAATATACAGCAACAGCATTTGTTTATTATTTATTTCTCCAACATATCACATGTGGATATGCAACAATGCTTGAAATTAAGATTGGATAAGCAGGAGCTAAAAGCAGCTCCTGGGTATCCAGCATTAACCGGTGACCAGGAGCTACCACTGGGGAAGAATTAGCTAGTTTATAGTGTTCCACAAATCTAACTTGCATATACAATGCAAACCTATAACTTGTTCATTATTTGAACATTTATGCTTTAAAGGTTGTATAGGTGTGTCCCAATATTTATCGATTTAACATAATTAAATTCACATAGGTGTGTTTGTTCTGCATCATTTGGCCTGGGGAGAAGAAAGCAGCTCCTGATAGCTTCTGTTATCAAGCTATCCAGGCTCTTCTTGGCTACAAGCAGGATCTAAATAGGTCCCAGCTCCCCTAAATTTCGAGCCCGGCAATATATTAGAAGACCAGTAGATCTTTGCTAGGGTTAGTAAACTATAATTAGTGTGTTGAGCTTATAACATCCCTGTAGCAGTCTCACTGAACATAGGAAAAATAAAATACTGCTTTATTATTCAATTATAGAATTGTCTCTCGGAAAGAGAATGCACATAGGCAAAACCAAACAGATTACAAAAACATTTCAGTCATGCAATTCTAGGAAATTAGCCCAAATGTCCTAGAACTCCTTGCTTTTCACTTTGAAACTGTTAGAGGGCCTTTCAATTGATGCCAGAGTACTCGTGTCTGAAAACCAGTCCTCAATCTTGTGTTTGGGATCTGAGCTCTTGAGAACAACTTACTTTAGCTATGACACTTTGGAACAACCATGTTTGCTGAGTTTTGGAAATGGGAGTGAGCACTTTAATGTAATTAAATAAAACTACATTGGCACTCCGCTTGAAGTCTATACCAAATGCCATTGCTAACCGTGATAATCTGCTTTCAAGGTCTTACCACTGAGTTTCCATGAGAGGACAACTCCAGAGCATGTTGGAGAGGCTGGCTACATCTCCAATAGTTGTCAAACTGAAGCAAGTGAAAAATAAATATTTTCTTAGGCGTCCGAAAAGTAATCTACTTAGTGAATGTGGCCAGCAGGCCAGTATGTGCTGGGTATTCTATGCACCCCATACAAAGGACAAAGCCAAGGATTCTAGTCCCTTCTCAATGGTGAAAGTATTCTGGCAGTGGAAGAGTTTGCACAAGTAAAAAAGCTGAAGTATGCTACAAAAAATGATTTCCCCTCTGAATGCACTATGTGTATGTACATATATAATAACACACTATAGCAAGAAAGAAAGGGGTATAAACGAGGGTGCAACATGAAAAACAAAAAGCATTGGAAAAAATGATACCAAAATATGTGCTGTCAATTAAAACTACCCTTCACATAAAGGGTATTGACACGAGGGTATCTATTACTACCCCTAGAAAATAATGTCATCAAAAATGAAAATAACCCAAGACTATCGTCAACAGGTGGATAGATCTTTGATAGATATATGGATTTATTAGAAACCCATACAAAAATGTCTGAAAACATGTTGTTTCTCACTGTACTGAAGCTTCAATTTCCATTGTGACATTCAGTTATTCTTTAATAAAAACAATATCCTTCCAAATTCTTTACCAGTACTGTCTTTCGCTCTTCTGTCAACCTGCAATCTTTCACATTCTACTTTCTGATTTATACTCATGGAACCCAATTAACATAACTCATACTCTTATTTGTCCATTAGATTCACACAACATTCTATAAACAATTTCAGTTTTCTTTCTAAAAGAAAAGAAAAAACTGAAATTGTTTATAGAATTACATAGAATGGCAATACATTTGTAAATAGATTAGATACAGATAGTTCTGTTTTCAGCTTTCCCCTGAAGAAATTCCTGGGAATTGTTTGATGAATGGAACGAAACATGTTGGGCGAGTCTGCATGAACAGAATAACGTTGTGTGAATGTAATGGACAGATGAGAGTATAAATTATATGTTAATTGGGTGCCATGAGTATAAATCAGAGAGTGGAATGTGAGAGATTGACTACAAGTTGACAGAAGACAGAAAGACAGTATTAGTAAAGAATATGGAAGGATATTGTTTTTTTTTTAATGAAAAACTGAATGTCATGTTGAAAACTGGAGCTCCAATAATGTACAGTGAGAAACAGAAAGTTTAGACATGTGTATGGTTTTCTAATTGTGATACATATATACACAAATACATATATGTATAAAAATATATCCACCTGCTGAAGGTATTCTTAGAGGTTTCTTTTCTCCGTTATTGACCAACTAAAACTAACTCCATGTCTCAGTTCTGATGACTTAAATGTGTGAGGCTTTTTGGTACTGGATCTAATGTCACCAATAAAAATCCAGTGATAAAAACATTTATTAATACTAATACTTATTACTAAGTCTAACAGTTTAAGCCAAGAACAATGATCAGCATTCATCAAGACTTAATGGCAGAAGAGGGGCTGGATCTGTCTGGTACGCTCTTCTTTGATAATGCAACCAATGTACCACTTCATTTCAGTGGTGCTGAGATATCCAGTAAAATGAAAAAACAGGAGAGGATTTGATTATAAATACAACCCCACACACTTGTGGCAGGGGGGGTAAAATGAAGTGATATTTATGGTGAACACTCACATAAGGAATCATACATTTAAATTCCCAAAATTGTGATTCAGCATGAAAACTCGAGTCAACTCATCCTTAATTGATTAAAATTGTGCTAGCAGAAGGAGAAACTCTTCCTGGAAGAGTATAATTAATCTTCCACAAACTGTATCAAGGAAAACGCACAACACAGAGATCAAAATACTCACTGGCCTAGGTGCAACTAGTGACCTAAATATGCCTAATCATGTCAAAAAATCTATTATGACACTAAACAGGCATGGGATTCCATATGTGTGTACTCAAAAGTGTGACGGCTCACACCTCTGACATGCTCTTGTCTGCAATGGATGAACAGAGTGGAGGGTTAGTCTGCCGAATCTCAGCATTGCGCATACAGCTGTGCGTAGCACTGGAAGCTCCAAGTTGGTAAAGCATGCAGTACCATGAGAGAACAACCAAGATGTTACTGTTCCAAAATGCTCCAGAATGTCCTCCGCCATATTTAAATGGGGGAGGACAAGATTCAATAGAGGTTACAATGCTTCAATGCAAAACAACCTCCACCATGTTGTAACACAGAACAACCCCGCCAAATTGGAATCAAGAACGGAATCAAGGCTACACTGTCTGAATGTAATCTAAAGCGTGCCATCACTAGGATCAATCCCTTAGCTTCAGTAGTGGCATTAAGCCTTACATAATCACTCCCATTATGATTAAACGTGAACCATGATGGGATCACTACTAGCTGATCTAAGGTGCTGCAACTCTCTGTGCTGGCAGGTGCATGGCACAGAGGTGCACACCAGGTATTGAACCCAGTGACCACAGCTCTTTGTTTTTAGGCAGTGTATCCATCACTGTTAAAAATAAAAGAGGTTATCAGTAGCACTGAGATTTGGACATAAATTACTGTCGATTCTAAATTATTAGGCTAATGTTTACATTGCCTAATAGTTTATGTTGCACAACATGTTCAACCCTAGTGCATTCATGTTTTTGTTACGTATACATAAATTATGTTCTGCAATCCTGGTCTTCACCTTTCTGCCTGTCATGCCTATGTATCCGAACAGGCATGAGCATGTGATAAAGCACACTTAGTGAATTAGTGAATGACCTTTGAACCATGTCATATGTAATTCTAGATATAATTCCTTGCAACTGTTAGTGAGGCCACATACCACGCATCCCCCAGATGGGCAATGATAAGTCGGACCTCTGGTTTACCACAGGGTCACTTGCACTTTATGGGTTTTTCTGGGCTAATTATGTGCACTAGTATGCCTCTGAGGTTCACCCTCTTTTGCTGGCAAACAGAGGTCCCTCGAGATTGAGGCTCATGGTATTCAAAAGATGCCAATGTTTTTTCACTGCCTATTATACTTTTTAAGCCACTGGGTAGTGAGTCAAAAACAAAGTCAGCTTGTTGGTCTGTATGTAGTGTGAGTACCTGTTTTCTCATGGTATGTTAGAGGTTATTTTCTGTGCTCTCTCAATGAACCCCTTTAGATAGCTACTAAAGCCCTGGGCTAGAACTCCTATTTTTAAGTCATTTTCAATAAGAAAGGAGAAGTTGCTCCAAAACCTCAATTGCCCCAATAGGTTTCCGTCAATGTCCAAGGATGATAACTCTTTAAAAGTAATGAAGAATCCTTATCTGTTGTTTGACTACCGTAGTTTGCCATTTTGCAACCGCCTTGACCTCTAAAACAAGAAGGTCAATTTGGTGGTAATTGTAGGTGTATGTATTTCCCAGGTAGCAGCTTTTCTCAATGATCCATGTGTATAAAGCCTTTAGAAAATCTTCTCGGGGGGCCTGGCTAAGCGCCGGGGAAAGATGGCCACTTAGAGGTGCAGCTCCGCCTCATTAAATATTTATAATGCATTAGATATTATTATTTTTCAAAACCTTACCTGGAATCCGGTGTAGCGCGCAATGCTATCACCTCGAGAAAGCTCGCCATGTTTTCTGCTTGGCTCTGACGCGAAGAACTGCTCCTTCAGCAGCGGGCCGCTCTCACAGGACAAACACAGAGCTCGTCGGAACACACACCGCCCCTTGTGTGGAGAGGTACGGTGTCACGCACTAAGTGAAGCGCCAGCTCAGGCCTGGAAAACGGGCTCCCCCACACCAGCTCGCCACCTACTGGACTAAAAAAAAAAAAGAAAAGTAAGAAGGAAATAAAGAACAATCATTTATACAGCACATCTAGAAAAACAGAAGAAAGAAGATCACTGACAAGCATTAAAGGTGAGAGGAAAGTGATAAGGGGCTGCAAAAAGGGAATGGTGATGTAAGCTATCAAGAACATGAGTAAATAGGAAGAGAAGAAAAAGGAAAGGGTGGAAAAACAATAAAGACATACGGCTGAATCTAAAGTTCTCTGCACTATATTTTGAATTCCTCTTGCATAATCACTCCTCTCCTTTAAATATTATAACAATTGCAACGTCTTGTTGCCAGAAATATTTTTCTACTGAATATACAAATTGGTCTATTAACACCCAACCTGCACACCTCCTCAGCGTTGCAGGCTTGCTTCTATCTTTATTATAGCCTGCTCTGGAAGTCTGTGTTTGGATCACTTGAGGATAGCACAAATTCCTACAGGATCTCTTAATTCTTTTAAGCCTCCGTAGTGTATGCCTTATTATTCACTGTTTTTCCATTTTGGTCTCTTTATCTAAGAGTAAAACATGATGAATAATATGGATGTAATAATTGTATATTACGTGACATTATAGAAAATATCTACAAAGAGTTAAACGCCTTAATAACACACAATCAGTCAACAATTGTTTAACTATGGCAACCAACAAAGTTAATCAAAAAAATGTTTCCTCTTCTAAAGATGCCTCCTCTCCTCTTCAACAAATCTTAAAAGACCTAAAAGTGATTCACCACCTCCACTAGGTATCTCAGATCCTGCTATTGAAGCCATTCTTGCAGAAATTAGAGCACTTTAACCCTTTATAGAAACCACAAACACTAAACTACAGCAATTAGATGAAAGGTGGATGGGAGTCAACAACAGAGTGGATGAGGTGGAGAAAAGAGTTGGCGATCTTGAAGACATATCCCCTAGGGTTGTGCAATTAGAAAAATCTATTAAACAACTCCAAAAACACAATGAAGATTTAGAAAATCGCAGTAGGCGCAATAACCTACGCATCTCAGGCTTACCAGAGGGAGCTGAAGGAACCGATCCAATTGTTTTCCTACAAAAATTCTTACCAGCCATCCTACAATTGCCCTTGGAAACTACATTTAACATACAACGGGCCCATAGAATTGGGCAACCTACAGTCTCTTCCACATCTCGTCCGATGTCTAGGACACTTATATTTTACCTTTTGGAGTACTCTCAACTACAACTTATTATCTCCACAGCAAAACAATGCAAATCTCTTATTTGGCATTCCAGCAAGTTATTTATTTTATAGGATGTGGCCAGAAGCGCGGCGCAAAGAAGAAATGTTTTTCTATCATTCCGTCCTGCTCTAAAATAACTAAATACCAGCTATGGTTTATTCCACCCATGCTCCTTTAGTGTAACACATGAAGGGCGCACAGCAGTTTTTGATGGTCCAGCAGATCTGAAGTCCTTCATACAATCCATTAAAAATCACGGTATGAATACCACCTCTCCTGCAATGGCCTCAACATCACCTACTACTTAAAACCCAGCCTTCACAACTCATATATCCTTTTTATTATTTACCTAATGCAATGATTATCCAGTTACATTAATTAAGTGGGGTGGGCGCTCTTTTGGTGTCCCTCTTCCACTGATGGTCGCTCTTTTCTCTTTTCCTTTTGGTGACCCAGTTGGCGTTACCTATCCCCTGTATATCTTTCTTCCCTGATCCTTCTCCTATGTCCTGTTTGATCTCTAAAACCACTTGTATCACATTGTCCGAGTCCCCTCAATGTTGGAACAGACCCCTTCCTCCCCTCCCTAACCCTCAATGTTCTATCCTCCTGTACAACTATTTGGGTATATATGATTTAAACCACATGACTAAGGAAATGTTTCTATTATTGTACTACACCTATAGCTTGCATGTCTATCAACTGGTTTCTGACTAAATGATCTTTAAGTGCATAACATGGAACATCAAGGGATGTAAAAATCCCATCAAAAGATGCAAAGTTATCTCATCTGAACAAATTTAAACCAACAGTGGCTTGCTTACAAGAAACTCATTTATCCCACAAAGAAACAATGAAAGTTAAGTCTCTCTGGGTTAAAGAAGTTATCTCCAGTCCTGCTATTTCCAAGAGAAATGGAGTTGCTATATTAATTAGCAAAAAACAACCCTTCAGAATTCTCACCCAAGATGCAGACATCAATGATAGATGGTGTAAAATAGTAGGCTGTAGTCGGATGTAGGTTTAGGAATTTTAAGATTTATTGCGGTGTTAACTTAAACAACAGCTCTCCTTGTGCACATCAAACAGTATTAGTTTCATGAGGTTTGGTTTCCGTGAAAGGGTTAATGCAGTCCAGAGTTCAAAAGAAGCTCCACTTGGCTTCTCGCATCTTTAAAAGGGAAAATAAAGTCAACTTAATTCTTTTTCTCCACGGACTGACTCACCCTCAGTTCAATGGGTTAAGAAAACAAAAAGACAAAAATTCACATGGAAGGCACAGTCCTTGATTAATGGTTGACGGCTGACGCTTCTCCTCAGCGAGTCCGCCTCTGATAGGGATCTCCCCTGTGCCTCTCACTGAGCCTTCTAGTACGCCCAGTCACAATCACCTTTCCATTCCTCTCTGGTCTCCGGCTCGGCTTGCAGCTGTAATCAGAAACACCTGGTGAGCTCTCTTTTGCTGCATTTAAGCCCCTCTCTGCTCCTCCCCTCCCTTCAGTCTCCAGCCAGTTTTCCCTCCCATTCCCCACACCTGCAGGGCGTTTTCTTTCCTCAGTCCACCCAGTTTCATGTACTGTTTGACCCCACCCTGTATGTCTCTGGGGCCACCGATCTACATGCGGGCTGACTGCATTATACCAGTGCCAATCTCTGGTACACCTATTTCCATGCTGTATGATTGGGTTGTACCTATGCCGTTTTCCCTTTTTAATTCTGTCTCTGCCCCCTCCTTGGTTTCGTTTCTCGTGGTGGTTTCTGGGACATGTAGTTTTCTTTTGATTTGCTGTGAAAACCTTTTGTTGGCTGGGTCTCATTACTAGAATAGGATCCTCCCTTGATTCTGTTGCCTCTTTCACAACCTCACATACTCCCCCCCGGGAACTAGGCCGTTTGGGTATGTTCAAGGCCCTGGACAAGTAATCAGCTACTAGCTGATATTTTCCGGGTTTATGTACTGTAACAAAATGATAGGGTTGAAGGGTTAAAAACCACCTAAGGACCCTATGGTTTAAGTCTTTCTGGGTGGCTAGCCATCGAAGAGGGGCATGATCTGTAAAGATGGTAAACTTTCGACCTAGTAAATAATAACGAAGAGATTCAACGGCCCATTTTATCGCTAAACATTCTTTTTCTAAGGTGGAGTATGGTATCCCGTGTGGGAGGAGTTTTCTACTGATGAAGGCTATTGGGCAGAGGTCTTGTTCTGATCCTTGGGATAGCACGGCACCTAGACCACATCCTGATGCATCAGCCTGTAAATAGAAGGCTTTTGAGAAATCTGGGCAGTGTAGAACCGGTTGGGTTGATATTAGTTGAATTAAGTGGTGAAAAGCTTGCACAGCTTCTGGCTTGATTTGAAGTGGCCGGTTGGTTTTTAAGGCGTCTGTCAGTGGTGCTGCTAGGGTAGAAAAATGCGGTATGAATCTTCTATAATACCCTACGAACCCTAGGAAGGCTCGGATCTCTTTCCGGGTTTCCGGTATTCGTAATTTTTTCAAAGCCTGTATTTTGTCCACCAACGGTGTGATTACTCCACCTCCTACAGAATAGCCCAGATACTTGGTAGTTTTGGCTGCCAGCTTGGTTTTCTTGGGGTTGATATGCAGTCCTGCCTCTTGTAAGGACGTAATAACTTTGATTAGATGTTCTAAATGTTCCTTCCAGGTTTTACTAAAAATCACTATGTCATCCAAATAGGCAGCTGCGTATAGTTCATGAGGTTTTAGTACCTTATCCATTAAGGCCTGAAAAGTGGCAGGAGCCCCGTGCAACCCAAATGGTAACACTGCAAACTGAAATAGACCTTGAGGTGTTGCAAAGGCTGTTTTCTCCTGATCCGCTGGGTTGAGCGGTATCTGCCAATATCCTTTGGTTAGGTCCAATGTACTCAAAAAGGATGCAGCCCCCAGTTTCTCTATTAGCTCATCTATTCGGGGCATAGGGTAGGCTTCATATCTGGAAATGGCGTTTAGTTGCCTAAAGTCCATACAGAATCGGGTGTACCATCTGGTTTGGGTACTAGTACCACCGGTGAACACCATGCGCTCTTGGAGGGAATAATGGTACCTCGTTTAAGCATGCTCTCTATTTCTTGTGCTATTTCCCCTCTTTTTGTTTCAGGGATTCTATAGGGTCGGAGGCGTATAATCTTGCCTGCCTCGGTTGGGATTGAGTGAGTAACCATATGAGTCCTTCCAGGTAGACTCGAGAATGTCTTTGCTACAGGGCCCAGGGTGTCAAATAATTCAATTCTTTGGGTGTCGCTTAATTGTTCCCCCAAGCCCACATCTCGTAGGTTACCAGCCGAATGTGTAACCATTTGTTCCGGGACCGACATCTCTACTAGAGACGTACACAATATTGCTGAGTCTCTTTCTTTCCACAACTTGAGTAAATTAATGTGATAGTTCTGATGTTTGTTTTGTCTATCTGGTTGCTCCACCTCATAATTAACTGGACCCAACACCTTTGTTATACTATATGGGCCTTTCCATTGGGCGAGCATTTTGTTCGTGTGAGTGGGTAATAACACCAGCACTTTGTCTCCTATTTTAAGCGTCCTAGGTCTGCTTCCTTTGTCGTAATACTTCTCTTGCGTTTCTTGAGCTCGCCCCAGGTTTTCCTGAGCATATTCTCTGAGTTTTCCCAGGTGATCCCTTAGTTCATTCACATATTCCGCTAGGGTTGTTTCTTCCTGCTGTTCCCAAGTGTCCTTTAGTAATCCCAAGATAGATTTTGGCTGTCTCCCAAATAATAATTCAAATGGGGAATACCCTGTTGAGGATTGAGGTGTATCACGTAAAACCATCAATACCCATGGCAGTACTTTCTCCCACCCCAGACCAGTGGGGCTGGTTGCTCTTTTTATCATTTGTTTGATGGTTTTGTTATATCTTTCCACCAGCCCATCAGTCTGTGGATGGTACACCGAGGTCCTTAAATGGTTGATGCCAAGGGTCTTGCATACTTCTTTCATAACGTTTGACATAAAATTACGTCCTTGGTCTGTTACAATCTCCAGGGGAATCCCCACTCTAGCGAAATAGGGTAAATGTACATCACATACTTGTTTGGCAGACATTCCTTTTAATGGAAATGCTTCTGGATATCTAGTGGCATAGTCCACTACCACTAGTATGAACCGGTATCCTCGGCTGGTAGGCTCCATTGGACCCACAATGTCTAGCCCTATCCTCTGAAATGGCTCTTTGATCAATGGCATTCTTTGTAAAGGTGCTCGTGCTGGAATATGGGGGCTTGCTTTCTGACATATATCACACTCTTGGCAATATTTGGTTATCTCAGCGTAAACTCCGGGCCAATAGAAAATTTGCAACACCCTTTTTATGGTCTTGTTCTCAGCTAGATGTCCCCCTGTGGTGTGGTCATGTGCCAGCTGAATCAGCCCTTTCCTGTAGGACTGGGGAACCAACAATTGCTCCTTCATTATGTTATCAGATCCTTGGGTTACTTGATAGATTAACCCCTGTTTCTCTTTAAAGTAGGTTGGACCCCACTAGTGTCTAGAGCTTGTTCCCTGGCCCTTTTTAATGTTTCATCCAGCCCTGTTTCTGTTCAAAATGAAGGCATATGGTCCCCCACCTTCCAGTCTATAATGGAAATGTCTTTATACGCTTCCTGATTCACTCGGTTTCTCCTTTTCTGGGCCTTAGATAATTTTTCCCGACTACATGCCCCCAATAGTTCTGTTTTTGAAAACGGGGCTTCTCTCAACCATCTATCGAATTCAGGTAGATCTGTTCCTATTAGCACCGGAGCGGGCAAGGTAGGAATAATGGCGGCTTTGATTGGCATCTCCTGCCCCTGTATTCCCAACACAATGTCTTTAGATGGATACCCTTTTACATCCCCATGCACGCACTTTATGTCAATGGTTCTCACCTGTTCGCTATCTTGCTCGCTCACATGGGGCTGTATGGCCGTCTGTCGGCTTCCGCTGTCCATCATTGCTTGACGGGGATGTCCATCGACTGTGACCTCTATCACGTAAGGCAGTCGTTTCCTTCGGTATTCCTGCGCTTGTATGGATCCGATTTCCATTGGTTCAATTTTTGGTTTTTTGGAACAGAAACGCGCAATATGCCCCCACTCTCCACACTCAAAACATTGGGGTGCCTGTCCTTTGTTTAAGCCAGCCCCATTAGTGGGTCGGGTTTCGGCCTTGTTCCTGGGTTCGGTTCCTGGTCCTTTATAGGTTCCGATACGTACTTGGGAAGCTTCCACACTTGGTCTCAATTGGGTGGCTGGGAAAGGTCGGGTGCTCCCTGCCTTCTGATATGCTGTCGCCACGTCTATTGCCTCGGCCAGTGATAGATGGTGATGTTGCCTCACCCACCTCTGAATTGGTCCTGGTAAGGCATCAATGAACTGTTCCATCATTACTTTATCCTTAATCTGTCCTATTGTGGCTGTGCCTGTTTGCAGCCATTTTTCCGTCAAATCCTGTACTCTGTAGAACAATTGTCTTGGACTTTTACCTGGTTTCAATCGGGTTTCTCGAAACTTGAGCCTGTAGGATTCTTCTTCCATGCCGAGTCTTTCCAAAACAGTTTTTTTAATCTCGGTATAAGGAGTGTCTCCGGTGGGGTTAGCCGCTTGGTATGCCCCCTGCATTACCCCTGTGAGCAAGGGAGCCAGATAGAAAGCCCATCTGTCCTGTGGCCATTGGGCTGCTCTAGCTATTCTCTCAAAATTTACGAAGAAAAAACTGTGGTCTTCTCCTACTTGGTATTTTTGTAATACCGTAGGCGGTATTACTGGATGCGTCCGGTTCGTGGCCACTGCTTCTCCCAGTATTCTTAAAGCTTCCCGTCCTTGCTCTTGGGCAGCACTTTGCACTTGTATGGCCTGTTGGAGGGCTTGTCTGTCCGCCTGCGCCTGGTGACTTTGCACTTGTAAAAGTTGCTGCAGCTGCTGTTGCCCTTCTGCGAGTGCCTTTACCACAGCTTCCATGTCTTCTGCTTGGGCGTTCTCTTGAATCCCACCGCTGCCACCACTGTAAAATAGTAGGCTGTAGTCGGATGTAGGTTTAGCAATTTTAAGATTTATTGCGGTGTTAACTTAAACAACAGCTCTCCTTGTGCACATCAAACAGTATTAGTTTCATGAGGTTTGGTTTCCGTGAAAGGGTTAATGCAGTCCAGAGTTCAAAAGAAGCTCCACTTGGCTTCTCGCATCTTTAAAAGGGAAAATAAAGTCAACTTAATTCTTCTTCTCCACGGACTGACTCACCCTCAGTTCAATGGGTTAAGAAAACAAAAAGACAAAAATCCACATGGAAGGCACAGTCCTTGATTAATGGTTGACGGCTGGCGCTTCTCCTCAGCGAGTCCGCCTCTGATAGGGATCTCCCCTGTGCCTCTCACTGAGCCTTCTAGTACGCCCAGTCACAATCACCTTTCCATTCCTCTCTGGTCTCCGACTCGGCTTGCAGCTGTAATCAGAAACACCTGGTGAGCTCTCTGTTGCTGCATTTAAGCCCCTCTCTGCTTCTCCCCTCCCTTCAGTCTCCAGCCAGTTTTCCCTCCCATTCCCCACACCTGCAGGGCGTTTTCTTTCCTCAGTCCACCCAGTTTCATGCACTGTTTGACCCCACCCTGTATGTCTCTGGGGCCACCGATCTACATGCGGGCTGACTGCATTATACCAGTGCCAATCTCTGGTACACCTATTTCCATGCTGTATGATTGGGTTGTACCTATGCCGTTTTCCCTTTTTAATTCTGTCTCTGCCCCCTCCTTGGTTTCGTTTCTCGTGGTGGTTTCTGGGACATGTAGTTTTCTTTTGATTTGCTGTGAAAACCTTTTGTTGGCTGGGTCTCATTACTAGAATAGGATCCTCCCTTGATTCTGTTGCCTCTTTCACAACCTCACAGATGGGTTTGGGTAAAACCTTTAATTGATTGCACACAAGTATCAATTTTAAACATCTATGGGCCCACACTACCAGATCCCCCCTTTTGGATTGCTATAAAACAAATGATACTTAAAAATAACTTTACCAATTTGATAATGTGCGGAGATGTTAACCAGGTCCTAGATCCTTTTTTGGACCGTAAATCCAGCTGCATGTTTAAACCCAATAAAACGCATAAATCCTTTGTTAAGTGCCTAGCAGAGACTGGATTAATTGACACATGGAGGTCATCTCATCCCACACAATTGGATTATACCTTCCATTCCCCTCCACACAATACATTATCATGCCTTGACTATATATTTGCAACTAAAACCCTCTCCGGTTCCATTATTGATTCTAAAATCTCTAATATTATATCAGACCACACACCGGTTATCACATCTTTTCGCCTTACAGAAGTGAACAAAGTTGCTACCAGATGGAAACTTAATTTCCTTTTAAACGATTCACAGTTTATTCAATCCGTTCAAGCCTTCATTCAGCAATATTTCAATAACAATCAAGATTGTGATACTGCTGTGGTTAACAATTGGGATGCATTCAAAGCAGCATTGGAGGTCACATAATGGCCCTTTCAGGTATGAATAAAAAACTCAGGAAAAAACAAACACCTAGATGACCTTTATTCTGAACTTACCCTGGCAGACCAACGCTACTATGTTGACACCAATTCAACAAACTTACGACAAGTAATTAAAATACGCTTTGAAATCAACAAAGAAATCACAGAGCTTGCAGCAGGAACCATACTTAAATACAAAACAAAGATATATCAAACGTCTAATAAAGCGGGCAAAATGCTTGCTTCTTATTTAAAAACCAAAAAAGAAAAAACGCAGATCTCTCACATCAAAGACACTCAAGGTATATCTCATCACCGTTCTAATGAAATACTTGAATGCTTTAGAACATTTTATGCTGATCGCTATACTCCAGAATGCTCTATTCCCAAAGTAATATTGATTCCTTTCTGAACAATATTAGTCGCACCTCATACACAAGATTGGACTTGTCTCATCTTGAAAATGATATTACCTCCTCAGAAATCACTAAAGCTATTCACAGCCTTGGTAAAGGCAAGGCTCCTGGTCCCGATGGACTATCCACCGAATTCTTTATCAATTTATCTCAGGAATTAACCCCAAGACTTAAAACAATTTTTTCATACTTTATATCACAAAAACCTTCCTCGGGTTCCTTCTCAGAAGCTTTACTTATCTTCCCCAAACCTGATAAAGACTCCACCCTACCCAGTAATTATCGACACATTTCCCTTATCAACATAGAAAGCAACATTTTTGCTAAGATACTAGCCAACAGAATTGAATCCTCACTCCCAAATCTGGTCAAAGCTGATCAAACTGGTAATGTAGGACTTAACATATCTTCTAATGCCAGACTTCTACTTAATGCCATTAACCTAGAAGCCAAAGATAAAAAAGACAATCAAGGATACGCTGCCATTGCATTAGACGCAGAGAAAGCTTTTGATCGAGTAGATTGGAATTTTATGTTCCAAATCCTACGCTGGGACGGTTGTGGTGAAATATGCATCTCACTAGTTAAACTCCTTTATTCAGCCCCCAAATCCGCTATCTACCTAAATGGTCAAACATCCTCATTCTTTCCCTTGCTTATTGGCACGTGGCAGGGCTGCCCCTTTTCACCATTACTATATATCCTCTCACTTGAACCGCTACTTGAACTAATAAGCTCAAATAAGAATATCCCGGGAATTCAAGTAGGTACCTCAATCACTAAAGTAGCTGAATACGTTGACAACATTCTTATCTTAATCAAAAATCCCAAACTTCATATTCCCAACCTCCTAGAAGCTCTATCTCAGTTTGGTCATGTATCACAAAATCAAAAATTATGCCCTTAAATCCATACTGTCTCAAGCATGACATTGATACTTTTGGTCTCAAATGGTGCAGTGGTTCCATCAAATATTTAGGACTTCGTTTTGCCCCCACAATCCAAGAAACCATCAAGCTCAACACTAAAACATTACTGGATACTCTTAAGGACCTTACATCCAAATGGTCTCCCCTTTACCTTTCCTGGTGGGGACGTTTAGATACAATTAAAATGATGCTAACTCCCATAGTTCTATATTATCTTCAGCTTCTCTCCGTTCCATTATCCCTCTCCTTTTTCAAATCCATTTATTCAATACTTCTAAATTTTCTTTGGGGAGTAGGAAAAAGTAAAAGAATTGCACTAACTAAACTTAAAGCACCCTATGAAATGGGAGGAGTGAGATTCCCTGACTTTAAGCTGTACCACTCTGCATTTCTAATAAAACAGTCTCGCCATTGGTACACAGACCCTTAATTTGTTGACACCCCGACATGGTGTACATTAGAAGGACATACAGTTCATCCACACAACATTACTGATTATATATACATTTTTAAACATACCTCAAAAAACATCTTGGAACCTATTAAAGCATCCGTCTTAGCCCTACAAACTTATCTCTTTCCCTATACTAAAACGTCTAATATGTATCTTTCCCTGTTACTATGGCATAACAAGAATATAGTAATAAACAAAAAGATCCTCAATCACAAAGCATGGATTAAAAAAGGAATCAGATTCATCCAACACATTATAGACGGTCATTCTATTCTCCCCTTTCAGCAATTCCTTACCATATTTACCATGCCCAAGACAGATTTCCAGTTTTACAATAAATTAATCAACTCCTGTCTTGATGCACTCGGTCACTTTTTTTATGAAACTCTTACTCCAGATGCCCTCAGACTATTGCAGCTCACCATGACTGGCGAAGTTAGAGCCTCAAAAATATATAAGTTGCTCACCTCAACATTCAATGTTTGCCCAATTCGTCTGAAATGGGAACATGACTTGGGTTGTGTGTTTGAAGATCACATATGGCTCTGCCTGTTTTCTAAAAATTAAACAATTATCGGTGTCCACAAATATTACACAACCCTATTACTTCTTCATTCATAGAGCATTCATTACTGCAGCTAAATTAGCTAAAGCTAACCCGAATTATGATGCTAAATGTTGGTCATGTGGACTTTCTCCCGCCACATATATGCATATGTTCTTTGAGTGTTCATATATTGCCACATTTTGGTATAATATCTGGAAGCTTATTAAGAGTATCTTCTATGTAGATGTTTCGTTCTCTTCTGTGAATATATTTATAGGAAGCTTGGCTATTACAACATACATTCCACCTGACTCAGCCAGATTATACGATTTATTTATTTGCATAGCCTTAAAAAGTATCACAGCTAACTGGAAAGACTTCAGCTTGCTCTCTACTAAAGTATGGTGGAATGCTATTTGTCACACTCATAAATTAGAAATGTGCATGGCTAACAATCAAAGAACAATTCCTAAATACAATGCTAAATGGTACTATTTTTCCTGTTATCTTAACTGTTTCAATGCAACTGCTCATGGCTCATGAACATACTGCCTCACAGATACTGCATTAACCTGATGATTATACGTGTATTCAAATGCATGTTATATATTATTACTGAAATGAATAGATCAGGTTTATGAGTGAACTATTATACCCATTCTCCCCCCTCATCAATCTCCCACCTGTTTCCTGTATGTCTCCTGTATGTCTCCTAGTACGTCTCCCCATATTTATATTCTTATCTCCATATTAGTTACTCTTTGCAGACTTGTTTTACAACTCTCCATGTTCTATTAGTACTATATATAACTGCTAGTCTACTCTTGTTTAAATTGATTCAATTAGTTAAATCTGACCAATGAATGCCTTGATTAGAAATCATAATCTAGTTTGTTAAGATCATTTACTCTGTTCATTCTTTATTGTTACCTGATTCACTCTAAGTCTGTAACTTGCTAACACATGTATAATTAATTTCATTATCTTGAACAATAAAAACCATTAAAATAAAAAAAATCTTCTCTACCTTTCCAAACCACTATCACATCATAGATGTGCCTTTTCCATAAGTTAAGTTGATCAAGAAGTGGGTATGTGTCCTTGAGGATAGAGGAAAATTACCTACCTAGTCCATAGCCCCCTTTCAAGAAAACCTCACTAGGTCTTCTCCTTCTCAGACAGATTGTAATATGTCATGTGGGAGGATTCGTATTTGTTGTTGCTGAGCTTTTCTATCCAACTCCTCCTGATGTCGCAGATCTGCCTGAATCTGGGCGCTCAATCAGGACTTCCAGAGGTTTTATACTCATTTTGGTAGGTAGTGTATCCGTTACCTCTGTGGTCTCCTCTTTGCTCTCAGAGTCGAAGTCACTAGATGTTTCAGAAGGTGTGTTCTTCTGAGGGCTGGGGTCACTATAAAGGGGAATTTGTGTATTTTGGTTTTGGACCAGGTCTGACGCTTGATACTGGGACCGGTCCTCACCATCAAAGGGCATATCTACAAGCTTGCCCTGGACGTCCGGGCAGGCATTTGTGGTTGTGAGCCACCCATGGTGATGTGGCACAACATCATTTCCCATCTGGCAAAAAACTTTACCAGTGATGTCAACCGCCACCGAGGGGCCGTGGTTGGATGCATCCTAACCCTCATGGACCAACATGAGTGCTTCTTCCTTGTCGTCAGGTAAGAAATCAAGGCTTGTATTGGGACAAAATTAGGGCGTTTGAGGACTTGATGTAGATATGATTAGTTTGCCGGAGGTATCCAATTGTCTCAGTTCCTTGTCCGGAGGCCCAGCACACTGAGACGAAGCGTTGGCTGGTATATTTCGGGCTGCAGCAGACACTACAGAATCACAACTGTATTTGGGTACAACAACATTTTAGGGCAGTGTCATGTTCCTGAAATTTCTTTTTGAACAGGTCCTTTTTTGATGGATCAGTGAACAGTCTTTTGATCGTAAGCAAACTTTCCTCCCAGATGTCATCTAGGATAGGAATAGACACCACTGTCTTCTGAGCCTGTTCCCTGTGTTTATTGATCTATTTTACGTATTTATTGTTTGCTTGTTAAGCGCTTATACAGCAAGTAAATTCTGTTTCAAATCACCCACAGGGCAACAGGGAGGGGACATGGGGATGAGAAACATTAAAACACAAACAATATTAAATACAGTGGGGTATGGGGGGCGGACCTACTATGCCATGTGAGTGTTCAGATAGTGCAAGTGCAGAAGGGAGGAGGAATGGGGGTAGGTTTTGGCATGCTCATGGGTGAGCAACAGGTGAAGTGAAATGTCAGGTAAGTGAGACCCTCCAGGATGGAGGGTGTGCCAAGGTAAGTGCTGAGGATAGACAGAAGCAGGGGGCAATTTGGTGTGGGAGGCCAGAGCCCCAAGGATGCATAAGGGCTCTGGACACCAAACAAGCAACTGAGAGATTGGCGGAAGAGGTAAAGAGGAAAGTCTTGAGGAGTTTCTGAAATTTAAGAAAGTCCTGCTCAAGACAAAGAGTGAGAGGGAAGCTATTCCAAAGAAGAGAGCCAGCTGAGGAAAGCGAACGACCTCCTGCTCTCTGTTTAGCTAAACGGTTTACACACAACAAGTTGGTGCCAGAGGAGTGCAGAGGTCTAGAGGGGGAATATTTAGTCAGGGAGATGTGCAGATAGTGTGGTCCCCGGCCCCAGAAAGCCTTGTGGATGATACAGAGAGATTTAAATTTAATCCGTAAAGCAAGCGGGAGCCAGTGAAGACTTTTTAGGGCAGGAGAGATGCGGTCCCTAGGCCTGAGGCTGAGGCCAAGGCCCAGGATAAGTCTTGCTGCCCTATTGTGCATTAGCTGGAGGGGTCACAGAGTAGAAGAATGTAGATTCAGGAGGAGGCTATTGCAATAGTAAAGCCTAGAGAGAACCAGGGCTCAGGAGCTTCTGGGGGAAGGTGAGAAAAGGTAGAATTCCTTTGAGAAGGAAGAGCCGAAAGTGAGACTTCTTGGCAATGTCCTCGGTGTGAGGGAGGAAGGAGAGAGGCGAATCGAAGATGACTCCAAGGTTTCTGGCTTCAGAAGAAGGAGCAGGGGGAGAGCCCATGGAGGAAGGCCGGAGTGAAGGGAATAAGTCAGGAGCAGGGGTCCCAATGAGAAGGATCTCTGTTTTGCTGGCATTGAGGCAGAGATCATTGCAAGTGCACCAGGCCTGGATGGCAGATAAGCAGTGAGAGATGAGGGAAGGTGCAAGAGGGTCAACAGGAAGTTTGAAGAAGAGTTGTGTGTCATCTGCGTAACACTGGAAGCCAGCTGAGTAAGGTAGATGTTAAAGAGTCAAGGCGAGAGGAGAGAGCCCTGGGGACACCATTGGCGGTGGAGGAAGTAGAGGAGGAGAAGGTGCCCAGGATCACTTGGGAGGAGTGGTCATTTAGGAAGGAGGTCAGCCAGTCCAGTGCCCGCTCCGAGATACCACGGTTGATGTGGAGCCTTTGTATGAGGATGGAGTGGTTGAACATGTCAAAGGCAGAGGAGAGCTCAAGAAGGATGAGGACAGCTTGAGAGTAAAGAGTGATTTGTAGCGTTTGGGGTTCTTAATATATGTAGGGACCAGACTGGAGGCAGATATATATATATATATAAAAGGAAGTTAGCTTTATTGAGTTACAGGGAAGTTATGGAAAGAGAGTAGGAGCACAAGGTAGAAACATCTTTATCCATCTCTCTCCCATCCTGTGTCCTAACTGTCTCCACTAGAACCTTGATGTAGTAAAGGTTCCAGTTACCAGGCAACATTTCACTGCTTGCATCTGTGCACCAATACAAGCAGCATACTACACATCCCCTTTCTTTATAACAAACACACACTCCAACAACAAGCACTGAACAGGAACTCACATCAAACCACCAAACAAACATTCATCACACTCACCGTAACAAACCACTTTCTCAACCCTCTCAGCGTACATCTACATTTGCGTAACTAACGTTCCCCAACCATCATAAATATCACAAACCAACCATATATCCAGAACTGCCACCACTGGATCTCATAACTGCCACTTACGAGCACAAACCACATACTAACCACATTCCATCACCTTAATGGCTCATACAGCACGGCTTCCACTCCTTCCACTCCACCTGCCACACAGAGTCTCGGGTCTGCCACATCCGCAGCACTAACGCGCAATTACACGCAACCAACCAAATACACAAACTAACATTCTTTAACCTTAGCAATACACCAACATACCATACAACACCACCTCTCATTCTCACAACAAAGAACCTGCAAATTGCATTCACACCCACATACCCAACTTGCCCAAGAAACATGAAAAAGTAGGAAAATAAAGAAAAGATACGAACTAAACAAAGATCACACAAAACAGCGTAACTGCATAGGCACAGTACGTGAAAAGAACACTTGTACAGGAAGTTGGCCATACAACCCATCAAGTGTACAGATCTTGCAGACAACAAATACATCCGGAAAATATATGCGCAAAAATTCATATAATTTAATTTCACTTTCAAAAGTGTGGATCCATTTCATCTTATCACCAGACACACCACATGCGCTGGACACTTACAAATTGCTACTAGCATGGCTCAGAGCCATTGCCCATACATACTCATCATACTCTCAAAGAGCTTATCATTAGGGCCTATTACACCCAAATCCACTCATACCAGAGGCGCAACCTCTTTTACTACAACTGCATATGCCATTCACTAAACTCACATCACTCATATTGATATACCAAAATGTACTGTGGAGACTCATACACTCCAAATAATCAGAGGCTTGCACTTCACGTAGCTTAATGCCCCACCTATTACATGCATTTAAACATTGACCAACCAGAGGCGTTGCTGGGGGGGGGGGGCTATAGCCCCTGATCTTTTGGTTGTAGCCCCGGATAGAATCTCAGGAGTTACAAGCAAAAGGCTAGCTAGCCCCCAGTCCCGACAGTTCTGACATCAGCGTAGCCCCGGGTCTTTTCCAGGCCTAGCAACACCCCTGTTACCATCCAAAACTTAAATATACAAATAGTGCAATGCATTTCCTTTCCTAAATATCTCATGGAAAACGTTCACTAAAAGTCCATATGAATACCGATAAGTCCATAGGCTCACCCTGAAAATCCTCAAATTTGTTAAATATACACATCTGTAAAACATTTTTCCACAAACAAAACAAAACATACTATAATGTTAGCACGAAACGTTTTCTACTTTACCATATTGTGCAGTTTTTCAAGTGTATATATACAGTACTATGTTGCTGTGAGTACTTGACATTTCGTCTGTGCCTTTAAACCTTTACATATAAAGAGAAAGTAATACCCCCTTTTTATTTTATTTTTATTTTTTTTACCATCAACAAATACGAGCAGAATTTCAGGTGTCCAGTACCTCTTGTTTTCAATCATGGTAAAAATAAACACATTTATTTTTAGAACACTTCTTATTGCTGCAAGGCACCGTTCGCATAACCAGTACATTGTACTGATTAACTGAAAAGACTGTTCACTCAAACATTGCTGCTGTGTATGAGATAACTTTCACCAAACAATAAAAACAACCGTAATCACGTGCGTTTAAATACTAGTTTAGTAAATAAAACATATCTTCTCTGTAAGAGTCCATGAATTGCACGTGGAACAGTGCTGCAGATAACCCAAAAGGAAAACGGAAATGTTTTCTTTCAACCACTGAATTAGTGCCATCTCCATGCAACATTACTGTTAGCTGCCTGCAGAACCACAAGGAAAACAGTACCTTTTTTTTCCGTTCCTTTTCTATGAAACAAACGCTGTGGCAGCAACTCTCTTCATATTCTTACGGCAGCATACTACTATAAAAACAGTACCTCTTTGTACATCCGTTAGAAGAATAATAAACATCCCTCTGGTGCTGCATTGAACGAATTAACAAACATCCCATGCTGTTCACGGTGAAGAACAAACAGAATAAACACTTATGTGGATGCTGCTCCATACATTTCATTTTCTTGTTGCATGAGCGCTTACAGAATAAACATTTCCCTGGCAGCAGAATGGTGGAAACTCCACACGTTCCTTCCCATAACAGACCAAAACCCTTCCGTGTGCATCATCACGCTGGCCACCGTTCATAGGCCACTCATCTAATGTTTCTTTTTCGTTTATGTGCATATTGAAAGGAACGCAGCAACAGCAATGGAATGTTTAGGCACACCAGTTCCACACCTTCCAAGCTTCGACATACTCCCTCGCATTCGGAGCCACGTCATCATTAAGAAAGATCAGGCCACACAGATCTCCTGTCAGCCAACCGTATTAACGGCAACAGAGCTAGTAGCTGTACTATTGCAGTCAAATTTCAGTCCGTTTTCAGCAGTCTTCTCACACGCCGCCCACACAGCATCCAAGGCAGCACTTTATTAACGCATGGTCTCGCATTATTTCTCCTGACTTCATCTGTACTTTTAAAGTATCTTGAGGGGCTGCACTATATTACAGGCTGCCAGCACGATAATCTCTCTTCAGCCTTCTCATTATTTTTACAGTACTTTTTACAGTACTTTAAGCAGTTTTTCTTTCTGCACTGCACTTTCTGGCAGATTAATTTCATTTTTTTTACCACATTTTACAGTACTCTGCTGTTCTTCATTTCACTGTAAACTGGTAGCAGGAAAAAACTTGCTGCATTTTCTTGGCTGCCATTCATCATAGCAGAAATGCACACCATATTTTACAGTACCTTAAACAGCTTCTTTCTGTACTGCACTGCACTTGCTGCCCCCTTAATTTTGCTTCATGACTTTCCTTTCCTCTTCACATCTGCTCTTTTCAGTCATTCTTTCACAACATTTACAGTACCTTATTTTCCTTGTGAAAGGAAGGGAAGGTAGGCATTTTCAGCTCACCACTTCTTTGGCTGCCTGCAAGGGAGAATGTGTCTTCCCATCCCCAACAGGACTTATGCCACATCGATTTCAAGGGCATCATTTCCACATCTGGCCTCACCAGCTTCATTTCTGTGGGCACTTTTCATCATTTTTGCATCACCACAGGGCGCCATCACATCACTGGACTGCCAACTGCCATCACTGGTCCTCTTCTAAAAGCATCCTTGTCTCCATTGTAGCATTTGGGGTTGTTAATATATGTAGGGACCAGACTGGAGGCAGATATATATATAAAAGGAAGTTAGCTTTATTGAGTTACAGGGAAGTTATGGAAAGAGGGAAGGAGCACAAGGTAGAAACCTCTTTATCCATCTCTCTCCCATCCTGTGTCCTAACTGTCTCCACTAGAACCTTGATGTAGTAAAGGTGCCAGTCGCCAGGCAACATTCCACTGCTTGCATGTGTGCACCAATACAAGCAGCATACTACATGATTGCTTATGTCTCTAAAGAGACCCAAGCACAGTAGGCCATTGACATGCAGACGCAGTCAACAAAGCCATGCAGAGGTCTGTGCCAGAAGCGGTGTGGTCGTCGACGAGATGGTCGTCATCAGATTTCTGGCATTAAAGTTGTCGGACCGTGGATGACATGGGCTTGACAGGTTTATCCATTGTCGACAAAGAAGGCATTGATGGGGTCATCATTTGTTTGGGTTCAGTGGACGAATGCAGCGTGGACAAATGACATGCCATGGACAATGGTGCCACAGATTTAGATGGCCCCATCAATGGCGTCTTTGAGGTCGTAGACAAAGCTGGCTGTGTAATGAGAATGTTTGGGGTAGGGCTGCCTTATCCATGGCAGAAAGAGTATGGGTGGTAGCTCCACTCCTCACACGTTTCCCACAGGAGGCCTCCTCATGGGATCTCGACCTCTTAAAAGAGTGAGCACACTCTTGGGGCATGCTGTAGCTAAATGAAACATGGCTCCTCACTGATGCTGAGTCTGAGGCCACAGTTCCCTCATCCAGCCAGGCCACCAGTCTTCTACGACAGTCTTTCAAAGTTTTATTTGAAAAAGATGGGAAATGAAAAAGGAGTTGACATGTCTAGGTACATACAATGCAGATACTCCTCTTGTTGATCCTCAATGTAGATTTATTTAAGGTGGCAGGTGCAACATGACTTAAAAATACTTTTCTTGGGCACGGGCAAAGGTGCCTCCACATAGCTGGACCACCTTGGGTGATCTCATTGTACACCAACAACACTTTGCCATATATCCGAGACCCAGAGATAAACCTTGGCACCATGATGCATGAGGTGCATCATTTTCACGATACTCAGGATACAGGGTCAAAAGGACCAAATCAGAACTTCTCTTGTTAACTAATACCTAGCCTCTCCCTGATTGGATGGGGTTTAGGTGGGTTAACTCACACTTCAAGTACCTAGGTGTCAGTGTTTCCAGAACAAGGACGTCTCTCTAGGCAGACAATTATGCAGAGTACCTACCTAACCTTACTGCTACACTGAAGGTATGGGCCCTGGATCCCAATTTCGATGTATGGCCACCTCTCTTTACTGAAAATGGTGGTACTCCCCAAACTATTGTATTTCTTCACCAGCCTACCCATTTGGCTCGGCAGGGCATTTTTTAAGACACTGCTGGTAATCAAGTTTTTATGGGGAGTGGCCAGGATGAGTTGGGAAAAACCTGCGGATCCCTATGAACATGTAGGGCTGGCAGTGCCAGATTCTGAACTGTACTTTCTGGTGGCCAGACAAAATTAGCAAAGTACTGGTATTCTCCTTCCAAGGCAGTGCTACACTTGGCGCTGGAAACATATGGAGCAGTGCCTAATAACCTGAAATTGGTTATTTTTAGTGATGGATATGTGGACTGCTGCACCATTGACCCCGTGTGAACCACATTAAATGCGTGGTCCAGACTGTTTTGCAGAATGGATTTAACAGTCTAATATAACAGTGGAATCTCACTGTGGAATTTCCCAGGTATCACCCCATTGTTTTACAGGGATGTTCGCATGGCTTGGGATAAAGAGGAGTAAATACAATTGGAGTTACATGGGTGTCTGGATTCTGTCACCCCAGTACATTTCAACACGTCATGAGCAGAATCTGTTTTGTTAAAACAATTTAAACCTATAGCTTGAGTCCTTAGCTCCAACTAGATGTCCCTAAGGAGGAAAGAAATCTGTTCGGGATTTATCCAGGGAACAGCTCGGGGGGACTTTCCCTATCCTGGCTCACTACTTTCCTACATTTGCTGAAAAGAGGTGTACGCCCTTGGGAGTCAACACATTTCTTTATTCATGTTGCTAGCCCTCAATGTGTTTTATATTAAAAATCAGAGCGATCATTGGTCCAGAATTCGTTGGTCCAATTATTGCTGCGTACTCTAAAAAACAATGGATAATCTTTGCCAGGCTCATATATTGATTCCTTATGAGACAGGTGGATCAGGTCATCACCCTGAACCTATGTTTGTCAACCAGTTTCAGCGGGGGAATATAGTTTGCTGCATTCTTCAGGACTATAGAGATATTATTGGCACTCTATACATTCATATGTGGACAGTAATAACAGTTCTCTGTCCTTCAATCTCTCTGTCTGTACCCGGCGTGTTCCATTTTAGATGGGACATCTCATCTCCATATCAGCTCCGCTATCTGTTGTCTATTGTAGTGGGAAATTGGGTCGGTTTTTCTGTTCTTCCTCCCAGGAGTTCTGGTCTCGTCACTGTAGTTGTATCAGTGCACGGTATTCACGTATTTTCTTATTTTTTCTCTTCACAGGTCTTGTTTTAGCGGGGCTGTCGTGCCTGGGGCATCATGTTTGTGCTTCGGTCCAGATCCGTTTCCTTATTCTGACAACCCCGCTAAAACAAGATAAAGAGGAACAATTCGTGCTCAGGGATTTGTTTCCTGAGAGGTGGTCTGTCTCGGCCGATTTCACACACAAACCGGGCAATAATTCTATAATGGTATTACAATACTATTGAATGAGAGTGGCGGTTAGATGGCAATGGCCACCATCCCGCAAGAACCAGACACACATCTATGTATAGAAATGATTGTTACTGAGGATGGCCCCAGGTGCATGGTCTCTAGACTCTATAATCTCATCCAAACAAGTCAGGCTTCCCAGATTCAGGTGTGCCTGAAATGGGAGCATGATTTCGCAACTGAACTGTCTGACATACACTGGAGAAAATGCTGCCTCCTAACTAAAGAAGTCTCCATTTTTAGTTGTATTGTTTTAAAGCACAGACCTAGCTCAAGAGCAGCAGAGTGCTGTACAGAGTTTGGGTAGCCAGCATTTGGGCTGACATCTTTTAACAGTAGTGCATTACTGCGAGGTCACTGCGTTGGTATGCGCGTCCACTGGAATTAGTCCTTGGTCGTGTTTTGTTGAAAGAGACATGTTTTGAGAGGTTTGTGAAATTGGTGAATTGTGGGGGCATTCCGAGCCGACACCAGGTTCGAGTCCAGAGGGTGGGTGCATGACAATAGAAGGATTGTTTCGTGTCCTCTCTTTGCAGACTAGCTGTGATTCAAGACAGTTGGTCGATTTGCTGTGCGAGGAGCATGTGCCACCAGATATGTGGAGCTTAGCCACCAGATACGCTGGTGTGTTTCTCGTGACTGCTTTGCTGTAGATACATGCAGTCTTGAACAGTATCCTGGCTTGGAGTGAAAGCCAATGTAGTTCGCGTAGGATGGGGCAATGTAGTCAAATTTCCATGCTCCTGTAATAAGACATGATGTAGCATTGTGGACTGCTTTTAGGGGGCCCCAAGTGAGCATCTGGGAACCCTGTCAGGAGAGCATTTCCCCCATCGATGTGCGAGACCACAAGGGCCTGCACTTCAGCCCGGAAGTCCTGTGGCGGGATGAAGGATTTGATTTTTCAATGGGTAAAGATTCTGAGCCAGGCTATTTGGGCCTTCTTGGCAATGTGTTTCTGAATGACAGGCTGCTGTTAATGGTGAAGCCTAAGGATTTTGCTGAGTCAGAGTTGTGGATCAAATCCTAAGCGCATATCATTGAGCCATTGTTGGACAAGTTGTTTTTTAGCAGGTGGACCGATGTGGACAAACCCAGTCATTGATGGGTTTAGTTTGATACCTACCGGCAGTCGATATTCAAGACTGGTTGATGGCTAGGTAATCGCAGAGACGAATTATGTCCTGCCTGCCATTTACTATCATGTACAACTGTGTATCATCCGTGTATTGGTGGATGGCTATATTGGAATCTTTGAGGAGAGTGCCCGAAGGCTCCATGCAAAAGCTAAAAAGAATTGGTGAGAGGATGGTGCCTTGGGGGACTCCACAGCAGACCTGGAGTCGGTTAGAATGCAATAAATTCATTTGATCAACCTGGTGTCTGCCTGAGAGGTAGGAGGTAAACCAACTCAGGACAGTGTCAGACAATCCCATCCTGTCAGCCAGGAGGGAGAGAAGGATGCAGGGGTCGATGGTCTTGAATGCAGCCGAGTGGTCAAGGAGGATGACAAGGCATGATTCGCTCTTATATATGATTTGGAGGGCATCATCCATCACCTGGATGGTGGCTGTTTCGAGGCTTCACTTGGGGCGGATCCCTGACTGACTGTCATTTAGGAAGTGGAATTGTTCGATTCTGGCGAGTAGTTGTGTAGCAACTACCTTTTCCAAGATTTTGCCAATAAACGGGAGGTTCGTAATGGGTTGGTAGTTGGCTACATCGTCTGGAACTAGAGTTGGTTTTTTCAAAAGAGGTCATGTGAGACCAGTTTTAAGGGTGTCTGAGAATTATCCCTTGGCAAGGCAGGCGTTGATGATGCTGAGGAGCACAGTGCCAGACCCATCAATTGTTTAATGATGGAGGTCACAATTATATCGTCAGACTAAGAAGTAGGTTTGAGGGAGGCAATAATTGTTAGGAGATCCATGGGAAAGAGAAGAGATAATTTGGTTCAGAGGAGCAGTGTGCATGACCGGGTGCAGGGGATGCTAATGCTGCAAGAGGATGATTTGATGGCTCTTGGATTTAGTCTATTGTTCCAATAAAAAATGTGTTGATTCCATTGCATTTTTCCTGATTTGCTGATACAATGCTTTACTAATTCAAAGAGGGCTTTGCTCCTGTTGGTAGCTGCCGCAATTGTGGTGGAGTAGTAAGCAGCTTTGGGCTCGGTAATCAAAATCCTACGGTTTGCGCTGAGAGATTTGAGATTGATGAGGTCTCCTGAGTTATGGTTTTTACTGCACCGTTTCTCAAGGGCTTCCATGAATGCGAGCTATAGGTTGACTTGACCCAATTCAAGATTCTGAATAGATTGCACTAAACACCAGCAAGGATTGCAAAATTCACACCTGGGGCCAATGATGCTTTTTTTTAAAATGTAGAGCATTGCCAGCAAACTGTATACATGTGCTTTGGGAATGTCCATACACGATATAATTCTGGCAAGGGGCAGCTAAAACATTGTCTGAGATTACTGAGATTACGCCCACACGGTCTACATTCAAATACTTACTGGGAGACATAGGTATGGTCTCCATAGTTACCCAGAGGCTCTTTAACATGGCATGCATCGTGGCTAAGACGAGTATATTAAGATATTGAAAGTTGAGCATGGCCCCAAAGTGTTCAGAGTGGCTGAAAGACTTGGTTTATACTAAAGAGGAAATAATTCTAGATTGCCACAGTAACAGCTGATGTCAGATTGGGGAGGGGGTGTGGCGCCGGACTCTAATGTGAGGGAGAGATAGATTGCTATGCAAGGTATTGAGATGGATTGATATGGTGAGCCATTGCACAGTCTGAACTGTCAGTTATGTTGCAATATATTGCTGTAGCTGTATGTCAAGATAAATAAATGTGATGACTGCAAAGTTACAAAATAAAGTTTGGGGCAAGAAGAAAACACTACACAGGACTCAGTCCAGGGGAACACGGGGGTCTGTTCCATTATGGCTGCACCAAATGGGTGTCGGACATCTCAAACCCCCTTTCCAATGATATGAAAAGCAGTCTTGAAGGTTGCAACATTTGCAGATAATCATCTAATGAAAGTAGAGAACTTGAAGAGGACCAGGACCCCCAACACTTGAACCTGCAGTAAGAATCGGAAGATGGCCATCAGGGCAGGAGCTATGGGAGGCACTGCCTATTGGCCAAGGGTTAAATATTTCAAAACAAGACTAAGAGAACGCAACATTGATTGCAGTTCTTCAATTCAAATGAAGCTGCTTTTATGATACTGACGAAGGGGAATACTCAAACGGCATGTGAATCTATGCAAGAGCAATGTTGGTTTAGGACGATGAAAAGCACAGTTTATCACTTCTCAATTCTGCATTCTGTATCACAATCCACACACTGCAAATGTGGATCCTAGACCCATGCACCGTATCTTGTAAGTGGCAGCTTTGGAATCACTTTTAAAGATGCAGCATTCATATTTTGATTTGGATTTGCACGCATTCAGAATTATGAATATAGGATGATGTGAATCAAAATGAATGAAGGTTTGCACATTTGTCAGCCCATGTAATTTAGAAGGGGGGAGGTGTTATGATGCCAGGCATAGAAGCTCTTCTTCCCCTTCACTGAAACGCCAAAGGTGATACTGCAGCAGAGGGCAGGCACAGCAGCAATTTCATAAGGCCACTGCTCACTACAGCAGGTGCATTAGCCCTCCAAGATCCGAGATATACTTCTACAGGATTGCTTCTCATGTTGAGCCTAAGATTAAAGCAAAATCACGGATGAGTCAGATCTACAGCTGTGCATTTTCCCCAAGTGCGAAGATGGCACTTTTTCAGATCTCACACCTTGTTCACAGAATTCAGTGGTGGGAATTAGCACAGTGCTAGGCCCTGAATTTCTCACCGCATCCTACACAGTATTAACATGTTCTATTTTTGGACATAGAAAAAAAGGACCAGCTCTAACCTGGATTAAAAAGTACATTCTAGACTTCAGTACTGAACCACCAAAGATCCACAATGCCAAGGGAAACCTTAATTTCCATTGGACGTTGTGTGACATTTCATAAGCCGAGTAAAAAGGCGTCACTGAGCACTTACAATACATTCTCAACAAAACAGTGACAAACCAGTGAACTATCCTCACACATACATAAAGGAGCACAGAAACTGCCATCATCCAGGTAGTCAGAAATATTACTAATAGTGTTTCTCAGCCGCCTCCAACAAGGTCGTTTACCAGGCCCACGGCAACTTTCTCACATATCCCACATGGGCAAAAGGGAACAGGTTCTGAACTAACTGGTTCGAGTTCCACCGGTCAGATGCCAGTTTGTCAAATGGTGGAGTTTTCCAGCCTACACCACCTTGTCTTTTTGTCACAGGCAAGTTCCACAGGGGCAATCCTCCAGTAAAACCACTCCAATGTGAGCACAACTGTCGCCTCCTATCCCTCCACTAAATTCAAATCTCGTCGCAGGCATAAGATTAGAAGGCTGGTGACCGTGTGACCGGGAGTTTCTGCCTTGACCATGGTTATGATCAGCGGGAAGGGTTGAAATGGCATGTCCGACCTGCGTGCTTCATACTGCGTCACCAGCACCTTGTCACCTTGTGTTAGGTCTCCCGCTTTTTCCTCCTTCTCCTGTTAGCATAGATCTTCATTTTCCTCTTGGCTTCTTGATTTCTCCCCCTCGTTTCTTCTTGGCTTTTGACACTGGGGACCCCGACATGTTAATCTGGGGCTGGGCTTTCGTCCTAGCCTAGGTTCAGATGGACATTTCTCAGTCGAGCTACAGGGGGGTATTCCTGTATGCCAATCAATTCTTTATTTCGGCTCAAAGCCATAAAAGAATACAAAAATATAATATAATAAAAACATTACACGGATAAAATAGTTAAAAAGGCATCAGAGGTATATAAACAATTGATGCCAGATCCAATATACTAAACCACAAGTTCATTCATAAGGGCTGAAAAGCAAAGACGTGACAGGTAACATACTACGCGCAACCTCTTAAGTTTTATACTTCTACAGCCACCATATTTTGAGGCCATCATGCAATAAAATAGCAGTTCTAATAACTGCTTGCTCATTTCTCTCTAATATTTTAGATCTGAGCAACCGGGCCCTGTGAACATAAGGAGCAATGGCAAATACAATATATTGCTCTGTAGAATTTCTACAGAGCTCTAGGACATCACAGGTCAGTCGAATAGTTGGGCCTCAGCACAAGTTGGGCAAAGCAGTAAAAATGCAGCGGTAACGCTATTACCACTGCATTATCGCTCCAATGAACCCAATATAAAAGGGGACTTACCGCCCCACGGCAACTTGGGGTACAGCGCCAATAGCGCCGGTCTGACTTGCGGTAACACAATTTGCGTTGGGTGGTATCCTGGCAGATTTATTTATTTTATTTATATTGCACCGAAGCCCGCAGGCATCAGGGCACACACATGCAAAGATGGACCAGCTGAAACAGGACAATTAGAGAGGCTGAAAGGTCAGGGGGAAAGAGTCAGGAGTTTGTGGGTATTTATTTAAACAGAGCGGTTTTTTGTTTCCTGAATTTCAAAAACCTAGGTTCAAGTCTAGGGTGGCTGGGTAATTCATTCCAGTTTTTGATGGCCTTGGTGGGGAAAGCTCTGCCTAGACCCATAGCTTTTGTAGGAGGGCCAACCTTCAGAAGGCCCTGTTTTTTTGATCTGAGACTACGACTGGGTTCGTACTGTATACATTCTTTTTTGAGGTACACAGGGGCAACATGGTGTAGACAGCAGTGGACAAGCGTCAGGGATTTAGAAATGATGTGGTCTTCAATTTTTAGCCAGTGGAGTTTTCTTCTGTCACCAGTAATGTGCTCTCTTTTGGCTTTACCTCTGATGGTTCTGACTGGATTATTCTGGATTATTTGACATTGTTTGATGGAATTTCTGCTAGCTCCCAGCAGCAATGCATTCCCTTAATCCAGTCCCGAAAGTATAGTGGCTCGGGCTATCATGGCACTATTTTGTTGGTTTAGTATAGGTCTAATACGTTAAGGAGCCTTTGATGATATTGGCAATTTCGTTTAAGGTAGGCTACTTGGGTTTCTGTGCCCAGTGAAGAGTGTAAGTAGAATCCGAGTGTCTTTAGTTTATTTGCAACTTTGATTGTTGCGTTTTTGATAGGAAATTAGGAGTGAATAGGGTCTAGTTTGTTTAAAACTTTGGTGGAACCACCGAGATACCTCCCACTTGTGATGAGGACCTTGCAGGTTTGAACAGGGGTCTTAGACAATACTGCTTTAGATCGCTCCGTTTAGGGCATATAAACAAGAAATGGTTTTCATCCCCGATTCGCAAAGGGGACAAATCTTTGTGATCCCATGATTTCATGATTCACAAAAAGAAATGACAATGTTTGTGTGCCCAGCCTTAATCTGATAAACAAATCTCTCTCATAAGGCGGGTAGATGTAATCCAGGTAATATTCAAAACCAGGAAAACGTTCCCCCCTCAAGTAGACCATGTCCAGGAAGAGTTTACTTGCAGCTTGTATCATCAATTAGTTTCTTGATGAGGCAGCGGATTCTACCTTGGCTAAGGAATATGTATCAATCTTGTCGGGGGATTCCCAAACGACAGCCACATTTAGTGCCAATAATTTTCTTTTGATGTGGGCAACCCACGGGATCGACTCCTCCCCCCCATCCACACTCATAAGGTCCTTCAATGCATTACGATCACTGCCCAGGCCCTCAATGTTCCACAGGACATACAAGTTTTAAGGAAATTATTACATCAGTCTGGCGTATATCCAATTCCAAGCATAACAGAGCAGATTGGGTGCTTAGTGGCAGCAAAAGAAATTTTTTTAAAAAAAACAGTTTTCTATGCTTTTTAGTGCTCTTAAGGAGCCATAGCCCCAGATTTCAGCACTAAACGAAGAAGCTGCTATAGCCTGTCTGATATAAAGTTCAAGGGCAGGCGAAATCACCCCATTACTGCATGCATTCAACATGGCAAATGTATGATTCAATGACCTCACACCTTTGGACCATCTTCTTGATGGTGCTCATGAATAATTCCACCATTCCATCAGTTTGAGGCCACAGAGGTATGATCTTTCGGTCTGTCATTCCCATTTAGTTTGCAAAGTCTGCAAATTCGTTCCCATTAAAGGGTGGGCTGTTGCCCGTTTTCTTGGTCTCTGGAATTCCCCATAATGAGAACACATCATCTACTAAGGGAATCATAAACTTGCCTGCTGTTGACGATGTTTGCATTACAATGGGAAATCTAGAGTAGTTGTCCATCAGTACGAGTAGATATTTGCCAATCTGAGGGGACCAAACAGGTCGCACACCATGCGCTTAGCCAGACAACCTCCGGTAGTGCTTTAACTCCAAGTTTTAAACTGTCCAGTCTGCTGGTGCATTGCTGAAAGTGCCATGCTTCTACTCTGATCTCAACCATGTGATCAAGAATCAGGACCAACATGTTGTCGTCTCTTGGCTATTTTTTGGTTGCAACTACTTTTCTGTGCACTGCATGAGCGATGTCAACCACTCTTTGGCTGAATGACTTGGGAAAAGCCATCCTTGAGTCTTTGAGGAGTATGCCTTCCTTTGTCTCTGAACTCATGCTGTAAATGTTCTAACTGTCAATTCTTCTTGATCCACCTCTGAATATTTTCTGTTATCCATCACGCGCCTGTGCAGTTTCATTAGCTGACAGAACATCTGTAATGTAAGATTGCTGTCTGTTCCTTCCACCAAATGCGATTGTGATATGCGGCTTGCACTCTCTTTTTATAAGATCATTTGTATGTGTTCTTCTGCCAATGATGTTCACATGGTGGCCTCCTTTAGGGGATGTCTTGACATATACTCTTTCTCTGGATTGTGAATTATGTTGATGTCATTTTCAAGTAGCTGTAGCCCTCACTTCTCAATGTGTGGTGGCATATTCGCATTTAGGTTTCCATATATTGTCAGTAGATCTTGGTGGTCCATCATCATGGTGAATGGCGTTCCATAAAGGAGCATGTGGTGAGGTTGACATGCCCATACTACTGCTAGGCTTTCCTGTTCCAGTTGAGAGTATGCTTGCTCTGCTTCAGCCAGCTTGTGCTCGATACAATAGTATTTTCCTTTCAGATTCTCTTCACGGCTTGCACTCGGCCAGTATCGCTCCCAAACCCACCAAGTTGGCATCCACTTAGTTCTGTACATAGCTTTGAGTCCAAGTAGGTCAGGTGTTCTGCCCTGGTCACATCCCTTTTTATCTTTGTGACCGCATCCTCACTCTCCGTCGTCCACTGAAATGCCTGTCCCTGATTAGTGAGTTCTGTCGGAGGCGTGCAAATGGTCGCATTCATTAATTAATCTTTTATTACGTGCCAAATACTGGAGACCAGTCTCTAACCGCGGTGCCGGGATTCAAACATATGTTGCAATTGGAACGTTCTCAAGAGAGTCGAAAGTGGCTTCATTCAGGAGAAGCAGAGGTGAGGATTGACTCTGCCTTTCAGTGTGATGCTGTGCGTCTTGTTACTCTTTGTGGTCCTTTTCTCTGGGGCACAGCAGTGAGTGGAAAATTCATAAGAGTACGCATTGGAGCCTGCGATGGTGTGGCAGAGCGCCACTGAGCGGTGAACCCCAGAAGCGGGTTCCAGGATTGTGAGCAGATGAGCTGGTGGTGAGTAGTTCTGAGGCTTCCAATAGTTCTTCATGGGAGCAGGTTCCTGTTAGCTCAGCCAGTTAATCAACGGGAAAGCGGGATGGCATCTCATAATGAGGCATCTCTTACAAGGGTTTCTCTAAATTAAGTGTATGAGGTGAAAGCACAACCAATGTTGATTGGGGCCAACAGAATGGAGGTTGATGAACCCCTAACATTTTGTTGCACTATTGAATCAATTTTTTCGGGGTATAATGAAGAAATATGAAATTGTTTCAATGTATTGTCTCTCTTTCACAGTATACCTTCCTTGAGGCTGATCACCTCAAGACACATTGATTTGGTGAAATTCCTGGAGCAAGACAGATTGGATATAGTGGAAATGTCGATTCCCTCTGTTTATTGGCAATCGCCGACTGCCAGCGGCTGATGAACTTAGACAAAAAGGTTATGACCTGTGGAAATCTAGTCTAAACTATTCAATGATCCACAATACTTAAAACTGGAGCAGATTCTTAAACAAAGTGCTATTTCTGTTATTAAATTAGGCAGGCTTTTGGCCTCCCAATTAAACCAGAAATTATTACACTCAAATAAATGAGGATAGGGATTGCTGACAAAACAAATGAGCGTGGCTCCCAGAAGTTCTACATTTTTGCTACTCTCAGGGGAAAGCATCACGCTCAAGTGTTTAGGACCCACTGTACTTGGGGGGGGGGGGGGGATTGTATCATGGAATACGTGGGTCTTTTTTCATTTGGTTAATAGCCAAATGTGTCTGAATCTAAGGGCTTTTAATGCAATCCTATTTCTGGAAACAATTTTGTGCCAGAATATTACATTGGACGGTTACTTTACTAGTACCCGGCGAGAGTCATCAGATTGTAACAATCAATCTGATTGGCCCTCGCCAGGGGCTTTACCCGACCAGGAATCCTCTCCCCACTGCGTTCCTTCATGTCCCTGGCTTGGGGAGTGTGGCAGCCATTCAGCTAATGAGGAGGCTCAGAATGGGGAAATCCCTGCTCCGTGCCATCACACAGCTGGAGGCTGCCATCTTCCCCCACCGGGGATCGAGGTAAGTGTTTCCCCCCCACCGCACCCACCCAATCCAAACAAACCCCTCCCCGCCTTTCCAACCCCACTTACCTTCTTTTTGGTCAATTTTGCGAGCAGATGCGCTGAGAACACTTCTGTCCGATCCGCGACAGGCCATCATGGAAAGGAAGAAGGGACTACATGTAGTCCCTTCTCTCCATGGCAGCAATTTTTTGTTTACTTTTATAATGTGTGCCATGGAAAGAGAGAAGGGATTACATGTGGCGTCAATTATTTTTGTTTACTTTTTTTCTATTTTTTTCAGTGGCCACCATGGAAATGGAAAACGGACTTCGTTTTCCCTTCTCCGGCGGCTGTTTGACATTTTTTTTCTGATCCGAAACACTGGAGCGTTTCGGAACAGAAAAAAAATACTTTTAGTACCCCGGTTTTATGAGCCGGTGTAGTAATAGCAATAAGCCCGTCGCCGTGGGGGCATTACCGAGTCAGGTAATGCCCGAGCCCTTCGTTAAGGCCCTCGCTTCACTCGAGCCTGTAACTATGGGCCCCGGGCATTATCTGATTCGGTAATGGCCCATCGGCTCAGGGCTTATTGCTTAAGTACAAACAGGTATAGGCAGATGGGGTGAGAGGGAGAAGAGCAAAAGGGCTATGATGTGCTGTTGGCAGCTTCAGTTTGGAAAAAAGGTCACTGAGTGTTGGTGCATTTTCGGTTGGTAGCCGTCATGTGGTGTTTGTGTATGGTTGTGCATGGGTGCTTTGTGTGTGCTGGTGTCTGGTTTCATGTTGGGTGTTGTGAGGTGTGTGCGGTTTGTGGTGCGGTTGAGATAGGATTGTGTTTAGTTTAGAGTTCGAGGACAAGTATTTTAAGGGAAGCATGGTATCAAAAGCAAGACAGACACAATAGATATGTTTGGAAAACCTTTATTCTCGAAAAAAGGCGTTGGAAGAATGCCTATCTTCCCCTATGTCTAGGATGGGAGCACGCTCGACCATCAAATAATAAATAACACCGGCCTAGCGGAGTCCTAGTGGAGTCTGTCAAAACAAGATGGCCTATGCTAAAAAAAAAAAAAACACTAATGCCAGCCCTTAACCTATTGTAACAAAATATGTGTGGGGAAAATGTACATGCAAAAGAAGTAATGTGCAAAACTATAAGATCAGTGTGGCTGAGTCAGCTCTCCTCCCCACGTTCAGACAGCACGGAATAAAGCAGTCTCTGGAGGCAGGATGACACACTGGCTCAGGCTTTCACACTGAAACAGTTTGGAACGTGGATCAAGGCCCACCTGGCCTTCCACGTCAAAAGTCTTTCCTTCCAGCTTCAATGTATGATATGATATGATATGATATATGGTATTTGTAACGCGCCTATACACATGTGTTTCAAGGCGCGACGAGGCAGGGAGGGGGGGACAAGGGGAGACAGACAACGATCTTACTAGGCCAGGTGTCATTCAGATCGCGCAAGTGGAGGGGTGGGGGAGGGGGAAAAGTGCAAGGGGAAGGGGAGGGGGGGAAGTGCAGTACAAGGTAAGTGGCGTAACGTAATAAATAATAAATAGGGCCAGCTGGTGGCAAGTGTGAGGTAAGTGCAGAACAAGTGCTGGGGGAGGGGGGGGCTGTAGGGATACAGAGACAGTCCCGCAGTGCAAAGGGGTTCCAGGGCATCAGTGCAAGTGGAGAGTGGCAGGGCCCAGGGCCGAGGCCGTTTAGAGTGGTCCAGTTGCAGGATCAGTGCAGTTTCAGTGAGGAATTAAATTAGCTGTTCAGCAGGGGAGAGGGAGAGAGAAAGCAGAAGCAAAGAGGAAGGTTTTGAGGTGCTTCCGGAACCGGAGATGGTTCTCATCAAGTTTCAGGGAGGCAGGAAGGCTGTTCCAGAGGGAGGCCCCTGTATAGCTCAACAAAAGTTCAGGCCAGTCTCCCTCAGTCGGGCTCGGACCGTTTCAAGGCACAAAGTTCAGGTAGGTCTTCCTCAGTCAGGCTTGGAACTTTCAAGGTACAAATGTTCACGTTGGTCCCCCTCTGTTGGGCTCAGACCTCTTCAGAAACCGAAAGTCAGCACTGGTCCCCTTCTTTTGGGTGCATACCTCTCACAGTTCAATGTTGGTCACCCTCTGCCGGGCTCAGACTGCTTTTAGAATTTCGAAGACTTTCAAAATGTGCAGGGCTTAATTTACAGACCACTGCAGTACTACTTTGACTTAGAATTCAATGTTCTGCTTTTCCTCTCCCCTTCTCTCTGGGTTAACTACGTTCACTTTCACAGTTCATTCACTTGTATCACCTCAAACAATGCACCTTTCACAGAGACTTTCGCCGGACTACTCTGTTACTTAGTACCGCTGATTTTACAGCCATATTTTAACTTCAAAGTTGACAGGTCTGCCACTAAAATCATTAACACACCCTAGTCTCAGGTCGTTAGCCAACTCACCGGTTGTGTGCGCTTCTTTCTTGGTTTTCTTCAGGGGTCTCCCTCAGTTGGGCTCAGACCCCCTCTAAAGGTCACAGATGGGTCTCCCTCAGTGAGGCTCGTACCCTTTGTAAAGTTCACAAAATAAATGCCTGTTTTGCCCAGGGGAGGAGCTTTGGTGTGGGCACTGCTAGGTAACCCCAGCGGACGCTGGTGTGGCTTCCTGAAGGTGCAGTTCCCTTTCCACACTGCAGCCTCCCCTGTACTCACAGGCCCAGCAATCAGGCAGGCCTACCATGGTCTCTCCAGCTCGAGTTAGCTCCCTCTGGCTTCCGTGCACCATCCAGCATCTCCAGCTCGCTCAGAATGTGCCTATGTGCTCTGCCTTTTATAGTGAGGGGAGGCTTAATAGGTCATCATTATTATTATTATAGGATTTATAAAGCGTGACCTATGGCCCAAAGGCATCTAGGCCCTAGACAGGAAGGAAGGAGCAGTTTTACAGTACAGAGACTCAAGAACTAAAAAGCAGAAGGAGAACTAAAAAGATGAGTCTTTAATACTTTCCTGAAAGTATTCAGTCTGAACTCTCGGATGTAACGGAAGGGCGTTCCACAGAATGGGGACCAGAACCAAAAAGGAGCGGCCACCTAGACGCTTACAGCGACTTCTTGCAGGACAATACCTTACCAGTTACTTTCTCAGATACTGAGGGCCAGCATTGTAGAGAGCTTGGTAGATAATACACAAAATGTTAAACTCGATCCGCGCTCCCACCGGCAACCAGTGTAGCCGGTGAAGAAGAGCAGCGGAAGGAGTCAATCGAGGAACTTTAAGCGCCAGCCACGCAGCTACGTTCTGGAGGACCTGTAGTCACTGAATCTGGTACTTCGATTGTCCCAGATAGATACCATTACAGTAATCTACGAACCCCATTATCGAAAATGTCACCAGTGTAGTGCGGTTTTCCAAGGGAAGCAAGGGAATCATATTTCTCAAAGCTTTCTGTTTTTGAAAACCAGCCCCACAAATGGCAGAGATCTGGGCTTCCCGTGAACCATTAGGAAGACGTTTCACACCCAGACTCTTGACTGAAGTGCAAGGCACAGGACAAGGGCAAAGGAAATCGGGCCAGTATTGCATGTTCCCTTTATAAAGGAGATAGTGGGACTCATTACGAGTCCGGCGGTAACCTGCCAGTTTTTCGGGCTTGGTTACGGCCAGACTCGTCTTACCATTCCACCTCCGTGATTCCCGGAATTACTGGGGCATTACACCCCCGGTGACCCAGAAATCATTCCCATTGAGTCCCATAGGACCATGTGATGGTGGCGGTGTTTCCACGTCCGCCTGCAGGCGGGCAGTGTTAAACCCGCCAGGTCAGACCTGGCGGGAATGACACCTAAACCTGCAGGACTCGTGATCACCCGGTATGGAAACAACAGTGGCGGCGGGTTTACCGCCACCGTTATTTCCATAACGGGTGACATGTAATGAGGCCCAGTATGTTAAAAGGGAAGAGTCTGTCTACTGTGCCTGAGTGTGTTTCTTTTAAGTGATCTTCATTCTCTCAATCCCTCTCTTCTTCGTATCAGTGTTTGTATAGAAAAGGGGGGGGCGTCGGGCAGTTAGTGTTTTCTGGTAATTATAGGAAAATTGGGTTTAACATATCTCATGTAGACTGGGGAGATTTCGGTAGGGGTGTGTCGGAAAGGGGGGGAATACTTTGCCTCTCCCCAGGGCATTCCTCATGCAGTCCCCAAGGACCCCCAGGGTCTGGTTCCAAAGGTGATGGCCGTGCCCTGGCCACCTGAGCAAAAGACCCTCTGGGTCTATCCATGAGAACACCCTCGGCTTTCTCATAGTATGCAGAATATTGAGTTTTTTGTATGGTTAGCTAGGTGCAACACATTTCCTACCCCAAAATACAGCTAAGTGTAGCACGTTTTCTGGCCCCCAAAAATGTTTTGTGTTTAGAATGAGTATGCAGAATAGTGTGATGGTCGTTAGTTGGTTCGAAGACTGTCATCCTTGCATTCAAACAGGCCCATTTATTCGCTACCCACGGGTTACAGCCGACTTTGTTACCTTGACCCTCTAGAATTACATCTAGACTCCATACAAAGGTTTACTGTTGATTTCTATCCAAGCCCGTTGCATTGATCATCCTCAGTTATATCCAGGTTTGACATTGCACTTCCTCTAATACATCCGGATGCAAAGTACTAGTCACCCTCAGGCACACCTAGACTCAGTACATTACCTACTCAGAGAGTTTGTGTATGGCAAGGTCTGACTTTACGGCGGTTTTGTTCTCGTCAATTTCCATTTGTAGTGGGTGGAGTTTGTCGCTTTAGGATTGTTAAATAGCCATGTTTTAAATAGTTTCCTGAAGTTGGGTGGTCCTCCGTCGTTCATATTTCCTTTGGGAGCGAGTTCCAAATTTATGCTGCTATGTAGGAGAACGCTGATCCTCTAAATGTTTATTTTGAGTATTGTTTCGGTTCAAGGCAGATGCCGTTGATAGATCTTTATGTCTGTGCGGTTTGTAGATCGTGAATTCTTCTTGTATGAATTCCCCTCCTTGGCCGTAAATTGTGCTGTGTGTTATGCACAGTGTTTGAAGAAGATTTGCTTTTGACGGGTAGCCAGTGCAGCATACTTAGTGCCGGTGTGATGTGTTCTCTCCTGGTGAGTTTAAGGAGAAGTCTTGCTGCAGCATTCTGTATCCGTTGTAGCTTTCGTAACATGGAGTCTGGCAATCCCCGGCAGATGCTGATGGCATAGTCTATTCTTGATATGAGGGAGATGATGAAGTGTTTTGAGTGTGAAGGAGAGGAATGGGAGTATCTTTTTGATTGTGTGCAGGTCGAAGAAGCATTTCTTAATTATCGCATTGACCCGTGGTTCTCGTGTTAGTTCTTTGTCCATTAGGATTCCAAGGTTTTTGACCACCTTCGATTGTTCCGAGATTGTCCCAGCTCGGTCGGCCATGGAAAGTGCTGGTTGTTTGTCATATCGTTCGTAGTAATCCCAATTTCCATTTTGTCCAGGTTTTGTTTAAGGCTGTTGGTCCTCATCCATTCATTACGTTCCTTGAGACAGCCGGTCAGTGTTGTATTTTCCTCTTGTTTGACGTCGATTTTGTAGAGTCTTCCGTGTGGTTGTAGTAGGTGAGGCCATGAGGTTGATTAGGGGTGCTATGTAGATATTGAATAGTAGCAGTGACAGACGTGTGAGGTGCTGATTTGAAAGGGCCTAGCAAAGTTGTTTTGGTTCTGTCAGGCATGATTTTAGCCAGAGGAGAGCTGTGTTGCAAATCCTGCTATCTCCTAGTCTCTTCATGAGGGTGTCGTGGTTCACTGTGTCAAAAGCTGCTGACAGATAGAGTAGTATTAGTTCTGAGTTTGTGCCGGAGTCAGCATTGGTCTTTAGATCCTCCCAGATGGACAGTTGGCCGGTTTCCATTCTTCTCATAGGTCTGAAACGTACTTGTCCCCTATCTAGCAGATGGTTATTTTTTCAAGCATTCCAGGATTTGTTTGTAGACATAGCTTTCTAGTAGTTTTGCCGAGTATGGGATATTTGAAATTGTTCAGTAGCTGGTAAGGTCCTGCATGTTTCCGGAGGGGTCTTTAAGGAGTAGTTTGATGAAAGCCAATTTGATGGTTCGTAGCTATGTTCCTGTTTCTAGTGAGAGGTTGGAGAGCGAGAGTAATCTGCCAGTGTTTTTTGGGAGAGGATGGTTTTGTAGACATCCAGTGTGCAGGGATCTTCTAGTTGGACCGCTTTGTTGCTTTATCTTACCAGGCTGTTGAATTCATCTGTTGAGATTGGGGGAGACGGTTTAGACTGGTCATCGGCTCCAGTGTTGGCTGGCTGACGTGGTAATTGGGGTTATTTGGCCTATTTATCATGATTTGCTGAATGTTGGTGATTTTGTTCTTAAAATGATTGTAGAGGTTGTCGCATCAATTTTCTGTCGGGGATCGGTGCACATCGATGGGTTTCTCATCTTGTTTATGATGCTGCACATCTCTATTTGGGCATTGTCTGCTCTGGCAATCCGTTCGATGTAGCGTATTGTATTTTATTTTGCTTTGAGTATCTTGACTTTGTATAATTTGATCTGTCTGATATGTGGTCTGTTTGGGTTGGTCATAGGTTTTCCCCCATTCTTGTTCTAATCTCCTGTTTGTTTTTTTCATTGCTATGTGGTGGGGCGTGAACCATCTTGCCACTGATTATTTTAGTGATGGGTGGAAAGATTTGTCTGGTGCTATGTTATCAATTGTTTCTGTGATTCATTTTAGGATTGAGTCTGTTTTTTGTTCTATGTTGGTTACGTCTTGGGTGCTGGGCAGTAGTTTTGCCGCTAGTTTGGCTTTTAGGTTTAGGGAGTTAATGCTTTTTCAGTTTCTTTTCAAGATTGTTAGACGGCTTGTTGCATGTTCTAGACAGAGTGGCCCATGAAGGGTACAATGAGGTGATCACTTCAAAGGATTTGCATTGGTGTTGCGATTGTGACCTAGTTTTTATTGGCGAAGATTGTGTCTAGCATGTGGCCCGCTGTGTGCATCGCTGGTTTTACCATTTGACGTAGTTGCATTGTTGCTAGTTGGTTGGTTAGAGTTTTGGGTGATTTGATGTTCTCTTCTTCGAACCAGATGTTGAAGTCTCCAAAGATGATTAGGTGATTGTGCTTAATGGCCATGTTGGTGACTGCTTCCACAAAAGCATCTACAATTGTGGTGTTATGTGTCAGAGGCCTGTAGATGAGTACAAACATGAGATCATTTTGATGGTCTGAGGTTAGGTTGACGATGAGTGATTTGCAATTTGGGAGGTTTAATGGTTGAGCTGCTGTTATCTTTAGGTGGTCCTTGTAGGCCACAGCAAGTCCTCCTCTTTTTCATTCTCTATTGGCTTGCTTGATCTTGAAGTTGTCGGGTAGGCAGTTGTGCACTATGACCTTGTAATTTTGAGTCAGCCATGTTTCGGTGATGAATAGGATATCTAGTCCTCCATCGCATAACATTTTGTAGATTTCAGTTGTGTGCTTTGTCATTGATCTGGTGTTAATTAGGCTGCAGTGGATCTTTTTATTTGTTGAGGCCAATTAGCTCTTTAGCTGTGTCCTTTGATGTTCATGTTGGTGTTCATCTTCTCTGCCAACAGTTTGCATGTTTTGGTCTGCGGAGTCTGTTTCTGCATTGAGTAGCTTGGTTAGGTTCTGGATTGGGATGACCTATTTTTTTGTGGTTTTCTCCTTGTCATGGGTGATGGTGCCTTCGTTGTGCCCGTTTTTAATGATGAACATGGGGTGCTGTCGCTTGCGTTTATCTTGTTTCGGTGTGTTTCATATCTTTCCCATTGGTCTCTTATTTTGCTGATGTGCTTGTAGTTCTGGAGTGTCAGTGTTTGTTCTAGTTGGTGGTAGGTTGACATGTATGGTATGAGGTAGAAAGATTTGGTCTTGTTTCCCTGAATGGACTTGATTCCATTGAGCGTGTTGGTGTGTACTCCCATGGTGTGCGTCTATTTCTTGGTGTGGTATTCTCTGAGTGCTGCTCCTTTTCATAAGTTCTGTTTTGGATGTTTCTTGAGCATCAGTCTCTCCTGGCGTGTGGCGTATTGGGTAGAGGTAGCGGTAATGAGTTGCCAGTTGAGACGTTCTCCCTAGGGTGACCTGTGCATATATCGGTTCACAGTTGTGACAGCCTTCCTGTGACTACCTATGTTTGACTTTTCCAAGAGGGGGTTTGTAGTTATGTAATTGTATTTGTTGTTGTTAGGGTTCACAGTTGCGAAAACCTTCCTGTAATACCCTGGTTTTGGTCTTTATGGTGGTTGTAGAGGTCTCGTAATGGTGAGAGGCCCACTCCTGTGGTGCTTAAAGGTTGCAGATGTCCATTTCAGGTCCGGTTTATGATTTAGTATTTGCTTGTGCCTCCAGTGGTCAGATTTTCTCATGTGGACTCCAGTTTCCTCGTCAGTACTTATGGTCTGATCTTGTTGTACTCAGCTCACAGACACGTTTGGTTCCCTGTGGTGATGTGTGGATTAATCTCTTGTGGGTTCTTATGTTGTTCTGCCTTTCCTTGTGGGTCTTCTTGGTTGAGTCTTGTTATTATATCCAGTTCATAGAAGTGTTAGCCTCCCTGTGGTGAAGTGTCGATTCTTGTGTGCTCGCATTCCTTTAGAGCTTTTGCTATTGTTTTGTCTGATCCTTTGTTGACTGGTGACATTACATTTTTCCTTATGGGATCCTGAGTGATTGTCTCTCCTATTGACTCTCTTTGTGATGTACTTTACAGCAGGGTTCAACGCAATTTAATACAGTGGCTAACTAGAAAGTACAGCCAGGTTGAACAAAACGGCTTAACTGGAGAGTGCCGAACGTTTTAGCACAATGAGCAACTGGAAATGCCAGTAAGGTTTAACACAGTGGCTAATTGGAGACCACAGCAAGGTTTAACACAGTAGCTAATTAGACCATTCTGCAAGGTTTTACATTATGGCTAACTGGGCAGCGTTGTAAAGATTTTACACAGTTGGCTAAATGGAAAGCGTAGTAGGTTTTAACGCAGTGGCTGACTGGCAGGTACAGCAAGGCTTAACCCAATGGCTAACTGGAAGGCACAGCAAGGTTTAACAGTGAATAACTAGAGATTCAACACAGTTGTTAACTGGAAAACACAGTAAGGTTGAACATTTTGGCTAACTGGGAGGTGTAGCAAAGCTTAACAGAGTAGCTATTTTGACCAATCAAGCAATATCGTCACTGCTTGTCTGAAGGGAAGCTTCTCTTAAGTGGCCGGGAAAGGTGGAAGCTACCTGACTATGACCCTGGGGTTGGCTATCTGCTGGAGGACGACGTGGGGAAGACAAACTCCAGGGTGGCAGGGTAAGGACATTACACCAGAATAATTCTTTACCTGGTTTCCTTGATAAAAACCATGTGTCTTTTCCTCATTCTTTTATGACCTATTGTAGGGTGGATAAAGAATCTGTTTACTGGTCACCAACCTTATATGCATACCTTTAAAGATGAGATGAAAAAGAGAGATGGAGGAATTTAGATCACTTGAAGCAGCAAGCCTACACTGTGTTCTAGTCGTTGGAGGATGTTACATGTGCTGGGACTTCGATACATTCCCATTCCTTTAATAACACCAAGGCAGTAAGTGCTGGGATTTACGTACGTACCCCTCCCTTTAATAACACTAGGACAACAAGTACTGGGACTTCTGTACATCCCCAATTTTATAACACTGAGACGAGGAAGAGAGATGGAGTGATGAAGATCACTAGGAGCAGCAAGCCAGCGCTGCGTTCTAGTCATTGGAAGATGTTAACAGGTGCCGGGACATTCAAATATGGAACACCTGAACAGAACGAGAGTCAGTCCTCCAGACGCTGGTTGGGACATGGCAGGAAAGCTAGTTGCAGACTTGAGTGAAGAAGCTGGCGAGGACGGCGCCCAAGGAAGTCAGGCAGAGGAGTGTTCGCCACGCTGCCATCCTGAGAAGCAGGAGCTGCTGAGCAAAGGAGAAGGCCAGGCGAGAACCGAGAAGCCAACAAGACATGCTCCCAGGCAGCAGAAGGACAGCAGAGGAAACAGTGAGACGCGAGGGACGCCAAGGACGCCAAAGCTGCCAGAGAAGACCGATAAGCCCAGAGAAGGAGGGCTTCAGGGTCGATGCCAAGTGCCAGTAGTAAAGAGCAAAAAGCCACACAAGGGAGCTGGGACATTTAACAGTTGTAGAAGGGTCAGTGGTCCGACATATAAAAAATATAATTACCTGGATACAGAAACAAGTAAATGCTAATGAAGAGGTTGAACTTGGGATTTGCCCTCGAATACTGAGCCGATTATAAAAGCCCTGGCAGGAGAGCAAACAAGGCATACAGCGAGTTTGGAACCCGCACCCAAGTAATGATAATGATTTGTTATTTAAAACATTATTTAGTAGTGAAATAAAACCCTGGCGGGAGAGTAAACCAGGGATTGGGGAAACAGGGCAGAGACCCCCAGGAGGCGCTGAAAAAACTTTGTGAATTGTGGATCAAAGGGGAAGAACCATACCTCTTTATGAAAAGGGCACCAGCAAGGGTCCAGAGAAAGAACTGTAAAGTGTTGTGGAATCAGAGAAAATTCAAGGGAAGAGCCATTCTCTTTGGTATTGTGGAATCCAGATAAGCAGAAAAAACTCAAGGGAAGCCCCATCCCCCTTATAAATGTACAATAAAGAGAATGTGTTGTGTAAACAGAGAAAACTCAAGAGAAGAGACATCCTCCTTAGGATTGTAGAAACATCCAAAAGTGACATTGTGTATAACCAAAAGAACCCTGGGGGAAGGGAAGGTCCCTTCTCTATTGGAACTTTATTTACTTTTTTTCTATTTCTTCACCTTATAAATTTTATATTTGACGCTTCGGCAGGAAGCTGCAGGTGTTCAGCTAAGAAACATTCCCATTTCACTGTTATATTGAGTTTAGTGTGTGAGGGTCAGCATCAGATTTTGGACATACGATAGAGAACTCTTGATTTAGACATCCTGACAGAAGTTCCTTAGTTTTGTTGAGGCAGGGACACCCCTCTTAGAGTTAGGGATTTATTCAATACAAACAGTGTTACTGTGTCCAAGTCTTACTCTTGATCCCTCACAGTATCTAGTAAGCAAGGTTTAACCCAATGGCTTAACTGTAAAGCGCAGTAAGTTTGAACACAATTGCTAATTGGAAAGCATAGTAAAGGTTTAAAACAATGGCTTATTGGAGAGCACGGCAGGGTTTAACAGAGCAGCCAACTAGAGAACAGCAAGATCCAACCCTATGGCTAACTGGGAGGTGTTGTAAAGGTTTGACACAGTCTTCTAAACAGAAAACACAGTACGTTTTAACACCATGGAAACTGGAAAGCACAGCAAGGTTTAACACAGTGGCAGAATAGAAAGTGCATAAAGGTTCAACACAGGGGTTAACTTGAAAGCACAGTAAGGTTTAACACAGTGGCTAACTGGAAAGCAAAGCATGTTTCATCGCCGTGGCTAACTGGAAGGCACGGTAAAGGTTTGACACAATGACTAACTGGAATGCACAGCATTGTTTAACACAATCACTAACTAGAAAGCGCAGTAAAGGTTTACCACAACTGATACCTGGGGAGCACAGCAAGGGTTAACACAGTAGCTAACTATAAGTACAGCAGGGTTCAACACAATGGCTAACTGAAAGATGCAGTAAAGGTTTAACACAGTTGGCTAGCTGGAAAGAGCAGTGAGTTTGAACACAGTGGCTGACTGGAAAGCAAAGTAAAGGCTTAGTACAGTGGTTAACAAGACAGTACAACAGGATTAGACACAAAGGCTACCTGGAGAATGCAGATTTGATAGCACAGTGAGGTTTGACCCAGAGGTTAATTGTAAGGGGCCAGTTGCAAAATGAGTACATGAACTTTATCTGTAGATAAAGCTTTGGTGTGAGAGGCAGCTTCTGCAATGTTGCTACTTGGGTGTAGAAATACTAGAGCACTACGATGTGCCTAAAGTGCAGCTATATTCAGAAGGCAGGACAGTACCTGAAATGCGGTTGGATGAGAACGAGTGCAGAAACCTTAACTGTGGTTAGGATTACAATGTGAGGACAGTGCTTAGAATGCTGCTAGATTCATAATATACAGTGAGCCAAGCACTCCTATATTCGAAACATGTACTGTTAGCAGAGTATACCTACATTCAAAACATATACAGTGGGCCAATAGCTCCTAAATTCGAAACATATACTGTCAGCAGAGTATATCTAGATTAAAAACATATCCTTGATGTATTGAGCATAGAAGCTTGACACGGCAAAATCTCAATGTGGACAGGTCCAGGGGTTAATACAAAAGAAAATGTGACCAATGAATTTTTGTTTGCCGTTTACAAATTTGTATCCATTTGCATTCAGCGTCCACCCAGCTCCTTTAATGCTTCACAAAGGCCAACATCATAGTCCTTAAGTGTCTTTCCAAAGGCTAGGATGTCATCCCAGTAATTAAAGCTGTTGGGTGTTTGCCGAATGACCATGCATATTGCTTCTTGAAATATTTCAATTGCTCAAGATATGCCAAAGCAGAATCTTTTGTAAAAATATAGGCCTGGCAATGTATGAGTGGGTGTCCAGTCAAAGCGTTGAATACATTGTTTCGAATGACAATAGTCTCGGAAAAAAAAGGACAGAAAAAAAGGTTGAATGCCTTTTTTAAAATGTTTTTTTTTTTGGCTTCCGTATAGGAAAAAAAAGTGATTTTTACACCAAAAACATGGGTTTCGGGGGAACCCCTCCAAAAGGTCCTTTTGACTAGAAACTATTGCATTCGAATCATTTGCATTCGACCCTTTCACCTACAACCGTATGAGTGATTGTCGATCCACTTCCAGCGGGTGAATGTCCTTGTTTAGGTCCATTTTTTAAAATATCTTTACACCATTAAGTTAGCTGATCATCTCTCATATATATGAAGACTCCGGTGTCGTTTCCTTTCTATCTCAACATTCAGATGTCTCATATCAACACACACGCGGACCTGTTTTTGCTCTTCTTGGCGACTGCTATTATGAGGGACACCCCTGGAGTAGCTCCTTCAGCAGGCTCTATGATATCCTGTTCCAGTAGCATTTGTATTTCCTCTTCCACTGGAGGCTGTTGATGTATCCATACTCGTATTTAAGTCAGGCCTACTAGGATAATTAATGCATGATGTAAAGATTCACCACCTGTGTCATGTAGTTTTCCAATGCTTTCAAATAATGTACAGTATTTGCTCACTATGTTGCACCTTGGCATCATGGTCAATGTCAGAGAAGCCAGTCCAATCTACTCGGCTGTCTATCTTCCTAACAAGCAGTTCCCAGGCACTTCCCCTTTCAGCACATTAACTTCTCTTGTCACCATCATGGATTTGTACTTTTGGGTTGTGGTGAATTTCTCTAGAATCAGTATTGGCTTCTTAGCAGTCCAGGCAAACACCCTAAATGATATATATGACATACTTGCATCTGCATCTTATTTTATTTTGCGTACACACACACCTATATATATATATATATATGATTTTATTTGATCTGTTGCATTCATACTTTTATAGCTGTTTATCTGCCGAAATACATTTTAAACTGAACTGATGTCTTCTTCTCTTTATTCAGACAATTGTTCGCTTTTCTTGCCCCTTCCAATATGCCCACCATTTCGGTTCAGGTGCTTGTTTGTTTAGTGGTTTTATATCCCCCTTCCAAGATCGCCACTGCAGGGTCCAAATGCTTGCATGACTTACTGATTTGCCCCTCTCATGTAAGATAACCGTTGCCTTGAATTGCACATTCTGTGCACCTCCTCGAGGTGGCAACCTTGCAACCTGCTGGTTATGCATTACCAAGGATGGTTTGGTTATTTAGGTTGCCATCGGCACCTCCACTGAACAGCGACCATGGGTGGATGCCCTGCACGCCTTTCACTCCTCCCTGAATGCTGTGCAAATGTCGTTTTGCTTTGTTGGCCCAAAAGCTTCCTTCAAAGATGGCAATCTCTTCTGCCTGGGCATGTGCCTCTCCCTTCTCAAATTACAGGAGTGTCCTCTTGTTTCACTGGGCCCTAGATTTATTCCAAGGATTCTGATCTCTTCTGTCTGCAGGTCTTGAGGGTCCCATGCTGCTGGACCTTCCATTGCTGGGTCTCCCGCTCTGCTCTACTCTTCAGTTTTTTCCTGGTCATTGGGTCTTTTTCTACCTTCATTGTCAGTTGTTGTGTCTTCACTATGGACAGCAATGATGACAAGGCAGGGCATGGATTGCAGGTATTTATGATGCTACATTATATATCCTAAAACAAGTGATGGTCTATTCATGTGGAGCTACACCCGACACACATCCAGTCACCTTCTCCCTATACCTTCAAGTGTCTCTACACACAACTACCTTTGCCGTCTGGTCGCAAGAAATGGTGTCCAGATTCAGAATCAGGAAAGAGATAGCACTGTACTACATCACACACACCTGTATCACACAATACTTGGTGTCTCCAGGAAGTGAATCATTTTCAAGACTTACAGAAGCAGCACTCTAGATTGGAAGTGGGTAGAGAAATGGATAATGAGCCAAACAAATTGACATGTTCTTTCCGACGATAACCATACGACTCGTGTAGTTCTGGGTGCTGACAACACAATGGCCCCCGGGTTATAGCAGCACCCAAAAAACTGTTTATTGGGAGAGTCAACAAAATCATCATGCCAGACATCCACAATTATCCACCGTCATTGTTTAGACCAATAGCAAAGCATAGCAATCAACACGGCAATAAGTACTGGGTGGCACGCAAGGAGATAAGGTGTTGCGTGTTCCTGGTGGGACATTGAGTAAAAACCTTGCGCTGTGAGAAAATTAAGACAGTAACTGTTGGAAGGTGTACAATGTCAAATATACCTGGTCCTCTTTTGTTGGAAGGTGGTTTTTTTGAGGTACACACATGGTGCTTATGGAACTAACTTTGTAATTGAGAGGAAGGACTCTTATTGTACCACTGTCGGCAGAATGGCGGACAAACCACATACAAAAGGTTGCCAGAAACCAACAGACCTGGAAAGAGAAGGTTTAATATTTTTGAGATTAGTTTGCTGAATTTGTTTGCTGAATTTGGACAAACACTTCATGTTCAAAGAAAATATAATTCCACCAGCGAACAAAATAAAAATTAATTAATAGAAGAATACATAACAGCTCTCTGTGGCAATAAAGTGTGATTTCGGACATTGTAGAGAGGAACATCTGAAGTATCAGCATAGGATAAAGAGGGTCAACTAGCAAATAAGGTAGGCGTTCTGATGAGATGGAGATATAACCCTGGAAAGGACCACCGAAGTGGCAAAAATAGTGGAACATACCGAGAGCTGTATTGGAGAGCTGGTTCTTGACGCAAATAGAAGGGAAGCAAACAGCAATGCTGTAGAAAAAATGGACAGATGTAAGGGCATCAGAAAGGTACCCACAACTGTGGGAAGGAGAAGGATAGACCAGGAAGTCAATTGGAAACGGAAGGAACTTTGCTGCGTAAGAACTGAGCATGTAACTAACAAAAGGAATGCTATGCTACAAATGTAGTATGCAGGGAGTGTGGGAGGAAAGGGCACTTGACAAGATGTTGCAAGCAGTGGTCAAACTATGCAAAATCAATACAAGATATAACCTCACTAAGTGGGCCGAGCCATTGGGGTTGGAGGATGGCAAAGTATACAAGATGAAAGAGGGCAATGCCAAGCCTAAGAAGCCCACGCCTTGTACAGTGATACAAGTGGATGGTGCTGAAGTTGAAATGCTGTTAAACAGCACAGCTGACTACTCGCTGGTCTTTGTAACATGAGGGAAAGCCTGTAGTCGGGCAGGACATGAAGGCTAGATAAGGGAGTAGTTTCTTACCTGTAACTCCATTTCTCCAGCGTTGGTATCTTTCATGGATTCACATGCTTAGAATATTCCCCGTCGTCAGACTGGGAACCCTCGGTACACATATATAGTCGTTTCCTATAGGAAAAAACTTCCGACACTTGTGTGTCCTATCCACATCGACGTCCTCTCCGGGGCCGTCCACGCAAGCCCCGTTGGACGTAATGGTATAAAAGGCCCCGCCCCCGCGGGTCCCGTCAGATTTCGGCCCCTCCAAAGTAGAAAAGGGGAAACCTGCTTATGCACATATCTTGCACATTGCAATCCGGGGAGGCTGGAGGGCGCATGTGAATCCATGAAAGATACCAACGCTGGAGAAATGGAGTTACAGGTAAGAAACTACTCCCTTCTCCAGCATTGGATCTTTCATGGATTCACATGCTTAGAATAGATTGTATAGCAGTACCATCGAAGACGGAGGTGAGAATGCAATGTAACTCACTTTTACAAGAAACACTCTCAGTCCAAATATGTATATATATGTGTGTAAGCAACAGCATATTTTCAGATATAAACATATTCGTAATACATAAATAAGATCAAGGGAACAAACATAGGCAAGGTAAGAGATAACAGCTTCACCGTATTTGGCTTACCTCATTGAAACAGATGGCGCAGGACTGCCCTTCCCATCTGTACCTCATCCACGTGCTGCCTTTCCAGGCAGTAATGGCGTGTAAACGTGTGCGGAACTGACCATGCCGCCGCCTGGCAGATGTCTGTCAGAGGAATTCCTGCCCATAGAGCCGCGGAGGAGGCTGTCGATCTCGTGGAATGGGCTCTAGGGCGTCCTTGTAGGGGTCTCCCGGCCTTGGAGTGACTAAAAGTAATTGCCGAAGAGACCCAACGAGCCAGACCTTGCTTGGAGATTGCCCTTCCCCTCGTCGACGGACCGTAGGCAATGAGCAACTGTCTGGTAGTTCTGATATCTTGCGTCCTTTGCAGGTAATATTTTAACGCCCTTTTGACGTCCAGAGTATGAAGGGCTTTTTCCGCCGTCGACGACGGGGACGCAAAGAAAGTAGGAAGGACCAGGGTCGAGTGCTTGTGATAGACTGTTGGTACTTTCGGGATGAAAGTAGGGTTGGTTGATAAAATTACTTTGTCCTTAAAGAATCTCATATATGGAGGATCTATGACCAATGCCTGTAATTCCGACATTCTTCTAGCCGATGTAATGGCAATTAAGAAAGCCAGTTTCCAAGATAGGAACTGCATGGATGAAGAGGACATTGGCTCAAATGGAGGCTTCATTAAGGCAGCCAACACCACATTTAGACTCCACGACGGTGGGAACCGTTTCGCAGGGGGGAAAGTTCTAAAGAGACCCCTCATGAAATGTTTCACCAGTCTGTCACTAAATAATGGTGAAGACTGTCTCCTCCTCGTAAACCTTGAAATGGCCGCCAAGTGCACTTTGATGGACGATGATGACAGCCCACTCTCAGCTAGGTGAAGAAGATACGGAAGAATTTGTTCAGGGGTTACTTCTAAAGGCTGAATTTCGTGCTGTGTTTGACACCACGTACAGAACCTTCGCCATTTGCATATGTATGATTTGTTAGACGAAGGGGCCCTAGCCGCCTGCATAATTCTCCGGCAATCCGACGAGACTTTCAAGTTGCCAAACTCTGAAAAGTCAGGAGCCATGCTGTTAAGTTGAGGCTGTCCGGGTTGTGGTGCCACACCGTTCCCTTGTCCCTGGACAGTAGGTTCGGCACTTTCTGGAGAGTTATAGGCTGTTCCAACGACAGATGTAGGAGGTCAGAAAACCATGGTTGTCTCGGCCAATACGGAGCCACTAGAATGACCCGGCATTTGTACCTGCGAATCCCCTGGATTGTCCTCCGTATAAGGGGGAACGGAGGGAAAGCGTACAGGAATTTGTCCGTCCAAGGAAACGAGAAGGCTTCCCCCAGGGATCCTTTTTGAGGCCATCTGCTCGCGAACTGTTCGCATTTCCTGTTTTCTTTCGTAGCGAAGAGGTCGATTGAGGGGGTCCCCCACCTTTCGAAGATTATTTGTAGCTGACCGGTGTCCAGCTCCCACTCGTGTATTTGAGCCATTGTCCTGCTCAGGGAATCCGCTTGCACATTCTTCACACCCGGGAGATGGTAAGCCACTAAGGATATGTTGTGTTTCAACGCCCAGTGCCAGATCTTTTGAGCTTCCGCCGAAAGGTTCCTGGATCTGGTGCCTCCTTGCTTTATCAAGTAGAACATGGCTGTCATGTTGTCTGTCAGCACTCTTACTTTTGATCCTTTGATATGTGGAAGGAATGATTTCAAGGCCCATCTCACTGCCCTCAGTTCCAGCACGTTGATGTGTAGGTGCGATTCGGTCGAAGACCATCTGCCCTGGGTTTGATGATCGTTCATGTGTGCTCCCCAGCCCGTCAGGGAGGCGTCCGTGATGATGGTGTTCTGAAATTCAGGCTCTTGTAGAGGAACTCCTCTGTCCAGGTTGTGAAAGGTTTTCCACCATTGGAGGGATCTGATGACACCCTCGTCGTCGACGGTTATCCTGTCTGACCACCGGCCATTGGCCTGCTTCCATCTGTCCGACAGGAACTCCTTAGAGGCCTCATGAACAATCGGCAGTTTGCTACTAGGTGGACCCAGGATTGCCACATATTTTCTCACGGAAAATGTGCTCTGTAGGCGAAGTTGACTCGTCAGTTGTTCGATCTTCAATATTCTGTCTAGGGACGGTTTCACTATTCCCGAGTGGGTTTCGAATTGAGCTCCCAAGGTCTTCAAGCACCTTGAGGGCTTTAGAGAAGACTTTTCGAAGTTCACTGCGAACCACAGTCGTTGCAGAAGTTGTAAGGTGGCTTGCACGCTGTCGTTGGTCGACGCTGGGGAGGATCCCCTCACAAGCCAGTCGTCGAGGTACGGGTATACATGATGCCCTCTCTTTCACAGCCAGGCTGCCACAGGTACCAAACATTTTGTAAACGTTCTTGGGGAGGACTTTAGACCAAATGGGAGCACTGCAAATTGGTAGTGTGTCTGACCTACCATGAACCTCAGAAACCTCCTGTGTTTTTGACACACCGGAATGTGGAAGTACGCATCCTGTAGATCTAGTGACGCCAAAAAATCGTCCCTTTGGACGGATTTGATCACCTCCTGCAGTGTAAGCATTTTGAATTTTTGACTCTGTAGGGTCTTGTTGAGGTCTCGCAGGTCGAGAATAGGGCGCCATTTTCCGTTTGGTTTCTTTACCACAAAACACCGTGAGTATACCCCTAGGCCTTTCTGCGATGCAGGGACTAATTCGATGGCGCCTTTCTGTAACATGAGTGTTACTTCCTGCCTCAAGATGTTTAGATGCGGCTGGGATAGGTGTATTGGTGGACATTTTGGAGGTTTGCATTTGAATAGTAGGGAATGTCCGTACCTCACAGTGTCCAAAACCCACTGATCTGTTGTGATGGTCTCCCATTCCTCGATGCAGCTTGACACTCTTCCTCCCAGAACGGTACTCTTCCCGTCATTGCGGGTCTTTCTGTTTGCTCGTCGACGACGAATAAGTTGGTCGTCTCTTGGAAGACTGGAAGTTTCTACACCGGCTTGTGGTCTGAGAGGCGCGTCTATATCCTTGGGAAGGATACGCTGATCTACCAAAAGATCTATCCCTGGTTGCTGAAAATCTTGAGTTTCCAGATGCTCCTCTAAAGGGACGAAAGGAACGAAAGGGCTTACCACTCTGGAGAGAAACCAACGAGCGCGCTGTATCTGAGTCCTCCTTCATGCCCTTCAAGGCCTCGTCCACCTTTTCTCCGAAAAGAAGATCACCTTCGAAGGGCATGTCCAAAACTTTATACTGTACTTCGGGTCTGAAGTTGGTGCACTTAAGCCAAGCCTGGCGTCTTAGAACAACTCCGTTATTTATTTGTTTAAAACCCGAATCTGCCAGGTCCACCGCTATGTTAATAGCATGATTAGATGCTTCTTCGCCTTCTCGAACCAGGGACATAGCCGTTCTTCTATGTTCTTCCGGGAGGTGGTCCAGAATAGGTTCCAATCTGTGCCACATCTCCCTGTCATATCTGGCCACAATCGCCAGGGAGTTAGCTGCTTTCACCGTTGAGGCCCCCACAGAAAGAACCTTCTTACCAAACACGTCTTGGCGCCTAGCCTCATTATCTGGAGGGGTAGAGCATTTATGTTGGGCCTTTGCTTTTCTCGTCGCCGCCGACGACACCACCGAGTCCGGTGTAGGCTGAGCCGAAAGACACTTCGGCCTAGAGTCTGGTACTTTAAATTTCTTTTCAATGTGGCCTTTGACAGCAGGCTCAGAAAATGGGTGACGCATGGTTTGAACACCTTCTTTCCAGACATGGTCTAAAATGGGTATTGAGAATATTGAGCGTCTACTCTTGCCCATATGGTCAAAAAGAAAACAGTCCTTTTTCTCCTCCTGTTGGACCAGGCCAAACTCCTTGCACGCTTTTTCCATCATGGAATGAAAAGCACCTATATCGTCCGGTGGTGACGGGTGAGTGGGACTCTTTGGTGTTTCCATTTCCACATCCGACGCCCAGGATGGATCCCTAGATGGTGAGAGGGATATATCTGACGCTGACCCATGGTCAAATAGGGAGTCCGAAAGCTCCCCTTCCTCCTGGACTGCTGGAACAGTTGGAACCCCGATCGATCTGGTCGGGCGGTGTGAAGGGCCGGGCTCGTCGACGGGGGGTGTCGACGGTACAGGTGGAAGACTTTCGTCCAGCGATTTCAGCAGCGAGTGTAAGGAGGACAGTACCTCCATGGACAGGGTCGCCTGAGAGCTTGGAGGTTGAGTAAACACCTGAGAGCAGGTTGCTCCTGATGGAAACCTGGCTCGTAGACCGAGGTCCTCCGGGCTCACAATTCTGAAGCCGTCGTCTTCTTTCGAGGCAATTGACGCTGCCTGTTCCTGTAGCAATGTGTCAGGCAACCCCATATCGAATACTTCTGGTCTCCAGGCCAGAACTTCCGTCGACGAGGACATCGTCGCTGAGGTCGTCGCTGGGTTGATGACCGGTGAAATCGACTGCGTCAGAGGCAGTGAGGACACCGACTGGTTCGTCGTCGTCGACGTTGGGCCTGCAGGTGGCTTAGGCGGTCCCGCCTTCACAGCGCTCTCCCTGCGTTTATCCGAATTTCTACTCGTGGCTGATCTGTGTTGATCGCCCGAGGAGGATTTAGGCCTTTCCTTTGCTTTCTTCGACAAAGTTGACGACGATGTCTTTCTTGCAGAGTCTTTAGAAAAGTCCTTAGAAGAGTGACTTCGTGGAACGTCCTTTTCCACAGGTCGTGACTTCTTAGCCGGAGGTTCCGACGAAATTGGGCGTCGAGGGGCTCCTGATGTTTTCGCAGAGGCCACGCTGCGCACAGAGCCCACTTCTGACTGAGGGTATGCTCCCGCACCGTCATTTAACCAGGATACCAGCAGTCGATTTCGATCCTTCAGGGTTTTCTGGGAAAAACCTTTACATATTTCACACTGGTCTGCCGAGTGGTGAGGGTGGAGGCAATAAATACAGTCTAAATGGCCGTCCCCCTCGTAAACCTTCTTCAATCCGCACGTGGCACACGGGCGAAATAGTGGTTTTCCCGACATTCCGAAAAAAATTAAACTCACAGGAGTTCGACAATTCGAAAAATCTAGCAGTAGAGACTACGCGAGGAGATCCCACTATCTTTGGAGACGGTTGAAATCTGACGGGACCCGCGGGGCGGGGCCTTTTATACCATTACGTCCAACGGGGCTTGCGTGGACGGCCCCGGAGAGGACGTAGATGTGGATAGGACACACAAGTGTCGGAAGTTTTTTCCTATAGGAAACGACTATTTATGTGTACCGAGGGATCCCAGTCTGACGACGGGGAATATTCTAAGCATGTGAATCCATGAAAGATCCAATGCTGGAGAAATATTTAATACTGGGGGGTGGTCCTGTCCTCAACCATTTGTACTACAATGGGTAGTTGTAGTAATCGTTTCAACACATCTCTAAAAATAAGGTTTAATACATCTGTATAAGTATGTATCATTGGAGGGAAGTGCAAATCCAAGTCCTGGAGAAAAAACGATTTCCGTGACCTTTATTAGTTAGGTCACAAGTTTCAAACATAGGGAACTCAATGTAAGCACAAAGAATAAATAAAACATGCAAATCATTTTTTGAACATGAAAAAGAAAATAGAATAAACCTTGTCTCCCACTTGGTGAGTTATCTAGAACACAAGTACATGCATTTCAAATATTAAATACATATTTAAATAGCAAGACATGTTCTGTGGTGGCAGGTATTCACTCAATTGAGCCTGTTTAGTCCATACAGTGCAGCATACAAAGGTGACTTTTTTCGAAATGTGCCAGCAGTTTCAAGGAAAGAAAAGGCTGTGCATTTACAAACTACACACAACTATACTGGTGCTGTGTTGTGTTGTATTGTTGAGTTGTCAAGTATCACATCATATTGGACAACCTATTGGAAAATTGTCCTAGTCACACATAACCTATACACAGCACTGTGCTTTAAAGGAACCTAAAAATAGGGTCTGCTATAAAGCGACATCAACATGAAGGTGGTATTAAGGATTCTGGTCATCGGTCCGGAAGATGTAGGCTTAAGGCACAATGACAAAATAGACGTTTCGGTTGTGAAAAGATGCCAGCCTTCTTCTGGGGCCAGGTAAAGCAGGACTCCCTATAGATGAAAACAATATAAAAGTATATTGTTGAATGGTCCAGGGGATGGATCATTACTGAGTTTTTAGAACGAGCCCGTGAGAGGCTACCTTGAGGGCTGTCCCTCCAGGCCCCACCACTAACCTTGCAAATGAGGGAAGAGGTTCAGCCGCGAGTTGTTGGAACCCTCATGGTTGGGTAATTGATGTCCAGGTGAAAGCGTGGTGCGCTATGGGGTGATCTGAAAAAAATCCGAACACGTGTGTTGGTATAGCTGGTAAGGGACCAACATGCCTGATTATATATGGGAGAATGAAGGAAACGGGTAATGAAGTACCTGGTTGTGGCAGTCGCGTGAGGGCGGTACTGCAAGGCTCTGCAGTGCGGTGCATGAGATGTTGGCTGTGGCAGGAGCAGTGTTCTTTCCTGTGGGTCTGTGGTTCAGATCGGGAGTCTGGGGAGCAAGAAGACAAATAGGTAAATCTGCCCAGACTACTCGCTGGTCAGCATGGACATATGGAAGGAAAAGTTGAATTGTTGTACCTTGCAGGAATCTAATGTGGCAGCAAATTCCTACATGGAGGGGCCAATTGGCATTGTTGGTGAGTTCGAAGCCAAACTTCAGTTTAAGCAGGGCACAAAAATTAAAGTTGCAAGTTACTTGCTAGTCAAACAAAATTCACTTGCCAACTCAATTCTGTACATACAAACAGTACACCATTTCTTACTCGCCAAGAGTCCAACATCACAAGCTAGTGGCGAGTGCACATTTTGCACCCTGGTTTTATAAACTTAAAGCTGATGTAGCAGTACATGTTACCAAGAAAGGAGGGAATGCATTGTCATTGGATACTTGGCAGAATTGGGAGTCAAACTGGATCTGTTGCATCCAGACCAGATTCTCTCCATAGAATCAAAAGACGAAATAGAAGGCGGAGTGGAGGAGATTGCACAATGCTATCGAGGAGCGTTCGATGATAGCACTGGTTGCCTCACAGGCTTCATGCATTTAATCAAGTTGAAAGGTAGAGCTGGTTCTCTTAGGCAGAAGTGAGGTCAATACTGTTGGTGCTGAAGACAGAAATTGAGGAAGAATTGAAAATATTAGTAGCTGAGGAAATCATTGAAGTAGCAGAGGCATCAGAATGGATTAGCCCAATAGTGGTAGTACAGACATGTTTTGGGTTATTAGGATGTATATAGATAAGGGAGAAATAAAATAAAGGAAGAGTGCAACAAAGGATAGGTAAGGTAAACTAAAATGTGAGCGTGAAGTTCGAATGTCAGAAGGCTGTTTGGCTAAGGTGAAGCAACCTAGAAATGTGCAGAAGGGTTTTACTAGATATACCAGAGTTATGATTGTAAAGGGAAACATGGGTAATTCTGTAAGATTGGATCATGGAGAAGTTTAGAACCAAGAGGGTGGCAAGAGTGTCATTTTCGATGTGTAGAAGAGAGGAAGGTGAGTGCCGAAGTCAAGAGATTAGATCTGTTGTGTACAATTGGATGGTAAAGGAGGGTAGATGGGCGTCATCCTTTAAATGATTAAGTTATGATGTGATAATCCCACTGTTCATTTATATACAATGTTTATATATAATTCCATACACCTATAGGCTTTGTTAAATTCATATGTCATCACAAAGTCTGGAATCTTGAGACAGGGGAATGCACATGGGAGGATTTAGAGAATGGGAGGCTGTTGGATATGGGATGGAGTTCAGTCCTAGGGCTGTCCAGCTACCATTTTAATGAAAGAAAATGTTTACCTCGATTGATTTGGGATCTTAATACACCCTCTCTCCATTTCAGAAAGAAAGATGAAGAACAATTAATTCAAACAATTCCTCCCTCTCTCGATGACAGCCAAACAGAGTACCTAGTAAAAGTCCCCGGAACTTTAATCCAGTAAATAACCATCATCAAGTCGCTCTCAGCCACCAACATTCAATTTAAAGAGAAGAGATCTAAAGTTAAATTCTAACCCCTGAAGCCCCAAAAACGAACAACTCCCAGTGCTCCAGACAAGATGTTTAAGTGAGAGTATTTTACTCCCTATTTTTAATTTTCTTTTTAAAATTGATTAAAATTATTTTTATGGGAGTAAAAATGTAAGTCCAATTCCCAATGGGAGTATTTTATAAGCGAGTAAAAATATGTTTTTACTGGAAAAGGAAAATATTTTCACAATAATTCCTTTGCACCTAGTTAATCATACACATGAAAAGATACAATTGTAATTCTTCCAATCATGCAGTAATAACAGCAGTTTCTTCCTGTGTAACTACGTGCTCTACTGGTCCAGACATATCCATGTAGATGTGTGGGTAAAAGCAGGGGCACAAGGTCCGTTTCCTATTGTTTGGTGGGAGTATGTTTACTCCCTATTTGTATTTTTTGGGAGTATTTGCCTATTTTTAGTGAGTAAAAGTGTCCGATACACCACTTATCTGCAGGGCTGATACTCCCTTCTCCTCTATTATTTCCCTGTCTCCCCAATGTGATGGACATGGTTTATTGGTGTCCGCAGTGCTCTGGCCTACAGGGAACTCTGGAAATGTCCCAGTGTACCTCTGCACCAATGGCCTACTTTCTTTGGATACCCTGGTTTTGTGCTCCTCTTGTCCTCTAGCCCCTGCATCCCGCCCGCTTCCTACCATCTCTCCTCACCGCCTACTTCACTTTGAAGTAAGAACGTTATGGCCAAGTTTCCAGTATGTTATTACTCACTCTTATAAATGGTATATGTTAATTTTGTGCAACATTTAACAACTGTGTATCCCTATATAGGTGAAATGTGCTTTAAAATTCAGTGTTTGTACACATGTTTCACAAACCTTCTTGTGGGAGAAACCACAAAACCTACTTTGAGGGCTCGGCTTGCTTGTATGGTGTCATATAGGGCCCTCTAAAAAACATTTCCATGACAACTTTGGATCCCAGTCCACCCCTGACTAAGGGGTAAATGCACAGCATATTACGCACCAGTGCAAGCCACCCCAACCCCTCACACAAACACTATCAGCACAGCCGTCAGTTACAGCGATTGGTATAACCATCATATGCCAAACAGCCTCAGATTAATGTATTCTAGATTTGAGAAATCCTCATGCAGAACAATGTCTCACCTCAGAGAGCATCATGCCAAAATGCAGGGTTATTACCAGGGTTGCAAGAGGGGAAGCAAATGAGAAAGATGTGATGTAGGGTTGGAGGCAGAGGCCGTAGATTGGCAAAGTACGACTAGAAAGGAGAATTAGGTTAAAAGGCATGGTAAAACAGGTATTTTTTCAATTACATCAGAGATAGGTGTTACTGTTTTAGACATGCTATGGCCATGAGAAGGAACATGTATGATTGCCTAGTTCTTTAGGGCTGACAACGTGGGAAGGGCCTCAGAAAACATAAAAGATCATTGCACACTAAACAATTCACACCTGCTCTTTGACGCGAGATATTTCTGGAACTTTTTTTACAGCAACAGAAAGCAAATTAGTCCGACACTGCAGCTGAAACGAAATACCTAACTATAACCTCAGTTTTGCAATCTAGAATACAACCCGAGTTTTAAATAAAAATTGCTACAACTTAAAGAAAAAATTGATTGCTATAGTGTGAAAATACATTTAATGGCCACTTTGCTGTTTGTGTTATTTCGAAAGGCTAATTTAACAGTAAAAGTTGTGAACAAACGTCAAATAGCTTAATCAATTCGAATGAAATTATCTGCAAACACCATGCAGTAATGTAACATACACACAATGTGGCATTTAAACCATAAAATATACTATTTCTTTAATTGTTTTATTGAAGTGTGTATGCAAACACGGAGATCGTGAGCTCCTCAACTCCGTTAGTAAAAATAGAAAACTTTTTTGTTTTTGCTTGCACCTTTCTTTGCGCCTTTATTTCCTGTCTTCACATATATGACTTATGCTATTCCCAACGAATAAATGAAAGCATTCAAGTCCATCTGCATGTAGATTATTTTTATTTTTGTGATAATTCTAGGCCCTTTTGGATGACACGTGTTTCGGCATTACACTTTGCTTTTCTCAAATCCGGCATTTCCTAAAGTAACGCGGGGTGGTCGCAAGTGCAATCAGGACGGAAGAGACCCCCCGCAGCGGGGCCCGCAACATTTGACTCACCACAAAAACCACCCTAGGATTAAAGAAAATTCCTAACAGGCCCCGGTATTCATGACAACCACTTAGCTCACTAACAATCTACCCCCGCATCTCGGGGGACGGGGTGCGTGAGAGACTGCATGCTTGGAATCTCAAAAGGGGCCTTAGTTTGCCCCACCAGTTGGCCCTGGGCTGTAAGGCGGGTTCATCACCTACACACACGGTGTGGGAATCACTTAGGTAATGAGACCTGCACCAGGGCAAGGGATACGGGAGTGGAGGGAGTGGGTATTTGGGAATGGGAAGGGACAGTTCGGGTGGGGAGGTCAGGCTCAAGTTGAGGAAGGGCCCTTACACTAAACCGATCCAGGTGCTCCGAACAACGCATAGATAGACCAACCCTTAAGTATGCTTAAGGTGCTCTCTCTGAATATTCAGGGGCTGAACACCCGGTGAAGCGCAAAAAGTTGGAAGGGTTATTTGCGCACCACACTCCGGATATCAGAGCCTTACAGGAAACCCATATCAAAAAGTCTGACTCCCACCGCCTGAAACAAAGACGATTCCAGCCGGTCTTACAGGCAAACGCCAAGGGCAAATTTGGGGGGGTACTGATTGCGATCAAAGTAGGGTTAGCCGCCCAGATCGTGTCCACAGAAACAGACAAGGAGGGGAGATACTTGTTTGTAGTATCACAGCTAGACATGCATGTCCTTACACTCGCCACGGTATATGCTCCCAACATAGGTCAGGACGGATTTTTGAGAGGTGTACTCTCGAACCTAGAGGGGTTTGCCCAAGGGGAGACAATACTGATGGGGGATTTTAACCTAGTGTGGGACCCACCAGGGATAGGACATCAAACGCTCAATGCACACAACCGCCTCCATCATCAGCCCTGCAACAGAAGATGGAACATTTGGCACTGCACGATTTATGGGTTGCAGTTAAGGGGGCGGACCCGAGGTACACCTTTTACTCCCATGTACACCACACATTTTCCTGCATTGACTATATCTGGGCGGCACCAACATTATGGGCAGAATACAATCCATAGACCCGCTTCCAATTTCCCCCTCAGACCGGGCCAGATCGTTAACTTGTACTGACACCAGAAGGGACTGTGGAGCTGGTCATACCCTAAAGAAGCTCTAGTAGATGTGGCGATGCGTGGGGAGGAGGAATCCAAACTTGGAGAATATTTTTAACTCAATGGAGGTGTGGGAACCTCAGAATCAATGGTATGGGACTGCTTTAAGGCTACCCTTAGGGGTTAACGGATCTCCATCCGGGCACGCTGGCGAAAGCAACAATGGGCCCTAGAAACCCAATCGGAAAGTGACCTCCAGGACGTAATGAATGGAATGCAGCACAACACCTCTAGGAAGCTGCAGAAAGAACAACAGCATATCAGAGGGCAATTAAATCTTCTCCAGACGAAAAAGGCAGAATGGGGCCTGCTAGTGTTTAAGCAAAGGTATTATATACATGCCAATAAGGTGGAGAACCTATTGGCAAGACAACTGAAACAGAATACTGCAGTCCAGACAATCAAGGGGATTACCACCCCGCAGGGGATTTGGCCTACTCTAACCCTGAAATTGCGGCACAGTTTGTTACCTTTTACACAGAGCTGTACACATAATCCAGATAACGCACTTCAGATTGACTACCTGAGGACACATACCCTCCTGAAGATCTCCCAATCAGACTGTGCTACTCTAGACGCTGATATTACGCAGGAGGTGGTAATCCAGGCAATAAAATGCCTTCCCATTAACAAAGCCCTGGGCTCCAACGACTACACAGCTGGGTTCTACAAGGCTGATCAACATATCCTGCCCCTAGGTTGGCTTCCCTCGTAACACATTTGCACAAACAGGAGGCATTACCCCCTCGATGGAAGAGGCCAAAATACTATTTTTCCCTAAGCAGGAAAAAGACCCTGCGCAGTGTGGTTCGTACAGAACCATCGCATTGAACAACCTAAATGCGAAACTCTATGCCAGAATCCTAGCCGGTAGACTGGAACCCCTACCACCACAGTTGATACACCCCGACCAATCGGGATTCATCTGTAAACATCAAACGCATGACAATATTAGAAGGGTCTGGCATATCCTAGAAAAAACCCAAAAGAAAAGAGAACCTGCAGTCATCCTCTCTAGACACGGAAAAAGAGTTTGACAGGGTTGAGTGGGCCTTTCTTTTTAATACCCTGGGAATGAGGAGCATTGGGCCAAAATACCTGGCTATGGTTTGTGCTAATTACAGGGACCCGACTGCAAGACCTTTAGTGAATGGAGAATTATCAAATCCAATTTCTTTAACAAGAGGTACGAAACAGGGCTGCCCTCTTTCTCCCATCCGGTTTGCCATGTATGTTGAGCCCTTCATGTCTTCAATCCGCACAAACCAGGATATTAGGGGTATACTATTCAGGTGGGAGGAACACACGATAATGGCATACGCGGACAATATGCTATTGACCCTCGCGGATCGAGAGAAATCCCTCCAGGCGGCGATGGGGGAGATCCAGCGATTCTGTAATGTTGCCGGATCGAAAGTGAATCTGGCTAAGTCAGAAATACTGAATCTAACTCTCACAGGGGACAACCTAACCCAAGCAAAACAGCTATCCCAATTTCGATGGGTACACACCAGCATCAAACCTCTGGGCATAAGAATAACTCCCAACACTGCAGGGCCTATACGGGGCAAATTACCTTCTGCTGATAGAGCAGGTTAAGCTGCAACTTCTTAAATGGGGGGCCCCCCTCGACATCCTGGATGGGCAGGATCAATCTGATAAAAATGGTGCCCTTTCCCAGACTCCCATATAATTTTCCAAGCCCTACCGATCACAGTGCCGGAATCATTTTTCTGAGCAGTGTACACAATTATAAACTCATACATTTGGAATCACAACCCCCCCCCCTCCCAGGTAGCGATGAAAATGATACAGAATCCGACTAAAAGAGGGGGTTTAGGCGTACCTATCTTTGCATGTACAAGGCAGCCCAAATTAGAGTAAAAGATGGCTGGCACCTGAAACAGGGAAGATCTGGCACCAGATGGGACCAGGCTGTGCTAGGCGCACCATTGGGAGAAGTGTTTTGGCTCTATAAAGACGACCAGCCTCAAAACATGCATAAGTCGGATATCACCAAATTGGTGGAAAATACCTGGGAATCGCTGGTGTATATTAGGCAATTTACAACCTTTCTCTCCCCATGTAAGCCGATCTTTGGAAATCCCCAATTCACCCCAGGCATTCCTGTAGGGCCTTTAAAAAGTGGCAAGAAAGGGGGTGTACGAAAATAGGGGAGGTCTTCATAGGGAAGGACATAAAGATGTTTGTTCAATGTAAGCACGATTTGGGGCCATCCGAAACTGATAGGATGCAATATCTGCAGCTATGCCACTGGTTAATGGACCCCATACATTGGAAGGCGGCTACCCATCCCCTTGCCCAGTTTGAAAAAGTCTTAGCCACCGACCCTGGGATTAAACGTCTAATTTCCAACATATACAGGATAGGGAACAAGGCGGGGCCAGGTCCTAGCCCAAAATACATAATGGCTTGGGAAGAAGTGGTAGGTGAACCCATTCCACAGGAAGACACAGAGGGGCTATGGCGGGATATACAGAGATTGACTCAAGCTATGTAGATAAGAGAATTCTGGTATGAAATCATGACACAGTGGCACTACACTCCCACTAGTCTGAAACGAATGTATCCCGATGCATCAGAGGCGTTCTGGCGGGAATGTGGGGGTGGGGGTATTGGCTGCACACGTGGTGGGGGTGGCCAGAATTGGCGGGATACTGGAGACAAATGAACAAACATCTACATGCAATGTTTGGAACGGAGACAACCAGGGGACCAAGGGAAGGCCTACTGGGCCTCATTGGATACACCACCAGTCAATGGTCTAAAACGACCAGGAAGGCTTATATAATCTCATCATAGGCAGCTCTTCTAGTAATCGTGCAAAAATTAAAGGCCAAAGACCCTCCAGTGGAACAAGATTGGGATTGGGTGGCCAAAGTTTGGCAATTTGTTTGCGATGGAATGGATCACTTATTCAATACAGGGCATCCAAACCAAATTCACAACGGACTGGGAGGAGGTGAACTTCTTACATGAAGACTTCAGAGAGGGGTACGGTCAACATAAATTCTGCATACTGGAAATAGGGTGAAGATTACTGGACAGGAGGCTCATAGATCGGTTTGGGAGGTGGGGTGTTCAGTGAGATATAGATACTGTTTCCTTTGTTTTGTGGCTTATTTCAAGAAAGCCTAATAAAACAATTTAAAAACTAAACTAAAAAAACAATTAAGGAATTCATAAATCAGGCTTTCAAAGTAGGGTCCAAATAGTGCTGGCATCAGGCAGAGCATAGTCAGTGGAAACAATGTAACAATGTAATAACAAATATATGTAACCAGGGGGCAAAAATTCAAGTTGCAAGCTACTAGCCAGCCATGAAAAAAATCACTTGCCACACCCGTTCCATACATACACACAGCACACCATTTAAAATTCGTCAAGAGCCATAGATCACAAATGGCTAGTGGCGAGCACACATTTTGACCCTGTATAACCATGAACGTAATGAGACGTGCTTAGAAAACTAGAAAATAAACAATGCTGCAGAATGTTGACAGCTTGACATTTGCATATTGAAACAATGGGAGTCGAGGCCACTTCTGCCACACTCGTAGGGAAACCCTTAATTCCTTTAAATTATGGTTTGACAGGTCATGCCACGATAAAGTGTTTACCCTTACTTGGGCCTCATCACAGTTGAGATTCTAGGTCAAGACCCGGAGGCTCGGATTATGCTCATCTCAACTCTTAACTTCTCGAGCAGCCAATAAAGGTTAACACAGCCATAAAAAACAAACAGTCAAAGTACTAGAATTCCCATGAAAATAAGTGTTTTTGAATTGTGTTATTAATTGGTTCCTTTTCTCACATGACTTCCAATGTCCAATCACAGCCCGTGGTCCAATATAACATCCCGTGACTTACTTCCTTCATCCTTTTTCTTTGCTGCTCAAGCAGCAGATAAGTGAAACTTTATTTTTATCAACTTGAGTGATTGGGTTTGTCATAACGTGTGAGTGATTATATTAGTGCGCAGCGGCGGCGTGTTTAGTAATTGGCAGAGCACATTTGCAAGGGTTTAGTGTAGGAACGCGACGGGGTCGCAAAGGCACTAGCACTTTCAGAGGTTCCGGCGCCAGTGCGCACTTCTGTGAGGAGCAGATATCAGTGGCAGTGTTTGTCGTTACTCCGATCTCCACAAGCTTCGTCGGAAGCAAATCTATATTAAAACTGGTGCTAGGTCCACTGCAGATCTCACAAAACGAGACGCAGTGACTGGCAGCAAACAGCGATCTGCAAACACCATCTACTGGTGGCAGGGGCACACCGCAGGTTCATGTAGCTGTGAAGAGGGCCCACAGCAGCTGTGCAATTGGTGTTACTTACGGCACAGTCCCAGGAAAAACTGTAGACGGCTCCACAGGGTCACAAGCCCAGGAGCTGCTTCTGACTTACGAGCGGTGTCCCAGGTAAAACTGTATATGGTAAGCCCACTGACCTGCCTAGCTGTGAAATAAAATGGAAATAGTGGGGTCATCCCAAGTGAACTCAATATCAAAATTAATAAAACCGCATAAACTAAGAAATATGAGCAGGAGAGAGTTCTCAGATGACTACTTGGATGGCCCACATGTCAGTGGCATATGAATGAGTCAGGCGGTTTAAAAGGGCACTGAGTGCCGACAGAGGCCCGTTGCGCAAAAGCAGGGGCATTATGGAGGACCTCTTTGTCTTCACTCAGGGTATGGAAGAGTTGAGGAGAGAGGCGCATAGAGGAAAAGGGGGAAGAAAAAAAGACATGCAAGGCACACAGCGCCCAGACTCGTGCCTCCTCGCCCCCTGCCTGAGGTATGCAAGGAAAGAAGCGTAGGGGCAAGAGAAGGGCATGGTTATGGGGCATGTATGGCCACGATAGCTCTGAGGAATCCTTTGAGGAAAACTGGTAGAGCAGCGGGGAATCATTGGCCAGGACCACACAGGAGTCAGAGGACTCCAGCAGTACCAGGCGACACAAGAACAAAAGAAGCAAGCCATCGGCCGACAAGGCGCTAGGGGAGGAGTTCGACCCCAATGCATTGATTTATCCCAGATCCTCAGAGTGAGCCAACCGACAACATCACAACCTACCTGAAGAGGAGGTTGAGGACTTCCTTAAGTAAGGAAGTCAGGAATACGATGCAGGCTGGGTGCCCCAGGCCTGGGGTGACAGACTGCATGCTGACCTTCATGGGGAGGTACGGCAAAGATGTTAGAAGGGGTACAGACAGGTTCCGGAGGGCTTGCCAGGACAAGCTGCTTGATTTGGTTGGGCCAATCACAAAGATATGGCAGCTTGCAAAGGAGGCCAAACAAAAGAAGGAAACTATAGACCTGATGTACAGGGTTATGCACAGAAAGTAATTTGTTTATTGGGTAATGCCAATAGTGCCATAGCGACAGAGAGGAGACAATCCATTCTTCTGAAAATTGACTCCAAGCCAGGAGAGCTAGCACCCTTAGTGGCAGCAGCTGCAGCTAAGGGGGAAGTTATTTGGTGAGACTTTCATCAAGGACATGGCAAATTCGCGAACACCTATGCCACACTTAATAAAGCGCAAGCCTCCTTGAATAAGATTTTTGGGATAAATGTTTTCGACGGGGCTGGCAAGGGCTGCTCGGCCAGCCGATATACAGCCTACAGGCCCTCTAGAAACAGAGCGCAATGGAGAGAGCAGGAGGACCGACACGCCAACCCCTTCTTATCGTCCAGGGGAAGGGGCAGAGGCTGGAGGTCCAACGGCAAGCAGCAGCACAGTAACACAGGTAAGAGATGGGCCCATACCACGAGAATGCACGCTAGGCACAGACATCCCACCGTTGGGGGGGGGGTGGATTGCGCAGTATTTGCACAGGTAGAAAGAAGCATCTGCAGACTCCTGGGAGTTGCAAACGGTATAAGGTTTCTGGTTAGAATTTTTACAAGAACCGGGGCAGGCATATCCACCGAGACCAATCAATTTCACCAGTGAGGATGAGATCCTACTAGATGAGATGGAGAAGCTACGGCAAATAAATGCCATCGCACCGGCAGCAATGGTGCAAGAAGGTTTAAGCAACATGTTTTTGATAAGAGGCAGACACAAGGTCAGACCAGTGATCAACCTCAGGGCGCTGAATGCATTTCAGATAAACAGGCATTTAAAGATGGAGGGAATCCATCTTCAGAGAGACATATTACAGAGAGGTGACTGGCTAATGCAAGTAGACCTCAGAGAGGCTTACCTGACGTTTCCCATATGTCAGAATCAACGCCATATATTCAATTTTCTCTGGAGAGGACAGAGATGGGAGTTTGTAAGCCTCCCATTCGGGCTGGCATCGGCGCTTTACCAAGCTGATGAAGTGAGTTGTCTGGACACCTCCAGGGACAGGGCATCAGATTAATTATATATCTGGACGACATATGTCTAATGTGCCAGGACAAGGAACTGCGCATGGAGCAGGTGAGGATCACAACCGACTTGCTGCAGCAATTGGGGTTTCTAATCAACTGTGAAGTTCAAATTGATCCCAGACCAGTCAATGGAATTTCTGGGTTTTATTGCGGACACAGAACAATCAGATTGCCCCTAGAGAAGGTGAACTCAATCAAGAAGGTGATAAAGGTCATGATGGTGAAAGATTTGATATCCCTGTGAGAACTAGCCAGGATAGAAGGCCGTCTATCATCATCAATTCAAGCCATATTCCCAGGCCTACTTCATTATTGAGTGTTGCAATGCTTAAATATAAATCATCTCGGACAGGTACTGCCTTACGAGCAGAGAGTCCCCATTTCGCAAGAGTCGAGGATGGAACTAGAGTGGTGCTATCACCACACGGAAGCCTGGAAGGGCGGGGTGATGTTTGGATCATCCCCAGACCTCAGAGTCAGACGTCAGTCTATGGGGCTGGAGAGTCCGGTGCGGCAATCTGACGACAGGAGGGAGATGGTTATATCGTGAGGATCAATTCCCGACTCAAGCTGATATGGACTCCTTTTTTGATAAGATTGTCATGCCAAGTTTGTGTGAGGATCAGTCTGTTATGGTGGATAGCCCTATTACAGAGGAGGAATTATTGGGGGCAATTGGTCAACTTAATAAGGGTAAGTCACTGGGAATAGACGGTCTTCTGGTAGAATTTTACCAGACGCTGAGTGGTGGGCTAATACCATTCCTATGCATGCACCCTGTACAATGGTTTAATGAGGAACAAGATAATTTGTACCACCATAAAAGAGGCTTGTGTAGTCGTCCTTCCGAAAGCAGGGAAAGATGGTAGGAAATGTGAAAGTTATAGGCCGGTTTCACTTCTGAATGTGGACCTCAAGATTTTTACTAGAATATTGACTAATAGACTGGATGCGTGTATTGATAAGCTGATTGGTGGTTCACAGGTTGGATTTATGAAAGGTATATATGTCTACGATCATATTAGGTCATTGATTGACGTTATGGGTCTAGCGAAGACAGTAACCCGGAATACCCCATTGCTTTTTATGGATGCGGAAAAGGCCTTTGACAGGGTCAATTGGTCTTTTCTTTACCACACTCTTAAGAAGATGGGATTTGGTGACAAATGCATTAATACAATAAGAGCATTGAATTCTGATATTAGTGCAAAGGTGTGGGTTAATGGGGTTATGTCTTCTTCATTCTTGTTATCTGGGGGACTAGACAGGGTTGTCCATTGTCTCCATACCTGTTTAATCTGGCATTGGAACCCCTCATTTTATACTTGAAACAGGAGCAGAGCCTTCATGGCCTTCGATTTGGAGATAATGAGATGAAAGTTCTGTGCTACGCTGATGACATGACTTATTTTGTCTAATCCAGCAGAAGGATGTGTGAAACTTAAACTGATGTTTGAAGAAGTGGGTCATTTGTCGGGCCATAAGATAAATTGGTGAAAAACAGTAGCCTTCCCTTTGGATGTTAGTACCCCGCGTAGTGTTTTGGGCTCTTGGAACTGCCACTGGGAGACGGGGGGCAGTGAAGTATTTGGGTGTTTACTTGGTCCGAGAGTTGAAAAGAATGACTGCTATTAATGTATCGCGAATATTAGAGGTAATTAATAGGGACATATTGAAGTGGAGTCGGTTGGAGATGGGGATATGGGCTAAGATTAATGCCATTAAAATGGTACTTTTACCAGAAATTCTCTACATCATACAGTCCATCCCACTAAAACTCACGAAAAAAGTACTGGCTCCTGTTGACAAAGCATTCCAAGGTTTTCTTTGGGGGGTTGGAAAAAGGCCTAAAGTGCCTAACTATATGTTGACATGTCCTGTGAAGGATGGGGGATTTGGATACCCGATCTTGACAAATTATTGTATGGGTTTTCTCTTGAAGAAATGAACCCCCTACTTCTCTGATTATCATGACTATGTTCCCAATTGGTATATTATTCCCCATTTTCACCTTATGCCCTTATAGATATATATTCTATGTTGAAAGGGCCACCATCAGTGAAGAAGCTGCCTACAATGTGCGCTACTAGGGAGGCGTTGTTGCGCTTTATAGAAATAGGTGGTGGGAATGCTTGGATGCATTATGATGCATCTTTGTGGCATAATGCATGTTTGCAGTTAGATAAACAGGCCATTATGCTGGAAGAGTTGGGTCAGTAGAGGCATTCTTTGTGTTTGGGATTTGTGGCTAGATGGTTGCATGATCTCCTTTGGCCAATTGAAAACATCTTTTGGGATTGGCGCTAGAGAGAGAAGACGTTATGATGTTTTGGCTGCACTCTTGACTGAACAGACTGGAATGTTGGATGGGGTCATGAATGAGAGACCTTCATTGTGTGAACTTCTCCGTTTTGCCTCATATGTGGTTTCCACGTACATGGGATTAATGCCAATGGAATTAATGCCAATGAAAGAATTGGATACGAGGGCTTCGCCAGGCCTGGATGAATGATCTTGGTGCAGATATTCCTGTTAAGGAGTGGACCTATTTACTTCATGTGGGGGTACAGACAAGGATGGATTTGCAACTGCGATATATTAGACAAGGGATCCTCTATAGATTATATTGGACTCCGTCTAAGATGGTCTAAGATGGTCAGGTTGGGAGTTTTGAACTCTGATTTGTGTTGGGGTTGTGGATGTAGCGGGGGTTCTTTGATACATATGTTATGGATGTGCTCGAGAGTATCTGAGTTTTGGTCCAGTGTATTAGACAGGTTAGATCTTGTGTTGGAAGAGAAAGGCCTGGCCACCAAACAGGTGCAAGTTAAAAAGGCTGACTTAGTGAAGCTTAGACTGTCTGCCATTTTGTAGCGGTCTAATTGAAAGGCCCCTGATAAAAGAAACACCTGATCACACTCTGACATGGTCCAGGTAAGGTCTGCCACAATTTGTATACAAGGAGCCTCTCAAACCCCTGTGGTAGTCACTCTGGTTGAGCGAATTCTGCTTGACAGGAAGAATTTAGCATTTCTTTTAGAAGGAAACTCGGGTGCGACCACAGTAATCAACTAGCCCCGTTTTTAGAAACACTTCAGGGAGGGTTGGCAAAGCTGATGTAAAACCAAAAGTTAGGTGTGCCCCATTCACAACCTGAAACACCAGAGTGGTGTGCATCAGCGGAAATGGATTGCGAAGTAGGCCTTGAGCAGGGAACCTGGGCAGAGCCAGTGAAAGATTTAGCCCCTAAATGTGGAGCCTCTTAGGGCTGGTAGCAGACTCTCAGGCAAGGGCCTGGTTTTAGCCCTGGAGCGACGCTCGTCAGGTGGAGACCCTGGTGTCCTTATCAGCCTCTAGATGAGGAGCCTCATGGTTTCCCCTAGTCCAGAGAACCTCCCAGGACTGACAACTCCAATGAAGAGATCGCCAACCCTGGGTGCCCTGAAAATTCACTTACCTTAAATTACTTCTCGATGACCATGCTGAAATGCAAAGCAGCCAGCCACCCGAAGACCTCCGCCCAACATAGGAGCCACCTACCTAGTGTTCTGATGAAGAGGTTGTTGCAATACAGGTCCCGCCCCACTAATGCTCTGGTCCTTGGAATTCAAGACAGAGTGTGTGCTGATGAAGCCACAAGAGGTGTGGATTGAAAAGCTCTTTTCCCTGGCAGGCGGAGGAATGCCAGACACCAAAGAAACCATGGCGCAAGGGTTGAATAATAATCTGACAAAGCATTAACAAAAAAAGGCAGCAAAATACCCACAGACAAATGACCCTGACCCTGAATTGGCGTTTTTTTTAGAGTATACCTTTCTGAGAATGGGCGTTGGTCCAATTGTTATGAGAATGATCAAATGCATTCATCGTGAGGTCAAAGCGAGAGTAAATGTGAACGGTTTGATCTCTGGGTCTTTTCAGCTTACTAAAGGCACGAGACAAGGATGCCCTCTGTCTCCATTTTTATTTGACCTAGAACTTGAACCATTAGCTGCTTATATTAGGCAATGTGAGGCAATTAAGGGATTGTGGGTTGGGAAGGTAGAGGTTAAAATCTTATCCTATGCAGATGACATTGTAGAACCTGATAAAATGAGGAGCCTGATTTGTTATCATTATGGCATCATTACTTTTTGCTATGGAATCATTCCATTATTGTATCCTGTTTAGTTACCCATCATACATTCGATTAGTACTGACTAGTAACATTACACTATCCACATTATTAGACTGCCACTTTGTATGCCTTAGCCATTTGCTTATAGAAGGACACACTGTCATATTTGAAGAGACATGTAGAACCATTTAGAGACACGTTATAGTTGTAGTTACACATGTAGAGATGATGTTATGTATTATATATGCATGTGTAGAGACACAAACTGACTGTGCACTTAGAATAGGTTTGCATTATGTAGCGCTTGGGTTTGCAAGAGAAAGAGTAAACGCTAGAAAGCATTTAGCTGGCTCCTAAGCCATTTTGAATGGAGACACAGAAGCGCCACCCAGTGCAATATGTTATTGTACACTGTGAAGGTAAGGAATGTAAACAGTTTCTTGGCAGTCACAGATGAACCTTTGTCTGAGTAGAGAGGGCCTGGCTTATCAGCATTGCTTGTGTGCCGCACAGAGAGAAAAGGTGGGAGGCAGCGCCATGAGCAGCAGGCAGTGTTTTGCAGGGTGAGGGAGAGATGGTTTGCTCTCTGAGAGAGAGGGACAGTGAATGGAGGAATATATGGGAAGATGGTAGGATTGCAGGCAGGCAGACAGAAGGCCATGCTAGTAGATATGTCGAAATGCCACATTGACAAAGAACACGAACAGAACACGGAGTGATTGCGGGTGAAAGTACACGCTACACAGACATTCAGCCACTGCCTGAATATAGAAACGCTGACAGACACAGAGGCATTTTTGGTTTAGAGAACAAATTTAACCATGGGGAATGAGTATTTCATTGGATAGTATAACTAGAGGTATGCTGCTCTCTGAGGGTTGGTTCGAGCTGGTTCTAGATGGTGCTAGATGTAGTTCTAGTTCGAGTTTGATGAGGGAGAGGTGTCTTGGTGCAGCCGAATCCGATGGCTTTGGGAGATCGAGAACTTGGGGAAGCATTCTGATGAGGAGAGATCGAGAGCTTGGCAAAGGCTTGAGGCAGTTCGAGTGACCAGATCTTGAGAGAAAAGCCTGGCCCTGACACTGACTGACTGATTGCAGAAGTAGCGGGAGATGAGAGAGACAGAGCTGGAGACCAATTGAAGCAAACGGGAAGTATGGTTTATGGCCTAAACTGATTGATTAGAACCGACACTCACAAAGAGCTTTTGGGTTTGGGAAAGGGGAAATGAGACAGGGATTGTCTTAGAGAGAGAGAGTGAAGTATGGTATGGAATGGAGAGGAATGCTGAATGCTGGCACTTGCCATATGTGTATTGCATTAGACATGATAGATCCAGCTAATCACAGGCTTGCATTAGAAACCTGTAAGGCTTATAGTAAACCACTGCATGGTAGATTTGCACCAGAAGCCTAAAAGGTGCAAATTCGATATTTGCATAGTTTTAGTATTGTTTGCATTATGCTTTGCTGTGCATGAATAAAAGTATTATTTGAATCGATTGATGTGTTTTCTTTGTGTCTTATGTTATTGTGTTTATAGGAGTATGTTCGAAGTAATATAGAAGTAACAATGCACGAAGGTCCTGAGATACGAAAGCAGGGGGGGGCATACTGATCCACACCCCCCTAGGTTATTGGCTAGGGTTGTCTAGGATTGGCTAGAGTTGTCTAAGACCGGTACAGGATGCCCAAGGGGGGGCTAGACCATGGTAGGAATTGTTTTAGGACTTACAACATGGTAGTCCTGTTCTCAAATCCTGAATTTTGTTGTTCACTATTAAAAAATATGTTTGAAGAGGTGGGAATGTTATCTGGTAATAAAGTGAACTGGGACAAGACTGAGATTTTCCCTCTATCGAAAATACATAATAGAACCATTCTGAATCTGTGGATTTGTAAATGGTCCCCTGAGGGTGTTAAGTATCTTGGGATTCATATTATTGGTGATTTGAAAAAAATAATGCAAAATAACATTGATAAGGTTTTGGACAAAATGTGTTATTCTATAAGGAGATGGGAAAGACTTAAACTTACTTTACGGGCAAAGGTCAATGCCATCAAGATGGTCCTATTACCAAAGGTGCTATATATTATTCAGTCAATTCCTTTTTTGATTAGTAAAAAGCAAATATTACAGATTGATAAGGTTTTTCAAACGTTTCTATGGAGTTTGGGTAAAAGACCTCCAATTCCGAAGTACATTTTGATGCAGAAGGTTGAGGAGGGTGGATTTGGTTATCCAGACTTGTACAAATACTGTAAGGCATTCTTGCTTAAGAAAGGTTCTTACTATTATAGGAATAGTGATTTTAAAGGAGGCCTTTGGTTGCACATGGAAAGAGATATTTGCAATCCATATGGTTTAAAAAATCTCTACACTATGGGGAAAATGTCAACTAATAGACAAACTAAAATCAATAATGGCAACTAGACAGGCCTTTTGTATGTGGTTTGGGAAGAATGAACAGACATATGGATTTAGTGAGGATGCTTCGCTATGGTTTAATGAGTTGCTACAACTTGATAATAGAAGCCTTAATTGGAAAAGTTGGGTCAAGAGGGGTATTTTAACTTTGGGGGATCTACTTCATGGAGATCGTTTGCTGTCATTTGAGGAACTACAAAGAAAAGACGATCTGGGTGTAAGAGAGAGAAACAGATATGTTGATTTAATCAAATTAATTAATCTCAGGAGACATATGCTTAATTGGGGTTAAACCTGATTTGTGTCAGCTTCTTTTGGGACCAGAATATAATGCCCATGCATACATGAATTTTATGCCATTGGAAAATAGACATGTTGAAGCTTGGGGAAGACAGAGAGACATGGTCAGTGGATATGAATATAGACTTTACAGATAGAGATTGGAAGGATATACTTAGAGTGGGTGCCAACTTAAGAGTAGATGTGAATCTACGCATGAACAGACAGAAAATGATTGGTAGGATATACTGGACACCGGTTAAGATGTATAAGTTGAATTTGCAAATGGATGATATATGTTGGGGATGTGGAAAGGGCAGAGGTACCTTGATACATTTACTTTGGAGTTGTCCGAAAGTTCATAATTTTTGGAATGAGGTGATTGATAGAGTTGAAATGATTTTAAGCATAACTTTACAGAGATTGGCGGTTAATATAATCTTACTCCTGCATAAGGATGGATGTAAAAAAAAGTATAAAGTGCAATAATTGGATCAATAAAGTTATGCTAGTAGCAATGAGACTGATTCTTCGGGTTTGGAAAACCAAGAAGAAGCCCTCAGTAGACGACTGGTTGGTAGAATTGCAGACATTGTCCAATTATGAAAAACTCTCATACAAGGCAAAAGATAAAGAGAAGGAATACATTAAGATATGGGGACCGTTCAATGCCTTATATGATTGAATATTTGGGATGTTGACAATATGGAAGAGTTTCTTTTCTTTCTTTCTCTCTTTTTTCTCTTCCCTTCATTTCTTTGCTTCTTTCCCCTCTTTATTGTGGGTTAGTTTGGCATTTGTCTATGTATAGTCTTGTCTCTGTGTATGTGTCCTGGTAAGAACTGTGGTTATATCTTTAATTTTTGCTGCATTCTATAGATAGAAGTTGTTTTGTATGTCTGATAGGGTGGGGGGGTATAGTCAATTGTAGTGTTTACTTACGATTGTATGCTTGGCAAAATATTGTTTAATAATTTGTTTATGAATTTGTTAAATATCCTTATGTCATATTGTGATGAAATGTATTTGTTGACATACCAATAAAAAGATATTTAAAAAGAAAAATACCCACAGTGCTACCCACATCCAGTCCCGAAAGGATTGAGGTACAAACATTGGCCAGGGCTTGAGGCAGGCCAAGGCTGTGCATACACCCAGCTTTGCTCAAAACAAAAGGACTACCTTTTTTGGTACTAAAAGTACTCTTGGGTCCCAACCCTATAGGAAGGAATGCCCCACAAGTATGGGGGAATGGGGATGTGACATAAGACTATAACAATGAGCAATGGAGAGTTTTGTTTCTAGCCTGGACAATAGCCACCATAGATCACCAAACGCCAAGGCTGGATGTGCTGCATGCTGTCCAGATGGAATCTAAGAACCCTGCTCAAATCTACAGGGTCCCTTACCTTGTCTTTGCTTGTTAGCATAATTTCTGCAATTTTGTATTGCTATAAATAACAGGTGATACTCTATTCAATATTTGTCGATATATCGACCTGGGTACAATGAAAAGACTTATGGGCATAAAACCTATCACAGTAGTGCAACCAGTCATAGGTCACAGGTGCATTGAAAGGGATGTAAAGGAAACAGCCCACCAAGAGCCAGGCCTACATGCATTTGTTATCCCCCCTTACCACTCCCCCTGGAAGCTGAAAGCTATACATGTTATGTTATTTGATATTTGTATGACGACTACTGCCATTTTTCTTCAAAGCATTGTGAGGTGGAAAGCCCTTAGGAAGGCTGTAGACTGTGGAAACATGAATATAAAAGCATTACAATGCATGCGAATAGTAATTAGAAGTAGGTGACGATTCAATTACTAGCTGAGGCGACTAGCTTAATACATTCTAAGAGTCATGCAGATCATTGCGGCTAGGCGCAGAGGTGACTGCTATGACATGACTATGTGACAGCTGGACCGAATGTTTCGTGGGACTCTGCTGTATGGTTGCTGCGCAAGAGGGGAAATATGTATTATGAATAGTCTACCAACCCTTAGGGCAACTGTCTACAGCTGCAGGCTCTGCTATGCTTTACATGCAGCACACATGCACACTGAACAACATGTGGTCACATGCAAATTGCATGCACAATTCTCAGATATGCCAAAGATACATTCATCGCATGTCCACTTGTCTGTACCATCAGGTTATTGCAGTACAAATGTGTTACATTGGATGGCGATAATGGTGGATATGTTTTGTCACTTTCTCAAATTTTTTCTCATCTTATCCTTCTTTGCATAGAAGCTGTGTAAATTGTATTTTAATTTTATTGTAATGTTCGTTTTTTCAAACGTTTTATCTCCATTACCTTTATATGTGTATTTTTGTGTGAAAAGCCGAGGTTTGGCTAAAAAAACAAAAACGGATGGCGGTAATATATAGCCAATAATGCCTCGTTCTCCATGACATGCTGGCATGGGAACAACTTTCCACTGACCTTCCCCCAGACCCTATTGCTACTGGGAGGAATCAGGCATGGAACAAGACAACACCAAAAGGGAGGAAAATGAGTGCGGACCACCAACACGGAGTAGAGGAGGGTACCAGTATAGCCTATGACTGCCTTGCCAGCACTAAGGGCTCCCATTTGGGCACAGGCAAGAGCTGTAGGCAAAAGGAAAAGGTGGGCATGCGTTACTTGGCATGGTCGGATCGGCCCCTCGTGCCCGGGCTGAAATCGTCCATGGGGAATGGGGGCCGGTTTGGAAGGAGAAAAAATTGAAAAAATATATATTTTTTTTCAATTTCTTTTCAAAAAGCCGTTCCTCCTTCTTTGGTCAAGAAAAGAGTACCAACACAGGTTGGGTGATATTGTATGTATATTTGTTCTATAAAAAAGAGCTTAAGCATAAGTGCTATACAATAACATATCATTTGGCCTTGGACGTCTGCTTGGATTCACAGTAATTTAGTGTACTTAGGTACAATGCTCTTTGATGCCACTTCTTGTTTTGTCAAGGGGTGAAAGGTCGTGTTTCATCGCTTCCCGGGATGTCACTTTGGGGTGGGGTCAAATGACATCACTTCCGGTGATGTCATTAGAGGTGAGGGGTTGGCCACTTTTCTTTGGGTGTCCAGGCCTATTTCTTGTCCCAGTCCGACCCTGCTGAAGGGCACGTTATACTATTCCAGCCCATGCAGATCAATTCTGTGTGTGAAGGAAGCTTGCACTGCTGCAGGCATGCTGTGCCCATTCTATGTGTTGCAAGTGTGCCATGCCTGCGGCAGCCCGTTCAGTCCCCTTTCTATTTGATGTGTGAAGTGTCTGCGGTGACCTGTTCTGCACCTGTTTCCAACTAAGGAAGCTTGTATTTCTGTAGCCCAGGGTGAAACTAATATATGTGAGGAGGCCGTGTGCTACTGTGTCCCATCCTTGCTGACCTGGTCTGTGTGTGGCAATCTTACACGCTGTGATCTGTGCTAACTTACTGTTTCCGATGGAAAATCGCACTACTGTTCTGTTTGAGGGAAGCTATGCCTGGTGTGGCCTACGAGTTCTACACGAGGAAAACGTGAATGGTCTGCTGCAACAAATGGTGCTGCTGCAATGATGTGTTCCGAGATAAGCGTTGCACTGCTCAGACTGATGCTGTGCCCGTCTTTGCAAGGGACCTTTCCAATGCCACAGACCAGGCAGTGCATGTTAGGGAAGCTTGCATTACAGCAGTCTATACAGACTTCTTTGTGATGGAATAGTGCAGCACCGGAGCCTTTGATGTTCGTGTCCTGAGTGTCTGAGAAAAGCTTGTACTGTGCCTATGCATGCTGACCTGTTTAGTGTGTAAACGAATGTGGCATAGGCCCGAGGCATAGTTCTCTCAATTTATTAAGATTTCTCACCATCAAAAAAGAAGATTTAGGAAGGCTTGTAGAGACCAGTCTAAGAAGATCCGTAAGACTCTCAGCCGCTGTATGGGCTCCCTCCATCATAGCCAAATCAAAAAATCCTCCTTTTGAAAAACGAGGATCCCTGGCACACTCCACTAGGGTATGTTACCCTTCCAATTACTAACCATCCAAGAATTGGGTAATCTCATTCATTATTGTGTTACAACAAAAGTAATTATCAACACTTGTAGTCAAGTTTTTTTTTTCTTTTTTTGTTGGCAGAGGTTTACAGTGAACATACACGTCAGAACATACAATAAAGTAGATTCAAGCAAGAGACATTGTGCATAAGTCGATAGGATATCATATGCACAGTAAAAGGGGTAGTCAAATGTGAGACAATATAGTATACAAAATCAGTCTTGTAAAGCGGAGATGAGTTACTTCCAGACACACTCTCATCCCGATTGTTGAGGTAGCTATTAAAGGAGGACCATATGTTCCTAGGGCAGGAATGAACTGGGAGCATGTTGAAAATTCTTCTTCACAATTCAGGGCCCAGGTAAGTGCTTTAAGCCACTTTTTGGAAGGTTGGGGCGAGGGGGGTTCTTCCAGCATTGTAGGATGCACTTCTTGGCTATCATGCAACCAATGTCCATACATCTAGCCTCACTGTCATACCGTAGGTATTAACAAGTACTCCCTTAGCCTGTGTAGAATAGGTCGTATGGAACCAATTAGGCCCCCAAGATGGTGCGAGGTGCGTCACCAAACTACCCGTGGAATGCGTCTCCTGCAGCATAAGTATTTTAACCCGTGTCTCTGGGCGTAGGCAACGATTTTACGGGACTTGGTGAAGTTACTTAGTCCCCGAACATTCCAAGACATTATTTTTGTTGGCATTTCAATGACCTAAGGTACATCCCAACTGATGTGTCTCACTGTGTCTCTGCAAGTGTGATTGTCCGTACAAGTGTGCTCTGTGATGACCTGAAACATTGGTCTGCCTCCGCCGTTGCCAGTAAAACTCCCTAGAACAGCAACTCCCCCCTCCCACACCACCCTATCATAGCTGGCAGTGAATCCACCCACCCCCCACCCACAAACAAACAACAGTATTCTCCCCCAAACAGGAGATAGCGGGCCGATCCAAACGTGGACCGGCTGTGCTATAGGCCCAATGGGGGCCAAATTCTAACAATTCCCATAGAGTGGCCATTGCAACCGCAGAAGGGAGTGCTGTTGTCGTGCATCTGACCAGAACAGGAGGATTGAAGTACCTGGAATCGTACTGTAAATCAGCAGTATAAACAATACAACACATTTTACCGAATCATCATCATATGTAGTGGCTACGAAGTAAGGCCAGGGTAGTTGCAGGTTGAGCCAACTATTTTAAATGACTCAAGTACGACAGAACTCGGCTATAAGCAAGAGTATACTAGAAGCAGTACTATATCAAATACGTGATTGATTCAGGACTCATAATGTTGGTGCAGATGATCGAGCACAACACAATTGAAATAGTAACAATGCATGTGGGAAGAAGGCAGCGATTCCGACCCTGTCACAGATACAGAAAATAAGGGATTCTGAGTACATGGATCATAGGAAGACAGAATAGATAAATGATAACTCAAGCCTCCCTCGTAGGATCACCAACCAAGTTATTGATCGGTGTCCGTCCACGCGAGCCTCGCCACTTCAGCAGGGGCAGTGAAGTAGTGGAGCGATTTCCTGAGCATGAGCTCCAACCAAATCAGTATATCAATCTACAAGTAGTTCAAAGACAGACGAGCATCAAAATACAGGGCACAGACATTGCGGAGGTGGGTGGGACCTGGCTCAGTCGTTGTCCATGTCATCATCAGCTGGGTTATGGACAGGTATCTGTGATTCGCTGAACTTCACAGCTTCATCCGGAATGGTGAAAAAGTATAGTTTCTGTCTGCAGGTAAATTTGATTTGGGCGGGGAACAGCATAGTGTATAGGATGTTACGCTCCCTCAGCAGTTTCTTCACGCACAGAAATTGACACCGCTCTTGTTGTACTCCTACAGAGAAGTCAGGGAAGATCCTAATGACCTGAGAGCCAAGACAAAGCTCGCCCTTCTCTTGTGACAGCCGAAGAATGAGGTACTGTCACGATAATGGAGGATTCTAGCGATAACAGGTCTGGGAAAGTCGCCAGGATTAGGGCGAGGCGAGAGGGCTTGGTGAGCACGCTCAGCAGTGAAAAAGGGAGACAGATTAGGGCCATCAAGCAACTCTTTAATCAAATTTTCAACTGCCAGTTCCATGCATCCTTTGAGGGCATTTTCAGGCAACCCGATGATACAGACATTGTTATGGCGCGACCTGGACTCCAAATCGTCACATTTTGCCTTGACCGTCTTCATGTCGCGTGAAAGTGATGCAACAGTGTCCATAAAGCGTACCAGATCATCCTCGTTTGTGCCAATTCTGGATTCCGTGTCGGTGATCCTGGCGGCAGTCTGATCAATTTAAGATTTAAGTGATGTGACATTGGCATTGATGTCATCCAACTTCTCGTGGAAAGAGGCAAAGTTTTTGGCCATGGATTCCATCATGGTGGCGAGGTCAGGAGTTGGTGTGCCTGGGGGAGAGTCCGTGTCCTCCTGATTGGTGGATGCATGGCCCGGCTCCGGCCGGGGTGCTGCCTTGGCAAATTTGTCCATGGCCCCCACTTTGCTGTTGCCACAGGCTCTATTCAACAGTGCGTTGTGATCAATGGCTCACTGCTGCCCAAGCATATAAAGCGTATGGTAATGACACACAGAGCAGTGGGCGATAATAACAGCAGGTAGGAGTAAGATACCGCATCAGCGGGGCAGAGAGATGGAGATAAAGGCTCATTCAGGTAGGGACCACGCAGACTGCAAATGAAGCTCCAGTATAACAGTGCGGGACGGATGGTGAGTGGCCTTGAGGACGTTGTGGGACCCAACCGTATGAGTAGGGGTGGAAATGGCAGTAACGGCAGACGAACTTGGGCACCAGTGGTTGCAGTTCACTTAGAGGCAATCAGCTTGTTGCAGAGAATAAGCAAAGGCGGCTCCAGTTGGGGGTGTTGAGGATCGTGTGTTGCAAGTCAATGTCGGGCTGCGTAGTGTCGCCCAACCGGCCAGATGGAGAAATCCTCACGGGTAGAATCTAGGGCATAAAGCCAGGAGAAGATATGCAGCATTCGTCAGGCCTCACTGCAACATATGACAGTGTGGGCATCAGCTGATCTGCTCCCACAGACAAAGTCAGTAGCAATACGAGTGTGTGGGTAACCCACTATCGCCAAGTGGTGGTTCTTGCAAAGGCCGTGGGTGGCTCTGAAGCCAGGTCAGTTGCAGGGAGTAATGTTGGTGAGCGCAGGAGCACTCACAATGCAAACTGCAGTGCTCTACAAGCAAGCCATAGGAGGCCCCATGTGGAACACAGACCACGCTGCAGGTGTCGGGGGGGGTAATGAAGGAGGATAGACCGATGCTGGTGGACCACGTGATGGCTGGCAGTGGTCAGGGCCTCAGGCATGGGGGCGAGATACACATACATGGGTAATCCAGTGGCAGCTGGGGAGAGAGGCGAGGGTCCATGTCAGCACAGTGACTGGGCTATGCAGAGCACACCAGGCAGCCCACCCCTCCAGCTCCTCACCTGCAGCAACACGGATCCAGCTCCTGATGGTGTTCGAGGGAGAGCCACAGGGGGAGCCACAGGATCCCGTCGGGAGGTGCACAGCTGCACAATAGCAGCGCAGAGCCGCGGCAGCAAGATCTGTTCAACCGTGCGTCTGGGTAATGAGTGTACACCACCAGGGCACCGTGCCGCACAGGGCCGAGAGAGGATGCGGGCCGCCCACCCCGTACTGCTCCTCCGCGTCAGGCCTAGAACGCCGCAGTGTGGCAGAGGCAGCCAGAGGACAGGCCCACGGAACAGGGGGCCGCTCCATGTCGGGCGGCGCCGGCTCCAGATGACACACCGATGGGAGGCGGGCACAGTGTCGGGCACCGGCCATGCAGCGCACAGTGAGTGAAGGGAGGCAGAGGCAGCCACAGTCCCATGGGGCGGCACCAGACCAGAGCAAGTGATCGCCGCTCCAGCCAATACTCGGTCGCTGCAGGTGAAGGGCACAGCCGGACAGTTGCACCCCAGTGGGCGCGCGGCGGCTCCGCACGGCCTGATCCAGAATGGCCACCAACCAGGCCACACACATAGGCAGAAGGTAAACAGTCGTCGTTTGGCTGTGGAGCTCCGATTTCCTTCAGGATTGGAAGCAAATGCAGCACAAGACGTCCGCTACACAGGGTGGAGGGTTTAGATACAGGATGGTGAATTTAACCGCCGATGATGTCGGATAAACGATGTCTGGGCACAGACATCTAAAGCTAGGCAGCCATTTTCCAGGCTGCTCAACAGCGCCCCCAATTGTAGTCAAGTTCTTAGTGTAATTATAAACAAAACGTTTTTTTAATGAAAGAACACATTCTGTTGATATATTATTGGAAATGTGGTTGCTTTATTTGATAGGAGAGTTCTTACAGCAAGTTTGTGTGTTGCAATGAACCTGCGAGAGAAACAGTTTTAGTACTTTCATGTTTGAGTCCAGAGCCTTGATGTCTTTGAGAAATACTGCTTGCAGGGGTCGGCTGTGTGGGATCAGAAGATTTGATTTTTCGAGCATAATGCAATGTTTAGGTTGTCAAACCAATTAGTGGGCAACAGAAAAGGTCCTGTCTATTTCGTTTTCTACAGCCTGTTTTACCTAGGACAATGCACACCGTTTCATGACATTTGAATACAGGGCAAAAAGTATACATATCAACTGCAACAGTCAGCTGACAAATTAAACAAATTGTATGGTGTGAAATCATACACTTTCAGGGTAAAGATTACAAGTCAAATGTGCACTTTAATGGAGATCTAGTTCCTATTTCTTTTGCAAATCACAGCCCATTACATAACCTCCATTAACATGATTGTATGATCAGTAAAAAAGGGCAGACGGGGTGATCCACCTCAAATGAACTATATGCTGAGAACTCTTGATTGTTAGGGTTAGTAGGACTGAGATGTGTGTTTAAGGCATACATTGATCCTCAAATCAAATGAAGAATTTTTTGAACTGCTAGCAAAATATGTGAATGCTGAAATGTTGGCCAACAGTAAACAAATCCACAGGATTGAGGAGCTGGTCTGCTCAGAGGAAATGATGGGAACTGACAAAGACGTTACAAGGAGGCGACAGCTATTTATTAAAATCAGAAGATACCAATCCATTATTTTAGCAAGAGGGCTCTTCACAAAATACTACTGACAAAAGTTGACTTGGTTGAAAATTTGCCAAATGAGGGGTCAACACCTTATTGGTGTCGGAGAAAAATAGGTACCAACCAGTTTAAACCAGATATGACAAATTATGCGAGGAGTGACAAGATATTTAGATTTCATTTCCAATCAAGGGAAGGCAGAACAGGTAGTTGTGATGTTGGCTGGCACAGGAAAACATAAAAATGGCACAAAGGTGACAGTGACACACAGAGGAGCAGACCAATAGTCCAACAGAGGACCAATAGGATAGTACATAACTAATAAGATGTATAAGCAGAAAACAGACATTGGAGCTTTAGAAACAGTGTGATTCCAAAACATAAGTAAAGGAATTTGTGTACAGTTGAAGTCCCAAATAGAGATCAAAGGGGCAGGGGCAGATTGGAGTGGGTCCTTCCTGAGAGAGGTCAGAGTGCAGCTATTACAACTCACACCGCTGCCCAATTCATTGTGGAGTTCTGCAGGCGTAATCCCTTCCTCTTTAACTATAGACTGATGACACCCAGATTCTTGTTGATCTTTGTAGTGGATTTGCTGATGTGATTGCCTGTTGCAGTGTTAAATGCAGACCAAACGCGTAGGTCAGATTGGTGAGAAGACAGAGGCCCTGCTACTCGGTCACATGCCCCCCTCCACCCCCAAGACACGTGGCCCTTCCAATGGTCTATCAGGAATCTGGGCAGGGGGTCTTGAATGAAAAATATGTTTGTATTACCGTAACATCACATTTTATTCGCGTTTAAGAAAAGGTTAAACTCCAGAGCCCACTTTCCTTATTACTTCTGGGACATTCCATCCAACGAGACGGGACCATAGTCTTTTTTAGGAAGCAATAAACGTAGGTTTTTATTTTAAGTGAATATGGGCACATGTGCTGCCTCCCCATTCCCTACCCACATCTTCATCCATCGGTCCTTTTTCAATTGCAGAGTTTGATCTATAACTAATGGCTACGCTGTTTTTAAAGGGGAAGGTGGGCGGGCATATGGAGAAAAGACAACTCGGTACTAGGAGTACAGTGGTCACTACAGTGAGTCACGTGTTCTTACTCATACGTCCCGTTCCTTTTCCTAAATACTTTTGGGAGCTTCCCAAGCACAGATTTACATGAGGGGTGGATGGTCCTATTTTCAACTTAGTTGCAGAAGTACTTGAAAAATGCATGTCCGAAATCAGCCTTGGAGCTCAAGTTCAGACAGCAGTGTCTGCAAGATGCAGCAGTAGCCCAAGTTGCTGCCCTGGTAATTGTATCCTAGGGGACAAGCCGCTTCGGTCCTCTCGCAGTGAGCATAGAGCCCCATAGGGTGAAGCAAGCCTTGAACTGACTATGCACAAGACAAAAGACCTTGAGATAGTGGCCTTGGACAGCCGAGGCCCCTGATTACAGTACCCAAAGGTCACAAAGTCTAGAAGCCATGAACTCCTTTGTCCTATCTAGGTAGATTGACAGACTATGTCCAGACAGTGGAGCAACCTTTCCAGCTACGACGAAGGGCTAGGAAAGAAAACTGGTAGAAATATTTAATGGTTAATATGGAAGTCTGATAAGAAGGGCCCAATCTGAATGGGAGACACCACCAAGCTTGGAACGAAAGAATGTCATGCAGAGAAGTGGACAACTGATTTGTATGCCTACCTAAGCTAAAGTGGTAGAATCTCATCCGCTTGCTTTTATATGGAGGCCAGGTCGTTGCTTTTCTTATGGTCTGAATGACCTTCATGTTTTTACCAGACAGTCCCCTCCCAGGTGAGCTACAACCTGACTTGGAGTACCACGAACCTAAGCTCAGCGATCAAGCGGAAGGGCGCAGGATCTTATCCTCTCTCCTCGGACCGTAAATGTAGAAGATCTGATTCAAAAGGTTCATGAAATCTGAAAACCATAATCGCTCTTGCTAGCGTGGATGCCTGAATTCTGGACCTTCAAGAGCCACTGGTGGATGTGAGGAAGGCATGGTATGAACAGTAGACAGAGATAATAGATGCAAGTTTCAAAAACCTTTATTTTGTAATTTACTTGGCGGTTGATGAAACTCCTACCTGGCCCTAATTCTATATTTGCAGTAATCTACAAAAAAGGAAGAATAGTGTCTTAAAAGAAATGTCAGAATGGCTTAGGTAACAATTCCCTTCCCCACGTTCAGAAGCACAGGGTTTCGAGAGTCTCTTAAAAAGGATAGATGGATGGCACAGTTCAGGATTGGGCTTCAAGCTTTTAACAGTCTAATCAATTACTTAGGAGTCATCTGCCTTACCACAAACACACAGATCTTCTCTTGGCTTTCTCTATGCCACTATTCAACACAGGCGTCCCTCTGCCGGGCTCGAACCTGTCTTTCTCTTCTCTTTTACTGTCAAAGACTTTCGAAACTTGGACCTCTGCATGACCACTTCAACCTCTTTTTAAACAATTTGACAATCAACAATCTTCACAACACCAATGCCTCTTGGTAATTGTAGTTTTACTTTTGCCCTCTTGGTGGCTTTCAAAGTTCATATAGATTGCTTTTCACATGACCAACTCTCATGCAGGATCGCAGTTACTTTCTTGCCTTAGTTTCCCACTTTCTATTACTCAGAACATTTCACAGAGACTTTTGAATGTGTGATTCCGCTTCGCAGGACCACTCTGTTACTTTGTATACCTTTTCTCAGCATTCAGTCATTGTTCTCTTCATTACACATTTTATCAGCACACACGCAACCTTCAACTCTTGTCACACGTCTCTTTTGCTCTTAACACAAACCGGGATTTTGTTCGCCTTCGATAACTCACTGGTAGTGTTAATTGGTCTTCTGACTTCAATGCTTTTTCCTTAGCAGTCAAGGCAGTTAACAGGTTTCTCTTCTCAGCTCACTCGTTTTCGGTCGTAGAACGCTTCCTGCTTCCCAAAAGTATGGAATTCTTGCCTGGCTCCCTCTCATTCTCCGCAGCTGCTGATAAGCCCCTTTGGCCTTCCAACCTCCAAAGCCTGGTTCGCATTAGCCCCGAAAGAGCTGTTCCTTCTTGCAACCAGCCTCGCTCAGAGTGTGACTGCGTGCGCCACCTTTTAGCCTGACAGAGAGGGTTAACAAGTGGCAGGTGTATGTAATTTGGATTCGTGCCTTACTTTGCCTGATCTCGTTAGAGGGACAGAACCATTGCAAGTCAGTAGAGGTAATCCTACTGGCCTCATTCCTCATCTTCCTAGGCTCAGTAGTGTTGTCAAAGTCAAGTGGCGAGGAATTATGGGAGTTGTAGTTTCCCATAAAATAAGCAGGAATAAGGGATTAGATGGGTTAAGGAAAGGGGATACCATGTCTCACCACCAGATGCTTCACCCCCACTCCCCGAGGACCCCCTACGCAGGGGATCCTCCCTCGCTTGTCCACCCCCAGGGATCCAAAAGCGATGGCCTTTCCCTGGCCACTTGAGTACGGAATCCCTGGGGACTAGGCTGTGAGAAAATGAAAAGGGTTCAATCCTGTACCATGAGATCTCCAGCCTATCCCATAAGTAATCTGCCCCAGGGACTGCACTAGATGCATACAAGGGGCATTTATAGTTCTGACTTGTGAAAGAATTCTACCTCAGGGAGCCCCCAAGCAGCAAATAGGCTTAGTGTCACCTCCTGGTTCAACTCCCCCTTTAGATTGACAGCAGCAAGCCAGTCGATTCAGACTCATCAGTCGTCTCTGCTCCTGCTAGATGTCTTGGAAAGTGGCCCACTCCCAAATCTCCACCTCCAACAGAGTGAGTGGTCTTGATTTTGTGGCCCCACGTTTCTTTGTATAAAACATTGACGTTGAATCGTTTTTACATATATACACTGTCTTACTTTGAATACAGGGCATAAATGCTTTCTGGGTATGAACATTTCTTTAAAAACCAACACAGCGATGTGTTTTTTCCCAATCCAGACTGAGCCAAAAATCAAAGACCTGTTGGTGATACATGGTTTCTCCACTCCCCAGTACAGAGGAGTCCATGATGCTAATGGTAAGCTGATAAACTGGATCTACAAAGGGCATCCCTAACATCAAGTTGATCGGTTTGGGCCACCAGAATAAATCCTGCCACATCCCATGTGTGATCGGAACCATCTCAGACTGAGGCTCCGATGCTTGGGACCAGTACACCATCAGTGTGAGCTGGTTCCTTCAGATCTTCCGCTGAACCAGTGGAACATGAAGCCAGCAGGCCCAGGATCCTTTGAAACCACCATGTGCTCCCGGAGGTAGCGTTGAGGAAGACAGTGCATCATGTATTCTGAATGTGCATTGTCCTTTCAGTCATTGGAAATACTCTGGCTCAGGTTGTATTCCAGTCGAAGCCTATACAACAAATTAGGACTGTGCAACTGTCAAGGCAGACTTTGCCCAGTTCCCTGAAAGGCCCACGATGTACAGCAGATCCAGCAAAACTCAAAGTTGGACACGTATGACGAATGAGCTCTCACCAGCCAGCTCTCCTGGTACGGATAAACTTGGGTACCCCAGAGACGGAGAAAAGCCGCGACTGCCGCCATCATTGTAGAAACTTGCATAGCTGAATTCAGGCCAAATGGATGGACCTGGTACTGGCAGTGATAGTGTTGCACTGAGAAGCAAAGAAATTGACAGTGGGTTGGCCCTATCAGAACATGCAAGTAAGCATTTTCTCAGATCCACTGTACTGATCCAGTCTCCCTGTTGAAGAGCAGAGCCGATCAGTGCACAAGTGATCATCTTGAATCTTTCTACGGATAAATGAGGATTGAGGCTCGATAAATTTAAAATGCTGTGCAGGCCTGCCTCGTTCACTTTTAGCACCATAAATAGAAAAGATTAAGAACCCTTGCCAATCTCCAATAGAGGAACGCCCTCCACAGCCCATTTGAAGGAGTTCCCTTGTTTCTTCCCAAAGGGCGTGGGAGCCAATTTGCTTCGAGGGAGAGAAGGCAGGAAGTGGCAACTGGAAGCCTCTGCTCGAAACTGACAAGGCCCAGGAGTCTGAGGTGAGTTGTGTCACATGGGACCAGAAGGCCCAGGGTGCACGGGTGTGTTCCCCAGGCCCAGAACAGAGACAAAGACACAAGTTGTGTTTTCATCTGTCCCCGCTCTTGTACAGCCTTGCGTGCCATAACGGGCCGTAATTATGAACCAGGCCTGATTGCGTGTTCCGCAATCACGCCTTAGGACCACACTACACTCATCCTTTTCCACAACAAAGAAATGCAAAGGAAGCATAACAGGCACACAAGTGCATTTTTAACCAACAAACAATAACATTAAAGTTACATTTAAACCGTCATACATCACCCCCTAACATCTATTATATAGTCTTCCAGGTAGGCCAGAATCTGGACTGACAAGCAAGGCACCTCTTCTGGCTTTCTTTCTATTGGGGTGCTCTTTCCTGTCCTTTGAGTTATTGTCCTATTTGAGTTATTGTTCTGACTTTCAGACTCTCCAACCTCAGCATCTCTGTCCTCCCTTCCACAGACACTTCCTCCCCCAGGGGCAGCAAAGCCTGTACGTTTCTGAAAGAAACAGGAGTCCCGGGTGATTGTTCCTTGTCCATCTGACACCGTCACCATGGACCCCTTGACATCAACTAAATGGAGTGGCCTAGGCTTGTATGCAAGAGACATCGTCCCGGACATCTTCCCGAAATTGCATCTCGTAGGGCCAGCGGGTAGTCTTGGAGGCCTCTTCGGAAGTTCTCATGTTCAATGGGCCTCTCTCTTTCCTCTCATACATCCTCATTGTCAATCACACCTGGTGCTCTCCTCAAAATCTGGCAGAACCCATGGGGGCATCTCTGAAACAGGGCCTCTGCTGGAGCCATGGCTGTGGAGCAATTGAGCGTCGTGCAGTACTCCAGAAGGAACTGGTAAAGCACCCTTTTATAGCACATACCTTGGCCAGTCACTATCCCGGAAGACCTTGCTTAACACATGGGCATGAAACGTTCTGCCTCCCCATTTTGCTCTAGGCTACATAGGGGTGATCTACTGGTGACATACCCCCCGGTCCTGTAGAAACACTGCGAAACCGCAATTTGAAACAGAGGGCTGTTATTCGAGCACACGACTCTCGGTAAACTGTGGGTGGTGAAGTTCTTCTCCATTACCGGTATTACATCATGGAGTGCAGTCAATGCAAAAAAACTCCACTTCCGGATAAGGAGACCACTGGTCCACTATTGCCATGAAATGGAAGTCCCGGTGGGTAGACGCAAAATCCATAAGCACACATTCCCACGCCGTGTCACTTCTGGCCACGCCTTCAATCCAAGGTTCTTTGTCCTTCGGGGTGGCTGCCTGGCACCATTCACATGCCTTCACAAAATTGTCCACCTTCTCCTCCAAAAACGGAAACCAAACCTTAAGGTGCAACCAAGTCTTTGTCTTGGCGGCACCTTGATGGGCTTGGTGTGCTAGCTCGATAACCTTCTGCACCAGGGAGGTGGAGACCACCATTCTAGACCCTCGCAACAGCAGACCCTCTTCGGTGAATGTGAGCTCGCCATTTACATGCCATAGCTGCTCTAGGGTTGTCTTTGCATCTTCTGTTTGTCTTTCGAGGTTGGTCAGCACACTTTTCCACTCACCCTGGCTCATAGCCTCACATAGAATGTTGAAACACTCATCGTTTTCCAACTCGAACCTCAACTCTTACTGCCATTGAGTTTGGAAGGACCCCTTCTGTAACCAGTCTAATGAAATCCTCTGTCTCTGCTTCACTGATCGTGTCCTTTGAGCTTCTTACTGGGTGTCTGGAAAGATAAACAGCGTTATTGTTTCCAGGTCGCTACACCAGTGTCATATTATAGTTTTGCAGGGCTAGAAGTCACGTTTCAATTTTAGCAGGGGGTTTTGATGATTCCGCCATGATGGCAATAAGGGGTTGTGGTCAGTAAACACTGCACAGGTTTTACAAATATATACAAGTGATAGTGACGATATCCCAATAGCACGGCCACCGCCTAGCACTCGATTTGAGAATAGCACTGTCCAGTCCTTCAAAATGCTCTACTGGCATATGCAACTGGCCGGACACCCCTTTCTAATTGTATTGATTGAGAAAAGCCCCCACACCAAAAGGGCTGGCATCCACTGTTATCTCGGTGCTCAAACTGGGGTTGAAAAAATGCCAGAGTACACTTGGCCGACAGGGCTGCCTTTATGTCCTCAAAAGCTCTCTGCTCCAGAGGTGTCCACTTCCATGCCGACTCCTTTCTTGTGAGATTCCTAAGAGGATCTCAGATAGTTGCAAGGTCCTTAACAAAACGGCCACAATACATGACCATGCCCAGAAAACTCTGGATTTCAGACATTTTCAGGCGCCTTGGCCGAACAGATGTGCCTCACCTTCGCTGGGTCCGCCGATATGCCACCCTCCTGAAAGATGGAGCCAAAAATCTCTATCCTCTGCATCAGAAACCTCGAGGCTCAGCCTCCGAAAGGGCAAACACAAAGATATCATCGTTGAGGTTCAGCGTGCCATGAATGTCGGCCAGTGCCCCACGGATGGCATTTTGGAACACCTCTGTGGCCGAAGAAATCCAGAAACCTAGTCTCTTATACCTGTAGAAGCCTTTGAGTCTCATAAAAATTGTAATGTATCGAGAATCTTGGCGCAGAGCCAGCTGATGGTAGCTGGCCCTCGGATCCAATTTTGAGAAAAACGTAGAACCCCGAAGGTCAGCTACGAAGTAATCAACAACCAATCTACCTCACCATACAAGATATTACACATGCATTGCTGATAAAAGCATAAGCTCTGTAAATTAAAATGAAATCTCTTTTTTCCCTTTATTTATTTGCATTTTTAAAGTGCACAGCTGGCAACGGGCATCGTGGCGCTGTTAAAGGCGGCTCCCTTGACACCTTTCCTCCTCACCCCCACCTGTTTTTGTTCCCAATTATAGGAGAAAGAAAATGGAGGGCTCAATATCAAATGATTCATTGCGTAGCGATAGAAATTTTATTAATTCTACCAGATTATATTCCTATAATTGCGGCTTGCATTTTACTGCTATTCTGGTCACCATGTTCATGTTAGGAATTTATTGGGGCTCATCTTTTATCTGGGCAACCCATCTAACATAGGGGGAAATTATACGAAAGTACACCTCTCAACAAAACCAAACTACTAAAACACAACTTTATACATATATAATACGTCCCATACAAAAAACACCAGTACCCGAATGAGTGTGTGCATGAGCAAAATTTTAGAAATACTATATCACAATTAAAAATATTTTTTGTAGCACAAATGTCATTAACAGCAGCATTGTTAGCACTAGTCCATTGATAAAGAGATAGGCATTGCGCCATGAGAGAATTAAAAGGCAAGCGCGTAGGCCCAAATATGATGTATACCAGGGCCTAGATGCTATTGTAGATATTCATCATCCTGAACACTCAAATACCTGGTATTTTGATATGAGTGCAGTGGGAAGACGAACAACCAACAGTAGTTGCTAACTATGCTCATTGATACTACACGCATCAGGGGCACCCAAGGTTTTAGCAACACAGGAAGTCCCAATCATAAAGGCACAATGCCTGGTTCATCTTGCACTGTGTAGACTAAGAGGCACCTTCCAGGCACATAGCGTGTGGCTACTGCTTGTCGATCGAGACGCCCTGAAATGCAAGAACAACCTGACAAACATCAATTGCTTAAAACAGCCATATTTAGTGATTGACGGAGCAAAATATGTAAACAAGTGGCAGGAAACCACGCTCAGTTGCCAAGATGAAGGCCTTCTGGGATACAAGGAAAAGACAGTGGCATTCATGGGAAGAACATGTGCAAAAACATGGACAGAGTATGTCACAAAACTGGCATGGATTGCAGCAATGGAAAATCCAGTGAAAGTGCACCAAGAGGAGAACTATGAGCTATGCTTCCACAGCGAAGGAACTGTCTTTGTCGGCTCCAACGAGCGATGCAACAGAACATTGCTGATTCCAGACCTGAAGAGGGGCATGGCAGCACTGATGGACTACTACTGGCTGTGTGGCCAACAAGCATACTTGCACCTCCCACAATCTTGGAGGGGCTATTGATCGCTGGCCATGCTACATACAGTGCTGCTACTATTACCAGAAGATAACCCGAAAGGGGGCCAATTACTGACGAAACACCAAACGTGTCCCCAGCAGCGGAAGAACAAAACCCGCTGCCACCACCAGAACTTCGTAACCACCCTGGGAAGAACCAATATGACAAATTGTGAAGAAAAAAAGAGAACATCAAACTATCTAAAGACTCATCAGCACTGCTCAAAAAGATACCAGAAGAATACAAGTTGTTTAGCTTAGCTGAAACTTTCTTTGCCTCGCTCTTGCTACCCGGCATACAAGCACGAGCCAATGCCAAATGGCTGCAGATCGTGCACTGGGAACTGGTCCAGTTGACAACACCAAGCATGAAAGATTGAGCTGCGTGCCCTGAGGTTGATGATGATGCAAAACCATTATATCCTGGATATGCTGACGGCAATGGAAGGAGGAGTGTGCAAAAAGATCAGGGGTTCTTGTTGCACGTTCGTGCCTTCTGAAGATGCAGAAAATGGGTCCTTGTCACATGTCATAGCTGCAGTAAACTGCATGGGGGTCCTAATGAAAAAAAGCTGGCATTCCTGAGGAGGACTGGTTTACAATGGCATTCAGTGGGGCCCCATCCTGGCGGGCAGCATTGGTGAAGATGCGGATACCGGTCATCGTGTTCACCCTGGTTCTTTTCTGCACCTGCCAGCTGGGATTCCGATGTTGTGCCAAAACAGTTCCTAATAGCACAATGATGATGGTTTCAATTGGTATTTCAAAAGTACCTCACAGTACAAGGAGATAGAAATACAAACTGACCACCCTATCCCCTGCATGGTCCCCATACCCTACGGTGATGAAGTAGATCGACTACACCGCATGATCATTGTTCCTCCCCCTGAAAATTATGAGGAGGTATGGGTAGATTTAGCAGGGGGTTGGAGGGATGCATCTACAGGACGTGCATTCCCAAAGAGTATGCACAAGCGGGAGAAAACCTACAGGATGTATTGAGTGCATGGATGCCAATAAAGGGAACACACCCTGTGAAGCTGCAGTGAGGAGGGAAAACGAACGCAAGTGTGCAGAGGAATGTGTTGTGGTCGAAGTACCAAAAGGAGAGAATGTTGGGAAGGAAATGAGCCTTTCCCACCCCATTAGGTGCTTTAGAGTGAGGCAAGTCCCATAGAGAGACGTGCAACAAACCAGGGGGGAGTGGGCCGTGATAAGAAACCCAACACACAATATTGCATACATTACAGATATATTGACTTAGTACGCACATATAAAACAACACCATTTTGTAGTTCTGGTAGACACATTCAGTCCTGCATGGATGCACGGTAAACGTAGGCCCGGCAGAGAAACCTGAACAGGCCCAGATGCTGTGGGCAGACAAACCCACGCTTGTTCCCATAGAGACTTCCCTTTGTTCCTCAACTGTTGCATTACTTGTTATCCCAGAGAGGAATGCACCCTGCAAGGCCATGAGACAGCACCAGGCTCCTTGCGGCACACATTCATCACAGCCAGCAGACCTCCAACCCTCACCCAGCCCACCACAGGAGTATTGACACCCACAACTGACCTAGTCCAAGACCCCTGAAATCTGCGTTAGTAGGTGACCTCAGACCACTATCGATAAAACCAGTGGTCATAAAAGATCCAAGCAAACAAACATGACCATTTCACTTTATCCCATAAATACACCCTTTGTAATACAAGCCGAGAGGATAGCTCAGGGGCAACGTGCTTGCTTTGGCAGCAAGACAACAAAGGCAACACAGGTTCGATCCCCAGGTCCGCGCTTAGAAACCGCTGGGTATTAAGCGCATTATAAATAACTAATTACAATTACGGGGTACAGCAAGGAATATATTATAGCTCAAAACGAGGGTGCAAGCCTTGGGTGCGGAGAGTGCAATATGAACTGAGCAAAGAATGTGTGCATCAGCATGATAGTGTTCCTCCCCCTGTGCCAATCCCCCAAGTTTCCCAGGTGCATGACATAATGATGTAGTAGTATTTTTCTACAATAGTAGCGCTGTGATAGCAACATGTGAAGAGTTTACCTTCAGTCCCTGGAGAGATGAGCCCAGCTGACCCCACGTGGTGGAAGACAGAATAGACTGGAGCCAATCGTAGCCTGGCATCTCCTACGGAGAAGGACCATGTATAGGGTCTCACCAACCAGCCATGCAAATTTATACTATACAGTGATGATGCTGTGATGCCTTATAAGCCTCTGCTTGTACTAATTCACCCAGAATGTTTGAGCAGCAGAGTTCTTTGCTTGCATTCTTATTTTTGTATGATTAAAACGGCTTATCCTTGCAAAAAATCTCTTGGCCCTTTTTCCCTAGTGGGTTGTATGTTTTCTGGCGTGAGCGTACAGGGGCGTGCCTTCACCACGTGAAACAGAGTTGAGGTATTTAAGGTCATGCATGGGTCTCCATCCACCAGACTTTCCACACTAGGAAATAACGTGAGAAAACATTCCACTGGGAGCAAGAGACATGCTCTATAGCCCCTTTGAACAGGAGTGACGGCACTTCCAGCTGAACGATAGTAGGCAGCCTTTGAATGAAGAGGGTGTGGCCCTTGTCCACTGACGAAAGTACTGTTTGTCTATTTGTTTTCAATGATGCTGGAATGAAGACAGGTGCCCTCCCACTGGGGTACTAAAGTGCAAGGGTAGCACTGTGCAGGAGTTAAGCCTGCTTGTTGGAATGGCCTTTAGAAAAGACAACACCTGTGGACCTCTGCAAGGTTGTGATCGCACCTTGTACTGCTCAGCTGAGGCCTAAGACGTCCCGCTTTATGACAGGGAACAGTACGATGAGCGGTAATCTATGTCGGAACTTGAGAAGTGATGCGGTTTTGACTGAAAGGACAGTCTTTGCAGTAAAGTGCCCAGGGACCAGGGTGTTTGTCAGTTTTAATCGCTTGCAGAGAATCATGTACCTTTATGCAACAAAAAAAAAGGTCCTCCCGTCAAAGGGCATATCGATGACCTTCGCCAGTACATCATTTGGCATAACAGGACTGCGCTACTGTCCGTTTGGCGGAATGCCAGGTCAGCAATATCAGCCGCCACTGAGATGGCATGGTCAGAGGCAGATTAGTCTACCCCCAAGCAGCGCAAAATCAGTCTTTTACTTGTTGGGGAGAGACTTCAGGTCGGACAGATTTTGAACCACAACTCTCAGTCATATCTGGCTAGGATAAAAAAGACAGTTGGCAACCTTGATGTTGTTTGCCACCGTGGAAATGATTCTCTTGCCAACAGCATCAACCTGCCAGCCTTCCTTGTTCAGAGGGACTGGAAAGGGCAATGAGGGGTAAGCCAATCTCTTTCTGGCCCCTGTCATCGGTAAAGAAACCTTTCCTTCCTTCTTTCAGCCGGGAGGGAGTCAAAATTCTTAGCCACTCTAGTCATGGTACAATGGAAAGCTCTGATCAAACTGGGGGCAAATCTTTTAGTGGAAGCTTCTCTGGCTCACTATCAGCAGGCACAAGATCATTGAATTTGTCCGTAGACAGTGGAGCCTGTACCCGGATGTATATCCTCATGGGAATCCATGTCTGAGGAGGAATCTTGAGGCGGTCATTCCTCTGGGGGAGGTGGACGCTAATGGCATCTTGGAACCAAAGCTGGGACGGCAAAGCAGGTGTTGGTTACAGTGGAAGAATAGGCAGAATCCATGTTAATCCGACATGCCCTATTGGCTCCCAGCTATATAGAAATCTAAACACAAAATATATTAGCATGCCCTAGTGGTTAGTACATTACCCATGACCATCGTAAGTGCAGCCCCCTCCGAATGACCCAGTTGCGCAGTCATCAGAAAATACGACCCTGATTTGCAAACGTTATACATGTAACATTTAGTACAATGGTATACCCTCACTGGTCAAAACAAGGTCATAACTTCTGTTGTGCAGCCCTATCGAAATTACCCAATCCTGTAGCATATGTGAACAGTGAAGTCAGCAAATTAGACAATATCCTCTCCCAGGAGCAGAGTTTATTTTGCAATCCTGACAGTTCCCAGGCCGTGTATTTGCTTTCTCTGCCACACTTTTTGCAACTTCCGTTTTGAAACATGTTCCTATCCCTGGTACATATTCTTCTGGCTCTCTTGGGAACCATTTGGCTTCTTAAAAGACGTAACTGAGGCGCCACCCTTTGGAAATTAATTTCTCACATTTATTCGTACTACCCGTCAATGCTCTTGCAGTTGTAGTTGTCCCAATATTCCCTAGATGGCAGTAGGACCACAATATAGTTTGACGCTTTGGCAATGTCTCTACTCAAGGCTGCGTGGACACCAAAATATTTCCTCCACAACTATCGTACTTATCTATCATCAAGAACACAAACTGGTAATCTACATTTCAGTCAAAGCTCATGACAACTGTGAGGCCCTGCAAAAAATAACTGATGTGTGCTGCACGTTATCCTTCCTCTCAAGGACCTTGGCATGCTGAACACTTGCTGGGGGAAGCAGGAATACATTTTAATTAAGTGGAAGAGCAGAGGACTAGATCTGCCGCGTAGTGCCCTGAATGGCAGAAATCTACAACTTTGATGGGGCCTAGTTCAACATGGCAGGACTCTGGCTACTGTGGCAAGAGGCTCTTATGCTAATGGAAACTAGTATCTTTTTCTGTCCATCATTCCACCGCGCACTCTGTCGCCTAGTGCGCTCTAGAATGCGGCAAAAATAAATCCAATTCGAAAATGGCCTGAAATGCTGCAAAAAATGACAAACACCAACACTAAAAATGACCAAATGTTCCTGCTGGTAGACTTTCCGTAGCTTGTACTTCCCTCCACGTTGAGAGCATTGTACCTGCATACCAACATTAGTCTTATTGGTGAAGGACGGGCAAATGGAGCAGGATTCCAAATTATGATCTGGGTAAAGGCAGTAGAGACATTCTTGATTTCTGTCCTCCACATACATGTTTTTAAGTTTACGGGTGGAACACGTCTGGAAAAGGCTCTTTCTGGCCTTTGAGTGAATCATGGTAAGAAGGAACTTCTGTTCCCCCTGTAGGGGATGACAACATGAGTGCAGTAACTTCTAAACCCCATAGTAGTAAACGTTACTATCTGTAGCTTCCAAATGATGTGAAAAGGGAAGCGGAGTGCTAAAGACTCGGAGAACATGTCAAAGTAAGACTTCGAGAGGACTCCCAACTCTAAAGGTGCTGTAAAATAACCTGAAGATGGCCTCCAGGGTGAAGTAAAGGGAGGCACGTCCTATTGGCTGAAGAGTAAATGACCAAAAACAACACTAGGAGAACACTAAAGTGAATACCGTTTTTTAGTTTTGCATGAAACTGCTTAATGTTACCCAAAACTTACAGCCGAACAGGGAATATTCTAACAGCATGTAAAACTATGAAAGATCAATGCTGTATGAACCATCTTGGGGAGCTTGGGGGGCGGTGGCGGACTCCATTGATGCTATAGAGGGCTCGGTGTGTTGGTCTAGTAATAGGGTAGTATATAGCCGGTGTGATAGGCACAGGGTTGTGCTTGTGGGTGAAGTGGCTCACCTTTGTGAAATAAAGTTCAGCTCATTATTGGCTCTATTATATAAATGTTGTGCTGATTGTTGGCACTTGTCAGTTTGTTTGGTAATTGTGATATTGACCCTTAACTTTGCCTCTCCTTTTGTGCCGTCTTCCGTCATTTTCTCCCTCTAAACAGGGTTAAAGAACAGGGCAGAGGGAGGGGGAGGGGCATGTGTGACTCTTTCTGTTCTTTAACAATTGAACTCTTGGCATTGCACTCGATATACACTGACTGGGGAAGAATGTGGGAAATGGCTAATATCACCACTTTTAGAGGTGTTCGGCAGGGTTGGGCACTGGCACCCTGTCTTTTGAACTTTTATGTGTCAGATATATGCAATCTTCTAGAACCAGAGGCATTTGCTACCCATGACATATCGCACTTAAAACCAGCATGGATCGCTTATGCGGATGCATTTTTAATATTCACCTGTACGCAAATAGGTCTAGAGCATTTCATGAATGCCTTTTCTAGTTTAGCCTCAGTGAATTTGAAGGTTAATCCTTTCAAAACCAAAATAATGCATTGTTCTAAAAAGACAAAAAGCATCCTTGTTTCGCTGGCCAATAAGTTCAGGTGCGCTGGAAAAGGTAGATAGCTTAACTTACCTTGGTTTCCCCCAATTACTTCCAAACCACAAAAGGTACAAATCAAGGCATGGATGAAAAAAAAAAAATCAGGCATTTTGCCCTTTAATTTCGGTTTTAAAATGTTATGAGGGGAAGATTGAACCAACGATTTTAGATGCTAATGAAAAACAAGCAACATGGAATTTAGACTTTTTGCCCTACTTCAAAGGCCTAATCTGGAGAAGAGTACTGAAGATCGCCAGTGCCTCCCATTTGATGGCTATAAATTATGAACTGAGCATCTACTCTCTTACGTATAGGGCATTTTGGAATTTTTTATCATTTTATGCAAAGATTTCAGATTCTTTGGTGGACTCCTTTTTATGACCTGAAACTTATTTTGAATGCAAATGATGATAGGTGTTTTATTAGAATTGTCCATGTTTTGCCTCAATCTGCTTGGAAGACATGAGTTCGACTGCTCAGGACTTGGTTTATAATACTGAGAAAGTGAAATGCACTCTGTATGACTTTGATTGGATTACAACTGAAAATCTGTATATATATTTATTTGAACTTTTAAAACGCACCACACGCCCGAAGGCCTCAGGGCACAGTACCCTTTAAGGCATCTAAGTTGGGAACATAAAAGTGTGGGAACTTTGGTACCCTAATCTTTCGATCTATGCAGACCAAAGGGTCATGCGTCATTCTATGAGATTCAAGTGGAATCTATTTTTAACAAACATTTTAATCAGATATGTTATGCTTACACAAGATCATGCTGGTTGTAAATTGTGACCGTGTAATGCCTTACAAGGAAGGTGAACAATATTTCTCAGAAAGTTACAGAATTTGTCTTTGGTGGGGTTGAAACTATTTGGCTTTGGTGTTCATCTGGACGCACAACATCGACTGTTATGGCAGTAGTTGATTTTGTTGAACTCTTGGCAGTGGGACTCATGAACTAGATGAATTTGATGCGTTCAATTCTTGATTAATTGAATTTTTATGATTGTTGAATTTTGAAATTGTTTTATGTCATTAATTTTTCTATGTGAACTATGAATTGGGAAATGTCAAAGGTTATTTTTTATAGCCATATAACATTAAAAACCAAGAAAATGATGTTCTCATGAGGAGGAATTAGTAAGCTATTGACCCTAGTACTATGCAAAGTTCACAGATTAAATAATACACAAAAGAGCAGGAATGTCCTTATTTCTCCAAGAGGGATGCATATATGGTCTTTCTGCAGGAGACACCTGCTGGAAAGTAATAAACACTACAACTCCTTTTTTTTAAGGACTTTTTGGAGACACTTTGTGCAGGAGATTTGCCGTAATCCTTGTTGCCATAGGTCAGGGGCCAAGACCATGATAAAAGAGACACCTCATATGGCCATGGAACAAGATGTGGGTGCTTGCATCATAATAGACGATCTAGACTTGAGTGTCCTTTATTTGCTAGAAGTTGAAAGAAACGTATTCCTGAGATGAAAACTCTGAATACTCCCTCTCCAAACATACTGCAAATTAGGGTAATGGCCAGTCAACAAGATGCCTTTAATGTGTTGATATGGATGAGAAAGAGTCCCTTTTTTGTTATTTGATTCCTTGTGTAGAGTGCAAAGAGTGAGGTGGTTGAAACCAATTGCAAGAATTAGGTCGGCCAAGGGAGCGGTATCATTCTGCAAAATGGCAGAAAATCACATTCATTTACAAGAAATTGGCTCTGATTGATCGATAGATTGGGGAAAAAATAGATTAATCCAGGTGCAGGATCACCTACAGTTCTGCAAATAGCTATGACGGTAATCTAATAGCAGTATCATCCCATATTATAGTTGCAAGTAGGACTACTATGTTCAATTGAATGATTTAACTTGCTATATTACAGGGAACTAATGTGAATCTACTCAACCTGTAGCTAAATGCTGCACCTTGTAATTCACAAAATATTTGAGATTTCATGACATTTTGACAACTGTTACCCTAAATTTAGAATTCTGTAATATATTGATGGTTACTTAACTTTTAACTAACTCGTTTTGAAATCATTGTTGGAAATAAGCTAGCGCACCTTTCTTAATTTCCAAGTGCTTTAGAATAAGGCAAGGCTTCTGTTAATTGTTTTTGGGCAATTAATAGAAGGCAGTTATTTAAATATAAGGTGCATTGTCTGAATGAATTTGTAAATGTTAAAATGTATGCAGTTCTTAGCACACGAGTCAAAATACTACTCCTCCCTTCCAGGAAAGAATGCAGCCTGTGCTCTAAATAGACTACAAGCACCACCGTGGTGCTCTACTAGCGTTGGCAAGGCGACACGTAACTTAGCAGTTGTTTCCTGTCCATCAAAAAACCTAGGCAGTCTGGGGCTCATGCACACAATGCAGAATTATGTTAAAACAAGGTTTTAAGGGGAATTACGGGATCAGACAAAAATATGAAAATATGGGTGAAATGTGGAGGTTATGGCAGGAAGGTGTGTTTATGTGCGCCCTGATGCCTCCGGGCCTGATGGTTTGCGCGTTATAAATAAAACAAATATATAAATGTTCATAGTATAGCAAAATGATGAAAAATGAAGCAACAACGTATTTTTGCATAGGCTAGCATTATGTTAAGTAGCCAGTCCTAAACGGAACCACAGCCATGCCAGAAGGAAGACTGCAGCATCCCTTTTAAGGAAGAACCGTTTTGGATGAGCTATGCCAGTATCCAGTAACCAAATTGAACAGTATATAAGGCGCCTGCTTGGACTCAGTCTGCAGGAGCCAGCCATGGAAGACATAATGCTGGTGGTGGGGGCAGAGTCGTCTGCCACCTCCCATCGTCATCTTTGTACAGATTAAAGTCTGATGTCCTTGCAAGATGAAGACTTGTGGCCTCAATTCCCCAGAGGGGTGCATTTACTCTGGTGTGAGCGTGATTAGGGGTACCCGAATATATTTAAGGGGTACCCCTGTAAACTGGGCTACCTTTCATGATAAGGAATCCACTGCTAGTACTATCCATCTCTAATTTGCCTAGGACCTAGCACTTTGCAACCATAATCACGCATATGTACCAGTCATTGCCCAGACTTATACTACTAGCTATCCCGATAAAATAGTAGTAGCCTATAGCACTATTACTCGCCCAGGCACGTTCCACTAGAGAGACATTCAGGTACACTATAGACAGACAATACCTGTCCCCTCACTATTCCAAACTAAGCCAAACCATGCAAGGCTGGTTACTAATCATGATGTTTCCCTTCTGTGTCGTCCCGTATGACACACCTTGCACAGGTACCCACTTCCTTTTCCTCGATAACGGCCTCTCCAGAGCAGCCTACCCCCGTCATCACCCCATCCCATGCCCTACGCCTTTCTTGCCCCGCACTACACCATTCCCCAATCCGTATCATTCGACTAATAGTCTAATAGATCACAAAAGCATCCAAAAGCCACCAAGGGATAACACACCCCACTTAGTACCTATAACAACTACCCCAGTTCTCAGTGCACTTAGACGCACTAGACTCAGATCACGGACCTACATAACCTCCTACGTTCCAACCAGAGGACCCATCAAAGATAATCAACCCAATCAAATCCCTCTTCTAGGTACCATAAGAACCCAAAGACTCAGATCTAGAATCACTAACCCTCCTAGAGCTATCACCTTTATCAATCATGCTAACACAGGAAATATACCCCTATTAAAAACCCAAGCTAAACACCCTAAAAGTCCCATCATACTCAAACAACAATCTAACTCCATAGAAACTACCAACACTCACCCACCCACCCACCCCAACCCAAGAGCCACTTCCATCCACACACCTCAAAGCAGCCCTCATTAATGCGCGGTCCATACCTGCTCATGCCACTGAAATTCATGACCTCATTATTGAGCAACAACTTGACCTACTTATAGTGACAGAAACCTGGCTCCACCAAGCTTCTGGCCCACCGCTCTCCATTGCCATTCCCCCAGACTACACCATTCTCAGAACAGACAGAACAAAATCAGTAGGTGGGAGAGTTGCCATTATCTCTAAAGCCCATCTCAAAATAAGAACCAGCCCTATTGAGAGCCCAGTCGGTTACGAAGTCCTGCTAGCTAAACTAGCTACGGACCACAAAACCACTATAAACATAACCATTTACAGAGCACCCAACACCATATCTCAACCAGAATTAGACATACCACTATTGTTAACGCCACTTATTAAACCAAACACAAAATGCCTAGTCCTAGGGGACCTGAATCTAGGATTTAACGACCCCCAAGACCACAAAGCAGATGCACTACACAGTGCACTTAAAGACATGGCTTTCACGCAACTCGTGAACGCCCCTACCCATACAAAAGGGAGGTTCACTAGACTGGATACTACATCTTAACACTATAGTATCCATAGACTTCATCACTTCGGTACCCTGGTCACACCATCATTGCATAAACTTCACTATCCTGTGCAAAAAACCAGACTTACCAAAAACGGTTGTTGAAGAATCATATGTAACAAGAAACATCCGCAAACTCTTAGCAGAAAATATCAACCCCCTATTAGCCAATGCCCTCAATAACAATATTACTGCCAAAGAACCTTGTGCCCTGGCAGACCATTACCATAACTGTCTTACCAGTACAATTGACGCCCTAGCACCCTGCGTTAACAAATCCAAACGTAAAGACAAAAAATCCTCCTTTTGGTTCAACGAGGAATTAGTCTCTCAGACGGATCAAAAGGTCGCTTGACCACCGCCTAAAGAAAAAACACACCCCAGAAGCTCTGGAAGAATTCAACTCTGCAAACAAAACCTATAAATCAGCCATCATCGCCCATAAAGCAGATGACTTCAATACTAGAATTAGTAATGCGGCCTCCGATAGCAAAGAGCTATTTACCATACTCAAGGAGCTGGAGAATCCGATCCCCATAATTAACCCAGTCAAACCAAGTAAAGAATGGTGCACCACCATCCAAGATGCCTTGGCCACTAAAATTAAACTATTACAAAACAAATTTATCTCCAAAAGAAACCTCTTGTCCGACAAACACTCCACGGCCAACCAGATCTCCACGATTATAGAAAATACCGCCCCCCTCTTCAACTTCACACCAGTCTCTCATGATACAGTACTTAATACTATAGCTAAACTTAAAGCGTCCAACTGCAAAGGAGATAACTTTCCAGCACACCTAATTAAACTCTGTGCCCCCACTCTCACGCCTATAATCACTAACTTTGTAAACACCTCCTTCTCCACAAATCAGGTCCCAGTCAGCATTAAAGCGGCTTGGGTCACCCCTCTACTAAAAAAGCCCACACTAGACCCACTAGTGCCCACAAACTACCGGCCCATAACGACTGTCCCATTCTTACTTAAAATCATTGATAAAATAGCCTACAACTAACTACAAACTCACCTAGAACAAAATAACCTGCTAGGAGCCAGACAATCAGGCTTTAGGCGTAATCACAGCACTGAGACAGCCCTCCTGGATCTTAAAATCCAAATAGACTATTACAGATTCAGGCAAACTAGCCACACTACTGCTACTGGACCTATCAGCAGCATTCGACATTGGTAGATCATGACAAATTATGCAACACTCTAAAAAAAGATTTTAATATTTCCAACAACGCCACACACTGGATCAAATCCTTTCTCACTGACCGTACATCCAGAGTTGCCATTGGAAACTTTGCAGCGGACCCCATAACAGTGGGGTCCCCCCAGGGATCCTGCCTCTCCCCCACCCTCTATAATGCATATACTAAACTTTTATTCTCAGCCTTCGACGATATGGGTGTCATTTACACCAATTTCGCAGATGACACACAGATCCTCATCCCTATTACAGGCGACTACACCCAAGACACCCTCACCATTAATAAAGTTTACTCCATAATCCAAAACTGGATGGCCCTGAACAGTCTCTGCCTAAATGATGAGAAAACGGAGGTCCTCATTGTGGGCTCCCAAAAAAGAATAAGCACCCTCCACCCGGACTACTCTCACATTAATATCGACGGTACCCGGATCCCAGTACTTAAACAAGTCAAAACGTTAGGTGTCTACATTGACGCCAACCTGTCCATGCATAAACAAATAGCAGCCCTTTCCTCATCCACAGCCTACACAGCAAAACTTATTGCACTCAGTCGCCAGTTTCTCACCCCTGTAAATTGCATCACCCTGGCTAGAGCCCTAATCCTAACAAAACTAGATTACTGTAACGTCCTCTTCCTAGGAACTTCCAAAACCAATTTAAACAAAATCCAATTACTACAGAATAAAGCCCTCAGAGCGGCTTTAGGGATAAATAAATCTGAACATATATCCAGCACTAGAAGAGAAAACCACTGGCTGCCAATTGAAGCAAGGATCATATTCAAAACCCTTAGTATCGTCTACAAATGTACCACCAACAAAGCACCCAGCTACCTCAACAACTCCATTAAAAAAAAAATGTCATGTAGGTCGCTGAGATCTAATAATCTGGCCCTCTCAGAAGTTCCTCAATACAAATACAGAAGAGCAGGAGGAAGTAGTTTCAAAGTTCTAGCCCCTTCACATTGTTACGCACTACCTCGGAGTATCAAAAACGAGGATTCCTTACGAAAATTCAAAAAAGCATTGAAAACCTGGTTATTCAATAAATATTAACCGCTCAAGCCCTACCCTCCCATGACCAACTACACTGCTTAGGGCAGCCGCTGTACTGCAAATAAGGCTGAAACAAAATGGGAAGGGCTAACTGACCAATTGGAATCTGGTAAATGACTACATGATATCTTGTAACCTATGTATAAAGAAAAATGTATTTGTAATGCAACTGCAACATTGTATAATAATGAGTTTAACTCTCCTGTATCTTTCGCCGTGATACCCTCGGGTCTGGGCGAGTAACAAATGTAATAAATAAATAAATAATGTCGTCTTCGATAAAGGCGTCGGAAACACTTTTGGCTTCGATGTCGACGCCGATAGAATCGACGAAGTCGTCGAGGGTTTCAACGACTTGTTTTTTATACGGTGTCGGGGAAACACTATTCGAGGAATCTTCAACTATTTGACGTTGACTCGAGTCTTACGAGTTTCACCCATACTACTGGGTTTTACCACAGTAGTTCCTGACTTCCCTGTGTCATCCGACGGAGCGACCGGGGTCTGGCTCTTTTGAGGCTTCTTTGAGGGGGTCGAGGCCGCATTCTCAAAGATCTCCATCATCTTCCTTCTAAATTCTTCCCATTTTCTTGGGGAATCCGACTTAGTCGGGCATCGCACCAATTCGGTAGATGTAGCAGAGGATGAAGCTGGAGATCTATGTCTCCTCTTAACCTTTTTTGAAGATGAAGAGCGTCTCGATCTACTACGAGATTGAGATCCCTTAGTGTTTACGACGATCCGATTCTTTCGAATCGCTCGACTTCCTATGTCTTTTTGACGAGACCTTTTCTCTCACGAAGGGCCTTCTCGGTCATCGACTGACAGGAGCCACAGTCGCCGGTTCGATGATCTGAACCTAGGCACCAAAGACAAACGCGGTGAGGATCTGTAATCAACATCTTCGATCCGCAGTCGATTCATTTTTTGAACCCCGTCTTGGGAGTTGAAGGGGTGGAAGAAGATGACATTTTCAGAAGAAAATTTCGAAGTGCGCCGTTCTCGAGAGCGAAGCAATCGGAAAAACAGAACTGAAGCCAACGGGCGGGGCACGAGCTATTTATACTATTGGTGAAATCAACATGGTACGGAGCCCGTCGAGGGACATCAATACCACAACCTCGTGCACAGCGCCCTCTGCCGAGAATTTTTTTTTCCCGAAGCAGCAAAGCTGGTAGGATACGAATATCATACGATGAGGAATACGTGGGAGGAGACAATCCATTCGAAAGAAGGTGTTTATATGGGCTGTTAAGTAAAGGACTGGGGATATATGCACAATGCTATATTACAGACCTCTCATGATAAAACATTGAGAGAAAGGAAAAACCCTCACCCACAACTCAGAGGGGCATGCAGTACTGAAACTTTAAGGCAATTGGACCAATTACATTATTGTGAACATTTTTGTAGAAACCAAATAGAAAAATATCTAGTTCATTAAAAACCTTTTCAAAATAATTGCATAATTTGCAGAGAACCAAATCCCAAGAAAAGAAAACTGAACTAGAAGTGGACTGTTTATTGTTCATAGAACCATACTATTTTTTAGGTGAGAAAGACCACTAGCTGGCTGTTCTTAGCACACCAGCCGAAGGGTACAACCTGAACCAGAGGGAAGCAACTATGTCACTGGTCAGTACAGCGCGCACTGCAGGCATATACATCTGGATACAATGTATTAACTTGTAGGTCAAGATGTCACATTTCCAAATAAGAATTAACTGTTTTATTGTCCAACATTCATTACAATATGCTTTGAAAAACTAGCTCTGGGTTTGTCTTGTTTTGCTTGGGCTTTAAATTCTGATCATGAATTGGTGGCAATATAATTTTCCAATGATGTTGCAATGCAACATAGACTTCATAACCTCCATTAGTTATGTTTATCATCAGACCTGAAAGTAGTTCCATAACTGGCTATTAATGCTTGCTACAAATGGCCTACACAGAGGTTTAGCAGATATGTTTGGACCTTTGGTAATGTGTAAAATACACACATTTTTTAATGTAAATTTATATCAGAAGATTTTGGTTGCCCCAAACATTTTCTTTTATCAGAGTCTGGTATTCAGAAGTACATTTTCTAAAATAAAATTGTAGTCTCTTGACGTAGTTGTAACCCACGTTCCCTTCTTTAATCTTTAATCTTTAGACAAATACTGCCCTACATTTATCTGCTCTTTAAATGGATTAGTGTTATTATGCACAGCCTTTCACAGCCTTCTGTCCATTATATGACATGCTGAGTCCTGTACCCTATACTTTAATTGTTTGAAATCCTTCAATACCAATTGTTCGAATAATTCAAGATAAGAATTATGAGCTATTCGAATTAATTTGCTTTCAGGGCTCATCTCTAGGCATTCCAATTGAATGCATCACACAATGAGGTTACTCTAATCTACCATGTCATATCTATAGACAGGCACAAATGAAAGACCCTTCTTCGAGGGTGATTGAAATTAAGTCAATGGAACATGTATTGTATTGGGTTATTTATATGGCGCTCTTACCCCATTTGTGTGGCCTCCATGAGCTTTGTGGTTGGAACGCCCCCAGTGATTTTAGTCAATGTGCTGGAAAATTGTAAAAGGTTTAGATTAGGAGATGCTTGTGTGCATTTTCACCAGTCTAGGACTTGGGTGGCTGGCTAGGATCGTCTAAGCAGCCGAAAAAGAGGTCTGGCATGTTGGTGGGCACTGTTGGTGGTTTGCGATAGGATCCTATTGTTGAGAGAGTCGATGTGTGGCCAGCTATACTGCATTTCTTTCGTTGGTAGTCGCTGTATGCTAGTGGCAGAGTTCTTAAGGTACGTCAGGTGTTTGTGTGGATGGCTGTATGTGCAGCTAGACCAGAAAGCATAGCTTAGCTCCGTTCTACGGGGCATGGATGGTTGGCCGTGCCTACGGCCTGTGTCCACAGTTGTGGTGTATGGTATATGTAACAGTCCTTGGAGTTGTTCGGCTGGAGCAATCTTTGTCCAGTGTGGACGGTGTGGTCTCATTGTTCATGGTCTCTGTGGTGTCTGAGTAGGCGGTGGACGTTGGTTAGTTTGTTGTGGTGGGCCTCAGCGAGGGCTGCTGGCTTCCCTGGTCAATTTGTCTCATTGTTCGTGGTCTCTCCTGTGCCAGGGTGTGGGGGGGCTGTGGGCGTGGGTGAGTTTATTGCGGTGAACGGTTACTGGCTTTACTGGTGTATTTGTTGGGTAGGAGTGTTGTTGTGTCAGGTGGGCCGCTACAAAAGCTGCCGACCACTTGTGTTGTACTTGGTGTAAGGGGATGTTGGGTTTGGTAGTGTAGTTTCAACAAACGGTGGTTCAGTGGGAAATTGAGAAGAGACGTGATTTTTATGTCCTCTGAGTTTCAGATGGTTTTGTGAATGTGTAGGGTTATGGCGTTCCAGATGATTGCCGTTCTCAGGTTCGAGGGCAAGGGTGGGTGAGTTTATTGTGGTGTACCACAGCGACAGCTGCTGGCTTCCCTGGTGTATTTTGTTAGGTAATGGATGATGTGTATGAGCGGAGAGTAAGTCAGGTGAGCCGCTGCAAGTGCTGCCGGCCTCTGTTGCAATTGGTCTAAGTGTGTCCTGTCCTAATTGGCTGGCCTGACTGGGTTCGGCAGAGTGGATTCAGGGGGTATATTATGTCCATGTTGGTGGAAGGGCTTGGCCGTGATCTGGCTGAGTGATTTCCGCATTTCGTGCTCCTTCTTGGTAGCCTGCAGTGCATCATCAACAGCTTTCCCAAAAAGGTTGGCGTCCTCGACTGGTTTGTTATTGAAAGGCCTGAGTTTCTGGTTTAAAGCAGAGTTCTTCAACCAGGCGTGTGTCTTCAATAAAGTCCCCTGGGCTAGAGTGTGTCCAGCAGTCTCACCAGAGCACAGTGTGTTTAATATGTTGTGGGTAACCTGTCTGCCCCAAGGCACGACCGTCAGAAGGCGTGATCGGGTGGGCTCTGGGAACTCTTGAAGGCCATCCTGGACTAGACCGCATTGGACATCACTGTAGCTTGCCAGGAGAGTTGTATTGTTTGCGATCCTAGTTGAATAAGCCGCTGAGGCAGAGATTAGTTTTCCGAGGGCATAACGTTTCTTACAATCCTTAACCGGAGGGGCTTCCGCCTTGGTCAGTGGAACCCCCGCCCTCTTCATAGTGGTTGTAAACACTAGGGAGTCCGGTGTGGCATGACCCCATATGTATAGCGGGTTGGAAGGAGATGGGCTGAACAATTTTTCCATCCATTGACTAAGGGGATGGCTTGACTAGTTGGAGGCTTCTCCTTGAGGATATCCTCAACAAAGTCAGTCAGGGGCTGCCTCATGTGTTGCAATCTTGAAATGATTGGCTGCCCTCTTTAAAATGGAGTTGAATAACATTTGGTCATCCACAGGTGAATACTCCCTTTGTGGAGGCAAAGAAGGGGGATCTAGACAAATGATGTCCAGGTCATGGGTGTGTGTTGGTGATACCCAAGGATCCTGAGATCCCCTAACTGATCATGATCTTGGTCAGCTGTGTCCTGAGCAAATGGATTAATGTCCTCATAGGCATCCTCCTGCTCAGACATTCAAGATATCCTTTTGGTGGCCTTTCACAGAGATGGGAAGATTTCTGCATTTTATGTGGAATGGGGCAGGAGTCTAGGTCTTTTGAAAGCGATATATTTGTCTGAAAAGTCAATAAATTGGGCCATTTTGTCCACATAGTTTTCAAATCACTCCCTAGTCCATAGGCAACACGCAGAAGGGTCTGGAGCATAAAATGCCCAGAAGGGGGAGATATTCCTAATAAGGCCTTTGAGAGAGGCAGGGGGGCTTTTGAATACTCCTCTCGACGAGAGGGTGTGTCCTTTTGGTCTGTAGCTGCTGAAATAGCCACAAGGCTTTTGCAGATTTTCAGCGGCCGAATGCAAGGTCTCAACGCGCCTGATGTAGCTGTCGGTCGACTCCACCAACGCCTTATGTTCAGTTTTTGGCGGCCCTGTTGGCGTTAAGCGCTTTGACAAATCAATCGAGGAGGCCTCAGGGGTTGTGTTTTTAGGTATTTGTGGTGCATGTGTGCCCCTGTCACAGGGGTGTGAACTCCCCATAACAGAGCTGATGGATGGCTTGTCTGTCGGGGCAAGGGACAAGCATTCAGGAGCCTGAAGGTTCCGCTTAATGGTTGATGGCTTCCAATTCAGAGCCATGGCTGTCGATGGATTCCTCGGCATCCGAAGCAACGGTGCCAATGGGGGAATGGCTTTCGGCCTGCATCGCATAGGCCACCTACTGTTTAGTCCACCTGTCTCAACGGTTTTGGTCGAAAGAGCTTGCAGGACTTGCACGAGCGCTCATCGTGGTCTCGAGGTAGACACTGATTGCAAAAGCGATGGGTGTCCTTCCAAGAGAACTTGCAGTTACACGACAGGCAACATTTACAAGGTGCCCTCTCCATAGCAGAGGGTGATGGCAGCCAGACCAAATAAAGAAAGAGAAGGGAAAAGGAAATACATTCTTGAAGAAGAATAAACCCTGAGCCCCACTCTGCCTACTGTAAGGGCATGGCCGGAGGGCCGAGGCCACGCAGTCGACAGTCAAGCAGTTCAACAGTCGCCGAGCAGTTGTGGATGTCTTCGGTGGCAGGAAGCCCACGAGGCAGTCGAGAGATTAGTTGGGATACTGGACGACCGTATTTCGTGGGAAAAAGTTAAGCAATATTAACTCTTGCGAGGCTCACATTAGGTGACCAACTAGTTGGGCGGAAAAAAACAATCAGTGACCTGGAAGCATGAGGGATTTTCAGTATATGGCACGTCACTTTAGGGATAGTGTTACAGTCACGCCCATGTCGGTGTCCCCTTTAGATCTTCAAAAGAAAGATGCTGTACTCCGCACAGCATGTGATTCGAAGCACATTCGCAAGCATCAGAACAAGCTGTTACACTTGGGAAAAGCAGTGTTGGAGTCAACTCTAAGGGTAAGCTACTGCCAGTCTCAACAGAGAAAAGCAAAGCTCAAGACAATGAGATAAGTGCCCCAAGTCTAAACAGTACCTCTGGTTTGAAGAAAAGTGGTCCAGCTGGATTCTGTCCTGTTGCAGCGATGCAGATCCTGGGTTCCTGAGCCTCAGTCATGGAGACAAGAGGGAGAATATCTGGGGGACTCCTGCGGCAGCAATTTGGAGGTCGGCAGATACATGCTCTTTTTGGATCAGCAGTGGTTTCTGCACCATCGCAGATCTCGGATACCGGTTGGGCTTCCTTCACTCCTTGGGTCCTGCACTCTGGTGAGGGCACTCGAGCTCTGGGTGTCCTGCTTCTGGAGGGTCCTTAGGAGACTCCTGGAGCTTCTGGCTGGATTGCAGACATTGCACTCTGATTTCTCGACCCCTGGCACTCGGTTCTTGCAGCAGCGAAGAAGTACAGCCAATCAGGCAAGATGGTCCAGTGGAGTTCATCTCGTAGTTAGTTGGTCCCACTGACCCAAGGCAAGAAGTCGTCCCTTCTGGAGCTTCTCTGGTCGATCAGAAAAAGGAGTTCCAGCACAGCAGCAGGGCATCACTGGGCAATTCAAAGGTCCAGGAGAATGCAGCAAGCTTCGTTCACTGTTTCTTCGTGGGGTGTTTCTCCCAGTGGTCTCAAAACAGTGGTCTTTTAAGCATGTTTCTCCCCTTCACGCACAGCCTTGGTTGTCGATCACAGCAGGGTGGCTGTCCTAAAAGGACTCCCCAGCCAATCAGGGCTGGTTGCATTCAGGCATTCCTAGAGAGACAAAGGACAGGGGAGTTTCGGGAACCACCCTCACATCCTGCCTTTCCAAACACATTGGAGCCAGAGGTGGGCTTCAGGGCTGAAGCCTGCCAAAGGCAAAATGAGCAAACCTTTTTTGGCTCCCAGAGTAAAACCCAAGAAAGGCATCACAGACAGAAAATGGTGAAAAAAGATGACCTTGGCCATTTTGACACAAATGGTCACCAATGGGTGCTGTATATCAGCTGAAGATTCAGCCAGGGGTAGAAAATCAAAATGGTAAGAAATTAAACCACTGCCACCAGCTATTTACATTAGTAAGGGTAACATACAAAATGTTACATGGGAATTTAGGATAAGGGGCTACTAGGAAGCCCACCAATACTACACATAAAATGGGGTGTGCTGGACCTACAAAGAGAAATAAGTAAAGTCAATTTCACTTTACTATTCTTGGGAACAGTAGTTCACACACAAAGTATTTATGAAAAAACTAGGGGCTTTCTCTGTGACACTGTACTGAAGGTGCTGTGTGTCACCATACAAAAGGTAGATGCTTCTGGAGTTTGTCAGACTCCAAAAACATAGCAAACACATTCCAAATCAGGTCACAACACCTGAGATAGTGAGTAAAAGGTCTCACTCATTCCAGGGAAAAAATGAAAGTGCCCTAAAGTCCAAAAATAAAGGGCTGGGGGTCTCTAAGGTTAAAGGTAATTAACACAGAAAGGAGAATTCTCCCCAACAAAGGGTCCATTACTTACCTTGAAAGACCTTGGGTCGTAAGTAGAATTGGGTTTTACTTTAATTGAATTGGTGGGTGTATTCTAAAATAGTTGTGTTTTAATACTTTCAATTGAGTAGCTGAAGGCCTAAAAAAATAACGAGTTATTTTACGAAACTCTGCACTGAATTCCAAAAAACTTTGCAAGGAGTATGCTTGTAACAGGTTTGGTTTATTAAGTGATTTCTTAACTGAAAGGCAGTGCATGACCCACAGGGTCTACTTACCTTGAATTATTGACTGTATTCAAAAAAGTATATGTAACCTGGTTTTACTGCCCAAAAATAGCTGATTGCATTCTGAATGCGTTATAGGTTTGACTCACCTTGAGCTGTTTGCTATTCTTAATTAGGTTATACTTTCGGTTGTATCCTTTAAGTATGGAGTTGGTTTTTATAATTGTGTTTATGGTTACTTACCTGTAAATGTTGTTCTCCAGCACGTGAAAGATTACCCCTTTATTTAGAAGAGGTACTGGCCTGCAAAAGAAAAGGTATAGAAAGAGAAGAGAAGTAATATGTGACAAGAATTTACCTTTGCATGAAGATAATCATGGAATGACGAGGCGTATTCAGCTAGCGTATATTGTAGCTCCTATCTCAATATAGCAAAACGAAAACATCAAATCAGCCCATCCAACGGCCTTCCACTCGGAAGTGAAACTGCCTTTTACTGCTTACTACCCACAACAGGGTCGATTTACTGAGCAATATCCTTCTGGTGGGTGCAAGGATATTCTGCCAGCTTTCTGTGAAAGGTCCTTATGAAAACAAAAATCTCACAAACGAATCCAAGCGAGCCCGGAGAGTCAACTGGCAGCTGCTCAACAGAATATCCGATGTATTGACTTCTCTTCCTTTCCTGGACAAATTATTAACATTTATATTTTGACTACCTGAGTGATGGCTGATGGAAATCCAACCTGGTTAATGCATGACTGCTAGTACTGCACAAACCTATTTCGTAGATGGCATCTCAACGCCCCCAGTGACCATTAAACTGCAAGACATTACTATTCTACTGTGGGCTAACGGGCACACCAGGAAATCATTTTCTAACTAGGTGCATCTCCGGGTACTCTTCCCCATCCACTATTTGACTGAACACTATGTCCAGGCCACATTTAATCCCTTTTCAAAATAAGGCCTTTTCTCTACAGGAGTTGTTTCAACTTGAAAAATGCTCTCTCATTCAGATGTCCATTTCACTTGAGAAGTAGATGCAAATTGTTACCCAAGTGCACCAGGGAGCATATTGAGAGCTCCCATAACATTAAAGAGGCCCTTTATTCTTCAATTTGCTCAATCCATTTGTTAACTCTTCAATTCTGCAGTATATCACACTTTACTGCCTTTTCAACTGCTTCCAAGAGCCATCCATCATTTTTGCCTGGTCTATTTTTTTTTTAAATATGGAAATCGTTTTACTGAGTTTGAAGTGAGTATATACATAACATGTCACAAATGTTTACATATAACATATTTAGTGGACTCACCGAAAACATCTTTATTAACACAGTTATGCACATTAACACGCTGAAAAACTACCTTAAGTGAGTTGCACATTCCAATCTCTTAGCACTCATTTCCTGTGAAAATAACTGAAAATGACTTCAGCAGATTAACAGTTCTGTGAAGAATCCTATGGAACCCTCACAGAAACCCTGCCCAAAGTCTCCTCTCAGGTGGCCGGGGAAAGGCAGATGCTTCCTGATCCTGACCTTGGGGTTGGTGTACTGCGGATCACCTGGTGGGAGATAAGGCCTAGGGTGGTGAGGAGATCCCGTGGGATGAGACACTTTTATTGTCCTTTGAAAGGGAAAACCTTTCAAGGTTACCAAAACAGATAATAGCTTATTGTCATAATGTCCCTGACTCGCATATAAAATCTATGGTTCTAGGTACAAGTACCATAAAAGCTTAGCAAACCTTACCCACAGAAAGATCCTTCAAGGTAGTTCAGGATAAACACCTTCCTTACTCCCAAAGGCAGAATGGAAAGAAATCTAGAAATATTGCCTTAAGTAAAGAATCTTCCCTCGTAACAACTCTAATGGTTCCTAATAGTTCCTCTTTAAATGACTGAGGGAAGTAAATCTACCCTTAAAATTAAACCGTCACTTAAAAGAAACTTGGCTGTTGGGGACTACAAGTCCCATAATCCCATGGGTATTGGGGCAAGGGCTGAAGGGGCATGCCGTAGTAGTAGTCATGCAATTAAGCCCAACAACCCACACCTGAAGGAACCTGGGGCGGCCTAAAATGGCCCCATCAGGGGCAGGCAATTAGAAAGAGCCGGCAACCAGAGGCATTGCTAGGGGGGGCCCAGGGGGCTATAGCACAGGGTCTTTTGGTTGCAGCCCCGGATAGAAGCTCCAGGGCTACAACCAAATGTCTATAGCTAGCCCAGAGTCCCGCCATTAGCTTAGCTCCTGAGCTTTTCCAGACCTAGCAACACCCCTGCCGGCAACAGTATCCATTTCCAATATTCACTCGCATATAAGCAGAAGCGAGCTGCAGTTATTCGTTGAAGTCTTTAACAAAGGGACAATGGGAAAGAAGCAACACTCACATGGGTTCAGGTAATTCTCATTTCACTTGTGTGAAAAACCAACGCTAAAAAGACCAATGTTAAACCCTTAAATCTTGCAAACCTTATGAAGTAGTTGAGTATCTCATTACGCAGAAAAAACGTTCCAAAAGACATTGTTGAACATATAAGCTGTGTAAAACTTGTTAATTGGTCGCCTGTGCCTAATTTTGTTTTTTGAAAGGAAGACTGAACTCTTATTCACACGAACAATTATAACTCTTGAAAAAAAGATAAGTGGTTAAATATTCATCTGCAGTTGGACAGCAAATATTACCCAAGCCAAGAGTCTTTCCCTATTAGGACTGAAAGCAGCCTTTCTAAAAGCCAGAAAGCAATCCAACCAAGACTGTGAGCCCAATAGAACTTCAACCTTGCCCCAGATACCAGTTTATCACCTAAAGCCAAGAGAGTGGGACCAAGGCTTCTGGGTAATTACTTTGACTACTTACCTGAACTATTGTTCTCCAGCATGGGTCTGGCATGGATTCACATGCTCATGAATATTCCTGGTCAGTCTGGGAATCCTTGGTAAAAGGAAAAACAGCTTCAGTTTCACTTTAAAACTGTATTTCTCTTCTAGACCAATCACTGTACTCTGGGTCATACTTGCCTCATCCAATGACAGTCCTCTCCCTAAACGCCACCCCTGCTGGCCATCTTCAGATTTGGTAAGCACATAAAGTGGCAGTATGAACCAAGAAGAGCCACAGAGGGGAAGGTGGCAGGGTTTGCATGCAAATCCATGCCAGACTCATGCTGGAGAACAATAGTTACAGGTAAGCAACTTAAACCTTCTCCAGTATGGGGTCTGGCATGCATTCACATGCTCATAAATAATTTTGCACTGCAGTACATATACACAACCACGAGAGGTGGCAAGGTTCAACAGCAGCAATAAACACTCACCTCTGGAACAGACTCACCTCAAACAAACAGGTTGCGTAGCACCGCTTGGCCGACTCGGGACTCCTCCCAGGAATCCTTGTCAAAGCAGTAGAACCTCGTGAAGGTGTGTGTGGACCTCCACGTCGCAGCCCTACACCATAGAGAAACAATGTCATTGCTGCAATGGCTCTGGAGTGGGCCATTGGTCGGCCTGGCAGCGGCCTGCTAGCCAGTTGATGACAGTGCATGATGCAGCCGGACAGCCACATGGAGATGGAAGCCTTCGACAAGGTCTTTCCTTGATTTACAGGTACAAAGTTGACGAACAACTGAAGTCTTCTGAAAATTCTTCATTTGTGCCATGTAGAAGAACTTCAAGGCACGAGTAACGCCCAGCGAATGCAGTGCCCTTTCTGCTGGCGACAACGGATTAGGAAAGAACACTGGTAACACCAAAGGTTATTTAAGATGTAATTCCGACTGTACTTTCGGAATAAAGGTGGGGTGGGTACACAGTACCACCTTTGAAGCATGGAAAGACAAGTAAGGCTGCTTGCAAGACAGGGCATGAATCTCCCCGTCCCACCTGGCCGAGGTGATAGCCACGAGAAAAGCAGTCTTCTACGAGAGAAACTTGAGCGAGCCTGATGCATAGGTTTGTAGGGCGCTCCCATGAGCTTTCCACAATATTGAGCTCCCAAGCAGGGGCATGGGCTTTCACTGGTGGGAAAATCCTGAATGAACTCCTTGACAAGCCGGTGAGACCACATCAAGGGTCTGCTCAGCGACTTGGTGTATTGTATTGTTTATTTGTATAGCTTGCCAGGTATTTGGGTGCATTGTTTCGGTTACATTTGTACAAGACGACAGTTACAGGCTTCACAAGTACATTATATATAAACATCAAGATAATATTTACATCATTGGCAATTTACATGAACAGGACATCATACATGACATTGTACAAAAGCAAAGGAGTGGAGACAAAATAAAGCATTGAGGATTAATTGGTCTCTAGGGAGGTAAGCCAATTGTTGGCGCTTGTCCTGAATTGAGAGACGGAGGGTATAGTTTTTAGAGCTGTAGGTGTAGAGTTCCAAAATGTGGACGCTAGTACAGGAGAACAACTGCCTCCCGATTTCTGGAGGTTATACCTAGGGACTTTGAGGAAGTGTAGTTGGGCTGATCGAGAGGGTCTGGATTAATGACCTTTGGTGAATCTACAGACCAAATATTTACGTGCATAGTTCGCTACGCACTTATGAGTAAGAGTCAGGGTTTATCGGGAAATTCAGTTTTTGATAGACAGCCAGCCTGCTTTGTGCTTGGTTTCAGAGATATGATGAGATTGAGGGCTGCTCTGATTGTATTATTTTGCAAGACCTGAAGTTTGTTTAAATGTGTTTTGCTGGTTCCTAGGTAGAGCGTGTTGCAGTAATCCAATTTGAATAGGATCAACGCTCTGGCTAAGATGGAGCAGCTGGTTGGTGAGAGGAAGGGTCTGCAGGAGTTTATGAATTTACAAGTGTAGGCTGAAGCGGAGGCATTCAATTGTTTCGTCAAAGTTAAGGAGGAGTCGAGGTAGACGCCTAGAGACTTGACGTCTTTGGAGACCGGGATGTTAATGCCATTAATGGAGAAGGAGTTTGAAAGTATTGTCAAGTTTGTTTAGTTTGGCTTGTGAGCCGGTTAATAGTAATTCAGTCTTCTCATCATTGAGACAGAGGCCATGAATGGCCATCGATGCCTGAATGAGGTAAATCTTATTCAGTAATTTAGAGTCGTCATGAGTGCCAGAAATCGGGGTAAGGACTTAGGTGTCATCTGCTTAATTCGTGAAGGTGACACCCGAGAGGTCCAGATCATAAAACAATGGCTTGGTAAATATATTGTAGAGCATTGGTGACACACAGGAGCCTTGTGGTACTCCGCATGTCACAGGTGCTGGGTCAGCTGAAGACGTAGGAGAGAACACTCATTGATCTATTATCCAAAAAGGACTGTATCCATGCTGTGGATTCTTCAGAGAAGTAGGGTCAAGAAATGAGGTGGATACATAGGACTTCATGACTGACTAGGTCAAATACAGCTGACAGATCTAGCAAAAGGAGGAGCGTTATGTTACTTTTATCTAATTGATCATCAGTTTGCGTTTTCAGATCTATAAGCGCAGTTTCAGTCCCGTGTCTGGGTCTAAACCCTGATTGTCACAAGCCCAGGAGATTGTTTCCAGGTGTGTCTGTATTTGGAGATAGGCTGCCCTGTCAAGAATTTTCAATAGGAACGGCACTGTGGTGATGGTCCTACAGTTTGTGGGAATGTCAGGGTCAAGGTTTTTTTTTTTTCTTTCTTTTTTTTAAGGAGGGGATGACCCAGGCAACTTTCAAGTTGGTAGAGACTGTTCTAGATTCCAAAGAGGAGGTTATGAAGGATGTGATGGCTGGTGCAAGTTCTTTGGCTGCCTCTTTAGCGATTGTCGCTGGACATATATCACCTTGGCAACAGGATGGTTTCAGGCTAGTCATTATGTTTTTCACTTCTGTAGTGGTTAATGGAGAGAATTTGAAGAGGTTGCAAGGATTATCTGCTGGGCGCTTAGTATTGAGAGGACTTGCATCAGAGCTGATAAGTTTTTTCTTTTCGATTTTGGTTTGTAGCTGCGAGAATTTATCAAGTAGGGCCGCTTGAATCTTGGTGCATCAAGCCCTGTCTTTAGAGCAGGTCTCAGTAGGAGGAGTGGGCGATTCAAGCCCTCTAAGGATCCTGAATAGTTCTTTCAAACCAGACTTAGCATTGGAAATGTAGGATGGCTAGCTTATATCTCTTTGCAGCTTTTAAGAAGGTATCTCTATTAGAGTCTGATGGTTGGTTTTTCCAGGTAGATTCAGCCTTTCTTTTGTTATCGCGTAAAGTTTTTAGGCTAGAGGTAAACCAGTTATCGAGGTGAACTTGAGGCTTACCTTTCCGCAATTCCAAGGGTGCTATATCATCTATGGCTTGGCGGAGCGTTTGGTTGTAGAGATCCATGAAGGTTGAAGGGTCTGTATTGGTGTTAGAGTAGTTTAGGATAGGTTGTAGTAAGGGTAATAGGTTTTCAGTTGTGATACTTTTGTTATTTCTTGTTAGCGCAGGAGGAGCCAGGACACTAGTTGAATTAAGATGCGAACAAGGGTGAATGGTGAATGTGATGTTGTGATGGTCCGTCCATGCACACGGTACATTGGCGAGGATGTTGGTTTCACAGTTAAGGTCAGCGATCCAATCAAGGGTTCTGCCTTTGTTGTGTGTGGGTTTGATGATACGGAGGGAGAACAATATTTCCGTAATTGCGTTGTGTACCCGGCTATGGAAGAAAGATGCACCTGGAAAGAGGTGTGAGCCAGTCCCGTTTTTGCCAAGAAAAGCAAGTATCGCAGAAGTTGCAAAGCCGTGGCACGCAGAGGGCTAATCTTCTGCATCTGGCACCACACAGAAGCATTTCCATTCATGTATGTAGCACTTGAACATTGACGGGGCTCTGGCCCTGGTCAGGATGTCCTTACATTCCGTGGGCAAAGCACACCCTCCAAACTCTAGGGCTGCAGGATCCATGCCCTCAGGTTGAGACACTCCAGGTCATGATGCAGAATCTCCCCCCCACCCCCCGTTGTCTGGCAAGGATGGTCGTGGGACAGCAGCAGCTGGATGGATAGACCACTGACAGACGTAAGTCTGGATACCAGCTTTGCCTTGGCCACACTGGAGCAATGAGTATTATCCTACATTGGCACTGTCCGAGCATGTTCAGACTGAAGAGGAGTGCAAACGGCGTGAAGGCGTACAGGAACCATCCCTCAAATGGGAACGACAAGGCATCCCCATGCTCCTTGGTTGAGGGAACCTGCTGGCGAACCTCTAGCACTTGGTGGCCGCCGCTGTCACCAAAAGATCGATCTGGGGCTGGCCCCATTTGCCAAACAGAAAATCCACCTGGTCCTGGCAAAGTTCCCCACTCATGGCAAGAACGCATGCTCCATGCTGGAGCGACTCTGCAATGGTGTTCTCGACTCCCGCTAAATGAAACGGAATGAGGAACATGCCTTGACAAATGGCCCAGTGCCACAGGTCCTTGGAAAGTGCAGGTGAGCAGGCCCCCACATCCCCTGTTTCGAGATGTTAAACATGGTGGTGGTGCTGTCTGAATATCCTCACCACCTGACCCTTTAACAATGGGAGTAAAGACTTGAGAGCCCAGAATAAGGTCCGAATTTCCAGGATGTTGATGTGGAGGTCCTTGTGCTCCAGTTGCCAGAGACATGTGCGTGCAACTGTCCGGTGTGGGCTCCTCATCCCTCTAGAGGAGTCCATGGTGACCGACTCCTACTAAGGAGGAACCTGAAATTAGCTCCCTCTGCGAGCTCACTCTGTACGTCCCACCACTGTATCGCCTGACGGAACTCCTCGTTGAGCAAGATCTTGTCCACAAAGTTCCCCAACACCTGCATCCACATCGCATCCAGGAACTCTGGAGAGGTCTCATGGGAGGTGTGCAAAGGCGAACAAAGCAGATGCAGGAGATCATCATGCTCAGCAGCGACTTGATTGACCAAACCGTTGCCATCTGCATCAATGACAAGTGCTCTACTTTGCCTTGTATGGCTCTCACCCTCACTTCCGAGGGTGACACCAAACATGTCACTGTGTTGAGTCGGGTACCTAGAAACAAAGCGTCCTGAGATGGCATCAAGCAAGACTTTGGATAGTTTATGGAGAACCCCAACTCCGTCAGCAGACGTATGGTTTTCAATGTGCGTTTGGCTAGTGCATTTCCACTTGCACGCTCTGGCAGGCTGTCGTCCAGGCAGGGGTATACGTGGAGGCCTTGAAGAAGATGTGCTGCCACCAGGGCCAGGCACTTCGTAAAAACCCTTGGGTCGCTTTCAGGCCGAAAGGTAGAGCCTTGAACTGGAAATGCAGACCTTGAACCAGAAATAGCAGCAACTTGCAGTGTTTCTTGTGGAAGGGGATATGGAAGTAGGCATCCGAGATCCGACGACGTCAGAAAATCTCCTTGCTTCAGCTGGCCGAGGACATGACCATCCAGAACCTTTGAGACTTCAAGTACTTGTTGAGATGAACTAGGATCAGCCTCCATCCCTCTTTTTTCTTTCGAACCAGAAAGTATCTGGAGTATACTTCGAATCCCCGGAGACACTGGGGGATGGGTTCTATTGCCCTCTTCTGTAACATGGCCCGCAGCTCCTGCAGAAGCTGTGGTCTGTGTTTTTCTTGTCACTGAATTAGCGAAATATGGGGACACCTGTGTTGGAATTCCAAGGTGTGCACCAGTCCAAGAGCATCCAGCACCCATCTGTCTGTGGTGATCGTTTCCCATGTGCAAATGAAGTTCACCAGCCGGCCTCCCACCAGATGCATAAATGTGGGCCCAAGGCCAGAGCTGGTACAGGCCTGCTTGGGGGGGGTCGAAGCTCTGCCCTGCGTGCCTCGCCACCGCTGTCCTCCGCTGCCTTGAGAGTGACCCCTGTACGCCTCGAGTGGAGGAGTGTGAAGGTTGTTGGTATGGTGTGTTGTAACCCTTGGAAGATCTTCCTGGTTTTCCTCTGGAAGAGCGAAGGACGACGGCTATCGCAGCTGCAAAGTTCACAGGGAGTGTGTTCTCCGTGTCAGTCTTTATTGCTTGCAAAGAATCGTCAGCTGCCTTTACGAAGAGGTTCTCCTCATTGAACGGCATATCCAGCACTTTCGTCTGAACATCCATGCAGAAATGTGTTGCATTCAACCAACCGGGATGACGCAGGGACACCCCGTTACCCATCTGGCAGCAACCCATGTCCACTGCCACTGTAATGGCGTAATCCGAGGCTACTTCGCCTTCCTGAAAGAGTTCTAGTGTCTCGATCTTGTCTTCATGCAGGAAATCCAAATCAGACCAAACTTGACCCATAGTTCCCAGTCGCAAAAGGACAAAATGGCTAAGGCGTTCACACGATGGCAGATGCTGCTGTATAAATTAGCCTCTTCCCCATTGCATCCAGCTTCTTCCCCTCCTGGTACGGAGGTACCATGGCTGACTAGGACTGGTTTGCCAAGTGCTTCCTGGCTGCGACCGAGACCACCGAATCGGGCAAGGGTGACCTTAAGCACTTGGGGCTGAATCTGGAACCCTGTATTTCTTCAACCTATCCCACTTCGACAGGCCATACTCTGGTTTCTCAGAGCCAAGCCCTCCTCCCAGATGTCAGCCAGGAAGGGAACAGACATGATGGTCTTCCTTTGCAACTAGCGCCGTTGGTATATGAAGCCTTCTTTCTTGGTCTCTTCGGGGACCAACTGAAACAGTTCAGAGACACTTGACATGATGGAATGAAAGGATCCAACTTAGTCGGGGGGGGGGGGCACCATATGGCGTTCGTCCACGTGCAGCGTTTCCTTGTCAGCCGCAATGAAGTCGTCATCCTCGTCGGTGCCCATAGCTGTGGTAGCTGTGTCCATGGCAGTGTGTGGGGCTGGGCCTCTGGGTGGAGTCCTCTTGTGACAAGATGGTGGCATCGGATGACGGCGAGGGCCAGCGGCCCCTTTGGCCTTTCGCTTTCAAGGGGGAAAGCTTAGCCTCAGAGGCTCTTGCATGTCCTGTGAAGGCATAGGTCCTGTAGGCATCCTTTGCTGGATTTCAGTGACCAGTTTGTGCAGGGTTGTTAGAATGTCCAGTAACACACCCCTAAGTCTAGGGGGTGGAGCCAGCAGGGGTCTGGGTTGACTCACCTCCTCTTGCGAGTAGGGGACCCTTTTTGATCTATATAGCAATTGTCCTGCCGATCATTGCCCTCATCGGTACTAGAGTAGATCTTCTCTGGCCTGTCCAGAGCAGCCCGCTGGTCCACGTAGCAGGGAAGGTCCACTGGGGGGTGGGGAGGAACATCTCCATCAGAGGAGGTTACTGGGCCTGTGCGGCCGCCGGATATTTTCCTGACCCCCAGAGTGGCCCTCTTTTTCGCTGCCTCTCCAGCCATATTGAACCCTTAGGGGGCCCTTTAAATCATGAACATGTCACACACTCCGGATGGGATGCAGAATAATAAGACCAACTCAGGAAGTTGGCAAAAAGTCTATCAGGCTGTTTTATTTTCAATTGTCTAAAACAGGGAGTTAAAACAGACATCAACAGATGTCGCACAGCATCATGTCAATGTATTTTATAAAAAAAACGTTCTATTATAGCAAAAACTCATCATATGTGACGTCATACTACGTGGCAAACTAAGCCAACCGACTGGGGGTTGCGATTGGCTTAAGGGGAACATACTTTAAGTATACTTTAAGGGATTGAGTTGTGATTGGGTCTCTACAGTCAGGTGGACAACTTATGGCCATCCCTAGAGCAATGTAGACAGAACAACTTTATTTTCAAAATTATTCCTATGTTCTTAATTCCTGCAATTAGCTAAATGTCCCTATATATGATGTCTTATGGTAGCTCACTTGATTAATTTAGAACATTTCAGGGTGCTGATTTTAAGCCACCGCAAAACAAGTGGGACTGCCACACAAAAACAACTTTCTTACCCTATCCTCTCTCACTACTTTCCTACGGCAAAAAATACATGCCCACTTCTTGGAGGTCGAGTATATATTTTAATGTTGTCCCCTCCGGTAGGTGTGTCTTATTACTCACAACTACTTGATACTTCAGATCAAGTTTTTTTTTCTCAAAAAAAACTGCAATTGCTTTTCGCTGTCTATAATAAAAAATTTGATGTTTCTAGACCAAGCCCACTTCTATATTGTGGTGGATATCGGGGTTCGGGTCATCACTCCCAAACCTTTTGAATTGTCGACCGGTTTCAGCGATTATCAATATCTTGCGGCTTTCTTCAGGACATGTAATAACAATCGTACATTACAAATCGTTTAAAAATAGACCGTTTTATATTCTTGTCTTGTGTGTCCGGTTTGTGGATCCTGGAGAAGAACTCTGGGTTTGGCAGGCAGCGTGGCTTCCTTGTCACGGCCCTATAGGGAAAATGGAGAATGGGGTACCATCATACTCATTTCCATTCAATTGCACCAGGAAGGTTCTTATAGAGTATCTCACCTGTATTCTTTTATCAACCTGTAAAGCCAGTGTTTCATGAGTTATCTCTGTATACAGGCGAATCTATTCTTCAATCTGGTGAATGTTGCAGGTCCTGATTCAAATATTAGCATCTGTGAACCAATGGAGCACTCTTAGTATATCTCTATACTCACACATCATGGCTACAATTTCTATATTTTGTTACTATGTAACTACATTTAGTAACCCAGAAGTCTGTTACCTGTAGCTCGCAGCATGTTCTGCTTCTTAGTAACGCTATCTTCCCAATAGTTGTAGGTTTACTCTCGCTCTCCCTTTTGGGGGGATATCACCTAAATAAAGACAAATGTGCATGCTCAGATGTTACGTTCTTGTCATACACTTATTTGGCACTGCGACTTAAATCTGGACTATAATTACTAGGCAACCATTTAGAGCATCTGGGCATCAAACTAGTGCCTCTGTCAATTTTTAAAAGCTACCATCTTGCTATATTCATTAGGGCAAGTAGTTTTAACTAACAGCTTACCTTCTTGTCTGGGTGTTCCTGCGTAGTGCTATATACTGACGGTCGTTTTCCGGCTGTCATTTTGTGAATGATGTAATTTATATGCGCTCCGTTCACGTGATGGCGAGTTACGACATCGCAGGAGCCAGTCTAGTTTAATTTAATATGCTCCGCATATCTATGGTTTGTATATCATACATTGCGGAGTTAATCTCAATCAAAATTCGCTTCTTTTAACCTGGACGTAATCTAAACAGCCTGCACATTGCCCAGTGTCCATGGGAAATGTAGTGCTGTGTACAATGGGACCGCCTCCATGTGCATAAATTCGGTTGTCATCCTTTTCTACCACATTGTGTGGTGTTCCACATAAATCTAGGTGCCTTTATGAGTCCAATCTTGTACTATTTACGCAGTAAAATTTTAATGTTTAATTGTGGCACGGACTACAAGCCACATCCTGTAATGCTGGGTAATGTAGTTCATTGTGTCTCAGGCTATTACATGTGTTTCTTGGTCATTTACAAACAGTGATGCTATCAATACTTCGACAAGTCCATACTCCTCTTGTGTTGCTAAATTACGCAAAGTAATATTTCACTTCTGCGACTTAAGACATCTAGTTGGCAGCCGAATATTAGCTGTTATGCGGCTACCTCTGTAAATCGGCATGATCACGATCTTTCACCACATTGCTATGCATCACTCATCACACACCTAGGTACCTTCATTTAGAGTGAATAAGCTATATGGCGCACTATTCAGGGGTGTCAGATGTTGCTTAAGGTTGCACCCCCTTGTATATAGCACTAGTGTTCTGAAATGATTAATGTGCAAAGCAATGATGAGAATAAATGAGAAAAAAGGGGGCAACTAATATGGTTACTAAAGTGTAAGGCCCTTTTATTTATTTCCAATCTAGTTATTAGGGCATATCGGAATCACATAATCGCTAATGTTTGCCGACAGATTTCCTCATTTAGTCCTTGCTGGTGACTTTTGAGTCTGTATATCCACATTTGTTCTCTTCTTAACAGTAGTGCTGCTATGTTTCCACCTTTTTTAGGCACCACTACTTTCTCCAGAATTGTCCATGTTAGATCATTTTCTGAGTGTTTTTTTGTATATAGTGATCAACTAGAGGGGCCGTGATGCGTTTGGTTATAATGTTGGATCTATGCTCACATATACATTTATTGACAGCTCTTGTCATCCCAATATACTTTTTGTCACATGGACAGCTGATCAGATATAAAGCATTTGTGGTGTAACAGTTAGTCAGTGTTCTCTGCTCCCATGGTGTCGGCCACCCTATATCAATAGAGGTTGTTCGTCTGGTATATTGGCAATCTGAACAATTTCCACATGGTGTGTGTCCAGTGGCTTTGGGTGCCTGCCGTAGTCTCGATTGATCCTCTGGTATTTTTTCTTTTTCCTTGTAAGTGTTCCAGTCCATCTCTGATATTCTTCCTTCTCTTTATGGCAAATAGAGGAGTATTCAGAGTAGTTTCACCCGTATTTAATATATACCAAGCTCTACTCATCTCTTTCTTCAATCGATTCACCACCGGTGAGTGGCTGAACACAGCTGTTATCACATCCTCCCCTCTACTTTTTTTGCCATGTTGCATAAGGGTAACCGGCCTTGGTATATTCCTAGCCCTTTTCTGGGCTTGTCTGATAGTTTTTTCTGGATAATTCCTGTCTCTCAAATTCTTTGCCAATCTTTCTGCTTGTGTATCAAACTCAGATCTTGTAGTACAGTTTCTTCTAAACCGTAGGAATTGTCCAAATGGTAAATTCTCTTTCAGCGTCCTTTGATGGAAGTTGTTATATTCTAGAAGGGAATTCCGATCTGTACTTTTCTAATGTAAATTATAACCATTTCTGATCTTCAAATCCAGGAAGGTAGCTTCTTTCTTACTGGCGCCATGAGTGAAGTTTAGAAATGTGTTCAAGTCATTCAGCCATGTGACAAAGCTAGCAAGTGTTGACTCATCACCTCTGAATAACATGAGTATATCGTCAATGTATATATGCCAACTCGAGATGTTCTTTGAGTAGGGTAAATACCAAAAATGTAGGGGAGTAACAGTATGCACTGTGCTGAACTTCCTTCAATTATGTCAAAATGCTGCAAATAATACACGGGGTTCCCCTCGGTACCTCAAAAGTAATGGACTGATGATTGGGGTGTGTAGTTATACTGCGCAAACAGACTTTGTTGAAGTAATCAATACTCTAAAATAGGTTTCGAGTCCCAAAGCATAATCAAGAAATACAGATGTAGCCATTCAGTATGAGAATGGTGGTTTATTCTATGCACAGCCGACACGTGTTTCGACCAATCTGTCGTTTTCAAGGCAATTAGTACTGGGGATGAATCCCTAGCTGGTCATTCGCAAAACTTCTTGTGTGAATTCAGTTGATTAAAACGTTGTAGTGTGATGCTTCTTTCATTAACCATTAATCCAGGCCATCATGGTGTAGGTCTTTAATGCCTTAGTTATAATGTGGCACGTTGGCCTGTCCGTATCAAAAATTCCAATGAAATAGTAAGGTCCCAATACCTTGTAGTCTATGTCCCCGGCAGAGCATATTCAATTAAACTAGACTTGCTCCAGCGATATTGCAACTCGCCATCACGTGAACGGGCGCATATAAATAACGTCATTCACAAAATGGCGGCCGGAAAGCGACCGTCAGTAGATAACACTACGCAGGAACACCCAGACACGAAGGTAAGCTGTTATAGTTAAAACTACTTGCCCTAATGAATATAGCAAGATGGGAGATTATAAAAATGTACAAAGAGGCACTAGTCTGATGCCCAGATGCTGTAAATGGTTGCCTAGTAATTAAAATTCAGATTTAAGTCACAGGGCCAAATAATTGTATGAGAAGAACGTAACATCTGAGCATGCCCATTGGTCTTTATTTAGGTGATATCCCCCCAAAAGGGAGAGCAAGAGTAAACTTACAACTAATGGGAAGGTAGCGTCCTTAAGAAGCAGAACATGCTGCGAGCTACAGGTAACAGACTTCTGGGTTACTAAATGTAGTGACATAGTAACAAAATATAGAAATTGTAGCCATGACGTGCGAGTATAGAGATATACTAAGAGTGCTCCATTGGTTCACAGATGCTAATATTTGAATCAGGACCTGTAACATTCATCAGATTGCATAATAGATTGGCCTGTATACGCAGATAACTCACGAAACACTGGTTTTACAGATTGATACAAGAAGACAGGTGAGATACTCTATAAGAACCATCATGGTGCAATTGAATGGAAATGAGTATTGCAACCAGGAGACTGGTGGTACCCCGTTCTCCATTTTTCCCATTTTGCCTACAGGGCCGTGACAAGGAAGCCACACTGCCCGCCAAAACCCAGAGTTATCCTCCAGGATCAACAAACCGGACACACAAGACAAGAATATGAAACTGTATTTTTAAATGATTTGTAATGTACGATTGTTATTACATGTCCTGAAGAAAGCAGCAAGATATGGATAACCACTGAAACCGGTCGACAATTCAAAAGGTTTGGGAGTGATGACCCGAACCCCGATACACACCACAAAAGAGAAGTGGGCTTGGTCTAAAACATCACATTTTTTATTATAGACAGTGAAAAGCAATTGCAGTTGTCTTTTTTTAAGAAAAAATTTGATATGATGTATCAAGTAGTTGTGAATAATAAGACACACCGACTGGAGAGGACAACAATAAAATATATGCTCTACCTCCAAGAAGCATGCATGTATTTTTAGCCATAGGAAAGTAGAGAATGTCACGACCTTAACTCCAGGCCAAGGAACTCGGGCTCTCTGGCCCTCGCCACTGAATTTTAACAAGGCCGAAGGGCCCAATTCTGCCCCTATCGGGTGCCCTGGAGTCAGTCCTGGCGCTGTTGGCATCAGGCTCACATGGCAGGCGTGGATTCCATTGGGCAATGGACTAACATGGCTGCCCCCACAAGATCAATGGGGAACTGCAACATGCAGTCTAGCATCCAGGGCGGGGAAGGCACCTGGGATACCTGCTGGGTATTTAAACCACGCCTGACCCGAGGCACGCGCTTCGCGTTATTCTGCTCTTGCAGCGTGACGTTCACCGGGTCCTGCTCAGCATCTTGGCCTGCAAGGGCGAGAGGAGAAGAAGCAGCACGTTAGTCATCCTTACCTGCTCAGCATCCAGTTCTGCCATCGATCCGGAGTCTTCTTGGACATTCGATGTCATCCTCCATCAACATCCCTGGGAAGAAGGCCGAGAATAAGACAATTAGTAAGCTTACTTACCAAGTAAGAAGTCATTGCCACACGAACATCGTCCATCCGGCGTCTGGTTCCTTCGACCACTTTCTTCCAGGATTCCTTCCGTGACCTGCAAGGAACAACAGCACAGGTTAGCCAAGGACGCTCATAGCGCCGCGCCTTGCGCACCTTTTACCTTCTCCAGCTCAGCCTCCTGTATCAGGTCGACTTCTCCATCATCCCTTCAGGCATCTGCAAGAAAGAAGGTGAAGGTAATTCGGGACATCTACAATTACAGACATTCATTCTAAATATGAAAGACTTACCTCAAAAGTGGAGTCACAGCCGGTCTGGACTCCAGGCCCACGCCAGTGAAGTAACTCGGCGGTTCGGTGCCCAGCGACTACGCGCCCCTGCCCAGCACGGTAGGACGGAGAGCGCACCTTAATGAAACCCAAAAGCTGGCCCTTGGCAGCCCGAAACCCGGAGAAGGTGCAGTGTTCCCAGAAGTGTCCCAGACCAGTCGAGTGGCGTCCCTGTGGATACAAGGTGAGCGTTACAGGGAGAGAGGATAGAGAAAGAACGTTTTTTTGGTGTGGCAGTCCCACTTGTTTTGAGGTGGCTTAATCAGCACCCTGAAATGTTCTAAATTAATCAAGTGAGCTACCGTAAGAGACATCATATATAGGGACATTTAGCTAATTGCAGGGATTAAGAACATAGTATTAATTTAGAAAATAAAGTTCTGTATACATAGTGATATAAACAATTGGGCAAAGACAGAATGGAACAGACTTCAGACTCCATTTTTGTTTTTGCACCTCTAGAGCAATTCATCTTCATCAGTAAGGAACAGGTTACTTAGCTGTAAATGTCTCCAGCATGGGTCTGGCATGGATTCACATGCTCATGAATATTCCCCGTCGTCAGGCTGGGAATCCTCAGTAAAGAAAAAAATCAGTTTTGTTTCTGAACTGTCTTTCTACTAGTAACCAATCACTGGTCTCTGGGTCATCCTGCCCCCAGCCAATGACTGCCCTCTACCTAAGCCCCTCCTCTGGCAGCCATCTTCAGATTTGGTAGCACGTAAGTGGCAGTAGGACCAAGAGAAGAGCCACAGAGGGGTTGGAGGGAGGGTTCGCATGTGAATCCATGCCAGACCCATGCTGGAGAACAACAGTTACAGGTAAGTAACTTGTTCCTTCTCCAGCATGGGGCCTGGCATGGATTCACATGCTCATGAATACAAGAATACATAGCAGTACACACATGCACAACCACGGGAGGTGGCAAGGCTCAACATTAAACATCTCTTACCTCCTCACCTGGCTCACCTTCAAGCGTACAGGTTGCGCAGCACTGCCTGGCCGACTCTGGACTCCTCCCTGGAATCCCGGTCGACGCAGTAGAATCTCGTGAAGGTGTGAGTCGACCTCCACGTAGCAGCCCTGCAGATGTCCAGTAGGGGCATACCAGACAGGAACGCTATAGTAACAGCGATCGCTCTGGTTGAATGGGCTCTCAGACGCCCGAGCAACAGTCGGTTTGCCAACCGGTGACAGTGCATGATGCAGCCTGAGAGCCATCTAGAAATGGAAGCTTTTGAGAGGACCTTCCCTTGGTTCACAGGGCCAAAGTTCCCAAACAGCTGTGACGTGTTCCAAAAACTCTTTGTGCGGTCCACGTATAACTTCAGCGCTCTAGCCACATCCAGCGAGTGCAAAGTCCTCTCAGCCAACGACAAAGGCGACGGGAAGAAAACAGTTAACACCAAGGGCTCGTTGAGATGGAAGTCCGACGGCACCTTGGGCATGAAGGAGGGTTGCATTCTCAGCACTACCCTCGTCTCGTGGAATGTCAGGTTTACAGAGGAGGGCCTGGATCTCTCCCACTCGTCATGCAGAGGTGAAGGCCACAAGAAACGCTGTCTTCCGCGATAGGAACTTCAGCTGTGCCGAATGCAAGGGCTTGAATGGGGACCCCATGAGCCTGGTCAGCACCACTGAGCTCCCACGCCAGGGCCAGAGCCTTCACTGGTGGGAACGAGTTGAACAGTCCATTCATTAACTCCTTCACCAGGTGATGAGACCACAGCAACGACCGCCCCGGAGTTCTGGTGTAGCGGGAGATATCCGCCAGATGGATCTTGATGGAGGCATGTGCCAGCCCCACCTTGGCCAGCGACAGCAAGTACAGCAGCACTTGAGGGGCCGTAATCTGTAGAGGGTTGATCTTCTGTGCACGGCACCAGACAGAGAACCTCTTCCACTTATGTCCATAGTACTTCAGAGTCGAGGACGCCCTGGCCTTTGCAAGTACCTCCTTGCAGTCCGCCGGGATATCGTAGCCTCCGAACTCCAGTGTTGCAGGAGCCAGGCCTGTAGTTCAGCGATCCTGGTCGTGATGTAGAATGGTGCCTCCTTCCCTGGTGAGAAGATCAGTGTCCGGCGGCAGTTTGAATGGGGGGGGGGGACGCTGACAAGTCCAGAAGGTATGGGAACCATATCGACATCAGCCATGCCGGTGCAATGAGGATCATCCTGCACCAGGACCGTCTGAGTTGACTGATGAGTCGCAGAAGCAATGGCAACGGTGGAAACGCATACAGGAACAGGCTGTCCCAGGGGAAGGAGAATGCATCGCCCATGCTCCCTGGCTGGGGAAACCTGCTGGCGAGCCTCCGGCACTTGGTGTTAACCGCCGTCGCGAACAGGTCGATCTGGGGACTGCCTCATTGTCGGAATAGGAGATCCACTTGATCCTGCCGAAGTTCCCACTCGTGGCAAGAGTGCAAGTCCCTGCTGAGTGAGTCAGTGACTGTGTTTTTCACTCTTGCCAGATGCAAAGGTACCAGAACCATTCCCTGGGTGACAGCCCAGTGCCACAGGTCCTGCGCTTCCTTGGATAGGGCAGGGGATCTGGTGCCCCCCTGCTTCCCGATGTAGAACATCGTGGTGGTGTTGTCGGTGAAGATCCGTACCACTGTGCCCTTGAGGGAAGGAAGGAAAGACCTGGAGGGCCCAGAACACGTCCCGGAGCTCCAGGACATTGATGTGTAGGGACCACTCCTCCGGGAGCCAAAGGCCTCTTGGCGTCCGCCGTCACCGTTTCCTGGTGCGTTGGGGTCTGGAAGTCCATGCCCACCATGAGATGCGTGCGGGTGCCCCACCACCGGATCGCCTGATGGAAAGTCTTGTTGAGGGAGATCTCGTCTTCAAAGCTCCCCGCCACTTGCAACCAACGGGCGTCGAGGAACTCCTGCAGTGGTCGCATCCGCAGCCTGCACAGGCACACGAGGTATATGCAGGATGACATCATGCCAAGCAGGGACTTGATGGACCTCACCCTGGCCACTTCCATGGTCAACAGCCGTTGTACCTTTCTTAGGACGGCCTTCGTCCTCTCTTCCGACGGTGAAGCTAACCGCGCCACTGTGTCGAGTCTGGCACCCAGGAACAGGGCATCCTGCGACGGTACCAAGTGGGACTTCGCAAAGTTGTTCGAAAATCCCAGTTCCGTGAGCAGGCGGACGGTCCTCGCTGTGTGGTCGACGGCGAGTGCTCTTGATGAGCCAATCGTCCAGGTAGGGGTAAACGTGGTTCCATTGTCGTCGCAGTCGCACGACCACCGGTGCCAGGCACTTGGTAAAAACCATCGAGCCAACTTCAACCCGAAAGGCAGGGCCTTGAACTGGTAGTGCCGCCCTTGGACCACAAAAAGTAGGAACTTTCAATGTCCTTTGTGTAAGGGGATGTAAGCATCCTCCAAGTACAGGGACGATAGGAAGTCGCCTTCTTCCAGCTGCACCGGCATGTGCTGAAGGGTAACCATCCAGAACTTCTGGGCTTTGATGTATTTATGGAGGCGCTGAAGGTCCAGGATGGGTCGCCAGCCGCCAGTCTTTGTTCGGACGAGGAAGTACCGCGAGTATACACCGGAGACCCAGAGCCTTTTTGGGACAAGTTCTATTGCGCCCTTTCTCAGAATGGCTCGTACCTCCAGAAGCAGCTGTGGAACGTGGTTTTCTTTGATGGCCACAAGAGGGAAAGGGGGGCACTTTCTTTGAAACTCCAGAGTGTGCCCGTGGGACAGGGCATGTAGCACCCAGCGGTCATTGGAGATGGACTCCCACATGCCGACTTTTGCCAGCCGGCCTCCCACCGGGGTGCTTAGGTGGGGGCCCAACGTCACAGCCGGTTCAATCCTGTTTCACCAAGGCCTTGCCACCCTGGGCTCCCTGGCGAAGACTGTAACCACCGGTCTTGCTGCAGCCTCTGTATGCTTCCTGCGAAGAGGAACGGGCAGCTTGACAGTACCACGATGAACTGCCACTGAATCCTCTGGAGGCGCCTTGGGATTTGCCTCCAGAGGTCTGAAAGGACAGCTGTCGTTGATTAAGAGCGCCTAGGGCACGGGCCGTCTCAGTGTTCGCCTTGTTGGCCTGTAGCAACTCGTCCACAGCTTTCCCAAATAGGTTGCTTCTGTCGAAGGGCATGTCTAGTACCCTGGTCTGCACGTCATGACGCAAGTCGGTGGCCTTGAGCGAACCGCACCGGGAAACGCTGTTGCCCATCTGGTAAAATCCAGTGTCGGCGATGTCTGTGGCCACCGTGATGGCGTGGTCCGACGCCACCTTGCCTTCCTGCAGGATTCAAAGGGCTTCCACCCTCTTGTCTGGATGACCCGTCGTCCCATGGCGTCCAGCTTCTTCCCCTCACCGTCAGGTGGGGAAGTGGAAGTAGATGCCGTCGTCCCTGCCGATTTCTTCCTGGCCACCGCAACCACCACCGAATCCGGGGACGGCTGTGCCCTGAAGCACATAGGAGCGGAGTCTGGGACCCGGTACTTCTCATACCGGTCCCTCTTTGCAGGGGCCGTGGTCGGGTTCTTCAGCATGGACAGTCCTTCGTCCCAGATGTCGTCCAGTAACGGGACTGATAGGACGGTCTTCCTCTTGGCCTCCCCTCATTGGTAGAGGAAACTCCTTCTGCTCTTCGGGGATAGCTGAAAAAGCTCTGATGCCCTGGCGATCATGGCGTGAAAGGAGCGGATTTTGTCGGGAGGGGAGGTCTGGGCAGGGGGTGATCCATCCCGTTATCACCACCGTCCCGGTTGTCGCCGTCTCCGTTCCCGTCTCATCCCTCGGTGGAGGGGATGGAGATGAAGGATGGAAGGGAGGGGGGAGGATGGATTCGCCTTCGCTTGTTCGGTGGACTCCCCGACGGTCCAGGCGCCGCTGGATTGCCCGCTGGGGGTAAGGGCAACCTTGTCCTCTCCGTACACAGGGTCTGCAAAGCCATCAGGATTGCTCCTGAATTGTCCTGTGGCATAGGCATCGGTTGCGACGGCTGGGGCACGGGGTCCTCCATTTCCTCCATGGCCCGCAGCTCCTTGTCAGTTCCACCGTTGCTCTCCACGTGTGCCTAGTTGGGATCCTTCCCATAGGTCCTGACCTCCTCGAACTTCTTGTCCAGGATAGCTTTGACGCCAGCCAGCTCATCCTCGGAGGTGGTGTCTGTGTCCGTTATGGCTACCATGCCCTCCCCCCCTTTCTCATCCCGGGGGTCTTCGACAGGCTGGAGAGAGGATTCCCTCTGGGGTGGCAGGGAAACTCTAGGACCGGAAGTAGTCTCCACAGGCTTCGCCAGGGCTGCCACAACTCCAATTGAGGCCTTCGCCGGGTGAATCAGGGCCTTCACGACCTTGGGCACGTCTGAGGCCTTCACTAGTGAGAGGGTCACCGCCTCACCCCCCCTCCAGCTTCGCTGTCGGGATCGACCGGGGCATCTCCTGAAGCTTACCCGGGTTCTCTGACTTCCTTTTCCCCGAGCCAGAGCGTTGGCTTGTGGATGATGGCGTCTGTGACATCGCGCCCTGCCTGGAAGCCGAGGAGCCCGAACCAACGGCGCTCCTGGTGCCCGCGACTTGCGGTGCTTTGCCTTTTGTTGGGCCCCCGTCATCGGAGCGCCCTGAAAGGTCTTAGAAGAACGCTTGGACTTCTTCCTCTCACCTGATGGGCTGTTCCCCCTCCAGCCAGTTGGCGAGCCGAATACGACGGTCCTTCATTGTCCAGACGGACATGTTCTGAACGCACAGTCCTCCTCCACGTGCGACTGGTCGGTGTGAAGGCAGTAGAGGCACCGGGAGTGCTCATCTTCCTTGAAGACATTCTGTAGTCCACATCCTGGGCAGTTCCTAAACAGCTTGGATCCATTAGGTGTCGAATCTCCTTTGTCCTGGGCCATGTCCGAATCGGGGTAGGCTTCAGAGGTCTTCAGGAATCCACCAAGAAGTGTAATTCGATGAAAATCCACCCTTGAGGGGCATAGAAAATTCCGAAACGGGTCCCCGTTGATCGGAAGAAGAATCGGTGGAGCTTGAGGCTCGAATTGACCGAAAAAATAAGAGTAAACTCTTTGAAAAAACGCAATACGCAGTAAAAGCTCAAGAGCTACAGCACGAGGACTCCCAACACTTGAACGTGCGGTAGAAATCTGAAGATGGCTGCCAGAGGAGGCGCTTGGGTAGAGGGCAGTCATTGGCTGGGGGGGAGTAGAGACCAGTGATTGGTTACTAGTAGAAAGACAGTTCTGAAACGAAACTGAAACTGAATTTTTCCTTTACCAAGGATTCCCAGCCTGACGACGTGGAATATTCATGAGCATGTGAATCCATGCCAGACCCCATGCTGGAGAACTGGATACACGGTACACCATTGGCTATCAAACTATAAGACCCTTAGTTATATGGCCCTCTAATGGTTGGAACGCTTATACCCTTCTGGACATTCGACTCACTAGCAGCATATAAGCTGGTACCCCAGGTGGGTGGACTTGACTGTCTCCCCACCCAATAAGCCCAACATCTCATCGCTCATGCCATGTGCCATTCAGATTGTCTTTGAACTGGTCCTTGCAAATTATCATTGCTCCTGAGAATAAAAGGGAGTATAGGCACACTTATCGCAGTTCAGGTCTGTACGCCCAACTCCTATTTCCATCCTGGACTCACGTGACAGGAGACTGTATTCCAGCCTGTTTTGAAGCATTTAATTGTCTTGAATTAATAAACTTGACACTCATGGTGTTATTTCTTGCACCATAACAAGGGCTGATTCAGCTTCTCACGTTCACTGTTCTTCAAGGATAGATAACCGGTTCTTGGCCAATCCATCCTTTGACACTGTTAGGCAGAAACCTGTGCAGTTCCCTTAGGGACCACTGCAAAAAGTTTAAGACTACAGGTGTTAGCAGTAAACCCAATTGGTAGCAGTCCGCACCACCCAGATTTACCTGGTAGCTGTGGCTGAGCAGTCAGACCTCTCTCAAGAAGAGTTAGGCAGTATATATATTATACAAAATAGTGCTAAAAATACAGTAGCACAAGCAAACACTGACCGGAGCTTTGGTATAAAGTATATAATTATTTATTTAAAAACACACTTGTAAAAATACACTGGCACTAATATGTCAAGCAAGTTCAAACACAGTCACTAGAAATATATACACCTCACCTAATTAATTACTTGACAAGTCTAGGTTAAGACACCACTTATTTAGCAAAACAGAGGTGATGGCGTAACCATAAATGGCACTCCAATAATTTGTTTAAAAAGGGAGAGAAAAGGCAGAAATAGGAAAAACACACAGTACCAACACTTAAGAAACCACAGCAAGTCAAGAAAGGCACGGTCTACTGTAAAGCAAAAAGTTCATAGGCCAGGCCCACTCTTGGAGAGCAAGGCGGAATGTGCCCAAGATCACACAGTGGAAATGCACTCAAAGTCTTTGCAGGAAAGTCAAAAAGAGGTTGGATCAAGTCAGAAAGGTAATGTTAACAGGTCCGAGGTCACCCCAGTATAGAGAGGCAAGGATTTACGCGACACCTTGGACAGTCTGTTGCAAGGGAGACCAGGCGGGACAGTACCTGAAAGGGTGAGAAAGCTCCAGCGGGGGCAGTTGTTCCAGGCAGCGGGTGCAAGTCGGGGCTTCATCCAGGGGAAGAGAAGATCTCGACGTGGAGGAAAGCTGGAGGTCGTTGCACTGCCAGGGAAGAAACCAGCTGCGGAGTTTCCCGGTTAAAAGGTACTACCCTTTTATTCGCGGTAATGGTGAAGAGTGGCTATCCGGCCGCCGGGGTGCTTGGCACGGGCATTTCCACCACGAGACGATCCTGGAAGGCGAAAAAGGCGAACAGGTTGGCCCCACCAGCTCAAAGGGAAGAAGACTCTCCTGGAAGAAGATCTTCTCCGTCATCAGGAAAGTGGCAAGTTTCGTAAAGCAGGGCTCCACCGGTGGTGTCGTCGTTGTAGATGGCTCAGCTTCTCCCCTCTTCAGATTCTTCAGGTCCTGTGGCAACTTCTGAAGTTCCAGTCCCCAAAGCCCTGCTTTTATGCAGCAAAACCCATTCATCAGCCTAGCTGTCAATCAAACATGCTAAGTGGTGAGCCGGGCGGCTCACCACTGGGCCAATCACACAAGAGTGCGACTTGAGTTGCCAAGGCAACTCAGTCCAGAGTGCCTATTCCCCCCCCCCTCACACACATCCTGCAGACCCAGACAGAGTGGCACCACTTTTGGAGGCTTCTGTGCAGAAGCCCGCCAAAAGTGGAACAAAGGGCTCGACTTGGCTTGGAGTTTCAGAGGCGAACACAAACGCCATTTTTAAAACCGAGTCGTGGCAAAAAGACCCAACCGGGGAATAAATATTAAATTAATAACCCGGCGGTATCTTTAACATTGCACCAAAAAGTGGTGCGTTTAAAATGAATGGAAAAATCCCATAGGAAATATTCCGGTGGAATATTTTGCGTGGTATCCACTGCCACCAGCCAGAAATTCGACAAGGGGGGACTGGACAGTGCCCCCTTGGAAAAAAGACCCAGGGGCAATCGAATTACCCCTACCAGTACTTCCACAATATGATGGTTTGTACTGGTTCTGTTCACAATTTAAGACTAGTAAAGTCAATGGTGACTTTACATGCCCTGGGAGACAGTAGTCAGTCCCAGGGTATGGAGTCTATGTTTGGGGGTCACTATGACACCCCTGTGTTACTGCACTGAGGGTGTTGTGTAACACCCTTACCAAAAACACATGAAGCCCTATGGAGTAAAAGACTCCATAGCCCATAAAACACATTACATAGTCAAAGGACATTCTCAAATCATGCCTAATCGTGGGAGAAAGAGTGTCACTCTGGGCAGGAGAAAAAAAATAAACCCCAAAAATCCAGCAAAGCTGCTGGGGGACTCACTAGGTTTGGGAAATTAGCCTTAACAGCGAATTATCCCTAACAGACAGCAGGCCAGACAGTTATTTCAGGCCTTTCCTCGATCCTCAACTGCTTTTTTACTGCGACACAGCTTTCCGATTCTTCTTTCTTCACGGGTCTAAGCTTACTAAATATGTGACACCGATGTCCAGATTCTATATAATGGTGACACCGCCTGCAGTCTATTCACTACGTATGGCCAGCCTTTATGATTACTTAATCTACTTGCGTTACTGCATCTGTACAGTTATAAAACGGCTAGCATTTTCCTTCAGTGCGCTTCACACGTGCAATCTTCATTCTGCATATTAAAGTTTACACTATTTGCTTCGTCATTAGATTCTATAAGGTCTATGCATCTTCTTCGACCATTCTTCTCAGTGTGTCGCGCTCATTTCTTGCGACGCCACCAGTCTCCTTTCCTCTCATCTTCATATTCCTTCAAGAATCTCCTCCATCTATGCAGCAGTCTTCTCAATGGATACTTTTTCCCGAAGAGAGACTGTGGAATTGGCACAATCACTGATGTCGCGATTTCCGGTTTCCAGCATATAGGAAGAATGGGGGCGGGTCTTCCTGCACAGACATTCAGCTGCTCCTCTACAGAATCTTACCTCGGGAGAAAGGACACTGAACGGTTGACACTTCCTTCACAGACCCACTCTCCTTCAATGCGGTCACCATGGCTTGTCGCTGCTTTAGTTTGTGCTGTCACTGACTCACTCGACCTGGCATGCTGCGCATTCTTAGCCAGCTTCGACGAGTCCCTCTCCGGACTTCTCCATCTGCTCATCTGCAGACACATGGAGTTTGGATGGGGTTGCGGACTTCCTCTTCAAAGAGACCCTCTTCATCGGTAGGCTCACTCTACCATGATTGCCTTCTGTCTGAATGGGGACCCATATCAGCTGCGCTAGCGTCACAGAGTGTGGCCTTTTCTTGGACCCCGGCAAGCGGGACGTCCCCAAAGGATCTCAACCTCCTCCCATAGTGAGTTCGCTCCGCAGAATGTCTGATCCAAGATGAGGCTTGACCCTGCACCGTGGTCGAGTCAGTGGCCTTGCTGGACTTGAGCCACGCTGACAGTCTGTTGTAGTGGTCTTTTTTGGTTTTGTTCAAGAAACCATGGCACACCTCACATCCCTCTAATCGTGGTCCGGATTCAAGCAATATGAGCATTTATGATGCCGATCTTCCACGAAGACGTTTCTTAATACACACTTCATGCAGATTTTGAAGAGGCTTCGACTTCTTTTCAGTTATGGCTGAAAGGCGCAAAGTAGGCCCAAGGCTGGGTCTTCTGAAAACTTTGATAATGATCCAACGTCAGATGAAGATCTTCGAAGGTAGCGGATCCCTGTTGCCGGTCTGTCGTTTGTCGAAGATGAGCAAGCAAAAATCGGTCAACTATTTTGGACATAACAAATTCTAAGAAAAACGAACTTGAGAAATCCCAACACAGAACACTTGAACGGGGTGGAGCTTAGGGAGAGGACTGTCATTGGATGGGCCAGTATGACCCAGGAGACAGCGATTGGTTTAGAGAACAAATAAACTTACCCTTGATAAAGTTCTTCCGACTGGATTTTCCGCCCACGTATTCCTCATCTTTGATAAACTCCGATATCCTACTTGAAGCTCAGAAACTATTCAGCAGAGGGCGTCATGCGCGAACTTAGTGTGCCTCGAGAGCTTCCTTCCTCCTCTCTTAGGACGTCAACATTGGTATATATGGCACGCACCGCGTCCATTGACAGAGTTCATGTTTATCCTTTCACCAGCACGGCAGTCTCAAAGATGAGAATACGAGAGTTAACAGAGAGGAAGGTGAAAACCACAGAAACTCCTTGACAGAGGGGAAGGATGGGAGGGCGATGAAGAATACATGGGAGGAACATCCAGTTGAAAGAAAATTGCCAGGGGTAAGTATATTGTTCTTAAAATGGATTGTGTCCTTCCACGTATTCCTCATCTTTGATATTCCCCCACAGTAGCGTGTTGCAGGAGGTGGGAAAGAAGAGTTTTTATTCTTTTTTAATGTTGGTTTATGCTCTGTAACACAGCCTTTCCAAATCTGTATTCCTGGCCCGAAAGGGAATCTAAACAGTAATATATTTTGCAAATGTATGCACAATAGACCAGGTGGCAGCATTGCAGAGGTCTTGTAGCGGTACCCCACTCTGGAGAGCTGAAGAAGTGTCTACTGCTGGTTGAGTGGGCCCTTAGACCTTCTGGAACCTCTTTCCCGGCCAGATTGTAATATTCGGATGTACAAAGTATGATCCACTGAGACAGCATTTGTTTAGTGACCGCTTGTCCCATTCTGTGGCCCACATAGCCAAAAAAAACTTGGTTGTCTACTCATTTTAGAAACCCTGTTGATGTAAAGGTCCAAGGCTCTTCTAGGGTTAAGCCTGTGTAATCTTGCATCCTCTTTTGATAGATGAGGAGGGTAGAAGGCAGTTAAGACAATCTTGTGTGTCAGGTGGAATTCTGATGCTATTTTTGGCACAAAAGAGGGACAAGTCCTCAAAACGACCTTGTCCACATGAAAACCGTGAATGGTGGTTTTAAACACAAGGCCTGAAACTTGCTCACTCTGCCAGCAGAAGTAATGGCTGTTAAGAATACCGTTTTTAAAGACAACATCCTAAGTGGACAAGAATGTAATGGTTCAAAGGTAGAACCCATCAGGAATCCTAAAACTAGGTTGAGATCCCAGACCGGAGAAATAAAAGGAACAGGTGGGAAGATGTTGGTCAACCCTTTCAGAAATTGGATGACTATAGGACCCTTGCTCCAGAGAGCACTTGAAAATTGACAGCATAGACAGATAGCCCTTGGCTGAGCTACCTGTTGCCACTAATGGGTTAAATGTAGTAGAAAAGACAAAAACGATAGTATACCACAAGTAAATGGATCAATTCCTTTATCTTCACACAAGCTGCAAAATTTGTTTTAATGGCAGTGGTATAAAGATTTTGTTGCTGGCCTTCTGGCCGAAAGCAACACCTCCATGACATCTTCCAGAAGGTCCCAATCTTTGTACCTCAACCTCGCAGAAACCATGCATGGAGATTGAGGGTCCTGATATCTGGATGAAGAATGCGACCCCCCCCACCCTCCTTGCAAAAGATGGTCCTCACTTTGCGGAAGATGAATTCAAGGCAGATGGACATTTCCAGAAGTTCTGGATACCACATCCTCCTGGCCCAGTCCGCGGAAATCAGAATCATGCTTCCGAAATGTTCTGAGCCTCCCGAGAACATGAGGAATGACGGGGACTGGCAGAAACGTGTGCAGAAGTGTGAACTCCCAGTCCACTATGAACGCGTCCCCTAGAGCTCCTCTCGGGGGAAATTCCATGCAGCTGAAAGGTTCGCACTTCTGGCTGACACTGGTCACGAACAGATCCACTTGTGGGGTTCCCCAAAGGGTGAAGATCTCTGTGGGACTTCCTGCGCTAACTCCCACTCGTGGGAGTTTCTGCTCTGGCTGCTCAGAGCATCCGCTGCCATGTTTTCTTCTCGGGCCAGATGAACTGCTGACAGATTCCTTCTTGCAGTGCCCAAAACCAGGGCTGCATTGCCTCTATGCACAGAGGCAGTGACCCCACCCCCCCTCTCGTTGAGGTAATGCATGGCCACTGTGTTGTCCGTCATCATCAGGACACTTTTTCCCCGCACAAAGGGCACAAAGGCCATCAACGCTAGTCCGATTGCCTTCTGCTCCAAAAGGTTGATATGCAGTTTGGACTCAGACTGAGACCAGTGTCTGCTGATTGTTAGATCGTTGGTGTGACCTCTACGACCCAATAGGGAGGCGTCTATAACCACCGTAATCTCCAGCCAAAGTTGCTAAAATGGTTCCCCCTTCAACACATTCTCCTTGACGGACCACCATAGGAGATCCTGTGCAAATCTGTTCAGGATCCATACCATATTGGTAATCCTGCCGGAGAACTGTGACCACTGTGTCCTTAGGGCCCACTGAAGAGACCTCATTCTCAGACAGGCCTCTGGCACCAGAGAAATGCAGGATGCCATGAGACCGAGGAACTTCAGAAAATTGAAGGCCGGAAGATTTGAGGCACTTTATTTGATTATCATCTGCGCTATGTGGATAACTCTCACCTTGGGTGGTGAAGCTTTCCCTGAGGAAGAGTCCAGGACTGCTCCAATGAACTGCAGTTTCTGGGAAGGTGTCATGTGGGACTTCTTGAAGTTGAGGGAGAGGCCCAGCTTGTGGAGAGAATGACAAGTTCTGTTCAGATGTTCCAGAGCCTGTTCAGGTGAACAGGCTCCGATCAGCCAATCGGCCAGGTTGGGGTAGATGTGAATCCCCCCCCCCCGTAGATTTGCTGCCATCATCAGCTTGGTGAAACCCTTCAGCCAGAGGTCAGCCTGAATGGCAGTAACCTAAACCGATAGTGAGAACTGCCATCAGCGAATCTCGGGTATTTTCTTTGCTTGAGATGAATTGGCACATGAAAATAAGCATCCTGAAGATCCAATGACACCATCCAATCCTGGAACTGAAGGGCCTGGAGGATCTGCAAGAGAGTGGCCATCTTGAGTTGTCCTTCTTGAGAAACTTGTTGAAGCATCTGAAGTCCAAGACGGGTCGCAACCCTCTGTCATTTTTTTGAGATGAGAAAATAAGGAGAGTACCAGCCTTGATTTCTTTCAGCTACAGGTACCTGTTCGATTGCACCCTTCTCCAACAGTGTCTGAACTTCCTGAAGGAAGTTCTGGTACTTTCAAGGACTGACCTCCTGGGGGACAGTCTGGTGGTCTCTTTAGAAAAGGGAGGCAGTAACCATGGGCGACTGTTCGTAGTGCCCAAGCATCTGTTGTAATACTTCACCATTCTTTCAGATGCTGGGATAACCCGCCTCCCACCACTGTCAAATGATGCAAATTTTCAAAGTGGTTTTGTGGCACCGGTTGTTGCAGAAGACAAGGCAGCGAATACTGCTGCAGCTCCTGTGCCTGTACGCCCTCGACCACCTCGAGGTGGCCTTCTCGGTCCCCTCTGGTTAAATTGTTCTCTTCCTCTGCTAACGGAGGAATAGTAACGAAACAAAGTATTTCTCCATCCCTGAGCAGAAGATCTTGTTCGACCTTGTTGCCGCCTAATGGTCCGACTTGAAGGTTTTGCCATTGCCTTAGACGATTGCAACTTTTCAAAACTTTCATCTGCTTTAGATCCAAACAATTAAGACCCTTCAAATTGCATATTCAAAAATTTGGATTGCCCGTCAGAAGCAAACCATGATTTACAGAGCCAGGCAAATCGTCTAAGCACTGTACCAGCAGCCATAGAACGGCTAATACAATCGGCAGTGTCTAGCCTGGACTGCAATGATTACCGTTCTGAAAATGTTCATAAAGCCATCCCTTTGTTTACCATGTGGGATGTGTTTAGATGCCATGGCTATCACCTCCCACAAATTGTAGGTGACCTTTGGTATAGCACAAGTTGCATTCGTTGCTTTCAGTGCCATACTCCCTGGGGAGAAAACTTTCTTTCCCATGGCATCGAGCCTTTTATCCTCCACGTCTGGAGGGACTGTGGGATAGGTTGCCCCCTTAAATGCAGCAGTAGCTGCTTGCACCAACAAGGCTTTGTGGTCCACTGATGAGGGTCCATATTTTTTTGTGAAATCCTTGTGAACCTCAGGAATTGTATCTGGATTTTGCCAGTTATCTAGACTTCTATTCTTCAATGCTGTATGAAAGGGAAGGACTGGGTCCTTAGGAGGTCCCCTGTCCAAAATATCTGTAAGGTCATCCTGTTCAACAGATCTACCCCATCTATGGTATTCAATGACCTTTACCATTACTGCTCTGAATCAGCATGACCTAACCCTTCAGGAGTGCCAGAATCAACCTCTGGAGAGGTGTCTAGACCCCTGGCATCTTGTAGTGTGTCCACAAGGTCTCTCATTTTGGATTCCTGGGATATCAGCACCTCTGGAACACCAGGAGTGCCGCATTTGCTTCCAAAATTATAAATAGGGCTTTTTTTCTCCACTTCTTTGTCACAGAGGCCATGGACTTAAAAAGAAATGTTCCCCGTGGTTTAAAAACCTTTGACAGACTTTCAAAAGTCCTCGAAGGCTTCGACCCTGACAGTTTTAGCGTGGATAGACTCTACTTTGATGCAGACGAATGGGTCGGAGAAGGAGGATCCCTTGGAGGCGTCGAGGCCATGAGAGGCGCACGAGATGCCTTTCAGGCCTTTGAATCGTTCAACCTACTGTCAGGGACAAAGGATGCACGGTCAGTGGTTTTCACAGAGGACACCCAGGCAGCTTTTTGCATGCTGAGTTCGGGAGTCCATAACTGCTTCAACGAAGGGGCTGACTTTGCCGCCTTCTCAAACACTTCTCTACCATTGGAACTTTTCCAGTTGCACTTGACTAGCCCCCTTTTTAGGAAATCTTACCTTCAGGCGAGGAATCCGTACAGGAGAATCTGGAGCAATCACTTTTTATTTGATCGCCTCGAAGATGACGAAGAGGACCGCTGAGATCTTGAACACTGACATTTCCAGTCATAGACTGGCACAAGCCACACTCTCCGACGATGTGGCCCCACCCCCAGGCAGCAGAGACATGCTCGATGAGAATCGGTTATGGACATCTTAGACGAACACCTTTCTTAAAGCACTTTTCGGGGTATTAGTAGACTTTTTTTGTAACCAACTGGTGACTATGCAGTAAATACCATTGAGGCGAAGAACCGCTTCGAGCAGCTGTGCAGAAAAACAGAACTGAGGCAACGGGCGCGGTGGTTGCCATAAATACCAATGTCGACGTCATACACGAGGATGATAGAGGCTCACGAGGAACATGAGGTTGACGCACGGCGCCCTCTGCTGAAAAAGGTTTCCGAGCTGCAAGCAGGATATTGGAGTATATGTGGGAGGACACAATCCATTCGAAACAGTTTGAAAGAGAAACTTTTTTCTTTTACCAAGGATCGCCAACCAGACAACGGGGAATATTCATGTGCATGTGAATCCATGCCAGACCCCATGCTGGAGAAGGGGAACTTGCTGTTTGTAAAGATTATTTGACGTTTACACAACCTATATTGCCAAAGACTGAGACAAAGAAGTGGGTTGTAATGGCAAACTTGGGTGTTTATTATGGCAGACAGACCAGAGGCAAAGAGGCTGCCCCTTTTGAAGAGTGATATTCAAAGGAAGAGTGCCTTACCTATTCGAAGGTGTTGAAGTACCTTAAAGTGAATCTTGTCAGAACATGTCTTGAGTCACAAAGTACTGAAGCAGTGGTGGCTGTTGGTGGATGCAAGACTTAAATGGTACAAGTAAAGTGGAATGCTATGAGGCAAAGGAGAATGTCCTCATGGTAAACTCCAGTAGAAGCGAAGTTGTTGAAGTAGAAGTATCAGCACTGTGAAGTCATCCTGACAAATACATCTATTGTGAAGCCTAATCTGAATAGAATAAAACTTAACCAAGAACTATGTTTCACCAACAATTGTAGCTGGGAATAACATTGATGCTATTCTGGGAAGTGTATTTACTTCACCAAGAAGAACTATTGTTGGAACTTTAACACATCCTTATCTTACCATTCGAATTTCAATAACTGAATTTTGCTACCTATGTGGATTTCCTTCTTTTCTGTAACAGTAGAGTTGAATTAACCTTGGTGATCAAGAAACTGCAAATATTGTTTAGTTTGATTCAATTGCCATATATATATATATTTTTCTTTGTATTGAATGTTTAATTGTGAGGGCCAGGTATTCAGTTTTAGAGGGGTTCCCCTTAGTTTTGTTAGGTTGGGAAATCCTCAGCAGGGTCGGGATAGTGCAACATTCAATATTACTTCTACCTTAATAAAATGGCATGTTTTGAACAAACAGTTGTCTGCCTTGCCTTGCTGACTCCTCACAGTATACAGTTGGAAATGAGTAATAACGATTCCTAAATGGTATACGATTGGAACACTTCAAAATCCTTTACACATTTCCAACGTAGGTGGAATTTGGCCAGGTTCTCTATCCTGGGTATGTATCTGGTGGGATCTGCAAGGCAGGTTTCACCCATCTAAATCCCTGCCCCAACCCCCTTCACCTCTCCTATTGTTCAGCATGACACCAGCTCTGCATAACCAAAACGGAACATCTCAGGTTCTCCAAATTACTAACACAGGCACTGGTGTAGTTATACATCGTTCTAGCTAAAATGAGTTCACATGTAATCAGTCCTAACTGAATTAACTTATGGGCCCATTTACTGTACTTGGCCCATGGAATCAAACAGAAAGGACAACAGTAGTCCTCCAAGGCTGGCCCTTAAATCGTGTTAATAGGTAATGCATTCTTTTAGCAAAAACCCTGCAATACCTTTGAAGGAGGTGATTCAATATGTGCAATCAGAAAGATCAGCTTAAAACAAAACTTTTTGACTTCGGTGCATCAACATTTAGAGCTATGAATTTTGTTAGTATTTCTTCAACAAAAAAGAAAGGCCCACAATGCTGGGGCAATGAAGTACCCTTGTTTAACCCCAATATTAATAACAAAATCATCTGACTCCTCGCCCTGGGACCAAATCTAACTTTGGCAGTCTCATGTAAACAAAGTGCCTTTAGCATCTGAATCAGTTCTGGAGAAATGAACTTTTGCCACAGAACGGACCAACGTTTTTATCTTGTAACTAAATCAAAGGCTTACTGAGCTCAATGAAAGCTAGATTAAATGATGCTCCATATAAAGGGCACCATACATTTGCAGAATAAAGAATACATCTAACGGGCTGATCCATAGTGCCATGGATGTGTGTTACTCAAGAGATTTTGCTCTTGAATCTGTGTTTTTCAAACGAGAGAGTAATAACTTACTTCAGGTTTAACGCTTGGAGGCCAGTAATAAAATTATCTGGAATAGCCCATTTTCCCCGGTTTGCAAATCCGAACCACTGTAGCCTCAAGAAAAGACTTAGGGATAAAGCCTGTGCATGCCATTGCACTTAGTTGCCTGTACATATGGGGCACAAACAAGAACATTGCTTTGAAACAAATACATTGGAAACCCCCTCTGGATCCAGGGATTTTAGAGACTTAAGAGATTGTGTCATTTGCCTTTTACTGTGAAATTTACAACACCAAGATCATTGCCTAAGGCTTAGCTGTAAAGCTTGATTGCTCATCAGTATAACAAAACAATTCTACTGCAAGATATAAAGAACTAAAGTGATTAAACCAAACATCTGAAATATTTGTGGGGACCAATTTATCTACGATGCAAACTAAATTGTGAAAGAAGTTTCTAAAAAAAACCCTATGATCATTATGTTGAACAAAAGTCCCTAGTTACAGCCAGTTTTTCCTAATACATTTTTTTCTTTTGTAGTTGTTCCTTATTTAAGGAATTTCACCATCATTATGGGATTGGGATTCAGATTTGACAGCATTTATAAAATCCATTTCAGCTGTATGGCCATCATTGATAAACCATTGCAGCTCTGTCTTCATTTGTCTCAAGTGGTTAGCATGCTCTAAATGAAAAAAACAAGGTTTTTCTTATCCATTTGCTTTTCATAGCACAATAAAACCTCATTTGAGTAGGTGAGCTATCCACAATTGTGTAGATCACTTCTACTCCAATGCCAATAATCTCATTAACTTTACCAGAGTCCACATTCTGATGCCAATGAAGATGTGAGTTTGTTATACAATGCCAAATGTTTTAAAAACTAAACTTCAAGGTTTTGCCTGTGTTCTTGGAAGGCGCAAATCTGTATAAAGTGCATCATTGTTTCCTTGACAACTAACCAACCTCATGTCTGCGACCATGCTCCAATGTGCAAAATCATTAACTACATAATCTATGAGCGAGATATATATATATATATATATAGATATAGATATATATATACACACACACACTGTACAGGAGTCAGTGGGTATATGGCTGTTTAAATGAGTAAGTCACAACAATGGTTGCTAAACGCTTACCACTCCTAATAGACATATCCTTCCTAGCAATGGCTTTCTTGATTCCCCATAATTCACGTACAAAAGACTGATCACAAGAGATGGCCTCAGGCATTGGAATTGGTACATTAAGATCTCCCATAATATCTTTCAGAGATGGCCATAGAAGCCTAGACCTCTGAGCTATTCCATAAAGAATCCTTTGGAACTTGTGTTCTATTTAATTCAAAAGATGAACTGTTGATTGATGTAGGGCTTTCAACTGGAACCATTGGGCATTATTTAGGCTAGTTTTCTTCAATAGTATTTACATTTAGCTTGATTCAAGTAAGACCATCTCCCATGTTTCTTCCCTTTTTCAAGGTTTGTGCTGAAATACAAAAGGCATGGTAACCGGCTTTATACTTGGCTTGAGGGCTCTAGATTTCTAGGAAACTAGAAATAATGGACCTCGCAGCAAAACAATGCCAGTCTTCACCCTCCTAGTTTAGGTTGATTGCAGCAATGTTCCAAGATTATACACTAATATGCTTGCTAAAACATGGCATATTCCTTATGGGGATATCCCATCAAGAAGAGACAACCTTTCCTTCTTGTGTTTACGAAGGTCGAATGTAGTTAAAAAAAAATAATAATCAGGGTTCTCAGTTAGAGAAAAATGTGTGTCTGTCTTTAACCTCATTTGTGGGTATAGTCTTCTATTAAGGTCCACACTTTCAATTGGGTCTCATCAGCCTGTTCTATTAAATCAATGTCCCCAATCCTGTTAATCTCAATAACCAACTGAATTACGGGAGAATTATTTGGCTGCTTTATGGTGTGAATTCCTGTACTTCTATGACTATTTGGCTGTTCCGACTGTACCTTTTAAAGTGACAACCAACACTGTTTTCTGCCCGTCAGCCACCACTCCCTTTTGCCATCATAACATTTGAAGATACATCTGGACATCAAACCTTTTGATACTTGCTTTTGTGCTCCTACCAAGTACCCTTTTGGGTTGCAAGGTTAGCCATCTCATTTGGAGAGTCGAGACCCTGCTTTATCTCAGTTTATCTTACTCCTTTGTTACCCTTTCCTGATCCTATTGGCTGTAGGTGAGACCTTTGCTCGCCTTCCTTAAAGCTATCAGGGAATAACCAATAACTGCATGAATTCGATATTTGCTTTATTCAAGAGAAAGTTTCCTCTAATACTGCTAAGCCCATCAACAAAATCTGTAATAAAGAAAACTACAACATAATTATTCCCAGTCTCCTGGTAACGACAACCTGAATTCGCTACCCTCTGCACTTCCAAAAATCTCCTCCGATAATCAGCAAATCAGCAACCCACTAGGATGTTGGCGCTAAAGGCATGGAGTTGGACAACCCTGCTCTAGACACTTTCTATCCCTCGGAGACAAACCCAGAGTTTGTAAAAACCATTGAGAATCTGGTTTAAGATGGCGACTGTGCTATGCTTCTATAAGAATCTATATAACTATTGCACTACGCTAAATATAGGTTACAATTTTGATGGCCCAGTCAGATAACATCTTAGTGATTAAAATGCCATTATAAGCATTGAAAACATATGTGAGCTCAAAGATAATCCTGCAGCCCGCAGGTACTCATGCTGCATTTCCGCATCTGACCACCGGGAATCTCGTTATCATAAAAGTATATGAATAAGCGCATGAGTTTGGATTAACTAATGTTCAAATCTCAGTCAGATTTCCAGCTTGGAATACTTGTGCGTTCAAAGGCCTGAAAAGCCTATAGACACAATGCATGTAATAGGTGATAGAGCAGCTTGAAGTTGGAAAGCAGTGCCTTTGAATTATGACACTGACATAACCATCACCTGTCTTCATTTAGTTCCAGGGTGGACTAATAACAAAACATGCCAATCACAGAGTAGACATCGACTCAGATAAAAGGAGCAAACAAGCAAAAGCTTCATTACATAGTAGCATTTCTGGTGGTTGTACTTGAATGGATACATTAGCTAAACCTTGTAGAGGTTGCAGAATGGTGGTCAGGCAGTCTCAGAAAGATCTACAAAATGGCTTCAAACTTGAAATGTTGCTTTAACCCATAACAAACTGTCCACAGGTTTCCCTACAGAAAGTGGTAATTCAGATTTCTTGGCCAGTACCCTCCTCTGTAACCTAATCATGTGGGGAAGCAGGACTCATCACAGCTGAAGAGCAGCTCTGGGCAAACTTTCAACACCCAATCACAGACTGCAGGCAACAAGCGCAATCCTTGCTTGACTGAAAGAAACTTTGCCACCAGGCTGCTGTGAGGAATCCTGCAGACCCCTCACTGAAACCCTGCCTAAAGTCTCCTCCCAGGTGGCCAGGGGAAGGCACACTCTTCCTGCTCCGAACCCTGGTTGTAATGTACTGCAGAGGATCACCTGGGTGGAGACCAGGCCCAGGGTAGTAAGGAGATTCAGTGGGATGAGACAGTACCTTTCCTTTGACAGGGAGACTCTTACCACTGTGCCAGAAGGGGTTATGGCTTATTGTCCTCCTCAACTTCAAGGGTGTACTACAAGAGATTGAGGAAATGTCTTCTCTAAACCATCTCCCTCTACAAAAGTTAAAACCTACAACCCCTCTGTTAAAATTACTAAGGGAATTAAATCTACCCTTAAATAGAATCGAGAAAGTGGAACAACCCAACTTTGATGAAGTAAACTACATTTTGCAGAATCCTATAGGGACTGAGACGAGGAAGAGGGCTGAAGAGGTATGTAGATTTAGTAGTCCGGCAATTAGGCCTAAATGCCAATGCAGGCATCGGGCAATTGAAACTAATGGTTCACACCTGAATCCAATTGCCAAACCTGTGAGGCATAAAAGGACCCAGCAGAAGAGAGAAGGAAGGAGCTGGAACATGAGTTGGCTGGCAGTAGTAGTAGAAGAGAAGCACAAGGCTGGCAATTCATGAGGAAGTGGGAGCACAGAAGGGACGCTGGAACGTGGAGACAGCAAATGTCAGCTGCTAGTTTTGACAGGGTGCTGTGTTCTCAAAACCCGTCTTCCCGTGGCTGCACAGAGGAAGACATGCTGGGGGTAAGGTCTTTCCCATGTGCGCTGAGTTGCTTTGATTGCAGAGCTGTGATTGTGCTGAAGCAAGAGGCCCACAGCAAAAGGCAAACTGAGGGAGTGAGGAGTGAAGGAAGCTCACAAGCAATGTGGCCAGACCAGAGACACGCGTGCTGCAGAAGGGTGCGGGTCCCAAGTGTGCCCAAAGCAGTAGTAGAAGTCATGGAAGTTAGGAAAGTGAAGCAGCCCGCAACCACAGTGTTGCTTGAGCCCGTGAGTGAAGCTCGGCATTCAGGTTTACTCCGTAAGCCTTGCCGGTAACTGTATCCAGCTCTAAAGTAACTCATGTATGCTTGGAAGAGAGTGAAATCTGTTCGTTGTTCTGAAAGCCTTTCTAACAATGCAAATGTAGCACACACACTAATAAAAATGAAAGCCATAGTGTTGGCGTAAGAAGTAAAACACATTATCTTCATTGTTTACCATTTCTTTCTGTTACCAGAGTGGTCGCATATCCTTAATTGAAGAGGGAACGCTTGTGCAAACCATTCCAAAAGCTTAACGATGTCTTTCCGCCAGAGTTACAAGTGAATACAACATCAAAGGGAAGTCAGTCGCCTGTGGCCAATTGTGGTTCCCAAGAGAAATCTGAAATCATCTCCGAGATTGGCTGGGAATACAATTACTTGCAGTCTCTTAAGGTTACAGATCTACCTTAGTTATTATACAGATGAAGAGGACAAGCATTACCCAAGCCAAGAGGCAACCCCTTTCCATAGTGGAACAAAGCTTGTTTAAACCCAGCCACCTAATTTATAAAGTTGTTAATGGTCCAGTTGCCCCTGATACAAGTGTGGCATTGTTACCTGGACCTCAGAGTGGCACTACAGCTTCTGGGAAAACTGCTGGAGCAGAGAAGGTGCAAGTAAGTCTGGGGAAGGGAGCTTGGTGCTTGTTAAGAATATGAAGGATACAAACTATAATGTTGAAGACTGCTGAAGCTGAGAGGAAGGCAGTTTTATGGCAGAGGCAGGTTATACTTGTGGCAGTGAGACTAAAACAGGCTGCCTTTTCTTTAATCATAGAAAGGAAGAGTGCCTTGCCTACCTGTGGAGGTTGAAGAATCTGGTCAATACATACCGGATAACTTTCACATGTACGATTGAAGTAGCAGTACCTAAACTGTGGTGTATAACTGTCAGTGGATGTCACAATGAAGTAGTTTGGAGTAGTGGCATACTGAGACACAAAGGTGACTGTTCTCACAGTAACCAAAAGGTAGAAGGTTAGTTGTTAAGAGAAATAGCAACCCAGAGAGGCATCCTGACAATTATACTGAATGTACTGCAGAGGTCCGAATTAAGCATAAAGTTGTAGAAGAAGCTTTGCATCTATTCCTTGAACTGTGTCAAATCTTGGAAGGAAGCCATCCAGGATTACCCTTGGTGCTATTTTCTTGACTGGAATTGGAAGGGGATATTTTCAACCGAAGTCAGAGATTTGTTACAAGTGGATTTTTGTTTGATGAACTTTTGGTTTGTCTTGGAACTTATAAGAACTGGTTTAAGACTTGTTTGAACAATTTTGAGGTTGCCTTTGAAACCCTGGTGAAGGGATTTACCCAGGACAGGTCAATGTCATCTAAATACTCTTATGCTGTTTTATTAATACTTTAGAATGTCTTGTTGTTTAGTGTAAAGGACAGTTTATCTATGTTAGGAGTTGTCCCCTTAGTCCTTAGACAAAGTAGGGAATTCCCTGGTAGAGTAGGGCAAGCAAGGATTTATATTAAAACTTGCACTTGAATAAAATGTCTGAGCGAAGCAGTTGTCCACCTCGCATTACTGACCCCTCACACTGGCTGTCAAAGATCAACCCAAAACAGTTTCCAGGTGCAGCAGCGCATGCAGGCGTGCACAGTACTGGCTAGAGTGCAGCAGAGGTGAAATGCAAAGTGGCTTGACAAAAAAAGTATTCTCCTGGGTCCCAAAAACGGGTCTCTGCTTAAACCATCCCACGGCGCTGCATAGTTGTAAATTAGTACAACACTAAATGTGTGGCAAAGGCAGTTTTTCTCAGGACCCCTCAGCTTTCTGGACTTCAGCATGACATTTGTTCAAGTCTAGGTTTCTGAGACACATGCCCTTCCCCAATACCTCCAATCAGTCATTTATTCAAAGCATATCGAAGGCATAAAGCAGTCACTGTAAACCACACACAAGAGGACTGTGCGCTAGTTGGCACTATAGCCACTATGCAACATCACCAACATTTCAGTCACTCCAATCCAATTATATGCTACATCTCCTCTACCAACCTCTTCCGACTCAGGGATCCAAATAAGATCTTTGAAATATGGTTCTCATATCTTGCGGCTAGCAGATCTCCAGTCAAAGAATTATACCCAGGAGTTGAAGAAAACACTTCTCTAACCTCCCCCAACAATTGAGCAGCCTACTTTTTTTGGGTCCGCTCTGCTTTTCTTAACTGCAGTTGATGCTTCTTTTCTGAATCCCTGCACACATTGTTGATACTAGGAGGTCAAAGACTATGCCAGCTGCCTGTTGCCCTTCGCACCTACCGTCGTTGACAACAATTTGATTATGGCAGCCATCCTCTCTGAGTCTGACACCCAGCACACACACCACCATCATGGAAGAAAAGCATATTGGATGGCTGCTACCCATGTTACAATGCTGAGCAACCCCATCTGTGGGCTGAAGCGGAGAACAAAGACCTCTTCCCCCATTGCATGTCGCCAGTACTACCCACATTATCACTTGTGTTTAGTAGGCCACAGATAAGGTAACCGGTCTGTGCTACTAATGCCCTCAAGCAGAACCGCCATCATTGTATCGTGGCTGCCATGCTCCCTGGGCCTAGCTGGGGCAACCAGCTCAAAAGGCAGTCTTTGATCAAACCAATCTCCTACAAAATGCAACGTTTTACAGGCTGTATGTGTTTCAGGGCTATGGATAAAGGAGCACATGAAGCAAACAATACTCTCCTGCCTTCCTATGGGCAGGCAAACACCATCTTCTTTTCATTGCCTAATCCCAAAAAGCAGCCTGAGGCTTACACGATTCAAGTTTGTTGGAATGTCACAACTCAACACCAAACTAACAGTGCTCCCTCTAGTCTTTAATGGAACAAGTGCACAACTCCCCCTAACATCAATGCTTTTGACAATTTACAGAAAAGGGCAGAAAAATAAAAGACCTCCCATTGCTAATATTTAGGGAATAGTAAGGGAATTTCGTAGTCTTGGTAACATTCAAAAGTTATAGGAAAGAAACATTGGACTGGAATGAGTCTCTGGAGGAAGAATCTCACAGAAATAAATAAGGCTTTTCAGCTAGTGTTTGCTGTAATTCCTTCCCTACTTCAATATAAAACTAATCACAAAATAAACATTTCTTAAATCAGCCCTACACAATCTAGCACTACAATAGAGCAAGCTTTAAAATAAAGGATGAAGATCGTGGTTAGGCCACAGATTATACAAGGGCATTCTAGATTGAGGGGCATTCTAGAACCTGACAGCAACCACAACTGCTGAGCATCAGACTCCTCCTTGAAAATCCTGTTTAAAACGAAGCACTTGGAACTAGAAAGCAACTTTTCTGAGATAGTAGAAGAAAAGAGGCAATGCATTAAGAAACTAGCTGGGAAGAGTCTAAAAATGCAGAGGTGTAGACAATTTCCAAAACCACTGAACCGGACACTAAAGGGCCAAGGGAGGTGAACCCGGTTCTCCTGCTTCACGTGAAGACATCCCTCATGGGAACGAAGGAGAAGGTTGCCATCCAAATAGTTGAAATCAAGGAGACCAGCAATCGACACGGGAACAAAAAATGCTCAAAACACAAAAGAAAACAGATCAACTACAAACCAGTGTTGGCGACGACTGTATCACAGTCCTTGAGAAAAGAGTTGCAAGTTTGCATAAATAGCTAGTGAGCATAAACAGGCAGCTATCAGTCTAGGAAAGTTACTCCTGGTTGAAGTAACCTTCAAAAGGTTTTACAAAAAAAGTGCTGAAAGGTGCCCCAGAAAGCCGTCCTTCAGATCCCAGACCTCACTCCAAGAAAAATGTTGCCGATTGAGTGCACACCAATCTTTGGTGGCCAGACCTAAATCACTCAGATACCTGTATTATGAGATTTGTTAGGTTTTCTGTGAAGAACAAGTTACTTACCTGGTAAGGTTCTTTCGACAGGATGCTCCTCCAACGTATTCCACATCTTTGACATGTAATGTCCACAGCTGTGCACTTCGGAAACTTCAGCAGAGGGCGTCCTGCGTCAATGACGTCGGGTCGAGGTCCCTCGAAGGCCTCTGTCGAGGGCGACGTCACGGGATGTTATAAATAGGACGCACAGCGCCCATAGCCTCAGTTTAATTTTTTCCCTCAGAACATGTGGCACTGGTCTCATGCCTGCTTGATTGCACATAGCCTTGCGGAAACGGAAGCTGCAATTGCATAGGAAATTCTCCAGCGGGGCAGGCTGGGAGGGCGATGTGGAATACGTTGGAGGAACATCCAGTTGAAAGAACGTTACCAGTTGGTCAGTAACTTGTTTTTCAAATGGATTGTGTCCTCCAACGTATTCCACATCTTTGACAGACTCCCAAAGCAGGATAAGTAAATGGAGGCGGGAAAAGAATTTAGAGTACCCAATTAGATTGCGGAATAAAGAACCGCCTTACCAAGGGCCATATCCTGACCATGGATTGTATCCAAGGAATAATGCTCAACAAAGGTGTGAAGCGAAGCCCATGTAGCAGCATCACAAATATTCCTAATAGGAAAACCCTGCTGGAGGGTGGCGGAAGTAGCCACGCCCTTAGTGGAATGAGCTTGCAACCCTTCAGGAGGGTCCTTACCCGCCAATCGGTAACACTTTGTAAAGGTGAGGAATCCACCTGGACAAGGTCTGTTTTGTAACAGCCTGGCCCAATCGGTGTCCAGCAAATCCTACAAAGTTGATCGTCCACTCTGACCCTGGCCATCCTAGAAATGTAAGAGCTCCGAGCTCTCCGAGGATCCAACCGATGGAGTCGCTCCTCTTTCTTACCAGGATGAGGAGGAGGATAGAAAGATGGGCGAACCACTTTCTGACTCAAATGAAATTCCGAAACTACCTTAGGTAGAAAGGACGGATACCCCAAGTACAACCCTGTCCTTGTGGAACAGAGTAAATGGCGGCTTAGAGGAAAGTGCCTGCAATTCAACCAAGAACAGTCTTGAAGGACAATCTAAAAATGACAAGAGTGCAAAGGTTCAAACGGAGCACCCATGAGAAATTTCAAAACCAAATTCAAATCCCAAACCGGCACCTGGAAAGGAGACGGCGGGAACACAGTCAGTCCTTTAAGAAATTGAGGAATCTTAAAGTGAGAACATTCTTCAGACGAGCGCTTGAATATAGACAGAGCCGCCAGGTAACCTTTAATGGTACCAACTTGAAGGCCCCTGTGGGCCAAAGAAAGCAAAAAAGACAAAACCATAGGAATGGAGCACTGAAAAGGATCCACATTGTGACCACTGCACCAGCCGCAGAACTTAAGCCAACGATACAGGGATTTTGCTGCAGGCCGCCTGGCCGAAAGGAACGCCTCCATCCCATCACGTCATCCGGGAGGTCCCAATCCTTATACCTCAACCTTTCAGATACCAAGTGTGAAGGTTGAGAGTCTTGACCTCTGGATGGAGAACATGACGACACCCCCCCTCAAATCTCCTTACGCGGGCCCCCCCCCCTCTCACGAGCAAGAGCAGATCCTCTTGGTAGGGAAGATGCAGTGGAGGGCAGATAGACATGTTTAGAAGGTCCGGGTACCACGCTCTCCTGGCCCAATCCGGAGCAATGAGGATCATGTGGGAACCGAACCTCCGTAACCTGTGCAACACTTGAGGAATGACGGGGACTGGAGGAAACGCGTACAGCAGTAGGAATGACCAATCCACTACGAACGTCTCTTAAGGCTCCTCTTGGAGGAAATTCCCTTGAGCAGAATCTCTCGCACTTCCGGTTGACACTGGTGGCGAAGAGATCCACTTGCGGGGTTCCCCAAAGGGCGAAGATCTCCTGAAGGACTTCCTGAACCAACTCCCACTTGTGAGAGATCATGCTCGGCCTGCTCAGAGCGTCTGCCGCCGCATTTTCATCTCCGGCCAGTTGAACTGCTGAGATCGAAATTTCCTGCTGGATGGCCCAGAACCAGAGCTGCATTGCCTGTGCACAATGGGAGTGACCCTACCCCCCTTTTTTGTTGAGGTAAAGCATGGCCACTGTGTTGTCCGTCATGATTACTTTTCCCCCGTACAGTGGGCAAAAAAGCCTTCAGGGCCAGCCTGATGGTCCTCAGCTCTAACAGATTGATGTGGAGTCTGGACTCCGACGGAGACCAATGACCGCTGGCGGTCAAGTCGTTGGCATGAGCGCCCCATCCTGTGGAGGGAAGCGTCCATCACTACAGTCACCTCCGGCCACGGTTGCCAAAACAGTTCCCCCCTCATCAGGTTCCCTTCGTTGGCCCACCACAGAAGATCCTGGGAGACCGAATGGAAACTGAACGGGATCTGACATCTTTCCGGAGAACTGCGACCACTGCATCTTGAGGACCCATTGCAGGGATCTCATCCGCAGTCTGGCCTCTGGCACCAGAAAAATGCAGGATGCCTGAGGCTGAGCAACCTTACGAATTCGAAAGCCGGGAGACTCTGGGCATGTTGAAACTTGTCCACCATCTGCACAATGTGATGAGCCCTCATCTTGGGAGGCAAGCACTTCCCCAAGGACGTGTCTAACACAGCCCTGATGTACTTGAGCTGCTGGGAAGGTGTCAGATGCGACTTCTTGAAATTCAGGGAGAAGCCCAGCCTGTGGAGGGTGCGACAGGATAGACCGAGATGATCCAACGCTTGCTCGGGAGATCGGGCCCGGATCAGCCAGTCATCCAGGTTGGGGTAGACGTGAATTCCCCCCTCGCCTGAGGTACGCTGCCACCACCATTAGCTTGGTGAAGATCCTCAGGGCAGAGATCAATCCGAACGGCAAGACCCGAAACAAAGTGCGAGTCGCCAGCCACAAACCTCAGGTACTTTCTGTGCTTGGGATGAATTGGCACATGAAAGTAAGCATCCTGTAGGTCCAGAGACACCAACCAATCCTGAAGTTGAAGGGCCTGGAGGACTTGAGAAAGAGTAACCATCTTGAACCTGTCCTTCCTGAGAAGCTTGTTCAACCAATGCAAGTCCATGATGGTTCTCAATCCCCAGTCTTTCTTTGGAATCAGAAAATAAGGGGAATACCATCACTTGTCCCTCTCTGCTGCAGGCACTAGTTCCATTTGCCTTTCTCCAGCAGGGTTAAGATTTCCTGCGCAAGGAGAGTTTCCCCGGTGGATTGTCCCGAGGCCGCTGAAGGAAGGGAAGGCAGTAGCCGTGGGCTATGGTATCCAGAACCCACGCATCTGAAGTAATGGCTTGCCATTCTTTGAGATGCTGAGACAGTCTGCCCACAACCGGCGGGACATGCCCTCACGACTGGAAGCGGCTGCGGCAGTGCCTGAATGCAAAGAGGCAGCTATCTGAGCGGCTTTGGCACCACAATTTCTCCTATCACCACGGGTACTTTTTCACTGGCGCCTTTGACTGGCGGCCCCTCTCGTTCTACCAAAGGAGGAGTAGTAACAAAAAGAACCTCCTCTCCATTGCTATCTCCTAGGACGAAAAGACAGAGGTTGATGCACAGCTACGCTTAAAGATTTAGCCGCAGCTTTCGAGGTCTGCAACCTCTCAAGGCTCTCGTCAGCCTTGCTGCCAAACAAATGTGCACCATCAAAGGGCATGTTCAGAAGACAGGCCTGCACATCCGGAGCAAAACCAGACTTGCGCCACCATGCAAATCTGCGTATAACGGTGCTGGCAGCCATGGAGCGGCTAACACGGTCGGCCAAACCCGACTGAAGGGATTCGCACATGGCATCCTTGCCGTCTTGCAAGAGAGCAAGGAACCCATCCCTTTCTTCCCCCTCGGGAATATGCTCAGCCACTAAAGAAACAGTTCCACAGAGTGTGTGAGAACCTTGCCAAGGCACAAGTGTAGTTGGCCGATTTCAAGGCCATGCTCCCAGCAGGACATACCTTCCTAGCCCAACCGTCGAAGCAATTGTCGTCCCTATCAGGAAGGATGGTAGGGTATGCTGCTTGCCTCGAGGTGGCCGTAGCCGCCTGAACCACCAAACTCTCGGGACTGGGCTGAGTGGATAAATAGCTGGGGTTGCCAACGGAAGGGCGGTACTTCTTTGTCAAACATTTATTAACAGTCGGAACAGATTCCGGGGACTGCCAAGCACCTGCCACCCTTTTCTGTAAGGTGAGAGGAAATGGTAACACCGGGTCAGAAGATGGACCTTGCTCTAAGATGTCCGATAGATCATCCTGTACAAAGTCTTCAGGAGGACTGGACCAGCCCAGATACTCCGAGACCCTAGCCATGAGCCTCCTGTATGAAGACTCAGCATGAGCCTCAGGCCTACTAAATTCCACTTCCGGAGAAGTGTCCAACCCACTGGTGTCATGAAGGGTTTGCCTCAACTCCTCCAATTAACTGTCCCCAGAATAAACTGGAGCCACATTAAGTTCACCAGGGTCCTCAAATTCAGACGTTTCTTCCTCTTCATAAATGTTGTCCAGATCGAATTGAAACCCTGGCCTGGGGACAGAAGAGGGCCTGGAGTCCAAAACTGGCCTCACAGACTTCATAATAGCTTTCCTAGGAGGAACCACGATATATGGGTACTCCAATGGCAGATTGCGGGCAAAAATACCCAAAGTCGTGGAGGGTACCAAAGGCTTCGACGTTGAGAGCATCGACAACCTCGGCGTAGTGAGCACCGAATGCTTTGGCGTCAAAACTGGTGCCGACAGTGCCGCAGGCTGATATGACAGGAAGGTTGGCGCCGGGATCGAGCCCTTAGTAGGTTGCTGCGGTCTCGCTGGGGACGGGGAACGAGACCTAGACGCACGTCCTTGGCGACCTTTCTAATCCTTTTCTGAAAGGGACCTCAAAGTCTCCCGATGCGAGTCACGTCATGGACCCGAGCATGAAGGCTTGCGAGCCACGGTACGAGACCGATCCTGGCCGGCTTCGTTAGAAGGTGCGACCGGACCCTTGCCCTGCGATTGAAATATCGCTAACATTTGCTCCATAAACACAGCCCATTCCTCCGGAGTCGAGGACTTCATCGGGCATGCTACCTTCCTCGAGGAACCATCCTCTGAGATTGGGGCGGGGAAGGCGACTGGTAACTGCACTTCCAAGAGTGCCTGGACGAGGAAGAAGAATGGCGGGAACCACTCCGGGACCGAGATCCCCGGGCCACCTCCAGACGCGGAGAGTCCCCCCTCGAGTCATCGGTGGAAACCCCCTGGGATGATTTAGATTTTTGGGACTTACTAGGCTTAGAGCCCCTACCTACCTGGAGCTTCCCCTTCCGCAAGGCCTTGGCAGTCAGCGACTGACATTTCGAACAGTTGTCGGGTGGTGCGACTCGCCCAGGCACCAAACAAATGCGATGCAGGTTGGTGATTGACATTTTCGACTTGCAGTCTCGGCAGGTCTTTAAGCCAGACCGCGGAGTCGGAGAGGTCGAAAAAAAAAAAAGACATCTCAACGATGATAACACATGAGGTGCGCCGAGTTTCACGAAGCAACACGTTCGCAGAAAAAACAGAACTGAGGCTACGGGCGCCATGCATCCTATTTATAACATCTGGTGTTGTCGCCCTTGACGGAGGCCTTCGAGGGACATCGACCCGACTTCATCGACGCAGGACGCCTTCTGCTGAAAAAGTTCCCGAAGTGCAGAGCTGTGGACATTACATGTCAAAGATGTGGAATACGTTGGAGGACAATCCATTAGGAGGAAAGTTTGTGCCAGAGTACAACAGAGAGCAAGGGAACTGCAGAATGGTATGTGGGGTGAAAATAAAACCTACAATTGTTCCAGAATGAACTATGGAAGGGTATAGTGGACTGGATGAAGTTTGACCAATTGAAAACCAGAAATAAACATGGCTCCATGATCACCAGATTTCCCCTACAGGAAACGTGCCCTTCATAGTTTTACTGATTGCAGAAAGGCTGAAGGATTCCTTGATACATGGGGTCATGATGATGATTAAGCATAGGTGAAACATTTAGGATAGAGGTCCTGCTGGCTTGGCAGCAGTGTCTGTACCAGGTACTGGGCACCACTAATTCCCCAGCCTTAATCTCCGTGCATCTCTCCAGAGACTCAAGATGGTGCCTGCCATGCCACATTGCAGAGCAAAGACCCAGTTTTCAGACTTCTTACAACCACTGTAGCACATACCTTGCCAGAAAACTAAACTGCTTTATTGAATCGAGTGTCCATGCTGGTGCCAGCAGAGCTTGGCCACACAGCTAGCCGAACCCTCAGTGAGGAGCATGAGAACAGTGTGTTGGAACATCCCACACAAAGCCTTCTGCCTCGTGAGGGAGAGGGGGGTGCAGAGTGACAGGGTGTGGTCCACTGGCAGCTACTGTAATATCTAGGCTTTGCAACAACCAACATAGCAGCAAAGGATGGGAAGAACCGTCTCACCAAGCTTGTGACTGCCCATGGAAAATTCCATGGAAAAATTCCCAAAAGGAAGTCACCCCTGCGGAGGAAGGTTCACACCATTTTTAACCAGTTCTTACCTTACTTTCAGGGGGGGCGGGTGGGGGAGGTGTTCATACAGCAACACCATCCTTTCAGATTGTTTGTCAAATAAGTTTTTATTGATCTTGGGTCACAAAGAAAGCCAATATTCTGCATATCATCTTTGGCTGTCAAGATCCCCAAGCATGAACCAGTTGGAGTGCCACTCCCTAGTCAGCACCAAACTATATATAAAAAAAAAGAGTAATAGAAACCAATAGTCTTTAAGTGGAACTCCATTACTCTGGATGATATTCAGGGCTCAGTGGGGGCCAAACAACTCAAAAGGTCTATGTTGAGGGCCATGTATTCTTCTAGTGATTGCCAAGTTTTTCCCAATATGATTAGTATCCCACAATGTCTAGCCACGCATTTCGTCCTCAGTCACTACTCGACGCCTCGCATATTGTTAAATTGTAGTGCGTCGGCAATTACGCCTCTAACTATTTAGCCTGCTTCGATCACTATTGGTATATAGCCCACCCTCATTGTAAGCACGCTACTGTGCCCTACCTATACACACCAGCCCAGAAGGCTTACGAGTACAGATTAGACACCAGTGTTTTATGCGTGTTCAACCTTGCTTGCCAATTTAACTGCACCTGCGTTTTATGCATGCTTAAACCAGTGTGTGTTATTTTACTGTGCCTCATACATACATGTTGCAATCCCAGAAAGAAAAGACCGACTAGGCACCTGTGACTTCTGCATGTTTATACCTTGATTGCTACCTATTCTGTGTTGCATGCATAAATGTTGCTAGCCTAGAAAGTATAGAGCAATTAGATAAGTTTGTCCTATGCATCTTTAATAATTTGATTGTAACAAAGTATTTGTGTCCACCTTCTTCACCCTGCTAATCAAATTGTAGTTGGAGCCTCAAGCCTCCTCTTAAACCCTCACCACTCCATAACCCTTCCTCTAACATCTATCGGTCTAGTTCCTCTCCATCACCCTTCCAATATGCCAGCTTGGCTCTCCCTCATCATGTTCCCGTTCTGCATCCTTCCAAACTACATACCCTGCTTGGGCAATCAATATTGGATGCATAATAACAGCCGTAGCAAACCAGCTTGTCCCCGGCACCACCCCATTCCATGTCCTACCCGTTCCTACCCACTGCACCACCGTTCCCAAACACAATGAGTTATGCCCCTAAAACCACCCCGAATGCTAACGTACATACTAACAGCCCCGACCCGAACCATCATACCACCTCTCGTACTTTGGAAAATGCGGAGAGACTTTTCAACCCCACTGATAAACATTTTCACCCATTGGTCGGTGAAGCAAGACGCCTTCTCTTAAGGTCTCAAACCCTTATCCGCCCTAATCTGGCCAAACATGAACTCACACCCCCCAAACTAACTATGCCCAGAGGGCACGCCCGTCATCAAAACCACACACCCAATCAGAAACCGAACATAACATCTAAACTAAGGTCACATGTTGTACCTGACTCCCCCCCCCCCAGTCAGCCACTAACTACTTATAAAGGTGCCCTTATACATGCCCGCTCCCTAGGGGCTCATGCCGTAGTAATACACAACCTCATTATGGAATCTCAGCTCGACCTACTAGTAGTCACGGAGTCCTGGCTCCATCGAGCTTCAGGCCCTCTACTAACACTTGTCATTCCAACAGACTACACCATTCCTAGAACAGACAGGACCCAATCACAAGTAGGAGGTGTCGCCATCATAGCTAAGACTAAACTACAGTTTAGATCTTGTTCCATTGAACACATTGATGGATATGAAACACTGCTCAAAAAATGTCCTATAAATGAAAAAACTACTATCAACTTAATAGTAATTTACAGAGCACTCAACCCTAATAACCACCCAGAAACCGAAATTCCCTTACTCCTAGCTCCACTCAAAACCCAATACCAAATGCATCATTCTGGGAGACCTCAACTTAGGCTTTAACGACAGCAACGACTCCAAAGCAGAAGCACTTCACTCCTCACTGAAGGATATGAGCTTCATCCAACTAGTGAACGCCCCCACACACATCAAAGGTAGAACCCTTGGTTGGATCCTCTCTCTAAACACACCCATAACCATTGACGCCATTTTCCCTCTTACTTGGACTGACCACCATAACATTGCATTCACCCGTAATCCAGTCAAACCCATTCTAAGTACACCTAAAACAACCAATACATACGAAACTAGAAACTCCCGCAAACTCACTCCAGAAAATCTAATGCTTCTTCTCTCAAAAGCCCTAGATTCCACCTCAATCACTAGCAACAACCCCTGCTTCCATAACTGCCTCACTGCAACTATTAATGCTGCAGCCCCTCTCACTACCAAAAAACGCTCAAACGTTCCTGTTTCTGGTTCAATGATGACTTAATTGCCCTTAGAAGAACCAAATGCGCACTTCAACATGCTTTCAGAAAGCACCCAATTGCAGAGGCAGAAAAAGCCTACCAAGAGATGAACACAATTTATAAAACAGCCATTATTACCCACAAATCCAATGCTTATAATACCAGGATCAGCAATGCCACCTCTGATTCCAAAGAACTATGTGCTACTCTAAAAGAATTGGAAAACCCGACTCCAGCCATAAATTCCACCATCCCCAGTAAAGAGTGGTGTACCACTATCCAAGAAGCACTAGCAGCTAAAATAGAACTACCCCAAAATAAAATCATAACCAAAAAGCAATTACTAGCCGACAAACCTGCCATTCTTAATCCCACCCAGCCACCTCAGGAGATGACTAGTTCTCGATTCCATTCCACACCAGTTTCCCAAAAAGTGGTATTTGACACATTTTCTAAACTCAAAGCCTCCAATTGCAAAGGGAACTCTGTCCCAGCATCAGTAGTCAAATCTTGTGCCCACACTCAGACGCCAACTATCACCAACTTTGTGAACACATCCTTCAATACCAACTTGGTCCCAACAAGTATTAAAGAAGCCTGGGTCACTCCCCTTTTGAAAACTATCTACCTTAGACCCCACTGTGCCCACTAACTATAGGCCAAAAAAAACCGTCCCATTTCACCTTAAAATACTGGATAAGCTAGCATATAACTAAGTTCAAGCACACCTCGAACAGAACCATCTCCTTGGCACTAGGCAATCCAGCTTCCGCCCCAACCATGGTACAGAAACGGCACTCCTGGACTTAAAAATCCAGATGGATCCCATCAGAGACTGAGACTCAGGGAAACTCTGCATTCTCTTCCTACTCGATCTCTCCGCAGCTTTCAACCTAGTAGACCACAACAAACTTAGTTCCACTCTAGCCAAAGATTTCAATTTCTCCACCGAAGCTACCACCTGGATCAAATCCTATCTTGCTGACGGAACCTCTAGGGTCTCCATAGGTAAAGAAGCTGCCAACCCTATCCCAGTGCCTATAGGGGTCCGCCAAGGCTCCTGCCTCTCACCAACATTATACAATGTGTATTACTAAACTCCTTTTCTCAGCCCTAGACGATATGGGTGTCATCGACACTAACTTTGCAGATGACACGCAGATCCTCATCCCACTATCGGGAGACTACACTCAAGATACCCACACCATCAATAAAATCTATGCCATAATTCAAAACTGGATGGCACTAAACAGCCTCTGTCTCAATGATGAGAAGACTGAGATGCTCATCGTGGGCTCCCAGTCTAAAATAACAGCATTACATGCTGACTATTCATCCATCAATATTGATGGCACCAGGATACCAGTGCTCAAACATGTAAAAACACTAGGTGTCTACCTAGACGCCAATCTCACCATGACTAAGCACATTAACACCCTCTCTTCTTCCAAGTCCTACACCGCCAAACTTATTACCCTCAGTCGTCAATTCTTGACCCCCACCAACTGCATCATGCTGGCAAGAGCGTTGATTCTATCCAGGCATCGACTACTGCAATATACTCTTTCTGGGCACCTCTAAAGCCAACCTGAATAAACTCCAGCTCATTCAAAATAAAGCCCTTCGCGCGGCCCTTGGAATAAGAAAGTCTGACCACATTTCTAATATCAAACAAGACCACCATTGGCTCCCCATCAAAGCCAGAGTCACATTCAAAAACCCTGTGTTTCACGTTCAAATGCCTCCACACAGGTGCCCCCATTTACCTTAACCATGCCATTACCAGAAAAGAATCAAAGAGACCCCTTAGATCCAATAGCCAAACACTCCTAACAATCCCTCACTATAAGACCACCAAGGCAGGGGGGCAGCAGCTTCCAATACCTAGCCCCCACACATTGAAATAATCTTCCCCTCTTTATCAAAAATGAGGAATCATTCACAGGATTCAAGAAATCCCTGAAAACTTGTCTATTCAACCAAGACTAACACACTATACCATGTCTCAGGGAAAAAAGTCTGCTTCTGTTTTTCACTGAAGCCCTGTATATAGATTGATCATGCATGCCCGACTTAGACTGTCAATTCTTGGACACGCTACCGTCCCTTACTCGTGTTTTACCTGCATTGTTTTAAATATTCTGTATTGCGCCCTATTGGCATTCCTAATGGTTTTTAACCAAGCTGTCTGTAACCTTGCCGTGATACCCAAGGGTCTGGGCGTGTAATATTAGTAATAAAATAAATAAAATTAGTACCACAAGCCTAAGCGGACATTTCCTACCATACATGAATTGTCATTCTATTCTGTCCACAATCTCTCCAGCAGATCATAGAGATTCTTATTTATAGCAAGCAACCATGTCAACGTCATGTACTAGCGATGTAGCAGCTTTAAAGAGTTCATTACAATGCACACAAATTGACTTTGACCTAGCAAACATCCCTGACAAATCTTCTCAAAGAAGCCTTCCCACATCCACCTATCATTTTAACTGGCATACACACTTTGGCAAAGTTACAAAAGTTCCCGAAACACTGTACAGTCTTGAAAATGGACCTCTGGTGTTTGGACGTGACTTGAAAGATTGCTTAAATGGTGTAGGAGATACTATTGTCATTTTAAGGTCTCTATATAGTGCTCAATGCTTAAGGTTTAAGTACTCCCACCTGTAACTGACCACAAATCTGTGATTGGGCGCTTGTAAAGATTTAATCCTGCACTACTGAAAAAGTCAGAAAAACTTATGTGATGCTCAGATTTTCAATTCAAGATGATCCTCGTTTTAGGAGAGAAGTCTGGGTTCCCAAATATTGGGGTGTATTGTGAAACAAGGAAAGTGATGAGGCCTAATTTGATGGCCAACTGTTGCAAATAGGGATATGCAGGTTAATAAGGATGACTCTTGAAGTGGATGTATAAAAGGCTTTATTCATCAACAGGTCAGAAGTTCCTTGTAAACCTTTCTGTAGATGGTGAACAGACACAAACCAGCCACCTTACTCAACCCAAGTCCAACATCCAATTGTCACACACAAGACATTCATTCAAAGCACTTGCTCAACATTCCATGGGCTCCCATGTATCATCACTGAACATTTTACAGTGGAAAGGTGTGTAGGCTTAAGAGGGTTGTGTTCTGCAGGCTTGTAAGCTAGTACCACGTCTCACGTTTCCACTAGCATTAAGAGCGTGAGAAATATGTTCTATCTTGTGTTTTGTATTTACTTTCGTTTGTATGCCCAGTAGCCTCCCCCACTTGTACCAGCATCTGCAATCCATGAGTTCACAGTGCTGTGATATAGGAAAATTCCAAATGGACAGCTGAAGGAGGGCTAGATGGAGATTGTGGACATCCTCTGCTTAAAATGTAAGTGATGAAACTTGCCACGCTCGGCCTCTTACTTCGGACACACTCAAGATAAAATTATCCCCAGAACCTTTGCCCCGTCATCTGCTCCACATAGCCCTAGTCTAACCTGCCTAATGCCTTTTCAGCATTTAATGTAGGATGGGTGGCTGGTCTCATGTTGCATTAAGTAAATAGTGCATCTTTGTTTCATGGATGGAACCCTACCATCACTCTGATACCATCGAATGCCATGGTAGTAAAATGTTATTTAATCGGAGTATAGGCAATTAGAGGCTGGCAAAGGATGAGTGAAGATTGCAGCACTTATGCTCTCAAATAAATCAATTTCATTACATGAAACTCCAATGACCCTTATTATAATGGCAACAAGGATAGCCACTTATGGATGAGTTCTTTGAGCTACGGATAAAGGAGTGTGAAGAGTGAAAATAGTGACAAGGTGTTATAGCAGAGTGTGGCGCCAATGCTAGTACCACATGCAACCAAGGCACCTTGAGACACGATTGCCATAGATTTGCTGGGGCCGTTGAATTTCGAGGTGCTAGCGACAGCTATCATTGTGGTCATGGACCTACTTCTGAAGTGGCCAGAAGTAGGCCTGATCAGAGATATTACTTATAGAAATGTGATCAAGTTTCTTGGGGGTATATTTTGGAAGGAAGGTTGGCCCTCAGTGTTGGTCAGAGACAATGGTCTGCAGTTTATCTCAAGAGAATTTCAATCTTGGATGTTGGAGAATGGAATTAAACATGAGAGGACGTCTCTTTATCATCCCCATGGCAACGATGTGTTGAGAGATTCAAAAGAACGATCGTGGATCGAGTCCGTTTGTCAGAAAAGAATGGTGGTGATTGGCAGAGGTATTTGATGTGTAGAGTTTTCCAATATAGAAGCACACCTCATCCAGTCAATTGGGTTACACCATTTGAGTTGATGAGGACACAAAAACAATAAATTGTCAACTGTAGGTTGGATGGGACACTCCAAGACAGAGGAGGTGGATGTCAAAGCACTTCAGGAGAGAGGATGAGGGTCAGTGGAGAAGCGTCCAAGAGGTGGTATGATCAGCAATGGTCCAGGCTCCAAGAGATGAGAGGTAATGGTGTGAAGGACAAACTTCCCAGATGGAGTAGGAAAGTGGATTTCAAATATTCTGAATGCAAGACTGTGGAGGAGTATTATGGGAATGCGGTGCGGTTGGATGGAGAAGAGGTGTGGAATAAAGATTTTGTCGTACGAAACAATTGAAGCACATGTCAATAACCTGCTCTGTATCGGTTGCACAGCATATGCTCTAATGTCTATTGCATTTTTGCATTTTCTCAAATTCCCTGTTCCTTTTTACATTTTTGTTGGGTTTAAAGGGAAGGTGTGTTGTATTATGTAAATAGTTAATCTTTGTTTCATGGATAAACCCTGCCATAACTCTGGTACCATGGAATGCCATGGTAGTAGATTATGATTTTAGGAGTATAGGCAGTTAGAGGCTGGCAAAGGAGTGAAGACTGCAGCTCTTAGGCTCAACTAAATACATAATTTTGATTACATGAAACTCCAATGACCTTTATTATATCTCACAGGAAAACCATCTACCCTATCCAGGAGACTGACCACTTTGTCAAATGCTTAAGACCACATGCAAAGCCAGACTGGTTCACATGGATGAAGTAGGCGATGATTGGTTCCAGTGAGGCGGCCAGAATCTTTGTTAATTTTTACATCAACTTTCAACAATGCTATAGGCCTACATGAACTACAAAGCCCTGGGCCATTCCCCAAATTTAGCATAAGACGCAAAGTAGCCTCCTTTAAGCAGTCAAACTCTGAAAAAAGGAGTTCAATTAGTCAATAAGGGTCACCAGTTCTCTGAACTAAGTACTGTAAAATAAATTGGCAAAAGCATCTGGCCCGGGAGCTTTATGGATCCACATGGATGAGATAGCTTTAATAACTTACTCTTTAGTTATGGGGAGCCCAACCGATCCCATTGTTAAAGTGTAAGACTAGGGGGGTGTTAGGGAAAAGAACAAGTTACTTCTTACTTTGTAACGTTCTTTTGATGGGATGTTCCTCCGACGTATTCCTCATCTTTGATAGATCATTTCCCAGCTTGCTGGCCTTGGGAAAAAAAATTTCAGTAGAGGGCGCTGCGCGTCGTATCGGCGCCGACGTCACCACGCGTATAAATAGACTCGCGCAGCGTCCGTTGCTCAGTTCCGTTTTGACGTTAATAGTTGTTTTACATGAATTGGTTATTGACCTTGTAGGAGCGTAAGCTGCAACCACAAGGGAAGTATTACTTCGGGGATGGATGGGAGGGGCGATAAGGAATACGTCGGAGGACATCCCATCAAAAGAACGTTACAAGGTAAGAAGTAACTTGTTCTTCGAAGGGATTGTGTCCTCCGACGTATTCCTTTTTTGATAGACTCCCATAGCAGTGGTGTGCAATTGGAGGTGGGAGTAAAACGCCATGTTTCCTTTTAGGAATGAACCAAATGTAATACTGCTTTGCCAAACCTAGTCTCTTGACTAGGGGAGGAATCCAGGTTGTAAAATCTTGTGAAGGTATGTGCGGACGACCATGTGGCAGCCGCACATATGTCTCGAACCAGAACCCCTCTTTGGAGGGCCGAGGAGGCTGCGATACCCCTGGTTGAATGAGCCCTAAGATTTTGAGGAGGCTCTTTCCCTGCCAGTTTGTAACATTCCAGGATGGCCAAACTAATCCATCTGGAAATGGTTTGTTTTGTTATCGGTAGTCCCAACTTGAGCCCTGAGTAACCCACGAACAGTTGGTCTGCTTGCCTAATCCTAGCAAGTCTGCTGATGTAAAAGCTTAAAGCCCGCCTTGGGTCCAGCCTATGTAGCCTTTCTTCCTCTTTCCCCGGATGGGAAGGCGGATAGATTGAAGGTAAAGTCATTTTCTGAATGATGTGGAATTCAGAAACCACTTTTGGGAGGCTTCACCTGTAGGACAACCTTGTCTTTATGAAAAATTGTATGAGGGGGTTTACAAGATAGAGCTTGTAAATTTAAGTCCCATAAAGGAACCTGGAAAGGTTTTGGAGGGTAGACATTAGTTAATCCCTTTAGAAATTGTATTACTAAGGGTAATTTGAAATACAAAGGCTCCTCCGCAGTGCGCTTGAAGATCGATAGAGCTGCGAGATAGCCCTTGATAGTGCCAACTTGAAGGCCTGAATTTGCCAAGTAGAGTAGAAAGGATAACACCGTTGGTGTACCACATGAAAAGGGGACTTCCATGACGTCATCAGGGAGGTCCCAATCCTTTTATCTCAACCTTTCAGAAGCCAGGCGTGAAGGTTGAGGGTTCTGATGTCTGGATGGAGAACCTGACCTCCCTTCTGTGAGAGAAGATTCTCCTTGAGTGGAAGACGAATTGGAGGGCAGATGGTCATGTCCAGAAGGTCCGGGTACCACGTTCTCCTGGCCCAATTCTGGGGCAATTAGGATCATGGTCCTCCGGAATCTTCTCAACCTGATCATTTGAGGAATGACAGGGACTGGTGGAAACGCATACAGGAGTGGAAACTCCCAGTCCACTACGAACACATCCCCTAGAGCTCCTCTCGGGGGAAATTCCCTTGAACAAAACAGATCGCACTTTCTGTTGGTACTGGTGGCAAACAGATCCACTTGAGGGGTTCCCCAAAGGACGAAGATCTAATGAAGGACTTCCTGAGCTAGTTCCCAGTCGTGGGAGACTGTGCCCTGCCTGCTCAGAGCGTCCGCCGTCAAGTTCTTCTTTCCGGCTAGGTGAACTGCTGATAGAGAGATTCCTTCTTGAATTGCCCAAAACCAGAGCTGCATTGCCTCTCTGCACAGTGGCAGTGATCCTACGCCTCCTCTTTTGTTGAGGTAGTGCATGGCCACTGTGTTGTCCGTCATTATCAGGACATTTTTCCGCCTGTACAGATGGCAGAAAAGCTTTCAGCGCTAGTCTGATTGCTCTCAGCTCTAACAGGTTGATATGTAGTCTGGACTCCGATGGAGACCAACGACCGCTGATGGTCAAGTCGTTGGTATGGGCTCCCCACCCATGAGTGAGGCATCTGTGACTACTGTTATCTCCGGCCATGGTTGCCAAAACAGTTCCCCCTTCAAGATGTTTTCCCGGCAGGCCCTCCACTGAAGGTCTCGAGCCACCTTGTCCGGAACCTGAAGGAGGTCCGTCATTCTCCCTGAGAACTGCGACCACCGAGTTCTCAGTGCCCACTGAAGAGATCTCATTCTCAGGCGAGCCTCTGGCACAAGGAAGATGCAGGATGCCATGAGGCCTAGCAACCTCAAAAAGTCGAAGGCTGGGAGACGTTGGGCATTTTGAAACTTGGTGACCATCTGCAGAATATCTTGAGCCCTTACCTCTGGTGGCGAGGCTTTTCCCAGGGAAGTGTCCAGGACCGCTCCAATGAACTGGAGTCTCTGCGATGGTATCATCTGTGACTTCTTTAATTGAGGGAGAAGCCCAGTTTGTGAAGGAAGTGGCAGACAATCTAGCTGGGTCTGAGCTTGTTCCGAAAATACAGCTCTGATCAGCCAATCGTCCAGGTAGGGGTAGACGTGAATCCCTCCCCTCCTTAGACTTGCAGCCACTACCGACATTAGTTTGGTGAAGACCCTCAGGGCAGAGGTCAGCCCAAATGGCAGAACTCGAAATTGATATTGAGAGCCGCCAATTGCGAACCTCAGGTATTTCCTGTGTTTGAGATGGACTGGCACATAGAAATAAGCATCCTGGAGGTCCAGAGATACCAGCCAGTCCTGGAGCTGGAGGGCCTGAAGGATCTGAGAGAGAGTTACCATCTTGAACTTGGCCTTCCTGAGGAACTTGTTCAATTCTCGTAAGTCCAAGATAGGTCTCAGTCCTCCGCCTTTCTTCTGTATGAGAAAGTAGGGGGGAGTACCAGCCCTTGTTCCTCTCGGCTACAGGTACCGGTTCTATGGCACCTTTCTCTAGCAGGTCTACAATTTCCTGCAAGAGGAGCAGATCTGGAACTTTCAGAGAGCTGTTACCCGGTGGATGACTCTGAGGGATGCGTAGAAAGGGCAGGCAGTAACCTTGGGCAACTGTCTCCAATGCCCAAGCATCTGACGTATTAGCCTGCCATTCCGTTAGATGTTGAGTTAAACTGCCCCCTACTGGTGTCTTGTGAGGAGAGTCCTCAGAGCAGTTTGGAGGCGGCTGATGCAGATGCCGAGGGTAAAGAGGCACCTGCTGCTGCTGCGGCTTTTGTATTTTTACCCCGTCCACCTCGGGGTGAATTTTTTCTGACCCCTTTGAACCGGCTATCCTCTGCCTTTTCCGAATGCGGAATAAAAGCAAAAGGACTTACCTCTCCAAGCGGTTCCTGAGGGGCGATATGGTGTCTGACAGATTGCAGCTCCTAGGGATTTTGCTGCTGCCTTTGATGTTTGTAGTTTTTCTAAACTGTCATCCGCCTTCTTACCAAACAAAGAAGAGCCGTCAAAGGGCATATTCAAGAGTCTGCTTTGCACATCTGGAGCAAAACCAGACTTCCGCAACCAAGCAAATCTCCTGGTTGTTGTACTTGCCGCCATGGCCCTGCTGATGCTGTCAGCAGAATCGATGCCAGTCTGAAGGGATTTGCACATTGCGTCCTTACCATCCTTAATGATGTTGAAAAACGCTTCCCTTTCTTCTCCTCCGGGAGGCAGTCAGCCGCTGATGAAGCACACTCCCAAAGTGTGTGGCTGAACCTTGCGAGCGTATAAGTAGCATTGATGGATTTCAACGCCATGCTACATACGGAAAATACTTTTTTGGCCATAGAGTCATAGCTCTTATCATCCCTGTCCTGAGGAACAGTAGGGTAAGCCGATTTACTACCTGCTCAAGTAGCTGCCTGAACAACCAGAGTTGGGTGTTTGGATAAATATTCAGGGTCAGCAGAAGACACCCGATATTTAGCTGATCATTTTTTGTTAACCGCCAGGATTACCTCAGGTGTTTCCCAGTTTGCCAATATTTTCCTTTGTAATGCCACATGAAATGGCACCAGAGGATCCTCGTGTGGAACTTTGACCAAGATGTCTGTGAGGTCGTCTTGCTGAAAAGCAGGTGAGGGTGTGGACCATCCCATAAACTCTATTATCCTTGCCATCAAGGTTCTATAGGGGGTTTCAGCATGCTCCCCTGGGTCTGGAGTGGCATAATCCACTTCTGGGGAAGTGTCTAACCCACTTGCTTCCTGTAGGGATTCATGGAGGTCTTTCAACCTACCTTCCTGAGAGGTAAATTCCTCTGGTGCAGGAGGTGCAGATCCCTGCAACTCAAAAGGTCTTTCCTGATCCGAATCCTCCCCTTCTTCATAAATAGAAGATAAAACTCTGGAGTGATCAGGTCTTGAAAATGGTATAAATCCCATTTCCAGAGCAGAAGGAGCCAAATTCGTCACGATTGGCTGAGAAAACGTCGACGCGGACGTTAAAGGCTTCAAAGCCATCGAAAAAGGCGTCGAGAAAGGTGGTAGAGGCCTCGATGAACTCAAGAGTATTGTGATTCTATTCGAGGTTGTCGACGACATTCTCGTGCTCGAGGCTCTGGGTATGGCCACTGGCTGTGAGGTGGCTGTGGGTTTATCCTTTGTCGGCGACGAAGATAGCATCGACTCGACTGACCTGTGCGTCGAAGAACCCTTCGATAACGGCGTCGACGATCTATGTGTCGAAGGGAACTTCAACGAAGGCGTCAAAGACGCAACTTTGCCTTTACTCGAGGGTTTGTGACGCTCTCGAGTGACTTCTTTCGCCGAGTACTGCGACTCGCGACTTTTTGATTTTTCGGGTCTTTCACCCAGGGTATCACCCTCAGCAGTCTTCGAGGGGGTTGAGGCTGCTTTCTCGAAGACGCTTAGCATCTTTTTCCCGAATTCCTCCCACTCAGCCTGCGAGCTATGTTTTGTGGGGCAGGAGACCCTTTTTGGGGAAACGGAAGACGAAGACGAGGAAGGGGATCTTCGACATCTCTTTTTTGAATGCTTAGATCTCAAAGAGTGATGGGAACTGCTTCGAGACCTAGAACGAGAATGTCTTTTGTGATGGCGAGGAGACAAATGTCTCGACTCCGCCGAGGAAACTTTCGAAGAAGTTTTAACTGCCTTACCTCTCTCGAGTTTCCCCTTACTGTACATGCAGTCCTCGCACTCCGAACAATGGTGCTCGATTCCCAGGCACCACAAACCGATCCTGTGAGGATCCATCAACGACATTTTCTTTCCAGTCTCGACATTTTTTGAAGCCGGACCGTGGAGTCGTCGCTTCGGGTGAGGAAGCCATCTAGTACGAGTCGGTATTCACGAGGAATAATTGATATATTTGACTGAAGAACTGAGCAACGATATTCGGAGGCCCCATGAAGCGCAGAAAAACGGACTTGAGCAACGGGCGCTGCGCAAGTCTATTTATAAGCGTGGTGAGGTCGGCGCCAATATGGAGGCCGCCGAGGGACAACGGCTCGAGGGACGTCGACGCGCAGCACCCTCTACTGAAATTCCCCCCCCCCTCCCCCCCCCCCCCGAGGCCAGAAAGCTGGGAGATTATCAAAAATAAGGAATACAGAGGAGGACACAATCCCTTCGAATGTTCATTTCTGTGCCAATTCCCTGCAACCTTAGAGACCCCAGCTCTTTTGCTGGACTTGGGCCTTTTTAATTTTAACCCTGGAGTGAGACCTTTTTCTCACACTCATGTATTTTTACCCGATTTGGATTTTGTGTTTTCACTGTTTTTGGAGTCTGACAAACTCCATAGGCATCTTCAGTGCAGTGTCACAGAGAAATCCCTTAGATTTCTCTTAAGGTTTAAATATCTTTTCTTGGGTGAACTACAGTTCCCAGGAATAGTAACAGGAAATTGACTTTACTTACCTTTTCTGGACGGAACAACTTCTCCGCTTGGGTTAGTGGGACCAACTAACCCCGACACGAACTCCACTAGACCACCATCCCTGACTTGCTGTGCTTCTCCATTGCTGTGAGAGCCCAATGCCAAGGGTTGAGTGTCCGTTGTAGAATGCAACGTCTGCCGCGGAATGAATCTGGCCAGAAGCTCCAGGAGACTCAAGGACCATCCAGAAGCAGGACCTCCAGATCCAGAGTCCCCTCATCAGAATACAGGACCAAGGGAGCGAAGAGCCCACACAGTGTCTGAGATCCACATCGTTGCTGTCTGCTAAGCGCTGAAACTGCGAAGTGCTGCTGAAAAGAAAAGAGCCTGAAGCTGCTGATGACCTCCCAAGTACTGCCGCAGGAGCCCTCCAGACGTCCTCCCTCCTGTCCCCACGGCTGAGGCTCAGGAACCAGGGTCTGCACTGCTGTAGCAAGAACAAATCCAGCTGCACCACTCGTCTTCTAACCAGAGGTACTGTTTAGGCTTGGGATACTTTTTTGCCTTTAGCCACGCTCTTCTCACTTGGGAATTGCATTGGCTTACCTTTTTGAGTGGATTTCAACTCCCTTCTCACAAGCCTAAAAGCTTGTGGCCCTACAAGTGATTTTACGGAACTCTAACTTTGTGCAAGACTTTGGTCCAAAAAGTGCATCAGATCCATAGACTCCTTTCCAAATGACAAGAAATAAATTGGTATTGGTGTATCGCACTCTGCCTTCTTATAATTAGTTATACTAAATAAATACAAATAAAGTCTGTCAGATTTTCATCCCTGGTGTTTTTTTCGCAATCAATCAGCCGACACGTGTTTCGACACAAGTTGCCCTCAAGGCTAAAATCATCATGTAACCAAGAGCCAAAATTTGTGAAACCATTGAAATTGTCTATATAGTCATGAATATAGCGATGAACACATGAACGCAGTGAAAAAAATAAACAAAAAAATGAAGCCATATACGGTTGACCAGAAACGTGTAAATAGTACAAGTGAATATGCCAAAAGGTTGAGAAATGATCATAAATACTAAACAATGTTTACATGCCCCAAGCTATATCACAGATGGAAGGGTGTGCAGAAGACCAGAAAAAAAAAATACACAGTGCCTTGGTTATTCACAGGTAATCTGAATTGTAACATAGGTTAGAATACGGGTGTGTAGATCTACAGACCGGCTAGTGAGGGCTGATTCATTAAAGTTATCCATATTAGGCATGTTACTGCTAATTTTATTTGAGGAAATTAATTAACATTTTTTTCCTTTCAGAGTCGGACCTCTAGCTTTACAACTGAAAGATCTTCTGTGTAAAGCTAGAGGTCCGACTCTGAAAGGAAAAAAATGTTAATTAATTTTAAGGTTGTTAAATCACCAAAGCATGGTTAGTAGGACTGTAACACCTACTAACCGAAATGATGTGGACGATAATGGGGAGGATGCTAGTTTAGAACTTAACTATCAGCAAGAAGAGTCAGAAGAAGGAGAGGAGTCTCCAAAAGGGAGCCACCCTCTTCTACAGCCTGCCCCTGTACATCAGTCACTTCCCTCTTGTGACCCCACAAGGTCCAAACCTAAGCCCAGAATATATTTCACAAGAGACCAAGATTAGAATTGGAGTTCAGAAAACTGATTGTATAATCTGAAAAGCATCAAATGTTGAAACTGAGAAAGATAAACGCAACATTAAATGGAAATGAGAAAGATGTCCCTTGATTCTGCTTCCCTTTCAGGGTCTTCTAGGTCTACTAGTCCCAAGAGGCCTTGCCTGCCCAAAGAAGCAGCGAGTATGTATGAACCTAAACTTGATGTGTTGGTAGAGTATGTTTGAACACAGCTATAGTCTACAGGAATAATTGGGAATTATATGATTCCCTGGCTCATGTCTAGGCTCCCCCAGAATGGTTGTGATGCTGTTATGGTGTTTGGTGCCAGTGTAAAAGCATTACGAGTCAGTTAAGATGGCATTAATAGCCTTGGGAAGACTCCTTCACAGTACCTTAAGGGGTTTAGGACCATCAAAAAGACCTATGGTACCTCTTGGGCTACCTGGGAATGTGAATTTCTGAAGAACCAAGATGGTTGGTTAAGCGGTACCAAGTAAACTCCTTTGAAGGGTATCAGGTAAGAAAATTGCGGCAAAAATGTCACTGGTAAAAAAAATCACGGCAACAATGCTGTGGTTTGACCTGGTAAAGGTGTACCCCATTATGCCATTTAAGGGGAGCTGGGGTTGTAGGGGTGCCCCCTGCTCCTCTTAAATGGTATAAAGGGTCAGGGGGTTGCGGGGGTGTCCCCCACATCCTTTACATGATTGTGGCGGCAAAACCACAGCATTTTTGCCGCAATATTTTGTATACACGGCCATTTTTGCCACAATTTTAAGACATGGAACCCTTTGAAGGAATGAGAAATCTGGTCTTGCTGGAATCTATTTTTGGTGCCTGCTCTACTGAGCTGAGACAGCACTTGGCTGACTAAGGAATGTGATCCTAAAAAGCTAGCACAAGCTGCTGACCTATGGGTAGCCAACAGGGCCACTCTAAGAATTTTGGGGCTACTCACAAGAAGGAACAGGGGAAGCAGCACAAGAAAGAGGGTAAAGAACTCTAATTGCAACCATCCAAAAGAGGGCCACAAACATAAGGGTACATTTCACGGGAAACCTGGTAGGTCTAGAGAACCCTCTGGTGCCAAACCCCCAGAAACCCCATTTCCAGAGAACATTTGGAAAATGTTTTATATGTGGGTCTGTAGATCTTGTGAAAGGGGATCCCAGATGCAAGGGTAAACCTTCAGGGGTCCACACTGCCTCCTTAGCCTTCATCCCCGAGGGAGAAACCCAAACGCAAGTGCACACTTTCAACTACTGGCTGAAGACCCCATTGGAGTTCAAGCCAGTGCATCTTTAGTGTCCTTGGGTTTGTGGGAACAACAGAATGTGGATATTTAGAACACTAAAAAATATAAGGATAGTGTTCTTGTAAATGGTTAGGAGACCCCTGCCATAGGATACACTGGGGCAAGAATAACAGTGGTTGGTGAAAGTGGTTTCAAACCTGAGGATGTAGCTAAGGCACCCAATGATCCCACTAAACTTGCAGGAGGCCCTATCCAAATGGTTCCTATTCTGCCAGCTCTCATCTAGTGCAATAACATGGCTGTTAGGATCCCTGCTAGTGTACAGAATGAAGTGCCAGGGAGAGTCCTGATGGGGAATGACTTTAAGGCTCTCGGAGTAGTGTCTAAAAACCCAAGGCCTCCCAGCAAAAAGGAGCACGAACAAACAAGATTGGTCAGAGAGGCAACCTTGAGAGTCTATCAGTTTGAGGTTAAGGAGATTTCCAATACCACCAGTCCACAGGAAGGCCACCCTTCAACTTCCAAGAAATGAAAAGAGACTAAGGAGAAATCCAAAGTCTCTGGAAAAATGAAAGGTCTGAAACCTACACCTGTGCACAAAACGAGGACATCCCCAAGAGGAGTGTCCGAGGTCATCCCAGTGACCCCTTCCCCAGCTGATGCCGAGTGGGAGGACCAACCAAATTCTATGGAAACAGCTTCTGGCGACGAGCTGGAAGAAAACCTTTGCATTGGGGATCTGGATCTTAGATACCATCCTGAGCTGCAAACTTTACTTGCAGAAGGTGGACCCTATAGGGCAGACTTCTGCAGAGGACAGAGTGTCCCTCTCAAGAATCGGTCTGCATCAACAGACAGCTTCCCAGCTGGAAGGGCAAGAGCCAGGGAAGCATAGGCTTTACTGGGAGGATGGCTTCCTCTACAGTGAAACTACTGGATCTACCCCAGGAGGTGAGACAAAAGTTCCTACAGTTGGCACATGAAATCCCTCTGGTTGGTCGCTGGAGTTTCAAGAGGACCAGAAAGAGGATATCTCTGTACTTCTACTGGCCCAAGATGGGTGCAAATGTAGATGTGTTCTGTAGGAGCTGTCAAACTTGGCAGACTTCTGGCAAAAGTGGACCTAAGAATGTGGCACCTTTAGTGCCCCTCCCTGTGGTGGGAGTCCCTTTTCAGATGGTGAGGATTGACACTGTTGGTCCCCTAGACCCTCCATCCAACCTCAGGCAACCGATTTATACTGGTTGTGGTCGACCATGCTACCAAGATACCCTGAGGCAATACCTATAAGACTGTTACTGCTCAAGCAGTGACCACGGCCCTCCTTGGTATATTCACCAGATTAGGTTTTCCTAAGGAAGTCATCTCTGACAGGGGATCAAGGTGCATGTCCCACTACATCCAGACCATGTGGAAAAACTGTTGAGTTACTTAAACATTCTCAACAGCCTACCATCCCCAAACCAATGGGTTGGTGGACAGGTTTAACCGTACTATGAAGAGCATGATAGGTGCTTTAGAGGAACCCATTAGGAGAAAGCGGGACCTACTGCCATGCCTTCTCTTTGCTCATAGAGCAGTTCCTCAAGCAGGTGTGGGTTTTAGCCCCTTTGAACTTCTTTATGGTCATCCAGTCAGAGGCCTTTTGACCCTGATCAAGGAAGGGTTGGAGAGTGCTCCTTCCCTAGAGTCAGTGGGAGTCATTGACTATGTGCTAGGCCTCAGGAAGAGGCTGGCACTGATGAGACGCTTCTGAATACTTGAAAGCTGGTCAGGCACTGGGTCAAGCATTGGCACGACCAGAAGGCCAACATGGTGGAATTCACTCAAAAAAATGGTGGCGTTCACTCCAGACCAGTTAGTATTGGTTATGGTGCCTACAAGGCAGAGGGCCTTACAGGACAAATGGATTGGACCCTTCAAGGTTATAGGCAAGCTTGGAGGTGTCAATTATTTAGTGGATTTGGGCAACCCCATGGAGGCCCGTAGGGTCTATCACACTAACCGTCTCTAGGCTTGTTTCCAGAACAGAACTCAGAGCTTTGCTCTTTTCCTCTGATCAAGAGGAGGAGGAGAGTGAGCCACTCCCCGATCTCCGGGGATAACCTTCAGATGAGACAATTGAAGGAGTCAAACACTTCAGATTTGACTCTGCAGCAACAGGAGTGCAAGGCTCTGTTAAATCAGTTTGCCTCCCGTTTTCTCTGACACCATGCTTGACCCCTTGGGGCCAGCATGATATTCTCACTGGAGACCGTCTCCCTGTCAAAAGCAGGGGCTACAGAATGTCAGATCATGTCACATTTCATATAAAGGAAGAGGTCAAAAAGATGCTTGACCTTGGGGTTACTAAGCCATATCCCAGTCCATGGGCTAGTCCAGTTGTACTAGTATCAAATGCAGGAACCAAAGAGTTGAGATTCTGCGTGGACTATAGGTCTCTTAATGCAATCACAGTGACTGATGCCCATCCTTTACCCAGGACAGATGAACTGGTGGACAAACGTGGTTCAGCCAAGTTCCCCAGTACATTTGACCTAACCTCAGGCTATTGGGAAATAGCTCTGACAGACCATGCCAAGGAGAAAGCTGCATTCTCCACCCCAGGAGGATTATGTCACTTTAAGGATATGCCTTTTGGACTTAAGAATGCACATGCTACATTTCAGAGGATGGCGAATCAAGTTTGGAATGGGTTAGAGGACTTCTGCATGGCACACTTGGATGACATTGCCGTGTTCAGCCCCACTTCGGAAGATCATCTTCACCAACTAGGATATGTTTTGCAGGTTCTGGAACAGGCCCAATCTACCATAAATGTCATGGGCGCTACTCCCGAGGGGCCAGGACTGGCCCAGCGCCCTCGGAAGCAGACCCGTCTTCCACTACTCCGGACCCAGCAGACCCCTACAGGGGCCCTTTGGACCGTGTCCTGGCGCCTTTGGCGCCAGGCTCATGAAGGGGTTCGGTCACGGCGCCATAGGCGCCGGGCTCATATTGATAAACAGTGTAATAATGCTTGGGTGGACTTACCTGAGGCAGACCATGCTGCAGATTTACCCAGAACAATCCAGTCTGGTTGAAGTCCCCACCCATCAGGGCTGGGAGGAACTATTCCCTCCATTCAGGAACTCTTTTCTTACCTGGGTGGAACCGGTGGAAGAACACACACTGGAAGCACTTCTCTGCTATTTAAACCACGCCCGATGGAAAACACGTGCTTCGCGTTATTCTGCATCTGCAGCAGCAGGACGCTCACCGAGTCGGCTCCTGCATTCCAGGTCCAGAGTCATCTTCAGCTTCCGCGCAGCAACCTGTGGATGAAGAAAGACACAGAACAATACTTACCAGATCCCGGAATCCAGTCACCGGCACAACCTGCAAAGAATAAACATAAGGTTAGAAAAGTGCAACTCGCTCGCAGCCGTGCCCACTTACCTGATCCATCCGTGATTGCAACGGAGCTAACCGCGGCCTTCTCTTCGGCAGCTTCTCTGCACCTGAAAGGCAAAGGACATAATTAAAAAGGGGTTCGGGTGAAGGCAGTTGCATTCATCTTAACTTACCAGTTTTTGCACGCGCAGAAGCGGCCGCATCAATCGCAGCATCCGGCACCTGAAAACTAGAAAAAGGACATTATTAGAGGTGCCATTAAAAGCGGCCAACGATCATTATACTTACGTGCATCGGCATGTACAGTGGCAACGGATATAAAGCCCGCAGCATCCCGGCACCTGAAAACTAGAAAAAGGACATTATTAGAGGTGCCAGTAAAAGCGGCCAACGAACATTATACTTGCGTGCATCAGCACGTGCAGCGGCAACGGAAAAGTACGCCCACAGCATCCCGAGGCCTGAAACAAAGGAAAAGTGACATTATTGAGGTGCCCATCTTTTAAAGCCTAAAGACTACAGCATATTTACAGGCATCCGCTCGTGCAGTAACAGCGGCATCGCTCTTCGGCATCCCAGCACCAGTGCCACAACTAAGGCCACAAAAAACTTGAGCCTCAACACTGAACTCATCCAGTGACGTAACTGGAATCCACGCACCCCTGCACCAGACGCAGGATGGAGAGCTCAGCATTTATACGCCTAAGGTGAGAGCTCGCCGAGACAAGTAGAAAGCTAGGCTGTGGGAGAAACTGGCGATTGGTGGGAGAAGAAATCCCATCAAACGGTGATTAACCCTTTTTCTTCCACCTGCAGAAAACTTACCCTGCAAGTCAGACATTCGATAAGAGGAAGCCCAGTCCTGAGAGTCGTCCGAGCTCTACGCTTCTCAATTGAAGAAACTATAGCAACCCAGCCGGGATCAGCGCCTCCGTGGGTGAGCGTTACAATAAAGGCCAGTAAATGTCAAATTGGTCAGAGTAAAGTGGTCTACCTTGGGCATGAGGTAGGAGGAGGTTAAATTAGGCCATTGCCTAGCAAAGTACAAGCTGTACACGACTGGGCCACCCCTACTACTCAAACCCAAGTGAGGGCCTTCCTAGGTCTCACTGGGTACTACAGGAATTTCATAGAGAACTATGGGACCACAGCTTCTCCCTTCCATGTAATCTCCTCACCCAAATTCCCCAAGAAGGTCAGGTGGAAGGAAGAGTGCAATAAGACCTTTGAAGGGCTAAAGAAAGTCCTTTGTCAAGCACCAGTCTTGAGAACTCCTGATTATAACCAATCCTTCATTGTACGGACAGATGCTTCTAATACAGGGATTGTTGCAGTTTTGAGCCAACTGAATGAGCAAGGCAGGGAACACCCTATCTGCTTCAACAGCCGAAAGCTGAAGGACCGGGGGACAAGGTGGACAACTATAGAACGTGATTGTTTTTGTTACGCTCACCTGGTCTCTGCGGAGGCGTTGGGGCATGGTTGCAGCCCTCCTGGGGGTGAGGTCGCTCAGTGATGCTGCTCAAGACTGCTCCTGCGTGGAGAATGGGGGGGTGTGAGTATGCCAGCTTGTGCGCCTGTTCCCCTTCCAGACCCCTTCTCCCAAACCATGGTTCCCGTGGTATGCGCTGTCCCTGGAAAGCTCACCTGTTGATTAGTTTTGCAAAGCACTCCGTCCTGCTGCTTCTGGCAGCGGCACTTGTATCATCTGGACTGAGTTCCTTCACTGGTCCTTTGCATGTGGTAGCCCAGTCCTGCTTTGGCTAAACCACTACACTTCAGGTAAGTGATCCTGTTTGCCTTTGTCTTTCCTTGTCTCTTTGTTGTATTGTAAAGTTGTCTTGTATTGCTGTCTGTTCCTCTTTTGATGTTTGCTCTTTTGCTTTCTTCCCTTGCAGGTGATAATGCCGGCCCTGCAGAAGCTGCAGAGCTCGAAGCGGCAGCTGGAGGGAATGAGGAACGAAGCTGCAGCCGTACAGTAGCTGGTAAGTTGTTAACTAGGGGGCACGCAGGGTTCAAATGCGGTGCGGCCCTAGGATGGATGTCCTAACCTCTTGTCTTTCTTCTTCTTCACAGGGTCCGAGTTCGTGGATTGAGTGCGGTGCTGTGGAGTCGGGATCAGTATCACTGGATGTCAAGAGAGGAGTCTGTAGATGAAGCGATGAAGCACCGGTTTCCTGGAGGTGCGTATGCAGGAGAACGCCTGGTTTCAAAGGTAAGTAAACTGGTCCAAGCAGCGGTGAGGGTCACGCTGCACGCGAGTGCCCAGTAATGCGAAGCACCGGCCTTAAGGATGGAGCAGCTTATATAGCTGAGCTTCTGCAGCCACACCCACCAGGTTCAGCCTGCCTGCCACACCCAATGAGTCGGCACATGAGGATGTTCTCTGGAATAAAGGCTTTCAGCTCCTGGAAAGTTCTTGTAAAATAAAAGCACTCCTGCACTGAAATAAAGTGTTCCTGCTCACATCTCTGAGTCTGGCGCCAAAGACGCCAGGACTGAGTCCAGCCAGGGCCCCTTTGTTTATGGGTCCCAAAGGGACATAAGTGAGTCAAGTGACCCATTGCCCCCATCACTAAATGGTGTGGTTGTTGTGTTCTGGGGCCTGTGGCCATGACAGTTTTGCCATTGTGTGGTCTCTGAAGTAGTTTAGGCCATACTTGTATGGTTCTACTTTCATTATTCAGACTGACCACCAACCCTAGAGATGGTTAATGCAGATGAAGGGGGGAAATCCAAAATTGTTGCGATGGTCAATCAGCCTCCAAGGGTTGATTTTACTAAAGAGCATAGGTCAGGGTGTAATCACCAAAATGCGGATGGTCTCTCCAGAAAGTAGAACCGACTGGAATAAGATTCATCCAGGAGTGGATTAAATCCTCCGGTCTCTTAGTCGGGAGGTGGGACGGGATGAGTGTTGGGGTGAATGTTAATTTCTGTGCTAATTCCCTACAACCTTACAGGCCCCCAGCTCTTTTGATGGGTTTAGGACTTAATTTTAACCCCGGAGTGAGACCTTTTTCTTACTCTCTCATGTGCTTACCCGAGTTGGATTTTGTTTTCACTGTTTTTGGAGTCTGACAAACTCCATAGGCATCTGCTTTTTGAATGGTGACGCACACAACACCTTCAGTGCAGTGTCACTGAGAAATCCCTTAGATTTCTCTTATAATTTAATTATCTTTTCTTGGGTGAACTACAGTTCCCAAGAACACTAAAGTGAAATTGGCTTTCCTTCCCTTTTCTCTTTGTAGGTCCAGCACACACCATCTTATGTTGAGTACAGGGGGTTACCGAGTAGCCCCTTATCCTACATTCTTATATAACGTTTTTATGTAACATTTGTATGTTACCCTCACTACGTTAAATGGCTGGTGGCAGTGGTTTACTTTTTCCTACCATTGTGCTCATCTATCGCCTCAGCTGTAGTACAACACACATGGGTGACCATTTTGCCAAAATGGCCCCGGTCGTCTTTTTTCACCATTTTCTGTTTGTGAGGTCTTTATTGGGTTTTACTCTGTGCATTGAGACAGGTATGAGCCCTTTGTTTGTCTTGCCTTTGACGGGCTTCAGCCCTGAAGCCTGCCCCTGGCTCCAGTGTATTTGGAAGGACAGGATGTGAGGGAGGGTCCCACAACTCCGCTGTCCTTTGTATCTAGGAATGCCTGAATGCAACTAGTCCTGATCGGCTGGCTGTCCTTTCAGGACAGTCACCCTGCTGTGTAATTAACAGCCTAGGCTGTGCATGAATGGGAAAAACCTGCTTAAAAGGCGAAGGCTTTGGGACCACAGGCAGAGTCGACCACAGGGAGAAACACCCGACAAACCCATGAACGAAGCTTGCTGCAACCTCCTGGACCTTTGAATTGCCCAGTGAAGCTCTGCTGGTGTGCTGACCTTTTTCACATCGACAGAGCAGCTCTGGATGAAACGACTTCTCCCCTTCGGTTAGTGGGACCAACTAACACAGAGACGAAGTCCACTAGACCACCATCCCCGACTTGCTGTGCTTCTCCGTTGCTGTGAGAGCCCAATGCCAGGGGTCGAGTTTCCATATTTGAGAGCAATGTCTGCCGCTGAACAAATCAAGCCAGAAGCTCCAGGAGACTCCCAAGGACATCCAGAAGCAGGACCTCCAGCTCCAGAGTCTCCTCACCAGAGTGCAGGACCGAGGGAGCAAAGAGTCCAACCAGTGTCCGAGATCCACATCGGTGCTGTTTGCCAAGTCTTGAAACCTCCAAGTGCTGCTGAATCAAAAAGAGCCCATAGCTGCAGATGAACTCACAAGTAGTGCTGCAGGAGCCCTCCAGAAGGCTTCCCCTCCTGTCCCCATGACTGAGGCTCAGAAATCCAGCTGGACCACTCTTCTAACCAGAGGTACTGTTTAGGCTTGGGGTACTTACCTTTTTGTCTTTAGCTATGCTCTACTCACTTGGGAATTGCATTGGCTTACCTTTTCGAGTTGATTTCAACTCCCTTTTCACAAGCCTAACAGCTTGTGGCCCTACAAGTGATTTTACTGAATTCTAACTTTGTGCAAGAAGTGCATCAGATGCAGACTGCGTTCCAAATGACTTTGGCTGTCCTGGCTCCCTAAAGGCACACTTCTAAATCCTTTGAGTTTGATATTGTTTGTCCCTCATAGGTGGTAGCTTGTTGTGTACTGGTACTGCTGGGAAAGGCTTATCTGGACTTCATTGGAGGATTTAGTTGTCCTCATATTTACTGAGAAAATATTCTAACCTTTTTGCTTCCCTTAACCTTTCCTTTCTACAACTCTGAATCTGCAAAGTATAACAGTGTGATCGATAAATGCAAATACTATCCTTGTGATTGAAGTCACCTCCAGGTGTAGGAGAAGTGTAAAGCATATTCAAAGATTATTCCCTGGCTTGTTTGATTCTGGAAAGTAATTCTAAAGTTTATTCGTATTGTTACTAACTTTCACCTTTTTAAAGTATGCTTATTTAAAACTGAAGTTAAATAAATACCTATTTATAACTGAAACCTTGAGTGCAAGTGTTACTTGGCTACTTGTATTTACGGATTTTATTTGTACAGCTCTACAGCTCACATTTACCCCTCTTGAGATAGGCCTGGCTGCTCAATCACACTACCAACTTGTGTAATGCAGACCTATACCAAAAGGTGGGTCACCTAATACCAAGCAGATCAGTGCTGTGTAGTCTCAGTGTGACTGCACCAATTCGCAAATCGTACTTAACAGGGGGTCTGCTTATTCTAGATATTCTCTCTGCAAGGAGGGGGGAGTGGAAGCGCGCCACAGTACAAAGAATTGTATAGTATTTCTTAAAGGCGTCTCTTCTGCGTTGCCTCTAAATAATCTTTCCCCTTGGTCATCCTTATCCACCGGGATCGACCACTGAATTATAGATCTCATCATACCTGCCAAAACCTATCAGTAACCTATTTTTGTAATAGTTACGTTTTAGGTTTAGGATACTACGCTCGGCTCTATTATTCTGCAATGTAACTAGTTGCTATCTGACTTCCTACATTCTTTTATAGGTCGGTCTAAAACCAGATTCTTTATATATTTTCTAGGGCATGCAAGCCAGTAAAATTTCTGTGATTCGCTTCCATAGATTTGCCAGACTTGTGGCCACTGCCAATAGATGCCTGCAAATTGACGCTTTGACTTTGTAATAAGTATTGTGTGGATGTTCAGTGCCAAAGAAAAATAGCGAATATGCATTGATAGGTCTCCCTCTACTGGCCTGTCTTTCAAAATATATTGTGGCAAGGGCACATTATGTCTCAGTGATCGGACAAAGGAAAGCCAAAAGTAAGATTCAATTAGCATATCCTCCACTTGGGGGGGAGAAAAGTCAAGCTATGCATGAAATCTATCCCAATTATACCCTGGAGACATGTTAACAAAATAGTGCAGTTCGTCACGTCTGGATTTTTTTAAAAAAAACTCCATGCATCTGACACCCAATTCCACCAACTTATTTTTGACCTCTTTAGATATTACTTTGCTTCCAGCAGGCTGACTTACGCAGTGGTCTAATGACAACGACTTCAATGAGTTAAGATCACAACAAACTATTTTATTCCCATCCACTGAATCTTCTATTTTCTGTAATAACTGAGGCAAGAAGTCAGCACTCTAGCCCACATTTGGTGCATATACAGTTGCTAGGGTTATGGGTTTGCTGGCTAGGGTGCCAAGGATAATCACTTAAATTTACTTGATTAAGGTAACTAACTTCATATGTAACAGTCCCAGCAGATGCTTGGATAATTGGAGGAAAAGTATTATGTTTATTTAATTCATTTATTCAGATATTTGTAAAGTGCACCGAACGAGAGGCATCTGGTCGCTGGTTTACGTACCCATGGTGGTTACACTGGTTGCAAACCAGAGGTGGTTACATGAGAGAAAGTTTTGCAATTGGTTACAGACATACAAAGAAAGTGTGATTAGTGATTCGAGAATAGTTACAAACATAGGAGGTATTTACAGGTGCAAGGTTGCCAGTTAGTTAAGAGGGAAGTTGCCAGCTGCTTAGGGAATTGTGTGACTTCAGTTCCTCTGGATTTCTTGGGATCTTAGCAAGTGGGACCCTTGAACAAAGACAAGGTCCACCTGGCGTTCTCACAATGAGTGGAACAATTGAACTTATTTTGGGAGTGTTTACCACCATACAAAAAGCATCAACCGAATACAGCGTACTTCATAATTAGTGATACGCTTACCACCTACTGACTGAGCTGCATGTATTAAAAGAAAAGCGCAGATCTACCACCGCAAAACCAAAACCAAGCCTCCCATCCCCCACCCCAATGAAAAATCCTGATCGAATAATTGAGGTGTCACCATGCCACCAACAGTATAGATCCTCCAGTTCCTGATGGCCAGGCAAATGTAATTTCCTCTCCTGTAACTGAGAATGAATTAAACATTAAAACTCCGTGAAACCAATATTACCTAATTATGCAAACATCCATTTGAAAGTCCAGATGGCCAATGAGCACTAGAGGATTTCAACAGAAATAATCCATGCCAATGATTGTAAATAGGTCTACCGTTCAAACAAAATCCTGTATGCCGTTGCTAGGTCATCTCTTTAATGTCCACACGGCTAAAACGTCCTTCCACCCTCAGAGTTCATGTTCATATTATATTTTTGGTTTTCAGTTACAAGCCTCCTTCAAACAGAAATAACCACCAGCAGACGGCTCCCTGGTGACACCAAGTGACCCTCTTCAAGTCTGGACAATCCTGTACCTTCAGTGTGATTGTGAATAGTTCAATACCAAACAATTCACAGCCTTGCATCCTGTAGATAAGATTTTTCACCCCATTGTACATGAAGGTAGGCCACGAGTAAAAGCTCAAGACATTTTCTCCTTTTGCAAGTGCTCTGTAACGGGCGTGTATGCCATTAACATCATGAGGGCTCATGCAGAGAGATACTTGCATTCCATGTGTCGTTCAACAGCCATGTTAGTGATTGCACAAGTCTGACCTAGATCAGCGTCTCTTCCTCACGACACGCGCTTCCCCAGACCCAGTAAGGCTCACCTTGTACCTGGTTCCATATCCATCACAGATCCACATCTCCATCAGCAAGGTTGTTGGTCTGAGCTGTTTAACTCACCTGGTTGAGCTAGCATGTTGCAAAGGAGCAACTTGTTAGTCCACCATGTTGTACACAACCCCGGGGACTGCAGATTTACTGTTACGATGAAGCCTTAAAGCCCACAATGAAGTACTCTGGAGCAGTCAGACATTGCCGACACACAATTCGCCCAAGGGCTTTAACGTCTAGGAATGCAAATTTGAGGGGGGGGGGGAGAAATAACAAAACTTGCAGTCTACCAACCATATTCAAATGTGTCACGTCTGTGATGCAGAAAAAGGAAATTCAGGGCACTGGCAGGGTGGCTCATTTAATACTCTAAGGTACAGTAATTTCTGCCTGCACAGCGCCCTTCGACGCAAGTTTATTTTATTTATAAAGCGCACCTAACCCAAGAGTATCTGGGCGCTTTTACATCATACAGGGTAACTTCGAATTTTACACAAAAACAGTATATTTTATTTATTTCCATTTATAAAGTGCACAAACTGCCCTCAGGCATCGAGGCGCTGTTACAGCATTTTCACTTGGCAGCAGGTTAACATAGTTACACTACTTAGGTACAGGTTCAGTGGTTAGGTACATACGCTGCTCTTGTTCCAAGGTTACAGGGGAGACAGCAGAGCAGGTGCGGTTTACTTGAATAGTTTGGTTTTCAGTGCCTTTCTGAAAGCCATGAGGGAAGTTTCTGTTCTGAGCTCAAGTGGAAGTGAGTTCCAGGATTTTGGTGCTAGTACCTCGAAACTGGAGCCACTGGCTTTAGTTCTATTAAAGGTAGGAATAGTGAGCTGGTGTGAGTATATGTCGCATTTAGGTCTGAGTTATTGGACTTGGTGTATTCCTTCCACTAGATAAGTGGGTGCCGATTGGGATAGGCATCTATGGGTTATTCCAAGTGTCTTGAACAGTATGTGATGTCCGATGGGGAGCCAGTGGGCGTCTTTTCTTGCCTGAGATATGTGCTCACTCTTAGGAATGCTGAGAGCTGCTCTAAGTGCATTGTGTTGAGCGATTTGTAATCCGTTGATGTTTTTGACAGATGTGCTGAGTAGGAGGACATTTCAATAGTCTAGTTTTGCACCTGTAGTTGCTCTGGCAATGTTGAGACAACTTTTGGCTGAGAGATAGGGTTTTACTGCATCGATAATTTTGGTTGAGAGTGCTACTGAGGAGGAGATATAGCTGACAAGTCTATCCATAGATAGGGTTGTGTCCAGGAAGACTCCAAGAGTTTTTACAGCAGTTGAGACTACCATGTTCTCTATTTTGAAACTGCAATAGTTCTGGTCTAGTTTTTTATATACAGTAAGGAGCGCACACATGATTGATTTACCAATACAAGTACATGATTAATGCAGAGAGTATGATAATCATTTCCGAACAATCAATAAAGGTCAGGCAAAGTGCAAGGTGGCCGTAGTCCTTTTTTCGATCCAGTGAGAAAAGCCACATTTGGTTTCTTTCCTAAATGTGCAGTGCAAAGGGGCTAATCTTAAGGTTGTGGGCATGGAAGTTGGGCTGCCATGACTGGGAAGTTATTGCCCCCTGCTTTCTTGAGTTTGAAGTTTGGTACTTTGAGGCAGTTAGCGTGAGGTGGTCTGATGGGACGTTCAGAGGTATGTTTGGTGAATTTGTCCACAAGGTATTTTGGGGCCAGGTTGGAAAGGAATTTAAAGGTCAGGTTTAGGGATTTAAATGTGATTCTGTCCTTGATGGCAAGCCATTTAGTAGAGCGCCTGGCATTGGATATATGCTGCATTTTAGCGATAGTTAATGCCGTTCTGAGGGCGTTGTTTTGTAGAGTTTGCAATTTGACAATGTTATGGTTACTAGACCCAAGGTACAGTGCATTACAATAGCTTAGATTAGCCAGAGCTGTTATTCTGTCTAATGTAACGCCGCTGTCAGTGGATAGAAATGGTTTACATGCGTTGATGAGTTTGCATGTATAGCTGGTGGCTGAGGCAGTTGCATTGACTTGTTTGTTCAAGTTCAGTGCTGAATCCAGGTAGAAATCTAGCGTTTTTGCCCCTTTATAGTCATTGATGTTTAAGCCGTCGATGTTGAATGTCTTAAATTGGTTGCTAAGTGTACTGAGTCAAGCTGTTGATACGATGAGCAAGCGTTCGGTCTTGTCATCACTGAGAGAAGGCCATGCGTGGAAATCCAAGCTTGTATAACAAGGTAGATTTTATTAATCCATGCCACATCTGTTTTGTTTTCACCTGTGATAGTAATGAGAATCTGGGTGTCATCTGCATAATTTGTGTAGGAGACATCCAGATTATCGAGGTCGAACAGAGGCTTAGTAAAATATTGTACATAGTGGGTCAGACGCAAGAGCCCTGAGCTACCCCACAGGTTACAGGTACTGGGTCAGCTGATGCGGTGGATGAGAAGACTCATGGAGCGGTTGTCTAAGAAGGATTGGATCCAGGCAGTGGCTTCCTTGGAGAAATGGGCATCTGAAGTCAGATGATTGCAGAGAACCTTGTGATCCACTAAATGAAATGCGGCGGACAGGTCTAAGAGGAGGAGGATGGCTAGTTCCCCTTTGTCCTTCAGCTCATCCATTTGGTTTTTCAGGTCAATAAATGCTGTTTCAGTTCCATGTCTCAGCCTGAAACCTGATTGTCTGTGTCCTAAAAAGTTATTGGTTTCCATTATTGGTCTGCAGCTGTCCCCTACTCTCCTCCCTTGGCTACCCTGCCCTCCTTTCCTTATCCCTCTGCCTCATCTCAAGCTCCCTCCACACCGCCGCAGGGCGTACCCCTAATTCGTACCCCTCCCCGGAAGGTTTTTAAGGCTGGCAACATTCTACATCTTGCCACTCTCAACTTGTTCTCTGCTGTCAAACACTCCTCTGACATCTGCCACCTCCTAGATGAACTTGGCCTTGATGTCCTCTGTCTTACCGAGACTTGCTTCAAGGCCAGCTCTGTCATGAGTTTTGACACTCTCCTCCCTGACGGCTACAAGATCTGCTCCGCCCCAAGATCCAACTGCCCTGCAGGGGGAGTAGCCCTGATCTTCCCAGAGTGGATTCCTGCCTCTATTATCCCCATTCAGACATACTAGTCTTTCGAATGCCTTGTCTGCAGGCTCTCTCTCGCTCTCCTGGACACTCACCGTTGCAACACTCTACCGGCCCCCTGATGAAATCACTTATTTTCTCTGAGTGGACAGACCTCTCCTCCTTCCTCCTGGCCTAAACCACTCAACTCCTCCTTCTTGGGGATCTCAACATCCATCTCGATTCTCCCTGTTCCTCATCTGTACTCTTTCGCGACCTCTGCAACTCACTCTATCCTCCCCTCCGGCCGGACTCACTGGGTTGGTCACACACTTGATATCTTGATCTCCTCTGGCCTCCCCCCCCCCTCTACTCCCTTCGCCACTCCTTTCTCCTGGAGTGATCATTGCCTCATCTCCTCCCCCCAAGCTAAGCCTTCCCCAAGATTGCCACCCACCGTCTCGGACATTCGGCCCATGAAGCGTGTCAATCGAGGCTTTCACTGCCACTTTCTCCCCTCCTCCCCCACCTCTGGCTGACTCGCACCCTGACACAGCCCTGTCCCTGTTCTACTCCATCTCTTCTACTCCTGATGTACTTGCCCCTGTCATGACGATTCGTTTGAAGTCCAAAGCCAAGTGTAATTCCTGGTATGACTCGGACCCATCTAAACTTCAGCGCAAGTTTTGGGCGGCTGAGAGGAAATGGAGGGGTTTCTTGCTCATCTTCTGATAAACTCGCCTGCCGTCTGCTCCAAAGCAATAAATACCATCTCACTGTCCGCTCCAAGAAGAGAGCCCACATTAAGGCCTGCGTCTCTGCGGCATCTAACAACTCGGCCAAACTCTTTAAAATCTGCAAGGAGCTGGTCAACCCTGCTGCAGTCTCCACCACCCCCTCTCGCCTCCTGGCTCTTTGCAATGCCCTTGCCTCTCACTTTAATTCCAAAACCAATGACATCTTGTCCACCCTCTCCTTCGCCCTCCCTCCTCTCCCTCCTGCCTTGCTGAACCATCTTCAGCCACCCCTTCCCCCTGCCCGAAGCACTCCCTTGTGCATCCACTCCTCAAGAAACCCACAGCTGGTCCCTCTTGTCCGGCTAACTACCACCCAATTTCCATTACTCCTTTTTGGGGAAGCACCTGGAAAAGCTGGCCATCTCCCAGCTTAACCTTCTCTCCGACTCTGTTGGCTCTCTCCATGACTACTAATCTGGATTCAGAGCTGCCAGAAGCACAGAAACTGCTCTCATGAACATCTGCGAAGACCTGCTCTCTAACCTTGACATTCCCTCCGTCCTCATCCTTCTTGAGCTCGCCTCCGCTTTCGACACGGTCAACCATACCATCCTGCTCAATTGTCTCTGTGACAACCTGGGTATCACTGATCAGGCTCTAGCCTGGCTGACTTCTTTCCTTTCTGATAGACCCTCCCAGTTAACACTTGGGTCCTTCCGTTCCGCTATCTCCCTCTATACCTGTGGTGTTCCCCAGGGGTCTAACCTCTCGCCCTGGCATTTCAACCAATACCTGGCAACTCTCGCCTACTGCATTTCCATTTTCTGCTCAAACTTCCAGTGCTATGCTGATGACACCCAACTCATTTTCAGGTTTCCTTCAGCCACCTCCTTACCTTCCCTCATCTCGGATTGCCTAACTGCCATTCAAAACTGATGTGCAGTTAACATCCTTTGTCTAAATGACAACAAAACAGAGATCCTTCTCATTGGGACACCTTCACCATTCTTTCCCCTCACTCTCTGGCCGGCCTCCCTTGGCCCTCCTCCGACCCCTACCTGCGAGGCTAAGAACCTCAGGGTCATCTGTGACTCCACACTTTACTTCTCCGTACACATCTGACGTCTCTGAAAAGTTAAACGTCTTACTGCACCTCCTTAGAGGTACTCTTGCCTTTCCTTCCCCAGAAGCTCACTGTCTCCCAAGCTCTCGTTCTCTCCAGGTTGGACTATTTTAACAGCCTCTTTCTATATCTACCTGCCTCCACTCTTCGCCCTTTACAACTAATCCAGAACAGGACTGCGAGGCTTGTCCTCGGCCAAAAGCCCTGGGATAATATCTCTCCAGCTCTGAAATCCCTTAATTGGCTCCCAGTGGATGCAAGGATTACATTTAAAACCCTCTGCATTGTACACAAGGCTTTCTGGGGCCTGGGTCTGAAATACCTTCAACTATCCCTCCGTAAATACCTCCCTTCTCGAGCCCTTCGCTCCTCTACTTCCAATTCCCTCAGGGTTGGTTGTTTTTCAAAGAAACGAGCTGGGGGCAGATCTCGGTCTTCAGCTGGGGCCTCCCTTTGGAACAGCTTCCCAACCACCCTGAAACTTTAGGAGAACCACCTCCAGTCTTAGAAGCACCTCAATGCCTTCCTCGTCGCTTCTGCTTATGCCCCTCTTCTCCCCTGCTGATCTGTTTCACTCTCTCGGCACTGTGCACCTGGCCCTCCTCTGTCCTTCGGGTCCAGGTACCTGCTCACCCTGCCTCCCTCCATCACTGCCTCTGGGCCACCCCTGGCACTAGGATCTGTACCCATACAGTCCCCCACTCTTCTGCACTTACCAGATCTACCCTGACTAATCATGAACTTGTCTGGCTGCACTACCATTTCCACTGCATTTATTTATTCCACTTATTATTTATTCTGTTCTCTCCTCTGTTCCGCACTTTCCACTTCTCCCCTTCCACGCACCTTCCCCTCCATTTCCATGCACTTGCGTGCTCTCAATGTGACTGGGCCTAGTAAGATCGTATTTTTGTTCTCCGCTGTTCCCCTCGCTTTGCTTGGTCACGCTCTGAAACACTTGTGTATGAGCGCAATATAAATAAAATATCAGATAGGACTGAATCTGGAGATACGCTGCCCCGTCTAATATTTTTTGTAAAAAATGGACCGTTGTAATCGGTCTGTAGTTTGTGGAAATGCTAGGGTCTAGGTTCGGTTTCTTTGAGAGGGCGAACCCAAGCCTCTTTCAGATTAGTGGGAACTGTGCTCTTGTTGAAAGAGGAGTTGATTAGCCTGGTAATGAAATGTGCTAGGTCCCCAGCTTCCTCCGATTGTGGCCGCTGGACAGGAATCCCCTAGGCACCTGGATGGTTCGAGTAAGGATATGTTTTCCAATTCTGGGATAGTGACAGGGGCAAAATGGAATTGATTTTGTTGATTAGGAGAGTTTAAGGCTTCTTGAACCTTTGGGTCTTTAGGTGGGGTAGCTTTTTTGGTTGTGTTATTTTCTTGTAACAGATTTTGTTACACAAAGCATCTTGGATGTTAGTACACCAAGTTTTATTTTTAAATCAGGTATCAGTAGGGGTAGCAGGAGATTCCAATTCTCTTAGGATAGTAGAGTTCCCTTGTGCTAGAGTTAGCTTTGGAAATTCTTTCATTGAAGGTTTGTTTGGAGGATTTCTGATTCATATCTAGTTGATATTCTAGTAAGCGTTTCCTTATTCTGAGCTATTGGGTTATTTTTCCAGTGTGTTTCTGCCTGCCTTTTTTCATTCCGTGTGGCTTTAAGACTGGGAGTAAACCAAGAGTTGCAATGGGCTTGTGGTTTCCCTTTACATAGCTTTAGAGGGGCTATTTTGTCAACGGCCTGGTTGAGTGTAGAGTTGTAGAGCTCAACTAGCGCTACTGGGTCTGTGCTAAGATCTGAAGTGTTGGTAATAGGGCGGAGAAATGGTAGTAAGTTGTTTACAGTTATATTACGTTTATTTCTAGTTAGGGCAGAAGGGCCATTTGAGTGCTATAGTTCATTTGAGGATGACCTTGAATAGTAAAAGGAGATAAGATGGTGATCCGTCCATGCATATGGTTCGATGGAGGTTATAGCAGTTGTGCAATTAAGGTCAGCCAACCAATCTATTGTGCGACCTTTACAATGGATAGGCATATTAATCCTAAGGGTAAAACCTGCCTCCGAAATTGGGGTTAGCCAAGGTAGTAGCAATTTAATCATTAGGATCATTCAGACCCAGGTTGAAATCTCCAAGTATTATGATTTGCGAACAAGGTTTCGTATTGGTGGTAAGTAAGGCAGTGATGTCTTCGTCAAACGTGGAGATGGGACTAGGTGGCCAATAGACTAGGTGCATAGTAATAGTACGCGAAGCAGTTAATGGGAGTTTTACTGGTAAGAGTTCACCAGATGAGAACAGTGGATGATCCTTAAGCCCAGATTAGTTTTGGCGACAAAGGCAATGCCTCCTTCTCTAGAGGTTTCTCCATCTAGTCTGAGGATAGAGTAGTTCTCGGGAATCGCTAAAGATAAGGTGTGTCCTGCTGCTGGGTGAAGCCAGGTCTTGGTTATGGCTAGAAAGTCTAACTGGTTGGCAGTGCTAAGGTTAGCGATGTCAGTAGCATGGGCAACCATCGATCTGGCACTGATAAGTGCCCCCTCAATCATAGACAATTTCTTAGTTTGTAGGTCAGGATGAGTAGGTTGTGGTTTGGGTGCAGGATGGATGATAGTGTCTAGGTTAAGTTTGGCGTTGTCAATGGTCTTCGATTTAAGTTTGACTTGAGAGGTTGTTTTAAGGGATGTTTGTACTTTCAGTAAATTACTTTCAGAGTCGGTCGGTAGGGGTGAATATTTGAACCTGGATCCCGACCTCTGATTTCTAATACTGGCACAGCAAGGTTGATTAGGCTTCGGTCTGTTAGCAAAACAATGAATCCACTCGGAGGGGGTCATAGACCAAATTGGTGTAGTGTAATTTTGTACAGCTGATGTGGGTTTCTCCAGAATAGGAAACAATGGAGGTAAGAAATCCATATGTCTGATCTGATCAGAGTGAGGAAAAGGTCGAGATCTGGTAAGAATGAGTGTGGCCATTCTGGCGTCGCTATGTTGTCGGCCGTGAGCTACAATGGTAAAGTCATGGAGTTAGTAGAACGTTTCTTTCGTGGGTGCAAGCTAAAGGCACAGGCTGCGAGAGTTATGGCTGAGAACCATAAGGCTTTCGGGTACATGATTTTAGTGTAATGGGAACAACTCATGCGTGGTAGTCAGAAAAGGTCAGGGTCCAACCCTAGTTAACATTCAGTACTACATTCATCAAGGCTACAGTGCAAGGCTAGGGCTAGCATTGCGAAGTGGCACTTGGCAAGGCAGTGAGCATGACATATATTACACAACTCCAGCCAAACATATGGACTATTTCAGGTGAAGGACTTTGCAGGGAAAAAGTATTAATTCAAATGCATTTTTGATGGTATGTGTTCCTCTCGGCACATCAGGGATTGGCATCTGTCCGCTGTAGGAAAGTCATTAAAGACGAAACCATGTTCAGAATGAAACGCATGCTATCTGTGCAAACCTACATGACCTGTCCTCCGTCTACAGGTTACTGTTCGAGACTGGAGGAAAGAGTGGTGTAAGGAGTAAAAAGGCATTGTACAAGCTCTGCTACTGTCTGAAGAAAGGGCACGCGGATGCAGAAGATGCTCCAATAACGGCTGATAACTAGTAGGTGTGTTCCACCACTTTGGGGGCAGAACACATTTGGGTGCGGCAAACATTTCTCAGAATTTCTTCAGTCCTCCCATGTGAAAACTCACCATATCCCCCCTGGGTATGGTGGATACCCCAATGCATTGGGGCCACACAAATATTAATCACATGATCCTGGCATACTTAAAACATTTTAATTTAAAATGAGCCGGTATTCACGTAGATCAGGATGACTCAAGAAGGCAAGCACAAGACCCACAAAGTGACCCAAAAACACAATGTTGCAAGAAACAAAATGATTGGCAAATGTGATTTTTTTAAAAAAAATGTTTTATTTCACAACTTTCTTCTCTGGTATATATTAAGTTATTTTCACAACCATTACATCTAATAATAAATCCAGAAAGAACACAAACTTCATATAAAATGTTAGATTTGCAAAAGGTTAAGGCACTTGCAAATGGATGAACATGAAGCCTGTGAGGAATGATAGGACCCGCCCAATGGACCTGGACAGACGATGACAAAACGGGCCCACAAGAGTTGGTCTGACACGCCAGCTCTAAAAATACTATCCGCTAGGACAAAAGACGACTGCTGGAGCAGTTAAAAGACAATCTACGTGCACTGCACCTAAACTTTGTACAGCAGATACGACTGTTCCATGAGAAAATGTGCAGCTTATAAGCAGCGTGAGGCAGGAAATAATGCACGTTCTGCTTCAGATGGCAAGACGCCCGGGATCAGATTTGCAAAACTCAATTAAGGTAACCACGCAAAGTGATTTATCAGTAGAGGTGAATGTATACATGTCACTAGTTAGCTCCGGACAGTTAGAACATGATGGTTAATGCTACCCAAATAGAACACAATACTACTATTAAAAAATATATATTTATATATAACTTGTCACTCCCATATCTTGCTTTTAAACGCTCGCAGTGCAATTTAGCCGTATTTAATGTTAGGCTGATTTCTGCTGTGTCAAAACCAGGGTGGGAAGGGGTCATGTATATTTTCAGTTAAGAAATCGGGCAAAGAGTCTAGCAGCCTGTACTTTAAACCCAAATATGCAACCACAGCAGTATTCTGTTCTTTTAAAAAGGACATTTTAAGAAAGTGACTGGCTCCACAGCAAACCTGGCTACTTGGCAGACAAAAATGGTCAAGAGCTAAAATGGAACGGGTCCCAAAGTCCAAAGATGACAAATCCCATTCTAGCAGTGAAAAGTGAGGACAGCCCTACGCACGCTTGATAGCATCCATTACTGTTCCAATAGGAATGCATCATGGAGCACTGAGGCCCCTGCTGCAGAAAAAGTCAACCCTTACGAAAGTAGGGAAAACTAGACGTCAGCGCACGGAATGGATGCAGTTGTAGAATGTTTGCAAATTGGCGAACACTTCTGTGCAAGATTTACCCCTAAACATGACGTAAAGGAGCCAGGACTTATGCTCATTTAAAAGATTTAAGGAACAATACGTCTTTCAGATTCAAAATGGTACAACTCGCAAGTGTAACTAACATGATTTCTATTACATGCTGAATGTCGCCCCCCACTCCCTCCCGCCCCCACCTAAGCAAATATATTGGAGACAAAATCCAGAAAGCGCTTGCCGTACTGGTCAGGGTGCACTGTGGAAATCTCAGCTCCAGCCTAGAGAAACAAAATACATTACGTCAGACATGTGTACAAAAGAACTGACTTGCATGAACATGGTTTAAGGTCATCGGCAAAGCCCTACACATTTGCATTAGAGCAATGTAAATGTAGATCTGGGCACACTCAGCTAGTGATCATGCGCCAGATACAGAAGTATACTACACACCAAAGAACCCAACACCACACCTAACAGAATGACCTAATTCAGGATGTCGTGCTTTAATATTTTATAAAACCAAAAATATTTGCGTGTCACTAACTCAGAAAGTTTATAAGCTTAGGCCGATACATATTAGACCCACCATATTGCTGCAACCAGTAATCCAAGCAAATACACCAGTTTTAGACCAAATGAATCCTTTCAGCGCTATTCTGATTGGTGGAAGCTTGCGAGGGATTTGCAAGTCAAGCATGCCTCGAGTTACCGGAACCAACCATACATCTGCATGAATGACTAGTGCAGCATTAACAGATTAAGCCAAGAGAATAACAAATTACTTACCTTCAGTAAGGTTCTTTCTGATGGATAAGATGACTCTTCTCAACATAGTCCTTATCTTATGAAATGCTCCCCCAACAGTGTGCTTTGGAATATTTTCCATAGCCACTAGGTGACGCTGTATGGCGCCAAGGCTGGCTTCAGGCAAAACCAAAAGGTGATGACTGGAATGTTTTGAATTAATCATAACCACTGGCACAGCTGAGGGCAACCCTCCAGACCATCGTTTTTCTGCCTGCCAAGAAGGGGAAAGACCATCGGGCTTGGTCCCTCCCCAAAAGGGGTAGTCCACCCCGAAGTGCTTGGTCACATGCCTTCTCTAATAGACCACAAGCACCCCCAGACATGTTTCGGCCTTGTTGGGCCTCATCAGGGAGGAGTAGGTTGGGTCTATAGGCCCAGCAGTCTTGGGACCCACGTCTGGGCATATCCATCCCACTTGTCATAACTCCTTGGCCCTGTGTTTTACATATGCTTAAAACATTCCTTTTCCTCAGTTACACCTTTTGACCTTGGCATTAGTAATGGCAGAATTGTTAAATGTAAGTCATTCTTAAAAAACTACAAAAATTAGAAAACTGAATGTAATGGGGTGGGCGGCAGGAGGCAGTTAGGAACCTGTGTAAGGAATCAATGTGTCCATCAGTAAGAATATTACCAAAGATCTGAGATTTGCTCTTCAAATGGACACATTCTTCATCTTAGGAATGTCTTTATTTACACGCTACAAGCTGCGCCTCCTCAGAGGTATTCTTTTTTTCCTCTCCTCCCCCAGAAGCTCACCGTCTCCAGAGCTATGGTTCACTCTAGGCTGGACTACTGCAACAGCCTCTTTCTAAATCTGCTTGCCTCTACTCTCCGCCCTCTGCAACTCAACCAAATCAGGACTGCAAGACTTGTCCTTGACCTCAAGCCCAGGGATCGTATCTCTCCAGGACTGAAATCTCTGCACTGGCCCCCAGTGGCTGCAAGGATTAAGTTCAAAACCCTCTGCATTGTCCACAAAGCCATCTGGGGTCTGGGGCCCCAATACCTTCAACTCTCTCTTCCTAAAGATCTCCCCTTTCGAGCTCTTCAGTCATCTGCCTCCAACTCCTTCAGGGTCAGTTGCTTCTCCAAGCAACGAGTGGGTGGTAGATCTTTCTTCGGCTGGGCCTCCCTTTGGAACAGCCTCCTTGCCTCTCTGAAAATTTAGGAGAACCATCTCCGGTTCCGGAAGCCCCTCAAGACCTTGCTCTTTGCTTCTGCTTTCTCTCCTCCTCTCACCTGCTGAGCTCCTGGCTGAACCCGTAACTGACTGGTCACCTAGCTACCTTCTGTTCTCAGGCCCAGGTCCACTTGCACACCTGCACTGCCCCCCCTGGCAGCCCCTTGCACTCTGGGGCTGTCTTCTGTATCCCTACAGCCTTCACCATCACTTGACACCGGATGTCTGCATGCACCTTTGCACCTGCCACCAGCTGGCTGCACTTATTTATTGTTTTTACTACTGTTATCCTATGAACTGCACTCCCCCCCTCACACTTTTCCCCTCCGCCGCACTTGTGATCTCAATGTCACCTGGCCTAGTAAGATCATGCTCCGTCTTCCCTCTGATCCCTTCTCCTGCCTTGTCACACCTTGAAACACTTGTCTATAGGCGCGTTATAAATGCCATATCATATTTGCATTTGGTTAAAATAAACCTTTACAAAAACACAAGAGTGCTAGTTCAAAGATTAAAAACAATTTCACAATCCAAACTATCAGAGGTAAATTCACGATTCATATTTACATTTAAATCCTTAAAACTGGTCAAGTATTAAATTCATTCTGTTTCAGCCAATCTTGAATCACATTAAGAAAAAAATGTTTTCGCAAATAAATTCACAGTTCTTTGCATTCACATTTAGATCCTTAAAACTGTCTATCTAAAAAGGTAGTAAATCCATTCTATTTCAGCTTAGCATGAATCACATTATTCATAAAAAAAGATTTGTTTGCTAGTATAATATCAATTTTAACACTTAGGTCTTAAACGTTAACAAGAGAAATACTTCTTTTCCAAGTTCACTTTTCAAGTGTTTCCCAATCTAAACACTATTCACAAAAGCAGAAGAAACCAAACATATTCATGTTACATATTATTGCATGAGCCCGGTAGGCCAGAGATTGTGAACAATAAGACGTTGCGATGTGTTCTACACAATCAGTCATATATGTAATATCAACAATCAATTTAAGATCACCCAGCTCTTGTTGTACTTTCCCAATTCTATGCCTAAGAGGGTCAATGCAGTCCTTTTATTCCGGCCATAAGGGCAAGTTTAGGTCAGTCCCCAGTATGGTTTACTCCTTTTACTTGACCACCTTGACTGAGTCCACTAGTGTCGGTTAGAAATCGTACCACCACAATTTTCAAAGCCACTACGGACCCAAACAGCATATCCCACCAGAGTATATTGAGGTCGACTCTGTCCAGGTTAGTTACAAATCTTTGAAAACGAATTATGCATTTAGAAGATATTCATAATTCAACAACAAGTGTCTCAATGTGCCTTTCTCATTCTCACTTCGACATAATCTACATACTAGAACGTTGTCACTCGAGCCACCTCTTATTTCAAGTATCTCACCAGTTAAGAGCAAGTTAAATCTAAGCCTCATGTACCCATACCACACATTCCTGTCTGGGAACGTGAGCAGGTAGGATTCAGGAAGTCCTAAAGTTTTATAGTGTGATATTAGTTGATGATACAGTTTAGATTTCCCCACCATTTCCATTGTTTCAGCCCAGTCTGCGTTCTGTAAAATAATTTTTACCCGTAGAGGGTTGGTGATAAGCGCATGTTCCATTAATCCGAGTAGAGCTATCTTTAACATACAGGAAGCCTGTAAGCTTAGAAGTACAGAAGCCTTTCAGTAACCATTTATAAGGCCAAGTCCTAATAGGTCATAAAGAGTGGTGTCTTTGTTCAGATGTAGCTTCCTAAACAGACAAGCCACTCCACGATGGCAGGCAATGATTGCAAGCCCAATTCGTACCTTATTGCAGCGATGGGTACAGATTTGGGTAAGCAATACAAAATGCTTTTCCACATTAGCGACTCCATTGTATGTAGCTCTGATTTAATCCAAACCGGGAATAGCTATAGGTTATAAACAATTTTAGGGACCACCTTTAGATTGTAGAAACGTAGTAAGGGCATAAGAAAACATTTCCCAAACATTTTGTCAATTTTCCGCATCAGCCAATTGACCCGGTGCCCTATCTGTTAGGTATTGTCTTTAATGGAGCTTAAATTGTTGTTGAATATTGGAAACCCCAAATATCTCATCATGGCTCTCAAAGCAAGTTTTCGTTGGTCTGTGAACCATGTATACCCGATCAGCGTCTTGAGATTACTCAACCTCATAACTATTTTTTTAGTTGTTTAAGCCATTTAGGGTAATGTATTCAAGAAATGTTACCATCAAGTGCTGGAGGCCCGAGGGGTGTAACTGATGAGTAAAAAAAGTCGCTGGCGTACACACACCACACCATTTTAGTTCCTTCAGCTTTTGGGGGTACAACAGAGGCTTTATCCAAGCATTTCCCTGCATCGCAAACATAATGGTTAAAGAGGGGGGGTTGCAAAAATGCATCCCTGTCTTAACCCATTAGAAATTCGTATTGGGCAGGATAGTTTGCCTTCAGTGTTTAGGCGAATATAGATAAGTCTTCGTGGAGATAGATAAGAATAGACAGGATTTCCCCGGGTATCCCCAGTTTGTTCAGTTTCGACCACATTCGGGCCCTGTCGACTAAGCCGAAGGCCACAGACAGGTCCATAGCTGCAATATATATTGGTGTTGCACCTCCCTTCCATGCCTTCTTCTCCAAAAGAGATCAATAGGCCTCCTGCTTCCGTCCAAACTCCTTTACGAACACCATATTGCTGTATTGGTAGAATTGAGTTATTGGACAACCACTCTAATCTCTGCAGGACCAGGCCAGCAAAGATTTGCGAGTCTGTGTACAATTTGGCAAGAGGTTGGTAATGGTGAGGATCTTTCCTGTGCCCCTGCTTAAATATAGGGATTACATATGTAAAATGCCAGGAGACCGGAATGCATTTTGACTGAATTATGCTGTCAAATAGAATCGATAGAGCCTTCGCCAAGAGTTCTGTGTTCCCTTTAAATAAAGGTGTTGGAGAGACGATTTGGCCCCGCTGCCCTGGATGAGCCCAATTACTGAATTTGGAGCTGAATATCCTGAACAGAAAAAGCAAAATTCCACGGAAGTGGTTTAATAGGGGTCCAATTAGGGTTACTATTTGCACCTGAATATACAGTTCCGAAATGACCTACCCAAACTTCCTCCTGTATTGGTGTTGATTGGGCGGTTATTTGTGTTGTCTCCATGCTGTTAACTAGGAGCCAGAACTGCCTGGCCAATCCATCTTTTAACCCTACCAACATGGATTCACTGTCCATCTGTAGCAAGGAGGCTCTATGGTCTTTAAGACAATTCTTTGACTTCTGTTTAATTCTTCTCACCCCCTCCTTTTTTTCCTCCATATTAAGGCCCGAGTTCCACACATGCCGTACCTCTCTTTTTCACCAGTTTGTTTTGTTTGACAAGGTTATCATACTGGTGTTTGTGCTTGACTTTTCTTGGATGTTTAGGGACCTTAATTGAATCACCAATTAGTTTATCAATAAACAGAGGAAAATTATCATGAGTGAAAAGTATTCTCTTTTTGTCAATGGCGATTACAGCGTAGTCCTCTATGAAATGAGCATTTAATTTTGACACATTGCTTGTATGCCATACTATTCTGGATTTTGAGAGATTGGTAATTCAATTTGGAGTATATTGCGAGTTGGAGTTTTGATCTATTTAAAAAATCCAGCGTAGTTCAAGCATTCAGTGGTCAGTGCCTTTAAAAAAAAAAAAAAAAAAGATAAACTGGGAACTCCCTTCCAATAAAAAGAGCGACAAATATATAATCAATCAACGATGACTTTGCCCCATCCGTCCAGGTAATGGGGTCAGTAGAAACCACTAACAGTCCAAATGCTGAATGTAAGCCCCAATTGGTAAAAAGTGTACTCCAGAGATGACCCTTTAATATTTTTCGCCCACTACCCGCCGGCCCTCCTATAATGTTATTCTTTGAACCCTCTGTTATTAATGAAAGAAGACCCATATCTTTTACTTTTAAAGGTTCGTACTGGATTTCCGAATTTAGGTCACCCATTATGGCAATCTGTAATCCAGTATGAGCAATCATCTTGTCTGTAATGATTACGTTGATTTCATCAATTGTGGCCTGTAGGTTCTGCTCGGGGAGAGGGGGGTGGCCAGTAGATGTTTATAATGAGGATATTTATAGTAACTCCACCTGGCTTTAGCTCTAGTATTATTGCTAGGGCATTATGCGATATGTAGATACGTCTTCATATCAGGTCCGTTTTTATTAGCAATAGGAAACCCGCCTGAGGGCCGTCCTCTCTGAACCTTCATAGCTATTTTACTGCAAACACCAAAGCCATCCAAGATAAAAGGATTGGTCATCCAGGTGTCCTGAATGCAGATTTTAAATTTAGTGAGCCTCTCACACAATTCTTTATAGTTACTTAAGTGGGCATGCCATCTCGAATTCCATTAAAGCAGGGATACTTGCTTATTTTGGTTAAAGATCCGACAGTTTTTTAGTTTAAGTATGGAGTCACTTAGCGATAATGCCAACCATCTCAAGCTTGGATCCTCCATGGTCCCAGCTTGATTCCTGTCACTCATTGCATTGCCAACCCCTTCTTGAGGAGCCTGCGTTCTACCAATAGCCTGAGAGCTGTTCTGCGGATTAGGAATATGTCGTAGCCTAATTTGTTAAATTGGTTTTGCTGCCTAATTATAGAGACAAAAACAGTTTGCAAGTGAAACAAGTCTGAAGTGGTCATTTCTCAGGGTGTATAAAATGTACCAGTTTAATATCTGCAGTAGACAAAGTTTTTAACTGAGGGATTTCATTCAATAGTGAGAGAACCCTTCAAATATTTAATGATTCCGGACCCCCAAATTCAAACATAGTACATCATTATGCTGGGATCATCAGGATAGCAGAGTGTCCTCCATTGTACCCAGTTTAATTCACTTTCGAAAACAGATTTCGGTCCCTTCAACTCTTCTCTAGTAACCTCCCCCCTTGTTATTTAGGGCAAAGGTAGTACTCAGTCTTTATTTAATCCGTCTTTCTGGGTTTACTGTGAGATCCAGTATTAGTCAGATGTATTGTACCTGGGATCCCAATCCCCTGTTCTCCCTTTGTCCTCTTAATATGTCCTATAGGGGAAACCCCATATCTACTGGGGGCTTAGAGAGAATCGAGTGGGCACTCCGTATTTGTTCCAAAGTTGATCTAATCAAAGTTTCCAGTCGATGAATGCTAAACTGCCACGCTTCCCCTCCACTCGGTGAGGCTTTCTCATTAATCACAATCAAAGACATAATTTCTCATTATAAAGGAGGAAGACTTGTCCCCTACCGTCTGTGACTACAGGCTCCCTCCAACCCAGAGTCTTGTGATGGTGGTCTTTGTTACTTTGTCCCTGAGCCCAAACTTGCTTTGGGGTGTGCATATCATTGGGGATTTCAGGGAGTTCCCGACTCGAGAGGGGTGCCACAATTCTATCCGAGTGTCGACCCACTCTAAGAGCAGAGCTGCCCTCGGTCTTATTCACGAGTTCTCCCTCCTCAATTATTTCTAATTGTTCGTCTCTGCACAGGAGAGGAGATCTGTTCCTTCCCTTCCCCCTCTCTACTGGTTTGGAGAATAAGTGGTAAACCCCTCCCCCCCCAGCCCCCTTTCCAGGATAATGTTTCCCATGTTCTATATCAATTTGGGCCTGCTGGATCCGGCCCCCTTTCTTTTTGCCTTTCTGTTTCATCTCATCCATGAGGGTGTTACTAGATGGTGCCCCACTATTTCGATTACAGAGTATGCCCTCTTCCATGGAGACATCTAGACCCAAACTTGTGTCACAGTTTATAGTACCTTCCTTTATGAAGTTCCTCCATGTATTTCTCAATAGCTTGTTTGTTACCTTCTTCAGGACATATTTTGAACGCTTGCCCTTTTTTACAATTTACTGGGGAGGATGACGTCCTCAATCCGATTCGGAGCATACGTGATATGAAAATGCTCTCACAGCTGTCCAAGACCGCAGTCTCAGTTTCGGCGGATCTATGGCTTTATACCCCTCATTGGGCTTACTTCCTTGCTCTTCTCCTGCCTGCTGCGAGTTCTCTGTGTTCACTGCCTTACATTCATTATCAGAACTTTGAATTTCGATCCCAGCAACAAACATTTGTCAAAACCGGAATAATGTCCCGTAATAGATTATGCATTTTCAATTCACTTAAAATGGCAGAGTCTTGCCATTGTATCTCCCTGCCCACCTCCAGAACCCCCTCCCCACCAGGCTGCTGCCCCGAAGTGAGGGATTTGTCCCAATCCTCCCCCATCCCTGTGGGTGTTTGGACAGGGCAAGGAGAGATCTCTCAAGGCAGAAACACCAAAGGGGTGTCAGGTGGAGAAACCTCCGGCACCCTTCCCATCAACCTGCACTGAGTCTGCCTCCAAAGGACTTTGCCCTCCTCCCCTGCTAGTCCCTCCCGTGACACACCAGACTCGATCAATAATGGAGACAAGGGGAGAGAAAGCGCCATCCTCCTGGTGTTCTTGACCAGAGTAAAGATGAGGGGCGAAGATAGTATGTCTTCATACATCTGCGCCCCCCATCAAGGTTTCCTTCCTGGTTCTCGGGCCCGCCCTCACATTTGCATCGCAATATAATCACCTGGGTAAGTTACTTCGAACTCCACCACTGAGCCGGATAGCCCCAAACTCGATAAGTGTCTAACTCCCACTCGCTCGCGAGCCAGTCAAGCAGGTACTCACGTGGCACTCCTGGTGGCGCATGTGCGGTGGCGCATATGCAGTGGCACGAGACCTCCTGGTTTTATGCGATTGCCTGATGGTTTGGGGGGCATGGCCAATCAAGATAACTAGGAATAGGGCAATTATTATTCGAACAGATAAAGGCTTGTTCCTGCAGCAGTCCTGGCTGGCGAACAGGCAATAACGTGGCGCTCCTGGTAGCACGCGCAGTGCTATGCGACCTAGTTTTATCTGATTGCCTGACAGTTAGGGGGCGTGGCCAATCAAGAGAACTAGGAATAGGGCAATCATTTTAATGTAGGGCCTTGTTTAAAATGTTCTCAGGAACTGGAAGCAGCAATAGCTCAACAGCATGCCAGGTATGTGCAGAGAATAGCACAAATCTCAGCTTGTGAGAGACCAGCAAGCCAGAGTATGGTAAATCCAGGCATTTTCTCTAGCTCAGCTCGCTTAGCTCAGGGGCTCTGCTACTGCAGACGCAAAGACAGAGGCATCAAACGGCTCATTCTGTACGAAAAGCCATGCCACAGAGACTACCGAGGTGGGAGAAGGATTACAATGCAATTACAACAGGACATTCTTAAGGACCAACCTACCCACCCTAGCACTGTTACCAGATAGAAACCCCAGATGTGCTTGCTTGGTGTGCAGAGATGCTCAAGTAGCTGCCTGAAAAATTTCCATACGGACTCCTTTCAGCAAATCAGAAGTAACGCTTGGCCACTAAGAAGGGAACCTTGAGAAATAAAAGAAAAGTAAATTGGTTCAAAAGGAGCTGCCATCAGTAATTCAAGAACTATGTTAAAGTCCACATAGGTGGTGGGAGAGCACCAATTGTCTTAAAGGTAAGCATTAAGGGCTGTGAGGAATTTTTCTGGACCAAGAGTAGGGCAAAGCAAGAGCCTCAATCAGGTGTTCCCTTTAAAATGGAAAGGGATGCCAAACCCTTCGCTGTACATTCAAATAAAATGTAGTTGGGGGAAAAACTCAAGAACTGTGCCTTTGGAGCATAATGGTTGAGCTATCTTGGTACTAACGTGTGCCAACAAAAAGAGGAGATGGAAATGTGTGGACTGGCGTCCTGCAGAGAGCAACGCACCAAGAACCTCCCATGAGAGACCACAAACCTTGCCAGACATTAAGAATCAGAGTACTGGCACTGGGGTGATGAACTATGCTGCAATCATGCATTAGGCAATCCTCCCTCCATGGGATCCTGCACGTAGAGCATATCAGCAGGTCCAGTATAACTGGGCACCAAGCCTAGCCATTCTGGAACGAACAAAATGTCATGGTGCCCAGCTCCGCTTCAACTTCCTCTGTTCTAGGGGAATCGGAGGAAAAGCGTATACCAGGGAATGACATGCGTATTGCACAGAAAGTCCTCCAGCACCCACAGGGAACTAACTGAAGAAGGTTTTGCACTTCGTGTTCGAGGGGGAAGCAAGCAGGCTGTTCACCATCTCACTCTTTCAGCACTCACTTCTAAGATACTGCGCTGACTAGAGCATTGGCTTGCATGTTCAGACTGCCAGCAACATGCAAACCTGGCACATTCAACTCATTCTTGATCACTCAAAACCACTGAAGCATGATCTCTGTGCAGAGCTTGCACAACCCCAGACTACCTAGCTTGTTGATGTAGTCAATCACCGGTGGTGTGGTCTGTGAGGAACTTGACATCCAAACCTTTGATAAGAAAAAAAGCAATACCAGATGAACTGGTGCGAGTACCAGCAAGTTGAAGAACTTTCCATAACGTGTTTGTCCTGCAGATGCAATCTCTAGATTGGATGTGACTGACCACAGTAAAAGACTGTCATGGTTGCCTGAATGGTGTCCGCTGTAAGGAGATAGGTTATGGATATCCAAAGTAGTTCCTTGCAGCCCTGCAAGGATAATGTACTTCATGTCCACGTTGAACACGGATCCTGTAGCAACCACATGCACAGTCTTGCTTCCGGGACTATGAAGATGCATGGTGCCATTATCACTAGTATCCTCAAGAAAACCCCAGCCAAGTGTCCCAAATTCAGACGAAAGAATTCCACTAAGGCCTGGATACTTGTCATTCTGAGGAAGGAAACATGCCTCGCTCTGCTATCCCAGACTGCCAGCATACAAGTACAGTACATTTGTGAAGTAGGCAATATAGATAGCAGCTAGTACAATATCTAAAATCAACACTTAAAAAAACATTCATAGAAAATATAGGATTGCTTGAAGTCCGGAAGACATATAAAAACATTAGATCATACAAATTTCATTATAGAAACCTAAAAGTCTAAAACCAGTCACACAAAAAGTGAATGCATAATAGTAGGGCATTGTGACCCAATAAAGGTCAAGACCCCATAAAACAGCTACATAATCATGAAGAACACCCAACATTCATCTTAACTTGTTTGAATCTCGTCTCTACTCCACCACACCATGCCCAAATAATTGGAAATGTCGAAAACATCTAATGAACAACATTTAGCAAAGCTCTCCAGCTGCATTAAGTGAGCAGATACCTCCATTAACCAGCCATGATTTCAAGTTTCTCCTTGTGCCATCAGCAAACATCGGACACAAGAACAAAAAATGTTGTACCGTTTCCACAATTACAGGGCAAAATGGCCAGGACAAGGAGTTATGTTCCAGTGAACTTTAAATGATGAGATGGGTAAGGTGCCTGAGCACATTTTCACAGAGAACTATCTCTGGATTGGATTGTCAACTAAACAAAGTTATTTCTCCAAATAATATACCCGTTTAATCGAATGATCATTCTAGCCAGTAGATATAGGCGTAGTGGTTAACGTAAACTCCCATTGAATAATCCTTCTGCACATCAATCACTCACTGTTTATTGCTATTGGTTATTCTGGCTAGGTTAATCCAGAGATACTCCAACTGTAAAAGCTTTAAGGAATTCCTGACGTATGCTCACTTCCTTGGTTCACATATAACAGGGTACCTGAATAGGTCAGTTACAATTTGGTATGGGCGTTATGACCAGAGTCATACCCAAATAAGGTTTTAGGGCAAGCAGACCATCAATAGGGGTTAAATCAAGGTGTAGGTATAACGAGGGTGCTTGGGCATATGAATAGTAATTTAAGAACATTGTTTTCTGTAACTGATAGTTTTGAAATGTTACTGTGTCCACATATCTCAGCTCTGTACCCCACTGCAGATATGGCTTAGGCTCTATACATTTCCAGAACTGGGGGCACAATATTATTGTCTAAAGACATTGCAAATTGAAAAATTGCCATAAAAATGTTTTCCCAAGATTAAATTGGCATCATCAATATGATGGCTCATTTGACATCCCAGCCAATCATTAATCCCAAGTCATTGAAAAAGGGCACCTCCCCTGTTCGGATTTCATCTACATACATTTTTAAAATTCTGTTTATTTTCTTCTTTTAAGAAAAAACAATATACAACCTTACAGTGGCTCAGTGGATTAACCCCCCGATCCCCAACATGTTATGATTTCTTTGATCATTTCCCTATCATATTCAAGAACATCCCAAGGTAAGAGGAACATCGATGCAGCAGCATTACCCTCTTGACTGCGTCCCCTCGCATCAACAATGCCCTCTTTTTCCTGGCCTCTGCCTTTATCCTCGATGTTGTCGAGTGTAGAGCCTCCTCCCAGGTCATCCCTCAGATAAGATTGGATTGGATTGGTTCTCTCCCTTTTGAACTTGTGCAACCAGATAATGCTTCTAGGGATCCCATATATCTTTGGGTTTAGCACACAGGTGTACTATTCTTCCGTATTCCATTTCCATCTCATTGCAATAGAGAATGTCCTCTTTCCATCATTCCACCATGGGGCCCTGAGCCCTACCACACACCATTGACACTCTCCTCTTATCCAACAGTAGTAACAGCCCTGCCAGTCTTCTCACTCGTTGGGATATCCCTCTTGTGTCCCCCGACAGGGTGACATCTACAGCCTGCTCTACCCTTCCCCCTATGATCTCGCTCATTATCTGAAAAAACTGCTCCCAAAATTGCCATACCAGGGATCAGACCCACGACAGATGTGTAAAAATGCGCTGGTGTGGTGGCACAACGTGTACAAGCATCTGGTGTCTTGGACGAATCGACGTGATCTCTCAGATGTATACGTGATCTCTCAAGTGTATAGTAAAACTGATGCAAGTACTTAAAATGAATCCACTTAAATCGACTGTTAAGGGCAATTTTTCGTGTTTGTGCACAGCAATATCTCCACATTTCTTCTGAGAGATTCCCCAGCGAGGCTTTCCACTTCCTCCGAGGGGACTCCACCCAGCTCACCCGGACATTCTGCACCATGCCGTATAATGTGGACACAGTTATCCTAGTATTTACCCATTCCAACATCCCATCTAGTAAAGGCACCACCCCGGTTCTTTGGGAAAGGTCGGGAGAATGTCTCTCAGTCTGTCGTGGCCTAAAATACAGAAACAGATCTAGTCATGTGAACATCCCCTCTATTATGCAACTCATCCACTTGTGAACTGTCCTTCCGGGAAAAGGTCCCGAAAGCACAATATTCCCAGGTTCTTCATACAATGAATATGTCCTGGTTCACTTGTCAAGGGTACACCCGGGATGTGTATAAATCGGAAGTTGGGGGGGTGGAGTAAATGACTTCTCTCTTTGCCTTCCCCTCAATTCGGACCCATGACCTGCAGGTCAAGTCTACCATATTCTCAGCTTTAGGCAACATATTATGAGCGGTTACCACAATTGAAAGCCATAACCATCAGCAACTGCCCAGTGTACTCATTCAGTGGGAACAGCACTGATTTCGCACCATTAATCTCCAAACCTAAGAAGTCACTGAAGTGTGGTAGATCTACCATGACTGGTCTCAGGTTGTCCCGTGGGTTTTTGATATAAATTACCATGCCATCTGCATAAAGGGATATCACCACTTCATGTTCATACAGCTGAACAACCCTGTGAAAAGGAGTATCCCTCATCAGTTCGGCCAAAGGCTCAATCACCAAAGCGAATGACCATGGCGAGAGGTGGCACCCCATGTTATACGCCCCTTTCCAATATCTGTAGGGTGATCTGACCATTTACTCTGACCCTCGCCACCGGAAGCGTGTAAAGTAATGAGATCAGTGATATAAACACCTCCCCTATCTCCATGCTCTGTAAAACTGCAAACAATCTTGGCCATTCCACAGAGTTGAAAGCTTTATCTGCATCCAATAATGTAGCCACGATTGACTCATCCTGCTGAACCGCCAAAATTAGACCAAACATCCACCAAAACCCATAGGTGATAGAGCACCCTGGTATGAATCTCGATTGATCGGATGGCACACCTAGGCATTAATGGCACCAACCGCGTTGCCATCAGCTTAGCTAAGTTCTTATTATCTAGGTTGTTGAGCAATATAGGGAGGTAGGATGCACATTCATCCGCTGCCTTCCCAGGTTTCAATACTACAGTAACCACTGCCTGCCTCTGACTTTGGTAGTAGTCCATCCTTTAGAGCCTGTCGATATGTTTCCAGAAGATGTGGGGTCAGCTTTGACGTGTAATGCTTATAAAACTCAGCCATGAAGCCATCAGGACCTGGTGCTTTCCTTGACAACAGCGCCTTGATTGCCAGATGGATTTCCTCCAGTGTTATGGGACGGTTCAACCACTCCTTCATCAGAACACCAGTAAAGTACCACCTGATCCAAATAGCTATGCATCTTAGTTTGTGGAACTCGGTTCTTCGAGAAGTACAGAAGGGTGTAAAATATGCCAAACTCCCGAACAATGTCTATCTGTATGCCTTACTTCTCCGTGTTCGGTTTTAACAGAGGATATATGTCCTCTGTTTCAGTTCTCACAGCCCTGGCAAGTAGTCTGCCTGGGCTCTGACCTTTCCTGTACTGTCGAACAGCCACCTTCCGCAGCAGAAATGTTCCCTCCCTTTGTGCCAGTACCCTAAATGTATCCAATTCCTCCCTCATCTCCTTCTGTATAAGCGGCATAGTACTAGACCCCACATCCAACTGCATCTGCTGTAATAGTGCCTCACTATTCACCAATTTCTCCCTGATTTGTCTTAATATAACAGACTCCTTCGCTATGCACTCCCCTCGAATCACACATTTAAAAACACTCCCATAATATTGCATATGAGTCGACCAAGCCCACATTTTCTTCAAATGATGAGCTATCCCCTCTTGGTACACCACTTTTGAACACCTAGAGGTCTACCGCCCGTCTCCCCCAGCACTTCCAGCGTGACCACCACAGGCGCCTGATCTGATAATGTGCGCGCCAATATAATGGCCTCACTCACCCACCCCACCATTCTGTCCGATTTCAGAAAATATTCTAGTCCTGATGCTGATTGGTGTACTGTGGAGTGAAACGTGCATCTCTCCTCTCCTTCATGCCTAGTCCGCCATACATCATTCAGCTCCCATGTCCAACATAGGTCTCGTAATTTATAGGTTAATCCCAGTAACATCTCCGAGCACCTGTCGAGGTCTGGTTCTAACACCCCATTGAAGTCATCTGCCCATATAATTACTCCAGGTGCCCGCTTGTTTAGCTGCTGCCATATCCACTAACGTTTCCACAGAGTCTTGATTGAGGCCATATTAATTAGGGTTATTAGCTGGCCATGTATAGTGTCCAGCACCAGCACTGCCCGCCCATCATGGTCCTTGATCATTTCAGTGAGGCAAAACCCAACTGAGCTTTGCACCAGTATACAGACCCTTCTCGAACAGGAGGAATAAGGAGTAATAGCGATGAAAACCCCATCTTTGTCCAAACCGTGCCTGCCCTGATGGTGTCGGATGTGTTTCCTGTAGGAACGCTATATTAAATTGGTGGCGCTGCATATATAGTAAAGCCTTGAGAGCTTTAGAGGGCCAATTCAAGCATCTAATATTCTATGTCATATATTTAAAGTGGTGCAGTCATATTTTTGCTCTTCTCTTACACAAATATCCAAATACCCTGATGTATGTTTAGGTTTGTTGCATCATGCAGCCCAATAGCAAACTCCTCCTAGGTTGAGTGAGAGTAATCCCCAGAGTCATCAGCCCCCCCGATCCCTTTTCCAGTTCCTCACCCCTTCCCCACAAACAACCCCAACATGTCAGTATTCTCAACCCCCCTCCTCTCTTCCCACTGACCCAAACATGGCACCTCAACCCCCACCCCCATTGTTAACAAACATACGCTTCCGCAAGAGGGGCAACTCAGTACCCAGCCATCCACCGGACCCTCACTACGTTAACACTCGCCCTCCGGTCACCACCGATTTAGACATTCTACTTTCCATCGCCCATTGATAACAGGTAAGGATATATCACAGTAAGCGTAGCGTCACCCATTGGTTCCCCACTGTCTGGGGTTCCATGGCAATTGTTAAAGACAAATGTTGGCCTCATCCGGGGTGTGAAAAAAGAGGACTCTTCCTTTGTGTTCTATTCTCAGTTTTGCAGGAATCCTGGCATAAATTGTGTCCCTCTCCCGCAATAGTTTCTTTACATCAATGTACGTTCTCTGGGATGCTTGCACCTTATCCGAAAAATCCGGGAAGAGTTTAATGGTATCTCCCTTATATATTAAAGGTCCTTTTTCCCTGGCTTTGCGAAGAGCGAGCCCTCTTTGCCGATAGTTCAGCATTCTGGCTATAATCGGACGTGTTGGGCCCCCTGGTATCAGCTTCCTCCCACTTGGCATTCGGTGCACTCTTTACAATATGAACAACGCTGAGAAATCCTTGTCTCCCAATGCCTCACGAAACATCTCCTCGACTAAGGGTTCCATGGATCTCTGCTCCATTGTTTCAGGAACTCCCACTATTCTTAAATTATTCCTCCTAGAACTGGACTCAAGATCCTCTTTGCTTACCAGCTAGTTCTTTCTGGGCCCGCTTCACTGGACGTAGTCATCTTCCACCGTGGACACCCGTCCCTCCACTTCGTCCAGTCTCTCTCCATGCTTATCAAATCGGACCTGCATGTGGTCTACCTTGCATGTTAGGGTGTCCATCTTCCCATCTAGCGATTATATGCTGTTTTTTAGTTAAACATCTCTTTAATGTCGGTACTGAACACTCCTGTCTAGAGAATCATCAATTGTCCTGTGGTTTTTGTTTTGAGAGTGAGTGTCAAATTGCAGTTTCCCCTTTTGCCCACCTTCGACATCTTGCCAGGTGCCTGGGGAAATCTCGTCCTCCCCTGGTGTCACTGGGCCACCAACAGACATCGATTTCCAAATGTAGACACTGATCACCGCGCCCTATGCCTTCTTCTGCATTGGCTCCCTTCACCACTATCCTTACTGGTGACCTCACTGCAGTGGTGCACCACTGAGCCCCGGCTGTCCAAGTATCCAGCTACCCCTTTTCGCTGTTTCAAGTAGTCACCATAGGTGGCACCTCATTACTTCCCCTTGACCTAGTTCCTTCCGTACTCTAATGTTTCACTTGCCTTTATTTCACTACATTTGAACCCACAGTTCAGTATTTATCACCCTCAGAGAGAGGGGTGACTCCTCTGCCAATAACTTAACACATCTAGAATATTGCCCTCAGTGCTGCTCTTCCTTCTGACCTCAGCAGTCAATGCCCAGACTTTAGGGAGGGGGGAATATACCCCACAAGCTTGCCCAATGTTAAATTCACCAGTATTTGCCACTGGGGCATTGCACACACCTTTGTTCGGCTGTTGCAATTACCCAGCACTTTGCAGCTAGCTCCTCTCCAACACTCCATGGGTGTAGATCTCGGCTGGGTGTGTCCCTCTCCAGCTATTTTAAATCCACAGTCCGAGCATGAACGTGCCTGATCTCCCATCAGGCTCTCCCCGTTGGCGTCATCTTAGCTCTGCTGCGTCTGCCCCAGCGCTCCTTCTTGCAGGGCAGATGGCTCTCCGCGGTTACCAGGAGCTTCTCCTCCCCCATATCAGAGACTCCGCTCTCCTCCAACAACCGGTCCAACAGCTTTCCAGGGACGGTGCCCTGGGTACCGGTGACTCTGTTCCCCTTCTGTAGTGGGATGAACAGCCTTTTCCTTGAGCAGCACTGCAGTCCGCGCCGGCTGCCTCATGGACACCATCTTTATTATATCTTCATCAAATAATGCCAGGAGACAGCCTGCATGTCTGAACTCTTCCCGTGTTCTACCCATCAAACATTCAACATTCTAATCAGCTAGAACACCTCCCACGTGCTTATCATAGAAGTTCACTCTCTCCATCAGTCTGACAGGATCACCTCTACATTTGTTCAATGAGACGCAAGGGCTTGCGTATAGTTCTTTGAGGGCGACCAGTGTCCCCTCGAGCTTCTTCGGCATGCAAACAAGGTGGGGAATGTCCACAATCCTTAAGTGATAGGAGACCAACAGGTTCTTCATCTCTCCTTTCTCCATCTAACTCATCCTGTGACAAGAGACCAAGAGGTTCCTCATTTCTCCGGTCTTCATGTTTTTCTCCTTCTGAATCATCCTGAAACATTTCATGAAAGAACGAAGTATCCTCAGTTATCTCATCATCCTTCATAGCAATACCCATGCGCCTTTTGACGGCCGCCGTGACTATTGGTAACTCGTGACTGGAGTCCATTTTTTTCACTGGTTCTGCCAAACCAATACATTCTCACTTTCACCCACTGGCACCTGATGCTCTTCAGCCCTCCTTTTGCGGGTTGTTCAATCTTTGTCTTGCTGTGTTTTCTTACTTGCCTTTCCTCCACCTTCTTCACCTTTTCCACCTTTTCAATGTGTAATGTGGGTTCTGAACTCATATTGACACCAGTTCAGTGGGAGCAACTCACTCACTTCATGAGACGTGTCGATAACTTATTTGCATTTGTGAATTGGCTTGCTCTTGACTTACTGTGCACAATTCACTTTCTGCTGTGACTAGTCTTTGCGCATCCCTCTTGTCCATGTCCTCTTCCTCCTCCTCAAAATGTGTGCTCCCTCCTATCCAGGATGACCCCGCAACGGGAGATCTCAATGTACCGTCTCTCTCATTCGATATTACACTGGGTCTGTATGTTGGGAATAACAGGGCTCCCTCTATGCACATGGTTTGAAAGTAGTTTCCTTGCCCATATTGCATACACATCCGACCAAGAGCTGGACATCAAACTGTGTGGAAACTCACATCCACATCTATAACACTGTCTTCCCAGACCACTTCTACCGGAATCATTCCGTGCACTTTGGCAGGTCACGTTCAAGCATCGGGACAGCCAGTTATATTTCATGTCAGCAATAGTGCCCAGTTCCCTTCCGCATACTGGATGCTTGCTTCTCAATCCTTTCATAGACTCTTGCCAACTCCAGGATATCTTTCAGCGGGAGAGGTGTTCTTAGAAGATGCTTCCTTAGCTGTGATGACGTGCACCCTTCAATTATTCTTAGCCTAATCGCCTCATCACAAAAGTTGGCGAATTCACAGTTCACTGCCCTCCTTTGTAATCGCAACACAAATTGTGCCATTGTTTCAGATGACCCTTGTGAGCACTGGTTAAAGGCATAACGTTCATAATCTCGATATGGAGGGACCACCAATCATTCACGAATAGCTGATGTCAATTGTCGGTATGTTCTTTCCCGAGGTGGAATGGCTGTAATAACATTTTTCATCTCTTTCCCTACCAAATTCTTAAATATGTCCATTTTATCAGGAGCATCCTGGTTTCCCACTGCCCTCAAAAATCCTTCAATCTATCCATCCGTCATATCGGTCGTGAATCTTTCGTAACATGGCTTTGTAACACTGCGTATGCCATAACATTGAAATCCCTTTCATTTCCGAACGCTTCTATGTTTATATTCATTTGCATTGCGATAACGATGCTTATCATCGCTCCTGGAATACTGCGCCTCGCGTTCATTGAGGTTCGTTTACATTTGATTTTCATTCAAACAACAACAAGAAAATGCCTTTCTGATGCAGCAGCTCACTTGCGATATATACTTGCCACCATTTTGTTAATTACTAATAGCAGTTTTAAATGTTCATATCCAACGGCAGCACAGCGCACTAGCATTATTCGTAAACGCATGCACTGCAATCCAAGTCCACAAAAGTCACAAATACAGCACAATATAACGTTTGTTCGTCCTGTCCTTTGAGTACGTTTACTTTGTAAACTTAAAAGTGCAGCGCATCTTACAGTGTTCGTACTTGCTGCAGTTTCTTTTCCAAATTATGTCGTTTTCAATTTTCCCCACGTTACCTTTGTTTTGCGTGCTCCTTGTTTGAGTTATATGTATATATCCTTTTTTTTTAATGTGACCTCCTTCAGTTACTCAATCCACTTGTCCTTTTCCCAATTTTCAGTCACCCACCTCGTCAGGCTGTTTTTCCTTAACTTTTTGTGTCTCTTCAGCAATTTTTTCTATGGCCCCTTCCTTGGGCAATCTTTTCTTTGGCCCCTTCCTTGGGCAATTTTTCCTTTTCTTTTTTTTCCGGCCACCTCTATAGGTCCATTAGTATCCTTTCCCACCTCCTTGTGCCATACTTTCTTCTTTCCTTCATTAGATGCGTGGGTCAGTCATCTCCTCGTCGCCAATTGTGTGCCTCATGGACACCATCTTAATTATTATATCTTCATCAAATAATGCCAGGAGACTGCCTGAACTCCATTATTCCTCCAACATAACTGCCCCCTCCATTCCATTCCTTCCCAGGTTCTACCCACCAAACATTCCACATTGTAATCAATTACAACACTCTCCTTCTGCAGTGGGATAAACAGCCTTTTCCTTGAGCAGTGCAGCAGTCCGCTCCGGCACTGGGAGCTTGCTGCCGCGGTCCCTCAATCTCTGGGCGCGCAGGGGAGAACAGCCAGCCCTTTAAGCTCATGGCCTTATTCCTCCTGGGCTGACGCTGAAGCCACAAATCAAAGGCACTCCAGACCTCGTTACTCGTATCTTCGCTCCTCAATCACATAGGGGATCCAAAGTTATACACCTTGCAGGCAAGCCTGGCACACAGCAGGTCACTGAAAATAATGGTTTGAGTTGGCCAGGAAATGCAGGATTTTGTCCGGATCAATGTAGGGTGCTTAGGAGCTCACAGGCTCGCAGCCATCTCTGGCTGGGCTCTCTAGCACCCCTCCCATTTCATCTACTATAATAAGCACTCTTAAATGAGGACTGCAGGTTTAACAGCATTACATAACTGTTTGTTTGTCCTGGTTAATTGTTAAACCTTGGCGGCTACAGAATCAACCCACCGCAGAATAGATTAAACAGGTTTTAAGCCAGAAAACAACCCTGCGACTCCTTTGCTTATAAGGAAATATTTGATGGTTTCTCCTCGTAGTCCCCATCTCACAGTTGCCTTCGTGTTACAATAAAGCTTCATAATCGCTTTTAGTAGAGCTGGGGGCATATTTTATTGTTAACTAGAGTTCGCAAAAGTTCTGACCTCGGGATCCCATCAAAGTCAGTCTTTAAATCAATGGACAGTAAATATGTTACCCCGCCAAATCAAGAATAAGTGCGCGTCTAAAGACTTGGTCTATTGTGTTTACATCTTTGCAGAAAAAATCCCACCAGAAGATGAAATAGTGTGCCACACGTTAATTCAATCCCGAAACCTAGTAAATCAAACCTTCCTATAGATTTTACAACTTGTGTCAAGGATAGAGATTGGACTATCATTACCTGGGGAGTCAAGTTCACAGCCCTTTTGTTATATTGGAACAATCACTGCAGTATTACGCGACACAGGTACTCTGCCTGTATTAACTATGGTGGTAAAAAAGCTGGAACAAATAAGGGGGCCATAACATTGTTTCGTCCATATAAAGGTCCACACAGGGATTCTGCCTGGGCAAGGAGCCTTGCACCTGGATTGCTGCATATACCCTTGCCAGTATAAGTTCCAATGGGACAGAAGAAAAATGAGTGACAATTTGAAATTTCTTCAGTTTTCCAAGAATGGTATTTCTATCCTCTGCATGAAGTAGCGAGAAATGGTTATACCACTCATTCTCAGCTTTTACCATCTGCAACAAACTTATCACCAGTGGTACCTTGGTGGAAATAACATCAAGAAATGCTGGGAATCTTTGTTGGCAGATGCTCAGGTCATCCTTGGTTTCTAGTGATTTCATAGCTTTTTTCCCCCTTAAGCAAGCATTTTTAATCTTTCCTCTGTTTCCTAACCTCGTCATAATCCCCTTGCTTCCTACATTCCAGGGCATTCAAATGTTCGTTTTCCCCCCCTCCTGCAATTCCTATTGAACAAGCTTTGTCTCTTCACCTGCCGAGAGGTGACTGCCTTAACTGGGTTTAGCAAATAGAAGGGCTAGGGTGTGTATAATAGCTTTATAGGATTTTAATGTTGTGCTATAATAAACCTGTTGGCCCAACGATTCCAGAGTAGGAGTTTCTTTCTGGTAGGCTATAGGTAATATTTTATTTCAATCACAATACTCCCATTTAAGTTTCTCCCTATTGCCCGCCGGGCACAACACCTGTGATGACTCAGCAGGAACATTAGTCTTACACTCAATGTCCAAGGTAAGAGTCACAGCCCCATGATCGCTTTCACTTATCTGTAGGCTTTCCATGGTCCCTGCACACTTCCAATCTTTAAGGCTTATTCAAATATAATCTATGTGGCTGAATTTACTGCCACTTCAATACATTGGGAGTGGTGGTATATCACAATTTAGTCAGCAGTTATATGCTTGTACCCTCCACTTTATTAAATGGCTGTTCTGTTGATAATACATATTTGTAGATTTCTTTCCAAAAGGGTGGGCTGAGCAGGCGATGTCCCATGGTCTTCCTCTTCCAATAATTCATGCATTTCAATCAAATATTCAAATTGAAGGTTCAGATCACCCATTATGAGAACAATGAGTTTACTTGATTTAGTGGAAAGCCAATTCCCAATCAAGTAAATAGGTTTATTCAAGGGTAGGGCGCGTCAACAGATGAATCCCAAGACACTTGAGACCTGGGGGGACCGGTATTAAAATGCAGCAACATCAGCTATGGGAGAACCAAAAGTGTTGGAGCGCTTAAGGGGTGAGGGCCCCCAGGGAATGTCCCTGGGGCGTGTGCCTGCCCTGAAGGAGCCCCCACAAGGAACCATCTATAAAGGACAGTAGCAGAGGGGTGACAACCCATCTCTGATCACCCCAGGGTCACGCAACTGAAGCCTCCCACGGAATGTAGCACTGGGTTTAGAAGGGGCATATCGGATCCTCCCGTACTGAGGCCAACCTACTTAGTAGGCCCACGGGGAGGCCCTTTGAGCTGGAAGGAAGCCCTTCAAGGATACCGCTACGACGAGGCAAGAAGCAGTCGAAATAGCCTGGATAAAAACAGAGGGATGGCCCTTTCCGAGGCCACGCCGAAAGACACCTCAGCAATGGAAAGGGGCTTTGGAGGTCAGACATAGGCCAAAAGTTGGAAAAAATTGACCAAAGGGTGGACAAAGTTGAGGACAGGTTGCTGCAGCTATAGACCAACCAATCGTCGTCCTCGGCCCAAGAAGCACAAATCGACATGAAACTGGCAGCACCAGAGAACAGAGATGAGGAAAGGGCATGGCAAATGAACGATTTTGAGAACAGAGAGAGGAAGCAGAACCTCTGTTTCTTTGGGGTTCCGGAGATGGACGGAGAGATGGAGAGAGACATACGTAGAGTGGTGAGAGAAGTGATTTGCTGCCTCTTTGCAAATTAATCGACCACAGAACCTACAATAGACAGGGTGCACAGGGCAGGAGGGCCCCGGTCCATCTTGGTCCGCTTTCACTATTATACGGAAAGAACAAAATGTGCTGGAGGAGGCCATGAAGGCTCGGGATATTACATACAACAACGCAAAGATATCAAACTTTCAGGACCTCTCTGCATACACGCTGGCCAAACTGAGACTGCTGCCCCTGTTTAAATACATGGGCCAGAGAACGACCCCGGTTACGGAAAAGGACAGAGGAGCAATCCAAGACTATGTGGAGGACCCGGACCCCCAGCGAAGGCCTGCAGGGATAGCGGTGGCGGGAACAAGTGGAACAGAGAGAGAGACAGGAGGAGGATTGCAGGTTCCAGGAAAATTAAGAAACTGAATACACCTTCCCCATCCAAGGATAGAGGGTGGGGCAGCCCTGAAGGATGAGGGTAACTATGGCCTGGCCCGATGCAGGGTCTGGGACATAGATATCTCATCCCTATGATCCCAAAGAACAGAAAGTATGAGGGGTGCATTTGTGGGACAACTCATTATGGGAGGGGGCTCAACGGGACAAGCATAGTCATTAGCAGCCCGTTGGTACCAGGAATGGTCGTCTAACTGGCTGGGCGCCGGGGGAGGGGAGACGGTGGGAGTTAGGCGAGGGAGAAGGATTGCAGAGGTAGTAAGCACATTGCACATAACCAAAAAGAGGGGAGTGGAAATCCTATTGGCGAGGGGAATTGAAGGACCCGGAGGGTCGATACTTGCTGGTTAGGGGCACTCTCCAAGGCTCCCCAATAACCTTGGCGGTGGTATACGGACCGAATGAGGGCCAGGCGCATTTCTGGGAGGGGGTGAGAAACAAGCTCCAACTATTTGTGCAGGACACAGTGATAGTGGGGGGAGATTTCAACATGGTACTGAACCCTGCAACCGATAGGAAAAGACTGGCACTCCAGGCTGACCGAGCGGCAAATGTCCTCATATCGCAAAGTTTTCACAGGGTCAACCAGGACCTGAGCCTGGAAGACTCACACCCAAGATTGAAAGTAGGCGACCCCCCATACACATACTATTCTAGGGTACACAAGTGCTTTTCAAGGATCGATTATATCCACATCGACAAATCTCTGCTTCCACATGCAACTGGCCGTAATCGTAAGGGGCGCTGGAAGTGCAACAACACTCTACCAAAAGACGAGGTGATTGCAAAAACGGTGTTAGACAGCATCGTGGAATATTTCTAACGGAACAATAACGGGGAGGTTAGCTCACACGCTATGGGACTCATTCAAGGCGACCATACGAGGAACCCTGATTAAAATAGGCGCCCAAAGAAAAAGAAATGGAAGCCCAGGAGAAAGCCCTCTGGGAAAAAATAGCGTAACTACAACCGGGTGGGTCCCCAGAGATGCCCATTAACTCGGACCGGATAATTGCCCTGGAGGAACATAGGCTCCAGTTGAAGGAACTCCTGTTAAATAAAACGAAAATTAGTCTACAACTGTTAAAACAAAAATATTACGAAAAGGGGGACAGGGCAGACAGTATACTGGCATGGAAATTGAGGAAGGTCCAGAAAAATAGGATGGTGAAAGCGATAAAAACTGAGCCGGGGACACTGGGATTATGACACCGCAAGCATAGGGGGAGCTTTCCACTGATACTATTAAAAGCTATACAAATCTGAGCATAGGGGTGGAGGGACACTCAAATTGAAGACTTTCAAAAATCCATCCTGGTACCGGCCCTGGCGAAGGAGGTGGCAGATGGCATGAAGGCCCCTATATCGGAGGAGGAGATAGTGAGTAATCAGGGGGGATGAAGGGAGGAACGCCACTGGGGGGGATGGGTTTTCGGTGACATTTTACAAGATGTTCCGCTCCACTTTGGCCCCACGCCTGGCTAAGGTGTTTAATGCAGTTCTCGAGGGGGAAATCCTGCCCGAAACAATGATGAGAGCAATTCTAGTAGTTTCACCGAAAGGAGGAAAGGACCAGTTGGAATGCTCCTCCTATAGACCGATATCGTTGCTCAATATAGATCAAGATCCTGGCAAAGGTAATCGGCAAGAGGATGGCGGGGAGTATGCCAATGCTGGTTCATGGGGACCAAGTGGGTTTCATAGGCGGATGCCAGGGCTTGGATAACATCCGGAAAACAATAGATCTGATCCATTATGCAGAAGAAACAAACCGTGACGCAAGCTTGCATTTGATACACGGAAAAAGCTTTCAACAAGGTCAAATGGAGGTACATGACACTCTGAACGAATCAGAAAATGGGTAGCTGCATTGTACAGGGCCCCAACAGCGAGGATTCAGGTGAACGGAGAGCTTTCGGGCCTCATTTTCCCTCACGCGGAGGAAGGGGCGTCCTCTTTCACCACTAATATATGCCCTTACAATGGAACCCCTAGCCATAGCGGTAAGGTCCCACCCAGGTATCAAGGGAATTATACGGGGTGAAGTAGAATTTCAACTTTCACTGTTTGCAGATGATATCTTGGCATATTTGGTGGATCCCTGCCAGTCGCTCCCTCCCCTCCTGTCTTTAATAGAATCCTTCGGGCAATTCTTGGGGCTGAAAATCAACAAATCGAAATCTATTTTACTCCCTCTCCGGGCACAGGATCCGCTGCTAGACCCTTCAGAGAGGTTCATGTGGATTAGTGTTGAGAAAGATTCTCCTCACTAGAGACCTTTCAAGACTGGCCCCAGACAACCATGACCCTATAATGACCGAGATCAAGACAGACATGAGGCGGTGGGACAATATGATTCTGTCATGGTACGGACGCATGACTGCAGTGAAGATGAACGTCTTACCAAGACTCATCTCTTCACGGCCCTCCCCAGTGTGTCCCCGACCAGACCTTTAAAGGTCTCCAGAAATCAGAGAATTATTCTCACCCTTCCTAGGGAAGAAGGGGGCTCTGGTGTATTATTGCGCAGCCCAGTTACAGGTACTCCTAGAACACATGAGTGTAAGGGTACTTATTGGACCTATCCGGAGGACTTTGACGCGCATCCACTTAAGGTCCGGGACCTCCTTTTGGGCGCCGCGAAAGTCAATTCCAAACAAGTTAAAGAATCACCCGACACTAGGGGTTCTCTGGACAATTTGGAAGGAGGGGGCACAAACCAACCACCCGACAACGTGGCCCTCCCTTTTAACGTCACTGTGGGGTGCCACACTTAGGTTGGGTAGCAGGGATTACAAGAATGCGCAGACCTGGTCCGACAATGGTATGGAAAGGGTGGGCCAATTGTTCAGAGAGGGAGACTTCTTGCCATATGAGGAAATAGAAGAGGCGCTAGGCCAGGGGACGATTTCATCTTCGAATATCCCAGACTGAAGGGCATCCTAGGTGAACAGACTTGGGGGCAAAAACTCAAGAGATCGCTTAATCCCTTTGGGGAAATGTTACTCTGCTAACTCAAAGAAGGGGATGTGTCTAAACTGTATAAGATATTGAATGCCAACAATCTCACAGAGAGGAGAGGGTTCCGGAATTACTGGAATGGCCTTGCAGGGGAGGTTCTCTGAGGAGGCATGGGACAAGGACTTCAAAATAGCCTTCCATGGGAATGAATTTATTTACAGTAGATATGGAGCACAGTTTATAAATCCTACAGGGATGGCACAGTGACCCACAAAGCTGTCGAAGATGTTCCCGGGGGTCTCCCCGAAATTCCTGAGGGGATGTGGCCAGGTGAGAACGAGGGAACATATGTGGTGGCACTGTCCGCAGGTTCAAACGTATGAGGGGTTGGATTGCAGAGGTCACAGGGGAAGTACCCGCACAAGATCCATTGACGATATTACTAGGCCTGAGAGTCGGACATATACCGATACCCCAGAATGTGGGAAACCATGTTGAAGGCGGGGAGGGTGGCCCTGGCATAGAAATGGAAGAGCCTGGTGGCCCTGTCTAAAGAGGATTGGCAAAGAAAGCTGAAGAACATGTTCCTTATGGACAAATGGACTGCGATGGTCAATGATGACTCAAACACCTTTCGATCAAACTGGGATGGGGTGAGACAATCATGGGGGTGGGAAGTTCATTGAGAGGCTGCTGCTTGGAGGGGCCCGATACGGAGAAGGGGACTACCTGGGGAAGGGAAAGTAGAGTCGGTGGGAAGGAAGGAGGAAAGGAGATCCACGTTCCGGCATAAAGCAAAGACAATATACAATACTACGAAAGTAATTTCCGGGTAAGCTCTCGAGCACCGATGAAGATGTTCACTTTGAAATTCTCAACACCATAATACAATGCCTACCGTCAAGTTATACTGGTTCAAGGAAACCCCAGTTTGGGGGGGGGGCATGAGGGAGCAGGTTAGGTGGGGAGAGACAGGGGTAGGGGGTGGGACATGCTCGACAGTTATTTGAAAATGTATGAAATGTAACAAAGCAGTTCCGGGGGTCACTGTTAATGTCTTGCATAAATGCTAATAAAACCAAAGTTTAAAAAAATAGATAAGTTTATTCAAAATATCCATCCCATTTTTCCCAATACAGTCTATTCTAGACTATTAAATTAAGAAGGAATGCAATTTTATTACAAAGAGGCCTTGCAAATCAGGACATCCAGTTTCCAGTAATGTTTGACATTTACCCATATAGACAGTCCACCACCCCTGCTTGGTCTTACGAACAAAGTGAGTGGATTGCAGGCACCATATAGTCTGCCTACCCTTCCACAGCCAATGGGTTGCAGGTTTGGGTTTCCCGAATGCATATATCATAGTTTGTGATGAAATGAACCCATTCATGATCTTTGAAATGTCAAAACAGTGTTATTCCAAGCCATTACTTTTATCTCACTAAGGAGGTCCTTTCATTGTTTGGCCAAATTGCAGCACCAGATTCTCTGTACAAGCGAGGTGGCAGCGGTCAATCACTAGGTTTAAATGATGTATGTCCTAAGGTTGGGTTTGGAGCCAGTGTCGTCTAACTCATAGCTTAGGGGGGCTGTCCCAGAAATGCCAGATTCTGGTGGTCTACACCTCAACTCATTTGCACGCCCACAGGCGGGAGGGTACAGAATTCCTATGGATTAGTTTTCAAAAGTGATTTTAATATAATCTTTGTTGTTAAATGTGGAGCAATAACATTGAAAATCAACAATATCTGCTCTTATATCAGACATTTTCTATGGCGTATATAATGCATTATTTTTTTTTAACAGTCTTTGCCAAGAAACTTCACTTGTTCCAGTCTTGGGACATTGATCATAAATAGCACCCTCTTATCGTGATCGATTTGGGCTTTAGGCAAAAAACATGTTCTACATAAGATAGCAGGGGTGGGTGGGCACTCAATCTCCGGCCCTCTTCACCTAGCGGGAGTCAAGAACACCACTGCAGACACCTGCTACAAGTGGGAACTTAGGCAGGATCAGATGGGCCGCCTCTTCATCAAGTGGGGCAGATCCCAAATCGATCTATTTGCGATAGCAGCAAACTCCTAATGCCAGAGGTTTGCCAGCAGATTCCACCAACCGTGGAGCCTGGGGGACACATTTACCTTCCCATGGTAAGAGCTGTTTTTGTACGAGTTTCCTCCGTTCCCTCTCCTGCTACAAGTCATCCATACACTCAGACAGTGTCACTGTAGAATGATACTCACCGCCCTGGCGTCGCCAAGGCAGATTTGGTACCCAGACCATATCAGCCTGTCAGCGTCGCCTCCGGTCAAGCTGCCAGTGATTCCGGATCTTCTTACCAGAGAAGGAGGCGCAATCCTGCATCACGACCCAGGATCGCTGAACCTGAGGGCTTGGCCCCTGCAGCCCTAGAGTTTGGAGGATACAAGTTGCCAGCAGAGATTGCAGGGTGCTAATCGCCAAAGCCAGGGCACCATCATCCTTGAAGTGCTACTACCACAAGTGGAATCGTTTTGCTATGTGGTGCCGATCACAGAATATTACCCCTTTGAGTGTCGGGGAACCACACACCCCACCGTACTTGCTATCCTTGGCCAAGGCCTGACTGGCACAAGCCTCCATCAAGGTACATCTGGAGGCTATCAACAGGTCATCAGGAAGATCTTCACTTTGGTCCCACCGACTAATCAAAAAGTTTCGAGGACTTTTCAGATCTTTCCCGCCGGTGAAGGCTCCTGTCCTGGCATGGGAACATGGTTCTGACTAGGCTCTTGGGTCGGGGGGGGACCTTCAAGCCTCTGCATCAGGCCCTGCTCACGTTTCTCTCATGGAAAACTGCTTTCTTTGTGGCCATCACCTCTGCCAGAAGGGTAGGTGAGATCCAGGCCCTCTCCTGAAAGCAACCGTTCCAGACTTTGCACAAATCTAGGGTGGTGCTACGTATTCACCCCTCCTTCAAGCCGAAGGTTCCATCGGAATTCCACCTCAACAAGCCTTTGGTGTTACCTGTTTTTTTTCCCGAAACCTTTGTTGCTGGCAGAAGGGCCTTGCACTCGCTGACGTTGCTCGTGCCCTGAAGTTCTACGTGGCATGCACAGAGTTTTCGGAAGACGTCACAGCGTCTTGTGAACCATGGGAAGGCCCTGTCCAAGGCTTCCATTTCAAGATGCCTCTCCGGCTGCATCACGCACCGTCATCGGTTGGCTAACCGACCGCTAACCGGCCGTTCGAAAGCCCACCACTGCGACTACTGTGTTGCTGTCTGGTGTGCCCCTGCTTGACATCTGCAGGGCTGCTAGGTGGAGGTTCATGCACACCTTCACGGAATTCTTCTGCGTCAACAGGGAAAGCAGTGCTAAGCAACCAGTTTGCTTGAAGTGGGTCTGTTCTAGGGGTAAGTAATTACTTCTGTTGAGCCTTGCCAGCTCCCGTTGTGTGATATACTGCTATGTATTTGTTATTCATGAGCATGTGCATCCATGCTAGACCGAATGCTGGAGAAGGTTTAAGTTACTTACCTGTAGCTATTGTTCTCCAGCATGGATACACACGTGAACCCTCCCTCCGACCCCTCTGCAGCTCTTCTTGGTCATAGCGCCACCATACGTGCTTACCAAATTTGAATATTGCTGCAATAGGAGGGGTTTGGGGGGGGACTGTCATTGGATGGGGGCAGTGTGATTGGTTTAGAGGAGAAATATAGGTTGCAAGTGAAAGTGTTTATTCTTTTACAGAGGACTCCTTGCCTGACGATGGGGAATATTCATGAGCATGTGAATCCATGCCAGACCCCATGCTGGAGAAACACATTTAATTAGGGAGTAGTGTTCCATACTAACCTAGGTACCCAAGGTGTTATACACACAGGGTAGATAACACTTGCAGCTCGGCAAGGGGTGTAACATACTTGGCTTTGATGCTGGTCCTTGTAAAGTGGCAGAAGCGGGGACGATTATCGATATGTATCCTCAAAGTTCCTACATTGGACGCAGTCTACATTTCTAATTGTGTTAACGTGGCAAAATAGTAAACACGCAGCAAATACATTGTTTTCTCTTTTCTTGTCATGCCTCAACATGCATCATAGTTTCGAACTCACTCTAGCCTTGTGCTTAACAAGTCCCTGTGTTATACACTGTATTATAACTTTAAACTGTTTTATTTCATACTTTGCCCTGCGGTCCTCTAGTGCTGACTAACAACTTGAACCGCAGATGCCAGTTGTCAAGGTAGCAAAAGATGCACACTTCTCATGTGACGATAGGCTGCGACCAAAGCCATGACCTTTGTGAATACTCTTGAGGCTGAATGGGAGTACAGCAAACTGGTAGTGAGCATTTTCCCTAAAAAAGCAAAGGCATTTCCAATGTTTGGGGTGAATAGGGACGTGAAAGAGCGCTTCCTGCATATCTCAGACAAGCTGATTGTGTAACTCCAAAACATGGCGGACCTACATGAGGGTGACCATCCTGAAGCTGCCCTTGTAGTAGAGTTGGTAGAGGGATGACAAATTTAGGATGGGTAAAGGGAATAGCAGCCTTCCCCAACTTCTACTGCTGGAATAAGCTATACCGGAGAAGGTGAAGCCATGATGTGAGGCTTTTATGCGGTCTTTTGTATGAATGACCCATCTATATATGTCTTTATAGCCCGTCATTCGGTATGAAGTAAAATGGTCTCTTTAATTTTGCCACAAATTAAAAAGAACGATTTAGAGAGACCACCCTCCGACAGTTCAGAGATGATACTTAAACAATCTGGTCCATTCTGCCCCGGTGAGATTGAAACTATCATGAATTTTCTTTTGGTTTGCCCTATAAATAACTTTCTTTATGGAAAAAATTGCTTCTCCCAGTACTTCAGAAATACCACTTTTGTGATGCTTGGGTGTTCACAAAATGTCCAGAAAATAAATAAATAAATAAATAAAAAGGGTGGTGGGGGCGGGAGGTACTTTTGCAGTGTCCAGCTTTCTTGCAAAAGCGTTACGATTAAGATCTAAGAACTATGCATCTGATTTGTTGCAAATTTGATTATGTCCTAATTCAGATTTCCATTAAACACTCTACATCTTAATTGCTAAACTTTTATATTGTGTTTAAATATCCAGTCTCGTCTTTTGAAATGTTTTATATTGCCTGTGTTTGCTATTGCACTTTTATGGGCTGAAACTCAAGTATTTTCTGACTGACATGCTGTCTAGGTAGAGCACAAAGGCCTCCATGTTTGGGTGTGTTAACAGTTTAAACCGGGGTATCCAGACTTCCCAATCCACATCTGTGTAGGTGTTCCTGACTGTTCTGGCTGATAAAAATGAAATGATGCATGCTTGTGGATGGGATCGCTGGGTTGCTGTTGCCCTGTGCAAACGTGTATATATGGGGAAACCCTGTACTATTCTCAGATCAGTTATTGGAACATACCTGAATTTCTTCAGGGGAGTAAGGATCCTGTGTCCTGCTGTCCTGGCCCTCTCCTTTTGTGGCGACTCCTGTCCATTGGAAGAATCTTTGCTGCTTTCCTCCGGCCTTCCTTGCCAGAATCCTGAGCTTTCTGTGCTGCAACCTCCATGCTTACAGTTTGGTGGTCTCCTGAATGATTTCCTGTCATTGCTGAACTTAGGGTGGGAGCCCCTACTCCCTGGCTGGAATTCATTGACATCAGTGACTCCGCCCGATTCTGGTCATTCGTGAGACATGTTGGACCACATGAAATGGCTGCTCACGATCGCAGAACTGTTCTGCTGCCTGGCTGATCTGTTCTCCCCTGAAACGTGGGGACCCTCTTGCTGGGACTTCAAATGCTCAGTTACTGTTGTCGCTACCGTGGTGCACTCCTTGATGGGTTATCTGCATAGATTTGGGATTCTGTGGTTCTGGCTTTGGCACACCTGGGGACTCCACTCATACTGACCAGAGATTCACACAGCCATCTTGCCACACAATCAAAATTATGGACATCATTTCGGGCAGGGGATGGGACTACAGCTGGCCATGTTGGTATGAACAGGGCTGCCCATGTCATAACATGACCTATCCCCTCCATGGCATATCAAGGCAGCACCTAGTTAAAAAGTGGTTGGTATCTAAAAAATAAGTCTAATGTTTGAGTTAGTACCAGTTTGCTATTTTATGAAATGCAAGCTTATGTATGTTTTTTATGCCTGTCAGTCACTTCAGGTGATGTCATTTGATGTTATTTCATGACATCAGGGGCAAAGGTCACATGACATGACTACCTGTGATGTCATCGGCTGTGTAACGTCACTTTCGCTACCTTGGCATTTTGGTGAATTGATGTTCCTGTGGAAAATCCAAAACCTATGCATGCACTAGATTAGCTACTGGCTCTCCCTATGGAGCACATATCTCCCCCGTTTTGCGTTCCCTCCACTGGCTGCCAGTGTATCAGCGTATTAGATTCAAAACTCTGTGCATCGTCCATCGGGCGATACACAATGTGGGAGCAGAGTTTCTACAATCCAAGTTTGTGTGCCTTGCCGACAGCTTCGCTTTGCCACTGCCGATCTGCTTGTGGTACCGCCATATAAATGTGCAAGGATAGGAGGTCGCTCTCTCTCTGTGGCTGCTGCCATTGCATGGAACAAGCTGCCACCTCCTATAAAGAAACTATCTGGCCATCTAGCTTTCAGGAAAGCGATAGACCTTTCTCTTCTAAAGCTCTACTTGTTGGTTTTACCCTTCTATATGGACAGTTGGTCTGCTCTCCAGCGCAAAGATGCCCACGAGCGTCCATTTGCGCTCCAGACATTTCAAATAATGCACCTGCACACTCTGCACACTTTTAGCCACAGCCAATGTCTTGAGTAGATCTCCCTGGATCCTTGGACCCCAATCCCATTGCCGATACTGTCCTCCATGTTCTTCAGAGACGGGGTGCAGGATATCTTCTGTGCCTCCTGAACCGAGACTGTATTACGTGTGAAATTGAAGGGTAGTTAGGGTCACACGCCGCAGACATATCCTCCCTCCATGCTGCTGGTACCAGAACCAATTATGGCTTGTATGCACAACTTACCTTTACATCAAAACGGGAGGACAAATAATGTGTTTCGTTTGTTGAATTCAATCAACATAATTTCAGGAAATCCTAAAACTGTTATAAAGTGTCTTTCTGTTTTGGGACATTTTAGGTGTATCCCTAATGGCGTACTGGCGGTTTAGGAACAAAACGTGGCATTTTTTTTAAAGTGTATCAGTGATTTCAAATTCATTTTAACTGATAAATCACATATCATTCACAAATCTACCTCCCACTTCTGATAAATTGAGCTCCAAGTGCCCATGCCTCCACTGGGTTTATGTGGTGAACTGGACCCTTCTAGACTCAGTACTATACCTACTGTAATTTGTCAGGACTGTTAAGGATCACTCTGATTGGTAGGTTTTGGTAGGAGTGTAAAAAGCTGGTTAAACCAAAGTGTATAGTATTTTACTATGTAATAGCATTTCTTTAGGCTTAGTTTGGTATAATGGAACACGTTTATGTTTTTGTGAATAGAGTCCGATTTGTGTACTTACCTACAGTACTTACTTTACATATGTGTATCTTAGGCAATACTTATAATAAATAGCAAATATAAATAGTGTTTTATGTGAAGTGTATTTTGTGGTGTGCTTGCGTGGCCCAACTACCTCGATACCCGATTGCCCACTGCCATCCAATTAGAGAAGTCAGAATGCTCTGCCACGTTCCTATTGAGTGTATTTTGCACTAACTTTGGGGAGAGGGGGGCGGGGACACCCTGTGAGCACACTATTGCTCTGGTCCTCTGGAACGCTCAAAAGGATTCTGAAAAATCTCAAACCAAAGCCAACGCTCAAACTACCATACCCAGCGAGCAGCAACTCTAAAAAGCAGAGCTTTCATTCAATGCATTTAAATATCCAGTCTCCCAATTCAGGTAAATGGGGAAATTGATGCACAGGGACCAATAGTCACTTACCCAGGATGACACAATGTAGTCAAATGGAGGACTGGATAGTAACCTAAGGACCCTCACTCAATCGTCACAAGAACAAACCTCTGTTCGCATGGAACAATTGTAAAAATTACCCAATTGGAAATCGGAAATTTAATTTCGAACAGCCCTATATGCCCATTACTCCATCCCCAATATACACACAAGAGTCCGAACAATACCATGAAGGGGATTACCTGGAGTTTTTTCATTATAGAATTTAATTGGCATGAGAAGTTGGCTTAGGACAGAGCACCTCAAGTGTAATCTCTTGGGGAGAAATCTGCATCTGGGAAGAAATTGTGCTTAACACTGCAAAGGAAGAACCTTCGCCTTGTGCCCTTTTTTTCTGATATCAAACATTGCGTTATGCTGGTAAACTTGCGCAAGCTGCTAAACATCAATCCGAATGTCACAAAACTAGCAGGCCACAGGTTGGGTCAGCTATTTGGGTGTTCTGCATTATCAGTTACAAGGAAATAAAAGTGGTGCGAACAACAACAGCTATGGCAGTTTTATGCATTGTTGAACAGCAAAGGATTAATGCTACACTTGATGCCAAACTCACCTGATACACCTTGTTGTTCAACCCATAACCAAGTTATCTAGATTACAACATTTTGACCATAAAATGAATACGGCTACATTTGTTTCTGCTCAGGATAGTTTAATGCGAGAAAATAAAATGAAAACAATTTCTTGGTGAAGTGTCTACTAATAAGTTCACATTGTAGAAATCGTTTTATTAGAGTAAAAGCTGGAATCACTATTTCAGAGTCAACTAGACCCACATGCATTGGGAGATTGAAGCATGCCTATTGGGGGATAGCTTACTCTTAAATAGTCTAAAAAAACAGAACATAACCTAGATGCACCAATACTTGACAGTGAATAGAATGCGGCCTGCTCATCTTCACAAGAAAACAAACCCAAAGTGTACACCTTATCTTATTGTCCTTATGTAATGGAGACTGATACTTCAAAATGAAAAGCAAAAGCCATAGGATTTCTATAATTCCCAATTTAACTTAAAACACATGATCTTAGTAAAGCGTCTAGATCTTTGCCTTTGCATTTTTTTCCAACACACTGTTGCTTATCAAATATTGCTTATGATGATGTGCCTAGCAGAGAAATCCTTACTTGACCTAAATCATCATTCTTCCACAAACAAGAAGGTGCCTTAATTCCCTATGTGTAACGAACACCAAGGGTTATTAATGAAACCGGATGAAAAATCGGTTTACGATGCACCATAGGAAACAAAACATTAAGATGCAAGAGCATTACGTTGTTGCAAGCAGGTTCTTTGTAGTAGCAATTGCTAAACCATAACAGATGGAAGAAATATGAACCTATGAAAGAAAAAAGCAAATAAAATGAAAGTATAGGAGTCACAACATTAACAGATCAGTAAATACTGTGCCACATGACGCTTAAGGTGATTTTCCAAAAGTCCTCAAACGGTAGGCAGCGTTCCCTTCAGTTACTCCCGAATCACCCAGTGGTAGCTGGTAAGAGCAGTCATGGCTTCAACTCTCCAGTGAGAAAGGTGTGTGTATATTTTATACTAATGACGATATTCTCTTCCGAATATTTCTTTTAAGCTCATTACAGTTAGTATTAGTTTTAGAAAAGGCATATAAAAACAATAAGGTGGCTCTTAAGGGAGACCAAACATTTTAAACTATTACGTTTTAGGAGTTAAGCACAATTAAAAAAAAAATCTGTCAGTGTAAATCAATGGACAGTCAATATCGCTCGAGCTTAGAATATAGAACGCTCAAAAGTTACCAACTTGTTAGGGGAGCTTCATGGGAGGGAGACGTGGCATCGGGGGAGTTTCAGACTGAAGTTGTTTAGGGACCCATCTGCAAGAGGTCTGGAAACCAGGGTGCCGGTAAGCTTACAGGGACCCTGGTTTCCGGACTAGCATATTACAGGTCTGCCAGTCTGGAAACCAGGGTGCCATGCCCGACAGGTCTGACCCTGCACAGCGGCCACAGTAGGCAGACCAGTCACAGAAGCACCGGCACATTTCGAAACGGTGCCAGCGCTTCCGTATCCCCACTGCCAAAGAGTACTATGGGACTCAATGGGAATGGGGACTTACAATTTACTGGCGCCTGACTTTCCGGGCCACCAGGGTTGTAATTGCCCGCTGGCACTAAGAAGTCAGACGCTGGTAAATATTAACGGGTCCGGCTGCCACCCGCCGCTAGCACCAGCATGGTTACCGCTACACCCCTAATGAGGCCCACTGAATAAGTCCAGGAGACAAGGGTGTTGAGGTGAACAATTTCAGCATCAATTTATTTGCAGATCTATGCAGCAGAGTCTAACAAGCTGAGTTCCAGACAGCAGAGGGATAGAACCAATGTTGCAGACTATGTGGGAGAAACTCCAAGAAGGGACCATCAAGTTGGATGAAAGAAATGCAGTGCATTAGCACAACACAGATCCTTGGATCAAATCAGCGATGCTCTAACTGGAATCTATTGCTGCAGGGCCAGACAATGGCAGTACCCTCAAGCAGACCCTTTCTGGTGGCAGAAACAATGCAGTGGCTCCTGTAACAAAATGGCGCTGCCTCTTCTGGGGCAGTGAGGAACACAGCCAGGAGCTTCAGTGTAGCACACAGACGAACAGAGGATCCAACTTCATCCATCATATCACCAGAGAAGGCTCCCTCTGTCCAAGAAATAGCAGAGCTTAGCCTTCAGAAGCATCAGAAGCACAGCAACACAGCTATCAGCAGGATTCTCAGTACCGTTTTCTTCCAAGTACACAGGATAAGTCCAAGGTTGTCAATTGAAGAAATGGCTTGCGATCTCTACAGATACACACAAAGGGATGAGGGTATCCCTAGCTCGTCATTCACATTTCATGCACCATTCAAAGTTTTAGCAGCCTTCATATCGGTGGAAGGCGGCAGTCTACCTCGTATTTTTGCAGGCATCAGAAAAGGAATACACAGGGACATTACATTATCAGTAGGATAATTGACTGCAGACCTAGCTTCGGGAAACTGAGCGCTTTACAAGTCAAAGCGGGAAGGCACGGTACAGGAAGCAGAGATAGAACGAAGCAAGGAGCAGACAGGGAGAGAAGGCAATTTGGCAACAAGGGATCTACAAGCAACCAGGAAAGGAAATGGCGGGGCAATGATCGCTTAGGTTAAGTGGGTGGTGTCGACATGGGTGTTGGGGAAGAGCCATTCCTTGAGCGCTTTGTGTCCAAGCGAGTGGGCGAGTCTGGTGTTCAACAGGAGGGGGTTCTAGAAGGCCGGTCTTCTGGTTCCTTCCTTCCTGCACTGGCTGAATTCACATGTCCTTATGCCTGGTGGATCGTAGGCATCTAGAGATGCAGTGTTTCTCAGAGAAGTTCGATGAGGGGCGGATGATGTGCCCTTTCAACAGTCCTGCTGCAGCTTGTAGGACAGATCCTCAAGGGTGCCAGGGTAGTTGCTGGGAAGCCATTCAGAAGGGCCTTGCCCCCGTCCAGGTGGGACAAGACCAAGGCTTTCAAAGCAGATCTGATGTTTTTCTGGAATGAAGGGCTTGATTTTGCGCAGGAGGGAAAGTTGAATCAAGGCATTTATGTACTCCTGGCTACGTGTTCCGTGAATGAGAAGTGTATCAAAGTAGAACCCAAGGGACTTTTTGCAGGTGGTCCGCTGAGGAATGAAGCCCTTGATGTTCACAGCCAAGAGCCATGTCAGGGTGTTCATGGTTGTTGGTCAGCAGTAGGAATTCAGTATTGGAGGGGGCTGAACTTCAGGTAAGACTTGACTTCTAGGACTGGATCAATGTGAAGCAGGCCTTTACCGTGTGCATGACTGATGGATACCTTGAGGTAGAGCTACAAGTCATCATTGTATTGGTGTATGTGCATGTGTGGATCTAGGAGTATTCCAGGTGGTTAGATGTAAATGTTTAAGATCACAGGGGAGAAGATGGATCCTTGCAACATGGCACAGGTGATTAGCAGATTTGGTGATGTGGAGGAATCCATTTGGATGAATTGTTGGCAGTGCATCAAGGCGCGATTTGAACCAGTTGAAAACGATCTTGCTGATCCCCATGCAGCGAAGTAAAATGTCGAATGTCTGGTGCTCTACTGTTTCCAAATGCTGCCGAGAGGTTGAGAACCAGAAGGCAAGGATGGTCATCATTGAGGATGTTAATCACATCCTCTATCAAACCCAGATGTAGCACAGAAACCGCTAACACCAAGGTAAAGCCAGATTGGCAGGACTGAAGAGGTTGGTGGCTTTGATGTGCTGGAGGCATTTGCTTTCTCATGTATCTGATCTAAGAACGGAAGATTGGCGTTGGGCAGTAGTTGCCTGGGTACTGTGTTGGTTTCTTGAGAAGTGGAAGGATTTGTCCAGAGTCGAGGGGAAGGAGCCTACAGTGAGGGAGCACTTGATTGTAAGGGAGGAGAGCTTCAGTTGGAAGGTTCATGAGTACTGAGGCAGAGTGTATTGTCAACATAGGATGTGGCTTAATGAGATGCTAGTGTGGCAGTGAGTTATTTCATATTAAGTGTCTTAAACGTGGTCAAGGTAGTGTGGGACGTGAAGTGTGCTGTCAGTTGTGGTGGTGTCTATGTGCTGGCAGATCATGCTGATCTTGTTGTTTAAGAAAGAGTGGTTGTCAGTGGATATTTAGATTGATTGGAGTAGAGGTGGGACGGGTAGTGGGTTGATGCAAAGCTTAATAGCATTGAAGTGTGCTCTGTTTCATTGTTGGCCTTGGCTATGGTGTTTTTGTAGGAGTTGGCCTGGGCAGTGGTGTTGTCTGTGTGCAGCCAGCAAGGTTAGGTCTAATGCGTGTGTGTGATGTTTGCCAAATCTTTCCTGAGAGGACTTGCGATGCCTGGGAGACTCTTACCCAGACTAATCCAGATTCCATTCAGCCAGAGCTGGCTTTGTGAGCAGCGTCCGAACTTGCATACGAAAACCCCCAAAGATGGCCCTTCTCTCTGAGAGAAACATAACAGTAGGGCAACAAAGCCAGGCACCATGTTACAGGACTTCAAAAAATAGCAATTTATTTTCTGGGCTACAACAAAATGGCCATCAACGATGTAAAATGGCTACATCATGGTGCAGCCTTTGAAGAGTTGCCACCAGCCTGTAACACTAATGCAATATCTGGCAGAAAGGATCCGCACAGAGACACTACTAGGCATGTTTGGAGCACCGCTGCCCTGTCTAGATACCAAGAGGCATATAAAAAAATGGATTGTAGTCTACATTGAGCCTTACTGTGGGTGCAAATAGGCAAGTACATGTAGCCAGAAATAAGACCAGGGTGCCCGTTCGGGCAAATCATTCCAAAAGACAAAATGCTCACATGACCAATATGTGAATACCACTGATGAAAATAAATTGCACAAATAATGAAATCATTTAATGCTTGTGTGAAGAGGTCTTGCACTAAACAGGAGCACAATACATCAAATCCTGCATTTTAAGACAACTAAATGAGCAAGTATGTTTTTTGCACGTATTGCAATAACTCATGTTTGTATGAAGTTAGTAACTAAAGCTACTAAATGTGTGCACAAACCTTTTAAATACTCTGCAATTTAAACATGATTACGACTTGGTTAGTAATAGTTCAATCACCATTAGTTTATCAACTTCACAACTGCCTTAAATGTGAAAACTGCATTCAAACCACCTAATCACATATCTGGACCTTCAATCTAACCAATAAAGTGTTTTTTTAAAGCGCTGATATTTTCATTATACTGTATAATGTGATATATATGGCAGGCACGGCGTAAAGCATACCCTCCCAAGAAGAGTGAGCATGTCTCAAAAAGGCCAGTGAAGACCACTAGGTTGGATAGTAGATAAAATAAAAAGAACAGTACTTTAATAAATGGGGGTAACATTCAGCAATAATTTTTCCTTTTGACAAGGACTAAGTAGAGCCCCTTACAGTACATTAAATAAAATGAATGGATATCCTCCGACATGGCAAAAACGTTCAGCAGTACAAGAACATGTTAACAAAATCATTTACCCCATGCTTGACAGTTTTTGCTGCATGAGCTGCTTTCTTCTTTGCGTCATACAATGTCAGCATGTCTATCAGCCCCATAAAATACACTTCTCTTGTAGGTGCACCTGTAGAGGGTGATTGAGAAAGAAAAAAGGAAAATTAATCAAAATTTCCCATAAATTAAGAGTTTACTGCCAGAAGCCTGTTTCAGCACTGAAGTTCTCACCTACCTAAACAGTGATTGCTTGTGATTTAATACATCTGTGGGTATGCTGCCACAAAAGCTGAAGATGTAGGGTGAGCATGAAAGACATCTGCATACAAACCAACTTTAAGTAGTAATTGTGCTCGGAACATTAGCAAAATAAAATCAACTGTATCAAGAATACTATTTGAAGGAAGCCAACATACTCAACACTCTTTGCAGGTTGCTAGCCAAATATAAATTCACATACTTTGTCTACCCTGCCTTCAAATAGGACTAATACAAACATGCTAATCTAGAACACAGCAAGTTGTAAAATAGGCATGTGGAGCCCACTTTGTTGTGACTGTTCGTGTCCAACCTTCAGAGTCCGTTTATTTTATTTTATTTTTAGCTATGGGTTTTGGGCAAAAGGCATCTTACAAATTGCATGAGGAGCACTGTACAATTGACATATTTTCTTCAAAACAAAATACTTCCCAGCACCTTGAATCTGACTAGAAGTCTGTAAACACAACACTACACAAAGCGGCAAGAGGATTCATTTAAAAAATAAAAACTTCACATTTTTCACAGGTTCACATCACATCTGACATCTGGAAAGCATATACAACTATAGGGGAGAACAAGTCCTAATCCAGCAAACAGTAACAATCCAATGTCATGATTACACACCAGCAGCTGTCCCCCATCGTCCCCTGCAGATCACTCCCCCCAGGACCAGTCACATGTCAAGCCCACAATAAAGAAAAGGCAATCTCCACATTTAAAAACACAATACCATTGCTAGCCGCAGCTCCACCGGTTCCTACCCCCCTCACCTCCCCTGCACCATTGACACTGACAGATTGTCTCGCTCACAAAAACACTTGCACAGGGTCCCCCACATCCCCTGGTCTAGACTTCCTAGGCAACAGTATTCATGTTTCACAATGCAACACCATGACAAGCGCTGCAGCCAATAAAAGGGGAACAACAGGCACCCAATGTCACGTTCCCCTTGTCAGTTCAAAGGAGTGCATGCCGAAGAGGCCAATCTGTGCGGTCACCCCCAAATACAAGACCATGACACATTGAATAGAATAGGGCAGTGAGCCCAATTTTTTTTTTCTTTGTCTATGGTTTGTAAACAAAACTTTACAAAACTAATTTGATTAAACAAGAATTGAATTAAAACAGTAGAATTGGTTTTAACAAAATGCAACAGAAAGGAAATACATTGCATATAGAAGGAAAAAGGAAATCACATACTTTATATATACAAAACATAAAATCTAAACAGAAGACAGTAAAATAACCTTTCATGTCAGGTAAATACTACTTTAGAGAAGCATCTTTAACCGAATACCTTTTACAGATTAAATTTTTAATAGCCAAATCACAAGAGTTTGTACTGTATGTTATTTCCTGCAGGGAAAGGAAACATGCCCTTCTCAAAATCAGGTACCTAATGTCCAAATATCAACTGTCAGCTTAGGTTACCTTTTGTCCCCATGAGGCCTTTCTAAGGATGGCTACTCCAGTCCATGTGGGACGAGCCCCTTCAAGGGTAAAAAGGGCCAGCGGAATGCACCATGATTAAGGACAATTCTTCGAGTCCAGAAGCTAGTTTCCCAGCCCTGTGGCTGTTTCAAAAGTCAAGACTCCATTAAACTTGAGACAGAAAACAAACCACTGCAATTTTCAGAGACATGGCTGGACCATAAATCATTTCCCACCATAGATTGTCGGAATCAATCCATTCCAAGTTGCGTACAAATTTCCCAAATCTTTCAATACGATCTGCCAGACTCTTTCTCTGTTGGATGGTTACAGAATCTACACAAGAAACATGGACACTTTAAGTGATTGTGTTTGCTGGGCTCTTAAGAATTTCTCCAGTTGGGCAAATATTAAACCGGAATCTCATTATTCTGTTACGCAAGGTTTTGCTTGGAAATTTCAGGAGGTAATATTCTGGTAGGCCCCATCCTTTTTGATGTGTAACCAGATGGGAGAAAAGCTTTGTAGAAACCAGTTTATCCATAGTGTTAGACCAGTCCGCATATCGGAGCAATTTCTTTACCCTAAGAGGGTTATTTGTCAACTCTGCAGCTGGTGGGCCTACATTTTCCAAGGTCAGCAAGCAGACCCTTTGGAGTTTTAGTAATGGTTCAGATTACATATTCTGGTCTCTCAGGCCATGCCCCAGAATTCTGTACATCATGTCCCCCGGGTCCGTGGTCAGTCTTCTATACAGAGATAGTTTGCGCCACAGTACCCAGTAAGCCCAGTTCGTAACGAATTGCAGCTATGGGAACATTTTGGGAGCCAAAACATTAATGCTTTCCATAGTTTTGCTTCCAGTTTTAGGAAATCTGATATTATAGCCTCTGGAGAAATTTCCAAGGCGCAGACAATCTTTGAGACTACTTTCAAACTGTAAAAACGTAGTAGCGGTTGGAATGCTAAATTTACCAAACTTATTGTCAACCTTTCGCTTTTGTGCGATAACAAGGTTGATCTTATGGTATAGGCACACCAGATGCTGTTTTCTATTAGGTCGATCAAAGATTGGGAAACCCAGATATTTCAACATATCTTTAACTTTGAGTTTCCCCTGATAAACAATGCAGTATGCAGTCCCATTTCTGGATTTTTTGCTAGTCAATTTCATAATAACTGTTTTGGAAGCACTAATGCAAAAATGATACAGCTCTGTATAACAGTTAAAAGCTGTTAGCATATGCTGTACCGAGTTAGTCGACTGAACAATTAATGAAACCGTTCGCATATGCAATAGTGTGACCTATTTTAGGAGGAATGAATGCAGTTGCCTCCAAACATTGGGCAGCGTCAGAAACAAATTAAATAATGTGGGGGCAAAAATGCATCCCTGCCGCAACCCGTTATCTATTTTAATCGGTGTGGACACCAAACCCTCCAGATTTAGCCTAGCCTGAACCCTCCGAGTCCTCATTAAGTTAAACAAGAATATAGATAAGATGTTCTCCGGCAAGCCCATTTTTCTCAGCTTATCCCAGAGGGTGTGCCTATCTACTAGGTCAAAGGCCATGGATTTAAAAAAAAAAAAAAAATGTTTAATAGAAAGTTAATCGCAAGACACAACCTCAAACTGCCCAACAGTGGGCCAGGTATTATGCGCCAAAACAACCCCTCCATCCCCGACCCCTCACTCGTCCCCCTGGCCTGTTGCAACACAGAGTCAGTAATATTCAGTAATGCCTTGCACTGATCATTCACAACGTCTCTCACATGGCGTCTTATGTCCTGTGGACCCCCCTGCGGTCAGCCTGGTGATAAGGAAGAGGAGGAGTTGCTTTTGGAGTTCATCAGATATGCAATATAAGGCCCCCAGATGTCTGGGGGGCGGGCATGCAAAGGTAATGTTTTAATGAACTCAGTCTCCACATCTTGACAGTGGAGAACATCCCTCCGCCACCCCGCAGCCAGGGGGGCGGGGCTTGACCCCAGGTCATGGCCACGCTCCTCTGCGCCAGAAGCAGCAGAATGTTCACAGGTTTCCTCATCGCGGGTTTAAAGTGTTTGGTCATCCCAAGCAGCGCCACTGTGGGAATAGGCGTTAACTTCACCAATTATCGCCTCCGTCTCATGGATGACTTGTGACCAAAAGCTTGACAACGCTGGACAGCTCCAGGCGAGTTGGAGGAAGTCTGCAGCTGGTTTTCCGCACCTCTCACACTTTGCCTCTAACTCTGGGTTGTGTATGTGCCTTTTGGCTGGGGTGTCATAAGTTTGGTGTAGGTAATGGAAGTGGATCAGCTTAAACCTTGAGTTCAGGGCAACCCTCTGAGTTTGACTGAGTATGTAAGACCATTCGTCATCGGGAATGGTGGCCTGTAGTGCCTTTTGCCATCTCCCTTTTGTGCGTGGGTTTTCTGATGTCGTGTCTGTTATGAGGGCTCTATATATGGAGGATATCAGTTTACCCCCCCGTCCCCCTGAGCTTTGATCACACCATGGAGTAGTGCCCATGTTGGAGATTGATGTGGGAAAGATGGAAATGGAGCTTGGATCACATAGCGTAATCTAAAGTATACGAATATGTCTAAGGGAGAGGTGCTGCCTCTCTCCTTGGCTTGTTGTAGTGATAGGAATGTTCCATCGACGAAAAGGTCGCCAAGTGTCTGGGTTTGTGTTTTGTCAGCCCATTGGAGGAACACTTTCTCATTTGTGAGGGGTATCCCAGGAATTAATTTAATAGGTAGTAGCGGAGTGTATCTGATTGTTACGCCGTATTTTTGGGCTATCTTTTTCTACACTGCGTAAGTGGTCAGCACCACATTTAGTGTGGTGTGCGGGGTTGCTTGTTGGCTGATAATGACTGCTCTTAATAGATTGGGAGAAGCCAGGGCACGTTCTATTTGTACGTGGGGCCTGATGAAGTAGGTAGAGTACCAATGGCTCAGAAAGTGAGCTTGAGCGGCCCAGTAGAATCTTTCTAGATCGGAGAGTGCGAGCCTTGTCGGGAGAGTAAGCGTTGCGTATGCCATTCGCGCTGGTTTACCGGCCCAGATTAACTCAAGTATGAGATTTTTTTAGCTTCCCCAGGTAGTGCCGCGGAAGTAAGAGTGGAATATTAGTGAACAAAAAGGAGTTTTGGTAAGATCACCATCTTAACCAGCTACGCTCTGCCCCAAAGCGTCAGCGGCAATGCCTTCCACCTGTGCACCTTCTCTTGGAGTTTTTAACGTGGATTCATAGTTATCCTGAAAGATGTCTCGGTGGTTCAGTGATAGCAGGATCCCGAGATATCTGATGTGGGTGTTTTCCCACCTAAAGTTGAAATCATCTGTGAATTTTGGGGTATTGGGAGTCAGGGGAACTATTACCGACTTGGAGTGATTGATTTTCAGGCCTGATACCATGCTGAACTTTATTATCTCTTGCCTTATTGGGTTGAGATTTTCAGTGGGGTTTGGGAGGAATAGCACCACATCGTCGGCATAAAGCGAGATGATTATTTTGTGGGGACTCAAGACAAGCACTTTGTGGAGAGGTCGAGTGCGCAAGCTCGAGGTCAGCGGCTCCATCACTAGTGCAAATATTAGCGCTGACAGTGGGCACCCCTGTCTAGTCCTGCGCTGAAGAAGGACACGTTTCGATTTCGCCGAGCCCAGGACAATGGTTGATTGGGGTTTGTTATATAGTAATGCTACAAGTTTTAGAAACTGGTTACCCAAGCCATGTTGTCTGAGGACCGCAAACAAAGCCATTCGAGAGTCAAAAGCATTTTCGGCATCTAGGAGGATTGCAGCTGCCTGTTGAGTGGGATCTATCGCCGCCATGGCTCTGAACCCTCTGATCCCGAATGTCGTGTGGCGACCAAGTATAAAACCAGCCTGGTCAGCCAGTACCAGTGCTGGCATCATGGGCATTAGTCTATTAGATAAAACTTTGCCAAGTATTTTATTATCGAAATTTATTAGGGAAAATGGTCTTTAAGAACCACATTCTTCGGGGGTTTGTCTTTATGTAAAACAATTACAGTAGCTTCCCTTAGGGTTTGTGGCAGGATGCCTGTCTCCAGTGCCGCCTCTCAAACTCTCAGGAGGAGGGGGGCTACCAACAGAGTGAATGTTTTATAGAATTCACCAATCAGGCCATCGGGGCCGGGGGCTTTGGTGTTGGGTACTCTTTTTATCACTTCTAGGATCTCATCTTGTGAAATGGGCTCGTTCAGTGGTTCGCGGAGTTCACGCTCCACCCAGTAAAGTTCCGTATCTGCTTGATAGTTATATAACAGTTCCGCGTGTGCTGTATAAGTTTTGATAGGAGTGAAAAGTGTCAAGTATTTCTGGTTCAGTGTGAACTAGGGACCCTTCTGGGGTGTGGATTCTCTCCACCAGGGTGGGCTTTCTATCTGCAGCAATCAGACGGGCTAAGAGTGCTTCAGGGAGTTGTCCCTCGCCATATTGGCGTATCTGATGGCTGCGTCACAAGAACTTCACCTCCCGCTCTGCTAGTGCCCTGAATTTAAGCAGTTCTTCCTTGAGTTCTGCTTGGGTGTGTTTGGAGTTAGCATCTGCGCACTGTTGCTCTAGGGCTTTCAGGCGTTCCTCACTGGCTGTCAGCTCGCAATGTATCGTCTTTAATATTACGTTTTCTTTGGCGATACACACACTTATAACGCACTTCAAAGTTTCCCACAGTATCCCTGCCGAAGAGACTGAATTTTGATTGCTGTCTAAAAAGGATCTCATCTCCTCACGTAGCTCCGCTGCGAAGGCCTGATCTGCCAGTGTTCCAGGCTTGAATCGCCATTGTGGTGCAGTTGGTTTAGTATCAGGGAGGTTACAGTCAAGAGTCACTGTGGCGTGGTCGGAGAACGTCTTGGGGAGAATCTGGCAACAGCCCCATTGGAGAATGCTGTGAGCTGAGACGAGCAGATAGTCTATGCGAGAGCTGGATTGGTGGACTGCGGAGTGAAAAGTATACTCGCGTTTTTTCCCAGTTACTGTGCCTCCATATGTCAGATTGTATGCTTTGCAGATCTCTTGCACTTGAAGGTTAGCTTTGGATGACAGCGCAGAGGTGGTTTGCGATCTGTCTTTTTGCGGGTCGAGATGGGTGTTGAGGTCGCCGCCCCAGATGTTTGTTGGTCCATTCAGTGCGAGCCGGAACAGGACCCAATCGAAATTATTTGGACCATCCACGTTGGGGCCGTATGAATTTATGAGTGTGACGTCTTGCCCAGCTATGATGCCTTGTACCAATAGGCCCCTGCCTTCACTGTCCTTCTCCACCCTCTTTAGGCAGAAGCAGCCTGTGGTGTTGATGGTGGCTACCCCCCCGGCGTAGGATGAGTAGGAAGAAAAATAGCGGTGACAAACCCACTCTCGGGCCCATAGGTTTTTTTGTGGGGTGAGATGCGTCTAATGAATCATTGCCGTGTCCATTTTGTGCCGCTTGAGGAACTGCGGAATCTTCCTTGCTTTAGCGGGAATGTTACCTCCCCTAATGTTCCAAGTTGCTACTTTGAATCCACCGGGTGGGTCTTCTTTTCACGCTGCGCGAGTCAGGACTTGACCAGACGTGGACCGCCATGGAGTGGCGTGTTGTACTTTGGCCAAAACGTTTTCCTTGGGTTAGGTGTCACATGTGGAGGGATGAGGTCTAACAGGGCCGGGGTCAGCCAAAACGTAACTATCACAACTTTGATAAACAGTACCTTACACGGACAACCCCCAACTTGTCCGTTTGGTGTCCCCCCCATAGTGAAAATACTGCTGCGCGAGGGGCGCTAGTGACCTCCCAGGGGAAGATGCTCCTTTTAACTTGATGTAGTGAATCCTGTCGTGCAGTGCCGCTCTTCATGTCTGTTCTCTTAGGTTACTGCGGCTCCTGGAGGGTTTCTTTCAGCGCGTTCCTTTCTAGAGGCCGACCGGCCTCTGTCTGAAGCTGAGCAGCCATGCCTGTCAAGGAATAGAGTGGTGTATTCGGGTGAGTTGAAGAAGTGCGTTTTCCCTTCAAACTGAATACGGAGCCTAGCATTGAGTATGTGATTTGGTTCTTCTTGGGCTTGACCTGCTGGGGAGAAGACGGGCAAGAGTCGAATTGTGTCCCCGTCGTATTTAAGAGTTCCTTTCTCCCTTGCTAGTCTCAGGATGGTATTTCGGTCTTTATAGTTTAGCAGCTTCATAATTATCGGACGGGGAGGTACTCCCGGCGCTGGTTTGCCGGTTGGGATCCTGTGCGCCCTTTAAATCACGAATAAGTGCGAGAGAGCTGTGTCGCCGAATAGGGCTCTGCAAATTTTTTCCATGTGGTCTTCCATTTTGTTGGGAGTTGCTTGTTCCCCGATTCCTATCACTCTTATGTTGTTGCGTCTGGATCGCCCCTCTAAATCTTCGTTCTTGACCATGACCGTTCTCATTTGGTTCTGAAGTGTGGACACTCTTGCAGTGAGTGAGGTTGCGCCGTCATCCATGTCTGAAATTCTCTGTTCAGCATTATCCAGTCTATCTTTATGCTTGTCCAAGCGGTGTTGCAGCAGGTCCACTTTGGACGATAACGTATCCATTTTGTTGTCTAGATTCCCTATTCCTGTTTTGAGATAGAGGTGTACCTCGCAGATGTCTACTTGCCGCTGGTGGCCATCTTCATGTTCGTTGTGATTAAGCAATAGGTCCTCTTGTCTTGGGGTCTTCGACGCGGGACCAGAGTCGAAATTAAGTTTCCGCTGTGATTTATCGTTTTTCCCCATCCTGGCGCTAGACTCTGAGCCTCTTCGCGCGTGTGCCGCAGCGAAATGGAGTCGGGACGGACAGCAGGCTTGTGACGCGTGAGTGGGGGGAGCGATCCCATAAGACTGGGGCGTTAGACGCGGAGTTTGCTACCTGGCGCTTGCTAATGATGCCACCTGGAGGAGAGGACTCAATCGTGCACAATAACTGTAGGGGGGAGGGGGAGATCTGGCCCCACCGTCTCGTGTTAGGATTCCTCACCTACTGGGATGTGTGGCGGAGGGTGTTTGCGAGCTTCAGCCTCCAGATGGTGGGGTTTCTGAGCCACTTCGCCCACCGCTGAGTGATGCATTGATGGATTGACTTTATATTGAGGGCATGTTTTCTGGGTGCACTATACACTGGGCTGGCTTGGCTGCGCTTGTGGATGCTTCCGTGTAGACCCCAGGTTCTTGGTAGCTGCTTGCCAGAGTGTTGGGGCGCCTGCTTTTGGCCCCTTGTTGTGCTGCTGTAGGAGCTGCTTGCCTCGGATGGAAGGAGGTGAGCATGGGGGGCCCTGCCTTCTCAGCACTCCGCCCCCTCTAGTTGTTGCTCTCCACTCCAGGAGTTTTAACTTTTCAGCGCGCGACCGAGCACCGCGTGGGAGGCTGTTTACTGCTGCTCTCCCGCGGGCCGGCCACACTCTAATGCGCACTTCTCACGCACCCCCACTTGTGTGCGCGTCCTCGCCGGGGCCCCTGCTGCGCCTCTCACCTAGGCAGGCGACCCCCGCCAGGAAAGGCTTCTTAGTCGTTGGCATGGTTCCGTTGCAGCACCTCAGCGCCCACGCACTCCGCCATAGGTACCACCGTGAGGCCGCTGATCCCTCTGTGCGACCTGCTGGCTCTCCCAGCCCAGCTGGCCTCCTCACGCTGCGCGGGGATCCCGGCACCCGCGCACCCCGAGTCGGGGGCGGCGTTCTGCATCTTTCTCCCAGGGGCGGGGGAGGGTACCGACCGCGGTACCGTGGACTCCGTCCAGCACAGGCCTCTGCTGCCTGGAGTCTCAGGACACAGAGCGATTGCTGCCAAAATTTCCTGCGGAAAGACGGCAGGATTGCAGCGTTTGAAGCAGGATAAGGAGCTTCTAGGGAGCTCACAGAGGAGCCGCCATCTTGGGTGGTCATCTAGCGCCCTCTCCCAAAGGCCATGGTTAAATCAATGGCAGCTAGGTAGATAGGAGTTGCCCCAATTCTCCACGCTCTGTTGCAGTGTTATTAGTAGACCACCCACTTCTGTGCCCTAAGATTTTCTAAAGCCATATTGCTGTGGTGATAAAATCAAATTTTGATCTATCCATTCAGATTTCTTTGGAGTATCAAACCAGCAAAGAGTTTTGAGTCAGCGTCTAGTATTTCAATAGGTCGATTTTTCAGCAAATTTCTGTCTTTATTAATAGGTATCACGTACGAGAAATATCTTCAAATTAGACAAATAAGATCTTGGCCCAGAGCCACGGATCGCCCTTAAGTAAGGCGTTGGGGCCTGCTGCTCGAGTTTTACTTGCATGTTTTATTTGTGTTTCTACATCTTCAATCAGGAACTTTATAGCCCATGGCTGAGAGAAAGTACCATCCCATTTTTTACCTCTGGCCCTAGGTTTATATGTTTCCGAAATGATCACGCCAGTTGCGTTCACTGATGGTGTTGGTCTGTACAAAATTTTGTCTAGACTCAAGATAGTTTAGCAGTAGCCAGAACTTTCTAATGGAGCAGTCTGTTAGTGCATCCAACATTGCTTCGTTGTCAGCCTGATCAAGAAGGCATCTATGGCTTTTTAACCAGTTTTTCTGATTTTGTTTCTATTTTTTAGTACCCTTATTAATACTGTCGGGACTTAGGTTGGATTTCCTCAAGTGCCTGATCTCTCTGTTGTAAGAGCTTTCTTTTATATCACCTTTGTCTAACTCTCCCATGGGCACCCTTAGTCACCCTTTTACTGATCTTATCTAACATTTCAGCTGTATGTGATGGAAAGGAGTCATGGGCATATAAGTTCCTTTTTTCTGAAGAGTAGTCGCTGTGTTTACTGTCAGAAATAGCCTGTTAGCTTTAGAGACATTACCCATATGCCATTTTAATCTAGTTTTGGATGTGTTTGTGAGCAGATTCTGTGTTAATTTAGTTTGGAATTGATTTGAAATAACACATTGCCAGGTGAATGACAACATACTGTGGTCACTTAAAATAGTTTAACATATTTTAAATGTTAGAGGAGACTGAATTAGGTGCTGAGACAAATATATTGTCCATGATGGACGTATGCAATCCATCTGACCAAGTTGGAACTAGGGAGTAACCCTCCAACCATTGTTCACGCTGATGTTAGTCCCCAGTTCTGAAGAAAAGTGTACCATTGATTCCCTTGCAATCAATTTCTACAGCTATTGTTGGTGTTAACAGAGGAGAAGGTTTTCCGCCTAGGAGAGCTCTGATCCAACATTTCCAGTTTTGTAAAAGGTGGCAAAGAGGAGTAGACGTCCTCAGTGATCTCAACGTTTAGGTCACCCAAAACAATCTGTAGGCCAAAAGATTGAGTCATTAGGCTAGCGATATGATCATTCAAAGATAATAGGGCCTTGCCAAGATTCTGTTTAATCTGCTATTGCTAAACGTTTATTGGTCGCCTAGAGACGCCTACGTCCTGGGTAAATTCAAGCAGCACCATCATTATTCCTTGTGATATAATTTTGGAGTAAAGAACTTCAAAGAGACCATTAATTTGAACCGCTACGAGCAAACCCGACGGTCGCCCCAAAGTACCCTGACTTGCAGGTTTACAAAAACATTCATAACCATCCAAAACACACGGGCCAGAAATCCAAGTTTCAGAGAGTACGATGTTAGCAATACCCCCAGTTCCTGTGATTTCAGGAGATGTGTCCCCTGGAATTCCAGGAAATAATCGAGAGACTGCTAGGATTAAAGGTTGGCCTGCATGTCTCAACTGGATTATCGATTCTCGAAGAGACATAGCCAGCAATCTCCAACTGGTTTTGTCCTCTTCTACGTTGTTCATTTTAGTTTGAGATTGAATTCTTCCCTCGCTTGCTTTTTGTTGGGACTATTTTCGTAGCAATTTTCAGTTGCTTTTGTGAAACCATGACTAAAAGGACAAAACGTCATACCCCATCTTATTGAACAGATGTGCTTGTTGTAGGATAGCGTTGTATACCGATCTAGAGTGCAATACCAGGCGGACATGGTCTAATCTATCTGGATGGATAAAATCGACCAGCTTGATGTCCGAGGATAGCAATCCCAGAGCCGGTATTTCATCCAAAAGGGCTAATACCCGTCCTCTCTTGAGCAAATCAGGACCCCCATAATCAAACGGGTAATAAAGCAGTATGCTAGGGTTATCCGGATGTGCAGGTTTCCTCCAATGTACCAGATTTAGATGGCTCTTTTGGACAGTTTTAGGAGAGGCCTGCCATGAGGTCTGTGCCAATGTTACAGAGTTTGGGGGCCTAGTATTGCTTTCGTGATGCACTAGGTTGTGTGATTTAAGGCTTCCACTAGAATCCGTTCTAGGAAATTTAAGAAATTCGAAATCTATGGTTTGAAGAAGGCCCTGTTTTAAGAGCATGTGTTGGTATCTGTGACGTGTCACGCTGACCTGTCAGTAGGGTTTTAGGAGACCCCAGAGAGGTACAGTGAGAGGACTTTCCCCGAACTGCAGGGGAATTCCGGATGCTTGAGTGTTCAGCCATCATTATTGCCATCACTCTTCTTACAATTCTTTCAGTTACAGAATTATCATTCCCTTTAGTCTCTGTTGTAGATTGATCAGGTCGTTTGTCCGTGGTAGATTCTAGTACCCCCCCACCCCGGAAACCACTAAAAGCTGTTAATGTCGGAGGAGTTACCTCATGTTTTTCAGGATCCTGTCCCTTTATTTTAAAGCTAGGTCTGTCCTTCAGTATATGCTTGTCTTTTGTCAGAGGCGACTCACTAAGAACTACTTGGTTAAGAGGGGGATAAGAGTATCCAATCCCCTTATGGCCCCGTTAGGGTGCTCCACTCCCAGCAGCAAGGTGTCATCTTCACAGTTTGTGTGATTGCAGCAGTGTCAATTATCTTCTCTGCATGCATATGAGCTAAAGGGCTTGTGGGATTTGCTGGTACCTCAGACACTGATCTTATTGGGAAAAACTTAAAAAGATTACCCTTAGTTTGGTTGTGGGTGTTTACAGAAGATATCACTTTTAATTTCCCCTTTAACAATTTGGGTTTGCCCTTTTTCTTCATGGTTTCCAATTCCAGGACACCCCCATCTCTATTGCAAATGACCTCCTCTTCCCAACTAGTTAACCACCTTTCATTCAGAGCCTGAGCCCCTTTAATGAAGTTGCGCCAATTTTTCTTAGACCCCTTATTTAGGCCCTTCCCTTGCTTTGATTTATTTGTATTTGTGTTTTTTTTTAGGGTCTTCCTTTAATTTTGGGGATGGATGTGGTTCAGAAAACTCTTTATGAGGACCCTGTAACGTTCTAGACCCTGTGCCCTCGTTCGTTTTGGGATTTCCTTTGGGGCCTGGTGTGGGATTTGAGGGGTAGAAAAATCAGTATTTGCCATAGGGACTTCGCCAGCAACCCATTTCCGGTCAGATTTTGTCCCACCAGACATGGTATAAACTTTAATAATGGTATTTGATTTGCATTTCTTGGTTTCTATTGCAATGGTCAGATTTCGTATGAACATAGTGTGAATTTGGAGTTCTTCCAAAATTAAAGCATAAGTTGAGGTGATTTTCCCATCTTTCACATGTTCTCCTCGTCTCTGCCTCTCTAACTGGGCGGAAGAAACTTCCCAATCCACTTCTTGAGAGAGTGGGTATTGGGATAGTGCGAACATGGAGTTTTCTCCGTGACCCGAGGTGTCTCCCATTCCCTGGGGTAGAGGGGACTTTGGAAGCAATGGTTCACTAGTGTAATCTTTTTTTTGCGGCATCCATAGAAGAGGGAGGGGACGGCGGCAAAGGAAGCTCCAATGCCATTCTCATCGTCCCTTTAACGGGAGTGAAAGTCAAAGGAACAGAAAACATGTCATCATAAGGACGCGCCCCCGACAGAGTTGCTTCTGGTTTTCGGGCCCAGTCTATTCTAAGTGTATTTTACGTTTTTCATTATTCAACACACTCAGTATAGTTGGGCGAGTTTGTTAGTACAGGTAAGAGCTTAGAAATCACAAATGCCAGCAAGTGAGACTTCGAAGATGGCAAACGGGCTCCTTGCTGGTTCTTGTGGGTGCACTTCTGGTGGTGCGCGGGCCGTGGACTTTTGTAGCGGGTTGCATCACAGAGGGGGTGTGGCAATCCCCACTCTAGCAACCATGAAACTGCCAATGTTCTAAACTCAGCAGTGGAAAGCAGGAAATGAGCATAGCTACTAGCTGGCACTTGCGCAGGGGCGTGGGCCGCAGACTTTTGTAGCAGGCTGCAGCACATCAAGGGGGCGGGGCAATCACCACTCTAGCAACCATGAAACAGCAAATGTTCTAAACTCGGCGGTGGAAAGTAGGAAATGAGCGTATCTCCTAGCTGGCTCCTTGCTGGCACTCCCCCTATTTTTCCCCACACAACAGAGTAGATGGATCGCTCTGGGCCAATACTGCAAAAAGTCTCTGTAAATTAAGTGCTGTGGAGCAGCCCGTGATAAACCTAGACTTATCTAAGTGTACCACAGATAAGAGGAAAGGAAGCAACCTATCCGGATGGATTTTGTGTCTAAATTTATCAGTGATGTTGGCCTATAAGAGGCACATTCCAAGAGGGCCTTGCCTGGTTTTAGAATCCAGGAAATTATGGCCTCACACATCGTTGGAGGCAATACCCCGGTCTGAACTGCTTCCTGCCATACCTGAATGAGGCAGTGTGATGCTGGGAATGCATTGGATGGACAGGGCCTCCATGTCTTTGTCCTGTACTCCCTTGTGTGTTCTGTATTGTTTTCTACACAGGAGTCCAGTTGGGACTCCTGGCAGTGCAGCTCTTCCTCTTTTTGGTCATGGTGAACAGAGACCATTGGGATACCCTTGTGGCACCCATGGGTGGGGGTGCAAACCTGTACCCCTAGCGTATGTTTTTGGGCACCTGTGTGTGGCTCACAGAGCAGGGTATGGATTGGTGGCAGCTCCATGCTGAATTTGACAAGTGCTCTGAGCATCCTCCATTTTGGGATACACAGGCCCTGCCATAGGAATCAGTGGATTCTTGATAGACAAAATGGCCCCTGTGGCCTCTTGGTTTCTTTTACCTGTTACCTTGTTTTCCCAAAGTCCTGGGAAGCCCTGGCTCTGTCGCTTTCCCCGACTGGCTGTTGGGTGGAAGAACCATATATGGTATTGTGGCGAAGTCCAGGCCAGGCTATGTTGTTCCCAGTGACTATGTTGTGGGTACACCTTTGGGGTGGGACCTGGGTGAATGGAGTGTGTGTGACCAATATGCATTCCATGTTATGGGTGTCTGGTTTCTGGGTGTGTGACACAATTAATGAGACAGCCCTGCCTGAAACTGACATGAATGCAGTGTGGTGTGCTGAAAGGCTGGGTGCTGGCCCCAATCCACATTCCTTGTTATGGGTGTCTGGGTGGAAGTGAATAGCCTGAATGCACTGAGCCCTATTGGCTGCCTGCCTGAATGCCCTGACTAAGCTTGGCTCAGCAGTGTGAATGAGGGACAGATGTCTATATCTGTGGACCCCTCACTTAAATTGTACAGAAGCTGAAGTTTAAACTTGAAGCTGCTTACCTCAAAGCTCAGCTGGAAGAAGGTTTGCTGCTGCTCACCGTCGACAAAATCCGAAAGCGGTCGTGTCTGTCGAGGATTGACACAAGGGAGGACCTGCTTAGGAGACCTCTGCCCGAGCTACAAAGGAGCATCGTGCTTAAGCTGAGCCTCATCAAGGCAGTCTGGAAGTCAGTCTTAAAATGCTGCCGATAAGAGACGGGGTCCGCAGAGAAACATTGAAGTAAAGCACCAAGCCATTTTTACTAACACTATCCGGCCCATAAGAGATAGTGGCAGTCTACCCCAGAATTTCATGGATCGCCTCGCCCCATCTACCGCCATGACTTTCTAGTGTGCATTTCTTTTGCCGTGCACACAATATGCATACCCAAGTACTTAAATGTGTGTACCTCCCACTGCAGCCCCAGATCAAGTAGGTCACAGGCGTCATATTGTCGAAGTCCCATCAAAGCGACGAGATATGACTTCTGCCTTCTAAAAGAGATCCCGGACAGCCTGACAAATGGATGGGCAGATTATGCTCTGGTTCCACACAAGTACAGGAGAACATCATCCACATATAGCAAAACAAGATGCCTAGACTGCCCCCCACATCAACACCAGCCCCAGAGAATTCATGACACAGAAATACTGCTAGCGGTTCCAATACCAGTATATAAAGCATGGGCATCAGCGGGCACCCCTGCTGGGGACCTCTTTGCATGTCCCATGACCCCGAAACCTGCCTCACCGTTCTCACCCTGGCCACCGTTGTGCATATGGCAGAATAACCCATCAAATAAAGCCCTCCTTTGCGTCTAAGAATGCAACTTCATACGGCAAGTCCTCGGAATTAGTCTGGTCAATGTGTTGCAGGCTGCAGAGGTTCATAGAGGTGTTCTCTCCGGCACAAATCCTGTTTGGTCCATATGTATTAAGGCACCAATTACTTTCTGGAGTCGCCCAGCCAGCAGTGCTGTTAGTATTTGGATGTCTTGATTTAGCATTGCCAGAGGCAGATCTGATTCACACAGCTCTCTGGGTTTTGGTATAGGGACTATCAGTGTCCCTGCTCGTATGCTTCGACATTTTCAGGTGGACAGGGGTGAGAGTGGGACCAAATGTTTTGTAGAACTCTGCAGGGAGTCGGTCACCCCTCAGTGTTTCCCAGTTAGCAGAACACAATCACCCCCACCTATCTCTTCTTCCTTTAAAGGCAGCTCAAGTGTGGCAGCTTGCTCATCAATTAGCCGTGGCAACCTAATCTGGGAGAGCGCGAAGCGCAGCTCCTCCGGGTCAACCAGTGTCTCATGTTTATACAGCTCACTAAAGAATGTACTGAAAATGCCATTTAATCGCCGCCTGAGATCGCCAAGGGGGACGCATTCATCATGATCGCTTGCCGGGGTTGCTCAGGCTTGCACAACCATGCTAACAACCTCCCTGATTTGTCCCCCTCGCCATGCATGCCCTCACATGCTTCCGTACATTCAGGCCCACAATAGGAGAAGTTCAGACAACAGAAGTAAGTCCGATTCTATAGTTTGAATCCGGTCTTCCCACAGCGCCCTCCTGATCCCTCCCCCCACCCAGCAATTACCTCCCAGCAGTTGCCAGCTACAAAGTCTCCCAACACTGTCTCCAGTTGTCTACACTGCCCACAATAGTCTTTAAACAAGCAGCAGGAAATTGTCTGAGCAGTTTCTAAAGAAGTCATCCCACAATAGCTCTGCCGACATGCGCATCAAGACCAGTGGTTTGGGTCCCCGGCCATCCCAATGTGCCACCAGTAGGGAATGATCTGAAACAGAGCGCCCCGTGAATTCCACACCTCAAAATTCAGCCAAATGCTTAGCCCCCACAAATAGTGAATTCTTCTATAAAGTTTGTGTAGGGTTGAATAATCTGAATACCCAGTCTGCCTGCGTTCAGTTCCCTCCAGATTTCCACTGGTGATAGCTCAGTCACTGTCGCGTTAAGAGCCGGCGACAACCTGTTCTGGCCGGAGTCTGACCCATCTAGGACAGTCTCCAATGCAGTTAAAATCCCTGCCCCAGAGGAACAGGGCATCCCTCATTCGGGCCAGTCTGGTAAGCAGGTATCGCGTGACAGGAGTTCACTATGCCTACCTCTTGATGTTCCACATAGCCATGTACATTAGCCCTCTTTGTCCGCATCCACATCCACATCCAGGAGCCGAAAGGGAACTTTAGCATCGATCCACACCAAAACCCCTTTGGCAAACAGAGTACGTGGACCCATATCCATCCCTCCCCACCTGGCAATAACCCTCTCCTATTCTGCAGGGAGCAGGTGCGTTTACTGCAGTAAGGCAATTGATATTTCTTTCCTGCGTAAGCAGGACCGCACCCGCTTCGTGCGCAGGTAGGAGCCGACCCCCCTGCCTTCCAGGTCAGTATTCTAATCAATGCCATCCAAATAGCCTGTGGAGCCACCCGCCCCAGGCACTCTAGCACAAATACCCACTACAACCCCACACCAGCAGTCAACCCCCAGTTATCAGGCTCCCTGCATACATGCATACATACCCTGCGCATAGATCCCTCCCTCCTGCAGCCCCCAGCCAGCTCCCAGCTGCCAACAGTCACACCAAATAATAACAACCAACCATATTGAAACAGAAAACGTGCGCCCTCAACAACGAGGCCCAAACAATGCAACAGCATGAAGCCGTTCGGGCATACCCCATGGGCAATGTTTAGTCTTGCAGGAATGGGTATTGGGCAGAGGGTACCAGCAGAAGCCAAGTACCACCTGTGTCAAAAATTCTGAGGGCGTCAGAAGTTCCATGCCATGGGCAGTAGCATTGTGCTCCCGCTACAAGGCATCTCCCCAGGCAGCAGTGATAATGAGAGTGCCAATTGTATCCTGTAGACTACTGCAGGAGTCCCGCTCCAATAAGTTCGGGGACCCTTCCTCATCCTGTCCGGTCCGTCTTGCCATTATGGTCCACCCACGAGTTAGCAGCCTCCGGGTGCTTGAAGAAGATTGCCTTTCCTTTGTAAAGTACTTTCACTTTGGCAGGATAAGCATATATTTGAGTCTGAGCGTGCAAAGCCTCTCCTTTGTATGACATGTTTCTCTTTTTTGGATTAGTGGCGTATAGTCCAGGTATATGGCACTCATCGAGCTGCCCCGTTGTATCGTGCCTCCTTCTCTGGAAAACTACAGGATCATCTCCCTGTCCTTGAAGCTAAGGACCCTAGTGATTATGGGCCATGAATTGGCTCGCAGAGGCAGTCTTACCTGCTGTGAGCAGTGTGCCCTCGATCGTGAAACCCTGAGACAATCTTCCTGGGCCTACTTCTTGAAGTATCAAGTTCTCTATGTAGGAGGTGGGGTCCAGGCCCTGCACTTCCTCCGTTAGACCCAGCACTCAAATGTTATTACTTTGTGACCTCCCTTCTGCGTCCTCAGCACACATCTTTAGTACAGCATTCTTTGCTTCCAGGGCTCTCACACTGGTCTCTAAGTCAGTGGTATCTGTCGCGGCCTCCTGCAATAATTACGTAGCTGTAACCCTCTCTGCCAGAGATCAGACATCTAGTTTCAGGTGGTGCAACTCTACCTTCTTGTTCAATATTTTTATTGAATTTCAAAATCATAAACCAACAACATGGCAAACAAAATGACAAACAGTTCTTCCTAGTCCCACTGCGAGACCAAACCTCTAGTATGACTAGAACAAGAAAAAAATGCATCTTATGAAGAACAAGTCTAAGAAAAGACCAAATGTGATGGAGCCATACATTCCCACCCTATCCCCCCCTTAATGCCCCGACCCCACCCGTACCACCAACCCCTATGCAAATGCAAAATGAGAAAGTGAATATATGTCGGGTATAGTCACTGAGGGCATCAGGAAAATTGCTCGCTTCCCCCCACCCCCTAGTTGGTGGATCCAAAAAGGTGAAGGCGCATGATTTAGAGCCTTGTTCAGCCAATCAAAAGGTCCCAGCCAACCGCTACTGTCCACATTTGAATTATTGAATAGGTCGAGAGTACATATCCCTATAAGGAGTGACAGAACAGATCGACACAAAGGAGACATAAGAGAAAGCAGGTAGCAATTAAGGGAGTGGGAGGAGTGAAGCAGCAATCGTAGCAGCGGTCCCCACCCATCAACCCCCACAGAACCCACCATGTACATAAACATAGCCCAGGGAACCCAACCCCATTCATTCACAGCAGAACCCCCTCGAGAACATGGTAGTAATTCAGATATAGGGGTTCCTAGTTCCTAAAAGCGATTTGGCCTGTACAGGCCCAGCTTGATGCCTGAAAGTACTGCGCTCCAGTGAGCATAGTTTGGCCAGCAGGAACCGCCAGGTTGGTTTGGTTGGTATAATGTCCGATTACCAATTTAGGATGAAGAGCTTGCGTGCAGAGAAGAGCATAATGTAAATGAGCTTGCAAGTCATGGGGCTTTCATGCCATTCCTCCCTTGAAGGCCCCGTACCATATGGTTGGAGGATAATGTGAGGGCAGCGCCACAAATGCGAGCTATCTGCCTATAAACCATGCGCTAATATGCCTTTTAAGTCAGGCAGATCCATAAGACGTGCCCCATGGTACCCAGTCCCCTGCAGTGTTACCAGCATGTTGGTGTGTGTGTGTATGAGGCCCACCTCGTAGAGTTTACTAGGCGTGAAGTATAGTCTAATATTGATCTCCCTATTCTTAATGATAATGAGACCACATTCATCGAATGAGCATCGAAAAAGTTAAACAGATACCCTGAATCAAGTGTAATCTCCAGGTCAGTGGACCACTGAGTCGATAATGTATGATTGCGCCCAACATTGGTGGGGATGTAAACGGTGTAGAAAGTGCAGAGGTTTGGGAAAATCATCTTATTCTGCTCCATTTCCAGCTCGCACTTTGTCGGCCCAGCTTGCCTCAATTGTACTGTTGTATGCGTGCCGATCGCCCATAGTAAGGTCATATCTTAGCCAGTCGGCTTCACCCATCTTCAACACCTGCCTCGTCTCAGGAAAGTCAAGCGGGGTCTCTCAATCGTACAAATCCATTACTAACTTGTGGTCTGATAATTTGTGGCTTAGCCCATAGGACAGGAGTGACTGTGTGCTGATCCACGCCGGCGCTGTCCAGGTGAGCGAGCATAGCGCCACCCTCCTTTTGTGCCACTGCGCCAGTGTCAGACCTACTATTGGGTGCGTTCTGATCCTGTCAGGTAATTTGGCCGGTAGAATAGCCAGGACCTCAGAGGGGCAGTATGGTGATTAAAGGGAATACGCCAGGATCTTCTCCAGTTGCTCGGGTCCTTTGAGTTAAGCCACCGTTTCACCCCGCATACTTGGGCGGCTTATTGATGAATCTGCCACTCCGGGGTGGCCAGTCCCCAGTATGCGTTAGAAGATTGGAGGACCTCCAGCTTAACACGTGCCATTTTGCCCCTCCAGAAAAATTTCAACATATTCAGGTCTAGCTTTTTGACTGAGTGGAGGTGAAGGGCAGCATCATATGTTAGGAGTTATTTATAACTTTCCTGTACACAAGCGTTTCATAGCCAGGTAGATGAACTTTGGCATGGAATTCATTTTGAAGGCATTGATCCTGCCCTTCAAGGATAATGTGAGGGCGTCCCACCTGACCGGTCCTGTTTAATCTTCTGAAGGATCGGAGGATGATTCAGATCCAAGACGTAACTCAATTTGGGGTCAATATTCACTGCCATGTATTTGATGCGATTTGAGCCAGAAGGGGGTAAACCCTGTCACGGTCCCATGGAATATCCGTTCTCAGCGGGAGGACCTCCGATTTTGCCCAGCTAATCTTATACCCTGCCATGGGGCCAAAGTTGAATAATGGCTGTTGTAGCCGTGGGAACGCGGTCGCGAAATTGATGACATTCACCTGAAGGTCGTTGGTTTAAAGAGATACTCGATGTTCCTCCTCCCCCCTCTGTAGGCCCTACCACCAGGGGTCAGCGCAAAGCTTTGCCGCTAAGGGCTCTATAGTACGAGCATGAGGAGTGGCAAAACGGGGCATCCCTGCCACGTACCCGTGTAAAGTGAGAAAAGCGCTAAAGTGACCCCATTTGTGACCACTGAGGCAGTCTGGCAGGTATACAAGAGTTTGACCAACTCTGTGAACCCGGGCAGGACGCCGTAAATCTCTAGCACATGAAACAAAATCCCACTGGACCTTGTCGAATGCCTTCTCGGTGTTAGAATTACATCTCCCTGGTCGGCTTTACCAGCGATAATGTGGAGTAGACTATGTACATTATCGGCAGAGTGTCTACCTTGAATGAAGACAGTTTGATCTCTATGGATCATTGTTCTGACTGATTTTCTATACTCTGGCCTGATTAGCAGATGTATAGAAGGCCAACCTATATTGCGACAGGGATAACTCTGGGAAGCTGTAGCCAAACCAGTTTAGATAGCAGTGACAAGCGGTCTAGGCTATGTTCTTCAGTGGTGGTGAGCTTGTAAAGGGTCCACAATTAGGTCACACAATGGGAATCACAGATTACACTTAGAAAGGATGTATAGAAATACAGTTATTTATTTATGGCCAAAACACACTATAGAAAAATGACTAGTAGCAGGTAGACATATCACAAAACACTTTCAAACTAAATACATAAATGCATTCACTTTGGTTTAGGGCCTAATACATATCAGAAACTCCAGCAAAGTAAAGGTTAGGCAAGTATTATGCACTTACGATCCACAGAGATGATCCCTAACTAAAATTGTCCAGCCCTAAGTTGCCTGGGGCCTTTTTCCCAATAGTTCAGGTTACAGTGAGGATGCAGGATAAAATGCATGTAGGGTCTCTGGGGTCCAGTGAAGGGCTCTTAGGGTTCAAGTTAGACTAATGCCCAAAGGTAGCCCCAACAGTCCGATGTTTTGCGCCAACAAGCAATGGCAAAGTCAATATTGTTAACAAGTTTTATTATAATCCCATTGACTTATAATGGGAGTATAGGGCTAGGTTACAAACTCTAACTTACTCCCGTAATCTGATTCTTCCCCAGACTTGGCAGGACAAAGGAAATGTCCAATGTTGCTTTTCCCACCGATAGTCGCAGTCCTCGATTCACAGGGGTTGCAGGTTCGAGCTGAACTCCGGTTGCTGTCTTTTACTGTTGCAAGAACTCTCTATCGAAGAATGCAGAAAAACTTGAAGCAGCACCCCACTCAGGACTGTACTCCGGTCAGGAAAGCTATTTCGGACAGTGGTCACTGCAGCAGGGCGACGCAAAAGGACTCTGCAGCCGTGGTCAGACTTTCCTTCCTATCTCAAGTCCCCTTGAAGCTAGGACGGCGAAATTGCACAGGAGGTAGTCTCGTAGGGCCAGCTGAGGATCCCCCAGGCCAAAACTCATTATGGTGATGCCAGCAGCACAGAAACTAAGCTGGTCAGCCACAGGACGGTTCCAGGGCACTACTGAAGGCTTCCTCTGGCAAGGCTCCCTCTGGCAGGACACAGAAGACGTCTGGCATGAATGGTCCCTCCACTCCAAGGGTCGTAGCTCCTTTGCAGGACTACTAAAGATCACGAAGACAGGGCTCTCCTCCAGGACAGCAGTAGAAGTTGGTTGCCAGGCCTCCTTCAGTCAGGTCTTGGGTTTCTTCACGGGTCTCACAGCTGGACAGGATACTAGACTCCTTCAGGTTTCTCCAGGATCTCTCAAAAATGGGTGTAGGGGTCCCCTTATCCTAAAAGCCAGGTAAGAGCTGAAACTCCAACTAGCCAATAGCAGGCCTAGCCACACAGACGCCTCTCTGCCCCCGCCCCAGCAGTGATCCAATCAGGACCACTGGCGGGAACATTCATGGAACATTCATGCATACCACTCAGACACACTCAAACCAGTTTGTGGATTGGGTTCAGACAGACATAGGCCACATCCTGCCAGCGAACACACACAGCTCTCCAGTAGCCTGCCAAATGCTCCTGCTTTCCTGGGCACTTCAAGTCCTTATAAGGATTTTTCTGGCCTCTCATGCCAGGAAGAGGGCTAAAGAACAAGTTGGCAAAAAAATCTCGTGGCACGGCCATGTTTGACAAGTAGTCAGTTAGTAGCCAAACGCGGTAAACAAAGTAAGGCTAAAACTAAAATCCCCAAAAAGTGGAGAAAGTCACTGCTGCCACCGGCCTATCCTATTAGCACACCTAGAGTAACCAAAGTGTTAGTCTAGGGCAAAACAAAATGTACCGCATTGTACTGCAGTGTAAGCGGCATTGTATAATGATAAAAAGTTACCACAAGTGACACAAAGTAGTAACACGACTAAGGGAAACACTGTTTCCCCGTACTGACAGCCTGAAGGACATATCAGTTTCCCCATAACATATGAGCAAAGGCCAGTGCAGTGAAGCTTAAGGCTTCAATGTACTGCAAAAAGTACAGGCCCGGATTAAAAAATAAAAGCAAAAAGTTTGGGGGTTCCATAAAGATGGAAGGAAAGGTGCAGTAAAGAAAAATCTTTCCTAACAATCATCATCGGGAGGATCCCCTCGATTCTCTGCGCCAGGTATTTGGCAAGAATTTTAGCATCTACATTAATCAAGGAGATGGGGCGGTAAGACCCACAGCCCTCAGGATCACGTCCCTGCTTGTGGAATACCACAATGTTAAAAGCCAGTATCGTCCAAAGCAAGTAGCCCCTAACACGGGCACCAAAAAACACTGATTCAAGCACTGGTGCCAAGTGATCAATCATCGCCTTGTAAAAGTCGACACGCAATCCGTCGGAGCCAGATGCCTTGCCCGCCAAGAGGGACTCACTGGCCCGGGTCACCTCCACAGCAGTGATTGGGGCGTGGAGACCTTCCACTTGGGATGCGCCGAGTGTGGGCAGGTGACTAGTATCGACAAACTCACGTATACGGTGGGCGATCGGTTCAGGTTTCACATATAGTATGCGCTAATACTCTGCAAACCATCTATTTAATGCTATAGTCCCCTATAAGTTGATAGAAGTGATTTGTGCCACCTGTCTGGAATGCAGGGCAAGCGCCATCAGGTATAGAGGTCCATCTGCTTCCCGAAAAAAGGTTGGTGACCAGCCGCTGAATGACTTCTGAGCGTGAGAAGACGACACCTGTTTCAATTCCGGCGGGAGTCGGGTGAGCTGTGCAAATGTGTGTGGGTCGTGAGTGTGTTTGTGTAGTTTCTCTTTGGTTATATCATCAGCCCTTTGTTGTGACTCCCGGTACCACCAAGTTTTCAACTTATGGGACCACCTCGAAATGCACTGCCCCCTAACAAATGCATTAAACGAGTCCCAGCGGTCGAATGCAGAATTGTCCAGGATCCGGTTGGTCTGCCAAAACAGAAAGAGGTTGTCTTCCAGGAGCTCACAGTCTGGGTACCACCCAGGGTGCTAAGATTGTGGCGCTACAACGGCCTCCTGCATGCGACCTTGGGCAGGCCGATATGGAAGAACACAGGCGCGTGGTCAGAGAGGGTCCTAGCTAGGATATCACACCCGTGGATTAGGGACATAGCGTTAGAGGGGACAAGCCAATAGTCTAGTCTAGAGTAACTATCATGGCGATGCGAGTAAACGATGTAGTCGCACTGTCATGCGTGTGCAAGCTGGCAAGCGTTGACCAGCTTAAGATCTCCCAGAAGGGATGGGAGAGAGGCCTGCTTTCGCGGGGTAGCCTGGTGGGTCATAGTGGCCATGCGGGATAAAGAACGTTAAGGTCGCCCACGATTAGCTTCAGGGCCCCCATGAAGCACGCACACTCTGCAAAGATGCACGTGAAGGACGGCAATGTGGGCGTGTATATGTTAAGGAGGGTGAGGGGTTGTTGCTGTATGCGGCCCTGTACCAGGACATACCTCCCATCCTTATCCGCTAGTGTGTTGGTAACCTGGAAAGGGACGCGTTTGTGAAACAGTATCGACAAGCCTCATAGCCTGGTATGGGGAGTGCACCGCCACCCATGACACAATTTCTCACATTCAGCAACAGTGAAGTGGGTCTCGCAAAAAAGGACATCACTATGTATACTGCAAATGTAATTAAGCAGCCGCCTCCCTTTAATGGGGTGCCCTAGACCCTGAACATTCAGAATTAATATTAGAGAGGTCATTGTATCGCTATGTGGGAGGGCTAGCGGGCGCTCATATTCTGGACCCCGTTTCGTGCACAACACCCTCAGTGACATAAGAAGCAAATGCAGCAGGTGACCCCCAACAAAAACTCCCAAACATAACCAACTTATAACATTGTGATAGAGGAACTGCATCCCAATACAGAGAGAAGTAAGCCCATGCATGGGATTGGTGGAGGAGGAACCGTAGATCCCTTCCGCACCCCATGCATATCAATGCCCACATTCAAGAAGCGCTGGCAGTCTCACCATACAATAACATTGGTTAAGCAACAACAAAAAACAAAAAAAATGAATAACCTAACAAGGCCAAGCCGGCCCGAACCGGGGAAGGTTCAGATGAGCCCAGGGTGGCAAGCAGAACTTTGCAGGCAGTCCGCCCAGAGATTGCTAGTGGGTTGGATGGAGGTAATCAAAAGAAGATCTGTGCCGGGTGAGAGGAGTGGTCCATCCGCTAGGTCATCCGGGAGCTTCATAGGCGAGCGAGGAGTGTTCCTTTGGATCCCCGAATCAGTGATCTGGAAAATAGCCCCACTGCATTTATCAGACAGGTTCCACGATCATCATGTCTGCCGCTCTCGATAATGTTCCGTGCCTAGAGGCTGCCTGCTCATTCCCATCGACCATTTGACTGCACTTGCCGCCTCTGAGGCGGTGCCCACTCAGGCCACACCTCCTCGTCGGCAGTCACAGCATCGCACTGCTGGAAGAAGCATCCGGCCTCCTCAGGGTCCTCTAAGTAATGCCATTATTTGTTGAGTAATATGCACCAGGCAGCCGGAAATTTTAAGTAGAACCTGTAGTCTGTGCCCTTTAGAGTATCGAATAAGGGGTTAATCCCTTTCCTGCGCCGGGAGACCTCAATGGAATAATCACTGAACAGCCAGACTTCTGTGCCTTCCACATGCACTTCAATATGGCCAGCTTATGTTTGAAATTGAGTAGGTGCATGGTGATGACACGTGGGCGCTCTGCTGCCGCAAGGCTAGGAACAGGAGCCCTGTGCACCCTTTCAATTATATAGGTCCTTGGGTCTTGGATATGGAACTTCTCCTGGAGAAAGGTGTATATGAAAAATACAAGGTCCAGCCCTTCTGTGTGTTCCGGCAGGCTGACCATAAGAAGGTTGTTCCGATGGGACATGTTCTCATGGTCTTCTTTTGGCAGTCTCTTTTGGTGGTTCCAGACCAAGTGTAACAGCCAGGGCACTCCATGAATGGCACGCTTCTCGTCCTAACATGGCAGCAAGGAGGGGGTCTGAGGTACAGAGCAGGGTCAATGTGTCCAAGGAAGGTGGCACCACCAGGCCTCTCATGCAGAAGTTCCCCAGTAGCAAAAGAGCCCTATTTGGGTTACGGTGTAAGAGTAGTGCCGTCAATACAATGGCAAACCTGCACATGATGCCTTAAGACTAAGCAGATCCTGGTGTGTGGGTAAGATATGGTGCATCCCCCGTCTCTAGCCATCACGTTTGAAGTGTGCCAGTCAACGCACCAGAGTTACTTAAAGGCTGTCATACCACTTGTTGCTTGTCCCCACTCAGATTTAAGTGCATCAAAAGTGGAATCCAGCAGGCTCTCCCAGACCAGGTAACTCCAGCAATGTGTCTGTTGCCACCTCCCTCTGCAGCACATGAACCACTACAGCGGTCAGCAGCACCTTCCGGGTCTGCATAGGTGCTCTTTAACACTCATATGTTGGAATAGCCGCCCCTTGTGGACCAACACCACAGGGAGGCTAATAATGCTGGGGCAGTGTGTGCCGCCACGCAACCGCTCTCTCAGCTCACCAGTCATCTCGGCTGCCTGTCCCCTTCCTTCATCTGCACCTCAGCAGAGCTGGTCTCCCACCATAACGGGGCACCCAGCAAGTGCACCTGTAGGCGCTCCGTCTTCACAATCCCAGGGGAAGCACTCTGTCTACAGTGCAGGTCTCATCACCACCTCTCACACCTCGCCCCAGCTCCAGTGTAGGCTACAGCTTCTTCAGTGGGTCATGGACGTCCGTTCCTCCCTCAGTTCACGCGAGCGCCAGTGAGCCTGGCATATTGGATTCCGCGAGCGCAGACAGGCAGCTCACTGCCATGTCTACAGGGGCTGTGGCAGTCTTCAGAGGATGCCCAAAAAGCAACAAAGCACTGCTGCAATCATAACTAGTGGAGATTCATGCAGTAGTATTTTAAGAACACACCACTCACGCAAGCACATCCTCATAGCATGGACCCGGACTGTAGTGGATTCCACTTTGGTAAACTCAGAGGAGCTCGCCTTGATGCCCACTAAGTTGGCTAATGGTCCCTCCCCCTCAAGATTCCAGTTATGCCTTTTAGCTGTGAATGGTGGGGTGGTCAGGATACCCGTTAGTGTACAGAGGCAAGTCCATGGTAAGGTTCTGCATCCACACACTAGGTCTCAGATCAAGACTTCCTTAGCCAAGCCTAAGGCCCAGCCAAAGGAGAAAATAAAAAGGTGGCGTTAGTTGGTCAAGCCTCTGAACCTGATGAGGAGGGGCTGCTTGAAATGCTCAATCCCCATGAGCACCCTGAACTGCAGAGTTTACTTGCAGAAGGGGGTCTCTCAAGGGAAGAGTTCAGTAAGGACCAACGTGAGTGGCAATCACTTGAATGTCTCAGGAGAGGTGCGTGTTCCCAGTTAGAGGGTGAAAACCCTAGGAAACGGGATTTACTGGGAAGGTGGGCTCCCGTATAGTCCACAGAATGACACCATAGGAGGTTGGTGAAATTGGTGCAGGAGGTCCCCCTTGCAGGTCATCTTGCCATCAAGACTAGCAAGGAGAGGTTAAGCATGCACTTCAACTAGCCAAAGATGGGGCACAAATAGAAAGTCATTGCAGGAGTAGTGCTACTTGTCAGATGTCTGGCAAAATGGGTGCACAAATCCAGGCTCCATAGGTAGCCCTACCAGTAGTGTGTATACCATTTGAAAGGGTGTGGATTGGCATTGCCTGTCCCCTTGACCCTCCTGCATCTTCTGGCATTAGATTTATCCTTGTGGTCGTTGATCATGCCACAAGACATCCTGAAGCCATCCCATTGAAGACTGCCTACCCAGTCAGTTGCAGGAGCATTGCTGGGCATTTGTGTACTAGGGTTGGCTTCCCTAAGGAAGTGTCTGACAGAGGCAACAGCTGTATGTCCAATGTGGAAGGAATGTGGGGTGTCTTGTAAGTTTCTCAGTTTATCATCCACAAACCAATGGTCTAGTTGAAATGTTCATTACGACCCAAAAGCATGATTGGAGCTCTTGAGGAGCCCTAGAGAAGAAAGTGGTATCTCCTGACACCATGCTTGCATTTTGCCTACAGAGAGCTACCCGAAGAGGGGGTTGGCTTTAGCCCCTTTAATCTCTTGTTTGGTTAGAATATCCGGGGACCCCTGGCTATAGACAATGAGGGATGGGTAATGCCCACTCAACCAATGTGGTGGACTATGTGTTAGGCTTGAGGAAGAGGCTATCCTTAATGATGGCACACGCCAATGAAAAGTTGAAGGCTGGCAAAGCTCTTGAAGGGGCCCCTGAGGGACCCTCGCGTAGGGAAACAAGGCACAATCACCACACGCGAACTGATACGCCAGAAACGAGGTTGTATTCCCAAAATCTAGGGTTTATTGCAAAGCAAATAGTCTTAGTTGGCCAACTGGTCCCACGCCCCGCAATGTGCGTCTACCAGACCTCGGGGGACGCAAGAGAGAAATTCGTACAACAGTTACATATATACAAAGCAAGCATCTAGTAATCAGTAGGGACACATTCTATACCGCCCCTATTACATTTCCTTTGAACTAAGCACGATGATTGACAATGGTGACGAGTATGACACCTTCAAACATTAATTTAGTAAGAGTTTGCAATTTTGTAAGCCCACAGACAAGTCTTTGCTTTAAAGAACACCATGCTTCTGTTTCTGCAAGCAAGCTGCGCGTAGGGGAGAGACATTCCAGGCCTTGCTATCTCTTGGTTTCTATTTGTGTGCTGGGGGTCAACTTGCTCTCCAGGGCTCTACAGGGCTCAGGAAAGGGGGGCCGCAAAGAAGAGCATAATTCAAGTCATTTAATGTTCGCTCCTAGCATTTCTACTGTGTTACTGAGACTAGCTGGCACCTGCTGTATTGATTAGAATGCATTGCTGCTCACTCTCCAAGGATATGTGAGGGAGGAGACCGGCATTTCTGTCTGGGTTACTGCATTATGTTTCAACATGCCTCTCGCGGCCTTGCATTATGCACCAGTGAAGCAGAATAATATTTCAGCAAAGCAGTTTTACATGAAGCAAAAGGCAACGTTACAGAAAACAGAAAACAAAATGGCGATTTCAGTCACCTAAAAAAAGCTGCACCGTGGTTAAGCTTTTGCTACACCTTCCTAATACTGAACACATGAGGCGGTTGTTCTTCGGCCAACAAAGTATATTGCTTTACGATTGAGGGGGGTGTCTACTTTTTCTGGACTGACAAAACCCTCCTTTTGGCCGTATGCCAAACGCCTCATCCATACATTGCATCGTCCTCGCACCAAGTATCTCAATCAGATTCAGAATCTTGCACACCACTGGTCACAAGGTTTCATTGTCATCAATATCAATTGACAAATTATTTTACTGTCTTTGATTCATCATTACTGTGAGTGCTTGCTTTAGTAGTTTTTCTTTCTATCATCTGTACACCCCTCGCTGATTTCAGTGCATACTATGCGAAGCAGTGTATGCAACAGCAACATGTCATGAATATTCCTAATACTGCTACTAGGATCGCAAATAATTTCCATCCCCATGATCCAGGGATCATGAACCAGAACCAGGAACTTATGTTCAATTCCCGGCCTCCTTCAGGGGGGGTGAAGGTCAGAGCTCAGAACGTGCAACTTTATCGCTTCGAAAATCGTGGGGGAGGATTCACTTACAAATACGCAACACGCTGATCACACGATTTTGCAAACACCACCACGATCAACCAGAATTCCATCTAGAGCCATTCTATTTTGGAGTGACATTAATCTAATTCCTTTTTCATCGAGGGTCATATTATATATCTGTTCCATTTATTGTTTCCTCTAATATTCTGGACAGTCGTCTTATAATATAAGAGTTTATTGCTTGGCCCCAAGAATTGTATGAATGATTTTGCTATATCCTCTACAATCAAACCTCCATTTCGTCGAGGTTGTGACCTGGCCAATTTGGCTATGTCTGCTGTTCTTCAAAGGAAGACCCCAGGGAATAGTTACTAGGTAACCAGGGATATGCTTTTTCTCCACATATAAAATAAACAGGATCTCCTACATAAATTGGCTCTACCTCTATCAAGGAATGCCATGTTCATGCATCTAGTGAATGTCCCCACCAAGAACGAACCCTTCTTACTCAAACAAAAAGGGACAGAACGTGGACTATAATTTACTATATAGGTGGGGGCACTGTATCTTTATTTCTTTCTGGGTTCATATGAAATGTGACCACAGATGACTTATAGGGTACCGATAATCTATCTTGTGACATCATTACTGGTGTAATCAATCGTGCTTTATGAAATATGGAACAACCTACTGGTTTCATAATGACCTTCAGATTCATTCATATTTGTTCTGTCTAGTTGAGCAGTTTCACTTTCGTTCCATTTTCCATAATATAATGCACTCAAAGAAGCGTAACATGCAGAACTCAATGGCAGAGGCTGCACATACCAACCAATCCCCTTACCACCATGCTGTGGCAAGTGGGCACAAACCCAACAATTGTTTTTTCTTAATATTGAGTGCGTCATATCCATTATTAGTAGTAATGTGTTATTTCCATAACCCTCCCTATGTCTTTCTTCCATTGGGGACAAGGTGTAAGAAATCACATGAACCAGGCTTTCAGTAGTGGAGATGTTTCTAACAGGCAAGAGTACTTCTAATGGGTGCATTTCTTCCAAGTACCATAATACCAGTACTGTCATTATTGGGGCCATTATACTCATACACATTATCGTTAAGCTCAGCATACAATTTTTTCGACCATTTCCTTTTTGTAACCTTTTATGTGCTATGTTTAATTAATTATCAGCAGTGGTGCAGGAGGGGGCATAAACTGGTTCCAGCATTTTACTCTCACGGTCCTTCTTCTGCAGTGTTCGTCGTGAATATCTCTTTGTTGTACTCGTTGGAATGTCAATAAGTTCAGTAAATGTCAACAGTCTGTTCTGCCAGTTCTTAGCAGCCTGGATTGCTATACGTTAGACAAGATCTCTGTGCGTCTTGCACATTGCTCAAAGAACTCCAGAGCAGTTATCAGTTGCCTTCGTACCATGTGCGCCCCGTTCGTTCGCATGGGTTCAGGACACATGGATTTTCTGTTAGCACCGAGGAGCCTCGTTTTTGGGCTGTCCGATTTGCACAATCCTCACACCACTCTCCTCTAGGCCTCCGGTTCCTACTTCATACGAGAATAGGAAAGGGAGGCAACAAAAAGATCAACAGAAATGTAGGTTTGATCACTCCTCCTTCCGAGGCCGCAAATTGTATCACCTTGTTCCTGGTATCGTGTGATCAATGAATAGTGCAGATGCACTTCCAGACTCAAGCTCAGAGTCAGTCTGTGGCGCAATAGATGATGGTGGGCACAACAGTGATGATGCAGGTTTCGTTTCAGGCTGCGATGCAATGAAAGAGGGTGGGCGCCAAAGTGATACACGTTTTGTGTCTGCCAGCAGTGATGCAGGTTCTGCTGAACAACGTTGGGGCACTCCTTGCCCTTCCTCTTTCACAGCAATCTTTTTAGGCTTCGCTTCAGGATCATACAGATTTTGTGGTAAAGAACTGACAATCGTTTCTTTCGTTTCTGGGACCGCTGTCTCTTTCTGGTCGTCTGGATAAGTCAGTTTTTCAGACGGTGATGGGACCTTCTTGGCGTGTGTCACATGGATCCACGCCTTCCTTCTATCCACACGAATGGCCGTTTGCGTAGTTAGGAGGTTGAAATAGGGCCCACGCCATCAGGGCGCTAGCGATGTCTTCCGCTCAAAGTTCTTAATTAGCACCCAGTTTCCTGGCCCCAGTGCCTGTCCCGGGCCAGTGTATCTTATTGGTAATGCCTCCTGCAACTGCTGATGAATCAGACGCAATTTTTTGAATTAAAAGATTACAATAAATACTGAGCACAGGGTATTCGAGTTCCCTCAGTCGTTTCGGCTGAGGTGCACACAAAACATTTGCCAGCCTCCCCATTACGATCTCGTACGGGGAGAGCCCAGTTCTTGCCTGCACAGTTGTGCGCATGTACAGTAACACTAGCGGTAATGCATCTACCCAGCTTAACTTGTTTCCTGCGCATATTTTGCTTATTTTGGACTTCAAGATGCTGTTGTGGCGTTCAATAAGACCGGCAGACATGGGGTGTCTAGAACAATGGAATCACTTATCAATTTGGAGACTTGCACAAATCTGTAATATTACTGCGCCCACAAAATGCGGACCATTGTCTGACCATATGACATGGGGCAAGCCAAAACGGGAGAAGTATTCCTTTAACATTACGTTCGTCGTGCTCATGGCAGTACAGTCTTTCAATGGTAATGCTTCCACCCATTTGCTAAATGCACATATAACCACTTGGACATACTTCAAGTTTTGGCATCCCTCCATTTCTATGAAATCAAAATGGATTACCTCAAAAGGCAGAGTGAGGGCCAAAACTGCCTGTTGGAGTCACCGTTCCCTTCCCCACATTGTGTTGGAGACACGTGATACAGTTCTAGACCAACCTCTCAGCATTTTTCTTTATGTGTGCATTCTCCCATACTGTGGTTAGATGTTGGACTATCTTTTTGGCACAAATATGATTAGGGCTGTGGGCCATCGTGACCATTGCAGTTACATAGGAATTGGGCAACATCCAGTTTCTACTTTCCTTGTCCACCCAGCATCCTTCTAGATCTAATTCTGCAGAACCCCCAGCCCACCTTTGGATTTCATCAGCAGTGGCTTCCGCCTGCATCTCTTTGACAGTAACAATTCCATTCTCTATCATGCAGGGCACTTCCTCAGATTGTACTGTCAACATTTTTGTATTCAAGTCAGTGGCAGTTTGCTTCGCAATTCTGTCTGCAAATGAGTTTCCCTCTCCCACTTTACATGTTACTTTCTTATGCGCCTCGCATTTCACTATTGCCAGGTGCTTCAGACACGTAAGTGCAGACAGCAATCTTACAATCAAAGGGCCATGCTGGGTTCTAGCCCCATGTGATGTTAGGAAACTTCTCTCTGCCCAGAGTCGGCCAAAGTTATGAACCACGCCAAAGGCGTATTGGCTGTCAGTATATATGTTTACACTCAGATTTTCAGAAATCTCACAAGCTCTGGTTAACGCTATTATCTCCGCTGCTTGTGCAGAGTTGTAGGGATTCTTTTACTCTCCACAATATTTTTTAACATCATGATGGCGTAGGCAGCAGTTGATGTGCCATCAGGTAGTTTAAAACAGTAACCGTCGCAAAACAACTCTCCATCTGGCTATTTTTGTGGGGTATCTGTCAAATCAATTCTCCCCTTCGTTTCTTCCTCAGTAACCATTAAGCAATCATGAGAGGTGATTCATTCCCATCAAGTTCTTACATCGGCAACGGGATTAATTCTGCAGGATTCAAAGCGCTACACCATCATTTGGATGTGTGGCGCAAAGAGGACAATTTCATATCTAGTCAACCTAGCAGAGGTGAGGTGTTGCGTCTGCGTTCTATTTAATAGAACGTCTATGGCATGTGGTACCATCAAAATTAAGGTGTGCCCCAATACCATCTCTTCCGTTCGTTTCACTGACGCAGCAGCTGCTGCAACAGCTCACAAACATTGTGATAATGCGCAGGCTACAGGGTCCAGCTCAGAAGTAAAATAGCTGCACAGCCTATTTCTTCCACCTTGTTCATTTGTCAAAACAGCCAACGCGAAGCCTTCATTCTAGTGTACAAACAATCTGACATTTTTTTCATAATTTGGTGTGCCCAAAACTGGAGCAGAACAACGCAGTTTTGAGCAGATCAAATGCTCTCCGACATTCTTCATTCCACTGCAAAGGCATCACAACATCCTTCTTTGTCAACTCCACCATTGGCTTCACAATCAATGCAAAATTCACGATCCACTGACGCCAATAGGAAGCCATGCCTATTATGGCTCTGACTCCTTTCTGTGTTTTTTGGAATAGGCATACCAGAAATGCTTTCTATTCTTCTGGCGTCAGTCTTCTCCCTTCTTTCGAAAGTAGGTAACCCAAATAAGTCACCTCCTTTCGAGAATAGTGGAACTTCTTTAAACTTGCTTTGTGGCCATATGCTGCCAAGTTTTTTAATAGTAAAACAGTACTCTCTTTACAAATCTCCTCTGTATCTGCAGCGATCAATAAATCATCTATATATTGTAACAATACACAACCTGTTGGTAACTCTAGCATGTCTAGTTGTTCTTTCAATGCTCTTCTGTAAATACAGACTCTGTGTAGCCTTGTGGAATGCATGTGAATGTGAACGATCGTCGTCCTAATGTGAAGGCGAACAGATATCTGCTTTCCTTGTGCACTGGAATGCTAAAGAACGCATTCTTCAAGTCAATAACACTGAAATACTCAGCCGAGGTAGGAATCATTGTCAAAATCGTGGTAACGTCTGGGACCAACAGGAATTGGGGATCTACCACCTTGTTTAATGCACGCAAATCAATTATAAAACAGTACGGTACCTCATTACCTCCTCTCTTATACACCGGAAGAATGGGACTGTTACATGTACTGCCTGTAATCTCTTCAATCACCCCCAATTTTACCAAATCAGAAACAATACTTTTTAATCCTTTCTCTCCTTCTACTGAGATTTTATAATGCGGAATACGCGGTAACGTTACTCCTTCTTTCAAAGCAATTTTCACTGGTTCCATCTTCAAACATCCAACATCATTGTCATTTATTGCCCATATACAAGTTGGTACCTCACTCAATTCGCCTGGCAAAGGCTTGGACACAAATTCAGATATCGGTACATTCTGCGGTGAAATGGTCAGAAATACTCCATCTGGTGTACAGTGGATTACTGCACTCAATTTTTTCAATAAATTTAATCCCAAAAGATTCTCTCCACAATTCTCTGTTAAGAGAAATGGACAGTATTCAGTAAATGGGCCCAACGTTACTGCTACTGGTTGGGACACTGGATTAATCACTGGGGTACCTGCGAGCCCTACTGAAATATTTCTTTGCCCTGACAGTGGTATTTCTGGAACCAAGTGATGGTCTATCGAACACTTTTTTCCCCCCCGTATCCACGAGAAATCTGCTCACTATCCCTGACTTTCATTTCTAGGTAGGGTCCTTTCTTATTCACAGGAATAGACACTGGTTCCAACCCCTGTCTTGGGGTGTCCTATTGGGGAAACAATACATCATCCGATGTGTAATCACTGCTGTTATTATAGCACGCATTCGCATGAGTATCAAAAATGGTCCCGCCCCTTCCTTTATTCCCATTTTGCATGTTCTGCTGGCTCTGATTCTGAGTAGAGGTTTGATTCTGAGCTTGATTCTGATTTTGGGCACCATTCCCTTGACTATTTTGGCGCTGCTGCATGTTATTTCTATTAAGCCTATTTGCTCCTGGATGCTCCCTATGCTGTCTTCTCTGGCTGTACCCATTTCTATTTTGCAAATGTGGACATTGCGCTCGCCAGTGACTTTCCTCTTTGCAATACACACATTGATTCAGTCCCAGGGGCCCTCCATGCATGTTCGAATTACCTCTGCCCTGGGTGTTTCCTCTCCCTCTATTAAGTCCCACTACCTGCTGGAGTAGCACCCTTGTTTTCAAATTCGTTCTATCCTTCACCTCTTTCTCGGCGTTCACTCTGTTCTCATAATATTGATCCATATGTAGTACTTAAACTTCACTCAACGTTTTTGCCTACCATGCACTGATGTCATTATCAATGTTTGACTGGGAAGTATTAACCCTCTCACATATTTATCAACAAATAGCCCTTTTCCCGCTTCTGTGCTTACATCCTGTCCACTGAAATCTGTAAATACTTCCTCAAATCTATTAAAATAATCTGTGGCTAACTCATCCCTGCCCTGAACGCATGCAGTCAATTTGTCCCATTGAATTATTTTTTTTCCTGGAACAATTCCTTTCAATTTCTGTATTATTCGTGCTGGTGATGCCGCCATATTTGGCTGTGGTTTTCCTCCCACCTCTTTATTCCTATCCTCTAGTACTAAATTCGCCCACGTAGCGCCATAGGCTATTTCATCATCCACTTTTCTTATTTGTTGCCATATGTCTGCTGGCAGGATTACTGGGAATATTAAATCTATGTCACCCATAGTGAGCACGGATGATTGCAGACAGGATTCTATCTCTTTATAAAATCCTGCCGGATTCTTTCTTATGTTGGGAATTGTCTGTTTTATGTTATTCACCTCCTGCCTGGAGAAGGGGATGTGCACATATTGTGCTGTATAATGTGCTTCCGTTACCCGCGCTGGTTGCCCATCTATCGCCGGAACCTCTACCTTCGGCACAAAAGTAAGCGGGACTTCTCTCATGGGAAATACTGCACTCACTGTTCCTCTCCCTTCTCTCATATGCAATAATATTCCCAAATCAAGTGATAAAGCTGTCTCTCCTGTTCCGCGTTCAAATGCCCTCTTATATACTGCTATTATCTCAGTGGGGCTGGCTTTCTTCTCATTTACATCTTTGTCTATCAGATGTTCGGCCATTATCTGCAGTGCTTTTCTTTTCATGGGCAAGGTGTACTCATCAAATATCTCATGTATTCCCATTGTGGGAATATTAGGATCTGAAATCTATTTCAACGCCTCTCGTATACACACTTTTAGTCTGTTGCCTGTGTCTTGGCGACAGCAAATATCGCAGCTGTATACATGGTTCCACCGCTTCAGTTCTCTCTCGCCTAATAGCTCTACTCCTATACCCTGGTGTGGCAAAGATTTCAGCACATTCATTATCAAATTCATTCTTGAGTTCAAAAAGTCGGTCTACATGTTCCCTTATCTCTTCATCCCTCCCTCTACAACGTGCCAATGCATTCAAATCCAACAGTCGTTGCGGAAGCAGCTTCCCAATTAACTGTTTCCATCTCACCACTAAATATTCCCCCATGCATTCCAACACTACCCATCTTTCGTTGCTCCTCCTCAAGTCAAACATCGAAGCCAGCGCTGACGTTTCATCATTCCCATTTATATACATTTCGGCCTGTTCTTGCAACTCTCGCTTCCTCTCCTTGCCAATCGCACTACGAGTTACTCTCGTACATCCACTTTATCCAGCCCCTTCTTCTGTTTCAACAAATTCAAGCTCAATTATGGGAGGGGCAGATGGGACAACAGGAACGGGAAGTGACTGTTGAGGAGCTGATTGGCTAATAGGAGATGCTGATTGTGCAGTCTGTGCCTGTGCTAGGATTTGAACAGTTGGGAGGGGCTGAGCAATAGCCACTGACGCAGTTGTTTTAGTCTTTCTCCTTAGACCTTGCTTTGTATCTGTCAATATTTTATCTATTAATTCGTCTGATGAATGCAACTCCCGTTGTGGGTATATCTTTTCTATACTCCATTGCTTGCGTCTATTTGACTTTTTCAAACTATCATTCCACTCCTCCTCTTCCTTTTCTTTCGCTCTCTCTGCTTTCGATTTATGCCTGCGCGCATGTTTCTCTCTACTTTTCCAACGAAGCATAGCTTCCCTTCTCCAGTCCCTAAGGATATCAAATGCTGCAGGGCGCGTTTTCTTTTTCATCAACACCTTCTCCAAATGATCTATTCCCGTCACCTCAAAAATCCCATGATTCGGCCACTGAAGATCTTCCTGTTTTCTGGTTTGCCTATGCCAAATTTCACAAAACATTATCGCTCCCACACCATACTTCTCATACATCTCATACACTGGTGTTCCCACAGGAGGCGCGACCTGGCCAGTTTCCAAAGATTGTCCGCCGCAGCGGAAAAATCCCCCTAGGGTGGACAATAGTCCAGGCATGTTTTAACCTTACCCTCGGCTAATCAACCTTACACTGGGTGTTTAATTTTGCAAAATCAACTCTCAACCAATATCAGGATCACTTTTGAATCGGGGCACGACTCACCTGATCAATCAAGTTGTCTTTTCAAGACACAATTCGTCCGTATACTGACGCAACCAATGACGACGTGTCTGCGTATCTTGGCTCACTCTGCCTCGTTTCGGGACCCTCGCCTCCTTGTTTTCTGGCCGGGCACGTCGATCAGGTATCAGTTGTGTGCAGATCTGCAAAGGAGTCTAATCGCTTTCGCAGGGGCGCCCCAAACACCTCTTGATCCCGACTCGATCGTCCTGTGCTCGCTGTTCTCTTCTCCTTCCTTATTTTACAACGTACACGATGGAACAAGTGGGGGAGGGTCCCTATTCAGGCGCCATTTTGAAGGTGCCCCTGAAGGACCCTCGCATATGGAAACAAGGCACAATCACCACACATGAACTGATACGCCAGACACGAGGTTGTATTCCCAAAATCTAGGGTTTATTGCAAAGCAAATAGTCTCAGTTGGCCAATTGGTCCCACGCCCCACAACGTGTGTCTACCAGACCTCGGGGGACGCAAGAGAGAGAAATTCGCACAACAGTTACATATATACAAAGCAAGCATCAAGTAATCAGTAGTGACACATTCTATACCACCCCTAAAACATTTCCTTTGAACTAAGCACGATGATTGACAATGGTGACGAGTAGGACACCTTCAAACATTCATTTAGTAACAGTTTGCAATTTTGTAAGCCCACAGAGACAAGCCTTAAAGAACACCATGCTTCTGTTTCTGCAAGTAAGCTGCGCATACGGGAGAGACATTCCAGGCCCTGCTATCTCTTGGTTTCTATTTGTGTGCTGGGGGTCAACTTGCTCTCCAGGGCTCAGGAAAAGTGGGCCACAAAGAAGAGCATAATTCAAGTCATTTAAGGTTCGCTCCTAGCATTTCTACTGTGTTACCAAGACTAGCTGGCACCTGCTGTATTGATTAGAATGTCTTGCTGCTCACTCTCCAAGGATATGTGAGGGAGGAGACCGGGCATTTCAGTCTGGGTTACTGTGTTCTGTTTCAACATGCCTCTCGCGGCCTTGCATTATGCACCAGTGAAGCAGAATAATATTTCAGCAAAGCAGTTTTACATGAAGCAAAAGGCAACGTTAGAGAAAATGGAGAAAACAAAATGGCGATTTCAGTCACCTTAAAATGGCTGCACCGTGGTTAAGCTTTTGCTACACCTTTCTAATACTGAACACATGAGGCGGTTGGTCTTCGGCCAACAAAGTATATTGCCTTATGATCGAGGGGGTGTCTACTTTTTCTGGACTGACACTCTGGTGAAACACCAATATGACCAGAAGCCTCCTCTTGTTCATTTTGCTAAAGGCCAATAAATCCTGATTATGAATCCTAGAAGGCCTTGAGGTTTGCAGGACAAATGGTCAGGTCCTTACAACATTGTAGAGACTTGGTGAGTTTAACTATTTAGTGGACCTTGGTATACCGGGTCAGGCTCCCAAAGTGTTACATGTGAACAGGTTCAAGGCTTTCATCCCTCGGGTTGAAATGGGAGCCCTGCTTCTGGTAGGCAAGAGGACAGTAAGTTCTTTGCTGCAACAGGATTCCCGATAAAACCAGCTCTCTATTTAAGTTGGTCTTTCTTATGGTTTTACTTGTGCAAGTAAAGAAAAGGTTCGAAGAGGTCAATGAGAGTTACACAAATATTGCTTGTTGAACTAGACGGTAAGCTGTTCCATTGTAATACACCTGTAGTTTATTTTTAGGCAGTAATCAGCCATTATTTATTAATACCTAAATGAATCCTTAATTACCCGAGATCCTGACAGCTATCCCTTCCCCCACAGATTACCTTTACGGACAGAACCTCTATCAAGTGACCATCCTGATGAAAGCCACCACTACACCGGGCTCACACCCAGCCCAGCCCAGCTTGGCTTGGCCGAAACACCCCTGTGTCGATGTTTTGAGGCACAACCCCTGTGTATATGTGTTTATAGATAGTGTACACTACTGTTTAGTAGTACCCCCGGAACTACCACAGTCCTGGATCGCAACCTGTTAAAATCCTGGTTATCACTTACCTGTACTGTATACCCATGCATCACTGTGGAAACTGTTCCTCGGCCATAAAAGAGGACGATACTCACCTATATTTTCCATAAAAAAGAAATGACTGTCCACCAACTTTTCGTGCTTATTCAAAGTCTTGTAAATGTTTAAATATACTCATTTGTGCAAAATGGTTGGAGGCAAAATAAAATAGCTTCAAACCTTGACAGCTGTCTTCGGATCTCTCATCCTGATTTCTAGCATTTTACGTACAGGTACTCTCCTGGGCATATCAGGACTCCGCCAGGCGCCCTTTACATACTCTTGTAATTTATATAGCACCATTTTCCCATTTGTATGGCCTCACTGCGCTTTGTGGTTGAACGCCCTTGGGGAGAGAGTCCAGCTATGGGAAAACATTCTAAGAGTAGACATTAAGATGCGTGTGTGCATTTGGCTGAGATTAGAATTTAGGAGTGCTGGCTAGGCTCCAGTAAGCAATCCAAGAGGTCACCAGCTCAGAGGAGTCATCTGCGATGCCCAGGCAGAGAAAGAAGCTCCACCTCAATTTTTAATAGTTGTGCATCTGGGAGGAAAGGACATGGCTTATTTGTGACAGAGTGGTACAGGAGCTACTGATGGCTAGACTGGATTTCAAATGATTCCAAGGACGGATTGGAGGAAACTTAACGGTGAGCTGGCAATATTGACCAAGGACGGTGACAAAATTCGGGCAATTCACAATGGTTTTATCAAAGGTGAACTGATGTTTCACTGAGACGGAGTGTACCTATCTAAAAGAGGCATGGACGTTTTCATTGAGGACATAATGAAGTTTGCCCCGATGTTATGTTGGGGGGAATCCAAATAATTGGTGCACTTACTGGGTTGTATGGCATGATAATAAAATGGTGACTAAATCCGTTGACAACAAGACTGACTAGTTGGCAACTACACTGTACTTTGTTTTAGTGGAATGTCAATATGTCGATAAGTATGAGCCTTTTTCTTTCCAAAGTGACACCACATTTTGTAGCTCATTTCCACTTGCTGGCCCTTGTAGTCGTCCAATGTTTGTGACCTTGCCCCCACCACACCCTGCTGTTACGCAAGATTGTATGCAGTACCATTTGGGAGACTACAGCAACCATGACCTCCTTGCAATAGGAACCCAACCTTTGGTGTAAGTCTGTACTACATAGGTTGGTAGTGTGGCTGAGCAGCCAGGCTTATCTCAAGGAGGGGTGAATGCGAGCAGTAGGGTTTTTACACAGATGCAGTGACAAGGGTGTAGTTTCTTGCCTGTAACACCATTTCTCCAGCGTTGGTATCTTTCATGGATTCACATGCTGTGAATATTTCCAGTCAGGCTGGGAGACCTTGTTAACCTTAATATAGCAGTTTTCCTCCGGAAAACTTTGACACTGAGTGTCCTATCAACGTCTTTATGGGTGCTTTAGGTTGCACCAATAGGACGTCCCGTATAAATAGCACCACCCTCGGGACTTTCCTTCAGATTTTAACATCACCAAGATGGAGGAACTCGAAACTTAGGTTTGCCTGAAGGGGGAAGGCCGGAGGGCACATGTGAATCCATGAAAGATACCAACGCTGGAGAAGAACAAGTTACTTACCAACTGGTAACGTTCCTTCAACTGGTTGTTCCTCCCACGTATTCCTCATCTTTGATATTCGTATTTCTCCAGCAAAAGAAATTCTCGGCTGAGGGCGTTGTGCATGATGTTGTGGGTTTGATGTCCTTCGAGGGCCACAGTGGCGTGTCAACGTCACCAGTAGTATAAGTAGCTTGTGCCGCGCCCGTTGGCTTCAGTTCTGTTTTTTCGTCGTTTAACTCTAGGAACCATCCAAGGGTGCCCCAGACTGTAAGCTCTTCAGAAACGCAAAGTGTAAATCATGCAAATTTTACAGCGGGGTATGCTGGGAGGAATACGTGGGAGGTATATCCAGTTGAAATAACGTTACCAGTTGGTAAGTAACTTGTTCTACGAATGGATTGTGCCCTCCCACGTATTCCTCATCTTTGATAGACTCCCAAAACAATGATAATTTGGAGGTGGGAGTACTATTTACTCTTATCATGAATGGAATGCAGTACTGCCTTCGCGAAAAGGCCTTTTTGGGAAAAAGAGCAAGGAATAATGCCTAACTAAAGTATGAATTGACGCCCAAGTTGCAGCTGAGCAGATGTCAATTACAGGGACTCCCCTCTGAAGAGCCGCAGAAGGTGCCATGCCCCTCGTGGAATGAGCACAAAGCCCTTCTGGCGGATCCTTTCCAGCTAGTCTAACACTCCCCAATAGCTAGAGTAGGACAGCGGGATATGGTCTGTTTTGTCACTGTAAATCCCAATTTGGGACCGGGATAACACACAGAGTTGGTCATCCTGGCGTAATTTCACCATTCTCGCTATATAAAAACCTGGTGGCCCTTTTTGAGTTTAGTCTATGCAACCTCTCCTCTTTGCCCAAATGAGGAGGAGGGTAAAAAGTTGGGAGTGTTATTTTTTGTGACAAGTGAAAGTCAGAACGTTTTGGCAAGAAAGATGGTTTAACTCCAAGGGCTACCTTATCCTTATAAAAGGTAGTATAGGGAGGTTTGCATGAAAGAGCCTGCAACTCACTAACCCTGCAGGCTGATGTTAGTGCCACAAGAAGAGACATTTTCAATGTTAAAAGCCTTAACGGGCAGGAAAGTAAAGGCTCAAACGGTATACATGTTTGAAACTTAACACAAGAATCAAATTCCAAGCAGGGAGTGTTGGGGGGAATTCTCATAAATGGTTGATTTCCCTTACCTAATGAGTCCCTCAGCAGCTTTGCTGGATTTCTAGGATTTATTTTTTTCACCTGGTAAGAGTGAGAGCCTTTTTTCCCACTCTTACATGGGTTTTGCTATGTGTATTTCTACTCTGTGTGATCTTGGGCACTGGAGCCTCACCTACTCCATGAGCACCACTTTTTGTGTGCGTTACACAGCACCTTCAGTGCAGTGACACAGGGTTGTCTTTGAGACTTCACACTGACTCCATTTTTCTGTGGCTGACTACTGTCCCCCAGAAACAGGTAAAGTTGCCATTAACTTTATATAGTCACTTTAAACCATAGACCCATTACACCCCATCTTACATGGAGTATTGGAAAGGGTTAACTCTTATCCCTTTTTGTCTGTGCCTTTTGGAGCCTTGTTTCGCACCCTTAACATTAAGGCTTGGCTGGTGGCAGTGGTATCTACCCTAACTTTTCTACTGCGATTATCTTATATAAATATGGTAATGTTTTAGGCTATTATATTAGCCTCAAACATAAACCTGCTCGACCAAATACATTTTATTTTGGTTCCGGCTGGGTTTATTCGCCATTTCTTTTTGTTAAAGTCTTTCTCGTGTTTCTCTCTGCGTGCCAAAAACCAGGGATGACTCCTTTGTTCGCTGTCTTTTCGCGGGCTTCTGCACAGGAGCCCTCCTTAAGGTGCCCGATAGTCTAGGTAAGCAGGATGTGAGGGAGGGATCTTCGGACCCCTGCCATGGGTTCCCTTGGTAACCCAAGTCGCACTCTTGTCTGATTGGCTAAGGGGACTGGCCTTCCAGGCCAGCCACCCTGCTGTGTGATTGACAGCCAGGCTGTATGAATGGGGGAACTGCATAAAATGCAGGTCTCTGGGACTGGAAGAGCAGAGTCGCCACTGGAACGAAAGAACCAACGAGGAAATGGAAGAGGACCCCTACCACAACTGCACCGCCCGGTAAAAGCCCTGATGCAGGTCCGAATCGCCAGTATTTGACGACAGAAGATCCTCCAGGAAACTTCTTTCCTTGAGCTGGTGGGACCAACCAGTTTGCCCAAACTACAAGCCAGGACCCCTCCTCTGGTCGAATTCGCTGCACAGGGCTATAGTTGGCCGGATAGCCAGGATGGTCGGACCCTGCTTGGGTTTTAAGGAGTGCACCTTTTATTTTTGTTTTGCTCTGCTGCAGGTTTCTTCCCTGGGTGGCGCACGACCCTCCAGTCTTCCTACTTTGTGTCAGTCCGACAGTCGCTTCAGGAACCGTGAGCCTGCAGGAACCACCAGGAACGTCCGCCTCAGCTGCTGAGTTATTTATATAGCGCCTTAATCCAAAGCACTTTACAGAGCACATTTACATGCAATATCACCCAACCGAAATTGGTACTATCGACCTGGGAAGGATGAAAGGCGGAGTTGGCCTTGCCGGGATTAGAACCTGCGACCTGCAGATCACACTTAGATCGCAGCAGCGAGCGCTCAATCCACTGAGCTATCTTATCAGCTACAGCTCCCTATCCATTTTAAGGTACTGTGCAAATCCGGTTGTCCGTTTCATTCAATTGCGGTGAAAGTGTTTGAAATCTTTCTCCAAACCGAGGGCTTGGCCTTCTCTTTGAACTAACTTTTTTACCAACCAACCTCCTCCACAATCTGTGCCACGAACTTTACCGCGAACTACCCTGAACCGTGTGATCTTCAGCAAAAGACTTTTGACCCATTGACTTTGGCCCCAAGCCTTTTCTAGCTGATCTCCTCACTGTAGTCTCTTGTTCAATTGCCCAGAGTACTTACCTGTTGGTTTTGTCTAATTTCTAATAACTGATTTCCCTCCCTTTTAACCATTTTGCTCCCACTTCATTTTGTGAGCTTAACTTGTCTGGAATTTAAGGGAAGTGGTGTGGTGTATTTATAGTTTTTAACTTGCTTAGAATAGTGAAATGTTATACAACTGTTGAGTAAATATATATTCTTTCACTTAGAAACCTTGAGTCAGTGTTTGCCTGAATCATAGTAATTGCTGTCCTTTGTGTAACTATTTGTACTGCTCACTTACTCTTGAGATAAGTCTGGGTGCTCCGCTACTGCTACCACTATAACTATGTAGTACAGGCTTGTACCAAAGGTGAAATTGTACTGTCACTTGTAGTCTTAATTGTGTGTGGTGTTCCCAAAGGGTACTGCATATAATTCTGCCTAACAGGGACATGAAATGGTACTGAGGGTACACGTCAGTGAGTCCCTTCAGAAATTCGACAATGTGATCTTGAAATAGGAAACCTCTTCAGAGGAGCGCTTATAGATGGAAATTGCTGGCGGGTATCCTTTTATTGTTCCAATCTGGAGCCCCAAATTGGCCAGATGCAATAGAAAAAAAAGCATAATAGGAGTGTCACACTGAAAAAGGGTCCACATTCTTGTCCTTGCACCAATTACTGAATTTATTCCAACGACACCAGTACAGGGATTTGGTTGCTGGCCTTCTGGCCGAAAGTAAAATCTCCATTACATCATCCGGGAGGTCCCAATTCTTATATCTCAGCCTCTCAGAAACCATGCATGAAGGCTGAGTGTCTCGACCTCTGGATGGAGAACCTGACCTTGATCTTGCGATAGAAGATCCTTTCATTGTGGAAGACTTATTGGAGGGCAGATGGACATGTCCACAAGGTCCGGGTATCACGTTCTTCGGGTCCAATCCGGGGCAATTAGGATCATGGTTGTCCTGAACTTTCTCAACCTCCTGATTACATAAGGAATCACGGGGACTGGAGGAAACATGCCCAGCCCGCTACTAACGCATCCCCTAGAGCTCCTCTTGGATGAAATTCCATTGAGCAGTACTGATCGCACTTCCGGTTGACACTGGTCGGGAACAGATCCACTTGGAGGGGTTCCCCAAAGGGTGAATATCTCTTGAAGTACTTCCTGAGCTAGCTCCCACTCGTGGGATACTGTGCTTCTCAGAGCATCCGCCGCTGTGTTCTCTCCGGCTAGGTGAACTGTCGATCGAGATTCTTTCTTGTATTGCCCAGAACCAGAGCTGCATTGCCTCTCTTCACAGTGTGATTGATCCTACGCCTCCTCTTGTTGAGATAGTACATGGCCACTGTGTTGTCCGTCATTATTAGGACATTCGTTCCCTGTACAGAGGGCAGAAGGGCCTTCAGCAGCGCTAGTCTGATTGCCCTCTGCTCCAAAAGGTTCAGGTGTAGTCTCGACTCCGATGGAGACCAACGACCGCTGATTGTCAGTTCGTTGGTGTGGGCTCCTCACCCAGCGAGTGAGGCGTCCATCACTACAGTCATCTCCGGCCATGGTTGCCAAAGAGATTGTCCCTTGTGAATGGTGTCTTCGCAAGCCCATCAAATTAGGTCTTGGGCAACTCTGCTCGGAACTTGAAGATCCGACATGTTCCCTGAAAACTGGCACCACTAAGTTCTGAGAGCCCATTGAAGGGGTTCCATGTGTTCTTATCCCTGCAAAAATATCGCCAAACAAAAATATCGCCATATTTTGTGGCAATATTAAGGCATGAAACCTGCAGGGGACCCCCCCCCCCCCAACCCCTGTATTATTTTCAAATAAGCGGGGGCACCCAAAAACCACAACAATTATCCCCCCAAAAATGGCAAACAAGACCCATGCCCCAGGCAATCAACAATAGAAAACATTCAGTTTCAGTAATTAAGACTAAAAACATCAATAAAACCAAACCCAGGAAGCTGTGGGGCTTACCTTATTGGAAAAGGCAAACAGACTGCACTGCCTGTTTTCTGGGCTGGCGAAAAAGTCCAGTGGGGGAGTCCCCAATTTCCTGAGATCCTCGCAGCCTGGTCATCCTTCAGCCGCCATTCGTGTATCTGAACTGAGTCTCTGCAGAGAGCATCTGTTAGGCAGAAACCTATGCAGTTCCCTCTGGGACCACTGCAAATGATTTAAGACTACAGGTGTTTGGCAGTAAACCCACTTGGTAGCAGTCTGTACCACACAGATTCACTTGGTAGCTGTGGCCGAGCAGTCAGACTTCCCTCAAGAAGAGTTAGGCAGTATACAGAGTATTCACAATAGGTCAAAAGAACACAGAACTTGGTGTAAAAGATATAATTATTTATTTAAAACCAGATCTAGAAAAACACACAGGCACTAATGTTAAGCAGTTAAAAACACGGTCACTAAAAGATGTACTCTCCCTTAGAAGAATATTAGACAAGTCTTAAGTAAAGCCCCACTTATTTTCAGACAGCGGTGAGCGCTTAACGCAGATGGCACTCTAATAATTCGTTTTAAAAGGGAGAGAAAAATAGAGTATAATTTGAAACAGATCCCAACACTTTCACAAGAACACAACAAGAGAGGAAGACAAAGTAAAACCGTGAAGTTAGAGTTCAGAAGGCCGGATCCACTTTAAGAGGATCAGAACAAAATGTGTCCAAGGTCACACGGTTGAAGTGCACAAAAGTCTTGCAAAGGTTCAGAAAGAGTTGGACCAAAAGAAAGGGACCAGTTAGAGGGTCAAGGCGGCCAGCCCAGTCCAGAAGGTTAAGGGATTATTATTACCTTGTAGAAATCTTTAGAAAGGGAGGCCTGGCGGACACGGTACCTTAAAGTGGTCAGAATACTCCAGCGGGGGCAGTTGTTCCTGGCAGCGGATGCAAGTCGGTGCTTCGTCCGGGGGAAGAGAGGATCTCGTCGGGGAGGAAGACCGGAGTCTGTTGCACTGCCAGGGAAGAAACCAGCCGCGGAGTTCTCAGGTAAAAGGAGCGGTCCTTTTATTCGCGGTCCAGTGGTAAGGGGCTATCCGGTTGCCGGGGTGCTTGGCACGGGCAATTCGACCACAAGACGTCCTGGGATGCGAGGAGAAGATAAACTGGTTGTGCCCACCAGTCAGGGGAAGAAGCCTCTCCAGCCAGGAGATCTTCTCTGTCGTCGGGAAGTGGCGAGTCAGTTCTGCAGGGCTCCACCGGTGGCGTCGTTGTGGCAGGTCGGCTCAGCTTCTCCCTCGTCGGATTCTCAGGTCCTGTGGCGACTTCTGAAGTTCCAGTCCCCAAAGCCCTGCTTTTATGCAGCACACCCCTATTCACTCAGCCTAGCTGTCACTCAAACATGCTAAATGGTTGGGCCAATCACACAAGAGTGCGACTTGAGTTACCAAGGTAACTCGGTCCAGGGTGCCTAAACCCCCTCCCACACCCCCTGTGGTAACCAGACAGAGTGGCACCACTTTTGGAGGATTCCGTGGAGAAGCCCGCCAAAAAGTGGAACAAAGGGCTCGACTTGGGTTGGAGTCACAGAAGAGAACACAAACGCCATTTTAGAATCGAGTCCTACCAAAAAATCCCAACTGGCGAATTAATATTAAATAAATAAACCGGCGGTATGTTCGAGGCTATGAGAATTACATAATTAAAGTTGGTAGCCTCGAACAATGGGAAAATCCCATAGGGATATATTCGCGGTCGAATATAAAAAGTAGTATCCACTGCCACCAGCCAAAACTCGATCAGGGGGGACGGAGACGTGCCCCCTCGACTAACAGACCCCGGGGGCAATCGAATTGTCCCGACCAGCATGTCCACAATATGATGGTTTGTACTGGTTTCTGTTCATAATTTGGGACTAGTAAAGCCAATGGTGACTTTACATGCCCTGGGAGACAGTAGTCTGTCCCAGGATATGGAGGATATGGTGGGGTGTCACTATGACACCCCTGTGTCACTGCACGGAGGGTGCTGTGTAACACACATAGTAAAAAAAACACATGAGACCCTATGGAGTAAAGGACCCCATAGCCCATAAAACACATTAACAGTCAAAGGAACACCATAAACCATGTCCAATAGTGGGAGAAAAAGAGTCTCAATCTTGGCAGGAGAAAAAAACAAACTCCAGAAATCCAGCAAAGCTGCTGGGGGACTCACTAGGTTAGGAAATTCAGCCTAAAGAGAATTCTCCCTAACAGCATCCGCCTGCTTGTTCTGAACCCCCGGTAAATAGTAAGCCACCAGGTGAATCTTGTGCGCTATGGCGCAGCGTCAGACCGCCTGAGCCTCCTAGGATAGGGGCTGTGAATGTGTGCCCCCCTGTTTGCAGAGATAAAACATAGCTGTGGTGTTGTTTGTCAGAACCCAGACCACCAAGCCCTGAATGAGGGGCAAAAAGGACTTCAGGGCCCATTGTACTGCTCTTCATTCCAGAACGTTGATGTGCAACAAAGCCTCCTTGAGGGACCACAGGCCTTGGACCTGAAACCTGTTGAGGTGACCCCCCCAACCCATCTTGGAAGCATCTGTCACGATTGTATACTGCAAGTCTGGCTCCACCAGGGGCATACCCTGTATTATGTTGCAGGAGCAAGTCCACCATCCGCCAGAGCTTGGGAGATGAGAACCTTGTCGGACCAGGAACCGAGAACCTGTGACCATCTTTAAGCGAGAAACTCCTGCACTGGTCGCATGAAAAGCCAACACTTCGGGCTGAGTGGGATGGAGGACGCCATGGAGCTTAGAAGAGATATGAATGCTCGGACAGTGATCGTTTTTCCCCGACACACAAGGAACCGGCCATGGACGACAGCTTCTCTATCCTTTCCACAGAGCTTCACCAGATTGAGATGCGTATGAAAATGGAGTCCCCAGAAAAACCAAGTCCCTGGAGGGCATCAGACCAGACATGGCGAAGTTGACCGCAAAGCCCAGACATTGCAACAGGATCATAGCCGCCTGGAGAGACTCAGACGCCCGTTGACGAGTCGCCGCCGACCAACCAGTCGTCTAGGTACGGATACACATGGTGACCTTCCCTGCAAAGGTAAACTGCCACTGGAGCCAGGCACTTGGTGAACGTCCTTGAAGCAGACTTGAGGCCAAAAGGGGAGAACCCGAAACTGGTAATGCTCGTCACCCACCACCAACCTTAGAAACTTAGAAACTTGCGATGCTTGTGGTGCATTGGGATGTGGAAATAAGCATCTTCTAGATCCAAGCATGCCAGGAACTCCCCAGGCTGCACCACCCGAATAACGTCCTGCAACGTTAGCATCCTGAACTTTTGGCGTTTCACAGGTTTAGCAACCTCAGGTCCAGAATGGAGCGCCACTTTCCGTTCAGTTTTTGATGACGAAAAACCTGGGAGTAGGTACCTTGTCCTTTTTCCGACATAGGGACCCTTTCTCCAGCATCAGGCGCACCTCCTGGTGCAAGACCTGTAGATGCGGCTGCAAGCCCCTCACCGGTGGAATAGGGAGTGGCGGATGCCGAAACTCCAATGAGGGGCCATATTGGACTGCATCCAGCACCCATCGGTCCGTCATAGTTAACTGCCACTCATTGACATGTTGCACCAATCTTCCTCCAAGTCGACTGCCCTTGTCGCAGTCATTGCCGAGGCTTGGACTGACAGCCTCTAGACGAGGAGGAGGCGGCGGAACCCTGCTGACATCAACGAAACCCCTGAGAGGAATAGCTGGAGTGACTGTAGCCTTTGCTGTGAGATCCCGCAAACCTGGCATTTCCTGAGGCTCCCCTAAAGGAGCGAAAGGGACGAAACTAACGCCTGAACTCTAGCATCACCAGGGACCACGCCGTATCCGAATCCTCCTTCATATTCTTCAGAGCCTCGTCAATTTCTCCCCGAACAGCTGCTCCCACTCGCAAGGCATGTCCACCACTTTCTGCTGCACTTCTAGTTGGAAATCAGTACAGCGCAACCATGCCTTCCGCCGGAGGACGACCCCATTATTTACCTGCTTAAACCCGGACTCTGCCAGGTCCACTGCAATATTAATCTTATGATTGGAGGCTTCCTCTCCCTCACGAAGCAGAAGCATCCCCTCCTTACGCTGCTGCTCAGGTAGATGGTCCAGCAGCAGCGCCAATCAGTGCCACTTTCCCTGTCGTAGCACGCCATATTGGCCAACGAGTTGGCCACCTTCACCATTGTCGCCCCCACCATCAGTACCTCCTTGGCAAAAGCATCCAGCTTACGACCCTCATTGTCCGGGGGAGTCGCACACTTATGCTGGCTACGTTCCTCCCTACTGGCAGCCACCAACTCCGGCATAGGCTGTAACGTGAGGATCTTTGGCGCCTTCAACTTTTTCTCCAAGCAGCCCTTGACCGCAGGCTCCATGAAAGGATGGTGCATCCTGCGAAGCCCTTCCTGCCACACATGGACCAAGATGGGGATAAAGAAGACCGCCTGCCACAGTTTCCCCATATGATCGAATGAAAAGCAGTCTTTTCTCTGCTCCTTTGGATTAAGGCCAAACTCCTAAGCAAGCCTTGCCCATCATGGCATGAAAAGCGCCCACATCGTCCAGGGGCGAGGGCTGTGCTGGACTGCTCGGGGGATCCACCTCTGGGTCCATATGCCAGGTATCCACCCACCTGAGCGAGGACGACACAGTCGAGAGAGTCTTGTGGGACGCTTTCAGGTTCAAACTCCACCAGCACCCCTTCTTTTTCCCTAAAAGGAGGGGTGCATCCCCTAGGACATGGAACAGGTGGATGAACCAGGGGAGACTTCCTCGGGTGACCCTGCCCCTTTCAGTCAGGGCACTGCCAGAACCTCATGCCCCAAGGGCTCCACCGGGTTTTGGGGCACCGGGAGCCGGGCATTCAACTGTCCGAGGAGCAACAGCATATTCAGCAACTGCATGGAGAGCAAGGAGTGTGGGTTGACCAACGGATACGGAGGTGGAACAGCCCCAAGGCTGACCGATGTGGATGGAACCGCCGGCTCTAGGCCCAACGCTGAAGGGTCTAGGAATGGACGAGACTCCTCCTCTGGACTCGAGGCCAAAATCGTAGGTGGATGCATCCTGCTGTAGAATATCCAATGGGAGCAAAGGGGCGAAGCCAGTCCCAGACTGCCATGGCACCTCCCCGGAGGGCAACGTATCTGCATCAGACCCCAGCAGATCCACAGAACTCAGAAGTGCCACATACGCCGAAACAGCCATTGGCGAGGCAGTCCACGTCGTGGTTACCAGCAAGGTCGTAGCCAAGGCCGTCGCCGGCAATGTGGACGAAGGGTCGCTGGCACCAAAGTGGTCGTTGACGGGGTAACTATCGTCAACGAGCTTGTCGTCCACGGAATCGAGGGCCTAAATGGCGGCCTGGGCTTGGCCGGCAAAGATTACCACTTGGATGCAGAGCTGGAATGGCGCCTGGAAGACTCTTGGGGCGAATGACACCTGTCCTTTGACGAAGACCTCTTAGTCGACGAGGACGGATGTGATCGCAACTTCTCCTCGTCTGAAGACCAGGGCCTGCGCAATGGATCCCCAAGCTTCTCCAGCCCGCAACTTGAATCCTTCGACTTCTCAGCACATGGCGTCTGCGTGCCTGGAGCGGGGCCTCCGGACCCCATGCCAGTCTGCACCGGCCTTGTCCCCTAACAGTCACTGCCGCGTGTGTGGTGTGAAAGCCCTCCCCCAAGCATTGCAAACTCTTGGCGAGGCCGACATGGGGGAAAAGAGTTACGGGCCGTGCGAGGCCCCAGACCCGCAGCGCTGCTCGACTTAGCGGGCAGGAAGGGAGAGAGTGCGCCTGAGATCTCTCCTCACCGGTGCCTCCCGTGCATTAATTCCAAAAAAGGATAGATCCTGGGGGCAACACCTCACGCAAGCAGCAGTGGAAGGTGGCCTAAGGCCCATAAGGAGACAACCACACTATCCTGCCACACTCCAAGGATGGACAGAAGTGTGGGATCCCTCTCGGCAGGGCCGGGTCTCAAGTGACTACGGGCAGCTGTGCCGAGGAGGGGGAGAACACCTCAAGCGAACTGCTGGGGAAAGAGGCCCAGGGCCCACATGGAGACGGTCACAGTGTATGGCCACATTCTAATACCAGACAGGAGTGTGTGACACTCCTCTGCAGACCCAGGTGTTCACCAGCTACAGGCAGCTGTGCTGGGGGGGTGGGAGGTGGGCAACGTCTTAAAGCATACTGCTGTGGAAAGGGGCCTAGGACACACAAGAAGACTACCACAGTGCTTAGTCGCACTCTACATCTGGACAGGGGGGTGAGAATTTTCAGCAGAGTCAGGGTCAAGCAGCTACAGGCGGTTGTTCTGAGGAGGGGGTAATCAGGCCTTGGAAGTTGGTGAGCAAGCTCCCCCCGCCATGGACACCCCCTAATATCAGGGGAGAAAAAGACTGGAGGAACTTCTGTAGGAGGGATGGGTGGGGACCTTCCTTGCAGAAATTGTGCTACCTGGGGGGCGTGCGACCCCCTGCTGTCCTTTTGAGAAGGCCCAGAAACCGAACTTTGAGACAAAACGGAGGGGGAAGGAATCTCTGAAGTAGGATACTCTCACCATAGCCCCTGCACACCGCAGCTCATTCCTGGAGACATTGGCGCTTCCGCCCCTCCCCAAATAACTAGTCGTGTTGCCTAGGAAAGTGGAAGCATCCGGGGACAGGCCGGCACCACAGAGAGCCAGCACTGGGAAAGGTGCCTATGGACTAGCAGAGCCATAGGCGAGACGCCTCGAGAGCATAGGTGGGGGGATTCGGGGGGTGGGATACAGTAGAAATCCTATGAGCTGGAAGGAGGCCCTGGCTAAATTTCAGCTTCACACCAAAAATACCATGATGGAGGCTGGAGGTGCTTCCCCCAGACCCCGACACCCCCCCCCAAGCCGGCTGAATTGGGCTCCATAAAGATAGACATACAGACCATCTCGGAGGAGATTAGGGATACGAGGACGGACACCGGGCAAAACTGGCAGACCTAAAGACCTAACAGCTAAGGTGACCACGCTTGACAGAATGGCTGGGTTTGAGGTGAACCAAGCGTCCACAGGGCTTCTGGAAACCCAGATGGAGGCCCACTTCATGGAAATGGAACGGCGGGAAGAGGAACTTCACCTCAAGGTGGATGATAAAATCATGAGAACAAGCTCAGGATCTTTGGGCTGTTGAAGGTGGAGGGTGAGACCCCGGCAGGCTTGGAACACAAGGTGCAGGACATAAGGATGGTCTTGGGTGAGGGGAAAGAGAAAGGGTCACAACAGAGTGCATCGGGCAGGTGGAGGAGCCCGGGGCCCACTGTCGGTCCTAGTACACATGCACTATTATGGGGATATGGCGCGGATCCTCGAAAAAGCCAAACATTCAAGGGAAATAAACTATGGTGACTGGAAGGTGGCCATTTTTCAGGACCTCTCGGCCCACACGTCATTGAGGCGAAAGAAATGCAGAGCCCTCACCAGGTGGCTGCAGGAGAGGGGGTTAAAATACTGTTGGGGCTACCCCTTCTCACTGGTGTTCGAATGGGAGGGGGAGAGGCATCCTCTGGTGGCAGAAGAGGACATACAACGGGTTACGGAAGACTTGGTTGGCAGCCGGGCGGGTCTTGCTTCGGAAAATGGTGGACAAAAACTGGATCCTAATTGTGGGCCCAGTGGCCCGGAATCAGTGCAAGGAAAGCAAAGGGCGAAAGGAGGCCGAAAATATCCTCCTTTGTGGAATGAGGACGCCTGAAGGGGGAAAGCGCAAAATCACATTGAATATCTACACCCTCTCTGCGGCACCCTGGCCGCACCTAGGGGCTTTAGTGGAGGTGATCAAAAATAGGGGTGATCACGGTTTATTTTTAGCTGACATGAGGGTGTCCAGCTGCAAGGTTTGAGATCTAAGTTGATAAAAATGAATAAGTGTTCTGCAATTGGAGGGTACACAGTTAGTGGGGTGGGGGAAACCAGGAGTGGAGAGATTTGGTTCAGGGTTTAGTTCGGAACTGAGGGGGTCAAAACCCCCCTGAATGGGATTGCGTGGTTAGAGCGTAAGGTCTGCTCAACATGTTCATGGCAGGGGATGAGTCCCTGATAGTTCGATAACCATGCCCAGCACGACTGGGAGATGGGGTTGGATGCCTCGATCTAGAGATAGGGTGGGTGGGGAGGAGAAGAAAGGGGGCAGCGCATGCTATGGAATCCTTCTGTTGGAGAGGCCTTGAGCCTTGTTAAACACAAGAGGTGTAATGGGCGACGGGTGAAGAGGGGGAATGGTTGAGGGGGCGGTTGGTACGCTGAATGTAAAGGGTTTAAACTCTCAAAATAAATGATCCCTGATGAGCAACATGTTCCGCAAACAAACTGCTGGTCCTCTTTTTACATGAAACACTATCAACAAGGGGCGAAATCACTGATGAAAGGCAAAATGATGGGTAGAAATGTTTGAGCCTCTCATAAAACAGCTAAGAAAGCATGGGTACACTGCTTGCCAAGTCATTCCGTCTGATGGAGATCAAGACTAAGGGGTTTCGGGGGGAGGTTTCTGGATAAAATGTATATACGATGGAACACTGATCAGACTTGCCACTCTACGAGACCCAAAGCTGGACTGGTGGTCAGCAAGGGGTATGGGGATGGGGATGAAAGGGGTGACGAGAGGTAATCTCACCCTGAGGGATGCGTGACGTAGATCCAGGCCGGGCCCAGGGGCTACATGTCTCTCCCACCCCCCCCCCCACATCAGTCTTACACAAGGATTGATTTACTGTTGATACAGAGGGAGCAGGAGGGTGAGGTTGGGGTCCCGAGGGTGGAAGCAGGCTGCTACCAGAGGTCCCGCTGAGTTATAAGTGGAGATGTAATGACACCACGTTGAGGGATCAGGTGTGCAGGGATTTTCTTAGGGAGGAGATACAGGCATATTTTGAAACTAATGACAATGGAAAGAAGGCTATGGCGACGGTGTGGGAGGCAGCCAAGGCCACCTTCCGGGGTCTACTCATTGCATAGGGATCCCATAGGAAGCGGGAAAGGGTGCTGATCGAAAGTATGCTTCAAGAGGAACCGGGAACTTCACACGGTCCTAATTGGGGAGGTTAAGAGGATGAGATACACCCGATAGATAATACGAGAGTTGGGATACAGTGGGGACACTCCTGGCAAATTGGGTGAGAGGTTGTGGAGTGGAAAGAAGGTCTGAGACATGGGGGACGGGGAGGACATAATAGGATACTTGGCGGACTTCTAAAAGGAGTTGTATTCTAGGCCAGTGGCGGATATACAGCAATACCTAGCCGAGAGAAACCTCACCACACTTACAGCGGGGATGTGCTGGAGAGGGCAAGGGATGCTTTGCAGGGAGAGATAACTGGGGAGGAGGTGCTGGGGGCCATCACGTGGTTGAAGGTAGGGAAGGCCCCAGGAGGGGACGGCTTCACAGCTGACTTCTATAAGCAGTATCAAACTTTGTTGGCAGGGCCTCTGGCCAAGCTGTTTAACCGAATAGTGGGAAGGGACAATACCACCGACATTTCTCCAGGTCCCAATAGCGGTCATAACAAAAGCATGGAAGGAGTAGTGATGAGGATTGTGCCTCGTATAGGCCTATCTCCCTCCTTAATGTGGATGCCAAGATTTTTGCAATAATCATGGCAACGCGCCTAGAGACATACCTCCCCCACTGATTCACACGGACCAGGTAGGGTTTATGTTTAAATAGGCAGGGAGCGGACAGTATGAGAAAAACTCTCCACTTCATGAGCTCGCAGGTGGTACAGGAGGAAGGGGTGCTCATGTCCCTGGACACTGAGAAGGCGTTTGACCGGGTGAGCTGGGCCTTCATGGGAGAGGTTCCTACGTCTCTAGGAATGGGCCCAAGATGGATGGATTGGATATCGGCCCTGTACTCGGAACCCACTGCTAGAGTTGTGGTTAATGGGAATGCATGAGCGTCCTTTCCACTGCAGCAGGGTACACGCCAGGGGTGTTCTCTTTCCCCGCTGATTATGCGTTGGGGATGGAGCCGTGGGCGGTGTTGGTCAGGGACAATGGAGGGATCAGAGGGGTTAAGGTGGGCGGGGTACACTGTAAAATAAGCCTCTTTGCAGATGATCCTTTACTCCATCACTAGGCCATCTCAATCGGTCCCTCATGTGTTGGAGTCTGGAGCAATATTGGAAGTTGTCAGGCTTGAAAGTAAGCCTGGGAAAATCGGTGGTCTTCACAACTGGAGGGTTGCCAGAGGAAGAAAGGGAGTTTGTGGCCAGGCTACCGTTCAGGGTGCAGAGGGAAATGTTCCCCTACCTGGGGGTTCAGGTGATAGCACCCTAGGTATCTTGTCCCCAGAAACTTTCTCCCCCTTTGGTCAGCCGTGAAATGAGACGTGGCGAGGTGGGCGGGGTTGGGGCCGTCCTGGATGGCGCAGCTAAATTCTATAAAGATGGTGGTTCTCCCCAAATTCCTATTCTTGTTCCAAATGCTGCTGGTGCCAGTGCCTGCGTCTTTGTCTGAAGTGAAGCGAATCATGCTGCAGTATCTGTGCGGGGAAGAAGCAAAGGATCGCCTATGGGATGTTAATTTTGCCAAAGGAGGGGTACGGGGTATTCCCGGATTTGTCAAGATACTACAAAGAAACCCAACTACGAGTCTTGGTGGATCACTTCACTCTGGGGTCAAGGAAGCAATGGGTGGCAAAGGACAACAAGGTATTGGCTCCAGTTACATTGGACAAGTGGTTATGGGTCCCCAAAGCCCACATACCGAAAAGAGTTTTGTACTATCCAGTCCTGGAGGCTCTGTGGTCTGTCTGGAAAGGAGGGGATAATAGGTGGCTCACAACATGGCCGTCACCTATGAGCTGCATTTGGGCACCCCCACTAAGAGACAAGATCGAGGAACCATTGGCGTTTCAATCTTGGTATGAGGCTGGGCTCAGTAATGCGGGACAACTATGGGTAGGAGATACTAACAAAGTTACTCACCGTAGTGACTACCTTACTCCTAGTCCATAGTCCCCTTTCCTCCATACTTGTGGGACATTCAGTCCTTCGTGACGGGACCAGAGCACATTTGATAAAAAGCATCAAAATTTAAAAAAAGGTGTCCTGTTTTTACGCGGGGTATCACACGCGGCCGTAACCCAGCCCGCTCATCGCCCTTCAGTCCTTTTTTTATCGCCAGGTCTGCGACCATTTAAGCAATAATAGAGGATACTATTAAAGGGGACGGCGGGCGGGCGTATGGAGGAACGGGGACTATGGGCTAGGAGTAAGGTAGTCACTACAGTGAGTAACTTTGTAATACCCCTACATCCCGTGCCCTTTCCTCCATACTTGTGGGAGATTCCAAAGCACTTCTCACAGGTAATACAGGTGGATGGAACTTCCCTACAGAAAAAGGTATTTAAGAACAGCCTGGCCGAATTGAGCATCAGCCCTGGAGCTCAGAACCAAGCAGTAATGCTTACAAAAAGCTGATGGGGAAGCAATGGTTTCCCAGGGACCATATTTTTGGAAGGCAAGAGCAGCCGCTTTGCCACGTACAAGATGGGCATGAATGCCCTTCGGAGGCTGACGGCCCTGAATAGTATATGCGTCTGAAATACAGGAGGCAATCCATCGCGAGATGATAGCCTTTGAAGCAGGTTTCCCTTTTGGATCTCCAAACGTAACAAAGTTGAGGAGCCCCCGAGTTCAGTTCTTTCCAGATAAAACTTCAGAGCTCGTCTGACATCAAAATTGTGTAATACTCTCTCGGCGTCTGAGGCCGGGTTCGGAAAGGAAACTGGTAATGAGATCGATTGATTCAAATGAAAGTCAGTCACTACTTTAGGAAGGAAAGAAGGAGAAGTGCGTAGCACAACCTTATTATGGAAAGTAAGGAACGGGTGTTCCACGGACAAAGCTTGAAGCTCGCTTACTCGCCTTGCCAAAGTCACTGCAATCAAGAAGGCAACCTTCCAAGAAAGATACTTTAAATCCATCATAGCCATGGGTTCAAAAGGTTTCTGGCATGAGGCGGTCAGAACCATATTTAAATCCAACTTTGGATGAAGATTGCGTACAGGTGGAAAAAGATGTAATAAACCTGCGAAATGCCTTTTAATGACTGGGTTCATCAAAGAAGAGGAACAGGTGTCAGTGGACAGGTAGCCGACAATATCCGACAGGTAAGTCCTACAGGACAAGACATGAATGCCGAAGCAGCCAGATGAGAAATGAACGAAAGGACAGTGTCAATCGTAGCATGTCTGGGGTCTAGTTGCTTAGCTAAACACCAGTGTCAAAACCAGAGCCACTTGCTCCTATACCGAGACCTCGTAGAAGGCTTCCTGGCCACTTGGATAATGTGCATATTGTCCTCAGATACGTTAAACTGCGCTAGGGATTTGTATTCAGGCACCCGGCCGCCAAGCTGAATGATTATGGGGAGGGGTGCCACATCTGCTGATCGCACTGGTGAAGCAGGTTGGGAATCAATGGCAGTCTGATCGGAGGACAAATCGACAGATGCTGAAGGTCCGAAAACCAGAATCTGGCTGGCCACCAAGGAACTATGAACAGGAGCGTGCAATTCAATGCATTCCTAAGCTTGCAGAGTGACCGATGAATCAGAAGAGGCAGGAAGGCATATGCCTTCATGTTGTGCCACGGGATCTTGAGAGCATCCCTTAGAGAGGAGGCCCCGAGACCATTCCTGGATGCATAAAGAGGAAGTTTCCTGTTTGTGGCAGTCACATACAGGTCCACTTCTGGAGTGCCCCATTTGCAAAAAAACATTGGAGAGGACTTCCATGTTCAGTTCCCACTTGTAGCTGGCTGCTACTGTCTGTCTGCTGAGTGAGTCTGCAGTCACATTGAGTTGCCCCAGAATGTGTACCGCCAGTACCCAAATGCCATGCTGGATGGCTCATTCCCAAACCTGAATGGCAAGGACAACAAGAGGTGGTGACTTGGTACCACCCTGCTTGCTGATCTAAAACATCGACACCGAGTTGACAGTGCGGACGCGGACCCCCCGGTTCGTGATGGATGGTTGGGAAGCTTTCAGTGCCAGGAAAACAGCCAGGAGCTCCAAAATGTATATGAAAATGCCTGACATGCGGCATCCATATATCGAAAATCTGGAGATGATCCAGAGTTGCTCCCCACCACAGGAGGGAGGGGTCCATGGTAATCGTCACTTATGGGCAGGGCTCCTGAAATGAGGCCCCCACTGTAAGATTGTTGGTCGAGGACCACCACAGAAGGTCCACCATCATGCAGGATGGAACTGGAATCATCTTGGAATCAGATTCCGAAGCCGGACACCAAGAGCTCCGAAGAACTAGCTGTGTACGCCTCATTTTGAGACGCGGAAAAGCAAGTACGCATGAGGCCCAGAAGTCTCTGGAACCACCAGGCCGTCATGTGCTCTTACTGGATGAAGAGTTGACACGTGGCGAAAAGATTCCCTAATTCTTTCGGCCGTTAAATATACCTTGGAGTCAATCGTGTTCAAATGGAAACCCAGGACTTGGGAGACCGTCATGGAAGATTTCCGCCAGTTCACCGATAGCCCATGGTGGAACAGGAGCTGGATGAGAGACTGGAGATTGCTCAATGCCGTCTGTAGACAAGGGCTGCGTAGGAGCCAATCGTCCAAGTACGGATATACATGAACACCCTGTAGCCAAAGGAAAGCTGCGATGACAAACATCTTCAGAAAGACGCGCAACGCCGAGCTGAGACCAAACAGACTAGCAGTGCTCCCCTCCCAGGGAGAACGGCAGATACTTTTGATGCGGTCTCCATATCAAGATGTGCATATATGCGTCCTGAAGGTCCACTACACTGAGCCAGTCGCCCTTCCGAAGAGAGGACTTTATTTGGCAGGGTGTGATTATCTTATCTTATCTTGAATTTCTCTTAGGGAAGAGAAAGGTTGAACTGGGAAAGGTAGAGGATGGTGCGCAGGCCAGCCTGCTTGGGTTTGGGCACTGAACAGTGAGAGTAAAAGCCCTCCCCTTGCTCCCCGAGGGGAACAGGTTCCACCGCGCTGAAGTCTAGAAGCTTCTGAACCTCTGTCTGAGGGAGGGTGTCCCGATCTGTTGGAAGGGAGGATTGAAGGGGGTGGGGATAGGGGCAAGCAAAAGCCCACCTGAGCGATGGCCAAAACCCACAATCTTCGGTGGTCTGCCATGCCCTCCAGATGAGACGAGATTCGTCCTCCCAGCAGAGTCTTGTGCGACCGACAAAAAATATAATTTTGCAGACTTGTTGGCAGGGAGACTACCTGCCCCTGTAGAGGAGGCTGAAGGCCGAGAGAAAAACCGGCCCTGTTGCTCTTTTTCGATGGGTGCCACCAACCGGAGGTTCAGTTCTGCGTGCCCGGCGGTCCTGGAACCCCCTGAAGCCAGAGAAGGATCGAGACTGAGACCCGGACCTCTGTGTATAAGGAGCCTTAACTGGAAACCTTGCCAGGACTGAAAGATTTGGCAGTTTGGATGCTCGCCTTGGTCTTTGCAAGCTCCAGAAATTGAGACCTCAGAGTGAACCCAGGTGACCAAAGCCACAGATGATCTGGGCTGACGTTTAGCACCTGACAAGTGAACCTCGGAAAGTGTTCCGGTCTTGGCAGGTCCATTGTGGGAACCCTCAGGGAAAACTCTGGTACGCCTATTTGGCTTGCAAGGCACCTCAGGAGAAATCCTAGTGGTAGAGCTGCTTGAGCCCGCCCCCTGGACTGAGAAGACCCCAGGAAGGAGTCCCATGGCAGTGGCTCCCTAAAAAGTAAGAAACTTACCGGCTGTCTCTTCTTTTCGTTGATGAAAAGCTGAAGATTAGGTGGAGGAACACGCTGAAAGACATCCTCCCACTGAAGACAACTATGTTGGAGTGCCCGGACGGAGAGGGAATCGCAGTAGAAGCACGAATCCCAACAGTGGGCCGGCCCGAGACAATCCAATCAGAGAGACTAGGGATCCGCATTAGCAAAGCGAAGTTTGCATAAAGAAGAGGACAAAAATCCCAGACGCTCCGGCATAGATGGAGGACTAAGCGACCGCAGAACCGGAGCAGGAGAAGAAGACAACGGGAATAAGAAAAGACTTCCCGTGATGCAAGTGTGTTCAGCCCCGACCGTGCGGAGAAAAGGACTGAAGGGCGATGTGGGGCTCAGGAGAGCAGCACAGCCACGGGCAGTAGCCTGCGTAAAAAGAGAGACAAAAATGTTTCAATTTTTATGCTTTTTATCAAAAGTGCTGTGGTCCCGGCCCGAAGGACGGAATGTCCCACAAGTATGGAGGAAAGGGGACGGGCCGTAGGAGTATTTTATATCTCTGCAGGGACTGGAGGAGGCCGTGGGTGTGAGTAAATTATCCCCCTTTCGGTTCCTACAATTAAAGGGGGGGGGATAATTGAACGGGGGAGTTGACAAATTTCAAAAGATTCCCGATTGTATAGCCCAGCTATCACCCCTCTGCGCAAACTACTTCTCTTGGCAATCCCAAGGGATCCCCCCCTCTTCGAGAACCAAATAAGGACAGGACCTGGGCAGAGATAGTGGACACTGTGGGCTCAAATGTAGGCGGGCCCATCGCTCCACCGCATCACTTCAATATAGGCATCAGGCCCTGAAACTTTTGTATAGGTGGCACTACCCCCCCAGTAAGGATAGCCCGGATGAGGGACCGGTACGACGCACACTGTTGGAAGTGTCAAGTATCCTGGATAAAGGGGGTTGATGGGATTCAGGGTACCTCTCCCCACGGCTTGCTCTCTTTGGAGTGAACACAGAAGGAGCCTGCAGCGTAACAGGGCCACATGTTTCACATTATGTTGTTAGTAGCGAGATGCTGTCTGGCCCAACTGTGGAAGAACCTGTGAATGCTAGGGGAGAAGGAATGGGGTCCCAAGATCTGTGCCATATACGATATGGAATATCTAACCCATCTGTTTGCCAAGTCCAGGTCAAACATTGAGGGTGTGTGGCTCCCCTTCTTTGAGAAATATGAGCGGTGACCAGCGGGTTTGAGAAGTGGCTGGGTTGGGGAAGGATGACTTGCCTATGGGGAAGAGATGATGTGCGACTCAAAGCAGGGACTAGGGGAGAAGTTAATTTGCCCCATGTTCAGGCGTACCCAGAAAAAGAACCCCGACTTATAGAAGAGATGTTACGAGTGTGTCTTTTTGGTGGAGTTCAGTCAGAGAATCCATACAAGAAGCACTCTTATTTATCCCATTGCTCCTTAATAGAAGATTATCTACTTTTAACCATTGACAATATTTCAGTCTAATGTTGAAGAGAATGCCAATGTAAAATGGCCTAGTAGTATAATGCAACAACATACAACATTGGGTTGAGCAAATATTAAACTTAGAGGTTTTTGGAGACTGCCCACACATTTCTATTCAAGCCTGCAATATAATTTTATCAAATTAAGGCATATTATAGGTGAATGTCTGAGATGGATCTTACAATCAAATATGCCATTCAAACAATATGGTGTGAATATGGTGTGGGGACACGAGGATACATTATTTTTAGTTAGAAGGACACAGACACAGATCCTACATATCAATATTGATCTTTATTAAAACAAAAAGGCAACACTTCTAACTTTCCCAATGCTACAAGTTTTCCCTCCCTAACCAAACTAGCTATGGTGCTAGTCAGTTGTCAGGGAGTCCAAAAAAGATTTGTGCACTGTCCAAACTAACCTATTCTAAGCCTACCAGTACTAGAACAAAAAACACAGATGAAGGACTCTTCTCCTGCGAGATGATTCTTCACCAGTGTCAGTCCAATAAGGTATTAAGTATTTCTCAGTAACTACTTTGATTAAACTACAACTTTCCGATATTGGATTCTTCCAAGTTTCAAACTTTTCCCCTTGACCACTATATTCTTCATAAACCTTTCTTGTTTTGCTTTATTTATCTTTGCACTTTCCTTCTCAAAAGACCAATCTTTCTTTCTCTGTATTCAAATGTAAGCTTCTCTCCTAATTGAATGTCCACTTTTTGTATTATTTGGGACTAGATTGCACATTCCTATTTTGGTACTCTTGCGCTTCTTTCACTCTGAATATTAGATCGTGACTGGAACGAGTACATTGGTTCCAGTAATGCCACAGTCTTTCCATCTATTCTTGTTACTTTATTTTGACTTGGACGATTAGGAGCGTTCCAGTAATGATTGTCACTCTTTCCATATATTCTTGTTACTTTATGTTCACTGGGACGGGTATGAGTGTTCCAGTAATGATTCTGGTTCCCAAAGGGTCTCTCGCCTTCCCAGTTAACTTCAATGTTCAGGGACAGCGTCACTGTGGCTGGTAGCAGGCTGCGACCTTCATTCTCACTTGTCGAATGGCCTTCTTGATTCTTCAAACCTTCCCCATACGGGTTGTTGATTCCTCTTTCAATCGTTCTTCCTCTTTGTACTTTCTTCACAGAAGTGGTATCGGCATGGTTTGTGGACACCCGCAGTCCACCACAGCTTGTTTGTGGTTCTCCCACCACTTACTCTTCTCTCAGGGTCAGAATGTCAAGTTTGGACCGCTTCTTGGCATCTCTCCTCTGACGCTGCAGGCCTGGGATTTCAATCTGGCTTCCCTTCTGCATCGGGCGCCATGCACATTGAGTTTCTGCAGCACTCAGTGAGCTATCTTCAAACTCAGTGTTTCTATCTCACGTTGTCTCTGCCTTCCATTCTTATTCTTCTGCGCTGGGACTTCCCTAGCGCAGCATCAAAGTCCTTCCTTTCTTTCTGCTTCATTTTCAGCATCCGGTTTGGTCTTCCCAAATATGCATTCTGTTCTCTCGACAAGATCATTAACTTTGTTACCAGGGCTCTTTGAACTCCCTCACTTCACACCTACTTCCTCATACAATCACCAGGCTGGATGCCTGACAATGCAAAGGCACCACTGCATCTACCCTCCTCTACAAGCCTTCTCATCATCTCTGCTCTGCCTCGACTACGCTTGTGGCTCCTCGCCCTGCCTGTGCTTCCTTCTCGCTTCTGCTCCTTCTCTTCTTGCTCCAATTGCATGGAATTCTCTTCCCCAGACAACCAGGAAAGACCACACAGATGTGTTCCCTAACTCTGCGCCTATGAGTTACCCTCTTAACCTACCTCTCATCTGCCTCCCAGCTAAAATGTTCCCTCGGCTCTAACCTACATCTGTCCCTCACTTCCTCTGCCTCCACTGTAGCACTTCACCCATCAGTCACATTCCGAGCACAGCTGGCCGTACTGCCCATCTGCACTTAAAAATGTCCAATGTTCATTGTCCTTAAATCTATGTCTGTCTACTTATTTACTGTCCCAGGTGACTGTTCCATTTACTTCCCTACATAACCTGATCATAATGTCCCTCAAACTCACCCCGTTGTAATAAGCTCATCACTTCTCGTAAAATCTGATTTCTTATCTTTGTGATAAAATGAGCATGTTCCTGCTGTATATAAATAAAAATAAATAAGGGTTTTCCCACATTCAAAAAGGTTTTCTCAGTAAAATACAAGTTCTTCTTTATGGGCACAATTAAAGTATTTGAATAACAAATCAGTTTTTTCTTCATATTTTCTTTCAGTAGAGGTAGCTGTAGGTGGGATATCAGGTGGCTTCGAGAGCTCCTTAGAAGAACGGGAGTCCTTGTCCCCAGAGGCTAAGTATCTCCTGGTGAGGTTCCACTTGCCTCTTCACCTAGGGAGGGTATTGCGGAGCAGGCTCACCTCCCGAACATCACAGGGAAAGGCTCCTCCTGTGGAGAAGTGACAGAAGAACAAGTTACATACCCCTGTAATGTTCTTTCGTCTTGATGTTGCTCCCATGTATTCCTCATCTTTAACACTTTTTGTCCATCTTCAGCTGCTTTGGCAAAGACATTTCTGCAGCGGGAGCTGTGCGTCGAGTCGATGTCCCTCGAAGGCCTCAGTCGAGGGCGATTTCATTGGAAGAATATATATAGCGTGCACAGTGCCCGTTGGCCTCAGTTCTGTTTATCCCCTCCTCTTGCAACAGAGATATCCGTAAAACACAGGACTGACCATACTCAGCCTTGATGGAACGGAAGCTGCAATAGCACGGGAAATTCTAAGGGGTAGGATGGGAGGACAATGAGGAATACGTGGGAGGAACATCCAGTCAAAAGAACGTTATCAGGGGTAAGTAACTTGTTCCTCGATTGGATTGTGTCCTCCTACATATTCCTCATCTTTGACAGACTCCCAAAGCAGTGTTATGTTTTGGGGGAGGGAGTAGAATTGGAATTCATACATTTTCATGAATAGAAGGACTGCCTTGTCAAAAGAACCATCCTGGCCAAGGGAGTAATCCAGGGAATAATGTTTAGTGAGCTTGTGTATGGAAGACCACGCTGCTGCTTCACAAATTATTTTTATTGGTATTTCCCTCTGAAGTGCCGTAGATGTAGCCATGGCTCTGACGGAATGAGCTCTTAAACCTTCAGGAGCGTTTTTCCTGCAAGTCTAACATTCTAATATTGTGAGAATTATCCATCTGGACAAGGTCTGTTTGGAAACAGCCTGACCTAGTTTGTGTCCTGTATATCTGAAAAAAGTGAATCAACTCTCAATTTAAGACATTCTGGAGATGCAAAAGCTTAACGCTCTCCGGGGGTCCAACCTATCGAGTCTTTCCTCTTCCATACTAGGAGAAATGAGATAGAAGGAAGGCAGAACATTTTTCTGACTCAAATGAAAGTCAGAAATTATTTTGGGCAAAAACTCAGGTTTGACCCTTCACAAAACCCTGTCCTTGTGAAAGATGGTAAAAGTTGGCTTGGATGAAAGTGTCTGCACTCTACGGGTGGATGTCAGAGCTACCAATAGGATTGCCTTAAAGGTTAATAACATTAACGGACATGTGTGCATAGGTTCAAATGTAGCACACATCAGGAATTTTAAAACCAGATTAAGGTCCCAAACCTGAACCTGTAAAGGAGATGGAGGGAACACATTAGTGAACCCCTTTAGGAATTGTGTCACCAGTGGAATTTTGAAATAGGAACATTCCTCTGAGAGCGATGAACAGCGCTGCCAAGTATCCTTTAATGGTACCAATCTGAAGCCATAAATTAGCTAAGGATAGAAGAAAGGATAAAACTTTCGGAGTCTTGCATAGAAAAGGATCAACATTCTTTTCCCTGCACCAGTTGCAAAACGCATTCCAACGGCAACAGCACTAAGACTTTGTTGCTGGTCTTCTGGCCAAAAGCAACACCTCCATTACGTCATCCCGAAGGACCCAAATCTTGTATCGCAGCCTTTCAGATACCAAGCGTGAAGTTTGAGAGTCTTGACCTCAGGATGGAGGACACAACCCTCCTCTCTCTTGAGAAGGTCCTCTCTATGTGGAAGACCTATCGGAGGACAGATGGGCATGTCCAGAAGTTGCGGGTACCACGTCCTTCTGGCCCAATCCAGAGCAATTAGGATCATGTGTTTCCCGAACCTTCTAAACCTCCCGATTACATGAGGAATGACAGGGACTGGAGGAAATGCATACAGGAGTGGGAAATCCCAGTCCACTATGAACGCGTCTCCCATTGCTCCCCTTGGGGGAAATTCCTTGGAGCAATATCTTTTGCACTTCCGGTTGACCCCAGTTGCGAACAATTCTACCTGAAGGGTTCTCCAAAAGGTGAAGATCTCTTGAAGGACTTCCTGAGCTAGTTCCCACTTGTGGGAGACTGTGCTCCGCCGCTCAGAGGGTGCGCCGCCGTGTTCTCTCCGGCTAGGTGAACTGCTGATGGGGAGAATACTTCTTGAATTGCCCAGTACCAGAGTTGCACTGTCTCTCTTGCACAGTGGTAATGATCCTACACCACCTCTTTTCTTGAGGTAATGCACGGTCACTGCGTTGTCAGTCATTATCAGGACATTCTTTCTCCGCACAGAGGGCAGAAAAGACTTCAGCGCAAGTCTGATTGATCTCAGCTCCAAAATGTTGATGTGTAGGTTGGACTCGGATGGAGACCAACGACCGCTGATTGTCAGGTGGTTGGCATGGGCTTCCCACCCTGTGAGTGAAGCTTCCGTCACTACTGTAATCTCCGGCCATGGATGCCAAAAAGGTTCTCCCTTCAGAATATTTTCCTTGCAGGCCCACCACAGAAGATCCTGTGAGACTCTGGTTGGAATCTGAAGTCGGTCCAACATCTTTCCCGAGAATTGTGACCACTGTGTTCTTAAAGCTCATTGGAGGGATCTCATTCTCAAGCGGGCCTCTGGCACCAGAAAAATGAAGGATGCCATGAGGCTGATCAACCTAAAAATAATACAAATAAATAAATAATAAAATAGAAGGCTCGAAGATTCTGGCCGCTCTGAAATTTGGTAACCATCTGAAGAATGTCTTGGACCCTCACCTCTTTCCCAAGGATGTATTAGCACAGCTGCGGTGTACTTGAGCTTCTGGGAAGGTATCATATGGGACGTCTTGTAATTGAGAGAGAAGCCCAGTCTGTGAAGAGAGTGGCAAGTCACGTTGAGATGATCTAGGCCTTGTTCGGGAGAACGCACCCTGATCAGCCAATCGTCCAGGTAGGAGTCGATGGGAATCCCCCCCTGTCCTGAGACTCGCTGCCACAACCGCCATCAGTTTGGTGAAAACACCTTGTGCGGAGGTCAGCCCGAATGTCAGAACTCGAAACTGATGAGAACCGCCAACTGCAAACCACAGATATTTTCTGTGCTGAAGATGGATTGGCACATGAAAATAAACATCCTGAAGGTCCAATGACACCAACCAATCCTGGAGTTGGAGGGCCTGAAAGATCTGAGAAAGTGCGACCATCTTGAACTTGTCCTTCCTGAGGAACTTGTTCAAGTAACTCAAGTCCAAGCAGGGTCTCAGTCCTCCGTCCTTTTTGGGGATCAAAAAAATATGGGGAGTACCATCCCTTGTTCCTCTCCGCTACAGGTAGTGGTCCCATAGCCCCTTTTTCTAGCAGGGTTAAAATTTCCTGCACAAGGAGCGGGTCGGGAAATCCTCAAGAGTGGTTCCCATGTGGATTGTTCTGAGGTCTTCTCATAAAAGGAAGGCAGTAACCATGCGCTACGATTTCCAAAGCCCAAGCATCCAAAGTAATGTCTAGACATTCTTCCAGATGCTGAGACAGTCTGCCCCCCCACTGGTGAACTGTGACTCAAGACCTCACAGTAGTTTTGTGGCAGCTGCTGCAGAGGCCGATGGCAAGGAGGCTGCTGCTTGAGCTGGCTTAGCACCCCGACCTCATCCACCATGAGGACACCTTCTCTGGCCTGTGACTGGCCCTTACTCTCGCCCTTCCAACTGAGGAGTAGTAGCAAAAACACCTACCCCTCCAACATTGGCCACTATGATGAAAAGGCAGAGGTTGCCGAACAGCTCCGCCTAAAGATTTGGCTGCAGCCTTTGAGGTCTGCAACTTCAAGTTTCTCGACAGCCTTGTTGCCAAAAAGAGGAGACGTGTAAAAAGGCATGTTGCGAAGCCTAGATTGCACATCAGGTGCAAAACCAGACTTTCTCAACGACGCAAATCTGCACATAACAGTGCTGGTAGCCACGGATAAGCTGATGCCATCTGCAGAATCCAACCCTGATTGAAGGGACTCATACATGGCCTCTTTGCCGTCCTTAATAGCTAAGAAGCCGTCCCTTTCATCCCCTTCGTGAATATGCTCTGCCGCCATAGATATACAGTCCCATAGAGTACACAAAAACTTTGCGAGGGCACAAGTGGTGTGGGCAGATTTCAGTGCCATGCTCCCTGCAGAAAATACCTTCCTCGCCCATCCATCTACATGCTTGTCATCCCTATCAGGAGGGATGGGAGGGTACGCTGCCTGTTTAGATGTAGCCGTAGCTGCCTGGACCACCAGACTCTGGAGTGGGGTGTTGACAGGTAGTCGGGGTCGCTACTGGAGGGGCGGTATTTTTTTTAATCAGGTTCCTGTCGACTGCCGGATTAGATTCAGGAGTCTCCAAGTTCCTAGCCACCCTTTTTTTGCAGGGCCACATGAAAAGGCAATATAGGACCCATCTGTGGATCCTTGCCCAGAATGTCAGTGAAGTCGTCTTGGTCATAGGACAATGGGGACCTACTCCAACCCAAGTGTTCAACCACTTTCGAGATAAGCTGTCTATAAGAAGACTCTGCATGTTCCCCTGGTTCTGGCTTTCTGGCGAGGTGTCAACCCCACTTGCTGTTTGCAAGTTCTCATTTAGGTCTTGCATTCTGCTTTCTTTAGAGATGAAGCTCTCTGGCACATGGGTGTACCGTATTGTAAACCAAATGGGCCTTCATCATTGTCAGAATGCGCTTCCTCTTCAAAAATAGAAGAGACTTAAAGAACTCTCTCTTCGTGAGTGAAGCATATATTTTGTCAGATTTTGTAGCAATTGGCTTCGACATCGTCAAAGTTGTCGATATTTTCTTAATCCGCGCCAGGGGAGAAATCAATCGATGGACTGCTTGTTTCTATGAGGCTGTGTACCTGGATAGAGAAAGCAGCAAAATGATTAAGCCAAAAAAAAAATCGAGGGCTGAGGACCATGTGTCCGGGAGTTCAGCATTATTTACTATGGCCAGAATTCCTAAAGGATTGTATACTTGTATCTAGGTCAATGTTTAACTGAATCCCACTAAAGGCTGTGGTGGCAGCATGGGCTTGGGGCAGATCGATCTTGCCCAACTTTCAAAGCTGCATACGAGGACTTGGCACATCAGATTCTCTTTAGCCCAGCATATGTGCAGGCGAGAAAACAGTTCATACGACCACTATTAAGGGAAATGTGTGCTGTACATATAGGCCAGCTCTAACTTACCTGTTATGGGCAAATTCACAAGTGGGCTGGTCGCTAATCTTGTACCTAAAAATAGCATTCAGTCATAGGAAACGACTGCTTGATACATCACCCTAATAAGGTGAACTGAACTCAATCGTTTTCTTCTTTTGTGTTGGTTGTCTTTGCTGTGGTCCCGACATGGTATATTTTTATTATGATGTAATTGTATGCATTTTGCAATGGTTTTATGGATTTTTCTATATGCAAATCCGAATAAACTTGATGAGACGTGTTTTGACAAGTACATTCTCTGTTAACGTTGCAACATGTGGGCTGGGCAGTGCCCCAAGGTACTATCTTAGAGAAAACACTGCTCTAGACCAGAACAGAGTTTCCTTTTTTCAAAGAACAAGCATACTTGAATTTTATGGTCTTCATTTGTCAGGTGCCTCAAACCATGAATTGACTGTATCTAATAGAAATTCAGTGTATTCAATGACTTACCGTCTGCACTTTTGATTGCATAGACATCTATGTAGGCATCAAACTCGCTGGGACCCAGTGGCTTATGCGAATTCAAGTAACCAGCAATCCCTTCAGGAGAAGTCCCGTATGATCCCACTACCGTAGGAGCACAGTCGTTCTCCCCATCCTCCTCCTTCTGATAGTCTCCCTCTTCCTGCTCGGCTCGATTAACATCGTGGATTCCCAGCAGCAAGCTATAGTCCATGATCTTCAACTGCACTAGAAACTAAAATTGCATACAATTACTGAGTCAGTTAAATAAGAGTGCCCTCATATAGCGCGCGCACACACACACACACACACACACACACACACACACACACACACCTCCATCACTGCTAAAGGTTTGGAAGTATTTAAACATATGCACTTTGTGTGAATTTGAGAGCATCTGAGCCTGAGGTCTCCCCACAGTGTTAGGGGTTTCTAACACAGTGTTTGTCTTCCACAAAAGAGAAGCTCAGATTAGGTGCTCATTGTCCACCTAGAATTGCTATTAGTAGGGGACACTTTAAACAAGAAAGACTCTATAGTACATTTAATTCCTAAACAAAAAATAGGTTACTATGGTCAGCAAATTATACATCTTGGTAAGTGTGTGTACAGGTTTTTACGGAGCAAGTTTGTACCTTTGCATGGGTAGTAAGATGCATCCTGCCTCGAGAGAGCATTTATGCTGTCAAATAGGGGACATCTCCTTGTCAGATGCAAGATTTTATTAGGGAATACTGAGTTGAGGGATGAGTTTGGGCCAGCAAAAAAGGGGTTGGGGGATATTGTCACTTCCTGGCGTTTGGTGATAATTTCACTCAGATTAAAGGTGCTGATCAGTGTCACACGAAAGGTTGCACGAGTCAGATTGGTTTTCCGCAGATGGTAGTTTCGGAAAAATGCTTGTCGTAGATTATCCTAAATTTCTGGTGCACAGTTTTTAGTCGGATGGATCACTGAACCAAATATGCATTGTTTTTCACCACAGCAGAAATGTCAGGTAAGCAGCATAAAAGACGTGCTATAAAATATAGAGATTGCAAACATTTTATAAAGTGATCTACAACAATTAATCCTAACAAATCTTAGGGAAAACTTCCAAAACAAATTAGATTATATTTTAACCAATAAGGACACTTTTGCAGTTGCCCATTAAGTAACTTTTAACCTACAAACAGAACTTAATTTGGGAACTCATCCCCACATACTACAATCTCTCTGCTTTGCCAAGAACTAAACAATTGAAATTGGTCCATTGTGAAACATTGCTTTGAAGGCAAATAGTGCTGCTAGCATAACTTTTAGATTCATGTTTTTTGGTCACAAAGCAGATCTTCCTTTTTGTGATTCAAATGAAAATAACCCAACGAGACACCAAAAAGGCCAGGGATGGAGAAAATAAATAAATAAAATTTAATATACAGCATAATTACCTTCCATAATATTCTATATTCCATAATTTGAAATAGAATATTAAAATGAAAAGGTTTTATTATAATGTTAAGCAATTTCTAAATAACCAAGAATTTTCCCATTAAAGCATTTAATAAAGCAAGGATCAATTTAATATTAATGGGGACAGCAGTTCAGAAACTCATTGGGCTGAGCGGAATTCCAAAGTCCTTCAAGTCACAGGTTTAATTTGTGGTTAAGTTTGACTCTAGTCTTTTGGCCAGCTTGTTTACTTTGCCACAGATTGATGAATCAAACAAAACTTTACAAACATAGACCTGACTCAATTTTTAGGGAATGGAATGTGCTGTTTCATCAAGAGATGGGACAAAGATGCAAGAAGGCATCAAAATGTACTTTTTAATCAGTCATTCGTTATGACAAAATGTTGTGCCCCCAGCCTGAACTACTGGAAGCGTGTGTCTCAAACCTCTGAGAAGCAAATGTCTAGTCCCAAACACTTTTGCACATTCTCTGCAAATCAATCCAGTGTTTTCTTTTAAAAAGTACCCAAAGTAGGCCGAAAGGAATTGGCATTTAGGTTCAAATTGTGGACTTGCATCCGGTTGTTCGCATTTGCAAACACTTTTATTGAGACCAGTGGATGGGGTAGTTTGAAAATAATTGGTTAGGTAAGGCAACATTTTTACAATAGTCGCCATTGTTTGCAAAAGTTAATACCCTACACTGCAAAAAGTGAAAACGGGGCAGAATGCAGTCCCTGGGGTGACCTCCCAATCTCAGGAAAGGTTTTTGGGGGGGAAAGGAGAGGGTCTTGGACTAATGCAATATGCCACTAAAATGCCAAACAAAGACACTGTTTTTACCAGAGGAGTCGCTGGCCCAGATTTGAGAACTATCCCATGGACGCAGAGTAGATTGGCGGTGTCTGGCATAGTCAAGGTCTCAAACAGCCACAATGGAAGTAAAGAGGCCAGAATGCTTGGCCACTTTAGGTGGCTTGATGGAGTCTAGCACATGGCCGAACGGACAGAAGGGAGCATGGCATGCAAGATAAAGATACTTATCTTTAAGCTGCATACCTTTCCCTCTATATGGAATAACATTATTTCAAATTCTTAAACTTAGCAGGAAGAGGGTCTGCAAAACATGCATCAGATGATCAGTTCTCTTTTAAAGCTTTGTCTCACGCAACCTGTTAGCAAGCCCTACCCCCTCTCCAAGCCCCCTTGTGAGGGGTTCATGAAGACCAAACTTTATGGTTTGGTAGGGCTTTCACACCAAAATAGTACAAACTTTCACAATAGTAAAGTGACTGAGCAGTTTGGCTTCACTCTTAGGAGAGGACAGGTAGAAGATTCAGCTAGGCACACATATTATTCTGTATTGTACACTGACAAATTTGGCCAATTCATCCCTTCTCGCCAGAGAGGAGCTATCCTCCGAGACATGGAAGGTGACCCCGCTATGCAAGATCCTCCCTAGAGTTCTGGTCAAGCGGGACCTCACGGAGCAACTCCCCTCTTGGAGACAAGGACTCTCATTCCAGCATGGAACTCCCTGTCCAAACCACCCTTACTGCATATATGGATGTTGGAAAAACTGATGCATTCCCTGTTAAAAATAATTTTAAAAGATCCTTCTTTCACCCCTTTGGCTTCAGGTAATGGTGCATCGCGCCCTAGTGCTGCGATCACTAAAGTCGGACATCCTTTCTTAAATCAAATGACTTGTATAAGAAAACAAACCGTGAAGGGAGAGAGAACGCCCATGGTGGGAGGAGAGCAAATGCTACGCAAAGGCAAGCCCCTGAAGCATGGATGTCCTGGAAGAGCAGAGCCACATCGAGCCCTGGAGCCAACGGCAACATATCAAACAAGAAATCCACTAGCTGGAGGCTGGAAGGAGGCTCCTACGACCAAGCAAGAAGCCCCAGTCAAGGGGATGGAGAGGAATAAGAGACAACCGTCTTCTTTGGTGGTGTGACCACTGAAGAGCAGGGGTGAGCCTGGTGCCCAGCAACAAACGAAGAGACCTGAGAAAAGAGGAGCCAGAAATCCTGAGCTCCTACCGACGGACAGGAGTGTAACAGATGGGGAAAGACGTTAGGACCATGTGGAGGCTAACGAGATACACGACTGCGATGTTTCCCAGAGCACCGAAACAGATGCAAGTATGAAACATTAAGAGAACTTAACAGGCATGCAGCCCCATTATCCTAGAGAGAAAAGGACAAACATTGTGATGCAGCGCTGGAAAAGCCGACGATAGCATGAAAAGTTGAAATAATCTCCAAGTAGCATCAAGGAGGCACAAAGAAACATCTCATATTGAAACAGAGCGAAGTGAAGTTGAATACTCTGAAAACACTGTCTGCGTAAAGGGATACATTTTGCCACAAGAATTTTTTTGTTTTGTTTTACAGAGACTTGGGCTAAGTCCCAATGGGTTCCATGTCTTAACTAATTAATAACAAATTAAAATATAACGAAACAAAAATGCCCCACCACCAAAATCCCTGTCACTCCCGGCTAAAAACCCACCCCAACCACTTCCCCACAAGATTTAACCCTTTACCCAACCCCCACATATATTTTCATTATTTGTTTTATTATTTTAAATTACATTCGTTATTTTTGTCATTGTATAGAATGTATACTGGCCGAACGATTACGAAGGATGGAAAGAAAACTTTTTCAAGTCATCCTGGAGGGATTGGTACATTGAAAAACAAACTGTTTCCTTATAAAGGGAGAGAGAAACCCATAATGTCAATAGTTATTTTCTAAAAGTATAAAGTATTTTATACTAAAGATGTGTAGACAAGCTATAAGAATCTTAAAGATTGAGAACCAGTCATCTATAAGTGGGCCAGGCTGAAGTCCATACATAGGCTATTGTACAAGCCTTTCTTTAATTTTTAGTTGGATGTTTTCCCAAAGAGGTAGAGCCAGTTAGTTACTTGGGTTGGTTACAAAATACTTTATTTGGACTGGACGGGCACTCTTGGCTTTACTTTTGTTAGCTAGGGACTTCCCTCAGAGATAAGGTAAGTTAGGAGTATGTTAAATAAAACCCTTTTGGACATGTCACTAAGTTGTCCGGCGACAACTCTTGGTTCACCACAACACTTACTGACTGGTCGAGTATTATTCTTTTGCCATCCACGGATATCAACTGTCCTAAATACAGAACCTCTTGTAGACAGTACTGTAATTTCACCCTGTCATCTTTATAACCCTTGCGTGCTGGGAGCTGTAACAGTGTAATTGAGTCTGGTCTGCAGTGTTGCTCTGCGCCGCTGCACACAAGCTAGTAGTCAAGGTACTATATGATTGTGCTGGACAATTGTATTTTGGCTAAATCTGTGTGTAGTATTCTATTGAAAATGCTGGGGCTCTCACAATACCCTTGATGTAATCTTGTGTGTTGGACCCTCTACCCCCCCCCCCCGCCCATGTGTAAAGGCAGTGAGGTATTGTGAGTCTGGGTGCAACGGTATGGAGAAAAAAGCACTTTTGAGGTCAACCACTGTTAAATGTGTTGCCTCTTTGGGGATGCTACACAAAATCGTGGCAGAATTAGGAACAGGGAATTCTTGCTGCACAATTTCATTTAGGGGGCATAAATCCTGAATCATACTCCAATTGCACCCCCCGTTGCCTTTTTTATAGGGTATATAGCCGTTTTGCAGGGGGGGTAGATGCTACAATTATCCCTTGATTGAGTAGGGCACTGATGGGGTCCTTAATTCCCTCCTCTGCCTCCGTGGAGAGTTTATTTTGTTTCACTCAGGGTAATACTGCTCCTCGTTTCAAAGTTGTGTACCGAGTCACACCCTGTAGGAGTCCTACGCCATAGGGATTAGTTGTCCACAGTCTCTCAGGCACCTGTTCTAAATCTGCACCAATGAACTGAAGTGGGGGTGCAAGGGCCATCATGGGACACTGGGCCTTCAGGTACTGCACCATTATTTCGATGATACAGATTGCAAGCACTATTTCTCCATTAGCCTGCCTTCAAACAAGAGGTACTGTGGGGTCAATGCAAAGTACTGTGCAGCACTCCCAGCCATCCTTGTCAAGCCCTATCACAACAATCCTTTTTGTTGAAACCACCAATCCATGTATATATTTGGACAATATTGTACCTGGCACCAACTCAGGGGACAGAACAGGGCGGAAAAAAAAAGTTTGGGCACTCGCCAACACCCTTTGCAAATCTCAAGCACTGCCTCCACAAGCAGTTATTCCAAACACGAACATGTCAGGGTCTATGCTAATCTCATGAACCGCCACCTCACCTCCCATTGCATGGATTATCAACATTGCCTTTATGGCGCACAGGCCTGGCATGGCAGAAACTATGCCACTGTCGGAATGATTTTTTCATGTTGAGCGGTCTCTGCCCAGTAAGCTCACTGGGGATCTTTCAGAATAAAATAGGGGGGCCTGGTACCACCTTCCCTCATATTTTGTCAACTTCTTCAGTGTATGGTACCGTGGAGACGGAGACAGACTCGGAAAAGCCCTGCCTGTCAAGAGTTTGGCCCGATAGTGGGAAATCTCCCTCACTGATGCATGATTTCGTGGTACCTCTGCCGACCATAGAAATTGTGTTTGTTTACCATCTTTGTGGCCACCATAGGAACCTCATCACGGCAGACGGTCATAGATGGAAGTGGATACACAAGAACTCTCTGTGGGCTGCCCTAGTAGGGGTATGTTTTCGTCCAGGCGAACTTGAAAGGGTTGTTTACCCATCACGCTCATCTCTTGATAGGGCACTATGGTGGGTGTGTCCATGTTAATATTTCCATGCTGGGTCATTGTTTGCTGTGGGGGCTGCTGTTGTGGTGCTTGCGGGGGCCGGTGTGGGAGCTGCGTGTATGCTTGGTGTATTTCATAGGGTATGGATGTCATCCTTGGTGTCGGCATCCGTGGTGTATTTTGGGGTGGGGGGGTGATAATTGAACGTGTTATATCCGAGCCCTGGCCTGCTCCTACACTCTTGAAAAAATGTCTCCACCTCCCCGCAGCTCCAACACCGAGGACCCCATACCCGCCCCTCTTGGTCCCAGACCTCCAAAGCCCCCCCCACCCATAAATCCACCGCTTCTGTGCTGACCTTTTTGCCACTCCTGGGTGTGGTATTGCTGTCCACCTCTCCACTGCCCTTGTCCTTCTGGCCAAAACACTGCTTTTGGACTTCTGCAGTCCCGTGTGTGCTCGGTCGCCTCACTCTGTGCAGGTGTGGCCGCTGCCCCCTCTACAGCTAGCTTAGCCAGCTTCTTCTGCACCAGTTTCGCCTCTGCTGCAATTGTTGCATTTCCCTTTCACATTCCTTAATTAACTTGCAGCGGTGTAGCATTATACTCTGAATCTCCAGACACCCTTTTCGCTTCAATGCCCACAATTTTGTCTAGTGCTTCCGCACTTCCTTTGGTAAACCCTTTTGATAAAGTAGAAAAGAGGAACTTATTGGTCCCACGCCTCCGCCCTTCACAGCTCCTGTACCATAATCTACTGCGCAGGGTCTTTATCACCCATGGTATATTGCATAATGGACTAAGTCTGGCGTGCCAGGGTACGTGCGCCAAAGCACACCCCACACCTGCGCCCTGATGTTCTTGAATGGTGCTCAGTCATGCGCAATGTTGTCTAAACTCCCTCCCTGGTATCCTGCTTTAATCCACACGTCACAAATCTGAAGAGATATCCAGAGAGCAAAAATGTATTGACCGCAAGGGTGTATCAAATTTTATTCACCATGATACAAAAAATGTCAAGAAAATCAATTAGTGACATATTACTTTACATTACATTATATCACATAACACGACAACATGGGTAAACATGAAAGCTGGCTAAAATTAGTCCACCACAACAACCATTCATAGTGCAGCATTCAGACCATACACAGCACTTGGTGACATTCAACAATTACTAAAAAAAAAAATTACAAAATTAACAGTAGGAGGTGGGATAGACATTCCTCGCGTCCCATCTGATTATTTTAATATTTAAAGCTTTTACACAAACAGCAATACAAATAATTAAAAACAATCTATTGCAAGGGTGGATCTAGGAGGAAAAATGTTGTATAGGTCACATCCCTGGAGAGTAAGCTCAACCAATTTCGACGTAGAATGTACTTTGGACAACGTCTTCATCAGGAGAAAGAAGTCCTAAAAAGCTCATGTGTATGCACTTTCACGGACAGAATGGCGGGTAAAGGTAGAGTTGCTGCTGTCTAACCCCAAAGCGCCACTGAAATCTAACTTGGATAGCACTGCTGTGGGCAACACCCTACTGCGGTAGATATGTTAGGGTGACCTACTTGATGGATTATGCAGCAAGGCGTATCAGCAAGAGATAGCCTGGTTCAACAATTGCCAGAGCATGCGCTGCATTGGCAGCTGTCAGTAGCACAATCGTCCGACGCGGAAAACTCAATGGACGTGCTTAATCCACACGTCTACAGCCTGGTCTCCCACTATCGCCACTAATAAACTTTTCATATCACCCACGGCAAGTGGCACACCCGCAGTCTGCTTTTCAAATGCGTATATCCACTTCCCCGCCCCTACTGTTAACTAGGGGAGTGCCTTTATTAAATTGTTCTTGTCCATCTGTGCCCATGGCACATGCTGTGCCCTACCCACGCCCTTGTGTATTAGAGGCATCTGCAGTGCTACTCCTTTCTTGGCCTTTCTTCTGGCACTTCCCTTTTCTCTCGCTACTGCCATCCGGCCAAACCTTATTCTCTCATCCCACAAACTTTCCAATCGAATAATTAAAACATTTTCCTCATCGTCGTCCTCAAACTTGTTCACGATACTCCACCCATCCTCTCCTGGGTCCCCCACCTAAGCCTCTGCCAGACCTTATAGCTCTGTACCCTGTGCTGGCTTCTCGCCCGTCCTCTTCTCTATATGCAAATGCTTTATTGCCATGCTGTCCAGTCTAAACAAAATGTCCCTCGCTCTCCACTCTTCTAGAGCGTTCTCCTTTGCCTCACTTTGTGCTGTGTGCAGTTGTGCTAATTCTGCATGCGACGATTCCAGTGCTTCCAATTTCCTCTGCCCGGCACACTCCTGAGGAGGAGCTGTGGCCAGAGTGGGTAAATATGGGGGTGGTGGGACCTTGGCCCACGTGGACACATGTTGCGATAAGGTACCCTGTCCCTGGAATCGCCAATGGATATGCAAGTTCATAAATATATTATACTATTGAAACAAAATAAGATCACAAAGACGCGTAGATATTTAAACGTAAAACAGTTTATTATGCATGGCAGAAGGGGCAGTCCGCTGCTCACCAACAAAAGGCAAGCCTCCAGCACTCTGCACTAGCAATGAGAGCCTTAGAAAATGAGCAATCAGCACCCTCTAACAATGAGAGCTGCAGCACACACTACCCCACTCCCTCCTCTGAGAGCTCACTCGCTCTCTTGCTCCTCTACGTAACAGAAATACACTATTATACATAATGGCATTGAGGTACATTACATGCGTAGAAGCATTCCATGGAAACGGCATGCTTCTACCGGCGAGCGTACAAACATGCATACATTTCAACATAGCCGTGTACTGTGCTGCAACATATTCCGAGAAAGCAAGACATATAGTGCAAACATTCTTCTCTCGTTTGAGACATCCTAACTCTGCAGAAACTAAAACAGTCATGCTATCGCTTAGCAGTCAAGGCTGTATTCTCTGTGCTAACGGATAGCTGACAGTCTGCCAAGAGTCACGTTGTTATAATAGCATTTACATACTGTTTTCAGCCACGTAAACACATTTTTCGCATTTCCGTACGTACTCAGCAAAGCCCGATTCATAATGGACACAAACAGACCACAATTAGCGCTTAGAAAAACAGAAGGTGCGCTTTACAAAATAACAAGTATATCTTTCTTCATGGCTCTCAGCAAATTTTGATCCATGATCGCTCTGAACAAATTATATTGCTAAACAGAGTTTACATTAATGTAAGAATGGATTGGCTCATGCCGACTATAAAATATACAGATTGAAAACCTGTCATTTTAGCATGTGCTAAGCAATTCTAGGACAGTAATGCTAGGCAGTAGACGGTACATTGACATCAGGCAAGTAACATGACAGATGTCAGTCATAAAATGGATATGAGAAGAAGGAACTGTAGCTAGATACTAAGGCAGTAACATGGACAGTGAAATAGTGATACTGGGACAGTAACACCATTGAAAAAGCATAGTGACACTATTAGTAGTGTCCTGGTGAGAGAAGGAAAGCCTTTGGCAATTTACCATGCTAGCTGGTAAATGTGTCAGATCTCTGTAAACATGTAAATAGCATGGAAACTAAGCAAGCTGTGAAGAATTGTATCCATAGGCAGCATCCTAGGATGATGCCTGCAAGCAGTGCAACAGTGGCAAAAATGTGGGTGCTATCATTTAATTAACCTGAAAACATTGCTCTAAATGATGCATAGCAATCTGTGTACAAAAGCAGGATTTATATAACATCCTGGCGCTCAAACTGCAAACTATCAAGTGTGTGTGTTTAATCAAGCGTCTGTACTCAAAAAGAAAACATAGCATATGTGATGGATGTGGGCAACAGTTTTCTGAGATGTTGTGTATTCTCTTGTACCCAAAAGACAGTTATCATTTTTACCACAGTCATTAGCAGACCATTTATCACATATTTCTTCTGGCAGACCATGGTCTCCTGGACCTGATCATTTCTGTGGCAAAAAATGTCCTTATCCTCACTTCTGCGCAACCCAGAAATGGGCATAGTTTTTCAGTGTCTGTTAGGAAGCTCACTGATATAGGCTCTAGAAGTCTGTGGGTGGCACTTGGCCCCATGTCCTTCCTTCATTCAAGTCTTCGGTTCCCTGCCCTCCCCCACACCCTCTACCTTCAGGTATCTTTGGGCAGAAGGGAGAGAAAACACGTTGGTTTCTTGTGGGTGCTGCACACATTGCTGTAACACTTTCCTTCCTCCAAAAGTGTTTCCTTGGTACAGATTGTATCGTGGCACTCTGGACACAGTGATCTATGAACAATTCAGTTATATTCACATCTCAACAGACCCTCAGGTTGCCCAAAACAAGCATTAGTATTTCTTTTCTCAATGAAAGGCACACCGGGGTACGTATTCAAATTTGCTGTCACCCAATCCTCCCTCTTCCCAGTTTGTCAGGGCAGAGGCAAAGGTAATCCTTTCAAATGTGCAACGTGGATCCAATTTTTTCTTGCTGTCCATGCGAACAGCTTGTATAATGTACGTATGATAAAATGTATTTCAAAACACGAGAGAATTCTCTCAATAGCATGCAGGTTCTATGAGCGTCTTGCAGTCTGGGATTCGAGCCAGCAGCTTCAGGACTGTGTACTTCTCAGGCGGAGCGGTTATGCTCAGCACTCGGAGGCATTACGCATTCCGCAGTGCTGCAATCGCTCTGCTCTGAGACATCACTAGGCATGGATGTTCAGATGTAGGCCAGTTCTGTATGCGTAGGCCAGTCTTCCCGCATCAGATGTATCTCAAGAAACGAAAGAAAAGTGCAGTATCGAGAACAGTAAATCGTAAAACTGTTTTCAAACAAGGCAAAGCCATTAATTCCTGCATTATACTGCTTAAACACTGCCCTTCACAATTCAATTTCATACAAGGTGAAACCTGTTCTCGTCTGTCAGACAGCAATGCTAGGATTCTGGATGTCAGTCCAATCCAATTTAATTTGTGCTCGATCAGGAACTGACAAAGTGTGTCAAACAAATGAATTCTTTCTGTGCTCTCTTGTTCAGTGATATACACACACTCATGGTCATCCACATAATTATGTTCTGGGACAGGTAGTAACTGAGCTGTGTTCAATAGTTTACATCTTGTGATCCTAATGTGTGCTGTGAACAGAGTAAGTTCATAATTCGAGCTGATGTATGTCGTATCAACTGAGCGAGGTACCATGGTAAAGTAGTGGCCCAAAACCATGCCTTCACCTTCTTTGCATGATGCAACTGCTTTAGCTACTGCTCCAAGACATTCAGGTAGCCGATAAGCAACAGGACACAGGGTGAAGGAAAAATATCCCCATGGACTATTCTTCCCATCATGTTCCTGGATTAGTACTGCTAAAGCACATCCATCTTTTACACATACAAACACGCCAACCCTTTTGACATCATTAGAGTACTCTTTCAAAGACACTTTGTGACCTGCATTTGCAAGATCATTTAGTAAGGTAACAGTGCCCTTCTGGCATACTTCACAGGAGTCTGCTGCAATTGGTAACAATGTGCAGTACTGTGGCAACTGTAATGTTTCAACCTGTTCCTTAAGAGCCCTACTGTAAATGCTAGTACTCCGTGTATCCTCATGTTATTCTAGCAAAGGTCAATGCATCAATCACAGAAAAGTATGCTCATTTAGCAAAAATCATGGTCAATCTGTCCTTCAAACATATTGCAAAACGGTAGGGCAAAATATTGTCACCCTTTTCAAAAACGGGCAAAATGGTGCTGTTGCATATGCTGTCAGCCATTTCCTCAATTACATCGTTCCTCACCAAATCAGAAAGCAATGCTAAATACTGTGGATTTTTTTTTCCTGCTGGGACATTGTTAAGTACGCACCATCAGTGGTGCAAAGAATCATTGTGTACAATTTTTTCAACATATTTAATCCCAATAGGTTCTCTCCATAATTGGATGTTAGCAAGAAGTGGCATTTATCTGTAAAGGGCCCAACAGTAATGGGTACTGGCAGAGGCACGTGGCATACGTCTGGTGTACATGCAAACCCTACAGAAACATGCCGTTTCCCTGATAGGGCAATATCTGGAACCAGTGAGCTATCAATAGAGCATATGTGTGACCTGGTATCGATCACAAATGAGTCTGGCCTAGGCATCTCTTTTCCTGGGTGACCCCTATCTTTTCATTCTTTTGAACTGACTGGTGTTCTGACTTTGGGACCACATCCCAACTGTCCAACATACTCCTCAATCTCCCCTGTATTGCTCTTAGTTCACTAAGGTAGGGAGGTCATTATTATTTCATTCTCTAACCCTGTGGGTTTTATCTCAACACAATCTACACAACACGTGTGAATTTTTCTAACATCAAGCATCTTTAAAAAATGTTTCCAGCCTGGCAAAATATGTGCATACATTTTTCAAACAAACTTGGAGCAAGCTCACCTAATATCAAATAGAGGTAAAGCTATCTCCCATCAAACAACAATGCTATTTTCATGCCTGGTGATCTTCATTCAAAAGATGCAAAACAGCAACACGGCTGCAACGCAGTTCAAAACCCTCGCCGGAGATGATCTGGGCCAACACGTGGATCAGGTATAGCAACTGCTAGGAACTTCGTTCTACTTGGCAGGGATCTCTCTGGTCCTCGATCATTCTTTGGAAGGGTTCCTTTACAGGCGCCATTTGTAAGTGCATAAATATATGATACTATGGAAACAATAAGATCACAAAGACACGGAGATAGATATTTAAACTGACAGTTTATTATGCATGGCAGCAGGGAAAGTCTGTTGCTCACTAAAAAAGCCAAGCCCCCAGCACTCGGCACTAGCAATATGAGCCTTAGCAAATGAGCAATCAGCACCCTCTAGCAATGAGAGCTGCAGCACACACTACCCCACTCCCTCCTCTGAGAGCTCACTCGCTCCTAGACAATGTGTGCTTTAAAAAAATAACAAGTATGGCTGTCAGCAAATATTGATCCATGATAGCTCAGAGCAAACTATATTGCTAAACAGAGTTTACATTAATGCAAGAATGGATTAGCTCATGCAAACTATAAAAATATGCAGACAGATATACTCCCTTATATTCTGTATGTGCCCCACGCACTTCTATTTGTTTGTTCCCCTCATTGGTGTCTTCCACATCCTCAATCACCTTCCAAAATGCACCATTTTCCTTTTCTGTAGTTTACCCTTCTACTTCACTGCTAGAAATGTAATCATGTGCTCCAGAAATCCCTTAATACGGTGCTCTGGACATGAGCGGGGCAGCCCCTCCACCCCCCTCCTCGCATTTCTGTCAACCACTGCTCATCATATTTCTCAATTTATTTCCCGGTACAAGGGCAAGGCCTTGTATATGTCCTCTAAAGGCTTATATCCTCCCATTGCAGTGATATATGCAATCTAAGCATCCCTACGCTCCTATTCATGCGTTGCGTACACTGCAAATTTCATTCTCTCCTCTCCTTCATCCCACGATACTCACCCTCCCCAAGCACCCACTCTCGTACTCCACACACTCAAAAAAAGTCGCTATTCTAACACTCCTCCTCAGGCCTTCACCTCCCGTAAAAGAATCGCAAAACACAAACAATAAGCAAAAATAACAAGCTAAAATGACCACTACTATTCCCGAAACCACAAATTATGTGGGGGCTCCTATGCAGTTCCCTTTTCTCCAGTACACAATATAAGTGGTACCACCTTCTCCCCTCACTCAGGGGAGGTGCCCTCCATGCCATTCCTCCTTTCCATAATGCTTTCGGTAAAAAAAAACAATAATAAAAAAAAAACAAAGAATCACACCCACACAACCTCGTTCTCCACTTGCTCACAACCCAAACTCTTTACCTTATTCCCCTCTACTTGTTATCACTTGCATAAGAGTAGACACACGTGCGTGTTCACCCAAACAACTCCGTCACAGGGTTCCAACACCGGCCTGCACTCTCCCCAGAGCTGCGCTCCACTTCAAAGAGCATACAGGAATTCTGTAAAAAACAGTTCTTGCAAACATCTGCGACTGACTAGTCTGGGACTGGTCGGTGCAGGTGGACGACCTGGAAGCCTCCGTCACTGCGAGGGTCGCTGGGATCATGTCTGAATCACCAAGGCCAGGCACGCTCCTGCACGCTCACACCAGAAAAAATATACAGCCCAAGAGACTCTTGCAAGGATAACAAGTATTTATTTCGGAGAAAAATAAAATGCATCGGCAAAGAACTCTGCTGCCATCGAACATCCTGCGTTCCGTAGGGACATGCAGCACATTATAAGCACAAATAATCACTGATTAAGTAATCATATAGCATACAGCTCTGTCTCCTGGTTTCTCCGGCAACTTCACTCTGCTGCCAGCAGGCCGTAGAACACCCTCCAACAACCAAGGATCGCTAGTAGAATAATCCATTAATCAAAGCCCACCAGCAGCTCCCACCAACTCAGCATCACCTCTTCCAAGCCTACTGACCATCTCTCAAACTGCTTGTCTTATTACTGAGTTCCACAAGCAGTGTACTTGTCTCAATGGCCACCTGTTCTCAGTCTCCTCCCCATTACCCAACATTCTGTGTTTCGGATATTTAGTCACTTGGTCTATAGATGGGAGGTTATAAAGGCTCAGACTACCATCGTGGATTTCAATGCCATTTATTTCCACGAGCTGTTTGGTCCCAGGCAAGTTCTGTTCTCCTGGTTTATCCAGGATGACTGACTGCGTTTCTGCTTCAACCTGAGCATGTACACAGCATGTGTGTGATGCTAGATTGAGGTACTTCACCACACAAGATGTGGGGTGCTGTTGGAAGCAACTGGGCAGGGGATTCTTAGCTTGCAGTGCGGCTTCATGGTTTCGGATGCAGTCACTGCTTAGGTTGCTTTACTGCGAGGTCTCATAAGTTGGCAGAGTGGCAGTGCAGAGGCCAGCAGGTTTAGAGACACAAGTGAGCTTGGGGAGGAGACACAAATTACGGCATAGCACAGATCTAGGTCCCATCAATGCTCCCCCGAGGGGTAGGTGAGGAGAGCCAGAGGCAGACCTGGACTACGCGAAAATCAAAAGGTGGCAGGGTGATAAGGTAGCATCCTAAGTCTGGGCCGCTGTATTGTGCAGTTGATGGAATTGCATCAGCTCACATTCCCTTATTTCACTTTGGGTGCACTGGCAGTGGTTGAGGGGGGCGGGTATTGCTCCCTGCAATCCCCTTTTGGCATAATACTGACATATCCGAGCAGCCAGAAACTAAAAGATTATGCCAAAGTGGAAGGCTGCTATGTGGTTACCACCTGCATTTACTGGCTTGAGGAAAAACATGAGACATTTGAACACCATGAAATCACTCATCCTGGCTGTGGATGCAAAATCTGAGAATCCATAATCATCGCCATCACGTAGACCGCCGCAAATGTAATGTGATGAAGATGGGGAGGCCTGAGTGGCTAAGTTAACTAAATAGTTACCAGTAATGTATTACCTCCCAAAAGTGAAATGGAAGAGTACTCTAAATAAGGGGCCAGTCGTCTCCCCAAGAGGGATTGCAAGAAGTTAACCAAACACATAATGAACAAAAGGTTTCTCAATAATAGTAATGGAAGACCAAGCCAAGACAGCATGCTTCATATCCTCCCAAGGGACCTGCATCAGCTTGAGGAAAGGTGTCCATTAGCAAGACCTGCGGTATATATGCACTGTAGACTGTCGAAGGCCAGGGATGTACCGATTTTACACTGCACAGGGACCTCTACCTAATTTCCATTTACTTGCCCAGAGGAAGACTTACCAATACCCGAATCGAACGGTTGAAAGGATGAAGGACGATTCAGGGGCACAGGTGATACTGCACCCATGAGGGCACTACACCCGTAGGAAAGCACCAGTAGGAGGAGCCTCTAGAAGAGTCTCATATTGCATCCAGTACTGTAAACAGCCAACCTGAACCATCCAACATAAGATGAGAGCTGGCTGATGTGCTTTAATCAGCTCTCGACAATGAGGGTGGTTACTGACCTTTTAAAAGGAGGTTTTGGATGAAGACAATGGTTTTGTTACTACCCTTGAAGGAAGAGTTACCACCTTTGTAAATAGGTGCAAGGTCCTGGAAAAGGAATACAAACCGTATTGTGTAATTAGTCCTAAAGTATGTGGATCACTTGCTGTGTCAGAGATGAGTTCTGTTCTGTGTTCATGTGGAGGGGAGAGGAAAGGAAACCAAAAAGGGCATTACCGTCATCTGCACGGCCGCACAGAGGGAGACGCACAAAATGCACCACAAGCCTGAGAGCAGGAAGTCGCTGCTGGTCAGCTCGAACAGGGCTACTGCAGCCATGGGAAAACTACTCGAGGGGAAAGACCATGAGAACACCCCCACCCCCAGGGGAGTGGAACTATCAGTCACCCCATTCCCAGGATTGAAAGAGCAACTGTTCCATCAACCGAAACCGATCCACTTGTGATGGCCTTGATAAATGCCCAGGACTGTCATCTGTGTGTAGAAAGGACATACAGGGCTACTAAGGTAATCATCCCTCTGGCTGTCAATGAACTTTAAGTGCTGTTCTGTCTTGCTGACTAACGTATTAATGGCAAGACTGGTAGTCAGGTTGGCCATCTTGAAAACCAATGTTTGGAGGATGTTATTGTTTTTACTTTTAGGTCGCCGTATATTGTTCATATGAGATATGCCATGCCAACTCGCATTATTATAATAAGTCTGCAATGAAGCTATGGAGCCGGTATAACTTTTATCCAAGCCATGCCTCAAAACAGCCCCCAATGAAAGCAGGGGAGAATTAGTGTGGGGGGGGGGAGGGGGTGGGTGAGGCCCGGAGAGGGGGCGGAAGTTACAAAAACAGAGGTAAAAAGTCAAATATCTGCAAATATGGAACCTGGGCTACCTACCCCAAATGATCCTCATGTACAGAGTTTGGTTTTGAAATCTAGATCTCACGCCCTCGCCACTTTAGATGACATTGATTGACCAGATGTTCCCTTCCCTGCACATGCTGCCTGAGGCTCAAAGTACTATTAAGACTATCCTGGAAATTGTCAAGTAATATCGCAGGGGTACAGGGTAAGCTAGAACAAGAGGATGTAATGGCATTGTTGCATGGTCACGATACAATTGTTCAGCAGGAAACCTGCTCTATTAGTGTGCTTAATGTGAGTGGGTTCACCCTCTATCATAGTTCAGCAAAAAATAAGAGAAATTCAGTAGGTTTAACCACCTTTTTATCTTACTCTATTGGAAGAACCTTGGCGTGTTACAATACTTTTCTAATTGTAATGGTGAAGTTTCCTTCCAAACAGAACCACCTCTAATTTTTATAAAGACCCCACACTTAATGGAATTGCCACTTTAGTACAGGCGCTGGAGTTTTATTTAGCTAGAATACATTGCAAGGACCTTTTGATTCTAGGGGGAGGAAGGGATTAAATCTGTAATTGGGCAGTGGACCTGTGATAGATTCATCCAGTGGGGTATAAGATTTAGCTGCATATACTCCGAGGGCCGTTATGCAGGACATGCTTGTCAACGCTATAGGATGTCAATTCCATGCATTTATGAAGGAATGGGGCCTGGAAGCCATTGATGGCAAAGTGGTGATCCACATACCGGGTAATATTACATTTAGGAACCGCTATTTTACATTCACAAAAGATTTTTTTAGATTAAGAATATATGGCTGTTCCCAATTAAGATCTTGCAAGATATTCCCGGGCCAGAAAGCCATTAAGGTACTCTCTTCACTTATTATATGGCAGTATAAATCTAGTATGAAGGATTTTAGTTCTTCTGTGCCCACTGTGCCTAATCTAGCACCCAACACTGGAAAAATGCTTAATTGGGCTAAGTGCCACCAGAATCCCTTACTCACAATATAGTCAGAGATAGATGTTGATAGCTCTTGATAGAATGTTATCTTGCCTGTAGTGTTAGGCAGAAACCTGTGCAGTTCCCCTTAGGGACCACTGCAAAAGATTTAAGACTACAGGTGTTTGGCAGTAAACCCACTTGGTAGCAGTCTGTACCACAAACATTCACTTGGTAGCTGTGGCTGAGCAGTCAGACTTCCCTCAAGAAAAGTTAGGCAGTATACAGAGCATACAAGATAGGTTCAGAAATACAGTAGTACAAGCAAACACTGACCAGAGCTTGGGTGTAAAAGTAATATAATTATTTAATACACACTTATAAAACACACTAGCACTAAATTGGTAAGATAAGTTCAAAACACAATCACTATTATCATATGTACATCCCTGATTACTTGTTGGACAAGTCTTAGTTAACACCACTTATTTCCAGACAGAGGTGAGCGCTTAACGTTCGATGGCACCCCGACAAGTTAAATAAAAAGGGAGGGAAAAGCAGAATTATAGAAGCCTACACACTAAACACTTTTTAAAGAACCACAGCAAGTTAGGAAAGCACAGTCTACTGGTGAGCAAGGAAGTTTAGGTGCCAGGCCCACTTTCAAGGGAGCCAGGCAGAAGATGCCCAAGATCAGACAGTTACAGAGTCTTCAAAGTTTGTGGAGGTAGTTCGAAAAAGGTTTAGTTCAGTGCAGGAAAGTTAGCAAAGGTGTTCCAGGCTAAGCCAGTTTCGAGAGACGAGGATTTAATACACCCCGTTCAAACGGTTGCAAGGGAAGCCAGGCGGAACACGGTACCTTAAATGGAGAGAATCCTCCAGCAGGGACAGTTGTTCCTGGCAGCGGGTGCAAGTCGCAGCATCGTCCAGAGGAAGAGAAGATCTCGTCGTGGAGGAAGGATGAAGGTCGTTGCACTGCCAGGGAAGAAACCAGCCGCGGAGTTCTCCGGTATAAAGGTACTACCCTTTCGGTTCGCTGTAGTGGTAAAAACGTGGTATCCCGGTTGCCGGGGTGCTTGGCACAGGCAAGGCGGCCACGAGATGCTCCAGGGAGGCAAAAAGAAGGTAGACTGGTTATCCCCACCAGTCAAAGGAAGAAGACTCTCCGGGCTGGAGATCTCCTCGGTCATTGGGAAAAGCGGTGAGACGGTTCAGCAGGGCTCCACTTGTGGTGTCGTCGCAGGCCGGCTCAGCTTCTCCCTCCTCGGATTCTTAGGTCCTGTGGAGACTTCTGAAGTTCCAGTCCCCAAAGCCCTGCTTTTATGCAGCACACCCCCATTCACTCAGCCTAGCTGTCAATCAAACATGCTAAGTGGTGAGCCAGCCGGCTCACCACTTGGGCCAATCACACAAGAGTGCGACATGAGTTACCAAGGTAACTCAGTCCAGGGTGCCTAAACCCCCTCCCACACCCCCTGTGGTACCCAGACAGAGTGGCACCACTTTTGGAGGCTTCTGTGGAGAAGCCCGCCAAAATGTGGAACAAAGGGCTCGACTTGGGTTGGAGTCACAGAAGAGAACACAAACGGCATTTTAGACTAGAGTTCTGGCAAAAATACCAACCGGCGAATTAATATTAAATAAACCGGCGGTATGTTCAATGCTATAAGAATTAAATAATTAAAGTTGGTAGCCTCGAACAATGGGAAAATCCCATAGAGATATATTCGCGGTCGAATATAAAAAGTAGTATCCACTGCCACCAGCCAAAACTCGATCAGGGGGGACGGAGACGTGCCCCCTCGAACAACAGACACCGGGGCAATCGAATTGCCCCAACCAGTACGTCCACAATATGATGGTTTGTACTGGTTTCTGTTCATAATTTGTGACTAGCAAAGCCAATGGTGACTTTACATGCCCTGCGTGACAGTCAGTCCCAGGGTATGGAGTCTATGTTGGGGCGTCGCTACGACACCCCTGGGTTACGGCACGGAGGGTGCTGTGTAACCCACATCAAAAAAACACATGAGACCCTATGGAGTAAAAGACCCCATAGCCCATAAAACACATGGAAAGTTAAAGGAACACCTCAAATCATGTCTAAGAGTGGGAGCAAAAGAATCTCACTCTTAGCAGGAGATAAAAAAATAACCAGAAAAAATCTAGCAAAGCTACTGGGGGACTCACTAGGTTTGGGAAATTAGCCTTACAGAGAATTCTCTCTCACATGTAGCAGAACCGTAATTAAAATTTTATTATAGCACAATGAGAAATTGGTTGAGATTCCCCTCACCACCCAAGAGTTTCTCCCATAAAAGCAAACAAGAATAGAGTACATAGCTGTGCAGCCTCGTACTTGCGAAAATGTAAGTCAGCAAAACAGGAATCCCTGTGTAATTTGAATGCAGTGAAAATAAGGATCTGCATGCAAGAATAGACTGCAAAAAAGCTATGGGCGATAAGGAAGGCGAAGGAGCTAGAAGATGCTATGTTATTGAATAAATCACGCAAATTGTGGTTTCTGGTGTCACGGTCATTGGACAAATCCTCGTTATATATATATATATATATATATATATATACGGAATCTAATATCAATCCCAAGGTTTAGACAGAATACTAGCAGGAAGTTTGCTCTACGGTAGGACTAGATTTATTCTCAAAATAACTATTTCCAAGTAATTAGGCAGGGGGCAGATGCTGACTTTCCACTGAGGGAAGTAACAAGCTATTCTCACACAGGCGGCTTAAAAGTCCTGGCACTAATGCTATCCCGGTTGACATTTTAAGTTTAAGTGAAGGCTTTCAATGCTAATTGGCTAAAGATCCCTGGGAGTTGGAGAAAAGTTCTCATTATACCAATCTATAAAAAGGGGGGGGGATTGTGGCCTCCCAGAATCATAACGCCCAATTCCATTGCTGGACACAATAAGCTTTTTTGTAAATTGTGTCCGATTAAATGACTGGGTTTCAGTCCGGGGCATATTAGCAGAATCACAAGAAGGACTTGCCCGGGATTAGGTTCCAGAGAGCAAATTCTTAATTTATATTTATTGGAGGCCAAATATAACGAACTGTAAAAATCTCCAATTTATTTGGGCCTTTATGGGTCTTACTTCCGTCTTACATATGGTTAACAGGGCTGGGGCTAGAAAATCTTCAGATACCACTGCTTTTTTTCCATTGAAGCTTATGCATCAGGATACCCAGGTTGCAATATGGTATGGGTCTGGTGGCAAGTGTATGGATTACTTAACCGTAGGTAGGAGCGTCAAAGCATTATATCTGTTCAACCTCTAAACTAATGCCGTAAAGACTGTAAAGTTTAAGCTGAAGGCTATGCTTGCTGATGTTCCTATGATTAGTGGGGGTCATATGAGAGTATCGAGCTATGCGCATGGCATTTTAATTGCTCGAATGCCTACAGCATTGCAGACTTTGATATACTGATTTTATGGGATCAAGAGATTTGAAAGTTAATGCCACAAAATTAAATGTCATGATGATTGAGGTAAAAGAAGGGTCTCTGGCCCACCGTTTACTCAGAATAACGTTAAACTCGAAAATGTGGATATTTTCACTTATCTGGGTGTGGCTTTTTCACATAACTGGCATGGGAGGGATCATGTGCACAAACAGCCATCATAAGTACAGCCAACTCTTTAGGGTATCAGTCTATTTCAACCACCATGAAGATCTAAAAGTCACAACCGTAAGCAATTGCCCTTTATGACTTCACTTTGGGGAATGCATGATGTTCATACTATTTAATTAAAGAAGGATTTTTTTTTTTTTTTTTTTTTTTTTTAAAGGCGTCTCCTTTACCACCTGTGCTTTGACACACATTTTGCAATGCACACCAAGTGAATCAACCCTTTATTACTGATGACCTCAGACTAAGGCTCACTTATGGGGTTAACCTTATGGACTAACCCAGATGCTGTTTTCGGGAGAACATCCTTAAGGATTTTTTGGGATAGAGAGAATATCCTAAAAATTACATGGCTGTACTTTAAAGTCTTTATTGAAAGTGGATGCAGAACATCTTTTAGGAATCCAGGAAGCATCACAAGAAAGGATGCTGGGCTGGTCAGTGAAAAATTAAAATCTATTTAGGATGCTTTGTGGCAAGAAACGGAATTGTGCAAGCAGTCTAACAAACCATGCACGTATCTCCAATACAAGAAAAGGGATGGAGTAACTGGTCAGACTATATCAGGTAAGGGTAGATCACTAATGCGTTTTAGATATGATCTCTTGACGATCGGCCGTGTCTATATCTCAAAGTCTCACCCTTCATCTCAGAGGCTTACCTGCCCATATTGGCACTATGTAGAAGACAATACACTTTATTTTTATGTACAATGTATGTGAAAATCAGGCAGAAGATTATTTTCCCATTATTTATGCTTAGGGCTATTAGGACACTTAAATCTGCTTTGTTATACTTATTCTTGTTCCTGGATTTGGCTGCCTCTTTAGTCCTACGAAAGTTATCTTTATATTGCCCCAGGGTTTATAAATTGTTGTTATGCAACTAGTATATCCACTCAGTAATGGCTATTTTGTAAATTACATTTAAATCGTATCTGGTTTGTTTTATTCATGTCGATTTTTGTACAGAATGTCCTGCTTTTGTATTACAGAAGTTACAAAGATACAATAATTACGATAGTTGAGAGAAGTTAAATCCAAAACATATGTGCTGGTAACTGGAACAAGGGAAAAGAAAGCCAAAGTTTGCATGGAGTAAAAACCAGTAATAAGTCCGGGACCGATCAGAGATAATACTCCATTCTTTTAAAGACTGAAAAAACAGCCCCGAGACTCTGAAGGTTAGGGTTTCAAGAAGAAACCTGAAATAATGTAAAAACGTGATTGTTGAAAATAAATCCTATATTTAACTTTTTCATCTATGTGTTTATTTGCTCAAAGAATCTTTGGGGAGGTTTAGAAAAGTATCGTCACAGACGTCCCTAGGGTCATACCTTGTGCCACCATATAATTGTATCACATGAGCATCCATTTGAAGGATGCTCTTAACCGCAGTTTCACCCTCCACTATGTGAGCCTAAAAACACCCTTTGCCGGCAGGATCATATATGAATTTGCTCAACTTAAGCAAAATTGGGGGTTTGGGGCTATGAATCGAAGAAGGGTGCGGTGTGACAAATTCCCAAAGTGGAACTAACTTGCAGCATCACTGTCATTTTTAAAATTACAATTGACCTACTTTTGACTCCAATTTCCGAGGCCCAACAGGGTGGGAATTTTGAAAATGCACAATAGAAGTAGTAGTATTTTATGAGAAATTGTTAATCAAAGCATGACATGCATTACTTACCGTAATAGCATTTCTGATTGTATCTGCTTAGATTCACATGCTGTGCATATGGTCCGACATCCAGTGGTAACCGCAGAGTATTGCATGTGGTCTTTCGGGGATCGAAAGGGGAAGTCGGCATAGGCGTGCCTGTAACACTATCCTTATCGCGACGTGTAGTGCACCCAAAATCCCTCACACGCTGAGGTCCCTCCGATTGTATTTTTTCTGCCATGAGGGAGTCCAAGGCTATTGTGAGTGAGTACATGAAGAGAGAAAGTAATAAGACGTCTATGTTCCTTCCACCCCGAGTGGGGAGGTAGTGAGGGTGCATGTGATTCTAAGCAGATACAATCATCAGAAATGCTATTACGGTAAGTAATGCATGTCTTCTGATGCTTGTTAATCTGCTTAGAATCACATGCTGTGCATAGACTAGCGAGCAGTACCGGTTTGGAGGTGGGTTGTGAGAAGGAACAGTAGAGAAAAGATGTCTTAGTAATGCTTGTCCCACCTGAGAATCAGACCTAGAATGAGTGTCTATGCAATAGTGTTTTGTAAAGGAGTGTACAGAACTCCAGGTGCCGCTTTGCAAATGGACTCTAGGGGAACATTTGCAATGAATGCTATGTATGCCCCAGTGCCCAGAGTAGAATGTGCTCTAGATTTGAAGGGCAGTTCTCTCTTATCAAGAATGTAACTTTGTGATGCATTTGACAATCCACCTTGAGATAGCCGATTTAGAGACAGGATCCCCCCTCTACCAGCTGCCACTGAAACAAAATTGGTTTGTTTTCCTCAGTGGTTTCGTTCTTTCCAGGTAGAACATGACTGCCCTGTGCACATCTAGTGTGTGTAGGCTTCTTTCGGCCATGCTAGTGGGATTCTGGAAAAAGGTAGGTAGTTCAATCGATTGGTTCACATGGAACTTTGAGATAAATTTCAGCGCAAATCTTGGATGAGTGCGCAGAACTACCTTATCCCTGTGGACTGTAACAAAGGGGTCTAGCACAGAATGGGCCTGTAGTTCGCTAACTCTTCTGATAGAAGCGATAGCCACTAGGAAGGTCATTTTATAAGTCAGGTCTTTTAGACTTGCTTTATGCATTGGCTCAAAGGGAGATCTCATGAGCCTGGTTAAATCCACATTTAGATCCCATCCAGGAGCTGGGTGAGAAATGGCAGGATAAATCCTCTTAACCCCTTTCATAAAAGCCTTAATCACAGGTATCTTCCACCACAACATCTTTTGTTGTAATGTGGTGTAGGCTGAAAGAGCAGCCAAATGAACCTTTAGGGAATTGAAGACCAACCCAGTGTCCAACAAATGGGTTAGGTACAGCACAATGTGTGTGGGTGAGCAATCGATGGTATTGACGCCCTTAGTATTACACCAGATGACAAAACGTTTCCATTTGCTGGCATAGCAATAACGGGTGTTAGGTTTTCTAGCTTCCCCGAGTATGTCCATGCAGCTCTGAGGGAGCTGTAAGTGTCCAAACTATTACCTCAGGAGCCAAGCTGCTAAGTTCAGAGTTTGTGAGCATGGGTGTAGGGTCCCCCCCGGCCCTGATACATGTTGTAAGAGCAGGGTAGTTTTACTTTTGGGGAGAGGGACATTTCCATTAGATGAGAACCAGGTTTGGCAGGCCCACATGGGGGCCACCAGTATCATGGTAACTGGTTCCTGGTGCACTATATTGTTGAGAAGGGGAGTCCAGGGAAAAGCATAGACACATTTCCCTGACCATGTTATCCAAAGACCGTTCCCCTTGGAGCGGTTCTGGGGGTACCTAGAGGCGTAGTCTTAGCATAGGGCGTTCTGAGTTGTGAACAGGTGGATCTCTGGGAAGCCCCATTCTACGAAGACATTGGACACAATGTCTTTGTGCAGACGCCATTCGTTTTCTATGGGCAGAGGGAAATCTCTGCTGAGCACGTCTGCCAGAAGATTGAGTTCCTCTGGAACATGTTGGGACAACAGAAACATCTTGTATTTGAGAGCCCACATCCAAATGTTTTGGGACAGCTTGGATAGCCCTGGAGAGTGAGTGCCCCCCTGTTTGTTCAGATAATACATGGCTGTAGTGCTGTCTGTTAGAATCGGCACAGTCTTCCCTTGTAGTTGCATCTGAAAGGCCTTTAATGCCTTGAACACAGCTAATAGCTCCAGTAAATTTATATGGTTGGACGCTACTTGAGGGGACTACACACCATGCGCTGTTTGCTGAAGCCAGTGAGCCCCCCCCCACCCCATGAGAGAGGAGTCTGTTGTGAGAGTGGCTTCCACTGCAGGGGTGGTAAAGGTTTTCCCCTTCAAGAGGTTTTCCCTTGACTACCACTGCAGAGAGAGAATGAGGGCTAGCGAGACAACTACCAGATCTTCCCATTGTCCGCTGGCCTGACACCACTGGCTGTTGAGCCACTTTTGCATGGGACGCATGCGCAGCTGCGCGTGGGGAACCAAGTATATGCATGACGTCATCATGCCTAGCAAACGAATGGCTTTGCGCACCGTCACCTCCCAACTGGCTACATATTGAGGGATCTGAAAAAGCATGTTCTGAACCCTCTCCTTGGAGGGGAAGACGAGGCCTTCTTTCGTCCGGATTAGAGCTCCCAGAAATTATTTTGACTGGGGACTAGACTGGATTTTTTTCTCGTTGATCGAGAAACCCAGACTGAACAGAAAGTCTACTGTCTTTTGGGTGTTCAAAAAACATGTGTCGTACGAGTCCTCTGTTATGAGCCAGTCGTCGAGGTAAGGGTAAACCGGGACGGATAGTCTGCGCAGGTGTGCTGCTGCTACTGCCAGGACCTTTGTAAACACCCTTGGCGCCAAGGCGATGCCGAAGGGGAGCACCTTGAATTGGTAATGCCTGTCCTCTATCATGAACCTTCGATATTTCCTGTGCGCTGGCAACATTGAAATATGAAAGTATGCATCTTTCATGTCCAATGTTGCCATATAGTCCCCGTTTCAACAGTGGAATCACCTCCTGTAGCGTTACCATGCGTAACTTTTGAGGTTTTATGAACTTGTTCACTGGGCGCAGGTCTAGAACAGGGCGCATGGTTAGGTCCTTTTTAGGTACAAGGAAGTACACTGAACAAATCCCCTTGTTTACCTGAAGAATAGGGACGGCTGTCCTTTCCTAGCAGCGCTTCCACCTCTTGATGCATGATCTCCAGATGGTCCGTTGAGGCGCCGTGAGCGCGGTGGTCTGAATTGTGGAGGTCGGGCAAATTCCACACAGTACCCGTGGCTGACTGCCTTTATGACCCACTGGTCTGAAGTTAACCTCTTTCCTAACGGCGTGGGAGGGGATAAGTGCCCCACCGACGGGGGTGACATGGGAGGGCACCTGGATCTGATGGTCATTTCAGACCAGAGGCTGCGGCTCCTTTAGGATTGGGGCCTCTACCTCTGCCGCATCGCTGACCCCTTGGTGGTTAGAATGCAGGGCTTCCCGATGTTTGTCCAGCATTAAAGTTTCCCATGCTATAGTTCTGACTTGCACGGAACTGCCCACGAAAGGACCGACGAGAATTAACTCCCCTTTTGGGAGGAGGGGGGGGGAGTTTGAGTAATCTGTTGTAGGGACCTAAGAGTCTCATGCTCTTTTTTTGGCCGCTTCCAGGGCCTCATCGACCGCCTTTCCGAAGAGGTTAGTTTCTTCAATGGGTTGGTTGATGAGAGCGGCCCGTCTCTCAGACTTGAAATCTGAGTTACGAAGCCAAGTGTGCTGCTTAAGTAAAGTGCCCTGGGCCAGAGATCTGCCTGCTGTCTCAGCAGTGTCCAGAGTGTTCTTTATTACATTCTTGTTTACTTGCCTGCCTTTGGCCACAATGGTGAGAAGCCTGAATCCGACAGGTTCTGGGACCTCCTGGAGACCTTCCTGTACTAGGTTCTATTGAGCGTCTGCATAATTCAAAAGCAGCGTAGTGTTATTCGCTATGCATGTGGTATATGCAGCAGCCGAGGTAACCCGCTTACCTAAGGCATACAATCTCTTGGATTCTTTATCCGGAGGCACCTCCCCCGTAGCAAGGGGTACGCCAGCCTGTTTCTGGGTGGTAGTCACTACAAGGGGGTTGGGGGGGGGGTGGGGGGTGTGCCCTTTTATGTATTGAGGGTCCGAAGGAGCTGGCCAAAATAACTTTTCTACTCTTGGGTTCACCGCCTGCGTCTGAGCTGGCGACACCAGGGAGGGGGCCAATCTTCTTTTAACAGAATTAAGGAGGGGAATGGCCTGGCTTGAAGGGGGTTTCTTCTTGAGAATGTCTTCTACAAAGTTCAGCTCGGGTACCGCTTCTTGAGTAGTGATTTGGAAGTGATCTGCTGCCTTCCTTAACAAGGCATTGAAGGCCATTTGGTCGTCTACAGGCGTGGCCTGGCGAGCCGGGGTGGACGGAGGAGAATCCAGGCACAGAACATCAGGGTCCCGATATTGTTGGGGGAGCGTCCATGGGTCCGTCCCCACTCGCTGGGTTTCTTCCCAATGGTCTGTGGCATCCGCCTGGTCCTCATTGTAGCCCTGCAGGAAGGAAGGTTCTTTATCGTCACTGTAAATGTCCTGATAAGTAACCATCTGTACGATGTCTTCATGATGGACGGGGACCGAGGGCTGATCTTCTTGGAAACGTGAAGCGGATTTAAGATTAGGTTCTACACGAGATCTTTTCGGGGAAGGATGTTCAGAAAAATTGATTTTCGAGATGATCCATGCACCCTTCAAATTTCTCCCTTGTCCACTTAGCGGAACCAGAAGGGCCTACAGGTGGAAAAACGTCATATTCCGCAGCTTGACGCCGAAATGTGTCACTCAGGGTGTTGGAAAGAGGCTCCCGACTGTCCTTGTAGGCCTGGCGACAATCGGGGCACCATGGCGTATCTATAGATTTGTCTGCAGCCTGCCCCATGTTTTTCGACGGAATAGGTATTAGCCCAACCGCCAAAGTAATTCTTGCGATGCTGTGTTCAATCACTGCCGAATCAGCATGAGTTAGTCGGTCCGAACATCTATCGGTAGATTTACCACCTACCGCGGCATTAGAGGGCATAGCGGTAGGTTTTTCGCCTTGAGGCCTAGTCATAGATTTTGGGCCTACTGGGCCTTTACGGACAGTCGGAGCGTCGAAATTCCACGCTTTGACGTGTAAACCTGTTTTAGGTGTAGCGCCCGTGTTTGTTTTGGAATGCCCAGTCGCAAAACGCTGCTGCGGAAGCGTGGAAGGCTGTTGATCTGAACGATCAGTGGAATCCGCTGAAATTTGACAGCCCTGCTGGTGCTTTCACCTTTTGAGATGTACCCGTCGAAATAGGTGGAGGTGTTGTGTGTTTAGTGTAATGCCCCTAGTGTAATGCGTTCTTTGTATGCCCCTGTCGCCGGGTGTTGTCCCTGAAGCGAGACTAGTGACTAGCCTTGAAGGGTCGGGGACGGGCATGGCAGAATTAGAAGTGTCCGCCACAAGGTCCATCACATCCTCAACAGATGTTTGGTCATCAGAGGTGTCCCTGTCACTTTTGGCGGGTGGCGCGCTGGGGAAGAGGGTTCCGCCCGCGACATACCGTAAACGGCCCACCGCTGTACACGGCACTTCTTAAGGGTCTTAGGCCGAAGGAGTTTACAAGCCACACACCGCTTCTCGTCGTGATCTAAGGGGAGACAGGAGTTGCACGTCCTGTGCTCATCCTTCCACGGGTATCTGACCCTACATTTAGGGCAGAACCTAAATGGAGTGTTTTCCATAGCGAGAAGGTGTAAACAAAGATGACCAGACCTAGAGGGTAAAGAGGGGGAAAGAGGAAAGACATAACGAAGATATGGTCACCCCGACCCCACTCTCCCTACTGTGAAGGCCGGCCAGAGGGCACGACCACATGGATGCTTTAGCCGCCGGGTCTTAGGCACCGAAATCCACGCCGTAGACAAATCCCTGCAGTCTTTGTCAAAGTTGTTCCTGCCATCAAAGTGATTTAAAGGGGGAATAAACGACAAGTCGGTTTAAGATAAACAATGCCTCTTATGTAAGAGCTCCGCTATAGGGCGACCAGTTATCTGGGCGGAAATAAACAATCTGAGGGACCTCGGCGCGTGAGGGATTTTGGGTACACTATACGTCACGATAGGGATAGTGTTACAGACACGCCTGTGCCGACGTCCCCTTCTGGTCCCCAAAAGACAAGGGAGTAGTTTCTTACCTGTAACTCCATTTTTACAGCGCTGGAATCTTTCATGGATTCACATGCTGTGAATAGATTACATAGCAGTACGAATCATTCATGGCGGAGTGTAAAGGCAAACCAATACATACACATAATCACATACGTGAGACAAAGAAACCCATCCAGTGATCGAGTTCAAACAAATACCCCGAAGCTGCAGGGCTTACCTTATTGAAACAGGCGTTGCAGGACCGCCCGTCCCACCTGCACATCCTCACCATGCTGCTGCTCCAGACAGTAATGCCGGGTAAAGGTATGCGGCACCGCCCATGACGCAGCCTGGCAGAGGTCCACCAGCGGAATCCCCGACCATAATGCCGTCGACGAAGCCGTAGACCTCGTTGAATGTGCCCTCTGAGTCTTTCCCAAAGGCTTTCCAGCTTTAGAGTGGCAAAACTAAATAGCAGAGGACACCCAACGAGAAAGTCCTTGTTTGGAGATTGCCCGTCCTTTGACGGACGGCCCATAAGCAACAAACAGCCATCCAGATTGCCTGAAATCTAGAGTACGCTAGAGATAAAACTTCAATGCTCTCCTCACATCCAGCGAATGCAAATCCCGTTCTGCGGGCGTGGAGGATGAAACAAAAAACGAAGGCAACACAATAGAAGAGAGTTTATGAAAAGCCGTCGGCACTTTTGAGATAAAGCGCGTATTAGTAGCCAACACCACCTTGTCCTTCAAGAACCGCAAGTATGGAGGGTCCACAACCAACGCCTGCAACTCAGATATCCTTCTGGCCGAAGTAATAGCCACCAGAAAAGCCACCTTCCAGGACAAAAACTGCAAAGGAGTCGTCAACATTGGTTCAAACGGTGGTCTCATCAGACCGGACAGAACCACATTAAGGCCCCACACCGGAGGACATTTCTGGACTGGGGGAAAAGTACGGAACAATCCCTTCAAGAAATGTTTGACCAGCTGATCACTAAACAGATGAGCCGCATGTCTTCTCAGAGTAAATCTCAAAATCACTGCCAAGTGAACCTTTATGGATGATAGCCCCAGCCCCCTTTTCGCAAACTTCAACAGGTAGGGAAGAACTTGCTCAGGTGAAATGTTCAACGGGTCCATCCCTGGCTGGTCCTTACACCACAAACAAAACTTTTTCCACTTGCATGCATAGGAGAAATTTGTGGACGGCGCTCTTGCCACCTCCAAAATTCGTCGACAGGCACTGGACAGCCTTAGCAGGCCAAACTCGGAAGTCAGGAGCCAAGCCATCAGGCTGAGAGATCCCAGATTGTGGTGCCACACAGCGCCCTTGTCCTGAGACAGAAGGTCCGGCGTCGCTTCCAACCGAATCGGCTCCGCTACGGACAGATGGAGATCCGAGAATCACGGCTGCCTGGCCCAGAAAAGAGCCACCAGAATCACACGGCATGGATATCTCGGAATCCACTGGAGGGACTGTCGAATGAGCGTAAACGGAGGAAAAGCATAAGCGAACCGGCCTGTCCACGGGAATGACAACGCATCCCCTAGAGACTCGGGGTGAACCCACCTGCACTGTTTGCTTTCCCTCGTAGCGAAGAGATCCAACGGAGGATAGCCCAATTTCCAGAAGATCATGGACACCTGTCGCTCCTTCAGCTGCCATTCGTGGAGCTGACCGACATACCTGCTGAGCGCGTCCGCCTGCACATTCAGCACTCCCGGCAGATGAAACGCCACAATGCCAATATCGTGCAACAGAGCCCAATGCCAAAGATCCTGCGCTTCTTTCGACAGCACCCTGGAACGCATGCCCCCCCTGCTTTATGAGATAAAACATTGTGGTGGTATTGTCTGTCAACACCCTCACCACCGAGCTGCATATGCGCGGCAGAAACTATTTCAGGGCCCAATGTACCGCTCTCAACTCGAGCACATTTATGTGGAAGCGAGACTCCACCTGAGACCACAGGCCTTGAACATGCGAGCTGCCGGAATACGCCCCCCATCCAGTCTGAGAGGCATCCGCCACAATCATGAATTGGCATTCCGGTTCCCGCAACGGCATGCCCTGAACCAGATTTTCTGAGCACTGCCACCAGCGAAGAGCATCCATCAGACTGTCGTTGAGCACCACCTTGTCGGACCATGAGCCTCGACTCTGAGTCCACCGGTCCGCGAGGAACTCCTGTACTGGCCGCATGTAGAGACAGTTCGGCACCAGCGGAATGCATGACGCCATGGCCCCCCAACAGTGACATGTAGGTTCGGACCAACACCCTTGCACCAATCTTTCACTCCGCTGCCCTTTTTGCCGGAGCTTCAACACCCTCTCGCCCGAAGGATTCACAAGACCCAGACGAGACTGAAACTCTGCCCCCAGAAACACCAAGTCCCTGCAAGGTGACAGAAAAGACTTCTCGAAGTTTACAGCGAAGCCCAGTCGTTGCAACAGCTGCATGGTAGCGCTGAGACTTTCCTGTGCTTCCCTTGGCGACGAACCCCACACCAGCCAGTCGTCCAGGTAGACGTGATGCCCCTCCCGTCGGAGCCACGCCGCCAAACATTTTGTAAACGTCCTGGGAGACAACTTTAACCCAAACGGGAGCACCCGAAAATGGTAATGATCTTCTCCTACGACAAACCGCAGGAACTTGCGGTGCCGTCGACGCATGGGGATGTGGAAGTATGCATCCTTTAGGTCCAACGACGCCAGAAACTCATCCGGCTGAACTAAAGAGTGAGCATCTTGAACTTCAGGCGTTGCAGAGTCTTGTTCAAAGCCCGAAGATCGAGAATGGGCCGCCACTTGCCGTTGGGTTTCTTCACGACAAAATAACGGGAATAAACCCCCTGACCTTTCTTGGCCACCGGAACCAATTCTAGAGCCCCTTTCTGCACCATAAGTAAAACCTCCTTCCGTAGGATGTGAAGATGAGGTTGCACGGTATATACTGGAGGAATGGAAAACGGGGAACACTTGAACTCCAGTGAGTGACCCAGACGCACCGTGTCCAACAACCAACGGTCCGATATAATCTTGCACCACTCGTCCTTGTGCAGTGCTACCCTGCCCCCGAGCAGGTTTCCCTCAAGACAGTCATTGTTGTGGCTTAGCCCGTCTCCCCTTAGAGGAGGACTGTGCCCCTCTTTTCCTCGAGGTCTGAAAGTCCCGACTCTTCTGCGCTGACTGCACCAATCTCCTATACCCCTGGGAGGAATACCCAGATCGACCGTAACCTCGGTCCCAGGTGGAAGAAAACAGGGCATTTCCCAAAGCCCTTCGGAATGGACGAAAAGGAACAAAAGGAGCGCCCACTCTGCAAAGCTCCCAACGATTTAGCAGTTTCAGTGTCTTCCGTCATACCTTTGAGGGCCTCATCAATTTTCTCTCCAAACAACTGCTCCCCTTCACAAGGCATGTCCAGAACCTTATAATGCACCTCAGGGCAAAAGTCTGTGCACTTAAGCCAGGCCTGGCGACGCAGTACACCACCATTGTTAATCTGCTTAAAGCCGGACTTCGCTAGGTCCATGGCTATATTAATACTGTGATTGGAAGCTTCCTCCCCCTCACACACTAAGAGCATGGCGGCCTTGCAGTGCTTCTCCGGCAGATGTTCCAAAATAGGTGCCAGCCGATGCCATCTCTCACACAATCACAGCATACCATGATCGCCACGGAGTTGGCCGATTTCACTGTTGTCGTCCCAACAGTCAAAACCTTCTTCCCAAAGGCATCCTGTCACCTGGCATCACTGTCTGGAGGGGTAACATACTTGTGCTGACTCTGGGTTTTACGACTGGCCGCCGCCGAATCCACCAACTCGTAGAGGTGGTTGAGACACGAAGCACTTCAGAGTGGAGTCCGGGCCCTTAAGCTTCTTCTCCAGCCTCCCTTTGACAGCTGGTTCTGAGAAGGGATAGGCACAGAGAATACAGCTTTCCGTCTCTTGCCCATGTGGTCGAACAGGAAGCACTCCTTCTGCTCTTCCTCAAGAGTCAAACCAAATTCCACACACGCCTTAGCCATCATGGCATGGAACACCCCAACATCATCGGGAGGGGAAGGTTGTGCTGGACAACGAGGCTGCTCCACCTCTCCGCCCGACTCGTACATCGCGTCCCTCGTCGGCAACGAAGAGCCAGTAGACATGGACTCACGAGGCACACTGACTCCAGCAGCTCACCCGCCTCAGGGTAGGAACAAGGACGATCTTCACTCACCGGCAGAGGCCCCGGCAACCCCACCGGAGCCGACAAACGCAGTGGAACACCAGCCGCATCGATGACAGGACCCACCAGAACCACAGGCAGAGGGGGTAACCTCGAATCCAGCTGGCCCAACAAAGATTGCAATGTGGACAGAACCTGGAGCGACAACATAGCCTGCAGGGTCACCAGCGGGTAACTAGCCGCCCCAGCCCCCGATGACTAAGGTCCAACACTCTGCAGCGCCAAGGCCGATGGTTGCAACACCTGCTCCCGGTCGTCGTCCACCTCCAAGGACACCGAAAAAGTAGCTGCCTCAAAATGTAAAATGGTGTCTGGCATCAGCGAGTCAAAGGCGGAAGCCTGCCATGTGCCACTCGTCAGCGCCAAATCTTCAGTATCCATTCTCGACGACGACAACAACAGCATCGGGCTGTTAGCAAACCCTGCCGTCCCAGAGCGGATGACACAACCGCCATAGAGGCACTGTAGATGACAAAGATACCGTCGAAGACGGAACTCCCGTCGAGGACGACGTCGGAGCCGCCATCTGCGGTACAGATTTCCCAGGCGAGCCAGTGTGCTTAGCCATGCTGGACCGGTGCTTCGAGGACTCACGGCTAGAGGACGACCAGTGATGGTCCCCCGAAGAGGAGCGCTTAGATGACAAGTCTTTCCTGGCCTTGTCCTGAGCCGCCCTTTTCTCGGGCCTACCTTCAGACCCCCGGGAACGGTCCCACCGACCATGCTTGGACGAAGCAGACCCCTTCGGCAGGTGCTTACTCGAAGAGGCCCCACCACTCTTTCTGGCCTCCTACCCAAGAGCCGGACGAGATTTCTTTGCCGGCGGCTCATCCGACGCCGCCCGACGATGATCCACCACCTGTACAGGCCGCTCAGAGGAAAAGCTCCTCATCGAAGCCACCACGGAAGCAGCATAGATGCCATCATTAAGCCAACAAATCAACCGCTGATTGCGGTCCTTAAGGGTCTTCTGCGAGAAGCCTTTACAAATCTTGCAAGAGTCAGAATGATGAGGGTAGATGCAATAGATGCAGTCCATATGCCCGTCCCCCTCATACACTTTCTTCAGCTCATGTCGCACTGGGCTGGAACAGGGACTTCTTTGGGCCAGAAGGCATCACGAACCACCGTAGTATAAGCACGTGCAAAACAAATTACTCAACGAACATGAGGTGATCCCAACACGTAGGAGACGGTTGAAATCTGAAGGGAAGCTGCGGGGCGGGGCTATTTATACCCTATGTTCTATTGGTGGGGTCTAAAGCACCCAAAAAGTACGCCGAAAAGACACTGAATTGTCGAAGTTTTCCATAGGAAAACGCCAAGTTAAAATGACGAGTTTCCAGCCTGATGGGGAATATTCACAGCATGTGAATCCATGAAAGATCCAATGCTGGAGAAGATGCAATACTCTGAGGTTACCACTGGATGTCAGACCAAATGCACAACATGTGATTCTAAGCAGATTAACAAGCATCAGAACCCCTTTTACTGAAAGCGATTACCGCCATCTTAGGTGTGCATGCCCCCACACGCCCCCAGCCCCTTTAGTGGTCTCAGTTCTAATTCTGGAGCACAGCCATGGTAGTGATTTCAATCAACCAACTTGGAAAGATCACAGTAACTTCAACAGCCAGACTCTGCTTAACAGTTCTCCATGGGTGGATACTATGATGGAAGTTTAAATAGGAGGTACTTTGCCCCCATTGGCCAGGAACTCCAATTTCAATTCAATGCACAGATAAGAATGTGGTTGGGGAGGTAGTCACATACCCAACGTACCATAATTACCAGAAGCTCTGCAACAGCTCTTCAAACTTCACTGCAGAATGACGACCAACGAAGTGTAGCTTTCCAGAATGATGCACGGTTAAAGTGCCCATTAGCTTCTCAGCAGAGGCTGTTTGGTATAAACGTACACAGATTCACCATTCACCGAAGAAGAATCTTCTAATTAAAGTCTACAACACATTGCTGCTGAATAGTCCATTCGAGACCAAGAGCCGAGCAGATCCAATCTAGGGACCTTTGTCCTCTTAAGAATTGAGACAACCATGATGCCCAGGGGTCATCGGATAATTATCTGCAATTTCTGCTTGGCGGAATGTGCTTCTCCCACACTGCACCCAACCAAGCTTGAGCATGTTGGGTTGACTATTTAGCTTGATGAGAAAACTCATGATTGCAATATAAAAGCTGGCACCAGAGCACTGGTTGGGGACTTTACAAGTTGAAACAGCTTATGAAACTAATTATTCTAGCCAGGGCACAGCAAACTAAATACACCACCTCATAGCGTTTCAGTACTGGCAGAGTCATCTGCATTGCTGTACCGACACTATAATGTAGCTCCATCCACATGAACTAGGTCAGACCAGTGTGCCTGGCAGAAACACCATCTCCATGCAAAGCACCACATTGCCATGTCGTTCTCCGGTCACTGCTGCAGCATCTTCAGGACCTGGAACCTCTGGTACTGAATCAGTCACATTGGCCTATGCACTTGCAAAAACTGTAAAATCCAATTTCAGCACTGTGGTCCCTTTGAGCACTTTTTTGCTACAGGGATCTTCTTCCTAAGGCATCAGGAAAGGAAAGCAGCAAATTGGTACTAGTATATGCCCAGTCACTCTGAAAAACCTTGACATTAAGTCTACGCTTTTCTATAAAGGCGGTTGCTACTCTTTGCGGTCAGGGCTAATGACACTCTTTTGGGATACTTACTTTTAACAATACATTTTATTTTCTATTTAATAACAAAGTTAGTACTTTTTTTAGGTGAGTCTCTAAACATTTTATGAGCTGGTGAAATTGTTTTATTCTAGAGTGCTGTCACCCAACACACAGCTCCAACAGAGTTGGGTCTTGCTTGCTTGTCAGTTATAAAAGGTGGGCCAAGGAAGATAAAAGTGCCCCATTTAACTTCTTCAGAAATGACCCAAGTATTTGCACGAAAAAAGAGGTCTAATAGTAATACATTAAATGACTTCTGAAGACTTTATCCCGCTATCAGGAACTGGAAACGCACCCGATTAGGGGTAACATTAAGTGCAAAAAGGGCAGGGGACCGCAGGCATCGCTTCAGAGTGGCCCCTTGTACGTTCAAACAATCAGACGAGAACCCATTAACTCAGATTGTGGCAGTTGAAAACAGCTGGCAAAAGTCATTCTCCTTAAGCACCAAAGTTGAATTTACCAAGAATCACTTTCAGGAAACCACAATTTGAAACACTTTCTCAGCTTCTAAAGCCAAAATCTGGGCAGACCTGGGCAATCTATCAATCTCCACCAAGTGGAGAAGTATTGTTGAATGCATTCCTGTGCAATACAAACCCACAATGGTCGGGATTGATGAATTACCAGGGTCGACCCCAATCTCCCTGCCAGAATGTGTGTAAAATTCATGGCACCTAAATTAATAGGGGCCATGTGTCTGTATGCTTTATTTGGTAAGGATAGTAATATGTGCTTAAAACCTAGATGGCACCATATTATCCCTTTCCTAACAGAATTCAATTAATCAGTTAGTGGCTTGACCAGTATTGGAGCAAAATGTTGCAGAGAATCTGTCCAGTCCCGACTTCTTTGGCTTCAGGTGGTGTACCGAGGCAGTATCTTTTAGTGTTTTTGTTTTGTAATGGGCACCTCCAGTCTTACCGGTTTGTCTACAGAGAGCCAGGGTAGTGTCATGGAATCGTGGTAGGACTCCAGCAACCTTGGATAAGAACTCTCAGTCTCAGGGATGCCATTTGGGAGTTGACAGGGGTCGCACCTGCGACCCCTGAATTCTCCCTTGCTACCCCTAAAAAAACAAAAAAACAATTTGTTAACAAAAATTCTAGCTCCTGGGGTGTGGCCAGCGACATACAGATTTCTCTTTCTGTAGCGGCTGGCTCTTTTGTTCAGGCCTAAACAAAAAATAGGGGGTTCTACAAGTGTAAACCTTTGAGCAATGACCCAAAATAACAGACTAGGAACAATTTGTCTTTCTGGAATTCTATACAATTGCTAGACTCATTAAAGTTTTATTTCAGGCACACTTCAGGGGGTGAGTCACTTATTTAGGCTGTTCGTAAAACACTGCAAATTCACAAAGCAGACAAAAACTTCAAAAAAGCTTTTAGAGTACAATTAGCATCCATTTTGTATTTCGCGAGTTGCAGTTATAGCATGTTTTTTATTGCCGTCTCGGTTACTATCATCACAAGACATTCCATCTTGGTGTCCTCGGTCACTTGACAAAATCCTTGTGCCTAAAAACTTGTGTACAGTGTTGAAATGTTTGACTATAGCACAGCACAAAGTGGCCCTTTATTTCATTGTTTCACAATTAATGCTTTGCTATAATGAGTACCTTTCCCATCTGCATGGCATGCTGTTCAGGAGGTTTTGGTTTGCATGTGTGAGTGCACTGCTTTCCCTGCACGATTCTAAATTCTTTAATACAGTTGTGAACCCTCCCAGTGGTATGTATTTGGACAGCTTCTGAAGCCTGAGCAGTAGAATCATGCAGGCTTGACATGTGTCCAACTTTGCACCAGACCTGCAGATGAACTGGCCTGCTGTTAAATCTCAGTTATCAGTTTAAAGGTATCCACTACAGAGTGCAATTTGCTTTCTGACATTGAGAACATTCAGACATACAATTGCTCAATTTACTATAGCTGGTAAGATAGCTCAGTGGGATGAGCACTCACTGTTACGATGTGTGTGATCTGCAGGTTCGAATCCTCGCAAGGCCAACTCAGCCTTTCATCCTTCTGAGGTTGATAAATATGTACCAACAAAGGTTGGGTAATATTGTATGGATATTTGTTCTATATAAAGTGCATACATGCTATATAATAAACACATCATTTGGCCATGGAGGTCTGCTTGCAGTCACAGTAATTTGGTAATATGGGCCTATAAACGCTGATTAACGATACATATGGTAAACCAATCTTGGATGAAAGGTCTATCGCATTACAGTGCTATCGTAACCATATTTGTCATAGTGTACTTCGGGACAATGCTATGTGATGCCACGTCCCGTTTTGTCAAGGGGCTAAAGGTCGTATTCCATCACTTTGCGTGATGTCACTTCAGGGTGGGGTCAAATGACAACACTTCCTGTGATGTCAGAGGACAAGAGTCGTGTGGCGTTGTTTCCGTAACCGAGGCATTTTGGTGAAATGATGTCCCTGCTCAACCTTTTATACATTTTTCTATAAAGAATGCCTGTTGTGCGATTCATACCCTCACTGCCAAGGGCATTTTGGATAGATTAATGAAAGCCCATCACCCGCTGAGCCTTGAGCCTGTTCTCAAGTAGTCTGCTCTATTACCATGTATACAGGACATTTGTTTCAACCCCAGAAAAACAAATTCAGCTTTGTTGAATTTCATTTTATTAAGTTGCCCTTTTATTGAGTTGACTTCATGAGATTCTCTGTGGGCTTTCTTCACTTCCCTTCGTTTTCTGAGCATTTAATTCTCAATCAGGTTGCCAAACCCTCTTCATAGCTGTGGCTAGAAGTATTCGTTTACCACTCACTAATGCTTGAGATGGCGTCTGAGAAATTACCCAGAGATGTTTCTTCCAATCTGTAAGTTACCAGAACATCCCTAAATGTATCTCTACATAAAGCTACAATGAGCAGAAACTTTAGTTTGCCACCCCGTGTCTCCAAAAAGACTACTATTGTGCTGTGATCAGAAAGTGGCAAAGCAGACCTCAGTATGAACTACTGTTTTCACCAACGTAGAGGGACAAATATACATAATGTATTCTTGAATGCAAATGATGCACAAGTGAATAATGAAAAAAGGACATGTCCCAGGATGTACCAACCACCGAATTTTCAAGTACAATTGTTTCAGGCATTTTCTTTTAATGTTGCAGAGGTTTCCCCCCGAAGTACATGCATGTTTAATGGAAAACCAATCAGAGTATTCATTACTAGGTTCATGTCCCCCACCAAATATTAAATGGTCCAGCTCAAAACTCTAATTTATCTAGAATGCTACCCACAAACCTTCTTGCCCACTATTGTTTGGTGCATTGCTAACCTGCAATCCTCCCACTTGTACTCTAACCAGAATAGACCAGCCCTCTGCATCTGGCCCACCCTCTGCCTTCTCTATTGGACAAGTGAAAACTTTGAGAAAAAACCTGCACTGATCTGAACTCCTGCGTCTCTCCTATAAGGTTGCAATCGGCACCTCCTCACGGTTTAGGTCTCTAAACAGCTGCGTAGATGTATGGGGGACATTAAATCCTTGAAATTCAAGTTTCAAACTAGTTACCAGAACATCAGCCAGGATTAAACTGGAGTCTAGCCATCACCCTGAAGAATGACATTCTGAAAATATAGTTATCCTCTACCTGAAGCCAGCAATGTGTGTGAAATGTTCTAGACCATATATACGGGAAACAGCAAATCACTGCACCATTGACCATCGTGTCCTATCCCCCTTCCTCCGTCATCTGCACCCCATTATGTCCTGAGGCCTATGTGCATGTGGCACAGTATAAGCAATAAAGAATAATTACAACCCAAGCGATCACATCTAGCAACAAATCCAACAGCTCACAAACACCGAATTACCCCCACATCTTCCGGACAACTGAGGATGTGCCCGTCCCATCCTCAGACCCCTCAAAAGCATAAAACGACCACCTTCTCTGCTGCTTAGCAAGTCAAATTCCTCCCTATTCTAATGACCAGCACTGCATAGTTGCCTTTACGAGGGGCGTGCTGAACACCTTAGCAAACCACTCCGAAGTTGCCAATCAGCCCCAATCAACTGATTGGCACCGGTCAATTTCCAGCAAAACAATGACTTCTGAGGCTATACTCCCGTTGTCATGGAGGAAATTAACAGTCTTGAGCTTTCCTACCACGGACAGTATTCACTCTGTTTGCCAAGAGGTACCCTCAACAGGACCCCTTGCGAGACTGTTTAGTTTAATCCTAACCAAGCGATCATTTATTTGGATCCCAAGCATCCTGGCAACTTCTCGGTCGTCGCCATAAATACCTTGTTCATCTCAAATTGCGGGCCAAAGGGGAAGGTACATACATATATACCAGATTTGACTCCTGGTCAATTACTTAGGCACAGGGCACACAGCCTTCTGTTTAGCATTGTTTGCGCTAGATAGTGGAATATTTGCACCATGCTATCGAAATAGCAACTTTGGCTCCTCTTCCATCATGCCAACAGTGTGGATTTGTTCCTGGCATAATTGTGGAATCTGAGAATATCTCTAGGGTGACCATGCACAGACAAATCCATTACTAGCATCAAACTGAGCTTCCTTGTCAGGTGCTTTCTTCAGAATAAGACAGGAGCGATCCTGTATTTACTGAGATATTTAATTCAGAGCCCTTTTTCAAATAAGTCTTCTGTAGATGTTCCCTACTGGTCCCATTTTCAAGATCTTCACACTGATAGCAGGGAAAAGGTTAGAATCCCTCTGCTCCTTTGCTTCCTAGGATAACCTAAGAATTTCTGTTCTAACAGACTTTGGTGCAGTTTGTTTGACAAACTCTTCCGCAGAGAGCCAAAATCTCCTTGTGTGCGCTTGTCGCATGCAACAAATCCGTTCTTAGAGTCATCTTTTCGTTAAGGATGCTTTAAGGTCAAAAAGGGGCTCTTCCAGAAGGTCCTTTTAATGCAACATCTCTGCTGGTTCTGCATCTGCATTACAGGGCTGGTCTCCAGTCCCTGTGACTCAATGTTTTTCACAGATGTGTAACCTTTCTGTACCCAGACAGAATTGCATGCACTTTCATTGCGCTCAGGGTTGTTGGGCATACTTATGCATTGCTAAGTCGCCCCCGTCTCACTCTGCTGTGGAAGCATAGTCCCCCCTCACACCCACCATTCTCCACTCACCACCTACCCAGAGGCTGAGTGGATCAAAAGCAGGGTTTCGTACGGGGTGAGAGCCGAAACCCACTCATAACTATGGGTTGCCCTTGTAATATAGATAAAATGTCCTTAGGGCACTAGGACCCAGAATGGAGAGGCAGGAAGCTCCATTAGGACCTAGGAGCAGATATTGGGTGCTTTCTCTTTCTGCACTGATATCCAAGCTCTTCAGCACTGAACTCATGCCAGCCGGGGCTCTCTGCTCTTGGTCTCCTGCAGCAAGGTCCTCTCCATTATTCTTCCACTGGGCCAATGTTTCCCAGTCCCTGCCAGCCTCTGTCCAAATCAGCCATCTCCAGCCACTCCAGATAGCATAATGCAACCTCTGGAGCCCTGCAGTTCCTCAGCCCACCAGGGGAAAAAGGGAGTCTGAATCAGGGCCAGTTCTATGCAGCACCAGGAAAACTATTATTGCGACGGCAGCAGCTCCCAACACTTTGTGGAAGGCCACCTCAGCCTGCAACCACCAGCACAGAGGAGCCTTCACAACCTCCCCATGCCCCCCAAAACATTTTGTTAGACAGGGTGGGGCACATCTAGGCAAATTAGCATACCTTGGCTTCCATTTTGGGTTGAAGCAGGCTTCAGTCTGCCATTAAGCCCCCTCCCAGCGCACTCACACCCAAGTCCTGGGAAGGTCATGGAGGAAGCTCCTCACCTACGTTTGCACTGACTTCATGGGGCTTAAAGCACTGAGTGAAGAGAAGGGAGTGTGAGCAGACACCAGCCTAATTTTTAAGGAGTCTTTATAACTGCATACAGATTCTCCCTAAGCTGAGAAAGAAACACAAAAATGAAACTTTAAGCACCAAGTACAGAACAGAACCTTATTGACACAAATGGAAAGGGCCAACTAATGCATTGCAGTATACCTCCACATCTCTCTTTAACTTTTCCATGAAGACATTTTTCTGTTCTTCTGTGACATACACTTTCTGGCTCGTGTTTAAAAAGTCCACATCTTTCAAAGTCGGTAACTCTTTCACCTGGAGAAAACCAAAGAGGTTATGTTGATCATAGTTGGACTTCATCCTAGACATCTATAATTTCAAAAGCAAACAATTATTTCTCAGAAGGAGAGTAGCACAGGTCTATATTTTTGCACACGGATGAAAAAGGATCTGTGTATAAGCATGCAATTATAAAAACAAATCTACAGTCTACTTTATGGCTATCAGAATTAATGTTCAGCTGTATGGCAGAGGCTGCTGGATACTTATATCTCACCCTGCACACAAATGCCAAGGAAGTGCTGACTTACAGTGCCACAGAAGGTCTGACCAAAGGAGCAGAATTATTAACTTCTATAAACCTAAAAGAAGCAAAGAGCATTCCATGTTCTACAAAGAGGGACAGAACGGAGCCTAGTGTTTGAGAACTCCTATGACACCCATTCAACATAATTATCTTTTACTCATGTAATGAACAAGTTACTTACCATTGGTAATGTTCGGTCTGAAGGGAATGGTACTCATATATTCATAAACCTCTTAAAATACACATACAGGGGCAGACTGGTCTGAAAACATTTTACAACAACCAGCAAGTGCTGCACAGTTCAATGAAGTCGGAGCCAGTCTCAGTGGTGCCACTGCGTAAAGAAAAAATTGCATTCAGCTATATAGCCCTTTTAATTCAGTTTCGACACAAGCTCCCTATTCACAGACATGAAAGAACTGTGTAAACAACAAAGTTACAAGCAAACTGGTCGAGGGGAAGTGTGATGGTCTATGGGTAATCAGTGAAAGGTATGTCATATCCATTGGAAAGAGAATAATTGAAGGAAAGCAACTTAATCTTCTGAAAGATGCTTCCTACAGATTAGCCATACAAAAAGGAAGGAGGGAAGAATGCAAGGCTTGGAAGACCGAGTATCCAATTAGAGCATCGTCTCCCCAAAGTGTCAAGGCAGCAATGCATTATAAAGGTATGCACGTTTGTTCATATAGTCAACTGACAAGGTTTCCAACAATGGAACCACTCTGTAGGGGTGAGGTTGCTACCTGGCCCCTAGTGGCATGAGTTTGACGTCACACAAGCACTTGTTACACAGCAAGCCAGTAGCAATTCTTTTTATTAAAGACTCTCCACCATGAGAGGATCTGCTTGCATACCAACCCCTGGCCTTTTAAAGGCACAGCCAATTCTACACACAGGTGTTACTTTACACATTTCTTTGGTTCTATGCACATAAAACTTAGGGTCAAGCCTGTGGAATGTACTTCATATTGGAATGAGAAAAGAAGGAAAAAGTATAGATGGGTAGTCTACTGTAAGTGGAAATGCAACACCACTGTTAGGAAGAATTGTTGCATAAACCTCTGCTGTGAGCTGTGTAACCATCTAAACTAACGGTTTTCAGTTGTTGCAAACAAAAAGGCAAGACCAGACCTTCCTAGGGTGGTAGCAATGGGAGAGAAGTGAGACTTAACTTCAGGAGGGAGTAGGGCTGGTAGTGAAGTACAATTATTCCACACCCTTTACCCAAGAAGACAGTTATACTGAAAATGTACACCATCATAAAATTATCCATCACGTAAAATAAGTATTATAATTGAAACATGACATTTACATACACTGTGCTGCTATCAAACAAATGTCACTCAGGACTCCACCTATGCTAACATGTAAGCCCAGCTAGGCACCTCGCCAGCCCATTGCACTCCTGGAGAAAAAGAAAGATAGTAAAATGTTTGCAATAATACACTGTATCAAGACATTGCGCATGAGTGTAAGGAACAAGTTACATACCTGTAACTGTTGTTCTCCAGCATGTGTCTAGCATGGATTCACATGCTCATGAATATAAGAATACATAGCAGTAGACACATGCACAACCACGGGAGGTGGCAAGGCTCAACATTAAGCATTTCATCAACTCAACATTAAGCATCTCTTACCTCCTCACCAGGCCCACCTTCAGGCGAACAGGTTGCGCTGCAATGCCTGCCCGTCTCTGGACTCCTCCCTGGAATCCCGGTCGACGCAGCAGAATCTCATGAAGGTGTGCGTCGACCTCCACGTAGCAGCCCTGCAGATGTCTGGCAGGGGCACACCAGATAGGAACGCCGTGGTACCAGCGATCGCTCTGGTCGAGTGGGCTCTCGGACGGCCGGGCAACGGTCGGTTTGCCAACCGGTGACGGTGCATGATGCAGCCGGAGAGCCATCTGGAAATGGAAGCCTTCGAGAGGGCCTTCCCTTGGTTCACAGGTCCAAAGTTCACAAACAGCTGTGACGTCTTCCGAAGACTCTTCGTGCGGCCCACGTAGAACTTCAGCGCTCTAGCTACATCCAGTGAGTGCAAAGTCCTCTCAGCTGGCGACAGGAAGAAAACCGGTAACACCAAGGGCTTGTTGAGATGGATGTCCGACGGCACCTTGGGCATGAAGGAGGGGTGAGTCCTCAGCACCACCCTCGTATTGTGAAAAGTCAAGTATGGGGGTTTACAGGAGAGGGCCTGGATCTCTCCACTCGTCATGCGTCTTCCATTTGTGTCCATAACACTTGAGTCGAGGGCGCCCTGGCCTTTGCAAGCACCTCCTTGCAGTCCGCCGGGATATCATACCCTCCAAACTCTAGCACATCAGGAGCCAGGCCTGCAAGTTCAGCGACACCGGATCGTGGTGGAGGATTGCGTCTCCTTCTCTGATGAGGAGATCTGCGTCCATCGGCAGTTTGACTGGGGGGGGGACGCTGACATGTCCAGAAGGTCCGGGAATCAGATCTGCCTCGGCCACGCTGGTGCGATGAGGATCATCCTGCACTGGGACCGTTTGAGTTGGTTGATGAGTCGCAGCAGCAACGGAGGGAACGTATAAAGGAACAGGCCATCCCAGGGGAACAAGAAGGCATCTCCCATATTCCCCGGCTGGGGCAACCTGCTGGCGAACCTCTGGCACTGGTGTTCGCCGCCGTCGTGAACAGGTCGATCTGGGGATTGCCCCATCGTCGGAAGGGGAGGTCCACTTGATCCTGCCACAGTTCCCACTCGTGGCACGAGCGCAGACCCCTGCTGAGTGTGTCAGCGATGGTGTTTTTTATTCCTGCCAGTTGGAAGGGTACCAGAAACATCCCTTGGGATACAGCCCAATGCCACAGATCCTGGGCCTCCTTGGATAGGGCTGGGGATCTGGTGCCTCCCTGCTTCTGGATGTAAAACATTGTTGTGGTGTTGTCAGTGAAGATCCTCACAACCTTGCCCTTGAGGGACGAAGGAATGACCTGAGGGCCCAGAACACGGTTTGGAGCTCCAGTACGTTGATGTGTAGGGACTTCTCCTCCGGCAGCCAAAGGCCTCTTGCGTGGAGATCTCCAGAATGAGCCCCCAATCACTCCAGGGAGGCGTCCGCCGTCACAGTCTCCTGATGGGCCGGGGTCTGGAAGTCCATACCCACCGTCAGATGCGCGCTGGTGCCCCACCACCGGATCGCTTGTCGAAAGGTCTCCTTGCGCGAGATCCCGTCTTCGAAGTTGCCCGTTGCTTGCATCCAACGGGCGTCTAGGAACTTCTGCAGTGGTTGCATCCGTAGTCTGCAAAGGCGCACAAGGTAAGCAGGAGGACATCATGCCTAGCAGGGACTTGACAGACCTCACCTTGGCCACGTCCATGGTCGACAGCCGTTGCACCTTGCCTAGGATGGCCTTCGTCCTCTCCTCTGACGGAGATGCTAGTCGCGCCACTTTTGTCGAGCTTGGCTCCCAGGAACAGGGCGACTTGCAACGGTACCAGGTGGGATTTTGCAAAGTTGATTGAAAATCCTAGATCCTGGAGCAGTCGGACGGTCTTCCTTGTGTGTTCGACTGCGAGTTTCCTTGACTCTGCCCGGATGAGCCAGTCGTCCAGGTATGGGTAGACGTGGATCCCCTGTAGGCACAGCCGCGCTGCCACTGGTGCTAGGCATGTGAACACCCTGGGCGCCGACTTCAATACGAAGGGGAGGGCCTTGAACTGGTAGTGCCGTCCTTGGACTACGAATCGCAGAAACCTTTGATGTTTTTTCAAGATGGGGATGTGAAAGTAGGCATCCTCCAAGTCCAGCGACGAGAGGAAGTCGCCTTCCTCCAGTTGTCCCAGCACGTGCTGGAGGGTAACCATCCAGAACTTCTGGGACCTGATGCACTTGTTTAGACGAAGGTCCAGGATGGGTCGCCAACCGCCAGTTTTTTTCCTTACGCGGAAGTACCGCGAGTATACTCCGGAGCCCCAGAGCCTCTTTGGAACGAGTTTGATGGCTCCCTTTAGCATCACTCGTACCTCCAGTAGTAGTTGCGGGAAGCGATTTTTCTTTCTGGTCATATGTGGAATACGGGGACACTTTCTTAGAAATTCCACTGTGTGCCCGCAGGCCAGAGCATCCAGCACCCAACGGTCGGTGGAGATGGATTCCCATACTCTGACGAAGTTCGCCAGCCGGCCTCCCACCGGGGTGCTCAGGTGGGGGCCCGACACTATGGCCGGTTCAATCCTGCTTGGCGGGGGCCTTGCCGCCATGGCCTCCTTGGCGACGAGATCCTCCTTGCTTGCCGCATCCCCTGTAGGTCTCCTGTGACGAGGAGCGAGCCGCCTGGTGGTATGTCGAGGAGCTGCCGCCAAATCCCTTGGAGGCACCCTGGTTGCATCCGGAACCCCGAAAGGGTGGCCGTCGTTGCTGTAGAACGCCTAAGGCACGAGCCGTCTCCGTGACGGCCTTGATGGCTTGCAGCGACTCGTCCACTGCCTTGCAGAACAGGTTGTTCCCGTCGAAGGGCATGTCCAGTACCCTGGTCTGCACATCCTGACGGAAGTCAGTTGCCCTGAGCCAAAAGGCAAACGCTGTTGCCCATCTGGCGGAAGCTAGTGTCGGCAATGTCCGTAGCCGCCGTTATGTCGTCTTGTCGTCTGGGAGGAAATCCAGCAGGGGAGTGATCTTAAACCATAGCTCCCTGTCGTAGCGGGCCACAATCGCTAGGGCATTGGCTGCTTTGATAGTCTCCGCCGATGAGATGACCCTTCCCATGGCGTCCAGTTTTTTCCCCCTCGCCGTCCGGCGGAGATGTCGAACTTGACGCCGCCGCCCCCGCCGCTTTCTTCTTGGCTGCCACGGAGACAACCAAATCTGGGTTAGGCTGTGCCCTAAGGCACATGGGAGCGGAATCCGGAACCCAGTATTTCTTCTTGTACCGCTCTCTCTTGGCAGGGGCCGTTGATGGATTCTTCAGGAGCAACAGCCCCTCGTCCCGGATGTCGTTGAGCAACGGGACCGAGAGGACAGTCTTCGTTTTGGCCTCCTGTCGTTGGTAGAGGAACCCTTCCTTCTCTTCCACGGGGCAGAGCTGGAAGAGCTCGGATGCCCTGGCGATCATGGCATGGAAGGAGCCAATTTCGTCGGGTGGGGAGGCCCGAGGAGGTGGTGATGGAAGGTCCATCCCATCGTCACCACTGTCGTCATCTGTCCCCGTCGTGGCTGTCTGTTCCCGTATCATCCCTCGGCTCAGGAGACAGGGAAGAAGGCTGGAAAGGAGGGGGTGGATAAATTCTCCTCCGCTTGTTTGGAGGGCTCTCCGACGGTCCAGGCTCGGCTGGGTCGTCCGTTGGTGGTAAGGGCAACCTTGTCCTTATCTCCATACACAAGGCCTGGATCGCCCTCAAGATCGCCCCCAAGTTGTCTTGTGGCCCAGGGACCGGCTGCGACGGGCACGACAGTTGGGGAGTGGAATCCTCCGTCTCCACGGGAACCTCATCTGCACCACCGTTGCTTTCTTCGTCCGCCTCGTCAGGATCCCTCCCGTGGGAACAGACTTTCTCGGACCTCTTGTCCCGGATCTTCACGACTTCAGCCAGCTCCTCTTCAGAGGCTGTATCCGTGTCCGTGATGGCCACCGGCCCCCCCTTCCCCTCTCTTCCCACCGGGGTTTTCACAGGGGTCTTATCGATGGGCTTAAAAGAGGATTCCCTCTGCAGTGGCAGGGAAACTAGGCCCCGAGGTCGCCTCCACTGGGGTAGCCTCCACAGGCTACACCAGGGCCGCCACGACTCCCTCGATAGAGGCCTTAGACGCTGAATCAAGGCCTTCACGACCTTGGAGGTGCTTGAGGCCTTCACCTTGTGGGGAGGGTCACCGCCTCGCTCCCCCTCGGCTGCCGTCGGGATCGACCGGGACATCTTCCGAAGCTTACCCGGGTTCTCCGCTTTCCTCTTCCCCGAGCCAGAGCGTTGGCTCGTGGTTGATGGCGTTGGTGAAATTGCGCACTGCCTGGCAGCCGAGGAGCCCGACCGTTCGGCGCTCCCGGTGCCCGCGGACTCGCAGTGCTTAGCCTTTTGTTGGGCCCCCGTCGCCGGAGCACCCTCAAAGGACTTAGAAGACCGCTCAGACTACTTTTTCTCACCCGCTGCTGGGCTCTTCCCCTCCTGCCAGTTGGTGAGGCGGGTACGATGATCCCTCATCGTCCGCTCGGACATATTCTTGCAAAACGCACAGGCCTCTTCCACGTGCGTTTTGTCTTCATGAAGGCAGTAGAGACATCGAGAATGTTCATCCTCCTTGAAGACATTCTGCAGTCCACATTCAGGGCAGCTCCTGAGGAGCTTGGATCCGGGAGTCACGTTTCCTTTTTCCTGGGCCATGTCCACGCAGGGTAGGCCTCAAAGATCTTCCGGAAGCCTCCAAGAAGTGAAACTCAATGAAATTTCCGCCCTTGAAAAATCCGAAACGGATCGGAAGTAGAAATGGTGGAGCTTGAGGCTCGACTGACCAAAAAATTAGATGAAATCTCTTTGAAAAATCGCTAAACGCAGTAAAAGCTCGAGAGCTACAGCACGAGGACTCCCAACACTTGAACGTGCGGTAAAAATCTGAAGAGATGGCTGCCAGAGGAGGGGCTTAGGTAGAGGGCAGCCATTGGCTGGGGGTAGTATGACCCAGAGACCAGTGATTGGTTACTAGTAGAAAGACAGTTCAGAAACTAAACTGAAAACGATTTTTTCTTTACGGAGGATTTCCAGCCTGACCATGGGGAATATTCATGAGCATGTGAATCCCTGCCAGACCCCATGCTGGAGAATGCAAGACTTTAAAATGCATCTAAAATCAGTGACACCAACTATTTTAGTATTTGTCCTAGAATTATAGGGGCTCAAGAGACCCAGAAATGTTTTTAAGAGTTACTGCGGGAGGGTTTGTGGTAGAAGTTTCCCATTTGATTAAAAAGGACAAAGTCAAACAGCACAGACGTGGTTATGGGGAAAAGAAAGTTAAGTCCCAATTATATTCCACATTTGCAGAGATTACAACCAACACCATGGAGCACCAGGAGACCCTCAAGAAGACTTCCAGTGCCAGGTTCTGGTCCTTGCAACTCCAGGAAGGGATGCAGCAAGCAGGGTTCAGGCCACTTTATGTCAATGGAAAAACACAGCTGAAGGATACCCACCAACCCAGGGCTAGAGTTAAATACTCATGGGTGGGGAAAACAAAACTACCTGGTAAGTAAAACTCTTCACATGTGGTTTACAGGAACCAATTACTCAGGGACTTGAACTCCAGACCAACAACTACCCAGACAGTAAAAAGAACAAACTGCCTTCACAAGAATGGGACTCACCACCCATAAGTAATAGGAATGGCAATGGTGGCTCGAGGAACGCACAGGAACCCACCGAAGATGATTCTGTAGGACATAGAAAGGCAGCTAGCAAGCAGAACACAGTCCCACAATTAAGACTGGAGGCCATACTGGATGGCCCAAACTAACATGAAAGATGGAGGTGTTGAGGTCCCAACACCAATATGGCAAACTAAGTTGCTAACAGGAAGATGGTGGTGAAACGGTCCAGAGAGTCCAAGCCCGGAAAACACAGTCCAGCACACAAGGAGGATGCAGACTAAGAAAGAGGGCTGAACAGGAAGGACACAGAAGCCAAAAATCAAAACCAGAGTTTAAGTAAAACAACAAGCCCAGCCACTATGGCCAAACTTCAGCTCAGCAATCATCAGCACCTTTGACACCTAAATCTTCCCAGGAGGTAAGTAAACCTGCAGCCATCTAAATAAACAGCAGTTTAGGGTATGATCAGGGCCACTCAGATGAGCCTAGACAAAAAGAAACCCCTTCAATCAAACACAAGGGATCCTATGAAAACTTGCGGGAGCCAGCCAATTAGGTTGGCCCAAAAACCACCAAAGTTTCTCTAACAGGATGTTTAATGGCCAGGCCAGTGGCTGCTCTATGGCAGCCAAAAGCACTATACAGGGTGCATAACTGGGCTCAGGGTGATCCGCTGGTGAACTCAATGGACATCTTAGGCCAGTGTTTGTACATTAAACGCCCACAAAAACAAAATGGCTGAGAGAGACTGAACTACATAAGCACCCCAAAGGCTAACAAAAAGGCACATTGGGCTACTACATCGGTAAATCTGCTTGCCCTCCCACCCCTTGTGAAGCCAAAACTAACATTAAAGCTGCCACCAACCTACTCCTTAAAACCAAAGTAGGTTTTTATTAACCTAAGGCCGAAACAGGGAGCTTACAAAGCCCCCCCCCCCCACCAGAGAAGCCATATGGGCTACTAAGGCATCAAACATTTTAAAAGCGTTAAAGTTGCAGGGCAACTTCAGAAGAGGTACATCTGACAACAAAAAGGTCAGAGATAATAGACAAACCAAAGTGAGAAAAAGCAAAACGCCCCTACTAAGGGCTCCCTAAATAAAATGACAAACTCAAAAAACTGAATTCTTTCCAAACAGCCACCATAGGAAAGAACGAGGGATGTACTCACGTAGCTTTCTCTTTGGAAATGTGAAATGGAACAGGCAGTGCTTAAAACTGCCCCCTGCCCCCCTTTGCGCTGGTGTATGTGTAACCAGAAAAGGAACTTTGTCGGACAAAGCGGACAAGATGCAATACAAATTCAAAAGGAGCTTCTATCAGAAAGGTAAGACTAAATGCGGTCTCATTACGACACGAGAAAAAGGGATGAGAGGAGGGGAAGCCGAGTTCATCAGACACTTAACTGAACTACAGGAATAACACAAATAGAAAAAAAGGCCCTTACTTCAAGGGTCCTCTTGAAAAGAGAAAATGTCGATATGCAGCCTTGGCCAAGGACAACCGAAATCCCAAAACACCTGTCAGAGCACGCCATCATTTCCAACATCCATCCCTTGTCTGAAAAATCCTAACTGGTTTACGTCAGCCTCTCAAAAACCAGGTACGAAAGTTCAAATGGCTCACATTATGAAAAAAACATTCCCAGCTTCCTTGAGAGGTTGTCTGCTTTAAATAATATTTTTCAAATGTGGACATATCAGATCTAGCAGCACTGGGCACCAGATCCATATGGCCATGTATGAGGCAATCATGGTTATAGCTGCCCTGCAATGTTTCAGTTTCCGCAGAACCACCAACATTAGCAGAAATGAGGCAAAAGCATAATTGAGACAGACCTATCACCAGACTACCATGGGATCTCCCCGGGAGAGTCCATCTGGGGAAGCTCCATAGAGCGTAAATGGCACTTTACATTGATACAGGGTGCAAATCGGTGCTCATAGGGAAACCCCCACATGGGGGAATACCTGTTACGGCACTTAAAGAAAAATCCCACTTGTGGCTGACCCCCATCAGCTGGCTGAACGCATCCGTACAACCATTCTTCCCCGTTGCTTGGTGGCAGCAATGAGGACAGCAAGCATGATCGCCCAAGACCAGATGAGCATGGCCACCACACAGCTTGTTTAGTGCATGATGGGAGAGTCGTCCGAAGGATCATGACCTACTTGTTACTGACCAATGTCAAGTAAGCCTTCACTATCAGTAGGATCATTTCCAACGTGACAGAAGTATCTGATAATGCCTCGTGTCCTTTTTTAGTTTTTTTTTCAGAAACACTCTGCTGTGGTGTTTCAGAAGACCAACTTATTGGGTCAATCTAGTGTTCATCAAGTTAGTACAAACTGTCTCGATTGCTAGTGTAACAGCAGTCATCGTTCACTTTTAGAAAGGGTTGAATCCGGTATCAAAGTAGAACAAAAGACTTAGCTGGGGTAATGTTCTTGCTGCTGGATGACTCTTCTCACAAATTTTGCATCTTCGGTATATCCTGGCCATGGGTAGCTAGCATCGGAAACCTTTTCCACAGCAGGGGCGGGGTGTGCTGCGGTTCCAGCTATACCAGACAGTCCACTCCTTGGCTAGAGAAGCGACAGCATCCAGACTATATAATGGTCATCTACCATGCCCCTATGACTTCAGTTCCATCCCCCCCCCAACCCCGGTGCTAAGCAGTTGAGGGAATAAGCAAAATCAAACCCACATAAAGATGCTCCTCCTGGGTTGTGACAAGCTCTCTGAATGTGGGCAAGGTTGGGAAGGAGATGGGGAATCTGCAAGAGGAAACATCCATCAGAAAGAGCATTAGCCACGGTAAATGTGTTCTTCTAATGACTAGGTGCTTATCACAAATTCCTCATCTTAGAAAGAACCCCATAGCAATTCTGCTCAAAACGGTGGCTGAAGAGCATGACAAAGTATCACTCAAAACAAAAGCTTTGAAGGACTACCCTACAAAACAAGCATCCTGTGAGGCCATATAATGCAGGCAGAAGTGATTCATAAAAAAGGTATGCAAGAAAGCCCATGCCACCGCTTGACAAATGTCCAGTTCTGGGACACCTCTTTGCATCGCAGAGGTTGATGCAACCCCTCTTGGTGGGTCAAACTCTGAGGCAACTTCCTTGTTGACCAGCTTATAGCCCTCAGAAATACAGAGTAATACCCACCTCAAAATAGTCTGTAGATGCGGCAGAGGCCTGCCTAGTTCCTGCTAAGGCAATCCTGCTTGGTCATCCTTTACTAGAGACTCTGGATCTGGCCACATAGGCATTCAAGCTCCTTTTGGGTTTGAGTTTGTGACTTTTCTCTTCCTTGGATGGATGAGGAGGTGGATAGAACCCATTTATTTTTGTATCTGGATGAAATTCTGATATCACTTTAGGCAGGGAAAATGGTCTTACATGCATGGTAACAGTTTGTTTGAAAAAGGACAAATTATAATGATTTATGGCATTTATAACGTGCCTATCCACAAGTGTTTCAATGCGCGACGAGGCAAGGGAGGGGGGGCTAAGAGGGAAGACAGACAACGATCCTACAAGGCCAGGTGTCATTCAGATCACGCAAGTGGATGGGAAGGAGAGGAAAGTGCAGTACATGGGATAAAAGAATAAAATAACAAAAAGTAAAGGTACGGCCAGCAGGTGGCAAGGGTAAGTGCAGACAACGGGTGTCAAGTGCTGTAGTGGGACTCTAGGGATACAGAAAACAGTCCAAGTGCGGGGGCTGCCAGGAAGGCAGTGCGACTGGCGGGGGAGGATGACCTGGGCCCGAGATCAGAAGGTGGCCAGTGCAATTTGTTTCAGCCAGGAAGCCAGCAGGGGAGAGGAAGAGAAAAAGCAGAAGCAAAGAGACTAGCTGTTTCACAGAGAGCCTTCAGCTCATTCTCCGGGCTAATGTTTTTGGCACTAGCAAAACTATTTTAGCATAAAGGACAATGTAGAGGCTAAAGAGGAAGACCATAAGAAAAGTGAGCACCAAATTTAAATCTCAGGTCTGGTCTACAAATTGTTTTGGTGGGAATATGTTGACAAACGCCCTGAGAAACTGGATCATAGTAGAGATCCAAAAAAAAAAAAAAACGACCATTGCTCAGCCGCCTTTTGAAAACCAAAATCACTATCAGTTAACCTTTAAGGGACAGTTCAGTCAGACAGTGTATTGGCCCAATCGATCGGGCATCTCGTTTAGAGCATACATCGATCGCTTTATATAAAAAATTATTTAAAAAAATGCACCTTACCAGAGTTTCTCACTTTAACACATGCCAAAACAATGGGTTGGGTACCGCCATCTTGTGCTAATCTTATCCGTTGATCCATCTCCTTAAGTTCAGGTGCCCTCATGGCACTGATTCAGATCACCCGCCCCCAATCCCGTAATATCTCATCAGGAACAGGCCATCTGCTCTGCACCCTCTTAAGTAATGCTGCATGTGATATATACTGTCCTGCATGTATTCTTGTTTCAGAGGCGAGTGTGTTGAAATCCATCGATTTACCTTCTTGCAATACGTAGCCCACCATCCCCACACCCATTGGTTCCCAATATTTCTGTATCTTCAATCTGAGTTGTGAATCTTCAAATTTTAGCGGCACTAATGGTACTTGGGAGGAACACGGCAAATCTATATCCACAAAGCAGCCTGCTCTACGCCATATCTCTTTGCTCAGTTTCAAAAGTAGCGGGGGTGGGGGGGAGGGATAAAGGGTGTATGACTTAACGTCCCATATTATTTACTTAAAAAAGAATGGGGTACACTGTGGTTGTAATAACAAGGTGTCTTGGGACTGCGCATCCGACAACTAATTAACCACGAATTGTAATTGACACGCCATAAAGTAAGCTTCAAAATGCGGGGTGCCTATACTTCTTTGGGCATACGTTTTTTTGCAATTTAGCGAGGGCATCTCGAGTTATGCCATAGGAAACTACGACATATTGTGTCTAACCTCTTGAAGAAGATTCTGGGTATACTCAATGGCATATAAGTAAAGAAGTGGAGGAGCCTTGGCAGCACTACCATCTTTAACAGCGCCACTCTCCCCATCAACGAAAGCGGAAACTTTGCCCAAAGAAACATGGATTTCACTCTTCTGTCCACCGCTTTTGTGGTGTTTTGCAAGTGCTCCGTTTTAGGGTCGTGATAAGTATTTACCCACCAAGTATCTGAATGTGGTTAACTCCCATTTAATCGGCAGTATGGGCAACTTCTCTAGGGTTCTCCCCTTGTACCCTACTAAGGGGAACAAGCATGACTTCTGAGCATTAATCGGGATACCTGTTAGGGCTGCGTAAACAGAGGTCAAGTCCTAAAAATTAAAGTGGGGGGACTCATCAACAAATGCAATGGAATGTGACGTCGCCAGAAATTAGCATATCAAAGTGAAACATGCACATTTCATTAAATTGGCTTTGCATAACCAGCCAAATTGGACAGGACGAATGGCATTTGCCTTTCATAAAATCAACACCCACACACAACCAAGTGAGGATATTTTCTTCCAATAGTGTTTTTGAACACGTTAAAAGGTGTGCATGTTTGAAACTCCAAGAACCAATACAAATGTTTTTCCTGGCACTTGGCACTACCGAAATGGGATATGTTACCTTTAGTTGTTTGTAATTTGTCATCACTGGTGCAGTGGTGAAGTGTCCGGCCTACAAATCTGACTGTGGTTCGATACCCGTGATTGGCATTAATGCATAAATTCAGAGAGGACATTAATTGCTTCTCATTTTAGCTGGGTTGACCGAGTCCAAACTCTGAAAAAAGTGAGTGGACTCCGTCCTCCTGCGTGTACCCTCGACTTGAGCCCTGTGCGTAACATTCCAGCGTAGTGGTATTCTTTCCGCAGATGTATTGTAAGCGGCTCCAATGCTAGTATAAATAGCATAAGAGACCATGGACAACCTTGCCTGGTACCTTTACTTAGCTGCCATTGATCTGAAATTAACCTGCCGGTCTTTAGTACCAATCTGACTACTGCAGAGTAGCAGCGCCCACTTTATGCATATTGGTCCCATACCGAAGACCCTCAACGCTGCTAGCAGCCATGGCCACCTGACCGAATGCTTCAACTGCATCTAGTGAAGCCACCGCGTACTGATATGTTCTATTCGGAGTAGAAACTATGATATGTTGCAACCCCCTGATATTGCACTTAATATTTCTATTTGGGACATATCCGAACTGGTCTCGGTGGATAAGTTTAGCTATTTCCGGATTGAGGTTATTGGCCAATAGGGCTGTAAGTATCTTCCCGTCCTGATTAAGCAACAATAGGGGCCTGTAAGAACCGCAGTCGTCATCCAGTTTGTTAGGCTTCAGCAATGGGACTATTATGGATTCCCTTAGCCTTGATGGCAATATGCCCTTCTCTAGCACTTTTAGCATTTCCAACAATGGGGGTACTACATACTCAATGAACGCTTTGTAGAATTCACTGGGTAGTCCGTCTGCTTCCGGAGCTTTGCCAGTCAACAACCCCTGTATGGTGGATTCCAATTCCTCAGCCGTTATAGGTGTTTCCAACCTGCACACTGCCTCTAGTTTGAGGAGCCCCATCTGCTCGTTAATCTGATTGTTGCGCTGTCGACGTGTCTGCATATAGCTCCTTATAGTACTCACAAAAACATTTATTTATACCTTCCTGAGTCATGTAAGCATTTCCATTACTCCCTTTAACCTCCCCTATCAATTCCCTCTGAAACTCACTTTTATAAAGCCAGGCCAACAGACGTCCTGGCTTATCTGCTTCTGCATGTTGCTTTTCTATGTATTTACTATAATTCAAATTGCCTAGTCTGACCCAGTGCTCCAAACATTCCTGCTGCGGTTGGGCTTCTTCTAGGGCCTGCTCTCCGACTATCTTCCATTCTGCCCAAGGCCTCCAGTTTGGCCTCTGTTATGGGCAAATCCCTCTATTGTGGCTTGCGTTCCCTTGGCTGTAGCCATCGCTGTCCCTCTAGTCATAACTTTGAATGCTTCCCACAATGCGCCCGCCTACCTTACACTTCCTGTATTATTTCTGAAATCATCTTTGACCCCCGACCCCCTTCCCTTAAGCGTTCCCTAAATATCACGTCTTTGAGCGATTCACTAATCAATTTTTAAGTCGGGATGCGCGTGCGCGCCCTTTGCAGGGGGTGTGGGTGGAGGGGAACGGGCTATGGTACTGCCATGTGACCAATAGGGGGGGCATGACCTGACAAATACTCATGCTTTATATTCTGCTGTTGTGAACGCCCCCAGTGTCTCCTCCCCAGTAAAGAAATAATCCAATCGGGTGTAAAAGTCTTTTGGGGCAGCGTAGTATGAATATTCACGAGCTTGCGCGTGTAACAAATGCTTGCAGTATTGCATTTAAAACTTTGGCCGCCGGGGCAGGATGCACCAACTTATCAGATCTATCCAATTTGGGGTTTAGAGTGCAATTAAAGGCACCACCCCATATCAGTGTGCCATCCCTATACCTGGCCAATTGAGGGTACAGCAAGCGAAAGTAGTCCGCCGTTCCATGGTTCGGTGCATATGTGTTGACAATACAAAGCTCCCTCCTTTCTACCATACCTTGTACTATAACCAACCTGCCCTATGCGTCTTTATAGGTCTTCAAAACTTTGAACGGGACCGACAGCGCAACCCATATCAGGACTTCTCCGGCAAATGCCGAGTTTGATGAACCCATGGTCCACCCCTTCCATTTTCTAGCCAATGTTTGTCCGTCCACAGTTAATGCGTTTCTTGGAGGAGTGCTACATCTATTTTCTGGCGCCCTAAGAATTGCATAACCCCATGTAGATTAATAAAGCTATTGAGCCCTCTAACATTCCACATAATTATTTTAAAGGTCCCCCAAGCCAGGTTAAAGCTCTAACTTGTCTTGACAGTCCGGTGTGCATAGTATACATTATGAGTGTGGTATAATAGGCTAAATTCGCTTGAGCAACCCCAACTCACTCCATCCATCCATCCATCCATCCATCCATCCATCCATCCATCACTCCCTCCCTCCCTCCCTCCCATTTGCACCCCCCTCCCAACAGTTGGCCAGATCAATACCTCGTGCTCAGGCATTCCTGCTTCTGACTCCTGCCTTGGTGTATAGTCCGCTAGTACAGCAGGTGGATACTTCAAAAAACGGTATCCGTGGACCAATCCACACATGGACGTAGGACGTCCCCTTACAGTGTGCCCTTGAATGGGTCCCACTGTAAGCTTGTGTGTTACACACAATAATGATGCCGGAGTGTCAGTAAAAGGATGCCTCGCATTGTCAGACATCAGCGGGTCGCATCTCATCCGCTCTTGCTTACATTCCTCTGTCAGTATCTTCTCTGGTGAGCGGTTTTTCCGCTTCGATCAGTATATTTTCAGTCTCCATCCATTTCTGCACCTCTTCGGGATCTTCAAAGAAGACACTTCTGCCTTTATGTATTATTTTGAACTTTGCCGGTTACAGTAGACTAAGTTTCCCTCTTGTAGTCTCCTCTTGACCGTCGTGAAGTTCATCCTTTGGCGTTGCACCTGCAGAGTGTAATCCAGATATGCCGTAATAGCCGCCAATGCCTTTCTTATCATGCCACCCTTCCGGAAGTATTCCCGGATTTTCTCAGTCGTTGCTATTCAGAATAAGGGCCATTATTGGTCGCGGTGGGGCTCCTGGTGGCGGTCTTCTTGTCAGAGATCTATGGGTCCATTCCTCTGTGAGCCCTTGAGTGAGGTTACCTGGGTCAATTTCCTGAAGCAGCAAGTTTTCAATAAAATTGGTGGGCTTAGTGCCTTCTTTGCCCTCCGGCAGTCCTATTATGCATACATTGTTACGTCTGGTTTGCCCTTCTGCATCCTCCACTCTTCCTTCCAGGTTCTGCACTTGCTGTTGTAGGATTTTGACTTCCCTGGAGGTATCTTTAAGACTGGTGGAGTGCATCTCAACTTCCTTCTCAAGCACCCCTGTGCGTTCTGCCAGTGCCCAAACATTTTGCCGTAGGAGGTTTACATCCAGGCTGTCATCCATTTTGGACTCCAGTGCAATTTTCAATGCTGCAATGGCCTCCAGTACCTGTTGGTCTCCCTTTGTGTTTGTTAGTTCTTCCTGTGGGGACGAGGCACTTGAGCCGTTGTTCTCTGCTGGATTTGTAGACTTGGTAAAGGTGTCCAGTGTGGGTTGCCGTGATTTACCTTTGAGTCTTGGATGCCATTACTGTTTTCTCTGTTGTGGTCCTGGTCACTGTGGGACCACCTTATATTTGCCGACCTTCCACTGATCGGCAACTGGTTTGGTGAGGGTTTTGCGCTGTACGTCCAAGGACGAATATTAGCTTGAGGTCTCTTTTGCTGGCTCCCCCCGCCTGACCCCCAACGGGTGGCTCAGTTATACCTACTGGGGTCGTATCGTCTAGGCAGCCCTCTCGCTGGCGGGTGCTCTTGCTACCGATGTGTCCCAGTTGTTGCTTGTTCTGATTATACTAAAGGCAAGGCAGCCCCCAGTGTCTGGACACCACATGCTAGTGACTCCTTCCACACGTGTGCGTTTTTGCCGTTGACCTGGTAATGTACGGGCACCACAATCACCTATGCACAACCTCCCAGTAATGCTTCCTGAGCAGGCAGGGAGACCAGCTGTGCTCACTCTACTTCTGGTGCTTGGGCTAGATTGTGCCAGGCGGCTTCAGCTGGAGCCCCTTGTCATTGTATTTGTCCAACGACTGCGGGGAGCGTTGCGTGACTGCTTGTTCCCGTGCAGCACTCCTATTGAGCTACTTGTATATAATTGCAGATGTCTCAGCCTTCCATGCGCATTGGTGGCCGGAGGCCAATTGGCAAACTTGTCTGTTCGTAATGGCCAGGTGTTACATGCTAGCCTTTAATCACCTGGTTTATGCTCATCTTTGTGTGCAGGTTGCTTGGTGAGGCCAAGCAACCTGCACACAAACTTTTTAAAATCCTTTTTGATGTGGTCTAAATTTGAATACTAACGTCCATTTTCTATTGCACAATGGAATGAATATATACATTGATTAAAGGGCCATGATGCTACATCGACCACTATCCCAGTCAACAGCAACCTCACTCACCAATTTATTTTGAATATTCCTTCAGATGTTACCATACAAAATATGTATTTGTTCAAGTTCAACAAGAGATTGATTATTTTTATGTATAATATTAGCCTTTGATATAAACCGGCTTGTGTGCTTTGTCAATATTAACCATCTTTTACATGTAATTGTTTTGGGATTTTCCATCTTTATTACAATTACTGTTATATAGGCGGAGCCTGGAACTTCAACAACGTAGTATTCTACTGCAACCGTCTGGAGGATGAGTTATGAGAAGTGATCATTTATTGATTTATACTAATAGTTGTTGATTAATATATTTTTACATTTTTTACTTATTTTTTTGATAATTTGCTATACTATCAGCAAATTGCAAAGCATTGGAACAACTTTGATGTATTTATCGCAGAAATGCATGCAATAATAAAAGTAAACCTACAGAAAAATTGACTGTCACTGAACAGACCTTTTAACTATATAAAAGGGTGCATATCTTGTTTATAAACTTGAGCTGCTTAGCGAAAAAAAACAAGTTACTTCTTACCTTGTAACGTTCTTTCGATGGGATGTTCCTACGACATATTCCTTATCTTAGATATCTCTTTCCAGCTTTGCTGGCCTTATAAAATTTTTCTCTCTAGAGGGCGCTGCGCGTCGACGACGGCCGAGTCGATGTCCCTCGACAGCCGCCGTATCGACGTCGACGTCATCCTGTCTATAAAGGCTGTGCGCATCGTCCGTTGCTCAGTTCCGTTTTGTAGCCCACAATAATTCTTTCTGGACTAGACTAATCACCCTGAAGGAGCGTAAGCTGCAACAAGCGAAGTAGTACTGCGGGGATGGATGGGAGGGTCGATCAGGAATACGTCGGAGGAACATCCCATCGAAAGAACGTTACAAGGTAAGAAGTAACTTGTTCTTCGAAGGGATTGTGTCCTCCGACGTATTCCTTATCTTAGATAGGCTCCCATAGCAGTATTCTGTTGGAGGTGGGAGCACTGACTTCATGCTCCTTCTAATTGATGAATAGAGTACAATACTGCCCTTCCAAACCTAGTTTCCTGACTGGAGGAGGAATCCAAGTTGTAAAACCGTGTACAGGTATGGACGGACGACCATGTGGCAGCCGCACATATGTCTCGAACCGGCACTCCTCTTTTGAGGGCCGATGAAGCTGCGATACCTCTGGTCGAATGAGCCCTAAGATTTTGAGGGGGCTCTTTTCCTGCCAGTTTATAACATTCCAAAATGGCTAAAATAATCCATCTGGAAATGGTCTGCTTAGTTATCGGTAGCCCGAGCTTGTGACCTGCGTAGCCTACAAACAGCTGGTCTGCTTGTCTTATCCTAGCCAGTCTACTAATGTAAAAACGTAAAGCCCTTCTTGGGTCCAGCCTGTGTAACCTCTCTTCCTCTTTCCCCGGATGGGGAGGAGGATAGAAAGATGGAAGGGTAATCTTCTGTGTCATATGAAATTCAAAAACCACCTTTGGGAGGAAATTAGGCTTCACTTGCAGAACAACTTTGTCTTTGTGAAAGATTGTATGAGGGGGTTTACAAGAAAGAGCTTGTAACTCGCTCACCCTTGTAAGTGCTACTAATAAAACAGTCTTAAGGGTAAGAAACCTTAACGAACAAGAGTGGAGTGGTTCGAAAGGTGTGCCCATCAGGAAAGTTAGGACTAAATTTAAATCCCATAGGGGAACCTGGAATGGTCTTGGGGATAAACGTTAATTAACCCCTTTAGAAACTGTATTACCAAGGGTAACTTGAAATAGGATGGTTCTTCTGCAGTGCGCTTAAAGATGGTTAGCGCTGCGAGATAACCCTTGATGGTGCCAACTTGAAGGCCTGAATTCGCTAAATAAAGGAGGAAGGACAAAACCATTGGTGTACCACATGAAAAGGGATCGGGATTCTTTTCCCTACACCAGCTGCAAAATCTGTTCCAACTGCAGCGGTATAAAGATTTTGTTGCTGGCCTTCTTGCCGAAAGCAACACCTCCATAACGTCATCAGGGAGGTCCCAATCCTTGTACCTCAGCCTTTCAGAAGCCAAGCGTGAAGGTTGAGGGTTTTGATGTCTGGATGGAGAACCTGACCTCCCTTCTGTGAGAGCAGATTCTCTCTGAGTGGAAGTCGAATTGGAGGGCAGATGGACAAGTCTAGAAGGTCCGGATACCACGTTCTCCTGGCCCAATCCGGGGCAATTAGGATCATGGTTTTCCGGAATCTGCTCAACCTCCTGATCATTTGAGGAATGACACGGACTGGTGGAAACGCGTACAGGAGTGGAAACTCCCAGTCCACTATGAACGCGTCTCCCAGAGCTCCTCTCGGGGGAAATTCCCTTGAACAGAACAGATCGCACTTCCTGTTGACACTGGTGGCAAACAGATCCACCTGAGGGGTTCCCCAAAGGGCGAAGATCTCTTGAAGGACTTCCTGAGCTAGTTCCCACTCGTGGGAGACTGTGCTCTGCCTGCTCAGAGCGTCCGCTGTCAAGTTCTTCTCTCCGGCTAGGTGAACTGCCGATAGAGAGATTCCTTCTTGGATTGCCCAAAACCAGAGCTGCAACGCCTCTCTGCACAGTGGTAGTGATCCTACGCCTCCTCTTTTGTTGAGGTAATGCATGGCCACTGTGTTGTCCGTCATTATCAGGACATTCTTTCCTTGTACAGATGGCAGAAAAGCATTCAGCGCAAGTCTGATGGCCCTCAGCTCTAACAGGTTGATATGTAGTCTGGACTCCGATGGAGACCAATGACCGCTGATCGTCAAGTCTTTGGTGTGGGCTCCTCACCCCGTAAGTGAGGCATCCGTGACTACCGTTATCTCCGGCCAAGGTTGCCAAAACTGCTCTCCTTTCAGAATGTTCTCCTGACAGGCCCACCACTGAAGGTCTCGAGCCACCTTGTCCGGAACCTGAAGAAGATCTGTCATTCTCCCTGAGAATTGTGACCACTAAGTTCTCAGTGCCCACTGGAGAGATCTCATTCTCAGGCGAGCCTCTGGCACTAGGAAAATGCAGGATGCCATGAGGCCTAGCAACCTCAAAAAGTCGAAGGCTGGGAGACGTTGGGCATTTTGAAACTTGGTGACCATCTGTAGAATATCTGGAGCCCTCACCTCTGGTGGCAAGGCTTTTCCCAGGGAAGTGTCCAGGATCGCTCTGATGAACTGGAGTCTCTGCGATGGTATAATTTGTGACTTCTTTAAATTGAGGGAGAAGCCTAGTCTGTGAAGGGAGTGGCAAACATAAATCTAGCTGGATCTGAGCTTGCTCCGAAGATACAGCTCTGATCAACCAATCGTCCAGGTAGGGGTAGACGTGCATCCCTTCCCTCCTTAGACTTGCAGCCACTACCGTCATTAACTTGGTGAAGACCCTCGGGGCGGAGGTCAGCCCAAATGGCAGAACTCGAAATTGATTGAGAGTTGCCAATTGCGAACCTCAGGTATTTCCTGTGTTTGAGATGGATTGGCACCTGGAAATAAGCGTCCTGAAGGTCCAGAGATACCAACCAGTCCTGGAAATGAAGGGCCTGAAGGATCTGAGAGAGAGTTACCATCTTGAATTTGTCTTTCCTGAAGAATTTGTTCAATTCCTGCAAGTTCAAGATGGGTCTCAGTCCTCTGTCTATCTTTGGTATGAGAAAGTAAGGGGACTACCAGCCCTTGTTCCTCTCTGCTACAGGTACCGGTTCTATGGCACCTTTCTCTAGCAGGTCTAAAATTTCCTGCAAGAGGAGCGGATCTGGAGCTTTTTGAGAGCTGATCCCCGGTGGATGACTCTGAGGTATGCATAGGAGAGGCAGGCAGTAACCTTGTGCAACTGTCTCCAATGCCCAAGCATCTGACGTGATAGCCTGCCATTCCGCCAGATGTTGAGTTAACCTGCCTCCTTCAGGTGTCTTGTGGGGGAAGTCCTCAGAGTGGTTTAGGGGCGGCTGATGCAGATGCCGATGGTAAAGAGGCACCTGCCGTTGCTTTTGAATATCTACCCCGTCCACCTCGGGTAGTTCTTCTTTGTCCCCTTTGAGCGGGTCGTCCTCTACCTCTTCCGAATGCGGAGTAGAAGCGAAAAGACTTGCCTCTCGCAGAGGTTCCTGTGGGACGAAAAGGTGTCTGACGGATTGCAGCGCCTAGGGATTTTGCTGGTGCCTTTGATGTTTGCAGTTTTTCTAAACTGTCATCCGCCTTTTTCCCCAAACAAAGAGCCATCAAATGGCATGTTCAAGAGCCTGGCTTGCACATCTGGGGCAAAACCAGACTTTCTCAACCAAGCAAATCTCCTGGTTGTTGTACTTGCCGCCATTGCTCTGCTGATACTGTCAGCCGAGTCAATGCCCGTCTGGAGGGATTCGCACATAGCGTCTTTACCGTCCCTTATGGTATTTAGGAACGCCTCCCTTTCTTCTCCCTCCGGGATGCAGTCAGCCGCTGTAGAAGCACACTCCCAAAGTGTATGGCTAAATCTAGCAAGGGTACAAGTAGCATTAATAGATTTGAACGCCATGCTACATGCCGAAGAGACTTTCTTAGCCATAGCATCGTATTTCTTATCGTCCCTGTCCTGTGGGACGGTAGGGTAAGCAGTCTTGATGTCAGTAGAAGATGTTGCCTGTACCACCAGACTTTCTGGGGATGGGTGTTTGGACAAAAACTCCGGGTCTGCAGAAGATACCCTGTATTTAGCAGACAGTTTTTTATTTACTGCCGGGACGACATCTGGGGTTTCCCAGTTCGTCATTTTTCTTTGAAGAGCTTTATGAAAAGGTACTACAGGATCCTCCTGTGGACCTTTATCAAGAATATCCGTGAGGTCATCCTCTTGGAAAGCCGGTGAAGGGGTTGACCACCCCATAAATTCTGTAATCCTGGCCATTAAGGCTCTATAAGTGCTTTCAGCATGCTCCCCCGGGTCTGGCCTAGCGAACTCCACCTCTGGGGAAGTGGCTAAACCACTTTCCTCATTTAAGGAATCATGGAGTTCCTTTAATCTGCGTTCCTCTGAGGATAACTCCTCTTGAACTGGGGTTGCAGATCCCTGCAACTCAAATGGCTCTTCTTGATCAGACAGTTCTCCCTCTTCCATAATTGAAGACATTGTTCTCAATTGGTCTGAGCTCACAAAGGGTGTGAAACCCATCTCCAAGGCAGAGGGTGCCAAACTTGTCGTAATCGGCCTCGAAAACGACGTCGTCAACGCCGAAGGCTTCGAAAGTGGCGTCGAAAACAAAGGTGGAGGCCTCGAGGTCTTCGATAGAATCGGAATTCTGCTCGAGGATATCGACGACATCAAAGACCTGGGAATAGCCACTGGGTGCGCCGCAACCGTGACTTTCCTTGGCGTTGAGGATGGCGTCGAGTCGACAGACCCGTGTGTCGAAGGTTCCTTCGACAACGGCGTCGAAGACACCGACTTCGGCGTCGACGGAACCTTCGAAGAAGGATGCAAGGTCTTTGCTTTACTCATGGGTTCGTGACGCGCTCGAGAAGCTTCCTTCGCCGGGTGCTGCGACTCGCAGCGTTTTGGACCTTTGGGTCTTTCGACCAGAGCATCGCTCTCGGCAGTCTTCGAGGGGGTCGAGGCCGCTTTCTCGAAGACGCTCATCATATTTTTTCGGAATTCCTCCCATTCAGCCCGGGAACTATGCTTCGTGGGGCAAGGGATTCTCTTAGGTGAAACGGAGGAAGAGGACGACGAAGAAGGGGATCTTCGGCGTCTCCTTTTCGAGTGCTTCGATCTCAAAGAGTGATGGGACCCGCTTCGAGCCCTGGAGCGTGAATGGTGACGGGAAGACGAATGTCTCGACTTTGTCGAGGAAGAAGAAGCTTTAGAAGTCTTACTTTTTCCAGCTTCCCCCTACGCTCCTTCAGGGCTTTAGCTGTCATGGACATACAATCCTCACACTCCGAACAATGGTGTTCAGCTCCCAAACACCACAGACAGACCCTCTGAGGGTCGGTTAGCGACATCTTTTTTCCACAGTCTCGGCATTTTTTAAAGCCGGACCGAGGGGTCGTCGGTTCAGACGAGGAAGCCATCGAGTATGGATCGAATATCTCGAGGAAAATGGAATATATCTACGAAACTGAGCAATGATATTCCGAGGCACTGAGTAAGCGCGTAAAAACGGAACTGAGCAACGGACGCTGCGCGTGGCCTTAATAGGCAGGATGACGTCGATACGGCAGCTGTCGAGGGACATCGTCTCGGCGGACGTCGACGCGCAGCGCCCTCAGAGAGAAAAAATGTCCGAGGCCAGCAAAGCTGGAAAGCGATATCTAAGATAAGGAATACGTCGGAGGACACAATCCCTTCGAATGTAATAGTTGAAACAAAACAACATGACAATGCATTAAAGGGGCCACAATTGAATCAATATGTTTTGTAGGATGATCTCAAACCAACTCCCCGCGACATTTCCGAAGGTGATCAGGTACAGTTTTCAAATAGGTATTCAAAATGTTACATGTACACAGTGTTTGACTTTATGTCAATACTAATTTTAAAATGTTAATCTTTTTACATAGTTTAACTTATATTGTAAGGTTGACAATAAATCTTTATCAAGATGTACTTTGTGAAAGCAAAGATGAACATTAAATTGTTTAACAATGTAATCAATGTTCTTTGAATTTATGTAGAAGGAATGTACTATTGAAGCGGTCGAAATTGAAGAGACGTCATGGACAAGAGGTATACATAAGATATTGAAAAATATCAGTTACCCATTTTAACTGTTGTAATATTTAATATGTTCTAATGGTTTCCATATTGACATTTTGTTATATATATAGATTATCCTTTAAGGGGAAGAGCAAATCACCATTTATACAATTTCATAATGCTGTTTTTCAGCTTGGTCTGGTGGTCAGCAAATCCAATTTAACAGTTAAGAAAAATTCAGAAAAAACGGTACATAGTTTTAAAAAGAAAATAAGTTTGCATTGATTTTACGTTTTCATCTTGTAATTCATATATTCTGTACGTGTGCTATAAATTAAGCATTTATTTTCTTTTCGATTAGAGGCCTAGGAAGCAGAGTATAAAGACTGACAACTACACAGACTAATGATGTTGCTTGCCAAACCGTTGTCACTTGGGAGCAGCTACATTTTGATGCTCAGTATGGTCCGCTCAGTATGGTCCTTGCAAGATTCAGTGCCATGATGAAATGTCCAGTGGCCATAATTTGAATTTAATGTCAGCAGTGACCAATGGAAGGTAACCCTGGATCATTGTTACAACACACAACGTGACCCAGAAGAAACAGACAATACAGATGTTTCAGAACCGCTCACAATCCACACCCTCTAAACAATATTTAGGAAACAGACAATGTTCCTTTTCCCCAATACATGTTGAAAAATCGGAAATATAACACAAAAATAACCAAAGCATCTTCACTACTAATTGACGATTGTGCTTGTGATGTGATATTCACTCTTCCTAGTGTTGAGGACTTATCCACCACCATTGAATTGCAAACCAGTATAGTTCTGGACGAATGGCTATTAAAGGAACCAAAATACATTCCATCCGATTGCTGCCTGACAGATTATGAAAATGATTAAATGTGATCATGAAGTGCATAGGAGGATTGTTGGGGAGCCATTGGTGAAGTTTGTGTAAACAAAGCCACCAACCTGAAGATCAAGGGTAGCTGTTTACAGCACTATAACTCACTTTCATGGTCTGTTCAGCATATACTTGGAAAAGTGCCTGATGGAAATGTGCTTTGTTGTTTAGCTGATCAATGTGAAGTACAATTTCAAGTTTCTCTAACTTTGTGGGACTCTAGTTCCTTTTAAAAACCCAGTACTACAAATATCAGAAGGATTTTGTGTTCCCCGCTATTAGCCATGGACATTCAAACAGATGCCAATGGATAATGCTCTTGCTGGTGAAAGGCACTGGCTTGCTGGTGATGGACAGTAACAGTCCAGGCTTTTCTGCTAAATACTGTACTTACCACTTCCAAGACAAAAATAGTGAGTTCAGTTGTTGTGCAAGTATCTGAATGTACATCTTCTGTTGGTAAGGAAAAAAATGGTTTCATTAAATCCATTCAACTTCTGCAATCCAGAGGAATGCAAATAGACCAGATAGTCAATGACGGGCATGTTTAAATAGTCAAAGCCATGCGAGATCAGTTCCCTGACAAAGCATCAATTTCGAAAAAAATGACAGCTGCTGGAAATAAAAGGACTACAGAAAACACTTTAAATTGGTCACAGTCCAGCAGCAACCATCTTTGGTGGAGCTCAAAAACGTGGTGATCTGTAGATATTCTGCTTGAAAAATGGCATTCATTGTTCGAACATACACTCTTGGAAAGAAAAAAAAAAACATTTCCACTAATGTGTACTGGAGCATAAGAAAAGATGGTTGGTTCCAGATTCCCCTCCTCACACAGCACTTAAGATTGTGTACGACTAAACGCTTTAAAGTGACATGAAGGGACTCTGAGATCTGCCACACTGGAGATTTGGAGGTGTTCCATATTATGTGCTTCAAGTATAGGCCTAAAAAGGTTGCATTTTGGAATGATGTTATGGAAAAAACTGCAGGAATGTTCAGGATGCCTTGTTACAAGGAGTTTACCAAAATAAGCAAACAGTGGGGTTCAAAGACAATCTTCCAGCAGATCAATTTTGAATGTGTAAGATTCGACGCAGAATTTGCTGGCCGTGCATATTCTGCATGAACGATCCACATTTTATTTCCAGGGCCAAGTCTATGCCACAGAACATTGCAAAAGAGGTTTGCCCTCCCAAACTTGAACTTGTTAAAAGGTTGACTTAAAGGTTCAACTGATGTGTGGCTCTCTTCACAAAGTTTTACAAACCAGTTTCAGGCTTCCGCACAGCGTTTGAAATTCTTGTCATTATACAATAAATGGAATAGTATGTCACTTGAGATGCAGTTGTTAAATTTGTTTTTAATTAATTACTGTTTGTGAAATAATGAGACTACATAGGCCGTAACATTTCTATTTTTCTTTGATTTGTGTACTTATTACCATCAAATGGGATACATTACTCATCGCAATCGTATTTCTGGTGGTTGGATTTGCTTAGATTAACATGCTGTGCATAGTGAGACATCTAGTGGTAGTGAGTATTCCAAGATTTGTTTTTCAAAACTCGAAAAACAAACAGGGCGTGTTAGTAATACTACCCCTAGTGTGACGTTTACTGTACCAATGGTCCTTTATGCGTCGAGGTCCCTCAGATTTTTCGTTTCTGACATTAGTTTGCATGAAGTGTAGCCAGAGTACAGATGTGATAAAGCAGAAACAGTGTCAAATCTATGCGCATTCTACTCCAGAAGGCGAGGAAGGGTGGGCGCATGTGAATCCAAGCATAGACAAGCACCAGCAATACGATTATGGTGAGTAATGTATCCCTTCTGGAGCTTTTGGATCTGCCTAGATCACATTCTCTGCATAGATAAGCAAGCAGCATCTGGAGAAGGAGGTGGAAAATTAGAAGGTACAGTGGCAAAGATGTTTTAGGAACGCTTTTCCCACCTGTGAATCTGCTCTAGTGTGTGTATCAATGCAATAATGCTGTGCAAACGTATGGATGGAACTCCATGTACCGTTTTGCAAATGGAGTCTAGAGGGACGGTTGCAATGAAAGCTAATGTAGCTCCTGTACCCCTGGGTAGAATGAGCCCTGGGGGTGAAAGGTAAGACTTTCTTGGAAAGCACTGGACTATCCATCTGGAGATGGTGTTATTTGATACATGATCGCCATCCTTCACAGGTGCTACGAAAACAAAGAAGTCTGTTTTCGTTAGAATTTTAGTTTTGTTCACATAGTACAAGACCGCACTGTGTACATCACGTGTATAGAGGCTTTCTGCCGGGTTAAATGGATTTTGAAAGAAGGTAGGTAGTTCTATGAATTGATTAACATGGAACTTTGAAATTAACTTGGGTGAGTACCTAGGGTGCGTTCTGAGGACAACCTTGTCCTTGTGTATTACATAGAAAGGGTCTTGCACAGACAATGCCTGTAGCTCACAGACCCATCATAGGAGGTGTTAGCTACTAGAAATGCAGTTTTGTAAGTCAGATGTTTTAGGCTGGCCTTGTGCAAAGGCTCAAAGGGTGGACCCATGAGCTTGGAGAGCACAAAATTAAGATCCCAACTCGGAGGAGGGTTCGCAATTGGGGGTATAGCCTCTTCACCCCTTCCAGGAATGCTTTAATGGCAGGAACTTTCCATCAGGGCACCTTGTTTTGTGAAGTGGTGTAAACTGACAGGGGCCCCAGATGCACTTTGTTGGAGTTGAATACTAGGGCTGAGTCTAGTAGGTAAAGCATGCAATATAGAACGTTAGCTGAGTAACATTCTGATGGGTTTAGTGTTTGTGACGTGAACCAGGTCGCAAATCTCTTCCACTTATTGAACTAGCAGTGTCTGGTGTTGGGTTTTCGTGACTATTTTAGGACATCCATACATCTTTGTGTAAGTTTCGGGTGGACAAATTCAATGACTTCAGTTAGCAGGCTGCCAAGTTCATGAATTGAGGGCACAGGAGGAGGGATGCTCCCTTGTGTTGTGTTAGCATGTTGTACGGGCACAGGCTCTAGATGGAGTTGCACAACGGCAGTTGGAGCAGATTTGGAAACCAAGTTGTCTCGCCCACATAGGAGCAGCCAGGATTAGAGTTACTTGTTCCTGATGTATCTTGTGCACTATTTTGTTCCTGAGGCAAGGGGGTGGTTTGGCGGGAGCATAAGCAAATTTTCCTGACCAGTTCATCCACAGGGCGTTCCTCTTGGACCCTGATTGGGGAAACCTGGATGCGAAATCTGGGCATTGTGTATTTAGGCTTGTGGCGAACAAGTCTAATGGGGGTGACCCCATTGTGAGAAGTCGAGTTGCCACTCGTGTTCTTCTGGTAGAGGGATTCAGCTTAGAGTGTCTGCCAGAGAATTGATTTCCCTGGAACATGTTGAGAGGTTAGGTTTATGTTCCGCTTGGTGGCCACTTCCTTATTTTTTGGGATAGCCTGGACAGTGTGTGCGCCTCCTTGCTTGTTCAGGTAGAACATGGCATTGGTGCCATCTGTGAGGACCTGCACTGTTTGACCTGTAAGATGTTGCTGGAAAGTCTAAAGGGCCTTGAGGACTGCCAAGAGTTCTAGGAAGTTTCTATGTCTTTGGGCAGTAGCATGTTTCCCCTGGCCAGGGGCTGTGTGGTGAAGGAAGTGAGCTCCCCATCCGGTGAGGAGTCTATAGTTCAGATCGCCTCTGCTGGTGGAACACGGAAGGGTTTTCCTCTTACCAGGTTGTCCCTGGACCACCAGCTAAGAGCCTGTACCAGGGTTAGCGAAACAACCACTAGATCATCCCACTGACCGCTTACCCGAGACCATTGTTTTGCTAACCATTCTTGCATTGGGCACATGCGCAGGCGTGCATGTGGAACCAAGTGAATGCAGGAGGCCATCATCCTGAGTAATAGCATAGGAATGTCCTCAACCTTTCGATCAACAGGTAAAGTACCACAAGCTTTCAGGTTTTTAGCCTCACAGGTGGAAGGAGTAGGGAGAGGGCCAAGAGAGTCCAGGCCAGAGTGACAGGAAAGGAGGGAGCAGGTGTGCCGATGAGGAGACTCTCGGTCTTACTGGCATTAAGGCAGAGATCATTGGCATAACACCACTCCTGGATAGCAGACAGTCAGAGATGAGAAAAGGAGAAGAGGTGGCGGGAGGGAGCCTGAAAATGAGCTGAGCGTAATCTGCATAGCAACGTACTTGAAACAGCATGTTTTGTACTCTCTCTTTTGAGGGGAAAGCCAGCTTCTCCTTTATTTTTAGAATAGCCCCTAGAATTTGTTTTATTTGGCTGGGCACTAGGCTTGATTTCATTTTGTTGATGGCGAAGCCCAGATTGAAAATCTTGAGGCGATGCCAAAGGGGAGTACCTTGAACTGGTAGTGAATGCCCACTATCTTGAAACACAGATATTTCAATGCTCCCTGTGCACAGAAAAATTCATAGTTACTCACTGTACTGACTAATGTACTCTTAGTCTATAGTCCCCCTTCCTCTATACTGTATGGACCTACCTCACGAGGGACGGGAGACAACCTTTTTCGCTAGGAAAAAGGTTCTTCCCCTTTAAATTTAGAGGCATGCAGGGTTGCGGCCCTGGCAGCATGCGCTCGCCTGACGCCGCCCACCAGTGCCCCTCAGTCCCCACTGACACGTCGACAATGATCAGCATTGCCGAATGACACCAGTATTATTAGGTGAGGGTGGGGGGGACGTATGGAGGGAAGGGGACTATGGACTAAGAGTACGTTAGTCACTACGGTGAGTAACTTACTCTTCCATCCCGTCCCCTTTCCTCCAAACTGTATGGGCGATTACAACTGAATGTAGCCCCCAGGGTGGAGAGGAGCCCCTCCTTAAGAAAACCGGTTTCTTAAAACCGCCTGCCCAAACGCCGCGTCTGACCTAGAGGCGGCGTCCACACAGTAGTGTTTACAGAAAGCCGAAGAGGTGGCCCAGGTAGGCGCCCTGTTGATGACCTGCCACGGCACATGCCTTTGGAACGTAATGGCCGTGGCCTTGGCTCTGACCGCATGGGCATGTAAGTTGGCTGGCACTGGTTTGTGCTGTCCCTCATAGGCCTCCTTGTTGGACGTGACCATCCACCTTGCTATGGAGGCTGATAACCGGGCATTGACCCACCAAAAGTGACAAACAAGGCATCAGACTTGCGGAAGTCCTTGGTCCTGTCCAGGTAGTATTTCGGCACTCGTCTGACATACAGACGGTGCAAGACCCTCTGAGGCTCGTCCTTGGAGTCGGCGAAAAAGTGGCCAAGACTATTCCCTCGTTGAGATGGAAGGTGGTGTCACATTGGGTAGGAAAGCAGGGTGCGTCCCCAGAATGACCTTGAACCTATGAAAAGTGGTGTAGGGTTCTGATGCAACCAGAGCCTGGATCTCGCCGACACTGCGAGCTGAGGTGAGGGCCACAAGCAGAGCTGTCTTTATGGTGAGCAGCCCGATGTCCGCGGATGCCGTAGTCTCAAAAGGTTTGTGCGCCAAGGCGCCCAACACAACATTCAGGGTCCCACACAGGGTGTGGCTTCTTTATAGGCGGGTGCAGCCTGTGGAGGCCCGCCATATGTCTGATCACCGGGTTGGAGGAGACGGGGCCCTACTCCGAATTTCTGTAAGCCCCTATGGCTGCCAGATAAGTGCGGCATGTACCACATGCACACCAGAGTGGACGAGGTGTGCTGAAAAGGAGAGCATGTCATCCAAGGTGCACTTAAGAGGGTCGAGCTCCCTAGAGTCGGCCCAATGACAGAATCTAGATCATTTACTCTTATATTGGCTCCTAGTAGCCTTGCTTCTAGTGCCCTGGATGATCTCTAGGTTAGCCTGAGATAGGCTAAACTGTTTGAGCGTGACCTGCTCAGGAACCACGCTGCAAGGGCTAGTTTGTGAGGAGCAAGGTGGAGTACCCCAATTCTAGCCAATTGATGTGGGACTCCTGCCCCTGCCAAGTCCAGACTCCATAGACGCTGTGGTTGTTCAAGGTGGCTTCCCAGCTCTCTAGGGCAGAGTCTGTAGTAACTGTGACCTGGGGGGCCAGCTGTCGGAAGGGCTTGCCCTGCCTCAGATTGAAGTCTGCGGACAACCATTAGAGGTCCGGGAGGAAAAGGGGAGGAATGTGGACTGGCTCCTCTTGGGAGCCCTTCTCCCGATTCCATGAGGCTGCAAAGTGCAGCTGTAATCTCTGCAGCCTTGTCTTGTGTGGGGCCGACCAAAAGGGCCGCTGCCATAAGACCCAGTAGGTGTTGCTACCACCAGGCCGAGGTCACGGGCCTGGAGAGGAAGTGAGCTATAGCTCTCGATTGCCGCAATGTTGTCCTCCGAGGGAAAGACTCTCACAGAGCTTGCGTCCCAGATGAGGCCCAAGAAGGTCAGGCTCTGCGTGGGATGCAGCTGAGACTTCTTGAGATTGATAGTGAACCCCAGGTCGTGGAGTGTGTTCACCAGTGCAGAGGCAGTATGCTAAACCACTTCCAGAGTGAGTTGAGGCCAAAGGGTAGCACCTTGTATTGGAAATTGAAGCCCATGATACTAAAGCACAGTAAGGAACGATGCAGTTGCCAAATCGGGACGTGTAGGTAAGGGTCCTTCAGATCCAGGGAGTGTGTCCCCTGTCCAATGTTTCCGCAATAAGAGCTGGCGTAACCATCTTGAATTTTTGCAGAGGGAGGGAGATATTGAGGGTGGAACGGTCCAACACAACGCTCAGGTCAGCCTCTTTGTTCTGTATGGCGAAAATCCTGGAATAGAAGTCCAATCCTCGCTGGTAGGCTGGGAATTCTTCCACTGCCTGGCACTCGACGAGCGACCGGACCTCAGCCAGCAGAGTTGTCCCAATCTGTGGGAGAGGAGCGAGGAGAGGAAGGTACCGGTAGGCAGTTACACCGTGGAGACCACGGAGAGGATCCAGGGGTCTGAAAAATTCTGGTGCCAAAATTACCGCCCCCCACCGGAGACACGTGGACCCGAAGGGGCGGGTCATGCCTTCTTTCACACTGAGGCTGTTGCGGAGGAGGGAGATTGGAAAAAACCCTTGCCCCCTCAGCACCCTTTTGTTGTTTCCACTGATGCCGACTCAGAACGGTCAGGTTGTCTACCTCAGTTCTTGGAAGCCTCGGAACCTGCCGAACGCCCGCTCCTTGTCGGAGCATTGGTGTGGCCTTCGTAAGAATAGATTAAGACTTTGCGAGCTGTTCTTTTTATCTAATTCCTCATCCGTGGTGGAGTGGAAGAGGTCACTACCCTCAAAGGGAAGGTCCAATATGCTTTCCAGGACATTGGGATTAAACTTAGCCTGGAGCCAGGCCGTCCTTCTCATGTCCATGGCAATGCAGATGGCCTGGGCAGAGGTATCTATGTGGGCCACGGTGGACTCCATTATGTCCTGTGCTACCAGCATGGATTCTGCTAGTCCCACCTTGAAGCACGCTTGGCTCTGTGCCGGAAGTTCTGGGAGGAAGTCCGCAATTTCCTTCCAGAGCCTTTGGTTAGCGGCTACCAGCATGACATCTGCATTGGCCTGACGCAGGTGCAAGGAGGCTTTTGAGTACAGCTTTTTCCCGTATGCCTCCAAGATCTCCTTGTCTAGCAGCATCGAGGATGAGGTGGCCGAGGACAACTGAGCCCTGGAATAGAGTGACGCTGCAGCGGTCACGGAAGAGTGCGGTTGAGGATGCAACGAAAGCAAGAGTGTGTCCCCGTCCATCTGCCTCTAGATGCTGTCTAGGCACAGATTGACAGGCTGGGCCGGGTGCGACTTGAGCCAACCTTTCTTGGCCAGGCCAACTACGTCCTTCTGCATCGGGATCCCAGTTTTGGTAAGGGGTCTTAGGGTGAGGACTTCTGCCAAGACCACACTCCTCTGGCTGCTCTACCTTGGGCTGAGGAAGGGCCAAATACTCTGCCAAACCTGCAAGGCGTTCGTGGAAGGCCCTGACTGAAGTTTGCATGTCAGGGTCCTCCTCCTCAGTCTCCACCAGGGTGCTCAGGGGGGAGGGGGTTCGGAGCTGGTGGAGGAGTGCTGGGTGCTGTGGTCTGTGGAGTGGAAACCAGAGCCGGAGGCTGGTGTGGAACCACCTGTACTGTGGGAGGCAGGGAAGCCGGAATCGGAGGAGTCGGCTGGGGCAGCGGCGGCTGCGCTGGGGCTTGTGGAACCGGAGCCATAGGAGGAATGACTATGGGTGCCGGTGGGGTGACGCGGGGGAGCATATCCAGGAGGATGGCCCCCATCTGGGGAGTTCCATCGCCCTAGGAACCTTTCGAAGAACCTGTCTTCGGGGGCTGTAGAGATGGCAAGAGATATCGACAGAGTGGCTAAGGGCAACTGGGGCCGGGGTACACTCTGCCTGGGGTGCAGGGGAAACCTGCCCTGCGCTGCTGATGGATAAACTGTAGGCCACGCACCTGGTTGACACCAGTCCCATCTTGTGACTCTTTCCTCCACCCGCTCCGCAAGAGGGTATCGGACGAGTGGCCATCTTGTCCGGCAGAGCGGCCATTTTGTTGAGCTGCGTGCCACGTGCCGAAGTCGTGGTGCCTGGCTCGCTGGAACCAGCCCCGTCCAAGACGCTTGGTGTTGGAACAAAAGGCCTATCCCGTACCCCAAGCCATGACCCGTCACTACTGCTGCGTGAAGGCGCCCCCTCGGACATTATGCCGGTACTAGGGTGTTGCCCCTCAGGATGATGTTTGACAAAGTCCTTTAGGTCCTCCGGAGGGGACTTCTGGAAGAGCTCCCTCCACCTAGCTAGCCTGTTTTTCAGTGCCCGTGGAGGCAGTGCGTCACACGCGTAACATACTACCCAGCCGTGGTCGGGACGATGGCTCAGAGGACAGGGAAGAACCTGAGGCTTTCACTGTAGACACCGCGTGAGCTTTGACGCTCAACAGTATAGTCCAAAGTTGGCCGGGTGATATGTGTTTAGTGTTCTTGGGCTTGTGTGCTCTGGCAGCCAGGTGTCATCACAGCTGCCGGCCTGCTTATTGGAGTCTGAGTCAGGGGCCCGCACATGGGGTTCCGATGAACCCCACTCACCTTCGCCATCACTAAAGACCCCGATACTGACCTTGCTGGAGTCTTCCGTCACAATGATGGAGGCCTCGACCTGCATTGCCTGGCGGCCCAGCATTTGGTCCGTTGATCCTTTATGGTTTTCGGTCGTAAAAGTTTGCAAGATGTGCAAACTTGACAGTAATTGCACACTTGGTGGGTATCTTTCCACGGGAATCGTCGGTGTTCGGTAGGGCAACATTTCAAATGAGTTTTGTCCATTATTTATTACAAGGGCAGATTGGCAAGGGAAAGGAGATAGCAGAATATGCATTCTCTATAGAGGTCAGTATGAAGAAGCTCCCCCCCTCCAGCCCCCCTCCCTACTATAAGGGCCGAAGCCCGAAGAGGCCATGTAGTCTGCGTCTGGTCGTAGATCAGTCCAGTAGTCGACAATGAGGTTGTCCGTCGAAAGCCGTCAAGCAGTCTGTTGGCCGTGCAGCGAACATCTAATAGTAAACTTTTAACTGATTAGATGCATCAGCCTGCAAGAGAATTCTGCATTTGCGACCGACTTTCATGGCGGAAGGGACCTCGACGCGTGAAGGACCATGGGTACAGTACACATCATACTAGGCCTAGTATGACTAACACCCTGTCGACGTCCGTTTTAGTTTCAAAAACATATCTTTTCACACTCCGCGACTACCACTAGATGTCAGACTATGCAGAGCATGTGATCTAAGCAGAACCACAAGCTGCAGAAAATTATTTATATTAGAATAAATGTCTTTGTGATTATTTCAAGTATCTCACTCAAATCAAATGTAGAAGTGACTGGTGAGCTTAAACCAACAGTTACCAAGAGCTACTTTTGGCTCCTCCAGGCCAACTAATGTAACACTTATAAACTAGTGCCTTGTTCCATAGTGGTAGCTCCAGGTGACCGTTACTGCTGGATACCCAGGGACTGCATGTAATTGCTGTTTATCCAATCCTAATTTCAAGTCCTTTTTGTCATTATCGCACAATAGTTGAAGAATCCAAGCAGAGATTTGCAGCAGCAGACAGAGACAGACACTCAATGTCTCCAGAGCTCTGGTTCTCTCCAGGCTGAACTACTGCAACAGCCTCTTCCTCAATCTGCTTAAATCCTCCCTTCGCCACCTCCAACTAATCCAGAATAGGACTGCAAGACTTATCATTGGCCTCAAGCCCAGGCACTGAATCTCTCAAGCCCAGAAATCTCTCCACTGGCTACCGGTGGCTGCGAGGTTCAAGTTCAAGACCCTCCGCCTCATCCACAAGGCTTTCTGGGACCAAGGACCCCACTACATCCAACTCTTTCCCTAAATACCTCCCTCTTATGATAGGATATGATATATGATGGGGCATAGCGTGCCTGTACTCAAGTGTTTCTAGTCGCAGGAAACATCTAGCTTTTGTCATCTAGCTGCAATTCTCTGCAGATCAGACCCCATTTCAAGCAGATTGTGTGGGGTAGATCCTTTCCCCCATAGTGACATTGCTCTGTTACGGCCTAGCTTCCCCTCTCAGGCTTCCGTCTGATATCCTTAAGTTACGGAAGATTCTCAAGACCCAACTTTTCTCTTCTTCATTCTCTACCCCCCTGCTAATGGCCCCCTCTGTCGCATTGACTGGCTGCCTGGTCCCTTCTGGAGGTACACAGGGCAGTAGGTCCTCCTCGTCCAGTATTCTCCAGCACCTTGTCTTCCAGTACCCCCCCACCCCAACTCAGACTTTCCCTACCAGGGCCCTTTCCCCAGACAAGCCTGGTGGGGTGTGCATCCCTACCGAGCATGGTCCACACCCGTCATCACGCTTTGCATGTGGTCCTCACTCTCTGCTTCCCCTGGCACTTGCCCACCTTGCCTCCCCTAAGCACTTGCCTAGCCCCATTGGCCATCTTCTTCCCCTCCTCCTCCCCCTGCTCCCCCCGCACTTGTATACCTCCTCTTGCCCCACACCTTCCTCCCACCCTAGCATTTTATTGTGGAGGCCCACATGGAAGATAAACAGGCAAGCATGCATGAATGAATGCAGAAATCAATAGGATTGCTGGAATAGATACACACAGAAGCCAGTAAGCCTTTCAAAACTGCACTGATTTGATGCATGATGGAATTTTAGTGATGTAAACTTTATTTCACGTGTTGCCCTGGCTACAACAGTCCACCCAGCCTGGTGACAAATCACCCCTTTCCCCTCACCCCCACTCCCTTCCCGGTCCGTCTGTGCCGTGTCTATATATTAACCCACTGCCTTTGTATTCGAATTCTGTATATTTCAGAAAAGAACTGCACCCCCACTATTTTTTTCTCATGCTTTACTTTATTGAAGTATAGGGAAATCCGAACCGGTCTGCACCTCGCTGGAGGGTCATCTTTGAAAGAAAACAAATGTTGTGGGACCAGGCGCATTGATACCGTTCAAATGTTAGTAAATATTTTCATAGGTGGGATACGTTAAATATTTTGTTTTTCACTGCACAGCTGGCAATTAATATTGTTCAATTTTGTGGCATGTGTTCCCTAAACGAAACTGACACGTTAACACTGGATGAAGGATCACATTGTTTGTCCTTAAATCCATCAAACTAACAATTTGACGAAAAGGTGTTGAATATCCACAAAAAAGTGATTAGATTCACTATACTGAAAGCTTATGCAGGAAAGTTAAGTTTCTATCATCGAGATCTGTCTTTCGAAAGCGGTTGGTCATCCGTCACAAATGGAGAATGGAAATACAAGACAATGTATTAAATAATATTTATGCAAGAGAGGATGGAAAGTTTGCTGTATGCTACATAATTAATGTTGTGATGGATGAAAGTTCAATTTGACGCAACTAATAGACAATGTACGTGTTAATTTAACAAACTGATAGTTAACATAAATATGTACTGTGTATGGAACAAGTTATTTACCTGTAACTTTTGTTCTCCAGCATGGGTCTGGCATAGAGTCACAGGCTCATCAATATTCCCAGTCAGGCTGGGAATCCGCGGTAAAAGAGAAAAAGTTTCACTTTCACTTCCAAACGGTCTCTCTTAAACCAATCACTGTCCTCTGGGTCATACTGCCCCCATCCAATGACGGTACTCTCCCTAATCCCTTCCTCTGGCAGCCATCTTCAGATTTGGTAAGCACAAAGTGGCAGTATGACCAAGAAGAGCTGCAGAGTGGTGGGAGGGAGGGTTTGCATGTGAATCCATGCCAGACCCATGCTAGAAAACAGGTGAGTAACTTGTTCCTTCTGCAGCATGGTGTCTGGCATGGATTCAAATGATCATGAATAAGGAATACATAGCAGTACAACAGTGCACAATCATGGAAGATGGCAAGGCTCAACAGAAGCAATTACTCTCATCTCTGGAACAAACTCACCTCAAGCGAACAGGTTGCGTAGCACTGCTTGGCCGACTCTTGACTCCTTCCTGGAATCCCTGTCGATGCAGTAGAACCTCATGAAGGTGTGCGTAGACCTCCACGTAGCAGCCCTGCAGATGTCCAGCAGGGGCACAGCAGACAGGAATGCCGTCATCGCAGTGATCGCTCTGGTGGTCACCACTGTACGGCCGGGGCAACGGTCGGTTCGCCAACTGATGACAAAGCGAGATGCAGCCAGAGAGCCCCCTTGAGATGGAAGCCTTGTACAAGGCCTTTCCCTGGTTCACAGAACCAAAGTTCACAAACAGTTGTGAAGTATTCCGAAAACTCTTCCGTGCATGTCACGAAGAACTTTAAAGGCACGAGCAACGTCCAGTGAATGTAAGGCCATTTCAGCCAGCGACGAAAGTTTCAGGGAAAAAACAGGTAACACCAAAGGCTCGTTGAGGTGGATCTGGAAGGCTGATGGTATGATGAGGAGAAACCTTTGGAAGTCCTGTTCGACTTTCCCCTGGAGGATTGAAAGGAAGAGCAGTGCTGCTGAGGGGTGCCCAGGGAACGGGCCATCTCCGTATCCGCCTTGACGGCCAGTAGGGACTCGACTACTCTCCCAAATAGGTCATCTTTGTTGAAGGGCATGTCCAGTACCTTAGCTTGGACATTCTGGTGGATATTGGTGGCCGTGATCCAGCCTTGGCAATGAAGGCAGACACTGTTCCACATTTGCCAGAACCTGTGTCGGCAACCTCCAACATCACAGTTATGGCATGATCAGACGCTTACTCCCCTTCCTGGAAGAGAGCAATTGCCTCCATCTTCTAACGTCAGGGAGGAACACCAAAATCAGACCCAGCTTGTACCACAGCTCCCTGTCATCTAGGAGCGAAAGTGTGTTGCCCACCTTGATGGTGGACGCTGCGGTGTCCATCACCTTCCTTCTCATGGCGTCCATCTTCCCCTCGCTGTCCGGAGGGCCTGAAAACAGGGACAGATTAGCCGACCGATTCCTTGCGGCCGCCTATACCACCGGAGACCGCCCCCTGCCCATTCTGACAATATCCTCGTCCGTCGTTTTCATGGCCATATCTGTCCCAGTGTCTGGGTCCGCTGGAAGAGAGGGGGCCCGAAGTGTATGTGAAGGCTAAAATGGGGGCATCTGATGACACTTCCTCTTCACTGGCAGCTGATCGGAGGGGCCGGGGAACCACTGGAACCGGGGCCTGTGGCATCCTCTTCTGGATCTCCAACACCAAGGTGTGGACTGTCAACAGGATGTCCAGAGAGACATCCCTCAGCTGAGCTGGCATGATCGGAACACTAGGCCCTGTGCCACAGTCGTGCTCGTGGACCCTGTGTAAGGACTCCAGGTGTGAGTCTTCCGTGGACGAGACCTCCATGGCTTGAGCCCTGGAACCGGGTTCTTAAGACAGTATTCCCTTTACTTTCTGTGCTGCAGTAGCAACCTTCACCGGGTCACCCCCGTCGTGAGAGCGGCCGCCACCAACTCTATTGTCAACAAAGTCTCATCTTGTGCCGATTGGGCCTTCTTGGGCAGTTCTGCCTTCTGCTCCATCCGCGTCATCTCCTCCAGTTTAGCCTGGTTGGATGATTTCCTTTTTGAGGAGGCGCTCGATTGCCGGGTGGCAATAGTGGCCGATAGTGATGTCGATTGCACCCTGTCCACCTTGGGACCTGCTGCTGCTCCGAACCCGGGGGATTCGGACTTGCGGTTCTTGGCCTCGTCTTGGGCCCCCGCAGATGAGGAGTCCATGTAACTAAGTAACTAAGCGCTGTACTGTAACAAGTGCCACAATGTCCTCAGGCTTTTGTGCGCTATATAAATACAAATAAAACAAACAAAACAAATCAAAGGACTTCGACAACTCTTTGGACTGGCCGGTCCTGGGTGAGGCATGACCTTGCTCGAGCAAGCGGCAGAGGCCTTGGCGTTCAGCCACGCCGCCAGTCTACCGTGCCTATCCTTCGTCATCTTCTTGGAGAAACAGATATCATACACTCCCCTTCCTTGTGTCCGGATTCAGGCAGTAGAGGCAATGCAGGTGCTTGTCTTCAACACATACATTCTGTAGTCCTCACTTGGTGCAGGACTTGAAGAGGGATCTTGAGGGGTGCTGAAATTCAACGACAAAGGATCCCTACTGTAGGCAGATGGAGAGGAAAGCACAGTCTCTTTCGGAACAAAAATGGAACCTTTTTATGTCGAAAACATGAAAAAACATAGAAGTAGCTCGCAAAGCAAACTCGAAGACTCCCAACACTGAAGCATGCAGTAAACATCTGAAGATGGCTGCCAGAGGAGGGGCTTAGGGAAGAGGACTGTCGTTTGATTGGGTCAGTATGACCCAGAGGACAGTGATTGGTTTAAAGGATAACGACAGTGTGAAAGTGAAAATGTCTTTTACTGAGGATTGCCAGCATGACAGGGAATATTCATTAGCGTGTGAATCCATGCCAGACCCCATGCTGGAGAAAGCCAATTATAAATTGCGTACTGAAAAATATTTTAGCATTTCGATTTTACATAGTTATATTATACCAGTGGTCTTCAAACTTTTTTTGCATGGGCCCCCCCCTGAGCAAAGTTTGGGCAGGCCGTGCGCCCCCCCCCAAAAAGTGCCAGATGGACAGTATGTAGAAATCACTATGAACTTTTGCGTGCCGTCACCGCACCATACTCCCAGTACATACCCTGGGCTCTCCCCACCCTACTCCCACCACTATCCCAGTGCTGCCGCTCATCCTGCTCCCACCACAGTCCCATAAAACAAGCATACACACACCCATACACATTTAAATAAAAAAATAAATCACCATAAACATCTCGCGTGGTTGCTAAAATGCCCCGCTCCAGGTTGCTCTGCCCGTATGTGCGAGGCGGCACAGGAGCACCCCCTCGCACATACATGCAGTGCCCCAGCCAGCATTTCCAATGAGCTATGTAAGGCTGGCGAATCAAAACACCCCCAGCGTTGCATGGCTCATTGATCATGTGCGGCTGGGGAAATAAACTGTCAAAGGCAAACAGACTTTCCCTTTGACATTTCAGCCAGCCCAGTAGCACTCCCTCAGCTGGAAAAAGCAGCTGAGGGAGCGCTCAGTGTTTCACTGGGCTGGCTCCTCCATAATGGGTGAGGTGTCCAGTGGGGGGGGACACCCCCTCACCCATTATGGATGAGCCGGCAGGCTTGGACTGGCCTATAGGGCAATAGGGAGATGACCTTACCAGAAATGCAAAATGCTAGTGTAGGCCAGTAAAAATGGGCCACTTTTTTGGCCAATGTGGGCCAGTTTGAGGAGTTACTTCACTATGCAGCTAGTAATTTTGACCATTGTTGCAGAGTAAAGATTCTTTAAATATCACCATTTGTTTAGATTTGAACAAAAAACAACCCCTTGGGTACTATTCAAACAGTCTGTGACTAAACACTGAATATCCATTTGCAACTGCTGGCCATTTTTTCACTGGTGCCTAAGACCGTTTTATGGCCCAGTCTGACCATGTGAGCTGCCTCTTCCCATTTCCTCCAATCTAAAAAAAAAATATATTTTGTAATTTTTTTTTTTTTACATTTCATACTGGGCTCTGGCGCCTCCCCTGGGATGCGGGCGCGCCCCACAGTTTGAAGACCTCTGTATTATACTGATGTGTGCCCGTTAAGGGTACAGTTTATCAGTCAATTGCTTCTTCAACCATAATGGGACAAACAACGCATCTGTGAGAACCATTATCTCGGATGATCACAAGACACCAATCTGTCATTTTGCAAATTAAGTAATAAGGAGCAACATGGCAGCCTATAGGTTCTGAAAACATGCGGATGTGAAAGAGCAGCATTTGAAATTTAAACCACTAATTACTTCTCTGTAATGGAAGGCCATGTGCATCGATCAGAAATCTGCGATGGAAAATAGCTTTCCATGGAGAATGTATAGACTGGGCTTAATCAATGTAAGGGATTCGGCCTTGTAAGATCACTGTTCACAGTTAAACAAAAAATGAAAAGCATTCGATGTTTGCTAGCTATAACCTCTATTGGAAAAAGTTACCCATGTTTTCGTAGACTACCTCTTTTCAGCGTTCTGTCAAAATTAAAAGTACTTACAGTCTCGACTATTGTGTTTTTCTTCAAAGTAAAGTGTGCGTGTTTTCCTTGTTCTGCGTTAGAAAACATTAGGACGTTGGTGATGACAGGGTAAGTTTGGCTATACTGCCCATCAACGTCCTTAAAATAGGTGGAGCTCATTGTGAGTGTCTAGTGATGTCAGTGTTAGGGGCGGGGGTTCTGAATTAGTGCCGCAAGGGCACTTGAACTTAGGGGTCAACAGATCAGATTAGCACAAGATGGCAGAAGCCGACCTGTTTTCACATGTGTTTAAGTGAGGAAAAACTCTGGTAAATTGCATTGGAATTATTTTTTAAGAACGATCGATGTATGCTCTAAAATACATGCCCGATCGATTGGGCCAATAACATTAATGACTGAAGTAACCCTTTAACCGTGCCAATCAAACCACTGAGAGCGACGAATCCTACAGAACTGAGGAAGTAGTGCAAACAAGGATTTAGGTTCCCCTCTCTCCGCACACAGCACATTATTTCTTCCAAGGCAATCATAGATCGCTTTAGTCACTGGTCGTCGGACAGACAGGAGAACATCCAGAACCTCTTCCAGCAAGTCCCATTCCCTTTAGTTCAGCCTCTCAACTACAATGCATTACGGTTCAGGGAGTTGCGATTGGGATGAGAACTTGTGCACTCCAAACTCTGAGTTGAAAGAGGTGGTCTCCTCTCCTTGGGAGGTGTTGGTGAGGATGGTCCTATAGCTGCAATCTGTAAACCACGTCCTTCAAGCCCATTCTGGGGCAATTAAGATTATTGTCCCAAATCTTTGCAGTCTCGTGAGAACTTGTGGTATGACTAATCAATGGGAATGCACAAAGGAAATCCAATCAACCAGGAACACATCCCCCAGCTCCCGTATTGGAGGAAATTCTATGAAGCACAACAGCTCGCATTTCCTGTTGACACTGGAGGTGAAACGGTCCAATTAAGTGGCACCCCAAATTTAATGATTTCTCTCATGATCTCCTGGCACAGCTCCCACTCATGGGAGACCAAGCCCCACCTGCTCAGAGCTTCTGCTACCAGAGTCCCATTCCTGGCCAGATGTGTTGCTAACAAGAAAATGCTTCCCTGTGTCCTAAAGCCCAGAACCATAGCTCCATCGTTTCCAAGCACAGGAACAGTGCCCTAAATCCACTCTTGTTGAGGTAATGCATGCCACTGTTACATTTGTCAGAATAGGTTTTCCCTCGAACAAAGGTACGAAGGCTTTCAGGTTAAGCCTCACTGCCTGCAATTCCGGCAGACTGATGTGAAACCTGGTCTCAGCCAAGGACCAAGTCCTGGTCATCTTGAGAATCCCCTGGTGGGCACCTGAGCCGAATACCCTGGTGGGGTGGCTCAGCCTTTCAAGAAAGCATGTATCACAGTGGTCTCTTCCAACTAAGGTCACGTACCTTCAGGTTCCCCCTTTGAGGCCATAAACTAGATCCAACAGGATGCCCAAGAATTGGACAGACAGAAGAAGCCACTGCAGCAAACACAAATGCAGTAAGGCCTTTGGCACCAGGAAAACACAGGATGCCATCAAGCAAAGAAGTCGAAGAAAGATAGTTAAGACCCTGCCCACAAGAGGGAGAGACTTTACCGAGCAATTGTCCAAGACCGCTCCGATGAGCTGGAACCTCTGGCACGGTGTCACCAGAGATTGCTTGACATTCACAGTGAATCCTAGGCTGTGAAGGAGGTTGAAAATGGGGTGTAGAAGGTAAACTGCATGATGCGGGGAGCAAGTCCTGAAGTACCAGTCATCCAGGAGGGAGCAAACGTGAATAGTCTATGACCTTAGACAAGCCACCACTAATATCAGCTTCTGTGCTTTGGATCAAATTGGCATACCGCACGTCCTTAAGACCGAAGACCACCATCCAGTCAGATCAAAAAGCATGGGCAATGTCATCCCTTTCCTGGTTCCCTTGCAGAAACTGGTTCTAGAGCCACCTTCAACAGAAGGGATAGAACTTACTCTGACAGGGAGGGTTCTAAGGTGGGTAGCCTCAGAGGCAGGGGATGGTCATGAATTTCTTGAAGTGTGAGGTAGCACCTGCTACTAGCTTAAGGAACCAAAAAGTCTTCCTCCCACGGGTGCAGAGGAAACCTCCGAGGCTTTCGAGTCACTGCCGGAAGGCACGACGGATCCTAGAGTATCTTTAGTCCCTCGCCCCATGTCAGATGAAGCGCCTTTGCTGTCTTAAATTGCATTGCCCACCCACACTCCCCCTCTATGGGCAAATGATTTGAAGGTTCCGAAGCCACGGCCCTTAGAAAAGACGAGCTCTGTCAAACAAAACAAGGAACCCAGTGACTTTGCAATCGATTTAAAGCCCTAGAACTTCTCTAAAGCTTAATCAGATTTTCTTCTAAAAAGTTGGACTCTGTGAAAAGGCATCTTCAATAGTCTTGACTGTATATCCGGAGCAAATCATAAGGTTCTCGTGCAAGAGTACCTCTGCACAACAGATGCGTTTCCAAAGGCTTAGGCCTCACCTGTCAGACTTGGCATGCTGCTTCCATGCCATCTGCCACAAAATTATTAAAGCAATCCCTTAGCTTTCCCTCTATTAGATGTCTTTGTGCCTCATATTACTTACCATAAAACAGGTGTACTTGGCGAGAGCACAAAGTGTTACTAAGCTAAATAGTTAGAAGGCTACACTTCCATCCCCAAAAATGTTCTTCCCGAACACGCGCACCTTCCTACGCGCATGAGTGGATGGGACGGCCGGGTACTTTGCTCGTGCCTTAAGAGCCTACACCACTAAACTCTGCAGAAGCATGCTTTGATAAAAGTGGGTCTGCAGAGGTTACCTTGAATTTGCTTGCTATATCTTTGTTTACAGTCGGTGCCAAGCATAGGTTTTGCCACAATCTAAGTACCGGGTCAACCACTGCGGCATTTAAAGACCGGAAAGTCCATCTGAGCCCCATTGTTGAGGATGTCTGTCAAATGGTATTGCTGCAAAGATTTGGACGGAGCTCAGAGCCCCAAAGCTTCAACCGCATTTGGCATCTCCCCGCCGCTCTAGCATGGTCCAACGGAGAGGCCTCTGCAACTTCAAGATCTGGGGACATGTCCAGCCCACTTGCAATGTGAAGGTCTGCCACTTCTGAAAAATAAAGCTTTTGAAAGATTGGCTCCTCAGAGGCTTGGCCTTGAAAAAGTGCCTTAAGGCTTGAGGCCAAAAGGCACAGCTTCTCCATCATAAATAATCTAAAATATTTTTTATCATCTGAAAAAAAGTCCCCGAAGTATGTGCGTAAAGGACGGCATACATCGAGTTAGCAGATGAGATATGGGCTTTAAGGTCTTTGCCCTCGACACTGATGTTGAGCCGCTGCACACCATTTCCTATTTTGAGATGGAACCCAAGCCATCCGGCGGAGATTGCACTCTTCCTCTGTGCCCCGTGGGGACACAAGAGGTGCAGTGGGGCCCTATTACATGTTGGTGTCGAGGGTGTCAACACTTTAGCAAAAACTTTCAATCATCCTTTGTCTGACAGCCTCCCAGTCCTGCTCGGACACACATTTCACTTTAACAAAGACCCAGGGCCGGATTTTTGCCACCCTAGGCGATTGGTGGCCACTCCGGGTCCTAACCGTTCTCAACCAACCGCCCCCATTTTGTTACCGACTGCTGCAACTCATTACCTCCACCCTAACACATTGCTCACGTCTTCAGCCATGGATGAACCCCATTGTACTTTCCTCACCCTCACATCTATTCAGTGTTGGGCTTCACAAATCAAATTAAAGCCTTATTGTTTCATAAATACAGGTTTATTAAAAAAGTCAATGATACTATACCAATATAATACTGACGCATGTGGATCTAATCCTTTCTGTAAATTCTATACAGACAATAGGAAAAAAAATTGATAATACATACTACATGGCCTTCCATTACAGAGAAGTAATTAGTGGTTTAAATTTCAAATGCTGCTCTTTCACATCCACATGTTTTCAGAACCTATAGGCTGCCATGGTGCTCCTTATTACTTAATTTGCAAAATGACAGACTGGTGTCTTGCGATCATCCCAGATAATGGTTCTCACAGATGCGTGGTTTGTCCAATTATGGTTGAAGAAGCAATTGACTGATAAACTGTACCCTTAACAGACAATTTGCAATATGTCTTATTATTAGTTTTCAAACACCTAAGAAAGTGAAAAACATTGAGTGTCCAAAACCATCCAAAAACCCAAGAGAAACTGGAGCAGAAGTGGTGGGCCACCTGTTGACAAATCATGAAACGGGTGTCTGGGTCACCAACAAAACAAGTGAAAATGCACATTAGAAATGAACTTTCCTAGCTTTAATTTTTGCATGCAAATGTGGACACAAGGTTCTTGATATGAATGTGTTGAGCATTGTCATGCTCCATTGACAAGGTAGCTAGCCCACCAAGTCTTTCTTGCATCAAATATCGAATATAATCAACTTTAGCTTTGAAAAGTTTCTTTTGACACTTGCCAAGAAAAAGGCAGGGATAATAAAATCTGGAGAGCGATACATGTGTTGGGGTTACACTCTGCCAAATTATGACAGTATACACATTGCAGTATATCTTGTGGTGATGAAGAATTTGGAACTCTTCTTACAATTCATTGCACAAATCAGATGCATCAATGTCCTTCAAATCCCCATTTTGTCAAGTGTTCTCTAGCTTCAAGCATTGGTAAAAGATTGTATGTGACACCTTAGTATTCAAAATGTATGTTATAGAAGGAGTCAAACAAAACAAAACTAATTTGGTGCATTTGAGTAATTCTCTGTTCTACAGATTGAAGGGCTGTGTCAATGATCGCAAAAAAAAGTTCACTTTGAAATTTTCATTGGGGCTTTCAATAGGCTGACCTGTTTCATATGTGAACTACTTCTTCCTTCAGACACTGACAGAACTATCAAGTTGACAGAACTATCAAGTTCAAAACATGCAGGAATGTCCAACTCTTCTGAAGGTTCACGTGTGAATCGACAAGTGCTTTCTCAAACCCTTCATCACTCCTGCACCCACTAAGAAACTTCTGGGTTTCTTCCAGTTTTATAGCATCAAATGTTTTTGCCTGAAGTTTTTTGTCACATTTATCTCAAAGGGAAACTACAAACCTGAAGCTAGAAACACCCTTTGCAAGACCTTGGGCATCTAAGTGACAGATATTACCAGATGATCCTGTTTGCGTAGTGTCATTTGATATCTGAACTAGTGCATCATACACATCACCCAGCTGATAGCGGAGAGTATTCAAGTCATGAATTTGACTTTTCCATCTTGTGTCACTAAGTGGTTTCAATGTAAGATTCTTAACATGGTGCTTTAGAGCTTCCCAACGGCGTGTCGAACCAGAGAAATATGCAAAAATAAATTGTATCATGTCAAAGAAAGCAGTTTCCTCCAAACACTTGGCTGCATTATTAACAATCACATTTAAAGAATGTGCACTGCAAGGAACAAACCAAGCTCATGGATTTACATCCAAAATTCTTCGTTGTACACCATTTTCTTTTCCCTTCATATTGCTTCCATTATCATAGCCTTAGCCATGCAAGTTTTCAATGGGCAATGCAATTTCTTGCTATTGGTGGAGTATAGTGTGTCAGACTAGCTCCACGTGTCTTTTAGAAGCAAAAATCCTAAGAAATGTTCTTTTATGCTCACAATGATCAGAGTCCAACACTGACATGGTGGTCACAAGTGGTCATTTGTTCAACATGGCTGACATCTGGTGTACAATCTCGAATGGTTGAAAAGTACTTGGCAGCCCGAAATGAGGATAGGATTTCCTCTTTAATGGTTGTGGCTAAAAGCTGAATCAGTTCCTTTTGTATATCTTTCCCGAGGTAGTGAACATGTGTCTTTTGGTCTATTATTTTAAAAAGCTGCTCATCCATGAGTGGGTCAAACTGAGATAGATATTCAACACATTTCAGGACGTTTTCCTTACCAAAATCTATGTAGTTATTCATTTGTTCCAAGTAACAGATTTTGCATACCGAGATCAGTCGTTCTAAGATTTGCAGCCAATATTTCTCTTTTTGCTTAATGGTGCAAATTTTCTTTATCAATTGTTTTCTTCTTTTACATTCGCAGTGCCAGTTCCTTCCACTTTTGAATATTTTCTAAATGCTCCTTGCTTCTTTCATGAGGTGCTAAAAATGTTTTTCCAGTCCTTTGACCCTTTTCAGTAAGAGATGATGCACTGATATGATTATTGCTAAACAGCTTACAACAGAAGCAAAAAACAACGTCCTTTGATGTGGAAAACTGTAGCCATGGACTGTGCACATCATCTCTGTTGGGCAGCGTCCTTTTGTAAAGATTTGTGGAAAACCTTCTTTTGTTTCTATCTTTAGGAAACAAACTGCATAACTTGTTCTGGCCTATGTTCTTCAGGGATTTGTCAGACATGATCAATGCTTGGAGGGAAAATTATCCCATGTAGCATAATCGCCATAGCTCACAGTGATGAGGCAGCAGCACTCATCTTCCCAAATACTGAACATGCAATTGTTCATTCGGTTCATTTTCTTCATTTGGGAGTTCGCACTTTCTTTTTCCACTTGTGAGACAGTAGCTATATATCTGGCATCTCAAATTCCGTCGGGTGGATCCCTTGAACGATCTTCATCACCTCAAAAATATTTAAGAAAAGACTTGTTTTGCTTTTTTCCTTTTTATTCTGCCATGAAGCACACGCGGAAAAAGAGGAGCCCAATTGATTACTCATGCTTCCATTAGATAAAAATTAATCTAGTGTTCTGCCTAGGTTTCTAAGAGAACAGACACATAGCCATTGCTTACTGTGGCATGACATGTATAAAACTTACACACCATAGAGAGCCCCATCTTCACATATCTGCACTCAATAGTATTGCTACAAAGCAACCTTTCCTACTCCTAAATCAGCCCCATAACCCATCTCCTACAGATCCTGTAATTCAGTGAAAATGCTACAGTGTGAGGTTATAGTGCATAACATAACGGGGCATAGTGAAGTGATTCACTCATTCCCTGCTGTGTGGCAGTAATCTGGACAGTGCGAGTACTTTGGCGACTGCCTGGCTGGCAGAAGAAATAGGAAATTAATGTTGGCTCTGCTGAGGGCAGTGCTCTTTACTGGAAGAGATTCCATTATTTGCCCAGGATCACACAGTTTATTTACCAGTGCAGCTGGAATGTGAACCCACAGGCACTTGAACATATGCCTTTCATGCTGCACTTGGTAGAAATATATAAAGTCTGTACTTCAACCAACATGAATACTGCTTTACAGGGACAGTGCTACTGTCACACCGAATTCCCCACAGACAATACAAAAAGAAAGGGGAGGGGGCATTGCACCTAAACCAGTTTCAACCAGTTGAACCATTCCACGCCTGCGGGTCCTGAAGGACCTTTACCATAGAGATCGGGATCGGCTCGTCCACCAAGATAGCCACACCCTGCTTCTTCTCCCCCCACCCCCCCTGCCCTGAGGCAAGAAAAATGTCTTGGGAAAGCTTTGGCTTTCATTTGCTTTTCATCTTGCGCAAGCAGATGAGTTTCTTGCAAAGACACCATAGAGGAAGACCCGTCCATTAGTTTTCTTGACACAGATCTCCTTTCCATTGGAGAATTAAATCCCTGTATATTCCATGTGCCCAATAACACAATGTACTTTCCCTCCCCCTCAATCACTACATTAGTCAACTGACCCCAAAATCAGGCTGCGCACCTCCCTTCACCACATCTCAACCTGCCCAGGCTGCAGTACCACAAGTCAAATGCCCATCCCACAGCAAACATATAAACAAACACTGCTAACCCAAACCCCAAACACCCCACGCCCCCAATCACAAACTTTAACAAATTCCATTCATCTGGAAACCCCTCAGGGAACTAGACTTGGAAGGTGGAAAAGACCCACAACCCCAATTAACACCCTCTCCCTGCTCACCCATGATAACTAACAAACAATCTCCAGGACCACAACATCCTAGCGCCCAAGGTAAACCCAATAGGTTTGGCTCCTAAAGAGATTACCACAGCCCATAAGCCACAACACAGAACCCCATGTTATTCAAACCTTTCTGACCAGCCCCTTTACCCTCCTCCCTCTGCACACTTTCTGCCACTTTTGCGAGGGCACCAGCCCGACAACTTGACATGCCCCCCGCTCTCCCTCTGGGCTTCCACCACCCCCCCCCCAACCCATCTGAATTCAGCTGTTTCTCTGCATCCTTTAGCGTTCGGACCACACAGCGCTTCACTTTGTGAGAGAAGTGGAGCGCAGTAGGAAATCCCCCATCTGTAAGGCACTGCCTTTGTAAGCAGCCACTCAGTCAGTGGCAGCAGCGCCTTTCGTTTGGCCAAAGTTGTTGATGCAAGATCCTTGTACAAAGAAAGTGACATAAGAGATGGACAACCAGGGTCTGGCTGCGGCCATTATACATTCCTTTAGCTTAAAGAACCCGGGATAGCACATTTGTTCTGGGACAGGGTAGCACGGGTTCTGACAGTGAGTCCTGTCCAAATCAATCTCTGAATCCTCCTTTAGGTCAAGAATGGATTTGGAAGAGGTCTGTCACGAAGTTAGGCAGTTCGCCATCTCGCCCGCTGAAGAGACGCTCCGGATCTGAATGTTATTTCTGCAGGAGAGACGCTCCCTGTCCTCAAGGCGTCACAGAAGGCCTCCAAGGCCTCAAGATGGTTGGAACACCAAACCACCTCATAAGCATGCTCGCAGAGTGTGTCCACCTCAGACAACCTGTGCTCAGCCTCTGAAACCATTTCATCTAATGCCAGGATCTTGTGGGAGAGTTCCTCTGCTTTTGCAGACGTCTTTGCAGATTTCGGCTAACAGATCTTGCAGGCCAGACGTGGAAGACCTCTGCCAGAGCATGGCTGGGAGTGGGTCGACCCCATTTACCTGGGCCGTTACCTCAGTACGCTTGCTCTTATCTGTAGACTGCAGCATTGTGGAGATATTGCCATGCTTCCCTGGTTTAAGGGTTTTAGCCATCTTGGATGTAGGAGACAGCAGCAGCAGACCAAACTCGCACCGGCTGCAAAGCTTGCACCACCAGGGGACTAAGGATATGTTTCCAAGGCAGCGGCCCCCCAAAGTCGCTGCTATGCCAGGTCATCCAGAGTTCACAGAAGGCACAAGATGAAGCACACCTTGCCCAGGCAGGTGGTAAGCCCTGGGTAAAGGCCAACCCAATGTCCATCACAAACCACTCCCAGCAGGTGCAGCGCAGAACAGCGTGGCAACTAGACAGGAGATGCTGGTATCAACGCATCAGCCAGGGCCTAAACGACTAGAGGTTGATGGATGGTGCTTTGAAGGAGGCTGTGTGCAGAACATGAAATCCTTAGCAGACAGGGGGATTAGCAAGATTGGGGGCAACACTTGTTTTCTTGCGGTAGCATCATGCACCCAATAGGGGTATGCCACAGGGTGCCCACAAAGGGCCACTAAGGGAGCAGTGTCAGCATACCCAAGTTTGATTACAGCACAATAGACCAATCTGGCCATGGGGATCCTAATGTGGCACTCCTCGAAGCCTGGGTCACACCCAATATGCTGGACCCAATGTTGTGAAAGGTCAGGGTGCTGCAAAAGGCTCACATATTACAGAAGGAGCAGCGCCTCCAGCAATTTCAATGTGTCAGTAGGCGAGCCCCCACCACACCATCACCCACAGGTGACCAGGGCCGTATCTGGAAGAGCCACAGCCAAGCTGACAGCCTCTACCCGGCTTCACTTGCCCTCCAGTGATGTCCAGTTTACAGAAACTTGAGGCGCCCGCTCCCAGGACCACAGGCATTTTGCTGTTAGTGCCAGCAAGCTCCCCAGGGATTGCGGCCTGCCCCCAACTCACTGCAGACACACTGACAGTGCCAGGTTCATCGCTGCATCGGCCCGACTTTGCTGCAGGCTGGGGGCACAGCACTGGAGATGCCGCCTGTATGCACTAGTCTACCCAAGGCCACATGCACCAGAGAGGTGGTGGCGTACATACCGGGCTGCCTCGACGCTTCCCCTGACAAAGGATGCACACAGTGGGGGGGGGGGGGCTTGGCAGAAGCAAACTGGTGCTCCGCTTTATATTCTAAATGCGGCTCCGACACAGGTCATCAGCCCAGGGCCTCCATCTTGCCACATGGTGGACCACCAGTTATCATATCCCCAGGACGCCGGGACGCCGGCACCCTTGAAGCACCAAAACCCACCCAACAGTAGCACAAAGTTGATTTTCATAAAGAAAATGTGTTCTATGATTCACTGCACTAATTCACTTTTTGTGCCAGAAGTAGACAGTTTTCAGAACACCAGACATCTAGGAAACGTGTCTAGTGACATCAATTGTCTAGTGGCATTAATGCTGGTGCAGGACCCAGTGGAAGTGGGCCTGAAAATGTTACTTAGAATGACAGTAGTTCTAATGCTAACACTGCAGATGCTGAACTTTTATTGAATCTTGAAAAAGTAGAAGCATAGAATCAAAAAGTTGAATTTGCAGTATAAGCTGGCTCAAAGCAAGGAAGGACTGAGCTTTTCACTTAGAGCTTGCAAGACTTAATGGCGGTGGGCTTCCTAAGGATCTGCTTTGAGTGTATGATAAAAAGAATATGACATAATGGTTAACTGCTTTTGAAATTGCGGGTGCAAGAAGTTGTTAAGCATGATGAAATTGCTTGTTTCCTCAGCAGGCTTTTTCAGAGTGGGTACAGTGCCATTATGGAGAAGCCAAAGGCGGAGACAAATGATTCAAAAAGATAAAAAGGAGGTTTTACTGTTGCAGTTTGGGAACACTCCTGACCAATACCAAAAGAGATTTAGAGAATACAAAAAGAAAGAATGTCACTTGGGTCACATATGTGGATGACTTAAGAAGTTGTTGCGCACGATTCATGATGGCCGGTTGAGCTTGGAGCCCGCATCCCGGTGTAATTGCAAGATGCAAACAGAATCCTTCAGGCCACAAACTACAGCAAACATCGGGGTATGGCCAGCTGAAAACCCCCCTAGCACCCCAACCCCCTCCCCCTAGAACACAACACCCCCACCCCCACCGACTACCCGCTGGACGCCCTCTGCTGAAAAAGTTTCCAAAGTGCACAGCTGTGGACATTAAATGTCAAAGATATGGAATACGTTGGAGGACACAATCTATTCTAAATCTGCAATACTCAAGATTTCCACTAAATGTGGGACTATATGCAGAGCATGTGATTCTAAGCCGATCCACAGGCATCAGAAATTTAAATTCAGCATTGGCTTCACATGATCACTGCATGCAACCCGACAAATATTTAAAGACAGACAAAATCAATGGTAGACTAGGAAAATGGTCCAAATCAAATTGGTCCACATTCCGAACATGAGTGCGTAACTGCTGCCAGCCCTCTTAAACTGGCACAAATTAGGGAGCGATTGGAGGTGTTTGAGTCACATGCCTTGCGGGAAATATGATACCTCGCCCGCCCATGTGAAGCGAGGAAATATTGGGAGGGCGACAGGCCTGGAAGGACGTTTGCAAGGCGAGTCCGGGCAGAGGGCGGTAGGGCCTGTATCGACTGCATTAGAGACGGACACAACACCCTATAATGGTCGGATGAAAAGATTTTGGAAAGGTTCTTTGACTTCTACACACCATCTCACGAACATAGCACCCGGGACATACAATCTACCAGGCAACTCGATATGCTGATCACACTTAAGGAAATAGTTACTCCAATAACTGACCTCCCGAAGGGTAAAGCCTCCGGTCCAGTCAGCTCACCTCCGAAGTCTATCAAGAGCACGTGGCGCTGTTAGCACCCAGGCTACTCGAAGTCTGGTCCGAGTCGCTTACAGAGTCCGTTCTTCCTCCATCGTTGCGCAAGGCAATAATAACCGTTTTACTCAAGCCTGGGAAGCCCGGCGATGATTGCGGCTCCTACAGGCCACTGTCACTTATGAACATAGACATCAAAATATTCACTAAGGCTATTGCAAATGGGTTTCTCCCAATCATGTTGTATCTCGTACATGAAGATCAGAGCGGATTTGTCCCCGGGCGCTCGACCTCTTAACATCTGACAGCTTTTCAATGTCATGTCTAGGATCGGCCAAGGGGCCTCCGCTGTGGCGGTCACGCTCGATGGCCAAAAGTCATTTGAAATGGTCTCATATGTACCAGGTGCTCGAGAGGATGGGAGTGGGTCCTTCCATGATACGGTATATTAAATTGCTATATACGAGTCCCACCACCAAAGTACAGGTCAACTCCACTACTTCCGCATCTATCACTCTACTTAGAGGCACCCGACAGGGATGTCCTTTCTCCCCCATCCTACTTGCAATGGCCATCGAACCAATGGCGGACTATGTTAGGACAAAGCACTCCTGGAAAGGCGTACGTCTGACACCTCAGACAATCTCCTTGTATGCAGATGACGTACTGTTATACATTAGGGACCCGGCCTCTCAATTGGATTCTATACTTCGCGACATAACAAAAGTTGGTACGTTCTCAGGATTCACTATCAACTATTTGAAATCTGAGATATTCCCGCTCACTGCCTCGACGCAACAACCACCTTTTGAATACCCCCTCTGCTGGTCCCCTGAAGGCATCAAATATCTGGGGGTACAGATTTCACTATCCAAGTCATCCCTACTTACCAATAATTATGCTGCAGATGCACAAAATTTTTAGTCTAAACTACAAAGATGGCAATCCCTACCTCTCTCGTTGGCTGGGAAGTTCTCTCTGATCAAAATTATATTGGTCCCTAAGCTCCTATATATCTTCGCCAATGTTCCAATTTGGCCTGGGAAAAATTATTTTGATGATATACACAAGAAAAGTGCACAATTCCTGTGGCACTCGGGTGCGGTCCGGAAGAAATGGGAACACATGACATTACCCTATGGAATTGGGGGCTTCGCTGCCCCAGACCTAACCTCGTACTGGTACGCGGCTCAGGCCCAGTATTCTACATATTTATACAAACACCCAATAGCCTCTCCTCATGTTAAACTTTAAAAGCTGCCAACAGCTGGGATGCATACCATGACCATGGCCCTTCACTGCACTTATGAAACTGAGGCGGCTGCCGATCCCATTGCAGCCACACTATGGGCATGGCATTGCCTTATTGATATGTCGTCAGATCCGCGCCCATATTACAAATGGCCCCCCATTTGGGAGTTCCAGGGACTTGAACCCACACATGATAAACTTATCACTCCGATGGCAGGAACTGGGATACCTTGCTTTATCTGATCTATTCCCTGAAGGAAAATGTATAACCCCACAAAAGTGGCAACCTGGTCACTCCAGATCTGCCCTAGAGATGCTGCAGTATTACATACTGCAAGCGGCAGTCCACGCCATGTGGTCCTCTTACCCGGACGAACCCCTAGAAACTCCCAAACTGCAATATATAGCCAACTCTAGCACTAGTCGTGAGCTGGTCTCCATATATAAAATGCTTCTGACAAAGTCGCTGATCCAACCGGCCCGTGCACGCAACGAGTGGGCGAGCAAGTTTGACCTTGAGATCACGGATGGCCTATGGAAGAAGATGTGCGCACACACAAGCAGAGTCTCTCTCAACTTTAGATTCTGGTGTATGCAGTATAAACTATTGAACAGAGTGTTACACCACACACAAATTAAACAAGTTCGCTAGGCTCCAGTCACACACCTGCCCCAGATGCCATTTAGAAAGCGCTGATCATAATCGCATGTTCTGGTCATGCCCCAGGTTGCATACATATTGGACTGAGATCTTGGGGGCTCTTTCCAAGATAGATACTGTAGTGAACCTGGACCCGCTGGGTGTTCTGTTCGGGGTATGGGACAGTGAAGATGTCAAGAAAGCGTCTAGGTTTTTAAACATCAGCACAATGGTGGCCAAGAAATGTATATTGCAGCTTTGGAAACGTTCCTCTCCACCTACCTTTACAATGTGGTTGAATGCACTCACCTGGACACAAACATGTGAAGAAGAGTACATTGTGTTGCTACCGGCGACCTCACGTCCAAAAAATGCGTGGTCTGCATTCAGCAGCTATCTCCACAAACGAGCTGATGAGGCCCTTGACCCTCCCACTCCCCCCGATTTGAAGATCAGTACTAGGCCATGATACTACTACTGTACCTTTTACCTGTTCTATGCTTCGCTGTGTATCCTGTATCACTGTGCAACGACGTGTAAGATGCATTACTTCCTGTGTGTAATTGCTGACTGTGTGCGACTGCTACTTACTTTTGCCAATAAAAAATTAAATAAAAAAAAAAAATTGGTCCACATTCCCAGTCACCAACCACACCATTTATCTGATTGAGATTCCATTTTCTCAAAGTTTATCCACCTACTTCCCACTTGCTTCTTTCAACGAGGTACCTACGGTCCTGGCTCTTAGCCAGTTAGTCATTTTCCAGAGCAGCGCAAGTCACCAACGTACAGCACCACGGGAGCACTGGTTACCTCATGCCAATTTGATAATTGATCTAATTCTACACAGAGATGTGTCAGATGTCAAGTGCTAATTGATCATTAAACACTCAAATTCCAGTTTGAGTTGACATTTTAAGATAACTAAAAGACCATCCGAGAAAGAATTCCAAGGATTAAAAAATCCAATTCATAGAGTTAACTGTGATCAATAGTCAACCATAGGGACGCCCTCTTGGGGAAGAACATTCACGTCCCATCCAGGAGTTGGGCTAGAAATAGGAGGGTGAAGTCTCTTTACCCTTTCCATGAATGCCTTAATTACACGAATTTTCCACCATGAAACCTAGCTCTGACATGTGATATATGCAGCGAGGCGGACCTGTAGAGAGTTGAAATAAAGTCCTGAGTTTAATAGGTGTGTTCGATAAAGGACTATATCTTTAGGTAAACAGTCAATAGGGTTGATGTTTTTAGAGTTGGACCAAATGACAAATTGTTTCCACTTATTGGAGTAACAGTGCCTGGTGTTAAGATTATGTGCCTCCAAGGAAGTCCATACACCTTTGAGGTAGCTGGAATGCCCAAACTCTAGGACTTCAGCAGCCAAGCCATTGAGTGTTTGGGGGGGGGCACAGGTGCTGTGTCTTCCCTAGGTCTTGTGACAGCATGTTGCAAGGGCAGGGCAGTTTCTTGGGAGGGGAGACTGACACTCATGAGAACCATATGGCTGTCGAGCCCACATTGGTGCCTCCTGGATCAGCGTGACTTGATTCTGGTGCATCTTGTGCACCATCCTGTTGAGATGGGGAATTGGGGGGGGGGGGCGTAGGCAAATCTCCCAGATCATGTTATCCAGAGGCCAGTCCGTTTGGACCACCTCTGCGGGACCTGGAGACTTAATCTGGGCATTGGGTGTTCTCCAGAGTCACGAACAAATCGATGTCTGGATGACCCCACTCTGCAAATATGTTGAGTAGAATATGTTCTTGCAAGCGCCACTCGTGCTCTACGGGTAGGTGCGAGTGTCTGCTGAGCATGTCTGCCAGACGATGGTGTTCCCCTGGAATATGTGATAGTAGGAACATGTGTTTGAGTGCCCCCTTCCAAATGTTCCGGGACAGTTTGGATAGCCCTGGAGAGTGAGTGCCCCCGTTTGTTCAGATAGTACATGGCTGTGGTGCTGTCTGCAAGGGCAAGAACTGTATTCCCTTGTAACTGTGCTTGGAAGGTTTCAGGGCTTTGAACACTGCAAGTAGTTCCAACAGATTGATATGTTTGGATGCTGACCGGGGCCACATGCCGTGCGCTCTGTTGTAGGAGGTGTGCTTCCCCACACAGACAGATGCGTCGATGGTGAAAGTGGCCTCTACTGCAGGGGTGGTAAAAGATTTCCCCCTCAGAAGGTTTTTCATTGACCACTGCAGAGCCTGAACAAGGGCTGTTGAGACAACCACCAGATCTCACCACTGGCTCGAAGGGCACTACTGCATCGGGGGCATACGCAGACAGGCACGTGGAACCAGGAAGATGCAGGATGCCATCATCCCCAGTAGCCGCATGGCTTTCTGTACAGTTATCCGGCAACTGGCTACATACTGAGGGATCTGAAACATGTTTTGAACCCTCACGTTTGAAGGGGAAGACGAGACAGTCTTCTGTCCGAATTAGTGCTCCTAGAAATTGTTTGACTTGACTGGGGACCACTTTCTCATCGATTGAAAATCCGATATTGAAGAGGAGGTCTACTGTCTTGACTGTTCTCCAAGCACATTCCGTACAAGTCTCCAGTTATGAGCCAGTCGTCGAAATAAGGTACACTGAAATGGCCTACATGCGCAAGTGAGCTGCCGCCAACGCTAGTACCTTTGTAAATACCCTTGGAGCTGAGGCAATGCCGAAGAGGAGTGCTTTGAATTGATAGTGAGTGTTCTCCATCTCAAACCTGAGCTACTTTCTTTGCACTGGCAACATAGAAATATGAAAGTATGGATCTTTCATATCAAATGTGGCCATGTAATCCCCCTGTTACGACAGTGCGATTACTTCCTGAAGACTTGCCATCCTGAACTTTTGAGGTTTTACGAACTTGTTTGCAGAATGAGATCTAAAACGGCGCATGATTAGATCCTTTGTGGGTACAAGGAAGTATACTGAATAAATACCCTTGATTACCTGAAGATGAGGGACAACCTCGATTGCTCCCTTCTGGACCCCTTCTAGTAGGAGCTGTAGATGCTCTGCTGACGGTATGCTCTTGGGTCGATGGTAGAAGGGTGGTTGTAGGATTTGTAGTACCCGTGGGTGACTGTCTTGAGTACCCTCTGATTTGAAGTGATGCTCTCCCATGCATGGGTAAAAGATGTTAAATGCTCCACGACCGGGGAAACAAGGGAGGGGAACCATATTGCCGAGTCATTTGTTGGTTGGGGACCCTAGTTTGTCCCTCTTCCCTTTCTGAGTCAGAATCCCCGCTGTTGGGTGAGCGGGAAGCCGCTGAAAGTACGTTGGCTGCTAAACCAAGGGGCTCCTCCTGTTCTGTAGTGCCCCTGGGAGGAGCAAGATTTCCTGCGAAAGGACCGGCCAGTGTTAAAAGCGCCTTGTTGGATGAAGGGTTTGGCCGAGATCTGGTTTAATGATTTTAGAGCGGTGTGCTCTTTCTTTGTCGTTTCCAGGGTCTAATCTACCACCTTACTGAAGAGAGCAGAGTCTTCCACGTGCTTATTGATGGGAGAAGCCCGAGTCTTTGGCTTGAATCTTGAGTTTTTGAGCCATGAGTGGTGCTTTAGTAGAATTCCTTGTGCGATAACATCCCCCGCCATCTCAGCCGAATCCAAAGTGTTTTGATGATGTTTTGTGTCACCCAATGCCCTTTAGCAACCAATGTTAGAAGTTGGGTGCCAGTAGGTTGTGGGATTTTCTGAAGGCTCACCTGCACAAGTGTCTAATGTGCATCGCTATAGCTTGCAAGGAAAATGGTGTTACTGGTGATCCCAGTACATAAAGTAGCAGCTGTGACCTGTTTGCCCATAGCATACAGCTTCTTTCAATCCTTGTATTGAGGAGACTCAGACGAGGATAGCGGCATTCCTGCTCTTTTCCTGGTTGTTTTTAACAACCAGGGAGTCTGTGACAGCACTGCCTCTAATATACAAAGGGTCTCAGGGCGCCGGACGGAACATCTTCTCCACTCGAAGGTTGTATTTGTATTTATTTTATTTATAAAGCGCAGCCAGGCCCAGGGGCATACGGGTGCGTAATTTTTAGATCAAGTTACAAGGAATCAAGTTACATTTGCAAGTGTTAAGCAAAAATTACAATGGTTGCCGATACAGAATATGGAGTTACAGGTACCTACATACAAGTTGCATTTTTCATACGGTAGGGAATGGGGATACAGATAAAGTATATAGTATGCTAGTATATTATTTACAAAATGTACAGTGGGCAAGCAGCAAGTCTCGGCTTTAGGAAGTTAAACTGTTGTTGTGTCCAAGTCATGAAGCCAGCGCTTAGTATTGCGTTTAAATAGGTTGAAGGAAGGTTCTGACCTGAGGAGAGCAGGGAGTGTGTTCCATAACTTAGAGGCTTGTACAGGGAAACTAGCCCCACCCGAGTTATAGAGTTTGAATCCTGGTTTGGACATAGTGGTTGCTTGAGCTGTTCTAAGGGGTCTTAATGTGTGTGGGGTAAGTTGGTTAGTGATGCAAGTTGGTGCAAGGTTGGCCCTGGTTTTGTGACTAAGGGCAAGGGTTTTGAGGGATATTCTGTGCTCGATTGGGAGCCAGTGCAGATTACATCTAGTCTCAGAAATATGCAATTTCTTGGGGATGTTTAGGGCTGTCCTAATGGCATTATTTTGAACTACTTGTAGTTTGTGGATATTTTTGTGGCTAGTGCCCAAGTAGAGGGCATTGCAGTAGTCTACTTTGGACAGAACTAACGTTCTGACAAGTGTAATGCATTTAGGTGTTGAGATAAACGGCCTACAGGCGGTGATAAGTTTGCAGGTGTAAGTGGCTGATGATGCTACTGCATTAGTTTGTTTGGTGAAGGATAAGGTGGCATCCAAGCAGACACCAAGGGTTTTAGTATTGTTTGAGACAATTATGGGGTTACCATCTATGAACGATTTGAAGTCAGAATTTAGTTTTTTTAGCTTAGCGCAAGTACCAAGGATGAGCAACTCAGTTTTTCGTCATTGAGACAAAGTCCATGTTGTGCCATCCACGCTTGTATTACTGCATAGATGTTAAGGGTTTGGCTGTCGGTTGCGTAGTCACCAGAGATAGGAATGAGTATCTGGGTGTCATCCGCTTAGTTAGTGTACGTGACACCCAGATAGTCAAGGATATCAAAGAGGGGCTTTGTGAATACATTGTACAGCGTTGGGGACACAAGAGCCTTGCGGGACCCCACAAGGTACCGATGAAAGTTCAGCCGAGTCAGTGGGAGAGAAGACCCTCATAGTTCTGTTCGCCAGGAAGGAGCTGATCCAGGCAGTGGCTGCGTCGGAGAAGTGTGCTGCCGATTTCAAATGGTGATAGAGCGTTTAGTGATTGACCAAATCAAAAGCTGCTGACAGATCAAGCAGCAAGAGGAGTGCTAGTTTACGGTTGTCTTAAGATTTGGATCCGAGTAGAGAGATCTATTAAGGCAGTTTCCATGCCGTGTCTAGGTCGGAAGCCGGCTTGCCTTGGTCCCAGAAGATAGATTGTTTCTAGATAAACCAGTATTTACAGGTAGGCTGCTCTATCTAGTATTTGTAATAAGAAGGGTACAGTTGTTATCGCCTGTAGTTGGATGGGTTGGCTGGGTCAAGAGTTGTTTGATTAGTGGGATGTCCCAAGCGTCTTAAGTTATCCGGCACTACTCCCGTTTTGAAGGAGGCATTGATGAAGTTGGTAATAAATGGTGCCAGGTCATGTGGTGCTACTGCGTTGATAATCGGAGCAGGGTAAGCGTCACCTTGGCAGTTAGATGGTTTGAGTTTCCTAATGTTTTCTACTTCCCAAATTGAGAGGGGTGAGAAGCTGAATGGTTTGCAAGTTGGCTCAAAGGTGGGTAACTTGTTGGGGAATTGTTTGTGTTCAGGGTCAGATAGTAACAGGTCTCTTTTTGCATTAATTTTAGTTTGTAAACGGGCTATTTTATCTAATAGTGCTTTCTGAATGTTACTGCACCATAGTGCATCTGTGACACATTTATCAATGGGGGCAATAGGGGATTGTAATTCCTTTAGAATCTTAAACAGTTCTTTTGTATTAGATTCTGCTTGAACAATCCTTTTGTTATACGTGTCTTTTTTAGCGAGTATAACGGCTTCTTTGTAGTTAGCGGTTGCTAAGGTGAGCTCATTCTTATTGTTTACTGTAGGACACTTTTTCCAATGTGCTTCTACAGTTCTCTTAGTTTTACGTAGTTCTCTAAGATGCGGCGTGAACCAAGTATTCAGGTGACGTTGTGGTTTGGATTTCCGTAATTTTAAGGGGGTGATGGTATTCAAGGCTTTAAGTATTGCCTGGTTGTAAATATCCACCAAGACTGTGGGGTCAGAGGTGGCAGCGTTGTTGAGAAGGGGGAGAAGTAGCGGTAGGAGTTTATCCGGGTGATGTCTTTCTTGTTTCTAGTACGGGTAGCTGGAACGATGATAGGAGCCGGGTGTTGTGTGTTGGCTTTAATGGAGAAGGTTATTTTATGATCCCACCAGATGCATGGATCATTGGATAGGAGATTGATACAGCAATTAAGGCTAGTAAGCAAGTCCAGTGTTCTACTTTTGATATGTGTAGGCTCATGAATAATGTGGGTGTGACCCAAGTCAGATAGGGCGTTGGCTAGATCACAGGCATTATTATTAGTGTGGTCCTTAAAACCAAGATTGAAATCCCCGAGTAGGATGGTTTGTGAGTTGGGTTTAGTATCAGTGGATGCAAGGGATACAATGTCCTCTATGAAGGAGGAAATTGGTCCTGGTGGTCGGTAAATAAGGTGCACTATTGCTGTGTGGTTAGGTGATAGTGGCAGTTTGAGGGACAAGGATTCAGCAGAAGGGATTTGGGCATCCAGAAACACGAACGACAGTCATTCAGAAGATGAGGGCGAGACCGCCTCCCTTCACCTGGTTGGTGTTTCTATCACATCTAATGATAGAGTAGTCGTTTGGTATAGCAAGGGCCAAGGATGGGCCAGAGGCTGGATTGAGCCAGGTTGCCGTGACTGCGAGGAGATCAAGCTTCTCATGAGTTATGAAATCAGCGATGTCCAATGCGTGGGCGGGGAGGGACCTAGCATTCACCAAGGCTGCTTTGATGAATGTGTCTTTAGCAGGAGTTTTTTGTGATGGTAACAATAGTTCATGCAGGGTGATATGGGCTGGCTTGCTATCTAAATCAGTGGCGAGGTTAGCTAGGTTATCTCTGCGCTGAAGTTTGTTGCTCTTGTGAGCGTGTAGTTGGGGGTTTTAAGTACACAATCGGGATCCTAATCTAGAGTTTCTAGTTAGAATGCTAGGGTGGTGAGAGCATGGTAAGGTTGGATCGTAGTTGTTTGTGATATTGTTTGTGATATTGTTGCGAGATGGGAGTGAGCTGTTATAGAGCTTCAAGTATGGGCGCTGTTTAAATGGGGTGGTTCTGGAATTTCGTCTGAGGTTTCTGTTAGTGATATCACAAGGTTGATTAGGTGTTGGTCTGGTAGCAAAGTGGCGTATCCAGAGTGCTGGATCATCCAAGTAGGGGTTGGCAGTGCCCATAGTACTAGTCCACAAGGTGTAGGTGATAGGTACCTTAAATGTGCTGGAGTATGTTTGTTGGTTAGAATGTAGGTGAGGCTGACATGTCCAACGTTTAGTGTAAATATACAATAGGTGGAGGAGAGTGGTCAGGCACCAATACATAGTGGAGGTAAGCTATGCCAGTGGGCAGGGATAGAGAACTCCGAGTATGTAGTGCTATTGGAGTGCGCTTAAGATGAGATGCAATGTCAGCGTCTGTAATCACTGAGTTTCATTTAGGCTACTGCAGCAGAGAGGCCACGACTTGATTCCTAGCTTAGTCATTTGGTTGGGCAAAATACATAGGGTCAGTATGTGGGTAGATTTGATTAAGTGCTATGGCTGAGAGCAGTGGAAGATATCACAACAGGTGATAGCAATTGGCTAGGGACAGAGACAGTACCTAGGTTCAATTTAGTAGCAGATGGTACAAGTTGAAGGCAGTATATGGGTTCAATTTAGCAGCAGAGAGTACAAGTCGAAAGCAAATTTGCAAAAATGCAGTTGCTAATCTTAATTCATCTAAATGCAATGGGTGTCACCAGATTGAAGTGGAACAGAGCAGAGCAGATGACTAGGGGCGCACATGGGTTTACGTAATGTAAGTTTGCAAAAGGTAATGGGTTGCACCAATATGATGCAATAGGCTAAGACAGAGGCAGCACATGGAGCATTTATTGCATTTAACAAGCCAGACAGGCTCAAGCTGTTAGGGGTCAGGTCTAGGCAAATAGCATCATGCCAATGGTCAAGGTCGCATAGTTTGCGGACAAGTTAAAGCAGGATATGCATATAAAGTGTAGGCAATTATGTAACAACTATTGTAAAGACACTGGCCTCGTAATAGGCTGAGTGATGAGCAGTGTAAACATCCGGTCAGTATACGGACGAATTGCAGCTGGTCTAGATAGTACGCTGATGTCAGAGATAGGAAGCGGACCAGGTAAATACAATAGAGAGGAACATTTATACAGATGGGCAGGCGTTGTCGCGGCTGGCAATAAGAAATTACCAAGTTTTAATTTAGGCACATATTGGATTATAATCCCAGTGTGCAATGATTGGTAGGTAATGACAAGAACAGTTCAGATGCCGTAATCCAGGAGAGACATGGAAGCGTTAATTGGGCATATGGTGTTTAGCAATTGAGCGCTTGTACTGCGAATCCTGTGGTCGGGGAAATGGACGTGAGCAAGTTTGGAGCGGGCATTGCACTCAGTGCAGGAGGTATCGATGTGACAGAAGGTGAAGGCTTGTTGGACTGGCTAGGAGCACGCTATATCGCAGTTATGAATCAGGAGAGCGGCGGTAGTATAAGGATGCAGATCTCACCTGGTTTAAAAGTGGGTAGGCACGCGAAGGGAGTGGAGCACTTGAGCACGTCCAGCTCGGTCAGGCTCAGTCAGGAGGAGCCTTTGTTGGTTGCCTTCGTGGGGGGCCGGCCTACGCCTGCCAGTGCCTCCCAATAGGCTATGAAGCCACAGACAGCCAATCAGGGGGACTCAACAGGGTTGCAGGCGAGCCACAAATGCGGCAGCGGCCATCTTGGAATGGCGAAAACCTTGTGGTTTTAACAGGATCGAATCTGGATAATATGAGTTTCGTTTTCCTACCCCACGATGACGAGGTGCTGGGAGTATGCAGGGGGTAGAAGAATTAAGTCTATCTCATTGCAAATGAAATTTAGTGATTTCGAGTAGATGCAGCGGTCGATGTGTGGCGCTGTAGTAAAGCCTCCTGGCTTACTTTATAAGCAAGCCAAGGTCATGGTTGCATGGAACTGCTCCAGCAGTGGAGGGAAGCGGGAGCTCCTGCTCGGACCTCTATAGATGCAATGGGTGCCCAAGGGTTGACAGCCCAAGTGAGCGAGGGTGCAAGCAAGGACGGCGCTAGGCATTTCTTTACCGAGTTCAGGAAGGGAATTGCCTGACTGACCGGAACCTTTTCCTTAAGGATATCCTCCATGAAATCTGAATCGGGCACAGCCTCCTGGGGGACTATCTTTAAGTGGTCAGCCGCCTTCTTGAGAAGGTTGTTGAAAAGCATTTGGTCGTCCATGAGCAACGAATCCCTAGGTAGACCAACGGGAGGAGTGTCCAAGAAAATGTCTGGTTCAGGGTCATGGTTCGGGGTTGTGTGCCAAGTCTCCTTGTCATCAGCGGGGACCCAGTCTGGGTCTTGGGACTGGGTCCTGTGATGCCGGATTTGGTTACGGGACATAGTAAATGTCCTCGTCAGGGTCATCCTGATCATCAAGGAACACATCCACAGAGGTTCGAGTGGGATTTGTTCAGACGGGGGTGTGAACTGTGCACCTGACGAAAGGAGCCTTGGGGACTTTAGGTAAAAGGACAAGTATTCACAGTCCTAGGTTTAAGAATATCAAACTGTTCTGAAAAGTTGATAAACAGACATCTTCTCCATACAGGCCTCAAACCTTTCCCTAGTCCACCCAGAGGAATTGGACTCATCCGGGGAAGGAAAGGGTGGAGAAGCTGGAGCAGAACCCTGCTGCAAGGCCTGAGATCGAGGGGGAGAAGCTGGAGAATAGCCCTCAGTTAAAGGGGAAGGCTTTTTAGGGTCAGAACCATGTAAATGGGCTTTAGAAATCTTCTCACAAACTTTTGGGACTGTTTTAGATAGGTGGGCCCATTTCAGTGTCTCTTTCGATGCTATCGCACTTAAAATGTATGGGAAGCGCCTGATAAAGATTGTCTTCAAGCCGTGAGCAGGTGGGTGCTGAACCAAGAGGTTCAGTAGGCCCAGTCGATCTTTGACAGGCCTGCGGGCATCCATGTCTTCCTTGACTGATCCGTCGAAGGAAGCTTAGAGGTTGTGCACTTGTGTAGTGGTATGGTGTGTGTCCTTGTTGCCAGGGTGTGATCTCCCCATTGCACCGCCAGTGGCATGCTTGTCGGGGAAGGACATGCATGAACCTGTATGTTCCATCGTCGGGTCCATGGCTTCCCAATCAGAGCCATGGCTGCTGGCGGACTCCTCGTCCGAGACAATGGTGCCGGTGGGGGTGTGACTCTCTGCCTGCACGGTATAGGCCATCCACCGCTTTGAGCGCCCGTCTTTTAAGGTTTTGGGCTGAAAGAGTTTACAGGCCTTGCAACGCTGTGGTCGCAAGGGAGACGCTGATTGCACTCTTTAGGAGTATCTTTCCAGGTGAATTGGCCATTGCAAGATGTGCAGAATGTAAAGGGTGTTCACTCCTTAACAGGAAAAACGGCAGCCAGACCGAAGGAAAAAGAAGAGGGGCAAATAAGAGGCAATCCTAAGTGAGTCAGTAAAATAGGACCCCACTCTCCCTATTGCGAGTTTGAGCCTGTGGGCCAAGGCCGAGAAAGAAATCAGTCACTAGCAGATGTAGTGTCAGTGAGGCAGGATCAGCCGTCGAGAGGATGTCAAGAACTCGCTGAGACAGCCGCCAAAGAAACTTAGCGAGAACCGCTTAAGCAAGACAAATCAGTATACTCTAAACGAGCTATGCATTGGGCGACCGACTAGATGTGGACTTCGACGCGTGAAGGATTTCGGGTACACTACACTTTATGGATAGTGTTACAACCACACCCATGTCAACTTCCCTTTTCGAGCTTTGAAAGAAAGATGCAATACTCGACTACCACTAGATGTCAGACAATATGCACAGCATTTGATTCTAAGCAGATTCACAAGTATCAGAAATAGATCTACACACAAAAATCCTGGATGCGCTTGTTTCACATAATTCATTAGTCTATCAGTCTCTCTTGAGTCCTTACTAGATCCATCAAGCTCAGTTGTATGACCACCACCCCCTCGATTGTGCGTCTCCTCAGTATCAATATAAACGTATGATAAGGACTTCATAGGGCCAGGACACCAAATTTCTATAATTGCGTCCAGGCCAATGTTACAGGACCGACTTTGCGGTACTGAAGAGACTATAGCAACTTCCAGACTACAGTGAGACTCCTGAATCTGTATGACCTCTTCCAATACCGCTGGTTGTAAGAAATGTCTGCTGGCTCACCTTTCAGATTTGTTATTCCTTGCGATTTCATTTTGCATTGGCAATGCTTATTTTGAAGATTGTTTTAGTGGCCTCTCCCTCCAATGTCTGTTTCGGCTTAGTCTGGTCATGGTTTCATAGCTTTAATTTTCATGATCAAGCACAGCATCTATTGAGGAAGTAGGCCGCATAATTGCTCTTTCGTTTATATCTTTATGCTCTCAAATTTGGCGCATGAAGGATTTTATGAAGAAATCTGCGATAACTCCTGTGTCTATTCAGTCGGTCATTAGTCCAAATGCCAGGCAGACTCCTCTGCGGACTGCTAGCTATACTTCCAACAGGTAGTCCCATGTATATGATAGATGCCCCAGGGAGTTCTCATAGGACCGGGAGTCCTTGTCCTGTGAAGGCATGAAGCAAGACAGACAACAGATTCAAAGTTCAAACAAAAATAATGTAGTCAATCAAATGCCACGATGGAAGGTTTAGCCTGCCCTATACTAAGGTGGGATTTCCCTACCTGAATGAAACTAAGGAAAGTCTGAGTCAAAGAATTCAACTTAGAAGTATGGTGTCCAAAACCTATTCTTGCCCCCACAACTAAAGCTGGACAATTTGTAGGGATGTCAGTAATCAAACAAATAGTGATCAAAACAAAGTTCTGAGCATCTTACAGCTCTCTGCTTTCTTTTCGACTCCCCTTGCCCAAGTTCAAGAAAGTTCCAACAAAAAGTCTCAAGATTACCTTTCTCAAAGTTCAAAGCAATACAGTTCCATGTAATCCTTGGGGTTCCCTTCCTGAAATTCAAGGCAACAGTTCAAAAAGAAAAGGGGTCTGGAGGCTTTGTCCTCAAGACAGCATCTGCAATTCCTCAAATCTCAGGGCTCCCTTCCCCAAGACTTCAACGTAGCAATTTATATTGTCTCTGGTTTTTTAAAAAAGTTCAACACAACTCCAGGTCAACTTGACCTTTACTATGGATTGAATAATAGTTCATTCACAGTCTTCTTTCTTGGTGCATTTCACAATATTTTTAATTTTCACATTTTAGGGTTTGCTAGTCTCGCAACCAGGAGCCCTGGGCTCTTCAGGGCCCACAGTATATGCAGCTTCACACTCCCTTGGATTGTCCTGATCAGCTTCTTGGCTGTGCCATAAAGGGGCTGCATGCTTTATAACAGTCTTTGGCCTTGCCACAGCAGCTACATTCATATAGTTCACTTGCGGTGGCCTCATCAATCTCGCCCCTCTTTGTTGCACTTTTTCACAAGTGTGCCTTTTTCTGCAGGTTATTTTCAAATGGGCACTTTCACATGTAATGTTATCAGTGAACAGCTTTGCCCATAAAGTTTCACTCAACTCTGTATTCAAAGCGTGCAATTTAGATTCCCTGTGAATGTTCTTTCAGTTTGGTATTCAATAAACAGAGTTTCTCTTGTTCCCTTCAATTTGCTAAATGCCACTTTCATTGATCAGGGAAAAAAAAGACTGTCTCCAGTTCTAAAAATCCTCACACACAAATTGCTGTGTGTGAAGTAAACACTTGGGCAATGATCAATGGTTAGTTTCAGCTTGAGTGTCAGTTCAAATAAGGGGAAAATCGCTTTAAACATAGTACAGTGTTACTTTTCAGCATTCACGTGCATATCTGTATGGGGTTTCAGGGCTTTGAGAAACTCACCGGACTCTTTGAACTGGTGGGAAAGCGAGGGGAGATGTTGTACAATAGCCTATAAAGGCTAGGGGAGGATTAGGTGTTTCTCAATAGGAAAATGGGGATACCATGTCTCGCCTGTGGGCACCCCACTCAATCCCGAAGGACCCTTCACCCGGTGATCCTCCCTCGATTCTCCACTCTCAGGGTCAGGATCCAAAAGCAATGGACTTTCCCATGCTACCTGAGAAGAGGATCCAGGGGGACTGAGTGATGATTCCCTTGGGCTTCTCAGTCGCAAAGGGGCAGTCTATCCCAGTGTGGTCTCAAGCGCCTGGCCCCATAGGAAGGACTTGCTAAATTGACCCACCTCTCCAACCTCACTGGGGGTGGGGGCAACTCCCCCTTGAGGAAAGTGGGTGAATAACTGATTTGTCACAAAACCCTAACTTACACAGGTTTCCCAATATTCAAAAAGGTATTTACTAGGTATAGGGGCTTTATTGAAGAACTCTGTCAAACTACAGCATGTTCGGAGACTGATTTCCCGAAAAATACTGTAATTTGACAAAGAATGGCTTGTACATCAATTAAATACCATTAAATGCTCAGAAATCTGCAAAGCATTACACTGTGGATACACATAGTACAAAGACTCCCCATTATTGTGATGCACAGAAGTATTTTTGCTATACCTGCTTAATACAATTGTGTGCAAACACTAACTTTTACCCGTGTCCCCATTCCCCGCAGGCCTCACAAAACTAGAAACATTCAAATCTAACTCCCTCATTAAACCAGTAATAAACACTAGACAACACCATCACTTGCTCCATGAATGGCTCTAAAGTATTGATGCACATGGACCAAAGAAGCCTCCTATACTTTCCCAAAGGAAGTAAGCCACAAGATGATGGACCAACCTTTGCCACGTCAAGAAAGGGGAAAGAAGAGTAGAGTAAACCTGAAGAAAAACTCTTTGGAACAGATAAAAATGTCACTCTCGACAGATCTGCATCTACAGAGCAGAACATGTACATGTATACAAAATAAAAAGCCCATTACGCACTGCACAGAATGCAAAAACTATATATTACCTTTAAGAATCCCATCTGCCTGTAAGACAACACTGACCTCCATCCCTAAAATCCAGCCACTTAAAACTCTACACAATTACTTACTTCAAAAGTGCAAAAGCCATCTGGACAAAAAAGCCCAAAGACTTGCACCCAAACGTGTCATGAGCAGACGATACCAGCAACCCAGTATGATCACCTGAAGCCCATTACCTACCGAGTATGTACAACGTCATAACCCACTGATTAATCCAATGGAGTCCTCACTTTTTTCCCGGCAGCAATGTCCTCCCATGTGGCCAGGGGGACGGCAACCACTAACTGATCCTGGGGGTGGGTATACAAGCAAGGACCACATGCAAGTAGGCCACCTATGGTGAAATATCATGACTTCATCGGATGAGACATAGTATTCCCCCCACTTTCCCCTTACAGGATGAACCTCCAATTTTAACACTCAAATAGACTATTTTAATTCCTATGGTGCTACTCTATGGAAAATGTTGATCCCCTCTTGTTCCAACCTGCAGACCAACTCGGACTTGTCTTGCAAAACTGCTACAATTATGACTCATCAACCCTCCATGACGGAACTTGCCATCAAAACCTATTAGGAAAGTTCATCCAACATTTAAGGTGCCTAGAAACATCTTAATACTGCAATGAGGGAGAGGATTGGTGGAATGCAGAGCAAGAGAGGTCCCAAGCTCAAGCAGCACTCTAGTTACTGGGAGCACGCACCTGTGCCATTTAAATTAAGTCCTCCAAAAACAATGGCTAACTCCTTGTTAGGCAGAAACCTGTGCAGTTCCCTTAGGGAACACTGCAAAAGATTTAGGACTTCAGGTGTTAGCAGTAAACCCACTTGGTAGCAGTCTGTACCACCCAGATTTACCTGGCAGCTGTGGCTGAGCAGTCAGACTTCCCTCAAGAAGAGTTAGGCAGTATGCAGAGTATACACAATAGACACTTAGACACAATAATACAAGCAAACACTGACCAGAGCTTTGGTATCAAAGTATACAATTATTTATTTAAAAAACACACTGTTTGAAACACTCCAGCACTCTTATTGTAAAATACTCTAAACACAGTTACTATTATAATATATACAACCCTTATTCCTTATCAGATAAGTCTTAGTAAACACCACTTATTTTCATACAGAGGTGAGCGCTTAACTATGATGGCACTCCAATAAGTTTATGAAAAAGGGAGGGAAAAAGACAGAATATGGAAAGGTACACCACTCTAAGATTTAGGAACACTATTATCAAGGCAGAAGAGCCAAAGTCCATAGGCTGGGCCCACTCTTAGAGAGCAGAGCACAAATGCGCCCAAGATCACACAGTTACACTAGGCTTAGAAAGTCTTGCAGAGAGTTTGAAAAGAGTTTAGAGAGGCTCAGAAAAGTTTAGCCAGGGTGTCCCAGGCTAACCCAGGTCCGAAAGCCAGGGGCTAAATCTACCCCGTACAGTCAGTGGCAAGGGAAGCCAGGCGGGACACGGTACCTTAAGTGGGAAGGATCCTCCAGCGGTGGCAGTGGTTCCTGGCAGTGGGTGCAAGTCTCGTCGTCGTCCAGGGGAAGAGAAGATCTCGACTTGGAGGAAAGATGAAGGTCGTTGCGCTGCCAGGGAAGAAACCAGCCGCGGAGTTTTCCGGTTAAAGGTAGTACCCTTTAATTCGCGGTCGTGGTAAAACGTGGTTTCCTGGTTGCCGGGGTGCTTGGCACAGGCAAGGCGGCCACGAGATACGTCGGGAAGGCGAAAAGACGGTGAAACTGGTTATCCCACCAGTCAAAGGAAGAAGACTCTCCGGCGGGAGATCTCCTCTGTCGTTGGGAAAAGTGGTGAGGCTGTCCAGCAGGGCTCCACCGGTGGTGTCGTCGTGGCAGGTCGGCTCAGCTTCTCCCTCGTCAGATTCTTAGGTCCTGTGGCGACTTCTGAAGTTCCAGTCCCCAAAGCCCTGCTTTTATGCAGAAAACCCCCATTCACTCAGCCTAGCTGTCACTCAAACATGCTAAGTGGTGAGCCGGCCGGCTCACCACTTGGGCCAATCAGGACGGAGTGCGACTTGAGTTGCCTAGGCAACTCAGTCCAGGGTGCCTAAATCCCCCTCCACCCCTTCTAAGTACCCCAGACATAGTGGCACCACTTTGGAGGGCTTCTGTGGAGAAGCCTGCCAAAAAGTGGAACAAAGGGCTCGACATGGGTTGGAGTCACAGAAGAGAACACAAACGCCATTTTAGAACAGAGTTTTGGCAAAAAATACCAACCGGAGAATTCATATTAATTAAATAAACCGGCGGTATGTTCGAGGGTATCGTAATTAAATAATTAAAGATAGTAGCCTTGAACAATGGGAAAATCCCATAGAGAAATATTCGCGTTGAATATAAAAAGTAGTATCCACTGCCACCAGCCAAAACTCGATCAGGGGGGGACGGAGACGTGCCCCCTCGACTAACAGACCCCAGGGCAATTGAATTGCCCCAGCCAGTACGTCCACAATATGATGGTTTGTACTGGTTCTGTTCAGAATTCAAAAATAGTAAAGTCAATGGTGACTTTACATGCCCTGGGAGACAGTAGTCAGTCCCAGGGTATGGAGTCTATACTGGGGGGTCACTATGACACCCCTGTGTTACTGCACTGAGGGTGCTGTGTAACACATCACAAAAACACATGAAGCCCTATCGGGTAAAAGACCCCATGTGCAGCATATGCATTTAAAAAACACCAACAAAGCAGCACATTACGGAGTGATTTAGCCAATACGGCTAAGGTGGTGAAAAAAGTGTGGACAAATGCACACAAGTGGAAAGCCCTAGCAGCAGAGTATACCTGGCAACAGGGCTTTAAGTGGGGTAAGAAATCGAGGGGGGGGGGGCCTCATTTGGGGGCGTGGCTTGTGGGAGAAATATGTAACATATTTCTATGTTTAGAAAAGATGGCTTGCATAGTACACACACCATAGTAAGGTACGCACACAAATATATAACATTTATATATATTTGTGTGCATACCCTACGGTTTGCCTAGTTTTCAGGCCATCTTTTTTAAACATTTCGGGTTTATAAAAGATGGCTTTGAAAGTACACAATTCAAGCCGTCTTTTATAAAGCTTTGACTACGGACAAAATTGTCCGTCAGCAAAGCTTTATAAAAGATGGTTTGAAATGTGTACTTTCAAAGCCATCTTTTATAAACCTCGAAATATCTCGAGGAATAAATATCTCGAGGAATCCCCAGGTTCGCCGAGGGTTAAAGACGCCTCGGCGACCTGGGGAAACAAAGGGACAGTAACTGCCTCTGGTGACCTCTCGCGCGAGGGGTCACCAGAGGCAGTTCCTGTGACTGACGGAAGTGGCAGCCAGGCACAGCGTCGCTGTGGTTGGCTGCCACTTCCGTCAGTTCGCCTGACTTCATGGCAGGCGCCTCTCCCGTCTCGGCTGCAGCCGCGATGGGATAATGCATCCTGCCAATGTTGCGGGCGGTGGGACGGGGCCCCGGCAGGGCCCCTTCTCAGCCCCACTTTTTGGAGACTGCCGGGGCTCAGCCCCGGCAGGCCCCGGCCCACTTTAAGCACTGCCTGGCAATTACAAGTGTGTGAATACAAAAGACCCTGGTAGGAGAGTAACCAGCTAGTCACAAGAAGTGTGTCAAAGCTAAAGAGGTCCTGAGAGTCCATATCGGGACTTGGAAAAGTAACTCCTAAACAGAAGGAGCAAAAACCCTGGCTGGAGAATAGACCAGGTCTCCTGACAAAACGAAGACCACACAAAGTTGTGTACGATTCTGGTATTGACCAAGATGAAAGCCAAGAACTGTTATTTGTAAGAAAACGGAAAGACATCCTGTGGAGTAAGGAGCAGTATCCTTGAGACATTTTGTTGGCGTTACTCGTTTCTTTGACCATTTCTATAACACTGAAAGCCAAGGACATTATCCCTTTCATTTTAAAGTTCATTTCCTTAGAATGTGCGCATCAGAATAGTACTTTGGACACAGGGCAGTTTTGTTTTGGACATCGCAAAACCAACAGAGCCTTAGTTTTTAGTTCAAGTAGGGAAACGCCTCTGGTGCAGGGTAGAGCGAGGCATTTTGCCAATCCCCTTTTATCAATTAAAGTCTTTAGCCAAAACCATAACTTGTGTTTGAGTTTCATTCCCAACTCCTCATACCACCAAACTCTACCCACCCCTCCCTTTCCAATAACTCACCAACAGAAAAAGGTGTTATTTATTTTATTGTTTTCTTGTTAGGCGCTTATACAATAAGAAAATAATGTTTCAAAGTGCACCCAGGGCAAGGGAAGGAGCAGAAAATACATTAAAATAAACATAATATTTAAGAGCAGTGGAGGGAAAGGAAAGGGGACTAACCTACCATGCCTTGTGAGTATTATACAGAGCGTGCAAGAGTTCAACCGCAAGCTTGAAAAGCAGTTTACACCAGGACACGTAACGAAAACCACTGCTAACGCAGACGATACGGAAAGCTACTGCATAGGTTTATGTCTGCACCTTGAATGAGGTCATCAAACACGCCCTGCACAGAAAAAATCCTTGAAAAATGCAATTCATCAACCACTCAAAATCACGTGAAAACCAAGATCGACTCACAAAACTGACTTGAACCAGTGAGTGGAATGGAATCAACCATCTCCACTACATTAGGAAGTTAAAAAATAATACAGGTGCAACCACACCAAGTGCACTCATGTTCCTGGATATTTTAGCCGGTTTCTACACTAGCAACACAAGTAAAGAAAAAAGACCCTTTACACTGGATCAGAGTGAACTGTGATGGACTGCATTATATATGTCGTTGGTCAGAACAGAGACTACCCATTTAGCCCCCTTCAAGTTACCTGCCAGCAACATCACATATGGGGTTCCTCAAGGATTCAGCATCTACAGGTTCACTCTCATCCTCTTCCTGGAAAACAATCAGCAACTTAGACCTCACATGCTTCAACTTCAACCCCAAAGCAACATGCCCCTGGCACCCTTCGCTCACATATAGACCCATGGATGACAAATGGACTAAAACTAGACATGACAAACTCAACTCATGCTATGCAACGTCACAACACCACCATTAATGGCCTGAAGAAATATCCCCAACCAGCAGTAAAAAGTCAAATTCCTTGGATTCCTTATGAACCATCTCATTCAAACTGCAAGTTGAAGCCATAAGCAGCTTGTTACAAATCTGAGCAATTTGGCACATCATGTCAAACTGGCCATTACCCAAGTCTCAGAACGCGGCAATAAATGTTCTAGTAATCGCCAGACAGGATTACACCAATATCCTCTATCCATGCACCTCACTGAATATTTGATAAATGGCTGAACAAAGAGCTTAACTCACAGCTGCTAGAACCCTCCTAAGGCTGGTAAAATGGAAACGCATCACACCAGCTCTGTGTACAGTATACTGGCTCCCGTTCTAACAGACATCAATTCAAAACACTATCACCCATCATGTCTTCCACCACTGTGGCCCAATATCCACTTCGAAAATATGCATTCACTAAACAGCTGTAATAAAGTTTCACTCAACCAAAAACCCTCGTAGCAGTCTCAAGCTTCAACTGGAAACATTAGCCCTGTGAAGCAAACAATGGAACTACTTGCTCAGGTTGCTAAAGAGACCACCACACAGACATTACTTTGTATAGACCCTTCCAAAACTACTGGACCGTCCCACCGGGAAGGTATTTGAAATTGAAAGAGCTCAGATTCCTGGGGGCACAACCAAAACGGATAGTTTTGTTTGAAATGACCAGTAAAGGAGATGGCGACGAGGCGTCTGTGGGAACTGGGGCATGGCAGCAGGGCAAGGGGTGGGGGGGTGAGGGGGTAGGGCAATGAGTAAGAAAAGTTCTTAAAAGACCTTAAGGATGTAGTGGCAAAGCACAAATTAGAAGACCAAGCAAAGACAAGGGAATATTTTAACACAACCAGCCTCTTAGCAGCACCTGGCGCTTCACATTTGGTTGTTTGAAGTTAAATATTCAGGATGGTATGAAGTGAGCTGCTAACTGGAATTCAATGCCGTGGGGCTGACCAGGGCTGCTGAATCGACTACATTTATATAGAATCCCTGATGTTGCGCTTTCACTTGTTGCTTCTTTTTTTTGGCACTAGTTTGCACAAAATAATTACAGTATACGCTGTTCTATTTGAATTCTCTTCATTCAATTCATGTTATTACACATATCCTCTTAAGTCAGATTGAAATAGTTTGTTTTCTTCCCATCGAGTTAACTTCATTCAAGGTCATTAAATAACAAAGACAGTCTCCGCTAAATGCAAGGGCGGGGAAATCAGTTTTGGGGTGCAATCAAACAGAAACCTCAAACTGTCAAAAAAGGATACGTTACATAATGACAATGAATGAAGTTAATTCGATGTGGAGAAAACCAGAATTTCAATCTGATTTAAGAGGATATGCGTAATCGCATGAATTGAATGAAGATAATTTAAATGGAACGTATACTGTCATTTTGTGCAAACTGGTGCAAAAAAAAAAAACAACAAGCGAACGCGCAACATCAGAGAGGAATACCTAGTTGGTGAACATTTGACATTTCATCTAGACCAAATACAATAAAGCTGACAGAATGAGCAGCAAGGCAGACTTCGGGAGATATGCAGGGTGTACAAGTGCTGTAAACCACAAACCAAAAAGTACAAAATATACACATTTATTATTAGGCCTTCAACACACTAAGCAGTTAAAATTCAAGGAAACCATAGACCTGTAAACCACACTTTGAGACTACCAACTGTGTATATTTATGTGCAATAAAGTGAGACTGTTCAGCCCAAATTCCATTGTTGGGTGTTCCGCAGCCATTTTATGGGAACCAACACTCCCTTATTTTTGGGGGTTTCTAATTAGTAAACCCCCCTTTTCACCTTCAAGAAAGTGGCTTCATATTCACCCGCAGGGAGCCCAGTTCCCAGCAGTCACGCTTGCACTGAATTTTTGCACAGGTGATTTTATTACCCTACATTGGTTGTATGGGGGTAGGATTGAGGCAGGTAATATTTAGTTTTGGCTTCACTAGGGTGTGTAGACCAATGCATTAATAGCCCAATGTACCTTAATGGTAGCCAGGTTACTTAAGTCCTACTTTCAGTCATTTTGTTTTAGAGGCGTCCTTTGTTCATGTAAACCACAAGGCACGCCTTAAAAGAGCGTTCTGCCCAGGTTGGCTCTTTGTGAGCGCAAGGTGGCAACACCCAGAGATGCTTCAACTGGTTTAGACCAGTTCCTGAACTTGGGTAGGCCACATTTCCTGTGAGGGTGGGTGGGCCTGGATGTCTGGCAGTTTTTGGGGTCCAACCTGATCTGCGGTCCACAAAACATTTGTTTTAAATCCACTAATGGGGTCACTGGGCTGGCAGAAGCCAGCACCTGTGAATGAAGGGATATTGGGAAAACCCGGCTCTTGAGCAGATCGGTCCACCTGCTGGGGGAATTTGGCACCAAAAATCAGTGATTTTGAGACCCAGTCTCAAAATCTGTGGGACTGGTGTCGCTGGTCTGTGCTCCAGTTAAACTTTGTGTCTGTTGGGCGTCCTTCCCAGGTCTTCCATTGTCCTGCTGCTGGTCCTCATCTGCTTGGGGGTCAGGGGTTCCATAATGGGGCCGTTTCCAATCCATGTTACTGCATTTTAATGAAGTAACATTAAAAATGCCGCCTTGATTTTGGCAGCTGCTTCCACCGCGGGGAAAGGTGTTGGGACTCCACACCCTGCCAAATCTGCTTGTCTGAGCAGTCTCTGGTAGCAACCTCCTTTGTCATGATGCAGGGGCCGTTATTGCTGGTGTCCTATAAACCTTTGCCTGCTGAACCGGTGGAGGTTTGCAATGTGAAGTTTCCTCCATCCTCCAGGACCCACCTCGGTCGCCGATTTCACTTCTGGATGTTAGGTCAGACTCTTGTGACAAATGATTCTTAATCTTTCCGACCCTGCAAGTCATCGTTAGATCAGGGTGCAAATCACTTGGAGACCAGATCCTTCACTTCACCCTTTAAAAAGAAGCCTTTACACTTACTATTTTTTTTCTGCTTTCTTGTAAGTGTTTTCAGTAACCAACACGGTTCTTCCCTCTGGGCCATAGGTTATTGAAGATATTCACCCACCAGCATGTGTGGTTGTCTGGTTCTGCAGACTCTTCTATAGCAGTTACCAGTTAAAATTGGGCGCTGAATCCTTTTCCGCTTCTCTGCTCCCGACGCTTCTGGGTCTGAAACCCTTCACTAGATTGCTTATTCATGGTCTCCACTGGTGTCGACTTGATTTCTATTGGGTACCTGTGGGAACAAAGTAGGATTTACCTGGCTTTTCAGCATAACCACAGACTCATTAGGGATTTTTAAAACAGTGTACTAAACTCCTGCCTAGGAAATACATTGCATCGCTGTATTGCTCGTTTCCCTCCTTGGAGTGTAATATGCCCTACTAGGTCAAAGGACTTTCAAACTAAAATATATCCTTGACTTTGGCAAGCCCTTCTGCCTGTGTTGGACATTGCGCTCCTGAGTTCACTACATCCAAATGCAAAAATTGTGTTGCACGCATTATATTATGTATAATAATTTAGGATGCACCAGGAAACCTATGCTAAGCGTGCTACCTTTGGATCCTGAAGACCTTGATGGGAGCCAAAAGTCCCAATAGAATAAGGTGTGGTAAAGCTAATAGGTTGGTACTAAGTTGAATAATAAACATCATTGAAGAGAACAAGTCAGTACACGTTTTTAGGGGTATTCTCTCAATCCCACCATACAAGATTGCCCTGGAAGAGGAGTTCCTTTGCTAGAAGTCCACTGATCACACGCAAGAGAGTTAAGGAGTGTGTTTGCGCCCATACAATCCATCGAGTGGGAGAGGGTTGCAAAAAGTACACTTGCACCACTCACCCCAATTTTCTGACAAACCTCCCATAGGGCTTTCAGCATCTCTGGGGACACTCCTGCAATTAGCCTCTGCCCCTACAACACCTCAACCCCCTCCCCACCTCAACGGAACTGAAGTTGGCATCTGGATTGGGTCTGGCTATGGAGCAGGTCCGAAACTCTGGTAGGACGGTTCCAACAGACTTCGAGCAGGACAGCCAAAGCACTTCAGGACAGCAGCCGCCACAGATCCCACAACATGAGGAAACCTAAAGGACAAAAAGCAAGACAGCAGCGAAGAAAGCCCAGGTCTAGGGGCTGTATGCATGGGACATGTAGATGAAGACTCCCCTTCAGGAATGCCCTGCTGCATGCAGTAGAGCAGCAGTTTCAGGAGGGATGGTCTTAGGCCACAATTGGACAACCTGCAGATTACTAAGCTCCAGGTCAGGATGGCGCCTGGTGCAGCAGAGATGCCGTTGGAGTGAATGTCAACCTACAGGATGGTCATCCCACAGAATGGTCCTAAGACACTTTGGACAGCTTCTGGTTTTTCATGCAGGTCAGGGGTGTTTGGTCCTACCAGTACAAAGGTAAGCACTTACCAGGTTTTTCTAAGATGGTTGTAAAAGCTACAGATATTCACCGGGAGAAAGCTTTGGCAAGGCTGGTATATCTTAGCAGCCGTATTCTGGGTCTTCAGCATGGACTCCTCTTATTCAAGGTCTTTTCTCCAGTGGATGTTCTGAGAAACTGCTGCAGGGCTCTTATATCAAATTGGAGGCTGCACAAACCCACCAATGATTACGATCTGCACCATTCAAACAGTTGGCTAATCATTGATAGCCTCAAAGGGTACCTCTGGCCATAGAAATACATGCTTTGACATGGTATTAGGTTGGGACCGAACAGTCCCAACCCCCATTTTCGAGGTCACTCACACAAAAGCACTTTGCCCGGAATCCAAGACTGATCCTGTACACGTGCATACCATATAATGTAGTTTCCAGACATAAGAGGGCACGAACAAGCCCAAACAACGAGATGGACAGGGCTTATCCCACAAGACAGCCTTCGAGCACATTGTACTTGAAATGTGCTCATGTGTTAAAGATGGTGCAATTAAGTGCACCGGAAAAAAAAAATCAAAACATGGTTCACTGTCACAGGCCTGTCTGAGGCACAAAGGTAAAACAAATGGTACTGTGTACAAACAAAACGTGAGGGTGATGTGTGCAACATTAAAAACATTAAAAACAGCACAGAATCACGAAAGGAGAGAGAGTTCCCCTGCACTGGTAGGCACAAGTACAGACTGTTGATCCGTCCCTAGAATCAAACCCCCCCCCAAAAAAAGAAAATACACAAAACGAGCTAAGCAAGAGAAGTGACGCAAAAAGGATTTACTTACCATAAAAGGACAGGTCTGGGTTCAAGGCAGTGAAAGAAACTGTAAAAAAACAAAACCTTTCCTTACAGTCACCAATTTGGAAAAGCAGCAGATTGTGTTCTGAAGGGCTTGAAGGTTGGGGATGGAGGTGGTTGGTCACTGAAGTGGTGTGGTTGGGGTATGCAGATAATTTTGCAGTCTTTAAGGGTTGTTGGGTGGGTAGAGGGTGTTTAGATGGATTCCTAGAATCTGGGCTGGTGGACAGATTTCATGAGGCCATCATAGTTCTAGTTAATGGGGAACTCTGAGGTTTGGTAAAACAAACATACGCAGATGAGCAGTCAACGCTTCATTCTCAGCAGTGCGAGAACAGGGTCAGGGTCTCTCAATGGGACTACACAGTATGGCACACAATAATTCAATTTAGACAGTCATGTATAAAACTACGGTTATTATGGCCTTCTTAACACAAAAAATGAATCCAACAGGTTGCATCGCAATGAAACAAATATATACAGTCACCATAAGTCACAATATACATCAAATAACGTGGTTAGCAAAGGCAGATATTTTAGATTCAGTCAATGATGGAACCACATCACAAGACTTACTTCCAAACCCTAAGATGAATGGGACCTTGTGCCCAGGAGTCACAGTGTTTCTCATCAGAATAAGAAGATGAGACCATGCTGCAATTGAGCGTACCAAACCACACAGTTTCCGGTAGAGTAAAAGCGAGCTTGCACTCATTAAAAAAAAAGTCAATGAGTGGTTTTCCTTGTATAGCTGATGCAGGTTCTTCAAACCACCCACTACCCACTTCCCTAAACTCCTGTTCGTGTCCTAGCTGGAAACTTGGTTGATCCCTGACAGGTGTAAGAGGCCCCATCCGTATAGCCGCACCCCACCTATGGAAAGCCCTCCCCATATAATAAAGAGTGCTCTTAGTTGTAGCTAAAAGTGAGAATCCCTGTTCTCTTGCACCAGACATCCCTTTTCCATACAAGGCAGCTGGAAGGCAGAGGCGAAAGAAAAAAAATGATAACAAAAGAAACACAGGAAGATTGATCTTTTAAGAGATGAATATCTGAGACCACCTTTGGAAGAAAGTTTATCAGATAACCCCTGGAGCTCGCTCACTCATCTTTCGAAAGTGATGGCAACCAGGAAAATCAACTAAAGGAATACAAAATATATAAACATCTTTTTAATGAAAGTTCCTAAAATGTTACACAAATAATGTTTAAACCACTTTAAAATCAAGTACTATGAGGCGTCCATTTTGGGAAATGATCGAGCCTCCTGTGCTTGAGTTAATCTCTGCCATCACAGCACTAATGAAACAAAGCCACCTTTGGTAGCTTTTATTACAGCCACAGTTTTTGCTTCCTTAGTGAGACGCCGAGAGCAGAGAATGTAGGCAGGAAGGCTGCTGCCTGGTAAGTGCTTATTTTTTTATTTTTTATATTCAAACCACCGCAACCATAAATACAGATTGTGGTAGTTTATTTTCCAGGCTTCCCGGACTCCCCTGGGCCAGAGGAGCCTGGGAAACTTGGAAAGAAAACCACAGCAATTATAAATACAATTCCGTTGCATTTATGACTGCAGTGACTTTCATTTTGAGTCTCCAGGGCACCACCGGGCCAGGGGAGCCCAGGAGACAAAGTGAAAGACACTGCAATTATAAATACAACATTGTTGTATTTATGATTTCCATGGTTTTCTAACCACAGCAATCATAACTACAACAACGTATTTATAAAAGCACTTCTCTGCTCACTGTGTCTCACTAATGAAGCAAAAGCTGCTGCTGTAATAAAAGCTACCAGCAGGTGGCTTTTGTTTCATTAGTGCCGCGAGGGCATGGATTAACAAGCACAGGAGGCCAGGGTTGACTAAAAGTATCCCCTCACTGCCCACCACAGAAAGCCTTCAGCCACTTGGGTCAAACCTGCAGGAGGTCTCCCATGTGGTGCTGAAATTGGGACCATTGGCAAAGGAGAAGTCACTAAAGTGATCTCCTCATGCGCAGCAGAAACACTGGAACCACTAAGATGCAGAAGGCTATGAGGCCTAGTAAGCACAGAAAGGCTGAGGCAGGGTGTTGTCCCTGTGACTGGAGGACATTGGCCATCCGAGATGTTCATCACTGTCCGCAGGCTGAAATGCCCTGCCCAGGCAAGTGTCCAAGACAGCAGTGATATATCGGAGGGACTGGGACAGCGAAACCAGAGACTTTTTCAAAGTAGTTCAGGGTAAGGCCCAAGTTGCACAACAGACTGCATGTATGGAGCAGGTACTCCAACACTAGGTCATCAGAGCTAGTCATCGAGGTAGGGAAAGACATGCAAGCTCGCTCTTCTCAAGCTGGATGCCTCCACTGCTAGCAAGCAGCTTGGTAAACAGCCTAGGAGCCAAAGAAAGACTGAACTGCAGCACTTTGAACTGGTAGTGATGCTGGCCCACCAGGAACCTTAGGTACTTCCAGTGGTTTCAATGAATAGGCATATGGAAGTAGGCATCCTGCAGGTCCAATGATAGCAACCAGTCCTGCAGTTCGAGGGCTTGCAGTATCTCGGCTACAGTAACCATCTTGAATTTGTCCTTGCATAGAAACAAATTCAGCAGCCACAAATCCAGTATCGGACGCAAGACACCATTAACCTGAGCCACAAAATAGGTGGAATACCACCCCTTGCCTCATTTGGAGCACAATACCAGTTGTGTCACGCTATTTTAGAGAAGCGGACACGTCTCCCAAGAGAATGGGATCCAAAGGCAAGGTGCTGGTGAGGGCCATGGTCCATGGGATGCTGCACAAAAGGGAGACAGCAGCCCCGATGGCTGACTTGTAATGCCCAAGCATTGGACATGATGTTGAACTATTCTGAGTTGAACAGGGAAAGTCCCCGCAACACACCCAGAGGGGATTTATGGCAGAAGACCAGCAATGTTACACCTTGTGGTGCCAAGGACACAGTGGCCAAAGCTGATCTACCTCTACCCCTTCACCTTACGAAGCGACTGCACTGCAGTCTTCCTGGGGCCACCTGACATCGAGGGAGGTAGAAGGTTAAGGAATGAAAAGCCCAGACTCCTCGTAGTAGCACAGGGGGCTGTTGAGCATCCAGACGCAAGGACTTTGCTGTATCCTTGGACGATTGGAATTTTTGAAAGGGGTCACCTGTCTCAGCCCCAAACAGGATCTGTCCATCAAATGGCATGTACAAGAGCTTAGCTTGGACATCATGCGCAAAGCCAGATGTCCTCATCCAGGAGTAATGCCTGACCACTGTACTTGTGGCCATGGATCAGCCACCACAATCTGCTGTGTACAGTCCTCTCCGGCGTCCTGGCCATATACAGAAGCCCTCTCTCATCTCACCCTCAGGTATTTGATCTGCTGCATTGGCCACTGACGACCAAACCCCAAAAACGTCTCCAGGGTACGATAGACGTTGATTGCACAGAGGGCAAGGCTACCCGAAGCAAAAATCTTCTTCCCCCAGGCATCCAGTCTCTTACTCGCCTTGTCTGGAGAAGGGAAGGTGTAGGATTTCAGGTTTGTAGTCGAAACCTGTACCACTGAGCGCACAGGGGAGGCATGACTGAACAAGGTGGAGGGATCTTAATGGGGCAGGACAGTGCTTTCTAGACAGTTCTTAGTCAAAAGTAGGTGCAGAGGCAGCCATACTCGCACCACCAATACGGTGGCATGCACTGCTACATTGAAAGGTATCAAGGTTTCCATTTCGAGGCCTTCATCCCAGAGATCCGTTAATTCAATCTGAATCTTAGCCCTGGATGGAGTAGTTGGCCCCAGGGTATCAGCCATAAAACTCCTCCGGAAAGTCTCTTCTCTGGAGACAGAAAGGTTTCCAAATCAAAGGCCACATGTTCTCCCTCTTCATAGATTTCATACATATTGAACATTAAGAATTTCCAGGGGAGAAGAGCATATTACAGAGGAGCTCCGGGGGTCGACAACAAAACTGGAGCTGGTGAATAGTCAGGTGCCTGAAGGCAGAGCCTGAGGGCACTGGGGAACTTTGTACCTCTTTGGGAGTAGACCAAGCCCATAAGTGTGCGCGAGTGATCTCCTGCGGGATCGCTGCCAGTCCAAAAAGAGGTAGTGGGTCCCGCCTGAGCAGAGACAATCCGCACCATCGGCACCTTGGAAAATATATGAATCATCTTGATGCAAGTTTTCTTCCATTCCTGCGGGTGGAGGATGGGATGAAAAACTACCAGAGCTTCCTTCTCTGGGGATTCCCTGGAGTGGTAGCTCTACTAAGATGAAGCGGATCCACCCAGGAAGCGAGTCATCTTGTGATGCTTCTTCTCTTCTTTTCCTTGCATGGGGACAATCTCTTTGGATCGACGATCCACACCCCGCGATCTTGAACAGGAGTGCACAACTTCACCTTTGGTCCTGTGAATGTAGGTGCAAAATCTTTACCGTCCTCTCGCAGGGTTTTCAGCTGCATGGACTGGCACAACACGCAGTACTGGGAGTCATGATCCTCAAAGCAGTAGAGCCAAATCCTGTGTAGATCCAATGCAGACATTTGCCAGCCGCAATCCACGCAGGTTTTCAAACCTGAAGCCTTCATTACATTGAGCATGAAGAAAATTTAGAAAAATGTAAGAGTGTCTTACTGAAGTGAACAGAGTGCACCGAGTAAAGGAAATGAGGTCAGAGCATGGCGCCTCAATATCTCAATATATACTGACCTAGACGTCATGTCGGCACAGGGCGCGTAAAGGGATCAAGCAGAGGGGAGACAGAGTAAAGCTGAGCCCCTTGGTGGCAGAAAGGTTTCCGAAAACAGCTGCACTGTGGATATATCAGATGGGGAATCTGTGGGAGGCAGGAGTCCATTAGAAAAGCTCATATATTTTCAGTAGATCAGTGTGGTGTATTCTTTTGTGGTGTCTATTGTGATTAACAGTACCTGCCTGCTAGCCTTTCTCAGCCCGTAGGTTAGGACTGACTGCTCTGCTACAGCCATCATTGGAGTGTCTGGCCTTTTCTTTTGGGCAACGTACTTCCCACCATTAGATTAGATTGCACAGCCCTCACCAGAGCTCCCTACAATTTATGAATGGGAACTCCTCTGAAGAATGAGAGCAGAAGTGCTGGACTGGTGGCGCAGACAGGAAGTGAAGAGTGGTGAGAAGACCCGATACAGCATCTGGACGACTTCTTCCACTTCTAGCAAAATAAAAATCTTAAATCTGTAACAATCGCAATTGCCTGTGAGTAATATTATCTAGGGGTTCAGCTCTTTAACTCGCCTCTCAAAGTGTATATGAACTGTGTCTGTGGCTTACGTTTTAGGGTATAGAGTGAGTTAGCCTTAACTGACCATTTACTGTTTTTACACTGATTTATTTATTTTTATTTATTGTTTTACATTTGTAAAGCGCCCAAGCCCTTGCTATGTGTTCTGAGTAAACCGATAACTTATTACCCCAATCAAATATTTTGTGTGTGACCTTATAAAATAAATTACTAAAGGTCAGGAACCAGGTTGGCATAGAAATGTGCATTTCTGCTGAGGGGACCCTGCCAAAATCTGATTTGCTTAAGACCATGAAGACCGTGGTGACCTACCATCTTCACCGTCTGATTTACATGGATATTGCTTATCTACATTCTTCATGTTATTGTCCTGCACCAGGAACCAAACTCAGCATTTAAGGTATGAGACAGATACTAGTCAGTCACAATTAGAGGGCCAGCACCCATACTTGGGACACGGGCCAAAAGAAAACCTTTTTTCAAGTGGATATTCCGTGACAACCTAGGTCTGTGACCATGTAAAGAAGGAAATGTTAAAGGACATGGCCAGCTCAGGACATATACTGGTTGAATAACATACGCACAGAATCGCCAGCTATGCTGGTTGGAGTCAATATGGAGATATGCTGTGCCATCAGGTGGTTGTAAAAGGTTTACAGATTAGTCAAGTCTGCACCTACAGGTATATTACAAAAGATGAGGAATCTGTCAGAGGAAGGCAATAATTAGACATTTGTAGGTAAACATTTAAGTGATGCCATCTGCTCAGGTATGCGCAACAGTGAGGAGCATTATCGATAACAAAATAAATACTGATACAATTTGATGTAAGAAAAAAAAACCCATACCTTTTCCTTATCACTGGCTTCACGGCTCACTAATGATCCCTAAGTGAAATAAAAATAAAATATTCCCTTAACAATCATGTCAAATTCAGCAGTCATACAATAACCACCTGAATTTTAATCTTAAGCATGTTCCACTTGTTAACAATAGTCACATTATTGTGGCCCGAATATGTTAAAGCACTCCTTCAGAAGCCTGATGTGTCACCCATTGATTCAACTTTCATGTTTTCTGAGGTGATATGACCGAGGCAACGGGCCAACCCTGCTGGTATTGGCTGCTGCCCAAGTTAAGGGTCTGAGCAAGGATTTCTGAATGGGCAGGTGGTGCCATTACCAGCATGGTTGGTAAAGGGCAATGATTCTTTTTTAATTTATTTATAGAAAACAGTAAAACTCACTTTTCCACAGTCTTGTGATGCAGTGTTTGGAACAGGAGTCAGTTCTAAGTGTTGATTCAAACGTGTAATCAGAACTGAAAGTAACGTCTGTACCAGATACAGCATTGCAGGACTGAAGTCAGTCAAGTATTACTATATTTAATGTTTTCATTATTCTTTACAACCAGCAGTGGATGGGGGTATGACGGCAGAACAAGTGAAGCACAGGGTGAGAGGTGGGCTGAAGTGAGGGGTGGCGATCGAATCGCAGGCTTATACCAAAGAATACAGCCCCCATTCCAAGGTCCCCGACTGGTTAGTGTCCCTGACCAGGGTGCTAATGAAAAACAGGTTTAAAATATTGTTAAAGAATCCCAGCTCTCAACCCAAGAACTGGTCATTGTGCCAAGACAATCTCTGAAAATATTTGATTGCTTGATCATTACTGTGTAGCAACTATGAGTAACATAAAAGAAAGATCTCACCAGTGATAAATGAACTGCTACCTTCAAAGCAAAATGCATTATCTTCTGCAAATAGTGTTCTGCCACACTCACTTTGCATACTGGACCAGGGCTACAAGGCAAAACACAAATGGTAAGGCATGGGACCATTTCAGTTACATACCTTCAAGTCATACTTCTTGTGGACTGTAAGCCTGTGGCTGAACATGTTTCTCATTATGAGCATATAATGGTCTTCGCTTTCCACAGTAAGCCGGTACATTCCCAAGAACTGGGGTAACAAGGTACTTCCATGACAATGGACTATGTGCTACAGCGAAAAAGAGAACAAGGACAACCATAAAAACAAGCATTGTTCAAGGCACTTCGTATCATGCATGACCTTTGTAAAGAAATTAAATCCATGTTTGCACAGATTACCAATGTTTTCATAGTTTGAAGTTGCCACATTTTTGCATTCACTGCTGTAACAAATCGGCCTCCTTAACTGCCATTGCCACCTGTCCGGATTAGTGCCACCATACAATATCAATAAGAAATTCTGAGAGTGACCAATAATATTTTTCCAATACCACCATCTTAAAGAGCCAGCAGAAATACTTTGACAAAATATACCCATTGTCTAAATGGATTTCTAAAATCTGGGCTGAGGGACAGATTTTAGGAGGCCACCCTAGTTATAGTGTACAGGGAACGCAGAAGGAAGCCAAAACACAAGGTAACCATGGAGAGCAGCCAAGGAGAGCGAGAGTGGGGTCAGGGGTCAACAATGAGTCCATGTATAAAAATACAATATTTATTCAAGGCCTTAAACACTAAAAAAGGGAAACTAGCAGGTGATATTGCACAATACTTAATAATAAACATATATACATTCACCATAGCATCTTAAAATGCATTCACGTAAACACTTCCAACAGTTACGTAGATGAATGCAGTAAAGATGGAACCAATAAGAATGGGGCCTTGTGCTCAAAAGTCAAACGAGCCACAAGCCTTCTCCCCTGAATGTATCTTTAGCAGTTAAGTTACTTGTGTTGCTGCAGGAGTGCTCTTATCAAAACTCCAAAAGTTGAGCAAGTCCAAGCCCACCAATGGTAAGGATCTGCATCATTGAAACAGTCAGTAGTTGTCCAATCAGGGACAACTATTGGTTTCACTCATGCCCTACACTTAGACTCACTGGCACCACACATGTGGAGTGGGACCAGACTGTTCCACCCACTTTCGGGGGGACACACAAACACACAAAAGCATCAGCTTTCCCAGGTAAGTGCACAACCTTACATGGGATTTCCTGACCTGGCATTGCAGGAAAAAGGCCAAACAATATGGCCAAACAATCGAAATTCATATGGGCATTTTAGGGCACTAGCCAAGTTTAGTAGCCATACACAGTAAAACGCAAATGGGCACACTATAAATAATGCAAACATGGTAAATATCTGCTGCCGCAAGCTTGTCTTCAGGCACATATAAAAGTAACCAGAAATGCCAAGTGTAGAAAGATAGAGTAAATACAAACGTAGCCCCATTACAATGCATTGTGAGATGCTGTGTCTAATGTCAAAACGTTACAAAAATGTAAAAGGAGTAAGGAAACTGTTTCCCTGTAGTGATAATTTAATGGACGGAACAGTTTCCCCAGAACAAATTTGCACAAGGCAGAGGAAGTGAAGCATCCCCTCAAAACGTCAGTACAGGTTAAAAAAAACAAAGCAAAAAGATTGCGGGTCCACAGAAACTATGGAGGGAAAGTTGCCAAGAGAAATCTTTCCCAACACCCACCATAGTTCCCAATGTCTTAGATATAGAATGTATTCGTCAGGCTACAGTACAATGCTCTAAGAACTACTGTAAACGTGGACCATGTCCCAACTACGGACTGCAGAATGTGCACTTTGGAGTTAATGTTCACGAGATATGCTTATCAATCGATATCCTGTCAACTATACCCATTACAAATTGTTTGGGTACTTAGAGAGTTAACTTGCCTATAGAAATATGACCAGTGAGATTCCTGTGCCAGGATAATTCTCAAACATTGGCAGAGCACACAGTCACCAATGTACCAAAGACCACCATTGCAAAACAGACCGCATACCAAAAACAGACTGCATCACTTTTAGCTCAGGTTTTACGTGTTATGTTTTGCGATTGGATCTTATAGCACAGCCTTAACAATTTTCATGGCTATTGTCGCTTTGGTCGTTCAATAAAAAGGGAGGTGCTGTGAGAGCAGAGCAAACCAAGACGTTACAATGGATGTGCAACAGGGGCTGCCACTGCATGCGTGCTAGTGAAATGGAAGCGATCCCAGAGAACTACCCACTCAGGATTGCCAGAGATACGAATACATATTTGATTGTGCGGAGGGGGCTGCATTTCTCCTAAATAATTCAGACCCGATACTAGAGTGTACAAGGCACTGTGCGGGCCTCCCGATCTTGATGCTGGGTACGGCAAATTTATTCAAAATGATGGCGTTGCCCAGGCTCCTTTACATCCTCCAAAAACACCCCAGGAAAGATTCCCCAGAGTGCTACAAAACACAGAACAAAGGGAAATAATATGGGGTAAGAGCACCCCAAGAGTTGTGCTACAGACATTGACAAGATCGGTATGCAACGTGGGGATTGGGATCGCCCATCATCCAAAAGTATTATTGGGCTCCCCAATATACAGCAGTGAACATAGGGGTATTTGAGGACAGGGGAATGGCTCATATCAGGTTGAAACGAAAGGAGATGAGGAGACAGTGAATCCCCCGTCCCCCTCCCATCCAAGTGTTATACAGAAACGCACAAACATTTAAATTGCTACAACCAGGCCAGCATACACTTACAGCCCAGAAGGAAGTGCTCAAGGCAATCTGCTGGAATGGAGACAATGAAAGCACTGTTATGGGAACATTTGGATCTGCCTGAAGTTTGCAAGATGGGAAACCAAACAAGATGGTACACACAGGGACTCAGAAAAGTTCAACATATCATGGACCAAAAACAATTGGCTACCTTCTGACACCTAGGGGATACATACAATCTGACAGACCAATTCACATATGTACGCTTGCAACACACAACAACGCATGAGGGCAGGGACAACTGGAATATCCTCCAATGTTCCCCTGTAGAAGCTAATCTCCTGGAAGAGAAAAATATGGGTAAAAACATTACTCTTTTATACCAGGTGAAACAATGTCAGGTGAAACTAAATTGAAAGAAATGGGTGGGGATGTGGGGACATTAGGAGGATTGGCTGGAGTCCCTGGGATCGCCCAGAGAAGCTAGCAAGTAGATACACCTCATTCACTATAAAATATTTCATTAGGTGTATTACACCAGGGATCGGCTACATCGCATGGGAAAAGCGAACAGACCCATTCTGTTTGAGGTGTAAAACCAGAGTGGTAGGCACCTTTATGCATGCGATTTGGGAATGCCCCAAGATGCAGTCCTTCTGGAGATCAATTCTGAACACTATCTAGGACACTTGGGTCTCCTATACCAGGATGCCCCAAATTAGGGCTGTTGCACATCTGGGGGACACAGACTTCAACTCCAAAGAAAAACGCCTGATTAAAACGGCACGGATGGTGGGTAAAATGGATCTGGCATCTGGATGGGGCAGACCGGTGGTGCAAAGCGTAAATAGATGGCGGGAAGGGACCGACCAAAGCTGGGAATTAGAAGGGAGACTATTTAGGGGACAGAGGCTGTCCCGAGAAACACCACAACATATGGGGTCAGTGCCTAGAGATGGCATGAAAAGAAAACGCATGTGGATCTCAAGGGATGCATTCATGAACATCAGGAGTGATAGTAAAGGAAGTTGGGTTAAGGTGGCAGAGGGGGCGTGAAGGGGAGGAAATGAACAGCTGCTGTACTACTGCGCCTAGATGGAAGACAACATTGAGTGGTTTCCCAACTGAATCGTACCGTCTGTCCTTTCAGTTCACTCGTGTTCTTATTGCAAGTTGTATTATACTTTTATTAAAAATGGTTTACTAAAAATAAAAAGACCAGCCGGAACCACCATGTTGCGCCCTTCCCTTGATGCAGCTGAAACAGCTTGCCTACTCGCTTCCAAAACTGGTTTCATTAACAGCACATGTTGGAGCCTGTGCGACCCACTTGTGTCTGGACCCCCAAATCTTGTGCAAAGGACTCAGTAGTTAATGTGAACGTCAAAAAGTAGACTAAATGTTTGGAGATGGTGAAGCAAATGTTTTTAATAGTTTGCCTTCAAGGCAAAACGGACAGCCTCCTAGTTGTTAGCCTATTGCCAACCAACCTGCCTCGCCCTCAAGATCCGCCACCTTCATATTCTCATGGGCACATGACCCTCAAAGTTTCAAGGAACACTTAACAGGCCTGCCGGCTTGCTTTTCCCATGGAAAACAATAACCCTCTTTGTCTCCAACTATAGTCCATCACCTGTGCTCATGCCACGTGACATTTCGCTTCCGGGTAAACATGGTTGCTTGGCTCTGCTTCAGGTTTTATATGATATCACATTTATAATGCACCTCTACACAAGTGTAGGCGCCACAAGACAAGGGAGGCAAGACATAGGGAGGACAAGATAAACTATCCTACTAGCCCTTGTGTCATTCGGTTTGTGCATGTGCGACAATGAGAAGTTCAGGGGGAAGGAGAGGGGGGGCTGGGGGGGAGTGCAAGGGAGATGAAAGGGGGTAGTGCGATCAGGGCAGCATGGCTCAGGGTAAGTGCAGCCAGGGCAACAGCTCTGGGCAAGAGCAAGGAGGTAGGGGGCTGTAGGGGTTACATTTACAGCCCCCAAGTGTGCAGTAGTCCAGGATACACTGCAAAGGAAGACTAGTCGTCTAGGAGCCTGGTAACCAGTGAGACTCTTAAGTTAGCAAGGGACCAAGAGAGAGAAGGCAGAGGAGAAAAGGAAGGTCTTGCGCTGTTCCAGGACTTCAGGCGGTGCAGCTCAAGTCTGAGAGGGGCAGGGAGGCCGTTTCAGAGGGAGGTACCTGCAAAGGAGGGAGATCTAGCTCCTACTCTACCTGGAGAAGCATCTGACCCTCAGAGTTTGAGGTAGCTGAGTGAAAGGATCTAGAATGAAGGTATTTCAGAAGAGAGTTGGATGTGGTGCGGGCACAGGCCCCGGAAATCCTTGTGGACAATGTAGAGGGTTTTGAACTTGATCCTTGCAGCCACTGGGAGCCAGTGGAGATATTTCATGTACTATTCTTCCTCAGGCCAGGGGCATAGGGCCTCCACCAAGTCACTATTTACATTGTTGAGACGTATTGTACTTGCTGGCTTGAGCTGGTATGATCCATTGACCTCAGTTCAACATCCATGATCCAGTGCCCACAGTCAGGCAGAAAGTTCAGTCAGTGGTTTTGGCACACAGTCCAGTTTATAAAGAGCAAGCATTCGCTAAAGTCAAAGGGTGGGGAGGGGACACAAACTAAAGAAAAATTATACTCTAGGATGAATAATTGGGATGACGTCATGAACCTTCAGTACCCACCCATCTGCTCCTAACTTGTGCCCCTTATCAACATTTTGTTTATTCTTTTTTTGACTCAGTCTGTTCTTTCACAGTATGATCTGCGACCAGCTCAGACAGGAAAGAGTCTTGGACTGTTGGGGCACCAACTGCACAACTTTGGCTCCTGAGATTGCAATCCAAGACTAACAAAATGGCTGGTTCCTCTCAACTCTCCAACGTTATCGTTCAGAGTCCGAAAGTTGTCCTGGTGGGATGGGGTTCACTACCTGCATGCACCTTTGGCAACTCCTTTTACTTCAAACCACAAGGATTTTCACTCGTTTGTCACAATGAAAAACATTAAGGCAGAGGAAGTCATTGTGCATACCGCAACTTGCGTTAACTAAAAAAAAACATCGACAGCTGTTTCACGGTTACATGTGATGTTACCGAATCTTATTACCAAAAACGGTAATACCGAATAAACGTAACAGAATTGTTTTGCTATTTCTTGTTGTTGGGGTCCCCCTCCCCCAAACCCCCTGTTTTTTCCCCCCGTTTCTATCCCCTCCCCATCCTCCTCTCTACGCATCTATTTTAAAAAATAATGGAAAAAAAATGCTGGTAAAATTGTTTCGGTATTACCATTGCCAGTAAAAGATTTGGTAACATCACTGCATACCCTGTTTCACAACTGAGGGGCTTCCACTTTACTTTATCCCAAAGAATGACTGCGTTTTCAAAAGAAAACCTTCATTAGGAAAGATTCTTTTTGCTGTTTGCCTAAATAGACATTTGCTGCTTTCATTCCACATGAGCCAGCCAAACCATATGCCGTTTCATACCTATCCTGACTTTTGGAAGCAAGTGAAGCCTTTTTATTTCATTTGCCTTGCTAAACTCATCTGTTTTGGGGGCACTAATCAGTTCCTATGGCTAACGGTGCAGAAGAACTCTGTTCTCCATTGTGAAATTCTCTATTTTATTTTGCAGTCTTCACCCTACAGTAAGTAGCTTTGAGAAACTTTGCATCCCTATAACTTTTTGTCTACCTTTGTGGTTACTTGGATGTGTCCAAGACAGGCTGGTAGCAGCTGATCTTATTTTACCAAGTTCATTTTCATTCTTGTGCGCAATTTAGATTTTTACCGCTTAATGCTTTTAGCAGTACCATATAAGCTAAAATTACCTTTACACAAAGTTTATGCCTGTCCTTTGGCAATCTTACATTTTGGACCGCTTCCTGGCCTTCTTGAGGGGCGACTTTGCCATATATGGCCAAGCCCTATTCTGGGGAAACCTCAACTTCTCTGGGCAAAGAGGGGGTGTGTGTTTGCGTCCAGATATGGGGTCTGGGACGGTCTGGTCCCAGTCCACAGCCATGCCAAAGTGGGTTTGTTGCTGGGCAGATGTGGTGGGCAGATGCTGTCCATGACTGGACCGTTTCTGCAGGTTTGAATGGTACAGATACTTACATACACTTGGTGTGCATGGGGAATGACCAGCACAAATCCTGGATAAAGGGGTACCTTTGCAGCCATTCAGCAGCTCGTTATTGGAGCCAAGACCCCTATGGAGAGTAGGATCTTGCTGAAGAGACAGAACTCATTGTGGCGGCCAACAGTGTTCAACCATCCCTGCAAATTCCTGCTCCTTTGTGGCTTCAGATGGCCTTCATCAGTGCCTTGACCAGTGGTAACAACCAAACAACCACTGCTTGAGGACCCTGGCCTTGAAAGCCTTCATATGCGCCCCGGAACCATCCTATGGGCTGAACAGCGTCCTCGTGGACAGCCTTGCTGCATCAATCACTGCCCAAATTAATATCTGGGACTCCACAGACCACTGACTTGTGAAATAGGCCTCCCCTGCAGTTGCAGCTCTCCAGCATGAAGAGTAGCCTTGCAAAACCAGATTTTGTTCCTGCCATAAGAGTTCACTTGCCATTAAAAAATATATTTTGTTTTAATGCAGCCATCACTGATCTCGACCTGCATGTGTCCTAAGGTCAGTGGTGACCCTTTATCGTGCCGACCCTTCATCGTGCCAGGCTTATCCAGATGTCCAGTCCCAGGAACCGTCTTGACAGAAAACAGAACTGTTGAATAGTCCGACCCAAATCCAGATGCTGTAAGTGACCTCTTCACCCACAACCCCCAGACCTCATTCGACAGAACCAAGAGATGGTGCACAGGGGCCAAATGATGTCATGAGCTGCCAAAGGGGCCCTGAGTAAATCACAAGGGATGATTAGAGCTACCTTTTTCTACCCCAACACCTTTATAGGTTTTAACGTTTAACGGGCGTAAAGTCCTTCGGACACAGGTCTCTCATGTTTTTGGTTAAAGACGGTCTGAAAATATTTAATTTGATTCCCGGGTCATTTGGCTTTTCCTCTACTCATCCCTGACATTGCAAAAAAAGGTGTAGTGGGAAGAAGGAACCTAGCCCCCCCCAGTGCCTGAATATGTGCAGGAACATGAATAACACTGCCTCAGCCTTAATGCCTATCAGCATCTGTCCTGGCCAGGTCTTCGCCAATCCCAGAATACATCTGGGCTGAACCTGGAAAATCAGGCAGAGAGCCAGAGGAATGGAGTTGTGAACAGAATTGTAATGCAACTTTCTATTCACAAAGAGAATGTGAGACCCAACACAACAATCTCAGACGTGTCCCAGGGGAATGGGAAAGATAGCAGTTTAAGGACTGAAAACGCGAGATCCAGAAATCCTCCCCAACTCAATTGGGAAGAAAAACTCAAAGCCTGTAAAGAATCCCAGGAAAAACTAGGAATCTGAGCACATGAACGCCTGCACAAGAATGAGAGAAAGAAAGGGGCAGGCCAGAAGCCTTCTGAAAGACTTCCAAGGGAACCACAGGCCACAGAGGACTAGCTCTGCTAGCGATTGGCCAAGAGTGAACAGCTGACAAAGGGCCAATGGGAGCTGTGGCCAGACAGGAGGAGGAGGACCACCAGAGTGATGTTTAACTTCAGTTATATCCATGCCGAGGCCATGCATAAAGTGGCATATTTGAGCCATAGCCCAGCCTTGATGCAAATGCTTATATTTAGTAAAATGTGAGCCGCAAGATCAGCCTTAGCAATGTCAAATTACATCAATGTTCTTATGCGAGAAACTGGGATGAGTGCCAGTGACCTTGAAGCTGGAACACTATACTTTTTCTATAAACAAAGCAGTTAACTGCTCTCTATGCTTTTCTGGGACAAGTGCCAAGTGCTCCAATAAAAAGTAAACAAGAGAAGGCTGTGTGAAAGAACTACAGCACTGCAGAAAAACTACAGAACTCTTTCCTTCTCAAGTGGTCAAGCAGTTTTAACCTGACAGATAGGGATGTGCTGAGCCAACCTTGCTTTAGTATGTATTATCTTGATGCTGTTGGCTGCTACCACTGCTACAGAGCAGGTCTCTCCCCCTCCCTTCTATTTAGACACCTTTAGTGGTTGTAGGTGTGGGACAATTGGAACTCTGAATAAATAAGGCCGACTTTAAGCCTTGCACACAGCTGTTTGACGGCAGAGCTAGCAAGAATACAAGGGGACAGAAGATGGAGGGCTGGAGGAAGCATAGTCCTTCCAGCAGGGAGGAGTCAAGTCACTCCTTTTGTCCTTGCTGGGTTTAAAAGCCACTGAACTGGATTTGTGGCTGTTTTTAGACATTTTTAGTCTCCAAAGGACTCGGCCTATTGACTTTTGAGCAGAACTTTGATTTTGCTTAGCAGTATGGGGAAACCTTTTGCTTTTCTCGCCCAAGCAAACTAGATCACCACCTAAAAGCAGACCTTATTCTTGATTGGCTACATGCTGGCACCATTAATCCCAACTGATATTTTATACCACACTGTGATCCTTGTATGTACCCAAGTTAATCCTGTCTGCATCTTATGTAACAGCGCCACAATGCCCGAGGGCCGCTGCGCGCTTTATACATTCAAAATAAAAAATATTTAAAGCATTTATTCCCATTTTTAAGCTTTTTTTGATGGTGCTCCGTCAGATGGCTTTTTCATATTTGGGAGAATTGGTCATTTTTCCTGGATAGTGTAATCTGCTTCAGGCCTCCAGTCTTCTCCAGCTCTCATCTCCCTACGTTCTACAGTTAGTAAGTATGAGAGGGTTTCACCCTTCATTGACATAAGATATTGATGCAGGTGCTTCTATGAGGTTGCCTATTATGATTTGGTGAGGCAGGAGCTTCTATGAAGAAGATTGCCTAGCATGATTGGTGAGGTCACCAAGCATTAGCTGGGTGAGGCAGGTAGTTGGTTTTTAAGGTGACTGATTTCTTTGAGAAGGTTGATCAGCCTTACTCTCGATTAAGAGGTAGTGGCAAGGATTTCAGATTTTTCATCAATTACTTTTTGCATTTTAAGTGTGGTGTGCATAGTGACAATTAAAAAATATACTTTTTACATTAGAGTAAGAAGCATTCATTGAGTGGTCCATCAGAAGTATTTGACCATAAACTAAAAGAATGGGCTGTCTATCTAAATGCATTGTTTATTGATGTGTTATATATGGCACATGTCTTTAATAGAGCAAGGGTTACTAGATGGTGTGAGCATGCAACATTGGTAAACCCCTCCTGAGTAGATGAAACATTAGCCGCCAACTGCAGGGGTTGTTTCCTACTCTTTACTGATGCAGTGACTGGTATGTGCTTTTCCCTATCCCTACACCTACCACAACCCCTGCTGGAAGGGGTAGGGGGAGTCTTAGGCACTCCCTGGTGTTAAGGTTCTGGAGGTAGGGGTGATAAAAAATCATGTCAAGATGACATGCTGTCAAAAGGCTTTATTTAATTTGAAAAGAAAATGCCTTTCCCATCCTATCAAAACTAAAAGTGCCTGTCAATAGTCAAAATAGCCCTTTAACCAAACCTACCTGCGAAACTGGCGCTACCACTTAAAAAAATATAAAAGTAAAACTAGGCAGAGTGCCCTGATTTCACCTCGCTCTTCCTATGCCTTCTCGGAAGCCTCCCCCGATTCTGGGTTCAATATGTGGTTGTAGAAAACAATATAAAGTTACAAAGTATCCTTTAGCTCTGTAAAGGAAGTCTTACGTCCCTGAAAAACCAAATTGTCTCAATATCTTTAAGTGGAGGGATATGTCCCTGCTCCCTCTCCACAACTTGCTTGTAGTGACCTTTCCTGAAAGGCTTCAGGAGTCTGTGCTTCCACTGGTATTTATTCTTCATATTCTTCAGTGTGTTTATTGGGCCTCTCTAGCCCCCTTAGGTTCCTCTGTCCCAATGTCTCATCTCCATAGGGTATTGTAACCCCTTTCATTATGCGTATCTCTCCCAGCTCTTGTGAGTTCCTCTGAGCAGTCTGGTGGATTACAATCTTTGGGTTTCTTGGGCTCCCATAATATCTGTTCTCTTTTTCGGCATCTCCCTGACCCTTGTAGGGGCTTATGGCAACTCTTCCTTCCTCCCCTTTCATTCTCGCTTTTCTCTGCCTCCCTCTACCCTGGTCAACCCAGATACCTTACGTTCATTGGGTTTGTTCCATGGGTGCAGCATCTCTTGGAAAGCGGTCACGATGCCCACAGCTTGCAGGTATTCCAGTCTGGATACAAGCAGGTATTCTCTTGCACTAGTTTCAGCGCACTGGTGGTTTGTGTGCACTGGGCCCACCACGTCGGTCACGCCTCCAGATAAGGCTTGCCTTGAGCTGCCTTTGCCTCACAGACTCTACTCTCTCCGTTGTCTGGTCGGCGGCATCTCGCCTACGTGCCAACCTCAGCCCGTGCCGTAGACAGCTTAGCTGTGCAGTGCGGCCCACCCCTCAGTGACGTGCTCATGTCAGAGGCTCACATTTGTGTATTGCTTCCCCTCCTCCATTCAAGGGTAATCATGCCTTTATTCTTGCTCCGTGACAAAAAAGGGGCATGTTTATGGTCCGCTATCAAGCCCACCGAAAGACCAGCATTTTATTGAGCCAAACATCCGAAGGCACTAAGTATTTTCCTGAGTCTCCACAGACCCCACAGGTGCTCCACAAGAGGGAAGGAGAGGCTAATAAAAAGTCAGCAGGTGAAGAGGTTAAAGGGTGTTCAGCCACGCTCTGGAGCAAAGGAGATGGACAAAGACCAGCTAGGAGGGTGTAAGAGGTGGAGATCGACTTCAAAGAGACTTGAGTTAGTTTGTGAGGGAGAGATTGACTGAGAAAGTAGAGAGAGAAAAGAGGGTGGAGAGTAGGTTAGTTTATAGGGGTGTGTGTGCGTGTATAGGTGCGTGTAACAGATTGAAGAGTTGGGAGGGTAGCAGAGATTAGACGCAGCTATCAAGGATGAATGTTTCTCAACTTGCCTGTCAACATGCCACTCTACACAATAGAATTCTACACAATGCCATTTTCCAATTGAATTAAGTAGGATGTCCCACTGGGATTGGTTAACAAGTTTGATAATATGGGACAACAGCTCTCATTTATTTGAATGTGAAATGTATTTGTCAAAGGGATGCATGCTTCAATGGCATGCATATCTGCCTCCCACAGACATGGTGTCCCTTGACCGTCAAATGCAAACTGTCTAAATACAAAAACATATGGAAACAGACATCCAGGCTCTGGGTAAAGATAGACTCATCTAGTGACCACTGTAAACACTAAATGGTATCCAGTGAAAATGTAGCCAACAAGAATGTTGCCAGTGAAAATGTGGTGAAAATAGCACTGTAGTGAAAATGTTGCCAAGCAAAAAGTCAAATTCAGTTGCAAAGTAGCTAAAAATGTAGTGCTGCTAGGGTAATTGTTGGTGTTAAGGAGGGTTTAGTGGGCTTCCAATTGGCTGGTTTAAGGTGGGATTAGGGGTTGGGAATGGTCGTTAGGGTACATTAATTGTCCGGGTTAGTATTAGGGTAGCGGTTATTTTAGGGTTAATAGAGTACGGTTTGGGTAAGTGTTAAAAAAGGGATTGGGAGGTTGGAGAGGGCTGGTGATATTTGCGTAGGATAGCAGTTAGGATAAACCTAGTGGTTAGGCTAAAGTAAGCATTATGGTAAGTGGTAGAGTTGAAGTTCGGTTAAGGCGAAGGTTAGTATTAGAGCAAGGGTTTGGATTAGGGCAAAGACTATGTATGTGTTGAGCTGGTGATGAAGTTTGAGATAGGTTCACAGTTCACTTTCTATTTATTCTGTATTGTTTAACATGCAAATTAAATGCTTTAGCATGCTGAAGGGTTAGTGTTCTGTAAGATTTCAGGGTGGAATAATGGTTGGAGTTAGAGTAATTATTGAGGTTTTGTTAGATGTGTGGGTCATATTTAGGGTTACACTCGTGTATTTAAAAATAGCTTCTTGGCAACCTTATTACTTGCAACCTTTTCACACTTTGCATTGCTTTTATTGAATGACTTTTTTAAATTACTTTTTGCAGACTACATTTTTCTGGGGACATTTTCACACAGAAACCACTAAATAGGGTAACCAGAGAATATGCTGCTGAAAACAAAACAGTCAATAACAAAAGGTGTGATTACAAAGAAATAATAAATTAGAGGGTATGCGAAAAGAAGTTTAAAACAAGGTTTAAAAAATAGAATCAAGGTTTGAATCCCGAATTGCAGGGAATAATGAAGTATTGCAGGTTGGATTTATAATTGGGAAACAAAGAAAAAAGCGTTCAGTTATAAAACATAAAAAGGAGGCTTCAGGGTCGATGAGGGAAGGGAGTTAGGGGGATATCCGCCCCTCAAAAGATACTTTTTGGTCAATTGTAAGTAGAATGTCACCATCAAAGCAGAAGTAACATCATTGCATGGAGGAAAGTAAGAGCTGACAGTGGGACAATCAGTATGAGGAAGAGAGCAAACAGTTGGTGGATATTGGAGAACGAGAGCAGAGAGGCACAGGACAGTGAGAGGAGAAACATGTCTGACAGATTCCAACTGAGGGTCTGTAAGGCACAATTCCTGTGTCCCTATAGAATACCAACAACTGGATTAAGTAGGCACAGTTAGAAAGTCCCTGTGGGAGTTTAGAAAGCCGACATTTAGATTATCATCTCTAGGATAAGACAGTCTGTAGACAGGAGTCAATATTCTGTAGCACTAACCAGGGGGTTAAGGGTGCCTAGGCTAGGGAGGAGATTTGTAACAAGTCGAGAGGGGGCCGCACTTCTGAGTCTGCTTCTGTGAAATTATTTTTTCAAGAGGAATAAAGAGATATTCGATTGCAGTGAGCAATGGGTGCAAACTCTCAAAGTGGGAAAAAACTACACCTGCTACCTTTTTTGAAACATTTTTTGCAAGGAACTTGGGATTGGTCACCCTGAGTTACCTGGGGGAACCCAGATGTGGACTCCCTGCTCACTGTGCGCCGAGAGGAACAGCTCCACCTCACTGATGAGGGCCAACAAGGCTGAAACACGTGTATGGGGTTGCTGTTGGTACTCTTGTTCAGAAGGGTATTGCCATAGCATTTTGGTGCTGGATTGCCCATGTGGGCGGGACAAAGACTGATATGCAAATGGATATTTACTATCTCTGAAAGGTACAGTAAGCAAAAAGCAATGGCTGCGTACTCTCAAAGTGGGAAAAAAAAAACACACAACAGGTTATCCTACCATGTTCTTTCTGGAGAGGGGTGCCCGCTACCTTAAATTCATTCATGGTCGCGCCACAAGATGAGAAGCGGGGCTTCCAGCATCTGCTCCCTCCAAGTCCTAGGTCGGGTAGAACGCCAACCCTCAGGTGTTCAGCTCGCGTCTTCCTCACCCTACTCTCTGCCACTGGCTCTGGTTTGGCATGGCTCCACCCCTCCTGGACTTCAATGAGGCAGAGGATCGCCTCTGTAGCGGTTCCCTTTCATCCATAGGCGGTTCTTCTCACACATCACAGGAACAAACAGGACGTGTCCTTCGCTTACTATAGTGTTCAGCATTATCTGCAGTCAATACATGAAAAGAAGAATGTTTCTGGAGTAAAGTAGTTGCAGCATATCTTAATATGCAGACACAGTGGTTTGGACTGGGAGTTCAGCTCTGGATTGCGAGTCCTCATCACCAAGCGGGAAGTCACTCCCAGCGAGGTCCCACTTGCCCAGGCCCCTGGAAGGGTGTTGCGTAGCAGGCTCCCCTCCCTAGCTTCAAAGGGGGCTGCTCCTTTCTTGAGAGAAGGGACAAATTGTCCAGATTCGTCGCACCACTTAAATGAAAACGTGGTTTGGTCTTCGTTAGATTTTTTTTTACTCAGTTTAGTTCCAATGAGTCGGATTTCCTTATTACACCTTCCAATGCCTTTTCTATATCATGCATATAATCAGTCAAATCTAGTTTATTTAGAGTACAAAAATCCATCAAATTTACAGTACATAAAAATCACCCATTCATTATACTCATCCCACCCTAAAATAAAAGATGCTCACAGGTTCATCTGCTCTATAAAACAAACTTGTATAACTACATTATACATACATCTAGCATCCTAACCCATTATACTCCTTGCATGTTAATTAACATTATTTTAAGACTTCCAAAATAGCTCAAGTAAATAAAAACCTTTATGAACCTATTGATATAAACAGGAGGGAGGCTAGCTCAGGGGCAATGCGTTTGTCTTGGAGAAAACAGCGCGACCCAGGTTCGAATCCAGATCCTGCGCTTAGAAACCACTCGTTGGTACTAAGCGCATTATAAATGAACAATTAAAATAAATAAAAATAGTTTACAAAGGACCAAGATATTAAAGATGTACTTGCTTTTACTAAATATATCAAAGCTGGTCTGCACTGTTTATAAGCCAAGCCAAAGGCCTAAGAAGTTGAGTCAAGATGTGTTGATGGGGTATGGTGTATGCAGGACAGAAGAAGAGGTGGAATAAATCCTCAATATGCGTCATACAAATCGAACATATTGGGTTATTTGCAGCATTACCCACCCACGTTGCAGTGATTCTAGCATGAGTAATTAGGACTGCTTTTAAATCCTTGGCCAAACGAGATAGCAATCTGTCATACGGAGTGTCAGTTCCAAAGCTATCTTAGTGCAGAGATGCACACCATTGCTTTAGTAATGGGCACATTTGCAAAGGGGGCATTACAGTTCACCAAATGAAAAGAATTTCTGACAAGCTAGCAATGGTTCCGTCAGAGTTTTTTTTCACTACCCAAGAAGGATGAGAGGATTTCTCTGGTCACCAATGCTTTCTCATTCAACCAAACCTTTTGCAATAGCTTTACTGGTTCTAGTCTCAGTATATCTTTTATTGGAGATACGTTTCGTTTGTTTTGAACTGCATAATTTAGTGCCGATAATGGTAGGCCTAAAATATATTTTTTTAACAAATTTTCCACCACCGATAATGGAGTGGTTGTTCCAAAACCCAATATAGAGCTTTGGCTTTTGTGCTACCGATTTTAATACATATGGGATTGGTTGGGCCTTATAAGAGTTAGAACATCTTTTTATGGCACCTAATGCCCGAGTCATCTTGGATAACAGTTTAATCCTTTGTACTTCCCCATTAAAATTACTAGAAAAGGTAATCCCTAAATAGTCATAGGATTCAGTTGAGGGAAAGGGATTAGCATTAATGAGAACATAGTAATTCTTTCATTTTGGTCTCTTACCCCATCAGGTAACCTATTACGACTGCAGATTTATTTTGAAACGTTAATCTACAGATCTAAACCATTCAGGAACTTTGTGTAAGCATCCAGAAGTTGCTGCAATGCTTGGGGAGTCCTTGCCAATAGCACTGCGTCATCTGCAGATGGTACAACTGGGGTGTAACATGGAAAAACGTGGAATGTCAGCATTCGTGAGGCCTTTTGTATATAACGAAAGCAAAGGGGCAAGGACACATCCCTGGAGTACTCCAGACTCCATGGGAAACCACGCCATATTAGATGCAAGTAAACTTGAGAACATTAACCAATTCCGACGGGAAATTCATGGATCTGAGCCAGACATAATTTCACCCTATTAACCTTATCAAATGTAGTGCTCAGGTCCATGAATGCCACGTATACAGGTTCACTTTTCCTGCATGTGTAATAGATATTCACACTTGCTCATTGGTCCCAAGGGACTCCAACCCCAACTGGTTGTCTGCGAGAATGTGGTACACTTCAATAGGCGAGAGAGAAGCATACCATCACATTTTTTGCCAAAAGTCTAGCAAAGAAATTGGTCTGTATGCTGTGGAATCGTCTCTGCCCCTTCTTGTAAATAGGGACTATGATTGCTTGCTTCCAGGAGTAAGCCTGCTGTTTCAATATACTATTACGTACAGGGGACAAGAATGTGTCATAATAAGGATATAAATCCGAGGGGATATAATCTGGTCCTGGACTCTTCCCGCATGCTTGTGTATGTATAGCATTTAGAACTTCCTTGTATTCAAAGCTTACTGTGACAGACTCCATTTGCCAGCCCCCTCATGCCAATGCTGTATTTTCCTTATTCGCGGTCTCTGGTTGTTTCGCACATAGTGTAGGAAAGTGCATGCACTATCTTGAAGATTGGCCTTTAGTGAGTTACTTTGGGAACAATGATTCAGTCCATGATTCACCCTTTCCCAGAAGCATCTCGAGTTGGCGAGCGAGGCAGCTAATTGACCGCTCTTCCCAAGTTTTATTCTCAAACTCAATTTTCTGGTTAGGGCAGATTGCCCAGTTATTTATTACCAGTTTATCTAGTGGAGATGTTTTTAGGGCTTTCATCAAGGCATCCTTTGTTTCCTTGCATCCTTCATTAAACCATCTATCCCATCCTTCTCTTCTTCCCTTGTGTTCCTTACAGCCTGCTACAAAGCTAGACAATGCTCGACATTATGAATTTATGTGGTACATTTACATATCATTGGCTAATGTTGCACATCTATTAGAATGCCCTTTTATGCATATTAATGATACATGTTTGAAAATCTGTTTGAGCATATAGCCATGCTGCTGGAAGGCCATACTCTGAAGTGATTGCTGTTCCTGTAGAAGACTGTTGTGTTCAGATTACCTCCAAAGGTGGCCCATAAGAACAAGTTACTTCTTACCTTGTAACGTTCTTTCGATGGGATGTTTCTCCGACGTATTCCTTATCTTTGATAATTCGTCTCCCGCTTGCTGGCCTCGGAAAATATTTTCTCAGTAGAGGGCGCTGCGCATCGACGTCCGTCGAGTTGGTGTCCCTCGACTGCCACCGTATCGGCGCCGACGTCACCATGCCCATAAATAGCCACGTGCAGCGTCCGTTGCTCAGTTCCGTTTTGTAGCACAAGATAAGTCCTGCATGAATTGGTTATTGACATTGAAGGAGCGTAAGCTGCAACCACAAGGGCAGTATTACTGCGGGGATGGATGGGAGGGGTGATAAGGAATATGTCGGAGGAACATCCTACCAGGTAAGAAGTAACTTGTTCTTCGAAGGGATTGTGTCCTCCGACGTATTCCTTATCTTTGATAGACTCCCATAGCAGTGGTGTGTAATTGGAGGTGGGAGTAAAAACGCCATGTTTCCCTTTAGGAATGAACAGAATGTAATACGGCTTTGCCAAACCTAGGCTCTTGGCTAGAGGAGGAATCCAGGTTGTAAAATCTTGTGAAGGTATGTGCGGACGACCATGTGGCAGCCGCACATATGTCTCGAACCGGAACCCCTCTTTGGAGGGCCAAAGAGGATGCAATACCCCTGGTTGAATGAGCCCTAAGATTTTGAGGAGGCTCTTTCCCTGCTAGTTTGTAACATTCCAGAATGGGCAAAATAATCCATCTGGAAATGGTCTGTTTTGTTATCGGTAGTCGCAATTTGTGCCCTGAGTAACCTACAAACAGTTGGTCTGCTTGCCTAATCCTAGTAAGTCTGCTGATGTAAAAGCTTAAAGCCCGCCTTGGGTCCAGCCTATGTAGCCTTTCTTCCTCTTTCCCCAGATGGGGAGGAGGATAGAATGAAGCTAAGGTAATTTTCTGAGTGATGTGGAATTCAGAAACCACCTTTGGGAGGAAATTAGGCTTCACCTGCAGGACGACTGTCTTTATGAAAAATTGTTTGAGGGGGTTTACAAGATAGAGCTTGTAATTCGCTCACCCTTCTAGCAGATGTTAGTGCCACTATTAAGACAGTTTTAAGGGTGAGAAATCTTAGCAAACAAGAGTAGAGTGGTTCGAAAGGAGTACCCATCAGGAAATTTAAGACTAAATTTAAGTCCCATAAGGGAACTTGGAATGGTCTTGGAGGATAGACATTAGTTAATCCCTTTAGAAATTGTATTACTAAGGGTAATTTGAAATACGATGGCTCCTCTGCAGTGCGCTTGAAGATCGATAGCGCTGCGAGATAGCCCCTGATAGTGCCAACTTGAAGGCCTGAATTTGCCAAATAGAGTAGAAAGGATAACACCGTTGGTGTACCACATGAAAAGGGGTCGATATTCTCTTCTCTACACCAGCTGCAAAATTTGTTCCAACAGTAGCAGTATAAAGACTTTGTTCCTGGCCTTCTGGCCAAAAACAACACCTCCATGACGTCATCAGGGATATCCCAATCCTTGAATCTCAACCTTTCAGAAGCTAAGCGTGAAGGTTGAGGGTTCTGATGTCTGGATGAAGATTCTCCTCGAGTGGAAGGCGAATTGGAGGGCAGATGGACATGTCCAGAAAGTCAAGGTACCACGTTCTCCTGGCCCAGTCTGGGGCCATTAGGATCATGGTCCTCCGGAATCTTCTCAACCTCCTGATCATTTGAGAAATGACAGCGACTGGTGGAAACACGTACAGGAGTGGAAACTCCCAGTCCACTACGAACGCGTCCCCTAGAGCTCCTCTCGGGGGATATTCCCTTGAACAAAACAGATCGCACTTCATGTTGGTACTGGTGGCGAACAGATCCACTTGAGGGGTTCCCCAAAGGGCGAAGATCTCCTAAAGGACTTCCTGAGCTAGTTCCCACTCGTGGGAAACTGTGCCCTGCCTGCTCAGAGTGTCCGCCGTCAAGTTCTTCTCTCCGGCTAGGTGAACTGCCGATAGAGAGATTGCTTCTTGAATTGCCCAAAACCAGAGCTGCATTGCCTCTCTGCACAGTGACAGTGATCCCACGCCTCCTCTTGTTGAGGTAGTGCATGGGTAGTGCATGGCCACTGTGTTGTCCGTCATTATCAGGACATTCTTTCCCTGTACTGATGGCAGGAAAGCTTTCAGCGCTAGTCTGATCGCTCTCAGCTCCAATAGGTTGATGTGTAGTCTGGACTCCGATGGAGACCAACGATCGCTGATGGTCAAGGCGTTGGCATGGGCTCCCCACCCCGTGAGTGAGGCATCCGTGACTACTGTTATCTCCGGCCATGGTTGCCAAAACAGTTCTCCTTTCAAAATGTTCTCTCGATAAGCCCACCATTGAAGGTCTCAGGCTACCTTGTCCGGAATCCGAAGGAGATCTGTCATTTTTCCTGATAACTGCGACCACTGGGTTCTTAATGCCCACTGGAGAGATCTCATTCTCAGGCGAGCCTCTGGCACAAGGAAGATGCAGGATGCCATGAGGCCTAGCAACCTCAAAAAGTCGAAGGCTGGGAGATGTTGGGCATTTTGAAACTTGGTGACCATCTGCAGAATATCTTGAGCCCTCACCTCTGGTGGCAAGGCTTTTCCCAAAGAAGTGTCCAGGACCACTCCGATGAACTGGAGTCTCATTGATGGTATCATCTGTGACTTCTTTAAATTGAGGGAGAAGCCCAGTTTGTGAAGGAAGTGGCAGACAATTTAGCTGGATCTGAGCTTGTTCCGAAGATACAGCCCTGATCAGCCAATCGTCCAGGTAGGGGTAGACGTGAATCCCTCCCCTCCTTAGACTTGCAGCCACTACCGACATTAACTTGGTGAAGACCCTCGGGGCAGAGGTCAGCCCAAATGGCAGAACTCGAAACTGATTATGAGAGCCGCCAATTGCGAACCTCAGTTATTTCCGGTGATTGAGATGGATTGGCACATGGAAATAAGCATCCCTGAGGTCCAGAGTTACCAGCCAGTCCTGGAGCTGGAGGGCCTGAAGGATCGGAGAGAGAGTTACCATCTTGAACTTGTCCTTCCTGAGGAACTTGTTCAATTCTCGTAAGTCCAAGATAGGTCTCAGTCCTCCGTGTTTCTTCGGTATGAGAAAGTGGGGGGGGGGGAGGTTCGCACCAGCCCTTGTTCCTCTCCGCTACAGGTACCGGTTCTATGGTACCTTTCTCTAGCAGGTCTACAATTTCCTGCAAGAGGAGCAGATCTGGAACTTTCAGAGAGCTGTTCCCCGGTGGATGACTGAGGGATGCGTAGAAAAGGCAGGCACTAACCTTGGGCAACTGTCTCCAATGCCCAAGCATCTGACGTAATAGCCTGCCATTCCATCAGATGTTGAGTTAACCTGCCCCCTACTGGTGTCTTGTGAGGAGAGTCCTCAGAGCAGTTTGGAGGCGGCTGAGGCAGCTGCTGCGGCTTTTGTATTTTTAACCCATCCACCTCGGGTGAATCTTTTCTGACCCCTTTGAACCGGCTGTCCTCTGCCTCTTCCGAATGAGGAATAGAAGCAAAATGACTTACCTCTCCAAGAGGTTCCTGGGGCGATATGGTGTCTGACGGATTGCAGCTCCCAGGGATTTTGCTGCTGCCTTTGATGTTTGTAGCTTTTCTAAACTGTCATCCGCCTTCTTACTAAACAAAGAAGAGCCGTCAAAGGGCATATTCAAGAGTCTGCTTTGCACATCTGGAGCAAAACCAGACTTCCGCAACCAAGCAAATCTCCGGGTTGTTGCACTTGCCGCCATGGCCCGGCTGATGCGGCCAGCAGAATCGATGCCAGTTTGAAGGGATTCGCACATTGCGTCTTTACCATCCTTAATGATGTTTAGAAACGCTTCCCTTTCTTCTCCCTCCGGGAGGCAGTCAGCCGCTGATGAAGCACACTCCCAAAGTGTGTGGCTGAACCTTGCGAGCGTACAAGTAGCATTGATGGATTTCAACGCCATGCTATATGCAGAAAATACTTTTTTGCCCATAGAGTCATATCTCTTGTCATCCCTGTCCTGTGGGACAGTAGGGTAAGCCGATTTACTACCTGATGAAGTTGCTGCCTGAACAACCAGACTCTCCGGAGTTGGGTGTCTGGATAAATATTCAGGGTCAGCAGTAGACACCCTATATTTGGCTGATAATTTTTTGTTAACCGCCGGGATAACCTCAGGGGTTTCCCAGTTTGCCAATATTTTCCTTTGTAATGCCGCATGAAATTGCACCACAGGATCCTCCTGTGGACCTTTAACCAAAATGTCTGCGAGGTCGTCTTGCTGAAAAGCAGGTGAGGGTGTAGACCACCCCATAAACTCTATTATCCTTGCCATCAAGGTTCTATAAGGGGTTTCAGCATGTTCACCTGGGTCTGGTTTGGCAAATTCCACTTCCAGGGAAGTGTCCAACCCACTTGCTTCATGTAAGGATTCTTGGAGGTCCTTGAACCTACCTTCCTCAGAGGTAAATTCCTCTGGTACAGGAGATGCAGATCCCTGCAACTCAAAAGGTCTTTCCTGATCCGAATTCTCCCCTTCTTCATAAATAGATAAGGCTCTGGAATGATCAGATCTTGGAAATGGTATAAATCCCATTTCCAGAGCAGAAGGGGCCAAATTCGTCCTAATTGGCTGAGAAAACGTCGATGTCATCGACGCGGACGTTAAAGGCTTCGAAGCCATCGAAAAAAAGGCGTCGAGAAAGTTGGTAGAGGCCTCTAGGAACTCGAGAGTATTGGAATTCTACTCTAGGTTGTCAACTACATTCTCGTGATCGAGGCTCTGGGTATGGCCACTGTCTCTGAGGTGGCCGTGGGTTTGTCCTTTCTCGGCGTCGAAGACAGCGTCGAATGACTGACCTGTGCGTCGAAGAACCCTTCGATAATGGCGTCGAAGACGCAGATCTATGCGTCGAAGGGACTTTCGACGATGGCATCGAAGACGCGACCTTGCCTTTACTCGAGGGTTCGTGGCGCTCTCGAGTAGCTTCTTTCGCAGGGTGCTGCGACTTGCAGCGTTTTGATTTTTCGGGTCTTTCACCCAGGGCATCACCCTCAGCAGTCTTCGAGGGGGTCGAGGTCGCTTTCTCGAAGACGCTAAGCGTCTTTTTCCTGAATTCCTCCCACTCAGCCTGAGAGCTATGTTTTGTGGGATCTTCAACGTCTCTTTTTTTGAATGCTTAGATCTCGAAGAGTAATGGGAACTGCTTCGAGACCTAGAACGAGAATGTCTTTTGCAATGGCGAGGAGACGATAGTCTCGACTCCGCCGAGGAAACTTTCGAAGAAGTTTTAACTGCATTACCTCTCGAACTTCCCCTTACGCTCCTTCAAGGCTTTCGCCGTCATGGACATGCAGTCCTCGCACTCCGACCAATGGTGTTTGACTCCGAGGCACCACAAACAGATCCTGTGAGGATCCGTCAACGACATTTTCTTTCCACAGTCTCAACATTTTTTGAAGCCGGACCGTGGAGTCGTCGGTTCGGATGAGGAAGCCATCGAGTACAAGTTGGTATTCGAGGAATAATGAAGTATATTTGATTGAAGAACTGAGCAACGATATTACGAGGCGCCACGAAGTACGGAAAAACAGAACTGAACAATGGATGCTGCGTGTGGCTATTTATGGGCATGGTGACGTCAGCGCCGATACGGTGGCTGTCGAGGGACACCAACTCTCCAGCGTCGATGCGCCTCGCCCTCTACTGAGAAAAATGTTTCCGAGGCCAGCAAGCTGGAGACGAATTATCAAAGATAAGGAATACGTCGGAGGACACAAGCCCTTCGAAACATATATACAGTGGCTTGTTGAAAATGCATGGAAGTATTTCAGAGTATTGTATCCACTAAATACGAAATGTGTGAGGGGCCACCACAGGGCAGTCATTTTGTAATGCCAAGGGTACAGTGTTAAATGTCCAGTATTGTAGAGGTCTAAAACTCCCACAAGCCCACATCATGGACTATGCTAGTCAAAGGTTGCAGACCCCTGACAAACAAAATGTATGATGGTCCTCTCACGATTCCTAAAGGTAGGGGATGGCATATTTATACTTTGTGTCTACTATAACTTCCTGTAAGCTTAATCTATAAAACAAACTTTCCTAGGAACCATTGCCGCCTGGTTTTCATTTTGCTTACACTGCTCATTCTATAGGAGCTAGGATTAAGCAGTAGCATATTTTTATTATTACCCAGATGCTCCTTGCACCTCCAGTGCGTCCAGCAACACAGTGGTCCTTTGCCGATTCTTGTGCTCCTACACAGTTCATGCACCCCACCCACTACCTTGGTCGTTGCAGGCAGTGTTCTCTTTATGGGCTCCCAGAGCTCGTTGATCACCAAGTGCACAAGGAGTGCAACAGTTTACGCCCAATGCAAAGCATGCTAAATTCTTAGTTTTGTTTCTGAATATCTTGGAAACTAATATTTTTAAGACTCACTGGTGTTTAAACGGGTTATATTTTTTATATCAAAAAATATGCAATAGTGGAAGAGTGCAGTTCTTTCATTTGGCCGAGGGCCTTCATCTGTCAACACAAGGAGATAAGCTCTGGGAGACACTAGGGGCCTTTAATAAAAAAATAAAATTTAAAAAAAGAAACGCACTGACAGTGCGATTATGCTCTTTTCAGCCACAAGCTTATAATAAGGTTAAACAGATTAATATAAATCCATTACTGAAACTCAGGAAAGAGTGTGGGTGCTCCCTCAAGAGAAGCATAAAATGGAATCGCCGAACATTGTTTAAGTTGCAGACATCACATCCATTGAGAAGCCAGCATTGACTGAGGGATTTTTATACTAGGAGATTCAATCTTAACTCACGTTATAACAAAACTACATAGCTACCAACCAAGTAGCCGTTTAAAAAAAACTAACACCTCAAGCTAATTTTGTTGTTTAATATGATGATGATGAGTTATTTATAACGCGCTTAATACCCAGAGGTTTCTAAGCGCGGACCCGAGGATCGAACATGTGGCGCTCCGTGTCATCTTGCTTCCAAGGCGAGCACGTTGCCCCTGACAAAATGCTCTGGCACGCTCTGGCCTATGATTTGGTTTTCGAGTAGCAGCATGAAGTTGGGCGAAAGAAAGAAAATTGTGTAGAGGTTAACATAGCAACCCTTAGGCAGCCAGTACATAGTAAGGAGGGACTGAAGAGGGTTTGGGGCCAAGTTCAGACTAGGTGCATGTGCAGTTATTCTCTTCCAAAGGCACGTGTTGATGCCATGCTCTCGGTTCGGCACAACAGCATTAAATTGCAATCATTGGAGGGAGGGCATCCCTTACTAATGGTTAAACGGTGACTCATTACAATGCACGTCCAAAAGCAGATTTGCCTAAACGTGCAGACAAGGGTTTACAGAAATGCAAAAATACATCAGCTGTGAAACGCAGATGGTGCGTTTGGCATTGTGCAGAAAACAAATGGATTAAAATAACATCATGGTGACAGAGTGCAGTTCCAAAGAACAAAACTTGTTCTCTTCACTCGGTTTTGTAGATTACAGAATTTTTATGTCGCTTCAAAATGCTACAGAACATAAGAAACAAGTTACTTACCTGTAACTGTTGTTCTCCAGCATGGGTCTGGCATGGATTCACATGCTCATGAATATTTCTCGTCCTCAGGCTTCATTTCTGAACTGTCTTGCTACTAATAACCAATCTCTGGGTCATACTTCCTCCAGCCAATGACTGCCCTCTACCTAAGCCCCCCCTCAGGCAGCCATCTTGAGATTTGGCAGCAAGTAAAGTGGCAGTAGGACTAAGAGCAGAGCCGCAGAGGGGTAGGAGGGCGGGTTCGCATGCGAATCCATGCCAGACCCATGCTGGAGAACAACAGATACAGGTAAGTAACTTGTTCCTTCTCCAGCATGGGGTCTGACATGGATTCACATGCTCATGAATACAAGAATACATATCAGTACAACATGCACAACTACGGGAGGTGGCAAGGCTCAACATTAAGCATTTCAACAACTCAACATTAAGCATCTCTTACCTCCTCACCAGGCTCACCTTCAAGCAAACCGGTTGCGCAGCACTGCTTGGCCGACTCTGGACTCCTCCCTGGAATCCCGGTCGACGCAGTAGAATTTCGTGAAGGTGTGCGTCGACCCCCACGTAGCCGCCCTGCAGATGTCCAGCAGGGGCACACCAGATAGGAACGCTGTCATTGCAGTGATCCCCCTGGTCGAATGTGCTCTGACGGCCAGGCAACGGTCGGTTTGCCAACCGGTGACAGTGCGTGATGCAGCCGGAGAGCCACCTGGAGACGAAAGCCTTGGGGAGGGCCTTCCCTTGGTTCACAGGTCCAAAATTCACAAGAAACTGACGTCTTCCGAAAACTCTTCGCGCGGTCCACGTAGAACTTCAGCGCTCTAGCTACATCCAGCGAGTGCAAAGTCCTCTCAGTCGGCGAGAAAGGCTACGGGAAGAAAACGGGTAACATCAAGGGCTCGTTGAGATGCAAGTCCGGCGGCACCTTGGGCATGAAGGAGGGGTGCATCCTCAGCACGACCCTCGCTGCGTGGAAAGTCAAGTACAAGGTTTACAGGAGAGGGCCTGGATCTCTCCCACTCGTTGTGCGGAGGTGATGGCCACCAGAAACGCCATCTTCCACGATAGGAATTTCAGAGGTGCCGAATGCAGAGGCTCGAACGGGGGACCCAGGAGTCATGAAAAGTCTTTATGAATTCCTTCACCAGGCGATGCAACCACAGCGACGATCGCCCCAGAGTTCTGGTGTAGCGGGAGATAGCTGCCAGATGGATCTTGATAGAAACGCGGGCCAGCCCTGCTTTGGCCAGCGACAGCAAGTACGGCAGCACTTGAGGGGCCGTAATCTGTAGAGGGTTCATCTGTGCACAGCACCAGACGGCGAACCTCTTCCATTTATGTCCGTAGCATTGAAGAGTCGGGGAAGCTCTGGCCTTGGCAAGTACCTCCTTGCAGTACGCCGGGATCTCATATCCCCCAAACTCTAGCGCTGCAGGAGCCAGGTCTGCAGGTTCAGTGACCCCCAGGTCGTGGTGCAGAATTGCGCTTCCTTCCCTGGCGAGAAGATCTGCATCTGCCGGAAGCTTCAATGGAGGGGACGCTGACATGTCCAGAAGGTCCGGGTACCACATCTGCCTCAGCCACGCCGGTGCGACGAGTATCATCCTGCACCGGGACCGTCTGACTTGACTGATGAGGAGTCACAGGAGCAACGGCAGGAACGCGAAGAGACGGGCCGTCCCAGGGGAATGAGAACGCATCCCCCATGCTCCCCGGCTGGGGAAACCTGCTGGCGAACCTCTGGCACTTGGTGTTCGTCGCTGTCGCAAACAGTTCAATCTGAGGATTGTCCCAAACAGTAGATCCACCTGATCCTGCCGAAGTTCCCACTCGTGGCAAGAGCACAGCTTCCTGCTGAGCGAGTCAGCAACTGTGTTCTTTATTCCTGCCAGATGGAAGGGTACCAGAAACATCCTCTGGGTGACGGCCCAGTGCCACAGATTCTGCACCTCCTTGGAGAGAGTTGGGGATCTGGTGCCCCCCTGCTTCCCAATGTAGAACATCGTGGTGGTGTTGTCGGTGACCTGCACCACCTTGCCGTTGAGGGACAGGAGGAATTACTTGAGGGCCCAAAACACGGCTTGGAGCTCTAGGATGTTGATGTGTAACAACCTCTCCTCTGGGAGCCATAGGCCTCTTGCGTGGAGATGTCCTGTATGTGCGCCCCATCCCTCCAGGGAGGTGGCGTCCATCGTCAGTCTCCTGTTGCGCTGGGGTTTGGAAGTCCGTGCCCGCTGCGAGATGTGCGAGGACCCCCCCACCACCGGATCACTCGTCGGAATGTCTCATTGAGGGCGACCTTGTCCTCAAAGCTTCCCGCCATTTGCATCCAACAGGCGTCGAGGAACTCTTGCAGTGGCCGTATCCACAGCCTGCACAGCTGAACCAGGTAGATGAATGACTACATCAAGCCGAGCAGGGACTTGATGGACCTCACCATGGCAACTTCCATGGTCAACAGCCGTTGTACCTTGCCCAGGATGGCTTTTACCCTTTCCTCAGACGGTGAAGCTAGGCACGCCACTGTGTTGAGTCTGGCTCCTAGGAACTGAGCGTCCTGCGATGGCTCCAAGCAGGACTTTGCATAGTTTATCGAGAACCCCAGTTCCGTGATCAGGCGGACAGCCCTCGCTGTGTGCTAGACGGTGAACTCCCTTGACTTTGCCCGGATGAGCCAATCATCCAGGTAGGGGGAGACGTGGATCCCCTGCAGGCGCAGCAGCACCGCCACCAGTGCCAGGCACTTAGTGAAGACCCTTGGGGAAGACTTCAGCCCGAAGGGGAGGGCCTTGAATTGGCAGTGCCGCTCTTGGACCACGAAGCACAGGAACTTTCCATGCCCCTTGTGTATGGGGATGTGGAAGTAGGCATCCTCCAAGTCCGACGACAGGAATCCTCCCTCCTCCAGCTGTCCCAGTACGTGCTGAAGGGTGACCATCCAGAACTTCTGGGACTTTATGTACTTGTTGAGGCGGCAGAGATCCAAAATGGGCCGCCACCCACCGGTCTTCTTTCAGATGAGGAAGTACCACAAGTATACTCTGAAGCCCTGGAGCCTCTTGGGGACGAGCTCTATAGTGCCCTTTCTCAACATTGCTCGTACCTCTAGAAGAAGTTGTGGAATGGGATTCTCTTTCCTGGCCACGGGTGGAAAACAGGGACACTTCCTTTGGAACTCCAGGGCATGCCCGTGGGCCAGGGCATCCAGCACCCAACGGTCAGTGGATATGGACTTCCACAAGCCGATGAAGCTCACCAGCCGGCCTCCCACCAGGGTGCTCGGGTGGGGGGCCCAATGTCACGGCTGGTTCAGTCCTGCTTCGCCAAGGCCTTACCACCTTGGGCCCCTTGGCAGCGACAACGAGGTCCTCGGCCTTGCTGCAGCCTCTGTAGGCTTCCTGGGATGAAGAACGGGCCACTTGACAGTAGGACGAAGAGCTGCCACAGGGACCTTTGGCTGCACCCTGTGACTTGCCTCCAGAGGACCGAAAAGACAGCCGTCATAGCGTGCCTAAGGCACAGGCCGTCTCCGTGTCTGCCTTGATGGCCTGCGGTGACACGTCCACTGCCTTGCCGAACATGTTCCCGAAGGGCATGTCCAGTACACTGGTCTGTACGTCCTGACGGAGGTCGGTGGCCCCGAGCCAACCGTGCCAGCGAAGGCAAACGCTGTTGCCCATCTGGCGAAGGACTGTAGGCGATGTCCGTGGCTACTGTGATGGCATGGTCCGAAGCCACCTCACCCTCTTGCAGGATTTCAAGGGCTTCTGCCCTCTTGTCGTCTGGGAGGAAGTCCAGGAGGGGGGCGATTTTTAACCACAGTCCTTATCGTAGTGGGCCACGATAGCAATAGCGTTGGCCGCCTTAATGGTCTTCGCTGCCGACGAGATGACCCGACGTCCCATGGTGTCCAGCTTCTTCCCCTCGCCGTCCGGTGGGGAAGTGGAAGTTGATGCCGCCGTCCCTGCAGATTTCTTCTTGGCCGCTGCGGAGACCACTGAGTCCGGGGACGGCTGTGCCCTGAGGCACATAGGAGCGGAGTCTGGGATCCGGTACTACTACTCGTACCGGTCTCTTTGCAGTGGCTGTGGATGGGTTCTTCAGAAGTGACAGTCCTTCGTCCCAGATGTTGTCCAACAGAGGGACTGAGAGTACAGTCTTTTTCTCGGCCTCCTGTCGCTGATCAAGAAATCCCTCCTCCTGCTCTTCGGGGCATAGCTGAAAAAGCTCTCAGGCCTTGGCGAATGGCGATCATGGCGTGAAACGAGCCAATTGTGTCAGGAGGGGAAACCCGGGGAGGGGGCGACGGGAGGTCTGTTCCATCATCGTCGTTGCCATCTCTGTCTCCATCTCATCCCTTTGAGGAGGGGATGGAGATGGAAGGGTGGGGGCGGATGGACTTGCCTACGCTTGGCTGGAGGGCTCCCCGACTGTCCTGTCGGCGGTGGCATCAGTTGCAACGGGAGTGTCGGCAATGGCGTGGTGTCCTCCAGTTCCTCACTGACCGGCCATTCTTCGGCTCCACTGTCGCTCTCCATGTCCGCCTCGTCGAGATCCTTCCCGTAGGGCCTGACCTTGATGAACTTCTTGTCAAGGACTGACTTGAGGACCGACGGCTCGTCCTCGGAGGAGATGGAGTCTGCTAGGACGCTCGCGCCCCTCCCCCTTTCTTCTCGGCCTGGGGCTTCAGAGGGGTCTTTTCAATGGGCTGGAAAGATTATTCCCTCTGGGATGGCAGGGGAAACTCTAGGCTTGGAGGTAGTCTCCACTGGGGCCGCCTGTGCAGGCTTCGCCAGGGACGCTGCCACTCCCTCAATCAAAGCCTTAGCCAGGTGAATCTGGGCTTTCACGAACTTTGGCCTGTCTGAGGCCTTCACCGTGGGGGGAGGGTCACCGCCTTGCTCCCCCTTGGCTTTCACAGTCTGTCACCCAGGGCTTCTCCCGAAGCTTACCTGGGTTTTCCGGCTTCCTTTTCGTCGAGCCGGAGCGTTGGCTCGTGGTTGACTGCGTCGACGATGCTGCGCCCAGCCTGGCAGCCAAGGAGCCTGTACCAACGGCGCTCCCGGTGCCCACAGACTTGCGGTTGTTTGCCTTCTGTTGGGCCCCCGTCGTCAGAGCGCCCTCAAAGTTCGTAGAAGACCGCTCAGACTTCTTCTGGGGCGAAGTACATTGCTGGGGCTCACCTGCCGCCGGGCTCTTTGCCTCCAGCCAGTCAGCGAGTCATTTGTGACGGTCCTTCATGGTCCAGAAGGACATGTCCTTGCACAACGCACAGTCCTCATCCACGTGCCACTTGGCATTAGAGGCACCGTGAGTGCTTATCCTCTTTGAAGATGTTCTGTGGTCCACATCCTGGGCGGACCCTAAACAGCTTGGATACAACGGGCGTCTAGTCTCCTTTGTCTGCGGCCATGTCCACGCAGGGTAGGCCTCAAAGATCTTCGGGAATCCTCCAAGAAGTGAAATTCGCCGAAAATTCGCCCTTGAGGGGCGTGGAAATTTCCGAAACGGGTCCACGTTAATCGTAAAATGAATCAGTGGAGCTTGAGGCTCGAATTGACCGTAAACTCACTGAAAAAAAAACACAATATGCAGTAATAGCTAGAGAGCTAAGCGCGAGGACTCTCAACACTTAAACGTGCAGTAAAAATCTGAAGATGGCAGCCTGAGGAGGGGCTTAGGTAGAGGCCAGTCCTTGGCTGGGGGCAGTATGACCCAGAGACAGTGATTGGTTATTAGGAGAAAGACTGTTCAGAAACGAAACTGATTTTTTCTTTACCGAGGATTCCCAGCCTGACGGGGAGTATTCATGAGCATGTGAATCCATGCCAGACCCCATGCTGGAGAACGCTGTGGGGGCTCTGTCCGTCTTCTTGCCGATAGATTTGTATCCATCAGCTTTAATTATTGGATACCTAGGCTCTAGCCTCATTACTCCATCTTCTCAGGTTGAGTAGTCGTGGGTGTGGACTTGCCACAGTAGGGCTGGTTTCATAGAGTCTTCGCTATGATGGGCCGCGGGTATTGGTTAAAAGAGTTTGCAGTGGTGGCAGTGAGTCTTCTGATCAGAGGGTTCTGGTCCAGTCCTTGGCAAAAGCTCTTAAGTGAGCTTCACTAGATGTTCATCCAACATCTCGATATACAGTGTTCTCTGTGAAGGTCAGCTATCCTTGTGAAGAATGGAGCTTCAGCCGCTATATGCAAGGCCTTGTTCTGGATTATTTTGAAGAATCTTTCGTATCGCTCATGGCAGTTCATCCATGCTGGGGAGGCATACATCAGGGTAGGTCTGATGATCGCCTTATAGATGTTGATCTTTGTCCAGAGGGGCACAGACTTGGTCTTCAAGAGTGGGTACAGCACTGCCATCTTTCCTGTTGCTTTCTGCCGAGTATTCGATAGGACTTCTCAAGTTGAGTTTGCTGTCCAGGGTCACACCAAGGTAGCGGCTGCTGCTCTCCCACTTGATGGTCTTCCCACATAATGCGGTAACAGTGAACTGTATAGTATTGCAACAGATTCAGACTTTTGCATAAACATGACAGACTTTTCCAATTGGAATTTAATTCTTGGAGCAGCGTGGTTTCAGAATGCAAAACGAATTAGGCCATGTTTCGTTACCGTGTTTAATGTTCACTGCCGATACAGCTTTTTAACATCAGTGTATTTCCACAATGACACGTCAATATAAATCCTACCTTGCATTACTGCGTTGACTGCTTTAATTAGATTACAAACTATATTATTGAAACACGAGTTTGGGAGATGAATTGAGAACATCTACGTTGACATGCATTTCCAAGCATTATCTTCTGCATTTGCGTGGCGACACAAGATACACTCCAGACCTCAGGAGAAGTGTGTTGGGGTAGGGGGAGGTGGATTCATGGCTATACCCTGGTCTCTTCTCGCATGTTTCCTAGCGCCACTCACTTGGTATGAGATATTCCCCTAGGTGGAAAGGCCTCAACAGGTAATCAGACTTTGTGATACAGAATTTTCATTTATTTATTGGTCATTTATAATGTGCACAATACAGCAATTTGTGTTTCAAAGCGCATCAAGACCGGGGGGAGGGGGCCTGGGAGGGGATAAAACAAAAACAAATGTTTTGAAACCTTCGGTACTTGCAAGTGCTAAAGCATGGGAGCAGGGGAGGAGGGGAAGTGCACGAGTGGGGTAGGGAAGAGGACAAAAAACGTTCTGACTAGGTTGTAAGACTATTTGGAACGGGCAAGTGCTGAACATTAAAAAAGGGGGAGAAGAGCAGGAGGGGAAAGGGTACCAAGTCAAAGTGCAGGGACAAGTAGGTAAACTGCATTAAAGAAGAACAGACATGCAACTATGACAGACATGTGCAAATGACTGCAGCCTGGAAAAGCCACCCCTCATGGAATGAGGGGCTACGTGAGGCAAGCAGGTGGAATGCAAAGTACAGCCAGGGCTCCAAATGTCGATCAGTGGTTGCAGGAGGAAGAAATGCAGCATACAGCAAGGGTTTCAAGAGACGGTCAATGGTTGCAGGAAGGATGAACCAGAGCACCGCAAAGGGCAATGAAATGCCCATCCGAGGCTACAAGGGCAGGAGTAGGACAGGACAGTGCTGAGAAGCCTGGAGGTTGCAGGTAGAGGCAAGGTAGGCTAAGTTGGGCAATGGCCTACAGTACACAAGAAAGGGGGAGGGGGGGAAATAAAGGGCTCTAAAGAACATGGGTAGGCAGAGGCAAGAAGGGGGAGTTCCACAGGCAGGGCGAGAGGGAAACCAGAAGAGTAACAGGAAGGTAGGTGCCAAAAACAGCGGTTGTGTAATCTAGAGTAGGCAGGGGATGCCGTGCAATCGAGCTGACAAGGCACAATAAGTGCAGGGACTGCAGCGGCACCAACAGCCTGTAGAGGCCGCGGCTAAAACAGGGGGTGAAGAAGTTGAGGCAAGGAGTAGAAAACGGCAGAGCAAAAGAGGACAGTAAAGGAGTAAGAAGGGCGAGGAAGCAGCTAAATGGCCAAGGTAAGAAGGAGCGGCAGGACGACTACATTATAGAAATGATGCCGGGAAGACGAAATAGGAAATACAGAGATCAAGGAATACTGCAAGGAGAGGCAGTACTCGGACACCAATAAAGACGGGAAGAGTAATGTACCAAATTAAGAAGAGGCTAGAGAAGGAGTCCGCGGCTAAAAAGTAGTGCGATCTCAGAACAGGCATGCAGCAGCGCGGTAGAGCGAAGGATAGCGCAGCCGAGCGGGGACATATGGAAAGAGGTGCAGCAAAGGTAGACATATAGAAGTAAGTGCAGCAAGGAAGCCGATCATTCGAAATAAGTATGGGGAGAAGGAAGGAGGAAGGCAACAGGTACAGCCTCGCAGTTCATAGATGCAGGGGAAGGAGAGTCAGAAGGCCAGCGACAATGATAAATATGTTAAATCAAGTTTGAATCAGTGCTAATCAGGTGTCAAGTCCTAAAAAGAAAGTGTGGGGGGGGGGACTCATTAACATAATTGAATGTGGCGTCACCAGAAATTAGCATATCAAGGTGCCCTCGAAAAAAGGGTTGGCAGGACTCCATCCACCCGTGTGCACCCTTGATTTGAGCCCAGATTAGGTTGTCGGGGGAGAGTCTGTATAAATCTTCAGATGTTGCACACTCTGCTGTGTGAAACACCACATACAATCAATGTCTCTACCCCATACTGACTGGCCACAAACCGAGATACTATTGGCTCTGCCCCACCCCCTTTCAAATTTCTCATGCTTGCTTTGTGGGTAGAGTATGGTGGGAAGAGTTGGTCAACAAAAATGTGTCATATAGGAAAGTCAATTGAAGTAACTGGATAATTGTCGTCTTGCTTCACACTTCACTCTATGGTAAGTGAAATTAAGTCATGGGTAGTCGACAGGTGTCGGAAAAAGTGCCGTCTAGATTGAGATTGTATGTAGATCTACAAATGTCTATTAGGTACCCTTAAATGTTGTCTGCCTTTGTTTCAAAAGGAGATGGTCCTTTTTTTCTTTAATCTTTTGTGCTTTGTTTTAATTTTTGGTCTTCTGTTTGCACACCTCTATAAAGGATGTACCATTGAAGGTTGTTTGCACAATGTCAAAATCGCTACCATAGCTTCCCCATGTTGAACAGCCCCACATTGTTTGGCATCTTTGGAATGTGGGTGTAGTTATTAGGTGCTTGCTCCCAGACTGGGGTCTATAAAGTTACCTCTGAGCTTTTATAATGGAAGAGAGCTCTCAGTTGAACAGACAGGATACTTTAGTATTGGAACTTGAAAAATTTCTTAACAATGACATGGAACATCAATGGTTTGAACAGTTCTCTAAAAAGGAATACAATTTTGACCAGGATAAACTGATTGAGATGGATATGGTCATGCACAAAGAACAAGTTACTTACCCCTGGTAACGTTCTTTCGACTGGATGTTCCTCCAACGTATTCCTCATCTTTGACATGCAATGTCCAGCTTCGGCTACTTCGGACATTTTCCGGCAGAGGGCGCCCTGCGTCGATGGCCTCGAAGGCCTCCGCCGAGGCGTCATCCGATGTTATAATCAGCATGCATGACAACCGTTGGCCTCAGTTCTGTTTTTTCCTCCAAGTGTATTAAAAGCACCCAGAAACACAGGCAGGACAGTACTCAGCCTTGCGAGAAGGAGAGCTGCAAGAGCATGGGAAATTCTACAGAGGGGTAGGTTTGGAGGGCAATGAGGAATATGTTGGCGGAACATCCAGTCGAAAGAATGTTACCAGGGGTAAGTAATTTGTTCTTCGAATGGATTGTGTCCTCCAACGTATTCCTCATCTTTGACAGACTCCCAAAGCAGTATCCATGATAGGAGGAGGGAGAAGAATTTAGCCATGCCATACTTTCAGAGGGCAGAATAAAGGACTGCCTTACCAAAAGCAACATCCTGAGCGTGGGAAGTATCCAGAGAGTAATGCTTAGTAAACGTGCGTCTAGATGACCACGTTGCCGCATCACAGATGTTCTTAATAGGGACACCTATCTGCAGGACAGTCGAGGTGGCCAGGCCCTTGGTGGAATGGGCATGCAAACACTCACGAGGGTCCTTGCCCGACAGTCGTAGCATGTAGCATTCGGAAATAGCGAGGATGATCCACCTAGGCAAGTTCTGTTTGGAGACAGCCTGGCCCAGCCTGTGTCCGGTGTACCTACAAAGAGCTGGTCATCCACTCTCAATTTGGACATCCTGGAAATATAAAAGCTCAGCGCTCCGAGGGTCCAACCGATGTAGCCTTTCCTCCTCTCTGCTAGGATGCAGAGGAAGGTAAAATGCAGGTAGCATGACTTTCTGCTGCAGGTGAAAGTCAGATACCACCTTAGGCAAGAAGGAGGGTTTCACTCTCAAAACAACCCGGTCCCTGGGGAATATAGTAAAGGGTGGCTTGGAAGAAAGTGCTTCCAACTCGCTCACTCTTCTTGCATATGTAAGAGCAACTAGCAGTATAGTCTTGAAGGTCGTCAACCTCAATGGACATGAGTGCAAGGTTCAAAAAGAGCACACATTAACCAGGTTAAGGTCCTACATCGGAACCTGAAATGTAGAAGGCAAGAACAGATGTGAGCCCTTTTAGAAACGGAGTGAACAGAGGGATCTTAAAGTAGGAACATTCCTCTGAAGAGCGCTTAAAAATGGAAAAGCGCAGCCAGTTAACCTGAAGATTGTTGTGTGCCAATGAGAGCAGAAAGGATAGAACAGACCGTGTTTTACACTGAAAAGGATCAACATACTTGGCTCTGCACCAATCACAAAATGTATTACACCGACCACGGTACAGAGACTTCGTTGCTGGCCGTCTGGCCGAAAGCAACACCTCCAAGTCATCCGGGAGGTCCCACTACTTGTACCTCAACCTTTCAGGGGTTATGTTATGTTATTTTATCTTATACCGTGGCAAAGCCCGTAGGCATCCAGGCGCCGAGAGACAGAAACATGCAGGCTACCCGTGAGGAGAAGGGGTACTAAGGAAAGAGATAAGTCTTCAGCTGTTTCCTAAAGGAGAGTAAGTCCTCGGTCTTACGCAATGTAGCTGGTAACGCATTCCAGGCCTTAGTGCCTTGGATATGAAATGCTCTGCCCAGCCAACGGGATCGTTTCACACTATGTTTGACTAGTAAGAGATCTTCAAATGATCTGAGCCTTCTTGAGGGTTCGTAAACACTTACAACATCCTTCAAATAAATTGGTGCAGTCCCAAAGACGCATTTATGACAGATGGTGAGTAGCTTAAACCGAATTCGGGCCTCAACAGGAAGCCAGTGTAGCTTTTCCCTAGCAGCAGTAGTTGGTTCTGAATATTTCATTTGATAGATGATGCGAATAGCTTTATTTTGTACCTTTTGGAGTTCGAGGATGTTGGCTTTGCTTGCCCCACATAGGAGAGCATTACAATAATCCACACGTGGTAGAATAACAGCTCTCACCAGTTTAGTACGGTTTTCAATGGAAACAAGTGGGGCAACCTGTCTGAGCACTTTAAGATGGTAATTAGTGCTCTTTGATATGACAGCAATGTGAGCTTCAGTCTAAGCTACTCTCCATGAAGGTGCCTAACGTTTTAACTTTCTGTAAACTTTTATATCATGGGTACCACGTTATCCTGGGGCAATGAGGATCATGCGGTTCCCAAACCTCTGCAACCTCCTGATGACTTGAGGAATGACAGGGACTGGAGGAAACTCATACAGCAGTGGGAATTCCCAATGCAGCTCCTAGCGCTCTTCTTAGAGGACATTCCCTTGAGCAGTACAGTTCGCACTTCGGTCGATACCGGTTGCGAACAGATCCACTTGAGGGGTTCCCCAAAGGGCGAAGATCTCTTGAAGAACTTCCTGAGCTAGTTCCCACTTGTGGGAGACTGTGGTCTGCCTGCTCAGAGTGTCCGCCACCGGGTTCTCTTCGTCAACCAGGTGAACCTCCAAGAGGGAGAATCCTTCTTGAATAACCCAATACCAGAGCTGCATTGCCTCTCTGCACAGTGGTAGTGACCATATGCCTCCTCTCTTGTTGAGGTAGTGCATGTTGTCTGTCATTATCAGGACATTCTTTCCCTGGACAGACAGTAGAAAAGCCTTCAGCACCAGTCTGATTGCAGCTACAAAAGATTGATGTGTAGCTTGGACTCCTACGGCGACCAACGACCGCTGACAGTCAACTCATTGGCCTGAGCACTCCAACCTGCGAGTGAGGCCTCAGTCACTACAATGATCTCCGGCCATGGTTGCCAAAAGTGTTCTCCCTTCAGAACATTGTCCTTGCAGGCCCACCACAGAAGATCCTGTGAGAATCTAGGCCGAATCTGAAGGCGGTCTGACATTCATCCCGAGAACTGGAACCATTGCGATCTGAGAGCCCATTGAAGGGATCTCATGCGCAAGCGGCCCTTTGGCACCAGAAAAATGCATGATGCCATGAGGCCGAGCAACCTCAAGAATTCGAAGGCTGGGAGATTTTGGGCATTCTGGAACTTTATTACCATCTTGAGAATGTCTTGAGCCCTCACCTTGGGAGGCGAGCACTTGCCCAAGTAAGTGTCCAAAACAGCCCCAATGTACTGCAGCTGTTGGGAAGGTGTTATATGGGACTTCTTGAAATTGAGGGAGAAGCCCAGTTTGAAGGGAGTGGCAGGTAACATTGAGATGTTCCAAGGCTTGTTCGGGAGAATGTGCCTTGATCAGCCAATCATCCACATAGGGGTAGACGTGAATCCCCCCCCTCTCCTGAGATGCGCTGCCGCCACCACCATCAGTTTGGTCAATACCCTCGGGGCAGAGGGCAACCCGAATGGCAGGACTCAAAACTGATATCGCGAGTCGCCAATGGCGAACCTCCGGTATTTCCTGTGCTTGAGATGGATCTGCACATGATTATAAGTATCCAAAAGGTCCTGTGGTTGGAGGGCCTGAAGGATCTGAGAAAGTGACCATCTTGAATTGGTCTTTCCTGAGGAACTTGTTCAAGTATGTTAAAATATTTCTTTGGCGCCAAAGCCCTTGAATATCTCAAGTCCAAGAAGGGTCTCAGTCCCCCGTCCTTTTTGGGAATAAGAAAAGATGGGGAATACCAACCCTTGTTCCTATCCACCACAAGCACTGGTTCTATACCGCCTTTCTCTAGCAGGTTTAAAATCTCCTGCACAAGGAGCAGATCCGGAAACCTCAAAGAGTGTTTGCCCGGTGGATTGGTCTGAGGCTTCCTTGGAAAGGTAAGGCAGTAGCCGTGGGCCATTTTTTCTAGAGGCAACGCATCTGAAGTAATGACTCGCCATTCTTTGAGATGCTGACACAGTCCACAACCCCCCCACCCCCCGACTGGAGAACTGTGACTGAAGTTCTCAGAGCGGTTTCGAAGCGACTGCTGCAGCGGCCGATGGCAAAGAGGCTGCTGCTGGAGCAGACTTGGCACCTCTACCTCGTCCAGCACAAAGGAACTTTTCGCTGGCCCTTTTGACTGCCCATTCCTCTCACCCCTTCCAAATGAGTAGTAGCAAAAAGATCTACCCCTCTACGGTTGACCACTGGAACAAAAAGCCTGAGTTTGCCCAACAGTGGCGCCTAAAGATTTGGCAGCCGCCTTGGAGGTCTGCAACTTCAAGGCTCTCGTCAGCCTTGGTGCCAAAAAAGACAAGACCTATCAAATGGCATGGCGAGAAGACGAGCCTGCACATCAGGTGCAAAACCAGACTTCCGCAACGACGCAAACCTGCATATCACGGTGCTCGTAACCATGGATCTGCTGATCCTATCTGCTGAATCCAATCCAGACTGGAGGGACCTGCACATTGCTTCTTAGGCGTCCTTAACAGCCAGAAAGCCGTCCCTCTCATCCCCTTCTGGAATGTGCTCCACCTCCATGGAGATGCACTCCCACAGAGTATATGAACATTTTGCAAGCACACAGGTGAGTTGGCAGATTTTAATGCAATACTCCCTGCCAAAAATACCTTCCGTGCCCATCCATCTATGTGCTTATCATCCCTATCAGGAGGGACGGTAGTGTACGTGGCCTGCTTCGAGGTAGCCGTAGCTGCCTGCACCACCAGACTCCCGGGAGTGGGTTGTTGGGACAAATAGCAGGGGGCCCTAATGGAGAGGTGGTATTTTTGTGTAAGAGACTTGTTCACTTCCGGATTTGTCTCCGGGGGTCTCCCAATCCCTGGCCACCATCTTTTGAAGAGCTGCATGGGTAACCCAGGATCCGTAGGCGGACCCTTGTCCAAAATATCCGTAAGATCCTCCTGATCATAAAGCACTGGAGGCCTGGACCAGCCCAAGTACTCCACCACCTTAGACATAAGGTGCCTATATTAAGAGTCGGCATGCTGCCGAACTACCAACTCCAGAGAGGTATCAATACCACATGCGTTAGGTAAAGTGTCACACAGGTCCTGCATCCTGCTCACCTCTGAAACGAGGCACTCAGTACATTTGGAGTCCCATACTGGAGCCCAAGGGGGGCATCCTCCCCCTCCGAAAGATCCTCTTCCTCAAAAATTGAAGTGAGGTTCCTAAAAAAATCCTTTTTAGGTAGGGGGACAAAATACTTTTCTGGTATAGAGCCCAAAGACTTAGGAGGCGTTGAAGATGCCGACTTAGACTTAGCCAGAGCCTTCCTTGGCGGGTCCACTGGGCCTGAAGGCTAAGCCAGTAAACTAGGCTCCATCAGCGTCACCAATGGTTTAACTGGCGAAGACCCAATGGGTACAAACAACGGCGTTGATGGCTTCAAAGAACTCGAAGATGTAGATCTCTCTCTCTCAGTCGCAAGCGATCCTTCAACAATTTCTCACAAGGCCTCGAGGGCTCTCGATGTGGATCACGCTGTGAACCAGGCTCAAGGGCGCGCAAGTATCAGGCCGAGACCGCTCGCTCCTTATCAGCTTCCTCAGAAGGCGCCTTGCCCTGCTCTTCAAAAAGCTTAGGCATCTCCAAGCGAGAAGCTTCCCACTCTGCCAGTGTCAACGTTTTGATCGGGCATGTCACCCTCTCTGGGTTACTTCTCGATGAAGACGAGAAAGACGACCGGTGGTGCCTCTGTTTCGAACTCCTCGACGAGGAGGAAGAATGGTGGTTACCACTAAAGGACCGTGAACGCTTTGCTTTCTTCCGACTAGGAGAGTTGCCCCTCGAATTGTCAGTCGAAAGCCCAGCCGGTCGGGATTTTCAGGGCTTGAACACCTTGCCTACCTTTAACTTGCCCGGTCGTTCTCGCAAGGCCTTCCCCATCATGGACCGACACTTCGAGCAGGTATCCAGTCAGGTGGCCCTCGCCCAGGCACCACAGAGAGCCTATGCGGATCCATAATCGCATCTTGGAGCTGCACTCCTTACATTTCTTAAACCCGGAATGAGGAGTTGTAGGGGTAGAAGACAAAGACATCGCCGAACTAGAGATAAGAGCAGCACTTTAGAAGTACGAGGCGCGCAGAGTTTCACGAAGCAAACACGTTTTCAGACAAACAGAACTGAGGCCAAGCGGCGCCATGCGTGCTACTTATAACATCAGATGACATCACCCTCGAAGGAGGCCTTAGAGTGACATCGACTCAACGCCATCGATGTAGAGTGCCCTCTCCCGAAAAATTTCCAGACCAGCTGAAGCTGGACATTCCATGCCAAAGATGAGGAATACGTTGGAGGACACCATCCATTCGAAAGCCACCTTTTAGAGGAGTCCACAAAATAACTCAAATAAAACATGTGACTGAAGTATTTAGGTGCTGGTCTAGAAAATAAAGAAGAGTAGATGTCCTCTTTTGCATGAACCTAAGGTGCAAGTGGAAAACACGGTGGCTGAACCTGAAATAAGGTTTGTGCTAGTAGAGGTTGCAGTGAAAAATATGCCCTTAACAATGGGTAGCGAGTATCACTACTAACATTTTATTTGACAAAATCACAAGTTAGCTGAATAGCAAGGAGAGAATATTAGGAGGGGAGGATTTAAATCCAGCACCGTATCCCGAAGTGGAAGGGTAGCCAGCAAGAGTGGTATACTACTACTAGAATGCCTAATAATTTTAAATGAATCATGACAGCAGCCCCTCCCTCGCCCACATTAAAACAGATGTGTTTACCATTCCTAGCCTTCTCCCAAGCAAGGAATAGGGCAGCGAAACATGAAATTAAGTAAATCGTGATCTCAAATCCTTGTCACTCTAGATATAATGCTAACAGAAAAACGGGAGTCTGTTAGGTGGTCCGTCAACATCTCACTCCTCCAAATTTGAGACTGTAGATTAACTTGGGAAAGAGGATTATTTCTCCAGGGGTAGTATAGGGACAGTATCTCGGAAACAGTGTGCAATGCATTCAAGGCAACACTAAAAAGACTTTCTTGGTATTTTGGCCTTTAAATGTGAGGAGAGAAAAGGAGGTAGCCCTAATGGATGCAAGGGTCAAGGATGCAGAAAAGAACTTTAGAAAGTACACACCTTCGGGGCGGGTGACCTAGTCGCTCTAACAGTCAAGCATTTAGCTGGAGAGGAAAGAGGTAATCTTTGGTCGACAAGACTTCTGGGAGCAGGGAAACAAGGCGGGTAAACTTCAAGGATGACACCAAGGAATGCTCTGGTAAAAAAATGGCCTTGGTGGCGATATAGGATTCTGGAAGCCTTGGGACTTTAAACAAAGGAATTAAATTACTGTTTAACCTAGACAGTTTAAAATCTACACGGCAGTACTTGAATGCCTTGTTTATGAATGTAAAACTTGATAAAGTCGTGTGGAAGATTTGGCCCCTTCAATGATGTGACCAGAAGAGTCTGCACCAACCATCGTGCCAGCAACATGAGGCCATGCCCCCCCCCCCCTGCCTACCTCCACTCCAACAACAAGCAGCACCCTTCCTGCTGCTCGATCCATTTGGCTATAATTATTTATTTTCACTTTATTTCTACATTTATTCTCTGGCACTGTGTGTGCTGCCTGCCTCTCTGTACTACCATGTGCCCTTCCCCTTGCTTGGATCCCTTCCATGCCCTGCTCCTCCCAGCTCCTGCCTACCCCCTCAACATGGCTGCAGCAGATTCCAGGGAGTGCTTTTAAGTGAGTGTCCCAGGGCAGCCTTGTCCGGGCAGTCGGCAAAGGTCAGCTCCCTGGGGCAGATCCCATCACCCGTTTGCCCAGGGTGCCCCAGCTAAGCCCCAAAACCATGTGCAGCAACCTTCAGGTAAGAGACAATATTTACTCTTTTGTATAATGCTAATGGGATAGCTGTAGTTAGATGCTTCGAACTTCGGGCCATGTTTAAAGTACACTTATTGTATTAAAGGTGAAACATAGCTAGAGGATAGCCACCACTCTGAACTTATGCACCCATCTAGACCAAAGCCACAGATTGAATTGGGGGCATATTTAGAGCCTAGCTACTATCCTTGCTGCACTCCTAAGCCAGCCATGGTATTGCTCTTTGATGAATTATGAAACTAGATATAGTATTGCACCTGGATAAATTATGAAGGTTTCCAATGTGTTGCACTTACAAGAATTGTGAAGGCTACTCTATGAATTGCACTCAGAATAATATTCTTGGGTAGCCAAAGTACTGCACTTAGAACTGTAAAGTTATCCAATGTGCTGCTGTGAAGGCTAGCCTATGTATTGAATTTAGATGAATTGCGAAGGCTAGTCCATGTACTGCACTTAGTTATGCCCCACTTCGGAGAACACCAGACGCAAGGCTGCCCACCCGTACACATTCGCCTCCATACAGACTAAAAAACAAAGCCCAACACCTCAGACATCAGAATTCAGTTACGTCCCAAGACAAAGAATTTTGTCTAGCTGGACACCTAACAAATATCTAGCACACTCTCCTGACCACCTCGGCTCCCATCCACATGCCCAACCATCATGTTTAGCTTACTGGGACTCAGCCATCCCACCCAGCCCCCTATTTTGGCCAAATGAGCACACGCATTATAATCTTTGACAATTCTTTCATATCTTATACTTCGATCCCCCAAAAGCGTTCCCCCACCCCCGACACAAGCGTGTTGAGGCCATACTAAGGGGATAAACGAGCTTTATAAATGACAAACTACTACTACACTGGATTATGTGGACTCAGAGGCTGGAGCATCCCATTCAGCCAAATGAGATGATGGCAGAAATAGGGAGCGTGAATGTGGCAAAAATTGCCTGGAATTGATTGATGGTTTGTCAGTGAAATTTTGCCTTTCTTACTATCAGCATTTTGGCACTGATACTACAAGCACTGTTTAAGTTACCCTTACCCCCAAACCTAAAAGTCTACTCAAAGTGGAAACTATCACCTCATATTACAGTTAAATGTTGGTACAGCGCTTTTGGTTAAAGTAAGGCCGATGTCATTCGACGGAGTTATGGGGAAGCAGAGTCACCAGCCGCAGGTAGGTTTCAGCAGAGGTAATGGAAAACATTCAATATTTTAAGTGCTTGCCAGGATACAACAGGCCAATAGCAGCACCGTCATTGGATATTCCGAAAGTTTTACATAGTGTGAACTGTGTTTACCTGGAATACTCCATACAAAAATTGGTATTTTGAGCAAATATTATCAAAGTCTTTAGGTCCCTATTGGCAGGATACAGTCTCATCTCTGAACCAGGTTATAATCTATCTTGGTGGTGAGTCATGGAAATGGAATGTGTACGGTGTGAATGCACGCGCCTACAGAGCTACTTGGGGTGACGTGTGTGAGTTCTAGGAAAGTCAGTTGGTGTGGCCCGCCGGGTGGGAAGCCGGTGTCTGTTCTCCTACTAGTAAACCTGTACTTGGAGACATTAAAGGCATATTTGTAACTTACCTGCACGTCTGGACTTACGTTACTACACTGGCGACGAGGATCGGGGCTGCTGTGGAGGGGGCAGCACATCTGGAGAAGACACTGCCCTCCAAGTCTCTTCCCACCCGGCAGGGTCCACTCCAGTGTATACAACCGTTGCTGGTCCCGCTCGCTGTCATCGCTTTGTTGGTGTTTCCAGCGAAAGTCTGTGGTCTCCGGTGGTCCGCAGCAAGGGCGAGTGCCAATGCCCTTTGGGTCCGGAGCCGGAGGTCAGGATTTGGGCTTTCGTAGTGGGGGTGACCAAGCCCCTGGGTCCGAGGCCGGGGACTGCCGTGTGGGCGCTGGAGACTGTGGACTGCTGGTCTCGGGACAGTCCATCGGTCGATGGGGCCATCGACAGGTTCCCAGGAGTTTCGCAGCCAATTGTAGGTGGGTGAGCCACGGTTTGGAGCCAGATGGTCCTGTAGGGCGTGAAGATTCCAGCGATCGCAGCGGGGGTGTACAAGCCCCTGGGTCCGACGCCGGGGGCCGCCTGTTCAGGAGTTGGTGTCTCGTCAAGGTGCTAACTTCCCCTGCAACCTGTAGGTGGCGCTGTGGTGCGCGTCCATCGGAGCTGCTGAGCATTTTTTGTGTTATTTTCACGGTGTTTGGAGCGCTTTCGTTTTTGTGGATGGGACCTTGACCTGCCCCCCCCCCCTCCCAGTACCATGGCTGAACGATTCAAAAAAAGTCTGTTCGTGTAAGGAGCATGGTGTCGTTGAAGCAACGGCAACGGGTTTCCCTGCCATTACCACCATGAGCCAGGAACTTCCTCCAACCAGGCTGGTTGTCGATGGCTCCAAGGAAAATCACAGGGACTTTTCGGGCTATGTAAGTCGGCAGATGGAGATGGAGCCACGGCGTGATGTGAACAGGGAATGTTCAGGTGATACCAGTAAACGGGAGGGGCATCCTTTGGACGTTGTTGTGGAGGAGGTTTCGGATTTTTATCGCACCTCCCGGAAGAGGCGTACTGATCTGGGAGGCGGTGACAGGTTTCCCTTCTTGGCTTCCTGGAGGGTTTTAATCCTGATCTTCATGACTTTTAAGTCAGCTTGGAGGAACTCTCTTTGAATGAAGATTGATTTGTTTGCGTTGTTCAGGCCAGTATGTATGTGTGCGAGTGGCAGTGTTGTGGCCTCTGTAGTGTCGTGGTATGGGCCGTGTGGGTGTGGTGTGCTACGTGTGTGTTCGTACATGTAGTGGCCCTGTGTTGTGTATTTTGCTCTAAGGTGCAATGCATTTTACACATTTTGCTGCTTTGCCCAAAATATGTTCGATTGCTTTTGCATTGTTTAACATGCAATTTTACTTTTACAGGTGCAATGTTCTTGCATTTTGTCTAAATTGCGGGCAAGGGTCGGACTCAAGGGTGACTTGGGGTCCTTGTCATGGGTCGGACTCGAGGGTGACTTGGGGTCCTTGTCATGGGTCGGACTCGAGGGTTGGTGTTTTTTCTTTCCTTTATGATGCTACGTTAACAGGAACTATGCTTATGCTTTTCCAGGTCTGAGGGTCAGACGGTTATGAGAGCCAATTTGTTTAGAAATGTTCCAACATTTTAACTGTTTTTCTCATGTATTTGGTGCTTGTGAGGATTGTCAGTATGGCATGCTGAGTGTATGTGTTTTGGGATGCGGTACACTTATTTCATTTAGCACTGTGCGGGATGACTGTCCCTGGGTGAGGTCTTTCTTCCTCATCAGTGTTGTGCAGCTCCAGGGTTCTAGTGTGGCGTGGAGTTGCATTATCATCTTTTTATGTTAAGTATAGATGCCGGGTGGGTCTATTTGGGTTCAAGGTGATTGCTGTTTAGGAGTTTCATCTTATGTTAAGTATAGATGCCGAGTGGGTCTATTTGGGGTTCAAGGTGATTGCTGTTTAGGAGTTTCATCTTGTGTTAAGCATAGATGCCGGGTGGGTCTATTTTGCCTTAAAGGATAGTTCCGGGACTTTTTTTTTATTGTCCCTACGGGTCGGCCATGTGTTTGTAAGCATAAATCGGTAGATCGTAGGAAACTTTCCTATGGACCTTACCCGACTTTTCGCCCATTATCGCACTCGAAATCAGCCTCCATTTTGTGATAATCCTATCATTCCGCCGCATCGACCTGGCTCACCTGCCTTTGCGGCACTAAATCAAATCCCCCGCCCCTGAGCCTGACATCAGCAGACGCGTACTGCCCATTTCAAGCACGTCTCGTGTCAACAATCGCTGCGCCTCAGCTATTGACGTGTTGCCATGGAAATGGCAGGACGCCTCTTTCCCCAATAAGTATAAACAGACCGTTTCACAACACACAGCAGCAGATTTTCGATTCCATTCCTCTCTCTGTGTTACTTTGAGTATTCTGTGACTCGTTTCAGTGCTCTGGTCAGCTACCTTCGCCGCTTGTAGCCCGTGTGAACACCTGTACCATCTCTGTAAATTATTTTACTATCTTTACCGCACAATGGCCACAATAATGCCGTATATGTACGAGCCCGAGTACACCGAGGAAGAACTACTGGAAAGTCAAGCACGCGAAAACGATGGGGATTCGGACGGCAGTTGGGAGGACCAGTCAACGGATGAAGAGCCTGGACCATGTCGCATGGACGGCGTCTCCACCTGGTGCATGTGCAATCGGTGCGAGCTAATGCCAACTGAGGAGGAGAACTGCTGCTGCCGTGAAAATTCCGGGTGCTTGGCCTACATTTCGGAAAGCGAGCAAAGTCTGCAGGAAGGCGAGCAAAGTCCGCAATGCATCACCGAGCTGCCAGAGTTCAGGGAAGCCTGCCTCTCACGGACCGTGTTGAGGATGATGATGGTGCTTATGCACGAACTTCGCGGCACTGTTCGTCCGCGTAATCCGAGTAACGAGTAAGTATACTCTGTTTGTGATGTCAGTGATGCCACCACTATTTCATGGTCGTCTCCCACATATAAAATTACATTTACATATCATTCGAACGCATGTAAATTTGTTCCATATAGTGCATTTTCTAGATATAATTTTTTTCTAAGAAAAATGACATGTGTTACCTGAATCGACATTGATAAGAAAGTTTGGTCAGTTTAATACAGTTTGCATCTTTTTTTTTCACAGGTGGTACAGGCTGGTGGCCTATCGTTGCTTCACTTGGTGGCTTCACGGGAGGCTCGGACACCGCGTTCGGAGAGTAATACCTGCCTGTGCGGTACTTGCCATTAGACAACATTTCCCCAGTGACAGTGGACAATACCGCGGATTTTCCCTCGATGTGCTGCAACCTCAACTTTACAATGTGTAATGTTTATTATTTATGTTTAATTAAAATCTAAAATAAAGCCCAACATATATTTTAACAATGGTTGTTTTGATTTTTTAAATGAATCTAGTGTATATTCTCCTGGGAGGGTGAGGTATTTATAAACTCACCCCCCTGCATTCCATGTAGTAGATCCTGCAGCCATCCTCTTACATTCAGTTAGATGGCCTCTCCTTGGTGAGGCCCTGCGGCAAACGGGTCTTGTCTGCACGACCACCGCCCCGATCCACCCCCCGCCCTATCAAAGGCAGTTCGCACCGGGGTACTTGTGCTGGCAAGTGGAGCTGTCAGGGAGCGATAAAGGCCAAGAGGTGCCAAAGACCATGTACACTTCAAAGTGGTCTATAGAGCATGGGTTGTTGTTCCCATGTCTACCTCCAGACCCCGTGTCTCCTGCCAAGCATCCCCCCTCACGCTGGACGGCCCCCTGCAATCCACATAAGTGTGTCTCCATTCACGAGTCTTCCTGTGTCTTGTCTGCACGACCACCGCCCCGATCCACCCCCCGCCCTATCAAAGGCAGTTCGCACCGGGGTACTTGTGCTGGCAAGTGGAGCTGTCAGGGAGCGATAAAGGCCAAGAGGTGCCAAAGACCATGTACACTTCAAAGTGGTCTATAGAGCATGGGTTGTTGTTCCCATGTCTACCTCCAGACCCCGTGTCTCCTGCCAAGCATCCCCGCTCACGCTGGACGGCCCCCTGCAGACCGCATAATGCCACGACATATACACGTCATTCATTCACAAACACACCCCTGTTTCGAATTCTTTATAACCCACTTCATATTTCTAATGAGAACTTCTTTGCACTTTGCTAGTCAACCCGTGAAGGTGCTGGTTATCTGCTCTTCGTCTCTGTGAACTTCCGTGACCACTTTGAGCAAACTCGTCAGTTTGCAACCTGTGAACTGCTCCCTGTTCTACGACAAGAAACTACTCTGATCCCTGCATCTAACTGTTTGTTCGTCAAGGTAAGTCCATGTACCATAATCATTTTGCGTCCAATTTTTTAATTTATATCTATTTGCTAGTAGTCATCAAATTGCATCCATGTTTTCTTTTCGTTCACGACAGTACATGCAAGGAACTAGTCACATGTTCTGAGTTTAGTCAAATTACTTTTTCTATTTTTTGAAAGTTATTGAAATACTTATCCGCATGTGAATAACATGTATAGTTCCAAGAACCAAAACGGACCTTGCATTGAACCTTTTATGTGTCATTTAATGTTTTAACACATTGGTATTCATAGAGAATTGTTGATCTTTACTTTTCAGAACTTTCCATAATGCCTGCCTGTTCCATTGGCGGTTGCCCTTCGAAGACCCATAACAAATCTGAAGGTACTATAATGCATGTTTTCCCTAAGACAATAGATCAGATAAGAGAATGGGTCCGATATTGCGGATATCCAGCCTCTGAGATAGAAAGTAGAGTCCTAGAAGTCTTTGCGGACAAGAGGGGTGATCGATACCGCATCTGCAGCAGGCACTTTAGCCCAGACATGTACTCCACATCATTGCTAATAAGGACGAAAACACCGCGAGCGAGGCGAAAATTGCTCTCAACCGCTATTCCCACTCTATTCGTCCACATCCCTCCACTGGTGAGTCAAGTTTACGTATTTATCTCTCGGCATTGCGGTAGTGTGTAGCATTAGCTAACAATAATTTCCCCATTTATGTATCCACTCAATATGAAGGCTGAAGATTCTCCATCCGTGTCGTTATTGCAGTCATCAGCCACTTCAAGCGCCTATCGGGTAATCTTACTTAGCTATTCTGACACTGACTTGTTTTAGGCATGTAAATCAATAGTTTTAATTGATCGTGTAATTATTTTACCTAATGGTACACCACAGTACTCGTCCTCTAGTCTTTGTTTTCAGTTATAATTATTGTTATCCAAAATAATGCAAGTACTGTCTTTCAGGGAGATGCTGAGGAGTCCAACGCATTGACGACAACCGTAGATGTCACTCAGATGCTCGAGGTACGTTTCCGGACAGTTCCATCGATGGAGATCATCAGATCTTGCATTCTTGTAGCGTGATTGTTACACACAATGTTTCTTTCGTTTTTAGCCATTGGTATGTCCTTCTGTCGTCGCCCTCCTATGTGTCTTCTTTTTTCAATATTGTGTTCATTACTAATGAAAGTCCTATGTTTCAGGGAGTCGATGGAGCATTAGTCCAAGAGGAAGGGGGAGCATGCAGTTACGGGTCGGCGCAACAGCTTGCAGAAGTGTGCACCGCAGTTACAGCGTCCCTTGATGTTCTTATGCATTTCGAGGTATGGATACTGACAGATCAATCATGCGAGATCAAATGACGTGATTACATCCGCTATACTTCCTTCTTTATTAACGCAAGTACTATGTTTCAGGGAGCTGACGGAGCTTCTTCAACAAGAACATCACCCCTAGTAGTTGATGCAGATCTCTGGGTGGTGACACTTCCAACGATGGAGCAAATCGAATCATATTTGGATATCCATTATTTATTTTAGACAACTGATCATTTGTGCAGGTCTATTTAGATGAGCCGTTGACGCCTGCAGAAAGTTTATGTTCTTTTAAACAAAATAGAAAACCATACTAATGCAATTACTGTGTTTCAGGGAGTTGCTGAAGCGTCATCTTCAATAATATCATCAATGGAAGTCTATGCGGAGCCCGAGGTATGGATCTTGACAGTTCAATCTAACTAGATCAACAATGCGTGAACTATTGTCGTTTGAATGTTCTACACAATGCGTTCATTCGTGTTTTGCTATTGAGATGTACGTATGGGTATTGGTCCCCAAGTACATTTTGTGTTTTCAATATTATTATACATACTAATGAAAGTTCTATGTTTCAGCGAGTCGATGGAGCCTCAGTGAGTGATGGATGTGCTTATCATGAAAGTATAGTCGTTGCAGCGCGAGAGGAAGTGGAGACATGCACACACGAGTCGGAGCAACAGCGTCCAGATGTTGAAGTTCGAGGAAAGAAAGTTTCAAAGAAAAGAAAGCAAAAGAAGGTTAGTGTCCTGTTCACTATATTATGTTGTCTTTCACTGTCAATAGTTCAATACTGTAAATTGTGTTTAAACTGAACATCCCTTTTCTAATCTGTCCTCTAGTTGCGAGTGGGTGTAAGAACTAGATCTACACAGACAGTGAAGCGAACGAGAGATGTTGCTTGTCAAACCTTTTGGCAGGGACTTGAGACTGGAGATGCATCGTGCCAATGGGAAGAATATGAAGTGATTGACAACGGAGCTATACCACCACCAGCCATTGATAGTGAATGTCCTCCTGGTAGTTTGGATGCAGTCGTAGATCAATTCACAGAATCCACACCCGCAAAAAATAAGAGCACGCGAAAGTTGAAGACATTGTTTTTTTCTCCCATCTCCGGACAAGGAACAGATGTTGCAATGGAAGAGAATGAAGTGGACGACAATGAAACACCATCAATATCACTCAGCATAGCGGAAGACGATATCAGAGATTGTACCTTTCATGCGAGTGACATGTCCTCAACGTTACAGGCCGAACCAGCTGGGATGCAGAGTCCTCTGCCTTTCTGGTCTTCAGCCTTTTCGCTTTATGGCTGGGTGGGTCCATTTGGCTTTTGGTGTGTTGTGTTCTCCATGGCCTCTGGGGTACCGGCCGGGCCCCGGAGGTTCGGGTTGGAGTTATAATTTATGATTAGTGATATCATCCTGTCGCTAATTTGGGATTGATATTTCGCCTGGGGGTCTTCAGCAGTAGCGTGAGGGTGTTAACTTGGCTGGGGGCATTTGTCTCACTTTTGTGGTGCTCCTTGCATAACATGTTTTTTTCTCTTCTTCTCGTCTTAGCTAGAAGGTTGGTGATGTGTGGTCTCTTACCTATTGGGTTAGATTGTTTTCTGGTGAAATAGGGACGTGTCTGCGGTGCTTGTTGTTTGGGATCATGGATGGCCGGGAGGGTCCATGCGCCTGGGGTTGTCTCTGGTGTGGCAGGCTGGAGGCTCTGGGGTGGCAGCCTAGGGCAGAAGGTGATTGGTGCACTTATGGTTTGGAGAGTTAGTTTGTTTCCAGGTTGTCAGGCGTGGCAGGCCTGTTCTCCGAGGGGCAGCTCGGAGTGGGGTTTGGGCAGAGGTTGGTTTTCTTGTGGGTGTCCTTGAGTGTAGGTGTCGTATCTTGGGTGAGTGAGTTGGTGCTGGGTTCGAGGGTGTTGGTGTTTTGGATGGTGGTTGTCTTGCGGATGCGCAAGGTATGCGTTGCACATCTAATGTTGCGTATTACATATTACAGGGCGGGAAAATTACATCTGTCTTAAGCTTCTCGTGTTTTGACAAGGTTTTCCTTTCCACCTTCGCCATCGGTGTTGGCTTCGAGCGGTTTTGCGGACTTTGGTATTTCTCTGGTTAATACAGAGTGTATCGTGGTGGCCACGCGGTATATTCTTTGGTTCGTTGACTCTGTTTTCCTTCGGTTTTGATTAATCAAAGGGGGGAGAAGTGTTATAATCTATCTTGGTGGTGAGTCATGGAAATGGAATGTGTATGGTGTGAATGCACGCGCCTACAGAGCTACTTGGGGTGAGGTGTGAGTTCTAGGAAAGTCAGTTGGTGTGGCCCGCCGGGTGGGAAGCCGGTGTCTGTTGTCCTACTAGTAAACCTGTACTTGGAGACATTAAAGGCATATTTGTAACTTACCTGCACGTCTGGACTTACGTTACTACAAACCACACTATGTTTCAGCAAAGCAATGAGGCAGGGCTGTCCTCTCGCTCTCCCTGTGCCTATTTAATCTGGCCTATATGATATTTTATTTATATTGTGCCCATACACAAGTGTTTCAAGGCGCGACGAGGCAAGGGAGGACATACCGATCTTACTAGGCCCAGTGACATTGAGAATGCGTAAGTGCAGGGGAGAAGGAAGGGGGAAGTGCAAGGGGAAGGGGAGCAGTGGAAAGTGCTGAACACGTGATCAAACAACAACAGGTAGTGCGTCCAGGAGGTGTCAAGTGCAGAAATTAAGCGCAGACTAAGGGTGTCAATAAGTGCAGGTAAGGGGGCTGTTGGGTTACAGATATAGACCCAAGTGCAAGGGTTGCCAGGAGGCAGTGCGGGTATGGCAGCTGGTTGGGCAGGGATCTGGGCCCAAAATCAGAGGGTAATCAGGTGGCCATTGCAGAAACAGACCGATCAGCAGGGGAGAAGAGAAGTCCGAAGCAAAGAGCAAGGTCTTGAGGTGCTTCCGTAACCAAAAGGTGGCTCTCCTCAAGTTTCAGAGAGGAAGGGAGGCTGTTCCAGATGGAGGCCTCAGCTGATGAAAGATCTAACACCAACTTGTTGCTTGGAGAAGCTAATGACCCTAAGGGAGTTGGAGGAGCGAAGAGCTCAAGTAGGAAGGTATCTCCGAAGGGAGAGTTGAACGATTTGCAGACCCATGCCCCAGAAGGCCTTGTGGACAATGCAAAGGGTCTTGAACTTAACCCATGCAGCCACTGGGAGCCAATTAAGAGATTTCAGGGCTGGAGAGATATAATCCCTGGGCTTGCGGCCAAGGACAAGTTTTACAGTCCTCTGCTGGGTGAGTTGCAAAGGGCAAAGAGCATCAGCAGACAGATTTAGAAAGAGGCTGTTGCAGTAGTCCAGCCTAGAGAGAACCAGAGCTATAGAGACCATGAGCTTCTGGGGGAAAGAAGAAACCAATAATACCTCCAAGGAGGTACAGTTGGTAGTTTGACTTCTTAGAGACGTCGGAGATGTGTGGAGAAAAGGAAAGCGTGGAGTCTAAGAAGACTCAGAGGTTATTAGCCTCACAGGTGAGAGCAGGTAGAGGGCCTGGTGCACGAGAGCCAATGAGAAGGATCGGTCTTAATGGCATTAAGGCAGAGGTCTTTGGCTGCACACCACTCCGGAGTGCAGACAATCAGATGAGAGAGGAGAAGTGGTGACAGAGGGGAGCCTAAAAATGAGCTGTCATCTGCATAGCACTGAAAGTTGGAGCAGAGAGCAGCAATGCGGTGGGCAAGGGGTGCCAGGTATTGGTTGAAAAGCCAGCAAGGGAGGTTATACCAATGGGCAACACCACAAGTGGAGGGTGAGATAGAGGAAAGGAAGGACCCAAGTTGGACCTGGGAGGGTCGGTTGGAGAGGAAGGTGGTCAGCCAGGCCAGGGTCTGTTCATTGATATCCAGGTTATCATGGAGGCAAGTGAGCAGGATGGCATGGTTGACCGTGTCAAAGGCAAAGGAGAGATTGAGTAGGATGAGGACAAAGGGGAGATAAGAATCAAGGTTGGACAGCAGGTCTTCACAAATATTCAGGAGAGCAGTTTCCGTGCTTCTGGCTGCTCTGAATCCAGACTGATGGTCATGGAGACAACAATCGGTGTGAAGATTAAACTGGGAGATGGCCAGCTTTTCCAGGAGTTTGCCCAGGAAAGGAGTGATGGAGATCAGGAGATAGTTAGCCGGGCAGGAGGGGTCAGCTGCAGGTTTCTTGAGGAGAGGGTGCACAAGAGTGCTTCAGTGGGGAGGGGAAGGCTCCAGTGGCAAAGGCCTATTAATCTCTGGACACATGCGTGCACAACGTGATTGATGTAAGTGGGGGGAATATTATCATGGGCAGAGGGCAGCACACTGCTTTCTGCAGATATGTTTGTCTTTGTCATAAATAAAGGAAAACTCAGCAGTGACTTTGATGGATATAACATTACCCTTTGGTAAAGCGTTGGGATTTTAAGTCAGAGGTATTTCCTATAATGCATGTCTGATTTGAGGAGTACTTCTAGAACTGGTGTTACTATGTGGACCACATTTTTGGAAATAAAATGAGTATAGTAAAGGAAAAGGTTGCTTACCGAAATATTGAAACCACAGGTAGCATCAGCCAGGACAGTAAAAAGTGGGAGCGATTGGGGATAAGTCTGTGAAAGAAGGTCAATGCAAAATAAATGTGCTCGTTATGTCAAATACTAAATATGTCCTACAAAATTGACTGGTACTAAGTTGTGAGAAAGAATTTAACAAAACAGATAAAAAGGTATTAAGCTTCTTCATTGGGGTGAGGTTAAGAGGCAGAGAATTCCAAAGGACATACTTCTAAAAGATCTGTGGGGGTGGGGGGGGGCTTTGGGTTCCTATGGGTGCAAAAATACCATCAAGCATTCCCACTGAAGTCGGCACATTTTTTTACTTAATGATTTCAAAGTAATATACTTAACTTTTTTTTATCTTTTTCCCCCCTCCCTTTTTCTTGTTTCTTATGTCCCCGTCCATCTTTCGGACCTCTCCCACTGCTGCATGTTTAATGTTTATTGTTTATTATTTATTCTTTTTGTACGGATGGAATATATATGAAAATGGAAAATTGATTAATTTTTTCACAACCCATGCATCCATTACCTACACCAACCCTTATTTCTCTGTCTGTGGCGATCTAAAAACAATGTCATGGATACACTAAAAATGCATTTTTCTCTTCTATGATGTTAAAATGGTTCCTAATGGATGTTTTTCCTATGTTTGTTGATGTTTGGGTTGGTTACGTACTGTTGGACTTAAATATTGGTTTAATTATGTTAATTTTACCAATCAATAGCCCTGATTTGAGAAAGGCCAAGGAAGGCCGAAACACGTGTTATCCAAAGGGCAACACATTAAAACATTTTTTGATATGACTGGGCGCAGAATCCTGGATCTTCATTTTTTTGTGTGTTGCATAGTTTGGACGGGTTTCTAGTGGCTTACCGTTAATCCAGTGAATCTGTGAACTTAACCAAATATTAACACTAGGGCAAGCAGGGGTTCTCTACTCCCCTCCAACCATTTGAACACTATCCATTTACGTGGATCAACAGCATTTTTCAGTTTCATTTTACCCTTTAGTCGCCAAACAGACCAGCTGTATCCATAAGCCCGGCATTCAGTATAGTTTGGATAGTATTAAAGAAAGTAATAGGCACGCCCTGTGAATGAATGTTAAGTAAGGAAAGATGCAGCGTAGCATGCAGAGGTGGGAGAAACCGATTTGGACAATGGCTTGACATGTGGATCAAGAGTGAGGGTGTTTTCATTGTCACTCAAAGATTCCTACTGTGGTTGACTGATTTAGGCCAGGGCCAATCTTGTCAGGCCAAGGGATTGTGGTGGAGTTAGAACCTGTAGGATTACAGAGCATCAGTTTGGTTTTGCTTAGGTTGAGTCTTTGTCAGTTTGCAGTTATCCATGCGTCCACCTATGCAAGCCAGTTTTGAAGGTCTGGGGTGTTCAGTGATTCACAAATGTGCAGGTTATTTATGTCATCTGTGAAGTTGTAGCAGGGGATACCAGATCTAGTAGGAGCGTCATGTGGATGTTGCAAAGTAGAGGCTAGTGTAGATCCTTGGTTACTCAAAAGGTTAGTGGGCGAAGCTGGGAATTGTACAGGCTCAAGATAGTGATTTTTGTTCAACCTGTGAAGAAGGAGGTGATCCAGTGTAGTAGAGCAGTTTCTTTAATAACAATATCTTCCAGTCTTTTCAGCTGGATCTTGCGACGGATGGTTTCAAAAGCAGCCGACATGTCTAGCAGGATAAACGCACTCCAAGGTTTCACCTGCATTATTTTTAGTATATCCCAGATGGATCACACATCTGGTTCTGTACTCTTAGGTCTAAAACCGTGCTGTGCCTCATTCAGGAGTTGCTTTTTTCTGATGAAATCCCAGAGTTGACTATATGAATTTTCCATAAATTTCCCAATGAAAGGCATGTTTGAGATGGGTGATAACTGCCAGGGTAATATGGGTCAGCTTTGAGCTTTTTAAGCAAGGTCTGATGTATGAACATTTCAACTGAGCTGAGACAATTCCGCTATGGATTGAGTCATTGAGAGGGGACAGGAATATGGGTGCAAAGTCTGGAGATTTTACAACTGTTTTGTGAAGATTGGAGGGACATAAATCCTCAGTTGATACTGATGGGTTGCACGAGTCAATGGTAGCTTGTCGGTCTTATGCACACAGAAGTGGAAAGACAACAGAGAGGAGGCAGTGGGAGAAGCTTGTGGGATCTCGTTGGTAGCATGTGGGTGAAAGCGTCCTTTATTATCAAGGTGATACTGGATGTCAAGGATCGTTCAGTTGAAGTGTGCAGCAATTTCTTCACAGAGCTCACGTGTAGGGGTTGAGTTGCAGGCGGTCAGGTACTTTAATTCTCTGATGAGCTTATACATTTCCCTTTCGCTCTGATGCACCAAATCAATGCGTTGAGTAGTGTGCTTTCTTTGATTTGAGTGCTTCAGTCCTGTAAAGGTGTAACTGTTGATGTTAGGCGCTAGTGTGTAAATTGCTTTTTCTACAGTTTGCCAATTTCCTTTAAGTAATTCTGTCTGGGAGTGAACCCTTTGACTAGTTTCTTTTTGAGGAGTTTTTGAAAGGTTTAAGGGCAATACAGTCCAACATGAAATAATCAAGTTGTGAATGTGGAGGAATTTTGCATCCAGTATGGTTGTTGGTCCATCCGCGCAGACGGCAGATTTGGTTTCTTCTAGTCTTTCTAGTAGGGAGTTGAAGTGCATTTCTTTCCACAGTCTGGTCATGGTTGATGGTTATTCTGAAGGTCTTGTAAGGTGTAGTGGTAATAGAAGAGTGGTAGTAGTGAGCAGAAGACCACAGCAGTAGGAAAGAGGAGAAATAGTAGCAGCAAATGAATTGGTAGTAGAGGAAGGTAGTTTTAGAAGTAAGTGATGGCATAGCGAGAGAGTGAGCAGAGGAGAGTAGCTAGGATCAAAGGGGGAGGCAGGAAGGCATGTGGGAGATGAGGGATAGAGGGGTGGTGGAGAGAAGGAGGATAAGCAGAGGGGTGTGGTAACAGTGTGATCGGCCGGGCCGATTCCACCCGAGAGTGAAAGGGTGGCACTGCCCATAATTTCCTCTAGGAATCCAAGCAGGACTAGAATAGGGCGAGTTAGAAAATCCCAAAGTAGTCCGTGTTCCGGTGTATTAGGGGAAACCCTTGTAGCCTTAGCAAAAACAGTAGAGGTTACTAAGATAGAGGGGTGGCGCTAGCGCCAATCACCAAAGCCTCATTAATAAATAAAATTACAGTGATTCCAAACACTGCTCTTGTAAAATCTGAGAACACCCTTGCAGCATCTTAAGGTGTCAGAATGGGTTTTTGGGGATGACCCGTCAGTGTTTTATTCTTTTCTTCTTCCATTTTATTTATTGTCGTTGTCATGTTTTGTCTGTTCGGTGGTCCCGGATCCTTTTGGATGTTTGGCAACCCCTACCTGATATGTTGATGTGGTCTGGAGCCAGTCGTTTGACGAACACTAAGCATTACATTTAATATTTGACCAATTCCAGAACTAGTAGTGCAATGTTGGAAAAATTCCATTTTATGTTCAAATGTAATACATCGTTTGGTTCGAAATTAGTAGAAACAAAACAAAAAAAAAATACAGTTAGCCCTCCATAAACAAGAACACGAGTTAGATAATTGAATGCAATGTCACATAATATGCAATTCACAAACTACGCTACAACTGAGAACACCAGGTTTTCAAACTGAGAACGGTCTCTTCCCCTGCCTACCTTTCTCAAGGTGAAGCCTCCAGCCATGCATGCACTACTTTGCCCTTATAAGCTATTGCGGTGAGTCATTCCATCCTCCTTGAGACTATGTGCTGCATGCAGGTGCCAAGAAAGAAATGCAAGCAGGTACCCCTGAAGTTTGGCCCACTGGCAGGCTAGCATGACGAACTGTGCATCAGATCATGCTACCTGATTTTTTCAGGAAGAAAACCCTTTAGCCTCTACCGAGAATGGATTAGTAACAAATCCGCACAAGGTATGACCAAGGAGGTTGATCACCCAAACACGAACACCACCTGTGGTAAATCAAGTGAGTTGACGCCCTGATTCTCTTACTTGGTGATAATGGGAGAGAATACTGTGCACGTCAGCAACATCTTCACTCGATATCTCCTTGATGACCAGCGTCTTGTCATAAGAAAATAGGAAGCGGACATCTTGAGTCTCACTCTCACTGTAAGGGGGGCTCCGGGTGAGGGTAACCTGAAACGTACAAGAGATTTAATTTCCAGAGGAATATGGCGACGGGCCAATAACGGCACAGAAAACAAATTAACAGCGACATTAAAAAGAAACCATTGTATATTTAAGGACCATTACCAAGCAGTGATGTTTGGCTAGCGTACCAATGAGAAATACAAATGTTTCAGAGAACATCAAAAACTCTGCCAAACTAAATATTAAATCTGCTTCCTTAATTTTATAAACTGATATGGATAGATTTTCAAGAGGGTTCACAGTGCACCCCCACACCACCTGCAGGTCAGGCTGAGTCTCCATCAGGAAAGTGACACATGGACTATATGAAAGTGTTATAAATAATCCCACAGTACCTACAAAAACTTAATTTCAAATTAGTTTTATTATTAAATGCAGCATATCATGTTACAGCAATACATAGAGCGAGAAGAACTTTTTTTTTTTAGTAACGCTGTCTAGTAACCAGCATTTTCAAAAGTGGCAACAAAGATCATATTTGTTATAAGTACATCTGGATCCATTGCATGCAGCGTTTGATACAAAGACATACGTTACCTTCCTCACTCTGCAGGTCTGAATTGTTCATCAAGTAGCATCGAAAACAAGACCAAAAGTCCTTGGGTTTAGCAGCAGATTGGTCCACCTCTCTCCAAATGTATTCCCATTTGTTACACAAGGTAAGGGTACTTGTGCGTTGTAGGGTGGGGGTATCCAAAATCCACATAGTAGCAATCAGTTCTGCCATCAAGCAGACCGCCCTCACAAATCATTGGATTTGTTTACTTATAGCGTCTAATATTGCTAGCAAACAATTGAAAAGACCTAGGCTCAGTGAAGTTTGTAATAGCAGTTATCTTCATTCAAACTGTTCACAGAAGCTGGCTATAGGTGGGCATTCCCATGCCATTTTAAAAAAAAAGAAATGCTTTTTCTGAATTGCATCTGACGTGTCACAGTAGAACTTTTAGCAAATCTGGCATTTTTTTATATGATATGAAATAGTATTGCATGAGAAACCTATTTTGAAGCAATTTATGCCTATTGTTTAAGGATACTCTTGGCATGCAAGAGTATTTACCCCCAAGATTCATCTGAAACAATCAGAGCCAATTCCTTTTCTCAGCACCTCCGGAGAGCAACTTCTATAAAACTCAAAATTATCCTACGAAGTGGTACAGGGCCAACTGTGGTTTCAAATGCACTACAGTATTATATTGATACGTTGGGATGGAACGCTATAGTGGTTCTACAGGAAACATTTAATTTTAAGAGTGATGCACCATGTATCTAGTCACGGCTAGCATTTTATCTTCTGGTAATAAGTCCCCCCATTCTAACCAACCCAAATTCTGCCAATCCATCACTCTGGGTTCAAAGGTGATTGGAAGGCCTGTTATTTTATCAAGATATTTTCGAACAGTAGGGTTCTGAAAAACCTAACCTGGTGTGCAGAAGGCCCACAAAACTGAATCAACTGTGTGAACTTTGGTGTTTTATGTATTCTAACACTTTTACATAACACAATTAGACTTAGAATGTGCCGCGTTCTGGTCATCTCTAGATATTGGCGGCAACTGAAGAAGACATCAGATCAGTCAAACACGATAAAGTCTCAGAGGGAGTCGGAGGGGAACTTTCAAATAAAGTTTTACTACACAGTCAAGAATATTCTCCACAGGTTATTACATACTCCATCCAAAATATTTTCTCTTGGGCACCTTACGTACAATAAGATTTTGTACACATATAAAGTGATCAATGTCTTTTGATGGTAAAAACAAACCCTTTTTTTATTTTATTTTCTATTTGTTTGGCTGAAATACTTCTACCTTTCAAATTTTCAATTCATCATTACAAAAATTACATACAAATTTATCTATTTAATATACTCCTATTTACACATGCTTTAGTTACATTTGCATTTTAAAACTATTCAAAATAAAATGACAAAGCAATTTATGATTTACCCAACACATACTTTTAAGAAAACTTACGACTGATCTGGAAATAACAGATTTAAAAAATGGACAATTGCTTTCCTCATGACAAATTTTGTGCTACAAAAGACACGCCGCCAAATGTCTTCATAATCAGTTGGCATGAAAATACATAATATCTTGGAAGAAAATAGATTTCGCTGCATTTCTAAGTTAGGACAAGAGATTATAATGTGTTCCAAAGTCGCTTTCTGCATAGTATTCTTACAGAACCGACAGAAATTTAAACTCTTTGGGATCTGGTTTCTCCTGGCCAAGATTTCATTGGTAGGCCATAACTTTAATCTGAATCTTAGATATTTGTTTCTTATATATGCAGATTGACATTTAACCAAATAATCTGACATTTGGCGGAGTCTCTTATGACCAAACAATTAAGTTGAAAAGTCCTTGTATGAAGAACACTCTTCTCTATTGATAATCTAGTGACATCCGTATAGTTTCTTTTTAGCCATGGTTGGGTTTTCTAATAAAAGTTGGAGACTGATACTTGCATCTGACATACTTTGAAAAACCTCTAATCGCCACTGTTGCGGAAAACCATGTTTTGAAGTAGTCAAAGTGCTACAACCCCCAGGATGTTATTTAGTTGTAAGCTCAATAAACACTTACGCAAAAGGGCACATTTCTTCCATGTTACATATACTGCTAAGGGCACTAGGCACAGTTTGTGTCGCAAGATGGGCATAGGTGTACATGAGGGTAGTCTCAATACCTTCTTCCAAAATCTAGCTTCAAGAACGTGCCACGCTGGTTGTTGGTCATGTATCAATGCCTCCATGCCATAGACTAGGGCTGGCACAACTTTCTGCTCGTAGAAAACCAAGATGTGTTTGTATGAAAATTTACCATACTTATACACCAAGATTTTTGCTTGTGAGGTCAACGAGGTTATTTTACTGTCAAGACTGTGCAGGTGTTTCGCATAGGATAAAGAGTCTTGAACATATATACCCAAATATTTATACTCTGGAACAGTACATAAAACCTTTTGTTGAAAATGCCAGATATATTTGGTGAATCGATTTGCAGTTCTTTTTTTTAAATACCAGTACTTGGGTTTTTTCCTGGTTAACAGATAGTTGATTTGACTCAGTATACTGTGCTAAGCCATCTATTAGTTTTTATAGACCGGTCGGAGTTCGAGACAACACCAGGTCATCAGCGTATAACAACCAAGGTATACACTGAGTTCCTAATTTTGGTGGATCTGCTGCAATAGAAAGAAAAACTTCACCAATATCAAGTACAAAGAAAATAAACAGTGTAGCCGCCAAGATACAGCCTTGTTTTAGGCCACGGTTCGTTCTTATCGGGGATGTTAGAAGACCCTCAGTATTCACCCAGACTTGGAGCTGTGTGTCAGTATGCAAATGTTTTATGAGTGCAATTAAGTGGGGAGGACATCCATGGCGATGCAATTTTGAATATAGCGAATTGCGATCAATGGAGTCAAAGGCCATTTTAAAGTCCACAAAGGCCATGTATAATGACCGGCCTTCAATTGCACTTTGTGATTTGAGCATGTTCAAAGTTACCATGTTTGGAATAGTTCCTATGCCTGATACAAACCCAGACTGTAAGGGATCACGTTTAAAAGTGTTTTGGGACCAGTTATTACATTCACATAAAACAATCCACGCAAATATTTTACCAGGTGCGTCCAGGAGTGATATCGGACGATAATTTGCCGGATTGTTTTGGTCCCCCTTTTTATAAATGGGAATAATAACAGCACTTTTCCATGATTCAGGTATCCTTTGCGTTTGATTGATATTATTAAACATGTCAAACAAGATGTTAGACCATATCTCAGGATATTGTTTCAACGTGAAATTTGAGAGCCCGTCAGGGCCAGGGGGCTCTCGATTTACTGGCTTTGTTTACAAAATATAAAACTAACAATATAAAATATAAGACAGCTAACAAGGCAGTTCGGGGGAGGCCCACATCAGGGTTGCTGATCGCTGCAAAACAGAGAGAAGGAGAAATGGCCGCTTGTACAAGGCTGAGGGTATGGTTCATCTTTGATTTAGGCAAGGTTTGATTTAGTTTACAGAGATTTTTGGTATACATTGAAAAACGTAATGTTGCTTTGTGGCAGCCAGGTATAAACCGACACTCACCCACTTAAAACTCCACATATGCACAGTACACCTTTTCTTACTCGACAATCTAGTCCATGGTTAGTGAGAACCGCATTCTATTTGCACGTTACTTTAATGAAGGGGAGTTTAGCATAGCATTTATAAACACGTTTGGGGTCAAGCCATCTGCGCCATGTGCTTAAGCATTTTCAAATTCATATTTCTTGGGGATGAGCCAAGATGAGCCCTTTGCTCCTCTTTGAACCACGCTAGTGTAACAACCAAATACTGAACATGCAACTTCATCCACAGTAAAATGTGAATATATTTACTGTAATAAATTGCTAATTTATAGTCTAATTATCAGTATGGGTTCTAAGCGATTTTTTCACTTTTTGGAGGTCACCTTACAAAAAGACCTGTTTTTTTCCAGTCGATTTTAGGCGGCCTACAAAAACCACAATGCCTCGCTCCACCCCCCCATTCTCTGCCTTCCCCAACCCCTGGCAGAATTCTCAAATTTGGGGGGGGGAGGGTTTCAGCTCCCTTCTCGCCCTCCCTCTGCCCCCTCCCCATCCAACACGCCCCCAATTAAAACACACACACACTTACCTCTATTTCCGGGTCCTGGTGTGCCTGTCAGCCCCTGAACGCACTTGTGTGAGTCGGCGGGGCTGACAGCTCGATTTAGAAAGACTGCTCAGTGCGGTCATTCTAAATCGATGGCGATTTTTTTTTTTGATTTTTTTTAATAACCTCTTCACTTACAACCTCAGTATGCATGTTCCCATGGGCATCTGTAACAGTTTGTGGGAGGCGGCAGGGGGAGAGGTATTGGGTGGGTGTGGGGGGCGGGGTGAATCCATGGTATGCTTTGTTTGAATAGCCAGAAACTAAAATGGCCTGGCATCCCGATTTCCTGTATCATTTTGCCATTGCTGGGTGGGACCATGAACATAACTTTTTTTTTTAATTCCTGGAGCATGGCAAGCACCACCAGCAAAATTAATTTTTTTCGGGTACTATAATATCTATATTTTGACACCCTCGAACTGGCTCACCACTTGTTCTCTTTTTGCTATTGTGCATGCACCCTGTAAATGTGTTCAAATCTGATCAACACCGACATCCCTAGCCTTATATTAAATACTATGGGGGACGTGGACAGCAGCGCCACCAATGTGGCAGCTCTGCTGATGGCCTAAGTGCAAAGCCCAGTGAATTGAGGGAGAAATAGAGTTCCCGCCTGATGCCGAAGGCTGGAATATCAGCATTTATCTTTTAAAGGTGTCAAGCATCTGCCATGGCTTGATGGAGGTGAAATTTAGCTCAAGATCTGGAATGCCCGAAAGATGGAATTGGCGGAGGACCCGAGGCAACGTTCCAAAATGGCACTGAAGCGTGAATAATGCTTTGGGCGAATACCTCACCCACAGAGAAGAAGGCAGGAGACAGAACAACCACTGCCCCCTCCGCCGACTCAGCAAACTACGACCCGACAACTCTGGTAGGGGATTAATAACTTGGAAAGAATAGATGCCGCAGAGGGCATGAAGACACCGGTGCACCTCCTCGGTGAAGTGGTTGGTTCCTCCTTCCTAGCTGAGCCTCCAACTACGGATCACTGGGCCCTGTAGAGCCGACCTCTTCATCCCAGCCAACGAAGATACCAAGCCCTCGCCTGCAGACCTTCGGGTCCCGCATAGCGGACCCCTTCATACCGGCCCTCAAAGACACCAGCGCACCCACTCAGGCAAGTGGCCAGCCCTTCTCCCTTGCTGAGCCTCCACTTATAGACTCCTGGGTCCCGCAGAGCGGACCCCTCCCTCCTGGCATGCGGTACTCCCACAAGGTGGATTGACGGTCTATGGGGAACAGATTTATTCTTCAGCATCGGGGACACCCCCACATGGAAGAAGCGACACCCCTGCAAAACGGACAAATTGAGAAAGCCAAATCTGGGGATCTTTTGCAAGTGGGACCCACGAGAGGCACGTCACTGCTCTAGCGACACTGGTCTAACGCTGGGGAAGCATACAGACATTCCGGTGCCCCCGCCATAATCAGCAGACCGCAGTCACCCCACGCCTCAACGTATGCAAGAAGCTCCTTCAGACCAAATGTCTCACTCCAGGAGTCAGGCGGCAAGCTGATGGACTGAGGCATCTCAGGCTGTAGGAAAGCTGTTTCAATTGGTTCCCCCTGCGCTCCATTTAATCCACACCCGTGGCTTCTAGGGTTACCTACCCCAAAGATCCTCTGGAAGATGGGATGCGAAGAAATCTCTGGCAGCTCATTTCTCCCTGGGGGAAAAACCAGGCTTCACATATGAAACAAGGGACCCTCTGAAGCCCAAGTGCCAGCTCCTGCTGCTGCATACGCCTTGTCTCATGCTCTCCTGGCGACAATGGCGCTCCGGGGCGCCCAGATCAGAGCCTCCTTACTCTGGGCACTTTACTCAGGAGCCATTAAATGCAGGGACAGACAACCACTTGTGCAGGGAGAGTGACCCCATTAAAAACCCTTCTACCCAAAGGGGGCTGTCAGCCTCAAGACCCGGCCAAGCAAGGCATGCAAGTGGCGTCCGCAGAGCCACCACTTAAGCTCATGTAGTCACAAGCAGCGCATGACACGCAGGCCCCAATGCCACCGGCCCCCTACATGCAAAATAAGTGCAGTGACAGCATCCTCCCTCATCTGTGCTACTCTGAAGAAGCATCTCTCTGGTCGTCCGAAGCTGCGCTTCAACGAGATGGCATGCTCTTCCTCTATCCATCGGTCTGTGGACTCATGGCCCCGCCGACATGAAGCCATCCAAATAGAAGTGTTCCACTGGCTCGGAGCTACTATCTGCATAAATTACATATCCAGGAACGGCAATTCCCCAGTCTCAAGCTCCCCAACCACACGCCACCATCAGGGGGGCACTGAGAGGTGGCCCCCAACCCACCACAACAGGAATTGCGGTTGGCTCTGTGGGGAAGCAGACCGACACCAACAAGGGCATCACGAGACTGAATCAATCAATCAGGAGAAACGCAAAACAAGGGGACACCACAAAAAGGCAGCAGTGCAGACAACCGTGAAGGTACCGAGTCACGCCACACCACAAACTCTCCGGCAGGGGGCACTTCAAAGAGATTCCCAAAAGAGGCTCCCGAAAGGGACTGGGTGCTGGGCACCAGGAAAGGGAATCAAGGGTGGACACCCTGAAGCTATACTGGGGAGCTGCACGAAAGTGGGACCCCAGAGTGGAGCACCAGAAGCAGGAATAGAAACTCACTGCCGAGCAAGCATCCCCTCCACTGCTCCCTAAAGCCCAACAACTCGCCCCAGGACCACAACAATGGCGAAACTCCTTAAGGCCCCAAAAAGCGGTGATATCTCCACAATGCCGCTTCTGCCATACAAAGGAAAGAAACCAGAACCCACTAAACCTGCACCTCCAGCGTCTCCACAAAACACAGGCCAACTGGCCACTAAGAACGGCATCCAGGCGTTTATGCTGGATATTAAAACGGAATTTCGATCATGCATGTCGGAGCTCACTACCAAGCTGAAGCAGACCGACCAAAGACTGCTGGAGGTAGAACAGAGTGGGGGAAATCTAGGGCCTAACCCATGGGCATGCAACCACACTCATGGTAATGCAACGTTCAATCCAATCCCTAACGGACAGTAACGAGATCCTGGAGTATAAACAGGACCACCTAGAAAACAGGGCCAGCCGGAACAACCTACGCATCCGGCGTGTCCCCTCCTCGGTACTGCACCAAAACTTTACAGAATAAGTGGGCGATTTGTTCCAGTCCCTGCTGCCGCAGCTCGGAAAATCCCAGCTCATACTAGACCGCACTCAAAGATTGCGTCCACGTAGAGGAGTAGAGGAGTTGTAGAGGAGTTGATTCGGATTCCCCCCCAGATGTGATCACCCGGGTTCACTTCCATACAACCAAAGAAGCAATCCTGGCGATGGGTCGATAACGAAAGGAATTGTCATTCCAGGGATCCCCTCTGCATGTAGTCTCTTTCACGGCTAAGAAGGATTTGCGCTCTTGCTGTACTGCCACTAGTCTGGATAAAGATGAATCTTGCTCAATCCCAGCGTCTGTTCGCCCTTGGTCCTAGCTACGCATAGCAAGGCGTGTCTGTCCCGATAGTTCAACACTAGCGATAATTTAGAGGGGGGGGGCTCTGGGTTTCAGATTTGGAGATCTGTGGGCCCGTTCAATGGCGAATTGCGGAGACAACTTGGGGCCGTCAAACAGAGAAAGAAGAGTGCGCTCGACAAATACTCCATAGGACCAGAGATATTGTCCTTCGGGAACCCCGATGATGCGGATGTTGTTACGCCCTGATCTGGACTCGAGATAGTCGTTCCTCGTACTAATACTCTGCACTTGCTTAGAGAGTTCCGTCAGATCTGCTCTTAATGGGTTGATGTCCTCCGCCACTCTGACCCTGCCCGCAACCTCCCCCACACAAGCGTCAGTTTTCTCCATCCGGGCCTTTACAGCGCTAATCATGCCGCTCATGTCATCACGTTTTGTATTCAGTGTTGTGAAACCTTCACGCATAAAGTCCATCATTTTCTGTAACTCTGTGGGTACGTCGCTATCGGATGGAGAGGGGCCAGCTGCGGTGTCACCTGTTCCAGTGGAGCCCTTGAGGTTAGTCTTAGTAAACATGGAGCTTTGCTTGTTGCCTCCACCCTTGGAAATATTTGTGCAGCCTGAGATGGGCATGCGGAAAGGAGGGTGTGTAGGGTGGTCAAGCAAGGGGAGAAAGCCAGAGGGGAGGACGAACACCACGCCACAATCAGTCACGGTGAACTCTGCGTGCTTGCAAGGGGTGTCAGAGATCACTTAGATGCCCAGAGCAAAGGGGGGCGGGGGAGGTCCAGCAATAAATCAGGGCCAAGGGCACAGCTAGGTCAGTGAGCAACCCTGCAGGACTAAGCTGGATTACAGTAGTGTTTCACTGGTAGTCCAGGTAGCAGTAATCAGGAGTGGCAGAGGGCAGCGGCTAAGAGCCCCCCCAAGGAGCACAGATGTAGAGTTAGTTTATAAAGGGGGGGGGGGGACAATGGAGGAACAAAGTAAAGGACCGACACCAGTGAAGACCACTGTACCCTTGAGGAGCTGGTGCCAGAGTGCGCAGCCAGCAAAGGGTGGAGTATGGGCAGGTTTAAACAATGCAGGTAGGCATTGACTTGAATCCCAGAGCCAGCTCAGCACCAGTAAGGTGCCTCAGCAGTGCCCAAGCAGCTGTGTATGTGGGCAATGCCGGGGGGTGGGGAGGCAGTGAGGCAGCGCCGTAGTGGGCAATCAAATGTGGTAAATTGGAGACCGTCGGAGCTAGCAAACTGGTTAGGAAAGTCGAGCGTTGTTGGAACACAGTGTATCGCATGATTGGAGGTGGAGGTTCCAATGTATAATGTAGGTATTGACCACAGTGGGAGGGCGGTAATGAGCGCTGCTGGGGGCTGGGCCTCCGGTTGGGGTATAGGGCCAGCACTGTCATCCGGCAGCGCACACAGGGCACTCCAGGGGTCGGCACTTGGATAGGGGGTGAGGTATCTGTGCCTGGGGCCGCAGCACCTAATCGCATGCAGCCGAGGACCCCACTGTCATGCAATGCTCTGGACAGCGGCTGACAGGCAGCAGAGTCCCATAATGGCCTCAAGGGTAGCTAGGCAACTTCAGGGTGGTAGGTTGCAGGGCTTCGTTGAGGAGAGAGGTCAGCCAGTCGGTACGGGCGTCGCAGGCCTGCACAAGCAATGTGGAGGGCTCGGGTGGAGGGTGCTGCGCACCAACGGGATATGGATCGTAAGGATTCCACGTAGGACAGTAGTCCAGTGATGTGCCGTTGCCCTGTGCCCAGTTATGTTATGGGGCAGTGTGGTAGCTCAAGACTCACTGGTGTGGTGCAGGCTGCAACAGTGTTTCAGTTAGTGCATCAGCCACACCGGAGAGTGTTCCGGTTCATCGGTGCCTCCTGTTGCCAATAGTATAGAGGGACCCAGCTCCAGGACAGTGGCGGGCGAGTCCAGCCACTATGGTCGGTAGAGGTGACCACGGATTGGAGCAGGGCCGCTCTCCCCTGGGGTTGGCGCTGGGTGCTGATGCAGCTGTACGGCAGGGTCCAACAGAGGCTGAGTCGGCGTATGAAGGGCGAGTCCCGTGGTTGGGTCCGCTCTCCAGGGTGTCTGGAGCTCCTGCCCGTGCTTCCGTATAGGGCTCCTCCTCCACTCCACAGCCAACAGAATGCTATAAGGGAGCCGCTCAGAGCAGCACTGCGCAGGCCCTGCGGGCAGCTATAAGGAGTGCAGAGCGGGGAAGTCACCAACATGGGCGAGTTTTGCACACAACATACAGAACCAGCTTAGGAGTTCAGGTGGCAGGTTTGAGGCTGCAAGGTGCCAGGAAGGATGTTAAAATCGCTGAGGTGGATCGGCGGGCTGCAGAGCCGCGGTTTTAAGAGGCCATCTTCACGCTCAACATCGCCACCCACCCACCCCCAAAAAAGGCAGTTTTTAAGGTGAGCATCCTTAAAGGGCACAAATGTAAAGGCTCAGAGGACGCTCCCATAAGACCTTCTAGTACCAGGTTTAGATCCCATGACGGCACGGTGAAGGAAGTAGGAGGGAAGCCTTTCAGAAATTGTGTCACAATCTGTACTTTGAAATATCTCTCATCCGGAGATCTTTTGAAAATTCAAAGGGCCGCTAAATAGCCCTTCTCCGTGGCTACTTGCAACCCAGAAGTAGGAAGGATTAAACCCGAGGAACTTTACATGAGAAAGAACCTAGTTTATTTTCCCTGCACCAGCTGCGAAATCTATTCCAACGGCAGCGGTACAGGGATTTAGTTGCTGGTCTTCTCACCGAAAGCAATACTTCCATTACGTCTTCAGGAAGGTCTCAATCCTTACATCTCACACTTTCAGATACCAGGCCTGAAGGTTGAGAGTCTTGATCTCTGGTTGAATAATGGGACCTCCCTCTTGCGAGATGGCAATTTCCAGAAGGTCCGGGTACCACGTTCTCCTGGCCCAATGAGGATCATGGTCTTCCCGAATTTCCTCAACCTCAGAATTACATGAAGAATGACGGGGACTGGCGGAAACGCATACAGGAGTGGAAATTCCCAGTCCACTACGAACGAGTCTCCTAGAGCTGGTGAAATTCCCTGGAGCAGAAAAGCTTGCACTTCTGTTTGACACTGGTCGCAAACAAATCCACTTCAGGGGTTTCCCAAAGGGCAAAGATCTCTTGAAAGACTTCCTGAGCAAGATCCCACTCTTGGGAGATCGTGCTCTACCTGCTCAGAGCGTCTGCTGCCGGGTTCTTTGCTCAGGCTAGATTAACTACCAGAAGAGTTATTCCTTCTCTTAGCGCTCAAAGCTGCATTGTCTCTCTGCACAGGGGCAGTGACCCTACACACCCTCTCTTGTTGAGGTAAAGCATGGCCACTGTGTTGTCCGTCATTATCAGGACACTTCCCCTTCCCCCCTCCCCCCGTATCGAGGGCAGGAAGGCCATCAGCGCTAATAATCTAGAGGTTCCTAAACCTACAGCCATTTTGGTTTACGGTAGAGAAGTGGTCTTCAAAATGTGGGGTTGCCCCCCCCTATAAGGGGCCTAAAGAATGGTCGTGGGAAGGGGTTCTGTGAGGGTCACAAGGCTCTTCAAAAAGGGAGTACAGTGACTGCTTTCAGACTACAGTAGATGACATCTAGGGGTTCCCCCAGCAACACTTTTTGGTTAGAGGGTGCAGGCTCAGCATAAAAGGTTTTCAATATGCGTGCAGTAGAAAAAGGAAAGTAACAAGAAAATATGGACTTAGTCGATTTCCCCTTGGTCGACTAGAACAGGATTTCCATCTAAGGGAAGGGGTAATGTGACGAATCAAGGAATTTCGCCATTTCACCACTAGGGGGAGCTACCCCCCAACATTTGGGACCAGGTAGTGGAACCTACCACACGTTACCCTGCCTAGGGGACAGGGCAAGCGGGCTCCCACTGGGGTTCACCCATCTTTAGGGACAAGGCATGCCCAAGCAGGGATAGTATCCTGCCTCCCCTCACATCAAAACCACCCCCACATTTGTTGGTTACATGGATGTTGAACAGAGTAGACAACACACACAACTCCAATGCAGCGGACTGTCAAGCCAGAGGCATGCCGGAAAGCAGGAAGCGCCGGCCTGCACAGACGAGCAACCGAGGGAAGAACGCCGATGGCCAGAAGGAGCTGAATGCCACGCGGTCGGCATTGCATGCAGAACCCCACAGCAGCCCACAGAGCGCTGCCGCTCCAAGGCAACAGACTCCTGGAAAGCAGGAAACCACAGGAGAACAGAGACAAACTAGATGTGCCAGCGACATACACTGCAGATGCCGAAACCCAGCAATGGGAGCAGTACTGCTGAACAAAACACAGCGTGATGCAAAGCAAGAGGAAGAACACCAACCCGCAGGGAACAGATCAGCAACGCTAGCTCACAGGTACACAGCAGTACCAGAGGAGCAATTTAAGGGCAGCAAGGTCACACTGAAGCCCACACAGAGCTACCACTAAGGCTATCCATGAAGGCGGTGGAATCACTGACCAACTACAGAAGGCAGAGCAGACCCCAAAGCCCACATGGGGCCAATTATCCAAAACCCACAGAAGGGGGAGGAAGCAACGACCAAACAGTGTGGAGCAGGCCAGAAGCCCAGACTGGGGTAGCGGTCCGAATACCACAGAAAAGGGAACAGGTGACAGATCACACAGGGCAGAGCAGGCCTGAAGCCCACAAGGGCCTAACTAATGTAATACCCCGGGAAGGGGGAAAAAAAAATTTAAAAAAGTTATCTACTACATTGGGCTGAGCAGGTCCTAGATACATACAGGACCGAAAACCCAAATACCCGGGGAAGGGGTGAAAATAATAACTGAGCACATCCAGCTGAGCAAACCCATTGCCAACACTGGGCTAATGATCAAACTACCCCAAGGAGGGGGTAAGAGAAGCAACAAAGCAAAGCAATCTGATCAAGCCCTAGGCCCACACAGGGGTAACTAGTTGAATCAACGAAGAGGGGTAAAGAACGAACTTGGTTTGTGTTGGACACATCAGTCTCCACCCATAGGGAGACCCCAACCCAGGAGAAGGGATAAAATAGAAACTGTAAGGATTACCTGACAAGGACATTGTTTTGACCCAGAGGAGGAGCCTGAAAGGCGTTTCTTAGGCTTCGGCCTATCCTACGTAGTTGAGGAGCAAAAGAAACCGCAAGGATACTTTGGAGGTTTGGTGGGGCAGGAAACCAGCCACCACTTAAGTTAAACAAGGGGGACCAAACGGTCCTAAACTGGAACTTAGAATCTCAGTCTATCGTTGTATAATAATATACTTTGCAGGCTAGCATAGATTCAGACAGAGGACTCAATTTATTCATCTGACATCCTCAAAGGATCTGTTTTTGTTGTCTCCTAGCATAGGGAAACCCATCATAAACAAAAGGATTTAAAAAGGTTTACATTATTTCTTTAATAAAGGATACTGTTCAAACATGTCCCCTTGTCGGTCTCCTAAGTCAGACTTACCACAAGCCACAATTGAATATTAGTATCGGCTCTGAGAGTAGGGCCCACCTACGACAGTACAGTTGCATATCGGCCTGCCTGTTACATGTGCTATGGTGAACAATGGCCAGGTTGCCCCTCCCATCCCCATGCAGGAAGGGAAACCCCTTCCTCCAGGGCCACAGAATCATCCCCAAAAAGGTTTCCTGGGAACCAATGCTTCAAAGGAAGCACTGAAAGACGCTCCTACACCAGTGTGTGAACCACTGGAGTCCCTTTGCAGCTTGCAGTCATGGGCAGGATATGGAGTTGGCAAAGCCAGAAAAAAGGAGGTTTGGCTGGGGGAAAATAAAACAGCATCTTGGTTTCTGTTGAGGCTCTCTACTACGTTCCCCTGTACTCATTTCCTGCAGGCAAGGAACTCTGGGTGAGTTGTCAGAAACCAAAGGGCACTGGCAACAGCCTGGATTGGACCTCATACAGCAGGTTTGCCATGGACCAATCCCCTGTGGCCGTTTGCATTCACAAGGAAGTGGCACACCCTCTTTCCGCAAATCATTTCTGGATTCTTAGACCAAGAATAATTCATTTGGACCCCTGCTGGGGATGCATTATCCAAACGACATCTGCTAGGAAGGTGAAAAAAAGGCATTCGAGGAAGAGAACATTAGGGGTAGACAGCTGTGGACCAAGGCCCCTCAGCTGGCTGTGGCACTGGAACCAAGACCCTGGAGGTGAAGGAGCCCTTGTAGGTGTCAGCCAACTTCCTGGAGTGGAAGTACAGAACTTGAGGACGAGGACTTAACTTGCCCCAGAAAACCTGGACTGATTCTTGCAGCAACCACAAGACCAATGAAGCGGTCATTGGCATTTTCTGCATTTCTGAACCGCATCAACACCGTTTAGAGCACCTTCAATGCCCTCCAAGCTGCTGCAAAGGAGCTGCTTGAGTCGTCTCAGACCTTGAGGCTCAACCGCCTCTGCATCTCAAGAGTTTCATCCAACACTGAAGCTCTGCAATCTCCACATCTGGGACCGGCCGAGACCTATAGCATGCCCAACTCTACACTGCCTCCTGGTCACCAGCTTCTAGCCAACAGCTTGGCAGAACCCAGGTGCCATGCCGAGTCCACTGCCTGACATAATGGCTTTGGGTGCAGAGAAGCAGAGACTGGACAGTCTTCCAGCGCCGCTGACCACTCGTCACCTGCTATCCCCTGCACCTTCAACCTGCAAGCCAGCACCACAGCCAAACAAATACATCATTGGACCCGGCATCGCCATTCCGGACAACACCGGTCCAGCGCCAAAAGCCTCCGAACTTCTGGTTTAAACGGAAATGCCTGGATAAACGCTGATGCCGTATTCCCTGATCCCCGTTTTGAGAACAGTCACTGATGCCCCTCTTCTACTTTTTCCTTCAAAGACAGTCTTAAACAGTGATATTGTTGCCAATGAATTGCCTGAACAACCCTGCAAATCCACTTCGAGTGCCCTTTCAAAAACATTTACATTCTGTGTTTTTCTTTTACAGAGGTGGGTCTGTGTAGTGTTTTCCCAATGAGTGTATTACATGGTCTATATTTTTATAGAACCTTGATTGAACATTCTCTTATTTTGGAACCATTGTATGGGTTGCTACTGATCAGCTCACACTGCTCTGAAGATATAGCCTGAACAAAAGAGGCGAAACAAATAGTGCTTGCCAGGGGAAGACTGGATGAGAAGTGAGGGTCATACGTTGTGGTGTTGGGTACGTTGCCAGTCTCGTCACAAGTATGCGTAAACATAAATTGTTATAATTATTCATAGAGTAACACTATAGAGTATAAACCCATGAGTGAGGCTTTCTCTACAGAAGAGTAAGGAAAATAAGGCACAGTGAGGACAAGTGATTAGCTCAGGTACACATAATGGGCCTCATAGGTTTGACGGTATTCCAGTGGTAAATCTGCAGGAATACTGCTAAACAGTATTACCATTACCAACACTTGGTCCGGCGGAATTACCAACTGATTAGAAGGGATGGTAAGGCAGTGTTAATGCCCATGGACAAAGGGGATTTTGGCAGAATTGTAACTGGCGGTAATTCCGCTGATTTGGCCATTTATTTGGCAGTAACTCAGCAGAATTACCTCGAGCATGTTGCTGGAGAGTTTTCCTCCTCCTCACCAGTTATAGTATGGTGGTGCGGTAATGCAGTGGTAAGGGAGTAGTTTCTTAGCTGTAACTCCATTTTTCCAGCGCTGGTATCTCATGGATTCGCATGCTTAGAATATTCCCCGTCGTCAGGCTGGGAACCCTCGTTATATTTATTAAGACGTTTTCAATAGGAAAAATTTCGACACTGGTGTCCTATCTATGTCGTTTTGGCCCGCTTACGCATTACCCAATAGGACGTAGGGCATAAATAGCCCCGCCCCTGCGGCTCCCTTCAGATTTTAACCCCCAAAGTAGTAGGGGCATGTAAACTTTGCATTCAGGGGAGGCCGGCGGGCGCATGTGAATCCATGAAAGATACCAACGCTGGAGAAATGGAGTTACAGGTAAGAAACTACTTCCTTCTCCAGCATTGGATCTTTCATGGATTCACATGCTTAGAATAGATTATATATCAGTACTCCTAATTTGGAGGTGTGCAATGCAAACCATATCATCAGAGCCGCACATGCAGTTAGCAATACAAAACCCCAATCATGGTACATTGACAGCAACCCCAATCATGGTCTATTAACAAGAGGATACACCCATCTGTGGGGCTTACCTTACTGAAACAGGTGTCGCAGGACTGCTAGTCCCATCTGCATATCCGCTGCATGCTGTTGCTCTTGGCAATAATGCCGAGTAAATGTATGCGCACCGACCAGGATGCCACTTGACAGATGTCCACCAGCGGGATTCCGGACCACAGTGCCGCCGATGAGGAGGTGGATCTTGTTGAATGAGCCTTTGGACGTCTTTCCAGAGGCTTCCCTGCTTTAGAGTGGCAGAAGGCAATAGTCAACACCCAGCGGGCCAGTCCTTGTTTGGAGATCGGTTTTCCCTTCACCGAAGGCCCATAAGCCATAAATAGTTGTCTTGTACGCCTAAAATCTTGAGTACGACTGAGGTAAAACTTCAGAGCTCTTTTGACATCCAACGTATGGAGAGCTTTTTCCACGAAAGAAGAGGCTGCCGCGAAGAATGTTGGCAGCACAAATGACGAATACTTGTGGAATGTAGTTGGAACTTTTGGTATGAAATGAGGGTTGGTTTCCAATACCACTTTGTCCTTGAAAAACCGCAAGTATGGGGGATCAATCACCAATGCTTGCAGTCCGAAAGTCTTCTTGCTGAAGTAATAGCCACTAAAAAGGCAATTTTCCACGACAAAAACTTCAAGGATGACGACAACATAGGCTCAAAAGGAGACTTCATTAGTACTGACAGTACCAGATTGAGACTCCAGTTAGGAGGAAACTTTTTGGCTGGAGGCAAGGTCCGAAATTAGCCTCTCAGGAAATGCTTAACCAGTCGATCACTGAACAACAGAGTTGAATGTATTTTACAAGTAAATCTTGAAATGGCTGCCAAATGAACCTTTATGGAGGAGAAAGACGACCCTCTTTCCGCTAAGTGTAGCAAATATTGAAGAACTTGTTCCGACGCGATGTTTAGGGGGTCCACACCCCGTTCATCCCTGCACCACACGCAGAATCTTTTCCACTTACATGCATATGAAGTATTCGTGGACGCAGCTCGCGCTGTCTGTAAAATTCGTCGGCAACCCGAGGAAATGTTCAGGGCCCTAAACTCAGCGAAGTCAGGAGCCAGGCTGTCTGGCTGAAGGCGCCCGGGTCGTGATGCCAAACTACTCCCTTGTCTTGGGATAGAAGGTTCGGAATCTTCTGGAACCTCACTGGTTCTGTTATCGACAGCTGGAGCAGGTCCGAAAACCATGACTGTCTCGCCCAGCAAGGAGCCACTAGAATCACACGACATTGGTATTTGTGACCCCACTGGAGGGTCCGTCGGATGAGTGGAAACAGAGGGAACGCCTGCGCGAACTTGCACGTCCACGGGACGGAGAATGCCTCCCCAAGGAGGCGGGTTGTGGCCATCTGCTTGCGTAATGTCTGCACTTCTTATTCTCTCGGGTTGCGAAAAGATCTAGGGAAGGATGACCCCACTTCTTGAAGATGTTTGCCAGTTGTTGATTGTTCAAATCCCACTCGTGCAGTTGATTCATCTCCCTGCTGAGAGAGTCTGCTTGTACATTGTTCACCCCTGGAAGATGGTAAGTCATAATGGTTATTTCCTGTACGAGGGCCCAACGCCATATTTCCTGAGCTTCGCTCGAAAGCATCCTGGAACTAGTGCCCCCTTGCTTCCAGAGGTAGAACATTGCTGTCGTATTGTCCGTTAATATTCTTACGACTGATCCCTGTATGTGTGGTAAAAATGATCTCAGAGCCCACTATACCGCTCTCAACTCCAGCACATTGATGTGAAGGGTCGACTCTGCTGGGGATCATGGACCTTGAAGGGATTCCAGATGGGCTCCCCATCCTTTCAGCGATGCATCTGTTACCACAGTCAATTGAAAGTCCGGTTCCTGCAAGAGCATCCCTCTCGTCAGATTGTCTGAGAGATGCCACCACTGAAGCGCTTGTAGAAGCTTGCTGATGATGCTCAACTTGTCGGACCACAAGCCATGACTTTGGGACCATCGGTCTGCCAGAAATTCCTGTATTGGTCGCATGAATAGACAGTTGTTCACTAATGGGATACACAATGCCATGGCCCCTAGTAGTGACATGTATTTCCAGACTGACACACTGGTGCCAGTTTTCCACTCCTCTGCTTTTTGTTTCAGTTTTTGAACTCTCTCCAAGGACGGCTTCACTAGCCCTGATTGAGTTTGGAATTCCGCGCAGAGAAATACCAAGCTCCTTGAGGGAGCTAAAGAGGATTTCTCGAAGTTGATTGCAAAGCCTAACCACTGTAGAAGTTGCATGGTGGCCTCTAGGCTTGCTTGTGCCATTCTCGGCGACAAGCCCCTTACCAGCCAATCGTCCAGGTAAGAGTAAACATGATTACCTTTTCTTCGTAGCCATGCTGCCAAGCATTTTGTGGACGTCCTGGGAGAGTACTTTAGTCCGAAAGGAAGCACTTTGAATTGGTAATGACTCAGACTACAAACATTAGAAACTTTGTGTCGTCGACGCATGGGTATGTGGAAATATGCATCTTCTAGGTCTAACGACGCCAGAAAATCCCCCGACTGTATAGATCGGATGACCTCCTGAAGCGTAAGCATTTTGAACTTCAGGCTTTGCAGAGTCTTGCTGAGAGCTCCAAGGTACAGAATGGGTCGCCACTTGCCGTTGGGTTTTTTGGCCACGAAGTAACGGGAGTAAACTCCAGACCTCTCTCAGCCACCAGAACAAATTCTATAGCCCCTTTCTGCAGCATAAGCACCACTTCTTGTTGTAATATGTGAAGATGGGGTTGCGCCGAATACACAGATGGAATGTGCGATGGTATCTTGAACGGCAAAGAGTGGCCTAGTTTTACCATGTCTAACACCCAACGGTCTGATGTTATCCTTTCCCACTCGTCGACGCGACGGGACACTGCCTCCCAGGACGTCCTGAAGCTAGTCATTGTTGGGACTTTGACTGCTTGCCTTTGGTGGACGACGAATATCCTCCTCTTCTCCTCGAAGCCTGGTAATCTCGGCCTCTGTGTCGCTTGGACAGCTCGCCTATAACCCCTTCGGAGGAGTATGATGGCCTGTTGAAACTCCGGTCCCTGGATGCCACAAATCGGGAATTCCCTGATGCTCTGTGGAAGGGGCAAAAGGACCGAAATGCTCTACCGCTCTGTAGGGCGCCGAGCAACCTTGCTGTGTCCGAATCTTCCTTCATGCCTTTTAGGGCCTCGTCCACCTTCTCCCCGAACAACTGCTCACCCTCACATGGCATATCGAGCACCTTATACTGGACCACCGGTCTAAAGTTTGTACATTTCAGCCAGGCTGGTCTTCTCAAAACCACTATTTGTTTGAAACCGGATTCCACCAAGTACACCGCGATGTTGATAGAGTGGTTTGATGCCTCTTCCCCCTCACGGACCAGCAACATGGCTGTTTTTCTGTGCTCCTCCGGCAGGTGTTCCAGGATGGGGCAAAACAATGCCACATCTCCTGGTTGCATCTTGCCATGATAGTCAGCGAGTTAGCTGCCTTAACAGTCGTCGCTCCTACTGCCAAGACCACCTTACCAAAGGCATCCTGCCTTCTAGCTTCATTGTCCAGAGGTGTTGTACACTTATGCTGTGATCTGGCCTTTCTGGCAGCTGCTGCTGACACTACCGACTCCGGGGAGGGCTGTGCAGTCAGACATTTAGGAGCAGAATCCTGGGCTTTGACCTTTTCCAACCTGCCCTTGATTGCAGGTTCCGAAAATGGATGGCGCATGGTTCGCAAGCCTTCCTGCCAGACGTGGTCCAGAATGGGAACCGAGAAGACGGACTTCCTCCTCTTCCCCATAAGGTTGAATAAGAAGCATTCCTCCTTTTCTTCCTCCGGGGTCAGACCAAATACAATATAGGCTTTGCCCATCATCGCGTGAAAGGAGCCGATGTCACCTGGCAGCGACGGCTCAGCCGGGCTTCTAGGAGCTTCCACTTCTGCCTCCGATTCCCATGTATGATCTCTTGAAGGGGACGATGAAAATCCGAAAAAGAGCCTCTAGCTTGGTCTGACTCTGAATCTTGCAATTCCCCTTCTTCCGGATGCGAGCGTGGAGGTTCCTCGTTAACTGGACGGGAGGCCGGCAACCCGGTTGTTGACCGAGGAGTGGGACCTGGTTCGTCGTCAGCAGGTATCGCCGGTATCTCTGTAGGTGCACCTAAGGGGGGAGGGGGGGGTAACCTTGCGTCCAATTGGCTGAAAAGAGACTGCAGCGTGGTCAAAACCTGCAAGGATAACACCGACTGAGGATTTAGCAAAGACGATGTAACAGGGACATTTTGCATTCGCGAGCCAACACCTTGCAATCCAAGATCAGCTGGACCAACAATCTGTTCACGGTCTTCCTCCATTGACGATATTGAGAAAGCCGATTCCTGCTGCAATAGGGTATCTGGCAAAACTGCATCATACATTGCCGGTTGCCAAGCCCCTCGAGGATCCACCGTCGATGTCAATCTCGGAGCCCCTTCAATAGTCGCTGCCGGGGTCGACGAAGCCACTGCAGGTACTGCCTGCGCCGGTGGTAATGAGCCTGTCGACAACGGAACTCCTGTTGTCCTGGTGGCTGTGACTTTAGGCGATACTGCCTTTTTTGAGCTAGACCTAGGTTTCGTCGAGTCTCTACTCAAAGAAGACCTGTGACTGTCTCCCGAGTAGGAGGTCTTTAAAGGATCTTTCCCTTTTTTAGACGAAGATGAAAAGGAAGATTTCCCTTAATGGCGGTCTTGACCATGTTTTGATGATTCTTTCGCCGGATGTTTCTCTGCGGGACGTTTTTCTGTAGAACGTGGCTTCTTCGCCGGAGGCTCTGCAGATACAGAGCAGCGATGAACTACTGAAGATTTAGGCCTGGATGCCTGACTGTGTCCAGATTCTACCTCTGATGAAGGGTAGGTCCCTTCATTCAGCCACGTCACCAGACACCCATTTCGATCTTTCAGCGTCTTCTGTGAGAATCCTTACAAATCTCACAGCTGTTCGCAGAATGATGCGGGTGGAGACAAAGGCAATCCATGTGCCCATCTCCTTCGTAGACTTTCTTCAGTCCGCACGTGGCACACGGGCGGAACAACGCCTTTCCAGACATTGTGGAAGACGGAAAGAAATCCAACCTTGTAAAGAGTAGAATTCAACCTTGTAAAGAGTAGAAAACACAAGGTGCTCCCGCTACTTTGGAGACAGTAGAAATCTGAAGGGAGCCATGGGGCCGGGGCCATTTATGCCCTACGTCCTATTGGGTCATGCGTAAGCGGCCCAAAACGACGTAGATATTACACAGAAGTGTTGACATTTTTCCTATGGAAAACGTCTTAATAAATATACCGAGGGTTCACAGCCTGACGGGGAATATTCTAAGCATGTGAATCCATGAAAGATCCAATGCTGGCGAAATGCAATACCGCTGGTTTTTTCACTTTAATTATAATCTTAGTCTGTACAATTGTGTATACTTTAAGAACCAAGTCACACAATATGTTCATAAAGCAAGTCTGCATCACTTACTCAGAAGAAGAAAGGAGGGCAGTCCCACAACTAGATGCAGTGGATTGCTGGTCAGACAGATCTCCACAAATGACAACCTGCTGATCTACCATTCCAGATGTGTACCTCCATCATTTACCCAATGCTCCTTTACCCATCATCCTTTGGTGTCCTTCCCTTGCACCACATTATCAGTGCCCACCCCCATTCCTTCCAATTAATTTTCAAACCGTTGTTCCTCTTTTGCTCCATCCTTTAACTGGTGTGCAGTCATAATGTCGACTGCAAAAAAGTCTAAAACAAAAATGTCAAAAAAAAAAAAATGTCGAAAAAAATAGAATGTGTTTTTTTATTTGTATATTTTTTTGGGTTTGGGTAGTAAAAATAAATGGGGGCTGGGGGGAACCCCCCCCATTAGGAAAAGAAAAAAACATTAAAACATTTTTTTTCCAACATTTTTGTATTCGACTTTTTTGAATTCGACATCATCACTATGAACCCCTTTAACTATTAACTCAATCCCCATCCCTTGCACGCAGTCCTTCCTTTGCCCACCTTGCTCAGTCACCAATTCCTTGCCAATCACGCCAGTTAATTGCCCATCCCACCAAGTGCATTCCTTGTCCCTCACCACCTTCTGTTGCCATGGCTTTCAGTTATACTTTAGACCACCTTCATTTGCCAGTCAGCCTCTGCAAGACTCGACAAGAAGCTGTGGTCGGTGTCTTTCTGGTAATGGTGGATATGGAGCCTACACTTGGACAATGCAGAGTGAAAGACAGCGAGGGGATGAGGCTTTTTTTTTGCGCTGCCAAATTGCACTTTCTTGGAAAGTCAGTTGCATATTTCAACTACCGGAAGCAGAGAGAACTAAGGGGAATATGCCTTGGAGCAGGAGCAAGAGCAACGTATTATATTTATATGGGTTTTCAAATAAGTGGGAGATTTGTGACAGTGTACAGTATAGATGGAAGGATGCATCTTTGTTCATGTGGCTTTGTAACTATATTTCGGAATCTGGTGTTGATTTGCATGTGTGTCTTTTGTTGGTGACATAAGAGCAGAGTGTTCTGGACACAAGACAGTGGACAACAATCACACACTTAGGGGTCAAATCAGAGTTGGGTGGTAAAAGTAGCATTTCACAAATAGTTGATTTTACCGTCCACCCAAGTCAGGGTTTGGTCAAATGCAATCTGTGGCATTCCATGGCGGTATTGCACAGGTGCTTCCCTTCAATAGAGTGAACAACGGTTTTACAAAGGGCCATGTTGAGGGGTAAAAAAGATAGACATCTCTGATGGCCTCCTCTGACCACCTTACCCATATAATGTATAAAAGGGCCTGAATTTTACTTTGTGCATAAAGAAAATCAACAGTAGTGATATGAGCCACTACTTTGTTATTTATAATACGCCTATACACAATGTGTTTTGAGGTGCATAATCAATTTCTCCCTTCGCATCGATGCTGAAAATGGCTGTAATAAAAGGTTAAAAATGTTTTACATAACCAACATGATTGGTAGTATTCCTGAAGTAGCACTTTAGGTATATTCCAGAAATACCACCTATCCTGGTGGCAAACTTGGAGTACGACGGATTTTCACTAGTACTACCAGCACAGCTGGTAACTTTATTTAGTGGTATTAAAAATTGGCCAACTCTGAATGACCTTTAGTTTGTAGTCTTCAAATAATGAATACCACAATATTACATCTTTCCATGTGCGTTTTTCAACTGTGTCCTACAGCCATTTATAAACCCACTATATAAGTAACATCCATGTGTGCTATTCAGGAAGCTATTAAACTCTGTCTGAGCACACTGGTGATCGAGAAATTCACCTGAACACAGCGGAAGCATTTCTACAGAATTGAACCAATGAAAAACTCTTAAGATATGGACTTTTACTTCCTTGACAAGTAGGCTTCATGACAGGCTGTTGTGGATTCTAACAGACCAATGGTGCATGGGGAGCACTGGTGCCAACATTCCCATCCAGGGTCACAAAATTATTTAAATGCATGCATTGCCACTGGCGGTATGAACACGCCCCTGCAGCCACAGCTCCTCTCCCCCACACATGTTGAGGCCCATGTGTGGGGGCCACCCAGACACATCTACGACATTGCTGAAATCAAGACGAATGACCCAGTTTACACAGAATCTCAGCAGGTTTCGCAACACTCTATTCCTTTGTAGCAGGCTACATTCCGAAGGGTTTAATCTTTTCCAATTAATTTCTAGCTCTGGCCCATGGCACCAGTCCAGCCAGCCTGGGGGGGCAATTGCCCCTTTTCCACCCATGCCAGTCCGCCCTTTGTGCTTGCTGTTGAGTAAGTAGCCGATTCGCTGCATCCAGAGCATGGACTACCACTCCTGCTGCCCCCCAACTCCTTCAACAGAAGCATGGTCTCGCCCAACACGAAAGTCACTAAAGCAGATTCTACCCAGCGGATGCATAGTCTCAACCCAACTGCTAAATCAAACTGTTGGGACCCATCAACTCACAGTTTCTAGAGCCCACTCTACAGGGAGCCCCATCTCAAAACCAGCTAGATGCAGACTAGCCAGTGGAACTGGAACACAATACTAGACCATCTCGACTGAGGAAAAGCACCAAGAAAACCAGCGTGATGCCGTTAAGCATCCAAGACACGTGATGAAGTTATTTCCAGTGGTACAGACCCATCGGCTGCCTTAAAATGGCCTCGAGACCCCATATTTGCCTTTTGAAGACACTTTGAAGTACTTTAGAAATTTGCTTCTCAAATCGATTTTCTGCACTCCCTCATCCTCACCCCTTTGTTCTTAAAGTCTGGAATCTGTTTCCTTTACTGGGAGGCTCTTTAGTGTTCAATTGTAAAACGTTTTATTAAAGTTCCGATTTTATAAATCCTTGGTTGGAAAGCCATATTGGCACCACCATATTGTTTTTTATATTGCAACTTTATCTGCTCACATCCCTCCTGAAGATCACAGCTTCCTCCTCCGCCCACATTATCAAAAGAAGCCAAGGAGGTATAGCTATAGGGCTCTGCCGGTTTCAACTGTGGTGGTCAAGCACTAGTGTGGGACCAAGCAGGTGCTTTAGCGGTATGCCATTTCGATGAGCGAAAAGACTGGTGCGCCCAATAGTATGGAGAGTTGTTTACAGGACTGGTTCTGACTCTGGAAGACCTGAAATACAAATAGGATTTTTCTTGATTATTATAAAGCTTCTGTTTTTTTATGTATACCAGTTCGAGCAATTTCTTCCACATGGTAACAGCAGACATTTTCAGATCCTCTTTTCAGCTTCTCCGACTGCCACCTAATTGTTCAATTGTATATTGAGAGGCTCCTATTTTCCTAGTTAGAGGGTCGATTTATGATCCATGTTGCATACCATGCTTTGCATTTCCAATATTATCTCAAATATTTGTAGAAGAAAACCTCTCTCAGTGCTTTGAAGTTAAAGACAAAAGCGACTTAACTTGAGACATGATCACTGACGCTTTATTAGAGTCTTTGTCCAGTTTCACTTGCTTTTTCGCTTCCAAACATCTAAAGACTTAGTACCCATCCATATGAATGCAGGCATTGTCTTGTCCTGTAAAGTCAACTATACATGTAGCAATATTAATGGAGCTTAGAAGCCGGTTATATACAGCCTAAGGACAGTACAGACAGTTGCTAGCACGGACCCATTCTATAGATCTATCTGCTAGTAGTGTACAGAAATCAGTCTAAAGCTTCATTTAGCATAAGCACTAGGACTGAATGGGCTGAAGGAGCTTTAAACTATCCAATCATGGTAAACAAGCTACTGTCTACACACTGAAAGAATATGCAGGTAGCTTAAGGTCTCCCCGCTGTATCTGCAAATCTTCAGACCCAGCCTGTCAAAGGACTTCTATTCAAGCCATATGTGGAGGGGAACTCGGGGGCCTACAGCTGGAAGTGGTAGGACCAGTCTTTAGCATTGGTTCGAGGTCCAAGAGATTCTCATATCCGATGTTATCCAAAGAAGTGGCACATCTCCGGCCAAACGCACTCATGGAGGCTGTGGGTTGGGTGCACCTTCAGGCCTCAGCACACCGCACTCAGGGACTCCCCTGCAGACAGGCCCCACAGGAGCTCAGCATAGCTTTGAGACCACACAATACCTGCAGCTTCAAACTGCCACAGCAGGAACCTCTTGTTGCAGCAGTCCCAAAAGCCCCCACCACCTCGAAATAGGCCTCCAGTAGCAATACCCTGCACCAGTAGAGGGTGTGGGTCATTGAATCAAGAGATTTTTCATAATGTTTCCAGTTACAAATTAAATGAGATCGGCATCAGAGAAGTTTGCATTAGCGTGGACCATGAAGCACAGGGAGGGATTCAAAAGTTTACAAAAAACCTGGACCCTGCATGGAGGACTTAAAATGAGTGCAGTTCAACTACACATGTGATGGGAGGGGTTATGACGAGGGGCAGCTAGATGCCAGACAGCAATCCAAAAGCAAAAGATATCATGTGCTGCCTATTCTATGGTTGGGCCAGGCACACACAAAAATAACCATCAGAAATGTTGCATGCATGAAGTGGTGATGGAGTCATGTGAAGGCCCACCATACGGTTACTAGGCATACAGAGACTAAACCATATCGGAACTGAAAATATGTAGACTATCATTCCTTACTAGGCATCCAATGACTGGGTGTGAAGTTACTGGCAACATGGACCTTTTATATTGCAAAGGGTGGTGGAGAGAATACTTTTCTTGTGAGAATGGTTGATAAAGTGATTTTCGACAATTACTTCTACTTCGTTTGTTTAATAAAACAGGCCAAAGAGATGAACTCTTTAGAAATGCGGAAATTGTAACAAAACGATTTAACTCCTTCACTGCCTTAGGATGTAATGTACAGAGTTGCTAAATCAACCTTATAGTTATGTAGAACTCTGGGTGCTGTTCCAACAAGGTTCCACAAAATAAAAATGTGGTTTTCTTTTGAAGATGTAATCTTAGCAATACTGCTGCAAATAGCACAAAACATGTTGTGGTTACAATGTCAAGACACCCCATTATCAAAGAAACCTTCAAACAATATACATAAAATGAAAGCAACATTGCTGAAACCTTAATGGGTGGTTGTATGTGTTCTTTTTTGCACTTAACATGTGGATGTTAGTTACTGTATGGTTTGAAACTTAATTTGAAGATGGCAGAAAGTCTGTTTGTGAGCATCAGTGAATGTTTTATCATTTGATTTATTATCGATATTGGGACTATTCAGTTATGTGTTTTCAGGATGTATGCTTGTTCATGTTATAAAAAAGACATATGCACTGATTGTTTCTCTTACTTTCTTATTTGTGAAGTTGAGTGTGTTTAGTGTTTAATAAGTTTCAAGCTACTAGCCAGCCATTAACAAATAACTTGATACCTCAATTCTATATATACAGACAGCACACAATTTATACTCCCAAGAGTAAAATCTCACTAGCCAAAGGCCAATGGGTATTGCAAATTGTGCACTCTGATAATAGTCTACAAACATTGGGAATGCCAAAATGTGTATAGGTAGTACAGTTAACTCGTTAAAATACATTCTTTAAGAGTAGCATGGTGTCATTTGGAAACAGTAATAGGATTGCATAGTGTTATTAGTGTGTAAGTACTATATTAGAAAATGTAGTCAATCACATGATGCAAAGCCTAGACTTCTGGTACCACCTGTTTCTAGGCACTGTAGTTCTATATATATATAGAATCCCCCCTTTCCTGAGGTGCGCTGCCACCACTACCATGAGCTTGGTGAAGACCCTCGGGGCGGAGGTCAATCCGAACGGCAGGAACCGAAACAGGATTGTCTAGAGGCCTCTGCCGGAAAGGAAGACAGTAGCCGTGGGTTATGATCTCCAGAACCCACACATCTGAAGTAATGGCGCGCCATTCTGCAAGATGCTGCGCCAGCCTTCCCCCAACCGACGAACCATGGGACATGGCCTCATGACTGAGCTGAAGCAGCTGCGGCATTGCCCGAGGGCAAAGAGGCAACAGCCCGTGCGGCCTTGGCACCTCGAGTACCTTGTTTTCCACCGGTGGCCCCTTTGACTGGCAGCTCCTCTCGCTTTACAAAAGTATGAGTAATAAGGAAAGGAACCTCCCCTCCATTGCTGTCCCCTAGGACCAAAAGGCGGAGGTTGGCGAACTGCAGCGCCCAACGACTTTGCTGCAGCTTTGGAGGTCTGCAACCTCTCAAGGCTCTTGTCAGCCTTGCTTCCAAAAAGATGTTCCCCGTCAAAGGGCATGTTGAGGAGCCGGGCCTGCACATCAGGAGCAAACCCTGCCTTCCGCAACCACGCAAACCTGCGTATCACGGTGCTCGCCACCATTAACTGGCTGACGCAATTTGCCATGTCCAAACCCGACTGAACGGCCTCACACATGGCATCCTTGCCATCCTGAACCATGGCAAGGAAACCGTCCCCTTCGGGAATATGTTCAGCCGTTAAGGAAACAGTTCCACACAGTGTGCGTGAAACGTGACAAGGCACAAACTGAGTTGGCCGCCTGAAGCGCCATACCCCCTGAAGGAAACGCTTTCTTCGCCCAGCCGTCAAAACGTTTGTCGTCCCTATCAGGAGGGATGGTAGGATATGACCTACGACGGGGCCGTAGCTGCCTGCACCACCAAACTCTCTGGAGTGGGGTGCTTGGTCAAGTAGCAGGGGTCGCTACTGGCTTGGCGGTATTTTCGCGGCAAAGACTTGCCCACTGCCGGGAGACTCTCCGGAGCAGTCCAAGCCGCTGCCACCCTCCTCTGTAGAGCCATATGGAACGGCATTACCGGGTCAGTTGGTGGACCTTGGTCGAGGATATCCGTAAGGTCATCCTGTAGAAAGTCCCCTGGGGCGGCAGACCATCCCAAGTACTCGGTGACCCTGGACATAAGGCGCCGGTACGAGGAGTCGGCATGAGTGCCAGGCTCAGGCCTACAAAACTCCACCTACGGAGAGGTGTCCAGCCCACTGGCATCGTGCAGGGACTGCCGTAGGTCCTCAATTTGGCTATGGCAGGAGAGAATCCCGTACCGTATCCGGAATCATGCCATCATCAGAGCCCTCATCCACCTCTGAAATAAACTCAAGCTGGCAGTAAGAAGGCACAGAATGTGGAACAAAGCCATGCTTGACCTTTGCCAGAGCTTTTCTAGGTGGTTCCACCGAGCCCCGGGGAAACCCAGTCGAAACCGCCTCGAAAGGCGTCGAGTGAATCGGCGTTGACGCTGAACGCGGTGCCAACAGCATCGATGGCGTCGACACAGTCCTCGAGGCCGGAGCACCGAGCGTGTCCCTCAAAAGCCTGGGCGCCAACGACCTCTTCGGAGGCGGGGCCTCGAAAGAGTCCGTCGACGACCTCGGCGCTACCGGCGTCGACGTCTTCCTCGAAAACAACACAGGTGCACGCGGTCTCGAGCGCATCGAGGACCGGGACCTGGACCTGGAACGGGCATGACGAGAACGATTCCCCTTGTCCCAGCGGGACCTCTCCCGCGAATCGTGCCGACCAATCACGACCGACCCCACTCGGAGGCGCGGAAGGACCAGTGGCCTGCGATTCGAGAATCGCCAACATTTTCTTCCCAAAGGAAGCCCATTCCTCCGGCGTCGCATGCTTGGTGGGGTAAGCGACCCGCCGATGGGCGGAGTCCTCGGTTGAGGACGGGGAAGGCGACCGATGACCCGCTTCCGGGAGTGCCTCGAAGAGGCAGAGGAGTGGCGGAACCGAGACCCACTCGACTTCCGATGACGCGGAGAGTTGCCCATCGAATCGTCCGCCGACAGCCCCGCAGACCTCGACTTCCGTGGGTTGGACACCTTACCTACCGATAAACTTCTCCTTGCGCTCCGGCAAGGCTTTGGACGTGAGCAACTGGCAGTCGACACAGTCATCCGTGTCATGGGCCTCCCCGAGGCACCAGAGGCAGGCAGGCGTCGTGCGAGTTAGTCACCGACATCTTGGACCCACAGTCCCCGCACTTCTTAAAGCCCGGACGCAGGGTGAAAGATGAGGTAGACATCTCCACGAAGAATATACTTCACAATACGAACAGGTTCGAAGAACAGAGAAAGAACAGAAACTCCAAAGAGTCGAGGCGCGCCAAGATCTCCGAAACAAACACGTTCGCAGAAAAAAAAGGAACTGGGGCTACGGGCGTCATGCATCCTACTTATAACATCCAGTGACGTCAGCCGTCGGAGGAGGTCCTCGAGGGCGGCGTATCGACGTCATCGACGCAGACGCCGAAGATTTTCCAAAGCAGCACATCTGTGGTGATTACATGTCATAGACATGGAATACATCGGAGGACCCAATCCCCCTCGAAAACACAGAAGCACTGCAGTTATAAGCCACTATGAGTTTATGGCCTTACACCCAAGACTCTAGCCTCCGGCCACAACCACTGCACCATATCACAGCTATAGATCCACCCGTAGTATCAAACTTCAATTTATACGTAGTGGACTTACACGCCACAATGGGTGCAATATGATGTGGTGGTCATGGCCAGGATGTAGAGTTTTGGGTGCATGGCCTTTTTATAAGCAGTGACGTTATAAAGGCACCATGGTTTTCATATAGTACATTGATTGTGGGCAGAATGAACAAGTTACTCACCAACTGGTAACGTTCTTTCGATTGGATGTTCCTCCAACGTATTCCTCATCTTAGATGTATTCCATCCAGCTTTGCTGCTCTTCGGAAATTTATTCGGCCTCAATTCTGTTTTTCCCCTTTTTATCTTTGATCTTGTACTGTGTAGATTGTGCCGGCAGACAGGTATCAGCCTTGCGAGATTTGAGATGGCAATAACCCGGAAAAATCTACAGAGGGGTAGGCTGGGAGGGTGATGAGGAATACGTTGGAGGAACATCCAATCGAAAGAACGTTACCAGTTGGTAAGTAACTTGTTCGAGTGGATTGTGTCCTCCAATGTATTCCTCATCTTAGATAGACTCCCAAAGCAGTATTTTGTGTAATTTCTCTGGAGATGGGGTTAGATGTTTATTTTTTTCAATGCCCTTAGATTGCGGAATAAAAAACTGCTTTTCCAAAAGTCAGCTCCTTAGACTGGGAAGTATCCAGGCTATAGAATTTTGAAAAGGTGTGTAGTGAAGACCAAGTTGCTGCTACAAATGGACCTTATAGGTACAACTCTATGAAGGGCTGTCGAAGAGGCGATGCCTCTGGTGAAATGAGCCCTTAACCCTTCTAGTGGGTCTTTTTGTGCTAGTCTTTAGCATTCTGAAATGCAAAGCACGATCTAGCGTGAAATTGTCTGTTTTGTCACCGATTGACCCAGTTTCCTTCCTGTGTAACCTATAAACAGCTGGTTGTCCACTCTAAGTCTGGAAAGTCTAGAGATGTAAAAGCTTAAAGCTCTTTTTGAATCCAACCTGTGTAATCTTTCCTCCTCCTTAGAAGGATGGGGTGGAGGATAGAATGCGGGTAAAACAATTTTCTGACTTAAATGAAAATCAGATATTACTTTAAAAATGATGGTTTTACCCTCAACACAACGCTGTCCTTATGGAACACAGTATAGGGTGGCCCAGAAGATCGTGCCTGCAATTCGCTCACTCTTCTTGCTGATGTTACAGCAACTAAGAAGGCAGTTTTCCATGTTAGTAATATTAATGGACACGTGTGCATAGGCTCAAAAGGAGCACACATTAAGAATTTTAGGACTAAATTGAGATCCCAAATCGGTACTTGAAATGGGTGAGGAGGAAACACATTAGTGAGTCCTTTTAAGAATTGTATTATCAAAGGAAATTTGAAGTAGGAGCATTCTTCCGACTAGCACTTGAAAATGGAAAGCGCTGCAAGGTAACCTTTTATTGTTCCAATATTCAGACCTCTATGTGCTAGAGTCAGAAGGAAAGATACTACTTCCGGAATAGAACATAGAAAAGGATCGACATTCTTTTCTCTGCACCAGTTGCAAAACTTTTTCCAATGGCAACAGTATAGAGACTTTGTTGCTGGCCTTCTTGCCGAAAGCAACACCCCCATATCATCATCTGGAAGGTTCCAATCCCTGTATCTCAACCTTTCAGATACCAAGCATGAAGGTTGAGCGTTTTGACCTCTGGATGGAGAACCTGACCCTCCATTTGAGAGCGAAGGTTCTCTCTCTGAGGAAGACGTAGTGGAGGACAGATGGACATGTCTAGAAGGTCCTGGTACCAGGTTCTCCTGGCCCAATCCGGGGCAATTAGGATCATGCAGCTCCCGAAGCGTCTCAGCCTCCTGATGACCTGAGGAAAGACGGGAATGGGAGGGAACGCATACAATAGTGGGAAATTCCACTCCACCACGAACGCGTCCCGTAGGGCTCCTCTCGGGGGGAAAATTCCATTGAGCAATACCCTTCGCATTTTCAGTTGATACCGGTTGCAAATAGGTCTACTTGAGTGGTTCCCCAAAGGGCGAAGATCTCTTGAATGACTTCCTGAGCCAGTTCCCATTCGTGGGACACCGTGCTCTGCCTGCTCAGAGCATCTGCAGTCATATTCTCTTCCCCGGCTAGATGAATTGCCGTTAAAGAGATTCCCTCCTGAATTGCCCAATACCAGAGCTGCATTGCCTCTGTGCACAGATGTAGTGACCCCACACCACTTTTGTTTAGGTAATGCATGGCCACTGTATTATCCATCATTATCAGGACATTCTTTCCCCTGACAAATGGCAGGAAGGCCTTCAGCGCTAGTCTGATTGCCCTCAGCTCTAAAAGGTTGATGTGTAGTTTGGACTCCGATGGAGACCAACGACCGTTGATTGTCAAATGTTGGCATGAGCTCCCCACCCCATGAGTGAGACGTCCGTCACTACTGTGATCTCTGGTTGCCAAAAAGGTTCTCCTTTTAGGATGTTCTCTGTACAGGTCCACCATAGAAGATCTTGTCAGACCTTGTTCGGAATCTGAAGATCCATCATTTGACCCGAGAACTGGGACCACGGAGTCTTTAGAGCCCATTGAAGGGATCTCATCCTCAAGCGTGCCTCTGGCACCAGGAAGATGCAGGATGCCATGAGGCCGAGCAACCTTAAAAAGTCGTAAGCCTGGAGATTTTGGGCATTTTGGAATTTGGAAACCATCTGAAGAATGTCTTGCGCCCTCTACTTGGGAGGCGAGCTCTTTCCCAAGGATGTGTCTAATACAGCTCCTATGTACTGAAGCTGTTGGGAAGGTGTCATTTGCGACTTCTTGAAATTGAGGGAGAAGCCCAGTCTGTGGAGGAAGTGGCAGGTGACTTTCAGATGATCCAGTGCTTGCTCGGCAGAACGCGCCCTGATCAACCAATCATCGTTGGGGTAGACATGAATCCCCTCCTCTCCTGAGGTGCGCTGCCACCACTAGCATTAACTTGGTGAAGACCCTCAGGGCGGAGGTCAATCTGAATGGCAGGACTCGAAACTGATAGTGTGAGTCGCCAACTACGAACCTCAGGTATTTTCTGTGTTTGAGATGAATCGGCACATGAAAATAAGCATCCTGGAGGTCCAATGACACCAACCAGTCCTGAAGTTGAAGGGCCTGAATGATCTGAGAAAGGGTAACCATCTTGAACTTGTCCTTCCTGAGGAACTTGTTCAAGTTTCTTAAGTCCAAGATGGGTCTCAGTCCTCCATCCTTTTTGGGGATAAAAAAATACGGAGAGTACCATCCCTTGTTCCTCTCCGTTGCAGGTATTGGTTCTATAGCACCTTTCTCCAGCAGGGTTAGAACTTCCTGCTATAGGAGCCGGTTTGAAGACTTCAACAGGTGTCTCCCTGGTTGATTGCTTTGAGGTTGCGTTAGAAAAGGAAGGCAGTAGCCTTGGGCTATTATTTCCAGAGCCCAAACATCTGAAGTAATGGCTCGCCATTCTTGCAGATGCTGCGACAGTCTGCCTCCTACAGGTGTTTTGTGGTGCAAGTCCTCAAAGTGGTTTTGTGGCGGATGTTGCAGCCGCTGATGGCAGAGAGGCTGCAGCTGGAGCTGGCTTTGCACGTTTTCCTCGTCCACCGCAACTGGCCTTTTTCTGGCCCCTTTGACTGGCCATTCCTCTCCCCTTTCCATATGAGGTGTAGTAACAATAGGACCGTGCCCTCCACGACTGTCCTTGCGGACGAAAAGGCTGAGGTTGCCTAATAGCAGCTCCTAAAGATTTGTCAGCTGCTTTTGAGGTCTGCAACCTCTCAAGGCTCTCGTCGGCCTTGTTGCCAAAAAGGTGAGACCCATCAAAAGGCATGTTCAGAAGGCGGTTCTGTACGTCGGTGCAAAACCCGACTTCCGTAACCACGCAAATCTGCGCATTACTGTGCTAGTGCCCATGGACCTGTTTACACTATCCGCAGTGTCCAATCCAGATTGAAGGGATTCCTGCATGGCTTCCTTTCCATCTCCAACGATGGCTAGGAACTCTTCCCTTTCTTCCCCTTCTGGTATGTGCTCCGCCGCCACTGCGATGCACTCCCACATAGTGTACGAAAATTTTGCCAAGGCACATGTGGAGTTGGCAGATTTTAAAGCCATACTCCCAGCTGAAAATACCTTCCGTGCCCAGCCATCCACACAGCTCATCGTCCCTGTCTGGAAGGATAGAAGGGTACGCAAGTTTGTTAGAAGCTGTGGCTGCCTGTATGACCAGACTCTCGGGAGTTGGATGTTTTGACAGATAGCCGGGGTCGCTACTGGCCGGGCGGTATTTTGAGGTGAGGGATTTATTTACCCGAGGAATAGAATCCAGAGTTTCCCAATTCTTGGCCACCCTGTTTTGCAAGGCTACATGAAAGGGTAGCACAGAGTCTTCGGTGGGACCATTGTCCAATATATCTGTTAAATCATCTTGGATGAATTGGGCTGGTGGTCTAGCCCATCCTAAGTAATCTACTACCTTCGTCATTAATTGACGGTATGATGGACTGGCATGCTCTCCTGGTTCTGGTCTGCCAAAGTCATTCTCAGGAGATGTGTCAATGCCACTTGCATTGTGTAAAGATTCCATCAAATCCCTCATTCTGCTTTCTTCTGAGATCAAGCATTCTGGGATATTTGGGGTGCCATATTCTAGCCCAAAAGGAAAGTTTTCCTCATCAGATCTCTCCTCAAAAATTGAGGTCAGGGATTTGAAAAACTCCTTCCTGGGGAGAGGCTTGAAAACTTTCTCTGGAAGAGGAGTAGGAAGAGTTGTAGTACTGGGCTCTGAGGAAATTACAGGTTTTGTAACCTTATCCTTCTCTTTTTCTGGCTTTCCTGGCTTGGCTGAAGCCTTTGGCGCCAAGGGTTTCGGCGTCGACAAGGGTGTCAACGACATAGTGGTCGTAGACAGGGTCTGCTTCGAGGGCGTCGAGGCGGTCTTCGAAGATTTTCCCTTCGAAGTGTGATGGATCTCGGACGGCGTCGGTGACCTCGAACGGTCAACTTGAGCGTTTTTCGTTCGGCGTCCTGGAAGGTTCCCTATCCTTCCTTTCTCGATCACCCGGGCTCGAGGGCGCGCGATTGTCGGAGCGATGAAGCTCCCGGCCAACTTCCAACGAAGGCGCGGACCGAGGCTTCGCTTTCTCAAACACCTCCATCATTTTGACCCTGAATGCTTCCCACTCTTCGGAAGACGAATGTTTCGTGGGGCATTTCATCCTTTTCGGAGACTCGTCTAACGACGAGGTGGAGGGAGACCTGTCGCGTTGTTTCTTCGATTTTTTTGACACAGACGACAAGCGATGGGAATAGCTTCGGGACCTAGATTGATTCCTTTCGCGTCGAGGAGATTTCTCCTCACGGGATCTCGACTCGACACTAGAGGCTTTAATATCGGTTTTTAGACCTACCTGTAGCTTTCCTCTTTCTCGCAAGGCCTTCCCGTCATCGCCTGGCACTTCGTACAGGCCTCCATGTCGTGGCCTTCTCCGAGGCACCACAAACACTCTCGGTGCGGGTCTGTGATCAACATTTTTGAGCCACACGACTTGCACTTTTTGAATCCCGATCTCGGGGTCGTGGTCGGCGAGGAGGACATATTTTGTTTGTTATTAAATATTATTCTTCACAGAACTCTAGGCACGCCGAATGTCCGAAGCAACGTATACTGCGGAAAAACGGAACTGAGGCCAACGGGCGCCACGCATGCTACTTATACACCTGATGAAGTCACCCTCAAAGGAGGCCTTCGAGGGACCATCAACTCGACGACATCGAAGCACAGCGCCCTCTGCCGAAAAAATTTCTGAAGAGCAGCAAAGCTGGATGGAATACATCTAAAATGAGGAATACGTTGGAGGACAATCCACTCGAAGTACATTTTTGTCTGCATGGCTGCAGGCCGTAGGCTGTGCGCCATACTTCCAAAACTCTAGGCCCTGTCCACAACCACCACAGCATAGCACAGCAATGCATACACCCTTACTATCGCTTATTGCTCAGATGGTTCTGGGGAGGGTGTACTTATAAGAACCTCCCCAGAACTTATAAGCACTGACATTTAAATATCTATGGCCATACCCCCAAAAGTCTAGGCCCTGCGCACAACCACTGCAGCATATTACATAGCCACGGTAGTGGCTGTGTACTTCTGGTGAAGTTACTGTTTCCATAGGAAGAGTACTTTTTGGGTGCCTTATAACTCTGCTTCCCCATGGACGAATGCTCTAAGAAACATTTATGGGCCACTCTGCATTTCTTTGGAAAGTTTGGGGATGTTTGGTCCAGGGGGGAAAAGTTATAGGGTGTTGTCTAAAACGTCTCTTTTCCCCATAGACTGAATGTGGGGAAAAAAGTGTCCGTTGACATGTTCCCGGATTGGTTGTGGAACAGCGTGAAGTACGTCAGCTTTCTTCGGTGCCCCCGCCATCTTTTATTGCTGTTTTGGTGTACGCGGAGATCGCCAGTAACACATACAAAACAAGACAGCATTGCACTGGTCACACTTATGAAATACTATTTCAGAAGGTGACCTTTAAGGAGGGTGGGATGGGATGTGGCAGCACAAACTGAAAAAGTGGAGTTTTCTTGTCACCAAAGTCATACCGTTAAATGAAAGTTGGTGCTCACTGTACAACTACCAATAAGTGCGCCTGGGTTACAATGTTTTTGGAATAATATTGCCATCAGACTGGCGTATTAAGTTTTGAAAACTAAGCCTGCCATCTGCACTGTATGCTGGAAACAGTGATTCTGGAGGTGTATGGGAGTAGCAGTTCTCAATTGGATTTCAATGTGTTGTTGCAAAGTAAGAATGTATTTACCTTCTGAGTGAAGGTCACATGAGTTGCTTTTTTGGTTGCACGCTCAATAGGCGCACGCATCCGAGTGAATGTATAAGGGGCAATTGTTTTTTGACCTTTAGCGAAAGGGAAACTTTAGAAGCAATTCAAGGAATGAAAGGTTAAAAAAAACATGGCAATCGATAAGGTTATGTTTTAAAAACGTTTGTAAAGCACATGCAATATCAGTCCACGAAGATTCTTCGGTGCAAATACGTTGGTGTCCGACTTGGCGAAAAAGAATGGAGGCAGTACATATTATGTAAGTTTACTTTTCACCGACCCGCGTTTTAATTTTAAATTACCGAAACTCTACTTGTGCAAATATAACGGAAGTATTATCTTTCTGCCCTGTTATATTTTTGTGCAGAGTTTCCACGTTTGCAGGGTATGGCTACACTCACCCTTTTTTAGTGTTAATATTTCTTGTTTGAAACGTTATGTTTGCCCACATAGCTTTGTGTATCACTTTGCACCTTCTTTTGGTCTTGTTTGAAATCACAAGATGTAATTTCTTTTACGTGTCCATTAATTTTGCCTTCAAAACTCATTCATCGTCTTCCTGTGCAGTTGCAATTTTTTTTTTTGTTTTACCTTAGGGCCCATGCAGAATCTTGGCGTTTGTAGCCTGTTACTATATTTACACATGGTCAATAGTAACATTTCACTAAAATGTCATGTTGGACCACTTACATTTGTGTATTACTTTGCACATTGTGTCTTTTTTGGAATTTTTTGCTAGAGGTTGGTTATTGACACGTATTTTCTGTTACGGTTTCCGGCCAGGAACATCTTGCCGTACTGTCTGTGCCATGGTTTCCAGATGCTGAGTGACGGCTTTTTTGGACGCCAAATACAACTGCTAGTGAGCGGTTGCCTGTCCATCACAATTATGTGGGATGACAGCCCAGGCCCGCTTTCCCCCGTATGCTGAACTCGCTATTCGGAGCAACATTACATCATTTATGGTGCTGTAGGCCGAAGGTAATTTCGCCTTCTTGGGAATCACTGTGGAAACAAAGTGGCTGCTTTAACCAAGAACGCATAATTTTTGTATGGGAAAAGACCAACGTGTGCCTCATCTTTACCATTTGCAATGATGCCCTAAGAACCATTGTTATCATTCAATTGAAAATGGGATTACTCTGATGGTCTGACAGTTTGTTAAATAAACCTACTTTACAAACTCTAAAATGTTAATGTTTTCTTTTACAATCCAGTCTATTATTTCAAAATGTAAGTTATTACGTTGTACGTCGCTGTATGTTTATTTACAGGTTCTGCGTCACGTCACATACTTGTGCTTTTTGCGGGCTAACGTGGAAAGGGAAGAGGGGCTATGTATGAAACAACCGCCTTCCCTTTCTATGGTGGCCATCTTGAAAAAGGATTTTGTTTTGTAATCCGACCAGCCAAAGCCGCGCTGGATTATATAACCAGTAATACTATTTTTTAGTAGCACACATTACTGCTTTGCTAATCTAGACTATTACTGGCAAAGATTATTGCGTCTATGTATTTTACTGAGAAATATGAAGTACATGGAGGGTATGCAATTTTTTTTTTGTTTACATTTATTTACACTGTGAAAGGTTGCTCTTAACGGAATATTTACTTTGTTTACGGGTGTCTTTATTTTTTGGTACGACAGAGAAGGCAATTTGCAAATGGTAATGAGCAAAAAGGCAACAAACGGTAATATGGGCCGGTAGATGTACGGGCAAACATTTTGTGCGTTTGTTATTTGGAAGGTAGTGGCACTGTTTCTAATGCTTCTTCATTACAGCAGTGCTGCTGTTTCTTGGGGAGGAGGGATGGCTTTAGCTGATGTCATTTTCAGATAAGTAGAACTTGTCTGAAAATAGACATAAGTAGAGCTAAAAATATAAAATGTGTAGTGCATTGGTAATCGCTGCCTACCAATAGTGTTGGCGCTGTGTAAGGGAAATGTTGAAGGTGGACGTTCGTACATCAATATAAAATCTATGTCCACGAGGCATAGATCTTATTGTTAAGTGTGTACTGATTCTGGGACACAATATGCTGGTGTACAGCACGGTGACATGTGGCATTCTTCACAAGGTGTATACGGTTTAGCAAGAGAACCTTGTTAAAGGGACGTTCTGGTTACATTGCCCCACTGAAAATCTGTGACATTCAGTAAAAAAACTTATTAAAATGACAGTTAAATTGACCTACTAAAAACCCGTAAAATTCACTGAAAAAAACTTTACAAACGACACATTATGGTTCAAAGTAAAACCGAAAAACCCCCTGAAATTCACCAGTTATGGTAGGCTAAGCAACCATACCTGCCCGCCCCACTGTGCACTACTAACACCCAGGACATGAAAGATGGCATCACAAATGTCATTGATGACATTCCTGATATCACACGTGTAGCCCCTTTGTTTTTGTTCACCGAGATATATATACACATTTTTTCAGCAAGAAAAAATGTTTTTAAAAGGGATGTTATGGTTCAAGGTAAAACCGAAAATCCCTGGACATTCGCTAGTTATGGTAAGCTAAGCAACCATAACTAGCGCCACCTATGTGCATTGCTAAGACTAACTCCCAGGACAAAGATGACAGCACATCCATTGTGTACATGACTGAAAAGGTCACAAGACATCAGTCGCCTCGGCAATAATACCTAGCCGTCATGATGTTGACCTCAAACTTAAACCATGCTACCAAATGAGTACACTTCGGTCCACCCACTAACCAACAACTAATTCAACAACGGCTCAATGATATGCGCCTAGAAGATTTTGATCTGCAGTTCTCAGATTCATTTAAATCCTTAGGCTTCACCATTGACTGCAGCCTGTCATTCCAAACACATTTCCAAGAAGGCCCAAATGGACCAGCTCCTCCACCCTTACCAAAATCAAACCCTTGTTGACTGTAGTGCATACACTTCTGTTCGCGCACATTGATGGGGTAAATGCCCTCATTTTATGGCTTCCAGTGGCTCACTTGGGTCCCCAAAAAGAAGTCCACTACGCTGCAGCACGTCTTATTACCAGTGCACAGAAATTCGACCCAATCACCACATCCTGTGTGAACTACATTGGCTTCCTCTCCAAGCCAGGATACTGTTCAAGGCTGCATGCATCTACAATGCACTCACAAGTAGCAGACCAGTGTACCGGGCGGCTAAGCTCAACATATCTGGTGGCATATACTTGAGAAGCAAACCGACCACCCAGCTCGAATCACACCTCTTCTGCAAAGAGGACCTGCAAACAATCCTGTCACACATACACTGCCTGCTCCTCAATCCTGGTATTTCCTCAGAATGTCTTACAATGCTCCAGTTTCGCAAGTATTCCAAACTGCCTATATTAACCTGAATCTATGCAATAGTCCTGGGTGCTTCTTTATCAGAAGACTTAACTGCATTTTTCCCATATTACTCATGTCACCATCAACTAATCTATTAGCAGTGATACTCATTGGAGCAACTGTGCCAGGAGTCGGTCAAAATCTTCAAATGCTGGTTATGCAGCACTTGTTCTCCATTTGTTTTAATGAGCTATCCAACTGCATGAAGAAATGTAGGCTAAATAATTGCATTCAAATTAGGGCTATTGACATTAACATTTGAAATAAAACAAAACTACTTTTTAAGAGTGTAAACAGTCAATTTCTCTGCACTACCAGGTGTCTAGGTTACAACATTCCAACTATGGGGCCGGGCCAAGATGGCAGTGTTACAGAAACACTTCATATGAGCTCCTTACATACATACATACCTGAACCTGGCAGACTGCCAGAGATTCCGTTCTGGAGGTCATGTCCGGGGCAACGGAGGATTCCTGGAAAGGTTGCTGCAAGTTGTCTCTAGCTTAACCCAAAGCCAAAGAGACGGAAACAATGTCATTTTTTTATAAAAGGTAATACAGCAGTATAACTGCAGGCTTTTCAGTTTCTAGATAGCAGACAGTGTTTTTACAATAGGCAGTTCCTTGTGGGAATGGGAGTCCTTGTCTCAGAGGTGGATCTCTCCCAGCGAGTTACCACTTTCCCAGACTCCTAGGGACGATCTTGCTTAGCGGGCTCACCTCCCTAGCCTCAAATCGGTTGGCTCCCCGCTTGGAAGAAGGGACAAATACTACTGATTCATCACAGAAGCTAAAAACAAGATCTTCCTTGATCTAACAGAGAAAAGAATTAGACCAGCAATGGCTCCAGAGGTTCACAGTGATAAAGCATATGGGAAAGGAAATGGAGGCAGTCATCAATGGTAATGAAATAATGGAATCTACACTTCAATACCTTGAAAATGCAGTGAGAGCTAAAGCAACTTGGGTGGTTGGCCTTCCCTGGGATGGGGGTGATGGACACTATTAGCTGTGTCTCCTATTGGCTCACGGATTTGCTCAACCTGGAGGTTGAAGACGACCCTGTTTTTGATGGCAAATGCTACAGAATTACGACGCATGCCTCCAATAGGATCGTAGAGTCAACAGTTGGTCCAATGCTCAGTTAATTTATCAAACTTCAGGATTCTCTCCAGACAAGGAGAGCGTCCTGAAGGAGGTAGATGCAAAGTAACATTTGAAATACAGGGTTCTACTCTTCAGATCTGGCACCTGCGACTGAGCGAGAAAAGGAAACAGTGTACTTAAAAAAAAAAATTCTTTCTTGCTCAATGGGTGAAAGCAGAGTTGCTCGGACCCACCAAGTATAGGGTACAATGGAAAGATGAGAATATTTGTTTTGGGATGCAAAGAGCTGAATAGCTAGTGAAGTCGATCACAGAGAAAGCCACAATGAACATAAAGAAGGGAGGATGTGACATATGTTTATGCATCTGTTTTGTAATATATAAAGTTCAGGCATTTAATCCAGTTATTTATTTGGCTGGTTTAAGCTGTTATTTGAGTGAGATTATGTGAAAATATATATATTATGGTGGAATGGCAACAAAGTGATGAGCCGTTACTGCCTGGTCCTTCCAGGGGTGTCTCTCACAGGGTGGTTTTTCATAAGAGTAGGCACCAAAGTAGGATCTGACTGAATTTGTTGGTGGTTCATAGAAAGAGGGTGGTGGCCTATGAAAGGTATACATTTACCTCTGTTCTCTCTGATGGATGTTCCTCCCACAAATTGCTCTTCTATATTAATCCTATCCCCAGCAATGCTTTTCTTGGGAACTTCTGCTGCCCTGGGGCGTACGAGATTGAAGGCAGCACGACTCCATCAGATGCCTCTATGCGCACAACATGACGTCTGGGCCATTATATATTGAGGTGACAAGTTCCACCCTTTTTCCCCCTAGCACTCAGGTTCTGTGGTACCTTGGTGTCAATAGTGTACTAGCTTTCCACCAAGAGGGGCAGGTAGTGAGGGCGAGGAGGCATCTGTGGGAGGAATATCCATCAGAAAGAACATTACTGAGAGGTAATTAATTTGTTCTAATGGATTCTTTCCTTTCACCGATTCCTCATCTACGATTAGACTCCCAAATCCGTACATAAATCTGGAGAAGGGAGGAAGCTGTGACATCACTTAAACCAGAGAAATCTGGAAGACCGCCCTACCAAAACAGGCATCCTGTCACCCAAGCGAATCCAAGCAGTAATGCTTAGCAAACGTGTGCAACCAAGCCCACGTTGCTGCCCATCACACGGGACCAAGGGAGCACTGATAAATGCCCGCTCCATGGTAGCCCACGCAACCGACATTGCCGACCTACTCTACAATGAAGACCTGGACTTCTTAGCTGTTACTGAATCCTGGCTACACCCAACAGCAGGCCCTGCAATTATGCTCGCCATTCCAGATGAGTATACCCTACTAAGACTTGATCGTACCACCTCTCGAGGCGGAGGTCTCGCCATTATAGCTAAAACTAAATTCCCCCCGACTATTCAGACATCTCCCGATGCAGGATCTTGCAAATCCTTAACTGCTAAATTAACCATATCCAACACACAATCCATCTCCATCAACCTCATTTACCGAACACCCGGCCGGCCCCCTAGGGTCATTTGAGGAAGACCTCACAAATATCCTATCCAATAATCTCAAGAACTCCTCACAAAGCATTTTATTAGGAGACTTTAACCTGGGTTTTAGCGACCCCACATACACCAACGCCATAACTATTAATAATACCTTAGAGGAATTGGGCTTCTCCCAGAAGATCATGGAGCCTACTCATACCAAAGGTAGAACTCTGGACTGGCTAGCTGTGCACAATTGCCCAGTCCTGATCTCCTCTATACTTCCACAGCCTTGGACAGATCATTACTTGATCTCGTTTACACTAGAGGCGACACCAGTGCAAATTGATAGTATAGCTCCATCTGTCCAGACGAGAAATAAAAAGAACATTACCCCCGAAACTCGGATCCCATTGATCGCACAGACCTTGAACGCCATCCCGGACCATACGGATCCCGCTAATATGGTAGACATTTACAACAAAGTCATGCTCTCATCTCTTGATGTCATAGCCCCACTGCAACTGAAAAAAAAGCAAACCTAGAAAATACATCAACTCTTGGTTTTCGCCCCATCTCAAAGCCCTCAGACAGGAAAAACAACGCTATGAAAAAAATCTGGAGAGCACATCCCTCGGAAAAAAACAAGAATAACCTAAGTAGACTAGCTTCCCAATACAAAAAAGACATTATCCGGGCCAAACAAACGTCCTATAGCAGCCGAATCCTACATGCCAAATCTAACACCAAAGAGCTCTTTACTATAATAAAAGAGGTTGAATCTCCAGTCCAAGCGCCCGACTCGTGCCTCAAGAACAAAAACTGGTGCACGGATATACAAAATGCCTTAGCCAACAAAATGTCCTCCCTTAAGACAAAGATAAACACCAAAAAGATTCCCTTCTCTCTTCTACTAAGCCTAGTAGTCTCACCCCTAAAAAGACTCACCCTACTCAGATGCATCCCCAGGCTCATCATCCCCAATTTAACTTCCATAGAATATCTACCAAAGAGGTAGAAAAGGTCATTCTCTCTCTCAAGCCATGGGGACCTTTGCCCTGCACAACTGATCAAGGATGCGGCTCGTGATCTAGCACCATTTATTACCAAACTCATAAATGCGTCATTCACATCAGGCACCGTACCTAATAATCTGAAACAATCATGGGTCCTCCCCTTGCTCAAAAAACCGAATCTAGACCCTTCTACTCCCACCAATTACCGCCCTATCACCACAGTACCGTTCCTTCTTAAAATCATCGACAAAGTAGCATACCAACAAATCCAACACCACCTCGAGCACTTCCAGCTCTTAGGAGTCAGACAATCGGGCTTCAGGCCTCAACATTGTACCGAAACTGCCCTCAGACCTTAAGGCACAGATAGATGAACTGAGAGATCAGGGCAGGACCGCACTCTTGCTACTTCTTGATCTCTCAGCTGCCTTCGATTTGGTCGACCACGAGATCTTATGTCATCACATTCAAAAAGCAGCCCATTTCTCTCAGGAGGCCACTGACTGGATCCAATCCTTTCTAAATAACCGCACAGTGAGAGTCTTCTCACTACTAGCCGCAGCAGACCCAACGCCCATCACCTGTGGCGTGCCCCAGGGTTCATCCGTTTCCCCGACACTGTAAAACATATTCACGAAGCCCCTTTTTGGTGATCTAGATGGTCTGGGTATCACCTACACCAATTATGCCGATGATGCCCAGATCCTCATCCCGCTGACGGGGGATTATGATAAGGAATGGCCTTCGTCGATGGTGTACCTCATCATTCAGGCATGGATAGCCTCACACGGTCTATGCCTGAATGATGACAAAACGGAACTCCTCATTCTGGGATCTCCACATAACCTTAGCAAATTGGACCAAAATTACGCCTCCTTTGTAATTGACAATAATAAGATCACAGTAGCCAAAGAGGTCAAAACCCTCGGCTTCTACTTAGACTCCACTCTCACCTTCAAAAAACAAGTTAATGCCATGGCCTCCGCCACAGCTTATACTTGCAAACTCATCAGAGGAGCCAAACCTTCTCTCTCTCCTTCCAACTGCATCACACTAGCCAGGGCGTTGATCCTGTCCAAGCTGGACTATTGCAACGCACTATGTAGGCTGCAACAAATATATCACTAACAAAATACAGATCCTTCAAAATAATGCCCTAGGAGCGGCCCTTAGCATCCCGAAGAAAGCCCACATCTCAGACTCCAGAAGATCCGTCAATTGGCTATCCACTAAAGACAAAATATTCCTCAAATCGGTGTCCCTGACTCACAAATGCCTCCACCAAACAGCCCCTCAATACCTTATCACTAGATTCACCAGACCTACTTCCTCTCGCCCCTCCAGGGTGGCCAACTCTAATCTCCTTCTGGTGCCTAGGTTTAAACGTACCATGCCGGGAGGGAACAGCTTTCTGGTAAAAGCAGCACAATTCTGGAACTCCCTCCCTCCTACTTGTAGGGCGGACCTTCCCTACCGCCAATTTAGATCTAAAACCATCCACTGGCTCAAGGCTCACGACACATAACGACTGCCTGCTCTCTTGCTTCCCTGATGCTGCCCTACACCACACCACTATGCTTGCAAATATGCACACTTAGGCTGTCATCTATTTGACCTAGATATCTGTCATGAGACAACCTGCTCCTTGTATATAATATTGCCTATATTGTTTATCACTGTAAGTTATGCCTCCTCGGCGTGCATCGTTTCCATCTTATGGTCTAGCACTGTAACCACAGCCGGACCACGTACCTTCATATGTAACCAAGCTTTGCAATCCTCTTGTTGCCTCTGCGCCTTGCTACCCCTCGTTTAGGTGCGCAATATAAATAAATAAATACAAATCAAATGTTCAGGACCGGAAGTCCTCTCTGTAGGGCAGATTTGGCAGCCGCTCCTCTGGTAGGATGAACTCCGAGACACTCGGGCACACCCTTCCCAGCCACAAGGCTGGCCAGCCACAAGGCATAACTTGGTTTTCAAAAACTGATAAGCGGAAATTGCTAATGAAATTAGCAAAAAAAAAAATTGATTATCAATTTTGTACTAATATCAGAAGTTAGTTGTACCCCCGAAACATAACATTAGCAAGAATACAGCATTAGTGCAATCTGTAAAATGTAAAGGTTCGCTGCATGAAGATAAAAAAATAGATACAATTAAAAAACAAGCTCTGATAAAATATTTCAGTTCAAGGCTCTGTACGGCTGGGTCACACATCAGTCAGTGGTGCATAGTGCAGTGTCTTTCAAATTGTGAACAAGTCATCCATAAAGACTCAAGTGTGCGTGCGCTATTTTTATTTATCATCAAGTTCCATTTAGCTAGTGTTTGGCAAAAACAGTCACAAGCAACTGCTTGGTTTAAAATTGGGAAAAACACATCCGCTCTCATCCAGAGACTTCACCTCAGCACTGGCACTCTTACAGCTATTCAGAATGCTGGAGGTGGTGGACTCATGGAGAGTACTCCACCCCTCAGAGAGCGATTATTTTTTCTACTCCTACGTCCATAGGACATTTTCCAGAATAGACCTCTTGGTTTCCCCTCAGATTCTCTCATTTGCCAATGATGTAACCATAGGCCCAAGGATCCTGTCTGACCACGGCCTAGTGACACTGGAAAACCGAGTACATGAATCATCCCATTCAGTGCCACGTAGATGGACGCTCTACGATCCAATCCTTAACGAGATGCCACTCAGACTCAATTGCAACGACATTTAACAACTTCTTTAAAGAAAACCCCCTGAGGAAACCACCCCCGCCAACACCTGGGAGGCCATGAAAGCTGTCATACGCGGGGAACTCATAGCTCAGGGAGTAGCCTTTCACAAGAGAAGGCGACAGATCAGCCAGGCCCTCGAGGATGACCTCTGGAAGGCAGAGAAGATCCATAAAGATAAAGGATGGTCCCAAGAACTCAACGAGCCATTCGCACGACACAGAAAAGGATCGAAGCCCATTACGCCGAACATACAGCACATCAACTGGCGAAAGCCACGCAGTTCTACTACGCCAAAAACAAAGCGAATAAACTATTGGTAGCCAAACTCGCTAAAGCCAAACGAAACACGATCAATGTACTGCGGGATTCGCAAGGCAGAATGCATTACGCTGAGCAGGACAAACTACGCCTAGCTGCTGATCATCTGGCACAGTTAATGACTGCCCCGCAACGAGACCTGGAAGAACAATCTGAATACCTACGAAAAGCAGCACTTCCCCCAACTGCCAGACTCAACCCGAGACAGCTTGGCAACCCCAATCTCTGTTAAGGAGGTAGATGAGGCCATAAAATCCCTCAAATCCCGGGCCCCCGACCCTGATGGCGACTCAACTAGATTTTATAAAGTCTTCAAGCCCCAGCTACTCACGCCATTGGCACAACTATTTAACTCCTTCAGGGACACTGGCGTTATAACCCCCTCCATGCAATAATCAATCACAGTCCTCCTACCTAAGCCCGGAGGGGGCCCGAGAAATCCAGCCTCATACAGACCTATCACCCTACTTAACATTGACGCCAACATTTATTCCAAGATCCTGGCGACACGCTTATCCCACATCCTACCAGACATAATCCAACCCGACCAGATCCGCTTTTTGAAGAACCCGTCTACAGCCGACAACATTCGCAGAGCCTTGAACTTGGTGGAGCTTGCCTCCCGAGGCCCACAGGGATTGCTACTCATGGCACTGGACGCGACCAAAGCGTTTGACAGGGGGATTGGACCTTCATGAGGCTCACCTTGGGGGCATTTGGATTTGGGCCGGAATTTCGCACCATGGTCCTGGCCAACTATAAATCGCCCAAAACCTTAATCAGACTCAATGGCAACCTCTCTGCCCCTATCACGCTGTCCTGTGGAACCAGACAGGGATGTCCGCTGTCCCCACTCCTATTCGCTCTGATCATGGAGCCATTTGCCCAACGGATCAGGCGGAACACTTTGATCAAGGGCTTCCAAGCTGGCTCCACACACCATAAACTAGCTCTCTATGCGACGACTTCCTGCTAACCATCACAGAGCCCCGCTCCTCCCCGACACATGCCTTAGCAGAAATAAGCAGCTATGGAAAGGTCATGGGATTCACCATCAACTTCAATAAGTCTGCGGCCCTGGGGATAGGGATACCCTCGAGAGAGCGATAAGAGTTGATCCCAATGTGCCCTATTCAATGGAAGACGAAGGCTATTACATATTTAGGGGTCCAGATCACAGCCAACACAATGGACATTTATCACGCAAACTTCCCCCCACTCTTCATGGAACTGGAAACTGACCTGAAACGCTGGGCGACCCAAGAAATCTCCTTAATGGGCAGGATCACTGCGTGTAAAATGAACCTGCTCCTGATATTTCTATACGCATGCGCTGCCCTTCCGGTGGCGATCCCAACTTCAGCACTCCGAAACCTCCAGATAAAGATGCTCCAATTTATTTGGAAAAGAAAAAAAAGCCAAGATTCCTAAAGACACAATGCTGGGAAACACAAAACTTGGCGGTTTAGGGGTCCCAGACTTACAGAAATACCTAATGGCAGCCCAATTGGCATGCATCCAAGCGTGGCAAACAATTACGAATCGTCCCAGATGGGTAGACCTGGAACAATCGCACTTAGCCCTCCCCCTACGCTTTCTCCCCCACATTCCGCCATCGACAAGGCGGCAATGGCAAGGACTACTCTCAGCTACTAAACACCATCTCTGTCTGGGACAGAACCCTAAAGCTAAAGAGGCTCCCAAGAGGACTCAGTCCCTCATCCCCGGTATTCCTGAACCCAGCCTTTTCACCCGGCACAGCCACCCAAAACTTCAAAAACTGGATAGCAGGGGGACTGGAGACTGTGGGGCAGCTCTTCGAAGAAGGACAACCCAATTCCTATGAACGATGCAAGGAAATATTTCAACTGCAGGAAAGAGACAGATTTACATACTTCCAACTACGCCGCTGGTGCTCTCACCCACAGACACGGCAAGCAGCAACTTGCCCTCCCACAGCTATAGAACTAACTCTCAAGGAACTACCAATTTGGGGCAGGATATCCATGCTATACAAGCACCTCCAGAAGGACTTTGTTATCTCGAAATCCCGATCCATGGCACAATGGGAAGCAGACCTGGGCCACCCAATAGAGGACCAATCCTGGGTGGACATTTGGACCCGCGCACATTCATCATTCGCCTGCATCACGAATAGAGAATGCGCATTCAAAAATTCTAGTGCGTTGGTACTATATCCCTCTAAGACTCCACCATATGAATCATTCGCTTGACCCGGCCTGATAGGATCCTTCTTCCATATATGGTGGACTTGTCCGAAAGTCCAAAGCTTCTGGAGTCAGTGCTTAGCAATCATTGCTGAAATCACGCAAACAAGGCTCCCCTTGGACCGCGAACCTGGTCTGCTGGGCGTCCTGGTCCCCACCCAAGAACAGGCCCCAAAGCCAAACTGCTGTCCCAATGCCTACTGGCAGGGAGAATTGTGGTGGCCCGCACATGGAAGTCCGCAGAGGGCCCACTCCTGCACCTCTGTTGGGTGAAACTGTGGGGTGTGCTAATCGTAGGAAAGGTGACGGCAGCTAGAGCGGGGCTCCTTCACCGCTTCCGGAACATTTGCAACCCTGTTCTTGAATTTGACCGTGACTTCCCAGCCCCGACTTACAAGCCCCAGCTGGCCAGGTGGGTCCTGGAGAACAGGGATGTTTCACAGGAAAAGGAATAAAGAGGGAGACCCTCGAGACAGTCGACAAAATCAAGGAGGATTGGGAGAGTGACATTCTATTATGATGCATGACAGGTATTGAAAAAAGTTCGTATTGTTATTACCCTCCCTTGTTAAAAAATAAACAAAAACAAAAAATTGGGAAAAACAATGTAGGACTAGGAAATGCCTTCTGACGTGCTTGGTGTGCACAGCAAGCCGTCTGTACCCGTCCGTGCTATGGGCGTGGAGGGCTGCCAGCTCTCATACTCAAGGAAAAACCTGTTATTGGCGCCCACAGGTACTGTGTTTCGAGCAGGTTGGTCATATGAACCTGTCAGTTCCTTAGGCTCATCTGCACCACATTTGCAGACGGCCGATTCTAAGAGTGAGGTATACTCCCTATTATTACTTAATAGAAGATCACTTCTGGCCCACACTGCGGAAGTCAATTTCCTGTTGTCTGACAGCCGGCCAGCAATGTTATTAGCTCCTGCTCTCACTCAGGCCATTTCTGATGGTTACAAAATCATCCATCTGGATCGCCCTGGCCCACAACGTGGCAGAGGGTTAGCGGTTATCTAATGCTGAACTTGCTCCGAGTCAGCTGTGTTGTTCCCGCCTCCTTCCTTGCACCCAGGTCTTGTTGAGGTGTGTGATGTCAACAACTTTTTCCTGTCACTTCCTTTTTTTACCTCCCACCCCGCAGGTCGTATGCTGGCCTATTGGACTCATTTGTTTATCTTGTAGCTGATCGCCATATTAAATATAAACATCCGATTGTGTTGGGCGACTTCATTCTTAAATTTAACTCCCCTAGAGTCCCTGCTGTTGATGCTTTTTTCTCTAATCTTATGGATACCCATAACCTAGGGGATACGCTTCACATTGTGCTGGCCAACAAAACTGTCTTTTCATTGTGCTGGCCAACAAAACTGTCTTTTCAATCGGCTTAGCCGATCCTGTGGACAGATCACTATTTAGTGACCTGCTCACTCATGCCAATCCAACAGCAGCCCAAGACGCTGCCAGCTAGGGTCTGGCGACGACCCTGGCACTCTGCTAACCTTCAAGCCCAGGTATCCTTGATTACAACTAAATGTGCAGCTGCTCCAGCACCATCATTGTCACTTTTGGCTTCCTCTCTTGTAGCAGCAGCCAATGAAGTGGCTCCAACACTGCTTATACAAACAAACTCGCAGACTTCCATCTGAGCCACGGTTCTCAGAAGAGTTGAAGCTGGCTAGACTACAGTTTAGACAAGCTGAACGCAAATGGCGAACTATGATCCGCAGTTTAAGACCCTATTTACAGCCAGCTCTATGGCCTACTCGGCTGCAATCATTGCAGCAAAAAAATCCTACTTTGCTTTGACAATTGAAACATCAGTAGGTCAAACAAAAACTGTATTTGCAGTGGTAAAGTCCTTATATTTGTCAAACTGCTCTCCTACAGTCAAGCCGACTCAGGAGTTGTGTGATTGTCAGTTTTTTATTAAGAAATTCAATTATTCATGCTAATATGTCTGAACACTACACTGGTTGCTAGTGTACTGGCTCCTGGTAACCTTCCCCTGGACACAGCTGTTTACACCCCTGGCTGGTCCTCTTTTCCCCTTTTTACTGAAGAATCAGGTCTTAAAGCTCTTCTCCAGATTAAGTCAAGTGTTCCTTCCGACGACGTGCCACTAAGTCCTGAAAGAGATCACATTTGATATTGTAGGGCTGATTACGGAGGCTGTTAACAACTCCTGTCAAACAGGGCCGATTCCTCCCAAGCTAAAAGTTGCTACAGTAATTCAACTCTTAAAAATACCCTTGCTGGATCCTTCCATACCTGCCAACTTCCGGCCTATTTCTCCTCTTCCTGCTTTTATGAAACTTCTGGAAGCACTGGTCTCTTGTCTTCTTTCCTGGAGGTGTCGGATTGTCTCGACCCTGCCCAGTCAGGCTTTCGGCCAGGAAGGGGCACCAAGAGCGTTCTTATTTCTGTACAGGATGACTTGGCCAGGTTGGTTGATGCTGGGGGTGTCGGAGCCCTGATACTGTGAGATCTTTCAGCGGCTTTCGACACGGTCGACCATCCCACCGGCTATCCCGCCTGGCTCAAGTCCTTGCCTGGTTTTCCTCTTTTCTTAAGGATAGATCTCAAGCTCTCCCCTTTTCTTTCAGAATCTTCCCGTCTCACTTGTGGTGTCCCTCAGGGATCTGCTCTGTCACCCATTCTCTTTAACATATACATCTGGGCCTTGGTCTGCCTCATCCGCTCCTTCAGCGTCTGGTGCTATCTGTACGCTGACGCCACCCAGATCCTGATCGGACTGAGGGGTCTTTGTGCCTTCATAGGTGCCCGACGGCCATGGGGGAGTAAATGGTCCTCAATTGGCTAAAGTTGAATGGTGACAAAACAAGAGGTACTGGTGGTGGGCTCTCCCACTGACCCCTCACTTTGGATTTCAACTTTCTGGCCCTCTTCCTTGGACCCTCTTCTTGTGCCTGCCGTGAAAGTAAATAATCTGGGAGTTATCATGACAGCCACTCTTTCAATGTAAGCCCAGACATCATCGGACAGTCCGGGTTTTTTTTCATTTGAAAATCCTCCGACAAATCCTTCATCTTATACCACCTTCCCTGCGGCCGCTGGTGGTTGCTGCTATGGTAGCTAGCTGATTGGATTACTGCAACTCCTTGTATCTTGCACAGCCTAAGGGGCTGATCCATCAGCTTCAGCGCCTTCAGAATTTTGCAGTTCAGGTAGCGAGTGGATCACCATGCAGTGCTCAGATTTCTCCAGTCTTCTGCCGTCTCCTATTGGCCACCAGTGTCCCAACGTATTGAATTCAAGTCACTCTGTAAAGTGCGCTTCATGTCAGGGAGCTGAATAGTTGCATGGTAAATTCTCTCACTACCTCCCCAAGCGCTCTCTAAGATCTGAGTCAGCTGGCCTGCTCTGCGTACCATCATTTTCGCCGCTCCCGTTTCGGTGGATGTGCCTTTTCTGTTGCAGCAGCTCAGCTGTGGAACAAGCTGCCTGTCAAAATGAAAAAAGATCCACAAACACTTCGCCTTTAGGAAGATCTTTAAAACATTTTCTAATCATGATGCAGGGTGGTTGATGGTCGTCAGGGTCTCTCTTCTCTGCAGCGCCATGATACCTTCGGGTGACCATGTGCTTTATAAGAAGCCGTAACATTTTGGGAGAGCTAGGCCTCAAGTCTTCATCGCCACCACCAGGACATCTAGGTTTCATGCAACAATACATTGACAGCCTTTTTGGATTTTAACTCTGCAGAAGGGCCTTGCTTCTTAATATGAATGAGAATTACAACAGTCTTCTGACAGATGCCCTCCAGTCCATTTTAACTTTGTTCATGCAGGAAAAACTGTTTTACAACGCATTTGACACAGGGAAAACCCTCAAGATGTTTATGATCTTCACAAGCTGAGGATATAAGGTGCCATAGAGGCTTGCCAGTTCTACCCAGATCTCGGCAGTTCACAAAGGCTGTTATGAGCAAATATTTAAAACTCTTGCCACTGAGATAGAATTGTTCCAGGACTTATTACTGAAGAACTACAGTCAACAATGATATCAGAAATGTGTTCTGCCAATCTAACAATTTAATTATTTCCATGTTTTGCCAAATCTTAACTCTGATGGCCATAATCTTGTGTTGAACACTTTTGCAGTTACAGAAACTGTCCTCCGTAAAAGACAATCCATCTTCACAAGATTTTTCAGTGTTTGTGATTTTGTACAGCGTTGCTTGAAATTTTTAAGAACGTGTGCACTCACATGTGTTAAATGGACACCCACGATAGGAAGCAGACTTGCAGGTTCCAGACAATTTATTGGCCTCAAGATCAACCTCACTTCCTATCTCAGCAGTCTCTCCCCTTGAAGTGTACAGCCTCATTTTCAAAGTATAAATAGAGATGAGCTCTGGCATTTCGAATCACTTCCTTCTGAAGTGCAAGAGAAAATCTAGCAAGATGTTGCAGCACCTGCATACCATCTGACAGTGTTAAAAGCTGCAATACCGCCTGGGCTTTTGCCTGGCAATGGCTTGGATCAGCTGCCATACTTTCTAAATGTGTACAAACATGAAAAGATTTATTCAGGGCCCGAGTAGCAAGTGACTTATGTTGCACCCAACGGGCTCCATGAGCTTTCCTTGGTTTCTGAACAGAGTTTCATGGCTAAGCCCAGAGCATGCAATGCACGCATTTTGGGGCTTTGTTGATACAAATAAAAAAAAACAGCATTTGCATGTTGGACACATCACTAAAGTAAGTCTTAGAAAATGCATCCTTCACTGCCAATTCAAAACGGTGAGAAAGAAAAACAATGGACAGACACCAGCAGCGCAGCAAGACCTTGTTTCACACCCAAATTAACAGCTGCTCCCATCTGCTCCAAAAACCCACTTTTTTTCTCAATGCTAGCCCCGCTTCCTTAACCACTAAGGCCTAAGAAGAATCTTCACTAACTTACAAATTGGAATGTGGTGATAAAGGTTCACATCACTATCGTTTTCCAAATTTCTGGAGGTTTTTACTCTTCGGCATGGCTCTATTTCCAGGTGCTTGCGAAGTGTCTTTCAGCTGGGAACTACTGATCCCAGAAATCAATGAGGCTCTGAAATTCCTCATAGAAGGCATACCTGCTTGAAACTCTGCACATACTGTATATCTTGCATACAGTCTTCCTCATCATAAAGGTCTAGCCAGGATGTGGCCGATTTCACAGTATGTGGTTTCAAGGTGGCCTTGACCAACAGAAAAAAATTAAACAAGGTCCATGTATCAGTTGACTGCATCACAGTGTCAACTGCTCAGGATAAAGACAGCAGTTGCAAGGAGTTTGTGACAAATTGGAGGCAACAACATGGGTATACAAAAGATGGAATATAAACCAGACTGCCCCTCCCTTAGGACGCTCAGGGGGGGGGGGGGGGGGGAAATCGAGTTATTGTAACCATAGGAAGGCTTATAGGTGGAAAAGGGTTTTCTGGAACTCTGCGCTGTCTTCAGGACAACATGAAGGGTGTTAAATGTAAAAGTTTAGGATCTAACATTGAAAAAGGAGAGGGGTGGTGTTAAAAAGTGTGATCATGCCTCAACTAATTAAGAGGTGACAATGAGAAAGGGTAGGTAAAACCTCACCTTATGGTAATTCATGGCATCTTGGGAAAGCCACTTTCTGAGCACCCAGGCTAGCAGTAACAACAACCTGTTGCAGAAGGCCTTTTAAATATTCTTTCCTTCTTGTGAATCAGGAGAAGGAAAGAATATTTGAAAGACGTTCTGCCAGCATGCCATGTTATTACTGTCGGGCTGGGTACTAGCAAGTGGCTGTAATTAATATTTTTCACCCGAACAGGCAGGAGAAATAGTTCTTCCTAGCAGCGGCCACTTGCCAACATCCAGCCCCACACACAAAAGGCTTGCAGAAGGTCTCCCTCACCCAACCCTCTCCTAAACACCCCAGCATGACTCCTTACTTCGGTTTGAAGCCGGGTGCTTGTGCTGTTCAGTCTCTCTTCTCCACGCAACATGAGGTCGCCACACCCAGGATCGGCTCATAAATTGATAACATTTATTTAGCCTAGCCTGGGAGCTTCTGCCTGACTGCACACTGTCAGTGCATCGAGTTATGTGCCTTTAAGCTCTGCGCCATAAATCACATTGCAGTTGGTGCGACATGATTACTAAATTAAAGAGCAAACCGGTGGTGTTATATTGCAAATTGTGATGCAATACCACTCGCAGCCAGATCGTAGCATTCTGAAATACAGAGAATGAGCCACCTCAACAGAATCTTTATGGTCACAGCCCTACAAACAAGCACCACTGTAACCAATAAAACGTTGGTCATCTTTCGAGCCACTCTTATCCGAGAGATGTTTTAGCTTCGGGCCTGCAGCGGGTCCAGCCAATGGCATAGTTCCTCTTACTTTGAAGGAGAAGGTGGAGGGAAAAGAAAAAAAAATATGAGACCGCCTTCAGCCAAAAGAAGGGCCTCACACTAAGTCTCCTGTTTGGAGAAACCCAAATGGGGAGCTTTAACGCAATGCCTAGAGCTCACTCATCCGTCTCAAGTGATTGCAACCAGGAAAATCACACTACAGGTGAGAAATCCAATAGAACAGAAATGAAAGGGCTCAAACTGAGTTCCCATCAGTAAACTGCAAATCGAATTTAAATTCCACACTGGAACAAACTGGCATGGAGGAAACTGGTCAAACCCTGCAAGAAATTAATAATAGTGCAGATTGTGAAGAACAAGTCCTGTTCTGGGGGCCTCTTTAAAATGGAAATAGTGAAATTCAGACCAAAGGAATCAGAAAATCCAACACGGGGATAAAGGATCCAGATGCCTCTCCCGTCACCAAGCCGAAAATGTACACCATCGGGAGGCATAGACTGGCGGCCCTCCGAGCTGAAAGGAGTACATCAAGGATTGTGTCCCACAAATGCCACTCCCTGCATCTCAGCCTCTCAGTAGCCAAGCATGAAGGTTCAGGCTGCTAAGGTTCAGATGGAGCACCCGCCCCTCCGACTGGGAGAGCAAGTCCACGCTCCTCAGAAGGCACAAGGGAAGATGGCCATATCCAATAACTCCAGATTCCACATTGTCCAGGCCAAGTCAGGAACAATCAAAATCAGTGCGATTCCTAAAAGGCGCAATTCTCCTTAGAAGCAGCGGAATGACCGGGATCTGCAGGAATGCATGAAGGAGGTTGAACATCCACTCGACCGTTGGCGAATCCCCCAGAGCTCCCTGACGAGGTAATTCCCTGAACAACTTGCACTGCCTGTTGACACTGGAAGCCAAGGGGTCCAATAATATAAAGTGAATATAGCTGTTGAGGGATGCCAGTATGTTCACAACCCTGAGTAACATAGCTCAGGCAGTAGTGTGCCTGGAGCAAGGAACTGAATTCAGCCTGCAGGCCTGTATTGCTGGCAATGCATTGGTGGGACAGGGCCTCCATGTCCTTGTCCTGTACTCCTTTTATCATGTGTGTTCTGGGTTATTTTCTGCACAAGAGTCCATGTGGGACTTCTGGCAGTGCAGCTCTTCCTCTTTTTGGTTTGGTTAACAGTCCCTTGGGATACCCTTATGGCACCCATCAGTGGGCGTACAACCCTGTACCCCTAGTGTATGTTTTTGGGAACTGTGTGTGGCCCACAGAGCAGGGTATGGGCAGGTGGCAGCTCAATGCTGAATTTGACAGGTGCTCAGAGTATGCTCCATTTTGGGATACCCAGGCCCTGCCATTGAAATTAGTTGATTCCTGATAGGAGACAAGATGGACCCTGTGGTCTCTTGCTTTCTATTGCCAGTTACTTGATTTCCCAAAGTCCTGGGAAGCCCCGACTCGGTCACTTCCCCCGAGTTGCTCTTGGTGGAAGTTCTATATATGGTATTGTGGGGGAAGTCCAGGGCACACTGGCTTGCGCCTTCCCAATGACTATGTTGTGGGTACGCCGGTGGGGTGGGACCTGGGCGAATGGAGTGTGACGAATACACATTTCATGTTATGGCATCTAGTTTTTTGGTGTGTGAGCCAATGGCTGAGACAGCCCTGCCCGAAACTGGTATGAATGCAGTGTGTAGTGCCGACTGGCTGGGTGCTTCTCCGAAACCCACATTCAGTGTTGCGAGTGTCTGGATGGAGAAGAATGGCCGGAATGCACTGAGAGTCTAATTGCCTGCCTGAATGCCCTTCTAAATTCTTGACTGCCCAAGTGTGACCCAGCAGAGTGAATAAGAGACCAAACAGTATATCTGGGCAACCTCTCAGTGATGGAAATTGTTCAGAAGCTGAAGTTGAAACCGCTTATCCTTGAAGCCTGCTAGAAGAAGAAGAATTGCTGCTGCTTTTCTTCACCAATATGAAAGCTGCTGTGTCTGTCAAGGACTGATCGAAGAGAGGACCTGGCAAGGAGACCTCTTCCTGAGCTACGAGGGACCATTGTGCACCAGCTAAACTTCCCCAAGGCTCCCTGGAAGTCAGTCATCGAAAGGCTGCAGACCCGAGAAGGGGAGCAAGGAATCTTCTAAAGCGAAGCGCCCGGACATTGAAGTCCATTTCCGTCAGAGCCACAACGCTCCATTGCCTAAGACATTTGAATCAAGGACTCCTTGCTCATCACCGTCGACCGCTTTGACCCGCCTGAGAAAGTCAAGGTTGCCGACAAACCAAGGAGAATCCGCTGGTGGGTTTCCCACTACCCGAAGTCCTCAAAGATGCTGATGAAGATCCGAAAGCCAGCCGTGGTAGAGTCCCGATTGCAGAAGCCAAACAATGATGGCCAGACGTCCTTACTGGGCCTACATTTCTTCATGGTGTTCCATTTGCAGCAACAAACTGTCGTCGAGGTGCACCACACGCCTCATCTTTGCAGGACGTTTACGACAGATTGTTGACGAGCACAGCAAAGGCCGAAGCTGCTACCGTGACCGTGTTCACCTTTTCCTCATGAAATCCCGACGATACGTGGCACCTGCCTTAAAGGGGGTCCAGTCAAGAAGGATCCGTCGACGACTCGTCATCAAACTGGTACATTGGTGTAGTAGAACATTTGCAGAATGTAATAAGACTCTGCTAAACAATATATGGACTGGGCTTGTCAATATACTTTATTTACAGGTTTACCGGGTGGGGGAGATCCTCACAGAGAGCTGTCTTGGTAACGGGTCAAAGTATTCTGCCAATTGTTTAACCACTTGTTTCCCTCCTATGTCTGGTGTTGGCTCACATTGCCATTAGACTTGTAGGTCATTAAAACTGTCCGCAGTTGGTACATTTTAAAGGAGTCAAGAGTGAATTGTGGTGCCACAGATATTGTACATATTTATCATTATAGTATTGCCTGAGCACAAAGTGTGTTATTGTATGTGTATATTACTTTAACCTTATTTATAAGAACGGTGTTATCACCAACATAGTGTGTGGACATTCCTTTGTGGGGGCTTGGGGACTACGCTGTACTAAACAGCCTGCATCACCTCCTGAGAGCTCAAGCCTGGATTGCTCGACCTTTGATACTGCATAAAGAATCTTGGCTAGGGTGCTCTGTGCTTCGACTCTGCCATATAGAGGGCAAGAGTACAGAAACCCCCCTCTTCCCCCGCCCTCCAGTCTTTGCAAGGCCAAGGTTATAAAGCAAGTAATATGGCTCAGTGGGAAGTGTGACTGTGGCAGAGATGTGCTAGTAATATTGAAACATAGGTTACTCATGTTGCCAAAATAAGTTCCTTTGAATTGAGAGAGAGGGGTTACTGAAGAACATGGCTATATATTTTTTAATAAAATGTACTGGTCTGTCAGACGAAATAGTCTTCCCAACATTAGACAGTTATCAAAGAGGGGTGTCTGTGTGCGTGTGTAATAAGGACGAGGAGATACAAGTTTACAATTTAGAACTACTGCACCGAATGAATGTACAAGTGAAACAAATCAAATAAACACGTCAATTAAAGATCTGGAAAAACAGCACTGTCCCTTCCCTACAGGATAAGTCAAGAACCATGGAGGACTCAACATTCCCTTTATATTTTTGTCTGGTTTCTTTTACCATGTCCCAAAACACTGCAAACATACACCACCCGAAAAAAATACTATTAATGAAAAGACATGTTTAAAATGCCTCATCCCCACTCAGTACCACAGGTAGAAAGCACGGCTTTAGCATCTCAAAGGTTTGTATTCAGTAGCACTGCAGCAGTCGGAAGGGTGCTAATAAATGTAATCACTCCTTATGTGTTTCAGTGCCTACTGGAGCCAGAAGGCTTAAGATGGGCAGTCCCAAAATGAACAGTTGATAGCACAAGTAGATACATCCCAGTATCCCCTCACAGATATAGCATACATGCATACTATACTTTTGGACTCTTCTCAGTTACTCAGGCACTGCCCAACAAGTGGCACCTATGAATGCACATAAATACAAACGGTGCTGTTATTGAACAGTTTATTTTCTGATAATGTATTCCTTTCATGGTTTACACAAACATCTTCAGCTGACAAAAATGAAATGCAATAAAGAAGGGATATACATATTTTAAAGTGTTTTTAATTTATAAAGTGTTTTGTCTACATAACCGCCGTGTGCAAAGTGGGTAATTTTCACCTTAATACTCTGAAGAAGGTTATTTCGCTTCTACCAGCTTCTCTACATCCACCGGTTGTGGCTGCCATGGTGCTCAGCCGGTTGGATTATTGTAATTCGTTACATCTTGCACAGCCTAAAGGTCTAATCCAACGGCTCCAACGCTTACAAAATCTTTCTGCCCGAGTTGCTACCGGGTCACCTTGTGGCGCACATATTTCCCCTGTGCAGGGTGCTTTAGACTGGCTCCCTGTCCAGAGAATTTAGTTGAAGGCACTTTGCATCGTGCGCTCCATGGACTGGGGGCAGAATACCTTCAGTCCAAATTTGTTCGCTAATATCCTGCCCGCTCGCTATGCTTAGCATTGTTGGGTCTGTTGGTGGTTCCCTCCTATCGGCGTGAACAAATTGGTCGGGCTTTCTCGGTGGCCGCTGCTCGAATGTGGAATAATTTGCCACTCTCGATTAAGGCCTTATCCAATCATCTGGCCTTTAGAAGGTCCTTAAAGACTGCTATTCTAACCTCCGGTGGTCTTTAACTGGTTGTCCTCTTTTCTCTCTCCCTCAGCATCAAGATACCTCTGGTGACGTGCGCTCTAAAAGTTCAAATAACATATGTTAAAAAGGCAACTATTCAGCCCTGTATTCGGCTCAAGCCAAATACTTGTCCTTCGCTATTCGGCAGAATACTTAAATTTATTTGGTACAACACTAGATGTAATAAAGCAGAAAACAGGGAGCGCAAGAAACATGCATGCACCTTCGACTCCAGGAGGGGAGGAAGGATGGATGCATGTGAATCTAAGCAAATACAAGCACCAGAAATAGGATTACAGTGAGTAATGTATGCATTCTGAGGCTTGTGGATCTTCTTAGATCACATGCTAAGTAGTACCTGTAGAAGGAGGTGGGTTGCGAGAATGTACAGCAGCAAATAGATGTTTTAGCACTGCTTGTCCCACCTGTGAATCTGCTTTAGAATACGTTTCAATGCAGTAATGCCATGTAAAGGTGTGACTGGAACTCCAAATAGCTGCATTCCAAATAGCGTCTAGAGGGACATTTGCAATAAATGTGAAAGTAGCTCCTGTACCTCTGGTAGAGCGAGCTCTGTGTGAAAGGTAGGGTCTTTTTTTGATAGTGAATAGCACAGTTGTATGCACCTGACTATCCATCTAGAGATGGCGTTTATTTACTTTTTTTTTTTAAAATGTCATCACCTATCTTACCAGGTGCTATGGTAACGAAGAGCTGGGCGGTTTTACCCTAGAGGTTTTGTTTTGCTTATGTAGTACAAGACTGCCCTCCTTATATCTAGAATATGGTGGCTTCTTTCAACAGAGTTAAATGCTGTTTGGAAAAAAAGTAGGTAGTTCAATGGACTGGTTGACATGGAACTTGTATATGAATTTTGGTGAGAACCTAGGATATGTTTTAAGGACCAACTTGTCCTTGTGTATTACAGTGAAGGGGTCTTTCACATATCAAGCATGTAGCTCACCGACTCATCTTATCGAGATGATGGCTACTAGAAAGACAGTTTTGTAGGTGAAATGTTTTAGGCTGGCCTTGTGCACAGGTTCAAAGGGCGGAGAGATGAGCTTTGAGTTTACAACATTAGGATCCTAACCTGGTGGAGGGTTAGAAATCTGAAGGTGTAGTCGCTTTACTCCCTGCATAAAAGCTTTGATAAAAGGAACTTTCCACCAAGACACCTTGTTTTGTGAAGTGGTGTAGGCGGACATTGCCGCTAGGTGTACCTTGATGGAGTTTAATACTAGGCCAGAGTCTAGGAGATAGAGCATGTAGTGTAGAATGCTGGCTGGTGAACACTCAATTGGATTTAAGGATTGTGCTCTGCACCATACCACAAACCATTTCCATTTGTGGAAGTAATAGTGTCTGGTGTTGGGTTTGCGTGCCTCCTTGAAGATATACATACACCTTTGAGGAAGGTGTAAGTGCCCAAACGCTATGACTTCAGGAGCCCGGCTGCCAAGTTCATAGACTGTGGATGGAGTGTTGTCCCCTCATGTTGGGACAGCATGATTGAGGGGCCCAGAAGTATGATGCTTTGCATCGCCTGTTTGAGCAGGTGAGGAAGAAATGGTTGTCTTGCCCAAATTGGAACGGTTACGATTAGAGTGACTTGTTCCTGGTGCATCTTGTGCACTATCCTGCATTATCCTGCTCAGGAATGATGTTGGTGGAAAAGCTTAAAGGAATAGTGCGCTCAAAAATATTACCTTAAAAGATGGGCAAGAATCCAAAACATACATTAAACATATTTTTAATGAAAGTTCCTATGTAAACTTTTGTAAACGAGGCTCAAAGCGTTTACATGGGAGCATCCATTTTGCCATTTCAGGCAGCCTCCTCAGCCCTGCCCTGGCGGCACCAAACAAGCAGCAAAAGCCCACTACTGGGAGCTTTTGCTTACTGCAGCCAGAGCAGAGCTCAACATGAGCTGAGGAGGCTGCCTTCACTTTCATTTTACGTTTTCAGTGCTCCCCCTAAGCCCAGGGAAGCACAGAAAACATAAAATGAAAGCAAAAAGCAAAAGGCGCAGCAATTACAAATACAACGTTGTTGTATTTATGATTGCCGTGGTTGGAAAACCACAGAAATCATAAATACAAGAATGTTGTATTTCTGACTGCAGCAGCTTTCACGTGGTGTCTCCTGGGCTCCCCCAACCCGGGGGAGCCCAGGAGACTCCAAGCGAAAGGCAGTGCCGTCAGAAAAAAAAAAACGTTCTTGTATTTGTAAATTTACAAATACAACAACCTTGCATTTCTCACTGCGGCGGCTTTCACTGGAGTCTCCTGGGCTCCCTCAGGGGTGGGGGAGCCGAGGAGACAAAGTGAAAGCCGTTGCAGGCAGAAATACAACGCGGTTGTATTTAAAAACGCTATGGTTTTCTTTAAGTTCTCAGGCTCCTCCACCTCGGAAGAAAACTGCAGAGTTTTTAAATACAACAACGTTGTATTTATGTTTGCAGTAGCTTCAGCTTGGAGCCTAGGGGCCTCCAAGCTGAAGCCACCGCAAACGAATACAATGTTTTAAAAGCTGTGGTTTTCTTTCTAAGTTTTCCTGGCTCCTCCAGCCCGGAAAACATAGAAAGAAAACCACAGCTTTTATATTTGCAGTGCTTATTTAAAAAAAGAAATAAGCACTTATCTAGATGCAGCTTTCCTGCCTGCATTCTCTGCTCTCCGGCACCAATGAAGCAAAAGCCACCCACGGATGCCTCCTAGTGCTTCAAATTTTTGAGTTTGAGCTTCATTTGCTCAAAACTGTACGAAGGGACTTTGTTTAAAAAAATGTTTATAATTGATTATGGGCCATCTTTTTAGCCAATAGCATTTGTGAGCATACTATTCCTTTAAGCAAATTTCCCCGACCAGCTCATCCACAGGGCGCTCCCCCTTGGATCTTTGTTGGGGAACCTGGATGTGAAGTCTGGGCATAGTGCGTTTTGGCTCGTCACGAACAAGGCTAAAGGAGAATAACCCCACAGAGAGAAGATTTTGTCTAGAATATATCTGTTGACTTGCCACTCATGCTCCTCTGATAGAGCATTTCTGCTCAGAGTGTCTGCTAGAGGATAGAGTTCCCTGGAATGTGTTGAGAGACTAGGAAGATATTCCTAGTGAGTGCCCACTTCCAGATTATCTGGGATAGACTGGACAGACATGGAGAGTATGCCTACCTGCTTAATTAGGTAGAACATGGCAGTGGTGCAGTCTGTGAGGACTTGCACTGTTTGACCAACTAGATGCTGCTGAAAAGCTTGCAGAGCCTTGAGAATTGCCAGGAGTTCTAGAAGGTGTACGTGGTTCTGGGGTGTGATGTGTCTCCAATGGCAGGGAGCTGTGTGGTGAAGGTAGTGTGCTCCCCATCCGGAGAGTGAGACTACTGTAGTTAGTATCGCTTGAACTGGTGGATTGTGAAAGGGTTTGCCTATTAGCAAATTGTCTTTGGACCACCAGCGAAGAGCCTGTACTAGGATTAGGAAAACAACCACTAGATCGCCCCACTGACCGCTTGCCCGAGACCATTGTTTTCGCCAACTCCTCCTGCATTGGGCGCATGCACGAATGTGGAACTAGGTAAATGCATGAGGCCATCATCCCAAGCAGGCGCATTGCCTTGCATACGGTTATCTGGCGACCGGCTAAATGAGGTATTTGCAACAGCATGTTTTGTACTCTCGCGTTTGAGGGGGAAGACTGACTTCTCTTTTGTTTTTATGATTACTCTGACTTGGTAAGAGGTTTGATTTCTTTTTCATTGATCTAGAATCCCAATTGGAACAGAAGGTTGATGGTTCTTTGGGTGTTGTATTTGCAAATTTAAGGATACTCCCCTGTTATTAGCCAGACGTCTCTATAAACAGGGACACTGGGATTGACTCTCTGCTTGGGTGCGCTGCTTCCAAAGCTAGTACCTTTGTGAATACTCTTGAAGCTGAGGCTATGCTGCAGGGAAGAACTTTGAACTGGTAGTGTTCTGCCGCTATTTGGAAGCACAGATATTTTCTGTGCGCTGGGAACATTGAAATATGAAAGTATGCATCTTTTATATCTAATGTTGCCATGTAATCCCCTGTTCTAAGAGAGGAATTACCTCCTGTAGCGGTGTCATGCTAAATTTCTGTGGCTTGACATACGTGTTCGCTGGGCGCAGGTCTAGTACTGGGCGCATTGTTATGTTTTTTTTTGGCACAAGGAACTACGTTGAATAGATACCCTTTAACTGGTTTGCCAGGACGATTTCTATGCCATCCTTTTCCAGCAGGGTTTTCACCTCTTCCAGTAGAATGCGCCTCTCTGGTGTCATTTTTCTGTGCCTTGGCAGGTGGTTGCATGGTTTCTGTAGAAGCTCTATACAATATATGCCCGACACAGTGGATAACACCCACTTGTCTAAAGTGATCCACCTCCCATGCATGGTTAAATTGTGAGATGCAACCACCTACTGCAGTAGCATGGGAGGGGACCTGGAGCAGGGCATCATTGCTTTGGTGGGTTGGAGACTCTGGAGGAGGCAGCTCTCGCTCTGCTCCAGGACCTTTTGTAGTCTCTTTGAAAATTGGATGATGGTCCCTGAGAGGTGTCCCACTATGGTGACTGGCTAGCCTGCCCGTAATTGGAGGAACGTTGTGGGCCCTGCCCTCGGAAGAATGGCCTTGTATTAAAGTCCACCTTTGGACAAATGGTTTGTGGGAAAGTTATCCAAGAATTTGAGTGTCCTATTCCTCTTTGGCACTCATAAGAGCATCCTTAACTGCCTTATCAAACATGGCATTTGGCTCAATGGGTATGTTCAATGGCGTGGCCTGCGTTTCCAACTTAAACCCTGACTGCCTCAGCCGGGCATGCAGTTTAGTGTGCCTTCGGCTATAAAACAGTCTGCATTGTCAGCAGCATCCAAGTCGTTCTTTAAGATGCAGTTGGCCATTTGCTTGCCCTCCGATACAGTCTTTAGGAGTTGTGACTTTAGAGGTTCTGGAGCAGCTTCAATTTGTTGTTCCAGCTCGTCCCACTTGTGGCAACCATAGCTAGTCAGAAGGGTGGTTTGTTGGGTATTCTAGTCTGGTAGGCAACCGAGGATGACACTTTGCTGCCAAAAGTATACATCTTGCACCGTGAAGCAGGTGAGTGCGGCTGTGTCAGAGGCCCTCCTGGGCCTTTGTTGAACACATTTTGTGGCGTTCGCTTTTTTGTGGCCCGCCCAACTCCCCCCAATAAACCAGGTCACTGGTCTTAACAGACCTTCCCAGGGCAGCCCTCTGCCTGTGCAGCCCCTGCAGCTAAGGGCATCTAGGCAAAGGGCGGCTCATTGAGAAGTGGCTCCTTATCGTGTCTGCAGGTGTCAGCAGGGGAAACCAGTGGCCAGCAGTCAACCAGCAGCGACTAAGTAAGGTAGCAGTGGCCCGGGTTAGGAATAGAGCCTTCACTCTACCCTCAAAACCTGGCCACATAGCTGACTCTCAGACTTCGGTCTGTTTTACCCAGTATTTAAATTGCATTTTCTAGTAGTGCCGTTCTGTGGTTTTGCCGCCTAGCAAAGCTTTCATCTAGTGAACTTTTCTACCATTATCTAAGCTCCTGTTGTCTTGGCCAATTGTCTACATTGTCTCGTCTGCTTGCGCCACTACCTGTGTCCTTCCCTAGTGTTCTCTCCACCCTCTCCCAAACCCTCCCCCTCTTTTCTCCTCTCCCTACCTACTTTATTGTGCTCTCCGTCTCTCCTATCTTTTCTAACTGCTTCTCTAACGAAAACCCTGCTCTGCTCACTAAATCTGGTAGGAAGAAGTGCAAAAAAGGACATCCTGGTCTCCAACCCAGGCCTCCCCATCGCCGACACCTATACCAGTACTTCCTCCAGGTAAACCCTCACCGACATCTTTGTCGTTCCCTCGCCAGACCTAGGGACTCTACATATGTCTCTGTGCTCTCCCCCTTCTCTTCTCCCATTAATGGAGGCCCCCGGTAGGAGGCCCTCCTGGCCTCCTTCCACTACTAAGGTCATCATTAATGTTTACTTGAATGGTACCGTCTTGGTCCAAGGCCCTCCAACCAACCTTCTCATTGATAGACGCTTCCTGCGCCTCATCAATTTCCTTTCTTCTGCTGTCCCCTCCCTCCACGGCTTTCTCGCCTCCCCCAGCTGTCTCCTCCTTGGCTACCTTGCACTCTCCTCCTTCCTCTCTTCTGCCCCCCTCTGTTTCTTCTACACCTCTGCAGGGATTACCTCTGATTTGTACCCTTCCCCGGAAGTCTTTCAAGGACAGCAACCTTCTCCACATCTCCAATCTAAACTCTTGATCAGCTGAACACTGCTATGACATCTGTCGCCTTGTGGAGGAACTTGACCTCAATGTCGTATGTCTTACTGAGACATGGTTCACGGCCAGCTGTCACAAGCTGACACTCTCCTCCCTGATGGCTACAAGATCCTCTCAGCGCCCAGATTCAACCGTTCTGGAGGGGGTGTAGCCCTGATCTTCCCCGAGTGGATTCCTGCCTCTCATTTCAACGCAGGCCTACTCATCTTTTGAAAGCCCGGTCTGAAGGCTCTCTCTCCTTGCCATTCCCTTACTGTGGCTAACATTTATCGGCCACCTGGTCAGATCTCCTTCCTCTCCGAGTGGGCGGACCTCTCCTCTTCCCTCCTGTCTCCACCACTCAACTACTCCTTCTTGGAGACGAACATCTACCTGGATGCTTCCTGTCCTTCCTCTGGACTCGTGACCTCTGCAACTCTCACTCTCCATTCTTCCCCCCCTGGCCAGACTCACTCTGGATGTTGTGATCTCTTCAGACCTTCCCCTTTCAATCCCTCTCACCACACCCCTCTAGTGGAGTGATCACGTTCTCCTTTCCTCCCAGCTCACCCTCTCTACCCCTCAGGCCAACCCAACTCCAGCACTGCCACCTACCTTCTCCGATATCCGACCCACGAAGCGTGTGTCAGTTGAAGCTTTCGCCGCAACTTTCTCACCCCCCATGCCCCTTGGCTGATTCACACCCTGACACAGCCCTTTCCATGCTGCTATATCCGACACTCTCAATGTTCCTGCCCCCGTCATGAGGATCCGTTTGAAGCCCAAAGCCAAGTGCAACTCTTGGTAAACTCGGACCTCGTCACCCTTAAACGCAAGTGCAGGGTGGCTGAGAGGAAATGGCGTGCTTCTAGTACACCCTCTGACAAACTGGCCTGCCGCCTGTTCCATAGGCAATACCAGCTCTCAGTCCGCAGCAAGAAGCCCACATCCAAGCCTGCGTCTCTGCAGCATCTAACAACTCGGCTGAACTCTAAAATCTGCAAGGAACTGGCCAATCCTGCCGCAGTCTCTACCTCTCCTGTCCCTTCCCAGGCCCTCTGCACGGCACTGGCTTCTCATCTCTGAAAATTCAGGACATCCTGCCCTCACACTCCTCCTCCTCTCGCCTCCCTCCCTCTACTCCCTGCTCTTCCTCTGGCCCTTCTGCAGCCACCTCTCCTCCCTCCTTCTCTGCCTTTCCCCCTGTTCTCCACAGACAAGGTTTCTAGACAAATCCGATCTAGGAACGTCTCGTCAAAACAGGTTCACCCCTGTTCCTCCAAAACCATCAAGGACCACATCGACTCCCTGGCTCCCGCCCTGGCCAACTTCTGCAACCACTCCTTCGCCACTGGAGTCTTCCCATCCCCCCTGAAACACTGCCTTGTGCACCCTCTTCTTAAGAACCCTCTGCGGACCCCTCCTGCCCAGCTAACTATCGCCCAATCTCCATCACGCCCTTCCTGGGCAAACTCCTAGAAAAACTGGCCATCTCCCAGCTTAATCTCCACACTGAATCTGTTGGTTGTCTTCATGACCATCAGTCTGGCTTCAGAGCTGCCAGAAGCACGGAAAATGCTCTCCCGAACATCCGTGAAGACTTGCTCTCCAACCTCGATTCTAACACCCTGTGTCCTCATCTTACTTGAGCTCTCTTCTGCCTTTGACACGGTCAACCATATCCTGACTGGGCATCACTGATCAGGCCCTGGCTTGTCTGACTTTTCCTCTCCGATCGACCCTCCCAGGTCCAACTTGGGTCCTTCCTCTCCATCTCTACCTGTGGTGTTCCCCAGGGGTCTAACCTCTCTACCCGGCTTTTCGACCAATATCTGGCACTTCTTGCCCACCGAATGGCCGTTCTCTGCCCCAACTTTCAGTGGTATGCAGATGATACTCTGCTCATTTTCAGGCTCCCTTCCACCACCTCTCTACTCTCATCTCCGACTGTCTGCTATCCAGGGGTGGTGTGCCGCCAATGATCTCTGCCTTAATGCCAGTAAGAACAAGATTCTCCATCGGCACACCTGTTCCCTCCTTTATGGTCACTCTCTGGCTGGCCTCTCATGGCCCTCTTCCTGCTCCAACATGTGAGGCTAAAAACCTTGGGGTCATGTTAGACTTCACACTCTTCTTCTCTCTTCACATCTGACGTCTCTAAGAAGTCACACTACCAGCTGCACCTCCTCAGAGGTAGTCTTTTCCTCTCCTTCCCCCAGAAGCTCACTGTCTCCAGAGCCTTGGGTTTCTCTGCAACAGCCTCTTTCTAAATCTGCCTGCCTCTACTCTCCACCCTCTGCAACTCATCCTGAACAGGAGTGCAAGACATGTCCTTGGCCACAAGCCCAGGGACGCTCCAGGACTGAAATCTCTGCACTGGCTCCCAGTGGCAGCGAGGATCAAGTTCAAAACCTTCTGTATCATCCACAAGGCCTTCTGAGGATAGGGGCCTCAATACATTCAACTCTTCCTAAATATCTTCCTTCTCAAGCTCTTCGCTCATCCGCCTTCAACTCCCTCAGGGTCAGTCGCTTCTCCAAGCAACGAGTTGGTGGTAGATCTTTCTTTGGATGGGGCCTCCCTCGGGATCAGTTTCCCTGCCTCTCTGAAACTTGGAGAACCATCTCCAGTTCTGGAAGCCCCTCAAGACCTTCCTCTTTGCTTCCGCTTTCTCTCTCTCCACTGCCAATCTCCTGACTGAAATTGAAACTGAACTAGTTACCTGGCTAAACTCTGATCTCAGACCCTGGACCCCACCCATTGCACAAGTGTACTTCCCCGCTGGCAATCCTTGCATTCGAGGGACTGTTTCTCTATCCCTACAGACCGCTTTTAGCACTTGACACCTGATGTCTGCACTTATCCTTGCAACCAGCTGGCCGCACTTTATCTTTATTTATTTACTTTTTATCTTATGCACTGACATCTCCCTCTTTCCCCTTGCACTTTTCCCCTTCCCACCGCTCCCCTGCACTTGCACAATCTCAATGTCACCTGGACTAGTAAGATCATCATCTGTCTGCCCTCTGTTCCCCCTCCCTTGCCTCATTGCGCCTTGAAACACTTGTGCATAGGCGTGTTATAGATGCCCATCTTTTTATTTATCAGGCAGGACCGCCGTGGAGGCCAGAGGCCTGCCCGCTCTTCCTTGTTGTGGTGACAACCTAGGAATCTGGATTGACCCCTGATGTACAGCGGGTCGGGTAGGGGTCAGCCTGAATACCTTCTCGATGTGCGGCTTGACCGCTCTAGTAAGATTTGGTGTAAGGAGGGAAGGCTGCATGCACCTTTCGACTGATTGCAGGAGGGGATAAACTATAGCAGATTTCTTGTCTCCCAGAAAATCCTCTACAAAATCCTGGTCAAGTTGTGGCTCGTGGGTGTCAATTTTAAAATGCTGGGCGGCCCCAAGGAGTAGCTCATACTGGAGCTGCGGGTCCATAGGTGAATCAGCCACCGACTGATCTTGATTATATGGTGACTGGACGACAGATGTCCCCATCATAATACTGGTCCTGACCATACTTGTCTCCCTGGGAAATAGGATCTGGAGAACCTGAGGGGTCTACAATGCAGATATCCTGAAAGGGGACATAGGTTTGTGACATGGCACAGATTTGGCTGGAGATGCTGGGCTGTGAGGTGTCTAAACTAGGCCCTTAGCAGGTGGTTCATCACTGGCTGCCCCTTCATTCTGCAACACACCCTGGGGGTTTCCAAATTCTTCAGGGTGGTGGTGCATGTAGTCCAGAAAAGAGGAAATCCTCCTCATGACTAGCAAAACTCAGTTGACTTGGGAAAGGCTAGGGGAGCGGGAGGGGAATGAAAGTGTCCTGCAAGGGTGTAGGTTCCTTGTGACGTAGGGCTCCTGAAAGGGTGTCTCTGCAAGGAACATAGCCGCTATCTAGGGAGGTAGAGGACTGGGAGGGTAGGGGCGTCGAAGATTTGGGCGTTTCACATTTTGGACCTTAAAAGCGTGACCGGAACATGCTTTTTAATGAGTTCGCTCATTTTGGACATGTTAGAAGGGGGGCGTCAAAACTCATTTTGACACATGCCCTTCAGCGTGAGAAAGGAGCACCGTTTTAGGCGCTGTGTCTGAAACTGGCCTAGACGGCACCTGTTTTAGTGACCTGTCGTGCTGCGAGCACGATGGCCCAGAGGACAGGGGTGACTTGGAGGACCTCTCCTTAGACACTATGTGGCTATGAACAGTTAACGACGTCATGGACGTTCGGCAGTGTGGTGTGTGTTTATTGTGGTGCGAGTGCCTTTGCTGCCGGGTGATTTCTTCATCACAGGACCGCTGGCATGCTTGCTGGAGTTGGGGGCTCGCACATGGGATTCCTTCTGAACCAGATAGCCCTTGGCGTCACTTAGGACGTTGATGCTGCCTTCACTGGATTTACCCACGTCGTCTATGGAGGCCTCTGCATGCAAGGCGAGGGCAGTCCGGAGCTTGGTTCGACAGTCCTTCAAGGTTTTTAGGTGGAAAGGTTTGCAGGACTTGCAAGACCTTTTGGAGTGATCCCTTGGCAGACAGCGATTGCCCACTTTTTGCATGTCTTTCCAGGGGTAGTTCCTGTTGCAGGAAGGGCAGAACTTAAATGGGGTGTTCTCCATAGTGAGAAGGGCAGCGCTGTGATGAAAGGGAAGATCTCCAACAGCAAAGATGTTTAAGAACATCCCCCAGTGGCTCCCCCCATCCATACTGTAATGGGTTGAGGCCTGTGTAGGCTGCAGTCTTTATCGAGGTGGTTACAGCATCGTCAACAATGGAGTCGTCCGTCAAAAGCCACCTAAGCAGTTGGTAGAGCAGCTGGAGATGGGCTCAAATTAAACTTTGTCCAATCAAAGGTGTTAGCCAGAAGAACTCTGCAAACTTATCAACCGACCACGATGGCAGCGAAAACTAATCTGAGGGACCTAGACACATGAAGGACCATGGGTAAAGTAGACGTCGCACTAGGGATAGTAGTACTAACAAGCCCAGTCAATGTCCCTTTGAGTTTCAAAAACAAATCATTTAATACTCTGCGACTATCACTAGATGTCGGCCTATGCATAGTATGTGATCTAAGCAGATCCAAAAGCATCAGATGAGTCTCAGATTAGGCCACACAGATCTGTTAGTCAAGCTGGACCCCCATTAGTTGTTCATTATCTTAAGTCCACCATGCACAGATGCAACCCATAAAAACACCAGCTTAAGATTGACAGGAGGTTCAGCATCCCAGTGACTAAGTAGCAGAGACAGACTTTTCACTATGGCTCAACCCCCACCAGATCGCCATGAGAAGAGCATAAGATCTGTTTTCACATCGCATTTTTGGGGAGGTGCCATGAGCAGAATACAGATGTCAGTTCAGGTCTGGCTACATTTAATGAGGTCCCATTCGCAATTTCAGCTTTTAAATATACATTTTCCTGTTCCCCTTGATTTCACATTTTCAATTAATATGGCAGTTTATCGATAGCGCTAGCCTACCAACTGCCATCAAAGGACCACATTTGCACATCAGTGGGTTTCATAACCATGACCTCCGATTGCTGTAAAAGAAATAAACAGCAGCAAAACATGCAAATCAGATTCTCAGTCATTTTATGGTTGCTATGATTTTTCCCTTCCCTCCCCTCCGCTTAAGCAGTTCTCCATTTTAATAAGGATTGCAGTTGTACTTTCTCAGGCCTCGTCAGTTATATTTTGTTTAGAGAGGACGGCAACCCTCACACTTGTGTTTTTCAAATACTGTGCACAAACTGCAGCTTACATGTTAGTTTTTAAAATTACGCCTTGCTGTGCATCTTTCATTTGAATGAGATGTAGCAATGATACACTCAGCCACCCCTGCAACCGCATACCATAAACTGAAACAGAACTCCAGTTCATGGTCTGCTGTAGTAGGGGCGGCCAAGCGCATTGTAGTGAAATCTCATTCAAATGAAAGATGCACATTAAGGTGTAAGGGAATAGTTTCTTACCTGTAACTCCATTTCTCCAGCATTGGTATCTTTCATGGAGTCACATGCTTAGAATATTCCCCGTCATCAGGCTGGGAATCCTCTAAGTTATATAGACATTTTCCATAGGAAAACTTCCAACACTTTTGTGTCCCATCTACATCGTTTTGGGCCGCGTACGGCAGCGCCACTAGGACGTAGAGGTATAAATAGCCCCGCCCCCGCGTCTCCCTCAGATTTCAGCCCCCAAAGTAGTATGGGGGGGGGATCTCTGGTTTGCATGCGTAGGGGAGGCTGGCGGGCACATGTGAATCCATGAAAGATACCAATGCTGGAGAAATGGAGTTACAGGTAAGAAACTATTCCCTTCTCCAGCATTGGATCTTTCATGGATTCACATGCTTAGAATAGATTGTATGGCAGTATCCCCCAACGTTGGAGGTGTGTATGCAAACCAATATCACAATAACCATAATGCATATTTATCCTGGCAAAACATCACAATATAGTATGTAAACAGTGAAAACACCACAATTAAAAGTACATTAGCCGAAGGATGTGACCCCTTAATTGGGGCTTACCTTACTGAAACAGGTGCCGTAGGACTGCACGACCCATCTGTGTATCCTCAGCATGTTGCTGTTCGAGGCAATAATGCCGGGTAAACGTGTGTGGTACCGAACAGGAAGCCGCCTGACATATCTCCCAGCGGAATTCCAGACCACAATGCTGTCGACGAAGAAGTGGATCTCGTCGAATGGGCCCTTGGACGTTTCTCCAGCGGTTTTCAGGCTTTTGAGTGACAAAAGGAAATAGCAGACGACACCCATCGGGCTAGTCCTTGTTTTGAGATCGGTTTACCTTTAGCCGAAGGGCCATAAGCCACAAATAGTTGTCTCGTGTCTCTGAAGCTTTGAGTGCGATGGAGGTAAAATTTTAAAGCTCTTTTCACGTCCAATGTATGGAGAGTCTTCTCCGCAACCAACAAAGGTGTTGGAAAAAACGTCGGCAGCACTATAGAAGAGTGCTTATGGAACATGGTAGGCACTTTAGGAATGAAATTAGGATTAGTAGCCAACACGACTATTATTGAAAAACCTCAAGTATGGTGGATCGATCACTAAAGCTTGTGTTTCTGACAGTCGTCGAGCCGAAGTAATAGCCACCAGAAAAGCCAATTTCCACAACAAAAACTTCAATGATGACGATGACATCGGCTCAAAAGGGGCCTTCATCAGCGCTGCCAGAACCAGGTTAAGACTCCAGATTGGAGGAAACTTTTTTGTGGGAGGAAAGGTTCGGAACAATCCTTTAAGGAAATGTTTAATCAGCCGGTCACTAAATAACGTAGTTGAATGTCTCTTCCGAGTAAATCTCGAAATGGCAGCTAGATGCACTTTTATGGATGAAACAGACAAGCCTTTTTGAGCTAGGAGTAGCAAGTATGGTAGAAGCTGTTCCGGTGTGATATTCAGCGGGACCAAACCTGGTTGACTTGCGCACCTATGCAGAATCTCTTCCATTTGTATGAATATGAAGCGTTCGTGGACGGCACCCTCGCCGCTTGCAAAATGCGACGACAGTCCGCTGGAATCTCTAACGTACCAAACTCTGAGAAATCAGGAGCCATGCTGTCAGACTGAGGCTGTCCGGGTCGTGATGCCAAACAACCCCTTTCTCTTGAGACAGAAGGTTCGGGATTTTCTGGAACCTCATTGGTTCTGCCGCTGAAAGATGGAGTAGATCGGAGAACCACACTTGTCTGGCCCAGTACGGGGCCACCAGGATCACGGGAAAGAGAACGCTTCCCCTAGTGAGCCTTGCTGTGGCCACCTGCTCGTGTATTGTGGCCATTTCCTGTTGTATCTTGTCGCAAAGAGATCGAGGGCCGGACAACCACATTTCTCGAAGACACGGTGTAGTTGTTGGTCGTTCAGTTCCCATTCGTGTAGTCGATTCATCTCCCTGCTGAGAGATTCTGCTTGCACGTATTTGACTCCTGGCAAGTGGAACACCAATAGATATATCTTCTGCTGAAGGGCCCAATGCCAGATCTCCTGGGCTTCGGTCGACAGAGTTCTGGAGCGAGTTCCTCCCGGTTTCCTTAGATAAAACATTGTTGTGCTATCTGTCATAATCCATACAACTGATCCCTTTATCCGTGGAAGAAAAGATTTCATGGCCCAACACACCGCCCTTAACTCCAGCACATTGATATGAAGGCCGGACTCCTCCGATGACCAACGACCCTGAACCTGTAGGGAATCCAGATGAGCTCCCCATCCAGTTAGAGAAGCATCCGTCACCACTGTCATCTGGACCACCGGTTCCAGCAAGGGCATTCCCTTTGTCAGATTTTTGGAAACTCTCCACCATTGAAGCGCCTGCACAAGTTTGCTGTTGGTCAATTTGTCCGACCAACGCCCTTGACTCTGTGCCCATCGATCCGCCAAGAATTCCTGAATCGGCCTCATGAACAGACGACAATTGTTGATTAAGGTTATGCAGGATGACATGGTCCCCAGTAGGGACATGTACTTTCGCACTGACACTCTGGTGTCGACTTTCCAATCCGATGCTTTTCGCTGTAGTTTCAGAACCCTTTCGACGGATGGCTTTACCAGTCCTAACTGCGTCTGGAACTCCGCCCCCAGAAAGACCAAGGTCCTTGATGGCGATAAGGAGGTCTTTTCGAAGTTTATTGCGAAGCCCAAAAGTTGTAAGAGGCACATGGTGGCATTCAGACTTTCCTGTGCCCTTTCCGGAGACAATCCTCTCACTAGCCAATTGTCCAGATAAGGGTACACATGATGACCTTCTTTCCTTAACCAGGCTGCTACTGGAGCCAGATATTTCGTGAACGTCCTGGGAGACGATTTCAGTCCGAACGGGAGGACCTTGAACTGATAGTGGGTTCGTCCGACGACGAACCGTAGAAATCTTTTGTGTCGTCGACACATTGGGATATGGAAGTATGCGTCCTGAAGGTCTAGCGACGACAAATAATCTCCCGGTTGTATCGAATGGATCACCTCTTGGAGTGTCAGCATCTTGAGTTTTAGATTCTTGAGCAGTTTGTTGAGAGCTCGTAGATCTAGAATGGGATGCCATTTTCCATTCGGTTTCTTGACGACAAAGTAACGCGAGTACACTCCGTCCTCTTTCTGCCACCGAGACCAGTTCTATAGCCCCTTTCTGCAGCATAAGCGCCACTTCTTGCATTAGTATTTGAAGGAGGGGCTGCGTCGAGAACAGCGGTGGAATGCATGGTGGCTTGTCCTTGAACTGTAGAGAATGGCCCAGATGTATCGTGTCCAAAACCCATTGGTCTGTTATGCGCGCCCACTCGTCGACGTGACGAGACACTCTGCCCCCCCAGGACGTCCTGTAAGTTGTCATTGCTGGCTTTTGGCTTGTTTATCCTTCGTCGACGAGGAGTAGGCGCCTCGTCGTGTGGAGGTTTGGTAATCTCTGCCTTTACGAGTAGCTTGGGCTGCACGTCTGTAGCCTTGGGAAGAGTAGGAGGGTCTGCTGAAACCTCGGTCTCTGGATGATCCAAACCGGGAGTTACCTGATGCTCCTCTGAAAGGACGAAAGGAACGAAAATTCCTACCACTTTGGAGGGCTCCAAGGGAACGAGCCGTGTCAGAATCTTCTTTCATGCCCTTCAAGGCCTCATCCACTTTCTCCCCAAACATGTGTTCTCCTTCGCACGGCATATCCATTACCTTATATTGTACCTCTGGTCTGAACGTCGTGCACTTAAGCCAGGCTTGCCTTCGTAACACTACGCCATTGTTGATTTCCTTAAAGCCTGATTCCGCCAGGTCGACAGCAATGTTAATGGAATGATTGGAAGCCTCTTCTCCCTCACATACGAGCAGCATGGCAGATTTCCTGTGTTCTTCCGGCAGATGGTCCAAGATAGGAGCCAGCCGATGCCACATCTCCCCATCATACCTGGCCATAATAGCCAGGTAGTTGGCTGCTTTAACTGTAGTCGCTCCAAACGATAGCACTTTCTTCCCAAAAGCATCTCGTCTCCTGGCTTCGTTGTCTGGCGGGGTTGTGCTTTTGTGTTGCGACCTTGCCTTTCTGGCCGCTGTGGTGGATACCACTGATTCCGGCGAAGGTTGAGACGTCAAGCACTTGGGAGTCGATTACGGAGCCTTGAATTTCTTTTCCAATCGACCTTTTACTGCCGGTTCTGAAAAAGGATGACGCATGGTTTTTAGTCCCTCCTGCCAGACATGGTCTAAAGTGGGGATAGCAAATATCGACTTTCTTCTCTTGCCCATATGATCGAAAAGAAAAATAATCTTTTTTTCTCTTCTTCTGGGACTAGGCCAAACTCCGCACATGCCTTACCCATCACGGCATGGAAAGCACCCACGTCATCAGGTGGTGATGGCTGCGCCGGACTCTTTGGAGTTTCCATCTCCGCTTGAGAGTCCCATTTCGGGTCCCTTGAGGGGGATAACGAGATGTCTGAACCCGACCCTTCACGTTCCGACTCTGACATTTCTCCTTCCTGTGGACGAGAACGATCTTCCTCAACCGGGTAAGCGGTAGGAATTCTGGATGGAGGGCGAGGAGCCGGGCCTGGCTCGTCGACGACTGGCGAAGCCTGCAACACTGTCGGGACACTAAGCTGAGGTAACTGTGTCCAATTGCTCCAACAGCTTCTGTAATGTGTTCAACACCTCCAGGGACAGAACCGTCTGGGGATTCAGTAAGGAAGAGGTAACTGGAATGGCACTTCCACTCGACTGCGACACCGAACCAGTTGGTTGTAATCCCAGATCGGTTGGATGTGCGACCGGACCACGGTCATCCTCCGCCGACGAGATGGAGAAAGCCGCTTCTGGTTGCAGCAAGGCCTCGGGCGGGATCGGATCAAAAACCTCCGGTTGCCATCCCACCGACGGGGGCCACCGTCAACGATGACATCTTTTCCATAGGCGCTGTTTGACCTGACGAAATAGCCGTAGGAAGAGCCGTCGCCGAAGACAAAGCCGGCGTCGACGATCGGACCGTCGTCGATGAAGTCTGTGGCGCAGGGCCTTGAGGCGTTCCTGTCGTTTTTGAACTCGACTTGTGGGACGAGGACTCTCGACTCGAGGTAGACTTATGACGGTCTCCTGAGGAGGATTTCGATGAGTCTTCTCTCCTTTTTAGATGAGGAGGAAGAAGATGGAGCCTTATGTGAAGAGGAGGACCTCGCAGGATGTTTCTCCGAGGGGCGTTTTTCAGATGAACGTGATTACTTCGCCGGAGGCTCCGCCGACACTGAGCGACGAGGGGGCACAGGAGACTTACATCTCGAGGCTGTAGAACCTACCTCCGATGCCGGGTACGCACCCGCTCCGTCATTGAGCCAAGTAGCCAGGCGTCTGTTGCGGTCTTTTAGGGTCTTTTGTGAGAAGCCCCGACAGATCTCACACGTGTGCGCCGTATGATGAGGGTGAAGACAGTAAATGCAGTCCATATGCCCGTCTCCCTCATACACTTTAAAACCGCATGTAGCACACGGACGAAATAACGCCTTTCCAGACATTCTTCGAAAAGAAACAGTCGAAGAAGAAGACGAAAAAGAACGCACAACCTAATAAAATAGTAGATACTCGAGGTAATACCACTACTTTGGAAGACGGTTGAAATCTGAGGGAGCCGCTGGGGCGGGGCTATTTATACCTCTACGTCCTAGTGGCGCTGCCATACGCGGCCCAAAACGACTTAGATAGGACACAAAAGGGTCGGAAGTTTTCCTATGGAAAATGTCTATATAACTTACTGAGGATTCCCAGCCTGACGACGGGGAATATTCTAAGCATGTGAATCCATGAAAGATCCAATGCTGGAGAATTCTAAAAACAAACATGTAAGCTGCAGTCTGCGCAAGAAGCATTCAATGCTACCCAACGAGAACACCTTCTTGCCCTAAGCATCAAGTCAATTGCTCTCCCTCTCCGAGAGGGAAGGGAAAGTGGACGCTTGTTTCTCATACACTTCCATCACAAGAGCCTCTACTGCCACATCTAAGGGCAACAGCGTCTCCTCTTTTGTGGCATCATCCAGGCTATCACAAAGCTCGTATTGGATATTGATGAGCAGAAAGCCTCAAGGTATTGGCTACCTTGGCCATCATCTGCTGGAAAGGAACTTGAGGTTTGCCTGGAGTGGGAGCCAAGATGTCCATCTCTGGTGATGTGTAGAGGTCACTGGCGACCTGTAGGTCATCAGCCAGTCTCATCACATCCTCACCTTACACTTTGAAGTTAAGGGAAATCTCTCTCCTCCCTGGAAACCATGAGTTCCAACCCGAATGGTAACTGATCACCTTCTTCGCTGTACATGGAGTACATCTTGAACATTGAGGCGCCTCTTGGGAAGAGAGTATACTCCCCGGGAGTTTCGATATCGCAGACAAGAACAACGTCAAGTACGTAGAGGCTGGTCCCGGCATAGGTACTGCAGCGCCTGTGGGTGGGGTCAGCCAGTACCAAGGCCCTTCAGTCAATGCGTACAGGTTCTCCAGTGTGTCCCGTCAGTCGCAACAAACGTGGTGGAACCAGTGGCATCCCTGCCGGCAGCCAAATGCGCCTTTGCTGGCAGCACTGAAGCAGCCGGGGCAAAGATGCCCATCATCTTAAGACAAAACTACTCCCAGAGGACTGGGTGGGAAAAGGGACTTGCCTGTTCTTCCTAGGGGGAACCACCCTGAGCAGTATCTCTTCCGGTGCTGCTGCTTCTCGTCCTTTTTCTCCTTTTTGTGCAGGGCTGTTTTTACGACCTCAGACGAGACCGCAGCTCCACATTTTTCACCTTGTGGACAAAGGTCAAGAGTAGCCTCTCTTTCCCAGATGGCCTTCAGGTGCATGAACTGGCACGACCCGCAATCCCAGGTGTGATGCTCGCTCAAACAATTAAGACAGATCTGGTGCAGATCCAGAACAGACACCTGATGCTCACAGTCTGCACACAGCTGGAATCCCAGTGCCTTCGACAGAGTCAGTGTGGCGTACATACATTTTGTTAAGCGAACATGTTCCGATCAATGATCCAAGGGCACAGAAACAAGGAACTGAGGTCACAGGGAGATTCGACCTCCATATATACTGGCCCCAATGTCATATCCAGCACAGGGGCATGTAGAGATGTTGAACGGAGCTGACGCAGAGCCGCCCTTGCCCCCTGCCGGCGGAAATGTGTCAGAACAGCTGCGCTGGGGATATGATCAGATCATCATAGATAAGGAACCCGTGGGAGGAAAGAGTCCATTAAAATAAATCAATGCATCATGCTGGCTAACAGCCTTCAGCAGTACTTTAAGACCACACAAAATTTATGTACGGAAACCAGATCTGCCGGTAGGAAGGTTTTGCAGGCTAGGTTTATACTGATAGTGTATATTGCAGTATGCATGAAATAATGATCTGTCTAGTAGCCTGCTCTTTTTAAAGAATGCACTGCTCCCTAAGCAGCGAAGGACTAAAAGGGCTCTCGCACCCTCCCCCCCTTAGTCCTCTTTAACACAGAGGGAATTGGCATATAAACAATAGAAGTAAGAGAGGCACCAGGATAATTGGGGGGGGGGCACTGTACACAATAAATAAGGTTCCCTTATATTTTCATATATCTGGGTTCGAAATTCAGGGGAGCTGGGAGCTATTTAGCTCTGGCTTGTAGCCTATAAGAACTCTTGACACCAATGGTTACCAGGTGCTACTTCTGGCTCCCTAGACCATCTTAATGCCAAAGAAACACCTATGTTAATTTAACTCATTGCATTTGGGACAATTTATAAATAAACATTAGGACACATCTATGACATTTAAATCATGGACAAAATTATATATTTGCATCTTGTGTGGAAGACCATATGCCACAACTATGTACTAGCTCCTCGCTCCCCAGCGATCGCTCCGAGTCACCGTTGAATGCTGGATAGCCAGGAGCTGCTTAGCCAAGCTTAATTTTGAGCCATGTTTATATCAGGAAACAATTTCCTAATCATTAACTCAACTGGAGGTAGGGGAACCATCACTGTCTCATCACAGCCCAAAACAGCATAAATTGAAGGGCTTGGAATCAATTTGGGAGACTTACAAGTGACACAGTACCAACAGTTAGAGGGAAAATATATGTGCACAAGTTACATGGGAGTTTCTGCTCCTGGGGCTATGTGGTGGTCAAGCATTGATTCTGCTAGATGAGTTTTGACATGGATCGTTTTAAATCCCTTACTCCTGGTTCTACATCGATTCTTAAAGCAGGAATCACACTTCTCTTCAAAAGCACGGGAACTTTTTCTCCACGTTTATGTATTCAGTATTACCAATACTGGCTTACATTTTAGACCTCTTCCAAGCCCCCAGTTCTGTACCCCAGTGCATTGCCTACTAGGTTTGCGACAAGTTCCACCATACAGGTCTTCACGGTATCACCCTTCAGTATTTTCAAAACATGCCCTTTTATTCTTATTACTACAGTTCACTGAATGGCATGTTCAATAGATGCTTGAGAATGTCTTCGTATCACATACAACTGAGTTTACCATGGCGTTTCATTTTTCCAAAGTTTCTAAATAATATCAAATGTGAATGTCATTACTCTCCAATAGGTTACCACACCTGCTTCCTGGTTAACATGACATTCCAACTTGCAACCGTTTGTTACCACAAGGTTCACATAACCTCACTTTCTCCTAGTTACAACTCCAGGCTTTTCCCAGCTCCGATTGCCTATGAAACTGGAGGTTTCTGCTCGTTTTACGCCCCCTTTCCTGTTGCATGAAGGATGTTACAATCAGTGTTACAAACACCTCAGTTACATCTCATATGCTGGTCTTTCCTTATTTAGTCTTCAAGTTTCCCGTCTTCACCTCACATGGCCTGGTATCTCACCCCAATCCTTCCCTGTATCTCTGCGTACACAGTTAAATCAGCTATTCTTCCTCCTCCGCTTTTGTGGTTTCTAGTGGCCGTCCCTTATCCTTGGGCATACAGAATAACCATCTCATCATCATTGCTGCTAGGGCGTTTGATATCAATCAGCGGAAAACCTGTTCTCGGTATCAACTATCTTGGCAGACTTGGAATTACTATGATCCCATGTGCCAGCAAACATGGCCAATAGGGTCCTATGTTTCTTGAGACTGCATCTTTAGTTGCCAGGGGAACAGGCATCATGCCCGAATTCCCAAAGTGGTTCAAACTAGTAATGCCAGGCAGACAGATGGTCTCTCGGTTTGGAAAGGGAGCAACTGACGAATGAGGAGACAGTTGCATATCCGACTACACCACCATGAGCAGTATGATGTAAATGAGCACCCTCTGTTGGGGAATTCTAGAGGCAGCTAGTCCATAATTGGCGACAGGTTATTCATCTCCTATCCATTATATAACAGGCCCTCTATAAATCAGAGTGCTCCCTCAACTGCAGAGCTCAGCTGAGGGCACGCTCTTTGGCCTGCAATGTAGTAATGTGAACCTATTTTTCCTCTGTGTAAGTACCCCAAGGAATACATGCCATATGGTCCATGCAAGGACGGAGTGCTGCATGTCATCTGATCAGGGGGCGAGGGTTAGTGGCTCACGCTATTGGCCTGCAAGGATCAGAAACTTTGTGGCACTTGCGGCCTTGTTGCAAGAACCAGGACACAGGGAGGTGCGATAGACACCTCCTCCTGCTTTCTGCAAGTGCACGGGGTTCGCCATCTTGTGGAGAAGGGTGGAGCCCAGAGGCAATTGTTGGGCTGATGGAACTGGAGAAGGAAAGTAATTAACAATAAAAGTGCGTTTATATGTATGTGCTTGCATGCAAGTGGAAGCTTAAGCAGTTGTGTCTGTCTGATGGTGTTTGTAGAGCACACCTGAAGGATGTGTGTGGTGTGTGATTGGAGTCTGAATTTGCTTGAGAGTCAATGTGTTCAAGCCAGGGAATATGGGCCGATGACTGGTCAGGGGTCGCAAGGAAGCACAGGGGAGTGGTCTGGGAGGTGCAGACAACATTTTGCAATTCTCCAGAGCACAAATCTTACTCTGGTAGTGATGCCCACGGCAGAAAGCAAGCTTAAGTGTTAGCTAAAAATATGAGCATTTTTCTATGTGGAGGCATATCACACAATTGAGTATGCTGGCTTGGGTACTGCTGGGTATTTAAGTGTAGGGGAGCTCCTCCACTCCCCAGCGAGAATGGCCTGAAAAAGGTGTCAAAATCCTGGCATTCAAGGCTGCACCATCAAAGCTCTGAGGTGTCGCTGATGAGTGCACAGGGCAGGCCATCCTGAACAGATGCGTAAAGTCTTTCATGCAGTGGTGTTGAGCTGATGGAGCCGGAGGAGGAAAGTAAAAAAAAAAAAAAAGAAAGAAAAAAAGAAATGGGGTTAAAAAATGAAACACTGCATCCATCTAAATGTGTTTGCATGGAAGGGGATGTTTGAGCGGTTCTGTGCTAGTCTTTGCATGTGCCTGTGAATTTATGTGTATGTGTGCATTTGATTGGAGTGCCGTGTGAATGTGTGGGGGGGCAAGGAGATGTCAGTGGTGGGTGCAGGGAGCTACTAATAAGATTTTCACAACAGCTGACACAAAAAGTGTTATGGGGAAATGCTTGCATATATGAAACATGCAATACAGAATAATGGACACAGCAAACTTATGGCATTGCAATGTCGCACCTTAAACTGATATTGGGAAAAGCCAACACAAGTGTGTTCTTACAGTGGCAGCACCAGCACATTCATTAAGTGTGTACTTGCAGTGGCAATGTTGCCATGCACTGGCACAGCCAGCCTAAACTGGTCTTCTTACAGTAGCAATACTGGCACTCTTTAGCACAGTTGCATTCAGTGTGTTCCAACAATGGCAATGGAGGGGACTAGGCCAGCGAGCGTGCAATGAGGATGCGATTCCTCAAAGCTCCTGGGGCCGCCAGCTGAATCCTGCTCATATCTTGTGTTAAAAGACTACATACTATACAAAAAAAAAAAACATCTACATGCAGCGGAACTCTGCCGCAATGTTCTATGTTCTGTTAAATTGTGGCGCAGAATCAGCGTCTGTACAAGAAGCTTTGCGCCGAGGAAGATACTGCAACTGTCGGCAAATGCTCATCTAAAATGGCTGACGCGTCGGAGAAGCTGCGGACAAGGGCATACAGAAACCGAAAGTGACCCGCAGCGACCATCAGCCGTGCGTGCCCCCTGCGCCAGCACAGATATGATGCAGTGAGGATCCCGTGACCAGACTGCCGCCGAGTACCCCCGGAAGGCTCCGAATGGGAACATCCTGAAATCAGACCAGGACGTCCTGGAACGATGCGTCTGTGCGACTCGGTGTGCCTGCGCCTCCCCTGCCGCCGTTGTGACCAAGGCACCGGCATTCCCCAGCCCCTGCTCAACGGCTGTGGCATGCAGGGATTAACGCTTGCAGCCCGCCTGTGCCCCGGGACAGTGCCAAAGAAACCAACACTGCATGGACACCGGAGCAGGTGTGACTGTGCACCCGCCCCTGTAGCCTGAGCCACGCCGCCGCACTACCTGGACACCAATACAGCTCCCCCCGAGCCTGGAGTGGCAGCAAACACTGTTTGCAGTGGATAGCGGCGTGGCTGCCACCTCCTGAGGCCAGCCCCTCAATGCGTTGCAGAGCAATGAACTGTCCCTGAAGGTAGGCACGCTAAAAGGGATAATTTCTTTACTGTGTGGTGCATAGCACGCTTTAGCGCAGACCTGCGCAACGGATCCTGTGCAATCCTGCAATACTGTGGGGCTGACAGTAATCAGCATTGCCGCCCTAGAACATTCCCATAAGGGCTGCTGTGTCCACAGGAAGCCTGGTGGTACTGTTACACATACTGTCCCTACTGTAGGTCACTTGGATCACCTCACTGTTGTGCTTGCATGGTGAGCGAAACGAGTACACACAGCTAAAATAGAAAAACATTGTTTTGTGGCACAGTGATCCTTAATGCTGGTGCCCTGGCTCAACATCCACCAGAAATTGGCGGTTACGGACGTGGCCGCTCTTGCAACAATAGGGCTGCCTGATCCAGCTCAGTCTAGGCTGTCTTGATATTCCAGCGTACAGAGCCTCTATGGTGCGACACGCCAGGCGGCAGCCATGAGGGAGCACTGGTGGCCATCACATCACAGACATAATGCGCGTTGCCTCCCTCGAGTAGACTGCCTGGACACCCAACAACTGAAACCGCATCCACCGACTCGAGAGCAAGTCTGCTACCACTGACACGGCGAAAGGCAAAGTGAATTCACTCACAGCGAAATACAATACCTTTACTCAGGCTGCTAGGGCGAAGTCACGGGCATTCCCATATTTGCAGCAACACATTGACATAAGACACCTCCTCCAGCATTTCTGCCCAGACCACAGACTTTTATAGGGCAATCCGAGACGAATATGCCCCCCAGGTAAGGAGTGAGTGACATCACCGTCCTGCCTGACCTTGGCGCAATGTGGCATCAAAGCCCCCGGCCCTGTGCTGCACAACGCTCTACCAATGCTCTCGCAGCCCTGATTAGCGAAAGAAACTGGCACAGTGGACTGCACAAAAACCCGAAACATATGCAAAATTGCCTGTAGTGCGAGGGGGTTACACTCAGAGTATCGAAACTGGAGACCCATTCCTACAGCGCGTCCGAGTGCCACCGCCAAGATGAAATGACCGTTTGCTAGGGCCCCAGCGGACACTCAGCTGGTCGCCCAGGAGATCACTTATACAAAATCATAAAATAAAGTGGTGAGAGCTGCCTACCTGCAGGTACTCCCTCTTGTCCCGGAGAACCATTATAGGCGACCACCTGAATCGCCACGGGTCGCACCAGCATGGGGAAGGATAGGACAAAAAGCGCATCCACGCAGAGCAAAATGGAGCAATATACAACCCCTGCAAAAAAATTCCCTACGGGAGCACACCAACCCTGGTGAAAGAATGGAAACTGAAGATGAACAGCTGTCCTTAAAAGATGTAATGAATGCCATTGCAAATTCAAGACCTTCTATGGAACAAAAGATGGATGGATTATGCACAGAGGTGTCACTCCTGCGCCACGACCTACAAAAGCTTACAGCTCGCACGGTGGAAGCAGAGGGCCGCATATCAGAAACTGAGGATGGCCTGAGAACTGTAAACCAACTATCGGAGGCACTGGCATGCCTCAAAACATTGGAGGAACGAGTCGAAGAGGGAGAAGGCAGAGCGAGGGGAAACAATATCGGGATCCTCGGATTGCCAGAAAAAACAAAGGGCCTGAGCATGGAGCTGTTCCTTGAACAATGGCTTGCAGACTTATTCGCCCCCAAAACCCTATCAAAATTCTTCTCATCAATAGAAAGAGCTCATCGCATTCCAGCAGGTAGGCAAACCCGCAACAGGAGCCTGAAGCACTACCAGCGGGAAACAATGACTGATAGGTACAGGCAAAATGATACAATACGAGATGCAATGCAATGTGACGATATGCCGAACTGATGTCAAAACGCTATAGACGCTATGGAAGAACCAGATGTTATGTAAGCTGGTGGCTCAGACCGCACAAACCCCCCGCCCTCAACCCCGGTGATTGTTACCTAGCACACAGATGTAACGCTGTTGAGATTTAGTCGTTCTTAAGTTTGTAATGGGGCGACAGATGCTTCAGTTGGGGATGGAGTATAGGAAGAAGGGAGTTGGTTATGAGTTTTTATTCATTGGTTTGCATACAAAAATACTGTGATTACACCACATATGGGCACGACAGCGACAACATACATCCTGGCACCCGCAAAACAGATATCTCCCGCACGACACATTCATATACCACAAAATCCAGACACCCAATGGCACCGCCACTTGTGATAGCCAATAAACGCCTGTCTCTTATGACAAGGAATGTCAACAGACTAGGGTCCGGCATCAAGAGATGCCTGGAGATGCAATTCATAAATAGGCATACACCGGATATAGTACTCCTAACGGAAACACATCTGGCTGGGATGGTGTGCAATCTTTAAAAGATCCAACTACCGCACTGCGGTACACGCAGGCTTCTCCATGGGAGCTAGAGGGGTGCTGATCCTAGTCCACAAGAGGCTGCCGCTGATGATATCGAATGTGACTTACGACACTGGGGGAAGATACGTACACATAAATGCTACATTATGGAACCAAACTCTTGCGAGAATGGCATTATACCCCCCGCCGGCACTCCTAACCACACTACTGGCAGAAATTGCACCCATCCTCGCCGCGAACACAGCTGATATCTGGATATTAGGTGGGGACTTCAATGAGGTCATGGACAACACACTAGACCGCACACACATAAGGGGGAGGAACCCCACAACTAGCACCAAACTAGCTACCTTTGCCTCTGCACTAGGCTTGAGAGATGTATTGCTCGGCCTGCACAAAGACACACGCGAATACTCCTTCCACTCAGGCGTGCATGCATCACTATCTAGGATAGACTACTTCTTCCTACTAGCCCAGAATATCCATAAAGGTACACAGCGTGACCCTATTTCCACGTGGCACATCCGATCACTCCCCACGAATGATAGAACTCGAAACGGGAAGACCACGCCCTCCGCCCACCTGGCGACTAAACTATTACCTGGGGTTCACAGACCTACAGGAAAGAATAAGCAATACTACCTCCACTGAGTTGAATACGGGTTCCGTGGACAACCCTGGAACATTATGGGAAGCTTATAAGCCGGTACTGCCAGAAGAAATCCTCTCATGGACGGCAGCACAGAAAAAAGGCACACCGGAAGGAGGTCCTAGATGCTGAAGAGGAGGTGGTACACAAAGAAACAGCATATAGAAAATAACACACCCGAGACAAATAGAGCTTTGATAATAGCACAGAAGAAACTGCACAATCACTAGATTGTGCCAAGAAGGCACAGAGCCATGAGAGCACGACTGTATGAAACAGGGGAGAAAGCAGGCAAAATGTTAGCCTAGTTAGAGAAACGTGAAGAGGGACATGGACATAAGAAATATCAAAGATATAAATGCATAGCTACTCTCAACTGACAAGGCGATGGCAGAATGCTTTGCGAAATACTATGAAGAGCTCTATAGTCCCACCCCGAGCACCCCAATAGTGAACACTGCACTAGATGAGATTGACCTCCCCTCACTCAACACAAAGCAAGTAGACATGCTAGACAGTAAGATAACAGAGGAAGAGATCTCAGCGGCCATCTCCCAACTTCAAACAGGCAAAACCCCAGGTCTGAACGGCTAACCAGTTGACATTCGGAAGAAACTAAACCAGGCAGACATGCCCCACACTTGCTCAACATGTTTGAACACTCAAGAAGAGAAGGGATACTCCCGATGGATTTACGCAAAGCCACCAGAATAGTAATACCAGAGGAGGGCAAGCCCCCTGACTAATGCAGCTCCGATAAGCCCATTTCCCTAAAAAACAGCAAAGCCAAGATACTGGCGAAGGTACTAGCCAACAGACTCCAAAAAGTAAAAACGTTCCTGATCTACACAGATCAATGTGGCTTTATGCCACAGATCTACGAGAATTAATATCCGTACACTGCACTTAACACTTGTAAGAGCCCCAACCCTACAACAATCACTGGCACTATTGGCCATTGATTGAGAAAGCCTTTGACTCGGTCCACTGGGAGGCACTATGGAGAATCATGAGGAAAATGGGCTTTAGGAACAGTTCATACAATGGGTTCAACTCTCCCCATAGCAGAAGCGAGGGTGAATGGCTGGCCCTCCCGCAACATCTGACTGGGGAAAGGTACCAGACAAGGCTATTAGCGCTGATCGTTGAACCCCTGGCAGTATTTCTGAGAAACACACTGACGTGGTCTGGTTTCCGACGGAACCCAGCATGGGAAGACAGGGTCTCTACACGGATGACCTACTGATTTATCTGGGGAATCCAGCTGTCTCTTGTCCAATAGTTACACAAATACTGATAAAATATGGTGCCTTCAGTGGTGTGAGAGTGAACTGGAGCAAGTCAATACTCTTCCCGGTCAAAGGAATAGACTGTATACCTCTTGAGGGCTCCCCATATAAAATTGAATTGGAACAATTCCGATATTTGGGCTTCCTGATCGCGAACAGACTGTGCCCAAAACTTACACCCAATTATGAAGCACTTTGCACAAGATGTAGGCCACTGAGCGACACTACCACTGACCCTACTAGGAAGAGCAGAACTCTTCAAAATGCTGGCAGTACCATGCTTTAAATATGTACTACAAAATGCCCCTCTACACATCCCCACAGCAGAATCTCATAGGATAGACAAAACATTACAGAAACTATCATGGGAAGGGAAACACCCAAGGATAACAGAGTACCCTCCAACCCTTTGTGTGGGTGGGAGGGATCGGGCTCCCACACACCCAAACATACTACTGGGCGAGTCAGATGGCGGCAGAAAATGATATACTACACGGTAACCCAGAACTACCGCACATACGAGCAGAAAAGGCGGCAAGACACGGCATACCTCCAATCGAGCGATTGTACAACCTGGTGGGCCGCCGCCTTGCCCGCACTGTATCAGCCCACACAACCCAGAACTGGATGGAAACGCACAGACACATAAGGTGGGGAAATAAAATCACCCCTGTACAGCCCCTCTGGAACAATGCCCACCTCCCAGAACTTCACAAGCTACCTAAATGGCCAAACTGGGAAAATGCAGGAATATTAACAATCCAGCAAGTGATCCAAGATGGCAAAATCATACTCTTTGCTGAACTGTCGGCCACTCATGGTCTCCCACCTACTGAAAACTACCATCACACACACAATTGTCCCATGCACTTAAACAAATGACAAACCTCACTGACCTGCCAGAATAAACGCTGATAGAGAGGAACATCATCTTCAATAGCGTGAATGCTAAGGTCACATCTGTCATGTATAATGTAATCTCTTTCTTTGCCACGAGAGACCTGTGCAGTCTAAAGGCAAAATGGGAGAGGGACGTGGGCCCGCTGTTACCTGAGGAATGGATATCAACCCTAATGTACCCCGGGAAGACAGCAATATCGACTAGAATCCAACTTATACAATTAAAAGTGCTACACAGAATATACTACCCCCGGGTTGCACTATACCGCTGGGGCGAGAACACGGATGCCAACTGCCTACGCTGCAAACAGGAAGATGGTACCTTTCACCACATCCTATGGCAATGCGCACGTATACAACACTTCTGGCAAATATGCTGTGACAGACTGTCAAGGGTCATAGGCCGACCAATCCCAAACAAACCAAAACTCCTTTTACTAGCGATTGAAGAAGAGGGGGAAATGTCCAGCTTCGAAAGACTACTGCTCTCAACTACTACAGGGCTGGCCAAGAGGAATATCGCACAACTATGGGGATCAGAGACCACCCCTCAATATGACCAATGGGTAAATGATGTGGACGCCTGCATAATAATGGAGTGCTGAGTCCATCAATCCAGGGGCTGCCCCAAGAAAGTCGACAAGATATGGCAGAAATGGGAGCAGACTATAATGAATAAGCAAAACTATGTGACCCTGATATGCAACAATCACAATACGGAAATGATCCAGCCGGGATACTGTTATGCTATGCGCTACTGTAATCTAATTAATAATGGTGCCTAACCGCAGTGCCTTACCGTATGTATGCATGTTTGTATGTTGTTGGTTTTGGAGTAACAAAATTCAATAAAATGTGTTATTAAAAAAAAAACAGTGGCAATGGAGGCATACATTGTGGACCAGGCATCCTGAAATTGGTCCTGTATATTGCTGGAGAACTGGCATCTATAGACCATTTCAACATAGAACAAAGAAAAGCTAAGCAGAATCCCCACTCGCACAAAGTTGGTTTGTGCCCCTATGTTACGCTGGATCAAATTAGTCAATTGCCCTGACAGAGTTACACCCCTCCATTGAAATAAACCCAGCGCCACAAGGAAATTCCTCAATGTTGATTTACCTCAGAATAGGCAGACTTATTCGGTGCACACCAATGATTAAGACCTATTTCAGACACATACATCATAGGGTTAAAGATAGGATTCCCTACTTAACATAGATAGAACTACTCTTTGCCCTAGCGTTTTTCTTCTGGGTGGTGTGTTGCTTTCTTCAATGAGTTGGACTTTGTATCCGGTCCGCTTGAATCCCACTTCTAAAACCATTTTGAGGCGACTTCAAAATCGAGAATGAACACATGAAATACATTTTCAAACACTTATTTTCAACTTGGTATGGTTTTGGCTTGTGGGATTTCCTGTGGCACGGATGCACCAGTTAGAGGCTAATAACCCTTGGCGACGCAGCTGTTGGGCCCGCAGACTAAGTTGCCCAGAAGGCTTTGGGCTAATGTGCATCGCATAGAAACAGGAAAGCTGGATTCCTGTTAAGCCAGCCTTCCGCCTGTGCCAGTTGCTGTAATTGTGGATTACGGGCAGGGCGCAGCACGGACACAGGACGCAGAGCAGGAAAGAGTGGCGAGGCTGAACTAATTACCGGCAGCTATGCTGGGGTATGCCAGTTGAGGCGCAGGAGTTGCCATACCAGTATAGACATTTGTGAGCGTTCAGGAATTCGATGCAGCCTCTGCTGCACGGTGTTGCTCAACACTAGAATCATACGTGCCTGGGTTGCCTCAGGAGACTCCCGGGCTTTGGTTAAGTGAATACACTGTTTGCAATGCTTGTAATCCGAGTATACTTGTGTGCAGGTAAACACATGGATTGGCCTGAATGTGTGGGCGCTAGGCGCTCATAAGGATGTGCGGTTCACAAGTGGGCTTCACATGCACTCATGTAGTATGATTAATTTCATGCTTTGCCAAGGGCCACACGTTGCCTTCATGTTAGTTACATCCCATGCTAGGTGTTTCATGTGCTTAGGCTGATAAGCCTTTATGTTTGTTCCTCTAATGCTGCGATGGTCTACATGCTTTAGCTTGAGTGGTAAGATACAAGTGTTTCAGGTGGTTAACAACCACCATGGTGGAATGAGTGAATGTTCTTGGTATGTAGTGTAAGGAAGGCATGGTATCGAGTAGTAGACACAGACACAATGGATGCATGTTTCAAAAACCTTTATTTAGTATTTTAGTTGGGTTGGTAGAATTCCTAACTGGCCCCCACTCTAAAACGGGAGTAGTCTCGACCATTAAATAGCAAACACGTCCAAGTCAGTCTAGTCAAAATAGAAAGGCTTATACTAAGACTAGAGGAGTTCTTAAAAGATAGGTGGATGGCACAGTTCTATCAGTCTTGCACACTTTGACTTACTGGTACAATTCAACAGTTCAGTCTTTGGCTTCTGGTAGTTCAATCACTTCCTTAGGCTTCATCCGCCTTGTCAATAGTCTGTTCGCATTCACTTTCAATTTATCACAGTGCTGCACAGGCTTCCCTCTGCCGGGCTTGAGCCGGTCCCTTCCTCGTGGGGGTTCCCTTCCCCACGTTTTATCTTGGGTATCTTTTCATTGTAAGAGACTTTGGAAACTGCAAGGATTTTACATAGACCTCTGCATGACCACTTTGACCTCTCACAACAATTCACAATCTTCCTCATTTTGCAACACCAATGCCTCTTGGTATTTATAGTTTATTCTCTTTCGTTTGCCTTCTTGGCCTTTTCACAAAGTAAATATACTCTGCCCTCTTGGCATATTCAGAGTTTGCATACTAAGCTTTCCTCTTATTCAACTTTCCTTCCTTATCGTGGTTACTTTCTTTCCTTTGGTTCCCGCTGTAATATCTCTCAACTCTCATAACATTTCAGAGACTTCCGAATGTGCGGCCTTGCCTCGGAGGACTGTTACTGTGTACCTTTTCCTTTTACTATTCAACAATTGTCCTTTCCATTTGTGGTTTATCGGCACACGCGCAACCTCCACCTTTCAGATTACAGTTAATTTTGCTTTTAACACAAAACAGACTTGTGTCGCCTTCGATAACTCGCCTGTCATGTTCATGTTAATTGGTTTTCATTCATCCTATTCATGCAGCAGTCACGGCCGTTACCAAAGCCTCCTCTGCTCCTTCACATCTCTGCCACTCACCCGGAAGGATTACAGGCAGCTTCCTGACAATATGTTTCTTTCCTCCACTCAGTTTCAGTCTCGGAATGGTTACGGAATGGTTATGGCTTCCCGAAAGTGTGGAATTCTTGCCTGGCTTTCTTTTGAACCCTGCAACTGCTGATCAGCCCATTGGCCTTCCAACTTCCACAGACTTGTTCGCATCAGCCCCGAAGAGCTGTTCCTTCTCATACCCAGCCTCACTCAGTGTGCCTGTGCGAGCCACCTTTTACCCTCACACCTGCCACTTGTCTTGACAAGTGGCAGGTGTGCATTGTTAGGACTATGTGCCTGCCACTGCCTGGCCTCATTACAGGGACAGAGCCAATGCAAGTCAGTGGAGGTAATCTTTATGACCTCACTGCTCATCTTCCTCGGCTCAGGACTTGTCAATATATAGTGGGGAGGAATTATGGGAGCTGTAGTTTCCCATTAAATAAGCAGGGATAGGGGTTAGATGGGTTGTGGAAAAAGCGGGATACCATGTCCCATCATTGGGTGCTTCTCCCCCACTGCGAGAACCCCCTACACAGATGATCCCTCGCTTGTCCACCGCCAGGGCCGGGATCCAAAAGCAAAGGCCTTTCCCTGGCCACCACAGTACGGAATCCCCAGGCACTAGGTTGAAATACACCCTCTGGCTTTTCACAGCAGGTTAGGCGCTCTAATTAGAATAGGTCAGGAGGTCAGGTTGTATATGAGAGTGAATTTCAGTGTAATATGTTTTTTCCTAAACTCCCCTAACCCATCCAATGAAGTTATCCTAACCCCCTTTCTGGTTTTCCTATACTCCCCTTACCATCCACAACCTCTCCCTTATTCCTCTTATCCCAAACTGGCGGCCTTGTGGTCACCTGTGAAGATCTAATCAAGGTGGGAGGGTCATACCCCATTCAGCTTCTGTGTTTCGGAAGCGTTGATGCGTCCCCCCGGTTGGTGCTCAACTTGTTTAGACTTTGCAGGGCGATCTTCGATTTGCATCGTCAATGCCTCATTGACTCTTTTGTTGCATAGTTTTAACTAATGTGGTGTTAGAATCTCAATCAAGGGTTCCTTAAGGATTCTGAAATCAGGATAACCAAAGGCTTGTACCTGTAGTACTCAAAAGCTTATGAACGTTTTCAGCAGTTTCCAGTCTTCGTCAAATCAAAACTGACATTCACTTAAGGATACTGCTCCCCTGGTTTTTATCACATTGCTCATTAGTCACTTAAAGTCCCAGCATGCCTTTTTTCTCTGCATCACCGCTCACATGTTGTATGTGGATTACTGGTTCTAGCAAGCCTTAGCTTCAATATCACACTTCTCATTTCAACATGGCATTCCAACCTGCAACAGTTTCCAATCTGCCTTTTCCCACTTCTCACTCAAGTCACTTAACTCGAATACTTTTGTGCTCCACTTTTACTCTAGTAGTTCCATGCTTTGGTGACGACGGGTACAGCTAGGTTTTCTTCAGTCTTCCTCTGCCCGAGAAAGGCTTTGGTCCTCACTGTTACTGAGTAGGAATGGCATCAGATACTAGTGTTTGGCTCTCCTTGGAGTCTCCAGCATCAACATACTTGTGGCATCACCTGCTGATCAAGTCGTCAGTCTGTGCTAGTCCCTGCTTTTTAAAGTCACCACTTTTCTTTTGTCCATTACACCCTCTGTGGCGCTGCAGGAATTGATCACCTGATGAAGGGAACTTTATCACATGTAGTTGTGCACATTGCACAAGAAACGATGCAGTATCAAGTTCATGATAAACCATCTTTAGAGGGGCGCTTTATCACTTCTTTCTCTATGCACAGAAGAAAATGCAATATCCCAAAGCGTCAGCCCAGCAGGTTAGACCTTTAGACAACCATAAGTACATTCTCACGGCCAGGAGAGTTTTTAGAGGCTGTACGTGTAGGGTGACAGAGCATCATTCATTCAAACATACAAGAGGAGTTTACACCCAATGTGCAACACTTTAAAGTGGAGCACTGACTCAAAAGATACTTTATTTTTTCACACAGATACATCTTTATGTGGCCCAAGTAATGCTGCTGTTCAAGATGGTCCATGAATGCTGCTGCTACTGGACTTTGTATTTCTGAAATGAAAACTGTCATTTCAGAAAGTCAAATATCTGTGCTAACCATATCTATGCAAAAGTGTTAGTAAATCTGCCCAATACAAAATATTCTGCATTAATGGAAAATTCAAATGGTTCAATACCAAACCATTTAATATGGAACTTTTTAAAGGATTCAACCCTTCTTTCTTGGACTGGCTGCGAGCGCATGGAGGGCTGCTGCCTTTGAAGGTCAGCTTCCTTAGGCTATGATTTAGATTAATATACTTATAATGTTTCTGAAATGTTAGGTTGTAGTCTAGATATCTGTACCTGTGATAGCATGGTAGGATGTGGTGCATTGAATAGCCGGGGTCGTGACCACTGGCTAAAGAAAATGCAGGCCTTTCAAGCTGCCCCCTCCATCCAAAATGCTTGTGGTTACACAACAGGCACAAAAGCACCACATGCATAGCGTAAGTGAGACATACTTTATATAATCACCTTTTCAGTACAATATACTTCATTTAACAATATTTGCAATAAAAAGTAAACTATAAGAATATCTGATCTTGCTAGATAATAAGTTGACATTTCCTAGCGAGCTATAAACCACATGCGTCATCTTATTTGACCAATATTTAAGGTAGAATTGGCGCCACCAGAATTCACTCAACGCATGTTACACAGGGTGCAAAAGTCAGAAGGCATCAATCCATTAGATATTTTGCCTTCATACACTTTTTCACATTGTGGATAACATGAATTTGTTTTCTCTCAAGCCAGCAGAATGGATTATTTAACCAGAGACCACACAGCACAATTCAGCAATCTGGCTCATATGAAGACACAAAATTCCCTATACATTGATTAAGTGTGACCTGGAACACCTCACCCAATCAGGTTTCTATATACATCATTCATTCACACAGAAGAGGTAAAATCAAGGGACACATTAACTGACCCCACCAATAAAACATGCTGCCTGACGTCATGGGACTGAACAAAGCATGAAATGTCATGATACATGGCAAAATCGGAAGTAGACATTCTGATTTAACACCTTTATATCAGGCAAGTAATTCCCAAAAGCGAAGAAACCAACCCTTAGTGGAAAATCCAAAAATAAACAAAGGAACAAAAAAAACAAAAAAAAGGTAACCACCAACTTGCTAGGATCAACAAGGGAGATGGGAACAGAGATGAAGAGATAGACTACATCACTGATATACACAATCTATACCATAACGAGTGCCCACATTTTATCCAAGAAATGGCATTGAGCAACATTGTAAAAGGTAAGAACAAGTGAGTTTACCTGATAATCCACATCATCAATTCCAAAACGTTCACGAAGATTCCTAAAGACTTGAGGACAGTACTCCTTAAACTTGAAGTGGCTTGGCAGATTTTCCCTGCGGAAGCAAACATCACAAGTGGTGACAAAACTAACCTAAATGGTCACATTGACAATGAATAAGAATGTATATTACCGTTGGTAATCATATGCACAGGCACTACCATCATTTGCAAGGTTTAGCCAGGATATGTTCTAGTACTCATTCATAGTATATCAATCTTCATATGAAAACTATTGCTACTGTATAATAATCATTACCATCAATAATTAATGTACTCACACCTTTGCTATGATTGCATTAAAATTACCACAACTCACCACTACAAGATATTGTCAAACGTCCAAGTACTCAATTGTCACAGACTGCCGTCACCATAGGTCCTCCTGCCGGATTTGAATGCAGCGGGAGTCTGCTGCACAGAGGAAATCTGAAAACCTGCGGCTCTTTTACCCAGTGTCCCCAGCGGCTTTCTGTGCCGGGATCCCTGCGAGTGGGGGCTGGCATGAGGTTTTGGACTCCTGTGCGCCATTTTGGGAGGTTGGCCCACCGTCCCTTGTGCTGCCAAACCGGCCTGTCTCCTGTCTGGTCCTCCGGGGTACCAGCTGACACATGTGAGCCAGTGTGGGGGTAGTATTTTAAGTGACGGCGTGGTGATAGCTCTTCGTCATCCAAGGATTTCGTTCAGCAGCTGCCATTTTCAAGAATCTCTGAACTTTTTGCACCAAATCCCAGCTGTTCCGGTCTTCTGGCTGAGTTCCCAATTCATTTGTTTGCCTTCTCGTCCCAGGATTTCATCGGTCTCCAACAATTTCAACATTGGTGATGTTTATAATTGCGAAAGAAGGTGTCCCAACGTTGCTCGCAGGTGCTGCTGCTGGCCCAATTACTGCAATATTGCTGGGAAATCAGCCAAGATTACCACCTTTGAGTGAGTGGAAGAACCTAGCTTGGTTGGAAGCAGCTCCCTGAGAGCCCCAAGTAGATTGCCCGAGTGGAAAAGCAGGGGCGCTCTAGGAGGGGGAACCGCTGTGGCTTTTTACCTGACCCAAATAAGAAATTTGAGTACTTGGCCCTCATGCTTGCCTTGGGGTCCCCCACCCCCAACCTCACTGGAGCAGCGCAACACCTGTTTGACAACCTTGTGCACCTGACTCGCCACTAGGCTGCGCGGTGAGTTTATCACGCATTGCACAGTTTCTCCATCTCTCCCTCTGTCTTTCTGCTCTCTCCTCTCCTTCCATGGTGCTCACCATATCCCCTATTTTCTCAAAATGATACTTATCACCTATCGAAGCCTGGAAGTAAAAGTACAAAAAATTAAAGATCTCCTGGTCTACAATCCAGGTCTGCCCATCGCCGAAACCTACATCAACGCTTCTTCCAGGCAGACTGTCACCGACATCCTCCGTCGTTACCTCTCTGGACCTATGGACTCCCCACATGGTCTTAGTCCTCTAACCTTTCTCTTTGTTGCCCATTAATGGTGCTACCAGATGGGAAGTACACTTGGCATCCTTTTCATCCTCTAGGTGCATCATTAATGTCCATCAGAATGGTAATGTCATGGCCCAGGGTTCTCAACCCAACCTCCTTCATGATAGGTGTCTTCCATCTCTCATCAACTTCTCCCCCCCCTTCACCTGCCACTCTCCGTCTGCCACCCCTCTTGATCCTTCACCACCGACTGGCGTACCACATCCTTGTAATCCTCCTCAGAAGACCTTCAAAAGGTGACAACCAGCTTCACCCAGCTACCCTCAACTCTCGCTCTGCTGTTAAACACTCCCGATATCAGTATCCTTCTTTAAGATGGACCTTGATGTTCCCGCTCTCACTAAGACATGGTTCACTACCAGCTGCCACTGCTTTTAACTGTAATGCTCACCTGATTCCCGTAGAGGCGCCGGTCTTGACTGGGCGTATACCGTATCTGCAAAGGTGATGTGTAACACACGGCTGGCTCTTTGGGCTGGACCTCTGTGCACTGCATGTCTGACTTGAAGGGTAAGATGTCTGCAGATAGAAAATATGGGATTAAGGAACTGGGTTATTGAATGTCTCTCTTCTTCCCTTTCTCTTCTCCTGTAGAACCCCAAAGGTTAACGCTCTCACCTTAGGTAAGTGAACGCCGTGCTCTCCATCTGCCTCGGGGCAGGGTGCTGTAACCAGTTTCTTCACTGGATAAGGGGAGCAGGCCTCTTGACTTCAGAGGACTGCTGTCCGTCGTTTACTGCACGAACGGTAAGTTTCGAGTAATTCTAATGTCTTTAAAAGTCTTTAGTAATGATGTTTCTTGTTTTGCAGGGTTCCGGCGATGGCGGATGACGGGCTGAAGTGAGTTGAAGATGGAGCCCGTGTGATGAATAGAAGCGCCTGGAAGCACGTAAGTAAGCGCTTGTTGCCTGCTTCACGATGCGCTCTAACTGTCTTTTTATTTTGCAAGTACAAGTTCGGAGGCTGCAGTGTGCCGGAATACCCACTGGGTTAGATGTGGAAAGGAGTAATGGCACGTGAGTATTAAAGTTCCCCAATGTCTTTAAACGCACCTTGTTTTGTCTTTCAGATGCGGGATGCAGCGCCGAAGGCCTCCAGAGCGTGCAAAGAGTTGGTAAGCTTTTGTCTTTCAGATGCCGGAATGCAGCGCGAGGCGTTGGTGACAGCCGATGGACCAGGTAAGTGAAGAGCTGTCACTGAAGACCGTAATGCTAACCTGTTCTTTCTTGTCTTTATAGGTGTTGCTGAAGACTGGATTCAGGATGGTAAGCCTTTTTCCTTAGGCCCAGGATCAGATGCAGAAGACACGATGAGCGTTCTGCTGCAGAGGATGCAAAATAACGCAAAGCAAGATTCATCCATCGGGTGTGGTTTAAATAGCCTCCTGTAGTGCTTAGGTGTCTCCTTCCACAGCCACGCCTAGGTAAGAAAAGAGTTCCTGCTTTCCAGAAGAGTTCCAGTGTTCTGAATCTAGGGAGTGGCTCCTGCCCCACCCAACAGGAAAAGTAGTTCCAAACAGAAGAGGATCAGAGGCTCAACTGGCAGGCAAGTAAGCAGCATGGTCTGCTGCAGGTAAGTCCACCCAAGCATTATGAGCCCGGCGCTTCCAGCGCTGGGACTGGGCATATTTATGAGCCTGGTGCCACTGGCGCCAGGACTGGGTCCAAAAGGTCCCAATTGGGACTGGTTGGCACTCGGAACCTGGGTTATGGATCTGCTTCCAAGGGAGTTGGGAAAACCCTGACCTTTTGGAAGCAGAGATCATGACATTAACACTCCTCCCAGAGGGCTACAAGATCCTCTTTAAGCCCAGGACTAACCAGTCTGGAGACAGAGTGGCCTTGATCTTCCCTGAATGGGTCCCTGCTACGATCATTCCTGGTCAGACCTACTCCTTCAAATGCCTGATCTGCAGGCTTGGTGTCTGTTCAACCCTCTCGTTGACTCTTGCCACCATCTACAAAATCCCTGGCCCAGTCTCCCTCTTCATCTCGGAGTGGTTCGACCTCTTCTCGCCGCCTCCACCTTGGAGACTTCAATATTGACCTGGACTCTCCAGACACTGCCTCTGGACTCTTCTGCAGCCTCAGACTTTCTTTCCCCCACCATTCTTCCCTCTGGCCCGACGCACTCCACCAGACACCTTGTATGCCCTCATCTCAGCAGACCTACCCATCTCCAACCCTCTCACTACACCTCTCCTGGTCTGACCATGGTCCAACAATGATCTCCTGTCCTCTCAGGTACCCCCGCTAAGCCTCTGGCAGCACTGCCCATCTCCTCAGTCATTCGACCCATTAAGCGAGTGTCAATTGCTGCTTTTGCCACTTTCATTCCCTCTCCCACCATGGACTCCCACACCAACTCTGCCATTGATAATCCCCACCTCTCCATCACCAACACCCTGGACATCCTTGCCCCTGTCATGAGGCTCTGCATGAAGTCTGTCTCCAAGCGCAATACCGGATAGGACTCTGTCCGGTCCTCTCAAACATAAGTGCAGAATTGCTGAGCGGATGTGGTGGGCTTCAGGCACATCCTCTAACAGACTAGCCTGCTGCCTACGCCAAAGGAAATACATACTCTCCATCCACTCGAAGAAGAGGGCCCATACCCAAGCATGCATCTCTGGGGCCACTAACACAGGCAAACTGTTTAAAATCTGCAAGATACTAACCAATTCTAATGCAGTCTTCACCTCCCCCCTGCCATCCCTGCCCCTCTGCACCTGGCCTCCCGCTTAACCATAACTGAGGACATAATGTCCTCAATCGCCTCTTCACTCCTAACCCCTTAGCTTCCAGGCCTCCCTTGTACCCCCCCCCCGTTTCCTCCCCCTCCTCTTTCAAGCACACAGCACCAGATGAGACAATTCCTCTCTATGAAAGTCTACTCCAAACAGGTGCTCCTCTGCACCTCCAGAACTTTCAAGGACATTTCTGTAATCACTGCTTTGCCACTGGCTTCTTCCAGCTACCCCTCAAGCACTCCCTTGCGCATCCTCTTGTCAAAAAGCCTGCTGCCAACCCCTCCTGCCCGGCTAAATACCATCCATTACCCACTTCCTGGGAAAACTCCTGGAAAAGCTTGTCATCTCCCAACTGATCCAACACACCAAATCAGTTGGCTGTCTCCATGACCGCCAGTCTGGCTTCAGAGCAGCCAGAGGCATGGAAACTGCTCTCCCGAACACCGGCAATGACTTGCTCTCAAATCTAGATTCCAACTTTCCTTCCGTTCTTATCCATCTGGATCTTTCCTCAGCCTTCGACACGGTCAATCTTGCCACCCTGACTAATTGGCTCTGTGTCACCCTTAACATCACAGGACTGGCACTGGACTGGTTGACCTCATTCCTCTCTGACCAACCTTCCCAGGTTGAATTGGGCCCTTTCTCTCCCCTATGACACTCTCCACCGTCCCTCAAGGCTCTATCTTCTCGCCATGAATGATGTTCCTCTTCCTCCTCCACTGCCTGACTGCTATTCAAGCATGGTGTGCTGCCAATGATCTCAGTCTTAATGCCAGGAAGACTGAGCTACTCCTCATTGGGAACCCAGCTCAGTCCTTTCCCTTTACCCTCTGGCCATCCCCTCCTCTCCCCCTCTTATGAGGGAAAAAACCTTGTCATCTGCGACGCGCCTCTCGCTTTTGCTCATCACATCTCGGGCCTTGCCAAGAAGGCCGATGTTACGTTGGGTAGAAGTAACTTCACACACAAACACAAGAAGGCCAAGTTAACACATTTATTGTCGTGTTTACAAGAGGGCCAAGTGAGCTGCATGCACAGCGACCCCCAGCCAGGCAAACTCTCCAACTGACCGTGCTGGATTCCTCATCAACCAGGCTCCAGATTACAACCTGCACTAACCCTTAACAACGGACATGCAATTTGACACACTGGATAATTAAATGCGGCTATAAACAAACAGACAGAAACAATGTATGAGCACTCCTAACACCTCCCTCCCTTACCCAGAAAACTATATACAAAAATCAAAACCTTGAGATGCAAATGTCTTCACCAGACGACCTAAATACAAGATGAACATGTGAATGCAAACATCCTGATCAGGGCAGTGGATCAGTATGAAACCAACAATTCAACCACAACTGTGGTTTGAGAGAACCCTTACACCATCACTCACTCATCCACTACAACTAACTCAGACTCATCCCTCCCATCCCGCTACTCCCTGAACAGGCACTCCAAACTGCCACCCTCTCCTTGTTCCAAATCACACCACCCTTGACCAGAATGGAAGAACCCAGATCCTTAACCATCTCCTTTGGCTCCGAAAACACTGAGTTACAGTTCCTTACTTTTACCAGCAACCTCACCTTGATCATCTCCCCCGGCCTCACTGCAAAATATCTGCAACAATTCATTTTGTCATACCGCTGCTTGGATTTGTGTCCACTGGCTAGCAATTTCTCTCTCACACCTTCCAAAGCCACACTGCCACTGTTCCATCTGCCCATTCAACCACGGCATAAAGGTGCATCAGGCTTCCTAGCTCAACAATTCAAATGGAGATACCCATCACTGCATGTGGAGCAAGTATATATTGGAAATTTCTTTCCATCACTATCTGCACCCAGTCTCCCCCAGTGGCCTATGCAATCCTGATCCGATCCATAAGCGCGCGGTTGAACCTTTCAACGCAACCATTGCCTTGTGGGTGACAAAAACAAGTGGTAACCTGCTCCACAACATGCCTTTCCAAAAATTCCTTAAGCTCCCTCGAGGTCAATTGTGTATTGTATTTATTTATTTATAACGCGCAAACCAACAGGCCCGGAGGCATCAGGGCGCAATTTGTACAAGGTTACAGATATGCAGGCATAACAGAGAATCATTAAACATTTATACATGGGTGCAGGTATAACATAGAATCATTATATACATTTACAAGAGGATCTTATATACATATGTACAGTAGTTTCAGTGCCGATAGGTGATAATAGCGGTCGGCAAGTCAGGGTAGGTCAGGAAGAAGCGCGAAGCCGGCCTTAAAGCTGGTTGAAAAGCCAAGATCTAGTATTGGCTTTGAAGGTATTGAAAGAGTCTTCCGCTCTAATTGAAACAGGGAGGGAGTTCCATAACTTGGAAGCTAAGACGGGGAAACTTGAGCCCCCTGCTTTTTGCAATTTAAATCTGGGGATCGCTAGACAGTGGGATTGGGCTGTTCTTAGAGGTCGGGAGGTAGAGTGGCGCGACAGTCGACTACCAAGGTAGATCGGGGCTTTGTTGGCTAGGCATTTGTGCGTAAGGGCGAGTGTTTTGAGTGAAATTCTTTGTTTGACAGGTAGCCAATTTAACTTACTTCTGGTTTCTGTGATGTGGTGGTGTCGGGGAATGTTTAAAGCGGCACGAATGGCGTTGTTTTGCGTCGTTTGAAGTCTGTTCAGGTTCTCTTGGCTGGTGCCAAGATAGAGAGCACTGCAGTAATCAATTTTAGCCATAATAAGGTTTCTCGCTAGCGTAACGCCGTTAGACGTAGTGAGGAATGGTCTGCAAGCTGCTATAAGTTTGCATGTGTATGCAGACGCAGATCTGACAGCATTAGTTTGTCGGGTTAATGAGAGTGTGGCATCAAGGTAGAAACCTAACGTTTTGGTGTCTTTTGAGACACGAATGATATTACCATCTATGTTGAATGACTGATAGGATGGCTCTAGTCTGCTCAGGCGTTGTGCAGTGCCCAAGATCAGGAGCTGCGTCTTGTCATCATTCAAGCACAACTGATGTTGGGCCATCCAGGCTTGGATGACCAAGTAGACGTTGTTAATGGCCTTGGTGTCACCTAGATAATCACCAGTGATGGGGATGAGTATCTGGGTGTCGTCCGCATAGTTAGTATAGGAGACACCCAGATAGTCAAGCACATCAAAGAGTGGTTTCGTGAAAATGTTATAAAGTGTAGGTGACACACAAGATCCCTGAGGAACGCCGCAGTGAATCGGGGAAGGGTCCGCGGCTGCGGATGGGGCAAAGACTCTCATGGATCTGTTGCTCAGGAAAGATTTGATCCAAGCCGCAGCCGAGGAAGAGAAGTTGGCAGCTGAATGGAGGTGCTCGCACAGGATCTGATGGTTGACCAGATCGAATGCGGCTGAGAGGTCGAGAAGTACCATTATCCGACAGACACAAGGAAACCCTTCCCTCCAAAATAAAGGTTCCAAAAACCTTAGACTACTGCTACTGGATACCTTTTAAAACACACCTCCAGCCACTTAGACAAGCGGTCCAATCACCACCAAGAGCTACATATCCCTGGATCCCTTTATGTTAAATGAATCCAACAAGTCCAAAGAAATCTCATCCCCCAGTGATTTCGGACTCTCTCTCTAACCAGACAGCATCGGAGCATTTACGATTGCTTGCTTTAGATCCTCAAACTCTTTGGCGCGCACACACACACCATCCCAAACACCATCCCGTTCCTGGTAAGTTTCCTCACTGACTCTGCTGGAACCCTCATCAACAAGGCTTCAGATTCCAGCCTGCACTAAACCTAACAATGAACATACCCACTGGATAATTATATACAGCTATAAACAATGCATGAGCACTCCTAACAGCCCACCATCAGCTGCACCTCCGCACAGGCATTCTCCCTTTTCTCACCTTCCCTCAGAAACTCAATGTCTCCAGAGCTCTGGTCCTCTAGGCTGGACTACTGCAACAGAGTCTTCTTCAATCTTCCTTTTTCCTCCCTTCACCCCCTTCAACTAATCCAGAGTTGGACTACAAGCTTTATCCTTGGCCTCAAGCCCAGGGACAGTATCTCTCCAGCCCTATAATCTCTCCACTGGCTCCCGGTAGCTGCTAGGATCAAGTTCAAGACCCTCTGCATCATCCACAAAGCTTTCTGGGGCCTGGGACGCAGGACCCCACTACATCCAACTCCCTCTCGCTAAATACCACACTGCTAGATCCCTTCGGGTCTTCTAGCTCAAACTCTCTTCAGATCAGACGCTTCTCTAAGCAGAGGGGGTAGATCTCTCTAAATGGAGGGGGTAGATCTCTCCTCCGCAGGAGCCTCCCTCTGCAATGGTCTCCCTGCCACACTCAGGCTTGAGCCAGCTCTCCTTAAGTTCCAGAAACTCCTCAAGACCTTTTTTGTTCCTCCTTCCCCATCCCCTCCCCAAGCCCCAATCTGCTACAGTGACTGGCTGCATTGTTTCCATCCGGGTTCTACAGGGAACCATGCCCCCCCCGCCCACAACCAGTCCACCCCCTTCCGTGCACTTCTCATGCGACCCTCACCCCCCTGCAATCTCTGGAACTTGCCCACCTGCCCTCCCCTTAGCAGTCCCCAGCCTTCCCCCTTTCAGTTGCACCCTCACCTCATGCCCTGCACTCACCTTCCCTTCCTAGCATTTTGCGCAAACCTGCACACCCACCCCTTTATCCTCAGACTTTCACGATCCGAATGTCACATGGCCTAGTAGGACCGTTACCCCACCCCTCTTTTGTCTTGTGGTGCCTTGAAACATCATTTTATGTATAGGCCCTTACAAATATCCAATACATATATACCCAGGCACTCAGTAAGAGTGTTGCTTTTTTATGTCCAGTTAGTATATCAGTGTAGATTACATTATGCCCAGGTGGCACATCATGGGCAATGCATAATAAGTCCATTAAGTATATACTGGCATCTGGGTAACTGTGCTTACTAAATCCACTCCGTCAGAAGCCCTTTTGTCTACTTAACACATTTAGCCAATCCACATTAGGCACCAGAACTATGTGGTGGGCCATTTAAATTATGTAAAGCAACAGCATCATGGCCAGATTTCATATTCCCCATTTAGCAAGTTTAATGTATTTATTGCGCTTGGTTTAAAACCAAAATGTTTCACAATTGAGCTACCAATCACACAAACACCTATCACGAATACAATTAATAATTCAGAACATACATTACAATAATTCTGTGATTAACACTTCCACTTCATAAACAATATACATAAGAGAAACTACACAGTAATTTTCTGTCATTTAAACAAAAACTTTGTTTCCAACAAATGGCAATGGTCCAGGACAGTTGTCTTCCATTCATTAACCTTGCCCAAAATATGTCAGTGGCTATAAAATACATCTTATATACAAAGAGGTCAAAATATTTTTGTCTTCTACGACGATTCACCTCGTCTCGTCACTTCTCCCCAGGGGGAGCCCTTTCCTATGAGGCTAGGAAGGCGAGGCAGCTACCCAATAGTCCCCCTTGGGGTGGCAATATGCAGGACCACCTCCTAGGGAGGGACTCCCCTCCTGCGCATAAGTACGTTCACCTAAGGAAAAACCTGGCTACAACCTTGTCACAGAACAATACCCCCCCCCACCCCCCCCCGCGCCCCTACCCTCATGGTGACCCGTTCCTCCCACCATGGGTAGTGGAACCATGTGTTACTGTAAAGCCATGACTGACAAATGTATAACATACTGGGACGAAGAAGAACATGAGCAGCCACATAGAAAAGAAGCCAGGTACTGCAATGAGGAGTGCCAATGAGACTTTTCAAGCGGGCGTTGAAGTTACACGATGGCGGAGTCAACAATATAAACTAGAAAACAAGAAAGGACTATAGAGCTCGGATCATGGAAGCCAGCAGCGTCCTGCCCAGGAGATTCAAACCAGGAGAACCAGAGGCACAGAGAAGCAGTTCCTCCAGGTGGAGGTCACACAGAATGGGACGCTGCTACAACGTCCCATGAGCTAGCTGGGAGCAGACTTGACAGAAGGAAGAAGCAATCCAGGTGGTGGTTCGACTGCAGAAAGGTGGACTGTGAGGTCAGGAAACGCTGTAGAGACCACTAGCGGGAGCCTGCCACAGAGCCGCGCAGGTGCCAGGAATCGAGAGAAAGGCACCCACGACACCAGGAAGAATAAGAGCTGTGTCCCAACAGAGAACCAGGTAACAGGAACGTCAGGAAGACCGGGAGGGGTCAGGGAAGCCAAACCAAGAAGCCAGAGTACATCGGGAGCCATCTCCCTCGTCGCAGTGGTCAGCCAAATCCCACTGCCCAAGCAGACTGTCCAATACTGTTACCCAAGTAGAGTGGAAAGGGAGCCAACTCCCTTTTCAGAATGGTAAATGAAGCCAAAAAAGGACATGCACTTTACTAAGAGTGCTAAAAGACCACTGTGGAGAACATTTGGACCAGGAGAAGCGAGTCATTCTCTTGGTGAACGAACTACACTTTAAAGGGGTAGTCCAGCTAAAAACGTTATTTAAAAAATAGATAGGCAACATTAAAAAAAAAAAAAAATACTAGCACTTATTTTTTTAAAACTTCCTATGGAAAATTTTGAGCTATTCAAGCTCAAAATTTGCAAAAGCAAGCACATGGGCGCATCCATTTTGTGAAATGGATGCCCGCCTGTGCTGGCTTTTGCGGCACTAATGAAGGATAAGCCAGCCAGCTGTAGTAAACAAAAGCTACCGCTGGGTGGCTTTTCCTTCATTGGTGCTGTACACGGAGGACAGGGACCGGAGACCGGAGATCAGAGCAGGAAAGCTGCAGCTGAATCTCGGTAAGTGCCATTTATTTTTTTTAAAATAAGCACTAGCTGCGTTTTTTTTCCTAAGTTTTCCGGGCTGGAGGAGCCCGGAAAACTTGGAAATAAAACCGCAGCTTTAAAAACGTGGTATTTATGTTTGCGGCCGCTTTTGAAGCAACCGCAAACATAAATACAAAGTTGTGTTTGAAAACGCTGCGGTTTTTCTTTCCAAGTTTCTCAGGCTCCTCCGGCTCGGAGGAGCCTGAGAAACTCGGAAAGAAAAACCGCAGCATTTTCAAACACAACCGCGTTGTGTTTCTGCCTGCTGTGGCTATCTCTTTGGGTCTCCGGTGCTCCCCCAGGGGAGCACCGGAGACCCAAAGTGAAAGCCAAGGCAGAAGAAACACAGCGGTTGTGTTTACATGCCGCGGTGTTTCTGCCTACAGCTGATTTCCCATTTGGGGCTCTCGGGCTCCCCACGGGGCTCCCCACGCCCCCCCCCCCCCCCCCCGAGAAGCCCAAATGGGAAATGCTAAATGCTGCAGTGTTTCAGCCTAAAACTGCTTTCCCATTATTATTTTTTATTATTTTATTATTGTGTTCCACAGTACTAAGGTACTTTTAACACATATACATACAATCCACAAGTACACGATCCGACATACAAATATCCAACATTTATAAAATTACTGCAGCTTTCCTTAAAAATTCTAAAACATGTATGGTCAAACTTAATTCATTACAATTCATTATCCTCCACCATAGTTCATTCTCGGAGGAATAAACCAAACCTACTAAGAAGCAAGACCGCAAATCAATCATTTTGGGACAAATCACACACACAAGTGCTTTAAAGTCTCGATGTTTTTGTTACAATGCCGACATACTCTCTGTTCTTGCGGAATATTCGCCCGATGGCCCAGTACTTCTTTTGTTAGTAACAAGTTCAACCTGAGCCTTAGCACTTGTGACCTGAAGGATCTCGACGGATGTTTTTTAAAGTAAGGTGCTGGTGTATTGAAACTTTTACATGACCAAAGAAAATGATCCCCAAAACATTTATACTCCATTATCTCAGATCTCAAGTTAGACCATACAGGTCTACACCATCTTAGCTTTGCAACCTTTGGTGTCAACTCGAGTTCCTCCATTGGAATATTAGCCTGTTGAAGCATTAATTGACAATTCAAAACCCAGTCCCTGAAAACCCTGCAGCCACCCTGGAGTCTTACCCGATTTAATTGGTCATATATTGACGCCACCGGTGGGTTCAGTATATTGACCAACAACTGAAACTTGCCCCAATCTACCAAAGTCTGTATTGGTAACAAACCTAATTCAAACAGAATCCCTGCTAAAGGGACTGAGTGCGGAAGTTGGAGCAAACCTTTCCATAATGCCCCCTCTAATAATGACCAATTAATCGGCTGACTCCGAGTTTGAGCTCCGTAAATTAATTTTGGGGTTAATTGTTGTTTGTATAATTTTAGGACTGGTAAAAAAGAATATCTACCGAATTTTCCATCGAAAATTCGAAGTTGTACCCCGGCCCCTACAAATTTTGCCCGTAAGTCGTCCTGTAATTCAGGACCAGAGAACTTGTTATAAATTATCAGCCCTAGGTACACAAATTTATTTACAACTTCTATTTTGCCGTTTTTCAAATACCAGGGCAATACTTTACAACTTTTCCTTCCCCCCCTTAAACACCAGAACCTTTGATTTTACAGTGTTTAGTGTTAAGTCTAGTTTTTCTAGAAACCCCTCCACGGCTAATAATGCTCTTTGGAGCCCAATAGCTGTAAGGTCACATAAAACAAATGTCGTCTGCGTAAAGTAAATATTGAACAACCATAGCACCCAGTCTTGGAGGGAAAGTTTTTACAGATTCCATACAGCCTCCCAATCCCAGTAAATACAGGCAAAAGAGAAAGGGTGCTAAAACACACCCCTGTTTTAGGCCCCTGTTTGTCTGTATCCAGGGGGAATAGTTACCTAATTCGTCCAACCTTACTCTAATCCTTGTATTTGTGTGGAGAGCCACCAAAATACTTAGCAGGGCTATCGGACACCCCCTATCATACAGTTTTTCCCACAAAAGAGCCCTATTAACCATGTCGAACGCTTTACTAATGTCTAAAAAGGCGAAAAATACTGGCTGTACTTGCATCTTTGCTTGTTGTGCTAGTAAATCTAACACCATACAGTTAGTAGATGTACTCAGCCCTTGCCGAAAACCTGACTGAAAAACATCTAAGGAATCAGATTCCACGGCCCATTTTTGTAAAGCTTTCAGCAGTATTTTTCGCAAATATTTTATTAGAAGCATCCAGTAAGGATATAGGTCTATAATAATTTGGAGAGGACCTGTCCCCACCTTTAAAAATAAGGATTAGGGTTGCTGCTGACCATGTAGAAGGAAACAAATTATTAGCCAAAATATCTACAAACAAAGCAATAACACCTGAGACCAAACTGCTAGATTACCTTTATAGGTCAGGTTAGAGAGACCATCTCTCGCCCGAGCCCCGCAAATGGGAAAGCAGATTTAGGCAGAAACACAACCGCGTTGTGTTTCTGCCTGCCTTGGCTTTCACTTTGGGTCTCCGGTGCTCCGCTGGGGGAGGCCAGAACCTTGCTACTCGCATCTAATAAAGATATGGGCCTGCAGTTATTAGGAAGAACTCCATCACGTATTAAATATAGGAATGACTAAAGCGCAAGACCAAGGAGGAGTAAATGGGCCTGTGAAGACAATTTGCTGATATAGCAGCATAAGGATATCCACCCAGAGACTCACATGAGCCATAAATAAGACATTAGATAACCCATCTGGGCCACACCCCAGAATTGTTCAGCTACAATAGAATACGTTTGAGATCTTCATGTGTAAAAGTATAGCTCACACTTCATATAATGGACAAAGACAAGACATTAATGTTCTCATTGTTCATAGCATATATGATGAAAATGGCAGACTCAAATCTCTTCAGGTATATAATTTGACCAGATTCGTTTAACCATTTCCAGATTCCTCTGGACATTTTTCATAAACAATCCCTGAATAATTTGAGTACATCGAATATTCATGCATTTTTAACCAATTTAATATCCCTGTTTGATGGATTTCCTACTTCTTATTGAGTGTTTTATATGCATCTTGACATACTGCCTCCCTTTTTAATGCTGCCATTTGTTTATTTCAATGTCAGACATGTGCACGATTTTCCAGGAATGGCTTCAAGTGGGCAACAGAGTTCTTTACCATTTTCTATTTGCTAACACCCATTGCTGAATTCAGTAATTGCATATTTCTGGGCTCCAACATAGTAGTTTGCCTGAGCAATCCAACGTATCCCACTGACTCCTTAACATTCCATGCCTTAACATTGGGATATTTCCTGCATAATCTAATACCTTGTACATCAACTGAAACTGTACACATTACGATTGTTTACTGGTTTAAAAGGATAAGACATTTTCAAAACTAATTTTACATGATAGTTCACTTCTGTTCTTTCAGTGTATCACACTTTAAGTTATGGGAGAAAGATAAATATAATCCAAGATAAAACATGAAGCTGGCCTAAACCATGTAGGCTTACTTGGTAGATCACCATTGAAATTTACGTTAGCTACGATCATTTTCCTATTATGCATAGATTTGGCCGATTTTGATCAGATACTATATTGTCTTAATTGAGCACTTATAAGCTCTATGTGTACACACTCTGCATCAGTAGCAGGTATAAATTCCTGCACTCAATATTTGTAGAGGAGCCAATAGCAATCCATCAATTAGCAATCTAATTTATACAGTAGCTCATCTTCATGTTCCACTTTAGCATAACAATATAGATTTGTAAGTAGCAGGTCCGTATCTTTATCGGCATCTACACTCACCACCCCAGCTAAAAACAGAATTTGAACAAACAATGTGGTTCAGATTCTGTTCCAATTCAAGTCTAGTGAGTTTTTTTGTAGCAATCACAAGGCCTGCCAGATGGTCTGCCCTTTTTTCTTTTTGCCTTATTTAAAAATACATTAAAACCATCAATAATTGGAGGGGACGAAAACCAAACCTTCCGAAATACTAATAAAGTTGTTTGGATACCTAGCCATGCAAAACACTGATCAAACCTATTGTGTTACAGCATAACACATCCCAATTCATCTTCTTTGGCAACCGGACCTGTTCTTGCAGGATACCGGGGAGCCATGAACAATCATTGGCACCTTCTAAAACAAAGCTATTGGAATTGGTTTCAAATGAAACCTGTCTCATCCTACCTCTTCTAAAGTGCATTTTTTTTAAATCATTCTGTTTATTCCTGGGATTAGACCTTCGTTATCCAAACACGAATTTCCTGGAAATTGGTTAAAATCAGTCAGCGGAGTCTGGCAGAGTCTGAGGAGTGACCAGTAACTCTTTGCTTTCTACTGCTGTGGGAGTGACTTTTGCTTAAAACCTGCCTCTCCCCGCGGAGCGGGTGCGGAGTCTGGCAGAGTCTGAGGAGTCCGAGGAAGTCCGTGGAAACCGGGACTCTTCCCTGGACTCCCCTGGCTTCCTGCACACTGTGTTCACTCCCGCTTCAGTCACAGCTATAATGCGAACCAACGCACACACGGCTCTGATGAAAGGGAAGACTGCGAGTGACGCTATAAAGACTCGAGCCCAAAGGAAGCGTGTGCGCGAGCCAGCGTGCCTTGACTCCGAACATTCATGGACTTCGGCGTAGTCTCCGGTGACACTTTATACACCTACCCTTGCTGCCGCTGTTGTCCCCAACGGTGTGCAATCCAAGAATGAACGTGAGTGTCTGATGCAGCTAACATCGACATATACACACAACGACGGTGAAACAGTAAGTGTTTGTGTGGCAACTACTTCACGTGCGGACCCGGTCTTTCCCTCTCACTCCTGGCTAATGAGAGGAGTGGTAGAGGGGTTGGGAGCTGAGAGAGCGGCCGAGGTAACTGCTTTACAGTCCACTATCGACATCGTTTCTGCCCAGCCCAGTCCATTCAAAACGGCCGCTCCCTATGCTTTTTCACCCCACTCCCCGTGCCCAAGTAAACGTGACGGGCCACCTGATAAGTGTGCCAGTGCCCAGGAAACACAAGATACTCCGATGGACATGTCTAATTCGGCCCTAACACTCGGCCCTTCCGACCTTCCAGCCAGTACTTCATCACATGACAGTAGCCCAATGCGATATGATTCCGCTGTCATGCAAACGCCTCTTTGTCAATTTAATAGTGTGATGTCTGGTGTCCAGGTGCTCCAAATAACCCCTGGGGATTGTGTTGCAGTAGGTGTCTTAACACAGAAAGAACCAACTAATGATTCTCCACGCCCACGATTTTACAGTGCACACGAGAAGTTGCTACCTTCCCCGGCGTCGCCACTAAATACACTGCACGAAGGTATTTCTCCTGACACAGCGTTCACATTCAACGAAGTGATTAAACCGGTTCCAAACCCGGTCTTACAATCCTTTACCCGTGACTCCCTTACAAATGCTCAGGGAGAGACGACGCCGACTCTGCAAGAAAAAGACCCAACCAACCGCAGAAATTCCTTAGAAGTTGTTAACAAGCTCTTGATGGACCTCAAGCACCTGAATAAAAGCAGATCAAATATCCTGGCCACAAAACACCTCACGCCGGCTGATATAGCCCCAACGAGAGTTCCGACTAATGCTGTGGTTGGTGTGCCCCTATCGGAGTTGTTGGCCAAAAGCTCCCCGCTGAGCCCTCCCACGATCAATCTGATCGAGAGTAGAAGCGGACGCTCGAGTCTTTCACCTAGCATTTTATGCTCACAGAAGAAATCTGTTACAACCAATCTGAACGAAAGCAGAAGTGGCCGCTCAAGTCTTTCATCGAGCATTCTATGCTCACAAAAGAAATCTGCTTTTGCGAAAGGGGCTGACCTCATCATATCGCAAAATGGTGCATCGTTTAACTTCCATCAACGTATGCATGGACCCTCAAGCGTGAGTTCCCAATCTGACGATAAGACAGACTCATCCTCATCGGACTCATCTATAATGGAGCACCCCTTTCCCCAAGATTAGACGCCTCCCAGTGGGCAAAAGGCGATCTAAAGGCCATACAATGGACAGCACCGGTAATGCATGCCATACATCAAATATGCAAGAGCTTCAAACTCTCATTATGTCATCAACCACAATTGCTTTGGCTCCTTTTTTAAAAATGTATGAACACATAAACGACACCATAAAAGATTTATCAGCTTCAATTAGTGGTCTAAATGCGAAGATTGCCAATCTGGATAACTCTCAAATGACTAATGAACACATCCTTACATACCAATAAACAGGTGGAAATGGCACTCAATGCTCTAATAGACAGTAACAAAAACGCACTATTAGACAGAAAATTACTGGCTGAAGAGGCTAAACAGGCATTATACCTCTTTCAACAAAAAGCAGATAATCCTGACCACAATGAAGCTCCTGAAGACAGAAATGCACAGACCTCTCGAACTCCAAATAACCATGCAGCATATTTACCCCTTCGGATACCAATAGCCACGTGCGCCCAGATTGCAGAAGCTACTGCTCTCGAGTGCGACAGAAGTGTAGACAAGGTAGCTTGTACTGAAAAGGTTACACTCGAAGATGGTCAGGAGCAATCGCTGTTGATACTTAATCCATGTGCTACAGGCCCGCAAACGGTTCAGCTTGCCTCCGCTGCCACTGATCTGACTACACTTGCGCTGACCAACTTCCAGGCTATCTGCCTGGAAACTCAGGATGCAGAGAATTCGGCCCTCCATGATACTCAAGTGGCTGCCTCTTCAAACCTAATTCTTGGTCCTGCTCCTGTTAAAGAGGTGTCGGTCGACACACTAAAATCTGGAAATGATGCTGCCGTTGCAGTCTTCGACATATTTAAACATCCTACAAGAGGGCCGAGCACTGGTCTGAAAACTGGAATTCACAGAGGCAACGAACACAAAAAACCAAAAAACATCCCAATGAAAAAAAAGAATCGAGGTAATGATTCCAGGAAATTCTTGCGTAATTTAAAAACTCTGAATGTAATTGTCAACAAAACAACTCCAAAAGAGAAACAAGATGTGTATGCACCTCAACCAAACGACATTGACACTGAGTTAGATCCGGTCACTGAACCTATAATTGACTTATGTTGCATATGGGAGGAGCTGTTAAATATGTCGGTACACGACGAACAAGTAGCCGACATAGCGGATGGGACTGCGGAGCACAACCTGCTGTCAGTTACCCCCCTGGACGTATCCAGGCAGAGAGATAACACCGCTGTTCGCTCGAATGTTGTCTGCCCTACAATAAACAACCGGCCCGACATTGGACTAAATTTGGCTGACAGTAATTCCTCTCCGTCAAAAGTGCCGGCCCGAAAAACATCTAGAATCATATCTATATGTGAAGCAACCGGGCCAATCATCACTTCCGTAGACGATATGAACTTCTGTTCTAAATCCTTCATGACGCTCGAGGAGAAACGACGCAAGATCTGCAGCCAGTTCAATAAGGGCCCTTCTAAAATGAAAGATACAGAAACTCAAGCTTCTCCCATCCCCTGTATCAATCTACAACTACCCAAAGCCTTTATGACTGATCCTTCAGGTCCTAAATTACAGGACCCGACCCAGACTAAACCATTGTATTCCAAGGACTTGAGTGTGCCGCAAGAAAATCCCACACTGAAAAAGCACATAACAAACGAACATCATAAGAGTAAACATTGGAAGAGCGAGTCTTCTTATCATCAGGTACTCTTAGAACGGATCGATTCGGATGATGACTTGATACTGAATCGACACAATGTTCTATGGCTATGTCATCTGATCCCAAGCCTTCGGGCAATTGAATCAGGTGACCTGAAAATTGTAGAATTCCTCGAGGAATCCAAAAATGATGCAGTCATTTTACATGTTCAGTCAAAAATCATAGCTGACACTTTGCTCCAAGCCGGACCTCTGTTAATGTCGCTAGGGTTTGATATCTCACTAGCTCCAACAAGGGCCTCAACATAGACCCTGAATGAAGCCGCAAACCAGATGGAAGCTGGTAGAGATGATAAAATTCCTCCAAAGTGCTCAAGTGAACGGGTTACTGCGGCTTTCCATTCAAGACCCGTTTCCCTGATACAGAAACCTTGGAAGCCTATGAATGAGCTACCTAGCCAAAACAACATCAAGATTACAATCCAAGGAGTCAGCCAAACACATCGAACTGAAGACCGGCCAGTGTCTGATACATCATCTATGACGCAAGGGAATGACTGGGCCTGGGTTGCTGAAACCCTAAACACCACCATGTCTTGTTAATGCCAGGCCCCCAAGAAACATAACAACAAAAAAACCCTCAACTTGGGCTCCTGGAACACAAGAGGGTTCAGTCACCTGTTCAACACCACCTGGGCCGATGATTTGGATATTATCTGCCTACAAGAGACATGGCTCTGTGAAAAACCCATTTTGGAGGGTTTTGAAATTGCCCATACACCGGCGCTTAAACAGAATAGGGGGAGACCGATGGCAGGTCTACTTGTAGCTGCCAGGATCAACTCAGGTCTTCGGATTCTAAATTCAATAAACATCTCTCCATATATACAGGTGACTACGGTCGGGGTGGGAAGTACACCCGCTGGAGCTACAACTAAGATCTGCATTTTTAATCTCTACTGGAACCATGCAGTGAGTGGAACCACAAACTTCATAGATGAAGTCACGAAGTCCTTGGACGAGTATATGGAAGCTGGCCCTCCAAATGAGGTGATAGTCTGTGGAGATCTTAATATTGACTGCTTTGATCATTCGAACGAATCAGGCTACAAGAAGACTGTAAAGAACTTAGAATTCCTTCCGGCAACCCAATGGTGTCTGGAAATGAAGTTACGTGACCTGATGATGCTGAATGGTCAAACGATGGGAGATATTCCAGCTGCTCCTACTTGGCGTCGAGGCGACCTTAACTCAACCTTGGACTACATATTTGTATCCAGTAGGATCCATATGAGAACGACTAGTCTGTCTGTCCAAACAATGCAGCACAGCGATCATGACATGGTGGTCTTGACATTCATGGAAACAGTTGAAAACGCTCGAGATCTGTGGGCCTTTCCTATCAGAACAGGAACCGGTAGGATTCGCTTAAATCTAGATTGTAATGAGACTAGCAACATCCTGAGGGGCCTTCAGACCTCTGATTTCACGGAATATGATTATCTTTTAACTCAATACCGTGAAAACAGGATCCACATGGGCAACAGTCTGTTCTCATCGAAGCACAAATTTGATCTTGAGGTGCAAAAACGGAAACGACTCCTAGGCTGGCAGATAAGATCGGCCCGCAAACAAACCCCCAGCGTTGCCAACGGAACTGTCAAAAAATTTAAACAACGCTACAAGAACTGGCTTAAGTCCCACAAAGGTATCATGTTGCAGAACGATGCAGAGCTAATGTTATCAAAAATGAAGAGCTCAAATACTGCTAACTTGGTCTCTGAGGCCGAGTGGGCATCCTTCTACGCAAACCTCTACTGCAGCAACAATGAGGTTGTTGCTTGGAGACCACCTGCACTGTCACATTGGGACTTGGTTTTCGACCATGATGATATACTGAGAGTCATTAAGAACTTGAACAACTCAAGAGCCCCTGGCCCTGATGGCCTAACGAACTTTACACTTAAGCTCCAACCTGAACTATGGACCGCCTTCGGCGAGTTGTTTAAAAGGATTGTCAATAACTGTAAGACTCCCAAGTCCTGGAAATCGGCAGTGATTATACCGATTTTCAAAAAAGGCGACCGCCACAATCCAAAGAACTATAGACCAATTGCTCTACTTGATGTATTGGGCAAAGTCTATGCTACTCTTCTTCAACAAAAACTGACGGAATGGTTAACAAGCTGCAACCAGATGGACCCTAGACAAACTGGTTTCGTCAAAGGTTTGGGCTGTGGTATCAACCTCTTAATACTAAATCTATTGAAAATGGAAGCCCTATGATCTAATTCCAAGATTTATCTCGCCCTCGTGGACTTGTCCCAGGCATTTGACACCATTAATAGAGAACTGCTTTGGTCTAAACTGATCAAATGGAATTGCCCTGCAAGTCTGTTAGCCGCTATTTATGATCTTCACACGGACACGACCATCAGAGTTCGCCTAGATCAAAAGGGCAACCTCTCCACCAATTGACACCTTTCGAGGTGTCAAGCAAGGATGCCCGCTTGCGGAAATCCTATTCAACTTGTTCATATCCGACATTAAGAATGTATTCTGTGGTCTCCGCACTTTCCCGCCAAAACTCCACGGCTCATACGTGGACTACTTAGTCTATGCAGATGACATCATACTGATAGACTCAACTCCTATAGGTCTACAGCGGAAACTGAACGCCGTGGAGAAATATCTAACAGAGAACGGGCTGGTTATCAACAGAGGGAAATGCGATGTCATGGTCCTTGAAAGACTCCATGGATCCAATATGCTTCGGCAGAAATTTAAATGGTATGTGAACAAAGAACCCATTGGGCGTGTGCTTAACACCAGATACCTAGGCATGCAGATAAGTGCTAGCATAAATGATGCACCCTGGGTTGATTCAGCCAAGAAGAAATGCTGTCAACTGGCATGCCAAGCAGTCTTAATCAACAAAAAGTTTGGTAAATTTAGTTTAAGACCAACGTTAACTTTCTTCCAGCAGAAGGTGGTACCGTCTCTGATATACGCTGGCGAAAATGCCTTTGGGTGTGGATCTGATGTGTGGAATTCCTTAGAAAACATCTTTTGGTCTAGGGTTCTCCATCTTCCCAAGGGCACCGCCACAGTGTGCATTAGATATGAACTTGGATACAGGATCTTCAGGAAATTAAACATGAAGAGCACTTTGCCCCAGATGGATATTTTACACAATTTACAGTCTGCCAAGGCCCCTACAATTGTATTCCAATGGAACAAGCTATGCCTTGACGTGCTTAACACGTACGACACCACGATGCAACTGCTGCTTGAAAATCCAGATGCGGCAAAACTAAAGATCTGGAGAAATGACTGGATTCAGACCTGTGACAAACGAGCCAAATCGAGGTCCATGCTCGAAGCGCCGGTCGAGGCAAGGGCATATGGATGTGTACCTCTGTATTTGGCCTGTTTTCCGGACCAATGTGCTCGGGCCCTTTATCTCCATTTTAGACTGAATGTCATGACAACTAAAGAACGCCTCTGCTACTGGTCACAATCTCCGGACGTGGACCTGACTTGTCGTTTTTGTGCTTCCTCTAAAGAAACTCTGAAAAATCTAATCCTAATGTGCCCTGTGTTTGAGTCCAAAAGAGTTAACATCTTTAGTCCAATAACAATGAACTTTCAGTTCCTCACCCGAGATGATTGGTGGAGAGCCCTGTTTGATGGATCAAACAGAGCAATGCTATATGCACTGGTCTCTTTTCTTCGTATTATAAAAGATCATCTACACGATGTCTCGGTGGACACGATCGTTGGGTCGCTCTGAGATCCATACCCGAGCTCATGTTGGGGGAAATAGATGGGGAGATGAGGGCCGGCACTGATTCGAGATGAATGTTAAGGCTTGGTTTGTGTCTGTTTTTTCTTTTTAAAGGGTTAAAACAAAACCCAATAAAAATAAAAATATAAAATAGTGAAAACATAAAATAAAATCAGTCTTCAAGTCTGGTTGAAGGAGGACCATGTCAGACTCCCTCTGTAATAAGGATTCCTGAGCCACCAACTGAAACAATTGGAGTAGAAATGTAACAGCAGTTTATCCACACTGGTGGATCCTTAAAACTCAACCTGTTTCATGCCTGATGAGAACACAATGAAGGAATACCAGAAATAATTGTCAGTACTCTTGATCCATTAAATGACAGCCTCATCCTTAAATACAGATGTCAAGGATAGGTAATAGTCTTCTGTGTTTCCATCACCTAACATATGACCCACTGCATCAGAGGTCAGGTCCTCCTCTGCTGTCATCACAGCCTCTACTACATTCAAAATGCCAATTGATTCTTAGCACTGTTACATTGACCCCATACTCAATTATCTTTAAAAAAAAACAACTTTATAGAGTTTAATACAACACTTAAACCAGATAACATTACTAATTCCAACTTCCCCCATCCCTACCTCGGTCCCCCTCTATTCCCCCACCTCACTCCCCAATCCCTTCCCCGCCTATCACCCCAGTTGACATTCTATCCCTACCCATGCACCCATCACTGACCAATGTGCGTTTGCTCTCCTGGCTGCTGACCATCGTCCTTAAATGTCTTGCTAGACACCATATCCCTCCAGGATCACTGGTGTTTTAAGTCTCGAGTGGACACCAATTAATTCAGAAATGGTCCCGAGTCCACCACCAGATCATTCTCCCCTCTGGGTCTCTGTTTATTCAGATACTCCACCTCAGCTAAGCCCCACCTGCGTATGTCCTGGAGCCATTGCCTGCGCAACTGGCCACGAGGCCCTTTCAATGCTATTGCTATTCACCTCTTGGCCAAAACCAATAAAAATCTGTCAATTTTGTTTTGCGGTCTATGCCTCTTTGCTCCCAGCGAGCACCGTGTACAATCATATCTGCTCCCCAATAGATTTAGGTGATCCATTACCTCCCCCAATATCTGTCAATGATTGGGAAGTCCCAAATCATATGCCAAAATCCAGCTCGCCTCATCCACACCTCGGGCAAGCATGGGCACAGACTGATTTATTACATGCAGTTTCTCCGGTGTCATGTATACCCTGTGTAAATCAGAAAATTGAATGAGCTGAAACTGCATTCCTAGAGGCCTTCCTGTCTTGTTCGCACATTTGTGCCCACCTTTTTTCCATAATGGCCGAACAAGTCCTTCTCCCACTTTTCCTTAACCACTAATCCCTTGTCCAGTCTTGCTGTCTGTAAGGCCACGTACACCCAAGATATCCTTCCCCGCCACCTCCCAGGTCTAGCAACGTCTGCATAAGCAGGCTTACATCTGGCTCCTCTGGGATACCCTCCTACAGTGCCGCCAGCTGCATCACCACCTTGGCATATGTGAGCAACTGACCACTTGCCACTCCATATGCTGGTCTCCATTCCTCAAATGTTAGCAATTCCCCCCCCCCCCGCCACAAAGAAATCCCCCAAAATTGTGCATTGCCGTTCCCTCAAGGTCCTGAGCCCTATGCTACTCATCGCAGTCCTAATAGTTGTGTCAAACCCAATGGGCAGTTCTCCCCCCTGGGGCCTTATTCCAGTGAGATACAACCTGCAACTGTGCCGCCATGAAGTATAGTTCAAAGTCAGGCATGTTCAGTCACCCTACTCGCGACTGCACTGTAATGTTTGCATAGCCACCAGACACCGCCCAGTGTTCCATAACAGTACCCCCAATGTCTTGCTCAACATCTTAAAAAATAGCTTCTTGATAACATAATGGGATGTTCGTGAAAAACATGAATCTAGGGAGGAACACAATCTTGCAAAATGATAGCCCCCACCACACATTAGCGAGAGGGGCAGCTTCTCCCAAAACTGCACCACGTCTACGCGCATAAGTACACGCCTTATATTGTAAACAAGTTTCTTCCATTTTGTGGAAAACCTGTATCCCGAGACACTTAAAGGACTCCCTTTGCCAACAAAGCCCCCAGTCCGGGAGCGTCAACTCCCTTTGATCTGAGGCCTGCCAGCGGGAACAGCAACGATTTACCTCTATTAATTTGGAATCCTGATAATTTACAGAAATTAACTAAAATCTCCATGATCATCACCATGTTTTCCAGAGGGTCATCCACCTTTAACAAAACATCATCCACATTAAGAGGTGGTGCGAGTCACCCCCACCTGCCCAACTGCCTGTTTCCGGGATGTACGTCCTAAAGTACCTTGCCAGCAGCTCAAGTGCTAGGGAAAATTTAAAAAAATAATAATAAACCGGGAGACTGAGCAGCTCCGTCGTGTAACCCGCTCCAGTGGCTACCCCTGGGATACCCACTCACCAGTCTTGACTCTAGCCGTCTGGTTATTATACAGCAGGCGTAGCAATTTCAAAATCTTTCTCCCCAAACCATAGACCTCCAGTACCACGGCCATTCAGGTGAGTCAATTTAACTGCTTCCAGAGTGGGCATCGCCATCTCCCGCCATGAGTCTTTGATCATGTCCATCACGTGGTGCAGCCAGCGCAGACTGGTGCACCAAGCTAGGGGCCTCCCTTGCCAATCTGGATGCTAACACTTTCCCAAGGATTTTCAGATCCACATTTAGTAAAGAGAAGGCATATATGAGGCACTTTGGGTCAGATTCTTATCTTTCTTTAGAAGCACAGTGATCACTACCTCCCTCATCGTCTCCAGCAGTATGTCCTTGTGGATTGCATGGTCATAAACCCTCTTCAACTGGAGAACTAGGATATCTGCAAAGGCACTGTAAATCTCTACAGGGAATCCATCACTCCTGGAGCCTTGTTAGTCTGCATGGCTCGTATGGAGCATAATCTCATTCTATGGGCACCTCCAACCTATCTCTAGCATCCCCCTCTAACTTGAGGCATTTGCAGCAGATCCAAGGCCTCTTGGTCAGAGTACTCTTGATCCGAGTAGGTGCCCTCGGTTGAGTACAGTAGATTATAGTACACAAGAAATACATTTATCCCCGTCGTGACAATACCCAGTTGCCCGCCAGGTCTCTTATCCGAGTAATCATTACTTCTGGGCGCTCCCGCTTGATTAACCATGCCTGAAGATGGCCCGCTTTACCCCCACCCCCCTTCGGCATGTATATTCTTCGTGCATCAGCCGCAATCAAACCACGCAAGCAAGTCCTGGGCCTTCTGGTGAGCGCACATCTTTACCGCTAAAAGTTCCCCAACCTGTTGCAGATTCACCAATTCCCCCTCCAGTAGTTGAACCATCCCCTCCAGATCTTTTATGGCATTGTCCAGGGTCCATCTGTCCCCCATCGCCTGAGACATGCACACCCCCCCTTTTAGGGTTAACCGTAAAATGCCTCCCACTGTGTCCCTACATAGTCTACTGATCCCTCATTCAATTCGAAAAAGGAAGCGATTGCCTCCAGTAGAGCCTGCGCATTAGCCATATTATCTAGAATACCTGGACTCATCCTCCCCAGACCCGCAGCGGGGTGCCGTTGCAAGCTCCCAATTTGGCCACCAATGGCGAGTGATTGGACAGAGTCCAGTCCAAATACCAAGCTTCGGCAAACCAGTGAAAGTGTTCCTTGCCTATAAACAAATAGTACCAATCTGGAATAGGAGGCCTGGACCCCTGAGCGATAAGAGTAACCCCCTCCCTATACGCATACGACTCCCGCCACTGCTCCACCGGATTTCGTGGACACCCCCCCTCTAATCCCGTCGGATCTAGCTCAGGGTCCAAAATGCAATTAAAGTCTCCCCCCCGAATATACATCCGGGTATGGCAGCTCCCATCAACTTCATCACTATGCGGAAGTAACCCCAATCATCCACATTCAGGGCGTACGAGTTGACCACACATTTCCTGCCTATCCAGATGTCCTGCAATAATGCCAGCTGTATGGCTTGCCGCTTCAGATAATGTCCCACCCGTAGCCGTTTCCCCCTACTACCCAGCCCCCTCACGTACATGTGCACATCCAAAGGGGGCTTGTGCCAGCACCACAGAATAAATTGTGTCTACATACCTCCTCCGCATTCCCGGGACCTTATTCTATAGCACCTGTTCCCTTGCACGGTCATACCTGCCCAGTCCAATAACAATACCGCCGAACAAATACCCCCTCCCCAACTCCCTGCTCTTGAAATCCCACCGTCATCTCCCGTCCCCCCCCACCCAGTGTTCCACCTCCCTCCAACACCTCCTGCCTCCCTCTCTCCCTCCCTCCCTCCCTCCCTCCCTCCACCAACCGAACTACCCCCCATCCCCCATCCCACACCTGCTTCTTGGTGCGGTAGGTGGAATCCTCTCTGCCCACTCTGACCGCTGCTCGCTATGCACAGCAATGTACATATTCAATAGGTATCTCATCCCAGTCCTCTGTGGGCGATAGTTAACTCAGCTGCCCCCCGTTGGCCACGTCTGGTTCTCTGCTGGGCCATCACTGTTCTCCTTAGGATGATGACACCCAGCTCCTTGCAGTGCCTCCCTCAGAGTTTTCTTTTCTAGCCAATCCCATGCTTCCTGTGGGGAGGTAAAGAGGAAGGACTTGCCTGCATCACTCAAAGCTTCCTGGAAAAACTGCAATGTACCGCAGGTTCAACTCTCAGCTACACCGTACCAAGTCAAAGCACCTTCCTGGTCCTGTTCGTGAAATCCGGAGAAAAAAAAAAAATCAAAATCTTAGCATCGTCCACCTAGACATACCCAGCTTTACACGCCACCTGTAGTATTGAGTTTGTCCCTAAAGTTCAGCAGCTTGGCCACAATCGACTTGGGAGGTCAGCTTCGAGAGGCCTTTGGGGCAGTGTCTCCAGGATCAGCCTTTTCACATATAACTCAGTGCACGCCCCCTCCTGAGCCTTCGGGACCCCCACCAGGTGAATATTGTGCCGGCGGGAGCAGCCCTCAGTCCTCTGCTTTAGCTTCCAGCCCCCTTGCCACTCCTATGAGGCTACATGTTTGGTTCTTGAGCATAGCCAAATCATTCTCCACCGTGCTCACCCGCTGCTCCACTTGTCACACGTACACTTATTTTCTGAAAATCAGCTCGCACTAGGGACACATCCACTCCTACTTCTTGTATCTTTCCCTGTAGGGATATTCTGGATTTCTGTATTGCCACCATTAACCCTTCCAGTGTGACTCTGCAACTTGCTTCTGCACCTGCCCAGTAACGTTGCGGTCTCCTACTGCCAATTTATCCGACCTCTTCTTGATGGCAGCATAATGTTACATTTTCAGTTGACTCTTCACTATGGTCCCTCCTCCGGGGTACCAAGTAGGAGTTTTTTTAATTGGAGCGATTCCGTGCATCTGTTGGGTAGCCACCTCCGAGGCTCCTTGTAGGCCCTACTTCTGCCTGAGCCGTGTTGCCAGTCCCTGCTCGTTGTATGATCTCTCCGGGCTACCAACACAGGACATTGTCGCTGGAGACATCATGCTCGGATGCTCAGGGGGCGAACAGACTTGTCTTCTTAAAAGTTGTATTGATTTTAACATTTCATTTAACAGAGAGGAATGGGACCACACTTCACAGTGAAGATCATTTAAAAGTACCAGTGACTGTACGACCAAGTTAATGACCACTTATAGACAATGAACCCAAGGAGAGGCCTTGTAATTAAGACGGAAAACCATTTATTTTTTCATAAAACAGGAGTTGTTCTAAACCGATTACTGTACTCTGCATTCCCACGTTCCGAAGAGGTGTGATCACTCTTGCCAGTGTCAACCAGGTCATTAAAAGACATTGTTAAATGGGGAGAGGCACTGAAATGTAAAGACACTCATCCAGTCTGGAGATTTTTCTCCAAATTAAGACCGGTTTCAATCAGTTAAGAGCCGGTTTGTCGATTGGTTGGGGAGGGTAGTGACAGGGGCAAAAACCATAAGCAAGTTATTTCTCTCCATAGCTTGACTGTAGCTCTTGCGGGTTCCATTGCCAAAATAATCTGTAATTTGTGTATGTGAAGTTGGGTGCTCCATAAGAGTAATTAACTACACTGCCAAGAGTGTTAACTCCTGTGACCACACAAGATTTAGTCTTAGAGAGCAAAATGGTGATTATCCTCTACTTGCCGTGCTCTACACCGACTTGCCAAAGATTAAGATTTATAAAAAGTATATCAGTTTTTTTCCATCCCGGCTGTATTTATTTGTATAGACCGTCCAGAGCTACAAAGATACAATATATCAGAGGCAGTCAGATATATTGTATCTTTGTATCTCTGGACAGTCTAATTCATGTATCATTTTGTTATAGTCTGAAAGCGAGAAACTTTGTCACATATAGTCTAGAAGGGACAAGTTTTCTGTGTTATTCAATGATTTACACAGTTGCACTAGCAACATAGTATGTGACCACGAAATTCACTATCAACACAGTGCAGCATAGCCCGATGTGGGCCAATTGTGTATACTTCTGTAAGGTTACAGTTTTTTTATTTTCATTGTTAACAAAACATTTCCATATCTCAATATTTGGTGTGTCTATACAAATAAATACAGCCGGAATGGCAAAAACGAATTGATCTACTTTTTATAAATCTTAATCTTTGGCAAGTCGGTGTAGAGCACAGCAAGTAGAGGACAATCACCATTTTGTTCTCTTTATGTTATAGGTGGCTTAGGGAAGTCACCAGTCCACCACCACTGCAGCTCTTCATTCAAAATAAACGCATCTCCTTAAAAAAAAAAATAGAAATGTCACTTTACTATTTCTTTTTTAGTAATTTCGAGTGCTTATGCACTCCATTCTTGGGTTCCCTACCTTTGCTAACAGAATTAGTCTTAGAGTAGACAAAGATTTACATCAGATTACACTTCTTTTCTGAGTCCACTAGAATCAGAGCGCAGTTGAGACAATACTAGTTTGGCGGTCTGTGCCAACAAACTTTACTGCAAAACTAAACCACGCAATATGTGTCGACTATGGACACTGCTGTCACCTTCACTAAATAAACTCGTATTCATAGGAAAAAAGTACCTTTTTGAAGTCCAGTATAATCACCCTACAGTCAGCCACAGAAGGAAGGTGGCCCCAGTTCAATTTGTGATCCACAGTTACAAGTGTATTTCACAGCCCGACAACCAGCAGCTCCGGTATTCCAAAAATCATACCCAGGTCAAAGCCCTGTAACTTGACAATGCTTGGTTCCCCTGCTTCAAAAAGCACCTGCGTGTCTCCTCCTCTTCGCCTACTCCACTTGCCAATGGGCTACAAAACACTCCAACCGCTCCCCCAAAGGATATCAATGGATGGCGGGACTGCCTGCTTACACTGCCACAAAAAAGGGTAATTGTTAGGCCAGCTAAAGGCAGGCCCCAGAAGTGAGTGAAACAGCTGTCCACCTGATATCAAAGGACTTTACAGTGTTGACGAGTGAAGGAAGAAAAGCCTCGGGCCACCACAGAAATGATACCTAGGATTTCAATGACCATTACCACCTGCTGGTCTGTAGCTCCAACACGCTTCTTAGAATATTTGTCTGTTCCCATTAAGGACAGTTTTCACACCACTGGAAGAGAAAACACGATAAATTCCAATTAGGACATCATGGTCAGTATTAAGCCCAATTAATGGTCTAGAATTAGTGCTTCATGGTCAAATTAGATGATGCAATGTTTGCACTGAAAAGCCAATTAGTACCAACAAGGTTGGTTTCCATTAGTTTAACCCTAGGCTAGGAGGTGCATGGGGGAATCCAGGTGTGGCAAGTTTGTGGCTCTAGCCACCAGGATGAGTCAACTAAAGACAAATGATTAGCGCTCTTTCTAATGTACGGCACCCAATTCGAAATTCTCTCCCCAAACCCCGGCCACCCCATCCATCCCCCACCCCCACGAGTAATATATCTATTGTAGGTGTTTCTGGTTTAAAAAACGTATCCTTTTTATAAAAAAAAAAAACACTAGATCTATCGCCAGGTGACTAATGCTCCTTGATTACAGTGGTGTCACCTGTCAACAAGAGAAATTAGGTCCTACCCTGAAGTACAACAATATTTTATGCCCAAAACTGGTGAACGCCAATAGAAAATAAATAAAAATCATGTGCATGTTGTAGATCTCCAATTGACTTAATATGCTAGTACCAGTGCTAGAGCAGTGGATTATTAAAATGCAGTTTTAAAAAGGTCAAGTTTCACAAAACATTACAGACCATCATCTGGTAGTAAGTCAATTGGTTTCTGGTATTAAATAAAGCATGCAATAGAACAGCGATCTGGTGGTCACTACCTGCATAATAGGTTTCCAGTGGAATACTGAATACATAATACCACGTATTCAGCTTTTAGCAAACACCCCTGGTCTGTTAACATCAATTCCTTTTTCTGTGTCCTTGAATTGTTAACATTTCTCGAGTTTAACACACCAACTCATGGGGTTGCTGCTTCAAAGCACCAGGGAAAAACAAAAAGTGACAGAGTACAATATACTTTATTTTCTTTCATGACAGAGGAAATTCAGAAAGCACTTGACAATACAGCAAGAGCCATAGCACTCCTTGATCCATCGACTGTATCTTAGGCAGATGATCTAACAAGGAATACTAAAGGCTGTTTGGTGTCTTGTTGTCCGGTGCTTTTAGAATGTCTTCTTTCATGAAAAGGAAACTCGTTTCTATGCTCCCGTTTGTGCGAAAATCAGATTGCTGTTAAGTTGGGGGTCCTCTTCACTGTGGAGAACCAGTTTGTTAGTAGCAAACTTTTCCAGGATTTTAACCATGAAAGAATTGTTAAACGCAGGTCTGTGGTTTTCAGGTATCTAGGCGATGCACTCAATTTCTCATTTTTTGGGAGGGGTACGAAAGGGACGGCCTTCAATGTTCTAGCTATATTTTCCTTGACCACGGGGGCAAGATTGTTCACTTGAGGCTTTTTGTTTTAGTGATATAACAGAGTTGAATTCAATAAGCACAGATGACGTGCCCTGGTTTTATGGTGCATGCTCCATCCAACTGTTTTTGGTGACCAATAATGGCTTGAAATGTTGACGTTTTATCCTGAACAGCCCCAGCAAGAGTTGGCCAGTTCCTCTGGCTAGATCCAGCAAGACTGGGCAGCCCTTGGTTTACTTCTAGGTCCTTCATAGGCAGTTACATTCCGGTGGGGACGGGCCACATAGGGTGTGCAGACATAATCCTTCCATTGTCTAATAGGCCCTTTGGCAGTTAAAAAAAAATATCACAAAACAGCGTATAAAGTGGGGGGAACATGCAGTACCCTGGAAGTGCATCTTACCTAAAAGGAAACTTAGAAGAGAAAATTAGCAACAAACAGGATTGCTAAACTGCAAAAAGTTGTTTCATGGGTTACAGCTAACGCCCACCAGTTGGCTCAGGAAGTGTGGAATGGGTCTTAATAAATAAAATACAAAATGTCACATTATTGTAAGTTACAGTGTTGATATTTCAATTAGAAATAACACAGAAGTAAATATAGATCACTCTGGCGGTCCCTGCCTGGGTAGGGTCACTTTACAATAAAGGGTGTATGTATGATTGAGTGTGATCCAGTTGATAGAAACGAAGGATAGGGGCCACATAGCAGGGACACAGAAAAGGGACATACATAAGGAGGACAAACAAATGGACTAAAGAGCCTTTACAGATTGACAAACTTACATGCCGTGTGCACAAGTGAACTGTTCCCGGGAGGAGTGGGCTAGGTTAATTTGAGTCGGGCCAGTGTAGGAAGGATGTGCCCCTTCTGTGGTTAAGTGGAGCATGAGTTTTTTCTTAAACAATACTAGCTTTGTTGTTTGGGGGATGAGTGTTTGGGGGTTGAGGGCATACAGTAGGAGGAGAGTAGAGACAAGGATCAGAAATGGGAGGACGCAGAGGAGCGTGGCCGACAGAGGTTAAGCAGAGAGGACAATTGCTCAGAGGTGGAAATGGAGAAATTCAATTGTCTTGGTAACCTCCCCTCATGTGGCCAGGAAACGGCAGAAGCGACCAGACTCATACCCTGGGGGTGGCTATCTGCTGAGGGACCACATGGGGAGAGCACTCTCGGGGAAATTGGGGCAGCTCAACAGAAGATACATGGTATACCTACCCATCTCTAAGGGATGACATCATCCATTTATTTCCATCTAATCTATGTATAGCATACTGTGGGTTAGAACAGCCCAGTGAAGATAACAGAATCACCCATACATATCCTTATGAGAAGGCTGGGAGGAGGGATTGAATAATTAAGATAAATATGACTGCAAAGACGACTGTGCGTACTAGTTGTTGGGAACATGTGACCCCTGCTGGGATATAATTAATTCCCAATGCCAGTCGGCACACGAGATGGAAGCAGACAGTCTTGCTGAGTCGCAGCAAACCTGGAGATGCCGTCCGGAGTAAACAGAGGGAGGAGCCTTCCTGCTGCAGCACAGTAACCAGAGAAGGCTGCTGGAAGGAGGCGGATGCAGAGTGGAGACAGACGATGTGGCAGTACGAGCAAGCCGTTGGAGGCAAACATAGCCGTGGACGCGAAGGGTGACAAAGCTGCCAAAGAAAGCCAGTGAGTCCGGGCAAATTGTTGGGAAGCCGGGGCGCTTTGTCCCGTCTACCGCATACCAGAAAGAGTACCAAATAGAAGCTGGAGAAGCTGGAACAGGGAGATAGGAACTATGTAAAAGTCCAAGAGGACACCTGTCCGTTCAGGAGCACTGGCCATATTCCATCTGGCTGCCATCTATACCACGAGCAAGGGTCACACCCACGTATCTACATTCTGCAAGACTGGCCTGCTGCCCGTAGCAAGATGGCCACCGCTGAACACAGCTTCCCTTTGCAGCCCCACACTCTGCCCGAGAGTGTGCTCATCCTGGGCCTTGATTGGTTATGCATCGACCAACCCACTCCAGACAGATGCAGCCGACAGGCTTTGCCAGCCCAGATCTAAGGGCCAGAGAAAAGGGCGCCTCCTGAGAATGAAGTTGAGCTGACCAGTCCCCTTACCACGCTCACATGTTCCACATTAAGGGACGACCAGGATTCATTGCCTAAAGGAAAGAGGACCACTTCCTTTAATCCCGGTCGCCCTGCTGTTGTCTCACACTTCATCAACAGAGCCGCCCACCAACATTTGTGCCGCCCCTTGCCTGCCCACTGTAACCTGATATATTCATGCACTTTAACTGTGCCTCATTATGGTTCCAGCTTGTGATGGTCTGCGTCTGTTACTAGATTCACTTACAAATCAAATGTTTATGCTTGCCTGTACACAAGTAGATCCCATACCATGAGTCACTGCTCTGCCAGTTTGTGCACCCACACCATTCTGGTCTTCCATGCTTACCGGTACACCTGAAATAGCTCCCTGGACCATGAAGCGCGGCTTTGCCAGATTGTGCACCTACCTTAACTTTTCTGTTTATGCTTACCTGTACTCCTGCTGGAGCACCCCGGTACTCCTGCTGGAGCACCCGCTGTGCCATGAGGCGCAGTATGCTTTCAAGTTCCATCTGCATGCTGTAGCCATTCTATGTGGTCTTGCACTTTATAAACGCCCACTTTTACTGTAACCATCGCATAGATGCTTGAGGGTTTTGCGCGCTGCTATGAAAAGCAAGAATAAATACGACCTGTATGCAAGAGAGACATGGAACCATTCTATGAAGTTGAAGCTAAAGCCAATATACTTGGGAACGTGGATAGAAGTACATATAACAATTTGTACAATTTGGAAAGGCCTAGTAAGGAAGTGAACTGGGCAAGGAAAGTAGCAGGTCTGGAACTTGCACCCAATTGTGAACTGTGCAAGGAGAAGATATTGAAACTACAATTCGGGGGAAGGGAACTTCCCTGAAAATAATGAAATGTGAATTTAAGTGTTAGAATCCTGGCAGGATAGTATACCAGGCAAACATGTGGAAGTGAAAAAGTATTACAGAGTCCGATTTATAACTGGTCACCCTCTAATACACGGACTACAATTAGATGGAATGTGTGGGGTCTAAATAATGCAAACAAAAAGGAGCAACATATTTTGGTACTTGATTAGACACAAAACCGACGTTGCCGTACTACAAGACAGACACCTTGTGGAGTCTGAATTGATCATATTGAGCATTAGGTGGAAGGAACAGGTGGTGGGTATCTCATTCTCATATGCTGGTGGGCACTCATCTGTTTAGGGATTCCGTGCCCTTGTTGATAAAACAAACAGATTGATCCTGATGGCAGATATGTCGACATATTGAGTAGACTGATGGGGCATGCTATATTACTGTTAGGAACCTACATACCGAAAGTGGAACAGTGATTTCTTCAGTAATACGAATGACTTGATAGTTCAGCATAGAGAAGGCTGGGTACTGTGTTAATGGGATTTTAATGTTATTTAAGACATTAAGCTGGATGTCCAGAACATAAATGAGAGACCACCAAATCGAGTGACTAAGACAGTCTCCAGGATTACTTCACATTTGCTTCTATGTTATATATAGAGTTTGAAACATGGCTTAGAGCATTGCCATTTGTACTAATATAGGGTGCATGGTTCTTTCTTGCGCATCAATTACGCGTTCGCTAGAGAGGAGGCAGCTGGTCTGGTGCTGAAAGAGTTCCTGGATCGAACACGATCTGACAATGTACGGCTGTTAATGGAAATCATGAGGCGGCGACATCTTGCTTCTACGATCCATATGTGCAGATTTAGAAATGGTATGCTGGCGGGTTATAGGTCAAAGTATCAAATCCAAAGGAACGAAATGCAATTGGGTGGAATGAAAAGGACCTAAAACCAAAAGGGTTTAATTTTTTTTTTTGGGGTGGGGGGGGGGGGGGGCTTTGAGAGGTCCCCTCCAAAACCCCATCCCCTCCAAACCCCCGTTTTTGGTCTAAAAACCACTATTTTATTACTATACGAAAACCAAAAAATAATATATTTTAAAATTCGACCCTTTTGTTTTCGGTCCTATTGCTTCGACCCTATTGCATTCGATCCTTTTGGTGCCGAACCTTTGACCGGACACCATGCTGGCAGACTTGGCGTTTAGGAACTCTTTGAAGGATGATATTCATTGGTTTCCAGATCAAAATTGGGGAACCACTGGGTGCAGGCAGACTGAATGGTAGGCACTGAATGTGTTTGTTAAGGGCGTTTGCATATCGTCAAAATTTGGAGTGCATAAACCACTCTGGAGTACATTCCTTCGCCTTGAGAGTGAGATGACGGGGTTGGAATGGTGGGAAGGTATGGGGGATGATGTGAAGTTCATCATAAACCAGAAGGGATCTAGAGGAGGCAAAGAATAGATTGGCAGCATTTGATTACACTGGGTATGTGGCAAACTACCAAGCCAACAGGGATAAGGCCAGTAGGCTCCTGCATTGGTTGGTAAGAAGAGAAAGGGTGGCATGCAGGTAACAGATCAAGATGAGATCTGTGAGGTATTTAACAATTTTTACAAGGACTTGTATGCCACTCGAGAGGGGTGCGTGTGCTGCCGCATGATTGGAGGAAACCGGTTTGAACAAAATGAAAAATGATCAAGGTGAGGCCCTTGGTGTGCCAAATGTATTGCAGGATGTAGAATGGTTGATTGAAAATCTGGGAGTAGGAAAAACACTTGGGATAGATGGGCTTGCGGTGGAGGGTAGAGGGACTTACAAGGAACTTCTCGCCCCTAAGTTTCTGGAGGTCTTTATTGAGGCACTGAAATTGGGCAGACTCCCAGGCTTGTTGCTAGAAATGTTAGTAGTAGTTCTTCTGAAAGCAAACAGACAAAAATGAGTGTAGCTCATATAGACCAGTTTCGATTATTAATGCTGATGTAAGCTAATGGCCGTGTGTCTAAAGCGGGTGACAGAGGAACTTGTACATCTTAATCGGATGGGGTTTATCCCAGGTAGGAGCACTGTGCATAATCCGAGGAGGTTTTTCCCAATTCCGAATAAATACAGGAATACAGCAGAGGAATTGGGAGTGGTTAGCCTGGATGCCTATACAGCGTTCGATTCTGTAGGCTGGGATTTTCATTGAGTGGAAAAGAAAGAGCTGGGTCAACATAAGGTGGGTACACCTCCTGTATGAGGGATCTACAACCATGGTGAACATTAATAAGTGTGTCTGCTCCATAGCAGGTATATAGGGGAATAAGTCTGGGTTACTCACTATCCCCTACGATCTTTTCTCTGATATAACCCCTGGCAAAGGTGACACGCAGTAGGCACAAAGTGGTGAGTCTTCAAGTGGGAGGGATGACATTGCGGTACAACGTCCTTTCACAGCAGTTTTTTTTTGCTACATTTTTTGCTGCATATTTTTTACCAAAAAAAACCCTAAAAATATGGGGGGTGGGCAGAAGGATGTAAGGTTTCTGGGTGTTTCGGGGCTAGATTCTAAATAGGTGGGAAGGTGGGCGTGATGCTGGAAATGCATTGGAGGGACAGGGCCTCCGTGTCCTTGTCCTTTACTGCTTTTTATCGTGTGTTCTGTCATGTCTTCCGCACAGGAGTTAATGTGGGACTCCTGGCGGTGCAGCTCTGTCTCTTTTGGTGAACAGACCCATGGGATACCCTTATGGCACCCATGGGTAGGGGTACAACCCTGTGCCCCTAGGGTATGTTTTTGGGCACCTGTGTGTGACACAGAGCAGGGTACGGGCTGGTTGCAGCTCCATGCTGAAATGACTGGTGCCCTGAGCGTCCTCCATTTTGGGATGCCCAGGCCCCGTCATTGGAATCGGTAGATTCCTGATGGAGACAAAATGGCCCCCATGGCCTCTTGCCTTCCATCACCTGTTACCTTGATCTTCCCAAAGTCCCGGGAAGCCCTGCCTCTGTCCCTTCCCCCTGACTGGCTGTTGGGTGGAAGTTCTGTATATGGTAGTATGGGGAAGTGCCGACCAGACTGGCTGGAGCCTTCTCAACGACCGTATGTTGTGGGTACGCCTGTGGGTGGGACCTGGGTGAATGGAGTGTGTGACGAATATACATTCTACGTTGTGGCTGTCTAGTATCTGGTGTTTGACACAATGGTTGAGACAGCCCTGCCCGAAACCGGTATGAATGCAGCTTGGAGTGTTGAATGGCTCGGTACTTGTCCCAATACACAACTTGTTGCGAGTGTCTGGAGAGAAGTGAATGGCCTGAACACATCGTGTGCCTGATTGGCTGCCTGCCTGCATGAATGCCCGTAGTCGCGATTGGATGCTTGAGTGTGACCCAGCGGAATGAATGGGAGATCAACAGTATATCCGGGGACCTCTCACTGCTAGGAATCGTGTTCAGAAGCTGAAGTCCACTACGAGTAACTGAAGCTTGATCGAGAAGCCCTGCTGGACGAGAAGAATTGCTGTTGCTCTCCTTCGCAATTTGAAAGCTGCTGTGCTTCAAGAACTGACCCAGAGAGGACCTGGTAAGGCGCCCTCTTCCCGAGCTACGAGGGGACCATTGTGCACAGCTGATCTTTGCCTAAGCTCCCTAGTAGACAGACCTTCGACAGGCTGCCGACCCGATACGGGGACTGCTGCGGAACTCCAAGGAGAAGCGCCCGGACTGTTGTCCACCACTGTCGACGACCGCCGTCGCCGAGTTGCCTAAGAACATCATTGATCCAAGGACGCTCTCGTCCGCATCGTCGCCACTGTATCCTGCTGGAGAAGGCCTGACCGTCGACACGCCGAGGAGCATCCACCGGTGGGTTTCCCGCCACCTTAAGACCACAGACACCGACGACTCGACGCCCTTGCTGGGCCACAGTTCAACTCTTTGCGGTTCAGAACTATCAACACTGAGGTGCCACGCATGCCTCTTCCTTGCAGGACTTTTAGGCTTCCCCATCAACGAGCACCACTAGGAACGACGCGGCCACTTCACCTTCGTAGCTCGACCTGTTCTCCATCGGACGTTCGACGACCCGTGACTCCTGCCTGAAAAGGGAGGACTCAAGAAGGGTTGTCCATTTCCCAGACGAGGAACGCTACAACACCAGGTACTTTGGGGTTGCAGAACTATCGGAAAGTCTAGTGTGAATATATCGACTGGGCTTGTATCTTTCTTCTACAGGTTGCCCCAGTTGGGGGGGTGGGGGGGGATATCTCCACACAGAACTGTGTTTAACGGTAGTTACCAATATTCTGCCCATTGCTCAACCATCTTGCTTTCCTTTCTCTCTACTGCTGGTTTCCTCTTTATTTTCATCTGTGTGTCATTCTGACCGTATGCACTTTAAGGAGATCTAATAACGTTAGAGGTACCACTTTAGAATTGTACATATTTACCATTGTTGATTTTCGGAGTACAAAGTGAGTTATCGTGATTGTGTATAGGACCTTGAATATTAATTATATATAAAGACTGTGTTGTAACCGACACATCATGTGGACATTCCTTCATGGGTGTTTGGGGACTACACTGTACTTAAGAACCAGCTCGCATCACCTCCCGAGAAGCTAGGCCTGGATTGCTCGATTACGTTACCATAATAGAGAATCTTGGCAGGGGTCTCTGTGCCTCCCCTCTACCATATAGAGAGCGGAAGTGCAGACCCTCCCCTCCGGTCTTTACAGTTGGTAACCTCCCCCAGGGCCCCAAAAAGAAAAATCGATGAGTTTTTGCGGCAAAAAATCTATGGCAAAAAATGCTGCAAAATAAAAACGGGTGATGGAATGATATGGAACCGACATTGCATCTCATATGCGGATGATGTACTATTGTATGTGTGTGACCCGTCTAGGAATCGGTTCTGGACTCAGTTAGGGAAGACAGAGTTCTACCTGGACTGGTGGTTAACCACGCAAACAATACCAGAGGTGCTTGGCATTAGACTATTGATTGGATATTGATTGGGGTTATAATTGTGGGTGCGCGCCCCATTAATATGCAGCAAAATGGTTTTCAAAAATAAAAGTTATGAAATTGCCGGCAGAAAACTTTTTTTTGTGCAATAATCACATAGATCCATTGGGCCTGACGCATGAAGAGTCCAGCTGGCGGTTTGAAGTATCTTGGCAATAGAAGTCGGCGCAGATTGGAATTGGGTTGATCAATGGAATATGGTGCATGGTATGATCACGGATAGCATGTTGGCTGAATTGTAGACATAATTTCTGCTGTTGATGGGGCAAGTGACACCTGCAAAATTGGTTGCGCTACCCAGCTTATTAGATTTCTTCCAGGTAGTGTCGATGCCTAAAACTAGTGAGTATTTTCATAAACTTCACATCTTATTGGGAAGTTACCATGGAAGGATGCGAGTCTGAAAATTACATCGACGACATTGCATCCACTTGCAGGGGCGGGGGCATCTGTGCCCCGAATCTTAAAGCGTAGTACTGGGCAACAATGTTGTAGCGTTTAGTGGATTGGCTTTTTGTATCTGCAAGCAAGCACAACCACCAATATGACTCCAACCATGTGTAAACCGCTCAGTTGGGCCCATGCATGTAGTTTAATGCACAGCTATTTTTTTGTGGCTTATCTCAGCTTTTTTACTGCATTTCGGATGAAATATTGATTGGATTATAATTGGGGTTATAATTGTGGGTGCGCGCCCCATTAATATGCAGCAAAATGGTTTTCAAAAATAAAAGTTATGAAATTGCCGGCAGAAAACTTTTTTGTGCAATAACAACAAGATCCATTGGGCCTGATGGAGCTTAGATCTATTCCTTCTCCAGTGCCCACTCGGATATGCGTATGGTGGCAGGCAATGAGACTTCTGGGTCACAGATTACCTTATGTACCATTAGAGTGGGTTATGCTTTGTGAAGAGATGGAAGAGCATTTGTTAGACACTTGGAGAAATATAAAATGAACAAGATCCTTGCCTGGCAAAGAAAGCCTTTTTATTTGACAGACACCCCTGTTGAACCCTCTTCAGTCTTGTCATATCATACCATTACCTCTAGTTGCAGCGATCACTATAAAAACGTTGGAGACTCCCAAATACAGAGTGCAATGGGCGCGGAGGAGACGCGCAGAGCGGATGCTGCCGCTGAATCGCAGAACAGACTGACTGGAGGTGGGACCATGCATAGGATGTATATAGCACCTTCCATTATTATAATCTCAAAGCACTGGTAGTGGGAACACGCTCAGCGGACGGAAGTCCAGAGTGTTGGAGATCACGGACTAGCATTAGAACGTGTGCGTGCATTTGGCCAAAATAAGGCTTAGCGGGATGGCCAGGCTCTGGTAGAAACAACAAACGAAGATCAGGCAGGTGGATAGGTGCAAAGAGTCCAAGTTGACGCGAGTGCTAGAGACTCGCTAGGTGTCCAACATGCCCAGATTTGTCAAAGGTCTTCGCTGCATTCTGATGTCAGGGTGTGGCGGCATAGTAGGCTTAAAAACTTTAGGCATTCAGCTAGACCGTATTTTGTCATAGATCATAAATGCATTCCACTGTGAATGGATGGTAGCCGTGCCTGCGGCAGAATGTCCACCGAAGTTGTGCATTCATACATGCCACAAGCACAGATTGATCTCATCTTTGATGTCACCGTCTCTTCCGAGAGCCCATGAAATGCAGCAGAGTACTGGAATATCTAGGACGAGTGCTCATCAAACCCCCTGCTAAGATATCGAGAAAGAGTGAACAAAGAGTGCTGGCGAGGCCGCAAGGCAGCCGCCACAGCTAAAAGCAACCGAAAGGCAGATGGACTGGAAAGCTGCTGACACAGGCACCAATGACCCTCACTGTTAGAGGCGCTGCAGAAAAGCAGGTACACAGAACACTCAGGAAGAAGGGACAAGGCAGAGGACGACTACAAAAGGCAGAATAGAAACCTTTGAACGGCTAAGCAACCGGAGACTAAATCAGGACCGGGGAGTGCGAACAGAGATAAAAACAGGATAAAGATATTCCAACTAAAGAGAATCAAATTGCCGAGGCCCAACAGGAGAAAGGGACGCAACCTTTGCTGGAAGGTTATAAGAAAGAAACAAGGTGCTAGAAAGCCTGTGAATAGCGAGCATCCGATTCAAGGAGTGCTGAGAACACAGGAAGTGTTGATGAGACTTGATTTCCCAAGTGAAAAGTCCTCACTACCACGGAGGGGGAAGTCTCATGGGAGCAAGGTTGGCTCTAAGATTACCCATTGGTGGAAGAGCAAGTCAAATGCTCTTCTGGGTAAAAGCTATAAAAGCTTGGTTGAATTGAGTGACTGTAGTTTTGCTGTTATCGACAAGGAACAGAGAAGAACAAGTTACTTCTTACCTTGTAACGTTCTTTCGATGGGATTTTCCTCCGACGTATTTCTTATCTTAGATATCTCTTTCCAGCTTTGCTGGCCTCAGAAATGTTCTCTCTCTAGAGGGCGCTGCGTGTCGACGTCCGCCGAGTCGATGTCCCTCGACAGCCGCAGTATCGACGTCATCCTGCCTATAAAGGCCGCGCGCAGCGTCCGTTGCTCAGTTCCGTTTTTGTAGCCCACAATAATTCTTTCTGGACTAGACTAATCACCCTGAAGGAGCGTAAGCTGCAACAACAAGGGAAGTAGTACTGCGGGGATGGATGGGAGGGTCGATAAGGAATACGTCTTATTATCTTAGATAGGCTCCCATAGCAGTATTCTGTTATTGGAGGTGGGAGTACCGACTTCATGCTTCCTCTTATTGATGAATAGAGTGTAATACTGCCCTTCCAAACCTAGTTTCCTGACTGGAGGAGGAATCCAAGTTGTAAAACCCTGTAAAGGTATGGACGGACGACCATGTGGCAGCCGCACATATGTCTCGAACCGGCACTCCTCTTTTGAGGGCCGATGAAGCTGCGATACCTCTGGTCGAATGAGCCCTAAGATTTTGAGGGGGCTCTTTTCCTGCCAGTTTATAACATTCCAAAATGGCTAAAATAATCCATCTGGAAATGGTCTGCTTAGTTATCGGTAGCCCGAGCTTGTGACCTGCGTAGCCTACAAACAGCTGGTCTGCTTGTCTTATCCTAGCCAGTCTACTAATGTAAAAACTTAAAGCCCTTCTTGGGTCCAGCCTGTGTAACCTCTCTTCCTCTTTCCCCAGATGGGGAGGAGGATAGAAAGATGGAAGGGTAATCTTCTGTGTCATATGAAATTCAGAAACCACCTTTGGGAGGAAATTAGGCTTCACTTGCAGAACAACTTTGTCTTTGTGAAAGATTGTATGAGGGGGTTTACAAGAAAGAGCTTGAAACTCGCTCACCCTTCTAGCAGATGTAAGTGCTACTAATAAAACAGTCTTAAGGGTAAGAAACCTTAACGAACAAGAGTGGAGTGGTTCGAAAGGTGTGCCCATCAGGAAAGTTAGGACTAAATTTAAATCCCATAGGGGAACCTGGAATGGTCTTGGGGGATAAACGTTAGTTAACCTCTTTAGAAACTGTATTACCAAGGGTAACTTGAAATAGGATGGTTCTTCCGCAGTGCGCTTAAAGATGGATAGCGCTGCGAGATAGCCCTTGATGGTGCCAACTTGAAGGCCTGAATTTGCTAAATAAAGTAGGAAGGACAAAACCCTTGGTGTACCACATGAAAAGGGATCGGTATTCTTTTCCCTACACCAGCTGTAAAATCTGTTCCAACGGAAGCGGTATAAAGATTTTGTTGCTGGCCTTCTTGCCGAAAGCAACACCTCCATAACGTCATCAGGGAGGTCCCAATCCTTGTACCTCAGCCTTTCAGAAGCCAAGCGTGAAGGTTGAGGGTTTTGAGTTCTGGATGGAGAACCTGACCTCGCCTCTGTGAGAGCAGATTCTCTCTGAGTGGAAGTCGAATTGGAGGGCAGATGGACAAGTCTAGAAGGTCCGGGTACCACGTTCTCCTGGCCCAATCCGGGGCAATTAGGATCATGGTTTTCCGGAATGTTCTCAACCTCCTGATCATTTGAGGAATGACAGGGACTGGTGGAAACGGGTACAGGAGTGGAAACTCCCAGTCCACTATGAACGTGTCTCCCAGAGCTCCTCTCGGGGGAAATTCCCTTCAACAGAACAGATCGCACTTCCTGTTGACACTGGTGGCGAACAGATCCACCTGAGGGGTTCCCCAAAGGGCGAAGATCTCTTGAAGGACTTCCTGAGCTAGTTCCCACTCGTGGGAGACTGCTCTGCCTGCTCAGAGCGTCCACTGTCAAGTTATTCTCTCCGGCTAGGTGAACTGCTGATAGAGAGATTCCTTCTTGGAATGCCCAAAACCAGAGCTGCATCGCCTCTCTGCACAGTGGTAGTGATCCTACACCTCCTCTTTTGTTGAGGTAATGCATGGCCACTGTGTTGTCTGTCATTATCAGGACATGTTTTCCTTGTACAAATGGCAGAAAAGCCTTCAGCGCAAGTCTGATGGCCCTCAGCTCTAACAGGTTGATATGTAGTCTGGACTCCGATGGAGACCAATGACCGCTGATCGTCAAGTCGTTGGCGTGGGCTCCCCTCCCCGTAAGTGAGGCATCCGTGACTACTGTTATCTCTGGCCAAGGTTGCCAAAACTGCTCTCCTTTCCGAATGTTCTGACAGGCCCACCACTGAAGGTCTCGAGCCACCCTGTTGGGAACCTGAAGAAGATCTGTCATTCTCCCTGAGAATTGTGACCACTGAGTTCTCAGTGCCCACTGGAGAGATCTCATTCTCAGGCGAGCCTCTGGCACTAGGAAAATGCAGGATGCCATGAGGCCTAGCAACCTCTAAAAGTCGAAGGCTGGGAGACGTTGGGCATTTTGAAACATGGTGACCATCTGTAGAATATCTTGAGCCCTCACCTCTGGTGGCGAGGTTTTTCCCAGGGAAGTGTCCAGGATCACTCCGATGAACTGGAGTCTCTGCAATGGTATCATTTGTGACTTCTTTAAATTGAGGGAGAAGCCCAGTCTGTGAAGGGAGTGGCAAACATAATCTAGCTGGATCTGAGCTTGTTCCAAAGATACAGCTCTGATCAACCAATCGTCCAGGTAGGGATAGACGTGAATCCCTTCCCTCCTTAGACTTGCAGCCACTACCGACATTAACTTGGTGAAGACCCTCAGGGCGGAGGTCTGCCCAAATGGCAGAACTCGAAATTGATAATGAGAGTTGCCAATTGCGAACCTCAGGTATTTCCTGTGTTTGAGATGGATTTGCACATGGAAATAAGCGTCCTGAAGGTCCAGAGATACCAACCAGTCCTGGAACTGAAGGGCCTGAAGGATCTGAGAGAGAGTTACCATCTTGAATTTGTCTTTCCTGAGCAATTTGTTCAATTCCCGCAAGTCCAAGATGGGTCTTAGTCCTCAGTCTTTCTTTGGTATGAGAAAGTAAGGGGACTACCAGCCCTTGTTTCTCTCCGCTACAGGCACCGGTTCTATGGCACCTTTCTCTAGCAGGTCTAAAATTTCCTGCAAGAGGAGCGGATCTGGAGCTTTTTGAGAGCTGATCCCCGGTGGATGACTGAGGTATGCGTAGGAGAGGCAGGCAGTAACCTTGTGCAACTGTCTACAATGTCCAAGCATCTGACGTGATAGCCTGCCATTCCGCCAGATGTTGAGTTAACCTGCCTCCTACAGGTGTCTTGTGAGGGAAGTCCTCAGAGTGGTTTAGGGGTGGCTGATGCAGATGCCGATGGTAAAGAGGCACCTGCTGTTGCTGCGGCTTTTGAATATCTACCCCGTCCACTTCGGGTAGTTCTTCTTTGTCCCCTTTGAGCCGGTCGTCCTCTACCTCTTCCAAATGCGGAGTAGAAGCGAAAAGACTTGCCTCTCGCAGAGGTTCCTGTGGGACGAAAAGGTGTCTGACGGATTGCAGCGCCTAGGGATTTTGCTGCTGCCTTTGATGTTCGCAGTTTTTCTAAACTGTCATCCGTCTTTTTCCCAAACAAAGAAGAGCTATCCAATGGCATGTTCAAGAGCCTGGCTTGCACATCTGGGGCAAAACCAGACTTTCTCAACCAAGCAAATCTCCTGGTTGTTGTACTTGCCGCCATTGCTCTGCTGATACGGTCAGCCGAGTCAATGCCCGTCTGGAGGGATTCGCACATAGCGTCTTTACCGTCCATTATGATATTTAGGAACGCCTCCCTTTCTTCTCCCTCCGGGATGCAGTCAGCCGCTGTAGAAGCACACTCCCAAAGTGTATGGCTAAATCTAGCAAGGGTGCAAGTAGCATTAATAGATTTTAACGCCATGCTACATGCCGAAAAGACTCTTAGCCATAGCATCGTATTTCTTATCGTCCCTGTCCTGTGGGACGGTAGGGTAAGCAGTCTTGATGTCAGTAGAAGATGCTGCCTGTACCACCAGACTTTCTGGGGATGGGTGTTTGGTCAAAAACTTCGGGTCTGCAGAAGATACCCTGTATTTAGCAGACAGTTTTTTATTTACTGCCGGGACGACATCTGGGGTTTCCCAGTTCGTCATTATTTTTCTTTGAAGAGCTTTATGAAAAGGTACTACAGGATCCTCCTGTGGACCTTTATCAAGAATATCCGTGAGGTCATCCTGTTGGAAAGCAGGTGAAGGTGTTGACCACCCCATAAATTCTGTAATCCTGGCCATTAAGGCTCTATAAGGGGTTTCAGCATGCTCCCCCGGGTCTGGCCTAGCGAACTCCCCCTCTGGGGAAGTGTCTAAACCACTTGCCTCATGTAAGGAATCATGAAGTTCCTTTAATCTGCGTTCCTCTGAGGATAACTCCTCTTGAACTGGGGTTGCAGATCCCTGCAACTCAAATGGCTCTTCTTGATTAGACAGTTCTCCCTCTTCCATAATTGAAGACATTGTTCTCAATTGGTCTGAGCTCACAAAGGGTGTGAAACCCACCTCCAAGGCAGAGGGTGCCAAACTTGTCTTAATCGGCCTCGAAAACGTCGATGTCGTCGACGAAGGCTTCGAAAGTGGCATCGAAAACAAAGGTGGAGGCCTCGGGGTCTTCGATAGAATCGGAATTCTGCTCGAGGATATCGACAATCTCTACAACATCGAAGATCTGGGAATAGCCACTGGGTGCGCCGCAACCGTGACTTTCCTTGGCGTCGACGCCGGTGTTGAGGATGGCGTCGTGTCGACAGACCCGTGTGTCGAAGGCCCCTTCGACAACGGCGTCGAAGACACCGACCTCGGCGTTGACGGAACCTTCGAAGGATTCAAGGTCTTTGCTTTACTCGAGGGTACGTGACGCGCTCGAGAAGCTTCCTTCGCCGGGTGCTGCAACTCGCAGCGTTTTGGACCTTTGGGTCTTTCCACCAGAGCATTGCTCTCAGCAGTCTTCGAGGGGGTCGAGGCCGCTTTCTCGAAGACGCTCATCATATTTTTTCAGAATTCCTCCCATTCAGCCCGGGAACTATGCTTCGTGGGGCAAGGGATTCTCTTAGGTGAAACAGAGAAAGAGGACGACAAACAAGGGGATCTTCGGCGTCTCCTTTTCGAGTGCTTCGATCTCGAAAAGTGATGGGACCCGCTTTGAGACCTGGAGCGCGAATGGTGACGAGGAGACGAATGTCTCGACTTCGTCGAAGAAGAAGCTTTAGAAGTCTTACCTTTTTCCAGCTTCCCCCTACGCTCCTTCAGGGCTTTAGCTGTCATGGACATACAGTCCTCACACTCCGAACAATGGTGTTCAGCTCCCAAACACCACAGACAGACCCTCTGAGGGTCCGTTAGCGACATCTTTTTTCCACAGTCTCGGCATTTTTTTAAAGCCGGACCAAGGGGTCGTCGGTTCAGACGAGGAAGCCATCGAGTATGGATCGAATATCTCGAGGAAAATGGAATAATATTTCTATGAAACTGAGCAACAATATTCCGAGGCACTAAGTAAGCGCGGAAAAACGGAACTGAGCAACGGACACTGCGCGCGGCCTTTATAGGCAGGATGACGTTGACACGGCGGCTGTCGAGGGACATCGACTCGGCGGACGTCGACGCGCAGCGCCCTCTAGAGAGAAAAAATTTCCGAGGCCAGCAAAGCTGGAAAGAGATATCTAAGATAAGGAATACGTCGGAGGACACAATCCCTTCGAAATCTGCATTTTGCTTTATAAGAACTGAACTATGAAAAGAAACGCAGCGCAATCAGGATTTGTTCTATATGAACCGTTGACCTTTGGATTTTTGAATATACAAAGATCTGAGGGAGATCTGGATTTGCTTTATGAGAACTTTGACAAGGAACAGAGTGAGATTCAATTTTGCTGCATAAGAACAAGTTACTCTTACCTGGTAACGTTCTTTCGATGGGATGGTCCGACGACGTATTCCATATCTATGACATGTAATCACCACAGCTGTGCTGCTTCGGAAAATCGTCTGCGTCCTGCGTCGATACGCCGCCCTCGAGGACCTCTGACGGCCAACGTCACTGGATGTTATAAGTAGGACGCACGACGCCCGTAGCCTCAGTTGTAGTTTTTTCCCCAGAACGTGTGGCACCAGTCTTCTGCCAGTCTGACACACCAAGCCTTGCGAAAACTTAAGTTGCAATCGCATAAGAAATTCTGTAGGCAAGGAGGGAGTGATATGGAATACGTAGTCGGACCATCCCATCGAAAGAACGTTACCAGGTAAGAGTAACTTGTTCTTCGAGGGGATTGGGTCCTCTGACATATTCCATATCTATGACAGACTCCCAAAGCAGTACCAATGGAAGGAGGTGGAAAAAGAATTTGGAAAACAAATTTAGAATGCCCAATCAAATTGCAGAATAAAGGACCGCTTTGCCAAAGGCCAGATCCTGCCCACGGATGGAATCGAGGGAGTAGTGATGTACAAAAGTATGTACTGAAGCCCAGGTGGCTGCATCACAGATGTTACGAATAGGAACACCCCTCTTTAGGGCAGTAGAGGCAGCCATACCCCTGGTAGAATGGGCCCGTAAGCCGACGGGTGGGTCCTTACCCGCCAAGCGGTAACACTCAGGTAAGCAAAATAAACCAGCGAGAGAAAGTCTGTTTCGTCACAGCTTGCCCCAAACACTTTCCAGCGTAACCAATGAAGAGTTGATCGTCCACTCTGACCAGGGACATGCGTTAAATATAAAAGCTTAACGCTCTCCTAGGATCAAGCCTATGGAGCCTCTCCTCTTCTTTACCAGGATGTGGCGGAGGATAAAACGCCGGAAGAACAACCTTCTGGCCTAAATGAAATTCCGACACCACCTTCGGAAGAAAGGAAGGACAAACTCTAAGGACAACCCTGTCCTTATGAAACACAGTGAAGGGTGGCTTAACTGAAAGTGCCTGGAACTCGCTCTGCGAGCGGAAGTGACCGCAACCAAAAATATAGTTTCAAGAGTTAAGACTCAAAGGGCATGAATGCAAAGGCTCAAACGGAGCACCCATCAGAAACTTGAGAACAAGGTTCAAATCCCAACCAGGCACCTGGAAAGGTGACAGAGGGAACACATTAGTGAGCCTTTTCAGAAACTGAGAAATTAAAGTAATTTTAAATCTCCTTCCCATTCTTGTCACTTTCACGGAAGGTTGCTTACTTATTGGGGGCGATTTTAATCTGACTCCAGTCCTAAACCTGGACAAAACGCTCCCTCCATCTTCGGAGGACTTCAGCAAGGCCCTCGCCATGGCAGAATTCCTGAGGGAAACCGACACTATAGATGTGTGGAGAATGGCCAACATGGGAACAATGGACTATACTTTCTTCTCTCATGTTCATCTGGGGCACTCAAGAATCGACCTCCTGTTACTCTCCAGCGCTCTCATTCCCTGTGTCGAATCCATCCAAATTGGGCACAGAGCCCTCTCGGATCATGCTCCAGTTATAATGAACCTGAGGGTATCGAGCTTCCCCGAGCCGCCTCAGCGGCAATGGAAACTTCAAGACCAGATCTTGACGGATATCGCAATCAGAACAGAAATGGCAGAAGCCCTCAAGAACTACTTCAGGTAAAACACCACTAAAGAAATCACTGGCCACGATCTCGGATGCTATGAGGCCAGTCATCAGGGGCACGGCAAACAACTGCACAGCCTGACTCAGACGGCTACGCAAGCTGCAACAAGACGCACTCGAGGCGGAAGTGAAAGAGGCGGAACACATCCTTAAAAGAGGCCAGAACAGGAAAGCGAGTTGCGTGCTCCAAAGGGGGAAGCGTTCCTTAGAAATGCATCTAGCTGACAAAGCAGCCAGAGCACTAACATACACCAAACAGTTTTATTATGTGCACAGTAACAAAGCAAATCGGCTCCTGGTCCACAAGCTAAAAAAGCTACAATCAAGAAATTCCATCCATAGCCTCTTGGATGCGCAAGGGACTCTTTGCTACTCTATCACGGAGAAAATGGAAATCATGACAGCTCATCACAGAGGTATCATGTCGGGTACTCCCACGGCCGCATCAGCACAAGTCAAATATCTCGCAGGAGTACAGCCAGCCATTCCACACAGGTCCCTATCTTGGCAGAAGAAGTGAGCGAGGTCATAGCTAAAATGAAAAACTCAACTCCTGGCCCGGATGGGCTCACAGCACAATTCTATAAAACGTTTTCATATATCCTCTCACCCCACCTGGCAACCCTCTTCAACTCATTCCCATCATCAGGAACGACCACCCCCTCGATGGAAGAATCACTAACCGTGCTGCTATTGAAACCTGGAAGGAACCGGAGCCATTGCGCCTCCTACAGACCTATCACCCTCCTGAACTACGACGCTAAAATTTTCACCAAACCCTCGCGAACAGGCTGGCTCCCCTGCTCCCGACCATCATCCATCCGGATCAGACTGGATTCACCCCTGGCCGCAGTACCCATGATAATATAAGGAGAACCATAAATGTCATTGATTCAGCCAACAGGAAGGGGCGGGCACTGATGGTACTATCCCTCGACGCGCATAAAGCCTTTGACATGCTCTATTGGGGCTACATCCAAAAATCACTCCTGGACTTTGGCCCAAATTTCATAAAATGGACATTAGCGAACTACCAAAATCCTTCCACCAGACTTAGGATCAATGGGTCCAGGTCCGAAATAATCAAAATCTCAAGAGGCACCAGGCAGGGTTGCCCCCTGTCCCCCCTGGTATTCGCCCTCTCCATGGAGCCATTCGCGAACATGGTACGTCAAAATGCAGGGATCCAAGGCATGACAATCAAGGCCCAAAGATATAAAGCCGCCCTGTACGCCGACTACGTCCTCCTCACGCTGATCAAGCCAAGGGAATCCATGAAGGCCCTATGGAAAGAACTGCTCAAATTTGGGGAAGCCTCAGGATTTAAGGTTAACCTACCCAAATCAACAGTGCTAAGCATTAACCTGCCTGGTCCTCTAATGTCAGATTTGGAAAAAGAATAGCACATACCCTGGGCAAAAAAAAATCTCCCATATCTAGGGGTCCAGCTCCCAGGCACCCTCCGTAGACTATACAAAGCCAACTTCCCGGCGCTCCTTAAAGAATTCAAGAACGACCTTATACGCTGGCAAAAGCAGGAGATTTCCTGGTTCGGGAGAATCACGGCCCTGAAGATGAACCTCATTCCTGGACTACTTTACCAGTGCGCAGCCATACCTACCACAATTCCGAAGCAGGCGATCCAGAAGCTGCAAAAGAACATCATGAGTTATATCTGGGAAGGAAAACAGCCGCGAATCCCACAGAAACTCATGCTCCGAGGACGGGCGCTGGGTGGACTGGGAGCGCCCGAGGTGGCCAGATATATCCTGGCCGCTCAGCTCTCATTTGCGTTCGCTTGGCTTCCCTCCACCCCAAAGCCCCGCTGGCTGGAGCTGGAAGAGGCCTGAAACCCAATTCCAATAAACTTGCTACCACACCTGAAGCACCCTAGCACAGGCGAAGACGTGGGACCCCTGGCGGCGACCGAAAATACGGTGAGGAGGTTGAGGAGGGCGGCGCGCCTGTGGAATCTCTGCAGCACAACGGGTCCACTCACCCCAGTCTGGAGGAATCCAGAATTCACCCCGGGCTATAACCGCAAGAACTTCACGAGGTGGAGAAATGGAGGGCTGGAGAGGGTGCAAGATTTCTATGAGGAGGGAAACCCCCTTGACTGAGGCCTGCAGGGCGAAATTCAACGTGCCGGAAAGCGAAAGATTCAGATATACCCAGCTCCGACATTGGCTCTCGAGTAGGGAGATGAAGCGCCTCGGAAGCAGAGACCTCACTGCCCTGGAACTCACTCTCACAGGATCCCCACCAAAGGGCAGAGTTTCTACCCTCTACAGGCTCTTGGAAAGAACTGACCCATCCCGCAAAGAGCCGTACATGCTGAAATGGGAGAAAGACATTGGGAGGCCCATCAAACTGGAGGAGTGGAGCCACATCTGAAGCTCGAAATGTGTTTCCAACAAGGAGGGGGCATTCAAGGTATGTTTCAGGTGGTACCGGACCCCAGAGACTCTTAACAAATGTAACCCGACAATTCCTCTGGTGTGCTGGAGAGGATGTCCAGATAAAGGCACACCTACGATTTGTTTTGGACATGTCCCAAAGCCACCCAATTCTGGAGATCCGTGCTGGATCACATCAACAGGATCGCAGGACTCGCGATCCCATGGGATCCGGGCATGGTTTTACTGGGAGCAAGCGGGGAGGGACAATTCCCCCTTTCAGGGCGCAGAGCAGAGCTATGCTCTCACCTGCTGACGGCCGCTAAGATTTCTGTGGCTAGGCTGTGGAAAAACCCAGAGGGCCCGGCAGTACAAATGTGGTGGACGAAATGCTGGGATATAATTGCAGCGGAGAAAATAACTGCCCTCTGGTTCGGGAACAGAGAAATTCCTCCAAACGTGGACCCCCTTCCTGGACTACACCCATAAATACCCAGGCTTGGCCCGACAACCTCCCTCCTTACGATGGATGGACAAAACTGAGTAAAAGCAAAGGGGACAGCACATAGAGGATCCAACCAGGGTAGCTGCTCGTAAACCCAGGAACGAAACATTGAAGGCAGGGTAGGCTGGTGATCCCCGCTTTCTGCCCATTGCCCTGATCCCAATCCATGTACAATTCCCCTGGTACGCCCTCATTTAACTAATACGGACTATCATGGCGCCACTGCCCTCTTGACTCCCCTCACGAAAATCTCTCTGACCGGTTATTGTTGTTTATGTTCTTTTTGTTTATTAAATGCATCTCTAAGCACGACTGCGCTGCTTGTAGCGCTCTTCAAGTACTTGCCACACTTTGATATAGTGTATGTATAAAATCAATAAAAATATATTTTGAAAAAAAAATAGGAACATTTTTCAGACGAGCGCTTAAATATGGACAGCGCTGCCAGGTAACCTTTAACGGTACCCACTTGCAAGCCCCTGTGGGCCAAAGAAAGCAAAAAAGACAGAACCATGGGAATGTCACATGCAAAAGGATCCACATTCTTAACCCTGCATCAGTCGCAGAACTTACGGCAACGGTACAGGGACTTGGTTGCTGGCCGTCTGGCCGAGAGCAACACCTCCATCACGTCTTCAGGGAGGTCCCATCCTTATACCTCAACCTTTCAGAAACCAAGTGTGAATGTTGAGGGATCTGACCTCTGGCTGGAGAACCTGACCCCCCCCCCCCAACCTCCCCCCTGTGAGAGCAGATCGTCTCGGTAGGGAAGACGATGTGGAGGGCAGATGGACAAGTCGAGAAGGTCCGGGTACCATGTCCTCCGGGCCCATGCCGGAGCAATGAGGATCATCCGGGAACCGAACCTGCGTAACCTCCACAGTACTTGCAGGATGACGGGGACTGGAGGAAATGCGTACAGCAGTGGGAATGACCACTCCACCCCGAATGCGTCTCCTAAGGCTCCTTTTGGAGGAAATTCCCACGAGGAGAACCTCTCGCACTTCCGGTTGACACTGGAGGCGAAGAGATCCACTTGAGGGGTCCCCCAAATGGCGAAGATCTCCAGGAGAAAATCCTGAGCCAACTCCCACTCGTGAGAGATTGCGCTCTGCCTGCTCAGAGTGTCCGCCGTCTCGTTTTAGTCTCCGGCCAGATGAACTGCCAAGATCGAAACTTCCTGCTGGATTGCCCAGAACCAGAGCTGCATCGCCTCCCTGCACAGAGGAAGTGATCCTTCCCCCCCCTTTTTGTTGAGGTAGTGCATGGCCACCGTGTTGTCCGTCAGGATCAGGACATTCTTCCCTCGCACAGTCGGCAGAAAAGCTTTCAGGGCTAGCCTGACGGCCCTCAGCTCCAACAGACTGATATGGAGTCTGGACTCCGACGGAGACCAACGACTGCTGTCAACTCGTTGGCATGAGCTCCCCATCCCGTGAGGGTTGCGTCCATCACAATCGTCACCTCCGGCCAGGGTAGCCAAAATGGAGCCCCCTTCATCAGATTGTCTTTGACGGCCCAACACAGAAGGTCCTGGGCGACAGAGGACGGCACCTGAACAGGGTTCGACAACCTGCCGGAGGACTGAGATCACTGGAGCTTGAATGCCCATTGCAAAGATCTCATGCGCAACCTGGCCTCCGGCACCAGAAAAATGCAGGATGCCATGAGGCCGAGCAATCTCAAGAACTCGAACGCTGGGAGACTCTGGGCAAGCTGAAACTTATGCACCATCTGCTGAATGTGATGAGCCTTCACCCGGGGAGGAAAACACTGCCCCAGGGACGTGTCGAGCACCACTCCGATGTACTGGAGCCTCTGAGTTGGTGTCAAATGGGACTTCAAGTTGAGGGAGAAACCCAGCTTGTGGAGGTAGTGGCAGGTGACGGGCAGATTATCCAGGACTTGCTCGTGAGAGCGCGCCCTGATCAACCAATCGTCCAGGTAGGGGTAGACGTGAATGCCCCCTTTCCTGAGGTGCGCTGCCACCACTACCATGAGTTTGGTTAAGACCCTTGCGGCGGAGGTCAAACCGAACGGCAGGACCCGAAACTGAAAGTGCGAGTCGCCAACCGCAACCCTCAGGTACTTCTGGTGCTTTGGATGTATCGGCACATGAAAATAAGCGTCCTTGAGGGCGAGAGACACCAACCAGTCCTGAAGTTGAAGAGCCTGGAGGACTTGAGAGAGAGTAACCATCTTGAACTTGTCCTTCCTGAGGAGTTTGTTCAAACCGCGCAAGTCCATGATGGGTCTCAATCCCCCGACTTTCTTGGAAATCAAAAAATAAGGGGAATACCATCCCTTGTTCCTCTCCGCTACAGGCACCAGTTCTATGGAGCCTTTCTCCAGCAGGGATTGAATTTCCTGCGCAAGGAGCGGATCCGAACTCTTCAAAGAGATTCCCCGGTGGATTGTCTAGAGGCCTCTGCCGGAAAGGAAGACAGTAGCCGTGGGTTATGATCTCCAGAACCCACCCATCTGAAGTAATGGCGCGCCACTCTGCAAGATGCTGCGCCAGCCTTCCCCCAACCGGCGAACCATGGGACATGGCCTCATGACTGAGCTGAAGCGGCTGCGGCGTTGCCTGAGGGCAAAGAGGCAACAGCCCGAGCAGCCTTGGCACCTCGAGTACCTTGTTTTCCACCTCTGGCACTCCTACGGTGGCCCCTTTGACTGGCAGCTCCTCTAGCTTTACCAAAGGATGAGTAATAACGAACGGAACCTCCCCTCCATTGCTGTCCCCTAGGACAAAAAGGCGGAGGTTGGTGAACTGCAGCGCCCAACGACTTGTTGGCATGTTGAAGAGCCGGGCCTGCACATTAGGAGCAAACCCTGACTTCCGCAACCACGCAAACCTGCGTATCACGGTTCTAGGCGCCATAGACCAGCTGAAGCAATCTGCCATGTCCAAACCCGACTGAACAGCCTTACATATGGCATCCTTGCCATCCTGAATCATGGCAAGGAAACCATCCCGTTTGTCCCCTTCGGGAATATGATCAGCCGCTAAGGAAACAGTTCCACAGAGTGTGCGTGAAACGTGACAAGGCACAAACCAAGTTGGCCGCCTGCAGCCATACCCCCTGAAGAAAACACTTTCTACGCCCAGCCGTCAAAACGCTTGTCGTCCCCATCAGGAGGGATGGTAGGATATGACGCCCGCTTTGCCGGGGCCATAGCCGCCTGCACCATCAAACTCTCCCGAGTGGGGTGCTTGGTCAAGTATCAGGGGTTGCTACTGGCTGGGCGGTATTTACTCGGCAAAGACTTGCCCACTGCCGGGAGACTCTCCGGAGCAGTCCAAGCCGCCGCCACCCTCCTCTGTAGAGCCATATGGAACGGCAGTACCGGGTCAGTTGGTGGACCTTGGTCGAGGATATCCGTAAGGTCATCCTGAAGAAAATCCCCTGGGGGAGCAGACCATCCCAGTACTCGGTGACCCTGGACATAAGGCGCCGGTACGAGGAGTCAGCATGAGTGCCAGGCTCAGGCCTACAAAACTCCACCTCCAGAGAGGTGTCCAGCCCACTGGCATCAGGGACTGCCGCAGGTCCTCAATTTGGCTATGGCCCGAGAGAATCTCGTCCGGCACCGTATCCGGAACCATGCCTTCGTCAGAGCCCTCAACCGCCTCTGAAATAAACTCAAGCTGTCGGTAAGAAGGCACAAAATGTGGAACAAAGCCATGCTTGACCTTTGCCAGAGCCTTTCTAGGTGGTTCCACCGAGCCCCGGGGAACCCCCGTCTAAACAGCCTCGAAAGGCGTCGAGGGCATTGAGTGAATCAGCGTCGACGCCGACAGCATCAATGGCGTCCACACAGTCCTCGAGGCCAGAGCCCCGAGTGTGTCCCTAGACTCTAGAGCTTGAGCGCCGATGGCGTCGACTACTTCTTCGGAGGCTGGGCCTCGAAAGAGTCCGTCTACGACCTCGGCGCCACCGGCGTCGACATCTTCCTCGAAGACACCACAGGTGCACACAGTCACGAGCGTCTCAAGCACTGGGACCTGGAACGGGCATGATGAGAACGATTCCCCTTGTCCGAGCGGGACCTCTCCCGCGAATCGTGCCGACCACCCAAGCCCGAAGGCATGTGAGCGGTGTCTCGCGACCGATCACGACCGACCCCAATCAGAGGCGCGGACGGACCAGTGCCATGCGATTCGAGAATCGCCAACATTTTCTTCCCGAAGGAAGCCCATTCATCCGGCGTCGCATGCTTGGTGGGGTAAGCGACCCGCCGACGTGCCGAGTCCTCGGATGAGGACAGGGAAGGCGACCGATGACAGCGCTTCCGGGAGTGCCTCGAAGAGGCAGAGGAGTGGCGGGACCGACTCCGGGACCGAGACCCACTGGACTTCCAACGACGACGCGGAGAGTCGCACCTCGAATCGTCCATCGAAAGCCCTGCAGACCTCGACTTCCGTGGCTTGGACACCTTACCTACCTAACTTCTTGCGCTCCCGCAAGGCTTTGGACTTGAGCGACTGGCAGTCGACACATTCATCCGTGTCATGGGCCTCCCCAAGGCACCAGAGGCAGGCGTTGTGCGAGTCCGTCACCAACATCTTGGACCCACAGTCCCTGCACTTCTTAAAGCCCGGACGCGGGGTGGAAGACGAGGTAGACATCTCCCCGAAGAATATACTTCACAATACGAACAGGTTCGAAGAACCGAGAAAGAACAGAAACTCCAAAGAGTCGAGGCGCACCAAGATCTCCGAAGCGAACACGTTCGTGGAAAAAACGAACTGAGGCTAAGGGCGTCGTGCATCCTACTTATAACATCCAGTGACGTTGGCCGTCTGAGGTCCTCGAGGGCGGCGTATCGACTTCATCGACACAGGAGCCGAAGATTCTCCGAAGCAGTACAGCTGTGGTGATTACATGTCATAGATATGGAACACGTCAGAGGATCCAATCCCCTCGAAGAAAAGTTAGCATGATCAAGGCCAGGGAGTGTCTTGGGGAGAACAATCATTAAAAGACTGTTTGACTAGGTGGGGGTCAGCTACAGGGATTGGCCCAAATCCAGGGTGAAAGCCTGTATCTTCAGTTTGTACATTTCTTCTAGTGGTAGGGCCAAATAGTTAACCGCTTTAGACAGAGGACACTTATTACTCTGGCAAATTGACGAGCACCTTACTTTTTAGTTTTGTAGTAAGGAAGGCAATATTCTTTTATTTCAATAAAAGCATTCTGAACCATGTTCTCGGGTCCAAGTCGTACTTCGGGTTTCCACAATACCTAGTGATCCTACATGACCCTGTGCACTAAATCGCACACCTCTGCCTACTTATTCTGCCACGCCAGACAAAAATACTTGGTAGTTGTGCGCACCCCTAATAAGGAGAATGTATCTTGAAATCCTCTCTCTGCATCCTCTATTTCCCCACTGCTCCCCCTTCCTGCCCCATAGAGAGACACATTACTGCCATCCGTCTAGCCCGTACTACTACTAGTTCGATTACAAATACTGTAGGTGTAGTAATCGATTTTTTAGTGTGTCAAAACACCAGAGCACCAGATTAGTAAGTGCAGGGTTAGAAATTAAGGTTCGATGAGCAGGAGCAAAACAAGCTCCTGGGTGTCGGGCATCACTCAGTAAGCAGGAGCTACTGTTGGGGAACCAGGAGCGAGCACACTGCAAATCACACGAGATGCAAACTAACTTTTTGCCCATTAGGTTTTAGCCATTATCCTAGAGTTGCCTAATCCTTCATCAAATTGTTCAATTACTCAGTGAATGTCCTTTATGCATGCCTGGAGATCCAAAAGTAGCTCCTAGTAGTAGTTGGTTTCAAGCTAACCAGGCTCTCCTAAGCTAGAAGCAGCAGCTAAATAGCTCCTTGCGCCCCTCAATTTCGAACCCCGAAGTGACTGATCTTATGCCAGACAATGATTGTACCTTATGTGTAAGGAGTCGGCACACCTAAAAATACGCTCCTTTGAGGGTAGGTGGCTTGTGCTCGGCTAAGCAGTGGTGCCTCGTTTGGGAGAGTCCGTGAATTATGCCACATTATCATATAGCACTTCATGATGTATTCCTCCCTATTCAAAGCAATGTCATAAAAGAGGTATTATGAGCCAACTAAATGGTACTCGATTTATCGACTTTAGAAGACGGAGGGTCAGACAAGCAGGGATTGTAACTCACAAAATGCAGTCTACTCCCATGTTTTAGGAAAGAGGTTAACTTGCAAAAATATCCTTCAGGATTAAATCAAGGGTGAAGACTTTGCACCAAATTGGTGCAGATAACATTTCTTTCCAACTTGGTTCCTAGCTCAAGTAGTTCACCATCAATGCCTTAAATGGTAGGATACTCTGAGAAAAAGTCTGCCACAATTTTACACAAAAAAAGAAAGAAAAAAAGAGGGTATGTTCTGCCAGTGGCATATAACCTGACCTTTGTCTAGCTCTTTAGTGAATGCCTTTATCTGTCAATTAACCCATTGCATTTACATCTAATAATGGTTAAGGGTGCCCCAATGTTATGATTGAAGAGGGTACAGCCCGAGACTCTGCAGATTAGACTATTTTTGAAAGCATCCACGGGGTGGAAGGCACTTTCCCGGTTGGGATGCCGAATACTGCAAAATTTGCAGTGGGTGTGCCTGCCCATTTCAGACCCCAAAAAAAAAAAAAAATAGGAAAATTACTCCCCATAGAAGCCACACCCAGGTGACAACAATGCCATTCAAAATCTTCAGCTAAAATCTCTTGCTGCGCAGCAACAGGACATGTGCAATTCCAACTCTTTGGTCTGGAAACTTTGCTCAAAGGGATCAGTGGCTTGTTGGGAAAGGAGTACACTGCAGATCCTTTCTTCATGTCCAGTTTTAAGGGTGCCTCCAAGTACGGCAGACTTCTGAGGTTTCCTCTTACTGGCCATTCGGGACACCAAGCATGACCACCAAAAAGTGAGGTCTTCTGCAAAAACTCAATCAATAGGTCAACCAGTACTCTAACGTATACACTTGCATTCCAATCACTCAGACATACACTCTACCCCATCACATCCAGTCACTTTAGAGGTGCTAGAAAACTATTATACATAATACGATTAGGTGGTTGAGAGCCTGCCATTTAGTCCGGAAGGTGATGCAATTCAGGCCCAATACATTAAGCAGAAATGTAGTGACTGACACAAGAATAAAACATAAAAACCCTTAATTTTTCTCCCAAAAATAGGTGGAAACTCACTCCTCTCGTACAAAACACAAGGTGGCACTGCAATAGTCCACAACACTCAAAAGACAACAGACATACTCAATTAATCCAGACTAAGCATAATATGAATCTGCCGTGTGCAGAGAAAACCTCTTAGCCAAAATGCAAAGTAGTGGTACAAGGCAACTGACTAGTGTTCTGCAACCCTATACTACTCCTCCACTTTTATCAGAGTGTTTGTGAAGGTTGTGTCAACTGACAGACGGCTAATCTTTCCAAATTAGACAACATTCTCCCAACATAGTGCTAAACTAACATTGTAACATACCGGCAAACACCTTGCAAACCCACCACCCCCAATGTCTTCAAACTCACTTCACAAGTGTCTTTCTTTAGTCCAATAGACCATAGCCGTCCATCTAATATATGAGATACATTACTCACCGTAATCGCATTTCAGATGCTTGTATCTGCTTAGATTCACATGCTATGCATAGGCAGACATCTAGCGGAAGCTGCACAGTATTACAGTTGTTTTCGAAACTCGAAAAGGGACGTCGACAGGGCGTTCCAGTAATACTATCCCTAGTGTGACGTCCGCTGTACCCATGGTCCTTCACGCGTTGAGGTCCCTCCGATTGTTTTGTTCGGACATAAGGTTACATGAAGTGTAGCGTAAGTACAGGTGTATCCACGCAGATAGATAACAAAAGCTCATAACATTTATGAACCTTCTCTCTGGGGAGGAAGGGTGGGCGCATGTGAATCCAAGCAGATACAAGCATCAGAAATACAGTAACAGTGAGTAATGTATCCCTTCTGAGGCTCGTGGAATCTTCTTAGATCACATGCTATGCATAGATTAGCGAGCAGCAAGGTGGTGGGTCGTGAGAAGGAGCAGCAGCAAATAGATGTTTTAGAACCACTTGTCCCACCTGAGTATCTGCTTTGGAATGGGTGTCTGACGACAGGGAATATTAATGAGCATGTGAATCCATGCCTGACCCCATGCTGGAGAATAGCATAATTGTATACATCCGACTATCCATCTCGAAATGGTATATATGTAAATGCGGTCTCCTTCTCCGCCTGGTGCTACAGAGACAAACAGTTGGTCAGTTTTCCTAAGTGGCCTGGTCTTGTTTACATAGTAAAGGACCGCCCTTCCTCACATCCAGTGTGTGGAGTTTTACCTCAGCCAAGCTAGTAGGAATCTGAAAGAAAGCCGGAAGCTCTAGGGATTGGTTCACGTGGAATTTGGAAATTAATTTAGGGGAAAACCTAGGATGAGTACGTAAAACCAATTTATCTTTATGGATGATAAAGAAGGGGTCCTGCACTGACAATGCTTGTAATTCACTAACTCTTCTTATGGAAGCAATAGCCACTAAGAAGGCAGTCTTGTTTGTCAGGTGTTTAAGACTGGACTTTTGCATAGGCTAGAATGCCACCCCCCCCATGAGCTTTGCAAGTACTACATTGAGATCACATCCTGGCTGTGGGTTTGAAATTGGAGAGTGGAGTCTTTTTCCTCCCTCCATTAATGCCTTAATGACTGGAATTTTCCACCACAATACCTTAGGTGGTATATGCTGATAACGCCACCAGGTGGACCTTTATGGAGTTGAATACTAACCCTGAATCTAACAAGTGGAGCGTATCATTTAGAATGTGTGATGGAGTACATTCTATGGGGTTTATTGGTTTAGACTGGCACCAAATTACAAATCTCCTCCACTTGTCGAAATAACAGTGTCTAGTGTTTGGTTTTCGTGCCTCCCTGAGGATATCCATACACTGCTGTGGAAGATTAAGGTGTTCAAACTCTGACTTCAGGAGAAATGCTGCCAAGTTCATGGAGTGTGGTTGAGGGTGCACTGTTGTCCCTTCGTGTTGGGGTAACAGGTTGATTGAACACAGGAGTTTGATGGGATCGCACATCGCCAGTTTGCACAGATGTGGATGCCACTGTGGTCTCGCCCAAATGGGAGCAACTAGGATGAACGTCATCTCCTCTGTGAATCTTGTTCACTATTCTGCTCATTTATGGAGTCCGGGGGAAAAGCGTAAGCAGATTTCCCTGACCAGTTCCATCCATAGGGCGTTCCCCTTAGAGTCTGGGCAGGGGGAACCTGGACGCGAAGTCTAGTCATTGCTTGTTTTCTCCTGTAGCAAACAAGCCTGGTGTGGGGTATCCCCATTGAGAGAAGATGTGGTCTACGACACTTGGGTCTAGTTACCACTGGTGTTCCTCGGATATCTCCCGTCTGAGTGCCCATTTCCATATTTTCTGCACCAACTTGGACAGACTTGAGTGTGTGCCCAGTCCCCCTTTAACAGGTTCTCTTTTGACCACCAACATCAGTTCTGAACTAGTGTTGGCAAAACTACTACTAGATCGTCCCACTGACCGCTTGCCTGAGACCACTGTTTCGCCAACCACTACTGCATCGGTTGCATGCCCAGACATACGTGTGGGACTAGATATATGCACAATGCCATCATGCCTAACAAATGCATTGCTTTGCGTAGGCTTATCTGGAGACCGGCGAGACCGGCTTGATACTGGGGTATTTGCTGAAGCAGGTTTTGATCTCTCTCCAAGGATGGAAAGGCTAAGCCTGCTTGTGTCTAAGACAGCTCCTAGGAACTGTTTTGTTGTGTTTGGTACAAGACTTTACTTTCTCGTTTATTGAGAAACCCAATTGGAAGAGAAGGTTTATGGTTATTTGCGTGTTTTGTTTGCAAAGATGGCTTGTTTCTCCTGTGATCAGCCAGTCGTTCAGGTAGTGGTACACTGGGATTTCCTCCCTGCACAGGTGTGCCGCCACCACCGCCACTACCTTGGTGAATACCGTTGGAGCTGGAGCTATTCCAAAGTGTAGCACCTTGAATTGGTAGTGCTGGTTTGCTACCTTGAACTGCAAGAGTTTTCTGTGCGCTGGGAACATTGACATATGAAAATAGGCATCTTTCATATCCAGTGTTGCCATGTAATCCCCTCGCTTTAGCAGGGGGATTACTTCTTGGAGCGTTCGCAGGGCGCAAGTCTAATACTGGACACATAGTTAAGGAAGTACGTTGAATAAATACCCTCGTTTACTACCTCGTTGGACGGCACAATCTCGATGCCGTCTTTGAGAAGCAGCGCGTTGACTTCTTCCATCAGGATAAGCTGTTCTTCCTTTGTGGCCTTCCTTTGGTGCGGGGGATAGTTTAATGGTTTCAATGAGCTCCACACAACCTCCCGCTACTGTTGATAGCACCCACTTGTCTGTGGTTATTCCCTCCCATGCGTGGGCCAAGTGTGAAATCCATCCCTCTACCTTGGAGGCATGGGAGGGGACCTGTAGCGGGCTGTCATTGTTTGGGAGGTGTTCCTCCAACTCTAGATGTGGAGGTTCTACGCCAGCCGCGGGATCTGTGCTGGCCTCTTGGATAACCTTGGGACGATTTACCCCTGTTGCTCCATGATGTATTTTGGGTTTGTCCGTATCCGGAGCCTCTTTGGGAATTTTGGCCACGAAAACGGAGAAAATTGTTCCCACCCCTCTGACCAGGTTGTTTATTAGTCAGTTGCCTAAGGGATTTGAGGGTATCATATTCCTCTTTGGTGGACTTCAGAGCGTCCTCTATCGCTTTGCACTGTCGGTTCCACTGGAATGTTGAGTAACGTTGCCTGGGTCTCTAGTTTCAAGCCAGACTGGCGTAGCCAAATGTGGCGCTTGATAATGGTTCCTTCTGCAATAATACGGGCCACATTATCTGCAGTGTCAAGATTGTTTGAGAATGCAGCTGGCAGTGGCTTTGCCTTCCACTGCGACTAGGGCAAGTTTAGACTTTAAAGGCTCTGGAGCAGAGTCAATGAGGGCAGAAATCTAATCTCATTTATCACAATCATAGCTCGCCAACAAAGGAATTGTTGCAGATTATAGTTTGAAACGCTACTAAGTTGCAACTTTCCTTCCCATGGTGTAGAGCTTCTTGCTCTCCTTATCTGGGGAGCTTCTAAAGAGGCTAGTGGTGTCCTAGCCCTCTTTCGGGTAGTTATGACAACGAGCGAATCCGGCTTAAGTTGTCCCCCGATATAAAGGGTCAGATGGCGCTGGGCGGAAATGATTTTCTACCCGTGGGTTTACTGCCTGTGGTTGATTGGATGTTTCCAGTGAAGGTTGTATTCTTCTCTGGAAAGACTAAGGTGGGGATGAACTGGGTGGTAGCTTTTTTGTCTCCCAGGATATCTTCGACAAAATCCTTGTTTTACTGAGTCTCCTGTGTTTGAATACCTAAGTGCTCAGCTGCCTTGATTAAAATGTCATTGAATAGGGAATGATTATTTACCAGAGAATCAGGCACTGGGGAATCCTTTGAACTGGTGAAGAAATAGTATACACCTCTGCTTCTTCATCACAGTATTAATCAGGAGTGTTGGTAGTCCTCATTATCCCCTTCAGTGTCTGTGTTAATGTAATAAAGATCAGCTGACATACGAGACCTCTTTGCTGGTGGCTGGGATGAGGCCAGGGGCTGAGTGGAAGTTAGGGGCTGAGAGCCTGAAGCCCGAGTATTAGGCTGTGAAATTTGGAAGTTTGATAGCCTGAGGGTTTTTCCTTGAAATAATTTGCAAAAAAGGTAATTCTTGACATCACCCTATCTATGTCCTCTGCAGGCCATTGGGCTGAACTGGGGGTTACTCCAGGGTAAGGAGGAGTAGGGTGTTGGACTTAGGGTGTAGGTGTGGATAAGCCCTTATTTTGTAGAGACTGAGCCAGGGAACCTTCTTCAGGTACAGCTTCCTTGGAAGGGGTAGATTTTTCCTTCTGAGACTTGGAAGGGGCAGACCTGTCCTTTTGGGTCTCGTCTTTCTGATTTTAACTTTTAAGAGGAAGATTTTCTGGTCTGGGTAGTCTCTCAGGGACATGTTTTTTAATCAGGTGAGATAACCCACTGCTTTTTACAGATTTCGAAGGCGGTCTACTTCCGGCAGTGGAATGGACCTCAGCCTCGCCTGTCGACGATCGGCATTCGGTCGATGTCTTACAGGCGGCGTCTTTCGGTTTCCGGGGCCTGTCATGGGGAGAACGGGATCTCGAATGCCCAGGGGACAGTGAATCAACGGATTTCCCCCTGGACAGCGTATCTGGGCGTTTGGTCAACGGCGTTGACTCGGGATGTGCGTTTAGTGGCGTGTGAAAGAGTAGTGCTCTTGCTGTCGTGTGCCGTCCCCATAACAGTACCGCCGGTCTGTCTCTGGGGGTCGGGGCCTGCACTCAGGATCTTTGCTGTTACCAGTCGCCCTCGCCGTCCAAAAATACTGCGGCGCTGCCATCACTGGAGGCTCCCTCCACATCAATGGCGGCCTCGGCCTACATTGCGTGATGGGCCCAGCTCTTCGGTCTGCGATCTTTATGGGTCTTAGCTTGCAAGATCAATAGTGCCCTTCGTCGTGGTCTCAGTTAAGACAGAGGTTTCACATGTTTATCGACCCACAGAAACCTTTTATTACACGTGGGGCAGAATTTGAAAGACCGCCCCCCCACACTCCCCACTCCCCACTGTAAGGGCCTAGGCCCGGTGGGCCTTCCAAGGCCGAAAGGGCAGTCGAATCTGGACTTCGTACGACGGCGCCGTCTTGTCCACCGCATCGATGACTTGTCGATGTCGGAAGGAAAAGGACAGAAAGAGTAACTATATTTAAACTTATAAGCAAATGGCGTCAGCCGAAATTTGTACTCAGCAAAAAGCGACCACTCACGATAGTAGAAAAAAACAATGTGAGGGACCTTGACGCATGAAGGACCATGGGTACAGTGGACGTCACACTAGGGATAGTATTACTGGCACGCCCTGTCGACGTCCCTTTTCGAGATTTCAGAAACAACTGTAATACTCCGCAGCTTCCACTAGATGTCGGCCTATGCATAGCATGTGATCTAAGCAGATCCACAAGCTCCAGAAGGGATACATTACTCACTGTAATCATATTTCTGTTGCTTGCATCTGTTTAGATGCACATGTGCCCACCTTTCCTTCCCTACTGGAGTAGAAGGCACAGATGTTTTCTTGGTTGTCAACGTTTCTGCTCTATCACATCTGTACTCGCGCCACACTTCATGCGACCCAGGTCAGAAAAACCATCTGAGGGACCATTATGCGTGAAGGACCATGGGTATAGTACACGTCACACTAGGGAAGGTATTACTAAACGCCCTGTTGACGTCCGTTTGAGTTTATAAAACAAATCTTGTAATACTCTGCGACTTTCACTATGCAGAGCATGTGAATCTAAGCAGATACAAGCAACAGAAATACGATTACAGTGAGTAATGTATCCCTTCTGGGGCTTGTGGATCTGCTTAGATCACATGCTCTGCATAGATTAGAGAGCAGTATCTGGAGAAGGAGGTGGGAAGTTAAAAGGTACAGCAGCAAAGATGTTTTAGGACCGCTTGTCCCACCTGTGAACCCGCTTTAGAGTATGCGTAAGTGCAGTAATGCTGTGTGAACATATGATGGAACCTCCATATAGCAGCCTTGCAGATGGAGTCTATAGGGACATTTACAATGAAAGCTAAGGTAGCTCATGCACCTCTGGTAGTGTGCGCCCTAGGGGTGAAAGGTAAGACTTTCTTGGATAGGTAATAGAGTTGTATGCACTTGACTATGCATCTGGAGATGGCGGACTTTGATATGGCGCTATGGAAACAAAGAGTTGGTCTGTTTTCCTTAGAGGTTTTGTCTGCATAGTACGAGACCACCCTCTGAAGATCAAGTGGATGGAGGCTTCTTTCTGCTGCGTTTCATGGGTTTTGAAAGAAGGTAGGAAGTTCTATGGATTGGTTTACATGGAACTTTGAAATGAATTTAGGTGAGAACCTAGGATGTGTTCGGAGGACAACCTTGTCCTCGTGTATAAAGAAAGAGGGGTCTTGTACGGACAAAGCCTGTAGCTCACTGACTCGTCTTATGGCCATGATAGCTACTAGGAATGCAGTCTTGTAAGTAAAATGTTTTAGGCTGGCCTTGTGCATAGGCACAAAGGATGGGCCCATGAGCTTGGAGAGCACAACATTGAGATCCAAACCCAGAGGAGGGTTGGAAATTGGGGGGTTATAGCCTCTTTACCCCGGGCATGAATGCCTTAATGACAGGGACTTTCCACCAGGACACTATTCCGTGAGGTGGTGTAAGCAGACAGGGCCCCAAGATGCACCTTCATGGAATTAAATACTAGGCCGGAGTCCAGTAGGTAAAGTATGTAGTGTAGAATGTTAGCTGGAGAACATTCTATTGGGTTTAATGATTGTGATGTGCACTGTATCACAAATATATTCCACTTATTAAAATAGCAGTGCCTGGTGTTCGTTTTTGTGCTTTAAGCATATCCATACACCTTTGTGGAAGATTTAAGTGCCCAAACAATGACTTCAGGTGTCAAGCTGCCAAGTTCAATGATTGTGAACACGAGTGGAGGGATGCCCCTTTGTGTTGTGTCAACATGTTGTATGGGCATGCGAGCTTGATTGGGTCGCACATCATCAGTCTGAGCAGATGTGGAAACCAGGATCAGAGTTACTTGCTCCTGGTGCACTATCTTGCTTAGGCGTGGGTCTAGGGGCGGGGGGGGGGGGGGGGGGGGAAGAGGAAGCGTAAGCAAATCTCCCTGACAAGTTCATCCAAAGGGAATTCCCCTTGGACCCTGGTTGGGGAAACTGGGACGTGAAGTCTGGACATTGTGCGTTTAGGTTTGTGGTGAACAAGTCTATTTGGGGGTGACCCCAAAGCGAGAATATTCTGTCTAGGATATCTGTCGAGTTGCCACTTGTGTTGTTCTGGTAGAGGGTGTCTGCTTAGCGTGTCTGCCAGAGAATGGAGTTCCCCTGAACATGTTGAGATATTAGCAACAGGTTCTGCTTGAGTGCCCACTTCCATATTTTTGGGATAGCTTGGACAGACTGAGTGTGTGCCTCCTTGCTTGCTCAGATAGAACATGGCAGTGGTGCTGTCCGTGAGGACTTGCACGGTTTGATCCTTGAGATGTTGCTGAAAGGCCTGAAGAGCCTTCAGGACTGCCAAATGTTCGAGGAAGTTTATATCTTTGGGCAGTAGCACGTGTCCACTTGCCGTGGGCTTTGTGGTGGAGCAAGTTGGTTTCCCCCCCCCCCCAATCCGCGGAGTGAGGCGTCTGTAGTTCGGATCACTTGTGCTGGTGGAGCGTGAAAAGGTTTTCCTTTTAACAGGTTGACCTTGAACCACCAGCAAAAAGCCTGAACCAGGGTAAGCGAAACAACCACTAGATCGTCACACTGTCCGCTTGCCTGAGACTACGGTTTTGCTAACCATTCCTGCATTGAAAGCATGCGCAGGCACGCGTGTGGAACCAAGTGAATGCATGAAGCCATCATCGCAAGCAATGGCATTGCTTTGCGTACAGTTACCTGACAACCGACCTTGTAGTGAGGTACCTGCAACAGCATGTTCTGTACTCTCTCGTTTGAGGGGGAAAGCCAGCTCCTCTAGAGTTTAGGATAGCCCCTAGAAATTGTTTTATTTGGCTGGGGACTAGACTTGATTTCTTCTTGTTTATAGAGAAACCCAGATTGAAGAACAGATTTATTGTCTTTTGCGTATTTAATTTGCAAATTTGAAGAGTTTTCCAGAGATTAGTCAGTCGTCCAGATAAGGGTAAACTGGGATGGACTTTCTGCAGATGTGCTGCCACTACTGCAAGCACCTTTGTGAATACTCTTGGTGCTGAGGTGATGCAGAATGGGGGTACTTTCAACTGGTAGTGTATTCCTGCCATCCTGAAACGCAGGCATTTTCTGAGCGCAGAGTGCATTGAAATATGAAAGTATGCTCTTTTATGTACGATGTCGCCATGTAGTCTCCCCGTTTTAGGAGGGGAATCACCCCTTGAGGCGTGGTCATGCAACATTTTTTGGGGTTTGACTATTTGTTCGCAGGTCGCAGATCTAGTACTGGGCGCATGGTAAGGTCTTTCTTTGGCACAAGGAAGTATCTTTAATTAATACCCCTGTTTACTGGGACGATCTCTAGGACGTCCTTCTTGAGCAGCGCCTTGATTTCCTTCAGCAGTATGCTTTTTTGTTCTGCTGTAATTTTCCTCCATCTTGGCAGGCGCTAGGGTGGTTTTTGTAGCAACTCGATACAAGAGGCGCACACCACAGTGGGCAACACCCACTTGTCCGATGTTATCCCCTCCCATGCCTGGGTGAAGTGAGAGATCCGGCCGCCTACTGGAGTGGCATGGGAGGTGACTTGAAATGGCGTGTCATTGTTAGGAAAGGGTTGAGCCTCTCCCAGGTGAGGGTCTGCCCCTTTTATTCCCTTTTTGAAAATTGGACGAGGAACCCTGGCCTTGTGATTGGCCCCAAGACGAGAACTGCCTGTCCTGAGAGTAGCCTGAGGAACACTGCGCACCCTGGCCCCAAAAGCTCGAGTTTGGGGAGCCCTGTTGGAATAGGGTTTGTCAGCTGCCCAAGGGACTTAAGAGTGTCGTAATCCTCCTAGGCACTCTTGAGGGCGTCTTTAACGGCCTTCCCAAATGGGCTCCACTGGCATGGTCGCTTGAGTCTCTAGCTTGAACCCAGTCTTATGGCGCTTGATGCGTCCTGCATTATCTGACGTATCAAGGTTGTTCTTTAGGACGCAGTTTGAGATCTGCTTTTCTTCTGAGATAGTCTTGAGCAATCGAGCCTTTAGTGGTTCTGGGACGGCTTAGATTTGGTGTTCCACATCGTCCCATTTGTGGCAGCTGTAACTAGCTAACAGCATAGTGTTAGCGATTCTGGTCCGGTATGCTGCAGAGGAGACGACCTTTCGCCTGAAAGCATATATCTTTTTACTCTCCTGGTCTGTCCGGGCTTCTGGCGATGGCAGGCGAGTGCCTGCCCTCTTCCTGGTGGCAGTGACAACTAGGGAATATGGTTTAAGCTGCCCCCTAATATACAGAGGGGGATGGGGGAGTGGGAAGGAGTCAGTGGGAGCGGGTCTGAATAGCTCATCTATTCTAGGGTTGACCGCCCTCGTGTGACAAGGCGCCAGTAGGGAGGGTTGAATAAATCTTTGGACAGACTGTAGGAGTGGTATAAACTGGTATAAACTGGGTGGCTGACTTTTTACCCCCCAGGATATCCTCCATGAAGTACTTGTCGACCTGTGCCTCTTGAGTGTCGATATTGAAATGTTTTGCCGCACTTAGTAGCAGTTTGTTGTACTGAAGTTGATTGTCAACAGGTGAATCTTCTACCGGCTGGTCCTGGTGGTCTGACGACTGGATCACACCGATTTCATGAGGAATTTCAAATATCTTAAAACCAGAAATAATCCATTGCAGTGCAGAACCTTTACAGAAAATGTCCTCCCTACAGTCAAAGATTCAGGCAAGGAGATTAGTTCACATTATTAGCAACTGATCAAGAGGCAATGTAGGTCCACAAAAAGCTTATAGACTTTACTCGTAAGAAAGCCACCTCTGCTTCAAACAATGTTCCCTTCTCGGATCCCTTGAAGAAGGCATTGGATAGGAGGTTATGGAGCTTTTAGTGGCCTTCAACGATAAGACTAGGGTTGGCGACACTTTTTGGAGTACAACCATATATGAAGAGATGTCAGTAGCAGTTATATTGAACAATCTCTTACCAAGGGCTGTGGTACAAAGTGGGAATAGGCAGGGGTGTCCTATGTGCCATTTAACATCTCCTCTGGGAAGCCCTGGCGTAAGCCTAGAAAAACAAAACAAAAAATAATACTCCATTTCAGAACAGAGCATGGTGTACAGAATTGGGCTCTACACAGCCTATCCAATGATCTATACTGCCGATTAAGAAAGACCAAAACTAATCTAAAGAAAAACATGAATTTTGGCAGTTATATACTTAAGTGAAGAGAGATCATGAAAGGGCATAAAAAGGTCTGCAGAGAGGTGCTGCAACATGAAATTGAGAACAAGACATATGGGTGTTTTAACTGTTCAATATTTCAAAAATGCCCGTAAAGTTAATTTTTTCAGACTTTCAACATTTAAAACCTCTTCCTTTGACAATGATCAGAATACATTTGATTTCAATGTTACGCCACAATCACTTAGGATTTGCCTGGGATGATTAAAAGGGCATTTGGGCATGAAACGTAGGAGATCCTGTACTCCCAAATCATGTTCTATTATATTGGCCTTCACTGTTAGGCAGGATTACTAATACGGAGGCTCCAAATTAGGAAAACACTGGCTTATATATGCTGTTTGAAATGTTGTAAGCTACTAGCCACTTCAATGTACATCCTTTATCCATGCTGCTCCCCATGCTACCAAAACATCTTTCCTGAATGGTTGTAGCTGGCCATGACTTAACACAGACCCGCTTCCCAGTACCAAACCCTCAAAAGGAGCGCAGACTGGTCACACCTTAAAGTTGGGGACCTTGAAGCACTGTAGAGCAAGGACCATCAACGTGGCGTAAAATTCTGCCCGAAAGGGAAGAAATGGCAGCGGCAACGTTTTGCTTCACAATCTTGAAGAGACTCACCGTCATTTGCAGAACACTTGCGTTGATCTCTTGCCCCACCAACTACATGCATATGTGCACCTCACAGGCATCCTAAAACAATGGAGGTTGCCCCGAGGGATTTGCCTCGGCTAACACTTCAAAATCTACATTGACCTGCCAAGAACTAGCTCATACATTCTGCCATCATGTAGCGAGAGGAGGCAAGGACATAAAACAGCCTTCTGGTCCCAGATGGTCTTCACTTTGGCTAAGAGGTAAATATGGACACAAGTTCAAAGACTACCCATGCAGAGGTAGGTCTGCATTGGCAGGTTGCCAGCTCTCACCATGCACAGTCTTACTCAACCAGATTGAATTCTCACTTGCCAATAGCAATTGTGCTTTGTGTCCTACCAGAATGTACCAAGCGATGCTAGCTGCTCATGTTTTGAAACTTTGCCAACCCAATCCACATAAAAAAAGACTAAATAAATGGTATTCAAACTGTCATATGTACTACATTATATATATATATATAAATAAAGTTATGAGTGTTAAAGAAATGCTTAAATTAGCAATTTCGGACCGGGCTATTGAGGAAATAGAGTTTACAATATGAGAGTTCAATGAAGGTATGAAACTGACAATTTTCCAAGCATATCCTAATATCAGAATCGGAATTTGGTGCATCAATTTTCCCAAGGAAACTCGTAGGCCGTACTCTTCAAGATAGGTAAGCCTGGTAGAAACTGCTGCTTTAGATCCTTCCATGATCACCATCAATGCCAGAAGGGAAATTAAAGAACATTTTGTTTCATTTAATGTCTTTATACATTTATGAAATACTTTACCAGGTCAACATGAAGAAATTGCTACTTTGTCTTTCTTGACCGACATGGTGAGCAAAATACAGAAAACACTGGGAATTCTTGAGGTTTAAGGAAAGGCTGCAAGCTTATTCAAACTTTTTAGCTATGTGCCCCTTTTATGGATGGATGGTGGGTATTTATTTTGTGGAAAGGATACTCAACCATCAAGTAGGACACAATAAATTACCCACACAAAGCAATTTATGTTATGGAAAGACCACCAGTGAGTAAGGTAATCTACGAGTTGAGAAATATCACCTTAAATACTTTATATGTGATTTCACTGCAGGAAATAAACATTGAGGGGGGAATTTAAGCCACTAAACACCCTTCCCTACATATTTTAAGAGGGGTGCAATTATATAAACATACTCTAGTCCTAGAATATGTGGAGAAAGTTTTGAATAGCGGCTTTAAAAAAATAATGTTTCCCCCCCTCAATGTTTATTTCCAGCAATGAAATCACTGGGTACCCTTAAATATCCAAGTGTATAAACTGATGACACCTTGCAATTCTCCATTATACTATACTACTATGAATAACAATGCAGAGATGCCGTGGATTAAGGATGTTAAATTAACACAAATGCAAAAGAATTCAGCAATAGCTCTGACCAAGCTATGTGGCTTAAAAGAAGGTTAATTTCGGACGTCACCGGTAAACGATGGCAGTCCAAGAAATGGTAATGAATATTATGAACTTGTTAACCGGCAGGGGAGAATATTTAATGGACTTGACACCAAAAGACAGCGTTCAAAATGCTGTAGGGGGGCTGCCGGTGTTCATCCTTCAAGGTTCTACCATCTTTCAACGAAATAAATGCATTACTGTGTGGTAAGTTACTTCGTCATAAGTTGCTTCCCCTTTATCTTTTAATGCAGTGGGGGTCAATGCCACTGTACCCCATACCCTCAAACCACCCCCAACTATTTTACCCCCACAAAGTAGCGCTCAATGAATCCACTTACACAATCCTCCAAAGCATTCTCATTGAGTGTTACTTCGAATGGTGATGAACATGGGAATTGAAGTACAGGGGCCTGCAACCTGATGCTCCAGATGTTTTCGTCTACGACTCCCATGATTCCTTACCATGGGCTATGCTTTATAGGGCAGATGGGAGTGTATTCCAAAACATCTAGCGAGCCAAAGGATGCAGACACCTACTGCAGATAAACCGGTTATATGTCCAGTTATACACTTGCCATGAGGGTCTAAGATCTGGTTCTGCAAGTTGCAATAGGTTCATGGATATGACAGCAGCCATCAGGGACGCCTCTCATCCTGAGGTAGGAGACTTAACAGAGGACCACCAGAGACTGCTCTACCCAAGAGGTAGTGTGGATGAGTGAAGAGGTACCCCAGTCCCTGGCTCCCCAGAGTGCTTGAGATGTGCAGGGCTATTGCTACCACGGTCGTAGCCAGGTCTCTTTTCCTTCTTCACAACTGCCAAAGTCCTATGACCACCTATCCCTGTGAAGGCTGATAAAGGTCTGAGCCAAGGAAACCAGGGCAAGTACTGGGAGACCAAGACCCCCAACTGCCAGAATGCACCTCGGCTCAACCTGGAAAACCCAGCACAGAGCCAGGGGAATGGAGCTGATCAGAACTAGGATTGTCCGGAATCCAAAAGGAAGGAGATACCCAACCCACCAACTCTAGACAGACCCCCAGGGAAAAGGGGGTATAACAGCTAGGGACTGAGCATGGAAATACTGCAGGAGATAGTAGGGTTCCAGAAAGCCTCCCCAATTGAAGCTGGAAGCAAAACTTGAAGCTTGGAGAAAATCCTAGGAAAAGCAAGCAGTGGGAACACGCGGCTGCATGCACAAGAATGGTGACTAAAAGGGGGCGGTCCTTCAGGGGTACTAGCTCTTCTCTTCTAGGAATTAACCAAGGAGAACAGCTGAAGTAAAGGGCCAATGTGAGTCAGGAAGAACTTAACATGGAAGGTTGGCCTAAAAAAAAAAAAAAAAAAAAAGCGCATTTGTATTTATTTTATTTATAAAGCGCAGCCAGGCCCGGGGGCATACGGGCGCGTAAGTTAGATCTAGTTACAGTTACAATTAGGTGCAGTAAACAAGGTTTACGTTACAGTTAGGTGCAGTAAACAAGAGTTAAGTTACAGTTAGATAGGTCAATACTTAGTATTGCAAATACATACATACATAGTCTAAGATAAATACATTAATTACAAGAGTGTGCCGTCAGCAGTTGATCGTGCTGGGATCAGGAGGTTAGGCTGTCATGGAGTCCATGTTGTGAAGCCAACGCTTCGTGTTGTGTTTGAAAAGGTTAAATGAAGGTTCTGCCCTTAAAAAGCGCGGGGAGTTTGTTCCATAGTTTAGAAGCTTGTACAGGGAAGCTAGCTCCACCCGAGTTATGGAGTTTGAATCTCGGTATGGACATAGTGTTAGCTTGTGCTGCTATAAGTGGTCTTGGTGATGTGTGAGGTGCAAGTTGGTTGGTAAGGTAGGCTGGTGCAAGTTTGGCCCTGGCTTTGTGTGTGAGGGCCAAAGTTTTGAGGGATATTCTGTGCTCTACTGGGAGCCAATGTAACTTGCATCTGTTCTCAGAGATATGCGCCTTTTTAGGGATGTTAAGGGCAGCCCTGATGGCATTATTTTGAATTACTTGCAGTTTGTTGATATTTTTGTGGCTAGTGCCTAGGTAAAGGGCATTACAGTAGTCTATTTTGGATAGGACTAATGCTCTAGCAAGAGTAATGCAATTGGGAGAAGAGATGCACGGCCTACATGCAGTGATCAGCTTGCAGGTGTAAGCGGCTGATGAAGCTACTGCATTAGTTTGTTTGGAAAAGAATAAGGTGGCATCAATGTAGATGCCAAGGGTTTTAGTATTATTTGAGACGGGGATGAGATTGCCATCTATAGTGAAAGATTTGAATGCGGAATTAAGATTAAGTTTGGCGTGAGTGCCAAGGATGATCAACTCCGTTTTTTCTGTTTCATAATTACCCGAGATAGGAATAAGTATCTGGGTGTCGTCCGCGTAATTAGTATATGTGACACCCAGATAGTCAAGGATATCAAAGAGGGGCATTGTGAATACATTATAAAGCGTTGGGGACACACACGAGCCTTGCGGGACTCCACAAGGTACTGGTGAGGCTTCAGCAGAATCAGTGGGAGAGAAGACCCTCATGGTTCTGTTCGCCAAGAATGAACTGATCCAAGCCGTGGCTGCATCTGAAAAGTGTGCTGCAGTTTTCAAGGTGACAAAGTGTTTGGTGGTTTACCAAATCAAAAGCTGCTGACAGGTCAAGCAGTAAAAGCAGTGCAAGTTTGCCATTGTCTTTCAAGATTTGGATCTGGGTAGTGAGGTCTATTAATGCAGTTTCCGTACCGTGTCTCGGTCGGAAGCCGGATTGCCTAAATCCCAGGAGATTGTTAGATTCTAGGTAGGCCTGTATTTGTAAATAGGCTGCTCTGTCCAGTATTTTTAATAAGAAAGGTACGGCCTATAGTTAGACGGATTGGCTGGGTCAAGAGTAGGTTTTTTGAGAAGTGGAATGACCCACGCGTCTTTTAGGTTGTCAGGTACTACTCCAGATTTGAAGGAGGCATTGATGAGCTTGGTAATGAATTTTGCCAGATCGTGCGCAGCTGCTTTGATGATCGGGGCAGGGCAGGCATCACCTTGACAATTCGATGGTTTAAGTTTCCTGATGATGTTCTCTACTTCCCAGATTGAGAGGGATGAGAAGCTGAAAGTTTTACAAGTTGACGTAAAGGTAGGTGATTTGTTAGGTAATTGTAGTCAGGGTCAGCTAGTAGCAGGGATTTTTTTGCGTTGATTTTAGCTTGTAGGCGAGCTATTTTATCTAATAAGGCCTTCTGAATATTACTACACCATAGTGTGTCAGTAACACATTTGTTAATAGGGGATTCTAATTCTTTCAGAATCTTAAAAAGTTCTTTTGTGTTGGATTCCGCTTGTGTAATCCTTTTGTTATAGGTGTCTTTTTTAGCAAGAAGGATGGCTTCTTTGCAACTAGTGGAAGCTAGGGTTAGCTCAGTCTTATTGGATGCTGTGGGGGTACTTTCTCCAATGTGCCTCAGCGGTTCTCTTGGTTTTGCGTAATTCTCTTAACTGCGGCATGAACCAAGTGTTAAGGTGACGCTGTGGTTTAGGTTTCCGCAATTTTAGGGGGGGCGATAGTGTTCAGTGCTTTGAGAATAGCCTGGTTGTATATATCCACTAAAACTGTAGGGTCAGCATCTGAGTCAATATTGCTCAGGATGGGGAGTAATATGGGTAGGAGTTTGTCGGGTGTAATGTCTTTCTTATTTCTCGTGCTGGTGGCTGGGGCGATGATAGGATCCGGGTGGGGTGTGTTGGCTTTGGGGTGTGTCTGCAGTTGGGGTTTTTTGGCCCACAGTCGGACTCTTAATCTAGAATTTCTGATTAAAATGCTAGGGTGGTGAGAGCATGGAGAGGTGGGTGGGCTGGCACTAGAGTTTAATCTAGTGTTTCTATTAGCAGTAGAACAAGGTTGGTTAGGTGTAGGTCTGGTGGCAAAGTGGCGTATCCAAAGTGCTGGATCATCCAAGTACGGGTTAGCAGGTGTCATGGTGCTAAGCCACGAAGAGCGGGTAGTGGTTAGCATGCGTGTGCAGGTGTATGTGTCTTGATTAGAATGTGGGTCAGATTGACTAGTCCAGTGTCTAGTGTAAATGTACAGTAGGTGGATGAGAGTAGTTAGGCACCAATACATGATGTGGGTAGCGTTGCTAGTAGGCAGGGGTTGCAAGTGTGGTCTATTAGCGACCATAAGGCACAACACAATCAAGTGTAGTCTGTAGGCAACCAAAGGCACACCACGCGTCAATCAAATGTGGTCTATAGGCGACCATAAAGGCACAGTACAATCAAATGTGGTCTGTAGGCGACCATAAAGGCACAACACACGTCGATCAAGTGTGGTCTATAGGCGACCATAAAGGCACAGTACAATCAAATGTGGTCTGTAGGCGACCAAAGGCACCTAAGTCCAAGCTAAAATGCAGTAAGGTAACACCTAAGTTCAAAAAAGCACAGTTTGGCAAAAATGCAATGTGGTAACACCCAAGTTCAAAATAGCACAGTTTGGCAAAAATGCAATGTGGTAACACCCAAGTTCAAAATAGCACAGTTTGGCAAAAATGCAATGTGGTAACACCCAAGTTCAAAATAGCACAGTTTGGCAAAAATGCAATGTGGTAACACCCAAGTTCAAAATAGCACAGTTTGGCAAAAATGCAATGTGGTAACACCCAAGTTCAAAATAGCACAGTTTGGCAAAAATGCAATGTGGTAACATCTAAGTTCAAAATAGCAGTTTGGCAAAAATGCAATGGGATAACACCTAAGTTCAAAATAGCACAGTTTGGCAAAAATGCAATGGGGTAACACCTAAGCTCAGGATATCACAATTAGGCTAAGATAAGGGCGCCGCGCTGAAGATAGCCAATGCATTCCATTGTGTTTAGCTAAGGGGGCAAGGACTCACCTAGATTCAAAGTCAGGTAGAAGTTTGACATTGGCTATCTGATTGTCTAAATTGACAGCGATTGAAATGGGTGCAGCAGAAGGCACCTAGTTTTAGTGAGCTAAGTCTGGTATGCTGGCAGTAGTGAGCACATTCTGGCAGAATCAAGCAGGATTGTATTTTGAGCATTCAGGCTAAATCAGGCGTACAAGTCATTAATGTACATTAATCAGGACATTAGCAAACAAACTGAAAACCTTTTGGTCTGTTGGCATTTGAGTGGCAGTTTTAACTAACAGTCCAGTGGTACACACAGATTTTGCACTTTTAGATGCCATTTCCTGGGGTACCACAGACAACTCATGGTGGTGGAGGCAGTGGGGTAGCTGGGAGTAGTGCAGTAGTGTTGGTCAAGAGTTACCTTGAGTGAGACGGGCATGGAGTATGGCAGACGGCAGACTCAGGCATAAACGGGCACAGAAACAGGTGAAGACCTTGTCTCCCGTGGTCCTTGGAGGGAGTGGGGCGGCTTCGCCTGCCGGTAGCCAATGGGTCAGGAGATGGGCCCAGTAGCCAATCGGGAGGCTGCTGGTAGCCTAGATAGGCATATGGGGCTGCAGGCAACAAAGGAAGGCCATCTTGAAATGGCTGAGTGCCTCGTGTAAACGAATGGCAGCAAGGGCTCTCAAAAGGCTTTTTCAATGCAAGCTGGGTGGAAATGCCCTTCACTAGTTGGAATCAGTGACTGCACACACGCAGCAAAATGCGGGATGAAAAGTGCTTTTAAATATAGAATTAGCACGGGTGCATCGGCGCTTACCGTATTTCGGTAATAATGAAGCTGGGGTAGTGGATGGCTCCGAGGGTCCTCTGCTCCTGCAGGGACATGGCCAGGAGCTCCTGCTCCTGAGGTAGGTGGTGGGGACTGCGGAGGAGGAGTGAGGTGTTTAGTTAAGTTCAGGGGCAGAGGAGGCCCCAACAGACCAGCAAGGGGAGGGAGGCGGGGGGGGCTTGTTGCAGGTGAAGATGGATTGTAAGGAGACATAAGTTCCGTGAGAGTGAAGGTAAGCGGTTGGGTCCAAGAGGGAGGTACCAATTGAGTGATTTGTAAGAGAAAGATGGGAGGGACGGGGAAAGATGGGGAGGGAGATGTAAAGATTGGAGAGAGAGAGAGAAGAGGAGCAGAGGCAGGTGTAGTGGTGGGAATGAGTTGGAGAGAGTGAAGACAAGGAGGGAGTTGGCAGGCAGAAACAGGAGAGTGGAGGAAGGGAAAGAATGAGAACAGGAGACGAAGTGGGGAGAGAGATAAAACGAAGTGGAGCATAGGGTCAGGGGGGGGACCAGTTGGAGATTTGGAGATGTGGGAGGGACTAGTAAGATTAGTGGAAGGAGTGGTGTATATAGAGCGAGAAACAGGGCAGAAGGGGCAGGGGCATAGCCTGGACTAGGAAAGTGAGAACTTTAAGGGTACAGAAGTAAGCATGGACACAAGGGAGGGATTATGTTTGCGTACAGGCTTTTATTAATCAAGAAAGGGTTGGAAAAAGGCTTCAATCCCTAAAGCTCAGAGGGGTTTCCCCTGCATTAAAAAAAAAAACCCAAGGGAAATTGTCAGGACGTCCAAAAGGTTTGTCACGGTTGTGTTTCGAAAGCCTACTTCTATCCTAACACAAACAACTTAAACCAACTGTGCAGGGATAATCGATTCAAAGTAAAGTGTTCCTGGTAGTTCCAATGAACAAAAAAGGTTTCCAGTCTCTCCGGCAATCAAAAGTGATGAAAAACTATGCTAAAAAAAATATATGTTTCCAAGACTAGGGTTATGCTCCTTTTCCCTAGACTACTTCACCTTTCATTCCTTTTGGGCCTCTGAGCCCCTTAACCTTTTAGGTAAAACGTCACTAGATCACTCGCATGTTTATACTTCTTTTTCACTCTATCCTACCAACTTGGCAGACTTCCTTATCAAGCATAGAAGTCGGTCCTTTTCACTTCCAGGGTCCTTGACCCCCTTATTCTTTACTTATAATGGTGAGGTACCAGACTCACAAGGATCTGAACGGCTTAGTTTAGTCTCCTGCAAACCCGTTGTACTATCATGCTGTGTCCCTCTCTTACAGGGTACCACACCCTCTTGCCTGGTTACTTCAGGCCTCGGCCTTTCACATTGGTGTGGGTCAAAGACTCACAATATAGAATTGTCTCTGCTTGGTTTACTCTCCTGCCAAGCATACAACTTTCCCTTGTTTGCTCCTTTTTCACTAAAGGTCCCAGACCCCCTTATTCATGGTGACTCATATGGGTGCAGGTACCAAACTCTGCTGCCGCATCGGTTTGGTTCACTCTCCTGCCAAACATACGATTCCTCTCCCTTGCTTATTTTCAGGGTCCCAGACCCTTGTATACTTTGCAAATCTGGGACCTGAACCCATATCAAAGCCAATTTCCCTTCAGGGTCCCAGACTCTTATTCTTTGGGTTCCCAGACCCTTCTGTCTCCCTCTGACTTCCAAATGGGATTTGGTTGCAGGTCCCCAGACTTTCAGTTTCAGACCCTCTTGCTCCAACGTCTCGCTTACATGGACTACCAACGCCTCTTGTGTATCCCGCGTACCGGTTAGCTTCTTTGTTGAAGGTACCAGCGTTTACCAAGCAGTTGCTTTGTTCCTCGAGGCTCCGGTAGCGTTCGGCGGACTCTGCAGACATCCGACTCTGCCCCGCTGCATGTCCTTCATCCCTCGCACTTCGCTGGGGCCTGGGGTGCGCTCAGAGGTTTGTCACGGTTGACCGCACAAGGGGTCGTTCTCAGCTTTAATTAGGATTGCGTTCTCCCCTTCCTCGCTTCACTGCTTCCCTTTTCGGCTCTTTTCCCGGTGCACGACTCCTGCAGTTCCTCAGAGGATCGTTCTCTCGCTGCACCCCAGCAGAGTTCCTTTTGAATTCCTGCACTGGCCTATTGCTTTTGTTTGGGCCAATAACAAGCCCGTGAAAAGCTAGACCGCTCACGTTGACACAACACAGTGATCCTCTGACTCTGTCATCTTCACAGTACGTCTTAAAAAAAAGCTGATACAAAGTACCTAGTTGGTATTTAGTCCTTTCAAGTATATTAGTCTGATCTCTTTGACAATAGAACATTAGTTCTGGCTAAGGGGAGGGGGGGGGGGGAGAACGTACTACTTGAGAACGGGTTGGTGGTGCTAAAGCAGGGGCATACCGAGACTCCTGAGAAAAGTCATCCACAATCCCATATCCGATAGGGGTCTTCCCTTCCCATGTGATCCTCCCTCAGTGCAACACCCCCAGGTAGAGTATTGTACTGTGGAAGCACCGCCATGACCCCATGGAAAGGCACCCTTTCCCCCTAGGATAGAAGGGACAACATCCTCAGATTCGTCACAGAACGCACTTGGAGGTCGAGGTAAGCTGCAGGCTTTGCTCCTATTATGGAAACAAAGTGATCCGCATATACCCATTTCTTTCTAAAAAAAAAAGCTGAAACTTCATAATTGTCATGTCTTGGGGCCAAGTGTGATTTACATGTCACTAAGTGTGAGTCATCGTTTGTAAATGCACTTGGACCTAGTCAGCTGCTACACTAATGTCAAACTCTAAAAAGCAGGTTTGTGCAATGTGTTGTAGGATTAACACGGCACAAGAAAACCACGATGACTTCAAGAGGTTAATGCAGATCCTCTTCCATTAATTAGGGCTTTGGTTTCTTACTTTTGAGTTGGTTTGGAATAAGTTCTAAAAAACCTGAAATCACATTATCTCTTCATATAGTCATCAGCCATACTTATGTTAAAGGGCAGCCTATGGGGTTCCTTTCCTACTGACTGCGCTGCACCATAATCACATAAAACCTTTGCACCGGCCAACATGTATGCATATATAAGAAAAAGGTTGGACCTACAAACTTAGCTCTGAGACGTTGTCATATTTCTTTTCAGGCGAGCTCTCAGCAGCTTCTTTCCAGCTGTTTTGAAGAGAAGGGCAGGAGTAGAAATAGGCCTTGGTTTGTAGAGCTCAGGTGGGGGGGGGGGAAATGACTAGACATTTAGCAGGGCAAATGTCAAGGGGAAGGCCCATTGGCCAAGAACTTGCAAAACTGGTTTGTTAAGATTAACCGACGCAGCAGAGATGGCAAGCTGGAGAAAATGGATCCATGGTTTTTAGGTCGGGCAGTCCTGGGCCTTGTGGGGTTAAGAGGAAACAACGGGAAAGGCAAAGAGGAAACCACTGGTGGCATCATGTGCTGGGGCCCCGTACTCCCTTAAGCATCCAAACCTCATCTGGTGTCCAGACTTCCCATGCACCTTAACGCCACACCAAACTCCACTTAAGTACTGCTGGCTTGGAGGTTCGTGGATACAGGGTGATATGATAGAAAAAGGGAAAGTTATCACCATAGTGACTCAATACTGGTAAGTCCTCTTTGTGATGGGGGCGGGACCAGCGCATGCTGAGCAGTAACACTAATTTTAAAAGCAGTACAGGGGCACATGCATGGACTTGGTTTCTGCATGGACGTCACTTTAGCGTAGTCTATTCGGGAAAAGTCTCTCACCCAGATAAAATTACCAAGTTGACTGACTTTGGTTGCTGAAGCTGGGCCACGGGATGCATTTCCGGTTTTAGAATGCACATCTCCCTCAGTCGTAACACTGGCCTCCCAAACCCAAGGACACACAAGGAACATCTCAGCAGGCCAGGGTGCAAGAGAAAGGAACTGTAACTTTGTCAAGGCTATGAAAGACTTAGAAGTAGGACTGGTTCTGGATAGAAGGTGCATTCTCGGCTATGAATTGGACCCTGTCGGGACCAGAACAAAAACTTACACAGATAAAGGGAGCGCAGGCAAGGTTCAATCGGAGGCATCTGAGGCACAAATGCAGGAAACTGTTCAACAAAAGAAAAATACCTCCCACAAGAATTGCAATGTCCTACCCTGATTGATGAACACAGAGGGTGTGGTGAATAACAGCTGCTGCGCAACGCTCAAGGGTTAGAAAGATTGCATAACGGATGTCCCTTGGCGAATGTGCATCTGGGCCTGTGCACAGATAGTTTTTAAAATTAATAGATGAGAAACATGCTCCGGGGCCCAAGTCCTATTCCCAGGGACAACATCCAAATAGTAAGAAAGCAGGCAGCACACATCAATAGGAAGTTGTCGGGTGTCGCTTCATAAGATAGCACCAAGCAAGGAGTTTAGCTACATCATTCTGGTTGCCCTGAAGTGGGCTGGGGTAGCACAGAATTACATTGTGAAACATCTATGTTGGCACATGCAAGGTAGGTGTGCTCATCATTTTCTGCATCCCCAAAGGTTTCGGGAATGTTAGTATTAAAAAGGGAACTCTGTGGCTCCATCCCACCTTTGTAACGGATCATGTACTTCGAGAGAGAGTTCCTTCAGTGGCACTCTTGATTAAGCCAACCACTACACATGTATGTTTTGTTATTTCTACCCCTATCCCTGCAACTGTGATCTGGTATTTTAAAAAAAGGAAGAAAAAAATAAAAGGAAAGCTTTAGTATCTTCTGCTGTGACTTGCATACTATTTCATCTTCCTCAGATCAAAGCATGCCTCCAACATATGATCAAAAGTGTAGGTAACGCCATACTAGTGCTAGGCAGGCTCCACTGCTGCAGAACATTTACCCCTCTCGATCTTTGCCCTTTGAAACCTAGTGAAGGAGTGCACATGTTGTTCCAAAGTTCAAGAAACTACCATTGGCTTACTAAAACACCACAGAATACAGGATATTCCAAAAAGCATTAAGTGACAGAATGCTCATTTTGCGTTAGTGAGCAATGAAACTGATGTGTTGTTAAATCTCTTCATTCTATCTAAGGGTTTTGCATTGTACAATCAATGAATCTCCAATATGCTTATCCATTGCAATGCTTCAACACTATTAGATGCTGGGATCTCGTACTTCATCAAGCCACATGCACAAAACCGCCAACAGCAACTCAATTCTGAAAACTGCAAGTATGTATTTCTGGCACAATCTGTTCCCTCACCTGCCAGTGAGCCAACTATCGCGCATGCACCAGAGTCATTGATTGCTGGGAGTTTTTTTAAAATCAGATGTATACGATTTGTTCGTATCAATTTGCCTGTGGTTGAATAGTTTGCAGCAGTTTTGAACACCGCAAGCCCCCATCCCACCAATACCCTTATATCATGCATTACCCCAAACACACCCGGCACATATTTGCAGACAAAAAGGCCACAAATATATTTGCGAAACGGTCTGGGTCAAATCGGCCCGGTTAACTTGGGTAATATCTTTTAATCACTCAAGCAGACCAACATTGCCAGCTCTTACACAGCTTATTTCTCTTATATGCTTAAGGACATCGATCAGGGCACACAAAACCTCAGAGTGAAGGATTTGGATGGACTCAATGCTTAGAAGTTACCATACATAGCAGGTTTACCACATGCACCATGTGCCTTTAGAGAATATAACTGCACAAAACATGTCAAAAGGCACGAATAGAAGAATTATATCCTCTGATCATGGCAACTAGTTAGGCTTCACTGTGACTTATTTAGACCAACATGCATTCTAGCTGACCAGGGCACACTGGATTTCAGTTACCAAACAAGCTACCTCTGCAACTTCGACTTAACCAGATATCATGAGAATCTCACTCCCCCCCCCCCCACTGACCGATACTGAAACCCACAATACTCCTGTCAACATACCACACACAACCCAACTATGTCACAACACCTATAAATACTCTCTGCACACTGGTACCGAACAGCAGAACTCGTCACCCCCTTCAATAACTATTACAATCTCAACATGGCCAATCTATCCTTATTCCATGCGTGCACAAGGCATTCCATATGGACGGAAACGCCTTGCACTCCCACCAACAGACCGAGAAGCAAACCCAAACACAGTGACAATTTTTTTTCTGAACTAAAACCCCCAACACTATAGCAAAGGAACATGTGCGCTCTCCAACTAACACAACTCGCTCTTATTTTCAGATCCATCCTAAGGCCATGCGAACGGCAGCAGTGCAAATCCAATAAATAGATCATAACTCATACAAATATAGGTGCATACTGCCTGTCAAAGCTGTACAACACAAGGCCTTGGCATTAAATGTTAGTCAGCCTAGCTTCAAAATCCAGACAGGACTACCACCTTCCAGAGGTTGGCATAAGCAGCTCATTAAAACAGAGGTGCCCCTTGCCCAGCTAACCTAAGATACACAACCCCAACATCGAAGCACAGCTTTCTGCCTTTTAGATGCTGCTTCAAGAGAGACCAGGCAGCTGCTGAGCTAAGTCAGGGACCAAATCTAGAGAAATAGTGGACGACTAAAGATTCTTAGAGCTTTGAGGTCAGTTTACCTAAAACCCACAGGCCATGCTCTGTGAGGGTGCATGATCATAAACATACCGACAAATATAGGCATTATGAGCAAGATATCTTGTGTCATGCCATGTCACATTTCCAATGTTTTGTTACTATGTACAAGGCTGACAAGAGTGCAGCATTGAAACACTGGTCATGGCACTCAACACCCCCCAAATAATGAAATACAAGTTAACAGCACTCTGCTTGCCAATGCAAACCTGCAAAAGCAGACTCCACTTCTTGAACCCAAGATTACCCTCTGCCCTCCATTAACACGAGGTAACTGAACTGCAAGTTATGATCGGGAGGCCAGGCTTGATTATGCAGATTAACTCCCACAAGGGCTTAGACTTGTGCCAAGAGGAATACAACTTCCCTCACCACCATAAAGCTTGTAGCAGGCCTCAAAGACTTCTAGGTAGCCAATCCCAGGCCTTGCTCTCAGGTGGAGAAACTGACCAAATGCCACCATAATTTAAGAATGTTCGCAGTTACTCCGTCATTTGTGGCCTTGGGAGAAACTGGAAGAGTGTGTGCTACCCTGATCCTTTTGGACATCGTTTGACTACACCTGGGCATTGCAGGAAGGAGACAGAGCTTGTTCTTAAGGTGCCAGACAGCCTATGCATAAAGGGCCTGAAAAATAAAATGACAGTTCCATGCCTAGACTGTTGTCCTTAATGCAACAGTCTCCTTTGACAGCTAGCCAGCCATGCATTATTTTATAACCTTACCTCTAATTTAATTACTTCATACTGCATTGCAGCGACTTATTTACCAATGCACTATATATAAAAGCAACACTTGCTTGCTCTTCTTCACCTATGGAAAAACTGGAATGCGTCTTCTTGGGAAGATATCCTTTTGGTTAAGCTCTCCTTTTGTCCCCCAGCATCATTCTGCAGACAGCAAATTCCAGGCTCTGACACATCAGGCAGTGGGGTTGTCTTTACCAGAAGACAAAAACCATTAGTAAGGAATCTGATGTTTGGAGAAATTGTCTTTTTTTCTAGACATTCCTCCCTATAGATTCCTCCGATAGCCCTTCCAGCATCAGCTGCTCGGGGAAACTTCGACAGGGGGCATAGTGCACCTCAACTTGGCCGCCGATCACTCTTGACTCTAGCTCAGCCGCTACTGAGGAAGATTCCAACGATTCAGCTGAAACAGCCACAACTCAGAAAAAAGGTAAACACAATTCTTTTTTTTGTAAGGAACGGAACTGCAAAAAGATGCGGAAAACACAAATAAGTTCTACGTCAGCCCTTTAAGAGAGCTTGCCTCCTTCTCAAAATTGATAAGTCAGTCATCGATTGCAAATGCTTTTGTAGCGGGGTTGGATGGGAGGGTGAGGAGGAATCTGCGCTAGAAGAATCCATAGAAAGAGCATTACGGTAAGTAATTTCTCCTTCAATGGATTGCGTTTCTCCTGCAGATTCCTCATCAGATAGACTGCCCAAGCAGCATCTGCTAAGGAGGTGGGCTGAAAGTCCCTATACAAGGAACATTTGTAAAAGCGCCCTCCCAAAGCAAACATCAGCTACAGGGCCGACATCCAGGCAGTAGTGTTTGGTTAAGGTATGTAGTGAGGACCAAGTTGCCGCTCGGCAGATGTCCCTCACAGGCACACCCCTTTACAGAGTCAAAGAGGCTGCCACTACCCTAGTGGAGTGGGCTCTGTGCCCAGAGTAAATTCCTTTCCTGCATGGAGAGACCATGCTGAAATGCAATGTGATATCCACCTATGGATGGATCACTTGGAGACAGCCAAACCCTTTCTTGCCAACGAGAAGGCTAGGAACAGTTCGTCAATACATTCTGCCATTCTTGTAATATAAAAGCTAAGAGCCCTCTTTGGGACCAGCCTATGGAACCACTTCTCCTTGGAGGGATGCAGAGGTGGGCAGAAAACCAGCAGGTCAATAACTTGGGAAAGATGGCACTCCAAAACAACCTTGGGTAAAAACCCCAGTCTTACTTGGAGAAACGTACTCCCTGAAAAAACAGACATGGTGGCTTGCACGACAGGGCCTGCAGCTCAATGACCTGTCTGGCTGATGTAATGGCCACCAAAATAAGCAGTCTTCAGAGCAAGCAAGCGAATGGAGCAAGAATGCAAAAGGCTCAAAAGGAGCCACCATTAGGAAAGTGAGAACTAATCTAGGACAACAAAAGGAACAAGAAGAAACGTATTCACAAAGCCCTTGAGCTTGGGCCATAACCAGGATCGCAAAGAAAGACTCTTGACCTGCAGAACTTTTGAAAACAGACAAAGCTGCCAAGAATCCTCTGCCTGTTGCAACCTACCTAAAGGCCTTAACAAAAGGCACAGGTGCCATAAGACATGTGCAGACCCTCTTTGCATTTGTATTATTACTAAACAAATCGAATAAAATACCTTCTTATAAAACTGATTACAAAAATTGCAGATTGTCATTGCTATTTATTATTTTATTCTCATTTTCTTTTTCTTTCATAAACATCATATGTAAGACTGTATACAAAAATGACAATCGTTGATTAACAATAGTTAAAACCTTGAATGGAAAAAAAATACACTGAAGGCTAAACTTGTACCATTCCACTATATAAAAACACCACACCATACTGTGACCTCATATCAACCCATTCGTATCAATCACTTTCATTCTCATTCAAAAAACTATTCATACCTGTGCAAAGCAAAAGCAATAATAATCATTTGTTTGGAAAACACCATCAGGTCTAACCTTTACACCTTAAATGCTGGACAATATTCGTTGTCTAACAAAATGCATTAATATTGAATCTACTGTTGGCATATATTATCAAGTCATTCGAATATATTGAATCACCAAATCACTTGTGTAACCAAAATACAATCAGACTGCTGGAAACAATTTGAACTGTTGTCATGTAGACTCGAGTTTTGGGCCTGGTTTAGATAGAGTTATCCCACCAGCGCCCTCATCAGGACATAAAGAACAACCTTGTTTTTGGGTCACAACGGTGAATGCTGAATTGATTTATTTCGAAAAGTTTGACCGTTATTTTTCCACTCATTGACGATGTGCTCTAAATGGAGTTTGGAAGTGTCAAAGTCTAGGCATCAGTACTCTGAGGCATTTCTTCACATCTGCTTCCCATTTGTATCCTTTTACTTAGTCTGACGCACTTCTTCGTGTACTGCTGCGTTTCTACCGACTCACCGCTCGTAAATTTCAATGTAGTCACAACTTGCGGGTCGTACGAACGCCAATTTCCAATGGCGTGCTGTTGGCTTCAAGAATCCACAGGTCCATGGATTTCCTCGAGAACCTGAAGGCCTGACAAGGCCAGTGACAGAAGGAACTCCATCACTGTAGTGGTAGGGCAAGAGATCGGGTCAATCTTGCGTATCTTGCACCAGGCCTCAAATCCACTCCACCTGCACGGGTACAGTAATCTTGTTCGCTTGCATACAGCCAGCAGAACCTCAAGTACTCCGAGAGGTGCCAGTCGTCATATCTCATCCTCTCAAGAGCCACGCATGTAGATTGAGGAACTATTCAGGTGCAGTACCCAAACTACCGGCAGACATGATATTCGGCCGTCGAGGCAACCAGAGGTGTAGGAAAATGGCCAAGTCCAGGAGGTCCGAGTACCATGTTCTACTCGCCCAGTCCGGGGCAATCAAGGTCGCTTAAAACCTCCTCAACCTCCTGAGAACCCACGGAATAACGGGAATCGGAGGGAAAGCATAGAGAAGGTCAAAGATCCACTCCAACAGGAATGCAACCCCCAGTGTGCCTCTCGCCGGGAATTTCCGCGAGCAAAACTGCCTTCACTTCCCGTTGGACTCTGTGGCAAACAGATCCACTGCCGGGGTACCCCACTGAGCGAAGATCTCTAGGACTTCCTGGCAGTGTACTAGAGGCATCACCAATAGCCTTCCACAAGCCCAATGTCTACTCCGAAAAAGCGCAGGATGCGTTAACTGCTTTAAGGGCCATACTGCCTGACAAGAACACCTTTTTGGCTAGGGCGTCAACTTTCTACCCTTCCTACCCATAGGAAGAATAGATGTGAGTGTAGCTGGCCATGTGTTAACAGTAGCTGCCTGTACCACCAACCCACCCAGGAGTTGGATGAGTAGAGTAAACTGGGTCTTCCCTTGCCAGCCTATATTCAGAGTTCACTGGAGTGGTGCATGGTCTCTGCCATAAGGTGCCGATGGGGGTTGGCAATAGCCACATTGAAGGGCGTTGACCTCTCTGTAGAGGATCCTTCCTCCAGAACAACTATAAGGACATAACCATACAAAGGTCTGGCTGGGGCACTCCAACCTAGGATATTCACCACCCTATCCACTGTGGCACAGTGTTTTGCATTAGGTTGTCCGTAAGGATGCGTCTGCTCAGTCTCCAAATCAGGAGAGGTTCCCAGGCCACTGGCATCATGGAGGCCCTCAGCCAAGGTGACAAAAGTCTGTCGATCTGCGAAAAAAATCTGCCTCCAGACAACGATCTGGTAGTCGGTGTCACCGAAGATTATCGCCATACTGTTGAAAAACCTCAGTTCAACTGCAGGATGAACGAACTGTCAGATATCAGCGTCGATACAATTGTCCCGCACGAAACCGACGCCATAATAGGCTTCGATGCCAGGGGCGCACTGGCAACAATCAGCACCGAGCCAGAGGGCTTAAACATGTTGGTCGGCTTGGGCCAGGGTTGCTGGGCACCACTGGAGCCTGCTGCTTCAAGGCGTCAACCGTACCCTCAGCCGCTTTCTTAAGCATGTTGAGCATCTGCTTTTTTAAAGCCTCCCACTCGGCCCTGAATGTAGGCCTAGCCAACGACTTGCCGGGTTCGCCCAACAAATCTGATCCGTGCTTGCGTCAATTACATCTTTCTCCTCCCATAAAAGGAAATGACGAGTGGCTCAGAGTGATCTCCATTTCTTTCTGATGCCTAGCCTCCTTTTCAGGAGTAGGCACCTCAGTATCTGGCTCCGATGATGGTACGGTCGAGTAGGCCAGGGATTTATATGGGTACCGGCCTATCTCACAGCCATCTCCCATAGCAATTTTAGGTACCATTTTCCTACAAGAGCCACAGTCCTCAGTGATGTGACCGACACTGAGGCACCACAAGCAGACCCCGAGTGGGCCTGTGATGGACATCTTTGAACTGCAGTCCTTGAAACACAACACTTTGGGAATGGACAGTGTCAAAATTGCATCGAACAAAAGACGAAAATGCGTTGGTTGAAAATCCTTGTGTGAGTTGATCCATGAGCAGAGTCACATTCGGAGTCGACAATTGAGTCAAGAAAGATAACCAGCCGAATCCAGGTGCACTACACCCCCTGTCAAAGTTTTTCAAGCAGCTGACGCTTGAAGGGATATCTGATGAGGAATCTGTGGGAGAAAAGCAATCCATGGAAATCTGGTTGCTAGCTCCTACAATTTCCAGGAACTCTTGAGCACACCTCAAGGCCAGAATGCATCCAAAACATGATTTAACATGAGAAACCATCAAGACACTAGTAATGGCCGCTGTGAAAATTCTGACCCCCCCCGTTAAGGGAATCGCTTGTCCTGTCTTTCGACTACATTTTAAGCTGGTCAAAAAACACAAAAACCATACATTCAACCAACCAAGCACTAAACTAAACCAATCTGTACAGCCCTCACTGAGTTTATTCCTTACGGGAATGTCACATTGAATACTTGCATTCAATGTGCTTTGAAGGAAGGAAAATCCCCATTATGAAAACATCACATAAGTCTAGTCATGCTGAAATATGGCCTGAAAAGTAGACCTGCACGAGGGCATCGACAAATGTGCATGCAACTGCAGGTAATACATTTTGCATGTGTTCTGCATGTAAAGTAATTGCCCTTGGGGTTGATGGATTCATACTAGGCCCCATTCAACCTTAAGCACTGCGCCCCATAGGGTAAGGCGGAGTCCCATGAAAAACGTAGTCCGTCAATTACTGACCTATCAACGCAGTGCCTGAACACTTCATGCTATTGCTATCAGAATGTCACAACACGCCTCTTTTCTAAAAATTGAAGAGAAAATATAAATACTATTTGCATGCAATGCAATACTCATTTCTGTTCAGACTTCAGCATGGTGAAGGCCCACTGGTCCCACTACACTTTAAAAGCCATAACAAAAACACCAATCACCAATTATTGGTGTCCAGGCATGGCCAAGATTTCCAGTGATCCATTTAGGACTCCGAAAGGTGCAGCACCGGGCACGTGTAAGGGCAGATCCTGTCCAAAAAATGTGGTGTAAATATACATGCATCTCCAGAGCTACCTCTTTGCCAGTCAAAATAACTTTCCGTGCCCTATAAAATACAAACACCCTGCACCCCAACCCTCCAACACATCTTTCCAACTCCTTGCCCCTTACCACTGGAACTGCCTTCCTCTCTTCATCTGCTCTACTTCTTCCTTCTTCTTACTTTCTTACCTCCCTAAAATCCTATCTCTTTCATTCACCTCCTTAAAACCCTTTGCATCCTCTTACTTCTATTAGTACTCTCTCCCAAACCTTTTCCTACTTCCCTTCCCCCCTCTTTCCTTTCTCTCCACTCTCTCCTTCCTTATGTCCTGTACGTTTCTAATCCTCTTCTCTTCCTTCGCCCTACTCCATCTGCCTCCTCTCACGTCTGCTCTCACCTTGCCTCGTACCCACTACCTCTTCTCTCTTCTTGACCCCTCCCTTCTCTTCTTCCCCTTTCATAATGTAAATTGTTTTTTTACTGCTTTCTAGTTTAATTCAATTGTTGTGTAATGCTTGCTGTATACTGTTGGTTCCTCTTGTAAAGCGTTTTGGATTAAAACGCTATATAAAATACAAATAGAAATAGATCACTGATAAATGAGTGTTGGTTAAGCCGAATATGGATGCATCCATCTGAACTGCTGATAAAGCAGGTTAGGAACAAACTGCACAGTTTTGCTGAATTGCTTTGAATATGAGTTTGCAAATTGTCAGTCAACTTGTGACTATCACTACTGAACGCTGCAATCCTCTAACCCAAGCAAAAAATGACTCAATTAGAAGTTTAATCTATATTAATTTTCTCCCTCTTGTCCTTTCATGCAAAACAAAAAAAATCTAAAATACTGCTGTGGTATAGTACCACTTATAAAGAACTGAATTAAGCTTTCTATTTTTTTTTTATTTATTTTTTTTTAAGACGATTATCAAGCACCCCTGACATTCTGGTCTCAAGATCTTATGGCAGATCACACATCTAATAATCAGAATCTCGTAGTTACACCCAAATGTAGAACTGTGAAAGTGTCCAATACAGATTTTTTCGCAATTTCCCACAAGGTCTGGAATTACCTCCCACCAGACTTGAGGCCTGTAATGCACAGAAACATTTAAAAAGAAATTGAAGACCCACCTGCTCACTTAAGTAGTTAAGTCGGATCTCACCCAGATTTTACCTCGGATATAGGACCTTAGGGCTTAATTGTTATTTGTTGTAGATGTCTTATTGCGCCCCTCAGGCCCCAGAGCCCATGGCTGTGCATCATAAATTCCTTAAAGTAAAAGTAAAAACGTGCTGCAAATTTAGAAATTGTTTTAAATGTATGGTATTACAACTGAGCAGAGGTTTATGCACCTTTATTTAAGCACTCTAGCGAACCAGAAGGGGTCTTCCCAAGTAATGACATGGGATTTTATCCAAATCATAGGAAACCCGGCACAGTTATATCATCTAGGTTTTAAAAAATCCACACTGTCCCTTGTAGGCTATCAAAATGATAAATGTGCCACCATGTCCATGGTGGAATTAGTTATTGCACCACATTGTTGGAATCCTAAGTGTCATTTTTGCAGATGGAAAAAAAAAAAACTTAATGACCAATGACATTATTTTTTATTATTTATGTATGTATTTGTAGCGAGCGCAAAGCCCTAGGGCAACTAGGCGCTGTGGATTACTTAAGGATATGGTTACAGGTGTACAAGGCATCAGTTTCAGGACATATTTGCACATATATATACACATTACTACAATTCCTCATTATCGCATAAAGCATCAGTTTTGTTGCGTATTTACACATTTACATTTTGCACATTTTACACATGGTTACATTTCTTCATTGCAGCATATGATTAGACACAAGGACATTTGGCAAGTGGTGTATGGGACTATGTAACTATAGTGAAGGGTCAGACCTGAATAGTAGAGTGTTTAGGTTTTTTCTGAATGACCAGAAGGTGGTGTAATTTCTCAGTTGGGTAGGGAGGGCATTCCACAATTTGGGTGCTAATGGTGGGAAGCTTGAACCTCCTGCTTTTATTCTTTTATACATTGGGGTGATAAGTAGATTTGTGTAAGCAGAGCGGGTGGGTCTATTGGAATGGGCTTTGCGGATGAGATTACCAAGATATTTTGGCGCCTTGTTCGCTATACATTTGAGAGTTATCGTCAAGAATTTGAATTTGATCCCATTGTGGACAGGGAAGCAATGGATGTTTCTTCTAATAGATGAGATGTGTTCATGGTTTGGAATATTTAAGGCCACTCTTATGGCGTTTTGTACAACTTGTAGTTTTTTGATATTTCTGGTGCTTGTTCCTGCAAATAGTGAATTGCAGTAATCGATCCTGGAGAGTATCAATGCCCTGGCCAGGGTGACATGAGAGGTAGAAGCATGCACAGCCTTATGCATCTCTAGACTAGAATTCATTTTTAGATGTTACAGCTCCCTATGTCTGCATAGATTTATATGAAGACATGAACTCATCAAGATTGTGACCTCCCGGGAATTTCCTTTCCATCTCCATTCTTTCTGTCGCAGCATCCTTTCTCAGTCAACCCCTCGTTGGTGTACATCTACAGAGTCAATAGCAAAGTACTTGAAAAGAGTAGACACCTGAATGAACGTGATCAAAATGTTTTGCCAGTATGTTTGAGAAGTCTTTGTTTTTAATAGCACTTAGATGTTGAAGCATTTTTATAGCATGTATAGTACTTCCTATATACCATTTATTACACTATAATGTTCAATATACATGGCATAGGCACTAGTTGTTTATCAACTTTTACAATTATATTTGTGCAAGAATTCATGAAATCCTTTTTGTGAACTTCACATTTACACAGTTTGCACTTGGTGCCTTTTGTAAAGACGGTCACTGTGATTTTTAGCGCATCGGTGCCAGACACAATATGTCTTGATGCAAAATGGCTTGATATAAGCTTGGATGTTTATTTGTAATGCGCTTCGGACCCAAGGGCATCAGGCGCAAAGGATACAAGAATATTTTCAGTTTGGGGTTACACAGTTATCATACAGTCAATAGGTCAATTGCAAGGTAGGTACATACAGTAGGCAAAACAGGATAACATTACATAATAAGGTGGTTTAACATCAGGTGTACATAATGGGGACTATTTACAGTGCAAAAGAGTAAAGATAGTATGACAGTGACTAAAGGTGCATTAGTGGCCCTCTTCTTTGGGCCAATTAATGATGTTATATCTGAAGTTCAGATACATTTCGTCCACTCTCGGGGAGGGGTAATTATTTCCAGAACTGAGCAGCTTTGACTGGGAAGCTACTCCCCCCAGCTTTGGTCAATTTGAACCTGGGTACAATCAGACAGTTTGTATATTTATAGTTCTGGTGGGCCGGTTCTCTCTATGAGATAGCGGGGTGCAGCGTTGTTTAGGCACTTACATGTTAGCGAGGCAGTTTTAAGCAGGATTTTGTTGCTCATAGAAAGCCAGTTATTCAGTCTCCTTACCTCAGAAATGTGCTCCTTCCTCGCTATGGCCAATGCTGCTCTAAGGGCATTATTCTGGAGAATCTAACTTTTTCTGACGATGTACTTATTGGCTCCCAGGTATAGGGAGTTACAATAGTCCAATTTAGATAAGATTAAAGCTCTGGCCAGAATGGTACAGCTACTTTTAGATCAGAATGGTTTGCCGGTTCTGATCAGCTTACATGTGTATCCAGAAGCAGAAGCCATGGAGTTAACCGGTTTAACTAAGGTGAGGATGGAATCCAAATAAAAACCTAGGGTTTTTAACCTCTTTAACGACCTTAATAGTATTGCCATCAATGTTAAAGGAGGTGTATTTGTGACCAAGTGTGAGGTTAGGCGTAGTTCCTAGAATGATGAGCTCAGTTTTGTCATCATTCAGGCATAGACCGTGGACAGCCATCAATGCCTGGATGATGAGGTATATTTTATTTACACAGCCAAATCCTTGTCATAATCCCCAGTAAGTGCTATGAGAATCATCTGCGTAGTTCGTGTAGGTGATAACAAGAATGTCGAGATAATCGAAAAGGGGCTTAGTGTATATATTATACATTGTGGGCGAGACACAAGAGCCGTGTGGCACTCCACAGGTAATAGGAATAGGGTCTGCTGCTGCTGAAAGCGAGAACAGTCAGTCTGGTTACTTAGAAAAGATTGGATCCAGACTATGGCTTCCTGGGAAAAGTGTGCTGCTGAGTCAAGTTGATTACATAAAACGTTGTGGTCCAACAGGTCGAACGCAGCCGAGAGATCAAGAAGTAGTAAGGCTGATTTCCCGTTGTCTCCAAGCTCGTCGATTTGGGCCTTGAGGTCAATTAGTGCTGTTTCGGGACCATGTTTGGGCCTGAAATCTGATTGGCGGACTCCCAATAGCTGGTTGTGCTCCAAATAATCCTGCATTTGGAGATAGGCCACCCTGTCAAAAGGAAAAACACATTTTCCTAAGACAGTTAATTAAATCTAGCCTAGGAGTGCAGTCTTTTCACTGAGCTGGCTTAAGGTGATAAGTCGTCCGTAATGGGAGGCACTGGCGGGTTGGCGTCGCACTACCCATTATTGATGAGCCGATCCTGGGTCTATCTGAAAAGAATTAGACTATGAGGCATGCATTAGAGTTGCACACTAGCTTAACAAAAATAAAACAAGGAATCCGAGCATTCATCAGTAAAGAGTAGATGCTTGTGGTTTTCATCTGACAGTACTAGCAATTGAAATCTATGGTGCCCCATTGGATGAGAAGCCCAACCCCCACAGCACCAGAGGGCGGTCCACTAATATCTTGCATTACCCTTACATTATCAGTTTTGGCAACACTAAAGCTGCTGGCAGAGTGTTGATTAAGACTGGGATATATCTTGCCCGATTTAAAAGCACAGAACCACAAAGGTGCTCCAAATGTGGGGAACCAGATGCAGGGATGTAACGCATGTTCGGGGCATGCCCAGAAATCTGGAAATTTTGGGGGGAGGTCACCCACCGCCTCTCTGAGAAAGGAAATAAGGTAAATGTAGAATCAGTGTGAGTGTGCATGTTGGGAGGATTTACTAGGCCACATAAAAAGAAACGTGTGTAAACTTAAGGACTTGGCCTACATTTTGGCCAAGCACAGAATAGCCATGGGATGGAAAGCAAGCCAGAGGCCCAGGGTAGAGGTGTAGTGGCATGACCTCCTGAAATGGACAAAAGCGGAAACAGCAGCATGGTATGAAGCAGCTTATAGAGGGGGGGGGTGATGAAGAGAGAACCCGTTTACTAGTTTAAATAGGTCTTAACTGGCAATACTTTACCTTTCTGGCTCTAGGGGACTTCCTGTGGTGACAGCTCACACCTTACAGATGGAATTCCCACCAGCCACTACCTTTCCTTGGAAGGACAGCACTTACAATATGGATGATTAATGCATGCCTGCTGTTTTTGCCCTAGTGTCATCGTTTTGCTGTGATACAAAGCTTTGCGACAGTTAGGCAGGGATCCTTACTTGGGAAGGGGCAAGGAAAACTGCAAACCCAAGATTAGCGAGTTATTGGACTGTGCCATCCTAACTGCCCCGCCCCAATACAAATCAACCTTTTCTTTCGCTGCAAGCATGCTTCTCCACCTACCCTCGGCCACCGCAACCCCGTTTAGGCCAGGGTGGTGCACTTCACCATGAATAACCTTGTCCTGGTGTGGCCTTGTAAGTTAGAACCTAGTTAGGGTGAGTGAATTTTCATTTAGGCCTGCGGCTCTGTGCCCTGTGCGAGAATAATTTGGGGCTGATGGGAAGCAGCAAGGTAGAACCCTGGGAGAAACGAGCAGGGATTCTGGCCCCTGCCCTGACCGCCTGTCACATGACTTGCCCTGCCCCCAACAGAAAAAAGCCCCAACAGGCCAATAAGCACAGCACCTGAACATGTGAGTGAGGCTTGAGGAGAATCTCAGCCAGAATCTCAGCCTGCCAACCAACATACTAAAGGGGGGTGAAATTGGGGTCCGATGTCCACAAATTTAAAGCAGCCCTTTCACAAAAACCAAATGCTACTAGCTCCAATATGCCTTACCATGTATGGTAATGTGTCCAGACTGTCCCCTTCCCCCCTCTGCCAATTCACCCTCTGCTGCACCAGTCTCCTTTTTACCTTCATCATTCTTCTGAATGACCTACTCTGTTCTCTCCGAGATGGTCGCCACTTTCCTTGCAGGAGCTCCTCCGACTGCTGATTCTATACCTCCAGTATGAATTCTTATGGCCCATCCTAATCTTCTTCCCTACTTCTATGTAACATTTCTTTAACCTCTGCTGTTTTTGCAGTTGATTTCAAACATGCGTCTATTCTCACTATCCTCCAAAAACCTTTGCTTGACCCCTTCTTTACCATCAAACTTGCATCGAACGTCTCCTTTTCCATATAGATCTAAACGAGCATATAGTTTACATCCAAGTTTCTGCCCATCTTATCTGCTTTTCTTTTACCTACCAATCAATCTGGATTCCCAACACCACTCAAATGCAACAGTCCTCATCTATGTTACTAATTCTCTTCTATCAGCTTACAATGCACTCCTCGCTTCTTGCTCCATTTAATCCATCTGCAGTTTTTGACACCATGGATCACCCTGTTCAATCTACTGTTACTGACCTAGGTTTTGGGGATTCGGTTAGCAAATAGTTTCATTTATAGCTTTCATTTCATATCGCACATAACTGTCCCTTGGGCCAACTCTACCTCTCCTACTTTTCCTTTACAGTTTGGTGTACATCATAGTTCTGTACTTGGTCCTCTTATCTCTATATTCCACTACATTACATCATTGCTTCTTTTGGTTTTTCTCACCACTTACGCAGATGACCTGCAAATCTTACTTTTACTTCCTACTGCTACCGATTCTCTCTCGATTCTCTCTCGATTAGGTCTGCGTACTCGCTATCCGATCTTTGATGTCTGCCATCTTAATCCAACTAAAACAGAGGTTCTTTTCTTTCCCTCATCTATTCTATTCCCCTTCTTTATCCCCATCACATAGGGATAGAGAAGCAGATCACAAGCACTATCACATACTGCTTGTAATCTCAGTCTTATCTTTGACTCATTAAGGATATCGCATTTCGGCCACTGCTCGTTCTTGTCGCCATCAACTTTTTAATATCTGGAAAGCTCAACCTTATCTTTCTTTTCATGCGGCCAAACTTCTGCTCTTTTTCTCCCTCGACTGTACTATTGTTCTTCCCTTATTCTTGACCTTTCTGCCCATCAGCTGGCTCCATTGTGTTCCACCTATAAATCTATTAGTCTTTCTGGTATTCCTCCTCAACCATTTCCTCTGTTCCTGCCTCATTTCAGTTGCCGTCTTTGAATCTTGTGTCCTGTTCCTTTTTTGAGGATCGTTTTTAAATCTCTTCATGCTCTGCCCCACTTATCAGTCCCCTCTTCACCTTTCTATTCTCCTGCTCACTCTCCAAGATCAGTCTCAGTTTCTTATCTCCGTCTCCAGCCCTCCCTGTGCCCATTCTGGTTTCCATTCTCGCTTTTTTCACCAAAACACTGGAGCAAACTCCCTCATTCTATTAGATGTTTCATGCCTCGCTCTTTTTCTGCCACTTGAAAGACTACTAGACTCCGCTTCCTACTTCACAAATTTGTAATTAACTATATTGTACCATTGTTAATCTTTGTTAAAGCACTTTGGCGAAAGCACTAAACAAATACACACTAGACTAACATTGAAGGGGTATAGATCACTGGCAGCAGCAGTGCAAACATCCTTCCCTTATTACATCTACACGATAGATGGTACATTGAAAGCTCCCATCAGACACAAGGTCAGGCATGGATTGGCAGTGCAAACCTGCATTGCTTCAGCCCCAAAACACAGTGGGCACCAAGTAGAGTAGGATCAGTATAAGGTTGACAAACATTTTAAATTTAAAGCATACAAATATATTTGGGGCTGTTATACAAGTAAGCCAACTAAGGAAGACTGAACTCAATGGGCTATCTTTGAGTTGATGTTCAAACAACAAAGTCTTTCCACTTAATCAAGCCTCTGGGTTTAAAACCGTTTTGTAATTCTTCGGTCCAGTGATTCTTTCCCTGTGCATCATTGCTTTGGGGTTTGAGTGTCCCCACACTTTTTCCAATCCTCCATTTGTAGTATCAGGCCCCCTGCTTCTCATCTGCCAGGGCGATCCCTCGTCTGGTGCTCATGGAACCTGCCCTTCCACGTTACACCATCATAACTGCAGACATTACGGCCTGGCAATACTGAATATGCCCCAAAGTGCTACCAAGGGGGAAGGCTTTGTTACAAGTTAGGTCAAACTGCCTTTGGCACCATTTTTAATATTCCTTCTAGTCCCCGACACCCTGTCCCGGTTTATCAACTATACTACCAACAATGGTCTTGTACCTAAAGCGACATTCCCTGCACCTTCTATCTCCTCCATTGTCTCTACGTTACATCCTGTACCTACTATGCCTCGCCAAAGGCTCGTACCTCCACCCGTGAGGTTTCTCATTTCAGGCTTGTAGTGCGCCCGATTCTTCTCCACTCATCCAACCTCCTCTCTGCCATTTCTCCTCCATCTGCCTCCCCCCCTCCCCCACGACCACCTGGATGCTTTCTCCAACCAGCTCAACTCTCTCCACCTTCTTCCTGATGTCTCATCTAGCCACCTCAATGTTCTCCACCTCACCCCTCCTCTCCCTCAGACCACCGCAGCCCCCTTCTCTTTCCACCTCCAACCTTTTCCAAAGCTCCTTCACCTCAAAACACCCACAGTACGGTCACAAAACCTGCAGGTTATATGCAACCAGTTGTCCCTGTCCCTGGGGACCAGCTGCGCTCAAGCACAGTCAAACTAAAGTGTTGGAATTTGTTAAGCTTTCAATCAGGTTGATAACTGTTTGTTCATGGGACTTCCGTTGCTGTGAGGATCCAGCTTTTGCTTTGTAGGAGATGTGCCAGATTCTTGATCGAGGCTTTCCACCATCTTGGGACTCCATGCTGCACACGGCACGATCTTGCCTGTTACTAAAGGCCTGTACATTTCATGTTCACCTAATGTATTGCTCAGTAGTGAATGTAGCTTAGTCAAATAGGTGTCTCATGATGTCTACAGTGAGGGCAGGGAACAATAACTTTAAGACCATGCGTTTTCCCCGATTCTTGTGCTTTCAGAGACATGGTTCCAACCCTTTGCACCATGAATGGATTACCCATTCTTGTAGCCTCCCTTAAAGGGAGAGCGGTACGTTCCTTCCCAGTGTGATGAGCCCCTTACAGACAAAAAGGATATGGCATGTTAGGCCAAAGGATCTTCCCCCCCCGCCTCCCCCTTCATCCATTTCCCTGCAGCATGTAGCTGGTGGCAGCACCAGCCCCCTTCGCCACCCCTCCCTCTACTCTACACCCCAAAAGCCAAGCTAGGGACTTCATCACCTTCTGCCCCTTCCTTCCAAATACTGTGCAGGAGGGTCTAGCTGATGCCTACTTAGAAAGTCAAGGGTTGTCTGCAGACGCCACTCTCAGTGGATATAGTAAATTGATAGAGGTATAAGATCAGAATCCACTGGAAGACCCAGACCAGGCATTACCAGTCTGGTTTCTGGAAGGCCAAGTAAGGGGCACATGGTCAATGGGCTCTATGTGATAAGGTCCAATATTAAAGGTTACACACAAAAAAGAGATTTAGTTTGATCAGCCTTTATTAGTCACCATTATCACTTTTTCCCCCACCCCCTTGCATCTGAAAACGGGGGTTTCACCCGCAAATATCCCACCCATTATTACTGCACCTTCTCCATTGCCATGCGTGGCCTTGTGTGCTAAAAGGACAGATTTAGAAAGACTGCTCTGTGCATTCACAGAGCAGTCTTTTTAAATCACTTTTTCCGATTAAAAACAAATAAATACCTTTTCACTTGATACCGGTCAATGACCAGGGTGTCTCCATGCAACGTACCATTTAGTTCCCTGTATGGCCCATTTTCTATTGCCACTCTAGTACTATGAGAGCATAATTTTCCTTTTGGATGAGTTTAAGACTTATGTAGAGATTGGGTTGCAAAATGTAATCAATGATGCATTGAATAGTGGCTCAGGCTCCATGGAGCCCAAATAGTAACCGCATAAAATAAGGCTGCCCAGGAATCCTGAAGGCAATACTCATGATCTTTAGGAGGCAACTACTAGTAACCATTAAGTCGAGCATGGAGATTCAAGTTTCTGGTTTGATCCTTTTGATCATCTTGTCGTTCAGTGATTTTAGGAATGTCTATACAGAACTTCCACGTGCCATTTGGATTGGTGACTAGGACAATCAGTGGTGAATTTGTGCCTCATGTGTTTAGCCCCTACCAGATGGACAGGGCATGGTGGGTTAAGTGAGGGGGATACTCTCAACACACCCATTCCCAGCATCATGCAACGGGTCTGCCCGTTTCACCACCCCACCCTCTACCACAGCATTCTACAACCTTTGACAAATATTTTGGACTAGAATTTGCATCAGCCCAAGCAAGCATAGTTAATCGGGAGGGATCATGGAAGTCTTAGTCCAACACACCTGGAAAGCCTGCAGTTAAAGATCCATTCCAAGATGCAGTTATGGGTACAAGTTAGGAAATGTTAGCAGCAGTTAGTTTTCCGCAGTCTTAAGTACAGCACCATAAGCCCTGCCATAATTCAAACTTTTACTTGCAGGTTGCATACAGATCTCTGAGGAGCTCCACTTATGCAAGCCTAGTCCTATGGGATGAACCCATTTCATGATCAGCAGTTTTAGGTTTTAACAAAAAAACAGTAATTTCCATATTCCCATTACCGAGAAGGTGTTAACCAACAAGCAATTGCCCGCTCAGGTAGACACAGGGTTGGCGGACTGTAGATCCACACTCACTTGGCCCAGTAAAGCAGCAGGATTTACCACTAGAATGGCCACCATCCTTTGCAGACGCTGCCATGCTTAGACCTAAACACTCTACACTCCAAAGTATAGTAAAGCTAATAGCCTGGTACAGCAGGTTTGAGAAACGGCCAAACTAAACATGGATTATATGGTTAAGCCAGCGAGCGAGAGGTAGGGCCATGCTTGGTGAAACACTAGACAGAGGTTCCTTGAGAACTAAAAGCACCAAACCTCTACAATAAGGAGCACAGGTTTATTGGGCAGGCACAGGAAGAAAAAAAACAAGGGACTTCTTCCAAATTTACAGATACTTGTACATACCAATGCGTCCATCCCCACCTTCCCCCCCCAGATTAATTTCAGCCTAGCTGCACACAACTACACACCACCATGTATACCTCAACGATCTTTACAACGCAGCTATCCCCACAAGAGAAAATAAAAAAAGCTCACATAATATCAAAGAAGCACCACTTCTGTTAGAATGCAGCTACCCAAGACAATTTGCCTAGCTGCTCACATACTAATGGTCTCACACAACCTCCACACTAGTAGCATTAGACTGCAGCTCCCCACCACACAATTCGGCCCAGCTGCACACAGAGAGTGCACACATGCCCTACTTACCCACCCTACTTTCTCCACTGACCTGTACTACGGTCCCTGAGGGCATTCAACTCTCAGTGCGTGAGCTCATACCTGTGGTGAAAGGCGCTATACAAATGCCCAATAACATTCCATGAAGAAGCAGAACATACCTGCATATTCAAAAACCCATAAAAGCCATCTATGCTGACACACTATTGCCTTCCTTTCTCTCACCTAGCATCATATACTGCAGTTCTAGCTTCGTTAGCATGTCATTTTATATCCCTGTACAGTAACGGTAGTTTTTTCAAACTATAAAAGTACCAGAATGCAATATGAAGTGAGCCTAAAAAAAAACTAGACTAGTAGATTGACACCAAATAAAGGACAATTTACCATTATTGTACACAGCACCATGAATTGTTCCCATTTGAAGATGAACACCTCAGAAGAGCCCATCTGATAGAAAACTGTCTTTGGTCAATTTGGCACAAGCTTTCTGCTATGCTTGAGGTGAAGGTAATGCCCAGTGCCACATAATGGGAAATTCATGTCGGATTTAACAAGAAAACCTGATCGAGTCCGATGTTCAAAGTCTTCAAAAAGAAGGTTTAATTCGAGAGTGAAAATGCAAATATGCTAGTGCAGTGCTAACGAACAAACATACCAACGTATCTATCATCCCGGACTGCCTTTCTGCCATCCACTCCTGATGCACTTCCAAAGATCTCTGCCTCAATGCCAGCAAAACAGAGATCCTTCCTATTGGGACCCCTGCACCAGACTTCTTCCCCTCACTCTGGCTTTTATTCCATGCCCCTGCTCCCTCTTCAGAATCCAGAAACCTCAGAGTCATCTTCGACTCCTCTCTCTGCTTCCTCCCTCAGTCAGGACATTGCCAAGAAGTCCCACTTTCAGCTCTTCCTTCTCAAAGGAATTCAACCTTTTCTCCCATCCCTCCCCCCCAGGCCCTGGTTCTCTGTAAGCTTGACTATTGCAATAGCCTCCTTCTGAATCTACCTTCTTCCACTCTGCGACCCCTCCAGCTAATCTAGAATAGAGCAGCAAGACGTATACTTGGCCTCAAGCCCAGAGACTGCATCTCTCCTGCCCTACAAAGTCTTAATCGGCTCCCGGGTGCGTCACAGACTAAATTGAAATCCCTCTATTATCCACAAGGCTGTCTGGGGCCAACCACCATCTGCAACTCTTTCTTACTAAATATTTTGCCTCCAGACCTCTACGCTCCTCTGGCACCAGCTCCTTGTGTGTAAAGCGTTTCGCTAAACAGAGGGCAGGTGCGTTTCGCTTTCCTCAGCTGGCTATCTTCTGTGAACAGCCTCCCCATACCTCTTAGTCTTGGAGGACTTTCTTAAATTCCAGAAGAGCCTCAAGAGCTTTTTTTTTCTCTTTCTCTCCTCTGCTAATCTCAGTCACTCGATTGGTGTTCAGGGCTCCCACGCATTCTCGGGGACCACACCTTCCACACTGATTCACCCAGGTTCCGTCTATCCTCAGCACTTGCCTCGGCTCACCCTCCATCCTCGGAGGCTCGTACTTACCTTACATTGCACTGCAACTGAAATAACTTGCTCAGTTGCTCACAAATGAGCACCCCAGCACCTATCTCATTCCCTCTCCACCTGCACGTTCTGGACACTCACAAGGCATAGTAGGTTTGTCTACCCCTCCCCACTGTATTTATATTAATCATTTATGTATTGCAATTGTTTCTCATCCCTTGTCCCCTCCTGTTGCCCTGTGGGCACTTTGAAACAGTATTTACTTCCTGTATAAACGCCTAACAACCGAATAATAAATAAATACCACTTAACAGAAGCTGCAAATGGTCAGAAAATAAGGCCTTTTGCATACTTTTTGCTACAAATCCAAGATGCCTGCTGCAGTCCCTTACTGCAAAAAAATAAAAAGTGTGTAAAAGCATAGTAATTGTTGCCAGCTGCAGAAGCATGTGCAAGATACCTTGTGGCGGCAGTGCCACGGGCTTGTTAACACATTTTTTGTCAATTTCAGGATTTGTACCACCTCAAGCACATGGCCTCTATCACCTCTGAAGATTTCTTAACCATCGGTCCTGGCTCCAATTCTCCTTTTATCCAGTAAAGAGCTCTTACAATTGTAGCCATGGATGTCTAAATCAGCATCCAATGCAAGCACTTCCAGCTCCCTTTGCCAAAGTACAGCAGTGCCATGTCACTCCATGTAGCCAGATGACGATGCTGCGGTCGTAGATCTGGGAAAATGTACACCAAGGTAGGGCCAGGACACGATGGGCTATCGCTCAACATATGTGCAAGGAAATCACACAGGATGCAGGGATGGACTACCCTTTAGGACTGCAAAACATGTGGTGCAAGGGACGAAAGACAAGGTATTCCGAAGAGGGAAAGAGGCTCATAGTTGCCCCGTGCAGGGCCTGCACACATTACCCGATTGCTTTACTGGCCACCCAGGACTCACTTAGCCAGAATGAAAAGAGCAGAGAATTACCAGAGAGTAAAACACACTGCAAATGTGTGCTTCATGAAAAACAAGGCTGTGAGGAAGCATCAGTCACAAAAACAAGAGATCCCACTGTAAGCAGGAATCCGATTTCTCACTCCCAAGTGAACACATAAAAAGATCCTTACCGTTGAAAATCAGAACTCCATCACCACCACCTTCACCATGCGACAATGAACTGAATGGGGTTAGGAGGTGGAGAAGGGAAGGTTTCCAAGGAGGTGATGCCAAGTCTCCTCCAATCCTATATTAACAAAATCATTATCAGAGGCAGTCACACTCATGGCTGCCAGTAGATGAGGATATCAAAGATGTTTTAAGAGAATGGGTGAACTGGAGAAGGATTAATTTCAACATGCTGCTTTTAGGGAAGTATTTGCCCGCAGACAATGTGGCCATTACATACGCAAAAAACTGCAAGATGGAGTCCCCTTTAAAGAGACAGAACTAATTTAAGTTGGTGACTGGACACTGCGCTCCAACAGCAAATTATATTTAGACTTTGTAGATTCAATATTCATACTTCTGTACTTCCATGTGACCACTTATGCTGTAACAGTAGTCTGGTGGTTGTAACACTATAAAGCAACCTGTGTCAACTATTTAAATAATATCCAGACAATTCTATGCACTGTGGTTAAAAACAAAGCAACATTTTATTAATTAGCTCAACAAAAACCTACATTAAACCATTAACGAGCAGGTGCAAATGTTTCGCGGCAGTATTTAACAATTAATCAATATCCATACACAGTGCAATTCTTAATATTACTTAGCTCCTGTAAGTACAAAATCAAAATAGGCATAGTCATAATCACAGATGATTACACATTGTGTACCCTATTGGTCCACAGTCCTTTTTATGAGTACAATCTCACTAAATTGTACTTCCAACCACCACGTAGAACATTATAACAGATCCCTTCTACTCAGTTCTAGAAAATCAATTGTACTCTTGTATACTGTGGTCAGCTGATTACAAGAAACCATGTATTTGTATTTTATTGATCCGTAAAGCGCAGCCGAGCCCTGAGGCAACTGGGCGCTTATCTTAGAAGTTACACAGGCATGAATATACAGGCATTACATGTGGTCATAGATATGGTACACACATTACAAATAGATATTTACAAGTAATACATATATTCAGGGGGCACCAATACCGAGGGTACAGCAGGCATTAACACTTGAATAACTAAATGAATGTTTATGCAATTTGCTTTATGGAGCGGACAGATTGAGGTCCTGTTCAAGGAACCAATCATTAACCTTAATACGGAATCTTAAGAAGGATGGTTCCTCTCTTAAGGAGATAGGGAGTGCATTCCATTTCTTTGCAGCAAGGACTGGAAAACTGACTCCACCTGCAAGTTATTGGTTAAATCGTGGGATGGAAACGCAGTGCGACAGCGCAATTCTAGTAGGTCGCGTTGATGTGTGACATGAGATGGTGTCAGAAAGGTATATAGGCGCCTGGTTGTAGAGAAACTTGTGAGTGACTTCAGGTCTATTCTTTGCTTAATATTAAGCCACTTTATGGTCTGTCTAGTTGCTGTGATGTGCGGTTTCCTAGGAATGTTGCATGCTGATCTAATGGTGTTTTGCATAACTTGCATTTTGTTGGGATGTGCCCGGTAGAGCGCATTGCAATAATCAAGCTTTGATAAGACTAATGCTCTTGCTACTGAGATACAATTAGTTGTCATCAGGTAAGGGCAGCGTGCCGTAATGAGCATGCAACTATAGGCTGTGGAGGATGCTAAGGCATTAGTTTGTCCCGTGAGAGTGCTGAGTCAATATAGGTTCCTAGGGTTTTCACATCATTGGCTACTAAATTAATATTGCCGTCAATGTTAAGAGGTGAATAAGGTACCTAGTTTGTTCAATTTGGTTGGAGAGCCAAGAGGGAGCAGTTCAGTCGTTTAGACATAGACTGTGCTTTGCTATCCAAATTTGTATGGTGCTGTAAATATCGTTAAGTGTCTTACTATCTACAATGTGGTCACCAGTGATTGAAATGAGTATCTGGGTATCATCCGCATAATTGGTGTATGCGACACCCAGATAATCAATTATATCAAAGAGAGGCTTAGTATAAACACATTGTAGAGAGTTGGGGAAACACCGGCTCCTTGTGGAACCCTACAGGTCACTGGCGACAGTAAGGCAGATGCAGAGGGTGCAAAGACGCTCATGGATCTGTTACTAAGGAAGGATTCAATCCAAGTGTTTGCTTGGTCGGAGAAGTGTGCAGCAGATAACAGGTGTTTACATAGAATTTTATGGTTCACCAAGTCAAATGCCGCTGATAAGTCAAGTAGTAAGAGTAAGGCAGATTTACCCTCGTCTTTTAAGATCTGAATTTGTGTCTTCAAGTCAATGAGCGCCATCTGTCCCATGTCTAGGTCCAAATCCCGATTGTCTCAGTCCTAACAGATTGATTGTTTCCAGCCAGGTACTGCTGTATCTGGAGGTAGGCTGTGCAGTCCAGAAATGTTAAAAAAAAAAAAAAAAAAATAGGTCTGTAGTTTGAGGGGTTGTTGGGGTCTAGGGAAGGTTTTTTTAATAGTGAGAGTACCCAGACCTCTTTCAGATTATTGGATACGGTGCTTGAGTCAAATGAGGGATTAATAAAGTATGTAATGAAGGGGGCAAGTTTGTATTTATTGTTTTCTATAGCGCTTTAACCCAGGGAGCTTTATAATGAACAAAAACATTAAACATGGAACAGTAGAAGCAATAATGGTAAACATTAATCAAACCAGAAACTCAGCATGTAGAACAATTTACATATGAGAAAGGAGAGGAAGGGAGGGAGCGGAGAAAGAAGGGGGGAGAGAGTAGTGAGTAAAGTTAATAGTAGGAGTAAGGGAGATTTAGAAGAGAAGGGGAAGATAAAGAAAATGGTAGAAGAAAGAGGGAAAGAAGGGGAAGGGGATCAGGGAGAGGAACGAAAAAAGAGATTTCAATGAGGAGCTGAAGTAAGAATAGGAAGGGGAGGAACGGCTAGAGAAAGTTAGGGAGTTCCAGTGTAGGGGGGCAAGGAGCTGAAAGGAACGGAAACGAGAAGCACAAGGGGGTGGGGGAACTGAAAGTAAGAGGAGATTGGCAGAACGAAGGGAGCGAGAGGGGGTGTAAAATGAGAGGAGAGGAGAGGTAAGGAGGAGCAAGGTCGTGAAGAGATTTAAAGACCAAACAAAGGAAGTGAAATTTAAGTTGGGAATGGAAAGGAAGCCATCCTAGCTGTGAAAGAGTTGGAAATGGAGTCATGAGGAGAGAGAAGGCAGAAGGTGCGGATGGCAGAGTGATAAAGGGATTTGAAGGGGACAGGGTGGGAAGCGAGAACACCAAAAAAGTTCATTGGCCGCCTCCTTGATAAGCGAGGTAGGACAGGTGTCACCCTGGCAGTTAGATGGTTTGAGTTTTGATTTGAAGAGGCAGAGTCCGTAAAAGTCAATTGTATTTGAGATTGAGCCATTGCAGGTGATGCCTTCGATCAAAAAGGGAAAGGGTGGGGTTGGTGGAAAATAACCTCTGCGCATTAAGTATACCTACCTGCATGTTCCCACTTAGCCAGGGATTCTTGTTCTAGGGTAGTGTAAGGGAGAGGAGTGGGATGGGCAAAATATGAACAGTTCAGGGCCTTTACTGTCAGATTAAAGTCAGCCGTGAGCATGTGAATGAAGATCTTGGCTCCAATCATAGGGTTGATGCATTCGAGGGCCCTAGGTCATCTATATCTAGGGAACCAATTGGTAGATCAATAATAATTTACAGCAGCAACACGGGGAATGAAGTTAGTGGCTGACCATTGCAGCTTTGGTCTGCTCCTGAGCTGGGAGAACTGGCCTTTGATGCCCTCTCAGGATCAACTTTAAATAGGAGTGCATATCAGGACAAATTTGGGACTGGTTGGTATCTCGCACAGAGGCCAGGGCAATCCGGTTTCGGATTAACCTCTGCAGTCTTCTGCAGTGCCATTAAGTGGAAATTGGATTGTTGCTCTGATCCCAGGGTGGCATCCAAATATGTGGTGCCTTGAGACGGAATACACCCTCTGGTTTCACAAACAGTCTTTCCCCGCCCCATCCCACTTTGTGTCCATCTCCACTCTACATCTCTCCATCAGTCGTCTCGTCCTTGTATGTGTCCGTCTCCCCTACCCCCATGTCGTCTGCCCCACTGTGCCCGCCCCCCAGTCTGCATTTAAATGGAAAAAGTCAATCATTTACTCTAGAGGCAGTGCACATTCTATGTACTTTAAACAGAGCCGGGCTTGCTCAACCACCTATTTCCACGTTCTCACGATCTTCCCCTGACTGGATCAATATTTTTAAGGATGTATCATGCTTTGTTAAATTGGTGATAAACTCTTTGCAGCCCAACAGAGTGCAACATTTCACAGGTACTTTGATCGAGGGGCATTGGGAAAAGATGCGTTTTCTATTCATTAGCTTCTGAATTTCTATTTTTTGCTTCCCATTCCCTCAACATCAATGATCCTGTGGGATTCAAGGCGGGGGGTACAACAGGAGGGGGGGGGGGGGGGTTAGTTGAACATGACGTAGAGCAATATAGATTACCATATGAAATCCAAACATTTTTATGGTAGGCTAGAAAGCGATAATGCAAAACCTTACGATATGGCAGGTCATACTAGAGAGAGGAATGGACCATTCCCGTTGTAAGCAACATAGCAACTAGTTGCCATGGTAGCAGTCCTTTTGTTACGGAGAACCAGTCATGCCTTTATAGATATGCTTACACCATGAATCAATACATCATGTCCTAAAGCGTATTGATGTGTTAGAAAACTCTGGAATAAAGAAGCCTTAGCTTTTGGGAACAGACATCAAAAGCAGCTTGCCTGGAAAGCAGTTCTGAGAAGAGGACCATCACAATGTAAAAAAGGTATGAGGCTTAAGGAGTAAATTATGACAAAGAAACATTGCTTCGACTGGAAAGCAACAGCTCACCTTCTCAAACAAACCAGGCTTAAAACAGGTAATCCAGGACAAACTTACTCCTTCATGAAATAAAAAGTGGTGCATTTTTTAAGACACACAACACCCCTTTCCATAACTAACTTTGCCACCGAGCCCTAATTCCCTGTAAAACGTGTGCAAATTCAATCCTGTTCTAGTCGGGTAGCAGCTGTCGAAAACTTCAAAGGCATATGGTCCAACAACTTGACAATTTACATTATTAGTTATGCTTTTTCATTTAATGCAAGCAGGGAAAATGAAAGTGCCTTGTTCAACTCAACCAATCTTGTACAGAAACAAACCAGCTTCACCCAAACTCATAGTCCAATCACTACCATCTCCACACAATTTTACAAAAAAAGTGTGCACAAAAGGCATTTTTCTTCCGAGTCCTTCAGTCAGACTAGCGCCATATTACCCACTAACAATGAATCAAAATGTTTACATTTTCACACACTTCTAACCCCATAACAAAGGAAGAAGTATAAAGAGGGACCTTACTATCAAAGAGCTGTCAGATTTTCCTGTTTTAGAAGGGATCAAAACTCTTGCACCCCTCCCCCCCCCCCCCGAGGTAAGCTGCAGTAGCGGTCATCTCCTCGTTGAACATCCCGTTGGGCGTAAACCCTGAATTAGGTATTTGTAGGTTTTCTGGGTTTTGAGGATTCATGTCATCGCGACATTTAAAAAAAACAATTACATGGGTGGGTTCCCACCAAGTGCCCACATGATTTAAAAACATAATTGTAACTTATTTTGGTTCCTTATAAGTGCACGAATGGGACCTAAAGATTTGTTAGATGAAAAGATGCAATGTATTGTTTGCTTTAGTGATTTTGTATTCACCAATACATGTTCTGTAGAAAAATATTTATCTTTTTATTGCAGTGCCTATGTGCCAAAAAAAAGCCTATAGTAAGATCAAACAATTCTAATGAAAATCATCTATGACTTGGTGCATGACAAAAACAATAAAAGGGGTATATTAGATGGCGTGCATTAGAGTCCAAACAAATACAGAAATTCAACACATGTGACAAAGCAAACAACTATTAATTCATGTCTGAGTGTGAAATGAATTATCAAGGGCCCACATGGGTACCCTTTAAAGCACACTGACAAGGGCTCATGGCCTGTCTGCTGGTGGGACGTTTCGGCAACTATGTTTAAGATTGTCTATTGCCTTCTTCAGGACCTTATGTAGATTTCTTGGAGGATCCCCCTGGGTGCAATCTGTGACGGGACCGTAGAAAAATGCTTCAACCATGCACTGGAAGAATGCAGTTGTGCGTTTTCCAGTTAACAGAGCCTCTTTTTCTATACTGTGGCCACTAGCTGTGATGCATGGAGCCCAAATGTGATCTGTGTATCCCAGTCGCTCACGTGGGACTTTTGACAGGGACACTGGGGCGAGCGGCACCTTGGGTTAAGTTCTTTCCCAAAGGGATGGGCTGCCCTGTGGTAAATGGTGCAGATTACAGGCACAGAGTCTGATTGTGCAAAGGCTGATGCGCAGGGGTGCCTCCTGGCTGCTGCATGCGTCTGGTGTACCAGGAGAGCACAGTAGGCACTTCTGCCAGGCAAATGAATGTCCGTGGAGTGGGGACGATGGATGTTGGCAACGCGACAGTCTTTTGTAGACTAAAGCTGTCTCATGACATTTAAACCAGAAGCACTTCTTTGCTACGTGAATCAAAACCTGCAGAAGTCTGAGCTGCTGCAGCAGGACAAAGCCTCAGATATACAGACACTGTGGGATATGGAATACTCAAGTTTGGAGTGCAAGTGAATTTGTATTCGCTAATCATGGATAGCAGATGTGAAGAAAGCAGCTGGCGAGGTCCCGCTTTCTAAGAAATGTTAACATTGTCTTGGAAAGCAGAACAGACAAGGCGGGTCTTATTATTGTACCAGGTGAACAGCCCGTGGAAGGACAAATGGGAAGAGGGGCACGGGTGAGCGACTGCAGGCCTAACTATATATGCTAAATTACAGGACGTGATAGAACAGAAATAAAACCTTCAAACAATTAGGGCTACTCTCCAAGACTTGTGGGACTGCGCTATCACAACAGCTCTGATCAAGCAACAGGATGAAGACAAACTGATGGAATGTTACCGATTATGTGTTTTTTTAAATGTAATAAAATCTTACATTAAAAAAATATATACCAGGTGATCCACTTCTTGATGAATGCAGCCCAAACATACATTGTACTAGTTTTGCTGGCAACCTTGGCTCCTCGACCCAATGCACTTCTCATTTCTCTAGGCCTTACAGTCACAATCTTGGCAGATAAGTTGAAGGGTATGACTGAGGATACAGGGAAAAAGTGTTGTATGTGATGCCAATCCACCCTCCCCCTACCCACCGTTGGGAACATTCTGATCAGGATTCCCACAATGAGGCACAAACTGAATAGGACACGGCCAATACATTTTTCAGTAAAGGGGTGGTATGGACTTGTTGATATTTCGGCTCTTGCACCCGTGGAAGCAGCCTTTACCTCCGATGCCTAAAGGTGATATGAACCTGCTCCCATGTCTGGATTGTCAACACTCCATTATGTCAAACATTCCTATAGAAGGTAAGAATCCAGAGACTGGCAATTCCCAGAGGGTGGTCAAAGTAGTACATCCTCTAACAGAGTTTAATCAGAAATGTCCAAACTCCCAGAAGGTGAATTCAATTATTTTCAAGGCCACGCCTCCTTCAGAACGCAATCAATAGGTTGGTTGAAGCTGCCTTATAAAGAGCTCACAGGGATAACTATAGTTCAGGGATACCATTTACTCAGCATACATGCCCTGTTGATCAGCAGGACAGTCATGCCCTTATCACTTCCAGAAGAAGGGGAAGATTGTGCAGACATCCTGGACATCACTGAAAAGGCCATCATGCAGTCTTCAGATATCACATTTGATTTTATAAGGACTCCTCAAACTAGGAGATTCACTGACACAGGCTGTTATTGCATTAGGTGACCAACTCACAAATGTAGAAAATACAATAGCAGTCAGGAAAAACACAATGCCTGGTGCATAGCCAAAGCTGCAGTGAGGCGGACTAATAGACGATTAGGGAAGGCTTGGCATAACCTAATCATAATTATGGTACACAAATGATGAAGGGACAATGTGCGGGGGACTGACCTGGAGAATACACCAGGGTCTTCAACTCCCTAGCCAACTTGGACTATAGTTACATAAACATTAGCAATTATCAAAAGGATCACCAAATTAAAAAAGGTGGCTGAACAAGACGAAAGTGACAATTTCCCTATAGTGGCTAAATAGTCGGGAAAACAGATTTTGAGGGGGTGGGGGGAGGAGAATGTGACTTGATTGGGCCTGCTTAATTACCAGACAGCCCAACCAGATCAAATTAAATGCCCCAAACCTCAGGCAAGCCATTAATTTCATAGAAACAGAGGTCTTTCATGGGCCATTGAAACCGAGCACCTGCTTCACCTTCAACCAGAGGAGAATAGCATCAAGCATCCACAGGTTAATATCCTGCTTTACTATACATGCAGAGTTGGGGCCAATAGAAAAATCCAAATGTGAGACAACAAATAGGGACAGGGATCATAAAATACAAGTGGGAAAAAAGGCCCACAGGAAAGATCTCAGAAAGAGACTCAAGGGACACTTCACACTAATAAAAGAAAAAAGGCTATTCAACACAAGAAAGACTGCTTACAAAAATGGCTGAAAGCCCATCAGGCTTTGCGAAGAACAGAGCGCTGGCAAATTCTGATTGAAGCACCGAGAAAGCACCTAGATAGAACCAAACCAGACGTTTTCAGAGCAGAGATCGGCATGGGCCTAAGGTACTGGAGGGGGTGTCCTGCGAGAGTTGGGTAGCCTACATTAACGAAACTATTGGCACTGTACCAGGTCCCACTGCGTTACCAGATTCCGAGCAGGACCAACTGGACATAACACTACAGAAGATATAATTAAGATAATATGCACTGTTAGCAACTCCTGTGCTCCAGGTCCTGATGGGGTGTGTAGTAAGCCATTGAAAGATAGCAAGGAAATATGGGGAAATGCACTACACACATTGTTCAAAACCATCAGCCAGATTGGACAGATCCCATACTCCTGGAAAAACAGTAGGATCATCCCGGTATAAGTGCATGGTTCGCACTAACTCCCAGCCAGCAACCAGATGCTGGCAATGTTGGACCCTCACGCTAAGATTTTTGGAAAGGCTCTACTCAAAACACACAATGGGTTAATAGAGAAAAAAATATCCATGTAACCAGACAGGATTCAGGAGCAACAAATCCACTATGACCAACCTAATGGCAATAGTCATCATAGTGGAACACAAGAGAGAGACAGATCCAAGCAGCCCACAAATACTGAATACGTGGACTTTAGTGCCACATTTGACGGTATTACCCAAATTGTTCGTTTACAATTGTTCGGATGAACAATTGACCAAATTTAAAGGGCCACAATTGATATATATATATATATGGGTTTGGCGTTGGGTGGAGGGTTTCCCCCCACATATACGTTACAGTTGAGCTTCACAATTCGGTCAATTGTGAAAAGGTCAATTGTAATTCGAACAGTTGTAAAACGAACAATTCGAATACAACCCATTTGACACCATCAACCAACAAGGGATGTAGCTTTATAAATGGGGCAACCCGCCTGGATTATTGAAAATTGTGATCGCCCCACAAGAAAAAACACAAGTAAGGGAAAGATACACATAGGGTGCTCTAATAAACCAGGAGATAACATACACTGGACTGAAACAAGGGTGCGTTCTTGCACCCCACCCTATTAAACCTATATAGCCTGGGCACATACCCAACGAGAATGGGAATGAAGAGGATCAGGTGGGTGGGGTATGTGCACGTCTTAGTCCCATTAGATACCACCCCCTAGGAGCCTTCAACGGCAGCCATTGTTTATGCTGATGATAAAATAACTGATGTGGCTAAAACAAAGGTAATGTGGTTTGGGGCTCTTAATGAGGAAACAATATTTAAATGGACCCTAAATAAACAACTGGAGGAGCTGGATCAATACAAATACTTTGGCGTAATGATCGGGGTAATGATCGGCAGCTGGCTAACGTGGCCTGCACAGATCGAGCAAACATGGAATGCCTTTAGACATTTAACTAGGGTAACCATCACTTTCTTCAAACGGCTATGCTGGCTATATGATGGCCGTTCTGAGGGAAATCCATTTGCTCAAGATCTGCCAGACTATTACATGGCACTGAAATATGGTCACTTGGCAGACAGAGGGAGATGGAAAGTTATTACCCGAGAGCCATACTTAGATCCTCCACTGATAGGCTCTTGGTTAAACTAAGGGTTGAATTATTGCTGATATCCAGCAACACATGAGATACTCAACTTCGGTATTTCATGATCAAGATGGGGGGCATGGGGTGTTGCGCTCCTTAGCATACATTAATTACATGGGATGCCACAAATTGCTGTGCACTCTTACAACTTACAACTTATAAACACCAATATGAATGGCAGTATATGAAAAAAGAAATCACGATTAAACAAATAAGATGTAGGACTGAGCAAAATAGTGGATTTAGCAACAAAAATGTTAACTAGGGAATATTATAACTTTATCCCCCATATATGGCCATCTACCTCTCTATGTACGAGAGTTCCCTGATCCACGACTCAGAAGGGACTACTTAAAAATATAATTTAACCTGGTCCCTACCGGAGAAATAACAGGAGCCTGGCACAAAATGGAAATTACAAGAAGAGCCTGTTGCCTATGTAGAACTGAGTCTGTGGTAAGTGGCAAGCACCTGAGGTCAAAGTGTAGAGCATTAGACAAGAATTTAACATTTAACGCATTATGGTGGGCTGATGTAGAGGATATGAACCCAAAGGATGTGTGGAACGGTAAAGATCCCTCGTTTATATGCACCATCTGACTAGGCTGTGTCGGGCGAGACAGAAACTGTCTCAAATTGTGCGACTTATGAATAAAAGATCACATCGATTTAGACAAAACCATTCGATGAAACGGTGCCATTGGCAATCAAACTTTCAATTATGAGAACTGCAAAATGATTTGGCAGTGGACAGAGAAGCAAGCTCTTAAATTGTAAAATGTATGAATTCTGACAAACCACCATTGATTGTAACTGGCCTATGGTTGCACATTATTTTAATTATGAGATTTGCAAAATGATTGGAACGCAATATATGCCATTTGAATTGTAATATGTTGCATGGATGAAACAGTATTTTTTTTACCAATTTTAATTTGTTTTAAAAATACACAAAAATAAAAAAATCTCCACTTCACCAACGGTTTCGGATTTGACCATCTTCCAGTACACATTTAGGGTTCTACGATTTGGATCATGGCATGCAGGCTGATATGCCAAAGTTCTGGCTCTGCTGATGGGGGGCTTTTCCATCGTTTGATGAGTCAAAGTTCACCCTTAAGTGGATGGCTGGTTCTTTTATGTGTCATTCCTTGCTTGGGCAACAAAGGAAATTAGCTGTGTGTAAAATCTCCACTCCAGATTTGGGCAGCTACCCAATATTCCCAAAATATTGGGTATCAAGTTGTAATGTCCAATCCGAAGTTATCCTTCCTCCTGCCCAGGGTACTCAAACTTCAAACCAGATTGTCATTGCTGTTGGACAACTCTTTAATGGTATTCCAGTGGTGTAGGGACCAGGGATACTTGGCAGGCACAGCATTTACAGTTCCATGGACCATGTTTCACCGAACACCATCGATGATCTTGTGCTCTTGCAGTGGATCCCTGCACCCCGGAATTTCTCACAGAAATCTGAGAACCACAAGTGCCTGCTACAACTGAGGCATTACCAGACTCATCTCTGTGCGGTCATTGCCCAGAATACCCCAGTGGTTTTGGCCGCAGATGCCAGCCAGGTGGATTGGAGAGCCACCTTGGGGCACAACACGATTCAGAGGAGTTGGCCCAGATGGTCAAAAATAGATTCTTCAATTGGCAGCAGCTTGCAGCAATTTACTAGCATGGATGGCTTTTTGTGCATTCCTCAAAGGGAAATCCGCCCTACTGACAAGGTGGCACAACAGGCGTCAGCGTAAGGGTCCATGCTTGGGGTTGATGGTGTTACACCTTTATCTTCTGTGTTCCCCATTATTATGGTGAGGAATGTATTTATTGAGCATTTGTGAGGCACCTATATAACAAACTGGGGTTTCCAGGTGCCACAAGGCAAAGTGTGTGTGGGGGAGACCAGGGGAGTAAATAACAGTGGCAAAGACAGTAAATATACAATTGTGGTCCTACTAGGCCTTGTGGCGTTCGGACGTGCAAGTGCAGTGAAGCGTGCAGGAGATTGGGAAGAGGGGCAGGAGGGCCAAGGGAGGAGGCCACTGACTAAGTGCTAGGGCAGAGGAATCCACAGGGTGGGATGCAAAGTCACCAGGCAGGGGAGACGCAAGGAAAGTGCTGATTGCGGGAAGGGTGCTGGTGTGGACTGGGTAGAGGGTCTGGCAATCTGTGGGATTAATGAAGGACCAGGCCACCAGTCTCAGCAGCAGTGGGGCGATTAGCAGGGAAGGGAAAGAGGTAGAGAAAAGCAGAATTTTGAGAAGATTCTGGAATTTAAGGCGGTCCAGCCCAAGTCAGAGGGGCAGAGAGGCTGTTCCAAAGAGGCACCAGCCGAAGAGAGTGACCTGCCCCCCCAGTCTCTGCTTGGGGGAAGCATTTGACAAGCAGAGAGGGCTCGACCAGGGAGGTATTTAGTGAGGGAAAGTTGGAGATAGCATGGTCCCAGGCCCCAGAAAGCCTTGTGGATGATGCAGGGGTCTTTAATTTGATCCTTGCAGCCACCGTGAGACAGTGGGGAGATTTTAGGGCTGAGAGATACAGTCCCTGGGCTTGAGGCCAAGGAGAAGTCTTGAATTAGCTGAAGGGGGTGTAGGAAAGTGGGAGATTGAGGTTGAAACTGTTGCAGTAGTACAGCCCAGAGAGGACCAGAGCTCTGGAGACAGCTTCTGGGAGAAGGTGAGGAAAGGAAGAATGCCTCCAAGGAGGTGAAGCTGGAAGTGTGCCTTCTTGGCAAGGTCCAAGATGTGAGGTGTGAAGGAGAAAGCAGAGTCGACGATGTCGCCAAGGTTTTTGGCCTCACAGGGTAGAGGGCACAAGGAGGGCAGCCAGAGGGTAGGAGCGAAACAGAACGGAGGTGTGCCAATGAGAAGGATCTCTGTGTTACTGGCATTCAGAGAGAGATCGCCTGCACGGCAGTCAGACAATCTGGGATGAGAGAGGAGGTGCTAGAGGGAAGTTTGAATGAAAGTTGTGCGTCATCAGCATAACACTGTAAAATGAGGAGAGAAGGAGATGATCAGGTGAGCAAGAGGGGCAAGATAGATATTGAAGAGCCAGGGCAACAGGATAGAGCCCTGTGGGACGCTGCAGGTAAATAATGAGATGGTGGAGGAGAAAGGGCCCAGTTGCAACTGGGAGGGGCTGATGGTGAGGAAAGAGGTCAGCCATTCGGTGTTGGTCCATGATGCCGATGGTATCACCAAAGCCGTGTTATGAAGATAGAATGGTTGACCGTGTCAAAGGCACAGGAGACATCGGGAGAATGAGAAATGCAGGAGAGTTAGCGTCAAGATTTGCGCTATGTCTTCATGGGTGTTCAGGAGAACAGTTTCCGTGTCTCTGGATGCCCGGAATCCAGATTGATGGTCATGGAGGCAGCCAACAAGTTCAGTATGACAGATCAGTTGGGGGGAGGACCAACCTCTCCAGGAGTTTACCCAGGGAGGGGGTGGTGGAGATAGGACACTAGTTAGCTGGCAGGAGGGGTCAGCAGACAGCTTTTTTAGGAGAGTGTGCGCAACGGAGTGCTTGAGGGATTAAGGTAAAGAACCAGTGGCGAATGAGGGGTTACAAAAAATCGGCAAAAGCCCAGGCGAGAGAAGAGATGTAGTGCTTAATGGTTCTAGAGGAGCAGGGGAGCACCTGTTTGGATGAAACATTCATAGAGCTGACAACTTTTGAGACCTCATCAGGTGCTATGGGCAGGATGAAGGAGAGTGTGGGGGTGGAGGGAAGGGAGGCAGGGGAGAAGGAGCGGAGAGGGAGGGCAGGACGTCCTGAGTTTTAAATATGAATTGGGAAGCTAAAGTAGTGCAAAGGGGAAGGAAGGAGAGAGGTGGAGACTACAGTTGGATTGGCGAGTTCTATGCAGATTCTGAAATGTTCTGCCATGTTAGTGGCTCCAGAGATGTGGGCCATCTTCTTGGAGCGGATAGAGAAACGGTATTGCCTTTGGAGCAGGCGACAGGCCAGTTTGTCAGAGGACGAGCCCGAAGTCTGCAACTTCCCTTCAACAACTCTGCACTAACGTTTCAGAAAAGCTAGATCGGAGTAGGAGGCAGGTTTCACGCGAATCCTCAAGACAGGGGCAAGGATGTCATGTTAGAGATGGAGAGGTGAAGGTTAGCGAGGACAGAGTCAGAAGGAGAGTCAGAAGCAGGGGTGGGACGGAGATGAAGGTGGAGGCAAAAGCAGCAACCGACACTCACTTCATTGGTCAAATGATGGCGAACGAGGCTGCCAGTGCAGGAGGGATAGGGCAAGGGGGCCTGTAGATGGTGGCGAGAGAGAGTGGGAGAGACCCCCAGCCTACAGATGAGACATTCAAAAGAGGTGTAGGTATGATGGGGCAGCAACCCACTCGGGGAAAAATCAGGACCACTCCTCCTCTGGGCCGGTTCGGTCTAGGTTTGGAGAGAAGTTAATCGCCCTCAGGAAGGAGAGTGTCAAGAGCAATGACAGAGCTGGCATTGAACCACCTCTCGGTAAGGGCGAGGACGTCAAGGTCAAAGTCTTCAAGAAGGAGACAGATGTCAGAGAAGTGCGACAGCAGAACAAGCGTTCAAAGTAGCTAAGTGAAGCTGATTACCACCTTTGAAAGTTTTCCGAGGAGGGTTAAAGGGGCGTGGTACTCATGTTGGTGGTGGTGGAGAGGTTAGAGAGGAGGGAGGAGTAGCAGGAGAAGGTAGGAAGTTAATGAGAGAGGGCAGGCACCGGTCAAGGAGAAGAGTAGGTTGAGAAGCTAAGGCCATGATAGTGCCATTGTGATAAGCACTGATGATGAACCTAGAGGAAAAGTATGCCAAGAGTACTTCTCATATAGTAACACCATTAACGGGCGAAGAGGAGAAAGGGGAGAGAGTGGAGACCAAGTGGGGAGTCCATAGGTCCGGCAAGGGGACAGAAAAAAAGAATGTCAGTAATAATGTTCCTGGAAGTAGCATGGACGTCTGTGTCTGCAATAGGTTGGCCTGCTTTAGAGGACAGGAGAGCTTTAAGCTTTTTTCTTCGACTTTGTGGAAGGTAGGATAGGTGATCGAATCAAATTCTGGAATAAAAGAGCAGATGCTCTGAGCAGACCTTTCCCCTCATCTAGACCGAATGCAACCTTTCATCAATGTCTCTCTCAGACAATGACTCATCAGCCACAGAAATGGATGATCATACAATTCCACAGCCTCAGTCTTTTCTCTTAGCATTTGCTCAGTTCTCCTCCTCTCCAGAATCATGCACCAAAGGGGTTGTGGAGGCGGGAGCAGTGGTGATCATTGCAATGCCATTGGTCTGAGTAGAAATGTGCTTTCCTTTAATAGAGACTGCCATTTGACCTTTCTCCTCAGTCTCCCAACAAATGCCACTACGTGTTCCTTAACAAGATGCAAGTTGCATTTCATGTCTGACACTTAACACTAAGGGTTGGTAAAAGGTGGTTTGTCTCCCGCCTGGCTGCTGCCAGACCATGTTTGGATTGGTCCTTCACTCAGGCAATTTATTCTCAACACTGGACGCTATCCACTTGTTTTTCTAGCTCACACATAGATCCTTTAAAACTCATTAGCTTCAGCAGTATTGGTCGTCTCTTCCCTTCGGGCACATTTGGTAGCCAAAAGGGCCCTTTGACCCCCCCCTCAGTACTATAGGCTTGTACTGAGATTCTGGAATCCCAAGTTTGAATTTGAGACCTAGAATTCCATCTCTCCTTCCAACCGTGCACCTTCTTCGGTTTCTGTAGATTAGGCAAGGTAATTACAATGTATGAACAGAGCATGTCCAGTTTAACATTTTATCCTTTAAAATGTCTATTTCTGGTCACTAGGACTTCTGCATGAAGACACGGTGAATTAGGAGTGCTGCTGTGCATCCTCACCTTATTTACATTTTGTTTCTAAGGATTGGTCTCACCCCTCCCACCAAAACCCAGTCTGCCGCTTTCATCCTAAAAGACATTTGCGACTTTCACCACTATGAGGGTCGGAAGCTTCCTACCTCGATGGGTAGGAGAAGGTGGAGAGAGGTATGAGCTTTGTGGTCGTAAGGTTAAGAGTCACATTGGCTATACATACCCCCCTAAACACTTAACACAATGTCTTGTGGCTTTTGGGCATGGACAAGGAAGAAAAATAAAAGCTTTCTGGTTCTACCCCCAAGACAGTTGATTAAAACAGCCATTTCCAAGGTGTAAAAGTTTCACTTGCTTCTGGTAGTCAGAGTTGCTCCATCGCCGTCTTTCCTTGCATTGGGGCACCCTAATGGGCACCGTTGGGCGATATTTGTAGAGCAGCTAACTCTACCTAGCCAGACAAATGTATCTCTCACAAAAGGCTGGGTGTCAATTTACCAGTGCACAACTTTGTATCTGTGGTTCTGTCATGTGTAAATGATTGATTAAAATACACTCGGTTTGGATTAAATCCTTACATGCTATGCCCTGCATAATGGCTGTTGGTTTGATTTATTGACTGGTATGGTGGCAATCCCTGTTGTACTTCTTTTCAACTCCTCGTTCAATAAAAGACCCACTCTTACTTAACTAATGGAGATCACCATTAGGAGGTTCTGGTTAGCAAAGACCAGACTTCAAGGCTCAAAAGGAAAATGAAAGAAAAACTGGCAAATCTCATCTTAGTGGGAGAAACTGAATACATATACCCTCTTAGACAGGAAACTTTGATAGTGGTCGTCATGTATAATGCTCTTGTTAGGTAAGGGGGTTGAGGGTACAAAATGATTTTATTTAGATTGGGTGGTGGTTTGTCTCTGGGTGCTTCATGCCTCAATGATTAAGGACTGGGAAGAGTAGGCCCAAGTAATGAGGATTACTGTAAAGTAATTTAAGGCAGCTTCATGTGCAAAACATTTTTTCCTGGTTATTTATGGACTGCATGATCTCTTTTAGTGAAGTCAAGTGCCTGTTCAACACCTAAGGGCTTATGGTTCGCTACAAATGTATAAATAAATGTACTAGAAGGGTACAAACGCTGGCCTATTTTGCTACAAAACTGCATCCATAAAAGGACAGTAGAAACAAAAGGGCAGCTCCCAGCTTGTGTATATTTTAGAGTTATTTCTTAGAGAAGACCCAAGTATAGCCCACCAAATTCATCCGTGCCACACAATTGTAACATTCCTGGCAGACAGGGACCATTAAGACTATTGCTTGCGGCTCACTTAAAGGAAGAAGTCAAATATCTGATTTTTTGCAAGGTGTCAATGCTTAGGTGAGATGATCAGGCAGAGGTTTCTTCATAATGACATTTTCAGGCAAGGAATCAGCAACATGCAGTGAATCATGTATTTGTGGGGGTGGGGAGGACACGTGTTATACAGTTGATATTTTCAACAAGATCGATTCACTAACCAACAATGAACATAAGTTATGATCACATGTAGGTTTAAGTTATAACCGGACATACAAGTCACAAAGTACCATGTACTGTGTAAGGAACTTGGGCTTAATTCTTTAGCCTCCTGTTTCAACTGGAGACTACTTTCCAACTTTTCTAAAATGTTATCCCCTCCTTCTAACTCGCTATACAAGGATCTCTCTAAAATGTTAACAGCCTCGCAGCCTGCGTCGATCCCTCAATTCCAACACCGCATGATAAAAACTATTAGAACAAATCAATTTTCAGCCTGATGACCTGAAATGTCAGCTACGTCTAGCAAAAAAAAGGCACTCCTTGAATGATTGGGCTGCGACTTCTGATCTAATTGCCTCATATCCTTTGTTTTCTGAATATACCAAGTTTAGGCACACACAATACCCCCGTCTTTTATATCTGACATTATTTCCATGTAATAAGGCACGTAATACATATGAGATATCGCCTCGATTTTCTCCACACAAAAATGCGGATTAAATATTGGTATGCCAATGCGGAATCCCTTAACAACACTGTCGATTTTGGTGATCTACCGACGCTGTGGAAACTTTAAAACATCTTTTCCTATTCTGCCCATGGTTTGAACACACCAGAATACTCATGCTAAAAGGTTAAGAATGCTAATACGATATCAGCCAGAAACCTCATCAGGCACAGATGAAGGTGAGGCAGAAGCAATGCAATAATTCTAGTTACTGCCCACTCCCTGTACCACACTGAACTTGAATTAGATGTTTGCAGTACAGGGTAACTTTGTCTGTTTTGATCTTTGTTCTATTTCTTTCTTTATTTGATGAACTTATATAGTTACTGTTATAAAAGTCTCTCTTCACAATGTATTATGTTGCTATGATAAGTAAAGTTATTTTAGCATGTAAAGAAGTAGAAGTGATGTGCAAAAATTGTATATATGAAAAGGTGTCTTCTGTACTTGATTTGCAATCTGATTATAAATGTAAATTTGTTGTAAACTGTTGTAGCTATAAGTTTTATATATACTTTTTTTGTAAAGGTGCTTATGCACTAAAACCAAATATTTAAAAAAAATGTAACTTGTGTATGCTGTGGATTGCACCTCTAAATGTCAACAAGGCACGATTAGTCTAAGATTTCAATTGAATCTTTACCAACACTGGAGTGCCAATGCCCTAGAGTTGCTCTTGAACGCTCAGAGTGTTACGGTAGACTCTGCCACTTAAGGAAAAATTAAAAAACATCTAATACTTTACTGTCCGTCTACAGACGGACAAATCAGACATCCATGTCACGGATTCCCTGGAAGGAAGCCTCTTACGTGGCCAGGGAAGGGCAGAAGCTACCCGACTGACCCTGGGGGTGGCTATCTGCAGGAGAGGACAAACTACAGGGAGATAGAAAAACATCAGATCAGAAAAACCCTTCACCTGTATTTCTTAGCGACAACTGCTAGGGAGATGTATCATTTGTATGCTTCATCCCCTCTCCTAGTGGGATCCCCGGCACTTTTTGTTGGATTTATGGACCCTTTTCTTTAGATCCTCAATAAGTGGAGCCTTTTTCCACTCATTCATTCTTATGGGCTCAACTTTTGGAACTCGGTTCTCTGTGTTTTACTTTTTCCAATGGAGTCTCATTTCCTCCATACCTCTTTTAAGGCATCTGTATTTTACTTTTGCAGCACACAGCTACTTATGGAAGTGTTGCTGGGAACCCTTTGGGTTCTTTTTTTGAGATTCTTACTGTAGCCTTCATTTCTACAGTTCTTAAGGATAGAGAGATACTTTGTATCTCTCCTAAAACTTTATATTCTGAGAGATTGGCTCAAATATGTGGCGTGCCAAGGGGATACTTACTATCCCCCTTCTCTCTGCTCCTGCGACTTTTTAATCCCATAGACAACCATAGACAACCTAGTTATGGCTGGCGGCAGTGTTCTACCGAATATAGTGCAATTGTTTACTGCATTCAGTGTCTCGGCTGTGCACAATAGGGGCACCCAAGTACTAATTTAGGAGCTTGCTTCTTTCTTTTTTCGCCATTTCTAGCATGGTTGTTCTTAGTTAGCACTTCTACCATTCTCGGGTGGGGAGGACCGTGAGAGAGTTTTGCCTTTGGCAGGAACCCTTGGCTATCCCCGCCTAGGGGTTCGAGTGTGTCTGGGCAGACAGGAAGTGGAAACGGAGGAGGGGTGGGGGAGGGCAGTTCACTTCCCTGCTCTTTATCTGCCAGAGGGCCTGAATGGAACCAGCTCCCACTGGGGGTATGGCGGAGACAGTTTGCAAAGGAGTGTGTGCTGAACTGAACAACAGGTGGGGTTCCTTAGGTGAAAGAGTCGACCACTAAAAACAGAAGTAACCAAAGACTACGACAGCCAGATACCCCTGCAGACCCTTTGCAACACCGTGAAGTGACCACTACTGTCCTGAATCCGTTTTCTATGCGAAGGAGGAACTCGGAAGAGGACGGCTCCTTCCCTTTGGCTGGTGGGACCAACCAGCCCGAAGACGAAATACAATCTGAGCCAACCTCTGTCCCACCCTATCCCCATCCACAAGGTGCTTTGGCGTTCAAGAGCTGCAAACCATTAATACCAGGGGACCTCCGACCCAATCGTAGTGCATCGTCTAGCAAGGCCAAATCCATCCAAGCCTTTGCTGAGCTCCAGGTGAACCTCCAGAGACACACAATCATCCAAGTTCTCTCACCAGACTGCATGACTCCAGAAATCAAAGAAGATTGTTTGTGCAGATTGTGTCTTTTATTGGTGCTGCAGAAAAGGCGCCAAAACCACAAACTGACTAGAGAAGCTAATGAAATTTGTGCCAAAGGACCTCCCTTGAGACTGCTGCTAAGAGATCCAGTCCATTGTCCTGCCATTCGTCACTAGACCAAGGAATCCAGACATCAGGTCCAGCGCTGCCACATCGAGGAGAATCCAGCCATACTGTGAATCCAGCCAAAGGTACTGCGCGGAAAAAGGTATGGCTTACCTTAATCCGAAAAGTCGCTCCAGAGTGTTGTAGCGCACGTAAGTGTCCAAGGCATCTCCCCCTCTTCCCTCCAACCCAAGCTGCTGCTTGTGTCCCTTTAGCGAGTCTTAACAGGTTCTCCAACGTTTATTTCTTCGTGCATCTTTAAGATTACAAAATATCCACAGGAGTTTTTGTTATGCTGCTTTACAAGACTTTGATCCTCTCCAAACTGCCTTTTAGCTAGGATTGCGTTTTGGACTTTAAAAGCCTTGCTGTGTGAAGAAACTGCCTCTGGAACCTTAAGCTCTGCTACTATTACACCAAACTGCTGTTTTCCTCCCTAAAAGTAATTTTCTAATGTGGTTTTGATAACTAAATACAATTACTGTATATTGTTGTGTGTGCGCGAATGCATGTTATTACTGATAATACGGTACAACTGTCATTAGTGTCAAAATGCTGTTACAATTGTAAATGCAAGCAACTACAACCTAATCAGTGGCCTTTAAAAATTATCTACAAGTATTCTAATGTGCTTAGTATTTAAAAGTATATATTGTGTAAATATAGTGAATCTATAGTGTAATATACATTTTAAGTGTTTCTTTGAATTGCATTTCTAACTAGGTTAAGTGTACTTCCCTACAGCACACATCATCCTCTAATGTTAAGCCGGATTGCTTTGCCACTATACCAAGGTTCCATGACTAGTACAGACATACTAAGAGTTGGGGGAGGTGTGGGGGCAGTAGAAATCATTGGGTTAGTTTTGTAAAGTCTACCTCAAAGTGGACTTTGGGAGATCTCACCCAACGACAACCTTTTCAACTTTCTTGTATAGTATATTGTAATGCAAATATAGAATCTCCAACCAATCGCCAACCTTATTTTCATTTCCGCTCTGCTTGACAGTACTGAGACGAGGAAGAGGGATGAGTAAGGAAAATAGTGTGAACCAACACTGTGTTCAAGTACTTGGAGAAGATGAACAGGTGCCGGAATATTTTTTTTTTTTTTAAAAGACGCAAATTAACCCAGCGAGAGACTCTAGCCTCCCAGGGTTGTTTGGGACATGGGAGGAAGAGAGCCGAGTAAGCGAGGAGAACGAGAGAGCCAGAGACTGGAGAGGTCATGGGCTGATGCCAATACTGAAGGCAAGCAGGCTTTAGAGCGCCGTGCAGAGGCCAACGGGCACAGTGTTCAGAAGAGCCAGGTCAGGAGAAGGTAAACGCTTTTCAACTGCGGGCACCTGGAGCTGCCGAGGACACGGCAGGCAAAACGGGGAATCTAACGTCTCACAGGACGTACTGCTAGTCAATGGACTAGGAGCGCAGACGCTGGGGAAACACGAGGCACATTGAAGACACCATTCACAACCGGTAAGACCAGGGAGAGTGAGCAGGTTATTAGGGCGCTTCTGGACGAATACCGAGTACTGCATACTATGCAAGAGCCCAAGAGAAAATATTACTGATACGAACATTGTTAAAGGAGAGAGCCCAACTAAAGGCAGAGATATTATTACCAAAACTAACATTGTTAAAGGAGAGAGTGAAGACAGATGATAATTGTTAAAGGAACAAGCCTAAGTAAAGGCAGAGTCATTGTCGATACAAACATTGTTGAAGGAACAAGCCAAGGCAAAGGCAATGCCAGTATCACAAATACGAATATTGTTGAAGGAACAAGCTTAAGTAACGGCAGTGCTATTATCACAAACCTTATTGAGAGAAAGAGCCTAGGCAAGGACGGTGAAATCATTGCAAGTACAAACAGTGTTAAGAGCAAAAGCCTAAATAAAGGAAGTGGAAGTAAGAAAGGGTTGCTGACCCGATACTGGAGAATTGTTTTAAACGCGATAAGAGAGAAAGTGAACGGAGAACGGAGAAGCCCTGACAAGTTCAGTCAACCAGCGAGTCTGGGATTTGCACACAAGCAAAAAGTGACGATAGCCTGGCAGGCGAGTAAACCAGGCATAAGAATGATCAAATGGAAGGTCCATTCCCTTTTTTCCGGGATGAGGAACCCTGGCAGGAGAGTATACCAGGGAAAGAATAAAGCTCATGAGTCAGAACCCTTAAATGTTAAGTGTCTATCGGACAAGGGAAGCTTCATGCCCCTTTAATGATTTCAGAGACAAAGCAAGAAACTGCACAGAAAGGGAAGAGCCTTATCCTTAAGGACTCAACAAACAAACAATGGAACCCTGGCAGGAAAGTAAACATGGGGTTAAAAAAGATAAGTGAATACAACTGAGGTTGTGGGATTACAACATAGGAGGGGAAGCCATAACCCTTTAAAAAGAGGTGAGAGAAAGGGAAGACTACCGAATATAGAAAGGAGTACTCAAGGAGAGAGTGATCTTCTTAGGTAACATTGGAAAATTATTGGCGGTGCCACAAGCACTGGATAGATAGAAACATGGGAGAACACCCTTTTCCTGGTGGAACATTTCCTTTTCTTGTAGGCATCTTAGAACTTTGTGTTTGGAACTTCGAAGAGAAATACCCATTTTCACCTTGTGTTTAGTTTAGAATGTAAGGGTCAGTTTAGGGTTTTGGACACAGGACTAAAGATGCTTTGTTTATTTAACAGGCATTTGACACAGACTTTCCTTGACACAGAGGTTCCTTAGTTTTGTTGAGGTTGGGGAAACCCCTCAGCATTCAGGATAGATACGATTTCCCAGACCCCTCTTATTATTTTGACAAACATTTACACCCAAAAACATAACATACCACTGTGTCCAAGTCTTACTAATGATCCCTTCTAAGACACTTTAAGGAAGAAGCACTCGTCCTTACGTTTATACGCACTTTGAATATACCGGTGAATCATTATGGAGCCGACTGATGCAGAGGAATAGCATTGCTCCTTTAGCTTTGTACAGGTTTTTAATATGCTCCTAGTACAGATTTAATCTGCTTTATTAACCAGATTGTATTATGTATTGCACTATACATAAGCATTTTACTCATCACGGGCATGGCTATTGGCGTTTGCAGTAAATGGTTTCGGAATGGATAGCAAACTTTTGCATCTTACCCAATGATAGGTTTCGTGTTTTTATTGCAGATGGTTGTGTTTTACATATTTCATGTATTGAGGTCTTATTTTGGATGGTACTTACCACTGCTTGTATGGGAGTTTAAGAGAATTGTGTGCGAGAAAGTTTTCAAATTGTAAACCATACCACAATACATTTTAAAAAACGTTTTAAAAAACCATTTGGGCCTATATGCAATGCTTACTGTACACAATGTGCAAGTGAAAAGAAAGAATTACAAATAATTTTAAACTGTTCTTCTCCTGGCAGCACATACATTTCCACTGGCATTAACATTTACAACAAGTAGTGCCACAGATCCAGGGCTTCCTTGGATAGGGCTGGGGATCTGGTGCCTCCCTGCTTCCGGATGTAGAACATTGTGGTGGTGTCGTCGGTGAAGATCCTTATCACCTTTCCCTTGAGGGACATGAGGAACGACCCGAGGGACCAGAACACGGCTAGGAGCTCCAGGACATTGATGTGCAGTGACCTCTCCTCCGGGAGCCAAAGGCCTCTTGCATTGAGATCTTCGGTGTGCGTTCCCCATCCCTCCAGTGAGGCGTCCGTCGTCACCGTTTCCTGATGTGCCAGGGTCTGGAAGTCCATACCTGCCGCCAGATCCGGTGGTGGGGCACCCACGCACATCGCTTGGCGGCAGGTCTCGTTGAGCGAGATCCTGTCTTCGAAGCTGCCCGCCGCCTGCATCCAACTGGCGTCGAGGAAATCTTGCAGTGGACGCATCCGCAACCTACACAGGCGCACGAAGTAGATGCACGAGGACATCATGCCGAGCAGTGACTTCATGGACCTCACCCAGGCCACGTCCATGGTCGACAGCCGTTGCACCTTGCCCAGGATGGCCTTCGTCCTTTCCTCTGACAGAGAAGACAGAGAAGCCAATCAAACCACTGTGTCGAGCGTGGCTCCCAGGAACAGGGCGACTTGCAACGGCACCAAGTGGGATTTCGCAAAGTTGATCGAGAATCCCAGATCCGTGAGCAGTTGGACGGTCTTCGCTGTGTGCACGACGGCGAGTTCTCTTGTCTTTGCTCAATGAGCAAATCGTCCAGGTAGGGGTAGATGTGGATCCCCTGGAGGCGCAGCCGCGCCGCCACTGGTGCTAGGCACTTGATGAATACCCTGGGTGCTGATTTCAATCCGAAGGGAAGGGCCTTGAACTGATAGCGTCGCCCTTGGACTACGAATCTCAGAAACTTGATGTCCTTTTAGAATGGGGATGTGAAAGTAGGCATCCTCCAAGTCCAGCGACGCTAGGAAGTCGCCTTCCTCCAGCTGTCCCAGCACGTGCTGGAAGTTGACTTGATGTACTCGTTTAGATGACGAAGGTCCAGGAGGGGTCGCCAGCCGCCGGTCTTCTTTCTTACGAGAAAGTATCGCGAGTACACTCCGGAGCCCTGGAGCCTCTCTGGGACGAGCTTGATAGCTCCTTTCTTCAGCATCGCGCTTACTTCCAGCAGCAGTCGAGGGACGTGGTTTTCCTTCCTGGCCACGGGTGGAATGCGGGGGCCCTTCAGAAACTCGAGAGTGTGCCCGCGGGCCAGGGCATCCAGCACCCATCGGTCGATGGAGATGGACTCCCACAGGCTGACGAACTTCACCAGCCGGCCTCTCACCGGGGTGCTTAGGTGGGGGCCCGACGCTATGGCCGGTTCAGTCCTGCTTGGCAGCGGCCTTGCCAACGACGAGATCCTCCCGACTTGCCACGTCCTCTGTAGGCCTCCTGCGACGAGGAGCGGGCCGCCTGGCGGTACGTTGAGGAGCCGCCGCCGCCGAATCCTTTGGAGGAACCTTGCTTGCCTCCGAAGTTCCAAAAGGGCGGCCATTGTTGTAGAACACCCAAGGCCCGAGCCACCTCTGTGTCGGCCTTGATGGCCTGCAGTGACTCATCCACTGTCTTGCCAAACAGGTTGTTCCCCTCGAAAGGCATGTCCAGAACTCTGGTCTGCACGTCTTGGCGGAAATCGGTTGCCTTGAGCCAACCACGCCGGCGAAGGCAAACACTGTTGCCCATCTGGCAAAAACCGGTGTCAGCAATGTCTGTGGCCACTTATGGCGTGGTCCGATGCCACCTCGCCTTCCTGTAGGATCTCCAGGGCCTCAGCCCTCTTGTCATCCGGGAGGAAGTCCAGCAGGGGACCGATCTTAAACCACAGCTCCCTGTCGTAGCGGGCCACGATCGCGAGGTTGTTGGCCGCTTTCATAGTCGCCGAAATTACCCGCCGTCCCATGGCGTCCAGTTTCTTCCCCCTCACTGTCCGGCAGGGAGATCGAAGTTGAAGTCGTTGCCCCCACCGCTTTCTTCTTGGCTGCCGCGGAGACGACTGAATCCGGGGTCGACTGCACCCTAAGGCACATGCGGACATAATCCAGGACCCGGTACTTCTTCTCGTACCGGTCTCTTGGCAGGAGTTGTGGACGGGTTCTTCAGGAGCGACAGCCCCTCATCCCAGATGTCGTCAAGTAATGGGACAGAGAGGACTGTCTTCCTCTTGGCCTCAGGCCGTTGATAGAGGAAACCTTCCTCCTGTTCCTCGGGGCAGAGCTGGACGGAGCCAATTTCGTTGGGTGGGGAGGCCTGAGGGGGTGGTGATTGAAGGCCCATCACGTCGTCACCACTGTCATCATCCGTCCCCGTCATGACTGTCTCCGTTCCTGTGTCATCCCTCGGATCAGGAGAAGGCGATGAAGCTGCGAAGGCCGTGAAAGCTGGAAGCGCAGGGGGTGAATTATCCTCCGCTTGCTTGGAGGGCTTCCCGACGGTCCAGGCTCCGCTGGATCGTCTGTTGGGGGTTGTCCTCATCTCCGTACACAAGGCCTGGCTCGCCATCAAGATTGCTCCCGAGTTGTCTTGTGGCCCAGGTACCGGCTGCGACGGTTGGGGAGTGGAATCCTGCGCCTCCACGGGCTCCTCGTCGGCACCACCGTCACTTTCTTCGTCCGCCTCGTCGGTATCCCTCCCATGGGACCGGACTTCCTCTAACTTCTTGTTCAGGATCTTTGCGACTCCAGCCAGCTCCCCCTTTTCCACCTGGGGTTTCACAGGGATCTTATCGATGTCCTGAAAACAGGATTCCCTCCGCGATGACAGGGAAACTAGGCCCAAGGTCACCTCCACAGGCTTCGCCAGGGCCGCCACGACTCCCTCGATAGAGGCATTAGCCGGGTAAATCAGAGCCTTTGCGACTTTGGGAACGCTTGAGGCCTTCACCTTGGGGGAGGGTCACCGCCTCGCTCCCCCTCGGCTGTCTCCATCGGGATCGACCGTGGCTTCTCCCGAAGTTTACCCGGGTTCTCCGATTTCCTCTTGCCCGAGCGTTGGCTCGTGGTTGATGGTGTCGGTGAAAGTGCGCCCTGCCTGGCAACCAAGGAGCCCGACCTATCAGTGCTCCCGGTGCTCGCGGACTCGCTGTACTGTGCCTTTTGTTGAGCCCCCGTCGCCGGAGTGCCCTCAAAGGTCTTAGAAGACCGCTCTGACTTCACACCTGCTGCTGGGCTCTTCCCTTCCAGCCAGTTGGGGAGGCAGATACACTGATCGTTCACAGTCCGCTCCGAATTCTCCACATGCGTTTTGTCTTCGTGAAGGGAGTAGAGGCATCTGGAATGCTCATCCTCGCAGAAATTCTGCAATCCGCATCCAGGGCAGCTCCTGAACAGCTTGGATCCGGGCGTCGTGTTTCCTTTGTCCTGGGCCATGTCCATGCGGGCTAGGCCTCAAAGATCTTCCGGAATCCTCCAAGACGCGAAACTCGACGAGAACTTCGCCCTTGAGGGGCGTAGAAAATTCCAAAACAGGTCTCCGTTGATCAGAAGTAGAAAATGGTGGAGCTTGAGGTTCGATTGACCAAAAAAAATGAGATGAAACAAAAAAAAAAAAAAAAAAAAAAAATTAAAACATTAAAAAAATTAAAATAAAAAATGCAGCACCAGGACTCCCAACACTTCAACATGCAGTAAAAATTTGAAGATGGCTGCCAGAGGACAGGCTGAGGTAGAGGGCAGTCATTGGCTGGGGGCAGTATGACCCAGAGACCAGTGATTGGTTATTAGGAGAAAGACCGTTCAGAAACAAAACTGAAACTGATTTTTTCAATTCGAGGATTCCCAGCCTGACGACGGGGAATATTCATGAGCATGTGAATCCATGCCAGACTCCATGCTGGAGAAAGGCACTGTTCCATTATTTCACCATCATGGACCCCGTTAACAGCCAAGACTTATCAGAAGATGTAGATACCAGGACAGACTCCTCCTTTGGGTCTAGTAAAGGAAAGCTAAGGGGGATGCTGATATTTAGCATTTCAAATGCAGTCGTCAGTCAACATCCCATCAGTCAGCAAAGTAGACCACCCTTTTGTGGATGCACTCTGGAGTAAGTCCAGCGCAGTTTCACACTGCCACAGCATCTCAAGTCCTCCGGATTCCATGTCGCATTCCAGGGTCGTTCACCAGGCGTTCATTTTGCTGATGCCATCCACCATGTAGTTTCCTAGATGCCAAGTAACGCACTTGGCTAACCTGTCCCAGGTTCAACAACCCACAAATGTACTGGTTTGGATGTTCTGCAATAAAATAATTGGGAATATTCCTTAGCCTCACCTATTCGTTGCAACTGTACCCTAAAAGACGATGTCTTCGTCAAAACCCAGCAAATAACACCCATCCGCTCATATCCAACAAATCTTCTACAAACCTGGACCACAGACAGGAACTAGGTATTCCAAAGAGGCTTCCCCAGGACCTTTGGAAGGATTGGACCATACAGATTCTTCCCTGAAGAAAATAGGAATGATTCCCTCCGTGCCAAACTAGCCATCGTCATCCAACAGTTGCATCAGAATTCCTTAACAATGGGCGTTACATCAGGGCCTTCATTATAATGAAGGCCACAAGGTCCTGTGGACCAGCCTCGGAACCCTCACCATTTGCTCAAACATCTTCCAATCACCTATCCAGTTAATTAAGTGCCCTGTCGGCAAATTCATCTCCCCTTCTGATTGAGGCAGCTGTATTGTCCAAAGGGTTGGCCTGGAAGGGGAGTGGGCCCACAAATGTCTAGATTAGGGTACGGTCATGGCCTTTTCTTTTCCCTGAAGGTGCCATGGCTCTCACGGCACGATACCACCGACAGTAGGTAATTCACTCTTGTCCAAGACATCCTCTTTACATGAGGACACACTATCCCATATTGATAGGTTAATCAGGCCCAGAAATCCAAATCAGTTTTCATTTGCGACACCCAGTCACCCATATTGTTATCCATGATTTTCTCAATGTCCCCAAATAACATTCCAAGATACTTTATCTTCTCTGGCACCATTTAAAGCTCAACCCTTGCAACAGATGACAGATAAAGTGATAGTGGCATCATCTTTGACTTGGCCCATTTTATTTTATAAACCAACACCATCCCGGGGGCTTCATTTTCCACCGTTAAAGGTGCTGGAAATTCTTGTACATCGCGTAGGACCAAGAGTAAGCCATAGACATACATACAGCCAACCTTTTTGTTCCATCAGCCCATAAAGCACAGCTTTAATCACAGTGTTCAGGCAAATCCAGACCACTAAAGAGTCAATTGGCAAGACAAATAACAGGGCCAACAGGGGAGCACCTTTGACATCCCTATTTCTGGTTCAAAATATTCAGACCATATTCATTTTGTGAACACTGATGGGGTGGGTGCAGTGTAGAGTACTTGGGTGTAGGCCAGGAACAGTCACCCAAAGAACTTTCTAAATTGTGCAATTCAGATAAGCTGTTTAAGTGTTTCAATGCTTGATCTGCATCCAAGACAAAGGCTACCGGTATTGCGAGGTACCAGAATTTAGAAATTAACAAGATCCACTTGCAGGAGTTGTCCACAGCAAACCTTCCATGGACAAAGACTGCATGCTTTGGATTGACCAACTTGACTTCCCACTTGACTTCCCTCTGGGTATAATTTGCTTTCAGAACCTTTGCCACACCTTGCAATTAGAAAGAATAGACCAACTAGTAACCCATGCATTCCACTGCATCCTTTTCCCTCTTCCCCTGCACTTGCGCCATCTCAATGTCACTTGGCATAGTAAGATCGTTGTCTTGTCCTCCCTTGCCTCATCGCGCCTTGAAACAATTGTGTATAGGCATGCTATAAATATAATAATCATATCAATATCATATCAAGCATCAACTTTTCATCATCATACAAGTTGTGTTCAGTGTGTGCATTTGTATTTCCATTATTCACTTGTAAATTGTGTTTACCCATTGGAAAGTCTTGTAATGGGTAAACAATAAAAAAAAGACCAACAAGGATCATATAGGACAGCACAAGATCAAAAAAGAAGCATGAAATCAAGAGATCATAAGGAGGACACTTATAAAAGACTAAATCGAGACACAAGGATGTGGCAAGTGTTCATTAAGTTGCATTGTTAAATAGGAATCCGAAATAAACGTGAACATTTTTTTTCTTCATTTAAGAATAGACAAATTCAGCTAAACTCATTGTGGGTTGCAAAAAAATCTCTTGGGTGCCTGTAACCTAAAGATTACAATTCTATAATTCATACATACTGCTGGGTAAACACAGCAGTTAATCTTTAGGCAAGTGACAAGATCACCCGAAAATTCAACAAGGAGCTCGCCTAGACGGTGTGACTGTTTGTAACCTTTTGTAATAGAATCAAGTGAAAAGGTAGTTTTAAAATAAAGAAGAAAAAAATAAAATAATCATTTGTAAGACCGAGTGGTCTTTCGAAATCTAACTGTCATGGCCGTGCCGCCCAATAATTGGGGGGTGGAATACATGATATCTCCACATTGTAAAGGCCACACAAAAACGAGAAAAAAAATAAACGTTTCTGTTCGCCCTTTAAAACGCAGAAATATCACATAGAACCTTAATAACATGGGTGTCAATTACATGTGCATTATTTACAAAATTATGCAAGCAGAAGGCACTCTTAGGCCTGGACAGAAATGTCTTAATGGGTCCCATAGTCAACAAATAACTTCTTACAGGCACTTTAAACCTGATCAAATATTGCCAATGATAGGCAAATCATTATGGGGATCTCAACAAATTAAGGTGGAATCGGGATCATTCTATCAAGGACTTGAAACTGGTAGGTGTCAAAACACAGAGGCACCAGATGAATTGCTAATGAGTATGTGGAGATACAGAGATGAACCGCATACAGTTGGAACATGTCACGCCCCAAAACCAAGGACAACAGGGCTTCACAAAAAAGTGTGGTCAAATGTAAAAAATGGGCAGACGGTAGAGAGTAATACTCGATGGTAACTGCAAAAGAGTTATACCCAGCTCACGACAGGCAGACTACGGGGAGGGCTAGAATTAAGCAAGGGAAGGGCAACTTCATCTAGTACCCCATCGAAAAAGTATGGATGGCAAGGAGGCAGGAAAGCGAATAAACTTTCTATTTAAAAGTGCATCAGAGCTACATCCACGTAGATCGCATCTTGGTAGACAAGCATAATAAACACTTGGTCAGTGGGGCCGAGGTTATGCCGATTACGTGGTCCGATCATGAGCAGTTTGTCTGGCTCACCTTGCCCAGGGAGGAAGGAGGGGAGATGGTAATATAATAAACTATTAGCAAGGGATCGGGTTGCCAAGGGACACTTGGAATAGAAAAAAAGGTGATTTTGTTCTCTCTGGGAATGGTTGCAGCAAAGGTAGCAATTCAGGGGCAATTGATCAGCGACAAAAAGAAAAAGCTAAAAATGTGGGAGAGCTGTGGCTGAGAGATGATTTAAGAAATCGGAGGCAGATTTAACACCAGAGTGCAGATCTAACTGCACATGAGGAAAGAGAATAAAAGAGGAATTAAGGGGGGTATTGTTAGGCGACAAACGTTACATAACTATTTTGCAATTAGGGTAGATAAAGCAAAATAATATGAAAGTGCTCCTGGTGGAAGCAACCCTATTCTGCCCAGGAAGGCTAAAGTTACTAGAACAAAAATGAATGGGTTGGAAAACAATCTTACTATTTACAGACACTGCAGAGAGCACATCTCAGAGCTCTCCCGTCAGCAATAGCGCATAAATCTTGATAGCGCATCAGCCGGCTGCCCATTGCTCCCCACTGTGGAGCACGGACACAGAATGCGCACCCGGGACTCCATTAAAAGTTTTGCTTTCCGAGGCCAAGCAGTTGCGTGTGTGAGGAAACCCCCCCCCCCTCTGAACTGGTACTATATGTGAAGAGGTAGATGCCATAGCGCGCTGACTCTTGGACGCACAGCCACCATTAATAGGTTATCTACGCCACCTTCACCTGTGATGAGACGTCTGTCCCTCATAGCTTTCCCTGAACATCCTGACCACACAGTTTTCCCTTCGTCCTGATGAAGGCCCTAGGAAGAAATGGCTCACCTTGCCCAGTTATAGGGCTGAAACACCTGGTGCAGACGCTTTTGTACCAAAAAACACAAACACTATCAATGTCAATTGTTTGTGTTCTTTAGAAAGTTGTAAGATTGATTTGTTTTAGTTTATTTGTTCACTTTGTGTTTGATGCCTGTCGTATACTTGCAGTAGCGACAGTAGTAATTGCATTAATGTTTGTCTAACTATATTACCCTGTGAATACAGGTTTCTGTTTTGGTCTGACCAGGCAAATTGTGTTTGCTTATGTGTTTTGTCTTTGATGCGATGTTCATTACGTAAAAATAGAAATTCAAAAATCTTTTCAAATATAAAACTTTTTGAAATTCTCTGAGTGATTCTATGCACTTAGATTTGCTGTCTTGGGAATGAAAATAGAAGGGAGGAGGATACATAGTAAGATTGTTTTCCAACCCATTCATTTTTGTTCTAGTAAGGGTAGTTAAAGCAGACCTGTTGCTCGTCAACTTAAGAAGCAGGTACTGAAGAGGAGGCCCTCATCATGACCCGAGTTCAAGTGCCATGGACGCAATGTGACCGTAATTGTAATTGGCATCACCCAAAGAAACTACTTTCTAAATGCAAGCACAACAGTTCTTCAATAACAACCATGGTTCTTTGTATATCTGAGAATTAAAAGCAATGTTACTCCTTAACTAGTCGAAAACCTCCATGTTGCATAGTATTTTAACTTCCCCCCGACAGCAGAGTTTGTTCGGTACTCATCTCTCCCTTACACCCACCCTCAAGCTGCTTTACTCTTTTGAACATTTTTTCTTTTTCTTCCTCTGGAGCCCTGCAAGGCCAACTGCCCCAAAGCGATCAAGCTCGTCCACACTTATCTTCTCGATTCACAACTCTTCAGCTTGCCTTCAATTCCTACTGGCTGCCCTCCCCCTCAACCTTTCCCCCATCAACTTAGAAGGTGAACATGCCCGATTAGTGAAAGTGACATGCAAACTTTGACCCCCAACATCCTAATCCATTCACAGGAACTCACTGGCCTAAGAGATTCAGATTTCAACAGTTACACAGATACGGTTGGATATTACTTGCAAGCAAAAAAAAAAAAAAAAAAAAAAAAAAAAAAAAAAAAAAAAAAAAAAAAAAAAAATCGCATAAATCTAATAATTCAACCCGATTGTTAGGACTGATTTTCTATACTCTGACCTGGTGGACAGATGTATAGAAGGCCAACCTATATTGTGACAGGGACAACTCTGGGGAGCTGTAGGCAAACCAGTTCAAGGTAGCTAGGTGAGCGGTCTAGGCGAAGTCTCAAGAGGTGATGAGCTTGAAAGGGGTCCACAATGAGCACACAGCAAAGCAGTCAAAAGGAACACACTTAGACAAAAAAGTACAGAAATACTGCTTTACGTATGGGCAAAAAACAGTGAAAAATGACTTGGTAATATCACAAAACACTACAAAATCAGATCGACTGGTGTAGAGCAAAACATCAAGCCCCTGAAAAGGAAGGTACAGATATTAACAAAGGTACAGATTAATATTAGCACTAAAAGTCCAGAGAAACACCCCTAACTATGTTTTCTCGGGCCTTGTGTTCAAAAGTTCAGCAAAGTTCCTGCATAGTTTGTGAAGCTGGAAAAAAAGATAGAACTGTTCACTGGACCCCAGAGACGCTAAGTGTCAGGGGGCAAGTCAAACTAGCCAACGAACATGTTCCCAACTTTCAGAGTTCTCGTGTGAACAAGCAGTGGCAAAGCCAAAGTAAGTTTAATAAAAGTTAGTAAACTTTTAAAAAAGGGAGTTTAGTTGACAGGCAAGTATCGCTCTAACTCACCCCCTGTACTCCCGATTCTTCATGAAACTTGGCAGGCAGGTTGAAGGTCCGAGGTAGCCTTTCCCCGCCGTCAGCCTCAGCCCTTGATCCCCAGGGATTGCAGGCTCAAGCAGCTCTCTGGTCGGTGTCTGATGCTAGTGCAAGGACTCTCATTGGAAGAATGCAGCAAAACTCGAATGGATGTAGGTAAGCAATTTCGGACGACAGCCACCGATACACGGCGATGCAAAGGGACTCACTTGTCACGGTCAGACTCCCTCTAATCTCGGGTTCCCTTGATACTAGGACCACGACATTTCGCATTAAGTCTTGTAGCACAAGCTGAGGATGCCCCAGGTTACAAGCCATAACTCGGAACGGCGACATCGGCAGCACGGTAGCCCAAACTCCGAGCTGGTCAGCCACAGGATGGTCCAGCACACTTCCGAAGGCTCTTCTTTGCAGGACTCTGAGCTGATGTCGAGAATGGATGTTCCCTCCACTCCAAGGGGTGCAACTCCCTCGCAGGACTGTGGAGATCTTCTACAGAACAGGACTCTACCAGGGCAACAGCAGAAGTTGGTCGCCTAGCCTTCTTGTGACAGGTCCAGTGTCTCCCTGCAAGACTTGTAGCTGGACCAGAGTTTTGGCTCCTTCAGTTTCTTCCAGGATCGCTCTAGAGTGGGTGCAGGGTTACTCTTATCCCAAAAGCAAGTTAAGAGGAGCTGTGCCCACTAGCCAATGACCGATCTGGCCCACAAGCACACCCCAGCAGTGGTCCAATCAGGACCAGTGGTGGCAAAACTCATTCACTCATTAATTCCACCCAACACACTGGCACCAGTATGTGGATTGGGACCAGACAGTCCCAGTCAACTTCCTGGCAGCAAACACACAGCCCTCCAGTAGCCCCGCAAAAGCCTCAGCTTTCCCGGGCACTGGAAGCCCACAGAAGAATTTTCCTTGCCTCACAGGCCAGGAAGAAAGCTAAAAGACAAGGGGGCCGAAAGGACAAGCTCAAAAATATTGTGGCATGCCCATGTTTGGCTACTAACGGTGGCCAAACGCGGTAAGGCAAACGAAAAGCACCAAAATAATAAATTGTAAAAAGTCACTTGGCAGCACCTTGTCCATTTAGCACACCTAGAGTAACCAAACATTCTCTGTGTGTTGGTCTAGGGCAAAACAAAAAGTGTTCCCAATTGAACTCTATTGTAAGATGCACTGTTCAATGCAAAAAAGTACCACAAGTGATAACAAGTTACTAAAAGTAGTAACAAAGTAACTAGACTAAGGGAAACACTGTTTCCCAGTACTGACAGCCTTAAAGACATGTCAGTTCCCCTTAACAGATGAGCAAAAGCCAGTGTAGTGAAGCTTAAGGCTTGACTGTACTGTAAAAAGAACAGGTCATAAACAAAAATAAAAGCAAAAAATTTGGATTCCATAGAAATTGAAGGAAAGGTGCATTAAAGAGGAATCTTTCCTAACACTGATCATCTACAAATACTTATATAAACGTGTTCACTCAAAAAGAAAAGATTGTAGCCCAATTTTCCACATCCCAAATAGAAAAGAAGTACCAGAACTCAAAGTAATGTGCACCTAAAAATACTCCTTTCTTCTACTACTGGATTTAAAGGCTTCATCAAGCCTCTGAAGCTGCATGTTTGTCGCTTGGTTTATCCCTTTCCCCTCCACCCAAATCTTCGATTTCAATCTTCCTAAACCACTGGTCTTGCTTTATCTCTTCTTCTATGTCCCTCTGCGCACATCTGTCAGTCTCAGAGTGATGCTGGCCAGGGTGCAAATGGTGCAAGCGAAGGCCAAGAAAGAACTCAATTCTACAGCCGGTCAGATAGCACAGCGAGTTGAGAGCTTGTTCCAACATCTGCGTGTAGCCTGCTGACGCAGGTTCGAATCCCAGCAGAGCCAACTCAGCCTTTCATCCTTCCGAGGTCAGTAATGGTGTACCAGGCAGTGGGATGATAATAACTTATTGCAGTGCTTAGATACCTGTGGGTCTGTAGCGCTATACATAAAATAATAAAAAGTAGTAGCTAGTTACACAGAGAGACTGCAAGAGGGCTGGCTGCTTGCAATGGGATGTTATGCTCTGGAATTTAGCTTGGTTATGCTGAAACTACCCCCTCCACCAAGTCTGTATAAAGATCTGGATGTGCCATTTCTACACCGACTAACAGGTTTACATGTATATAGATTTCTACTTTGCACGTCTGGTACTGGTGTTGAGATTTAGTACAGCACATTATTCTCAACTCGCGGCAAATGGCAGTTATCAAATAGCATATGCTGTCCTACACAAGTTCACATATATCCTTTGTCTATATTTCAGAGTGGGATTGTCTTACTTTAAAAAAATATTCTGATTGACGTGTTTTGCCATTTTGCCGCGTGTTAAGAATCCTCAAAAGCATTTCTATATTAGGCTGCGGAAGCATCAGGCTTTGAGTCTCAACTGCCACTGCAAAACATTATCCTCTGCTGGGTGTCTGAATTAACAGTTTACGTGATAACCTGGCCAATTAGCTTGCATGTTTGAGCTTAGCCTGTTCCTTTTGGGGCACACATTCAGGACAATAAAAATAAACTGCAAACACAAAGTATTTGCTTTGCATGCGCTTGTGTAAAGACTGGAAGGGTTGCGGGGGGTATCTGTATGCCTGCCCTCTATATGGCAGAGTAGAAGCACAGAGCACCCCAGACAGGGTTCTCTATATGGTAGCTATGGACGAGCAACCAAAGCTTAAGCTCTCAGGAGGCTGTTAAGTACAGTGTAGTCCCCAAGCCCCCCACAAAGGAATTTCCAAACACTTATATGCTAACAGTTCTTTATATAAAAATAAGGAGAGAAATATATATACACACATTTGAACTGCAGCAGTTGGGATTTAACCCTGTTAATTTTTGAACATTGTTGGGATTTAAGCCTGTTATTACTCCCATCAGGATTAAATGACTTGGAACAAGAGTGCGCGCCTGACCTTTTTCTATATATATATATATATATATATATATATATACACACACACACACATTAATAACACTTTTTACTGGCAAATTTAATATTGCAAATATATACATGTCAATGTGGTACCACACTTAACTATTGACTCCTTTATAACCCACCAACGGCTGACAGTTCTAATGGCCTACAAATCAAACAGTAATGTGTAAATGGTTTCAGCATAAGACATAGGAAGGGAAAGAAGTTAAGTTAAACAATGGCAGAATGTTTTCTCCCTCTACCAAGGCACAATTCTGAGTGAGGATCCCCCACCCTCCTGGGCAACCAGTAATAAAGTACATTAACAAGCCCAGTCCATTAATGTTAAATTAGTCTTGTGTTCCTGGTCAAAAATGTTCCACTACCCCAATGTACCCCAGTTAGCAGAGTTTCTTTGACGGTTCGTCGACAGATCCCTCGAGGGTGGACTCCCTTTAAAGCAGGAGCCACAGGGCGTCAAGAGTCCTCAAAGAAGGTGAACCCTGGCGTTGAGTCCTTGAAGAGTTTGGTGCTGCAAAGAAGACTCGAAGAACACAGGCCCGGCAGTGGGCGTCTAGTGTCAGCGTCTGATGTCGGCGATGGGGAGTCGACCACAGCAGCATTTTGGATCTTCACTTGTCAGCATCTTTGTGGACTTCGGGTTGCAGGAAACCCACGGGTGGATTCACCTCGGTCGTCACAGAACCTGACTTTCTCCGGCGGGACAAATTGGTCGACTGTGATGGCAAGGGAGCCCTTTGTTTAATGTTCTTAGGCAAAGGTGGAGCGTTGTGGCTCCGGTCGTCAAGCAGCACGGCATCTAGCTGTCCCACTTCTGGGCAACACGAATCGACTGGCTTCCACATATGAAATTCTCTGAACCCCGGTCGACTTGAGGTCCTCGATGTCTGGGTGCTTTACTTCAGATTTCTCTGCGTACCCAGTCTGCGGTCGACAGCCTTTTGGGACTGGCTTTCAGGGTGCCTCGAAGATCAGCTTCTGCACGATGTTCCCTCGTAGCTCGGGGAGAGGTCTCCTAGCCAGGTCCTCTCTCAGATCAGTCCTCGACAAACTTGACAGCTTTCGGGTTGAAGGAAAGCAGCAGCAATTCTTCTTCCAGCTGGGCTTCAAGGATAAGCAGCTTCTAGTTTCAATTTCAGCTTCTGAAAAAATTGGTAAGTGAGAGGTCCACAGATATACACATTGGCTCCTCATTCACACTGCTGAGCCAAGCTCAGTCAGCCAATCAGTCAGAAGGGCATTAATACAGGCAGCCAGCCAATCAGGCTCACAGTGCATTCAGGCCATGCACTTCCACCCAGACACCCATAACAAGGAATGTGAATTGGGGAAAGCACCCAGCCTTTCAGCACACCACACTGCATTCATGTCAGTTTCAGGCAGGGTTGTCTCATTCTTTGCGTCACACGCAGAAACCATACACCCATAACATGGAATGCATATTGGTCACACACTCCATTCACCCAGGTCCCACCCCAACGGTGTACCAACATCATACAGTTACTGGGAAGGCTCCAGCCAGTCTGGCCTGGACTTCCCCACAATAGCAAATATAGTTCTGCCACCCAAAAGCTGGTCAGGTGATGGGAGGGGAGGGGACAGTCAGGGCTTCCCAGGCCTTTGGGAAAACAAGGTAATAGGTAAGAGAAACCAATAAGCCACAGGGGGCCATCTTGCCTTCTATCAGGAATCCACTAATTCCTACGCCAGGGCCTGGGTATCCCAAAATGGAGCATACTCGGAGCACCTGTCAAATTCTGCATGAAGCTGCCACCAGCCCATACCCTGCTCTGTGGGCGCGCGCACACACACACACACACACACACACACACAGGGTACAGGGTTGTTGTCCCCGACCCATGGGTGCCATAAGGGTATCCCAAGGGTCTCTGTTCACCACAACCATAAAGAGGAAGAGCTGCGCTGCCAGGAGTCCCACATGGACTCCTGTGCAGAAAACACAGAACACATGATAATGGAGCACAGGGCAAGGACATGGAGGCCCTGTCCCTCCAATGCATTTCCAGCATTACAGCTTGTTCTACATGCCCTGAGACACTTCTAACTCTTCTGGTATGTTTACCCCTTCCTTTCCTCACAACTTTACAAGTCCTAAAGGAAGGTGCGGGGAAGAAAACACCCCCAGAAAGGGTGGTGGGGTAATGGGACAGTGGTGGACATAAAAAGATACATAGTATTTAACACCTGGATGTTATGACTAACGTTCACTGTCTGATTTTGTTGTTTGTATGTTAAACCCAATAAAATTGTTAAAAAAAAAACACTTTACAAGTCTTAAAATGCTAGATCTTTTCTTTCTACTGGTGTGTGGTGAGTTGGATTACTAGATTGTTGGTGGAAAGAGACAGTGAGCTCCAGTAGTAGTAGTACAACCGCCACCCAGGGTGACCCTTAAGGGTCGTAGAGGGGTTCCCTGGATGTGTTGCCCAACTCTCAACACTGCAAAATGTTTTGCCCAAAAATAAATAAAACACATTTTCCGCAAACCATGGATCATTGTGAAATATTGATCACTATTAGACAAAGTATGGGTTCATTTCAGAAAACTAGTAGCAGAACCATGTTAAGGCAACTCAATGGGTTTCTCACCCTCGTACATGGCTTATAAGATCAATGTTACCACTCCTCACAGAGCTTCAATGACATCAGTCTTTCAAGACCTGTTCTCAGACACAATTAGGAAGAAAGGCCATCAAAGAATTTAGCGTTTCCCAGCTGACAACCGATCAGTACTAATAACAGCTGCCAGGAGACTAGCACATGGCCTCCCTTCACCCACATTTCAAATCAGCACACACACACATAAAAGGAAGGAAGTAGAAAAAACAGTTAGTTATTGTCCCTGCAATAAACCCAAGTATGTTGGTGTGTGACGCCACATGTGGCCTTCCAGATGTTACAGGCCACAGTGGAGCTGCAGGGGAGGATGGAAGCGATTCGGGGGCTGCTATAGAACAAAGAATTGTGCATCATAAACACATACGCCCCAAAACAAGACACAGTGGCCTATTTTAAGACATTATATAGTAAGACCAGCCCCTACATAGGAGGAGCGGTTATATGGGGAGGGTACTTCAAATGCACGGTGAACCCCAAAATGGACAGATCAGACACGAAACTAGAAAAGCCCACCCCTGCAGCGAAAATGCTACAAGCCCTGCTAAGATTCTTTGGGCTGGAAGACATATGGAGGCAGCAACACCCGCATAATAGGCACTACTCACACTATGCCGCCCCGCACAAACTGCACACGAGACTAGATTACATGTTCACCACTCAGGAACTTGTGGGGGAAATGACGGGCTCAGAATAGAAGGCGAGAATACTATCGGACCACTCCCCTCTGGTTCTGACGTGGCGACATCAGCCCCCCCCCCAGAGCCAGGATCCCAACATGGAGGCTTAGAGCCGAGCCATTGACGGACACCGCATTTCGAGAGGACCTAAGGGAGGAGATGATTGGGTATTTCGAAAATAATACAGGAAGCGTGGAGACAGAGGGTACCCTATGGGAGGCCTTTAAGGTGGTAGTGAGGGGGCGGTCATATCCAAATCTAGAGGGCTCCAAGGGAGCATAGCGCAAGAGCTACAGGAGATAGAAAAGACACTACAAGCATTAATGAAAAGAGGGGGCACCTCACAGGAGGACGCCGAACGTGTGAGCCAATTACAACAGGCATGCGTTAGGCTCTGGTAGAGCCTATGCAACCTTAACTATAAAAAATACATTGAAAGACCGCACGCAGGGGGAGACAAACCAGGGAGGCTGCTCGCATGTCTATACAAAAACGAGACACCAAGAACAACAATTAGAGAGCTAACAGGAGAAGAAGGCCAAGTCTGGAACACCCAGGAGAGTGTGAACGACAGATTCCTCAGATTCTACAAACACCTCTATGAAGATACAGGAGAGATGACAGAGCAGGAGACTCAAGAGACGTTAGATGACATTGGACTATCTAAACTGAGTCGGGAAGATAGGGAGAGCCTAGACGCCCCAATCACAATAGAGGAATTCGAGACAGTGGTAATACATTTGCCCTCGAGCAAAGCCCCGAGACAGACAGGCTCCCCAGGGAATTCTATAAAACATATATAGACAGAAGTGCTTCCTCCGCTAATGGCAATGTTAAACGAGGCCTTCGAGAAAGGGAAACTGCCGGTATCTGAGGGAAGCGGTAATTATTCCACTCTTTAAACCCGACTAGCCAAGCGCAGACTGTAGGTCGTACAGACCACTTTCCATGCTAAAGCAGGACAGTAAAATTCTTTGCTGGCGAATAAACTTAAGCGGGTAATAAATAAACTCATACACCCCGATCAAACCGGATATGTCCCAGGTAGAAGCATATCTGATAACCACAGGAGGTTCCACCATATTATAGAACAGGCAGAGGTCGACCCAAATGAAATAGCAATAGTGTCGCTAGATGCAGTGAAAGACTTTGACTCTGTAAGGTGGCCTTGGACATGGCGGCCTTGAAAGAATACGGGACGGGACCAGGGTACCTGCATTGGGTGAAAATGGTGTATAGCTCCCCAACAGCCAGGGTCAAAACGGGAGCGATAATCTCAGATGAATGGCAACTCAGCAGAGGCACGAGACAGGGCGGCCCATGGTCTCCGATGCTGTACATCCTTGCACTAGAACCACTAGCGATCTACTTGAGACAGCAGTACGAAGAAATAGGGGTTCACACTAGGGGAGGACCGCACTTGCTATCGTTGTATGCGGATAATATGCCGTTATACTTGCGGTTCCCAGGAGGAAAACTTGCAATACATCTTGGAGGTGGAGCGCTACGCGACTCTTTCTGGCATAGCGGCGAAGCCCAAAAAAATCATGCATGTTCCCCCCTGGGGAGGTATAGAGGAGTCCCGCAGGAGAAATTACCCATCTTGCAGATAGCCTGGCAGACCAGGACATTCAAATACCTGGGGATCAGCATATATCATACGATCGCAGACGAGCATAAATATAACAAGGAAAAGGGCAATAGAAGGTATCAGGAACAGCATGGGGTTCTGGGCAAAGCTCCCCCTAGCCATGGTGGGAAGGGCGGCCTTGCTCAAGATGGTGGTCCTGCCTAGGCTACTACATTTTTTCACAAACATCCCACACATGTTGCCCAAACGCTTTTCTATTAAACTCCAGAGCTTATGTAGAGGCTTCCTGTGGCACAACTCCAGAAACAGAGTGGCCCTCTGGAAATTACAAAATACGTACGACAGAGGGGGTATAAACCTGCCGAACTTCGAGATACACCACCTGGCGGCGCAGTTACAATATGTCACTAGGTGGCTGTCGGAAGACGAGACAGCAGAATCTAGATTGTTGAGGAGCGAATGCGGCCCTCACTTCCTAAAAGAACTGATATGGCTACCCAAACCAGAGATGCATGGGCGATCGAGATTGCTGGAACTAGGCTGGAAGACGTGGCACAAAACGTGTCGAGTTATGGGAAACCCGACCCCATGCTCCCCACAGGCGCCACTTGTGGCGCTATGCGGGGTGGATGAGCAACTGAGGAACGGGATCCATAAATACTGTGAGTCGGTAGGCCTGGCGACCTTGGGAGACATATGGCAAGAGGGGAAGGCACTGGAATTCCAAACGATAGTGGACGAAACTGGGATACATACGGGGCAATATATAACATATACCAGAATAGTTAAACGGGTGAAGGAAACGTTTGTTTTATTTGTAATGCACACCGTCAGGCCCGGAGGCATCAGGGTGCAACTTTAGACATGGTTACATAACGAGCATACATATATACAACTTTGGATACACGACAAGTAATGTGCAAAGTAATCAGAGCAAAACATCAATATACATCATTTACAGAGTAGAGATTGGCACAGGCATTTACTGGGATGGGGCTTCCAGGTACACATGAGATCCGAATTTAGGGCTGATTGAATAGCCAGGATTTCGTTTTGGACTTGAAGGCACTAAAGCATACTTCAGATCTGATGGTGAGCGGGAGAGCATTCCAGAGCTTGGAGGCTAGGACGGGGAAGCTTGAGCCGCCCGCTTTTTGTAGTTTGAACCTAGGGATAGTTAAACAGTGGGTCTGGGCAGTTCTTTGAGGGCAGGAGGGCGCATGGCAGGATAGCTGACAGCAGAGATACAGTGGGGCTTGGTTGGCTAGGCATTTGTGGGTAAAGCCTAAGGGTTTCAGCGAAATTCTCTGTTTGACAGGTAGCCAGTGTAGGTTGGATCTAGATTCCGAAATGTGGTGGTTTCGCGGGATGTTAAGGGCCGCTCTAATAGCGTTGTTCTGGGCGATTTGTAGTTTGTTCAGATTCTCTTGGCTGGTTCCTAGGTAGAGGGCGCTGCCATAGTCAATTTTGGACATGATGAGGATTCCGGCCAGTGTGACCGTGTTTGGGGTGGTCAGAAATGGCCTGCAGGCTGCAATGAGTTTGCAGGTGTAAGCTGAAGCCGATCTGACTGCATTTGTTTACCGGGATAGGGATAAGGTGGCGTCCAGGTAGAAGCCTAGGGTTTTGGTGTCTTTCGAAACTTGGATGGTGTTGCCATCGATGATGAACGATTGGTAAGACGACTCAAGTTTGGCGTTACGAAGTGCCCAAGATGAGGAGCTCAGTCTTGTCATCGTTGAGGCATAACTGGTGTTGTGCCATCCAGGCTTGGATAACCAAGTAGACTTCATTCAGGGCCTTAGTGTCAGCCAAGTAGCCTCCAGTGATAGGGATGAGTAACTAGGTGTCGTCAGCGTAATTCGTATAAGAGACACCCAGATAGTCAAGCATATCAAAGAGTGGTTTTGTAAAAACATTATAGAGTGTTGGCGACACGCAGGAGCCCTGGGGGATGCCGCAGTGAATAGGGGAATAGATTGAGAAGACCTGCATCAATCTATTACTCAAGAATGATTTGATCCAGGCTGTAGCTGACGGAGAGAAGTGGGCGGCAGAGTAAAGATGCTTGCATAGGGTTTGGTGATTGACCAGATCGAATGCTGCAGAGAGGTCAAGTAGAAGTAACATGGCTAGTTTGCCTTTGTCCTTTAAGACTTTGATTTTTAAGTCTAGTAGAGCGGTCTCTGTTCCGTGTCTGGGGCGTAAATCAGATTGTCTAAGACCTAGAAGGTTATTGGCTTCCAAGTACTCTTGGATTTGCAGGTATGCTGCGCGGTCTAGAATGTTTGGCAGGAACGGGACAGTGGTAATAGGTCGGTAGTTGGTGGGTATGCTTGGGTCAAGGGAGGGTTTTTTGAGCAAGGGGATCACCTAGGCGTCCTTAAGGTTGCCCTGGACAGTTCCCGTTTTAAAGGAGGCGTTCATAAAAGATGTGATAAATGGGGCCAAATCGTGGGCAGATTCCTTGATGATTGGGGCGGGGCAGGGATCACCCTGGCAGTTAGACGGTTTGATCCTCAGGATAATGTTTTCCACCTCAGCAGTAGTGAGCAGTGAGAAGGCGAACCGTTTGAGATTGGGCAAGTCAGGGGAGAGTGCCCCAGCTAGGGTAGGAGGGTGATAGTCCAGTTTCAGGCCATCTTGTTTAGCTATGATTTTAGATTGTAGCATGGTGATTTTATTCAGCAACGCTGCCTGAATGTTAGCACACCAGTTACTGTCTTTAATGCAAGTGTCGGGGGCGGGGGGGCAGCTGGAGTTTCAAGCTCTTTTAGGATCTTAAAAACAGTTCCTTAGAATTGGAGTCAGCTTGAAGGATACGATTATTAAGGGACTTTTTTTGCCTCTATAATGGCTGCTTTGTAGGTGAGCGATGCCAGGAAGAAGCCGTCTTTGTGCGCGTCAGAAGGGTGACTTTTCCAACGATTTTCAGCACAGCGTTTGGTTTTACGAAGTACTCTTAACTGTGGTGTGAACCAAGAGTTAAGGTGTACCCGTGGTTTAGCCTTCCTCAGTTTGATGGGGCAATAGAGAGTCTGTAGCTGTGAGCATGCTGCAGTTATAGATGTCAGCGAAGGTGGTGGGGTCAATGAAAGTCAGAAGCCGCTTTAAGCGAAGGGAGTAATAGAGGGAGAAGTTTCTCCTTAGTTATGTCCTTTTTATTTCTGGTCGGGAGAGCAGGCGCTATCAGAGACGGGATACGGGGGGATGCTTCAATATTAAAGTTGATGTGATGGTCTGACCATAAGCAAGGGCTATTGGCCAGGACATTAATAATACAGTTAGAGCTGGCTAGCCAGTCAAGAGTCCTGCCTTTAGTATGCGTGGGCTCTTGGATGTGCAGGGAGAAGCCAGAGTTAGAAAGGGCGTTTTCCAAGTCTAGTGCAATGGGGTCATTGGGGTCACCGAGTCCCAGGTTGAGGTCTCCAAGGATGATAATTTGTGAATTGGTTTTAGCATTGTCGAGGAGGAGGGAGGAGATTTTGCCGACAAAGGAGGGTGCAGGGCCTGGGGGCCTGTAGATTAGGTGGAGGGTGGCTGTTTGATTAGGAGTTAGTGCGAGTTTGACTGATAATAATTCAGCAGATTCAAGTTTGGTGTTGGTCGATACTCTTAAATCCAGAGTGATTTTGTGGATGATGGCTAGGCCACCACCTCTCGCGTGAGAAGCAAAAGTGCGGTCAAATCTCAGGATGCTGAAGCCAGGTGGGAGGGCAAGGGATAAGGAGGGGCCGGATGCGGCATGTAGCCAAGCTTCGTTTATGGCAATGAAGTCAAGATCTGAGGATGTTACGAGGTCTGCTATATCTAGAGTGTGCGCTTGGAGGGATCTGGCGTTGAGGGCGCCCTTGATAACCAGCAGTTTCACCTCAATAGGGGGTGGTTTGCTGTTGGTGGGTGCAGTGGGTGAGCACGGTAGTGTGGGTCGTGTCTGCTTGGAGAGTTTACTACGGGTAGGGCGTATGTGGAATCTGGTGCCTAATCTTTTGTTTCTAAGAGATAAGGAACCCGGTTGATTAGGGGTGGGTTTACAAGCGAAGTGTTCCAGCCAGAGGGCTGGGTCATTGAAGTAAGGGTTAATGTCAGTGTTGAAGTGATGGAAGCCAATGGTGGGTGTCATAAGGTCCATTGTGGGGGTAGCACTGCGAAGTGTCGGCGGGGGGGCACGGCTTGGGAGGGATAAGGTGTCCGATGGCTGAAGGTGTGTCGGACGTGTGCGTAGCTGGGTAGTGATTGCAGCTTCACAAGGCAGAACGTGGTACAGTATAAGGAGCGCCCTAATGAGCATGGTGGATGTGCACTTAGGGGAGCTGCGTCGCGGCAGTAAGCCAGTTCGATTACACTGGGGCAATGCAGATCAGCAGTAGGCAGGTTAGATTTTAGCTAGGGCAGTGCAAAATCAACAATAAGCAGGTTCACTTTGGGTAAGGCGATGCAAATCAACAGTGGGCAACAGTCACCATCTAAGTTCAAATGAGGGAGGAGGTCTAAAGTACATAGAACACCGTCTAAGTCCGACAGCGGCAGAGAGGCTAAGACATGGAACACCATCTGAGTGCGGACTATGGCAATAAGGCTAGAATGCAAAAGCAGCATCTAAGTTCAAGTGAAGCAGGAGGTCTAAACCATTTAGTGCACCATCTAAATAGGACTATGGTAATGAGGTGTGGCAGTGAGGCTGTATACACACACAGAGATTATAGTACCAGTGAAAGGCGCAATGTATTGAATACAATATACTGCACATCGATAACGGAGTAGCAAGCTAGGTTTAGAGCAGTATGCTTCAGTAGTGCAGAGTTTGTGCTGCATGTTTGAAGGCCTAGGATACGCTTAAAAGTGTGTTGCAGTCGCCGGTCAGAATGTGGGCCCCACTAGGTACCTGTGGCGGCAGGCAAAAATCACAGTGATGCCGAGTACTTACGGGTGGTGGGGAGCCGCTCGTCCGGCCCCGTTCCGTTGCGGACAGGAGCAGACAGGCCCTTTGGCTTGCCCTTCGGCGCGAACTTCCGCGTGGCGGTGGGGGCGGGTGCTGGCTAAGGGGCCAGGCAGCCAATCACGGCATCAGCAGGTCGTGCACCATTACAATGTGCACAGGAAGGCAAACAAGGTAGCGGCCATGGACCGCAATGAGTACAATGGGCGCGGGATGGGCCTCAAGTTGCCTTCGTTCTCAAAATGTCCTTAGAACAGGGCAGGTGCTGCAGGTGCGTGGTCCGAAATAGCACTAGCAGAACAAACTGATGCTGCTATAGAAACGATGTATGATATTTCGGAGGGAGGGCATGAAATATACAAACTTGATGTCCAAGGTGGGTAAGGAGCTGCCCCAATTGAGCCGGGACTGGGAGGAGGAAGCGGGAGAACCTATGCAAGATGGGCAGTGCGAAAGAGCTCAGAAATACCATAAAAACGTGTCCTGGAATGAGAGGCTACAGCTGATTCAGTTATATGTCACCCATAGGGCGTACATAACTTCTCGAAAGATTGGCAGATTTGGGGGCACAGAAGTACAAAAATGCCACAAGTGTGGGGAGGTGGATGCCGGGATGATCTATATGTTCTGGGCGTGCCCGGAAGTGGGAAAATTCTGGGAGGAAATCAAGCTACAACTATCCGGAAAGGGAATCAAGCTAGATGTGGAATCCGTGTGGGCATGCATGATGGGGGGAATCACCAGACCACGCAACCTGAAACACGTATGCAAACTCTAGGACCTGGCCTACATTCTGGCCAAAAGGAGAATAGTTAGGAGCTGGAAAGCAGCCTATAGACCCAGATTGGAGGGTAAGATAGTAATAAATAACACGCAAATGTATGCAAAAAAACCTGTAACTGAAAATGTCGGGTGTGATGGTTATGTTTTGTTTGTTGTAAAAACCAATAAAATGTGTTAAAAAAAAAAGTATGTTGGGAGTGTGCACTGCTACACTTATTCCAAGAAAACACCATGTCCTGTGCCCTTTATGTTCAAGAAGGAAAAAAAGGCTGCAGGATGAATCGTTAGTCTGTGCTTACCGCCAAAAAGATATACTAGTACTCTGAAATGTTGACTCGGTTACCAGCCTCTACAGCGCTCCACTGCTCTCGAGCTAGGTCTGCGCTTTAAACATTTTTTTTTTTTTTTTTTAAATATAGTAATTTGTGGATTATGAGACAATATATCAGGGAACCTCGAGCGCAGGGACTGCAGATTTCGGAGTTTTTAAATGTCCTGGTGCCCCAATTAGTATGAGTTTAGAACTTCATCCTGGCAAGTGAAAGTATTCTGCCACCTATCTTGGATTCAATAATAACCATACTGAAGTCGGGGCGGATGACTGAAATGCGCCTCTTCTAGGCAGATTTCTTTATTAAATGTCAATGCCAACATTTTCACAAAACTGTTTGCCTCGAGACTGTATGTTATTCTCCCAAGTCGGGCTCATTCAGATAGGAGAGTGACAGAGGGTGCAGGGGGTTGTCCCATGGTGTAACAGGGTGCAGACAATGTTAGGAAAGCAATAAACGTGATACATCATGCTAACATGAGAGAACACAGTTGTACTTTTGGTGGATGCCCAAAAGACAGTTGACAGGGTAGAGTTGTAGTTCTTGGAGGGCGCTGGAGAGATTGGGATGAACTGGGTATCCTGGGTAAGGAGGACACTGCAGTTGGAACAGATAGATAGTGTTACGGTTAATGGAACAACACCCAGTTTATAGTTTAAATTGTGAAGGGGAACGAGGCAGCAGTGTCCTCCCACTACTTTTCACCCTAGCTATTGAACCCATGGCGGTGAGGGAGGTGAAAGAAGTTAAAGGGTTCCTAGTTGAAGGGGGAAGAATATAAAATTGGGGTTTTTGCTGGCAATCTGCTCCTGTTATTACAGATCCCTGGTCAGCATTGGTAACCCCGAAGGAGGAAATTGGCAAATACGGCAGCCTTTCAGGATATAAAATAACATTACTATGACAATTGAGGCCCGAGCAAGATATGCAGGTGCTGTTAAGAGACTGTCACTTCAAGATTACCATACTTAAATATTTGGGTGCAAAAATAAGGGGAGACTCGACAGCTATTTGAGATAAACTTTTTGCCCCCACTAAAACTAAAAAGGCAGATAGTGCACAGTGGGGCCAGCTGAGAGAAGTGTGGATGGGGAGGCCAAGTGTAGTTGAGATTAAACGTCCTCCATATACTTCTTTTCTCATTTAGTATTGCCTGTATTAATACAAGGACATTTCATTAAGGACATATGATTAATGCAGATCAGGTTCCTCTGGGAAGGAAAGGGTGAGATTACCAAATGCCAAGTTAGTCCTCTAAAAGGAAAAAAGGGAGTTTCCAGACATCTGAGCCTACAAAGTAGCAGCTCATCACTGAATAATATGTATATATTTTTCTTCTTTTTTTCGTCTTTATTGCATAGGGTTTAAATAACCTTTACAAATTCATTCAGTTAAAATTCATTCAGTTACAATGTAACAGATTGTTCCAATACCAAGTCCAAAATAAAAATCAGTAAGAAGAGACAGTATAAAAATACATAAACAAAATCCATTAGCACCATCTCATACAAACACAATACTCATACAAAACATTTCAAAATAGCTAAAACCTTTTCAGTAGCATCAACTCTAGATTTTACACAAGTGAACAGAAAAAGTATCATTTTTACTTATGACAACACTGATACAAGATACGTGGGGAATTCACACTAATTATGTACCACACCCTTCAACTCTTGAATATTTAACTTTGTTTTTTTATGTTGTAGAGATTAAAAAAAAGCTGCAACTGCTAATGTGTCTGAGGTGTTTCCCCCACTTATGCATCTGTGCCAATGTACTTCTTGACACCATCGATTCACAGGAAACATTTTACCTAAATAGCGCAACACTGTACAAAACAAAAGCAAGGGTCGAGTAGATTCAAGTGTCATGGCGATTACAAAATCTGCACCCAGAATCCTCTGGTGTAATAAATTCCAGGCCGTAGAAGGATTTCATTGGTTGGCAAGAAGTTCCATCGGAATTTAAGGAATATTTTCCTATATAGACTGTCAGGGAAGGTAACTCGCCCCTTTATTTATGTGCAAGTCGATACATAGCTATGTAGCTTTTCTTGATCCAATCATAATCGTATAGTCTAACTTTTTGTCAGATTGTGGCTCAAAGTATCTATATTCATACTTTTGCAAGATCCTCTCACCAGCACTTCTAATCAATCGGACATAGTTTATACATTTCCCTCTGGGTAGCAAGTTCACACACTCCAGGAAATCCTTAAGAAAGAGAACGCTAACTGGAAGAAGTAATTTCCTGAACAATGTCAATCTCCACATTATTAGGTACCCCCAAAACTTTCCTGTAAATTGTGGCTTCCCACAGATCTAACCATTTTAAGGCTACGATTGTAAGTTAGCTTAGGAATCACTTTTCCCACATAGAATTTCATGGCTGGAATAATAGAAAAGGACCCAAATTAACGATTTATCACCAAAACCTGGGATAGCAACACAGCTGCCTTTTGATTCAGCATGTGTCTCCCATTACAAGAGCCCGGCAAGGCAGCTATCATAAAGCCAAGATATGTGATGCATGATGCCGAGGTAATAACCGTATTCTCTCAGCACCACATCTGAGCCCTCCTTCTTGAAAATGGCTAGTACTTTTGTTTTCTTTACATTGATCTTGAGACCATCATCGCTCGCACATGCAGAAAAAGCTGCAAGGCGTCCTTTTACCCCCACTCGTGATTTGTCAAAAAGTTTAAAAAATCATTTGCATATGCGAGCCAGGATACCGTCAAAGCACCTACCCTGGTTGCCACCAGCGCATCTGCGCTCAAGTAATCATTCGCGTCCAACACAGAGGTTGAATAGGCAGGCGGCTAAAATACATCTTGTCGGAGGCCAGACAGAGTTGAAATACGGCGCGACATAGCCCTCCTCTCTATTCAACCTCACCTGGATGCTTGAATTTTCATGTAGTCCTATAATGAGTTCCAATAAGCCGCTTGGAATGCCCCAACTTTTCAGCTTCCCCCAAAGTCTTTAACGATCGATGTGATCAAAGGCAGATGATGGGTCGATCAATGCTATGCATGTACAGGCATCAGGAGTGGACACAGTTGTTTCTTGTATAGACCTTACCACAAGGCCATTTAAGGTCGTAGAATGGGCCTTGCGGAAGCCGGTCTGAAATGTAGATCACCTGTGCGTTTCAGCAGCCCATTTTTCAAAGTGCTGGAGTAAGATGGGAGGAAAAAAATCTTACTTTCAACATCCAACAAGATTGGTCTGTAGTTCATAGGGTCAGACCTTAGACCTTTCTTGAAAATTGGGAAAATAAATGCTATTTGCCAAGTGTCAGGGTACGTTTTCGTAGAGAACACTTTACATGATCAGGGCGTTTGCTGAGATTTTCTGATCATTTGGTAGGATAACATTTGTCAGCCCATTGGGCCCTGCAGCTCGCAAGGATTTACATCAAATTATTAAATCATACACCATCTTGGCGTTGATATTAATAAACTCTTGGCCTATCTCGTTGTTGCATTCGTCAGTAGGATTTTACCTTACCTAATTTATAGAGGTTTGAAAAAAAACGTTGCCCAGGTTGGCTCATCTACTGCGTATAATGCACCATGACAATTCTTGACCATTTATTAAGGAACAGAGCATGCCCACATCTTTTTTTGGATAGCGCTCTTAGCATCAATTCAGAGTCCTGCTGTAGCATAGCTGCATGCCAATGTTTGCAATAATTGTTATACTTATTTTATAGCTTTGCATTTAGCCAGTTTTTCTTCCTGTGATATTATTTGACTCTTTACTAACCTCACCGCTGATCTCATGTCGGCTTTCTATTGGCCAACTGGTCATCATAAGCGTGTAGGCGTTTCCTATATCTAGAGTAATGGAATTGTGTGTTGCACCAGACATTAGTGCATCAATTGTGCACTCGAAATGGTCTACATTAATAACTAGAATTTTCCATTCAAGTGTTGTGCGGAACATAGTTTGGATCTTTGCAAACACTGTGCGGCTCAAAGGGAGTAAGAAGCAGACAGAGGAGACTCACCACAGTCACCTACACAGTTGATTCTTAATGGCCAGTGAACAAACTTTCATGGAGCCAGGGTCAAGGAAACCGTAAGTAGGTCAAAGGGAGTACAAGACCCCCTCCTCCCCTCACAGTGACTAGTACAACTGATTCTTAGTTGCCAAAGGATGCTCTTTAAATGAAGACCAAAGTCAAAAGGCAGTGCACGGCTCAAAGGGAGTATAGGACCCCCACACAGTCACCGGCACGTAGCGTTTAATGGTCAATTGGTTCTTAAGTGCAGTGCATGTCTCACAGGGTGTAAACGGTCAAAATAATTGACACTTCAAGCAGCGGCACCTCGAACTCGCCATTCCGTTAGTTCCTTAACAGCCCGTGAGAAGACCTCCAATAGGAGCCAGCCAGAGGCGAGTTAGGCATGGCTCAAAGGGAGTAGCCGTCTCCCCGCAGTAGCCCACACAAACTTGGTGTTCAAGATAGATTCAGATGAGCATGCACCTATCAGTATAAGTAAACAATGATGCGGTCCACATTCACGATGGGGGGGGGGGGTGTCGGAAATGTTTTAGTAAGATCTTAGTGCGCCTATTTAAGATGTAAATCACTCACAACTTGGTTGATTTTGTGAGAAAATAGTAGTCCTCCGATCTGTCGCATCCAGAAGGCAAACATCTCAGCAGACGCTCCGCAGAAGCGGTCATTATGGCTCCTGCTTCGCATCAAATGCCAGGGTAAACAGACTTGAGGCAGGTAAGCAGGGAAGGCATCACAAGGCAGACAGCTCTGCTATCTAAAAATATATTGCCATGCTAGACCAGCCAAAGAAAGACAACGGGTTCAATTAGAAAAATAAATTACTTACCTCGGTTAATGTTCTCAGATTGATGTTCCTCCTACTCATTCCTCATCTTAGATTTATTCTTCCTGCTTTAACAGATTCCAGAAACGTTTTCAACAGCAGGGTGAGCCGTGCAGTATTGGCATGGAGTTCTCAGTACACTTCGTTCTCGAGGCCGGACAGGACATGGACATCGGTATAAGTAGCTTGCACCATGCCCCAGTTCAATTTTACCCAGCCTCCCTCACCCCCCACCCGGTGTTCATTGCTCGGCACAGGTTGCACAGCTAGTAGCTCTAATATTGGCACTGGAACACAGCAAAGCCAAAACAAAAAAGTGCCAGTGTATTCAGATTCAGCCTAGGTCACATCCACAGTGCATTCTGGGCTATCAGGTTGGCTGAGGAGGGGCTTCAGGCATACTGATGGGCCCACCGGTGCAGGAGGTACTGCTATTGGGCAGACTAACAGAGGCGCGCAAATTGCCACTGCGCATGGCAGTGGCGAAGTGCCAGGCCCACACAAAAGGGCAGGGGGGGACCCGTCTAGGGGCAACGAGGACACAGAAACAAAACACACTGCTTATTTCGGGGGCATTTTAGAAATTGAACCTTCGTCCCCAGCATGTAACTATGTACAAACAATGGTTTTAAAAGAAGGATATAACATTACCAGTGACACAAATTATGGAATTCCAAGGAGCGGCATCAAAAGAGGAGAAGGAGTTGTGGGTGAAAATGGGATGTTCACCATCTCCAAAAGATGCCCTATGGCGACAAAACAGGGAAGGTAGTAATGCCATTGTCATTATTGCACACTGCACTAACACAGTTGCATCATCCTACCCACATGGGGAAGGATGTGTTTGCTGCTCATTTTGGAGAAGACTGGTTTGGTGCTAATTTGGCAAAACATGTGGCAGAGTTTATGACCATTTGCATTGTGTGTAAACCCTTACAGCAGGCCACCCATTAAGGGTAGTGAGAGGAGCCATACCTCATCCAATTGGTCCATTCCAACATCTTCATGCCGACTATGTAGACATGCTCCCAGTATGCCAGGGCTTTGTGTGCCCATTTTCCCCTGATGGATCGAAGCTAGTCCCTGTTCCCATTTGGATGCCATTAGAGCAGCAAAATTCCTGGTTCAGGAAACTTTCCCACAACAGGGCGTGTGTGAGGTCCTGCGGTCTGACAATGATCCTCACTTCACCAATAAAAAATTTCACCACATCACAACCCTGCTGGGAATACAACACAAATTCTCTTGTGCCCATCACCCGCAAGCAAACTGGTTATGTGAGCGCCTCAACGGGCTTCTTAAGGAAGGCATTGCAAACATTGTTTTAAAAAGACACTAACAAAAGCTGGTTGCATTGTCCACCTTTAGCCTTATTCGCATTGCGCAACAAACCAGGGTCCGACCACCATTTAACCCCACATGAGGTGGTAACCAGGCGGCGCATGAGACTCCCCCTGACTCCTCGCACTAGGTTATGGTTGGATGCGTAAAGAATATCCGAGTTATTGGGACAGGAAATGTACGAGTACACCACTTCCTTGATGGCTAGTACCTCTTATTTCTCTGCAACTGCAGGGACAACGGGAGAGGCCAGAAGCAAATGAAGAAGGAAGCAAACAAAACTTTTGAAAGCTCCACAACTTTATCCAGGGGACACTGTCCTTTTACGCAATTTCACCCCAAGTGTTTCAAACCATGCTTTACAGGATCCCACATTGTGGAACGAATTACAGATCCAGCTGTGAAACTTCAAGTTAAGGAGGCCTGGAATTATCTTGGCGACATCAAGCCCTGTTAAGCAGCTGCCTCTCCTAGCACCAACAGCGAAAGGGCCAATGATTACAGATTGATAAGCCCTTTTAGAAATGTACTCAAAATAGCCATAGTGAAGTATGAGCTTTGCTCAGGAGTGCAGTTAAATATGGGGAGGACAGACCAGTATCCCTTAACTGTATCCACCTGTAATCATTGTTGGGCAAGGAATAAACTAAACAACAGAACCATAGGCGTATTACACAGATAAGATCCACGTCCTTGCATCTGCACCAGCTAAAAATGATCTCCCAACATCAGCAATACAGAACCTTGGCTGCTGTCCATCTGGACGAAAGCACCACCAACATGACATTTGAGGAAGTCACAGTTTCTGCATCTTAATCTTTCAGTAGCCAAGCATGAAGATTGAAGGTTTTCGTACTTGGCGGAAGGGAGTGAGGGGGGGTGGGGAGGCTGCAGACCTCCTGCAAGTGCAAGTTCACCCGCTAAGGAGGACGACGTAGAGGGGAGATGGCCATGTTTAGAAGTTTTGGTTACCACGTCCATCTGACCCAATCATGATCATGGTTGTGCCGAGCCTTTCCAACCTCCCCATTACAGAGGGGAAGACATGGATCAGCAGGAACATGTACAGAAGTGGAAAGTTCCAGCACACCACAAACGCATCCCAGAGTGATCCTCTGAGGGTAGAAAATCCCTTGAACAGTACAGCACACACTTCAGATTAGAACTGGATGTGAACATATCCAATATAGGGGTTCCCCAGAGGGTGAAGATCTCCAACGGAACTTCCTGACAACTCCCACTCAGAGACCTGGTCCTGCCCGCTCAGTCGTATTTTCTGTCCTGGCTAGATGGACTGCTGAAGAGATCCAGTTCCATTGCTCCCAGAATCAGAGATGCATTGCCTTCTTGCACAGGGACAGCAAACCTATGCCCCCTTCACCCCCCATCTTGCTGAGGTAGTGCATGGCCACTGTGTTGTCTATCTTTATCAGGCAAAAAGGCCATCAGTGCCAGTCTAATTGTCCTCAGCTCCGGCAAGTTTATGCGGAGACTCTTCTCTGCCAGGGACCACAACCCACTGGCTACTAGCTCTTTCACATGCAAGTCCCAACCCTTCAAGGAGGCGCACAAAACTACAGTGACATCCGGCCACAGTTGCCAAAAGGGTTCTCTCACCACCAGGTTCTCTCTGCGGGGGCCAGCACAGGAGGTTCTGTGAGATCTTGTTCGGGACCTGAAGGGGGTCCGTCCTGCTGCCTGATAATTGGGACCACTGATCTGAGGGTCCACTAAATCGACCTCATTCTCAGTCAGGCCTCAGAGACCAGGAGAATGCAGGATGAAATGAGAGCCAGTGGTAAAGTAGGGCATTTTGGAATATCGTGGCCATCTGCTGAACATGCAAAGCCCAAACCTCAGGAGGAAAGACTTTTCTTGAGGAGTCGTCCAGGACTGCTTTGATGAACTGGAGCGAATGTGAAGGTGTCACCCGAGACGTCTTGAAATTCAGGGAGAAGACCAGTTTGTGCAAGAATTCAATTTTAGTCTATTTTATGTCCGAGATGGTCATGTGCTTGCTCCACGGAGTGAGCTCTGATGAGTCAATCATCCAGGTAAGGGGAGATGTGAATCGACTTGCTGTAAGCTGGCTCCCACCACTGACAGCCAAGTGGTAAAGACCCACAGAGTGGAGATGAGCCCAAAAGGTAGCACTGTAAACTGGAAGTGGGAACTTGGCACACCCAGGCGTCTGAAGTAATGTTGAACCATTCTTTAGAAATTTAGGCTAAACACCCCCTCCCACCACCATCTCTCCACCCACTGATGGGACGCTTGGGAGAATTTTCCAACACTACCTCCATTTGGCCTAGGAAACTTTTGCCCGTCTAAACAAGCTGAAATACCAAAGGGTCTGCCTCTTCCCCTCTGTGCCTTGGATTGAGCCGGCTGTTGGCACACAGCTGCACCAAAGGATTTTGCTGCAGCGTTTGATGCTTGCAGTTTCTTCAAGGCTAGTGCCATCAAACAGCATTTCAAGTAAACTTGCCTGGACATCTGGTGCAAAACAGATTTGCCCCACCATGAAAATCTTCATACCACTGAACTCCTGCCCATGGCTCTACCCACACAATCCACTGCATGCAGGCACAATTGCAACACCTTACATTGTCTCCTTTCCATCAGACACAACATTAAAAGCATCTCTCATTTGTGTTCCACTCCCTCTAAAATTACAGCCCACAAGCTGTGGGTATATTTGCGAATGTGCATTTTGCTTTAATAGCCATCAGGGGTGTTGCTAGGCATGTAGATCCAGAGCTATGCTAATGTCGGGACTGTCGGAACTAGGGGCTAGCTAGCCTTTTAGATGTAGCCCCTGAGCCTCTGTACAGTCTACAACCAACAGACCCAGGGCGTTTGCCCCTCCAGCTCACTGCTCCCCTCCAACCCCCAGTGACGCATCTGACAGCTGTTAAGGCCCTGCTAATGTTTTTGGAGAGGGCCTCATATCTGTGGTCATCCGTGTCCGGAGGAAGGAATGGATAGGCACTTGCCTTTGTACCTGAAGTGGCAGATTGAACCACAAGACAGGCATGGGGTGCTTTGATAAGAGGTCAGGGTGTGTGGAGACTGATCTATGCTTTAGTAGGTCTTTATGTGCTTCTGGTATCAAAAAGAAGGACTGGCTCCTTTGGAAGTTTTGTTCAAAATGTCAATTAAATCTTACTCAGTAATGCCTTTTGGTTGAAAATATACTAAAAAAACAGAACTTGAGTGGTAATGTGGGTGCCTTGTCGAAGGCTACTAAAAACATCCTGCATGATGATAATCTGACCGATACCGTGGCTCAAACATTATGTGAGGACCAAAATGTAGACTCTCGACATATAAATGAAGAACGTGGGCAGACAAGTAACCCAGAACCAGAGGCAGCTATAAAAGATGCAGGTCATGGTCTTGAAGGGGTCTCGGAACATAATCTGGGAATTATCGTTGATAACATCTTAAAAAAGAAATATACCACAAGTTATAATGGTAGTGCTTTGAATAAACCTAACGAAAATTCTTCTTCAGGGGATTTTGTAGACACTACTTGTATGACTGATAGGCATTCTGCATAGTGGTTCATATAACCTATCGTTGACAATGGGCCCGCGCCTACAAGACATAGTGTGCAGAACGATCCGCCAATTGGACATTTAAGGGCACCGGCTTTTCCAGAGGAGCATAGTTTAATTATGTATTATGTACTTGAAGAAGGTGGTCCTAGTTCTTTGAATAGATCATATATATTGAATTTATTTAATGAAATCCCTGAACTTTGCCGGATAACTTCGGCGGATATACAACTTGTGGACTTCATTCATAATCTGAGATATGATTATGTAAGGTTGACTATCAAATCTCCCCTGATTAGAGCGCTTCTCTTAAAGGAGGTAGGCTCCTTACAGAGGAGAGGCTTCGATGTTATACCTTACAATAATTCTGTCAACTCTAAGCTGCCAATGTACAATGGAACTCCCGAGATTAGAACATCTGAATTACCTCTAATACAAAATGAAGGGATGGTGGCTATCAATGAAGCTAAATCCTGTTTAAAGGACATGCAAGAGTGGCGTTGGCTTGCAGTGTCTTTACGAGAATCCATTGCACAACTGAACTCGTCCCTAAACCACTTTAGCACGAGGTCTTATTTCCAAGTTGTATCATGGAATACAAGGGGATATAAACATCTTTTGTTAGACACTGTGCAATGTGTGAAATTTAATGAATATGACTTTGTGTCGTTGCAAGAAACCTGGGTCACCTCTGGCTTGTACATTGATGGTTTTAATACCCTAGGATTAGCTGCAAAAAAAAAAGAGAGAGGTAGACCAAGTGGTGGTTTGCTGCTGGCTTATAGAATTGATACGTGTATTAAACTTCTGGATAGTTCTTTTGTACTGGATTGTGCCATAAGAGCTAGTTTTGAATTGATAAGAGGCTGGAATTGCTCATTTGTTGATGTTCAATGTATATTGGAATACATGTAATGAGAATAGATGTGAATTACAGTTGTCTATCTAAATGAAGAGATATGCAACTGGCTTGATTCATACCCACAAGGTTTTATTTTGCTTGCAGGGGATCTGAATGCGGATGTCATGACCACTGCTTCCAAGGAGTCAGGACCAACCCAACACCCTTGGAAGCAGGCTCATAACATATACCATCGGCGCCAGCCAGTCCCAATGGGGACCCTTTGGACCCTGTCCTGGCACCGGTGGTGCCAGGCTCATAAAATGGACCAGTCCCGGCACAGGAAGCGCCGGGCTCATAACAAGTGTGAAAGTGCTTGGGTGGACCCATCTGCAGCAGACCATGCTGCTTACTTACCAGCAGAATGATGTTTCATTCTCTTCTGGCAGTGACTACTTTTTCTTCTGGGTAGGGCAGGCACCACTCCCTGGATCATTGATGCTGGAACCCTTCTGGAAGCAGGAACTCTTTTTTCCTGGGCGAGGCTGTGGAAGGAGACACCTAGCACTCCTGTGGGCTATTTAAACCACACCCGATTGGTGCAACGTGCTTCGCGTTATTCTGCATCTGCAGCAGGACGCTCACCGTGTCAGCTCCAGGGAATCTTCAGCTCCGGATCCTGTGAATAAGAAAACTACCTGCTGGAACCAATCTGCAGTCTCAGCCACTCCTGCAAAAACAAAAGACACAGGTTAGGCAAAAGCAAGGTTGGCGCTTCAACTTACCCGATCCATCGGCAGCATCCAAGGCGTTTTTTCTGCATTTCTCGTCCGGCCTCGGGCCTGCAAAGACAAAGAACATTGGTTACTAACGCTTAGTTGCAAAACGACTTACCTGCGTTACGCTTGCCCCAACGCTGCTCGCGCCGCATTCCATCACCTGTAAAGACAAAAAGAGACATTAAGGTGCATTCTACAGCCCTAGAGCAGCCTTTCTTCTTACGTGCCATCCTATTCTCCATCTTCTTGCTTCGTTCATTGCCACGAACCGGGAGGGCATCTTCTTTGGCACCGGCAGCAACTGAAAAGGAAAAAGACAGACATTAAAAGAGAGCAATCTAAAAAGAACTTTAATACTTACAAGTCACGCTCGTGCAGCAAACGGCGGCATAGCTCTCAAATCACCCTCTGCAATCAAGAGGCTGAACTCGAATCCAGTGAAGTAACTGGACCCAGCGCCCCTGCACAAGACGCAGGATGGAGAACCCGGCATACACCCATTTAAGGTGAGCGCGACTACAACCCAGTACCACGGGGAGAGAGGGAGAGAGGGGCTTGGAACTTCTCCCAACCTTCCAGCCACTAATACCTAGATTTTCTACTTGCAGACACCTCACCCTTCGGGTCAAATTTTCAGTGAAGAAGGGGCCTAATCCGGGAGCCAAACGAATCCTACGCCTAACGCTGAAGACGGTTTCACCGCCCAGTCAAGACCCGCGCCTCCGAGGGAATCAGGTGAGCGTTACAGCGGATTGTTCACCTACAAAAGCTGAACAGTACCAGATACGTGCCTTTTCATCCAATCTGGATAGTAAAAAAACTAGAGGTTGTCAATGGTTGGCTTTTGGAAAGGGTTGGGGCATGGAACCAGTCTACAATATCATCCCTACTTGGGCTGCTCGTGGGTCATGTTCCATACTAGATTATATATTTGTGACCACTCATGAGAAACTGTACTGTAAAACGCTGGAAGTTATAGAAAATTGTAATAGTGATCATGCAATGCTAAAGCTGGAACTCCCTTGGAGTAAGGGTAATAAGGGTAATGTCCTTTCCTATTCAAATTGAAGCATTTAATGATGGCAAACATGTAAAATGGAATCGTGGCAAAATGGAAAAGGTTAACTACATTTTTTCACAGGACTTTGCATATTCAAACTATGAGAAAAAGTTGATCTGCTACTCGGTCGATAATTTTGGTGATTATATTGAAGATATCCTACATTGTAGCAAGGTGCTCAGAAGTGATAAGACAATCAATTAAAGTGCACACACATACATTTGCTGAGACTGTAAAAAAAGCAAAGATCACTTTGAGAAAACATATCAGAAATATAAAGAGAAAAGATATGGGGGAATCAGAGAGGAGTCTAAAAATTAGGCAATGTAAACAAAAATATAAGAACTGGATCAAGAGTATCAAAGGCGGGCTGGCTCAAAAAGATGGAGAGGCAATGTTAAAGACCATGCATGGGAATAATAATACCAGCTTTTGGTCTTTAATAAATAAAGACCAAGTCTTTATTTTTTACAACTGAACCCCATTGATGCTGGGGTATGGTCCAAGTACTTTGGTTCTTTATATAAGTCTCCGGACTATTGCTTGTGGTCTGAGGTTTTCATAGATGCTGTATGGCAATTGGACACATCCATTCTGAATATCAGAAGCCTAATTAAAAAAGCGAAGCCTACCTCCACCCCGGGTCCCAATCTTTAATCTTTTTGCCAACCTAAAAAACAATATTGACCTGTGGTCTAAGATCCTACATTTTTTATTTGTGGACATTTGCCTTAAAAAAAAGATCCCAAATAACTGGAAAGTGTCATATGTTTTGCTTCTATTTAAGAAAGGTGATCGTCTGTGTCCCAAAAATTACCGCCCTATTTCACTTATGAATGTGGAGTCAAAAATCTTTGCTGGTATGGTACTTGAAAAACTGAAGATTGATAACAATATCCTTGACTATAGGCAGATTGGTTTAAAGCCATAGGTACTGATGCTGGAGGTCTGCTGATGGTTGAGTTAATGAGTGCGGTCAAACAAAAAGCTATGAAGCATTAATATATTGCATCCATGGAATTTAGTTCCGCATTTGATCTCATTGACAGGCCCACTTTATGGAAAACCTTGTCAATGTTAGGCATAGATAAAGACCGGTTAGACATAATTATTCATCTTTATACAGAAACATCAATTAGAGTCAGACTAAACAACAAAGGAAACATGTCTGATATTATTCCCACTGAGAATGGGCTTAAACAGGGCTGCAGATTAGCTGCAACAATCTGTATGTGTCTAATGCAGGCAGGTCCTTGGATTCTAGTGGTCTAATTGGACCCAAAATTGGAGGCTCAATTGTTATGTGGGTGTCATATGCTGATGATTTTTTATTAATGGACTGCACAAAAATCGGCCTGCAAAAGCTTATAAATGATTTTGGTTTGTTTATTGAAGAAAGAAAACTGAAAATTAACCCGAGCAAAACCATAATCTTTCACGTGGGCTGCAAACGTCCAACTCCATTTTTTTCGTATTTGACCTGTAATGGTGCTAAAATCAAAAGCCAATCTGTCCTAATCTTCCCAATCTGGTTGGGGTATGTTTTTTCCAGTAACTCCAGTAAAGTAATAAAGACCAGACTGATACAAAAAGCAAAAGTAGCTCTCAACCAAATAAAAGGCATTGAAAGAACATATGGCAAATTTACTCTCGAACCTTGCATCTTGTTTTATAGGCTTAAGGTTTTGCCAAGATTGTCCTATGGGTGCGAATTTTTCTCTAAAAACATGTGGTCCTTTTTACGCCAACTGGAATCTATGATATGGCGAAATGTTCTATACTATGTTCCAAATTGTATTCCTTTAGAGCTAATAAGATACGAACTTGGTCTACGATCACTCAATAGTATCATGTTTAATAGAAAATTGGCTCTATTAAGAAAATGTTTGGTAGCTGAAAATGGCACAATTTATGCTCATCTGAAACATGCGTCAAATGGAAATTTTATGCTTAATCTAAAAGAGGACTGAGAAGAAACTTCTTGATTTGGGTCTATCGGTAAATACACTTATCAAGTTTCCACACAAAGTGAAGGAGGTTGTTAATGCATTTGATTGGTTGGAGAACAATGTAGTACTGCTAAATTCGAAGCTATACATTGAAAGTGTGTCATATTGGAAATACTGTCCTTACCCGGAAACATATCTGAAAAAATATCCTTCAAGAGAATTTCGAAACTATTACATGCGATTCAGATTTAACGTTTTAAGCACAAATGAGATTCTCTTTATTCGGGGGTTGAGCTCCTGTGGGACAGAAGTTTGTTGGTTCTGTAAATCAAAAGACGTAGGTGAATCCCTAAAACATTTACTACTGGAATGTCCAAATCTTCGTGAGAAGAGATTGGAAAGCTTTGCACATTTTGTCTATAATACAGCCGGGGTGGATAGAAATAAACTGTGGTGTGAAATGCTCCATGGTTCTTCTATCGCCTTGAAAATAAAAGTCAACGAATTTTTGAAAAACATTTGTATGTTGACATAAACCTTTGGTGCCTAAATGGATGATGCAGAATGTGTTATAGTTTAAAAAGGTCAATGAGCTTGCAAGGTGGTTATATATTTTGGATTGGGGTAGGTTATTTCTGTATGTTGTATTTTAATGAAATTGGAATGTATAAATAATGTATTGTGAAATTTTTCTTTAATGAAATCTGTTTTCTGTACATTGTGATATCTGTGCTTATTGAAATCTGTCGTTTTTTGTATATATTTCTCTTTGTAAAGGTTTGAATAAACCAAAACAAATAAATAATAAAAAAGTAATGCCTTTTACTGGAGGAACCCCACCCTCAGGCTTCTGACACCTTAACCAGGACCTTCCTGCAAGAAGAATTTAGATGCCCATAAGGGTCTGGCTGAGGGAGTTCGACCTCCTGGGACTTGATCGAGTCCACTGGCATTTTTTAGGTCGGAGGCTAGCTCTGCCATCCTTGCTTACTCGGAAATAAATTCCTCGAGATTGCTCGAGGATATAAATGGTTTCATGCAGAAGGTTATACGGCCTCCACCGTCACTAAAGAACTGCGTGAAAACTGTCCAACTGTGAGGCACATTTCAAGGTTGAAGTCAAATCAGTAAACGACGCCGACAGGCCCTGTCGAGGAAGGTGCTGACATTACATCGAAGGATTCTGAAGGAGTCGTGGCAGTTGATGTCAACGCTGTTCAAAGACTTTTTGAGGTGTATATGATGCCTCAGCTCTTAGGCCGATGGGATGAATATTTACTGGAGTCCCTGTTGGCTTTATGGGATGCAGTTAGGTCGGTCTTTCTTTTTCGGATCTTAAATGGGAATTGAATGGGCTGCAGAGTTAAACACTTTCACGTGGGATTCTTCCCTTTTTAGTTTGGGCTATTGTTACGCTCACCTGACATCCCCGGGGGCGTCTGGAAAGCTCTGAGGTCTGGAACCTTGGATAAGTAGTTGCCCAACATGGAAATAATGAATCTGCAATACAGGAGGGAGGATTTGTAATAACTGTCTATAGTGGGTGAATCTCCCCACCTCCCTCAAACCAATCCCCCTCCCACTGAGTGTTTCTCACCTTATTTTCGGTTATGGTGAACTATCCGTGCTGCGTTTCTTGTGCATGGGCGCTTAGTGGTTGCCGGCGCTCCAACCAAGTTACTTCACTGGTGCAGTGCGCCTTCCTTCGGGTCCAGGCCTGCTGTGACCAAGACTGCTGTAGACAGGTAGGTTTGATGTTTTATCAGTCTTTGTCTGCTCTTTTATGGTGGTTTGCAGAAGTTTCATTAATGTCTTTATTTCTTTCTTTACAGGTGTGAAAGTCTTTTGGTGCTGGCGTGCCGGGTGGAAATGCACGCTTTAGGTAAGAGAAAGCACGAAGCGTGGCATTCTTTTATTGTCTATTTAAAGCTAACCTCTGTTCTCTTCTCCTCACATGCCACTGTGGAGCTACAAGTGTACGAGAGAACGATGAAACCTGGGCCCAAGAATCTGTTATAGAGCGCAGCGCATTTGTTAAATGTTGAAAGCGAACCTGAATATTTCTCCCTTTCCCTTGCAGGATGCTGCTGTGGTGTTCTGGATGGAAACGCAACTTAGCTCAACGTAAATCAGGTAAGAATAATGAAATTTGATGTTCTGAAACCACGTGCAATATTATTCCCTTTCTTGTTATTTCAGGTCACGATGTTCGAGCAGAGGCTGCGACAGTGTATTTCAGGAATTCCTCCAGCTAGTACTCACAGGCGAGTGATGTTGATACTTTTCTTCTTCCTTTATTTCCACAGGTTGCGGTCTTCCAGCGAGGGATGGTTGAGATGATGGATCCTGTACTCACAGGTAAGGCAGAGTAATCTTGTTCTTGCAGGACTGCAGGGAGCTGCTGAAGACCAGGAGCTGAACACGGTGAGCATCACGCTGCTAGATGCAGAATAACGCGAAGCATGTTCTGCTGTTTGGGTGTGGTTTAAATATCCCAGGTAAAGTAGCTCCAGGCAAAGTAGTTCCAGGCCCAGCCACACCCAAAGCACTAGACTGCATGGCTTGGTTCTTAAGAACTGATGTTGGATTTAAAGTTCCCATGTTTATAATTGAAAGCAAACCTGCTATGTGTCTTCCTTACAGCATATGAACCTGGCACCAGGAGCTCTTTTGCAGATGCTTTAAGGCCCTTGGGGCTATTGTGGGTGCTTGCTTGTGGGACAACTTGTGGCCCTTAATAGTGGTCATGACAGCCATTAGGTGGTGCGGAAAGCACTACGTTGAACCCAAAACTATTGTCATTAAAATAAGGGCTTTAACACAAGAGCTTCAACTATGGGCTTTGAATGAGGGTCTGTAATGCATTTCAACAGAGATGGCATTTGAGGGATACACAGTCGTTTGGTTATTGAATCCCTCCCATTCCCTGCCCCTAGCCATGCTAATACCTATGGCTAATCCCACCCATTCCTCCCCATCTCAGAACTCTTGAGCTCTGAGCTCTTCTGCCTCCACCCCACTGCCTCAAGTGCTGATGGCTAATAGTTCCCCACCTCGTGTTCAATGTCGTCAATGCAGGTGCATCAGCACTGTTCACTTTTTTCATAGGCCCTCTTGGCCTGGCACAAGCCTCTCATACCGATCTCTGTGTCTTTACCATAGAAAATCTCGAATCGTATCATGAGCTAGCCATGCAAAACCTCCTACGATTGGATCACTGGGTGGTTTCTGATGCGTTCCCTCTCTGGTTGCTTATTTTGCCTGGCTCGCATTCTTCCAGTTACTGTCATCCTGATGACAACTTGTGCAATACCTGCTTATGCTAGAAAATAGAATTCATTTTACGCTATTGTGTTATAAATGTGCTGTTTAACGTAACTGTGCATATAGCATGGGCCTATTTTTATGAGACAGAGAGCCGTGTAAGAGACAGTTTTAAGCTGGCCCCCAAAAGACTACCGCTACGAGACCGTTTTTAATGATAGAGCTGTAACCTCCTCTTTAATGTGCATAGTCTGCCGGGATCAGAACCGGGGGCCACCGCCCCTAAGGCGCAGGTGCCAGAACCCGCGCGAGGAGTGGGCAGTTTACGACATGAGGATGCTGGTAGCGTGGAGGAATGGTGCCTTATGGAGAGTGATTCATGAATCTTTACTGAACGCAAAGGTTTCAGTGAGAAGTGTGAGACACCTAGTCCCCGGGGATCTGTTATCCAGGTGGCCAGGACACGCACGTCGCAAGTGGATCCAGTTCCTGGGGGTGGACCAGTGTGGGAGGATCACCTGCATTGGGGATCCTTGGGGAGTGGAAGTGGGACACCGAAGGGTGAGATGCGGTATCCCCTTCCTTATGACACCTCTTCCCCCCCCACCCCCCAACTCATGTCAAGTAGAATACTTAGAACATCTACCTCCTCCCTTTGCAGCACAAACACTTTCAGTGGGAACGACAAATTGCTGACAACTACACACACCCAACTACACTTTTCCGGAGCACGGAGCACAAGAGCCCACTATGAGCAAGGCTGAACGCACGAGGAAGCAGCCATTCCAGGACGGCAGTTAAAACAGAGAAGAAAAGCGGCAGGACCAGAAAGGACATCAAGGAGGGACTTGCCCTTGCCATTTTCAACCCAGACCCGCAAAGCCTCAGATGAAAGGAACACAAGACCGGGAATAACAGCTGGCAGGTGGTGTGATGATGTCAGCGGTACATGGCACTCTCCCGCACTGATAGCCAGGGTGGGGAGACGTGGTTGCCATTTTGGTACCGTCCGAGATTCCAGCGGCAAAGGAACCACCAACAAGTTAGCACAGCCGGTGAGTCGGAAGAATCAGATAGCCGACCAAACTGCGTTAGGCTCAAGGTTGCAGTGGCAACATTAAGACAGACAGACAAGAGGTCTTTCATGAACAAAACTTGGTACCAGAGAGAGTGGTCCGGTGCCATGTGGGTGCTCAGTCGAAGGTCTCCTAAACAAAGAATGTGTTGAACATTGTGAGTAAAGAAACTAGTGCCAAGAGGCCATAGGGTAGACTGGTATATGGTGGTCAGACAAGGGTCGAGCCGAATCGTAAGTCCCTGACACATTGCAGAAGTTCTGATATTGTGAAACAGGTGTTTGCGCACGGCCGAGGGGGAACGCCATGCGAACTGTGATGTTATGAAGCCTGTGCTTGCCGTAGGGTAACAGAGTGCCCCGGTGAGACGAGATTGCCCTTTGAAAGTCTCGGTTTAAAATCGGCAAGTGCTCTGGTAGGTCTGAGGCTGGCGATGGGGAGAGGGTTCGGAGCCCGGCAGAGGGAGATGCAAGGGTGAAGGGTAATCGCCAACGTAAAGGTTAACAGAAAGAACTTTTATTTTGTGATTTTGGCCCATTAGGCCCTCTGAAGCAAGAGACTTTGCATGAAAAGAGCATTGGGCACAGAAAGCCCCGATACTGAGAAAAGGAACTGTAAGCTTGTGCCAGAGAAGCCAAGGAGGGTGCTTTGCTCCAGAGTCCCGCCTTGTCCCGTGCCAAAAACGTGGGGAAGGGAGACCCCAACCATAACATCCCGACTTATTTTGTAAATGCTTCTTTCTTTTCTTGTGAACATTATCCCACACACTTTTGTAGCATGGCGATAAGGATTGGCAATTGTTTATTTTAGTATAGGCCCCTTTTATTTACCTAGACTCAACTAGTGTATTATTTTTTGATGGTCGTAGCTTGAGCCCATCTTAGATTTGGATTAGGTGTTTATCTCACCCATTTTACAGTTTAATAAACATACTTGAACTGTGATCACTTGTGTGCCTTACATTTGATGCCATGCCTTCCGCAAAAGGGGTAGTGGGTTTCGAGGCAGAGGCTTTCATTGGTGAGGGCATGTATGTCTTTATGGGCAGTGTGAGGAGCTGTCCACACATTTCGTAGACTTCATGGAGGACCCTGCGTACAGTGTTCTTGGTGGGAAGTTAATTGCATGTTCAGTATCACTAAAGTTGCTCAGTGGTCTGGTGTGCAGACCGTTCTATCCGACACGAAATACTGTTGAACTGGTTAGTTTTTGCCACCTGACCCGTCATTAAAATAAGCAGACGAAATCAGTGCAGTATGAAACATAACATTTTATTTATAAATCGGTCAAACTTCAACACATTTTCCAGAACCTGTAAAACTGCAAGTTTGTTGTTGTATAGTTGCCTGTGTTTTATTTTTGTGTTTTTACAAGCACATATTTTTAATACATAACCGTTAAACTATACATACCAGTATTAATTTGTGGGAAGTGGAGTGCACTGTTGCTGTTTTGCAACTGGCGATGAACGTTAGAACCTCTTAAAATGTACAGCCTCCACGATAGAGTTTGGCTTTCTTTAGCCTACAATACATATTTTCCGTAGTAACGTTAACAGAATGTCATGATTCCATTAAAGACACGGAAGTAAAGGATTAGGTCGATCTCTTCTCTTTAACTGACAGGTGTAAAGAAACATAATTGGATCCTCCGGTCAAGACCTACAATTATACATTACTCTGAAATGTCTTGCAATAGCAGTCGTTACAACCTTGGCAAAAGTCAAGGGCATGGCAAACTTAAAGGATAGTACCAGGACTTTTTTTTTTTATTGTTCCTATGGTTCGGCCATGTGTTTTTAAGCATAAATCGGTAGATCGTAGAAAACTTTCCTATGGACCTTACCCGACTTTTCGTCCATTAACGCACTCGAAAACATCCGCCATTTTATGATAATCCTATCATTTCCCCCATCGCCCTGGCTCACCTGCTTTTGTGGCACTAAATCAAATCCCCCGCCCCTGAGCCTGACATCAGCAGACGCGTACCGCCCATTTCCCAACGCCAAAGCACGTTTCGTGTCAACAATCGCTGCGCCTCAGCTAATGAAGTGTCGCCATGGAAATGGCAGGACGCCTCTTTCCTCTATAAGTATAAACACACCGTTTCACAACACACAGCAGCAGATTTTCGAATCCATTCCTCTCTCTGTGTTACTTTGAGTATTCTGTGACTCGTTTCTGTGCTCTGGTCAGCTACCTTCGCCGCTTCTAGGCCTTGTGAACACCTGTACCATCTCTGTAAATTATTTTACTTTCTTTACCACACAATGGCTACAATAATGCCGTATATGTACGAGCCCGAGTACACCGAGGAAGAACTACTGGAAAGGCAAGCACGCGAAAACGATGGGGATTCGGACGGCAGTTGGGAGGACCAGTCAACGGATGAAGAGCCTGGACCATGTCGCATGGACGGCGTCTCCACCTGGTGCACGTGCAATCGGTGCGAGCTAATGCCAACTGAGGAGGAGAACTGCTGCTGCCGTGAAAATTCCGGGTGCTTGGCCTACATTTCGGAAGGCGAGCCAAGTCCGCAATGCATCACCGAGCTGCCAGAGTTCAGGGAAGCCTGCCTCTCACGGACCGTGTTGAGGATGATGATGGTGCTTATGCACGAACTTCGCGGCACTGTTCGTCCGCGTAATCCGAGTAACGAGTAAGTATACTCTGGTTGTGATGTCAGTGATGCCACTATGTCATGGTCGTCTCCCACATATAAAATTACATCTACATATCATTCGAATGCATGTAAATTGGTTCCATATTGTGCATTTTCTAGATAGAATTTTTTTCAAAGCAGAATGACATTTTTTACCTGAATCGACAGTGATAAGAAAGTTTTGTCATTTTAATACAGTTTGCATCTTTCATTTTCACAGGTGGTACAGGCTGGTGGCCTATCGTTGCTTCACGGGAGGCTCGGACACCGCGTTCGGAGAGTAATACCTGCCTGTGCGGTACTTGCCATTAGACAACATTTCCCCAGCGACAGTGGACAATACCGCGGATTTTCACTGGATGTGCTGCAACCGGAACTTTACAATGTGTAATGTTTATTATTTATGTTCAATTGAAATTAAGATCTAAAATAAAACCCAACATATATTTTAACAATGGTTGTTTTGATTTTTTAAATGAATCTAGTGTGTCTCCATTGAATAGTCTTCCTGTGCCTTGTCTTGTCACACCACATGTCTCCGGCCAGCATCCTCCCTCACGCAGGCCGCCCAATAAATCATCCTTTTGGGCACCGGGTACAGAGATGACCCCCTCTGGCCCGTGCCGCCCAGGGTCTCCTACAAAGCATCCCCCCTCACGCTGGACGCCCCCCTGCAATCCACATAAGTGTGTCTCCATTCACAAGTCTTCCTGTGTCTTGTCTGCAAGACCACCAGCCCAATCCACCCCCCGCCCTATCAAAGGCAGTTCGCAGTGGGGTACTTGCGCTGGCAAGTGGAGCTGTCAGGGAGCGATAAAGGCCAAGAGGTGCCAAAGACCATGTACACTTCAAAGTGGTCTATAGAGCATGGGTTGTTGTTCCCATGTCTACCTCCAGACCCCGTGTCTCCTGCCAAGCATCCCCCCTCACGCTGGACGCCCCCCTGCAAACCGCATAATGCCACGACATAAACGTCATTCATTCACAAACACAGCCCAGTTTCGAATCCTTTATAACCCACTTCATATTTCTAATGAGCACTTCTTTGCGCTTTGCTAGTCAACCCGTGAAGGTGCTGGTTATCTGCTCTTCGTCTCTGTGAACTTCCGTGACCACTTCGAGGAAACTCCTCAGTTTGCAACCTGTGAACTGCTCCCTGTTCTACGACAAGAAACTACTCTGATCCCTGCATCTAACGGTTTGTTCGTCAAGGTAAGACCATGTACCATAATCATTTTGCGTCCAATTTCTTTTCGTTCAAGACAGTACATGCAAGGAACTAGTCACATGTTCTGAGTTTACATTGGTATTCATAGAGAATGGTTGATCTTTACTTTTCAGAACTTTCCACAATGCCTACCTGTTCCATTGGCGGTTGCCCTTCGAAGACCCATAATAAGTCTGAAGGTACTATAATGCATGTTTTCCCTAAGACAATAGATCAGATAAGAGAATGGGTCCGATATTGCGGATATCCACCGTCTGAGCTTGAAAGTAGAGTCCTAGAAGTCTTTGCGGACAAGAGGGGTGATCGATACCTCATCTGCAGCAGGCACTTTACCTCTGACATGTACTCCACATCATTGCTAATAAAGAAGAACACACCGCGAGCGAGGCGAAAATTGCTCTCAACCGCTATTCCCACTCTATTCGTCCACATCCCTCCACTGGTGAGTCAAGTTTACGTATTTATCTCTCGGCCTTGCGGTAGTGTGTAGCATTAGCTAACAATAATTTCCCCATTTATGTATCCACTCAATATGAAGGCGGAAGATTCTCCATCCGTGTCGTTATTGCAGTCATCAGCCACTTCAAGCGCCTATCGGTAATCTTACTTGGCTATTCTGCCACTGACTTGTTTTAGGCATGTAAATCAATAGTTTTAATTTATCGTGTAATTATTTTACCCAATGGTACACCCTTGTACTCGTCCTCTAGTCTTTGTTTTCAGTTATAATTATTGTTATCCAAAATAATGCAAGTACTGTCTTTCAGGGAGATGCTGAGGAGTCCAACGTATTGACGACTACTGTTGATGTCACTCAGATGCTCGAGGTACGTTTCCGGACAGTTCCATCGATGGAGATCATCAGATCTTGCATTCTTGTAGCGTGATTGTTACACACAATGTTTCTTTCGTTTTTAGCCATTGATATGTCCTTCTGTCGTCGCCCTCCTATGTGTCTTCTTTTTTCAATATTGTGTTCATTACTAATGAAAGTCCTATGCTTCAGGGAGTCGATGGAGCATTAGTCCAAGAAGAAGGGGGAGCATGCAGTTACGGGTCGGCGCAACAGCTTGCAGAAGTGTGTACCGCAGTTACATCGTCCCTTGATGTTCTTATGCATTTCGAGGTATGGATACTGACAGTTCGATCAAGCGAAATCATATGACGTGATTACATCCGCTATACTTCCTTCTTTATTAACGCAAGTACTATGTTTCAGGGAGATGACGGAGCTTCTTCTACAAGAACATCACCCCTAGTAGTTGATGCAGATCTCTGGGTGGTGACACTTCCAACGATCGAGCAAATCAAATCATATTTACATATCCATTATTTATTTTAGACAACTGATCATTTGTGCAGGTCTATTTAGATGAGCCGTTGATGCCTGCACAAAGTTTCTGTTCTTTTTATCAAATAGAAAACCATACTAATGCAATTACTGTGTTTCAGGGAGTCACTGAAGCATCATCTTCAATAATATCATCAATGGAAGTCTATGAGGAGCCCGAGGTATGGATCTTGACAGTTCCATCTAACTAGATCAACAATGCGTGAATAATTGTCGTTTGAATGTTCTACACAAAGCGTTCATTCGTGTTTTGCTATTGAGATGTACGTGGGTATTGGTCCCCAAGTACATTTTGTGTTTTCGATATTATTATACATACTAATGAAAGTTCTATGTTTCAGGGAGTCGATGGAGCGTCAGTGCGTGATGGATGTGCTTATCATGAAAATATAGTCGTTGCAGCGCAAGAGGAAGTGGAGACATGCACACACGAGTCGGAGCAACAGCGTCCTGATGTTGAAGTTCGAGGCAAGAAAGTTTCAAAGAAAAGAAAGCAAAAGAAGGTTAGTGTCCTGGTCACTATATTATGTTGTTTTTCACTGTTAATAGTTCAATACTGTAAGTTGTGTTTAAACTGAACATCCCTTTTCCAATCTGTCCTCTAGTTGCGAGTGGGTGTACGAACTAGATCTACACAGACAGTGAAGCGAACGAGAGATGTTGCTTGTCAAACCTTTTGGCAGGGACTTGTGACTGGAGATGCATCGTGCCAATGGGAAGAATATGAAGTGATTGACAACGGAGCTATACCACCACCAGCCATTGATAGTGAATGTCCTCCTGGTAGTTCGGATGCAGTCGGAGATCAATTCACAGAATCCACACCCGCAAAAACTATGACCGCGAGAAAGTTGAAGAAATTGTCCTATTCACCCATTGCCGGAGAAGGAACAGATGTTGCAATGGAAGAGAATGAAGTGGACTACAATGAAACACCTTCAATATCACTGAACATAGCGGAAGACGATATCAGAGATTCTACCTTTCATGCGAGTGACATGTCCTCAACGTTACAGGCCGAACCAGCTGGGATGCAGAGTGACAGTATAAGGAAAGAGGCCAAATTCATTGTATTCGATAGTTGATTGATATTATTCGGTTGAAATGTGGGCATTCGGTAGGTGGGGAAGTATGTGGGGAGCCATTGATTAATGTGACTCGTGCAATTCGAGGCACTAACCTTAAAATACATGCCACCTGTACAAAATATCCTTTCTCATGGTCTGCACAACCCATGCTGGGACAACTGCCAGCAGGCAATCTACTTTGTGCAGCGGCTGCACTTTTTAGTGGTTCAAGTTTTAAAAAATTAGAGTCTTTCTTTCAGTTTGTGGGAATCCATTTCATTGCGAAAACTCAGTTCTACAAATACCAAACCGATTATCTATTTCCAGCCATTAGCGAAGCTTGGAGAATGGAAAAAATGTCTATTGATAGTACATTCGCGGGCAAACGGTTCAGGCTAGCCGGTGATGGACAGTGCGACAGCCCAGGATTTTCAGCCAAGTACTGCACCTACCACTTTCAGGACATGGAAAGTAAGAAAATTGTGAGTTCGGTGGTCGTGCAGGTGTCACAAAGTACATCCTCAGTGGCCATGGAGAAAGTTGGCTTTGTAGCATCATTGCAAGAACTACAATCGCGGGGAATGGTGATCAACCTGATAGCCACGGACAGACACGTTTCAATTGCCAAGACAATGAGAGAAGAGTACAAAAATATAAATCACCAATTCGACGTTTGGCATCTTGCAAAAACAATCAATAAAAAAATGTCTGCTGCAGGTAAAAAAAAAAGAAATGCAAGGTATTTCACAGTGGTCCGGTCCAAGTCAATCAGCAACCATCTTTGGTGGAGCTCAAAAACATGTGGAGGGTCGTTGGAAATTCTACTGGAAAAATGGCGGTCAGTAATGTTACACTGTACCAACGTTCACCGTTGGAACACAAACCAACATTTCCACAATTGTGAACATGGCCATTTGTCCACAGAGGAGGCACGGAAGAAGAAGTGGTTGATTCCTTCATCACCCACTCACAAAGCCATTGAAAAGATTGTATTTGATAAAACTATAACAAGAGATTTGAGGGGACTCACGGAATTCTGCCACACAGGAGATTTGGAGGTGTTCCACAATATGTGCCTAAAGTACAGGCCAAAACGATTGCATTTTGGCATGGAGGGCATGATAAATCGGACTCTTCTAGCGGTCTTGGCACATAACCATAATGTTGGCCGTCAACAAAGTAGGACGACCGGAACTTTAGGGACGCTTCGCTACAATAAGGCCTTCACTAAAAGAAGTAAACAATGGGTGATCAAACCAGTGTTTGAGGATATGCAATATGAGTTTATTGAGAGACTTATTGTTGACGTCCTAGATAGGCACATAAATGGAGTTGTGAACGAACCTGTGCAGGGGACAACTGCATTGCCACCCAACATTGCCTCTGTTCCATGTCCACCTAAAGAAGAGCTCATTGAGAAATGCACATCACGGTTTAAATGATTGTAATTTGATTGTCTGTTCTCTCGAGTCTCCTCATGTCGCAGGCCCATTGAATATGTGTATCTATGTAATGTGTAAATAAAAGTGATTGCTCAGTGTACATGCAATGTGTCTATCCAACCTTGTTCATTTGCGCATTAAATTAAAACAAACAGTATTATAAATAATTTTTCGAAAAATATAGAATGTCTCCGTATTTATGGTTCTCTGGGGCTGCAAAGCACGCAGACAAAATGCAAAGATGGAGTGTAAATTTCAAGTCCTGTGAGATGGCCTTACACTGAATGTAGCTAACTAGGAATGTGTGCTCGTTCAAAGTGAAGGTCAGCTGCTTTGATTTTTTGCTCGGGTGCCGGAATGGCCCACGACTCAGTATAAGGTTCTATTGTTATTGGACCTTGACAGGCCGGGACCATCCCGAAAGACTTCTTTTTGGGGGCGTGGGGCAATAACGTAAGAAACGATAATGAATATAATTTCAGAAACGAAAGCCATTTCATGTTCATTCATTAGAAGAAATAACGTCGGCATAGAAGAAGTGGTATTTCGGGGCTGCCCTACGCACAGACACAATGGAAAATGAAAATATAATGTAAGTAACTCTTTAGATGAGTTTATACCGCAATTTAATTACTATACAGTAGCTTTAAAGACGGGTTAAGTTGTACTTGTTCGTTCTATGTGGCATATTGTTTTGTACCGCGCACTATCTTGGGGAGAACCATCTCCTTTTACGGAAGCACCTCAAAACCTTCCTCTTTGCTTCTGCTTTCTCTCTCCCTCTCCCCTGCTGCAACTGGTCCACTGTCTGCGACCTCGGTCCTGGGCCCTTCCACTCTCCACCTGCACTACCTGTCAACCCCTGCACTGGGGGACTGTCTCAGCATCCTACAGCCCCCCCTTGACATATAAAACCCAGTTGCACTGTCCTAGCTATGAAATAATTTCCCGACCTAATATATAAAATGAATAATTTTAATAAAGATCTGATGGTGAGACTAATTTCATTTTTTATGTTTTTCAAACAGGTACATCATCCATTATTGTCTGTGTCACGAGTACCAGACACCGGCGGATGGCTTCTATAATCGCCAATTGCTTCTCCGCGTGAACAACGTTAGCACCCTGACCATTTTGTGGGACGATCGCCAAGTACAAGTATGCCCTTACGCGGTACTAACGGCTAGATGCAACATACAGACCGTTGTGGTGGCCTAGTGCCTCGTTGTTGGAACAGCCATGCGATTATCAGTGCGACCGAAGAGCTTATTTTATCGTAAACCAACACCCTGTGTACTGCACACGAACATCGCTTGCCTCAAGACGAACTATTTTGGATCGAGAGCAAATAAAAATTCATTGATCTAAGACCCTGTGTGCAGCAAAGGAACATTGTGTGCCTCGAAACGAACTTTTTGGAACGTGAGCAAATAAAAATGCAAATCGCTGAATATTCTCAAAACATTTGATGTCAAATAAATGTACTTTACCAAATTTACAATCTTGCGGTTTAATTTAAAAGTACAGTTTTATATTCCCAATTGTGGCGCGCTGTGTTGTGTGAGCTCATCTGTGTTGATTTCCTGGTTCTGTGTGGAGTCGCGTAGAAGACGCCTGGGCGCGTTTGCCTACGCAGCACAGTCACGTCACGGATAGAGGCGGGGAATATGAATGTTTTGATCAAGTCTGTTTCAGGGGCGGGGGATTTGATTTAGTGCCGCAAAAGCAGGTGAGCCAGGGCGATGGGGGAAATGATAGGATTATCATAAAATGGCGGATGTTTTCGAGTGCGTTAATGGACGAAAAGTCGGGTAAGGTCCATAGGAAAGTTTTCTACGATCTACCGATTTATGCTTAAAAACACATAGCCGAACCATAGGAACAATAAAAAAAAAAGTCCCGGAACTATCCTTTAAGTGATTAAAATGAATCAGTTTATTATTAAGTGCAATTTTGAAAGAATAAACTTGCCCTTTTGCACGACCAAACTGTCAAACTCCTGTCGACACTACCTGAAATATCATTCAGTTTTGTAATCACCATATTAATGCTTCCCTCTCAACTAGTCCTGTCACTGAAGTTCCTTCCAGGGCATATGCGATAGATTTCCCAATGTGACATGCGCAGTCCATTTGCGATGCAAGGTACTTTTAAAGGGCCACATCTTTGGTGAAATGGTACGCCTTTTCCTCACGAGACTCTGGCCCACGCTCTGCTCAAGAGGCATGTAGGATCAGAGTTGAAACACAAGCGACAGGGGCCGGGAACCGGCGACGTGACCCATGCTTCACTTGCCTGTATGGGCGACGAGGACCGAGCAGGAAATGAGAAGCATTCGGCGTGTCTGTTCCCTCAACCACTTGCCTCGTCACAGACCCTTCACCAAGGCTTCCTCGTTACAGGCCTTTCTCCATGGCTACCTGCTCATGTTGTTCATTTGCCTTTGTATTCCAAAGCGAGTGGGCATTTGCTGGTTCTCTTTAGTGACACATTATACTCTAATCACGTCATATTCACATCACCAGCTACAGTGTGATGTGTCTGGGTGCCACATTCTACTTTAAGAAATCCATATAACGCATTAAAAAATGCATTAAACACTTAAGCCTTCACTTCGCAGGCAACATACACCGGTATCACAAATGATATAATTGCCTGCAATTCCACTGGCACTATACAGATGTCCTCATGAGATATTGGCCCTCATTACGAGTATGGCTGTCCGTAGACAAGGGAGCCGGTAGCAACGTACCAGCACCCTTTCCGAACCGCCGGATACTACAACAATGCCCTGTAGGGGCCACGGATCACCCGGCAGGCCTGCCTGCTGGGTTTTCAGGCCCCTACCGGCATGGCTGTCACTGAAGCACTTTCTATGTTAGCAATGGTGCTGGTGCTTTAGTGATCCCATTTCCATGGAGTACTGTAGGACCCCATGGAAATGGGGATTTGCTGTTACCGCTGCTGTTACCGCTACCGCTTGTGATATCCCGGTAGCAGTGTTACAGGGATGCCGGTAACTCGCCGCCTATCGGCAGGTTTACCCGGCAACCACATAATGAGCCCCATTACAAACGCATAGAAGCTTAACCTGTAATTCCATGGATGTCACAGATTCGCGCACAAGGGTTTGAAAGGTTTACAACTGTACATTGCTCTGCCCGATTTAACGTGAATTCTACAAGATTTAACGCTGTAATTGCACAAAACCGTATGCTGCCATTTCACCAATAAAGAGCTATGTGTTGACAAACAATTATGGAGAGTAAAGGCTGCTATTCCACCTACAACAGTCAGATGTCCCCACATTAGGGAGATGCAAGAGTGCAGTTCAACATACAGAGGTCTTCACACGTGATTGGGCCTAAAGGCTGCAATTCCAGCGACAACATACAGATGTCCTCACAAGCCATTTGAGGTGGAAGCTGGACAAGAGCTGGACAACAAGCGGCTAGTATTGCCTTGATATGACATCATAGACAAATTTGGTGGTGGTGTAAATTCTGTATTGTAATTAGGTCCCCTCCCCTTTCAATTATTATTATGGGCTATAAACTGAAACTATTGCGTAGAGTACAGCTAAGGAGGAATGACAATTGAGGAAGTCTTACCATCAAACTTTTCACTGAAATGGGCCAGTGTTTTTCACACAGCCTTCTGAGTTAATGACATAATTGGACATAATTGGATTAAACCTGCTACTGGTGCAATAAAAATGTCTAAACCAGGTCGGCCTTGAGCCATTCTATTTATAAGGACTCTTCCTTTCCTTCATTAAAGTACTGTTAAAAACAGGTATTGGCAAAGCCAACAGTTTTGTCTTGCATATAGGTTTTAGGCCAGAAGCTTGTTGGCATTGCCAATGTTAGTTTTGGGCAGACTGTGATGGCAAATGTAAATGCCTCTCAGGCGAGGAGACCAGGATGGGCGTGTCTTCTCTTATTCGAAAAAGTTGATGAATGGTGAGAGTTGCTTCGTGAATGTCACCTCCGTCTGTGTTTTATAGCCATCTTCTTGGGCCTCTTAGGTGACTTTCTGGTAGCCTAATTGCAATCACTTTGATGGGGTAGATTTGGACATAGATTCATACAGAACACAGCAGCTAAACCGGGTGAACAATGAGACAATTGCTCCAAGGGTATAACACCCTGCTTTCAGTGACTCCTTTTTCATTTTAAAGCAATTACAGAAAATAATTTTGAAGAGATATATTTTATTATCCACTTGTCATACATTTGTTAAATATGCATTTTGAAACATTTCCAAAATAACAGGCAAAATTAATTTAGCCTAACAGCCATGACATGCGCATGTTTCAATCATATCTGATCATCATCAGATGGCAAAGTTGCATTCACAAACCTAAACAAATCCACAAAATTCAAAGAATAAACTCAAAATGTCTTTAAAAAAAATAAACTTGTGTAGATTCTGGAGGTGCGAAAGGATTGTCTGGAGAAGTGTGCCGAGCATGTGGAAAAAAAAGGAGCTGAAGTGATGGGACATGGAGCAAACTATTATACCGACATGTCCGGCCTGGAGGATGATGCACATAGATGCCAATAATGCACAGCACCTCCAGCTGTTGATAAAGTTTGAGATCTGCTAAAGCATGTAGAATATATTTAAGATGAGAAATCCGTGGGACGACACAATCCATTACAAAATCTGGTACTATGCCCTGTGAAATGTTTACCTACGAGCATCAGAGAACGGATCCATGCGATTTAATTGAGAATTCATTGAATCCAATTCCAGCGCATTTCTTTTTGAAAACACATGCGAGTGGAGATGGAATTGTACTAGTTTAATTCTTCTGCTCAGTAGGTAAACACTCTACATCGTGGGACGCTCTGGTATTTTTTTCTTTTCTTTTTTTTAACAGTGCAGTGTGTGTAGCTCCCAGCTCAGAGTCCTCTTCCGCGTTTCCCCTCGGCCGTGGTGCCAGTTTAGTAAACACCATAGGGCAGCCAGTGCTCATTTCAGCCGCCATGGCTAAGGGCCCAGAGGCAAAAGGTAGCTCCTGCAGAAGCAGCTCCAGATCATGTCAGCCAGTGGAGCATGCAGCACAGCCGTCAACCAGCAGTGGCTGATAAGGTAAGCGAGGTCCAGGCAGGGGGAACAGTCATCACTGCTCCCCATTATCACCACTCTTATTACCTGTAAACTTAACTGACACACGTAGCCCCTGGTTGCATGGTAATCATATCTTATCTGGCATTCAGGCCGACTGTGACAGTTAGCCATATCTGGCATTAAGGATTTAGGCCACCTCTGCTAGTTAGCAATATCTGGCATTTACGCCAATTGTGTTAGCCATATCTGGGCTTCTCTCCCACTGGCCAGGTGTCGCGCTTGCCAGGCAACCCAAAACCAGGTCTTGCCCTTTTTGCTCCTCTGTCCTCAGGTTCCCCACCTGCCAAGTATCCCAAGTCTAGGTGTCACAGTTTGCAGTTGTATCCTCAATCTGGGGTTTTCTCCCACTCGCCAGGCGTCTCACTTGCCAGGTATCCCAAATCCGGGCGTTACTGTTTCACGGTCATGTCCTCAATTTGGGCCTCTCTCCTACTGGGCCACATTTGAAACTGCATTTTCCCCCTCTTTCCAGAAATCATGAAGCAGGTTGTTTTGTATTTGCGGCTTCGCTTAAAATGTAGGCGCTCTCCCGTCTCCCCCCACCCCTGGCTATCCAGGAACCTTCTACCTAGGTGTTTTGCATTTACTGTTCTGTTTGAAATGTAGGCGTTTTCCCCCCCTCTATCGAGCAATCGCGACATCCTCCTCTCCATCCAGCACCGTGTTCCCAGCTCTGGGTGCTCCACCGCTTCTGCTGGATCCAGCTCGAGAACCTCTCTAGCATTACAGCTGTACTCCGATTGAAGCAACTGCAGAACAAGGTCTCTGCATAGTAAGGGACCGCAACCTTAGGTGCTCCAACACCCCCACAATACGGAGAATCTAGGGATAGCTAGCAGGAAGGAGAAAAGCAGCCAAACTGCCAGTGTTCTAATAAACCAAAAAATATATACTTCACATATACAGCCCAAAGGATAAAGCCACCTAAGGCGCACACCCAGGAAGCACCACCCACCTCCGCCTTTAAAATCCCCACCCAACCCAATTTGCTAGCTATGCCACTGCAAGAATCCCTCCCCCAACTCCTCAACTGAGACCCAAGTCCATAACCACAGACTGTAAAACCTTAAAGAAGTCGAAGGACAACTACAATCCCAACAAAACTCAGGAAAGTGTGGCCGGTGGGCAAGTGCCCCTGCGACCCAAACACAATAATGCAAACGTATTAAACTAGAAGACTTCAAAGGACCACAATACGCCACAAAACAGAACAGTACGATGCGAGAGAAAAGTAGGAGAAATAATAAATCAAATGGAACCACAGCATGGCAGCAGGCCAACAGAACGCACACCCATAAGGATAACATATAGGACACAAAGAAAGTAGAAGTCGGCAGAAATCTTTATAACCAACAAATACCTTGCAACGGACAAGACACCAGAACAATTTACGACCACCAACAATGCTAGACACTCCAGCAAGATAGCAGGACTGCACAGGAAAAGAGCAGAAACATCCGGAAGGAACAAGAGGGAAAACGACACCCTCGCTCGATATACAACTAAAACTCTTAGGGCACCAACGGCAATGAGATACAGAAAAGCAACCAGAAGGCTGAACACACCTCACATCCTAAGATTAACAAAAACTCACCAACAAGACCACCATAAGACGGAAACAAAGCAGTAAAATAAATGTAAAAAAATTAAAAGGAAACAATGCTATCTAACGACACACATTGTCTAAACAGGTCACTGAGATCTATGATCTACTCTACCATGGTGGAATAGACATCCTATTCATCACAGAAACCCGGTTAGAAGAACTACAAAGTCACACTACACAGCTGTCTACCCGACAACTTCAAGTGCACACAGGTAAACAGAAAGGGAACAAGGAGGACTTGCATTAGCCTACAAAGAACACCTGAAAATAAAAACAGCAGTCACGGTGACCATCAGAAACTGCCAATCCCTCATCCTTCACCTGACAGTGAACTCAAAAACAAAACTCACATTCATGCTCAGCTATAGACCTACGACGCAACCTTCGTAGACACCTTCATAAAAGCCATCACAAACCCAGCCATCAAACACGATCACCTGATAATCCTGGGGACTTCAACATATGGTTTGAAGGACAGAACGCAAACTCACAAAAATCACTAGTCAAGCAACTCGAGACCCTGAAACTATGCCAGATGGTTAAAGGAGCGACACACACAGCAGGACACTCTTGACACAATCTTTGCCAACAACAAACTGATCTCAACTGTGCCACCAATACAAATACTATGGAGCGGCCACCTCATCATACCATTTGTGATCCAAACACCAACTAAAGCAAGCAAAAACATCCCAAAAAGCTCCCACTATCTGGAAAAGAAACTAGAACACAATCAAAAGCAGCAACTTAAAAGAACTTGAATCCTTGAAAACATCAGCGTCAACCCGGGACGGAACTGACCTACATAAAAAAAAAACAAAAACAAAAACAAAAAACAGACCTAATCCATCACTGAAACAATAGACATCTCCCTGGAAAAAACATTTATCCCGTCACAAAACAAAGCAGTGACAAGATGGTTTACACCCCTTTGCAATACAATGAAGAAAAAAAAACACTTAAAACTAGAATGGAGGAAACTACGACCATGCAAAGAGAATAAGATATCAAAAACAAATCCGAGCATACAAAAAGGAAACTCAAAGCCGAAAAGAAATACTACAACAACCGAATCACAAGCCACCAACACCCAGAAGAACTATTGAACAAAGTAAATGAGATGAAAATCCACCTGAATGCAACAAACCAATACCTTTAAAAAAAAACTAGGCAATGATCTTGCAGATCAGTTTAAAAATAAAAACACTGACATACATCAGATCATACAAAGCAGACCAATCAACCAGACTGTGCACCATGCCCCACCTACCCTGGAACCACACAAGATGCAAAGCTTCGCCCAAATATAAGGAGCGAAATTCCTCAAGCTGGTGAAATAAAGCATGAAATCAGTCCTCCCAATGAACCCCTGCCCACCTGACATCTATACATCAATCCTTACACAGGGCACATCATTGGAATGTCACAAAAAACCTCTTCAACCAATCACTCAACACAGAGAGTACTATGGGCTTTCAAATCTGCGTACATCAAATCACTCCACAAGGATACCGTGGGTAACGTGGAAGACCTCTCCAACTGCAGACCATTATCAAACATTCTCTATGTTGCGAATCCACTAACTATTGGACCAGGCACAAGTCAGCTTCAGACCCATGAGAGGGACAGAGACGGCACTTCTCTCCATCTGGGATGACCTGAAGACCAATGCAGATTCCACACAAACTCAGCACTGATGCTACTCGATCGCTCCGCAGCATGCAACACAGTCAGCCGCAACATGATCCTCATCAAGAGACTGGAAGAAATAGGGATCATCGACAGCGCAATTCTGGATAAAATCTTTCCTATCCTAAAGATCAGAAACAGTATGGATAAAAGCATTCAAATCCACACTGTGGGACACCAGAAGGATCCTCACTACCCCCACTCCTCTTCCTACATGACTCCAGATATCAACCTCAAAAAACAGTTTCACCTGCTACAACTACGCAGATGACACCCAAATAATCTACAAAATCAAAGATGTACATTATGGAGGGCGCTAGTGAGCCGACCAAGATGGCGGCTTCCTAGAAAGCTCCATCCGGAGCCCCTAAAATCCTGTGAAAATCGTGTGCAACCGGGCAACAAAGAGACCATCCACGTAAGGCAGACAAGACCGACGCTGCCGAAACAAAGTGGGTCCCCTGCTGAAGACGTGGCAGCCCTTAAACACAGAAATCGGGGAAGCTGAACCACGCCGGCGCCACCTTTCCCAGGCCCAGCCTCGCTACCCCGCCCATACCCAGCAGATTCCTGAGGTCTGGAGACGACCAGACAACACCACAACCAGAGGCAGCGTGAGGGCGTTCCTCCCCCCCGTGGGATCCGGCTCCAACAAACAGCCCAAGTCAGATGAGCACCCATCCACAGCAGCGCGGCATCGCCGGCCCCAGAGGTGAGCCCACAGGGGTCGGGAGCGGTGTCTGGACCCCATCGAGGTTGGCCGCACAGTCCGACACCTCCCGGAGGCCAGCAGGCACCAAGAGCTGCAATCCAGCGGGGGAAGGGACGGCAGAGTCACGAGGGGCAGCTTTGCGCATGCCCCCCCCTGCCGTCGCTTGGAGAGACACCAGCGAGGGGCACGGCCAGTAAACCGGACCACACAACAGCAGGTACAACGTGCGCACCCTGCCCCGCTTCCCGCCTGGCAGACAAACAACTAACACGTCACAGCCCTAAATCATAGCGGCTCCCCCACAAAAGCCTCATCAAGCCTGGTGCCCCCCCCCCCCCAGCATCTACAACATCAAGGGCACACCCCGGACACCGCCTCGACCACCCCCTCACGCCATGGGCCACCCGTAACAGTGCCGAACTGCCCCCATGGCAGGAGGAACTCCCCGGACCCTGCGCTGCGAGCAGTGTCACCTCGCCGGGTGAGCAGAACTAGACCGCACCGGCCGCTTGTCTACCCTTCATACCTGCGCCCGAAACGGATAATCGGCAGACGGTGCAGACCCGGCTTGACTGTTTGAGAAACGGTGCAAGGCGAGGCAGCCCCTCCAACTCAGTCGCTGCTGCGCCCAGATTCCAAGCTCTTCTCTAAGCAACCCACCTGGGTACAATACGTTCATAACCTATCAATCCAGACCCGGGCATCAAAGTAGCCCCATAGACTAATACTGTCAGAGAGCCCGACACGTTGAACCGCTACCATACTATCTAACTGCATGCTTGGGGGCGGCAGCGTTTAGTAAAATACACCCAACGGAGCACAACACATACATTGGGACAATCCACCCTGCTACTCCCACTGCACCCAAACCCACCACGGCTACGGTCGGTGGACTGACCAACACACAGACAGCCCATCCAGCTACATAATTACAGGTCAAGGATCCACAAGTCCAAGAACGCTATCCAAACGCGGCGCACCAATCTAATCCGACTCCTGCTCCTCTGGAGCAATTACTGCCGCTAGGCCAATTTGTCGAAAAATTGTGCAGGGACCTGTTTGGAACAACAGCTCTCTCCCAGATCTTTGTTGTCGAAAGCGCACACAGGATCCCAGCCACTCGCCCGATCCCTGGAGCGCTACCATGCCCCATCATTGCAAAACTTTTGAACTTTAAAGATTGCGACACGATTCTTAAACTAGCCAGGGAGAAGGGCGACCTCCAGTATGACGGGGACAAGGTCCAGTTTTTTTTCCAGACTTTTCACCCTCGGTCCAAGCGCCAAGGAGAGCATTCACCAGTGTGAAACAACGCCTGCGTGCAGAGCAGATCCAGTACTCTATGCTATTTGCGGCTAAACTGAGGATCCTACATGCGGAAAAGACCCCATTCCTCACCTCCCCAGAAGACACAAACTCATTCCTTGACAACATCGGCTGCCAACCTCAGTGCAATCAGCCGGGTCCAAGAGGGGGGGGGAGACGGGGCAGGAACGAACCACCGTGAGCCAACACCATGGGCGCTGCCATACTCCCAGAACTGCTGCCTTAAGCAACATACGGTTCCACACACCCCATAAATGAAAAGGGGCTCCCGCCCTTGGGAGGCACCTGCGCCCCTAGCACAGCATTGTTCAGTTCACAGTTAAAGCCCATCACCCGGGCAAAGTTACACAGGCATGTTGGGGGTTGCCCGGAAAGGGATGTTAAGGAAAGGAAGGGGACCATTAAACAGGGGGGTGGGGGGGAGGTTTACTTATGGGCGAGTTGGGGGTTGCCCGTGTGAGGGAGGGGAACTATTCATAGTTATGGAGACGCACAGGAACCAAGTCCACACACCCCAAGCCACCACCCCTGGTGATAAGACTCCGGCCACTCCGAACTCCGCTAATGAAACCGTTTTTCAATCTCCACGGAACAAAAAGACAGCAAGACTAAAGCACCCACCACCACCAAAAATCAGGAACAAATCCGGAAGGATTAAACAACCACATATTTATGGTTAATCTAGCCACATGGAATATCAAACGGAGCAACCAACCTGCAAAAAACACAGTACCTTCCGAAGACACCAGATAGATGTGGCCATGATTCAAGAAACTCATCTCCTTTCCAGCTCTGAGAACAATTGGGCCCGCGACTGGGGATGCCATAGGTAATTATCATACTACTCAATCGCGAGGGGAGTCACTACCCTAATAAGTAAGAGAGTAAAGTTCAGATTCATCTCCTCAGAAAAAGACTCAGAGGGTAGAGCACTTCTCATACGTGGAATACTGGAAGGGAAGGAGGTTGCCATTGTCAACTCCTATGGGCCCAACACTGATAGCGCTAACAATTTCGACTGGGTGATGACACACCTCGAGTCCACTGAATCGGCTACAATCATTTGGGGGGGGGTGACCTCAATACACCACTAGACCCCTACAAAGATAAATCACAGAGTGCCAAGGCTCCGCCGTCCAAAGCCAGTCGGCAAATACAAGAAATCTGCGATGCTTACAATCTGATCGATATCTGGCACCACACCCACTGGGAAACCAGAGACTTCTCTTTTCACTCATGGGTACACAACATGGATTCACGCCTTGACTGTATTCTAGTCTCATCCGAGGCACATTTACAATGGGGCGCTTGCCAGATCCTCCCGAGGACTTTATCAGATCACTCTACCGTGACACTTGAATGAAACCCAGTCACCTGCAGGAAAAGCAGACAGCAACAGAGATTTAAAGCTGGATCCCTACAAGAAAAATTGTGTGATGAGCTGACCACTTTCCTGGAAATAAACCATCAGTTACATCCCCTGGCATTCTTTGGGAGACCACGAAATGTTACATCAGAGGGGTAATGTCTAGCAAAAGAAGAAGGCATACTGAAACATAGCCGTAGGGAACTAGCCTCCAGCGAAGCCAAATTGAAAGAATGGGAACCAAAATACATCCAATCAAGAGACCCTTGTTCCCTGGCCGCCCTAAAAAGGGAACTTGATGACTTCAGCGCAACAGCTGAAAGAGAAATAAAGTTTCTGTCCCAAGGCCACAGAATCCAGCGAAGGCCAGAAACTTGGCACCCTATTAGCACGTCTAATCGCAGCAGAGAGGAAACCCATCCTGGTGGAAAGGATAAGAAACCAACAAGGAGAATTAGTCCACACAGAAGAAGAAATCGACGAAACATTCCGCACATACTACCAAGAGCTATACAGTACCAAATACACCTCAAACCAGGCAGAACTCTCCCAGTACCTAGACGATATTGAACTATATTGGAAAGACGATGTACTGATAGAACCACTGAACATCCCTATCTGCCTGGAGGAAATCCTCACGGCCATTAAAAACCTCCCCAACACGAAGGCTCCCGGACCCGATGGCCTGCCTGGCAAATTTTACGAGGCCCATGCCCACCTCTTGGCCCCATTGCTCCTGCAAGTGTACGAGGTGGTGACGGAATCCGGAACTTTACCCCGACCCTGCAGAAAGCAACCATGATCCTCCTGCACAAAACAGGAAAGCCACATTAAGACTGCGGCTCATACAGGCCGGTTTCTCTGATAAATCTAGACAATAAGATACTCGCCAAAATTCTAACCGCCAGACTCCTCCCGCTCATGCCTGGCCTAGTTATAGCAGATCAAGCTGGCTTTATACCCAGATGCAACGCCTCCTTCGGGATTAGGAGAATTTCTTGTGCAATGACGGCACTTGATTCCGAGACGCAGGCAATAGCCGCACTGTTGGACGCAGAAAAAGCGCTCGACTCGATCGAATGGTCCTTCCTATTCGAGGTTCTACGCTGTATGGGACTAGGCACCTACTACCTTAAACTTGTAGCACTGCTGTAAAAGACCCGACTTCCATCATCAACATGGGAAACACCAAATCCTTAGCAATACAACTACAAAGAGGAACCAAACAAGGTCGCCCACAATCAGCAGTTCTCTTTGCGCTGGTGATGGAACCCCTGGCGTCAGACCTCCGGGCCCACCACCTACAGAGAGGCCTCTCAATCGGTCCACATAGGTTTGTGGTCTCCCTCTACGCGGATAATATTGCCCTCTTCGTACGCAATCCGGCAGACAACCTAAACCCAATCATGCGAGCGATAATCAAGTTCGGCAATTTTTCAGGTCTGAAGATCAACCACTCCAAATCTATCATATTTCCCCTAACTGAGGCCACAGCAATATTTGCTGACGACTTCGGATTCAACTGGCAATTATCAAAAGTCTGATACCTTGGTATCTCACTGTCCAGATCCCACGCGGACGTCATGCAAGACAACTATGGAACAATGATGGAAATGCTGCAAAACAAGGTGAATAGATGGAAGCTCCTCCCACTCACCCTGTGGGGCCGTGTTTCGCTAGTGAAGATGGTGATCCTACCCAAGCTTCTATATGTCTTCATAAATAATATCCCTATTCTACTATCACAGCAATTCCTAAAATGCATTTGGAGCTTAATACTCGACTTGGTGTGGGCGGGCAAAGTAGCGACAGTAGCATACTCTACACACATACAACCTGTGAGGAAGGGAGGCCTGGCATTACCGGATCCGGAGCGATACTACTGGGCCACCCAAGCCCAATTCCTGGGACACTGGTTCGCTACAGACTTCATTAGACCTTCTGTTCAAATCGAACGGGCACTGGCAACACCCTTTCTCCTCAGAACACTAATTCTGGGCAACCTCCATGGTCCCCACAAACATTGTCCAGGTTACATACATATCTGGAAAAGGATCGCACTAAGAAGCAACATCCAGACGAGGTTTTCTCCCTTAATTCCAGCGAGATTCATAACAGGACTACCCCTAACCAGAGACAACATACCTGAACTGGACAGATAAGCTGCAAATAAAAATACTCGAAGACCTTTGTCGAGGGCACATTCATTACCCCAGAACAAGCCAGAAAAAAAGGGGGCGATAACACCCTGGACTTATTCACATACTTTAGACTCCACCACACACTACAAAGCACCCTGTCCACGTTCCCTCGACAGCCCAAGATGTGGCAACTGCTTCACGGAGTAATCCAATCACAAGGCAATGGAAGGCTGGTCTCAGAAATCTATGAGTCACTACTGAATGACACAGCGACTAACCCCGCAGCCCTTCCCCCCCCCCCAAAAGCAGCAAAAAAAAAAAAAAAAGAGATGGGAAAGAACCCTACAAATAACAGATGAAGATTGGTTGTACATTTTTCATCAAACACAAAAAGTCTCACTGAATACACGATATAAACAAATACACTAACTTCATTCACCAAATATACTTTACATCTGCGAAACTCAACATGCAACAGCCAGCGACCCCAGCAACATGCGACAGATGTAAAGCCCCAGAAGGAGACTTCCTCCACCTAGCAAGGACGTGCCCAAGCATAGCTGGGAACATGTACTGGAGAAAATCTCTGCTATCATTGGAACCCGGTTGGAGGCAGACCCGGTCCTGGTACTACTGGGTCTAACTAAACACCTCCCGCCCCTCGGCCGTAAATTGACAGATCTACTACTGGTCCTAGCAAGAAGAAGAGTCGCGATGCACTGGAGTCGAGGGCCACCTCCTAACCTCCAAGACTGGCTGAATGTCGTGACCTATAGTCAGGACGTGGAGACAAGCTTCATAAAGACCCTGCCACTCCACGCAAGGCCACCAGACATTTGGGCCCCATATATTGCATATCTGATATCTCCCGCTGACTAATTCATCAGGTAGCCCGTCCCCAAAACCTGCTCCTTGAGGATTTGAAATCATCACATTCGTGGTCAGAGGAAAAAGAACTGAACCGCTCCTTGGTGGAACCGACAGCTGCATGACTGGAAGGTGGTGTCGGGAGGGGATGGCCGGTAGCCATGGGGGCCGGGGGGACATAACATCTCATTAAACACAATGCACAGGTTCTGTAAAAACCAAAAATAAAAAGGTTTAAAAAAAATATTCTAAGATGTGCAAAAGGAGAACGCAACGCTAAAAGACTGTCTCAAAGAACTATGAATGAACACGAACAGCCTCAAAGTCAACCGAGGCAAGAGAGAAATCATTATATCCAAAAGCCAAGGAACCAACCAACACATCCTATGTCCCACATATCTGAGAATAGCACCCGCATCATCGAAAGTTGTCAAAAATCTTGGAATCCTAAAGGATGAGGCGCTAACCCTAGAAGCGCAAGTAAACGCGATAATTAAGAAATGCTTCTTCCATCTACACACAATCAAAAGAGTCTACCATTCCTCTCCCTTCACGCAATCATCTCGCTCATCATGTCCAGGATAGACTATGCGAACAGCCTATACTTCGGCATGCCGAAATACCTACTGAAGAAACTGCGATGAATACAGAACGCAGCGGCCAGACTTCTCCTCAAACCCTCACGAAGGGACCACATCACTCCTGCTACATTGGCTGCCCGTCAGTTACATTCAAAACAAAGTGCATAACACACAGAGTAATCCACTGCCAAGGAGCAGAATTCATACAAAAGAAAATCACCATCTACCGGCCGACCAGAACACCCAGATCCAGCAACGACATCCGCCTAGAACCTAAACCATACACAAAGAAAAAAAACTCAAGTGGATCTGCATTCTCTTGCCTCGCCGCTAAACTTTGGAATTCCCTCGTGAGAGAAATACGAAACATGAAGGACCATCCGAAATTCAGAAAACTCCTAAAAACCTGGCTCTTCAACTCAGAACTGGACAAAAAACAAATAAGCAATACCCACACCCCACGAAATGAAAACACAAGTGGCAAGACGGTGGAATAGACCAGACCACGAAGAAGTGCATGGAAGTAGAGAGGCCTCCGAATAAGAGGGAGACCCAGGCCCACCCGTTCGCATAGAGGGCCCTACCAGAAACAAAGGAGAGTGATAGGGCTGACCTAAGCTGAACCACAGACAGAGGGCATGATAGTTAAGGGGGAAAGAATGTCGACTGAACAGATAAACCACGGGGCCAAGGGAAGAGGTCAACCCTTAAAGGGCACAAAGAGTCTATGGTGGCTGCATACTAGGACAAAGCAATGTGGACATCTATCAGTCCGAACACGGGTGGGGGTTCGTGGAGGAGGCATCACCACTAAAATAGCCCTGCTAACAACTTTGCACAGAAAACAGGAGTGAGACCCCCTTGCACACCACTGGCAGGGATATATGCCACAGGTGGCCAAAACTGAAAGTGTACGATAAAGCATCCCAACTAAAAAGAAAAGATTACAAAAACACCCTCTGCTTACACCTCTCAAACTCAACACAACCATTCCTCTACAGCACAACAAACTGCACGCACATCACCGAAACAACCCACACATAGCCTTTCACAATAGCACAACTGCTGACTGAACATTCACACCTACGCCCAGCGAAAGGTGTAAAGGGAACTGGAGCTGCCAACAGCACATCGCAGCTATCTTGTGCTTTTACCCCGGTCAGTCATACTAACTCACCCACCCCACCCCGTGCCCTCTTGCTTTTCAGATCCACCAAGGAACCACTCAGCGGGTGATAGTGAGCTGTATAAATATCCTTTAACATAAAGGAAGGAGGGGCGCCATTGACTGAATTTAGTTCACTAGTCAGGTTATGCCGTTCAGTATTTCACAGAGCGACAATCAATTTCAGCTTTATTTCAGCAAGAATGCCATAAAAGTTCAAAAACATGTTAGAAAAGTACCAATTCATTACATCATGGTGCGTTAAAATACAAGGAGGCAAAATATCATGACATACAGTACATACATTCAACAAGAATCAGCAAAAACAGGACATGTTAAAATGATTAGCTTGGTACTTATTTGGCAACCCTACCTCTTAAGATGTTCCCAATTTCTTACGGGGCATGGTTTATGCATAGAGTTCATAAATCCATCATGGGAAACATACATGCTCAGTCCTTACTCTTCCTATTCTCCTTTTCTCCCAGTTTTCATTTGGGGAAGCACATTCATAGATACCCAAATTGCATCCAAACTCCATCACGGCATTCACATTAGACTTCCTTCCTTTAAAAGTTTTCCCCTTAGTCTCCAAGACAGGGCCAGGTAACTTGCAACACAGTAAACCACATTCATATCTTAACTATTCCTAAATAATGGTAGCGCCAGACCTGTACTGTGGATACCATAGTTGTTACATATTGTTTTAAGGTATTTACCTCGACAAACCCTGTAACTTTGCAGAACAGGAAGTGGAGCACCGTCTCCCTGAGAAAACCACAAACTGGGCACAGCTCATTCTCACTAGGGTACCATTGTGATGTACGGTAGGCCAAATTCAGTTGTGACAATCTGAACCTTAAGTAAAGATCATGTGCCAACAGAGGGGCAACAAAATAAAGAATCTTCAAACCCAGGTGTTAGTTTAGAGTGCAAGTAGATCCCACCAGCATTCTCCTCTAGGCAATCGTTCGCCACGTTAATCTCTAGCAGCCTTTGCAGGGCAACTTTGGCCTTGCCAACGTCGCTGCGAGTTATTCTCTGCAGGGAGAGCCATAGGTAGTCATGCCCATACGGGCAAGAAGATTTTTTACATGCTTAACCCAGAGTAGGGACTTCCCACCCTACGATTCCAGAATGTTGGAGACCCTTTCCCAGAAAGTCTGCAATTCGGGAGTCGGCCACAATCTAAACCAGAAGAACAAATTATTTTTGGATTGGACTTAATCCCAGCTCACGGTAAATGGTGGCAGAGGGGCAACTTTTGGGGAGGCCTAATAGTTTCTTTAAACACGCTCTCTGGGCCAAACCAACATGATTACTTTTTTTTTTTTATTAAATGGTTTACATAAACTTTTACCAAAGTACATCATATAAAAGAAGATCATTCATTCATTCCTGCACTACTTTAACCAAAACCGCCTCTATAAATTTAACTAATGCAAATGACCACTTCGGTCTTTCTCCTGCATTAAGTGCTTCCCTCCAACCTTCAGCATAGAGACCAAACAAAGGCTTTAGAGGTTTACAAAAGTAGAAAGTCCTCAAAGGTCTCAATTTTGGACAATATAGAATTAAGTGTTTAAGAGTCTCTTTTTCCTTGTCACACAATCTGCAATTAGGATGGCTACTTAGTCCATATCTGAAGATCCATGTTGTTGTGAAGAATATTTAGCGGAAATCTCATAAGCAGTTGACGGTGATTGACACTTGAAGAAACTTAATCAAATAAGCTGGAGTTTGATTATAAGATCCCAACATGATCCTTGGTGCCATATGCATCTTCGAGAGGGATCTCCTGGTTTCCGTTTCCTCCCAGTCTTCAGTCCAAATCATCTTTTTAACAAGGCAGGGATTTGTTGAGAAGTTCTCTTTCGAGGTACCAAGATCAGCAAGAATCTGTAAGCATATTTGAGACCATATCTGTAATGTCCAATCCGTGTAGTTTCTAAAATTGGTTGACAGAATAGAAAATTGTGGCAAACTAGAGGAATAGATATTATACAATTGAAACGAGTTCCATTTAACCCTCACATACAGCGATAAAAGGCCAATCTCATGACGTATAACCGCCACGGGTACCGCATTAGGAAGTTGTAGCACAGACTGCCAACATTTTCCTTCCAATTGGTCCCATATAATGGCAGGAAGGCAGGCTTCAGCGCTGTATGTCAACGTGGGCACAACTTTCGGATTGTAGAAATGAATAACCGGCATGAGTGAAAATTTCCCATATATGTGGCCTATCAACTTTGCTTGGGCCGCTAGTTGAATTACTTTTCTATTAAGATGTTCATACCATAGGGATTTTTTAACCTTTGCGCTGATTATTATGCCCAAGTATTTTATCTATGGTACTGGTTTCAAACGATGATTATTCAAAAGCCAAGTTAGATCTTTATTTTTCCTCGTGGTTTTTCTAAAGGATCATAACTTCAGATTTTTTGGGGGTTTATATGCAGGGCATTCCGTTCTACGTATTTCTCAACAGTTAGGGCACGCAGTGTTCTGCCCAATATCATCAAGTCCTCGGCATAAAACATCCAACCAATCATTTGATGGTTTATTTTTGGTGAGCAGGAGGGTGCCGGGTCCATAATATGCCAAATATCTGAGATGAAAAAGGCAGCGAGAGGGCAACCTTGTTTCAGGCCAGATGTAGTTTGGATAGGTTTTGACAGAAGGCCTTGATGATTTACACAAATATGAATGTAGTGTCAGTATATAAGACTTTAGTGGCATTTATGAGCTGGGAAGGGCATCCAGCTATTGTCATTTTTAACCATAAGCGTTCTCGGTTTACTGTATAAAAAGCACTTTCTAAATCAATACAAGTTATGTAGATAGTAATATCTTTTCGCAAGGTTTTTAATTTCAATAGATTCAGCAAGAAAATGTCCAAATTGAAGCCCACGCCTTTAATAAAGCCGGTTTGCCTGTTATCTAAGGCTCCATTTTTATATGCCCATTAAAACAAGCATTTGAGTAATAAGAGGCAAATATTTTCCTCATTTCATCCATCAAGGCTATTGGCCTGTAATTGGTGGGTTGTGTAGATCTCCCTTTTTAAATATGGGTATAATAAAACTTTTTCCATGAGTTCGGCACGTAACCCTGTATTGCCATTTTTTTTAAAAGCTTAGAAGCAAATACAGACCATTCTTCTGGCACAGATTTTAAAATTGCATTGGTCAAGCCGTCAGGGCCTGGGCCTCTAGATTTACTTGCCCTTAGGATTATCAAGATTTCTTCTAAATCAAAGTCTAGATCAACCCCCGCTAACTGTAGGCCAATCTCCCTCCTGGATGGAGTGGGGACATTTTTTTCTAAAGCCTTGTACATTTAGAAGAGCGGGTGGACAGGAATGGTATTAACCACTTGCAGGCAGGGTTTTCCACGGGGGTTAGCACAGGGTTGAATGAGGATATATGCGTTCTTCATCGACCTCTGGATCGCGTTCGATAGCGTTTCAAGAGACTTTGTGGGTAATTCTTGTTAGGATGGGGATTCTGGAAATGTAAACATTTTTTAAAAAAAAAGTCTAGATTACATGAAGGGCTGCTGGTAAGAAGCGGTTGTGAACAGGGATTTTTCGCTGGAATATTATAGAACATGGTAAAATGTTGGGTCCATGTATGTTCAGAGATAACATTTGATAAAGGATTAGAGCCCTGTGAGTTAGCTTCATTCAAAAACTGTCAGATATTTCGAGTATTTTTTGTTTCTAATGCCAATAACATGGCTTCAGCATCATTTTGAAGCATCTCGTGTTTGTGTGCTATTACCCAATTATGATAGCCCCATACTTCTGTCCCATAAGTGGCTGCTGGTTTTGCCTGAGCTGAGAGCATCTTGCAGGAGAGAGCACCCTGGCCAAGCAAATAAATGTTTTTTTAATAATTAAAATAAACTTACGTTACCTCCTCCATATTTTCACAGGGTCAAACTAGATTTGACGAGCTGAGGTGTCCACTTGCCAGTATCATTAAGTCGAACGCCCATATAGTCGTAAGTATGTAGCTGTTTCAGTGATTTAACATTTATAGCCAGCCGTACTGGAATCAACTTTTTAAGTCTAGGTCGAAAGACCAAAGTTTTAGTGATGGCCATATTAATCTTGAGGCTCAGTTCTCTACATTTTATCACAAAAGCCTCCAGCGTGGTTTTGAGGCCCATCACGAACGTTGAGAAATACAGCATCATTCGCAAAAAGTAGGTTTGGGCAGGTCTCCCGCTCCAGCTTCAGGGATCTAGGCAGTTCAATTTTACATAGCAGAGCACCTCATCGATGTATATCAAGAAAAATATAGGGGCAAGGACACAGCCCTGCTGGACCCCTCTAGCTATTGGGATAGGGTCTGTCTGGTCCTACCAGCCCCCTAGTCCCCAACGTACTTTAGCAGAGTTCTTCGAGTAGAGCTGGATCACTATCTGGAGGCAGCCAACCGGAATCCCCATCCTAACAAGAATTACCCACAAAGTCTCTCTTGAAACGCTATCGAACGAGGTCCAGAGGTCGATCAACGGATACATCCTCATTCCTCTCAGGACCGTGTATTTCAGTGCAATCAGATAAGAGTCAAAAGATCTAATCCATTGTGCTAACCCCCATAGAGAACCCTGCCTGCAAGTGGTCAATAGTACCTTTCCCGTCCACCCACTCTTGTAAATGTACTATGCTTTAGAAAGAAATGTCCCCACTCCATCCAGGAGGGAGATTGGCCTACAGTTAGCAGAGGTCATCGAGCCCTCCCTTCTTGTAAATTGGTACGATGGTTGCTTTGTGCCCAAAGGCAGGCAGGCATTAAAGAGGAGGCCCAAGATTGTGGCCCAAACCCTAACCTCGTCTCTGAGCAAATCAGCAAGCAACAGATCAGGGCCATTAGGGCCTGTGGCCTTCCCCTCCCTTGTGTGAGAGTATGCCATACAAACCTCCCCCAATTCCAATTGTATTGGTTCATACCCATTCACACTCTCGTGGTGGTCATACGAGACATTCAGGTCCCGTATTATTGGGCCCAAGCTATAAAGTTAGTGGAAATTATGTATCCAGGCATTGGCAGGTATCTCTATTACCAATTCCCTCGCTTGGCCATTAGTATTCCCACTCAGTAACCTCCAGAATGTGCGGGAATCACCGGAGGCAGAGGCCACAAGCATTTTATCCCATTTGGCCCGAACATAGGCCTCCTTTTTTGGCTTAATCAGGGACCTGTAAGCTAGCCTCCGGGATCTCAGCAGTGGCATATCCACACTTTACCTTTTTCAAATACGTCAGTATACTACTCTTTACCCGTCTACATTCCTTATTGTACCACACGTTTGTTTTTAATGGCACTTTTTTAATACTTTTGCTAGCTTTTGTTGGGTGAGCTGCACAAGATCATCATACACTGTAAGGATCCCGGGGTCCTCCAGTACCATACCCACAAGATCCTCCAAGGCTGGCAAGATAGCCTCATAAATGAGTGGCTTTACTTTCCCCTGGTCGAGATTGATCCATTTAATCTGTTGCCTGGAGAGAGACCCTGTGCAAAGATCTCCGGGCACAGCCTAGGGGTCCCTTCTCTATCTGGCCGGCCCTTCATCTCGGCTAATTTCAGCACCAAAAGCAGGTGGTCACTCCCATGCATACTCAACCTCAAACCCAAGTACATTACTCCTTAAGTTCAATGAGAGAAAAATGTAATCAATAAACGAGGAGCAATGTTGCCCTTTGATCATCAGTCTGGCAGTTGGTCTTCCTTAAAGCGCCCATTACACGCCCCAAGTCCCAGTAATGAAGTAGCATGGCTAAGGGCCATCTGGTATGCCCTAGACTTTATGGGCGGTACTCAGGCCTCGTCTATATCATCCCACACACCCTCAAAATCCACTAATGGTTCAACCTGAAAGTTTAAATCACCCACCAACAGGATTTGGGGATCCATATTGTCACATTTTATTCTTACCTCCAACAATTGCCCAGCCGCATCAATAATATTCATTGGGGGTTCCCCCCCTCCCCCCCCCCCCCACCCCCCACCCCAACTACTTTATTATACACATTAAAGAGAGACAGGCTTAGCACCTCCAGTCATTAAAGTTATATATTGGAGATTAGGGGAGTCAGATTCTATATTCACAGCCTTGTAATCAAGAGTAGTATTGATACAAGTGGCTAGTCCTCCAAAAGGCCTGCCCTTTGGGCCCTTCCCAGCTTGTACACAAAAAAAACTCATTGCCCTGAAAAGTAGTTGGCTGTGTATCCCAGGTTTCCTGGAAGCAGATGATGTGACCCCAGATAAAGTCTCACCAGATTTTCCTAACGCCCGCTATATTCCACAAGATAATACGGAACTTCTTTCAGGCGGGCGTGTTTGGGCTGAACCGACATCATGTCAATCTATTGCCTCGAGATCCCTGATGACTGAAAGCCAAGGCACATGTATCAGGTGGAAACATTAACAGATAGCCTGAAAGATACAGACTGTAAATTAGAAATGCAATGGTTCCTTTTTTGGTCTAAATATGGTTAATAGAGGGACACTGCATGATCTGGGGGGCGGGGAGGACAATACCCATATTTGGATAATGTTCGAGCTGCTTAGCCAAGGAAATGTTCAATGTACAATTAGCGATAAGATGTGTAAGAGGAAGAGCTCTGCTACTTGGGAAATGGGTGAGGGGTGCAAGAGGAAGATTGGGTTTACTACCAATTGAGGTGAGGAGCATGGATACAAGGGTATGCAGGCTTTTCATGCTAAACCTTTTTCTTCCTCTTTAAGAATAATTTTCTTGAAAAAATAAAAAGTTTGACTGAAAAAGGAAACCTATTGCCAAAATGCTAAAGCGGGCTCCAAAAAACAAATGCAAACAATGCAGGCAATGTTACATAGAGCTTTTAACTAAATGGCACACACCACATTGCATTTACCTGTTAAAGAGATGATTAACAACTTTGATTTTCGAATTAGCCCTAAAGTCATCTGGTAAGAGCATCACTGGGACAGGAACTTGATTAAGTTCATTAATCTGAAAAATGTTTACAAAAAAAAAAATTACTTACAATATATTTATGGGTCGGTACAGAAACATATGCTTATTTTACTACATATCTGCAGGGACGCCTCTCCCTTTGCTGGTATAGACAATAGAAACTGAGTAGGTTCATCGAGTTAAGTGGTTTATCCCTTCCCATGTGGTCTAACATTTCCCCCAACCCTCCTCATGTAATTGTGCCCATCTCTTCTAACCAAACGCGCTAAGAGAGCTATGTCAATTAACATCCCTTAGGCCTTTCATCTAACAAAATAATGCATTCCGAAACTAGAGTTCGGTAACTTCAGTTGAACCGATGGGATTGAATCAGCCCCATCCTTGAGATTGAAAAGAATGCACAAGGATGGCAAAAGTGGCGGCCGATGACATAGGAAGGAAGGTCTTCCTTCCTCTTTGTCAAGCTGCAACTTATTTTTTTCAAGGAGGGGGTTCCATTTCTAAAATGGTCGTGTCATTCATTATTCGGTGATCTGTCCACCTACACCTTTCTGGAAGGTAGATTCCCTAATTCGTCCGTTTCCCTTCCCTTCTTCGGATGTTCGTTCCACTCCCACATTATTCTGCTTGCCCTTTCTCTCAATCAACAAGCATGATCGCCCCTCCAACAACCAAACACAAGATCTCTCCCAAAAGATGATCCCCGTGCTTGAAATGCCCACTCTATTCACGAGTCCATCATATAGCGTACTCTCATTTGGCGAGTGTCACACTCCTTGAAAGCATCTTCACTCTCCAACAATATATCCCGCAACCCGTAAAAATGTATTCACATTCAATGAACCAAGTGGCACTTTCCCACTAACTCTCAGAACCATTCCCTCCCTCACAGGTGCTCTTCCGATCCAACTCAGGTGATCAGCATCCCCCGCCCCCTTTCCAGACAAGATCTGTCACCCACCTCGGGCAACCCCTCGCAAAAGGTTCATGCACATGCACCCAAGTTGTCTCTACTTTCCTCCGAAAGGGGTAACTCCCTTTCAGACGATTGACATCCGAATCCTTCAGGTGGGTTCCCGTGAACTGACACTTAATAGATGGTCCCTTATATGAGTGCCCCTTTACTCTGTTCTACTTAGTCGCACGGAAACTTACCGAGTGGTTCATCCCCCACATTAGTACGCTGAGACGGGGCTGGCAATTGGGGGCACGAAACACCTTCACCTTCGGCTGCACGAAGTGCTTCTTCTTACTTTTCGTTTTGGCAGTGACGGCGCTTAGAATGCCAACGGGTGCCGTGGAGGACGCCATGTTGCCAGCACCCGGCCCGTTTCCCTGGCTGCTTCTACCCCCTCCCGAAAGCCAAGCCCGAGCACCACGGACTCCCTCACCTTCCTCTCTCCGCCCCGGCCACATCCCTCCCTATTCCCTAGTCCACCTTGTCCACTCTCTATGTCGCTACTAGTTCACGTGTCCCTTTTCCCTTTCGGCGTCTCTCTCCAACAACTACCTAAGCGCGAGCTGTGTACAGGTGAATCACTAGCACGCTCAAAAACGTTTGACAGCAAGCGATAGCCAGGTTCTTTGACGGGGGTTCAGGGGGGGGGAGGCTGGGGCTGCAGCGGCCATGTTTGATTGGTAAAGGAATAAACAGTGTCTTTGCATAAAATGTGGACACCACCGTTTCAAGATGGCCGTCCACTTTACTAACATGCAGTTGCATTCTACGTCAAGACCAGGAGGAAAGGATTATGCTCATGCTACACTTTTCTTCTCCAGCAGCCATATAAAACATCATAACATACAAGTGGGACTCACTTCGTTTGAGTCTTTGGCTCCAGGTATTATTGGTTCCTGAGAAAACATGTGTCAAAAAATGTCCAATCAACTGTCATCATACTTGCCAACATTCTGTGATCAAAAAGAGGTAGGATTTTTTTCAAGTTTCAAAAATAGTCATTAGCAAAATGGTATCATGGTAGGACATGACATCACAGAAAATGTGCCCCTGATCAGATTACAAGAAATGTCTTAACTCGGATCGTTGGATTTCTTGAGAAATCACATAACGAAGGAGTGACTGAGCAGGTGAGTGCTGCAAAGATCGAGTCCTTCCTGGGCCTCTTTGCTGGAAACCCATTTTTTAATGAAATTTTGCGCTCCCAGCGCTGTTGTTGCTCCCCCTCCACCCACCCTCCCCTGCATCCATTCCCCCGTTGCCTTCTTTCCCTCCTGCCTCCCTCCTCCCCTGATTGGTGGCTTGCAGTTGATCTCGGACCTTCCCAGGGCAGCCCCCTGCCCGGCAGCCCCAAGGCAAAGGGCGGCTCCAAGATGTGTTTGCAGGTGTCAGCAGGGGAAGACAGTGAAGCCGGCCGTCAACCGACAGCAACAAAAAGTGATTGTGGCAAAGGTGGGGATTAGAGCAATCACTCTATTCCAGAAAGCCCTGCCACTCTACATTACCTACCAAAACATAGACTGCCAGACCAACATAACTTACAACTTGCAATTAGAGGAAATCGTGAACATTAGCCTGTGTCGCATCCACATAGGATTATGAATGTAAACAATGCCACACTTAATGGAATAGCGAATGTTAGCAAGCGCTGCACTCAGTTAGAATTAGGAAGGCTAGCAAGTACCAAATTTAGATACAATTGTGAACATTAGCCTCTGCCGGACGCAGACAGAATTGTGAATGATAGCAAGTACCGCACTTAGACAGAATTACGAATGATAGCATGTGCATCACTTAGATTAGTTGTGAACAATAGCCAGCTTCACAACTAGATGGGTTTGTGAGTTTCGGCCAGTGCGACATCTAGCTAAAATAGAGATTGTTAGCCAGTGCCACGTCTAGACTGCATCGGAAATATTATCATGGACAGATTTAGATAGAACTGTAAATACTAGCCTGTTACATATACAGACAGATTTTTCGAAGGTGGGCTAGTGGCACATTTGGATACAGTTGTTGAGTATTGGTGGACATCGCATAGAAAGGATTACAAATATTAGCCACTACTAGATCTAGATAGAAATGCAAAAATATCCACGCGCCACATCTAGAAAGAACATGGAATTTATTTAGCACATCACCTCTAGACAGTGATGGCAATAACGAACCAACTAACAATTTCACCCCTCTGCATACACCTCTCAAATTCTAACCAAACACTACCACAACCCTATAGCACAACAAACCGCACCAACTTTACTACACTGCAACAACAAACAAACCACACATAGACTCGCACAACAGGAGGGAATTAGCACATTTCTGAGAATTCTCCCTAACACTCGTCGCCCCCAGACTAAGGGACAGGAGGATTTAATCCACCCCTGGATGAATCTCCTTACTCCAGTTGGTCATACTTTATGGTGAGACCATCAGCATTTTGGTGATTACACCCTGACCTGTGTTCAGTGGTAAAATCAAACTCCTGTAGGCTGATTGACCATTTTAACAATTTAGGATTCTCCCCCTTCATCTGTATTAACCATCTCAAGGATTGGTGGTTGTTAGGCAGAATCCTGTGCAGTGCCCTTAGGGACCACTACACACAATTAAGACTACATGTGACAATACAAGTTTTATCTTTGGTACAAGCCTGTACTACTATGTCAGAGTGGTAGCATTGGCGGAGCAGCCAGGCTTATCTCAAGAGTATATGAGCAGTAGCAGAGATTACACAAATAGACCACAATTACTGTGACTCAAGCAAACACTGACTCAAGGTTTCAGGTAGAAAATATAAGTACATTTATTTTTAAACCATTTGTTATAAACACACATTTCTATTAAATTTAAAACCACACGAAAAATATACTACAACTAACCAATTCACTTTGTACAGTATGTCTCAAGGTAAGTACCCTGTGTTTGAATGGACCGGTGTTATCAACAAAACGTGTTACCGTGAATACAATTGCGATCACTTTTTGACAGTTCGGTCTACTGAATAAACGCGTATCCGTAACATGAAATGCTACCGGGGCAAAAACGCATTTTGCACCTGAGATACCCAGAGGGAGTTGGAGGCAAAAATCACAGGCAATATTATACTTAGGGAGACATAATCGAGAATCACTCGTTTACAGGAGTTCAAGAGTCAAAGGGCCGGAGCCAGGGTCAAGTGACACCGGGGGCCTGTTGTCGAGGATCACACAGTCAGAAAGTTCACGATTCAACGTAGCCAAGAGTACTTTGATATTGTCAATGTTCTGAAGCAAAAGTTATAAGAAGGAGGGAAGACAAGGGCAAGCCTTGGAGATGAAGAAAAGGGGTTCACCCTGTTTCCTCTAGCAGAACACATTACCTTATTCCAATGGTGCAGCTGGTGCTCTGGCAGTTGTTCCTGATGGTTTCCCGCAGACCCACGGTTCCTGGAGCTTCGAGGTGAAGGAGGACGTCTGAAAGGGGTTTGCACCACAAAGGGATGAGGCCGGCAGCAGCGACGGTGAATAAAAGGTACGCTCCTTAAAAACAGGAGAGGCTCTTCAGATGGCTATCCGGACCACTACAGCAGTGTGCAGCGATTCTGACCAAGGAAGAGGATCCTCTGGCTGTGGAAGACGAGCTGGTTATCCCCACCAAGCTCAAGGGAAGAAGACTCCGGGCTGGATCTTCTCTGGTCGACGAAGGGTAGATAGCTCAGGACTGCAGCAGGGCTTCACCGGGACGGGATAGTTGCAGCAGTCGTCGTTCTCTCTGCTTCTCTTCGGTTCCTTGTAGTTCCAGTGGCGACTCTCTGACTTCTAGCCCAAGAGAACTGCCTTTTATGCGCAAAACCCCCATTCACACAACCTGGCTGTCAATCACCCAGTCATGGCAAAGTGCGACTTGGGTTTCGTAGGATACCCTGTGCAGGGGGTGACTATACCCCTCCCTCACATTCAGCCCACCTAGACACCCAGGCGCCAAGAGGAGGGCTTCTCTGCAGAAGCCTGCCAAAAGACGGTGAACAAAGAAGGCGAACCTGGTTTGCCACGCAAAGTAAAACCCAAGAAGGACTTTAACAAAAAGAAATGGCAAATAAACTCGACCAGAGCCAAGAGAAAGACAATTTGGTCAAGCGGGTTTATGTTCGAGGCTAATATAATAGCCTAAAACAATACCATGTTTATCTGATATAATCGCGGTAGAAAAGTTAGGGTAGATACCACTGCCACCAGCTAAGTCTAAATGTTAAAAGAGCAAAACAATGCTATAGGAGGTACAGATAACAAGGGATACAAAGTAACCCTTTCCGGTACTCCATGGAAGATGGGGTGTACTGGATCTGTGGTAGATTGACTAAGTAAAGTTAATGGCAACTTTACCCTTTTCTGGGGGACGGTAGTCAGCCTCTGAAATGGAGTCGGTGGGAAGTCTCAAAGACAACCCTGTGCCACTGCACTGAAGGTGCTGTGTGACACCCAAAAGAAGGGGGCTACTGAAGTGGTGTACTCCAGAGTCCACAATCACAAAAACAGAGGAAATGCACATGGCAAAACACAGGTAAGAGTGGGGGAAAAGCTCACACTCTTACCAAGTGGAAACAAATAAACTCCAGAAGTCCAGCAAAGCTGCTGGGGGACTCACTAGGTGAGGGAAATTAGCCATCAATGAGAATTCTCCCTAACACTGGTCTGTTTGAATCACAAAAGTAGATCCATACAAGTATGGTCTAAACTTCTTCAAAGACCACACAATGGCAAAACATTCTCTTTCTATGGTTGTCCACCTTGTTTCAGGCTCCTTCAGCTTCCTACTGATGAAGCAGATGGAGTGTTCCCTGCCTTTCTCATCCAGCGGACTCAGAAATGCACCCATACCTGTATTGGAAGCATCTGTCTGTACAACAAAGGATTGACTGTAGTCAGGAGCTCTGAAGACTGGAGCTTGACAAAGGGCTTGCTTAAGTCCTTCAAAAGCCTTAGTGCACTCCTCATCCCACCTGAACTTCTTGGGGAATTTGAGTGAGGAGATCACATTTAAGGGAGAAGCTATTGCCTTTATGGTCAGATTGTCCTGCTCAAGAGCCTGCAATACATATCCTAGGTGGTCAACATGCTCTTTACAAGTAGGGCTGAACACTGCAATGTCATCCAAGTATGCCATGCAGTAGTCCTCCATCCCATTCAAAACATGATTTACCATCCTTTGGAATGTAACAGGTGCATTCTTTAATCCAAAAGACATAACCTTAAACTGGTAGAGGCCTCCAGGGGTTGAAAATGCAGTTTTCTCCTTGGCATGGTCTGTCAGAGCTATTTGTCAATAGCCTGAGGTTAGGTCAAATGTACTGAGGTACTGTCATGATGCCTACCCCCGGGGACCCAGACCAAGTCCAGTAACCCCGGAAGCAGGCATCAAGTTATCCCAAGCAAGCCCAACAACCCCTGCTAGGGGCTATTTGGGTGCAGTCCTGACGTCTATGGCGCCAGGCTCATATGGAGAGTCAGTCCTGGTGCCAAAGATGCCAGGCTCATAGATTCAAACTTACCTGATGCAGACCATGCTGCAAGAGCTCCAAGCCAAAAAAGGCTTGGAAGGGACTACTTTACCTAGGGACAATTTTTTTACTCGGGTGGGGCTGGAGAGGAATACTTACCTTGGACTACTTTGGAGGCTATTTAAACCACACCCGAAGAGCAGCACATGCTTCGCGTTATTCTGTATCCAGCAGCATAACGCTCACTGTGCCTGCAAGTCTGCATCCAGTCTTCTGCCACGCCCGCCTCGAGTTTGGAGCTCCTAGAAAAAGGGAGAAAGAAGGAGAAAAGGTTAGAACAAGAGCAATACCTTTGATCCTTACCTGAATTCCCGATCCATAGCGCCTTCCAGCTGGAAGAAAGAAGTTATTTTATGCGCGTCGCCTCGCCTGCTGCAGTGCCGAGCTGAACTCGCCGGCCTTCGCACCATCTTCACATTCCACTGCATCCTCCTGCATGTTCCCGCCGCACTCCGGCACCTAAGGAGAAGACAAGAACAGCAAGGTGAGCCACGGGAATACACAGAGGAATATTAGTTACCCCCCCATAGACTTACCTGATTTTACCACCGGGGGTACTATTCCTCTTCTAAGGGGAAACAAAAGGACAGCAAGGTGAAACAAAGGGACTAACAAGGGGAACCCTCCTCACCACAATAGACTTACCTGATTTTACCACCGGAGGTATTATTCCCCGAGACTTCATACTTTCTCTCAGTGCCTGAATAAGGGAAAAAGCAACAGGTTACATATTGACATTATTTTATCGAACTGTGTTGGAAAATACAAATCCTTACCAGAATATTACTGGTTGCCACGAGGAACTCTTCACTAGGGTCAAGCTGCAACCTGCAAGGAATCAGACAAGAGTAAAAGTCAGGCATTTGAACTCTTACGAACTACATACTTACGGCGTCTTGCCAGAGATCTCGGAGTCAATATTGTTCTGGAACTCAGCAATTCCTTCGAGCCAGTGAAGCAACTGGTTATCAACGCGCCCCTGCGCTCAATGCAGGATGGAGAGCTCATCTTTTCAAACCATCAGGTGAGACTATAAGAGGGGACATCAAAGGTGATCTCTGGGGAGAACAGCGGGGGTGGGGGGATTTACGCTCAACTCCACGGGTGGTTAATTCCCTTTCTCCATTTGCAGAAGAATATTCCTATGGGCCAAGCAAACAAAGCTAGGTGGTGTTAAACGAGTCTTCACGAGATCGCTGGTTACCTTTTCTTCCTGTAGACCGTGGAGTTGAGGTTGCCAGTATGTCGGTGTATCTATTGCCGATGAATGGGTAGCGCGAAAAATTAGCCCAAACCCCTCCTGACGATATATGACAGGATGGCACTGGACCAACTCCCAACGCCACGGGTGGCACTTCTCAGTATTTGCGTGACGTCGGGACAGTGTTTCCACTGGCTGAGAAGGCTTGATGAAGACACCGATGATAGCGGAAGCTGAACTCTGGAACATCCAAGAAGGCAGCAAGGCACAGGTACCGGCAGGGCACAAGACAGGCAAAGGAGAAAGGACTGCAAGGACAAGCAGGGCAGACAGGGAAATCCCACTTTCCTAGTAGAAGAGTGTTAATCTAGGAACCCAGACAGGAACTCCCCTACCCTAAACCAGGAGGCAGGCAAGGACCCAGCAGAACAGGGAAGCAAGGGTTAGGAGGACCAAGGAGCAAGAAGAGGACAGGGAGAAGAGGCAAGGCTAGGCAGGATAAGGCAGAGCAGGGAACTGGAGGGCTGAGGCACGAGCGCCAGGACTCCAGCAGCGCATACACAGTAACAACCTCGTTGAGACGCGTTGTCCCTGTGTATGCGGTGCTCTTTTAAGGCCCGGCATCAAAGCGAGGCTCGGAACGCATGTTCCGACACTGCGCATGCGCGGGACGTCGAATACTGACGATCCGCGCATGCGCAAATCCTCGCAAGATGGCGGCGTCCACGGAGCCTATCCGGACCGCGGGTCGGCGTGAGGAAAGACGCCACCGCGGGTACAGCCTCCATGAAGGAGGAGACCGCTGCGGCCGTGGACCCGGGACCCCAGGACAGGTAAGTGGCGCCCGCGAGCGCGCGGCGTGACACCATACCCCCTCCCGGACAACCCCGGAGCACCGGGTTTCCAAGGATAGCGGAGATAGAAGTCCCGAACCAGGCATGGTGCATGCACGAAGGAGCGCGGTTCCCAAGTGCGGTACAAGCAGGATAACCCTTCCAGCTAACCAGGAGCTGCAGAGCACCCTGCCAAATCCGTGAATCACAAATCTCCTGCACCTCAAATTCAGGGACCCCCCGAACCAAAACCGGGGCAGGACGGGAACAGGTACGACCCATAACATCGGGCACATAGGGCTTCAAAAGGGAGACGTGAAAGACAGGATGGACCCTCCAAGAACGAGGCAGAGACAAACGAAAGGCAACAGAAGAAATACGCCCAATGATGCGAAAGGGACCAAAAAAGCGGGGAGCTAGTTTCACAGGTAAATTGCGTACCGGTAGATTCTTGGAGGACAGCCATACCCTGTCCCCAACATGAAGGACAGGCTCAGGGCTCCGTCTCTTGTCAGCCTGTTCCTTCATATGTGCCTGTGCCACTGCCAAGGTACCGGCCGCCAGACGATGTTGATCGCGGATCAGGGACACCAGGGCATCAGCAGATGGTACGGCACTGGAAGATGCAGGACGAACTGGCAGCAGTCTGGGATGAAGACCGGTAGAGCAGAAAAAGGGGCTGAGTCCGGTAGCAGAATGAACAGCATTGTTGTAAGCCGCTTCCGCGGTGTCCAACCATTCCGACCAGTTGTCTTGGGTGGCATTGGCATAACAACGTAGGTATTGCTCAAGGGTCTGATTGGTCTGTGGATGATAGCCGGAACTCAGGGCCCGCTGAATGTCCAAATGCCGACACAGTTGGTCCCAAAAAGATGAGATGTATTGAGACCCCCGATCTGATAGGATCTTCTCCGGAAGACCATGAAGACGATACACCTCGTGTAGAAAACGTTGTGCCATCTGGGAGGCAGTGGGCAGTTTAGGAAAGGGCAAGAAATGAGCAGTCTTGGTGAAACAGTCCACCACCACCATTATACACGTGAAACCACCAGATAGGGGCAGGTCAACGATGAAATCCGTGGCGATGGTATGCCAAGGGTACGGAGGCGTGGGTTTCAGGAGACCAATGGGCCTTTTGCGAGGAATCTTGGTCTGGGCACATAAAGGGCAGGAATCCACGTAGTGCTTTACCAGTGTGGCCCATCCAGGCCACCACTACTGCCGTGCAACCAGTTCTTGTGTTGTGCGGACTCCACGGTGACCACAAACAACGGAATCATGGCAATTTTGTAGAACGATCTTCTGGAGCTCCAAGGTGGGAACGTACAGACGATCCTTGAAGAACAACAAGCCGTCACGTTCTCTGATGTCAGCGCGTTTTAGTATCTGTGATTTTGAGGGATCCGTTCGTGTGGCTTCTCTCAACTGTTGGAGCTGGGGAGTCACCATTGATAGAAAATGTTTTGACGCTATCAGAGGCTCCAGTTCCTTGGCACCTTCAACGTTGTTTTCCAGAGACCGAGACAGGGCATCAGCCTTAGTATTCTGGGAACAAGGAATGTATGTGACGGTGAAATCAAACTGCGAAAAGAAAAAGGCCCAACGAGCATGACGGGAGGCTCTGCATTGCAAAGAGCGCAGGTACTGTAGATTACGGTGATCTGTGCGAACCACCACCGGGTACCTCCCACCCAGCAAGTGATGTCGCCACTCCTCGAGAGCTGCTTTTATCGCCAGTAATTCCTTTTCTATCACTGCATAGTTTCTCTCGCTCACTGACAATTTCCTTGAGTAGTAAGCCACCGGGTGCTCTGTTCCCGTGATTGCATCTTGCTGTAGTAAGACCGCACCAATTGCGTAGTCCGAAGCGTCTGTTTCAACCACAAACGGCTTTTCATCATCTGGATGTCTAAGAACAGGAGCCGACATGAAGGATCTTTTCAATTCCAGAAATGCCTCCTCGGCCTGCGTGTCCCAGAGAAACGGCACCTTGGTACTGGTCAGGCGGGTAAGACTGTTGGCAAGTTGAGAAAAGCGTGGAATGAAGCGTCGATAAAAGTTGGCGAAGCCCAAGAACCTTTGAAGTGACTTCACGCCATGTGGCGGTTTCCATTCTCGTATAGCTTGCAGTTTTGTGGGATCCATCTGCACTCCTGTGCTGCTGATCACATAGCCCAGAAATTCCATGCTTTCCCTATTAAATTGGCATTTTTCTACTTTGGCATACAGGCCGTTATCTGTTAGTCTACGGAGAACTTCCTGAACATGCGCAACGTGTGCAGTACGAGTGTCAGAAAAAAACAGAATGTCATCAAGGTATACCCATACAGATATTCCAATAAGGTCCGAAAAGACATCGTCCATGAACCGCTGGAAGACGGCCGGGGCGTTGCAGAGTCCAAACGGCATCACCCTGAACTAGTAGTGACCAATAGGTGTTTTAAAGGCCGTCTTCCACTCATCTCCCTTCTTAATCCGCACCAGATGATAGGCCCCTCTTAGATCCAGCTTGGTGAAGATTTGTGCGGATTTCAGGGATTCGATGATGTCCCGGATGAGTGGTAATGGGTACCTGTCTTTCCTCGTGATCTCATTTAGTTGACGATAGTCGATACAAGGGCGCAAAGTGCCCTCTTTCTTCTTGACGAAGAATAACGGGAATCCTGCGGGGGACTTGGACGGCACTATGTAGCCCTTGTTGAGGCAATCCGTAATGTACTCCTGTAGGACGCCTTTCTCGAGTTGAGTCAACTAATAGATCTTGCCGTGGGGAATGACCGCATCAGGCAGGACGTCAATGGAACAATCAAAGTGCCGGTTGGGCGGTAATGGTATGTCCTCAGGCTTGGAGAACGCCTTGTGGTATCCAGCATATTCTTGAGGTACCAACTGAGTGGCACATAAACGGGCAGATACGTCATCAGGATTGAGGGACTCCAAAATTGCAGGAAAGGTTTCGTGAAGTCCACAGTCCCGAGGACAACGTGTCGAAAAGAACACCAGGGAACGAGCGGTCCAGTCGACCTGAGGATTGTGATATAACAGCCAAGGTAAGCCCAGCACCACCGGAAAAGAGGGAGACTTGATGACATCCAATGAAATCCGTTCGAGATGCCCTTCCACAGAGAGCCACAAGGGATCGGACTGTTGGCAGACTGGACCAGAAGACAAAGCAGAACCATCGATCACCTCGACCACTGTTGGTCGTTTCTTGTAATGTAAACGGATCCCATTGGCAATCGCGAACGAGGCATCGATGTAGTTGTCGGATGCTCCACAATCCAGAAGGGCCCAGGTTTTCATACACTTCCCTAGCCAGGCAACACCGACTTTCAGGATCAACAAGGGTACCGGGTTTATAGGAGGAAGGTCAGATTCAGAAAGGCGGCCCGCTGCTGCCTTCGCCTCAAACAACGGGCCTGTTAGTTTTCCTGTTTCTTCAGAGGGCGTAACGGACAGGTGCCTAGAAAATGGCCAGAACCACCGCAATACAAGCACAGGCTTTGCTGTCGTCTTCTTTTCTTTTCGGTCTCGGACAACGGGCCTCGGATGGCACCCAACTGCATGGGTTCTGGACCCATATCGGTAGGGACAGCTGGTCCGGGGTTCTGTACCGGAAGGACCGGTTGATACCTGTCAAATCTGCGACGTTCACTCCGTCGTTCAGCTGGTCAATGCGTAAGACTTGTTCCACCAATGCAGGCAACGTTTCTGGCTCCGGGATGTGCAGCAATTCGTCTTTGTACTCTTCTCGAAGTCCCCGACGAAACAGGGTTTTTTGAGTGATTTCGGGCCATTGTGAATCGGTTGCTAATTGTCGAAACCGACTGATGTAGTGGATTATGTCACCTGACCCCTGTTTGATCTCCATTAATTGATTCTGGGCCATGGCTGCCAAATTGGGCGGTTTAAAGACGTCCAAAAAGGCTTTCTCGAAGGCAGCGAAATCACCCAACAGAGGACTGTTGGTAGAGACCAAAGGTGCGGCCCAAGCAAGTGCATTGCCGGTTAGGTTTCCAAGGATATACCCGATCTTGGCCTTGTCTTGACCAAAATGACTTGACCTGAACTGGAAATGGATCCGACAGTGTGTACAGAACTCTGCCACTCGACGCGGGTCACCATCATACTTCATCGGAGTAGTGTAAGCCATGGAGTTCTCAGGTGGTGTAGCTGGTTGTGTGGGATTAGCCAAACTCCGGTCCAATGCTTGTCTAAGGGTGTTGTTCTCCTGGCGGAGGGTGGTCATTTCAAGACGCATGGCACGCATTTCTTCGCGAAGTTCCTGCATGTCGTCCATGTCGAGACTGGAGGAAAGGCGTCTCAATCTGTTAAACGAGTCTTCACGAGATCGCTGGTTACCTTTTCTTCCTGTAGACCGTGGAGTTGAGGTTGCCAGTATGTCGGTGTATCTATTGCCGATGAATGGGTAGCGCGAGAAATTAGCTCAATCCCCTCCTGACGATATATGACAGGATGGCACTGGACCAACTCCCAACGCCACGGGTGGCACTTCTCAGTATTTGCGTGACGTCGGGACAGTGTTTCCACTGGCTGAGAAAGCTTGATGAAGACACCGATGATAGCGGAAGCTGAACTCAGGAACATCCAAGAAGGCAGCAAGGCACAGGTACCGGCAGGGCACAAGACAGGCAAAGGAGAAAGGACTGCAAGGACAAGCAGGGCAGACAGGGAAATCCCACTTTCCTAGTAGAAGAGTGTTAATCTAGGAACCCAGACAGGACCTCCCCTACCCTAAACCAGGAGGCAGGCAAGGACCCAGCAGAACAGGGAAGCAAGGGTTAGGAGGACCAAGGAGCAAGAAGAGGACATGGAGAAGAGGCAGGGCTAGGCAGGATAAGGCAGAGCAGGGAACCGGAGGGCTGAGGCACGAGCGCCAGGACTCCAGCAGCGCATACACAGTAACAACCGCGTTGAGACGCGTTGTCCCTGTGTATGCGGTGCTCTTTTAAGGCCCGGGATCAAAGCGAGGCTCGGAACGCATGTTCCGACACTGCGCATGCGCGGGACGTCGAATACTGACGATCCGCGCATGCGCAAATCCTCGCAAGATGGCGGCGTCCACGGAGTCTATCCGGACCGCGGGTCGGCGTGAGGAAAGACGCCACCGCGGGTACAGCCTCCATGAAGGAGGAGACCGCTGCGGCCGTGGACCCGGGACCCCAGGACAGGTAAGTGGCGCCCGCGAGCGAGCGCGCGGCGTGACAGGTGGGCCAGTCCAGTCCGTCATCTCGGCCCTACGCGTCACGTTGGTGGAGACCACAGCTGTCCAGTTCAGATCAACGCCTCTGTGGGAGCCAGGTGAGCGTAACAGGTACTTGGCTGAACCAGGTTTGTCCACCAGCTCATCTGTCCTAGGTAAAGGATGGGTATCAGTCGTGGTGACTGCATTAAGGGCTCTATAGTCCACACAGAATCTCAACTCTTAGGATCCCGCCTTTAGTACTAGCACAACTGGACTAGACCAAGGACTTGTTGAGGGCTCTATTAGCCTGAGATCAAGCATCTTGTTGACCTCTTCCTTTATGTGGGTTCTTACATGGTCTGACATTCTGTAACCTCTGCTTTTAGGAGGTAAACAGTCACCAGTGAGAATCTCATGCTGGCCCGAAGGGGTCAAGCCTGGTGAGAGTGAAAACAGAGGGGCATACTGATTTAACAGAGCTTTGCACTCCTCCTGTTGTTCCAGTGTCAGATCAGAAGAGAGATTTACTCATTCTATCTTTCCATCTAAAGGTTGTCCCCTGAGGAGGTCAGGTAGAGGCTCACTCTACTCCTCCTCCTGATCAGAGGCTAGAAGCAAAGCTCCCAGGTCTGGTCTAGAGACATAGGCCTTTAGTCGGTTGGTGTGAAAGACCCTGGGGGCCTCCTTAGGATTGCCTAAGTCCACCAAATAATTGACCTCTCCAAGTTTTCCCACAACCTTGAAGGGTCCAATCCATTTATCCTGTAAGGCCCTCTGCCTTGTAGGTACCATAACTAGAACTAGCTGGTCTTGAGTAAACTCAACCATGTTGACCTTCTGGTCATGCCAATGCTTCAGCGGAGCCTGACCTGCTTTCAAGTTTTCTGAAGCTTCTGTCATCATGTATGTCATTCTCCTTCGGAGACCTAACACATAGTGACTTTCACTGGCTTGTGGGAAGGAGCACTCTCCAACCCCTCCTTCATTAGGGCCAATGGACCTCTAACCGGATGACCATAGAGAAGCTCAAAGGGACTGAATCCAACCCCTTCCCGGGAGACATCTCTATAAGCAAAGAGAAGGCATGGCAGTAGAAGCTCCCACTTTCTTCTAAGGGGTTCTTCTAAAGCACCTATCATGCTCTCCATAGTTCTATTAAACCTCTCTACCAACACATTAGTCTGAGGATGGTAGGCTGATGAGAACTTGTAGGTCACTCCACTGTTTTTCCACATGGCCTACATGTAGTGGGACATAAAATGTGATCCCCTGTTGGAGATAACCTCCTTAGGAAAACGTACTCTGGTAAAAATACCAAGTAGGACCTTAGCCACGGCTTGAGCTGTGACAGTCCTCATAGGTATAGCTTCAGGATACATGGTAGCATGGTCTACCACAACCAATATAAATCAATTGCCTGAAGATGTTGGAGGGTCTAAGGGACCAACAATGTCGATTTCTACCCTCTCAAAAGGGGCTCCTACCACTGGGAGGGCCACCAAAGGTGCCAAATTCTTGGCTCCACTCTTGCCAAATGTCTGACAAGTGTGACAGCTTCTACAGAATGTATCTACATCAGACCCCAACTTAGGCAAGAAGAAGTAGAGAGAAATCCTTTCTTTGGTCTTCTTATAACTTAAGTGACCAGCTAAAGGAATCTCATGGGCTAACTGTAGAGACTGATGTCTCACCTCCTGGGGCACTAAAAGTCTTCTGTAGTCTCCTGGGGTAGACTCAGTAAATTCACTCTAGAGGAGGCCATCCTCCCAGTATAACTTGTGCTTCCCTGGCTCTTGCCCTTCCAGCTGGGAAGCTGCCTGTTGGCGAAGTCCTTCAAGAGTAGGACACTCCCTTTGATCTCTGCTGAAGTCTGCCCTACAGGGGCCACCTTCTGCCAGTAAAGACTGCAGCTCAGGATGGTCTTTAGGATCCAGATCACCAACAGGGGAGAGGTCTTCTTCCAGCTCTGAGTCCTCAGTAGCTGATTCAACCTCTCCTGGTTGGATCTCTCACTCAGCCTTAGCTGGTGCAGTAGTCACAGGTGTCACTTTGGAATGTCCTCTTGGGGGTGTCCTGGTTTGATGCACAGGAGTGCTATCTTTCTTGTTTCCTGAGACCTTGAGCTTCCCCTTTGTCTCTTTCATCTTGGAAATAGAAGTTGGCTATTCCTGTGGACTGGGTGTTATAGGTTCCTCTGTAATAACCCACTGAGAGTCATTTAAAGTGAGCTCTCTGGCTTTCCTAGACTGCTCCTGCTTCCTTTTACTGGGAGGCCTGGGGGTGCTTGATACAACTCCAAGAGTTTTTAAGTTATTCCCCAGCCGGACTCTCCCAGGCACCTCACTTTGTATACTGACAGGTATTCTTACAGTCATTCCGTTGCACTGGATGAGAGCTGGTAGTGTTGGAACCATCTGGATAGGGCCTCCAGCAAGCTTAGTGGGACCTTTGGTTGCCTTATCAACAGCCTCAGGTTTGAAAAAGGCTTCCTCCACCACTGTGATGCTGGCCCCACTGTCTCTAATGGCAGGGGTCTCCTGACCATTTGCAAGTACACTGTGCTTGTAGTATTCTTATGTGTTATCTGGTATTGAGTTATACACATCTACATTCTGCTGTTCCCACAGACCCAGAGACACTAAAGAAACGCTGGCAGAGACTCCAATGGGGTCTTCAGCCAATGTTTGAAAGTTTGCACTTGCCATATGTACTTCTGCCTCAGGGATGAAGGCTAAGGAGGCAGTGTGGATCCTGGAAGGTTTACCCTTGCATCTGGGATCCCCTTTCACATGGTCAGTTGACCCACAAGCATATCATTTTCCAAATGTTTGGACAAATGGGGGCTTCTGCTGACCTCTCTCTGGTTTGGCACCAGAGGTTTCACTAGAGTGACCTGGTTTCCCATGTGGCTTACTCTTCTTATGTTTGTGGCCCTCTTTCGGATTGGAGGTTTTGGAATTCTCTTTGTCATCTTTCATGTGCTGCTTCCCCTCAACCTTTTTATGAGTGGCCCCAGAATTCTTGTGAGTAGCACTGTTGGCAACCCCCAAGTCAGCAGATTCTGCTAGCTTAGTTGGGATCAATCTCTTTAGAGTCAGCCAAGTGCTGTCTCAGCTCAGGAGAGGAGGCATCAAAAATAGATTCCAATAAAAACAGATTTCCCATTCCTTCAAAAGAGTTCACTCTGTAACCCTTAACCCAACCATCTAAGTCTTTCAAACATTCACACACCCAGGTAGCCCAAGGGGTACCATCAGTCTTTTTGAGGGTCCTAAAGCTCTTAAGGTACTGGGAAGGAGTTTTCCCAAATCTAGCTATCAAAGCTAGCTTCATATTTTTATATGCCAATCTTTCAAGTTCCCCCACCTCCATTACAGCATTAGTTGCAACCTGAGGGAGCCTAGCCAAAGCCAAGGAATCAACTGATTCCCTGTGAAACCCTGAATCCCATAGTTATATTCAAAAGCACCCAACCAATCCAAAATATCAAGTTTAACCTCATACATACTCACTGCTTCTTTAGGCATGCAAGGTCTCATAGGACAGGGAGACCTAGAAGACTCTGGGAAAGAAACATTTTCAAGAGACACTTTCTTCATTTCAAGAGCATGTTGTAATTCCATTTCCCTTCGTTTGAGATCCTGATGTTTGTTTTCAGATTGGACTTGTAATCTTTTAAACGCTAACTCAAGTCTCATTTTTTCTAGAGAGACACATTCTGGACTCAGTACTGGACCTGGTATGGTCCTTGTGGCTAAAGGTTGAGGCATATGGGCCTGTTGAGGTAAAGAGGGGCTCTCTTCCTGAGACTCCTCAAACTCTTCTGACTCTTCAACAATATTAGAGCTGGACTCTGAATCATCATCATCCTCATCATTTTCCACATTTCCTGGGATAGTAGGAGTGACAGGCCCACTACCCAGACTTTGATTATTCCACAATCTTGCAATTAGTTCATTTTTCTTTCCTTTAACAGGGGGTATACCTGACTTTACACATTTCTTTCAGTTGCTCTACTGTCAAAATGATCAGGGCTTCCTGTCTGAAGTTATCCATATCTGGCATGTTACAGTTCCTTTTCTAGTTGAGCTTAGCCTTGTGAAGGTTTTTAGTTGAACAAAAGTAAAGCAAACGCTCAATGTAACAACTCTACAATATATCCCACCGCTGCCACCAGTGTTAGGCAAAGTTTGAATGCAGTACCCTCTGGGAACACTACAAGCAACTATGACTACAGGTATAGGCAACCCAACCTTTGGTATAAGCTAGTACTACACAGTTTTGGTAGCGTGTTGAGCAGCCAGGCTTATCTCAAGAAGGGAAATGTGAGCTGTAGTGGAGTTACACAAAGAGTCACAGTTACAGGTATTCAAATAAAATATTACACTCAAGGTTTCTTGCATAAACAATTATTAATTTATTGATCAGTCAGTTATAAAGCCTTCTTTAGAAGGGAACAATAGAATAGTAACACACAAATACACTTCAATACTGTACACTCTGAGTTTCTGAATCAGACAAGACCCTTTTGGGATGGCCCACAGACACAACCTACACCCACAGATGACTTCAATAACAAGGGTGCTGGGGACATTAATATCTTACTGTTGGCATTCAAAACACTCTTAAAAGTTGGCAAAAGGCAAAGCTTATTATAACACAAGAGATCACCAATATTCTTAAGCAGGGCAAATACTTTCAGATCCTCTTAGAAGAGTCATACAATTCAATAGGTTAAGCCAAAGTCAATAGGCAAAACGTCTTTGTATAAGATGCAGCACTTCAGGTAAGTAAATGTAAAAGGCTTTGCACAAAAAAGGAGTCTTTGATAAAAAGAAGAATCAAATATAGGGACATAATCTGCTTAGACTTGTGAGTTGCAGAAGTTACAAGCACTTCCACAGTAAGAGGTAAGTTCTCTTAAACTTGTTTTACAGTACATTGGTAAAGAAGAAAAGATGCAGATGATGGCTTCTGTTCCTGTGCAGGTGTGCAGATCTCACTGTTCCTGGGCCTCTGTCGTGGCGACAAGATGGAGGAGGTCGGGGGACTCCTGCAATGCACTGAGGCTGTCAAAACTTGCAACCGGCTAACTTCACTTTCAGTGGCTGTTTCGCGTTTCAGCTTCTTGCGGCTATCGCAAATAGCAACAACGCGGTTCCTGGCTGTCAAGGTGGACATTCCTGGCTTCTGGGGTCCCGCACTCTGTTGAGGGGGCTCAGGCTTGGTCAGTCCTGCTTCGTGGGAGTCAGGAGGATCTTCCAAAAGCTTTAGGCCAGCTTAAAAGAAACGCACACAATCTGGTGTTCCTCTCCCTGGCTATTCAGTTTCCTGCAGCAACTCTGAGGAAATTCAACTAGCTCCGAGACGGATGTCCAGGTGGCTTACTTTGGAGTCGATTGGTCCCACCAACTCAAAGGGAGAAGTCGTCCTTGCCGGGGCTTCTCTGTCGATACAAACTTGGTAAGTTGTCACTGCAGCAGGGCTTCACCGGGCAAACCAACGGTCCATGAGTTGCAGCAGGCGTCCTCTTCAAGCTATCCTTCGGTTCCTTCATCCAATGGTCGACTCTGCCTTCTAAGCCAAAATTCTTGCCTTTTATTCAGTTCTCTCCCATTCATTTCAGCCTAGCTGTCACTCACACAGGAAGGTAGCTGTTCTTGCCGGACAGTCAGCCAGCCAATCACCAAAGAGTGCATTTGGGTCTCCAAGGAGACTAAGCACAGGAAGTTCCGGGCACCTCCCTCACTTCCTGCCTACCCTAGACACTCTGGAGCCAGAGGCGGGTTTCACTCAGAAACCCCGCCAAAGCCAAAATGAACAAAGAGACCAAACCTGGTTTGGCATGCAGAGAAACTCTCTACAAGGACCTTTCCACAAAGACATGGCGAAAAAAGAAGACCGGGGGCCATTTTATCAAAGATGGCTCTGTGCCATTTTGAAAAAATGGCTCCTGCGGTTGCTTTACAGGAGCTGTCGTGGTAAATGCAAACCACGGTAGTTCAAAACAAAACCACTGCCACCAGCCATTCAGTGAGGAAAGGGTAACATAAAATATGTTACATAAGAAGCTAGACAAAGGGGATACTAGGTAATCACTCCAGCACTCTATTGTAAGATAGTGTGGGCTGGGTCTAGAAATTTACAATGCTAAGTAAAGTCAATTTCACTTTACTGCTCTGGGAGTAGTTTATCCCAGAGAAGGTATTTAAACCTTGGGATATATATCTATCTATCTATCTATTCTGGTTTTTATATAGCGGCCTATCGCCCATAGGCCTCCGAGCACTCACAACAAAGACAGAACAATGTAAAACACAAGACTACAAAGAGATTGAGATAGAGATTCTATTAGACTTCTCCTTCGTCAAACAGATATGTCTTAAGCAGTTTCTTAAAGATGGTAAGAGACGTGCTGTTTTTATGGGAGATGGCATAGCATTCCAAATCATCGGAGCCTAGTGAGTAAAGTTTGTGCCACCAACTCTTTCCAAGGTTTTCCGTGGTTGTTGCAGATCATTTTTTCCATTAGATCGTAGAGTTCTTTGAGCCGGGGCCTTAATTAGTCTCATAGTGAGATAATTAGGAGCAATGCCTGTCTGACATTTGAAGGTCATAACTGAGCATTTGAATTTTCTTCGCTTTTGAACTGGTAGCCAGTGAAGTTATTTCCTGTTAACTGATGTTTTCTCCCGACGGCTCAAGCTCCAGACCACCCTAACTGCACCATTCTGAATGGTCTGCAATCTCTTGACGTTAGCCTTAGAGGTACCCATCAAGAGACTATTGCAGTAGTCCAGTTTGGAGTTAATTATAGCTCCTGCAATCAGCCAAAGATTTTGTTGTGATAGATATGGTCGAATTTGCCATATGAGATTGATGTAAAAGGCGCATGTGGATTTAAGATAGGAGACCTGTCTCTTATACGAGAGATGCAAGTCCATAAAAATGCCCACGGTCTTAACATGCTTAGATATTTTGATGAAGCTATTGTTTATCTTGATTTTTTTGTATTGTTGATCTAGTTTCCCTATTTTCTGAGGTGTGGCAAGAATTAAGGGTTCCGTTTTTGCCTCAATGAGGGCCAAAGAGTTGTTTGCCATCCACTTTTGGATAGCATTGAACACGTTGTTTATTCTTTCCATGTCCTTTTCATAGGAACCTGACAATTCAAAGCCTAGCTGGGTATCATCAACGTAATTTGTGAATTGAACACCCAAGTCTTTAAGCATATCGCATAGGAGTTTTGAGAAAATGTTAAAGAGCAAAGGCGACAGGCATGAACCCTGCGGTACACCACAGGTCAGCAGTGTTTTTAGGGAGATGAAATTGCCCTTTACGACTGCGGCCATTCTTGGACCTAGGAACGATTTTAACCAATTTATTGCTAGGGGGGAACATCTGCCAATGGATTTCAATCTCTCACCCAAGAGATCATGGTCTATAAGATCAAAAGCTGAGGAAAGGTCAAGTAGCATAAGTAGGGCAGCGTTTCCTTTCTGAACAGTACTAGCAATGTTGGCCTGGAGATCCAGAAGCGCGGTCTCTGTTCCATGTTTGGCCCTAAAGCCGGATTGCTCATTAGCCAAGATTGTGTTGGTATCTATGAACGTCTGGTATTGTATGTAGGCAATCCTATCGAGAATTGTAAGCAGGAATGGCACGTTTGTTATGGCCTGAAGTTGCCTGGTATAGAAGGATCCAGGCTTTCCTTTTTTTATAAGAGGAGTAATCCATGCTTCCTTAAGATCAGCAGGAACATAGGCTTCTTCAAAAGATTGATTGACAAATTGTGCAACCCATGGCACCAAGGTGTCTACGTAATCTTTGAATATCTTGACAGGGAAAATGCCCCCCTGACAGGAAGATGGCCTCAACTTATGAATCACTTCCAAAATCGCTGAAATTTTGGAAAGAGAAAAGATCTAATTGACTATTTGGCAGCTCACTCTTAACGGTAGTCAACATTAAAGGCCTCATCACGAGTCTGGCAGTAACCCTTAAATACAGCGGTAGCGATATTACTGCCGCATTTAAGGGTCTGCCAGATCATGGCTTTGACGGATTTGCCGCCAGCTCTGAGCTGGGGGGAAATCCGTGGAAGATTTGCTGATTTTCGGCGAAATTACCGCTGGCAGGAAATCCACTGACGGTTATAGCGTGAATTTTCCCCATTGGGCCCAATGGGGAATGAGGAATTCCCGAATGGGCCCAATGGGGAATGGGCAATAACCCTTCCACCGAACCCGTGATCCGGCGCTAATAGCGCCGGGGGTTTGGTGGTAGGGCTCGTGATGAGGCCCAAAGTGAGTTAACTTGTGATTAGAAAATAGGTTTTTTTGGGTTTCAATAGCCTTTTGATGTTTACTAGTTTTTTCAGAGAATCCTTCATGAATCTCATGGCATCACTTAACGCTCTCTTGAGCTGGGTGTGTAATTAGAGGATCTTTCGGTTCTTTAAGAATTGAAAAGATTTCCTTAGATTGGGATTTTGCTTGCTGAATCCTCGCATTAAAGTGTTCAACTTTGGATCGAAGAATGGTCAGTTTGTAATCCTTAGCAGCTAGCTTATAAAATGCTAGTGATGCTACAGATTGGTGTTTTCTCCAAAGGCGCTCGGCCTTAAGCTTATTTCTTCTGGCTTCAAGAATATCCTTGGAGAACCACTTGTTCACCTTGGTGGATTTGTTACTTATGTTAGGTTCAAGGGGGGGGCAATTCATCAAAGGCCTGATTAGTTGCCTTTCTAAAGGCCTGAGTGAAGGAATCCAAGGATGTGTGCTGATGTAGCGGGGGTAGGAGAGGACTGACCTCATCTTTAAAAGCCTCACTGGTTACTGCCTTTCTGATAGGCCAGGTTCCTATAGGTGGAGATTTTGTGGGGCACTAAGTTTGTCTATTAGTGATGTGACAGGTAAAATTGATCAGATGATGATCAGACCATGCACAATCTAAAATTTAAGTGATGATAATTTCCTGGTTTTTTGTCAGTATCCAATCCAATATGTTACCAGCATTGTGGGTAGGATTTTTAACTAATTGTTGGAATTTAATGGCCTCAAGTGAAGCTTTAGGGTTCTGTCATGGGTACCAGCATGGGAACACAAACAGGTGGGGTAAGGCCTGAGACACGAGCAGGGGCTAGATGGGTGACAAGCCTGACAAGCAAAACATGCACTGAGAAACTGTTAGTAGGAACACCTTCTTATGGGCTTGTTTTCCCATCCACTTCCTGTACTCTCAACATGGATGCCTAGGGACATCCAGGAAATGTGAGAAACTGTAAAGCACGCTCTAGTGTTTGGTTGTGGCTGCCTATATAAGCCACACCCAAGATTTGGTCCATGCTTCGTGTGCCTTCTGTTGCCTTGTGCACACGTTCACCGCTGCCTGGATTCCGGCCTGCTTCAGCCGCTCATCACTTTGGAACGAATTTACCTGTTTTCTCCCTTCATTGCTCAGATATCCTGGGATCACCGTCAGCTGTTTTTTCTACGCGATCAGGTGAACCGCCTCTATCCACACTTCAGTACCCGATCTCCAGTTCTCCTGCTCTCCGGACCCGATCTCCTGTTCTCCAGCGCTCCAGACCCGCTTATCAGTCCTTCCATGCTCCAGGCGCGATCTGCGGAAGAAAGAAGAGAACTAGTCAGAACAAGAACAAGTAAGCGCGCGCATGCAAAATAAACCCTGATCTCCCGCGCGACCACAGAACTTACCTTTTGAGGCGAGGCTAGCCAAACTCTTCTCTCCAACGCCCGCAACCGGCTGGCAGCCCGCTCTGAAACCTGTAAAGACAATAAACATTACTACAGCGCTCAGTTTTTGCCCGATCAACCGCCTGCCTAAAAATGCCACACGCAATCCAGTGAAGTAACTGGTTGGACTTGGCACTCAAAGTTTGGACTTACCTGCAGGTTCTTCTTTCGCCTGAACTCACGGACATACCCAGTGCAGAAACTGGGTGAACTCCGGAAAGGGCACCTTCACAAGCATCACCGTTTGAACTCAGTGAGCTTTCTGCTCCAAATCCCAGACTTCAGCGCCCCTGCGGATGCAGGATGGAGGGCACGCCATTCTAATACAAAAGGTGAGCCACACCCCATTTAGGGAAGACACACCACAGGGACACAGGGAGGGCGGAGGGAGGTTTAGAAAGCTAATTCACAAAACCCCTCTAAACACCAAATCTCTCTTGGGTGGTCTGCTTCTCAATCTCGGGGTAAGAGAGGAAGGATCCAGAGGACTCCATTGCTCCCGCAGAGACCCAGGTGAGCGTGACAGAGCACAAATCCTACTGTAAACCACTCTGCCTGAGCAATGGAAACCTCGGAAGTGGATCAGTTGCCCCAGCTCCTGGGGGAGTTGCGAGCTGAAGTGCATGCAGCCCACGCTGAGACAAACGCCTTGAGGCGCGAGTTGATAATCAACAGAGGCAAGACTGATGAGATAGCCCAGCAACTGCTCCAAACCCAGGCAGGGCGGTCACCATTAACCGGTGGAGCTGCTGCTTCCTCAATCCCACAGACTCAATCCGTAACCCCTGTACAGGTAGTACTTCTGGGTAATATTCTATTAGCACCAGCAGAAAGATTTGTGGGAGACCCAAAGAAATTTGGAACCTTTATGAACCAGTGCCATTTGCATTTCTTGTGCAAACCCGGGTTGTTCCCCAGTCACCAGTCCAAGGTGGCCTTTGTGCTATTATATCTAGGGGGTCATGCAGCGGACTGGTCTGTCCCATTAGTAAGTAGGGATGATCCCTTGTTACGAGATTACGCGGGTTTTCATCATGAGATGGAGAAGCTCTTTGCCCGTCGCACGCAAGTTCAGGCCCTAGACGAGCTGTTATCACTCCGACAGGGCAATCAAGATCTTCTGGCTTACGTGGCCATGTTCAATCGGCTGGTTGCCGAGACAAATTGGCCAGAAGGAAAACAAGTTACTCTGTTTTACAGGGGCTTATGTGGGGAATTGAAAGATGTACTTGCACAGGTGCTAAACCCCCCGGCGGGTTGCGCTGAGTACATAGATCTAGCTCTCCAGCTTGATCATCGGCTACAAAACCGGAAGACTGACTATGCCCGTTCCGAGAGTAGAACATTCTATCTACGACCTAAGGAGTTGGCCCGGCCCTCTGCAGAGGCGCACCCTGAATCCATGCAACTAGCCGTAGTACGGGGCCCACTCACTAAGTCGGAACGGGACAGACGGCGACAAGAACAGCTATGCCTATACTGTGGTCAATCAGGCCATTTTCTCCGCAATTGCCCAGCAAAGCCACTTCGGAAGACAGTAGGTGCCATGGATGGAAACAAAAATACAGAGGAGGCGGAATTCTCCAACGCCCGACAAACATAGAGGTCGGTTTGTCGAGCATGGTAAAGACCCCTCAGACCTCCCACTTTGCTATTCCAGTCATCCTGAATCCACCACACTCGCCCAAGATGCATGCAATCGAGGCCTTCATCGACAGTGGGGCTGCAGGCAATTACATGGACCTGGAGACGGCTGACAGGATGGGGTTATCAGTTAGCCCAAAGACCATAGCTGACAACATAATCGCGGTAGATGGTTCCCAATTACCTTCTGGTCCAGTAACTCATTGCACTACAGATGTCACACTCCTCTGCCAGGATGGTCACAGGGAAATAATCTCCTTTGATTTGATTAAAGCTCCACAATTCCAGGTGATTCTCGGAATACCTTGGTTGGAAGCTCGCTCACAACCCCCGTATAGACTGGCGAGCAAGAACACTAGCCTTCTCAGAGGTCTGCAGACGCTGTTATGGGACCTCCAAATCCTCAGGTACCCACTACTCGCGTCCCCTAAATCAGTGCCAGTGCTAGGGATAATTGGAGTCCTACCAGGAATTCCAAGACGTGTTCGCCAAAGAACAAGCTAACACTCTTCCACCTTATCGTTCGTATGACTGCCAAATTGATTTACTACCTGAGGCCCAGGTACCATGCAGTTGAATCTACACCCTGACTGATGGAGAGAACTCCCATCTAAGGAAGTATCTGGATCAATATCTAGCAAACAGATTCATCCATCCTTCAAAGTCACCTGCAGCTTCACCACTATTCTTCGTCCCCAAGAAGGAAGGTGACTTCGGCACATGTATTGACTACCGCGCATTGAATCAAGTCACCATAAAAAAAAAGGTACCCGCTGCCATTAATACCAGTCCTGTTAGACCAGGTACGACAAGCGCAAGTCTTTACGAAATTAGATCTACGAGGAGCCTATTACCTGGTGCGTGTTAAAAAAGGTGATGAACGGAAGACTGCGTTCCGCACCAGGTACGGCTTATATGAGTACCAAGTAATGCCGTTCGGGCTCTGTAATGCTCCAACGGCATTTCAACATTTCATGAATGACGTTTTGCGGGAGTTACTTGACGTGTGTGCGTAGTGTATATCGACAATATTCTCATCTATTCGTCCAACATGCAAGAACACATCATGCACGTGCGAGCTGTACTCCGTAAACTGCGTGAGAACCATCTTTACGCCAAGCTTGAGAAATGCTTGTTCCATATCACAGAGGTGGAATTCTTGGGGTTTGTGTTGTCTCTGCAAGGCATCCGGATGGACAACAGAAAGGGTGAGGCCATACTTACTTGGCCTTCACCCACATCTCTAAAAGGGGTACAAAGCTTCTTAGGCTTTTCAAATTTCTATCAACGCTTCATACCCGGTTTTTCACACCTGGTGCATCCAATTACCTCACTTCTCGTAAACACTGAAAGTTCGAGTGGACGCCAGCTGCCGAAGAAGCCTTCAGTGCATTTAAAGACAGGTTCACCTCAGCCCCTGTGTTACAGCACCCTCAACCTAATCTCCCTTACATTGTAGAAACCGACGCATCCAGTGTAGCCATGGGGGTCGTCCTCTCTCAGCGGAATCCAACAACTGGCCACTTACATCCGGTGGCATTTTGGTCAAGGAAATTTTCTCCAGCGGAGCTAAACTATGCCATTACAGACAAAGAGCTCTTAGCAATCAAGGTCGCTCTCAAAGAGTGGAGGCACTATTTAATCGGCGCTAAGCATACCATCACAATCATAACCGATCATCAGAATCTGCAATACCTGCACTCAGCTAAGCCCCAGTAATCACGACAACTTTGCTGGACATTGTTTCTAACTGAAAATGACTTTGTAATCACTTACCGACCTGGAGTCAAGAACGGCAAGGCAGACACGTTATCGCGCATCGGCAAAGTAGAAGAGGCCTACAATAATCCAGACCCAGTGGACATAATTCCCAGTGAAAACATCCTAGGCCTTTGCGATAGTGCTCTCTCCCCACTGGATGCGCTCAAGAAAGAAGTGAAGGATAGCATTCCCGCTGAAGAACTAAGAACTTGGGACCAGAAGGGGCTCACTTTTCCATACAGGACGAACTCCCCTATTTCCAAGGGCGCCTATACCTACCTACACGTGCTCTTGAAGAAGAGATTCTCACTAGTTACCACAGTTTGCCCCTGGAAGATCACCCAGGAGCTCATGCGGGATATGCGCTCAAAATAAGGCATCACGGCAAAGACCAGCCCGTCTGCTACAACCCCTGACTATACCTCTTGCTCCTTGGCACACAATGTTGATGGATATTGTCGTCACGGATCTACCTTCCTGTTCTGGGTACACCACAATCCTGGTGGTAGTTGACCTTTTTTCTAAGATGAAAGGAATACCTTCGGCTCAAGTGTTAGCCCAGAACTTCCTAGACCACATAGTGAAATTGCATGGGTTTCCATCTGTGGTAATCTCTGACAGAGGAAGCCAGTTTATATCCTATTTCTGGAGGAAGTGCTGTGCGTTAGCAGGAGTGGAAATCCACTTATCCACCAGTCACCATCCACAGACCGACGGGCAGACGGAACGCACAAACCAAACTCTGGAGCAATACCTTCGCTGTCTGCAGCACCAAACAAACCATGCTTGGTTGGAGATCTTATGGATGGCAGAATATGCATACAACAATTCAACACATGCCTCTACTCAACTGACTCCATTTTATACTTTATACGGATGGAACCCACGAACTTCGAAATACGATCCACCGGAAGCTATTGAAATGCCTGTGGTCAATACCTTGCATGAACATATCACCCAGGCCGCCAAGGAAGCAGTGAGACATTTACATGTTGCCAAAGAAACACAACAAAGGTATGCAGAGCAACACTGAGAAAAGGCCCCAAACTATCAGATCGGAGATTCGGTGCGGCTGGCATCAAAATATATAGCACTAAGAGGTCCAAGGAAATTCCAACCTAAGTTCTTGGGCCCATTTCAAATCGAAGCAATAATCCCCCCAGTTGCTGTGAAACTAACTTTACCACCCCGCATGCGCATACATCTGGTGTTCCATGTTTCACTGCTAAAACCAGTGCACCCGGATACACAAGTAGCAACACCCCGAGCTCCAATAGTAGTAGAAGGTGACGAACCAGAATATGAAGTCAAAAGGATTCTTGACTCTAAGGTAACCAAGGGATCCCTATACTATCTAATAGACTGGAAAGGTTATGGGCCACAGGATAGGTCATGGGAGTCAAGTGAGAACATTCATGCCCCCCGGCTACTGCGTAAATTTCATCAGGATAACCCCACCAAACCTGGACCAGGGAGAACACCCTTGGGTGGGGCCTTGAAGGGGAGGACTGTCATGGGTACTAGCATGGGAACACAAACACGTGGGGTAAGGCCTGAGACACGAGCTGGGGCTAGATGGGTGAGGGCCTGGCAAGCAAAACATGCACTGAGAAACTGTTAGTAGGAACACCTTCTTATGGGCTTGTTTTCCCATCCACTTCCTGTACTCTCAGCATGGATGCCTAGGGTAATCCAGGAAATGTGAGAAACTGTAAAGCACGCTCTAGTGTTTGGGTGTGGCTGCCTATATAAGCCACACCCAAGATTTGGTCCATGCTTCGTGTGCCTTCTGTTGCCTTGTGCACACGTTCACCGCCGCCTGGATTCCGTCCTGCTTCAGCCGCTCATCACTTTGGAACGAACTTACCTGTTTTCTCCGTTCATTGCTCGGATATCCTGGGATCACCGTCAGCTGTTTTTTCTACGCGATCAGGTGAACCGCCTCTATCCACACTTCAGTACCCGATCTCCAGTTCTCCTGCTCTCTGGACCCATCTCCTGTTCTCCAGTGCTCCAGACCCGCTTATCAGTCCTTCCGTGCTCCAGGCGCGATCTGCGCAAGAAAGAAGAGAACTAGTCAGAACAAGAACAAGTAAGCGCGCGCATGAAAAATAAACCCTGATCTCCCGCGCGACCACAGAACTTACCTTTCGAGGTGAGGCTAGCCGAACTCTTCTCTCCAACGCCCGCAACCGACTGGCAGCCCGCTCTGAAACCTGTAAAGACAATACACATTACTACAGTGCTCAGTTTTTGCCCGATCAACCGCCCGCCTAAAAAAGCCACACACAATCCAGTGAAGTAACTGGTTGGAATTGCCACTCAAAGTTTGGACTTACCTGCGGGTTCTTCTTTCGCCTGAACTCACGCACATACCCAGTGCAGAAACTGGGTGAACTCCGGAAAGGGCACCTTCACAAGCATCACCGCCTGAACTCAGTGAGCTTTCTGCTCTTAATCCCAGACTTCAGCGCCCCTGCGGATGCAGGATGGAGGGCGCGCCATTCTAATACAAAAGGTGAGCCACACACCACAGGGACACAGGGAGGGCGGAGGGAGGTTTAGAAAGCTAATTCCCAAAACCCCTCTAAACACCAAATCTCTCTTGGGAGGTCTGCTTCTCAATCTCGGGGTACGAGAGGAAGGATCTGGAGGACTCCAGTGCTCCCGCAGAGACCCAGGTGAGCGTGAAAGCTCCTTAGCTTTTATATCATGTGAGTTATTGTCCCATAGGTTCATATCCTCCAGGACAACAACTGCTGAGGTATCTTTGGAGATATTACCAATACTAGCCAATAAATGTTCATCAAACTTAGGAGTGAGGTTGGGGGTTGGTACAGGAATAGGAAGCTTATAGACGTCACGTGATTAGCTTTAAGTTTGACATGAAGAGCTTCACAATGTTCCAGGTCAAGGGTACTGGACATGTGAATGTTTAAATCCTTTTTGAAAATAATTAATAGCAACTCTCCCTCCTCTCCCCATGACACGATCTACGTGAAGCATTGTGTGACTTTCTGGAATAGCCAGCGGTATCACATGGCTAGTAGTTTAGGTCATCCAAGTCTCAGTGAGAAACAAGACATCCACTTTCTTCTCGGAGATCATGTCAGCAATTTCTGTTGCATGTTTTACCATGGAGCGGGTGTTTAATAAGCAACAATTAAGGTGGTCATGTGGGCGATGAGCAGTATTATTCTTATCTAGACCCACGACCTTTGTCAAACAGTCATGTTTCTTGGAGCCCCCCCTCCTGGGTGGGTTTGGTAATTATCCCTTGTCTATTGTGGATTGTGGTATTACATCCATGATATTTTGTGCTTTCTATAGTGAAGGGGGAGTCTATCGGAGTGTTAGTCGTAAGCAGCAAAGATGGTTCAGCATTTATTGTTTGCTCGACATTCTAACCCGGGCTCTGAGCATTGAGTAGTGCAATGCGGGCCAAAGAACCAATTCGTATACGTTCCATTCTCAACCGCGAGCTCTCCTGTGCAAGTTTTAATAAGTCCAAGACTTCTATAAGTCCCATGTCAAGGAAGAGGGAAACAACGCAGCCCGAACCTTCCTGGAACTTTATCTGACCATATCAGACCGTCCCTGACACACCTGTCGTGGGAAAATAAACGGTCAGAGAACTACAAGTCCACTGGGACTTGTAGTTCTATCTCAGAATGACACGTGGCATCCTTTTAGTAAAGGTGAGGTCAGCAAAGCTCACAACACAATTTGACTGCATGGACTGAAGGGATTTTAAAATACAAAAATATTCTGGTTCAATTCACAAAAATGAATCTCATCAGCATAAACAGTAAAATAGTATTAAATCAGCTTTTTTAAAATCAATGTTAAAACAGTGCTGCAATAATACGAGGTGAAATCTGGAAGACTTCCCTGTGTCACTGCACTGAAGGTGCTCTGGGACACAATTGTAAAACATGATGCCTATGGAGTTTGTTAGACTCCGTAACCAAAAGAAACACAGTGTAGAAAATCACATTAAAATACATGAGAGAGTGGGAAAAAGGGTCTCACTCTCTCCAGGTTAAAAAGAATCAAGTCCTCAAAATCCAGAAAAGTTGCTGGGGGTCTCTAAGGTGGAGGGAATTAGACATTTTTGAGAATTCTCCCTAACACTCGTCCCTCCCAGACTAAGGGACAGGAGGTTTTAATCCACGCCTGGATGAATCTCCTTACTCCAGTTGGTCATTCTTTCTGGAGAGACCATCAGCATTTTGGTGATTACAACCTGACCTGTGTTCAATGGTAAAATCAAACCCCTAGGCTGATTGACCATCTTAACAATTTAGGATTCTACCCCTTCATGTGCATTAACCATCTCAAGGGTTGGTGGTCTGTTTGAATCACAAAAGTAGATCCATACAAGTATGGTCTAAACTTCTTCCAAAACCACAAAATTGCAAAACATTCTCTTTCTATGGTTGCCCACCTTGTTTCAGGTTCCTTCAGCTTCCTACTGATGAAGCAGATGGGGTGTTCCCTGCCTTTCTCGTCCAGCTGACTCAGAACTGCACCTATACCTGTACTGGAAGCATCTGTCTGTACAATAAAGAATTGGCTGTAGTCAGGAGCTCTTAGGACTGGCGCTTGACAAAGGGCTCATGACTTAGTGCACTCCTCATCCCACCTGACCTTCTTGGGGAATTTGGGTGAGGAGATCACATTTAAGGGAGAAGCTATGGTCCCATAGTTCTCAATGAAGTTCCTATAATTACCTGAGACCTAAAAAGGAACCCACTTGGTTTTGAGTAGAAGGGGTGGCCCAATCTTGTACAGCCTGTACTTTGCTAGGCAATGGCCTTATTTCACCTCCTCCTACCTCATGTCCAAGGTAGACCACTTTACTCTGACCAATTTAACATTTACTTGCCTTTATGGTCAGATTGTCCTGCTCAAGAGCCTGCAATACATATTCTAGCTGGTCAACATGCCCTTTCCAAGTAGGGCTGAACACTGCATTGTCATCCAAGTATGCCATGCAGAGGTCCTCCATCCCATTCAGAACATGATTCACCATCCTTTGGAACGTAGCAGGTGCAGTATTTAATCCAAAAGACATAACCGTAAACTGGTAGAGGCCTCCAGGGGTTGAAAATGCAGTTTTCTCCTTGCATGGTCTGACAGAACTATTTGCCAATAGCCTGAGGTTAGGTCAAATGTACCGACGTACTTGGCTGAACCAAGTTTGCCCACCAGCTCATCTGTTCTAGGTAAAGGATGTGCATCAGTCGTGGTGACTGCATTAAGGGCTCTATAGTCCACACAGAATCTCAACTCTTTGGATCCTGCCTTTGGTCCTAGCACAACTAGCCTAGACCAAGGACTTGTAGATGGCTCTATTAGCCCGAGATCAAGCATCTTGTTGACCTCTTCCTTTATGTGGGTTCTTACATGGTCTGACATTCTGTAACATCTGCTTTTAACAGTTAAACAGTCACCAATGAGAATCTCATGCTAGCCCCAAGGGTTCAAGCCTGGTGAGAGTGAAAACAAAGGGGCAAACTGATTTAACAGAGCTTTGCACTACTCCTGTTGTTCCAGTGTCAGATCAGAAGAGAGATTTACTCCTTCTCCCTTTCCATCTAAAGGGTGTCCCCTGAGGAGGTCAGGTAGAGGCTCAGTCTACTCCTCATCCTGATCAGAGGCTAGCAAAGATCCCAGGTCTGGCCTAGAGACATAGGCCTTTAGTCGGTTGGTGTGAAAGACCCTAGTGGCCTCCTTAGGATTGCCTAAGTCCACCAAATAATTGACCTCTCCAAGTTTTCCCACAACCCTGAAGGGTCCAATCCATTTGTCCTGTAAGGCCCTCTGCCTTGTAGGTAACATATAAAAGAACTAGCTGGTCTTGAGTAAACTCAACCATGTTGGCCTTCTGGTCAAGCCAATGCTTCACCAGAGCCTGACCTGCTTTCAAGTTTTCTGAAGCTTCTGTCATCATGTATGCCATTCTCCTTCGGAGACCTAACACATAGTCAGTGACTTTCACTGGCTTGTGGGAAGGAACACTCTCCAACCCCTCCTTGATTAGGGCAAATGGACCTCTAACCAGATGACCATGGAGAAGCTCAAAGGGACTGAATCCAACCCCTTCCTAAGGGACTTCTCCATAAGCAAAGAGAAGGCATGGCAGTAGAAGGTCGCACTTTCTTCTAAGGGGTTCTTCTAAAGCACCTATCATGCTCTTCATAGTTTTATTAAACCTCTCTACCAACCCATTAGTCTGACATTGGTAGGCTGTTGAAATGTTGAGAACGTGTAGGTCACTCCATAGTTTTTCCACATGGCCTGCATGTAGTGGGACATAAAATTTGATCCCCTGTCAGAGATAACCTCCTTAGGACAACCTACTCTGGTAAAAATACCAAGTAGGGCCTTAGCCACGGTTTGAGCTGTGACAGTCCTCAACGATATAGCTTCAGGATACCTGGTAGCATGGTCTACCACAACCAATATAAATCGATTGCCTGAAGATGTTGGAGGGCCTAAGGGACCCACAATGACAATTCCTACCCCCTCAAAAGGTACTCCTACCACTGGGAGGGGCACCAAAGGTGCCATATTCTTGGCTCCACTCTTGCCAGATGTCTGACAAGTGTGACAGCTTCTACAAAATGTATCTACATCAGACCCCAATTTAGGCTAGTAGAAGTAGAGAGAAATCCTTTCTTTGGTCTTCTTAAAACTTAAGTGACCAGCTAAAGGAATCTCATGGGCTAACTGTAGAAACTGATGTCTTGCCTCCTGGGGCACTACAAGTCTTCCATAGTCTCCTGAGGTAGACTCAGTAGGTTCACTGTAGAGGAGGCCATCCTCCCAGTATAACCTGTGCTTCCCTGGCTCTTGCTCTTCAGCTGGGAAGCTGCCTGTTGGCGATGTCCTTCAAGAGTAGGACACTCTCTTTGATCTCTGCTGAAGTCTACCCTACAGGGGCCACCGACTGCCAGTAAAGACTGCAGCTCAGGATGGTCTTTAGGATCCAATCTGTCATGCTCACCTTAGTCTCTGCAGGAGCGATGATGCCCTCCGGTCCCAGTTCAGATTTCTACTCCACCCATGGTGATGGGGGGGGGGCTACCTGAAAGAAAGTAATAAGTTGAGGATAATTCAGAAAATTGGCCCTGGAAACTCCCACCCCTCCTTAACCCCCTAACTACTGGAATACTGTGGTGGTGGTGCTAGGAAGGGATGGCTCACCTTGTGTTATAGTATGGTAGGCTCTCCATCCTGCTTCTGCAGGGGCGCTATGGTCTGGATCCGCTCTGCGCGGGGTTAATTTGTGTTTGCTGCGGCCACCGCCTCGAATGGGCTGATGTTGGGTTTTACCTTATTGGCCGCTGTATTTCTCTCTCCCGGAGTCTGGGAGCCAATTACAGCACGGGTCCCACTATGCTGCAGGAGAGGTGGAGAACACAGTTGGACTCACTGTATCCGGTACGGGTACGTTTGGTTTTGCAACCACCCAGTTGCTTCACTGAGTAAGGTGTGCGGATTATTCAGGTACGTTTGTAAAGTTCGATGGAGTTTTCACAGGAGCTAAGTGTTAAAGTTCTAACCTGTTTGCTGCGTTCTTTCCCCTTCTTTTGCAGGTCTCAGGAGTTGCGGTAGAGCCGGATGGTGAACGGCGGCTGAAGGAAGATGGAGCGGGAGCGCTCCGAAGAGTCAGCACTTCAGGCGGAATCAGCTGGAGTCCTGAAGAATGGTTTTACAGCACGTGGTCGGCGGGGACGTAAGTATGAAAGTGCAGAGCTTCAGCAGTGAACTGACTTCTTCTCTTTCAGGTACGCAGATACTACAGAAGAGCGCCCAGGAGGGGCACGGAGCCGCTAAACGCTTGTCGATGAATTTGGAATCCGGGAACAGGTAAGCGTGTGCCTCAGGCTACAGAAAACACACGAGGCATGGTTTATTCCCTTGGCGTGGCTTATATAGGCAGCCACGCCCAGAGACTAGAGCGTGCAGCATAAAACTAGACTGGCACCAAAGAACCCATGTTGGTGGAAACAGGAAGTGTCATTACAACTTATGGGCACTGGGATTCCTATGGGAAGAAATGATGGATCTTTTGTTCCTGGCTTGCCAGGCCTTCGCCCACAATGCTCCTGCTTGCCCTTCCCTTCTACCACTGTGAAATAGAAACGAAAGTAACCTTGATGTGTGATAGGGCCTGTACCCATGACAAGATCTCCAACAGGGGGAAGGTCTTCTTTCAGCTCTGAGTCCTCAGTAGCTGATTCAACCTCACCTGGTTGGATCTCACACTCAGCCTCACCTGGTGGAGTAGTTGACTTTGGACTGTCCTCTCGGGGATGTCCTGGTTTGATGCAAAGGAGTGCTATCTTTCTTGTTTCCTGAGACCTTGGGTTTCCCCTTTGTCTCTATCTTCTTGGAAATAGAAGTTGGCTATTCCTGTGGATTGGGTGTTATAGGTTCCTCTGTAATAACCCACTGAGAGTCATTTAAAGTGAGCGCTCTGGCCTTCCTAGTCTGCTCCTGCTTCCTTTTATTGGGAGGCCTGGGGGTGCTTGATACAACTCCAAGGCTTTTTAAGTCATTCCCCAGCAGGACTCTCCCAGGCACCTCACTTTGTATACTGACAGGTATCCTTACAGTCATTCCGTTGCACTGGATGAGAGCTGGTAGTATTGGAGCCATCTGGATAGGGCCTACAGCAAGCTTAGTGGGACCTTTGGTGCCTTAGCAACATCCTCAGGTTTGAAAAAGGCTTCATCCACCACTGTGATGCTGGCCCCAGTGTCTCTAATGGCAGGGGTCTCCTGACCATTTACAAGTACACTGTCCTTGTAGTATTCTTTTGTGTTATCTGGTATTGAGTTATACACATCTATATTCTGCTGTTCCCACAGACCCAGGGACACTAAAGAAACACTGGTAAGACTCCAATGGGGTCTTCAGCCAATGGTTGAAAGTTTGCACTTGCCACATCTACTTCTCCCTCACGGATGAAGGCTAAGGAGGCAGTGTGGACCCCTGAAGGTTTACCCTTGCATCTGGGATCCCCTTTCACATGGTCAGTTGACCCACAAGCATAACATTTTCCAAATGTTTTGACAAATGGGGGCTTCTGCTGACCTCCCTCTGGTTTGGCACCAGAGGTTTCACTAGACTGACCTGGTTTCCCATGTGGCTTACCCTTCTTATGTTTGTGGAACTCTTTTGGATTGGAGGTTTTAGAATTCTCTCTGTCATCTTTCTTGTGCTGCGTCCCTTCATCCTTTTTATGAGTGGCCCCAGAATCCTTGTGAGTAGCCCCGTTGGCAACCCACAAGTCAGCAGCTTTTGCTAGCTTCTTGGGATCAATCTCTTTAGAGTCAGCCAAGTGCTGTCTCAGCTCAGGAGAGGAGGCATCAAAAATAGATTCCAACAAAAACAGATGTCCTATTCCTTCAAAAGAGTTCACTCTGTAAACCTTAACCCAACCATCTAAGTCTTTCAAACATTCACACACCCAGGTAGTCCAAGGGGTACCATCAGTCTTTTTGAGGGTCCTAAAGCTCTTAAGGTATTGGGAAGGAGTTTTCCCAAATCTAGCTATCAAAGCTAGCTTCACATTTTCATACTCCAATCTTTCAAGTTCCCCCACCTCCATTACAGCATTAGTTGCAACCTGAGGGAACCTAGCCAAAAGCCAAGGAATCAACTGATTCACTGTGAAACCCTGAATCCCATAGTTATATTCAAAAGCACCCAACCAATCCAAAACATCAAGTTTAACCTCATACATACGCACTGCTTCTTTAGGCATGCAAGGTCTCTTAGGACTGGGAGACCTAGAAGACTCTGGGATAGAAACATTTTCAAGAGACAATTTCTTAATTTCAAGAGCATGTTGTAATTCCATTTCCCTTTGTTTGAGATCCTGATGTTTGTTTTCAGCTTGGACTTATAATCTTTTAAAGTCTAACTCAAGTCTCATTTTTTCAAGAGAGACACATTCTGGACTCAGTACTGGACCTGCTAGTGTCCTTGTGGCTAAAGGTTGAGGCATATGGGCTTGTTGAGGTAAAGAGGGGCTCTCTTCCTGAGACTCCTCTAACTCTTCTGACTCTTCTACAATATTAGAGTTAGACTCTAAATCATCATCATCCTCATCATTTTCCACATTTCCTGGGATAGTAGGTGTGACAGGCCCACTACCCAGACTTTGATTATTCAACAATCTTGCAATTAGTTCATTTTTCTTTCCTTTAACAGGGAGAGGCCTGACTTTACACATTTCTTTCAGTTGCTCTACTGTCAAAATGATCAGGGCTTCCTGTCTGAAGTTATCCATATCTGGCATGTTACAGTTACTTTTCTAGTGGAGCTTAGCCTTGTGAAGGTTTTTAGTTGAGCAAAAGTAAAGCAAACGTTCAATGTAACACTCTACAATATATCCCACCTCTGCCACCAGTGTGTCACAAACCTTACCCCTGGCCTGGGAACTCAGGGCCTCTGGCCCTCGCCCCAGTATTCCTGCAAGGCCCCAAGGGCCCAATCATGCCCCTCTCAGCTGTCCTGGAGCCAGTCCTGGCGCCTTTGGCACCAGGCTCATATGGCATGTGGAGTTTCTGCCTCCACAAGGATCGACGTGAAACTGCATCATGCAGTCCAGCATCCAGGGCGTGGTCAACCCTGGAGGCACCTGGGATACCTGCTGGCTATTTAAGCCACGCCCAAGCTGAGGCATGCGTTTTGCGTTGTTCTGCACTTGCAGCGTGACGTTCACCACGTCCTGCTCGCAGCATCCTTGACCTGCATCGTCTGGGAGAAGAAGAACACCGTTCTTCTTCCTTACTTGTTCTGCATCCAGCAACTCGCTCACTCCGGAGTCTACACTAGACCTCGTCTTCCTCCGCGAGCAACATCTTAGAAAGGAGAGACCAGAAGGGAAATAATTATTGAGCGTTCGTCTTCCGACATCATCATCTCCAGACTCCGCTACTTACCGAAGCTCTCCTGGAAGTTCGAGTGCCTTCCGGACAGCCTCCATCCTACGCTCCGCTTCCATCTGGCCGCATACCTTCCAGGATTTCTCGGCGACCTGTAAGGAAGGAAAGCACAGGTTAGCCTTATTCAAAGACGCTCACAGCGCTGCGCTCTGTGCATTTTCTTACCTTCTCGAGCATTGCCCTCTCCATCAACTCGATGTCTCTATCACCCTTCTGCATCAACGAGAGAAGGAGAAGGTCAACAGGGCAATAGCAATTGCGAACACTCATTCTTCAAAAACTCAAGACTTACCTCAAGCGCGGAGTCACAGCCAGCCTGGACGCCCGGGCCCACGCCAGTGAAGTAACTCGGCGAACGGTGCCCAACCACGACGCGCCCCTGCACAGAACGGCAGGTCGGAGAGTGCACCTTAACGAAATACAAGGTGAGAGAGGCTCCGAGGGGGTTGCAAGGGGAACACTTGGGAGGTGGGTCCCCGGAGGAGGTGTTTGTAGCTAAAACCGAACTCCTGTCTTCCAGGATAAGCCCACGGCAGCGCGAGTCCCCGGGGAAGGTAAACCAGCTCCAGAAGCGCTTCGGACCAGTCAGGTGGTGTCCCTGTAGATACAAGGTGAGCATTACAGAACACGAACCCCAAACATAATAATACACCCGGGCGCCTAGTATGGAAACCTCAGAAACCGACCAGTTGGCCCAGTTGTTGGGGCAGTTACGTGCAGAGGTACATTCCGCCCGACAAGAAACCAATGCCCTGCGGAGAGAACTAATTGTGGCCAAAGAACAAACTGATGATCTTGGCAGACAACTCCTTCAATCGCAGGCCGGGCAAGCCCCGTTGCCCCGAATCAGCCCATCAATGCCAACTCCAACAAGCAATCCGGTCCAGATCAATCTACCTGGGACAATACCACTAGCTCCACCAGAGCGTTTCTTGGGGGATCCCCGAATTTACGCGACCTTCATGAATCAGTGTCACCTCCACTTTTTGTGCAGACCTGGGGCGTTTCCCAATGATCAGTCGCGTGTGGCCTTTGTTTTATGCTACTTGAGTGGTAGTGCAGCAGACTGGTCGGTGCCGTTTATCAGCCGGGATGATCCACTGTTTCCACGATTTCGGCGGCTTTCAGCAGGAGCTGGAAAAGCTTTTCACTTGTCGCTTCCATGGGCAGGCATTGGATAATGGACTTTTGTCCCTTCGACAAGGAAACCAGGATCTGTTGGAGTACATAGCCACCTTTAATAGACTGGTGGTCGAGGCAGAATGGCCAGAGGACAAACGGACCACTTTGTTCCACCGGGGCTTGCGAGGGGAGTTAAATTGGCCCAAGTAGTGGACCACCCAAGGACTGTGCCGAATTCATAAATCTGGTGGTGCAACTCGATCACCGTTTGCAAGATCGAAGAATAGACCGAAGCAAACCAGATGCACGCCCCATGTTCGTACGCCCCAAGGAGCATGCCCAGCGGGGATCTGAGGGCACCACGGAACCAATGCAACTAGGAGGGGTTAGGCCTCCTTTAACCAAAGCCGAACGGGATCAGAGGAGAGAACAGCAGCTATGCCTGTACTGTGGAAAAGCAGGCCATTTCCTTAAGCAATGCCCAGTTAAACCACCAAGAAGAACCGTAGGGGCCACAGACAAGGAGAAACCAAGTGAGGATTCAGAAAACTACCAAGCCCGGCAATTGTAGGGGTCCAGTTGTCGAGCGAAGAAATCCAACATCAGACCTCCCATTTTGCCTTGCCCATGATCCTAATCACCCATCAACAGCCATCAAGGATGCATTCAATAGAACCGTACATTGATAACGGAGCAGTGGGGAATTACATGGACCAGGATCTTGCAGCAACGATGGGGATCCCACTCTGTTCGAAGCCCACCACAGAGACTGTTACCACTGTAGATGGCACCGAAATCGCCTCTGGTCCAGTTTCCGAGTGTACTACAGAACTCACCCTCTTATGTGAAGATGGCCATCGGGAAACTACCACCTTTGACCTCATCAAAGCACTGTAGTTTCGGTTAATCTTAGGAATGCCGTGGCTGGTCGCGCACAACCCACGGATCAACTGGCGTGCCGGAGAGTTGGTCTTCTCCCATGACTGCACACACACCTGCTATCCCAAAGGGAGAAAAGGGAAGAAGGCAGTTCACCTGTCCAGGAAGGTACGATAAGTGTCCTAGGCGCGGTTGCTACCTTACCAATTCAATACCAGAACTTTCAAGACGTGTTCTAAAAGGAACAAGCAAATACCTTGCCACCCCACAGGCCCTACAATTGCCAGATCGACCTGATACCTGGATCCCGAATTCCGTGTGGCCGTATCTATGCGCTCACCGAACCTGAGAACCAACATCTGAAAACATATCTGAAGCAATACCTGGCCAACGGTTTTATCTGCCCTTCGAAGTCAGCAACAGCGTCTCCCTTATTCTTTGTAACAAAGAAGGAAGGAGAATTGAGGACGTGCATTGAATACCGTGCATTGAACCAAGTCACCAATAAGAACCACTACCCCCTACCTTTGATCCCAGAGCTGCTAGACCAAGTCAAGGAAGCCCAAATCTACACGAAATTGGACCTTAGGGTGGCCTACCATCTTGTGCGCATTAAAGAAGGGGACAAGTGGAAAACGGCGTTCCGAACCAAATATGGCTTATACGAATACCAAGTGATGCCGTTCGGCCTATTCAATGCCCCAGCCACTTTTCAATACTTCATGAACGATTTTCCGAGAGAACTGATTGATGTCTGCGCCTTAGTCTACATCGATGACATCTTGGTGTATTCGGTTTCAGAACAAGATCATGTCAGGCATGTACGGGCCGTTCTTACCAAACTCTGTCCACATCAGCTCTACGCCAAGCTTGAGAGATGCTCTTTCCACCTTACGGAAGTAGAATTCCTGGGTTTTATCCTCACTCCAAAAGGAATCTGAATGGATGTGCACAAGGTGGATGCCGCCTCAATTGGCCAGCCCCAAGCTCATTCAAGGGAGTCCAGAGCATGCTAGGTTTTGCAAACTTTTACCACCGTTTCATCCCAGGGTTCTCGCAAATAGTACACCCGATCACGTCGCTATTAAGGAAGTGCAACAAAATGTTTCGATGAACAGAGGAGGCCGAAAAGGCCTTTCAGGAACTCAAGGCAAAATTCACCACCGACCCAATCTTACGACATCCATGCCAGAACCTTCCATATGTGGTGGAGACTGATGCTTCCAGTATGGCGATGTGTGCGGTGTTATCACAAAGGGACCCACACACCGGCCAGCTACATCCCTTGGCATTCTGGTCACGAAAATTCTCGCCGCCTGAGCTCAACTATGCCATCATGGATAAGGAGCTATTGGCCATAAAGGCCGCTTTCAATGCCTGGCGACACTACATGTTGGGAGCCAGACATACAATCACCGTGATAACAGACCACCGAAACCTACAATACCTGAAAGGTGCAAAGGCTTAATCTTCTCGATAACTACGATGGGCCCTATTCTTCGCGGAGTATGACTATGTAATCATGTATCGACCAGGAGTCAAAATGGCAAGGCTGACACCCTTTCAAGCAAGGGCACCGATGAGGTGGTGTATACACCTCCTGACCCTGTGGCCATCATTCCGGGGGAATGACTCTTGGGCATCACAACTACGATGACGCAAGACGAGTTGCGGTATGAAGTCCATCAAGTATTAACTCAGAAGCTACGAGAGTGGGGTTCAAGAGGAGAGCACTATAGCGTAAAAGACCAACTGCCTTACTACAGAAATTGGCTATTCGTGCCTGCAAAAGAACTTCAAGAACAGGTCATCTCAGAATATCACGACTCCCTCGTGGAAGGCCACCCGGGAATTGCCAAGACCCTGGCCAAGGTGAAACGGAGTTACTGGTGGCCAACGTGGCACAAAGATATAATTCAAATCACCACTTCCTGTGGTATCTGTGCTCAGAATAAGTCAACAAAGCAAAGACCCGCTGCCCTTCTACAACCATTGGACATTCCGCCAGCTCCGTGGCACATGTTATCACTTGATTTCATCACTGACATACCTTCCTGCCAGGGTTATAACACTATCCTAGTCATCGTGGACCTGTTTTCCAAGATGGCTCATTTCTTCCCGTTCAAAGGGCTACCAAACGCATTGGGTCTCGCTAGAACGTTCCCAGAACATGTGGTGCGGCTGCACGGGTTCCCATCAGTCTTGATTTTAGATCGAGGTACCCAATTCGTGTCCAACTTCTGGAGGAAGTGTTGCTCGATGGCCCAAATAGACATCCGATTATCCACTAGCCATCACCCCCAAACGGATGGTCAAATGGAGACGATGAATCAAACGCTCGAGCAATACTTGCGTTGCATGCTTCACCAAGCAGAAGGGAGTTGGAAGGATCTATTGTGCATTGCTGAGTATGCCTATAACAACTCCCTACATAGCAGCACCGGGCAAACGCCGTTCTTTACTGTATATGGCAGACACCCACGCACGTCAGAACTGGACATCCCCACGACTCTGGAAATGCCAGCCATCACAAATCTACACGTGACTATTTCACAGGCCTTCATGAGAGCCTAAGAACATCTGCAGCAAGCCAAAGCCCGACTAAATAAGTATGCAGATCAGCATCGCACAAAGGCCCCCGACTACCAAATAGGGGACATGGTATGGTTAGCTTCCAAACATGTAGCTCTAAAAGGAACCCAGACATTCAGCCCACGGTTTTTAGGACCGTTCCCAATCGAATCCATCATAAACCCAGCCGCTGTAAAGCTGATGTTGCCAACGCACATGCGGATGCATCCAGTGTTTCACGTATCCCTCTTGAAACCAGGTCTACCTGGAACCCGAGTAACTACCCCACCTGGGCCTGTGATCATTCAAGGATAACCAGAATTTGAGGTAAAAGACATCCTGGATTCCAAGTATGTTAGAACGAAACTCTACTACCTAGTGGACTGGAAAGGATATGGTCCGCAGGACAGGACATGGGAGCCCAGTGATTACATTCATGCTCCACGCCTGATTTCGGCGCTTCCACCAAGAGTACCCCACCAAGCCGGGATCAGACAGACGGACCACCCTGACCGAAGCTCTCCTGGAAGTTTGACTGCCGTCCGGACATCCTCCATCCTACGGTCTGCTTCCATCTGGCTGCATACCTTCCAGGACTTCTCGGCGACCTGTAAGGAAGGACAGCACAGGTTAGCATTATTCAAAGACGCTCACAGCACCGCGCTCTGCGCATTCTCTTGCATTCTCGAGCACTGCCCTCTCCATCAGCTCGATGTCTCTATCACCTTTCTGCATCAAGGAGAGAAGGAGAAGGTCAACTGGGCAATAGCAATTGCGAACACTCATTCTTCAAAAACTCAAGACTTACCTCAAGAGGGGAGTCGCAGCCAGGCTGGACTCCTGGGCCCACGCCAGTGAAGTAACTCGGCGAGCGGTGCCCAACCACGATGCGCCCCTGCACAGAACGGCAGGACGGAGAGCGCACCTTGACGAAATACAAGGTGAGAGAGGCTCCGAGGCGGTCGCAAGGGGAACACTTGGGAGGCGGGTCCCCGGAGGAGGTGATTGTAGCTAAAACCGAACTCCTGTCTTCCAGGATAAGCCCACGGCAGCGCGAGACCCCCGGGGAAGGTGAACCAGCTCCAGAAGCGCTCCGGACCAGTCGGGTGGCGTCCCTGTGGATACAAGGTGAGCGTTACACAGTGTTAGGCAAAGTTTGAATGCAGTACCCTCTGGGAACACTACAAGCAACTATGACTACAGGTATAGGCAACCCAACCTTTGGTATAAGCTTGTACTACACAGTTTTGGTAGCGTGTTGAGCAGCCAGGCTTATCTCAAGAGGGGAAATGTGAGCTGTAGTGGAGTAACACAAAGAGTCACAGTTACAGGTATTCAAATAAACTCTTACACTCAAGGTTTCTTGCAAAAACAATTATTCATTTATTTATCAGTGAGTTATAAAGCCTTCTTTAGAAGGGAGCAATAGAATAGTAACACACAAATACACTTCAATACTGTACACTCTGAGTTTCTGAATAACCCAAGACCCTTTTGGGATGGCCCACAGACACAACCTACAACCCCAGGTGACTTCAATAACAAGGGTTCTGGGGACATTAATATCTTACTGTTGGCATTCAAAACACTCTTAAAAGTTGGTAAAAGGCAAAGGTTATTGGAACACAAGAGTTCACCAATATTCTTAAGCAGGGCAGATACTTTCAGATCCTCTTAGAAGAGTCATACAATTCAATAGGCTAGGCCAAAATCAATAGGCAAAATGTCTTTGTATGAGATGCAGCACTTCAGGTAAGTAAATGTAAAGGCTTAAGGCTTTGCACAAAAAAGGAGTCTTTGATAAAAAGAAGAATCAAATGTAGGGCCACAAGCTGATTAGACATGTGAGTTGCAGAAGTTACAAGCACTTCCACAGTAAGAGGTAAGTTCTCTTAGACTTGTTTTACAGTACATTGGTAAAGAAGAAAAGATGCAGCTGATGACTTCTGTTCCTGTGCAGCTCTGCAGATCTCACTGTTCCTGGGCCTCAGTCGTGGGGACAAGAGGGAGGACGTCGGGGACTCCTGCAATGCACTGGGGCTGTCAAAACCTGCAACTGGCTAACTTCACTTTCAGTGGCTGTTTCGCGTTTCAGCTTCTTGAGGCTATCGCAAATAGCAACAACGCAGTTCCTGGCCGTCAAGGTGGACTTTCCTTGCTTCTGGGGTCCCGCACTCTTCCAAAAGCTTTAGGCCAGCTTAAAAGCAATGCACACAATCTGGTGTTCCTCTCCCTGGCTATGCGGTTTCCGGTAGCAACTCTGAGGAATCTCAACCAGCTCCGAGATAGATGTCCAGGTGGCTTACTTTGGAGTTGATTGGTCCCACCAATTCAAAGGGAGAAGTCGTCCTTGCAGGGGCTTCTCTGTCGATACAAACTTGGCAAGTTGGCACTGCAGCAGGGCTTCACCGGGCAAACGAACAGTCCATGAGTTGCAGCAGGCGTCCTCTTCAAGCTCTTCTTCTGTTCCTTCGTCCAATGGTCGACTCTGCCTTCCAAGCCAAAAGACTTGCCTTTTATTCAGTTCGCTCCCATTCATTCCAGCCTAGCTGTCACTCACACAGCAGGGTAGCTGTCCTCCTTGCCGGACAGTCAACCAGCCAGCCAATCACCACAGAGTGCATTTGGGTCTCCTATGAAACAAAGCACAGGGAGTTTCGGGCACCTCCCTCACTTCCTTCCTACCCTAGACACTCTGGTGCCACAGGCGGGTTTCACTCATAATCCCTGCCAAAGGCAAAATGAACAAAGAGACCAAACCTGGTTTGGCATGCAGAGAAACTCTCTACAAGGACCTTTCCACAAAGACATGGTGAAAAAAGAAGACTGGGGGCCATTTTATCAAAGATGGCTCTGCGCCATTTTGAAAAAGATGGTTCTCGCGGTTGCTTTACCGGAGCCGCGAACGGTCGAGGGTAAATGCAAACCACGGTAGTTCAAAACGAAACCACTGCCACCAGTCATTCAGTGAGGAAAGGGTAACATAAAATATGTTACATAAGAAGCTAGACAAAGGGGATACTAGGTAATCCCTCCAGCACTCTATTGTAAGATAGTGTGTGCTGGGTCTAGAAAGTTACAATGCTAAGTAAAGTCAATTTCACTTTACTGCTCTGGGAAACAGTAGTTTATCCCAGAGAAGGTATTTAAATCTTGGGAAATCTGGAAGACTTCCCTGTGTCACTGCACTGAAGGTGCTCTGGGACACTATTGTAAAAGATGATGGGCCTCATTCCGACCCTTCCCGTCCGGAAAGAACGGTGGCGGTAAAACCACTGCCACCTTTGTTTCCGTACCGGCTGATCAAGAGTCCTGCAGGCGGAAGGTGTCACTCCCGCCAGGTCTGACCTGGCGGGTTTAACACCACCCGCCTGCAGGCAGAAATGGAAACACTGGCTTCGTCATAGACGGAACCAGTGTTTCCATTGTCCCCATTCCCATGGAGTCCTACTGGACTCCCGTGTCATCGGGGTCGTAATGCCCCAGTGATTCTGGGAATCACAGAGGCGGAATGGTAATACGGGTCCGGCGGTACCCTGCCAGTTTTTCCGGCTCAGTTAACGCCGGACTCATAATGAGGCCCGATGCCTATGGAGTTTTTTAGACTCCACAACCAAAAGAAACACATTGTAGAAAATCACATTAAAATACATGAGAGAGTGGGGAAAGGGGTCTCACTCTCTCCAGGTTAAAGAAATCAAGTCCTCAAAATCTCTAGGTGGAGGTCATTAGCACATTTCTGAGAATTCTCCGTAACACTCGTCCCCCCCAGACTAAGGGACAGGAGGATTTAATCTACCCCTGGATGAATCTCCTTAGTCTAGTCGGTCACACTTTCTTGAGAGACCATCAGCATTTTGGTGATTACACCCTGACCCTGAACCCCTGTTGGCTGATTGACCATCTTAACAATTTAGGATTCTCCCCCTTCATCTGCATTAACCATCTCAAGGGTTGGCGGTCTGTTTGAATCACAAAAGTAGATCCATACAAGTATGGTCTAAACGTCTTCCAAGACCACACAATGGCAAAAAGGTTCTCTTTCTATGGTTGTCCACCTTGTTTCAGGTTACTTCAGCTTCCTACTGATGAAGCAGATGGTGTGTACCCTGCCTTTCTCATCCAGCTGACTCAGAACTGCACCTATACCTGTATTGGAAGCATCTGCCTGTACAATAAAGGATTGGCTGTAGTCAGGAGTTCTTAAGACTGGAGCTTGACAAAGGGGCTGCTTAAATCCTTCAAATGCCTTAGTGCACTCCTCATCCCACCTGACCTTCTTGGGGAATTTGGGTGAGGAGATCACATTTAAGGGAGACGCTATGGTCCCATAATTCTCAATGAATTTCTTATAATAACCTGAGACCTAAAAAGGCTCTCACTTGGGTTTCAGTAGAAGGGGTGGCCCAGTCTTGTACAGCCCGTACTTTGCTAGACAACGGCCTTATTTCATCTCCTCCTACCTCATGTCTAAGGTAGACCACTTTACTCTGACCAATTCGACATTTACTTGCCTTTGTGGTCAGATTGTCCTGCTCAAGAGCCTGCAATACATATCCTAGTATGCTCTAGGCTGAACATTGCAATGTCATCCAATTATGCCATGCAAAGTCCTCCATCCCATTCAGAACACGATTCACCATCCTTTGCAATGTAGCAGGTGCATTCTTTAATCCAAAAGGCATAACCTTAAACTGGTAGAGGCCTCCAGGGGTTGGAAAGGCAGTTTTCTCCTTGGCATGGTCTGTCAGAGCTATTTGCCAATAACATGAGGTTAGGTCAAATGTACTGAAGTACTTGGCTGAACCACGTTTGTCCACCAGCTCATCTGCCTTTGGTACTAGCACAACTGGACTAGACCAAGGACTCGTAGATGGCTCTATTAGCCCGAGATCAAGCATCTTGTCGACCTCTTCCTTTATGTGGGTTCTTACATGGTCTGACATTCTGTAACCTCTGCTTTTAACAGGTAAACAGTCACTAGTGAGAATCTCATGCTGGCCCCAAGGGGTCAAGCCTAGTGAGAGTGAAAACAGAGGGGCAAACTGATTTAACAGAGCTTTCCACTCCTCCTGTTGTTCCAGTGTCAGATTAGAATAGAGATTTACTCCTATCTTTCCATCTAAAGATTGTCCCCTGAGGAGGTCAGGTAGAGGCTCACTCTCCTCCTCCTCCTCCTGATCAAAGGCTAGAAGCAAAGCTCCCAGGTCTGGTCTAGACACATAGGCCTTTAGTCGGTTGGTGTGAAAGACCCTGGGGGCCTCCTTAGGAGTACCTAAGTCCACCAAATTGACCTCTCCAAGTTTTCCCACAACCTTGAAGGGTCCAATCCATTTGTCCTGTAAGACCCTCTGCCTTGTAGGTACCATAACTAGAACTAGCTGGGCTTGAGTAAACTCAACCATGTTGGCCTTCTGGTCATGCCAATGCTTCACCAGAGCCTGACCTGCTTTCAAGTTTTCTGAAGCTTCTGTCATCATGTGTGTCATTCTCCTTCGGAGACCTAACACATAGTCAGTGACTTTCACTGGCTTGTGGGACGGAGACTCTCCAACCCCTCCTTGATTAGGGCCAATGGACCTCTAACCGGATGACCAAAGAGAAGCTCAAAGGGACTGAATCCAACCCCTTCCTAAGGGACTTCTCTATAAGCAAAGAGAAGACATGACAGTAGAAGGTCCCACTTTCTTCTAAGGGGTTCTTCTAAAGTACCTATCATGCTCTTCATAGTTCTATTAGGCCTCTCTACCAACTCATAAATCTGAGGATGGTAGGCTGTTGAGAACTTGTGACAGTTGGGTGCGGAGAAGAACGTACACCGCCTTCAAAGAAGTGCTTGGGTCGGAGTGCGGCATCATCTCCAGGTATAACTACTGGAAGTTCTATCTGTGCTATAATCATCGAGGGCTGGATTGTGATTCACAACTGTCGGCAGTGGAACACAATAGGTGGGGTCTGCTGACCGGCCAATTGCACAACTTCAATATGCAAACTTAAAAGCAACAGTACTACCTATAACACTACGGCAACTAGATCCTGGCTGTGAATTTTTCTCCTCGTTTTTGTGCAGAGTCTGATTTCAGTCTTGTATGCACTCCCTTCCTGTGAAAAGGACTGCACTCATTTGTTCTTGCATGGTTTCTTGCTCTTCTCAGTGAAGTCAAAATCCATCTCCCTGCACACAATGCTTCTCCCCTGACTCACACCCCCCCCGCCCCATGACTCGCAACTTTTGGGTACCCTGAAGGCAACCCCTGGATCCAGAAATGTCTAACATTGACTGCCACTTTGGCCATACTAATCCTGCTGCACTTCGAATGATCTGCAATCTTGTCACCCATCATTGTCAAAACTCATCCACTCTTTTGTAATTCTCCTACCTCCTTTTAGGCAACCCGGTCTACTCTCGCCCCACGCTGGCCGAAATCCTGAACTTCACTACTCTCACTGTACAACCCTCCTTGCTCCTCTCATACCTTTCCTCTGTCTGTGTCGACTGAATCTCCATTCATAACCACTTACCTGCACCCATTCCTGCGCTATGTCTTTAAATCCATTGTACAGGGAGAGACTTTTACACAGCCCTCTGGTAAAGGATGTGCAGTCATCTACCGTATGGTGAAAGTGTGGCCAACCAAATGGGGAAACTAAACCTCAACTGCTGAGCCAGCAGGGATTCCTGTTAGGATAATTGTGTGTTCCTTGGTGTGAAACTGTGGTGAAATGCGGAATAATGGCTTAGAAAACAGCCATACGATGGCATGCTTAGCTCCAGCAGATCAGGACAAAAAGCAGGATGAGGAACTCTCTGGAAGGGCACCCAGCAACCAAGGATCCAAACCGGAGCTAGGCCACTGCCTCCAGCCAGCAACTGTGGAAAATGGGATAAAGAACATTGAAATCTAGTGGTAACCGCAGAGTATTGCATCTTGTCTTTCGAGGATCGAAAGGGGACGTTGACATGGGCATGCCTGTAACTCTATCCATGACGTGTAGTGTACCCAAAATCCCTCACTCGTCAAAGTCCCTCGGATCGTTTTTTTCTGCCCTGTTAGCTGGTCGCCTTATGCATAGCTCTTACTAATTGCAAAATTATATTCTTTCCACGACCTTTAGTTGTTTATATATCATTCGTCCTGTTAGGACAGTTTTTCTGAAGTTCAACTAAGGGCTTAGTAAAACCATTCAACTGCGGCAGTACAAGACTCCACTCTTCGTAAAAGGCTGTACCACCGGAGTTCATGGTAGTGTAGACAGAGCAGCCAGGCTTATCTTAGGCGGGGGAGAGGGCTGTAGAATCAGTACACATGAAATTGTAATACAAATGATCCAAAGAAACACTTTGTACTATAAAAATAAAGGATTTACTTAAATAAAGGGAAGGCTATGATGAATTTAGGGTTACAAAAGTACTAACACATTATATGAAATCACAATATAAAAAACACAACACTATACTTGAAGACACACAGACCCCCAAGTATAGATCTTATTTGAAATACCTAACAGTAGGTATAAGAAAGTAAAAACCTTTTCATACGCATTCAGTATAGGTCACACCTATTCTTGGGGAGTAAAAACCAATGGTTACTTTCAGATTAGATTCAGTAATGCACCGGCAGTAGACCAGTCCAGTTGTATAATGATTCTCAGTAGAAATCACTTAATCAGTTTACTGGACAATATACTTTTGGTGACTAGTGAAACAGTTATTCTAGGTGCAGTAAAAACCTATAACTACTTTTGTGATAAATTATGCTAGGTGAGCAAAACCTAAAGAATGTAATATTAAATTACAGGTGCTTTTGAAATCAGGGAACCCCAGCTTGAGGTAAGCAGTAACTCTTGTAACTTATTTTTGGATGGCACACAGCTAACACCAGGTAAGTAAAACCCACATACTTTTTTTAACCTTACAATGAAGGGGAAAGTATAACCCAATGTTATACTTTACTGAATGACTCAGTTATTGTAGGTAGGCAACAACCTAACACAGACGTATTCTGGACAGGCTAGCAGCAAGTCAGGGAAAGCAAGACCCAGTTGGGGGACACCCATACAATTATCCTCAAGGGACTAATCTGGTGATACCAACACTTTACTTTGGGAAGAGGCACAACCTAATCACAAGAGAGTAAAATACCTTCACATCTACGTTCTATTAGACTGGCAAAACAGTTACTAAGGAAGAAATTATGTTAACCATACTTTTAAGAATAGTGCATCACACATTCAAGATCAGTAAGAACTTTTGTAACTGTTCACTCTTAGAATTACAGTTACCAACCAACCCTTTACAAGGAAGTTACTTTTAAACACTTTTCTTTTCTAGGCAATAGTTCCAATCCCTTAAGTCTTTCCCCTATTCTTGGAGCATGAGTGTTCTCAGTGGCAGAAAGGGGGTCACTAGGACTAGTGACCACCAGGCAGTGTCAGAATAGGTTCTTTAGTAGCAAAAGTCAGAGTTCCTTAGGAACGCTGGGCAAACAGGTGAGGACTTTACTTCTGAGTTAGAAGAGGGTCTAGGGGCTTCGCAGAAGACACCCTAGCAGGATTCTAGCAGTGGGACTTGGTGCATTGGATAAGAGGCCTCCCCATCACAAAAAACAACCCAGAGCTACACATAAATCCTAACCGGCTTAAGGTAAGTACAAACCCAAGCCAACACAGTACCTCGGCATTGAAGATTTGGCAGCAGGCGGACTTCAGGGTCTGCAGCCAAATACCGGTCAGTGGATTCCTTGTTGTGGTGACAAAACAAGACGTCAGAAGGAACTTTGCAGCAGGGATTGATGAAGAAGGCTCCAGGCAAGGTTTCCCTTGTGGCTGAATGCGGTTCTGTGGATTTAGCGCCTTTTCAAGGAGCACAGACAAAGACAGAAAATAGTGGTTGAATTCTCGTCGTTACAAAGGTCCAGCACTCTGTTGAGGGGACTTTTTGGACTCGATTCGTGTTTCTGGAGATCCACCAGGATTCCCGAGAAGTTTCAGCGAGATTCGGTATTCGGAAGACTGTGCACCGCATGATGGCTTGAGGCCCCAAGGTATTGGGGTATTGCAACAACGCAAGGTTGCAGCAACGCGTGGGATGGCTCAAAATGCAGGTCTCACCAGGCTCTGGCTCTGGGTCGTCGTTTTCGGAGACCTTTTTTCCACTTCCAGGTTTGCAGTATTTATCAGGAATTACAGCACAACCTCTGCTGTCTATCCCCACATTTTACAAGAAGGGGCGGTCTGGTTGTCCAATACGGACTGCTAGTCCCCCCACTGGGATCTGTCCCCATTCAAGCAAGGCGTAAAACAGAGGCCTGGGGCGTTTTGGACTCCTCCCTTGCTTCCTGCTCTCACAGACAGACTGGAGCCTGGGTGGGGAGTCCAGTGGACTCCCGCCGAAGACAAAAATCACAGAGGAATTTCCCGCCCTGGATGTTGGGGGAAGGAACAAGAAACGACAAACACTAAAATGGGGGAAAAAAAGACAGGGGCCATTTTGGTAAAATGAGCACCCTTGCGTGCCTTACTGCAGCTGTGATCACAGCCCGTAGTAAAGGTGCACCAAATTAATACAAGGTATCACTGCCACCAGCCATTGAAGGTAAGCTTGTCACTCTAACAGAATTGTTAGTTTTAATGTGAAAGGGGATACATTGTATCTCAGCAGCACTCCACATACGGTGGGGTGTGCTGGCTTCACAGAATAAAATGTAAAAGGGATCCAAAGATCCTTTCTACCCTTGGGAACTGTAGTTCACCCAAGGTTAGCAAAAGAAAGTTAAAAGGGGAGCCCCTAGGGCACCCCAGCAACAACAGGCACTTATTGCCAATAAGTTGTTAAAGAGGATGGGCCTCATTACACGGTAGGCGGTAAAAATCGGAATTTTACGGCATGGCGCCATTAGCGTGTCCGCCCTTGCAAGAGGCCGCTAATAGCGTCCCATCACGAGTACGCAGACACGAGCATAGCGCCATGCCGTAAATGACCGTTCCGCCCTGCCGCTAAATACCCCAAAAAGCCCCTTACCGGCGCCCGCAAAACCGCCGATAGCGCCTCCGCCCTCCCGCTACCCGTAAATAGCGGACACCGCCATTACCGCACACCGTTAAAAAGCGGAACCGGAAATTACGTCGTCGCACAGGAACGGGAAAGAGCACAGCGGCCATCTCCAAAAACACAATCCATTGCCATCCTCTGCATCCAGGACATATATCCAGGCAACTCCGACCAGGAACCATACCGGGTAGCTCGAGGATGCCGAAGGCGCTTAAAAAAACTGCTGATCGCCAGCGCAAAGAAAAGTTCACTAATGAGGAACTAATGATGCTGACCACCACACTTGCTGCAAATGCAGGAGTAGTATTTGTGATATGCGACGGGAGGCCCTCCTTAAGAAGAAGGCCATCTGGGCCGAAGTCGCGCTAAAAGACAGTGCGGTGGGCACCACCACCCGGAGTGTCAGGGAATGCCGCAAAAGGTGGGACGACCTCCGGGTGCGTGTGCGCAACATTTTATCTGTGAACCGCAACATGGCAATGGCCACAGGAGGTGGCGCAGAGTCCCCCTTGAAGATGAAGGAGTGGGAGGAGATATGTGCCTCCACAATAGGAGTCGAGTCGGTAGAGGGGGTCGGCGATATGGAGCATGGCGTGGCCGTTTCATCGGATGGAGGTGAGTGTATGCACCCAAAAATGCGCAGTGAAGGGTGAGGGGTCCCACAATCATGTGTCCATATGAATGCCGTGGATCCAGCCACAAACAGACATGCATGCATCATCACATACCCACCAACACAGGGCCAATCATGCATGAGCCAGCCAACATCCCTATTCCATGCCTCCACAATGATGACCCCAAAATGCATCAAACTGCATGACGTATACATCTGCCATAATGCAGGTAGACCCATAGATGATGATTTATCCTTCTTATCACCCCTGCAGGATCACACACGGAAAATGATGAGCCACGCACGTCAGCACCCACTCCCACACCCATGAAAAAAGCCAGGAGGGATGCCACCGGGGACCACGCAACATCCTCTAGGGGACCCAAGAGTAGTGACCGGGACAAAGGCAGCAGGAGCAGCAGTGCCACGCAGCCAGAGGCCATGCCTGCCGCGGTTGTGGTAACCACGGGAGTGTGTCTCCCATCAATTGAAGGCAGCATGGAGGGAGTGCACTCTGCTGCCACCAGCTCTACGGGTGAGGCAGCAGCCACTGGGCCACTTTCCGATGCGGAGGAAGCACCGGTGAATGAGGATCTGAGTCAGAGCCCCATCCCCACACGCCACTTACTCGCATCCCCAATGTTTTCACCAGGTCCGTTCAGCCAAGGCGGATCGCCCGCCCACACACATGATGTGTCATGGAGCCCCCTGGAACCTACGCCTGATGCCAGTGCCATTGATCCAGGCGCATCAGCCATTCCACCGGCAGACAACGAGGAACTTGACCCATCAGCCATCTACCAGAGGCAGACCGAAATGGCTGGTCTGGTAGGTCAACATGTGGCAGAGACAGGGCACCTGAGGGAGGACATTGGTGCATTCGCACGCCAGACGAGGGAGGCCATGGAGGCATGCACCAACCGCATATGCAATGAGATGGGGCAACTCAGGCAGGCCAGGCACTTTCTGTACACGTTATGTTCAAAATACACTCTTCTGCAGTTGAAAAACAGGCATGGTCTCCATCATTGTGTATGTGTGATTTTCTTTGGGAGAGGGCCCTTTGTGGGCCTCAAGACGGCCACAAGGGCAACAATGCACGTCTCTCCATGCATGATATTCCACCTTTGTTCCTGATGCTATTCCTGATTCCGATGCTGACGCGGATCCTGTCCCGCCATGCCATCGCCTCTTGCATGTCCGGGCTGGGCATTTCAGCAATACTCATCCACATCCACATCATGCTCATCTGGTGTTTGCATGGTGCCATGGGCACATTCTATCAGATGCACATTTAGTTGTGCCTTACACATACCATGGTCATCTTCGCCTTGATTCCGGGGGTTTGTTGGCTGCCCTTGTGGTGTTTCTGGGTGCCCCGGTGGTGCTTGCTGCGCAGGTCTCGGCCTCCTCCTCCTCCTCCTACTCCTACGTCTCTTCGGTGCTGCCTGTTGTTGTTGGTGCTGCACTGCAGTCATGTACGCAGGCCTATGTCATGCTGCTGGTGTTGGGACCATCTTGCTGTGGGAAGGGGTGTGGGAAGGGGTGTGGTGTGCTCTTTAGTGCTGGCTGTCTCCATTGACTCCACCTGTGCTGGTTGTGTCCACCTGGGGCAGATGGGCAGATGGGAACACTGCTCAGGACTCTTAACGTGTGGTTTTCGATGCTGTTATTAGCGCCATGCCGGTACATGCTTTTTGGGTCTTTGGGATGCCGGTATTGCCGTGTACGCATGGGTTGTGATTGCGTGCTATTTGCGCCATGGCGCTGTTTACTGTGTGGGGGTCGCGCGCAAGCGGCCACGCCACTATTGGTGGCGCCGTACTTTACGGGTCCACTAATAGCGGTGGGTCCGGGTCGTGATCGGCTTGGGAAAATACCGTTACCGGTATTTCGTTACCGGTAACGGTATTCCCTTACCGCCTACCGTGTAATGAGGCCCGATAACTTTAAAAATACACTATGGAGAGTCTTAAAAATGACACCCATAAAAAGATTTAAAGATTATGTGAGTGTGGAAAAAGGTTCCCACTCACTGAGGTATTAAGGACAAATATCCCACTAATAAAGCGAAAAGGTCTGGGGTTGACCCAGGCCAGGAAGATGTACAAGTTCTGTGAAAATTAACACGTCCCCTCTTCGATTACTTCTCTCTCAAACTTCTCTCTGCCCGCAAACCATCCGGCTCTCCGCTAGACCCTTGCCCGGCCACAACCCTCAAAGACAATTTCGCTTCTACCTGCGCAGGAGAACACGCAAGATCCATCATAAATGACTCCCTTTCCTTAGGATTTTTCTCGACGCATTCAAAATGGTTCATGTCAAACCTCTAATAAAAAAACCTTCCCTCGAGCTCAAAAACTACCACCCCATCTCAAACACCAGGTTCCTTGCCAAACTCATCGACCGGACCGCCTACTCCCAACTAAATGCCTTTGTCGAAGCCAACAATCTCCTAGACCCGCGCAATCAGGTTTCAGAGCCCGACACGGAACTGAAACCACCCTAACTTCAATCTGGGATGACCTTAATAACACGGCAGACTCCGCAGGATGCGCCGCATTAATCCTTCTTGACCTATCCGCCGCCTTCGACACAATCAATCACTCAATCCTCCTTGACCGCCTCCACGCCCTAGGAATTTGTGGAACCGCTCTCAAATGGATAGCATCCTTCCTCAAAAATAGGAACCAAATAACCCTATTCTCCACCTATTCCTCTCAAGCCCGACCAGTCGACATGGGAGTCCCACAAGGAGCATGCCTATCAGCCCTCCTGTACAATCTCTACATGGCCACCCTCCCACAAATAATTTGTTCACACAACATCCTGTGTTACAACTACGCTGATGACACTCATCGAATTCTAAAACTCCTGAACTCAAAACCCATCTGCCGACCTGACCTCGCCTCCTGCCTCCTCGACATAGAGCTCTGGATGACCACAAACCACCTCTTGCTAAACCCCTCCAAAACCGAAATCATGGTATGTGGCAACTCCGAACTTCTTCCACACCCACTACCCTGGCCATCTGCCATGGGCAACTCACTGACTCCCTCTAATACGGTAAAAAACTTTGGATGCACCCTAGACTCTGACCTAACACTCTCGTGCCAAATCAACATCTCAAAGTCCTGCCACTACCACCTTAAAACTCTTAGGCACATTTTTCCATACCTCTCCTTTCCCAACAGACTCTCTGCGGTCCAATCAATTGTTATATCAAGACTGGACTACGCTAACCCCCTCTACCTCGGAGTCCACGCTTGCCAACTGACTAAACTACAAAGAGCACAAAACACTGCAGCCAAACTGCTACTAGCACTCGGCCCGAGAGACCACATCTCCCCAGCCCTCAAAACTCTGCATTGGCTTCCTGTTGCCCAAAGGATGACCTTCAAAACCTTATGCATTTCTCACTGAGCACTGCATAAAACCGGACCTCAATATCTGCAAGACAAACTAAACCTCTTCACCCTCCACGTACTCTAAGATCACGCTCAGCCGGCCTCCTAGTCATACCTAAAACAAACTCAGTCAGGTTAGGCGGATCATCATTCTCAGCCATGGTCCCCACGCTGTGGAACGCACTCCCACCCCACATCTGACTCACGGAAGACCTCATGTCTTTCCGCAAACTACTGAAAACTTGTCTCTTCCCCTAAAACCGACCCCGAACTCAAACTAACTCAATCTGGATAACAGCATCTCAATGACTTTACCAAATACTAGATCATAAATAGCAATGCAGCATCTTGATCCAAGCGAGAAATCGAAAACTAATTAACATCTATTGGTTAGCTAAAAAGAACAAACAAAATAGAATGAGTAAAATGAATCAAACCTGCAAAGTAGATAAAATGAATACATTGTACGAGAGCAGCAAAGTGGCTGAAATTAAGGAAATGGACAAAATAAATGTAATGGACATGAGGATCAATGTGGACGGCAGGAATAAAGTGTACAACAACAATTCAACTAACCCAAACTACTAGATCTTAAATGACAATAAAACAAATAACAATACAACATCAAGATCCAAGCGAGAATTCGACAATTAATAACCTCTAATGTAAACTAAAAGGACAAACAGAATAGAATGAGTAAAGTAGATCAAAGGAGTGAAGTGGATAAAAAGGATAAATTGTACGAAAGCAGTAAAGCGGTTGAAATTAATGAAATGGATGTAATGATTGCAATGGACGAAAGGAACAAAATGGACGAAATGAATAAAGTGAAGAAGATGGAAAGATGAATACAGGAGGCGGATGAATACACTGACAGATGACATGGAATGTATGAGTGCATGGTATAAATGGAAAGTACAGAATAGATGATTTGAGTAAATGAGACGGGTGTAGTGCATGGGACAGATGGAGAGCATGTAACGGATCGAGTGCGTACGACAAGTGACATGGGTTGAACCGATAATGCAGGATGAATGAATGAAGTGAGTGGAGCGGACAAAGTCGTTGGAGTGGATGAAGCGCGTTTAGCGGATGAGTGCGTTGAGCAGATGAGTACGTTGAGCAGATGAGTGCGTAGAGCGTATGAGTGTGTAGAGGGGATGAACAATGGTATGATATGATATGATATGATATGGCATTTATAACGCGCCTATACACAAGTGTTTCAAGGCGCGACAAGGCAAGGGGGGGAACAAAAGAAGGACAGACAACGATCCTACTAAGCCAGGTGTCATTCAGATCGGGCAAGTGCATGGGAAAGGAAAGCATGCAGGGGGAAGGGAGAGGGGAAAGTGCAGTACATGGGAAGTGGAATAAATAAGACACATAAAACAGCCAGCTAGTGGCAAGTGCCAGGAAGTGCAGACGTAAGTGCTGGTAGGGGGACTGGAGGGATACAGAAAAACAGTCCCCAAGTGCAAGGATTGCCAGGGATGCAGTGCAGGTGGGTAATTGACGGGGCTAGTATGTAGAGCGGATGAGTGTGTAGAGCGGATGAGTGCCTAGAGAGGATGAGTGCCTAGAGCGGATGAGTGCCTAGAGCGGACGAGTGCATGGAGCGGGCGAGTGCGTGGAGCGGGCAAGTGCGTGGAGCGGGCGAGTGCATGGAGCGGATGAGTGCATGGAGCGGATGAGTGCATGGAGCTGATGAGTGCGTGGAGCGGATGAGAGCATGGAACAGATAAGAGCATGGTGCGGATGTAGGTTGTGGTGCGGATGTAGGTTGTGTGAGTGGATAATGGAATGGAGCGGATATAGAGTGTTGAGCAGATGTAGGGTGCAGTGGTGTTGAGCCAATGTAGGGTGTTGAGCAGATGTAGAGTATGGTGTGGGTGCGGAGCGGGTCTAGAGTCCGGAGTGGGTGTAGAGCGCGGAGCGGGTGTCGAGTTGTGGAGCAAACGGGTGATGTATGTGCAGGATGGAATGGTTTGGAATGCATGGAAGTGATCGGGTTTGAGTGCTTGAAATGGTCGTAATGCATGGAACAGTTGGAGTACATGGAACTATTGGAGTGGGCCCGATCTCAAACACCTAAGGTAAACCACCATATCACATCGCCACGCTTACTCTCTTCTTTACACCACCACTCAACTAGAACACAGCAATACTATGACACCATTTGGCATAGCTGTTCCCATACCATCATCTGCCTCATACTCCCTATCACCCTAATTAAACACTGCTGGTTACACACCCTCCAGCCTAGGCGTTCTCCTCAGGCCTAACGCAGCCAGAATCTGTCTGGATAAAAACCTGCCAGAACAAACACATACTCCTGATCTCTCAACCACCACACCTACCACTAAGAAGCAGCTATCACACGAATGCCACACCAGCTGCACACATATCCGGTGCTCACACGCACCTTTGACTCTCTCTATTCTCCCTACTGACTTGAATTTCGGTTCCCGAGGGCATACAACCTACCAGCGCCTTCAGACCATACCAATGGTACATAAGGCGCTATATAAATGCAAAGTAACATAACATAACATAACATGGTCTGCATGTAGTGGGACATAAAATGTGATCCCCTATCAGAGAAAACCTCCTTAGAAAAACCTACTCTGGTAAAAATACCAGGTAGGGCCTTAGCCACGGCTTGAGCTGTGAGAGTCCTCATAGGTATAGCTTCAGGATACCTGGTAGCATGGTCTACCACAACCAATATGAAACAATTGCCTGAAGATGTTGGAGGGTCTAAGGGACCAACAATGTCGATTCCTACCCTCTCAAAGGGGACTCCTACCACTGGGAGGGGCACCAAAGGTGCCACATTCTTGGCTCCACTCTTGCCAGATGTCTGACAAGTGTGACAGCTTCTACAGAATATATCTACATCAGACCCTGTGATAATGTGGTATTTTTCTTGCCTATGCATTTATTTAAGTACAGTGGGGAGCCCTATTAAAGTCTAGGTATAGAAACAGGAAGTGAAACCTGTATGGACTTTCCTCTAATCTTTCTGTATGTTGGTTTCCTAGGAAACCGGGGTGACGAGGAGGAGGTGGAACCCAAAGGGTTCAGTTGGGCGTATTAAGAACAGCTGATCAAGTGGAAACAAACTAATCCTGCGCCGTTGCGAGGATTTCAGCAGTTGAAGTGTAAATATGTGACTGTTGCCGGATGATATTGACGAAGGAGTTCATCAAGTCAAAGCAGACTAAGCAGCGCTGTTGCGCTCCACCATACCGGGTGAGACCACGACCGTTGTCGCATGTTTTGCAGTAGGAAGAGGGAGAGAAGCGCTGTGACGCTTCAGTGAAGGGGAACAAAGCGATCACCGAACGGGGACCGAAGACAGCCTCCCGAGGTCAGAGAAGGAAGAATGAGCTTCGGAAGATAGCGGCCGAAGGAAGAAAAGGGGGCGGAGCCAAATTCCCAGTCCGCCGACAACCGCCGTCGAAGTTCCTCAGGTAACGCTATGTGGGCTGAAAGAGGACCGGCGTAGAGTGAGTGCTGATACCGACGCATGAGAGGCTGAATAGACCGGAGCAAGCTGTGTCAGGGACCAAAGCGGCAAAACTGAAAGTACTGGAGAAACGAACGCTTAAAGAAATATGAGGCCCTTGAGCTCCAGAGAAAGTGAGAGAGATCTGTAACAAGGGCGCAAACCTATTTATATTTTGTAGCCTCATAGATACTGACATTTGAATAGGATTCCTAAGAGCAGAGCCGTACATCAGCCCACGGCGCCATCAAAGGAGTGTTATGCCCATTACACTGGAGCTGAAGGAACCAACAAAATGAAGGGAAGCTCTACACAAGGCTAGCAAGGCAGAAGGGGTAAAAGACAAAAGGAGTGCTAGCTGGAGACAAAGAAGGGTTAATGGACTGACAAGTGGGAAGAGTTAAGAAAAGCACAGAAGCAAGAGAAAGACAAGGACATTAAAGGAGAAAAGAAAAGAGTGAATGTACATTCTGCTTAACAGAACTTACCTGTTGAACATTTCCACGTGGATGCCTCCACATCCTTGAAGTCTGGGAGAGTTGAAAAGAAGTATCCTTTTTCTTGGTTTATCTAGAAAGAAATAAGAAATAATAGTTGGTTAATAAAAGAATTGGGCTCTCTTTCAGTCCAAACAAACTACCTAAAGGCTGAAGACTCGTTTTTATTGTACTTGACATTAGAAATATCACAAGCCTGAAGACTTTGGAGGGTCTAAGGGACCAACAATGTCGATTCGTACCCTCTCAAAGGGGACTCCTACCACTGGGAGGGGCACCAAAGGTGCCACATTCTTGGCTCCACTCTTGCCAGATGTCTGACAAGTGCGACAGCTTCTACAGAATATATCTACATCAGACCCCAACTTAGGCAACTAGGAGTAGAGAGAAATCCTTTCTTTGGTCTTCTTAAAACTTAAGTGACCAGCTAAAGGAATCTCATGGGCTAACTGTAGAAACTGATGTCTTGCCTCCTGGGGCACTACAAGTCTTCCATAGTCTCCTGAGGTAGACTCAGTAGGTTCACTGTAGAGGAGGCCATCCTCCCAGTATAACCTGTGCTTCCCTGGCTCTTGCTCTTCAGCTGGGAAGCTGCCTGTTGGCGATGTCCTTCAAGAGTAGGACACTCTCTTTGATCTCTGCTGAAGTCTACCCTACAGGGGCCACCGACTGCCAGTAAAGACTGCAGCTCAGGATGGTCTTTAGGATCCAATCTGTCATGCTCACCTTAGTCTCTGCAGGAGCGATGATGCCCTCCGGTCCCAGTTCAGATTTCTACTCCACCCATGGTGATGGGGGGGGGGCTACCTGAAAGAAAGTAATAAGTTGAGGATAATTCAGAAAATTGGCCCTGGAAACTCCCACCCCTCCTTAACCCCCTAACTACTGGAATACTGTGGTGGTGGTGCTAGGAAGGGATGGCTCACCTTGTGTTATAGTATGGTAGGCTCTCCATCCTGCTTCTGCAGGGGCGCTATGGTCTGGATCCGCTCTGCGCGGGGTTAATTTGTGTTTGCTGCGGCCACCGCCTCGAATGGGCTGATGTTGGGTTTTACCTTATTGGCCGCTGTATTTCTCTCTCCCGGAGTCTGGGAGCCAATTACAGCACGGGTCCCACTATGCTGCAGGAGAGGTGGAGAACACAGTTGGACTCACTGTATCCGGTACGGGTACGTTTGGTTTTGCAACCACCCAGTTGATTCACTGAGTAAGGTGTGCGGATTATTCAGGTACGTTTGTAAAGTTCGATGGAGTTTTCACAGGAGCTAAGTGTTAAAGTTCTAACCTGTTTGCTGCGTTCTTTCCCCTTCTTTTGCAGGTCTCAGGAGTTGCGGTAGAGCCGGATGGTGAACGGCGGCTGAAGGAAGATGGAGCGGGAGCGCTCCGAAGAGTCAGCACTTCAGGCGGAATCAGCTGGAGTCCTGAAGAATGGTTTTACAGCACGTGGTCGGCGGGGACGTAAGTATGAAAGTGCAGAGCTTCAGCAGTGAACTGACTTCTTCTCTTTCAGGTACGCAGATACTACAGAAGAGCGCCCAGGAGGGGCACGGAGCCGCTAAACGCTTGTCGATGAATTTGGAATCCGGGAACAGGTAAGCGTGTGCCTCAGGCTACAGAAAACACACGAGGCATGGTTTATTCCCTTGGCGTGGCTTATATAGGCAGCCACGCCCAGAGACTAGAGCGTGCAGCATAAAACTAGACTGGCACCAAAGAACCCATGTTGGTGGAAACAGGAAGTGTCATTACAACTTATGGGCACTGGGATTCCTATGGGAAGAAATGATGGATCTTTTGTTCCTGGCTTGCCAGGCCTTCGCCCACAATGCTCCTGCTTGCCCTTCCCTTCTACCACTGTGAAATAGAAACGAAAGTAACCTTGATGTGTGATAGGGCCTGTACCCATGACAAGATCTCCAACAGGGGGAAGCTCTTTTTCCAGCTCCGAGTCCTCAGTAGCTGATTCAACCTCATCTGGTTGGATCTCACACTCAGCCTCGGCTGGTGGAATAGTCACAGGTGTGACTTTGGACTGTCCTCTCAGGGATGCCCTGGTTTGATGCACAGGAGTGCTATCCTTCCTGTTTCCTGAGACCTTGGGTTTCCCCTTTGTCTCTTTCTTCTTGGAAATAGAAGTTGGCTATTCCTGTGGACTGGGTGTTATAGTTTCCTCTGTAACAACCCACTGTGAGTCATTTAACGTGAGCTCTCTGGCCTTCCTAATCTGCTCCTGCTTCCTTTTACTGGGAGGACTGGGGGTGCTTGATACAACTCCAAGAGTTTTTAAGTCATTCCCCAGCAGGACTCTCCCAGGCACCTCACTTTGTACACTGACAGGTATTCTTACAGTCATTCTGTTGCACTGGATGAGAGCTGGTAGTCTTGAAACCATCTGGATAGGGCATCCAGCAAACTTAGTGGGACCTTTGGTTGCCTTAGCAACATCACTAGGTTTGGATAAAGGCTTCATCCACCACTGTGATGCTGGCCCCAGTGTCTCTAATGGCAGGGCTCTCCTGATCATGTACAAGTACACTGTCCTTGTAGTATTATTTTGTGTTATCTGGTATTGAGTTATACACATCTACATTCTGCTGTTCCCACAGACCCAGGGACACTAAAGAAACACTGGCAGAGACTCCAATGGGGTCTTTAGCCAATGGTTGAAAGTTTGCACTTGCCATATGTAATTCTCCCTCAGGGATGAAGGCTAAGGAGGCAGTGTGGATCCCTGAAGGTTTACCCTTGCATCTGGGATCCCCTTTCACATGGTCAGTTGACCCACAAACATACCATTTTCCAAATGTTTTGACAAATGGGGGCTTCTTCTGACCTCCCTCTGGTTTAGCACCAGAGGTTTCACTCGACTGACCTGGTTTCCCATGTGGCTTACCCTTCTTATGTTTGTGACCCTCTTTTGGATTGGAGGTTTTAGAATGATCTTTGTCGTCTTTCTTGTGCTGCTTCCCCTCATCCTTTTTATGAATGGCCCCAGAATCCTTGTGAGTAGCCCGGTTGGCAATCCACAAGTCAGCAGCTTTTTCTAGCTTCTTGGGATCAATCTCTTTAGAGTCAGCCAAGTGCTGCCCCAGCTCAGGAGGACAGGCATCAAAAATAGATTCCAACAAAAACAGATTTCTCATTCCTTCAAAAGAGTTCCCTCTGTAACCCTTAACCCAACCATCTAAATGTTTCATACATTCACACACCCAGGTAGCCGAAGGGGTACCATCAGTCTTTTTGAGGGTCCTAAACCTCTTAAGGTACTGGGAAGGAGTTTTCCCAAATCTAGCTATCAAAGTTAGCTTCACATTTTCATACTTCAATCTTTCAAATTCCCCCCACCTCCATTACAGCATTAGTTGCAACCTAAGGGAGCCTAGACAAAAGCCATGGAATCAACTGATTTCCTGTGAAACCCTGAGTCTCATACTTATATTCAAAAGCACCCAACCAATCCAAAATATCAAGTTTAACCTCATACTCACTGCTTCTTTAGGCATGCAAGGTCTCTTAGGACTGGGAGACCTAGAAGACTCTGGTATAGAAACATTTTCAGGAGACAATTTCTTCATTTCAAGAGCATTTTGTAATTCCATTACCCTTAGTTTGAGATCATGATGTTTGTTTTCAGCTTGGACTTGTGATCTTTTAAACTCATTTTTTCAAGAGAGACACAATCTTTAATCAGTACTGGACCTGGTAGGGCCGTTGTGGCTAAGAGTTGAGGCATATGGGCCTGTTGAGGTAAAGAGGGGATCTCTCTCCCTGCGACTCCTCTAACTCTTCTGACTCTTCAACAATATTAGAGTTAGACTCTGAATCATCATCATCCTCATCACTTTCCACATTTCCTGGCATAGTAGGTGTGACAGGCCCACTACCCAGACTTTGATTATTCAACAATCTTGCAATTAGTTCATTTTTCTTTGCTTTAACAGAGAGAGCCCTGACTTTACACATTTCTTTCAGTTGCTCTACTGTCAAAATTATCAGGGCTTCCTGTCTGAGCTGCCCAAAAGTATCTTTCGAGATCAGGTAGTGCCAAGCCTCCATTTGTGACCGGTAGCGTGAGTGTAGTGTACGCTATTCTGGCTGGTTTGTTTGCCCAGAGTAGCTCGAGGACCATGCTCTTCAATTTTTTTAAAAAGGCTTGTTGCAGCAGCAGAGGGATATTGATGAATAAGTAAAGTAATTTTGGTAGGATCACCATCTTCACCAGAGAGACCCTTCCCCAGAGTGTCAATGGCAATGACTTCCATCGAGAAATCTTCTCTTGAATCGACTTGATCACCTCTTCGTAATTGTCTCGAAACACTTCCTGACAGTTTAATGATAGATATATTCCGAGGTATCGGACTCTGGAGGATTTCCATGAGAGTTGGAAGTCGTCTGGAAACTGTTTTGTGTTTGGGGTCAATGGGAAAACGATGGATTTTGACTGATTAATTTTTAGCCCAGAGGCGGCTCCAAACTTGATGACCTCCCTCATGACTGGATTCAGGTTGTCTACTGGGTCACGGATAAATAGGGCTACGTCATCAGCATAAAGAGAGATGATGAGTTTGTGAGGGCCTATAATGAGACCTCTCTGTTGTTGCTGTTCCCTGAGTTTGGAGGCTAGTGGTTCCATCACCAGGGCGAAAATCAGGGCTGAGAGCGGGCAACCCTGCCTCGTGCCTCTTTGTAGGTCGATTGGAGCTGACTTGGTTGTGCCGACGATGATACTTGCACGTGGTCTGGAGTACAGGAGTGAGACCAGGTTGATGAAACGGGCGCCCAGGCCCATCCTAGTAAGCACTGCAAACAGAAACGGCCATTCCACCGAGTCAAAGGCCTTTTCGGCGTCGAGTAGGACCGCCACCGCCTGCAACGAGGGGTCCAATGCAGCGATGACACCGAACATTCTCCTAATTCCGAAAGTCGTGTTGCGGCCTGGTATGAAGCCGGCTTGATCCGCCAGCACGAGGGTAGGCATGAAAGGCATTAATCTTCCCGCTAGCACCTTGGCGAGTATTTTATTATCGAGATTGAGGAGGGATATTGGTCTGTAGGATGAGCATTCCTCTGGTGGTTTATCTGGTTTGTATAGCAGAATAACATTGGCATCACATGTGGTGGGAGGGAGGTGACCCCTCTCTAGTGCTTTTTCATATACCGCTGCTAGGAGGGGGGCCAGTGTGCCCGCAAATGACTTGTAGAACTCGCCCGTCAGACCGTCTGGGCCTGGCGCCTTAGAGCTGGGGAGGGATTTTATGGCCTCCAGAATCTCCTCTTGGGTGATCAGTTCGTTCAAAGGTTCACAGAGGGAGTGTTCAACCCAATACAGCTCTGTGTCCTCGAGGTACTCCCGTGGGGCGGTCGAGGACTTGCACAATTTGGCGCTGTAGAGTTCTTGGTAGAAGATCCTGAATTCCTCAGCTATCTCCTTGTCAGTATGTACTATATTGCCTTGCTTGGTCCGAATGCGTTCTATTTGGGTCAGTTTGGTGTCAGCTTTGATTAGATTTGCCAAAAGGGCGCCGGGTTTCTGGCCTTCTCCGTGCTGCCGGACTTGGCTATTGCGGTTCAGGAAATTGACCTCTCGGTCCGCCGCTTGATTGAATATCAGTAATTCCTCCTTCAGTGCCGTCGCAGTTTGGGGGTCCATCCCGTTTGTGGCTTGTCGTTCCAGGTTCTTTAACTTCCCCTCGCTGGTTGTGAGCTCGCGTCTAATGAGCTTGAGGATGCCATTTTCCTTGGCGTGACACACTCCTCTGATATAGCATTTTAGAGATTCCCAGATTGTACTCGCTGAGGGGACTGATCCGGCGTTGGCTTCTAGGAACACGCTAATATCTTCCTTCAGTTCGCTGGCGAACACCTCGTCTCTCAGCGAGCCTGACTTGAAACGCCATCGTAGTAGTGGTGGAGTAGGGGGGGAGTGTGCAACTTCAAGAAAGAGAGGAGAATGGTCGGAGAGCGATCTTGGGTATATACAGCAGCGTCTACTTGATAATGGACCACCCGCTGAGACGAAAAAGTAGTCAATTCGGGAGCTTGTATTGTGTACCGCTGAGTGGAAGGTGAATTCCCGTGATTCACCATTCGTGACCCTCCAGATGTCTAGCAGATTGAAGGCATTGCAGATTTCTTTTATTTGGAGTCCTGCTTTAGTTGGTGGGAGTTGCTGAGCTTTCGATCTGTCTCTTAATGAATCAAGTACAGTGTTCATATCCCCTCCCCAGATTATGGTTGCTGGGTCTAACTTGGAGAGCTGGGTAAGCACCCAACCGAAATTATCCGGGCCGTCCGTGTTCGGAGCGTAGGAGTTAATGAAGGTCACCTTCTGGCCTGCTATGACTCCACTCACCAGAATCGCTCTCCCCTCTGAATCTCTCGTTGTGTGGATCAAACGGAAGCTCAGCCTCCTATGTATAAGAATAGCGACTCCTCTGGCGTAGGATGAATAAGAAGAATAGTATCTGTGGCAACCCCAGCTCTTGGCCCACTGATGGTCCTTGCCCGGGAGAAGGTGTGTCTCTTGAATCATGGCCACGTCTACGTTGTGACGTCTCAGGTATTGGAGTATTTTCCTAGTTTTAGCGGGAATATTGCCTCCTCTTATGTTCCATGTCAGGACATTGAATGTGACGGGATAAGCTTTCTATGACGCAGCGTTGCGGTGGATGCAGTTGGCCATATCATGGCATCAGGGTGAGATTTGCAAGAATCGTCGCATCGGGAGAGGACCCCTGTTGGGTAAGGTGGCGCTGATTTTTGATTGGTAGATGGCGAGCTGGGAGGTGGTTGTGGGCTCGAGACGCAGAGTTTATTTTTTGATGAACACTGAGGGAACCATCCACGGGCTAACCCCAACTGGCCCGTGGATTTCCTTTCTTTTGGGTGGGCAACCCCCAACAAGCCCACCGAGAGGACCCTCAATAACCAACTAGAACGAACTGCGGACACGTGGAAACCATGTCGCTGTGTAAATTGTACTCCAACTGAGCTCGGCATGAAGACCAACTGGTTGCCGAGATAACCTTGGAGACTGAACTGGAGCTGTGCTAGGGGCGTCAGGGGCCATCCAAGTTTCCCTGCCCTGTGTCGTACTCGTAATAAATTGAGCCTGTACTTATGACAACCTGTCGTCTGGTTGTGGGTCGGCTAGGGTCATACTGATTTACGGTGGATTTCTGAGGATTCTGTCTCTCTGGGGCCTTGGTCGGTTGGGGTTCGGATCGGGGCAGCCCATCCGATCAAGGAACATGCTCGCCTCGTCTGGAGATTGGAAGAAGTGAACCCTCTCCCCCTGTTGGACTCTGAGTCGTGCAGGAAAGAGCATTGAGTAGGGTAATTGATTAGCTCGGAGTCTTTGCTTGATGGCGGTGAAGGATTTCCTCTGGGTTTGAACAGTGTGTGAGAAGTCTGGATAGAAGTGGATTTTATCACCCTCATGAAGAAGTTCGCCCTTCTCCCTGGCCAGTCGTAGGATGGTGTCACGATCTCTGTAGTTGAGCAGCCGTGCGATGATTGGCCTTGGCGGTGCTCCGGGGACTGGTCTGTTGGATGGGATCCTGTGTGCTCTTTCCACTATAAAGACTGGGGACATAGATTCTCTGCTGAAGAGTGATGTGCAGAGGGATTCCACGAACTCCTCCATTTTACCTTGTAGCTGTTGTTCCCTCACCCCTATAATTCTTATATTGTTCCTCCTTGAACGACCCTCCAAATCCTCGCATTTGGTAATTGTTGTTTTCATTTGGGATTCCAGTAGTGAGACCTTGGTTATAAGGGACTCTGTGCCATCATCTAAGTTCGACACTCTTTGCTCAACCTCATTCAGGCGTTCTGAGTGTGTGTCCATGCGGTGTTGTAGGAGGTCGACCTTGGAGGCGAGGCCATCCATTTTATTATTAAGATTTCCTATGCCGGCTTTCAGTTCCAGAAGGAGTTCTTTGATTTCAGACGGGTTAACCTCCGGTTCCAGCTGAGACGGGAGGACTGGGGCCGCCGTGTGGTCCTCGCGCTGAGAGGGGGCTTTAGGAGCTGCGCCACCCTCAAATGTTAGTTTCCTCTGCGATTTATCGTTCTTCCCCATTTCTGCAGTGGACCCACTGGTAGACGGTTAAGTGAAGCAGGGATTTTAGTGTTGTATCAGTGTTTTATTATGGCAGGATTGTTCTGAGAACTCGCTCAGGGATGCCGGGGATTATCCCACAGGACAGGTATGGTGGGGTTTTCAGCTGTGATGCAAAGTTAGTAGTCGTTGTGGAGCTGCATTTTTTATGAACTACTGGGGCAGCTCTCGGATGACCAGGAGGGAGAGGATGGCGTTCCACTGCAGCGATCAGCTGTGCAGGTGGCTTCCCTCGTGAGAGGCACAGAACTGAGGGGGGGAGGACACTCCACCGTGTTCTCACTTGACCTCCTGGTGCTGGTGCCCCTGTGGTTTTAATAAGGGCACCAGAATGATGACCTCTGGGGGGCCTAGGGTCTTTGCCTCTGCGGCGGTGGGGGGAGGGTGAGATCACTCCAAGATGATGCCAGATGTCGCGTTGGGGGGGGGGGGGAAAGCCCCTTGCTGGTTATGGGCTCTCCCTCTGGTGATGGGCGCTGGGGGCTGTTCACTCCCTCGACCCGCGCCGGGTCCCAAGGTTCCTCTCAGCGGCGGCGCCCCCCCTTGGGGGCAGCTGGATTGGATCAGCGCTGATGCCCCCTCGGCGGTGGGGAAGGGGGGGGCCGGCCGATCAGGGGGTGCCCAGCTTCACCACAAGGCCCGACCTCTCCCCCCCCTCCGTACCTTATCTTCCCGGCGTTCCGTCCGCCTCTCACCGCCGAAGTCCGCGGCTGTGTCGGGAGCCTCATGGCGGCCCTGGTCCCTTCAGGCGCTGGTGGGCTCCGTCGGGCGGGTGGGGGGGGGAGGCTCCGGCTGCAGCGGCGCCCCGGGTGCTCGAGCGCCAGCTCCACCTACTCTCCGAGTCCCCACGGGACCTGGTTACGCCGGAGGGCGGCGGACCGGATCTGGATCTTGGGGGGAAAGGAGTGTTTAATTGCCGCCTCCTCGCCGATTGATCCTCTCGGGCTGCGCCGCGAGCCCGCCTCCCAAGCCCCGGCGCGCGGCACACGGGCCTGCCAGGCAATGCACCGATTCAGGCCGCGTCGGTCTTCTAAGCGCAGGATGGCCGATTTTCTTCCAGTTTTCACTGGCAGGCTGCTGAATCAGAAGGGAGACCAGGAGTCCAGGATTCGGGCTGAGAAAGTACAGGCACAAGGAGGATCATGCAGGATTAATACGGGCAATGATGGGAGCTCAGGTCAGTGCGGCCATCTTGGATGGCCCTCTAGCGCCCTCTCCAGGGCTTCCTGTCTGAAGTTATCCATTTCTGGCATGTTACAATTGCTTTTCTAGTGGAGCTTAGCCTTTTGAAGGTATTTAGTTGAACAAAAGTAAAGCAAACTCTCAATGTAACACCTCTACAATATATCCCATCAATGCCACCAGTGTTAGGCAAAGTTTGAATGTAGTACCCTCTGGGAACACTACAAGGAACTATGACTACAGGTATAGGCAATCCAACCATTGGTATAAGCTTGTACTACACAGTTTTGGTAGCGTGTTGAGCAGCCACGCTTATCTCAAGAGTGGAAATGTGAGCTGTAGTGGAGTTACACAAAGAGTCACAGTTACAGGTTTTCAAATAAACTCTTACACTCAAGGTTTCTTGCATAAACAATTATTAATTTATTTATCAGTCAGTTATAAAACCTTCTTTAGAAGGGAGCAATAGAATGGTAACACACAAATACACTTCAATACAGTACACTCTGAGTTTCTGAATCAGACAAGACCCTTTTGTGATGGCCCACAGACACAACCTACACCCACAGGTGACTTCAATAACAAGGGTGCTGGGGACATTAATATCTTACTGTTGGCATTCAAAACACCCTTAAAAGTTGGTAAAAGACAAAGGTTATTAGAACACAAGAGATCACCAATATTCTTAAGCAGGGCAAATACTTTCAGATCCTCTTAGAGTCATACAATTCAATAGGCTAAACCAAAGTCAATAGGCAAAAAGTCTTTGTATAAAATGCAGCACTGCAGGTAAGTAAATGTAAAAGGCTTTGCACAAAAAAGGAGTCTTTGATAAAAAGAAGAATCAAATGTAGGGCCACTAGCTGATTAGACTTGTGAGTTGCAGAAGTTACAAGCACTTCCACAGTAAGAGGTAAGTTCTCTTAGACTTGTTTTACAGTACATTGGTAAAGAAGAAAAGATTCAGCTGATGACTTCTGTTCCTGTGCAGCTCTGCAGATCTCACTGTTCCTGGGCCTCATTCGTGGGGACAAGAGGGAGGACGTCGGGGGACTCCTGCAATGCACTGGGGCTGTCAAAACTTGCAACCGGCAAACTTCACTTTCAGTGGCTGTTTCATGTTTCAGCTTGTTGCAGCTATCGCAAATAGCAACAACGCGGTTCCTGGCTGTCAAGGTGGACTTTCCTTGCTTCTGGGGTCCCACACTCTGTTGAGGGGGCTCAGGCTTGGTCAGTCCTGCTCCATGAGAGTCCGGAGGATCTTCCAAAAGCTTTAGGCCAGCTTAAACGCAACGCACACAATGGTGTTACTCTCCCTGGCTATTTGGTTTCCTGCAGCAACTCTGAGGAAATTCAACCAGCTCCAAGATGGATGTCCAGGTGGCTTACTTTCGAGTTGATTGGTCCCACCAACTCAAAGGAAGAAGTCATCCTTGCAGGGGCTTCTCTGTCGATACAAACTTGGCAAGTTGGCACTGAAGCAGGGCTTCACCGGGCAAACCAACGGTCCATGAGTTGCAGCAGGCGTCCTCATCAAGCTCTTCTTCGGTTCCTCCGTCCAATGGTCGACTCTGCCTTCCAAGCCAAAAGACTTGCCTTTTATTCAGTTCTCTCCCATTTATTCAAACCTAGCTGTCACTCACACAGCAGGGTTGCTGTCTTTGCCGGACAGTCAGCCAGCCAATCACCACAGAGCGCATTTGGGTCTCCTAGGAGAATAAGCACAGGGAGTTTCGGGCACCTCCCTCAATTCCTGCCTACCCTAGACACTCTGAAGCCTGAGCCGGGTTTCACTCAGAAACCCTGCCAAAGGCAAAATGAACAAAGAGACCAAACCTGGTTTGGCACACAGAGAAACTCTCTACAAGGACCTTTCCACAAAGACATGGCGAAAAAAAAAGACTGGGGACCATTTTATCAAAGATGGCTCTGTGCCATTTTGAAAAAGATGGCTCGCGCGGTTGCTTTACCGGATCTGCGAATGGTCGCGGTAACTGCAAACCACGGTAGTTCAAAACGAAACCACTGCCACCAGGCATTCAGTGAGGAAAGGGTAACATAAAATATGCTACATAAGAAGCTAGACAAAGGGGATACTAGGTAATCTATTGTAAGATAGTGTGTGCTGGGTCTAGAAAGTTACAATGCTAAATAAAGTCAATTTCACTTTACTGCTCTGGGAAACAGTAGTTTATCCCAGAGAAGGTATTTAAACCTTGGGAAATCTGGAAGACTTCCCTGTGTCACTGCACTGAAGGTGCTCTGGACACAATTCTAAAAGATGATGCCTATGGAGTTTGTTAGACTCCATAACCAAAAGAAACACAGTGTAGAAAATCACATTACAATACATGAGAGAGTGGGAATAAGGGTCTCACTCTCTCCAGGTTAAAAAAATCAAGTCCTCAAAATCCAGCAAAGTTGCTGGGGGTCTCTAAGGTGGAGGGAATTAGCACATTTCTGAGAATTCTCCCTAACAAAGATTATACATCCTAACTAAAGATGTAGAAGAGTCTGATACAGGGGCAGGTTTTTCAACTGGTAGTCTCGGAGATTTGACTGTGGCTTTGGATTCCTTGAAAGTTTCAAGGCATTCGTCCTTCTTGGGACTGAAGAGATTGTCTCCATCGAATGGCATGTCAAAGAGTTTTGCCTGAATGTTTTTTTTATTGTAATTTTTTTATTTACAAGTATGTACAGAAACAATATCATAACAACCAACAAAAAATATACAGAAGGATAAGTAAAAACAAAAGCTAAAAGAAATCATTAAACACATTCCAGATCTTCTCATATAAAGACAACTTACATTTCAATTTGTAAATCATTTTTTCTGTTCTTGACAGGCAATGCATTTCCTGGATCCATTCCTCAAAGGAAGGAGGGACCCGACCTTTCCACCCTCGGATAATCAACCGCTTGGCCACAATGAAAGCTCTAAAAATCCACTTTTTAAGGGCGGAGCTGACATCAGCCAACCCAGAATCAACACCTAGGATTACCGTCCTAAAATCCAGGGTAGACCCTCCACCCGAAATCCTGTCACACACATCACAGACTTTATCCGAAAAATCTTTGACCCGCACACAGCTCCATAGCATGTGTTCCAGTGACCCAACTTCCTGGATGCAACCCCAACAATCATCACCATCAGTCATGCCTCTTTTATGAAGTGTTTCAGGACACCAATACACGCGATTCAGAATCTTAATTTGTCGAGACCTTTCACTCAGATTCAGCGAACACAAGGAGACATTACCACACATATTCTGCCAGGCATCGACATCAATCTCAGACCCAATTCTCTCACTCCAAACTCTCTGAAAATTGTCATTACCCCGATAATGTGACACGATTAGCTTGTACATCCTACTTGCCAGACCACCTTCCTTCCCATTAGAATCAGCCAGAAAAAATATTCACATCCAAAGAGTCAGACCAGTCCACCTCACCACAGACCTCTTCAGGCGTCTATAAGCAGAGTCTGATAAACCGACAAAATTCCATCTCTTTCTCAGCTCAGCAGCAGTCAACCACCAATCATCATTTCCCAAATCAGAGACCTGTTTAATATCCATTAAGAGATAACTAATCAAGCCCCACTCCTAATTTTTACACAAGAGTATTTTTAAAGGTAAATCCTGAGAATTATTAATTTTAAGGTGCGGAGGAGATAAATAACAACCCTGGAATATAGGTTGAAAAAATGTACACAATAGATCAAGTTCCCAAATGTGGGAACTCCCGTCCTACATACAGTAGGACGGGAGTTCCCACATCATACAGTACTACTGGTTACTACTGTATGATTTGCTTAAAGTTTAAAGTTATGTCAACTAAACGAGATACTTGACAATAGGATATATATGGATCCTCCATGAAGTTTTTTTGCTATTTGAAATAAGTCAATTTTCTTTTGAACTATTGGGACTAATATGCATCTACTTTAATATTATGTCTTCCAGATTACTTTAAGAAAAATTAGGCAAATTGCCCCTGAAGAAGTGAATTTTTTCACGAAACGCATTGGGCTTCTAATAAATCAATGGATTTTTTTCTAAAAATACTTAACTGTGTCAATGTGTATTGATATATATATTAATATATGTCACTAAGCAAATTACCTTCATTTTTGTACAAATCAATTTATTGAATCATTTACCTAACAAATAATCAAACATATAAGGACTCCTCACAGAGCCACCCATAGAGTGCAGATGACGGGAGTTCCCACATTTGGGAACTTGATCTATTGTGTACATTTTTTCAACCTATATGCCAGGGTTATTTATCTCCTCTGCACCTTAAAATTAATAATTCTCAGGATATATCTTTAAAAATACTCTTGTGTAAAAATTAGGAGTACAGTTTGATTAGTTCTCAATTGGATATATTTTCGACCCTGGAGATGGTTACTTCACCAACCAGGGTTGGCATATTCAATCAATTTGCACCCATACTAATCGAAAACTAAAAGCATGTAATTTTCAAAAATAAATCTACTTACTGACAAATCAGCCACCACTTTAGCATTCAGTGAAGAAGAAGCTAATCAGATCCTAGGTCTTATTAAGGATACTGAGGCTACAGCTGCAAATGATGACAATCCAGAAAGATTCATATCAAAATTCAAAAAATTAATTAGACGAGAGATATCGCAGAAACTGCATGCTACGACATTAGCTCAATATTTCAAAAGCAATAAAACACCAAGAGGGCTCAGAGTATATCTTAAACCAACATTATGCAGCGAAAACCAGGCATTTGTTAAGAGATGGGAGCAGATACTCAATAAATGCTCATTGGATTTGATCCTACTGACAATCGAGGAATTGTCCAAATCCTTAAATTAAATCAACCTGGAAATAGAAGAGGTCACATCACAACTATCCAAACTTAAAACACAGGATGAATTAACACAAATATTGGAAGATACAAACCAAAAACTAACATCGTACAAACAGGATATTGAACAAAGGAAAATTTGTAAATTCAGAAGAGATACTTTAGACTAGGCTCGTGATATTGTATATTCCTGGCAGGAATTTTACAATAACTTAAGACCACAGAGACCTCCAGCAAAAAGACATCCAAACCCACAGGATAACACTGACAGTTCTGACGTTACCAGCGGTGAATGTGAAAATCCAAATATTGATACCAGTGGAAATCAACCACCATCCGGAGAGACTGAACCATCAAACACAACAACACCAACAGCATCTACCAGTGACCCACCTCCTTTTTTAGGAGAAGGCGAAAAACCCATACAGGGAAGAAGAAAGCCAAGACAGAAAAACAAGTAAAAGACTCCATTATTTTCAACATATCATCTAAACAGCTCTCCAAAGCACAAGAGGGTACTCTTAACTTAGGAATTTCCTTTATCCCAACTACGGTCACAACTCTCTTTGAAGAAGAGGTCAATATGTTTAAGTTGATTCGCAAAATGGAATTAAAAGTATTTTTTGACTATATTCCAGAACCCCCCACTTGGCGCAAAGAAAATGAGTTTTTGGAAATAAAGAAAAAACGCACATTCCATCCTCAAATTAATCACCCAGCCATCAACTTATTCAAATATAAAACTACCAAAGACCTCAAACGCCTAAAATATGGGCCCACCAACAAACCTAACATACGGAAACACCAATTGAGACTGACCAAAGAACTTGCTGAGGATAATATCATAACACTCAAACCAGCGGACAAAGGCGGAGCACTGGTAATGATGGACACCACTATGTACAACGAAGGATGTTTGAAACTTCTAAGAGACGAAAATACATACATCATACTAGACAACGATCCCACAACGGCAATTAAAGAGGTCATCAAGAAAACAATTGATAAAGCAGTGGAATATGATTGGATTTCAGATAACACTGGGGAATTCCTCATCAAAACCTTTCCTGTCATTCCGGTATTTTACGCGTTACCGAAAATGCATAAAAATATGCAAGATCCACCATTCAGGCCCATAGTGGCAGGAATGGAAAGTGTATTTCATCCACTGGCAATTTATTTGGACAAGGCACTACAACCATTGGTGCAGAAGACTGAAACATACCTCAAAGACACTTCACATTTTCTGAATCTACTGGAGGATCTACATTGCAATGAATCTCAAATCCTGTTATTTACATTGGACATGAACAGCCTTTATACGTCAATTCGCCACGCAGAAGGCATTGCAGCTCTGGAATAGTTTGTGTTACAACATGATGACATCACTATACATAAGGAATTTGCGATTGAAGTAATCAACATCATCCTTTACAATAATTACTTACGCTTTAACAATAAGTTTTACCTCCAGATCTCAGGCACATCAATGGGCTCTTCAGTAGCTCCAGCATAGGCAAACATTTTCATGTATCATTTTGAAAAAACATACATTCTGAACAAAGAACCGTGGAAAAAGAACTTGCTCTTCTGGAAGCGATTCATAGACGATATTTTCGGTATCTGGCATGGATCACAGGAAGATTTACAACAATTTTTCAGCTATCTTAATGGCTGCCATGAGAAGATCAAATTTACACTGGAAATTGGTAATCCACAGATCCATTTTCTAGATGTGAACATTACAAGAATGGACAACTCATTTGTAGCCGAGATCTATAGAAAACCGACAGATGCTAACAGTACTTTACACGTCCCTAGGTTTCATCCGTCACATCTAAAACAGAACTTACCCTATAGCCAATGCCTAGGAGCAAAAAGGATTACATCTGATGCAACACAATTGGCACAAGAATTTGATAACATGAGAACAAGATTTAAGACAAGGGGTTTTCCGGAGCGCACATTCAACCAAGCTATCGAACGAAAAACATCTTTGGACAGGAAGGAACTCCTTAAAGAAAAAACAAAGAAAGATTGATTTATACCCTCAAATTCTCTAGCCAGAGTTTCCAAATCAAAAAAAATAATTCAGAAAAATTGGGACATCATTAGATCTGACGCCAATCTTAATAAACTTTCCCCTGAACCTCCAATGTTAGCCTTCAAAAGAGGCAGAAACTTCAGAGACTCATTGATCAGAGCCGAAAAACTGAAAAGTCAACAACAAACCTTTCTGACCAAACCAAAGCATGGTACATTTGCATTTTTGAACTGCCAACACTGTTCCAACATCCTGAAAGGAGACTACATCAGACACCCTAACAGTGGCAAAAAAATTCCACTCAAAGACTTTGCTACTTGCCAGAGTAAAAATCTGATTTATGCCCTCAAGTGCCCTTGTGGTAAATATTATGTGGGGAAGACCTCAAGAAAAATTAAAGAGAGGCTCACTGAGCATAAATCTAACATAAGAACATGCAACCAGAAATCTCCAGTCTTCAGACATTTTAAAGACAATAGACATAATATTTCCCAAATTAGATGGGTAGTCTTGGAAATCATGAAGCAGTTACCAAGGGGAGGCGACCTGGCAAAACGTCTTGCTGAGAGAGAGTTATACTGGATCCATAAACTTGACTCATTGGCCCCACTCGGGCTTAATGAAGATTTTTATATGGGTCCTTTTTTATAATTGAATCCTTTAAATTACTGATTGGGAACAACACAGTACTGTTTATAAACGGACTTTGAAGACTTGTGATGTAGGTTGTAATCTCTAAAATCTGCATATGCTACAAATTGTATTTGGTTTTACTAAACTGTGCCCTACCAGAATGTGAGCTCCAAATGAGACAGCTATAGAAGCTAAGCAGCATTACTGATAGTACCTCCAAAATAACCTGTTACCATGTCTTTACATCTCCTGCTTCTTTTCACTTTTTATCTTGTGATTTTACACTCTATGACTATGTTACGACATTTAACCAGCGTGTCCTTTGATCATGTGACCATTTTGAATCGAATTTCAGAGATAATTTTCCTATTTGTCTCAACTCTTGGCCAAGTACATGTGTCCCACCACTATCTTAGCATTTCTTCATTTTTTCCTGCACTTTTTAAACATTTTACATATTTATTCATACCTATTCCCTAGTAGGTATTTATTAATCTTTAACTAGCGTTAGCTACTATATTCTCCACCTCAAGCGCATTTTAACACTTTACATTTACATGTTATCTTTTACTTAAACCTACCGTTTGTCACATTCAGGCCCCCTTTGGGAGCTAATAGTTTTGTGTATCGAGTTTATCCTATCCAATTGAACATCTTATTATGATCGAGCACTATAGCGCTTTGCGCATGCGCGCGATGACGTCACAATGTTTACATCGTGATGTTATGCGTCTTCTGACGCATATACGCCTGACGTTAGGTGGCCATGTTATGGGTATTTAAGGACAGCCAACGCCAGTATTGGCTAGCGAGTCCTGAAGGGAGATCACGCTCTCGACCACTACACGACTATTTAATTGTAAGTATTCTGGGATTATCTGCGCTACTTCAGCCTGACTTCATTTCCTCTTGGTTATGTACTTAGTCCACATTTTGGTTTATTCATAGGTATTTCGAGAACTCGCCCACTTTGAGCTGAACGCTTGCTCCCACACAAAAGGTTCTAAAAGATGAAATGATTTTTACTCAATTTACCATCTTCTTACCATCTTCTGACATAAGGTGGTAAGTCATCACCTTTAATTAATTCCAATCTTTTGGTAGCTAAATTCAGGATTCCTTTTCTTGACGACTCTCCCCCCTTCTCCCACTTTTTCTTGTTAACAGTCTAGGGACTAAGACTACACTACAAGTACAGGAGACTGACAACTCTCTCTTTGTGATGAACAGCCAACATTTTTTTTTTGAACAATGGAATTTTGTCCATAGGTAATTTACTTATAACATAAAAATGTCAATATGTTGATCATTGATGAACATGTGAATATTTCTAAATGGTTACTACTGGTTACTACTGTATGATTTGCTTAAAGTTTAAACTTATGTCAACTAAACGAGATACTTGACAATAGGATATATATGGATCCTCCATGAAGTTCTTTTGCTATTTGAAATTATACAATTTTCTTTTGAACTATTGGGACTAATATGCATCTACTTTAATATTATGTCTTCCAGATTACTTTAAGAAAAATTATGCAAATTGCCCCTGAAGAAGTGAATTATTTCACGAAACGCGTTGGGCTTCTAATAAATCAATGGATTTCTTCTAAAAATACTTAACTGTGTCAATGTGTATTGATATATGTATTGATATATGTCACTAAGCAAATTACCTACATTTTTGTATAAATCAATTTATTGAATCATTTACCTAACAAATAATCAAACATATAAGGACTCCTCACAGAGCCACCCATAGAGTACAGAGGATGGGAGTTCCCAACCATTCAGGCCAAAAAACTGTCCTTGAATTATCCCTAATCCTAGGATTCAACCAGATAGAGGAACTCCTGCACTTAAATGCGTCACAACCTAGCAATGACAAGACTTCAATCCATGAGCTGCGCAAAAATGACGTTGCTAACATACTACCCCCAGGAATCTTTGTATTAGTGGTCAATAAGGCTTCGGGGCCCAGCGGTCCATAGGCATTCCACTCCGCTACCGCCCAGCTGTCCAATTCACCATTCAAAAACGGAACAAAAGAATGAGCAGAAAAGGCCAAATGGTAGGTCCTAAAATTCAGAACCCCTAAACCACCTAAATGGACTGGAAGCTGCAACTTCCATAGACTAAGTCTTGGTGGTTTTCTCTCCCATAAAAATTCCTGAACAAGACGGTCTAGATCTCTCCAATAACAACTCTTAATTTTCAATGGAAGCATGCTAGATACAAAGTTAATCCTGGGTGTCAAATTCATTTTCAGGGCATTGACTTTACCCCACAGGGAAAGATTAAGCAACGACCACCTTTCCAAATCCAATTTACAATCCCGAATAACCACACATCAACCATAAGGGAGACAGGATACGTCAGCCATACCCCCAAAATAGCACAAGCGCACATCACACCAAGTAAACCCCAGCCCTGTAACCAGAGTCTTATCACACCTGTTGGACAGAGGCAACACTTCTGACTTCAAGCAGTTAATTTTGTATCCTGAACAATCGTGATAATCAGACAAAATCCTCATCAGACAGGGCAGGGACACTTCCAAATTCTGCAGCACCAACAAGAGATCATCTGCATAAAGCCAACCCAACAATCTACACCTTGTAAATTTGGTTCATTTTGGATGCAAACTGCAAGAGGGTCAATCGCTAAAATGAATAACAGAGGAGAAAAAGGACAACCTTGACGCGTGCCCCGCTTCAAACAATAAGGTTCCGATATCACCCCATTAGTCTTAACGTCAGCCGTTGGACTGGCATATAGAAGGGCAACCCAAGAAATAAAATCCTCGCCCAGATTCATCCTCCTCAGTACCGAGTACAAGTAATCCTAACTAACCCTGTCGAAAGCTTTCTCTGTATCAATGGAAAGGACAGCGGCATCACAGCCCATTCTATCTGCGATTTCCATGATAAGTAACAATCTCCTGATATTACTAGACGTACGTCAATTTTTCATGAATCCAGACTGTTCCTCATCGATCAAAGCAGGTAAGAACTGTACCAGACGCATAGCAAGGACCTTTGCAAGAATCTTATTATCGGTATTGATAAGACTGATTGGTCGATAACTTGCTGGATGATTACAGTCCTTACCCTTTTTCAAAAAGACTGAGATAGAAGCATGGTTAGTACTTTTAGGCAATACCCCATCCAGTCTGCTAGAAACAAACATATCTCTCACGAGCTCTAAAGCCGAGTTCGGGAGGATCCTATAAAACTCACAAGGGAGGCCATCTGGGCCCGGGGATTTACCTACATTCAGCCCTGAAATCGCACTTTTGATCTCATCTACCGTTATCATATGACCAAAAAGATCACGCTCAGTATCCCGAATCTTAGGCAAGTTCAAATTGCCAAAGAAGTCCTCACCCCTACTAGTGATACCAGCCTCATTGCTATACAGATTCCCGTAAAAGTCACGAAAAATTGAGTTAATTTTCTTGGGATCAAACGTGATTCTACCGTCCCGGTCAATCATAGAAGCAATTGCTGACTCCGACATCCTTTTCTTTAACCTGTATGCCAGTCATCTGTCACAACGTTCACCCTTTTCAAAATAAGTAAACCTAGAGTAGAACAAACCACGCACTGCCCTCAGCGACAAAAAGTCTTCCATTTCTTTTTTAAGTTTTTTTAAGGTCGCCAATTTTACCAAGTCAGTCGGATCAAGCATCAGATCCCAGAAATCTCACCAATACGTAGGTCAAGATCCTGCCTTTTTCTCTCCTCTCTTTCTCGTTTACCACTAGACAGCCCTAAACAGACACCACGCATACAGCATTTAAAGGCTTCCCACGTGTTCGCCACACTGACGTCTTCTGAGCGGTTCTCCATAACAAAATAGTTCGCTTCCGAAACAATCAGCTCCAAAATATCATCATCCAAAAATATAGAGGTGTTCAGCTTCCATGAGAAAGTCCGGTCACACTGAAATTTAAGTCTTAAATGCATCACAACAGGGGCATGATCACTCAATAAAATATTACCAATATCACTTGAGACAATACTTTCCGATACATTCCCACCAGTAAAAAACATGTCTAGTCTAGAAAGCACACCATGAGCACTAGAAAAGAAACTGTATTGATGCTTGTCCAGATTCTCCAGATGCCAAGTATCTTTCAAATTGTGTTCTTCCAAGAGCGATCTAAGCGCCCGATGATGATGATCACACCTTGTCACCGGCCTGACTTGACTTCTATCTAGCAAAGGATCAACCACCATATTAAAGTCCCCTGAAAGTAGAATATTAGAATTATTCAAGTCTAAAAGGGTCTGTGCAACCATTCTGAAAAAGGAGCCATCGTCCACTGGAGGGGCATACACATTGCAGAGAGTTAACAATTCCCCCTGAATCTCAACCAACAAGGCGATCATCCTTTTAATAGGTAGCTTCTTCCGAAACAAAATGGCAACGCCCCTTGACCTCGATGAAAAGAAAGAGCCATAAGCAGAACCAACCCACTCCTTTTCCAACCTAGAAATTTCATCCACCAAAATATGAGTCTCCTGTTAGAAACAGATGTCGGCATGCATGTCCTGTAACATGCGAAACACTTTCTTTTTCTTCAGCAAATTATTGACCCCATTCACATTCCAAGAGACAAAACAGAGATCATTGACTGCCCCACTTGTGTGTGAAGTCATTATTAAACTATGAAGGTCTAGAACATCAAAAGCAAAAACTGAACAAAAAAACCCCACAGAAATGACACACACTTAAATATAAACAAAAAACAAAGAATACAAAAAAAAAAGAACAGATAAGACTGCGAAGTCTATTCAGCCCAAAAAGCAATTGAAACAACATTCAGAACCATCACCAGGACCCCTCCCAAGGCACCTTAGAAACAATCAATAATGTATCAAAAGTTATCCTTTCCAAAAAATACTAGAAAAAGTGCAGAAGCAAAACCCAAAAACCAAGAAAAACAACTTCCAAGAACCCCAAAAGCCCCCAGCCTCCAATAAAACCATAAGAACATTTGGCAAATAAATAGGCACCAAACTGAAACAACAAAACTGCATTATGTCATAACTGAACTGTTTTGTAACCATCACAGCACCAAATACCCAAAAAGTATAAGGTGGACCTCAGGTCTGCAACCAAAAATGGACCACCTCCCAAGGCAGAGTTAAAAACCTGTAAAAGAATAAATTGAAAGCAGTGTAAAACCACATTCACCAGGGACAAAGAGGCATGCAGAATGAGAGCCAGCTCCAGAACCACACAGTTATTTGTTATTCGCTCCGGCTCGTGTAAATTTCCAGTCAAGGCTGAACTAGGATCCAATCCCAATAACCAAAATGTGTTTTAAATTCTTTTTCAATAAGCCCTCAGCAAACGCCCAAGGCAGTCCACAACCGTTGAAGCTGAAAATGCTGCCAAGTGCACCTGTTGGTAAGTCAGCATTTAGGTGAGGGCCTCACATGCTGCAATTGTCTGCAAACAATGAACGACCAGTACCAAGCCCCATATTTCATTTCAAGCCTCTAACTCCAACCCCCAGCCGGCACCTTCGTACATACCACACAGCGCCGGTGATGGCCAGTACACTGTCTGGGGGCACACGCCGGTGATGGCTCCATTCCACGAATGAACAGTCACTTTTTATGCATGCACATATGTATTTAGATTCACCTATTTGATTCAAGTGTAATTACATTTGAACAGGTATAAATAAGCATGTACATGGAAAGAGATCCGGGAATCACATTCAGGTCATTCTTTTGTTTACCGTTCGCATCGCAAACACATGCCATGTTTTGCAGCTCTGTAGGTGAAGGCTCCATTCCGCTCGCGGTCCTCCCCACGAGTCAAGCAATCCACAAGCCGACCGCCTCCAGCACAGCCCACCGTAATCAACGCAATTCCATACGCGGGCTCTTTCAGAGGCGCGGCCGGCCCCGGGAACAAAATCTAAATGATCAGCTGACGGGGGCATCATGCGTGCGAGCGTACATCACTCGTCACAGAAGAAAGGTCCTTTCCTTAAACCAAGACGGAAGCAGCACGAAGCACGAACTGAGGCCGTGATTAAGAATCTTAAGTAAGTCACAAAGCGCAATATAACAAAACGAAGTTCCAGAGCATTATTTAAAAAATGCAACGTTAACTGCCATCCTCAATCGGCGCCATTTTAAAATGCCCAAACATACAGCAAATATTGAAAAAAAAGATGAAAAGAAAACTTAAAAATCCCCAAACCATGAGGGGATAGGGGGAGCACAAGCAAGTCCCAGTTCACTCATTGGTAAGAGAATGCACAGGAAGACCCCTCTTATATGTTTCCTGAATGTACTCAGCTAATCCATCATCCTTTGCCATGAGTGCATTTTCACCACAGAACTGGTGACTATTGACCAGTCAGCAGTTTCCATTACATATTGCAGCATCTGGTGTGCAGGCTGCTTACCATCTTCTGTGGGGGAGTGAAACCTTCTCTTATTTTACCCTCAAGCAATTTTGGGATGCCTTCAACACCACATTCCATGATACATTGGCTGATCTACTGGATTGTCGGAAGCGGCCGCAGGACGGAGAGTGGCGAGTGAGATGTTCAGCACGGTGCAGTGCGGCTTGACGATTACGTTGAGAGGTCCATTTGTCTAACATTTCCCCTGAGAGGCCGAGAGGAGGCTGTTACTGGAGGCTCTACACTGTGAGCGTAGACCGGCGTTCCCATTCTGTGTTCCGAGGATCTGCTGTTCGTGGTTTGTGCCAAACAACGCAGCGGAGGGAAAAATTAAAAAAAAGAGAAGGTAGGCGGCCCGGAGAGGAAAGCACTGTTCGGACCATGGTATGATATGATATGGCATTTATAACGCGCCTATACACAAGTGCTTGGGCGTTTACTTACTTTCTCTCTCTGACGCGCCAATTCCTCTAACAAAAAAAAATATATATGTATATCTTGTGTTGCTATTTAGGAAAGACTACTTTTTTCTTTCCCTTTAACCAGCATACAGGAGAATATTGTACCGGGGACGCTGACTTTGTAAGCACGACGCTGGAAAAGTAAACGCCACGCTTTGCCATATAAATTGCCTGAACACCTCTGCTCTGTTATTGGCTGCTTTCATCTGCAGCAAATTTTAAATAACCAGCATTTTTAACATTGGGTTTTATTAGGCGCTGCTGGGAGACTGTGGGGCTGCCCTTTGATCCCAGTAGCAGATCTAGTGACTTGGCATGAGCGCTGAGTAGTTGGTGCCTTGGACCCAGTGAACAGTGAGTGGGGAAACTTACCAGCTACAGTATCTGGTGTTGCTGGGAGACTGTGGGGCTGAAGCCCTTGATCCCAGCAATTGCCTTTGTACGCGAGTGTGAGCATTGAGTGGTTGAAATCTTGTGCCCAGGGGTGACGGAGGGTGCATTCCAATTTATAAACATGGATCTGTGGTATAATATATAAGCTTCTTAAAAGCATTGGCATCTCGGAATACTTTGTGCTTCATTGTGCCCCACCGAAGATGGCACGTAAAGACACATTGCGTAGTGCAGGCGCTCAACAGAAACGCAGTAACTTACACTCTATAATTAAACATAAGATGGCAAAAAGCTCAAAACAAGATTTACCCACTCAGGCACAAATTACCGCATTCTTTGGTGCCAAAAATGGGGCAGAGCCATGACATTCATCACTGACACATGACGAGTTGAATGAGTCAACCTTGGCACAAACTTTGGACAAGAACAACTCATCTCATTACTGAATTGAGTCACTGATTTGAAAAGGGCCTCCATGGGGGGGGGCATTTATTGCTAGACAAAACTCGTCCTGATGATGCTGCAATAATTAATTTATTCTGTACACCAGATATGACTGTCTTTGCCTCGCATTCTGACTTTTCAAATGCAACTGAATCAGATGGGCCGAATGAGTCGTTTACATCTACCAAATCTACGGAGGCTGACAAGGCTGGGGGAATGGTCTATTTGAGCTTATTGGAGAGGAAAATTAACGCTCAAACCAATACACTTGCTACCATCGTTGAGAACCTTAACACCACTAAAACACGTTCCCAGAAACTGTTAGATCTGGTGCTTTGTCTGACAGAAAATATTGAACGGAAAACCACGCTGGATGGTAAACAAGAGGCTATTGGGCCAACAAATAAAGGATAGGCCCAAAATCTGCCTAAGGCCCTTGGTAAGAAAGGTAAACCAAGAGTTAAACAGATAACACCAATGGGTAATCAAACTAAAAAGTCCACTACAAGCTGGGACTTTGAGGAAGTATACATCCCTCCCCCAACTGAATTTAAAAAAGCATTAAAAAATAAACGCTCACCATCAATTCCATATACACTACCTATGCTGACCAAACATTTGTGGCACAAACTAAATTAAACTTAAAATCTGGTCAAAAAGAAAAGTGCTGGTGTGTATGTAAAGGCTCTTGGTTTGAAAATCGAAATGTCGATGGATCACTACGGCATGTATACTTGCAGGGCCCTACAGGAATCGGAAGTTGCAATGTAATGCTAAACCAGCAAAGCAATAAAACCGAGGTGAAGAAAGGTCCTTTACTTAAACCTAGTGAAGTTCTGCCATCCATCACTCCCCCTATAGGAATGAGCTTGGGGGAGAGGACTCAGAGTAAGGAAAAAACAAACCTGACTACTCCTCAGGCAGTACTACCCATTCCATGATACATTGGCTGATCTACTGAATTGTCGGAAGCGGCCGCAGGATGGAGAGTGGCGAATGAGATGTTCAGCACGGTGCAGTGCGGCTTGACGATTACGTTGAGAGGTCCATTTGTCTAACATTTCCCCTGAGAGGCCGAGAGGAGGCTGTTACTGGAGGCTCTACACTGTGAGCGTAGACCGGCGTTCCCATTCTGTGTTCCGAGGATCTGCTGTTTGTGGTTTGTGCCAAACAAAGCAGCGGAGGGAAAAATTTAAAAAAAGAGAAGGTAGGCGGCCCGGAGAGGAAAGCACTGTTCGGACCGTGGTATGATATGATATGGCATTTATAACGCGCCTATACACAAGTGCTTGGGCGTTTACTTACTTTCTCTCTCTGACGCGCCAATTCCTCTAACAAAAAAAAATATATATGTATATCTTGTGTTGCTATTTAGGAAAGACTACTTTTTTCTTTCCCTTTAACCAGCATACAGGAGAATATTGTACCGGGGACGCTGACTTTGTAAGCACGACGCTGGAAAAGTAAACGCCACGCTTTGCCATATAAATTGCCTGAACACCTTATATACTCTGCTCTGTTATTGGCTGCTTTCATCTGCAGCAAATTTTAAATAACCAGCATTTTTAACATTGGGTTTTATTAGGCGCTGCTGGGAGACTGTGGGGCTGCCCTTTTATCCCAGTAGCAGATCTAGTGACTTGGCATGAGCGCTGAGTAGTTGGTGCCTTGGACCCAGGGGCAACAGTGAGTGGGGAAACTTACCAGCTACAGTATCTGGTGTTGCTGGGAGACTGTGGGGCTGAAGCCCTTGATCCCAGCAATTGCCTTTGTACGCGAGTGTGAGCATTGAGTGGTTGAAATCTTGTGCCCAGGGGTGACAGAGGGTGCATTCCAATTTATAAACATGGATCTGTGGTATAATATATAAGCTTCTTAAAAGCATTGGCATCTCGGAATACTTTGTGCTTCATTGTGTCCCACAGAAGATGGCACGTAAAGACACATTGCGTAGTGCAGGCGCTCAACAGAAACGCAGTAACTTACACTCTATAATTAAACATAAGATGGCAAAAAGCCCAAAACAAGATTTACCCACTCAGGCACAAATTACCGAATTCTTTAGTGCCAAAGATGGGGCAGAGCCATGACATTCATCACTGACACATGAAGAGTTGAATGAGTCAACCTTGGCACACACTTTGGACAAGAACAACTCATTACTGAATTGAGTCACTGATTTGAAAAGGGCCTCCATGGGGGGGGGGGGGCATTTATTGCTAGACAAAACTCGTCCTGATGATGCTGCAATAATTAATGTATTCTGTACACCAGATATGACTGTCTTTGCCTCGCATTCTGACTTTTCAAATGCAACTGAATCAGATGGGCCGAATGAGTCGTTTACATCTACCAAATCTACGGAGGCTGACAAGGCTGGGGGAATGGTCTATTTGAGCTTATTGGAGAGGAAAATTAACGCTCAAACCAATACACTTGCTACCATCGTTGAGAACCTTAACACCAGTAAAACACGTACCCAGAAACTGTTAGATCTGGTGCTTTGTCTGACAGAAAATATTGAACGGAAAACCACGCTGGATGGTAAACAAGAGGCTATTGGGCCAACAAATAAAGGATACGCCCAAAATCTGCCTAAGGCCCTTGGTAAGAAAGGTAAAACAAGAGTTAAACACATAACACCAATGGGTAATCAAACTAAAAAGTCCACTACAAGCTGGGACTTTGAGGAAGTATACATCCCTCCCCCAACTGAATTTAAAAAAGAATTAAAAAATAAACGCTCACCATCAATTCCATATACACTACCTATGCTGACCAAACATTTGTGGCACAAACTAAATTAAACTTAAAATCTGGTCAAAAAGAAAAGTGCTGGTGTGTATGTAAAGGCTCTTGGTTTGAAAATCGAAATGTGGATGGATCACTACGGCATGTATACTTGCAGGGCCCTACAGGAATCGGAAGTTGCAATGCAATGCTAAACCAGCAAAGCAATAAAACCGAGGTGAAGAAAGGTCCTTTACTTAAACCTAGTGAAGTTCTGCCATCCATCACTCCCCCTATAGGAATGAGCTTGGGGGAGAGGACTCAGAGTAAGGAAAAAACAAACCTGACTACTCCTCAGGCAGTACTACCCATTATTCACCATAGCGCTTTAATGGATAGATGGACTTGGGTAATACTTGAAGATAACAACCCTACATCGTTAAGCCCATTCTTAAATAGATCTGTCCTACTATCCATTTTTAAAAACCTTCCGTACTTGAAACTGATTCAGTCAGCCAATATCCTGAAAATTGATCTGCCTATTTGGAATAGCAGCACGAATTGGGGCTTGGTAGAGTTTGCATCACCATTGATGCATTGATTATGGCAATGCTGAAAACCCATGCAGAGATATTGTTGCAAACCGGCTTTACGCTAATTGCCTGTCAGAAAATAACTGTCCAAAAGCACAATGAAAACAAACGGGCATTAGCTAAAGTATCCCCTAACCTCACCCAAACATCAGAGAGCCATGCTAAGAGCCTTACAAAAACAAAGCCAACAAGCGCTAGTTAAAACATCTATTACCGACCTCTGGATTCCACTTTACACACAAAATGGTGCAAACTGACTGGTTATTATGGAACACGCGAGGACATCGCTCTTTCCTTGTTCATCCAAAAGGACAGGCTGTATTGTACGAGGCTGACGTATTTCTACTTCAAGAGACCTGGTGTACTAAGGATATTTCTATGGATGGTTATCAAATATTGACTAATCATGCCACTCAGGCGAAGTAGGGCAGGGCGAGTGGTGGCTTAGCAATTGGAGTCAAGGTACACTTAGGCCTGACCCCATTTTATGCCCACTAGAAATCATCAAATGTTCTAATGGGGATAATACAGCCCTCCATGCCTCCTTCTGAGGAAATTCTGGTCATCAATGTTTACGACCCACCGGGTGGCGTTCAGACCTTTAATTAATATTCTAAAAACCGCAATCTCAAACTGGTCTGAGAGATCTCCACATGGGCATGGTATACTTGCCGGTGACCTAAACAGGAAATCCCTACATTTATTTGAAACATTCAGGGCCGGGAGAAATAGCTCCTGTTTAAAATTAATTGACTTTCATGACCTGGAATTCCTCAAACCTGCCCCAAAGAGCGACATCAAACTGCAATACACTTGGTCCAATGGGGTTGTGTCTTCGTACATAGTCTATGTTATAGCGGATACGGAACTGAGTACGGTGTGTAGCCCTATTACAATAGTGCATAATAAGATGAGTGACCATGGTGCACTATGTTGGACAACTGCAGTAAAAAATAAGAGAAAATTGGAAGTGAAATGCCCAGAAATAACTATGAACTTTGCTGGCAATAGAATTCAATGGGATAATAAGACTATGGAAACGTTGAATGGGTTCATTAACCTGAACTTCCATGAATTAGAGCATTTGTTAAGGGCTGCTGATTGGGACTTGAGTAAAATATTAAAAGCCCTTATTACATAAACAATAAGAAAGAGTATAGAAATGGTGGAAACAGCAACCTCTTTAAACCCTTTGATTATTCTATCCAGGAAAAAAAGAAGCAATATCATAAGGCCAGGAACGAGCTAAAAAAGAATGTTATGTTATCTCCATGTACCAGACAGAAAAGTATAATAAACTTGGATACAAGGCACAGGATTTGACATAAAATGCACAAGTTCTCATTAAGGTGCATTGCCTGGCATAAGCTATTCCTGTGGCTAAGAACGAATAACACATCTAGATTCTGGCGCAACTTTAATAGTTTCCGTAAATCTCTTTCTCTGACAGAAATGAATCTAATTTCTCAGGCTTGTTGGACATTATATCTCCAACAACTTTATTCCTCCTTAGTAAATCTAATATTACAAGTTGATACCCCGGAGCATCTGGAGGGCGTATTGGTGGAGAAGGTTTGGGTGGGCATCTTGGAGGCAGAGTTAGACATGGTTAATTTGGAAAGATTGATCGTGCAATCTAAAGCTTCTCGAGCACCAGGGCCCGATGGTATCCCCAATCTTGTCTACAAGGATGACCCAAAGGTGTGGGCAAGACTATTAGAAATAAACTTTAGTCACATAATCAAGTCTGGGAAAATCCCAGACAGCTGGCATCAATCCATATTAGTCCCAATTTTTTAAAAAGGAGATAGACTAATACCATCTAATTATCATTTATTGGCGATGATGGATTCAAGCCAGAAATTGTTCGCTAACATTCTTTTGGAACGTTTAAATGCATGGATGAAAGGGAACAATATCCTAAGTATATTCCAGACAGGCTTCAGAAAGAAATAAAACACTGCATCTAACATCATGACAGTTCATTTCTTGAGGGAGTTAAGACCTAAGGGGAAAGTAGTTTATAATGCTGTTATGTCAATTTTTCCAAAGCTTTTGACCTTGTGTCTAGAGTAAGACTTTAAAGGAAGCTGGAAAACTGGGGGATTAATTGTGGATTGCTGTATTATATTCAATCCTTATACACAAGCACATCTGTGGCAATACGCCTAAGCTCTGAAGGATATCTTTCTGAATGCAATCCTACTAGCAAAGGTTTAAATCAGGGATGTGTCCTGAACCCAGTATTATGTAATCTGTATACAGCAGATATGGAATCGGTTTTTAAGCCTGTTAGAAACTTTCCCCCCCAACATAAACAGGGTTAAAATAACATGCATGCATTAGTCTGATGGTATAATAATATTGAATCAAACAGAAATAGGTCTGCAGCGTACGTTGGATGCACTAATCTCTTACTCAAAAGAAAACGTAATGGTTATAAACAAAATGAAAAGAAAAACCATGGGCCTCTTTATGAGTGTGCTGGTCCAGTAACAACGGTGCCGGTAAGCTTACCATCACCGTTGTTACCTGACCGGCACACTCCGAGTTCTATGGGCAGCTGCCATCCTGCCCGCCAGGTCAGACCTGGTGGGCAGGACGGCAGCCGCCCACAGACTTTGATGAAAGCACCGGCACTGTTGCACACGGTGCCAGTGCTTCTGTCCTCCCCATTCACATGGGGAATGGGGAGTAATATTTTCAGGCACCTGTCTTCACAGACCGCCAGGGCTGTAATGCCCCAGTGATTCCCTAAAGCCAGACGCCGGAAAAAAACACAACTCCGGCAGCAGCCTGCCATTTTTCCCAGCACGGCTACCATCAGGGTTGTAATGAGGCCCATGTGTTTGGGGGGTTTTCAAGTCGCGACCAGAAAACCTAAGTGGTACATGGATAACATTGCTCTTGAAAATGTTGAGGAAGTTGTTTATCTGGTCTTTCCCAAATGGGTAAAACCCTCAGCATCCCAGTATGAGGCGTTCATACAAACAACATTTTGGAAGAGATGGACTGCTATAAAAGCCTATATTGACCATTGAGGGGGATGAAACGTAGAAGGATTTATTGACATTTAAAAAGCCAGCATAGTAGCAGCAATTCTCTACCCATTAGAGGTCGTCCCATCTGCCGAGAAGAGGTGGCTGGATAAGGTCCAGGGAAAGCTACTTTGCTCCATTATTAATTTGCCTCAGGGTGTCCCAGTGGATGCCCTGAGACTAGAATACGGGCTGATCATTACTCTCAGTTTGGTCGGTAGAGAAAGTGCTGTTGCACTACAAACTGAGTAAAACCAGCAGTAGATCTAACAACTTATTACAACTGCTTGGTAAGGACCACAATATGTTTCTCAGAATCAAGCTGTCAAGGATGTCCATGTGTTTTCTAAACAATATCTGACCGAGTTGGGCCTTCAATTGGAGCTTGAATTATTTCTAAAGAGAAAGGCACAAACTGGACCTGGCTAGGTGTATTGACAAATTACACGCCCTTAAGAGATATAGAGAATTTGCTTCTCACAGCTTTAGGCGCAGATATCCGTGAAGATATCCAACTAAATGGTCAACTCCAGAGCTTAGGAGATTCACAATGCAGCTACATATTAACATTTCACAAACTAAGGTATTTATTAGTAGTTGGAGAAATACAGAAAACCAGGATAAGACCTGCAGACATTGTTTAGCCACGGTTGAGACGAGTAGGCACATACTGACATCCTGTATAGCACTGATACAACTCTATATAAGAGGCTATGGTGCTTATGTGACCCATCCTGACAATATAAGAGGTGACCAATTTTGGTCAAGTTTGATTGGGTCTGAACCTGTTGTAATAAATGCAGCAGCTTTATATATATGGAAACGAGCAATGAAAGATGTTGAAGAACAGTGCATTTTTTTATTAATAGGTATTATGTTTCGATAAGTAAGAGACCTCAGCAGAAAGGATAACATAGTTTAATTGGTATTTTAAGCAATACGTTTAAATTTGTATTAATTTTCAAATCATTATCTTTATTTTATTGTTTCATTTATTAATTGATTGTAAATGTTACACTGTCAATTTGATGTTTTCTCTTGCTTATTTTGTAAATGTGCTAAAAAGTTTAAATAAACTAAGTGCACAATGAAAATAAAAAAAGATACATAGGACTACATAGCCAGGTAACACTTAGAATTGTTGTCTGCTTGGCTACGCTACATGATGCGAACATCTTTTTCCCTGCAGTATCCAGTTTTTTGTTCTCCCTAATAGGTGGAAGAGAAAGAAAAGGGGTGGGTTTAGGTCCCGCCATGGCAGCCTGATATATCAGGCTTTCTGGGGTAGGAGGAACCGAAAGGAAGCTTGGATCTGACTGGGCTGATCTATACATTTTTATTAGATCTATGTCCACCACCGGAGTAAAGCTGGTCTTCTGTCAAAGCAATCTCACAAGGTCTGAGATGGCGAGTGATAGTGTGAAAGGGTTTTGTTCTATAGGCCGTCATCCAGAGTGTCCATCAACTCATACTGCATCACTGTTTTGGATGGAGCCACCAGCCCCAGTGATTCATCCATATTGCCTATGGTATTTCTGTAGACTGTATGCTTCTGGGGACATAAACAGCAGCTTTTATAAAGTCCAACTCTGGCAATCTCCCACACTTGCAACTCATAGATACAAGGCCAGCTCAGGCAGGATAGTATCCTCTGTGTCAAATTCCTCTGGGAAATATTAAGTTTGCTAGGAGGGTTCCAGACCTCTCTCTTCTGTGCTTTATGTCAGAACAGCAGGACTCTTTGAAGTATTATTTAATTTCAGCCTTCTGATTACGCTCAGAGGGTGTACCACCCAGGAATTTGAAAGGGCAAACAGTACAAAAACGTTTCTGCCTGTAAAGCCTTGGCATGCAGGCCTTGACTTGAACCTCAGTTCTTGGAGATGTGATTGGCGCCCAAAAACAAGATGCATGGTGTCCGAAACTGACATCTTGCCCCAGTATCCCTGCACGCCCTAAATCCTGAGGCTATCCACAATCCAGGCATGATGCAGTGAGATTCTCTTAGATGTGTTTGAAGGTATAAGTGTACTGAGTGTGCAGAAAAAAGGAACTGAGATCAGGGGGCGCAGCAGTCTCTCTACCAATCAAGCATGGTGTAACATCTGGTGCCATGGAGTTAAGGGTCCTGTTGGCACATGCTGCAGAGCCTGAAAAATCTTCAGAGGAGCAACTGGACCTGTGAAGGTATCTAAGGTGAGAACTCTGTGGGAGGATGCAATCTCTTAGATGCTTGTATTTAATGTTAATAACAGTTGAACTTGCACGCCCAAATGGTTGCAAAAGCATTTATTTAATTACTAGCTGTACCCGACCACGCGTTGCTGTGGCTCAGTCTGGTTAAAAGGAAAATACAGAAAAGAGAAAGTGCAAAACAACACACCTCTCCTCCCCCCTAATCCCCCCATAATCCAGGAGTCAGGTATATAGTCTTTCGCCCTCTCAGTGGTGCCAGTGACGGAAGCAGAGAGTGCAGTTCCATTCCCTCCTTGCTTGTAGTCAGGGTTCTATGCCCCCGCTTATCCCTCTTCATGGGTCAGAGTCCTCTTGGAGCAAAGTTTTTAATGGCTCTGGCGGTCTCCAAGTTGAGGCAGTTTAACTTTTCTGGCGGCACAACACATTCCTTACATTTCTCCATTAAATTTCAGAGCCTTGCAATAAGGACACACTTCAGTCATCATGCCGATGAGAACATGCCGGCTCAAACTATGATCATCAGCTGGGTTGTACCGTAATGCAAGGCGACTGTAATCGTGTGATTGCTGAGCACGGAATCGTGTTTGACGCTGATCTGCTGTTTCTCGTTGACGTCTTTCAGCCACTCTCAGCCTGTTGCGTTCATTCTGTTGAGAACGAAGCAGATCTGAAACTGCAAAATGCGATCGCCGTGCTCGCACGGTGCATCCTCAGGTCTGGCTGCACGTCGCTCTGCTGCTTTCTCGGCACGTATTTGAGCCATTCTAAATCGGAAAAATTGAAATGGAATCGTAAAATATTTAGTATAGTGTGTGTTGCTTTTACGTCCAACAGATGGCGCTGTTTTTCCCAAAAAACGTAAAATATTTACAGGGTAATTCATAGAAATTCGCACAAAAGTGGCGCACGCGGCTTGCGCACAGCGTGCCCGTGCGAATGTCTGCGCCAGCCGCGTGCGCTAAAATCGATTTCTGCGCACAGCGTATTCATGGATTTTCGCATCCAAAACCAGCCGTGGCGCAGCGTGGCGCAGCGACCCTGCAGCAGCGCCAGTTACGCCCCCAAGAACGCCCTCGCGCAAGGAAAAGCCTTCAAAATCCCCAAATAATCGCAAAGGGCTGCGCTAACCCTGGACCAGTTCACAAGGCTGGCAAACAGCAAACGCCAAGCGGGGAACGTGTATTTCAGTGGTTTGCGGGAAGTTCCACACGCGATTGTCCTGTGTACGTGTGCATCAGGGGTGCGTGGGAAGTAACACATGCAAAAGCAGCAGGGTACGTGTATCTCAGGGGTGCGCGGGAAGTATCACACGCGATTCCATCAGGGTACGTGTATTCCAGGGGTGCGTGGGAAGTATCAGACGCAAAAACAGTAGGGTACGTGTATTTTAGGGGTGTGTGGGAAGTATCACACGCAAAAGCAGCAGGGTACGTGTATTTCAGGGGTGCGCGGGAAGTATCACACGCAAAAGCAGCAGGGTACGTGTATTTCAGGGGTGCGCGGGAAGTATCACACGCAAAAGCAGCAGGGTACGTGTATCTCAGGGGTGCGCGGGAAGTATCACACGCGATTCCATCAGGGTACGTGTATTCCAGGGGTGCACGGGAAGTATCACACGCAAAAGCAGCAGGGTACGTGTATTTCAGGGGTGCGCGGGAAGTATCACACGCAAAATCAGCAGGGTACGTGTATTTCAGGGGTGCATGGGAAGTATCGCACGTGAATTGCATGTGTGGGTCCTCCCAGGTGTTCCCTCTACACCCTCCAGGGCCCCTGCAGGTGGCCCACACCACAGGGGCCTACCCTGCACATGTCCTGCAGGCACCCCATCCACCATGGCCATGCCCCCCAGCCAACCCACATGTCACCTTGCACTACTGCCCACCAACGCATGTCCCCCTGCACCCCCAGCCACCAGGGGCAGCCTCCACCAGGCCCCCACCCATGTCTCCCATCACCCCCACCCCCCAGCAGTGCAGGGGCAGCCTCCACCAGGCCCCCACTCATATCTCCCATCACCCCCACCCCACAGCAGTGCAGGGGCAGCCTCCACCAGGCCCCCACCCATGTCTCCCATCACCCCCACCCCCCAGCAGTGCAGGGGCAGCCTCCACCAGGCCCCCACTCATGTCTCCCATCACCTCCACCCCCCAGCAGTGCAGGGGCAGCCTCCACCAGGCTCCCACACATGTCCCCCTGCACCCCCAGCCACCAGGGGCAGCCTCCACCAGGCCCCCACTCATGTCTCCCATCACCCCCACCCCCCAGCAGTGCAGGGGCAGCCTCCACCAGGCTCCCACACATGTCCCCCTGCACCCCCACCACCCAGCCACCAGGGGCAGCCTCCACCAGGCCCCCACTCATGTCTCCCATCACCCCCACCCCCCAGCAGTGCAGGGGCAGCCTCCACCAGGCCCCCACTCATGTCTCCCATCACCCCCACCCCCCAGCAGTGCAGGGCAGCCTCCACCAGGCCCCCACCCATGTCTACCACCACCCCCACCCCCCAGCCACCAGGGGCAGCCTCCACCAGGCCCCCACTCATGTCTCCCATCACCCCCACCCCCCAGCAGTGCAGGGGCAGCCTCCACCATGCCCCCACTCATTTCTCCCTGCACCCCCACCCCCAGCAGTGCAGGGGCAGCCTCCACCAGGCTCCCACACATGTCCCCCTGCACCCCCACCCCCCAGCCACCAGGGGCAGCCTCCACCAGGTCCCCACTCATGTCTACCACCACCCCCACCCCCAGCCACCAGGGGCAGCCTCCACCAGGCCCCCACTCATGTCCCCTATCACCCCCACCCCCCAGCCACCAGGGGCAGCCTCCACCAGGCCCCAACTCATGTCCCCTATCACCCCCACCCACCAGGGGCAGCCTCCACCAGGCCCCCACTCATGTCCCCTATCACCCCCACCCCCCAGCCACCAGGGGCAGCCTCCACCAGGCCCCCACTCATGTCTCCCATCACCCCCACCCTCCAGCAGTGCAGGGGCAGCCTCCACCAGGCCCCCACTCATGTCTCCCATCACCCCCACCCCCCAGCAGTGCAGGGGCTGCCTCCACCAGGCCCCCACTCATGTCTCCCACCACCCCCACCGCCCAGCCACCAGGGGAACCCCCACCAGGCCCCCACTCATGTCTCCCATCACCCCCACCCTCCAGCAGTGCAGGGGCAGCCTCCAGCAGGCCCCCACTCATGTCTCCCATCACCCCCACCCCCCAGCAGTGCAGGGACAGCCTCCACCAGGCCCCCACTCATGTCTCCCTGCACCCCCACCCCCCCAGCAGTGCAGGGGCAGCCTCCACCAGGCCCCCACTCATGTCTCCCATCACCCCCACCCCAGCAGTGCAGGGGCAGCCTCCACCAGGCCCCCACTCGTGTCTCCCTGCACCCCCACCCCCCAGCAGTGCAGGGGCAGCCTCCACCAGGCCCCCACTCATGTCCAACTCATGTCTCCCATCACCCCCACCCCCCAGCAGTGCAGGGACAGCCTCCACCAGGCTCCCACACATGTCCCCCTGCACCCCCACCCCCCAGCCACCAGGGGCAGCCTCCATCAGGCCCCCACTCATGTCTCCCATCACCCCCACCCCCCAGCAGTGCAGGGGCAGCCTCCACCAGGCCCCCACTCATGTCCCCTATCACCCCCACCCCCCAGCCACCAGGGGCAGCCTCCACCAGGCCCCAACTCATGTCCCCTATCACCCCCACCCCCCACCCACCAGGGGCAGCCTCCACCAGGCCCCCACTCATGTCCCCTATCACCCCCACCCCCCAGCCACCAGGGGCAGCCTCCACCAGGCCCCCACTCATGTCCCCTATCACACCCACCCCCCAGCCACCAGGGGCAGCCTCCACCAGGCCCCCACTCATGTCCCCTATCACCCCCACCCCCCAGCCACCAGGGGCAGCCTCCACCAGGCCCCCACTCATGTCTCCCATCACCCCCACCTTCCAACAGTGCAGGGGCAGCCTCCACCAGGCCCCCACTCATGTCTCCCATCACCCCCACCCCCCAGCAGTGCAGGGGCAGCCTCCACCAGGCCCCCACTCATGTCTCCCACCACCCCCACCGCCCAGCCACCAGGGGCAGCCTCCACCAGGCCCCCACTCATGTCTCCCTGCACCCCCACCCCCCAGCAGTGCAGGGGCAGCCTCCACCAGGCCCCCACTCATGTCTCCCATCACCCCCACCCCCCAGCAGTGCAGGGACAGCCTCCACCAGGCCCCCAGTCATGTCTCCCTGGACCCCCACCCCCCCAGCAGTGCAGGGGCAGCCTCCACCAGGCCCCCACTCATGTCTCCCATCACCCCCACCCCAGCAGTGCAGGGGCAGCCTCCACCAGGCCCCCACTCATGTCTCCCTGCACCCCCACCCCCCAGCAGTGCAGGGGCAGCCTCCACCAGGCCCCCACTCATGTCCAACTCATGTCTCCCATCACCCCCACCCCCCAGCAGTGCAGGGGCAGCCTCCACCAGGCCCCCACTCATGTCCCCTATCACCCCCACCCCCCAGCCACCAGGGGCAGCCTCCACCAGGCCCCAACTCATGTCCCCTATCACCCCCACCCCCCACCCACCAGGGGCAGCCTCCACCAGGCCCCCACTCATGTCCCCTATCGCCCCCACCCCCCAGCCACCAGGGGCAGCCTCCACCAGGCCCCCACTCATGTCTCCCATCACCCCCAACCCCCATCAGTGCAGGGGCAGCCTCCACCAGGCCCCCACTCATGTCTCCCACCACCCCCACCCCCCAGCAGTGCAGGGGCAGCCTCCACCAGGCCCCCACTCATGTCTCCCACCACCCCCACCCCCCAGCCACCAGGGGCAGCCTCCACCAGGCCCTCACTCATGTCTCCCTGCACCCCCACCCCCCAGCAGTGCAGGGGCAGCCTCCACCAGGCCCCCACTCATGTCTCCCTGCACCCCCACCCCCCAGCAGTGCAGGGGCAGCCTCCACCAGGCCCCACACTCATGTCCAACTCATGTCTCCCATCACCCCCACCCCCCAGCAGTGCAGGGGCAGCCTCCACCAGGCTCCCACACATGTCCCCCTGCACCCCCAGCCACCAGGGGCAGCCTCCACCAGGCCCCCACTCATGTCTCCCATCACCCCCACCCCCCAGCAGTGCAGGGGCAGCCTCCATCAGGCCCCCACCCATGTCTACCACCACTCCCACCCCCCAGCCACCAGGGGCAGCCTCCACCAGGCCCCCACCCATGTCTACCACCACCCCCACCCCCCAGCCACCAGGGGCAGCCTCCACCAGGCCCCCACCCATGTCTACCACCACCCCCACCAGGCCCCCACCCATGTCTACCACCACCCCCACCCCCCAGCCATCGGGGGCAGCCTCCACCAGGCCCCCACTCATGTCTCCCATCACCCCCACCCACCAGCAGTGCAGGGGCAGCCTCCACCAGGCTCCCACACATGTCTCCCATCACACCCACCCCCAGCCACCAGGGGCAGCCTCCACCAGGCCCCCACCCATGTCTACCACCACCCCCGCCCCCAGCCACCAGGGGCAGCCTCCACCAGGCCCCCACCCATGTCTACCACCACCCCCACCCCCCAGCCACCAGGGGCAGCCTCCACCAGGCCCCCACCCATGTCTCCCATCACCCCCACCCCCCAGCCACCAGGGGCAGCCTCCACCAGGCCCCCACTCATGTCTCCCATCACCCCCACTCCCCAGCAGTGCAGGGGCAGCCTCCACCAGGCCCCCACTCATGTCTCCCATCACCCCACCCCCCAGCCACCAGGAGCAGCCTCCACCAGGCCCCCACCCATGTCTACCACCACCCCCACCCCCCAGCCACCAGGGGCAGCCTCCACCGGGCCCCCACCCATGTCTACCACCACCCCACCCCCCAGCAACCAGGGGCAGCCCCCACCAGGCCCCCACTCATGTCTCCCATCACCCCCACACCCCAGCAGTGCAGGGGCAGCCTCCACCAGGCTCCCACACATGTCCCCCTGCACCCCCACCCCGCAGCCACCAGGGGCAGCCTCCACCAGGCCTCCACTCATGTCTCCCATCACCCCCACCCCCCAGCAGTGCAGGGGCAGCCTCCACCAGGTCCCCACTCATGTCTCCCATCACCCCCACCCCCCAGCCACCAGGGGCAGCCTCCACCAGGCCCCCACCCATGTCTACCACCACCCCCACCCCCCAGCCACCAGGGGTAGCCTCCACCAGGCCCCCACTCATGTCTCCCATCACACCCACCCCCCAGCAGTGCAGGGGCAGCCTCCACCAGGCCCCCACTCATGTCTCCCTGCACCCCCACCCCCCAGCAGTGCAGGGGCAGCCTCCACCAGGCCCCCACTCATGTCTCCCTGCACCCCCACCCCCCAGCAGTGCAGGGGCAGCCTCCACCAGGCCCCCACTCATGTCTCCCTGCACCCCCACCCCCCAGCAGTGCAGGGGCAGCCTCCACCAGGCTCCCACACATGTCCCCCTGCGCCCCCACCCCCAGCCACCAGGGGCAGCCGCCACCAGGCCCCCACTCATGTCTCCCATCACCCCCACCCCCCAGCAGTGCAGGGGCAGCCTCCACCAGGCTCCCACACATGTCCCCCTGCACCCCCACCCCCCAGCCACCAGGGGCAGCCTCCAACAGGCCCCCACTCATGTCTACCACCACCCCACCCCCCAGCAACCAGGGGCAGCCTCCACCAGGCCCCCACTCATGTCTCCCATCACCCCCACACCCCAGCAGTGCAGGGGCAGCCTCCACCAGGCTCCCACACATGTCCCCCTGCACCCCCACCCCGCAGCCACCAGGGGCAGCCTCCACCAGGACCCCACTCATGTCTCCCATCACCCCCACCCCCCAGCAGTGCAGGGGCAGCCTCCACCAGGCCCCCACTCATGTCTCCCATCACCCCCACCCCCCAGCCACCAGGGGCAGCCTCCACCAGGCCCCCACCCATGTCTACCACCACCCCCACCCCCCAGCCACCAGGGGTAGCCTCCACCAGGCCCCCACTCATGTCTCCCATCACACCCACCCCCCAGCAGTGCAGGGGCAGCCTCCACCAGGCCCCCACTCATGTCTCCCTGCACCCCCACCCCCCAGCAGTGCAGGGGCAGCCTCCACCAGGCCCCCACTCATGTCCAACTCATGTCTCCCATCACCCCCACCCCCCAGCCACCAGGGGCAGCCTCCACCAGGCCCCCACTCATGTCACCCATCACCCCCACCCCCCAGCAGTGCAGGGGCAGCCTCCACCAGGCTCCCACACATGTCCCCCTGCGCCCCCACCCCCCAGCCACCAGGGGCAGCCGCCACCAGGCCCCCACTCATGTCTCCCATCACCCCCACCCCCCCGCAGTGCAGGGGCAGCCTCCACCAGGCTCCCACACATGTCCCCCTGCACCCCCACCCCCCAGCCACCAGGGGCAGCCTCCAACAGGCCCCCACTCATGCCTCCCATCACCCCCACCCCCCAGCAGTGCAGGGGCAGCCTCCACCAGGCCCCCACTCATGTCTCCCATCACCCCCACCCCCCAGCAGTGCAGGGGCAGCCTCCACCAGGCCCCCACCCATGTCTACCACCACCCCCAGCCACCAGGGGCAGCCTCCACCAGGTCCCCACCCATGTCTCCCATCACCCCCACCCCCCAGCAGTGCAGGGGCAGCCTCCACCAGGCCCCCACTCATGTCTCCCTACACCCCCACCCCCCAGCAGTGCAGGGGCAGCCTCCACCAGGCCCCCACTCATGTCTCCCTGCACCTCCACCCCCCAGCCACCAGGGCAGCCTCCACCAGGCCCCCACTCATGTCTCCCATTACCCCCACCCCCCAGCAGTGCAGGGGCAGCCTCCACCAGGCCCCCACCCATGTCTACCACCAACCCCACCCCCCAGCCACCAGGGGCAGCCTCCACCAGGCCCCCACCCATGTCTACCACCACCCCCCAGCCACCAGGGGCAGCCTCCACCAGGCCCCCACCCATGTCTACCACCACCCCCACCCCCCAGCCACCAGGGGCAGCCTCCACCAGGCCTCCACCCATGTCTCCCATCACCCCTACCCCCCAGCCGTGCGATTTGCCTGGGTACGTGTACTTCGGGGTGCGCAGGAAGTTCCACACGCGATTGGCCTGGGTACGTGTACTACGGGGTGCGCGGGAAGTTCCACACGCGATTGCCCTGGGTACGTGTACAACGGGGTGCGCGGGAAGTTCCACACGCGATTGGCCTTGGTACGTGTACTACGGGGTGCGCGTGAACTTCCACACGCGACTGGGCCTGTGAGAGTGGGGTATGTGTATTCCAGGGGTGGGCGGGAATATTTACTCGCGACTGGGCCTGGGAGAGCGTGCTACGTGTATTCCTGGGGTGGGCGGGAAGATTCACACGTTCGCCTACGACGTGCCGAAAAATAAATGGTCCAATCCTGAAACACGTACGCCAGCATGAAGCAGGCGTACGTCGACCCGCGCAGCATAAAAGTGCGCGCAAACAACAAACAAGCTCATAGGCCAGGATGAATATACCGTTCCTAGCAGCAGTGGCCGTGGGTTACCAAAGGAGGAGGAGGATAGTGAGGGCCAGAATTTTCACTCCCAGAACCAGCCTTTTTGGGATGCCTGATGACCAGGTGTATGGGAGGTACAGGTTTCCACCACACATAAAACTGGACCTGGTCAGTGAGTGGGAGGATGACCTCACATCACCCACCCTGTGCTCCCAAGCACTCAGCCCCCTGGAGAAGGTCCTCAATGTACTGCACTTCTTGGCTGCAGGATCATTTCAGCGGACAAGTGCCATAGTGGGTGGAGTGTCACAGGCCACGCAGTCACGCGGCCTACACCAGGTCTTGAACATCATCACTGCACGCCCATCAGTCCGTAAGCACATATACCTGCCCACGACACCTGCAGAAAGGCAGGCTGCCACCCTCGATTTCTACGGTGTGGCACAATTCCCAAAAGTGCTAGGTGCCATTGACTGCACCCATGTGGCACTACGTCCCCCCAGGGCATCTGAGCACATCTATAGGAACCGCAAGCACTGGCATTCCATCAACGTGCAGGTAGTATGTAATGCAAAGGGAATCATCACCTCAGTATATGCCAACTATCCAGGGTCCACCCACGACAGCTTCATTTACCGAATGTCTACCCTAAGCCGGGACCTAGAAGCTGGGCGGCATGGCGATACATGGCTGCTTGGTGAGTATGAATGCCACTGCACATTCATGCATGTCAGATGCAGAGTTATGTCACTACCCCACTAATGATACCCATCACCTCCTCACCAGGGGACAGTGCCTACACTCTGAGCACCCACATGCTGACGCCAATTCGGAACCCCATCACGCCTCCAGAGGTAAGATACAACACAGCCCATATTGCAACCCGGGGCATAGTGGAGCGCACATTCGGAGTGCTCAAGTCACGCTTTCGCTCCCTTGACCGCTCTGGCGGGCAGCTGTTATATGCGCCCCCAGCATGTGTCCTGCACAATGTTGCAACACGCCAGGGCCTGGCTGTGGACATGGTGATGCCCCCACATCCCCAACCACATGCAAGTCCGCTGCGCATGGGAGGGGAGAGGGCACGGGGTGAGGCAGCCCGTACGCAGCTGGTGGCTAATTACTTCACATAGAAATCACACCCCAGTGGAGGTGCACACAGCCCTGGCACATACCATCTGATAAGCAATGATGACTCGACCTGACAATTAAGACGAACAAAGGGACAGTCAACTGTCAGAACCATAGCAGCATGAGATTGTTAATGGTGAAGTGTCACAATGTGTGCTTCCCTACCTACACAAACACCACCAAAGCAGTGTCATCGAAAGACACTTCCATGCTGCAGAAATGAATACCCACTCGCAAAATACTACATGAAAACAGTGCCATGTCACCCAACCCTTCCCCGGCACGGCCACACAACACACCATGGCATGTCATGCAATGTGAGAGGAGAGAAATTAATCTCCACAACATGCCCCAAGTGTCACCAGCTACAGCGTCCCTAATGGAAACATGTCCACACATGAAATGCAGGACCTACAACACACATTACCAAATACTTACCAAGAGTACCAATCACCTACACAACCTCCAACCTACCTTAAACATGACATTACAGACTTAAAAATTTGGTAGCCTCACAACCTGATGATGCCAGCCCTCCGAACACTTCCAAGTATACAGTGTTAGCGCCACGCAAGAGTGTAGGTGCACTGCTTACAACATGGACTCCAGTTCAAAGGTGGACCGCATTGTGAAGACATGAGGAATGGACCTGCAAATTCGGAGGATGAGATGGATGCAGAGGCATATATCAATACACCATGCAGTGCACAATACAACAACAATATGCACTATGAATGTATACACAGTATTGACTACAGACTGCCCACACAGCTCATGGGAGTCCAATGTCACCATGAACGTCAATGTCACTTGGGCACACCCTTTGCAAGCCCATGGAAACGGGAAGCAGGAGGGGTGTGTGACACAAAAACCCAAGCATCTGAACCAAATTCATGACAAGCCTGCATGTGCCCAGCCACAATGCAGCATATGCCCACGGGAGCCACACAAGGCAACACACTGTCCCAAAAAAAAAAAAAAAAAAAAAAAAAATCTAAAATGGCCATGAATGGGCCCAGGAGTGTGGGGGAGGCCACCCAGGAGGTCTGAGGACAGAGTGCACATCAAAACCCACCTGTGTGGATCTTGCGGAAAAAAAACACCTCCATTGGCTCATGGCCTACACGGCTACCCTATTGTGGGAGTATCACTGCTGTCGCTCTCCTCACCCTCTGCAGCTGCATCAGGAGGTGGTGGCAATATGGGAGGCAGCCCACGCAAAGCCCTACTCTGTTCCTCCATGGCTGCAAGCATGCGGGTGTGGTAGGTCTCGTTCTGGAGGATAAGTGTGCGGAGGTCCCCATGCAACAACTCACGGGATGCCCGGACCTCCGCCCTAGCTGCCTGCATCTCAGCTGAGAGCGTACGTGTGAGACGCTCCAGCTGCTGTTCTGTCCTTCTGTTTGTTGAAGCCTGAAGCTCAACAAGAGTCGTCCTGAGGTGAAGGAGTTCCACCCTCAGGGCTTCCCTGTGGCCCTGGGACTCTATGGAAATCGCTTCCTGCAGAGTCGCCAGTGCCGCCTGCCTGTCCCTGTCGGACGCCAACATGTCCTCCCTGTGTGACTGGCAGATGGAGTCAGTTGCCTGCTGTAGTCGCTCCATCAGCCTTTCGGTGGGGACAATGGAAGTGGCCACCCTATCCATGGCCTGAGCCATCATCTCTGATGATGCTGCCTGTTGGGTTGCCATACCTTGTATGGATTGCTCCCATGCGGTATTGTCAGGTGGCGTACGGCCACCACGTCGGCAGGCACCACACCTGTCTGGGGCAAGGCGAACTGCGCCTTGCTGTGCGGGCACTGCCTGAGGCTGCAGGACTGCATTCCCCCTCTGATCTGCTGGCCCAGGAACAGGATCAGATGTCGCGGAGTGTGACCCTGCATCCGTAACCACCAAAGGCGTACCTGCCAACACTGACATCCCCATTGAGGGTTCTAACCCTGGTGCAGGTGGGTCATACAGAACAGAATCCCTCCCAGGAACACTCACCTGCGACGGCACATAGGTCTCATCATCCAAATCGACACCTGAATACAGCTCGGGGGAGGTGCAGCCAGAAACACCCCTTGAGAGCACGACCTGCAGCAGTTGTGGGTTCTCACCCACCACCACACCACGTCCCTCACTGGTGGTCGGTCGGCCCTCAGACCCCTCCTGGGTCTGCACCATCTCCACAACCCCAGCAGTATCAAGTGCGTCATCCCCTGCAAAGACATAAAAGAAAACAAATGGAAACAGGCATTAGCACTATGGCACACAATAAGGGCTGAGAGGCTACAGAAACAGTACATGATTGACACATGTCCCACATGACTAAAACCCTCCCATGCATGCACCGTCACTGCGTGTGAAGGGGAGGCAGATGGCACACATTGATGACACCAAGATGGAAGATGAACACATTTGCTGCATGCTGCCTAGCAGTGGCATCACAGATTGGCCAGTGATTGGCAGGTCAACTACACATGCCATCACACAGATGGCATGTACCCTAGCCATGAAGCGAAGAGGGAGAGGAGGTCACCAATTGTTCATTCAGTCCAGTTTGCTCATGTAATTGATTTTTTCATTGAAATGGTTCAAATGTTTAACCTGCAGCTGCCAGTCCAAAATGGTCCAATAGCACAGGGACATGTCTAAACTAATCATGTCCAGGAAACTAAGCCAGTCTACTGTACCATAGCCATGTCAGACATGTGACAATAGGACTGAGGAATCCCGAGTAAAAGTGGTGGTGTGCAAACAATCTGCCTGAATAAACAGAGGTAAATAAGCAACAATGTTGTGGCAAGATGACACTCCAAGGGCAACTGGCGTGGTGTTGGGCTTGATGTCTAATGTTGGCAGAAGGGATGCTGCTATACCCAAATGCTGGTGCCAAGAATGTATAGGAAGAGGCACATGGGTGACCCAAACCACTCAGGCACACAAACCCTCACCTGGCACCCAAACAGAAGCCCTCCCACACACACCATGCACATGGATGACACACACATGCATGTGCACTCACCGGACAATGCCTCGTAATCTGCCAGTTCTCCCACGCCTTGGATCTGTTCCTCCGTGACGTAGGTCCCAGCAACCTGCTCATGTGGAGTGAGTTCTATGTTGTCTGCTGGAGACCCACCTCCAGTCACTAGAGTTGCGGCATGACTTGAGGCCAGCTTATTCTTTGCCCTGCGCTTCAGGTCATTCCAGCGCTTGTAGCATACATTAGCTGTGCGCCTCACGATTCCAAGGGCACTAATGATGTCCGCAATGGTCTGCCAGTGTGCCTGACGTTGTGCAGGTGTGGTCTTGGCTCCTGCAACAATCACCATTTCGCGGTCATGTGTGGACACATACTCTACAAGTGCATTCAGTTCGGCCTCATTGAAGCTGGGCTTCCGTGACAGGCCGGACTGTGTAGCCGGGTCTGGGGCATCAGCCTCTACTGGACAAGCACTCTTCCTCTTCCGCTTGGAAGGTGGTGGGGATCCTGAGTGTCCTACGCCGCTCTGGATACTAGGCGCAGGAGCGTGGGATTGCACACTCAGCATGGGAGTTGGTGCAGGCATTAGCTCAAGTGTGATGGTGTCATGGGGAATGTCAGCATGATGGACTTGGACCGACACTGTCCTGGCTGGGTGTGTGAGAGGTGGGGTGGATGGAGCCGCAGCTGCCCCTGCAGCCTCCCCAGCCTGCCTACGCGGGGCAGCAGATGACCTAGCTGCCCCTGATCCACGTGGCCTGATGACACCAACGTTCACCGGCACACGTGGCCTAGACCTGCTGACCTGGAAGTCAGCCATGGAGTCACCCTGTGCCAGGTCTGGTTCCACAGTGGGCTGGTCCAACAAGGGCTGAGCATGGATGGTGTCAGCCACGTTAACCTCAACCGGGGGGGGCATGGGTGTCCCTGACTGCTCCTCCACACATGGGGGGCTAGGGGCACCCTGCAAGTCACGGCCACGTCCCCTACCGGAACCACCATGGCCACCACTTGGGGCTCGGCCACCTTTGCCACCCTTACGGCTTGGTCGCCTCCCAGCCATGGCACTGATGTTATTGTGCGTATGGGAGTCGATGTGAACTATTGTCCTGGGCAATTGGGGGTCAAAGGGGTTGGGTGCCAGATGGTAATCGTACCCTAGTGCTCTAGCAAGGCTGTATGTCACCCCTGGGGAAAGATGACGGGTCACGCAATGCACAGGCACCCCAAAAAAAGGAAGTAAGGTGCACACAACCCCTCCTAGACCACGTGCGTGGAAAAATAAACCTGCACTACGCTGTGGCACCCAGAAACACAAGAATGAACGTATGCGTGTCACACGCAGCCTAGAATGACCTCTGAATGGGTACGCGACACACGGGGCAAGCACAGATGTTAAATAAGGACGCGACTCACCGTCTGCCAGGAACAAAAGCGTGAAAAATATGCGCGTGTGCGCGTTGGCAACACCCCCGCCAAAAGAAGAATTGTACGCTGTCTGAGGAGACAGGACAACAGTAGAAGGGAACGCTGTTTGAGGAAACAGGCCCAGGAAAAAGAGGAAAAGAGAAAAAGCTGTCAGAGGTAACGGGGAGTACGAACTGGAAACGCCGTGAAGTAAATCGCGTGTGAACCGACAAGAAGTACAGATTTCACCCACTCGCTCTCCACGAAAAGCACGTACAAGGAAATGGCGTTCTACACGTACCTTTTATACACACGTCACAGACGCGCATACGCGATGAGGACATTTCCACCAATTACGCGCTTTGACACTCGGACGTGTATCTCTTTTCTTTTACACGCGCCATTCTCTACGGCCATGCACGTGATGTCACAGCTGCGCATGGTGGCCTTCGGGCCAATGAAATCGCATATGCGAGCACACGTGGTAAAACTGCACGTCCGAGTGTCATCGCGTGTAATCGGAGGGAAGTGAGCGTACACGCGATTGGCCTGGGTACGTGTATTTCTGGGGTGCGCAGGAAGTTTCACACGCGATTGGTGGAAATCCACGTGTGCTCTGTCATCACGTGTAATGAGGGAAACACCCGCGTGTGTCACGTCACAGACGCGCTTACGCGCTAAGGGCCTTTGGTCCGATGAAATCGCATATGCGCGCTGACGTGCATACGCGCTAAGGGCCTTTCCTCGATTTACACGCAGACGTGCAGGATTTTCACGTGCCAAATCACTCTGTATCAAGCTGGCCACGCGTAAGCACACAGAAGACCACGCTCCTGCCCACAAGGCCGAATTACTGCCCCCCAGACCCCTGAGCACGCTCCCACCTGCCATCTGATGCTGCCTGACTGCCTGCTGCCCACGTGCCCTGCCATTTGCTGCCTGCACATCAGCCAGGGGTCCTGTTGCTGTGACCACCCCTGCTGGAACCGAAGACTCCCGACTGGGATTCCATCGCTCCACAGCCCAGCCCCAGGACCGAGTTGCCCACCCACTCCTGCCTCTGGGGTTGTCATGTCGGGCACTGCAACATCTGGCACCACTGACAACCCCGGGCCAGAGAGGCAGAGGGGCACCAGCTTCAGTGCCAGGGAAGTTGGTGTCCTGGTGGAGCAAGTCCTGGGGCAGTATGATGCCCTCTACGGAAGGGTGCGCGCCGACAAGGAAGGACGGACTCGGATCTGGACGGACATCGTGACTGCCATCAACGCGGAGGGGGTTGCAGTCCGCGACTTCCAACATGTCAAGAAGCGCTGGGAGGACTTCAGGTCCAGGACCCTGAACAAGGCCCGGCGCCTCTTGAAGGCAGCGGATGCTAAGGGGCGCCGGGGCCACTTGTCGGAAGATCAGATGAGGGTCCTGGAACGCATATCCCCAGCGCTCCACGTCCAGGTCCTTGAGAGGCAGACCCGTCTGGAGTCGAGCGGTAAGTGTACATGCATCATGATTGTAAGCTGTGCGTGTGGTGATGTGCCAGTAGTGTGCCGGTTGCACATCTGTTTGTATGGGGCCGAGTATGGGTGGGGCTGTACAGGACTGTGAGGCTAACACATGCAAGGGCTGTCATGTGTGAGACATGGATGGTGCTTGTGTGTGTAGGCTTGCATGCCAAATGCAGTTGTGTGGGCACACATGTTTGGATGAATGTGTATGTAAGTGGGCATGTTCGTGATGTCACGCATGTATGTTGTTTTCAGCTGCAAATATCAGCACTGTGTACATGTGCATGTGTGTGTATTTGACAAGGGTGCAACAGTGATGCAACATGGATGCATGTGACAGCGGGATGTGGAAGCCTGATTGGCAGATGTGACATGGATGCCCATCGGAACACTGCGACAGTTGGCTGAGGTGTACACATGCATGCAAGTGTGGTGGTGTGCGTGCATGTGTAGTGCACTCCCTGTGTTGCATGTGATGTCTGGCTCACCTTTGCCTGCTCATGCTGTTGTATGTGTATGGATGGTGCTGGCAGTTGCGATGTGGCTGTGCTCATGTGTGCAAGTTGAAATGACGTGTGTTGCCGATTGTGATGCCATGTCTGAGGTTTGCCAATGCAACTCATGTGCAACTGTCATGTGTGTATGTGTCCATTGTACAGTGCCCTGATGCCTGTGTTTTATTTCTCCCTGTCTGCAGCTTCAACTGATGAAGAGGGCGGAGAAGGTGCTGTGGAGCACAGCGGCGGGGATCACACCGCCAGCCGGAGACGCAAGGCCCGGCTCCCCTCCCAGGTTGTGATCTCGTCGGGGAGTGAGGAGTCCGGTGCCGCGTCCCAGGCCGCAGCTGCCGGGGGGAGGTCCAAGAGGCAGAGGTCGGAGTGTGACTCCTCGGCAGCAGAAGGGGCAGCTGGGACCCCACAGGGCCCAACGGGGGAAGATGGCACAGAGTCATCCAGGTTGGTGGGGGGGTTTGATGGAGGAGGAGGCTTTGCAAGCAACAGAGACGGGGTCTGGAGGTGGGGATTCCACTGGTGCTAGTGGTGCAGTGCAGGACCAGGGACAGGAGGCAGCACAGGTCGCCGCGGAGGTGCCTGTGTGCAATCATGTCCCTGATCCTGTCACTGCATCATCTTGCACCAGCAGGGATGCCTACGTCCAGACCCGTTTTCAGGCAGGGGATGAGCTCACGACAACTGGCCTTCCTCTGCCTGCAGACGTGGCTATCCGGGTCCGGGTTGAGCCTGTCCTGACTGGTGTGGCGTTGCGTCAACGGGCCATGCGAGGTGACCTGCAGTCTTTTCATGAGGAGACTGCACGTCATCTCGAATGGCTCGTTGACCGCATCGGCCTACTGGGACAGGTCACCCAGGCCAGATTCCTCCGTTTGATGGGGCTTGCTACAACCCCCTCCTCAACTGAACCCCCTATGCGCCAGTCGTCCTCCTTGCCATCTTCCCACCCATCAGTCACCTGGGTGCCCTGTGGAGCTGCCTCTGACGGTGCGGCCAGGCTGGTGGAGGAGGCATCCCTGCCACAGTCGGGAGTCGGACGTCCAGCAGGGGTGGCCACATCAACGACTGCACCCCAGCCAGCGGAGGATGTGCAGGCAGCAGGAGGCAGTGCACGGGCAGAGGCGCAGCAGCAGCAGCAGCAACGTGGTGGGAGCCATGATGGCTCGGGGCCTTCCACATCGGAGGGGCAGGCATCGGCCGGAGGGCAGGAGGACCCAGGACGGGAAGTGACTTCCGTGTGGCAGCGGTTGGGCCACGCCATAGATGCGGAGCGGCAGCGGGCAGAAGAGGCACGGCTCACGATGGTCAGGGCGGAGAACTCCATGCGGAGGGCCCTGAGGCGTGCCGAGTGCCTCGTGGCAATCCGCAGGGAGTTTGGGGGGAACATGTGGACGGCCCTGCGGACCTTCGGGGCCATGGAGGAGGAGCGCCTCCGGGACATTGAGCAGGAGTTCGATGATGCCCTGGCCCGGAACATCCCGAAGTGAGCCGTCGGACTAGCCCGCTGCCTTTGTAAATAGTTCTATAGTTAGTGTTAGCTTTCCTTTGGTTTAGCATTTTTTTTTTACCTTTTGGACAATGGGCCACATTTTTGTATATAGTTATTTTTTTTAGGTAGTGTTATTAGATAGGTTTCATTTCTTCGGTTGGGATCATGGACCCTGGATTGTTTATCTGTACATAGTTGACTTTTGGATTTTCAATTTTTATTATGATTTCGCCATGGAGCAATGGTTTTCGATTTTAATTTTCCGTTGGATTTACTTTTGTGGACTGTGACTTTGGACACCTTTCCTTTGCATTATGATTTGTGGTTTTGCATTGTTTCACGGACCTGCTGTTTTTTTTTTTAATTTCTATTATTGTTTGTTTATTTTTGATTCTATTTATGTTGCTTTTAATACATATTTTTTATTCAAAGTTCAATGTGTAGTATCATCTCATTGGTTTCATGCATTTCATGATATGGGTTTTGACATTCACTGACACCCATTGGGTGTATGTGAGGGACATGTGTTCATTTCCAAACTTGCAATTGGGCTTCTATCATGTTTTTGCCATTTCTAAGTGGGTGGATGCAATACTCGGGTGGGTGTTTGGCATTTGGAGGCTGACCATAAGGGCCAGGGATCTACATTGTGTTGACATGTTGGCTGGGGGACATGAGTGGGGGCCTGGTGGAGGCTGCCCCTGGTGGCTGGGGGGGTGGGGGTGATGGGAGACATGAGTGGGGGCCTGGTGGAGGCTGCCCCTGGTGGCTGGGGGGTGGGGGTGATAGTGGACATGAGTGGGGGCCTGGTGGAGGCTGCCCCTGGTGGCTGGGGGTGGGGGTGATAGGAGACATGAGTGGGGGCCTGGTGGAGGCTGCCCCTGCACTGCTGGGGGGTGGGGGTGATGGGAGACATGAGGTGGACATGACTGGGGGCCTGCTGGAGGCTGCCCCTGCACTGCTGGGGGGTGGGGGTGCAGGGAGACATGAGTGGGGGCCTGGTGGAGGCGACCCCTGCACTGCTGCGGGCTGGGGGTGCAGGGAGACATGAGTGGGGGCCTGGTGGGGGCTGCCCCTGCACTGCTGGGGGGTGGGGGTGGTGGGAGACATGGGTGGGGGCCTGGTGGAGGCTGCCCCTGGGGGGTGGGGCTGCAGGGAGACATGAGTGGGGGCCTGATGGAGGCTGCCCCTGCACTGCTGGGGGGTGGGGGTGGTGGGAGACATGAGTGGGGGCCTGGTGGAGGCTGCCCCTGCACTGCTGGGGGGTGGGGTGGTGGTAGACATGAGTGGGGGCCTGGTGGAGGCTGTCCCTGCACTGCTGGGGGGTGGGGGTGATGGGAGACATGAGTGGGGGCCTGGTGAAGGCTGTGGCTGCCCCTGCACTGCTGGGGGTTGGGGGTGCAGGGAGACATGAGTGGGGGCCTGGTGGAAGCTGCCCCTTGTGGCTGGGGGGTGGGGGTGGTGGGAGGCATGAGTGGGGGCCTGGTGGAGGCTGCCCCTGCACTGCTGGGGGGTGGGGTGGTGGTAGACATGAGTGGGGGCCTGGTGGAGGCTGCCCCTGGTGGCTGGGGGGTGGGGGTGATAGGGGACATGAGTGGGGGCCTGGTGGAGGCTGCTCCTGGTGGCTGGGGGGTGGGGGTGATAGGGGACATGAGTGGGGGCCTGGTGGAGGCTGCCCCTGGTGGCTGGGGGGTGGGGGTGATAGGGGACATGAGTGGGGGCCTGGTGGAGGCTGCCCCCGCACAGCTGGGGGGTGGGGGTGCAGGGAGACATGGTGGGGGCCTGGTGGAGGCTGCCCCTGCACTGCTGGGGGGTGGGGGTGCACGGAGACATGAGTGGGGGCCTGGTGGAGGCTGCCCCTGCACTGCTGGGGGGTGGGGGTGGTGGGAGACATGGGAGGGGGCCTGGTGGAGGCTGCCCCTGGTGGCTGGGGGGTGGGGGTGGTTGGAGACATGAGTGGGGGCCTGGTGGAGGCTGCCCCTGCACTGCTGGGGGGTGGGGGTGGTGGGAGACATGGGTGGGGGCCTGGTGGAGGCTGCAGCTGCCCCTGCACTGCTGGGGGGCGGGGGGTGGGAGACATGGGGGGGGCCTGGTGGAGGCTGCCCCTGGGGGCTGGGGGTGCAGGGAGACATGAGTGGGGGCCTGGTGGAGGCTGCCCCTGCACTGCTGGGCGGTGGGGGTGCAGGGAGACATGAGTGGGGGCCTGGTGGAGGCTGCCCCTGGTGGCTGGGGGGTGGGGGTGGTGGTAGACATGGGTGGGGGCCTGGTGGAGCCTGCCCCTGCACTGCTGGGGGGTGGGGGTGCAGGGAGACATGAGTGGGGGCCTGGTGGAGGCTGCCCCTGGTGGCTGGGGGGTGGGGGTGGTGGGAGACATGAGTGGGGGGCTGGTGGAGGCTGCCCCTGCACTGCTGGGGGTTGGGGGTGCAGAGAGACATGAGTGGGGGCCTGGTGGAGGCTGCCCCTGGTGGCTGGGGGGTGGGGGTGGTGGGAGACATGAGTGGGGGCCTGGTGGAGGCTGCCCCTGCACTGCTGGGGGGGTGGGGTGGTGGGAGACATGAGTGGGGGCCTGGTGGAGGCTGCCCCTGCTCTGCTGGGGGGTGGGGGTGATGGGAGACATGAGTGGGGGCCTGGTGGAGGCTGCCCCTGGTGGCTGGGGGGTGAGGGGGATAGGGGACATGAGTGGGGGCCTGGTGGAGGCTGCTCCTGGTGGGTGGGGGGTGGGGGTGAGAGGGGACATGAGTGGGGGCCTGGTGGAGGCTGCCCCTGGTGGCTGGGGGGTGGGGGTGATAGGGGACATGAGTTGGACATGAGTGGGGGCCTGGTGGAGGCTGCCCCTGCACTGCTGGGGGGTGGGGGTGCAGGGAGACATGAGTGGGGGCCTGGTGGAGGCTGCCCCTCGTGGCTGGGGGGTGGGGCGGTGGTAGACATGGGTGGGGGCCTGGTGGAGGCTGCCCCTGGTGGCTGGGGGGTGGGGGTGGTGGTAGACATGGGTGGGGGCCTGGTGGAGGCTGCCCCTGGTGGCTGGGGGGTGGGGGTGGTGGTAGACATGGGTGGGGGCCTGGTGGAGGCTGCCCCTGGTGGCTGGGGGTGGGGGTGGTGGTAGACATGTGTTGGTGATCAGTAGTGCAAGGTGACATGTGGGTTGGCTGGTGGGCATGGCCATGGTGGATGGGTTGCCTGTGGGACATGAGCAGGGGTGCAGGGTAGTACCCTGTGGTGTGGGCTGCCTGCAGGGGCCGGGGAGGGTGTAGAGGGAACACCTGGGAGGACCCACATGGCCAAATCACGTGTAGCATTCCCCGGCACCACCGAAATACACGCACCCTGCTGAAATCGCGTGTGAATCTTCCTGCGCACCTCGGAATACACGTACCCTGGCCAATCGCGTGTGGAACTTCCCGCGCACCCGTAAGTACAATTACCCAGGCCAATCGCGTGTGGAACTTCCCGCGCACCCCGAAGCACACCTACCCAGGCCAATCGCGTGTGGAACTTCCCGCGCACCCCGTAGTACACATACCCAGGCTAATCGCGTGTGGAACTTCCCGCGCACCCCGAAGTACACGTACCCAGGCCAGTCGCTTGTGGAACTTCCCGCGCACCCAGGAACACGCGCACACGCTATTTTTCACACAGCGGGTGTCCGTGTTTGTCGGTGCCCCTTTGCACCTCATTTGTCCTAGAGGGCCACTGTATGGCCCATTCATCATGGCTGTATATGGGTGCTTTTTGTTAGCGCACATTTTGGCGCACATTTTTTCCAGTCTTCAGTCGCAGGGGCGCTACCGCCTGCTTTCTTGTGGCGTACTTGTTTGGCCCTGTGCGCGTCTTCTTTGACCGTGCGCTGGTTTGCACTATTCGATTCCAGGAATACAGGTTGTAGGCGAGCGTGTGGGCGTTCAGCGCGCTTGCCTCCTTTACTTCCCCCGTGACGCCCATATTTTCATGCGTTGTTCCCCATTCCGAGTGTTACGCCCCGTGTTCCGCCTTCTTTTGCGATGTGCGCCGCGCTATGTGCGATTTCGCAGTGGCCGTGGCGCACGCTGTTGGATGACCTGTGCACCGGCGTGCGCGGCGCACATTTTTAGCGCACATCCAATGTTTTTCTCGCGCACGGACTTCCATGAATCGATGTGTGCTGGTTTCCCTGCGATTTTCGTACTTGCACTGCGATTTTCACACTTTTACTGCGATTCGCACGTTTTGGCACCTCTGCGCGGGAATTTTCGGCGCACATTATTTCCATGAATCGACCCCTTAGTATAGCGTGTGTTGCTTTTATGTCCAACAGAGGGCGTGGTTTTCCCCAAAAAACATGTTTTCACCTGTCACAGGTGTGACATCTATGTATAGTAGGTATATAAAAACGCGCATATTCGAATGCAACGTTGTGTCAAAAATTCAAAGCAATCGGTGAAGAACTTTCAGAGATTTAAGATTTTGAACAAATGAACATTTAGATTTTTATTTATATAGATTATTTGATGAGATTGTGGGTACAGTGTAAGGAACTCATGGTGGTAACAGTAAAGATAGCCACAAGTGATCACAGTTCAATGGTGTTTATTAAACATGTATAATGGGTGAGAAAACACCTAATCTAAACCTGAATCTAAGATGGGAGCAAGCTATGACCATCAAATAATAATAAAGAAGTCCTAGTAGGGCCTTGACAAATTAAAAGGGTCTATACTAAAACACCAATTGCCAATCCTTACAACTAAGTTACAAAATAATGTAGGATAATGTTCTCAAGAAAAGAAAGAAGTGTTCACTGAATGATAAGTCAGGATGGTATGGCTGGGTCTCCCTTCCCCACATTTTTAGCACGGGACAAGGCAGGACCTTTGAGCACAGCACACTCCTGGGCCTCGCCAGCACAAGGTAACAGTTCCTTTCAACAATGCCAGGACCTTCCGGGGCCATGTCTCTTTCGTGCAAAAGTCTCATAGAAGGCCTGCTGTACCAAAATAAAAGTTCCCTTGGCAATCTTTTCATGTTGGGCGACTGCTCTTCGCCTCTTGGATCCCCCTCACCTGGGCTCTGATCCTTCTTGCAACGTTAGCCTCCCTCAATCAGGTTCACTACAGCTTTTCACTCAAAAATGTATCACTTAACAGTCTCAATGTCCTTTTCACTTCACTAACTATCCATTGTGGACATCCCTCAGCCGGGTTCCCCCTTGTCATCACAATGTTCACGGGTATATCACTATTTACCCCCAATTCGCAGGCATCCCTCTTTTGGGTTCACATTTGCCAGTTTCACAGTTCAGTCAATTTTCTCCCATGTGCCAAAGACTTTCAGGTGTATGAGGGTTTTTGCTCAACCCTAGTAGGACCACTCGGACACTTTACACTAGCCTCTCCCAAGGCCTCTTGGTCTTCATAGTTTCAACAAAACAACACAACCCTAAAGGGCTTCAGTCCGTGTCCTTCGAATGAGCGCCCCACACAACGCCTGACCACTCTGCTTCTGAACCTTTTACTAGGGTTTCTTTAAAGTTCAATTATACAAGTTCTTTGTTCAACAAGGTTGCCGCCTTCAACCTTGGGTCCAGCACAGTTTGGTTTTACTATCTGTCTTCTCCGACCCAGCGGCTGTGCTGAACTGTTGGAGTTTCTTGTCTCGGGAGTCAAGACGGCACCACAGCGGCAAGCACTTCTACCCGCTTTGGCTATCAGCACGGGAGGGCCCTGTGTGCTGTTGACAACTGCCACACCACACGCCAGCTGGACTTACAGGTCTTATGATTTGCCTTTCAGAGGCTTCGCAGGTCTGAGTTGAAAAGGGCAAGGGCAATTCCCTCCTAGTCGTCCTTCCAGGTCTCTCCGCCTTTCTCCTGAGTTTGAACTGCTGGTCCGGAATAGCTGGTTCGTTGTGCATTCGGCCTTGCTCAAAGTGTGTTCTCGTGCTCCACCTTTTTTTTATACCTGTGGGGAAGGGAAAGGGCTGTCAGGTGTGCGTAATCGTTGTCAATTGCCTGACCCAGCCTAACCCTTGTGTTGGGACATGTCAGGTAAATGGCTCGGGTGTTATTCCGTTGGCTGTCTCAGTATAGGAAAGTATTCATGTTGGAAAAGGGGGAGGGGTAGAACTTTTGAATATCCTACGGGGTAGGATGGAATAAAGGTGTTATTGGGAAGGGGGTACTGCATCTCACCCGTTGTTGTCCCACTTCCACTCCCCGAGGACCCCTAGCGATGTCTGTGTCCTGCCCACCTGGATTACAGATCCTCGGGGACTAGTGGGTGAGAAACCTTCAGGTTTCTCACAACACCCAGACGCATAAAGCATTTTTTTTAAACTTGTTTGGGGAAAATTGCCAGCCCAGTCGTCTGCAAATGCATTGATCCCATTGCTATTTGGAAAGGTGGCTTGTGCAGCATGCTTGAAAATCATTTATTTCTTTCAGGTGAAAGAGTCTAGCCTATTGCAAAAACATGTATTACATAAGTGCTAAGGTAATATGACAGATTTATCCAGCACTGCATATGGTTGCAGGCTGCTTAAAATGGTGGAGACAAACTGTGGGGCCAACCAGCATAACTATACTAATGGCATAAAAGAAGCAGGACAAGCCTGGTAGGGGCATACCGGTTTCCAAATATGGAACACAAATTAGATCCTTACTCATATGGTCCTTTACTATGAAACTCATTTCCGCTGACCCTAAGATCATATCTAATTCTATTTCTCTTCAGATCCAAACCAGAACCCCCAACACCCCCCTGTTCGATTTTAAACAATATTATTTTCATTTTCTTTAATCACAAATACACTCAAACAAGCCAATTAGGCCAAAGTGAGAAGAAAATAAAACACTAATCACAATGATGCAAGTGGTATGTACAACCTACGCTGGCCCATCGTTAGCCCTAACATGCTAACAAGGTTAGTTTGTGTCAAACATTTCTTACAAGACAGAAAAGTGTTTCTACAGTGCGAGAGACAATGGGCCTCGTTACACGGTAGGCGGTAAGGGTTTACCGGTACCGGTAAGGGCACCGATACCGGTAAACCCTTACCACCTTACTACGAGGTCCCTTTGCGGGACCCTACCTTAACGGCTGGTGTAGACCGTAATTAGCCCCTTCCCCATTCCCATTGAGCCCTATGGGGCAAAAATGGGAATGGGGAAGGCCATGGAGAAAGGGAGAATTACCGCCCTGCCAACCTTTTCTCCATGGTGGTACCGCTATGGTACTGGCGGCAACCATGGTCTAATAGCACCATGGTTTACCGCATTCTGTGTAATGAGGCCCAATGTGTCAAATTCATATGTAGAATAATTGTCCATAAAAGGGGACCACACCTTAAAACATAGGAAATGATACAGAGATTCTATGACAAGACCGGAGGCGAGCATTATGCTTATTCTTCTTTATTACTACGGCATAACAGCCTTTTAAATCTTTCATCATTTCTCATAAAAAACATTTCTTTTAACAGTGCCAACGTGGCATTCAAAATACACTAACACGAAACATGATGAGAAGGGGTGAACAAACTACAACCCCCATGAACCCTAGCAGCTTGGTAGTCCACAGCCTCAGTCCTGTTACCCAATGAGGCTGGTGCCATAAATCCTCTTCTTTTTTGCTGACACAGCTAAGTACCCCTTTCTTACTCTAGTACAATTTACAAATTTATAAAGATTTAATATGGGGCGCGTGGTGCATACAGTGTGTTTTATGTAAGAGTAATATCAGTATATATAATGCACACAGCGTGATTTGCCTTCAACGCGAGGCGCGCAGTGTTATTTTCAGGTTTAATTTAAGTTAGCTCGGCAGCTTCCGAGTTATTCCTTTTATTTACATTCAATCACTGAAGCAACCGAGCTACGAGCGATCTCGCTCGCGTTTAGGCTCCGGTCACATTCACATGATTTACAAGATTCTGTTTGTTAGAGCAGCAGCTCCTCAGGTCTGTGACGCATATTCCAAAGCGCGCGATAGATTCCAGTCACGCCAACATGCCAAAATCGGATGGCAGAGACCCCACAATTGCGCCAGTGAATAAAAAATCATTCACAGAGCGATATTCACAGCGATTTTGCAGCGTTTCACCAGATAATTAGAGGCACATCAAAGATTACCAGAAGAAAAAAAAGGATTTTTGAAACGCTCGGCCTGGGCTGCAGGGTTTTGTTCAGCCAGGCAGAATCGATAGACTAGTAAAGTCAACAGCAGTGATTTCATCTACTCATTGCACAATTATGGCCTGTGGCTGGGGAGAAGCAGACTGGAGTGAGTATAGTGATCAGGAATAGGAGCTGCAGGAGGAAGAGACTGACCTTTCACAAAGTTTCAAGAGAGTACTAGGAGACTCTTTGGTGAAAGCTGTAGCTCAAGGAGTGCAACCACTGTAAAACAGACTTCTAGCACTTGAAAATATATTGTGCACCAGAGCTGGCATACAAGACGACCCAGGTGAGGGGACCTCCACAAATAAGCCTCTGGAGAACACCACACGGGGGGGTGTAAGGTCACCCGGAAGAGAAAACACTCTTCTACCCCCCCGCCGGGCTTATCGATGGGGAAGAGAGAAAAGCCCCAGGAGGCGGCCGATGCCTTTAGCAGGCTTAGAAATGCTTTCCTATTGAAATCATCAGTGCCCAGCCTCGTACCCTTTACCCCAAGGGCGAAAAACATAGAGGACGCTCTTTCATCCTCAGAGGAGTTTGACCAGGAGGAGGATCAGGAGGATGACGACAGAAGTCTAGGTAAAGAGAGCATTACATCGCAGAGCAAATTAAACTGCGAGAATAAAGCCAGCATAGTGGAGATTACCCCAGAGGACGAAGATATATCTGATATGTTTGACCCGGACACTATTAGGCAACCTAGGACCACAGAGTGGACCCCATCTCCAAGGGTGGCTCTGTACATGTCGCAGAAAATACGGAAGCCACTTGAAAAGGAGACCAGATTCCGCCTCAGAGCCAAATACCCTAGACCAGAACTTAACGGCAAAGTAACCGGTACACCGGTGCTGGACCCTAAAATGATGACCGTTGTTACTAAGGCAGGGAAGGATGCCAGGAAAGGCATGGACCGCGCCTGGAAGTCATGCCAGGACAAGGTCCTGGACCTGATGGGACCCATCGCAAAGATAATGGACCTGGCGGAGAGGTCCAAGGACAGGGGGGAACCCATAGATCCAGCTACTTTAGTGCTGTATGCTTGCTTGGAAATGCAAACAGCGCATTTTCAGCCAAGAGACGTACATCAATGCTAGTAAAGATAGACAGTAAACTTGGTGATCTAGCCTCATATGAAGCCGGTGAGGGTGCGCAAGGTCTGCTCTTTGGAGACACTTTCGTGAAAGAAATGAACAAGTTTGTGGGAACTTATACTGTGCTAGAAAAAGCTCAGGCATCGATAAGGAAAGTATTCCCCGGATGGGTTTTTGCAGGGGCCAGTCGATATAGACGGCGCCCGCCTAGCCGATACAATTAAAAAAGAAGGCCCCAAGGTCCGAGAGCCCAAAACTGGCAGATGCGCCAACAAGACACCTTCTTTCCCAACAGAAGTAGAGGATTCAGGGCCCGCAGAGGCAGAGGCTACTTCAGGCATCAGAACAGCACCACAGGTGAGAGAGCACATTGCAATATATCCCCCAGTAGGAGGAAAAACTTTACTTTTCATACACAATTGGCGCAAGCTATTAGCAGACGCGTGGGTCTTACAGACCACGCAAGGCTTTCATCTAGAGTTCTTAGAGACCCCAGTGCAGCGAAGCCCCCCTCCGCGCATGCACAGTTCGCAAGCAGAAACAATGTTATTAGGCACAGAGATTCAGGTGCTAGCAAACAAACAAGGCTATAGAGAGAGCACAACCGCACACAACAGGCTTCCTGAGCAACTCGTTTCTGGTGCACCGCAAAGGCAAGGTAAGACCAATCATCAATTCAAAGGAGCTAAACAGTTGGCTAGTTTACAGACATTTCAAGATGGAGGGAATCCATCTGTTAGCGGATATTCCCAGAAATGATTGGCTAGCGCGCTTAGACTTGAAGGACGCATACCTGATGGTGCCCATAGAACCTCAGTACCGTCCATTCCTATGATTGATATGGAAGGACGAGTTATGGCAATTCAAGACCCTGCCATTCGGGCTAGCATCAGCACCATGGGCCTTCACCAAGCTTCTGAGACCCCTGGCGACCGCATTGCGGGATCAAGGAATGTGGATGATCATCTATCTGCACGACATCCTCCTTATGGCAGAAGACAAGGAGGGGTTGCAGAAGCAAGTGCAATGGGCAACATCCTTGATTTCGTGGCTAGGTTTTCTAGTCAGTACAGAGAAATGGGTATTGAGGCCGTGCAAGAGGATAGACTCTCTAGGGTTTGTGATAGATACAAGGAAAGCTACCCTAGAGCTCCCGGCGCCCAAGATAAAGTCCATAAAGAAGGATCTGAGGACAGCTCTGAAGAGACAGACTATATCGCTTCGTAATTTTGCCAAGATAGTTGGACTGCTTGCAGCCTCTATCCAAGCAATATTTCCCAGGCCATTACACAGAGGCTCAAGATCAAGTACTTACAGAGAGGATGGAGGAACCATCACCAAGTTCCTCTAGACAAAGACAGCAAGACAGAGCTCCTCTGGTGGCGTCACAACATGGAGGCGTGGAGCGGCAGCACCCTCTTCGGCGATATACCAGAACTTACTATAGAGTCAGACGCCAGCAGATCAGGATGGGGAGCCAGATGCGGCCACACAGAAACAGGGGGAAAATGGTCTCAGGAGGAGCTGGTGTTCCATATCAATTGTCTGGAGCTCCTAGCGGGTTCCTTCGCAGTTAAAACTTTTACCAAGGACAGAGCGCAATGTTGCATCTTCCTGCAGATGGACAATTTTTTCAGCAGTGAGATATGTCAAAAGTTGGGGTGCACAAAATCCAAGATGCTAGCAGAGCTAGCAAAGGATTTCTGGCACTTTTGCCTAGACAAAAAGATATCGATTAAGGCAGAATATCTTCCGGGAGTGAAGAATGCAGTAGCAGACTGGAATTCCTGGTACTTAATAGACTCAAGCGACTGGAAACTTCACAGATCAGTCTTCGTCAAATTGCAGCAGAGGTGGGGACCTTTGCATACAGACCTGTTTGCCTCGAGGCTAAATGCTCACCTGCCGAGATATTTCAGTTGGAGATTGAATCCAGACGCGGTAGGGACAGATGCGTTCCTGCACAGCTGGAGGGGTCGCACCCATTATGCCTTTTCCCCCTTCGCGATGCTGGCGAGGGCACTAGCAAAAGTATGCAGGGACAAGGCAGATCTGGTCATAGTGACACCAGAATGGTAATCGCAAGCTTGGTTTCCAGTTCTGATGGAACTTTCCATGGATTTCCCCCAGAGGATTTTGCACAGAGCGGGTATCCTATCCGATCCAGCGGGAGCCCCACATCTTCTAATTCAGGACCTGACGCTAACCATCCTGGCCTGCAAAATTTCAGGCGAAGATGGTGCCTGCTTGGACTTTCAGAGGAAGCTACGGAGCTTATCAGAGTTTCACAGGCCCCTTCCACAGTGCAGAGCTATAATTAAGCTTGGCAGGTCTGGGAACTATGGTGCAGGGGGAGGGGTATTCCTCCCATTTCAGCTCCTATAGTGCACATCATAAACGTTCTAGCGTCTCTACCTTCTATAGGCAAAGCTTTTAGGACGGTGGGAGTCTACAGATCCGGTATCTCAGCCAGACACTAGTAGACAGGCTCCCGGTAGGAGAACACCTAGCAGTGGCAAGGCTTGTTAAATGAGTCAAGGTGAGCAAACCCCCTCTGCCTAGATACTCATCTCTTTGGGATGTGAACAAGATCCATCAGTTATTCGAACAATGGCCAAGGAATTACCTTCTGTCAGGAAAACAGCTATCAGGGAAGTTAGCCACATTACTCTGCCTAGTATCATGCAGAGAAGTATAAGATGTTAAAGTCTTAGAAGTAGATAGAAAGATCTTTTATCCAGTGGGAGTGGCATTTAATATCCTGCAGCGTACTAAAACCAACTCGAAGGTTATCACGTACCCATATTTCCCTGACAACTGCAAGTTCTGCGTAGCACCTTGCATAAAATGCTATGAGGCAGCAACAGCAGCGATAAGGCCACAGAATGTGATTCAGTTATTGATAGCGCACAGAAATCCTTATAAAGCAGCGGCTTCAGCTACTACACCGAATTGGGTAAAGGAGGTCATGGAGCCAGCAGGAATAGACACTTCTGTCTTTGGAGCGCACTCAACCAGGGAAGCTATGGCCTCCAGAGCTTTTGCAGCCGGGCTTCCGTTGGAGGAGATCATGAAGGCAGCAGACTTGTCCAGCGACTCGGTTTTCAGAACCTTCTATTTCAAGCCAGTCTCCAACATTGCTTCAGCAGTAGTGCAAAGCTTTGAACAAGCATAATGCTCGCCTCCGGTCTTGTCATAGAATAAAGATTGCCCAAGCGCTCAGCGCAGGAAGTCTTGTTTCTATTAAAGACACAGAGGCAAGCATTATCCCTCCCACTGGGTATTCGTGCTGGTTGAACAAATGTACAGTATATGCTATATTAATGTAGATTTGAGCGAATAGCCCTCGCTAACAATTTCGATCTCTCTTCACGTAGGAGATGAGCACAAGAATTCATTCTTGAGAGTGATTACATAATAGCTCAGCAGAGAAAATATGAAGAAGGAATTCAAGTGGAATGGGTGCAGGACAGCACAGAATAGCGAGAATAATTTGAGTTATCTAAGACTGTTTACTTAGTCTGTTGCATGAGTGGAAGCAGCTCGAGAAAAAAGAAGAGGAAAATACCTAGTGCAGCAGGGATTTACGTCACCAGGGGTTCCCTCATTGGGTACCAGGACTGAGCCTGTGGACTACCAAGCTGCTAGGGTTCATGGGGGCTGTAGTTTGGTCACCCCTTGTCATCATGTTTCTTGGTAGTTTATTTTTTATGCCATGTTGGCACTGTTAAAAGAAAAAAGAGAAATTAAAGATTTAAAAGGCTGTTGTTATGCAGTAATAAAGAAGAATAAGCATAATGCTTGCCTCCGTATCTTCCCTCATTGGGTACCAGGACTGAGCCTGTGGACTACCAAGCTGCTAGGGTTCATGGGGGCTGTAGTTTGGTCACCCCTTGTCATCATGTTTCTTGGTAGTTTATTTTTTATGCCATGTTGGCACTGTTAAAAGAAAAAAGAGAAATTAAAGATTTAAATGGCTGTTGTTATGCAGTAATAAAGAAGAATAAGCATAATGCTTGCCTCCGTATCTTCCCTCATTGGGTACCAGGACTGAGCCTGTGGACTACCAAGCTGCTAGGGTTCATGGGGGCTGTAGTTTGGTCACCCCTTGTCATCATGTTTCTTGGTAGTTTATTTATTATGCCCTGTTGGCACTGTTAAAAGAAAAAAGAGAAATTAAAGATTTAAAAGGCTGTTGTTATGCAGTAATAAAGAAGAATAAGCATAATGCTTGCCTCCATATCTTCAATAGAATCAAGGCTGAGGGCTTGGGCAATCTTTATTAATGCTGATAGTTTTACCATCACCCAAGTTTCCCAGACCTTAAACTGCCAGATTAAAATTAGGGGGTACTGTGTGTCTTTCCAGCACTGCACTAGAGCTAACCTAGCTGCATTAAATAGCTTTGTGAGAAGTGAGGCTATATGGCCCGACAGCCCTCTTTGCCTGCGTCACTTAGGAAAAGTATGCATGGATCCAGAAGTAACAGTAGCCCACATATCTCGTCTATCCTGAAAAGGGCCTCTTTCTAATACAGTTGCACCTTCGTACATGTCTACCAGAGATATTCCAATGTTCTATTTTCCTCACAGTCCTGCAACATAACAAGGAATAAGAAGCTGTGAACTAGGGTAGTTTGATTGGAGATGCAGATTAAAACATATTTTATATGTGTACTCGTTAATGATGGTGCACCTTAAGGATTTCTGTGCTCTTGCCCCAGAGCTTAACCAAGCCTCTATGTCCAATCTTAACACCCAATTCCTCCTTCTACTTTGCCATATAAAGCAGCCTTTGCTTGTGAGTCCCTCAATCTAAGAGGCGATAAAGCCTAGAAACCCAACCTTTTGTCCATAAAACTGACCAGGGTGAGTTCAAGTGGAATAACTTGCCTTATGCCCACCGATTTAATCAAGGGGTGCAAGGTCAAATGAGCCATTTGAATAATGGAATTTCTCCCATTTCCCAATTCCAAATTCAGGTTTGTCTTCTATGAACATCAAAAGAAGGTTTTGCTTGTAGAAATTTCCAAAGGTTTTAAGTCTACACTCCCAGTCTACTCTTCCCTTCTAAACTCGCTATTTAGAAATGGAAGTGATACCCAAGGAATTTCCGAAACGTGCTGCTCTACTGCTACCGAACCTCCTTGTGTCTCCAAGTGAACCCAACCACAAATGTTAGACACCGTCAGGGGTCAGAAATGAGAGGCGGACACAAAGTGGTATGTTTTCAACATAAGACATCTTTATTAATTTAAAAGGGTTGGATGAATGCCAATCTGTCCCTATCCTTAGGAGAGTTTCCTTACCTAGGAAACTAAAACTAAAGATCAGTCTTGTGGTCCTCAAAATTATATACACTGATTTGTGTCCAAAACATTAATCTGACCCTCACACTAAAAATTAACAACTAAGAAAGTAAGGAAAGTCGCACTGATGTAAGTTTGGTAAAAAGTGTTCAAAACGCAAATAGATGTTCTGACTTGATGGATCCGACTTGATGGTCGTGCAGTTATGTAATGCCTCCGTCCCCAAGTACCGCTCGAGCAGAATGTAAAATACTGCCCTAGCAATCTTTGAGGCCACAGGTGGGAGTGTTGTCGTCAGCCTGGTACCGGGAATGCCGGAAGGACCCCTGAGTGCTGCAAGGCAAAGGGTTATAATCAAGAAAACACCCAAAAGGCAATTGGCAGAGAGAGCAAACAAGATGCAGTGACACCAGCTTACCTAAAAAGGGTGGAGTATAGGTAAGAAACCTATGCAGACAGCAGGGGAACCCACAGCAGGCTGAGATGATGTACTTGGCACTCCTGAAAACACCGGATGGAGCAAGAACTTGATCCGTGGCAAGACTTGAAGCAATCCGAGGTTTGCAGAAACAGAAGGGTAATCCAAAAACAAGTCCAAAGTACAAACAGGTGTCAGGTGTCCGGAAGATCAGAGAGCACGCCAGAGTCCAAGGGTAATCCAAGAGCAGGTCCAAATGAAGCGTTCCAAGGTCGAGACAAGGAGAGTAACAAGAAGCAAAAGGTAACGCCTGGCAGTCCTCCGTAGAAGTAGCTGTGAAGCAAAGTGTCTTGTTTGCCGGCTTCTTTTGAAGCGGTGAGCGGTGTCACTTGACGCATCACGTGACCGCTCGCACGCGTTACGCGGAGCGCAACGCGGCCAGCGATTGGGGCTGCTGGAACTTCTTGGTAACCTGGCGTCTCCGGCTGTGCAGGAGGCGCCATGGCAACCGCCAGCGCAGAAATGGGCGAAAAGAGGCGGGTCCGCCCAACATGGTATCCCGCCTGCCGTGCTTCCCCTGCTGATGTAAATGGAGAACACGACGGCGAGAAGCGCCTGATGGGAGAGACAGGTGTGAGGGGGGAAGTGGGAGATGGGGTGTGTGAGAGGACGTGACAATAGATAAATTTAACAAAATAATCCTTGGATCCAGAGCGGGGGTTCCCTTCCCCTGGATGTCTCAGGTAGGATGGCAACAGTGTCTCTTTCAAATAATGGCTCCTTAAAATTGGCAAAAGTGTCTCTTTCAAACAACCACTTCTCAAGGATGGAAAAGTGTCTCTTACAAACACCCACTTCCTAAGGGTAGCAAAAATTTCGCTTTCAGAACAATGTCAGTAGAAGCACTTTCACACCTAGATACCCAACACAACAGCTGTGAGGCAGCTACTTAATGAATGAAAAACACCTTCATTCAATTTATGTATGTCCACATTAGTTCAAGTATCAAAAACATATTTTAATAAGTATACAACAATATAAAAGCATATACATCATGAAAAATGACCCAGTAAAAAGGCCTCTTATAGGCAAAATTAAGCTTATCAGCGTTTCTTTGAAGACGCTAAACCAAGAATGCAGAGAAATCACATATAAATGATCACGTCGGCCACAGTAAATGCACTCAGTCTGCTAACAATTTTTTAAGAAATGTGTGATGTTAGTAACACAGGTGATTTAAATAATCACGAGTTAATTCCTATATATCATGATGCGTCAAGGTGGGTAGCTAGGGGTGAAAGTGCTTCTACTGACATTTATTTCCTCAATCACCCCAGTCCCCGAAAAAACGAGGTACCCCTTTGCTCAATATTTTTTTTAATCTTTCAGAACAATAACTTCTTATGGAGAACCTCCTAGTATACTCCAATGCAATGAGGCCTTTAGTAGGTTTATAAGATCCCCTTATTTGACTTCAACTTTCCTGGTGTTTGGTCCGCCAGGATTTAATTTACCTGACTTTTATAGATCCCCTGGTATACTCTCCTGTCAGGAATCTGTTCACAATGTCTGTATTGTCTGCATATTTTAAATGGATTACCTGATATACTCCCCTTCCAGGAATCCCTTTCTGGAGTCTGCAGATGTATTTATTTATTTTTACATTTATAAAGCATGTTTAAGTAATAAAAAAACATAAAATTGAAGGGGCCGGTGGAGGTCGGGATTGGGAGAAGAGGGAGTCACTCTCAACGAGAACAGTCAAGTGGAGTGTTTGTAATTAGTTGTTACTGTCTCTGTTAGTCGAGAAAGAGCCGGGGCACTGCCAGTCAGTCAGTGTGTGTCATTCTCATACAATCATCGTGTCAGCATGACTAACAACACATGCACCTCAAACCACAAGGGGATGTTTGAGCACAGACAAACACAAATATGAAAATGAAATCACATTTCCAATTGGACTAAATGAGTGTCTTTTGAATGAAGATCAGGTTTTCTCAGATGCCTGTTGCAGTGGTGGGAGCATGATCTTACTTACCGTTGATGTTGTTCCTGGTGCTGTATCTGGAGCTGGTGCTGATGAGAGGTGTGTCGTAGTCTGGGTGAGTCATTGCTTGCAGCACCTGGCTCAGGGTGGGGTAGGCAGTGCTGGAGGGCCGGCCTCTGTAGTAGTCCTTAGAAAAGTGCACCCTTGGAAAGGGGAACACCGAATCCTAAAACGACCCGTTTGGGTGTACATATATGTGCACGTGCATTATTGCCAATTTGAAAGCATGGAAGAACAACATGGTTAAAGTAGTTAGGACTCAGCCCACATGGAAGAGCTTCCCTGGACAGACTGAGTGCAGGGGAAGGTGAAAGGTCCACCTATGATCATGGACTGTTTTGAAATAGTTAATTAGTCCCATTGACATATTTCACCCCATAATCGGGTCGACATGAAACCTCTCTGACACTGTTTATGTGCGCCCTGTCCTGGTGGAACATGCAGGGCCTAGGTATCCTGGTTGATGTGAAGTTTTCGGAAATAGTATTGTTGTGAAAGTTTTCATTTTACTAATTGAAGCATTGACCTGCTCCAAATTCCCACTCCCCTTTTACTTTACCTTCCCGTTGCCGCCTTCTGTATTCTTTCAAGCCAGGCCCCAATTATTCTATTGCATCTGATTTTTCATGTTATGTTACTTTATGTTGATTTATACCGCGCACTGCTACCACCCTGGGGCAGTCTCCAGGCGCTCGCGTGGCTCTGCAAGAGAGGGGGTGTGAGGAGGTTAGTGAGGATAGGATGAGAGGATAGGTTCAGAACCAGGAGGAACTGTCGTCTGTGAGTGTTGTTTTTCATGTGGCAGTTGGTGCGGGAGGCCCTGTGCGTTGTAACCGTATGGGTGAGATTCAGTGCCTTGGGAGTGTGATAGTGCTTGTGTTGGTGTTAGTGTGTTGTGTGGTGTTCTGGTGGGTTGTGGTTGTGTGCACTGGTTAGATAGTGTCCAAAAGGGATCCATAGTTGTGGGGGGCCACAGCTGTAAGACTATCTGGTGTCTTGGTGTGCACTTGCATTGTTGTTGGTGGTTTTATGGACTGTATGGGGTGTGTAAGGAAGCATGCTATCAAACAGTGCAGACAGACACAAGTGATCACAGTTCAAGGGTGTTTATTGAACTTCAAATGGGATGGTTAAATGCCTATCTAAGCCTAAAGCTAAGGATGGGAGCAAGCTTCGACCATCAAATTATAATAACACAGTCCTAGTCAAGTCTCTTTTCCAATAACAGTCTCTTGCTGCAGAGGGTCTGTCTTAACAAACAAAGTCTGAAAGGTCCAGTCCTATCAGGATTTCCATATGCATAAGTTCTCGGTTTTCAATGTTCATCATTGGTCTCCCTCTTCAGGCTGAGACCCCTTTTTATCACAGTTCATAATTGGTCTCCCTCGTTCGGCTCGGACCATGGATCTCCCTCATTCGGGCTCGGATCCCCTTGATATGGATCTCCCTCATTCAGCTCATATACTCTTGATATGGATCTGTCTTGTTTGGGCTTGGATCCCCATGATACCTAAATTGAAGACTTTTGAATGTGCAATGGGTTTTGCTTAAACCGTCATAGGACCACTTCGATTCACTTTACAAAATTGTTCTCATCAATCTTCTACTTTCGTTTCTCTTGGCGGAATACCTCACTGACTCACAGAGACCTTTGACTGAGCACATTCACGGTGCCGGACCACTCTGTCAATGGTATTGTATCTTTCTTTCTCAAATTCAAACATTTATCAACAGTTTAGCTTTACTTGTGTCTCTTTAATCACACGCGTTTAACAATGTTCGTTCCAGTGCTCGTTATACAATGTTGCCGCGTGCAACCTTTTTTGAAAAAACTTTTTTTTTAATTAATTTTCCACAATCAACATAAAACAACAACTTGCAGTGCATCTCATAATGTTGCAACATTTTGCATTTATCATTCAATGCCTACTGCCTACCCCTTGCCCTCTCCCCAAATCGAGCCTACTCCACTTCGCGGTCCACATCTGCTTCTTCTAGAGAGATTTCCTTTTCTGCATCCTCAGCAGAGTCCTAGTCTACTGACCTGTCTTGGATGGACCCATACAGTGCAGCCACTAAATGTTTCCAGGCCATCAGGGTTTTTGCTTCTTCCTCCCTTCCCTTATCACCCGCTTCGTGCCATACTGCTGTTTCCGCTTCTGTCCATTTCTGAAGGTCTCTCCACCAAACTTCTCCTCTTGGTCTGTTACATGCCTTCCATCCCATGGCAATTCTACGCTTGGCTAGTATATATGCCAAGTCCTTTAACTTGCTTACATGCTTCAGTTGGCGTGGTCTAGGGAACCCTCCTATCATACATGCCCACACTGATTCAACGTTTATCTTAATCCCTTTCTCATTTAGCCGGTTAGCTATTTCTATCCAGAACTTCCAAATTTCTGGACATGCCCAAAATATATGTGTCATCCCAGCGTTTTCCTCCCCACATTTGGGGCATGTTTGTCGTTCTGTATTCCTGAATCTAGCAATACTCTGGGGAGTCATATATGCCCTGTGGGTTACATATAGTTGTATTTGCTGTAGCCTCGCGATCTGAGACACTTTCTTGTGGTACCCCTGAGCCCGTTCCCACATTCCATCACTCATGAGTGCCCAGACTTCTTCCCAGTCATGTCTCAATTGGGCCACTTCCTTTCCCACTCTGGACATCAATACCTCATATAGTCTGGAAATCTCATGCCCTCCTTCTGCTATGTCATATGTCATTTCTATTGCCATGTCAGGCTGCTCTTCTAGCGTTATTTCAGACCATGTCTCTGTGATCCGCCGTACCATTCTGTTATATGTGATATATTTCCCCGCATGTAACCCTGTTTCCTCCACCAACCTCCCAAAATCCCTTATCTCCCACTCCTGCCATATTCCTCCCACTGTTACTATCCCCACCGGTTCCCAGTGCCTTCGAATTGTCTTCATTAGTTGCCCATCTCCTCTCGTCAGTGCCACTAACGGCACTTGCGGAGAACACATGGTTGGGTTCTCCATAACCTGACAAGCTTTACGCCATAATTTCCATCCCAGTATCATCATCTCTGGGCGCCCTTTCAACTGTAATTTGGGTAGCCATATCACTTCTTTCAGGAAGAACGGAGCACACTCCAGTCTCAACAATCTCGATTCTGAGGTCAGGTCTTCTGATAACCATTTTGCCACATATTGTAATTGACTGGCCAAGTAATAGATCTCATAGTTAGGCAGTTTTATACCCCCTTTATCATGCGTGTTCTGCAACTTCCAAAGGGTGATTCTGTTCCTAGTCCCATGCCATAGAAATTCCCTGCATAAGCTCTGTAGTTTAGTGAAAAACTGCCTTGGTATCAGGTATGGTATGTTCCTGAAAAAATGTAATAATCTCGGCAGTACGACCATCTGCAACAGTGCCCCTCTTCCCATCATTGCCAAGGGGAGCTTAGCCCAGAACCTCATACTGACTGTTGTCAATGTTCTTTACTGCCTTCTCAGTGTTGTGCTGGTGTTCTGCTTCCACCTTATGATAAATGTCTATCCCTAGATATCTGAACATGTTTATCTGCCATGGTATTGGTAAGACTGGCAGTTGATCTCTTGGCACCCCTATATACCTCCCCAAAGGGAATATACATGATTTTGTAGGATTCACTGCAACGCCGGATAAATTGGAGGTTTTCCTCAAGATATCGTAAGTACAGCAGCATGTCATCTGCGTATAGCAAAACTAAGTGTGGTTCTGCCTTTATACCGATCCCAATTACCTCATACTGCTGTCTCAGGTATATCGCTAAAGGTGCTAGTGCTAAAATGTACAACATCGGAGATCACAGGCATCCTTGTCTAGTACCCCTACTTAGTAGCCAGCTCTCCGAAATGATAGCTGCCGTTTTAACTCTAGCTAGCGGTGCAGCATACAGTAATTTGTCCCATTTGAGGTATCCGGGTCCTATCCCATAGTTAGCCAAGGATGCGCTCAGCCAAGGCCATTTGACGGAGTCAAAGGCTTTTATTGCGTCGACCGATACAATTTGCGATCTTGCTCGTGTCTCCTTTTGCATGCTCTATGACCCGATGAAGGCGTCTAAGGTTATCGGATATGTTCCTACACGGGATATATCCGGTCTGGTCAGGGTGTATTAATTTGCTTATGACCCATTTTATCCTATTTGCCAGCACCGCCGTGAGCATTTTGCTGTCTTGGTTCAACATCGATAGCGGCCTGTACGATCCGCAATCCTTGCTTGGCTTATTGGGTTGAGGGAGTGATATGATTATTGCTTCTCTCAGGATTTCTGGTAGCCTCCCTGTTTCGAATACCTCATTTAACATTGCCAGCAGTGGGGGAAGCACCTCATTTCTATACATTTTATAAAACTCACTGGGGAGTCCATCCGCCCCCCGGGTACTGGTGGGTAGTTGCGCTTCTAGCTCTTCTAACGTAATTGGGGCATCTAGTTCATCCGCGCTTATTTGTGGCATGCCTATGTCTTCCAATGTGTCCATCATCTCCCTGCAGTCGCTCCCCCCTTCATCTCCATATAATTGTTTATAATATTCAAGGAACTCTCTATTTACGCCCTCTTGGGTGTCCACTATTTGCCCATTCTCCCCCTCTATTTCTCTGATCGGTGGTCGGGGAATCTCACTTTTATACAACCATGCCAGCATCCTCCCAGATTTGTCTCCACCCACATTTCCCTGATTATACCTCCCTGCAGACCTTTGGATTTGGCTATGGCTATTCCTCTCACCACCACTTTGAATGCTTCCCATAGTGTACCTGCCGACTCAACACTCCCAGTATTGTTTTCGAAGTAACTTATGATTTCTTCTCTCAGGTCCTCCCTAAACATTATATCTTTCAGTGCTTCAGCTCTAAGCCACCACGTTGGAATCCTAGCCCCTGGGGGTCGGTATTGCCATATTAAAACCAATGGCGAGTGGTCCAATATGACCCTCGCCTTATATTCTGTCTGTATTATTTCCGCCATAATCTCCTTTGTAGCAAACATGTAGTCTAGACTTGTGTACACATTATGTGGGGCAGAATAATGCGAGTACTGTCTATCTTGTGGGTGGTGTACCCTCCATGTGTCCTCTATCCGGAAATCCATCAACAAAGTTTGCAGGGCTCTAGTCGCACGGGCGGGTCTGTCTGATTTCTTATCTGACCTCTCTACCCTCGGGTCTAATGTGCAGTTGAAATCGCCACCCCAGATCACTGCCTCCCCCAGGTACAGGCTCATTTTATTGTATAAGGTCTTAAAATATGTCACAGTGTCCTGATTTGGGGCATATGTGTTTATTATGCATATTTCTTTATTTTCCACCAGCCCCCGTATTGCCACCATCCTCCCATCTGCTTCAATTGTGGACTGTAGCAATTGGAATGGGACATGCAGTGCCACCCAAGTGATCACCCCTCTGGCATAGGCTGAATATGTTGCACGGATGACAGTCCCCTTCCACTTCTTCCGGATTACCTCTAGCTTTTCTTTTGTCAGGTGAGTCTCCTGTAGTAGGGCAATATCTATTTTCTGCTTTTTTAAATACAGCATGACCTTGTTAGTTTTTAGGTAGCTGTTGAGCCCCCTGACATTCCAAGAAATTACCTTATGGCCCCCATCTTCCAGTCATGTCCCGCCTCCCCATTGTGTCTCTCCCTTCACTGCCTGAAGCACCAGCGCTCATGTACTTAAGCTCGTTCCCCAACCTAAACTACCTGCAACCCCCAACACTGCAACTCCTCCAACTTTTAGCCCTCCTCCCACTCTTCCCAGCCCCAACTCAATCCCCAACTTCTTGCATTCCCACCCACCTCCCAACTGTTGGCCAGCTCCATCCCTGGATCTCAGGCACCCCCGCATCTAGCCCTTTTCTTGGCTGTTGCCAGTACTTGGGACCCAGCAGGGAGATACTGCCCTATCAGCGCACCTACCACTTCAACTGATGGAGATAGGTTGCATACATCCTGTGTCTCCTATGTTGAACTCTAGATCGCCGCGCACTTACAGCTCATATCTAATTTATTCGCTACTATATTCCAGTCCAACAAGTCCACTTGGCGAGTGTGTATGTTAATTAGTTTCCACACTTTTCTAACGTGTCCCTTTCACTCCCTTCAAATATCACCGCTGTAGTATTACCCGCCCCCACCAACAACAAGCATGGTACGGGTCACTTATCCTGTCCATCTCGCTCCTGACCATCTTCCGACTCTGGGCAGCCCTACGCATCTAGCCAGCATGTCGCCTCCTCCGGGATCTCAAAAAAGTGTGCCTTGCTTTTGTGCAGGACCTTAAGTTTCGCCGGGTACAAAAGCATATATTTGAATCTGGCTTTTCACAGTCTTCTTTTCACTGCCACATAGCTGTAGCACTATCTCTGTTCCAACATGGTTTAATCCGGGTAAGTGGTGACAGTTGCTGACGCCCGAGTTACTGTTCCGCCTTTCCGAAAGAATTCCAGGATCTTTTCCTTGTCTCTGTAGTTCAATATCTTTAATTGCGTGGGGAGGAGCCCCAGGTTGAGGCCTCCTCATCTGGACCCTATGCGCTCGTTCAATTGCAAACCCCTGGGAGAGTTTGCTAGCCCCTATTTCCTGGATTATCATATTCTCCACATATTCTGTAGGATCCGAGCCTCCTTCTCCTTCCGGTAGGCCCACCACGCGTATGTTATTTCGTCTTGCTCGCCCTTCTGCTTCTTCTGGTCGGTTTTCCAGTTTAGCTTCAATATGTGGACCTCCTTGGCATTGGTGGCGCTGACGTCTGTATTTGTTTTAACAGCGCTCTCCAGGCCACTCGTCCGCTCCTCCAGCGTTCTCACATCCTGTCTCAGTAGGTTGACATCTACTCCCACTGCGTCTATCTTAAGTTCCAGTGCTGCCTTCAGCTCTGCCATCACGGTCACCCACAAGGATTTTAGTTCCGTAATGGCTGCAAGGATCAGGTGGTCGTCCCTTGGCGAGGTCATCTCTGCCTGTGTAGTGGTCATGGCTTGGGCTGGCGTGGTTGGGGACTGCTGCGGTTTGGTAAAAATGTCCATTGTTGGCTGTTTGCCTTTGCCTTTGCTTCCATTGAGAGCCATTGCCCTGGACGTCACTGGCACACTCTTCCACTGCTCAAGGTTGCATCTAGATGACAGTGTGTTGGTTCATGTGTTGATCCGCAGCCCTGCCTCCGCAGATGCAGGGCTCCTGGTGGCGCTGCCTCCTTTTTTACTCCTACTGCTTGGTAAGCGGGTCCATCACGCATAGGGTCCGCGTCTCTTACCCACCATCCATTCAGATCTGCGTGATCCTGATTCACCAATGGGGGCCCCGGCACTTCAGCAGTCCAGTGCTCAAACTCTGGCTACTCGTCCTCGAGGCACCAGTCCTGTGTGTTCCGTGTGGGTAACCGCCCCCAGGGCAGTGGTACGTGCTGGCAGTTTATCATGTGCCCATTCAACCATCCAGGCTGGGGCACTAGCCTGCCATTGTTGGGCGGGCCAGACGTAAGTCCAGTTATCACTATGGCATTTCGTGGGGCCACCAGCGCCGCGCAGTTGTCCGGCGCGCATTTTGGGCTTTCCATTGCTCCTTACCCACTTCGCCCAGGATATCTATCATGCATTTTTACAGCCCTTCTGTTTGTCACCTCCTTTTAGCTACATGAGGCCCGTCTTCCGGTGGTAGCCTCTTGATGCCTCAAGGCTTACCACCTGGATGTCCCTGTTAGGGGCTTAGTTTCGCTGTCCGCTCCCCCCGTGACACATGGCCGGTGCGCCTCACCTTAATGTCATTTCACCATGGTCCACTTTCTAGTTTTACCGCACTCTCTATGTGATGCACATTGGGTACCAGGGAAGATGTCGCAGCAGTGTTTCGTATCCCTTCTACTATGCCAGGGCTATATCTGCCTCTTCAGTGTCTTGTCTTTTTTAAGTGTCAGTTGTTAGTGGCGGCGGCTCAGTTTCAATGATTCCCACTTTGCAATGCGGTCAGCCAAGTTTCCATCTAGCTTTCACACTGTACGTCTTTTTATTAGTTGCAGCCGCGCATCTGTGTTTGTACCCGTTATATTCGCCCGTCATTCCAAGCTGCTAGGAGTCCTTCAGCTCTGCTTGGGGTCTCAGAAGTTGTCTCGGCTTATGGGCATTTCCTGCCCTCACTGTCGGATGGCTAGTCTTCCGCTGCGCCTTTGACCTGCACTTCTTCAGAGGAAGTCCCTGGCACCTTCTCCGGTGTCCTTAGGGCAGCCCCCTGCACCAGCGGTCCCGTTGGCGCTCCAGTGCGGACGGCTCTGCTTCACTGCGTCCTCCAACATCCCCGCCGGGTATGCTTCCTGCTGCCCAGCTACAGTCTGCACTTACAAGGAAACTCCAGCTCCTCTATCCTCATCGTCGCTCGCAACAATCGCAGTCCTTACATCAAAGGGCTCCTTTGTTCTAGGACCGCCGCCATTTTGTTGCCAACTCCGCAGCATCCGTCGGAAGCAACAAAGTTTCATAACTTTAGTTATACTGATTCAATTGGCTTGCGGAAACGTGCGTTAGAGTCCCCATATGTTCCTATTGTTCTGGTCCTCTTTTTGTGCTGGAATTAATGTTCAAAATGCATGCGCATGTCCGAAACAGTTTTCGGATCAAGGAGCTCACAGGGAAAGCAGCCTAGTCCATGGCTGCCAAGCCACGGCCCTACCGCTTGCAACCTTGACTTAACACAGACCGGTCTTGCATCGGTCTCCCCAACTCACTGGCTGTGTTGATCTTTCTTTGGTCTTGCAGCCAAGGACGATACCACAGTGGCTGTTGCTGCTCCTCCCCGCCTTGGTCAGTTACGCGAGAGGGACTTCAGTATCTCCGACGCACAATGCAGGATTATTCAGTCTGGTTTGCAGGCCTTACGCTTTCTGCCTCGAAGGTTTCTTGAAGGTAACTCCCTTCTTACAAACCCTTCTTGGTTTGCTATCTTTCTCCCCTCGTTCAGCTACAGACTCGAAACTGCTGTACTTTCATCTGCTTTGCCCCGTTCAGAGTGTGTTTTCCTGCTCTGCCTTTATCCGCGTGGGGAAGTTTAATGGTAGTCAGGTGTGAGTGATTGTCAGTAATTGCCTGATCTCGCCTGACACAGTAGCAGGACATGTCAGATACACTGCTCGGGTGTGAGTCTGTTTTCTCCCAGAGCGAGCTGTCCGTGTGAAAGTGCTGGAAAAAGGGAAAGGGGGAGAGCTAAGGTTCTCAGGTATCCAACCTGGTAGGATGGGGTAAAGGTGTTGGAAGGGGAGGGATATTGCCTCTTGTCCACCCCCAGGAACTGGATCCAAAAGCGATGGGCGTGTCTTGGCCACCTGGATGACAGATCCCCGGGATGAGCGGGAGTGACACCTTCTGGTTTCTCACATACCCTTCCACTATACAAGGTTGATATGCTTGGTCTTTTCCGAGGTCCTCTAATTTTAGGATCGTGGAGAGAGCAAGGAAAAGATGTATCCAGGTGTTCTTGCATATTCCACGAGTTTCGTTTCCACCGGTTTGGTAGAGGCGGGGTGTTCCTATTTCTCTCCCTAATGTATACTATGAACTGGGATCGAGGTAGTGGACCTGTTATTAGGTGTTCTTTGTGCTTGGTGGTAAGTGTTTGGTGAATGGTAGGCTCATGAGGCTCTGTTTCCGTTCATTCCCACACCGGAGATGTCTGGGAGAACAGTCAGGTTGCCAACAATCCTGGGGTACAAATTCTCGACAGGGATTTGGGAGTTCTTGTAATAGAGTAGCAAATGCAGGGAAATCTCTTCCCACAAGGTGTCAGGAGGGACCTGAGGGTAGAGGCGTGCCTACTAAACCAAAGGGAGAAAGGAACACAAGAAGCTGGATTACAAGGAGTCCTGTAGACAAGAAAGGATAGGCAACAGAGGCTGTGAACAAAAAGGGGCAGGGAATACAAATTTAACAAACACGCTGGGTTCCCTCTTGGGGTGTACGCAGAATGGGGAAAGAGTGTTCCACAGACCTTGGGAAACTCCAGCCTTATGCTCAGATTGCTATTATAGGGGCCCACTCTGAATGCTCATGGATAGGGGCAACAGCAGTGGGTGTCTGTATCTGAAACCTAAGGCACGAACAAGGTAACAGTACTCACAAGACTAAAGCCTGTACAGGTCCAGCAGAAACCGAACAATGACTGCTTCCTGAAACAGGAACCAGTACACGGTAACAATGAAACGAAGTACAACACTAAAACGCGACAAGGGAAGGGGCAAAGATTGCCTGCCGGAAATCCAGCAGCCAAACTCTGTACATAGGAATTACATAAAATACAAGTGAAGACAAGAACAGAAATATCCAGGGAAAAAGAAAGTCGGAGAGAGCAAGGTTCAGGACAGAGAACCGGAAGAAAGGAAGGGCAGAAAACTAGTATCTAAATGCAGGGAACGGCGACCGGAATACAGTACACGGAAATCAAGAACGGTAACTCAGGGCTGGAAAGACAAGAAAGAGATCAAGGAAACAGTACTACTGAAGTGGATGAAGAAAGGGCAGAACTGAAGACTCAAGGAAGCTAAGGACAGGAATCATGGGCAGAGGGTGCAGCACACGGCAAGGAACAAGATAATTGATGGTAGAAAGCAAAGTGGGTGTTGCCAGGGAACAGAGGGCTGCAAGCAAGGAAGAGAGCAAGAAAGCTGTAGCCAGGAAACAGAGGGCTTCAAACAAGGAAGAGAGCAAGGGGGCTGTAGCCAGGGAATAGAGGGTTGCAAACAAGGAAGCAGGGCTGCAGTATGGAAAGCACAGAGGTGCAAGCAGAAGACAGAGGAGAGAGGGCTGAGAAGCAGGGCTGCAAAGCAGGAAGCACAGGGCTCTGGAACAAGAGCTTGAACTGGAAACCACAGGACACAGCAAATATCCAAGGCACAGGGCAACTAAGGGCTGGTAGAAAGCTCAATGCAAGAGACCTGTGCTCCTGCAGGCAGCTGCTTAAATACTGAGCTGCTCTGTGCTGAAGTAGGCTAATTAGCAGCACCTGGAGCAGCACACCTGAATGTAATTGGCCTCCGCCCTCTCTAGTCCTGGGAAGGCGAAAGCTGCACTGCTCTCTAAGGCTTCTGGGGAGTGTAGTGCTAGAACTGCTGCATAGGAATAGCCAGGAAATGGGAACTGCCACAAGGTGCATTATGGGACATGTAGTTTGTAAATGTAAATAAGAAACGGAAAGTAAAGACAATAATATGAACAGGTGTTGTCCAGGGAGTATTACGGAAACAAATGAGTCCCAAATAGTCCATGATGGGTGCCAATTGGTGGGCCAGTGGCACAATCGTGACACAAGGATTTCTTCGGGAAGTCCAGGAATAATGGCAGATGGCACCAGCTGTGATTCCCCCCTGTTGTTAATGTACACAGGTATCTTGGGATAGATTTCATTATCTCTGTGTACACATGTGACTCTAACTAGATTCACATTTTCTAATTCTGCTGTTGTCACCAAATCAGCCTTTACGGCGGTCTGTTTGCTGCCTGAATCAATTAGTGCCTTTACGGGCTGTCCATTTACTAGGGCTTTTTCATATGTAAAGTCAGTCGGAGACTGGCATAGAAATATATTGAAGGTTTCTAGATCAGCCTCTGTTTCTTCCCACTCGTCCCCTCTGAGGCACCCTATTTCCATAGGTTCTTCTTTTAGATTTTTAGGACAATGTCGAGCCAGATGGCCAATTTCTTTACACGAAAAACAAATAGTGGGTGATGGTTTAATCCCTTTAAGTTCTTCTCTTCTAATTTGCTCTCTACCCTTTGGGTCTGGTCTTCTGATTTCTATTCTTTCTTTCGGGGTCCACTCTTTGGGTTTAGAGAGCCTTCCATGTCTATCTAGTACCTGAATTTGAGAACGGAATGTGGGTTTGTGATCCTTCCATTCTTCACTGCTGTGCACAGAATGAAAATGTTTTGCTGCGTCCGAGTGATTTTGGGCAGTTTCAATAGCCATGACTAGGGTAGGTCGGTTTAGCTGCAATACTCCTTTCTGTAAAAAGGGAGGTAAAGAGTTGGTGAATTGCTCCAGAATGACCATTTCAACCAATTCTTCCATGGTCTTGGTGTTAATCCAGAGGGCTACCCTGTTGTGAATTTGTTCCCCCAGTTAGAGGGGGGATTCACCAGCGTTTAAGCTAATAGCCCTTAGTTTCTGTCAGTAGAAGTTACAGGTTTGGCCTACTCTTTTAAGAAGTCCCTCTTTTATGGATATAAAGGTAGCCCCCTGGGCAAGGTTAAGTACCTGGTAGGCGGTTTGCAGCTCGCCTTTCAATAGGGGTCGTGAATAAAAAATGTTAGATTTTCTTCCCTTCCCACTTGTTCAGCTAATCGCTCGACATTCAAAAAGAAATTCCCTAGATCTTCACCTTCCTGATAGGGTTGTAGTATTCTAGAGGTAGTAGGGGTCTGGCCTGTAACTAGACTAATTTTGTTAAATTCTCTTGAAGACGGGTTTTGGCCTGCATCTGATGGGAAGCCAGTTGGGTCATGACATCTTCAAGGTTGGCCGGGGGAGTAAGGGTTCCCTCTGTTACAATTTCTGAGTCAGAAAGAAAAGGGTCTCAACCTCCGAAAGGGTTTTGAAGTCGTCTGACTCCTCTGAATTTGATCCTGATGGAAGGGGCAGACTAGGGTGGGTTGATCGCTACACCAGATGGGCCAGGAGCCGGAACTAGTCTGGTATCAAAAAGAAAAGGTTCAGGGAAAGGCAGATTCAGGATGCTAGGTTTAATAAAGATGTGTGCAGGTCTTATTTGTAAGACTATTAGATCCCATTGTTGGATATTATAGTGGGAGAGTGGCAGGGTATCTTATAATACCTGGGTTTTGAAAAAAAAAGTCTTTTGGCTAATTGGGATTTGAAGCTGGGAAAACAAGATCACCTTCATGGTGAATATTCTATCAGACTCAAGGCGTTCAATAATCCTATTTTCTTCTTCTGGTGGTATGATGATTATGAGCATGGGTTTTCAGTTTTTGTCAATTAAATCATATCCCACCCCTTACACCACATGTAAGGAAGGCATGGTATCAAACAGTGAAGACGGACACAAGTGATCACAGTTCAAGGGTGTTTATTGAACTTCAAATGGGTTGGTTAAACACCTATCTAAGCCTAAGGCTAAGGATGGGAGCAAGCTACAACCATCAAATAATAATAACACAGTCCTAGCCAAGTCTCTGTCAAATAAAAGGGCCTATACTAATAAACCTATTGCCAATCCTTACTTCTAAATACAGAAGGGTGTGGGACAAGGGTGGGTACAAAAAGAAAAGTGTTCAAGAAATACTATGTCAGTACGGTTGAACAGTTGGCTTCCCTTCCCCACATTTTCAGCATGGGGCAAGGCATCACGTTCGAACTTCGCACACACTCTGGTTTCTTGGCCATAAGGATAAAGTTCAAAGCACATACATCAGGGCCTTCTGCCAAAGTCTCTTTTCGAATAACAGTTTCTTGCTGCATAGGGTCTGTCGTAACAAACAAAGTCTCAAAGTTCCATTCCAATCAGGATTTTCATAAGCACAGGTTCTCAGTCTTCAATGTTCATCATGGGTCTCCCTCTTCAGGCTGAGACTCCCTTTTTATCACAGTTCATACTAGGTCTCCCTCGTTCGGGCTCGGATCCCCTTGATATGGATCTCCCTCGTTCGGGCTTGGATCCTCTTGATATGGATCTCCATCATTTGGGCTTGGATCCCCTTGATATCTAAATCGATGACTTTCGAATGTGCGGTGGGTTTTGCTTAAAACGCCACAGGACCACTTGGATTCACCGAGACCTCCTTTTTATCACAGTTCATACTTGGTCTTCCTCGTTTGGGCTCCGACCATAGATCTCCCTTGTTCGGGCTCAGATCCCCTTGATATGGATCTCCCACATCTAGGCTCAGATCCTCTTGATAAGGATCTCCCTCATTCGGGCTCGGATAACCTTGCTATCTAAATCAAAGATTTTCGAATGTACGATGGGTTTTGCTTAAACCATTGCAAGACCACTTCAATTGACTTCACAGAAATGTTCTCATCAATCTTCTACTTTCGTTTCTCTTGGCGGGATACCTCATAGAGACCTTCAATTGAGCACATTCACAGTGCCGGACAACTCTATCAATGGTATCGTATCTTTACTTCTCAAGTTCAAACATTCATCAGCAGTTTAGCTTTACTCGCATCTTTCATCACACGCGTTTAACAATGTTCGTTCCAGAGTTCGTTATACAATGTTGTCGCTTGCAACCTTGACTTCAACACAGACTGGTCTTGCATCGGTCTCCACAACTCACAGACTGTATCGATCTTTCTGGCGCTTCTTTGTTCTTGGAGCCAAGGACGATACCATGGTGGCTGCTGCTGCTCCTCCCTGCCTTGGTCAGTTACGCGGGAGGGCCTTCGGTATCTCCGACACACAATGCAGGATCCTTCAGTCTGGTTTCCTGGCCTTACGCTTTCTACCTCGAAGGTTTCTTGAAAGTAACAGCGTCTTGCCGAAAAGGACAAGGGTAATTCCCTTCTTATGAACATTTCTTGGTTTGCTGTCTTTCTCCCCTAGTTCAGCTGCCGACTCGAAACTGCTGTACCGTCGTGTGCTTTGCCTCGCTCAGAGTGTGCTTTCGTGCTCTGCCTTTTATCCGCCTGGGGACATTTAATGGAAGTCAGGTGTGAGTGATTGTCAGTAATTGCCTGACCTTGCCTGCCCACAGTAGCGGGATATGTCAGATACACTGCTCGGGTGTGAAACTGTTTTCTCACAGAGCGGGCTATCCACGTGAAAGTGCTGGAAAAAGGAAAGGGGGGAGTAAGGTTCCCATGTATCTTACCTGGTAGGATGGGGTAAAGGTGTTGCAAGGGGAGCAATACCGCATCTCGCCATCCAGTGCCTCACTCCCCTCACCCAGGTGATCCTCCCGCACTGGTCCACCCCAGGAACTGGATTCAAAAGTGATGGCCACGTCTCGGCCACCTGGATGACTGATCCCCGGGGACTAGTGGGTGAGACACCTTCTGGTTTCTCACAGGTGGTTCACTCTAGATGTGCTTCAAGCATCTCAGAGATGATGGGTGTGAACATAGAATTGATTCTTGGTTTGTTTATGTGTAGTGTGGCTAGCCCAAGGTCTGGTGTAGTGGCGTTGGCTATGTTGGAGAAGCAGGAAGGGGAAGTGGTTTTGTTGGAGCCTCTGGTGTGACTCTTGGGCTGCCGCTTGATGGTACCTAGCCAGGTTCTTGTTGTGGTTCTCGGTTGTGGTTCGTCAGCTCAGCTTGCATCCTCGTTAGTTGTTCATCCAAGATATTATTGCTGCCGGTGTCCCTTTGCGGTTGTCATTGTCTGTTGAATAGCCAGATTTGAGTCGTTTCCTGAAGGTGATGTGGTCTTCTGTCGTTCTAATTTCTTTGGGCATGGTGTTACAGAGGTTAGCAATTAGACGTGAGAACGCTGTTCCACAGAATGTCCTTTTTTCATAATGTAGGTCTTTGCTGGATCTTAGGTCCCTTCTTGTGCGAGGATTTGAGCTCCTGTTCTGTGCAAGGCTTTGTGGGCGATGCAGAGTGCTTTGAATTTGATGCTTTTTTTACTTGTAACCAGTGTAGGCTTTTCAGTGCTGGCGTGATGTGGTCTCTTCTGTTTAGTCTTAATAAGATCCTGGTTGCTGTATTTTGCACCGTCTGGAATTTCTTGGTGAGTCCTTCTGGCATTCCTAGGTAGAGGCTGTTTGCGTAGTCAATTCTTGTGAGTATCAGGGATATGATTTTGAAGGTTCTGTGAGGGAAGGAGAGGTAGGGGAGTAATCCTCTGAGTAGTCTTAGGAGAAAGAAGCATTTTTTGGTGATTGCATTGACTTGCGGTTCCAGGGATAGGCCGTTCTCCATTAGTATTCCTAGGTTATTTACTACATCGGAAGTCTCTGATTGCGTTCCCATGCCGGCCGACCAGTCCAGTTGTGGGTTCCCTCCGTCGAATTCTGTGGTGAGAGTATTATTTCAATTTTTGCAGAGTTCAGTTTAAGGTTGTTCATTATCATCCAATTGTAGACGTCTGTGAGGTAGTTGTTGACTGTTATTTTGTTCCTGAGTTCTTTTTTTTCACAATCAGTTGTGTGTCTTCTACATAGTTGTAGGCATGGGTTCAAATGATTTCTATCAGTGGCACATGTAGATGTAGAAAAGCAGAGGAGAGAGGCTGGATCCCTGTGGGACTATGCAGGATATATTTCTGGTGTTTGAGGTGAATGGTGGTAGGTAGGTTCTTTCGGTTTGGTTTGTTAGGAATGAGGTAAGAAACTTTAGTGCAGATTCTTGTATGCCATATTCCATCCATATTTTTATTAGTGTTGTGTGGCTGATTGTGTCAAATGCTGCTGACATGTCCAGTAGTACGATGGTCGATTGGCGTCGACGTCTGCATTTATTTTCAGGTTGTCCCAAATCGAAATGAGTGCTGACTCTGCTCCTCTCATTGGCCTGAAGCCAACTTGTGTTCGGTTGAGTATTCCGTTTGTTTCGACGTATTTAAGTAAGATCGTGTACACATGGTTCTCCAGGATCTTTGCAGGTTAGGGCAGGTTGCATATTGGTTTGTAGTTGCTCTGGTCTTCTGCACTTTCTGATTCATTTTTTAACAGAGGTTTAATGTATGCTAACTTGGGCCCATAATGTTGGCGCAAGGGGTGTTAGCGACCTGGTTGTCCGTGCTGCGTGTCTGTGCATAAGAGCGTTTATGGTGCAGCTCAGTTGGTTTGGTGGAGGCAGCCCCACTGATGCTATCGAGTGGGCACTGGGTTTCTGGTTGCAAGTCCAAGATAGTCTGCACTTGTCTATCCGTTTTAAGGTAGCCCAGGCCGGGACGGACCTCACTTAATTGGGGGTGCTACTCGGCAGGAGGGCTCCACAAATTGAGGAGGTCCTACTCTAGTTTAGGTGAATCAGGCGGGACTGGTTCTGAAGTGGTTATCTGCTGCAGCGAAGGCAGGACAGAGCCACCAAAATGCATAATGTATAAAACATGAATGGCGCTCTGTGAAGCTGCTCAGCAAAAGGTGTTCATGCTGCTGCCAAAGGTGCTACACTCCTGTCAGTGCTTCTATGTGTTAAAGGCATGTGAATGTGATGGTGTTCTGTGGTGAAAACTCAGTGCTGCCCAATGGTGAAGGCATTTAATGCTGCTCCATGTGTCAGTGTTAAAAAGCCCAGTGAAGCCGGTTAATTGTAATGGTTTAAATTGGGTCATAATTTGGTCCTTTCACTCTCAGTCCAAACACTTGGCCTTGGAGCCTAGTGTTTGACCTTGCATCCATACTTTGCAGCTTAGGGCCTCATTACGACCCAGGCGGTAAGGGGTTTACGGCAGCGTAAACAGCGCCGACCCTTACCGCCTGAGTACGAGGTCCCTTAGCGCCATGGCGGATTTAACACCTGCTTTTAGCAGGTGTTAAAATCCATGGCGCTAAGGGACCATGGAGTTAATTACGCCACCGTAATTTACGGTGGCGTAAATAACGCCTTCCCCACTCCCATTATGCCCTATAGGGCAAAAATGGGAATGGGGAAGGGTAAATGGGGATTGGGGACTTACCGCCCCGCCAAGGTCGGAATGGGGCGGTAAGTCCGCCAACCACCATGGCGTAAACGTAGTTTACGCCATGGCGGTAAAGTCACGGCCCAGGCGGTAACTTACCGCCTGGGTCGTAATGAGGCCCTACATTGCTTCTGAACTTTGCAGCATATGGCTGTAGAGTTCTGTAAGCCCTAGGATTGTATCTTGGAATGTACTACATATCCAGAATATGGGGATTAAGGCAATCAGCAAAACAGTTTTAATTTTTGAAAGTATTTCCCAGAATGCCTTGCACACTGCTTCATCCTTACCTTTGCAGTTCAAGGGTGGGTGAAAAAAAGAAGAAAAAAAAAGAACATCTGTGTTGGCAGATGGTTGAATTTGCTGAGACCTGAAGAATGCGATCATTATTCTCTCTTAAAAGCCTCAGTTTTGTTTATTCCAACATTAGTCAGTCTCTGGCATCTAAACGTTGGCCCTTATTCCATTCTGCTTTAATATATATTGGGTTGAATGTACAAGTCCTACCTTTTATTGTGCCTGTACACTTGCACAGCTGAACCCCAATACATACAATTATGTGAAACAATGGCCCTCATTACAACACCGGTGCTAAACCATGGCGCTATTAGCACCATGGTTGGTGCCGGTGTTGTAACGGGTCCGCCATGGTTCAATGGGGAATTACCACCCCATTCCAAGGTTGCCGGGCGGTAATTCCCCATTGAACCATGGCCCTTCCCCATTTTCGCCCCATAGGGCTCTATGGGAATGGGGAAGGCACTAAGTACGGTACCGCAAATTGTGGTACCGTACTTAGCACCAAGGTCCCTTTGCGGGTCCCTACTTTAACGGCTGGTCTAGACCAGCCGTTCAGGTCGGGTCCCGCAAAGGGACCTCGTAGTAAGGCGCTAAGTGTTTAACGGCGCCGCAGCCTTTTACGGCGCCGTTAAACACTTAGCGCCAGGGTCCTAATGAGGCCCAATATCTGCTGTGTGCTTCCCTGTGCATTTGGAGTTTTGTTACAAGCCCCCCAGTAAAGGACCACTCAGAGGCTGTGTGTGGTTCAGAATCAGTGGCTGCATTCAGGACCCTTTCCGAAGTTGCACCAAGGCCTGTTTTCTTGGGCCATTTGTGTGCCTGGGAGGGAGACTGAGGGACATAAGGTTTGTTGCACCATATTTCCTTTGAATACATGTTTTGTGGTGTAGGGCATGTTTGATTAGGTTCTTGAACAGTAAACAGCAAGTTGTGAAAAGTGAGAGCTTCTCACTTCACTTAAGTCCAAATACAGTGATATAAAGCCAGGTTATCATATTTCGCTAGTGAAAGGAAGCCGGTTCTGCAGCACGCAGTGTCATACTGGTACGAGCGTCACGTGGTGCACTGTGTACAGGTTTTCCTAATTTTCCGCCCAGCAATGGCACCTCAGTAGTTTAGGTACATTACCCTGATTTAATGAGTGATGGTTCCCACACTGAATAACATATGGGTAGAATTGGGGTGGTGGTAACCGTAGTGTGGCATTGCTTTAAGTTGGGGGTTGTCTGAGCGGCATGCGGTGTGTGGTGGCACCATGGTTGTGGTGAATTGTGGGATTGTTAAGTCCTGAAATTGCTTTCTTGCAGACGTCACCCTTTCCTGACACTTTACCCGCTGGACTAGACTGCACATACAAGCACTGTAAATCCTGGTCCGTAATCCCATCAAAGATCTATACCTAGACAGACACTCATTCTAATGGTGTCTCGACTAAGGGCTTCGGTGATGCAGCTGCCCTTTGGTATCAGTTGTGATTCAAGAATGCTGTGGTGCCCATCATTGCACTCGACTTGCGGGCACCCTAGCCTGTTGACCCACACACAATTATTTATATTTAACAGCTATTTTTTAACATAACAAAGGGGTAGGATTTACAGAGTGAGGAAGGAAAGGAATAAGGAGGAATGGCAGGAGAGACACAAATGAATGAAGGTGGACGGATGGGGGGAAAAGGGTAAGTGGAAAGATGTTAGAAAGACTGGAAAGAAGCAATGTGACAGATTGAGGAAAGGAGGAGAGGAAAGATGCCCATGAATGAAATAGAGAGAATGGAAGGGGAAGCAAGAAAACAGTAAGATATAAAAGATAAAAGAAGAAATCAAGAGGAAGGAAGGGAAGGAGGGTTAAGGGATGGATGAGGGGAGGGAGGAAGGCAGGCAGGAACTACTTGCTCCTCCTATCTTACTCTAGTAATATAGACCAGCAGGTTTAGTGCTCGCTGGTGCTGCTGTGATCTATGTGTGATCTGCAGGTAGCAGGTTCAAATCCTGGCATGGCCAACTCAGCCTTTCATTAATCTGAGGTTGATAAATGAGTAGCAACTACTTTGGGTGCGAAAAATTGTATGTAAATTTGTGCTATGTACAGTGCGTTGGCAAAAGTGCTAAATAAATAACAAATCATTATCAAATGCCAGGGCCATGGAAAAGGAATGTTATCACAAGTGTTTACAAAAACATGACATGCAACAAACATCATTAACCCTCCATAAGTAGCATTTCTGTAAAGTTGTGAATTGATGTGATTTCTCGGCTGAGAGTTTGAGGGCCACTTTTTGTCCCAGTCGAACCCTGGACCCCTGTGGCATGCCACAGGACATAGGTGCCGAGGGGTGGGGGGTACTGGTGTTTTCTGTGTTTTCGAGGCCTCAGGTGAGAAATTGGCTGCCGCGGTTAGGTGATGACCAAGGATTTTGTGGTCAACCAGATGGAACGCTGACGATAGATCAAGGAGTAGCAAAAAGAGCAGGCTTAACCTCGTCCCTTATCTCATCAAGCTGGTTCTTCAAGTCAAACAGTGCTGGCCCCATCATTATTAGGGAAATTCCCTGCCTTCTAAAACAAAACGGAAATGTTTCAAACACACTATTGTCCCTGACTGTATCAAAGAAAGCCGGGCTCAGTCCTGAAGACGCCAGCAACCTCAGACCTATCAGCAACTCTTTCTTTCTTCTGAGGATGGTGGACAACATCGCCACCAGGCAGTTCTAAGGCTTTCTGAATCAACACTCTATTCTACATCCTAGGCAATCTGATTTTAAGGCCCACTATAGCACCAAACGTCCCCTGTTGGACCTCCAAGCCAATATGCTAGATATGGTCGTCAATAACAGGTGTGGGATCCCGATACTACTGGATCTGTCAGCAGCGTTTGACTTGCTGGACAATGACATCCTCCTCCTAGCACTCAAAAGGGTTGTCAGATGCTCTTACAAAGCGAAATCATGGATCCACTCCTTCCTGTCTGATAGAGGTTTGGCAGTGCACTGGGGAAGTTCCTGCTCAGACCCTGTCACCATCTGCTGTTGGGTTCCCGAGGGAGCCTGCTTGTCGCTGGCACTCTTCAATATATATACCAAGCCGTGTGATCTGCTGGCTGAGACTAGCGCTCTATTCGCAAACTACGTAGACAACACTCCACTTCTACTTACCATGGGTGGCGACTATGACCACCATTCCATCAAATTTAACACCATCTATCATGAGGTCAAGCAGTGGATGTCCACACTTCAGATGTGTTTGAACAACGTGAAGACTGAGCTCCTACTCTTTGGCCCACAACATGCCAGATGAAAACTGGATGCCTGTTATGCTAACTTTGAGCTAGAAAACTGCACGATTTCTACCTCGGGTACACACTTGGATTCCTCTTTAAGCTCCGACACCCAGGTTAACTACCCAGTGAAGACTACTAATTTTCATCTGAAATTGCTCAGGCAAGTCAAACCTTTAATCTCAGAGAAATACATTGTGAAATCCTGGCCATAGCGTCCATTCTCTCCCGACTCAACTATTGCAATGTGCTCTAGGGTGGTGCAAATAGAGGCAATATTACCAAACTCCAGAAAGTCCAGAATAACGTTATTGGAATTATCAAAAACGTGAGCTGTGGCGAACATATCACTGAACATAGGAAAAACCTCCACTGGCTCCCGGTAAACTCTATAGTACATTCCAAGATTCTCACCCTAGTACACAAATGCATCCATGGCAAAGCCTCCCCACCTAAAAGAGAAACAAATTAACTACCACCCTCAGAGAATGCTAAGATTTAACAACAGCCGCCTATTGGTATGCCCCAAGCCCAAACGTGCTCAAGGAAATGGAAGATCTTTTCCCTTCCTTGCAGCCTCAGCCTGCAACGCTCTCCCCCAAGCATTACGAGAAGAAGAAGCTTTGGGGTCTTTCCACAAACAACTAAAAATCACCCTATTTGAATAAACGTACCCTCTCTCTTAACCTTAGATTGTCACGTGCCTTTGTTGTCGCCTGTGTGTTTTTGTTTGCGCCGTGATGCCTGCAGGTTTTCAGGGCTTAAGAAATACATAAATACATTAATAAAAAAATAAGGGTGTTCGTGGCAGTCCCAAATAAAGAGTCCAGAGTCCACATTTCCTAAGTTCCTAACTGGCCCTACCACTTTAGAAAAACCTATCTAAAAAGAAAAGGAGTGTTTTTGAACAAGTACTTCTCTCTGTCTCAAAGTTCAGTTACGTTACCCCTGCACAATGTCCAGGCCTTGGGTATATTTTGTCCGTTAAAAATGTAAGTATTGTTATACAGCTCTTGCTTTAGCCCTCTGTGGAACTATTCCTATTGTTTTATCTCACTCATGCTCTACCACTGGCTACATAACTCCAGGACCAATTTATTTTACCAGTGTTACGTCCGCACCTCTTCCTCTGGATGGCGCTGTCTGCAGACCTGCGGGGTGTTGTCTACCATCTCCAGAGAAGACCCAGAATCATTATTTAACGTTTCCTTCCATTAATCCGTATTTCCAAAGACATGGACATCCATTGCCATAATGTACCTGTAAAATACCTGGAAAACCTGGCAGATGAATCCGGGAACTCTTTTGGTATATCAGTTGCATGCATGATGGTTTCACTGTGACTGAAAGCAAATGCACTCCTTTCAACGGACTGCAACATTCCAAATACCACGGCAGTTACTGTGCTTTTGTTTCCATGCAAAAACTCTTGGTGTTGGTCAGCACTGGATCCTCTCCCAAAGTCCATGCCAGAGATTTCCATTTACCACACCTGTGACTGCTTGTGTTCAGCCCAATTATGCAGCGCCACTGTGGCTTTCCACCCTGATAGCACTGCTTATTAGCTGCCACACCCTCAAGCTTCCTTGTTCTTGCATTGTGTTCTGAACCCTGTGCAGCTGCAACCAATTTGGGATCTCTCTCTGCGGCTTCGCCTGTGAATCTTCCCTGTTCCTCTGCTGCCTGGCTCCAATTCGTAAAGCCTTGCCTTGCAGGCTCTGTCCTGCCACCTCATGCTGCCAGTGTGTTTGCTACATGCCTTTGTGTTGCACCCTGCAGCAATTTACCTGTTTCTTGTCCTGATTTCCTACAGCACCCAGCCCCAACCCCTGTACTGTGTCCCTGCAGCTTTCAGTCTCTGTGACCTATGCTATTTCCTGTCAGTCTTCTCTGTTCCCTTCTCTGCCGTTTCCTTGCTTTCAGGTCTATTTACTTTAGACAACAGATAACCACACACTTGTGGATTTCTCCCGTCCCCTGCACACCCAAAAGATATTGTAAACACAAATAATTAATGAATGATTTCTGTATGTTCAATTCTGTAATTCAAAAATAACGCTTTGCTTGTAACTCTTGTCTTATAAAGAATTCTTTACTCAAAAAATGTATATATACACACTTATTCATTTATGTTAGACCATATACAATACCAAACTGTTGAATTTCAAATTTTACAGTATGTCACTTTGTTGATCATTTCACAATTCGAAATAGACAATATACAGTGTGACGTTTAATTATTCAATAATAACCCCTCGGGGCACTCTTTTATAGAATAACAATACGTTAACTTGTGTCTCTATGCGTTTTGGGGTTTGATGCTCCCCTTCTTCAGGAGTTGTCTGTTCCCTTCAAAGGTTCTGTAGTCCCATCTATAATGAACAATTTAAATTGTTAAGTTTTAAATTCCATCATTCTATTGTTTTTTTACTGTCACTCTAATTATGATCTCATAATTAACTAAGTGATTTTAACTAATTCAGTACGGTTTTTCACTAATTCAGAGAATTGCCTGTTCAACTCAATGACAACAATACAAAATAAATAAGGATAGCTCCACCCATTTACACTAATCCAGTTAAAAATACATACCATAATGGGTATTGTAAGAGGATTCAATTCAGCACTACAGCCAAGTCAACGCCTAGTCTAGAATACTGAATGAAAACCCTTATTGATATATCTTTATGTCCAGTTCATGCGTTCTGGATGACTACCCCTATATAACACCCCTCTGTTGGAATCCCCCTGACCCCACTGAGCCAAGAAGTAGTTCTGTTTTGCAAGTTAAAAGGTTTATTTGAGACTTTAAACAATATAGATATATATATCACACTTTATAATAAATTAATAATTGAATATCACACTTAATCTGATAAAGATTAACAACGGAGAATCTGGCACTAGCACACTTCTTTATAATCACTAAGGAGTTGACATGAAATGGATAAGGTAGCACACTGGTTAATAGGGACAGAAGAATAATGTGATAGAGAATGCTTTATAGAGTTCAAATGGATGCAATGTTAAATGAAATGCAGTACAGAAAATACTCAATATGATTTCAACAAAACAATGTAATCACTTTTCTCTGGCAATCCCCTCCCCCCTTTATGCAATGCAAGGAAATGGAAGGAAAGCACACAGTTCTCAGAAATGCAATCAAATGTAATTCAGTTCACCCCAGCAACTTAGACTACAGAAGTTGAAAACACAGGCCCAAATGCTTTTAAATGTGCTGGAAATGAAGAACAAAATATGCTAAAATGCTTTTAATTCCCTCTAGAGGTTCAGGTTGAGGATTAGTTGGTTTAAATTAGTTGCAGGCTTACTTTAGCGAGGATCTAGGGTGTAACTAGCAGGTTAAATGAATTTTTGGCAACTGAAAGGCAAGCAGCAGCAGATTTTTACACGTGAAGAAATTTGCAAATCGCGGCAAAATTCGCGAGTGCGTTTTTCACGATTGCGGCATAACTATAGGGGGTAGGAATGCGGTTCTAGGTTCGTAGAAAAGCCACGATTCTCAGCTTTCAGAGGAAAGTTACTGCAAGTCTCTAGCACAAACGGTCACGGAGATATGAGCGATTAAATAAAGGTCGTTTTTCAGATTTGAAATTTTAAAGTTCAAAAAAGACAAGTGCAGCTTGCAACTAGAAAATGACAGGTGACAGCTTTACAAATGACAGGTGACAGTTAGGAGGCAGTTCTACTTAGATTAAAATAGCTTGGATTATATTATTTTAACTAAGAGATTGGTTCTGCACAGTTTTCTAGGTACTCACACTATATTCTTGAGTTAAATGGGCCTCGCCACGGATCTGGTCAGGTTTTAGACTGGACTCTGGTCTCTGCACTTCACAGTGATCTGGGTCAGCTCTCACTGGTTCTGCTAACAGGTCAGCTCTACTCTGCTTCTGGTCTGGCCTGATGGAATTGAAGTCTGGATCTTTCTGCACAGCTTTCTCTAGAGATTGATGGAGGTAAAGTATGGATTTTCCAGCAGAGCGTCCCGCAGCAAATGGATTTGAAGGTCCCTATCTGTCCTGCCTGTCTGTTTTTATGTGTTTTGAAAATGGGTGTGTGTGAGCAGTATCACTAGCCAGCCCCTCTCCACTTATCATTGGCCAAGCTTTCATTTCTCCCCTGATTGGGGGAGCTAAGTTGTGTCAGAGTGATGTCATTTTACAGCCTGCAGAAAGTCCACTCCTCCTGTCAACTTACACACAAATCTAGATTTGAACCAAATACATATTTGCAGAGGTACATATTGTTTTAAAATCATATGCACCCCTCACATATCACAGGAGGTATCCCCTGTTCAAACTCTGCTCTTCCTGGGAGCTTGCATTCAGAAATGGCAATATTTTGCACTTTTTAACTGGTTTGCAATACCGGACATTACCCCAAATTTACACACATGTGCGCAAGGAGTATGGACATTAGTTGATGAAGTGTCAGATTTTTCACATGCACACATTTTGAGTAATATCCTCTTTTCCGCTAAAACTCCCCTGAACATACCACCGGTTCTAAAAACCTCTTAAAATGTGGGCAGAAAAATCACAAGAATTATGGTATCATTTATAAAATTTTCACATGTCCGCTCTATGAGTTATTCATCTTTTTAGAGTTATGTTCTGGCCCCAAAGGGGTGTGGTTTTCCTCCAGCACAAGGTTGAATTTCTTGTTTTTCCAGTTCTGCCAAGCCAGCTTGCTTCTCACAGGCAGTGCCCCTCCCCTTTGCTTCAGGAGGAAGCTACTTTTACGACATCTGCAATAAACCATCTGCCTGGGTCAGGACAGGGCTTTGTTCAGAGCTCCTGTATTCTGTGGGGGCTCCCCTTAATTCAATTATCAGAGAGATGGCATATCCTTAGTGTGGCCAGCAAAAGGCAGATAGGCCTGGGAACACAGCTGTGACTCAAGTTTCACTCCTGATGGGGGTAGTTGCCAGGCAGAATTCAGTTCCTTAAGCCAGGTTTCAGATAAAATGTCACTTTTTGTTACCCAGTTTAAGTCAAGACATTTTTTTACATATGCAGCTAGAATGCTGAAGTTTAAAACTATGACATTTAAACAATTGCAACCTATGTGACACTCAAAAGTAGGTCACTCAGTCAATTTAAACATTTAGATTTTTTTAGTGTCTTTCAGTCCACATTTACTTAAACTGCTGAAATCCACAGCTCAGCCAGTCTTCTTATACACCTTCAAGTCACTTCAGAATATAACTTTACATTGGATCCACCTCTCAGTAAGTCTTTCCTTGGCCTGTTTTGGGTTCATTTATTCAGTTTTACAAACAAAAGTAAAATCTGGTGTTTTAAAACGCCGGCTTTTGGGTAGTGGTGAGTACTGGTACTGCACCCATTTTTGGGATTTAAGAAAATGAATTCCCAACAGTTATGGGTTTGCTTTTGGCAATCAGCATTGCCACTCCCAATGGTTTCAGACTACTGTGTGGGTAGTCCAATGGTGGTTTTAGGCAGTGTCCTTCTGTGCCCATAACATCGGCAAAAATGAGTGGCAGCCTATTCTTCATGCATTTCCCTGTGCATTTTCTGGGAAGCTCTGGCCATCATGATGTTTTCCATGTCAATACTGTACAGTTTTGAGGTAGGGCTCGGATGCATGGGTAAATACATCCCACAGTATCCAGATTTTAACATGTTAACTTCTTCAGTTAGATCCAATAAAATATTCACCTGTGGAACACTTCCCATGGTGTCTCCTACTTCTGTTTGGAATCTCACCACTGCTTGTGCAGTAAGCTGCCCTTGGTGATGCAATTAGGTCCCTGCTAGTGCCAATGCTGCCCTTTTGATTATCTAAATGTGTGGACCGTTCTGTAAATAAAGTTCACAATTTGTGATAAACAATCTCCCATGTTATTGCAATACAAAGATTGTAGAGACTTCATTTCTTACCTATCTACTTGGTTGTTGATAGATTAATGTTGGCTGAATATTGCCCTTCGTGATCACTATTCGGAATTTGGTTCATCAGAAAACTCTCCTTCAGTTCTAGGGGAAAAAACTTCTTTATCACTATATTATCCTCTTAAAAAAAAGGGGGTGAACTGAAATCAATGTCCTAGTGCATGTATAACTCTATTTTCTGTCTCCAGCATTTACCTTATAAGACAGGAGTCTCTGTCTCTCCAATTGCCAAGCGCCAATTCTGCAGCCTCACGTGCGAGAGGCTGCAAAATGGCCGCTGCTTTATTTACTTACGTTCTATGCGTGATGTCACCTTGTGATGGCGCGATGACGTCACACGCACAGCCGTTCCGTATTGGTTCGATGTGCTCATTGTTTATGTTAGTATCTCATGGTTTGTAGTCTTGCATGAATGAGATCATCACGTGCCTCTGCTATTGATTGTAACACTGTCCATTCATAGATGGTTCAGTAAAAAAGCGCTTGCTATGTCATTAGACAAACGTCTGTACAATAGGTAATCCCGTGTTTACGCATAGAGTGTCCCAAGTTAATTCTGAGATCATAAACGTGCTCACAATTTATTTTTATCATTCTTGGTAATAAAGATGAAAGGCCATCCAACCATTGACATTAGTCACAATGTATTGTTCGTTCTCTTCTGTACATTCTAAATTATATATAATGTATTCCCATTCCTCTACATGGTGTTTCCACATTTCAATATAATTCCTGTCAATTTTCTCATTTTTTTGTTTAAATTACATTTTACCACCGTAGATAACATATCCAATGAGAATAGGTACATATTTTAGCACTTGATACTTTCATGGACTCACCAGTTACTTTACAGTCCATATTCTAATCAATTCATACAGTGATCTAAGTTGTTTATAATGCTTTCTGTCTATGTTACACCCGCATTCCAGGTCTATTGGGTTTAATGGTAATCTATATTACATGTATTCTGTATGCAGATTAACCTTCCTTATGTTCACAGAAATACCCCAAGATTGTACTCTTCATTCATGCCCCTAGGTGACATGGAGTCCAGTTTCTCAATCCAATATAACTCTCTCTGATTTAATTTTTTGGTATGATTTCCCCCACGTGGGGATCTTTTTACTACTTCCAAAATGATAACCTTTAGTTGTGAAATGTTGTGTTTGTTCTCATTAAAGTGGCATGCAACTGGTGATCTTATATTCTTAGTTCTAATGTTGCTCTTATGTACATGCCAACGTTCCTTGGCTTTTCTGTTCGTTTGACCAACATAAAATATTCCACATGGACAACTAAGTCCATAGATTACAGATTTCGTGTCACATGTGGCATAATCCCTAAGTTTGATCTTCATATCATTGTATGGATGTTGAACATGGGTCCCTTTTATTATGTTGTTGCAATGTCCACAGTTTAAACACGCAAAGGTTCCTGTTTTTCTTGTTTGTAGAGTCATCTGTTTGTCTTTTGGTGGTCTTTCAGCATGTACTAGCTGATCTTTAAAATTCCGGCCTCTTTTGTATGCTATATTTGGTGGTTTGGGGAACAATTTATTCAACTGTTGGTCCATTTCAATGATTCTCCAATTCTTCTTGATCATCCTGGAAATATGATGGCTTTGTCCCGAATATCTTAGGGCATATATGAATGGTGTTTCACTTGATTTTACTCTTGGAGTGAGTAATTCTTCTCTTGTTAATCTTTCTGTTTTCTCTCTGGCTCTTTCAATAATGTTGTTTGGGTATCCCCGTTTTCTGTATTTCTCAGTCATGGTGAGATTTGCTTCTTCCAATGTTGTAGGTGTCGAGATTATACGCTTCCAGCGTAGAAATTGGCTGTATGGTAAATTGTCTCTTAGGTGTTCTGGGTGGTGACTCAGATAATGTAGTGAATTGTTCACATCTGTTTTCTTATGTTATATGTTTGTTATTATGCCTTGAGGTCCTATCTCCAATTCAACGTCCAGAAAATGTAGTTTGGGTGTACCCACTTCCATGGTAAATTTTATTTTATCGTGAATTGAGTTCAGGAAGTCTAAAAATAAATCAACATCTGTCCTTGTTCCTCGCCAGACGACAAAAATGTCGTCTATAAATCTCTTCCAAATTATCAAGTTGGACATCCATCTTTGTTCGGTTAATATTCGTGTGCTCTCCAAGAAGTACATAAATAAGTTCGCATATGCGGGTGCCATTGATGACCCCATAGAGGTGCCTGCTGCTTGTATGTAAAATTGAATACCATATCTGAAGTAATTGTTGACGAGTATAATCTTGATTAATTCCAATAGAAAGACTTTATTCGCTGTGCATTCGTTGGTGTTAACTAGCATCCATTCTAAGGCCTCAAGTCCCTCTTGGTGGGGAATCCAAGTGTATAAACTTTGTACATCAAATGATAATAGTGTATCCTCTTCCCTGATTTCTGGTAAGTTCTTCAGTATGTTTAGGAAATCCGTGGTATCTTTCAAATATGTCGTAGTGGTCTGGACTAATGGTTGTAAGGCCTTATCTACGTAGACTGCCAAGGGATTAAAGATACTGTCATTCCCTGCTACTATTGGACGTAGTGGCAGTGTTTGTTGGTTCTTGTGTATTTTAGGCAATTCGTAGAATACAGGTGTTATTGGAAATTCTTTAGTGCGAAATTTCTTGGTCTACTCAGAGATCCATCCATCCTCTGTAGCTCTCTCCAATGTTGTTTCGTTAATGTCCTTTATTTGTTTAGTGGGGTCTTGTGTAACCTTAATATAGGTTCCTTCGTCATTTAATAATTCTTTAATTTCATTGTCATAATATGTTGTATCCATTATGACTATTGACCCTCCCTTGTCAGCTGGTTTCAGAGTTAGACTCGCATCATCTGCTAATTCTTTAATTAGTTGGCTTTGGTGTCTTCTGATGTTGTAATTCCTAACTTTATTGAAGATGATCCTCCTGAGATCCTTTTGCATCTGTTCCTCGAACATTCTTATTCCAGTGCTGTTCACCTGTGGGTCGAAGGTACTCTTCTGTTTTATTTCTAGATATTCATGTGGTACAGTTGGTTCCCCCATGGTCGTGTTAGTATCAAAAAATACTTTCAATCTCATTTTTCTGGTTAATCTGTGTAAATTGACCTTCTCTTCTAATAGATTAGAATTCTGTGTGGGTATAAAGGACAATCCTAGATTAAGAATGTCTAGTTGTTCTTTGGTTAATGGTTTGCTTGAAATGTTAACCACTAGTTGTTTGGTTTCTTTTTGGGTCTTAGATTTCTTTTTGCCTCTTCGCGCTGTCTTCTTTCTAAAAAAAGAAGAAGAAGAAGGTTCGGTATTTGAAGTTGTCGCTTCCTGTGATGTGTGTAGATTTGGAGCGTGTGTCTGGATGTTCTCTGCGTTGGTACGGCCTTCTCCACTATTGGGTGCTTCACTACTCAGATCACTAGTGTTGTCTTCAGTATTCCTTGGGTTCACTGGTTGTCTCTTCTCTGGTGGGGGTCTTCTTTGAGCGTAGTGTTCCTGCCAGGTATATACACTATCTTGTAAATAGTCCAAAGTATCTCTCCTGAATTTACGGACTTTACGTTGTTCTATTTCTTTCTTATAATTCTATAGGGATTCATTGACCTCTGTTAGAATTTTATTCAAATCTTCCTTATTTTTGAACTTGCTTAATTGCTCCGATAGATCTTTGATTTCTTTATCCAAATTATTAACTGATTTCGATAGTTCTTCAATCGTCAAGAGAATTAAATCAAGTGAACATTTGTTTAAGATTTGTTCCCATTTTTTCACAAACTCAGCATTCTCTCTGCAAAGGGTTGGTTTCAGATATACCCGAAGTCCTCTTGGTATGCGTTGGGCTCGGAAGTACTGGGCTAGCGTGGTGGCATGTAGTTTTTGAGATATCTCTCTTCTAATTGTGCGTTCTAATTGATTTATTTGTTTTTCCGGATTTCTTTTTGTTGGTATACTGGTCTCTATGTCCTTCAAAAGGCCTAATATCCGGTTGGCTTCTTCCTCATTAAATGCTAGAGTGGTAGCATTTTTTTCTGTTAATGTGTTGATTTTGGAAAATGACATCTCCTGATGTCACTGGCTCTGTGGGTGCTACTGAGATTGTAGTGTCACGCCCTATCAATAGGGGATTTACATGAAATCTCTAGCCAATTTATCACAGTGCACTCCTCTTATTCATTGAAATTTGATAAAGTATAAATTTAGTAGTGGGGTGCCGGGGAGAAAACCAACCCTGACACTAGGTTGTATATAATATACTATAGACAACAGATAACCACACACTTGTGGATTTCTCCCATCCCCTGCACACCCAAAAGATATTGTAAACACAAACAATTAATGAATGATTTCTGTATTGTTCAATTCTGTAATTCAAAAATAACGCTTTGCTTGTAACTCTTGTCTTATAAAGAATTCTTTACTCAAAAAAAATTATATATACACACTTATTCATTTATGTTAGACCATATAAAATACCAAACTGTTGAATTTCAAATTTTACAATATGTCACTTTGTTGATCTTTTCACAATTCGAAATAGACAATATACAGTGTGACGTTTAATTATTCAATAATAACCCCTCGGGGCAATCTTTTATAGAATAACAATACGTTAACTTGTGTCTCTATGCGTTTCGGGGTTTGATGCTCCCCTTCTTCAGGAGTTGTCTATTCCCTACAAAGGTTCTGTAGTTCCATCTATAATGAACAATTTAAATTGTTAAGTTTTAAATTCCATCATTCTATTGTTTTTTATTGTCACTCTAATTATGATCTCATAATTAACTAAGGGATTTTAACTAATTCAGTATGGTTTTTCACTATTTCAGAGAATTGCCTGTTCAACTCAATGACAACAATACAAAATAAATAAGGATAGCTCCACCCATTTACACTAATCCAGTTAAAAATATATACCCTAATGGGTATCCAGATTTTAACATGTTAACTTCTTCAGTTAGATCCAATAAAATATTCACCTGTGGAACACTTCCCATGGTGTCTCCTACTTCTGTTTGGAATCTCACCACTGCTTGTGCAGTAAGCTGCCCTTGGTGATGCAATTAGGTCCCTCCTAGTGCCAGTGCTGCCCTTTTGATTATCTAAATGTGTAGACCGTTCTGTAAATAAAGTTCACAATTTGTGATAAACAAGCTCCCATGTTATTGCAATACAAAGATTGTAGAGACTTCATTTCTTACCTATCTACTTGGTTGTTGATAGATTAATGTTGGCTGAATATTGCCCTTCGTGATCACTATTCGGAATTTGGTTCATTAGAAAACTCTCCTTCAGTTCTAGGGGAAAAAAGTTCTTTATCACTATAGTATCTTCTTAAAATAAAAGGGGGGGTGAACTGAAATCAATGTCCTAGTGCATGTATAACTCTATTTTCTGTCTCCAGCATTTACCTTATAAGACAGGAGTCTCTGTCTCTCCAATTGCCAAGCGCCAATTCTGCAGCCTCGCGTGCGAGTGTCCGCTAAATGGCCGCTGCTTTATTTACTTACGTTCTATGCGTGATGTCACCACGTGATGGCGCGATGACGTCACGCGCACAGCCGTTCCGTATTGGTTCGATGTGCTCAATGTTTATGTTAGTATCTCATGGTTTGTTTGCTTGCATGGATGAGATTATCACGTGCAGATGCTATTCATTGTAGCATTGTCCTTTCAAAGATGTTACAGTAAAAAAGCGCTTGCTATGTCATTAGACAAACTTCTGTACAATAGGTAATCCCGTGTTTACGCATAGAGTGTCCCAAGTTAATTCTGAGATCATAAACGTGCTCACAATTTATTTTTATCATTTCTTGGTAATAAAGATGAAAGGTCATCCAATCATTGACATTAGTCACAATGTATTGTTCGTTCTCTTCTGTACATTCTAAATTATATATAATGTATTCCCGTTCCTCTACATGGTGTTTCCACATTTCAATATAATTTGTGTCAATTTTCTCATTTTGTTGTTTAAATTACATTTTACCACCGTAGATATCATATGCAATGAGAATAGGTACATATTTTAGAACTTGATACTTTCAGGTCTATTTACTTCCAAGCTTTACCCCATTATTCAGTCTCTGTTTATCTTGTTTCTGTTTGTACCATTTCCTTTTTGCTCTAGTCCTGCTTTCCAAAGTCTTGCCTTGTATAGTTCATGTGTTTCCAGTCCAGCTTTCCAGCCACGTTTTGTTACCTAGATCCAGTTACCTTATACCAGTTTCCTGCACAGTCACCTTCTACCAGTTTCCTGCTCTGTTAACTTGTACCTGTACCTTTCCTCTGTCCCCTTGCACCAGTTCTGTGCTACAGTGTTCTGCTTTCCTAGTTCCTGCTTTCCTGTTATGAACTCATTGTTTACCTTTTGGGGCTCTCAGTGTCTGGTAAGTGCTGTATGGTGTCTGCACCCATGTATTTGTGTATTCCTTTGTAGAGATATTCGCTCATATACCCTAGGAGGCAATCACTGCCCTTTCCTTTGTCTAGTTTTACTTCTAGTCTATAGTGCATTTAATGTAACAGTGTGTTGCATTCTGTTCCCGTAGAAGGCACCTACTGTAAGTTCCAGCTGGACCCACACTGGCTTGCCCATGCAAGTACACTCCTTGTTTGTGCCTTAGGGTCCAGATACAGAAGCTACTCTTGCTGCCCCCTTCCATGTGCTTACAGGGTGTTGTGCCTGTAAGAGTAACTTGCACAGAGGCATTGAGATTCCCTTAATTCTGTGGGTAGTCTCAAGTCCAACCTGTGTGTAAACCCCTACTAGGATTCCTCATTGTTTGTCCAGTGTATGGTTCCCATCCCTTCTTGTTCACCATCAAGCACTGCCCTTTCTTCCTATTCCGTTGTTCTGATTTACCTTGTCTGTTCTTCCTTCTTGCTTACCCTCTAGCTGTATGCGCTTGCCTGTCCCCTTATATCAGTATAGCCACCCATACCTACCTGGGTGCTCTGTGTATCCCCTGACAGTCCCCTAACAGAATGCATGAACCCATACATTTGTGTCCTGTAAGCAGGAAAGGCCTACACAGACCTAACGTCCTTTCCAATCGGTTTAAGAAACCTCGGCCTGAACCTAAAGTCTCCCTAAAGACTGCAAACATAACCCCCAGTTTAAAAGACAGATTTGTTCTAGAAAACAAATGTTTGCGAGCACAGTACTACACTCACTTTCTCTCTGACCCTTTTAAAAAAAAAAAACAGGCTTTATTGGGTTTTTCTTTTGCGTATAAACATCAGTACATTTCGAACATCACATATTTGCAACCAACATGGCATTAGCGGCATGACATAGCCCGTCATTCACATGTTCCCCAACTTTCCCTCCCTCCCCTTATTCAGTTCCCTCCCCCCTCGAATTGCCTGCAATGTTGGTGCCTAGTTTACGTTTATAATGGTTATTTAGGGTTGCTCTGTCTGTGTCTGTGGCAGGAGTGGGTCTGCCCTTTTGGGGCTCCAGGCCTCTGGTGTAAATAGTGACTGTATGAGCTCACTCAATAATGAAATGTCTTCGTTGGTATCAGAGGGGCACCATTGTGTTGTGCGCCTCCAAGATGCTGTTTCCGATATCCTGCGTTTAGCTAGTATTTATGCTAGGTCTTTAATTTTGGATACATGCCGTGTAGTTTTAGGACACTTAATGTGTCCCAGCAAGCAAGCTGATGGTGACTCCAGGTCCGTAGTCAGACCTACTATACTCAGTCTGGATGCCAGTTCTTCCCAATATTTCCTAATGGTAGAGCATATTCAGACCATGTGCAGTAGGCCGGCATCTGGTGCATTGCATCTGGGGCAATGTTGTGTGACTGCTCCAGGGAATCTTGAAATTCTAAGGGGCGTTAAGTATGCTCTATGAGTGAAAGACAATTGGATCAGCTGCAATCTAGCATTGCGAGAAACATTTTTGTGATACCGCAATATCTTTGACCAGTCAGAATCTTGTAACGGGGCGCCTAAATCCTCTTCCCATTTGCTTCTGATAGCCAGATCCCCGTGGGGTCCACTGGTCCGGAGAAAGTCGTATAATCTGGATATTGTGTGACCGCCTTCTGCTATGTCTTGTAGGGTATCAACTAGCGCATGTGTTTCCGTTATCTCATTATATGTTGGGCCATCTACGCAACATAGCATTCTGAATGGTGCAATGCAGCAGGTTTGGCCAGGATGCATGCCCTTAGTATCTGCTAGCTCCTAGAAGGGTATGAAGGAGCAGCCATCCATGAGGTTTTCTATAGTGGCGATGCCGTATGTTTCCCAATGTATGCGAATACCCAGGTGCATGGGATGCGTTTGGGACAAGTGAGGCTAGGGGGATTTGTACAGAAAATTGATCAGTTAGACCTATCATTGCGAGTGCCCTATTCCACAGTTGGGTACCTAGCGATACCAAGAGTGAGCTCTGAGTGGGCCGAGGCTTTTTGTGCCACAGTATCTCTTTGAGAAAGCGACCTGGTACTGAGGGCTGAAGTAAATCAGTGTCTGAAATGGGCTCATCTGCTAACCAGCCCACTGCAAATTGCAGCTGCCCTGCAATGTAATATGACTCAAAGTGTGGAGCTTTGATACCACCTTCTTCGTAAGGCTTCTGTAGGGAGGATAATGATATACTGCACCTCCCTTTGCGCCATAGGAATTCCCTACTTAGTGAGTCTAAAGTCTTCAAGAAGGACATGGGTATGTTATAAGGGACATTTACAAAATGATGTAGTAGTCTGGGAAGTGCCACCATCTTCAGCAGTGCTACTCTACCCTTTAGTGAAAGGGGTATTCTAGCCCAAAACGTCATTGAGTTTTTGATTCCATCAAGGGCTTTCTGTGTATTGTTTTTTTTTTTATTTAAATATATTTTTATTTTTTCTCAACCAAACAACACTACAACGAAACATAAATAAAAACACATCAAACAACAAAACCAAACAAACAAAAAATAAGGCACTGCAATCCCCATCCCTCCCCCCTATGAGCCTGTAGAGTGTCCGCCATCAGTGTCCGTTCTGTGCGGTGGGGCCTCATCGCTCTCAAGTCCAGCCGAGGCCGATCCCGCACCAAACAGCTCAGCTAACAATAACTTCCATGCCGTGAGAGAGCCTATTTCTTCCTCATCCCCTGCCATACTGCCATCTTGCCACGCTGTCGTTTCGGCATCCGCCCATTTTTGGAGATCTCGCCACCAGACCTCTACTCGCGGCTTATGACATTTTTTCCACCCCATGGCTATCCTGCGTTTGGCAAGCACATAGGCCAGATCCTTAAGTTTCTCAACATGTCGAAGCTTACGCGCCCTGGGATATCCTCCCAGCAGACAAGCCCAAGCTGAATCCACCTTAAGTGTGATACCCCTCCCTGCCAGCCTCCGCGCCACTTCACCCCAGTAGGTTGCAATCACTGGGCACGCCCAGAACATATGTATCATGTCCGCATTCTCTTCGTTACACTTGGGGCACGCCTGGCGCCCACTATCCAGAAATTTGGAAATTCTAAGGGGGGTCATATATGCCCTGTGCGTAATATAGAGCTGTATCTGCTTGAACCTGGCGTTCCTCGATACCTTTTTGTGGTACCCCAGGGCGCGCTCCCACATCCCATCCGACATCGGGGCCCCCATCTCCGCTTCCCACTCCAGTCTCAGGTGCCCCAAATCCTTCCCAACCTTTGTCATCAACATCTCGTACAACCTAGAGACCTCATGCCCACCCTCTGATGCGTCATACATTGTTTCTAGCGTGGCATCCGGTTCATCGGCCAAAGTAGTTTCGGGCCACGTGCTCCGGACCTCCCGGACCACCCTATGATATGTTACATATTGACCCCTGTGTAGCCCCGACCCTGCTTCCAGTTCATCGAACTCCATCAGGGTCCCATCCTGCCAGATGTCGCCCATAGTGATCAACCCCACTGACTCCCAATATGTCCGGAAAATAGCTCTCAGCTGCCCGTCTTGCTTTGCCAGGGCGACCAGAGGTAACTGCGGCATACACGGCAAGGGGTCACCCATCATCCGACAGGCACGCCGCCATATGTTCCCGCCAAGGGCTAGCATCTTAGGACGCTCTTTCATCAATGAACCGGTCATCCAGATCACCTCCCGCAGATAGAAGGGGGAACAGTCTCTCCCTAGCAGCCTATGTTCGGAGGTCTCTTCATCTGAGAGCCACCTGGCCACGTATTGCAGTTGCGCCGCAATATAATAGGCCTCAAAGTTCGGCAGCTTCACGCCACCTTTCTCGTAAGAGTTCTGCAATTTCCATAATGCGACCCTGTTGCGCGTGCCGTGCCACAGGAAATTCCTACACACGCTATGTAACTTAGCGAAAAACTTCCTAGGTATCATATACGGGATGTTATTAAAGTAATGCAGAAGCCTGGGCAGCACCACCATTTTAAGCATAGCTCCACGGCCCATCATCGCTAAAGGCAATCTTTCCCAGAACCTCATGCACCTCTCAATCTTACCCACAGCTAGCTCAGTATTATGCCTGTGTTCTTTTTCAGTCGTGTGATACACGTCAATGCCCAGGTACCGGAAGGAGCTCGTCGCCCACGGGATCCGCAGCACTGGCAACCTCTCCGCCGGTATCCCCACATAACTGCCTAGCGGGAATAGTACGGATTTCTGAGGGGTAACCGCTATGCCGGACAACCAGGCGTACCTCTCCAATACCTCCAAGGTATACTGCAAATTCTCTTCCGGATGTTTCAGGTATAACAGCATATCGTCTGCATACAGGGATATAAGATGGCACTCCCCTCCCACCTCTATACCCACCGGGTCATACTGCTGCCGGAGGTAGATTGCTAAGGGTTCGAGGGCCAGTATGTACAACATTGGGGACCAAGGACACCCTTGCCTGGTGCCTCTGCCTAACTGCCATCTATCTGACACCACTGCGCCCGTACGGACCCTAGCCAGAGGCGCACTATATAATAGCTTGGCCCACCTCATATAGCCTGGTCCCAGTCCGAACCGCCCCAAAGCCGCCAGCAGCCACGGCCATCGAACAGAGTCGAACGCTTTGACCGCGTCCAACGCCACTATCGCCATTTCGCTGTCCTCACTGCCCCCCCATTCCACCACCCTGTGAAGGCGTCTGTGATTGTGAGTAATATTCCTGTTCGGGACATAGCCCGTCTGGTCAGGATGGATCAGCTTGCCTATTACCCTCCGCATTCTGGCCGCCAGGACAGCTGTTAGGATCTTGCTGTCCTGGTTCAGCATCGACAGGGGCCGGTAGGAGCTACAATCATGTCCCGGTTTATTGGGTTTGGGGAGCGGTACTATAATCGCCTCCCTGAGTGATTCCGGCAGCCGCCCCACCTCGAACGCTTCATTAAACATCTCCAGCATGGGCGGGAGCACCTCCTCTCCATACGCTTTATAAAACTCACTGGGGAACCCATCCGCTCCTGGGGCCTTGCAAGTGGGTAGCTGCCGCACAATCTCCTGCAGCTCCTCCAGAGTGATCGGAGCATCCATCTCCTCTCGCTCTTCGTCACTTATCTTGGGCAGGCCTATGTCTTCAAGTACTACCTCGATCTCCTCCCGGCTTCCCCCCTCTCGATCCTCATATAACGCTTGATAATATTCCGCGAATGCCCCATTCACCCCTTCCTGGGTGTCCTCCTCCACTCCCTTTTCAGTGATGACTGATCGGATCGGGGATCTTGGGGTCTCGCTCTTATACAGCCAAGCAAGAAGCCTGCCCGTCTTGTCTCCCCCGGCATGCAACCTCTCAATGTACTTCCTGTAATTCAGATTACAAAGCCTGTCCCAATGTTCTGCGCACCTCTGCTGCAGATTAATGACCTCCTCCGTGTCCGTCCCCCCCTCCCCCAGCTCCTTCTCCAACTCAATCTCGGCTCTACGCAGATCTGCCAGGACTCCTCCCATTAATCCCTCGGATTTCGCAATGGCAAACCCCCTCATTACAACCTTAAAGGCCTCCCACAAAGTACCAGCCGACTTGACGCTGCCTGTGTTCGCCTCAAAGTAAGCAACTATCTCCTCCCTCACTTCCTCTCTGAAGACTGGATCCCTGAGCGCTTCCGCCCTAAGGCGCCATTTTGGAATTCGCGCACGTGGGGGACAAAGCTGCCAACGCATGACCAGGGGCGAGTGGCCCGAAAGGACTCTCGCCCTGTAGTCTATCTGGTCACACTCCGCGACAACGTCCGGAGTGGCGAAAAAGTAATCCAGCCTTGTGTGTAACTGGTGCGGGCCGAGTAATGCGAATATTGCCTCACGTCAGGGTGTCTCGTCCTCCACACGTCTGCCAGGCCAAGGTCTACCAGCAGCGCCTGCAGTACCCTAGCCGCCGGGCTGGGCCTGTCCACCCTGTCATCCGACCTGTCCTCCTTGGGGTTTAGTACACAATTAAAGTCCCCTCCCCAAATCACCGGACCCCCCATGCCTTCACCCAATCTAGTGATCAGTGTCCTAAAGTATGTCGCCGTGTCACGGTTGGGAGCATAAGTATTTATAATACACACCACTTTATTCTCCACAAGCCCCCTTACCATGACCAGCTGCCCATCAGACTCCACAACCTCCCCCAGTAGCTTAAACGGGACATGTGGTGCAACCCAAATCAGCACACCTCTAGCATAGGCCGAGTATGTAGATCCCACTACTGTCCCTCTCCACTTTCTCCCCACCAGTTCCAGTTTATCCCGTGTCAGATGTGTCTCCTGTAACAAGGCGACATCTATCTTTTGCCTTTTTAGGTACAACATGACCTTGTTACGCTTAAGGTAGCTGTTAAGCCCCCTAACGTTCCACGTTAGTATCCTAAGGTCCCCCATGATGTATCAGTGGCTCCCATCTCTCTCCCAGGTCCACCTGCCTCCCCCCTACCTCAAAGGCCCCCATTCCCAGTTTCTCTCCCAGGCTCATATAAAAACTGACCCCCCCACCCCCCTAACCAAACCAACTGCCCAGCTCCATCCCTGGTTCTCAGGCATCCCTGTGTTCGGTTCTCTCTGGAACCCAAGTAGAGAACCCGACAGGGTGTCACCCCACACACAGTGACTAAACTAAACTTAAACTGGGGTACAAAGAACAGCCCCCGGAGGCTCCCCTCCCGCACTTCCGTAACCGCGCACACGGACCATGTTTCAAAGTCCTAACGCATACACTACCATAACAAAGTCACACCGACTATATTCCAGTCCCAATATTCATAGCCCAACCGGGCCCGCAGCGTCACTTATCTCTTCCCGTTCCATCCGCCGTCCGCTCAACTGGCTCCTGAGGACAGTTTTGTGCATCGAGCCATTCCATGGCCTCCTCCGGAGTGCCAAAGAACAGCATCTTAGTCTTGAAGAAAACCTTCAGTCTGGCCGGGTAGAGCAACATATACTTGTACCCTGCTGCCCGCAATCGCCTCTTGACCACCCCAAAGTTCATGCGACTGCGCTGCACTTGCAAGGTGTAATCGGGGTAAGCAGTAATGGTAGCCTCTCCTCGCTGTATGATGCCCCCCTTACGAAAGTGCTCAAGGATCCTTTCCCGATCCCGATAGTTGAGGATCTTGGCGATCACAGGCCTAGGTGGGTTCCCCGGCGGTGGTCTTCTGGTCAAGGCCCTGTGCGCCCTCTCCACCGCAAACCCCTGCGACAGGGCTCCCCCAGTGATCTCCTGCAGCAGCAAGTTCTCAATAAACTCTGTGGGATTCTGGCCTTCAGCCCCCTCCGGCAGGCCCACGATGTGTACGTTATTTCTCCGGGCACGTCCTTCCGCCTCTTCAGCCCTACTTTCCAAGTTGCCCACCCGCTGCACCAGGGCATGGATATCGCGCTTATGTGCAGTGCAGTCCGCCACAGTAGGGCCCATCTCCTTTTCCAGAGTTTCCGTGCGCTCAGCCAGGGCTCGTACATCCTGCCTCAGGAGGTTCACGTCTGTTGTCCGGCGCTCCCCCCAGATGGGCAGGGTCGCGCTGCCCCCTTCGTGCCGCTGAGAGGGCGCACGTATGCTGTGGTCCCAATCTACCACTCCTTTGTCCCCTCGTCAAGCGGCAGCGGCCATTTTGTCGTCCGTCGAGGTCTCGCCACAAGTGCTTCATTCGGCTCTTAAGTACCCGTGCGCACTACGAACCCGTGTAAAAATGTGTCCTCATGTGCAGCCGGACTTCATGTACACAGTCTTCCTAATCTTCGCCAAATCACAGCGGTCCTTGCACGGTATCAGTCGGATTATGTACGGATCAGCGGGAGCTCCCGTACAGGCACGTCTTTTCACATGGCTTCCAAGCCACGCCCCCGCTTTCTGTGTATTGTTGACATATTCAAGCGCAGGGTCATGATACATGTTAATGCCAAGGTATCTGAATGTGTTAGTGCTTCATTTCAGAGGAAGGATAGGGAGCCTATTTTGACGTACTTTGGTTAAGCCTGCCAGTGGGAACAGGGATGACTTATCTTTACTAATAGTGATACCTGAAAGGCGTGCAAAAAGGTCTAGGGCCTCCATTATGACATCCAAGTTGTCCTCTGGGTTTTGAATGTATAACCGTGTATCGTTGGCGTACCAGGATATTAAATGGCATGTTCCATTAATGAGTATGACTGCATCTATGTATTCTGTTCTTAGATATGTCGGAATCTGCTCCATTGCCAGAATATAGAGCAGTGGGGATAATGGGCAACCTTGTCTAGTACCCCTTTCTAGTACCCAGGACACCGAGAAGTGTTTGCCCGTCTTGACTCTTGCCACTGGTTTGGTATGTATTAACTTCACCCAATTGATAAACGTCTGCCCAAATCCAAACCAACGTTTAGCCAGTCCCATTTGATGGAGTCAAATGCTTTTATGGTGGCCAATGCAGCTACCACGCAGGGTTTGTCCCAGGAAGCACTGCTGTCAATAACGTGGTGCAGGCTACTTAGATTCCAAGTCATATGTCTGCCTGGCACATACCCCATTTGATTGAAGTGCACTAAGGTATGAATCACTTTCTTAAATCTATTGGCCAGCAGTGCCGTCAGCATTTTTCTATCCTGATTAAGCATGGGCAGGGGCCTGTACGAGCTGCATTCTACTGGGGATTTGTGTGGCTTGAAAAGGGGGATTATTATTGATTAGCTCAGGCTGCAAGGAAGAATGTCTATATCATACGCCTCTGTTAGTGTATTGCAGAGGTGAGGTGCCAGTACTTCTACGAATTCTTTATAGAACTCACAGGGTAGACCGTCTTCCCTGATGGCAATGAGCTTATTATGTCTGTTAGTTCTTCTAGCGTGATGGGTGCGTCTAGGCTGTTGACGGCCGCCTCGTCGAGTTGTGGGAGCCGCATCTCGCTTAGCACCTCCTCCAAATGTGCCCGTGGGGCCGACCGAAGGCTCCTCGCTATATAGATTCCGGTAGTACAATTGGAAAACCGCATTAATCCCCTCTTGTGTAGTGCATCTAGTGCCTTGTTGTTTGTGTATGGAGTAAATGGCTACCCGCTGCTCCTCTTTTTTGTATAGCCAAGCAAGCAATCGGCCCAGATTGTCGCCTTCTGCGTGTTGTCTCCCAATCTATTTAGAATAACTGTATCTGCCTAATCTTTCCCAGCATTCTATACATTTTAGTCGCAATACTGACTTGTCTGTGTCCCTCTTTCTCTACTTAGCGTGGCTTGTATGCCACCCGCCTTGGTAATTGCATTGCCCCTAATGACCACCTTCAGCACCTCCCAGAGAGTGGCAGTACTGGGGACGCATCCAACGTTATGTGTGAAGTTTTCTTTGATGCTCTCTCGGACATGGTCTCGGAATGGGGGATCTTGGAGTGCCTCACTTCTGAGCCCCCATGTGGGAATGGGGGGCTTTGGGGGTACATATTGCAACTTCAGCAATAGGGGGGGCATGGTCTGATAGGACCGCACTCTTATATTCAGCACTTACGAAGTCAGTAGCGTCTTTTCCAACAAAAAAATTGTTGAGTCTGGTGTGGACACAGTGTGGTGCAGAAAAGTGCGAGTAATGTCTGGAGTCCGGATGTTTTGTTCTCCATATATCTACCAGCTCTAAGGATGTCAGGAGCGTTATCAGGGACCGTGCTAGAGGGGTCGGTCTTTGGAGTTTGATATGCGACCTATCCAATTGCGGGTTTATAACATAGTTAAAGTCCACTCCCCATATGATCTTGCTCTCTCAATATGGCCCAAGACGTGGATACAGTAGTGGGCCTCATCACGAGTCTGGCGTTAACCCTTAAATGCGGCAGTAGCGCTATTACCACCGCATTTAAGGGTCCGCCAGATCATGGCTTTGGCGGATTTCCCCTAGCTCTGAGCTGGAGGGAAATCTGTGGCAAAATTGCCGATTTTTGGCGTGTTTACCGCCGACTGCAAATCTGCTGGCGGTAATAGCGCAAATTTTCCCCATTGGGCCTAATGGGGAATGAGGAATTCCCAAATGGGCCCAATGGGGAATGGGCAATAACCCTTCCGCCAAACCCGTGATCCGGCACTTATAGCACCGGGGGGTTTGGCGCTAGGGCTATTAGCGACAGCGCCAGGGGGTTTGGCAGTAGGGCTATTAGCGCCAGCGCTAATAGCGCCGGCGTTACCGCCCAACTCGTGATGAGGCCCACAGGCTGAAGTCATGATTGGGGGCCTATGTGTTGACTAAGCAGGCATCTACATTCTCAAGAAGCCCTTGCGCCAGCACCATTCTGCCTTCATTATTTACACTCTACAGGTGCATGCCGAGTATGGGGAGCCGATGGTTCGCCCATCCCACTTGCTAGTGATCAACGCTTGTTTGTCTGCTTTGAGGTGGGTCTCGTGTCATAAGGAAATATCAATTTCATGTCTGCGAAGGTATGCGTGTACCCGGTTCCTTTTCACATAACTGTTTAAGCTTCTGACATTCCAGGTGAGCAATTTCAATTCAGTAGCCATGTTAATCTATACATTTTGGCTGGGGTACATTGTAACAGGGCCCAGTATTTCCACCCAGCAGACAGTTCTCTTACATTATTCCCCAAGGGTAGAGCCAGGAATCTTGTACTATGTTGTAATGCAGCCCTTGGTGCAGGTAAAACAGAACTCCCAATAACTTCCCCAACATCCTTAACTAACAACAGTTGCCCAGCAAAGTTACCCATGCTCGGGCGCATCTGCTTTTTGCATCCACCCCCAGTGTCTGGTCCGGAGACTTACGTGCAGCGTTAGGGCGCAGAAACAAGCGTCCTAAGTAGCAAAACTGAGGGCGCGTTGACAGCAGCCTAGGATTGAATTCCCTCCCTTGGAGGCGATGTTCATTTACTTAAAGAGGGTCCTGCAGTATAAATGAGCTAAGTCTTCAGAGGTGATCTGCCAAGTTGGTAACCCGCTTGTCCTGGGGTTGCCAGCTGGTGCCAGGTCAGTGTTGTTCTAACATGTAAGAGAGTGGGTGCTGACATCCTGTTTCTTGGAGCTGTTTGCTATTCTTGCAGAAATATTGCTATGTTATGTTGGGGTGCCATTGCCCTCTGTGAGGGGACTCATTTTGTTCTCTGTCCATCCACACGAGTGCTTCTTCAGGGAGGTCGAAAAACAGGGCTTGATTTTTGTGAAAGACCTTCAGTCGGACTGGGTACATCAACATATATTTCAGGGCCGCTTTGCGAAGCCTGGCTTTAGCTGATGAGAAGTGCGCCCTGCTTTTCTGAACTTGGAAGTTGTAGTCTGCGTATATTGCCAGACTTGCAGCTGCTCTTCGTATCAAATTTCCCTGCCTTCAATAAGATAAGATCTTCTCACTATTTTTGTAGTTGAGGACTTTTGCTATGATTGGTCATGGTGGGGCTCCTGGCGGCGGTTTTCTGGTTAGGGCTCTATGTGCTCTCTCTATTGTAAAGCCCAGCAAGAGGTTTCCTGGATTTATCTCTTATAAGAACATATTTTCCACATAGGATCTCTACGCCTTCTAGCAAGCCAATGATGCAGACATTCCTCCGCGTTCTCCCCTGTGCGTCCTCCGCCCTATCTTCCAGTAGTCTAACCTTTAGTTGTAAAATGTGGACCTGGGTGGGGGGATTTTGTGAATCCTTACAGTTTTGTCATTCAGTTATTTTTCTAGTTATGTTGTCCTATCATATAATTTCCTGACATTTTGACCTAGTAGTCCCACATCCACCATTCTGTGTCTATTTTTGAGCACCGCAAGGTTTTTGAGTTCTGCGATGGTCAGCAGAATTTGGTTGTCCAACTCTCCAGCTTCATTAATTGTATTTTGTGTCGACGCCATTTGGGCAGTGGGCATCTGCATTTGGATTTTAGTGTAGTTGTCTATCGTTGTATGGGTGCCCTTGGGTTTGGCCGCCTTAGGAGGCATTCAGTTATCTGTGTGTGGTGTGTTCAGTATGCAGTCTGCGGGTGTTTCCGCCACATTGTTGGAGAGTGGCTGGCTGTGTTGAGCGTATGATTGCAACATATTTCTCGGTCGTTGGCCCTGCTTCCTCTACTTGTGATTGGAGCAGAGTGGGGGAGAGGCTCACTGTGTGCAGGATTTTTGGTAGCCTGTTTTTAGATTGCTTTGTGGGGGCTTAAGGGCTGGTATCAAGCGTTGTTGGGGCGGCACTGAGGGAAGAATGCGTGATCTTCTGTGTGTTGCCAGGGCCCGCCACACCGAAGTGTTGTTTTAGGGTGCACAGTTCCCTGGGATTCAGCGAGCTTTACTCTGCTATTGAGGGAGCCAAGGTCCTTGACCTACTGGTGCTTGAGTGTGCTGCCGGGGTAGTTGATGGCGCGTAGTGGCGTGTGCCTCCAGTGGGTTCGCGAACTCTACGTAATATAAATTGCAGCTGATGTTCAATAGAATGCTGCTACTGAGCAGCAAGTGTTTCTGCAGCCCGCTACAGTCCAGCGCCCTGCTGGGTGTTAGTTTGTGGGACCTGGGAGTGCCGCCATCCAACCTCGCTTAAGCTTTGGCTACCGCAAGTTTGTGCCAAGCATTCTCTGTGCTATTAGGTGTGGGGGTCAGCGGCTCACCTTTATATGCTGCTGCGTATGTCTGGGTTGACTATTGCAGGGCGTTGTGTCCATCACGTCTCACTCCTGTTGTCAGTGTGTTGCTTCTTGTACGGTTGCGCTTGCTTCAGGACTCTTCAGGTCACGGTCGAGATTATTCTTTTGGCTCCGGTAGAACGCCGTCAAGGTGTCCAAAGAGTAGAACTGCTGATCAACTGGATCGCGTTGTTGAGCAGATGGTGAGCGTGCTCCACGTATGCTGAGGCAGGTTTCCTACGTGTCAGATCTGGTTGGAGCTCTCTGGGATGTTTTCTACGCCCCTTTCACTGTCCCTCTGACCCTTATTTGATACATTACAATGGCATTTTAATATGCAATTTAATTGCAATTCTGATCCGCAGTCCCTGTCTGTGAAGGAAATGCAGCAAGACAATGTATTATAGCAGATTTTGTTAGCCCAAACAAGGGAGAACACCCATGTGTCTTCTAGCATTTTTTCTGACTGAAAATCTAGCCCAGTCTTTGAAGATCTGATGATAAGCACTGTGATTAGTATGATGCTCCAGGAATTTCTAATCCAACAAAAGACAGTATTTCACCTTTCAATGACTTGTGCTGATGCCATGAATCAACTTCAAAGCTCCAGTGGTGCTGCTATTCCAGTCCAAACTGCAGCAAGCTCTAATTCTGAGACGTTTATGCTTTTAGATAATGAACAGTTCAATGCACTGCCAGAGTCAATTCACAGAGAAACGACTTTAAGTCCTGCTTCTGATTGCTTGGAATCATCTGAGTCTGCAATTGAAGTTACAGCTCCCCTTTCTAATGAGACTGTGAGGGCAACGAGTGACTACATTGCTACAATGAAAAAACATTGACCCTATCTCCAAAACCTTCTAAGTTGCCTGCTGCTGATGAAATGCTCCTTCTTGCCAAGGAAGGAAAATCACACCAATGACCTTGTCTCTGTTACCTTGTACCAGCTCCTTGCATCTGTTACCTTGTACCTGTGCCTTGCCTCTGTTCCCTTGCACAAGTTCTGTGCTACCTTGTTCTGCTTTCCTAGTTCCTGCTTTCCTGTTCTAAACTCGTGTTTCCCTGACCTGTATAGTAATAGGTAAAGGTCTGTCTGTGCTGTGTCTAAACCTATGCTTGCCCTCACTCTTTAAAAAATGTGGTAGGAAGCCTTTAAAAGGAAAATAGTGATTCAGGAGAAAGTTGGAAACCAAAGTTGGTTTCAGATGGTCTTCTGACCAGTTGTAGTTTGTTCAATGTCACAAAAATGAGTCCAATCAAAACGAGCTGAGCATCGTCAGTGTCTTTGGGTTCCTTGGGGTTCCCTTCCCCAAGCTTCAACTTATTTAAGTTTCAAAACACCACAAAAGAAATGTAACCAAGTTCCTCCTGAAGTTTCTCTGGGTTCCCTTCCCCATGCTTCAATCCTTTCAACACTATAAAGAAAACCAATACGTCTCCAACTTGATTGAGCATTTTACGGTTCCCTTCCCCAAGCTCAGGCCCCTTCCAGCTTTCAAACAGAATGTCAGCTTTATCAGGTTGCACTTTGATTTCTTTGGTAGGCCTCTCATGGTTCCCTTCCCTAGGCTCAGGCCTCTTCCTGCTTTCAAACACAGAGTCAGTTTTATCAGGAGGCACTTTGCTTTCCTCAGTAGGCCTCTCGGGATTCCCTTGCCCAAGCTCAGGCCTCTTCCAGCTTTCAACACAAAAAAAATATATCACAGTTCCTTTTTGGTTTGTTTCTCAGGGTACCCTTGCCCAAGCTTAGGCCCCTCTAGTTCCAAACACAGGTTCAGCTGGTCAGGATGTGCCTTTTCCTTAGATACAGCTTTTCTTACCTACAATCCTCTCATGGGGTAGAATCAGAGGCTTTTGAGAACAGCAGGCTCTTTGCTTTTCCTCAGCGAGATGACTCTGATCCTTTGCCCCTCTCGTTGTTTCTTACTCTTGCTTTCATTTTTATCTTCAGGTGCTTCCTGCACCCCTTTCATGTATTCCTTTCCCTTTGTTGTGCACAGTTGAACTGTCCTTTATTCCTTCTCTCTGTTGTGCCTCTTGCAGGGTCCCCTCCTTCTGCCGTGCGCACTTGCACTGCTTTTTTCCTATCGTGCCTCTTGCACACTTCTTTCACTCTTCTGTGCACACCTGCACTTGTTTCCTTCTTTCCAGGTCGCTTGCACCCTTTTCTCTTTCGCTGGACTTCACTTTTACTTCTGCGCCGCTAATGTATCTTTTCTTCCTTTTGTGCCACTAGCGCACTTTCTACTTCTTTCTTACTTTACTTTTACTCAAAACTGTCCGTCTTGCTTTCTGCTTCGTGCCACTTTACAGATCTTGCTTTTTCCTCCCTTTCCTGCTCCAGCCACCCGCACGCTCCCGAGTTTCTTTCTCTCTCATTCGAAACTCACTGGGTAGCTTAGCATTGGCAAGCTGTCTCTCTGGGATGCTTTGGATCGAGGTCAGGGTCTCACCACCTGCTCCTCAGACAGCCTTGGGCCCTGCACATGATCTGAAGTGGGAAAAGACAAAGAAGCGCAGGAATTGAGATTATGTCTTTGTCTTGTCTTGCTTTCCCATTTCCCCAGGGTTTCTCTGGGATAATCGGTTTGTCTCTCTCTTGGGTTGGGAATAATGCGACCTGCATAACCCGTAAAGGTTTCTGGAATCTATTTACCGATTGTCTCGGTGGGATACCGCGTCTCGACTAGGGTACTCTCCTGACTCCCCTACCCATGTGATCCTCCCTCGCTTGTCAACCTCCATGGTTGGGATCCATAAGCGATGGCCCTCCTCTGGCCTCCTGAATAGAGGATTCTTTGGGTCTACATAGGATAATACCCCTAGGTTTCTCAAATACCCTTCCCCAAGAACAAAGGCCTTTCTGTATAAGGAACAATTTTGAAATGATAATTTAAGGTTATCTTTTGGACATTATTACCTCTTTTCCAGATGTGTTCTCTTTTCCTTAATTCAAATGTGTTTCTCAAGTGGGAATTCTTATCGTTCCTTTCCCCCTCAACTGGTGTTTCACTGGAGGGGACATAAAGGATGTCAGCCTCAGTGCCGCCCCAACAACACCTAATAGCTCAGCCCTTGAGTCCTAACCACACTCTCTCCTGAGTGTGGTTTCTGACACAGTGGTGGTGAGATTGATTTTATTAAGGGGGCAGTATTGTGCCACATGACCAACCTTCCTAAAGGAGTAACAAGGATTGTGCTTAGGACTCAAGAGTGTCGGTTTGCCCTCCTTTGATGGACAAGATTTTAAGACATGGACGCTAGTTCCGTATGATAACCAGGAATCTACTTACGTAAGGAAGATGTTTACAGTTTCCACTGAGGAACCACTCCATGGGTTCTTTTTTTCCCCGTAGGAAGACCTCTCCTCTATTTCTCGCAGCTCAAGGATCTTCTCACTCCCAAAAGAAGTTGGTGATTTAACTAGGTGTCCAGACATTTGGTCTAATGAAAACTGGTCGAAAGACATTTGGTCGACGCAATTTGGTCGAAAACCAAATGGTCACATTTTTAAAAAAATTTATATATATATTTTTTCGGGTTTTTGTTTTTTAAAAAAGGGGGTTTTAGAAAAAAAGGGGGTTGGGAGGGGACCCTCCGCCCCCCAAAAAAAGGGGTGAAAATAAAAAAAACAAAAAATTCGACCATTTGGTTCTCGAGCAAATTGGTTCGACCATTTGTCTGGTCGACCAATTTTTTTCGACCAAATGTCTGGTAACCATTTAACTATACTTGTTTACCGGGGTTCTATTAGGAGGGATTTCTTGTTGGAATACATGTATCGATAAAGTTTTATCTGAAGTATCTGGTAAAGATTTTAGAGAGATTGGACACAAGATCTTTCCACAGTTGGCTTTCAGAAGTAGAGTCAGAGTCTTCGGGAAAGTCGAAAATATATTCATCCTTTCGCAGTCCTATATCGGGCTCATTAGCAGGTGTCCCAAGGTCTGGGAATTTATTGAGGTGTGTCTCTATGGTGTAAATATTCTCCCTCTCCTGATTCACCAGAAAGTATTTTAAAGAGGGGTCCCGCTCTTCTCAAAAAGTATCTGACAGGTTGATAATAAGTGGTAAGGACCTCAAAGCTGGTATCTCTTGGATTGAAGACTCTCCTTCCTCTTTTTCCTGTGCCTCCATAATACTTCTTCTAGGTTCTTGGGACAGGACTCCATAACATGACCCCAAACCCTGCAAAATAGACAGTGACCTGTATCAGCGGATTCTAACTCCTCTGTGGAAGCAGTAGAAAATATATAGAGTGATATTTTCCTTTCCTGCTTCCTTAAAGGCTCAGCTATTAAGTTGTCCTTCAGAAGCTCTTGCACTATTTGCGTTATTACAAAGAGGGGTTCTAGTGAGAGAGACAGGTGGTACTTTATTTGAGTCCCCTAGAAGAGGTTCTTCTAGGACTGGAATTTCTTTCTTTTTCATTAGGTGGGAAAAATATTCAGGGCGTTGTCCTGCCCAGTGGATGAATCCCATGGCGTTTCATAATCTTTTTTAAAAAGATTTCTTTTTATTTGTGATTCTGGTTGTTCTAAGACAACCTTACACAATAATAAACACAAACATCATAAAATCTTATCAAGTTCATCACATTAATCAGAATTTACACAAGCTAAACCTATATCAATTTAAAATTAAGTATACTGGTCCAATGCGCTTAGCAACACAAATGATTGTTTATTCAATTCTTCACAATAACCTGGTGCCCGTATTATGCCGTAGCAGCCAACATTTCTTTCGACAAATTGTCTTTTTCAAGGCTGCCGCATGATCCAAAATGTACATGACAATTTAACAAAGTAATCAAATCATAGCCAATTGCGTCATTTGTCAGTGAGCAATCACATACATAATATTCAATGAGATAAACCCAAGATCATAACATACGATAATAAATTAGTTTTACATACCAGGGTAGAATTGGGTATGTGGTAGAAATACCAGACGTTGCATGGAAAAAATATATGATAATGACGAATGAATAGCTGAAAAGTTGAACAATTTTTAAACGAAATATCCTATTGCCGTGCTTTTCACCACAAATCACCATGCTAGTGTGGCCCTGGGGTGGCTCTCATGGTACATGACACAATATTAAGGATACAATCCTTATGTGAAAAGCCAAGTGCCAGTGTAACATGCAAGGGTTTGAGATCACCCAAAAAGGTGTCTGGATGGCATGATTAGCATATTAGCCACCCCTACTTGTGGTAACATGCAGGTAAAGCCCTTCTAGCCATATTTTAATGTGTACTCGAATTCTAGGCAGTGATGCGACCTAAAAATACGTGTGGGTGATTCCCAATTTCTAAAATGAAACACTCGCCCCATGAACCTTTGTCAATCTGTGAATTAATAACATCAACATGAGTAATCAAAACATGGAAACGGGGTTAATTACCCAGAAAAAACAAAAAATAGTAGCGTGTCAGTTGTACAATAATGATTTTCTTACCCCCTTATATTTGATTAGGTCAATCTGTCGTCCTGAAATTATAATGTAGTTGCTGATTGCAGAGTATTAGTATTCCGCAGTATAGCTGTTTAATAAAAGCAATGATTTAAGGGTGATTGATGAGTGGTAACCCCAATCATGGTTGATTTAAATGTGCTGATATTTTGAAACAAGCGCTTACTGCTTTTACCAGATGCGCGTTGATTTGTAATAGTAATAGGGCCTCATTACACGGAGTGCGGTAAACCATGGTGCTATTAGCACCATGGTTGCCACCGGTACCATACCGGTACCACCATGGAGGAAAGGGGAATTACCACCCCATTCCAAGGTTGGCGGGGCGGTAATTCCCCCTTTCTCCATGGCCCTTCCCCATTCCCATTTTTGCCCCATAGGGCATAATGGGAATGGGGAAGGCGGTAATTACGGTACCGCAAATTGCGGTACCGTAATTAGCACCATGGTCCTTTTGCAGGTCCCAACTTTAACGGCTGGTCTACACCAGCCGTTAAGGTCGGGTCCCGCAAAGGGACCTCGTAGTAAGGCGGTAAGGGTTTACCGGTAACAGTGCCCTTACCGGTACCGGTAAACCCTTACCGCCTATCGTGTAATGAGGCCCATAGTGTCTTCCCTGAGATATTTCCGTGTCCGTTTCGCTCCCGCTAGTTAGCTGCTATAAAATCCCTAAAAGTAACACAGAGTGTCCTCTGCAATAAATGTTCCTCGCCTGATCTGCGTTGGCAGAAAACGTACTTAGGGCCTCATTACACGGTAGGCGGTGAGCCATGGCGCTATTAGCGCCATGGCTCATGCCGGTAAAATACCGGCACCGCCTTGGCGGAAAGGGGATTTACCGCCCCATCCCAAGGTTGGAGGGGCGGTAAATCCCCCTTCCGCCAGTGCCCTTCCCCATTCCCATTTCTGCCCCATAGGGCTCTATGGGAATGGGGAAGGCGCTAATTACGGCACCGCAATTTTGCGGTGCCGTAATTAGCTCCGAGGTCCCTTAGCGGGTTGGTATTTAACGCCTGCAAAAAGCAGGCGTTAAAGCTCCAACCCGCTAAGGGACCTCGTAGTAAGGCGGCAGGGATTTACCGGTACCGGTATTTTACCGGTACCGGTAAATACCTACCGCCTACCGTGTAATGAGGCCCTTAATCAGTAGTTACAGATGTCCGGTTCGGCTTCATCTGTTTCGGAATACACGGTTACAGTGAGCGCATGCGCCACTGCCCTTTTAAAGAGTGTATTTATTGCACACAGAACATGCTCTACGTGTCCCGTGCGTTTAACTACTGGACCGATAAATATTGCAACGTCCAGTGCGCATGAGAGATTGAAGGTAAGCCTTGTCAAGTTCACAAAGGTTTATCTTCCTGAAATTTGTTGAGTGCCAGAGACCGAATTGATAACCTGATTTCTCTTGCTGAAATATCCCATAGCATTATAATGCTGCAAACCCTTTTACTGATATGTTTGTTAATGTTGCCATCATCCTTTCATGTTTATCAGCATTGGTTGAAAATCTCATAACATTAGTGCCAGTCCTAATTAATAAGACTGGCAGTGTCAAGGTAACTGTAACCAAAAAACACTGGCCTCTTACAATTATTGAAAAGTGTCATGACAGCGTATTGCGCAATAGCAGATACAACTCCTAAAGCTGATTAGAATAATTAGTCAGACACATTATGTAGCCTAATACAACAATAAAACACTTGCAAGAGCCACATTTCAACATCAGGTAAGAAATACATGCATTTCATGCTCAGAATGTAAACCTTCAGTTGTGCAGGGTAATGAACAAATGCATTTTGATTCCAAACATCTGAAAGATGAATGCTATCCCCCACTCGTTTACTCAAACTGGCCAAGTTGGCAGCAAGTCTGCCAATGTAATACTAGGGGCCTCATTACACGTTGCGCGCTAAAAATCGCAAATTACCGGCATGGCGCCCTTAACCTGTCCGCCCTCGCATGAGGGCGCTAATAGCGTACCATTACGAGTACGTGGACACGAGCATCGCGCCATGCCGGTAAGGCCCCAACTGCCATGCCGCTAAACTCCCCCAAAAGTCCCTTACCGGCTTCGACGACAGTGCAGATAGCACCTCCGCCTTGACGCAGCATGCAAATAGCAGTCACCGTTAGTAGCGGTGACCGTTAAATAGCGGAACCGGAAACAGCGTCATCGCACAGGAACGGGAAAGAGCACGGCGGCCATCTTTAAAAACACAATCCATTGCGATCCTCTGCCCCCTGGACCTGTTTGTAGGACTTTGCTGTTGGAAAATATCTGGAACACCCTTACCATGCCCAAGGCTCTCAAAAAAACAACTGACCGCCAGCGGAAAGAAAAGTTTTCGACTGAGGAGCTACTAATGCTGACACAGACCCTATCTGAAAATGCTGCAGTGGTCTTCGCAAACGACATGCAGCGGGAGACACTCCTCCAAAAAAAAGCAATCTGGGAGGAGGTGGCACTGAAAGTAAGTGCTGTGGGCACCAGCACCCGCAATGTACGTGAGTGCCGGAAAAGATGGGATGACCTTAGACTCCGGGTCAGAATGATCTTGGCAGCAAATCACTACATTGCCACAGCCGGTGGATCGGGGTCGCCAATCAAACTAAAAGAATGGGAGGAGACATGTGCCAACCTCATAGGAGTTGAATGCATCGAGGGAGTTGGGAGGATGGAGAATGGCGTGGCAGGCACTTCGGATGGAGGTAAGTGTACCAATGAAAGCATGCAATGTGAATCTACTAGTCCCCGCAAATGTCAGCCCAGAATCACCTCATGGATGGCCAAATAGCCACACATGCATCCCACCCTGCCCATGTCAGTGCCAGACCCAAACACACACACATGCACACATCAACAGAGCCAAGTGCCACACACAACACTGCATGGATGAGCCACTGAACTGACACATCACCTGCATCCTTCACAATGAAGTCCAAATGCCCACAACTGCATTGATGATGTATCCTGCATTAAGTACATTGAACCGTAACCAATGCCATCCCCCTTCTTGTCCCCGACAGGGTCACATACAGACAGTGGCGTTGGTGGGAATGCATCCCAGGCACCCCCTGCGAAGAAGAAAAAAAGGCCACAGCCCACAGAAGACAGCCCCACAACATCCAGGGGAAAAGGCACAAGGCTCCATTTGCAGAGTCTTAAACATCGGTCGAGCGCCACTGCCAAGGCCCCACACCAAAGCCAACTGCCCCACCTCCGGCGGTCCACTCACCACCACCGATCACAGCCACCGAGGGACCACCATCAGCTGCAGCCAGTACGGCAGGAGAGGCGGCAGCCACTGCTGCATTAACTGATGTGGAGGACCCAACAGAATTCGACCTGGGCATGGACACCCCAAGCCCCCCTGGAACCCCCCAGCCATCACCACCACACACACCTGGCTCCAACGTCACTGGTGATGAGACCATGGGAGCTTTCAGTAGCCCCCCGGTGCCTCCATCTGTTCACCTGCCGGCACCACAATGCACACCAGCCACACCACCAGAGCCCGACACTGCCTTTGACCTGGCCAGCATCAGCCAGCGGCAACAGGGTCTCACTGTGCTGGTTGGGCAGCATGTGGAGGAGGCTGCCCGTCTCAGGGAGGAGATTGCAGAGACATCCAGGCAGTCCAGGGAGGGGATGGAGGCATGCACAGACAGGCTGTGTGGGGAGCTCATCCAAGTTCGGGAGGTCCTCACACGTATTGCGGATGCTATGGATCGCCAATTCCCATCACCACCATCACCTGGACAGTCTGTCCCTTCTTCATCCGCCAGTTCGCGGCAGTCAAGCCCACCCCGACGCTCCGCACGCACCACCAGGCGCAGCTCTAGGCTGCTTCCCAATGCTGGTTTTGGCAATGACCAATAGGGAGTTAATGTTCATGCTTCAGCGTGCATGCCTGGATGCATGCATTGTGGAAGACACATGAGGGATTGTTGTGGGGGGTGGGGGGAAGAGTGTGATGGGACTGTTGTGGGGGGTGGGGGGCGAAGGGTGTGATGGGACTGTTGTGGGGGAAGGGTGTGATGGGACTGTTGTGGGGGGTGAGGGGGAAGGGTGTGATGGGACTGTTGTGGGGGTGGGGGGGAAGGGTGGTGGGATGTTTGGGGACATTCACATTTTCCTGTTTAAGTTCATTAATACACTGGTGTTTGAGCAAAACACAGGCCTGGACTCCTTCATTGTGAATGTGTACTTTATTGACGCCATTGTGAGCACACGAACAGACACCAGTGCATTACTAGCCATATCCAGGTGACAGTACGAGAACATGTTACTCAGAATATTTGGTTGATCAGATGCTGTCTCACAGCACGTCCCTCCTGGCCATCCCCTCTTGCATGACCTGCATTCCCTTCACCTCCATCCTCATCACCATCATCATCCTCATCAGGTGCCTCCATTTCAACGTCGGGGGGCAGTGGCACATTCCGTCTCATACACATATTGTGCAGCATGACACATGCCATGGTGATCTTGGCCACCTTGTCATGGCCGTAGAGGAGAGCACCACCAGACCTGCTAATGCACCTAAACCGTGACTTCAAAAGTCCAAAAGTCTGCTCGATCACAATGCGGGTACGGGTGTGTGCACAATTGTATTCCTCTTTGTGCCTGTTCTGTGGGTTCCGTACAGGTGTGAGGAGTCACCTCTTCAGGGGATAGCCGGCATCACCTATATGGGGGAAGGAATGGGGTCCTGTTACTGTTCACCTCAAGTGTGGCCTGTTCATTTCACAAACATTGACTTGGCATTGAGATTCAAGTACACAATCAACAGCATACATGCAAATGGTCTGTGTAACTGCAATGTGCAAAGGTGGGCTCAACCCTGCAAGTAGACATGCCCCATTAATGCCTTCAACAGCAATTGACATGTCCTGTGTGAGGCCAGGTCTTAGGTGTCCCTGTGCCCAGGCAGATTTGGTACCACACTGGTGATGTACTGCCCTTCCAACATTGACGTTGCCATGCTGAGAGGCATCACTTCAGTGGTGCTATGGGTTCGTGGTGCATTGGTATGGCTAGGGGGTATCCCTTAGCATGCATTGAAGGGCACATTGCATTATTGATGTCGTGCTGGATGAATTCAACATGACTATGTTGACGGCATGGATGACATTTGTGTATTTTGTGGCGTGGAATGTTGTGCAGTGTGGATGTGGTTTGATGTTTCTAAACTTGGATAGTCATCTGTGTTGTGTAGCATATACTTGCATTTCCGTTCATCTCAAGTACGTTGCGGCCCTCCCAGATGGACACTGGCTTACATCTGTATGTGCATTTGGACGACGGACTACAGGCTACACCCAGTTGGAGTATCTATCTCTCCCCCCCCACGCACACCCAGTTGGAGTATCTATCTCCCCCCTGCCCCCAAGCACACTCAGTTGGAGTATCTATCCCCCCCCCAAGCACACTGCCATGTGCTTGGCCTGCTACTCACCAAGTAGCTACGAACGTTGTCCCGTTTGTCGCTCCATGTAGCGGGGGATAGTTGAGTTCCGCAGGACCATGGAATCATGGGTTGATCCGGGACATCTGGCACAGCAATGTGTGATTATCTTGTTGGCGTCACTTACCATTTGGACATTGATGGAGTGGAATTGCTTCCTGTTTTGGTACACTACTTCATTGTGATGTGGGATGACCAATTCCACATGTGTACAGTCGATGGCCCCGATGCAACTTGGGATGCCTGCCAGTGAATAGAAACCGACTTTGGTGTTTGCAATCTCCTGGGCAGTCCGTGGCATGTATATGTGTTCAGGTGCATGCTTCAGGAGGGCATTGAGTACCTGGTTCAGTGTGCGTGAGAATACTGGTTGGGAGATGCCATGCATCTGCCCCACTGTATGCTGGTAGGTACCTGTGGCCAGGAAGTTGGGCACAGTCACCACCTTCAGTAGAGGGGGGATGGCAGTTCTGATGTCTATGAGGCTCACAATGTCGTGGTGTATCATGTCCACGATGCTGGTGATGGTATCCCGGTCCAGACGGTACAGGGTGTGTATCTGCTCAGGTGTTAGGTTCAATGGACTGGTTCTGATCCTGGGAATTGGTGGGTGCCTCTGTGGTATGATTAGGTGCCGTGGTGATGCTTGCTGTGCCTGTCTTGTCCTCCTCCTCCTCCTGCGTCTCCTCTGTGCTGCCTGTTGTTGTTGCAGCTGCGCTGCAATCAGGTCCTCCAGGCCATGTAATGCTGCTAGTATTGGAACCATCTTGGTGTGGGAAGGAGTGTGGGAAGGGGTGTGGTGTGCTCCTTTTGAGCAGCCACAGTCTCCATTGCCTCCACCTGTGCTGATTGTGGCCACCTGTGGCAGGTGGTAACACTGCACAGTTCTTTTAACGGGTGGTTCGCGATGGCGGTATTAGCGCCATGCCGGTAAGGGGTTTTGGGTGCTTTTCCATGCCGCTATTGGCACGTCCGCCTGGCTTGTGATGATGCGCTAATAGCGGCATGGCGTAAATTACGGACGCGAGGGTCGCGCGCCCACGGACTGGCTGCTATTAGTGGCACCGTACTTAGCAGTGCCGCAAAAAGCAGTGAGCAAGGTCATAATTTGGATGGGGATTTAGCGTTACCGGTATTCCATTACCGGTAACGTTAAATCCCTACCGCCTACTGTGTAATGAGGCCCTAGGGGTCATCTTTGATCTTGGCTGCTCAAGCTATGTAAGTGCTCTCTGATTTGAATTCGAAGGGGTCTTATCGTGCTTCCCATATAGATTTTTTTGCATAAACAAATGATGGCGTAAACCACATGTGTGGCTTTGCAGTTGATGAACTCATTCATTTTAATTGTGACACCTGGTTTGTAATTAAATTGCTCTGTATCCTGATGAGTGTACTGGCACATACTACAGGTCCCACATTTGTGGAATTGTTTAGGTGCCTGCAACCAATCACTGCCGCCAGTAGGTTTACCAGCGAGTGAATCCAGAAATGACAGACATAAAAAGTGTTTAATTGTTGGTGCCATGCTATAAATAAATCTGGGAGTATCTGCTAAATGCAATTTAAGATGCAGATCCATCAATAAGAGGTGGCAGTGTTTCTGGACCATTGAGTAAAGGGTGTGGGCATCATTGGAGTATTGGGTAATGATGTCCACTGTCCAGTGGGTATCCGGACTAGACTTCTCTGTGCATTGCAGTATATCTTCCTTTCTCCATTTTTTTTCAATTTCTCTCGTGATAATTTGAAATTGTTAGGTGAATAACCTTTTCTGTGAAATCTTTCTGATATGAGGTCACACTCTTTAACAAATTGTGTGTCGTCTCTCCAATTCCGTCTAGATCCATGGCATTTACCACCCGGTACATTGAGGATGGTGGCCCTCTTATGGCAACTGCTAGCATGTAAGACAGAATTAACTTCAGTCGGTTTACGAAAAGTTTTAGTTTCGATCTTGCCTTTATCAATATAAATGCATAAATCTAAAAAAAGGTAAGCACTTGTTTGAAAATATCAGCCTCATAGGCAAGTGAGGCTCATTTAAATCAACCATGATTGGGGGTACCACCCATCAATCACCCTTGTATCACTGCTTTTATTAAACAGCTATACTGTGGAATACCAATACACGGCAATCAGCAACTACATTATAATTTCAGGACGACAGATTGACCTAATCAAACATAAGGGGTAAGAACATTATTATTGTACAATTGACATGCTACTATACTTACTTTTTGTTTCTTCTGGGGAATTAGCCCCTGTTTCTAGGTTTTAATTACTCATGTTGATGTTATTCATTCACAGATTGACAAAGGTCCATGGGGGGAGTGTTTCATTTTCGCAATTGGGAATCACCCACACGTATTTTCAGGTCGCATCACTGCCTAGAATTCGAGTACACATTAATATATGGCTAGAAGGGCCTGACCTGCATGTTACCACAAGTAGGGGGCGGCTAGTATGCTAATCATGCCATCCAGACACCATTTTGGGTGATCTCAAACCCTTGCATGTTATACTTTCACTTGGCTTTTCACATAAAGATTGTATCCTTAATATTGTGTCATGTACCATGAGAGCCACCACAGGGCCACACTAACATGGTGATTTATGGTGATAAGCACTGCAACAGGACATTTTGTTTAAAAATTTTCAGCTATTCATACGTCATTATCATATATTTTTTCCATGCATCGTCTGGTATTTCTACCACATACCGAACTCCACCCTGGTATGTAAAACTTATTTATTACTATATGTTATGATCTTGGGTTTAATTCATTGAATATTGTGTATGTACTACTATACTAGTCCTTGCGGTTGGCAAATGGAGTGACTTTCTTCTGGGTTTAGCGCACTGAGAATCCGGTTTACCTACCTTGTTTATTAAAACTTTATCAAATTCATCACATTAATCACAATTTAAACAACCTAAAACTGTAAAGCTTACCTGGACTCCTCGGGAGCGTAATGCCTCCTCAGTCTGTAGACCTGGTACCTTGGCACTTTTAGGATTCTCTTTCTGACTAAACAAACAATGCAATGGTAGAAAAGCTATAACATCTATTAACTGAGCTAGCACTGCATGAGATATATACTCCTGTAATCCCTCCCTTCTCACCTGTATTTATTTACTGTGGAGCTCTCCATCCTACTTTTCTACAGGAGCGCGTTGAGATGAAGGAATAATGGTAACTTGGGTAGCTCAGATACTCAATAGCATCTTGCCTTGAAATGTCTATACTTTAAGAATGAGTCTTTGGGTAAGTACGCTGGTGGAAATACTGTAATCTTTAAGGGCTTGAATTGATTCCTACGTTGGAAAGAGCTCTCTTTCTAATAATTTGCTCCTTTTCTCTTTTTTTGCAGGTTCTCGGAATTTGGGAAAAGAATCATGGCTGCGGATGTCTGCGGAGTTACTCAGGATGAAAAAACATTCTTTCTTTTAAAAAATGTAAGTTCGCCAATACAGAGTAACTGCAGCCTTCAAGGAAGAGCACGGAAACAACTGTGAGATGAAAACTAGAAGAACTTTTAGGTACGTAAAAGTTTATTAAACGTCTTTTCTTTTTAACTGTTAGGTTTGTTTGTAAATTAAATACCTCTCGTATTTTCTGCAGGTTTTCGGAAAGCTGAGGAAAAGTAACTTCGGAAGATGCAGTGGCTGCGGAAGAAACTTCTGACTGAAGATGCTACGGCTACGAATGAAAGCTGCTGACTGAAGATGCTGCGGCTGTGAGTGAAACATCTGACTGAAGATAACCGCTTCGGAGATAACTTTGGTCTGGTAAGTCTTTTCTATTAACTATAGTATTCTGTACTTTTCTGTGAAGCTAATGTCTCTATTTTCTCCTTTTACAGGTTCTGTGAGGAGAAATGCCAGTAGCACTAACCACTGTCAGCGGAGCAGACACGAAGAGCGCGTTCCAGCGGAGGCAGGGCTTAAATAGCTCCCAATGAAATATGAATAGAACGTGCTGCAATTTGTAAATGTATCTTGCAGTGGCCATGTTTAGTGTAGGAAATTACTGTAAAACATCACAAGAGTCTATGAAAGCATATGCTGTGAATGGTGTAAATGAAATATGTGCCAGGCTAACACCCACCTTCAACCTGCTGACTGATATAATGTTCCCTGCCCAGCCTGAATACCTGAATGAGGACTATGCTCACTGACTAGGATCATAACAAAAACTATATCAAATTCATCATCTTCAACTAACAAATAATTCATCATTTCCAACCATAGAATCCTACATCAAGTTCATCTCTCCATCAAATTCAAGTGTATCTTTCTATATTCCCTAAATACTAAAACATTTAAAAAAGAAAATTAATATAAATACATATTTTTCCAAAGTATCTTTAAAAATAGGACTAACCTGGCTTTATCAGATTTGCTTCTTGTGAAAAATGTAAAACTGCAATCGTAGCTAATGTTTCCTCTCCACTAGAGATTCTTATAAAAAATTGCTCAACATTTAACACTTCAAAATTGTAGATAAATCGACCTAGGTATAGAGTTCTGATTTCTGTTAGTGCCGTTTTTACTTTAGTAAAAGCACCTCCACCGATACGACTGAGATCTGATTCTGCAGCGGCCCCATCCGGGCTCAGGAAGCCAGTGCGCATTCACGCTTAGGCTTTTCCATCCACCCGAACCTTTTCAAAATAAGCAGCTGCTGGTGAGTGTGGAGGTTCTTAATGTTGCGTACAGCTATACATAATGAAAGTATGAGATAGACCCTGAATGGACGGAGCCATGAATTTCCCCAGAACTACCGGTATGTGCGAACGTGTTGAACCATTCACCTCACCTTTTGCACATCACTGTGTAAAGCCAAATTTAGCCTTAAACTGCAGTTTGAGTTGAGGATTAGCAGGCACACTGCTTAAGTCAGTTTTAATTGCAACCAGAAGGGTTTTGATGATGAACCATATAAATCTGTTTCTGTATGATGTTACAGCACTAGTATTCTTGTTTGTGGCAATAAATTGTATGATGTTACAGCACTAGTATTCTTGTTTGTGGCAATAAAGCACTTAAGATGCTTTTCTCAAGGTGGTTACCAATGATCCACATTTTATTGGCTTAATTGAAGGCCTTCTAGAATTTAAGATTATTTATTGATCTCTGTCCTATCTCTCTTCCAGGTGGGAACACTTTGTCTCTCGAACCAATCAAGTGATTAAATCCAACACAGTGGGAACTTACTGACCAGATTGTGGATGATCAAATTGGTGACCCATTTATCGGGAACCATTGAAGACCAGTTTAGGCCTTCTATTTACAAAAAAACATTGTGGATTGTGTATACATGCAAATTAGCACGCCTGAAGAATTTCCCCTGATTTTATTGTGAGTGTATTCTGGGTTGAATGGTAATGGAGTGTAGTGGTAGTGAATGAACTATTGATTTTTTAACACATTTTTGGCCAACAACTGTATTTTTAGTTTAAAAAAGTGATAGGTTAGATTGATCATAGTGTCTAGCCAGAAAACATATTAGTCTTTTCCCTGCTGCATTCTATTTTGCCTGTTACCATTATTATTTTTTGTTACTGTCTGTCAATTTCACGGAATATACATTGTGTACAGAACTTCCTATTGTTCGTGTTTCTGAATTTTAATTTATTCTATTTTAATTTAATGTGACATAGTTTTATAAACAAACATTTTACACATAAATCAACAAACCCATACCAATCAATTAGTATTTTTCTTAGTACATACATTCATATCCATGTTAACATATATACGTACATATAAAAAATGAAAAAGGATAATACCTATTCCATATAAATGAAAGTGAATTATCCACTCTTAAAAGAAGAAAAATAAATGAATATCAGTTCATATTAAAACATATTCAAACATGTTCAAACTTTTCCTTCAATTCCACCTTACATAGTTTCCTTTTCCATTGTTCATAATTGATGAATTTCACTATTTACATTCATGTCTAAACCTATAAGTCCAGTCAATAAACCAGTTAATAAACCAAGAGCCCATCTCATCCTAAACTTTATAAATGAGACGTTATCACAGTGGCCGGTTACTATCATTCCATCTTTTATTGGCTATAAACCAGACTCTATAGAGGGCTAAATGAAGACTAGCATTTAAAGTGTTCAGACACTGATACCAAAACTCATCTTCCTTAATATAGTCCAGATTATGAACATGTCTGCCATAATGCTTAATATATGGAGAGCCCATCATAGGGCATAGCATTAGAGTGTGTCTTGCTGTTTCTGACACAGCTCGATTGTTACAAATACGACAGAAACATTCAGTTATGGGCATAGCTCGTTCACTCCCTTTTACTGCTAGTACAGGAAGATGGTCAATGCGCAAGAGCAATAAAAAGCACCGTAGATTGTCCGAGGAGCAATGTAAGTATTGAATTTATAGCTCCTCAGGCCATTCAGGTGCTCAGAATTGTTTTGCCAGTCCCATAACTTCAAACGTTCTCCCAGCTGATGTTTCAAATACTCGGGATCTTCACCCCACTTAGGGGTCCAGCATATTATTTAAATAGTTTAGCCATTTCTGCAGATAACCGGGTCTGTGTTTATTATATAGTCAATTTCACAGAATATACACTGTGTACAGAACTGCCTATTGTTCGTTTCTCTGAATTTTAATCAATGTTTGCGAATAAATTGACTATTTTTCTATCAATAAATATTGTCTATTATTTTGAGTAGTTCAAAATTTGGCTAAATATTCTGAATTTGACTGATGGTTACTGCTTAGCACCAAGTTGCACAGTGGTTTACCGTCTCTCTTGGTAAGGGTTAGAGAGAACACGTGTTTATTCCCCCCTGGACCAGAACACTGCACACCAGCACTTTTTGTGGTTGTTTATAGGTTTTACCTATCGTGGGGCTTGTTGCCGGTTGTGCAGTTTAATAGCTGTGCCCCTACTTGTTTGTGTGTAAAAGCGCTGTGCAGAACAACATAATATGTTTCCTGTTTTACACCACTGAGCGCATAGAGTGCAACCTAATACGCTAATACCCTTTCCTTAGCTTGCGCTCTACTCTGGCAGATCTTATTTGTGGGGAGAATATTCAGACGATAACACAAAAAGTGAATGGCCCAATACGAATTTGGGAATTTTCCTTAATATGTTGGCATTCTCCCTAGTGGCTTATCCAGTGGAGACAAACTATAGTACAATGTATATTGTCTCATAGGTGTCACATGGAAATCCAATCTGTTCTTAACAGGGGCTTCTTGACTTCATGGGGATACCTCACCAAGTCCTCAATAGCTAAATCTACAGCAATTAGAATTTCTTCAACTCTCATCCTTAGCTTATTAGCAGCCTTATATCTTCCTGATTGCAGGATACTTGCTATGTCTACATATAGAGAGTCATTTAAGGGCACCAAACACTTTCTATATAAAGATACAATTCTTAAATCCACCAAGCATTTGAGCGAGGTTAACCCCAACTAGAACCTCAGTGTGGCCATAAGCACACAATCCGGCAACCCCAAATCCTGCTTCCATACTGTGGATTCGATCTTATCGAATGAAAGCAAGCATAATTTATCATTAAGCTCAACTCGAAAATCATCTGTGCTGGAGCAGGAGCTTCTAGCCACTGCTGGAGCAGTGACCCATTGTTGCTACACCTTGTGCTGGACTGCACCAAGGTATGTCAGCTAGCCCTAGCAATTGTGACTCCCTGGGTTATTCTTAGCACGTTAGGCACGGTAACCAATTAAAATCGATTCTTGGTTTGTTTGTGCACTACAATTCAAACGCTTGCGTTTGCTGCACATTGCAAATTTTGTAAAGTTGTGGCTGTCCTTCTGACTGAGCCTCAACCACTCGACCACCATTACAGCACACGAGGCTGATCCATTCCAAGATGGCCGCCCGTGCCTTCTGAAGCCTCGCCTCCTCTGTGCTTCCTTCACCTGACCTGAGAAGACTGATGATTGGCTCTCCCACCCTACTTCTCCACCCATCAGTCGCCGGGAGGCGCATGCCGGCCCTTCCGGGAAAGGCCCTAAGGGCAAGGCCAACAACTGTCCAGAGACTGTCCTGAGCTGACCTGAGCCCAGGGCCATACGCCTTGCTCGTTTCTTATGAGGTTGTGAGTAATCCATATTTGTCTTACCTACTCCACCTGCGCCCCTTACCTTGTCCACTCAATCTGCTCCCTTTATTACCTTACCGGCATCTGTTATGTGTCCCAGTCACTGCATTGGACGTTAAGGTTGCTTAAAACATTCGCAACAGTGTGCCACCTTTAGTCGGACCTATGTACTCTATATTCTGGTAGACATATCTACTATCCCCTCTCCTCATAGACCAATCACATTTATGTGTTTTAATGCATTTGAACTTGTGCCTTTCTGCATTTTAATCGACTGCCTTCTGGCTCCCTCTGCTAAAATCGAATCTAGGTATGTTTGGATTATGTATTTGAACTTGTGCCTTTCTGCATTTTAATCGACTGCCTTTTTGGCTCGCTCTGCTAAAATCGAATCTAGGTATGTTTGGATTATGTATTTGAACTTGGGCCTTTCTGCATTTTAATCGACTGCCTTTTGGCTCCCTCTGCTAAAATCGAATCTAGGTATGTTTGGATTATGTATTTGAACTTGTGCCTTTCTGCATTTTAATCCACTGCCTTTTTGGCTCCCTCTGCTAAAATCGAATCTAGGTATGTTTGGATTATGTATTTGAACTTGTGCCTTTCTGCATTTTAATCGACTGCCTTTTGGCTCCCTCTGCTAAAATCGAATATAGGTATGTTTGGATTATGTATTTGAACTTGTGCCTTTCTGCATTTTAATCGACTGCCTTTTTGGCTCCCTCTGCTAAAATCGAATCTAGGTATGTTTGGATTATGTATTTGAAATTGTGCCTTTCTGCATTTTAATCGACTGCCTTTTTGGCTCCCTCTGCTAAAATCGAATCTAGGTATCTAGGTATCTGTACCCTAATACACTGCTACCGCGGTTACTGCTGCTTTACTCTCTGTGCACGCCACTGCATCTACGGTGGTCATTGTTATTATTGTTTAACATTGTGTGCAATTGCCTACGACAGCACCTCTACCTCAACCACCCTTTTTGTAGATCTGGTAGGCATCTGCTTTTAGACTGTATTAGGCCAACATGCCCTCCACCCTCACTACTCTATTTGCAAGAATACTGCCCATCCTACTCTACCTCACATGGCACACCGGTGGGACAGTACCCAATTACACCACCGCCTCCCTCCACTACCCCAATCTTCACAACACCATGACTATGCCGTCCACTGCTCACCACACCAACCCTTACCTCAACAACCCAGCCTTATGGCTCCAACACTTTGCTTCCAGACCTTCACCAAACATACCATGTTCCATCACCCTGAGAAATGCCAGACTTGGCTCGCGACTCACGCACGCCTCCCATCACTCTGTGCATCTTAACAAACAGCCTCTGACCTCCACCGCATCCACACACTTGAAAAACCCATCATCACCTCACCCCAACCTCCCTAACGCTAGCAATATTAAGGGTGCATTAATCAATGTCAGATCACTCACGACTCACGCTCTAGAAGTGGCTGACCTTATTCTTACCCTCGACCTAGACTTTATGGCTATCACCGAAACTTGGCTTCAAACAGCCTCTGGCCCACTACTCTCCCTTGCCATCCCTCCAGGTTACAACATTATCAGACACAATCGTAACTCTAACCAGTCCAAAGGTGGTGGCATTGCCATCATCCATAAAAATGCTCTAAACTTCCACCTCTCCTCTGTGCATCACTTTTCCTCTATGGAAGCACTGACAGCCAAACTAGCCGTCACTCCTAACCACTCTATCACCTTCCATCTACTTTACCGGCCACCTGGGCCGCTATCCACCTTCGCTGAGACCTCCCCAACATCATCACTCATAACACCAAAACCAAATCCCAAGCCTCGATATTAGGGGACTTTAACCTCGGCCTCACTGATACCAATGACACTGCTGCCATGACTATTGATAATATGCTTATGAATGCAGGATTCATACAGCTTATCAACCAACCTACCCACGTTAAGGGCAGAACCCTCGACTGGCTAGCCTCCCACAATTGTCCTATCCATATCATCTCTAACCAACAGTATGCATGGACCGACCACAACTTAATTACGTTTAACATTCAGTCCATACCTGCCAGCCTCTCTCCTACCATTGCACCGACTACTGCTACCTGCAATAAACGTGACATCACTTGCGACAGACTCCTCCCCCTCCTCCACCCGGCTCTCAATGACCAGGTTCGCTCATGCTCCGACCCCACGGCTATGGTTGACACCTTTAACCTCGCTATGCAAAAAGCCCAAGATATCATCGCCCCATCCAAACTGAAAAAACCCAAACCTCAAGCCCACCTGAACTCTTGGTTGACACCCCAGCTCAGAACCCTGCACAAAGAAAAACGAATTGCGAAATCACATTGGAAAAGCAACCAGTCCGCAGCCAACAAATCGTGCCTCTTCCTGGCCACCCTTAACTACAAGGAAGCCATATTCCAGGCTAAAAAAGACACTTACAATAAACGTATCGAACAAGCCAAATCCAACACCAAAGAATTGTTTAGAATCCTAAAAGAACTTGAAACCCCTGTCACTGCACCAGACACTTGCATCAAAGATAGCACTTGGTGTACCAAAATCCAAGAGGCTCTCCTCGGCAAGATTGCCACCCTCCAAATTAAAATCAATAACAAACAATCAAGCCTACAATCCAATCCACAACCCAACCCTATCCCCACCCTAAACCACCCCATCCCAGACTCTCTGACTCCTTTTAGCTTCTCTCCACTCTCCATTTCCGAAGTGGAAAAGATCATCACCACCTTTAAACCGACCAATTGCCAAGGCGACCTCTGCCCGGCACCTATAATCAAGGAAGCAGCTTATGACCTAGCGCCATTCATTACTACGCTCATCAACTCTTCTTTTAGCTCTGGGATCATACCTGACAATCTAAAGGACGCATGGGTCACCCCCCTATTGAAAAAACCTACCCTGGTTGCTTGTATACCCACAAACTACAGGCCAATCACCACGGTCCCATTTTTACTAAAAATCCTCGACCGTGCAGCATATCTCCAAATTCAAGATTACCTTGAATCTAACAAACTCTTGGGACTTAGGCAATCTGGGTTCCGGCCACGTCACGGCACTGAAACTGCCCTCATAGATTTAAAAACACAGATTGAAGATCTAAAAGACGAAGGCAAACTTGCTCTCGTACTCCTCTTGGACCTCTCGGCGGCCTTTGATCTCGTCAATCATGAAATCCTCTGGCACCACCTTAAATCAGCTGCACACTTCTCCGATAAAGCTACAACCTGGATTAGCTCCTTTTTAGACAATAGATCTATGCATGTGTTCTCTCCACTAGCAGCTGCCCCACCTGCACCTGTCTCCTGTGGCGTGCCACAAGCATCTTGTGTTTCACCCAAGTTGTATAACGTGTTCACCAAACCTCTCTTCGATATCTTGGACTATCTGGGTGTCATTTACACCAACTACGCCGATGACACCCAGATACTAATCCCTATCTCAGGTGACTACACGGCTGACTCCCTCGCTATCAATGTCATCTACCAGGTCATCCAGGCGTGGATGGCTCAACACTGACTCTGTCTTAATGATGAAAAGACTGAGCTCCTTATTCTTGGTTCGCCACAAAAACTTACCAAACTCGATCCTGCGTTCAAGTCCTTCATCATCGATGGGAATATTATCCCAACCGCCAAGGACACAAAAACCCTAGGGATCTATATGGACTCGACCCTATCCCTGACCAGACAAACCAACTCAGTCTCTTCCGCAGCGGCATATACCTGCAAGCTTATTACAGCCTGTCGCCCGTTCCTCTCCGCAACCAATTGTGTCACCCTGGCTAGAACTCTTGTATTATCCAAGATTAATTACTGCAATGCACTGTACCTAGGCACCAATTTCTGCAACCTAAACAAGTTACAAATTGTCCAAAACAATGCAATTAGAGCTGCCCTCAACATTCCCAGGCGCCAATACATATTCGACACCAGACGCAATATTCGCTGGCCCTCAGTCCCACACCATATCTCCCTGAAAACCCTGGCTCTTACCCACAAATGCCTTCATAACCAAGCTCCCTGCTACCTGGCCAAACGATTTGCCCTCCACAACTCCATTAGACCCCGCAGAATGGCTCATTTAAACTGCCTTGAGGTTCCAAGTTTCAATCTCCAAAGATCAGGTAGAATTAGCTTCCCTATCTTGGCAGCTAAACTCTGGAACACGCTTCCTAATGAGCTTAGAGCAGAACCCTCATTCCTGAGATTCAAACACCTTACGAAAACCTGGCTGGCCGCCCAGGACATTTATCTCTGGGTTCTCTGCTTAATTTGTACATGTATATATAATCTGCTTGTCCTCTCATTGTTATTATTATACCTGTAAATTCTGTATTATACTTGTAAACTTTGTAATTATGGTTCTGTCTGTTTTTATTATGTTGTAACTAAGTGATGCGCCCGGTTGCCCCTGGACCTGGTGCGCTATACAAATAAATAAAATCCAAATACAAACTCCATATATGTTCCCGGTGTAACCTTCATTTTTATAAAAATATATTAAAGCTTGCATGGAAAATGTGCTGTACTTATATCTAGTTTTCTTCATCTGGTCTCTTACTTGGATAGCTTTCCTTAATAAACGTTCTCTCATAATATCGCTGCTATCCTCTACACTTAAGGAAAAACCCAAATAGGTCATAGATGCAGATGGGATCAGCACTCGATCTCCCATATGCCATGTAAAACCCATTTTCTTTATCCTATTATGGGTAAATCTCACAATCCTGGTTTTCTTTTTTATTAATGCAGAGATCATTAATCCGAGCATATTCCAAGATCGAATGCAGTTGTTTCTGCAAACTCACCTGCGTCCTGTCCAATAGCACTACATCATCTGCATTTGTCAGATAGGGTATTACTAGATTTAGTATTCTTGGAGGTGCAAATGCAGTTCTCGCCAAAAATACACCCAAGTCGGACAGGTACAGGTTGAATAGGAGGGCAGGTAAGACACAACCCTGAAGGAGGCCTGCGTATGCTTAAAAGGCCTCTGTTGTTTCACCCAAACCATTCAGCCTCACTCGCAATGTAGTCTGATCATAAAGGTGAGTCAGTATCGCCAATAAATTCTCTGGGATCTGCCTCTCCTTTAGCTTCTGCCATGCTAAATTACGGTTGACACATTCAAATGCTTGGCTAAAGTTACATGCAGCCAAATATAAAGGGAGATTTTATGGAGTTAGAGCCTCTTCTCTCAACCAACTTACCACCAGACCATTGAGATTGGTGCCCATCCCACAACGAAATCCAGGTTGTCATTTCTGGAGATGTCCTTTATCTGCCGCCCATTTTTGTAAATCTGTTAGGAGAGCCCCACTAATATCTTACAATTTCTATCAATAAGTGATATCGGGTGATAATTCGCCAGGCTTAATCTATCCCCCTTCTTATATATTGGGATAATTACAGCCATATGCCATGAACTGGGAAACACCCTATTTAACAACACGGTTTCAAATAATTTAAATAATATTCTAGCCCACATCTCTGGCGCTCGTTTGAAGAGTGTGTTTGATAATCCATTAAGGACGCCGCTCTAGAGTTTGAGGCCCTCTTAATCAAAATCTCAATATTTTCAACCACCATATTTAATTTCCACTCATCATTATACTCTTTATTGTACTCTCAGGTTGCCTATACACTTCTACAAAGTGACTGTTCCACACCCTCTCAGTAATTGGGTTGGTCTGAAAGCAGCTCTGTGTTTTTTGCATTGAGTTTTTTAAAACCCAAAAGTTCCTGGTATCTTTTTTGGTAATGATTTCCATCATCTGCCACCCCTCTTTTTGGGCTATATATGCTTTATAGCTCATCAGCCAATTTTTAAAACACTGCTTGAGGAGCTTGATATTAATTAGTTAGGACTGTTCCTTATCAATTCTCCCTTTTAGGTGTCGGATTTCCCTTCTTAACACCTTCTTTTCGGTTTGTATCACCGAGTCATAGGGATGTACACCTCTCTGTATACCATTCTTGCATTTATCCAAGAAGGCATAAAAGTTACAGGGGGACAAATGAGCAGCCTTTTGCCCTATCGATAGAGTTATAAAAAACTGTTGTACTCACTTATTAAAACCATTAAAATTGCCCACAAATTTCGAAATCCCATTGCCAGCAGAGTTAACTATAATACCACTCAAGCTGCGATCATCAGCCCTTTGAGTATGGACCTTCATTACAACTGACAGTTTCATATGATCACTCTCATCATTCTCCACAATATTCATCTCTTCACACATCTCAAATAGGGTAAGTGAGGTTACTGTATAGTCCAAGTGGGAAAAGGTTTTATCAGATCTCCAAGTTGGCCTGGGTGGGATATCTCCTACTATCGCCCCATTCAAAAATCTTAGATTCCAACTAGCAAACCATTCCATCCATGCTTTACCCTCCACAGAGGGTTTGTCTTTATGTGACCCTCTTCACTGCCTATTGCAGTCATACAATCTGCATTTAGGCTGCCCGCTATTATAATATTACATCCATCCTGTGCACAAGAGAAGGACTCACATAATTCCCAACATTCTTCACGGAAGGTATCTATCACTACATGTAATGGATTGCAATAGATATTTACCAATAGAATAGGTTGTTATTGGCATAATCCTTTTAGATTCACCTTTACTGCTAAAATCCCATAACTTTGGTCATTAAAAATGTCTAATTCCAGCAGCTCTGCATTCCGTATCATAATTGCGAGTCCTCCCGAAGGTCTTCCCCTAGGCCCTTTTTCAGCCATTTGCTGGAACACTCTAAAGCCATCAACAATTAGCAGGTCACACAACCAGGTCTCCTGTAAAAAAAGGATATTATACTTTTTGAAAATAGACCTTCTGGCTTTTGAACTCATAAAACTGTTGAAGCCTTGAGTATTCCAACTCAAGAGCTGGATCTTATCCACTTTTATAGGTGGTGCTTAAGCCCTGATTGGACCCCCTCATTATCGTATCAGTAGAACCCGTAGGCATCTTATGTGGATGTCCCATATTTCCATGCTTTTCCTCATGGATCTCAAACATAGGATTATTATTACAAACAGTTAATTTAAACCCTAAATCCAGAAGCGCATCTGCATGAGTCCATAATAGGGAAGTGATTGCTGGTGAGGACAACTCAATCAGTGCCCAATTTTCTGCACTATTTCATTTTGGCAATTCTACACGCACAAGGTCATTATTACCAATTGCAGATAGCCACAGAATTTTCTTCCACAAAGCAAGCAAGTAAGTTCTATTAAGTAATGGACTTTCATCACAGGTAATAATTCCTCTACTTTAAACAGGTTATTCGATGTAGTGAAGGTTTCGCAGGTCAAAGTTGATATAAGACCAATTATTACTATTCCTCTCTTTTACTTTGTCATTGATATAACAAGGTGCTGATTGTCGTAGTTCATCATTTGCCAATTTGCAATATTGATCTTCTCCACACCGGAAATAATGATTGTGGCTCGACTAGTAGCCTCTTCTTTTTCTTGACCGATTCATAATCCACAGGCATTTTTCCAAGCAATTTAATTCCACTTTTTTAATGGTTCCGTTTCCAGCGTCTTTAGTTATAACAAAGTTGTGGTCTGCAGCCAGATCCCTCTTCTGCCTTATCCTTACGTTCTTATTTCCGCAAGTCCCTTTACAAAATTCTGCTCGCTTTAGCCTTCCAGTGGGGATCTTAGTGGCTAACCTTTTTGCAGATTTTTGTTTCCTTAATTGACTTCTCATTATAGAGATCACATTGCACTGAACTTCCATGGCATCCTCTTCATTTGCTGCTGCAATTGATTGCGAGTCTCTCTGTGGCAGTGCTGTGCTTGTCAAATGGTCATTTTGTTATGAGGCGTTCCCATCTTTATTCATCAGACTTTTGCTAGCATTCATTTCAGATGCATAGCTACTTTCTCTCTCATTCATGATAGAAATTACCGGTGAACCTTTGTCCCCCATTTATGGTTGGAAATCACTACTTATTTTCGCACTATTATCTAGAATCAGATCCATCCCTTTTGCAATTATGCCTTTAACTTCTTGTTGTTCTGTAGCCAGATTAGAGCATAATGCAGAGTGCATCCATTTTCACGAGTTTTGCATCAAGAGATGTACTAAAAGAGTCAGCTATTGATGACTGGGCCTCTGATAAATCATCAACAAAGGAAGCTTCTTCCTTCGAGTCCTCTGATGTAGAATTAAGTGCCTCCAAATTTGGACTTGCAGACAGATTAACACCTATAATATTATTAAAATTCTCAGTGTCGTGCCCCAACAATGTTCATCTAAAATCTATGCACATTTTCAATAATGAGCTGCCATTATCAATTGTGGAAGAATGTTGCGACCCAGTTGTTCGGGAGTTGTTTTCACCAGTAATTAACAATTCCTCCGGTGGAGGCCGACTCAATTCCTTTCTTCACGCCGCCACATTGGTGTATTCTTTAAATAGCCCATAATTTATGGCTGAGTTGCTTTTTTACTGCCCCTCTTATTAACTCCAGCCAAGGATTTGTTTTCCCTTTTTTCATTTTAGTGTTACTCTTGGTCGACACTAACAGTTTACTTGGACTTTTTAGACATTTACCTGCAGTAGTGGTGCCGCTACACAGTCCATATTTGCTCAATTTTGTAGATTTCATTGTAGTGTTAAAATGATAAAAACTGTGTTTTGACAATTAAAAGGTTGAAGATGGTACAAAAAATAAAATTCCTAACACCCCGTCAGTCTTCAATCACAAATTCAGTGGGGGTATTGCTGGATATCTGTCTCACCTCTGCAAAGCCATTCTCACAAAATGAGCAGAATGCTAGTTTTCAGAGTCTGCTTCTCATACGGGCAGCGATAGGGAGGGATTCTGTTTTCTGATGTCTCCCTGATGTCTCCCAGCAGACCAGAGCAGACCACTCTCCAGCTCCAGTGCGCGCGGCGCTGCATGCGGGTTTAGTGATTATAAAGTGAAGCAGCAGGTCTCCTGCAGTGTGGCTCCGACTCACACAAATGAGCACTGTAAACAAACTGTCAAGGAACAGCGCTCTGAGCAGGCTCAGCAGACTACCCTCCAGCTCCACTCATATTCTAGGTAGGCTTCCTAATTTTAATTTTTCACCTTTATTGACCCTCATACTGTTTGGGTTTGGTCCACTACTCTCACACCTGGCTGGATCTTCCATTTTGGGTGTGTTACTGAGAGATGCTTCTAGGGAAGATGATTCCTGTTCTTTAAGCACAAGAGCACAGTAGTCTGCAGGGAATCATAACTCTTTCCCTGAAGGATCTGAGTCCTCTAAGGAAATGAGCAGGTAGTCAGGTGGTACCCTTTTGTTGGAAAAGGATGTTATTTCCAATGCCCTATCCCTCTTAGGGTGAGATAACGGTTCCCCTTCTGCCCTGAATAGGTCAAGATGGTCACTCTGGGAGAGGTCAAGTGTCTTTGTAAATAGGGGTTCTCATATGCTCTCATAGATCAAGTTACCCATTATCTCGCCCCTGCTGATCTTCCAGGGGGGCAGAAGAAAAATAGAGTAAAATCAATTTCAAATTATTTCCACAGGACAACAGAGGTGACATCTCCAAATATATTTTCCTACGGGGTATGATATATATGTGCTAGTCAATAGGAATGTGACTTTCTAAGTCTACGGAGGCGATAATTTTGTCTCTTTCTGGCACCACATAATCCCGGGGACAAAACAGATGATAAGTGTTTCCCTAGGGCTTGTGGGGTTAGACGATGGAAGGTGACCCATATCCCAAAGTTGTAATACCTTAAGTCCTATGGCTCTTCTGCTTCACAGAAAAATTAACTGTTGGCGGAGAAGAGGATATTGTCTGTTTTCTTGGGGTCTACGCTTGTCAGTGGACTCAGTTTTAAGGGATGTTGTTCTCTAATCTGGTGGGGTCCCCAACTTTTATCAGTTGAGTCGCATCCCACTTCTAACACCATATGTGCTGTAGAGGTTACATTTACAGCCCCTAAGTGCGCGGTAAGCCTGGAGGCAGTGCAGGGGAGACTAATCATGGATGAGCCTGGTACCCAGTGAGACACTGGAGGTAGCCAAGCAACCAGTCGGCGCAGCAGGCAGGTTGGTCAGCAGGCGAGAGAGAGAGAAAGCAGAGGAGAAAAGGAAGGTCTTGAGCAGCTTCTGGAAATTCAGGAGGTCTGGTCCAAGTTTGAGAGGAGCAGGGAGGCCATTCCGGATGGTGGCCCCTGCAGAGGAGAGAGATCTACCCCCACTCCCTGCCTGGAGAAGCATCTGACCCTCAGAGAGTTGGAGGTGTTAAGAAAGGAAGAAGACAATGAATATGGCAAGGGAAATGTGCACGGAATCACACAGTGAACAACTTTGAATCTAACAACGTGCATACAATACCCAAGACTCGTGTATACTAAAACCCAGGAGTGCAAATAGAGTGAAACAATAATACCAATATATGAAAAGGGATGTGGGGTAAGCACTTAGTACCTCCTTATGACTGAAAGGAAAGTCGGCAAACTCCTTACCCACTATGCTATTACAGATACTGACAGCGCTAAGCCCAGGTAGAGGGCAAGCAAGGACAGGATCTGGGAGCCGACACTCTGGATGATACTGAATAAGGAACTTAGAAACAGTACTCACGGAAAGACCACTTGAATGTCAGTAAACCCACAAACCCAGTTGATCAAACAGGGACCATGAAGGCTATAACAGCAATGGGTGGAGGAAACTAAATACATAAGACCCTAGTCAAGGGGCAAGTAGGAATAGTGATTATAGAATAGTGAGGAAAACAAAGGGCATTCACACTGGGACTAGTTACAACAGCACCCCACACCTAATAATCAATGGGAAATAAAAGCAGAAGTGCAATGGAAAACATGGAATGGATCCCAATAGAAAGTAAGGATCAGGAGCAGGGAAAATAATATCACAAAAGGAAACCTTTCCCACCCATCCAAGGAGAAAAGGCAGGAAGCTAAATCTATAAAGGGAAAGACTAATGCATCAAGTTTTTCAGTAGCAAAGGGCAGCTTCAAAGAAACGGAGAACACATGCAAATTGGGCAGCATCAAAGGGTAAAGCACAGAGAAAGGCTGCCTGCAGACAGAGGAAGACAGAAAGGGAAATCTAGAAAGCAGAAATCAATTAAGCACATAATTCGAAATCCAGGGCAGAGGAACAAGAAACAGGAACTAGGAACCAGGCACAAAAACTAGGAACCAGGAACAAGGGACCAGTCACAACAGGAACACTGCAACAATGACCAGCGCTGGACTGAAGTAAACTGAGGCTTTTAAAGCTCCTTAACGAGCACACCCCTCAGGTGTGCCGCCTGCTGCACCTGCAGCCACAGGTGTTGCCTATCCTCCACCCAACCTTGTCCTGCAAGGGAGGAGGTGAGGCAGTGAGCCAGGCATTCTGGGAAGCACAGTCATTAGATTAACGTAGCATGCTGGCTGCCAAAAACCTGGAATGGATCCGGAAGGGAAGTAACTTGGAAAATAACGTTTTAGCGCTCCCAATTCATCACAGCACTGTAGCATAATGTTCGGAGGAAATGTTCAGTAGGGAAAAAAACCCCAAAACATTCCCCCAAGTGACGGGAACGGGAGCGAAGGGAGCGAGCCGTGACACTATACCCCCTCCCACGGCGACTCCAGGCGGTCGTCACCCGCACAAAACATCTTCCTTCCATGACAGGAGCGCTTTGTCTTCGGAGGTGGCACTGACGGAAACGATGACCCGCGGGCAAAAGCAGAGGGACTGGAATGAATAGAATCAGGCCGCAGTCTAGAAGAGCCATAGGCAGGTTTTCGGTGAGGAAGAGACTCATGGGTCGAAGAAAGGCATGAAGGACTTACAGGACCCGAAGCAGAGTTGGAAGGTCCAGGAAGTCCAGTCTCTGGGAGCGAACACTCATACATCATTGAGGAGGGAGGCAGGCTGGTGTAATATGCTTTAGACAATGGTAGATGCTCTGGTAGCTTCCCTGCTGAGAGCGGACACACAGGAGGTGAGAAAATAGCAGGTTTCAGGAAATGTTCATGTTCAGAAAAAGAAGGTGGCGGCCGAGGTAGAGGTTCGGATCTTCTCCCATCATCCATCTGGTTAAAGGCCTGTGGTTGAGGGTGACCAAGGTTCGACTGCATCTGTTCCACGCCTTGGGGGCCTGGAAGTCCAATGGGTTGTACGAGGCTGGCACTCCTGGTGTCAGTCATGTAGCCACCTTGTTGCATGTGGGATACAACAGCAGGGACGTTTGGCATACCAATAGGAGTGATAGAAGCAGTACTTGGTACATCAGGCACAGTCGCAGCAGGAGCAATAACAGGTACATCTTGAACTGCAGCAGTCATACCCTTCCTTTGGCTACTAGCACCCGGATGGCGCAGCAGCTGGGGGGCCGTGCTCGTCCCCTCCCTCAGGCTCATGTGGGATCCGGCAACAAAAAAGCTGTCAAGCGGCTGATCCAAACCGGCCCCCAAATGCGAACCGTCCAGCCCGTTATCCTGGTCGGCTACTTGTTCGGTGACTGGGCCATGGCGGATGGCATCCGTCTCCCTCTCGTAACACTCCAGGCAAGTCCAACGGCCTTGCATGTAAGGCCCTCCCGAGTCATGATCCAGCTTGATGTTTCTGAAGAGAGAGCTGGCAGAAGTCTCAAACTCAGATGTTGCATATTCGGGAGGCGCTGATTCTACAGTCAAGCAGTTGAGAGAATCAACTTGTGTAAAAGGCAGGCCTTCTGATGATCCTCCTGAAGCATAAGAAGGGCAGGCTGGACGTTCATCCATAATAAATGGTTGGGATTCAGGAGGTAACTCTGAAGTAGAAGAATATGCAACATGATCAGACAGAGTAGACAGGTGCACCTCCGATATTGGCAGCGAGGCTGAGCAGGATACAGGTCTCTCATGAACTGAAGCCAAACTAGCAGTAGGCTCTGGGACCAAAGACAGGCACTCAGGATGTGCTACCGGAGGCTCCATGGCTGAAGGATAATCAGCTGGATGAGTCACTGTAGCCGAAAACAGGCATGCCAGAGGAAATTCTGAGGCTGAGTGCATGCAAGCTGGAGCCGTCTCGTTAGCTGAAGACAAACTTGTCAAGGTCTTTGGCTCTAACCACGTACATGGTGAAGGCTCTTGAGTGACTGGCAGACATAGCAATTGTTCATTGATTGAAGACAAGTTTGACAACGATGACTGCAGAGCCGTGGACTGGATAATCGAAGAGTCAATAGTTGTAGGAGGACAGACTGAATTCCCAGAAGTCGACAGACACATTTGTGGCTCAGGAATGGAAAGCACCTTTAGAGCGGCTGACTCCTTGGCACCAGTAACCAAAGACTGAGCTGTACCCCTGCCGTCCCTCTTCTTAGTGGATGACACAGAGTCTCTTCCTTTGTAGAAGTCAAAATCAACCAGAGGAATCACCATAGTAAAGTCTCTGTTAATCAGGATTTCGTCAAATGTCCATTCCTCTGTCTTAGCTTCTGAAAGTGGCATATTAACAATCAACAGTTCAGGACTTGCCTGCCGGGTCTTTGGTTCAGTATACTGTGGAATGAGTCCATCAAAACATGAATTCTGTACTGTCTTTGACTGTTCATTGTGACAAAAATTGGCAGAAGGAGGAGCGAACACAGAGGTAGCATCGTTTTCCACATCAGCTTGAATGTCTACTTCAGTCTCAGCAGCTAGATCAAGGGCAGAACCTGAGCCTACAGTAGTGACTGATTCTGTGTATGCCACCATTGTGGTTTGTGTTTGGGAATCAGAAGCATGTATTTGTTCAAGCTCAGAATTATGACAAACTGCTACACAGGAAATCTTAGGTAAAGGAGTGACTTGTAAATCTTCAGCTAACGGCAATTCCTGACAAACGGTAGGACAATTGTCAAAACCTGTTCCCTGAATATGTGCTGTGCTAGAAAAAAAAGACTTTCACTCCCAATAGATTTTACATATTGACAAGTATCATGACCTACAAAAACCTTCGCACTCAGGGACTGAACAGTATTTACTTCATCAACGGATAAAGTTTGAGGTGTATTCAGAAAAGACTGTAAGGTTTTATTCTCCTCTTGTAAAGTAATGTATTCTTGTTTTAACTCCTCAAGTTCAGCTTTTAGCATGCCCCGCCTTAACTGTACATCCCTATCAGTAGGCACAGGGAAGGCATGGTGGCATCAGGGCTGGATCCTGCCCTAGCCATCCAGATGTGCACTGATTGTACATTGTCATTTACTGCTTGCAGGTCTTGTGATCTATACTCTCTCTTACCGACTTGGTCTGTGTTTCCCTTAAGCAGACTACTGACATCAGACCTCTTGGCATTAGGGACTACAGTAAGTACTTGTGCAGAGGAGTAAGCAGTAGACTGAGGGCTGAAAACAGAAGATATGCAATGAACCCATCCATTCTTTATGTTTGAATCATGAAACTGTTCAATCTGAGGTACAGCACAACCGGAATCATGGGGTTCAACAACAGACGTACTCGTGTGTAGTAAATCTAGCAGTGTGTTGTTTTCCGCTGCTAAGGCTTGTGCAGACATAGAATCTGGATTAAAATTAAAGACAGAACTAGGATCCAGCAATGTACGATGGGGCATCCTGTGGGAAAAATACTTTGCACGTAAATACCCATTTGTAACAAGGAGTTCATTTAAGTCAGGATCAGTGATTTGATTGTCACAGGTAAACCTAAGGGAAGCTTTCTGTACAAACTTGTTAGTGGCCTTGCTGCCTTTCTTTCTTAAACTGGCCATATTCAAACGGGAATAATGGCTGGTCATTCTGTTAAGAAAGGAAGAAGGCAATGAATATGGCAAGGGAAATGTGCACGGAATCACACAGTGAACAACTTTGAATCTAACAACGTGCATACAATACCCAAGACTCGTGTATACTAAAACCCAGGAGTGCAAATAGAGTGAAACAATAATACCAATATATGAAAAGGGATGTGGGGTAAGCACTTAGTACCTCCTTATGACTGAAAGGAAAGTCGGCAAACTCCTTACCCACTATGCTATTACAGATACTGACAGCGCTAAGCCCACGTAGAGGGCAAGCAAGGACAGGATCTGTGAGCTGACACTCTGGATGATACTGAATAAGGAACTTAGAAACAGTACTCACGGAAAGGCCACTTGAATGTCAGTAAACCCACGAACCCAGTTGATCAAACAGGGACCCTGAAGGCTATAACAGCAATGGGTGGAGGAAACTAAATACATAAAACCCTAGTCAAGGGGCAAGTAGGTATAGTGATTATAGAATAGTGAGGAAAACAAAGGGCATTCACACTGGGACTAGTTACAACAGCACCCCACACCTAATAATCAATGGGAAATAAAAGCAGAAGTGCAATGGAAAACATGGAATGGATCCCAATAGAAAGTAAGGATCAGGAGCAGGGAAAATAATATCACAAAAGGAAACCTTTCCCACCCATCCAAGGAGAAAAGGCAGGAAGCTAAATCTATAAAGGGAAAGACTAATGCATCAAGTTTTTCAGTAGCAAAGGACAGCTTCAAAGAAACAGAGAACACAGGCAAATTGGGCAGCATCAAAGGGTAAAGCACAGAGAAAGGCTGCCTGCAGACAGAGGAAGACAGAAAGGGAAATCTAGAAGGCAGAAATCAATTAAGCACATAATTCGAAATCCAGGGCAGAGGAACAAGAAACAGGAACTAGGAGCCATGCACAAAAACTAGGAACCAGGAACAAGGGACCAGTCACAACAGGAACACTGCAACAATGACCAGCGCTGGACTGAAGTAAACTGAGGCTTTTAAAGCTCCTTAACGAGCACACCCCTCAGGTGTGCCGCCTGCTGCACCTGCAGCCACAGGTGTTGCCTATCCTCCACCCAACCTTGTCCTGCAAGGGAGGAGGTGAGGCAGTGAGCCAGGCATTCTGGTAAGCATAGTCATTAGATTAACATAGCATGCTGGCTGCCAAAAACCTGGAATGGATCCGGAAGGGAAGTAACTTGGAAAATAAGGTTTTAGCGCTCCCAATTCATCACAGCACTGTAGCATAAGGTTCGGAGGAAATGTCCAGTAGGGAAAAAAACCCAAAACATTCCCCCAAGTGACGGGAACGGGAGCGAAGGGAGCGAGCCGTGACAGGAGGTAGCTGAGCAAAGGGCTCGAGAAGGAAGGTATTTTGGAAGAGAGAGTTGGATGTAGTGCAGGCCCTACAGAAAAGGTGTGTCCTTCTTTATTTACAGTGGCCCTCAGATAACAGTCAGCATTACCAGAAGCCAATAGGGAAGAATAAGTATTGCTGTAGTAAAAACAGTCAGCAATCAGTGCTTTCCAGTCCCATGTATGTAGACATTGAAGTCCTTTCAGGGAGGTCCTCATTGGACTGGCCGTCTTTGTCGCCGAGAGGGGAGTCATACCCAGTGAGGTTGCACTTTCCCAGACCCCTAGGGAGAGTGAGGAGTGGGCTCACCACCCTAACCTCACAGGGGGTGACTCCCCTCTGGGGAGAAGGGATGAATTATCCAGATTTGTTACAGTACAGTGAAATAGAGTCATCATTTTACACATGCTTTTGGAGGCAAAAAAACGCCATTAGAGATCCTCAATGGACACATTGAATTTTACGTAAGTAGGATGCTATTTATTTTTAAAATATCAATTTAATTTTGAAAATGGCAGTAAATATAAGCGATGAATAATGGTTTGATGGTGTGGATGTATTGGTGACCAAATGCACAGAAAGACAGTATTTTGTATGAACAGTTTTGCATGTTATGAATTTGGCAGTAAGTGGGAAAAGTGGTGGTAATGCGATGCTGATTGTTTTTACTAATGCAATTACTGCCACATTTTCCACTCTTTGAATCAGGCCTTCCACTGGGGCTAATTCTGCCAGTTATTGGTGCTAATTCTGCCGGCACTAATTCTGCTGGTGCAATAAGCTCCAAAACAAAAATGGTAATTATGCCACATTAAAAATGGAAATTGCCTGGGAGTGGCCCAGTTGTTCCTGGGCAATCCTTTTCATTCTTTCCTCGTGCTGCTCAATCTGTGGGAGTCTCTCCCATATGGCATTGAGCGTGTGTTGGGGAACTGGGATCTGAGTGACATGATGGTGCCTCCCTTGGGAGCCAGGAGCCTCTGCTTTATCTACATCTTCATCCACGGGAGGAGATTCAGTGTCCTCTGTATGGTGCCAACGCAGGGCACCACGAGCTGTTAAGGGGGAGGGATAGGTGTGCAGAGGTGAGATCCTGGGCTTGGGAGAGGAGTCCATGGGATTCTGGCACATTCAGGCATCTGTAGCTGTATTGGCAGTGGTGGCAGGTAGGGTGTTTGTGTCCTCTGCAGTGGCCTTCCAAACAGTCTCTCTGGAGTTTGTGATTGGGTAGGTGCTTTGCACCACAGACTCTGTGCCAACAGTAGTGGAGATAGCTGGGTGGCAGGTTCCTCTGCAGACTCCCCAACGTTCGATGTTGGTGCCATTACTGTAGTAGGTGCACTTGTGCCCCCAGAAATGGCTGCCAATGTGCCCTTGTACTGTGAGGTCCTGGAGGTGTCTTTGTGTCCAATTGCCTTTCTGGGGGCAGGAACACTGACCGTACTACATGTGCTGATGCCTTATTGCCACTTCCAGGAGAAGGAGTGCCAGATGTGCTTGGGCTTTCCGCAGCCTCCTGGCTGTCTTGTGTGCCTGTTGGGAGACATGAAACATAGCATGATTACCCATGTTGAAATGTTGTCAGTGTGATTGCATGATATGTAGCAGTGAGGTACTGTGAACACTGGGTGGGCAGCGTGCTACGGTCACATGAGTGGCATGTTCACGTCGTAATTGGCTTGGTGATTGGTTTAAGTGCTCAACTGTTGGGAATGTCTACCTTGGCTGGCCTGTGGACTCACAGTTGTTGAACATTATCCGTGCCCATGTAGAGCTGGGCACATTTTGCATTTGAAATGTGTAATCCTATCCCCTGAGGTCCGCCCTGCTACACGTTAAGGTGTGAGTGTGTTGCAACATTTGGTGGAATACACTGTTCATAGAGGCCTTGTTGCTACTGATCTGTTGCACTTGTCTGTGGTGCAGGGACAGCAGCAGATGTTGAATTTGTGACATGCGTTCAGTGATAGGCGGCTCTTTGGACTACATAGGGTGTGCATACATGGGTGTAGTGCATACTGCCATACAGAGGTTGGTGATGTGCTATGTGATTCATTGTTAGTATATGATACTTTTTTTTAAAAACAATTTTATTGATTTATTCAAACAAAAAAACAATACAAACCAAACACGCAGTGCATATATCAACAGCTCAGTTATACATTGCTTAATTTCGGTCACTGCTCCCCTTATCCCACCCCCCATTACGAGTCTATTTATTCCCACACTCTGTTTCTGCATCACGTGGTAGGGTCTCCCTTTCCGTGGGTTCTGTCAGATCTTGTATTGTTCCAAACAATTCTGCTATTAATGATTTCCATGCCATCAGGGTTCCCGCCTCTTCCTCTCCCCCTACATTGCTCGCCGCTTGCCATACCATGGTTTCTGCCTCCGCCCATTTCTGCAACTCTTTCCACCACACCTCCACCCGTGGTCTGTGACATGTCTTCCATCCCATTGCAATTCTTCTTTTTGCGAGCACATATGCTAGATCCTTCAATTTACTAACATGCTTAAGTTTCTGCGATCTGGGGAACACCCCCAGCAAGCAGGCCCAGACTGTATCTATAATAATCGTGACCCCCTTTTCTGCTAGTTTCTGTGCTACTTCACCCGAGAAACGCTCAATAACTGGGCATGACCAAAACATGTGTACCATGCCAGCCTTTTCTTCGTCGCATTTGGGACCTGCTTGTCGTCCAGCATTTTCAAACCTAGATATCCTCTGGGGTGTCATATATGCCCTGTGCATAATATATAGTTGTATCTGTTTTGTTAGTATATGATACTTACTGTTGAATGTTTGTGGTCTATGTCCTACATGAAGGGGCTCCTTGTTCTCTATGGTGGTCCCTTTTGGGGGTTGACACCTGCCATGGTTCCTGATGTACAGTCCTGAGGGGTTTGATGTGTTGCTTGTGCATTGGCTGCCCAATGCTCTGCAGGATGACTGTAAGTGTGTAGTTGACATTCTATTGGGGTTGGTGTGAAATGGGCCCATGGGTCACTCATGTACTCACCAGAGTCTTCCTGGCTGCCAGTTCTGACCTCTGGCGATCTGACACCCTCTAGGGCCGCCATGTGGAGTATTCTGCTCACTATCCCCTCCCAGGGAGTGAGTTGTGGTGGCTCCACTGTCCCTCCTCCAATTGCTGCTGTCTCCCGATGGTGGTTGGATATGAGGGTGCAGGACCTGGCTTTCAGGTTGTTCTACCTCTTCCTGAGGTCCTCACAGTCCTGTAGAACATTGTCAACAGCCGCCACCTTATTCCGGATCTCGCTCCAGATGGCGTTTTTGCACTAGCGGGATGTCTTACCATGTTGTCACCCATAAAGCTCATCTGAATGGGCCACCACTTACTCCGCAAGCACAGTGAGCCCTTCCTCAGTGAAATCAGGGCTTCTGAAGCCACATTTTGCACCCTGCTTTTCCCATTAGTTGCTGACATTTTTGGGATGACTTCCAGGGTTGGATGGCACTTCCAAACTGGTGATTTTGTGTGGAATGAGTATTTTAAAGATGGCCGTTGCAGGACTTCCTATTTGCTTCATGATGGTTTTCCATTTGGTAATCCTGTCAATTTACGGCGGTAACAGTAATTCTGCTGAAAATTGGTGAAATTACCACTGAACTCCTTTTTTTGGCAGTAGTTCCGCCAGACGGTATTACCATTACCGCCAATGGTTTGAGCGGTGTTAGGGTGATTTTTTCATTTGCAAATACTCTCGGCTCTGTCCTTAGCCAGTGCTGGGATATTTTTCTGACTCCAGAGGTGAGACCCTTTTGTCTCACTCACCTTTTGCATGTACTTTGGTTTTGGGTTCACTGTACCACTCTTAAAGGAACCCAGTGAAGGGGAGATCTCTCCCCCTAGTCTTTTTAAGCCTCATGCTTTCCTAAGGCAGCACTCCCACCATTGGTGGTAAGCTGCCATGGACCCCTCGGGTCTCTTTAGCAATGTCGTTTTGGGTTCACTGGGGTGCCCACAGGCTCCCCAGTGCAGGAGTAGTCACCTCATTGTTGTGACTGGTTTTTTATTACCCTTTGCAGCACAAGCTGTCCTCAATAGAGTGCTTTGAGGATACTTTGTATCCCCTTAACTTTGCTGGAAGTGACAATATTGTTACTTACCAGGTATCCACTGAACAGACTGGTGGCAGTTGTTGTTTTTTACTCTATTTTACAAATGCATTGATCACAGCTGCTGCTGCAGCCCTGTTAATGCGCTATAGGGGACCAAATACTCAAAAGTGCTCCCCTTATCGTTTTAAGTCCTGTTCAAGGTGTCCTGACCTTTGTTGCTGCCTTTCTTCCTTCCCAGGTGCGGGAGGGCTATTTCCTTTCATGCACCTTTGTGGATTTCTTGCAGATAACCCGAGAAGGTTCCCCTTTGTGTGTGTGCTGGCAGGAAGTGGGGAGGCGTCGCCCAGACTCCCAAACACATCCCTCCAGGAAACTGTCTTTTGCTGGGTAAGATTCTGGAAGGGTGGTTGCTAACCACTGGACAGCCACCTTCAAGTTTAAATGTTGCTTGTGTCCCTATTGGAGGACTGAGGTCACCCCCAGACCCTTTTTTGGCTATAAGGACACGAGCTGTACCCAGGAACACAGGTTGACCATTGGACCAGAAGAGATCCAAAGAAGACGACAGAGGGACACCATAGAACTGCACCAATGACCAGTAATGGACCAGTAGAAACCACCACATCGCACACCTCGACCTTCTGTTCGACAGGGAAGACCTCTGTGAGCTGCCTTCCGCTCTAAGACTGGTTAACTATTGAAATGGCATGTGGTCTCTATATCTTTTTGCACCATTATGGATTTGGGGGAAATGGTTCAAAATATATTTAATGACATGATGCTTGGAGTGGCAGAGTGCATGATTATGCAACCACAATAGCAAACAAGTATAGAAAAATGAAGTGAGAACTAGAACAGTTTGATTTTTGGGGTATCTTCTTTTCTCCCTGCCCCCACTGCCTTTGTTGATTTCCTTGGATCAGTTCTTCCCACTCACTGTTTCTGTATTCTCCAGTGTTGCCTCCTCCACTTCTTCATGTTCTTCATCCTCTCTTTGTTCTTGTACTCTGCAGGGTCCCGTTCTGATTGGTCCTTGTGTCCTGGATATGCTGCCCATTCCTGTGTTGTTGCACACTGAGCACACTGGTCTATTGATGTGTGAGCGTGCACACTGTTGCCTCTTCCACACAGCAATACTCAACCTGCATTTCATTTCAGTCTGTGATTTCTTTGGTGCTGGTGACCACCTTTGGAACCAGCATTGGTCTGCAATATTTAAAAAGGGGCTCGGTATGATTTCAGTTCATTTGTACCTTCAGCAAATCACCTGTGGGCATGCTTGTGGATTTCTTTGCTCATTGTTTATTATACATTAGCACCCGGCACGCGCTGCGCACTTGGAATACAACGTGTGGATGGGCTCTTTTGCGAGCCATACCACATAGTATTCCCTTGTACGCCGGTGCGTCCTGGGCATGCTGGGTACTCTGTTCCTGGTGAGGGGCGTGGCAGCCCCTCAGCCAATGAGGCTCCCCATGGCTGGAAGCTGCCTTCGTCCCCCGCCGGGGACTCAGGTAAGGCTTTTTTTTTTTTGCCCTTTCCTCCCTCCTCCCTGCCCTCCCCACCCCACTTACCTTCTATCCCTTGGTCTCTGGCGACAGACGATGGAAGCCTCCAGGAGTGTGGAGACTCGGAACGGGGCCAGCCCCGCTCCGAGCTTCCACACAGCTGAAGGCTTCCATCGTCCCCCGCCGGAGACCGCGGTATGTTTTTTTTTTTTCCCTCCCAACCCCACTTACCTTCTTTTTTCTTCTTGTCTTGGGAGCGAATGCGCTGGAAACACTTCTGTTCCCAGCGCGTCCGCTTCCGATGGCCGCCATGGAAAGGGAAAACGGACTACATTTTCCCTTTCCCGGCGGCCATTTTTTTCACTTTTTTTTTCCAGAAAGAAACAAATGCCAGAGACAAATGCCATTAGAACCCCGGTCTAACGGGCCGGGGTACTAATTTCAATAAGACCCTCGGCGGCGGGCCAATACCACCCACGGTAATGCCCCTGGGCTTCGTTGTAACTACGGCCCCGGGGGCATTACCTGGGGCGGTATTGGCCCGCCGCCTCGGGTTTTATTGCCACCGTGTTGCCTTTTCATGTTGCTTGCTAGGGATCTTACATGTTCTTCCATATAGTGTGGGTGATGCAACTTCACCTACATCTTTTTCTGACGCCTGATCATTATGTTTACAGCCATGCAACCCTTCGTGATGTTGGTGTGTCTGTGTGCTGCAACTATTTCCTTTGCTACTTGCTTCCATATCCTCCATTGGGTATCTGGTAATTGCATTGAATGCAATACCATCGAATGCCTTTCCGTCTAAAAAATTGCATTGGAAAAAAAAAGCATCAAATGCATGTTTTTTTTTAGGGTTTAGTTGAATTTTAATGGGTTTAAAGAGGGGTTTGGGGGGACCCCCCCATTAACAAAAATGTAAAAGAAATGCATTTGATGCCATTTTTTTCCGATGCATTTTCGATGGAATGGTCTGTCGATGGTAAGAATTCAATTGAATTACTATACACCCCTCAATTGGCATATGCCAGTTGCACACTGTCTCTTATGAAGCAGTAGTCTCTTTACACTGGTCCGATGTATTGTGGATCCTTTATTATCTTATATACAGCTTTCATACTGTGACAATCACCACTGTAGTGGTCTCACGGCACCAGTACCTTGTCTGATACATTGGCGTAGTGTGCTCCCTCCTGGGGTAACCAGACCACAGTCTATGGAGGACAATGAGATTCGGCAAATAGAGCAGGGGAGAGAAAAGCAGGAATAGGAAAGGATGCACAATGGTAGACACATTTGTATGAAACAATAGGTTTTAGGTAAAGGTGATGTTGATGTATAGTAGGGGTGCAAGTGTGATGATTGGCATTGCATCCGAGGGGATGCTGATCCGAAAGATGGAAAATTATACCTCTCCTGATAACAAGTAATTTCCAGTGATGGAAGTTTCTAGTATCATGGAAGTGAGTACTACAAATAATGGGAGAATGGTTGTGTGATAGTACCGAGATGTGCAAGGGCAACCCTTGAAGTGTGGAGGCCAGAAGTATTTGTATTTGTATTTATTTTATTTATAAATCGCAGCCAGGCCCATGGGCATCCAGGCACATCATTTTACAAACGGGTTGCAGAACATTACAGTTACATACAGTAGATAAGGAAGATACATACGTGTTACAGATACATACGTGTTACAGTTACATACAGTAAATAAAGGAAGATACAGTTAAATAATACAGTACCGTATTTACAATAAATACAGTAGGGCAGACGACAAGCCTAAGATCAGTATTTACAATAAATACAGTAGGGCGGACGACAAGCCTAAGATCAGTATTTACAATAAATACAGTAGGGCGGACGACAAGCCTAAGATCAAGGAAGTTAAACTGTCATTGTATCCAAATCCTGAAGACAGCGCTTAGTGTTGCGCTTGAATAAGTGGAAGGAAGGTTTTGATCTGTGGGAAGCAGGGAGTGTGTTCCATAGTTTTGATGCCGGTACAGGGAAGCTAGCACCTCCCGAGTTATCGAGTTTGAATCTCGGTATGGACATTGTGTTTGCTTGAGCCGCTCTAAGTGGTCTTGAGGACGTATGTGAAGTGAGTTGGTTAGTAAGGTAGGCTGGAGTGAGGTTGGCCCTGGCTTTGTGTGTTAGGGCAAGAGTTTTGAGAGATATTCTGTGCTCTACCGGGAGCCAGTGCAAGTTGCGTCTAGTCTCAGAAATATGCGACTTCTTGGGGATGGTGAGGGCTGCCCTGATGGCATTATTCTGAATTCATTGTAACTTGTTAATGTTTTTGTGCCTAGTACCTAAATAGAGGGCGTTACAATAATCAATTTTGGACAGAACTAGAGTTCTAGCAAGTGTGATGCAATTAGGTGTGGAAATGAATGGCCTGCAGGCGGTGATTAGTTTACAGGTATATGCGGATGATGTTGCTACCGCGTTAGTTTGTTTGGAGAAGGATAAGGTGGCATCAAGGTAAATGCCAACGGTTTTAGTGTTGTTTGAGACGGTAATGGAGTTGCCATCTATAGTAAATGATTTGAAGGCAGTGTTTAGTTTTTTCAGTTTAGCGTGTGTACCAAGGATAAGCAGCTCAGTTTTCTTGTCGTTTAGACAAAGAACATGTTGCGCCATCCATGCTTGTATCACTGAGTAGATTTCGTTAAGTGTTTTGCTGTCAGTTGCATAGTCTCCAGAGATGGGAATGAGTATCTGGGTGTCATCCGCATAGTTCGTATACGTGACACCCAGATAGTCAAGGATATTGAATAGGGGCTTCGTAAAGACATTAGAGAGCGTGGGGGACACACAAGAACCGTGCGGAACCCCACAAAGTACCGGGGACGGTTCAGCAGAGTCAGTAGGGGAGAAGACCCTCATAGTTCTCTTCGCCAAGAAGGAGCTGATCCAAGAGGTGGCTGAGTCGGAGAAATGTGCTGCAGATTTCAGATGGTGGCATAGCGTTTGGTGGTTAACCAAATCAAAAGCTGCTGACAGATCAGGCAGTAAGAGGAGTGCTAGTTTACCATTGTCTTTTAGTACTTGAATTTGAGTGGTGAGATCTATCAAGGCAGTTTTAGTGCCGTGTCTTTGTCGGAAAACGGATTGCCTTAGTCCCAATAGATTTTTAGATTCTAGATATGCCTGTATTTGCAGGTAGGCTGCTCTATCCAATATTTTTAGTAAAAAGGGTACCGATGTTATAGGCCTATAGTTAGATGGGTTGGCTGGGTCAAGAGTCGGTTTTTTGATTAGAGGAATGACCCAAGCGTCTTTTAAGTTATCAGGCACTACTCCAGTTTTGAAGGAGGCATTGATAAGGTTAGTGATAAATGGGGCAAGGTCATGTGCTGCTGCTTTGATGATTGGAGCAGGGCAGGCGTCACCTTGGCAATTCGAAGGTTTGAGTTTCCTAATGATATTTTCCACTTCCCAGATTGACAGGGGTGAGAAACTAACAGGGTAATTCATAGAATTTCGCAGAAAAGTGTCGCAAGCGGCTGGCGCAGAGTGTCCGCGTGCGATTGTCTGCACCAGGCACGTGCGCTAAAACCGATTTCCGCGCACAGCGTATTCATGGATTTTAGGCTCCCAAACCAGCCGTGGCGCAGAGAATCGCAGCGACCCTGCAGCAGCGCCAGTAACGCCCCAAGAACGCCCTTGCGCAAGGAAAAGCCATCAAAATCGCTAAATCATCGCAAAGGGCTGCGCTAACCCTGGACCAGTTCACCGGGCTGGCAAACAGCAAACGCCAAGCGGGGAACGTGTATTTCAGGGGTGCGCGGGAAGTTCCACACGCGATTGGCCCCGTGCAAGCAGGGTACGTGTATTTCAGGGGTGCGCGGGAAGTTCCACATGCGATTTCATCAGGGTACGTGTATTTCAGGGGTGCGCGGGAAGTTCCACACGCGATTGGCCCAGTGCGAGCAGGGTACGTGTATTTCAGGGGTGCGCGGGAAGTTCCACACGCGATTTCATCAGGGTACGTGTATTTCAGGGGTGCGCGGGAAGTTCCACACGCGATTGGCCCAGTGTGAGCAGGGTACGTGTATTTCAGGGGTGCGCGGGAAGTTCCACACGCGATTGGCCCCGTGCAAGCAGGGTACGTGTATTCCAGGGGTGCGCGGGAAGTTCCACACGCGATTGGCCCAGTGCGAGCAGGGTACGTGTATTCCATGGGTGCGCGGGAAGTTCCACACGCGATTTCAGCAGGGTACGTGTATTTCAGGGGTGCGCGGGAAGTTCCACACGCGATTTCAGCAGGGTACGTGTATTCCAGGGGTGCGCGGGAAGTTCCACACGCGATTCCAGCAGGGTACGTGTATTCCAGGGGTGCGCGGGAAGTTCCACACGCGATTCCAGCAGGGTACGTGTATTCCAGGAGTGCGCGGGAAGTTCCACACACGATTTCAGCAGGGTACGTGTATTTCAGGGGTGCGGGGGAAGTTCCACACGCGATTGGGCCAGTGCGAGCAGGGTACGTGTATTCCATGGGTGCGTGGGAAGTTCCACACGCGATTTCATCAGGGTACGTATATTTCAGGGGTGCGCGGGAAGTTCCACACGCGATTGTCCCAGTGCGAGCAGGGTACGTGTATTTCAGGGGTGCGCGGGAAGTTCCACACGCGATTGGCCCCGTACAAGCAGGGTACGTGTATTTCAGGGGTGCGCGGGAAGTTCCACAGGCGATTGGCCCAGTGCGAGCAGGGTACGTGTATTCCATGGGTGCGCGGGAAGTTCCACACGCGATTTCAGCAGGGTACGTGTATTCCAGGGGTGCGTGGGAAGTTCCACACACGATTTCAGCAGGGTATGTGTATTTCAGGGGTTCTGGGGAGTACTACACGTGAATTGGCCATGTGGGTCCTCCCAGGTGTACGCTCCACAACCTCCACGGCCCCTGCAGGCAGCCCACAGCACGGGGGACTACCCTGCACCCCTGCTCATGTCCCGCAGGCAGCCCATCCACCATGGGCATGCCCCCCAGCCAACCCACATGTCACCTTGCACTACTGATCAACAGTGCATGTCTCCCACCACCCCCCAGCAGTGCAGGGGCACCCTCCACAAGGCCCCCACCCATGTCCCCTATCACCCCCACCCCCCAGCAGTGCAGGGGCACCCTCCACCAGGCCCCCACTCATGTCTCCCACCACCCCCACTCCCCAGCAGTGCAGGGGCACCCTCCACCAGGCCCCCACTCATGTCTCCCACCACCCCCACCCCCCAGCCACCAGGGGCACCCTCCACCAGGCCCCCACCCATGTCCCCTATCACCACCACCCCCCGGCATCCAGGGGCAGCCTCCACCAGGCCCCCACTCATGTCTCCCACCACCCCCACCCCCCCAGCAGTGCAGGGGCACCCTCCACCAGGCCCCCACCCATGTCCCCACCACCCCCCAGCCACCATGGGCAGCCTCCACCAGGCCCCCACTCATGTCTCCCACCCACCCCCATCCCCCAGCCACCAGGGGCACCCTCCACCAGGCCCCCACTCATGTCTCCCACCACCCCCACCCCCCCAGCAGTGCAGGGGCACCCTCCACCAGGCCCCCACCCATGTCTCCCACCACCCCCACCCCCCAGCCACCAGGGGCACCCTCCACCAGGCCCCCACCCATGTCTCCCACCACCCCCACCCCCCAGCCACCAGGGGCACCCTCCACCAGGCCCCCACTCATGTCTCCCACCACCCCCACCCCCCAGCATCCAGGGGCACCCTCCACCAGGCCCCCACTCATGTCTCCCACCACCCCCACCCCCCAGCCACCAGGGGCACCCTCCACCAGGCCCCCACCCATGTCCCCTATCACCACCACCCCCCAGCAGTGCAGGGGCAGCCTCCACCAGGCCCCCACTCATGTCAACCACCACCCCACCCCCCAGCCATCAGGGGCACCCTCCAGCAGGCCCACACTCATGTCTCCCACCACCCCCACCCCCCAGCCACGAGGGGCTCCCTCCACCAGGCCCCCACTCATGTCTCCCACCACCCACACCCCCCAGCCACCAGGGGCACCCTCCACCAGGCCCCCACCCATGTCCCCTATCACCCCCACCCCTCAGCAGTGCAGGGGCACCCTCCACCAGGCCCCCACCCATGTCCCCTATCACCCCCACCCCCCAGCAGTGCAGGGGCAGCCTCCACCAGGCCCCCACTCATGTCAACCACCACCCCACCCCCCAGCCATCAGGGGCACCCTCCACCAGGCCCACACTCATGTCTCCCACCACCCCCACCCCCCAGCAGTGTGGGGCACCCTCCACCAGGCCCCCACTCATGTCCCCCTGCACCCCCACCCCCCCAGCATCCAGGGACAGCCTCCACCAGGACCCCACTCATGTCTCCCACCAGCCCCACCCCCCCAGCAGTGCAGGGGCACCCTCCACCAGGCCCCCACCCATGTCTCCCACCACCCCCACCCCCCAGCCATCATGGGCAGCCTCCACCAGGCCCCCACTCATGTCTCCCACCCACCCCCACCCCCCAGCCACCATGGGCAGCCCCCACCAGGCCCCACTCATGTCCCCCTGCACCCCCACCCCCCAGCATCCAGGGGCAGCCTCCACCAGGCCCCCACTCATGTCTCCCACCACCCCCACCCCCCCCTAGCATCCAGGGGCACCCTCCACCAGGCCCCCACTCATGTCTCCCACCACCCCCACCCCCCAGCAGTGTGGTGCACCCTCCACCAGGCCCCCACCCATGTCTCCCACCACCCCCACCCCCCAGCCACCATGGGCAGCATCCACCAGGCCCCCACTCATGTCTCCCACCCACCCCCACACCCCCAGCAGTGCAGGGGCACCCTCCACCAGGCCCCCACCCATGTCTCCCACCACCCCCACCCCCCAGCCACCATGGGCAGCCTCCACCAGGCCCACACTCATGTCTCCCACCACCCCCACCCCCCAGCAGTGTGGGGCACCCTCCACCAGGCCCCCACTCATGTCCCCTTGCACCCCCACCCCCCAGCATCCAGGGGCAGCCTCCACCAGGCCCCCACTCATGTCAACCACCACCACCACCCCCCAGCCATCAGGGGCACCCTCCACCAGGCCCACACTCATGTCTCCCACCACCCCCACCCCCCAGCCACCAGGGGCACCCTCCACCAGGCCCCCACTCATGTCTCCCACCACCCCCACCCCCCAGCCACCAGGGGCACCCTCCACCAGGCCCCCACCCATGTCCCCTATCACCCCCACCCCTCAGCAGTGCAGGGGCACCCTCCACCAGGCCCCCACCCATGTCCCCTATCACCCCCACCCCCCAGCAGTGCAGGGGCAGCCTCCACCAAGCCCCCACTCATGTCAACCACCCCCCCCCGCCCCCCAGCCATCAGGGGCACCCTCCACGAGGCCCACACTCATGTCTCCCACCACCCCCACCCCCCAGCAGTGTGGGGCACCCTCCACCAGGCCCCCACTCATGTCCCTCTGCACCCCCACCCCCAGCATCCAGGGGCAGCCTCCACCAGGCCCCCACTCATGTCTCCTACCACCCCCACCCCCCAGCAGTGCAGGGGCACCCTCCACCAGGCCCCCACCCATGTCCCCTATCACACCCACCCCTCAGCAGTGCAGGGGCACCCTCCACCAGGCCCCCACCCATGTCCCCTATCACCCCCACCCCCAGCAGTGCAGGGGCAGCCTCCACCAGGCCCCCACTCATGTCAACCACCACCCCCACCCCCCAGCCATCAGGGGCACCCTCCACCAGGCCCACACTCATGTCTCCCACCACCCCCACCCCCCAGCAGTGTGGGGCACCCTCCACCAGGCCCCCACTCATGTCCCCCTGCACCCCCACCCCCCAGCATCCAGGGGCAGCCTCCACCAGGCCCCCACTCATGTCTCCCACCACCCCCACCCCCCCAGCAGTGCAGGGGCACCCTCCACCAGGCCCCCACCCATGTCTCCCACCACCCCCACCCCCCAGCCATCATGGGCAGCCTCCACCAGGCCCCCACTCATGTCTCCCACCCACCCCCACCCCCCAGCCACCATGGGCAGCCCCCACCAGGCCCCCACTCATGTCTCCCACCACCCCCACCCCCCAGCCACCAGGGGCACCCTCCACCAGGCCCCCACTCATGTCCCCCTGCACCCCTACCCCCCAGCATCGAGGGGCAGCCTCCACCAGGCCCCCACTCATGTCTCCCACCACCCCCACCCCCCCCAGCATCCAGGGGCACCCTCCACCAGGCCCCCACTCATGTCTCCCACCACCCCCACCCCCAAGGAGTGTGGTGCACCCTCCACCAGGCCCCCACCCATGTCTCCCACCACCCCCACCCCCCAGCCATCATGGGCAGCCTCCACCAGGCCCCCACTCATGTCTCCCACCCACCCCCACCCCCCAGCCACCATGGGCAGCCCCCACCAGGCCCCCACTCATGTCTCCCACCACCCCCACCCCCCAGCCACCAGGGGCACCCTCCACCAGGCCCCCACTCATGTCCCCCTGCACCCCTACCCCCCAGCATCGAGGGGCAGCCTCCACCAGGCCCCCACTCATGTCTCCCACCACCCCCACCCCCCCCAGCATCCAGGGGCACCCTCCACCAGGCCCCCACTCATGTCTCCCACCACCCCCACCCCCAAGGAGTGTGGTGCACCCTCCACCAGGCCCCCACCCATGTCTCCCACCACCCCCACCCCCCAGCCACCATGGGCAGCATCCACCAGGCCCCAACACATGTCTCCCACCCACCCCCACACCCCCAGCAGTGCAGGGGCACCCTCCACCAGGCCCCCACCCATGTCTCCCACCACCCCCACCCCCCAGCCACCATGGGCAGCCTCCACCAGGCCCACACTCATGTCTCCCACCACCCCCACCACCCAGCAGTGTGGGGCACCCTCCACCAGGCCCACGCTCATGTCCCCTTGCCCCCCCACCCCCCAGCATCCAGGGGCAGCCTCCACCAGGCCCCCACTCATGTCAACCACCACCCCCACCCCCCAGCCATCAGGGGCACCCTCCACCAGGCCCACACTCATGTCTCCCACCACCCCCACCCCCCAGCCACCAGGGGCACCCTCCAGCAGGCCCCCACTCATGTCTCCCACCACCCCCACCCCCCAGCCACCAGGGGCACCCTCCACCAGGCCCCCACCCATGTCCCCTATCACCCCCACACCTCAGCAGTGCAGGGGCACCCTCCACCAGGCCCCCACCCATGTCCCCTATCACCCCCACCCCCCAGCAGTGCAGGGGCAGCCTCCACCAGGCCCCCACTCATGTCAACCACCACCCCCGCCCCCCAGCCATCAGGGGCACCCTCCACCAGGCCCACACTCATGTCTCCCACCACCCCCACCCCCCAGCAGTGTGGGGCACCCTCCACCAGGCCCCCACTCATGTCCCTCTGCACCCCCACCCCCCAGCCACCAGGGGCACCCTCCAGCAGGCCCGCACTCATGTCTCCCACCACCCCCACCCCCCAGCCACCAGGGGCACCCTCCACCAGGCCCCCACCCATGTCCCCTATCACCCCCACACCTCAGCAGTGCAGGGGCACCCTCCACCAGGCCCCCACCCATGTCCCCTATCACCCCCACCCCCCAGCAGTGCAGGGGCAGCCTCCACCAGGCCCCCACTCATGTCAACCACCACCCCCGCCCCCCAGCCATCAGGGGCACCCTCCACCAGGCCCCCACCCATGTCTCCCACCACCCCCACCCCCCAGCAGTGCAGGGGCACCCTCCACCAGGCCCCCACTCATGTCTCCCACCACCCCCACCCCCAAGCCACCAGGGGCACCCTCCACCAGGCCCCCACCCATGTCCCCTATCACCACCACCCCCCAGCAGTGCAGGGGCAGCCTCCACCAGGCCCACACTCATGTCTCCCACCACCCCCACCCCCCAGCCACCAGGGGCACCCTCCACCAGGCTCCCACTCATGTCTCCCACCACCCCCACCCCCCAGCCACCAGGGGCACCCTCCACCAGGCCCCCACCCATGTCCCCTATCACCCCCACCCCCCAGCCACCAGGGGCACCCTCCACCAGGCCCCCACTCATGTCTCCCACCACCCCCACCCCGGCCACCATGGGCAGCCTCCACCAGGCCCACACTCATGTCTCCCACCACCCCCACCCCCCAGCAGTGTGGGGCACCCTCCACCAGGCCCCCACTCATGTCCCCCTGCACCCCCACCCCCCAGCATCCAGGGACAGCCTCCACCAGGCCCCCACTCATGTCTCCCACCACCCCCCCCCCAGCAGTGCAGGGGCACCCTCCACCAGGCCCCCACTCATGTCTCCCATCACCCCCACCCCCCAGCCACCATGGGCAGCCTCCACCAGGCCCCCACTCATGTCTCCCACCCACCCCCACCCCCCAGCCACCATGGGCAGCCTCCACCAGGCCCCACTCATGTCTCCCACCCACTCCCACCCCCCAGCCACCATGGGCAGCCCCCACCAGGCCCCCACTCATGTCTCCCACCCACCCCCCAGCCACCATGGGCAGCCCCCACCAGGCCCCCACTCATGTCTCCCACCACCCCCACCCCCCAGCAGTGTGGTGCACCCTCCACCAGGCCCCCACCCATGTCTCCCACCACCCCCACCCCCCAGCCACCATGGGCAGCCTCCACCAGGTCCTCACAATCCCCAATCATGTGCGTTATGGTCAGCCTCCACAGCCAAAAAGCCCTACCAACTAACCCATTCACCCACATGGAAATGGAAATTACATGTTACACCCCCAATGTTCATAAAGCTAATGAACCCATGTCCGTCACACACAATGGTTGCAATTGAATGGGAAAACACCCAACATGACATGCATGAAACCAATGAGATGATACCACACAGTGAAGTATGAAAACAAAATTGTATTAAAAAAAAAGAGAATGCAAAAGAAATGAAACAAACTACAATGGGAATGAAAAAAAGATAAGCTGCATGTCCGTTTAAAAAAATAAAAACACCAAATCCTAATCCAAAAAAATGTTGTCCAAAGTCAAATGAAAAATAAAATCAATCCAATGAAGAACTATGTACAAAACATCCAAGGGTCCATGAGCCCAACTGAACAAAGGAAACCTACAAAAAACCCTAACTAAAATGCAACTATATACAAAAAGTGGAGCAGTGTCCGTCGACTCCAAATCATAAGAACAAACAAAGGAAACCTAAAACTAAAGAACTATATACAAAGGCGGCGGGCAAGTCCAGCGGCTCACTCCGTGGTGTTCCGGGCCAGGGCATCATCGAACTCCTGTTCAATGTCCCGGAGGCGGTCCTGTTCCATGGCCCCGAGGGTCCGCAGGGACGACGCCGTGTCCTCCTCCAACCCCCTGCGGATTGCCTCGAGGCACTCGGCCCGCCTCAGGGCCCTCTCCGCCCTGACCATTGTGAGCCGCGCCTCTTCCGCCCGCCGCCGCTCTGCACCTATGGCGTGGCCCAACCGCTGCCACACGGAAGACACTCTCTGTCCTGGGTCCTCCTGCCCTCCGGCCGATGCCTGCCCCTCCGATGTCGAAGGCCCCGAGTCTTCATGGCTCCCACCATGTTGCTGCTGCTGCTCTGCCTCTGCCCGTGCACTGCCTCCTGCTGCCTGCACATCCTCCGCCGGCTGGGGTGCAGTCGTAGATGTGGCCATCCCTGCTGGACGTCCGACTCCCGACTGTGGCACGGATGCCTCCTCCACCAGCCTGGCCGCACCATCAGAGGCAGCACCACAGGGCACCCAGGTGACTGATGGGTGGGAAGATGGCACAGAGGACGACTGGCGCGTAGGGGGTCCAGTTGAGGAGCGGGTCGGAGCAAGCCCCATCAGACGGAGGAATCCGGCCTGGGTGACCTGTCCCAGCAGGCTGACGTGGTCAACGAGCCATTTGAGATGACGTGCAGTCTCTCCATGAAAAGACTGCAGGTCACCTTGCATGGCCCGTTGACGCAACGCCACACCAGCCAGGACAGGCTCAACCCGGACCTGGATGGCCACGTCCGCAGGCAGAGGAAGGCCAGTTGACGTCAGCTCATCCCCTGCCTGAAAACGGGTCTGGACGTAGGCATCCCTGCTGGTGCAAGATGATGCAGGGACAGGATCGGGGACAGGATTGCACACAGGCACCTCCGCGGCAGCCTGTGCTGCCTCCTGTCCCTGGTCCTGCACTGCACCACTAGCACCAGTGGGATCCCCACCTCCAGACCCCGTCTCTGGTGCTTGCACGGCCTCCTCCTCTACCAAACCCCCCACCAACCTGGATGACTCCGTGCCATCTTCCCCTGTTGGGCCCTGTGGGGTCCCAGCTGCCCCTTCTGCTGCCGAGGAGTCCAACTCCAACCTCTGCCTCTTGGACCTCCCCCCGGCAGCTGCGGCCTGGGACGCGGCACCGGACTCCTCACTCCCCGACGAGATGACAACACGGGAGGGGAGCCGGTCCTTGCGTCTCCAGCTGGCGGTGGGATCCCCGCCGCTGTGCTCCACAGCACCTTCTCCGCCCTCTTCATCAGTTGACGCTGCAGACAGGGAGAAACAAAACACATGCATCAGGGCACTGTACAATGGACACATACACAAATGACGTACAGACACGCATGCGCATTTCAGCGCGTGTGAAAAACTGCACGTCAGCGTGTAATACGAGGAAAGGGCCTATGCCCGTAAGCGCGTGTGGAAACTGCACGTCCGCGTGTAATACGAGGAAAGGGCCCATGCCCGTAAGCGCGTGTGGAAACTGCATGTCCGCGTGTAATACGTGGAAAGGGCCCATGCGTGTAAGCGCGTGTGGAAACTGCACGTCCGCGTGTAATACGTGGAAAGGGCCCATGCGCGTCTGTACGCGTCACGTCACAGGGGCGCTTGCGCTTGAGGGGCCTTCTGTCCAATGAAAATGCGTATGCGTGCAGACGCGCTTACGCGCTAAGGGCCTTTCCTCGAATTACACGCTGACGTGCAGACTTTTCACGTGCCAAATCACTCCGTATCAAGCTGGCCACGCGTATGCACACGGAAGACCACGCTCCTGCCCAGAAGGCCGAACTACTGCCCCCCAGAGCCCCGAGCACGCTCCCACCTGCCATCTGCTGCTGCCTGACTGCCTGCTGCCCACGTGCACTGCCATTTGCTGCCTGCACATCAGCCAGGGGTGCTGTTGCTGTGACCACCCCTGCTGGAACCGAAGACTCCCGACTGGGATTCCATCGCTCCACAGCCCAGCCCCAGGACCCAGTTGCCCACCCACTCCTGCCTCTGGGGTTGTCATGTCGGGGCAAACACCACCTGTGACCACTGACACTTCCTGGCCAGAGAGGCAGAGGGGCACCAGCTTCAGTGCCACCGAAGTTGGTGTCCTGGTGGAGCAAGTCCTGGGGCAGTAAGATGCCCTCTTCAGAAGTTCCCGCGCCGACAAGGAAGGATGGACTCGGATCTGGACTGACATCGTGACTGCCATAAACGCGGAGGGGGTGGCAGTCCGCGACTTACAACATGTCAGGAAGCGCTGGGAGGACTTCAGGTCCAGGACCCTGAACAAGGCCCGGCGCCTCTTGAAGGCAGCGGATGCCAAGGGGCGCCGGGGCCACTTGTCGGAAGAACAGATGAGGGTCCTGGAACGCATATCCCCAGCGCTCCACGTCCAGGTCCTAGAGAAGCAGACCCGTCTGGAGTCGAGCGGTGAGTGTACATGCATCCTGATTGTGAGCAGTGCGTGTGGTGATTATTCGGTAGTGTGCAGGTTGCACATCTGTTTGTATGGGGTCGAGTATGGGTGAGGGTGTACAGGGCCGTGGGGCTGACACATGCGAGGGCTGTAATGTGTGAGACATGGATGGTGCTTGTGTGTGTAGGCTTGCATGCCAAATGCAGTTGTGTGGGCACACATGTTTGGATTAATGTGTATGTAAGTAGACATGTCCGTAATGTCACGCATGTATGTTGTTTTCGGCTGCATGTATCAGCACTGTGTACATGTGCATGTGTGTGTATTTGACAAGGGTGCAACAGTGATGCAACATGGATGCATGTGACAGCGGTATGTGGAGGCCTTATTGGCAGATGTGACATGGATGCCCATCTGAACAGTGCGACACTTGGCAGAGGTGTACACATGCATGCAAGTGTGGTGGTGTGTGTACATGTGTGGTGCACTTCCTGTGTTGCATGTGATGTCTGGCTCACCTTTGGCTGCTCATGCTGTTGTATGTGTAGGGATGGTGGTGGCAGTTGCGATATGGCTGTGGTATGGCTCATGTGTGCGAGTTGTAATGACATGTGTGTTGGGGATTGTGATGACATGTGTGAGGTTTGCCAATGCCACTCATGTGCAACTGTCATGTGTGTATGTGTCCATTGTACAGTGCCCTGATGCCTGTGTTTTGTTTCTCCCTGTCTGCAGCGTCAACTGATGAAGAGGGCGGAGAAGGTGCTGTGGAGCACAGCGGCGGGGATCCCACCGCCAGCCGGAGACGCAAGGCCCGGCTCCCCTCCCGTGTTGTCATCTCGTCGGGGAGTGAGGAGTCCGGTGCCGCGTCCCAGGCCGCAGCTGCCGGGGGGAGGTCCAAGAGGCGGAGGTTGGAGTTGGACTCCTCGGCAGCAGAAGGGGCAGCTGGGACCCCACAGGGCCCAACAGGGGAAGATGGCACGGAGTCATCCAGGTTGGTGGGGGGTTTGGTGGAGGAGGAGGCCGTGCAAGCACCAGAGACGGGGTCTGGAGGTGGGGATCCCACTGGTGCTAGTGGTGCAGTGCAGGACCAGGGACAGGAGGCAGCACAGGCCACCGCGGAGGTGCCTGTGTGCAATCCTGTCCCCGATCCTGTCCCTGCATCATCTTTCACCAGCAGGGATGCCTACGTCCAGACCCGTTTTCAGGCAGGGGATGAGCTGACGTCAACTGGCCTTCCTCTGCCTGCGGACGTGGCCATCCAGGTCCGGGTTGAGCCTGTCCTGGCTGGTGTGGCGTTGCGTCAACGGGCCATGCGAGGTGACCTGCAGTCTTTTCATGGAGAGACTGCACGTCATCTCGAATGGCTCGTTGACCACGTCAGCCTGCTGGGACAGGTCACCCAGGCCGGATTCCTCTGTCTGATGGGGCTTGCTCCGACCCCCTCCTCAACTGGACCCCCTACGCGCCAGTCGTCCTCTGTGCCATCTTCCCACCCATCAGTCACCTGGGTGCCCTGTGGTGCTGCCTCTGACGGTGCGGCCAGGCTGGTGGAGGAGGCATCCCTGCCACAGTCGGGAGTCGGATGTCCAGCAGGGGTGGCCACATCTATGACTGCACCCCAGCCGGCGGAGGATGTGCAGGCAGCATGAGGCAGTGCACGGGCAGAGGCAGAGTAGCAGCAGCAACATGGTGGGAGCCATGAAGGCTCGGGGCCTTCCACATCGGAGGGGCAGGCATCGGCCGGAGGGCAGGAGGACCCAGGACAGAGAGTGTCTTCAGTGTGGCAGCGGTTGGGCCACGCCATAGGTGCGGAGCGGCGGCGGGCGGAAGAGGCGGGCTCACAATGGTCAGGGCGGAGAACTCCATGCGGAGGGCCCTGAGGCGGGCCAAGTGCCTCGAGGCAATCCGCAGGGGGTTGGAGGAGGACACGGCGTCGTCCCTGCGGACCCTCGGGGCCATGGAACAGGACCGCCTCCGGGACATCGAACAGGAGTTCGATGATGCCCTGGCCCGGAACACCACGGAGTGAGCCGCTGGACTTGCCCGCCGCCTTTGTATATAGTTCTTTAGTTTTAGGTTTCCTTTGTTTGTTCTTATGATTTGGAGTCGACGGACACTGCTCCACTTTTTGTATATAGTTGCATTTTAGTTAGGGTTTTTTGTAGGTTTCCTTTGTTCAGTTGGGTTCATGGACCCTTGGATGTTTTGTACATAGTTCTTCATTGGATTGATTTTATTTTTCATTTGACTTTGGACAACATTTTTTTTGGATTAGGATTTGGTGTTTTTATTTTTTTAAACGGACATGCAGCTTATCTTTTGTTCATTCCCATTGTAGTTTGTTTCATTTCTTTTGCATTCTTTTTTTTTTAATACAATTTTGTTTTCATACTTCACTGTGTGGTATCATCTCATTGGTTTCATGCATGTCATGTTGTGTGTTTTCCCATTCAATTGCAACCATTGTGTGTGACGGACATGGGTTCATTAGCTTTATGAACATTGGGGGTGTAACATGTAATTTCCATTTCCATTTGGGTGAATGGGTTACTTGGTAGGGCTTTTTGGCTGTGGAGGCTGACCATAACGCACATGATTGGGGATTGTGAGGACCTGGTGGAGGCTGCCCATGGTGGCTGGGGGGTGGGGGTGGTGGTCGACATGGGTGGGGGCCTGGTGGAGGGTGCATCACACTGCTGGGGGGTGGTGGTGGGAGACATGAGTGGGGGCCTGGTGGGGGCTGTCCATGGTGGCTGGGGGGTGGCGGTGGGTGGGAGACATGAGTGGGGGCCTGGTGGAGGCTGCCCATGGTGGCTGGGGGGTGGGGGTGGTGGGAGACATGGGTGGGGGCCTGGTGGAGGGTGCACCACACTGCTGGGGGGTGGGGGTGGTGGGAGACATGAGTGGGGCCTGGTGGGGGCTGCCCATGGTGGCTGGGGGGTGGGGGTGGGTGGGAGACATGAGTGGGGGCCTGGTGGAGGCTGCCCATGGTGGCTGGGGGGTGGGGGTGGTGGGAGACATGGGTGGGGGCCTGGTGGAGGGTGCACCACACTGCTGGGGGGTGGGGGTGGTGGGAGACATGAGTGGGGGCCTGGTGGGGGCTGCCCATGGTGGCTGGGGGGTGGGGCTGGGTGGGAGACATGAGTGGGGGCCTGGTGGGGGCTGCCCATGGTGGCTGGGGGGTGGGGGTGGGTGGGAGACTTGAGTGGGGGCCTGGTGGAGGCTGCCCATGGTGGCTGGGGTGGGGGTGGTGGGAGACATGGGTGGGGGCCTGGCGGAGGGTGCCCCTGCACTGCTGGGGGATGGGGGTGGATGGGAGACATGAGTGGGGGCCTGGTGGGGGCTGCCCATGGTGGCTGGGGGGTGGGGGTGGGTGTGAGACATGAGTGGGGGCCTGGTGGAGGCTGCCGATGGTGGCTGGGGGGTGGGGGTGGTGGGAGACATGGGTGGGGGCCTGGTGGAGGGTGCCCCTGCACTGCTGGGGGGGTGGGGGTGGTGGGAGACATGAGTGGGGGCCTGGTGGAGGCTGCCCCTGGATGCTGGGGGTGCAGGGGGACATGAGTGGGGGCCTGGTGGAGGGTGCCCCACACTGCTGGGGGGTGGCGGTGGTGGGAGACATGAGTGGGGGCCTGGTGGGGGCTGCCCATGGTGGCTGGGGGGTGGGGGTGGGTGGGAGACAAGAGTGGGGGCCTGGTGGAGGCTGCCCATAGTGGCTGGGCGGTGGGGGTGGTGGGAGACATGGGTGGGGGCCTGGTGGAGGGTGCCCCTGCACTGCTGGGGGGTGGGGATGGTGGGAGACATGAATGGGGGCCTGGTGGAGGCTGCCCCTGGATGCTGGGGGGTGGGGGTGCAGGGGGACATGAGTGGGGGCCTGGTGGAGGGTGCCCCACACTGCTGGGGGTGGGGTGGTGGGAGACATGAGTGGGGGCCTGGTGGGGGCTGCCCATGGTGGCTGGGGGGTGGGGGTGGGTGGGAGACATGAGTGGGGGCCTGGTGGAGGCTGCCCATGGTGGCTGGAGGGTGGGGGTGATGGGAGACATGAGTGGGGGCCTGGTGGAGGGTGCCCCTGGATGCTGGGGGGTGGGGGTGATAGGGGCCATGAGTGGGGGCCTGGTGGAGGGTGCCCCTGGATGCTGGGGGTGCAGGGGGACATGAGTGGGGGCCTGGTGGTGCTGCCCCTGCACTGCTGGGGGGTTCGGGTGGTGGGGGCCTGGTGGAGGGTGCCCCACACTGCTGGGGGGTGGGGGTGCTGGGTGACATGAGCAGGTGTGCAGGGTAGTCCCCTGTGGTGTCCGCTGCCTGCAGGGGCCGCGGAGGGTGTACAGGGAATACCTGGGAGCACACAGCCAAATCGCGTGTAGAATTTCCCGCGTACCCCTGAAATACACGTACCCAGCCAAATCGCGTGTGCAAATTCCTGCACACGTACCCGGCCAAATCGCGTGTGGGACTTCCCGCGCACCCCTGAGATCCACGTACCCAGCCAAGTCGCGTGTGCAAATTCCCGCGCACGTACCCGGCCAAATCGCGTGTGGAACTTCCCGCGCACCCCTGAAATCCACGTACCCTTCCAAATCGCATGTGAGACTTCCCGCGCACCCCTGAGATCCACGTACCCAGCCAAATCGCGTGTGGAAATTCCCGCGCACGTACCCGGCCAAATCGCGTGGGCAACTTCCTGCGCACCCCTGAAATCCACGTACCCTGCCAAATCGCGTGTGGGACTTCCCGCGCACCCCTGAGATCCACGTACACAGCCAAATCGCGTGTGGAAATTCCCGCGCACGTACCCTGCCAAATCGTGTGTGCAACTTCCCGCGCACCCCTGAAATCCACGTACCCTGCCAAATCGCGTGTGGGACTTCCCGCACACCCCTGAGATCCACGTACCCAGCCAAATCGCGTGTGGAAATTCCCGCGCACGTACCCGGCCAAATCGCGTGTGCAACTTCCCGCGCACCCCTGAAATCCACGTACCCTGCCAAATCGTGTGTGCAACTTCCCGCACACCCCTGAAATCCACGTACCCTGCCAAATCGCGTGTGAGACTTCCCGCGCACCCCGGTATACACGCACACGTATTTTTTATCAGCTGGTGTCCGTGTTTGTGAGTACCCCTTTGCACATCATTTGTCCTGGAGGGCCACAGTATAGGACATTCATCATGGCTGTATATAGGTGCTATTTGTTGGCGCACCTTTTGGCGCACATTTCTTCCAGGCGCAGAGACGCTACCGCCTGCTTTCTTGTGGCGGTCGTGTTTGTGCCTGTGCGCTGGTTTGAGCGTGTGCTTTTTTGCCCTATTCTATTCCATGAATACATGTTGTAGGCGAGCATGTGGGCGTTCCGCGCACTTGTACCCTGTACTTCCCCCTTGACGCCCACATTTTGGCAAGTTGTTCCCCATTCCGAGTGTTACGCCCTGTGTTCCGCCTACTTTTGTTGTGTGCGCCGCGCTATGTGCGAATTTCGCTGTGGCCTGTGCGATTTTCGCTGTGACCTGGCGCACGCAGTTAGATGGCCTGTGCGCCAACGTGCGCTGCGCACTTTTTTATCGCACATCCGATGGTTTTCTCGCGCACGGCCTTCCATGAATCGATGTGCGCTGCTTTTCGTGCGATTTTCGCACTTGCACTGCGATTTTCGCTATTCCTCTGCGATTCGCACGTTTTTGGCCACTTGCGCCGCGCTAATTATTCCATGAATCGGCCTGTAAATGGTTTACAGGTAGACTCAAAGGTGGAGGTCTTATTAGGATATTGTTTGTATTCAGGGTCAGAGAGTAGCAAACATTTTTTCGCGTTAATTTTAGATTGTAGCAAAGCTATTTTATCTAATAGCGCCTTCTGAATGTTAGTGCACCATAATGTATCTGTGATACATTTGTCAACAGGGGCGATAGGAGATTCCAGTTCTGTTAGGATCTTAAAACGTTCTTTGTATTTGATTCCGCTTGTATGATCCTTTTGTTGTAAGTGGGCCTCATTACGACCCAGGCGGTAAGTTACCGCCTGGGCCGTGACTTTACCACCATGGTGTAAACTACGTTTACACCATGGTGGTTGGCGGACTTACCGCCCCATTCCGACCTTGGCGGGGCGGTAAGTCCCCAATCCCCATTTACCCTTCCCCATTCCCATTTTCGCCCCATAGGGCATAATGGGAGTGGGGAAGGCGTTAATTACGCCACCGTAAATTACGGTGGCGTAATTAACTCCATGGTCCCTTAGCGCCATGGTTTTTAACACCCGCTAAAATCGGGTGTTAAAACCTCCATGGCGCTAGGGGAACTCGGAATTGGCGGTAAGGGGTCGGCGCAGCTAACGCTGGCGTTAACCCCTTACCGCCAGGGTCGTAATGAGGCCCAGTGTCTTTTTTAGCAAGTATAATGGCCTCTTTGTAGTTAGATGCTAGCGTTAGCTCATTCTTATTAGTTACTGAAGGGCACTTTTTCCAATGTGCTTCTGCAGTTCTCTTAATTTTACGCCATTCTCTTAGATGCAGCGTGAACCATGAATTCAGATGACGTTGTGGTTAAGTTTCTGCAATTTTAAAGGGGCGATGGTATTCAAAGCTTTAAGTATTGACTGATTATAAGTGTCAACTTGCCATGTAGGGTCAGAGGTGGCAGTATTGTTGAGAAGGGGGAGTAATAAAGGGAGGAGTTTATCAGGCGTAATGTCTTTCTTGTTCCTGGTGTGGGTGGCTGGAGCAATGATTGGTGCAGGACGTTGTGTGGTGACTTTGATGGAGAAGGTTATTTTATGGTGATCAGACCAAATACATGGTTCGTTAGATAGAAGATCAATAGTGCAATTAAGGTTGGTGAGCCAGTCCAATGTTCTTCCTTTAGTATGTGTGGGCTCATGAATGATATGGGCGTGACCAAGGTCAGATAGAGGGTTGGCTAGATCAAGGGCGTTAGTATTCATGGGGTCATTAAGACCAAGATTAAAATCCCCAAGTAGGATACTTTGTGAATTGGGTTTGGTATTAGCAGATATAAGGGATACAATGTCCTAAGTGAATGTGGAAATAGGTCCTGGTGGTCGGTAGATGAGGTGCACTGTTGCTGTGTGGTTGGGTGATAATGGTAGTTTGATGGACAAGTATGCAGCAGAGGGGATTTGTAAATCCTGAATGACCCTAATGTCGATGCTGTTTTTGAAGATGAAGGCGAGACCGCCTCCCTTCACCTGTTTAGTGTTTCTATCACATCTAATGATAGCATAGTCGTTCGGTATGGCTAGAGCCAAGGAAGGCCCAGAAGCTGCATTTTTCTGTAACCACAAGGAGATCAAGCTTTAAAGAAGTTATAAAATCAGCAATATCCAATGCGTGGGCAGGGAGGGACCTAGCATTCACCAAGGCTGCTTTGATGAAGGTGTCTTTTGCAGGGGTTTTCTGTGGTGGTAAGGGTGAGTCATGCAGAGTGATAGAGGCCAGATTAGTGTCTGATTCATTGGCCTGATTGGCTGGGTTGTTAAGCCGACGCAAGTGTTTATTTCTCTTATAGAGGTGAGGCTGAGGAGTTTTAGTCCACAGTCGAGCTCCTAATCTGAAGTTTCTGAATGTGACGCTCGGGTGGTAGGAGCGTGGTGTGGTTTGACATGGTTGCTTGTGATATTGTTGCACGGGGAAGGTGAGCTATTATAAAGCTTTGAGTATGAGCACCGTTTTAATGGGGTGGCTCTAGAGTTTAGTCTAAGGTTTCTATTAGTAATAGAGCAGGGTTGATTTGGTGTTGGTCTGGTAGCGAAGTGGCGTATCCAAAGTGCCGGATCATCCAGATAAGGGTTAGCACAGATCATAGTATTAATCCACAAGATGTGGGTGATAGCTACCTCAGGTGTGAGGGTGGACGTGTAGTGGCCAGTATGTAGGTGAGACTGGAATGTCCAACGTCTGGTGTAGATGTACAGTAGGTGAAGGAGAGTAGTTAGGCACCAGTACATAGTGGAGGTATGAGGTGCCTGTAGGCAAGGATTGTGAGCTAGTGCTCTGAGTGTACGGATCAATTGGAACGCTAACTAATATAACACAGTCAGGCTTAAAGGGGAAATTAGCTAGGGCTTGTGAATAAATAATTGACCAGGGTATAGGGCAGATCTACAGGGCAGCACCTAGTTTCAGAATAGTACCTTTGAGCTAAAATGCAATGGGGCAGCACCTAGGTTCAAAATGAAGCATTTGGCAGAACGCAGTGGGGCAGCGCCTAGGTTCGAGGTGGTACACTTAAGCTGAAATGCAGTGGGTAACACCTAGATTCACAGTAGTTCACTTGAGCTAAAACAGCAGTGGGGCAACACCTTGGTTCAATTAATACATTTGGCTAAGATGCAGTGGAACGATACCTAGATTCAAGATAAAAGCAATTGGCTAAAATGCAATGGGCAGCACCTAGATTCAAGATGAAAACAATTGGCTAAAACGCAATGGGGCAACACCTAGATTCAAGATAAAAGCAATTGGCTAAAATGCAATGGGCAGCACCTAGATTCAAGATAAAAAACAATTGGCTAAAATGCAATGGGGCAACACCTAGATTCAAGATAAAAGCAATTGGCTAAAATGCAATGGGGCAGCACCTAGTACATGTAGCGACAGTCGGAACGGGAGATAGGCATTAGCTATACTTCATCAACTTTGCACTTGGCACGTTTAGCGGACAATCAATTAATGCATATAGAGCAGGCAGTATAGGCACAGGTCATCTGAAATCAGGTTAGGCTAGCGAGTCTTAAGGCAACACATAGGAAGGCAATCAATCAGAGCATATATATGCCACCAGTACAGGACAGGCCGCTATAGGTCAGGTTATGCAAGCGGAAGTAGACAAACGAAAGTAGGCACTGGCATTATTAAACAAGTATCAGAAGGGTTGAGTGGGCAGTCAATGGCGGCAGAGCAAGTTAAGGCAGGCAGACATAGTGGGCACCAGTCTAGTTATAGATGGGTTCATAAGCAGTCAATTAGAGCAGTCATTCCGGGTACAGGCCATTTGAAATCCAAAATAAGCAAGCAGCATATAAAACCACTGGACTAGATCACACGTTTCCAGACTGGGTAAGGCAGGTAATAGGTAACAGTGCGGACAGTTGCAAGTCAATTGTGGTAAGGGCGCTAGCCTCATATTAAACAGAATATCAAACTGATAAACACGCCGTCAGTATGGAACAGACCACCGCCGAACCAGTTAGTGTCAGCGATATATAAGGGGCACTAACACATTCATGAGAGGGGCGGGTATATGCAGAGGGGTTGACGTTATCAATCGCAAGACGGAATTTTATGGCAAAGTTAATACTTGGACAACGTTTCAAATGTTCATCCGCAAAGTACGTTAGTTAGCTGGTAATGTTAGGAAAGTTCTGGTGCCGTAATTCAGGATGGCGAATGGAGCGTACGAGTGCTAGGGCTGCATGTAATGGGCACTCCCTACAAAAATCCAGTGGTATAGCTGGGGGTACCTGGTCAGCTCTGTGAGGTGACAAAGCCAAAGGTTGTCTTGGTTAAGTAGGTGAGTGCAGAGAACCACAAAACTGAATAAGGTCATTGGAAAACCACCCCGCAAGAGTCATATTTGCATGGCCTCTAGATAAGGGTAAATTCACTAAAGCAAACTGTGGACGATGTGTGATGCTTCTGATCTCTGTTTGAAATGTTACCAATTGCGGTTTTGTGCTTCCAGACCAAGGGCTGCATTCTATATATAAAGAACTTCAAACGATGGGTACTTACCAACGCACGGGGACTGCGTTAGTGCGCCCTCTGCCTCTATGTGCCACCCTGCCTTTCCATGCTTGCATGTGTTTTCATTGTCTATATGACACTCCTTTCTGGCTTTTGCTCCCTTTTGCGCTCCCATTGCTTTGCTGCTTGAAGGTGCATGAATGTATAGACAGATGCTATTTTAAACCATGCATTTCTGCATCACGATTGGACATCCCATTGACAAACACCCCTATAAAAGGCGATTGGGTTGAAAAACATACACCTCCCAAGGGCTGATTTAATACCATAATAAAAGTGCAGGCATACAAACCATACAGGCCTTTGGATGTGTAATATCATAGCAGGCAGAGTGATAATTGAAAGATGAAGCAAACAATAATAGTAATAACGACCTAACGATTACAATGCAGAACAACGGACAAACAATAATTTACAGCAGAGAGGCTCTGGGCCCACCTAAGTAGAGCAAGCCTGTAGTCATGTAGAGGAATCATAAATCAACAGACAGAACACAATGGCATTGATTGTGGACAGTCCTACACAGATGTGTCCTGCGCAGAAAGGGGCACTTGTAATGTGTGAAGTGCTATGTATTGAACGCTTTCTTAAAGCCTGCGCATTCATTAATTGCACTAATGTCACTGGCGAGGGTATTCCAGTATAGAGACAGTAGGTGAGAGAAGGATGACCCCTCATTTCATTTTGGCGAAAGTGAAAGCTACAAGTGTAAGGTGGTCGAACGACCTGGGTTGAAGGTAGGTTCAGGAGGACACAGGGTCTATTCCATGGAGGGCTTTTAAGATGATGGATAGGGATTTGAAGGTGATTTTCCTGCCCACTGAGAGTCTGTTTAGTGAGATTAGCGCTGGAGATACGTGTTCTCTAAAACCAATACAGAGAAGAGTGCGTAAAGTGGCACTTTGGACTCTGTGGAGTCTGCATATTAGATAAACTGAGGTGCCGAAATTTAGGTTGCTGTTGTGTATGAAAAAAGATCCAGCTCCTTTAAGAAAGCGGTAACAGAGAGGGACCAGGAAAAGAAAGAGGAACGGGAGGAGCAAGGGAAGGGATTGGGAGAAAGAGAGGGGAAAATCAAGAACGAAGTTGAACGTTGATTCGGTTACGTGTCTCATTGGGCCTGGGTCCATTATTCCATCCCTGCTGTCAGCTATATAACCACTGGTGACGAGGAGAAGACGTCCCCACACCCCAATTCCATACACTAGGGTAAGAGGTGCCAGAAGACCCAATGCGATCAGGTGCCATGGCCAATAACCCTGCCACCATACTCCTCCTATGACAGAGTACATGGTTCCATATGAGCCAAGGTGATCCCCCGCTGTGGCCGGGGACCCTTCTACCACGCTCTGCCCACCTGGGCCTCCTCGCCCTCCTCCTCCCGATACTATGCCAATGGATGATGCTACACTCTGCCTGCCATGGTCTCCTCCTACTACCTGCCACCAGCCCACCTACTGGCTCCTGACACTGCCAATGTCTGTCCAGACTGCCTTGACTGACACGTTGCCACATGGTCTCATGCAATCACACCAAAAGATGAGACTGGAGTAAGGTAACTGCATCTTTATTCTCCAATGTTCAACCTGTTACTGAAACTTCTCCTCTCCCGCCCCTCCCCTTCCCGTTACCCCAGATCCCTCTACCACATGATGTGAGAGTTCCTTAAAGCAACGTCATCCCCCTCTCCCCCATAATAAACACAACGATATACATTGATCCATAACCTAAATTAGTCTCTGTGGCCTGGCTGCGACCCTCTAAGCTGGACTGGCCTCGAGGTCCTCACAATCAGCAAGAACCCTCTCTTTGCTTGAGTCCTCGTCATCACCTTCATATGATGAGTCCCATCCAGAAGTGGCAAACTCAGGGACTGGCGATGTGGACAGGATGAAGCCTGGCATTCTCCTAAAATGAGAAGAGTTTTTGGTGATGCTTCTCCTCTCACCTTCAACAGAGACAAGGGACCCTTTCACTTGAGTTACTGTAAGCGGCTCCTCGCTGAAGGCTGCAGTACTCTTCCTGCTTTGAGGTTGTCTCACTATTACAATGTCTCCTGGTTCCAGATCATTGTCTGGTGCCTTTCTAACTGCACCAGCTCTTCTCTTCATGTGCCGAGTGTCCTGTTCCCTCATCTCCTCATTTCCTCTGTATCTCTCTTCAGAGCCGGTTGCATGGGGTAGTCTTGTTCGAATGTTGCGGCCAAACACAATCTCTGATGGCGCCTTTCCAGTCGTGCTGTGAGGTGTGTTGTGATAATCCCTCAGCAGACGGCAAGCCACTTTCTCGACAGGTTCCCTGGTGAGGCGGCCAATTTGCACGGTCCTCTTTATGTTGCTCATAAAGCGTTCAGCAGTGCCATTCGCTTGGCGCCATAGGGGTGTAATTCTGCGATGTGTAAATCCCATGTATTCAGTAAACACCTTGAAGTCCTGTCCAGTGAAAGGCGGTCCATTATTCGACTTCAAATTCTTGGGGATTTCATAGGTGGCAAACATCCTGTCAAGGGCCGGTATGGTGAGGAATGCAGATGCGGATTGCACTATTTGTAGGTCGGGCAACCGAGAGTATTCGTCTACTGCTACTAGAATGTGTTGACCCCCATCCAATGGCCCAAGAAAATCCACAGCTATTTCATCCCAGATGTTCTGCGTGAGTTCTGTCATATGTAGGGGTTTCGGTCTTGTGTGGGGATTGATGACAGCCCACGTTGGGCATTGCCTAAGAAGATCTTCAACGTGCGTGTCACGGTGGGGAAACCACACCTTGTGCCTGAGCATCTTATTGTAGATACTATTCCCCTGTGCCCTTCATGAGCAAGTTCCAATGTTTTCTGACGCAATGTTCGTGGAATCACTATTTTTGTTCCTTTTAATAATAGTCCTTCATCCATTTTGGTCAGTTCCTCCTTGACCGCTAGTAAGCAGCTGATGTCTTGTTTCGCTTCTTCGCAGGTGCTCTCTCCGCCTTTTTCGCTTGTTTCCAGTGTCCCCTTTCTAAGCATTTTAAGATGATTTGTAAACCCTGATCATTTTCAGTCTCTTGGGCTATTTGATGCGGGTCTAGGACTTTTGGTATGTTCTCATGGACGATGTAGCGGGTGTATTGGTCCTCAATTGATTTGGTGGGCTGGGATTCTTTGCAGGGATGTCTTGACAAGAAGTCGGCCAGGTTGTGGTCCTTCCTGGGTCGGTGTATTATGTTGAAAATGTAGTCCTGCAATCTTAGTGCCCATCTCGTAATTCGTGGCAGCATTTTTGCTTGCGGGTTGCCGTAGATGAACAGCAGCGCCTGATGGTCTGTGACCACTGTGAACGGTTTACCGTAAAGGAAAAGGTGGAAGTGTTCACAGGCCCACACCACGGCCAACCCCTCTTTCTCAGCCTGGGAATATGCTTGCTCTGTCTTTGATAGGCTCCTGCTGGCTTAAGAGACAACATATTTGGCGTGCTTGGTCCTTGGCATCTACTTGCATCAGAATGCCACCCAACCACAATGGGCTGGCGTCCACTATGAGTTCTGTCTCCCGTTTTGAGTCAAAGTAGGCCATGTTTTATTGTTTGAAACGCACGTTGACAATCCTTGGACCATTAGAATGCTGTGTTCTGCTTTGTCAGTGCCCTTAAAGGCTCACTGACTGACGCAAAGTCCTTTATGTAGCAGTTGCAGTAGATTGCAAGCCCGAGGAATGAACGCAAGTCTGAGACATTTGCAGGTGGGGCTGCGTCCGTGAAAACAGCGACCTTTTCGGGGTCAATGGTCATGTCATTTGATGAAAACAGGTGTCTGAGAAACCAAAGGGTTCCCTTCCTGAACTCACATTTCTCCTTGTTCAAAGTGAGCTGTGCCTCCTCAAGAGCCATGCAGACTTGCATGAGTGTGTTGTCATGCTGCTCCTGGCCTTGTCCGAAGACCAGGATATTGTCACTATAGTTCAGGCAATTCGGTATGTGTTTGATGACATTATGGATTTAAGACTGAAATAACTCTGCAGCTGAAGAGACTCCGAAGCTGAGACGCTTGTACCTAAATAGGCCCAAATGCGTGACAAATGTGGTGATAAATCTGGAGTTCTTATTCAGTTCTAGCTGGTGGTACCCTTTGTTGAGGTCCAGCTTTGAGAACACAGTAGCACCATTTAGCAAGTGCACCATGTCCGTGATGTAGGGGGCTTGGTACCGCTCCCGTATTATTGCCTGATTTCGTCGCTGCATGTCCACACATATGCGAATATCAGGGGACCCCCTTTTCGGCACGGGTACAATGGGAGATACCCATGGGGTGGGCCCCTCTGCGGGCTCAATGATGTCTGTCTCAAGGAGTTTATGAAGTTCCTCTTCAACCTTCTTCTGGATGTTTATCGGTATCCCACGGTAGTGCTGTGCAACTGGAGGTATTTGAGGGTCGATATGGAGTTCAATTTGCTTTCCTTTCAGTTTTCCGAGTCCTTTGAACAGAGATGGGAAAAGCTGTGCGATCTTCACGGCGGGATCAAGGTACTTGTGGGACATAAGTCTGTACAGTACATAGATAGGTCCCATGTCGATGGCCACTTTGTTACTCAGAATGTTCCGATTTTCGGTTGCAGCCTCTAGTACGTGCAACGGTATCTTTTTTGTCTGTCCTTTGTATGAGCATGACACCATAAAATATCCTTTGCACGGTAATGGGGATTTCGCTCCGTACAGGTAAATGTGGACCTCCGCTGGCCGAAGACGGGGAACCTGCGGAAGATTGTCATATACCTTTTCACTTATTACATTTCCGATTGCCCCTGTGTCCTCTAGGAATTCGGCCGCTAGGTTGTTCACCTGGATCAGGAGAGTTGGGCTGTGTTCTTTCGCTATTGGATTGCCTCACTTCTAGGGTTCTTCTTGATGTTTCTCCTTCCATCTGCCGTCTTCTTCAGAGGATGCACTCGACTGCTGTCTGTTTGAGAGTGCTCGACCAGGTAGTGTATATATATCCTAGGTCTTCTCCTAGGTCTTGACGAGCTTGGTTTGTTGTCACGCCAATCTACTGGTGCTTTCTTCAGTGTTCTTCTATCTATTTTCTGCGATTCTTTGAGAGCGTAGAGCTTTGTCGTTGGAGTAATTATTGAAGTCACAGTGCTTCATTTTCACCCTTAATCGCATGACAAAATTGTCCATGGACTCTCCTTTAATCTGTTTGGTCGTGTGGAATATGTGCTTCTCATAGTCCATGTTCATGTGGGGCGTGAAATAGTCAGTAAGTGTAGACTTGAGGCCAGCGTAAGTGTCTGTTGTGCTCGCAGGGAGTTCATCTACTATGCCACTTACATTGGAGCTTATTATGGACAAGGTGAATAGGCCGTGTTTCTTTTCGTCGTCTAGAAGTCCGATGGCTTTTATGGATACTTTGAAGTCACTGACCCACCATTTCCAGTGGGGTCCAAGGCTGCTGGATTCAGTTAAGTCAAAATGTGTGGGCAGTTGGGTAATGAGGCTGTCCTGCAATCTGGTCGGTAGTGCCGGGGTGAAGGGAACTGTGAGCGGCTCATCCTCCGACATTGTAAATGGTTCTTCTTCTGCACCGTGGCAAATCACTCACCAGGTTGGATTCTGGCGATGTTTAGGGTTGGCTGAACTTTGGGCTGATGCTGTGCACCTTTTTGGTGCTGTTGGTTTGGAAGGCAGCACGTGGTGGTGATCCTTTCTTGCTATATAGGGCTAGCTGACCTTTTGTATGAGGCTGTATGACTTTCTTGCACTGATAGCATGGAATACAGCATGTGGAGGTGCTTCTTTGCAGTTTGTGTATTTCGTGCCATAGTGCTGGTGTACTTTGATGGGCACGTGGACAAAGAATGCTGCTGCTCACGTGCGCTTGTGTTGGTGAGTTGTTCTGCAGACCGGCGCCTGCTCCTGTGTTCCTGCTACCTCGTGCACACGCTATGTGGACCACGTGGCTGTAGGCTGCTGGGTGCACACGTGCGTGTAGGAGAGCCGAATTGTTTCCAGACCGGGCTGTCGCTGGATTCCAAAACAGCCGCTGCGGTCACCCCGCTGTTGAGCAAGTGTTGATGGGCCAGAGCCAGTTCTGGCATGCCCTTGCCCCAAGAGTCGACATCGGCCTGTGCTTTCTTTCCCTCTCCACTCGCGCCGCCGCGAGGAGGGCTGATGGCACCACGGGTCCACTGGCCTCCTCGTCGCCAATGTCGTATCCATACTGCCTTGTCTGACACGTTCCCACACGGTCCCATGCTATCACACCGAATGATGAGACGGACAAATGGAGTAAGGTAATTGCGTCTTTATTCTCCAACGTTCAACCTGTAACTGAAACTTCCCCTCTCCCGCCCCTCCCCTTCCCGTTACCCCAGGTCCCTCTCCACTTGATGTGAGAGTTCCTTGAAGTGACAAGGTCACAGCCACCAAGCCAAGCCGCCACAATCTCGTCCACATCACAATGTGTGAACACGCTCACAGTCTTCCATGCTCCTACAGCCCTACATTGGGGATACCCGGATACTTAATGCTCAGACAGCCCTCATTTGGGGTACTCACCAGCTAACCAGCGCTGTACTACAAGACACAGCATACGAGTGGTAGTCTCCAGCGGATCCACAGGTCAAACCAACATGCATAAGGTGCCAATCCACCCAAGCCAACCATGCACGACAGGTTCACGCCGGAGTGGACGACAAGAGACCAGGATGATGGATCATCAACAATGGTGAGAGAAGCTGACACCATCGCGCATGCCACCCCTGGATTAACACCATGGAAGGAGAACAGGAAGCTCAGGGCCTAGCACAAATGATACCCGCATCCAGAGCGTCAATTCTCAGATGACTCCAACCTTTCCAGCTGCAACCTCAACAAGACAAAGACCTGAGATGGAAAGAATGGCTAGAGCAATTCTTGGACTTCATCAAGGCGCTGGGAGACGACAAGTTACCCGCCCTGCAAGACATCCTCACTAACTTGGCAGGAAAAGAAATCAAAACGTTCCTTAAAACAATCCCAGTGCAGGAAAGTACATCATACAAGATTATCTTTGCCAACCTCAAAAAGAAACTCACGAGATGGTGGGCAAGTTTGTCATCTGTCTACAAGAGAAAATTACACACTGTCAGTTTGTGAATTTCTCAGATGATAAAGCAATCCGCTTGAGTTTAAAAGAAGGATGCACATCCTCAGTGTTCTGCAAAATCCCCATGGAAAAAACACTAGAAATAATAGACCTAGCATGCATCCATGAGATGGTAGACGTCCAGGAAGCCTCAATAGAAGCACCAAAGAAAGAAGAAACGGCTGCGAACATCCGCAACACCTGTTCACCGACGCACCCCCAGAATGCAGCATAGACACCACTGTACCAACCAACCGCCAACAGGAGCCAAACACCAAGTCTCTGCTACTGATGCAGCCTGACATTTCCACCCGTAGAAGATAACAATGTGCCAAGAGGGATGCTTCAAATAGGGTGTCAGAATCACCAGTTTATTGTCGACGCAAGCGCTACCCCAATGCCATCCACAAGAGTGAATACGTACTCATCCGCAAACTGTAGCCCATCATGAAATCCATGGTGAACATATATCAATGGGCAGCCTGCCACCCACTACCCTCTTCAGGACAATTCAGATGCCAATTCCGACACAATTAAATAGTTACTACTACAATCATGCATGTCCTCCAAAGTCCACTGTCCAGATGGTGCCTGATAAGTTACAAAACACTCATCGTCATACATTATTACAGCTCAGAAGTTGTCCACTTCCACCCAATAACGGCAAATACCATCTACGCCATCAACAAAAGCTCAATCTCCAAAGAACAGCTGCACACCACATTCCCAAAACTATTCCATAGACTAGGAAAGCTGAAAGATACAGTGATAAATCTACACATCGATGAAACAATTAGACCGGTCCCACAACACTCCAGGCAAATTGAATTTAATCTCCAAAGTACGGTGTCAGAAAAAACTACAACTCCTTCTACGAGATGGCATCATAGACAGAGCGGAAGGCCTGACACCGAGGGTGTCACCATTAGTACTAGTTCCGAAAGACAATGGATGAATCTGTCTATGCGTTCACATGTGCATCCCAAAAACAGCCATTTAACGAAAAAGCCATCCAGGCTCCAACACAGAAAACATGATAGAAACACTTAACAAGGTAATCATATTTTCCCAACTTCATTTAAATCAAGGATAGCACCAAATGGTCCTTCACCCTGACTCAAGACCCATCACCACCATTTTCCACCCATGAGTGCCTGTTCTGGAATCAAAGATTACATTTCGGGATCTCGTCTGCTGCAGAAATATTTAAAGAGTCAATTAGATGCCTACTACTACCAACAAACTCTGCCTTTAACTACAGTGATGAGAACCCTGTTTTTGGCACATCCCAGGAAGAACACAACCAGATGCTAGAGGAAGTATGCAGAGCCGTTCAAAAAGCAGGACTAACTCTGAATGGAGACAAGTGCAACATAAACAGAGCTACTTTAAAATTTTGCTGACACATTTTTTCTGGCCAGGAAATGACCCCTGATCCTGAAAAGATTCTTGCCATCACAATGGCCGTGCCCACCCAATAACGGAAAATATAATCTACGCCATCAACGAAAGCCCAATCTCCAAAGAGCAGCTACGAACCACATTCCCAAAACTATTCCACAGACTAGGAAAGCTGAAAGATACAGTGATAAGGCTACACATCGATGAAACAATCAGACCAGTCCCACAACACCCCAGGCAAATTGAATGTAATCTTCAAAGCAAGGTGTCAGCAAAAAATACAACTCCTTCTACGAGATAACATCATAGAAAGAGTGGAAGGCCCAACACTGTGGGTGTTGCCATTACTACTAGTTCCTAAAGACAATGGACAAATCCGTCTATGCGTAGACATGTGCACCCCTAACAGCCATTTAACGAAAAAGACATCCAGGCCCCAACACAGAAGACATGATTGAAACACTTAACGAGACAGACAGACTCACCAACGTACAAGCACATAGTAGCCTACGCCAGCATAGCCCTTTCCGACATTGAGGCAACATACTCCCTGGCTATAAAGGAAAGCTGTGAAGTCGCCTGGGCATGCAAACACTTCCACCATTTTGTAGACAAATGAACTCTTATCACAGATCCCCAAGCGCTACTTTCTCTATTGGGCAACCCGAAAACAAAAATGACACCACAAATTGAGAGATAGGGCATCTGGCTACAGGAGTACGATTACATCATTGTCCACAAACCAGGAGGTGACTTGAACCCATCTGACCATCACTACATAGGATACATCTCTGAAAGCGCCCTCCCACCAACCCGGACAATGGACACATTTGCAAAAGAATCCAGGGAAGACCTGACATCAGCCTGGCCCCAATGCTCACTAAAGGAAATGAATGGAAGAACTACAAATACATTCAATGACAACACAGAGAAGCCAAGATAAAAGACATAGAGAGGATGGGCAAGATCCATAGAGAACTGAATGGGCGAAGACTAGTAATGCCCAAACGCCTGAGAAGAACAATAGTAACAATGGCACACAGAGGAGCGGTAAACACCAAGAAGATACTCCTCAACTAAGTATGGTTTCCATACATGGATGCAAAAGGGAAAAACATAGTGTAACACTGCGTGCCATGCAGTGGAAGAAATCCTAGATGAAATGCTCAGTGAATGGGCCATTTCCAATGTCATAAAAACAGACAGCAGACTACCTTTCAATGGACATGAGTTCACAAGATTTGCAGCACACATGGGGTTTAGACAACAAAAGAGCATGGCGCTATGGCCACAGGCAAATGGGATTGCAGAGAGGTTTATGGTGTCCATTAAAAGTGTAGAGAAGGAGCCATGTACCCCCACTTCAACCATTTTGCCTATATTGCCTATATTTTGGAAACCAGAGTGTGAGACACGTGCGGTACCAGTGAAAATACCGATATCGAAGAGAATCCTGGAAGCAAGATTCCCATTGAGAAAGCCATACCTGCATACGAGACAGTATGATGGCCATTTGAATAAAATCCGGGAAGAAGCAGAACCAATGAATAAAAGGGAAGAAGGGTGACGTCACACGAAGAAAGCTGACGTACATGAAAGAGATGCAGAGACAAGAGAATGCAGATATTCTATAAGGCATCAAGAAAGGATCAAAGATAAGTCACATCTTGGGATCAAGATGAAGGAACCTATGCTGCAGAAACTATGAAGATATCGAGCTATTTTACACATGTACAGATGCAAAGAAACACAAGCAGACAAAGTATTATTGAGGCTATCTTTATAGTGAATAGATTGCAGCAGGCGCCAACATATAGACACATATATATTGAAGTAAGCAAAGAATGGATGTTTCCACTAAGTATTATAGCAGAGCTGGACAAGAGAAGGAAGGCCTCTTTTCCAGTGTGTCGCAGTTAAAAAAGCAATTGAATTATAGAAGCAGATCTCAGAAAGGCAAGGCTGGATGAGCCCCAAGAAGCCAATGTCTTATCAGGTTGGGGTGAGCAGACACTGGATACAAATCGTGTGAAAAAAAGAAACTCTTGTTCAGAAGACAGGGACAAAAACAAAGAAGACGTCATAGGTCTATTAGAAAATAGTATTTAAATGCTCTGAAGCTTGATTTTGTGGTCTTCAGTCACGTGGAAAGATGAAGTTGGACGAACACGATGGTCACACCTAGGCATGAGGGCAGAGCATGCTTTCACTCCCCTGAATTCTCCAGAGCAATAGAACACTCCCAAAGATAAGTTCAAAGGCTTAATTGACAGCAGACCACAGAGGCGATGATAGATTAATATGCTAATTGATGGGAAGCTATGGTTAATACTAGCTCACCAGCACCTGGAAGACTAGCCTGTGTGCTGCTAAACGTAGGTGGAAAAGTACTGACTGAGGTTAGAGTGCCAACCAACTGTAGGGAGCCACATGATTAAGGGTCCTATAGTTTGGTTAACCAATGGGACGTTGTGTATTTAGTGACGTTCATAGTGACCTGTTTAAGGGTAGGGCTTAGTTGCCCCACTTGAAGTTAAGAAACCTATCACTTTTCTTCACTCTTTTAGATGAGTATGGATCGTATACTTAGAGGTTCCTTAAGAACCTATCACAATTGCCACTAGCTTTTTGTAGTTTGCCACGTAGGATGACGGTAGTAATACGTAGGTTAACATCATCAATGATGATTTTTTGCTATAAAAGAATGCTTTTCTTTAAGATGCATTGAGAGATCTTACGCTGCGATGTCCGCCGATGTCCGTTGTACTCCCTAATTGATAGTAAAACAGTTACCATTTTTCCAACTACCTGAGTCGTTTCGATTATTGATGTTTGAGTAACTTCTGCATCCTCATCCATCTCAAGGGTATTGCTACCTCATCTTAAAGGGCTGGAGTCCACCAGTTCACGTGGTACCGGAGAGGATGGTTTAAAATCCATCGACCAAATAGGCTTTGGGGTCCCGGAAATATTGCACAACCTCTGCCATTCGGCTGAAAGGACGTGAAGCTCCCTGTAGATGGCGGATATTAGTTTAAGGCAAGTCTTGCAAGCTAGGTCAGACGGTCCCTTGTTTTTAGGCAGAAACCCCTGCCGGCATCTACAGGAAGCTGAACAAACAGAAAGTTGAAACGGCTGTTAAAGAGGCGCACGATCCTGAGAGTCAGAAGTTGAAAAAACAAATGGTGAGTAAAACTGATTGAGGTGGCAAAATTGTGAATGGGCAGTGGGTGAAGAAAGTGATAAGGGAAAAATGAGTAACGGAGGGAGCTTGCGGTAAAGTAACTTGAGAATGTTGAGCATTGAAATATTAGGTAATTGACTCGAGGAGAGGCTAAGCAATTAAAAGGTATACTGAGGGAAGGTGCCACAGTAAAGCGTACGCCCAGTTTTCCTGCGTTTTAAAGAACATAACGGAAGGAATCGTTCCTACAGCCCTATTGACGGGTGACGTAGACTACGAACTCAGTTAAAGATGAGTTTAAAGAGGACGATGCACATCCAAACCGGGGTATTTTTAGGGGTAGGTAAAGGTCGGTCCTGAGGAGAGGACTGAAATATATGTGTCTGGTGAGTATGCCCATTTGGCTGTTTGTTTTATGTAACTGAAAATGGTGAAAAAACAAAAGAGGAATTGATAGATGTGAAAAGAAAACACGAGATTTGATAATTAATTATTTATTTAGTGGAAATTGAATTGATGGTGTTTAGTGAAAAAGTAGATATATTGTGTTGTTTTTCTGAAACGTATTTTTGAAATCTGCAAAGTGTAAAGGTAAGTATTGACAGTCACGTGTGACGAGTCAGAATGGAGGATATTACTCCACTTATGCACCTTTGCAAAAAGTTACCGAAACACACACACTCAAGCTTAGACAGTACAGTGCGAAATGGGTTAAAGGGATGGCAGACAAAATGTTCATGTCATGGCCACACAGGGGATCTCTATCAAAGGCAGTTTTGCAGCATATGACGACATATTTGCATGCAGCGTATACGGGAAAAAGTTAGATAAACGATTAGCGAGCTTAGAGCTCTGGAAAATGTACCAGGAGGAGAGAGAAGAGCCACTCCCTGAACACTGGATATTGAATATATGCAAAGAGGGGGTGAGGAGCCTACTGCTCCACCCGCCGCGCCTGAAGCAGATGGCGATAGTAAGAAAGATGATGGGTTATACCCATTAAGAGGGGCTTAAGGCAGCAACAGTGTACAGAAATCTGGCATATGAGTCGCCTGCGCAAAGCAGCAACGAGGGCCCAGAGAAAATACCAGAGAGAGATGCGTTCTCTAAGGTCGCGAGGGACAAGGAGAGACGCGATAAGGAGAGAAGTGATCGGCCAAGTACATCCTTAGAGATAGGATGAGAAATAAAGAGATGGAAAGGAGAAAAAGATAAGACTGATGAGTTAGCACTTATACAGAATGAATGGATGGGTGGTCAGATTTTGCTCAAACCCGATGGTAAGAGCATTGAGGACGTAAGGCAAAGGGAAGATCGAGACGAACAGGACAAAAAGGATACAGAAAGAGAGAGGATATTGAAAGAAGACAGAGCAAAAAGGAAGGATACACAAAGACGGGAATAGTTGTATCAGAGGGAGCAAGTGAGAAAGCAGGAAAGAGCAGACGAACAGAGAAAGTATGACAATACACAGAAGGCAATCGAAGAACGAGAAAGAACAGAAAGAAAGAGAGAGGAAGAGGAGGAACAGAAATTAAGGGATAAAAGAATACAAAGACAAAAAAACATGGAGGTACAAAGGGCAAATGAGAGGAGAGATATGAAAAGAAAAGAGGAAACAAGAGTAAGAAAAGAAGCGAGGAAACAAAGAGAGTTTGATGACGAACTAGGAAGAAAGAGGAGGCAGAGAGCATGCGATCTTGAATGTGTGGAAGAGTAATTTATAGATCCTAATCCAGTAGTGGCATGGGAAGACATAGAAGAGTTATTCCCAGCACATGAGCCAATAGCAGGTCCGTCTAGAGCAAATCTAAAGGATGAGTTTGACTCTAGAAGTATTAGGGAACTTATCAATAAAGTCTATCATGATATGAGTACTAAGAAAGTGCTAAAGGGGAAGAGTAAAAATGATTGACTCGAGAGTACAAAGTTGTATGACAAAGAAGGAGCCTCATGCAGTTTTCAGCCAAAGGAGCTGTCTTTAGATAGACCGACTCTGAATAGAGATGAAGAGGAGTGAAGTCACATGAGTTGGGGACAGGATATGTCAGAAGAGGACAGGGAAACCTTCCATGGGGATGAGGAAGGCAATGCATGTGGCCCTGAAGGGTGCTTTTCAATGGTTAAGGAAATAAGATGGTCGGATCTAGACCTACCCAAATCTTGGCCGTCAGAATCATTGATGCGGATAGATCCACCTAGAGGGCGATCCCATGGTGAGAGGGGGGACTCGCCACCTTATGTGAGCAGGTTAAGGTTGCTGCCAGGTAGAAGGCGGAGCAGAACCATTGTCCCTGCTATGGATAGACAGATGATGGGAGACAAATGTGAGTTTGGGATCTGGCAGTTTCCTTTGTTAGAAAAGGGAGGAGCTAGGCCACAGTAGATACCTTGGTCACAGATCGATAAGGATAATTTAAGGTGTAAACTACTGAGTATAACTTCTGGCGCTGGGAAATGGATACATGAGTTGGAGAAAATGACAGGAGGAAACACGTTAGCTATAGGGGACATTAAAGGTCTCCTGATTGCCATCATTGGGGAAAGGGCTGATGTCATATGGTCAAGAGCAGGGTATTCTAGTGTTACCACAGTAAACACTGCTCATGATGGAGCACTGTTCAATAACTGTAGGGTGGTGGTCTGGAAAGCTCCTAGAGTACTGTATCCGGAAACGTCCGACATGGGAGCTATAATGGCTGAAAGTGACCGTCCCCAAAAATGCAGTGATAACTCCCCAATGAGAGTCAGTAATGGACACACCCCAGGAGGGAATGAGACCAAGACCAAGTGCGGGTGAAGATAACAAGTAAAGTTTATCCAAGACCAAATAATGCAAGCAGAGAATTCTGCAAACTCAGAGAGCGCTCTGCCCAAACATCAGAAAATAAACATTATATTACAAAATCACATCATCTATGATGTGTGCTATAGGGGATACATTAAATTGAAGTCATTGGATGAAGGGGACAGGACTGTATCCATGCTGTAGGGGTGGGGCTCCCGGATTGGCTGGCATAGAACTGGTTACTTTATGGAGCACGTGGGTCAGCTGGGCTCATCTGGATGGGGTGCAGGGTCAGGCGATGTCCAAATCATGAAGATATAAGCTGCTTAACATTTGCCCTTGTGGCCACACATACCTTGAACATTGTTTATACATTTTGACTTATAAGATATATTACTAGACATTTGACCTGGAGGATAAAAATGAGACTAAATGGGTCCAGATGCCTAGCCTATTCACAATATTATGTTGTCACATTCGTCAAACATTCCCTTAGATCCCATGAAAGAATGGTTTATTGTTTGTTATCGTGAGGGGAATATATTGCCACACATATGATTAGTGGTCTGGTGTGAGCTGGGGTGCTACACCGATGAGGGGCATGCAACCATTACATCAAAAGGCTTTGGGGTGAGGGGCTTGTTGCCCATATTTCATTAACCAGAGTCTGGGGGTGTGAGGCGGGTTTATGGAGACCTTCTGTGTCAGGGAACTGGGGGGAGGGTGGATACTTGGTGCAGGCTTAGCCGAAGGGTGAGAGGTTACATTTGTAGCATCAGGGCATCAGTGAGACAAGAGCCTTTAGTCATCAGCCCAGCATGAGGGGGAGAATGGTGGGGGCTGAGTGTGCAGCGCTGCGAGAGAGGGGAGAGAAGGCCCTGGGACCTGTTAAGTTTGGTCCCGTTCGATTTGTGGGATTATATGTGAACCATTAGAATGAGGTAAAACCAGGTTATTGCCACTGCATGTACAATAAATAATAAGCAAGCTCTGATTACATTATAGGCTATGCCTTCGCATTTACCATGATCATCGTGCGGCAAAATTACTCTATTTACATTAGCCTCGTGGCCTTGCTGTTTATATTGTACACATGAGAATCTTATACCATTTGAACACGTTTGCGAATATACATAGTATTAAAAAACCAGTGAGCATGCGGATCATATACTTTACATCATATTGAGCGAGCTACTTGGCATATCATACATTAGCGTAGGTCTTTGGTAGGGAGCGATATGTAAACAACAATATAGGACCCAGACATATAGGTCATAACTTTGTGCTCAGTGCAATTGATTTAGATATGTTAATAAAAGATTGTTTTGTTGCATCTCATAGAGTCAGCCCCTTAATACACAACCACAGAATGGGATTTATAGCCTTTACAGTGGGTGAAACAGGGTGGCACACAGGCGTGGGGTATGTCTCTGTTACTTCAAAAGAGAAGTGAGGTTGGGGTTTATCCACAGCATATATCTTAAATGCAGGGTCTGCAGGTGAAGGGCCATGTTTGTGGAGATGAATTGTTTCTCCCAGACCCAAGCTCTTGCCTGGTCACCCACAGGTCAGTGATGGATGGAGGAAGGCGGAAGATACAGTGTTTGTCTTGTAGCTTGTTCGCGCATAGTCTCCCGTGAGAACAGGACTGCTGCAGGGACACAGAGGGGAGGAGGGTGGGGGAAATAACTGGCTCACTGTGTGTGATCTTAAAGGGAGAGCTGCAGCCCTGCAGGCTGGTTTTGCTATGAGACCTGCTTTGGCATGTACAAAATTGAGTCGGGGTTTGGTACAAAATGGAGTCAGCAATCAGCCTTCTGGTTGAGCTTTGCATCCATATGGCAGCTATCCAGCACCTCTGGCCACAGGCGCATGGGTAGCTGTTGGACGAACATCATGTGCAAGCGGGCCAGAATGGAGGGGGGAGCCTAAAAGACCTTTTCTCCCATACATTCCCCCTTTCATTACTTAAGTAACTAATATTGTAATTCACCCAGTCTTTTACGCGCCTCTTCCTCGGCCACTGCCTCATCCCATGCAGGTGTTCCCTTTCGTGGCATCCATCCTCTGGACACTGCCTGAGAATCTCCCCAGTCCTAGCATACTCATATGGAGTACAAGTCATGTAGATACAACCCCCATCTCCCTCCATGTCCACCCACACCTCATCACACCAAACTAGCTCATGGGGCTCTTTTATTGTTGTGTGGTATAACCTATCTACAATGTACCCACCGTTGTATATGGCCGTTAGCCTATATTTTGGCCCTGAGTCATCTCCTGTTTGTACTTGTGCCTTGTGCGTCATTTGCACCACTCCTTTTACACTGCCCATTGTCACCATCATCATTGCACTGTTAGGTACTGCATCTGCGCAGCACCTAAGGCCTAATTGGCACACACAACAAATCAAAAGCAGGAAAACGATGGTGGGTTTTAATAGTTTGACAGCCATCCCGAGCCAGGAAGGTACCCACGAGAACATGTCGTCGAACCAAGTGCTGGGCTGCACCCCTCCTTCTTCTTTCATACGCTCGACATGGTTATGCACGGCTGCTATTACGTGCAACAAAGTTCCATTGTCCACATCTGCAGAAGGCACGAATGTGCAACATGCGCTCCCGATTTTTCGGCGAACACCTCCATCCATGGCTGTCAAGTCTAGAACGTACCTGTTCTACATCGTCATCAACCGCAGGGTCCTTAGCTCCACCTTGATCACATTGAATCCTTCTTCTGTGTCGTTGGCCAGTTGGATCAGTTCCCAGCAGATGATCGAGGGAGGCAAAGAACGTTTCAGCGGAGTTAAACAGTCGGAACCTGACTGGAATTTTTGCCAAAAGTCCGGAGGATACCTTGGAGATATAGTTTGACGACCTTCTTTTTCTCAAGACTGTGCTTTGCAGTTTTTCCTCGGATAGGGCATATACAGGGGCGTCTTCAGTTGGTTGCAGTGGCTCTGGCTCCTTGATGGCCGACGGCCCTTTCTCCCCTTGAATATGGCTTTCAGGTATCACCATCAGGGCGTAATGCAGCGTTGCCAGAGAGCACGTGCCCCTCCATGACTGTGGAAGGTGCAGGTATGCCAGTTTTCCGCAAACCCAGTAAGTATCCATCAATGCAGAAGTCCCTTTTTTCATGTCTGGAATGATGAGTGTTTTGCTACAGTTCTTGTTTGTGCCCATATTTACTTTTCCCTCTCCATGGAAGCACAGCTCATAGGATATTTCTTTATGCAGTTTGAATGGCTTTTCAAGTGCCGTGACCCACGTGAGCTTTGCAATGTGTTATATCGGGGCGCACGTTCTCTGGATGCACTGCAATTTTTCATCGGCCAGTCCTTGTAGTGTCTCAGCTTTGCATGTCATCTGCTCACCTTGCCACTTGTTGTATGAATATAATTTTCCCTTTATAACTAGAAAAGGTTCTTTCAGGCACATTACACCTTGGGGTTTCGAGTAGCATGTCTTTTCATTTAGCAGCATTTCAAATGAAACAGTCTGTGCTTGAAAAGTATTTTTTATTCTGCATAGTGCAAGATGAAGGAGACACTGTGCTTCTGCAACAGGTGACTCTTGTGGTAACAGCACTTTAGGAGTACCCGAGGCATGAGGTATTAGAGAGCACACGTAGCAGCTCTCTTTAATTGTTTGCTTTGCACTAGAGCTCATGTCCGTGTACCATTTATTAGACTGGTGGGGGTGTTGTGGGTCTTCTATTGCGTCTAGGTCTAGCCCGTGGTATTCATCGTATTTCTTCTGTCCCGCCCCCCTTTTTCTTCTTCTATTACCTCCCGGGTGCCCCAGAGCTTTTCCTTCATCATGCTGGGTTAAGGGTTTTCCGCCTACCCACCCCTTTTCCCACTCATTATAAAGGGCAATAAATATCTCGACAGTTTTTTCATCATCTCGCTCCGCACTCTTAGGGAATACTGCATATTGTTCAGTTGTGTCAGGTACAAGTGATACAGTTGGATTGGAATCATCATATAGCCAGGGTAGTTCAGAGGGGTCTGGGTCGTTCATGTCATAGACATTGAACTCGGATTCGTTATATTGGGCAGTGGTGCGTACTGATACAAATGGCCGGTTGTGTTATTTTCATACTGTGTGCCGTTTCTCTGTGTCCCGTGCTCCCAAATGAGTTTGAACCCGTCCCATATGAGGTGGGTGCCCTGTTTTACCAGGTTGGCACCCCCTCATTTAGATCAATAGATATAAATGCTATTGCCCAGTACACCACCAGGCCAAACAACATTGAAAAAAATATTACTGCACAGAAGAACAACCCGCATTCATACGAGTACTTTCTTAAATGAAATTCACTATTTCTATTTCTATCTAATCTTCTGTTGTTGATATCGGGGGCCCCTTCCGTTACCATGGTTACTCCTACAGAATGAGACATAAAGGTGAGTTAAGCATGCACACATATATATATATATATATATATATATATATATATATATATATATATTACATGGCCACGGTAGTGGCCATGTAGTTATGGTTAAATTGCTGTTTCCATATGAAAAACACTTTTTGGGCGGCTTATAACTTATATATATAACTATAACTGCAAAGTTTGGTGAGGATTCGTCCAGGGGGCGGGCAAAGTTATAGGGGGGGTCCCAAAACTTTTTTTTTCCCATATACTGAATGGGAATAAAATTTTGCTCGCGTCTACAGCCCAAACCGCTGGACGGATTTTCGCCAAATTTGGACCAGGAGCAGCGGCTTGGTCCAAAAAGTGTGCTTTTGCAAATTTGGTGAAAATCTGTCCAGTAGTTTTTTTTAAAATGACCAAAAAGTAGGTAAAAAAAATTAGTGATATCTGTGTTCGGTCCGCGGACACACTTCCCTGTTCGCTCCGCGGACAGCGTCCTGATTGGCCAATCGGCTTGCGTGATGTTCGCGGACATGCAACGTGTTCGCTGATTGGACGGCGTGGAGCGTGAAGCGCTTCAGATTTTCGGTAGCACCCGCCATCTTGGATTCACGGTCGTCCGCGGATTTGTATTTAGTAGAGTGTGTTGGTGTGTAGGAGTGTTTGGTGAGGGTGGGAGTGTATGAGATAGGATGAAAGTTGTGTTTTTTATGTGTTAGACGTTCTTTTTGTGTTCGATTTGTCTGCGGACATCACGGGTGTTCTGAAATGTTCTAAATAAACTGAATGGGGGGTGTTCTGAGGACTCAATATGTGTCCGTTTTGTTCGCAAGCAAACTGAAACTGTTCTAAGAACACTCACAGTGTCCTGAAATGTTCGCAAATAAACAAAATGGGGGTGTCCTGAGGACGCTGTCCGTATTGTTCGTTGTCAAGTTGAATATATTCTAAGAACACTCGCGGTGTCCTGAAATGTTCGCAAATACACAAAATGGGGGTGTTCTGAAGACGTTGTCGAACACTCGCTCTGTCCTGAAATGTTCGCAAATATGAATGGGGGTTGTGGCTGACAAGTTGAATGTGTTCTAAGAACACTCGCGGTGTCCTGAAATGTTCGCAAATAAACAAAATGGGGGTGTCCTGAGGACACTGTCCGTATTGTTCTCTGTCAATTTGAATGTGTTCTAAGAACACTCGCGGTGTCCTGAAATGTTCGCAAATAAACAAGATGGTGGTGTTCTGAAGACGCTTCTAAGAACACTTGCGGTGTCCGGGGAATGTTCGTAGGGGGTGTCCTGAAGACGCTGTCCGTATTGTTCTCTGTCAAGTTGAATGTGTTCTAAGAACACTCGCGATGTCGTGAAATGTTCGCAAATAGACAAAATGGGGGTGTTCTGAAGACGTTTCTAAGAACACTCCCGGTGTCCTGGAATGTTCGTAGGGGGTGCCCTGAAGGCGTAGTCCGTATTGTTTGCTGGCAAGTTGAATGTGTTCTAAGAACACTCGCAGTGTCCTGAAATGTTCGCAAATAAACAAAATGGGGGTGTCCTGAGGACGCTGTCCGTATTGTTCTCTGTCAAGTTGAATGTGTTCTAAGAACTCTCGCGTTGTTCTGAAATGTTCGCAAATAAACGAAATGGGGGTGTTCTGAGGACACTGTCCGTATTGTTCGTTGTCAAGTTGAATGTGTTCTAAGAACACTCGCGGTGTCCTAAAATGTTCACAAATAAACAAGATGGTGGTGTTCTGAAGACGCTTCTAAGAACTCTCGCGGTGTCCGGGGAATGTTTGTAGGAGGTGTCCTGAGGACGCTGTCTGTATTGTTCTCTGTCAAGTTGAATGTGTTCTAAGAACACTCGCGGTGTCCTGAAATGTTTGCAAATAAACAAAATGGGGGTGTTCTGAAGACGTTTCTAAGAACACTCGCGGTCTTTGGAATGTTCATAGGGGGTGTCCTGAAGACGTAGTCCGTATTGTTCGCTGGCAAGTTGAATGTGTTCTAAGAACACTTGCAGTGTCCTGAAATGTTCGCAAATAAACAAAATGGGGGTGTCCTGAGGACACTGTCCGTATTGTTCGTTGTCAAGTTGAAAGTGTTCTAAGAACTATCGTGTTGTTCTGAAATGTTCGTAGGGGGTGTCCTGAAAACGCTGTCCGTATTGTTCGCTGGCAAGTTGAAAGTGTTCTAAGAACACTCATAATGTCCGCGGACATTAACAGTTTCCATAGACCATAGTTGAAATGTTTGACTCTATGGATGTTATATGCTGCGGTGGTTGTTGCCAGGGCATAGAGTCTTGGGTGCATGGCCATTTGGCCATGCACCCAAGACTCTATGCCCTGGCAACAACCACCGCAGCATATCACATTCATATTTGCTTATAACTTTGGGTGAAAAACAAATGTATAAGGAACAAAGGTATTAGATACTATGGATGTGATATGCTGCTATGGTTCTCCTTATTATTGTATACTTACTGTTTGGTCTAGTAACCGGAGTACATGTATTTCTTGTTAATTTCTGTGATAAAAGAAAATAGCATGTTAGTATTAGTATTTTGTAATGACTTATTACATTGTATAATCAATATCCCTTTTTTTTTTGGACCCTCATATTTAGTAGATTACAAATCAGAGTACTGTGCAATTTGCTCAGTTTCTGTATTTGTTGCTAAAATCATTGGGTCTGTTGGAGAAAAAAAAATCCATGTTGGATTAAAAAAAAACCTTTTTCTGTTATGCTACACAAGACACAGTTTATTTGTTTGTTTGTTTTCAGTGTTCACTTGTTGTTTCTGGCTAATGCTTTATACTTTGGCTTGTTGTATTTTTTTGGAGCAGTAACATATTTATTTGTTTTGATATTATAAAATTTTGGAGCAGTTAGATACCAATTGGCGTATTCTAACTGTCTATTTTTTTGATATATTTTAGTGGTATTGATTTATCTATTTGGATATTGTTAAATTTTGGGTCAGTTAGATACCAATTGGCGTATTCTAACTGTGTATTTGTTGGTCTAATTTAGTGGTATTCATTTATCTGATTAGTTGTTGTAGAATCTTTGAGGAGTTAGATAGCTTTTGGAGTATTCTAACAGTTTATATTTTTTTAACACAAGTTTACTTAGGGTTTAAATACAGTTTAGTTATCAAATTTTGGTTTTAAGAACATCAAATAAGCGTTTGTAAGATTTCCTGGTAATCTCTGCTTTAGAGTAATGGTACTATCATTACATTGAAACCATCCACATTTCTTTTTTATATGTGCAGTGTAGTGCCCTGAATTGGTTGTGGCTCCTGCGTGGTAGATTATACCTATTGTTGTGAAGGTTTTCTTACCAAGTGATATTTGACCATGTGTGAATCCAGTCAGCTTGCAGTTGTTTTTGGTAACATCTGCATTGTAACGTAGAAGCATTAGTATTATGTATTTACTATGTGTTTGTATTACTAACGTGGAGCGATTATCTGAATTGCAGGTAGAGCAAAGTCTACTATGGTTTGCATTTTGTACAAGTCGCTGAAATGGAATGGATTCACAATTTGGTATTGATATATATATGAAGCGTTCATTGGGGATTTCTTCTTGTGTCACATTGTTGCAGAGAGTGCATGTATGTTTCCACATGTATGAAATCTGAAAGATTTCATGTATAGGTATGTTTTTGTTTTCCAGTACTTGTAGTAAGTACATTAGAAATTCTTGTGGATCTTCCTGTGAATTTATAGTGAATTTCACCATTCCAGCACAGTAGTCCAATTGTTGTCTTATTCCATAAACACTATACGTGTTGTCAGGATTGTTTGCTGCATTTCTGTGAAGTACTAACATTTGCAAACACAAGGGGTCTGTACTGTGTAAGTAAATGTTGTCAACAATTGGTGGTAATTGAAATAGAATATTCATTGCTACATTTGCGTAGCAATTTACACCAACTATATTTGAGAATTTAAATGGTCCAGGTAGTTCTGTATCTAACTGCTTTTTTTGGAGTTTGTCTTCCTTCTTTAAATAAGTACCTGGTTTACTTTCCCTAATTGATTCTTTTTTGCTTGTGGTACTTGATGAAGTATTAGTTTCTTTTACTCTCTTTGGAGGATTTGCAGCGACATCCTGTTGCATTTCTGTTTGATTTATTTTTCTTTTATAACGTTTTACTGTTTGTGGAACAGAATATGTGTTTAGGTGGGGGGTGTATAGTGAGCAAAGTCTACTGTATTCTAAAATGCAAGGAATATCAGCGTTTATTTTACTTGCCTCAAAGTTGATTAGAAATAGACCGTCAAGTGTACGTAAGCGTGATAGTGCTACATAGCTCATGCCTTCTTTAAAGACTGTGTTACCAATATCTATCATTGCTTTGTCTAGTGTAAGACCTTGTGATTTATGAATCGTGACTGCGTATGCAAGAGTTAGAGAAAATTGTTCTCTGCGTACATACATATCTTTGAAGAGAAGGAATCTAGCTGTTGAGCGTCCTATCCTTTTTACTTCTGAAAGTTTGTCAAAGAGTATATTGACAAACTGAATTTTGTTGTCGCGTGGGTATGTTTGAAAGCCAACAACTGTACCCAGTGCTCCATTAACTAGTCCTTGGTCCACGTCAAGGTTACGTTTAAGCATTACTCTGCAATTTAAGGATAATTTTAATATCTTTTCTAAGCCTGCTGTGTTTGAGATTGATTTTTCTAAACTATTTAGTCTTGTTGTGGCTTGGTCACACATGTGTAGTGTCATACCATGTACATCTAGTTTGTCTGTGGCGCTAATTTCCATGATTGGTTGCATTTCTTTACTTAGCATGATTTAATTGAATTTTAAACAGCTTGCAAGAGTTGGCATTAAGGCCATACAATTGACATTTTTGTGGGCTAATTGTTCCATAACATCTGTAGCACATGCATTATTGCCATAAAGTGCATTAATGTGCCAGGTTTTCAATATTGCTTCTGCTTCTTTAGAAGGTATACCAACTCTGATACTTTTTAAAATGTTGGCATAAGTGAGATCTGCAGATTGCCGCATGTTTTCTGTTAATTCTCTGTATTGGAAATGTTGCCAAAGGCTGACATTTCCAATGCTGCCAACAGTTTTACGGCAGAGTTTGTGTCCTAATGTTTTAAAAATAGGCTCACCTTTTACTGGTGTTAATTGAAGCAGATCTCCAAAAACAATAATGTGTTTTCCTGAAAAGAGCTCTTCATAGTCTGTTTTGAGTACTTCTTGTAATCTGAGGTGAATCAAAGCTAACATCAGGTTGGAGACCATGCTCACTTCATCTATTAGTAGCATTTTCATTTGTTTCAATACTCTGCGTAATTCCATTGCAGCTTCTGCAGAAAGTTTGTAATAGTCTAATTTGTTCTGGTGTTCTACTGGTAATAGTAGTAATTGGTGTAATGTAACACCACCTATGTTGTAGGCAGCTAAACCTGTGGGGGCAATGACAACAGCTGACAGTTTGTTGTTTGTCAATTGTTGAAGGAACTTACTAATGATTTTGATTAGGAATGTTTTGCCAGAACCAGCTTCACCACTGCCGTACAGTATTATAGGTTTATAATTATGGCAGGAACATTCTTTATTTTCATGTTTTACACCATGTGCAATTTGTTTTGTTACTTCTTGAAAAATGCTACTTTGCTCATTGTTTAGTTTTGATTGTAGTATAGTTAAGTCATCCTTATCTTCATACTGACACATGGTGTTTTATACTTCTATCATAGCTAATTCTGCCTCATTTATTATTAGTGGTTCTCCCAGTGGTTCTTGGCTTCCTGTTACAGAAGGTTGACTCCAAGCCCAACTAGATCAGGAGTGTCCTTATCTAGTTGGGCTTGGAGTTCTTCTTCGTGTTGCTGTTCATTGTGCAACATTGTTTTGTACTGTGTAAAGTTTACATCAGTTATAGTGCTTTCATTTGCTTTGAAAGCATCCTCATATGAGTCATAGTTATCTAGTAATTGTTCTTCTTTTCTCCATGATTTGAAGAGTTGTAGCAGGGACATGTAATATACTTCTTTATGTTGAGGAGTCTTTAATGACAATTTGATATGATTAATTAAATTTGGTTTAGTGAGTTTAAGTAAGCTGCCTTCACAGTTTGTCACTCTATATTTACCTTTTTTTCATCAGGTTTCATATTATTTTTGTATGTGTAGTTTTGGGCTATGTGGTATAGACACATGTTTTCCAAAGTATTACTTCTGTTTGGGTAGTATGTGTCCAATAAATTGTTTTTTAAAATGTCTTGGCTGTTGGGATCATGTTTGGCTATTGTTTCTATATCTTCATATGATTTTAGAACTCTTTTTCTAGATTTAGCTGGACCAAGACTTAGCCAAACTATATTTTCAGATTTACCATACAATGCAGTACCAGTTAAACGATCAGCTGCTTCATATGATCCACATTCTCTATGGGTGAGCATTTTTATGCCCAAGCTGTATAATTTCTGAGATACTGTTTTATCTGATGACAGGTCATTCCAGAGGTCTTGGAGCTCTGTCTTTTCTGCTTTAGTTAAGTATGCTGTGACATATCGTGCAACTGCAGTAGAATTGTCTGCAATGTACTGCACATCTATTTTTGCATTCCATAAGTGGGCAATGATTGCATTATAATCATTGATATATTTTTCTTCTTCTTTTCCTTTTATGTAATATGCATTTTTAGGTGACTTACCTTTAACACTATGTCTAATTGAAGACATGAGGTTGTTCACTTGACCTGTATTTGTAACTGGTCTAGGGAAACCAAATCGGCATTTGGTGTAGTATTTCCCTTTGTTTTTGTATTTGCGACGACAATATTCTCCACATTTGTGTCTTTGAAATTGTAAAATTTGTGCATGAAGATCACTATTTGTGGCTTCTGATGGAATTTCACAAGTGACATATTTTTCAATAAACTGTAAAACAGTGGCATCACTGAATCGACCAAATTTAGGAGCATCTTTAATCCATAAAAGCATGTGGATATGTGGTGCTCCTCTGGCTTGGTATTCTTTTCTCCAAAAGAAGTGTTGCACTTCTCCAAGGGGAGGAACAGTTTTATTACAAATAAAATGTAGCATAGCAATGAAGCGATGGTGAAAATATCTTGAAACATTAACAGGATCCAAAGAACAAAGTTCTCCAGGTGTTAGTATATCTATGTTTGTTTTGTTTTTATTTGATATGCGTAGGAAATCATGTAAATCTTCCCATGCATATTCTGCACAACTTAATGTAACAAACCAAGTGGGTGGGCCAAGGTTTCTGATCATACAACAGACATCTCCATGACGTCGAAACCAGTACTCTTTAGTACCACGCATATTTGCTAATAGATTTGTAATATTTGATTGTAAAACCTCATCCTTTTGTTGCACTTTTTCTAATAATTGTGTAGCTGTCATATTTTAAAAGTGTGATCCTGATTTTAATATGTGTGCAACTCCGTAACATAAAGTTGCTACTTCACTTTCAAAGAGTAGATGGAATATGTAGTCCACATTTTGTCTAAATCTGGGATCTTCAGAATACATCCGTAATGAGCGGTATTCTGAAGCTGATATTTGAATAGGTCTATCATCATACCTTCCTCCTTTGCCAGTAGGAAAGAGTAGAGGAAAAGCATGTGCTTCTATACTTTTTTCCCATATACTGATTGGCGATCCTTTTGTTTGACGCATTTGGTAAGTTTCCAGTACATCTTCTACGGTGTCATTACAGTGCAAAGGATGAATTGTATAATGGTCTAAAGTATTTGATATTGTTGCAGGATCTAGTAGCTGAAATTGACCAGCTTCTTGTGTTTCTTGAATTATTTCAGTTGTATCTTTCAAGTTTTCTTCAATATTAATTTCTTTGTAATATTCATTATTCTCTTTAAGATATTGGAAGGCTTGTCTAACTTTATATAAATTTACCAGCTGTTGCCATATTTTTTTGTCTTTTGTAGGTACTCCATTTACTAAGATAATTCAAGATTGCTGCATTGGACGTTGCACTCCTAGAGTATGCACACTTTCTTTTAGATCTAATGGTAAATAAACTACTTTTCCACGAATGCCTTTTACCAATTCAGAGGGAGGTAATTTTGCTGTTTTTGGTTGAAGGCGTATTATTGCTTGAAATGGGTGTACTGTTTGAATTATGATGCTCTCATATACATTAAGTTGTTGTAGGGGTTTTGGTACTGGGTATAATTCCAAATTATTTGTGATAGCACGTGAAGGAGTTTGGTTGTTGTCAAGTTTTGTAGTGCCGTAACTGCAAAGTATTAAGGGCTCAGTTATTTCGTATTTGTTTTCTGCTACAAGGTAGAGAGCTAATTCAAACCATTTAGAATCTTCATTGTCTTCTATTTTGTCTGATTGGTCTACAGTTTTTGTGTTACATTTATAAAAAGTTCTACAGCAACATACACATACATGGTTTGGTACTTCAGCTGATGTACTTTTAAATTTTAGTATTTCTTTTTTGTATGTGTTTAGCAAAAGGTTGACATGTGTAGAATTGTTGCTTAATTGGTTTAAAGCTATTTCATTCTGTAAATGGCTTTCACTTCCAAAATATTTTTTCTGGATATAGTGAATTTCTTCAAGTAGGTCTTTTGCTGTACCATGTAGAAGGATGTTATTTAACTTTGCTAGTGTTAAAGCAGGACTTTTAGCATAGTACAGTTTATAGACTAGATATCTTATAGTTGAATGATGTGTTGATATCCTTTTGATATCATGGAAAGTGGTTTTACAAGTAGGTCCTGTAATGCAGGCCAATGAATGTCCTTGTAGTCCTGTGTACTTGCGCACTAGACGGGTATCCATATTTTGCAGTAATTTAATTTTGATTTTGTCTTTGCTTTTTACATATTTATTGAGGAATTGGCGTAAAGATTTGAAACATTGTTTGGGAATGTTACACATTGACGTGCATGGCCATTTGTACACTAGACGTTCTGATTCAGTTGAATGGAGGGGTAATTTTAAGTTTTAAGGGCATATTTTTGTAAGGAGTACTTATTGTTCCATTATGGTATTATTCACTTTTTCATGACCTCGACCACTGCTATGTATGGCAATTGTATTTGTTTGCTTTTGTTTGTACGCTTCTTCATTAAAATATGGTTCTGTGCTCGTAGTGTGATTCCATTCACCTCCGCAGATACTTAAGAAGTTCTTTCTGTTGACATTTCGCTTATTGAGAAGTCTTTTTTTGTAATTTAATTATTAGTTTTGTTAGTGGTTTCATTTTGTTTAACAGTAAAATAAATAACTTTCTTTTGAGAAGAATTGCACTGTCCATCAACGCTTCTAAGATTAATTTCCTACGATAGGTTTTAAGCATTGAACCTGATTTCTCTCCTGTTTTTATAAGATTTTGAAGGACTTTGTGACGGTACATTTTGGCTAAAATACTTTTCTTGGTATGCTTACTTTGCACTATATTAAAATTTTAAGACGTAGTTTTATCTGTAGTGATAGCTGATTTTCTGTTAATTGTTTTTTGGTTTGTTTTACATTTTGATAGAGGAGGCAAAGTTTTTGTACTTGAAACTTCTTGTGTTTCACTAAATTACTGTATTAGCTGTTTTGTTTCAACTTTTGTTACAAATTCTGCTAGAGATGGATGCTTATGTTGGACACTTTTATTTTCATTTGCTTTACTTTTGCGTTGCTTTCTACGGACTTGACTTTTGGTAGGCATTCTTTAGGGTCTGTTGAAAAAAATAAAGAAGATATGGGTTGGGGTGTTCTGGAATGTATGTGTGCTGTGTGCATGAGTGTTTGAGTAAGATGATAAAGATGTATGTAATGGTGTGTGATTGTGCATTGGGAACTACAACTAGTAGGGATAGGTATTCTTGAATTTATGTGTTACTAAACTGGGGTTCATATGAAAAAAAAAGTAAGCTCGTGGTGTGGAAAAGTACAAATAGTAAATCTAATGTATACAATTAAAACAGTTGTTTGTTCTATAATATGAAAATTGTAGCGGTTCAGTTGGGTAATTTGTGTGTCCAAAAATAGGAATTTGTGGGCCATTCTGGCTGTAAATCGCTGTTTAAAACATGGAGATTTTTGGACAAAATGGTACACAATCTCTATTTTTAGGCACCGAAATAGCTTGTATTAACGTTATAGTATGTTTGATTAATAATACAAATATTATGGTGATATTTTACTTACTTTTTTTCTTAAATTAACAGGTAACTTCTTAGTTCAATTGTATTAGTTCTTCACTGCAATTGTATAAGTTTCAAATTAGTAACTTTGTTTGTATATAGCGCTGTTTTTAATTTAGATATTGATTTTTTTAATTGAAATCCTCAGTGCCTTCTTTAAAACCATTAAACTAATTTATTTACATAAAATACATTGCATCAGTTCAGTACATATGATATGTTCTTAATGAACAAATTGTATTGAATGACTAACTGTAGCAAAAAAAAATATCTTTACTATGTCTTGTGAAATTTATAATATACCAGTGAATACCACTATTTCTGTAAGTAAGCTGTTCTAGGTAATAGCGCCTCAATGTCATGTCTAAATTAAAGTAATTAAGTAAATAAATAAATAAAAACAAAAAAATATGAAATTGTATAAGTATTTTTTTAAAGATTTAAACATAGATTGTGCTTGCATGCAATTTTGTTTGAATATATGTAGTCTATATATTTCATTTAAAAAATGTTAGGTTAACATGATTTGTGTGTGTATAAAGAAAGTAAATAGTATAAAGGTTTATAAGTGATAGGTGATTTTAGGAAATTGAAAAAATACAGTAAATTCATTTTACAGATTACACAAGCTAAAAGTCTGTTTGAAAATGTGTTCATCTACTGTACAGAAAATATGCATACCTGAAGTTTGTGTTCATGCATATGGATATGCATGGAGCTGCAAGTAGAAATCTTGGAGACTTGTACAGTATTTCTGGTAGATGGTGCTTGCCAATGATATGACACTTGTACTCAGAGAGATTCACAGTACATTTGCAGTGCTGATCTATGATGATGCAGTTAGATGTAGAGGTCTTGAATGTGATTGGTGTATGGTCATGTGATTTCTTAGCTACATCCAATGAGGGAATGGCAGAGAGAGTGAAGTGGAAATGGTAGAAGGGCTGTTCATGTTATGATATGTCCGCGGACATGGCGGTAGTTCGCGGACATCGGGAGTTACATCTGGGGATTTTTGGGTTCAGAAGTCATGCAAATGAGAATAAGCACTGAAAGGGATTGGTCAGGAACGTTTAGTGGGTGTGTTGTGCCAGGAGAGAGTTTCTCAGATACTCTTTTTGCTGAGAGAACAAAAGATATCTATGGCTGTGTGTTTCAGAAAACAGATTGTTTGGCTTTTGGGAGATTCGTGGATACATTGGTTGAAGGTGCATGCAGAAAGCTGTGGAGTAGCTGTAGATCTTGGATTCCCACATGTGGAAGTACACTGGCATGGAGTACATGGAATGAAGTGGTTGGACTTGCTACCTCTCTGTGCTACTTTGGAGACAGAGCAACATCCAGACATAATTGTAATTCATTGTGGAGGGAACAGTTTAGGACATGTGACTGGAATTTTTTTGCAATTTGCTATGAAAGAAGGACTTGGGAGGGTTATGGACATGTTTCCTAATTCTCAAGTGATATTTTCACGGATTGCGCAGAGGCAAAAGTGGCTTCGTTCTTCTTCATTTGGTCCTCAAATGGAAAAAGCAAGGCGCAATGTTAATAAGGCTGTTTGTGCCTTTGTAAGAGATTTTGGCATGTCCTCTTTTCACAATGAAAATATTATGTTTTGTAGTACATACATTTTTCGCAGAGATGGAGTCCATCTTACTTATGCTGGCAATCAGATTTTTCTGAGAAATGTACAAAATGCATTGCGATCTTTTTTGGAATTACAACAACCATTTTGAAGTAGGTGTTAAGCATTTATAATTTTTGACTTACAAACACCTCCCAAATGCTCTTTTCAGAGCCACCACTTCCTCCCAGAGAAAATTGCAATGTTTGTGATGGGGTAGCAACCCAATTTTTTAAATGTTCGCGAACTGTCCGCAGACTTCTAAAAAATACAAAGGGCCCTGCTTCATTTATTTTCACTTCTATTTTTTAACTGTGAAAGGCGGCTCTGAAAAGAGGCTCATTTTTTTTTTTTATTTTTGATATTTTGTATTTTTTTTGGTTTTTTATACATGACACACTAGGAGAGGAGAGGAAAGGAAGGTAAAGGGGGGGACACCAACCACAGGGATAAGAAAGGGCGAGCTGAGAGAGGAAGATGTAGAGTGTGTTTTAATTGGGTAGTGAGCAGATCTTCTCGTGTTCTGAGACGATAGTCTCAAAAGCACTACGAAGTCGCTCCCCCCTGCATAGTACTGTGTCACAGTACATACATACAACTGTGACCCTCGAAAGGTAAGGGTCATCAGCATTCTGTATGGCCTGTGAGGCAGCTTGAGGAAGACGCTGTCCCACAGAGGTGGTCCTTGTGGTGACAGGATCAGAAACAGAGGATGAAGTAGAGGAAATCAACCTGCTACATTCTTCGCAAGGTACAACCCTGCGAATAGCCCCACAGTGAAATGACCTCAGGTGTCGCTTCATAGTAGTGGTCCCAAAGCTGTACTTACTGTGCTTCCCACGACTGAGTATCATTTTGCAGGTAACACGGTTCGCACAAGCCTTAGGAACATTCCCATGAATGGTAAATAACCGCCACACCCAAGACTCACGCCTAGTGCGGGTAGTAGGGTTTTCCTCTACCTCATTCTCATCATCCTCTTCTTCCTCCTCCGCATCCTCACTCCTGTTCCCCTCTTCAGGCCCTTGACTGTTACTGAAGAAAACCATGTGGCCTAGATATGTCAGCAAAAGAAAAAAGAGTGAGCCAGACATGTGATGTCATCAGTGATGTCATCAATGACATTTGTGATGTCATCTTTGATGTCCTGGGTGTTAGTCTTAGCAGTGCACGGTGGTGGCGCGAGTTATGGTTGCTTAGCTTACCATAACTGGCGAATTTCAAGGGTTTTTCGGTTTTACTTGGAACCATAACGTCCCTTAAGTTACCGATTTGCTAATCCATAGCGTCATGTCCGCAGACATGTGATGCGTTCACTGATTGGATGTTGAAGACCGTGAAGTGCATCAGATTGTTTCGATGCGCCTGCCATCTTTCATTCGTGTTTTGGTGTACGGGGCCATCGCCGCTAAAACATATAAAACAACACAACATTGTACTTGTTAAACTTAAGAAATACTGTCTCGGAAGGTGAGTGTTAATGAGGCTGGGATGGGATGTGGCAGCAGGAAGTAAAAAAAGTGGTGTTTTTTTGTCACCAAAGTCATACAGTAAATTGCAAGTTGTTGCTCAATATAATGTCTGTAAAGTACAGGCGAAGAATTACTGTGTCTGTGTTACAATGTATTTAAAATAATATTGCAGTTAGACTGGCGCCCTAGAGTTTGAAATCTGAAGCAGCCACCTGCAGTATTTTATGGAAACACCGGGTCTGCAAGTGTATGGGAGTACCAGTTCTCATGAATGCATTGAGACATGTTGTTGCAAAGTCAGAATGTATTTGGATTCTGAGTGAAGGTCACTTGCTTTGCTTTTTTGGTTGCGCGCTCAGTGGCCAACGCATCCGACTGAACCCATAAGGGTCAATTGTTTTTTTACCTTGAGTGAAAGGGAAAATTCTGTAAGAATGCAGGGAGTGAAAGTTTGCAAAAAAGACCCTTTGATATGGTTATGCATTCAAAATGTTTGTAAGGCACATTTAATATCAGTACATGAAGATTCTTTGGTGCAAGCACATACAAAGACAATGGAGACGGTCAATATCGTGTAAGTTTGCTTTTTACGACTGTACATCGGAACGAGATTTAATTTTTTATTACCTGAACATTAATTTTGGCACTGTAACTGAAGTATTATCTTTCTATGTAGTTGTCATTTTTTTTTGTTATGGAGAGCGCAGATTCTCAGCGTTTGTAGGCTATCACTAGCTTCACCCATGTTCAATGCTAATATTTCTTTAAAATGTCATGTCTGACCACATCGATTTGTTTAGTTTCCACGTTCTTTTTGTCTTTTTTTAAATTGTTTGCTAAAGGTTGGTTATTGATACATATTTTCTGTTATGTTTTCCAAATAGCTACATCCCGCCTTACTGTGATTGCCTTGGATTCCAGATGCCAAGTGATGGATTTTTCACCCGCCAGATGCACATACTCGTGACCGGCTGCCTAGCCGTGACTGTTTTGTGGGACGATCGCGCAGGACCCATTTGTCTGTACGCTGCAGTGGCAATTAGGAGTAACATAACATCTTTTATGGTGGTCTAGGCCCAAGTTCATGCCGACGTCCTGGAATTCACTGTGCGACCGAAGCGGTTGCTTTATCGAAAACAAATATTTTGTGTATGGGAAAAGAACAACGTGTGCCTCATGATTAACATTTTCGATGACGACCGAAGAAACAAAGTTACAATTTGATTGAACATGGGAATTGTCCGATGGTCTTGGACAGTTTATTGTGAAATAAAAGTACTTTACAAATTGTAAAGTGTTAATGTTTTCTTTTAAAAGCCATTTTATTATTTCAAAATGTGACGTGCTACGTTGTAAGGCGGTGTATGTTCATGTTCAGGTTCTGCGTCACGGCACGTAGGTGCTTATGGGCGCATTTGGCTACGCTGGAGAGGAACTTCATCCAAAAAAGGTGTAGAATATCATTAGGGTTGGTTATGTGACGGTCAGGGGCGGCCCATATGATTTAATGACGTCAGGGCAATTTATGTTAGGCAGATGCAGCAATGGACAAGACTAGTGATTGCAAATGATTTTACAAAGTTTGTAGGAATTTTGTGCACACCTAATATGATACATTATTTGTGTATTCTTTTGACAGTTTTGAAAAAAAAAACGTGGGTGGATTTACAGTAAATTTGTGTAAGGCTGATTGGCAATGACCGAAAAGCATGGTGTTGGAGATGTGGGAGTGTTTTCGTATTTAACAAGTCATAATGTAGTTAAGAAAAATAGCAGTATACCTTTACTGACTGAGGGGCAGGCTGTAGCCATGGGGAGTGGGCAGAATGTTGGGGTCATGGTATAAGGTCATGATCCACACAATGTGGCTACTGGGCATGACCAGAAGGGAGAAAAGATAGGATTAAAGTGGACATGTCCACCTGGGACTGGTTTTGTGGTAAAGTTGTTCGACATTAGGATACATTTGAAAGGGAAGAAAAAAGTGCTTGTGGTAATATGTTAACAGAGTTTCTTTTTTGCAGGCTGCCATGGAAAGGGAAGAGGGGTCCTGTATGGAACACCCGCCTTCCCTTTCTATGGTGGCCATCTTGGAAAAGGATTTTGTTTCCTAAACCGGGACGCCACAGGGACGCTATATATATATATAGTTACTCGTATTTTTCTATATACATTTCTTTTCATTTTAATTATTATTCTTATAAATGTTTGTGTCTTTCACGAACATCATTGTTTACCCTATTCCACTAATATAATAAAAGTATAATAAAAGTGAGAGAGAGAGAGAGAGAGAGAGAGAGAAAAGAAAGAGCACAAATCATTCATCAATGTTATTGAAATCTTATTACTTATTTGACACCTACAACTTCTATTTTCTTCAAATGTTTTACAATACGGAATGCACATCTCATTTCGGTATGATCAGTTTATTTATGTCACTCTTTTGTTTCATATATCACTTTATTTCTTTTGCTCTTTTGTTTCACGTATCTCATCAGTTGTGTCTGCTTTTCCTTTTACGTTTGGCTCTCTCCTTCTGACCTATTTGTGTCTCCACAAATGTATCCAATATCTCAGGCCCTTTACCTTCATGGCTGTGTGCGTGCAATACACAACTTCATATGGGCCATGAAACCTTGGTGCATTCCACCGACATATGAAACTTCTCACATACACCATCTCCCCTGCCATGAGCTGGCTGCTTGGGCTATCTGTGGCTGGCGTTACCGTGTCATTTGCTGTTTCTTGTGTGAATGGGGGTGTTAGCTGTCTAGCAATCATACGTGCTGCTTTGGAACTCTTTCCCCAGCACTGTTGCACTTCTGTGTGCATCTGATTGTCTCCGTAGGGGGTAATGTGCTATATGCATGCGTCTGCTTGTCACTATCTCGTGGGGGACCAATGGTGGTCCTTGCTGGGTTGGTTTCTCAATTCAAACAGGACCAGGGGTAAACAATATACCCAAATTTTCTTTAGTGTGTAACATAGTCTACTTTTAAGGAGTCAGTTTATTTTGTCAACAACGCCATTTGATTGCGGGTGGTAAATCATGCATAATTTGTGAGTAATGCCCAACATTGTCGTTACTGCTTTGAACAGATCATTGACAAAATGTGTTCCATTGTTGGAACGTATTACATCACATTTCCCCCAGCGGGAGAACACCTCCCGCACTAGGAACTTGGCTGCGCACTTTGCGTCTGGGTGGGCGCAGGGGCCTGCTTCTACCCACCTTGAAAAGGGGCACACTACCACTATCATGTATCGAGATCCATTACATCTTTCTCCCATATCTGCATAATCTATGTGTAGTTCTCGGAATGGTCCAATTGTTTTAGGAAATGTTCCTTGTGATGTTCTCAATGTCATTCCTGAATTGTATGTTTGTAGTACATTCTATCACCATTTTGGATATTTGTTCTTGTCTGCCTGGCAAGAACCAATTATCCTGCATTTCAGCTGCAATATGTTCTTTGGAATTGTGGGCTGGGAAGTGAAGCTGTTGGAAAGCTATTTCTAGTAGTTTGTGTCATTACTACTTTACCTGTGATATTCTGCCACCAGAGAAGGTCAGTAGATGATTGGCTACACCCTCTTTTTTAATGTAAAAATTGAGGTATTATAAATATGTCGCATTAGATACACAGCTAAATTGTGTCAAACGTTAGCTGGTGATTGAATAATTAGCAGTCCTAATATTCTGCTCTCTAGAGTTACAAAAACGTTACATCTAAGATGATCGCATAGTGAACAAGTTTTTTTTCGGGTAATCAATCCCAAGTGATTAAATGGTTAATAGATTTCATCTCGATATTTCCCATATTTAAATCACCATATATATTTTCCTGCTATGTTCGCCCCTGTGGACGTACATACCAATACATAGCAGCCCTCACAAGGATTTGTGGTCATTTGGGTTCCTCCAATATGGCACCCAAATCGGCACACACTAACTTCTCACTAAGAATATGAGCAACGAGCTTACCCGGTTGCTTAGCAACATGCTCTGCATGCACCGCTACTACGAGCAACACAGACAGCAGCAGCTTGCGCTGTTTAGATGAACGACTTCCAGCAATCAGGAGGTAAGCCCCCCACTGCGGTTCGCCGCAATCACAGCATGTCAACTTGACAGTGTAGATAAAATAAAACTAAATAAACATCTCTGTAACCATAGGTCTACGGAGAGGACGAATTTGAAAATAAAAGTTGCTACGTACATGCCAGCAGCCGTTTAGTGCTACGAGTGCCTTTGCTGTACTGCAAAAACGCTCAAGTTTGGAATACCTACAAGGTAGGAGCCTTACAGGATATACAGGATATACACACTGTTTACATATCAGATATGTAAGAATGAATGATTAAAGTCACTGTGTATTCTAAATCACTGCCACATTTACTTTCCAGGAGCATACCAATACCGATGTAAGCATCGACAGATTCACGAGGCATTAAGTGTACAACTGAAATACTCACCAATTAATGAGTTGTACCTTCCTAAACTTATTGACCGCAAAAGTATATCACATAAATATGGTGATGTTCAGGGGGGCTCACCGCTCACCTTTGGAAAAGGTTTCTAATTAGTGACAATAGACTTTGCTTTGTCCTTATTCCACAGCATTCTTATTGAATTTCAGCCATATAGGCAGCAAGCCTTTCTTTAAATGGGAAACCGACTCTCAAGTTAGTTCCTTTGAATTGAGCCATGTTAGTAATATTCTTTATTAACCAGAAGTTTAAGTTAAATAATTGAGACAAAATATTTATGTTTTACAGATAATATCAAGTCAATCCAATTTTCTAAAACCTGAAGAAGGGCACATTAAGCCCGAAACGTGTAGTTTAAAGATAGGAGATCACACTGGAAAACCTATCAAGATTATTGGATTGGACGATACAGTTTGAAACATATGATAGTAATATGTGAATAAGATCTGTATTGTGAAATTACAAATGTGCAAAAGTACAACATAAGTGCTACTAAGAAAGTTTTGATTTTGCTATATACTTTTGAACAAATCATAAAATCATGGTAATTGAGAATATATGTTTTTGTATAAAAGTTTTTTTTATTATGAATGATATGCGCATAAATTGAATGATTAACTCTGAAAAAGTATTTCTTAAGCCAGGTTAAATGAGAAGCAAAGTTTGTTTGCCCCATGCTGTGCCCTAGTTTGTCCAACGTGGTTTTTCGGTGCACCATTTATTTTCTCTATACCCTCTTTTTTCCCATAAGCCTTTTTCCTCGTCTGGAGCATCCTGCTGTAATTCTAATATCTGAGAGACTGGCGTTGAGCTGTATCCCTCCATTGGCTCTTCTTCCACATGTTTTTGTAAGAGGTACTCACCCGTTGTTTCCTTAGTTAAATAGGAGCTTTTTTGATGGCAGTATCTGCTGCCGCATTACCTAATGAGATGACGTCATTCTTGTTTGCGTGGCCCTGGCATTTTACCAGTGCTACAACCGGTGGCTCTTTTAGGGCTTCTATTAGTTCTGCTAGCAATTCAGCATGTTGCACCGGTAACCCATCTGCTCTTCGAAATCCCCTCCTTCGCCAGCGGGCCCCTCCCCCATGCACTGGTGTGGTCATGTATGCGGAATCAGTGTATATTGTTACTGTGCTTTCTTTTGCTGCATGCAGTACTTCAATCAGTGCCACTAGTTCGGCTGCTTGTGTCGAAAAATGGGCGGACAATCTTTTTTGGACCATTACTTGATATTGTCCTTCTTCCAATCGTACCACTGCCACCCCCACGTGTTTTTCCTGAGTCTCACAATTTATTGATGCTGGCCCATCTACAAAATATACCTCTCCTTCAGTCAGTGCATATTCCTTGGCAGTGGGTGTACCATCATCTTCCCCTCTGTATGTGGCACAATCGTGTGTTTACATGTCTTCCACTGTGCATGCTTCTGTGAGAAATGTGGCTGGGTTCACTGTTTTACACCTCACTATGTGTATATTTGCACTTGATAGTATTATTTCATATGCTGTGGCTCTCTGTGTTGTTAGTGTACTTTTGGACCTTTCTAGTATGGCAAACAGTGAATGCTCCACGTAGAGTCACGGTGCATCCCCTCACAATTGTTGCACTCTTTTCAATGGCGAACGATGCGACTGCGAGAGCCTGTTTGCAAGCGAAGTGTCCCTGCATTACTGTGTCTAGTGTACCGCTGTAGTACGCCAGAGGCTTGTGACCCAATGATGTTTTTTGTGTCAGTACTGCTGTCATGAGTGTTCCATCACAATGCGCAAATAAATAAAATTTGTGTTCATAATCCTGTGCGGCTAGGACAGGTGCTGTTGATATCAACTCTTTCAATGTGTTAAAGGCAGTGTGCATTTCTTATGTCCATTGTATTGCTACGTTCTCCCTTTGTGCTTCTTTAAGGCCCTGTAGGAGAGGTTTTGTGTATCCTGCATAATCTGATATCCATGCACGGCAATAATTGCACATGCTGAGAAATGTCTGCATCTCCTTCACTGTTCTGAGCTCATTCACAGCTCGCACTGCAGCTGCTCTATCGGGTATTATTCTTTTGCCATCTTTTGATATCAGCTGACCCAAATACAACACTTCTGTCAAACAGTATTATCATTTCTCCTTGTCCTCTTAATAGCCTTTGTGTGCCAACAATGTCAATATTGTTACAGAGTCCTGTCTCCACTCATCCTCATTCTTTCCACAAATCAAAAGGTTGTCTACATATTGAATGGTTGTGATCTTTGTGTCAATATTTCCAAGAACTTCATGTAAAATTCTGTTGAATATATATCCCTGGGGCAATTTACAATGTTCATATCTCCCCATCCCCTAGGCTGAAGGCTGTCAAATATTGTGACTCTGGGTCTAGTGGCACTGAGAAGAATGCATTCTTCAGATCTACCACCGTGAAACATGACACATCTTTGGGTATACTGCACAAGATCGATGCAGGATTTGGGACAAGTGTACATTCTTTTTGTATGACATCATTGAGGGGGCATAGCTCCTGTATCATCCTCCAAGCCCCTCCCTTTGCCTTTTTGATGGGGTATATACAAGTATTACAGGGAGAATTTGAGGGTACTATGATCCCTTGCTGTAGTAGGGCATGTATTGTTTCTTTTATCCCTTCTTCTGCCTCTCGTGACAGCGGGTACTGTTTTTCCTGGGGCAATAATGCCCCTCCTTTTGAGTTTTATTTTTACTGGTGTCACTTCATGCAACAATCCCACGTCATGTGGGCCTGTCATCCATAAATCTTTTGGCACCTGTTGCATGTAATCATTAGAAAATGCTGGTGGTGTGCTCACTAATGCCATAAGCGGTAGTGACACTTGTCGATTCTGAATCATTATGTCACAGGGAATTGCTATCTCCATTATTATTTCTCTGTCACTGTCTGAGTCAGTGAAGAGCTCCTCGTCAGACAAATCTCGCAGGGCTTTCTTGGCATTTATGCACAACACTGTTCGCCATTCACATCCATGTATGTCCCCTCCGATCACTGCTATCCTTTGTGATGATACCTGCACACCATGTAAGTGTCATGACCACTGTTAGGGGGCATAAGTAGTGACACAAGTAGGGCCCCACCAGAACCCTGAGGGCCTTAAAACCACTGCAAAAGGGCTTCTGGAGCCAGTCCTGGCGCCTTTGGCACCAGGCTCATATGTAGGAATAAAGGGCTGTTCAAACTAGGTCCCATTTATGTACCTGGGCCTTTAAATGTTAATGTTAAAGGGCATTTGTACCGCGCACTATCACCACCGAAGTGGTCCCCTGGCGCTCTGGCGGCTCTGAAAAAGGGGAGGAGAGGGGGTGGGTTAGTGGGAATAAGCTGGAAAAGTGCAAGAGAGCAGTGATGTGCTGTTGGCAGCCTCAGCCCGCTGGGTCAGTTGGCTAGGCTTGGGGGTGTTTAATGGTCCATAGTCATCGCGTGCTGTTGTGCGAGTCTATGTGTGGTTTGCTTTGTTGTTGCATTGTTGTGAAGTTTGTGCAGATTGCTGCGTTTAAGGCTTGTGCTTGTGTTTGGTTATAGTTTGAGAGGTGTATGCAGAGGGATGGAATTGTTAGTTGGTTGGTTAGTTGGCATTGCTGTCCTTGCAATTGTGGGATTCCATCTAGGTGCGGTACATGCTAACAGTCACATTTCTATCTAGATGCCGCGCGAGCTAAACTTCAGAATTCCATACTAGTGTGGCACATGCTAACAGTCACATTTCTGTCTAGATTTGGCGCAGACTAAACTTGAGAAATTCCATCTAAGTGTGGCATATGCTAACAATTACATTCCTGTCTGGATTCGGCACAGACTAAACTTGAGAATTCCATCTAAGTGTGGCATATGCTTACAATTACATTCCTGTCTGGATTCGGCACAGACTAAACTTGAGAATTCCATCTAAGTGTGGCATATGCTAACAGTTACATTCCTGTCTAGATTTGGCGCAGACTAAACTTGAGAATTCCATCTAAGGGCCTCATTACGAATCAGGCGTTAAGGGGTTAACAGCGCCGTAAACGGCGCCGACCCTTAACGCCTGATTACAAGGTCCGTTAGCACCCAGGTGATATTAACGCCTGATTTTTGCAGGTGTTAAAATCCATGGCGCTAAGGGACCATGGTGCTAATTACGCCACCGTAATTTACGGTGGTGTAATTAGCGCCTTCCCCACTCCCATTTTGCCCTATGGGGCAAAAATGGGAATGGGGAAGGGTAAAATGGGAAATGGGGATTTACCGCCCCACTCACCTTGGAATGGGGTGGTAAATCCGCCATCCACCATGGTGTAAACATAGTTTACACCATGGTGGTAAGGGTACGACCCAGGCGGTAACTTACCGCCTGGGTCGTAATGAGGCCCTAAGTGTGGCATATGCTAACAATTACATTCCTGTCTGGATTCGGCACAGACTAAACTTGAGAATTCCATCTAAGTGTGGCATATGCTAACAGTTACATTCCTGTCTAGATTTGGCGCATAGTAGACTTGAGAAATTCCATCTAAGTGTGGCATATGCTAACAGTTACATTCCTGCCTAGATTTGGCGCAGACTAAACTTGAGAATTCCATCTAAATGTGGCAAATGCTAACAGTCCCATTTCTGTCTAGATTTGGCGCAGACTAAACTTGAGAATTCCATCTAAGTGTGGCATATGCTAACAGTTACATTCCTGTCTAGATTCGGCGCAGAGTAGACTTGAGAAATTCCATCTAAGTGTGGCATATGCTAACAGTCACATTTCTGTCTAGATTCGGCGTAGAGTAGACTTGAGAAATTCCATCTAAGAGTGGCATATGCTAACAGTCACATTTCTATCTAGATTTGGCGCAGACTAAACTTGAGAAATTCCATCTCAGTGTGGCATATGCTAACAGTCACATTTCTGTCTAGATACGGCGCAGGCTAATCTTTGTGGTTCTCTCGGGGTATGGTACTGGTTAACATTATACTGCAGGCCATTGAAAGGTAAGTTAGGGTGGCAGGAGCTTTCTGAAGTAGAGTAATTGCTCTACCCCCCACTCATGCCAGCACTTATAGTTTTGTCGGTGTCTGGTGGCTTCATTGGCTTCCCCTGCTGACACCTGCAGACACTCCCTGGAGCTACCATTGTGGGAGTCGCCCTTAGCCTTGGGGCCCTTAGCGGCGGGGGGCTGCCGGGCAGAGGGCTGCCCTGGGAGGGTTCGTGATATTTGGCCCGTGGACCAATCAGGGGGGCAAGGGGAGGGTTGGGAGGCGGGATTGGGCTGGGGAAGGAGGGGGAAGGAAGAAGGCAACTGGAACGCCGAGTGCGTGGGAGAAACACCATTTGTAAACACTTTTACAGTGTTTTAGGTAGTTGGGGGGGCATCTGGGCCAGGATTCTGGGGGAGACTCACCTTGCCCAGCTTCTGCAAAGTGAAGGTGCCGGCGACAACACCGCGCTCCTCTTGGTTGTTTCTATTTGTCCCGTGGACCAATCAGGGGGCGAGGGCAGGGTGTAACGCTCACCTGATTCCCACGGAGGCACAGGTCTGGCTTCGAGTGCTGATGCTTCTTCAATGGTGAAGCGCAGGACCCTGAAGATGGACAGGAAGGGCCCTCTACTCTGGCTTCTCCGGCTCGCAGGAATATTCCCCTGTGCGTGAAAAGGGAGTATTACCTACTGACTGAGTTATGCTCAAGCCTCCCACTCTCTTCCAACCCTCCACGAAACCCTTCCACGATTCCCCGTGAAGTCTCACCTTTGGGTCAGGAAGGATGAGCTCTCCATCCTGCTTCTGATGCAGGGGCGCATTGAAACCCAGTTACTTCACTGGATTGAGGATTGATGAGAGTTCCGGTAAGCTTGACTATTCAGGTAAGGCTCTGTAAAAGTTATGTTGCAAGTTCAAAAGTCCAAGCTTAATAATAATGTTCATTGTCTTTTTGCAGCAAGCGCTAATGCTTATCTCTTTTTTCCCCTTAGGGGCCGGGATTCGGAATGCCGGAGATATGGCACCGACCCGAAGTGAAACGTGCAGTTCCAGTTCCAGTAAATGGCAGGTTAGTTCTGGATGAGCGCTCGGGAACTGTCTTTGCATTCGCTCATTCGATGTCTTTGTCTTTTTTCCCCATAGGGGCCGGGGTCCGGAAAATGCCTGGAAGCGGCAAGACCCGAAATGAAATGGGAATGACCGAACAGGTAAGTGTTATTCCCTTCCTTCTCTCACCTCTTATTCTTGTCTTTTTCTCTAGGCTCTGGGAAGTGGCTGCGTATCCGGATGATCGCTGCTGAAGATGGAGGAACCCAGGAAAGGTGAGTGAAATGCAGCGCTGCAGCGATCGTAAAGAAATGCTTTTAAAAATAATGTCTTCCCTTTCAGGATCGTCGGTGATGTCTCCGTGGTGCAGATTTAGCTGGTAAGGTCTCTTGTCTCCCTTTGCAGGTGACCCAGGATGCTGACAGGCGTGGCTGATGTCCAGATGCAGGAGCTGACACGGTGAGCGTCCAGCTGCGAGGAGCAGAACAACGTGAAGCATGAGTTGCTGATCGGGTGTGGTTTAAATAGCTTTGGAAGAAGTCCCAAGTGTGTATCCTTCCTCCGATCAGGTATGTATCCTTCCCCGACCACACCCGGGTGGAAAGTAGTCCCACAGGTAAAGTAGTTCCATTCAGGCCTCAAGAGGGCCTGGATGTGGCAGCATGGTCTGCATCAGGTAAGTGCACATTAAAACACTTGAACACATGTCTAGCTTTATGAGCCTGGCGCCTAAGGCGCCAGGACAGAGGTCCAACATGAGCCTGGCGCCTAAGGCGCCAGGACTGCGTCCAAAGGGCCCCAGCTTGGGCCCGCTGGCACTCCCCTGGGGGAAATGATGCCTGCCTCTGGGGTCGCTGGGTCGGACCTGGCTCCTTGGAGGTAGGCATCATGACACAGGGTTGGGAGGCGGGATTGGGCTGGGGAAGGTGAGGGAAGGCGGAAGGGGACTGGCGCGCAGAGTGCGCGGGAGAAACGCCATTTGTAAACACTTTTACAGTGTTTTAGGTAGTTGGGGGGCATCTGGGCCAGGATTCTGGGGGAGACTCACCTTGCCCAGCCTCTGCAAAGTGAAGGTGCCGGCGACGACGCCGCGCTCCTCTTGGTTGTTTCTCTTTGGCCCGTGGACCAATCAGGGGGCGAGGGGAGGGTTGGGAGGTGGGATTGTGCTGGGGAAGAGGGGGAAGGAGGAAGGGGACTGGAGCGCCGAGTGCGCGGGAGAAACGCCATTTGTAAACACTTTTACAGTGTTTTAGGTAGTTGGGGGGCATCTGGGCCAGAATTCTGGGGGAGACTCACCTTGCCCAGCCACCTTGGAGCGCCGAGTGCCAATCCAAAATGGAAGCACCCACACAGTCTAGTTCTAAGAACAAAGCCATGTGGTCTAGTGTTTTGGGTGTGGCAAGCATGGAACTACTTTCCTTGGTACTACTTTACCTGGGCTATACAAACCACACCCTGACTGCAGAACATTGTGTTATTCTGCAACCAGCAGCGTGACGCTCAACGTGTCCAGCTCCTGGTCTTCAGCATCTTCCTGTAATCCTACACGAACAAGATTATTCTGTTTAACCTGAGAAAATACCATCCAGTACTCAGCATCTCAGCTGGGCTGCAATCTGTGAAAACCGAGAGACGAAGAAATATCACTCACCGGTGAGTACTAGCTTAAGGACTTCCTGCAAACCGCTACCACAGTGTCAGGTAATGTCAGGTTGGAGTGACATATTCTTTTACATACAGTATCATATACTCATTTACATTGGGTCAGGGGAGACACATATTTAGTATAGAAAGGTTTTGGGAAGTTATTATGGGTTATATTTTTAAACAGACAATTTTGCCCTTAACCTTCATTGCAGTCTATGGAAAATGCCCCAAGCCAAGATGGAGGTTCTCAGTCTAAATTCTAATTGGCTGGAGATTGTTTATAGGGAGGACAGTGAACATTCTAAACTGCCTTTCATTGTCTTTGCCCAGCTGAGAGGTCGTGTGCTATGCTGCTCCTGCTTAACTTGTTCAGGGGTGTCAAGTTTCAAGCAGTCGAGCGGCATCTTTGAAAATATAACAGGAGTCGTGTATGGAGTTTCGTGGAGACACAGGACAGGAGTGAGAAATTTCCAATTTTCTGAGAAAAGAAGTTTTCAAGACTCAATCACAAGATAAGTGACTTTCCATGTTTTTATGAACTTTGTAAAAAGGTTATATTAATTTAAAAGGATTGAAATCGCAAACCTGTATCTAAAAACTGAAGCGCGTACGTTTGTTTTCTTTCCTACGTATCATTTCAAAACTAGCGCGTGATTTTTCCGTTACCTTGAGCCTGCGCGTGTGACTCTGCGCGTGAGAGGGAAGCGCGAGCGTGAACTTTTGACTCGCGTTTACTGTTCATACACGCGAGGGTTTTGCTACGTGAGTTCGCGTGTGCATTTTATTACGCGTTTCGAATCTGCGCGCGCGCAAGAACAAATCTATGTGGAGCTTCCGCGCGAGCTCTCAGAAGTGTCACGTGATAAAATAAAAGCGCGTGTGCTTTTTTTCCCGCGATTTGGTTTTTGCGCGTGTGCGTATTTTTTCGTGGGTTGGACTTTAGCGCGAGTGTGTTTAACTCGCATCTTGGACTTTAGCGCGTGTGCGTCTTACCCGCTATTTGGATTTTCAGCGCGTGTGCGTATTTCCCGCGATTCGGAGTTAAGCGCGTGTGTTTTTTCCCGCGGTTTGGATTTTCAGCGCGTGTGCGTATTTCCCGTGACTTGGATTAAAGCGCGTGTGTTTTATCCCACAGTTTGGATTTTCAGCGCGTGTGCGTATTTCCCGCGTCTTGGATTAAGGCGTGTGTGTTTTATCCCGCGGTTTGGATTTTCAGCGCGTATGTGTTTTACCCGCGGTTTGGATTTTTAGCGCGTGTGCTGGATTTTTCCACGTGAAGATTTCATCGCAAGTTTTAAAATAGTTCAAGAGTAAAAGACACTCTAAAAGAAAATATAAAAATAAATACAAGAACTTAAAAGAACTTTATTAAACTTATTTAAAGAACTTTAGACTTTGTTCAAGAATCTTGAGGTTGAGAAGACAAACTACAAAGTTAAATATTACATTCATGGACCTGCTGAGAAGGCTGAATGATCTTTAAGATTCTGGTCAACAAGTAAGGAAGTCTTGTCGGCTTATCACTTCTCTGGGCATTCTGAAGAGAAGTACCAGGTATGGTTTTTTGACTATTTTGGTAAAGGATATAGGGCCTCATTACGACCTTGGCGGAGGACCATGGCGCTATTAGCACCATGGTCCATGCCGCTAAGGTCCCAACTCCGCCATGGTGGATGGCGGAATTACCGCCCCATTCCAAGATGAGTGGGGCGGTAATTCCCCATTCACCAGTGGCCCCTGCCCCATTCCCATTTTTGCCCCATAGGGCCTAATGGGAATGGGGAAGGCGATAATTACGGCACCGTAAATTACGTTTGCCGTAATTATCGCCAAGGTCCCTTTGCGGCATGGTTTTTAACGCCTGCAAAAAGCAGGCGTTAAAAACACCATCCCGCAAAGGGACCTCGGAATCAGGCGTTAAGGGTCGGCGCCGTTTACGGCGCCGTTAACCCCTTAAAGCCTGACTCGTAATGAGGCCCATAGAGTTTTAAGGTTAGTATAGTAACCCATTGAGTAATGAGGTGTATTATATGTTTATGTTTTTAACTACAGGTGAAGAACCAGCTAGTTGATAGCTTCCAGCCTGGTGTTTGTTAATTTGTCCCTTCCCCCTTTCCCCTGGAAGTGAGGTAAACTGAGCGGTTATATATATTATCAGCTCAGAGTGCCACATTTTGGGTGGATTGTCAGGGGTTCAGCAGCTTCCGCATGACACCAGGATCTCAGTCTGACACACAGCGGCTGTTCGAACATTGCGACCTGCAATAACGAGAAAGGGAAAAAAAATATTAGAACGTGTGCTTCCAAAACATCGAATTCCATCAGTCTTACCTGAATTCCATCACACTACGCCACGCTTCCATCCAGAGCAGCACAGCAACATAGGCAAAGGAAAAGAGACATATTCAGGTTTGCTTTCAATATTAAACAACCGCACAGCGCTGTACTACCTTAACGGATTCCGGGGGCCTGTTTTTCATCGCGCTCTCATCCACTCGCAGCACCACAGCGGCCAGTGAGGAGAAGAAGAAGAAAACACAGGTTAGCTTCAAAAGACAAAGGTGCTGCGCTTCGCGCTTTCTCTTACCTAGAAACGTGCCTCTCCATCCGGCACGCCAGCATCAAGACCTTCGCACCAGAAAAGAAGGAGATAAAGACATTAACAAATTCCCACCATAAACAGAACAAAGACTTACAATTAACAAACCTACCTGCCTACCAGCAGATCCGGGGTCGCAGCAGGCCTGGGCCCAAGGAAGGCATACTGCACCAGTGAAGCAACTCAGACAGCTCGCCAACAAATGTCAAGCGCCTCTGCACAAGAAATGCAGGACGGATAGCTCACCCTACAAATAACTAAGATTCATTATTCAGCACTGGGCAACTACGCATCCAGGGTTCCAGATCTCAGAGCCTTCCAGATGCCCCCGGTGATATCAGGAGAGCGTAACAGAACACGAAGCGTTTAAACCTTATCCACCTGGGCGTCATGGAGACATCTGAAACTGATCAGTTAGCCCAGCTTTTGGGACAATTACATGCCGAGGTACACGCAGCCCGGCAGGAAACCAATGCCTTAAGACGAGAGTTAATAGTCACAAAAGACCGTACGGATGAACTAAGCAAACAGCTACTACAAACAGAGGCGCGGGGCAGGTTCCATTGCCCGGATTCACCCCATCCGTCACTACACCATCATCAGTCAATCCAGTACAGATAATGTTGCCGGGAGCAGTACCCCTGGCTCCACCAGAACGGTTTAATGGAGACCGCAGAATGTACGCAACATTCATGAACCAGTGCCGCCTTCATTTTCTTTTAGCCCTGGGGCTTTCCCAAACGACCATGCAAGGGTGGCCTTCGTGTTATCATATTTCAGTGGAAGTGCCGCAGACTGGTCGGTACCTTTAGTGAGCCGGGATGACCCTTTACTGCAGAACTTCAGGGATTTTCAACAGGAGATGGAAAAGTGATTTGCTCGACACTTGCATGGACAAGCTCTTGATAACAAATTCCTGTCCCTCTGCCGAGGGAATCAAGATTTGCTGACTTATAGTGTCACCTTTAATAGACTGGTTGTAGAAGCGGGGTGGCCAGAATATAAAAGAACCACAGTGTTTCATGGGGGCCTATGAGGAGACCTGAAGGATGCCCTTGCTCAAGTGGGAGACCCACCTAAAGACTGTGCAGAGTTTATCAACATGGTAGTTCAGTTGGACCACAGATTACAGGATCGAAGAACAGACCGAAGTAGACTCAAAAATCATGCCATGTACGTACGTTTAAAAGATAATGTTCAACGTCCATCAGAAAATACCACAGAACCCATGCAGATTGGAGGAGTACGACCCCCCTTTAACCAAGGTTGAAAGTGACAAGAGGAGACAGCTACAGTTATGCCTATACTTCGGTAAATTGGGTCACTACCTCAAAGAATTCCCAGTGAAACCTCCAAGGAAGGTGCTAGGTGCTACAGAGAAAGAAGATGATGGAAAGGAATCGGAAAACTACCAGGCCTGGCAAGCGTAGAGGTCCGCTTGTTGAGCGAGAAGGATGAGTCACAGACCTCACATTGCGCCCTACCAGAAACCTTGATCAATCACCAACGACCGTCATGGATGCATGCCATAGAGGCATATATAGACAGCGGAGCAGTTGGTAATTACATAGATCGAGATCTGGCAACAGAAATGGGACTTCCCTTATGCACAAAACCAACAACTGAAAAGGTAACTACTGTTGACGGTACAGAAATTGCTTCGGGACCAGTAACCCAATGCACAACAGAATTAACCCTTCTGTGTCAGGATGGACATCAAGAAGCAATCACGTTTGACCTCATCAAAGCTCCTCAGTTCCAGTTGATCTTAGGGATGCCATGGTTAGTAACTCACAATCCCCACATAGACTGGCGTGCAAAGAGGCTGACCTTTTCCGACGCTTGCTACCCGAAATCTATACCACAGCCAAACCTGAAATCTGTTTAAGGAATAGCATTGGGGATCGCGGAACCAATGGACACCTTACCAAAAGAATATCAGGATTATCAAGATGTTTTTCAGAAGGAACAGGCTAACACATTACCGCCACATAGGCCCTATGACTGTCAGATCGACCTGATACCTGGCGCACAGGTTCCTTGTGGTCGAATTTATGCACTTACGGAAATTGAAAATCTCCACTTAAAGTCCTATCTGAATCAATACCTGGATAATGGGTTTATCCGCCCGTCAAAGTCACCAGCAGCCTCTCCCTTATTCTTCGTACCCAAGAAGGAAGGAGATTTGAGGACTTGCATCGATTACCATGCACTTAATTAAATCAAAGTAAAAAACCACTACCCTTTGCCCTTTATCCCAGAACTGTTAGACCAAGTCAAGGATGCCCGAATCTACACCAAACTAGACCTCAGAGGAGCATACTACCTTGTACATGTTAAGAAAGGGGATGAATGGAAAACCGCGTTTCGCACCATGTATGGCCTGTACGAATATCAGGTAATGCCTTTTGGGCTGTGCAACGCTCTTGCAGCGTTCCAATACTTCATGAATGATGTATTACGGGAATTAATCGATGTCTGTGCCCTGGTCTATATTGACGACATCCTGGTGTATTCCCCCTCTGAAAGAGATCATGTGGAACATGTTCGCTCAGTCCTTGCAAAACTTTGCCAGCACAAACTGTACGCTAAACTCGAGAAATGCTCCTTCCATGTCACCGAAGTTGAGTTCCTTGGTTTTGTTCTCTCGCCAAAGGGAGTCAAGATGGTTTTACACAAAGTAGATGCCATCCTTAATTGGCCGTCACCTTCTTCACTTAAAGGAACCCAAAGCATGCTCAGCTTTGTGAATTTTTTATCGCCGATTTATTCCAGATTTCTCACGGATAGTCCACCCAATCACATCGTTACTGAGAAAAACCCAACAAAAAATTCCAATGGACTGATGAGGCAGAACAGGCCTTTCAAGAACTCAAGAAAAGATTCACATATGCGCCAATTTTACAACATCCCCGCCCTGATCTCCCCTATGTAATGGAAACTGATGCTTCCAGCGTAGCTATGGGAGCAGTTCTCTCTCAAAGAGATCCAGAGACAGGCCAACTACACCCCGTGGCCTTTTGCTCACGTAAATTCTCACCACCAGAACTTAACTATGCAATTACAGGCAAAGAATTGTTGGCAATAAAATCAGCCTTCAAAGCCTGGCGGCAGTATCTATTAGGTGCCAGACATACCATCACAGTAATCACAGATCACTGAAACCTTCAATACCTAAAGTCAGCAAAAGCCCAATCGTCACGACAGTTGGGGTGGGCTCTATTCTTCGCAGAATACGATTACGTAATAACATACTGACCGGGAGTTTGGAATGGGAAGGCCGATGCCTTGTCTCGTATGAGTGTTGAAGAGAAAACAAACAGTACCCTGGACCCTGTTGCCATCATCCCAAGTGATAAACTACTGGGACTCACCACCACATTGACTCTGAGTGAACTTCAAGATAAGATTCGAACCTTAATGAACCCTGAGATCTTGCAGAAATGGAATTCCCAAAATGAACATCACACGGTTCTGGATGGATTACCCTACTTCAGGGAACGATTATATCTACCAAGTAAAGATCTGCAAGAATTTGTCCTGTCTTGATCATGGTATTTTGTGATCCTTTCTGCGTAACCTGGCAAACTTTGACAGATGTGTGCCAATGGCGTTTCCGCACCCATTCTATCTCTAACCATTCCTTCCCCACCTTATGAGTCTGTACAATAAGAAATGCAATTCACAATACTTCGGTACTTCATGTCTTTATATAGCACTTCTGTGTCATGGTGTTTAGTACTCTTCAACTTCTATGTAAAACAATAATGCAATACTTGTTTTGTCATGGCTTGTCCGTGTACACTATACACAACAAACACAACAAGACAATTACATGACACCAACCAGTAAACATATAACATGTAACATTTAACATAAATCTTCCCTACCTGTCCCTTTTACCCTTGTGATTTATCCCTTGATACTCTAGACCCATTGTCCCTCTGCCCAAAGAAGAAAAAGAATGAAGCATTTCTAAATTGTACTCTGAGTCTTTCCTTTATGCAAGACTCCTACTGATTCCACTTATTTTGCTCTTTATATCCAGCACTATTTGAGATAGTACTATACAGCGCTGTCTTCCACTCCTTGGCACAGCTAGGTTCCCGTACTCCTTTTTCACATTGTAATCTCCTTAGCTTGTCCGAATGGCCATATGCAGAAAAAAGAAAATAGATTAAGCCCATGAGCCCTCCCTTAACCATATTAAACTTTACTCTCATCTAATCCCCCTTCACTTCGTCTGACTCCATGTACTACACCTGTAACCTCACCTAGCTTCTTTTAGCGTCACTCGCCCTTGATACTCACGTGTTCGTCTTGATCTGAGACCCTCTGGACCCGGTCTGTCCAGGCGCTGCCCCGCACTCAATGGCAGCACCCGGCTCCGGCGAGCGGTACGGTGAGTTTTTGCAAAGGTGGGACCCGTACCCTCTCGCCCTACTGCGTGCGCACGTCTAGGTGTACCGATTGCTGTAGGCGGGCAGCTCTTTTGAGGGGGCACGCCCTGGGTGTCTGCTGTGGCCGGGGACGTCTCATGCCAGAAGGAACGAAAATAGCGCTATCACGTTGGGGGATACCAATTGAAAGTGAGCATCCCCCAAAAATGCAGAGATAGCTCCCAATGAGAGTCAGTAATGGACACACCCCAGGAGGGAATGAAACCAAGACCAACTGTGGGTGAAGATAAAAAGTAAAGATTATCCAAGACCAAATAGGGCAAGCAGAGAACTCTGCAAACTCCGAGAGCGCTCTGCCCAAACATCAGAAAACACACATTATGGGAATAGTTTCTTACCTGTAACTCCATTTCTCCAGCATTGGTATCTTTCATGGATTCACATGCTTAGAATATTCCCCGTCGTCAGGCTGGGAATCCCCGGTACATTATATAGACCCTTTCCCGTAGGAAAACTTTTTCGACGCTTATGCGTCCTATCCACCTCGTTTTGCATCATGCGTGCCCACGCCGTCGGGGCGTCATGACACAAATACAGGCCCCGCCCCCGCGCTCCCTCAGATTTCGGCCCCCAAAGTAGTGGGGGAACCGGTTTGCATGTTCAGGGGAGGCAGGAGGGCGCATGTGAATCCATGAAAGATACCAATGCTGGAGAAATGGAGTTACAGGTAAGAAACTATTCCCTTCTCCAGCATTGGATCTTTCATGGATTCACATGCTTAGAATAGATTACACAGCAGTACCACCCCCAAAGAGGAGGCGTGCATGCAAACCCATATACTTTGTTCGCAAGGCCCGTTCCCTATGATCATGTATACATCAGTAATCGTTAACACAGGCAAACGAACCACATACAGTCATAAATTCCATAGGATGCAACCCCTCAGCCGGGGCTTACCTTACTGGAATAGGTGTCGAAGCACCGCCTGTCCCATCCGGGTATCTTCGGCATGTTGCTGCGACAGGCAGTAATGGCGGGTAAAGGTGTGTGTAGCCGCCCAGGTAGCCGCCATGCAAATGTCCCCCAGAGGGACTCCGGCCCACAGTGCCGTCGACGATGCCGCTGCTCTAGTTGAGTGAGCTCTTGGCCGTCGTAGAAGAGGCTTCCCTGCCCTAGAATGGCAGTACGAAATGGTAGATGACACCCATCTTGACAGTCCTTGCTTCGAAATGGCTTTTCCTTTAGCACCCAAACCATAGGCCACGAACAGCTGTCTCGTTTCTCTGAACGGTTGCGTACGATGGAGATAAAACTTAAGAGCCCTTTTTACATCCAATGTGTGTAGCATGCGCTCCGCTCCCGAGCATGGCTCCGGAAAAAACGTAGGCAACACAATAGAGGAGTGTTTATGGAACACCGACGGAGCTTTTGGTATAAACTGCGGGTTAGTGGCTAGGACTACCTTGTTCTTGAAAAATCGTAAGTATGGTGGGTCTACCATTAGAGCCTGAACTTCTGAAATGCGTCGTGCTGAAGTGATGGCCACCAGGAAGGCCAATTTCCACGACAGAAACTTTAGAGACGATGATGACATTGGCTCAAAAGGAGGCTTCATAAGAGATGTTAAGACCAGATTGAGGCTCCACTCCGGCGGAAATTTCTTCTCTGGAGGGAAAATCCGAAAGAGGCCTTTAAGGAAGTGCTTAATCAGGCGGTCGCTGAACAAAGGTGCCGAGTGCCGTCGACGAGTAAACCTGGAAATGGCTGCTAGGTGTACTTTTATTGAAGATACCGACAGGCCCTTTTGGGCTAAGAGCAGCAAGTATGGAAGGAGCTGTTCTGGCTTAATCGATTGCGGGGCCAAGCCTGGTTGATCCTCACACCATTGACAGAAATTTTTCCATTTGTACGCGTATGAGGCGTTTGTGGAAGGTGCTCTTGCCGCTTGTAGGATACGCCGACAGTCCTCCGGAATCGTTAGCCGACCAAATTCGGCGAAGTCAGGAGCCAGGCCGTCAACTGGAGGCTGTCCGGGTCGTGATGCCAAACAACACCGTCCTGTCGAGACAGAAGGTCGGGGGTCTTCTTGAATCTCATCGGTTCCGCAGCCGCTAAGTGTAGCAGGTCTGAAAACCACACCTGTCTGGCCCAGTATGGGGCCACCAGAATTACACGACATGGGTACCTGAGGATCCATTGCAATGTCCTCCGGACCAGGGGAAATGGAGGGAATGCGTACATGAATTTGTTCGTCCATGGGAAGGAGAACGCATCCCCCAGAGAGCCCTTCTGAGGCCATCTGCTGGCGTACTGATGGCATTTTTTGTTGTTCTTCGTTGCAAACAGGTCTATGGACGGATGTCCCCATTTCTTGAATATTTGTTGTAGTTGTTGGTCGTTCAGTACCCACTCGTGAACTTCGTTCATTTCTCTGCTGAGGGCATCGGCTTCCACGTTTCTCACGCCTGGTAGGTGGAACGCTAAGATTTGTATGTTGTGTTGTAGGGCCCAATGCCAGATTTTCTGTGCCTCCGTCGATAGGGACCTGGAACGTGTCCCTCCTTGTTTTCTCAAGTAGAACATCGTAGTGGTGTTGTCCGTCATGACACGCACCACCGAGTCCCTTAGTTGTGGAAGAAAAGATTTTAGAGCCCATCGCACTGCTCTCAGTTCTAGCAGGTTGATATGCAGGGAGGACTCCTGCAAGGACCACTGGCCTTGTACCTGTAACATATCCAGATGAGCTCCCCATCCGCTCAGCGATGCATCCGTCACCACCGTCTTTTGGAACTCTGGTTCCAGTAGAGGCATCCCTTTCGTTAGATGAGTAGACACTCTCCACCAGCCGAGTGCTTGAACTAGTTGTTCGTCGACGACCAGTTTGTCGGACCAGCGACCTCGGCTCTGCGCCCAACGGTCCGCTAGAAATTCCTGGCAAGGTCTCATAAACAGGCGACAGTTGTTTATTAGCGGAATGCAGGACGACATGGTCCCTAGAAGGGACATGTACTTTCGCACCGAGACCTTGGTACCGCCTCTCCATTCCGACGCCTTGTTTTGAAGTTTTTGAATTCTTTCGCTGGATGGTCTCACCAGGCTTGTGTGTGTATGAAACTCCGCTCCTAGGAAGACCAAGGTCCTCGAAGGCTCTACGGAGGACTTGTTGAAGTTTATTGCGAAGCCCAGTTCCTGTAAGAGGGACATTGTGGCTCGTAGACTGTCTCGTGTTTGTTCCTTGGATGAACCTCTGACCAGCCAGTCGTCTAGATATGGATAGACATGATGACTGTCCTTCCTCAAATGGGCCGCTATAGGGGCCAAGCACTTGGTGAACGTCCTGGGGGAGGACTTTAGCCCGAATGGGAGGACCTTGAACTGAAAATGCTTTCTCCCGACGACGAATCTTAAATACCTCCTGTGTCGTGGGCGTATTGGAATGTGAAAATAAGCATCTTGAAGGTCTAGTGATGATAGATAATCCATGGGTTGCACCGACCTGATAACCTCTTGGAGCTTTAGCATTTTGAATTTTAGGCTCTTTAGCCACTTGTTGAGTACCCTCAGGTCGAGAATGGGCCTCCATTTGCCGTTTGGCTTTTTTACAACAAAGAACCTGGAATAAACTCCTTGTCCTTCCTGTGCTACAGGAACTCTCTCTACCGCCCCTTTTTGCAACATAAGCGCCGCCTCTTGTCGTAGGATTCGGAGGTGGGGCTGTGTCGAGAATAAAGGAGGAAGACGCGGAGGCTTGTCTTTGAATTGCAGCGCATGACCCATGCGAATCGTGTCTAGGACCCATCGATCTGTGGTGATGCATTTCCATCGGTCGAAGTGATGAGAGACTCGACCCCCCAGGACGTTCCGAAGGCCGTCATTGGTTGCTGGTTTGCTTGGACTTCGTCGACGACGGACCTGAGCCTCGCCGTCTGGAGGCTTGATAATCCCTGCTTCTACGTGCCGACTGGGACGCTCGTCTGAACCCTTGTGAAGAGTAAGAGGGCCTGTTGAATCCACGGTCCCTCGAAGCTCCAAAGCGGGAGTTTCCAGAAGCACCCCTGAAGGGGCGAAAAGAACGAAAATTTCTACCCGTTTGAAGGGCGCCGAGGGACCTAGCAGTGTCCGTGTCTTCTTTCATCCCTTTCAGCGCTTCATCAACCTTTTCGCCAAACAGGTGTTCCCCTTCGCATGGCATGTCAAGGACTTTGTACTGTACTTCAGGACGGAAAGGAGTACATTTGAGCCACGCTTGCCGACGAAGTACTACTCCATGGTTGATTTGTTTGAACCCAGATTCTGCTAGGTCAACTGCGATATTGATAGCGTGGTTTGAGGCCTCTTCGCCGTCCCGCACCAGTAACATAGCTGCTTTCCGGTGTTCGTCTGGCAGGTGTTCTAGGATAGGGGCTAGTTTGTGCCACATTTCCCTATCATATCGTGACACGATCGCTAAGGAATTGGCTGCTCTTACTGTCGTCGCTCCGACCGAGAGCACCTTCTTTCCAAAGGCGTCCTGTCTCCTAGCTTCGCTTTCAGGTGGCGTTGAACATTTTTGCTGGACCCTGGCCTTCCTAGCCGCTGCCGCTGACACCACCGAGTCAGACAGAGGTTGCGATGTTAGACATTTTGGAGTGGACTCCGGAGCTTTAAACTTTTTCTCGATCCGACCCTTTATGGCTGGCTCCGAGAACGGATGTCGCATCGTCTTGAGACCTTCTTGCCACACGTGGTCCAGGATTGGGATGGCAAATACTGATTTTCTCCTTTGGCCCATATGGTCAAAAAGGAAACAGTCTTTCTTCTGCTCCTCCGGAATCAAGCCGAATTCAGAACAAGCTTTCCCCATCATTGCATGGAAGGCTCCCACATCATCCGGGGGAGATGGCTGTGACTGGCTCCTCGTAGACTCTAACTCTACATCCGAATTCCATGTTGGGTCCCTCGAAGGTGACATGGAGATATCTGACCCTGAGTCCCCCAGTACAGAATCGGACTCCGACAACTCACCCTCCTCCTGTGCTCGAGGACGATCTTTCATTGCCTGGGGAGCCGACGGGTGTTTTGTCGTCGATCGAGCCGTACCCGTTTGCTCGTCGACGGAAGGTACAGACAAAAGTGACGATGAAGTCCCGGGCTGAGGGAACTGCGTATCCAGCCGCTGCAGGAGCTTCTGAAGAGTATTAAGCACATCCAGAGACAAAACCGTCTGGGGGGTCAATAACGTGGACGATATCGGTACCATACCCCCATTCGCGCTCGTCGCCGTTGACGTGGAAGGCCGTAAGCCTAAATCCGATGGCTGCAGAACCAGATCACCTTCTCCTTCCGCCGAGCCGGCCGTGTCTGGCTGCAGTAAGACTTCCGGGGGGATCGGGTCATAGACCTCGGGCAGCCAAGCCATGGACTGAGTCTCCGTTGACGGGGGAATCCCCCCCGCTGCTGCTTGGACGGTAATAGGCATCGTCAATGACACCGAGGTCGACGAGCAAGTCGTCGTCGTCGTCGAGCCCTTAGACTTCGTCGTCGATTTGGATGCCGACTTCCCGGCTGAGGCTTCCCGACTCATGGAAGACCTGGGACGGTCCCCTGAGGAGGATTTTGACAGCGCTAGCCTCTCCGTCTTAGATGATGAGGAGGAGGAGGACTTTTTATGCGATGAGGAAGATCCATCCTGTTTCCTCTTATGCTTGTCCTCAGAGCGCATTTCAGCTGGCCGTACCTTCTTCGATGGAGGTTCCGATCTACTCCTGGAGGCCGTGGAGCCAACTTCCGAAGCCGGGTAGGCCCCTGCTCCGTCATTAAGCCAGTCGACCAGCCTTCTTTTTCGGTCCTTAAGGGTTTTTTGGGAGAAACCCTGACAAATTTCACATGTATCCGCCGAGTGGTGTGGGTGGAGACAGTAGATACAGTCCATGTGGCCATCTCCTTCATAAACCTTTTTGAGGCCACAGGTTGCACACGGGCGAAATAACGCTTTTCCAGACATAATTCTCCTAGAATTTGAACTTCGCCGAAGCGAAACAGACAAAACAACCTAGTTTTCACTAGTAGTAAAACACGAGGATCCCACTACTTTGAAAGACGGTTGAAATCTGAGGGAGCGCGGGGGCGGGGCCTGTATTTGTGTCATGACGCCCCGACGGCGTGGGCACGCATGATGCAAAACGAGGTGGATAGGACGCATAAGCGTCGAAAAAGTTTTCCTACGGGAAAGGGTCTATATAATGTACCGGGGATTCCCAGCCTGACGACGGGGAATATTCTAAGCATGTGAATCCATGAAAGATCCAATGCTGGAGAAATTACAAAATCACGTCATTTATGACGTGTGCTATAGAAGATACATTAAATTGAAACCATTGGATCAAGGGGACAGGTCTGTATCCATGCTGTAGGGGTGGTGCTCCCAGATTGGCTGGCATAGAACTGGTTACTTCATGGAGCATGTGGGTCAGCTGGGCTCATCTGGATGGGGTGCAGGGTCAGGCGATGCCCAAATCGTGAAGATATAAGCTGCTTAACATTTGCCCTTGTGGCCACACATACCTTGAACATTGTTTATACATTTTGACATATAAGAGTTATATTACTAGACATTTGACCTCGACAATAAAGATGAGACTACATGGGTCCAGGTGCCTAGCCTATTCACAATATTATGTTGGCACATTTGTCAAACATTCCCTTAGATCCCATGAAAGAATGGTTTATTGTTTGTTATCGTGAGCAGAATATATTGCCACACATAGGATAAGTAGTCTGGGGTGAGCTGGGGTGGTACACCAATGAGGGGCATGCAAACGTTACATCAAAAGGCTTTGGGGTGAGGGGCTTGTTGCCCATATTTCTTTAACCAGAGTCTGGGGGGGTGAGGCGAGTTTATGGAGACATTGTGTGTCAGGTGGATGGGGGAGGGGAGATACTTGGTGCAGGCTCAGCGGAAGGGCGGAATGGTGAGAGGTTACATTTGTAGCATCAGGGCATCAGTGAGACAAGAGCCCTTAGCCATCAGCCCAGCATTAGGGTGAGAATGGGGGGGGCTGAGTGTGCGGCGCTGCGAGAGAGAGGAGAGAAGGCCCTGAGGCCTGTTAAGCTTGGCCCCGTTTGATTTGTGGGATTATATGTGAATCATTAGGATGAGGTAAAACTAGGTTATTGCCACTGCAAGTACAACAAATAATAAGCAAGCTCTGATTACATTATAGGCTATGCCTTTGCATTTACCATGATCATCGTGCTGTAAAATGACTCTATTTACATTAACCTCGTGGCCTTGCTGTTTATATTGTACACATGAGAATCTTAAACCATTTGAACACGTTTGCGAATATACATAGTATTGAAAAACCAGTGAGCATGTGGATCATATATTTTGCATGATATCGAGCAAGCTACTTGGCATATCATACATTAGCGTAGGTCTTTGGTAGGGAGCAATGTGTAACCAACAATATAGGACCTAGATATATAGATCATAACTTTGTGCTCAGTGCAATTGGTTTAGATATGTTAATAAAATATTGTTTTGTTGCATCTCATAGAGTCAGCCCCTCAATACACAACCACATAAGGGTATTTATAGCCTTTACAGAGGGGATTAGCCTTGTGGGTGAAACAGGGTGGCACACAGGCGTGGGGTATGTATCTGTTACTTTAAAAGAGGAGTGAGGTTGGGGGGTTATCCACAGCATATGTCTTAAATTCGGGGTCTAAAGGTGATGGGACATGTTTGTGGAGATTAATTGTTTCTCCTAGACCCAAGCTCTTGCCCGGTCATCCACAGGTCAGTGATGGACGGAGGAAGGCGGAAGATACAGTGTTTGTCTTATAGCTTGTTCGCGCCTAGTCTCCCGTGAGACCTGCTTTGGAATGTATAAACTGGAGTCCGGGTTTGGTACAAAATGGAGTCAGTAATCGGCCTTCTGGTTGAGCTTTGCATCCATATGGGTCGTCCCGCGGCTATCCCGCACCTCTGGTCATAGGCGCATGGGTAGCCATTGGACGAACATCATATGCAAGTGGTCGGAATAGAGGGGGCCTAAAAGACCTTTCCTCCCATACATGGCAAAGAAGATGCAGGAAGGGGAGGATCCTCTTGTTTACATTCAGAATTTCCAAGAGCAGTGGGCTTTGGAGACATGTGAGGCTTGGGGGAAATCCATACCTGTATTTTATCATATATTGTGTCAATGGATGCCAGAAGCAGTACAAAAGCAACTCAAGAAATTGGTGGGCATGGAAGCAAAGCGATGGGCAGAGATTCAGCCATTATTGCAGGCTTTTGCAAGAGAAGAATCGAAAGAAAGACGATGCTAGGAAAGTGAAGAGGCAAAGTTATACTCGCACATGTAGAAATCAAGGATTAGTGCAGAACTGTTAATTCTCAAGAGGGGAGACAGCAAACCCACCTGCATATTCGCAGCAGTTTGGAGATAGGTTTGCTCAGAATCAGACAGTGCAGCAAACACAAGTGCCGAGAATGTATCAAGATTTTCAAACACAGCAGGCAATAATGAATCCACCCCAAGGGCAGTCACAGCAGTCACATATGCAGATACAGCAGAGCACAAGCACGGGTCAGTTAATGACTCCTAGAATAGTGGGTGTCACTGTCAAAGGAGGAAATCCTTTCACCGATACGGGGATGAGAATGTATCCACAATAGGACAGCTCACTGGGAGACTTAATTTGTTCAATACTATCAGTGACACCCAATCCTCAAGAGGAACCGAGGGTTGACGTCAATATAGGAGGTAAATATTTTTCTTTTTTAGTAGACACGAGTGCAAAACGCTCATGTATATGAGAGCGGAAATTTTCGATGTCTGGAAATGCCATGAATACTCAAAGGTTCACAGGAGCTACAAGCAGAGTTCCTTTTACTGAAGAATTGACAGTCTTTATAGGAGAGTGTGACATGTCTGTGCCGTTGTTCTATTCAAGGCAGACACCTGTCAATGTCGAAATGTAATGACCAAGTTAAACATGACGATTTCATTCACTGGTAAAGGTATAGTGTGCTCAACACCAGGTATACATTATTTAAACATGAGTGAATTTTTTATGGCATGTGCAGGACAAATGGCCATGCGAGGAGTACCGTTAGAGGCAGATGTTTTTCACTATGGGATATGCATTTTGTTCATATGGCTGCCAGGTTTAGTGGGCAGAACCATGAGAATACCTGATGGAATCTTTCCTTTAGAATTACAGGCAGCCATAGTGCGAGGAGAAATGGCTTTGCTTGATGGGAATGATTATGAAGGCAGACGGTGGTGCACAGTGATTGCCATTGGGGAAGGTTATAGATTGACTGATGTCACTGATGAGGATATGTTTGGAGACCATCCATCAGATGACAAAGTAGTATTTGAGATGAGCATTACTTTTTGAGTAAGAGCAATTAAACGTGAGGTTCCTCAGAAAATTAAGTTAGCACAGAAACGCCCCAAGTATTTCGATGAAGACATGATGAAAGTGCCAGTTTCATTGGACAACAGGCCCCTATGATGTAGGCCTATTGAAGGGAGTTTGAGAGGTGAAGATTAAATTGAAATCAGGAGCAATTTTACCTCAAGCACGACAGTATCCCATGTCTCGAGAGGCAGATGAAGGTGCTTTTAAGACAATATCTGCTATGATGGAACAGGGCAGCCTAGTGACGTCAGAGTCATTGTGTAATACCGCAATTTATCCTGTCAAGAAAGGGAAAGGGGGGTCATGGTGTTTAATTCAAGATTTACGCACGATTAACCAGATTGTAGAGGCCGAGTTCCCTCTAGTTCCTAATCCTGCGACAATCTTATGTAATATCCCTGTTGAAGCATGATATGTTACTGTGATTGACTTGAAAATCCCATTGCATAAAGATTAGCAAGATCCTACGTAATTTACGTTCAGACAGACTCGTCTGAAAAGTACTCATCTACCCGAGCGGTACTTCGAGTCTCCGTCGATTTTCAATAGAGTCCTGCAGATGGACAGATTAGCAAGATCTGACGTAATTTACGTTCAGACAGACTCGTCTGAAAAGTACTCACCTACCCGAGCGGTACTTCGAATCTCCGTCGATTTTCAATAGAGTCCTGCAGATGGACTTAAGCAATATTGATTTGAAAAGTGTTGTGTTGCAATACGTGGATGACATATTGGTCTCTAGCACCTCAGAGTCAGAGTGCAGACACGATTCAGTTTCACTGATGATTATTCTTGCAGACAAAGGATATAAAGTAGACAAGGAGAAATTACAGTATTGTCAAAAGGAAGTATTACACATAGGTCAGTTAATTTTGCATGAGGGAAAGAAAGTTACTACTGAGAGGGCTGAGGCTATTTTGAAAACAGTAAAGCCACTCACGATGAAGCACATGCAGAGATCTTTGGGATTGTGTAATTATGTAAGAGCATGGGTCTTTGATTACAGTTCATACATAAAGCCCTTGTTGCAAGCTCTGAAGAAAGCACAGGCAACTCAGGAGAAAATATTTTGGACTAAGTAATGGAGGAAGGGTTTGATGAGTTGAAAAAGGCAATTAGCACAGCTCCAGTTTTAGGGATTCTCAATTATGCTGAGGAATTCTTTTTTTTCTCTCACACGAATGGCACTTTTATGACAGCTGTACTTACGCAGAGGACCATGTTGGGGTAAAAGCCCCTTGCATATTACAGTGGGATTCTAGACCCAGTAATGAGGGGTCACTTTCCGTGCGAACAGTCTTTGGCTGCCGTCGTGTTCGCCATTGAGAAGGCAGCTAGCATAGTAATGGGGTGTTCCATGACGTTATTTGTTGAACATGAACATACATTGTTTGCCTTTTGGAAAAACCTAAAGGCACGTTGACTTCCCAAAGGGCTTCTGCCTATGAGGTAGTCAAATCAAATCTGGCAATTAAAATAGTGTGATGCAAAATAGTGAATCCTGCCATGTTTGTAGCAGAACCCCTGACAGAGGACGATCATGCACATGATTGCTCGAATTATGAGGAATTCTATGATGAACTCTCAAGGGTGAAGACAAATGCATTGGCAGCTGGGGAGATTCTCTTTGTTGGCGGTTCTTCTAGAATCAATCAGAATGATGGACAAAGATATACAGGTGCCGCTGTGGTGAAGCACGTGGCAAATGGTGAGTTTGAAGTACTGATAAGTGCACGACTACCGTCTCACTTTTCAGCACAGGCTGCAGAATTAGTGGTGCTGATTATCGCGCTCGAGAGACATGCATACCAGGAAGTAACCATGTACAGGGACTCCGCCTATGTGATGTCAACAGTGCATGCAGGGCTATCACGTTGGAAAAGGAGGGGCTAACTCTGAGCGGATGGCACTCCAGTGCAGCACGCAGCCTTATTAAACAGGCTCATTAGAGCACTACAACTCCCAGTAGCCATCGCAGTAGTTAAATGCGCAGCACACACTAAGAGAGCAGACTTTATCTCACGTGGAAATCAAACAGCAGATGAGAAAGCAAAGCAAGTTGCATGTATAGATATTATTATGTTGTTTGATACGCCTGATGTGAATGAAAGCATGGTGATGATGATGAGTGTGTCTGAATGCTATAATAACTTGTCTAGGACTCAATTGGCAGAGATTCAAGGGGAAGCGCCTCAAGATGCGAAAAACGTGTGGACAAGGAGAGGGTGTTCTTTAAAGCCCTCTGAAGCGTTGTGGCAAAAAGACAGCATTGGTAAACCAATGATGCCTGTAGTCCTATTAAGGGTGGCACTGGAACAGCTACACTACCCTGTGTACGTTACTAGAGAGAGCCTCGCCGCAACTATTGCAGAGGAATGGTTCATTCCAGATATAGTAGAACATGTTGCATTTTATGTAGTAAATTGTATCATATGTCAAAGGTTTACTGCTGGGCACACACTGTGCACAATTAGAGGAGTTATTCCAAGACCTAATGGACCCTTTCAGCATTTGCATATTGACTATGTCGACATGCTACAAGTACGTAATGGATACAGAAATATGATTGTAGTGGTATGTCCCTTCTCGAGGTGGATTGAAGCTGGACTGTGTACACACCCAGACTCCACCTGTGCAGCTACATTTTTAGTACGAGAAGTATTTCCTAGATGGGGAATATGCGAAGTATTAAGATCAGATAATGACCCTCATTTTGTTAATGAAGTGTTTGAACAAATAAGCTTGTTGCTTAGCATAAAGCACAAATTTTAATCGGCGTATCATGCGCAAGTGAACGGAATCTGTGAGAGACTCAACGGCTTGCATACAGAGAGAATAGCTAAATTGAAGCTTACTTTGAAGAAAGGGTGGTTGCATTGTCTTTCACTGGAATTGTATGTGTTGAGAAATCAACCAGGTTCAGACCACCATCTTACCCCCCATGAAATAGTGACACGGAGGCGAATGAGGACACCTCTCACACCTCCGTCTAGAACTAGAAGCGATGCCCAGACAACAGCAGAATTGTTAGGAAAGGAGTTACGTGATTACTTAACATGTATGACCTCAAGTGTCTCTGTCATTTCAGATCAGCTCAAGCCGAAGGGGTGTGGGGCAGCTCTGAACACAGAAGGAGATGCTACAACAACCAGAGTTGAAAAATGATGTCTTCCCCAAACTTTTCCCCAGTGATTCGGTCCTAATCCGAACTTTTACAAGGAGGTGGCACGAGCTATGTTTCAACGGTCCCTACATAGTGGAAGACGTGGCACCATCTGCAGTCAAAGTGCAGGGCAGACGCGCTTGGATATTTCTCTGAGATGTGAAAATCTATGCTGGAGAACCCCCTTCACCTCCACCCCTGTCGGAAGCAAGCATCGGGGAAGAACCACATCACATGCAGACTATGTCTATGACGAGGAAGGACGCAGAAGCTGTTGAATAAAGAAAAAGAGTATACTGGACTGTGGCTGATTTCGGGACACTCTTTTCAGTCACTAAAAACAGACTTAAGGGAAGCTATTTGTTCTTGAGCCACAGGAGTTTGTTGACATTGGATTGAGACATGTTTAAGTCTTGATCATAAAGGAGAGCATGCCAGATTTGTAGTTCCTTTCCGACGACTGGAAGAGGGAACAGTTCTCCGATTCCTTTCTCACTGAATTTCTTTTTGGAGGTGCCCATGGTGGTGCCCCATGACAACGTTTCACGGATCGTCGTTGCAGTTTTCCTGTTTATTTTGTGTGCATACCCTGCGCTTGTGGGGAGAACTACTAGTGTTCTCCTGTTCCTGCACGATCCTAAAAATGGTCCAATCATGAGGAGATTGCTTACAGCTATCAATGAGCAAATCCTTCAGCTTCCCGAGTACAGTGGGGAAAACGCAAATGCCCCTATCAGTGGATAATGCACATAGACTGGTCAGTTTGGTATTCTGTTATCTGATTGAGGAATGCCCGCATCTCGTTGTGAGACAAACTGATGTCCGAACATTCCTGCGGGATCCGAGGAATAATGCTCCACTTAATGAGATACAAAGACACATCTTCTCACAGGTGAACTTTTACTCTCAGAGAACACTGAGAACTGAATGAGACTTTCGAGGGGAGAGATCCAAGAGGCTGCAGATTAAAGTACTTTGTTTTATGCTGAAGGAGAGTCATCATGTCGTCTGGTAAAAGGCCAATTTGTGGCCTTCATTGGGAACTTTTGTTCATCATTGCATAGTCAGCCAGCCGAAGCTGATCGAGGGAACTTCTGGAGCATACTCAGCAGCTTCCAGTGTATTGTATAATGTTGCCCGATTAAAGTTTATTTTTCCCTTCCTTAAAAAAGAGTAAAAATGGGTAGCATTAATAGTAATATTATTATGGCAGATCCTGAGAGACGTTCATGTTGTGCAAGAAGCTATTGTTGTAAATGGACTTATCCGTACGTAATTTATACTTGCATTCTATTCATAGTGATACTGCTCTCACTTACAGTACATACTGCTTACTATATAGACATAAATGGAGCAAAGCCTCCTGTGCATCTTCGTCTACAGAAGGAGGGTACTGATGTGGCAACTACAAAGCAGTCTAGATTTTATGTTTGTGTTCCTACTCTAGAGATACAAACAAGGGCACCTGGTCCTGTTATGGATAAGCCTGGTTTACCTTTTGGAGGGAGGTCACATGCAGATATTATAGCAGACTCCATGAGGCCGGCCTTAGCTGCTGCTAAAATGAGGTTTCAGGATAGGAAAAGACTTTTAGATCTTTCTCCTACACAGATAGTACATGTAAAAACACCCAGTCCACTGACAAATGTTTCTATGGTTGGTCCAATAAGGAGAAAATATGCTGACATATTGAATGAGATGGTTAGAGAAGCTCACAAGAAAAGAATGAGATCTAAGAGAAATGCTAGGGAGGATGATCATGAGCTGAATGATTACCTGGATAGTGCAGCACACTTGGGGAATAACATATGGTATCAGCAAATGAAAGAAGTGGAAAGGAGGACCTCAAAGGAGGAATGGCACCTTTCAGTCATGGCTCTTATGTCTTGATCTACCAGTACAACTCTCTCACCTCCTTTTCATCTTACTCCCCAAGTGCCCTGCATGGGCTCTGCATGTGATGGTTCTCCTCAACACCACGGGCAGGATAACCTGGTCACCTCTCATCAGCTTACCTTGGTCCTCAAACCTTTCGTCTGACACTTTCCAGTATGGCTTCAGGCCCTCATAGACGGTTCTTTTGTCAGGCCAGCCATTTCCGAACCCGTTGGGTGATCTTTGTCGTGGTTGTGTCATTGGCTGCTTCTTCACTCCAGTGTTTCTCACTCATCTCTAAGTATTGTTTGCTTCGGACATCTCCCAGTGAGGCCATGACACACGTCCTTCAGGAAGTTGTCTTCTGTGTTACTGCACTCCAGTAACCTGGCCATGCAGTCTGCCTGCGTGTTTCTCCATCCAGGGATATGTACCACCTCGTATGTGTATTCGTGCAGCTTGGATGCGATGCGGGCAAGGCGAGGAGTGGGGTGGCCGTCCTCGTCCTTCCAGGAGTCAGCATGTGCACCAAAGGCTTATGGTCTGTCACCAATTGGAATTTGGTACCCCACAGGTACGTCCAGTAGTATTCAGCTGCCCATGCACATGCTAGCATCTTCTTTTCAACTGTAGAGTAGTTCATCTAGGCTTGTGACAGTGCTTTAGAGGCCAATGCCACTACCTGCTTCACGTCACTCTTCCTCTGAGTCAATGTTGCCCCCAGGCCGTATGAGCTGGCATCTGTAGTTTTGATCGTCTTCCATTGAGGGTTCAACGGCTGTAGACAGGGGGCATGGGTGATGCACTGCTTTACCTTTTTGAATGCCTCCACTGGTACTCAGACCCCGTTTTCATTAGTTCAAGCATGAGGGCCGTTGTCTCTGAAAGGTTCTGCACCAATTTCATGGGGTATTCAGCCATTCCCAGAAACAATCTAATTTCTTCTCTGTTGGACGGAGCTCGTGCTTTCATGATGGCCTGCAGCAGGTCTTTCTTCGGGCTGATTCCCGTGCTCGATATTTTGTACCCTAAGTACTCCACTTTTTCTGCACTTAGGATGCACTTATCGTATCGTAGTCGTACTCTGGCTTCCTGTAGTCGTGTCAGCAACTCTCAGAGCACTCTATCACGCGTTTTGCCATAAATTGCATATACCAAGATATCATCCTGAAAATACACTACGTTACCAATTGTCTGAAGAAGCGAGTCCATCATGTGTTGAAAAGCCGAGGCGGCTGATGACAGACCGAACGGCATGTGGGTGAACTGATATGTCCCAAATGGAGTTATAAATGCTATCAGGTGCCTCAACTCTTTATGTAGACCAATTGGATGGTATGCATCCCTCATATCGAGTTTTGAGAAAACTTGGGCTTCTTTCATTAGGAGAATTAACTCATTAATGCTGAGAAGTCGATAGCTGTCAGTCACTACTTCGAGGTTCAGACTGCGGAGGTCTATGGATATGCGTAGGTCGCTGGAGTGCTGTTTCTTGATCAGGACCACCGGGCTCAGCCACTCGGATGACTCCACTATTTCAATTGTTCTGTCTTTGAGCATTTTGTCCAGCTCCTGTAATGCCCCTCTTGTAATTTGTAATTTAGTTTATTTGTAAAGCGCAAACCAGGCCCGAAGGCAACTGAGCGCATATTTTTAGGAGCAGTTACAGTACATACAATATGGCAGTATAGAGTACAAGGCAATATATACAGTTGCAGTAATACAAAAATAGGTGCCAGATCTTGATAGTGGTGCTTCAGACGTTCTGCATGATCAACCAAGATTTGGTTTTATTCTTGATGGTTAAGAGAGAAGGCTCAGTTCTGATGTGGGTGGGCAATGAGCTAGGACAGGGAAGCTCACACCACCAGCTTTTTGGAGTTTAAACCTAGGCAGGATGATGTTATGAACATGTGGTGTTCTAGTCGGTCGTGTGGAGGTGTGGAGTATGAGACGAGAGGCAAGGTAGGGTGGGGCTTTGTTGTCTAGGCATTTATGAGTCAAGGTTAATGTTTTCAAGGCGATTCTATGTTTTACTGGGAGCAAATGTAGCTCAGCTCTGACGTTGGAGATGTGGGACCGCCTAGGGATGTTGAGGGCTGCTCTGATGGCATTATTCTGGACTGTTTGCAGTTTGTTTAGGTTGGACTGGCTGATCCCCAAGTAAAGGGCACTGCAGTAGTCGAATTTGGACATAATGAGTGTTCTTGCCAGAGTAATGCAATTGTGCAAGTTTAGAAACGGTCTGGAGGCGGTGATAAGTTTGCAAGTGTAGGCCGAGGCCGACCTTACTGCATTTGTTTGTCTGTTCAGAGAGAGAGCAGAGTCCAAATAGATACCCAGCGTTTTAGTGTCTTCAGAGACCTTGATGTCGTTGCCATCAATGTTGAACGATTTGAAGGCTTGGTCTAATTTATTGAGGAGTTGAGTAGAGCCTAGTAATAGAAGCTCCGTCTTGTCGTCATTGAGGCAAAATCCGTGTTGTGCCATCCAGGCCTGGATGACCAAGTAGACATCGTTCAAGGATTTGGTATCGGCTATGTGATCACCAGTGATGGGATGAGTATCTGGGTGTCGTCTGCATAGTTAGTGTAGGAGACACCCAGATAGTCAAGCACATCGAAGAGGGGTTTGGTGAACACATTGTAAAGAGAAGGCGATATGCAGGACCCTTGAGGGACGCTGCAGTGAATTGGGGAAGGGTCAGCGGAGGCTGTGGGCGAGAAGACCTGCATGGATCTGTTACTTAGGAACGAGTGGATCCACGCATTGGCAGAATCAGAGAAGTGGGCCGCAGATTTAAGATGCTGGCACAGTATTTGGTGGTTGACCAGATCAAATGCCGCAGAGAGGTCAAGGAGAAGGAGTAGCGCTAGCTTCCCATTATCCTTTAGTAACTCCATTTGGGTTTTCAGATCGATCAGGGCTGTTTCGGTCGGATGTTTAAGGTGGAAACCGGATTGTCTTAATCCAAGAAGATTATTGGATTCAAGATAGTCTTGGATCTGCAAGTATACTGCATGATCTAGAATCTTGACCAGGAAGGGGACCGTAGTGATAGGTCTAAAATTGGTCAGTATGTTAGGGTCAAGGGAAGGTTTTTTGAGTAATGGGATCACCCAGGCATCCTTGAGGTTGTCAGGGACTATGCCGGTTTTGAAGGAGGCGTTTATGAAGGCCGTGATGAAAGGGGCTAGTTCTGAGATGCTTCCTTGATGATGGTAGCCGGGCATGGGTCTCCTTGACAATTGGAAGGTTTGAGGTTGTTTATAATCCCTTCTACTTCAGGAATGGAAAGCGTGCAGAAGGCGAATGGTTTGCAGTTCGGGTTAGCTTGACACGTGCTAGACGTGGGATAAATCAGGGGTTGATCTCACTGTAAGGAATTTTGTTTGTCTTTAATTTTGGATTGAAGGGTAGTAATTGTGCCCAGGAGTGCTGTCCGTATATTGGAGCACCAATTTCTATCTTTGGCATGGGAGACAGGGGGAACTGCAGGAGTCTCAAGTTCCTTGAGAATTTTGAACAGTTCCTTGGTGTTCGCTTGTGCTGATAGGATATGGTTATTGTAGGAATCTTTTTTGGCCTGGAATAGGGCTTCTTTATATTTGAAAGTAGCTAGGAATAGACCATCCTTGTGGGCATCCGACGGGTGGCTTTTCAAGCGTGACTCTGCGCAAAGTTTCTCTTTGCGTAGCACTCTGAGCTGTGGTGTGAACCACGAGTTGAGGTGCACATGCTGTTTAGGTCTCCTTAGTTTGAGAGGGGCAATGGAGTTTATAGCTGAGAGCACTGTCTGGTTATAGGTGTCAGCTAAGGTGGTGGGGTCAGAGCAAAGGTCTGTGACGTTATTAAGGGTGGGAAGGGTAAGGGGGAGTAAATTTTTGGAAGTTATGTTCTTTTTGTTCCTGGTAGGAATGGCAGGGGCGATGGAGGGCGTGGGCAGGTGTGCTGCTTCAATTTTGAAAGTGATGATGTGATGATCTGACCAGGCGCATTGAACATTAGAAAGTAGGCTAATGTTACAATTGGTGTCGCTTAGCCAGTCTAAAGACCTCCCTTTGATGTGGGTTGGTTCTTGTATATGATGGGAGAAACCTAGATCTGTTAACGTGTTGGCGAATTCAAAGGCCGTTGGGCCATTGGGGTCTTGGTGGCCTAGATTAAGGTCTCCAAGGATGATTGTTTGAGAGTTAGTTTTCGCTTTATCGAGTACTAAGGAGGTAATGTCATCTATAAACGATGTGGGTGGACCAGGTGGTCTGTAAATTAGATGTAGAGTGACAGTTTGGTTGGCAGATAGAGGAAGTTTGACAGAGAGTAGCTCGGCCGAGTCTAGCTTAGTGCTTGGTAGGGTTCTAAATCCTAGTGAGTTTTTATGTATGAATGCAATTCCACCGCCTCTGGAGGATGCAGTCACATCTAGGTATGGAGTACTCAGGGGGGATGGCCAGGGATAGTGCTGGGTCTGAGGCGGGATGCAGACAGGCCTCAGAGATGGTTAAGAGGTCAAGCTCCTGAGTCTTGATGAGGTCAATAATGTCAAGTGCATGTGCTGCTAAGGATCTTGCATTGACCAGAGCGGCCTTGATCTGTGTAGCTTTGCTTAGTGGCACTGAGGTCTGGTGACACTGGGGGGAAGGTGAAATAGGAGATTTGAAGGACAGGCCGGGTTGGGCTATTTTTGAGTGGATGCTAGAGTGCAGAGGATGTCCTGTCGTACCCAGAAATCTGGTTCCTAGTCCTTTATTTCTTAGGCGAGTGGAACATGAGTGACTGGGTGTGGGTTTATTAGTTAAATGGTCTTGTTAACTGTATTAAATTGTATTGTTAACTGTAAAGCACACATAGGCTAAATTGAACTGATACAATGCAGGCACATACAGGCTAGATAGGACTGATGCAGTGCAGGGCTAAATTGTATTGTTAACTGTAAAGCACACATAGGCTAAATTGAACTGATACAATGCAGGCACATATAGGCTAGTTAGGACTGATGCATAAAGGCTAGATAGGACTGATGCAGTGCAGGGCTAAATTGTATTGTTAACTGTAAAGCACACATAGGCTAAATTGAACTGATACAATGCAGGCACACATGGGATAAGTAGAGTTGATAATGTGCGGGCACGTAAAGGCTAGATAGAATTGGTACAGCGCAGTGCAGAGCCTAAATTAAGCTGATACAATGCGGGGCACGTGTGGACTAGGTCAGGTCATTAGTTGTGGAGTACTTATAGGTTAGGTAATGCTGACACAGTACTGGCATAGAAGTGAGATAGGACTCTGACGCAGCAGAGGCACGGGCCTTCCTAGGTAGTCATGTCCGGATAGGTAGTAGGTGCACAGGCATCAGGCAGAGTGTGTTCGAAGACTTTGCACACCCGGAGGATTGGGAACGTTCTGGAGAATACTAGCTAATCATGTGCTGATGTGTAATAAAACAGCAGGCAATGTGTATGCGTGGGGATAGTTTTGGCATTCAGGAGTGGATGGGACACTAAGGCAGGCTGCGGAAGGTTACGGTGGAAAGTTCTCTGCCACTTGTGGAGCCCATAATATAGTAAGTAGTGTAGAAGACGGCATACTCACGTCGCTCAAGAGGGGTTTCACAGAGCGGATGTTGCATGGCATGGAACGCGGGTCAATTGGTGGTCGCGTCTGGCGGCCATCTTGTAGTTGGCGCCAAATACAAATGTAGGAATTACGAAATTGCGGCCAGAAATGGGCCAGAAATTGTAGTTGAGGGAATCAGCCTCACTTTATGTTTGACTGGGACCGCCCATTGTTTCAACTTGATTCTATGCACGTAATTTTCTATCCTTCCTTGTTCATCAGAGAATAAGTCCCAAATCCCTTCTCTGGATACTGGCAACTAGACCGAGGCGATGAATAGTACTTCACCTTCCAAGCTGGCATCTAGACGTATCTGTAATTTGGCTTGGTCCTCCCAACTCAGGACTGCTGGTCCTTTTTCAGAAAAAAATAGTTTGTTCTTGGTCATCATGCCATTGAATTCGATCGTGCTTAGTATGTATCTTAACAAATTCACTGTGGCTCCACCGAAGACGGTTGGCCTGTGTTTGGTCGTGCGTACTTCCACGCAGTCCTCCCCACCATTGATTTGTACGTGGTGGGAGGTAGTATGGCCAGGTAGAACCCAGAATCTGCCATAACTCTTGTCTCATTGCCGTCGAACTTGATGACACAGTGGGGCTTTTCTCTGCGGGCTGTGACGCTGTTGACCATGATGACAGTGGGACACTCCTCTTCCTCTGATGACTCCTCTGTCCTGGCCGCATCATTGTGTATTGATGTCATCATCTTTCTGCCTCTCCACATGCAGGTAGCGGCCATGTGTCCAAATCTTTGGCACTTAGAACACTCTTTGTAGATAGCCGGACCCTTATTGTTGTTGGCGAGGTGGCTGATGTGGGCACATCTGTAACATTTGGCTGGTTCTCTTCTCTCTGCTTTACCTTCTCTGGGATATGGCTGCCATTTCTCACACTTCCCTTTGAATTGTAGTCTTTGTATTTCCAGTTCCAGACAGCTTCCCACACATTCTTTTCTTCTTCCGGAGGTCTTTTGTACAAACCTGGATATTCAAAGCCTTGTGTAGATGCAATGTTTTCTCCAAAATGTATTTGTCTTGTATATTACAACTGTTTGTGTGTAGGGTCAACATGCCACAGATTCTTTCTTCCACTCCCTCTCCAAAGGCACATAGTGCATCTAGCTCTCTCAGCTTTGTGACTTAATCGTCCACTTGCTCAGCAGGTTCTTGCTTCTTACTGTAGAATCTTATTCTGTAAAGAATCACGTTCTCACTGGACGACAACCTTTTTACGTTTCTGCTCACTGCCTCTTTGTAGACATTGGGCCTCATTACGAGATTGCCTGTAAATTTTCCTAGTTAATGTCATGCCAGTGCCACCGTTTCTGGCAACCTGTGATTCCGGAATCACCGGATGATTATGGAGTGGCAGGCACACGCATTCTGGCATGCCGAAAACGGCGCTAGTGGCATCACGGAAACACCATGAAAACTTGCAAAAATTGACAACAATGTCATCCTTGGTGCCGGTGCCCCTGAATCCGGCATCGTGATGCCAGACCGAGCAGCACCGAAAACTCTGATACCACTATTACCATGACTGGAATACAAACTGATTGCCGGAACACGACACTGGCCGGCGGCCATTACAAAAAATACAATCGATTGCAATCTGCAAACCACAGGCGAATCCACCGTTCATGACGAGACAAATTACACCAGTAGCATGTCATCTCAAGTGTGTGGGACCGCAAGCAGAAGCCACGCTTCTCCGAGCCTGAACTCAACATGCTTGCGGACACCATTGTCCGACATGCAGGAGAGCTATTCAGCGATGACCAGCGCAGGCAAACACAGCTGCACAAGAAGAGCATTTGGCAGAAGGTGGCACAGAAGGTGTTGGCAGTGGGGACAACATCACGCACAGTGCAAGACCGCCACAAGCGCTGGGACGAGCTGCGCCTGAGGGTACGGCACCTCCTCTCTGCCCCGCGGAGACAGGTCATGGCCACAGGTGGCGGGAGCACATCACCAACACGCCTGATTCCCTGGGAGGAGAGGTGCATCAGTGTGCTGCACCTGGAGTCAATCCAAGGGGTCCGTGCTGCGGAGGCCAGAGACTGGACACCCGAGGTGGCCGGTGAGTACACATAACCTCAATGAAATAATCAACATCCCAGGCCACCCTACTCCCACCACTGTACCAACATATCATGTAAATGGGAATTGCAGCCTCCACACCCCCCAAAACACCCTGCATGCATCTCCCCTCCTCAAAGAAACAACATCCATGGTGCATACATGTACATGCGCCCAGGCCACCTAACAATGACCCATGCCTGAAATACTTGTTGAACACTGCAGCGACATCCTGTACTGCCAACTGTTCAAGCATCTGCTCCACAAAGACACATATCACCCTGCCACAGTATACTGCATGTGTGCCTGCCGTGCTTCCACTGGCACCAAATCACGGCAGTGCTGAGCCCCATCCCCACCCACACATGACCACTGTAGCACACAAAGTCAACATGTGTCCCTCTCATGCGAGCCAGCCCGACCCCTGAGCACAAATGCACTGTCCTTGTAACTGGTCCAGGCAGCAAGCACATGCTTGCCCCATCCATACTACACCCCTCCCCACCCCAACATCCCAAAGCAGGGACGTTCCCCCCTAACCCAGCAAGTGGCAGTACACCACGACAGTATCCACAGCGCAGTAGTCTACCACGTACAAACATCGCACCTACTGAAGCTCAGTACACATAACACAAGCATGTGTGCACTAGCCATGTACCACGCCATGTCCCCGACACAGCATGGCCACCATAATGCATGTATCTGTGTTTCCTGAAACCACACTGCTCACTGACAACATGCCTGTCCGACTCCCTCAGGCACATCATCTGAGAGTGAAATGGCCCATGCAAGCACCTCAAGGGGCACCAGCCACTGCTGCCGCCGCAAAGCACAGACCACCACCACCCAGGATACCTCAGTGTCCACTGGCCCAACTGCCACAGTTACCACTGCTGCAGCCATACAGGCAGGCCCAACTGCCACAGTCAACACTGCTGCTGCCATACAGGCAGGCCCAAATGCCACAGTCACCACTGATGCGGCCATGCAGGCAGGCACTGCTGTGGCCATGCAGGCAGGCCCAACTGCCACAGTCACCATTGCTGCGGCCATGCAGGCAGGCCCAGCTGCCACAGTCACCACTGCTGTGCCCAATCAGCCAGCCCCAACTGCCTGTCAGGCTGAGAGGTCCTGTGTCCGCGGAAGCTGCTGAACCCCCGACGATCCCCCTGAAATGTAATTCCCAGAACTAGATTTCAATTCAGCTCTGTAAACTACACCCCAAAGGGAAAGGGGGAAGTGGATAACAAAACAACACCAGGCAGACTGCGTCAAGGCTAACCAGAACTGAACCTGCAGAGGATATAAGAAAAGCAGATACAATTCCTTTATTTACTTACTTAACCTTAGGAATGGGAAAGACTTTAAATCCTTAACTAATAATTAAGAATCATACCTGGCTCTTCTCTTGAAATTTCTTAGAGAAGCTTGTAAAGAAGCTGAAAAAATCTCTTACTTGAGACTCTTAAAATTCACAGCAACTTCTTACTTTGGGCAAATCTGGAAAGTTTAGTTTGTCTCTTTTCCAAAATGCACTAGATGTCCAGTTAAATTGTCTATATTTATTCTTTCCTTTTCTTTCAATATTTTATATTCCATGCGCTATGAGTTCACTCGCGATCGAATACACGCGTTTAAAAAGACACGCGCAAGAAACCACAAGCGCAATTGAGTTCTAGTGTAGAAGCACACGCGTTTGAAAACACACGCGGTATAAAGTTTTCACGCGGCAATCAGATTTTCGCGTCAGGAAGCACACGCGCTGGAAACACACACGCTTTAAAGTTCTCGCGCGACGAATGAATCTCACGCTAGGAGCACCCGCGCTGGAAAACACACGCGCTCTTGAGTTTTCACGCGACAAACAGATTCTCGTGCTAAGGACCACCCGCGCTGGAAAACACATGCGCTCTTGAATTCTCACGCGACGAACAGATTCTCGCGCTACGGAGCACACGCGCTGGCAAACACACGCGCAGTTGAATACACTCGCACGCGCAAAGGTTCAACAATATTTTCAGATTACAAGTAGTACGCGTATTTACAGATAGCGCACAAGCGCACTCAGGGAGTTCAATAGTACAAGTACAAAGGTAACTTTTTACGAATTTTCAAGGAAATGTCATTAAGATGAACAGAGCTGCAGTACAAACAAAGTCACTTATCTCCAGAGCGGATTCAAAAGGATCTTCAGAGTTTCCTGTCTTCAAACACGAATTCCTGACAACTGATAGCTTCTCCAGAAACCCCCAAGAAAGTAGCCGCTCAACTGCTAACGCCTGAAGGATAAAATCCACCAGACCTAAGTCTAAAGCAGGAGCAGCCACTAAACACGTCTTCTCAGCTGGGGTTTAGATGATGAAAGGCACAGAGTGACAGTTTAGAATGTTCATTGTTGTTCTGCAGTGTCTTCTAACCAATCAGAGCTGTCACTGTGAGACTCCATTTTGCCTTGGGTCAGAACCAGGATTCTGAATCAGCAAGTTAAGGCCAAACCAACTACAATAGAAAACTTCCCACCCACACAAGGCTAATCTAAAAAGGATTAATAAAGAGAAATACTGAGAAGGAAACTTGAATAAGGGAAAATAGCCTGAATAGGGGAAGGAAACCTGACAGTACCCCCCTCCTAATGCCCAGTCTCTGGGCCTACCTTATGTGGATTTTTAGCATGAAACTTAGCAACTAAACGGGGGGCATGTACATCAACTGAATCTTCCCATGATCGTTCCTCAGGTCCATATCCCTCCCAATCAATTAAATACTGCAACCTTCCCCTCACTTTCCTGGAATCCAAAATTTGTTTAACCACAAATTCCTCAGATGAATCCTCCAAAATCACAGGGAAAGGTGGTGTTCTAAATCTAGTTCCTGAACAAACTGGTTTTAAAAGGCTAACATGGAAAGTAGGATGTACCTTCAATTGCTTGGGTAATTTCAATCGTACTGCCAAAGGGTTGATGATTCTCTCTACTTCGAATGGGCCTACAAATCGTGGACTGAATTTATTCTTCCCCTTAATTTTTAGGTACCGGGTAGAAAGCCAAACTAAGTCTCCCACCTTATATTCAGGCCCAGCCTTCCTTCTCAAATCAACACACGTTTTATATTTCAATTTGTTTTCTCCCAGCACCTTTTTTGCTCTATCCAAGTTATTCTTCATTACCAACAAACGATCTTCCACTCTAGGAATCCCAGAATCCTCCAACACCTCAAAACTCAGAAAGCGAGGATGAAACCCACAACCCAAAAAGAAAGGGGGCATAGAAGTAGCATCTTTACCACAATTGTTGTAAGAGAATTCTGCCAACCATACCAAATCCACCCATTCCTCTCTAACTTGTAAATAACACCTTAAGAACTTCTCCAATTCCTGATTTACTCTCTCCACTTGTCCATTACTCTCCGGATGATACCCAGAAGTCAAACTAACTTCCACTCCAAGTTTCTTACAGAAGGCCCTCCAGAATTTTGAAATAAATTGAGATCCCCTATCAGAGATAACTTCACTTGGGAGTCCATGTAGTCGAACTACACCTTGCAAAAAACTATGAGCCAGTTTTTCCGCAGTAACCTCTCCCTCCATTGGTAAAAAATGTGCTTCTTTAGTAAGAAGATCCACCACAACAAGAATGGTAGTACAACCCTTATATTGAGGGAGATCATCAATGAAATCCATAGAAATAGTGTGCCAAGGACGAGGAGGAACGGGTAACGGCTCCAATAAACCATGCGGCTTCCCAACTTGACTTTTTGCTTGTGCACAGACTACACAAGTTTTAACAAAGTTCAATGTGTCTTGCCGAATTTTTTCCCACCATAAATTCCTTCAAACCAATTCCAGAGTTTTTCTGAAACCAGGATGTCCTGATAAAATGGATTCATGACAATTTCTCAAAACCTTTTCTCTTAACTCTTCAGTAGGTACATAAAGTTTGTTATCAAAAAAAGGAAGATCGTCTTTCAAACTTCTGGCTGGATCCAGTCTCACCCACTCCTCCATCTTCTGCAAGGACATATTCTGGCGAACTTTATTCAAAAAATCCATTTTTTTAATGGTTCCAGCAAACAAAAAACGTTCTGGAGCAATTATAGGTTCTGGTTCCAGAATCTCTCTCTCCTCACTACCAGGAAATTGGCGGGATAAGGCATCAGCTTTTTTGTTCTGACTTCCGGGTTTAAAAGTCACAATGAAATCATAATCGGCAAAGAATAAGGACCAACGAAGTTGTCGTGGAGACAAAGTTCTTGCAGATTTTAAATACAATAAATTTCGGTGATCAGTAAGGACCGTTACCGTATGTCTTGCCCCTTTCAGAAAATGTCTCCATTCTTCAAAAGCGGACTTTATTGCTAATAGTTCACGATCTGCAATTGTGTAGTTCACTTCAGCGGCAGAAAACTTCCTAGAAAAGAATGCAACTGGATGTAGTTGACCAGTATTTTCATTCCTTTGAGAAAGCACCGCCCCCAAAGCTAAATTTGAAGCGTCCGCCTCCACAAAAAAAGTTTAGAGAGATCAGGATGAATTAGAATTGGACTAGAAGTAAATCTTTGTTTTAACTCTTGAAAAGCTTTTTCTGCTTCAAGGTCCCAGTCAAATTTCACTGCTTTTTTCAAAAGTCTCGTTATAGGAGCAACCAGCCGAGAAAAACCTTCGATAAATCTCCTATAAAAATTGGCAAACCCTAAGAAACTTTGTATTTCCTTAACCTTAGTAGGAGAGGGCCATTCAAGAACTGCTTGCACTTTTTTAGGATTCATTTCTAAACCCTTAGGTGAAATTATAAAACCTAAAAACTCCACAGAATCTGTATGGAATTGATTTTTTTCCAATTTGGCAAACAAATGGTTTTCTCGCAGCTTTTGTAAGACTAAGCGCACATGTTTCTGATGTTGATCCAGGTCAGAAGAGAAAATCAAAATATCATCGATATATACGACAACAAAAATATCTAGGTATTCTCTAAAAACCTCATCAATGAAAAATTGGAAAGCCGCTGGAGCATTACATAAACCGAATGGCATAACTTGATATTCAAACAGCCCAAACCTGGTCTTAAACGCTGTCTTCCATTCGTCCCTTTCCTGCACACGCACAAGATGGTAAGCTCCTCTCAAATCTAATTTAGAGAAAATATTTGCTCCTTGTATTTGATTAAGCATTTCCGAGATGAGAGGAAGAGGATACCGGTTCTTAACCGTGACTTTGTTAACTGCTCGATAATCTATGCAAGTTCGAAGCGTTCCATCCGGTTTTGGAACAAAAAATAAAGGAGAGGCCGCTGGTGACTTAGAATGACGAATAAACCCTTTGGCCAAGTTTTCCGACAAATACTCTTTTAAATAATCATTCTCTTTTTCTGTAAGAGCATATACCCTACTACTAGGCAAAATTGTTCCTGGCTCCAGCTCAATTTTACAATCAAAGGGCCTATGGGGTGGTAATTCTCCTGCCACTTTCTCATCAAATACGTCCCAAAAATCTTTGTAACACTGGGGAAGTTGACCCACTACAGCTCCCACATCATGACTTACAATTCCAGTCTCAGCCAGAAAACTAGACACTGAATTACTTTGTTTGACATCTTCCTCTAAGAGACTTCCTGAAAAGCAATTCTCTTTACAAAAATCTGACTGCATGTCAATTGTCCTAGCACTCCAATCAATCAGAGGATTATGGAGAGTAAGCCAAGGCATAGCCAAAATAATCTTCAACAAAGGAGCATCAATTAACTCAAACGAAATTATCTCTCTGTGACCTCCTGATAACTCCAAAGTTAAAGAACCTGTCCTATGAGTAATAGGACCAGAAGATAGATACGTACCATCAACAGCCCTAGCCTGCTCTATAACCTCCTTCTGTATAATTGGAATTCCCAAAGATTTTGCCAGACCCCAACCCATGAAATTCCCGGTGGCACCAGAGTCAAGCATTACAGGACCATTTCCCTTACACTCCAACTCAAAGAACAAGGATACATTTACGGTTATATGGGGAACCGCTGTCTGCACCGTATTGGCGATCTGTTGTACCTTGACCGCTGAGGTAGAAGTCTTCTTGGGAGTGTAAGGACAGTTCCCTAAAAAGTGCCGACCTCTTCCACAATATAAACACAGATTGTTATCTCTCCTCCTAGCCTTTTCTTCCACTGTTAAAGGGCCTCGGACCCTGGGAGATGGATTATTCCCTTTGGATCTACTCTCTACCTTAGGTCTATCCACTCTAACTAGAGACTTTACGTCACTCTGACAATGACGCCTCTCTGCCTTCCTTTCACTCAAACGAAAGTCCAATTGAATAACCAAATCAATCAGACCTTCACAAGTAGAAGCGCGTTCAACTACTCCAGACAATGCATCCTTTAACTCATCTTTAAGGCCCCTATAAAACAACGAGGCCTGTTTAACCTCGGGCCACTTGCTTTCTAACACAAGGGACTTAAATTGTGTTATATAAGCAATCAAGTCTCTATTACCTTGTTCTAGTTCTAAAAGTTCACCATCCACTTCCAGAGATAACTGTCTTCTATCAAACATCTTTCTGAATATCTCTAAAAAACTGGTGTAATTTCCTAAAACCGTACTCTTTTGACTCACCAACAACCCAGCCCAAGTAGATGCCTCCCCAGAAAGATAGGACAATATAAAAGTTATCTTAGATGCATCCGAGGGAAATAATTCTGGTCTACTCATAAAATGTAATTCACATTGTGTCAAAAACACCCTAAACCTCTTGGGATCCCCATGATAACGTTCTGGAGGCGCCAAAGGAACTGGCATAATTAAACTCCTTACCCCTTCTGCCACTGGAGGTGCCCGTTGTATTTGTGGTAAATGATCTTCACCTTCTCTTTCTAACTCAGGTGGAGAACCAGCGCCCCCTGAAACCTCATCCTCTCTCCTTTCTCCCCTCTGTTGAATTTGTGTTACTTTTACACTCAAGTCATCCACCTTTTGACTAAGTAAGGCATTTTCATCCCGAGATATTTTCAACTCCTCCCGTAACTCCCTGATCAAAGATCCTAACATCTCCATGGATTTGTCGGGGTTCATGACAGCTCGGGCGGACTAAATTATTGGCCTTTCATTCTGTCAGGCTGAGAGGTCCTGTGTCCGCGGAAGCTGCTGAACCCCCGACGATCCCCCTGAAATGTAATTCCCAGAACTAGATTTCAATTCAGCTCTGTAAACTACACCCCAAAGGGAAAGGGGGAAGTGGATAACAAAACAACACCAGGCAGACTGCGTGAAGGCTAACCAGAGCTGAACCTGCAGAGGATATAAGAAAAGCAGATACAATTCCTTTATTTACTTACTTAACCTTAGGAATGGGAAAGACTTTAAATCCTTAACTAATAATTAAGAATCATACCTGGCTCTTCTCTTGAAATTTCTTAGAGAAGCTTGTAAAGAAGCTGAAAATCTCTCTTACTTGAGACTCTTAAAATTCACAGCAACTTCTTACTTTGGGCAAATCTGGAAAGTTTAGTTCTTTGTCTCTTTTCCAAAATGCACTAGATGTCCAGTTAAATTGTCTATATTTATTCTTTCCTTTTCTTTCAAACTTTTCTTTTGTTTTTTCAAACTATTTACAATTCAATTGAGTTTGTGAATTCTTGAAGAAACACGTGTTATACTCACAGGCGGGTTATTTTCATGCAGATGAAGTTCACATAGAAAAATTCCTGCGTTGAAAAACATGTGCACGGTAAGCAAAATCCACGCGCAGAAAACACACGCGCTTGCCTAACCACGTCAAGTAGAATTCACGCGCCGTGTTGAAGAACTTCCGCGCCTATTCACACGCGCCTTATAGTCCATGCGCTATGAGTTCACTTGCGATCGAATACCACGTTTAAAAAGACACGCGCAAGAAACCACACGCGCAATTGAGTTCTAGTGTAGAAGCACACGTGCTTGAAAACACACGCGCTATAAAGTTCTCACACGGCAATTAGATTTTCGCGTCAGGAAGCATACGCGCTGGAAACACACACGCTTTAAAGTTCTCACGCGACGAATGAATCTCACGCTAGGAGCACCCGCACTGGAAAACACACACGCTCCTGAGTTTTCACGCGACGAACAGATTCTCGCGCTAAGGAGCACCCACGCTGGAAAACACACGCGCTCTTGAATTCTCACGCGACGGACAGATTCTCGCGCTACGGAGCACACGCGCTGGCAAACACACGCGCAGTTGAATACACTCGCACGCGCAAAGGTTCAACGATATTTTCAGATTACAAGTAGTACGTGTATTTACAGATAGCGCACAAGCGCACTCAGGGAGTTCAATAGTACAAGTACAAAGGTAACTTTTTATGAATTTTCAAGGAAATGTCATTAGGATGAACAGAGCTGCAGTACAAACAAAGTCACTTATCTCCAGAGCGAATTCAAAAGGATCTTCAGAGTTTCCTGTCTTCAAAAACGAATTCCTGACAACTGATAGCTTCTCCAGAAACCCCCAAGAAAGTAGCCGCTCAACTGCTAACGCCTGAAGGATAAAATCCACCAGGCCTAAGTCTAAAGCAGGAGCAGCCACTAAACACGTCCTCTCAGCTGGGGTTTAGATGATGAAAGGCACAGAGTGACAGTTTAGAATGTTCATTGTTGTTCTGCAGTGTCTTATAACCATTCAGAGCTGTCACTGTGAGACTCCATTTTGCCTTGGGTCAGAACCAGGATTCTGAATCAGCAAGTTAAGGCCAAACCAACTACAATAGAAAACTTCCCACCCACACAAGGCTAATCTAAAAATGATTAATAAAGAGAAATAATGAGAAGGAAACTTGAATAAGGGAAAATAGCCTGAATAGGGGAAGGAAACCTGACACTGCCACACTCACCACTGCTGCGCCCATCCAGCCAGCCCCAACTGCCACAGTCACCACTCCTGGGCCAATCCAGCCAGCCCCAACTGCTGTTGTTACACCACCACCATCATAGCAGCCATATGCACGTGGCCATGAATCAAGTGCAGATGACATAGCTGACAATGCTGGAGACAACACAGGGGAGACCAGCGACCACAGCAGCTACGAGCCTTCAGAATTCAGCCCGATGAACCTAATGAGCCCACAACGCCCACCCTTCCCCAGTGTCAGGGAAATGGATGGCCGACTCCACCATATTCAGGAACGGCAGGATGCCTTAGCTGCCCCAGTGCAGCAGCACCACCAACAAGCACAGTTGATGAGGGAAAGTACTGTCTAGCGGCCGGCGCAATGCACGTGACCTTGGACATGGAATAGCTTGGGTGGTGGGTGCAGTTCCATATTTGTTTTGCATTTCATTCATTACATTACACTTGGAGTTGCATTGAAATCATGATTGGGCATTCATTTTTAGTGTGAGTGAGTGTTTAATTTCCTATAGTGCTATAGTACTGAGTGCGATAGCTGGCCTAAGCCATGTGCTTGTGTTATGTGCTCAGAAATAGTGGTTAATCAGTGCATCGCGTGCATCACAGCCATCCATGGCATCCCTGTGATGTGCCAATGGCAGTTCCTCATCACTGTCATTCTCATCCTTCGCATCAGGTGGGTGCATGTCCGTGTCTGGGGGGAATGGTATGTTGCGCCGGATACAAATAGTGTGCAACATGGCACAGGCCAGGTCTATCTTTCCCACCTTCACGGGGCTGTACATCAGTGCACCCCCGGTCTGCTCAGTCAGCGGAATTTTGCCTTTAACAAGCCAAATGTCTGCCCAATTGTGCACCATGTCCTGATGTGAGCACAATTGTATCCCTGCTCGTGCTGGTTCTGTGGCTGCCTCACGAGGGTCATCAGCCATGGCATCAAGGGGTATCCAGCATCACCTGCTCGGGAGGGGCCGAAAGGGTGCAAATTCATTGGGGTGCCAGTATCATGTTGGTACAGTCTGCATATTGGCCGCTTACAAATGCAAATTATTACATGAGATTGGCACAAGATGTAGCATATGTCATAGATGATCCTGGTACCATGCGCATTGTCAATAGGAAATTGCTCTGTCTGAATAGTTTGGATAGTAAGGCATTGAATCTGTGATCTGCCTGCTTTCTGTCTGCATTCATCAATGTCAATTGAATGACATGGTCAAACTGCACATTGTGCTTGTCTGGGTCAAAGTTTGCCGGTGGCCTTACCAGGGGGCTTGTTTCTGGGCTGGCAAAATACAAATCTGCCTGCCACAGCCGGTGTGCCCGACAGGTCTGACCCGGTTGAGCGCCGCAGACCTGGTAGGCAGACCTGTCACAGGAGCTAACATTTGTTTACGTGCACGAATTGAAATTGCTCTTGCTTAGGGAATGGATACATGCGTGCAGTCATACTTGCATTTGGATTTACATGATATGCTTCATGGGAGTGGTTGATGATCATCTATGAATAATGCGAAATGATCAATGTGGATGTATACACAGAAGGTATTATTAGAGGATTTGATTTGATTGAGAAGGCGATGGCAGGATAATGATTGCCATGCAGCCAATATCATTGGTCCCTATGCAAGGTGGATGGGTGGTTTTCTGTCACTTTCCCATCACCCATTCACACCCACCTTACCCTATGACCATATGCCTACGCCACCGACAACTTTGACAAATGCGTGTGCCAATCTGGGTTCCATTGGCATGTTTTATGATGGCCATATCAGCCATACATTCAGATGTCTGACTATTTTGTTGCCATTCATGTCACATGCATATGGGGTTGTGCACTTGTAACTGGCAGGTGAACTGCCTACTTGCTGTGGGGTACCCTAGTGGCTGAGAGTGGGGGGGTTGCATTTGAATGGCTTGTGTGTGCTGCAGGCACTAGGGGTTGTGCTCAGTGTGTTTTTGCAAGGGTGTGATGTATTCTGGTACCTGTAGTGCATTTTATGTGCCAGTTCAGCTTTGCTATTATGCGCATGCTCCGTCTGGCCATTTCACACACGTGAGTCATGCCCTTCAACTCATGCATACAGTTTGTGTGTCTGACATTGCATTGCACACATGCACTGGAGACAGCTATCACCCCCACCTCCCAATTCCACAGTGCACATGCTTTGGTAAATACACTCCCCCAACAGCCAGGTCCACTGTCCGGTATGACATGCCATGTACCTTCGCAGCGTGGAGTTCCTCAGCACCATAGAAATATGTGTTTATTCTCAGAAATCTTGCACAGCAACGGGTGATGAGGGGTTGTGCATCACACACCATCTGCACATTGAGGGAGTGGTAAAGTCTACGGTTCCTGTAGACTGCCTCAATGGCATTCCTGGCCACCAGCTCCACATGTGTGCAGTCCAACGTACACAAATCACATTGGGCATGCCGGCCAGGGCATGGAATGCGACTTTGGTGGCATTAACTTGGTTAAGTCTTCTGGGTAGGGCTATGTGATCAGACACATGCCGCAGGAGGGCATCCAGACCCTGAAACAGGACCCTCGAGTAACAGGGTTGGGGTAGCCCATGCAGTTCACCCACTGTGTGTTGTTAGGTGCCGGTGGCAAGGCAATGTAGCACAGACACTACCTTGAGCAAAGGGGGGATGCAGTATGGATCTGGATGAGGCTGACAAGGTCATCGTGGATCAGGTCCACTATGGAGGTGATGGTGTCCCTGTCTAGTCGGTATAGGGTGTGGATCTGTGTTTGGCTGATATTGAAGGTAGTGGCCGTTATGCAGGGTATGGGTGGCTGCCTGCGGGGTGCTGACTGCTGGCCATGATACCCTCCTGCTCCTCCTGCACCTCCGCCACCACCTCTGCCTCTCTGCCTCTTCCAGTTGTATCCATGCATGCAGGGCCTCCAGCTCCATTACTGCTACTGTGAGCATGGTTGTGCTGGAAGGAGTGTGGGTGGTGGGAGTGGTCCTTTTGTGCTTTTACAGTGTTCATGGTGATCACCTGGGCTGATTTTGGCCACCTGTGACATGTTCCTGCACACCTGACACTGATTAACGCCTGGTCCGCGATGTCAGTGTTTCCGGCGGGGTCATCATGGTGCAACTGCCACTTTTATGCCAGTGTTTCTGTGAAGTTGGTACTCGGAATGTGCATATACTACCGCTGTGCTGGTGTTTCAGGCACAGCCGATGCGTCATTCTGCAGATTCCGTTGACAGTGCTGCCAGATACGGTAGGTCACTAGCAGTGTCAGAGCTAGTGGTATCGCGACTCTGAGTATACCGGTCCAGAAAAAGGTGCCGGTACGGAGTGAGCGTCACTGCTATTTACGTACTGGCATACTTGTAATGAGGCCCATTGTCATCATCCCCTTCCACTGCTTTGGGTTTCAGTCCCGCGAAGATTCTCTCGCCTTCCACCACTAGTGCATTTAGCAGCATTGCCTTCTTCCTCATTGCTATGTAATTTGGGCCACCCACGGCCTCCAAGTACATTTCAAACATGAGTTCCCACTGTGTCCATGGTATGGCTGGCCTACTGGGCACTGGAGGAATGCTGGCGATGGCGTGGCGCCTTGCATGTTGTCTTCCATGGGTCGTCTCGAGTCCTCGTCGCCAGTTATGTTGTGGCCCAACAATGATTACTCGGACACCAGCTGATGTTAATGTGGCCTTTCCTTTATTAACAGCTTGCAGTCAGGGCAGCACAGTTACTTCACTGTGGGTCATTGCATGTGGCAGCACACCACAAGGGAGGGTCTGTAATAGGGGCGGATGACAATTTGGGATTGGGGGCTTGCCAGGGCTTTAAATGGGCTAGGGCTAGCCGGGGCCGGACCCTGCCTGTCTCCAGAAAGGGCTCCTGAGCCGGGGCCCCAGAGGGGCCCACCCGACTAGCCCCAGCCAGCCAACACCTCAGGCAGCCCATGTAAGAGGCTGCGCGGTTACACGAGCTGCCTGCCGGTGTCAGCACTTCGGTTTAGAAAAAAGAAAAGGCATTCATGAACATCAGATCTGATGCACCCCGTATTGGTGGCCATGCGGTCCCCTGTTTGTTCTATGCTGACGACCTTGTGTTGCTAGCTAAGACACCAGGGGGCCAGAAAGCCCTTTTGGCATGCTTGAGTAAATATGCTGATGCAAACTTGTTGAAAATTAATCAAGCAAAATGCAAAATCATGATACTTGGTTCTAAAAAGAGGGGGATACCTAAATTTAAAACGTGGTATATACAGAATGCAAATATTGAAATTGGATCCAAATACAAGTATCTGGGATTAACTATCAGTACTGATCTGCATGACAAACCATATTGGAACAAAAAGTCAGTACGGGTATAGCTCGGACAAAAATTATACAGGCCAAATTCGGGAAATTCTCGATACTACCGGCTATAATATTTTTTAAGCAAAAAGTCACCCCATAATAACTTATGGGGCTGAAACTAGAGGTATTGTCCCGGAGAATGTTTGGATAAAATTGGAAGGCTGATTCTGGAAGAAAATGTGTGGTTTGCCAATGTCTGTATCAGTGTGTCTAATAAGACATGAAATGGAGCTAGTAACCTTGAACGCAATCCATACATGGAAAGCTTTGACCTTGTATCAGAAATATCGGATGGTCGTTAAGGAAAATGGCATAATTTACACTATGGGGAAACATATGTTGGAATCAACAAATCCTAAAATTCTGAGATGGCGAAAGTGGATAAAATCATTGATGGAGAAGGCCGGCATTGATGACGACCTTCTTATCAATAATCCTGAAAGAGCTAAAAAGAAACAGTGGTTGAATGATTGGATCCAAACCAGAGATTCTTGCATGAAATTGAGACTGTTTAAACATCAAGCTTTCGCAATTAAAGAACTACATGTTGTTGAAAAATATTTGGTTAAGTTTCCAGATCCCAAGAGTAGATTTGCATATATGAGAATCAGATCGACTATTTGCCTTACGAATGAAGTTCGCTTTATGCGCAAAAGTACATTAAAGGCTAGTTGTAGATTCTGCCTTGTACCGTCAGATATAGAGACAGTGAAACATTTAATTTCTGAATGTCCAGCTCTAGTTTGGCAAAGATGTCAACTGTTTAAACATATGTTTGTTGGTTACCTTATGCTGAACCAAGAACATTTTTGGAACATCTTGTATAATAGTCAATCACCTAAAATGAATATTGCAGTGTTATTGTTCATTGAATCTTTAAGTTTGATGAACCAGACTGACATCATTAACTATAAAATGTTACAGCATATCAAATAATTGCTTCTTCAGAGAGTATGCAAACAAAATTGTTGAATTATAATATAAATATTTCTGGGAAAACTGGCATCATACCACTTGAAAAGCGTGTACAATGAGAAACTGAGGGGATCAAGGGATTATAGAAGTTCATTTGAAAGCATTCTCTTGTTCAAATCTAATAGGCCATGGAGTGTACAGAGTCGTAATATTGTCGTGAATAGCTAACAGGTGGCATATGTTGCTTTGACATTATTCACATTTCTCTTTTATTATGTATTAAGTTTTTATATGTCTTACTAATTGTATTTATTAGATGTTATATTTCTGTATTTTATTGTATTTTTTTATATTGTATGATGTTTATATTTGAAAGGCTGTATGTTTACAGCTATATCCAAATAATAATAAAAAAATAAAAAAAGGCATTGCCTTTTCTTTTTTCTAAACTGAAGTACTGACACCTGCAAGCAGCAGGTGTAACCGTGCAGTGCGGGCTACCTGATGTCTATGTCTATGTACTCGAAACAGGAGGTTGGCTGGACTGATCAGCTCTGCTTTTGTTTCGAGTAACTAGTCATCACCCAGCATCATTAGTTAATCAGAACAAAAGGAGAGACTCGTCCCTCCAGCCCTCCTACCGTTTCAAGTACATAGACACCAGCAGCAGGCAGACCTTTCATTCAAGGCGCCTGTGGTTAAAGCAGGCTCCTTGAATGAAAGGACTGCCTGCTGCGTGTGAGCTGGAGCACAGTGGTACCACACCTTCTTGTGCGCCCAGCCCCTTCTTTTGTTTAAAAGGATGGGTTGGGGAGAGGCGTGGCCAAGAGCGCCATCAATGTGGTCGCTCTTTTAATGGCCCCCGTGGGGAGCCCGCTGCCGTGTAAGAAAGCAGACGGTCCCGGTATCCCAAAACATCGGATGCCCTGGCTGCTGAACCCGAAATGCTTCGAGCACAGCTAGTGCCAAGATGAGCCGCCCCCGCCCCTCCGGAGCTCCCGAACTGGTGAGAGAACTGTGACCCGCCGGCGTCGGTGTCTCCAAGATGGCGGATGGAGGCCCTGGCGGGGAGAGGAGCAGCAGAGAGGACCCAGAGGGCGAGTGAGGGCCGATGACCCCAGGACCCAGCAACACAGCGGAGCGCTCCCGGCCGCAAAGCTGAAGCGGCTCTGGTGCCCCCCAGACAGCGGACACGGGACTTGCGGAGGCGCTGCGCCGCCCGCTGCATGGTGAGCAGCTCAACATCTGAGCGTGGCGCCCCAGCCCGACGCAAGCTGGGGGTGTACTGCCCGGCTCCCCGCTTGCCTGCCTGCCTGCCCGCCGCCCGCCCACCTGACATCCTTCGGGCCGCTACACCCGGGCTCCGAGACTTCCTATCCTGGCACAGGGCGGGCCAGGTTCTTACGTGGGTCCGGCCCGCCTCTATCCATGGTCCCGCTCTGGTTGGCGGCGACGGCGGCTTACGGGCCTCCGAACTGGACCCCTAACACGGCCCAGCTGCTCGCGCTGCCACGCGCCGCTCCTTGCTCCAAGCCCAGTAAATGCCTGGGGGGGAAAAACAGAGATGGCAGCTGATGAAGGCCAGCAAACACGGTGAGAGCCTAGTGAGGGCTCATTTGGGATCTCCCTGCCTCCCTGCCTGAGGCACCCGGGACTGCTGTGGGGCACGCATCCTAAACCTGTCCCGCCCAGCAACTGACCCCTTGGGTCCGACGCACTCCTCACCTATTCCAGGGGTGCCCTGGCCCACACAACAACCCATCTCCCACCCTTGCTGAGGTGCCATCGATTGACTCTCTGACACTGGACAAGAATAGCCCTATTCTATCACCTTCATCACTCTTGGAGGGGAACGCAACCCTCAGGAGCCCCGGTGCGGGTGAGTGGGGCCCCCCTGGGGTCTGCAACACAACACCAAGCGTCTCCGGGGGAGCGCCCTGTCCTGGCCGGGGGGCGCTGAGGTGCTGATTTACTCCGGGCCCTACAACTTCATCGAGCCCCCCTGAGCCTCCCAACATTACTCCAGGGGTGCCCCGGCCCACTCGGCGACAGTTTCCCCCCCCCGCTGTGGACATTCCCGGTCACTTTACACCTCGGTGGAGGAGATCTCCCTCACCCATTCTGCATCCAGGACCTAGATACATCCCTCTGAATCTCAGTGTCTACAAGCAGGATACCCCCGGATCTCCCGCTGTCCCCTTACAGCCCATTGCATATGGGACACCTCTCCTTTACCATTAAATAGACGGGTGGGCCCCCCGCCTGCTTGCACCTCACTTCAGCTCATATATAGTCGGGCTCTTAGGGTACCCGATATCACTCCTGGGGCGCCCCAGCCCACCCGGCGACTCCCCGTTCCCCGCCGCCCTAGCCAGGAGCAGCAACACCATGACTAAGCAACTTAAACCCATGAAGAATACGGATATCGCCAACATGCTATTGGCGGCAGACAGGGGGAAGAAACAAGACCCTCCCACCTCCATACCGCAGACGGCCCAGGAGGGCAGGGAGATCCTCGCAACCAGAAGCAACCTACTAGCCTTTATGGCTGACATCAAGGCTGAATTTAGGTCCTGCATGACCGAGCTCTCAACGAAACTGGAGCATACAGACCAGAGAGTAACAGAGGCAGAACAAAGGTTGGGGGAGTTTGAGGACCAGACTCATGATCATACCACAGCTATAGACGGAATCCAACACTCTATCAGGGCCCTATAGGACAGATGTGAAATCCTGGAATTCAAACAGGAGGACCTTGAAAACCGAGCCCGGCGCAACAACCTATGAATTCGAGTCCCGGATCAAAAGCTAACGGAATACGTCGGGGATCTCTTTCAGGGCTTACTCCCGGACTTGGACAAGGCCCGACTCCTATTGGACCGTACCCATAGGCTTCGGCCACGCCGCGGAGTGGAATCGGACTCTTCCCCCGATGTCATCACCAGGGTGCACTTTTTCACTACCAAAGAGGCCATTTCATCGATCTCCCGCTCTGGGGACGGTATAACCTTTCAGGGCTTCCCACTCCAAATCTATCAAGACCTCTCCCTCCTCACATTGCAAAAAAGAAGAGCTCTCCGACCACTGGCTCTCTTCCTCCAGGCCCAACAGGTCCACTACAGATGGCTCTTCCCAACAGCGCTACAATTTACCTATAAAGGAACCCTACAAATAATCAGCCACCTGAAGGATGTCACACAAATAATTAGTCCACTCTCACCCGGGACGACCTCGCCGGGGGCCGCTGTCGCTGCCACGGAGGGGGATCCTGTGCCCCCGCCAAAAGAAAAGCGGGACACATGGACAAGGGTTCCAAGAAACAGAAGGAGAAAGTGACCGCTGAATCACCACAGAAGAACCATCTTACGCTCATGGCAGCGGGCCCCCCCCATGGCTCCTGCCCGCTTCTGAGGTATGTTACACCTACAAATCCTTGGAAGGCCGGTCATACACTGGCCACAAGTTCCAGCCATGTTGGCTGACCCTGGTTACTTGGCCCAGTTGGCCTGGGGTGGTGCCGGCTCTACAAGCCCGGCTCCCACGCTAGTTAACACCTGGCCTCCCCATTGCAGGCAGGGATTAAAAACCCAAGAGCAGGATAGCAACCAATCCAATCCATCCGAACAATGGCTGACACCCATGCCTCTCACCTGAACCCTCCAGAGGCTCCCCCCCCCCCTCCCGTCTGGGAACATAGCACCTTGAGAGTAATTTTCCTCAATGTCAGGGGGTTGAACCCCCCACCCCCCCAAGTGGAAATCTATCCTACAGAAGTTTCAGAACGAGGAGGCAACAGTGGCCCTGCTCCAGGAAACCCACCTACTGCCGACAGATTTCGGGCGCCTACGCTCACAACAATTCTCAAAGCAGTTTATTGCCTCAAGTGGCAACAGGAAAGGGGGCACGGCAATCCACTTTAGGAGGGGACTGAACCCCCACATCCTGGACACTAAACTCTGCTCAGAGGGAAGATTTGTGGCGGTGAAGTGTCTCCTGCTGGATCAGCTTTACACCTTCATCTCGGTGTACGCCCCGAATACGGGACAAGTTGCATTCTATGATGCCTTGAACACCGCCCTGATTCCCTTTGTAGAAGGCCAGATCGTGATGGGAGGAGATTTCAACGGAGTGCCAGACCCTGCGAAAGACAAATCACACCCGGCTTCCTCCGGAGACTTCACCCTGGCCCTCGGCCTATTACGACTATTCAGGACCCTGGAGGTGGTCGACGCATGGCGAGTGCTGCACCCCTCTGAGACAGACTTTACTTTCTACTCCTATGTCCACAGAACCTTTTTGAGAATTGACCTCCTCCTAACGTCACCACAGCTACACGCTTTCACCAACGAGGTGTCCATCGGGTCTAGAATACTGTCCGGCCACGCTCCAGTGACCCTGGAGATCCGCACTTGTGATCAACCCCCCGCAGCCCGCCGCAAATGGGCATTGTACGACCCAATGCTGAATGAAATGCCGATAAGGGACGCCATAGCAACATCAATCTCAAACTTCTTTCAGGAGAACCCCAATGAGGATACCTCCCCGGCTAATACCTGGGACGCTATGAAGGTGGTCATCCCGGGGGAATTGATAGCTCGTGGAGTGGCGTACCACAGGAGCAGGAGACGGGTACGCTTGGCCCTTGAGGAAGATCTTCGGGAAGCGGAAGCGGCGCATAAGGAGAAGGGATGGTCCCCCAGAATACAACAAGCGCTCCGGACGGCACGGAAGAAAATCGAGGCGCACTATGTCGAACATACGGCACAACTACTAGCGAAAGCCAAACAATTCTGTTATGTTAAGAACAATAAAGCAAACAAATTGATGGTAGCAAAACTCGCTAAGATTAAGACGAATAACACCATTGTCGGATTACGGGACCCCCAGGGCACGACCCAGTACTAGGAGCTGGAGAAGCTACGGCTAGCAACCGACCACCTGGTACAAGTGATGTCCGCACAGCCACGAAACCTGCAGGAACAGACAGAATACCTGCAGAGGGCCACCCTCCCTCGGCTGAAGCCCTCAGTCCGGGACACCTTGGATGCGCCAATTTCTGCAGAAGAGGTGGAAGAGGCGATAAAATCCCTTAAATCCAGAGCCCCCGGACCAGACGGATACTCCACCAGGTTTTACAAAGTCTTCAGACATCAGTTGTTACCATCACTGGTGAATCACTTCAACTCCTTTCGGAGCACGGGCACCATAACCCCCTCCATGCAGGAATCCATCACGGTTCTTTTGCCCAAACCTGGGGGGACCCAACAAACCCAGCCTCCTACAGGCCTATTGCATTGCGGAACATCGATGCCAATATCTACTCGAAGGTCCTGGCGGCACGCCTCTCCCGCATCCTGCCCGACATAATCCAACCAGATCAAACCGGATTCATCAGAAATAGAGCAACAATTGATAATATACGAAGAGCACTGGATCTGGTAGAACTGGCCACCCGGAACTCCCAAGGCTTCGCACTCCTGGCCCTTGACGCTACCAAAGCGTTCGATAAGGTGGACTGGACCTTTATGAACCTCACCCTGGAGGCCTTTGGCTTCGGACCAGAGTTCCGTACCATGGTCCTGGCAAATTATAGGTCACCTAAGACACTCCTGAGAATCAATGGCACCTTCTCTGCCCCAATCCCCCTGACCAGCAGAACCAGGCAGGGATGCCCACTATCACCACTTCTATTTGCCTTGGTTATGGAACCCTTTGCCCAAAGAATTAGACTAAATGACTCCATTAGGGGTCTCCAGGTCGGGTCCTCCCAACACAAAGTGGTATTCTACGCGGAAGATGTCTTATTTACTATCTCACAGCCATGCCTCTCGCTGAAACACGCCCAGGCCGAAATAAAGGACTACGGAGGAGTCACTGGCTTCGCCATTAACTTCAACAAATCTGCAGCTCTCTGGATAGGCCTGACCCCATCGGAGAAGGCAACCCTGGCCCCGCTCTGCCCTATCCAATGGAAAACCACAGCGATCTCATACCTGGGGGTCCAAATTCCGGCAAATCCAAAGGATGTCTACCGCGCAAACTTCCCCCCTCTTTTTAAGGAACTTACGGACGACCTGAAGCGATGAACTTACAAGAAATCTCATTGACGGGCCGCATCACTGCATGTATAATGAACCTTCTCCCCAGATTCCTATATGCCTGCTCCTCACTCCCAGTGCCTATCCTACCCCCAGCTCTTCAGGACCTCCAAAGGAATATGCTATGGTTTATTTGGAGGGGGAAAAAGCCCAGAATCCCCCTGGGAACGATGCTGGGGAATGCCAGGCTGGGCGGCCTGGGAGTACCCGACCTAGAAGTATACCAGTTGGCAGCACAATTGGCGAACACCCAAGCTTGGCAGATAACTTCTGATCACCCCAGATGGGTGGAACTCGAACAATCCCGTCTCTCTCTCCCCCTACGCTTCCTCCCGCATATTCCACCACCTATGCGGCGGACGGAGGAACTTCTGCTCGCCACCAGGCACACCATAGACACATGGGACAGAGCACTAAGGAAAAAAAGGGTCACGAGAGGACTGAGCCCCTCATCACCGGTATTCCATAAACCGACTTTTTCACCGGGTCTGAACCCCCGGAACTTTAAGAACTGGATAGCGGGGGGCTTGGAATCATTGGGGCAGCTGTTTGAGGGGGGAGAACCACACACGTTCATCCAATGCAGGGAAGCTTTTCAACTTCACGAGACTGATAGGTTCTCCTACATTCAACTTCGCCATTGGTGCTCCCACCCGCTAATTCGTCCCGCAGCAGTCTGCCCTCCCACAGCGCTGGAATTTACTCTGGTGGATCTCCCGGCCTGAGGTAAGATTTTAGCTCTATATAAACGCTTCCAGGGGGACTTCCTCGCCTCTAAAACTCGCGCGATGGCACAATGGGAGGCAGACTAGGCCACCCCATAGAGCACCAGACCTGGGTGGACATATGGTCCAGGGCACACTCATCCTCAGCCTGCATTACTAACAGGGAATGTGCTTATAAACTTTTGCTATGTTGGTATACCCCTCCCCCCCCTGAGGCTCCACCACATGAACAGCTCACTGGACCCGGCATGTTGGAGACAATGTGGACACGGGGCCCTTCATTCACATGTGGTGGACGTGCCCACGAGCCCAACAATTCTGGAGGCAATGTTTGAACATCATTGAAGATATTACACAAACAATGCTCCCCTTGGAGCCTGAACCCATTTTGCTGGGCGCCCCAGTCCCTGGATCGTACCCTAGGTCGGGGGCCAAAGCTAAGCTTCTGTCTCAATGCCTCCTAGCAGGGAGAATAACGATTGCCCATTCCTGGAAGGCTAGAGAGGGTCCTCTCCTGCCCCCCTGGTGGACCAAAATGTGGGACATCTTCATCGCAGAAAAGGTGATGGCAGCTAGGGCGGGGACTTCCCACCGCTTCCAAAATATTTGGGGCCCATTCCTTGACTACGACCAGAGATTCCCAGCTCTTACATACAAGCCCCAGCAGGCCAGGCGAATTCTATGTAGCGAGACCACTCCTGATGAGGGGGGCGAAACATGAATAGGTGGGGAGAGAATCCTGACCTCCAGGATGGTGGCGCGGACAGGCATGCGAAGAGAGGGATGGAGGAGGGGGGGGGGGAGATAAAGGGAATGAATGTGACCGGAATGCTATAACAATGCATAACTGTACTTGTTTCCTGCCTTGTTTAAAATAAACATATATAAAAAAAAAGGATGGGTTGGGCGCATCAAAGGTAATGATGCCAGTGTGCCCAAGCTCCACCGTTTTTACCAGCCGCCCCCCTGCCCTTAATCAAGGTGGGGGTTCTCATTAGGGGGCGTGTCCTTAAGCCACACCCCCTAAGTAGAGCCCCCCCCCGTCGATTTCCAATCCCACTTAAAGCAATGGGGCATGCCTCCTTTGCAGGGGCACTAGGGCTGCGGTCTTATCCGCTTCAAGCCCGCACCGTGAAAGCCAGGGGACGTGCCAAGCAAAGGGAGGCCTGGGAGGACGCTGCCATAGCCACATCACCCAGCAGGCCTCCCTGGGCCCACGTCTCCCCATCCCCCTACAGAAGGGACCATCTGGGGTACCCCTCCCAGACTGACCAACGCCAGCTTTAGGGAGTGGGTGTGGGGGAGGGATCCCAAAGTGCAAAAAGGGCGGGTTGGGGGAGAAAGAAAGTAGTCCATCCCCCATCAGGTGCTTATAAGTACCAGAAGTTTAGGCAAACAGCCTTGTTTCCTGATCAGCTGAGGGCATAAAGATTGCATCGCCCACCAACCCAGAAAGTGTAATGCATAATGTGAAATGTTTAATTTGTTATGATTTCTAAATTTTACAGCAGAACCGTTGCAGTGGAGGTACATGGTGCATCCAGGCTGGTAGGCCTGCTGGAATCCACAAGGGACTGGCAGTGTCTGAGATTGTCAGCGGCAGAGTATATAACGCAGCAGGCCACAGGGAAAGTGGAGGAGGAATGTGCGGGTGGGGGGATGGAAGGGGAGGTGGAAAGGTGCAAGAATCAAGAATGGCTGGGGATAAGGCAACTGGCATTAGGGGCTGGCAGGCACAAGGTAACAGGGCGCAGTGGAATCCAGTTAGTTGGGAAAAGGGGTTAGGGGCCAAAGGTACGGAAATGCAGCGCAGCAACTTGGGGAGTTGGTTGACGAGTAGTGGTCGGTTATCATGCGGGAGCAAAGGGGGAGGTGAGTTATTATTAAATATGATGTGTAATCAGAGGAGAAAAAGTGCAGTCTACCCTGCCTTCCAGGGGCTAAATCCACGGACACTGGTCACTGTATGCTCCGGAAGCTGCAGCCCAAGCTGACCAGTGAGGGAAGCTTGCACTACTGAGGACTAAAGTGGCCCAGTTTGAGTGAAGGAAGCTTGCACTGTGCAAGCAAAGATGTCCTTTTCTGGCAAAGGGTGGCATGTGATGCCACAATCCAGGCAGCGTAATACTTGGTGAAGGATGCTTGAGCTACTGTAGCCCAGGACTGTCTGTTCTGAGTGAAGGAAACTTGCACTACTGCGAGAAATTCAGACCTTCTCTGTGTGAAGGAAGCTTGCTCTGCGTTTGCTGAAACTACTGTACTTCTTCTCTTTGCAGCATGCAGCAAGCTTGGTCTGTACCAGCCCCAGACGACCGGTTACAGAGGCATTACATAGCTTGCAGTACTATTGTTTCTGTTCTGGCTCCCTGCTATAACGTTCCTCGTCTTTGGGAGGAAAGCCTACTCAGCTTCCCATAATGTACCTGTTCTATGTATCAGTTGTGCTTTCTCTTCTGTATGAACATGCCCTGCCTGTTATCTGTGAGGACGGTAGCTTTGATGCTGCTTGTTCTGCATTTGTTTCATTTATAAGGAAATGCTGCACAACTGGTGCCTGTGCTGTTTAGGGTGTGTGGAGAAATGTCCGGACTTGGCATTCCACCATGGGGTGTGATGTTCACCTGTATGGTACTCCGAGTTGAAACTAAAGAGTGCGGTTTATCTTTTTTTCCGCATTGTTTTTTTATTTTATTTTTTATTAAAAAGAAAATGTTTTTAGTACGCAAGGGGCTTTAACAAATTATTCTCAAACTCACCATAGCGACATGCTTTTACAAATAAAATTCCTAATTCAAATCATTAACAAAGAAATATAAAAACAATACGCGTAGTTCGTAAATCGACATGTCTGGAGCTTCAGGAGCCACACTGTTGGTCCCATGTTTAACAGTGTGTTGCACACTCTTGCTATTCTTACTGACCTTGGGAAAGGTACTCCACATCCCTCCCTTTCCTGTTTCGACGCCCAGGGCCTGACCCTCCAGAAAAATAGGGATCTAACCCATGTCCAGCAATGGCACTGCCTCTAGGAGGGCCCCTTCCATCCCCTCCTCCAGGCTCGAGAAGATAGTAATCAAAAACTTGACCAGAGTCAGAGTATGGGATAGGTGAGCAGAAGTTTGTAATCTGTGCCATAGGTCAGATGCTATGAGGCCTGTCAGGGAATTAATAAAGGGAGTGAAAGTTGCGAGTCTCTAATTAAATACCCTGGGGCAATTCATCACGAGAGGGTGCAGCGACTCCAGATCTCCACCATACAATCTGCATCGTCTGAGCTCCATTGGAATCGATATTTGGGCCCTACAATGTCCTGAGTGGGCAGACAGTCTAACCCAGTGGTCTTCAAACCTTTTTGGCCGGGGCCCCCCTGGAGCAAAATTTGGCTAAGCCGGGACCCCCCAAAAATCCTAAATGGACAGTATGTATATGATATGATAGGTTATTTATAACACGCTTAATACCCAGATGTTTCTAAGCGTGGACCTGGGATCGAACCTGTGTTGCATCGTGTTGTCTTGCTTCCAAGGCGAGCATGTTGCCGCTGAGCTATCCTCCCGGGCTGTCACCACTATTGCGTGCTGTCACCACACCCTACTCCCAGTATAGTCCCTAGGCTCCCCCACCTGCTCCCATCACAGTCGCTGGGCTCCCTCATCCCACTCCTACCCAGTCCCTGGGCTCTCCCCACCCCATCACAAACCATGGGTTTCCCCACACTGCTCCCACCACTATCCCATGGTTGCCACCCATCCTGCTCCCACCACAGTCCCTGGGCTCCCCCACCATCCCGTTCCCAACACAGTCAGAGGGCCAGTGGCGGCTGGTGAATTTTTGAAGTGGAGGGGCATGACTATTCCCCCCCAAAAAGCCTAAGTGACGGAGCGCAGTGAGGGAGCCTGAACTGATCAAGGGGGGATCAGGGGGTTTTCACCCATGATTATTTTTAAATGATGGGTTAAAATGTTGCATTGTAGAGTATGCTTTAAAAAAAGAAATCGGTAAATAGCCAAACAGTTTGCAATTGGTGCTGGGGGGCCCAGGGGGTAGGCATGACATTTTTTACTGGACATCTATGATAGATGTCCAGTAAAAGAATACCATCCCTGTCCCCTGGGCCCCACTGGGCCTAACACAATCAACATGATTATGTGTGTATGCGAGGCATTGGGGTTCCAAGGGGGACAGCATGGTATTTTTGACTGGACATCTATGATAGAAATCCAGTAAAAAAATACCATCCCTGTTACCTAGGCTCCACAGCGCCTCAGAAGGAGAGCTGATTTTGGCTGGTGGGTAGGGGGATTGTGCAACAAAGGCATTCAGACATTTTTAAAATGCCTTTGTTGTACAACTATCCTTCCCCCTTTATCCACCACTTGCCAAATGCAGCTCAACAGACCAAAACAAACTAACACACACACATACACACACACACATATTCATACAGCAATCACTCTATCATTCACACGAGCATCCATCACCATAACTTCACTCATAACACAAGCATACACGCATCCATACACATGTTTAAATTTTAAAAAATGAACATAACCGTACCTTCTGCAGGGGCCTGCGTGCGGGTGCTGAAACTCCCCACTCCAGGATGCTCGGTCCGTATGAGCGAAGAGGCGCAGGAGCTTCCCTTCGCATATACAGACATGCAGTGCCGCAGCCAGCATTTCCAATGAGCTATGCAATGCTGGCGAAGCTAAATGCCCCAGCCTTGCATGGCTCACTGAGCAGAACTGTCAAAGCGAAATAGTGTTTGTCTTTGACATTTCAGCCAGCCCAGGAGCACTCCCACAGCTGGAAAAAGCAGCTGAGGGAGTGCTAATTGTTTCACTGGGCTCGCTCCTTAGCTCCTCCATAATGGGTGAGGGGGTCACTGGGTGGGCGCCCCCTCGACATTATGGATGAGCTGCCAGGCTCGGACTGGCCTATAGGGCAATAGGGCAATGCATGCATCAAAAATGCAAAATGCTAGTGTGGGCCATTTAAAATGGGCTACCTTTTTGGCCAATGTGGGCCAGTTTGATGAGTTACTTCTCTATGCAGTTAGATTTTGACCATTAAGCAGTTAGTAATTCTGACCATTGTTGCTGAATAAATATTCTTTAAATATCACAATTTACTTACATTTTAACACACAGCACCCCCTTGGGTACTATTCAAATAGTCTGTGACTAAAGGAATGAATATCCATTTACAACTGCGGGCCACTTTTTCATTGGTGTCTGAGACAGTTTCATGCTTCTGCCCGACCATGTGAGCCGCCCCTGCCATTTCTTCAAATCTAACATTTTTTAGATTTCATGCTAGCCACTCACGACCCCCCAGGGATGCGGCCGGGGCCCCATGTGAGGCCGTGCCCCAAAGTATGAATACCGCTGAGTCTAACCTAAATTTAAGGTACCAATCTTGCAGCCTGCCGAGGGAATCCTTTTTATGTATAGTCTGAGCTCTCTTGGGGGCAAGCAAATACCAGACTTCCAGTCCGCATATCTCTTTAAGCGGCCCAGGTCTTACAGGTCTGTTATCCTTTTTTACATTGTATTTCAGGCACAGTCTCCGCTGGGGCCTGTCAAATGACTTAACATGTGTTTAGTTTGGGCAGAGCAATGAAATGGAATATATTATGGAAATGGAAGAAGACAAAGCAGTGAGGGGAGCATCGACGGTTGACTATTATTCCTTAAGATTTGCAATGTTGAGTAACTAAAAATGGAGCCTGGGTAGGGCAAATCACTGCATGCTGCGTGAAATGATGACAACAAACAGATGATATTATCTTTCATTTTCTTTCACTATGTCTCTTTAAGTCTTGATAATATGATTCAAAACCCAAAGGGCATGTGTGTAAGTCCACCTTACTCTGCATGCTGCTATTGTAATCTTCCATTCAGGATTGGGAAAACAATGCTATAATCATACGCTTTTTGGTCGACATGATTGAATGTTATATATATATTGTGAGGTTAATTTCTTATGAAATTTGTGTACTTTTCAAAATGGTTCCAAAGCACTAAATATTTCTTTAGCTCTTGAAACCCAAGCTTTATCAAATAATTGTAATAATTAAAGCTAGGAATATGTGTGGTTAAGTGCCTACAATTCACACTGGGATTAAATCCCAGTTTCACCATTTTGCCAGAGTTTGTGATCCTGGGTAATTCATTTAATCTTACTGTGTCTTGTTTGACAAATTAGGGAGTTCCTAGGGAGGATTCATTTTGCAGCTGATTCTGTTAAAGATATTGGAGCTCATTGCATGCTTGCCGATATCCCGTCGGTATCACTGGCGAGATACCAGTAAACTGTAATACTGTTTCCGCCACTTGGTCTGCCGGAATTACCAGTAGATTCCGAGTGGTGGAAACACTGATAAATCGCCATTACATGGACTCCAATAGGACTCCATGGGGGGATTTGTAGGTTTTACCTGCAACGGTATTACCGGGACAGTAAGACTGGCAGTTTTTTGCCAGTTGGGTGGCGGATATACCGCCAGCTCAGAACTGTAGGTAAATCCACCACCCTACTGGCAAACCTGGAGTGTGCTGGTGTGGTAGCGTGCCGATATTTGCTGTAATACTGACATGTTATTACCGCACTGGAACACTTGTAATGAGGCCCAAAGTCTCACTTATGGTTTACTAGACAACAGTGTTGTTCCATAAATTATAATAATAATAATAATAATAATAATAATAATAATAATAGTGACAATTCATATATTGCACACACAAGTTTATTTGTCTTTTGGCTTACTTATGGTAACTGTCTGTAATGTCACTTTCACTTCCCATGATGCTGTTGCGTGTCAAAAACTTGTGACAACCCCTTGTAATGTCTTTTTCTGTGACATCACTTCCCATGATATCAATAATTATGCATATTTTGGGACCCACGTGTCTTTTGAAATACATGCCTCACAAATCCCAGGTCAGGTGCTGGAGAGAAAATGCCCCTTTTCCTCGCAGACCAATTTGCTCGAAACCCATTTAGTTGCAAAAGGTTTCCCCCGAAATGTAGATGGGGTGGGGTTGGGTTTAGGTATTTAGGAAGGAGCAGCCATGTGGGGGGATGTGGGAGAAGGTGCGGGGGTCATATATTTGCAGTAAAATGTGTTAAAACATTTTTGGTGGGAAATGGGCTTCAAGCAAATTGCTGCAAGTAAATTATGCAGATCTATAGAACGATAACAATAAATGTTGTGTATTTCTGGGAAATCCCAAGAAGGAAAGTTGTTTTCTAAGGGGAGACATTTTAAAATGGGACAAGCAGTAAACCAATGTAAGGGTGCTGAAAGAGGAGACTGACACACATGTGACATAGTGGTTACTATAAACTTTTATTGTTTAAGAAACTAAAGAGACAACCTAACTTTCCCTAACTCAAGGTTCCCTACATCGACTAAAAGACTAATGGTTCTGCCAGAATGCCTTTGTAAATCAATAGTCCACCATCCTTTGTCAAAAACCTACTTCTGTCCCTTACACTGAATACTAAACTAAAGATACAATAGGTCTTCTTGTTCCAGAAGAATGACTCCCTTCTTCTGGACTGAGAGTAGAGGTTTGTTCCCAAGTATTGGCTCCTACCTGGGGGAATGGCTGCCTTCCCCAGGTCAACACACAAAAGTTCAAAACAATTCTCCTTGGCAGACACCCTGCCTATTCTCTAACAGTTCACCACAACCAGGGGGAATGACTCCCTTCCCCTGGTCTTGGTTACCAGGAGAATGACTCCATTCTCCTGGTATCTAGGCTTTAGAGTTCACACAGCTTTGGTTACTAGGAGACTGCCTGACTTCCCCTAGAATCTTGACAGCTCCACACAACCAGGGGGGATGACTCCCTTCCCCATGTTTTTTCTCACAGGTCACAGCACCAGGGGGAATGTCTCCCTTCCCCTAGCCTTCTCGCAGGCTTGTTTCACGGTTCACAACACCAGGGGAAATGTTTCCCTTCCCCAGGCCTTTTCTCTGGCCTATTTCACATTTCACAACACCAGGGGGAATGACTCCCTTCCCCTGGTCCATATCTCATGTAGCTTCAAATACACAGTTCTCAAATGTTAGAAGGATCCCCTGGCTTCTCTCTCTGTTCTGTTGGGTCCACTCGGTCCACTCTCCTGCCAAGTATGACGCAGAGGAAGATGCCTCACTTCCTGGTTTGGATCCAAGATCCTTGTTTCTCTCACTCTTCGGTTCAGCTCTCTTAGCTCACACTCTTGCCAAGCACTGTTAAGAGGAAGATGCCTCTCTCCTTGATGTGGGTCCCTGACCCCTCTGTTTCTCACTCTCTGGTTCAGCTTGTAGAGGAGGAGCGAAAAGCCTCCAGCAGAAGCCCCACCCCTAACCTGCCTATTAGTAGGGCACCAGAGATAGTGATGAAGGGGACACCTGTAATGATGCCATTAACACAAGCAGCCTTTGAAGCAAAGTATCCGTTGAGAAAGCCATTCTTTATGTATCCACGAAGAGCGGACAGCCTCTTAGGAAAGATCCCTGAAGAGCGGGAGAAGATGAATGAAAGAGCAGACTGGTGAGATCACATGATGTAACGTGACACACTGAGATGAGATAATAGTGGTGAACGTAAAGAGAACACATAGAATCCAGTGATGAAGTAAAGAATCGAGCAATCTGTTACGTGTAAAAAGAAAATTACACGAGTGAAGAGCACAGAAGAAAATGCAAAACCGTTTTATAATTGTACAGAGCCTGTAACACAAGTAGACTAAGTGATAATAGAAGCTAGTTACATTTAGTATATAGACTGCAGGCGGTGCCGCCAAGGTATATGTAAGCATAAGAAATCTGGATATTTCACATCATGTTTGAGCAAACTGGGATTCCAGGAGGAGGAAGCCTGAAGTGTGTCGCAGTTCATAAACAGTACCTGACAAGCAAGAAAGAACCAAGGAGGCTTGGCCCAGTGCCAAGAAGGCCAGTGCAGCCGAGAACTGGTTGTCTATTCAAAGGATACAATTAATACAAGAGACGAGCCAAGGTCCTGCCAAGGTGCAGCTGAGAGACAATAAGTGCCAAGTTCTATACGTTTTAATATAATTTAATTTTGAAAAGAAGCTTGAAAGGTGATCATCAATCATGTGACCTGGATGGAAATAGACTTAAGCAGACTCTGCAGAGACCAGAAGATAAGAGCATGTACATACTCCCTAATACTCCCAGGAGTTGTGAAGCCTGCAAGGCCATGTTCAAAGGCTAATTGAATGACAGAGAATAAGAGTGATGATAGATGTTGGGCTAATTGGGTGGAGAGGAATGGTCAAAACCAAACCCACCAGCACTTGGAGTACCACCTTGTGTGCTTCTAGCGAGTGGAATATTCCAGAGTGGTACACGTGTGCCAACTAATTATAAAAAGCCACGTATCAAAGAGCCCCATAGTTTGAGATCCAATAGATCGTTGTGTATTTTGTGACGATGAAGATGACTTGCACTAGGGGAGGGCTTAGTTGCTCACCTGACAGTAGAGACCCAATCACAACTTAAACCCCCATAGAAAGTATATGTAGATGTTCCCTATTACCCAACCACAGCCCCACATGAGTTTTTACACTTTGCCACGTAGTATTATGTTAATGATGACGAATGTTTGTTATAAAAGGATGTTTTTTTGACTTCTGCCTTTTTCTACTGCAGGGATCCTTGCTGCCTGGGCTTGGCAGCCCTCCTTCCGCCTACACCAGCATCAGTATGGAGCACACGTTTTGCAAGGGTAATGTTACGCTCACCTGGTCTTTGCGGGGGCTGTGGGCCACGGTTGTAGCCCTTCCTCGACTTGGCTCCCCTGTATCCACTATCTTCCCCAGCTGCTGCAGAGTATGCTGTTCTGGATGCTGGTATTGCCCCTGGGAGAAGATGAGAGGCAATGAGAATGGCGTGGGCATGTCACAAATTCCCTCGACTCTTTCGTGCCAAAATGTAGTGTGCAAGACTTTTCCCATGCAAGCTCACCTGTTGTTTTGTAATGCTGAGCTCTCTGTCCTGCTTCCTTCAGCAGGGGCACGTAGAGTGGACCTAGTTGCTTCACTGGCCCGAGGAAGTGGTGATCCAGCCCGGCTGCGACCAATCCACTTGGAAGGTAAGTCTTTTGTTATGATTATTTTTCGTTTATTATAATGTCTTTGGCAGTGAGTCTTTTGCCTTGATTGTAAAATAATAATAATTCTTGCAATGTCTCTTCTCTTCCCAATAGGTGTGAAGATGGTAGATCGGAATCGTGGAGTGGTTCCGGGGATTCCCTTGAGGATGATGGAGCTCTCAAATCGACAGGTAAGTTGGCTGTTATAATAGAGTTCTAGACTCAGGTATGGAGCGGCCAAGTGTTCGTTATTTATAAGATTTCTAACCTGTTGTGTTCTTTTTCCCTTGCAAGAGCGGTGTGGCGGCGTGGAGCAGAGTCTGGATGCTCGAAGGCCGTTCTGTGGCCCGGATGAAGATACCGCAAAGATGAAGAAAAGAAGAGGAGATCCCGCGTCGCTGGACGTCCGGATCGGGTGAGGAAAGACTCTGATTCCGATGGCGATGGAAAGCAGGTAGGGTGCGCGCACAGCGATGGAGCGGCTGGAATCAGGTAAGGTACGCCTTCAGCGCTGGAGAGGCTGGGATAAGGTAAGATGCGCCTTCAGCGATGAAGTGACTGAAATCAGGTAAGGTACGCCTTCAGCGATGGAGAGGCTGGAATAAGGTAAGATGCGCCTTCAGCGATGGAGCGGCTGAAATCTGGTAAGTTGCGCCTTCCACGATGGAGTTGCAGGCTTCAGGTAAGATGGTCTTCAGACGTGGAGTAACAGGAACCAAGCTGAGGAAAAGCAGTAAGCGTCACATTGCAAAGCAGAATAACGCGAAGCGGGGGCATGTGGTTGGGCTGGCCTTAAATAGGCTGGCTCTGACTCCTGCCTTTGGCCCCACCTTGTGGCTCCACCTTGCCCCTCCCAGGGATTCTTGCACGTGCCTCCCAATGATGTTCTATGGCCACGCCTGACCCTGATGCACAGCACACTTTTCTATGAGCCTGGCGCCAGAGGTGCCAGGACTGAGTCCATTTGGACCATGAGGGTGAAGAAGGCCTGGGCCCTTGCCCAGTGGGCATGACAGTTAAGCTCTGCATTTTCACTGTGCAAAACGCGCCTGTGCATGTTTTGTCATCATCCTGCTGGGAAAATCATTTTCTGCTGCTGGCAGGCTGCTGATACTTTATACAGCAATCTTTTACGTTCATTTCATTCAATTTGAGGTATTCAGCATGGTGTTATTGGACTTCACTGGTGTATCGGCCTGTCCAAGATGGCCGTTACCTTTCCTTCCAAGATAAGGCTCCATTGTCAGGCATGCACTCCCTTCCCCTCATTGGCTGGCTGGGGCTTGATTGCCCAATCAGCACAATCGGGAGGCAGGAGCCGGAAACCAACTAAGACCCACAACGAAGGCCCCTGTCTGCTGCCTGTCTGCTTCAGGTAAACCCCCCGCCACCATCTGGTCCCCTGTTTTGTTTCTTTGTGCCCCCACCCGTCATGCTTGTGCCCCCCACCCACTCTGGTCCCCCATTTTGTTTCCTTGTGCCCCCACCCCACTCTGGTCCCCTGTTTTGTTTCTTTGTGCCCCCACCCCCTTTGGTCCCCTGTTTTGTTTCCTTGTGCCCCCACTCCCTCTGGTCCCCCATTTGTTTACTTGTGCCCCCACCCCACTCTGGTCCCCCGTTTTGTTTCCGTGTGTCCCACCCACACCCTGGTGGTCCCCCCTTTTATTTTCTTGTGCCCTTCACCCCTGCAGGAAGCTGTCTTTATTCATTTTGTTCACCACCACCGTCTTGTCGACAATACTGGGATTTTTTACTTTTTCTGGACTCATTGACTCATGGTGCATCACCGTTTCTTAACTTTCATGCTGGACTTCTGCTTCACGTACTCATGGTGCCCCTGAATCATGCTATGTGCTTCCTTATCTGGAATCCTGGTTTGCATTTGACTGTTCTCTTGCAACATTATGGGCCTCATTACACGGTAGGCTATTAGCACCTTGGTCCATGCCGGTAAAATACTGGCACCGCCTTGGTGGAAAGGGGAATTACCGTCTATTCCAAGGTTGGCGGGGCGGTAATTCCCCCTTCCCCCATTGCCCTTCCCTATTCCCATTTTTGCCCCATAGGGCTCTATGGGAATGGGGAAGGCGCTAATTACGGTGCCGCAAATTGCGGTACCGTAATTAGCAGCCTGGCCAAACAGCAGGCGTTAAAGTACCTACCCGCAAAGGGACCTCGTAGTAAGGCGGTAAGGGTTAACCCTTACCGCCTTCCGTGTAATGAGGCCCTATGTGTTATTTCTGACTCCTTCAAATGTATTCAATCTCCCCTCCTGTTTCTCCACTCCTTTCCACCCACCCCTCTGGTCCCCCTTGATGTCAGTGTGCCCCCCACTTACCCCGTGCTCCCCCGTTGGCTTAGTTGTCTGCCTACTTAATCACTGTTATTGCTGTCCCACCCTCTCCCCTCTCCCCCCTCCCTGCACTGTACCCTTAGCATTTATGCTATTCAGAAATGTCGACTGACCTGTATGATAGCTGCTTGTTTGTCCCCCCCCTCATTTGTTTTCTCCTACCTCTCCCCCTCCAGCACTATCTGAAATGTCATCAGGCCTAGTACTATAGTTGCTTGTTTTGTTCTTCTCCTTCCCCCTGTGCCCCCACCCCCTACCTCTTGTTAAATTCCGGCACTACCTCAATTGTTGTCAGGCATAGTAAGGTAGCCTCTTGTCTGTCTCATTTTTCTGCCCTCCCCTCCTTATCATTGTCAATAGCTCCTAATTTATCACTAATGCCCCCCGACCTGTTTGATAGCAGCTTGTTTGTCTCTCCCCCTCCTCATTTGTTTTTCCCCTCCCTCTCCCCCTCCAGCACTATCTGAAATGTCGTCTGGCCTAGTATGTTAGTCGCTTGTTTTGTTCTTCTCCCTTTACTCCAACATCCCCTATCCGCCCCCCCTCTTGTTAAATTCCGGCACTACCTCAATTGTCGTCAGGCATAATAATGTAGCCGCTTGTCTGTCTCATTCTCCCTCCTACCCACCTCATCATTGTCTATTGCACTTGCACCATCTGAAATGTCGCCAGGCTGATTATGATATTTTCCCATTTTCCCATGTTTCCTCCCTGCCTTGAAGTGCTTTGAAACACATTGCGTATAGGTGCTATACAAATAAACAATCAATCAAAATCGAAGAGAATTTGCTATGAGACATCCATTGATGTCTGTTGTACTCCCTGTTTTAGATAAATGTTAATAAAACAGCATACACCTTGCCAACCTCTTGAGTCGACCTTATTATTGATGTTTGAGTAATTTCTGCATCCCCATCCTTCCCATAAGAGCGTCACCTCGTCTTAAAGAGCCCCCTCGGGTTCAAGCTCACTTGGCTTACTTTTCCATCAAGTACTCATACAAGGAAGATGCCTCGCTCCTTGATGTGGGCCTCCGACCCCTGTGTCTCTCACTCTCTGGCAGTCAGTGGTTTTCATTAGCCATTGGGCAGACAAAGTGTTCCTCTTATGGAAGACCACTTTGCCGGCTGCCCCATGTCCCTACTGGGCCTCCCGAACATCCCCGTACCTGCCATTGGGATCGGGTAGCTCTCCGGTTCTTCCTGGGATTGGGCATCCTTGCGGCAGCACCGGCTCTCCTTCCCCCTGGCTCATCGATTGCTCAGATCAGCGGTCTGCTTCTCATGTGTCATGACCACTGTGAGGGGGCACAAGTTGTGCCACAAGCAGGCTCCGACCAGACCCATGAGGGCCTTAAAACCACTGCAAAATGGCTCCTGGAGCCAGTCCTGGCACCTTTGGCACCAGGCTCATATGTAGGAAGGAAGGGCTGTTCAAACTAGGTCCCATTTATATACATGGGCCTTTAAATCCAACATGGAAGCACCCACACAGTCTAGTTCTGAGAACCAAGCCATGCGGTCTAGTGTTTTGGGTGTGGCAGGCCTGGAACTACTTGCCCTGGTACTACTTTACCTGGGCTATATAAACCACACCCTGACTGCAGAACACGCTTCGTGTTATTCTGCAACCAGCAGCGTGATGCTCACTGTGTCAAGCTCCTGGTCTTCAGCATCTTCCTGTAATCCTGCAAGAACAAGAACAAGATTATTCTGTTTTACCTGAGAAAACACCATCCAGCACTCAGCATCTCAACTGGGCTGCAATCTGTGGAAACCGAGAGAAGAAGAAACATCACTCACCTGTGAGTACTAACTTAAGGACTTCTGGCGAACTGCCACCACAGCTGCTTTTCGAACATTACTACCTGCAATAACGAGAAAGGGAAAAACAATATTAGAACGCACGCTTCCAAAACATCGAATTCCATCAGTCTTACCTGAATTCCATCGCGCTACGCCACGCTTCCATCCGGAGCACCGCAGCAACATCTGCAAGGGAAAAGAGACATACTCAGGTTCGCTTTCAATATTAAAAAACCACACAGCACTGTACTTACCTTAACAGATTCCGGGGGCTCTCATCCACTCGCAGCACCACAGTGGCCTGTGAGGAGAAGAAAAAGAAAACACAGGTTAGCTTTGAAAGACAATAAAGGCGCTGCACTTCACGCTTTCTCTTACCTAGAAACATGCCTCTCCATCCGGCACGCCAGCATCAAGACCTTCGCACCTGAAAAGAAGGAGATAAAGACATTAATGAATTCCCACCATAAACAGAACAAAGACTTACAATTAACAAACCTACCTGCCTACCAGCAGATTCGGGGCCACAGCAGGCCTGGGCCCAAGGAAGGCGTACTGCACCAGTGAAGCAACTAGGGCAGCTTGCCAACAAACGTCAAGCGCCCCTGCACAAGAAACGCAGGACGGATAGCTCACCCTACAAATAACTAAGATTCATTATTCAGCACTGGGCAACTGCGCATCCTGGGTTTCAGATCTCAGAGCCTTCTAGACACCCCGGGGATATCAGGTGAGCGTAACATCATGGCCTCGCCACCACATGGTTCTTCGGGACTGACAGGGAGGTTGCTTCTTGCTCAGCCTCTGCAGGGCTTCCATGGCCACTCGCCTCATCTGGCTGGTTCTTCTCTGGGTGCGATTCTTAACTCCTGGGTTCATCGCGGGCTGAAGACACCAAGTCCTCCTTCGGCTTCCCTTTTGTTATGCAGGCTCCACAGTGGCGCAATGTCCACACCTGCAGTAGTGTCAGTCCTCATTCCTCCTATGGGCCACACTGAGGGCTCTCAATGATCTTCTTCATCTCAGTACTTTTGGTAAAGTTAACCTCACAGATGTTACAGAAGTGAATGGGATATTCACTCTATGGGAGTCTGTATTAGAAGAGGGGTCAAAGGACTGTAGGGGTGTATAGGGCATATGTGGAGGATGGGTATAGTGTGTTCTCCCTAAATGTTCTCCCTTGTCCCAAGAGGGGAGGTCTTTTCCCATGAGATCCTACGTCTGAGTGCCAACCCAAGGGGGACTATTGGGTAGCGGCCTCACCACCATGTCCTCATGGGAAGGGCCTTCCCCCGCGAGAAGTGACATCTCGGGATTCGTCACATCAAGCAGTAAATGCAGAGCATAACATAGCATTCCATAATAGCACTAGGTCAAACTTTGCCATTTAAATAATGCATTGAAAGTGCACGCTGCTTGCACTAGGGACATTTTTGCTCCAGTGTATATACCATGAAAAATTGCACTTGTCACGGTGCAAATGTGTTCAAATATGGCCCCAATGTTTTTGCACTTGGGCAAACTTTGTCCTAGTGCTAGTACGGTGCAACTTTGCACTTGAACTGGTGCAAGGATTCTGTAATCTGGTCCCTGGAAACCAGGAATGAGGGTCTGCTCAACTGGTATTACAGGCCTCATTAGTATGGCATTAAAAATGTAGTGTTACCGTGATGGTGGTGGTACCGTTTCCGCCACGGCGTGGTGGCGGAGACAAGGTAGAATTATGGCTTGGCGGCCGCACGCATCATCAAAGCACGCAACCGGTGCCACCGCCATCAGGGTAACACCGGCAGAGATGGATGTACCACTACAAATGTTGATGGTGCATCCATGTCCGAATCATGTATGCGGGACATAGCGGCACCACCTACGTGAATGCGGGAACACCAAAGCCAGAAAATACAGTGATCGCTGGAACCGGAAAGAGAGCGGCGGCCATTACAAAAATCACAATTCACTGCAATTCTCTGGTTCCAGAAGGCATCCAGCTACTGTGAGTGGCCCAACCTACTGACGGATATGTCATCCAAAATTCCACAGACTCGTATGTGCAAACCCCGCTTCAGTGAAGCAGAACTCACTCTGCTTGTTGACCACATAGTGGACAATGCAGGGGAGTTATTTTCATCAGACCAGAGGTGCAGCACACAGCTGAGACGTAAGACCATATGGGCTCAGGCTGCCTGGAAGGTTTCAGCTGTGGGGGTCACAGCTTGTACCGTCAAGGACTGCCATAAGATGTGGGATGACATGCACATAAGGGTGCGCAACCTACTGGCATTGCAAAGACGACAGTGCAGTGCAACAGGAGGTGGACCACAGTCACCAATAAAGCTGCTCCCATGGGAGGAAAAGTGTATCAGCATGCTGCACCTCGAAGGCATCAAGGGTGTCGGTGCTGTGGAGGCAGGAGCAGTGACACCTGGCGAGGCTGGTGAGTACAGAAAGTGCAAAAATATGTTTGTGAATCAAGCTAAACCTGCACCCCCAATCAATGCATAGAAATACACATATCACAGTCTCCATCACCCCGAGCACACCCAGTACTCCCATGCCCCCCGCCCCCAAGCCGAGGCAGATGGCCTGCACCCAAGTATAACCCATACACACCCACATGACCGCAGAACACATCAATGCATGTAACCACAATACTACTATACACATCCTGTAAGACCACTAACAGCATGCCTTTCAATCACCTACAGGAACATCATCTGAGACCGATGGGGCTACCCAGGGACGTCGAGAGAGAATGGACGTGCACGTCAGCAAAGATGTCAGTCAACATCCGGTGCAGGCACCTCGGGCACCCGTGAGGTTACGACGGCCCAGGTACACCACACCCAGGAAACCACCACTCCTTCTGCCCCTGGGACCCAGCAGCCACCCGAGCCAGACACCCCTGCTGCCCCGGTAACACAGCAGGCACCCCACCGAACCCCCGTGCTTCCCTGGTAACACAGCAGGCACCCCAGCCAAACCCCCCTGCTGCCCCAGTAACACAGCAGGCACCCCAGCCAAACCCCCCTGCTGCCCCAGTAACACAGCAGGCACAGCAGCCAAACACCCCTGTGCCACTGCTATTCCACTGGGAAGTCCACCACCACCACCACCACACCTGTCTGAGTCAGATGGCACGGACAGCAGTCAAGAGGAACAGCCCAGTGAGGCACCTGGATCAGGCAGCGAGGAGAACCCCAAAACCCCTGATCAACTGGCCACATTTAGCCCAACGAGCCTCAGGAGTCCAATGCACTCCCCAACACCATCACTGCAGGAGATCAGCAGCCATTTCCAGCGCATTGAGGAATGGCAGGACATGCTGGCCACACTGGTTGAACGACACCTTGAGGAGTCCAGGATGCAATGCGAGGAGTCTAGGCTGCAACGTGAGAGCAACCAGAAAATAGGCCGCCGGGTTGCACATGCCATTTGGGCGCTGTGCCACTACTTTCAATGTTACGGAGGGTCCATGAGGGCAACAGTGTCCAGTCCAACATTGCTGAAACAATGTCGCTGGCCCTGCAGGTCCTCACGAGCTGCGTACTCCCACCCAACCCCGCTATGCCTTCCACCAGCACCACTCCATCAAGCTCACAGACAGGCAGCCCCAGGAGGAGGTCCACGCAGCTGTCTGGGGCAACTCAAAATCTCGCGCTAAGGAACACCGCACTGGAAACACAAGCGCACTCCGATAGTTCAATAGTTTTAGTAGAAACACTACTTTTAACGAATTTTCAAGGAGACTGTTATTAAGATGAACAGATTTACAGTAGAAATAAAGTCACTTATCTCCTGAGCGAATTCACAAAGATTTCCTGCTTTTCCTATCTTCAAAACGAATTCCTGCCAGCTGAAGACTTCTCCTGAACCCCCAAGAAAGTAGCCGCTCAACTGCTGAGATCTGAAGGATAAAATCCACCAGGCCTAATATTAAAGCAGGAGCAGCCACTGAACACGTCCTCTCAGATGGGGTTTTGATGATGAAAGGCACAGAGTGACAGTTTAGAATGTTCATTGTTGTTCAGCATTGTCTTCTAGCCAAAACAGAGTTGTCACTGTGAGGCTCCATCTTGCCTTGGGTCAGAACCAGGATTCTGAATCAACAAGTTAAGGCCTAACCAACTATAATGGAAAACTTCCCACCCACACAAAGCTAATCTGAAAAGGATAATAATAAAAAGGAAACTTGAATAAGAGAAGGAAACCTGACAGTACCCCCCTCCTAATGCCCAGTCTCTGGGCCTATCTTGTGTGGGTTTTTAGCATGAAACTTAGCCACTAAACGGGGGGCATGTACATCAACTGAATCTTCCCAAGATCGTTCCTCCGGTCCATATCCCTCCCAATCAATCAAATACTGCAACCTTCCCCTCACTTTCCTAGAATCCAAAATTTGTTTAACCACAAATTCCTCAGATGAATCCTCCAAAATCACAGGGGAAGGTGGTGTTCTGAATCTAGTTCCTGAACAAACTGGTTTTAAAAGACTAACATGAAAAGTAGGATGTACCTTCAACTGCTTGGGTAATTTCAATCGTACTGCCACAGGGTTGATGATTTTCTCTACCTCAAAAGGGCCCACAAATCTTGGACTGAACTTATTCTTCCCCTTAATTTTCAGGTATCGGGTAGAAAGCCAAACTAAGTCTCCCACCTTATATTCAGGTCCATTTTTTCTTCTCAAATCGGCATATCTCTTATATTTCAACTTATTTTCTCCCAGAACCTTTTTTGCTCTATCCAAGTTATTTTTCATTATCAACAAACGATCTTCCACTCTAGGATTCCCTGAATCTTCCTCCAACACCTCAAAACTCAGAAAACGAGGATGAAACCCACGACCCAACAAGAAAGGGGACATAGAAGTAGCATCTTTTCCACAATTGTTGTAAGAGAATTCTGCCAACCACACCAAATCCACCCATTCCTCTCTAGCTTGTAAATAACACCTTAAAAACTTCTCCAATTCTTGATTTACTCTCTCCACTTGTCCATTACTTTCCGGATGATACCCAGAAGTCAAACTAACTTCCACTCCAAGTTTCTTACAGAAGGCCCTCCAGAATTTTGAAATAAATTGAGATCCCCTGTCAGAGATAACTTGACTTGGGAGTCCATGTAGTCTAACTACACCTTGCAAAAAACTATGAGCCAGTTTTTCCGCGGTAACCTCTCCCTCTATTGGTAAAAAATGTGCTTCTTTAGTAAGAAGATCGACCACAACAAGAATGGTAGTACAACCCTTATCTTGAGGGAGATCAACTATGAAATCCATAGAAATTGTGTGCCAAGGACGAGGAGGAACAGGTAATGGCTCCAATAAACCATGCGGCTTCCCAACTTGACTTTTCTCTTGTGCACAGACTACACAAGTTTTAACAAAATTCAAGGTGTCTTGGCGAATTTTTTCCCACCAAAAATTCCTTCGAACCAGTTCGAGTTTTTCTGAACCCAGGATGTCCTGCTAAAATGGATTCATGACAATTTCTCAAAACCTTTTCTCTCAACTCATCAGTAGGTACATAAAGCTTGTTATCAAAAAAAGGAAGATTGTCTTTCAACTTTCTAGCTGGATCCAGTCTCACCCACTCCTCCATCTTCTGCAAGGACATATTTTGACGAACTTCATTCAAAAAATCAATTTCTTTAATGGCTCCAGCTAACAAAACGTTCTGGAGCAATTATAGGTTCTGGTTCTATAATCTCTTTGTCTTCACTTCCAGGAAATTGGCGAGATAACGCATCAGCTTTTTTGTTTTGACTTCCGGGTTTAAAAGTCACAATGAAATCATAATCTGCAAAGAACAAAGACCAACGAAGTTGGCGTGGAGACAAAGTTCTGGCAGATTTTAAAAACACTAAATTTCGATGATCAGTAAGGACCGTTACTGTATGTCTTGCTCCTTTAAGAAAATGTCTCCATTCTTCAAAAGCGGACTTTATTGCTAACAGTTCCCGATCAGCAATTGTGTAGTTCACTTCAGCAGCAGAAAATTTTCTAGAAAAGAATGCAACTGGATGTATTTGACCAGTAGTTTCATTCCTTTGAGAAAGCACCGCCCCCAACGCTAAATTTGAAGCGTCCGCCTCCAAAAAAAAAGGTTTAGAAAGATCTGGATGAATTAGAATTGGACTAGAAGTAAATCTTTGTTTTAACTCTTGAAAAGCCTTTTCTGCTTCAAGCTCCCAGTCAAATTTCACTCCTTTTTTCAAAAGCCTCGTTATAGGAGCAACCAGCCGAGAAAAACCTTCTATAAATCTCCTATAAAAATTGGCAAATCCTAAGAAACTTTGTATTTCCTTAACCTTAGTAGGAGGGGGCCATTCAAGAACGGCTTGCACTTTTTTAGGATTCATTTCTAAACCCTTAGGTGAAATTATAAAACCTAAAAACTCCACAGAATCGGTATGGAATTGACTTTTTTCCAATTTGGCAAACAAATGATTTTCTCGCAACTTTTGTAACACCAAGCGCACATGTTTCTGATGTTGATCTAGGTCAGAAGAGAAAATCAAAATATCATCGATATAAACGACAACAAAAATATCCAAGTATTCTCTAAAAACCTCATCAATGAAAAATTGGAAAGCCGCTGGAGCATTACAATGGCATAACTTGATATTCAAACAGCCCAAATCTGGTCTTAAACGCTGTCTTCCATTCGTCCCCTTCCTGCACACGTACAAGATGGTAAGCTCCTCTCAGATCTAATTTTGAGAAAATATTTGCTCCTTGTATTTGATTAAGCATTTCTGAGATGAGAGGAAGAGGATACCGGTTCTTAATAGTGACTTTGTTAACTGCTCGATAATCTATGCAAGTTCTAAGCGAGCCATCCGGTTTTGGTACAAAAAATAAAGGAGAGGCCGCAGGTGACTTAGAATGACGAATAAATCCTTTGGCCAAATTTTCTGACAAATATTCTTTTAAATAATCATTCTCTTTCTCAGTAAGAGCATATACCCTACTACTAGGCAAAATTGTTCCTGGCTCCAGTTCAATTTTACAATCAAAGGATCTATGGGGTGGTAATTCTCCTGCCACTTTCTCATCAAATACGTCCCAGAAATCTTTGTAACACTGGGGAAGTTGACCCACTACAGCTCCCACATCATGACCTCCAATTCCAGTCTCAGCCAGAAAACTAGACACGGAATTACTTTGTTTTACCTCTTCCTCTAAGAGACTTCCTGAAAAGCAATTCTCTTTACAAAAATCGGATTGCATGTCAATTGTCCTAGCACTCCAATCAATTAGGGGATTATGGAGAGTAAGCCAAGGCATGCCCAAGATAATCTTCAACAAAGGGGCATCAATTAACTCAAACGAAATTATCTCTTTGTGACCTCCTGATAACTCCAAAGTTAAAGAACCAGTTCTATGAGTAATAGGACCAGAAGATAAACATGTACCATCAACAGCCCTAGCCTGCTCTACAACCTCCTTCAGAATAATTGGAATTCCCAACGATTTGGCCAGACCCCAATCCATGAAATTCCCAGTCGCACCCGAGTCAATCATTACAGGACCATTTCCCTTACACTCCAAATCAAAAAATAAGGATACATTTATGGTTATATGAGGAACCGCTGTCTGCACCGTATTAGCGATCTGTTGTACCTTGACTGCTGAGGAAGAAGTCTTCTTGGGAGTGTAAGGACAGTTTCCTAAAAAGTGCCCACCTCTTCCACAGTATAAACACAGATTATTATCTCTCCTCCTAGTCTTTTCCTCCACTGTTAACGGGCCTCTGATTCTTGGAGATGAATTATTTCTTTGGGTTTACTCTCTATTTTAGGTCTATCTACTCTAAGTATAGACTTTACATCACTCTGACCATGACGTCTCTCTGCCTTCCTTTCACTCAAACGGAAGTCCAATTGAATAACCAAATCAATCAGACCTTCACAAGTAGGAGGGCGTTCTACTACTCCAGAAAAAGCATCCTTTAACTCATCTCTAAGGCCCCGATAAAACAACGAGGCCTGTTTAACCTCGGGCCACTTGCTTTCTAACACAAGGGACTTAAATTGTGTTATATAAGCAATCAAGTCTCTATTACCTTGTTTTAATTCTAAAAGTTCACCATCTACTTCCAGAGATAACTGTCTTCTATCAAACATTTTTCGGAATATCTCTAAAAAACTGGTATAATTTTCTAAAACCGCACTCTTTTGACTCACCAACAACCCAGCCCAAGCAGATGCCTCCCCAGAAAGATATGACAACATAAATGTTATCTTAGAAGCATCCAATGGAAATAATTCTGGTCTACTCATAAAATGTAATTCACATTGTGTTAAGAACACCCTAAATCTCTTGGAATCCCATTGATAACGTTCTGGGGGCGCCAAAGGAACTAGCATCATTATACTCCTTACCCCTTCTGTTGAATTTGTGTAACTTTAACACTTAAGTCATCTACCTTTTGACTAAGTAAGGCATTTTCTTCCCGAGAAATGTTCAACTCCTCCCGTAACTCCCTAATCAAAGATCCTAACATCTCCATGGATTCGTCGGGGTTCATGACAGCTCGGGCGGACTAAATTATTTGCCTTTCATTCTGTCAGGCTGAGAGGTCCTGTATCCGCGGAAGCTGCTGAACCCCCGACAATCCCCCTGAGATGTATTTCCCAGAACTAGTTTTCAATACAGCTCTGTAAACTACACCCCAAAGGGAAAGGGGGAATGGGACAACAAAACAACACCAGGCAGACTGCGTCAAGGCTAATCAGTGCTGAACCTGCAGAGGATAAAGAATAACATATACACTTCCTTAATTCACTTACTTAACCTATGAATGGGAAGTCATTAATCCTTAACTAATAATTGAGAATCCTACCTGGTTCTTCTCTTGAAATTTCTTAGAGAAGCGGATAAGAAGCTGAAAATCTCTCTAACTTGCGATACTTGAAATTCCCAGCAACTTCTTACATTAGGCAAAACTGGAAGTCTTAGTTCTTTGTTTGTCTTTTTTCCAACATGCACTGGTAGTTCAATTAGGTTGTCTTTAAAATGTTCTTTCTTGTCTTTTCAAAACTTTTCAAACTATTTATAATTATCTTGAGTCTTTGAATCCTTGAAGAAAGAGGAAACACGTGCTAACTGCACACGCAGGTTATTTCCATTAAAATTATCGATGAACTTCACATAGAAATCTTCCTGGTTGAAGAACACGCGCAAACGGATGAAGACGCGCGATCAAAATAATCCACACGCGCAAAAAATCCACACGCGCAATAATTCACACGCGCAATAGTCCACACGCGCAATAATGTTCTCCTGCGAGACACGCGAAATAAGAACACCCGCGCTATTGAGTTCAAACGCAACGAAGTGATTCTCACGCGCAAAATCACTCGCGATGGAAAAAACACACGCGCACTCACATGGCACGCGACGAACAGATTCTCGCGCTTTGTACCCCCGCGCTAAAAATCACACGCGCTTTGTATTTCACACGCGCTTTGTACACCCGCGCTAAAAATCACACGCGCTTTGTATTTCACACGCGCTTTGTATTTCACACGCGCTTTGTACACTTGCGCTAAAAATCACACGCGCTTTGTATTTCACACGCGCTTTGTATTTCACACGCGCTTTGTATTTCACACGCGCTTTGTATTTCACACGCGCTTTGTAGTTCTCACGCAGCGTATAGCTTTTCGCGCAAAGGATCACCCGCACAATAATACACACGCGCGTTTAAAATGGCACGAGACCAACCTCTACTCGCGCTCGGAATACACACGCTCGAAAGCACGCGCTCACTTGAATACGCACGCGACAGTCAAAATCTCGCGCTAAGGAACACCGCACTGGAAACACAAGCGCACTCCGATAGTTCAATAGTTTTAGTAGAAACACTACTTTTAACGAATTTTCAAGGAGACTGTTATTAAGATGAACAGATTTACAGTAGAAATAAAGTCACTTATCTCCTGAGCGAATTCACAAAGATTTCCTGCTTTTCCTATCTTCAAAACGAATTCCTGCCAGCTGAAGACTTCTCCTGAACCCCCAAGAAAGTAGCCGCTCAACTGCTGAGATCTGAAGGATAAAATCCACCAGGCCTAATACTAAAGCAGGAGCAGCCACTGAACACGTCCTCTCAGATGGGGTTTTGATGATGAAAGGCACAGAGTGACAGTTTAGAATGTTCATTGTTGTTCAGCATTGTCTTCTAGCCAATCAGAGTTGTCACTGTGAGGCTCCATCTTGCCTTGGGTCAGAACCAGGATTCTGAATCAACAAGTTAAGGCCTAACCAACTATAATGGAAAACTTCCCACCCACACAAAGCTAATCTGAAAAGGATAATAATAAAAAGGAAACTTGAATAAGAGAAGGAAACCTGACACTCAGAGGAACATACATGGGGCAAAGCGTGGCAAGAAGTAGTGTCTTTTCATTGACTATTGTTTCACATGTTGCCACTTTGGTTCTTGGGCCGGGGAGGTGGGTGGGTACGTTTGGGAGGTGGGGGGGAGGTCCACAGTGGGGATAGATAGTTGAGGCCTGGGAGGTGGGTGGTACGTTTGGAAGGTGGGGGTGATCCATAGTGGGGATAGGTAGTTGGAGCCTGAGAGGTGAGTGGGTACGCTTGGGAAGTGGGGGGTCCATAGTGGGGATAGGTAGTTGGGGCCTGGGAGGTGAGTGGGTACGTTGGGGAGGTGGGTGGGTACGTGTGGGCGTGTATTCTTGTAGCACCTGTTCCCATTTTTTCTTTCATAATATACTGGGTTACAAATCTGAATTACGAGTGGACAATCTTCTTCCGTGGGTGTATTAATCATTTAATGTAAGTGTACCAAACGACGTGTATTTTAATGTGCTCGATGTGCATGTGAAGTTTATTCAGAAAAAAATGTTAATATGTGCTCTTCGTGCATGTAGTCCATCCATGGCACCCCGCCCTGGTTGCACACTCAACCCATCATCATCTTCCTCATCCTCTTCCTCCTCATCTGCTGGGTCCATGTCGGGGGGGCAGTACTCGTTCCTGCATATACATATATTGTGCAGCATGGCACATGCCAGCACAATTTTGCCAACCTTTAGAGGGCTGTACAGCAATGCCCGCCGGATCGGCTGAGGTAGCGGAACCTGGCCTTCAGCAGTCCAAAGGTTCGCTCTATCATGCCCTGTGTCCGTATGTGTGCCCGGTTGTAGGCCTCCTCATGTCTGTTCTATGGTCGTCTGACGTGTGTCATGAGCCATGGCATGAGGGGATATCCGGCATCACGTACATGGGAGTGACAGAAAGGTGATAGGATATTTGTGTTGGGGATTTGGTGTTGGCAATGATTTTATGTACACATTGGGCCTCGTTACGAGTATGGAGGTAGCCATGGTGCTATTAGCGCCATGGTTGCCTCCATACCGGGCTCCAATACCGGGGTCTGTGAATGAGGAATTACCAGGTCATTCCGACCTTGGAGGACCCGGTAATTCCTCATGCACAGAACCATTCCCCATTCCCATTGAGCCCTCGTAGGGCTCAATGGGAATGGGGATGGAGCTAATAACGGGCCCGTTGATAACAGGCCCGTTATTAGCTCCTTGGTCCCCTCGCGGGACCCGGAAAGGACTTCTGATTTTACCAGATGTTTGTTCCGGGTCCTGCTAGGGGACCTCATAATCAGGCAGCTCGTAATCAACCGTGCCGGTCCCGCACCAGCACCGTTCATTACGGGACCGGCAGGGTCGTAATGAGGCCCATTGTCTGTATAATATTAGCACACAAAATAGTAAAGACCACAGATTTCATTATGTATTCTGTTGAATTGACTTGGCTCAACTGTTCAATATTACACACTTGGGTCACGCATTCCTCCTGAGACTGTTTGGCTCGCTCAATGTCTCCATTCGTGATGGCCTGCTAGACAACTACATGTCTCATTCCTTTCAATGTACACAATGGTGTGTTCCTATGTACTAGGTACCTCTTGACTTGTAAGGTGCTGGCAAAATCAGCATCAGGCAGCCGCAGCACACAGGAGTGAAGAAACGAATGCGCAGAGTGGGATAAATAGCCATTGAGCACATGGGTGCACCGACTACTTTATTATCGGTGACGATACTCCCTTTCACATGTTGCCATTGCATGGTGAGCCATGGCTAGGGTTTTTTCGATTAGCCAGTGTATGCTTTCCCGTAACATGGCATACTGGCATGTACATATTGCACCAGTAAGCTGGGTGAACTCTGGTGAGTGTCTTTTGCCCCCCCCACTACACAGAGGTCATGCATTGGTCATTCTACTCCCCCAACAACCAGGGACACTCAGGTGAGTGTCTATTCCCCCCACCCACACTACACAGAGGTCATGCATTGGTCATTGTACTCACCTAACAGACAGGTGCTTTCTCCCACGTAATGTGCCATGTACCCTGGCAAAGTGGAGTTCCGCAATACCATTAAGTCGCATGCCAACCCTGGGAAACGTGCACAGCAATGCGGGATGAGTTGTTGTGCATCACAGATCATCTGTACATTTAGGGAGTGGATTTGTTTCCGATTTTGATAGACCGCCTCAATTGCATGTCTGGCAGTCAACTCCACATGGGTGCAATCCAAGGCACCAATGCAATTGGGCATGCCGGCAATGGCATGGAAGGCCGCTTTCGTGGCATTGACCTCTGCAGGGGTTCGGGGTAGGGCAATATGGTCTGACACATGGCGCAGCAGCGCATCCAGTACCTGGAGGAGTATCCTTGAAAAACAGAGTTGTGACAGCCTGTCCAGCTCACCAACGGTGTGCTGATAGGTGTCAGTTGCAAGGAAGTGCAGTACCAACCTTCAGCAGGGGTGGAACTGCAGTCTGGATTTTGATTATGCTGCAGATGTTTTGATTGATGACGGTGACGATTGATAATATTGTGGCCCTGTCAAACCGGTATAATGTGTGGATTTGACTTGGGGTCAGGTTCCAGGGTGAGGCCCTGATGAAGGGTATTGGTGGCTGCCTGCGGGATGATACCTGCTGTACAATGATGTTTGGGATGGCCATCGAGTTCCTCATTTGCCTACTGCGCATATGCCTCCTCCTCTGCCTCAGTGCTGCTTCTAACTCTGTATCTGCTTGCAGGTTCCCCATCCCAATTGCTGCTAGACCGACTACCAGCATGGTTGTGTTGGGAGGTGGATTGGGTCTGGCACTTTTGTAGGTTCCCAGTGGCCAATGATGTGAAGCTGGGCTAATTTCGGACACCTAGGGCTTGTTGCAGCTCATCTGCCACTGTTTTACGCCTGGTCCGCGGTGTCAGTATTACAGGCGCGGTGGTCACGGTGCTACCGTCATAAGTGAAGTGACCATACTATATGGGCACTCCCGTCCCCTGCACACCTGTAGGAAATGGCAATAGTGTCCAGTCAAAGTTAATTACAACGTTAATGAGTTACATTCGTTATGAATTAGTTAATTCATTATTCTTAACGAGTTCATTGGAAACATAATTTATGCACTGTGGTCTTTAGAAATAATCATCACAATTTTAGAAAATCAAGTTTTTAACTATAATCATGATGGTTTAATTACATGTGTATGTATTATTCTCATACATCTCATGTCTGAAAACTCATACATAAATTATTAAGATTAAAAAAATTAAAAATCAAAAAGCTCAACACGTTTCGAGAGTTAGTCTCTCTTCTTCAGGAGCAACATATCCTTATGCATAATTCACGAAAGTAATTTCATTCATAGTTTTGTTTGTGTGGAAGTGATTTCGTATTACAACATCACTTGTTGGCATCAGATCCTATCCCCGTGTGAAGTAATGGTTATTCTTTCTCTGGTGGAATACTGCAGTGTCCCCTGCAATTAATACAAATAGCACTCAGTAATAGATAATTCATAATTGGCCAAAATGTATTTACACTAGTGAATGAGTGGTTTTATTGTGTTACCTGAATCATAGTCATCTACAGTACGTGGGCAGATACTTTCATGTAGCAGAAGTCTTGTCTAGCTGTTGTAGACTGATAAAGACTGGTCCTGTAATACAGGTATATATTCATCAATCCCTCTTTATCACACTTAATGCCTAATCATTTAATGCCATGACACATTTGGATAAGTCCAATTAGATGCTATTTAATACAATAACACATTTAAATAGGTCCCTTTCTGCTAGACCTCTAATGTGCTATTGGCAAGTACAGGTTGTATATGCTGTATCATCAAGTAAATATCGGAAAAACATGGCTCCAGATGCTTACCTCTAACCTGTTTTCGGGTTGGTGCCAGATTGTGAAGCCCTTTGCGTCCTTCAAAGTGTATTCCTGCGCTGGTTGTAATAGATCGCGGTAGCGATCGTGATTCTTGCTCATTCTGTAATGTAAAGAGTGCTGATTAGTACACGGTCATGCCAATTGCTATCCTAAAATTATGGATCCATTAAAGATACTCACAATAGATTAAGGAACTTGCGTTTCACACCAGTGAAGTGATATGCCTTGCCGACTAAATACTTACAAAAAATTGGAAAATCACAAGATTGGACCAACAATTGAGTGCACTATTCCCCAATCAACCGTTCATGGCATACAAACGAGGACTAAATCAGAGATTCTTTGGTAAAAGCAGAAAGATAAGTCTAAATAACTGTTCCTGGCCACCTGGATGACAGATCTGCGGGCACCAGAGGATGCGACACCTACAGGTTTCTCACATATGTAATGGCATGTCCAACCTCTGAGAGATGCACCCGTGGCATACTTCTGGACCTCTTAACAGCCTTCGGAACTGTCCCTGTTTATCCTGGGCCTGGTATTTGCACAATGGTCACTTCTTGCCACTCCACTCCAGCGCATGTAGCCTTCAAGTTTAAGCCCCCAATGGATTCAGCTCAGTGGTTACCTCTGACAGAAACGCCTCACCTGGAGCACGATTCTGGGCACCTATACAAGACCCCATGCTACCAATCCTGATCTTGCCGCCAGAGTCCCGCAGGTTCACCACAAGTTACCATCCATAACGTTGTCGGTCCCTCACAGAGTCTTAGAAGTCAGCTCCGGTACATAGCCCCCAGACAGCAGCCGTGATCTTGGTGCCAGCATAAATGCCCCCTTCCGAGTTCTCCAGTGCCGTTGGGAGACTCCTTTCTCAGGAGGCCTCCACCCGCTGTGTTGAATGCTGCAGCCGTCCTCCGCTGTTGCGAGGAGCGGCTATGCCTTTCGGGAAGCACGAGGGACTAGATTCTTAATTATATTAGGGGCCTTCGTGAAATTAGTCTCAAAGGTTCGATCTCTTAGCCGAGTGCCCATGAAACATCTAGTAGAGGAAAGCTGCAGGGGATAGAAAAAAGATGAAGAAAGAATTCACATTCCACTTGGAGACAGAGAATTTCTCAAATTTGAGTTTGTTGCATAAGCTGTAGTACTTGGGTTCACAAATGTAACCGCAATACAGTCACCCTCTAGTGTTTTTCTAGATTTCCCACCCAGCTAACTGACCTTGCCGTAAGGATCGCTTGCAGGTTGATATTTGCCCTATGAATCTGGAGTTGATCCAATGTGATGCCTTGTTGATTAAAGAAGCAGTAGATTATTTGTCTCCTGGGAACAGTGGTTTTGGCTGAAAGACAACATTCACAAACGGTGATGAAATAAGGGGAAAATGAAGGACATCACAAGTTTTTGTATTATTGGTTGCATTTGCATACCTCTTGAACGGTACACAGTTAGTGATATTGTTAGGTTTTGTGCATATATCTGCTATGACACTTGATGGAGCTCATGTTTTGTTATTTCCGATTACTAGAGGGGTAACCTTATTAGTACAGATTGGCAGCGAGCCTGGATTATCGGTTGTCACAGGATATGGAGCTCCCAATTCCAAATTTACTGGTTTACAAACCATTGCTGATATCGCTGATACACCCTTTTTTAAGTCTGTTAAAATATCATCCATTATTATTAATGAATGAAAAATAGATTTTTTAAAATTAGATGAAACCTTTGTAGTTAGTTTTCCTTCAGGCTGCGGATTGGGAATCTTTATGAAGACTTTTAAATACGTCCAAGAGCTAGTGTCATTCTTGGCTAGAAGAGGAAGATTCATGCTGTGCAGTACAATTATTAGTAACTAGCGATAGCCCCAGGTGTTGCCGGGGTGTGTAGCTGTCATGCACGTGGGGGTCTGCTATAGCCTTGTGTATGTTTCATTGTGTCATAACTTCCTATTATTGAAAAATCGCAAAATTTCCAATCTCCCGAAATCGCCTATGCTGATATCAAAGGGCCGGACGCGCTCCACCCCTGTGCAGGGCGAATGTGTGAGGTTGGTCAAATTCCACTAACAACAGTACACCCCAGACTGGTATGTCGACCTTGTGTCCTAAATTCCTATTTCTGGAAAAGCTGCAAAATCGGCAATCTTCCGAAATTGCCTATACTGATAGCACAGGGCCGGACCCCATCCTGTGCAGGGCGAATGGGTGGGGTTGGTCAGATTTCACTATCGCCAGTACACCCCAGACTGGTATGGCAACCTTGTGCCAAAATGTCAGCTCACCAACTGTTATGGGGCTGGAGACAACCCTGAACATACAAAGACACTTTCAGAAATATATATATAGATGGCACAAGTGAGCCTCTAAGTACAGGCGAATAATATCTAAACATTTCAGAGGTTGTCATCTTCCTTCTCTCCCCTTGGTTCTCCTTTGTCTGGGTTTCTACGTCACCCTGACCATGATTCGCCTTAATCTGAGGTTTTCCTATGGCCTTCCTTCTCTGAATTATTTGACATTTTCCACACTCTCTCTTCTCTTTTTATCTCTGGGTTTCCTTTGGTTCTCCTCTTTCTCAAATTCTTTCTGATGTCCTTTCTTCTTCATTCCCTTTAACCTCCCTCTCAAAGGGGTCCTTTCTTATGCCCTTAGCCTCTTCCTCCCTTTATTCTGGCCACTTTGAGTCTGCTCAGGTTTTGTAGATTCTCTTTCCCTCCCTCCGCCTTCATTGATCTTTTCACTTGTCCCCCTCATTCTTTGGCCTATTACTGCATACCTTGCTGTCAAGCTTTTCACCATTCTACTTTCTTGTAAGCATTTGAATGCAGGCCAAACCTTTTCTGAGGCGTGGCCTCAGTCTCTTTGGTGTTACTGTATAAGATTTCCACTCTGATCTTCCTCACGACCTTTGAATCGGTTGTCGTTAAGAACCTTTTCCTGAAATGCTCCATCCTTCCTCTGGTGTTCAACTTCCCCAAACCTCTGCTTTATAGGGGACTGTGAGAAACCTGAGGGTATTCACCCAAGCCAACCTCGAGAATCCCTTATTCAAGTGCCCTCGGAAGGGCCGATGCTCTGAGACCCCAACCCCGGGGGTGAAAGGAAGAGAGGGGATCACCTGGATGCGGGAACACAAGGTTGTGCTGGGGGAAAGGCCCCAGGTGAGGCGCGGTATTATACCGAGGAAGAGGGAGAGCAGGGCGGGATGCCTGAAGCCTTTGTAGGCTATACAACATCTACCTCCCTCCTCTCAGTGAATCTCTCGGGCCCAGATCCAACAACCCCACTGTATATAGCCAACCAACTATAAGGCCAAACCTTGTTACCCTCGAAAACCCCAACTCTGAGAATCCTCTTTTTTCTGTTGTCCACCCTAATAATCCCAGTCATTTCCATTTGTTTAGAAAATCTCACCCCTCACTTTATAAACACCACATGGAAGAAAAATATAATGTTCCATGACAACCCCCCTCTTTCCGACGCGAACACTTTCGCATATCAGGAAGGACAACGGACTAACACCCAAGTCATTTACCTGACATGTCCCAACACAGGGGTAAGGCAAAGTCAGGCAATTGACCAGAATCACGCACACCTGACAGCCCTTTCCCTTCCCCACAGGGATAAAAGATGGAGCACAAGAGCAAAATAAGAGCAAGGCAGACCGCAGGTCAAGAGAGCTAACTTAGCACGGCAGTTCAAGAGGAGAGAAGAGACCTTGCCCTCTCCGACCAAGGCCTGTGAAACCTCTGTGGAAGGAATCGTAAGCCTGCATACAATAGTCAGCTTGTGTTGCAACAGATATCAACGGTACACAGGACCCTCCTCCACTGATAACCAAGCCGAGGTGAGACGCTTGTCTCGGTGGTACCAACCTTGACTCCAGAGAGAATAAAAGCCAAGCAGTTCAACACAGTTGTTGAGTCGAGGGGAAAGCCGATAAGAAACTGAGCTGTGTTGCACGAAAAATCGAAATCGGCTAATTGAACTGTGAAAGTACAAAGAACTATTGATACCAAAAGGCAGAAAACCAGAAACAGAGGAGTCCCGCACCACGTGGGTGCTCACTCAGGAAACTCTGGCCGATTTCCCGATTGTTGAAACTACCGTAACCAGAAGGCCTTGGGAAAGGCGAGAAAGGGGTCAAAAGTGGTCATAACTGTTATTTCATTTATATTATTTTTTGTGTGTTACATCTTCTGTCACATGTTGGTGTACACTCTTTATTATTTTTTAATTGAATTAGTTTGATGTGAATGTTTACCGTGTTTGCACAACCATTCTATAAATGGCAGCCCGAGGATGACCGTTGGTCGAAACACCGGTTGGCTACATTCTTGAGCCTAACATATGGCCTCATTAAACCAATTCGTAGTTACAAAACATGTTTTGAATTTTGTAGAATCTTTATTCAAAACGCAAGAGTGACATTGGTTTTGCACTGCGTAATCCACCATTCCCTATCAAACCAAGTATTTAAATAGTGTGAAGGGTCTGAGGTCGGAAGAGGGGCCACAAGGGTGGAAAATAACCCGCTGTGTATATGGAAAATAACTTTTGTTTATTATTTTGAAACAAATCAGGTCCACGGAGGAAAGAAAGTTTTTTTTAATTATTATTTTTATTATTTTTTTAAACAACATTCCAAACAATACAAACGTTGAGGACATCCTCATATAAGCTTCACAATATTGTATTACAAATCAAACGTGTCAGTCCTCCCCCCTCCTGCCCCCAAAACCTATGCCTTGTTTCCGTGTCACTATTTTATTTATCTCCAGGCATGTCTACTTCAGTTATCTCAGCTGTATCATCCTCACTATGGTCGGCCTGGGAGGGTCCCACCATTGAGGCCACAAGTCGTCTCCATGCAATCAGAGGTCCCACCTCCTCCTCTCCCCCTCTGCTGACTGCTTCGTACCAGGCAGTCGTTCCTGCATCTGCCCACTTTATGAGGCCAGCCCACCACATCTCAATTCTAGGTCGATGGGCTGCTTTCCAGCACATTGCGATTCTTCGTTTGGCCAGGATGAAAGCCAGATCTTTCATCCTGCTAATGTGCTTCAGGTTGCGTGGTCTGGTAAAGCCCCCCAGCATGCACGCCCAGGCTGAATCCACCTCCAGTGTGATCCCTTTTTCCCCATGACGCATCTTCAGCTCTGTCCAAAACCTCCCCACCTCCGGGCAAGCCCAAAACATGTGTAGCATCCCAGCTTCGGAGGCAAGAAACTTTTTCTAGAAAAGAGACTTAACCTCCAAAGGCCCTGATTGCTGAGAGCGGAACTGTTGGCCTGTGCTGGGAAAGCTTAAGCGTGTGCTACACTCCAGAATCCCACATTGTCCCGTGCTGAAAACGTGGGGAAGGCAGACCCCGACTACCGCATCCTGACTTATTATTTGTGAACATTTCCTTCTTTCTTATGAACATTATCCTACACCTCTTTTTGTAATTAGCTTAAGGATTGGCAATATTTATTTTTAGTATAGGCCCTTTTATTTGACAAGATGCCACTCAGACTGCCTTGTTATTGTTTGATGGTCGAAGCTTGCTCCCATCTTAGATTTAGGTTTAGATAAGGCGTTTTTACAACTTACCTAAATAAACTCCCTTAAACTGTGATCACTTATGTCTGTCTTTACTGTTGCCACCATGGTGCCTGCCTGCTTTGGAGGCCACCACCACTTTTCTGTTGATATAGGGCTTGTTCCATACCCATTTGACATCGGGTGGGACCCTTGGTGTCTAGCACGTCTTCTAGTGGGTCCCCTTTCCGACTCATGCTTACAGCAGTAAGGTTTTCTATCTATCGGCCACTGCAAAACCTGTTACAGATTCCAGCCATGGTCTCCTATGAGCAATGTCCATGCTCTTGCCACATACTCCTGCAATCTTTCTCCATGGGAAATCTGCTCACCATCATTCCTTTGGGGCACTGGAAGGTCAATGCCCCTAGTTTATTCCCTACTAGAGAAGTTTTCACCAAGTAGCATGTCTTTGAATTTAACAGCAAGGCTCTGCCTGCCTCCTATCAACTCCCTCCTGTCAAAATGGTCATCAGAGCAAAGTAGAGACCAGGTAAACAGGCTTCTCCAACTCTTCTTCACTCTAACCCTGGATTATTTCAAGGGTTGGCACTGCCGGCACATCATATTCCTCTACTCTCACTGTTTGTCTTGTCACATCATGTTTCACACCGCTCCTCCCCATGGCAAATCTATTCTGTCACCACTGTCTTAGGAACACAGTCTTATCTCCCACCCAGCCATGAGAATTGTGTCTACTTTTATACTCCATCTAATTAGGTGATTGAAAATGTATGCACTCTGATTCATTGGTCTATTTTTTTATCACCTTCGTACCCTGCGTTTTGCCCTTGCCCAGTAATTCCATCTCCTCCCCTTGAATCTGGTTGGTGATCGTAATTCTGATAGTATATATAGTGTTAATGAGCATCCATCCATAACTCACTGTGCCCATGCCCTGTGGCCTGGAGTGATAAATACAGTGGGCCTCATTACGAGTATGGAGGTAGCCATGCCGCTTTTAGCTTTATACTGGGTACAGGGTCCGGGTCCCACAAAAAGGGACTTACCGGGCCATTCCGACCTCGGAGGGCCCGGTAAATCCCTTTCGCTGGTCCTGGACCCGGTACATCCCTATTCCCATTTGAGCCATGAGGCTCAATGGGAATGGGGAGGATGCTAACAACGGGCCCGTTAATAACGGGCCCGTTGTTAGCATCCTGGTCTGCTAATGGGTCCCGCTAAGGATGCCTGGTCTGACCAGGCATTGCAGAGCGGGACCCGCTGCAGACCTCATAATAGTGCGGCCTGGAATGAACGGTGGCGGTCCCTTACCGGCACCATTGATTCTGTGGCTGCCTACCTCGTAATGAGGCCCAGTGTCTGTTATGTTGGAATTTGGCATCAGAGTATGGATGGCCGATGGTCTTGTTCCACAAGCCTCAACGTATTCCTGCACGTTTTTCCGATCTTTGCCTGCTCCAATGTGTGAGCATTAGCTGCTTTCTTTTTCTCTTACTACTGACATTTTTCGTGGAGCTTCAGTCCAGAGCCTAGTCCAGAGCCCATGCTTGAGCATGTGGACGTGGCGTATGCTTTGCTTGGGCTTCTCCTGGGGTATCTTTGTATACCACTCCCAGGGTTCCATCATGGAAGTGGTGGCTCCTTCTGGCCCCTAGAGCTGCTCAGCCCTCTGTTAAAGGGTAAAGAAGTTGTGACCTAATCACACAAACCTTGCATCCACCTTTCCTTCTTAAAGTTATATTCTGAACATTTGTTGCAATGTCCTCCTGGCTGAAGGGGTGTTGGTTATAAGTACCAATAATAGGTAGGTACAAGAGACAATAGGACTCATTCTGAGTTGGCCGGTAAAACGGCGAAAATACTGACGTGCCTTTATTACCGTTACAGAGAGATCACCAGAATTAACAGTATACTACGTGTCCGTGGACGTGCACATATATCTCCTGCCTGAAGGCAAGGGTCTGTGGCCTCACTGCAAAGCACAGGAGGGAGTGTGCTGTCACCAGAGGAGGCATGGTGGACCTCCTTGCCCTCATGCCCTGGGGGGAGCCAACCAGCAGCAACCTGCATATGGAGGGAATTGAGGAGATAGGAAGCACTGAGGTAGGAGCAGGGACCCAGGGTGATGGCAGTAAATACAACTGCATGTACATGTGCATGTACAAACCAATTGCATGCATCCACCAGCATGAATGGGTATGGGAAACTATTTTTGACACATGGTAGGCACGGCAAATGGACAGTGAGTGCAAGCACACATGTGCCAGGGGGTGTGGGTGAACGGACCAATGCACATGCAATGCAGCATAAATGTGCATGCAAGCACATGGACACATGACAAGCATCCATATGTGCCAAGATCGTCCACATCAGAAAATAATGCTCCACCACACCCACAACAAAACCCCACCTTGGCAGGCCAACAGTCAACCTTCCTATGCATGTACTGTGTACACACTCAGCAGACACCACCACCACATACATGCATGGGCACCCATCAGTGCAATAGCACCCACGCGACCCACCTGAAATGTTGAACTCTGGGACATGCACAATGTGGCATGAGTGTCATCCTGTCCACCTTCTCTTCCTCTACTTCCTCCACTTCTGGCCCGCCTTTGGCCGTCTCTCCTCCTCCTTTCTCTTCCTTTCCCTTGTTCACTCCAGACAATGTTTCTAGACTAGTCCGATCTATGAAAGTCTCAGTCAAAGCAGGGTCTCCCCGTTCATCCAGAACCATCAAGGACCAATTTGGCACTATTGCTCCAGCCTTGGCCGATTTCTGCAATCACTCCTTTGCCGCTGGAACCTTCCCCTCTCCCCTTAAGCACTCCCTTGTTCACCCCCTTCTTAAGAAACCCTCTGCCGATCCTTCTTCTACGTCGAACTATCGCCCAATCTCCATCACTCCTTTACTGGGCAAACTCTTGGAAAAGCTGGCCATCTCCCAGCTTAATTTTCACACTAAATCTGTTGGTTGTCTCCACGACCACCAGTCTGGCTTCAGAGCTGCCAGAAGCACGGAAACTGCTCTCCTGAACACACATGAAGGCCTGCTCTTTAACCTTGATTTCAACCTTCCTTCTGTCCTCATTCTTCTCAATCTTTCTTTTGCTTTTGATATGGTCAACCATGCCATCCTGGTCTATCGCCACCGTGATAACCTAGGTATCACTGATCAGGCCCTGGCCTTGGCTGGCCTCCTTTCTCAACCAACCCTCTCAGGCCCAACTGGGGTCTTTCCTCTCTTCTATCCCTCTCTCTACTTGTGGTGTTCCTCAAGGGTCTAACCTTTCTTTGTGGCTTTTCAACCACTGCCTGGCAACTCTTGCCCACTACATCGCTACTTTGTGCTCCAACTTTCAGTGTTATGCAGATGACACCCAGCTCTCTTTCAGACTCCCATCAGCCGCGTCTTCTCCTTCTCTCATACCAGACTGCCTGGCCGCAATTCAGGAATCGTGTGCCGCCAATGATCTCTGCTTTAACGCTAGTAAGACTGAGATCCTCCTCATCGGAGCACCAGCTCCCTCCTTGGGCCCTCATCCTGCTCCCATCTGTGATGCTAAGAACCTTTGGGTCATCTTTGACTCCACCCTCTCCTTCTATCCTCACATCGCTGACGTCTCTAAGAAGTCAAACTATCAGTTGCACCTCCTCAGAGGTATTCTTCCTTTCCTCACTTTCCCCCCAGACGCTCACTGTCTCCAGAGCTCTGGTCCTCTCTAGGCTGGGCTACTGCAACAGCCTCTTTCCAAATCTTCCTGCCTCTACTCTCCGACCTCTACAACTTATACAGAGCAGGAATGCAAGACTTGTCCTTGGCCTCAAACCCAGGGATTGCACCTCTCCAGCTCTAAAATCTCTGCACTGGCTCCCTGTGGCGGCAAGGATCAAGTTCAAGACCCTTTGCATCGTCCACCTTGGGCCTGGACCGCACTACCTCCAACTCTCTCTTCCTAAACATCTCCCTTTTCGAGTTCTCCGCTCATCCACCTCCAACTCTCTGAGGGTCAGTCACTTTTCCAGGCAGAGAGTTGGGGGCAGATCTCTCTCTTCGGCTGGGGTCTCCCTCTGGAACAGCCTCCCTCACTCTCTCAAACTTGAGCAGAACCACTTCTGGTTCCAGAAGCAACTCAAGACCTTCCTTTTTACTTCTGCTTTCTCTCTCCTCTCCCCTGCTGATGTTCTGACTGCTCCACGCACTGGTCACCTGGCTACCCTTTGAACGTGGGCCTGGGCTACTGCATGTCCAGCTGCCCTTTGCACTGCCTCCTGACTCCCCCAGCACTTGTGGTCTTTATCTGCAACCCTACAGTCCCCTCGCTCTGCACTTATAAGCCACCCGCTAGCTGCAATTATTGCGTTACCTGCACTTAGCCACCTGCTGGCTGCACTTGAGTTACCTGCACGGGCCCCCAGACCTTCTCCCCTTCCTCTTGCCTGCACTTGCGTGATCGGAATGACACAAGATTGTTGTTTTGTCCTCCCTCTGTTTCCTCCTCCTTGTCTTGTCGCGCCTAGAAACACTTTTGTTCCGGTGCCTTATAAATGACATATCATATCATATATCATATCATTACATTTCCAACAGGTACTGTGATGAATCCCCAGCCTAGGATCTCCTCCCATATGGCCATTCGCTACCTGATCCTAACTCTGGGGGTGGTATCATGAGGGAGGATCACATGGGAGGAGATGACTGACAGGGAGAAGTGGTTACTCATTTGGAAGAGACTCAGTATTCATCTTCTTCTGAGGGTGAGTCTCATCATTCCCAAACAACTAATGGCATGCTGTCATTGAACCAGCCCCTCCCATGAAACGACCCAAAAAACATGTTATGAAAAGTAATCTAGACAGAATGAGGTTTGTACCTTGGGAGTTCAGGAATTAAATATGACATCCTCTAATTGTCATGATTCTGTCTTAGATAGAGATCCTAACACCAATGTTAAATCACAAACATTTTATATAGGCTAAGCAGTGTAGAAATCCGTTATTCGGGAATCGGTGTGGGCATGGGAGGTGCAGGAGGCATCACCACTAAATAGCCCTGCTGACCACCCACAACCATGCACAGAATATAGGAGGCAGATCCCCGAGTGCACCTCAATATGCAACACTAGCAGGGACGTGTACCACAGGCTGCTAAAGCAGTGGAGGTACGATGGAGCACCACCACTAACCAACCCACTAAAAATCTCATCGCCCTGCTTGCACCTCTCAAATTCTAAACATAACACAACTATAGCTATATTGCCCAACAAACAGCATGCACTTCACTACACCACAACAACGAAACAAACCACACACAGCCTTGCACAACAGCACATGACAACTACCAACCGAAAAATCACACCTATACTCAGCGAATGGTGTAAACTGAACTGAATCTGCCAACAGCACATTACAGCTCTCGTGCTTTTTCCCGCTCACTTCTACAAACTTACCCTACACTCTTGCCTTTCAAATCGGCCAGAGCACCAGAGGACCACTCTGGCGGTGATAGTGCACTATGGGCTACAGGATCCATAATGATTGTGGTACTGGGACGAGGAAAAGGGACTCAGAGTTAATAATGATCAGAGGTGCTATTGAACGGAATGTGCGGTCTAGTTGTTGTAGAGCAAGAAACCTGAGCTTGACATTTAAACCCAAGAATGAGCTACAGCTAGGGAGAGATGTGGAAGGAGAAGGAGAGGGACAAGCAGTCCGGAGTTCTGGGATTGCCACAGAAGCAGAAGGAAGAATGCCAACTGAAGCCAACGCAGGAACAGAAAGCGGTCAGCATTACAGAGTGCAGGCAGCAGGAAGCAGCGCTGTGGACGGCAATGGGAAGAGGAGCCCAGCCGTATGGGAGACGTGCTACCAACCCGACGTGAGCTGCTTCGGTGTCTGGTAGGATGCGGAGGTCCAACAGAGATGGTAGAGCTCTGGAGAAGAGCCGTGGAAACCGCTGCAGTTACGTGGGAGGTGGCAACAGAGTGGGCAGAACGCAGAAGGTCCGCTGTAGTGAAGCAGAGACGCCAAAGGAGACCAGTGAGTTGGCCTGAAGTTAAAGGTGACCGCAGGGCACTCTGAGCAGGACATTTGTCAATAACTAATAATTTTGAATACCGAACAAATAAAGTAAAGAGGTGACAAGGGCGCAATTCCCCTTTCTTGAGTTTCCAGTTTGGGGAAACCTGTAACTCACATTGCCAAGAGTCAAGAGACTATGAAAAGAGGCAGCCATTGTTCAGCCCTCCTCACATGTGATAGTGGTGTGGAGAATCTTGGAACAAAGATTGCCACTAAGACCAATTGTAGTTGGAGGATATTGGCTTCCTGGCAGGCGAGTAAACTAGGAAAAGGATCAGTAGTAGTTCGTCCTGGCAGGCGAGTATACCAGGAAAGAAGAAGATATTTTCAAGAAGTGTGGTTGTGGCAAGAAGGTGTGGTGGAAAGAACATGTTAACTTTATTAATACATGGACAAACAGTTGCATCACCAAAGGGAGTGCTGTGTTATCCTGACAAAAGTATTCAATTTGAAGAATAAGTATGCTATGCCAATAATTGCTTTGTATCCTGAGGAAAACAATTGCCTTGGCTTACAAACTTGTGTTTTGTGAGAGAGACATTTGCCTTACCAAGAACGATATTGGGAAAAGACATTTTTGTGGTGAATTGAACAGTACTTTGTTGAATCAGAAAAATTCCAAGGGTATTCCTGAATTGGTCCAGGGGAAGGAAACCCAAACCTGGAAACACAACTCGCTGCGCTCCCTCCAGCAAATCCTCAATCCCACGCAGTCTCCAACCCATGCATGTGAGGAGGAGCTCCTGTGTTGTAGGAGACTGGGCTGAGCTGGCACGGCCGCCGCACAGAGAAGAACATGGAGGGTGAACCCAGCACAGGAGACGGCGACGGTGTGGACGGGACGCAGGTCGGGCAGCAAAAACCCACTGGTGATGGATATGTGGTAGCATAGTGCCGCAGCACGGCTGAAGTGGCGCACACCCATCGTGGCCCGAAACAGAGTGTAAGGGCTGGCGCGGCCGTATGCGAGACACCAGATCATCATAGCTGTGCCCTCCCTCTGAGCTGTGTGAGCCCTGAAGAGCTGAGCCGTCTGCGGGCCGGCTGGGCATGGTGGGACCTGCGGGCACCGACTGCTGCGCGGGCTGGCTGGTTTCTGCGGTGCGGCCACTGGATGTGGCCGGATGTGGCCGGCAGGAGCTCCCCGGCATGATTCCTGCAAAGCCTTTGGGAAAAGCAGCTTCCCTGGGGCCGTGAGCCGGCACAAGTACCCTGGATAGTGACACCAGCATGTTTGGAACACCGCACACGACAACTGGAGGCACTGTTGGCCGGGACAGCAGAGAGTACATATACAGAAAAGGCTGGGGACACAGCTGTGGATACAACACGTGGTAAGAGATAGCAACAGGTGGGCAACACCTTGCAGGGGTAGAGTAGAAGAGCTGCTGGCAGGGATCTTAAACTGACCACCAAATCTGCGCAGGGCTACACATTGACAACCAAGGAGACCCCCTAGTAACCCCGCCTTGGGGAATTTCCACTACTGTAGCACTGACCTCTGACTAGAACCATGACGAAAGGAGCGGAGCTTTACCGCCCCCATGGCTAGGCAGCCTGTGGGCTCCGGAGATCAGCCTCAGCAGCTTGGAGATCAGGCCCCACCACAAACATCAAATGCCCCTGACCTACACCGTGTACTGGAGACGGTGCAATGAGGTTTCGAATCAGTCAATACTAAACTCAATGGTATTACAGCGGATGTCTCCTCCATATGGGCGCAGCTAAGAGAAACACATCGCATCACGGAAGCCGAGAGATGTATCAGTAGCACAGAGGACAATGTGGCAGTGCTGCAAACGGCAGTGGCTACCCTGACCAACGACATGAGGCAGGTGAAGGCTAAATGTGAAGACCTGGAATCCAGGTCACGGAGGAACAATGTACACATTATTGGGGTCCAGGAGGATGCACTACATGGCAACATGGAACTCGCTGTGGAGAGCCTGCTGCAGGAGTTGTTGGGGGACCCCGGCTGGTTACCTCAGTTCATAGTGGAACGTGCACACCGGGGCCTAGCAGCCAAACCTAGGCCTGGGGATTACACCCGCCCCATAACTGCCTGTATATTGAATTATCGTGATAGAGACTTAATACTGCGGGCAGCACGTCAGAAAAAGATAGTTGAGCTGGGGTCGAATATCATTCATATCTACTTGGACTACACGGTGGCGGTGCAGCGTGAAAGGTGCACATTCCAGGGAGTCAAAAAACTACTGAGGGAAAGAAACATGCAATATACCATGATGTTTCTGGCACACCTCAGGATACAATTCAACAGCAAAAACTTCTTCTTCACTGTACCGGAAGAGGCAACGTCATTCATTGAATCCTGAATCCCACTCCCAGGGGGTGGTACATGTGCTGTTGATTAAACCTCACAAGGTTGTCCGTAGGAAGTGTTTACCGAATCTCATGTCTATTGTCATTACGAGTCAAGGGTATCCAGCTATATAGGCGGGCTCAAGCATGTAACCTGGACACTGGTCTGTGTTAAATGTTTGGTTCCACCCTGCGCGGCGGCAGCAGCCCCCATGCAGGTGCACCTGGGCGGATGGATGGTTGGGAGGGGGGGTGTGTACTGACACAACCAAGGTTTGATTGAGTGGTCCTGAGGGTGGGGGTGGGGAATGGGAGGTTTGTTCGTTCAAGGGGAAAACTGAAAAGGCACCTGGTGAAGGTTCATTGCATATTTACAGAGGCAAGGCAGGCTCCAGCACACACTATAATTTGGGAAAAGCACAGATGGCATATGCAGCCGGATTAACCACACAGGTGACACTGCTATCCTGGAACGTTCAGGGAACTGGGGAACCCCGTTAAAAGGCGCAAAGTAATCTCATACGCTAGTAACAAGGGGGCTAAAATGCTATTCCTACAGGAGACACATCTGTTGCAATGCTAGGCACAGTGTTGCAAAAGTGTGGGGCAGTGGCAGGTATTACACTTCATACTCAACAAGGGCCATGGGAGTGATGATATTGATTCACCGAACCTTGCGATTCACTCATATTGGGAACGTAGTAGATGAGGGGGGTTGCTATGTATTGGTGCATGGGACACTTAATGGGTGGGAAATACAGCTGGCAAATGTTTATTTCCCTAATGTAGATGACCCCTGTTCTAACTACCCCATAGCGCAGGTGATATTTGGTGGGGACTGAACACTATATTAGATGTGGATCTAGACCGGTCCTCGACTGGCCCCAGGGTTCTAACAGGCGCTGCGAAGGTCGTGCACACACACATGGAAGACTTGGGGATGGTGGATGCGTGGTAGGCATCACACAGGAGTGAGAAAGGGTATACATTCTATTCATCGGTGCATGATATGCATTCCAGAATAGATTTTTGGCTGATGTTTGGATCCTTGCTGTCGGTTACCAAGAAGTGCCTGATTCTACCCAGAACTACCTGTGACAGGAGAGTGCTCCATTATTGCCTACATTACACTTGGAGACGAAAGGCCAAGGGAGGTTGCTGTGGTGATTTAATCCTGCAGCACTGGCAGATCCTGTGTTGAACACTAACCTATGGGAGCTGATTGCCCTGTATTTTGAGGCAAATGTGGGCTCGACTGAATCAGCAGCCACGGTTTGGCAGGCATTTAAGGCATATATAAGGGGGTGATCATGTCCACCGAATTCGGGATACTGAAGGGCATCCGGGCTGACCTGAGACGTCATGAGACCAAGCTAGCTGACCTCCAACAAAAGTATGCCAACTTACCTACCCTGCATCTTAAGAATGTTATAAAGGTCAGCCTTGGTGCATACAGACAGGTGACTGACACGGAAGTAAAATACCTGGAAAGACCAGTGATGGCCAGGCGCTATGGGGAGGCAGACAGGCTAGGCAGAATATTAGCCAACTCAGTGAAGAGACATAGGGAGAGCACTCACGTTCCTTGCATAGAGAGCGCGGACGGGGGGATAGCACACTCGGACAAAGAAATAAATGCAGTATTTTATAGATTCTACAAAGAGTTGTACTCTCCTAAGTGTGTAACTTCTGAGATTGAAATAGCCGAATACTTAAACAAAATTCCCACCACGCTATTGTCAGCAGGGAGGAGAGATGCACTGGAGAACCCTCTGACTCTTGTGGAAGTCAAGGCATTGATAACTGAATTACCCAACGGCAAAGCGCCGAGGTCGGATGGGTTTAGCGCAGAATTTTTAAGGAATTTAAGAATGACCTGGCCTCCCACCTATTAGATGTGTGGAATGAAGCGTTAAGAGGCCGAGATGCTTCCCGAAACTATACGTGAAGCAATAATCATACTCCCCCTGAAACCAGAGAAAAGAGCTGATGAATGCGAATCATACAGGCCCTTATCGCTGATTAATACCAATACGAAGGTCTATGCAAAAATAATAGCAAACCGCCTCTCCCCTTTGATGCCACATATTGTCCACAGTGACCAGTCCGGTTTTATCCCGGCGTGACACACAGCACTAAACATACGCAGACTTTCTAACATTATGGCACAAAAAATTAGCTTAGCTGTGTTCTCCATCAATCGTTGTTGTCATATGCGCCGCTATACGGTTCATTCTGTTCTGTGCGCATTATAAATACCAAAATACAAATACAAACACCATGAGACGCTCAGGCCGTTGCAGTGGCTCTCAACATGCAGAAAGCATTTGATACAGTTTCATGGCCCCTCCTATTCGAGGTGCTGATGAACTATGGCTTCGGGCCTAATTTTATCTCATGGATTCACCTGTTATACTCGCATCTGCACGCCAGGGTCTGTAGTAATGGCAACCTCTCTCCAACTCTGGAACTGGGGTGCGGCACGAAACAGGGATGTTCTCTGTCGCCCTAGCTTTTTGCGCTGGTAATTGAACCCTTGACTGACCTCATTTGAGCATGTTTCGGGTTTCGGGGGTCGGGGGCGCGTGCTTGCAACATGGGGAGGATCTGAGATAATCTTACTATATGCCAACAACAGGATTCTGGAGGCGGTTGTGGAGTTCGGTCTCCACACAAGGCTACGGCTAACGCCACCAAGTCAGAGATATTGCCTCTGACAGAAGTCACACATAAAGTAGAGTCTGCAGCCGGACTTAAATGGGCTCTGCTTGACTTCGGATATCTAATGATCAGGGTGGCCCGCACGGAGGCATTGACCTTCAATCTAAACTATGGCAACTACCTAACCAGCCTCAGAGTAAAGCTGCTAAGCTGGGGGAAACTCCCACTCTCATTGGCCAGGAGGCTAGCTCTGATATAATGGCCATAGTTCCCAAGCTACTATACTACTTTCATAATATTCCTATGTGGCCGAGGCAGGCATTTTTCACTGAGCTTGTGGCCCTGTGCTCGTCCTGCGTAGGGACCAAATGGGCTGTATGTATGAAGTGGGAAAGGCTGGCTCAACCGATTGGGAGGGGAGGCATGGGAGCACCAGACTTAGAATTGTATTACCTAGCGGCACATTATGCTTAATATTGGGTTGAGGGTTGTCCAGATCTTCCCCACTCCCACCAGGAAAAGCTGAGAGCACAAGCGGCCCCACTGATTCTGCTTCTGGCTGGTAAGAGTTTGGAATAGGCTGTATCTTAAAACAAATACGCAGACACCCTATGACCGTAATTTACCGCTATGGAGCCTGTCAGGGTGGGGACCCACTACGGATTAATCAATTGAGAGTGTGTGGAAAAAGGCAGGAGTTACTAAGGTGGGGGATCTATACATGGAAGGCAAGTTCGTAAATTGGGAGGTTATGGGCCTGAATAGTGGGGGCTCCCCCCTGCAGAAACTGCAATACTTACGAATTAATGCGGCAGTGGCAATGCACTGGCCGGGATTTCCATCTGAACCAGAATCGAACACATACTTGAGATATATACGCACTTCAGGTGGGAGTAATACGTCTGTCTCGGTCCTGCATAGGCTGGCCCTGGCAATGGCAACATGTAGGGGCCCAGACATGGGAGCGTACATGCCAATTAATAAAGGGAGTGTCCATGAATGCGAGATACTGGCTTGTGCATTTTAAAATTGTAAATAGGCTGTACTACACTCCAGCGAGGGTCGCCAAGTTTAGCCCCTCAGGCACGGGGGAATGCCCATGCTGTAAGGGCTCAGACACCAATCTGTTGCATATGCTATGGCACTGCCCCAGATTGGAGGCCTATGAAGGGTCAAGACTGGATGGCCAAAGACATGTTCGATGCAATGATGGGCCGCACGCTGCAATTTACACGCGTGCAGTGCATATTGGGATACACAGAGGAAATTAATGCAACAAACCGTCAACTGTTAAATGTATGCTTGGTGTTGGCAAAAAAGGGCCATTTTGCAGAGATGGACATGGAAAAATCCCCCCACGTGGTTGGACGGGCTCCAGGATGTAACGTGGACCAATATGGCGGAGGAGCTATACTTACCACTGCCAGCTGGTCCCAGCTGCCCCAAGGACATATGGCAAAACTTCCGTCAGTACCTGGTGGACTCTGCCAATGGTGGAGATGGACATTAGAACTGCAGGACACTTGTTGGAACACTGGAGAAGTGGGCTATGAGCTGGAAACATCAATGCGTGAATGCTTCCCTTCACCTCTGTAGTAGTTGCTGGTTGTTTATTGCAACTGTACAATTGTATGATGCTTGGAGCCTTGTTTACAATGCGTTGACCGTATAAGGAACACTCACCTGGTGCAAATTAATTAAAGTTGTTAAAAAAATGTTTTAATGTGCTGCTACATTGGTTTGGCCCTTAACTAATTCATATACAGAAGGAGTACTCCATAAGCCATCATAGCTGTTAGTGACTGAGAAGCTAATTGGTCAAGAGGAACAGGGTAGCTGATTGGAGGACAATTGGAACATGGATTCTGAACTGACTTTCATTGTCCTTCCTCAAGCAGGAAGGTCCTGTTTTAAGAAGCTGTGATCTTTAAGGCCTTTTTTAAGAGCTGCAAGCATAGTCAAGATTTTGAGAATTTCTTCAAGAAGTACTGCGTGGGACAAGACAACCTGAGTGATTGGTGGGAGTGTGTCAGGCTGAGAGGTCCTGTGTCCGCGGAAGCTGCTGAACCCCCGACAATCCCCCTGAAATGTAATTCCCAGAACTAGATTTCAATTCAGCTCTGCAAACTACACCCCAAAGGGAAGTGGATAACAAAACAACACCAGGCTGACTGCGTCAAGGCTAACCAAAGCTGAACCTGCAGAGGATATAGGAAAAGCAGATACAATTCCTTTTATTACTTACTTAACCTTAGGAATGGGAAAGACTTTAAATCCTTAACTAATAATTAAGAATCATACCTGGTTCTTCTCTTGAAATTTCTTAGAGAAGCTTGTAAAGAAGCTGAAAATCTCTCTTACTTGAGACTCTTGAAATTCACAGCAACTTCTTAAATTTGGGCAAATCTGGAAAGTTTTGTTCTTTGCCTCTTTTCCAAAATTCACTAGTTGTCCAGTTAAATTGTCTTTATTTATTCTTTCCTTTTCTTTCAAACTTTTCTTTTGTTTTCAAACTATTTACAATTCAATAAGGTTTGTGAATTCTTGAAGATACACGTGTTAAACACACACGCGGATTATTTCAATACAGATGAATTGCACGTTGAAAACTTCCTGCGTTGAAAAACACGCGCACGGTAAGCAAAGTCCATGCGCAGAAGACACACGCGCTTGCCAAAACACGCCAAGTAGAATTCACGCGCAAACGAGAACACGCGCAGAAAACACACGCGCTAATAAATTCCCGCGTTGATGAACTTCTGCGCCTATTCACACGCGCCTTATAACCCACGCACAAAGAGTTCACACGTGATCGAGTACACGCGTTAAAAAGGACACGCGCAAGAAACCACACGCGCAATTGAGTTCTCGCGCTGAAGCACACGCGCTTGAAAACACATGCGCTATAGAGTTCTCACGCGGCAAACAGATTATCGCGTCAGGAAGCACACGCGCTGGAAACACACACGCTTTAGAGTTCTCACGCGACGAACGATACTCATGCTAGGAGCACCCGCGCTGGAAAACACGCGCTATTGAGTTCTCGCGCGGTGAGTCGATTCTCACGCCAGGAATCACACGCACTGGAAAACACACGCGCTATAGAGTTCTCACGCGAGGAACAGAATCTCGCGCTAGAGAGCACACGCGCTGGAAAACACACGCGCAGTTGAATCCTCTCGCATGCGCAAAGGTTCAACGATAGTTTCAGATTACACGTAGTACGCGTTTTTACAAATAGCGTTCAAGCGGACTCAGAGAGTTCAATAGTATAAATTAAAAGGTAACATTTTACGATTTCTCAAGTAAATGTCATTAAGATAAACAGAGCTGCAGTACAAACAAAGTCACTTATCTCCAGAACGATTTCTTAAGGATCTTCAGAGTTTCCTGTCTTCAAAACGAATTCCTGACAACTGATAGCTTCTCCAGAAACCCCCAAGAAAGTAGCCGCTCAACTGCTAACGCCTGAAGGATAAAATCCACCAGGCCCAAGTCTAAAGCAGGAGCAGCCACTAAACACGTCCTCTCAACTCGGGTTTAGATGATGAAAGGCAAAGAGTGACAGTTTAGAATGTTCATTGTTGTTCAGCAGTGTCTTCTAACCAATCAGAGCTGTCACTGTGAGACTCCATTTTGCCTTGGGTCAGAACCAGGATTCTGAATCAGCAAGTTAAGGCCAAACCAACTACAATAGAAAACTTCCCACCCACACAAGGCTAATCTAAAAAGGATAAATAAAGAGAAATAATGAGAAGGAAACTTGAATAAGAGAAAATAGCCTGAATAGGGGAAGGAAACCTGACAGTACCCCCTCCTAATGCCCAGTCTCTGGGCCTACCTTATCTGGATTTTTAGCATGAAACTTAGCAACTAAACGGGGGGCATGTACATCAACTGAATCTTCCCATGATCGTTCCTCAGGTCCATATCCCTCCCAATCAATTAAATACTGCAACCTTCCCCTCACTTTCCTGGAATCCAAAATTTGTTTAACCACAAATTCCTCAGATGAATCCTCCAAAATCACAGGGGAAGGTGGTGTTCTAAATCTAGTTCCTGAACAAACTGGTTTTAAAAGGCTAACATGGAAAGTAGGATGTACCTTCAATTGCTTGGGTAATTTCAATCGTACTGCCACAGGGTTGATGATTCTCTCTACCTCGAATGGGCCTACAAATCGTGGACTGAATTTATTCTTCCCCTTAATTTTTAGGTACCGGGTAGAAAGCCAAACTAAGTCTCCCACCTTATATTCAGGACCAGCCTTCCTTCTCAAATCAGCACAATTTATATTTCAACTTGTTTTCTCCCAGCACCTTTTTTGCTCTATCCAAGTTATTCTTCATTACCAACAAACGATCTTCCACTCTAGGATTCCCAGAATCCTCCAACACCTCAAAACTCAGAAAGCGAGGATGAAACCCACAACCCAAAAAGAAAGGGGACATAGAAGTAGCATCTTTACCACAATTGTTGTAAGAGAATTCTGCCAACCATACCAAATCCACCCATTCCTCTCCAGCTTGTAAATAACACCTTAAAAACTTCTCCAATTCCTGATTTACTCTCTCCACTTGTCCATTACTCTCCGGATGATACCCAGAAGTCAAACTAACGTCCACCCCAAGTTTCCTACAGAAGGCCCTCCAAAATTTTGAAATAAATTGAGATCCCCTATCAGAGATAACTTGACTTGGGAGTCCATGTAGTCGAACTACATATTGCAAAAAACTATGAGCCAGTTTTTCCGCGGTAACCTCTCCCTCCATTGGTATAAAATGCGCTTCTTTAGTAAGAAGATCCACCACAACAAGAATGGTAGTACAACCCTTATCTTGAGGGAGATCAACAACGAAATCCATAGAAATAGTGTGCCAAGGACGAGGAGGAACAGGTAACGGCTCCAATAAACCATGCGGCTTCCCAACTTGACTTTTTGCTTGTGCACAGACTACACAAGTTTTAACAAAGTTCAATGTGTCTTGGCAAATTTCTTCCCACCAAAAATTCCTTCGAACCAATTCCAGAGTTTTTCTGAAACCAGGATGTCCTGATAAAATGGATTCATGACAATTTCTCAAAACCTTTTCTCTTAACTCTTCAGTAGGTACATAAAGCTTGTTATCAAAAAAAGGAAGATCGTCTTTCAAACTTCTGGCTGGATCCAGTCTCACCCACTCCTCCATCTTCTGCAAGGACATATTCTGGTGAACTTCATTCAAAAAATCCATTTCTTTAATGGCTCCAGCTAACAAAAAACGTTCTGGAGCAATTAGAGGTTCTGGCTCCAGAATCTCTCTCTCCTCACTACCAGGAAATTGGCGGGATAAGGCATCAGCTTTTTTGTTCTGACTTCCGGGTTTAAAAGTCACAATGAAATCATAATCGGCAAAGAATAAGGACCAACGAAGTTGTCGTGGAGACAAGGTTCTTGCAGATTTTAAAAACAATACATTTCGATGATCAGTAAGAACCGTTACCGTATGTCTTGCCCCTTTCAGAAAATGTCTCCATTCTTCAAAAGCAGACTTTATTGCTAATAGTTCACGATCTGCAATTGTATAGTTCACTTCAGCGGCAGAAAACTTCCTAGAAAAGAATGCAACTGGATGTAGTTGACCAGTAGTTTCATTCCTTTGAGAAAGCACCGCCCCCAACGCTAAATTTGAAGCGTCCGCCTCCACAAAAAAAGGTTCAGAGAGATCAGGATGAATTAGAATTAGACTAGAAGTAAATTTTTGTTTTAACTCTTGAAAAGCTTTTTCTGCTTCAAGGTCCCAGTCAAATTTCACTCCTTTTTTCAAAAGTCTCGTTATAGGAGCAACCAGCCGAGAAAAACCTTCGATAAATCTCCTATAAAAATTGGCAAACCCTAAGAAACTTGGTATTTCCTTAACCTTAGTAGGAGAGGGCCATTCAAGAACTGCTTGAACTTTTTTAGGATTCATTTCTAAACCCTTAGGTGAAATTATAAAACCTAAAAACTCCACAGAATCTGTATGGAATTGACTTTTTTTCCAATTTGGCAAACAAATGGTTTTTTCGCAGCTTTTGTAAGACTAAGCGCACATGTTTCTGATGTTGATCTAGGTCAGAAGAGAAAATCAAAATATCATCGATATACACGACAACAAAAATATCCAGGTATTCTCTAAAAACCTCATCAATAAAAAATTGGAAAGCGGCTGGAGCATTACATAAACCGAATGGCATAACTTGGTATTCAAACAGCCCAAACCTGGTCTTAAATGCTGTCTTCCATTCGTCCCCTTCCTGCACACGCACAAGATGGTAAGCTCCTCTCAAATCTAATTTAGAGAAAATATTTGCTCCTTGTATTTGATTAAGCATTTCCAAGATGAGAGGAAGAGGATACCGGTTCTTAACAGTGACTTTGTTAACTGCTCGATAATCTATGCAAGTTCAAAGCGTTCCATCCGGTTGTGGTACAAAAAATAAAGGAGAGGCTGCCGGTGACTTAGAATGACGAATAAACCCTTTGGCCAAGTTTTCCGACAAATATTCTTTTAAATAATCATTCTCTTTCTCTGTAAGAGCATATACCCCACTACTAGGCAAAATTGTTCCTGGCTCCAGCTCAATTTTACAATCAAAGGGCCTATGGGGTGGTAATTCTCCTGCCACTTTCTCATCAAATACGTCCCAAAAATCTTTGTAACACTGGGGAAGTTGACCCACTACAGCTCCCACATCATGACATCCAATTCCAGTCTCAGCCAGAAAACTAGACACTGAATTACTTTGTTTGACATCTTCCTCAAAGAGACTTCCTGAAAAGCAATTCTCTTTACAAAAATCTGACTGCATGTCAATTGTCCTAGCACTCCAATCAATCAGAGGATTATGGAGAGTAAGCCAAGGCATACCCAAAATAATCTTTAACAAAGAAGCATCAATTAACTCGAACGAAATTATCTCTCTGTGACCTCCTGATAACTCCAAAGTTAAAGAACCAGTCCTATGAGTAATAGGACCAGAAGATAGATACGTACCATCAATAGCCCTTGCCTGCTCTACAACCTCCTTCAGAATAATTGGAATTCCCAAAGATTTTGCCAGACCCCAATTCATGAAATTCCCGGTGGCACCAGAGTGAAGCATAATGGGACCATTTCCCTTACACTCCAACTCAAAGAACAAGGATACATTTACGGTTATATGGGGAACCGCTGTCTGCACAGTATTGGCGATCTGTTGTACCTTGACCACTGAAGTAGAAGTCTTCTTGGGAGTGTAAGGACAGTTCCCTAAAAAGTGCCCACCTCTTCCACAATATAAACACAGATTGTTATCTCTCCTCCTAGCCTTTTCTTCCACTGTTAAAGGGCCTCGGACCCTGGGAGGTGGATTATTCCCTTTGGATCTACTCTCTACTTTAGGTCTATCCACTCTAACTAGAGACTTTACGTCACTCTGACAATGACGCCTCTCTGCCTTCCTTTCACTCAAACGAAAGTCCAATTGAATAACCAAATCAATCAGACCTTCACAAGTAGAAGGGCGGTCAACTACTCCAGACAATGCATCCTTTAACTCATCTCTAAGGCCCCGATAAAACAACGAGGCCTGTTTATCCTCGGGCCACTTGCTTTCTAACACAAGGGACTTAAATTGTGTTATATAAGCAATCAAGTCTCTATTACCTTGTTTGAGTTCTAGAAGTTCACCATCCACTTCCAGAGATAACTGTCTTCTATCAAACATCTTTCGGAATATCTCTAAAAAACTGGTGTAATTTCCTAAAACCGTACTCTTTTGACTCACCAACAACCCAGCCCAAGCAGATGCCTCCCCAGAAAGATAGGACAATATAAAAGTTATCTTAGGTGCATCCGAGGGAAATAATTCTGGTCTACTCATAAAATGTAATTCACATTGCGTAGAAAACACCCTAAACCTCTTGGGATCCCCATGATAACGTTCTGGAGGTGCCGAAGGAACTGGCATAATTAAACTCCTTACCCCTTCTGCCACTGGAGGCACCCGTTGTATTTGTGGTAAATGATCTTCACCTTCCCTTTCTAACTCAGGTGGAGAACCAGCGCCCCCTGAAACCTCATCCTCTCTCCTTTCTCCCCTCTGTTGAATTTGTGTTACTTTAACACTCAAGTCATCCACCTTTTGACTAAGTAAGGCATTTTCATCCCGAGATATTTTCAACTCCTCCCGTAACTCCCTGATCAAAGATCCTAACATCTCCATGGATTCGTCGGGGTTCATGACAGCTCGGGCGGACTAAATTATTGGCCTTTCATTCTGTCAGGCTGAGAGGTCCTGTGTCCGCGGAAGCTGCTGAACCCCCGACAATCCCCCTGAAATGTAATTCCCAGAACTAGATTTCAATTCAGCTCTGCAAACTACACCCCAAAGGGAAAGGGGGAAGTGGATAACAAAACAACACCAGGCTGACTGCGTCAAGGCTAACCAAAGCTGAACCTGCAGAGGATATAAGAAAAGCAGATACAATTCCTTTTATTACTTACTTAACCTTAGGAATGGGAAAGACTTTAAATCCTTAACTAATAATTAAGAATCATACCTGGTTCTTCTCTTGAAATTTCTTAGAGAAGCTTGTAAAGAAGCTGAAAATCTCTCTTACTTGAGACTCATGAAATTCACAGCAACTTCTTAATTTGGGCAAATCTGGAAAGTTTTGTTCTTTGCCTCTTTTCCAAAATTCACTAGTTGTCCAGTTAAATTGTCTTTATTTATTCTTTCCTTTTCTTTCAAACTTTTCTTTTGTTTTCAAACTATTTACAATTCAATAAAGTTGATTGAAGATACACGTGTTAAACACACACGCGGATTATTTCAATACAGATGAATTGCACGTTGAAAACTTCCTGCGTTGAAGAACACGCGCACGGTAAGCAAAGTCCAAGCGCAGAAAACACATGCGCTTGCCAAAACACGCCAAGTAGAATTCACGCGCAAACGAGAACACGCGCAGAAAACACACGCGCTAATAAATTCCCGCGTTGATGAACTTCTGCGCCTATTCACACGCGCCTTATAACCCACGCGCAAAGAGTTCACACGCGATCAAGTACACGCGTTAAAAAGGACACGCGCAAGAAACCACACTCGCAATCGAGTTCTTGCGCTGAAGCACACGCGCTTGAAAACACACGCACTATAGAGTTCTCACGCGGCCAACAGATCATCGTGTCAGGAAGCACACGCGCTGGAAACACACACGCTTTAGAGTTCTCACGCGACGAACGATACTCACGCTAGGAGCACCCGCGCTGGAAAACACACGCGCTATTGAGTTCTCGCGTGGCGAGTCGATTCTCACGCCAGGAATCACATGCACTGGAAAACACACGCGCTATAGAGTTCTCACGCGACGAACAGAATCTCGCGCTAGAGAGCACACGCGCTGGAAAACACACGCGCAGTTGAATACTCTCGCATGCGCAAAGTTTCAACGATAGTTTCAGATTACACGTAGTACGTGTTTTTACAAATAGCGTTCAAGCGCACTCAGAGAGTTCAATAGTATAAATTAAAAGGTAACATTTTACGATTTCTCAAGTAAATGTCATTAAGATAAACAGAACTGCAGTACAAACAAAGTCACTTATCTCCAGAACGATTTCTTAAGGATCTTCAGAGTTTCCTGTCTTCAAAATGAATTCCTGACAACAGATAGCTTCTCCAGAAACCCCCAAGAAAGTAGCCGCTCAACTGCTAACGCCTGAAGAATAAAATCCACCAGGCCCAAGTCTAAAGCAGGAGCAGCCACTAAACACGTCCTCTCAGCTGGGGTTTAGATGATGAAAGGCAAAGAGTGACAGTTTAGAATGTTCATTGTTGTTCAGCAGTGTCTTCTAACCAATCAGAGCTGTCACTGTGAGACTCCATTTTGCCTTGGGTCAGAACCAGGATTCTGAATCAGCAAGTTAAGGCCAAACCAACTACAATAGAAAACTTCCCACCCACACAAGGCTAATCTAAAAAGGATAAATAAAGAGAAATAATGAGAAGGAAACTTGAATAAGGGAAAATAGCCTGAATAGGGGAAGGAAACCTGACAGAGTGCTGCAATCTAGTTTCATTTAAGAGACATTTCGTCCAGTAAGAAAGACTGTAACATTTTTTAAATACTTTCTTTATTGATAAGTTTTAGTTTAGGTATTTAGTTAGATAATGTAGGAGAACTTATTGAACTTTAAAGCAAAGGATTTCCCATTCACTTCATTATTGAAACCAGCTATTCCGTGTAATCTGAGGTGTGTGTGTAATGACATTAACTTAAGGCCTGAAAGTGAACCCCAATTTACCGGAGCACCCCTTAAATACTTTGGGGTACCCCCGGATCACGCTCAAACCAGATTAAATGCACCCCTCTAGGGAAAGATAACAAATTTACACCCTGATTCATGGACTATTTGCGCATAAAATGCACATTTGCGCACCATTCTTCCCGAAAATCTCCATACCTCAAACAAAAAACTCTGCCCAGAGCAGTATATTCTGTCCCTCAACTGCTCCCAGGTCCTGAAAACTGGTGCTGGGCATGGGGCTTAAATACTCTTGACTTGGTTACTGGATACTGGCAGAGCTCATCCAAAATTGTCCTTCTTGCCTTTCAAGGGATTCTGCAAAGTCCTTCTTTCTTCATCATCAGCCATGGTCCTCTGCTTTGGATAACGTGTCAGGTGACACAATAGCTTTAGGCGACTCTGCTCCCCTTCTCTGCGCATTTTGAAATCCGTTTCTAGGAGTCCAGGTGGCAGAGAATGTCTCAGTCAGAAGTAAAACTCCACGCGCATGTGTAGCGCGAATAAGGGATAACGTCGAGCGCATGGGTAACGCGAGTGAGGGGTAAAGCTGAATGCCTTTGAGGGTCTGTGGGGTTCAGCAGCTCCTGCGGACAAGGTAAATAGGAGCAGACAGCGTCTCTCTCAGTTTGTTAGATTCGCTCACTATGCATGTTCAGGAGAGAAGCAAACCCTGTAGATGAGCTGCGCTAGGCCTAAGACGCTTGACAACGAGCGTGTGTTCTCTGAAATTAAGTAAGGAGTGAAACACTTTGTGAGTTTGCGCATGGACGTCTGGTGAAGAGAAGTGAAATTGTTGTGCGCATGAATTTACACTAAATTTCGAAGAAGAAATACTAAGCATGAGCTTTGAACTTCTGGAAAGCGACTTTTTAGCACGCATGTATTTGAAGTCAGGGGCGAGCACCGAACATGGCTTGATAAGTGGTTTCTCATATCAAAACTCAGAAACACAGAGCTACAAGAGAAAGGAAAGAAAAGCTGAGCAGGCATTGCATGTAACTTTCTAAAGGTTTAAGTGTTGGCTCTGAAGAGGAGACAGGAAACAACTCATAAAGAAAATATGGAAATAACTTTGACCAAACTTAAGTGAATTGAATCTCACAAGGTGCAAAATAGTTGAACTCAAGAAGAGGAATGCAAGTACTTGTCAGCCTATAGAGGTTCAGTTTGTAAAGACTTTTTTATAGAGTTGGCTTAGGACAAGTTTGTTAGAATTATCCAAAGTAAAGTTTGCAGGACAGTGTGTGCCCATATCTGTGAACAGTTAAACATCTATATCAAGGAAAAAGACAAGATTGGAGCAAACCAGATTTCACCCTGAGCAAAATCTTCAAGAACTCCTCAGAGCTTTAATGTTGAGGGGGACATATTCCTTTGCAGTCGCAACAGTGAAGTTTGGAAGACTGTCATTTTTTATTTTATCCACATCCCCTTTCCCCCGCGGGTCTGTCGGGTTAGCTGTTTATAGTCAGCTTGAACTGGAGCGCCCTTGTGGGTTTGTGGGGTTACGCAGCTCCTGCAGCGCAAGCTCATTGGACAAGACACTGATCCCCTGTGCTCCTGCCCAGCTCTGCCCTTCAATTCAGTGAATATGCTGGCTCTCACTTTAAATCACTTTGAAGTGGTGGCATTCTCACTCTAAAGTTTCCTAGATAGACCAATACAATACCCTATAATTAACCCTGCCTCGCAGTCTAGACTTTTTCCCTAGATGGACCCTCGATTAATCAGAAAGACTCTACTCTGCGACAGCTACCCTAGTTATCTAAAGTCTTTGCTTTGTCTGAAGTCGCTATTTCCGTTGCATTCAATTTTCCCTGAAGACAACTTGGTGACGGCACTCTCTGTCTAAAGTGGAACCCAGGCTTGACTTCATTTTTAAAAACACCCCATTTCCTTGTTTCTAACATTCCTTTCAAACACTTACTGCGGAAATCAAGGAATCAGTTAAACTATTTCACCACCCTTATGCTTGGAAATGTCTTACCTCACACAAGACAACAAGCTATCTCTTTATAGGGCTGAATTGCTCCACACTACAACTCATTGTTTCACTCAAACATCTTGTGAATAAGATGTGCAAGCATGCATGTGTTATGACAACAAGTTACACACATAACAGACCAGTCAGCAATGATGAGTTAAAAATAGGTTGATATGGTACAGCCATGTAGTGCGGAATATGCACATAATGAGGGGCTTTGGAATATTAATGACCTCTTTCCAGTGAGCTGTGATTTGACAGAGAAAGGGGCTGTTAGCAGTCTCCATTTCACACTTGTGTCTGCCTAAGCCCAGTAATAAAAGATAATCGATCCAAGAAACATACTTGGGGAAGGTCCTGGAGTGGCCAGTGAAGCCCTGCTATGACTTTACCATAACATTATTTCGGAGCCATTGATAATTGTCAGCATTCACAATGCAGAGAAAGGAACGGTAGTGTGCAGGAAGGAGTAGTAGTGGGGACGAGGGAGTAGAGTCGTGGAAGAAGAGTATCATCGGAGGGTGGAGACGAGGCCTAAGAGTGATTTACATCAGAAGGATACAATGTGTCCAGGAGGTGTGAGGCGGCGTGAATAAGAGGAAAAGAATAGGAAAGGGAGAGTTGAGAGTGAGCGTGCTATTCGGATGACTGCATCCAACTTGGTACTTGTATGGCACCGTTCCCAAATCTCAGTAGAACACTAACAACTGGATAGTATAGGGAAAGTTAGGAAGTCCCTGACTGAGTTTAGAGAGACAATGCGTTCTGATGACAGAATTAGACTGTAGCTGTCAATCTTTTGTATCTACTAACCTGGTGTCAGGGTTGCCTGGATTAGGGTAGAGGTGCAACATAAGAGGAGAGGGAGAGAGACAGCCTTAGGCCCCGCAAAGACTTCCATAAAAACCTTTGAACTGCCTCTAAGACTTGGAGTGATTCTTGTGCCATCTTTGACAGTACAATGCAGGCTTTTGCAGATGCAATGGGACGTTCTATACTTGCCATCATTTAGGTATCGACCTTCAACGTTGACGCCTTTGAGAAAAATGTCTAACATTTGCAATCAGAATTGTTCCCACTCATCCGCGGATAACGCTGATGTGGGGCACCACACCTTTTTCGATGAGGAATCAGATGATTCCTCATTGGTATTGTCCTGCTGGGAGCAGTGCTTTTGCTTCTTCTCATGGGCAGAGGAAAATGATAGTGGCCGCTCTTTGAATGCAACCTTCTAGGGTACTTTTTATAATCTTTCTTTCACACCTCATGAGCCTCAGTGGGCCCCTTCTTGGGCGTAGGAAGTTCTGATGCCCCCTCCCCGTCTGTTGAGTGGCTTCTGGGGGGGGTCTCTCTACTTTTTGGAGGGGGTCGGCCAAGGGCCAATTCGACCACATGATCTCGGAGGCCCTTCGGGTTCAGTGCCTAACAGGAACCACACTCCAAGACATTCTGCCTCATCACGAGTTTGGCACGTTATTACCGCCGCATTTAAGGGTCTGCCAAATCACGAGTTTGGCAGGATTTACCCCCAGCTCTGAGGTGGGGGGAAATCTGCTGCGACTTTGCCGATTGTCAGCACTATTACCACCGCGCTAATACCGCCGGCAGTAATAGCACCGAAAATTCCCAATTGGGCCCAATAGGGAATGGGGAATTCCCAAATGAGCCAATTGGGGAATGGGAACTTACCGTTCCGCCAAACCTGTGATTCGGCGCTAATATCGCCGGGGTGTTTCCACCAGGGATACCGCCCAACTTGTGATGAGGCCCTTTGTGTCCAGACGCCAAACGCAGATCGTTTGTGGGTCAATAACCAAAATCTTCGATGAGCAGTGCCTGCAGCACTTGAACCCCTATGCTTTCGATGAACCAACCAGACATAGAAAAGGCACACAAAGACAAAATGACACAGAGAAAACATTTCTCTGAAGAGAACGTTCTCGCGTGAAGCGCGCTGATCATGAGGAAAATATTTAACTGAGGTCAGAGCGAGTGGTGTGCAACATATATACTATGGGCGCGATCACTTCCAGAATCGAGATAGGGACCCCCAAAGCTGATCGGCGCTGAAGCACACGACTCCCCCTGCTGGGACAAACGTTTCTGATGCCTGCTGAACAGTCCAGGATATATCTAAAGATGAGGAATCTGTGAAAGGACTACATACATTAGACATTTTATTACGATATGACTATCAACTTTAAAATCAATCAATCATCATCCTTAGTGGCTTATGAATTATCCCATTACCAATCTTTCAACTTTGTAAGTTGATAGTTAGAGAACATTATTTTAGTATTGGCCCATATGACATTGCAATGAGATAATTTAAAAAAGATCCTTTACCTCAATGTATTGATCATTTTAATTGATGTATTCCAACCAGTACAGACGGCCGTACCTAGCGCACAGTTTGAAAACACAATTATCGACACCGGGTGAGTATAGAATCACTGTCTTTGCTTTCATTCAAGTTCAATGAATGTATACAAATCTTATATAATGTATATTTTTTCCCCCTTTCTTCTTTTCTATAATTTGTACAATTTACATGTCTGGAGGACATCCTTGTATGCCAGAATTCTTTTTTGTGATAAACAACACACAGATAGTTTGTGGGTCAATAACCAAGATTTCGATGCGCAGTGCATGCAGCTCTTGAACCCCCATGCTTTCGATGAACCAGACATAGAAAATGTACACAAAGTCAAAATGACACAGAGAAAACATTTCACTGAGGAGAACATTCTCGGGTGAAGCGTGCTGATCATGAGGAACTTCCTTTGTTCCATTTTGCAGGAGTTGGAGCTGCTGAAGAGGTCTGTAAGGAAGGCAGGGTATCAAACAGTGAAGATAGCCACAAGTGATCACAGTTCAAGGGTGTTCATTGACCTTCAATGGGTTGATTGAACACCTAGATAGCCCTAAATCTAAGGATGGGAGCAAGCTATGAGCATCAAATAACAATAACGCAGTCCTAGTGTCTCTGTCAAAATAAAAGGGCCTATACTAATACACTATTGCCAATCCTTACTTCTTAACACAAATGGTGTGGGAAAATTATGTATGCAGAAGAAAAGTGTTCAAGAAACAATATGTCAGGATAGTTGAGCAGTTGGCTTCCCTTCCCTGCGTTTTCAGCACGGGACAACGTGGCACACTTGAGCTTCGCACACACTCTGGCTTCCCTGCTACAAGGCTGCAGTTCAAAACATAGGTATCTGGGACTTCTGCACCAAAGCCTCTTTCCCAATAAAAGCCTCTTATTGCAGAGTGCCTGGCGTAACAAACAAGTACCAAAGTTCCTTTCTCATCAAGATTTTCATATTCACAAGTTCTCAGGTTTATTGTTCACCCTGGGTCTCCCTATGTCGGGCTCGGACCCCCTTAAACACAAGTTCACAATTGGTCTCCGTCGATCGGACCTTATAATCTCACTTTCTTTGCTTTCTTTTTGTTAACAAAATTCAAAAGACTTTCGACTGTGCAACGGATTATTCTTAGACCATCGCAGGACCAGTTTGATTCACTTCATCCATAAGTTTCACTGGGCCTCATTACACGGAAGGCGGTGAACCATGGCGCTATTAGCGCCATGGTTCATGCCGGTAAAATACTGGCACCGCCTTGGTGGAAAGGGGAATTACCGCCCCATTCCAAGGTTGGCGGGGCGGTAATTCCCCCTTCCACCATTGCCCTTCCCCATTCCCATTTTTGCCCCATAGGGCTCTATGGGAATTGGGAAGGCGCTAATTACGGTACCGCAAATTGCGGTACCGTAATTAGCTCCACTGGTCCCTTTGCGGGTTGGTTTTTAACGCCTGTAAAAAGCAGGCGTTAAATTCCCCAACCCGCAAAGGGACCTCGAAGTAAGGCGGTAAGGATTTACCGGTACCAGTACAATACTGGTACCGGTAAACCCTTACCGCCTACCGTGTAATGAGGCCCACTCTATTGCTTTTGTTTCTGCTACTTCTTGGATGAGTACCTCACACAGAGACCTTCGATTGAGCACACCGGACCACTCTGTTACTTTGTCACGTACCTACTCTGATTTATATTAAAGTTCAAACATTCATCGGCAATTGAGCTTTACTCTCATCTTTCATCACATGCATTAATATTCTTGGCTCTTGCGCTCTTTATGCAATGTTGACGCATGAAACCTTGACTTCAACACAGACCGGTCTTGCATCGGTGTCGACAACTGCCGGATGTGTTGATTTCTCTTGCGCTGCTTTGATCCTGGAGCCAAGGACGGTACCACTGCGGCTGCAGTTCCACCCCGACTTAGCCAGACATGCAGGAGGGCCCTGGGTATCTCCAACATACAGTGTAGGATACTTCAGTCTGGTTTCCTGGACTGACGCCTGGAAAGTAACAGTTTCTCGCCGGAAAGGTCAAGGGTATCTCCCTCCTTGCTCTCTCTTCTCGGTTTGCCACCTTTCTCCCCTCGTTCAGCTCCCATCTGGAAAACGATGTTCCTTCGTGTGCCTTGCCTCACTCAGAGTGTGCTCTCGTGCTCCGCCTTTTATCCATGTGGGGAAGCTTAATGGAAGTCTGGTGTGAGTTGTTAACAGTAATTGCCTGACTTTGCCTGACCATAGTAGTGGGACATGTCAGGTACAATGCTCGGGTACAAGTCTCTTTTCTCCCAGAGTGGGCTGTCTGTGTGAAAGTGTTCCTGCAGGGAGGGGACGAGGGGTTACAGTTCCCAAGTACCTTACTTGGTAGGATGGAGTAGAGGTGTTATAGCGGGGGATATCATGTCTCGCCATCAGGTGTCCCACTACCACGCCCCGAAGACCCCTCACCCAGGTGATCCTCCCACACTAGTCCACCCTTAGGGTCTGGATCCAAAGGTGATTGCCATGCCCTGGCCACCTGAGAGATCCCCGGGGATTAGAGGGTGAGACACCCTCTGGTTTCTCACAGGTCTCCATCCAGCTTGGTGCATGAGCCGATAGTTTCGGCACTGCAGACGCCGAAAGCTCTGGGACACTTGGCCCCATGGTCTTTCTTTTACTTGGAGCCAGTGTGGATGATGCTGAGTCGGCTGCTTTGAGGTCGACCCTCTGCCCAAACCTCTTGCTGTGTGGGAGTGGGGCTTTCCAAATTTGCTGCTGTCTGGAGGAGCAGATGGAATGGCTGAACCCAGTGCAGCTTTCTTGTAAACCGTCTCATTGGGAGTTATTACGAGTTTGGAGGCAGCCGGCTAATCCAATCTCGGGTCCAGGTAGTCGGAATGGTGACTTACCGGGACATTCCGACCTATGCGGACCCGGTAAGTCCCCATTTTGAATACCATTCCCCATTCCCATTTGAGCCCCCATCGGGCTCAATGTGAATGGGGAAGAAGCTAATAACGGGCCCGCAAATAGCGGGCCCGTTATTAGCTCCATGGTCCCTTAACAGGTCCCGCTAAGGGCGGCTGGTAAAACCAGCCGGACCTGGTGGGACCCGCTAAGGGACCTCGGAATGCAGCGGTAGGGGGTTAACGACACCTGCATCCTTACCGGTGCCGTTAACCCCCTACCACCGTACTCGTAATGGCCCCCATTGTCTTTTAAAAGCCTTTCCCTCTTTGAGGTGTATGAGGAAGTTGAAAGTGGGGACGTGGTACTCACAGAAGAATTGGCAGGTCTTACTTTTGACATGGAACTGTGTTTACAATGTTTATTTTGGGAAGAAGAGTGAGCCGTATAGGATAATGACTTGCTCCTAGAATGGTTGTTTTTTCATTTTTTCCCGCTAGTCGTGCCAACCTTGTTGCTTCCCAACTGAAGTCTAAGGAACAAACATCGGTGTGGTAGACTTCACTGGTGTAATCCTAACAGAGGTGTCACAGCCACCTAGGGATAGAGCTGCAGTAAGAAACAATAGGTTAGGCCAGAGGTTCTCGAATAAGGAGAACCTAGTGTGTGTGGGTGTTTGTATATGTGGTTGTCTAAGGTTCAAAATGGTGGGCATGGGTCTGAATATTGATTGGTTCAGACACTGGAGGCAGAGACCCGGGAATGCTCCTCTGAATTCTTAACTGCCTTTCATTTTAGTTAACTTAGTTACAGGTTTTTGTTTTGAAACCTCAGGTAAAAACTTTTATTTTGAAAAGGAACTTGAATCGATGAGGGACATGATCCAGAGTACTGGTGTGGCACAGCAAGGTAATGCATCGGGAGGAAATGTTTAGTTTCTGTGCGTAAAGATTATGTGCACATGGGCCATTCATTTCTTCCCTAAGAAAAGACTGGTGTCTCCCTGCACTTCAGGAGAGCGAGCGCTCTGATTAGCATCACACTACCGTTCTCATTCAGCTTACGTAAATGGACAGCAGGCCTTATTATGAGTTTGGTGGTGTGGCCAAAAACGGTGTTAATGCAATGGTAAAGGAGTTACCACTGCATTACCGCCGCATTACCGCACTAGACAAACTGCACGTTTGGTGGTAAGGTGGAGGAAAAATCTCCATTATATTTCCTTCACCTTACTGCCAAAAATCGAATGACTGCTGGTGGTAATTCCAGCGAAAAACACTATGGAGTCCTATAGACTTCAATAAATGGGGACTAACACTGTTTACCACCACTTGTAATTCGGCAGTTTTACTGCCAAAATACCACAAAACCTGTGCTAAGACCATTGTCAGTATCTGGTAGGACCAGTATCTGGACTGGAGGGTAGTGTCTTCACTCCTGGAATGGAGAGTAGCATCTTTGATTGAGGATTACATGGTACAGCAACTGGAAAGGGTCCCTTTCAGAACTGATTGCCAGGTTTGTGGCAAGAAAGGAAGAAGAGGCAAACAAGTAGAAAACAAAACAAACTCTTTACAAACTGTAAGGCGAGTAACCCTAGTCTACAAACCAATTCGTGAACAGAACACTGTTAAAGCACAACGCTTTGAGGTTGTCCATCTCCAAGCAATTAGCAGAGGCTAGTCAGATAAAGCAGCAAGAAGGCATTCGTTTGGGAGCAATAAGGAAATGGAACAGTGTATACTCTTTGTGGGAATTGAATGTGCTTACTTCTCTGCAATCTGCAGGTTTCCGCAAGACATGGAGTATCATAATGTTGTTATTTTGTCCTAATCCCCTATCCCCTGTGGGAGTTCAGAGTGAAGTAGGAAATATTAGTCTGTCTCACATGGGATGCTTACGCAGTTCTGTGGGGCCAGTGCCAGCTTCTGTGGAACATCTCAAACCAGTTCCTGATAATACGTTAATAAAAGCCTTACACTCCTCTCACGGACCACTTTAGGATGCATTGATTGACAGGATACACACTCCTCTGTGTCATGGACATTACCAAAATACAAAAGACAGGATGAGTGCAGAGCAGTCACTGACATAGACCAGTGACATGCGAAACAAGCATTAAAGCATAATTAAGGCATTTTCGAGTTGAAAAAAGAGAGGAAAAACTTTGAGTGACTGATCAAATCCTTACATGTGATGGCTGAAAAAAAGAAACTGAAGCGAAAGGGCAAGAGCAGCTTCAAATATCTAAGATACGATGTTCGGACCAGCATTAGATGATGGCAAGGAATGGTGATGTGGTGTCTTGGAGCAGTATGGCAAACCTGGTGGCTGACGTTTCTGATCCTGAATGAGTCTGAGGCAGAATTCATGAGGAACCTGGGGAGGAATGTATCCATTAGAACATCTATTTCTTCCCTGTTAGTCCTGGGTATACTACGTCCAGGCTACCATCATTACAACCACCCGCCAGGGCAGTATCTCATGGCTATCCTGCATATCTCTCACTACCACTTACTTTCATATAGACGTGTTGTCTTTAGTGTTATTGGTGGCTTTACCAATTCTACCAGATTGGGATTATGGCTCATCGCTAGCCTGACTCTTATTTCATTTGTTTTGCTTTTCAAGGCTCTATATGCTTAGGGACTACGAGTTTTTGGCTTCAGGTCCACAAATTTCTAGTTATGTTTGTTATATTACAAAAGGTTACTATAGCGTGACTGTTACCTGAAGGTATTGTGGTGCTGTAGCTGAGAACCATAAGGGTAAATCAGAGATAGAAAAACTATCTGGATCAGTGGGGATATAAGAAAGTTTTAAGAGCCTTGCGAAAATGAAGATACTCATCAATAATCCTCGAAGTCAGGACCAGGTTGTTCCAGAGGCAGGGCCCAGCCACAGAAAAACGCTCGACCACCCACAGTCCTTTTCTCAAACCGAGGTACACATGGGGGGCAGTGGAGTTTATTCAAAATGGGGGAGGCGTGAGAACATTTTGGAAGGTCTGCCACTTATCGGGCTGTCGTATTTTGAATGATCTAATGATCACCCCAAGTTTTTTACTGACTCAACAGGGGAAGGAAGGTTGTCCATAGAAGGATGCCAGAATTCATTGGTCCATAAGGACCGAGCCGACGGGGGCCAACCACCAGCACCTCAGTTTTACTTTCATTGAGCTTGAACCAATTTTGACTCATCCAGGCATCAACATCTGCCAGACATTCACGCAAGCAGATAGCCGCCTCCCTAGGGTTGGGGTCAACTTGAAGAATGAGCGGACTGTCATCAGACTATGCATAGAATTTACAACTATGGTTTTGTATCAGGTCAGCCAGTAAGTAAACATAAAGATTAAACAGCAGCAGTGATATAGCCGAACCCTTCAGGTTTTCCGCACGACAGAGCCACAGGGGTCAACCTAAACAGGGGCAAGGACGAGGTCTGTGAACAGTCCCACAAAAACGATTTTAGCCACAACAGTACTGCACCAGTGATACTGGGCTCAGTGAAGCGTGGACACAGAATAGTGTTGTCAATAGTGTCAATCACCGCAGAGAGGTCCAAAAGGATATTAAAGCCCACCCCATGCTGGTCTCTGATTCCAGCCAGGTTGTCCATTACTGACACCAATATGGCCTCCGTCCCCATCAGAGGGCGGAAGCCGGATTAATGATGTAGGATTGCAGCTTCCTCAAAGAAGGCGTGAAGCTGTGGTGTAACAACAACCTCCACTACCTTCATCAAGAATTTGAGAAGGAAAATAGGTCGGAAGTTGGCAGGAAGTGAGGGATCAAGAGTAGGTTTCTTTAACAAAGGTGTTACAAGGGCATGTTAACCCAACTGTGGAATTCCAGATTGGATCCCATGGGCTCTGCCTTCCAACTCTTGGCACCCCCTCTGCTCTCTGTTCAAGATGGGACACTACCATTGTCAAGACATTTGTCAATACTATGAGGGCCAAGGTCAGACCGGATGCGAGCACTGCAATCTAGTAGTGAGTGCTTCCCGCCACAAAACAAAGGTATTTCTGATGTGTGGTAGTAGACAGGGATGTGACGGCATGCATCATGCACATTATGAGGCACGAGCAAGTCATGCAGCTCTAAAGCCCAGAGGATCTGCAACAAGGTGAACATCTTGAAATGCTCTTTTTTTAGGAGGTTTTTGGTGAGCCTCAAATAATAAGGCTTATAGTGCCCTCTTTCAGATGGGAATGAAGTGGGCTTAGCTGAAAGACTCAAGGATTTCCCAGCCTGTCTTGAATATTTCAGCTTTACACCTATGAGCCAATACCAAAAAATAGCTATGAGGTTTTGGTTTATTTCTACCAATTAGGCAAGACAGATATCACGGTGCCAGTGAAAGTATTTGTGCCTCTTCAAGGGTGGTGACACCCCTTATCCCCCTTAACTGACAAAGGGGCCATAGTAATTGATTACAATGCCAATCTGGTACCCTGGGTGCCAGCAGGCTGATGGGGCCCTACTCAGGTGCCTATTGTTTTCTTCTTGAAGAAGCAACTCAGAGCAATCACTTCTTAATTAGCCCAAGACTGTTCCATGTTGCACCTGTTCCCCTGGAGTCTTTGTGTGTGATAATCTTGCTCTGCCTCATCATCTCGTATTCAACAATGTGTGGTTTATTTATTTATAGCATTTATGAAACGCCCAAACCCTGAGGCATCACAGCGTTTGTACAGGAGAAATATATGGGAGAAACAGTATGGTACATACGTTTACATTAGAGAGAAGTCAGGCACCAAGAGATGCAGTCAGGTGGTAGGGTATGCATCCCGAAGTGGGGACTGAACACAGTGCAGCCAGGCTTGAGCAGTTAGTCATATTTGTCGAATAGCCAGGTTTTTAGCAATCTCTTGAATGTTGCATAGGAGGGTTAATTCTTGATGGTCGGTGGTTAGGAATTCCAAAGGGTGGGCGCAGTAACACTGAAGCTCGCACAACCTGCTCTGACAAGTTTGAAGCTTAAAGTGGACGACGAAATAATGCTGGGGTTCGAAGTAGTCGCTTTTGTTGTTTCCTTGTGACAGTGTCATTCAGGTAGAGTTTCATTGTAGATGCACCAGTGGGCAGTTGATAGGGTCTTAAAGTCAATCTGGCCTTTGATGGGGAGCCAGTGGGAGTCACAGCGGGCTGCTGTGATGTGGTCTGAGTGGCAGAGCCCCAGGGCTGCGTGCAGTGCTTTATTTTGGAGGAGTTGCAGCTTGACATGCCTTTAAGGAGCACATTGCAGTAATCGAGTTTAAGAAGTATTAGGGCTCTCGGGAGAGTGGGGGCAGTTATTGGTGGAGAGGAACGTCCTGCTCAGATATATGAGCTTGGACGTGTAGGAGAAAATGGCATTGATGTGCTTGTTCATGGTGAGCTCAGCGACAAGGTAGACCCCAAGGCTTTTAACTTGTTTGAGAACCGGGATAATGACCCCATCAATGTAAAAGGCGGAATAGGGGCTGTCCAGGAACTTAAGGTGCTGAGATGAACCCACAATGAGTAGCTCTGTTTTTTCATCATTGAGAAACAGATTGTGTGTGGCCATCCAATTGTGTATAGCACTGTAAACGTTGTTTACAGTGGTAGTGCCCTCAATGTAGTTGCCTGAGATGGGGATGAGGACTTGAGTATCATCAGCAAAGTTAGTGTATGTGATACTAAGGTAATCGTGGATGTCAAAGAGTGGTTTGGTGTAGGTGTTGTACAGAGTGGGGGAGAGGCAGGAGCCTTCAGGAACGCCAAGGGGAACTGGGAGGGGGACAGCAACAGCATTATAAATTGAGACTCTTGAGGTACTATCACTGAGAAAGGATCTGATCTAAGTAACAGCTTCTGCAGAGAAGTGGAAATGGGACCTGAGGTGCAGGCAGAATGTGTCATGATCAACGTGATACAGGCAGCCGAGAGGTCGAGGATGAGGAGAGCTAGGTTACCAGTATCTTGAATCCTGTCCAACTGTATTTTAAGGTCGAGTAGTGCAGTTTCCGTGCTGTGCTTAGGTCAGAAACCGGACTGTATAGCTTTGAATAGGCAGTGATGCTCTAGGAATGGTTGTACTTGCGCATAAGCAATGCAGTCGAGTACTGATAGGATGGTAATTAGTGGGCAAGGACGGGTCCAGAGAGGGCTTTTTAAGGAGTGGAGTGACCCAAGCTGCTTTAATACTGCAAGGGACGGTGCATGCTTTAAAGGGGGCATTTACAAAGTCTGTGATGATGGGGGTAATGGTAGAGGCGCAGAGTTTGATATGCGCTGGGCAGATATCACCCTTACAGTTAGAGGGTTTTAGGCTTTGAATAGTCTCTAATATTGTAGCTTGTGTCGCTTGGGAGAAGGAGAAGGGTGGTGGAGTGGCTCTCATAGATGGGGTAGCTGAGGCTGAACGTCCTTGGGTGGTCAGGGGGGTGGTCTTGGCTGCGAGTTGAGTTTTATTTAGGTTAATTGTGTTGCAAAGCATGTCAATCTTATTGGCTAGAGCATCTTGAATGGTGGTGTGGGTTTTGGGTAGGACAGGAGTCTTCAGTTCCCCCTTGAATTGCAAAGAGTTCTTTAGTATTAGAGCTCACGTCTGATATTCTGTTGCCATAAGAGGTGGCTTTATTGGAGATAACTGCTTTCTTATATGCCTTGGTGAATTTGGCTAGGTTTGACGAGTTGCCTGGAGAGGGATGTCTCTTAGCAAGATGCTCAAGTGATCTCTTTGTTCTGCGCAGGGCGATGAGCTTGTCAGAGAACCAAATGTTAGTGTACTTATGAAATCTGGGAGTTTTAAGTTGAAGCGGAGCATGAAGGTCGATGGTAAGACCCTGGTGTTAGTGTTTAGCTATGTCTTCTGGATTGCTGGAGCAGGCAGGGTCGTGGGTGAGTGTGGACAGTAACATATGCTTGAGGATCTCGTGCGTTAGTTTCTTGGTATTTCTGACCATTATCTTTTTGAGAGTGGGGCTTTTTTCAATAGTGCGTTTAGTGTGCTGTAGATTGAATTCTATTAGGTGATGATCCGACCAGAACACAGGGTGAATAGCAGATTTTTTAATACTGGAATTGGTGTTGAGTATCCAGTCAAGGATGCGACCCATGACATGCACAGGGGCAGAGACTAGTTGAGAGAAGCTCATGTCCTCAAGTGCACATGCTAGTGCATTAGCTTTGGGGTCAGTGGGGTCATTGTAGCCCAAGTTGATGTCACCTAGGATGATACCTTTGGTTAGAGGATTGAGTAGTGGCGTGGGGAGGAGGTGGATGTCGGATTCAGGAGCATTAGGTGCGTTGGGTTGGAGGTAGAGTAGGAGTATATTGTAGGTGGTGTGAGAATTGATGGCTAGTTTTTGTTGCAACGTTTCGTAACCCGTAATGGGTGTTGTTGGGAGGCAGCAGATGGAAAGGGTGGATCTAGCGATGAGGGCTACCCCTGCTCCAAATGTGTTGGTGCGATCTGCCTTGAAGATAATGTGTTCAGGGGTTTGGGGGGGCAAGCGTAAGTGAGGGACCTGATGCGCTATGCAGCCAGGATTTGGTAGTTGCAAGGTTCTATGTGAAATTTCATGCTTATTGAAGACCGAACTCAAAGAAGGCCTATTTTTTTTGGTCAATTCTGTGCAGTCCTCAATATGCCGAAATATCACATTATATGATACCCAACCCAGCACCCCTTCCTTGCCCCACCCCACTTACCACCCGCGCCCCTCCCACATTGGCATGTTTTTTTGTCATTTGGGGGGTTTCACCCCCCTGAACCCTCTTACCTCCCTCTGCTCCACCCTTCCCCACCAAAAGCCTTTCTCATCACAGACTCGCACGCATCCAAACATATGCACACTTACAGTTACCAACTCCCTGCCCCCTTCCCCTTCCACAAACATTACTCACACACACAGACACACACAAAAACAAAACTCTTACCTGGGCTCCAGCGACTTCCCTCTTCTGGCTCCGGCGTGCCTGTCAGCCCCTACACACACTCGTGTGCATCGCAGGAGCTGAAAGCTTGATTTAGAAAGACCACTCAGAGACTGCTGCGAGCGGTCTTTGTAAATCGGAATGTGGAGAAATCCATTTTTACAAATCGATTTCTTCACTTAGTACCAGTTGCAAGCATGCCCAAATTGTGTTTGAGGATCCGATCATGGATTTTGATGGCGTGCATCGTAGAGAGCGTACATTGAGGAGTGCATACTTGATATGATATGAAAAGTCATTTATAAAGCCCCTGTACACAAGTGTTTCTAGGCGCGAATCTCTCCTACTTGAAGGAGACATTCTGGGTGGCTGCGATAGGGGATGAAGGGCAGGAGGTGGTGATGCTGATTGGAATTGGTGGTAGGAGGTAATGGAGGGAAGGTGGTAGGAGAGGCTTAACCTTCTATTCTCGCCTGTGATGGAATAAGAGAAGTCCAGCAGGGAGAGGTCAGGTGAGTCTGTTCTGCAGCGTATTTTGAATAGTCTTTTGACGCCTGATTGTGGTAGGGAGCGGAATGGTTGGGTGTTCCTGATGGGGTTTGCTCTCTCTCAATGGGGAGGCAACGAAGTGGGTGTGCACAGGCATCGGGCTGGTATAGCGGGTAGTGGCACCCATAGAGGCTGAGCGTTCTTTGTTGCAGGTGGATGAGCAAGTATAATTAGGTTGGTTTGGGGGATTGAGGAAGTAGCTGTTGTGAGTAGACAAGGTTGGGGTGGGCCCTTTGTAAGGTGCAGGCAGTTACATGTTTCCTTACCACTGACCAAAATGACAAACTGAACAGTAAAAACAGTCCATGCTGTGTTGAAGAGATGGGATATTGTTGTAAACTGAAAACATGTTACTGTCAGGTGGATTTCAAATGTGAGAAGGCAGTTGTGAAAAATGTTCTCTCAATTGTATATGCGGTGCATACTCTCAAGTTTACTCTCTGCTACACTCCCTACAAACCTTACCAGTTCAAAGCATGATAGCTTGCTGGCCATATTGTAATCAACAACATGAACATGCCAATCAGAAGATTCCATGTGTGGTCTAGAGCAGCAAGCTTAGCATAGGTATAACTTGTTCTAATAGAAATAGAGGAAAGGGGTAACAGGGAAGAAGAATGGGATGATTAGATGAGAATGAAGGCAAATAGAAGGGGGCGTTCAGACATCAACCAAATTTCAGATTATGTGCCATGATTCGCTCCCTTTGCTCCCTTTCCTGCTACTTGGGGGCCTGATTTGGGGTTTATTTCCTATTGGATTTTCCTCTCAAACTTATGAGACATTGCTGTGGTGATTTGGGAGTGCTAAATCCTTATTTTCCATGTCACATCCCTTCTGGATACATTCCAGGTTTTTGGCAGCAAGTATGCTGCTTTAATCAAAAGACTATGCTTCCCAGAATGCCTGGCCCACTGCTTCATCTCCGCCCTTACAGGACAAAGTTGGGTGGAGGATAAGCAGCACCTGTAGCTTGCAAGCAGCACACCTGAGGCGTTTGCTCATTAGCCAGCTTTAAAAACCTCTGTTTGCTTCAGTCCAGGTCATTGACGCAGTCTTCCTTTCTTGTGACCAGTCCCTTGGTCCTGGTTCTTCGCATAGTGCCTAATACCTAGTTTCTGATTTCTTGTTACCTTTTCCCTGGATTTCAAAATGAGTGTGCTTATTAGTATTTTCTCCTTCCTGGATTCCTTTTCTGTCTTCTTCTTTTTGACATTCAGCACTTCCCAGTGCTTTCCTTTTTCTGTGCAGCCCAGTTCGTCTTTGTTCTTTACTCCTTTGAATTTGCCTTGATCCTTAGACTAGCCTCATTTATAGATTTTTCATTGTGTACCATTGTCCTTCCCTGGGTGGGGAGGGGGGGGGGGGGATTTTGCTCTTGTTATTTCGTTTTTCCAGCTCCTGCTCCTTTGCCTTCTTTTGGAGTCTGATCCTGGTTTTCCCTTGCACTGTGCCCTTAGTTCTATATTGATTGTGAGATAAACTAAGCTGTTGTATCCAGCTTCTGTGTGAATGCCTGTGTATCCCTCACTATTCTGTAATCACTATTCCTACTTGTCTCTTGTCAGGAGTCGTATCTATTAAGTTATCCTCCCTTTGCTGTTATAGCCCTTCTGGGTCCCTGTTTGATCAGCAGGATTGTGGGCTTCACGGACATTTCGGGTGGTATTTCTCATCCTTGTGAGTATTGTCTTTAAGTTACCTGCTCACAGATCCCATTGTTGCTTGTCCTGTATGTGGGCTTAGCACTGACAGTACCTGTAACGGCAATTGTGGCTGAGGAGCGTGCCGAAATTCTTTGTAATCATGTTCTAAGTGCTTAAGTGCTAAGGAGTCATCCCTTTTCATATACTTGTATTCTTATCATGCTCTACTTGCACATCCTGGGTTCTAGGGTACGTGGTTCCTGAGTGCATGGTGTTTGACTAAAAGCTATTTACTGAGTGATCTTGTGTACAGTTCCCTTGCAATATTCACTGCCTTTGTTCTCTCATGACAGTATGTTATGAGAGCCATATTTCTCCATGTTATACCTATCTCAAATGGCAAGGTTCTTTTTTAACCCTCCAATCCTTCCAGAAGTTGGAGGCAGAGTGGGGCACATGAGCTGTACAAATTAACCAAATATGTTTTCCTTGGTGCTGGGAATTCTGTGACTCCTCAGAACAACTGCCAAAGATTTATTTTTTAAAACAAAAGCTTTGTTGCCCTTTACTCAAATGAATTAAAAATAAAAATATAAGCATGTTTTTTGCTATTACAATTGTTTTAAACATTCCATGTGTCCTACCTGGTGGTAGATACAATTCAAGAGGTTATGAACCTGAAGGGGATTACTTGAAGGAGCACCATTGTTTTCAAACTGGCTATGGTGTTTTGGCCTTTCACTAGGTTACCGGTGAGCACATGGGGCCTCATTAATGTACCTTTCCAGGAGAGCAAATGCAATTTAAACAATCTAAGTAAAGGACCAAAAAATTACTCCATTTAAATGTTGACAATTAGTCTGAGGACTCCCAGATTTCCCAACACCAAGGAACCCATCTTTCCCCACCCCCCAATTTGTATTTTAACTTGCACAGGTTTATCAACATTACTTCAACTACACATTGTGAAGGTTGCTTTAGTTAGTTTATTTTAATTTGACAGTGTGAAAGAATGCAATCTGGTGATAGTGGGATTAAATGAACTTTTTTGATGTCAAGTAATAAAATGATGTGGGTAATTGTGTTTCTGAAAGGGTGGCCTTCAAATCAGATGCACTTTGATAATGCTCCGCCCAACGAATAGTGCACCATTGCACCTCTGCTGCAACCATCTCCTGAGATCCCCAGGGACTACCCAGCAGTGGCAAAAGATCAGGTTCAAAGACCACATATGCATTCCTGAACAGCTCCTGGAACACAAGTTCCAACAGATAGAGGGGGCTTATTAATCGTCTGTACCCCTGGTTGCCCATTAAAATGAAAATCGACACTAATATGTAAATAGAAACCATGTCTGTTATGACATGGTGTCTCCTGGGATCACACAATTATAAAACAACACAATTATAATACCACAAGCATTTGGATTTCACATTAGGGTCAACTTGGTGAGGTAACTCCTTCATGACAGGGCTGACTGAGATAATGAGGCTGATATTTGATTGGTTCTGGGTTGCTATGCTGCTATGTAGAACCTCGCTGAGGAGCCTGAACTGCCATTCATCTGTTCAACTATAAAAGCAGTTCCTTATTAGACATTTCCCTGTAAAATTAGAGTAAATCCAAGTCTTTTTAGTTAAAACAGGAAGGAGAAATTTGGAAACCTTCAAGAAACCTTTGTGGGACATGGTCTGGAGCTGTCTGGTGGGATGCAATGTCGGGATCAAGCAACGATCCAAATATAGACAACGTACATCCTTTCTTTTCTTTAATCACAGTATCGAAGGAAAGCGGTCAGTTAATGGAGCTGTGCTAACATATCCAATTGTAAAATTAACTATAAGAGAAAAGAGGCACTACCTAATAGTATGGCAGCCCAATAATAGATGAATCTACACATGTCAAGAGTCCAGAACCTCATCTGAACATAGATTTCACTGTGGGAAAAGGAAAAACACAAAATCAATACTTTGCTTATGTATATTCACAAGACAGCTCACTTCCAGAGGATTTTAAAGACGAAATAAAATTTACTTTGGAGACTGAGAATTAGGAAATCCAACCAGAGGCAGTCAAAGAGAACTCGTAGTGTAAATAGTAGTAGTTAGGAATGGATTAGTGGTAGTAGCACTCAGAAAGCAAGACTGGAGTTAAACGACCATCCTTAATTTGACCTAGTGATTACATTTAGGAAACTCCATGAGACATAAAGGCCTCTAGGCTTCTTGGAGAGCTTCTCAGGCGTGAAGTGGTGATGCTGGGTAGGAGAGTGTGACTGAGAGAGCAGTTGCGACAGATAGGTATAGTTGCAATTTTTATTCTCTCTACAGATACCTCCATGGCAGCAAGGTGTCTGAGTTTTTGAGTGTCTGAGTTTGTTGTCCCAATCCCCTTTCCCTTCAGGGTGTCATGTGAGCGTCGCAGGATATAAAGCTTGCTGACCCCTGGACGCTCTATAGGGTCTGTGGGGCCAGCACCAGTTTCTGACAGAAGTGGCCCTGTTCTCCTGATCAACCTTAAAGGACCCTAGTACCTTTTAAGCCTCCTTCTCTATATGTTTAAAGACACCCGTTATCAATATTTGCTGCTGAAATCAGTTGCCTCTACCCCTGTCTTCACCAAGAGCTCCCTTTTATTCTAAAGTCTGCATTCTGTATGTTTCTTTTACAGGGATGGTTCATTCATGTATTTAATTAGTTCTGTACATCATTTGTTTTTTTATTAAACTTGGTATTTTTCTAGAACCTTGGCTGGACATTCTTTTATTTTCATTCTACCGTACTAATGTTGTCTGCGATTCATCTGTACCAGTTCACACTGCTCCTGAAGAGTATGGCCTTGTGTCAGCCCGCGTTACCACAAGAGGCCAAGGAGGTATACCTGTTGGGCTGTGCCCGTTTCCCCTTTATGATGGGTAACACTGATGCTCTGCATAGGTGTCTTAGCCACTCATCATCCCTGTACTCCTGCATCTGCCACAGACAGATCATGTGCAGAGTTCTCGCGGGCAACAGAGATTATCAGGCATGGGCTGGAATGATTGTTTCACTGAAGAACAGTCTCAGTAGGACCATCACTATACACAGTGATGGTCCCAGGTCTCAGAAGGAAAGCTAAGGTATTGCATCTCCGGGCCCTGCGATGTTGTCCATTTAGATGCAGACCACTTCCCCAATGTTAAAAGCGAAATCATGCTTCGGGTTACCCCACTGGGTATTTTGCATCAGCATGATCGGCCTGCTGCTGGGGTACTATGGGATTTCTATTGGTTAGGCTCTGCTGTGGCCTTCCCAGAGCATCGTTTCTGGAATGGTTTTCACTGTCCAAGGGGACTCGTGATATTTCCTTAAGAGAGTTGTGCCATTCGCCTTAGAAGGACATAATGTTCCCTTGCCATTGCATCTTTAGTCGAATTCTTACCTCACAGATAATGTTCAAAAAGCAATATCTTGAAATCGTTTTCATATATGTATTTAATTTGAACACTTTTGAAATGGAGTTACATTAATAAAGAGTTCAGATTGTTGGTGCACTTAAAGCATACAGAATGAATGTCTCCATCTACGCTAATGGTATAACTTATTATAGTGGAGGCACCAGGTGAGTATATAGGTCACAATTTTACATAGTGATATATTTGTAAGTATAGGTACATCTGGACATTCCGCAGAACAAAGAGGCTAGTCGCTCTAAACACACACAGATACACATACAGAACACATGCAATGCACACAGGATTGTGTGTTGACATCTAAAAGCAGATGATAGTAAAACGTGTGTTGTTAAATGCCATCTTTTATTAGACATGATTTTTTGTACAGAGCTAATCTATGTTCATAATTACACACAGAGAGTGGTAAGACAAATTTACAACATATGTCTTTCATTCAGATGGGTTAAAGTCTACACACATGAGTTGTTACGTTATTGAATACCTTGGAGAGACAGACTGAACAGTTAGCAGCTCTGGGGTTACAGTGCATTTAGAGGTACAGAGCACAGGAGAAAGACATTGACATATAGGTCATACAGAGAGGATTAAGTTTAGTAGCAGAGGCCACAGGAAGCCTGGTTGCCGCATGCTCAGAGAAAGCCTCAGTTCCACTTACAAACTACGAGAAAAAGAGAAAAAGATGAGTCACGCAGAGCATATACAAGGTTCACGACTCCTGGAGCCGACAGAAGGAGAAATCATTGGCACATCATGCTATGTTTATTTACTTATTGCATTTGTTGGCAGCGCCCAGTGGCGGAGGCATCACGGCGCTAGTACATAATCAAGTACAGAATAACACAATGCTAGGACATACAAGGGAAAGATGAAAGCCATAGAGTTAGGTTGCATCAAATCGTATACAAACGGAATGAGGAAGTCGGGCCTCAATCCTGTGTGTCTTCAATTGAAGCATATCCACAAATATGTAACTTGGGGTTTCTTAAACTTACGACTTATGGTTTCCAGTTTTGATTTGTAACTGATGTTTTGTAACCCAGGTTTGACAGTTGTGGCCTACTACCTCTAATGTCAGTAATATTACATGGCTCATTCTATGATCTGTACCCCTCTAGATGAGCCTACCATATACTTGTGATGACACATGGGTGTGAGGAATCAGGTCATACATACGTTTTGATTGAGTGACAGATCTTATATTTTGAATCATGCAAATGAACAAATAACTGATCGTTGGTCAAATCTTTTCTAATTTAATAGACAGTGAGAGCCAGAATGGATTTGCAAAATGTTTCAGTGATATTCCAACATAAAGATCGGTGGTGCCACAAAGCCACTGTTAACACAGAATTTTATTTTTGGGAATTCTGTAGGGCCTATTTAGGGTCTCCTTCACTTTTTGCTTTTCCCATTTTTTCTTTTTGGATCACTGAACTATGTTTGGTGGTCAGGGAGACTTCTGCTGAAGTCCCCCTGCCACTGCAGCCCTTTTTCATTTATTAAGTAAGGGTCATTCTTAAGCACCTCGTTTGTGCCATAGGGTGATTATAGCTCCCTATATTGATGTTAAGGGGTATCCTGATAGCTATCAAGTTGGCTTCGCCAGGGGTGCAAGCCGATTGAACACATTGGCAGCCCAATGTAAACATTTTGTGGCCAATGAGGTAAACATGTATATATTTAAGTACTACTCTCAGCCATTTTGTTTTAGGGGTTTTCTTGGTTTCGGGAACCATGAGGAAGGCCTAAAATAGCAACTGTGCACAAGTGGCCTCGTTGTGAGCCTTGTAAGGAATCCTCCATATTGGTTTTCACTGGTTTTGACTAGTCTCTGTTCTTGTGCTGATCATATCACACACATGCTGTGGGAACGCTCTGGGTTGAGTGGCAGATTTATGGGCCAACCAGATGGGATGACCACTTAACCTGGACTGGCCAATCCCAGAGACAGTGATTGGTATTATATAAGGGGAAACACTGAGCCGAAGCTCGAATTTGTACTTTAAATGTTGGAAGAACCAGCTTTACCTACCTGTTGGAGGATCTCCTGTCATTTTCCTGCCGGTTCCGGGTTTTAAGGACTAGATCTGACCATTCTGGCTGAATGCTGCATCCTGTGTTGACCACCTGATGGAGTTTCTGGCTACATGGTGTCCCTCTTGGCCTTCTTATGTCCTCCGGCGGGCTCCACTTGTGTGCTGGGCCAGGACTCCCCTGCTGGGACCATCTCCAGGCCTTTTTGCCTCAGGCTTCCCACTGTACCACTGTGGTTGCCTTACCTTGGTGCTGGCCACTGCCATTGCCTGGAAGGGCATTGGGACTCCAAAACCCTGCCTCACCTGCTCTTCAGGGTCGTCCTTCGTTGCGCCCACCATAGCCTTTGCCGTTGGACTGTTTTCTGTGGCTGTGCTGCCCTTTGCTTCAAGCTGCCGAACCCTGCTGTGATGGGTGCTACCCCCTTTTCAATTCAGAGTCTTCCACACTGCTGCTTCTAGCTTGAGCGGCTCTCGTTGTTTGTTCTTCTTCTCCGTCTTAGGGCCATCAACGGCTCAGGAGTGAAGTCTCTGCAGGGTTGCATCCTCTGCCTCACCTTAAGGTTGGTGGTTGTACAGCCCTGACCAGAGGCCTGTGCAAGAAATGACTTAACCATGCCATCTAACATCACACAATACATGGATGTAGGAACAAGTGACTCCTCAGAACGAGTGTTACAAATAGTCAGAAAACATCTGAAGGACTAATGTCTGGGCACACACTTGTTTCATCATCTGATAAAATATATATATTATGGTTGTTCTGTTTTGCAGGGGCATCATCAGTGGCACAGATGCCAGTGCCAGGCATGATTCCACCAAGGTCTGAGGCACATACAAGAATCACCCTGATGGCATGCAAGTTTGTCCTTTCTGTGGCATCACCCTTAGGTCCAACTTTGCAGCCAGCCCATAGGTGGTTTTAGCTGCCTTTACCTACTCCTTCTGGGTTCAGACAGCAGCGTTAATATGAAACGTATGCTGATTGTGTAATAAATAAATAAATAAATTAGAAACGCAGGGACAGTGGTCCCAAAAGGTGCCATGTCAGTAACATTTTTTAACCGTTACACCCTGATTTAGTCAAACTGACAGACAATGCTGTCACAGGAGGGGAAAACTACCTGATGCTTTAGCAGCACTGGAATATGCCATTCTGAAGATGAAGGGGAGGGGGGGTGTTCTTTTCTTACAGCCTGTCATGCCTAGAACAGGTGTAAAGAACCAAAGGTCTTGGAACAGGACAGCTTCTTTATCTTTTTTGTTTTGTTGCGACGCATGGTTTCATGGTGACTCCATGAGGTTAACAGGTATTGATGGACTCTGCCTGATGGCTCCAATTGTGGCGTTTGGGAGTGGAACGAGGCCTTTTTCTTGTAAGCAGTCATAGAAACATGTTCTGCCCTTTTCCTAAGGGCTTTCCTGTGCATGCTGAGGCATAACCTACAGGAGAAAAGTTCACAGTTGGGCCCAAAATACCACACCCGCTCTTGCTTGGATGAGAACATGTGGTGCCTGCATTGTTTGCCGAGCTTCGCTTAATTCAAACATATCCTTATGGATGACATGGCAGGAAAAACCATGGTAAACATGTTTAAAAAGTCGAAAAAAAGGTTACTGAACTGATTCAATACTTCAGTTCCTACCATATGTGTACGCACAGAAAAATGAGGGCTAGGACGGTCCATTTGTGCAGGTGGAAAGGATGCTTAAGCATCCTTTGCCCGAGCCCCTGCTAAACCACATTGCGCATGGTTGGATTATTACTGAACATAATTCTGGATTCACTCTGGCCCCTGACCAAATTCCTCAATGAGCAATCTGTTTGAAGAGTCATCTACTACAAGTAATTCTGGTCAAAGAAAAGGGCACTAAATTACATGTTGCTTTAGTATCACATCTTTCAGAGATTCACATACCTGATGAATACTTATTCAGTTTTGTTTGGAGACCTTGAACCACTTTTAAAAGTTCATGGGCACATGGAGATCATTATTGACCTCCTTTCAGCCAATCAGAATGCTCAGAGAGCAGTCAATAACTACTGGTATTGACTGCATTCTGAACATTTTCACTTCCCAAAGCCGAGAGTGAAGCAACAATGCAGTTTCAGGGCACAATGTTTTTTTTAAAATACACTCCATCCCTTGGAGGATATTTACTGCAACATTCAAGTTAACACACCAAAGAGAAAGCTAAACATGGGAAAATACTTTCACATTTTTAAGAGAAATAATGTTCTTTTACGTTATACCTAATACGTTCGGTTAAACATTTTCCAGTTCAGCCACATTTGCAATCAAAACGCTTACTTATGACGAAGACAACCTTGTTATTTGAATACTACAAAATGAAACCACATTTAATTTACTAAGTTTTTTCTTTACTTTAGTTACCATTTTACAATTGTTTTACTTCATTACCGATGCTCCAAAACATGTATTGTTATTACCACTATGCGCTAATAGCCTTATAGACTTTGACGGTGTCATTATCACTTGGGATAATGACCCTTCCCCAACTTATGGTCCTCGGCTCCGCCTCTGCCATAAGTTGGTGGTGGGCCATTACCCTGTGCTAACGACCCCTCCCTCAGCCTGAACGGCTATATTAAAAACATTAATAATAAAACATTTATTTTGATAGTGCTTCCTGCCCGATTGATGATTCTTCTAAATGCTGTAATAATAGCTGTTAACACCCAAATTATTGGTACTTAATTTAGTGATCATGGAAGGATAAAGGGCTGAGTTACCGGATTTTGTGGCCATATTCTAGTTTTTGCGGCGCTTATTTGGACGACATTGTCATTCATAGCAAAACCTGGGAATAACATATGTACCATCTGTATGATATGACTAGAGCTCTAAGATCAGATGGGGAGGAGAATGCGGTACAACACCCAACACTCTCCACCTACTTCCTTTCCCTCTTCTCACTCCATGAGGCCCACCTTCTCATCCCTCTCTTTCATAGCACATAGAGACAGAAACTGAGACGAGGAAGAGTAGGGATAACTTAATAAAGATCTCCTTGACAGGTACTGAGACGAGGAGGAGGTGCAGAACGATGAAGAGTCCCCCTAAGAACTTGAATGAACATTCTAGCTGTCATCGCTCATTCAACATAAAGAGAGAGGAAGGACTTAACGTTTTGTCAGACTGTCCCAAAAGGATCCACTAAATTGGAAGATGTCCAGAGTGTAAGACTAGGATGTGTACGAAGGAGTCGAGGCATCCCTATCCAGTCCATCGTGCCTGGGCGGACCGGGGAACTGGAGAAGAAGAGGTGTAGGTGGAAGCAGTGACTGGACCACACGGTTGTGGCAGGGCGTGCAACCCTCCCAGAGAGAAGCGCGACAGAGCCGCTGCAGATGGCACAGAAGCAGCAGTAGAATGTGAGAAGCTGAACAAGATGTTTGTGAAGCACGCAACCGACAGTGAAGAACCGGCACAGTCCCAGAATGTACATGAGCCGTTAGGATCGAGAAAAGTAGCAAGCAAGAGAAACCTCAAACCCGGGGTCTGGGACCCAGGTATACTTAACAAGACTATCTTAAGCAATTGGTCATATGCTAGTACTTGGCAGCAGAGTGAACCAGGTATATCAGGAACAAAATACAGAGGGGGAACAGGGTCTGGGACCTGCACCACGTCTATATTTGAGAAAGGCCAGGGGAAGGGAGACAGTCCCCCTATCATTGTGAACTGTGATAAAAAGCCTGAGAAAGGCCAGGGGAAGGGAGACATTGCCCCTGGCATTGTGAACTGTGACGAAAAGCCTGAGAAAGTCCAGGGGAAGGAAGACATCCTCCCTGGCATTGTGAACTGTGAAACTAAAGCCAGAGAAAGGCCAGAGAAAATGAGTGATTCTCCCTGGAGTTGTGGACTGTGAAACTAAAGCTAAGAAAGGCCTGGGGAAGAGAGTCATTCACCCTGGTGTTGTGCATTGTGACACTAAAGCCAAGAAAGGGCAGGGGAATGGAGTAAATTTCCCTGGTTTTGTGAAAGTAAAAGCCAAGCGAGTGTGAGAACCAAGCCAAGGAAGGCCAGGGGAAAGGAGTCATTCGCCTGGAATTGTGAAATAGTGAAACCAAGTGAAAAGAGTGCAGGGGAAGGGAGTCATGCCCACTGGCTTTGTGTGGGGAAAGACACTGAGAGCCAGACGCCAGGATAAGGAAGCCATTCTCCTGGTAATTGAGCTCACAGGAAGGATCAAATCAGTGATCCAGGGGAAGTGAGTAATTCCCCCTGTAGAGAAGAAATAATTAACTTTTGAATCCAAGCCAGCAATCCTTTGTTTGAAGTATTGAAGTCAGGGGAGGGGAGTCACTCCTTCTGGTGAAAGGCTTGCACACAGAATTGTGCCATCCAGTCTAGGGGCAGGGATTCATTCTCCTGGACCAAGACCATTGGTACAACTGTAGTTTATTTATATGTGTAGGGGACAGTGATAGGGAAATTTGACACAGGATGGTGGACTCTTTGTAGTTGCAATGACATCCTGACAGATCCATTAGCACTTTTAGTTGAGGCAGGGAAACCTCTTAAATGTCTATAGGAATCCCAATGCCACCTGTGTGCCAGTGCCCTCCTTCTGCACCCTTACATAACGCATTCACTACTCAAAGTGTTCAGATAACCTCACCCTATGTCGACATATTATCTTGTTGTTGCTCGAAGATCATTGTAAATGTACATTCACCATTTGTATACCAAAAAGGTACAGGACTGACAGTGCTAGTGAAAGTGGCTCTTCACAGAGTAAAGGTACATGGCCTAACCTTTTGAAAAACAAAAGAGGTTCCGCAAAGCCAACGCAAGTACACTGTGGGCCCTGTGGATTCCTGTTTTCAGTCCAGTCTTTGCTAGCTGGCTATGGTGCAACATATGCTGAGCTAGCAGTAAGTGGTCTGTTGTGCTCCTGGCTTTTTTTTTATTTTGTATTCTTTTATTGGCATTTTACAAACAACAGTACAAATGTACGAACAGCCATCAATGACAATTCCATCTTCCTACAACTCAAGTCGCATTTTTTGTTAATTAACATTGGAGAGAAATTGCATGCGGATGGGGTCCTGGCCTTGTTGAGGCCCATACAGGGCAACCATTCATTGTTTGTGCAGAGACAACTGTGTGCAGAAGGGGCTTGCTGAAGGGTCATAAATGGCAGCTCTGCAAGAGGTGTGTGTGTCTAGGTGTGTGTACTGCCATCCTTCTCTCCCTGCCCCTTACACTTCCCTTTCTGTGTCCCACTGTGGGCTCCCTACTTTTCTCATGCATCTCCTCTGAGTGTCCCACCTTTGTCCTCCTCTTGCACTCTGCTTTATACTCCCATTATCTTGCCATTCCCTTCCAATTGCTTTTCTAGGTTCCATCCTTTCTCTTCATGTGAGTGTCCCGTGCCATGCATGAGGAGATCTGCTCCTCTGCATGCTCCACATGGTGCACACCCTCCTCTCCATGTCCCACATTTCTACCCGTCCTTTGTGTGCCCCTGCTGTGCATGAGAGGCTCTTCTTTTCTTCTCCATACCCCATGCTGTGCATGAGGTACACTGTACCAGTGGGGTTCAGCATGCCCCGACATTCTTAGCCTTTCATAGAACATGTACATTATTTTGAAGCGCTACGAGACCTTCACAAGTAGTAGTTAAATTCTGATAGGGTACCTTTTCAAGAGCTTTCCAGAAAGCAAGAGTTATGAAAGTTGGAGATGCATTGACAGCGGAAATACGAGTTTCACTTACACACTCAGAAGAGGTAAAGTACAGGCAGGGGCATCCAGGCCTTGAATACACAGCAGGTAGATCACAGCCAGCACTATTGCAACCTTTCCCTTATGCACTGGACAGGAGTAGCTTGAGCATTGTTATGGGGATGCCCATGCAAACTACTTTAGCACAAACAGGATTTTATATTAGTATATCTTTGAGGTTTATTGTATAGCGCCAATGTGCCACTGAAGAGATACTCAGATGCCCTAACACGAGACAGGAAAAGCGGGATTAGACAATCACTTTGTAGGTACCCTAGGCAGAATGTCAGTCAGATGTCAGTCAAAAGGATCTGGATAGCAAAGTTAGTCCAGAGGTTGACACTAAGGCGGGACGAGTAGGAACCTGGGCAGCTGATGAGGTGAAGAGATGTTGATATTAGATTATGGCTAGAGATATAATGCAGCCATGTGTCCTTGAGTTTGGCAGGGTAACGGGGGAGACTGATTCATCGAAAAAACATGTTTTTGAACTTAACTTTCATCTGATCGGGATCTAGTGGAGAGATGGGAATCCAGAACAGATGTGCTCCTGGTTAGGTGAACCGATGATAGCTTGTGGAGCACAGTTCTGTATGACCTGAAACTTAGAAGTGGGGAAAAGTGAGGTTGCCAAAAGAGCCAAATCATGTTCAGGCTGTGTTGATCACTGTGGTGGCTCCACTGAGATGTGTCATGCATGCTGCAGCACAACTCATCAAAGAACTATGCAAATTCGGCCACATCACCTGACCCTTATGAAACTGCACTGGCTCCTGCTGCAAACCTGTATCACCTTTAAATCCTGCAGCATCATCTACAAGGCTGTCACCCTGACGTCCCAAACTACCTCACTGAGAAACTCAGCATCTCTGGAGGCCTGCGCTTCACCAGAAGTAAGGACATGTGCAGACTTGACCTCCGGTGCAGGAAGGAAGAAATCAGAAGACAGGCCTTCTCTGCATACCCTCCAAGACTCTGGAACCTCCTCCCCATAAACATCTGACTTGTCTCCTCGCTTCTACAGTTTAGGTAGGAGCGCAAGGCCCTCCTCTTCAAGGAATGGCTCCTCCCTAACCCTAGATCCATACACCATCCACGCCCCACCCTACCGGAGACCGGGTTGTCTGATTCCCCCAGTTTCCTCCCATGGTTACTTGTAGACCCATTGCTGACAACTGCCCTCCATGCCCTGTTGTTAGTTCCCCACACCCTTTTTTGTCTGCTCCCTAAACTTGGGAACTTGTTCTTCCCCCTATGATTGTAAAGTGCCCCACTCAATAAATACACTAATAATAATAATTCCTCGGAGTCAGAGAGGATGGGGAGAATTATCTTCAGAATTCCAAGGTTGCAAATGCAGATGTTCCAATCTTGGATACTTACGGGAAGAAAGGTAGGCCACAGTCAAAGGACAAGGAAGAGTAAATGATGCCATGGAATGCAGGGGACAGGTTAGCTTAAACATGCTTTTTTTTAACTGTTAGAGGCTATTGTATAGCATTCTGATGTTTATTTAAAGTAGGAAATCAGTGATTCGATGATGGTTTTCAGTGTTAGAGGCCAACTTGATCTGGATTTGCAAATTGGCATACATTTAAAAATGAGGGTGAAAGCTTTTGATGAGATCTGCCAGCGGTTTTACATAAATATCCAACAGTAGGTGACAAATAGTGGCTAGTTGAGGAACCGGTCAGGATGGGCAGTCTTAGGGTTATTTAAATCAGAGAGCTAGAGATGAATGGGTCTTAAAGGCTGTGCCAAATATTAATGCTGCATCTCAATCCAGGCAACAGGACTTAAACTGATTTTCATGAACATTCACTGGACACTGTTCAAGTGGCCAAGTTTAGAAGGAATACCATCTACAAAGCCTCACCAACAAGAGGATAAGGTAGGCATAGTTTACCTGAAAGTGCAGATACAAGGAGAGTCCCCAGGTGCTGTGGCATTAGCTGGCAGCTGCCTCTTGGTGGAGGGGGAAGATCTTTGATTGGTCATCAGCCTCACAGCTGCAAGGTAAGTCACTTCTGCAAGTTAATGAAAGAGAGATAGAATCGTAATCTGTGAGAAATAGCCCATCGTGTACTCATTCTGGTGAATGGTAGGTGGCCCATGTAAAAAGCAACAAATGAAAGATGTGGAGATAATTAACTTTAAAAATTGCACAACAAATGGACATGCAAACAGCCTACACAAAGAACCTCAGCTGATGCCATCAACATTGCAATAGCACTGCAATGAGTAGAAGTTACTTTTAGATGATAGGCTAGAGCACAATACCAACTCATCTTAGTACTAAGCATCAAATACTTTTGCATGGCCTTCAAAATCCCAACATGTCCAAGGTGTTCCGCACCCATCCGTCTATCCATTTGTGGCTGTTCTGGAATATAAACTTGACTTGGAGCTGAGCTATGAATGGCAAGCAATTGTTTGCAAAATTAAGGAGCATACGTAGAGAATTGTAGGTACTACTGTGAGCAACCTGCCTTCACCCTTAGATCTTGACCCAACAAATTAAAACATTAGAAGAGATTATTAACCTGCGGCTTCTGGAGAAAGGGCTAGGATGGAAGGCAAGGGGGTAGGACAGCTCTTAGGACTGCAATGGGCCAGTTTGCTGATCATCCTATCAGTGATAGAATTCTAGGGTCTACACCACTAGACCTGAATCCAAGGAATAGTCGCCTATACTATCTAGATGGACAGCCATTCACGTATGAGAACCAATACTTCGAATGGATTGTGTCCTCCCACGTATTCCTCATCTTGTGATAAATCGTTATCTCCAGCTTTGCTGCTTCGGAAAAAAAAATTCTCGGCAGAGGGCGCTGTGCTGGAGGTCGTGGCATTGATTGTCCTTCGACATACTCCGTACACTGTCGACGTCACCGATGGTATAAATAGCTCGAGCCGCGCCCGTTGCTTCAGTTCTGTTTTTCCGATTGCTTCGCTATCGAGAACGGCGCGCTCATATTTTCTGTGAACAAAGTGTTGTCATCTTCGACACCTTCGACACCCAGAACTGGGTTTAAAAAGTGTGCAGATTGTGGATCTAAGATGTCGATCACCGATCCCCACCGGATTTGTCTCTGGAGTCTCGGTTCCAGTCACCGAACCGACGACTGCGGGTCCTGCCAATCTATGACCGAAAAAGCTCTTCATGAGAGGAGAGGTAAACTGTCGGTGGGGAGGGAGGCCTCAAAAAAGGTTTCATCAAAAAGACACAAGAAAGCGACTGATTCTAAGGAATCGGATCACCATGGGCACTCGAAGAGATCTCGATCTAGGAGTAGATCGAGACACTCTTCGTCGTCATCGAAAAAAAATGAAGAGGAGACATAGATCTCCCTCATCATCTTCTTCTTAAGAGTCGACCGAAGAAATTTGTTGTCCGACTAAATCGGATTCTCCCAGTAAGTGAGAAGATTTCCACAAAAAGATGATGGAGGTTTTCGAGAATGCGGCCCGACCCCCTTGAAAGACCCTCGAAAAAGCCATACCCCTAAAGTCGCTCCATTGGACGACAAAGGGAAGTCCAAGGCTACCATGGCCAAGACCAGTAGCGTCGAGGAATCCAAAAAACCTCGAGTCGACGTAAAACCGTCGAAGATTCTTCGAGAGTCAAGCACCTCTCCAGTGCCATGCAAGAAACACAAGTCGTCGAAGACGTCGACAACTTCGTCGACGCCCTTGACGTTGATAATTTCGACGCCAAAGCCAAATGCGTCATCGACGCCATTATCGAAGTCATCTTCGAAAACTTCGAAGACTTCGAAGACACCCTCGAAAACTTCGAGGGATTTGCCATTTCCTTCGAAGCAGATGGAAGAGGAAGAAAGGAGATTCACTCCTTTGCCCAGGTCAGACTTTTTCAAATCTATGACAGCAATCTATGAAGAGTCTGCTTCAGAAGAAGACGAGGTTACTCCTTTGGGAGTTACTTATGGTACAAGACAAGTTCCTGAGGAACTTATTGACCAGGAATCTAGAATGAGAGACCTGAGTGATACTCTACATTCTGCCAGTGGAGTTGACACATCCCCAGAATTAGAGTTCGCCAAACCTGATCCTGCAGAGCATGCAGATGCTGGGTACAGGGGTCTTATGACCAGGGTAGTTGAATATATGGGTTGGGGTAATACTTCACCCATTTTTGAACAAGATGACATGAGGGATATAATCGTCAAGGGACCTCAGAAAGATCCTGTTCTCCCTTTTCACAGGGCCCTTCAAAGGACTGTGGAGAAAAACTGGGAGAAACCAGAATATATTGCTGCTGCAGATAGCACTTTTCCAAGAAAATATTGATCAGCTGGAATGGATCCTGAATATTTGAATAAAAATCCGAGAGTTTAGTCATTCAGGCAGCATCTACTTCAAAACAAACTGCTTATCAACTATCCCTCCAGATAGAGAGGATAAAAAAATTGATGCCTGGGCACGTAAAGTTTTCACGTCAGGCAGTATGGCACTTAAGTCGGCAAATGTCACCTGTACCCTAGCCAGGTTTACCCATACCCTGTGGGACTGTATTTCGGCGGCGGCTGATCATATTCCGGAAGGCGAGGAAAGGGAAGGCTTCCTGAATATAGTCAAAGACGGGAAGGAGGCAATGGGGGAATGTCTCCAGTCTGGACTGTATACTGCTGATAGTATCAGCAGATCCATGGCTGCAAGCATTGTGCTACGCAGATTTGCGTGGTTGAGGAAGTTGGGATTTGCACCAGACGTGCAAGCTAGACTCCTCAACATGCCCTTTGATGGCTCGAGGCTCTTTGGCAGAAAGGCTGATGAAAGCCTAGAAAAACTTCAGACCTCGAAAGCGGGAGCTAAATCACTTAGCGCCTCTTTGTGCCAGCCTCTAAAACCCTATTCCAGCTCATCTTCCTGGAGGGGTCATTCTTTTCGATACTACTCCTCTTTTGCTAGAGGAAGAGGACAGGCTTCTCAAAGTGGCAAAAGAAACTTCCCTCGTGGAGCACGAGGAAAAGGTAAAAAATCAGCCTCAGGAGCGGCATCTGTACCCTCAGCCACTCCTGCAGCCGCCTCCAAATCCCTCTGGGACCTTGTTACACAAAACACCAGTGGGAGGCAGGATCTCTCAACATCGGAAGGAATGGGGGGGAATTACCTCAGATGCTTGGGCACTGGAAACAGTAGCCCAAGGTTACTGTCTCCCCTTTCAGAAAGGCCTCAGAATCATCCACCAGGAGCCAACTCCGCCAAAATTCCAGATCCGCTCCTGTTGCATGAAATTTTAACCCTGCTAGAGAAAGGTGCCATAGAACTGGTACCTTTAGCGGAGAGGAACAGGGGTTGGTACTCCCCATATTTTCTCATCCCAAAAAAGGACAGAGGACTGAGACCCATCTTGGACTTGAGAAACTTGAACAAGTTCCTCAGGAGGACAAGTTCAAGATGGTGACTCTTTCTCAGATCCTTCAGGCTCTCCAACTCCAAGATTGGTTGGTATCATTGGACCTTCAGGATGCTTACTTTCATGTGCCAATCCATCCAAAGCACAGAAGGTACCTGAGGTTCGCGATTGGCAATTCTCATTATCAGTTTCGAGTTCTGCCATTCGGGTTGACCTCCGCCCCGAGGGTTTTCACCAAACTGTTGGCGGTTGTGGCAGCAAGTCTCAGGAGAAGAGGTATTCACATATATCCCTACCTGGACGACTGGTTGATCACAGCAAGTTCTCCAGAACAAGCTCAGGAACATCTTTCGATCACCTGCCACTTCCTCCACAAACTGGGCTTCTCCCTCAATTTCAAGAAGTCCCACATGATACCATCCCAGAAACTCCAGTTTATCGGAGCAGTCTTGGACACTTCATCGGGAAAAGCCTCGCCTCCCGAAGTGAGAGCTCTCCACATCCAGCAGATGGTAATGAAGTTTCAGAATGCCCAACATCTACCGGCCTTAGATTTTCTCAGGTTGCTCGGTCTCATGGCATCCTGCATTTTCCTAGTACCAGAGGCCAGGTTGAGAATGAGATCCCTTCAATGGGCACTCAAAACTCAGTGGTCCCAGTTCTCAGGGAATATGTCGGATCTTCTGCAAGTCCTGAGCGCAGTTGCTCAGGATCTTCTATGGTGGGCTTGCAACAACAACATTCTCAAGGGAGAGTCTTTTTGGCAACAATGGCCGGAGATAAAGGTAGTGACGGACGCCTCACTCATGGGGTGGGGAGCACACACCAGCGATCTGACAATCAGCTGTTGTTGGTCTCCATCGGAGTCCAAACTACACATCAACCTATTGGAGCTGAGGGCAATCGGACTAGCTCTGAAGGCCTTTCTGCCCTCTGTACAGGGAAAGAATGTCCTGATAATGACGGACAATACAGTGGCCATGCACTATCTCAACAAGAGAGGAGGTGTAGGGTCACTGCCACTGTGCAGAGAAGCAACGCAGCTCTGGTTCTGGGCAATACGAGAAGGAATCTCTCTGTCGGCAATTCACCTAGCCGGAGAGAAGAACACAGCAGCAGACACCCTGAGCAGGCAGAGCACGGTCTCTCACGAGTGGGAGCTGGCTCAGGAAGTCCTTCTGGAGATCTTCGCCCTTTGGGGAACCCCTCAAGTGGATCTGTTTGCCACCACGATCAACCGGAAGTGCGATCAGTACTGCTCAAGGGAATTTCCTCAAAGAGGAGCTCTGGGAGACGCATTCGTAGTGGAGTGGAAGTTTCCACTGCTGTACGCGTTTCCCCCAGTCCCCGTGATTCCTCAAGTAATCAGGAGGTTGAGAAAGTTCAGGAAAACCATGATCCTAATTGCCCCGGATTGGGCCAGGAGAATGTGGTACCCAGACCTTCTAGACATGTCCATCTGCCCTCCAATACGTCTTCCGCAAAGAGAGGATCTTCTCTCGCAAGAGGAAGGTCGGGTTCTCCATCCAGAGCTCACGACACTCAACCTTCACGCATGGTTTCTGAGAGGTTGAGATACAAGGATTGGGATCTTCCGGATGACGTAATGGAAATCTTGCTTTCGGCCAGAAGACCAGCAACAAAGTCTTTGTATCGATGTCGCTGGAACAGGTTTAGTAACTGGTGCAAAGACAAGGATGTGGACTCTTTTCAGTGTGGCACCCCAATGGTACTCTCTTTTCTACTACATCTAGCTAATCTGGGGCTCCAGATAGGAACAATTAAAGGATACCTTGCTGCACTGTCCATTTTCAAGCGCTCCTCGGAAGAGGTTTCATATTTCAAAATACTGTTAATAATTCAATTCTTAAAGGGGCTTACTAATGTATACCCTCCAGTACCTTTTCATGTACCAACTTGGGACTTAAATTTAGTATTAAAATTCTTGACTTGCATACCTTTTGAGCCTCTGCACTCATGTCCATTGAGACTTTTGACTCTAAAAACTGTCCTCCTTGTGGCCCTATCATCAGCCCGCAGGTTTAGCGAACTTCAGGCTCTCTCATGCAAACACCATATACTATTTTTTATAAAGATAAGGTAGTCCTTAAAGTTAAACCTTCGTTCTTGCCAAAAGTAGTCTCGGACTTTCATTTGTCACAAAAAAATAGTACTACCAACATTTTATACTCCTCCTCATCTGGGCAAAGAAGAGGAGAGATTACATAGATTAGATCCCAAGAGGGCTCTTAGTTTTTATATCTCAAGGATGGCTAAATTGAGACAAGATGACCAACTGTTTGTGGGTTATACTGGTCATAAATTAGGCTTATCTGTAACAAAACAGACCATTTCCCGCTGGATCATATTAGCCATAGTTGAATGCTACAGATTAGCGGGAAAAGAACCACCAGATGGGCTTCGTGTCCATTCTACAAGGGGAATGGCTACTTCTGCGGCTCTAAAGGGGGGAGACCCGGCAGCAGATATTTGTGCAGCTGTAACCTTGAAAACAATGCATACTTTTGTTAAACATTATTGTTTGGACACTGCCTCCTCTAATAAGGGTTTATTTGCAAAGGCAGTTCTGCATTCTGTCCACGAAAACTGAAATTAGTACTCCCACTTCCAAAAATTGATACTGCTATGGGAGCCTATCACAAGATGAGGAATACGTGGGAGGACACAATCCATTCGAAGAACAAGTTACTTACCAACTGTAACGTTCTTTCGACTGGATGTTCCTCCCACGTATTCCTCATCGACCCTCCCATCCTACCCTACAGTACAGTTTACGTTTTCTTACACTTTCCTCTCACGAAGAATGTATCGGTCATGGGACACGCCTGGGTGTTCCTCCTATATATATATATATATTTCATCGAAAAAACAGAACTGAAGCAACAGGCGCGGCACGAGCTATTTATACCATCGGTGACGTCGACAGAGTACGCAGTACGTTGAGGGACAATCGACGCCACGACCTCGAGCACAGCGCCCTCTGCCGAGAGTTTTTTTTTCCGAAGCAGCGAAGCTGGAGATAACGATTTATCACAAGATGAGGAATACGTGGGAGGAACATCCAGTCGAAAGAACGTTACAGTTGGTAAGTAACTTGTTCTTCGATTCAGCTGACCGCAACCTCTGATGACGGGTTCAAAGATATGCAGAGGAGCACGTCCCTGTGCTGAGGAGATACTCGGATCTAATAGCAGTCCTCAGAGTAACAAGTTTACACTTTGCAGGAATAAAATCTGAAACAACTCGAAATACAATGCGAACACAGTGTCTTCCAGGAAAGTGAGAACAGCCAACAGGAAAATGGACTGGCTAAATTAAACAATGTGACCAAAGGTGGCGAGAGACTCGATCTTGGGGGAAAAAGGGCATACTTGACACTACAACTAATTTGTGTAAATGAGAAATAAAGTTACCTGTTATACATTAATCATCTAGTCTGTCTACTTTATATTGTCAACGCTGTCATAGCAATTATAATTATCTGAAGAGTAATCCCTCTAGAAAGGTGTTCCCAAATACTGCACCAAGGTGGAGATATCAATTATTAATGAAAATGAATGATGATCATAGTATTAATAGCTAGCGAAACAAATTGACATTTACATTTAGCTACATCAACATCATGCACACTTTCAAACAAACACGCATATTCAACCACAACAATAAAACTACTGATAGTGGTAAAACGCATTAGATTACAAAGTTCTACAAATATTACAGTTGACATGTTTGAATTTTTATTAAAATCGAATTAAAAGTTGCACTTAATGGAAAGCAATAAAGAAAAGGTACGCTAGGATATCAGGAAAATGTAATGGACCAAACCCACAGACCTAAAGAAACAGGAAAAAGCCACCATCTTGACTCGAACCTCATAACCTTCCAAGAAAGCAGCCTAGATTTTTTCAAAGTGCTCTGACTTACCCTGGTACTGTCAGGTCACATAGAATGGCTGGATTAATGCACAGAGGCAGGAGGGTTTACTTTGCTAGCTTACACACCTTTTAGGATTCCTGTTACCTTGAACGTTGCTTAACTATTCTCCTACAGGAATCAGAATAATTCCCAAGCCATCATGGTGGAAACACATCTGAATGATGATTGGTTGGAACTTTAGTCTGGTCCAACATTCTAAACTGCCTTTCATAGAAGATTTCATGTAGGACAGTCCTGTTTTGTTTAGCTACTCGGTTTCCAGTTGTAAGTAAGCTGCGTATTTTCTGAAGAAAAGTGACAAGAAACATGAAGGATAGGTTGCAGGAGTTTCCAGGGCCATTAAAATTGACAATGTCGGGCGCAACGTTCTGTGTGAACTGAGTTGAAGTCAACTGCTTGTGTCAACGAATTCATTTGGGGGTGACAAGCCGCGCAGTTAACTCTAGTACAAATGTAATACATTTAAGATATTAATCTATGCAAAAGCAGAGCATGACTTTGTACAAGCAAACTCTTAAATTAAGAAAGATAGTCATGTTTTTGTGCTCTGCAATGGAAGATTTCCGTCAGAGGCAGACAGCCTTATGATTGGAGCCTCTGTAGTGCTCTGGCGCCCTCTTGTGACTAATTCCGTTTCATGAAGAAGACACTGTTTTTTCCTATGCAGCAAGCACTCTGATTGACTAAGGGAAAAGCGTCAAGAGTGATGTGCCAACAAGGGGAGTTAAAACCGAGAGTAGGAGAGACAAGTTGAACTATAGCCACAATTCAGCATAACTTACAGAGTGTGCATAAAGGAAACTATACAACCAAATCGTTTGGTGATTCGTGAAGTACCTTATCAAACAAATAGGGTTTTATTAGATAGTTTGTAGGAATAGTTATTAAAGTTATTTTTGTTTATAGATTTCTTTCTGTCCAGAGCTTGATCTTAATCAATTCTTTTGGGAACTACTACTAAAGTTGTGGATAACCAGAAGAAAAATAGTCAAGCAGAAAACTCCTATTCCAAAACCAAAACTCTGTTTTTCCTGTAAACTGATTGCAGATCACGGGTAATCTTGGGAGACGATAGAGAGCTTTTGGGTAGTTCTTAACAGCGTACCATACCAATGTGCTTATTTTTTCTCATACACTGCAGATCTTCATACATCCTTAAGGACTGGAAGGCTGTGCTGTTTGTTATTTTATTCACATCCCCTTTTCCCCTGGGGTGTGTCGCGTTCAGCTGTTGAGCTAGTCAGCTGCAGACGAGACACCTTGGTGGGTCTGTCGGGTCTAGCAACTCCTGCGGATCAAGCTGGTCAGGACCTAACAGTATGAAAGGCTAACATAATTAATTTCCGCCTGAGCCATCATGGACCCCTAAGAGATCAGCATGATTTCCCTGGGGGAGATGATTAGGGAGTTAAGAGAAGAAGTAAGGGTTGATCACAAAGACAATGTTACTTGGAATAGAAGGTGGAGGAGCTTAGAGTTAAAGTAACTAATCTAAAACCACAATTACGTTGGATAACTTGGACTCCTCCAACGACCCCCCTGTTTTCACTTTTAAATCTGTATCTATAGAAGATGTCATTGATACTGTTTCCAAACTGAAACCAACCTCCTGTAAAGTAGATGTCTTTCCAGCCTCCTTACTCAAAGATCATATCCCATACTCTTGCCCCATGGATTACCACTTTTGTGAATAGATCCTTTCAGGAATCTTATGTCCCTGAGAACATAAAGGAAGCATGGGTTACACCTCTACTTAAGAAGGAAAACTTGGACCCAGCAAAGGCGGGTAATTATCGTCCAATTACCAATGTTCCCTTTTTGTTGAAAATTTTACATAGAATCGCGTACTGCCAATACCAAATTTTCGTCGAGGGACATGACAGACTGGCGTCACAACAATCTGGGTTTCGCCCTAATCATGGGACTGAGACTGCGCTCTTAGATTTAAAATCATATATTGCCGGTCTTGTTGACACAGGTCATACAGCCCTGCTGCTTTTATTAGATCTATCGGCCGCATTCGACTTAGTCGATCACCAGCTCTTGGCCGATAGACTAATCACAATTGGTAAATGTTCTCCAGAAGCTTCAGCTTGGTTTAAATCATTTCTGGGCCCACGAAACATGAGGGTAACAAAGGATAATGCTCATTCTATAGCATCCCTATTGTTATGCGGTGTCCCACAGGGCTCATGTCTTTCCCCCTTACTTTTTAATATTTACTCACGTCTCCTCTGCGCTCTTTTGTCAACCATGGGCATTTATTTTGCCAACTATGCCGATGACAGGCAGATTGTTGTCCAACTTACTGGTGAGTACTTAAAAGATGCAGAACATATTAATGCTATCTTTGCTGAAATCCAGAAGTGGATGGCATTTAACTCATTAGCCCTTAACAAAGCTAAAACTGAGCTGTTGATCTTATGCACCCAGAAGAGATTAAAGAAACTTGATACAAAGTATGACAACTTCCTGATAGGCCAACACGTCATTGCTGTTTCTAAATCTGTAAAAACTCTAGGGGTCTTTTTTTACCCTCAGTTATCCTTTACCCGTCAGGTCAATTACCTTAAATCTTCCTGCTACTATTATATCCAGCTCTTATGGCAGATTCGTCCGTTTCTGTCTAAATAAAATCTTGCCTTGATCGCAGCTGCCATTGTAAACTGCAAGCTGGACTATTGTAATAGTCTGATGATTGGTACTTCGCAGGCCAACGTGAAAACCATGCAGATTATTCAAAACAGTGCAGTTCGGGCTGTAATGGGCCTTAAGCGCAATTTACACATTTCCGATGCTAGGCGTAGCCTGCATTGACTGCCAGTTAAACAGCGCCTAGATCATAAAGGTTTATCCATAGTCTTTAAATGTCTGTTCGGTCAAGCACCATCTTATCTTACAGCTAGGCTCAGAAAGAAGCAAGTCACCCGATCTTTGCGCTCTAACAGTAACATCATCTTGGTTCAACCACCATTTGCCCTGAAAAGATTTGGCGGTGTTAGTTTTGATTCTTGGGATCCGGCTCTTTGGAATTCACTCCCTAGCTATTTTGCTTACAGCGACTCTGTGGTTACCTTTAAGAAGCAACTAAAGACCTTCTTGTTTGATAAAGGTTAGGACACTCTTAACTTTTCCGACCCTGCACTCTGATATCTGGTTTTCCTTCTGTCATTTCTCTTCATCATGATTGGCCTGTGTGATGACGGGCCTCCTTTGGTCACTGTCTTTTTTGTGCTACTTGTCTGTCATTGTTGTCTGTTGTCTGCTCTCTCTCTCTCTTCGGTGAGCGCCCTGAGGCCTTTGGGTTAGTGGCGCAATACAAGAACCTAGATAGATAGATAGATAGATAGATAGATAGATAGATAGATAGATAGATAGATAGATAGATAGATAGATAGATAGATAATTTCTCAGAAATTGCAAGTCCCCAACCTCTTTGGCAGAATGCTAGTGATTGCCCTCCTAAGCTTGTCCAAGAAGATTTAAGAGGGATTTTGTGTTCTGATAAAGGGGCAGTAGATGGGTAGAGATCCTTTCCTACAGCTGTGCCGCTGGCGCCATTTTGGGGGAGACACAAAGAGATTCCAAACCTTTTGGACAAAGTGCGAATTACATTTTCGTTGCAAACCAGAGGCGTTTCCTATGGAAGTAGCAAAGGTGCTTTTTGTGCTTTCTTATTTGTCGGGGGCAGCATTGATTTGGTCATTCATTTTAGGGGGACAGGGAAACTCTGCATTAAAGAATGTTTCTCTCTTTCGGGAGGAATTTAAGAAAATGTTTGATAGGTGGAAGGTATCTTTGGCGGTGGATGGTGAGTTGCTGGAGCTAAAGGAGGCTAACAGGGATTTAGTGAGTTACATAGCACAATTTCATTCTCTGGCATTGGAGAGTCAGTGGCCGGAAGAAAATAGGGCTTCCTTGTTCCATAAGGGACTGAGAGAAGAGCTTAAGGATGCTTAATCTGTTATCACGGATTGGTCTACTTCTTGCAAAGCCTTGATCGACTTCGTTATGCAGGTGGACTTGAGGTTAGGGGAAACAAATAATGAGCGCAGAAGGTATACAGCGAAGATCAGGACCAATTTACGGGGAGAGAGGGCAAGAGCAGAATTTGAAACCCAGGATCCCAGAAGTAAATGTCTAGAGCAGAGTGGGGAGGTCAGGGGTCTTCTCTGTAAAGAGGAGAAAGATAGACATAGTCAAAATAATCTCTGTTTGTGTAGCAGCAAGGGAAGTCATTTTTTGGGAAATTGTCCTGTTACTCCACGAAGATTCAAGTGGGACAAGCCTGATTTGCATATAGTCTTTCCCCTTTTGTAATGGCTTGGCAGGCAAAGAACGATGGTCTAGAGGGTTGCCCAGAGCAATGCCAGAGGTTAAGATTGATTCTAAACCTTCCAGCCATCACCTCTTTTGTTTTGCTTAGTCATCCCGAGTGGGACGGGTATGCCCAGACGTGGGCCCCGAAACCTGCTGGGCCTAGAGACCCAAGCTACTCCTTAGATGATAAGGCCCAACAAGGTCCAAACATGTCCGGGAATGCTTGTTGTCTCGTGCAGAACGGATATGATGAAGCAGTTCGGTCAGGCCTGCCTCTTTTGAGGTGGGACCAAGTCGGATTTGCATATGGTCATTCCTCTTTTGTAATGATATGATATGGCATTTGTAATGAGACTATGCACAAGTGTTTCAAGGCGCAACGAGGCAAGGAAGGGGGAACAGAGGGAGGACAGAGACAACGATCTTACTAGGCCAAGTGACATTGAGATCGTACAAGTGCAGGGGATGCGGGAGGGGAAAAGTGCCAGAGGAAGGAGGAGGGGGCAGTGCTGTACATGGGATCAAAACTATAACAAGAATAACTGCCAGCAGGTGGCAGTTCCAAGGGTAAGTACAGACAGCAGGTGTACAAAAGTGTAGTTGGGGGACTGTAGAGTTACAGCTACAGACCCAAGTGCAAGGCTTGCCGGGAGGTAGTGCGGGTGTGCAACTGGACGGGTAGGGACCTGAGCCTGAAATCAGAGGGTAGCCAGGTGACCAGTGCAGTATCAGACAGGAAATCAGCAGGGGAGAGGAAGAGAGAAGGCAGAAGCAAAGAGGAAGGTCTTGCGGTGCTTCCGGAACCGGGGATGGTTCTCAAGTTTCAGGGAGGGTGTTCCAGAGGGAGGCCCCAGCCGAAGAAAGAGATCTACCACCAACTCGTTGCTTTGAGAAGCGACTGACCCTGAGGAAATTGGAGGTGCGAAGAGCTCGAGTAGGAAGGTATTTACAAAGAGAGAGTTGGAGGTATTGAGGACCCAGGCCCCAGAAGGCCTTGTGGACAATCCAGAGGGTTTTAAATATAATTAATCCTTGCAACCACTGAGAGCCAATGCAGAGATTTCAGTGCTGGAGAGATATGATCCCTGGGCTTGAGGCCAAGGACAAATCTTGCAGTCCTGTTCTGGATGAGTTGCAGAGGGGAGAGAGTAGAAGCAGGCATATTTAGAAAGAGGCTGTTGCAGTAGTCCAGCCTAGAGAGAACTAGAGCTCTAGAGACAGTGAGCTACTGGGGGAATGAGAGGAAAGGAAGAATACCTCTGAGGAGGTGCAGTTGGTATTGGGACTTCAGAGATGTGAGGAGAGAAGGAGAGTGTGGAGTCGAAGATGACCCTGAGGTTTTTAGCCTCACAGGTGGGAGCAGGAACAGGGCCAAGAGAGACCGGCCAGAGAGTGAGAAGAAAGGAGGGAGCAGGTGTGCCGATGAGGAGAATCTCAGTCTTACTGGCATTAAGGCAGAGATCAGTGGCGGCACACCACTCCTGGATAGCAGACAGACAGTCAGAAATGAGAGATGGAGAAGAGGTGGCACAGGGAGCCTGAAAATGTGCTGACTGTCATCCGCATAGCACTGAAGTTTCGGGCAGAGAGCGGCAATGCGGTGGGCAAGAAGTGCCAGGTATTGGTTGAACAGCCAGGGAGAGAGGTTAGACCCCTGGGGAACACCAAAGGTAGAGAGAGAGATAGAGGAGAGGAAGGCCCCAAGTTGGACCTGGGAGGGTCGATCGGAGAGGAAAGAGGTCAGCCAGGCCATGGCCTGATAAGTGATACTCAGGTTATCACAGAGATGGTTGAGGAGGATGGCATGGTTGACCGTGTCAAAGGCAGAAGAGAGATCAAGTAAGATGAGGACACTGGGTATTACAATCAAGGTTGGAGAACAGGTCTTCACAGATGTTCAGGAGAGCAGTTTCTGTGCTTCTGGTGGCTCTGAAGCCAGACTGATGGTCATGGAGGCAACCAACAGATTCAGTGTGAATATTAAGCTGGGAGATGGCCAGCTTTTCCAGGAGTTTGTCCAGGAAACAAGTGATGGAGATTTAGCGATAATTAGCTTGGCAGGAGGGGTAGCCTGAGGGTTTCTTGAGAAGAGGGTGTACACAAGAGTGCTTCAGGGGGGAAGGGAAGGTTCCAGTGGTGAAGGAGGGGTTGCAGAAGTCAGCGAGGGTGCCAATGTGGTCCGTAATGGTTTTGGAAGAACAGGGAAGAACCTGTTTTGAGGAGACTTTCATAGATCGGACTTGTGTAGAAACCTTGTCAGGGGAGAACAGAGGAAGAAAGAGAAAGAGGGAGGAGAGGTGGCCACAGCGGGGCCTGAGGTAGAGGAGAGAGTAGAGGGATGAGGAGGAGAGGACGAGAGGGTGGACAGGATGTCCTAGGTTTTAGAGATGAAATGAGAAGCCAGGTCCATGCAGAGGGCCTGGGAGGACACATGAGAGGTAGACTGCAGCTGGATTGGCCAGCTCCTTGCAGATTTTAAAGAGTTCGGCTGAGTTGTGAGATGCCGCAGAGATGCAGGCTTGGATGTTGGCTCTCTTCTTAGTGCAGACAGAGAACTGGCATTGTTCTGGATTGGTAGGCAAAGAACAATGGCCTGGAGGGTTTCCCAGAGCAATGACAGAGGTTAAGACTTATTCTGAACCTTCCAGCATCACCTCTTTTGTTTTGCTCCATTCTGCGGGCAGATCTCAGCAGGTGGCCAACACACTTCACTCTGCAGTTCCTCACATCAACATCAATCTACTCCTGTATTTTGAGGGTAGTTTCAAAGAGAGCGGATCAGTAGTTATTGATTGAGGGGCAACAGGGAATTTCATGACTTCGGGGTTGCTACAAATTTAGGAATCCTGTTGGTACAGAAAAAACAGGTGGAACTGGTCCGGGCAGTAGATGGCTCCCAATTAACATCAAGCCTGATTACATATGAAACAGTCACTTTGGGAAAGGTGAAAGCGGAATATCATCGAGAAGAGATTGCTTTTAAACTGATAGGTGCCCCTCAGTTAAGAGTCATTTTAGGGATGCCCTGGCTGACACATCATAATCCAGTTATTGATTGGAGCAGATGTGTGGTTGAGTTTAAGTCAGAATTACAAGCATTATTTAGATGTTCAGATTCATTTACAGTGATCAGGTTCAAGTAAAGGATGAGGTGGTGAAGTGCCTTGTAGATGGGGGGGAGTGTTACCCCATTCCATTGGAGAAATTGTGGGTGAATTGGCTGAGTGTTATAGTGAATTCTGGGATGTCTTTGATGAGACTGAGGCACAAGAACTTCCCCCACTTATGATTCTAAGATCGATTTGGAGGCTGGAGCGGCATTACCATGTAGCAGGGTAAACACCCTTAAAGAAAAAGAAAACAAACATCTTAAAGAATATTTGCCCAACAATTTGGCCAAGGGATTCATTAGAAAATCTCAGTCTCCAGCAACCTCACTGTTATTTTTTGTACCCAAGAAGGATGGAACTCTTCAAACGTGCATTGACTACTGAGCACTAAATAAAGTCACTATCAAAAGCAGATACCCTCTTCCATTGATCTCAGCCATGCTGGATAAAATATAAAGATCATTTATCTTCTCTAAGTTGGATCTTCGGGGGGCATACCATCTGGTTTGAATTAGACAGGGTGATGATGGAAACTATCTTTTAAAACATAGTTTGGGTTACTTGAGTATCAGGTGATGCCCTTTGGCCTTTGTAAAGCCCTGGACGCTTTCCAATTTTTCATTAATGAAATTCTGAGAGAATATTTGGATATCTTTGTTATAGTGTACATAGATGATATTTTAGTGTATTCTAGGAATCTAGACCAACACAAGGAGCATGTTCGACTAGTGCTTAGTAAGTTAAGGCAGAATCATTTTTATGCTAAGTCAAGCAAAAGCCAATTTCATACTGAGACCATGGGGTTTTTAGGTTTTGTGATTTTCGCTAGAGATTAAGAGATGGATTCCAAGAAGGTACAAAGTTTCTTAGGCTTTGCTAACTTTTACAGAAGGTTCATAGAAAGGTTTTCCCCAAGTGATTACTCCTATCGGCAAACTGCTTAAGAAAGGAGTTAAATTTGTTTGAAGTCCTGCACCCGATGAGGCTTTCAAATTACTCACCAATCGTTTTACCTTAGGGCCGGTACTCTTGGATCCAGATGCATGTAAACCTTTCTATGTAGAGGCAGACGCTTCAAATTCTGTGGTGGGAGCTGTTTTATCTCAAAGGCGTGATGACACCCAATAACTATATCCGGTAGCTTTCTTCTCCAAGAAATTATCGCCGGCAGAATGCAATTATACTATTACGGATCGAGAACTTGGCCAGTAAGTCTACTTTTGTGGAGTGGAAATACTATCTGGTGGGTGCAAGAATTACTGTGACTGTGCTAACTGTTCGGGGCCAGAAATGAGAGGCTGGCACAAAGGTGTCATGTTTTCAACATCAGACATTTTATTAACTCAAAAGGATTGGATAAAGGCCTTTCTGTCCCTATCCAAAAGAAGGTCTCCCTACCTAGCAAACTAAAACTGAAGATCAGCCTTGTCGTCAAAACTAAGAAAACAGTCCTTGTGTCCAAACTATATCTGACCCTCACACTTAGCAATCAAAAGGTGCAAGGTAAATGTTCTGAATTCTACTTAATAAAAAGTGTATAGAAATTCAACAAATAATCCTTGACCAAATTGTTCTTTAAATTCTGAATCTTTAAGAGTAGCTGGAACGTGTCTTTCACAAAGCACGTTCTTAAGGATGGCAAACAGCGTCTTTTTTTCAAACAATGATTCCGCAGAAATAGCAGAAATGTCTTTTCCCACAACAATGAGCAAGAGAAGCCTTTTCAACTTTACTTAAGGATGGTCAAACAAATGTCTTTTGGAGGATAGCAAAATAAGTCTTTTCAACTTTAAAGGGTGGGAAAATTGTCTATTTTTTTCACAACTACTTCAACTACTTCAAAATTGACAGGGTGGGAAAATGTCTCCTTTAAACTACTTTTCCAAAGATGGTTTCCTGGCATACTTCCCTGCCAGGAATGTGTCCTTTGACTCTTTCGATCTCCTGGTATACTCTCCTGCCAGGTAGCTTTCACTGTGTCTCTTTCTTTCATAGGCTTTATGGATTACATGGTGTACTCCCTGCCAGGAATCCCCCTTTCTGGAATTTGCAGATACCCTGGTGTACTCTCCTGCCAGGTATCTTTGTCCAAAAAGAGTTCACTGCCCGATGTGCCTTGTTCACCAGGTCTGTCTACAATGTTCACTTTCTTCCAAAGTATATCACAGTTACACTCCTTCACTGCTTAAACCTCTGTTACTTCAGGCACCACTTGTTCCAATTTCCCCCACATTGACATTTCATATATGGAGGTTTGTACAAGTTTTTTCTGTTAACCTCTTCATTAACATCTCTTGGCTTGTGGCAATGCTTGTTCCACGTTTCCCCCAACTGACATTTCATATAACGAGATTTGTACAATCTTTGCTTTTCAACTGCTCAACTAACATCATAATGCATGTTCCAACTTTCCCCAAACTCATATTTCATATAGGGGGATTTGTACAATCTTTATTGTCAGGTCCCTGGGAAAGTAATCAGCATTATTCAGGCCTTTGGGACGATTACCAACATGTTCTCATTCACTATTACCTGCCTTGTGCTCAATTTTCACTTTGAGTTTTTATTATTTTATTATTTACTATAATCAGTAAAGTTTCCTAGGAGTTAGTTTGGGTCTTAACTTTAATTCTCAGAATGCTAGTGAGAGCCCAAGTCAAGATGGAGGAAAGGAACAGGAGGGATGATTGGTGGATGGGTGAACAAAGAAGTGGGTTACACATTCGAAACTGCCTTTCATTTCACAATCTATGTATGCAGGTCATGTTTTGTTTTGCTCCTGAGTTTTGGGCCTAGGTTTTCAAGAGTAGTCATCAGCCTCTTGAAGAAACAAGAAAACAAGCCAAGTTGCATCTTAAGAAGAAAAGACTTAATTGAAGAAAAGAATATCTAATAGTATTTAAGGATCTTCAAATACAAAGCTAAGTACATTTTGTCTGACTTGCTATTCGGCTCTTCTACATTTATAAGACTTTCCATTTGCCTTGGTAAAAGCTTCTAGTGTGCATTTCTGGTTCCTTAGGGGTTAAATATTTTGACTTCCAGTGTGCGTGTGTGTGCAAGTTGTTTTGTTTGAGAGGGTCGCGGGGAAACTCTCTAACGTTTGTATACTTACCTTGTTGATCGCTCCAGTTTACGAGGGAAGTCAGCTGCTGCGTGACGTTCTTCAGTGAACAATGGAGGTGAGAAGTCCAGACCACGTATTCTTCGACCGTGACGTGTTTCCTGAGGTGAGGTTGGAAACTCCTCCCTGTGTTCCTTTCATAAGCAAGGTAAGCGTTGCGCTATTCTTTTTTTTTCTGGCGCTGATGTCTTATCTTCATTTCCAGTTTTCAGATAGCACGGAGACTGTGAACTGATATTGACTTTATCATACGTTTTCTCGGTGAAATATATAAACTCATTTTGGAAGGCGCGGTACGCGCGGCGACAGAGTAGAACTGCAGTCAATTGCAATTACTCCATAAGGCAACTACAAACAACTTCCTAATTTTGAAAGGCGCGTTGTTACACCCAGATGTCGGCATACTACTCTCTGGCATCGTTGGCGCTTACAGCCGCGGATACGAGTTCATATCATCAACAGGGAGCCTCAAGCTCAGAGGAGCGGTCTAATGGTTTGTGAGATGGACGAGAGCGAGACTCCTCCTTCCACTCCGGAAGTACAATATGAACGAGAGTTGCCAGGAGTACTACGCCTTGCTACGATTCATCACAGCTCCGCTCCGTGAGTTAATGCAACTGCGATACGCGCCTCTCATTGATTTAGATTTAGGGAAGCCTTTCTTTACTTTACTCTGCTTACATTTCCTGCAGGACTTTCCTCCATTTACCCCTATTCTGTCTGACCCAGCAGCTCCACCCGGCTCAGTCTTACGGACGAAATTCTCAGCGGTCTTGTTTAACTTTTGTCGATCCCGTCTCGACACTACCCTCGAACTCCCAAGACTCAACACATGATCTCTGCATCCTTGCCTATCCAACAGGTAGGAATCTAAGCATTCAGGCTTCTACCCCCCCTTACTTCTCTTCTCACAAACCTTATTCAAACACCTCCCTTCTGTTTCTCTTTAACTTCACATCCCCAGCCAACAGAGACTCTCCATAACACTCCTTGGGATTCTCCCACAGGTACATTGCTCTCCTTCAACCTTGGGTAACCATAAGATGAAGGGTGCTACAGATAGTTAATTCTACCTATTATATTCCCACAGAAGAGTCTCACCCAAGCCAATTCATCACAACTCCATCCGGTTAAACTTCCTACTCCAGTCGTGAGGGCTCTAGGCGAACTACCTACAGGACAACATCCACAACCGGGTTTTTTCCCTCTAAGAGGGTTTCCTGGAGAACCCCTTTCTGGCACCTGTGTTGGAAGGTTGGGGAAGGGGTCTCTGGTAAACTTTCACTCCTTCGGAGATACCGAAGACAAGGTAGGACTTTTCCATTGTTGCCTGCAAAGTGCTTCTGAATTGTATTCGTTACACGCGTTATGTGCGGCCAGGGCACGTTACTGCAATGTATTTATTTTCTTCAATGGAAATCTGTATTTAAGTTTCAATTAACACGCAGAAGTGAGGACATTATTCCATAGTGCTCACTTGTTTCAATGTGTGCTTTTATGAGGTGAATTCTAAATCTCAGAGACAGATCTGGGAATCTAAGGTTATTCTGCCACTGAACTGCATGGACACTTTTACCCCTGTGCCAGTTGAATCCTTTGTGTGCTTTAATAAGGAGAACTCTTTTATTCAATGGCAGTTCAGTGATTCAAAGGTAGTTTACCTGAATCCTCATTGAACACAATTTCCTTGGGCAATCTAAAACTAATAAGTGCCTTATCCGAAGAATTATTTCTTGTTGTGACAATTCAAGAAATCTATTTGTTTCTACTGCTGAGCTGAAGTTTTATTAACATTGAATGAATCTCTCATCTATGCAGATACCAGAAGGAGGTTGGAGATCCAGTGTGTGAGTTTGTTATTTTATCCACTTTCACTTTACCCATGGGATGTCACGAGCTCAGCTGGTATTTTTGGTTAGTTGAGTGTGCTACACCTTGGTGGGTCTGTGGGGCTCAGCGTTAGTTTGCAAACACATTCCAGAACCCCCAATTTCTCTGAGCCGACACACTGTTGTATCATGTGGCCGTATTGAAGTTCTTTCTATGGGAAGGCTTCCCCCGGTCGTGCAGACGATCTTTTGGCTGCTGCGTCAGCTTTCCAATTCCACGCCGATGGAAGCAAGGCAGCCCCGCAAGACACGGCAGCAGTCTGCCTTGCAGTGGTTCTCCTGCTGCCCTCTCACTGGTTTCCCGTTCCTTCGGTGAAGCAGGCCTCCAGGCAGTTGCCTGTAAATGCTTTGGTCTCTCAGCACGGCTCTTCTGTGCGTCTCTCTTGCTGCTGTTAGTCGTGCTTCCCGCTCCACCTGCTCTGCAGCTCTCCTTTCCTCCATTGAATTTCTTCATCCGGTTTAAATGCCCAGCGCAAATGATTATCAGTCTGACTAGTCCGTACGTTGAATTTGATGCTCCTTTCATTCCACATTGACTCCTACCTCCTCTTCCTCATCTGAGTACTTGAGGCTTTATGGGAGTTGGAGTCCATAGGAGTTTCAAACCTTTTAATGTTACATTGCTTTACATTTGTGTTTAAATCAGGCACATTCGAGACAGAAGATGTCATGTTGGTGTTATGCACATACGGAGTGTGAATGGCATTTTGCCCAGGATGTCTGACAAGAAGAGGTCTATGAGTTGTATTATTGAAAGAATTGGTATACTGACAATATGCCATCAAGCAATCAAGGATTATAGGATCTTCTTCACATGGAAAAGGAGCATACCACATCTCTCCTGATGGGGTCACCACTTCTCCCTGACAGCCATCTCCTTTCATGTGATCCTCCCTCATAATACCACTCCCAGGGTCAGGATCAGGTAGTGACAATCTTCCCCATGCCTCATGGGAGGAGATTTTAGGCTGGGGATCAGTGATGACGCCATATGATTCAGCACATAACTGTCAGGTACTGTCAGGTTGGAGTGACATATTCTTTTACATAGAGTAACATATACTCATTTACATTGGGTCAGGGGAGACATTGGGTCAGGGGAGACACATATTTAGTATAGAAAGGTTTTGGGAAGTTATTATGGGTTATATTTTTAAACAGCCAATTTTGCCCTTAACCTTCATTGCAGTCTATGGAAAAAGCCCCAAGCCAAGATGGAGGTTCTCAGTCTAAATTCTAATTGGCTGGAGATTGTTTATAGGGAGGAGAGTGAACATTCTAAACTGCCTTTCATCGTCTTTGCCCAGCTGAGAGGTCGTGTGCTATGCTGCTCCTGCTTAACTTGTTCCGGGGTGTCAAGTTTCAAGCAGTCGAGCGGCATCTTTGAAAATATAACAGGAGTCGTTTATGGAGTTTCGTGGAGACACAGGACAGGAGTGAGAAATTTCCAATTTTCAGAGAAAAGAAGTTTTCAAGACTCAATCACAAGATAAGTGACTTTCCATGTTTTGATGAACTTGTAAAAAGGTTATATTAATTTAAAAGGATTGAAATCGTATCTAAAAACTGTAGCGCGTACGTTTGTTTTCTTTCCTACGTATCATTTCAAACTAGCGCATGATTTTTCCGTTACCTTGAGCCAGCGCGAGTGAACTTTTGACTCGCGTTTTCTGTTCATATACGCGAGGGTTTTTCTACGTGAGTTCGCGTTTGTATTTTATTACGCGTTTCGAATCTGCGCGTGCGCATGAACAAATCTATGTGGAGCTTCCGCGCAAGCTCTCAGAAGTGTCACGTGATAAAATAAAAGCGCGTGTGCTTTTTTCCCGCGATTTGGTTTTTGCGCGTGTGCGTTTTTTTTCGTGGGTTGGACTTTAGCGCGAGTGTGTTTAACTCACGCCTTGGACTTTAGCGCGTGTGCGTTTTACCCGCTATTTGGATTTTCAGCGCGTGTGCATATTTCCCGCGACTTGGAGTAAAGCGCGTGTGTTTTTTCCAGCGGTTTGGATTTTCAGCACAAGTGCGTATTTCCCATGACTTGGATTAAAGCGCGTGTGTTTTATCCCGCGGTTTGGATTTTCAGCGCGTATGCATTTTACCCGCGGTTTGGATTTTTTGCGCGTGTGCTGGATTTTTCCAAGTGAAGATTTCATCGCAAGTTTAAAACCGTTCAAGAGTAAAAGAGACTCTAAAAAGAAAATATAAAAAGAAATACAAGAACTTAAAAGAACTTCCTTAAACTTATTTAAAGAACTTAAGACTTTGTTCAAGAATCTTGAGGTTAAAAAGACGAACTACAAAGTTAAATATTAGATTCATGGACCTACTGACAAGGCAGAATGATCTTTAAGATTCTGGTCAACAAGTAAGGAAGTCTTGTCTGCTTATCACTTCTCTGGGCATTCAGAAGAGAAGTACCAGGTATGGTTTTTTGACTATTTTGGTAAAGGATATAGAGCTTTAAGGTTAGTATAGTAACCCTTTGAGTAATGCAGTGTATTATATGTTTATTTTTTAACTACAGGTGAAGAACCAGTTAGTCGATAGCTTCCAGCCTGGTATTTGTTAATTTGTCCCTTCCCCCTTTCCCCTGGAAGTGACGTAAACTGAGCGGTTATATATATTATCAGCTCAGAGTGCCACATTTTGGGTGGATTGTCGGGGGTTCAGCAGCTTCCGCAGACACCAGGATCTCAGCCTGACAGAATGAAAGGCCAGTAAAAAAAAAATTGTCTGCCCAAGCTGTTATGAACCCTGACGAGACAGCCATGGAGGCGTTGGGAGTACTGGTTAGGGAAATGAGGGAAGAGTTACGGGTGGCTCATCAGGAATATTCAAGTCTTTGTCAAAGAATGGATGAGTTAAATTTAAAGGTAACTCAAATACAAGAAAGAGGAGTTGAAGTTTCGGAAGGTGCAGGAAACCCGCCTGAGTTGGTGAGAGTAGGAGAAGAACAAGAACCTAGTCTTCCCAGAGGGGCAGTGGGAGGTTTAGGAACTTTAGTTATACCTGTTCCTTTGGCCGCTCCCGAACGTTTTTTAGGAGATTCAAGAAAGTTTAAAATTTTTCAGACTCAGTGTGAATTGCATTTTTTTAAGTCGTCCAGAGTTGTTTTCCACAGATGCTTCAAAGGTAACATTCACCTTATCATATTTATCTGGAGAAGCTTCTGCGTGGGGAAGTCTTTTGGTGAGTCAAAAGAGTTTGGCTTTGAATAATTATTCCCTTTTCCAGACCGAATTTAAGAAAATGTTTGATAAGAGACAGTTATCTTTAGAGGTTGATGGAGAATTACTGGAACTGCGCCAGGGAGGAAAGGAGTTGATTTCTTATATCACTCAATTTAGAACTTTAATTTTAGAGAGTAGATGGCCAGAGGAGAAGAGGGCTTCCTTATTTTATAGGTGCTTAAAGGATGAGTTAAAAGATGCTCTGGCTGGAGTTTTGGAGCGACCAAATACTTTAGATGCTTTAATTGATTTGGTAGTTCAGTTGGATTTTCATTTAACAGAAAGACATTTAGAGCGTAGATGTTCTCAGGGAGAGGTTAGGTTTCCAGGAAGAATGGAGAGGCCTAAAGTTGAGGTGGTGAACAGAGAAGTGAAGTCAAAGATAATTGACCAGCAGAGTCGGATGAGAGGTCCGTTGTCCAAGGAAGAGAAGGCAAGAAGAAGGGAGAATAATTTGTGTTTATACTGTGGTAGGAGTGGCCATTTTCTTGAAAACTGTCCTTTTACCCCCAAGAAGATCTCCAATTCTTCAGGCAGAGTACAACAAGTGGCTAACCCAATACAGACAGCGGTTCCTCACATATAAAATAAAAATATATTAAAAAAATTAAAAAAAAAAAACTGTGAACGTATCCTTGATGTTTGAAAAAGTAATTTTAGGCTCTGGGCCAATAATTATTGATTCAGGAGCTACGGGTAATTTCATGGATAGGGTATTGGCAAAAACTCTAGGTGTTCCTTTAGTTGCAAAGAAAGAAGTGGAGCAAGTCAGGGCAGTTGATGGGATATCTCTTTCTTCAGGTCCAATCACTCATAATACAGAGTTACTTGAGATGGAGATGATTGGAGGTCATAAAGAAAATATCTCTTTTGAGTTAATTGAAGCGCCAATCTTGAAAATTATTTTGGGTATGCCCTGGCTTACTCTTCATAATCCAAGAATTGATTGGAGTGCAAGAATTGTATCCTTAGAATCAACCTATTGTCTGGAACATTGTTTTTCAGAAAAATCTCTTGAAGAGAAAGAAAAAGTTGTGAATTCCGTTTCATTTTCGCTTGTAGAAAGAGGGGCAATAGGTTTTGACATTGGAGCAGTTGTGGGTGAACTTCCTACTTGTTATCAGGATTTTTGGGACGTATTTGATGAAAAGGAAGCTGGAGAATTGCCTCCTCATAGACCTTTTGATTGCAAGATAGAGTTGGAGCCTGGAGCTATTTTACCTAGCAGTAGGGTTTATGCCTTGACAGAAAAAGAGAATGATTATTTGAAAGAATATTTAAAGGAAAATTTGGCTAAGGGATTTATTCGGCACTCTCAATCGCCGGCAGCCTCACCATTGTTCTTTGTGCCAAAAGCTGATGGTTCTCTCAGAACTTGTATAGATTACAGGGCGGTAAATAGAATGACAGTGAAAAATCGGTATCCTCTCCCTCTCATTTCAGAAATGTTAAATCAAATCCAAGGTGCTACCATATTTTCTAAGTTGGATTTACGTGGAGCTTATCATCTTGTACGGGTCCAAAAGGGGGATGAGTGGAATACGGCATTTAAGACCAGATTTGGGCTGTACGAGTACCAAGTGATGCCTTTGGTCTTTGCAATGCCCCAGCGGCTTTTCAATTTTTTATCGATGAGGTTCTTTGGGAATTTCTTGATGTTTTTGTTATCGTTTATATTGACGACATTTTGATTTTTTCCCAGAATTTGGAGAAACACAAGATTCACTTGTCAAAGGTCTTAAGAAAATTGAGAGAGAATAATCTTTACGCTAAATTGGAGAAGAGTCAGTTCCATACGGATTTGGTAGAATTTTTAGGATTTGTGATCACTCCTTGTGGCCTGGAAATGAATCCAAAAAAAGTGGAAGCGGTTCGTGATTGGCCTACTCCAACTAAGGTGAAGGAGATCCAGAGCTTTTTGGGATTTGCCAATTTTTACCGAAGATTCATTGAAGGCTTCTCCAGTTTAGTAGCTCCAATTACTCGACTTTTGAAAAAAGGAGTTCCATTTGTTTGGGAAGCTAAGGCTGAGGCTTTTCGAATTTTGAAGGAGAAATGAATTACCTCTCCTATCTTGATTCATCCTGATACTTCCAAACCATTTTTTGTAGAGGCTGATGCTTCCAATGTGGCAGTGGGAGCAGTGTTGTCTCAGAGGCATAATGTTACAAGACAATTGCATCCAGTGGCCTACTTTTCTAAGAGGTTTTCACCTGCAGAAGAAAATTACACCATTTCAGACCAAGAGATTCTTGCTATCAAAGCAGCATTTGAAGAATGGCGACATTTTTTAAAAGGAGCACGTCACACTGTGACAGTATTAACTGACCACCGAAATTTACTTTTTTTGAAGACAGCAAAAACTATGACACCTCGACAACTTAGGTGGTCCATATTTTTTGTGGATTATGACTTTATAGTAACTTTTAAGCCAGGTAATCAAAATAAAAAAGCAGATGCTCTGTCACGGCAGTTTCCAGAAAGTGAAGTTAAGTCGGTCTGTGAGCCACTTCCATTGATCGCTCCAGAACGTTTTGTTCTTGCTGGGATTGAAAAGGAGAACGAAATCTTCAAGAAAGTATGGGAATCCATCTCTGAGACACAACTTGAAGATTGGGTTCGTTTGGATCCAGCTCGCAAAATTAAAGATGGTTTACCTTATCTAGATGACAGACTCTATTTATCATCAATTGAACTTAGAGAAAAAATGTTGAAGGAGTGTCACGAATCAGTTTTGGCAGGACATCCAGGGTATCGGAAGACTCTTGAGTTGGTCAGAAGAAATCTTTGGTGGGATAAAATTCGACAAGATACCCTTAATTTTGTTAAGACCTGTGAAGTTTGTGCTAGATCTAAGAATCTCATCGGAAAGCCTTCTGGGTTATTGGAGCCGTTACCAGTTCCACTGCGGCCTTTGTACTGAGTGTCCTTAGATTTCATCACGGATCTTCCACAAGATAAAGGTTGTACATCGGTATTGGTTGTAGTTGATTTACTCACTAAAGAAGCACATTTCATTCCACTGAAGGGAGAGGTTACCGCTGATAGTCTAGCTCACAGTTTCTTGCAAGAAGTGGTAAGATTACATGGAATTCCCAGTCAGGTCATCTCAGATTGAGGGTCTCAATTTATTTCTAAGTTTTGGAGAGCTTTTTGTAAGAGATTGGGAGTTGAGGTATGTCTATCATCAGGTTACCATCCTGAAACCAATGGGCAGGTAGAAAGGATACATCAGGAGTTGGAAAAATATTTGAGGTGTTATCTGCAAACAGGTGAAGAGTGGGTAGATGTGTTGTGGGTTGCAGAATTCGCATATAACAACTGTAGTAATATGCCACCTCTATGTCTCCGTTTTATTTGGGACGAGGTTTTCATCCTCGTTTTCTTAGTATTGAGATCAATAATGATTCAGGAAACCCAGAAGTGGAAAAGAGACTAGAAGTCATGAAAAGAAACTTGGAAAAGGCAAAAGGGGTGTTGGTGGAGAGTAAACAAAAATACAAAGGGTTTGCTGACCTTAAAAGAAAGATTAGTCCTCAATATAGTGAGGGAGATTTGGTGTGGTTATCAACCAAGTTTTTGAGAATTAAAGGAAGAAATAAGTTTTGCCCTCGTTTCGTAGGACCGTTTGTTGTCGAAAAGGTGATAAATCCTGTGGCTGTTCGTCTTAGATTACCCAGACATATGAAAACTCATCCAACTTTTCATGTTAGTTTATTAAAACCTGTGGTTAAAGGAACTAGATTGACACCTACTCCTTCAGCAGTTGTGATTGAGGAAGATGCTTCAGAAGAATTTCTGGTTAAGAGAATTCTGGACTCTAGAAGAGTGAGAGGAAAGCTACAGTATCTCATTGATTGGGAGGGTTTTGGTCCTGAAGAGCGCACTTGGGAGAAAGCAAGTGATGTGCATGCTCCTCGTTTGGTTGAAAGAGTCCATAAAAAATTCCCATTGAAAAGTGGCCCAGGGACTGGGCGTTAGGAGGGGGGTACTGTCAGGTACTGTCAAGTTGGAGTGACATATTCTTTTACATACAGTAACATATACTCATTTACATTGGGTCAGGGGAGACATTGGGTCAGGGGAGACACATATTTAGTATAGAAAGGTTTTGGGAAGTTATTATGGGTTATATTTTTAAACAGCCAATTTTGCCCTTAACCTTCATTGCAGTCTATGGAAAATGCCCCAAGCCAAGATGGAGGTTCTCAGTCTAAATTCTAATTGGCTGGAGATTGTTTATAGGGAGGACAGTGAATATTCTAAACTGCCTTTCATCGTCTTTGCCCAGCTGAGAGGTTGTGTGCTATGCTGCTCCTGCTTAACTTGTTCAGGGGTGTCAAGTTTCAAGCAGTCGAGCGGCATCTTTGAAAATATAACAGGAGTCGTTTATGGAGTTTCGTGGAGACACAGGACAGGAGTGAGAAATTTCCAATTTTCTGAGAAAAGAAGTTTTCAAGACTCTATCACGAGATAAGTGACTTTCCATGTTTTGATGAACTTGTAAAAAGGTTATATTAATTTAAAAGGATTGAAATCGCAAACTCGTATCTAAAAACTGTAGCGCGTACGTTTGTTTTCTTTCCTACGTATCATTTCAAACTAGCGCATGATTTTTCCGTTACCTTGAGCCAGCGCGAGTGACTCTGCGCGTGAGTGTAGCGCGAGCGTGAACTTTTGACTCGCGTTTTCTGTTCATATACGCGAGGGTTTTTCTACGTGAGTTCGCGTTTGTATTTTATTACACGTTTCGAATCTGCGCGTGCGCAAGAACAAATCTATGTGGAGCTTCCGCGCGAGCTCTCAGAAGTGTCACGTGATAAAATAAAAGCGCGTGTGCTTTTTTCCCGCGATTTGGTTTTTGCGCGTGTGCGTATTTTTTTGTGGGTTGGACTTTAGCGCGAGTGTGTTTAACTCGCGTCTTGGACTTTAGCGCGTGTGCGTTTTACCCGCTATTTGGATTTTCAGCGCGTGTGCGTAATTCCCGCGACTTGGAGTAAAGCGCGTGTGTTTTTTCCTGCAGTTTGGATTTTTCAGTTCGAGTGCGTATTTCCCGCGACTTGGACTAAAGCGCGTGTGTTTTATCCCGCGGTTTGGATTTTCAGCGCGTATGCGTTTTACCCGCGGTTTGGATTTTTAGCGCGTGTGCAGGATTTTTCCACGTGAAGATTTCATCGCAAGTTTAAAACCGTTCAAGAGTAAAAGACACTCTAAAAAGAAAATATAAAAAGAATTACAAGAACTTAAAAGAACTTCCTTAAACTTATTTAAAGAATTTAAGACTTTGTTCAAGAATCTTGAGGTTAAAAAGACGAACTACAAATTTAAATATTACATTCATGGACCTACTGAGAAGGCAGAATGATCTTTAAGATTCTGGTCAACAAGTAAGGAAGTCGTGTCTGCTTATCACTTCTCTGGGCATTCTGAAGAGAAGTACCAGGTATGGTTTTTTGACTATTTTGGTAAAGGATGTAGAGTTTTAAGGTTAGTATAGTAACCCTTTGAGTAATGCAGTGTATTATATGTTTATGTTTTTAACTACAGGTGAAGAACCAGTTAGTCGATAGCTTCCAGCCTGGTGTTTGTTAATTTGTCCCTTCCCCCTTTCCTCTGGAAGTGAGGTAAACTGAGCGGTTATATATATTATCAGCTCAGAGTGCCACATTTTGGGTGGATTGTCGGGGGTTCAGCAGCTTCTGCAGACAATAGGATCTCAGCCTGACAATAACTGATTATCACAATCTGCTATTCCTCAAGTCGGCGAAAACTCTCACACCCAGACAGCTCAGATGCTCTCTGCTTTTTTAGCTGAATACAATTTTGTTGTGACATTCAAACCTGGAAGACTCAATGGGAAGGCTTGTGCTTTGTCATGCCAATTTCCTGGATGCGAACAGGAAAAAGAACTGCTCATCAAGGACGAGTGTTTTGTCTTAGTGAGCATGGAGCTGAGGAGAGGATTACTTCTTGAAGTACAACAGAGCCTGACTGAGGAACAAATTAAGAATTGGGCTCATCAGGATCCAGTTCATAACATTAAGGATGGGTTACTTTACATTGATTCAAAGTTGTTTCTGCCAACAGAGAAACCTTGTGAGAAGCTGATGAAGGATTGCCATCAATCCCTCCTGGCAGGTTATCCTGAGTAAGTCAGAGGAGAATTCTGGTGGAGTACTGTTAGAGTGGATACTACTAATTTAGTGAAGACCAGTGAAGTGTGTGCTTGAGCAAAGAGTCTGGTAGTGAAACCGGTTGGATTACTGGAGCCAGTCCCAATTCTGCCTTGTCCTGGGCATACTGTTTCAATGGATTTTGTAGTAGATCTTCCAAGAGATCAGGGGGTTCAGCAGTTTTAGTGGTTGTTGATGTGTTGATCAAGGAAGGACTCTTTATTCCTATTAAGGGTGAGGTTACTGCAGTGAACATTTTACAGGGAGTAGTTGGATTACATGGGGCCTCATTACGGGTTGGGCGCAAAGGGATTACCGGCACCGGTAAGGACACCCGTACCGGTAATCCCTTTGCGGGTCCCTTCCTTAACGCCTGGTCTGACCAGGAGTTAAGGACGGGACCTGTTAAGGGACTTTAGAGCTAATATTAGCTCCTTCCCCATTCCCATTGAGCCCTATGGGGGCTGAAATGGGAATGGGGAATGGTTTGTTCAATGGGGACTTACTGGTCCCTCCAAGGTCGGAATGGACCGGTAAGTCCCCATTGAACCAGGGCGGACTCGGTACCGGTATGGGAGGTAGTCATGGTGCAAATAGCGCCATGATTACCTCCATACTCGGAATGAGGCCCATGGTCTACCTAGTAAGATTGTTTCTCACAGAGGATCACAGTTTGTGTCTATGTTTTGGAGAGCCTTTTGCAAAGATCTGGGAGTGGAGATGTACTTGTCCTTGGATTATCATCCTGAAACTAATGGGAATGTGGAGCAGGGGAACCAAAGAGTTAGAAACATACCTTAGATGTTATTTTAAAACAGGAAGTAGTTGGGTGGATCTAATATGGCTTGCAGAATTTGTGAGCCAAATTAGATCCTTCCAACTACTCAGTAAAAGATTCAACCTTTATGTCCCCTTTATTTTGTACTCTTTATTTTTCATCCTCGTTTCCTGCAGGAATTGGTTGGAGAGGAATCTACATATCCAGCAGTAGAGAGCATATTACAGGCCATGGAATCTGGTTTGGAGAGAGCGATTTTGACTTTACAAGAAAGTAAGCTTAACTACAAGATGTTTGCCGATCTGAAATGTAGACGAGGTACAGAATATTCCATGGGAGTTTTGGTTTGGTTGTCCACAAGGTATCTCAGTTTGAAAGGAAGGAATACATTCAGTCCTAGGTGTGTGGCACCATATGAAACTGAGAAAATAATCAACCCAGTAGCTGTAAGATTAAAGTTATCCTTGGTTAGGAAGGTTCATCCCACAATCCACGTATGTTTGCAGTACTGAAGGGAACCAGGTTAGATATTCATCCTGCCCCCGTTTCTACAGAAGATAACTCAGAGCAATTTAAACTTAACTGTGCAGTTTGCCAATGTGCTTCTTTTTTCTCATCCACTGAAAATCTTCATGCATCCTTAAGGATGGAAAGGCTGTGTTATTTGTTATTTTATACACATCCCTCTGCCCCGGGGGTGTCTTTTGTTCAGCTGTTGAGCTAGTCAGCTGTAGATGAGATGCCTTGGTGGGTCTGTGGGGTTCAGCAGCTCCTGCGGATCAAGCTTGTCAGGACCTGACAACTCACCCCGGTACTTTAGAATGCTGTTTTTATTACATTTGAGATATTCAGCAGTTCATTTATTCAGTCATTGACTGAAGAGGATAGAGAGGATTTCCAGAACCATACTGCAGCTTTGAGATCATGGTAATTCTATACAATCAAACCTTGATATACTTGTGTAAGTTCTCAATTTCTTGGTCATCACGGAGAACAGAAGCCAGGAATTTTAGAAGAATATTGGACTCTATTGCAATGCAAATTGTGGGTTAAATGATCTTCCATAATTTTAATGTTTTTGGATGACTCCATAAAATGTTGGGGAATGAACACTTACTTGTGCATTTCCAACAGTAATGATTGTCTTTTAGGCAAGTGTGAAATACATCATGCTGATGTCTTTGAGGTGTACGTTTCGCTGAATCAAGAATGTCTATCTTGCTACAGCTATCAGCAGCCACCTGTTTATGCAAATCATATGATCTTGCAATTGCTATGGCTAATAGCATGTGCATGCAATGTTATAGCGTGTACCTAAAGGATAGCTTGTAAGTCCTATGTGAAGAATCTTTTCTAGAGTCTGAAACATTTGGGCATTAGTATATTTTTTATACATGTTTGCCTCATGAGAGAGTGATTGATTGAAGCTTTTTAAATTACGTGGACAACGCTCTTGCTATACTATTAGTACATATTTTATTTTCATATGAAACCAAGTCCCCTCCTTGCATTATATTTCAGATGTATTTTATTGCTCTGATGAATATGGTTGTCCACAAGATTGTTTTGCTCTTGATTTCGATGACATAATTCCTCCAAATGCAGGCCTCTGAAAATACGGCAGTGTACATCTTCACAGTCTACACATGGAGAGCGAGCAACTAGACAGCTACATCATTATGCTTACAGGGAGTTGTCAATGCAGAGTTGGCTTTCATCTTGCAGATCAGTGATCCATCTGAAGGTGTTGCAGGCCGAGAAAGCAGAGTGGTAATTATTCAATGGAACAAATCCCCCCTCTTTACAGTGCAAATTGATTGTAAAGAACCCATCTAGATTGTTTAATAATTCAAAGGAATTTGTGAAGGGCTGAATTAAGATAGACAATAAACAGTGCATTCTGTGTGCATTTTAATGTTAATGGAACTTAACAAATACTTCTAATTCTTTTGATGTATTTCATCAAGAATAACAAGAGCAACTCTTGAAAGTGTGACTGCGACTCACCTGTTATCATTGATGTCTGTAGCATTGCCTGTGGCCGCCGTTCCAATGTCATCAGCGGCAAGGTGGAAATGAACAAGGAAACAGAAAAATGAAAACATTGTCAGAACATGTTGCTTTTCTATGTCTCTAATTCGATTGTGAGGTACTATCAAACTTTCACAAACCCTGTTACTTTTTCTCAAAGTTGAACCACATATCCACTGTCATTCCTAGTTTTGGTGTTACACTTTCCAAACTAGTAAACAAAATAACTGAAGTGCAAACTACAGAATCCTATCAGAATCCACAGGCAAGATAGCCTTTCTGTTTTGTATCCAATCCTATTACATGAAAGGTAACTACACACATAATTTGTGTTCTCCTTTATATTAATATCTTTGGCTCAATTCAGTTGTAGTAACAGTTAAATATGAGAGCCTCTCAATAGCTTGAACAAAATATGTTTGCCAAAGCACACGTGTAGGCTTCCTTGTTTGCCTGAAAAGATACAAGGTGGAGTCATCAATCACTTGAACACAAGATGACTTCAGTAGCTAAGTGAGCAACAATAAGATGGCTGCACCAACAACAGGAACAGAAGGAAGAGAGGGCCATCATCCATGGAAAGAGCAACAAGATGGGGTCATCAACCACAAGAAGGAAGGCAAGATGACTATCCCAATAGCATAACGAGATGACCATACCAACCACATGAATATCATTAACTTGGCAGCACCAACCATCTCAAAGATGGCAGCTCTGCTAACCTCATGAACAGAAACAAGATACTGGCAGCAACTACATGGACAGAAACAAGATGGCTCCATCCAGCCCCCAACCATAAACAAGATGGCTCCAGAAACCAAAGGGATAAGAACGAACTAAAACTCTGCCAATCACACAACTAGACATATGTTTTTTCTACAAACCACATGAACAGTTGTAAGATGGCTCCACCAACTAGGACAGGGGTCTTCAAACTGTCGCTCTCCAGATGTTTTAGACGACTCACATGATCCCTCATCACAGTCTATGATAGCTAGGGTGGATGGGAATTGTAGTCTAAAACATCTGGAGAACTAGCTGAACAGAAAGTAATTATATGAAAATAACTCCTACAAAAATGTACTCAACAATAACATCCTCTCAAAAATAATGTCAGCCAATATTATAGCGAGAATAGAATCTGCCCAATTTAGCATACTGCTAATACAAGTTATGGGGCTGTTAATGCCATGGTGATATGGTTTGCAATATTACTAAGGGGATATTACTTTTGGGGATAACTAGATAGTGTAGATGCTCAGAAACAAGGCATATTTATGAACAGAACCAATATAGCTCTGCACACATTGCCCTTAGAAACAAAATAGCATCCTTAACAGCTTAAGCATGTGCATGAACAGAAGCTAATTAAATCTTTAAATCCCATAAACAGAAACACAATGCTTTAATCACATACAAATAAACAATACAGCTCTCTCAATCCATAAACAGAAACACAATATTACCACCAAACATTAATATACATATACACAAAAAGTATGCACCAACCACCTAGATGGAATGTTAGCTCCATCAATCATATAAAGAGAGACAAGATGATTTAATCAATCACACAAATAAAAAGAGGTCCCTGCACAGATTATATGAACAGGAACAGCATAACTGTCCCACCTACATATACAGGACATAAACAAGATGACTACAGGAAGCCCAGGAGTAGAAACAAAAGGATATTCTTCAACCACCAGAACAACCACAAGGTGGCCCCAGCTCTCAGCTTTGCCCACAATTTCAATGTTCAGATGATCTTCAATTACATAATGTCATATTTTGAAGATCGTTCAGTAGCAATGCTCTCAAAAGTGATGTTGATACAGAAACCTGCAACAATATTCTGAAAAGTGTACACCCTTCTAGAAAGCTCACTTATATATGCAGGAAAAGTACTAGAAATGCTTGGAACAGGGATATGGCAAACAATGTCTGTCAGGATTGCTGTTTCGGGGTGATCAAAATCCATACCTTAGCACTTCCCGCTTCAAGGCCCTACATTGAAGCAAAGAAGTAGATGGAAAACAGAGAGAGACGGTTAAGGGCCATCTGTTCGGGCAGCCCTCCATCTGCCACCTCGACTTGGTCTCTGCCAACTGCCCTTCACAGCCTGCCTCACCTGGGGTCTGGAGAAGTGACCTCCAGGCTTGGAACAATCTCAGTCTTACAACACTAAGTCCAGTGGATGTCTTCTGGCCCCCTCAGTCTCCCTTGGTGCCACGTTTGGATTTCCACTCCTCTTTAACAGCTGTGTGGAGAAATAGGAAACCCATGTGCGGTGGGTAGTGGGCTACACACACCAGTCTGGGAGGGCGGTGATGTCGCTGACAAACAGACACCACAGCAGTTGACTGCCATATGGCAATTCTGACCCTAGCTCAAACTGCTCACTCTCTCCTTCTATATCAAGGCTGGCTTTAAAAAGTTAATTCTTGTTATATAGTTCAGTATTTTTGAATAATCTAAATAAAGAGTTAAAAAAAAAGGTTCATTCATTTGGCTTCCATGCCTGTTCATTAGCAAACATTATAGCATGTTTTTTTCTGCAAAGCTTTGGCTTCCTTTAAATCACCAATATCCACATCCAACTCACTTACCATTGTCCACATTTATCTTCTGATAAGGAATCTGGGTGCTATCGGAGGAGCTGCTCCCATTTGTTGAGCATACATTTACAGGGCTGGAAAGAAAGTAAAAGACAGAATTAACAACAAAAGAAAAAAAAACACATATTTATGGCTTAGCATAAGCACTATTTTACTGGATTATTTTCCAGTTCTTTATTCCCCTTCACCCACACAGAAAGAGTTCTTTGAATAGACACAATTTGTATTTCTTGTTTGAAAGCAATCCTTATGGAAGCTATAATTAGGGAGGAAGCAGTGAAAAGTGCACCTGCACATGCTTGGAAGAGCATGAATGACCCTTACATCTCACTGTTAATCAAACTTCCCTAGGGGATGAGTTGGAAGGTTATTCTGCATATCTATTGACACACTCAGAGGTGTCTCTGCCAGTACTGCTCACAGGGGTCCCAACTGAGATGCTGTACCTAGAAGCATTAGCCTCGTGGTGTTCATTGTACAAACGAACACAGCAAGAAACATTACAAAACAGAAGCCAGTTCCCGTCCATGTATAGACAGATGTTCAGAGTTGCCTTTCTTGCAGGGGAACCGTCCGTTTTTGCCACTTACTTTCAAGGTTGATAAACTAAGTGAGTTTTGCAAAACAAATTCCTGCAACTGCGGTTCTAGATTCTCTAGACACTGTTGAGCTTTATTTGCCTTCAATATATTATTTTTATTGGTATTTCAAATTCATACAAATAATTTACAAAACAATCACAACTGAGTTCCTTGAGTACCACATACATTTCTAAAAACTATGCATTGTTCATTTTAGCTAGGAGGTGAGAATGTAATTGTACAGTAATCATGGTATGGATCCGGGGGCACCTTACCATTGGATATGTAATCTGTTGCAAAGTCATTGTTGCAGCGTCTCTCTGGTAACCCCAATATCTTCTATCACTGGTGACACTTTTATTTCAACATTCATGACTTCACCACATATTTCCAGTTTTCATGTCAGCTGCTTGTACCATATCGTAACATCTTTCTTGGGACATCTCCTAGTTTGATAATCACATTTTTCCAACAGCATCACAGCATCCATGCCCACCACCCTCCATTTGGCCACAGAGAGATGTGGGTCAGTGCCCCACACCAAAATTGCAATGCTGTAGAAATAAAAGCATATTCCATATCAAGAACTATAAAACCAATCCATCTATCTTTAATAGTGGTTTGACCTTGATTCGTTTTTATGATGTTTGGGTGACTACATGCTTTATTTTGGTGCAGCATCTTTGCATGGTCTAACGGTCCCATAGAGTGTGATAAAATAAACCTATTAATGCATGGAAGCATACGCATTCCAACGCTGAACACCTAACCATGTGTTGTATTCCATTTCTGGAAAAATATATTCTGTAGGAGTTTGTGAGCTGTATATCTGGAGCTTAGCACTAACTGCCACTTTTCTCAGAGAGGCAAAGGCCTCTGTCCAATTCTCTTCTTACATGCCCTCAACTACTACTTTATAGTATGTGACGAATAATTAGATGTTGTCATTTCTCCCCAGGGGGAAACCCCTTTCCATGAGGCCAGAGAGGTGAGGCTGCTACCCGGTAGTCCCCTTGGGGGTGGTATGATGAGGGAGGATATAATGGGGAGGAACTCCCCCCCCGGGGAGAAGGAGAGCCATCTAAGGTGTAGCCCTTATAGGAACATCACACCCTCACACATTATAGCCTCTTCTTCCTCTGCTAATCTCTTTGTAGATACTAGGCCTATGTGTTGTTGTAAAGTAGATTACCTCAAGGTCCTGGAAAGCACTGAGACGAAGAAGACACTAGGAACATAGCTAACCTGCAGCGGTATAGACTTCCATGGAGGCGTGGTCCTGCTTACGCGATAAAGACCAAAGTAGGACTACCTGTCAGAGAGATGCAGCCAACCAGATGAGAGACCGGGAAACCCGGGAAGCACGATGGAGATGCATAGAATGCCAGGATAGAGCCGAGAGCAGTCCACTCCTGGAGTCAAGAGGATAATGGGACTCCTTCACCCTACAGCATGCAGACAGTACCGGGAGCCTGGCAGACGGTGACGCGAAAGCCAGAAGCATCGTCCATCCCGTCGTTCCAGGGGCCGGACAGGAGATTCGCAAGGCAAAGGAACCGAGATGCAAAAATGCCAGCGCAACACTCCAATCAAGAGAAGACCCCAGGAAGAACGGGTTTCGCATCCTGGGTGCAGACAAAGTAACAGGAGGGGCGCAGAGACTGGCAGGAGCCGAAAGTTGCGGGAGACATGATCCCTGTACCGAGATTACAAGCAGGACTATCTTCCTCGGGGCACTACTTAGCAAGCGAGGCAGGTAAGGGGACATAAAGAGAGGGGGAGAGAAAGCGGGTCGAGGACCCAATCCAAGAGAGTCCAAGTGAGCCAAGCCAAACAAGAACAGAAAGAAGGATAGAGGACCCAACCCAAGAGAGTGTCCTAGTGTCAGTACTCTGCACATGAGGCAGCCAAGGGAACATAAAGAGAGCGGGAGAGAAACCAGGGTCGCGTACCCAAATCAAGAGCGCAATACGAGTTATCTTTCTCATGGCAATACTTGGCACAGAAGTGGACCAACTGGGCCAAACCAAAGAAGAAGAGAGAAACCAGGATCGCGGGCCCTCACAGCACTCAGAGTTGGGTGTTGTAAGTGTAAAACCTAATGAGGAGAAGACCAGGGGAATGGAGTAATTCCCCCTGGTTGTAGGAGAGTGTGTCATAACTACCAGGAGAAGGGAGTCATTCCCTTAGTTAGATGGACTGGGAGGAAGGTCCAAAAAGCCTGGGGAAGGGGGTCATTCTACCGGGCTAATTTGAGACTGAGACCAAACTCCAGGGTAAGGGAAGCATTCTTCTGGCTTATGAAGTAACTGTTATTTTGGAACTTTGTGTCCAGGGTAAGGGAATCGTCCCGCCAGGTCTAATATTTGGAACTTTATTTGGAACTTTGTGACCTGGGGAAGGGAGTCATTCTGCCAAATTGTTTGAGACTGAACAGCAGGAGAATGCAGGCATTCTCCTGGCCCACCAAGAAGACATTGTTTGGCACATTGACAATAACCCAGGAGAAGGGAAGCATTCTCCTAAGATCAGCCAAGTGCTTCTTTATTTATTAGTTTATAGTGTATGGGCCAGAAGTAGGGTTTTCTTGACACAGGACGGCGAACAGCTTTCCTTTAACAGACATCCTGACAGTCACCTTAGATCTTTAGGTGAGGCTGGGAAACCCCTCTTAGAAATAGGGAAAGATAGGAAGTCTCAAATATGCCACCTTTGTGTCAGAGTCCGCCTTCTGCACCCTTACAAGTAACACAAGGTTTCTCTCTCTCTTGACATTATTTCCCATGCACTAACTACCCCAGCCTCGTCCACTAACTAAGAGTACACTCTACAACCCATCTTCTAAAGCTGCCCTTGTTTTCTTATTTATTTTAGCAATGTAACAGCATGGACCAGACCCCATCGGCCGTCAAAGGTCTTCACAATAAAAAACGATAAACATAAATATAGAAACGGGTCCTAAAACAGCCAGGTAAGGCATTGTCAAAGCATACAAATATTGAATTAATTTTAAGAATTTACAGCAAGAGGCAGGATAGCACAGATACATAAGGCTAATAGTATAGTTCAAAGGGACAGTGTTCCATAAGAGCTTGAGTGCATACAATAGGGGAAATCTTGTTTGAAGTTTCCAGGTTAGTCGGCTTTACAAAATTTAGGATTAAATCTCAGAAGGTATGGGAAAGGGAGACACAAAGGCTAAAAGCGTTAGGCATGGAGTGAGCCAGAACCTTGAGTATATCACACGTTAAGGGCAGGAGTAATGAGAAACCTATAGCATCTCAAAACAGCTATGTAGCAAAGGCATCATTGAAAGCGCAGTGAAGTCAGCAGAAGACATTTTTTTAAACCAATTTTTATTTAACCAAATTTGGCTGCGGCATACCGATCACAATAACAGATTGCTGCGTTGAACACATACAACAATGAACAGACAGGTCCTGCACCTCCCCATTACCCCCACCCCTCATCCAACCCTCCCATATTCGTCCCCCCATCTAAACCCTGGTGATGCTGTTTAGTGTTTCAAAAAAGCTGAGCTGGGGTTGGTTTATGTGTTAGGGCTGGGCAATTCTGTGAAGTTGGTTGTCCATTGAAGCGGTAACTTTTTTTTCTGTAACAAGTAGATCCCACACTTTAGCCCATCACATGGCTAGAATCAAGCCTTCCTCTGCTTTCTAACAACAGGCCAATGAAATTCTTGCTGCCAGCAAAAGGTGGGTAATTAACTTTGCAGAAGTACCCGACTATGCATGCATCCCCTCAAGTGGAGCCCCCAGCAGTACTGTCAACTGGTCCATAGGCAGTTGAACTCCCATTATATCCTTGATGATGGTTACAACTTCCTCCCTAAAAGGACCGGGGAATCGATTAGTTCTTCCACATGTGAAAATAGGAGCATCTGTGGCCACATTTACGCCAGCAGTTAGGATCTAGGCTATGTTTGAATTTGTGTAGTGAGGCGGGGGGTAGAGGGAATACCACCTGTATGTCAACTTAAACCTACACTCCCTGTTCGTAACACATCTAGAGGATGAGTAATTACGCGCCCATACCTCCAGCCATGTGAGATCTTCAATAGGGTGGCCCACATTCATCTCCCAGGTAGTCATATATTTTGGTTTTTATCACTAACACATCGTTTCTCAGTATCTTATATACTCTGGAAATGCAGACCTGAGAAATCCCTTCCCAATGGAAAGTTCCAGAGCACTGGGGGCCCATACGGAGCAGATGAAAATGTTAAGGAGGAAAACATGCCAGCATGTAAATGCTGCATTCTAGTGAACTTTCTAGTGGTTCCTGAATTCCTATTGGTCAAGTCACATTCAAAATAGAAGAGGGATACTGTCCGGTTTCCCTTTTTAGCAGGTCGAACCAGGTCTCTGGTCCTACTTAAATCAGCTTGGATTTATTTATTTATCTATTTATTTCTATTTAGTTATTTAAGGGAGAGTTGGACATTAACTGTCTTTCAGTGTGTGGATAACATCCCAAGCCAAGATGGTGGTTCGTGCTTTCCTCCTTGATTGACTGGGGAATGTCTAAGGTCATTTGTAGGACCTAGTCAACTGCCTTTCATTGTCAACACTTCTGTTGAGTGGGTCCGGTGGTCAGGAGTTCCAGATATAAGGGACCATTCTGTTCAGGAGATTAAACTTTGTATGTAAGTAAGACTGGAAAAATTAAGAAGAGCAGTTAACAGAACACACGTGGCAGATCTTCAAGAACTCAAGCTAAGTGACTCTTTGGGCCTCATTACATGGTATGCGGTAACCATGGCGCTATTAGCGCCATAGTTGCCGCCGGTATTTTACTGTGTCCGCCTTGGTGGATGGCGGAATTACCGCCCTACTCCAAGGTGAGCGGGGGCGGTAATTCCCCATTCACCAAGGCACTTCCTCATTCCCATTTTTGCCCCTATAGGGCTCAATGGGAATGGGGAAGGAGCTAATTACGGTACCGCAAATTGCGGTACCGTAATTAGCACCACTGTCCCTTTGCAGGCCCGTTCCTTAACGGCTGGTAAAACTAAAGCCCTCTTAGTAAGGCGGTTACCGGTACCGGTGCCCTTACCGGTACCGGTAAACCCTTACCGCATTCCGTGTAATGAGGCCCTTTGTTTTTTCATCAAAACTTCACTATATACTTGCTTTGAGAGAACAAGCTATTTTTAAATTACTTCAGGATCTGTATGTTAATGCGTAAATCTAATGATTGCCTTTACTAAAAACTTTTTTTAATAGTGCTCGCTTTACTTTATTCCCAGCGAGTTATTTATATAAGGAAACCGTTCCACTTCGGTGAACGGTCGTTTTTTCAGAGGCTCAGCGCTTCAGGTTCCATAACTTAGGAACTGTGGAACAGCTCAGTTTTCTCATAAGGAAAGCTTTCTAAGTTACGCATGTTCCGTAGTTTCCATTACAAACTATGTTGAGCGCGCCGGCACGAGTAATACATGCAGATTTGTTTTCTTTTGACATTAAGGTTTATTTCTTGCGTGGTCTGCACAGCATTCTTCCTGTGTGAGGGAAGGTAGCTTTATTTTGATAAGCGCCGGTTGCGCGTGCAGTGACTGTGACAAGCCCTGGAGACAGGAGGAGCTCAAAAGCACGCAGTTTTACATGGAGTGAAAACAGAGAGACAAGGAGAACAGAGCATCATAAGATAAAGTAGACATTTTCTTTTTTAACACTTTATTTCTAGTTTTCAACAAAGCATTAAACCATGTTAGAACCAAATACTGAGCTTGAACAATAAACAGCTACATTAAAAGGTTATATGCAAGCAATATAATCATAGAATCACAGTAGAAAATCCAACATCTAAACACCAAACTCAGATTCTCTAAAAGTACAACTTAACACAACTTAACACCACATAACAAACAAAATAACAAGACAAGACAAGACAAGACGGACAACAAATAAACTCACACCCACATCCCTAACCCTCATACCCTTTATTCCTGTCAAAAATACATAACTCACACCCCAATATTCATTTATCAATTTCCATAAAATTCATTGAAAGGTCCCCAAAGTTCATCATATACTGCTACCTTTTGCTGCCTACATAACAAACATTTCTCGTATTTTGAAAGAATCTTCATATCACAAAGCCATCCCTCAACAAGAGGCTTTTTCCTTGTTTTCCACACCTTTAACACCTGCCTAATCGCCACCACTATGCTTCTGTTAATCCAATTTCTAGTTACATAATCAATATTTCGTCCGAATCTTGGAGATTGCAGAATCACTGATAAAGGGCTTTGTGGAAAATTGATGGCCCAAACTGCCTAAATTCTGTCCAGCACATCCTTCCAATATTCCATCACTCTATCACAGTACCATAACATGTGCAACAGAGTACCTTTTTCCTTCTGACAACCCCAGCAATAATCATTTTCCACCAATCCTAGACCACACATACGGACAGGAGTCTAATAAATTCTACCCAATACCCTTTCGTGAATGTAACACAAGTTTAAGTCAATTTTTGCCTTAACCGGGACCTTCCAGATTTGTTCCCATTCCTTCACCAAAATATCCTTGCCCAACTCTTCAGACCATGTCATTCTTAGCTTCTCCCATGAGGTCAACCAAGTACTCTCCAAAGGTATAAAGTTCATGATATCCAACAGTTTCTGCTGCATTAAAGAAAACAACCCACATATCTCTGGTTTCTGCACAAACAATGTGTATAACATCTGCTGCCTTTTAGAAAGCAAATACTTCAGAATTCTATACCTTTCCTGTTCCCTCCCACTCATTCCATATGCTCTATCCTTTTTTCAACTTTATATTGAAATCCCTTCCTGAATAAAATACTCACACCTCTTGAATTTGCAGAAAAACAGTTTGATTTATCCTTGTCATATTTAGAAGTATTCAGCTATTGTCTAGTTTCATCAATTAAGTGCGTTTCTTGTAGTAAGAAAACAATATCAGCCTTGGACCTCCACAGACGTGCCATAACTTTCCTCCTCTTCCTAGGGCATCTCACACCTCTTACATTCCACGTTACCACCGTCAAATGATTTATCCCCATCACGACAGTCTACTATACCCCGGTGTACCAGGAACCATCAAATACACGTGGCAGCAAAATTCGAAAAACTAAGTAAGCCATCAACCCATACAAACAACACAAAGAAAAATACACACAACACAAATCCACAAGACACAACAATGAAATCAAGAGCAAACAATAACTATTAGTGAGAGTTTTGAGTAAAGAGAAAGTAAAGGGCAATTAACACTGCTGCATGTTAAAGTACGTTTAGGTTATGAGAAAACACTATTGACATTTCTTCAAGTTATAGTTTTTAAAGATACTCTTCATGGTCAATAGTTTTAAAAGATATTCTTCAAGGTGAAAGATTGAACAATTCTGAAACTATTAACATGGAACTCTCATCAAGAGTATAACTTTATGAAACTCTGAGGGAGTAACATGTCCATTCTTGGAGCCAAGTTCTGTAAAGTGAGTTTTCAAGAAAGTAAGAAAGTCAAGTTCCCTTGCCCATTGAGAGATATGTTTCCTAAGCAAAAGCAGAGATCCTCTTGGCAGGTTGCAGAGGAATGCCAGGTAAAGATTTAGTATTGATTGGTGGATTTTGAGGGTTAAAGAGGAGGAGGCTGTTGTTGATCATATGTGTCATGTGCTTTCTTTCCCTCTGCAGATTTCCATGAACTAGTTGGAAGGAATCTGATTTTTTATTTGATCCACTTCAGCTTTTCCCAGAAGGTGTTCTGTGCTCAGCTGTTAATTCGGGGAAGTTGAGTGTGTAGCGCATTTAAGGGTCTGCCGGGGTTCAGCAGCTTCTGCAGACTTCAACATAAGACTCAGCCTGACAGATTACAGGAGAAGAAGTTAAGCCCTCCGTTCAGGAGCCGCAAGCAGGTTGGCAGGGTAGCGGAGAGAAACAAGGCAGACCAGGATACACAGCGAGCAGGCGAAGCGTCTCTCAGGGGTCAGAAGGGGAAAGACCCTTCTCCCTACTGGAAAGCAGCTGACCTACCTGATGGAAGAAGAGGGACCGCATTGGTTCGTGTCGGTAAAGCAGCCCAGAGGGAACCCGCAGCCGCAGAGCCGCCATAGCTGGAACGAAGTCGGAGGAAGGGAAGACTCAGGACCGACCGCAGCCCAGACCAATCTTCGTAAAGGTAGGGTCCAACACGGAGAAGAAAGGCTAGTGGTACAGATAAGAAGGGTGGAAATATCCCGGAAAGGAGGGCTGAGAAAACTGCCCATGAAAAAGACTGTGGGAAAGTAAAATGTGAAGCAATACGGGTCTGGAACCTGCACCTACACGAAGGAAAGTCCATCAGTCATCTTCATAGTCGCAGTACCGGGCAGGTTACAGAACCAGGTCTGCCACACTACCAGCAGAGAATTCTACGGGTCAGGGATCCAATCTACACTGGGGAGAAGTGTGCAAAAAATGAGGCCAGGGGAAGGGTGTCATCCCACCGTTTGTTGTGAATTGTGAAGTAAGCCTGAGAAAAGGCCTGGGGGAGAGAGGCAGTCCCCCTGGTGTTGTGAACTGTGAAGTAAGCCTAGGAAAAGGGCCGAGGAAGGGACACATTCCCCCTGGTGTTGTGAACTGTGAAGTAAGCCTGACAAAAGAACAGAGGAAGGGAGACATTCCCCCTGGCGTTGTGAACTGTGAAGTAAGCCTAGGAAAAGGACAGAGGAAGGGACACATTCCCCCTGGTGTTGTGAACTGTGAAGTAAGCCTGAGAAAAGAACAGGGGAAGGGAGACATTCCCCCTGGTGTTGTGAACTGTGAAGTAAGCCGGACAGAGGAAGGGACACATTCCCCCTGGTGCTGTGAACTGTGAAGTAAGCCTGAGAAAAGAACAGGGGAAGGGAGACATTCCCCCTGGTGTTGTGAACAGTGAAGTAAGCCTAGGAAAATGACAGAGGAAGGGACACATTCTCCTGGTGTTGTGAACTATGGAAGTAAAAGTTAAGAAAGTGTGAGAAGGGAGGCATTCTTCAGGAACCCAATAGTGAAAAAACAATTGTGGGAAATAAGGAATGCTGAACGGAGAACTTTACTGCATTCTAGCATTACAACATGGAACTTTGTTTTGTGCCTTGGAAAGGGATTGAGACCTGGAGAAGGGAGGCAGTCCCTCAGGTAAAGATCCCACCTAAAAATATGAACTGTGATCCGTTGTCCAGAAGAAGGGAGACATTCTTCTGGACCATAAGATCCACTATCTCTTTAGTTTAGTTATAAATGCAAGGGACAGAAGTAGGTTTTTGACACAAGACGGTGCACTCTTGATTTACACAGCCATCCTGACCGAAACCTTAGTATTTTAGTTGAGTTAGGGAAACCCCTCTTAGAGTAGGGAGAGATAGGTTTTCCCTTTGTTTCTGGTATAATAAAAGTTGATGCCAACAACCATGCCACCTGTATGTCAGTCTCCTCCTTCGGCACCCTTACAATACCTTTTATTGGATTAACTGAACATATTATATTGCAATGAAATAATGGATGAGTTTTCAAAGTCACAAATATCTTCATCAGATGATAAAAAGCAAAAGTGAGGGGAAAGAAACAGTAATGAGTTGTATACATCAAAGGATGGCATGCTAAGAATGCAATGCTGTGTGTGATCATCTTATCTAACTTATATAACTTTACACATAAAAACCCCTAGCTTGGAGATAGACCAGTTTGAAATATTGTTCTCTTTATAAGATACTAGCATTTACATAGTTAAAGAAGTCAATGTGTATGTGTTTCCGAACATCTGAGAAGCACTTTCTCAAGACAGGCCTAGTGGACATTGTCTCGGGAGGATAACTCAGGGGCAATGTGCCTGCCTCGAAGGCAAAATGACATTGAGCAACAAAGGTTCGATCCCAAGGTCTGCGCTTAGAAACCTCTGGGTATTAAGCGCATTATAAATAACCTATCATATCATAAAAATGAGTGTATTTCTGTTAACGGAAAAAGTGTCTTTGAGTATACGGTTAAAAAAGACAGAAAAAGCATCTGTTATAGTGTATTAATTTCACTGGTAAAATTGCATTGTTGAAAACATTTGCATCAAGATTGAAAATTTTCAAATTCTGGATGCTCAGTCACAAGACCCTACACTGACTGCCTGCAGTGATAATGTTGTGTAGTAATACTTTGCAAAATATACTGCTATCAAAGGTTGTTTACATATGGGAAGTGCTGTGCTTGGCAAAGAAACATAATTACTAGCACCTACATGAGCCTGAGGGATATATTACCATTGTTAATATGGCATGTTGCTTCATGTACTAAGCTTAAAGTTCATTATAGTGACACATGTAAGCCACGTCTCTGTTGAAACCTCTGTTCTTTAGGCTGAGACTCTTCAAAAACTGAGTTGCCATGTTATTCTGTGTTATTCTGTGTCTTGTACTTGGGAGATCTCCTTTCAATACCAAAACTGATCATTCATTTAGTGAGTGAGCAACCTGCATGAAATGGTGTCCCAAAGGTGTTTCCATATATGGTTCAAGATGATACGTCACTATAGGTTTCTGGCAAGTTTCACCTGAGTGTGTTCCTTGCAGGCATTTCTTGCTTGGATGATGTGCAAAATGTTGGATGATTTGCAAGTTCCATGAATCTGTATTGTTCCGTTCTGTAGGGTTGCTATAGCAGATTCAGTGCAGCTGTGTTGGCAGATTTTGCATCTCCAAATATTGCATGAGTATGTTGCCTGTCTCATTTAATTTGTTCTTAACCAAATGGAATTGCGCTTCAATTCAGAGATTATGCTGGATTGTTTGGTTGCATATATGCAATCAAAGATGAGGGGTATTGAAAATCTGTTTTAGCTCTTCGCCCCTTTTGAATGTTGGTTGTAGGTCCTTAGCAATTCTGTTCAGTTGTGCTAACATTGGGCGATTATTGACCAACTAGAGGTACCAATTCAGAAGTTATGCTTTGTCTGTACTGTATGTGATGAATATAATTATATCCTCAATCCTTTACCTGAGGTAGTGCCTCCCTATCTAGCAAGGGGACATTAGCCGCTACCTGATCCTGACCCTGGGGGCTGCTATATGAGGGAGGACCACATGGGGGGAGGCGACCCTCGGAGAGAAGGGAGGACGCCATTGGGAAAAGTCACATACCCTCCATTCCCTCTTGGTGATGTTTGCCCAATCCCCCAAAACTTAATGGCTTTTTGCACCACTCATACTCATCCATGTACTGAATCCAGTATTAATATTCCCTAAAATGATAACCGGAGCAACACATTAATTACTGAGACAAGGAAGAGACAGGAAGCAGTAATGATTACTTGTGCTCTCATCCTCCTTGACATCTCAGCAGCCTTCATCTCTTTCCTCTCCAACTGCTCCAAAATCGTCTTTCTCCATCCGTTCTCCTCAGCCCTCCACCCAGTCCTCCACAGAATCCCTCAGGGAGCGTCTTTTCCCCCTCCTCTTCACTTCTAACCTTTGCTCTCCCCACGCTCATCTGTTCCCACAATCTCACCTGGTACAACTATGCTGACGACACTCAGATCATCCTGAAGATATGCAACTCCCCATCTCACCCAACCGGACCTGGCATCCTGCCTCTCAGACATGGACCTCTGGGTAACGAGCAGCCACCTGCTCCTCCACTCTGGAAAAATCAAAATTCTAATCTGCAACAAAACAGCTCTCCTTCCCTAACCCATCCCTTGGCCGGATTCATTAGGATCTGCGTCCACTGCATCCCCCTCAGTCAAAAACCTAGGATGCACTTTTAGCTCGGACCTCACCCTCTCCCGTTACATCAATGCAGTCTCCTGATCATGCACCTTCCACCTCTGCATCCTCAAGAAAAACTTTCCTCATCTCTCCTACTCCCATAGAGTTTCCGCAATCATGGCCATCATCGTCTCACGGCTATACTACTCTAACTCCCTCTACCTAGGCGCACCAATTCTGCAGCAAGGCTCCTCCTCACACTTTCCCCCAGAGAATACATCTCCCCACATTGACTCCACTTCACTGGCTGCCATCAGCCGACGGGCCTCCTTCAAAGCCATGTGCATTACCCACTGCACCATTCACAAGAAAGGCCTGGAATTCCTTCAAAACAAGCTCATGTGCTACCGCCCCACCAGAATCCTCAGATCAGGCTCTGCAAACCTCCTGATAGTCTCTCCTTTCATGTTCTCCAGATTAGGAGGTGCCTGTTTCTCCGTCCTCGCACCCACTTTCTGTAACTGTCAGGACTGGCTGGGTTAGTAGCAGGAAGAGTAACAGGATTAACATTGTGCTTTCAGAGCTGGCTGGGTTAGTTGTGCTTTCAGAGCTGGCTGGGTTAGTAACAGGAAGAGTTTGTACATAGAATTAACATTGTGCTTGCCCAAGTCAAGATGGAGCGAAAGAAACTTAATCTGATTGGTTAAAGGAACAATGATATGTTTGGTTTGCCTGATTGGTGGAAAGGACAATGGGTTTGATTCTTGGGAGGCGAGCAAGATTCTAAACTGCCTTTCATCCATAGAAATTCAGTGGCTGGTTGTACATTAGTTAAGCTCCTTAAGTAAGGCCTTTTCAGAGCTCAGAAAATCTACCAAAGAAGTAAGAATATCGTTAGCTGATCCAGTTTCAACAAGACATCAGGTGGGATCGTTCTTTTAAAGATTTTAAGATTGTCACAGTGAACTTTCATTTTCTTTTATAAGAAACCTTAAAGAGTTAACAAGTTTCAAAATTCTTTGAGAAAAGAGACATTTACAGTTAAAGTTATCATAAGGAAAACAAGCTTGAAGATTGTGTGTAGAAGTTTAAAGTTAATTAACTGCGTGTAATGTTCTTCAAGACTGTTTAATGTGTGCGCGAGCTCGCAAGTCGCCGTTTACGTGTTTTTGAAAGCGCGCGGGTATTCAGAGCTATAGAGCGTGTGTCCAACTGAATTGCGCGAGTGAATTTTAGCGCGTGTACATTTTTAACGTGAAAGACGTTTCATGGGAAAGCGTGTGTTGGTTTGCGATAGAGCGCGAGTCCATTTTGATTAAGTGCGAGTTGTTTTTAACGCGTGAACTATTTTACGTGAATTACGTTTCGTTTCTCCGGGTGAGTTCAGTAGCGATAGAGCGCGGGTCAATTTTAACTAGCGTGTGTTATTTTTATCGCGTTTATGTATTTTCTCACACGCGCGGGTTTGGTAAAGAATCGCGTGTGTATTTTAAATGCGAGGACAATTCTTCACGTCTTCTGATTTCATTTGTTTAACGCACACGCTTATCAAGGAAGAAACTATACGTTCTTTGTGTAAATAAGGAAACAATTCACACGCAGAAGGAAAGCAGCATTCCAGAAAGTTAAGGAATATTTATTTAATGTAATTTATGCAAATGGAATTCAATACTTCAGAGAAAGGCTGCATTTTATAAAAGCATTCAAAACTACATAGAGTTAAAAGTACTTTGAAGCAAGAAGAATATCTAGTTCTGAAAGGTGTTTGCAAGGGCTATCACTTTAGGATTCTAAAGAGACTTGAGTGGCTTGAACTATATGCACTACACAAGATATTATTTACAAGATATTCCACACAGATTATTAGCCTCTAAGTCTTTTACTGAGGTTTAAGAGATACCAGAGCCTACCAGAAGGTTGCAGGGCTGCAGTGTCTCCGTTGTTATTTTCTCCAAATTCCCCTTTCCCTTTCTTGGGGTTTTCAGCTCAGCTTATATTTAAGGGTTGAGAGGTGAACTCCTGGTGAGGGTCTGTTGGGCCAGCATCAGCTCCTGTGGAATTCAGTCAAGCCGGACCCTGACAGTAACTCCCTCACCCTAGCTCTACGCATCATAGAGGATCACCTAGCCTTTAGAAAAGCCCTCAAAACCTGTCTGTTCCCCCTGATACCCCCATTTGCCTGTGCCCACTCCCCACCACTTGCATGCAAGTTTCTTCCAGCAGTCCCCGTTTGCACAGTCCCCCTACCTGTCCCTCAGCCACTAGCCTCTTTTCTCCTTTCATCCACTTTGCTCAGCCACCTCCAACTCCTCCTTGGGAGCCGCCCAACAACACATGGAGGACTCATGAAGGTATTCAAGCAACATGCACTTGGAAAGAGTCCTGACAGTGTGTCAGGTATTGCACGCATATGGGCTTGCAGGTGGGCAATGCATTGCACTTAAAATGCACCTTGGGAAAATCACTCTAATTGTCCGGGAGGAGGACAATCAGGCACTTCATATCCCTCGCTCATGGCTGACACTGCATGCAACTCCAAAGCAGAGGAGTGTGGGCTGCTGCATGTGATTGTGAAATGGGGACATTTTTTCGCACTAGAAGGAACTAGGGATGGCAATTTTGCACTCTAAAATACTCTCAGAGGGCGAGTTTTATGCCTTTATCTAGTACTTAGATAATCTGTGAAACGTAGCACTGCTCCTTGCACATAGATGGAACCTAGGCTGGAGACATTGTTCTTTGTACAGCTAACCCATGTTCTCCTCACACAGTGCACCTTCACAACACAGTGGAAGGCAGGGGCTCACTCCAAACACCCTGCACTCACATATAACACAAACACTACTGCACAACACCTCTACCCTAAGAACCAAGCTAATTTTAATAACAAAAATTCAAAGTGTAGCTTCTCACATAACTCTCTATCTCTTTAAACACAATCTTCCCCCTTTAGTTCATAGTATACCTCTGCTGCGCCCATACACCTTCCATTCAAACATGGGTGACTATGATGGTCTTGGCCATCCTCACATAACTTAAATGCACCCACGCATATCACCTCCCAATTCTCTCCAAATTATTTGACTCTGGTCCCTCCGGGGGCGTTCAAACGACAGCGCGTTGGGACCATTATTATGGTGAAAGGCGCTATACAAATGACAAAATGAATGAATGAAAGAATCCCATACCAGCTTTCTCAACAACACATAAAGAACCATATATCAACTACTGAGACGAGGAAGAGACAACGTTTAGTAATGATTACTAAGACCGGGAAGTCTATGCTGTGGTCTAGTCTTTGGAAATTCTTTTATTCAGAGTCAGTGATGAAGCAAACTCGCCCAGTAGGCGAAGGAACCGGAGTGCAGAGGATGCACTGCCCACAAGGGACAGGTAGATGAAACTGAAGGCCGGCATAGCAGAGGCACAGTGGAAGACAAATCACTCACTAAGCCCACAACGTGAAGCAGACAGTAGCAGGGATGCGCGGGAGACACTTGGCATACCCGGTAAGCCCAGGGAAGCATAGAGGGTTTCCTGAAAGTGTTCGCTGCTTCAAAATAGCTCAAAGTGAAATATGTGAAGAAGCTAATAAATAAATAAATAAATATAAAAGCTATATCATGAGTGAGTGAAGTATGTAAAGGGCCCATAATCTAATGCCTTAGAGTTAGAGAGGCTTTGAGGTAGACCATGATGGCTGATTTCACAGATGCAAGCAAATCGGATGAAAACCATTTCAGTGCTGTAATGTCAGGCTCACGGACAATGTCAAAGTACTGGAGAACAAGTTCAGCCATGTCCAGCCAAAAGGCTGAAAGACCAACCAAAACAGAATAAGTAAACCCTACCTGGCCCTCAGAAATATGGCATACTATGGACCTCTGGGAGAAGAGATCTTCCATTGATGGGTGATGCACATAGGAAGTTGCAAGTCTGGATGCCTTTCCTTTAGCTCAGAGAGCCTAGTCAATTCTGAAAAAATGTAAGGTTCCCTGCTTTGAAGCTACCAAGGATCAAAATAAAATGGGTCTGGAACGTCACCGGGACTCAAGGTACACTTTAGAGTGTTGGCGTGATATCACTGATTAGATAAAGGTACTTTGACATTGGAGCAGCCATGTTTCTGCTGCAGCTGAAAAGCAACGACAGGTATCAAGTGGGAGTTGGCAGGTGTGGGTAACCCAGCTGAGTACTTACTGTGTATCAGTATTTGGGCTGGAGGAACGCTGCAAGAACATGTTTTGGTAATTCTGGAAGAGGCTGTTGGTGTAGCTGATGCACTCTGGGTTGCGAACTCCATAATGGCTGGTAGGAGATGCAGCTGGATAATGGCCTGGCCTGATTGGCTTAGCTGCAATTTTAAAAGAAAAACAAAAGATATGGTAAGACATTAATAATTTTGGAAAACGTTACTGCCAGTGCTAATTGTGTCTCCTTTCTTGTTTTCCTGTGACTCTGGAGTCCGTTTTAAAGAAATCTGACATGATTTAATGCTTATTCAAAATGTGTGAGTTCCCTGATTCCGCATTTAAAATTCTACTGGGTCTTGAAAGAGTTATACTTACAGTTTTAAAAAACATTAATACTGTTATTACATAGCAATAGACAAGCAAATCTACAATGCCTTGCTGTGGAAATGAAATATGAACATCCAACAATGTCCTTCACGTTTATTAAGTAGACAAATTCACATTCGACAATTATTTTTACCAACCTGTATCTCTCTTTCCCAAACCCACATCTCCATCTGCAGAAGTTAGGTCTCTGATATTCTTGGACATGCAAAAAAGCTGAAAGAACTTTCTTGATTGCTTTAATGAATTGTGTAGTGTGAGGAACCTGAGGGCATCCTTGCATCTATTCTCCCTGGATTTTCCTCTCAGGTGGCCACAGAAAGGCCATCGCTGTTGGATCCCGACTCTGGGGGTGGATATGGGAGGATCACCTGGGTGGTAGGACCTTGGGGAGTGGGGAGAGGATGTCTTTGGGTGAGACATGGTATCCCTCTCTCCCTTGTAAGAATGAACCCTTCCCTCCCTCTGCCTACATAGGCTAATGTCAACCTTTATCTCCTTCATGCACCCAAAGTGTCCCCAATCATTTCCGTTTAAGACTGGGACGAGGAGGAGGCAACTAGGAGTGATGCACACTTCCATTCATTCGCACCACTTTGGTAATGGGATGAGGAAGAGGACTGTGGAAGAATACTATTGGAAAGGTCAGGCATGTCCTGCTAATAGATTCAACTATAGTCAGGCAAAGGACTTACACCTGCAACCCGTTAAAGACCCAGAGGTGTATAACATGAGAGACCAGCATGAGAGAAGGAGAATCACACCTGGAAAGACAGACGCGACTGGCAGAGCTGGAGCAGGCTGGAGAGGGGCTGGTGATAAGGATGCCATGTGTTGCAGAAGGGTGAGTGAGATGCCTGGGCCTGAGCGGGCCACGAGAGGGTTGTGACACCTGCAGTCCCCTGCGTTGTGTTTCCACAGCCTGAGCTGTGGTACACTGAGGGCTCCAGATTGTTGCAGGCTCCTGCAGCAGGGTTCGAAGGTAGCAAGCACTGCTCGCCGAAGCTCCCAAGCGGAACCGAGAAGCCGAACAGAAGAAAAGAAGACGACCAGAGGAGCGGCCGTACACCTGTGAGTGTGAGAAAGGGAACCCCCATACCAAGCTGCTCTGGGGTAGGGAAAGGGGCATCTGAAAATGCAGAACAAACTGAAACTTATAATAAGTATGTTTGAAGGCCGAATTGAAGAATTTTGAATACCGAACAAGCTGTAAAGTATTTTTAAGAATGCAATAAGAATGATTGAATACTGAACTGAAGGAAAGATATGAAAAGTATATGAAAGCAGAGCACGAATGAAAGCAAAGTGATGAGCACTTATGAAGCAAGTGAAAGCAGAGCGATGAGCACTTATGAACAAAAAGGAAAGCAAAGTGATGAGCACTTATGGACATGCGGTAGATCTCTTTCTTTGGCTGGGGCCTCCATCTAGAACAGCCCCCATGCCACTCTGAAACTTGAGGAGAACCATGTCCGGTTCCGGAAGCACCTCAAGACCTCCCTCTTTGCTTCTGCCTTCGCTCTTCCTCTCATTTGTTGATCGGTCTGCGCCGGCACCATGCACCTGGTTTACACTCTGATTTCGGGCCCAGGTGCATGCCCACTCAGCCACACACCCACACTGCCTCTTGGCAGCCCTTGCACTTGGACACCCCATGTCTGCGCTCTAAATCTGCACTTGCCACCTTGCTGGCTACACTACATTTGTTATTGTTGTTATCCCTTGCTCAGCACTTTCCATCTCTCCCCTCTCCCCTGCACTTTCCCTCTTCCCTCTCGCATGCACTTGTGCGTTCTCAATGTCACTGGGCCTAGTAAGATCGCTGTTTTGTCATCCCTTGTTCCCCTTTCTTGCTTCGTCACGCTCTGAAACACTTGTGTATGAGCACGATACAAATGAAATATCATATCATATCATAACAGAGTGGAAAGCAAGTAATAAGCCTTAATGTATAAGGTGAAAGCAAGGCGGCGGAAAAGGATCAACACCACAGAATGGGTTGTGTGAAATACATGTTGTGGCAAAGCCAAGAGACTGTAATGGAGAATAAGAATTGAATGTTGGTTAATGACGTTAGTTATGAGAGAGAAACCCTGTGTTAGCAAGAGAATAAATAAGTATAACAAAGTGCTAAGGGTTATCAGTTGAGTGACCTGTAATGGGTGGTCTGTGTGGTCCGAGAACTGCGCCATGATCGAGCGACCCTACTAAAGAGCTAAGGAAAAAGCAATATATAGAAGTTGTATTGTATAACAAGTGCTGAATTGACTGAAGAAAAGAACAATCTGTATGAACTACTGCAAAGCCTGGATGGTTACAACGTTAAACTGGAAATTGTTATTGAAAGCCAAGAGATTTGTGAACTAATTATAGTTTTGAAGCTGGAAGAGATGACTTCTTGGGGAAAGGAACTCAGAGATTTTGTGAACTGTGTTGAACTCTTGGGAAGCGAACCCCAAGGCCTTTTTGGAACTGTGCTGAACTTAGGGAAGGGCAAGCTGAAAAACAGTCCAGGGGCTGGAAGAAGCTTGGAACTTTATTTGGAACACTTCTTTTGTGGCTGACATCCTTACACATTGCATATGTTTAGATGTGAGGGCACGTATAGGTTTTGGACACAGAATTTTCAGTTGAACCGAACAACACAGACTATCCTTAGTTTCTTTTTTTTTTATTTTTTTTATTTTATTGAAAAACTACAGTTTCTTCTCCTTTCTCCCTCCAACACCAAGGTGGAAGTAAGAAAAGAAAAGAAGACTTTTGTTTCAAATCGTGTAAACTTCCAATACATATTATTGTTACAACATCATCAATATGTCCTATTATGCTTTCCACAAGGATCTTCTGCACAACCTTGTGACATATAAGGCACTTAATGATCAAGCAAACGGACAAACGAAGTCAAATAAACAGTCAACATGTCAATTAATCAATTACACACTTTGAGCATCAACTCAACGCCCCACTTGCTTACGGGGGACATCTCAGGAGAGCGTTCATAAAATTTACAACCGCACAGACATGTTTAATGTTTTGGCCTGAGGTTATCAGGCACCACCAGGAGTTCATATCATCGTTTAGCGGGGCATATACGCCTAGGTGGACAGAGCGTAAGTTAGCAATTGCTGAGCATCTTATAGTCAGGTGTTTCAGTGTTTCAACCGATTCCTCGCAGAAACGGCATAGATTGTTGTTTATAGCAGGCTGCCTTCTTTGGAAAAGAATTTCTTTCGTACTCAACGTATTTAAGCGGAAACGAAGAAATTGCTCTCGATATTGGCGATTGTAGCACTGCAGGAGGTAGGGTTGTTGACAATTTAATTTTTTCTGGACGTTACCTATCTTATTGGAGAGATCAAGATTTGAGTATCTTTCCACATTTATAATCCATGCCCAGGCTTCAAATTTACTTTTTGCCACTCTTGGGCGTGAGAACAGGTCGAAATAATTGATGTCCGCTGCTACGATCCACTCTTGCACTCTTGAGCTCCATTGTGCCAACAAGGTACTACTTTGCGAATCGTCGGGGGCGGTGAGTATTCTGTATGCTGGCGCACCACCCACTTCTCTCATCTTACGCCAAAGTGAGATGGATTTCCAAACTACGTTTGAGAAAAGAGAGTTTAACGAAAGTTCGTGGCGTATTGCAGTAATTGGAATACAATTTGGGAGATTAAAAACCCGTCTCCAAAAAAGACCCTCTACAGTATTCCAATTTTGTTCACTGATGTTCCATCCCGCCTCTGCCCCAAACGTTAGAATAGGAACAACCTTTTGGCGGTAGAACGTTATCACCAGCGATAATGAAAATTTACCAAAGTTTTTATTAATCAGGGCTGCTTGCAGTGCCAGTCTTACTGCTTTCAGTTTCAGCATATTTAGCCATTGAACTTCCCTGATTGAGCTGTTAAATTCGATGCCTAGGTAGCGAATCGAATTAACAGACGTTAGTTTTTGACCACCTACCGTCCATTTAAAGGCACGATCTCTTCTACTCATTAATGAACCAATCGACACAATTTTGGTTTTGTCTGGGTTAATGGCCAATTCATTTGCAACTATGTATTCATGCAGACGATTTAGCAGACGTTGAAGGCCGATTTGTGTTCTGTCAATCAGCACGAGATCGTCAGCATACGCAATATACCGAACTGGAGTTCCGTTTAGTCGTGGAGGAAAACAGTGTGCTTGCTCCAAGAAGAGTGGGAGATCTGCCAAAAATAATTTCAATAGATCCGCGGCCAATGGGCAGCCTTGCTTGACACCCCTTGTCGTTGGTATGCTGTCGGATAATAAGCCTTGTTTGTTGAGGCGTACCCTGAAAGAGGTCTCCGTATGGAGTGCCATTATTGGGGTGAGAAGGGCCATAGGACATTTCCATTTCATTAGTTTGGCCCATAGCATCTGCCGGTTGACTCCATCAAAAGCTTGCCTCATGTCTATGAAGGCTAAATGCAATTTGGTTTTACTCTGTAATGCATGATATTTCAAAGCTGTCAGGATCGAAAGATTAACTTCCACACCTGTACCCTTTGAAAATCCAGTTTGCCGGATGTCCATGATCCCCGCCTTTTTAGCCCAACTCGCCAATTTACATCTCAAATTGGAACCAAAGAGTTTTCCAATGGTGTCTAATAGGGCAATAGGACGATAGTTTTCGGGTGCGTCCCAACAGCCTTTCTTGTGAATTGGAATTACAATTGCTGTTAGCCATGATTTAGGCAAGCACTTTGATTTTGCGATTTTGTGGAACAAACACTCAATGAAAGGTGCCCAGATCTCTGGATTTTTTTTTAGTCTGACGTTACTTATCATATCTGGACCAGCAGCACGAGAGTTTTTTAGGGCCTTAATAGCGTCAATGATGTCTGACAGCGACATCTGGACATTCCAGGAACCCATTCTATCCACTGATTTCCATTTAGGAACCTTCAGCACGCTATTGAATACTGACCCAAAGTGTTTGCACCAGGTATCCCCTGAAATTGTGTTCTGCGTGGAATTGGAGCCGTTGAAGGGGCCTTTATTTAATATTCGCCAGATGTCACGTGTGTTTTTAGTAACCATCAGTTTCATCATGATCTCGGCGGAATCCTGTTCTACAATCGCTTTGTGGGATTTCAACCAGTTTCTGTAGGTAGCTCGTCTGGCCTTCACTTTCTCCTGCATTGTCTTGGGTGATGCATTTTTTTGCATTTTTATTTTGCGGACATCTTTTCTTAGAGCTTTCTTATTAGCATCCAGTAATTTACTAAAAGGGTGGGTGTGCGGCTTATGTTGCTGAGCGTTGTCTTTGATCGAGGTGATATGATACTGTAGCAGTGGAGTGTATTCCACATCGTCATTCAGATCACTTAGATGAGCCGTTAGCGCACGGATCTCATTTGCGCTCAGTCTCAATCGGTTTCCACCCATATTTACTTCGACTGCTCCTCGGTATGGGGACAAAGTATCAGACACCGCCAAAAGACATTTCACTTTCAACAGCGAATGATCGCTCTTGGTCGTTGTCAGTGAATGCAGTGTCAGAATCTTTGGCCCCAAGTTACTGGACACCCAGAAGTAATCAATTATACTGTGCATGGATTCACGATGCCAAGTGGCCTGAGCTGGAATATCACCACGCGTATTGCCGTTCAGCAATACGCAGTCAAACGTCTCCATCATATCTGACCAACGTTGTTCTTTTTCGCCTAAGTCGACATAAGGAATCTGGCTGTAAACTTGATTGGGAAGATCGTAATTAAACCATGAGCCGTTGAGGTCACCACAGCATATGATGCTTAAGTTATTATGTTGCCTGGCTGCCTCTTCCATTAGACAGCTAATTGCTGTGGTAAACTCTGTGACATTTATTTTGGCCGGATTCCAGTAACAATTTATAATCAACAGAGTTGCGATTGTGTTTGGAGTATCTGAACATGCTTGCATAATTAAGCCTTGAATGTAGGGATTGGGATTACGACAGATAGGAGTAGACCATACTCGTGAGATTCGAACCATTGTTAAGAGTCCTGCCGAGGGTCGGCCCTGAGTATTTTGTATTGCAGGATTGATAAAAGTATTGAAGCCATCTCTGATTGGCGCATCAACTAACCAGGTCTCCTGCAAACAAATTACAAACACATCATCCAATGGGATGTCAAATTCCCGGAACAAATGTTGAGAGCCACGAGTGTTCCATGATAGGATCGAGCAGCTTTGTTCCTGTAAGTTCAATCATGGCTAATCCTGCTTCGACTGTCTCTGCCGCCCCAGCTGATTCTCGGACCGACGAGAGTCTACTTGACGTGTTTCAGAAGACATACTGTGACGAACTGATGTCACAGCTGTTTGTTTTTTCGATTTTGAACCAGAAGTTATTTGCACCGGATTTGAACTTCTCCTGTCCACGTCTGGTTCAACTGAAATGTCAAAGCCGAATAACAGAAAGTCTTCAGCTGCCTTGAGAATGGTGTTGCGTACCCCAACGGCATCAATATGAAGGAGCACCGCGTCAGAGGCGCTTTCTGTCACATACTCGACTATTTTAATGTCATCTGATTCAATCAGTCGAAGGGGTGGAATATGCTTAAATAATCGCAAAACGTTTGCACGGTTGAGGTTCAAGTCATTGTCATCCTTAAGTATGTTTTGCAATCTCAACTTACATCTGTTGTCCTTTGTGCGGTGCAGCAGCTGCTCTTGTGACCTCGGTGGGGAGCAGCGCTGTTTGCTACGTTGATTATATGTGAATTTCGGATTCAGTTTTGAAGAAATACCCTTTGAAGGCATGACTTCCTTTTTCATAGTAGAGGCACGACGACCTTGGACTACTTGCCACTCTGAGGTCGGGGAGCTTAGTTTTCTATTGTCAGATTTCATAGGGAGATTGAAATCTAGTTGCTGTTCTTCCATATAATGTTGCGATGTCTCCTCGTCGCTACGATGGGAATATATAGAAATGTCACACAAGTCATGAACGTCAGCTGCCGCCATACTGGCCGACGTGCTATCACTCGAATTTAGACGTCTACGCTTGACACCGTGGTTCAGAGATATAGAAGGTTCGGTATGCTGTGATGGGGGGGGAACCTTTGCTCCGTTTGATGGGCGCTTGAACAGCCCCGGCTTTGGTGGAGTCGACATGTTTCTTATAAAGCTCTTTGTTGCAGCATGAGTTGATAATTTTGTTTTCTTGGTTGTAGACGTCGTTTTGGTGGACTTCACTTTCTCCTTCAACTTGGCCGTGCAGTTCGGTGCAAAGGATTTAGCCGTACCTACAAAGATGCCAAATGTGGACGGCGCTCCATCCTGGGAAGGAGCTTGTGCTGTTACTTTATGTGCCTGAGTAACATCAGCTGAGGGTACCATTGCGGCACATATTGGAGTGTCTATGTCAGAAGAGACATGTAGAAGGACGCAATCAGATGAATTAGCATCACAGACCGCAGACGATGGTTTGTCGCTGTGGCAGCACATCGGTTTATGTGTTGCACCAACCGTTAGGTCTGTAGTTGTGACCAATTGTTCGATAGTCTGCATCGTAGGCCTAGACCCTTGCTCAGAATTTTGTAATGGGGCGGCACATTGTACATCAGATTTGGGCCGGTTAGGACTATAGCCGGACTTTAACAGAGGTACTAGTTCGGACAGTACCTCTAAGAGACATTTTAGCTGTAAGTCATGTCGATCTTGTTGCAGGGTCACTAGATCATTAAGACGAGATTGCCAGAATGAACTTGTGTCTTTCCCGTCTTGAACATCAAGTTGGATAAGCTTGGTAAAAGACTCTATTTGATCCAATTTCGTAGAGAGATTCAGAATGAGAGCGCCTTGATCTCTTATAGTCTCATTTAAGGTCTCATACAGCTTTACGAAGGGAATCATCGCTTGAGATGATGCAGCGAGAACATTAGTGTGTAGTTGAAAGGCTGCACCTGCAGACAGGTTTATTTTCGAGGTCGGTGTTTTCAAAAAGTCTTTGCCCGGAGTTTGATTTAGTGATAACTCATTCACAGAAGTTGTGCTTTTTGCCGGAGTAGCTGGCGTTGTGGATGGAGCGTTCATTTTTAGCAGGATATCAGTTGCGTTGTGCCTTTTTGTGGCGCTGTTTTCTTCAGATAAGATCACCGTTCCTAAAGAATGGCGAACTGACCCTTGGTCCTGCGCTCCAGAACATTCTAGTCGTGATTTTGATAATAGCGGCGCTGACCTCAAGGAAGACAAAAGCACCTGCTTTTTCTGCGACGGGCAGGACGGACTGACACTGCACTTCGTACGGTCATTGAGCGAAAACTGCAGCAGAGAAGTATCGTGTGCTATCTTGTTTTGGGCGGTTTCGCCAGCAGGCTTGTCATTAGGGGACCGTGTTGAGGTAGTGCAGGAGTTGCTGGAAGGCGTTGGATTCGAGTCTTTATCGGACATTTTTAGCCTTTCAGGGGCTTTGCTCAAGGCACTATCGGCCAATGTCGTCAGAGTTGACTTTTGTGAAGTTAAAGGTGCATTGAGCTTAAGTTCAAAGTGATCGACACCTTCTGTGCTTATTAAGCATGGCACTGAAATTTCTGGAGCCACCCCAGATTGCTCCAGCGAGGCCGTTCCACTTTCCTGATGTTCACTGAGGACACTTAAGACTCCAGTGCTTGCGGCACTAGGGACGGAGTCAGTCAGGGAACGACCTCCCACGGAGTTGACGATCGTCTGCATTGGAGGGGCAGCATGTTCAGTAGTCTTTAGTCGCATGGTTGAAGTATGTACTCGAACCGGCGAGCTCTCATTAACATTGAGCTTTTCCTGTGTGGCCGAAATCGCATTTATTATTTCCGCATCCGTCAAATCAAAAGGCGAAAACATTTTGAAAGGATGAGAGTGCGTGGTTGGGGCCACTTTTGATAGCACGTGCTCTGTTGATGGCGATTTCGGCAGCGGGAGTGGCATCGGCACAAGGTCATCAAGTGAAAGCATAGATAGTGGTTTTACCAAGGGCTTATGTGTAGACGCGCTAAGCGTATTATGGTCCAGACTGGTGCTTGCAGACACCGCTGTATCAATGACATTGACCGCACAGCTATCAACCAAGGGGGCGACGTCGTGATGAACCTGTGCAGTTGTTTGTATCAATTGGGTTGGCGCTGCCGCAGGATTCGCAAGCGCTGAAGGGGCCGCCTTCAAGCAAGTAGCCGGCTTACCTTGTGTCTTCTGGCCAACCACTGCATTGTTTGTCAGGGGAGTCCATGGATTAAGCATCCGACGCTGTAGCAAAGTCTTATGACGTGTCTGAGGCCCCCCCGACGCAGGGGCCTTCTGCATTGCAGCCATCGGCCCTTGAAGGTAGAGTTGGTCCCAGCCCTCGGACGCCCTCGGGCGAACTGGGCAAACTGGGACTCAGCCGGTACTCCGCGCCGCGCTCCGCGCGGCAATGCAGTCTTTATGCAAATCCACTAGTAGAAGCAGAGAAGGGACTCACAAGTCGCTGCAGCTCCTCACAGTGTTACACACACAGAGACTCTGGGCAAACTGGGACTCAGCCGGTACTCCGCGCCGCGCTCCGCGCGGCAATGCAGTCTTTATGCAAATCCACTAGTAGAAGCAGAGAAGGGACTCACAAGTCGCTGCAGCTCCTCACAGTGTTACACACACAGAGACTCTGGGCAAACTGGGACTCAGCCGGGACTCCGCGCCGCGCTCCGCGCGGCAATGCAGTCTTTATGCAAATCCACTAGTAGAAGCAGAGAAGGGACTCACAAGTCGCTGCAGCTCCTCACAGTGTTACACACACAGAGACTCTGGGCAAACTGGGACTCAGCCGGGACTCCGGGACACTTAGAGAATAATTCCCGCAATACTGTATGTGCTCGTGTTTTTACTGGTGCACTGCGTCCTTCACTTCACGGCACTGCTCCTGCTCCTACGGCCGCCTGTCAAAGCACGCCAAAGCTTGGCGTAACACACAACTGCAGATTGTTTAAAGCTCAGGCTCACCCGACACGTCTCGGGCCAGCTGCACCTCGGAGCTCAGAGGAGCTTAGAAGAAAGCACCTATCGCGTCTGTCGGCGTTGACTGGTTCTGCCTCAACACTGGCTTTTACCTACGAAGCTCCTTTTGGGGGTATCCTCCCCTCACGTGACAGCACTCTTCCTCGCTGTGTTCATGTGACAATGACTTAACGACTGGACAGTTTCTTTAGGAAGGGACATCTCACCTTAGCATAGGGCAAGTTAGGCCTTACTCCTTCCTGACAAAGAAGACAAATAAGTAATATTTTAGAAAAGTGAATCTTTTTTCTTTGCCTTACTTCATGATGCCTTCATAAACGGTGTCAGAATGGGATGCTGCTTAACCGATACAAGTTGGGGAACCCCCATATTTGAAAATGGAAGTGCCAGAGTATCAGACCCATTTGCAGCCACTAAGGGCTCTATTGGGTTTGACCTTTGCATCAGCAGTGACAAGATTATTCCCCCATGTAAAAGAAGACTGATACCCACTGATATGATTCTAATTTCACCCCGTGATACTTACATTGGACTGGGTCCCAATCAGGACTAGCATGGACGAAGGGAATTGATGTGCTAGCAGGGGTTATAGACCCAGATTTTCGAGGTGATGTTAAAGTGTTGTTACAAAATCACGGAAAAGATCCCTTCCAAATCCTTAAAGGGGATTCAAGGGGTGCTTGAGAGGGCAATGCTCCATAGGATCAACGAAGAGGCTGGGCAGGAGGGAAAAGATAGAAGTACTTGGGTTTCCCGGAGGCAGATGTGCAGATGATACACCTAACGCCCCTCCATAGCCTAGAAAAGTCAGCGAAGAAGAAACTGAAACCCTTCCTGACCTAGTCTTTGCCCAAAGCAACAACCCATTGTTGTCTGAAGCTTCTTTACATCAGAACAAGAGGGCTGTAAGAAAGGAGGGGATTTTTTTTTGAGACATGGCCTTATGTATCGGGGACACACCACATCAGAGGGCTAAGTAAACACCCAAATGGTGCTCCCAAAGAGTCATATGCAAGTGGTCCTAGAGATAGCTCACTCACACCTGACGGGAGGTCATTTAGGACAGACAAAGATGCAGGCCCAGATCACTAATAAGTTCTACTGAGTAAGAATACATTATGACATCATAACCTTTGTCCAGGCCTGTGAGATTTGCCAAAAGACTAGTACTCATATGCCACCACCAGTTCCCTTAAATCCTTTGCTAATCATTGAAATTCCATCCTCAACAATTGATATGGACATTGTGGGACACCTATAAACATTGAAATTAGGGAAAAAGTAAATTGAGGTAATTGTGGATTTTTCAACGATACCCAGAAGCCTTTCCCCTGGAAGCAAATACCACCTAGCAAATATTGAAACACCTGCTCCCTTTCTTTTCATGAGTGGGACTTTCAAGGGAAATACTGGCAGATTAAGGCACTGTTTCATTAATTATTTCTGCCGAATAAAAATGGGATTTGTGCGCCATTCTTCCCGCAAATCCCCATTTGTTAAACAGGGATTTGCGGGCAGAATGGCGCACAAATCCCATTTTCTTGGTGCAAATAATCCATGAATCAGCCTCTAAGGCTCTACATATATGAGCAAACTCATGGGGGAAGCAAAACAACTATTGCATATTACCACTTTGAGGACTTCAGTATATCACCCACAGACAGATGGCTTTGTAGAAAATCTTATAAGACATTGAAGACCATACTGCAGAAGTTAGTGGAACAAGGTGGCAGAAATTAGGATCAGATGATTCCATGGGCTTTATTAGGAAGACGTCCCAGGCTTCCATAGGATTCTCCCCTTTCAAATTACTCTATGGGTGGGAACGCCGGGGTGTCCTAGACATGTTCAGCGAAGAAAGAGAAAAATCACCAATACCACTCTCCAAAACTGCCACTAGGTTTAAAGAACACATGGTGACAGTTAGATCTTTGTTACAAACCCATATGGCCAAGGCACACGAACAACAGAAAGCCTCCTATGACAAAAAGGTTTTCTTTAAGATCCTTTTCCAAAGGCCAAAATGTATTGTTGCCCACTTCTGAGAAAAAACGAATGTCTAAGTGGCACGGACCATTTGAAGTATTAGAACAAATGGGACCTTGTAACTATAGAATTTCCCAACCTGACTGCTACCCAAAAAACACAAGTCTACAACATATATCTTTTAAAGGAATGGAAGAAAAATCCTTCAGAGTTTAATGCCACCATTTTGTCCTGTCTGTTAAAAGAGGATCCGAATAACACCACCCTAATTCCACCTGAACTTAATAACAATCAAAAGCAAGTTCTGTATGATCTCATAAGACCATTTACTGACAGTTTACTGGTGTATTTAGAGAAGAGCCAGGAAGCTGAGGAGAGAGTTGTCCTTGGTTTGGTTCAGAGACTCTCTGGCACTTCCCACCTAGGAAGCTTGGTTGCATAGCCTAGAAGGGCATGCTGTGTGCTGGCTGGGTACTGGTTATGGAGCTCCTCTGGATACAGTATCTCCCTCTGTTCCCTGGGAGATGTTTAGGTGAGGGATCTTGCTTCCATTTTTGGAAATCCTGGCCTTCCTTCACTGGCGGAAGCTGTAAGGCAGACTGTACCTTCAGCCAGGGTCCAAATTAGTTCTTCTTGTTACTCTTTGCAAAGTCTTCAGATGATCTGCCCAAAAGAGGGGCTTAGCCCTCGTTAAAAGCCAAATGGGCCAAAGTGATTGTTGTAGGCTAAGCCTACCTTAATGAACCAATCCTGGGTCCCCACAAACAATCTCCTGTATGTGCGAGGTCATAACCAGAGTGCTTTGCAACTGAAAAGGTAAAAGGGTGAAAACATGTTATACTAACTCCCATTCATCTTCCTTTCTGTTGTGGATCAAAGGGTCTTTTCTGGTTAATTGAGCTTCCTGTGGTTCCTGATTAAAGCAGCAGGTCTCCCTTGAAGCTGAGGCGAGACCAGAATATTGGTCGTTGCCAAACAACCTACTTGTACCTTCTGAACGGGGTCCACCTGCGTGCGAGACTATTGTAAATACATAGGCCCAGACATGACAGATCAATGCCCTAGATACTGAGAGGTGGGAGCTGGCTTCAGGTTGACACAGTGCATATCAAAGGTTGTTGGGGTTTTCCTGTCGATGTTAGTCCTGCGACCAGGCCTCTCGTTGGCCTCTTTGAATTAACTCTAATTACTATGCAAAGCTGTCATCAGCAGATAACAAAGGACAAGGTGGATCCATGGAGCCTTTGTTAGTTAATTAGGCTGGCCATGGCAGGAGGACGTTTTTGTCTTCTAGGAAAATGTGTGTGGATTAGCCCCTCACATTTTCCAGGGGTTGATCTACCATCATTCAATTTCAAAGAAAGCCCAGGTGAGCGCCCACCCACTGTGCGGATGGTGGAGTTCCTCACATGCCCCGAGCCTCAACATGTGAACAACCTCCATATTGAGGGTCTAGTTCCTCATGAAGGCGAACGTACCAGCTGAGGCCATCTACATTTTCATGCTGGGATCCTGGCTTGTGCTGGATGTCCATATCTAATCCCTGTAGGGATATGGCCCAACGCAAAGGCGTAGGGTTTTATTCATTTGAATGTGTATAGCGCACAGCGGCTCTGAGGCATTGTGGCGCTGTTACAGATGGTCTGCTTGGTACATACATGAGTGAGTCAAGAGAACAGTACAGAAAAGGCAGATGATACATTATATACATAAAAAGAGGATGTGCGTGTTATTTGTTCGGAGGTACAGTTTCCTGTTGCAGTGCCACCATCTTTCAAATGAATAGTGGGAGCGTTATTAGTTGAACAAGTTGGTTTTTAGCAGTTTGTGGAAGACATTGTAGGATTCCTCATTTCGGAGGGCATTCCAGTCCTTAGGGGCTAGGTGTAGGAAGCTGGAGCCTCCAGCTTTTACCCTTTTGAAAAGTGGGACATGGATCTGGTTGGCAAGATAAGATTTTATGGTTCTGGATGATGGGATGCGGGTGATCTTTTCTGAGAGGTAGTGAGGGGCGTTAAGTGACAGGCACTTTTGTGTGATGGCCATTGTTTTAAAGAGGATGCGTTCTCTGATAGGTAACCAGTGTGCGTCTTTCCTGGCCTGGGAGATATGTTCCCTTTTGAGAATGCTCAATGCTGCTCTGAGGGCATTGTTTTGTGTTACTTGGAGCTTGTTGATGTTTTTAGCTGATGTGCTAAGGAAGAGTGGATTGCAGTAGTCAAGCTTGGTGCCTACTGTGGCTCTGGCAATTGATTGGCTGTTTTTGATAGACAGGAAGGGCTTGACAGTGTTGATGATTTTAGTGGTGAGGGCAGCGGAGGAGGCTATGGCGCTGACCTGACGTGTCATGGTCAGGGAGGAGTCGAGGTATACCCCTAGAGTTTTGACTGATGTAAGTTTGCAGTAATGGTGCTGTTGTCAATGGTTTATAGTGATATTACCGAATTACATTATGTCGAAAGTTATAATGTAAAAAAAAAAATAAAAAAAATAAAAAAAAATAAAAAAAAATAATTCAAATGTCTATTTTGGTTTATTTTTTGTTCGAAATGGGGGGTTCTCCCCCAAACCCCTTTTTTAAATTTGTTTTTGTTTTACCCCTTTTTTTTGTTGTGTAACCCAAAAAAAACATATAAATAAAAAATTAAAACATTGGGACAAAAAATCTCGACATTTTATTTTTCGATATTATGACTTTCGACATAATGTTTTCGACTTTTTCACTGCACACCGTTGTCAATGTTAAATGTGCTGTATTATGGCAGAGTTTATTGAGTGTTTCTTTAGTGCCTACCACAAGTATCTCTGTTTTATCTCCATTGAGACAGAGGACTTTGGCTGCCATCCATGTTTGGATGGCTGTGTAGATGTTGGTTAGAGCTGTGGCGTCTTGTTCTTATGTGCCCGTTAAGGGGAGAAGGACTTGGGTATCATCGGCATAGTTTGTGTACGCTATGTCATGTCGATACAGGTCATTAAAGAGTGAGAAGGTGAAGATGTTGTAGAGGGTGGGTGTGGTGCATGAGCCTCGTGGGACACCACAGTGTATGGTGGTAGGAGAAGCGCAGGCAGAGTCTGAAAATACTCTCCCTTTGAGGAATGACTCAATCCAGACTGTGGCTTGTGGGGAGAAGTGGGCCCCATTTATTAGTTGCTTACTGAGAATGTCATGGTTTACAAGATCAAAGGCAGCGAGAGATCTAGTAGAAGGAGAAGTGCCGGTTTGCCTTTGTCCATAATGTTGCCCAATTGGATTTTAAGATCGAGGAGGGCAGATTCTGTCCTATGGTCCGGGTGGAATCCTGATGGCCTTTTACCTAGGATTTTATTATCTTCCAGAAATTGCTGGATTTGCGTGTATGCCACCTTGTCTAGAATTATGAGCAAAAAAGGGACGGTGGTGATGGGGCTGTAGTTGTTGCCTATTTCAGGGTCCAAGGAAGGTTTTATTAGGAGTGGGCGAACCCAGGCTTCTTTAAGGCTGTCAGGAACTGAGTTGGTTTTGAAAGATGCATTGATGAATGTTTTCAGAAAAGGGGCAAGGATTTCTGAGCAGACTTTAATTAGTTTGGCTGGGCAAGCATCACCTTTGCAGTTTGATGGCTTGATTTTGTTGACAATATCTAAGACTTCAGATTCAGTGACCTCCCTGAAGGAGAAGGGTTTTATATTGTTAGGAGTGATTAGGTTCTTCCCTGGCATGGCAATTAACCATCAAAGAGGCCGGTGGTGTGTCTGAATCATAAAGTGCGACCCAAAGATGTAGGGTTTCAGCTTCTTTACGGTCCATACAACCGCATAAGCCTCTTTTTCAATGACAGCCCAGTTCCAGTCCCTTTTTGCCATTCGCCTGCTAATGTAGGCGATAGGTTGCTCTACCCCTTGAGAATTGAGCTGTGCTAACACTGCTCCAACTCCAAAATCACAGGTCTGTCTGGATAATGAACTCCTGACCATAGTCTGCAACTTTCAGAACTGGGGCCCTGTACAGTCTATCCTTTAAATCTTGAAAGGAGGTTTGACAAGTGGGGGTCCAAGTTACCTCTTTCGGCAAATTCAGGGGTATTACAATGGTCCCATAACCCTTGATGAACAACCGGTAGTACTCGGTGAGACCTAGAAAGGCTCTCACCTGCGTCTGCGTGCTGGGGTGTCCCAATCCTTCACAGCCTGTACCTTCACTTCGAGAGGTTGTTTCTTACCTCAAACGATCATGTGGCCTAAGTAAGTCACAGTGCCCTGTGCTATCTAGCACTTTGTGGCCTTGATAGTCAGACCTGCATTCTGCAGCAACTGAAGCACTTGTTTCAGGTGGGATAAGTGGTCCTCCCAGGTGTGGCGGAAGACAGCAATGTCGTCTAAATAGGCAACACTGAAGTTTTCCAGACCAGACAAAACCTGGTTTACCATCGGCTGAAAAGTGGCAGAGGCATACTTCAATCCGAAGGGCATCACAGTGAACTGATAATGTCCTTCCGGGGTTGAGAATGCTGAGCTCTCTCTCACTCCATCTGTCAAACCGACCTGCGAATACCCTGCAGTGAGGTCAAAGGTACTCATGTACTTGGCAACGCAAAGCATGTCAATGAGCCTGAGGAATGGGGTCACCATCTGTCTTTGTGACAGAATTGAGCCTCCTGTAGTCCACAAAAAGTGAACTTCAGTTTTCCCACCACTGGTCATTTTAGGGACCAGTATCATGGAGCGATTTCTTTATATAATGTATCCACGCTCCGGGTTGTGGCATTCTCGCACTTCTTAACTTGATTATACAGCTGCACGGAGACTACTGTATCCAGTCCAGAATCCCTCAAAAATTATTATTGTCCTCTGAGTTGCCTTCCAACTCGGGACACCGTTACTCTGCTTCCTGACCTGTAGACATTGAATGAATATTAAGACATCTCTAGCTTGTGTTAGACTTATGTATGGTGCATATCTTTAGCTGTGCATATATATATTTTTCAGTGGTTTTTGTATTTTTGCATTGAATTTAATATATTTTTTAATTTGTATTAATTGTTGAACCGCCTCCCTGGAAAGAGCCAATACATATTCTCCAACCTTACAGTAGTTATTGGAGTATATTTTGAGTTCGGGGAAAGGTTGAAGTTCACTGAGTTATTTAAACTTGTGAAATCCCATTTGGGATTTCCTCATTGGTCTATATATAAATGAATTCCTCACTGATTTCTAATTTGTAGTGTATTTATCAGTACTGGTAACTCTGATAAATGTGTATTCATCTAATTTAGTTATTCTAGAAGATATTAATCATTGGTTAAATCAAAGAGGTAATGTAAATATAAGTAAGAGACTCAAAGAGTATGTTTGGCTTTGTTCAATTTTACAGAACAACATTGCAGAGTACATACTCTGAATTGTATCCTCTCTTCAAATACTTTTCTCAGTGAGTTGGCCCTTTTTTCCCTATGGAAGCTAATACTTTTACATTGTAATGTCATTAATTATAGATCAGACTAACTGAAAATATTACAGCTCTGTTAGTTTCTCTGTCCGACTCAACAATCTATTTGGGATGATGAAACTGCATCAGATCAGTGGCTTAAACAGTATATCCCAGTTGAAGTTATTTCAAAAGGGTCAAATTGACTTGATTTTAGCCATGGCTCTCTCTTGAATTGTACATAGCTTGGAGGGAGAAATTACTTACCAGTAATGTTCTTTCTATGAATTTTTCTCTAACAGATTCCTCATCTTGATAGATCATCCCGTTAGCGCTAACTGTTCAGAATAATTCAACAGGGGGCATTGGCCCTCATTACAAGTCAGGCGTTAAGGGTTTAAGGCGCCGTCGGCGTGTTAACCCTTAACGCCTGATTAAGAGGTCCCGGGTTTTAACGCCTGCTTTTTGCAGGTGTTAAAACCCATGCCGCAAAGTGACCTTGGTGCTAAGTACGGTGCCGCAATTTGCGGCACCGTACTTAGCGCCTTTCCTCATTCCCATTATGCCCTTAGGGGCAAAAATGGGAATGGGGAAGGGCAAATGGTGAATGGGGAATTACCGCCCCACTCACCGTGGAATGGGGCGGTAATTCCGCCATCCACCATGGCGGAATCGTAACCTTAGCGGCATGGACCATGGTGCTAATATCCGCCAAGGTTGTAATGAGGGCCATTGTATGCTTGACCTCTGCATGTCTTGACCAGGCCACCCCTCGACTGCGGACCTGACTTTGGCAACCACATATATAGCATCCCTATGTACTCTCATACCTTCAGTTCCCCACCTTGATCCCCCATGCTCAGCAGCTGAGGGAACCAATTCCCATACACGGAAATGAAAACTCAGAAAAAGAACACCCACCCCTTTTTTTTTTTACTGAAGAACAGGCATATATAAGACTCATGGCTTTGGTTGTAATTTTTGTGTCTCATTAGCTATAACTTTTTCTCTTTTTTTTAAGCAATGCTAAAGCACCAACTCTTCTTTTATCACTCAACCACAAAAGAGAAAGCTTCCATAGAGGGGCAGGTAGGGACAGCGATGAGGAATCTCTGGGAGAAGAATCCACTGAAAGAACATTTCTGGCAAGTAATTTCTCCTTCAATAGATTTAATTCTCACACAGATTCCTCATCTTGATAGATTCCTAAAGCAGTACTGACTTCAGGGTTAGGGATGAAAGCTTATACCAGGAATTACTGCAACACACCCGGCATCTTTGTCTTGGGCCAGGCCCAGGCTATAGTATTTAGAGAAGGTGTGCAGAGAAGACCAGGAGGTGGCCTGACAGATTTCCCTAACTGGCACTCCCCCTATGCAAAGCAGAAGAAGCCGCCACACCAATGGTAGAGTGAGCCTGTATGCCGGGTGGCAGCATGCCCCATCTTGGACCAGGAGAATGCAACAGTTGATCATCCCGCCGAAAGGCAGCTGTCCTCGCCACGTAAAAACTCAGCCTCTACTGTTCTTTGGATGGTTGAGGTGGTGGAAAGAAAACTGGTAACACCACACTATGAGAAATATAGAATTCCGAAACCACTTTCAGAAAAACCTTGGGTTGAACTTTCAGAGAAATATTATCTGGAAGATTTTAAGAATGGCGGCTTGGTTGAAAATGTATGAAGCTCACTAACACCTCTTGCTGACATGATGGTCTCCAAAATGAGTGTCTTCAACATGAGTAGCCTGGTAGATGTACAATGCAATGGCTCAAAGGTGGCTGCCATCAAAAAAGAAATTCTAAGCAGGGACAAAAAAAGGTGTTGGAGGGAACGTAGGTCAGGTTATTCATAATTCATTCACACACACATTGATTATGTTCACTTCTTTCCCATTCTCACTTTATTCTTACATAGAGGTGTTCTTTGAAATTCATCTTGTTTTGGCCCTTAACATATTTCTCTGTAGGAGGAGGGATTCCCAAGCCATCATGGTGGTGATGGTTGTAAGGGCTCATTGGTGATGGGACAGTACTTGGAACTGAGGAAGACATTCTAAACTGCCTTTCATCATCCATTCTCAACAGTAAGGTCCTGTTTTGCCCAGCTCCCAGTCAGGGGGTCTAGGATCAGGTGTGACAGGTGCCTTTGTGAAGTGGTGTTTTTTTAGCAGTAACCTCCATGGGACATCTCCCAGAGTAACAGTGGGAGCGCAGCGTTCTTTGTGTGCAAGAAGAAACTGTTTAAATTTGATCCAGTTAGTGAATAGTTAAAGTTCCTGTTGAACTATTTAGCGCTTTCATGAGAGACTGATCATTTTAGCTTACCTTGAAAAATTAGAGGGCAAGATCGCCTGCATTGCCGGAGGTGCACTCTCTGTCACAGACTAGTGAGACAGAGAGAAGCACGTTCTGAACATTTCGTTGCTGTTTTGCGCATTCAGATTTCCTGAGATCAGTGTCTGCTAGTCAGAGTGTAATGTACACTGAAGCTGTGAGAAAATGTCTCTGAGTTACACTGAGACCGGTGTTTATGGCTTCTGAACTTGTGAGCAGGTCTAGGAGATTAGTGTCTCTGAACTGTCTGATGTTCTGCAATCTGTCTGGAGAGATTAGTGTCTCCTTTAGACAACTAAGTGGCATGCATCCGCAGTCTGTAACTGACCGAGTTTCACGTTGAATCCTCCATCAGGGGATCAGAAGCACTCACATCATTCCAGTGAATGTTGGACATTTAGAAGAACAATCATTTCCACAATCCTGCACTAATGCTGTGAATAGTTTTTCTGAAGTAACAAACTGAAGCTGCACTTTCGGACACAACAAATAAAGACTAGCAGTAGTTACAAGTTTGAACAGATTGGTTAATTTAGGAAAGTACTCATGTGAGTACATAGAATATAAATAGGGTTTAGTTATTTTTGGAGTTGGAAATACAAGTCATCAAATAAAGACGCTTCAAGCCACAAAAAACATTTAAGCCAAATTCCAGAATTTCTCTCAAGGGAGTCTGATACATTTCAACCCAGAAATCATACTTTCCTCCCAGCTCTCTGAGGAGGAGGTGTACAGGTAACTGTTATTATTTGGGTCCTGGAGGGAAGTCTCTGGGAAAGAATTGATATAACCTGCAAATGTGATACTTTCTTGCCCTCTGCAGATTTTTACGAAAATTGAATTTAGAAATCTGTTGTTTATTATTTTCTCCATGTCCCCTTTCCCTCAGGAGTGTTTTGGATTTCAGCTCTGACTTACTCAGTTGTTGACTAAGCGCCTTTGGGGGCCTGTGGGGTTCAGCAGCTCCCACGGATCATGGACTTCAGGACTGGTACAGCCCTTCAGAAACTGGGCCACCATAGGAATAGATAAAAAGGGAACCTTGCTCCAGCTATCTCAAGAACAGAGATAAGGCAGCCAGATAGACCATGGGTCTGTCCCTCTGTCCTTAAAACTTTCTCCATCTGCACACATAAATAGACCTGGTGTAAGACCTGCATGCAGCCAGCAGGACGTCTAAAACCTCATCACTGAGGTCCTAATCCTCATACCCCAGCTTCTCAAGAGCCACACATGTAGGTTGAGAGACCCTGTATTCGGGTGAAACACTCGACCCTCTAATTGGGATAAGAGGTCCATCATCCGAGGAACCCAATGAGGTGAAACAATGGCCAATTCTAGAAGGTCTTGATACCGTGCCCTCCTCACCCAGTCTGGGAAAAATATGATCAGGCAGGCCGGAACTTCATCAACCTCCTGAGAACCCACAGAATGACGGGGATCAGTGGAAATGCATACTGGAGGTCGAAGGCCACGCCACCAAGAATGTGCCTCCCAATGCACCTTGCAGGGGAAATTCCATCGAGAAGAACTTCTTGCGCTTCGCATTGTCATTTGTCACAAAAAGGTCCACTGATGGGGTTCCCCAAAGGGAGAAGATCTCTGCAAGGACCTCCGGGCAGCTCTCCCATTAGTGAGGGACCATGATCTGCCTAATCACAGCACCTGTCAACCCGTTCTCTGTCCCTGATAGATAGATAGATAGATAGATAGATAGATAGATAGATAGATAGATAGATAGATAGATAGATAGATAGTACAAATGTTGATCTTTTTCTCTAGTAGCCAGACCAAAGCTGCATGGTCTCCCTTGCATCCCCCTACTTGTTGAGGTAAGGCATGGTCACTGTGTTGTCGGTCAGGATCAGTAAATTTTTCCTCTGGAGGGAATATGAAAAAGATGTCAGTGCTAGCCTGACTGCTCGCAGATCCAGCAAGTTGATGTGCCGGCGACATTCCACTTGGGACCAAAGACCGGTTACCTGCAGGTCTCGGCAAGGAGCGCCTGAACCTTTTAGAGAAGTGTCTATGACTACTTGGACAACTAGCCGAGGTGCCCAGAATGGTTCTACACCATCATGCTCTCCGTGTTGGCCCACCAAGAGATGGCACTTGCCACCGCTCTTGATATCAGGAGGACGTCCATCATTTTGCCTGAACATGGTGATCACTGGCTCCTAAGGAGCCACTGAAGGAGGAAAATCTGAAGCCTGGACTCTGGCACCGGGAAGATGCAGGAAACCATGCGTCCTATAAGACGGAGGAAGGCAGATGTTGGAAGACTGCTGGAGTTGTGGAATAGTGCAACTATCTGTGATGCAGGTCTCACTCTTCTCAGGGGTGGGGCGAATGCCTTCCCCAGTCAAGTGTCCAGGACCACTCTGATAAACTGAAGCCTTTGCGTTGGTGTTATGTGGGACTTCTGTACATTTAGGTAGAAGCTCAGGCTGTGCAGCAGTGAGCAAGTATCGTCAAGATGCCTTGCCACCTGTTCCGGGGACCGACTTCAGATCAGCCAGCCATCTAAATTTGGAAACATGAGGAGGCCAGATCTCCTGAGGTGCACCACACATGCCTTGCAAATTATTAAACATTCCACTAGAACTGCAGGGAGAGTTCCTTATTTTACAATCTCGACCTAAGAGAAAGGCACTTGCCCCAAGGCGACTGGTGACAAAATAGTTACCAGTGCTTTTTGTAAAATGGTGCATGTTCATCCTGCATTACGAACAGAGAGGGCGCATACAAAATCCTTCTTCGCTGGTATTATCCTCCCCTGAGACTACACCATATGAACCCTACACTTAAACCGAACTGTTGGAGGCAATGCGGCCAAGTAGGGTCTTTCTTCCATATGTGGTGGTCCTGCCCGAGGGCCCAGACCTTTTGGAAACAATGCCTAGCAACAATCGCAGACATCACTCAGATACGACTTCCCCTGGAGCCCGAGCCCATCCTTCTGGGAGCCCCGGTCCCCGGGATCTACCCTAGATCTGGCCCTATGGCCAAACTACTGTCCCAATGTCTACTGGCAGGCAGAAATGTAATAGCCCGCACTTGGAAAACCGCAGAAGGACCACTAATGCCTTTTTGGTGGATTAAAATTTGGGACACCTTAATCGCGGAGAAGGTGACGGCTGCTGGGGCAGGCCGCCTACATCGCTTCGAGAACATCTGGGGCCCGATCCTGGACTTTGATCAGAATTATCCAGCCCTGACATACAAACCCCAATTAGCCAGGAGAACCTTACGGAACGATAATTCGCAGCTGGGCCAGGTAGAGGAACATTAAGATCATGGGGAGGGGAGGGAAGAGCAACCAACTGTATTGCTTCTGTACCATATGTCGTGATTGATTAAGCTTTGTATCATTTTATCCTGTTTGTTTAAAATAAATATTTTGAAAAAAAAAATGGTGCATGTTGCCATAAGCACAGTTCATGTTGACTGCAATGCTGTCAAGCATGCACAGTGAAACCTGTATTTGCCGTATACTTTAGAAACAAAGTGTGTTTGCAGTAAATGAAAAATATGTTTCTAAGATCCCCATACTCGCCATAATGCAAATGATACTCGACCTGCATAAACACTACTTGCCAATGCTAGTGAGCTATGTCATAGTCATGAAGTCAGGGGCACAGGTATGCAGGGTTCGCATGCACAGGAGACCTGGGTGGACACTGTCCTGGTGCCTTTGGTGCCAGGCTCATGAACAAAAGTAAACAAGAACATCCATTTAACACCAAAAAAGCTTTTATTATGGACATAGCACTTCAGATGCATTAACCTTGAACATTCCATCCATTCAGCAGGTTGCATTAACCTTGAATATTCCATCCATTAAGCAGCCCCAAGTGTATTCTTGGGTGTGGCTGCTAATGGATTGCCTTCTCAAGTGCTCACTCCCTAGGAATGGCAGGGTGTGGCTGGTAAGCCGGCCGTAATGGGCGTGCCCACGAGCTCAGCTATATAAGCTGCCCCAATCCTGCCCCAAGCTTCGTGCTATTCTGCACTTGTAAGCAGCATGATGCTCACCGTCGCCTGAGGTCAGACTTACCTTTGAAGATCCTGCTTCCTGGACATCCTGCTTCCTGCCAGCATACTTACCAACTGGGGGAAGCTGTTCTTACCTGTACATCTCTTCGGCGAACCAAGTATTCATCTTTACACTTTCTGGAACGCCAAAATCTTCATCTTGGCACCGCAGCACGCCACGCTCCATCGTCGGCAGCAGCGCCTCAAGGAAAAACAGACTACAAGGTTAAACATCGAAAAAACAGTCAGTTTAAGGTAGCGCTTCACCATACTTTGTACTTTTCCTTAAACCATCACTTACCTGCTGTCGAACATTGCGGTAGCATCCATCTTCCATCCGACCACGTCTTGCGTCTCACAGCTGCATTGAGGCCGCTTTTCCATCTAAGGGAAGAGAACAGAAGAGAGACATTATTGCGGGCATGAATAGGAGCAACATATAAAGACATTAAACAGAACGAACAGCATTACAAGAGCTCAAGAAAGACTTACAATCATAAGGAGAAGCATAGTCGGAGCTGGACTGGACTAATCCTTATCAGGGATAAGTGAAGGAACTAGATCCCATTTGACGCTCCCCTGCCAGAAGTAGCAGGACGAAGAGCTTATCTTCCATAATTCACAGGTGAGCTTTATGGGGTGAAGGGTTCGAGAGGTACGACAATCATTGATTGGCGCACTCACAAACTGTTATCTCCACGCAGGAGCAGTATCACCACATACCACTGCTCACAGGTTTTATACTGAGGGAGAGGCCTGCAGGGGGTGACTCAAGTTCAGGGAGGGCTGCAACCGTGCCCCAATGCCTCTGCGGAGACCAGGTGAGCGTAACAGCCCTGCACCACCACCATCAGCTTAGCGAATAGCCTCGGAGTAGAGGTTAGGTAAAATGGGAGCACCTTGAACTGATAACTTGTGTCCCCAATGATAAACCATAAGAACTGTCCGTGCTTCTGGTCGATCAGTATGTTAAAATAAGTGTCCTGAAGGTCCAGCGACACCAATGAGATGCAGAGCCACCTGGAGAATCTCTTTCAATGTCACCATCCGAACTTGTCCTTCTTCAGGACCTTGTTCAAGAGTCTGATACCCGGGATTAGATGAAGTCCCCATCCCTTCTTCTTGGGTGCCAGGAAGTAGTAGGAGTGCTAGTCATACCTCAATCCCTGGCTGGTACCACTTCTACTCCACCCTTCAAGAATAGGGCTTTCAGATCCTCCTGGTGCTTGGGTTCCGGCTGCAGAGGAAGAGGCAAATGTCTGTCTGGTGGCCTTTGGAGAAACAGTTGACAGTATCTTAGTTTTACCAACTGAAGGACCGAGGCATCAGTTAACCTCCTTCCACCTGTCTCAGTACCAGGAGACTCTTTCTCCAACCCGGAGAAGCATGTGGGGAGAACTTAAACGGTCTTGGAAGAAACAGGAGCTGTCGACGTAAAGGCTGCAGAAGATTGGCCTTTCGATGCCTCTCTTCTACCCCTGCCGGGGCATGAACATCTTCTCTGCCCCTGTTTGGCCTGGGACAAATGTGTCCTCCCCACAAAGGGGACACCTTCTGTGTCTGGAGTCAAATGAGAAAGGCTGCATGTCAAGTTACTGGACTACCAGCCCCAGCAACTTTGATGCAAGCTTGGAGTCCTTAAACCATTCCAGGGACATGTTGAAAAGGTGTTTGCCATCGAAGGCTATATCAAGGAGCTTAGCTTATATATTTGAGGGGAAGTCTGAACTTTGAAGGTACGAGGCTCCCCGAAGCATTGTCGATGTCCCGATCAATCTCCGAAGTGATCCACAGCATTGAGACCTGCCTGAAGGGCTTGGCATGCCACTCCTTACCATTGTTAACAATGTCCAAGAAGCCATCTCCTAGATGGTGGGCTGCCTCTGAATTCTTTTTCCAGAGTAGAACCTTCTACATGAGGGTGTCCATTTTCTTTGACTCCCTGCCTGCACCTGACATGGCCTTCTCGAAAAAATCTGCAGAATGTGCTGCTTGAACTCCTCCCATTCCTCCATAGGTGCCCCCTTCAATTAATAAAACTTTCTCCTCTTCTACAAAGAATTGGAGTTGTGCCTGTGTCTGAGTTTCTTTTGTGTGAGCATGAGGAGAAAGAGTGATGAAACTCGAATGTGATCTCTTTTCCACTTTCTTACGTCGGCCGTCTTTTCTCGGGAGTGGGTCCTTCGGTATCGGCACACAAAGATTTGGTGGCCAACCTGGCTTGTGACTTTGAAGGGGATCTCCCTAGTGCCAGTATGGCTGAGCACTTACTCAGAGCCTACGGATTCATCAACTGAGAGCAACTGCATTGTTCAGCATCATCTTAAACACGTAGACACCACACACACATTGTGTGTGGGTTAGTGATGCACATCTTGAAGCTGCCAGTCCAGAGAGCATTTGAACGCCAAAGGCTTGGGCCCAAACATATTGACGCTGAATACATTTTGAGAATTTTGAGCCATGTTCAAAAACAGCAGGATGAGCATGTGAAAAAAGGAACTAAGGAATATGGGGCGTAGTGACACTATACATGTTGTTGCCCATGTCACGTCCAGAGTTGAGGAGTGGCACAGTCAAATTTTTCCGAGCAGCTGCTGCTGAGGGGATAATCTATTAAGATGAGGAATCTGTGGGAGAAAGCAATCTATTCAAAGAAGGAGCAATTACTGAGTTAATACTAAAGATGCATTAATAAGTCACCTCAAACAGCACTGATTAAACATTCTGAAGGCAAAAAAGGAACATTTCACCAAATGACCAAAGCTGGCTTTGATTATATACAAGGAACGATTTGCGGTCCTGCGAAAATTGTGTGGTCTTCACAAAATTCCTAACTGTATTTGTATTTTATTTGTTATTTATATAGCGCCTTACGCCAAGGCGCTGTAAATACCAACTTACAGTACAGTAATTATGCATACAAAATGAGGCAATCCATCAAAGTGAAAGAGTAATGAAAATGAGAATAAGAAAAAAAATAGAGTAGAATAAACAATAAGGATTGAAGCAGATTGCTCATCAAGGAAGAGCGAAATAAAGAATAAGTAGCAATAGAAAGAAGAGAAAGGAAGAGAAAGGGGAAGAGCATTCCAGTGAAGTGGAGCAAACAAAGAAAAGGAACGGAATAGTGATTGAGCACAGGGAGGGCAAAGAACTGATAATAGAAATTGAGATTGCGATCGAAGGACATGAGAAGGAACTTAGAAGGAAATAAGGGATGTAAGGAGATATTTACTGGGTTTGTGAGGATATCTTTCTTCTCCTTGCTCGTACTCACGCTACTTCCTCCCCACTGGATCCCATACCATCTGCACTTATTCCTAAAGTTTACCCTCTACTTGTTCCCTATCTCTCAAGTTTGTTTAATTCCTGTCTATGCTCTTCGGTTTTTCCATCTTCATTTAAGCATGCTACTATTATTCCAATCTTGCAATCTTGAAAAAAACTTCTGCTGATGTATCTTCTGCCTCTAATTTACGTCCCATTTCACTCCTACCTTATCTTTCTAAAATGCTTCAACGCATTGTTTACTCACAGGTTTATACTTTTGTTTCTCGTAATTCTATTCTTCCTTGTTTTCCATCTGGATTTCACCCTGGTTATTCCACTGAGACTGCTCTTTGCTCCGTTTTGGACTCTCTACATTCAGCACGTCATGCTAAGCATTCTTCTCTTCTTATTCTTTTGGATCTTTCTACCGCTTTCGACACTGCTGATCACACACTGCTACTGTCTGCTCTTTCTTCTTTTTGTTTCACTGGCTTAACTTTTTCCAGGTTTGAATCAGACCTGCCTCAGAGTATGTTTTCAGTCTACTGGGCTGTGGTTTCTTCTAAAACGTGTCCACTTATCTATGGTGTTCCTCAAGGTTCGGTTCTTGGTCCTTTTATTTTTTCTCTTTGTAACTCCTCGCTTGCTGGGGTTATTGCTTACTTTGGATTCTCTAATCACTTTTATGCTGATGACACACAGCTCTTTCTTTCTTTCTTTCTTTTCCACACTTCACTGACGACATCCATCATAAGCTTAGCGCCTGTCTCCTTGCCGTTCAAGCATGGATGTCAGACAACTTTTTGATACTCAATGCTGCTAAACCTGAGGTTATTTTCTTTCCTTCCACCACTATTTCTCCAGTATCAGGTAATATTATCCACATAAATAATGTGCCATACATATAGTAGCCAGAAACAGCATAGGCAACATTATTTATGGGGATAATGTATGGGGTTAATGGGAGCTGGGGTTGCGGGGGTGTCCCCCATTCCCTTTAAAAAAATATGGGGATTGCAGGGGTTTCCCACGCAGGGTCCATGAGGTAATATTACTGAAAAAACAGTGCCATTCTTGTATGGCGACATTTTTGTGGGAATATTATCACATGGAACCTATTTCTCCTTCTCCGCCCTCTCCATTCATATCATTCCCTCCTTCCCAGTTACCTACTTCTTCTGTAGCCCGTAATTTTGGTCTTTATTTTGATTCAGGTCTGGTTGTTCCTGTCAATTTCATTTGTACAACATCCGAAAAGCCCGTCCTTAAATGACTTTTAAGGCCACTAAACTGTTGGTGTCTGCCCTAATTTTCCCACAGCTTTTCTATTGTTCTTTCGCACTCTTTGGACTTGTTCATCTTGTCTTGCTGCTCTGAAATCTGTATTTAATGCTTTGATTTGTGTTCTCGTGTCTTCTTGCTCCTCGTGATTCGATTTCATTTTCTTTGGCTGATCTAGGATGGCTCTCTTTTCATCATCGCTTAAACTTTAATTTTCTATGCTTATTTTTTAAATCCCTCTATGCCTTGGATCTCCTTATCTTTCTTCACTTCATTATTCTTCTCATTGTCTTCTTATGGTTCCTTGTCCTCTCTGGCGGAAATCCGTCGCCTTGAGCCATCCTCGTCGTCTCAGGCAAACGCTGTTGCCCAACTGACGGAAACCGGTGTTGGCGATGTCCGTAGCCACCGTAATGGCGTGGTCCGAGGCAATCTCACCTTCCTGTAAGATTTCCAGGGCCTCAGTCCTCTTGGTGTCCGGAAGGAAGTCCAACAGAGGGGCGATCTTGAACCATAACTCCCTGTCGTAGCGGGCTACGATGGCCAGGGCGTTGGCCGCCTTGATGGTCGTCGCTGCAGATGAGATGACCCGTCGTCCCATCGCATCCAGCTTCCTACCCTCGCTGTCCGGCGGGGAGGTTGAAGACGAGGCCGATGCCCTTGATGTGCTCAATCAAGTTTCTGTTCTTTCTCTATTTTGGCTCCTTTACACTGGAATGCTCTCCCACTCTCTCTTTGTTCCATCACTGTTTATTCATCCATTCGATTCTCTGTGCGTTTCTTTTCTCTCTTTTCGACTGGTTAATGAAGGTTATTGTAACCACAGCTACATGCTGTGTTTTAAATGTTAATTTTGTTTTATTGTACCGTTCTTGTTTCTATGTTCAGCACATTGATGTTAAGCGTTATATAAAACCAAATGAATACAAATACAAGAAGGAGCAAAACCATAAAGAGATTTGAATACAATGCAAAGAAAGTTAAATTTAAGTCGAGAATGAAAAGATAATCATTTAAGAGAGGATAAAGATATATCAATAGAGTCACGAGCAGAAAGCAAAAGCAAAAGACAAATTGAAGCATTAAAACTGACTTTAAAGGAGTAAGACGAGAAACGGGAAAACCGAAAAGTAAAACAGAACAATAAAATAAATGTGAAAAAATTAACAAAGAAATCAAAAAAAGAAAGAAAAGACTGAACTTTACAAATGTTGAAAATATGATATTGACAGGAATGAGAAATATTAGAAATATGATAAGAAAAGGATAAGTCAGTATCAAGATAAAGACCAAAATTACGAGGAGTAGAGGAGATGGGAAGATAAGAAGGAGGGAACAAGACAAGGATGGAGGGGAAAGATGAGGAATAGTACAAGCCAGAAAAAAAAACCTCAATTGAGGATGAGAAAATTATCTAACATCCAAGCCTTAACAGCACAAAGACAAGAAGAAAGATTGCTATGAATAACAGGCGTGAAAGAAGAAAATGACAAAAAGAACTGGGTATCATCAGCATAAAAGTGATGAGATAATCCAAAAGAACAAATAATGGCAGCAAGAGGAGAAGTATGGAGAGAAAAAAGAAAAGAACCAAGGGCAGAACCATGTAGGACACCATGAAGAAGAGGAGAAGCATCAGAACAGGAACCAGCCCAAAAGACAAAATAAGTGCGGTTAGATAAGTAAGAGCGAAACCAAGATAGCACAGATTCAGATAACCCAAAAGAAGAAAGAGACTGTAAAAGTAACACATGGTCCACCATGTCAAAAGCAGCAGAAAGATCCAATATGATGAGAATAGATGAGGGTTTAGAATAGCAATCAGTACGCAATAAGTCGCAGACAGAAAGAAGACCAGTTTCAGTAGAGTGAAGAGGACGACCCCAGACTGAAAACGGGAAGAGTAGAATTTTCAGTGACAAAAGAGGAGACCTGAGAATAAACAAGCTGTTCCTGAAGCTTGGAAAGATAAGGAAGAAGAGAATTAGGGCAATTATTTGAAGGAGAGGATGGATCTAGAGAAGTTTTTCTCAGAATAGGAAGAATAGAAGCATGCTTGAATAAAAGGGGAAACATAGAAGTACAAAGAGAAATACTACAAAGACAAGTGAGATAAGAATTAAGAGAAGGATAGACTTTAGGGATAAGGTATGAGGCAATAGGATCATTAGGAGAAGCAGCAGGGGGAGCCCATGAAAGAAGCAGGGAAATACGAGGGTCCAAAATCAGAGAGAAAGAGGCAATAACCGTGATAATGAAGAAGATGAAGGAGGAAAATGAGAAGGTGAATAAGCTGCAGAAAGAGTTACCACTTTAGAAATTAAATAAGGAACAAGTTACTTACCAGTAACTGTTGTTCTCCAGCATGGGTCTGGTATGGATTCACATGCTCATGAATATTCCCTGTCGTCAGGCCTGGAATCCTCGGTATAGAAAAAATCAGTATCAGTTTTGTTTCTGATCTGTCTTTCTCAGTAGTAACCAATCACTGGTCTCTGGGTCATACCGCCCCCAGCCAATGACTGCCCTCTCCCTAAGCCCCGCCCCTGGCAGCCATCAGATTTGGTAGCACGTGAAGTGGCAGTATGACCAAGTGAAGAGCCGCAGAGGGGTAGGCAGGAGGGTTCGCATGTGAATCCATGCCAGACCCATGCTGGAGAACAACAGTTACAGGTAAGTAACTTGTTCCTTCTCCAGCATGGGGTCTGGCATGGATTCACATGCTCCTGAATATAAGAATACATAGCAGTATAAACATGCACAACCACGGGAGGTGGCAAAAGGCTCAATATCAAGCAATACAACAACTCAACATTAAGCAACTCTTACCTCCTCATCAGGCTCATCTTAGGCGAACAGGTTGCGCAGCACTGCCTGGCCGACTCTGGACTCCTCCCTGGAATCCCGGTCGACGCAGTAGAATCTCGTGAAGGTGTGCGTCGACCTCCACGTAGCAGCCCTGCAGATGTCGAGCAGGGGCACACCAGACAGGAACGCCGTAGTAGCAGCGATCGCTCTGGTCGAATGGGCCCTCGGACGGCCTGGCAATGGTCGGTTTGCCAACCGGTGACAGTGCATGATGCAGCCGGAGAGCCATCTGGAAATGGAAGTCTTCGAGAGAGCCTTCCCTTGATTCACAGGTCCAAAGTTCACAAACAGCTGTGATGTCTTCCGAAAACTCTTTCTGTGGTCCACGTAGAACTTCAGCGCTCTAGCTACATCCAGCGAGTGCAGAGTCCTCTCAGCCGGCGACAAAGGCGACGGGAAGAAAACTGGCAACACCAAGGGCTCGTTGAGGTGGAAGTCCGACGGCACCTTGGGCATGAAGGAGGGGTGCGTCCTTAGCACCACCCTCGTGTCGTGAAAAGTCAAGTATGGAGGCTTGCAAGACAGGGCCTGGATCTCTCCCACTCGTCGTGCAGAGGTGATGGCCACGAGGAATGCTGTCTTCCAGGACAGAAACTTCAACGGCACTGAATGCATAGGCTCGAATGGGGCCCCCATGAGCCTGGTCAGCACCACGCTCAGCTCCCACGCCGGGGCAGGGGCCTTCACCGGCGGGAATGATCGGAACAGTCCTTTCATAAATTCCTTCACCAGTCGATGAGACCACAAGGACGCCCGTCCTGTAGTTCTGGTGTAACGTGAGACGGCAGCCAGATGTACCTTGATGGAAGCGTGAGACAGGCCAGCCTTGGCCAAGGACAATAGGTACAGCAATACTTGAGGGGCTGTAATCCGCAGAGGGTTAATCTTCTGTGCACGGCACCAGACAGAGAACCTCTTCCATTTGTGTCCGTAGCACTTGAGAGTTGAGGATGCCCTGGCCTTTGCAAGAACCTCTCTGCAGTCGGCCGGGATGTCGTATATTCCAAACTCTAGTGCTGCAGGGGCCAGGCCTGCAAGTTCAGCGACTCTGGTTCGTGATGAAGAATGGCGCCTCCTTCTCTGGAGAGAAGATCCGCGTCCGTCGGCAGCTTGACTGGTGTGGACACTGAAAAGTCCAGAAGGTCCGGGAACCAGATCTGCCTCGGCCACGCCGGTGCGACGAGGATCATCCTGCACCGGGACCTCTTGAGCTGGTTGACGAGCCAGAGTAGCAACGGCAACGGCGGGAACGCATAAAGGAACAGGCCGTCCCAAGGGAACGAGAAAGCATCGCCCATGCTCCTCGGTTGGGGAAACCTGCTGGCGAACCTCCGGCACTTGGAGTTCGCCGCCGTCGCGAAGAGATCGAACTGGGGTTCGCCCCATCGTCGGAAGAGTCGGTCCACTTGATCCTGGCGCAGTTCCCACTCGTGGCACGAGCGCAGCTCCCTGCTGAGTGAGTCGGCGATGGTGTTTTTTATCCCTGTCAGATGGAAGATTACCAGAAACATCCCTTGGGCGACAGCCCAATGCCACAGATCCTGGGCTTCCTTGGATAGGGAAGGGGATCTGGTTCCGCCCTGCTTCCGAATGTAAAACATTGTGGTGGTGTTGTCGGTGAAGATCCTCACCACCTTGCCCTTGAGGGACGGAAGGAAGGACCTGAGGGCCCAGAACACTGCATGTTGATGTGGAGAGTCTTCTCCTCTGGGAGCCAAAGGCCTCTCGCGTGGAGACCCCCAGTGTGCGCTCCCCAACCTTCCAGGGAGGCATCTGTCGTCACCGTCACCTGGTGGGCCGGGGCTAGGAAACCTGTTCCCGCCGTCAGATGAGAGCAGACACCCCACCATTGTATCGCCTGACGGAACGCTTCGTCGAGCGGGATCCTGTCCTCAAAGCTGCCCGTCATCTGGATCCAGCGGGCGTCGAGGAATTCTTGCAAGGGCCGCATCCGAAGTCTGCAGTGGCGCACCAGATAAATGCATGAGGACATCATTCCGAGGAGGGACTTGATAGACCTCACTCTGGCCACGTCCGTGGCCAGCAGACGTTGCACCTTTCCCAGGATGGTCCTTATCCTTTCCTCCGACGGTGAGGCCCGCTGCGCCACTGTAACAGGGCGACTTGCGACGGGACCAGGTGGGATTTTGGAAAGTTGATGGAGAACCCCAGGTCCGTGATCAGCTGGACGGTCTTCGCAGTGTGTTCCACGGCGAGCTCCCTTGTCCTTGCCCGTATGAGCCAGTCGTCCAGGTAGGGGTAGGTGGATCCCCTGCAGGCGCAGCCGCGCCGCCACCAGTGCTAGGCACTTGGTGAACACCCTGGGCACCGATTTTAATCCGAACGGGAGGGCCTTGAACTGGTAGTGCCACCCTTTGACCACGAACCTGAGGAACTTTCGGTGTCTCTTTAGAATAGGGATGTGGAAGTATGCATCCTCCAAGTCCAACGACGACAGGAAATCGCCCTCCTCCAGCTGTCCCAGCACGTGCTGGAGGGTGACCATCCGGAACTTCTGTGCCTTATTGTATTTGTTCAGTCGTCGCAGGTCCAGGATGGGACGCCATCCTCCTGTCTTCTTCTTTACGAGGAAGTATCTTGAGTAAACTCCGGAGCCCCGAAGCCTCTTTGGAACAAGCTCGATGGCACCTTTCCTGAGCATCGCCCTTACTTCCAACAGCAGTTGAGGGATGTGATTTTCCTTCCTGGCCACGGGAGGAATGCGGGGGCACCTCTTGTGAAACTCGAGGGTGTGCCCCAGGGCCAGGGCATCCAGCATCCAACAGTCGGTGGAGATGGACTCCCACACGCCGACGAAGTTCGTCAGCCGGCCTCCCACCGGGGTGCTTCGGCGGGGGCCCGCCCCGACGGTCGGTTCAATCTTGCTTGGAGGCCGCTTTGCCTCCTTGACCACCTTGGCGACGACTGCGGGATCCACCTGACTTGCCGCGTCCCCTGTAGGCCTCCTGCGACGAAGATCTTGCCGCTTGACGGTACGTAGAGGAGCTGCTGCCGGCTCCCTTGGAGGCACCCTGTCTGCCTCCGGGGCTCCGAAAGGACGGCCGTCGCTGTTGGAGCACACCCAGTGCATGGGCCGTCTCTGTGTCCGTCTTGATCGCCTGAAGGGACTCATCAACCGCCTTGCCAAAAAGGTTGTTCCCATCGAAGGGCATGTCCAAAACCTTGGTCTGTACGTCCTGGCGGAAATCCGTCGCCTTGAGCCATCCTCGTCGTCTCAGGCAAACGCCGTTGCCCAACTGACGGAAACCGGTGTTGGCGATGTCCGTAGCCACCGTAATGGCGTGGTCCGAGGCAATCTCACCTTCCTGTAAGATTTCCAGGGCCTCAGTCCTCTTGGCGTCCGGAAGGAAGTCCAACAGAGGGGCGATCTTGAACCATAACTCCCTGTCGTAGCGGGCTACGATGGCCAGGGCGTTGGCCGCCTTGATGGTCGTCGCTGCAGATGAGATGACCCGTCGTCCCATCGCATCCAGCTTCCTACCCTCGCCGTCTGCGGGGAGGTTGAAGTCGAGGCCGATGCCCCCCCCCCCCGCTTTCTTTTTGGCCGCCGCCGAAACAACCGAATCTGGGGTAGGTTGCGCCCTAAGGCACAAGGGGGCAGCGTCGGGGACCCGGTACTTCTTCTCGTACCGGTACCTCTTCGCAGGAGCCGTGGCAGGGTTCTTGAGGAGGGCAAGCCCCTCATCCCAAATGTCATCAAGAAGCGGTACGGGGAGGACCGTCTTCCTTGTAGCCTTGCGCCGTTGGTAAAGGAACCCTTCTTTCTTCTTTTCTTTGGGGCAGAGCTGGAAGAGCTCGGATGCCCTGGAAATCATAGCATGGAAGGATCCAATCTTGTCGGGCGGGGACGCCCGGCCAGAGGGCGACGGGGGACACGTCCCGTTGTCGCCTCTGTCGTCATCTGTACCCGTCGTAGTCGTATCCATGCCTGTATCATCCCCGTGGGTAGTGGACCGGGGGAAAGGCAGAGAAGGCCGCAGAGGCAGGAGAGGAGGCCTAGGATGCGTCCTCCTCCTCTTAAGTGGTGGGCTCTCCGAAGGTCCTGGCTCCGGTTCCCCCGTCGGGTCTGGCTCAGGTACCTACGTCGGGGAAGGGGCAAGCTAGTCCTTATCTCCGAGCATAAGGACTGGATGGCTGACAAAATGGCCGCCGAGGTGTCCTGCGGCGCCGGAAACGACGGGAGAGAGGGCTCTTGAGGAGCCTCGTCTGCGTCACCGTCGCCCTCGTCGTCGCCCTCGTCGGGATCCCTCCCGATGGGCTGGGCCTCCTCCACGACTTGGATGAGTTCCTCTTCGGAGGTCGTGTCCGTATCCACGACGGCCACCAACCCCTCCCCCACCCTTTCCAACGAGGACTTCGTGGGGGTCTTCTCGATGGGCCTGAAAGACGACTCCCTCCGCGGTGGCAGGGAGACTCTGGTACCTGAGGGCGCCTCCACTGGTGTAGCCTCCACAGGCTGAGCCAGGGCCTCAGCGACATCCTCAATCGAGGTCTTAGCAGGGTGAATTAAGGCCAACGTCACCTTCTGTACGCCTGGGGTCTTCACCTTGGGGGGAGGGTCCGAGCCTCGCTCCCCCTCTGCCAGAATCTTCGAGATCGACCGGGGCCTCTCCAGAAGCTTCGCCGGGTTCTCGGACTTCCTCTTACCCGAGCTTCTCGGACTTCCTCTTACCCGAGCCAGAGCATTGGCTCGTGGTCGATGGCGCCGGGGAGGATGCGCCCTGCCTGGCAGCCAAGGAGCCCAACCGTTCGGCGCTCCCGGTGCCCGCGGACTCACGGTGCTTAGCCTTTTGTTGGGCCCCCGTCGCCGGAGCACCCTCACAGGACTTAGAAGACCGCTCAGACTTCTTTTTCTTCTTCTCGCCTGGCGGGCTCTTACCTTCCAGCCAGTTGGCGAGACGGAGGTGGCGATCCTTCATGGTCCGCTCCGACATGTTCCCACAAAACGCGCAGTCCTTTTCCTTGTGCGTCTTGTCCTCATGGAGACAGTAGAGGCATAACGAAATCTCGTCCTCCTTGAAAACGTTCTGAAGCTGGCATCCAGAGCAGGTCCTGAACAGCTTCCCGGGCGTCGAGCTCCCTTTCTCCTGGGCCATGTCAGGGGTAGGCCTCGGAACTTCTGGAATCCTCCAAAAGCGTAACTCGACGAAATCTTCACCCTTTAGGGGCGTAGAAACTCCGAAACGGATCCCCGTTGATCGGAAGTAGAAACGGTGGAGCTTGAGGCTCTATTTAACTGAAAAAATGACAAAATCTCCTGAAAAAAGCGCGAAAACGCAGCAAAAGCTCGAGAGCTATAGCACGAGGACTCCCAACACTTGAACGTGCGGTAAAAATCTGAGGATGGCTGCCAGGGGCGGGGCTTAGGGAGAGGGCAGTCATTGGCTGGGGGCGGTATGACCCAGAGACCAGTGATTGGTTACTACTGAGAAAGACAGATCAGAAACGAAACTGATACTGATTTTTTCTATACCGAGGATTCCCGGCCTGAGGACGGGGAATATTCATGAGCATGTGAATCCATGCCAGACCCCATGCTGGAGAAGTTGAGGAATCAGATGCAGTTAAAGTAGACATGAATAGTGAAGAGGAGGGGAGAGAAGATGAGAGAGTGGTTAAAAAAGACATCTAGTATTGCTACAATTTTCAAAATGTCTTCATGCGCAAAGTCTAAAGTATTTGAGCCAGTCTGGACACCACTGCCTGCACTTCAAGAACCTTCCAATTTTCCCCAGAAGAGGTAGCCTCTTGACATGCCCTGATATTGTGCTGCGAGAGTCTGTTAGAGTGAGCCACAGTAGATTTGCCATTCTGGGAACTGTGGACTTATAGAGCAGGTTTTTCAATTGGAGCTGAGTCCTGACAGCATGAGAACTTTTGGAAACTCTTGAAAATGCTTAGTATTGAGTACAAGTGAAGTTAATGGTTTGTCATTGAAGCACACGTCCAGTACTGAACTCAGCAGGTCCAGGTCGAACGTCTCTTAATGAGCCGTCCCACGATTTCAAGAAGAATTGTCAGAAAAAAACAAATCACCTGATAAGGAATTAGTGAACATAATAGTGTATTCACCCGAGGCTTCAGTTGGCTTCCCTTGCTCCTGAGTTATGAAGGTCTGGCATTTCAAGCAACATCACACCCAAAAATAGAGGCCATCACTGGGGCCTTTTCAGACTAGTCAGACAGAATCAGACTAGAAGTGCTCAAGACTCAGACACTGATGGGAAATGCAAAGCTAATTAACTTTTGGCAGTAATGGCATTGCTTGAAACACCTACTAAATTGCAAAGGCAGGAGCCATGAACCAATCCCAAAAGCCAGCAGTGCATGGCCAGGACTGAAGACTAGAACAATTGCAGGATAGCTCCAAACTAAAAAAGGAATGCCCAGTAGGAAGACGCATAAGAAAATAAGCAAAGATGTATGGAGACAGCATGCGCTTCGGGAGGAGGTAATCACCCTTTTTAGTTGTGGCACAAAAGTGGCGCTTTAGTGCCCTCTAGTGAGACAATAATGTTGCTATTATCTTGGAGGCCGGGTGGGGTGCACAAGGGATGCACAAACAACTGGATGCAGAAGATAAGGTTTAAAGTCTTTAATTTTACAGACCAAAAGGTAAATGCAAAAGTCATATTAGCAAACAGAAAATTAGCAGCTGCAATTAGGTCTCTCAGCCTGGGGTTGACAAGTCCTCTCGTCCAAGGGTCAAGCCTTGTGGTCTAGCTAGATGTGGCGCTTCTTTTATCCCAGGCCGATGGCTGTTTGGCCACATGAAGTCCCTTGCTGATGTGTCGCTGGGTTGCCTCCAGCAGCTGCAGGAAGGACTTGAGTTCCTCCAGGGGCTGGAGCAAGGAGTTCCCACTATCAGTTTTCTTGTCCCCAAGCTCCTTCTCTACCTTCACAGCTGTGCCCCTTTAGCACCTTTCTTCTCTGTTCTCTCTGCCTGTGTTTTTCCTTCCCCTGCCTTCTCGACCCGTCTTGGGCCAACCCGGACTCCTTGTTCCTTCCTGCTCTTACTGTCTTGGTCACCAATTCCTCCAACTGTTACAACCTCTTTATTGGGGTAGCCCCCTCCTTCAGACCCCTATCCCTCCACCTGTGATAATCACCTGCTCCAGATCTTCTCCTCTTTTTGACATTACTACCTCCTCCAGATTCTCACCAGCTCCTCCTAACTCCTTCTTTCCCCTGACCACCACTTCTCCACAGTCCTTGTATTGCGCCCAAACTCCTCAAACGGCCAGCTACAATCTTCTCCAACAACCCACACTCAGGAACAGGGTCTGGCTGCATTAACAATGTGATATTGTGTACCCACCTCCTATTGAGTGACTCTTTTACAGAGCATCAGCACCTGTGAGTGGTAACTGAGCAAGTGATGGGATTGGCTGCCTTCTCCGAGTGCACCGGGGCTGCTTTGGCTCAGGGGGTTGGGTCAAACCTATAAATGGCCTGTCCCTCATCTTGGATTTTAGGTTTCTACCTCTGATCCTTCCTGGGGTTGCCTGTTCTGGGCCAAGAGCTTTGGAGTGTACACCATGCGAATTACAGGCTGCACATGCCCTGGGTAAGCTTATTGACATCTCTGAATTATTTTTTACCATTGGGTAATTGGGGAAAGTGATTGTTTCCTTCTGGGGGAACAATGAAGTTGGAACATTGGTTTCAATGTCAGCTTCCTCGTTTAGGAAGCTGCAGGCTTGAACCATTGCACCCTTGAAGCTGCAGTGTTAGTCGCAGGTCTAGTGGTACTTCAAGCAAACTTCCTTTGACAAGCTGGGTGGACTGGCAACAACAGCTATTTCCACCCAACCTTCACTGGCTATAGAGAAAGGGTTTCCCTTAAAGGGTCTGGCTATGGTGAGCTTTAGAATCTCTCAAATGGGAAGAGAGAGCCTTTCCATTTGCTTGCAAGATGTTACAGGGGTTTAGGAATCTAAGGTGAGTTTGTTATGATGGGCCAGTGGGTGAGAGGGATTGGATCCCTAGAACTGTCCCGTGATAAGGCATTGTGACCTTCCCCTGACATGTGCAGGGACCATGGTAAGGGGATCAGGGGTTTCTCATCAAACTGCCCTCAAGACCAACATCCACTGGCTAGAGGTGACACCCAGCACCTTGAGTCACCTTTCTGTCAGTCCCCACCTAGGGCCAGACAGGGGACTTTGTCATAACAGATGTATGTATGAATGGGATATATAAAGCCAAACCCAGCTGGGAAACAATGGCAAACTGTACAAATGAGGCGCAACAGTGGTTTACAAGTAAGGGTGTAGTGGTAGCTGGGGAGCTGAGATGGATAGAGGTAACAGGGGAGGGAAGAAAGTTCCACAGAGGAGAATAAGGCTTAACTAGAGCGGTCAGTATTTGGAGAGAGTGTAAGAGAGTGTATAGAGTGTAAAGAGAAAGGGATGGCATTGTAGAGGTAGGTGTCCCTTGACTCCTTGCTCTGGCTCAGTAGTCACCGTTGGTACGAAGCTCCATCATTAGTTTTGGTTCATAGGTGTCAGGTACTGTCAGGATACAGTGACATATTCTGAATTACATTAGGTATGGGGAAAATTAGTATAGAAAGGTTTTTGGAAGTTATGATGAGTTTAATTTTAAAACAGCCAATTTTGCCCTTAACATTCATTGCAGTCTATGGAGAATGCCCCAAGCCAAGATGGAGGTCCTCAGTCTAAGTTCTGATTGGCTGGTGATTGTTTATAGGGAAGACAGTGAACATTCTAAACTGCCTTTCATCGTCTTTGCCCAGCTGAGAGGTCGTGTACTAAGCTGCTCTTGCTTAACTTGTTCAGGGGTTTCAAGTTTCAAGCAGTCGTGCGGCTTCTTTGGAAAAGTAAACAGGAATCTTACGGAGCTTCATTTTGTCACTGAACAGGAGTAAGAAGATTTCGAGCTATCCAAGAAAATAAGTTTCCAAGACTCTTCACAAGATAAGTTCTTTTAAAACTCAAAACTCTTTTTATAATGTCATTGTAGAAGAGTTAAACTGATTTTCAAGTTCATATGAAAACATTAATTAAGAACTATATTGCTGTCGTATGTTTGGCTTTGCTACGCTACGTTACCTATCGAGCGTGTGGTTTTTCCGTTAACAGAAGCCTGCGCGTGAAAGTCTTGGCTTGAGAATCTAGCGCGAGCTCTTTGGTGTCGCGTGATACTATTGTGCGTGTGTTTTTTCTACCCGCGGTTGGTTTTCTGCGCGTGTGCTCGCATCTTGGACTAAGCGCGAGTGGATTTTTCCCGCGGTTTCGACTTCAGCGCGTGTGCTCGCATCTTGGACTAAGCGCGTGTGGATTTTTCCCGCGGTTTCGACTTCAGCGCGTGTGCGTGTGCTCGCATCTTGGACTAAGCGCGTGTGGATTTTTCCCACGGTTTCGACTTCAGCGCGTGCTCGCATCTTGGACTAAGCGCGTGTGGATTTTTCCTGCGGTTTCGACTTCAGCGCGTGTGCGTGTTCTCGCATCTTGGACAAAGCGCGTGTGGATTTTTCCCGCGGTTTTCGATTTCAGCGCGTGTGAGTTTTCTCGCTCCTTGGATAAGCGCGTGTGGTTTTTCCCGCGGTTTAGTCTTCAGCGCATCTACGTTCTTCACGCAGTTTGGATTCTTATGCATGTTCAAGATATTTCCACGTGAGAATTTTTGTTGCAAGTTTCAAGAACAGTTTTATGAAGTAAAGACACTCTAAAAAAAATAATAAGAAGAAATATAAGTTCTTTCCAGAAACACTAGAACTTCCATTTACTTTTAATGAACTTAAGACTTTGTTCAAGCTTCTTGAGTTTAAAGAAGATTACCTGCAAAGTTAATTTCACATTCATGGACCTACTAAGAAGGCTGAATGATCGTTGAGATTCAAGTCAACTAGTAAGGAAGTCTAGTCAGCTTATCACTTCTCTGGGCATTTTGTTGAGAAGTTCCAGGTATGGTTTTTACTTTATTTGGTAAAGGATATTGATAATTAAGGTTAGTATAGTACTCCATGAATAACAAGGTGTATTATATGTTTATGTTTTACTACAGGTGAAGAAACAGCTAGCCTTTAGCTTCCAGCCTGGTTTTTGTTAATTTGTCCCTTCCCCCTTTCCCCTGGAAGTGAGGTAAACTGAGCAGTTTATAGTATCAGCTCAGAGTGCCACATTTTGGGTGGATTGTCGGGGGCTCAGCAGCTTCTGCAGACACCAGGATCTCAGCCTGACAGAATGAAAGGCCAATAAAAAAAAAAAAAAGTCTGCCCAGGCTGTATGAACCCCGACGATCCAGCCATGGAGGCGTTGGGAGAAATGGCTAGGGAAATTAGAGAAGAGTTACGGGTGGCTCATCTGGAATACTCAAATCTTAATAAAAGAATAGATGAGTTAAATTTAAAGGTAACACAAATACACGAAAAAGAAGTGGAAGTTTCGGGAGGTGCAGGAAACCCACCTGAGTTGGTGAGAGTAGGGGAAGAACAAGAACATAGGCTTCCAAGGGAAGTGGTGGGTGGTTTAGGAACTTTAGTTATGCCAGTTCCTTTGGCTGCTCCTGAGCGTTTTTTGGGAGATCCGAGAAAGTTTCAAATTTTTCAGACTCAGTGTGAATTATATTTCTTAAGTCGTCCTGAGTTATTTTCAACGGATGCTTCCAAGGTCACATTTACATTATCTTATTTATCAGGAGAAGCCTCTGCGTGGGGAAGTCTTTTGGTGAGTCAAAAGAGTTTGGCTTTGAATAATTATTCCCTGTTCCAGGCCGAATTTAAAAAGATGTTTGATAAGAGACAGGTATCTTTAGAGGTAGATGGAGAACTACTGGAGCTGCGTCAGGGAGGAAAGGAGTTGATTTCTTATATCACTCAATTTAGAACTTTAATTTTAGAGAGTAGATGGCCAGAGGAGAAGAGGGCTTCCTTATTTTATCGGGGCTTAAAAGATGAATTGAAAGATGCTTTGGCTGGTGTTTTGGAACCACCAACTACTTTAGGTGCTCTAATTGATTTGGTAGTTCGGTTAGATTTTCGTTTAACCGAAAGACGTTTAGAGCGTAGACGTTCTCAGGGAGAAGTTAGGTTTCCAGGAAGAGTAGAGAGATCTAAGGTTGAGGTGGTGAACAGGGACGTTAAGTCAAAGGTAAATGAGCTGCAGAGTCGGGTGAGAGGTCCGTTGTCAAAGGAAGAGAAGACAAGAAGAAGGGAGAATAATTTGTGTCTATACTGCGGTAGGAGTGGTCATTTCCTTGAAAACTGTCCTTTTACCTCCAAGAAGATCTTCAATTCTTCAGGCAGAGTACAACAAGTTGCTAACACGATACAGACAGCTGTTCCTCACATAACTGTGAACGTATCCTTAATGTTTGAAAAGAAAATCTTAGGTTCTGGGCCAATTATTATTGATTCAGGGGCTACAGGAAATTTTATGGACAGAGGATTGGCAAAGATTCTAGGTGTTCCTTTAGTGGCTAAGAAAGAAGTGGAGCAGGTAAGGGCAGTTGATGGTACATCTCTTTCTTCAGGTCCAATCACTCATAATACAGAGGTACTTGAGATGGAGTTAACTGGAGGTCATAATGAAACTATCTCTTTTGAATTAATTGACGCTCCAATCTTGAAAATAATCTTGGGTATGCCCTGGCTTACTCTGCATAATCCTAGAATAGATTGGAGTGCAAGAATTGTATCCCTAGAATCAACTTTTTGTAAGGAACATTGTTTCTTAGGAAAAAGTCATGAAGAGGAAGAAAGATTTGTGAATTCATTTTCGTTTTCACTTGCAGAAAGAGGGGAAATAGGTTTTGATGTTGGAGCAGTAGTGGGTGAACTTCCTACTTGTTATCAGGATTTTTGGGATGTATTTGATGAAAAGGAAGCTGGAGAGTTGCCTCCTCATAGACCGTTTGACTGCAGGATAGATTTGGAGCCTGGAGCTATTTTACCTTGCAGTAGGGTTTATGCCCTAACAGAAAAAGAGAATGACTATTTGAAAGAATATTTAAAGGAAAATTTGGCTAAGGGTTTTATTCGGCACTCTCAATCCCCGGCTGCCTCACCATTGTTCTTTGTGCCAAAATCTGACGGTTCCCTCAGAACTTGTATAGATTATAGGGCGGTAAATAGAATGACAGTAAAAAATAGGTATCCGCTCCCTCTCATCTCTGAGATGTTAAATCAAATCCAAGGTGCCACCATTTTTTCTAAATTGGATTTAAGGGGAGCTTATCATCTTGTACGAGTTCAAGAGGGGGATGAGTGGAAGACGGCATTTAAGACCAGATTTGGCCTGTATGAGTACCAAGTGATGCCATTCGGTCTTTGCAATGCCCCAGCGGATTTTCAATTTTTTATCGATGAGGTTCTCCGGGAATTTCTTGATATTTTTGTTATCGTTTATATTGACGATATTTTGATTTTTTCCCAAAGTTTGGAGAAACACAGAATTCACGTTCGACAGGTCTTGAGAAAATTGAGAGAGAATAATCTTTACGCTAAATTGGAGAAGAGTCAGTTCCATACGAATTCGGTGGAATTTTTAGGTTTTGTGATCACTCCTTGTGGTCTGGAAATGAATCCGAAAAAGGTGGAAGCGGTTCGTGATTGGCCTACTCCAACGAAGGTGAAGGAGATCCAGAGTTTTTTGGGATTTGCCAACTTTTACCGAAGATTCATTGAAGGCTTCTCCAGTTTAGTAACTCCAATTACTCGACTTTTGAAGAAAGGAGTTCCTTTTGTTTGGGACGTTAAGGCTAATGAGGCTTTTCAAAAATTGAAGGAGAAATTCATAACTACTCCTATCTTGATTCATCCTGATACTTCCAAGCCATTTTTTGTAGAGGCTGATGCTTCCAATGTGGCAATGGGAGCAGTGTTGTCGCAGAGGCATAATGTTACTGGACAATTGCATCCAGTGGCCTACTTTTCTAAGAGGTTCTCACCAGCGGAAGAAAATTACACCATTTCAGATCGCGAGCTTCTTGCTATCAAAACAGCATTTGAAGAATGGCGACATTTTTTAAAAGGAGCACGTCATACTGTGACAGTATTAACTGATCACCGAAATTTACTTTTTTTGAAGACAGCAAGAACTCTGACACCTCGACAACTAAGGTGGTCTTTATTTTTTGCAGATTATGATTTTATAGTTACTTTTAAGCCAGGAAATCAAAATAAGAAAGCAGATGCACTGTCACGGCAATTTCCATAAAGTGAAGTTAAGTCGGTCTGTGAGTCACTTCCTCTGATCGCTCCAGAACGTTTTGTTCTTGCTGGAATTGAGAAAGCAAACGAAATCTTCAAACAAGTACGAGAATCCATTTCTGAGACACAACTTGAACATTGGGTTCGTTTGGATCCAGCTCGCAAGATTAAAGATGGTTTGCCTTATCTAGACGACAGACTCTATTTACCATCTATTGAACTTAGAGAAAAGATTTTGAAGGAATGTCACGATTCAGTTCTGGCAGGACATCCAGGATATCGGAAAACACTAGAGTTGGTCAGAAGACATTTTTGGTGGGAAAAAATTCGACAAGATACTCTTAATTTTGTAAAGACCTGTGAAGTTTGTGCTAGATCCAAGAACCTCATCGGAAAGCCTTCTGGGCTATTGGAACCGTTGCCTGTGCCACCGCGGCCTTGGTACTCAGTGTCTTTAGATTTCATCACGGATTTTCCACTAGATAAGTGGTGTACATCAGTATTGGTTGTAGTTGATTTACTCACTAAAGAAGCACATTTCATTCCAATGAAGGGAGAGGTTACCGCCGATAGTTTAGCTCACAGTTTCTTGCAAGAAGTAGTAAAACTGCATGGAATTCCCAGTCAGGTCATCTCAGACAGAGGGTCTCAATTTATTTCTAAGTTTTGGAGAGCTTTTTGTAAGAGATTGGGAGTAGAGGTATGTCTATCATCCGGTTACCATCCCGAAACCAATGGGCAAGTGGAAAGGATAAATCAGGAGTTGGAGAAATATTTGAGGTGTTACCTACAGACAGGGGAAGAGTGGGTAGATATGTTGTGGGTGGCAGAATTTGCATATAACAACTGTAGTAAGGAGGCCACCTCCATGTCTCCATTTGATTTGGGACGAGGTTTTCATCCTCGTTTTCTTAGTATAGAGATCAATAATGATGATGGAAACCCGGAAGTGGAAAAGAGACTAGAAGTCATGAAAAGAAATTTGGAGAAGGCAAAAGGGGTGTTGGTGGAGAGTAAACAAAAATATAAAAGATTTGCGGACCTTAAAAGAAAGACTAGTCCCCAGTATAGGGAGGGAGATTTGGTATGGTTATCAACCAAATTTTTGAGAATTAAAGGAAGAAATAAGTTTTGCCCTCGTTTTGTAGGACCGTTTGTTGTTGAAAGGGTGATAAATCCAGTGGCTGTTTGCCTTAGATTACCAAGACATATGAAAACTCATCCAACTTTTCATGTTAGCTTGTTGAAACCTGTGGTTAAAGGAACTAGATTGACACCTACTCCTTCAGCAGTTGTATTTGAGGAAGATGATTCAGAAGAATTTGTAGTCAAGAAAATTCTGGACTCTAGAATAGTGAGAGGAAAGCTACAGTATCTCATTGATTGGGAGGGTTTTGGTCCTGAAGAACGCACTTGGGAAAAAGCAAGTGATGTACATGCTCCTCATTTGGTTGAAAGATTCCATAAGAAATTTCCATTGAAAAAAGGCCCAGGGACTGGGCGTTAGAAGGGGGGTACTGTCAGGTACTGTCAGGATACAGTGACATATTCTGAATTACATTAGGTATGGGGAAAATTAGTATAGAAATGTTTTTGGAAGTTATGATGAGTTTAATTTTAAAACAGCCAATTTTGCCCTTAACATTCATTGCAGTCTATGGAGAATGCCCCAAGCCAAGATGGAGGTCCTCAGTCTAAGTTCTGATTGGCTGGTGATTGTTTATAGGGAAGACAGTGAACATTCTAAACTGCCTTTCATCGTCTTTGCCCAGCTGAGAGGTCGTGTACTAAGCTGCTCCTGCTCAACTTGTTCAGGGGTTTCAAGTTTCAAGCAGTCGAGCGGCTTCTTTGGAAAAGTAAACAGGAATCTTACGGAGCTTCATTTTGTCACTGAACAGGAGTAAGAAGATTTCGAGTTATCCAAGAAAATAAGTTTCCAAGACTCTTCACAAGATAAGTTCTTTTAAAACTCAAAACTCTTTTTATAATGTCATTGTAGAAGAGTTAAACTGATTTTCAAGTTCATATGAAAACATTAATTAAGAACTATATTGCTGTCGTATGTTTGGCTTTGCTACGCTACGTTACCTATCGAGCGCGTGGTTTTTCCGTTAACAGAAGCCTGCGCGTTAAAGTCTTGGCTTGAGAATCTAGCGCGAGCTCTTTGGTGTCGCGTGATACTATTGTGCGTGTGTTTTTTCTACCCGCTGTTGGTTTTCTGCGCGTGTGCTCGCATCTTGGACTAAGCGCGTGTGGATTTTTCCCGCGGTTTCGACTTCAGCGCGTGTGCGTGTGCTCGCATCTTGGACTAAGCGCGTGTGGATTTTTCCCGCGGTTTAGACTTCGTGTGCGTGTGCTCGCATCTTGGACTAAGCGCGTGTGGATTTTTCCCGCGGTTTAGACTTCAGCGCGTGTGCTCGCATCTTGGACTAAGCGCGTGTGGATTTTTCCCGCGGTTTCGACTTCAGCGCGTGTGCTCGTATCTTGGACTAAGCGCGTGTGGATTTTTCCCGCGGTTTCGACTTCAGCACGTGTGCGTGTTCTCGCATCTTGGACAAAGCGCGTGTGGATTTTTCCCGCGGTTTTCGATTTCAGTGCGTGTGAGTTTTCTCGCTCCTTGGATAAGCGCGTGTGGTTTTTCCCGCGGTTTAGTCTTCAGCGCATCTACGTTCTTCACGCAGTTTGGATTCTTATGCATGTTCAAGATATTTCCACGTGAGAATTTTTGTTGCAAGTTTCAAGAACAGTTTTATGAAGTAAAGACACTCTAAAAAAAATAATAAGAAGAAATATAAGTTCTTTCCAGAAACACTAGAACTTTCATTTACTTTTAATGAACTTAAGACTTTGTTCAAGCTTCTTGAGTTTAAAGAAGATTACCTGCAAAGTTAATTTCACATTCATGGACCTACTAAGAAGGCTGAATGATTGTTGAGATTCAAGTCAACTAGTAAGGAAGTCTAGTCAGCTTATCACTTCTCTGGGCATTTTGTTGAGAAGTTCCAGGTATGGTTTTTACTTTATTTGGTAAAGGATATTGATAATTAAGGTTAGTATAGTACTCCATGAATAACAAGGTGTATTATATGTTTATGTTTTACTACAGGTGAAGAAACAGCTAGCCTTTAGCTTCCAGCCTGGTGTTTGTTAATTTGTCCCTTCCCCCTTTCCCCTGGAAGTGAGGTAAACTGAGCAATTTATAGTATCAGCTCAGAGTGCCACATTTTGGGTGGATTGTCGGGGACTCAGCAGCTTCTGCAGACACCAGGATCTCAGCCTGACAATAGGTGGGGTTTTAGCCAGCCATACCTAGTGAGACATACATAGTTTTCACTCATAGGTAGCACTTTAGCTCCACCATTATTTTTGTTTCACAGGTCAAAGTGTCAGGCTTATCTAAAGACAGTGGTCCAGAAATAATAATAGCATATATTGCTTCAGTTCTCCACTCTCCCTTATGCCAGATGATGAACAACTCATTAAAGCTGGGCTCAGAACCAGTATACTTCAATCCTGCAATGACCTCCCCCTTTTGACAATGAAGACCCCAGTGATAAAGCAAATTTCAGGTAAACATCTCTCCTCCGCTGCATTGGCAAGATGCTGTAAACAATATTAGGACATTCCAGCACGGCAGGCAGAATTCTGCTTAAATTGAGCAGAAGAGCATACATTACACCAGCACCCACCCAATTACAATGGCTAACAATCTCAGCGCTTGGAGTTCAAGTCGTTCTATCTGGTGCGTATAGCCTACAATGGCAAACGGTCTACATTCATTAGGATGAAAAGTGAGTGGTACTGCCCCACATAATCTTTGAGATCTGAAAGGAAAATCGATGTGTTCCGAATATAAGAAATTAAAGATATGGAAGATACAATGTTTTCTACCAAACAAAAAGACTATGGCACTATATAGTCCCAAAGAGATGAGACATAGACAACCTTCGATAGTTTGGGAAAAACTTGAAAACCTTTTGTTCCCCTAAAATCCTCGAATGCACCAAATAGCCGTTGATGTCCATTCAAAACAAGTACAACTGCAGTTTTTCCAGTGTTAAAGTGCCACGATACAGGCTTAAGAAGCACTTTAGAAATGTGCATGGCACTGTATAATAATGGTTGTGATTCAGCTTTAGCATCATTAGTTTTGGATCGAAAAGGTGATCTACTATTACACCTTTAGTTTTGGCTCATGAATGGGACCTTAATACTCCTTATCGAGGCTGCTTAGCTTTGACTCACAGGTGGAGCTTTAGTTCCACAATTAGTTTTGGCACAAACACGTTAATTTGAACTTGTTGTTGGTGCCTTAGAGCCATCATTAGTTTTAATTTCTGGGTGGAGATTTATCAGCAACCAGAAGGATCTAAGAAGAATGTTTCAGATATATGGGATTGGGCATTGCACAGAGAGTGCATACTGAAATGCAATGGGGCCATTTAGGTGGGAGGAGGTTGGTGAGTCCATGGCACTGCAGTCCTGTTTTATGGTGGTGCTCCTTTGACAATGTAGGCCATCACCCAGGTCTCTTCTTCGACCTAGGAGCCTGTGTGACTAACAGTGCTGGTTAAAATGTTCTTGCTGTGTACGACCTGCTTCCATACTATAGGCAGGACAAACACATGTTTGAAGAGGGGAGGCTGGGAGCACCTGAACTATAAAAACATTAACAACAATACATTGCTTAAGACATGGGCTTCATTTTAGGAGGGGAAAAGGGTGTTTGTCAACCCCAACTTTCGTGGACCACCATTTTGTCCCCCTCATTTGGCAGGGGGGGAGGACAGGACATCCTTTAGATGCCATGTCCCCTCCCAGCATTTTCAGTAAAGTTACTCCACTGGTTTAAGACTGTAAGTGCTAATTTCCATCAAATACAAGCATAACCTTGTAGTGTAGAAATAATAACAATGATTAGTCTCTTATTACAAACGTAGAAAATACAGCCCAACCATGCTTTGTTATTGAGAAAATCATACTGGAAAAAAGTGCAATTTTGACATGGGTCCTCTAGACCGATATCTAAAGTTTAAACTCTAGAGGGGTAGACATCGGAATTCAAGGTGCATCTAGCCTTGTCAAGAGGATAGAATTTTGGTCTATGGAAGCATAGATGAAAAAAAAAAAATGTTTGAAATTATTTGGCCATACAAGAGTTTTAATCATATTACCAAGAGGCAGTGAAGAGCATAGTGTAAAACAGTTGGCCTGGCATGAAATCCCACTAAGGACATGGGTTAGTGCAATGTGAGTAACAAAGTACACTGTAAAGGGCTTACCTGTTAATGTAGTGGCCCAGTCAGATCAAGCACATAAAATAAATAAGGAATATGAAACATGGTTTACACATTTGACATGCCAAAGAGTAAGTACCACCATGAACCCTAGGACAAGTGGGATTGCGTGTATACTTTGCCTGACTCACCAATCAGTGCTGAGTGTGGGCGTCGAGTAGTGTTTTTGTAGCGCACCGCTTCCTTGATGCGATCCACCTCCTGCTGGTATCGTTTCTTGTCCTTCATGGCACCTTCCTTAGCCTCCTTCAATGCACCCTCCAAGGCCTTAACTCTCTCAGCTGTAGCCCGAAGACGCTTCTCCAGTTTAGGAAGCTCACAACGAAGATCTGCATTGTCACGAACCAACTGTTTTCCCACCAAAAAGAGAGCACAAAAAAGAGAAGGAGAAAGAGACAAAGATAGAGAGAGAGAGAGAGAGAAAGAGAGAGAGAGAGAGAGAGAGAGAGAGAGAGAGAGAGAGAGAGAGAGAGAGAGAGAGAGAGAGAGAAGATTGAGTGAAATCAGCACTGTCAGGACCACACTCTTATTCAGTTAAGTGAAGACTGGGGGATGGGGAGGAAACACCCTCCTGTGGACTTCCCCTTCTGTTCTGGGGCCGGAGCTACACAAAAAAAGAAGGTAGCAAACAGGTCAAAAGTAGTGAGCCAGGTGTGTTGTAGCATCTATATATTAAGGAATAAAATGAGTGCCTGGTTTTCTAAGAATGCCTCATAACACAAAGCATGTTTGCCATGTCCTCAGTTCTCTAAATCCTGGATGATTGGCCTCTGCTTTGGCCTGCCTGCTCCTAGAGAATGTCTTATATATGCACAGAAGTAGACAGAATATCCTCATAGTAAGGTCTGAATTATCTATTGTGGGACATGGTTTTTCCTCGTGACACTGCTCTGCAACATAGATAGCTGCATACACGATTGTTAACCGAAACATGATAAAATAGAGCAGTGTGATTTTGTTTTTTACAAATTCCTTCAAAGATAACATAATTCATTGCACTAACTGTTGTTTTGAAATTTTTTATTTTGGCATGGTGCCTTGCGTTTGGTGTACTAATTGTTCCAAAAAAGCTTTTGAGGTTAATTTCCTTAGTATTGCTAATACACGTATGCAATGAGAAATATCACGTCGCTGATTAATGTTACAGCATTGACCACAACGGATTGGTGGCTCACTGGCAATTTACTCAGTCCTGCGTGCTGCTGCCAGGGGCAGATGAAATGCCCTGCAGGCTGCAGCATGCTCTCTCTTTCTCTGCAAGGCCAAACAACAAAGGGACGGCCGAATGTCAGCCAGGAGGGGGTTTTAGTAACATAGAAAGCTAGACCTGAGACTAAGTTCACATTGACCCCACTCCTCATGCCAAGGACCTGGCAGATCAAACAGATGTTTAGTACTTGAAATCCAACCAGATAAAGATTTCTCTATTGACAAGCAATAGTAGAGGTATACCCTTCTTGACATGGGTAGAAGGCAAGGCAAAGGTGACCATTATGGAATTCCCACTGAACCCCCTGCAGTTAATGGCTCTCTTTTCTTATATAAAAAGAAAAAGCAAAGGCTGTTAAACACAAATAGGTTACATTTTGGAAAATGCAGATTTGATTCCTAGATCCTGATAGTGCACACGCTTTTTTGCAGATATACGGAAGGATCTTGACATGTGGGCATACATTACTTTTGATCCCCCACTTCACCAGCCCTAAACCTATTAGAAAGTCAATCATGCTCTTAAAAGCTTACATCCCGGTGCACCTCCACAGTGTTTCCATTATTAAAATGCTTTCAAAGGGCCTGATCACGAGTTGGGCGGTATCCCGGTGGTACCACCCAACGTTAATTGCATTATCGCCACCTGCTCCGGCGCTATTAGCGCCGGATCTCGGGTTGGGCGATAACGGGAAATCCCCATTCCCCATTGGACCCAATGGGGCATTTTGGGTGCAATTACTGCACGCTGATAGCACCACCTGTGATTGCACCGAAAACGGGGCGCTAAATGGGATTTTCACTTCCAGCAAAAAGCTGGCGGTAACACAGCCCATTTAGTGCCCAACTCGTGATCAGGCCAGCATTTAAATGAGGCGGTATTAACGTTACCACTGCATTTAAGGGCCACCGCCCAAATCGTGAAGAGGCACAAAGAGTGCTAACCAATCATGGCTTTTGCCTTGGTAGATGGCTTTGATTAGAGCAGATTGCTCCATTATTGATACACAAATCACTAATCAGCACTAACCACCAGTGACTCGAGTATCAATACAGGTGGCAGGTGTACCTTCACATTCTTAAAGATTCCACTGTAAAATTAATTAATGTGCTAAAACGAAGACATTCTGGTTATAAACCCTAGTGCATTTTTCAAGGAATTCTAAGAGATGTAGTTGAGATTTTATTAGGTACCTTCTGTACATAGGAAAGGCTTTACAATACATTTAAGCATTATTAAGCTTTAGCTAAGAAAAATCCCTACCAAAAAGAGTGCACTATGTATGGAGTAAGAGCAGTGAAATTCAGATGCTATTACAGCTTCTCAAAAAGGACAATGTCAAGGGCACCACCTACCTTCTCCATCTTGACGCTTGAAGTCGTCTATTATCACTGCTCAACCAGGCACAAGTTGTAGGATTATCAAAGAGATGGTGACTCCCCACTTTAGTTGATAAATATGTCAGACATATACCTCCACTCTACATTCTCTCCCATGGAAACCCAAAGTGTAGGACACATTCAGTACCGTAGGTGTCAGTGTGCATAGTGACATGCAAGCATGGCACAGGCAGGCGGGAAACGCCACAGCAAGAATGCAAAGATCGGAAGTCATGAGTTCATGTGATGGGTGATAAGAAGCAAGCAGTGGAGGAGAGAGAGCAAAAGTAAAACTCTTGACTTGCAGCATCACATGTGGCTGGAAATTGAGACCACATCAGACACTAAGTAGAGTATACAAAGTTAAAGCAGTTAAGCAAATGGGCAGATACAATTGGCCTGGTTATCCATACTTTCTGTCATCTATGGAAGGCCTAAAGGCAAGAATAAGATGTTTGAGTTTGCCAGGTTAATCATCAGTGCATCCTTTGAAGCAATTGATGATGCAGAACCACTGCACCTACAGTGTCTAATGGGAATCTGGGGACGCCACATTGTGTGAGAATGATTTTTCCGTAGAGAAAAAATCCCAATGCGTTGTCATAGGTTCCCATGTATTGCTGTAGGGACCATTCACCTTTAGGGTGACAAAGAGGACAGAACTGCCTTGTGTGATTTGATAAAATAATTTGAAGTGTCAACTGAATACGGATGGCCTTCAGATATCCCATGTATGTCAAGTCGATCTTGTGTGAATAGGCTAGAAATACACGGCTTCACCCCTCAACAGACAGAAATTACTATTGGAATCACAAAGTTGCCTAATAACTGCCCAGGAAAAGGTCTACCATCCCTTGATTTAAATTCTCACTGAACAACCAAGAACTACTATTTACCCAGAGCTTTCATTTTTGATCCCACATCAAAGCAGTGGTCTGAGTGGGCAATAGCTGACTTTGTTGGCTTTGTCTGGCACAGGATCACGACTTGTGCAGCAATGAAGAGTTATACATTTATGAAGGACTGACAAAACACATGACATATAAAATAAGAGGTTAAACTTGGTTTATGCAGCAATAAAACATTTATGGGCAAAACGACTATTGGGATTAGGGGTCTGTCTACAACAAAACAGGATGCTCTCCTTAGGTCTTTCCTAAATCAACAGTGCAAGGTCGGTTCAAACAATAGAATGTCTGGGTTCTCACTCTAGTGAGGATCGTGGTCTCCGGAGAGTTCTCTAAACTTCACATAGTCTCAGGCATATACCACCCAACCAGTTGTTGCCTGAAATTTAGTCACTTTGATATAGCGCACAATTCCTTCTTAGCTCAGGTTCCACTCACAGGAATATACTGTCCAACCACTTTTGTCTCAGGTTACGGCCACAGGAAGATAGTGCACTTATTTGCGACATCCAGCTCACTATGTGTTATCCATGCAAGGAGAAAAACAAAATACTTACCCCTGGTAATGTTCTTTCTATTGGATGTCCCTCCCACAGATTCCTCCTCTTAGATATACCGATAACAAATGTTTCGATAGCAGAGGGCACTGTGCAGCATCGAGTCGATGCCCCTTGATGGTTACCATTCCGCGCCCGTCGTGATGTCAATGACAGTATAAATAGCACACACTGCGCCCGTTGACTCTGTTCCTAGTTTTTCCCTCTTTCTGCACAGCGGACTAAATTATTAAATAACATGCATTTCGTTGAAAGAGAAAAGTATATTTAAAGGATTCACCCACAGTCAGAGGGGTAGGCTGGGAAGGCGATGAGAAATCCATGTGAGGAACATCCAGTAGAAGGAACATTACCAGGGGTAAGTAATTTGTTGTTCTAATGGATTGTGTCCTCCCACGGATTCCTCATCTTAGATAGACTCCCATAGCAGTTTTGTAGATGGAGGTGCATTTTGTACAATTTTCTGATTATTGATTGACATTGTGCAGAACTGTTCTTCCAAATCGAGCATGCTGGCCCGACAGAGTGTCCAAGCAGCAATGCTTTGGAAAAGCGTGGAGTGAGGACCATATTGCAGCATTACAAATGTCCTGCACTGGAGCACTTCTTTGGAGAGCTGAAGTAGTTGCCACTCCTCTGATAGAATGGGCTCTTGTGTTTTCTGGGACATCAATGAAGTAGTACTCTGAAATGCATAGGATGATCCAACACAATAAAGTCTGTTTGGTCCCAGCTTGCCCTAGCGTGTGAGCGGTACAAACGATAAAAAGTTGGTCATCTTATCTGACATTTGCCATCTTACAAATGTAGAAACTGAGACTCCTTTTCGGGTCAAGCCTTTGTAACCTCTTTTCATCCTTAGCAGGGTGAGAAGGTGGACACAAAGCCGGCAGGGTTATTTTCTGTGTTAGATGGAATTAAGACACTACGTTGGGAAGCAGGGACAAAACCTTAAAACTACCTTCTGCTTGGAGAATATAGTAAATGATGGTTTACATGACAAGGCTTGTAGCTCACTCACTCTGCGAGCAGAAGTGATGGCTACCAAAAAGATTGTGTTCAAGGTGAATAACCTGAGTGGACAAGCATGGAGGTTCAACTGGAGCTCCCATTATAAAAATCTACTACCAAATTCAAATCCCAGGACAGAGCTAGAAAAGGGACCAGTGGATACGTATTTGTCAGACCTTCCAGGAATTGTAGGACAATCACCATCCTAAAGTAAGAGCCTTGTTCCGGAGTGCATTTAAACATTCATAATACCACTAGGCATCCCTTGACAATAGTCACCTGCAGCCCCTGATGGGCTAGGTGCAGTAAAAAGGAAAGCACTGCAGGTGTATTGCAGGATGTATATCTTTAGCTGTACACTAGCTGCAAAACGTTTTCCAACAGCAGTGGTATAGCACTTTTGTTGCTGGTCTTCTAGCCGAAAGCGACACCTTCATCACATCTTCCGGGAGGACCAAATCTTTAGATCTTAATCTCTCTGAAACCAGGCCTGAAGGTTCAGAGTTCTGATTCCTGGTTGACGAAGAGAGCCTTCCCCTTGTGAGAGAAGGTCCACTCTCTGGGGAAGACAGAATGGAGGGCAGACGGACATGTCTAGAAGGTCCAGGTACCACGTCCTCCTGGCCCAATCTGGAGAAATCAGAATCATGGATTTCGCAAACCCAACCTCCTGATGACATGAGGAATGACAGGGACTGGAGGGAAGGCATACAGGAGCGAAATTCCCAATCCACTACGAACGCATCCCCCAGAGCTCTTCTCTGAGGAAATTCCCTGGAGCAGAACATGTCATGGTTTCTGTTGATACCAGATGCAAACAGATCTACTCGAGGGGTTCCCCAAACGGTGAAGATCTCTAGGAGGACTCCCTGAGCCAACTCCCACTTATGGGAGATCGATCGCGCGATACCTGCTCAGGGTGTCCACCATCATATTCTCTTCTCTGGCTAGGTGAACAACCCACAAAGATTCTGTTTTGTAGCACCCAAAATCTTGTTACAATCTGCAAGATATGTTGAGCCCTCAACTCGAGAGGTGAAGCCTTCCCTGAGGTAGAGCCCAGGATAACTCCTCTGAATTGCAGCTTTTGAGAAGATGTCACCTGGGACTTCTTGAAATTGAGGGAGAAGCCCGGTTTGTGGCGAGAATGGCAGGGGCTGTTGATATGTTCCAGAGCATGCTCGGGAGAACGAGATCAGATCAGCCATTCGTCTAGGTAGAGAAAGATGTGAATCCCACTCCTCCTTAGATTCGCTGCCACCACCACCACCATCAACTTGGTGAAAACCCTCAGGGGGTAGGTGAGCCTGAAAGGCAGTATTCGAAAGAATAGTGAGAACTGCCAGTGGCGAACCTGAGTTTTATTAACACCATCCAACTTTGGAGCTGAAGGGCCTGGAGGATGTGTGAAAGAATGATCATCTTGAATCTGCCCTTCCTGAAGAACTGGTCTGAGGTCCAAGATGGGTCGCAGTCCTCTGACTTTCATGGGAACCAGAAAATAGGTGGAGTACCGACCATAGTATTCTTCTGCTATTGGTATCTTCTCCACTGCACCTTTCTACAACAGGGAAAGAATCTCCTGTAGAAGAAGCACATTTGCTTCCCATGAGAAAATCCTCACTTGGGGGACATTCTGGAGGTCTTCGTAGAAATGGGAGACAGTACCCTTGAGCCACTGTCTGTAGTGCCCATGCATATGAAGTAATGAGATGCCATTCTTGCAGATGCTTTGTTAACCTGCTGCCCAATGGGGCTGTGGCAGAGGGCAGTGAAGAGGTGGCTGACTGAGTAGTTTTTCCTCCACGGCCTAGTGGGCATGTGAGAACTGCCTTTGTTGTCTCTGGATAGCCTGACCTCTTCCCCTTTGGCTAAAAGATGAGTAGTAACGAAAATAACACCCTCATAGGCAGGTGTTTTGTTGTGGCTGACAAATGGCTGCCCATAAAGATTTCGCAGCAGCCTTAAAAGCTTGTAGCTTTTCTAGGCTGTCATCAGCCTTTGGTCCAAAAAGGTTGGGCCCATCGAAGAGCATGTCGGGGAACATTAATTGGATGTCGGGGCAAACCCAGACTTGCATAAACCCTCAAATCTCCTGATCACTGCACTCAAGCCCATATACCAGCTGACACAGTCTGACACATCAAGGTCTGATTGAAGGGAAAGGCAAGAAGCTTCCTAACCATCATTGATGTGGTTGTTGAAGCCATCTCTTATCTCCCCTTCGGGAATGTTTTCTGCCGCCTGTGAAGTGACATTCCATAATGTATAAGTGTATTTCGCCAGAGCACAAGATGCATTGATGGCTTTCAGTGCCATCCTTCCAGCAGAGAATGCGCTCTTAGCCAGTGCATAATATTTCGTATTGTCCTTATCTGGTTGGATGGTCAGATAAACTGTGGCCTTTGAGGTGGAAGTAGCCACCTGCACCACCAAACTCTCTGGTGAAGGGTGCCTGGAGAGGAAGTCAGGGTCAACAGAATAAGGTCTGTACTTCTTCACCAACTCCTTGTTTACAGCAGGAGTGGGGTCTGGTATTTGCCAGTTTTCCAGAATGTTTTTTTAGTGCTGTATGGAAGGGCAGCACAGGCTCCTTAGGATGGCCTCTATCCCAAATCGCTATAAGATCATCCTGGATAATGTCCTTAGCTGGACATCCCCAACCGAAATATTCAATGACCCTCATGACCGTTCGATAGGCTGCATTAGGGTGAGAGTGTATGTTTGGAGTGTCAAATTCCACCTCAGGTGAGGTATTCAGAACAGTTGCTTCTTTTAGACAATTGGCTAGGTCTTGAAGCCGGGACTGGTCTGAGGCCAACTCTTCTGGAACATTGCGAGTTCCAAACCATTCATACCAGAAAGGTACAACGTCATTGTCCTCCTCAACTCCCTTGAAGATGGACCCAAAGGATCTGAAGATCCGTCTTAGATTTGGGTTTAAGTCGATGTTGAAGGGCCCTTCGTCTTCGACTCCTTTGAGGTGGAAGTCATAGAAGCTTTTTTTTTTAATGAAGTCTCTGTGGTTGACGCTGTCGATGCTATGAGAGATGACATCTCTGAGGTCTTCAAACTCTGGCTTTTGGGCACGCGGGTTGAAGCCTTGCTGGATTCCCTGCTGGTCTTGAAAGACGTGGTGGGTTCAACAGCCTTTTTTAAGTCTTTTGAGGGACCATGCAGGGCTGTCTTTGAAAAGACCTCGATCACCTGTTCTCTGAACTTTTTCCACTCACCACAGAAGTGGTCTTATCGGGAAAATGTCCCTGATGCTTGTCGGGGGCGAGGAGTCTGGAAAACAAGGAACGATGGCGTTGTTTCTTCGACTTTTTCCATGACAACAAAGAGGAAGAATGACAGGAATCCCTCCTGGATCTTGACTGTTTAGTTAGACAAGATCGTTTTTGGCCCTTTCTCGAGATTTGTCTCCTGTGGAGCTTCTATCTTTGGATGAGTTCCTCTTCGAAGGTTTGGAAGACAGAGCCTTAGAAACCAACTGACTTAGGGCAATGTTCGCTCTTTCAAGGCCTTGCTGGTTATCGATTGGCAGGAGCTGCACTCAGTGACTTCATGTTCTTCGCTGAGGCACCACAGACAAATCCTGTGCGGATCAGTGATCAACATCTTCGAATCACAGTCAGCACATCTATTGAAGCCTGTCTTCTGCTTACACATCACAAAGAATTGACTCAAAAAAGGGCAAGAACGTTAGTTGAGAGATTTTCTGAGGAGAGTCAAATCGTTCCGAGAGCATACTGCACATGTGGAAAAATTGAACTGAGGCAACAGGCGCAGTGCAGACTATTTGTACTGTCATCGACATCACACCTAGATGCAGAAATGGTAGCGGTTGAAGGACATCGACTCGATGCCGCACAGCACCCTCTGCTGTTGAAAACATTTCTGAGACTGTAAGCAGGAATTCAGCATACCTAAGATGAGGAATCTGTGGGAGGACACAATCCATTAGAAGAGCCTGATTCACTTCTTCTTGATCCAGGGTTAAAGTGTTCAATTTCCCTCTTAACTGATATAGTACAATCCCCACTGGTAAGAAAAATGGTGTCCTCACTATTAAGGGATCTGTTGCCTTTCCCACTGTTTAGGAATGTAGTGCCACTCCCATTGCTTAAGGTATATAGAGCACTTCCCACTATCAAGGCATACAGGGCCATTCTTACTAGTAAGGGATATTCTGCTCTTCTCACTATTAAGTGATATAGTGCACTTTCCAATATCAAGGGATATACCACCCATCTCACTAGCCAGTCGTTCTTGTCTCACTACGGGACTAAGTAAGAGGAAGCTGCAGAGAAGAAAAGCCAAAAGGAGTGGAGACAAGAGCAGATTAGGCAAATCCACAGCAGTCATCTGTCTGTGGAATGGGACTTGCCAGTGGGCTTGAACATGATCTGAGATCAGGAAATGAAGAGTGTAGGAGATCCTGAAACACCTGCGTAGGCCACTCTCATTGCTGTGGCTAAACCTGAGATGAGGTGCTCACAGGTAGCATTTTTGCTGCTACAGACTTTTATTAAAGTATAAATAGGGTTGGGGAAAGACCTTTCTATCCCCAATTGTACAAGGGGTTTTCCTGTATAAACATAAATATTTAATGGGTTCATCAGGTTGTCAAAAATAAATAAAGAATTGTCCACTGTGGTGTCAAAACCCTAACTCTAGCCCTCAAACTAACAGCTTAACTAAAAGGTGCAAAAGAGTGTCTTCTTAGCACATCCTTCACAGTTCTTTTCAAAAATTCCAAACACAAAGTTCCAAATAGTGCAAAAACAAACCAAGTTCTGCAGGGGTCAAGAGAATGTCTTCCTTCTCTTGACTTTGCCACAGTGTCCACAATCCCAGGGGTTGTCTCCCTTCCCCAGGTTTAGCTTTCTTTGACACAGCAAACCGTGTTCTTCCCCGGTATTGTGACTAAGAAGAGTAGTTACAATTGTTCTTCTTATATGGGTGCAAGTCCCAGACTCACGCAACAAACACAATTCTCTTCTTAGGTAGACTTGATGTACTCTCCTGCCAAGTACTACCTTCTGCCACAACTGTCCTCCTTTATGTGGGTGCACGCCCCAGACATGCGTGGCTTTAACAGTTCTCCTTGTAGGTAGACTTGGTTTACTCTCCTGCCAAGTACTACCCATTTCACTACCAACCTCTTTCATCTTCCTCCTAGGTACTGTGACTATGAAGATGAGCAACTGTGGTATTCCCTTCTGTCTTCCTCTTTCTGGGTAGGGTTGGTTTATCTCCTGCCAAGCACTACCATATACGACCAAAGATGTAACATCTTCTTTGCTATCACTTTAAGGGTCCCATACCCTAGGTTCGGGGTATTTCGTCCCCCTTTCGGCTTGCCACAAATTCTTCCACTGATCAGGGTCTAAGACCCTAGGTATGGGGTATTCTTTCTGCCTTTTAGCATGCCACAACCTCTTCTACTTCCTAGTGGTTCCCTGCCCCATCGCATAACCGTCAGTTTAGTTCGAGAGAGTGTCTGCTTTCACCCAGCTTCCTCTGAGAGCTGTGGGACTCATGCTGCTTGCCAAGGCTCTGCTTGGTCTGTTGTGGCTTCGCAGCACCGGTCTTCCTTCTCAAAGTCATCTTGCGTCTGACACCTCGAGATCGTCTGCTGTCTTTATCCGCAGCCAGTATCTCAGGACCGGCTTTGGAGCACTCAACCTCACCCTGGGCGTCCCGGCTTCATTGCAATGTACAGCAAACATGGTCATCATCCTCCGCGTTTTTTGTTTTATTGTATGATTATTTTTCTGTGTTGATTACATTTTTTATTTAGTTCACCCCTGGGACTGTGCGATGCACATTTTGACTGATGCCATTTGGTATTCTGGAAATTGCATCCAAAAATGAGATTTCAGGCTAAACAGCAAGACTGTCCGCCTGAGACATAGGATTTTTTTAAGCACATAGTGCAAGGTGGATTTTCACTGAATTTCAAAGTATATTACAGAAATGTACTGTTCTGCCCATACAATTTGGAACCCAGTCTACTCAGTATGGCCTGTACATACACAGCTGGTAAGCACAGCTCTGACTTTGGAAACCTGGTGTGAGGAAGAAAATCATTCTCCCATGCCCCAAAATGGTAAAGTTGTGGCTGTTGTCTTCCCTGATCTGGTAAACCTGGGCATTCAAATAGACAGAAGCAGCAAGCAGCAGAAGATTGCCAGAAAGGCAAAGGGTGGGAAAAGCATGCTTGCTTGCTGAATCAGGATAGTTAATTCCTGGCAATGCTTATGGCAAAAAATAAAAACACCGGAAGGTGTCCAGGTGGCAAGGGGTTAGATCTTCACTGTTTAGATCTACAGCTGACGACATACTCAGAAAATAGTAAGTGGGAGCTAAGTAGTGCTATTTGTGCTCTTGAAATGGAACAACAGACTTAAAGGAGTGTTGAAAATGGACCTTAGGGGCTGTTGGTGTTTATAAATAGCTTGCACCTATTATATCATAGACAGGACATATACACATTCAGACTCACAGGAAGGATGTATAGGCATATGGTTACAAGTAAAATACTTATCATTTCCAAGCTCTTAGTCCTTGTTCTCCCTCTTTAACTACTCCTCGATACACCCTGCACGGTAGGCAGAACTGAAAAAAGCCTTTCAAAGATAGTCTGTCTTTTAAGAGCTAAAGCAGGTGCCTTATGCACAATGCTCCCCTACACACACCATCCCACCCAAATCTATTTGCGGCACCAAACGCTACACTCAGTTCTGTATGTTTTTCCCTATACTACAGTTGGAGAGCTGCAAGGGCTCGGGAAGGATGGCGGTGTTGTGTTGTGAGGCAGGGAGAGCCAGGACTAAGGGAATCGGAATCCCCATGAAAATACTGTTTACATTGGTGTTCTCCTTTCCAGATGGTTGGGAACCAAACTATAAAGCCCAAAAGCATGGTACCAGGGAGAAGGGTATCATGTAAACCACATTCAAGCAAAAAGGTTGGACATACATTCCAGCCCAAAAGACACATCTCTTTGTGAAGACCTATCTAACGAAAAGCATGTGGGTAGCCCACAATACACAAGATTTCTGGTAAATAGCAAATAAGCCTAGTTGGGAAAAACCTCAGTGGTCGAAAATCAGATGTCCCAGTGGTGCTAAGTGTAAATGTGTGAGGAGCATGAGGAAGCCTGCGTAGATCATCCATCATGACATTCTCACAAGTATAGTGTTGCAATCATAAGATCCTTGTGGTTAGCCCAAATAATCTCTTGCAAGCTTACACAGAGGATGACCTCAAGTTCTTTCTTGTTTGCACAGGTGGAACACTCCAGTAGAATTACTATCAATAAAGTGAGCAACTTTCCCAAAACTCAGGAAGAAAGATTTGAGACTAAAATAAATCCCTTTCAGATTCTGAATGTTTACGTGTAGAGATTTGCCCTTTTGTGTTCGGAGGCCATCCAAAGCCAATTGTGGCAAAGCGCCTCTGAACCATAATCTGACGGATCTGATGTGACCGAAATCTAAGGAAATAAAGGACGTAAATGAGCCCCTTTGCATGATTTTGCTTTTCGTAACAGCAAAGGAGGGGCTAGACCAGACAAGAACTTTTTCTATCTTCAACTGGTCCTGATGTTTGATCATAAATCATTGCCAGATGCCACTTCAAAGCTCTAATTTCTAATTTTCAATATTGATAGTAGAACAATATGAAAGCAGGTGGCCATCAGTCCCAGACATCTCTGTGACACCAACGTGCTCTGAAGAAAGAATGGGGTTGTCCACTTTTGTCACTTTTTATTTCTCGACAGTCCACCTTTCCCAAATGGCAGCCTGTAGGGAAATACTGTGCATTTGGGCAGAGGGACAGGAAGGGGCGATGACTGGACACAAAAGGTAATGGGGCCATATGGTGAGGTGAGGGGTGTGGGAAAGGTTGCAGGGGATGAGCAGGAGGCAGGGCTGCAATCATGGGAGGGCAAGGAGCAGGGCCCGGAGGGAGACCGTGTGTTGCAAAGGTATCCCCACTACAAGACAAGGGAGATGGGAAGTGGGTAAGGGATATGGGGCGAGAGCAAACATGCAGGGAGGGTGACTCCTGCAATAAAGGAGAGTCGGTGGGGGAGCAAGAATCATATTTCCCCAAAGTGCTAAAGCCAGGTCCGGGAAAACCAGGCTTTGGCAAAACTGGCCTATAGGAAAACCTTATAGATCCAAAATAATTATTTGAAAAATGAGCAACAGCGTCCTGAATTGATAGCATTCTCTTAAGGAGGAAAAACATTCCCATGTCTGCAATTTAGATGTGATCCATTGAACTGGACAGTTACTCTTTTGCCATCATGGGATATTCATTAATATTTGTAAACAAGATCTCCACCTGGGGATGAGGTCTTGGGACACATTTATTATATAGAGAGAAAACTTTCTTGGTAAAAATCGATTAACAATTATTTCATAGACATTTAACCAGAGCAAAGCCGATCTGTCCAGCTGTGACCTCTAGTTTTACCCCTATTAAAAGCACGTGCTGGATGTTTCCTTGCATAACTGCCACTAAGAAACTACAAAGAGGAACAATAGCTAGACATAGTTTCAGTCATGTAGAACAGAACACAAAGCACTGTCGCTTTAGGGTTGGTTACTTCCTAGGCCCCCTCATGCACCATAGTGGCCGATGAAGCAAGTTCTTTTTTTACGTACGTCATGAGGCTCAATATAACCCACATCTTCTCAATGTACACCAATAGGGCTGATGTCTAAGGAGAGGTGGGTTGTTCACAACTTCAATTCAGCTACCGATGATGGAAAACCTGGATTACACATAAGTAACTTTGCTTTCTCCATCATAGGATCTTCATTGAGATTTGTAAACACTGAACAGACTACCAACGCTTGAAAGGTGGAAGGGACACCAGAGCACAGGTAATAGTATTGCGAGAAATACCACAACAACGTTAAGGTGATGAAAACTTGGTGACACAGATACATTTTAACACCAGAGTCCTGGCCTCAGCGTCTACACCTTAATGCCTGGTGAATGTATGAAGTGACCTCCATGTGGCTACTTTGCAAATTTCAGACACAGGTACATTCCTTAGGAGAGCAATTTTCCCTCTGCCTTCCCCCTAGTCGAATGAGCTCTCATCCTACCTGGCAAGGGTCTGCGGGCCTCCTGGTAGCACAGCAAAAGGCATGGAACTATCCATATCGGATAGGCCGGGGCCACTAAATTTGCTTCCATGTGATAATGTTGCTGTGAAATAGTCGCAGGTAGGCAAATTCTTTATGGTGACCCTTAAAATTCTTTCCCCAAATATTCTAGGAGGGGTATAATTATACATTATTACCTCCAATACTAGAATATTTGAGCAAACGCTTGATTGTCTGCAGGGTGCATTTTTAGGGAAATGTCGTCATCTGGCGGCCATTTCCCCGGCAATATTATCACTGGATCCCTACATTTCAGAAGCTTTGTCCCTGATGTTCTCTGGCCTGAATCCTGTCAGATATTTACCATACAGTAACTCAGAAGAGCATGGCGTCTTTGGGATTGTCTATTCTATAAGATTGATGGAACAAATTCAAATTCTTTAGTCACACATGTATTTTTTATGTGCATAAAGCCATACATAACAGGTTTTATGGTAATATTTTAATGCAACGTTTTATAAGTGCCAACTCAATTTTATTGTATTACATGTATGTACAGTCTTGCATTTATCAGGCATGTTATCAGACATTGTAGGGAAAAGATTCTTGCCATCATAGGGAAAAGCAAGCCCCTGTCCTGAATGTTGCAATGAGGATGGGCTAACAAGCCGATATATAAGCTCTTGTGACCCGCACTACAATTTACTGCTGCCTTTCAATGCTAGACGCTTCTTGGACAATGGAGTGCCGTCAAGTCTTCCATAACCTCTTCGCTATCTTCATGCACAACACACAGATGCTTACTGGGTGGAGCTTTCTAAGAACGTTCATGCAGCCTGCGTGTAAGTCAGTAACAGCTGAGGAGGGGTTTGAACACAAACACTCCTCTGAAATGATCACGGAAAAGTGACATAGACATTCATGGAAATAAGGAAGGCATCAGTGGAAAAGAATATTCCTGGCCTGCTTGTGGTGGAAAAACCAGGAACGAGGTGTGGCAGCTGGTGAAGCAAACCGAAAGAGGTAGGTCTGCACGTACATCATCAGTGTGGCAAACAGAGTACCTTTGTGCTAGCTCTTTAAGAATGCCCTTTCTGGCCCTGCCTTTAGTGCAGGATATCCCAACCAATTGGCAAGGAGAGGAAGAGGATGCCAGAATAGCTTAGGTACAGCAATTGAGCATACATGGAAACAAATCACAGTACCGGGGTAGATGAGACAGAAACAGGAATAGAATAAACAAATACAGAAACAAAATGCACAAATATGGGAATACAAGTAACTGACACTGTTTTAGAATACATACAGAGTTAGAACACACAGACACAGGTTCACACACAAACATAAAGAAAGTATTACTGGGGAGGGTGCCATCCATCAATCAGATTGCGTTGCCTTTGAATCTTAATATCATTTTCAGCAAGGTGGCATGTCTTAGCCAATGTGAGCACGCGGAGGGAGGGCTTTACTGGTAAGGGACCACACATTTCTAATCCCATAGATGAGCTTCGTGCAATCGAAGGCTTTCAACCTCTGCCTCCATTCCGCTCTGCTGCACTTTAACTGACCCTCTCACCTGCTGTATTGTCTGCCACTCTTCTTTGCCCTGCATACGTTCCGCCAAGGGAAATGGAGATGGGATTTCAGAAGTTCCCTTTGTCATTTCCATGGGTCCATTAGGCTTGGGCACAAAGTGCTGTAGTACAACCCCCACCCCTTTTCTGGCTTTCCTAGGCAGCAATGATATCTTGTACCCAGAGGCATTGCTAGGGTGAGGCTGGGGGGATGTAGCCCCGGGTCTTTTGGTTGTAGCCCCGGATAAAAGCTCATGGGTTACAAACAAAAGGCAAGCTATCCTCGAGTCCCGACATTAGAAATCAAGCAGCACCCCTTCTTGCACCTTATTAAAGGCCCTCCTGCTGCTCTGGTCCTTTAACTTGACCCACAAACCATAACTTCCCGGGAATGCCCGCACAGGATGTTACTATTGAAGATACCATCAAATCTGAATGCAGCCTTGCACCTGCAGACTAAACCATGTATATGCTGAGAGGAATAAAAAACGCATTTAAAGATCTACAACCCAGTCCTTTGCTGTTACTTCATTTTTGCTTCTTACGCTGACATTTGTACACATGTTTCTTTTTAAGCAACTAAAGAAACTGAGGGCTCTCACCACTCAGCTTTACTGTGATCTTCCCTATTTTGTATGCGCTGATTCTCATAGACGTAGTTGACATTCCCCCTCCCCCTTTTACAGTGTCTTTCACTGATAAAAGTTTCCCCTATTGGTATCCCTCTTAGGAAACTCATTGCTTTATTATTGTTTTGATTTATCAGTTATTAAAAATGTTATGCGGGCATACAACTTTTTGTTCTTTAGCACTGCTTTGCAATGCCATTTTCTGTTCTTTTTTTAAAGATTGCTGTCGACTTTGGTGTGTTTGTAATTCTTACTGTCAGCTGCAGCAGAGGAAATATGGTTAGGAGAAGCAAGTTAAGAAAGCAGTGGGGAAGTGTGTTTGGTCAGTTTGGTTTGTGGTTTTCTAAGGTTCTTTACTTAACTGGAGTTCTCCTGGAGCCTAGGCCTCTACATGTTCAAGACGGTGAGGAAGGTTCTGTGTGCTGATTGGCCCTAAAGCAAGGTTTAGGAGAAATGAAACGTTCTCCTAGATTCTAAACGTCCTTTCATCGCTTGAAGTCTAGGGTACAGGTCCTTTTTCTAACTTCTCCATCTGGAAAGTTTACTGGGGAAGGTGTAGACTAGTGCGATCGACATTTAAGATACCCACTCCCGCCAGCAGGCTAAATTAACATTCACTGATTTATTTGAAAAGAAACATCAAGGTGCTGGTGCCACACTATCATATCATTGTTCGAGACTAGCACCTAAGAGTAGGGCCCTTATAACGCAACCGAGTGCATGTTCTGCAATTTGTTTGATCAATGTAACAAAGGGAAGCAGCACTCCCAGCACATAGATTGACACAGACCCAGTCGTCCACAAAGCCAAACCTCACACAGGTTCAAGACGAAGACACTCTAGGAAGAGCAGTGTCTCACAGAGTCCGCCACAAGACTAATCTTTAGACTGTGAGAAGAAAAATACTCACAAAAGCAACAAAGGCTATTTATGAGAAAGATGAAAAGGGAAAAATAATTCATTAATAGAATGTGAATACTGTAAATGTGTATTAACAGATAGTTACAATGGTTAGATGCTCGGTGTAGGTGCAAGACATCAGGGCAGAAACTAATTAGGGTTCACTCAAAAACACTAGAAACTACGATGTTCATCAGAGGCATTTAATCAATGGTTTGGGAAAGAGCCTGTTTTATAGAAACAATGGATTTAACTTCCTGACCTCTAAGTAACACACAATTTGGAGCTAGGAGGAGAGAACTGAGTGCAGGGTCTCTCTTTTTCGAACATTCCCATCTGAATAATTTATCATAACCTTTAAGGTGCAAAATCTCCAAGCATTTTGTGGAGACGCTTCAGGTAAACAGAGTTTTGAGTAATAATGGACTGATATTCTAAAATTGTTATCTATCTTTTTTATCTGTAGTTATCTTTCAAGCAGAAATGTCTGAACTGTATTATTTTGTCACAGTCCCCTTTCACCAGTGGTGTTAAGATTGAAAAAGAGGCTGAAAACTATTCCAAGCTGTACACTCACAGGGGTGTGTGGGGCCAGCATCAGCTCCTGCAGAATGTCTCAAGCTTGTTCCTGACGCTTATCTAAACGTTCAGTCTTCTGTGTTTGCTCTCCAACTGGCTAAAATGCCTTCCTAAACCTGTTTTCTTGTACTTCCTCCCATTTCAATCTTAAAGGCTGGTACATGGAAAAGCAATAGTGAACAGCTGTTCACATGCTCCTAGAGTATCAAAAGTTTTGGAGCCCGTGGTTACAGGCTTTATCAGCCATTGTTGCATAGTAGTCCATGTGGCCTCCAGGCTATAAAGCTTAAATAATACACAGATCCAGGAATAAATGAAACACGTGCAGCGATAGAACACACAGATACAAGGATGAGTAGCTGAGGTCTGGGAGAGGGTGTTGTATAATGGGAGCCATGAATAACCTTGTCTTTTTACATATATTTCTATTTTCAAATTATATTCAAGGCTCGCAAGAGCAACAGTGAGGTAGTTTTATATTTCTCGCTTTTTCTCACTCTCTTTCTCGTGGAGTGTGGGGGTGGTTTTGTTAAGATGTTAACAAATGAATAGTTTTTGTTAAACCCCTAGTCATTAATTTTGCCCCCTTTCTGCAAAATGGCAATTGCTTTTTATAGTACTACACATCTGCAAAACTATGGAAGCAAGTGAAAGTAAAAGCAGATGAAAAACTGCAGACTAAAAAGCATACACACATAATGCATCGCATATTGCCTACAAATTCTGTAGGATAGACATCGAAGTTATGTTTCATGCATAAACATCAAACAGTTTGATGATAACAAAGTTGCATTTTCACCAACCTGCTCCCAAAGGAGACAAAGTTGTTAAAAAACAAATGATTTCATGTGTCAGCTATTGAAACATAATGTTATACCATGCTGCTTTCAAATGGGCATAGTTGATTTCTAGCATGTCTTTCTGCACATCACCCAATTTGCTAGATCCCATAGACATAATCACCTTCAAACTATTGAAGAAAGGCATCAACTCCTTCATACACAAATTATACACCTTTGACCTCACCCACTAGAAAGAAGTCTGGGTCGCCCAATCTGCCAGCAGACATGATGGGTTTGCCATTGAAAGAGACCTAACATGTAATCCAAAGGGCCTCCAAGTTGGATGGCCAAAGAGGAGTACAAAAGGGCTAAAGCCAACACCCTCTTGTGGAACTTCCCTATAATCAAAAAGAAGGCATGGCAGAAGGCGATCCCATTTTCTAATCAATGGTTTTTCTAAAGAGCACATCATACTCTTGAAGGTTCGATTGAATCTTTCTACCAAACCATTAGTCTGCAGTTGGTAAATAATGGAGAACTTGTAATCCACTCCACATTCCTTCCAAATGGCTTTCATGTAGTTGGACAAAAAATTGGTCTCTCTCTCAGACAAAATTTCGTTCAGAAATGCAAAATGGGTGAAAAAAAAACACATGGGGCCTCATTACAACTCAGGCGATAAGGGTTTTACGGCGGCGTAAACAGCGCCGACCCTTACCGCCTGAGTACGAGGTCCCTTAGCGCCATGGCGGACTTAACACCTGCTTTTAGCAGGTGTTAAAATCCATGGCGCTAAGGGACCATGGAGTTAATTACGCCACCGTAATTTACGGTGGCGTAATTAACGCCTTCCCCACTCCCATTATGCCCTATGGGGCAAAATGGGAATGGGGAAGGGTAAATGGGAAAATGGGGATTTACCGCCCCGCCAAGGTTGGAATGGGGCGGTAAATCCGCCAACCACCATGGTGTAAACATAGTTTACGCCATGGTGGTAAAGTCACGGCCCAGGCGGTAACTCACCGCCTGGGTCGTAATGAGGCCCATGGGCATTGACAACTAACTTGCCAGTCAGAGTCCTGAAAGGGATTCCTTTATGATAACTAGTGGCAGGGTAAACTGCCAGTAGTATGCATATGTTTCCTGAGGCAGTAGGTGGGCCAAGGTTACCAACTATGTCAATATCTACCTTTTCAAATGGAACGTCCCCTACAGTGAGAGGGTAGAAGGTGCCTGGAATTTTGCAAAACATTTGCCTGATTTATGGCAGGTAGTTCAACTCCAATAGTGCCTTTCTACTGGAATACCCATCTAGAGCCAGAAGAACTGAAGAGGCAACCTTTTATTTGCCTTTTTTGTTACCCTAAAATGACTTGCCAGAGGTACCTCAGGGCCAACTGTAGTGGGAAGTTCCTGTTTTGGCCACCGCCAACCTCCTGTGATCTCCCCTCTGATCTATGACTGGCCTGCCTTCTTCAAACGTCCAGGGACAGTCCATCTGATCCTAACCAAAGTCTTCTCTAGAGTGTTCACCTTCTGCAAGCAAACATTGCAGGGAGGATTGTCTCCAGAATTCAGGTCTTCAGGGCCATTCGAAACCTTGTTTCCTCTCTGTCAAGAGTAAATTCAATCACATTAGGTAAACATTGAGGTGGAACAACTTCTTCCCCTTCTTGGCCTTGGGTTTTCACTTTACCTTAGGCTACGTCATGACCAATGAATTGTCTTCTTGGTCTGTGACCTAGTCCTGGGTGGACCAGCAGAGCGGGCAACTAGTCCAAATCCATTTAGGAAATTTCCCAGCAACACCTTTGCTGGTACATCTTTCTGTTAACTTACCAGTAAAGTTACACGTTTAAGATTACTGGTAGAACTTGTACCATTCTGACAGGGCCATTGGCAATCTTAATAGCCCTAGGGAGCCATATGTGATACTACTGTCTTGCTGGCCCAGTGTTTTTGGTAACAACTGTGTGAGCCTATGGAAGACGTTCCAAATAAGCAGGGGTAGCCTATAATGTTCGAAGCTGCTTCTCATATATGGTGCATAAGGGCAAGCTGTTCCAAGGGCTACTTTTAGTTATTGACTTCAGGATTGAGAGTAGATGAGTTCAAGCAAACAATCGATCAATCAATAACCAACTTTAGTCACAAAGTAGGACAGTGGCTCATTCAATATTTTCAAATACATGAGAGCAACTCTACATTGGCAAATAGTTGAATTTCTTAAACACCAGTTTCAGTGTGAGAATGAATGTTGTCATAAATTGGACATAACAAAAGAAGATGCATTACGGTTTCAACAGCATTATGGCAGCAAGGACACAATTACTTATTGTAGAGGAATATTTTGTGAGTTGGGAACGTTTTTTTAATTGTTGTCTCTCCTTTTTTCCGTAACAAGCCTTTCTTTTCATGAAGCTAGGACTTCCCCATTTTTAGGAAAGGCCATGGATGGTTAAAGATGTTGTATCAGGCAGCTTGGCAGTAAAGAATGCTTGGGAGTGTTCTGTAACTCCCTTTCATCATAGTATGACCTAGGAGCAGGTCTGAAATAGTTGGGCTTTCTCTGTGGGCAACTTCAGAGATAAGCACAAAAATCAGTTGAAACCTAAAAGGGATAGGTACTGGTGGTAACAGTGTGGCACAGCATGATGTTTAAAGGCTGCTTGCCTGCACTGTGAACTGTAGGAGCTTGGTTTGTGATCCATTAGGTAGAGCACCAAGCATGTACCATATTGCTGCCAGTTTTCCCAGAAGAAAATTATTGTCAATAAGCTTTGAAGTGGGGCAGCATCATTTCATTCGAATGTCCCATGCTGAGATTAAAACTCTGGGAAGCAGGTTATCAACATGATTGCCAATGCTTCAATGCACATTCTCCCACCTTGTCTGCTGGACAGAAGCGTCTTTTATTAGGATGGAGCTGGACAAGGGCTACCTTCTTCTTACAAAGCAGTACTTCATAGGGGGAGTACTTTCCAAAGTGATGGTGCCTAAAGACATGATCCCATAAGTGACAATTGGATAAAAGTATAATTTCCTAGGAGTAGTGGTTGGCTGGGTAGACTTAGGAATAGTAAGAAATAGTAACAGGCTAAGGTTTCTTTTAAGAAGATTCAAAGTCAGCTATAAGACTCAAAGTAGGGAAAGAAGTCTGGGAGAGATCAGACATACAAGCACCTTCAATCAGCAAGATATGTTGGAACATTCTCTTGAGGATTTTGCTAGGTTGACAAGGGGACCCACTCACAAGATTGAATCAGGACATCCCAACAATTAGCAGAAATGTCCATGTACAGAAATAGATGGGCCAGGAGGTGGGTGTAGTTGGGATGCAGGAGGAACCCACTAGAATAGCAACTGAACATTGTCTTCAGTCATTGAAAGATCTCTGATGAAGCAGAGGAGGGTATAGTTTGTTGTTTTATACAATTCACTCTTCACCCATGAGCGTTTATTTATATTGTACTTGTTGTGACCAGAAATAAATACAAACACTATCCTTGAAGTATTGCTTAGTGTTATCTGGGATAGAGTTATAGGTTTGGATACAATGTTGCTTGCGGGGTCCAAGGGACACTAAGTTACTGTCAACTTAAACTGCTATGGACTATTTAACAGAAAAAGGTCTGCAACTGGCAATACAGTTCCACCGTCCGGCCAAAAAGCTAACATGACAGATGGAATCACCAAGGCCTTGCCCTTACAATGGGGTTCCCATTCAGTAGGTCAATAGTGCGCACATAAGGCAAAAGCCAAAAGCTGTATTAAATGGGAGCTTTTTATGACCCGACTCCAGTTTGGTATAAGCGTCCGCACTACCAATACTAGGATGGTTATGCGATTTACCCTCTTATGTTTGCTGGCCTGTTTTGAACCTTTCTTTTTGTTTCTTTCCCTCCTCATGCTTCTGAGGAGCCCCTTTATACGTTTGGGATACCCAATGGGGCACCCACAAGTTAGAAGCTACTGCCAAATTCTTAGGGTCCAGGTCATTTAAACCAGCCAACTGATGGCTCAGCTCTGGGTAATAGGGGTAGAAAATATGCTCACTGCACCAGGTCCAACAATGTTTTACTTTTGGAGCAGTCTATCCACCTATAATAGTTCTTAAGGGAATCATTCTCCAAGGTCACATTACCCTTTTTCTTCTGATTTCTGAACTTCTTCAATTATTGGGGAGGAATCTTCTCAAACTTGAGGATGAGAGCACTCTGCACATTAGCATAACCACTTTTCTCACCTGCACCCAACACCAAAATAGCATTACATCCACTGCTGGGAAGACTACTGAGTGAACATTCACAGGGTAATTCATAGAATCCAGCGCACAAGTAGCGCACGCGGCTGGCGCACAGCGTGCGCCTGCGATAGTCTGCGCCAGCCGCGTGCGCCAAAACCGAATCCGGCGCACAGCGTATTCATGGATTTTAGCTTCCCCAGGCAGCCGTGGCGCACAGTGGCGCAGCGACTCGCTGCAGCGCCAGTTACGCCCCCAGGAACGCCCCTTGCGCTGGGAAATCTCATAAAAATCACAAACCAGCGCAAGGGGCTGCGCTAACACTGGACCATCACGGCAAGCGGCCCATGCGATTTTCAAGGGTGCGCGGGAAGTTTCACACGTCAAATCCCAGGCTACGTCCATTTCAGGGGTGCGCGGGAAGTTCCACACGCGAATAGCCTGGCCGCGTGTATTTCAGGGGTGCGTGGGAAGTCCCACACGCGAATAGCCTGGGCGCGTGTATTTCAGGGGTGCGCGGGAAGTACCACACGCGATTACAGCAGGGTACGTGTATTTCAGGGGTGCGCGGGAAGTTCCACACGCGAATAGCCTGTCCGCGTGTATTTCAGGGGTGCGCGGGAAGTCCCACACGCGATTACAGCAGGGTACTTGTATTTCAGGGGTGCGCGGGAAGTTCCACACGCGAATAGCCTGGGCGCGTGTATTTCAGGGGTGCGTGGGAAGTCCCACACGCGAATAGCCTGGGCGCGTGTATTTCAGGGGTGCGCGGGAAGTCCCACACGCGATTACAGCAGGGTACGTGTATTTCAGGGGTGCGCGGGAAGTTCCACACGCGAATAGCCTGTCCGCGTGTATTTCAGGGGTGCGCGGGAAGTCCCACACGCGATTACAGCAGGGTACTTGTATTTCAGGGGTGCGCGGGAAGTTCCACACGCGAATAGCCTGGGCGCGTGTATTTCAGGGGTGCGCGGGAATTTCCACACGCGAATAGCCTGGGCGCGTGTATTTCAGGGGTGCGCGGGAATTATCACACGCGAATAGCCTGTGCGCGTGTATTTCAGGGGTGCGCGGGAATTTCCACACGCGAATAGGCTGGGCGCGTGTATTACAGGGGTGCCCGGGAAGTTTTACACGCGACTTCAGCAGGGTACGTGTATTTCAGGGGTGCGTGGGAATTCTCACACGCGAATTGGCTTGGTACGTGTATTACAGGGGTGCGTGGGAAGTTACACACGCGATTAGGCTGGGTGGGCCCTCACAGGTGTACCCTGTACACCCTCCACGGCCCCTGCAGGCAGCCCACAAAACAGGGGACTACCCTGCACACCTGATCATGTCCCCCTGCACCCCCATCCACCAGGGGCACCCTCCACCAGGCCCCCACCCATGTCTCCCACCACCCCCACCCCCCATCCACCAGGGGCACCCTCCACCAGGCCCCCACCCATGTCTCCCACCCCCCCCACCCACCAGCACTGTGGGGCACGTGGCCAGCAGGCAGTCAGGCAGCAGCAGATGGCAGGTGGGAGCGTGCTCAGGGCTCTGGGGGACTGTAATTTTGCCTCCTGGCCAGGAGCGTGGTCTTTCGTGTTTGAACGCGTGGACAGCCTGATAGGGAGTGAATCTGCACGTGAAAACCCCACACTCAGCGAATCGCGCGAAAACCCGTCACCAGCATATGTGCGTCTATAGTTACCTGCACGTGCAGTGTCAAAGCGTGTGATTGGTGAAAATGGATCTACACGCAGGAGTGACAAAGCGTGTGATTGGTGAAAATGGATCTACACGCAGGAGTGACAAAGCGTGTGATTGGTGAAAAGTGAGCTACACGCAGGAGTGTCAAAGCGTGTGATTGGTGAAAAAGGATCCACACGCAGAAGTGACAAAGCGTGTGATTGGTGAACATGGGCCAAGCACGTACACGCCGTAAGTGACGCTGTACGTGTGGGCCTGTATATAAGGTAGTGTTGAACACCATTTCCTTGTACGTGCTTTTCGTGGAGAGCGAGTGGGTGAATTCTGTACTTCTTGTCGTTTCACACGCGATTTACTTCACGGCGTTTCCAGTTCGTACTCCCTGTTACCTCTGACAGCTTTTTCTCTTTTTCCTCTTGTACTGGTTTACCTGGGCCTGTTCCCTCAAACAGTGTCCCCTTCTACTGTTGTCCTGTCTCCTCAGACAGCGTACACATCTTCTTTTGGCGGGGGTGTTGCCAACCAAACGCGCTCATTTTTCACGCTCTTTTACCTGGCAGACGGTGAGTCACGCACGTATCTAACTTCTGTGCTTGCCCCGTGTGTAGCCTACCCCTTCAGAGGTCATTCTAGGCTGCGTGTGACACGCATACGTTCATTGTGTTACTGGATGCCACAGCGTAGTGCAGGGTTTTCCATCAGCACACGTGGTCTAGGAGGGGTATTGTGCACGTTCCTTAACTTTTCTGGGGTGCCTGTGCGTTGCGTGACCCGTCATCTTTCCCCAGGGGTGTCATATAGCCTTGCCACTGCACTAGGGTACGAATACCATCTGGTACCCAACCCCTTTGACACCCAATTGCCCAGGACAATTGTGCACACCGACTCCCATACGCACAATAACATCAGTGCCATGGTTGGGAGGCGTGCAAGCCGTAAGGGTGGCAAAGGTGGGCGAGCCACACGTGGTGGCCGTGGAGGATCCACTAGGGGACGTGGTTGTGACTTGCAGGGTGCCCCTGTCCCCCCCAGTCTGGAGGACCAGTCAGGGACACCCATGCCCCCCCCCCCCGAGGGTCATGTGGCTGATACCAACCCTGATCAGCCCTTGTTGGACCAGCCCATTGTGGCAGCAGACCTGTCCGAGGGTGATCCCATCGCTGACATCCAGGTCAGCAGGTCCACTGCACGTGCACCGGTGCACATTGGTGTCATCAGGGCACGCGCATCTATGCCAGATAGGTCATCTGCTGGCCCCCGTAGCCAGGGTGTGGCTCCATCCACCCCACCTCTCATACACCCTGCCAAGACTGTGTCGGTCCTAGTTCATGCACCTCAGATCAGGCCTGACCCCATCCCACTACCCCCAATGCCTGCACCTACTCCCATGCTGAGTGTGCAATCCCACACACCCAGTACTGAGTCCACCACGGCTCCTGCCCCTAGTGTCCACAGCGGCGTAGGACACTCTGGATCCCCACCCCCTTCCAAGCGCAAGAGGAAGAGTGCACGTCCGGCACAGGCTGATTCCCCAGGCACGGCTGCACAGTCCGGCCCATCAAGGAAGCCAAGCTTCACAGACGCCGAACTGAATGCACTTGTTCAGTATGTGTCAGATCATAAAAGGGAAATGGTCATCGTTGCAGGGTCCAAGACCACACATGCCAGACGCCAGGCACACTGGCAGACCATTGCTGACAGAATAAGTGCCCTTGGAGTAGTGAGGCGCACAGCTAGTGATTGCCAGAAGCGCTGGAATGACCTTAAGCGCAGGGCAAAGGATAAGCTGGCCTCAAGTCATGCCGCAACCTTGGTGACTGGAGGTGGGTCCCCAGCACAGGAAATAGAACTCACACCACACGAGTCCGTAGCTGGATCCTACGTCACCGAGGGACAACTCCAAGGTGTGGGAGATCTCCCTGATTACGAGGCATCATCCGGTGAGTGCACATGCATGTGTGTATTATCCATGTGCATGGTGTGTGTGTGAAGCATTCATGTTGGGTGCCTGTCAAGGGGGTGTGTGGCAGAGTAGATAGTGGCACCCATGTGCCTCATCCAGTATGTTCAGTGCAACACCATCTGCCCACAGCACTATCCCAACTGGCAACAGTGCACATATGGCCCTACACCATGGAAGTTGCCCTTGAATTGTCATTTTGTCACTACATTGTTGCTCATACTCCCCTGTCTATTCATCTGATGTCTTACATACCATTCCTATACTTTCCCCCAGCCAATCAAGTATCATCCTCACATGCCTGACATGCAATGATACCACATGCTAATGCGTCCTCTGTATATAAATGCCAACCAACATGCTGTCATACTGTGGATGTTGCCTTGACATCCACCTCCTACCTGTGTGCTTTGGTACCGTCTGGTTTCGAGCCCCATTCCCTCACACTCCATGCTGCTCTTCATGGTCTATCTTCCCTGACTTCTACAGTTCAGACCATCGTGCCCTACTCACGACACCTGCTTGCTAACAGTCAAATGAGGGCACCCTGCCCTCCAATGCGACCCACCCTATTGCTGACAAGTGCATCTGAGCCTACTCAAAGCCAACTCTCACTGACATCTGCTCATACATGCCTTTGCCTGTCCCATAGACCCTTCACATGGTCCCTGTCCTCTCTCCTTGCTCCTCTTCCACCATCAATGGTGGGACCCGTTGGGGTGTACTCCTGGCCTCCTTCCAACCCTCAGAGGCCACAATTGATGTGCATGGTAATGGGAGCATCTCAGTCCAAGGCCCTTAGGCCAACCTCATTCTCCTTGAGAAATGCTAGCCACATCTCATCAACTTCCTTACCTCTCCTGCTGTCCCCCCTCCTCTCTCCTCATCAATCCTGCACTGCCTCCCTGCACCCTCCCATGATCCTTCTCCGCCTCCCACTCCAACTCCTACACATGCTGCACCTCTGATCTCTAGCACTCCCCGTAAGTCCTCCAAGGCTGTCAACCTCCTCCACAATTACACTCCTTTCACTGCGGCTGCATCAGGCATTCCTCCGATATCTGTCACTTACATGAGGTTATGCACCTTGACATCCTTGGTCTCATGGAAACATGTCTGACGGCCAGCTCTGTCTGCATCCTTCACACACTCCTACCTGATGTTCAGGAGACCCTCTCCTTTGCCCGCCACTACTGTGCAGGGGGGGTGTGCCCTTGGCTTCCCTGAGGGTATTCCTGCCACTGTCACTCCTACTTAGACCTACTCCACTCTGGAATGGCTTGTGTGACGTCTCTCTCTACCACACCTTGACATTCACAAACTGTGCGTACTGTGTCTGGGAAAACTGGTCAAATGTACTACTTCCTTTCTGAGTGTCCTCACCTCTCCTCCTCACTCATGTCCCCAGACACAGAAATCCTCTTCCTTGTTGCTGTACGCATCCACCTGCATGCTTGTTGACCCCCCCACGTGACCTTTCTGTGACCTCAGCAACTCCCTCTCACCCTCTAGACTCCCGTCTGTCCCTACTCATTCTGCAGGGCACACTCTTGATGCTCTGATCTCATCTGACTTTCCCCTCTCCGTCCATCTCTGCACTCCTCTCTCCTGGAGTGATCACATTCTCCTCTCCTCCCAGCTCACCCTCACCACACCACAGGCAAAGCCACCCTCACCACTGTCACACACCTTCTTGGTATTCCAACCCATGAAGTGTGTGTCAGTCGAGGCTCATGCTGCCAAAATCTCCCCCCCATGCAGCTCCCCCTTAGGCTCACTCCCATCCTGACAGGGCCCACTCCATGCTCCACTCTATGTCAGGTACACTGGATGTCTTTGCCACGGTCATGACCACCTGTCTGAAGCCCCATGCCAATGCAGAGTCCTGGCATGACTCGGATCATGTGAACCCAGACCACAGGTGCCGGGTGGCAGAGAGGGAATGTCCTGCATCATGCTCATCCTCTGGCAAACTGGCCTGCCACATGCTCCAAAGGCAATAGCGCCTCACCCTTCTCACCAAGATGAGATCCCCAATCCAAGGGCACATATCTGCGGCATGTGACAACTCTGCAGGACAGATAGAAATCTGCAAGGACCTTGGCGAGCCAGATGCAGTGTGTACCTCCCCTGTCCCCTCCGAGCCCACAGCACTGCATGATTGTCTCTGTACCCCTATAGGCCACCCCCCCCAGCACTTGTCTGCGCCTAACACCATCTGCCCGTGACGTTAAGTCCTACTTACCTTGTACAGCACTTCCAGCCGCCACTTCCCCTTGCACATCATTGTGCCACCCACCCCTGCACTTGCGTGACATGAATGACACCAGCACCAGTAGGATTGTTGACTGGCATCCCCTACTGCCCCACCACCCCTCAGTGCTCCGCTGTACCTTCATACATTTCTGGACCGGTGCTTCACGAATGCTATATGATTCCTTTACAGGTGATGGGGAGGTGGAATCTCATTGTTTACTGCATTTTGTTGATGTAGACAAGGCACTGTGCATCGTGGCCAATTTGGACTAGCAGATCCATGTACAACATGTCAACTTATTGATGTGATGATGCAATGTCAGGACCAGAGTGGTAGAAATCCAAAAAAGTTGCCCTCCTCTCCCTCTTCACTTGGTGGCTATGTCACATGCCATGTGTGTGATGGCATGTGCCTTTGACATGGCAATCACCGGCCAATGTGTGATGGCAGTGCTAGGCAGCATGGTGAGCAGGCGTTGCTCTCCAATCTGTACATTGTATGCCCTGAGCCTCCCCTACAGACCCAGTGATGGTGAATGCATAGGAGGTCTCCCAGTCATGTGGGACATGTGTCGTAGAACTACTGCCTCTGTTGTTCATCAGCCCTTGTTGCATGCCATGGTGCTAATGCCTGTTTCCATTTTTCTCTTTCATGTCTTTGCAGGGGACGAAGCACTTGTTGATGCTGGGGATGTGGTGGTTGAGCCGTCCCAGGAGGGCAACCCGGGCCGACCTTCCACAAGTGAGGGACGTGGTGTGTTTGTGGGTGAAAACCCACAAGTGCTGCAGGTCGTGCTGTCGAGGGGTGTCTCTGGGGGTTCCTCCCCCGAGCAGTATTCAGGTGTAGACTCGGAGGATGACACCTATGTGCAGTCGCAGGTGAGTGTTCTTGGGAGAGAATCTCCTCTGTCCGACCCACCTGCAGCCGGGCCATTGCCCTCAATGGGGATGTCAGTGTCGGCAGCTCAGCCTCCGGTGGTTACGGATGCAGGGCCACACCACACAATCTCTGATCCTGTTCCTGGGGCTGCAGATCAGAGAGGGAATGCAGTCCTGCAGCCTGAGGCCTTGCCGGCACAGCAAGGCGCAGTCCGCCTTGCCCCAGGCAGGTGTGGTGCCCGTCAACGTGGTGGCCGTATGCCACCTGGCAATACCGCTTGGGAGCAATCCATCTACGGTATGGCCAACCAACAGGCAGCATCATCCGAGATGATTCCACAGGCCTTGGATAGGGTGGCCACTTCCATTGTCCCCCCAGAAAGGCTGATGGAGCGACTGGAGCAGGCTACAGAGTCCATCAGCCAGGCACACAGGGAGGATATGTTGGCGTCCAACAAGGACAGGCGGGCGGCACTGGCGACTCTGCGGGAATCACTTTCCATGGAGTCCCAGCGCCACAGGGAAGGCCTGAGGGAAGAATTCCGTCACCTCAGGTCGACCCTGTTAGAGCTTGAGGCTTCATCCCATAGAAGGACAGAGGAGCAGCTGGAGCGTCTGACACGGACGCTCTCGGCCGAGATGCAGGCAACTCGTGCGGAGGTCAGGTCATCCCGGGAGTTACTGCATGGGGACCTCCGCATGATTATAACCCAGAACCAGAACTACCAGACCCGCCTGCTTGCAGCCATGGAGGAGCAAACTCGTGCTTTGCGTGGGCTGCCTCCCATTGTCACACCATCTTCTGAGGCAGCTCCCCCACCTCCTGAGTCAGCTGCAGGGTCTGGCCAGAGCGATAGCGACTCATCTCCCACAACAGAGTAGCCGTGTGGGCCACGAGCCTATGGGGTGTTTTAGTTTCCCATGATCCACACAGGTGGATTGTGGCGTGCATCCTGTCCTCGGACCTCATAGGTGGCCCCCCCCCCCCGCCGGCCCTTTCATGGCCATTTTTTCTCAATTTTCTTTTTTCTTTTCCAAGAGTGTTGCCTTGTGTGGGTACCTGGGCATACACTGTATTGTGGCTGGGCACATGCAGGCTTGTCCTGAGTTTGGTTTAGATGCTTGGGTAGCAGACATCCACACCCCTCCTGCTTCCGTTTCCATGGGCTTGCAAAGGGTGTGCCCAAGTGACAGCAAATTACACAGTGACATTGGACTCCCATGAGCTGTTGGCCAGTCCATAGTCAATACTGTGTAGACATTCATAGTGTACATTGTTGTTGCACCTAACTATGCATGATGGTTTGATATGTGCCTCTACTTACATATGTTGCTCATGTTTTGCAGGTATTTCACACAGTTCTTCACACGGGCATACTCTCTGGAGTCAGACTACATGTCGGTAGATGTGCACTGACACTTTTGCGTGGCGCCATCACTGTACATCTGGACGGTGAGGACATACCAGCAGAATCAGGTAATGAGACTACCATTGATTACATGCATTGTGTCTTGTTTGGGTGGGCTTCAAGGTGGGTTGGTGTGTAATTTGATTGAAATTACTCTTACACAGGTGTGTAGTAGTGGCTCCAGCGCGGTTAGCTGTTCAAGTGCGGCTATGTTCCATTTGGGGCACTGCTATTTGTGACACCGGTGTCATGTTGTGATGGCCAGTTTGTTTGCTCTCACATACCATGACATGGTGTCCTCAGTGGCGGGACTGTGAAGGGAATGGGTGACATGGCAATGTTGTCATGTAGTGAATCGCCTGTGGCAATGCATATTTGATTGATGGAGTTGTGTCTTCTCGTTGTGATGCATTGCTGGTGTATGTGTAGGTAGGGGTGCACACATAGTGACACTTCCATGTTAACAATCTCAGGCTGATGTGTATCTGACAGTTTATTGTCGAGTAATTTTGTGACATTGTCAGGTAGTGTCATCATTGATTGTCAGATGGTATGTGCCAGAGCAGTGTGCACTAGCCAGCACTGTGATTCCTAGGTGAAGAAGTTGGCCACCAGTTGCGTACGGGCTGCCACCCCCCGTGCCCTTTCCCCTCCCATGCGCAGCGGACGTGCATGTGGTTGTGGATGTGGGGGCACCACCATGTCCACGGGCAGGCCCCGGCGTGTTGCAACGTTGTGCAGGACACATGCTGCCACTATGATCCTGCACACTATTCAGGGAGCATATAACAGCTGCCCGCCAGAACGGTCAAGGGAGCGAAAGCGTGACTTCAGCACTCCGAATGTGCGCTCCACTATGCCCCGTGTTGCAATGTGGGCTGTGTTGTACCTTACCTCGGGTGGCGTGGTGGGGTTCCGGATTGGGGTCATCATGTGGGGGCTGATAGGGTAGGCACTGTCCCCTGCGGAGGTGGTGATGGGTATCATTAGTGGTGTTGTGTCATGACCCAGTATCTGACATGCATGCATGTGCAATGGCATTCATGCTCACCAAGCAGCCATGTATCTCCATGCTGGCCAGCCTCCAGGTCCCGGCATAGTGTAGACATTCTGTAGATGAAGCTGTCGTGGGTGGACCCGGGATAGTTGGCATATACTGATGTGATTATTCCCTTGGCATTGCATACAACTTGCACGTTGATGGAATGCCAGTGCTTGCAGTTTCTATAGATGTGCTCTGTTGCCCTGGGTGGACGTAGAGCCACATGTGTGCAGTCAATTGCACCAAGCACTTTGGGGAATTGAGCCACACCATAGAATTCCTGGATGCACGTCCGCCTTTCTGCATGAGTCCTGGGGAGATATATGTGCCTGCGGACTGATGGCCGTGCAGTGATGATGTTCAAGACCTGGTGTAGGCAGCGTGACTGCGTGGCCTGTGACACACCACCCACTATGGCACTTGTCCGCTGAAAGGATCCAGTGGCCAAGAAGTGCAGTACATTCAGGACCTTCTGCAGGGGGCTGAGTGCTTGGGAGCACAGGGTGGGTGATGTGAGGTCATCCTCCCACTCACTGACCAGGTCCAGTATGATGTGTGCTGGAAACCTGTACCTCCCATACACCTGGTCATCAGGCATCCCGAATAGGCTGGTTCTGGGTGTGAATATTCTGGCCCTGACTCTCCTCCTCCTCCTCCTTTGGTAGCCCACTGCCACTGCTGCTAGGAACGGTATGTTCATCCTGGCATCTGGCTTGTTTATTGATAAGTGCGCAAATTAATGCCTTGCGCGTGTTCTAGGCGAGCGTGTGACCCTCGCACCCCTGGAATCTAGTTCCCACTCCAATAGCGTGTGGAAATTCCCACGCAGCAGGCATACAGGTGCGCTGACGTACTTGCGTGTGTAAGTGCCCGCGCACCCCTGTAATACACGTACATAGGCCAATCGCGTGTACGCGCACTTTTGGCCAATTACACGCGATGTGATACACGTACATTGGCCAATCGCGTGTACGCGCACTTTTGGCCAATTACACGCGATGACACTCTGACGTGCAGTATTTCCACGTGTGCTCCGTCATCACGTGCTGAGTGGGGAACGCCCGTGCGGATCACGTCAGACGCGCTTACGCGGTGAGGGACTCTGGTCCAATAGAATCGCGTATGCGTGCTGATGCACTTACGCGCTAAGGCCCTTTCCTCGGATTTCACACTGACGTGCAGGAATTTCACGTGCCAAATCACTCCGTATCAAGCTGGCCACCCGAAAACACACGGAACACCACGCTCCTGCCCAGAAGGCCGAGTTACTGCCCCCCCAGTGCCCTGAGCAGCCTCCCACGTGCTATCTGCTGCTGCCTGCCTGCCTGCCTGCCTGCTGCCACCGTGCCCTGCCATTTGGTGCCTGCACATCAGCCATCTGCAGGGGTCCAGTTGCTGTGTCCACCCCTGCTGGAACTGAAGACTCCCAACTGGGATTACATCGCTCCACAGCCCAGCCCCAGGACCCAGTTGCCCACCCACACCTGCCTCTGGGGTTGCCATGTCGGGCACTTCGACATCTGGCACCAGTGGCAACCCCAGGCCAGAGGGGCAGAGGGGCACCAGCTTCACTGCCACCGAAGTTGGTGTCCTGGTGGAGCATGTCCTGGGGCAGTATGATGCCCTCTTTGGATCGTCCCGCGCCAGCAAGGAAGGACGGGAGAGGATCTGGGCCGACTGTGTGGTTGCCATCAACGCGGAGGGGGTGGCAACCCGCAACGTCCAGAAGATCAAGAAGCGCTGGGAGGACTTGAGGTCCAGGACCCTTGTGAAGGCCCGGCGCCTCGTGGAGGGGGGCCGGGGCCGCATGAGTTCCATCCAGAAGAGGGTCCTGGAACGCGTACGCCCAGCGCTCCACGCCCAGGTCCTTGAGAGGGAGGCCCGTCTGGAGTTGAGCGGTAAGTGTGCAAGCATTACTGTGTGAGACAGGGCATGTTGCGGTGTGCTGGTTCTATGATACTTGCCTGTATGTGTGCCATGGGCCATGTATGCATGTATGTGTGCAGGGACATCATGGTAATGCATGTGCGACCAGTGATGTGTGACCCACATGGTTGTTGCATGTGTTGAAATGTGGCATGGGGAGCCCTATGCAGATTTAGGACATGAGAGCATGCCAGTCTCTGTACCTGGACATGGATGGGGGTGAAGGATGGGTGCTGATGCCAGGTACATATATGGTAGCCATGTCTGTGTGCCTGACCTGCGTGTCTGTGACTTGTGCATGCCATGGATGCATGACACATGTGTGTGACAATGCACAGATTCTGTGACGCACCCAACTAACCCTTGTTTCGCCTGTGTTCGTTGTGTTTGGGGCCAGATGGATGTGACTGAGGTGAAGTGTGTGCATGTGATATGCATGAGCCATGATGCATGTGAGTCACATATCATTGAATGTTTCAAGAGTCAATTGGACATGCATGGAAATGTGCATGGCATGCACCATGCCTGTTACTGTGTGTGTTTTGCCTGGACTGACCCATGTGTTGTGGAGGGACATGATGGAAGTGTACTTTGACAGGGGTGCTCATCTGCTATTGCTTCCTGTCTAGGGGACCATTTTACAGTAGCCTGATGCTTGTGTCCTTTGTCTCCCTCTACGCAGCGGCTAGTGAAGAAGAGGGCGGAGACGGCGCTGTGGAGCAAGGCGGCGGGGATGCCCCCACGGCTGCAGCGGAAGGGGTGGGTGAGCCCCCACAGGGGCCTGCTACGGCGGGAGACGGTGAGGAGCCATCCAGGTTGGTGGTTTGCACAGAGGAGGAGGAGGCCGACACTGGTGCACACATGGGGCCTGGTGGGAGCATCCCTGCTGGTGCAAGTGGTGCAGTCCAGGGCCAGGGGCAGGAGGCAGCACAGGTCACCGTGGAGGTGCCTGTGCATGTCGCTGTCCCTGACCCTGTGAGTGCACCACCATGCACCAGCAGGGATGCCCCGTCCCAGGCCCGTCCGCAGGTAGTGGGGATGTCCATGTCAACTGACTCCCCTCCACCTGCGGCCGTGGGAACCCCTGGCCGCGTGGAGCAGGTCCTGATTGGGGTCGCGATGCGCACGGCTGTGATTCGTGATGACGTGCGTGCTTCCCGGGAGGAGCACGCACGTCATCACGAAGTGCACCGTGCCGACGTGGCCCAATTGGGATCGGCCATGTTCGGGGGGTTCCTGCATGTGTTGGCCAATCTGACGGCCCTCTCCTCCTCTGTGCAGGCTATCCAACGGTCGTTCTCCTTGCCGTCTTCCGGCCCAGATGCCACCATGGCCCCCTGTGGACCTGCCCCGACCAATGCAGCCAGCTCGGTGGGGATCCCATCCCTGCCACAGTTGGGAGTCGGAGGTCCAGCAGGGGTGGACGACACAGCAAGTGGACCCCAGCAGATGGAAGATGTGCCGGCATCATCGGGCAGGGCACGTGCACGACGGCGTCGGTGGTTACCATCAGCCTGGATGCCGTCGTGCTGGCAGAGGCAGTGGCGTCGGAGGCAGCAGCGGGCTCGACGTGGGAGGCATCATGGCTCAGGGCCATCAAGATCAGAGGGGCAGGCATCGGCCGGAGGGCAGGGCAACCCTGGCATGGCGGTGTGTTCCGTGTGGGAGGAGTTTGGCCAGCGGATAGGTGCGGAGCGGCAGCGGGCGGAAGAGGAGCGGCTCGCCATGGCCAGGGCGGAGATCTCCATGCATCGGGCATTGAGGCGGGCTGAGTGCCTCGAGGAGGCTCGCAGGGATTTTGGTGAGCACATGGGGTTGTCCCTGCGAGACCTCGGGGCCAGGACAGAGTCCCGCCTCCAGGACATTGACATGGAGTTCGAGGATGCCCTGGCCAGCATCACCAAGTGAGCCGCAGGACTAGCCCGCTGCCTTTGTATATAGTTTTTTAGTTAGTTAGTGCTAGGTTTCCTTTATTTATTTTTATTATTTTGGACCGCTCGGACAATGGCCACTTTTTTGTACATATTTATTTTATTAGTTAGTATTAGGTTTCATTTGTGCTGTTGGGCTCATGGACCCTGGAACATTCCTGTATATATTGTAATATTTTGGGAGATACATTTTTTAATTTTTTTATTGTTTACACCATGACGTAATGGTTTTTCTTTGATTTCCTACTACATGGTTTTGCTTTGGACAAATTATATTGATTTTTTAATCCTTTGTTTTTTGGTTTATCATTTTTGTTCTCGGACATGGACCTTTTATTTACTTTGCCACATAGTTGTATGTTTTATTGGTTTACTTGATTTGTGTTTTTAATACATTTTTATATTATCTTACACTTGTGTTATTTTCTCTTTGGTTTCTTACATGTCATGATATGGGTTTTGACATTCACTTGCACCCATTGTGTATGTGTGTGTGACAGACATGTGTTCTTTTGCATACTTGCCTTTGGGGTTGTGTCATGTGATTGCATTCACTATGTGGGTGCATGCAATCCTTGCCTGGGTGTTTGTGCTGGGTATGCTGGCCATTACTGCCATGATTGTGTATCGTCAGGACCTGGGGCCAGGGGGACATGGGTGGGGGCCTGCTGGCAGGTTCCCCACAGTGCTGGGGGTGGTGGGAGACATGGGTGGGGGCCTGGTGGAGGGTGTCCCTGGTGGATGGGGGGTGGGGGTGGTGGGAGACATGGGTTGGACATGGGTGGGGGCCTGCTGGCAGGTTCCCCACAGTGCTGGGGGTGGTGGGAGACATGGGTGGGGGCCTGGTGGAGGGTGTCCCTGGTGGATGGGGGGTGGGGGTGGTGGGAGACATGGGTTGGACATGGGTGGGGGCCTGATGGCAGGTTCCCCACAGTGCTGGGGGTGGGGGTGGTGGGAGACATGGGTTGGACATGGGTGGGGGCCTGCTGGCAGGTTCCCCACAGTGCTGGGGGTGGGGGTGGTGGGAGACAAGGGTTGGACATGGGTGGGGGCCTGCTGGCAGGTTCCCCACAGTGCTGGGGGTGGGGGTGGTGGGAGACATGGGTTGGACATGGGTGGGGGCCTGCTGGCAGGTTCCCCACAGTGCTGGGGGTGGGGGTGGTGGGAGACATGGGTTGGACATGGGTGGGGGCCTGCTGGCAGGTTCCCCACAGTGCTGGGGGTGGGGGTGGTGGGAGACATGGGTTGGACATGGGTGGGGGCCTGCTGGCAGGTTCCCCACAGTGCTGGGGGTGGGGGTGGTGGGAGACATGGGTTGGACATGGGTGGGGGCCTGCTGGCAGGTTCCCCACAGTGCTGGGGGTGGGGGTGGTGGGAGACATGGGTTGGACATGGGTGGGGGCCTGCTGGCAGGTTCCCCACAGTGCTGGGGGTGGGGGTGGTGGGAGACATGGGTTGGACATGGGTGGGGGCCTGCTGGCAGGTTCCCCACAGTGCTGGGGGTGGGGGTGGTGGGAGACATGGGTTGGACATGGGTGGGGGCCTGCTGGCAGGTTCCCCACAGTGCTGGGGGTGGTGGGAGACATGGGTGGGGGCCTGGTGGAGGGTGTCCCTGGTGGATGGGGGGTGGGGGTGGTGGGAGACATGGGTGGGGGCCTGGTGGAGGGTGTCCCTGGTGGATGGGGGGTGGGGGTGGTGGGAGACATGAGCAGGTGTGCAGGGTAGTTCCCTGTGGTGTGTGCTGCCTGCAGGGGCCGTGGAGGGTGTACAGGTAATGCCTGGGAGCACACAGCCATATCGCGTGTGGAACTTCCCGCGCACCCCTGAAATCCACGTACACGGCCATATCGCGTGTGGAACTTCCCGCGCACCCCTGAAATCCACGTACCCGGCCATATCGCGTGTGGGACTTCCCGCGCACCCCTGAAATCCACGTACGCGGCCATATCGCGTGTGGAACTTCCCGCGCACCCCTGAAATCAACGTACCCGGCCATATCGCGTGTGGAACTTCCCGCGCACCCCTGCAATCCACGTACCCGGCCATATCGCGTGTGGAACTTCCTGCGCACCCCTGAAATCCACGTACCCGGCCATATCGCGTGTGGGACTTCCCGCGCACCCCTGAAATCCACTTACCCTGCCATATCGCGTGTGGGACTTCCCGCGCACCCCTGAAATCCACGTACATGGCCATATCGCGTGTGGGACTTCCCGCGTACCCCTGAAATCCACGTACACGGCCATATCGCGTGTGGAACTTCCCGCGCACCCCTGAAATCCACGTACCCTGACTAATCGCGTGTGGAACTTCCCGCGCACCCCTGAAATCCACGTACCCGGCCATATCGCGTGTGGTACTTCCCGCGCACCCCTGAAATCCACGTACCCGGCCATATCGCGTGTGGAACTTCCCGCGCACCCCTGCAATCCACGTACCCTGCCATATCGCGTGTGGGACTTCCCGCGCACCCCTGAAATCCACGTACCCTGACTAATCGCGTGTGGAACTTCCCGCGCACCCCTGCAATCCACGTACCCGGCCATATCGCGTGTGGAACTTCCCGCGCACCCCTGAAATCCACGTACCCGGCCATATCGCGTGTGGAACTTCCCGCGCACCCCTGAAATCAACGTACCCGGCCATATCGCGTGTGGAACTTCCCGCGCACCCCTGCAATCCACGTACCCGGCCATATCGCGTGTGGAACTTCCCGCGCACCCCTGAAATCCACGTACCCGGCCATATCGCGTGTGGTACTTCCCGCGCACCCCTGAAATCCACGTACCCGGCCATATCGCGTGTGGAACTTCCCGCGCACCCCTGCAATCCACGTACCCTGCCATATCGCGTGTGGTACTTCCCGCGCACCCCTGAAATCCACGTACCCTGACTAATCGCGTGTGGAACTTCCCGCGCACCCCTGCAATCCACGTACCCGGCCATGTCGCGTGTGGAACTTCCCGCGCACCCCTGAAATCCACGTACCCGGCCATATCGCGTGTGGTACTTCCCGCGCACCCCTGAAATCCACGTACCCGGCCATATCGCGTGTGGAACTTCCCGCGCACCCCTGCAATCCACGTACCCTGCCATATCGCGTGTGGTGCTTCCCGCGCACCCCTGAAATCCACGTACCCTGACTAATCGCGTGTGGAACTTCCCGCGCACCCCTGCAATCCACGTACCCGGACATATCGCGTGTGGAACTTCCCGCGCACCCCTGAAATCCACGTACCCGGCCATATCGCGTGTGGAACTTCCCGCGCACCCCTGAAATCCACGTACCCTGCCATATCGCGTGTGGTACTTCCCGCGCACCCCTGAAATCCACGTACCCTGACTAATCGCGTGTGGAACTTCCCGCGCACCCCTGCAATCCACGTACCCGGCCATATCGCGTGTGGAACTTCCCGCGCACCCCTGAAATCCACGTACCCGGCCATATCGCGTGTGGTACTTCCCGCGCACCCCTGAAATCCACGTACCCGGCCATATCGCGTGTGGAACTTCCCGCGCACCCCTGCAATCCACGTACCCTGCCATATCGCGTGTGGTACTTCCCGCGCACCCCTGCAATCCACGTACCCTGACTAATCGCGTATGGAACTTCCCGCGCACCCCTGTAATCCACGTACCCGGCCATATCGCGTGTGCAACTTCCCGCGCACCCCGGTATGCACGCACACGTTTATTTTTTCTCTCAGCGCGTGTCTGTGTTTGTGGGTACCCCTTTGTACGTCATTTGTCCTGGAGGGCCACAGTATTGGACATTGATCATGTCTGTATATAGGTGCTATTTGTTGGCGCACCTTTTAGCGCACATTTCTTGCAGGCGCAGAGACGCTACCGCCTGCTTTCTTGTGGCGGTCGTGTTTGTGCCTGTTTGTGCCTGTGCGCTGCTTTGAGCGTGCGCTTTTTTGCCCTATTCTATTCCATGAATACGTGTTGTATGCGAGCGTGTGGGCGTTCCGCGCACTTGCCTCCTATACTTTCCCCGTGCCGCCCCCATTCTTCCCCATTCCGAGTGTTGTGCCCCATTTTATTCCCCATTCCGAGTGTCCCGCCCTGTGTTCCGCCTACTTTAGAGCTGTGCGCTGCGCTCGGAGTGATAGCGCAGTGGCCGTGGCGCACGACGTTGGTTGACCTGTGCGCCGGCCTGCGCCGCGCGCTTTTTCAGCGCACGTCCTCTGCTTTTCTTGCGCACGGACTTCCATGAATCGACGTGCGCTGGTTTCCCTGCGCTTTTCGCTTATTTTCGGCGCAGCGCACGTATTGGCCCCTCTGCGCCGGGATTTTCGGCGCACATTTATTCCATGAATCGGCCTGTCAGTCTGGTCTGGGATACCCTAATTTTGTACTTGACAAGCAAGATGAAAGACACTGCATCATAACATCATCTTTGATGCCATACACATTCACCTGATCTTTAGGGAATATAGAATGAGAGGAGGATCCAGAGACATTCTCAATAATGGAACCGGAACCATTGGGGATGGAAGCTCTTGCAACTTCCAACTTTCTCTATTGTAGATGGGGCCCTGTCATTTTCTTTTCCTCCCTTTGAGAAACCACTGTCAGGGTTTACTTATTTTTGGGTATGTTGGTTATTCTTGGGTAGTATGTTTGGATGGGAGAAAATCATAATGATTAAATATTGTGTGTCATTTGTGAATTTACACAGGTTGGGCCTTAATTAACTTGTTTAGAGTGTTGATAACAGCTCAAGCCAAGAAGATGGAGGAACTAATCAGTGATCTGATTGGCCGTGGAACCCTTAAGGTCAGTTGGGAAACATTCTCAACTGCCTTTCATTGTCTTGCTTCAGCTGAGTTGGTCAGGTTCCAGGTGGTTCCAGGGGGTTCCAGTTTTCAAGAAGTCAAGCAGGCTGAAGGGAAAAGTCGTGGAGGTCCTGTTGGCAAAGCCTGCTGAGAGAGATAGTCAACTTTCCAGAGCTAAGTGAACTTGTCAACTTCCTTTCTAAAGACTATTTGAACGGTTAATCGGTCTACTTATTGAACAGTGTACATAATTGTGAAAAGAATGGGTTGTGCGCTATTTACTGAGTGAGGGGGTCTGAGCTATATAATTGACCAGATTCATTTCCTCAGACACTCGCGCGTCGTTTATTAACTTTTCTCCGCTCGCAGTAGTTTTCAGTCGAACGTTTATTTTCTGAACTGTGAAATTGACAGGATTTATCTTTCGGACACTGCGTGCGTCGCTTATTTATTTCTCATCGCTCGCAGTAGCTTCTTTAAGGGTTCCACACTATGTTCATCACACTGTCTGGGGTTCATGTACCAGCTGGTGTTTCAGGCATTTGTTTTGGAGGTGTAGAAGGGGAGGTCTGTCTAAGTATTAGGTTGGTTCTGGGGTGAGACTGATTTGGGTTGCTGAATTGGGCTGAAGAATTTGTTTTCCTTCATTTTCCTTTCTCAGAAAGCCTTTGTTTCCCCAAGCCAAGATGGAGGCTCAGCACTACAGCAGTGATTGGCTCAGGCTATTGTGATGTCACTTGGAACCCCTTGTGGGGTTCTAAACTGCCTTTCATTTTAGTTTTAACCAGAGCGGGTCATAGCCTTTGTAGCTCCAGTAAATAAAGTATAAATATTCTCTTAGAAGTTTGTAATTCTATTTTCTTTGACAAGTAATATTAGAGTTCCCATAGTGTAACTTGAAGATAAGGTGCAGGCGGCAGCACAGCAAGCTAAACTCAGGAAGAAGATCAGGCTGGCTGAAGCTGCTGAAGACAAGATCAAGCTAAGTGCAATTTCGAATTCTTTACTGTTGGTAAAGTCAGAAGAAAGGAAAGTGATTTATGTGATTCGTTGGGAGCTGACAGGGAATCAGATAAAATGAATGCAGCATATTGCAGTGAATCATTCATAGAACGCTGCGGTTCATTGAAGCAGTGTAGGAAGATAGCAACAGGAAAATCGATTGACAAGTCTAATGCCTAACAGTAACTCTTTGAAGTGACGTATTGTGTGACTCGGTTTTGAAGCGCGAGGAGTTTTCGGTGGACTCGCACTAGAGGAAAGGGCCCGGCAATGTCGCGTGCGCGCCTTCTTCCTCGTTCAGTACCGTTTGCCTGATGGTCTGTTACGGATTGAGGTGTTTTTGTCATCGCAAGTTACAAACTTTTTTCCCCACTGTTTTTCGGGTGCTTCGTGGCCAGCAAGCAGAGGTCAGCGAAAAAAGCCAAGTAAGCGGATTTCAAGTTGCACGAGTTTGTGTAACATAATTTGTGAACATTTATGAAAAGAAACTTTTAGAAAAAGAACTGAGAAAATATTTACTGACATTAAGTCCTTGATTAAATTAAGAGTAGTTGTCTCAAGCCAACAGCAATCAGAAGCAGCAGGAGGTTTTCAGCAAATACATTTCCAGGCAACATTCTTATTCAACAAGGAATAAAGGAAGAATTAGCATTCTTCAGAAAAGATGTATTTCAACCCTATCAGCCTAAAAGCATAGGCAGCAGGTAGGGGAGTAGCCTGAGTATCAGAGAAGTTAGAGCAGTAAGTTGTAGTACACTAGAGTGAAAAGAAATAATTTGTTGTGATTCATTTTAGGTCTTCACTACAGAGCAGACTGCCCAAGAGGAGTACAGAAGTCGAGGGCAATAGAAGATCCTGCATTTATTATTTTCTCCACTTCCCCTTCCCCCTTGGGTGTGCCAGCTTGATAGAAGTACTTCAGGGATTGTTGTGCCAGCATATTTAGGGGGTCTGGTGGGCTATTGTCACTCCTTTAGGAATTCCGGGGTGACTTGACAGTTTTCAGCACAGCGTTTATTTACCTTCCTTCCCTTTGGTGGAATCGGGAAGAAAGGAACATGTCAGTTTCCTTCGTAGCAGGAAACCTGACTACAGCTGTTTGCACTTCAGCCCTTCCTCGCTCGCTTGCCACGTATATAAAATACAATCCTCGCACTACGTTTATTTTTTAGGTTGCGGTTGGCAACAGCGTTCGTTTTTCCTTCCCTTCATTCAAAAAATAAACGTGAAGGGAACTCAGATAGACTTCCACAGAAGTCAATTTCATTACTATCTATCCGTCTCGCGGCAGCCACGTTTGTTGTCAGTTTCACTCCGCGCTCAGCTCCCGAACAAAACTAAACAGTTTTTCTCAGCACGTGACGGGGCAGGCAGAATACTTTGCCTCTCTGGCATTTATGAACTCTCTAAAGAGCTTCAGTCCTCGTGGGTTGGGTGGCGACTTTCTTCAACATCCGTGGGGACAGGAGCGCTGTACTGAAGCAGCTACAGGGTTTGCATGAGGAGCAGGTTTTGAAGGTGCCACAAAGTCAACTCCTTAACATTTAGCCTTATAAGAACCAGCTCTTAGTCAAAGTTGTTTAACATGCAAGGCACTGCACATAGAAGATTTGAAGGAAAGTTGTAATGGGTCACACCAACTGTAAATTCTCTTTAAGGGAGAAGAATCATTTTTAGAGGAGCAGTGTAAAGGCATGGACCTCTAGTTAAAAAGTATAATTGAAAAGCAGGAGTACTTAAGTTACAAGAAGCATCAGCTATACTAGAAACATTTTCAAGATCCGGTGCTAAGAAGAAAGCATTATCTTCCTCTGGGCAATCAGCAGAGGAATTACAGGTACACATTCCTTAATTTACAAGACATGAGTGCAAAGTGTCAGGACTGACTAGTTTCATAACAGGAAGAGTAACAAGATTAACATTGTGCCTTTAGAGCTGGCTGGGTTAGTTGTGCTTTTAGAACTGGCTGGTTTAGTAACAGGAAGAGTTTGTTCATAGAATTAACATTGTGCTTGCCCAAGTCAAGATGGAGATAAAGAAACTTACTCTGATTGGTTAAAGAAACAATGATATGTTTGGTTGCCTGATTGGTGGAGAGGACAATGGGTTTGATTCTTGGGAGATGAGCAAGATTCTAAACTGCCTTTCATCCAGAGAAATTCAGTGGCTGGTTGTGTATTAGTTAAGCTCCTTAAGTAAGGCCTTTCCAGAGCTCAGAAAATCTACCAAAGTAAGAATATCATTTGCTGATCCAATTTGAACAAGAAGTCATCAGGTGGGATCGTTCTTTTAAAGATTTTGAGATTGTCAAAGTGAACTTTCATTTTCTTTTATAAGAAAACTTAAAGAGTAAACAAGTTTCAAGTTCATTTGAGAAAAGAGACATTACAGTTAAAGTTATTATAAGGAAAACAAGCTTGAAGATTGTGCGTAGGATTTTAAAGTTGATTAACTGTGTGAAATGTTCTTCAAGACTGTTTAATGTGTGCGCGAGCTCGCAAGTTGTCGTTTGCGTGTTCTTTTTAAAGTGCGTGTACATTTTTCACGTGAAAGTCGTTTCCTGAGAAAGCGCGTGTGGTTTGCGATAGAGCGTGTGCCAAAAAGAATTGCGCGTGTGAATTTTAGCGCGTGTACATTTTTCACGTGAAAGTCGTTTCCTGAGAAAGCGCGTGTGGTTTGCGATAGAGCGCGTGCCGAAAAGAATTGCGCGTGTGAATTTTAGCGCATGTACATTTTTTCACGTGAAAGTCGTTTTCTGAGAAAGCGCGTGTCGGGCTGCGATAGAGCGCGAGTCCATTTTTATCAGCGCGTGTTATTTTTTATCGCGTTTACGTATTTCTTCACACGCGCAGGTTTTTTATGATAATCGCGTGTGTATTTTACACGCGAGGACAATTCTTCACGTCTTCTGATTTCACGTGTTTATCGCACACGCTAGTAAAGGAAGAAACTATACGTTCTTTGTGTAAATGTGTAAATAAGGAAAACAATTCACACGCAGAAAGAAAGCAGTATTCCAGGAAGTTAAAGAATATAATTTAAAGTAATCTATGCAAATAGAACTCAATGTTTTCAGAGAACGACTGCAATTTATGTAAGCATTGAAAACTACATAAGATCAGAAGAACTTTGAAGTAAGAAGAATATCTAATTCTGAAAAGATGTTGCAAAGGCCATCACTTTAGGATTCTAAAGAGACTAGGTTGGCTTGAACTATTTGCACAATACAAGATATATTTACAAGATATTCCACAAAGGTTACTAACCTCTAAGTCTTTTACTGAGGTTTAAGAGGTAAAGAGTTTAGAATTTATTTAGCATAATTTAGAAAAGAAGTTTTCTTATTATATTAGTAACCAGGTGTATTTGTTTATCACAGATACCAGAGCCTACCAGACGGTTGAAGGGCAGCTGTGTCTCCGTTGTTATTTTCTCCAAATTCCCCTTTCCCTTTCTTGGGGTTTTCAGCTCAGCTTATATTTAAGGGTTGAGAGGTGAACTCCTGATGAGGGTCTGTGGGGCCAGCATCAGCTCCTGTGGAATTCAGTCAAGCCGGACCCTGACAGGATGAAAGGCCCACGATAATATTTTCCACCTGAGCTGATATGGATCCCACAGAGGCACTAGCTAGTTCCATAAGGGACATGTTTTCAGAGTTAAGGGAGGAAATGAGGGCTGTGCGAAAAGAAAATCAGGAATTACAAGTCAAGTTTGAAGAGTTAAACTCCAAGGTTACCCGTAAGGGTGAAGAAATTTCTTTGGAGTCAAGAGATTCAGAGGATACTCGTAGAGAATTACCAGTGTTAATTAGAGAGGATTTGGGTGAAGGAACGAGTTCTCAAGAAAGATGCAGGGGAAGTTTGAATATACCTGTAGGTCCAGTCCCCTTAGCACCTCCAGAGCGTTTTGGGGGAGAGGCCAAGAAATGCCAGATTTTCCTTACACAGTGTGAACTTCATTTCCTTTGTCGACCTGAAGCTTTTAACACAGATGCTTCTAAAATAGCTTTTATGCTGTCTTACCTCACTGGTGAGGCAGCAACTTGGTCAGTATTATTGGTTGGTCAAGAGAATCCAATACTAAAGAACTTGTTAGCTTTCAAGTTAGAATTTAAAAAGATGTTTGACAGACGCCAATTATCTCAAGAAGTAGATGGAGAACTACTAGAGTTAAAACAGGGAACCAAAGATTTAGTGTCTTACATCACACAGTTCAGATCTTTAGTATTAGAGAGCAATTGGCCAGAAGAGAAGCAATCCTCTTTATTTTATAGAGGTTTGAAGGAGGAATTGAAAGATGCATTATCTACAATTGTTAATAGACCCACTTCATGTGAGGATTTAATTAATCTGGTCATACAAATTGACTATAGATTAGGGGAACGCAAGGCTGAGCGTAGAAGAGGAGGAGTTGAGCAACCCAGAATTTTCCCTAGAGTTGATAGAGGAAGATTAGAAATTGTAAATAAGGAATTGAGAACTGGGAACGCAGAGAGAGTAAATAAAGTGAGAGGTCCTTTAACTAAGGAGGAGAAGGATAGGCGAAGACAGAATAATTTATGTTTATATTGTGGGAAATCAGGACATTTTGTTGGAAATTGCCCTTGGTGTCCAAAACCTTCTACATCTATTAACAGCTCCAGAAATCAGCAAGTGGCAAATACCATCCAAGCAGCAGTACCACATATTACATTGAATGTATCCTTGTATATTAAAGAGGAATTAAAGGGAAGTGGTCCAGTAGTAATAGATTCAGGAGCCACTGGTAACTTCATGGATTGGAATGTGGTTAAAGATATGAATGTGCCTTACGTTGTAAAAGATATACCAGAGTATGTGAGGGCGGTGGATGGGTCTCAACTGACATCAGGTTTAATTACACATGAAACAATCCCATTGGAAATGGAAATTGGAGGACACTGGGAGGAAATTGTGTTTGAATTAATTGACACTCCACAGTTGAAAATAATTTTGGGAATGCCTTGGCTGACGTATCATAACCCTCAGATTGATTGGGGAAGAAGAGTGGTGAAATTGGATTCTGCTTTTTGTGTTACAAATTGTTGTAAAGAAGCAATTCAGGAAAATGTTTCTAGTGATAATTGTTCAGAAGTAGTGGAAGGTTTGGTGAATTTGGGAACTATAGTACATTCTATAGGGGCTGTAATGGGAGAATTACCAAAGTGTTACCATGATTTCAATGATGTGTTTAGTGAAAAGGAAGCTAATGAATTACCTCCTCATAGAGAGTATGACTGTAAAATTGATTTAGAACCAGGGGCCCACATTCCTTGCAGTCGCATCTATGCCTTAACAGAAAAAGAGAATCAACATTTGAAGGATTACATCCAAGAAAATTTGAATAAGGGTTTCATCAGGCACTCTCAATCGCCAGCAGCTTCTCCACTATTTTTTGTTCCCAAAAAGGAAGGCACTTTACGAACATGCATAGATTATAGAGCATTAAACAAGATAACAATTAAAAACAGATATCCGCTGCCTTTGATATCAGTAATTTTAGACCAGATTCAAGGAGCCTCAGTATTTAGCAAACTAGATCTTCGTGGTGCATATCATTTGGTGCGAGTTCGTCAAGGTGATGAATGGAAGACGGCATTTAGAACAAAATTTGGTCTTTTCGAATATCAAGTAATGCCATTCGGATTGTGTAACGTTCCCGCAGCCTTTCAATTTTTTATAAATGAGGTATTAAGAGATTTTATTGACATCTTTGTAGTAGTATACATAGATGACATTCTCATTTATTCTAAGGATCTCATGCAACATGAAGAACATGTCAAGAAAGTGTTACAACGACTAAGGGAGAATAAACTATTTGCTAAGTTAGAAAAGAGCCAATTTCATACCAGAGAAGTGGAATTTCTAGGTTTTATGATTTCTCCCAAAGGTTTGGAAATGGATATGAAGAAAATTAAGGCAGTTGAACAGTGGCCAACTCCAACTTGTGTTAAAGATATCCAAAGCTTCCTGGGCTTTGCAAACATTTACAGGAGATTCATTAAAAATTTCTCTCAAACTGTTGCTCCTATCACCAAATTATTGAAGAAAGGAATGAAATTTGAGTGGAAAGATGAAGCGGATCAAGCTTTCAAAACATTGAAGAACTGTTTTACATCTGGACCGATCTTATTACACCCAGATCCTTCACAACCATTTTTTGTGGCGGCAGATGCTTCTAATGTTGCAATTGGAGCAGTGCTTTCTCAAAGGCATCCTGAAACTGGACAGTTGCATCCTGTGGCCTATCTATCTAAGAAATTGCTTCCAGCAGAAGTGAACTACACAATTACAGACAGAGAACTCCTGGCAATCAAGAAAGCATTTCAGGAATGGAGACATTATCTGTTGGGAGCAAGATTCACAGTAACCGTTTTAACCGATCATCGAAATCTTCTGTTTTTGAAATCTGCTCGAACACTATCACCTTGACAACTTAGGTGGTCACTTTTCTTTTCAGAATACGATTTTGTGATAACATTCAAGCCTGGGCGGTTAAACGGTAAAGCGGATGCTTTATCACGACAAGGATATTCGGGAGAAGTTGAAAATCAATTATTACCAGAACCAGTGATTGCAGAAGAAAAATTTATCCTAAGTGCTACACAGGAAGAGAATCAGCTTCTTAAAAAGATTCTAAAGGAATTACCAGAAGATGAAATTCAATCTTGGTTAGCGGAGGATTCTGGAAGACATTTAATTGAAGGATTTCCATGTGTTCATTCTAAAATTTACCTTCCAAGCAAGGAACTGCAAAAGGAAATTATGCAAGAATGTCATGAATCCAAGTTGGTAGGTCACCCTAGAATTCGTAAAACTATTGAACTGGTTGAGAGAAAGTTTTGGTGGAAAGAAATGAAAAAAGATATTGAAGACTATGTGAAAACATGTGAAGTCTGTGCTCGAGTAAAGTCAGGAGGAGGAAAACCATCTGGGTTATTAAATCCATTACCAGTACCTCCTAGTCCTTGGTTTACAATCTCTATGGATTATATTGTAGATCTTCCCAAAGATCAAGGTTACACTACAGTATTAGTAGTTGTGGATTTACTAACTAAAGCTGGGCATTTCATTCCCATGAAAGGAGAGGCTTCTGCAAGGAATCTGGCAAAAAGTTTTTTGCAAGAAGTAGTACGATTACATGGTCTACCAACACATATTGTATCAGATCGAGGGTCCCAGTTCATTTCTAAGTTTTGGCGAGCTTTCTGTACAGAGTTGGGAATTGAGGTAAAGCTTTCTTCAGGTTATCACCCACAGACCAACGGCCAAACAGAGCGAGTAAATCAAGAATTGGAAAAATATATTAGAGCTTTTTGGCAAGAAAGAGGAAGTTGGGTAGATCTTCTTTGGCTAGCAGAGTTTAGCTATAACAATTCTGTCAAGGATTCTACTAAGTATTCTCCATTTTTTAGCAACTATGGTTTCCATCCACGATTTTTGAAAGAAGTGTTACCATCTGAGTATTCCAATCCAGAGGTTGAGCAGCGATTGACTTGTATTAGAGATGGTTTAGTGAAAGCTAAAGAAACCTTAGAAAAAAGTAAGCTAAGATTTAAAACATTTGCTGATAAGAAACGTCGTAAAGCACCACATTATCAGGTGGGTCAAAAAGTTTGGTTGTCCACAAAAAACTTACGTTTAAAGGGAAGAACTAAATTTAGTCCGAGATTTATTGGTCCATTTGAAATAGAAAGAATAATAAATCCCGTAGCAATCAAACTGAAATTACCCGCAAGTATCAAAAGTCACCCTACATTTCATGTTAGCTTAGTGAAACCTTGTGTGTCAGGAACTAGATTAGGAAAACCACCACCAGCAGTTTACACAGAGGACAATGACGAAGAGTTTGAAGTTAAGAAAATCTTAGATTCCAGGATTGTTAGAGGTACCTTACAATATCTTATTGACTGGAAGGGATACGGTCCTGAAGAAAGATCTTGGGAGGATCAAGTAGATGTAGATGCCCCTCAATTGATAAAACAGTTTCACAAGAGTTTCCCTGCTAAACCAGGCCCTGGGACAGGGCTTTGAAGAGGGGGGTACTGTCAGGACTGACTAGTTTCATAACAGGAAGAGTAACAAGATTAACATTGTGCCTTTAGAGCTGGCTGGGTTAGTTGTGCTTTTAGAACTGGCTGGTTTAGTAACAGGAAGAGTTTGTTCATAGAATTAACATTGTGCTTGCCCAAGTCAAGATGGAGATAAAGAAACTTACTCTGATTGGTTAAAGAAACAATGATATATTTGGTTGCCTGATTGGTGGAGAGGACAATGGGTTTGATTCTTGGGAGATGAGCAAGATTCTAAACTGCCTTTCATCCAGAGAAATTCAGTGGCTGGTTGTGTATTAGTTAAGCTCCTTAAGTAAGGCCTTTCCAGAGCTCAGAAAATCTACCAAAGTAAGAATATCGTTTGCTGATCCAATTTGAACAAGAAGTCATCAGGTGGGATCGTTCTTTTAAAGATTTTGAGATTGTCAAAGTGAACTTTCATTTTCTTTTATAAGAAAACTTAAAGAGTAAACAAGTTTCAAGTTCATTTGAGAAAAGAGACATTACAGTTAAAGTTATTATAAGGAAAACAAGCTTGAAGATTGTGCGTAGGATTTTAAAGTTGATTAACTGTGTGAAATGTTCTTCAAGACTGTTTAATGTGTGCGCGAGCTCGCAAGTTGTCGTTTGCGTGTTCTTTTTAAAGTGCGTGTACATTTTTCACGTGAAAGTCGTTTCCTGAGAAAGCGCGTGTGGTTTGCGATAGAGCGCGTGCCAAAAAGAATTGCGCGTGTGAATTTTAGCGCGTGTACATTTTTCACGTGAAAGTCGTTTCCTGAGAAAGCGCGTGTGGTTTGCGATAGAGCGCGTGCCAAAAAGAATTGCGCGTGTGAATTTTAGCGCGTGTACATTTTTTCACGTGAAAGTCGTTTTCTGAGAAAGCGCGTGTCGGGCTGCGATAGAGCGCGAGTCCATTTATATCAGCGCGTGTTATTTTTTATCGCGTTTACGTATTTTTTCACGCGCGCGGGTTTTTTAAGATAATCGCGTGTGTATTTTACACGCGAGGACAATTCTTCACGTCTTCTGATTTCACGTGTTTATCGCACACGCTAGTAAAGGAAGAAACTATACGTTCTTTATGTAAATGTGTAAATAAGGAAAACAATTCACACGCAGAAAGAAAGCAGTATTCCAGGAAGTTAAAGAATATAATTTAAAGTAATCTATGCAAATAGAACTCAATGTTTTCAGAGAAAGACTGCAATTTATGTAAGCATTGAAAACTACATAAGATCAGAAGAACTTTGAAGTAAGAAGAATATCTAATTCTGAAAAGATGTTGCAAAGGCCATCACTTTAGGATTCTAAAGAGACTAGGTTGGCTTGAACTATTTGTACAATACAAGATATATTTACAAGATATTCCACAAAGGTTACTAACCTCTAAGTCTTTTACTGAGGTTTAAGAGGTAAAGAGTTTAGAATTTATTTAGCATAATTTAGAAAAGAAGTTTTCTTATTATATTAGTAACCAGGTGTATTTGTTTATCACAGATACCAGAGCCTACCAGACGGTTGAAGGGCAGCTGTGTCTCCGTTGTTATTTTCTCCAAATTCCCCTTTCCCTTTCTTGGGGTTTTCAGCTCAGCTTATATTTAAGGGTTGAGAGGTGAACTCCTGGTGAGGGTCTGTGGGGCCAGCATCAGCTCCTGTGGAATTCAGTCAAGCCGGACCCTGACACAAAGCAGATTAAGCAAAAAATGTGGTTAACTGTTTATATCCTTTTTTCCTTTCCTGCTACAGATTATCCTGAGGATACTGAAGGAATCTGTTACTTTGTTATTTTAGCCACTTCCCCTTTCACCGGGGGTGTAGTGTGCTCAACTGTAAATAAGGTGGTTGAGTGCTCCACGCCTTTGAGGGTCTGTCGGGGTTCAGCAGCTTCAGCAGCTTCTGCGGATCTTCAATCAAGACTCAGCCTGAAAGCCAACTCCTATTCTCTTGGAGCTGTGTCTTCCCTCTACAGGGCTTCCTGATACACCCGATATCTATCCTGTTCTAACTCTGCTTCAAAGCTAATGTTCCTATACCTTTGCAGTGGTATCTAAATCGGCCTTCTTCATTGCCAGTTGCATCTTTCAGGCTTTCATTTTCTGTATTTAGGAGATCTTCAGCCGCAGAGGGTGTAAGAGATACATTAGCCGTGGGGTTGGGGACAGTAAATGTGCCCACATCCCAATCCGTTGCCCCATCAGTTAAAGAAACACAGAGAATCTTGAAAATCGACAAGACCTTTGGTTAACTTAGCCTTTCTGGCTGTTGAACTCAGACCCCTGGAAAACATTGTTCTTTAAGCTTCTAAACCTCAAACTTGCCTTGTGCCTCTACCGGGAATGTTTCCATAGTTAAAGCTACTGTACTCACAGAAAACGTTACATGATGCCCTCATTAGTGTGAGGGTCAGTGGTTGGTACCTCTGTGATGCTTAATTGAGTACTTAACACCTTATAGCTCACTGCTGCCACTACCTGGTTAGGGGACTTTCCAGAACCACTATAAGAATCAGGTTTTTCAAGAGCAACTTAATGAATCTCCATTGTTTCCACCAAGTTAGACCAAACCTCTCACTGGTAACGTGACTAGGAAGTAAGGCTTAGACTAAGAAGGGGAGAACAATGTTGTAAAACATAGATCATATACAGAAAGGTTGTCAAGCAATAGATGGACCACAAAGGTCAGTTATGTTATGTGTGTGTTTATAACGCGCCGAAAGCCCGCAGGCATCAGAGCGTGGAAACAACCAGTAAAACATATTCACAACCTGATTCCAGCTAGCAGCCAATACCAAATAAGCATTGGGAGCATGCCTATTAATAGCAGGTTTTTTTGAAACAGGAGGTTTTCAATGACTTCCTAAAACTTTGATAATCCTCATCTTGCTGAATGGCAGCAGGCAACTCGTTCCAGTATTGTGCTGCCTTAACTGGAAAGGATCTGCCGCGCCCTAATGCATGATTTACGCAGGGCATGTCCAATAAGCCCGCATTGGCTGACCTTAAACATCTCCGCGGGATGTAGAGTGAAAATTGTTTTTTAAAATAGCTCGGTGCCTCTCCAAATAGGCATCTGTGGACTATCGACATGGCTTTAAATTTGACTCTATCTTCCACTCTAAGCCAGTGTAAGGCTTTTCTCCCTGTAGATGTGTGCTCTCTGTTTTGATTCCCTTAACTATGCAAACTGCGTCATTTTCCATTACTTGGCACCTTTCTATCTCCCTCTTGGTGGCTCCAAGTAGTAAAGCGTTGCCATAGTCTAGAAGCGATACTATGATTGCTCTTCCAATGGTGGCTGTGTTTTCTTTATTGATGTCGGGTCTTATGGCTCTCAGGGCCTCATTACACGGTAGGCGGTGAACCATGGCGCTATTAGTGCTATGGTTCATGCCGGTAAAATACCAGCACCGCCTTGGTGGAAAGGGGAATTACCGCCCCATTCCAAGGTTGGCGGGGCGGTAATTCCCCCTTCCATCATTGCCATTCCCCATTCCCATTTTTGCCCCATAGGGCTCTATGGGAATGGGGAAGGCGCTAATTGCGGTACCGTAATTAGCTCCACTGGTCCCTTTGCGGGTTGGTTAAATTCGTTAAATTCCCCAACCCGCAAAGGGACCTCGTGGTAAGGCGGTAAACCCTTACCGGCTACCGTGTAATGAGGCCCTCAGTAACCGCAGGTATTAGGCCTTGTTTTTATGCAGGTAGTTAACCTGTACTTCTGAACCCACTGATGCATCAACCATCATCCAGAGTGTTTTAACTTGAAGCATTACCAGAAGTTTAGCTTCTTTGATGGTTAAAGGTTTATTTTCCACACCAAGCTTGGATCTGGCCTGTCGTGTTCCGAAGATCATCAGTTCAGTCTTGGTGTTGTTCAAACACATCGGGCCTCATTACGAGGCTTGCGCTCCCGTAATGAAGGGTGCCGGTACGGGACCGGCACCCTTGATTACGGGATGCCCTATTACGAAGTTCCCTTGCGGGACCCGGTAAGGATGCCTGGTAAAACCAGGCGTCCTTACCGGATCCCGCCAGGGGACCAGAGAGCTAATAACGGGCCTGGAATTAACGGGCCCGTTATTAGCTCCCTCCCCATTCCCTTTGAGCCCTATGGGGGCTCAAATGGGAATGGGGATGGGTTTTTCCAATGAGGACTTACCGGGTCCTCCAAGGTTGGAATGGCCCGGTAAGTCCTCATTGGAAGAACCCAGTACTGGAACATGGGCATGGCTGCGTCCATACTTGTAATGAGGCCCATCCAGTGTTTTTGCATCCAGGTCTATAATATTATAGACCTCTGTTATTTTTGCGCTATCTATGTCATGGTCGCCGATTTGTTCGAAGATTAGCTATGTGTCATCGGCGTAATTCGTGAAGAATACGCCAATGTTTTCTAGCAGGTCACAGAGGCTTCTCATATAGAGATTAAACAATAAAGGGGATAAACTTGCTCCCTGAGGGACTCCAAAAATAATGGGGGCAGCCTCAGAGAATTTATCACCCGAGTGTACTCTGGCTCTCCGGTCCTTCTAAAATGAGGCCAGCCACGCCAGTGCAACTGGGGAGCAACCCGCTATTTTATCTAATGCTAATTGTAGTAGCTGATGGTCCACCAGGTCGAAAGCTACACTAAGAAAGCAGCATAAGTATCCTGGTTTTGCCTTTGTCAACCAATACCAACATGTGGGTCTGTAGATCTAGCATGGCGGACTCGGTACTATGGTAGGCCCAAAAGCCTGATTATTGTTCATGCAATATCTCTAGAGCTTCCTCATGTTTCTGCAATTGATTAGTTGCAGTTTTATCCAAAATCTTCAGGATAAAGTTTGAGTTGGAAATAGGTCATAGGTTACTGGGATCTTTTGGATCCAGACCTGCTTTTTGTGTTATCGTCACCTCCTTGATCTCCTTATGTATATATATATATATATATATATATATATATATATATATATATATATATATATATATATATATATGTATATATATATATATATATATATATATTAGAACAAAAACATTGCATTATGCTCAGTAAACTACAAAGTTTATATATGTGGTTTAACAGGCTCAGTAAAATAGTCAAGCACAGTTATAGTGGCACAGGTTTTCATTGAAGGAAGAGTGCATCCACCTATCCCAGGAATCTAGAGGGACCCAGATCAGATCCTAGTACCGAGGTTCCACCACTAAATTTAAGGCAAAGATGGCTGCAAGAGAGAGCTCTATATCCTATTCGATATTACAGGGGCAGAGGGCAACAAAGCTGGTATGAAAACAAGCTTCTTGAACCCTGGCCAAGAAGATCAGCTCCAGGTATTCATAAGACATTGGGGATGAAACTTTCATCCTTGGTTGCTGTGATGAGGGTTCAGGGGTGCCATAGGTTAGTTTTGTTGTTGGGATTGGGTCCTGCAAGGTGCAGATTCTGGTGGTCACTTCAGGCTTCACAGTTCTGGATAGCAACAGATGCTCTACCTCAAGCTTCCAATGACAAATGGACCTCTGCTTTGGCACCCATAACAAGAAAGTAACAAGATGATGCAGCAACTATGAGAAGGACTCGCCATGACCAAGCCAGGGTCTTTAGCCAATGATGAAAGAGGGTGTTAGCTTCTCTGAGGCCCATATATCTATTGAAGAGCAGCAACAGAACCACAATGGAAGTGCTGCACAAAATAATGAATGGGGTCAGTCTTTCTGCGCTGATAGCACAAGGCACTAAGCAGTGCCCCAAAGCAAAATGCGTTGTATTACTGAGTGAGTAAGAAATTATCTTCTTCACTAAAAAGTGGTTAGGATCAGACAATCAGTCAGCAGATATGCTGGGTGGGGGGGGGGTATCACTGAAAGAGAAGGGAAAGCTGCAAAGAGAACAATCTTTCCTACTAGCGGCAAAAAGACCTAGCGTAAATCCTTCCTGTGCAAATTATTTTTCTACCTGTAGTGCATCCACTACATGCGTGAGCTTCTATGGCTGTGTTCCTTCTGATCGTTGTGCATTTTCATTCTGGCTTTTTACTTTAAGCGATTTATAATGCGCTCGCATAGACCCATAGGCTTAAGGGTGCCGGACAGACGACAACAAGTAAGATAAAAGAAGAAACCTCTGCAAGATACTCAGAGGGGTAGAGAGGCTGAGTAATTAATATCTACTCAAACAGTCAAGTCTCCAGTTTATTTTTGAAGACATCAGTAGAATCAATGCCTCTCAAGTACAGCGGTAGGTCGTTCCAGGCCTTAGGAGCACTAGCGTAAAAAGCTCCCTTTAAGGCCTTCTCAGTCCTGTACCTCGGGATCATCAAAAGATCCTGATTGCTGGACCTCAGGATTCTACCTGAGGCTCTGGTTTGTGGCCCATGCCAACTTTGGTGCATCTGCCGTGCGCTGCTAATTGGCTCCTGCATGCCAAGAACCCATGGCTAGGCGCCGAGTACGATGCCACCTGTACTAAAAATGTCAAACAGGTTCTAGGACCGAATAGGTCTCTGGGATTTCACCCAGTAGGTGTGGAGCTGGACCCTGAGCTCTAGAGGTTGGATTGACTCTCCTCTTCCGTTATGAGGGTCACTGTAATAACTTTGACAAGGGTTGCACTCCACAATCATCCAAAGAAGGACAGGCGGAAAACTGGGGATCCTCTTGTACCGCCTTCTGGGTTTGCATCATGGACGGGTGACTCCCACTGATGACAGCAATTTATCAGCCTTCCTCTGCAGGTGATACACAGGTTACAGTATACAGAAAGCATACACATCATTCACTGCCTTAAAAAGAAGATTAGTCTTTAACATCAGTGAGGAAGAATTGATGGTACGAAAGATTTAAAAAACCCGGGGGAGTGCTCATCACTTTCCAGTTAATGTGGCAAAACATATGGAACAAGGTCAGTGTTGTATCTAAACCAATGCAATAATAAATGGAGCTGCTATAGGTGATGTGCTGAGGGTATATGTAAGAATCGAGATCGCAACTGTGTGCCTCGTAGATCATAAGTCGCTTGGTATTCTGAGAACATGTCACCCGTAACAATCCCAAGCTGAATGTTTCAGAGATTCACAAATGTATTGCGAAATGTGGACTAGTGGCTTGAAGGAATTCAAGCTGAAACAAGAAGTCATTAAAGCGTCTTCACATACTGTAGATCTGTATGGCCTTACTCTAACATACAGAAATCTGTCCACAGTGCCAAACCTAATCTATCCCCCAAAATGCGCCAGCAAAAGTGTTCAGTGATTCTCTGTATAGGAACATGGAAAATGGAATGCGTTGACCACCCACGTCAATGCTGAGGACATTCACCTCCCCATTGAAAATAACGTGAAAAAACACACCTGCTCCAACCTTCATGCTTTCACTTGTTCATTAAAGAAGCACCCAGAAGTGATGTTGGATACGTTGATTGATCTGCAGGCAAATATGGTGTCTGCTTACCATTTCAAAGCTCTATACGCCAGAGGATTAAAACACAAGAATTCCAGACACACAACTAAATAATGCTGCAACTAAACATCACAACTTTTAAACACATCATTTAAAAATATTAGCTTCTCTGCCTCCACAGTAGATCATCTAAAAACATTGTGTCTTTCTGCCTCTCAGGACTCGCACACAAGTGAAGGGGAGAGGGTTTTATGAAAATACTATAACACAGATTTAACATGAGAGTGTTTTCCAATGTGCTGACTCTCTCTCTCTCTCAGATGGTGAGACGGCCAAAAGAGCATAAACGGAAACCCTCTTCTGTTGGGAAAAGTGTTTCATATGAGACAGCGGACCAGTGATGGCTTAAAGACACCCAAGGGGGGAAAGGAGTGACAACACACAACCCAAACTGTACAGATCTTTGCAAGCCAATGCTCAATGAGCTGAGAAGCAAGTCAAGGGGGTTCTACCTTGCAGTGCCACTGCATCACCTGGGCAGCATGTGTCAAAGAGGGAGAAGGACGGACAAACAGAAAGAGAGCGTAAAAGAAAGAGAGAGAGAGACATAATGTTGACAGTGGGAGGATGACATCATGTTTCCTATCACCAAATAAAGACACGTTAAAGATTAAATGCCCCTATATATTATTTGGGGCTTGCGTGAAGGTGTTATCATTCATCTAACATGCATTGCACCATTACGATTGCATCAGACGCACCACCACTTCTTTATATAACATTCTGTATACTTTGTGACCTTTTCTTCTTTGTTTCCCAGTCTGAAATGGTTTAAAATCCTGTTCCCATAAATATGCTTAACCAAGCATCCCTGAATGGTCCAATAAAGGACCTTAGCCAGGGGACGTAGCCGACCTCTAGATGGATGTTTAGAGTGAAGGTAAAGCATAGGTGTATGAACATGTTTTGGGTAGAAAAGGAAAGAATTTCAAAACACCAATTTCCAGTGGAGTACAAATAGGGTAGAGCCAAACAAAGGAATGTTCCCTGATGCTGCAACATCGTGCTTCATCTCTGGGCACCCTCGGCTCCATGCTCTACTTGCACCCATTGATGAATGATGCTGCCTCTGTTTGCTCCGACCTGAATGTTCATAACTATGCTACTGCTTAATTGCATGTTTGAACTGGCTTAATGTCCCTCAAGCAGACGAAGGGTGGCATGCTGCTGCTATATAAACATTACAAAATAAAGAAAAACATTTTAAAAGCCATTTCACTGAAGGCTGAGCCAACTTCAGAAACACAGCTATTTACTTTCTGAAATGCTATAACTTTGTTGAAAACAACTACTGAATGAAGCAGAAGTAGTGATGCCAGCCACAATGTTCAATGTCGCTGTGGGAGCTACACTAGTTTGCTTAGCAAGTTGTGCAAGCATGTACAGGTTAGAAGGAAATATGTAAAGGAATTCGAGTTTGGGCAAGAACAAGTACACTTCGAAAGCTGTAACAGTGTTTTGAAACGCTGGTATCATTTCCAAACAAGAATATATTTAAGCACCACCCAGCTACTGAATGCAAAGTATTGCAAAATTCCGAAAAGCCTATTACTAGTTCCAATTTCTAAAGGCTTGTTAAATAAGCCATTAAGCTGTCTACTACTCTGCGTACTCCACCTGAATAGGCAATGAATCAATATATAATAGTTTGGAGTGTATTTGACACACTTGACTTTGGTGATAATTTGTAAAAACTCTTCAGCACTGATTAATGAGTTAACCAATCCATCAATAAATTCAAATGCCTTAGTATTCAATCATATATATATATATATATATATATATATATATATTTATATATTAGTACAATTAGACCTTTTTTTCATTTATTCTCAGCAAATTCAAACTCTGGTCCTAATCTTGGTCTCCTATGTTTTCTGTGGGGTCTTTTGATCCCACAGTTTCAATGATCTCATCTAGAATCTCTCTATTCTAGTAACACTGGACCACATGTTGCACCCTTTCCAAGTCTACATTTCTGACTTTCAGCACAGGCTTTCTCAAGGATTTAGTAAACATAGCAAATTACACAGAGAAGAAAAACAAAGTTAATGCCAGCTATCAACTATTATCTCTGTTTTGAATCCATCCAAATTATGGAAGTTTAAACACACCCCTGCTTCTTTGATGCTTTCTCTTCAATACATTTTGTTTCATAAACAATTGCTCTTTGTAGAATTAGTCTTATTTTCAACTCTGCATTTAAACGGTTGTTTGGAATGAAATGCCCACTTTTCCAAAACAATTATACTTGCTTAATGAACAAACCATTCACTTTTTGTATCAATAATCTTCCTCTTGATATTGGTTTGGCTGTGGGTACTCTAAAAGAATACAATAAGAGTAGAAAAAAGAATGTTTCTTTCGTTTCTTGTATTCATCCCTGTCGGCATGATTCTACTCTCCTTAACAATATTCACTGTACAGCATGAGTTATAATTCACTGCATTTTAAGAAATAAAAGCTGCTTCAGTGTTTGCCGTCTGTGTTGACTAGCAAGAAAAAGGACTGTGTGTTTCATCTGGTGTTCATCATGTTGAGAGTATTTTTGATAGGTGATTTAGATCTTATACCTTTAATATATTTTTAATTAATGTTGCTGTTGTAGGAAATTCCTAGGTTGGAATTTCTGTCAGTTTCAGATGTGGGTAATCACATGGGAAGAAGATGATTTCACTCACTGGCTGTAGCCATATAGTAATTGTTTTCATTGGCACTGTTTGATTTCAATAAATGTTCTATTGATTGCATTTTAGTTTACTTTAGATGTGTGTTTAGAGAGATTGATACTTAAGTTCTAATTGTTATCAGTTTTGGAACTGAAACTGTGTATTTTGTCTTGATGTTAGTTGTTTGATCATTATTAATTGTTTTGTACGAAATATACTCTAGCACTTTTTTTTTACAAGTGAGATTTGAGAAATCTTAATTTTATTGTTCCTGTATTTTCTGTTCATTGTTTTATTATTATATTCTCTGTATGTATATAGGCATTTTAATCTGGGAATACACTACCCTCAGATTTTAGTTTGGGAATAAAATTAATACATTCTTTTGATTTTATAGTGCATATTTGTAGATCCTAGATAAGAAAAAAATATGTGTATGCTAAGGAAGGATAACACATGAATTGGCAGGCAATACCATTTACTCCTTCAATAGATCGATTATATGTATGTTTTTAAATAAGATACTGATAACACCTTGTTTCTTTTGATTTTTTGGTCTCTGGCCACTCATCAATTATGAATTGTATTGTTGTAAATGTTTTGATTGTCAGGTCTGCTAGGCCCATACACAGATTGGGACGCTATTTCTTTTACAGGAGAACATAATTTAGGATTAGAGTTTTGGTAGGCTTAGACTGTAATTAGTTTCGGCTTTAACCAGAGACCTGAGGTGATCCCAAGCCAACATGGTGGGGGGGGGGGGAACGGAAATCTCATTAGTTGCTCCTCAAAGACAAAGGCAGGCTATTTAAGGTTCTAAACTGCCTTTCATTTAGTATTCAAGCAGGAAGGTTCTGTATTTTCTGAGTAAGGTTGGGACCTTACCTGGCCTGCGGAGAATGAAGATGTACCCAATAACCCCCACTGGACTGCAAAGACTGAGGACTTTTTCCAAAATCTGCTTCAGACTGACACCCCTGGGGGGAAGGGCAAGTGGACAAAATAAAAAACTTCCAGGCATCAGCTCTACCCTCTGTCTCAGCTTGCTTTATTCTTTCTCTGGGTATCTGCTGATCTGTAAAACATAAAACACAACTGTACTAACTCAATAGATCTAAATGTTCCGCTTCCCTTTCTTCCTTTATATCGATGCCTTTGCCTAAAGCCTAGAGGCAGACTCTTCTTCACATTTCCTTTTGGCTCCTTTTGTTTTTCCATTCTAGAAGACGAGTTCCTGCTGCTGTCTTGTTGTCTTAGAACTGTCTTCTTCTGAAAGTCTCTTTCATCTCCTACTCAGATTGGGCCTCATTACGATTTTGGTGGTAGCCATGCCGCTATTGGGTCCGGGTCCCCAGAATGGGGAATTACCGGGCCATTCAGAGTTCGGAGGGCCCAGTAATTCCTCCCTCCAGGAACCTGGGCCCAGACCATCCCCATTCCCATTCAGCCCCCATGGGGCTGAATGGGAATGGGGGAGGGAGCTAACAACGGGCTGATTACGACCGGCCCATTGTTAGCTCCCTCTTCCCCTCGCGGGACCCGCTCTGCACGTCTGGTGAAACCAGACGTGCAGAGCGGGTCCCGCGAGGGGACCTCGTAATGTGGCGGAATGGTGTTAACGGGTCTGCATCCTTTTGCGGCACCCGTTAACTCATTCCGCCACTCTTGTAATGAGGCCCATTGTCTTTAACATTATCTTCTATTTGTTTGAAAATGCTCCTTACTGTGGCTATAAGTAGTTTTTACTAACTAATTGGATTCAAGTCTTTTTTTCTAACTACTTAACTTCTTCTTGCTTAACCAATATTTACACTTTCTGTATAAGTTTGCCCTTGGTTGTGATTGCTTAACTTAGGCTTCGTAGTCCATTTCAAACTATTTTCAGCATATCAATATTTACCTTTTCTTTTTCTGTCTTCCACGCTCCTGAAACGATTGCCCCACATGACCGCTCTGCTTCACATTCAGTGGGCTTCTCCTCACACTGCAGATCCATAACCTGACTCCCACGCTCTGAACATTACGACTGAATTCCTTCATTGCTACAATGCACGCACTACAGCTAAGGCCTCGGCATTGACATGACACTCGTATAATCAAGGAACACGTCACACGCATGGCACGCCGCAAGGTCCTTTGCTCGTCATTTCCTAAGAAGCTCGCTCGCACGCAGTCCTTCAGCTTCCCAACATTCACGTGGGCTGATGCGATCGTTAACAACAAAATTGAAGATCAGGTTTAGCGTTGCCTGAATTAAAACACGCTGAAGACTAGACAGCAGCCTTTCTTCTTGTTTATCTTGTCAAGCAGCTTACTTAAGTCTTTAACGAAAAGCTCCCCTTTACACTTCTGAAACTATTTATATCAACTGTACTCCCTCTCCCCTTCATAATACAATGAGTCTTTTAAATAATTCACTCTGCCAAACTTTAGTTTTGTTATCCTGGACACTTAGCTCAGTTTTCACTGCTGAAGTTTTCCTCTTGAATAAGATTCCGGTAATTTTTCTCTGGAGCTGCTGAAGCGGTGACCTTATTTGCGTAGTTCTGAGTATGAAAGGTAGTTTAGAACCCCCACAGAGGGTTCCAAATAGTCACAAGTAAGCCTTCAGCCAATCACTGAGGATTCCTACCTTCACCATCCTGGAATGGGATAATACCATTGTCCTAAATGCCAAGATTACGGAGGGTAACCAAAAACCAATCATCACTTCAAACATATCATACACAGAAACTTGACCCCCTTACACACACAGGTCTCTATTTCCACGGCATGGATCTGATCTTCCTGGGCATAAATCTGATATTACTGGGCAGAGACCTGACACGTTCAGCCTAGTAAAGTCATTTTTGATGAAGAAATAAGTCAGAACTGTGAGGTGACAGGTTTGGAGAGAACTCTGTGGGACATTGGTGTGTTACGGTGCGGTGCACCGATTAATAGCTGTGCATATGCTATTGTTCGCTACCTTTTTTGAAGAAGACTATACGTTTTCTTTATTCACAGTGTGTAGAAGGGACGTTCAACAGTATTTCAGTTCTTTCATGAGTATTTTTCTGATCATGCGCACTAGCAGGAACAGTAACGCAGGAAGTGTAGTGCCTTCCAAGCGCGCACCATAGCATCAACTAGACCACTGCGTTAAATGATTATATCCTTCATGGTTTGTCTGGGAATTAAAGCATTTGAATAACGTTTCACGCAGAGAACAGTATCACTGCTCTAAGCCAACCAAGGCCTCAGAGGAGGACAGTGCCTCCGCTCTACGCAGAACCCAGGCCTTTAAAAGGAACAGGGTTTTCGCATCATGCACTCTCAAGACAGTTGAAGAGGAAGATGTACTTTTCATTTTCTATGGATTCCTCATCGCAGTGAGTTGTGCATTTTTGTAAAAAGACTTTCTGAATGGCATTGAATTTCTAGGAGAAACCTTTCAAGATTTTTAGTACAGGAAGTAGAATAGATTAGATACAGTTAGTTAGGCAATGCTTAATAGATGGTAGTCTATTTAGGCCAGATTCATTACTTATATCTTCAGTGTTAAATTCTTGAACCTGGAGCCTTTTTTAAATCTGGAGAGACTTAAAGCAAGGCACCTACCTGTGAGGTAGAATTTTGGAACAAAACTCAGCAGGATTAAATCAATAACCTTCTCTAGCAGTTAGTAGAGGATCACAGGTACAATGGGGTATGTAAGACCGGGAGTTGGGGAGAGGGTATTTCAAGAACAGTTATGTTTTACCATATTCTTTTCTCTCTCCCCTGCAGATCTTCTGGAGACTAGGAAGTCCTGAAGTCTGTTTGTTATTTTATCCACTTTCTCTCCCCCCCTGGGATGTGTCAGTTCAGCTGTATCTGTAACCAGGTGTAGATGAGACGCCCTTGTGTGTCTGTGGGGTTCAGCAGCTCCCGCGGATCAAGAAAGTCAGGACCTGACATGAATTGACCCATTATTACCAGTGTACACATTGATAGATAATTAAATTGTTATGGCAAGATGTAACTGTGTTGCTAATAGGACAATCGATTCTATCAGCTAGTTGAATTCAGATCACAATAAAAATATATAATTCTTAATGATTCTTTTATTATATATAAAAATCTGTTTCCTAGCTAGGTATTGTCACGGAAAATTGAGTGAAAAGCACAAGGGGCTGATGCAAGGATATAGTTCTAAAAAGACAGTTTTTAGTTACATAACCAAAACAGGAGATACACTCCTCAATAATGAACTGTGAACCAACGAAAACTTCCTTACAAAAAAATTGAGTTTAGCTCATCCTAGTCGTCAGTCTAGTATCCGTTAGAGTACCCTTGTCTTTGTCTATGAGTGGCATGCTTTCAGGTTCCCAAATCTGTTTCTGTAGATGACTCTGAGGTCTACTTGTCACGTGTCACAAAGTTGGCAAAATGTTCCACCACTGGCCACAAAGTTGGCTAAATCTCAGGTTCTCTGTCATGTTTTTATAGCGGAGCTAGGCTTTCACCATGATGTATCTGCCCTCCCATAAACTGGGAATGCACATTTCTAGTCTTATGTCAACTGTCCCCTCCATCTTCTAGGGTCTTAGTCCCTTGCACAGTCTTCTCCTTGCTACTATTGTCCTAGCCTCCATGCTCTTTGGTGAGGTTGTATCATCTTGTTCCTCCATCCTACCTCTACAATCTGCTCTGGCCCTGCCTGGTCCATTTGAAACCTCTCTGATTTTACTGACTAGCTGGGTGGCGTTTCCCCCTCTCTCCTTCTTGACCAGTGCAACTATTTCCCCTTCTAGACAGGTAGCACCCCTCCCATCCTGGTCTCAAGATCGGGCCAATGCTTGCTCTCTCTGCCCTTATTTATACTCCTGGTGATCACTGCTTCAACATAGTTCTCTCCTTCCTACCTTCTCTAAATGAAACCTCATTGATCAATACCACTCTTTTCTGATGAAATCTCTCTTTGTTCTCCAACCTCCCACTACTTCTTCTAAGCTGCTCTCTTCTCAATAAAAAATAAACAGCCAAACCTCTTTAAACACATTCCTCCATCTCCTTCTCGAACACCCAACATCACTGGAAAGAGCAGGCTGTTTTGTTAAGTCTGCCCACCCCTCCCTCTGGGCGGTGCTTTGAGATACGGACTGCAGCTGTGACAGCTGGTCAGTTAGGGGGTTGGCTACCCTCTAGCTCAGCACCTGAAATGGTTTGAGCTATGGGGGATAAAGACATAATACCCATACACCATCTTGGATTCAACCCACCCCCCCAAGTTGCACGAGTATGAACCCACTGAACCTCTTCCTGCCCTTTGTGAACAAGCTGAAGGAAAACACTTGGATGCAAGCAGGAGCATTCTGCCTTAAGACAATGCTTTTTGTGTGCTTCTGTGCTGTAAGGCAAGGCATTCGGTGCAGCGTTTTTGCATTGCTCTTGCCTGTGCTTTGTGGCATCCCACACTGACTCAGGAGACTGCAGACTCCACACCATCTTGTTTTGCACAGATTTTTCTGCACACATTGAAATTAAACCGAAAGCTGACAAATAAACTAGAGAAGGAGCAGAGCCGAATTAGCCAGGTGTGAAATATAGGTAACAGAAACAAGTTAAAGAATCATGTACTTTAGATGTGCACCGAACAGAAACACACAATCCAGTTGTAGAAAAGTGATACAAAAAGGAGTGTATGTTAAGCTGTTCAAATATACATGTTTTAAGGAAGAAAAATAGTAAAATAACAGTATTGCGTTTGAAAGCATTCCAAAATTAGCAGAAAACATCATTATGACTACAGCGCTGTCAGAAAAACAGTGGTAATGCAGTGGTAACTATGTTAACATTACAGCATCGCCATACAATTCTGGTGCTATGGGAGAGGATTTTCCTCCAGCGAAATGTTGAAGGTAAATCCTCCACCAGTAGCAAAACCGAAGAATTACCACTAGCGCTTATTCCGCTGAAATCTCAATCGAGTCCTACAGACATCAAACAATGGGGACTTACGCAGGCCACCACCCCTTGTAACCTTGCAGTAATTCCGCGGGACCAAGTGGCAGCAATGGTAATACTGTTTGGCAATATTTCAGCGGATTTACCACAGAAATAGCGCCAAACTTCTTATAAGACCCTTAGTACACTGACATGAACTTGGTTTCATTTGCAGTTTCTGGTGCAAAAATATTAAGAAAGGCACATTTCTCTAACAATAATCCACTAGCATTGATAGATCATGCTTGGTTGAGGAATCTTATCTGGCTTCAGGGAATATTGTCACTAAAGATGAGTATAGTTCAGCCAAGTTTGTAACCCATAGTTGATGTATTGCCGGAGAAGACCACCTCCACCAAAGCAAAATACAACCGAAGTGTGGCACATACCTGTTTGTGAACCTTTGTAAGCTGATCCAGGTTGTTCTCAAGAAAGGAAATCTTCTGCTTCTGGGAGTGAATCCCCCCACTGTCTTCAGGCTCCATCTCAGAACTCTGCAGGGTACAAAATAGAAATCAAGCTTAAGACCCAGCAGGAATCCACTATCTAGACTGTCCAGGGTTTAGCCTTACAGAAATGAGGCCCCATCCTTCACTTGAGTGTTCATTGTCAATGTTGATTCCTTTAGGTGCTGTAGTTATTCGGTGGTGGGCCTGCTGCAAGTTGGTATCTAAGATCTAGCCTTCCACTAACACTAGTGAGCAATTACAAAGAATAAAGACATACACATGTAAAGATGGATTTCTAGAATCTGGCCTGGTGGACAGATTCTAGGAGGCTACCCTAGTTGCAATGAACAGGGACTCTGCGAGGTTAGCCAAAACCCTATCAAGGTAGCAATGGAGAGCAGTCAAGGCTTATTGTTGTCAGATCCTGCAAATGGCCAGTGGTTGTTCATAATATTGGGAGATGATTTGTTAGAGCGAGGTGCTAGAGGAGGGATCATTTAGTGTTTTGTTTCCTTGTTTCCTATTTTCTTTAACTAGCCACCCTCCTCGATCAGTCTACCCCAGCACCCTTATAACCAGTACGTGCCCTTGGACACCCTTCCCTGACTAGCCACTGAGGCTGGTCCACCCCCTTCCTTGCACTTGTTGACCCTTACCCCTCGCTCCCCAGTCACATGCCCTTCTGGGCTCCCCTTAGCATGTGCCCAACCCCTGGGGCCCCCTCCCTCTTGCACTCCCCGCTTCTCCCTTTCCCTTATGCCATCCGTTCCACCCTGAGCTGCCCCATCCCCCTGCACTTCTTGTCACTGCACGTGCACGATATCTATGTCACAAGACCTAGTAGGACCATTATAGTTGTTTCTCCTCTGTCGCCCCCCCGCACCTCTTTGTCTTGTGGCGCCTGGAAACACTTTTTGCTGTATAGGCGCCATACAAATGTTCAATAAATACAATTAAAAAAGGAAAAAATTAAGACAGGATAGGTGGGAGTGCTTAGCAAAGGCAATAAAGTTGTAGACATTCATGAGAACAGCTTGCGTGTAGTGACAGGAGCAGACACCTGCTTGATGAGGGTCTCGAAGGTTGTGGATGTCTAAGAAATTGGTACGACGGTTGAACACAACCCTTTTGAGCACTTTAGAGAAGTGTGCGGAAAGAGACACAGGGTGAAAGTTAGTCAGTAGGTTTGGGTCAGACCCTTGCTTTGCTAGGAGAGATAACCGTGGCCATTTTCAAAACAGAGAGAAAGCAAGCTGAGTGGAAGGACAGGTTGAAGAGTTCAGCAAGGTAAAGGCCACTAAATGGACAATAGGCTTCACAACTGCAATTGCACAATGCAATCCCTGTCAGTGAAGAAATGCAGAATTCAACGCTGCAGGCCTCAAGACAATTCACATGCTGGAAAAGAGTGAGTTGCAGCAGCGGTCACCATTTGCAGGCCAAGACAGGCGTCCTTCCAGTTGCGGTCACAGAGCTGCTCCAGGACATATTCCCTTGAAGATAGGAAGCTGGAATTGTGGGAGAAGGCTACTTGTGGCACAAGCTGCAGACCACAAGAGTTCCGGGCTTGAAAGTGGAACAGTGCTGGTTCTCGCAAAATAGCCTAAGAGAGAGCTGGTCAGTCCACCGGGCAGTCCAGGGACACCTCCAAAGACTCTGAAGGGCTGGATCGTTGAGAAAGTTTTCAGACAAGTTGGTCGCACTAGTCAAGGGCTGAAGAACCACAGAGGGATTCAAGCACATCAGCAGGGCTTCGGCAGCCGGATACTGGCAGGGATGCTGATCCACTAAAGCAGTCACCTTTGGGTCATCAACTGGCTGCTCTTCTTTGAGGGATTTTGGCTCCACCGGAGATCAGAAGAATGATTGCGGGAGTCCTACTCTTATCTAAAAATCTGAGCTGAAAGCAAGTCCAAGCCCACCAATGGTAGGGATCTGCACCATTCAAACAGGCAGTAGTTGTCCAATCAGGGACAGCTACTGGTTTCACATCCGGGCCAGTAGCAGACTTACTGGCACCGTTGACAGTCTGGGACTAGACAGTCCCTGTCCCTTTCCCGCACCACATACACATGCAGATAATCGCAAGCCCTCGAAAGCAGAAGCTTTCCTGGGCAAGTGCATGACTTTATAAGGACTTTCCTGACCTTAGAGGGCAGGAGAAACGTCATACTACAATATGTCCAAAGAACAAATGGAAATCTCGTGGCACACCCATATTAGGGCACTAGCCACGTTTAGTAGCCGCACACAAAAAAAAGTGAATGTGCACACTTATAATAATGCAAAAATTGTAGAAATGTAACTGCTACCACCAGCTTGCCTTTGGCACATATAAAAGTTACCAAAAATATAGGGTGATACAAAAGTACCCCCATTGCTCTGCATTGTAAAATAATGCACGCAATATAAAAATATAAGAATTCAAAAAGGAAACAAAGTTTCACAGTACTGATAGGCTGATGGACTGATTGGTTTCCCCATACCAATTGAGCAAAAGGCAAGAGAAAAAGTCAAGTCAGGATCAGGAGCAAAAAGAATGGGGTTCCATAGGAAACCATAGAGGGAAAGTTGAAAGAAGAAAATCTTTTCTAGCAACATGCACAGGTATTTGTGCAAATGATGCTTTTGTTGTCATTTATTCATCAATCATTTGTTTTTTCAGGGGAAACTGCCTATTGGGCCAACATGTGTTTTTCACGACTGCGCCTCCTTTGGGATACATGCTTCTTCAAGGCTAAGGGCCTCATTATGAGTTTGCCGGTCTGGAAATAAGGTGCCGCTAACATGTACCAGCACCTTTGCGGACCGCCAAACTCCAGGTCTACCAGTCGGGGCTGTGATCTACTGGCAGGCCTGACCGGGTGGTAGGCAGGCCCCTACCGGCAGATAATTGCCACACTCATCGGCATCAGTATTACCGGTGCTGGTAATTGCGGCATTCCCATCCCATCGGAATGGGGAGTTACCGGCATCTCCGCTGCCCCTAATATCCCAGTATGACAGGGATATCGGGTGGCAGAGATGATGCAGTATTTCACCGGTATCCTGCCAGAACTACCGGCGGAATACTGGGGAACACCGTAATGAACCCCTAGGCTTACTATCAAAGCCTGGAAAAGCACCATGTACAGTGCCGAATTCCTGTCAGAACAATATTCAGTTGCTCCTGTAAAATGAGCCATTGATAACTATATCACAACAAAATGGCCTTTGTGCAAATACCTGTGTGTAAACCTTTATTCCAAGCTTGTTAAAGCTCTCAGAAATGAAGTAGTGCATAGACCGCTTTGAGTCCAGTTTGGTTTCCTAAACATAATCAACCCCAACCCAGTCCTTCAGGAATTCTGATAGGCGCTTCTTACATAGTGTGAAATCTTCTGACTGCCAGTAGCCCAAACCAAAGGGTGGGAATCCGAGCTTGAACTCAGGACAAGGTGAGTGACATCACAAGAAAAGACAACACCACCTGCTACCCAAGTGATCACAAAGCTACTAAGTCGATGCAGACATGATTTCATTTGGAGAAACGGTAGGGGGCATTATTCAATATCAGCTCTCTCACGGTAGTTTTCCAAGTCTGGTTATAATTTTTGATTTGTGCTATTTAACCCTAATGGCCACACAAGCACCCTTACACAGGCCTAAGCTCTTGGGTTACTTACTGGAGCCTAGCCAGCCCTCCAAAGTCCTAATTGTGGCCAAATGCACACACGCATCTTAAGCCGCCTCTGAGAACTTTCCCGTAGAGGGCGTTTCTACCACAACGCAGTTTGAGACCATAAAAATGGAAAAAGATGCTATTTGAATGACTACTACAATACAATAATCAAGAATGACAAATAGGGGCCTGAGTGGGAGTGGTGTGCATGTGGGACAGCTGAAGGTGGTGGGACTTTGGGTCAGCAGGCACTGGGATCATCTTCAGGGCGTAGAAGACACTCAAAGGAGGGTCGTACATGAGCTAATAGGGGACTGCCCCGGCTCCAAAGTATTATAACCCAAGAAATGGGCAGAAATCCTTTACATTTCAATCATGTCTCTTGGCTCACATACAGCCCATGAAGGCATAACCCTTTCTTTTGGTAGGTCTGCAGGTCTTGCGCAACAATACAAGTTACAGCCTAGCCGGGAGTATTTGTAGCCACCAACACGGAGAGTGAGGTATCCTTTCAAGGATTTCCGGTGAGTTTAAATACTATGGCCCTCATTCCGAGGTTGGTGCTAGTCATGGCGCTATTAGTGCCATGACTAGCACCATTACCTGTACCGTGTCCGCCCTCGTTCAATGGGGATTTACCGGTCTAGTCCGACCTTTGTAGGACCGGGAAGTCCCCATTAAAAATGTCAATCCCCATTCCCATTTGAGCCCCCATAGGGCTAAATGGGAATGGGGAGGGTGCTAACAACGGTACCGTAAATTACGGCAACGTTATTAGTCCCTTTGCGGATCCCGTCCATACCGCCTGGTAAAAGCAGGCGTTAAGGACTGGGCCGCAAAGGGACCTCGTAGTAGGGCACAAAGGGTTTACGGGCACTGATGTCCTTAACGGTGCCCGGTATCCCTTTGCGCCCTACTCGGAATGACCCCCTATGGCTTTCATTTCCCCTACAAAAACAGTACTCCTAATGCTGCGAGAAAACCTGTGGTTTGACTCACAGATAATCAATTCCTTCTTGGCTGACACAGAGGTCCGATGAAGGCGCCACAACATGACACATGCCCTTTATTTTGGTGTCCTTTTTGATCCTGAGCACCAATACAAGTACATCTACCAACAGAACTGGAATAAAGTCAATGCAAATATTCAACCAGATGGGATAAAAAAAAAGCACAACATCTCCAGTGAGAGGTGAGTGTGCGTTCCCTCATAAGCAAAACAGCATAATAAGATAATATGTCACATGCATACATGTCAATGAGTCCCAGTTGCAAGTAGGCTTAAAATGACAATACAAATAAAAATAAAAATAGTAATGTAAACGTAATTAAGAATATACAGAAGTGAACCTATGCTAGCCTGGAACGGCTAACACAAAATTAACATAAGTCAACCAGGGCAAACAGATCACGTTTTGAAGAATGCGTTGCATCAACAGAGACATATTGATTATGCTTTAAGTGCAAAAAGATGTGACACCCTGTTTTTGGAATTTTCTTTAATACTGAGCCACGGAAGTACTGCACATTGTTTGTGCCTATCCACACATGCAGTAAGACTTGCTGCAATTGCACCTCACCAAGCAATAGAATTGAGCAGCTGGGGAGCAGGTGTAAGTGAATCTAGGTCACCTGGCCTAAGCCCCGCCCACCTGGTGCTTTCCTGGTTGCTGCTCTTTTTCACCACTTAGCAAGCCCTGCCCACCTGGTGCCTTCCTGCTTGCCGCTCTTTTCCTACTTAAGGAGCCCTCCAGCCTCTTTTCCTTTGCAGCTGGGGAGCAGGTGTAAGTAGATCTAGGTCACCTGGCCTAAGGCCCACCCACCTGGTGCCTTAGTGCTTGCTGCTCCTTTCACTACTTAAGGAGCCCTCCAGCCTCTTTTCCTTTGCAGTTAGGGAGCAGGTGTAAGTGGATCGAGGTCACCAGGCCCAAGCCCCGCCCACCTAGTGCCTTCCTGCTTGCCGCTCTTTTCCCTACTTAAGGAGCCCTCCAGCCTCTTTTCCTTTGCAGCTTGGGAGCAGGTGTAAGTGGAGCTAGGTCACCTGGCCTAAGCCCCGCCCACCTGGTGCCGTCTTGGTTGCCGCTATTTTTCACCACTTAAGGAGCCCTCCAGCCTCTTTTCCTTTGCAGCTGGGGAGCAGGTGTAAGTGGATCTAGGTCACCTGGCCTAAGCCCCGCCCACCAGGTGCCTTCCTCCTTGCCGCTCTTTTTCACCACTTAGCAAGCCCCGCCCACCTGGTGCCTTCCTGGTTGCCGCTCTTTTTCACCACTTAGCAAGCCCCGCCCACCTGGTGCCTTCCTGCTTGTCGCTCTTTTCCATACTTAAGGAGCCCTCCAGCCACTTTTCCTTTGCAGCCGGCGAGCAGGTGTAAGTGGATCTAGGTCACCTGGCCTAAACCCCGCCCCCCTGGTGCCTTTCTGCTTGCCGCTCTTTCCCGTACTTAAGGAGCCCTCCAGCCTCTTTTCATTTGCAGCTGGGGAGCAGGTGTGAGTGGATCTGGGTAATCTGGCCTAAGCACCACTCACCTTCTTAGCCCTGCCTCTTCCTTCCTGCTCTTAACTCTTAGATCAAGGGCGTATCTCGCCCGGGCGTCCAAAGAAAAGGGCAATTCCTGTTTGAACCTGTTCGGACCAAGAGGATCCACGACCGAACCCCTGCTAAGACAGCAGGTAAGCATGCACCAACATGTGTTTACACCCTCTGTCCTCACAGGTCATCCCCACCCTCTCTGGTCCCCCCGTGCTGTTCCCTTGTGCTCCCCCCTTCCCTCACACAGGAGTCTGTCCTGCTACATTCTGGTTTCACCATCACCGTCTTGTGGCCAATGCTGGATTTTACTTTTATGGACTTCATTGATTCACGGTGCGTTACCCTTTCTCAACTCGCATGCTGGACTTCCTTTGCATCTTGTATTCATGGTGATCCTGAATCATGCTGTTCCCATCTTCATCTTGTATCCAGGCTTGCAACATTATGTGTTACTACTGACTTCTGCAGTTGTATTCGCTCTCCCCTCTTGCTTCTCCACTGACTGCTTACTCTCTGTTCTATCCTCCCGTTTCCCTTTTCCTATCTCCTTCCCCCCTCCCCTTACTTTCTTCTACGCACTTACTCTATCAGAATTGTCCCTGGACCTAGTATGATAGCAATCTCGTCTGTCGCTCCCCCATCCCCTTACTGCCCCCCTCCCTCCCTCCAGCACTATTTGAAACATTGTCAGGTCTAGTACGATAGTCGCTTGTTTTGTTCCTCCCCTCCCTTTCTGCACCCCTCTCCCTCACCTTTTGTTTTTCTCCGGCTCTACCAGAAATGTCGTCAGGCCTAGTACTGTAGTCACCTGCCTGTTTCCATTTCCTTCCCACTCTCCCCCTCCCTTCCTTATCTAAGTCTTAGCTCTTGCACTATCTGAAATGTCGTCAGGCCAAGTACGATAGTTAATTTCACATCCTTACTGTTCATAGCCTGTAAGAATTTAATTGCATTTTCCCTTGTTCCCTCCCTTGCCTTGAAGCGCTTTGAAACACATTGGGCCTCATTCCGAGTATGGCGGTAGGGGGTTAACGGCACCGGTAAGGATGCCGGTGCTGTTAACACCCTACCGCCACATTCCGAGGTCCCTTAGAGGGTCCCACCAGGAACGGCTGGTCTGACCAGCCGTTCTTAGCGGGACCTGTTATTTGCTCCGTCCCCATTGCCATTGAGCCCTATGGGGGCTTGAATGGGAATGGGGAATGGTTTTCTGAACCGTGACTTACCGGGTCCTCCAATGTTGAAATGACCCGGTGAGTCCCCATTCAGAGACACCGGACCCGGACCCGGCTGCCTCCAAACTCGGAATGACCCCCATTGTGTATAGGCGGTATATAAATAAACTATCATATCATATCATAACACACTTTTCATGCTAAGACCTTTCTGATGAAAGTGGAAAAAGAAATATGCCCCACAAAAACTGGTCGACAATGGTGGCGATGGCTCATGAATAAAAAGCCACGATCCACAATAATCTTGACCCTTGAGGGGCTAAGTATACTAGACCCCTTAAGCAGATCGAGTTTGTCTTTTTTTAAATACCAAATATTTAAATATTGTTTTAGAAGCGTGTGCTTCCAGACTATAGGCCTACAATGATTTGCTGTGGATAGTATCCTGGGTCCCACTAACTTTTTACTCATTTTTCAATAAAAATGTTTTTGGTTTGGAAAGGTGGGAGTGATGTCAAAGAGGTTTTGTGATAGTATGAAAATAATGATAAAAAACAGAAACATCTGTCAAAGAGACTACTGGTCGTCCTTTGACTTCTTTACCTGTACCCGTTTAGATAGGCGCGGCACCATCATCCCTGAGGGCCAGGTAACAGAAGCTAGGGCAAGTTAGTTGCTGCTCTCTGTCCTCTTCTTCTCTTTCCTGCTGACACCTTTGGTATTTAATTACCCAAAGTCAGAGCTTTGTACCATCACCATTCTCTTGGAATGACTGATTGCATGTAGTTGTTTGCACTTAATTGAAATATAAAGGATTTCTGCCGATTTCTTGTGTTATAATCATCTTCTGGGCAACAATGGTAGCTTTGAGTGTAAATACTTCTATATGTTGGTCAAGTTTCCCTTTTTAATTACTGCTCAAACTGCATGTTTCGACCCTGTCCCTTTTACTTTAAACAACTTGGTTTATGTATTATGGGCACTGCCTGACTAGCAAGCCTGCAAATAACAATGGCCAGGTAGGTCTGAAGATTCCTAATTTAAGTACTTGAAAGACACATTGGTCAGCTATCCTAGGACTAGTCAAAAGAGAGACACATCAGCCAAATTGGTTTATATGGGATCGACTGGAGATTAGGAATGTAATTTACTGAGCAAGGACCATTATTTGTAGCAAAACATAAAGTGTTAGCCCCAAAGTTCCCACAGTTACATTTTGTGATGGACAAAATGTCAATGTTTTTTTATAATTATTCTAACAATTGATATCTTTTGATAAATATACCGCAATGTGAGTGACTTTGGTTACACACATTGAGATGAGATTTTGCAGTTTAAAAATAGAACAGAAACAGTTTTTTTGTGTACAAGGAGCATGAAGATAATTTGCAGATGTAAGCACAAAGAAGAGCAATCAAAAGTGGTGTGGATTACAAATCCGCTTGCAGTTTAGACCATATAAAGGAACAATAGTAATATGGCACATATAACTAATTTGTGAAGGGCTACCTTTGACACAAGTGGCTTGTTGTCACTACATAAGGAGCAACACAATGGTCTATTAAACCATACAAGAGTGAGTTGGCAGGGCCTAGGAAACAAAGGCTTGGCTGAGTGGCTCTCTATTGGCTAAGGCAATTGGTGACCTAGCCAGGACTAAGACACCGGAGCTAAGCATGTTGACCCAGAATGCTTTAAACAAATGGTATCATGTTGTATCACACCCCTGAAGATAGCATTGAACAACTTTGAAAGCATGCAAAATCGTTCAACTGCACAGACCAACAGTGCAATTTCCCCGATCTTTAGGAAGGGTGAGAAAAACAACCCAGAATACTATTGCATAGTCAATTTCTGCACATTAATCAGAAAATCTTCACAAAATGCATCCTGGTGAATGTGCAAGAGTGGCTAGTGTGTAATAACATTCTATCCCCATTTAGTGCCAAGAGGCCATTAGGTTTGTAGTGATCGTCATAAAAATTATCTTAATCACTTATACAAGTTTCCATAAAAGAATGACTACTCTGGACCATATCTTCTCTCTAATCAACCTTGTGTGGAAATACTGCACAGACAGGTTTATAACACTGATATATCGCCTTCCTTAACTACAGTTGGTAGTCTGACCAGTGGACAGAGCCTGACTCTGCAGGAAACTCATACATGTGCAGCTAAGTCATATATTGCAAGCCACAATCATGCACAAACACCTCCATCCAGCTGCAGACCGGGTTGGTTGGCAGATTAAGGCCCTCATTACAGGTTTGCCGGTCCGGAAAAAAGTGTTGGTAACAACAGTTACCAGCACCCTTTCTGGACCAGCAATCTATAAGTCTGCCGGTAGGGGCTGTAAACTACCGTCTCTGGCCCCTGCCAGCAGATTTTTCACTGAAGCACCGGCACCATTACTAACGGTGCCAGCGCTTCTGGGTTCCGATTCACATGGAGTCAGGACTCCATGATACTGGGAACTTACCGTGTCCTATACCCATAATATTCCGGTATGACTGGGATATCAGGTGCCGGAAACGGTAAGACGAGTCTGCCGGCAACCCGCCTGTAGCACCGGCGGGTTACTTGCAGACTCGTAATGAGGGCCTAAGCAAGGTCATTCAAGTGAATCATGAAGGAAAGCAGGGGTGCCTTCTACCAGTGGTACTTTTCAATGTGCACACTACAATATATATGATGAAAGCAGCAGAAGATGCCCCTAGATTTAATAATGAAAAGATTCTGATGTTCCTCTACATGGATGATACGCATTACTAGTAGGAACTCTGAACTCTCTGCTGAAACAGCGATAAGCAAAGCAAGAAAACAGCATATAAAGAAAATACGCTCAGCATCAGTGGGAAGAAATCAAAGTCATAACAACACAAGGCTGGAAGCAGTTGAAATGCTCCCGCATGTGGGGTTTACCATCAATTGCAGAGGATCATGGCATCAGAAACTGAAGCAAGCGCCTGCATGAGCAGCCACTCCTTAAAATGATATTAGTTAGGACTCATCAAGATATCTAGACAGAGCAATCCATTCAAAGAAAGGTGGCATATCCCTAAATGTGGCTGAGATACAGTGATGGCTGGGTTCTATGTTCCTTTATCGACAGTGTTTTTTTCGATGGGTGTTTTGCTGATTTTGTTTTTTTTCTCAAAAAAAGAATCGAACATTTTTATTTTTGGGGGTCCTCCAACACCCTCTACTCTATTAATCTGACACTATCCCCTACTCCCCCACCCCTTATATATCTTTACCCACAACCCCCAATATTTTTTGATGAGTTTAACTAATATTGGCAAAAAATGGAAGAAAACTATGTCGATGAATATCATCGTACCAATGGCTGTTTGCTTACTCAAGAATTTGAGAGGACCCTGTGGAGAGATCTGATGGGAGCTCCAAAAGGATTGCCCAATATCAGAAAAGCACTTTTGGAAATCTTTGCCGTGTTGTGCCTCGCTTTGTGAATAGACTGGAGTCTTTTCACTGCTTTCATTCACCACTATAAAAACGCTTCTGCAGGCGGAGCCCTGGCGGAGTGAGGCTGAGAGTTCCGGTGTTCCGGCTGCGATGGTCTCATTGGGATCCTGTGAGGCACAGCGTACCAAGGCACAGGGAAAATAAACAACTGATTCACTATGCAAGGACCTGACAAGCGACATCAGGTGAGGCTCCCTGAGAATAGGGTGCTAAGCTCTTTACATATGCTCTTTCCCGTGTATTTCATTGCCCGCCTTTTGAGTTGCAACAAATACATCTGCTCGACGAATTTCCAGCCTATGTTTGGGTACATATTCTCCCGGTGAAGCAAGAGATCGATTTTGGAACTGTACCAAATTCTGTATACACATATACATCTGTTTGCATAAACTCAAATTCAAGCCCATGTTGCTGCTGACAAAGTGACTGCTCCTTCACTCTGTAACTCATGAAGCAAGGGTCGAAAGGTTAACACGTTTGTCTTACATTGGGAAACGCTTTAGCAGGAGAGCGTTTCTTTTGTAAAAAGGGCTTGTGGAATACTGCTGTGCTTGCCTGCCACCTTAAGGGCTGGGTACACGCCCTCTGAGGAATCCCTTGTATATCCCTGAAATAACTGACCTGGTTGGGCTCTTTATCCACTAATCACAGCTCGCCCTATTCCCTCTATCCCGGGGAAAGCTGTTAGCCGTGGGAAAATGGCGGTTTCCTGTGGCAAGAAACCCTATGGGCTTCACTCATCAAAAAAATGTTTTTGTTCATTTCTTTTTTTTCAGTTTACTGAAAGGGAGAAGGGACTATTTTTAGTCCCTTCTCCCCTTCCATGGCGGCCATTTTCTTTGTTTACTATGTCGGACATGAAAAGAGAAAATTAACTACGTTTTCCTGTCTGAGACAGCCATTTTTTTCTGCCTGCGAAATACACCGCCTCTCGCAGCCGGAAATAACCCACCATTAGTACCCTGGTCTAACTGGCCGGGGTACTAATGGCAATAAACCCCAATACTGCGGGGCGGGCCATTACTGCATAAGGTAATGCCCCCGGGGCCTTCGTTAAGGGTCTTGCTACGCTCAGGCCTGTAACTATGCGCCCCGAGGGCATTACCTTGTGCAGTAATCGCCTGCAGCCTCAGCGTCTATTGCCTTATTAATGCAATAGTAATATTTGGTAAAGTCCCAGACTCATGGAAAATTGCAGACATTTTCCAATATATAAAAAAGGGGGGTGGGAAACGCAAGAAATTCACTGTCCCATTTTATTACTATACAGCAGTGGGAAGATTTATGGTAAAGTTCTCCTAGTAAGAGTCGCCTTCAAGCAGACTTTAAGAAAGGGATGAGCACTATTGATTAAGTCTTCAGGATCAACCTGTCATTTAGTAAATATGTTACACTTAGGAGCGGCTCCCTCTACATGATGTATATTGACCTTAAAACAGTCTTCAATGGTTTCCCAAGATCTGAACTTTAGAACTTCCTCTGTAAGAAAATGATAGCATCTATGCTACTCAAAGCAATTACGAAACTCTACTCTGACAGTATGGCTACAGTAAGATGGGACACTGGAGGCAAATGCACAAATTCTTTTTTGGTTGGCAAATGTGTGAAACAAGACCGTACATGTTGTTTAGTCTGCTTTTTATGGGATAATTTAGCTACAGACGCACCAACTATGGTGGGGGGGGGAATGTGGGGGTGGTGATGATACATTTCTGCCCACCCAGTGGCCTCCCGACCCTTAAAAGATAATTTTGTTATATTTAATGACACCACAGGTCTGACAGTAAAATGTAAAAAAACAAAGTAAACCTAACCAGACATTGGGGAAATTGAGCAATGGTCTACTGAGCTTCTCTAAATCGTTCGGGAATAACATCCTTAACTCAACACTCAAGGTTTACAAAGCACAGGCTGTGTTGCAGGGGCATTATATGGGGCTGAAAAGTGGCCACCACTGCAAATATGTTCTTGAACAGGTTGCTCACACCTCCATTAGGTGCACCTAATGTTCCTTTGCACCTGGAGCGTGGTCTTACTCCTATAGAATATAATGTTGCTTTGGAACCCTTGTTACATTGGATAAGACTATGCTCAAGCAACTGCCTGCTGAAATATAGAGAGGCCTCTGTGGGTTTATTGGGTTGACTTCGATGGTGTGACTTCGTTACACTGGTCCAGTTATGTCAAGAACACATTTTATTCTGAACCTTCACGATCTATGGCATAACCCTTCTAATATAACATCAGCTCACAAATTTCTTGTAATAGAGGCATACACTGAGTGGACTTTAAATACAATGAATGACAACCGTTTGCGCTCTCTACTGGCCTTGGGTATCTTGCATTAAAGCAGGTCTGCAGTATGGAAAAATATCTAATGTTTATAGCTAGCCCATTTTTGAGATCTCTTTAACTGGAAATGAGGCTAGCTATATTACCACTTGCAACTGCTCAGATATGCTGGGGCAGAGCGACCTATGGTCTTTGCCGTTTCCGTGTAAATAAACATGGGTCCTTGCAACATTTCCTCTTTGTTTGCTCATCCTATGACAATATCCACCACCGAAACCTAAAGTCGTGTTTAATTATTCATAGAGTAAGGTCTTTCATCACAGCTGGAATACTGTGCAGAAATTCAAATAGTAAGGATGTGCTGTCAGCTTTTAATGGTTAAGCTTGGTCTAATAGAAGTAGATTTGTATTGACCTTGTGATATTGATTTTATATGCCCTGTTTTTACTAGCGGTCATCATCTTTTTTGCAATCCATTTGTATATTTTTATAATACCTACATGAATTTGTACATTTTGTATATGAATTTATTAATTTAAATGTTTATGGCTTAATTGCACTGAAATAAAGTATGTTGAGTGATTGACTATAAAAAAAGTAATTTGTTGTGCTACTTACTTTCTTGACTCGAGTTGTGACGTCTTGAACAAAAAGCTTCCGAAGGTTGTGAAGGGTCTGGAGTTCTCGGGCCTGAAAGGGGAAACACACACACTACAGTTTTCAAAACATATGCATGCGCAGGCAAAAGGCTGAGCTGAGAATATGTGGATCTACTTTCACAATAGGGAAGGCGTGAGAGAAAGGAGTGGCCAAGCAAAAGAACTTGCTCTGCATTGGTGCCTTTCATGTACATAAGTTAGACCGTACAGTAAAACTGTTTATAATATACCATAACAACAGAAAATGTCTTGTATCCTTGATCCATTGCATGACAACATGTACCGTATGCATTTCCAAATTCTTATTTTTCATTGTGGATACTTGCTCAACTGGCTTGTCTCTGCCTCAGAATTGTACAACTTGCCCATATCGTGCTTCTTTTTTTCCACATCTTTTTTATTACAACACGTGGGAGGAATCTGGTGAAGAGCAATATATAAAAACCTGATAACATTGCTGCAAAAACCTAGAAAGTTGTTCCCTTCCACATTCATTTTTGTTTGATTGGTTTCAAGATCGGATCACTGCCTGACCACTAGTACGGGACAATTCCAAAGCATGTGGAGGAGTGTGGCATCAAGTTCTTTACATTGCAAACAACTGTCTGTTTCAATAGGCGAGGACTAAACATGTTCTTAGGTTTCCGCTATGATCTGGTAAGGATTTATGTTGCCTCTACACCAAGTACAGATCAGGGATTATATTTCTGTAACTCGATACATAGTGTACACAACTGTCATCTGTTTATTTATATGGCTGAGGGGGCAGAAACGGAATATCAGTTTTCCTCTACCCTACCCTCTCTGCGATACAAATATGGCAGCATTTACGCCAGCATGACATTTTCATGCTGGCATAATGCTGTGGACTCCTATGGAATCTGCCTGCTTTTTACACTAGCAGATAGCAGGCAGATTCCATAGTAATCCATTGTGAATGTGGCTTGCCATGCATACATGACAGGCAGCGTTTGCTCTACGTGCATTGCGACGTGCAAAAAGAAAAGCAACGTGTGATTACGCCTACATTTACACCTTTGTTTTGCACTTCATGTAAAATGACAAAAAAAGCCATAGAGGGGACATAATTGCATGTACGTGTCCTAACGTCAGAACCTGCTATACCCATCTATATATTGTTTTTTGCTACCAACACGATACAACGTGGGCCATATGTTTGTTTCTTTTGTCAACATTTACACTGGTGTTCTTCTTTCTATTGTCTCAGACAAAAGTGGAATCTCAGCCAGCTTCTTTGGGAATGAAAGAATGAATGACTGTAGGTGGAAGAGTTGCTGCTTTTGAAACAAGGCATATTAGTACTATTGGGCCCCCAAAATGCTTGCCTCTTACTTCACAGCATGACATTTCTAAATTATAGCTCTTTCCACTTTCACAACATACATGTCCGTTTTTGAGGCTTATAATGCATAATCAAAAATCCTTATTGGTAAGTTGTTGTCATTAAGCAATATATATAAGACTAATATAAGCATATTAAGCATACTAAGCCCCGATCTAAGCATTTTATCTCACCAATTGCCAAGCTCGGACCTAAATCTTTTCTCTAACAAATTTGTTTTAGCTTCATTCGGTTTCTGAGAGCAAAAGAATGGAACAGTACGAATATACCTTCTAAACAGGACTGTCCAATGATGTACCCTGATGTTGTCAGGTCCTCTCAGCCCAGAAAGAGAGACAGAAAGACAATTGTGGTACACAAAGTGGGGGGATGTTTTCTCTCGCAGGAAGCATTAGGTAAATATAAGTCTTTGGGGTAGATTAATTTGTGTATGACTGTTTTGGGGGGCTTGAGAAATCATTTTGTAACATAGCTTGCCTTAACCACGGGCAAGAAAGGCTTATGATGTCATCGGCCAAGACAAACTAGAACTTTTGTGAGGGTTTCATAACTGCCTTTCATCAAGTCCCCTTTTGGAATTTGCGATGCTCTGCTCACAGGCCATCTGTAGGTCGGTTTCCGGGGGAGGTGAGAAGAGTTTGGCATCAGTTCAAAGTCTAGAATAGGCAGGGTTCCCAATTACAAATAAACCCTGTCCGACATGCGAGCATGTTGGGCAGCGTTTAATTGTAATTGTACGTGCTTCCTGTCATGCTGTGTACACTGGATCTCCAGCATTTATATGGCTGAGAGGAAGGAAGGTGGTGGAAACACAAGTTGCATTTCGCCCCTCCTCTCCATTATACAAATGATTGAATATGTGGCGGCCATGAATGGAAGGCGTTAAGCCTTACTCAAGGCTTTTATGCCTTTCATTCACATTAAGCCAAATACCAACATGAGCTCCATAGTCTCTTAGTACTGATAGTGTTATGGACTAATCAGTATCCCATAGGAATGAGCAAAAAGAGAAGGGAAGTAAAGCACAAGGCTTTACTTACCTACAAAAAGTCAGTTCAGGATCCCAGACAAAGCAAAAAGAAAATCTATGAAGTCTATGGGAGGAAATCAGCAACAAAAAAATCTTAAGTAACAGACACCATCGACCATCATGCCTCTCCTCCCTCAATACGGGATTCACTGACACTGTCCTGAATTTGTTTACCCACTACCATTATTTCTCTCGACTTGCTTCATGATTAACTGTGTTTTCCAAATTAGTACTGAGACGAAATAGATCTACAATATAAGGACCCCCTCTTTGAGGTGCCTCGCGACTCCCGTACTCCTGGTTACCTTCTTCTTCAAAGGAGAACATCTTCTGTGGTTGGGTTCCTCGGGATCCTTCTTGTCTGCTTTCAACCGCTGGTGTCTGCTTCTTTGGCATATTGTTTATTGTGGTCTCCCTCTGCTTTTAGTTTCTCATTTCGGTGTTTCGGACTTTGAACGTAGAACCGGGCATCTTCATGCTTCCCTTTCACAATGGTCTAAGTGGAGTTGTTTGGACCATTGGCCAGAGTGAGAGAGGGAAAGCAGGAGCAGGGGTCCCAATGAGAAGGATTTCCATCTTACTGGCATTAAGAGAGAGATTGTTGGAGGTGCACCAATCCTGAATCACAGATAGACAGTCAGGAATGAGCGGGAGAGGAGAGGTGGCTGAGGGGAGCCTGAAAGAGAGCTTAGTGTCATCCGCATACCACTGAAAGTTAGAGACCGTAGAGATCAGATGGGCCAAATGGGCCGAGTAGACATTGAAGAGCCAGGGTGAGAGGATAGAACCCTGTGGGACACCACTTGTGGAGAGAGAGGTGGTGGAAAGAAAGGACCCAAGTTGGACCTGAGAGGGTTGGTTCAGGAGGAAGGAGGTCAACCACTCCAGGGCCTGATCCGTGATGCCCTGGTTCTCGCAGAGTCGATTGATCAGGAAGGTGTGATTGACCGTGTCAAAAGCAGAGGAAAGGTCAAGGAGTATGAGGACAGAAGGAAGGTTGGAATCAAGAGTAAAGAGCAGATCTTCACCTGTTTTCAGGAGAGCAGTTTCCATGCCTCTGGCTGCTCTGAAGCCAGACTGATGGTCATGGAGACAACCAACAGATTCAGTGTGGAGAGGAAGCTGGGAGATGGACAGCTTTTCCAGGAGTTTGATCATGAAAGAAGTGATAGATAGAGATCGGGCAATAGTTTGCCGGACAGGTAGGGTCGGCAGAAGGCTTTTTAAGGACGGGGCGAACAAAGGAGTGCTTGAGGAGAGAGGGAAAAGGATCCAGTGGCGAAAGAGTGATTACAGAAATCAGCCAAGGCTTGCGGGCGTCAATGTGGTCCTTGATGGTTCTGGAGGAGCAGGGGAGCACCTGTTTGGACAACACTTTCATGGATCGGACTTGTCTAGAAATGTCAGATGTTGTCAGAGAGAAAGAGGAGAAAGGAGGAAATGGAGAAGTGGCCATAGGGGCTGAGAGAGGTAGAGAGAGAGAACGAGGAGAGCGAGGACAGGATGTCCTGGGCTTTAGTGGTGAAGTGAGAAGCCAGAGCTGTACAGAGAACCTGGGAGGGAACAGGAGAGGTAGATACTGCAGAAGGATTGGCCAGCTCCTTGCCGACTTTAAAGAGTTTGGCTGTGTTGTTAGAGGCCGCAGAGATGCGGGCTTGTATGTGGACTCTCTTCTTGGACAGGACAGAGTCTGTATTGTCTTTGGAGCAGGTGGCAGGCCAGTTTGTCAGAGGATGCGCCCGAAGTCCTCCACTTCCTCTCAGCCATCCTGCACTTGCGTTTCAGGGCAGGGAGGTCAGAGTCATATCAAGAATTGCACATGCAGGTAGGCTTCAGACGGGTCCTCATGACAGGGGCAAGGATGTCCAGAGCATTGTAGATAGTCATATGCAGGTTAGAGAGGGCTGTGTCAGAGTGTGAGTCAGCCGCAGGAGGGGCAGAGAAAGTAGAGGCAAAGGTATCCACTGACACACGGTACATGGGCCAAATGGCCAAGAAGGTAGGTGGCTGTGCTGGGGCAGGCTTTGCCTGAGGGACAGAACGTTTTGGTAAGAGGAAAGCAGAATGTGGTCAGTCCAAGATAGGGGAGTGGTGAGATGGTCAGACAGGGGGATGCATGAGGAGATGAGAACATCCAAGGTGTGCCCCGCAGAGTGTGTCGGACCAGAGGGTAGAATGGAAAGAGAGAGTGTTGCAGAGGTTGCAGAATAGCTTGAGGAGGGATTAGAAGCATCTAGGTGAATGTTGAGGTCTGAGAGCAGGAGAGGTTGAGAGGTAGAGGCAAGGGGAGAGGAGGAGAGGTCAGCCCACTCTGAGAGGAAGAGGGCAACCTGGCTAGGAGACCTGTAAATGGTGGCCACAGTCGGAGAAAGGCCAGGAGAGATAGAGAGCCTGCAGACCAGGCATTCAGGAAGAGTAAGCCGGCGAAGGAGGGACAGAAGCAGGGACCCACTCTGGAAAGATCAGCGCTACTCCACCTCCAGGTTGGTTGGTTCAGGGCTCGGAGAGGATCTTGTTGCCATCCGAGAGGAGAGTGTCAAAACATGTGACAGAGCTGGCCGTGAGCCATGGCCCGGTGAGAGCGAGGACATCCAGGTAAAGTTCTTCGAGGAGGTGGCAGATGTCAGAGGAGTGTTTGACAGCAGACGGAGAGTTGAGAGTAGTGACGTGGAGCAGGTTGTCACATTTTAATGTTTTCCGGGGAGGGGGGGTACAGGCTTGAGGAACACCCAGCGGAAGTGGTAGAGAGGCCCGAGCTTGGGCAGAGGTTGTAGTAGGAGGTGGGATAGTAGCCTGAGAGGAGGAGGCAGGTGCCAGAGAGGTGGTGGAGGCAAGACGTGGCAGAGGAGTCAGAGATGCACTAGTAGGAGTAGCATAAGAAGGAAGGAAGTTGATAAGAAGCAGATGACGCCTATCGAAAAGGAGGAGATTGTGCTGAGGGCCCTGGACCAAGATGGTGCCATCCAGATAGACATTAATGATGGTCTTGGAGGAGTGGCAAGGGGCTAAGAGGACCTCCCAGTGAGTGCCACCATTAATGGGAGAGGAAGAGATAGGACAGAGAACCAAGACCAAAGGTCCATAGGTCTGGGGAGGGAATGACAAAGAGGATGTCGGTGAGAGTCTGTCTGGAGGTAGCACTGATGTAGTTATCAGCAATAGGGAGGCCTGGGTTGGAGACCAGATGTCCCGCTTGAACTTCTTCCTTGCAAACCTTGTGGGCGGGATAGGATAGGAGATAAGAGAAGCAGTTAGAGAAGATGCGAGAGACAGAAAGCACCATAGAGGGTGTGAGGAGAAAAGTAGGAGGAGGAGGGAACAAAAGAGAAAGGAGAGACAGCCCAGAGCCGCACAATGCAGGAAGAGCAGAGGGGTTTGGGGGTCACAAAGTAGGGGGCACACAGGAGGAGCAGACAGGAGGCACACAACAGTACTATGGTACCCCCACCTGGTGGGGACCTAGAGAGTGGGACACAGTTCACAGTGCACAGTACAACAGTAACCACAGTGCAAAAACAACCCAAATTCGACTTTCCGAAAAAGAGGGAAAAAGGCCTAGTTAAAAGTTAAAAACACAGCAGCAATGCAAAAACCACCCCGATTCGACTTCCCTAAACGAGGGAAAAAGGCCTAGTAAAAAACACAGCAGCAATGCTAAAACCACCCAGATTCGACTTTCCTAAAAGAGGGAAAAAGGCCTAGTTATAAACACAGCAGCAATGCAAATGTGACTTTCGTAGGGAAATGTGAGGGGTGGCATACAAATACAATTAACTGAGGTGCTAAAGGATGGTATGGTAAGTGAAATAGGAATAATGTGAGGGGTGGGTCAGCTTAGTGGAGTGCAGTGATTGCTGCCCCCCCTGACTGTACTGCAACTACTTGGTTGGTAGCAGCAGGTTGACGGCTGCAGGCTTCTTGCTTCCCTGGCTGACACCGGCAGACACCATCTGGAGCTGCTAGGTGGGGCTTAGGCCAGGTGACCTAGATCCACTTGCACCTGCTCACCAACTGTAAAGGAAAAGAGGCTGGAGGGCTGCTTAAGTAGCGAAAAAGAGCATCAAAATAGGAAGGCGCTAACAGTTTAAGGTAATTGACAGGTGGGTGGGGCTTAGGCCAGGTGCCCTAGATCCACTTGCACCTGCACACCAACTTTAAAGGGACATAGTCTTTTTCAGCAAAATGATGGCATCTCTGTAGAGTTTCTTCATCCCAGTTTGCAGGTAAAAAGATTTCTGGAATTTGACAACATCTGGTGTTTGCCATAGTATTTGCCACTGTAGGGAGTTCCTCACGGAAAAAGGAGTCCTTGTTCCCCAAGGGAGAGTCTCTCCCAATGAGGTCGAACTTGCCTCTACCCCACATGAAGGGCTCCACTTTGGGGAGAAGGGATGGATTCCCTCGATTCGTCACACTCGCCATCATCCAGTGCTTGATGTGTACTGCCTACCTCAAACGTAACCCTGCCAAAAACGAATTTGTCCTCATCAGTCCCCCCACATAAGAACAACTCATACATCAATGGCTCATTGGTAGGCACATAAAAGGAATTGATCAGCAACTCTTGGATTTTGCAAAATCCTTAGCTTTCATCATCGACTGAAGCCTGTGCTTCCAGAAACACATAGCCAAGAAGGTCCAAATTTCCAACCTCTGCAAAATCAAACCCTTCATCCCACCACAGGATTTCCAGACCATAGTGCAGGCTCTTGTGGTCTCGCACATTGATGGGGGAAACACCCGCCTGATAGGGCTCCGAGCGTTTCACTTGGCTCCTCTAACATCAGTCCCCCACGCCGCACCATGCCTTATTAATGTGTGGAAATTTTACTGAATCATGCCCATCCTATCTGAACTAAATTGTCATTGTCTCCAAGCCAAGATATTGTTGAATACTGAATGTACCATCCACAAAGCAGTCATGAGTAGCACAACAGCATACCTAGTGGGTAACCTCCACATATTTGGTGGCACATGCTTCTCACGCAGCAAGTCAACCAACTGGCTAAAATAACAACTCACCTGCAAAGAGGGGACATGCAAACAAGCCTTCTCTTGTCACGCACCCACCCACTGCTACTCAATCCCAGTATCGGGTCAGAATGCCCCCACAATTTTCCAGTTTCACAAAGCTCTCACAACTTGGCTTTTTCCACAATATCTGACCAAGGTCTAACCTGATGGATGCAAAGACTGGCACACAGATCCCAACTCGTAGTACTTTGCTACTGTTAAAAGACAGCAGCCCAAACGCTGGTTACCCACACCCTGTACAGCTCTACACTGCTCTCTAGCTAGTGCCTTATTTTAAACAAAATAAAATACAAAATAAAAATGTGATGTCATAGCTGAGGTTGCAATATAGGCTGATATAATTACTGAAGCAGAGGGTGTTTCAATAGCGTATGTGGTCATAGACCAAAGTCAAAATGGTTAATTTAATCAGAGGAGTAGATCTTTCTCAATCAGGAGCCATCACAGAGCCAGGCTTCAGATGTGAATAGCTTTTCCTGTTTTCATTCTCTCTGAACTGCATGGGCTTATGAGAAGGAACCCATTTGTAATGTTTTCACTGTCAGGCAGCTGGCTTCCCACCTTTCACCTATTGAATCAGACAAGTGCTGGCAATGTAAAGAACTTGATGCCACATTCTTCCACATGCTTTGGAATTGCCCCTTACTGGTCACACAGTGATCCGATCTTGAAACCAATCAAACAAAAATAAATGTGGAAAAGGACGGCTTTCTCGGTTATGCTCCCTAAAAACCAGAATATGAAGGTGTTTGAACTGTACCCATATTGGAAATCCCCCAAAATGATTTAGTAGAATGAGCATTAGATTACTGTTCCTTACCTGCCACTATCAGGTGTTCACAATCTGCAACACCAAGGAGAGTGCAAAATGAATTGGAGGACCAATGTTTCTGGCCAAATAACATCTAGGAGACCTGCATGAGATATGACTATGCAGAGGCCAGATCGCCATGGAGAAACCGGGTACTATATTTCAACCTCAAAATCCCACTTGTAGACAAGCTGTCACAATCACTTTAACATAAACATTTGACTTTCCCTAGAATATGCCCTAATACTTACCACTGTCTCCTCCAGGCCTTTAAGATCCTGCTTGGACTGCTCGTGCCTTTCGTAAAGAAATCTGCATTAAATAAAAATTGAAGATTGAGAACTCATCAAACAGAGCAGCAGCAAACTTTTCCTGAATTTAAGCAATAAGGCTACACTCCAAGGCAAACTGTGAGCATGCATTTGAACCCAGATCTCAAAGTGCATATCTGTACTTATTGCAGGACAACAATCGTTGATAGAAATCAAATGCACTAATAGGAGCAGCATAACAAAGCTGGTCTACTGAAACATTCCAACCCGATTGTGCCAATTTAGCTTCCATTCTTGGAATCAGTTATTTCAATGAACAGATATAGACTGTGAGGCCCAGAACTGAGGATTTAAGTTATGTATTTACCTGTTTTCTAATATGTGTTCTTGTTGGGTGCAGAATTTCACCTCTAGGTCTTAAGTCAATCAGTGGTACCTCAGTGCCTTCCTTCTTAATTAAGCATTTACCTTGCAGTCAAATACTATTACTGATAAGCACAATGCACTATCACTCAAAATATTTATATTCAGTTTCTCTTGGCAACTGACTCCAACGTTCTGCCATACACCTCTCCATAGAACAGTTTAATAGCCCTCTCGTCACTATTCATGCGCTTCACACAGATCTGCCTATGCGTTTCATTCCTGATCCAACAAAACACACCAATTTCAGTACGAAGACCCTCACAGTTCAGCTGATGCATCTCAGTCCTAACCTCAAGAAATCCATCTTATTGCACTACTGAAACCCACAAAGTCCACCCTTATCTGCCAATTCCCTTGTCATGTCAGTGTTGATGCCCTAACACAGCCCTACCAATGAACCTCAGTCCAGACTTCATCAGTCCTTCCTATCCCTGGAAAAGCTTGCTACTTCAGGCCTTACTTGCATCACCACCTTTTGTTATTCCAGTACTGGGACAAAAACACAACTCTTGTTAGTCTTGAATCCTTGCTAGCCAACACTGAATTCCCACATATAATCCACATCGTGACATTCCATCACTAGATACATCTTCTAGTCATCCACAAAGCTACCTTAGTGCAACGTTACTATTCCTGTATTAACATTTTCTCCCACAAACCTATGCAAATAACCTCAATCCCCACCTTTGGGCTCAAAGGCTTTACCCAGCAATGAGAACTTCTAGCTCCGTTAATCTACCTGAAAAGTGACCTTTCATACATCCTGATATTGTGATACTGAGATCCACACAAAGGCTGTACAAATATACTGCAACCTCAGGCTTCAGCAACTCCATTATTTCAAGCACTGATACCTGCACAGCTGCCTTTAACATCTCCTGCAATTTTGGTACGCAGGCATAATAATGTTTCTCAGATGCCTTGGCCTCTTCTAAGCCAAGATGGTGGGAAAGAGAATGATGCTTGACTGGCTCTGGGCTGCTAGGCAGCAGCTGGGAATCCACCTGAGGGTTCTAAACTGCCTTTCATCTGATCATCCACGAAATAAGACCTGTTTTTTGTTTGTCCTGAATTTAGAAAATGCCAAACAAGTAGATCAGAGGATCAGCCGCAGAAAATATTCAAGAAATCTGCCACATGATACAGTAGACACTGGTGGGGCGCAGCAAGTATGCTATTTCTGGAGCAGCAGGGTAAAAGCTAAACACTTCAAGGTTAAGGACATTTAGAAAAGCATAACACTTTAGCATAAGTGCTGTTGTAAATATTAATGGAAGGAGAATGAACCAAAGATTTTTGACAAAGGTTTCTAGCAGAGACAACCAGCTAAGGCTGGGTAGTGGAGAAGTGCAAGCATATTAGAACGTTGAATGAGGTACGCAGAAGCGAACAAAGCGCCAGGCTGCATACACCAAAAAGTGGCCCCTTCAGCGAAGAGAACATACGGTCAGGTCTGGGGCATGCGAGGTGCTGGGTAATTTGGCAGATTATTGTATGTGGTGGACGTTTTGGGATAAAATCTGAGAATTAAAGGGGGATTTTAAATGTGGTGTTACATTGGTTTGGGCCTTAACTAATTCATTGACAGAAGGAGGATTTCCCATGCCATCATGGCTGCTAGGGACTGAGAAGATTGCTCAAGAAGCACAGGGCAGTTGATTATATAAAAATTGGAACTTGGAATCTGAATAGACATTCTCAACTGCCTTTCATTATCCTACATCAAGCAGGAAGTTCCTGTTTTCAGAAGCTCTGAACTTTGAGGCCTTTGGGGAGGTACAAGCATCATAGTGAGACATTGGGAATTTCTACAAAAAGTATGGCGTGGGACAAGAAAACCAGAGTTTTTGGTGGGAGCGCAACACTCTAGTTTAACTTGAAAGACATTGGGCCTCATTATGAGTGTGCCGGTCCAGTAACAATGGTGCCGGTAAGCCTACCGGCACGGTTGTTACCGGACCAGCACACTCTGAGTTCTGCGGGCGGGACGGCACCCGCCCGCATTCTTTGACGGAAGCACCAGCACCGTTGCGCATGGTGCAGGTGCTTCCGTCCTCCCCATTCCCATTGAGTCCTATGGGACTCAAATGGGAATGGGGAGTCACTTTTTCCGGCGCCTGGCTGTAATGCCCCGGTAATTCCCCAAAGCCAGGTGTCGGAAAAAAACACAACTCTGGTGGCAGCCGTGCACTTTTTACCGGCACGGCTACTGCCGGGGTCATAATGAGGCTGATTGTCTTCAGAAAGAAGGACTGTAAAATGTATAAAATGCTTTTTAATTCATAAAGTTCAGTTTAGGTATTTAGTTATGAATTTTAGAGTTAAGACTTATATAACTTCAAAGGAAGTGATCTCTTGTTCACTGTGTTACTGAAAACAGTGTTTCAGTGTAATGCGAGGAGCGGTCTTCAAAACAAAGACTGGTGGTCATACTGTTTGTTCGGCTGCTCCGTGAATGCTAATACGATCCATTGTTTGGAACTGTGTCAGCCGGCACGTTAGCCTGAGGCAACGCAGCTACACTGTTTTGTATAACGAGTCAGCCGACACGTAGTCTAATGCAACGCAGCTTCTTTTCGCCGCAAATAAGTGATTAGATCTTTGAAGTCCAGGCGGCAGCGTTAGTCTCCTGTGAAGAGAAGCGCACATGCGCATGGGTAGCATGAACGAGGGATAACGCACAGGAGTTTATGCGCAAGAGTGTTCTAGTAAAGAAGGAAACCGCGCGCGTGTGCAAAGAGACTAGTGTCTCTAGAGTTAGCCATTACACGAGAAAGTCAAGGACTGGAGTCTGCGAAGCAGGCAATAAGAAATATATTGCTCAGGTTTAGTGCGAACATTGCGGATCTGAAGCACAGAGTGCAGATTTGAGACAACATGTTTTGAAGCATTAGCCATCCATTTCTTAAATCTTTGAACACATAAAAGTAAGTTTGTGAGTAAAAACTCAAGTAACAAGTACTCCTATTGGACTTCAGGATATAAAGGAGCAATTTGGAACATTTTGCCCAGAGGATTTGAACTTTCACTTAAAGTCTTCAAAAAGAAAATAAAGAACCAAGAGGTTATTTCTTCAGTCAAAGTCAGCTAAGAATCTTCTCTTCTTCTGGATTTAAATGTAAACCTCCCAGTAATTCAAGGAGGTTGAACAGGTACAGGAAATACTAGGGATGACAGGTGGGCCAGTTATTTAGCATAGAAGTAACCATAACTTTGTTTTCTCATCCTGTGCAGATTCTCAGCTAACATTGAAGATTGATGTCTGTGACTTTTTATTTTATCCACTTCCCCTTTCCCTTGGGGGTGTTGGGACTTCTGCTGTTATTAAGATCAGTAGTCGACTGAACACATTGGAAGGTCTGTGGGGTCCAGCAGCTCATGCGGACGAAGAATAGGACCGCACACAAACACAGCATTCGGAGTGTGGCAGGATGCTCACTAAGGCGAATAAGAAGCTCCCAGTACTTACAATGCTCTCCTAACAGAGCAACGAAGTTCCAGTGTAGATGAAATCTGCATTGGGAAAGGAAACCAAGTGACATTGATCTGCGCATGTGCAGAAGGAAAGTGTTCTGTGTTAAAGTTTGTGGCAGTGCATGTGAATAAAGTTTTAATATGAAAGTAACCGGAAAGAAAATGCCTGCAGGGTTTAACAGACTTCCAGAGCTAAAGACAACAGGGAAGACATAGTAAACAGAGTATAGCGGACTCTCAAAGTGGGGAAAAACCAAAGAACAGGTTTTCATGCCATGTTCTTTCTATAGAGGGGCACCTGCTACCTTCTTTGCATTTTGCAAGGAACCTGGGGGTTAGGCAGCCTAAGTTACCTGGAGGAACCTAGGTGTGGACCACTTGCTCACTGTGCTCAGAGAGGCACAGGTGGACTCTCAAAGTGGGAAAAAACCACAGAACAGGTTATCATGGCATGTTCGTTCTAGAGAGGGGCACCTGCTATCTTTTTGTATAGTCAAAAAGGATATTCTATCCAAAGACTCAAAAATATTGGAAGTATGCAAAGTTGATCATGTAGTTTAGATAGAGAATAGAAGTGGGTTTGTTTGAAGAAAGACTTTCAAAGACCTAACAAAGGGTTCTCATGAGAAAGCACTCAAGAAACTATGCAGCGGTATTAAACTCCAACATGCACTTAGTAGAGGTAACTCAGGTATTGCGAGAAACTAAAGGGAAGAAAATAAAGTATAGTCTCGTGCCATTAAGTGGAAAGATTAATGAATCTTGTTCTTCTGTGTTTTCTGCAGATCTCTTCACAAGAGCAGAGTTTCTGAAGTTTGTTATTCTGTACCAATCCCCTTTTCCTTCAGTGTGTCGGGAGATAACTTAGCTGTAAATTCAAATAGCTGCTTTCAGGATGCTCTGTGGGGCCAGCGTCAGCTCCTGCAGAACCAAAAAGATTTAATCCTGACAATATGAAAGGCCAATAAAGAAATAGGTTCCATCTCAGCTGACATGGACACGGAAGCCCTAGCCCAGAGCTCCTTAGGGAGTTTACTTAGGGAGATTAGGGAAGAATTGGTGGTTACTCGTAAGGAGGATAAGGAATTAAGTCAAAAGCTAGAGACCCTCAGCATTAGTCTTTAAGGGTTGCAAGCTAAAGAATTTCCAACCTTGTTAGAAAGTGAGCGACAATTGGAATCCCCAAAATTGGAGTTTAAGAAAATGTTTGATTAGCGTCAAGTGTCTCAAACAATAGATGGGGAGCTTTTAGAATGTAGACAGGCTACTAGGGATCTAATCAGGTATATTTCCTACTTCAAGACTTTAGTGTGGAAAGTAGGTGGCCAGCGGAAAAGAGGGCATTGCTCTTTTAACGTGGGTTGAGGGAGAAACTAAAGGATGCCCTGGCCGTTGCAGTAGATAGGTCTTCTTCCTGTGAGGAATTAATCAATGGTTATATGTCATTTTACCAACGTAAAATTCAGAGTGGTACATTCCATAGCGACCAAAATACCAAAAAACTCAGATTTTTTTAAAAAGAACGTCCCCCCACTCACTGATTTTCTACCCTTATAATGCCACCCAAACCCCATCCCTACTCATTTTAACCCCAAACCCACTACCCTTTATAATTTATTTACTGTTTTCAGTGTTTTTATGTATTATGGTCTTCCGTGAACTGTACCACTCTGAAATAATTTTGGTAAATTGATTGGGTACCTTAATCAATCTGGTGCTGCAATTATATTATAGGATAGAGAAAGGAGAGCAGAACATATGAAGGTGGATTCTGAGGGAAACCATGGTCTAATCAGGAGTGCTCACGTGATGGAGTTAATTATAGGGATCAGAGGCCTCGGGTTAGTTTAGCAAAAGCTCCCACTTTTTAACCCCATCCTCCTCTCTCCAGTAATGAGAAAGAAAAGCGACGAAATGTTTATGTGGTGGAAAAGAAGGACATTTTCTTTATGATTGTCCATGTTGTCCCACAATGCTTTCACCGCCTATAAGCAGGGCAACTCCGGGCAACTCAGCGAGTAGCCAACACAATTCATGTAGTAGTACCATATTTGACCTTGAATGTATCCTTATATATGACAGGGAATTTAATCTGTTCAGGACCAGTAATGCAAGATTCAGGCGCTACAGGTAACCTTTTGGATTGGGGCTTGGCGAGGTCGGTGCATATTACCTAGATTAAGAAAGAGAGAAGGGAACAGGTGAGAGTCATATATGGCACACAATTTTCATCAGGGTCCATTACTCATGAAACTGTAACTTTAGGAATGGAAATGCAAAGGGGGCATTTGGAAGAAATCCTTTTTGAATTGATGTCCTTCTTGGATATGTCCTGTCTGAATCACAACAACATCAGAGCAAATTGGGGAAAAAAGACCGTGGACTGCAGGGAAGTGTGTCTCCAAGGAAGACCCGAGGATGAACTAGCATCCTCTGACATTTCTGCAGATGTTGCAGACAGTTTTGCTGGGGCAGTCTGGCAGCTGTTGCCGAAAACATATATGTCATTGGTTGTCATGGGTACCAGGCATGTTGTCGGGGCAAGTTGGGTGGAGGCTTGGCAGGCCTGGCAAAGGCACACAAAAAAACCCATAGCAGATGCCTTCTTTTAATTCCTTCCTGGTGTTTGTAGTAACTTCCTGGTTACCCCTTCCTGTTGCCAAAGAGGAAGTGCATGAAAGTCCATGAGCTCGCTAGTGTTCGGGTGTGGCTGGCTATATAAGCCACACCCTAGATTCTTCCAGTGCTTCGTGTTGCTTTCTGTAAGCTGCATCAGCAACACACTCACCGTGATCCTGCTTACCTGCTCTGGATCATCCTGCTTCTGCTTACCTGCTCTGGATCATCCTGCGTCTGCTTACCTGCTCTGGATCATCCTGCTTCTGCTTACCTGCTCCGGATCAACCTCTGTGCTTTCTCCGTGCCGCAGCTTTCCCCGGACACGAGGGGAAACCTACACCGGCACCTGTAAGCGCAAAGAAGAACTTTCAGTAGTGCACTCGCTCCAGTAACACTACGCATACTCACAGAATCTTCCCGCTACACTGGAATCCAGGTTCGTAGCCGGAGCGCCCAAATTCCTGCAAAAGAAAGGAGAGACATTACTTACTGCGCTCGCTCCAGTAACGCTGTGCATACTTACCGAAGCCTCTGTGCATACTTACCGGACCTCCGAGGCTCTCTAGTAGAGCTGAACCCAGGCTCGTGGCGCAAGCACTCCATAATCCGCTCCTGTAAAGGAAAGGAGAGACATTACTAGGTGCGCTCGAACTTATAACGCCGCGCATACCTACTGGCAGTTCTGAGTTCTACACGCAGCGCTACTCACCCAAGATATCTTTGGCAAAATAAAGACAACTCAGACAATACCGGACTCCAAAATCCACCGCGCAACATTCGCCGTGTGGAAAGGACTTTCTTGCTAGTGAAGAAACTAGCACATGGAACACTCTGCCTCGCTGTGAAGACATATAACAGCGTGTGGCATCAGAACTCGGCAAACAGACATTGGCATCATCCCTACGTGTAGGGCTGTGCATCTCCCATAGAATCGCACCCCTGTGAATGCAGGATGCAGTGCACACCCCACTAAAAGCCAAGGTAAGCCCTTAGGGGACATCACACCACATAGTAGAGAGAAGGAAAGGGGCCCAGGGGAATCAGGTGAACCCAGGTCTGAGTGTGCATCTTATATTTGACAGGTGTTCCTTCGGGTGAAACAGGGGAAGTGAGAACTCGGGGTCAAAGGAGGCTCATCCATCGCTCCTGCAGAGACACAGGTGAGTGTGACATTGGGGCAGCATGTGGAGAGCTTCCGTCATGTTATCTGGATTTTTGGTAGGTGTTAGATGAGATTGAGTCAGGAGGGCTTCCACCCCATGACCCTTAGGATTGTAAGATAGAACTGGAAGTAGGTGCACCTATACCTTGCAGTACGATATTAACTCTCACCAAAAAGGAAAATGTATATTTGAGACAATACCTTGATGAGAACTTGCAAAAGGGGTTTATTCAGCACTTACAGCCTCCAGCAGGTTCGCTTTTGTGTTTGGTGCCTAAGAGAGATGGGTTCTTGAGAAGATGCTTGAATACATAGCCAATAATAAGATTAGAATCAAGTACTTTTACCTGCTGCGTTTAATCTCAGTGGTATTGGGTCAAATTCAAGGACTCAAGATATTCTCCAATGTAGACCTGCGGGGAGCTTACCACCTAGTACAAGTTCGAGAAGGGGATGAGTGGAAGAATGCATTCAGAACCAATCATAGTTTTTTGAGTACCAAATGATATCTTTTGTACTGTGTAATGCTCCAGCAGGCTTTCCGCTCTTTATTAATGAAGTTTTGCAGGAGTATCTGGACATATCTGTAGTAATCTACATCGATGATATCCTAATTTTCCCCACGATTTAGAACAACATCAAGAACATGTACGATTTGTGCTGCAGAAGTTGAAAGAAAATCATTTATATGCCAGGTTGGAAAAGAGCCCATTCCACAATGAGGGGGTAGAGTTTGGGGGTTTGCTATCTCAATGCAAGGTTTGGAAATGGATAATCCCAAGGTTCAGACAATTAAGAAATGGCTAACTCCTCACAGTGTAAAAGACATTTAAAGCTGTCCAGGATTTGCCAATTTTTGTCAAAGGTTCATAAAAGATGTTTCTAGTCAAGTAGCACCAATAGCTAAACTGCTAAGAAAGGAGTGTGCTTCTGTTGGATGTTAGAAGCGGAAGAGGCATTTCTAAAACTGAAGGAGTGTTTCTGTGCCGGCCCAATTTTGTTACATCAAACGTTGAAGAGCCCTTTTTGGTAGAGGCTGGTGCTTCCACTCTGGCCATTGGAGCAGTGTTGTTTCAACGTCATTAAGAAACTGGCCAGTTGCATCCCACTGCTTTCTTTTCTAAGAGGCTTTTCCTTCCAGAGGCTAATTACACCATCTCAGATCATGAGTTATTGGTCATAAAAGCAGACTTTTCAGAATGGACACATTATTTACTTGATGAAAGACATCCAGTGACTGTATGATTTCACCATCACATTTAAACCAGGACGTTTAAATGGTAAAGCAAATGTATTATCACGCCAGCATCTATGGAGTGAGAAAATGAAACAATGAGCGTAGAACTGCTAATCCCTGAGAAAAACATGATAGTAGGAGGAACTAGTGAGACCAAGAGGTGGCTTCTAGAAATAAACCTAAGCATGACAAAGGAACAGATGCAAGAAAGGGATGCACAAGATCCCATGAGAACCGCGAAGGATGGCTTCCGTATGCGACAAATGATTGTATTTGCCTAGTATCGTGTTACAACAAGCAACCTTGAATGATAGTCACAAATCAAAACTTGCTGGTCACCCTGCTTTTCTTGAGTTGCTGGAATAGTTGAAGAGAGATGTGTGGCGGCCAACTATGAGAGAATATACTTTACATTTGTGAAGACTTGTGAGACTTGTGCTCAAGTAAAATTTGAAACACAAAAACCGTCTTGGTTGCAATGTCCATTGGAAATGGCACCTCGGCCGTGGACTCTATTACAGATTTACCTATGGATAAAGGATGTTCTACCATCTTAGTAGTTGTAGATTTGTTAAATCAGACAGGACATTTTGTTCCGATCGAAGGGTCTGTGATGACAGACAAGTTGGCACAGAGTTTCCTACAGAGTGTGGTTAAGACTTCATGGGTTACCCACACACAAATCGTTTCAGATCAGGGACCTTCATTCATATCAAAATTCTGCCAGGAATTCAACAAACAACTAGGAATTGATGTAAAATTATTCTCAGGTTACCATTTCCAAACCAATGGACAGACTGAGTAAGTCAATCAGGAATTGGAAAAGTACTTACGGTGCTATCTTAAGTCTGGTAAGGGTTGGTCTGGTTTTAAGAATTTTGCTATAACAATTCAGTTAAATATTCCACTTCTATGCCATGCTTTTCTTTACATCAGGGATCTCAGCCTCGTTTTTTGAGGGAAATAGTTTCTGAGGATTCTTAAGTAGCTGTTGTGGAAACCAGGTTAAAGATGATGAAGGAAAATCTTCAGACAGCAATGCAAGCATCACAAGCTAGTAAAAAAAGGTATAAGGAATTTGCTGACAAATCTTGGAGTAGCTCCTAATTAGCAGAAGGGAGATCAGGTTTGGCTGTTGACTACACCCATAAAGCTTCAAGGGAGAAATAAGTTTAGACCTAGGTTTATTGGTCCTTTCCAGATAAGCCCAAAAAAATATCCAAGGCACTACTTTTAATATTACCCTTAGGGTTAAAGATACATCCTTAACCCTAACCCTAACCCATTTGTCCTTAACCTCCATTTTATTAGAAGGGAAAGTTTCCCAATCCGGCATGGTACAGAGGAAGCTGGGCATTGATTGGGCATTGATTGGATGAAGATGCCGCAGGATGATTGGAGGTTGTGGGTGTTAGGAAATTGTTAGGGGATTCAAAACTGCCTTTCATTGTCCTCTCCTTAACAGGAACGTCCTGTTTTATGTATTTCTTAAGTTAGGCCCTATTATGACTCCTTTGTAATTTGCCCAGTCTGATGGAGGAACAGGTTTGGAATCAGAGCAATGTGGGACAAGACAAGCAGATAGACCGGTGGGAACACTGTGCTCTAGCTCCATGTGAAGAGAGACTTTTCTCTCTTCACATAAAAAATACCTTTAAAGAAATAGGTAAAGAAATACCTTTAAAGTAACTTGTTGTTTATCTTAGTTTAGGTATTTAGTCAGTTACAAATACTTTCCTTTTCAAAATCCTCTCAATAGCTGTCAGAAGATCAAACTGAGGAAGGTTATGTAAATTGTCCCACGAAGCAACGTGTAACTCCTTTGCAAGTCAATTTCTCTTTGTTGTGCTCTGGCTCTTGTTCCTGAATTGAGTGTTGAGCTACGTGTACTCTGTGTGAGGCAAAGTATTGACAAAATTAGCAATTGTGTTTTTATTTTGGCACACGCGCCGCAGCGAATGTCCACTTTGAAATACGCTGCACGCGTGCAGGCTCTGGAGACTAGCGTCTCTGTCTGGAAGCCGTAAGTCTCATGAAGGACTCATAAACCCCACTGGGTTTGGATATAGAGCAGCTTTTGCACTGGTCACACGGCAGACTTTATGAATCCAGAAGGGTCAGAATATTGAGCGGCTAATCCGTTCATTACGTTTTAATTTAAACAGTCCAACTAACCTTTTAATGTAAACAGGGTGAAGGATTTATGTTCATTACCCACTCGCGCATGCTCATAGAGTAGTGACTCTGAAGCAGAGAGCAGTGCGCTTCAGTCATTCCCCATTCAAACTAATGAAAGTAGGAGTGACCCTGTCAGCACTGCTTAAGCTGTGTTAATACTAAGAAAATGTTTTAAAGGACACTGATGGTTAAACGGTGAGCTCACTGCAAACAGAGGAAAATGACATGCAAATGTGCAAGTTGATTTTGATCAAGTTTAACCTGTAACTTTTTGAAGTTTTAAAATTTAACACATTTTCTCCTAAGGAAAGCTGCTATTTTAGAAGCTAGTATGACAGTCAACAACTTGTATTAAATGAACTCAATTCCTTATAGAAGAAACAATACTGACTTTAAGAATTTAATGCAAGTTCAAAAGAAGTTTCCTCTTGTGTAAGGTTTAGAATGAGAGGTTTCACAGCAATGAGACTTCTTAATTTCACCTTCCAGCAATCCAGGAAGGCATAACAGGCATTAGAAATGACAAGGGAATTTTGGAGGGGTTTCTTTTAGTAGAAAGGAAATAATATCTTTATTTCTCTCATCCTCTGTAGGTGCTCAGCTAGTTGGTGTGCGAGTGACCTGTGTCCTTTTTTGTTTTATCCACTTCCCCTTTCCCTCAGGGGTGTTGAGACTTCTGCTGTTTCAAATCAGTAGTTGACTAGACATCTTGGATGGACTTTGGGGCTCAGCAGCTCCTGCGGACAAGGCTTCAGGACCGGACGACTAGGAAAGGTACCTCCTCCCATTGTGGTGGAGAAGGATGCAGAGGAGTACGAAATTCAGGCCATTTTAGTCTCCTGCTTCATGAGGCGATGGTAACAGTGTCTAATCAATTAGAAAGCTTACAGTCCTGAGGAAAGAAGGTGGGCGAAAGCACAGAATGTTCATGCTGCACAATTAGTCAGGAAGTTTCATTTATCCAGACCTGGGAAATCAGACCCACGGAATGGGCTTTGAAAGAGGGGGTACTGTCAGGGATTCGCAGTTTGGAGAATTCAGAGTAGAGTTGAGGGCCTTGTGAGTGTGGTTTGGCGTATGAATGGGGAGTTAATTTCTGAATACAGATTTTCCTTAATCAGGTTTCTCAGATGCCTAGGGCTCTCCCAAGCCAAGATGGTGGGGAAGAGAATGATGCTTGATTGGCTCTGGGTTGCTACGCACCTGCTGGGAATCTACCTGAGATTGCTTTTCATCTGATCATCCTGAATTTAGAAAGGCCAATCAAGAAGGTCAGAGATTCAGCCACAGAAAATCTTCAAGAAATCTTTGTGGGACCTGATCAAGTAGACATTGGTGTGGATCAGCGATTAAGATATTATTTTGGAGCAGCAGGGTAAAAGCTAAAACTGTCAAGGTAAAGGACATTTAGAGAAGCATAACCCTTTAGCTTAATTGCTGTTTAAATATTAATTCAAGGAAAAGCACCCAAGTCTTTTGACAGAGGTTTCTAGCAGAGTGTCAGGTCCCTGGGCAAATAGACTGGGATGTTGTGCATTAGACTGTTGCTCTGGTCAGTAAAGTGTGCAACATTTTGGGAGGACTGTGGGTCTCAGCAGCTCCTGCATTGAATTGAAGACTGGTCATGATATAGAAACACCAAGCTAAGGCTGCCCAACGCAGTGAGAGGCACATGCATAGTAGAACGCTGAATGAGGTACGCAGTAGTGAACACAGCGCCAGGCTGCACTGCACAAAAATGGTGTCCCTTCAGGGAAGAGAATGAACATGGCATTCAGCGTTTGGCAGGCTGCTCGCTAAAGCAAATAAGAAGCTCCCAGTACTTACAGTGCTCTTACAGAGCATCTGCATCGAGAAAGGAAACCAAGTGACGCTGATCTGTACATGTAGAGACGGAAAGTGTTCCATGTTAAAGTTCAAAGCAGTACATGTAAATAAAGGTTTAAAGTGAAAGGAAGTGGAAAGAGAACGCCTACAGAGTTTAAAAGACTTCCAGAGCTAAAGACACAAGGAGTGGAGTGTGTGAAGTTTGTATTTTGGTCCCAATATCGTTTCCCATCAGTGTGTCTAGGGAGAGCTTAGGTTTAAATTCAAATAGCTGCTTTTCGGATGCTCTGGGGTCTGTGGGGCCAGTGTCAGCTCCTGCGAAACTAAAAAACTAAAAAGATTCAGCAACTTAATTAATTCAAGTACTGACAACTGCACAGCTGTGCTGATACACCTCACGTCTGGATTTTAACATCTCCTGTAACTCTGATACAGAGACGTACACTCATCTCTGTCAATTCATCTTGTTCTGAATGCTTATTCCAGTACAGAGACTCCCTTTACTACTACAGCTCAGCCACTGAACTTCAACCCACTATACACTCCCCCTGGCTCTTTAACATCTACCTTGCTCTCCTTTCACGCCTCATCTCCACCGTCTTCTCCAACTTCCAGTGTTACGCAGATGCCAAACAGCTCTTCTTCAGACTCCCTGCTGACCCTCTTTCACCCTCCATCATCCATGACTGTCTATCTGCCATCCAGTGTTGGTGCGCCTCCAATGATCTCTGCCTCAACACCTGTAAAACTGAGATCCTTCCCATTGGGACATCTGCTCCCTCCTTCTTCCCCTAACTCTGGCCTTCCTCCTTGGGCTCTCCCCCTACACCTTCAACTGAAGCCAGAAACCTTGGAGTCATCTTCGACTCCTCTCTCTCCTTCCTCCCTCACACTCAGGACATTGCCAAGAAGTCCAACTATCAGCTCTTCCTTCTCAATGGAATTCTACCTTTTCTCACTTTCCCTCAGAGGTTAAATGTGACTCAAGCCTTGGTTTTCTCTAGACTTGACTACTGTAACAACCTCCTCCTGAATCTGCCTTCTTCACTTCTGCAACCCTTTCAGCTTGTCCAGAATAGGGCAGCAAGACTTATCCTTAATCCCAGTGATTCCATCTCTCCTGCACTAAAATGTCTTCACTGGCTCCCGGTTGCAGCACAGATTAAATTCAAAGCCTTCTGCATCATCCACAAGGCTGTTTGGGCCAGGGGACCGCACTATCTTCAACTTTATCTCCCTAAATACTCACCCTCCAGATCACTTTGCTCCTCTGGCACCAACTCCTTGTGTGTAAAGCGTTTTGCTACCAGAGGGCAGGGGGTCGCTCTCTTTCCTATGCGGACTCCCTCCTTTGGAATAGCCTCCCCCTCTTCCTGTGCCTTGAGCAGAATCTCCTCAAATTCTGGAAGCTCCTTAAGACTTTCTTCTTTTCCTTCTCCTTCCTTCCTTCTCTCCTCTGCTAATCTCGTAGGGGCTGTATTGGTGTCCTTGGCCCTTATGCATCTTTGTGGCCTTGACCTCCCACACCAATTCTCCCCAACTCCTGTCTATCCACAGCACTTTGCATCTGCACACCCTCTGCCCTGGAGACTCGGACTTATACCTCCCACAGCCCAGGCCGTCAAGCACTCAACAATCCTAGCACTTCGTCCATGGCTCACCCCCGAGCTCGGACTTCCCAGCACTTACCCCCTCTTCCTTCTTTCTTTCTGCACTTGCACGTTCTGAATACTCACAAGATATAGTAGGTTAGTTTCTGCCACCTCCTTCCCCTCTGCTCTTAATATTGTGTTGTAATTGTATTTCCCACCCTCCCTCCCTGCCCTGTGGGCACTTTAAAACAGTATATTCTTATTGTATAAGTTGTATAAGTGCCTAACAAGCAAAGAATAAATAAACAATAATTCGAGGACTAAGCCCTCATCTGTACACGCATTACAGATGATCCATGCAAATTCTGGCTTTCAGGACTAACCCCCTTAATGCAGTACTGCTACTCCACTGACAGCTATGGTTCTAGCAGTGTCCAGAGATGCCAGAGTGCATCTGTAAAAGCACCTCAATTCTTATCTCACTCCTCCACTTTCACTTCAAAATCTGAGAGGGGCCAAGGCTGACATTAGCCCCTCCACTCCACTTGTTCATACTGTACAAGCAAAACGATGTTTTGTAACATCGTGAATCCTGTGAGCGTCTCAGACATTCCATCTCACTTAGGTGACAGGACGTACGTCAGCTCCTGAAGCCGTCCATTTTTCTCCTCTTCCTGGGTCTTTAGCTTCTCGTAATCGGCCCGCAGCTTTTCCAGCTCCAACTGCAGCTTTTGATTCAGGCTGTGGGAAGACAGATGTAGCTTAATTTTTGCAGGGACCAAGTTTGCAAGATACACAAATGTTTGCATTCAGTGCTAAAATGGATAAGAGCATAGCTTGTGTATTGTTTTCATTTAATCAGTTTCCATAACAAGCAGTTTTTAATTGACGGTGAAGGACTTGAATCTTATTTGCTCACAGGTTTAAAGGGTATCACTCACCTAATTTAAAACATAAAACGCTCAAGTACAGGCATGTAGCTGAGTGTGACTTTGTTTGACACAATGTGTAAACCTATGTTTTGGAACACTGCATGATTATTGCAATAAGCTGCTTTCCTGTGCAAGAGTTAGCTTTCCTTCAATGATGTAAACATGCAGCCACAATCTGTCTTTGATTTATGCGTGGTGACCTCCTTCAAAATATTAAACATTTTACTAAATAACCACCTTCTGCGATGGGAAGATCCTCACAACCCGCTTTCCGGTTTTCTTTCCCTGCTCACACAATCATGGTTTAGGGATACTACCATCAAGTACCTTGTTGTCATGTACTGATCTCAATAATCTGTATAGAGCATTTCTTCCCAGGATACTCTTTGTAACTAAACAAATGTCAATACAATCTTTGCCTATCTCTATTCTTTAGCTATGTTAGAAGTCTAATCCAATGGGGAGTGAGTCCTTAATCATCAATTTTAGCACATGTAATGAACTTGTCATGTTCATTGGTGGTATTTGTATCAGTTCATTGATTTAAGATGATTTTAGGTTAATGTTTTCCTTTTTGCCATTAAGGTTTGTTTTGCCATGTATATACATCATACCATTAGTGAAAATATTGAAACTGTTTTTTACTAAGGATTTTGTATATACATGAATTGTGTTATAGTTGTGAAGAATGTATGCGATTTTATGATATTTTTACCAAAATAAATCTTTCTTGACTGACTGACTAATGTTTAACCACCCAAAACAACAACACTGTATTGTAATCAGTGGGAGGCTCTGATAAGCAAAGCATTTGATATTTTAATCATTAGCAATTGACTAAACTTACTGTACTTTTAAATGAGGTGTCTTTTATAAGTTATAGTTCATTATACCTTCCAATGTCATACACATAAAGTACTTATTTACTGGCTCCTCAATAAGGCATGTGGTGTTTTTGATTCTTTCAGTTTCTGAAACCCTTCTTTATTAAACAGTTTTCTGAATTAGAGGTGACACCAATAAGGAAATCATATTTAGGTTTGTCGAGCTGGTATGACTAAAATAAAATGCTTACTTGGAAGATTTCAATGAGGCATTCTGTGAGCTATGACACACAGAAGCATTCAATCCCTCAGAATTCGACAGATACATATATTAATTTATTAAAGAATAAGCTGATATTAATTAAATGATGACTAAATGATTTACTTAGGCAAAGTTAACCTTTACTCTGATTGGAGCGGCTTAGAACACATACAACAATTTGGTGACGCGGCTAGCGTGCATTAACCGGTTTACGTAACTATGCTAGTTACACTAACACCCAATGGATTTTTAAAACTGTTTCAATAGTTTTAAATCTTTTTGATTTGTAGAGGTTTTCTAATTCTCTTATTGCCTGTAACACATTTAATAATGTTGATAACTGTGTATGAACCAACAAAAAGAAATGTATTAAATGTAGACGTCACACTCACATTCGTTATGTCACATAAAGTGCAATTAACTTAAACAATAATAATCCACAGGGATGTCATTTTCCTGTCGGGAACTAGATTAGTCTAAGGGATAGCCAAGAAATGTAATTCTTGCAAGGGCATTATCTTTCAGTGATTATCACAAATTGTTAAAAAATAAAGAAAACATTAATCTCCACCCTCTAAAAACCATCTTGACATTTTGGAAATATTTGCCAGACAGCACAAATCCTTTCACCAAACAAGCCAAAATGTAGTTGTGGCAGTGATTTTATAATCTCATGCATCGCTTTGCCTTACTCCTTCAGCTCGTCGATGATCTTCTGCTTTTCGTTGATCTCGTCTCTCAGCCGGGCTAGCTGCTTATGGTGGGCATCTCGGTGACTCTCCATCTGTAGCTCCAGCGCCTTCTGCGAGGAACAGTATAAGGTAAACTGCATATCATTGGTGTTTATTCTGAAAAGCACATTTTACCTCACACAAGCCCAAGAGCAAGCTAGAGTCATACATTGATGGCACATTGGTAGACTACCTGCTTAGGACACATGGAGCCTCATTGCGGTTCCTACGGTAACCCTGCCGGTGGTGCCGGCGGGTTGCGGACGGACCCGTAAGAATTTACTGGTACATTTGTAAATCCCCATTCCCATAGAGTTCTATGCGACTCTATGGGAAGGGGGAAATGGGAGCACTGGCACCGTTAGAAACAGTGACAGTGCTCCAGTGACAAGTCTTCCTACCGTGGCCGTTGCGCACAGCAGGGTCAGACCTGTCGGGCACATCGGCTACGGCAGGCATTTGATTTGACCATTCAGGTGACTCCTGTTCTCCAACTCTGTGGGTTTGCCAGGCAGCTCTTCTAATGAACAAACTTAGTCAATAAATACAATTTTCTTAACAATAAATACTAATAACAAGGGATTTGCTTCCAGCTGCATTAATATTTATGTTTTCATCTTAAATAAAGTAGCCACATAGAGTGTGTTGATTAAATCTCTGTGAATATCAGAATGTGAAAGCCTGGACCTCCAGGAACTCTGAACACAAATCTTTGGGCATCATTCCAAGTGTGTCAGTAAATCCAATGGTTTAGTGTCAAAACTGATTACTGTTACTGCCACTCAGTCCCGTGTACTTACTATGGGGATTTTTTGCATATTTACCACGAGCGTTAATACTGCTCAGTAATATGATGTTTTTGGGCAGTAAGGTGAAGATTTGTCTCAAGCTTCTTGCTGAAGGTAGATTCTCTGACTTACACCCCAAACTTGTAGTACGGCGGTGCTGTAATGTGGCAGTAAAGTGATAGCAATGCAATTACCACCACTTTTTACCACACTGCCGTACTTGGAATTCTATTATACTATTTGAGTATTCTCCTTAGAGTCAGCCCTTAGGATCTTCTAAGCAGAGAATTTTCAAATCGTTATGATAATTACTAGTCTGACTCAGTGTCACAAAAATCTTCCCTGCTCTGGTTATTTTGGAACTTTCCAGTAAGGATGATAATACAAAGAGGGACAATGGTATGGTTATAAAAATTGGGGTGAGGAAAACTCACCTGTGGGCAATTTGCTAAAGAAATAAACCCTGCTGCCATGACTAGATGCCACAGTAGAGAATATCCCTTCCAATTGTAGGAAATGATTTGCCCATTTGAAAATACTGCCACTTTATGTCATTCAAGGCTGTGGTTGTTGGTTTAACAATCTATAAAATGTGTTAATTAATTTTTTAGAAACCGGTGTTTAATAAATGTCCTAAAAAAAATCAGTGTTTGTAAAAGTTGTGATTAATCCTATTTTCAACATTTCTAAATAACTTTTATGATTGAACCAAATTCATGATTTATTTTTAAAACCTTCAAAACTATTTTTAAAATGTTACTTTCAACTTAGTGACAAACAAGACCCACCTCTTTTATAACACTTGGATCCTTTATATTGAATGATCTAATGATGTCTACACATGGAGGACTGCACATATTCACAGACATACCGGCCTCTTCTAAAAATCTGCAAAGCTCCCCGTTTTGGGCAGAGGGAACTTTATCTCTGGAAATATGAAAAAGGACAACCGTGGATCCTAATGGAGTGACAGATGTCACAGCCATTTTACCCTCTAATCTGATTCCTGTGGCTGTCAGAGTGAATATATGTGGTTCATGGGCACAATTTAATATTGTGTTAAGTGATCCAAAAAATGAAATGATTACCAATCCCAGAGTGCATTATGTACTTATCAAGGAAAGCATGCAATCATTTTATAACAGATAAAATTATGAAATATAAAGATTTGTGGTCATTCTTATGTTCCCAAAACACTGTTTGATTTTATGCAAAGCAGCAAGGGGCCCCCAATGGTGCCATGGAGGAGGGATAGCTCAGGAGCAACGCCTTTGTCTTTGAAGCAAGACAACGCAGCACAACATAGGTTAGAATCCCACGATTAGAAACCATTCCTGGTATTAAGCGCTTTATAAATCAACAATTGCTATTATTTTCTGTCCCCTTCCCCTTTCTGATTTTAAAAGAGTACAATAGGTGAGTTATAGCATGTCCATCTTGGAATGGTAACCCTCTATTGGGAACAAATTATTATGGTTTGTCTTTGCTTGGATAACGTGCTTTGTTCAGTAAGACAAGTGCAACGTTCTTATTATGACTACAATATATACTGCAAGTATTATCAAGACATTTGAAAAAGAGCTAATTTACAATGTTAGCACAATTAAATAATGTCCTTTTTAATAGCTCCTTTTGTAACTAATCCACACCATTTGTCTCTCAAAATATTCTTTCTCCTTGGTGTCAGGTTCTCATTCTGATGTATGTCAAAACATTGTGACTATTAGCTACATTCAGTATTTTAACCTTATTTAGTTGGTTTGGCCCTTAACCCTATTGTTTTTGAAGGGGAGTTCCCCAAGCCAACAAGGAGCTGAGCAAGCTAGCAATTGATTGGAGAAGAAGAAACTGGAAGCTGATTTGAGGTTGTGGGTGCAAGGAAACTAAAAGGGCATTCTAAACTGCCTTTTATTGTCCTTCCCCAAACAGAATCCTGTTACAGATAACACTTTGTTTTAAGGCCTAATTTAAGTGTTCCAGACATTTTGTTCAGGTAATTGGTGAAGTTCAAGTTTCCCTTGGAGCAACACGTGGGACAAGACAAGCTTATTTATTGGTGGGAGCATTGCGCTCTATTTAAGGTTCTGGACTAATGTTAAAAAGAGCTACAGAGAAGAGAAACTTGAAATAATTTTTGTTTCGTTGAACATAAGTTTGGGATTTAGTTAGGTTTAAGATTCTTAATGAGCAAATCGTTTGAATGCGCTTTTCACTGCAGGAGGCTGTTTATTGTGAAGCTGAAGAAAAAAACATTACACACGCTTAGTGTAACAACAGTGTCTAGGAGTTGCTGTTGCGCACTCGCATTGCGATGAGAAGCTTAGTGAAGTTATCTGAAAAGGTTCAGCATGAGTTAAGTCATTGACTGTGGCTGTCTCTTCGCTTACCGATATGATATGATATGGCATTTGTAACGCGCCTATACACAAGTGTTTCAAGGCACGAAAAATCATTTTTGGAGTTTGCCATTTGTTTTCCAGTTAAGCGCGTTGAGTGTTTAAATGTGGAATTACACCACCGAGCACATGCATTTTGAGACTAGGGTCTCAATTTTCATTGTGCTTAAAAGGAAATACATTGAACAGGCCTGGAGGGGAAACGTGTCTCTCCCAGACAATTCCTAAATGAGTATGCGCATGGGTTGGGTTACTGTACACTATCTACAGAAAAAAGGTGGGCTCGCTTCTGAAGCAGCGAGACAAAGTTATTAGTAAGAAAACACTTTTGAATAACCTAAATTGCTAAAGAATATGATCTTCAAGATTTTATTGGAAAGAATTCCATAAAATATTAAAAGAATATAAAATTCAAACTGATAAATAACATGTTGTTAATAACCCATTCAAGTTAACTGAAATGAACTTTGCTCCAAAAGTCTCTACACGTGTTATGGATTCAATAAAGGAAAACTCTTCAGTGAAAAGTTACAGAGAAATAATTAAAGTAACCACAGTTATTGGATTTTTCTTCACACTTCCCAGCTGTTCAAGGTGCAACAGGTTCTCAACTAAGTTGAAGAGTGTAGCCTGTGTTTTTTATTTTATCCACTTCCTCTTTCCCCCATAGGTGTTGAGACTTCTGCTGTTTCAGATCAGTAGTTTAATAAAAACTTGGGAGGGTCTGTGGGGCTAAGCAGCTCATGCGGATGAAGTAACGGGACCGGTAACTTGGAAAGGGTTGCTCAGAATAAAACCAGTTGCCTATTTCTTTTACAAGCCCAAAGATAATGCTTCATTTTGCCTACAGATTGGTTGCTAGTACTTCCAAAACTGTGAATTATTTCAGTATACACTAACAACAAATACGAAATTGGAAAAACTGTCATAGATCCTGCAGCCTTGTTCGCAGGTCATTTTCAAGATCTGTCAGAACCCAGCACCCATCGCACAGCCTATCCGCTTCTTCTTCACATCGCACATCACAGACAATACACTCTTATAGTGTTTCTCTCCAAATACTAGGCCTTTCGACAACTACGGAGGATTAAAAAAACACATTACCTCTTTGTGACAAAATGATGACTTCTTTGCAGAATGACAGCGATAAGTGATGGTTAAATCACCTACTCAGCCCCACACTACTACTAAACCAGCAGTAATCCCAAACATTAAGGTAAAATAGGCAAAGCCGTACAGGTATATCTCTTTCGCCTTTTGTGGTAACATTGAACCGATGGCAGTCTACATCCTTCAGAAGGGCTATGAGGTGATAGCAGTAGCAAACTAAACAACTTAAGAACAATAGTCCAAAATAAACTAATGACTAATCAACATTACAGACTTTTAATTAAACAATATTAATGTAAATAACTAACTAAAACACAAGTAAAATGCCACCACAGTAAAAGACAACACATAAGATGTGTACAGTTGTGTATGGCACTTTGGATACTTGAGCATGGACAATACATTGCAACAATGTCGCTGTTCAAAAAGTATATGTCTTAAAGAATGATTCCATAAAGTGAACCAGCGCGACAGAGACACTTTACACTACCTTATTCATGTCTTGGGTATACAACACCATCGAGACAGGCTTCTGAACGCTTTCATGTGGTCAAGCCGGTGTCAAGACAGGGCTTTCGGTAGATTCAGTCAGCGCTCAAGGCAATGCGGTTTGATGGGTCCCAACAGGTTTGAATCAACAGTCGAGTCAAGCCAGACCTATCTCTCACCCAAATTGAGTCGGTGAGTGATATGATGACTTCCAGCAGTTTGGGTCAGAGGTCGAGTAGGGTTCAGTCGAGGTTCTGTTGGATTGAAGTAATCCTCGAAGTGCAACAAGTGGACTTCTGTGGACTCTGCTGTGGAGCACCTACTAAGACAGAGGCTATAAGAGGTGGGGTGGTCATCTTGGATTTTACAAAGCTGCCCTGTACCCATATGGCCGCCTTATGCCTCTCTTTTGTCCATCTTTGAGGTGAGTGTAGCTTACATTGTGTGGTGTGACAAATCTGAGGATGTTGTTGGGGGGGAAATCTTTCCCATGGGGCCAGGGCGGTGCATCCACAGTAAAATAGGCCCCCTGAGGGTGGTGCACAGAGGGAGCATCACATGCGGATGGAATCCCCCTATTGGACTCGGTACGATTATCACCAGAGGAAGCAGTATCACCTCGCTTTGCCATATCCAATCCCTTGTCCAACTCCAACTCCTGCTGCCCCCTCCCCTGATGCAGCTAATATATATCGCTATCAAGTTACCCAAACTAACCTACATGACAACACTGAAAAACCAGATAATACAAAGTACTATGGATGAAGCCAAACTAACCTACATGACTACACTGAAAGACCACATTATGTAGGTTAAAGGCTGGTACTGTGATGAAAAAGATGGCCATGGAGTACAAGGATCACTTGCGAGAAGCCGAGCGAGACGTCTAGTTTTCCAAGGCGAGTGATTGGCTCCAAAAAATACAAAAATCAGACGCGTGAGTTCCAAAATGACCCAGGTTCAATCTCAGACTCAATTGAAAGCGCCAGTGAGACATGAGAGAGGGAGAGCTGTCCCTGGACGAGGAATAGTGGGAGCCATACAAGGATGAGAGATGAAGCGTGGAACAGACAGAACGCATAGGCGGAGAGAAGCTTCAGTCTGCAGGGATGCTGAAGACACCGCTGGATGCCCAAACACTGCCAGAACCTCCAGGGAGGATACAGCTGCCTGGGAATTACTGTCAACGGCAAGAAGCAAGCGAACAGGTACTCAGGTTGACCAGGAGCTATGAGAGGTCTGGGGAAGCATCGGGTGAGCTCAGTTCAGAGAGTGTCTCAGACCCTAAATTAAATAAGAGACAGTTGTGTACTTGGCAGGAGACCAAACCAATCGCATACAATACAACGGTGCGAGTCTTGGACCCGCACACAAAAGCAAGAGGGCCTGGGAACCTAATGAAAGAAAGGGTTTGGGACTCTGAAATGAATAAGAGACAGCTGTGTACTTGGCAGGAGAGTGAACCAAATGGATACAACACAACCATGCGAGTCTGGTAGCCACTCCCAAAATCAAGAGGGTCTGGGACCCTGATGAAAGAGAGGGTCTCGGACTCTGAAGTGAATAAGAGACAGCTGTATACTTGGTAGGAGAGTGAACCAAACGGATACAACACAACCATAAGAGTCTCGGACCCACACCCAAAAACAAGATAGCCTGGGACCCTGTATGAAGATAGGGTCTGGGACCCTGAAGCAAATGAGAGTTCTATACTTGGCATAAGAGTGAACCAAGTGGACAGAATGCAACATTTTGAGTCTGGGACTTCCACCCATATGTGAAGTCAAGGTTTAAAGCAAAGAGGGTCTGGAATCCTGAGAGAAGAAAAGAGAAGGTACAAGAGAAAATGCTTGATTGGCAGAGGTGTGAGCCAAGATGTGTAAAGTATTGCGAGTCTGGGACTCGTACCCACCTAGGAGGTTCAGAAATAAGAGGGTCAAGGACCCTAGGACTGATAAAAAGGAATCCTAAGCTTGGTAACGGAGCATGCCACGCTGATAGGATACGAGTACTGTGAAGCTAAGAAACAGTTCCTCTTGAATTGTACAGTGTCTTAAAATAAGAAGAAGTCTAGGAGAAAGGAGCATAACCCTTGCTTTGGAATTGTCAGGTTGGAGTGACATATTCTTTACATACAGTATCATATCCTCACTTACATTGGGTCAAGGGAGACACATATTTAGTATAGAAAGGTTTTAGGAAGTTATTATGGGTTATATTTTTTATACAGCCAATTTTGCCCTTAACCTTCATTGCAGTCTATGGAGATTGCCCCAAGCCAAGATGGAGGTTCTCAGTCTAAATTCTGATTGGCTGGAGATTGTTTATAGGGAGGACAATGAACATTCTAAACTGCCTTTCATCGTCCTTGCCCAGCTGAGAGGTCATGTGCCTTGTTGCTCCTGCTTAACTTTGTCAAAGGTGACAAGTTTCTAGCGGTTGAGCGGAAGATCTGAAAGTCATGGAGTCATGTTTGGAGTTTGGTGGAGACACAGGACAGGAGTCAGAAACTTCCATTTATTCTGAGAAAAGAAGTTTTCAAATCGCATTCAAGATAAGTGACTTTCCTGATTTGTTGAACTTGTAAAAAGGTTATATTTATCTAAGGGATTGAAATCAAATCTGTATCTAAAAAGATTTAAGCGCGTACGTTTGTTTTTATCGCTACATGTCAAATCAAACTAGCGCAAGAGTTTTTTGTCCGTTACTTTTCGCTCGCGCGTGTGTCTCTGCGCGTGAGAGTGAAGCGCAAGCGCGTACTTGGGACTCACGTTTACTGTTCGTTTACGCAAGGGTTTTTTCTGTGTGATAATATAAGCACGTGTGTATGTTGCGCGTGTACGTATTTATTCATGAGTTGGACATTAGCGCGAGTGCGTTTACCCACGAATTGAGTCGTCAGCGCGTGTACGTGTTTCCCGCGACTTGGAGGAAAGCGCGTGTGATTTTTATCGCGTCTTGGATTTCAGCGTGAGTGCGTTTTACCGGCGTATTGAATCTTCTGCGCGTGTGCGTGTTTCCCGCGACTTGGAGGAAAGCGTGTGACATTTATATTGCGTCTTGGACTTTAGCGCGAGTGTGTTTTTACGCGTGTGCGTATTTCCCGCGTTTTGGAGAAAAGGCGCGTGATTTTTTTTTCTTCCCGCGGTTTCTGGCTTTCCACGTGAAGATTCCAGCGCAAGTTAAATTCGTTCCTGAGAAAAAGACTCTCTACAAAGAAAATATTAAAAACAAATACAAGAACTTAAAAGAACTTCATAAATCTTACTTGAAGACCTTGTTCAAGAATCTTTGATTGGAGCAGACTAACTACAAGTTAATTTACATTCATGGACCTACTGAGAAGGCTGAATTATCTATAAGATTCTGGTCCACAAGTAAGGAAGTCTTGTCTGCTTTTCACTTCTCTGGGCATTCTGAAGAGAAGAACCAGGTATGGTTTTTAAACTATTTTGATTAAGGATTTAGAGTTTAAGGTTAGTATAGTAACCCATGAGTAATGAGGAATATTGCATGTTTACGTTTTAACTACAGGTGAAGAACCAGCGAGTTGATAGCTTCCAGCCTGGTGTTTGTTTCTTTGTCCCTTCCCCCTTTCCCCTGAAAGTGAGGTAAACTGAGTAGTTATTTATGTCAACTCAGAGTGCCACATTTTGGGTGGATTGTCGGGGGTTCAGCAGCTTCTGCAGACACCAGGTTCTCAGCATGACAGTATGAAAGGCCAATTATAAAAAAAAGTGTCTGCCCGAGCTGTTATGAACCCCGACGAGACAACCATGGAGGCATTGGGAGTAATGGTTAGGGAAATGAGAGAAGAGTTACGGGTGGCTCATCAAGAGTATTCAAGTCTTTGTCAAAGAATGGATGAGTTAAATTTAAAGGTAACACAAATACAAGAAAGAGAAGGTGAAGTTTCGGAAGGTGCAGGAAACCCACCTGAATTGGTAAGAGTAGGAGAAGAACAAGAACCTAGGCTTCCCAGGGGGGCAGAGAGAGGTTTAGGAACTTTAGTTATGCCTGTTCCTTTGGCAGCTCCAGAACGTTTCTTAGGAGATTCTAGAAAGTTTCAAATCTTTCAGACTCAGTGTGAATTGCATTTTCTAAGTCGTCCAGAGTTGTTTTCCACAGATGCTTCAAAGGTGACATTCATCTTATCATATTTATCTGGAGAAGCTTCTGCGTGGGGAAGTCTTTTGGTTATGAATAATTATTCCCTTTTCCAGACAGAATTTAAGAAAATGTTTGATAAGAGACAGTTATCTTTAGAGGTTGATGGAGAATTACTGGAACTGCGCCAGGGAGGAAAGGAGTTGATTTCTTATATCACTCAATTTAGAACTTTAATTTTAGAAAGTAAATGGCCAGATGAGAAGAGGGCTTCCTTATTTTATAGGGGCTTAAAGGATGAGTTAAAAGATGCTCTGGCTGGAGTTTTGGAACGACCAAATACTTTGGATGCCTTAATTGATTTAGTGGTACAGTTGGATTTTCGTTTAACAGAAAGACGTTCTGAGCGTAGACGTACTCAGGGAGAGGTTAGGTGTCCGGGAAGAATGGAGAGGCCTAAAGTTGAGGTGGTGAACAGAGAAGTGAAGTCAAAGATAAGTGACCAGCAGAGCTGGGTGAGAGGTCCATTGTCCAAGGAAGAGAAGGCAAGAAGAAGGGAGAATAATTTGTGCTTATACTGTGGTAGGAGTGGTCATTTTCTTGAAACCTGTCCTTTTACCCCAAAGAAGATCTCCAAATCTTCAGGCAGAGTACAACAAGTGGCAAACACAATACAGACAGCGGTTCCTCACATAACGGTGAACGTATCCTTGATGTTTGAAAAGGTATTTTTAGGTTCTGGGCCAATTATTATTGATTCAGGAGCTACGGGTAATTTTATGGATAGAGGATTGGCTAAAACTCTAGGTGTTCCTATTGTTGCTAAGAAAGAAATGGAGCAGGTCAGAGCAGTTGATGGGACATCTCTTTCTTCAGGTCCAATCACTCATAATACAGAGTTACTTGAGATGGAGATGACTGGAGGTCATAAAGAAAATATCTCTTTTGAGTTAATTGACGCTCCAATCTTGAAAATTATTTTGGGTATGCCCTGGCTTACACTTCATAATCCCAGAATTGATTGGAGTGCAAGAATTGTATCCTTAGAATCAACCTTTTGTCAGGAACATTGTCTTTCAGAAAAAACTTTTGAAGAGAAAGGAAAAGTTGTGAATTCCATTTCATTCTCACTTGCAGAAAGAGGGGCAATAGGTTTTGACATTGGAGCGGTTGTGGGTGAACTTCCAACTTGTTATCAGGATTTTTGGGATGTTTTTGATGAAAAGGAAGCTGGTGAGTTGCCTCCTCATAGGCTTTTTGACTGCAAGATAGAGTTGGAGCCTGGAGCTCTTTTACCAAGCAGTAGGGTTTATGCCTTAACTGAAAAAGAGAATGATTATTTGAAAGAATATTTAAAGGAAAATTTGGCTAAGGGATTTATTCGGCACTCTCAATCGCCGGCAGCCTCGCCATTGTTCTTTGTGCCTAAAGCTGATGGTTCTCTCAGAACTTGTATAGATTACAGGGCAGTAAATAGAATGACAGTGAAAAATCGGTATCCTCTCCCTCTCATTTCAGAAATGTTAAATCAAATCCAAGGTGCAACCATATTTTCTAAGTTGGATTTACGTGAAGCTTATCATCTTGTAAGGGTCCAAGAGGGGGATGAGTGGAAGACGGCATTTAAGACCAGATTTGGCCTGTACGAGTACCAAGTGATGCCTTTTGGTCTTTGCAATGCCCCAGCGGCTTTTCAATTTTTTATCGATGAGGTTCTTCGGGAATTTCTTGATGTTTTTGTTATCGTCTATATTGACGACATTTTGATTTTTTCACCGAATTTGGAGAAACACAAAATTCACGTTCGACAGGTCTTGAGGAAATTGAGAGAGAATAATCTTTTCGCTAAATTGGAGAAGAGTCAGTTCCATACGGATTCGGTAGAATTTTTAGGATTTGTGATTACTCCTTGTGGTCTGGAAATGAATCCAAAAAAGGTGGAAGCCGTTCGTGATTGGCCTACTCCAAGTAAGGTGAAGGAGATCCAGAGCTTTTTGGGATTTGCCAATTTTTACCGAAGATTCATAGAAGGCTTTTCCAGTTTAGTAGCTCCAATTACTCGACTTTTAAGAAAAGGAGTTCCATTTGTTTGGGAAGCTAAGGCTGATGAGGCTTTTCATATTTTGAAGGAGAAATTCATTACCTCTCCTATTTTGATTCATCCCGATACTTCCAAACCATTTTTTGTAGAGGCTGATGCTTCCAATGTGGCAATGGGAGCAGTGTTGTCTCAGAGGCATGATGTTACAGGACAATTGCATCCAGTGGCTTACTTTTCTAAGTGATTTTCACCTGCAGGGGAAAATTACACCATTTCAGACCGAGAGCTTCTAGCTATTAAAGCAGCATTTGAAGAATGGCGACATTTTTTAAAAGGAGCACGTCACACAGTGACTGTATTAACTGACCACCGAAATTTACTCTTTTTGAAGACAGCAAAACTCTGACACCTCGACAACTTAGGTGGTCATTATTTTTTGCGGATTATGACTTTATAGTTACTTTTAAGCCAGGAAATCAAAATAAAAAGGCAGATGCTCTGTCACGGCAGTTTCCAGAAAGTGAGGTTAAGTCGGTTTGTGAGTCTCTTCCATTGATCGCTCCAGAACGTTTTGTTCTTGCTGGGGTTGAAAAGGAGAACGAAATCTTCAAGAAAGTAAGGGAATCCATTTCTGAGACGCAACTTGAAGATTGGGTTCGTTTGGATCCAGCTCGCAAAATTAAAGATGGTTTACCTTATTTAGATGACAGACTCTACTTACCATCAATTGAACTTAGAGAAAAAATGTTGAAGGAGTGTCACGAATCAGTCTTGGCAGGACATCCAGGGTATCGGAAGACTCTTGAGTTGATCAGAAGACATTTTTGGTGGGAACGAATTCGACAAGATACCCTCAATTTTGTTAAGACCTGTGAAATTTGTGCTAGATCTAAGAATCTCATCGGAAAGCCTTCTGGGTTATTGGAGCCGTTACCAGTTCCACCGCGGCCTTGGTACTCAGTGTCTTTAGATTTCATCACGGATCTTCCAGAAGATAAAGGTTGTACTTCGGTATTGGTTGTAGTTGATTTACTCACCAAAGAAGCACATTTCATTCCAATGAAGGGAGAGGTTACCGCTGATAGTTTAGCTCATAGTTTCTTGCAAGAAGTGGTAAGATTACATGGAATTCCCAGTCAGGTCATCTCAGACAGAGGTTCTCAATTTATTTCTAAGTTTTGGAGAGCTTTTTGTGAGAGATTGGGAGTGGAGGTATGTTTATCATCAGGTTACCATCCAGAAACCAATGGGCAGGTAGAAAGGATAAATCAGGAGTTGGAAAAATATTTGAGGTGTTATATGCAGAGAGGTGAAGAGTGGGTAGATTTGTTGTGGGTTGCAGAATTCGCATATAACAACTGTAGTAAGGATGCCACCTCTATGTCTCCGTTTTATTTGGGACGAGGTTTTCATCCTCGTTTTCTTAGTATTGAGATTAATAATGATTCTAGAAACCCAGAAGTCGAAAGGAGACTAGAAGTTATGAAAAGAAATTTGGAAAAGGCAAAAGGGGTGTTGGTGGAGAGTAAACAAAAATACAAAGAGTTTGCTGACCGTAAAAGGAAGATTAGTCCTCAATATAGCGAGGGAGATTTGGTGTGGTTATCAACCAAGTTTTTGAGAATTAAAGGAAGAAATAAGTTTTGTCCTCGGTTTGTAGGACCGTTTGTTGTTGAAAAGGTGATTAATCCAGTGGCTGTTCGTCTTAAATTACCCAGTCATATGAAAACTCATCCAACTTTCCATGTTAGTTTATTAAAACCTGTGGTTAAAGGAACTAGATTAACACCTACTCCTTCGGCAGTGGTGATTGAGGAAGATGCTTCCGAAGAATTTCTGGTTAAAAGAATTCTGGATTCTAGAAGAGTAAGAGGAAAGCTACAGTATCTCATTGATTGGGAGGGCTTTGGTCCTGAAGAGCGCACTTGGGAGAAAGCTAGTGATGTACATGTTCCTCGTTTGGTAGAAAGATTCCATAAAAAATTTCCATTGAAGAGTGGCCCAGGGACTGGGCGTTAGGAGGGGGGGGTACTCTCAGGTTGGAGTGACATATTCTTTACATACAGTATCATATCCTCACTTACATTGGGTCAAGGGAGACACATATTTAGTATAGAAAGGTTTTAGGAAGTTATTATGGGTTATATTTTTTATACAGCCAATTTTGCCCTTAACCTTCATTGCAGTCTATGGAGATTGCCCCAAGCCAAGATGGAGGTTCTCAGTCTAAATTCTGATTGGCTGGAGATTGTTTATAGGGAGGACAATGAACATTCTAAACTGCCTTTCATCGTCCTTGCCCAGCTGAGAGGTCGTGTGCCTTGTTGCTCCTGCTTAACTTTGTCAAAGGTGACAAGTTTCTAGCGGTTGAGCGGAAGATCTGAAAGTATAACAGGAGTCATGTTTGGAGTTTGGTGGAGACACAGGACAGGAGTCAGAAACTTCCATTTATTCTGAGAAAAGAAGTTTTCAAATCTCATTCAAGATAAGTGACTTTCCTGATTTGTTGAACTTGTAAAAAGGTTATATTTATCTAAGGGATTGAAATCAAATCTGTATCTAAAAAGATTTAAGCGCGTACGTTTGTTTTTATCGCTACATGTCAAATCAAACTAGCGCGAGAGTTTTTTGTCCGTTACTTTTCGCTCGCGCGTGTGTCTCTGCGGGTGAGAGTGAAGCGCGAGCGCGTACTTGGGACTCACGTTTACTGTTCGTTTACGCAAGGGATTTTTCTGCGTGATAATATAAGCGCGTGTGTATGTTGCGCGTGTACGTATTTATTCGTGAGTTGGACATTAGCGCGAGTGCGTTTACCCGCGAATTGAGTCGTCAGCGCGTGTACGTGTTTCCCGCGACTTGGAGGAAAGCGCGTGTAATTTTTATTGCGTCTTGGATTTCAGCGCGAGTGCGTTTTACCCGCGTATTGAATCTTCTGCGCGTGTGCGTGTTTCCCGCGACTTGGAGTAAAGCGTGTGACATTTATATCGCGTCTTGGACTTTAGCGCGAGTGTGTTTTTACGCGTGTGCGTATTTCCCGCGTTTTGGAGAAAAGGCGCGTGATTTTTTTTTCTTCCCGCGGTTTCTGGCTTTCCACGTGAAGATTCCAGCGCAAGTTAAATTCGTTCCTGAGAAAAGACTCTCTACAAAGAAAATATTAAAAACAAATACAAGAACTTAAAAGAACTTCATAAATCTTACTGGAAGACCTTGTTCAAGAATCTTTGATTGGAGCAGACTAACTGTCAGGACTGGCTAGTTTAATAACAGGAAGAGTAACAAGATTAACATTGTGCCTTTAGAACTGGCTGGGTTAGTTGTGCTTTCAGAACTGGCTGGGTTAGTAACAGGAAGAGTTTGTTCATAGAATTAACATTGTGCTTGCCCCAGTCAAGATGGAGCGAAAGAAACTTAATCTGATTGGTTAAAGAAACAATGATATGTTTTGTTGCCTGATTGGTGGAGAGGACAATGGGTTTGATTCTTGGGAGATGAGCAAGATTCTAAACTGTCTTTCATCCAGAGAAATTCAGTGGCTGGTTGTATATTAGTTAAGCTCCTTAAGTAAGGCCTTTCCAGAGCTCAGAAAATCTACCAAAGAAGTAAGAATATCGGTTGCTGATCCAATTTAAACAAGAAGTCATCAGGTGGGATCGTTCTTTTAAAGATTTTGAGATTGTCACAGTGAACTTTCATTTTCTTTTATAAGAAAACTTAAAGAGTAAACAAGTTTCAAGTTCATTTGAGAAAAGAGACATTTACAGTTAAAGTTATTATAAGGAAAACAAGCTTGAAGATTGTGCGTAGGATTTAAAAGTTGATTAACTGCGTGTAATGTTCTTCAAGACTGTTTAATGTGTGCGCGAGCTCGCAAGTTGTCGTTTGCGTGTTCTTTTTAAAGCGCGTGTACATTTTTTACGTGAAAGACGTTTCCTGAGAAAGCGCGTGTGGTTTGCGATAGAGCGCGTGCCAAAAAGAATTGCGCGTGTGAATTTTAGCGCGTGTACATTTTTCACGTGAAAGACGTTTCCTGAGAAAGCGCGTGTGGTTTTGCGATAGAGCGCGTGCCCAAAAGAATTGCGCAAGTTAACTTTAGCGCGTGTACATTTTTTTTACGCGAAATACGTCTCAAGAGAAAGCGCGTGTTGGGTTGCGATAGAGCGCGAGTCCATTTTTATCAGCGCGTGTTATTTTAATCGCGTTTACGTATTTTTTTTAACGCGCGCAGGTTTTGTAAAATAATCGCGTGTGTATTTTACACGCGAAGACAATTCTTCACGTCTTCTGATTTCACGTGTTTATCGCACACGCTTGTTAAGGAAGAAACTATACGTTCTTTGTGTAAATGTGTAAATAAGGAAAACAATTCACACGCAGAAAGAAAGCAATATTCCAGGAAGTTAAAGAATATCATTTAAAGTAATCTATGCAAATAGAACTCAATGTTTTCAGAGAAAGACTGCAATTTATGTAAGCATTGAAAACTACATAAGGTCAAAAGAACTTTGAAGTAAGAAGAATATCTAATTCTGAAAAGATGTTGCAAAGGCCATTACTTTAGGATTCTAAAGAGACTAGATTGGCTTGAACTATTTGCACAACACAAGATATATTTACAAGATATTCCACAAAGATTACTAACCTCTAAGTCTTTTACTGAGGTTTAAGAGGTAAAGAGTTTAGAGTTTATTTAGCATAAGTTTAGAAAAGAAGTTTTCTTATTATATAAGTAACCAGGTGTATTTGTTTACCACAGATACCAGAGCCTACCAGACGGTTGAAGGGCAGCAGTGTCTCCGTTGTTATTTTCTCCAAATTCCCCTTTCCCTTTCTTGGGGTTTTCAGCTCAGCTTATATTTAAGGGTTGAGAGGTGAACTCCTGGTGAGGGTCTGTGGGGCCAGCATCAGCTCCTGTGGAATTCAGTTAAGCCGGACCCTGACAGGATGAAAGGCCCACGATAATATTTTCCACCTGAGCTGATATGGATCCCACAGAGGCACTAGCTAGTTCCAAAAGGGACATGTTTTCAGAGTTAAGGGAGGAAATGAGGGCTGTGCGAAAAGAAAATCAGGAATTACAAGTCAAGTTTGAAGAGTTAAACTCCAAGGTTACCCGTAAGGGTGAAGAAATTTCTTTGGAGTCAAGAGATTCAGAGGATACTAGTAGAGAATTACCAATGTTAATTAGAGAGGATTTGGGTGAAGGAACGAGTTCTCAAGAAAGACGCAGGGGAAGTTTGAATATACCTGTAGGTCCAGTCCCCTTAGCACCTCCAGAGCGTTTTGGGGGAGAGGCCAAGAAATGCCAGATTTTCCTTACACAGTGTGAACTTCATTTCCTTTGTCGACCTGAAGCTTTTAACACAGATGCTTCTAAAATAGCTTTTATGCTGTCTTACCTCACTGGTGAGGCGGCAACTTGGTCAGTATTATTGGTTGGTCAAGAGAATCCTATACTAAAGAACTTGTTAGCTTTCAAGTTAGAATTTAAAAAGATGTTTGACAGACGCCAATTAGCTCAAGAAGTAGATGGAGAACTATTAGAGTTAAAACAGGGAACCAAAGATTTAGTGTCTTACATCACACAGTTCAGATCTTTAGTATTAGAGAGCAATTGGCCAGAAGAGAAGCAATCCTCTTTATTTTATAGAGGTTTGAAGGAGGAATTGAAAGATGCCTTATCTACAATTGTTAATAGACCCACTTCATGTGAGGATTTAATTAATCTGGTCATACAAATTGACTATAGATTAGGGGAACGCAAGGCTGAGCGTAGAAGAGGAGGAGTTGAGCAACCCAGAGTTTTCCCTAGAGTTGATAGAGGAAGATTAGAATTTGTAAATAAAGAATTGAGAACTGGGAACGCAGAGAGAGTAAATAAAGTGAGAGGTCCTTTAACTAAGGAGGAGAAGGATAGGCGAAGACAGAATAATTTATGTTTATATTGTGGGAAATCAGGACATTTTGTTGGAAATTGCCCTTGGTGTCCAAAACCTTCTGCATCTACTAACAGCTCCAGAAATCAGCAAGTGGCAAATACCATCCAAGCAGCAGTACCACATATTACATTGAATGTATCCTTGTATATTAAAGAGGAATTAAAGGGAAGTGGTCCAGTAGTAATAGATTCAGGAGCCACTGGTAACTTCATGGATTGGAATGTGGTTAAAGATATGAATGTGCCTTACGTTGTAAAAAATATACCAGAGTATGTGAGAGCGGTGGATGGGTCTCAACTGACATCAGGTTTAATTACACATGAAACAATCCCATTGGAAATGGAAATTGGAGGACACTGGGAGGAAATTGTTTTTGAATTAATTGACACTCTACAGTTGAAAATAATTTTGGGAATGCCTTGGTTGACGTATCATAACCCTCAGATTGATTGGGGAAGAAGAGTGGTGAAATTGGATTCTGCTTTTTGTGTTACAAATTGTTGTAAAGAAGCAATTCAGGAAAATGTTTCTAGTGATAATTGTTCAGAAGTAGTGGAAGGTTTGGTGAATTTGGGAACTATAGTACATTCTATAGGGGCTGTAATGGGAGAATTACCAAAGTGTTACCATGATTTCAATGATGTGTTTAGTGAAAAGGAAGCTAATGAATTACCTCCTCATAGAGAGTATGACTGTAAAATTGATTTAGAACCATGGGCCCACATTCCTTGCAGTCGCATCTATGCCTTAACAGAAAAAGAGAATCAACATTTGAAGGATTACATCCAAGAAAATTTGAATAAGGGGTTCATCAGGCACTCTCAATCGCCAGCAGCTTCTCCACTATTTTTTGTTCCCAAAAAGGAAGGCACTTTACGAACATGCATAGATTATAGAGCATTAAACAAGATAACAATTAAAAACAGATATCCGCTGCCTTTAATATCAGTAATGTTAGACCAGATTCAAGGAGCCTCAGTATTTAGCAAACTAGATCTTCGTGGTGCATATCATTTAGTGCGAGTACGTCAAGGTGATGAATGGAAAACGGCATTTAGAACAAAATTTGGTCTTTTCGAATATCAAGTAATGCCATTCGGATTGTGTAACGCTCCCGCAGCCTTTCAATTTTTTATAAATGAGGTATTAAGAGATTTTATTGACATCTTTGTAGTAGTATACATAGATGACATTCTCATTTATTCTAAGGATCTAATGCAACATGAAGAACATGTAAAGAAAGTGTTACAATGACTAAGGGAGAATAAACTATTTGCTAAGTTAGAAAAGAGCCAATTTCATACCAGAGAAGTGGAATTTTTAGGTTTTATGATTTCTCCCAAAGGTTTGGAAATGGATATGAAGAAAATTAAGGCAGTTGAACAGTGGCCAACTCCAACTTGTGTTAAAGATATCCAAAGCTTCCTGGGCTTTGCAAACTTTTACAGGAGATTCATTAAAAATTTCTCTCAAACTGTTGCTCCTATCACCAAATTATTGAAGAAAGGAATGAAATTTGAGTGGAAAGATGAAGCGGATCAAGCTTTCAAAACATTGAAGAACTGTTTTACATCTGGACCGATCTTATTACACCCAGATCCTTCACAACCATTTTTTGTGGAGGCAGATGCTTCTAATGTTGCAATTGGAGCAGTGCTTTCTCAAAGGCATCCTGAAACTGGACAGTTGCATCCTGTGGCCTATCTATCTAAGAAATTGCTTCCAGCAGAAGTGAACTACACAATTACAGACAGAGAACTCCTGGCAATCAAGAAAGCATTTCAGGAATGGAGACATTATCTGTTGGGAGCAAGATTCACAGTAACCGTTTTAACCGATCATCGAAATCTTCTGTTTTTGAAATCTGCTCGAACACTATCACCTCGACAACTTAGGTGGTCACTTTTCTTTTCAGAATACGATTTTGTGATAACATTCAAGCCTGGGCGGTTAAACGGTAAAGCGGATGCTTTATCACGACAAGGATCTTCGGGAGAAGTTGAAAATCAATTATTACCAGAACCAGTGATTGCAGAAGAAAAATTTATTCTAAGTGCTACAAAGGAAGAGAATCAGCTTCTTAAAAAGATTCTAAAGGAATTACCAGAAGATGAAATTCAATCTTGGTTAGCGGAGGATTCTGGAAGACATTTAATTGAAGGATTTCCATGTGTCCACTCTAAAATTTACCTTCCAAGCAAGGAACTGCAAAAGGAAATTATGCAAGAATGTCATGAATCCAAGTTGGTAGGTCACCCTGGAATTCGTAAGACTATTGAACTGGTTGAGAGAAAGTTTTGGTGGAAAGAAATGAAAAAAGATATTGAAGACTATGTGAAAACATGTGAAGTCTGTGCTCGAGTAAAGTCAGGAGGAGGAAAACCATCTGGGTTATTAAATCCATTACCAGTACCTCCTAGTCCTTGGTTTACAATCTCTATGGATTATATTGTAGATCTTCCCAAAGATCAAGGTTACACTACAGTATTAGTAGTTGTGGATTTACTAACTAAAGCTGGGCATTTCATTCCCATGAAAGGAGAGGCTTCTGCAAGGAATCTGGCAAAATGTTTTTTGCAAGAAGTAGTACGATTACATGGTCTACCAACACAAATTGTATCAGATCGAGGGTCTCAGTTCATTTCTAAGTTTTGGCGAGCTTTCTGTACAGAGTTGGGAATTGAGGTAAAGCTTTCTTCAGGTTATCACCCACAGGCCAACGGCCAAACAGAGCGAGTAAATCAAGAATTGGAAAAATATATTAGAGCTTTTTGGCAAGAAAGAGGAAGTTGGGTAGATCTTCTTTGGCTAGCAGAGTTTAGTTATAACAATTCTGTTAAGGATTCTACTAAGTATTCTCCATTTTTTAGCAACTATGGTTTCTACCCACGATTTTTGAAAGAAGTGTTGCCATCTGAGTATTCCAATCCAGAGGTTGAGCAGCGATTGACTTGTATTAGAGATGGTTTAGTGAAAGCTAAAGAAACCTTAGAAAAAAGTAAGCTAAGATTTAAGACATTTGCTGATAAGAAACGTCGTAAAGCACCACATTATCAGGTGGGTCAAAAAGTTTGGCTGTCCACAAAAAAAAAAACCTACATTTAAAGGGAAGAACTAAATTTAGTCCGAGATTTATTGGTCCATTTGAAATAGAAAGAATAATAAATCCCGTAGCAATCAAACTGAAATTACCCGCAAGTATCAAAAGTCACCCTACATTTCATGTCAGCTTAGTGAAACCTTGTGTGTCAGGAACTAGATTAGGAAAACCACCACCAGCAGTTTACACAGAGGAAAATGACAAAGAGTTTGAAGTTAAGAAAATCTTAGATTCCAGGATTGTTAGAGGTACCTTACAATATCTTATTGACTGGAAGGGATACGGTCCTGAGGAAAGATCTTGGGAGGGTCAAGTAGATGTACATGCCCCTCAATTGATAAAACAGTTTCACAAGAGGTTCCCTGCTAAACCAGGCCCTGGGACAGGGCTTTGAAGAGGGGGGTACTGTCAGGACTGGCTAGTTTAATAACAGGAAGAGTAACAAGATTAACATTGTGCCTTTAGAACTGGCTGGGTTAGTTGTGCTTTCAGAACTGGCTGGGTTAGTAACAGGAAGAGTTTGTTCATAGAATTAACATTGTGCTTGCCCAAGTCAAGATGGAGCGAAAGAAACTTAATCTGATTGGTTAAAGAAACAATGATATGTTTTGTTGCCTGATTGGTGGAGAGGACAATGGGTTTGATTCTTGGGAGATGAGCAAGATTCTAAACTGGCTTTCATCCAGAGAAATTCAGTGGCTGGTTATATATTAGTTAAGCTCCTTAAGTAAGGCCTTTTCAGAGCTCAGAAAATCTACCAAAGAAGTAAGAATATCGTTTGCTGATCCAATTTGAACAAGAAGTCATCAGGTGGGATCGTTCTTTTAAAGATTTTGAGATTGTCATAGTGAACTTTCATTTTCTTTTATAAGAAAACTTAAAGAGTAAACAAGTTTCAAGTTCATTTGAGAAAAGAGACATTTACAGTTAAAGTTATTATAAGGAAAACAAGCTTGAAGATTGTGCGTAGGATTTAAAAGTTGATTAACTGCGTGTAATGTTCTTCAAGACTGTTTAATGTGTGTGCTCGCAAGTTGTCGTTTGCGTGTTCTTTTTAAAGCGCGTGTACATTTTTTACGTGAAAGACGTTTCCTGAGAAAGCGCGTGTGGTTTGCGATAGAGCGCGTGCCAAAAAGAATTGCGCGTGTGAATTTTAGCGCGTGTACATTTTTCACGTGAAAGACGTTTCCTGAGAAAGCGCGTGTGGTTTTGCGATAGAGCGCGTGCCCAAAAGAATTGCGCAAGTTAACTTTAGCGCGTGTACATTTTTTTTACGCGAAATACGTCTCAAGAGAAAGCGCGTGTTGGGTTGCGATAGAGCGCGAGTCCATTTTTATCAGCGCGTGTTATTTTAATCGCATTTACGTATTTTTTTTAACGCGCGCGGGTTTTGTAAAATAATCGCGTGGGTATTTTACACGCGAAGACAATTCTTCACGTCTTCTGATTTCACGTGTTTATCGCACACGCTTGTTAAGGAAGAAACTATACGTTCTTTGTGTAAATGTGTAAATAAGGAAAACAATTCACACGCAGAAAGAAAGCAGTATTCCAGGAAGTTAAAGAATATCATTTAAAGTAATCTATGCAAATAGAACTCAATGTTTTCAGAGAAAGACTGCAATTTATGTAAGCATTGAAAACTACATAAGGTCAAAAGAACTTTGAAGTAAGAAGAATATCTAATTCTGAAAAGATGTTGCAAAGGCCATTACTTTAGGATTCTAAAGAGACTAGATTGGCTTGAACTATTTGCACAACACAAGATATATTTACAAGATATTCCACAAAGATTACTAACCTGTAAGTCTTTTACTGAGGTTTAAGAGGTAAAGAGTTTAGAGTTTATTTAGCATAAGTTTAGAAAAGAAGTTTTCTTATTATATAAGTAACCAGGTGTATTTGTTTACCACAGATACCAGAGCCTACCAGACGGTTGAAGGGCAGCAGTGTCTCCGTTGTTATTTTCTCCAAATTCCCCTTTCCCTTTCTTGAGGTTTTCAGCTCAGCTTATATTTAAGGGTTGAGAGGTGAACTCCTGGTGAGGGTCTGTGGGGCCAGCATCAGCTCCTGTGGAATTCAGTTAAGCCGGACCCTGACACTAACTACAAGTTAATTTACATTCATGGACCTACTGAGAAGGCTGAATTATCTATAAGATTCTGGTCCACAAGTAAGGAAGTCTTGTCTGCTTTTCACTTCTCTGGGCATTCTGAAGAGAAGAACCAGGTATGGTTTTTAAACTATTTTGATTAAGGATTTAGAGTTTAAGGTTAGTATAGTAACCCATGAGTAATGAGGAATATTGCATGTTTATGTTTTAACTACAGGTGAAGAACCAGCGAGTTGATAGCTTCCAGCCTGGTGTTTGTTTCTTTGTCCCTTCCCCCTTTCCCCTGAAAGTGAGGTAAACTGAGTAGTTATTTATGTCAACTCAGAGTGCCACATTTTGGGTGGATTGTCGGGGGTTCAGCAGCTTCTGCAGACACCAGGTTCTCAGCATGACAGGAATAAGAAGTAGATTAGGGTAAAGGAGCAGAACCCTAGCATTGGAGTGAGAAGCAGACAAGAGGAAAGGAACACAAACCTAGCATTACCAAGCTGGTGGGATACAGGAACTGTGAAAGCGAACAACAGTTCCTTGTGAGTTATCCAGAGACTTAAGATGAGAAGAAGTCTAGTGGAAAGGAGCGTAACCCTAGCATTTGAAATCTTGCATTTGGGACATTATTTTGCATCACTTTTTGCTACCAGAGAAACTGGGAACTTTTCTGTTGTTTGAAAGCAGAACAATCTCTTTTTGCTTTCAGAAGAGAGCACCCTTGCATAGTTTTCATAGATTATTAGTGTTAGGGACAGAAGTAGGCTTTGGGACACGACAGTCACAGACCTTTAGGTTCAGACTTCCTGACAATTTCATTAGTTTCCTTTGAGGTAGGGAAACCCCCTTTTAGCTTTAGGGACAGTGAGACAGTGAGGCATTTTTCCAACCCTCTTTATATTAGTAAAAGTCTATATCCAAAACCATGCCACCATTGTGTCTGAGTCTTACTTCTGAACTTTACAGTGGGAATTTTGTTCTTTGCACCAGGGCTTCTCATGATGGGAAGGTGGGGACTCAGGACCAGGCATAACTGGCCCATTCTCTGGTTTTGACGTTAGCAGGATCTGTGCCTCTAGCAGCGGTTCAACTGATCCTGCAACATCCAAAGCTCTGGGCTCTCCCGATCCATTAGTTAATAGATGCGGCATCAAGTTCACAAACCTCAAAGTCCTCCAAATCGTTCATGGGAGCTGCCCGTGGGGGTTCCAGTGTGCCCGTCGCGGTTTAAGGAAAATAGTCTTGCGTGGCTATCTTAAAGAGACCAGAACCAGTTCTCAAGCAGAGAGGATTGGATTCCAGCTGTCCCATGGCCTACTAGGTTGGATCTTGAAAGAGGACTTGAAAACCTTGTCTGCATTTCTCCGGTCCTGCTACTCTGATCCTACCAACAAATGATTCTGGAGGGTGTATTTCTAATGGACTGCCCTCTACTTTGCAAGTACGCTTTAGTGCAGTATTCCTGGGACTGACCCACATATTTCCTCCAGGACAATCCTGGATTGCAGGGATGGGGGCTCCAACATCTAAGGCCACCACACTGCTGGCATCCAGCGCCAAGCGAGGGATTCTGTTACAGGATAATTTAGCAATAGATAGAGTAGACGTTAGGTAACATTGGTAGAGTAGTAGGAGTGAGAGCAATACTTCACATAAAATGAAGAAAGCCATTAAAAGACTCAAGTGACAACACATTAAATACTCTTCCAAGAAAAGTCATACACCATTAACTGAGACATCCATCTAGTGGAGGAACCCATTCTACAGCAATTGTGGCAAATGGAATTTCACCCACAACTCTTCAGAGAAAGTTGGGAAATTTTGTAAAGTCATACCTTTCAGGTACAGGGCTGAGAGGGCTGACGAGATATCCCAAGAATAGGGTTGTTCACAGATTAGAGGGATGTTTTGCGTACAAATAACACTGAGGAATATTGGCTGGGTATGACTCAGCAAGGGTTGGGGAACAGATATGTTTTTCCTTAACTAGATTTCTTTAGGTACAGAGGCCTTTGTCTGCCCAAGATGGTGGAAAGTTGTCTCAAGGTTGCTGGAAAGCAGATGAGAGGTAGAATAAAATTCAGAGGAGAATTCTAAACTACCTTTCATCGAAGACACTGACTGAGAAGGTCACAGTTTTATGAGCCGAGTCAAGACTTGAGAAAACCTGAAGATATTGAGAGTATGGACATCACTTGTTAATTTCAAAACTACAGAGAAGCCACTACAGAAAACTTACAAGCTGCAAAAGGTGATAAGTGAACTTTTCTACCAAATCTTTAAAGTACTTCAATTACATATAGTTACCAGAAATTATCAGTTTTAAAACTTTCACAAGAGTTTGTTTTATGAGAGCCTTTCCAATGGAAAAACAAACTTTTCATTTTTTGCTGACGTCTGAGTAAGCTCGGTTTCATAACGAGAGTACGTTTTCGGGTGCGCGTGACCCAGCCGGGTTAGAGGAAGGCACCTTTCAACGCGAGTGTACATGCTGGTGCATCATTGCCCAACACGCCTTCAGAAGCTTGCTGTGTCGCTAAGCAACCAACGGTGTTGTTGCACGTCAAGAGCTGTGAAATTAAGTACTCATTTCGCTTTGGTCTGTAAGTGCAGGCAATGAAGTGAAAACAAAACAAAGCATTTTCTTAATATTGTTAGTGCAGACTATGCAGTGAGATTAAATCAGCAATTATAATCAGCAGAAAGCACAGGGTGTGTGGTGAAGCAAAAAACAGGACTGCACAGTGGAGAAAAGGAAGCAGACTGCTTAGAGAAAAGGATGTAATAAACAGACACTTCTTTCAAGGATAAAAACAGTCTATAGAAAACTCTTAACAAATAATTCTTTTAAGACAGTGCCTTCTAGCTTCGTGAGAAGGCAACCAGGTATGCCAAAATGTAGAATACAGTGATAGTTAAAATGTGTTAACTTAGTAAATGAAAAGCCTAAGACCTACACTGATAATATTCCTGATTTGTAATTATAGATCCCCACACTAACGTTGAGACTGCCTGAAGATATAGGGCCTCATCATGAGTTGGGTGGTAACCCTTAAATGCGGCGGTAATTATATTACTACTGCATTTAAGGGTTCGTCCAATCACAAGTCTGGCAGCATTTAACCCCTGCTGTGAGCTGGGGGTAAATGAGCCGGAAAAATGCCAATTTTTGGTGCAATTACTGCATGGTAATACCGCCGGCGGTAATTGTGCTGAACATTCCCCATTGGGTTCAATGGACCCAATGGGGAATGGGGAATTACGTTTACCACTCAACCCGTGATCCGGTGGTAATACCGTCAGACAGGTGGTTGGTAACGCAAATACAGTTTGGCGGTATCCAAGTCAGAATACCGCCCAACTCGTGATGAGGCCCATAGTCAGCAAGCTTAGATCTGGTGGTTTGTTATTTTGTCCACTTCCCCTTTCACCCCTGAAGTGTCAAGTCTGCTGCTAGAATTTGGAGGGCGCACATGTAGGGGTTAGTGGGGTTCATCAACCTCTGGAGTATCGGTAAACTGGGACCTTACAGGTACTTGGCGGAGTTACTGGTATAACCCACTTAAAGCAGGACATGATACTCAGTAAAGAGAATATAGAAATGCACCACTGAAAGTCGCTGTCTTCTTTCTTGCAGCTCTCCGACAAGGAAGAAGAGTTCCAGTTCTATTATTTTACCCCATTCCCCTTTCCACCAGATTGTAGTGGACACTAGTGGATTAATATAAACCGATGTAGACTAGATGCTCAGGGAGGTCTGCAGTGCTAACAGTTCTGTGGATTTCGGCTTGTGAGGACCTGGCACTTGCATACCAGTGTCAGGGTTGGCAATAGGGGGCGTAAAGGCAGGCCTGACTGGTGGCCAGCGGTTGTGCACAGGGTGGGAAGATGCTTTGTCAGGAGGAGATGTTAAAAGGAATTGGGCCAGGGTCGGACTGGGACAAGAAATAGGCCCGGACACCCAAAAAAAAGTGGCCCACCCCTCGCTTCAAAAAAGTGGCCCACCCTGCGCCTCAAAAAAAGTGGCCCACCCCACGCCTCAAAAAAAGTGACCCACCGCGTGCCTCAAAAAAAGTGGCCCTCAAACCATCATCCGTGAATCGCCTACCACGCTTCTCACTGCGCAAAAACAGATGTTTCTACAGTATCAGTGCCATTAATGAAACACAACCTTTCACCCCTTGACAAAACGGGAAGTGGCATCAAAAGCAGACTAATATGGTTATGATTTCACTAATATGATATGCATTTCATACAAGAATGGATCACTATATGTATCTGTGTGTTTAGAGCCATATTGTCAAATTACTGTGAATGCAAGCAGACGTCCAAGGCCAAATGATAATATGTTATTGTATAGCACTTACGCTTAAGCTCTTTTTTATAGAACAAATATGCATACAATATCACCCAACCTGTCTTGGTACCCATTTATCGACCTCAGAAGAATGAAAGGCTGAGATGGCCTTGCTGGGATTCGAACCTGCAGATCACACACACATCACAGCAGCGAGCACTCAACCCACTAAGCTATTATATTGGCTATAGTAAAATTAGCATCTGCAGGTTTGGTGCAAATGTGGCCGCATTTCAAGCATGTGTGCAATGCATCTACTTTTCAGGCTCTGCCCACGGTAGTGCTTGTGTGATGAGGGCCTCAGCAAATACAAGTGCATGACACAAGGCAATGGCGCCTGACCATTGAGGGTAGTTTCTAAGATCCCAAAATGCAGTCTCTAGTAAATCACGTCCATGACAAGCTGCCAGCCAATCCCCCAGGACCTCGAGCACCTGATGGTAGGCTGATGTTAGCTGGATGTCAAAGCCAGCCTGAAAACAACAACGTCACGTCAGTAAAACACTGTCAGTAAAGGCCCTGTTTCTGGAACACCACCACCAAGGCATGGTGCTTCAGGCAGTCCCGGCCGTTTCCTCTGCTTATTAGGAAGTGGGGGCCCGAGAAACATGTGAATGAAAGAAGGGACATGCATAGCGCAGCCCTGTTAACTGAATCGCCTCAAGGCGCTTCCTGGCCACACGCCCACAGGGATTCTGGGAAATCGACAGACCAAAGGAGGTCGAAATTGTAATGCAAAGATCCCTGTTAAGCAGGCTAGATTCTGCACGGACAAAGCAAAAGTAGGATTCTAACAACAAAATGTCAAAAGAGAAAAGTCAATTAGCTTTGAAGAAGGAAGGATGACTGCTTTGTGGGATGGAAAGTACATCACACCCCTCTGAGATTTGTTTTAGCGAGTAGGCCCTCTTTAAATGCCATGTACGCGTACAGGTTCGAGATATCATTGATATGACCAAATTAAAAGACTAATTGGAGCATTGTTCACTATTAGTTGCATTTCCATTTTCAAGTTGGTGACATAAAATGGAGGCTCGTATGCAGGCATAACGTTGCCCACAACTACCTCATGCAAATAAAAGGTATCAAAGGACGTGGGAATCATATTGAAACCACAACACAGTGTGGCTAGTGAAATGTGCGTTCGCCTCCAGCTATACAAGGTTGACAGCAGTTCGGATAAAATTGCACTCAGTGTGAAAAGGCGAAACACAAGGTGAGAAATGGAAAATGCTGGCTGTGCTTGGATAAATGATAATAATGCATGCTCCAATAGTCATTAAATAAAGTGCATAGACTGAGAACAGCCAACCTTGAGCTGTTTATGTGGCGCTCCCCAAATGCCACAACACATCACAACACACCACCATGTTGCGCCCTCTCTACCCAGTCCACCTCACTCCCCCATTCCCGACATGGCACCGTGGCATCCATTCATGTAACAATTGTGTATAGGCGCATTACAAATGCCGCATTCGCTCAGATTTTAGTCCATGGCCTACAGTCATCTCTGCAGCAGGACGCTACCCCGCCACGCTCTCTTAAAGCACTTTGCCCACGGTTTTCTGAATTTCTGTGTGTTATGGCAAACTCTCCGGGGTTCCATTATCTGCCCTTTAAACTACCAACAGAACTGGCTCTCCTCCGGCGAGTTCATGGTATTATTCACTTCCAAAGGGGGAAAGTCTGGGGGGTCTGACTCTCGGGTCTGCCGTAGCTCGCACCCCTGACGCTGGGACTGTACACCGATTTGAGCAGCGGGCGCAAGGCCCACTGAGATACCTTGCCTGCTGCTGAGTCACAGATTGGCCGACAGGTGATGATATGATGGGCCCTACGAGAATAGTACTAGTACTAGTCCTTACCTCAGTGGCTGGCTGGCTGTTGGGCTGCTGTCTGTGGGCTGTGGCCTGTGGCAGTGGCACTGGGCACTGTCTGCTGGCCGCCTCGCCTGCTGCCTGGTGGTCCGCCTGTGTGTGGGCACTGGGCACTGGACTGTCGGCCTCCAAGTTGTCTGGTGAGGTCCAGCTCCGTGGTGCCTGGTGGTGGTGGCTCTCTCTCTGCCTGCTGCGCTGTGTCGGTGTGACTGCGGCGTGCCCAAATAAATCAGGGCCAACCCAGGGTGGGTCAGAGAGGCAAGCGAGGCCCAAGGCAATTAGAAATAGCAGCATTGGCGGCACTATGGGTGGGCAGGGCAGCCTGCCCAGCCGAATTTTCATTGGCTTTTCTGTGGCGCCAGCGGCCCCGGGACCCAGCCCAGCCCCCAGGCACAAGTTGAAGACAGTTGCTTTCAACTTTGCAAAGAAGTGTTACTTACTTCCTGCAAAGTTGAAGCAAGTGTCTGTGAAATGTGTCACTGTTCTGGCAGTACCAGCCCCAGGCAGGCCCCCAGCTCATCCCTCAGCCCTGCAGGCAGGCTGCACCCCCAGGGTCAGGACTCGGAGGGAGGCAGGTGTTACAATAGCTTTATTGTGTGTTTGCAATTGCTTCAGCCTGCCTCCCTCCCACAGATCAAAGAAACGTTCTGGCCTGGCCATTGCAGGCCCGAGCGGAGCGCGAGCCGGCGAGCACAAACGGCACCGGCCCCCTTCAGTGGCGGCACGGGTGCCGGCCCTGTGGCCCACGACGCCGTGAATGCATTATGCATGCATTTGCATCTGCATGCATCATAAATTATGATGCAGTCATGATGCAGATGCAATCATCAAAGCAAGGTAACTTCTAGTGTGTTACGTTGCTATGATGATTCTGAAGACGGCAGACAGTGCCGCTGCCGTGCGGCACCAGCGCCTCCCCCCCCCTGGCTCCCTGCCCTGCTGCACAGCACAGCCATGGCAGCCTCCTGCTCTGAGCCCCTGGAGCTACAGACAGTCGCGAGCTGCTGCTCTGCGGTGCTCGGGGCACACACACACACACTAGGCCGGGGCCGCCGGGCCTGCCAATAAAAAAATGACAAAAAAAAAACGGCCCAGAAGTGGCTGCTGGAAAACCGGCCCCAGGGGACCCTAAAGTCCTTCGGCCACGGGCCGAAAGACCGAAAGGGCCAGTCCGAGCCTGAATTGGGCAGGGTGTTTGTGCTCTATCTTCCTTAACCTTATGATGTACAGGTCTCCCAAGCCAAAATGGCTGAACAATAGCTGGAGAGCTGATTGGCTGGTGTTTCAGGAACAATCACTTGGAATGCACAGAAGAATTTGTAAATGCCTTTCATCAATGCAGTTGAAGAGTCAGGTTGTGTTTTATAGTTTTCCTTAAAATGAGGCCCAAAGAAGTACCAGTGTAAAGAAGTCAGAAGAAGTCTGTTTCAGGAAGAGGAGCATTTTGTGAGCCTGAATTTAAACAGTTAAAGATTTCAAGGATTGGTAAAACAGTACCTGTGAAATATTAGAGACTGTCATTGAGCAGCCTACAGCTCGCTATAGGAAGCACTGTGTGCAGCTGGACCGTAAGCGCATCACTATATTTTTCAGAACTTTCACCCATGACTTTTAAAAAGCTGGTTTTGGTGTGACGAAGAAAGTTGCCGCTTTGTGCATGTGTGATTCAGCACGAGGCAGCAGAGAGAGAGAGAGAGATCGCTCAGCAAACAGTAAACTTGTGACCTTTTGAATCGTGTGCTGGCGGGCAGGCAGCACAGTGGTTTTTCTGAAGTACGGCTTGTGGTTCGTTACAGCCGTCTTTGTTTTCTCTGAGCGGCTTCCATTCAGCAGCTGCAACTCGTGCACACGCCTGAAGGTGCAGACGCCTAGGCATTCCGTGCAGCAGTTTTTGATGTACGGTTCGCGGCTCGATTCTACAACCGTAATTTCTTCCGGAGCGGCTACTTTTCAATAGCTCCGTAATCGCGCATGCGCACCAAAGTGCAGAAACCATCTAGGAAGAGTGAGAAGATGTAACGTGGCAACAAATCAAAAGATCATTGCGCAAGCGCACAACCGAAAAGACATCTTCCTCCAAAATCATAATTCGTAAATAAAAGGAACAAATATAAGTATTCAAAAGAGCAACAAGTCAGCAAGTCTGTGTGTATGTTCTTAGACAAAAGGACTTAGACAAATAGTTTCAGCTAGCAGGAGAATAGCACAGACACAAAAGATTGATTCCTCTCCAGAGTCTGAGAGCATTATTCAGTTCTACAGAAAATAAGTGTAAATAAGATTAGGTAATTAGGTTAGTAGTTAGGTTTAAAGCAGCAAGAAATTGACTAGCAGCTTTTATCAAGAAGTAACTTTTCAGTTGCTTTCAAAAGAGCTAAAAAAGAAGAAGGCTCTTAGATTTAAAAGTCAACATCAGGGCATTAGAAGAGGTGCGACTGGTAAGAGTATGTTTAAATGACAATGTTTTGTGAAAAAGATTTTGACTTTGTACTAAAGTATTTGCACTTAACTTTTTGCACTTGTTGTCATGCAGAAGAACGAGGTACCCGCAGCAGAGCCAGCCTGCTCGAGAGTCGTCTGTCTTTTTATTATTTTATCAACTACCACTTTCCCCTTCCTGGGGTTTCTGACTCAACTGTACTTAGGAAGGTTGGGTTGGAGGCATCCAAAGGGGGTCTATGGGATGAGCAGCTCCTGCGGAGAAGACCCAGTCGGATCCTGACAACCAGGTACAACTACAAAATCTTACACCTCTAAGACAAACAAGTCAGATGAAAAATATAGTTACTTTGGAGTTTCAGAATAGTTGGACTTTTGAATGATACAAGTTTTTTTACTTTCCTTTGGCAGTCCCTTTTATTAAAAATATATGTTTTCTCTTTGGGGAAAATGGCCAAAACGTTCTACTTTTGCTTCCTGGCGGGGGATCCTACCAACCCTTACACGGACAGCAATTATAGGTCATGGAAGGAGCTCAATTCTCACACATTAAGTGGAAAAGTATTTGGTTCTTTTCACATCTCACCAATTAGGTATTTTACATAAGAAGGCCAGTGTCCGTTTTTCATATAGGCAATGCTTGGCATTTCACTTTGCATTTTAAAGCTCAAGGATTCTCCTCTACTGCATCGACAGGCCCCATCAACACCAAGATAAAGACTTCTGCAATGAACCCGAAACCTGCAGTCTCTGAACAGGAGACTTGGATTAGGGTCCACCTACATATGGGCCTACCTCCGGCTCCACCCCCCACACTTAACGCTGCTCGCTTTCAGCTAACTCCTCTTTAGTGCCCTCTACTGGTACTGAAATAATGGCAGTGATACACATCAGACTTCACTTATCCTGGATTAGACTATCACAATATTGGGTAGTCAGGGAAATAAAATGTGCACAAGTTAACTTCTCGCTTATATGATTTTCCCATTCCCATTTTTGCTATCATTTGCTTCTGTGTCCCCTCAACCTCTTAATCTCTTACTCACCTGCACCTCATCTGCCTCCTGCATGTCCAGTTCCTTGTCCTTCATGCTCACTTCGTGCACCGTTTCTGCAAAGGAAAACAGATGGAATCAAAGCACAGATCAGGAGCGAAGGCCTTGCATCTGAACCTCGAACTGTCAGGGAATGAGAACATCTAATGCATTGCCAATGTGGATTTTGCAACTTCAGGATATTATTTTACCCTTTCACAATAAACCACACTATGTGGTAATGTAGATCTATATGCTTCGTGTCCCACGTGACATATTAAAGGCCTCCCTACCAATGCATATACCCAAAGGGGTTTCACCATTCCCATGCACATCCACCACCGCCACCAATTCTAAGGCTATTATTCGAAATTTGCATTGCTAGGTTTTGCAGCATGATCCATATTTATGCTTCAATCAATGCTACCCTTTCACCAAAACATTTTATACAAACCCACCATTCTCAAAGAACAAAGAAAGCCTGAAAACAGGGCATATATGATGGTGAGCCTAAGAAAATCCTCTAACAATAGTGCTTAGGGAATGCCATTTTATATACATCCACATGCTGTATTGAGTCTTTCCAGGTGTAGAGTTTTAAATTCTCTGAACACATTTTAATAGCACTTTCACTTTATGATATGATAAGTCATTTATAACGTGCCTGTACACAAGTGTCTCTAGGCGTGACAAGACAAGGAAGGGGAGACAAAGGAGGACAAAACAAACAATCTTACTAGGCCTTGTGTAATTCAGATTGTGCAAGTTCAAGGGTGAAGGGAGAGGAGAAGTGCCAGGGGGAGGGATGGGGAAAATGCAATAGGCAAAGATCAAGTAAGTGCCACCTGGGTGGCCGTCTCTGAGTAAGTGCAAGGAGGCAGGGGACTGTAGGGTTGCAAATACAGTCCCCAAGTGCACAGTAAACCAGGAGGCAGTACAAGGAGCTACTGGACGAGTAGGAGCCTGCTGTCAATTAAAGTTCAGAGGTTGGCCAGGTAACCAGTTAGTGCCACAGACAAGTACATCAGTAGAGGAGAGAGAGAAGGCAGAAGCGAAAAGGAAGGTCTTCAGTTGCTTCCTGAACCTTAGTTGGTCCTGCTCAAGTATGGGAGAGGCAGGGAGGCTGTCCCAGATGAAGGCACCGGCCAGGGACAGAGATCTACCCCCACCACCCTCTGCCTGGAGAAGCGTCTGACCCTCAGAGAGTTGGAGGTGGATGAGCGAAGGGCTTGAGAAGGAAAGTTCTTAGGAAGAGAGAGTTGGATGTAATGTGGTCCCCAGACCCAGACAGTCTTGTGGACAATGCAGAGGATCTTGAACTTGATCCTTGCAGCCACCGGGAGCAAGTGGAGAGATTTCATGGCTGGGGAGATATGATCCCTGAGCTTGAGGCTTGAGGCCTTAGGCCAAGGACACATACTAGTCCTGTTCTGGATTAGTTGCAGAGGGTGAAGAGTAGAGGCAGGTAGCTGTTGCAGTAGTCGAGCCTAGAGAGATGGTGAGCTTCTGGTGGAAAGGGAGAAAGGGAAGAATACCTCTGAGGAAGTGCAGTTGGTAGTGGGAATTCTTAGAGAGGTCCGTGATGTGAGGAGAGAAGGAGAGAGTGGAGGCGAAGATGACACCAAGGTTTTTTGCCTCGCAGGAAGGCAGAGAGAGAGGGCCCAAGGAGAGCGGCCAGAGTGAAAGAGGGAAGGCAGGAGCAGGGGTCCCAATGAGAAGTATCTCAGTCAGTCTTACTGGCACTAAGGCAGAGATCATTCCTGAATCGCAGATATACAGTCAGGAATGAGCGAGAGAGGAGAGGAGGCTGAGGAGAGCCTGAAGGAGAGCTGAGTGTCATCCGCATAACACTGAAAGTTAGAAGAAAAGGTAGAGATGAGGTGGCCCAGCGGTGCCAAGTAAACATTGAAAAACAAGGGTGAGAGGTTAGAGCCCTGGTGAACACCACATGTGGAGAGAGAGGTGGTGGAGAGAAAGGACCCAAGTTGGACCTGGGAGGGTCAATCCAGGAGGAAGGAGGTCAACCATGCAAGGGCCTGATCCGTGATGTCCAGGTTGTCACGGAGAGGATTGATCAGGATGTCATGGTTTATTGCGTCGAAAGCAGAGGAAAGATCAAGGAGAGGACAAAAGAAAGGCTACAGCCGACATTAGAGAACAGGTCTTCATGGTTGTTCCATGCTTCTGGCTGCTCTGAAGCCAGACTGATGGTGTCAGGTCCAGCCCAAAGGGCAGAAAGGGTATACTTCTTACCTGTGTTTGTTTGGGTCTTTTTTAAAATTATTTATCAGTATTTATTCTGACCTTAGTTTAGGCCTTAACTCTTGTGCTCTGAGTAGGGAAGCTTTCCCATGCCAAGATGGAGGAAGATAACCAACATGCTGATTGGCTACAGCGATAACAAAGACCCTTTGACCAATATTCTAAACGGCTTGAGACATTGATTAATTCGGCAGCGGTTAGGTTGAAGTTACCCTTTAGCATGGAGGCGCATCCAACATTTCATGCCAGTTTATTAAAGCCGTTGCAAGAAGGAACTACACTGGGTCCAATTCCTCCTCCTGTTCAGGTTGAGAATGATTTTGAGGGTGTTTGTCCCCCCAACTTTTGTGGCACACCTTTGTTTCCCCTTCATTTAGCAGGGACCCTTTCATTTAGATGGTATGCCTCCTCCCCCCAACATTTTTAGCAAAGTTACTCCACTGGCAGGAGAGCAGGTTGTACTAGACTGGCAGGAGTAATATGGAGGTGAGGGGGCTAATGCTTCTTTCTTTGTCTCGAGAAGGCGAGGCTGTGTTCAGTTTGTTATGTTATCCATTTCACCCTTTGCCTTGATGGTGTTTGGAATTTTGCTGAAAAATAGGGGGATTTGTGTGGTTCAGCAGCTCCTGCAGACTTTTGTCAGTTGGACCTGACAGCTTATGCATCGTCTCCCTCACTGAGCCTGCAACCCATTTCCCCTGGTGGGGCATGTGCACCGTCTATCCCCCGATTCTGTCTGCTATCCCCCTCGGATCATGCTATCTTCATCTAATGCAATATTTTTGATTAAGATCCCTATTTTGTTAGTAGTCCATTTTCTGGCCCTATAGGCCAAGTTGGCAAATACAGTTAGTAAACTCTGTTGCTGACTATACAGCTACAGTGTTGTGGCAACAGAAACTCAGGATTATGCCTCTATTGTTATTACATCATGAGGAAACATATTGAATGCTGTCCATTTCACTTTGAAAGCTAGTATAGCAATTGGAAAGCCAACAAGACAGAACAGAAAGTTAATTTCACAGCCCATACATCTCTGGTCAGCCAGTAGTACACAGGTTAAAAAACTGTCAAGGTGGACTCCACCCTTCCCATTCCAAGAGCAATGAGTTCAGTTATTATAAATTTAGTAAAGAGCCAGGCCAGGCAGAAGTCCATGCTGAGGCTGCTGTGTAAGCCGCCTTTTCTTTTTTGCAAAGTAATAGGGCCATTTAGTAGTTAGGAATTGGCACTCAAGGCTCTTTATGTTGGACTACGACAAGCACCCTTAGTTTTGTTTTAGAAGGCAGGGCATTTGCTTCATAGTGATAGGGCAATGTCTTCTTTTATTTGAATAAACACATATATACCATGATCCACTGTTGTCCGAGTCCTCCTTCTGGTTCTCCACAGATTCCAGATAGCAAAGAAATTAATAGCGTCTAAAAACAAGAAAGTACTTTCTCTTGTGAAGTTGAATTGCAGAATTGAATACAGTTTCTGTTTTGTATAATCCTCTTTATACTGGGATGATCCTTTTCTCTCTTCATGTGTCATGCATATCTAAAAGCATTAACTATCCCCAAACCACCACCACTAATCAACGGCTAAATGCCCTTTCATGGACAATCTAATACACGTTCACCAGTGCCAAGACCCCTTCCTCCTCAATGATACCTTCCAACAACTGCTTGGTGAAGTTTTATTTTCCACTTTCACCACTCTGCACACAATGATTTACTTCACCCCATTCAATAATTTCCATCAACTACCCAGCACCTCCACATACTGTGGCCCTCAATCCATCGTTTTCTTTTTCAAAAGACATATTTCAAACATCTCTCCACCCAATGAATAGCTACCATAAATACTCCACCCACCAATCCTATCCAAACAGCATTTCACCGATTGGGAAAATCAGAAATCTACATGCATTCACACACCAATCTAAATGTCACTTTCTCAAACACAATCTTTCAAGGATTCTCTCTCTCTCTCTCTCTCTCTCCAATTGACAAACGATCTGAGACTAGTGTCTGTCCACAGTTGCTCTGTCTGGTACCTGACCCACTGTCATGGTCATAGTATACCACGAACAGACTTCAACTCCCAGCTTCCTGGCTCAAGCAGCAACATCACGTGACAAAAACGTCTGTGTTTCTGTGTGTCTGAGTGGAATTTTCTAGAGACTTTTTGGTTCTGAAATGTTGAATACAAGCCAAAGGTAGGTTATCTGGGTATGTAAAATAGTTGGAAGATGATGCTGGTTCTTCAAGGTGTGTGAGAGGGACTACCTTTACACTGCATCTAGAAAGAATAACTGAATACGAATTACCACAGTCTCCTAGCCTTTTCATGAGGTAATGCGATGTAAACCAGCTCTTTAGTGACTTCAGATTATGCCTCTACTGCAGGGGAGATAGGCATCAGGATTCTTAGACACCACTGAGCTATGGCCAAGAAGGTTGCAGATCCTTGCACAGGAAGAGTTACGGCCTAACCTGAATCTGCAGCATGATCCAGGTCTCTACAAACTACAGCTGTGGTAATGGAATGGCTGGGACTCTCTTATCAGCACAGACACTTGGCCTGTTCCAGTCAGAAGCCTGTGACGTCATCATCTGTCTGCATTCCTATGATCGTGCTCTGACCTCCAGACATGCATTTGTCAATTAAGATTCATATTTTAAATCTGTCTTCACTCACGAGCCACCATCTACGACCTCAACTAACAGGGTCTCCCCTCCTCTTCGCTGCGTCACTATTCAGACCGTCTACATTGGTAAATGTGGTATCTGTTGATGTCTGACCTACCTGGTGCTTCTGGTACGACATTCCATGATGCTCTGAGAAGATTAGAGGGACGGTTCTGTGCATTCATTGGTTCCTGCGTGACTAACAGTGAGTTGAGGCTGGCAATAGGATGATTACGCATAATGAACTTGCCTGGCATTCAAGAGTCGCTGCAGAGTGAAAGTTAACTGTGCATCCAGAAGGAAGCATGTTAAATATGGACAATGGAGGATGCGCGTGGCCTGGTAAACTGCAGCCTTAGCAGGATTATATGAAAGGTTTTGGACAACCGTTAAGTGTCTAAACCCTATCAAACTGGGACAAATTCACAGGTAAAACATGTGTTCAGTTGTGACAGAAAGATGTGCTCTTAAAAAGAGAAGCATTTTAAAAGCTCTAGTATTTCTTCCTGGCACATTAGTGAGCTTGGAACATGTGCTGTTCTCATTCTTCCAAGTTTACAGGAAAAAGAGTTTGATCTGGCCAGCTGGCTGTAATCGGAACTGCTTCATTTACTTGAGAGGCACCTGCACTCATGCATTCGGGCATGATCATCTTCTCAGTGGGTCCTCGTATGCGTAGACAGCTGAGTGGCTATTGGGCTCATCTATTCAATCCCCAGTGGTTGAACAACAGATTCACCTTGCACATGTGCAAATGGAAAGCTCTGATGCGTCATGCGGATTGAAATGGGACAATGAGTTTTTATCATTTTTTCAAGAATAATGGCCTCATTAGGAATTGGGCAGTGTGGTATTAACATGCTGGTGGATTACTCTTAGCTGGAGGTAATTCCGGCACCCCAGCAGCAAAAATTGCCAGTATTAATACTGCCAACTCCCCCCATGGAGTCTTATGTGACTCCATCGAATGGGGAGTAACTGCCCTTACCGGCATTCGGAATCTGGATGTAATTTGTTTGGTGGTATCCCGATGGATTTAACAGCGGGATACCACCAAACATGTAATGAGGCCCATTGTCTTGAATTCTTACTTAGCTGAGAACCAGACGTTCAGCCTCATTACAAGTACAGCGGTGCAGTAAAAAACAGCGGCAATGGAGCAGTAACTCCATTACCGCTGCACTAAAACGTAGAAAAAGCTGGAGGTAAATCCGCTAGTTTTCCACTGAAAATCAACGAAATCTGCAGAATTACCACTAGCAGTAATTTCGCCGAAATCCCCACGGAGTCCTATGGACTCCAATTAATGGGGATTAACACTGCCTACTGCCACTGGTAACCCATCTGTAATTCCCTCAGACCAAGTGGTGGTAACAGTAAATCAGTTTAGTGGTATTTCAGCACATGTACCACCGAAATACCACCAAACTTGTAATGAGACCGTTTATCCTTAATTTATTTCATAAAAGTACTCTACTTCATAGGATTTTACTACTCAGAGCTAGAGCCTGTGCTCTTGAATTGAACTGAAGATGCAGCCCCTGTTTTTTTTATTTCCTGGCCCAGGTGAGCGCAGTATTATGTTTGTTTGTTTATATTATTGATATAGCGCGCCTGACCCAGAGGTATCTGAGCGTTTTAGGTAATGAAGAGGTTACATGATACAATAATACAATGGTTACATAATACAGTTATAAAAGGCAGAGTACAGTAACATAGTACAGGGTGGTGTCAGGTGTAAATCAGTAGGGTTAGTTGTTGTTCAGTAACCATGCAATGACGTGACTTCTGAATTTATAAATACTCCGGGCCAGGAACAGACTTACTGACACCACCTCACCATCCCAGACCAGCTACTCTGGTGGGGCACTGAGCAACCTGCACACAATATATATATATATATATATATATATATATATATATATATATATATATATATATATATATATATATGATATACTACACAAAAACCAGAACCTAATGTCACAATGGGGTGACTGCTGCACCCCTTTAGCTCTGTCCAAGGTGCAGGGCTGCTTGCTCTTGATGGCACTGGCTGATAACCACAGATGATGAGGCATGGCCACTCCTCTTCTTCCAGGGTGCCCCGTCCACCCCATGTGGCCACCACACAACACACGCCCTTCACAATGTCCCAGATGGCCCCCTATGCACCTGAGGAGCACCCACACTCACCGCCGCAACCAGCAATATATATATTCTTTTAGGGTGAACCCTGTTGGCTTGCTGGGGGGCCCACCTGAAGTCGCTGCATGGCCCTGGTGCCATTTTCTGTTTCGGCAGTGTCCCCGTTGATATGGGGACGCCGCCAAGCTCATGGTCTGGCCTCCTCCTGGCCCGCCCCCTCAGCAATGTGTTGTAGCAACGCAGGGCGGGGGGGCTCTTCTTCACCTGGGTCGCTCTGCTGGGCAGCTCGTGGCTTTCTACACCCGGCCCGCTCAATAGAGCGACCCGGGACTTGACCACCTGCCTCCTCTTCACCCGGATTTGGCAGTGGCAAACCCGGGGCTTCCAGCTTCACCGCTCAACTCCACGCATCTTTGCATTCCTTCCCAGGCTGCTTCGGACATACGCAGCCCAGAAGGATTTGTTCAATGACAGGCTTGCCTCGCTGGCCATGAGGCGGGCTTTTGGGAGCATGGCTGGGCAGCCCGGTCGGGGCCACCCCCCACACATGGTCCTGGCCTGGCTGTTCTTAACAGGCCCGGGTAGCCACTGCCACACTGACTGGGCCTCAAATGTTAATGTTAATGTTAAAGGGCATTTGTGCCGTGCACTATCACCACCGGAGTGGCCCTCTGGCGGCTCTGAAAGAGGAGGGGAGGTTGAGTTAGTGGGAGGAAGCAGGAAAAGTGCAAGAGAGGAGTGATGTGCTGTTGTCGGCCTCAGCCCGGTGGGTCAGTTGGCTGGGCCTGGGGTGCTTGCGGTCGGTAGTCGTTGTGTACTGTTGTGCGAGTCTATGTGTGTTTTTTGTTTTGTTGTTGCAAATTTAGTGACGTTTGTGCGGTTTGTTGTGCTGTAGGTTTTGGTTGTGTTTGGTTTGGAGTTTGAGAGGTGTATGCAGAAGGGGAAATTGTTAGTGGAGTTGGTTAGTTGGCATCTCTATCCTGAGTTGAGGCACTGGGCTTGCGTAGTCTCCCCTGATGTGCGTCTGTCCTGATCTATATAAATGTCTATAGGGCTGTCCGGTCTGGCTCCCGGACGTGTCAACAGGCACCACGGCCAAGGGCGACCGAGCTGCCCCTGAGATAGCAGCTCGGCCCCCCTGCTCACAGTCTCTGCGGGGGCTCCCTGTTGCGCCGCCCAGCGCTGTGCAAAGGATTAAGGCCCCGGGGGGGGGGTCGCTCGAAGCAGCTACCCCGCAGGTATGTCTTTCTCTTTCGCTCCTCTTCCCCAACTGTTCTTTTTTCAACTGTTCTTTTTTTTAAAAATCACTCTGGATACTCTTCTATCCCCTGCCCATGTTCTTTTCTATTGTTCTGTCCTTTACTTTTAACATTCCATCCAGTCCCATGGTGGACTGGATGGATTTTTCCAAAACACACACACAGAACATATAAACAAAAACTCACTACACTTAAATAAAACCTTTTATTATTACACTAGTGTTTGTGTCTTTCTTTTCTGTGTGTTCCCTCAGAGGGCCAGCATATAGCCCATTAGCCGGGCCCCATGGGGCTATGGACTACAAAGACATATTCTGTAAAAAGCTTCGTAGCTTCTCGAAGCTAGGTTCACGCTCAATAAATACCATAACAATAATTCCCAAGTGAATACTTTTTCTCAACTATTACAACTGTCCTAACAGGCCCTAAACTTATCCCTAAATCAGACTATCTCTAATGTCTCCAACCTGTCATTCTATTTTCTATTCAGTGACAATTTGAAAAAAGTTTCAGCCTCAGTCAACTGATGCTGCTTGGGAAGTACTGTCTCATTCTGATGGAGATCTCCTACACACACAGCTCCCTGCTCAGAGTTACAAGGCTGGGGCTGTACAGGAGAGTGGTTCCAAGCTTCTGGCATGATTGGCAGTGCCCCGTTAATTTCTTTTGGCCAGATGCTACTCTTTACTGTGGTGTACTAATACTAGTGTATGCTGCTGCTCACCACTCTGAGCATGCACAGTGTGATCTCAGGACCCCACACTGGTGATCTAAAGTGAATCGGAGAGCAGAGCTTCTGCTAGCCTCCAGCCTTGTGCAGGAGACTTAAGGCAACAGCCTTGTAGTACTTTCTGCCTTATCTCAATGACTTTAGTCAACACTAAGTTGTCCACCAGTCTGTGATTTAGACCTTGGTGAAGTTTTGGAACTGCACTCTTCTAGTGAGTCTTTTATCTTACAAGTTCATTCGAGCTTGACACAAATGGCAAGCTGTCCAATTAGCTCCATGCTTTGCCCCACCAAATATTCAGGAACCTGTTCTGGGGACCAAACTTCCAAATCACAGAAATGCAAATCAGGTTTGGCTCTAAGCATCTTTCTTCCAGGAAGCAGGTTAGGGCCTGGTCTCAGCACAGATGCTGAATTAAAGTGGGTTACAGACTGTTGGTTGGTGAATGATAGGTCCCAAATCTGGCATTCCACTTGCCCCTTCCTCACTTTTTGGACTAGAAACCTCTGAAGGCAAACAGAGGGCCAGTTAAGGAAAAGACAGATCAAGACATAGGGCCTCATTACGAGGTGGGCGGTAAGGGATTACCGGCACCGGTAAGGGCACCGGTGCCGGTAATTCTTTGCCGCCCTACTACGAGTTCCCTTTGTGGGTCCTCCCTTAACGCCTGGTTTTTACAGGCATTAAGGACGGTACACGCAAAGGGACTCTGGAGCTAATAACGGTACCGCAATTTGCGGTACCGTTATTAGCGCCTTCCCCATTCCCATTGAGCCCTATGGGGGCTCAAATGGGAATGGGGAAGGGCCCTGGTGAATGGGGAATTACCGGTCCCGCCAACCTTGGAATGGACCGGTAATTGCTCCATTCACCAGGGCGGAGTCGGTAGGGTTTTGGAGGCAGCCATGGAGCTAATAGCTCCATGGCTGCCTCCAACCTCGTAATGAGGCCCATAATCTCACACACACTCACAGAACTCTCCAGCCCTCCTGACACAAACTGTACTGCAGTCTTTAAAGCATATTGGGAGAAAAGAAGCCCTCCTCCTTGTGAACTACTACTGCCCCCTAAAGGGCTCCAGGACAGGCCAAGACCTTATTAGTGTACTTACCTGTCGTCTGTTGCCTATTTGCATGTATCTTGGTCACTGCCAATCTGTCCTCTGACCGCTACCTATCTATTGCCCTCAGCCCTGACACAAGAAGTCCATCCTGAACCTTCCCTCCCACCCTACTCCTACACAGACGCTCTCTACCGCTCACATGGGTCCCCATTCACTTTCCTTTATGGTTCCCTTCCAGCTTCTCCCCTCTCCCTCCTTCCACTCCATCCCTATCCTTCCCAATTCTCTCTGGTGACACCAATCCCACTTACCCCAACCTTATTCACACCTCTCGTCTTCCCTCTCAAAATGTCCAGTTGTTAATGGGTAATGGTAGACTATTCAGGTGTAAGAAGGGTTCACCCACGTTTTCATAGTAACACTATGCCGTTGGACAATAGGTGTCATTGCAAGGTTGCCAGTAGGCTGTCGGTAGTACTGGCGGCCTACCGACAACATTGGCTTAACGTTTCCACCGCCTGATATTCCGGTTGTACTGGAATACCGCACGTGGCAGCGGAATGGTAAACATCTCCCTCTCATTCTCCCTCTGCTTAAAACTGCATCAGCCACTTGTTCTGATCGCACAGTCCTAGTGGATACATATAATCACACCATGCATAACACTGTTACAATTATGCAAACAAAAACCTTGCCATCACCTCAACTCCTGGTTAACTCCACATCTCACAGACCTACGCATAGTAAAAAGAAAGGCTGAGGCACATTGGAAAAGTACACCATCACCAGTCAACAAAATTATCTTAACAAATTCCTCCTCTTCTTATAAAGAAGCCTTACTTGCATCTAAAAAAGACGTTTACAATAAACATATCTTGCAAGCTGAGTCCAACACAAAAGAACTTTTTAAGATCCTCAAGGAATTAGAGTCCCCTGTAGCCCCATCAAATATTTGTATCCCTGACATTGCATGGTGTACAAACATCCAAAAGGCACTCTTATCTCTACACTTCAAGCTAAAGTTAACGCCAAAAGAAGCAACCTCTCTGACTCAGCACTCAACTCCCCGTCATATAACCTCCCCACTGCCAAACACACCTCTAAACCGTTCAGCTTCTCACCTCTCTCTGTACAGGAAGTTGAAAATATTATTAAGAAGCTCAAACCCTCAAACTGCTAAGGGGATTCATGCCCGGCTCCTATCATCAAGGAGGCTGCCCGTGACCTTGCGCCTTTTATCACCACCTTCATAAATGCCTCATTTAAATCTGGTATTGTACCTGTCAACCTTAAGGATGCTTGGGTCATCCCTTTAATCAAAAAGCCTACCATGGACCCTAGTAACCCGTCCAACTACAGGCCTATTACCACTGTGCCTTACTTACTTAAAATTCTGGATCACGCTACTTACCTCCAAATTCAGGAACAACTTGAAACTAATAAACTATTGGGTCTCCGGCAATCAGGCTTCCGCCCCAGACATGGAACTGAAACTGCCTTGATTGACTTAAAAACACAAATGGAGGACCTGAAAGATAAGGGCAAATTGGCACTCCTACTTCTTCTTGATCTTTCAGCAGGTTGTATACGAATTGATCGTTTTACAACTGCTCGAATGACAATTGACCTTTTCACAATTGACCGAATTGTGAAGGTCAATTGTACCATATATGTGGGGGGAAACCCCCCACAACCTCCCACCCAACGCCAAACCCCCCAAAACCCATATATATATATATATATATATATATATATATATATATATATATATATATTCGGTCAATTGTGAAAAGGTCAATTGTGACCCTTTAAATTCGGTCAATTGTTCATTCGAACAATTGTAAACAACCAATTTGGGTAATACCTTTCAGCAGCCTTCGATCTGGTAGATCATCAAATTCTATGTCACCACCTCAAAATAGCTGCTCATTTCTCAGACGCTGCCACTTCTTGGATCAGCTCCTTCCTGGCCAACAGAACCATGAGGGTTTTCTCACCATCTGCATCCGCTGAACCAGCACCTGTCCTTTGTGGAGTCCCTCAAGGATCTTGTGTCTCTCCCATACTGTACAACGTGTTTACTAAGCCACTCTTTGACATACTTGACTATCTGGGTGTCTCGTACACCAATTATGCGGATGACACCCAGATACTCATCCCCATCACAGGCGACTATGCAATCGACTCTAAAGCACTCAATGAAGTCTACTCAATCATCCAGGCCTGGATGGCACATCATGGGCTCTGCCTTAATGATGAAAAAACAGAGTTACTCGTCCTTGGCTCACATATCAAACTGTCCAAACTAGACACTGCCTATAAATCATTCCCTATTGATGGGAACACTATTAAAGTATCCAACGACACAAAAACACTTGGTATTTACCTGGATTCGACATTATCCCTCACCAGACAAACAAATGCCATAGTATCTGCGTCAGTTTACACCTGCAAACCTATTATTGCCTGCAGACCTTTCCTGACGACTGACAACTGCATTATCCTTGCCAGAACCCTCATCATGGCAAAAATGGATTACTGCAACACCCTCTGTTTAGGGACTAGCCAAAGAAACATTGACAAGTTGCAAGTTACGCAGAACAATGCCATTAGGGCAACCCTTAACCTCCCTAGGAGATTACACATCTCTGATGCAAGAAGGAATCTACACTGGCTTCCCGTTGCTCACCAAATTTCTCTTAAATCCCTTGCTCTAACATATAAGGACCTGAACAATCTGGCACCCGCATACCTAGCTAATCACTTCATGCGAAATACAGCCAACAGACCCCTGAAGTCGGCCCATTTCCACTCACTTACTGTACCTAGATACAAGCTTCAGACAGACGGGGGATCAAGTTTCCCAGTCCTTGCGGCCAAACTTTGGAACACACTACCTACTTCACTCAGAGTGGAACCACCCTTTTTCTCCTTTAAGAACAAAACTAAACTCTGGCTTCATGAGCTAGACGCCTCTGCCTCATCCACCTAACCTCATTGGCCAATTTATGGCATTGTACCAATGTTGGACTCCTTGGACATTCTTTGCACTTGTAATTTCCCTACACTGTTATACTCTAGTATACCTGTTATATGCCCATCACACTATTGGAACTGTCTATAGCACAGTCTGTAACTATGTAATTTGCTGTAAATATGTAATTAGCTGTAACAAATGTAAGAATTGTTTATTCTTCTAAAGTCTTGGCTTTCCCTCTCGGGAATCTTGTTCACTTGTATGTAATCATTACCGTCTCAAATTATGCGCCAACTGCCCCAGGGCATGGCGCGCAATACAAATAAAATAAATACAAATATAAATGGTAAGTTCCCATTCTCATGGGAATGAGAACACTGAAGCAACAGCGAATATACTGCTGGTAGGGGCCTGAACTACCAGCAGGTCAGGGCTGCCGGGGGTTCACAGCCCCCAGCGGCAAACAAAGAGTGATCCGGTCGGTAAAAGGTGCTGGTAACGTTATTACCGGCACCTATTACCGGACCGGCTCACTTGTAATGAGGGCCATTGTTGTTTAAAGCAAAGCTTTAGGGTGCTTTGCACAGAAATTTATTTTATAAATTGGAGTGTTAGGACTAATTGCGACATATATCTTTTTTACTTTTACTTTATTAGTAGCAATAGCACTACTTTCAATGGAATACATTTATATCCACATCTTTATTTTTACAACTTCAACTCTACAACTTTTTTACTATGTTATATTTTCCATTAGATATTTGAACATAGAGTACACACATGAGAATTGAAAGATGTTTTGAGGGTTTTCCATGTCTTTCAATGTGCTCCCCAACATATTTACTGACTCTCTGACCTAATTTTTGTGAGTAAGGTCTTATTAACCATACTCACTTAACTCATTTTGTGCAGGGCACTGGTTATTCCTTAAGGTTATCAGTGCAGAGGAACCCAATCTCCCACCGATGTGACATTCACAGCTCTACTAACACACTAATGGACAGTATTGTAGTAGAAGAAAGTTGTTTCCCCTTTCATTTTACATATGGGCATTTTTCCCATGGTCAGGAATCGCCCAGACAGGCTTGAGGCAGTGAGTGGTACTTTTACACTTTCTGGATGCACTCCTGTGCACCTCTTCCTTTTTGCTGAGAGGTGGCTATTTTCCCACTACAGTAGCCAAACTGGCAAACCTTGTCATTTAGTCCCTGTCTTTTGACTCACTGCCTTTGTTTCCTTCCTCCTGGATAGGGGCGGGAAGTGTCTACGTGCATGGTCATTCTGGCAGAGGCAGGATGTAGTCTTTGTGTGTGTATGGAACTAGTTTGGGATGGCTAAGGAGCTGCAGACAGCCTTAGTACAAATCCTCAGCCTTATATGATGTCATGACTGTAGCCGCGTTGGCTGTCCATGACTGGAAAGCCACACAGTTTGAATGCTGATGGTCTCCCAGGCCCAAGCTTCTGTATATCAGGAGGGGAATTGTGGCATTCCTAAAGATGAACTCTGGAGCCAGGAATCTGATGCATGTGTGCCTGCAGAAGGAGGATGGAAAACTGCTGCTGGGAAATCCATTGCCCAAGCCATCAATCGTAAGGTGAAGCTCTGCTCTTTCTTCGACAGGGGAGGACTTCCACAGTGCCTTCCTCCTTTTAACTAGCGGGCTTAAAAACGTCCAGGTCCTGCATCGCTGAGACAGTCATCCCAGTGCTCAGAAGAGTAGTGGGGTTGTGTCAGGCTATCCAAAGTTGATCTCCACAGAAGATGCTGAACCCCCAACATCCCTCCTACAGAGTAACACACAAAACTAATTTTAGATACAGTTCTGCATGATTCTCCCCTGAGAGAAAGGGGGAAGTGGATAAAATAAGAAAACATCAGATTTCAACAATGGATATCACCGAACCTGTAGATAGAGCAAAAAAAATAACATTCCACTTTTAAAAAGTACTCAAGAATTACCTGCTGCTCTTCATATCATCCAAAACACGTTAATAAACCATACCTGGTATTCCTCTATTAATAGCGCAGAGGAGATAAATTATTTGTAAGATGCTCTGACTACTGGTTGCTGCTTTCACATCTATGCCTTCTGTTGCTGCCTTTGTAGTGCTACTTGCTATACTGTGAGCTGCTCTTAAAGAACCTCCTGGTTCCCTGGCAAACTGTCTGTTGCAGTGGAAACTTTGTTGTCAAAAGACATGTTTTTTCCTTGCATACATTTCTTAACTGGAACTATTACACATTCACTTTGCAGTTCCAGCCACACAGTCTTTGGTTAATAAATTGTTTTCTATTTTCGAAAGTTTGCCTTTTCCAAGAAACTCTGTGCCTTTAACTTGCTTGCTTTGGGTTCGAACAAAGATGAAATCCTTCTTCTTAACCAGTGCACGTGCGCTATGTCTCCAAGATAGTTAGCCTTTCCCGTGCGCCTTTTCACAATACAGTAAGTTCCAGCGCACGCCCGTCCTCTGAAGATACTACAGTCAGGCTGTTACCACACACACACACAAAGATCCACGGATCCCGATGCTGAAACCCAAGAATTCGTACTGAACGAAAAACCCTCTAAACTGGTAAACTTAAATTACAGCCCGCTTGCCATACGCACGAAAACAAATCATTAGCTTTTTAATTGCTAACGATTAAGAAATGAAAGCACTGCAATCTGCGCTCAGTCGCTAGTTCAGCTGCCAAAAAAAACGGGCACTCTGAATAGCGTTCATTAAACACAAAAGAAGGTTGTTGCAGGTACAAACTGCGCAGCCTATGAGCGCGAGCAATGAACAACAGCTGATGAAGGAAGTTGGCTCGCGCGAGCACGTATCCTTGCAAAACACGCTGCTCGGAACAAAAAGTCTATTCAGAGTTCAACGCTTGTTGAGCAAGACACTCTCTAGCTAGACAGTCTTTTAGTTAACTTTGAAATATAATATCTACATCAGCGCCGCATCCTCACAACTCAGGAGGATATTTAAAGTTATTTTGCTTTAAGTTCAATTATTGAAAAGGTTATTTTACAAATGTGCAGTCACCTAGATTCTGGTTTCCTGTGTGAACCCCTGCTGACTCTGCCTGTCTCCTGAACTGCTCCTGTGTCTCCTGAATCTCTGTCTCTGCTAATTAGTTGCCCATGAAGACCCTTCTATGCCTTGAAAACAGGAGCTTCCAGAAAACATGTTCTCTCTGCTGGGCTGTAGACCATGAAAGGCAGTTTCGAATGCCCATTGTCTGCCCTTCTGTCGCATCTAGCCAATCAGGATGTTTGCTGAGAACCTCCATCTTGGCTTGGGAAATTCTCCACTCTCTGCATAAAGAAAGTTAAGGCCAAGCCAACTACATAGGAAGACACTGCTAACATTCCCAAAGCACATTCCTTAACCAGGGAAACGGAACCTGACAGTTTGTAGCTGGCTCACATCATCCAAAGTGGGGACTCCTCTTATTCTTGTATCTCCTACAGCCCTAGAATTGTGAATATCGCAGCGGAACCTCCTTGTGGGACCAGGAACTCACATCCTCACTACTGCTGCCCTGTGCCAATAAGAGGAGTCTTGCTGGATCCTTTGTTTTGTGGTCCTTCCATTCTCTTCATGTCTACACACCCATTGCTGGGCCACTTAACACACTTATCTTGACTACAGCATCTTGATGGCCCTCCAACATCATGGGATCAGATGCAGAAGTCTTTCTTCATCATTATGTAGTCTGTGGCCCCATAGGGCCTGGCTAGTTGGGCTACATGCTGGCCCTCTGACACACAGGAAAGAAAAGACACAGACACCAGTGTAGTAATAAAGATATTATTACATGTCTAGTGTGTGTGTGTGTGTTTACCTGTGTAGGTGTATTGGAAGAATTCATCTAGCCCACAATGGGGTTGGATGGAATGTTGAAATAAAGAACAATAGAAAAATAACTCCCCTGCCCAAGAATGGGCTGGGCAGGGGAGAGAAGAGAATCCAGAGGGATTTAAAAAGAAAAGACAGTTGAAAAAAGAAGACAGGAAGGAGAGACACTTACCTGGGGGGTCGCTGCCTTGAGCGGCCCTCTGGTGCCGCAATCCTCTGAAAAGCGCTGGGCAGTGCTACGGGGAGCCCTAGACGAGACTGTGCAGGGGGGCCAGAACAGATGGGCCCCAGAGACATTTAAGGCCTGTGCAGCTTGGTGGTGCAGCTTGGTAGTGTTTGGCAGTGCCCCCAACCAACAGGGCCCACCCTAAAATAATATATATAAAGTGGGTTGCGCCAGTGAGTGTGGGTGGTCCACAGGTGCATAGGGGGACTCTCAGGACAGTATAAAGGATACAGGTTGTAGACGGGCCACCCTGAAACAAGAAGAGGGGACCAGGCCTCACCCGTCATCTGTCACCTTGGACAGACCTAAAGGTACTGTGAAGGGGTGGCTGTCTGCAGCAGTCCCCCTATTGTGACATGGGGTTTTGTGTTTCTGTAGTATGTCTATATATATGTATGTTATGTATGTATGTTATGTGTATAATTGTGTACAGTTAAGTAGGGTAAATGTTACGTTGGGGAGGTTAGGGAGTTGGGGTAATCAGGGCTTTAAGTGGGCCAGGGCCTGCCGGGGCTGGGTCCCGGCAGGTTCCCGAAGTTTCATTTTGAGGCGGGCCCTGCCGGGGCCCACTAATCTCCCCTGGCAGCACCGGCCACTAAACGAAAAGGCTTTTTTTTCCTACAGCTTGAAGCTCTTGCTCGTGTGCGAGAGCTTTAGGCATCAGAAAAAAATGCCTTTCAGTCATAATGGTGGCGCCGGACCTGCGAGGCATCCCTTTAAACAAGAGATGCCCGTGGGCCGGCGCCACCATTATGGAGAAAACGTGAGGCTGCTGGAAGCAGAGGCCTTGTTTTCTAAATACTGAATCTCCCGCGGATTTGCAGGAGTTTCAGTCTTTAGGAAAAAAGCCTCTGCTTCCAGCAGCCTCACCCTTTCAGCCTTTAATGGTGACGCTGCCCCTCCCCAGCTGGCGAGGGGCAGAGCTACCATTAAATCTGAATAGGCGAGGCACTATCCCCTGTCAGGCAAGCCTATAGAAAATAAATGCAGAGAGCAGCACCCTCTCCCACATAGGGAGAGGGTGCTGATCTCTACAAAAGGCTGCCTGGCAGGGGTGCCAGTAGCCCATTGAGCCGGGGCTCATCAGGGGCGTGGCCTAATGGGCCAGCGGGTCCCCCGCCATTAGGCCACGCCTCCTTCATGAGCCCCGGCTCATTTTGTAGTGCCACTTAAGGCACTGGCGGTAATAATTAGAGGGAATGTTCAGTAGGGTAAATGTTAAGTAGGAATAGATGAGATGGCCATTAGTTTAAATAGGGGGAAGAGGGGAGGCACTGTGGCGTGAGGTGGTGGGACAGGCTGGCGGCCTGTCCAAGGCCGCTTTGCAATGGGATCACCCAGGGAGGCCATCCTCTGGCCTCACTCTCCATGTGGATGGTACCAAAGTTTAGCAAGGGGATTGTTTGCGGCAACCGCAACACCAGTAGAGGGTCTGAAAAAACCTATCACTTGGTGTCAGTTTCATGTTATGTTAAAGGATATTTGTACCGCGCACTATCACCACCGGAGTGGTCCCCTGGTGCTCTGGCGGCTCTGAAAAAAGGGAGTGGGGGGTAGGTTACTAGGAATAAGCTGGAAAAGTGCAAGAGAGCAGTGATGTGCTGTTGGCAGCCTCAGCCCGGTGGGTCCGTTGGCTGGGCTTGGGGTGTTTTACAGTCGGTAGTCGTCGTGTGCTGTTGTGCAAGTACATGGTTTGTTTTATTGTTGCAGTGTTGTGAAGTTTGTGCGGATTGCTGCGTTTAAGGCTTGTGGTTGTGTTTGGTTAGAGTTTGAGAGGTGTGTGCCGAGGGATGAAATTGTTAGTAGGTTGGTTAGTTGGCATTGCTGTCCTTGCAATTATGGGATTCCATCGAGGTGTGGTACCTGCCGCCATTCACATTTCTATCTCGATGCGATGCAAGCGAAAGTTCAGAATTCTAAGTGTGGTGCATGCTAAGAATCACATTTCTATCTAGATGAGACGCAAGCTAAAGTTCAGAATTCTAAGTGTGGCACATGCTAAGAATCACATTTCTATCTAGATGCGACGCAAGCTAAAGTTCAGAATTCTAAGTGTGGTGGATGCTAAGAATCACATTTCTATCTAGATGCGACGCAAGCCAAAGTTCAGTATTCTAAGTGTGGCACATGCTAAGAATCACATTTCTATCTAGATGCGATGCAAGCTAAAGTTCAGAATTCTAAGTGTGGCACATGCTAATAATCACATTTCAACCTAGATGCGACGCAGGCTGAAGTTCAACATTCTAAGTGTGGCACATGCTAAGAATCACATTTCTATCTAGATGCGACGCAAGCCAAAGTTCAGAATTCTAATTGTGGTACATGCTAAGAATCACATTTCTATCTAGATGTGACGCAGGCTGAAGTTCAGAATTCTAAGTGTGGCGCATACTAAGAATCACATTTCTATCTAGATGCGACGCAAGCTAAAGTTCAGAATTCTAAGTGTGGCGGATGCTAAGAATCACATTTCTATCTAGATGCGACGCAAGCCAAAGTTCAGAATTCTAAGTGTGGCACATGCTAAGAATCACATTTCTATCTAGATGCGACGCAGGCTGAAGTTCAGAATTATAAGTTTGGCGCATGCTAAGAATCACATTTCTATCTAGATGCGACGCCAGCTAAAGTTCAGAATTCTAAGTGTGGCGCATGCTAAGAATCACATTTCTATCTAGATGCGACGCAGGCTGAAGTTCAGAATTCTAAGTGTGGCGCATTCTAAGAATCACATTTCTATCTAGATGCGATGCAAGCTAAAGTTCAGAATTCTAAGTGTGGCACATGCTAATAATCACATTTCAACCTAGATGCGACGCAGGCTGAAGTTCAACATTCTAAGTGTGGCACATGCTAAGAATCACATTTCTATCTAGATGCGACGCAAGCCAAAGTTCAGAATTCTAATTGTGGTACATGCTAAGAATCACATTTCTATCTAGATGTGACGCAGGCTGAAGTTCAGAATTCTAAGTGTGGCGCATGCTAAGAATCACATTTCTATCTAGATGCGACGCAAGCTAAAGTTCAGAATTCTAAATGTGGCGGATGCTAAGAATCACATTTCTATCTAGATGCGACGCAAGCTAAAGTTCAGAATTCTAAGTGTGGCACATGCTAAGAATCACATTTCTATCTAGATGCGACGCAGGCTGAAGTTCAGAATTATAAGTTTGGCGCATGCTAAGAATCACATTTCTATCTAGATGCGACGCCAGCTAAAGTTCAGAATTCTAAGTGTGGCGCATGCTAAGAATCACATTTCTATCTAGATGTGACGCAAGCCAAAGTTCAGAATTCTAAGTGCGGCACATACTAAGAATCACATTTCTATCTAGATGCGACGCAAGCCAAAGTTCAGAATTCTAAGTGTGGTACATGCTAAAAATCACATTTCTATCTAGATGCGACGCAGGCTGAAGTTCAGTTCCCTACAGGTGTGGCACTAGCTAAATTGGCAAGTGAGTTGATATGCATCACAAGGCAACATTTACAATCCACTTACAGTGGTCACAAGTCTTCCTAAGTATGTATTGTCTATGTTTATGGCAGTCTGCGCTATGGAAGGTAAGGTAGAGTGACAGGGGCTTTCGGGAGTAGAGTAATTGCTCTACACCCCACCCAAGCCACACTCACAGTTTTGTTGGTATCTGCTGACTTCCTTGGCTTCCTCATGGTGGGGCTCATGGAGGAGATAGAGACACTGAAGCATTATGCCTTAAAAGTTACCATGTGAGATTGTATCCTACCTAACTGGTTACTCTTTTTCTATCTCCTGCCATTCCGCTTCCAGTTGGAATCCCCAGGTTACGGTCTTTGAGCTCCTACTCTTTACTCTCTGCACCCCATTAAGTGGCAAGCTGATGACACACAAACCTATTACTACCTCCCCTGCGCATCCAGCAATAATCCTTCTGCAGAATGTGTGACCACCATGTGCCACTGGATGCCTGATGTTTGACCCCTTCAAATCTGAAGAGAAATGCTGTAAATCCCTGTGAGTTGCATCCTGCTGCGCTGGTTGCTCCTTATAATCATACAAATAATTGGTTATTTATAACATGCTTAATACCCAGAGGTTTCTAATCGCGGACCCGGGGATCGAAACTGAGTTTCTCCGTGCCGTCTTGCTTCCAAGGCGAGTGCGCTGCCCCTGAGCTATCCACCCGGTATCTTCCTGGTTATCTTCTGTGACAGCAGGGCTAATGGCGATAATGGTCTTGGGGCGTGGGCAGTACCATGTGGTAATGGCCTGCCATCCAGTGGTAATTCTCTTGCTTTGCTCTTATCAGGATGGATGGCTGTTACCACACGGCACAGTCCACCACCAACGCCATCCCTACCATAATATAACACAACCATCATGTAACAGTGCACTACAACCCAGGCCCTACAATGCTTAAGTACCAAACCCTCTGGCATAATATTCCTATGCCAAAGTTCTTTTTCAGATATTCCTACCAGCGTATTCTCAGCCCAGTGTCCCCACAACAATTCAAACCCTGGTACAAGATTAGGCATTCCCCCAGTCCAGTTTTGGTTGATGATCAACCTGAGGAGTTTGAGGTCAGAGCGATTTTAGATTCTAGGAGGAGTAATGGCCAGTTTCAGCACTTAATCGATTGGAAGCGTTTTGGGCCAAAATAACTTTCCTGGGAAGTTCCTAGTGATGTTCACGCTCCTATTTTGGTTTCCAGGTTTCACAGAAAAAATCCTTTCACACTTGGCCCCGGGGGGAGGTCTTGGAGAGTGGGTACTGTCAGGTCCCTGGGGAAATAGACACTATTGCCTGTCTGGTGCTTGATTGTCTTTTCAGTGAGTTTGTGGTGTTTAACTGTTTGCTATTACCAGTTAAGTTGCCTTGGAGTGGTTTGGGCCTTAACTTTAGTCTTCAGAATGCTGGTGGGAACCCAAGCTAAAATGGAGGGAAGGAACAGGAGTCGTGATTGGTTGAAGGGACAGCAAAGGACTGATTCAAGCATTGTAAACTGCCTTTCATTTGAGATTCCATGTAGGCAGGTCATGTTTTTGTTAGATCCTGAAGTTTGGGCCTAGGTCTTCAAGAGAAATCATCAGTTTTCATGAAGAAATGTATATCAAGTCAGGATTTGATCTGAGAAGATAAAATCTCTTTTGAAGAAAAGAAGATTGGAATGGTTCATTTAGCTGTTCACCTTTTAAGCTAAGAACATTTGTCAGAGTTGCTACTCAGTTGTTTCACTATAACAATACTATCTTTTCACTTGGAAATACTTAAAGAAAGGATATCTGGTTCCTATGGGGTTAATGGTCCTGAATGTGGTTGCGCGCGTGTGTTTTTGTCGAGAGGATTGTATGGAAACTCTCTAACTGCCTGTTTGCTTACCTTGCTAGACGCTTCTTCCTGCGCTGCTCCAGTGACACGTGGGAGACCAGCAGCGGCGTTGCGATCAGCAGTTTTCCACAGGGTGGCATGTTTCGGGCCGCATATTCGTCTGCAGTGACGTATTTCTAGAGGTGAGGTTTGAAAGTTCGATCCAGATTTCCATCTCTCAACAAGGTAAGCGTTGCGCATATCTTTTTCTTAGCGCAGAAGTAATTACTCAATATTTTGTTTCCGGATAGCGCAGTGGCTGTGAGCTGTTATTCAGACCTTGCTCGTTTGTTATTGAATATCAGTTGAACTCCATATTTAAAGCACAGTGTGCGCAGCGACAGAGTTGAACTGCAGTCAGCTGCAGTAACGTTATACGGCCACAATGAACATCTTTCCTTTTCTTAAAGGCACAGTATACGTGGCAATTGTAAGTAACTACAAGGAGTTTTATCTTCAATGGAAACCAATTTTAAGCACCAGATCACACGCAGAAGTGAGGACATTATTCCATAGTGCTCCCAATTTACATGGTGCACTTCATGAGAAGAACTCTCTATTTTCAGTGACTGTTCAATGAAATGTTAAGTAAAACTGACTCTGAATTGCATGGACACAGTTCTTCAAGTGCCTGTTGCCTCTATAGTGTATATTAAGAGACATTGCTCAGTGGCAGTTTAGTGATTCCATGGTTGTTGCCTAAGTCCTCAATGAACACTACATTCCAGTGCAGGCTAATCTCAATACATGCCTAACCGAGAAATAACCATCCTGGTGACTAAGTTGTACATCTACAAAATTCATCTGTTAACCAATTCCATGTTTCTGTCAGGTTTCCTTTAATTATTCCATTATTCCCCTTTATTTCTGTGTGGGTTAGAAGTTTTCTACTGCAGTTGGTATGGCCTTGACTTTTCTATACAGATACCTGGCTCTGACCCAAGGCAAGATGGAGTTTTACAATAGAAGCTTTGATTGGCTAGAGAGAACTGCAGGACAACATTGAACATTCTAAACTGTCACTCTCTGCCTTTCATCGTCGTAACCCCAGCTGAGAGGATGTGTTTGTAGCTGCTCCTGCTGAAGTCTTGGGCCTAGTGGATTTGAACTTTCAAATCTTGGCAGTCGTGCGGCTACTTATTTGGGATTGTTCAGGAGAAGTATTCAGGTTCACAGGAGAGTTTTCGGAAGTTCTTTTGGAAAAGAAACATTCTTAAGCTAAGTGACTTTATTTGGATATGTAAATCTGTTGCTCATATTCATTAGTGACTTTTAGAGAAAGTAAATGTAAATTCAATAGTAGAACTGTGATATTACACTGTTAATAGTTGCACGTTTAATTCCTAAAAGCGCGTGTGTGTTCATTGCGCGTGTATTCATAGCGTGTGTACGCGAGCGCGTGAAAAGACTACTACGTGATTTCTGCAGCGCGTGAGTTTATAGCGCGTGAGTTCATTGCGCGTGTACGCGAGCGTGAGAAAAGACTTCTACGTGATTTCTACAGCGCGTGTGTTCATAGCGCGGGTGTTTATAGCGCTTGTACGCGAGCGTGAGAAAAGACTTCCACATGATTTCTACAGCACGTGTGTTCATAGCGCGGGTGTTTATAGCGCGTGTACGCGAGCGTGAGAAAAGACTTCTACGTGATCTCTACAGCACGTGTGTTCATAGCGCGGGTGTTTATTGCGCGTTTACGCGAGCGCAAGAAAAGACTGCTACGTGATTTCTTCAGCGCGTGTTTTCATTGCGCGTGTGTTCCTCAGCACGTGTTTTTCTCCGGCGTGTATTTTCTTCAGCACGTGTTCTGCGCGGGAAAATCTTTGCACGTGTGGACAAGTTTGCAAGTTCTTAAAGAGACTATGTACTTTATTAAGAAAGAAGAATGGATTCCTTTTAAGCCCATCATAACTGGAACATTATACAGTTTTAAAAGGCATGAGTCAAGGTTCTTAAGGCTACATTACTCGAAAGGAGTTGCTGTTATTTTCAAGATTTTCAAAGCAAAAGAAGGTAGAAAGATTTTATCAGCAATTACTCCTATCTTCTCTAAGATCCTTAAAGAGAAGAACCAGGTATGATTCTTTACATTTTAGTTAAGGATATAGAGTTTTAAAAATCAAAAGGTAGTTAAGTAATTTGAGGATTTTGTGTGTTCTTATGTATTCACTGCAGGTTCTGCATCAGCTAGTCTAGACGTCGCCAGCCTGGTGTTTCTTATGTTATCCATTTCCCCCTTTCCCTTTGGAGTGTAGTTAACAGAGCCGAGTATAAACTGGTTCTGAGGATTACATTTCAGAGGGATTGTCGGGGGTTCAGCAGCTTCCGCGGACACAGGATATCTCTCAGCCTGACAGAATGCAAGGCCTTTAACCTTAGTCCGCCTGAGCTGACATGAACCCCGACGAGACCTCAATGGAGGCTCTAGGATCTTTGATCTGGGAGTTACGGGAAGAGTTAAAAATATCTCGTAGTGAGAATGCTTCACTTAGTCAAAAGGTGGAGGATTTAATTGGAAAAGTGGCACAAATTCAGCAGATGGGGGCAAGGAGAGAGGATGAGATGGCTGGGGGTTCAGGTTCTCCACCTGTGTTAGTAAGGGAGGAAGGTGACCAGTTATCACATTTATTACGGCCCTCACATGCTAGTGAAGGAGTTAGAAGTTTAGTTATGCCGGTTCCCTTGGTGCCTCCTGAATATTATCAAGGAGACTCTAAGAGATTTAGGGTGTTTTTAACTCAATGTGAGTTACATTTTATGAGTAGGCCTGAGATTTTTCCTACAGATGCTTCCAAGGTAACTTTCATGTTGTCTTATCTCTCAGGGGAGGCCTCTGCTTGGGCGGGGTTGTTGGTGACTCAAAGGAGTGAATTTTGAGAAATTATTCTAGTTTCCTGGAAACTTTCAGAAAAATGTTTGACAGAAGGCAGATATCTTTGGAGGTGGATGGGGAGCTTTTAGAATTGAAACAAGGTAATAAAGAATTAGTTACTTACATTACACCTGGTTTTAGAAAGGTGGGTGGCCCGAGGATAAACATGCTTTGTTGTTTTATCAAGGCCTTAGAAGGATGCTTTATCTGGAATTGTAGATCGGCCCTCTACCTGTGATGCTCTGATAGATTTAGTTATTCAATTAGACTTTCGCTTAAGTGAAAGGAGAGCAGAGCGGTTCATAGTCAGAGTGATTTTAAGTCTTTAGTCAAAGTGGATAAACCTAAAGTGGATTTGAAAGTGAAAGGGAATGATCCACCTTCCAGGGCCCGGGGTCCTTTAACTAAAGAAGAAAGGGCTAGGAGAAGAGAAAATCATCTGTGTTTATATTGTGGAAGAAGTGGACATTTCTTAGGAAATTGTCCTTTCACACCAAAAAGAAATTCTACTTCAACGGGCAAGGTGCAGCAGTTCGCCAACACCGTGCAGACTGCTGTTCCTCATATCACAATGGATGTATACTTGTTTTTGGAAATGGAGTTTAAGGGAAAAGGTCCAGTTATGGTAGATTCAGCAGCCACTGGGAACTTTATGGATTGGGGGCTTGCCAAATCTTTGGGAATCCCTATTATTCAGAAGGAGGTTGTTGAGCAAGTTAGAGCAGTTGATGGGACTTCTCTTTCTTCAGGTCCAATTACTCACAGAACTCGATTTTTGATTCTGGAGTTAACCGGGGGTCACAGTGAGAGGATATCTTTTGAGTTGATTGATGCCCCTTTGTTAAAGATAATTTTGGGAATGCCTTGGCTTACTCTGCATAATCCTTTGATTGATTGGAGTGCTAGGACAATTGATATGCAATCTGATTTCTGCCAAGAGAATTGTTTCTCGGGAAGGCCTGTTGAGGGAGAAGTTAAACAGATAAATTCAGTGTCTAGTTTCTTGGCTGAGTTTGGGGTTGGAGGTCATGATGCTGGAGCAGTTGTTGGACAACTTCCACAATGTTATCAAGATTTTTGGGATGTTTTTGATGAGAAAGTGGCAGGAGAATTACCACCTCAAAGATCCTTCGATTGTAAAATTAAGTTGGAGCCAGGAAAAATTTTGCCTAGTAGCAGAGTATATCCTCTTACAGAGAAAGAAAATGACTATTTAAAAGAACATTTAACTGAGAATTTGGCAAAAGGTTTTATTCGTCATTCTCAGTCTCCTGCAGCCTCACCTTTATTTTTTGTACCTAAACCAGATGGAACCCTCCGAACGTGCATAGATTATCGAGCAGTTAATAGGGTCACAGTTAAGAACCAGTATCCTCTTCCTCTCATCTCAGAAATGCTTAATCAAATTCACAGAGCCACCATTTTTTCTAAATTAGGCTTGAGGGGAGCTTACCATCTAGTGCATGTGCAAGAAGGAGATGAATGGAAAACAGCGTTTAAGACCAGGTTTGGATTATATGAATACCAGGTGATGCCATTCGGACAATGCAACGCTCCAGCGGCTTGCCAATATTTTATTGATGAAGTTTTTAGAGAATTATTGGATATTTTTGTAGTAGTCTATATAGATGATATTTTGATTTTTTCTTCAGATTTGGATCAACATCAGAGACATGTTCGTCTGGTTTTGCAAAAAGTACGCGAAAATCATTTGTTTGCCAAGTTGGAAAAAAGCCAATTTCATGCAGATTCGGTGGAATTCTTGGGTTTTATAGTTTCACCAAAAGGTTTGGAAATGAATCCTAAGAAGATACAAGCAGTTCAGGAGTGGCCTGCCCCAACAAAGGTTAAAGATATACAGAGTTTCTTAGGCTTTGCAAATTTCTATAGAAGATTTATAGAAGGATTTTCACGGCTAGTTGCTCCTATAACCAGACTGCTCAAAAAGGGAGTAAAATTTGAATGGGACTTTGAAGCAGAAAAACCCTTTCAAGAATTAAAAAAAATGTACAACCAGCCCAATTTTGATACATCCAGATATTTCTAAACCTTTCTTTGTGGAAGCGGATGCTTCCAATCTAGCAATGGGGGCGGTACTTTCACAGAGACATGAAACAACTGGTCAGTTACATCCAGTAGCTTTTTTTTCCTAGAAAGTTCTCTGCGGCAGAAGTGAATTATACGATTTCAGATCGTGAATTTCTAGCTATCAAGTCCGCTTTTGAAGAATGGAGACATTTTCTTAAAGGGGCTAGGCACACGGTAACTGTACTCAAGGATCATCGAAATGTATTGTTTTTGAAGTCTGCTAAAACTTTGTCTCCATGACAACTTCGTTGGTCCTTATTTTTTGCAGACTATGATTTTGTAGTGACATTTAAACCCGGAAGTTTAAACAGAAAAGCAGACGCACTATCCCACCAATTTCCTGTAAGTGAGGCGAAAGAGGTTCAAGAACCAGAACCGATTATTGCTCCTGAACGCTTTCTGTTAGCAGGAGTTTTCAAAGGTATGGATGTGTTGAATGAAGTTCGCCAATCTATGTCCTTACAGAAGATGGAAGAGTGGGTGAAATTGGATCCAGCTAGGAGCTTAAAGGAGGGTCTTCCCTTTTTTGATAACAAGATTTATTTGCCCGCAGTTGAGTTAAGAGAAAAGATCTTGAAGAATTGCCATGAATCGATCTTGTCTGGACATCCAGGTTTCAGGAAGACACTGGAATTAGTTCATAGGAATTTTTGGTGGGAGAAGGTTCGTCAAGATACTTTGAATTTCGTTAAGACATGTGCAGTCTGTGCGCAGGCAAAAAGTCAAGTTGAGAAACCGCATGGTTTATTGGAGCCGTTACCTGTTCCTCCTCGACCTTGGCACATGATTTCTCTGGATTTCATCAGTGAGCTTCCCCTGGATAAAGGCTGTACAACAATTTTAGTTGTGGTGGATCTTCTTACTAAAGAAGCGCATTTCTTGCCGATGGAGGGAGAGGTTACTGCGGAAAAACTGGCTCATAATTTCTTGCAAGGAGTGGTTAGGTTGCATGGTCTTCCTTGTAAAGCTATCTCAGACAGGGGATCTCAATTTATCTCAAAGTTTTGGCGGGCCTTCTGTAAAAAACTTGGGGTGTAGGTTAGTTTAACTTCAGGGTATCATCCAGAGGCTAATGGACAAGTTGAGAGAGTCAACCAGGAGTTAGAGAAATTTCTAAGATGTTATCTACAAGCTAGTGAGGAATGGGTTGATCTGGTGTGGTTGGCTGAGTTTTCCTACAACAATTGTGATAAGGATGCTACTTCAATGTCACCTTTCTATTTGGGACGTGGTTTTCATCCTCGTTTTTTGAGTTTTGAGGTTTTGGAAGATTCAGGGAATCCTGGAGTGGAGGAACGTTTGTTGCTGATGAAGAATAATTTGGATAAAGCAAAAATGGTACTGGGAGAAGGCAAATTGAGATATAAAAGGTGTGCGGATGTGAGAAGGAAAGCTGGTCCTAAGTACGAGGTAGGGAACTTATTGTGGCTTTCTACCCGACATTTAAGAATTAAGGGGAAGAATAAATTTAGTCCTCGATTTGTAGGTCCATTTGAGGTCGAAAAAATCATAAATCCAGTGGCAGTACGACTGAAGTTACCCAAGCAATTGAAAGTACACCCCACTTTCCATGTTAGTCTTTTGAAACCAGTTAGTCCAGGCACCAGGTTTAGAACTCATCCCTCTCCTGTGATTATGGAGGATTCATCGGAGGAGTTTGTAGTTAATAAAATGTTGGATTCCAGGAAAGTGAGGGGAAGGTTGCAATATTTAATTGACTGGGAGGAATATGGACCCGAGGAAGGTACCTGGGAGGATTCCTCTGATGTACATGCTCCTAGGTTAGTTGCTAAGTTTTATGCTAAGAATCCACATAAGATTGGCCCAGGGACTGGGCATTAGAAGGGGGGGTACTGTCAGGTTTCCTTTAATTATTCCATTATTCCTCTTTATTTCTGTTTGAGTTAGAAGTGTTCTACTGCTGTTGGTTTGGCCTTGACTTTTCTATACAGATACCTGGCTCTGACCCAAGGCAAGATGGAGTTTTACAATAGAAGCTTTGATTGGCTAGAGAGAACTGCAGGACAACAATGAACGTTCTAAACTGTCACTCTCTGCCTTTTATCGTCGTAACCCCAGCTGAGAGGACGTGTTTGTAGCTGCCCCTGCTGAAGTCTTGGGCCTAGTGGATTTGAACTTTCAAATCTTGGCAGTCGAGCGGCTACTTATTCAGGGTTGTTCAGGAGAAGTATTCAGGGTCACAGGAGAGTTTTTCGGAAGTTCTTTTGGAAAAGAAACATTCTTAAGCTAAGTGACTTTATTTGGATATGTAAATCTGTTGCTCAGATTCATTAGTGACTTTTAGAGAAAGTAAATGTAAATTCAATAGTAGAACTGTGATGTTACACTGTTAATAGTTCCACGTTTAATTCTTAAAAGCGCGTGTGTGTTCATTGCGCTTGTATTCATAGCGTGTGTATGCGAGCGCATGAAAAGACTACTGCGTGATTTCTGCAGCACGTGAGTTTATAGCACGTGAGTTCATTGCGCGTGTACGCGAGCGTGAGAAAAGACTTCTACGTGATTTCTAGACCGCGTGTGTTCATAGTGCGGGCGTTTATAGTATGTGTACGCGAGCGTGAGAAAAGACTTCTATGTGATTTCAACAGTGCCTGTGTTCATAGCGCAGATGTTTATTGCGTGTTTACGCGAGCGCACGAAAAGACTGCTACGTGATTTCTTCAGCGCGTGTTTTCATTGCACGTGTGTTCCTCAGCGCGTGTTTTTCTCCGGCGCGTATTTTCTTCAGCGCGTGTTTTGCGTGTGAAAATCTTTGCGCGTGTGGACAAGTTTGCAAGTTCTTAAAGACACTATGTACTTTATTAAGAAAGAACTGGATTCCTTTTAAGCCCATCATAACTGGAACATTATACAGTTTTAAAAGGCATGAGTCAAGGTTCTTAAGGCTACATTACTCGAAAGGAGTTGCCGTTATTTTCAAGATTTTCAAAGCAAAAGAAGGTAGAAAGATTTTATCAGCAATTACTCCTATCTTCTCTAAGATCCTTAAAGAGAAGAACCAGGTATGATTCTTTACATTTTAGTTAAGGATATAAAATTTTCAAAATCAAAAGGTAGTTAAGTAATTTGAGGATTTTGTGTGTTCTTATGTATTCACTGCAGGTTCCGCATCAGCTAGTCTAGACGTCGCCAGCCTGCTGTTTCTTGCTATCCACTTCCCCCTTTCCGTTTGGGGTGCAGTTAACAGAGCCGAGTATAAACTGGTTCTGAGGATTACATTTCAGGGGGATTGTCGGGGGTTCAGCAGCTTCTGCGGACACAGGATATCTCTCAGCCTGACAGTTTCCAGCTGGGAAAAGTTAAGGGTGCGTACTTTAATTGAGAGTATAAGGCATAGTAAAGGTTGTGTATGCTACTAGTTCTCTTCTAATAATGACTGGGAAGCTGTCAGGACTGGCTGGGTTAGTAACAGGAAGAATAACAGGATTAACATTGTGCTTTCAGAGCTGGCTGCGTTAGATGTGCTTTCAGAGCTGGCTGGGTAGTAACAGGAAGAGTTTGTACATAGAATTAACATTGTGCTTGCCCAAGTCAAGATGGAGAGAAAGAAGCTTAATCTGATTGGTTAAAGGAACAATGATATGTTTGGTTTGCCTGATTGGTGGAAAGGACAATGAATTTGATTCTTGGGAGGTGAGCAAGATTCTAAACTGCCTTTCATCCATAGAAATTCAGTGGCTGGTTGTACATTAGTTAAGCTCCTTAAGTAAGGCCCTTTCAGAGCTCAGAAAATCTACCAAAGAAGTAAGAATATCGTTAGCTGATCCAGTATGAACAAGAAGACATCAGGTGGGATCGTTCTTTTAAAGATTTTAAGATTTTCACAGTGAACTTTCATTTTCTTTTATAAGAAAACTTAAAGAGTTAACAAGTTTCAAAATTATTTGAGAAAAGAGACATTTACAGTTAAAGTTATTATAAAGAAACAAGCTTGAAGATTGTGCGTAGAAGTTTAAAGTTAATTAACTGCGTGTAATGTACTTCAAGACTGTTTAATGTGTGTGCAAGCTCGCGTGTCTTCGTTTACGTGTTTTTGGAAGCGCGCGGGTATTCAGAGCGATAGAGCGCGTGCCCAAATGAATTGCGCAAGTGAATTTTAGCGCGTGTACATTTTTAACGTGAAAGACGTTTCATGGGAAAGCGCGTGTTGGGTTGCGATAGAGCGCGAGTCCATTTTGATTAAGCGCAAGTTGCTTTTAACGCGTGAACTATTTTACGTGAATTATGTTTCGTTTCTCCGCGTGTGTTCGGTAGCGATAGAGCGCAAGTCCATTTTAACTAGCGCGTGTTATTTTTATCGCGTTTACATATTTTTTCACACGTGCGGGTTTGGTTAAGAATCGCGTGTGTATTTTAAATGCGAGGACAATTCTTCACGTCTTCTGCTTTCACGTGTTTAACACACACGCGTATCAAGAAAGAAACTATACGTTTTATGTGTAAATAAGGAAACAATTCACACGCAGAAGGAAAGCAGCATTCCAGAAAGTTAAAGAATATCTATTTAATGTAATTTATGCAAATGGAATTCAATACTTCAGAGAAAGACTGCATTTAATAAAAGCACTAAAAACTACAGAGTGAAAAGAACTTTAAAGCAAGAAGAATATCTAAGTCTGTAAGGTGTTTGCAAGGGCCATCACTTTAGGATTCTAAAGAGACTTGAGTGGCTTGAACTATATGCACTAAACAAGATATTATTTACAAGATATTCCACACAGATTAGTTAGCCTCTAAGGGGCCAATTCATAGAATTCGGCGCACAAGTGGCGCACGCGGCTGGCGCACAGTGTGCGCGTGCGAATCCCTGCGCCAGCCGCGTGCGCCAAAACCCATTTCCGCGCACAGCGTATTCATGGATTCCAGCCACCAAAACCAGCCGTGGCGCATAGTGGCGCAGCGACCTTGCAGCAGCGCCAGTTACGCCCCCAAGAACGCCTTCCGCGCAGGGAAAAGCCATCAAAATCCCCAATCCAGCGCAAAGGGCTGCGCTAACCCTGTACCAGCACGGCAAGCGGGCTACGTGTATTCCAGGGGTTCACGTGAAGTCACTCACGCGATCGGGCCTGGGGGAGCGGGCTACGTGTATTTCAGGGGTTCGCGTGAACTTTTTCACGCGATCGGGCCTGGGGGAGCGTGCTACGTGTATTTCAGGGGTTCGCGTGAACTTTTTCACGCGATCGGGCCTGGGGGAGCGGGCTACGTGTATTTCAGGGGTTCGCGTGAACTTATTCACGCGATCGGGCCTGGGGGAGCGGGCTACGTGTATTTCAGGGGTTCGCGTGAACTGATTCACGCGATCGGGCCTGGGGGAGCGTGCTACGTGTATTTCAGGGGTTTGCGTGAACTTCTTCACGCGATCGGGCCTGGGGGAGCGTGCTACGTGTATTTCAGGGGTTCGCGTGAAGTTCCACACGCGAATAGCCTGGGCGCGTGTATTTCAGGGGTGCGCGTGAAGTTCCACACGCGATTTCAGCAGGGTACGTGTATTTCAGGGGTGCGCGAGAAATTCTACACGCGAATAGCCTGGGCGCGTGTATTTCAGGGGTGCGCGAGAAATTCTACACGCGATTTCAGCAGGGTACGTGTATTTCAGGGGTGCGCGAGAAATTCTACACGCGATTGGCCTGGGTACGTGGATTTCAGGGGTGCGCGAGAAATTCTACACGCGAATAGCCTGGGCGCGTGTATTTAAGGGGTGCGCGAGAAATTCTACACGCGAATAGTCTGGGCGCATGTATTTCAGGGGTGCGCGAGAAATTCTACACGCGATTTCAGCAGGGTATGTGTATTTCAGGGGTGCGCGAGAAATTCTACACGCAATTGGCCTGGGTACGTGGATTTCAGGGGTGCGCGAGAAATTCTACACGCGATTGGGCCTGTGCGAGTGGGGCAGTGTATTACGTGGGTGTGCGGGAAGTTGAAGAGGTGAATTGCCAGTGTGGGTCCTCCCAGGTCTCCCCTCTACCCCCTCCACGACCTCTGCAGGCAGCCCACACCACAGGGGACTACCCTGCACCCCTGGTCATGTCCCGCAGGCAGCACATCCACCATGGGCATGCCCCCCAGCCAAGCCACATGTCCCCTTGCACCCCCACCCCCCAGCAGGCCCCCACTCATGTCCCACTCATGTCCCCCTGCACCCCCACCCCCCAGCAGGCCCCCACTCATGTCCCACTCATGTCCCCCTGCACCCTCACCCCCCAGCACTGTGGGGCACCAGCCAGCAGGCCCCCAACCATGTCCCACTCATGTCCCCCTGCACCCCCACCCCCCAGCACTGTGGGGCACCTGCCAGCAGGCCCCCACTCATGTCCCCCTGCACCCCCACCCCCCAGCAGGCCCCCACTCATGTCCCCTTGCACCCCCACCCCCCCAGCACTGTGGGGCACCTGCCAGCAGGCCCCCAACCATGTCCCACTCATGTCCCCCTGCACCCCCACCCCCCAGCACTGTGGGGCACCTGCCAGCAGGCCCCCAACCATGTCCCACTCATGTCCCCCTGCACCCCCACCCCCCAGCACTGTGGGGCACCTGCCAGCAGGCCCCCAACCATGTCCCCTTGCACCCGCACCCCCCAGCACTGTGGGGCACCTGCCAGCAGGCCCCCAACCATGTCCCACTCATGTCCCCCTGCACCCCCACCCCCCAGCACTGTGGGGCACCTGCCAGCAGGCCCCCACTCATGTCCCCCTGCACCCCCACCCCCCAGCAGGCCCCCACTCATGTCCCCCTGCACCCCCACCCCCCAGCAGGCCCCCACTCATGTCCCCCTGCCCCCAGGTCCTGACGAAACGCAATCAAGGCAGTAATGGGCAGCATACCCAGCACAAACACCCAGCCAAGGATTGCATCCACCCACATAGTAGATGCAATTACATGATACAACCCCAATGGCAAGTATGTAAATGAACACATGTCCGTCACACACACATACACAATGGGTGCAAGTGAATGTCAAAACCCATATCATGACATGCATGAAACCAATGAGAAAATACCACAAATGTAAGTAATAAATATATGTATTAAAGATGAAAATGAAGTAAAGAAAAAAAACACACAACAATGGAGATGACAAAACTAATGGTCCATGTCCGAGAACTAATAGAAAAAATCAAAAAACAAAGGAATCCAAAAACTAATGTAGTCCAAAGCAAAATAATGGGGGGAAAAAATAAGGAAAAACCATTGCCTCATGGTGAACGGAAATATAAATCCAACAAATGTTTTTCAAACATCAAACTATGTACAAGAATATCCCAGGGTCCATGAGCCCAACACCATAAATGAAACCTACTACTACTAACTAATGAAAAAAATATATACAGAAAAGTGGCCATTGTCCGAGCGGTCCAAAAAAAACTTTACAAATAAAGGAAACCTAACACTAACTAACTAAAGAACTATATACAATGGCAGCGGGCAAGTCCTGCGGCTCACTCTGTGATGTTGCCGGCCAGGGCATCATCGAACTCCATGTCGATGTCCCGGAGGCGGGACTCTGTCCTGGCCCCGAGGTCTCGCAGGGACAACCCCGTGTCCACCTCAAACTCCCTGCGAGCTTCCTCGAGGCACTCAGCCCGCCTTAACGCCCGACGCATGGAGAACTCCGCCCTGACCATGGTGAGCCGCTCCTCTTCCGCCCGCTGCCGCTCCGCACCTATCCGCTGGACCAACTGCTCCCACACGGAAGACACTGCCATCCCAGGGTTCACCTGCCCTCCGGCCGATGCCTGCCCCTCTGATCTTGATGGCCCCGAGCCATGATGCCTCCCACGTCGAGCCTGCTGCTGCCTCCGACGCCACTGCCTCTGCCAGCACGACGGCATCCAGGCTGATGGAATCCACCGATGCCGTCGTGCACGTGCCCTGCCAGATGATGCCGGCACATCCTCCATCTGCAGGGGGACAGTTGCTGGTGTGTCCACCCCTGCTGGAACAGTAGACTCCCGACTGGGATACCATCGCTCCACAGCCCAGCCCCAGGACCCAGTTGCCCACCCACGCCTGCCTCGGGGGTCGCCATGTCGGGGCAAGCACCATCTGAGACCAGTGGCGACCCCCAGCCAGAGAGGCAGAGGGCCACCAGCTTCAGTGAGAAGGAAGTTGGTGTCCTGGTGGAGCATGTCCTGGGGCATTATGATGCCCTCTTCGGAAGACCACGCGCCAACAAGGAAGGACGGGAGAGGATCTGGGACGATGTAGTGGTTGCCATCAACGTGGAGGGGGTGGCAACCCGCGACATCAAGCACATCAAGAAGCGCTGGGAGGACTTGAGGTCCAGGACCCTCAATAAGGCCCAGCGCCTCGCGGAGAGGGGCCGGGCACGCCTGAGTGACATCCAGATGAGGGTCCTGGAACGCGTAGACCCAGCGCTCCACGCCCAGATCCTTCGGAGGCAGACCCATCTGGAGTTGGCCGGTAAGTGGCCAAGCATTGCTGTGTGAGACAGGGCATGTTGCAGTGTGCTGGTTGTCTGATACCTGCCTGTATGTCTGACATAGGCCATGTACGTATGTGTGTGTGCAGGGACATCATGGTCAGGCATGTGAGTACAGTGATGTGTTCTATTGCAACATGGGGGGCTCTGTGCGGAATGGACACATGGAAGCATGGCAGTCTCTGTTCCTGGACATGGGTGGGGGTGAGGGATGGGTGCTGGTCCCATGTACACGTATGGTGTCCATGTGTGTGTGTCTGACCTGCGTGTCTGTGACTTGTCACCGCCATGGATGCATGACACATGTCTGTGACAATGTTCAGATTCACTGATGCAGCCTAGTCATCCTTGTATCCACTGCGTCTGTGGTGCACGAGGCCAGATGGATGGAACTACGGTGAGGTGTGTGCATGTGATGGAAAGACCCATGATGCATGTGAGTTTGAAACCAACATTGTATGAATCATGAGTCCCTTGGTCATGTATGCCAATGTCCATGGCCTGCCCCATGCCTGTTACTGTATGTGTTTTGCCTGCACTGACCCATGTGTTGTGGAGGGACATGATGGGAGTGATGTATGACAGTGCCACTCATCTGCTGTTGCTTCCTGTCTAGGGGACCATTGTACAGTACCCTGATGCTTGTGTTCTATGTCTCCCTCTACACAGTGGCAAGTGAAGAAGAGGGCGGAGAAGGCGCTGTGGAGCAGAGCGGCGGGGATGCCGCCACGGCTGCAGCGGAAGGGGTGGGTGAGCCCCCACAGGGGCTTGCACCGGCGGAAGACGGCGTTGAGACATCCAGGTTGGTGGTTTCCACAGAGGGGGAGGAGGCCGCTACTGAGCCACACATGGGGCCTGGTGGGGGCATCCCCGCTGGTGCAAGTGGTGCAGTCCAGGGCCAGGGGCAGGAGGCAGCACAGGTCGCCGTGGAGGTGCCTGTGCATATCACTGTCCCTGACACTGTGACTGCACCACCATGCACCAGCAGGGATGCCCCATCCCAGGCCCGTCCGCAGGTAGGGGAGATGTCCATGTCATCTGACACTCCTCTACCTGCGGACGAGGGGACCCCTGGCCGTGTGGAGAGGGTCCTGATTGGTGTCGCGTTGCGCACGGCTGGCATTCGTGATGAGGTGCATGCTTCCCGGGAGGAGCATGCACATCATCACGAAGAGCACCGTGCGTACGTGAACCATTTGGGAGCCGCCATGGTCGGGTGTTTCCTACATGTGTGTGGCCTTCTGGCGACCCTCTCCTCCTCTGTGGGGGCTATGCGCCAGTCGTGCTCCATGCCGTCTTCCGGCCCAGATGCCCCCAGGGCCCCCTGTGGACCTGCCCCGACCAACGCAGCCAGCTCGGTGGGGACCCCATCCCTGCCACAGTCGGGAGTCGAAGGTCCAGCAGGGGTGGACACACCAGCAACTGTCCCCCTGCAGATGGAGGATGTGCCGGCATCATCTGGCAGGGCACGTGCACGACGGCATCGGTGGATTCCATCAGCCTGGATGCCGTCGTGCTGGCAGAGGCAGTGGCGTCGGAGGCAGCAGCAGGCTCGACGTGGGAGGCATCATGGCTCGGGGCCATCAAGATCAGAGGGGCAGGCATCGGCCGGAGGGCAGGTGAACCCTGGGATGGCAGTGTCTTCCGTGTGGGAGCAGTTGGTCCAGCGGATAGGTGCGGAGCGGCAGCGGGCGGAAGAGGAGCGGCTCACCATGGTCAGGGCGGAGTTCTCCATGCGTCGGGCGTTGAGGCGGGCTGAGTGCCTCGAGGAAGCTCGCAGGGAGTTTGAGGTGGACACGGGGTTGTCCCTGCGAGACCTCGGGGCCAGGACAGAGTCCCGCCTCCGGGACATCGACATGGAGTTCGATGATGCCCTGGCCGGCAACATCACAGAGTGAGCCGCAGGACTTGCCCGCTGCCATTGTATATAGTTCTTTAGTTAGTTAGTGTTAGGTTTCCTTTATTTTTAAAGTTTTTTTTGGACCGCTCGGACAGTGGCCACTTTTCTGTATATATTTTTTTCATTAGTTAGTAGTAGTAGGTTTCATTTATGGTGTTGGGCTCATGGACCCTGGGATATTCTTGTACATAGTTTGATGTTTGGAAAACATTTGTTGGATTTATATTTCCGTTCACCATGAGGCAATGGTTTTTCCTTATTTTTTCCCCCCATTATTTTGCTTTGGACTACATTAGTTTTTGGATTCCTTTGTTTTTTGATTTTTTCTATTAGTTCTCGGACATGGACCATTAGTTTTGTCATCCCCATTGTTGTGTGTTTTTTTTCTTTACTTCATTTTCATCTTTAATACATATATTTATTACTTACATTTGTGGTATTTTCTCATTGGTTTCATGCATGTCATGATATGGGTTTTGACATTCACTTGCACCCATTGTGCATGTGTGTGTGACGGACATGTGTTCATTTACATACTTGCCATTGGGGTTGTATCATGTAATTGCATCTACTATGTGGGTGGATGCAATCCTTGGCTGGGTGTTTGTGCTGGGTATGCTGCCCATTACTGCCATGATTGCGTTTCGTCAGGACCTGGGGGCAGGGGGACATGAGTGGGGGCCTGCTGGGGGGTGGGGGTGCAAGGGGACATGGTTGGGGGCCTGCTGGCAGGTGCCCCACAGTGCTGGGGGGTGGGGGTGCAAGGGGACATGGTTGGGGGCCTGCTGGGGGGTGGGGGTGCAAGGGGATATGGTTGGGGGCCTGCTGGCAGGTGCCCCACAGTGCTGGGGGGTGGGGGTGCAAGGGGACATGGTTGGGGGCCTGCTAGGGGGTGGGGGTGCAAGGGGATATGGTTGGGGGCCTGCTGGCAGGTGCCCCACAGTGCTGGGGGGTGGGGGTGCAAGGGGACATGAGTGGGGGCCTGCTGGGGGGTGGGGGTGCAGGGGGACATGAGTGGGACATGGTTGGGGGCCTGCTGGCAGGTGCCCCACAGTGCTGGGGGGTGGGGGTGCAAGGGGACATGAGTGGGGGCCTGCTGGGGGGTGGGGGTGCAGGGGGACATGAGTGGGGGCCTGCTGGGGGGTGGGGGTGCAGGGGGACATGAGTGGGGGCCTGCTGGCAGGTGCCCCACAGTGCTGGGGGGTGGGGGTGCAGGGGGACATGAGTGGGACATGGTTGGGGGCCTGCTGGCAGGTGCCCCACAGTGCTGGGGGGTGCGGGTGCAAGGGGACATGGTTGGGGGCCTGCTGGCAGGTGCCCCACAGTGCTGGGGGGTGGGGGTGCAAGGGGACATGGTTGGGGGCCTGCTGGGGGGTGTGGGTGCAGTGGGATATGGTTGGGGGCCTGCTGGCAGGTGCCCCACAGTGCTGGGGGGTGGGGGTGCAAGGGGACATGAGTGGGGGCCTGCTGGGGGGTGGGGGTGCAGGGGGACATGAGTGGGACATGGTTGGGGGCCTGCTGGCAGGTGCCCCACAGTGCTGGGGGGTGGGGGTGCAGGGGGACATGAGTGGGGGCCTGCTGGGGGGTGGGGGTGCAGGGGGACATGGGTGGGGGCCTGCTGGGGGGTGGGGGTGCAGGGGGACCTGAGTGGGGGCCTGCTGGCAGGTGCCCCACAGTGCTGGGGGGTGGGGGTGCAGGGGGACATGAGTGGGACATGGTTGGGGGCCTGCTGGCAGGTGCCCCACAGTGCTGGGGGGTGGGGGTGCAAGGGGACATGGTTGGGGGCCTGCTGGGGGGTGGGGGTGCAGGGGGATATGGTTGGGGGCCTGCTGGCAGGTGCCCCACAGTGCTGGGGGGTGGGGGTGCAAGGGGACATGAGTGGGGGCCTGCTGGGGGGTGGGGGTGCAGGGGGACATGAGTGGGACATGGTTGGGGGCCTGCTGGCAGGTGCCCCACTGTGCTGGGGGGGTGCAGGGGGACATGAGTGGGACATGGTTGGGGGCCTGCTGGCAGGTGCCCCACAGTGCTGGGGGGTGGGGGTGCAAGGGGACATGGTTGGGGGCCTGCTGGGGGGTGGGGGTGCAGGGGGATATGGTTGGGGGCCTGCTGGCAGGTGCCCCACAGTGCTGGGGGGTGGGGGTGCAAGGGGACATGAGTGGGGGCCTGCTGGGGGGTGGGGGTGCAGGGGGACATGAGTGGGACATGGTTGGGGGCCTGCTGGCAGGTGCCCCACAGTGCTGGGGGGTGGGGGTGCAGGGGGACATGAGTGGGACATGGTTGGGGGCCTGCTGGCAGGTGCCCCACAGTGCTGGGGGGTGGGGGTGCAGGGGGACATGAGTGGGACATGGTTGGGGGCCTGCTGGCAGGTGCCCCACAGTGCTGGGGGGTGGGGGTGCAGGGGGACATGTGGCTTGGCTGGGGGGCATGCCCATGGTGGATGGGCTGCCTGCGGGACATGACCAGGGGTGCAGGCTAGTCCCCTGTGGTGTGGGCTGCCTGCAGAGGTCGTGGAGGGGGTAGAGGGGAGACCTGGGAGGACCCACACTGGCAATTCACCTCTTCAACTTCCCGCACACCCACGTAATACACTGCCCCACTCGCACAGGCCCAATCGCGTGTAGGATTTCTCGCGCACCCCTGTAATACACGTACCCAGGCCAATCGCGTGTAGCATTTCTCGCGCACCCCTGAAATCCACGTACCCAGCCCATTCGCGTGTAGATTTTCTCGCGCACCCCTGTAATACACGTACCCAGCCCAATCGCATGTACATTTTCTCGCGCACCCCTGAAATACACGTACCCTGCTGAAATCGCGTGTGGAACTTCACGCGCACCCCTGAAATACACGCGCCCAGGCTATTCGCGTGTGGAACTTCACGCGCACCCCCGGAATACATGTACCCAGCCCATTCGCGTGTAGATTTTCTCGCGCACCCCTGTAATACACGTACCCAGCCCAATCGCGTGTAGCATTCCTCGCGCACCCCTGAAATCCACGTACCCAGCCCAATCGCGTGTACATTTTCTCGCGCACCCCTGTAATAGACGTACCCAGGCCAATCGCGTGTAGCATTTCTCGCGCACCCCTGAAATCCACGTACCCCGCTCAATCGCGTATTTGACTTCCCGCGCGCCACTTTTTTGATGCGCTGGGACTCTACCGCCTGCCTTCGTGTGGCGGCCGTGTTTCAGCTTGTGCGTGTCTTTGCCTGTGCGTGGCTTTGCCCTATTCGATTCCATGAATACGTGTGGTTCGAGTGCGTGTGGGCGTTCCGTCTGCTTCCCTGCAGTACATCCCCAGTTACGCCCTTATTTTCCCGTGTTGTTCCCCATTCCGCGCGTTACGCCCCATGTCCCGCCCACTTTCTGGTGTGTGCGCTGAGGTTGTGCGCTTTCACTGTGCGCGTCGCGCACGCCTTTCGCGATGTTGCAGTGACTTGTGCGCCATGCATGGGTTTGGCGCACATCCCGCGGTGAACACGCGCAGGGACTTCCATGAATCGCACGCGTGCGCGTGCGCCTGTTTTTTTCCGCTTGCGCATGCTTGCGCATGCTTGCGCGAAGATTTTCGGCGCACGTTTGTTCCATGAATCGGCCCCTAAGTCTTTTACTGAGGTTTAAGAGATACCAGAGCCTACCAGAAGGTTGCAGGGCTGCAGTGTCTCCGTTGTTATTTTCTCCAAATTCCCCTTTCCCTTTCTTGGGGTTTTCAGCTCAGCTTATACTTAAGGGTTGAGAAGTGAACTCCTGGTGAAGGTCTGTGGGGCCAGCATCAGCTCCTGTGGAATTCAGTCAAGCCGGACCCTGACAGGATGAAAGGCCCACGATAATTCTTTCCACCTGAGCTGATATGGATCCCACAGAGGCACTAGCAAGTTCCATAAGGGACATGTTTTCAGAGTTAAGGGAGGAAATGAGGGCTGTGCGAAAAGAAAACCAGGAATTACAAGTCAAGTTTGAAGAGTTAAACTCTAAGGTTACCCGTAAGGGTGAAGAAATTTCTTTGGAGTCAAGAGATTCAGAGGATCCTAGTAGAGAATTACCAGTGTTAATTAGAGAGGATTTGGGTGAAGGAACGAGTTCTCAGGGAAGAAGTAGGGGAAGTTTGAATATACCTATAGGTCCAGTCCCCTTAGCACCTCCAGAGCGTTTTGGGGGAGATGCCAGGAAATGCCAGATTTTCCTTACACAGTGTGAACTTCATTTCCTTTGTAGACCTGAAGCTTGTAATACAGATGCTTCTAAAATAGCTTTTATGCTGTCTTACCTTACTGGTGAGGCGGCAACTTGGTCAGTATTATTAGTTGGTCAAGAGAATCCTATACTAAAGAACTTGTTAGCCTTCAAGTTAGAATTTAAAAAGATGTTTGACAGACGCCAATTATCTCAAGAAGTTGATGGAGAACTATTAGAGTTAAAACAGGGAACCAAAGATTTAGTGTCTTACATCACACAGTTCAGATCTTTAGTATTAGAGAGCAATTGGCCAGAAGAGAAGCAATCCTCTTTGTTCCATAGAGGCTTGAAGGAGGAGTTGAAAGATGCCTTATCTACAATTGTTAATAGACCCACTTCATGTGAAGATTTAATTAATCTAGTCATACAAATTGACTATAGATTAGGGCAACGCAAGGCTGAGCGTAGAAGAGGAGGAGTTGAGCAACCCAGAGTTTTCCCTAGAGTTGATAAAGGAAGATTAGAATTTGTAAATAAAGAATTGAGAACGGGGAATGCAGAGAGAGTAAATAAAGTGAGAGGTCCTTTAACTAAGGATGAGAAGGATAGGCGAAGACAGAATAATTTATGTTTATATTGTGGGAAATCAGTACATTTTGTTGGAAATTGCCCTTGGTGTCCAAAAATTTCTGCATCTACTAACAGCTCCAGAAATCAACAAGTGGCAAATACAATCCAAGCAGCGGTACCACATATTACATTGAATGTATCCTTGTATATTAAAGAGGAATTAAAGGGAAGTGGTCCAGTAGTAATAGATTCTGGAGCCACTGGTAACTTCATGGATTGGAATGTGGTTAAAGATATGAATGTGCCTTACGTTGTAAAAAATATACCAGAGTATGTGAGAGCGGTGGATGGGTCTCAACTGACATCAGGTTTAATTACACACGAAACAATCCCATTGGAAATGGAAATTGGAGGACACTGGGAGGAAATTGTGTTTGAATTAATTGACACTCCACAGTTGAAAATAATTTTGGGAATGCCTTGGTTGACGTATCATAACCCTCAGATTGATTGGGGAAGAAGAGTGGTGAAATTGGATTCTGCTTTTTGTGTTACAAATTGTTGTAAAGAAGTAGTTCAGGAAAATGTTTCTAGTAGTAATTGTTCAGAAGTAGTGGAAGGTTTGGTGAACTTGGGAACTATAGTACATTCTATAGGGGCTGTAATTGGAGAATTACCAAAGTGTTACCAAGATTTCAATGATGTGTTTAGTGAAAAGGAAGCTAATGAATTACCTCCTCATTGAGAGTATGACTGTAAAATTGATTTAGAACCAGGGGCCCACATTCCTTGCAGTCGCATCTATGCCTTAACAGAAAAAGAGAATCAACATTTGAAAGATTACATCCAAGAAAATCTGAATAAGGGGTTCATCAGGCACTCTCAATCGCCAGCAGCTTCTCCACTATTTTTTGTTCCCAAAAAGGAAGGCACTTTACGGACATGCATAGATTATAGGTCATTGAATAAGATAACAATTAAAAACAGATATCCTCTGCCCTTAATATCAGTGATGTTAGACCAGATTCAAGGAGCCTCAGTATTTACCAAACTAGATCTTCGTGGTGCATATCACTTGCTGCGGGTACGTCAAGGTGATGAATGGAAAACGGCATTTAGAACAAAATTTGGTCTTTTCGAATATCAAGTAATGCCATTCGGATTGTGTAACGCTCCCGCGGCCTTTCAATTTTGTATAAATGAGGTATTGAGAGATTTTATTGACATCTTTGTAGTAGTATACATAGATGACATTCTCATTTACTCTAAGGATCTATTGCAACATGAAGAACATGTACAGAAAGTGTTACAGCGACTAAGGGAGAATAAACTATTTGCTAAGTTAGAAAAGCGCCAATTTCATACCATGGAAGTGGAATTTTTAGGTTTTATGATTTCTCCCAAAGGTTTGGAAATGGATATGAAGAAAATTAAAGCAGTAGAACAGTGGCCAACTCCAACTTGTGTTAAAGATATCCAAAGCTTCCTGGGCTTTGCAAATTTTTACAGGAGATTCATTAAAAATTTCTCTCAAACTGTTTCTCCTATCACCAAATTATTGAAGAAAGGAATGAAATTTGAGTGGAAAGATCAAGCGGATCAAGCTTTCAAAAAATTGAAGAACTGTTTTACATCTGGACCGATCTTATTACACCCAGATCCTTCACAACCATTTTTTGTGGAGGCAGATGCTTCTAATGTTGCAATTGGAGCTGTGCTTTCTCAACGGCATCCTGTAACTGGACAGTTGCATCCTGTGGCCTATCTATCTAAGAAATTGCTTCCAGCAGAAGTGAAGTACACGATTACTGACAGAGAACTCCTGGCAATCAAGAAGGCATTTCAGGAATGGAGGCATTATCTGTTAGGAGCAAGATTCACAGTAACCGTTTTAACCGATCATAGAAATCTTCTGTTTTTGAAATCAGCTCGAACACTATCACCTCGACAACTTAGGTAGTCACTCTTCTTTTCAGAATACGATTTTGTGATAACATTCAAGCATGGGCGGTTAAACGGTAAAGCGGATGCTTTATCGCGACAAGGTTCTTCGGAAGAAGTTGAAAATCAAATTTTACCAGAACCAGTGATTGCAGAAGGTAGATTTATTCTAAGTACTACAAAGGAAGAGAATCTGCTTCTTAAGAAGATTCAAAAGGAATTACCAGAAGAGGCGATTCAATCTTGGTTAGCAGAGGATCCTGGAAGACATTTAATTGAAGGATTTCCATGTGTCCATTCTAAAATTTACCTTCCAAGTAAGAAACTGCAAAAGGAAATTATGCAAGAATGTCATGAATCAAAGTTGGTGGGTCACCCTGGAATTCGTAAGACAATTGAACTGGTTGAAAGGAAGTTCTGGTGGAAAGAAATGAAAAAGGATATTGAAGACTATGTGAAAACATGTGAAGTCTGTGCTCGAGTAAAGTCAGGAGGAGGAAAACCATCTGGGTTATTAGATCTGTTACCAGTACCCCCTAGTCCTTGGTTTACAATCTCTATGGATTGTATTGTAGATCTTCCTAAAGATCAAAGTTACACTACAGTATTAGTAGTGGTGGATTTACTAACTAAAGCTGGGTGTTGTGTTTGTACTTTTCCTCCTGGTTGATAGATCTGTGTGCATGAGCCCCTGATGGAATGTTGGTGTGGAATGTTATGGATGAACTGGGTCTGGGTGTTCCATGAAGTCAGTTGGGGCCTGGACTTGGATGATGAGGGGGCCGGTGGATGTCTCTCCCTGTTTACTTACTTAACCTATTTGCTTCATATATACTTACCTCCTGTGTCAATTTAGTAAAGAAGTTAACCCAAGCAGAACGACTCCCTGTACTCATTGAACCCAAGCACAAACTTAACATTGGCGACGAGGATCTTGGGAACGTACACCAAAGGAAGGAGTAACACGGAACGAAAATAAAAGGAAAACGGAGCAGCAAAAGGGACAGGAAGAAGAAGAGTCCCATAGGAGACATCCACCGGCCACCCCTGGCCATAAGGTGAGCGTGCCCCGTTTGCCAGAGCTGGCAATAGACTGCGCCCAATCTAATTAAAGGGGGGCTTGCGCTTGCACCTTAGGGGGCATTGAACATGAAAGGACCCATACGGCCGCAGCAATTAACCCCGTTGGACGCCGTTATGGCATGGATGTTTTCCCATAAAGAGTTGCCCATTTTACATGTGGGGCTGGCGTGCACCTCAATGGGACAGTGTACTATAACGGGCCCATATGCTCGGGGAAGCAGTGATGTTGGAAATAGACATGGCGCAGGTGTTTTCCCCTGAAGGAGCGCTACCTGCTGTGCATGCGCACTGGAATTGGCCCCTGGGTCTGACTGCAGGGCCTCTGGGGAGCTTTTGGGTGTGCCGATGGCTATTGGGACATGGCTGGAAACGGTCCCAACCACCAGCTGTTGAAATAATGTGGCGTGGCAGGTGCCATCTCTGCAGGCACCAAAACAGGAGTGTTAATGCACTTACCTCTTCCTTGCTGGCTGCTCTTCTTGTGGGCTGTGGTGCTTGCGGTCCGGGCGGCTGCGTAGTTGTGATGGCCTGCGCGGCGCCGTGTGGGGCTTGGTAAGCGCATCCACTGCAGCGGTCCAGGATGACGGTTGGAGCGGAGCTCTCCTTCCGTGGCCGCTCTCGACATAGCAATAGTGACGTCACCTGGATGCTGGGGGAGTTGGCGCTGGTTAATTCGGAATGCTCCCTCCAGCATTCCAGGACCCGGCAGCGCTGTGAGCGTGACAAACAATGTTCAGAAGGTTAGAAGAAAGAACCTTCCAACGTGAGACCAACGTGCCCTAGTTCCGGGTCTCACACGGAAATGCAACATTGGGATATTGACGTTCTGGCAGCATTGGGCTGTACAAAGGATTTGTAAGGTACTGCATTCATTGGGAACATTTTCACCGTAGTTTTCAGTCTATGCAGCATGAGCCGGATTATAATGTACTGTTTTGCCGACAAGTTAAGAAACTATGACGTCTCATTGGACACAAAGTTAAGTGTCAGAGTTATTTAGAATTTCGGCGGAGTGAAGTTGACTGGCGAACTCGTACATGCAGTGATGTGCCACGAACTGTTGGAGGAACTGTATTTTGAACTTAAGTACTGGGAGTTACTTATGGGTGTTACAGTGATTTTAACAAATGTTATGGTCAATCCATAGGTGATTGAGTATTTGCCACTGCTGGTGGGGTCTTTGTTTTGTTCTGGTTAATAAGAAATGGTGATGTGTACATATTACAGTGCTGTTACACTAAAGCGTAAATGTGGCATGTAGATTGCAAAAGCATTTAAAATGTCTTGTGAGGCCTGTTAGATCATTTCGTTGCAGAATTGTTGCTATGACTTTCAGGGTTGGGTGACTGTGAGAGGTTGGATGTTATGGTTGTCGTGGCCTCTGTTTCAGTTTCTCATGTGTGACATGATGTGTTGCATTATGTATGTTATTTTGGCTAACCACATTTTCATTCACAGGTTCATCAAACACAAAAGACTTTGTAGGGTAAAGAATATGGACTCGGTAGTAGTGTTGAACTCTCGCTTACCATTCTTATACTCTCAATTTATCTTTGCTTGTATGGTAAGAGACTTGTGGTGAGTGAAGTGTTTGTGTTGTGTGGTAACAATATTTTGGTTATTTGGGTGGGATGTGTGGTCCCTGTAAAAGGTTCTGGTTCTGGTTGAACTGGTATCCTTCGCACTAGGTGCATTCTGACTATTTGGTGTTTCGGTGGGATGTATGGTCCCGGTAAAAGGTTCTGGTTCTGGTTGAACTGGTATCCTTCGCACTAGGTGCATTCTGACTATTTGGTGTTTCGGTGGGATGTATGGTCCCGGTAAAAGGTTCTGGTTCTGGTTGAAGTGGTATCCTTCGCACTAGGTGCATTCTGTAACGCTCACCTGATTCCCACGGAGGCGCTGATCTTGGCAGGAAGGTGTCTGTGACTCGAAAGGTGATGTGCAGAACCCGATGGGCTTCTGGGGTCGAACCTCTTCGCACTGTGTGTCGAACTCGTAGAGTGAGGTTTCTGCAGGTGAAAGAATATGGGGGTTAATGGTCTGGGTTGTTCAATGTCCCTCTTCCTCTCTCTCCCTCTCCGTAGAGCCCCCAGGTCAACGTGCTCACCTTAGATAGGTGAATGCTGGGCTCTCCATCTGCGTCTGGTGCAGGGCGCTGTTGCCAGTTCCTTCACTGGTGAAACATAGGCCTCTTGGACTCAGAAGACCGTTACCGTCGTTAACTGCACGAGCGGTGAGTTTCCAGACACCTTTTTAGTCTTTATAGTCTTTAGGTGCAAGGCACGTTAACATTGAACAGGACTTCGTATAATGCTTTTCTCCCTTTTGTCTTGCAGGACTCTTGAGGAAGATGGAGTGAAGCGCCTGGAAATGCGTGAGTAAATGCAAGCGCTCTAACTGTCTTTTCCTTTCAGCGTAGTTCGTGCTGAAGAGCAGGCGTTCTATTGCGAAGAGCGCGATGGGCGTAAGTAAATACCTGTCTAATGTCTCTTCTTTTGTCTTTCAGAAGTTGGTTTGCAGCGCCGGAGTCCGCGGAATGTCCGTAAGTAGATACAATGCTTTTATCTCCGCAGGCGGCGATGCAGTGTGAAGAAATCCAGAATTCACGGAGTGCCGGTAAGTAGTGACAATGCTTTTGTCTTCGCAGGCGGAGGTGCAGCGTGCCGAAAATGACCGCAGCCGATGGATCAGGTGAGTAGCACTGCGAGATAAGGCTGCCTTGCTAACCTGCTGTTTCTTGTCTCTGCAGGTGCTGCTGTCGACTGGATGCAGGAATGGTGAGTATGCTTCTTGCAGATTCAGGATGCAGGAATGGTGAGTATGACTCTTGCAGATTCGGGATCGTAAGAAGAAAGGCTGGAACAGACTCGGTGAGCGTTCTGCTGCAGATGCAGAATAACGCGAAGCACGTTTCGTCTATCGGGTGTGGTTTAAATAGCCTTGGAGTGATGAGGCGTCTTCCTCCACGACCCCGCCTAGGTAAGAAAAGAGTTCCAGTTCCAGAAGCTTTCCAGTGCTGAATCCAGGGAGTGGAGCTTGCCCCACCCAGGTAAGAAAGTAGTCCCTGTTCACAGAGGACTTCTAAGAGGCTGGTAAGTAAGCAGCATGGTCTGCTGCAGGTAAGTCCACCCAAGCATCTGCACACATATTATGAGCCCGGCGCTTCCAGTGCCGGGACCGATGATTCTGATGAGCCTGGTGCCACCGGCGCCAGGACATGGTCCAAAAGGTCCCCGTGGCGACCGGCTGGTGCCTAGGATTAGGGGCCTGCTTCCAAGGACGTTGGGCTGGTCCTGGCTCCTTGGAAGCAGTGATCATGACACATTCTGACTATATGGTGTTTTGGTGGGATGTATGGTCCCGGTAAAAGGTTCTGGCTCTGGTTGAACTGGTATCCTTCGCACTAGGTGCATTCTGTCAATATGGTGTCTCGGTGGGATGTATGGTCCCAGTAAAAGGTTCTGGTTGAACTGGTGTCCTTCGCACTAGGTGTATTCTGACTATTTGGTGTTTCGGTGGGATGTATGGTCCTGGTAAAAGGTTCTGGTTCTGGTGGAACTGGTGTCCTTTGCACTAGGTGCAGTTGGTGTGATAGTGTATTGGGATGTGTGGTCCCGTTAAAAAGGTGCAAGTTTGGTGAAATTTTGATCCTTCGTACTAGGTGCACTTCAGTGATTTGGTGTAATTGCACCACATGCATTGTGGTGATTTGAGGTTCTTACACTGTTGCTGAGTTGTGTTGGGATTAGTGGTTCCGACATTTGTCCTAGTGTATTGGGATGTGTGTCCCACTCACGCTACTTTGGGAGCGTGAAATATGCTGATGTTGTTATTTGTAGAAATTGCTATACTGTGTTGGTGGAAACAGTTGGATGTGTTTAACTTCTTATGGTGTCCTTGCACACCTTGTTAAGGGATTATGGATGATGATGGTATGGTGTCTGAGTTGTTGGTTTGGTTTGTGAGTGAGGGCTGGTTCCCTGTGTTTGATGTCCGTTGTGGGCCCGCTACAGAGTTGGTTGAGTGTATGAGTTGGAGTTTAGTTTATAGGAGCTGGTTTAAAGTTTGGTGGAGTTGAGCAAGCAGCTTTGCTCTGAGCATATTGCTTGGTATGGAAGTTTTGGTGATGAAAGTACGGTCTGGGTTAGATGTCTTTCTTGGATTGTTCTACAGAGTTCTATAGTATTGTTCCCTTACTTCCTCCTCTGTTGTTATCCTTATTTCATAAAGGGGGAAGATGTGTTGTGTTTGTACTTTTCCTCCTGGTTGATAGATCTGTGTGCATGAGCCCCTGATGGAATGTTGGTGTGGAATGTTATGGATGAACTGGGTCTGGGTGTTCCATGAAGTCAGTTGGGGCCTGGACTTGGATGATGAGGGGGCCGGTGGATGTCTCTCCCTGTTTACTTACTTAACCTATTTGCTTCATATACACTTACCTCCTGTGTCAACTTAGTAAAGAAGTTAACCCAAGCAGAACGACTCCCTGTACTCATTGAACCCAAGCACAAACTTAACACTGGGCATTTCATTCCCATGAAAGGAGAGGCTTCTGCAAGGAATCTGGCAAAAAGTTTTTTGCAAGAAGTGGTACGATTGCATGGTCTACCAACACAAATTGTATCAGATCGGGGGTCTCAGTTCATTTCTAAGTTTTGGCGAGCCTTCTGTACAGAGTTGGGAATTGAGGTAAAGCTTTCTTCAGGTTATCATCCACAGACCAACGGCCAAACAGAGCGAGTAAATCAGGAGTTGGAAAAATATATTAGATCTTTTTGGCAAGAAAGAGGAAGTTGGGTAGATCTTCTTTGGCTAGCAGAGTTTAGCTATAACAATTCTGTCAAGGATTCTACTAAGTATTCTCCATTTTTTTAGCAATTATGGTTTCCACCCACGATTTTTGAAAGAAGTGTTGCCATCTGAGTATTCCAATCCAGAGGTTGAGCAGCGATTGACTTGTATTAGAGATGGTTTAGTGAAAGCTAAAGAAACTTTGGAGAAAAGTAAATTAAGATTTAAGACATTTGCTGATAGGAAACGTCGAAAAGCACCACATTATCAGGTGGGTCAAAAAGTTTGGTTGTCCACAAAAAATCTACGTTTAAAGGGAAGAACTAAATTTAGTCCGAGATTTATTGGTCCATTTGAAATAGAAAGAATAATAAATCCCGTAGCAATCAGACTGAAATTACCCGCAAGTATCAAAAGTCACCCTACATTTCATGTCAGCTTAGTGAAACCTTGTGTGCCAGGAACTACATTGGGAAAATCACCACCAGCAGTTTACACAGAGGAAAATGACGAAGAGTTTGAAGTTAAGAAAATCTTAGATTCCAGGATTGTTAGAGGTACCTTGCAGTATCTTATTGACTGGAAGGGATACGGGCCTGAGGAAAGATCTTGATAGGATCAAACAGATGTACCCTCAATTGATAAGACAGTTTCACAAAAGGTTCCCTGCTAAGCCAGGCCCTGGGACAGGGCTTTGAAGAGGGGGGTACTGTCAGGACTGGCTGGGTTAGTAACAGGAAGAGTAACAGGATTAACATTGTGCTTTCAGAGCTGGCTGGGTTAGTTGTGCTTTCAGAGCTGGCTGGGTTAGTAACAGGAAGAGTTTTACATAGAATTAACATTGTGCTTGCCCAAGTCAAGATGGAGTGAAAGAAACCTAATCTGATTGGTTAAAGGAACAATGATATGTTTGGTTTGCCTGATTGGTGGAAAGGACAATGGATTTGATTCTTGGGAGGTGAGCAAGATTCTAAACTGCCTTTCATCCATAGAAATTCAGTGGCTGGTTGTACATTAGTTAAGCTCCTTAAGTAAGGCCTTTTCAGAGCTCAGAAAATCTACCAAATAAGTAAGAATATCGTTAGCTGATCCAGTATGAACAAGAAGACATCAGGTGGGATCGTTCTTTTAAAGATTTAAAGATTTTCACAGTGAACTTTCATTTTCTTTTATAAGAAAACTTAAAGAGTTAACAAGTTTCAAAATTATTTGAGAAAAGAGACATTTACAGTTAAAGTTATTATAAGGAAACAAACTTGAAGATTGTGCGTAGAAGTTTAAAGTTAATTAACTCCGTGTAATGTACTTCAATACTGTTTAATGTGTGCGCAAGCTCGCGTGTCGTCGTTTACATGTTTTTGGAAGCGCGCGGGTATTCAGAGCGATACAGCGCGTGCCCAAATGAATTGCGCGAGTGAATTTTAGCGCGTGTACATTTTTAACGTGAAAGACGTTTCATGGGAAAGCGCGTGTTGGGTTGCGATAGAGCGCGAGTCCATTTTGATTAAGCGCAAGTTGTTTTTAACGCGTGAACTATTTTACGTGAATTACGTTTTGTTTCTCTGCGTGTGTTCGGTAGCGATAGAGCGCGAGTCCATTTTAACTAGCACGTGTTATTTTTATCACGTTTACGTATTTTTTCACACGTGCGTGTTTGGTTAAGAATCGCATGTGTATTTTAAACGCGAGGACAATTCTTCACGTCTTCTGATTTCACGTGTTTAACGCACACGCGTATCAAGAAAGAAACTATACGTTTTATGTGTAAATAAGGAAACAATTCACACGCAGAAGGAAAGCAGCATTCCAGAAAGTTAAAGAATATCTATTTTATGTAATTTATGCAAATGGAATTCAATACTTCAGAGAAAGACTGCATTTAATAAAAGCACTAAAAACTACATAGAGTGAAAAGAACTTTAAAGCAAGAAGAATATCTAAGTCTGTAAGGTGTTTGCAAGGGCCATCACTTTAGGATTCTAAAGAGACTTGAGTGGCTTGAACTATATGCACTAAACAAGATATTATTTAAAAGATATTCCACACAGATTATTTAGCCTCTAGGTCTTTTACTGAGGTTTAAGAGATACCAGAGCCTACCAGAAGGTTGCAGGGCTGCCGTGTCTCCGTTGTTATTTTCTCCAAATTCCCCTTTACCTTTCTTGGGGTTTTCAGCTCAGCTTATACTTAAGGGTTGAGAAGTGAACTCCTGGTGAGGGTCTGTGGGACCAGCATCAGCTCCTGTGGAATTCAGTCAAGCCGGACCCTGACAGAAGCAGGGTGTCTTGAGAGATAGGGAATCCAAGAACATTATCCTCTAAGCTGTAGCAGAGGAGGTTTCAGGTGATTTCTTGTGTATATTTTGTGGAAAGTGTAGTTAAGGGGGTGAACATTAAGAAGTTAAATTAACATTTAATGAATCTCTCATCCTTGCAGATACCCGAAGAAGGTTGGAGATCCGGTTTCTGAGTTTGTTATTTTGTCCACTTCCCCTTTTCGCTCTGGGGTGTCACAGGCTCAGCTGTATTCAAATTAGTTGAGTGCACTACATCTTGGTGGGACTGTGGAGCTCAGCAGCTCCTGTGTAAAATTGAAGATAGGTCATGACAGTGCACAGTGAACTAGAGCTGAGCTTGTCCAGTTCCCTCATTCTTGCAAACATCTTAAGCAATGGCAAAAGCTTACCCCCAAAACTGAATCCCCTCTTGATATTCCCTGCTGGTTATGTTGATTTATACCACGCACCGTTGCCATTTCCATGGTCTCCAGGCGCTCAGGGTTGTTGGAGAGACTGGAAAGGACCAGTCACTGCTTTAAAGTCAAGTCTTTTCCAGGGCTCTGCTTTCACACGTCTCGCAGTTTTCCTCAAGGCTTCTACTACCAGGTTTGTGTGGGTTCTGTGTCCATCTCTACAGATGTCCTGCCTGTTTCTACAGATTTCATTTGATGCACCCTGCCTAATGTCAATCATTATGACCTTCCTTTTGACGTGTTTCCTAGAATCGTCCCTGTTGTTGTATCATTTGCTCAGGTTCTCTGTTCTGAGCCGCTTCCCCTTCCTGCCGTACTTTAGTCAAGCGCATGGATTCCAGTGTGGCGGCTGCTTGCAGAAATTACATTCGGGGCATTCTGCTTTTTCTAACCTTTTAATTTATTTGCACTTCTGCCTCTCTTTCATCCGCAATAAAGGCGCACCGGAAAATGGTTGATTGCTCAACCTGTGTGCCTCTATTGATGCACTCTATTGGCTATGTCTGATGATTGGATTCCAATGACAACACCCAGCTGCTTTATTTGATTTAATGTTTCTTTAAGGTCTTTTCAAATTATGGTCCACACCCCAGATGGAGTATCGAAGTGCTGTACACTGGGCAAAGCAAGACAGCAGCAATTCTACATTTTAGCATGTGAGCACATTCCAATTAAAGAAACAGTAAATACGAAAGTTATAGAACGTTACTGTCAGGTACTGTCAGGTTGGAGTGACATATTCTTTACATACAGTATCATATACTCATTTACATTGGGTCAGGGGAGACACATATTTAGTATAGAAAGGTTTTAGGAAGTTATTATGGGTTATATTTTTAAACAGCCAATTTTGCCCTTAACCTTCATTGCAGTCTTTGGAAATTGCCCCAAGCCAAGATGGAGGTTCTCAGTCTAAATTCTGATTGGCTGGGGATTATTTATAGGGAGGACAATGAACATTCTAAACTGCCTTTCATCGTCCTTGCCCAGCTGAGAGGTTGTGTGCCTTGTTGCTCCTGCTTAACTTTGTCAAGGGTGACAAGTTTCTAGCAGTTGAGCGGAAGATCTGAAAGTATAACAGGAGTCGTGATTGGAGTTTGGTGGAGACACAGTACAGGAGTCAGAAACTTCAATTTTTTCTGAGAAAAGAAGCTTTCAAGTCTTATTCACAAGATAAGTGACCTTCCAGTTTGTTGAACTTTGTAAAAAGGTTATATTTATCTAAGGGATTGAATTCGCAAATCTGTATTTAAAAAGATTGAAGCGCGTACGTTTGTTTTTATCGCTACGTGTCAATTCAAACTAGCGCGTGAGTTTTTACCCGTTATTTTGAGCCCGCACGTGTGTCTCTGCGCGTGAGAGTGAAGCGCGAGCGTGAACTTTGGACTCGCGTTTACTGTTCGTTCACGCAAGGGTTTTTCTGCGTGATAAATTAAGCGCGTGTGGTTTTTCTCGTGATTTGGTTATTAGCGCTAGTGCGTTTTACCCGTGAATTGAATTGTCAGCGCGTGTGCGTTTTTCCCGTGACTTGGAGGAAAGCGTGTGCAATTTTTATCGCGTCTTGGACTTTAGCGCCAGTGCGTTTTACCCGCGAATTGAATTGTCAGCGCGTGTGCGTATTTCCCGTGACTTGGAGGAAAGCGCGTGTAATTTTTATCGCATCTTGGACTTTAGCGCGAGTGCGTTTTTACCCGCGAATTGAATTGTCAGCGTGTGTGCGTATTTCCCGTGACTTGGAGGAAAGCGTGTGTAATTTTTATCGCGCCTTGGACTTTAGCGCGAGTGCGTTTTTCCCGCGAATTGGATTGTTAGCGCGTGAGCGTATTTCCCGCAATTTGGAGAAAAAGCGCGTGTGATTTTTTTTCCTGCGGTTTTGGAATTTAGCGCGTGTGCTGGCTTTCCACGTGAAGATTCCATCGCAAGTTAAATTCGTTCCTGAGAAAAAGACACTCTACAAAGAAAATATTAAAAACAAATACAAGAACTTAAAAGAACTTCCTAAAACGTATTTGAAGACCTTGTTCAAGAATCTTAGGGTTGAGCAGACTAACTACAAAGTTAAATTACATTCATGGACCTACAGAGAAGGCTGAATGATCTATAAGATTCTGGTCCACAAGTAAGGAAGTCTTGTCTGCTTATCACTTCTCTGGGCATTCTGAAGAGAAGTACCAGGTATGGTTTTTAAACTATTTTGGTAAAGGATTTAGAGTTTAAGGTTAGTATAGTAACTGATGAGTAATGAGGTATATTGCATGTTTATGTGTTAACTACAGGTGAAGAACCAGCGAGTTGATAGCTTCCAGACTGGTGTTTGTTTCTTTGTCCCTTCCCCCTTTCCCCTGAAAGTGAGGTAAACTGAGCAGTTATATTTATGTCAGCTCAGAGTGCCACATTTTGGGTGGATTGTCGGGGGTTCAGCAGCTTCTGCAGACACCAGGTTCTCAGCATGACAGTTATACATCAGTCAAAGGATGTCCCATACCCATAGGCCAAACTCCAGGCCCCTTCTTCTGCAGACAAGATGGAGAAGTACTAGCTAGTAATTAAAAAGCAATCTTAAAAAGACTCTGAACTTTTGAGTAATCATAGAAAACATTTGCAATCACCACAAACACAAATTTGGCATCTATTCTTGTTTGCTGATGAACACATGTTTTGCTAGTACACTGTCAGAGTTCACACAATCCGTGATCCATGATGCATAGCTCTTCAGAACTGCCTGGCATACACTAAGTCATAGTTCACTGTCAGAGTTCACATGATCCACGATGCAGAGCTCTTCAGGACTGCCTGGAATGCACTACGTCATAGTACACTGTCAGAGTTCACACGATCCATGATGCAGAGCTATTCAGAACTGCCTAGCATGCACTAAGTCATAGTACACTGTTAGAGTTCACACGGTACATGATGCAGAGCTCTTCAGAACTGCCTGGCTTGCACTAAGTCATAGTACACTGTCAGTAATTAACACAGTCCATGATGCAGAGCTATTCAGAACTGCCTGGCATGCACTAAGTCATAGTACACTGTCAGTGTTCACACGATCCATGATACAAAGCTATTCAGAGCTGCCTGGCATGCACTAAGTCATAGTACACTGTCAGAGTTCACACGATCCGTGATGCAGAGCTCTTCAGGACTGCCTGGAATGCACTACGTCATAGTACACTGTCAGAGTTCACACGATCCATGATGCAGAGCTATTCAGAACTGCCTGGCATACGCTAAGTCATAGTACACTGTCAGAGTTCACACAATCCATGATGCAGAGCTCTTCAGAACTGCCTGGCATGCGCTAAGTCATAGTACACTGTCAGAGTTCACACGATCCATGATGCAGAGCTCTTCAGAACTGCCTGGCATGCACTAAGTCATAGTACACTGTCAGAGTTCACACGATTCATGATGCAGAGCTATTCAGAACTGCCTGTTATGCACTAAGTCATAGTATGATATATGATATTTTATTCGTACACAAGTGTTTCAGAGCGCGATAAGGCAATGGAGGGGAACAGGGGAGAACAAAACAACGATCTTACTAGGCCCAGTGACATTGAGAACGTGCAAATGCATGGGAAAGGGAAAGGGGAAAAATGCATGGAAGGGGGAGAGTGGAAAGTACAGGGCAGCGGAGAAACAGATAAATAGTCATAAATACAAATACATAGATAATGGAACAATAAACAGGGGTAGTGCAGTCAGCAAGTGGCAATTGCTGTGTTTACGGCAGCAGAGCTGGGTAAGTCTGATAAGTGCATAAAAGAAGAAAATGGGAGGGGTGGGGGACTGTATGGGCACAGATATGGTCCCCAGTGCGAGGGGTGGCCGGGAGGCAGTGCAGAAGGGTGGCAGGGTGAGCAGGTACCTGGGCCCGGTGGACAGAGGGTGGCCAGGTGCACAATGCCAAGAGAGAGCAGATCAGCAGGGCAGAGGGGGAGCAAAGGCAGATGCAAAGAGGAAGGACTTGACGTGCTTCCGGAACCAGAGATGATTCTCCTCCAGTTTTAGAGTGGCAGGGAGGCTGTTCCAGAGGGAGGCCCCAGCCGAAGTCAGGGATCTCCCTCCAGCTCGTTTCTTTGAAAAACGACTGACCCTGAGGGAGTTAGAGGTAGAGGAGCGAAGGGCTTGAGAGGGGAGGTATTTGCGGAGGGATAGCTGAAGGTATTTTGGACCCAGGCCCCAGAAAGCCTTGTGCACAATGCAGAAGGTTTTAAATTGAATCCTTGCATCCACTGGGAGCCAATGGAGAGATTTCAGAGCTGGAGAGATACGATCCGAGGGCTTGAGGCCAAGGACAAGTCTTGCAGTCCTGTTCTGGATTAGTTGCAGAGGGCGAAGAGTAGAGGCAGGTAGATTTAGAAAGAGGCTGTTAAAGTAGTCCGACCTAGAGAGGACCAGAGCCTGGGAGACAGTGAGCTTCTGGGGGAAGGAGAGGAAAGGAAGAGTGCCTTTGAGGAGGTGCAGTAGGAAGTTTGACTTTTTAGATACCTCCGAGATGTGGGCGGAGAAGGAAAGTGTGGAGTCAAAGATGACCCCGAGGTTCTTAGCCTCGCAGGTGGGGATAGGATAAGGGCCAAGCGAGGCCGGACAGAGAGAGAGGGGAAAGGATGGAGAAGGTGTGCTGATGAGGAGGATCTCGGTCTTGCTGGCATTCAGACAGAGATCAATGGCGGCACACCGATCTTGAATGGCAGTTAGGCAATCTGAAATGAGAGAGGGAGAGGAGGTGGCCGAGGGCAGCCTGAAAATGAGTTGAGTGTCATCAGCGTAGCACTGGAAATTTGAGCATAGAATGGCAATGCAGTGGAAGAGAGTTGCCAGGTATTGGTTGAAAAGCCAGGGCGAGAGGTTAGACCCCTGGGGAACACTACAGGTAGAGAGGAAGATAGAGGATAGGAAGGACCCCAGTTGAACCTGGGAGTGTCGATCAGAGAGGAAAGAGGTCAGCCAGGCCAGAGCCTGATCAGTGATATCCAGGTTCTCACGGAGGCGATTGAGCAGGATGGTATGGTTGACCGTGTCAAAGGCAGAAGAGAGATCCAGCAGGATGAGGACAGACGGAATGTTTGAGTCAAGGTTTGAGAGCAGATCTTCACGGATGTTCAGGAGAGCAGTTTCCGTGCTTCTGGCCACTCTGAAACCAGACTGGTGGTCATGGAGACAGCCAACAGAATCAGAATGAAGGTCAAGCTGAGAGATGGCCAGCTTTTCCAGGAGTTTGCACAGAAAGGGAATAATGGAGATTGGGCGATAGTTAGCCAGAGAGGAAGGATCAGCTGTGGGTTTCTTGAGAAGAGGATGCACAAGGGAGTGCTTTAGGGGTGCGGGGAAGGATCCTGAGACAAAGGAATGATTGCAGAAATCAGCAAGGGCTGGAGCGAGAGTGTCAATGTGGTCCTTGATGGTTTTAGAGGAGCAGGGATGAACCTGTTTTGATGAGGCTTTCATAGATCTGACTTGTCTAGCGACCTCATCAGTGGAGAAAATAGGAAAGGAAGAGAAGGAGGGAGGGTGGGTGGATAAAGGTGGGTTAGCAAGCACAGCCTGAGAGGGAATAGGAAGGGGAGGGGAGGAGAGGGTGGACAAGATGTCCTGGGTTTTTTAAATAAAGTGAGAGGCCAGGTCATTGCAGAGAGCCTGGGAGGCAAGAGGAGGGTTAGAGACTGCAGCAGGGTTGGCAAGCTCCTTGCAGATTTTAAAGAGTTTGGCCGAGTTGTTAGATGCCGCGGAGACACGGGCTTGAATGTGGACTCTCTTCTTGGAGCGGACAGTGAGTCGGTATAGCCTTTGGAGCAGGCGACAGGCCAGTTTGTTAGAGGATGAACAAGAAGCCCTCCATTTCCTCTCAACCGCCCTACACTTACGTTTAAGTGTAGCTAGGTCGGAGTCATACCAGGAATTACACTTGGCTTTGGACTTCAAGCGGATACTAATGACAGGGGCAAGTACATCAAGAGTATCAGAAATGGAAGAGTAGAGAAGGGACAGAGTTGTGTCAGGGTGTGAGTCAGCGAGAGGAGGAGGGGGGGAGAGAGGTGGCCGAGAAAGCCTCAACTGACACACGCTTCATAGGTCGGATGTCCGAGAAGGTAGGTGGCAGTGTTGGGGTGAGCTTGGCTTGGAGGGAAGAGAGTGAGAGATGAGAGGAGAGAAGGAAGTGGTCACTCCAGGAGAGAGGAGTGGTCAGCGGGATAGAGAGGGGGAGGCCAGAGGAGATCAGGACATCGAGTGTGTGTCCAGCAGAGTGCGTCGGGCCAGAGGGGAAGATAGAGAGGGAGAGGGAATCACAAAGGTCACAAAAGAGCAAAGATGAGGAACAGGGAGAATCGAGGTGGATGTTGAGGTCAGCAAGGAGGAGGAGTTGAGTGGTAGAGGACAGGAGTGAGGAGGAGAGGTCAGCCCACTCAGAAAGAAAAGAGGTGATTTTCCCAGGGGGCCGGTAGAGAGTAGCAACAGTAAGAGAGTGGCTAGGAGAGATTGAGAGCCTGCAGACAAGGCATTCAAAAGAGGAGTAAATCTGAGTGGGAATGATAGTGGCAGGAATCCATTCTGGAAAGATCAGGGCTACACTACCTCCGGGCCGGGTGGATCTGGGTGCAGAGAGGATCTTGTAGCCATCAGGGAGAAGAGTGTCAAAGCTCGTGACAGAGCTGGCCGTGAACCAGGTCTCTGTATAAGATCGAGGACATCAAGGTCCAGTTCTTCAAGGAGGTGGCAGATGTCAGAGGAGTGTTTGACAGCAGAGCGAGAGTTGAGAGTGGCAAGGTGAAGAAGGTTGCCGGCCTTCAAGACCTTCCGGGGAGGGGTACAAATTAGAGGTATGCCCTGAGAGGAGGGGACAGCCGGAGAAGAAAGTACACTGTCTTGTACCAACCTACATAGACCCAAACCAGTGCCGTCAATCTTACAATAGTCGCCTCTACACCTAGTAATCCAACCCTAAAACAATCTACTTGATTATCGACTGCTACCAAAGTGTTGCTAATGAATGTTCACTTTCTCATCATCTATCTTAATGACCATCCATAAACCCAGAAACAGCACAAATCCACTTACCGCTCAGTGCCACCAAGTCATTTACCCTCATGCCACTATCTTGCACTGATCCACTTGTTTACTTAAAGCCCTACTCTTTTTCAGAAAGCCAGCATTTCTGAAAAGTTCTGTTTAATTTTTTTGTTACGCAAGGAACATCTAGATGTCACCTTCCTCATTGGCCAGAATGCTTAGCCACTCGCACAGGAATGTGTTGACTCCTGTGTGCAAGCATATTTAAGACTTTCTTGATCACTTCAAAATTGCATTTAGGTAAGGCTTTCACTATACAAATGTTATGTCTTATAACTGTGTGCCCACTGCTAAAGTGCTGTGGATCAGATGGGAAACAAATTGAGGGAACATAAGAATAACACAGGGGATGCTATGCGCGGTGGAGAAGATGGAATAGTACCTTGCGCCTGCAATTTAACCAAGTCCTCGCTCAGCGTATCATAGGACTCCTCGAGCTGACGCTTCTTCTGCTCCACACTGTGCATGTACTCAGTCAGCGACCTGATCTTAGCTTCATGCTACATGGAGAGAGAAACCAAATCCCATGAGCTTGGATATCAAGGGGTCAGTACAGAGCAAGCTGCAATGGTTCAGGTATTATATGCAAATAGAGAGCTTTGCAGTATTACAAAATGAAAGCATGTTACATGTATGGTGATGGAAGACATGACTTCTCTGAGGACTCTAGGTACTCTTGCAATGCAAACACATCCAGTGACCAAGAAGAGACCCTGACAATTACATAAGTCCACAATGATCAACACGTTCCCTCCTTTCCGGAACCCGGGCAACTACAACAAGCATTGGCAAAGCCAACAGTTTGAGATTTCGGGTAGGCATGGGCTAGGCATTTACTAGGCACTGATATAATGGTTCTACATGGCCTTAAGATCCCAACAGCTGGAAAATGGAGCGATTACCTGAGCATATGAAGTCAGTACCTGGCAGATGTTTATTTAATATCTCAAGCCAAAATTCTTGGCTTTGTCATTGCTTCTTTTTAACAGGATTGCAGTGCATGCCAGAGATATAAATTAAACAGCTGAGACACACTTGGTTAAGACATTTCTATTATTAAACCAGTAGCCATTTACAGCAGCATTTTAGCCATTAAGCCATTCACTCTCAGAAGACTGCTTAGAAAAACATTGGCATGCTAAAGTTCATTGATACTGCTTGGTAGAGCAAGCTCAGAGAGATCCCAGGAGGGTGTGTTTAGGGAGGAGAGGGGCACATAGTGGGTGAGAATGGCCAGTGGTTGGCTAAATAACCAAAAAAGGTTCCATGGGATCATGTCGCCGCAAAAATGTCACCATGCAAGAATGGCAGAGTTTATTTGTGGAGAAATTATAGTAAGGAACATGCGGGGGACAACCCCCCCCCATTTTTTCTTTTTTTTTAGGGAGCTGGGGACACCTATGCTTCCATTTACCCCATGTATTGTCCCCATATATAAGGTTGCCTATGCCCTTTCCTGGCGACTAGAACTATGGTGACATTATATACAGGGACAATATTACCTGATACCCGAAAATACACCCACAGGCTGTGTCCCCCTCCTCACATGCCATCTCTCCTCTACATGTACTCCAATTGAATCCTTTTTGGCTTATAGGTGGTGCTTAAACACAACCTAGTAGCCTAAACTAAAAAGGGCTCAAGATAAGGAGAGTATAGTATATTTTAGTCACTAAAATGACTTAAGTGCCCCCTCAAAAACATGGGTTAATGGTATTGCCAACTAAACATATGGCGTGGTGTATAAATACGTGCCCATACCCTAATCCTAGTTGCATAGTTCCACTGATATGCTCAGATCAGTGGCACTGGCAGCTTCATGCACTTAAGGGGGTAGTCTACTGTTTAATGTAAGTAAATACATCCTCTTGGCTAAAAATTTAGTAACTAAAAATAAATATGTATTATCTGAAGACAGCATTTAAAATACATAAAAAACATCTTTTCAGTTAGTAAACTACTAGCTGCAAAGAACCCGTTGTTGACTTCACAAATTCTTACATTTAAAACCTAACATCATTTTTTCCTTTGAGCTTCTACAAATCCACTTGAAATGTTATCTATGTCGCTGGCTGCATGCATTCTTTAGGAGGAAAGGTTCAAAAGCTAAAAAGGCCACAAGCATAGATGGGAGTTATTTTGTGTTGGCTATAAAGTGCCTTATATAATACTAGCAATATGTTCATAGAGCTACAGCCAGTATGGAAGTAACCAATGGAAACTGGGTTATGAGCAGTAGCCAGTATGCAAATAACCAATGGACTCTGTACTATGAGCAGCAGCCAGTATGCAAATAACCAATGAAAACTGGATTATAAGCAGTAGCCAGTATGCAAATAACCAATGGAAGCTGGTTTATGAGCAGCAGCCAGTATGCAAATAACCAATGGAAACTGGTTTATGAGCAGCAGCTAGTATACTAATAACCAATGGAAGCTGGATTATGAGCAGCAGCCAGTATGCAAATAACCCATGGAAACTGGATTATGGCAGTAGCCAGTATGCAAATAACCAATAGACACTAGATTATGAGCAGTATCCAGTATGCAAATAACCAATAGAAGCTGGATTATGAACAGGACACCCGTTTGACACAGGTCTCTCGACAAGCTCTAGATTACGATGACCTTTGGGCTCTGCAGATGGAGGCTGTCAAAGGGTGAATAAAAGATGTAGTGTGTGTTAAGCGTGTGCTGACTCACTGCCCACCCAGCGCCCCTTTATTTCAATCCTCTTTTATTCTTCCCTACCCTCTCTTTTATCGGAATGCCATTCTTAGAAAGCATTGTTAGGAGCTTGTAAACACATTATTTCCCATTTTTGGGGTGTGGAAATTCACTTTGCATGCCATACCTGGGAGATGAGAAGTTGGCAGGAAGACAGCTCTCGTCCCGTCACCTCCATTTTCCGGTGGCACTCCACTTGGAGGTTCTCCAGCTGGCGGCAGCGCTTCACCACTGACTTCACCTCTGATTTTATCTTGCTGATGTACAGGCGAGCCACAGTGAATTCCTCCTCGATGGCACCACTGATCTCCACCGGCTAATCACAACACAAAGAATCATGAGCATCTTTCATATACCACAAGGAGTGATACACACTTAGAACACCTGGGGATATATATCATAAAAAGTATTTGGCATTAAGTACTTTATCACAGCAATATCTGGTGATGCTGACACGCCTAATAAAAATGGGAACCATTAGATGAAACCACGTGGGCTCTTCAGGCACCCTTCTTCAGCAGTAGTTGCTGGTAGGCTGGAGCCATGGCAGAGTTTCAGATGGGTGCGCCCATTGCAGAGGAATGGGGAACACACACTTTCCCAGGACCTTCGGTCAAAATAGGCAATGATGTGCACCTCTGGAGTTTGTTTACTAGTTTAATCTTACACAACATAATTACCACCGGTATGTCCCTGTTTGAACATTTCTTTACAGGTCTGTTCATTGCTTAATAGATACTCTAAGGGTGCAGAAGTGCTCAGACAAAATGGGTGTATGTTTTTGGGTATAGACTTTAAATAAATAAGAAAAGGTTGGAAAATTGCCTCTCTATCCCTAAAGGTAAAAGGGGTTTCCCTACCACAAAGGAAACGAGTGAAATTGTCAGGAAGTCCAAAAATAAAGAGTGCATCACTGTCGTGTCCAAAGACCTGCTTCTGACCCGAACACTAATCATCTAAAGTAACTGTGCAAGGATGGTCTCTTCTTGAAGTAATACGTGTTCTTTGTGCTTTCAATCAAAAGAAAGGTTCCAAGTCTTTCTGGTAATAAAAAGTAATGCCAAACAATGTTTCAAAATGCAAGATTTTAAAGCTAGGGATTGTGCTCCTTTGCCCTCGACTTCTTATCTGAACGTTGCTATGAGGAACTGCTTTTGGCTCCGCTGCCGTGCCCAGGATTCTTTTTATCATTTGCAGGGTTATTGACTCTATTATTCACAGTCTCTCATGTGGGTGTGGGTCCCAGACTCATGGACTGTCTCTTTCTTTCTCACAGGGTCCAAGACCCTCTCTTTTATCAGGGTCCCAGACCCTCTTACTCTTTGTTTCTCATTTGTGTCCCTCTGACTTTCAAAGGTTAGGGTCCCAGACCCTTTTATTCTCGCTTTCTCATTTGTGACCCTCCGACTTTCAAAGGGTGGGGTACCAGACCCTCTTATCCTTGTTTTCTCAGTTGTATCCCTCTGACTTACACATAGAAGTGTACCAGACCCTTATATTCTTCACTTATTTGCTTTGGGGTCCCAGGCCAACTTTCCCCAGCTTCTGGGTTCACCTCACTGCTTCCCTAGACCTCTAGCACCTCCTGGGCAGCCCACATACCTTCTCGTAGGTATCGACGGTTCCAGGCAGCTGTGTCCCTTCTCGAGGCTAGGATAGTGTTCAGGGATTTGGCGAGGTCTGCAGCACCTCTGCAGTCTTCTGATGTTCTCCCTCAGAGGACCGCTCTCTCACTCTTGGGGTTGTGCCAGATCAGCATGCTGTGAGCGCCATCTTTCTTGCTCAGCTGGGTGGCTATCTCTGCTTCTGTGGTGCCAATCTCTCCTCGAGGGGTTTTCCAGGGTCCCTACTCCCTCTAGGTAAGCTTACCGGTCTTCCCTTTTCTGGCTTCTCTGTCTCTGGACTGGCTTCACCCCTTCCACATGGTTTCCCTATGGATGGCTCCTCTTATACTTTCTGAGTCTTCACACCGCCCTGGCCCCATGAAAAATGTTCCCCTAAATGAAAGAACGGACGACATCCTCAGATTCTTCACAATACCTGTGTGTGAAGGCAGGCCACCGCAAGTTCCTCCTCGATGGCGCCACTGATATTCACAGGCTTACCACAACACAAAGAATTGTGTGCTTAATTTCAGTGTACACACTGTCACAGGGAGGTTTGTACCAATCTTTCATATACCATGAGGAATGATACACACTTAGAAAACCTGGGTATATATATATCACCAGAAATATTTACTGTTAAGTACGTTGTTACAGCAATAACTGGTGATGCTGACACGCCTAATAAAAGTGTGAGCCATTAGGTGAAATTAAATTTTCTGTTTTTTGTGCAGAAATGTCTGAGTTTATTATATTCTCCAATCCCCTTTCCCCCAGGGGAGTTGAGAGTGACAGAGATGATCTGAATACTGTAGCACGCTAGACTCTCACGGGGGTCTGTGGGGCCAGCATCAGTTCCTGTGGAGCACTTGAGACCAGCTCCTGACAACAACACAGAGTACTCTATACAGTGTTCACAAAAGTGATGTCTGCTTTGGTTGCCTGTCTGCATCGGGGGAGTTCGCATCTGCTTCTACCTGAACGACTGGCAGATCAGAGCCCCAAGTTTCTAACAAGCAACACAAGACAATACCTTATGGGGAATACCTCACTCCATAAATGGAAAGAGAAGGGTTTTAAAGAAATGCACATTCGAAAATTCAAATAAGCAGATTCAAATAAGCAGATTTTGAAAATAATACAGATCCTCCGGCTCATATCCCCCTGTAGCATCTTGGAACCAAGAGGCTCACTCTTAGAAGGATCCAGTCTCAGCCCACTGCCACTTAATCAGTTAATCTGGATTTCGTTTCTTGTGAAACCACTTTTTAGTGTTTGTAACTATGGCTTTATTTTTTATTGAAAGTATTTACTGAGTTTCAAATTAACAAAGAAATGTTTCTACCGTTTTTTGGTGCTGTGATCCAAGTAGAGAAATCTCAACAGTGCAGTCTTTTTCGGGGTACCAGAATATTCTCTGATTGTAACAACATATTCCTCTCCCAACAGAGGTGAGGGGGCACAATTAAGTCACCTCACAGTACACAATATGCGGTATTCAGAGGATCAAGAAGCACACATACATATTCTGGAATTGAATGAAATACCTCTGGCCCTCAAAACATTCTTTGCTTCAGTCAAGGAGTGCAGAGTATTGATCCAAATGGACAGGCTTATTACTACATTTCATATAAACAATCAGAGTAGTGCTTGTTTCCTTTTACTTTGCAGGTTGGCTCTATGCATTTGAGAATGGGCAGCGGTTCAGCAAAGAACTACCCAGTCTACTGGAATTTCTATTGGTGTTGGGGAGACCTACTAGGTCTCCCCGATACCAATGCAGAATACCTGTGTCAACATAGTCATACTCCTCACAAAAGGGAACCTAACACTCAAGTAATGTCCATGAGACCTTTCACGGGTGAGGGGTCTTGTGGTGTATTCTTTGCAATGTAAGATAGAAAGAAATGTTGTTATATGTCCCAAACAGTTTTGCAAGAGCATGGTTTGGGAGATGCTTTAGGAAGATCATTCTCAACTGGTGAAGGGTTCAGAGAGACCAAATGAATTAGTGTGCAGGGCGTCCTCTTTCAGTTAGACAAAACTCTCATGGATAAATGTGACTGAGCAGCAAACCTTTACTCCTAGGAGAGGAGGAGGCTGGTGAAAAGTACACATCACACACACAAGCACACCAAGCACATGGGTTATACTGAAAAATAAACAATATTTATTTAAGAAGTATGTACATGGGGAGTCATTATCTATAAAAAGCAAGCACTTCAAGTTTAGGTCTACAGCAGCACAGTATCTATTGTCAACACAGAATTACGCACAGTCGCTTTTTAAGTTGGGAAGAAAGATGGGTTAAACCACATAACACACACTGCTTTAGAAATATAAAGAAAAAGTTTACAAGTTCAATCAATCTTGTTGAAAGCTCAACCTTAACACTTCACAAATGCTCACTTTTGTGATTGTGTTTCAGGTTCCTTTAAGGGCTTTAAGCTGAGCTAGAAACTTCATGCCATAGGAAACTACGGGACAAAGAAATAGTTAGACTGTGGTTATGGTGTCATCATATGTAAGTATGTACTTAGAGGTCTCCATGTCAGGATGAGGGCAGCCACCTAGTTGGGGGAGTCATAAGGACTGCACAGAGAAGGCCCAGACTTAAGTTCCACCACCAGAAGTAGGAGGACAAATGTTGCAGAAGATGGACTTAGGTCCAAGGGAAGAAGATTACATCGGGGGTCTCAAAAAGGGGTAGGCAAGCATGTCACACTGGCCCATATAAAGAAGACAGGCAATTGAAGGTAGGTCCAAGGGCCCGAGGGGGCCTACTCACAGTGATAAATGTTGCAGATGGTGCCCTAGGGTCACGGGTGCAAAGGCAGGTTCTTGTATTGTCTTGTATTGTGGTTGAGTCCAGGTGACATTGGTTACAGTCCATGGTGAGGGACTCATGGTTACAGATGACAGAGCCAGACCTCTTGACTGTCAATGAGGGACATCTTTCCAGCAACCCACAAAGAAGGGCACAGAAGATGCAGCAGCAGTGGTGGAGATTCAGGTTGACTTTTCCAACAGGTCACAGGCAATGCAAGATGCAGCTGCAGTGGTGTAGATTCAGTGTTGACCTTTCCAACAGGTCACAGTCAATGCATGACAGAAGAACAGAATTGAGCTCCAACTCTATCCAATGTTCAAGACTAGAAGCAGGATCATGAGCAGAGAAGCTTAATTACGAGATTATGTACCTGGAGAACAGCAATGAAGGGCATCTCAGTAGCCAGTTCACAGGATGAGCCTCCATTCAAGATGAGTAGCACTTGGTGAAACAATGCAGGTAAGCCCCCGAATGCAGTGGCAGATGGTGAGCTGACAGTTCTCGCTGACTCAAGGGAGGAAAGCCCCTGGTCGAGAGAGGTGGCAAAGCTACGCCTTACAAGATCTGCAGCAGCAATGAAGACTTCCAGAAGAGTCTCTGGAGTCCTTTGTGGATCTCTTGGCTTCTTAAGATTCAGGATCCAGTGGTGAACTCAAAAGGGTGTCCTATATCCTCTCCTGATATACACAATGCAGGGCTAGGCCTTACCCCAGTTCTCCTATCACCAAGCAAGTAACACTGAAGTATTTGGTGACAATTTAATCCTGGGTAGCCAGACAAATACCATTTGAGACATCACTCCAGTGAGCATGTGGTTTAGAGCATCTGGAAGACCTCTAGCCAAATCTCAATGCAGTTCCTATTCATTCAGGCTACCCATTGTGAGCTCACCACACTAAAATGAGGTAAAAGGGGAGCAGGTAGGGGGTGAAAGAAGAGTGTTGGGGCTGTGGGGAGTAAAGGGTGGGGGAGTGACACGTATATGGGAGATGGTCCCCCATTAAAAAGCAAAGGCAAATGCAGTGAGAAGGTCATGTGGGGATTTGTGATAGATCCCTCTGTACAGGGATGGTGAACGAGGATGACCATATATAGTCATTCCCACCTTAGAATGCAAGTAAAGCAACCAGAAAAGCCTGTGGTTTCATAAGACAGGGCTTAAAATTACAAGATAGGCATACTGGCTGCTACACAGCCACATATGACAGCCTTGCAGTAAAATATGCAAGTGCTCAGAAGTACACCATTAAAAACTTTAAACTGCCAGTAGCGTCCTGTGAACACAATGCACTGGTTCAAAGACTGCTGAAGGAAAATAAAAGTAGGGGACTGGTATAAGGACTAGCAGTACTACCCAAAAATGATAATCGGGGAGAGGGTATCCCTGTGCTGACAGTCATAGGGAAAGGTCAGTGCTGGCCAAAGAGATATGTTACAATGGTAAGGTTGGAAAGAGCCTCACTTGCCCAAAAATAAGTCAGGAACACCAAAACTGCCAGTATACATTCTGGGGTCTCATATGATGAGGCTAGAATGCAGGAACATGTTTCCTAGCAGTCTTTCATTTATCTTTCTTGTCACAGTTTCTCAAGTTCTAGCAAATGCTTTACTCAAACAGAGATGTATGGCATGTTGAATGATTGTGGTAATCATTCTTTGGCTGAACTGGCATTAGTTCTAGGTCCATCTTCATACAGCTGCAGGAAGGAATGCAAGATTCATCAGAGTTCAAACGTCTTGTGAAAGCAACAGGCAATGGTACAACAAACCCTTCCTCAAATCCTTAGTGGTATGGTTCCTGAAGACTTTGCATGTGAGCATTTTGGATTATCTGCCAAAAATATGAAATTTTCTGGCAGCAAGAAAAGATTCCATTAGCAACCAGAAAATAATTAAATGGACAATTCTCTGTTATTGGGCATTTGAAAATAATGTAAATCTATTGAACTCAAAGCTAGAGGATGCATTAAGTTTATATCCAGTTTAGCAGAATCTGCCATTAACGTTGAATTGTGTCATACATAGTTATTATTATAGTTTTTATGTATCTCCATTACAAGTGAGCTGAATTCCCTGGGTTCTCCATGCCAACGTATGGGGCTAGATGACTACTGGGGTGAGGCTGATTGGCAGCTCCACGATCTGCGTCCCCGAAGGCAGACCAGGTGCATATTCCATGGGCCTGTTACTCCGCAGGAGACATGGTATGCCGGTAAGATAGCTCAGCGAGATGAGTGCTCGCTGCTGCATTCTGCTTGTGATCTGCGAGTCCTAGCAAGGCCAACTCAGCCTTTCATCCTTCTAAGGTGGATAAATGAGTACCAACTTCAGTTGGGATGATTAATGTATGTAAATATGTTCTATGTACAGCGCTTAGGCGTAAGTGCTATATTCATTACAATTCATTATATTTATGGTAACCCCTGAGGGTGCCATGAGGGTTGATAGAGACTGATTACATTAATTACTCTTTTTGCAGTTAAAGTAAACCTTGACACCACAGTATTCTGTATTTGACCAGCAAGAGGTATGCAGAATACCTGGGAGGTTAGAATTAGTTCAAACATATATGTGTCAGCTTATATGCACTTCACACAAATGGATTAGCAAGGTTGATTTTGAACAGCAAGGTTAATATACTTAGCACTTTTACAGTGCCTAGAAGTGTATCGAGCCATGGAGCTTTATGTGTTCACTGTAAAAACATGTAAAACTATAGCACTGAGAAATAGATTGCATATTGAATGTATTTGGTAGCCAGATACATTGGATTTATGAATGAGCCATCATCACTGTTCAGTGAAAAGTCTATGGCTGTATTATATTGCATGCATAATTGAATTTTGGGAAGCCTGGTTGAGAATGTATTACTCTGCTCTCAGCTCGAAAACAATATGAACAAGGTCAGAAATAAAAAATATCAGTAAGCTGGACAAGATAGGTCAACTTAGATACAGGGAGATTGTACACTACGTAAGGCAAATTAGGAGAAATGAACACAAGCCACGCCAGAAAGCAGAGACCTGTACCACACACTAGAATAAGGTGATGCCCAGTTTGCCAATATGTTTTAATAAAATAATTACAGCAAGTTGGACATTTGACAAGATATAGGCCCCAGTTGAAGAGTATATAAATCAACACGAACAGACAAGTGGTGCGGATAATGGGAGCTGGGCATTGAATAGACGCCTACCAAAGAAGAAAGCAAAGAACTGAATAACACCCAGCGAATGGATGGGTGCCAGCCACAATGGAATGGTATAAAAGCTTTCATTTAGAAGCACCAAAGTGCTAAGTCATTTCATTTACAATGTTTAAAGAGACAAAGAAGGGGCATGCATTTTATTTGATTACCATGTAAATTGAAAAAGAGCACAGAATTAAGCTGGGGAGCATTTAGCAGGGAGGCACAGAAGGTGGCCTGCATTATATTTTATTAGCCTGTAAACTGAATTAGAACAGAATATTATTTTGAGGAGATTTTAGAAGAAAGATACAGGAAGTGGTCTCAATTTATTTGGTTACCCTCTAAACTGAATTAGAGAAGATCATTTTTAGCAGAGGCACAGAAAGTGACCTGCATTTTCATTTGAACAGTTAGAACAAAGAGACACAGAAAGGGGCTTGTCATTTTATTTTATTTACATTTAAACTGAATTAGAGCAGAGAATTAAGTTGATGAGTTTTTAGCAGCATGGATTCAGATTGTATTCTGTTAGGTCTATAACAATTGTTTGTGCAGAACAGCAGAGACTATTCCGCACTCTTAATCTAACAATATAATAAAAGGCCAGATGCATGTTTGTCCTGTATGTTTAATTGTCTGGTGCAGTAGTTTTGCTTGTTGTTACCGCTAGACGGAGCTGTTGCCTTAGGATATATAGTGGTCCTACTGTGTGAATGCAAACCTGCACTTTGGCCTGTGTACATGAGCTCTTACACTAGTCAAATTATATACAACAAGCAGACATTATTTCAAATGAATTGAAGTAATCATAAGTACAATTGCAAACAGTTATTTGAAATTTCTGAAAGCTAATGCATAATTCATTTTTTAGTAAAGAATGTTTTTGAAATGGTCGCGGTTTATGTTGGAGAAGGCGCATCATTCTGTATGGATTGTTTTATTGTTCTAGATTTTCTAAAACCAACTTTCCTCAAACTTGCCTGCTCACCAATCCTAGTCCCCTGATTAACAACCCACCCACTAAAACCAGCAATACAAACACATACAAAATCAGGCAGAGAAACCCTCCAATCATGGATACCACGATTATCAAAGGTGCCTTAATCAACGCAGGATCCCTAATGGTGCATGCCATTGACATTGCTGACCTTATCACTTCAAACAAATTAGACTTCTTAGCTATCACGGAGACCTGGCTCCACGCTGCTACTGGCTCGTCTCTCCTACTCGCGATACCAGAGAACTATACTATCTTGAGAACTGACAGAGAAACCTCTAAAGGGGGTGGCATTGCTTTTATGGCCAAGTCGGATCTAGAGCTGACAGTATCCTCGTCACTCAATGTCCAGCCCTGCAAACTACTCTCCGAGAAACTCCCCATATCGGAGTCTCGGAACGCAACGGCACACCTAATATACAGAACTCCAGGACCCATCGGCTCCTTCGAGGAGGACATCACTACCATAATATCCACCAATACCAAACCTACCTCACAATTACTAGTGCTAGGAGACTTTAACCTTGGTCTTAACGACCCCAATGATCAACACACTCTGACACTCTCGAACACCCTTACTGAACTTGGCCTCACACAAAGAGTCAAGCAGCCTAACCATGAGAAAGGCAGAACCCTAGACTGGGTGGCTGTGCTCAATTGCGAGACTATGATTACCTCCATTGTACCCCAGTCATGGACTGACCACTATCTAACCACTATCTAGTATCCTTCACTATACAAGCTAGTACTTCACCTACCAAGACCAGGCAAATAGCCCCCCCCACTCCTCACTAGTAACAAAAGGAACATCAGTCGATAGGCTAATGCCACACCTGCTGCCGATCTTAAACCCTGTGCCGGCTACTTCCGACCCAGCTACCCTAGTGAACTTATATAATTCCACCTTTACACAAGCCCTAGATAGTATTGCCCCGCTCAAGCTGCACAAGTGTAAACCTAGAAGCCACCTGAACACATGGTTTATACCACAAATAAAGCCCTTAGAGCAGAAAAAAGGAAAATGGAAGTCTAGTGGAAAAACCTCCCGACTAAGGACAACAAATGTAACTTGCTCAAAATCTCTGCTAAATATAAAACTGAAATACTACTCACTAAATGAGAAACCTACAACGACAGGATTAATAAAGCCAGTTCAAGCGCCAAGGAACTCTTTATTATCGTTAGGGAATTGGAAGCCCCTATCCCTCCTGTGGACTTGTGCACCAATGATCAAGTATGGTGCACTAACATCCAGAATTCACTCTCTAGCAAAATCTCCCTCCTCCAAAAAAAAAGATCAGAAAAAAATCTGAACCTGTCTACAACAGGCTCATTTAAAAGAAATCCAGGTCATATTCTGAAACCTTCCAGCGTTTCAAATTTGCACAAGTCAATACCCGAGAGGTGGTAAATATTATCGCCTTGCTCAAACCTACAAGGTGTCAAGGCAATATATGACCAGCCCAGATTATCAAAGAAGCGGCCAATGAGCTGGCTCCCTTCGTTACCAAACTAATTAATGCCTAATTTCTATCATGCAATGTCCCTACAAATTTTGAATTATGCATGGGTCATGCCACTCTTGAAAAAAACACTCCTTGGATCCGCCTATCCCAACAAACTACAGACCAATCACGACAGTTCCTTTTTTACTCAAGATAATAGACAAGGCAGTTTATTTCCAAATACAAGCTTACTTGGAAATCAACAATCTTTTAGGGCTCAGGCAATCAGGATTCAGACCTCCTCATGGCACAGAAACGGCTCTGATAGATCTGATTTAATCAAAGACAACAGGAAACTAGCCCTCCTACTCCTTTTGGATTTATCCGCTGCTTTCGATATGGTGGACCACAAAGTGGTATGCACATATCTTTCTACAGCAGCCCACTTTTCCCAAGAAGCAACAGCATGGATCCACACATTTCTTAACAATAGGTTAATGAGCGTGGTCTCACCTGCAGCCTCAGCAGAGCCTACACCTATAACATGCGGAGTACCCCAAGGCTCTTGCGCATCACCTACCATGTATAATGTCTTCACCAAACCACTGTTTGATGACCTTGACCATCACTAACTATGCAGATGACACCCAGATCCTAATCCCACTCACTGGAGACTATGATACTGACTTGGCCTTGGTGACCAAAATCTATCTAATCATTCAGGCATGGAGGGCCTCACATGGCCTCTACCTGAATGACGATAAGGCGGAGCTCCTCATTTTAGGAACTGCAGCTAACATTAAAAAACTTAGCAACTTGCAAACCCTTCCTCTCCACGGAAAGCTGCATCACGCTAGTGAGAGCATACATTCTCTCCAAAATGGATTATTCTAATGCCCTTTACTTAGTGCGATATAAATAATTATAAATTATAATTTTAATAAATACTATAAAAATGTGCATGAACTTGTTATTCTTTCACGCTTTCAAAAAAGACCAGTGTCTGATTCAATAAATAAAATGAATAGTCTCTATGTTATCAATAAATGTGAAAATGAAAAGGTATTCATGAACAGGCTTTTCCAAAACATACTTCCCATTCAAAAAGAATGAAGTACCTATCTGCATGGCATAATTAAGTGGAGGTGAGTAGATCATTTAAATTAGTCACTGACAATGTTTCTATTATTTTGAAAAACAGTTTAGCAATATTTTGCATTCAGTCCTTGATGGACCTTTCACTGAACAAAGCTCTCAGATGAGTCAGATACGATGAATGATGGAATAGAAAATCCCTCTGGCAAATAAGACATTTTTATAATGCTATCTCTGAAGAAAGTATCTTTCTTTGGGGAAAGAGGTTGGAAGGTCACTAGGGTTAAAATACATGTCACTGGGTCAACTACTAGTACCAGAATGCTTGAAGATCCTGGGTTTATATTCGAATCTTGCAATTATTCTGAATTAATCAAGTTGAAGCTTATCTAGGAATCTCCCCCATGAATGGGGGTCCAATACCAGGAGAGCTGGAAACGTGTTGCACTTCCCAAACACACCGGGAAAGAGAATGCCAAAAAGTGTCAGCGTTGTGAACTGGCGGCATTCAGAGACTCCGGCACTCTGTCTAGCAAGTGTTACCTAGCTGAAAAGCAGAAAACTGCGGCGAGACCAAGGGAACGCACAAATGTGCAACTTCTTGTTCTGCAGCATTTTAAGTTCCAAGATGATGCCAGCTGCTGTGCTGCCCTTAAACGTCTTGCAGACCCTTGCCAGGAAAATCAAGTCACTGAAAAGATTACACAATCCAGTCCAAAAGCAAAAAAAGAGATGAGGAAGGGGAGTCACGAAAAAATGGAGAATAACCAACCAGCTTCCCAAATTCCAAACTTGAACGGGAAAATCATTGTGGGAAATGGAAGGAAAGCAAGCCTATTGGGAGGAGGATAAAAGGAATTCGGAACGCCCACTGGGCAAAGGATCCTAAAGATACAGCCCTGTCTGTCTCTGTTCCCCTGTACCAAGGGGAGAGCCAGAGAGAGGACAAGCCCAGGAAGATTGCTAGATGGTGGCACCCTGCTAGGTTCTGGGAGAAGCCACTGGAAACCTAGCGCAAGAACAACCCAGCAAGAGAGACTTTGACACATAGGTGTAGGGTTCCCGGTACAGCACTAGATTACACAGCACTTCATTCCAGGACACATCATGTAGTGTATAGGTTGTCTATTTGGGAGCACCTCTGATGATTTTATAGTTTCTCTGAAAACAATGGGTCAAACCCATTAACTCAATTTGGCAGGGATTGTGGAATGGGTTAAATTGTTGGTATACCATTTTTGGGCCTTATCATATTCTTTCAGGGGCAGGCTGTTTCCCAGGCCAAGATGGCGATAGAGGACAAGACTCTTGATTGGTTGAAAGAGGAGACAATGGACTAACCTGGGAGTTCTAAACTGCCTTTCATTTTCGTTGTCTTAAGAAAAGGTTCTGTCGTTTTGACCTCCTGAATTTTCTAGGCCTGAAGGTTTTTGAGGAACCAACAAGTCAGGAACAATTAAGTAAAAAGAAGAAGAAAGAGTTTTGTCAAGAAGAAGAATGAAGAGCAGCGTCTTCTCATCCTTAAATTAGGTGCTGAGCAGTTGTGAAGTAGATCAAGTTTAACTATAGCTTTAATTAAAGATCGATAGGACCTATTTTTGTAGTGAATATCTGGGTTTGTGTGTGTGTTTTCAGCTTAGTGGCAGGCAGGTAAGCAATTCCGTAATGTTTTTATCCAAGAAACTATTCTGTTTAGATTTCTGAGCAATTTGTTTGATCTCTGCATGTGCGTGCAGCTTTCAGTCGACGGACTCCCGATTTGTGTTACTACACTATCTGCGTAATCTTAACTGTTTTCTTTCTGCTGCTATGCAGATAAAGTGAGCCTGCCCTGAGGGAAAGAAGACGACTGCGCAGTGCGCTTTGCGACACGTCCGCTTCAGGAAGTTTTCGGGAACCGACCCCATCGCGTTCGACCATTCTTGAAGATATTCATCAGTAAGCTGTTTCTGGAGTCCTCGATGGGCGTGGAGAAGGCCACATGTTTAGGTGTGGCAAGGTGAGGCTCTCATATTTTAATGCAGCGACTGCTTCCCTTTTTACTTCATAAAAAAACTAACTTTTGACAAGCAAGGGTTTATTTTCGCAAGTGTTATTTATTTATATTGTCTGAAGTGGAAAACGAATCTGTTTCTTTAGAAAGGTACTTGAAATATCCCTAAAGGAGACCACTTTTTAAAACGTCTTTAAATAGGTTTAGAGAAGTGTTAGTGTACTTACTTTAGTTACGAATCAGTCTCTCCGGCCGCTGGAAATCATTTCAGCCGCTTTTCCTTCATTCTCCTCTTCAGTTTTGGTTCCAGTGGTAGACTTTTCCTCAGCTTCCAGGTTCGCAGTATTTATCAGGAACTACAGCACAACCTCTGCATTCTCTGCCCACATTTTACAAGAAGGGGCAGTCTGGTTATCCAATCAGGACAGCCATTCCCCCCCCCACACTCGGATTTGTCCCCATTCAAGCAAGGCGTAAGACAAAGGGCTGGGGAGTTTTGCACTCCTCCCTTGCTTCTTGCACTGTCAGGTACTGTTAGGATACAGTGACATAATCTGAGACATTAGGTCTGGGGAAAATTAGTATAGAAAGGTTTTTGGAAGCTATTATGAGTTTAATTTTAAAACAGCCAATTTTGCCCTTAACATTCATTGCAGTCTATGGAGAATGCCCCAAGCCAAGATGGAGGTCCTCAGTCTAAGTTCTGATTGGCTGGTGATTGTTTATAGGGAAGACAATGAACATTCTAAACTGCCTTTCATCGTCTTTGCCCAGCTGAGAGGTCGCGTATTAAGCTGCTCCTGCTTAACTTGTTCAGGGGTTTCAAGTTTCAAGCGGTCGAGCGGCTTATTTGGAAAAGCAAACAGGAATCTTGCGGAGATTCATTTTGGCACTGAACAGGAGTAAGAAGATTTTGAGTTATCCAAGAAAAAAGAAAGGTTTCAAAGACTCTCCACAAGATAAGTTCTTTTAAAACTCAAGACTCTTTCTATAATGTCATTGTAGAAGATTTAATCTGATTTTCAAGTTCATATGAAAAATATTTACTAAGAACTTTATTGCTGTCGCATGTTTGGCTTTGTTACGCTACGTTTTCTATCAAGCGCGTGGTTTTTCCGTTAACAGAAGCCTGCGCGTGAGAGACTTCGCTTGAGTATCTAGCGCGAGCTCTTTGGTGTTGCGTGATACTCTTGTGCGTGTGTTTTTTACCCGCGGTTGAACTTCAGCGCGTGTGCTCGCATATTGGATTAAGCGCGTGTGGATTTTTACCCGCGGTTTGTCGTCAGCACGTGTGCTCGCATATTGGACTAAGCGCGTGTGGATTTTTACCCGCGGTTTGTCGTCAGCGCGTGTGCTCGCATATTGGATTAAGCGCGTGTGGATTTTTACCCGGGGTTTGTCGTCAGCGCGTGTGCTCGCATATTGGACTAAGCGCGTGTGGATTTTTACCCGCGGTTTGTCGTCAGCGCGTGTGCTCGCATCTTGGACTAAGCGCGTGTGGATTTTTACCCGCGGTTTGTCGTCAGCGCGTGTGTTCGCATCCTGGACTAAGCGCGTGTGGATTTTTACCCGCGGTTGAACTTCAGCGCGTGTGCGTGCTTTCGTTTAATCGCGTGTGGATTTTTTCTGTGGTTTAATCTACAGCGCTTCAACGATCTTCACTCAGTTTGGATCCCTATGCGAGTTCAAGAGATTTCTACGTGAGATTTTTGACGCAAGTTTCAAGAACTGTTAATTTAAGTAAAAACACTCTAAAAAGAAATTTATAAGAAGAAATATAAATACTTTCCAGAAACACTAGAACTTCCATTTACTTTTAATGAACTTAAGACTTTGTTCAAGCTTCTTGAGTTTAAAGAAGATTACCTGCAAAGTTAATTTCACATTCATGGACCTACTAAGAAGGCTGAATGATCGTTGAGATTCAAGTCAACTAGTAAGGAAGTCTAGTCAGCTTATCACTTCTCTGGGCATATTGTAGAGAAGTTCCAGGTATGGTTTTTACTTTATTTGGTAAAGGATATTGATACTTAAGGTTAGTATAGTGCCTCATGAATAACAAGGTGTATTATATGTTTATGTTTTACCACAGGTGAAGAACCAGCTAGTCTTAGCTTCCAGCCTGGTGTTTGTTAATTTGTCCCTTCCCCCTTTCCCCTGGAAGTGAGGTAAACTGAGCAGTTTATAGTATCAGCTCAGAGTGCCACATTTTGGGTGGATTGTCGGGGGCTCAGCAGCTTCTGCAGACACCAGGATCTCAGCCTGACAGAATGAAAGGCCTATAAAAAAGAAAAAGTCTGCCCAAGCTGTATGAACCCCGACGAGACAGCCATGGAGGCGTTGGGAGAAATGGTTAGGGAAATTAGAGAAGAGTTACGGGTGGCTCATCGAGAATACTCAAATCTTAATAAAAGAATAGATGAGTTAAATTTAAAGGTAACACAAATACAAGAAAAGGAAGTTTCGGAAGGTGCAGGAAACCCACCTGAGCTAGTGAGAGTAGGGGAAGAACAAGAACCTAGACTTTCAAGGGAAGTGGTGGGTGGTTTAGGAACTTTAGTTATGCCTGTTCCTTTGGCTGCTCCTGAGCGTTTTTTGGGAGATCCGAGAAAGTTTCAAATTTTTCAGACTCAGTGCGAATTACATTTCTTAAGTCGTCCCGAGTTATTTTCAACGGATGCTTCCAAGGTCACATTTACATTATCTTATTTATCAGGAGAAGCATCTGCGTGGGGAAGTCTCTTGGTGAGTCAAAAGAGATTGGCTTTGAATAATTATTCCCTGTTCCAGGCCGAATTTAAAAAGATGTTTGATAAGAGACAGGTATCTCTAGAGGTAGATGGAGAACTACTAGAGTTGCGTCAGGGAGGAAAGGAGTTGATTTCTTATATCACTCAATTTAGAACTTTTAGATGCTCTAATTGATTTGGTGGTTCGGTTAGATTTTCGTTTAACCGAAAGACGTTTAGAGCGTAGACGTTCTCAGGGGGAAGTTAGGTTTCCAGGAAGAGTAGAGAGATCTAAGGTTGAGGTGGTGAACAGGGAAGTTAAGTCAAAGGGAAATGAGCTGCAGAGTCGGGTGAGAGGTCCGTTGTCAAAGGAAGAGAAGACAAGAAGAAGGGAGAATAATTTGTGCCTATACTGCGGTAGGAGTGGTCATTTCCTTGAAAACTGTCCTTTTACCTCCAAGAAGATCTTCAACTCTTCAGGCAGAGTACAACAAGTTGCTAACACGATACAGACAGCTGTTCCTCATATAACTGTGAACGTATCCTTAATGTTTGAAAAGAAAATCTTAGGTTCTGGGCCAATTATTATTGATTCAGGGGCTACAGGAAATTTTATGGACAGAGGATTGGCAAAGAGTTTAGGTGTTCCTTTAGTGGCTAAGAAAGAAGTTGAGCAGGTAAGGGCAGTTGATGGTACATCTCTTTCTTCAGGTCCAATCACTCATAATACAGAGGTACTTGAGATGGAGTTAACTGGAGGTCATAAGGAAACTATCTCTTTTGAATTAATTGATGCTCCAATCTTGAAAATAATCTTGGGTATGCCCTGGCTTACTCTGCATAATCCTAGAATTGATTGGAGTGCAAGAATTGTATCCCTAGAATCAACTTTTTGTAAGGAACATTGTTTCTTAGGGAAAAGTCATGGAGAGGAAGAAAGATTTGTGAATTCTGTTTCGTTTTCACTTGCAGAAAGAGGGGCAATAGGTTTTGATGTTGGAGCAGTAGTGGGTGAACTTCCTACTTGTTATCAAGATTTTTGGGATGTATTTGATGAAAAGGAAGCTGGAGAGTTGCCTCCTCATAGACTGTTTGACTGCAGGATAGATTTGGAGCCTGGAGCTATTTTACCTAGCAGTAGGGTTTATTCCCTGACAGAAAAAGAGAATGACTATTTGAAAGAATACTTAAAGGAAAATTTGGCTAAGGGTTTTATTCGGCACTCTCAATCGCCGGCTGCCTCACCATTGTTTTTTGTGCCAAAATCTGACGGTTCCCTCAGAACTTGTATAGATTATAGGGCGGTAAATAGAATGACCGTAAAAAATAGGTATCCGCTCCCTCTCATCTCTGAGATGTTAAATCAAATTCAAGGTGCCACCATTTTTTCTGAATTGGATTTAAGGGGGGGCTTATCATCTGGTACGAGTTCAAGAGGGGGATGAGTGGAAGACGGCATTTAAGACCAGATTTGGCCTGTACGAGTACCAAGTGATGCCATTCGGTCTTTGCAATGCCCCAGCGGCTTTTCAATTTTTTATCGATGAGGTTCTTCGGGAATTTCTTGATATTTTTGTTATTGTTTATATTGACGATATTTTGATTTTTTCCCAAAGTTTGGAGAAACACAAAATTCACGTTCGACAGGTCTTGAGAAAATTGAGAGAGAATAATCTTTACGCTAAATTGGAGAAGAGTCAGTTCCATACGAATTCGGTGGAATTTTTAGGTTTTGTGATCACTCCTAGTGGTCTGGAAATGAATCCGAAAAAGGTGGAAGCGGTTCGTGATTGGCCTATTCCAACGAAGGTGAAGGAGATCCAGAGTTTTTTGGGATTTGCCAACTTTTACCGAAGATTCATTGAAGGCTTCTCCAGTTTGGTGACTCCAATTACTCGACTTTTGAAGAAAGGAGTTCCTTTTGTTTGGGACGTTAAGGCTAATGAGGCTTTTAAAGTATTGAAGGAGAAATTCATAACTACTCCTATCTTAATTCATCCTGATACTTCCAAGCCATTTTTTGTAGAGGCTGATGCTTCCAATGTGGCAATGGGAGCAGTGTTGTCGCAGAGGCATAATGTTACTGGACAATTGCATCCTGTGGCCTACTTTTCTCAGAGGTTCTCACCAGCGGAAGAAAATTATACCATTTCAGATCGCGAGCTTCTTGCTATCAAAGCAGCATTTGAAGAATGGCAACATTTTTTAAAAGGAGCACGTCACACTGTGACAGTATTAACCGATCACCGAAACTTACTCTTTTTGAAGACAGCAAGAACTCTGACACCTCGACAACTAAGGTGGTCTTTATTTTTTGCAGATTATGATTTTATAGTTACTTTTAAGCCAGGAAATCAAAATAAAAAAGCAGATGCTCTGTCACGACAATTTCCAGAAAGTGAAGTTAAGTCGGTTTGTGAGTCACTTCCTCTGATCGCTCCAGAACGTTTTGTTCTTGCTGGAATTGAGAAAGAAAACGAAATCTTTAAAACAAGTACGAGAATCCATATCTGAGAGACAACTTGAACATTGGGTTCGTTTGGATCCAGCTCGCAAGATTAAAGATGGTTTACCTTATCTGGACGACAGACTCTATTTACCATCTATTGAACTTAGAGAAAAGATTTTGAAGGAATGTCACGATTCAGTTCTGGCAGGACATCCAGGATATCGAAAAACACTTGAGTTGGTCAGAAGACATTTTTGGTGGGAGAAAATTCGACAAGATACTCTTAATTTTGTTAAGACCTGTGAAGTTTGTGCTAGATCTAAGAACCTCATCGGAAAGCCTTCTGGGTTATTGGAACCGTTGCCTGTTCCACCGCGGCCTTGGTATTCAGTGTCTTTAGATTTCATCACAGATCTACCACTAGATAAGGGGTGTACATCAGTATTGGTTGTAGTGGATTTACTCACTAAAGAAGCACATTTCATTCCAATGAAGGGAGAGGTTACCGCTGATAGTTTAGCTCACAGTTTCTTACAAGAAGTAGTTAAACTGCATGGAATTCCCAGTCAGGTCATCTCAGACAGAGGGTCTCAATTTATTTCTAAATTTTGGAGAGCTTTCTGTAAGAGATTGGGAGTTGAGGTATGCCTATCATCCGGTTACCATCCCGAAACCAATGGGCAAGTGGAAAGGATAAATCAGGAGTTGGAGAAATATTTGAGGTGTTATCTGCAGACGGGGGAAGAGTGGGTAGATATGTTGTGGGTGGCAGAATTTGCATATAACAACTGTAGTAAGGATGCCACCTCAATGTCTCCATTTTATTTGGGACGAGGTTTTCATCCTCGTTTTCTTAGTATAGAGATCGATTATGATGCTGAAAACCCGGAAGTGGAAAAGAGACTAGAGATCATGAAAAGAAATTTGGAGAAGGCAAAAGGGGTGTTGGTGGAGAGTAAACAGAAATATAAAAGATTAGCCTTAAAAGAAAGACTAGTCCCCAGTATAGGGAGGGAGATTTGGTATGGTTATCAACCAAATTTTTGAGAATTAAGGGAAGAAATAAGTTTTGCCCTCGTTTTGTAGGGCCGTTTGTGGTTGAAAGGGTGATAAATCCAGTGGCTGTTCGCCTTAGATTACCAAGACATATGAAAACTCATCCAACTTTTCATGTTAGCTTGTTGAAACCAGTGGTTAAAGGAACTAGATTGACACCTACTCCTTCACCAGTTGTATTTGAGGAAGATGATTCAGAAGAATTTGTAGTTAAGAAAATTCTGGACTCTAGAATAGTGAGAGGAAAGCTACAGTATCTCCTTGATTGGGAGGGTTTTGGTCCTGAAGAACGCACTTGGGAGAAAGCAAGTGATGTACATGCTCCTCATTTGGTTAAAAAATTCCATAAGAAATTTCCATTGAAAAAAGGCCCAGGGACTGGGCGTTAGAAGGGGGGTACTGTCAGGTACTGTTAGGATACAGTGACATAATCTGAGACATTAGGTCTGGGGAAAATTAGTATAGAAAGGTTTTTGGAAGCTATTATGAGTTTAATTTTAAAACAGCCAATTTTGCCCTTAACATTCATTGCAGTCTATGGAGAATGCCCCAAGCCAAGATGGAGGTCCTCAGTTGATTGGCTGGTGATTGTTTATAGGGAAGACAATGAACATTCTAAACTGCCTTTCATCGTCTTTGCCCAGCTGAGAGGTCGCGTATTAAGCTGCTCCTGCTTAACTTGTTCAGGGGTTTCAAGTTTCAAGCGGTCGAGCGGCTTATTTGGAAAAGCAAACAGGAATCTTGCGGAGATTCATTTTGGCACTGAACAGGAGTAAGAAGATTTCGAGTTATCCAAGAAAAAAGAAAGGTTTCAAAGACTCTCCACAAGATAAGTTCTTTTAAAACTCAAGACTCTTTCTATAATGTCATTGTAGAAGATTGATTCTGATTTTCAAGTTCATATGAAAAATATTTACTAAGAACTTTATTGCTGTCGCATGTTTGGCTTTGTTACGCTACGTTTTCTATCAAGCGCGTGGTTTTTCCGTTAACAGAAGCCTGCGCGTGAGAGACTTCGCTTGAGTATCTAGCGCGAGCTCTTTGGTGTCGCGTGATACTCTTGTGCGTGTGTTTTTTACCCGCGGTTGAACTTCAGCGCGTGTGCTCGCATATTGGATTAAGCGCGTGTGGATTTTTACCCGCGGTTTGTCGTCAGCGCGTGTGCTCGCATATTGGACTAAGCGCGTGTGGATTTTTACCCGCGGTTTGTCGTCAGCGCGTGTGCTCGCATATTGGATTAAGCGCGTGTGGATTTTTACCCGCGGTTTGTCGTCAGCGCGTGTGCTCGCATATTGGACTAAGCGCATGTGGATTTTTACCCGCGGTTTGTCGTCAGCACGTGTGCTCGCATCTTGGACTAAGCGCGTGTGGATTTTTACCCGCGGTTTGTCGTCAGCGCGTGTGTTCGCATCCTGGACTAAGCGCGTGTGGATTTTTACCCGCGGTTGAACTTCAGCACGTGTGCGTGCTTTCGTTTAATCGCGTGTGGATTTTTTCTGTGGTTTAATCTACAGCGCTTCAACGATCTTCACTCAGTTTGGATCCCTATGCGAGTTCAAGAGATTTCTACGTGAGATTTTTGACGCAAGTTTCAAGAACTGTTAATTTAAGTAAAAACACTCTAAAAAGAAATTTATAAGAAGAAATATAAATACTTTCCAGAAACACTAGAACTTCCATTTACTTTTAATGAACTTAAGACTTTGTTCAAGCTTCTTGAGTTTAAAGAAGATTACCTGCAAAGTTAATTTCACATTCATGGACCTACTAAGAAGGCTGAATGATCGTTGAGATTCAAGTCAACTAGTAAGGAAGTCTAGTCAGCTTATCACTTCTCTGGGCATATTGTAGAGAAGTTCCAGGTATGGTTTTTACTTTATTTGGTAAAGGATATTGATACTTAAGGTTAGTATAGTGCCTCATGAATAACAAGGTGTATTATATGTTTATGTTTTACCACAGGTGAAGAACCAGCTAGTCTTAGCTTCCAGCCTGGTGTTTGTTAATTTGTCCCTTCCCCCTTTCCCCTGGAAGTGAGGTAAACTGAGCAGTTTATAGTATCAGCTCAGAGTGCCACATTTTGGGTGGATTGTCGGGGGCTCAGCAGCTTCTGCAGACACCAGGATCTCAGCTTGACAATATTGTCTGAAGTGGAAAACGAATCTGTTTCTTTAGAAAGGTACTTGAAATATCCCTAAAGGAGACCACTTTTTAAAACGTCTTTAAATAGGTTTAGAGAAGTGTTAGTGTACTTACTTTAGTTACGAATCCGAAAGGAGACATCAGTATTTTCAAACTTTGGAGGCATAGTAAACATTAGAGACAGGAGTGAAAGAAGCACAAAAAGCTACAGTAAAACCGAGTTTTCAGTTCTAAAACCTTGGAAGAAAAAGCAAGGCATCAGATTCTGGATTGGACGAATTGCAACACAACATTATCCTGAATTGGAAGGGAAGCTAGGTTCACAAATCAGAAGGCAGTTAATTACTTTGGTAACGTTAAGTTCAAAAGACCTTTCTCAGCTATCTCTACTGCAGGCAATGATATCCAAGCCTTAATCAGAGACAATTGGTTATTTCTTCTGCAATCTCTCCTCTAGGCTTCCAGATGAGGAGTTTCAGGTACAGTGACTTCTTGATGGGTTAATAAGGGAGGAGGAGAAGGTGGCCAGGAACTGGAACATTCATATTTATCTTTTCTCGCCCTTGCAGATGTCTGATCAAGAGAGGAAGATCCAGAGCCTGAGTTTATTATTTTATCCAATTCACATTCCTCCCAGGGGTGTTGCAAACTCAGCTGTTGAAAATATTAGTTGAGAGCGAAACACTTTTGAGGGCCTTTGGGGTTCGGCAGCTCCTGAGGAACTCCAGACGCAGGACCCGACAATAGGCTAACTAGGAGGCAGAAGACCACACCTTTTGACTTTGTGGGAACTGGACGGACCCAGTACCTCCACCAATGACCCAGAGATAGAAAAGTTGACTGTGGCAGGACAAGAACCAAGAAAAGGGGGAACAAATACTGTCTCTGCTTACCAACCAGTGGTAGAACAGGTCCAGACATGACCTGCAGTTTTCAGTATTGCCAGGAGCTGGGAACTATTTGGCTCCTGGTTATAGCCAAGGGGAGCCTGGTTTGCTTGAAGCCAACAGCTACCAGGAGCTACTTTTGACTCCTGTAGCAAGTGATGCCATACAGACCTAGCTATGTGATATTAACTGTGTATGTTTGGGAATGTAAATAAAGGAGAATAGAGCACACACCTAAGGGACACTTAGAGCAAAGTAGGTAATATAAAATGGACAAAAGTTTAGAGTTTGCATATTGCGCAATGTTAGATTTGTTGTGCACTATGTGCTAGCTCCTGGTTTCCGAGCAGTAGCTCCTGCCTAACCGGTTATGCCTGACACCCAGGAGCTGCTTTTTGCTCCTGGTCAATAAATACCAAGTTCAATCCCTGGACCTGACCTATATAAAGTAGAATAATACCAAAAAACTGTCGGGAAACCTGAAACACAAGGTCTGGGCAGTAGACCTGTCTGAGGAAAGACTTAAAGAGAATTCTGAAATCACACAGGTGGTATGGGAGGAACTTTGGAATCCTAAGGCCTGTGACAGAGTCCACTTGCAAATTCTGCAACCCAAAACCTATGAAGGAGACCTGCTGTGAATCCTGAAACCCAAGGCCTAATAGTGCGGCCTGCTGTGAACACTGGGAATCCAAGGCAAATGAAGGAGGATTCCTGTGAATCCTGAAACCACTGACCTAGGAGTGAGGCCTCTTGTAGATGCAGGGACCTGTCTATGAGGGAGGCCTACTGTGAACCCTTGACCTCTATGGCCTACAAGAGAGGCCTGTTGTGAGTCATGGGACCCAAGCCCTATGAGAGAGGTCTGCCTTTCAGAATCCTGAAACACAACCTTTAATAAAATAACTGCTGAGAACATGAGACCCAAGATCAGTGGAAAGACTTGGAGAGAAGCTGGTACCATTAGGACTGGGAAGAGACCCGTGGCAAAGCCTGAAACCCCAATTTCTATGAGAGAGGCCCGTTATTAATCCTGAAGGCATGGACTTTTAGGGAATCAATCAGGAGGGTCCCGACTTCGAAACTGGACTGTTATAGTCCTCCTAGAGAGCTATTGAAAAACCTAAAGGGACTGATGGCCAGCAGACACCCAACAGTGATTGTGAGCAGGTTTAAGGAACACTGAAGGGGAACTTTTTGGGAAATCTGAATCCTAGGAGAGGTCAGGAGAAGCAAGGTTAACACCAGGAAGTCGGAAAGCGATATCAGACTGTAGTGTCTGCTACCGGAACCTCCCTAGAGGAACAATTCCTTTTTTCTTTCATTAGAATAGGAATGAACACTGAAGAGTAGACTTATAGATTTCCTTTGGCCCAATCCTTGGAACTGTATTTTTATCATAGGGTAGCCAGGAGTATAGAGGATAGGAACATACAAGATTAGGTGGAGACTTTTTCTGTTGTCCTTGCCATTTGGACATTACTTTGTATACTTGGGCATCCACTGGAGAGGCAAGGACATATGACAGGTGTTGGACCTTTATGTTCTATCATGAGGGGAACCCAGGAAGCACTAAAGGTTCACTATTCAGTTTAACTCATCCTGACAGTGTCTTATTCAGATGTCCCCCTTTTGGCGTACAGCGACCCCTATTATCAGTTACACATTTATCTAAGCCTAACCTTTAACAGTTTGTTTTTGTAATATAACAACTGTTGGAATCACACTTTGAGCGTGATGTGTATCATTGCCTTGAGGTTCCCACACCAGTTAAATCCCCTCAGTATGGCACTTGAACATATCTGAGGCCATGGCTTCAATTAACATACAATTAGTTTCATTGGAAGCATTATTTTATGGCCATAACCTTGTCTTGCCGGGAATGGGAATTATAAGCCCTTTACTCAGAAGAATCACTTCTATATTTGTATACTGTGGCAAAAAGGGGACAGGATGCAATAGTGTGAAGATGCACTTAGAGTTATCTTAACTATACTAGAGATATTGCACCAGCATGCACTTTAAAGAGTGCCTGCTATTTTGTAAATATTCTAGTATGTATAGTAGAGTGCTGTCTGTGGTCCTGCACCCTTGCCATGGATGATATCCCAAATGTATGGCGCAAAGGGAACTAGGGACTAGGAGTACAGTAGTAACTACAGTGAATAATATGTACTACATTGAGTACCGTCAGCCTCTTCCTTGTCTACAGGTGTGATCTGGCTTCCACCTGTGGATTTTTGTGTGTCCTTAAATTTCGTTTGCTGCTTCTCCAGTCGAGGCATACATAAATACTTCTTGTGACAAAATTTAGTAATGTAATCTGATGACAAAGGATTTAAGGGGTTTGATCCTAATCAAGCAGGAAAGGAGTTCGATATTTCTTAAATGTTCCCTTTCCTTAAATAGTCCTTCAGGGAATGGCTCTTCATTAGTGAAGTCCTCAAGGTCCAGGCATTAAATAATCCCTTGAGAGCACAATGGTGAGTGGAAATATTGATGCACCAAGTAGACACATACTTGCCTCTGTATTGATGGAACTTCCTGTCCCAATATGGCCTGACACAAAAAAGAGAATTACAGGTCCTGAAGTGCATCCTTAGCACCTCACCATGTGCTTGCAACTCTTCTCACCCCGCGCACACACTCCCATAGCATAGGATGTCTCCTCCAAACCTTTGTTCGCTTGTTTTGCCACCTACCTATTACAGACCAAAGGCAATTTTGTTGCTATAACCGTGCTCTCTCTAAAACTTCTCATTTGTGTTAGTCTCAAGGAAGCAGATGTCTAATTTACTACATAAAATAAAACAATGCTGAATTTGTCTAAAAAAGGGATAACTGTTTTCAATATGATGCAAAGTTCTGCAGAACATAGTGTCATGAAACACAATCTTGATAATGCAATAGGGGTTCCTTCAGCTTCACTGTGCTGTCGCTTCCTTGGGCCCAACTGTTGTGGCCTAACACTTTCCCCTTCTTTTGGCCAAGCCTAATGGTTTTAAAGTGCAACTGAAGTTGATTGGCACCTGCCCTGGAGCCTGGGGGACCGGAAACTGTTTCCCAGAATCCTGAGCAAGGACACGGCAGATGTGTCCCATGACTCGCAATGTTGTGACATCACCTGCAGGACCTGAAAATCGCAGCCCTGCTACAGGGATTTAAACCCGGCTCTCCAGAGAGCAGGCACTTCTGAAACTGGCTACAGCATTACAAGTGGTGTTTGTTTCCTGACTTCAGTGAATATTTTTGGCATTTTGTAACCTCGGCTTCTTTCTCTTGGATTTCTTTGTCTTCACGGATTAGTGTCTTGGTATTTATTGCTTGGATTCCATGGTGTTTTTGGATTTTGGACTGGGACTTGGTTACTGGATTGGACTTGGATTTTCCTTTTTCTGTTTTGGTGTTCTTTCGCTCTGGAACTTGCCCTTGGATTACGCTTGTGGATTGTTAGCAGCAGCCTTCTGGACTGATCATGACTTTCGGTCTCTTTCCCTCCCCCCCTTTTGATAAGCTCACAATGCTACGGTGCAGCTTCCCTTCTTTCTACTACTCCTTGGAGCACACCTACATTCTTTATCAGGTAAGTCATATTTGCAAGGGGGATATTCAATAGGGGATTTCTTGGGGTGCTTTAAGTGATTCAGCTGTGTTGACTTGCTTTACAGCTTGGGAGCAAGAGCCTGGCAGTGCACCTCCTTTCCTTCCTTTTGCCCAATCCTCTGGTTAGCGGAGTTCGCTATCTAACTGCCTGACTTGTAGATTGGGAAGAAGGCTATTCAGTTCACCTGAGAACCCAGCTCCTGACATTGATCAGGGTAGTCTGTCTCCCAGTTAGTGGAAAACCAAATAGTCTTTGAAGAGCCTCTGCTGCATGTCAGGTTCTTCCCTCCCCCAAAGGCTTAATCAAACAAAACTAAGTCTCTAAAGGCAAAAACAGAGGTCCAACAAAAAGTGCCTTGGATCAACCATCACCTCTTCTGTTTTGCTAGTCACCGCGAGTAGGACGGGTATGCTCAGACATGGGTCTTGTGCCTGCTCGGCCTAGAGACCCAAGCTAATCCTCATTGATGAGGCTGAAATATGTCTGAGGATGCTTTTGGTCTTGTGCAGAAGGGATGTGACCGAGCAGTTCGGGCTGGACTACCTCTTTTGGGGTGGGACCAAGCCTGATTTGCATATGGTCTTTCCCCTTTTGTAATGGCTTGGCAGGTGAAGAACGATGGTCTGGAAGGTTGCACAGAGCAATGCCAGATGTTAAGATTAATTCTAAACCTTCCAGCCATCACCTCTCTTTGGGATCAGAAGGGACATTTCTCAGAAATGGGTTCAATTAAAAAAGCAGAACAAAGCAAAGCTTTTCACTGTTCTTTCCCTGGTGTTGCTCACAGTCCTGGTTTGTTCTTTTGCAGTTATCTTGACCCTTCACAGGCTGGTGGAGTTCATGAGTGCAGGTTGAGATGCAGATGTACTTGAGCAGCTTTCATGTAGCACATAACTATTCTCATAGGTAAAACGGGCTCAGATGGTTTACCGGCAGAACACAGGTTTTCTGACCGACGGCTACATGTCTCCAACCCACTCTCACATTCCTCCCTCGTAGCCATGATAAAAACGCTACCTGCTCTGTTCCTCACCATGTGCTCATAACTCCTCCCAATAAACCCCTTTGGCGTGGGTGCATGTGTTCCTCTCTCCACGCAACCTCTTGCACTCATATGTTCTCCTCCTTTTGCCACCTCCTTCTCAGGACTTAATGTCTCCTCCACCTATGAGGCTCCTCCTTTCAAAAAACTCCTTACTCTCACATACATCTCTACTGTTCTTTCCATCATCCTTCTAACTCTCTTCTACATTGCCTCTGTTTCATTTTTCACCAGCCACCTTAGTCTCTCCTCCACCACCACTGCTCCTCCTGTCAACATCTCTTCCTCTGATGTTACTCTCCTCAACCCTCTGTGTTCCACATTTCACCAGCCTCCCTTCCACTCTCTGCCTCATTTGCTGCCTCTGTGCTCTCCAGCCTTGCGTTTCCATTTAAAAATGAAGACAATAAAAACATTATGGGGTGGTGTCAGATCCATGGCCCGGTGCAGCGTTGAACATGTCAGGGGTGCCTGTCGTCACCCCTGATTTTTGCGTTTGGATATCGAACCACTAGCAAGGGTAGTTCGTAAAAATCATAAAGCTGTGGGCTGGATAATGGGTTGGGTGACACACACTATCTCTCTGTAAGCTGATCATGCCCTTCTATACGTACAGGACCAGTTGGCCCATCTGAATCAGGTCATGACGATGATAGGTCAGCTCAGGAAACTCTTGTGCTGGTCATTAACAAATCCAAATGAGCATTATATACATTGCCGAAGGAGCTGACCAAGGAGCTGGCGCAGCAAAGGATGGAGGTTCCTGAGGGTGGGTTCAAGTACTTGGGAATTAGAATAAGCACCGTTTGGGAATGGGTGTGTCAGCAGAATGTGGCCTGGGCTATGGTCGCATTTGAAAAGCTGGCTACTTTTTGGGCAAGATTTACCATCTGTCTGGTGGTGCAGGTTGCGCTTGTGAACATGATTATGCTTCCTAAATTGTTATACATGTTTTGAATATTGCCCATGGTCCTCCCGGTGGCCTGTTTTCGAGACCCTCATAAGACTATGTCTGGGAAATTGTGGAAAGGAGGTGTTCCAAGGATAGTGCTTAGCACGTTGCAATTTCCGGCGGGTAAAGGGGGAATAGTGGTACCTGACTTCAGGTCGTACTACTGGGTGTCGGTGCTACAACATATGGTGCACTGGTTTGTCCGCCCAAATTAAGATTGCCTCACAAATTGGATCATGGCTGAGGTCGCCTCTCTAAGTGTGATGACATTACTTGGGGGTTGGGAGGGAGAGATTGGGCAATTGCTGACGCCCGTCAGTACTATTATACGGACATGGTGGAAGGCCACTAGGGTACAAGGACAGAAATGTCCCTTTATGGCTGACATCCCCTTGACCTGTAATACACTCTGATATGCACTTCAACCTAAAGGGGTGAGTGCTATTGGGCAGTTAGGTCATGGGGGATCTAATAGGGGACATATCTAAGGAAGATGAGGCCAACACCTTTGGGGAATTCCACGAAAGCATGGAATGAATGAGATGCTGGTGAGGCTAGCAGAGGGTGGTCGGAATGTCTCTGAGCTGTATGCAGCGGACAGAGCAGAAATGGATGTTGAGGATGGGAGCCTGAGTATGAAATGTGAAACGGACCTAGGGGAGAAATATTTAGATTGTGAAAGGTAAAGGGTGCTCATACATGCAAAACAAAATTCCGAAATGCACGTTTCAAGTGGATTCAGTATAAAATTGTGAGGAGGGTCTATGTCACCCTAGTGAGGGTGCACAAAATGGTGCTGAGTGCTGATCCAGCATGCTGGAGGTGTACGGCGATGGGGATGTTTCTACATATGTGGTGGGAATGTGTTCAAGTGAAGGGGTTCTGGCAAGGGGTTCATGAGGAGCTGGCCGCCATGTTTGATATTCAGATCCATCTCTCGTGCAGCTCTGTATTTTAGGGTTGGGTCCTTCTCGGAGGGGGAAGAGTGGTAGAGTTTTTTTTAGCATGTTATCACTGGGACTTATACTGGCCAACAGGGCAGTCACTATGGCCTGAAAGGCAATTGTCGGCCCCAGAATGGGTGAGTAGCGCAGGCAAATGCGCAATTGGGTGCAAGCTGAAATGGAGATGACCTTTCGTTTGAGTATCTTGGGGGATGAAGATGCGAGGTACATGGTCTGGGATTAGCTTGATTTGCCATCGGACCTATGTATGCCATAGCAAGCTGGGCAGAAACAAATGAGGAGCAGGGGAGGCAAGGTCCAATTTGGGGGGTGGTGGGAGTGTTGTTAGGATTTCTTGTGTGTTTTGACTGTACTGTTGAAATAATACTGATGTATGACAAAAATTACAAATAAAAAGATTTAAAAAAACCAAAAAGATTTAAACACACCTTTCGATTCAGGTCACTTGGATGTAGGAACACAGGCTTCCTGTGTTTCCTGGATGGAAGCAATTTCTTCCAGGTGGGTCTTTTTGTTTCTAGTCTATAGTCCGTGCATGTGTGGAGAAGCCGGAACTCCAGCGAAGCTCCCTGGAATCGGCTAAGCTCCGGCAGCAACCCACTTCCCACTCAATACATTAGTAAGTGGGGTCACTACTGGGGAACACACAGATTTCTTCAGCCTTGAACATTATTTGGCCTGTAATAAAGGAACCAAATTACTGATGTTGCCTGCATTGTATATACGTTTAGTTGATACCTTATTTAAAGAGCCAGATGCTTTGCTAAAACCCATGTGACAAAAACCCTTGCCTCTGGTGTTGAGGTGGTGATGAGGGGGGTCCTGCTCTTACCACCTCTTTGCCCTGCATCACAAAGTGGGTGGTGGCCCCCAGGTCCCATGGTCCCATGGTCACCCCTGCCCCCTCATAATACAAAGGCAAAGCATTTGTACCTCATTAAGAAGGCTTTGGCAGGGTCATGGTTTACATGTTGTTATGTCTGACTTTGGATGTGCCGTAGAATCTATCTTTTCATGTGGGATCTGTTAAGATGCCCAGTCTCTAGGTGTTGGATTACCCTTGTGCTTTTACCTATGGCATGACAATGCAGTTTAGTGAACTGTGGTTAAGTCTGAATGAGGAGACGGGCCCTCTGCCATGTTTTTAAGGATTCTTTATGATCAAATGTTTCAAATCCTACTCTATCCCTGATGTGCAAAGCCCTAAAGAAGTATAAAGGGGTGTCCTACAAAGAAACCAAAGTCCTTCGTCCAGAGAACCATCTCTAATATGGATTTTGTCCCTACCACTTTTAACAAAAGAAAGTTGTAACATAAACACAAGAAGGTTTTTCCACAACCCAGGAGTGGTGACTGACATCTGACTCACTTGTGATCTCTGCTTGTTACAAGTGTCACAGGCTCTTGGTCCGTTTCAAAGTTCCAGTCACTACAACAAGTCTCTCTTTTCCTTTGGGTGGTTTCATAGTATCATGGTCTCTGATTAGTCTCTTCCATATTACACCTTTAGCAGACAGTTTGTTTCAGGCTCTGGTTGATGAACCAGCCTGAGTTGTTTTCTGTTTCGCTACTTCATATTAAGTATTTTTCCTGGGTTCCTCACCAGGGAAGCTTATTCAGTTCTCTCCAGTTCTTTTCTGAGTTGTCGGCTTTCCCAGCCCTCATTTTAGTTTGGTTTTGTATCAGCCATTAGGATTGGGTTACTCTCACCCTGTTCTCTTGTTTGTTCTCTTGTGCCCCACTCTGGGGTATGATTTCTCTTTCCTCCCCTTGGGTTATGGTTTCTGGCAGCCTGCCTTGGGCTATGACTTCTCTCTTGACCCACCTTGGGGTATACTCTTGCTCACCCCACCCCGGGGTATAGTTTCTGGCACACTGCTTTAGGGTATGCAGGTGCTCACTATACCCTGGAGTATGCTTTCTGGCACCCTCCCACATTTCTCAGAACCACTGTGTACCTTGTTGTCCGTTGCTGTTCCCCTCGGGCAGACCAGGAGCTTTGGGGTCAGCGGCATAGTCTCTTCAGTGGCTTCTCTCATTTCAGCCGCGGTTCATGTCGGGCCTCCCTCTGCTGGGCCCTTCGGTACTCGTGGTTCTACTTCTTTGGCCCACTGTTGGTCTCTCGGGTCGAGACTCCGACAGTGAGACAACGAGAGAAGCAGAAGCTGGTCTCAGCATTTCGGAGGCCTCTCAACATAGTTGAATGCCACACCAGGCGTCAGTCAGCCTTCTCCAGCCACGCCTCTCTGGAGGTCTGCCAGGTCTGTGGACTGTGCCTTTTCGTTACACCCTGAAAAGGGGAGTGTTTGTTCTCTGTTCTCAATTCAGGCACCAATGGTGTCTGAAAAGATCAGATGTCAAGTCATCCCCTAGTGTATGAAGTTGGGAGTCCGTGCACCATTCCATTGCCATATAGCCAACAAAAGTGTTCCCTGTTTGAGTTAAGGCAGGATAACAAATATCCCTACCTTAAGAATGCCTGTTCTCTAAGGGGGTGAGGAGGGCACCCCCAGTAAGATCCTGCTTGCCCTGTCCCCTAAGGTTTGCTAAGCTTAGCAGACTCACCCCCCTGACCCTGGACTCGTCACAGAACGGATTGTTCTGTTTCATTTTGTAAAATGTTGCCATTTCTTGATGGTTTTTGGGAAACCACTGGGCTCCTTTTCGAAAACGTTGTTGCAGATGGACTCTATGCAGGCAGTATTGTCAGTTATGATGATGGAGATTCTTCCCTGTCAAAATGGTTAGAGTCCTTGTCGGAATCTTTTTTCTTTTTTTTTTTAGGTTTTGAATTTATTAAACTATTCAGCAGCACATATGGCATCTGCTTGAGGAATGTTTTATTCGGTTGCCAAATACTGAACATGCTAAGCTCTGTACATGAATACACTTGACAGGGGAGTATCACTTATCAAGGATGCTTCCTTCTTCGGACCTGGGCCAGATCACTTGGATACACAGAAGAAAAAGATTGGTGCTAGGCTTTGCTTAACTGATTGAATGCTTTAATGCTACCCACCCCCCTAAGTGTCATAAGCGGTCATTGCCAAGGCAATGACGGCAGGTGGTCTAGAGAGCTTTCTTCACATAGCAATACATTCTACATTTATTTTCAAAATTATAACAGTATTTAGTATATTTTGTATATGCAATTTTTTGCAATGAAAATGGCCTCTAGCTAGTCTTCTATAAGATCATGTCATCAAACTAACTTTTCTGAAAAATATCAGGGCTGTTAATTATCAAACATGCTTTGCACTTTCCCAACTTGTGAGTGTCTTGGGTGCTGTCCTTGTCGGAATCTTGAAGTGAATTGTAGTAAACTTACTCTACATCCTCTGTTTCCTTCTCGTCAGAAGAGTGGCGCTCTGTCTTGGCTGGCACCCCATCATTACCTTCATTTCACAGAGTCTGAAACATTTTGGCCTGGAGAGCGAGCTTACGTGACATTCTAGAGATTTAGTTCACATAATATAATACATGCAGATTGTGTTTGACTGACATGTACAGTAGAACTCTATTTGTATCTTATCAAAAAATTCTAAAAATTAAAGTAAAGAAAATGTGACGGAAATATAAAAGACAAAGGGCTTCATCACGAGTTGGGCGGTAGCCCCGGTGCTATTAGCGCCGGGGCTATTAGCACTACTGCCAACCCCCCCCAGCGCTATTAGCGCCGGATCACAGGTTTGGCAGAGCGGTTATTTCCCATTGGGCCCAATGGGGAATTTTCATGCTATTACTGCCGGCGGATTTCCCACCCGGCGGTAATAGCACCGAAAATCATCACATTTTCGGCAGATTTCCCCAAGCTCAGAGCTGGAGGGAAATCAGCCAAGGCCCTGATTTGGTGGACCCTTAAATGCGGGGGTAATAGCGTTACCGCCGCATTTAAGGATTACCGCTAAACTTGTGGTGAGGCCCAAAGACAAGTAGAGGCAAAGATAAAGGACATAAAACAGGCACAGTACTGACCGAAAGAATTGTCCTCGGTCAGTGGTGATAGATAAATAAATATAAATGGTGAGGGTGGGAAAAGATATATTTCATGGTAAAAGAATAATTTTGAAAGCAGAACATAATTTATGCTAATGCTAGTGTTTCTGCAGTGTCATAAAAAAAGGTTTAAGACATAAAACAGTTCCTAGGAATTATACCCCAAAAAATGGACTGGGATGCTCACCTAACAGTAAATATGAATTCAAACAAGCAAGTGGGTTTACTGAATGCCATAGAACTTCACTCGCTTAAATCAAATTTGTCTATCTAGTAACCCTCTTTATTAAGCAAATTACCCCTCCCATAAACATTACCTTCCCCATGTCTATAATAAGTGCAGTGTTTTTCCTTTTGTAGCACTGCTGGTAGTTCCATCAACTTTCTCTCTCCAATTGTTTCACTCTGCACTGATTTCTTTCCCAGAATCCACCCACTGTCCACCCCAACACTTAATCAAGTGTTACCGGCACCTTTATTTCTGGACCGGCTCATTTATAATGCTTCACAATCTAATTGTCTATAATCAGAATCGCTCTTGTTTCTTAGTTACCTTGGCACATACAAACATCCATTTAGTCAAGCAGAGAAGCTGAACTGCAACCAAGGTCATCTGATTCTGAAGCTAATTAATTAGCTGCTAGGTCACACTTCACTTTTCACAGTCACATTAAACAAAAGACATTTGAGCCTCATTACAAACCTGGCAGTCCGGAAATAAGGGTGCCAGTAGCAATGTACCAGCACCCTTTCCAGACTGCCAGACTACGAGAATGCCTGCTGGGCCCAGTGCTCCCGGCAGGTCTCACCTGCCGGCAGCACCAGCCCCTGCAGGCATGGTTTTCACAGAAGCACCGGCACCTATGGGACTCCACGGGAATGTGGACTTACACTTTCTGCCGTCTGACATCGTGGGCCGCCGGGACTTGTAATATCCTGGTGCCACTGGGATCTCAGGCGGCGAAACGGTGTTACGAGGTCGGCGGCAACCCGCCGGTAGCACCAGCGAGTTACAGCCGACCTTGTAATGAGGCCCATTGATTGAATTAATCATGTTGCTTTCAAGTTGGGATTCTGTCAGTCAGGGAGAGTCAGGTCTGGGTACACTTACATTTTGCACACTTGCATTTATTTGTACACTTACATTTAGTTTATCACTTATTTTCACTTGTTGGTTTGGGTCTTAACTTTGCTTTCTGTAGAATGAGAGAGTCCCAAGCCATCATGGAGGAAATGGAACTGAGAGCTCATTGGTGAGCTTCTACTCTTGGAGCTCAGACAGGCATTCTAAACTGCCTTTCATCGTTCATGTTAAGCAGGAAGGTCCTGTTTAAGTGAAGCTCCCAGTCAAAAGGCCGAAACTCAGGTGTGGCAGAATTTAAACGTGAGGAAGAACAGTTATTTGAGCTGTAACCTTCGTGGGACATTCTGAGTTACGGTGGGGGTGCAGCGTTCTCAATTTTGTATGAAGAGACTGTAAGAGAAAGGTGTTTGGAAGCTAGTGTAAAATAGTTTTCTCAGCCCCAGTTGGATTAACTGTTTAGTATGAGTATAGGAAAACCTATACAGTTTGAATTGCAAGAGCTGTCAGGAAATCTCTTTAATGTAGGCTGTGCACTCTCTCACAGACTAGGTTGCAGAGAGAGAGAGTAGCGTTCCTAAGGATTCATGAGGAAGACATTTGTGCGCATCGCCAGAGTCATCAGCGTATCAGTAGAAAAAGAACCTAAAGTGCATCGCCTGATAGATCAGGGTTCCAGCTGCAGATTACCAGTGTGCACGCTCAGCCTCAGGGAAGACAGTGGCTTTCACTGAGCGAGACCAGCATCACAGCCTCAGCTGTTCTACACACACACTCAGTTTTAAGGAAGGTAGTGTCTTTGTTTACAACACGCTACTTCAGTCTCAAGGAGGCTAGTGATTTTGTTTTCACCATGCACGCTTGACAATCAAGAAGGTAGTGACTCTGTTCTGCGTGCGATTGTCAGTGGAGGGAGCTGTGAATTCTCTTAAGCATCGGCAATCACTTCAACAAGTGACTGGAGTCTCAGGTACTCTTAGGAGTGTGGCTACAAAGTTAGTAATCATCTCAGCAGAGTTAGTCCTCTGGGAGAGTCAAATTAATAAACAGGTTTAGTTAAAGTTTAGTTTTTTCTCTAAAAATAAGGAATGTCAAAGCAAAGAGTAGCTCTAAGGTTTAGGAAATACTTAACATTTAAAATTAATCTGAATAAACAAGTAACTCTGGATACTTTAGCAACCTCCAGTTTATAATTCCAGGATACCTCCCTGGAAGGTTGTACCCACCTATCCGGCAAGATTTCATTAATTCCTCCCACATCTTCAAGGAGGAACACAGGTATTCATTGTTACTTGGGATCTGATGGGTGGAATTAGAGGAACAGAGTAGAAGTAATCCAGGACTCTTGTGTTTTCCCGGCCCTCTGCATATTGCAATGAACATTGAAGACAGAAATCTGTTGTTTGTTATTTTCACCACTTCCCCGTTCCCTCGGGTGTTATTGGTTTCAACTGCAGTAGATTCAGTTGTTAACCAAACACCTTTCTGGGTCTGCGGGGTTCAGCAGCTCCTGTGAGTCAAGGTATACAGGACCAGACAGATGCCTGATGATGATTATGAGTTAAAATACATTTTTAACATAGTTTTTGTCAGGCTTTATCTTCAATCAGGATGTTGTCCGCGGAAGATGCTAAACCCCCACAGTCCCCTTTGGATGCTAACCTCTCAACTGAATACAAACAGTTTAGCTGGGAGCATCCTCAATGGAAAGGGGGAAAATGGGACAAATAATAAACTTCAGGTCTTGTTCAGCTTCTTAATATCACTTAACCTGAATCTCCTCTATTGATAACTTAGAGGAAGTTTTTTCTTATTGAAAAAATAGTAAAGTGTCTCTGTCACAATTACTATCTCCTCAATTTCTGAATTGGAAAGCTGCTGCCTTGAATTCACACTTAAAGTTCCATGAATTAGTTTACTAGCAGTTGAAATTCCAAAACAAACATGCCCATCTGAAATGCTTGGCCAGTTTTTTTGTGTGAATCTCAAATATAAACTCTGAACTTATAAAGTTCCAAAGAAGAATAACATGTTTGAGGGAATTAATAAAATGTCAAGCCTCAAAACTAAATGTGAAAAGGACTTCACTCTAAATCTTAACACAGATGTTGTACACAAGCGCGTGAAAATTCCTCTTCTTCACATTTAAAATGAGACTGCGCATGTAGAAAAAAGCAGCATTCATTCAAATGGTAGCTTTCATGCGCATGCTTAAAAATATGACACTAGCTTTTTCCTTCTTAAATTGTTTGCGCATGTGGAAAGAAAGCAGCATTCACTAAACAGGATTTTAGAGCTTGTATGTAAATGTCGCACTTCAGGGCAGCATTCGCTTGGCCGGATAATGTGCATGCATGAAGGTATTCCTTTTCCTACTGAAACGGTTCGCGCATGGGAAAAGAGAATAGCGTTCATAAAAAGGCACAGGCGCATGTGTAGTAGTTTAGTATTTCTCCCTCATGAATTCTAATTAGTTCGCATAGAAAAAAGGAAATAACTGAGTTCCGGACAAATCCTTGAAGAGGCAGCTTAACGATCAACGCGCGCCAGGTTAGAGTGTTGGTAAATTAAAAACATAACGTCCCAGGAACGCATGTCTATCACACTGTCATTTGCGCAGACAGTGTAAGATTTCTAGTGCAAACCCGACGCTTATAGAGAGCACAGTGTCAGGATTGACTGGATTAGTAACAGTAACAAGATTAACATTGTGCCGTCAGAGCTGGCTGGGTTAGTTGGGCTTTCAGAACTGGCTGGGTTAGTACATAGAATCAACATTGTGCTTGCCCAAGTCAAGATGGAGCAAAAGAAACTTAATCTGATTGGTTAAAGGAACAATGATATGTTTGGTTTGCCTGATTGGTGGAGAGGACAATGGGTTTGATTCTTGGAAGGTGAGCAAGATTCTAAACTGCCTTTCATCCAGAGAAACTCAGTGGCTGGTTGTACATTAGTTAAGCTCCTTAAGTAAGGCCTTTTCAGAGCTCAGAAAATCCACCAAAGAAGTAAGAATTTCGTTTGCTGATCCAGTTTGAACAAGAAGTCATCAGGTGGGATCGTTCTTTTAAAGATTTTAAGATTGTCAAAGTGAACTTTCATTTTCTTGTATAAGAAAACTTAAAGAGTTAACAAGTTTCAAATTCATTTGAGAAAAAAGACATTTACAGTTATTATAAGGAAAACAAGCTTGAAGATAGTGCGTAGGAGTTTAAAGTTTATTAACTGCATGTAATGTTCTTCAAGACTGTTTAATGTGTGCGCGAGCTCGCAAGTCGTCGTTTACTTGTTTTTTTGAAAGTGTGCGCGTACATTTTTAACGTGAAAGACGTTTCCTGAGAAAGCGCGTGTGGTTTTGCGATAGAGCGCGTACCCAAAAGAGTTGCGCGAGTTAATTTTAGCGCGTGTACATTTTTTACGTGAAAGACGTTTCCTGAAAAAGCGCGTGTGGTTTTTGCGATAGAGCGCGTGCCCAAAAGAATTGCGCGAGTGAATTTTAGCGCGTGTACATTTCTGATGTGAAAGACGTCTCATGAGAAAGTGCGTGTTGGTTTGCGATAGAGCGCGAGTCCATTTTAAACAGCGCGTGTTATTTTTTATTGCGTTTACGTATTTTTTCACGCGCGCGGGTTTTGTAAAGAATCGCGTGTGTATTTTAAACACGAGGACAATTCTTCACGTCTTCTGATTTCACGTGTTTATCGCACACGCTTATTAAGGAAGAAACTATACGTTCTTTGTGTAAATAAGGAAACAATTCACACGCAGAAAGAAAGCAGTATTCCAGGAAGTTAAAGAATATTATTTAAAGTAATTTATGCAAATGGAATTCAATACTTTCAGAGAAAGACTGCAATTTATGAAAGCATAGAAAACTACATAAGGTTAAAAGAACTTTGAAGCAAGAAGAATATCTAGTTCTGAAAAGATGTTGCAAAGGCCATCACTTTAGGATTCTAAAGAGACTTGATTGGCTTGAACTATATGCACAACACAATATATATTTACAAGATATTCCACAAAGATTACTAACCTCTATGTCTTTTACTGAGGTTTAAGAGGTAAAGAGTTTAGAGTTATTTAGAATAATTTTAGAAAATAAGTTTTCTTATCATATAAGTAACCAGGTGTATTTGTTTACCACAGATACCAGAGCCTACCAGACGGTTGAAGGGCTGCAGTGTCTCCGTTGTTATTTTCTCCAAATTCCTCTTTCCCTTTCTTGGGGTTTTCAGCTCAGCTTATATTTAAGGGTTGAGAGGTGAACTCCTGGTAAGGGTCTGTGGGGCCAGCATCAGCTCCTGTGGAATTCAGTCAAGCCGGACCCTGACACACAGTAAGAAAGAACTGTGCTCTATTCTTTTTTTTATACGACCGTAAAAAAACGCGACGCTGAAGTAATGAACTTGCTTCCACAAACAAACTTGTCACGCGCTAAATACATTGCACACTTCATAAATAAAGAAAACAGTTCAAGTTATTCAAGAATAATGTCTTTAAAGAACAAACACTAAACTAACTCCTGTAAATGAACTTTTCCTTAAAGGGAAACAGGAAACTGGAAAATAAACTATATAGGAATAAAAACTCTTCCCTGAACAACAACAGAGTTCAGTTTAAAAATAAAGTCACTTAGCTTGCTTCTTTCTTTTTCTGGAACGTTGCTGATTTTCTTCTTTAATTCTCCAACACTTTCCTGATCCTAATGAAACCCTAGGCACAAGGGCCCAGCTAAAGTTTCGAAATATTCAGAGCTTCAAACATAAGACCTTCCTGCTGGGCTGCTGACAATGAAAGGCAGTTTAGAATGTTCTGACAATGCCTTTCTTTTACTTCTGACCAATCACTGATCTTATTTGAAGTCTCCATTTTGACTTGGGAAGCTCTCCACACTCTGCACTTTAACGTTAAGGCCCAAACCATAAATTGTATTAATTATATACTCATTCCACCACATTCAACCAAACCCCATGAAACCTGACAGTTTTAAAGCATTTCCTCTGACAGTGCTAGATACCTCAAAACGGGTTTTGGGCACATTATCATAAATCTGTATCCTAATGCTTGAATCCTGCCAGCTGTTTAAACTTTAGTTATTTTTTCTTCTTCTGATGCACCCCCAATCTCTTGCAGACCGGTTTTTATATCTTTGATGATCTTGATGCAACCAGATCTAATGATCTGGTTATTCAACTTCATGTCGACCTCACTGTAGCTTCTGGCATCATTTACCCAGCTACCTCTCCAAAAGGCAACAACTGTTCCTCATTTGAGCCTTCTTCTGACAGAACCATGGTTTCCCATTATGCTTGAATTTCCATAAGCTTTGGTGTGTGCCCTTTTTCTTTTCTCTAAAGAGGATCTCCAGAAATCATATTTCTTTCTGCGTTGGCCACAATGATTCCATCCCAAACTCAGTGGCATTATTCCCGTCCTCTCTCACAGGACATGCCCTATATGCAGATTGCCCTTAATTTTAAGTTATATGCAGTGAATGAATGGTACGCCAGATTGTGTTTTCTTTACTCCTCTTTGCTGATTCGCTACAAGCCAAGACTCTGTGCATTCTTATTAACTTTTGATTGAAATAGGGTCCTTTGCTTCTTTGCCAAAAACATCATTAACTCATACTATTTACTTTTTAGCCCCTTTCCCATTGTGTTCTAAACTGTTCTGAAACTGCAGCCCTACTTTCTTCCACGCCATCTTCCTGATTATTCTCCTGCTATATTTTGTTACATCCATCAATGCATTGCAACAATTCCCAAAAAGAATATGTGGTGACCTGTTAGTTGTCAGATATACTTGGTTAGCCAAAGGACTGATCTTATGGATCCCCAGAAGGCCTTTCAGACTTCCAGGATCTACAGGGAACAGGGTGGTTCATAAGTGTTAACTTGTACCTGTGATGGATAATTGTAGTGTCTGGAAATAGTTAAGATTGTTTTCTTAATTGGGTGCCCTTTGAGGAAACAAGACCTGCCAAAATGGAGGGGAACTGATTGGCTCTTGTTCCTTCTGCCAGGCAGTGCCAAAACTGACAAGCATTCTGTAACAGCCTTTCATCATCAAGGTCTTGATCCTCAAAGACCAAAACTCATGGGCCAGAACTACTGAAATCATCTCCAGAGGAACAATGTTTCAAGGGACACTATCCAGAACACTCACGTGGGGAGCAGCACTTAGCTAGCAGTCACACACCAGTACCGAAGTTAATTCACACTTTTCAAAACTGTGCAAATGTAATCGTTATTTGAGGTGAGTGCAGGGGTCTTCCTACCTCTCTGCCACTGGAAATGTGGATGTCGAGAGTGCTAAAGACTCGGGAGGGTGCATGGTGCATGTTCTGCGCTCTGCGTGCATTCCCAGTTTCAGAATGAAGGTGTGCCTCTGCTCTCATAGAAAGTGGATGTCCGCATGGTGTAGGAATAGCTGTGCACGCTCTATGTCACAGAGCTTTCAAAGACTATGTCAGCATAAGTAGAACTGTGCAGCTGATGGAGAGACACTGTCCTTTCCTTAAGTCGGTAGGTTCTCTCCTCGGGGTAAGATCTGCCTATTGAGGATTGAGAAAAGGAACACAGTGTTCCAAAGACAAACATTAAAAAGTGACTAAAACTACAGTAGGTTTTAAATGTTTGAATGAGATGAAAGTAACTTAGGAAGAAAACATGATAAGTCAATGGAAGTGTACATAGTGTAGTTTAGGATAAGTTTGGGGTAGTAGTATAGTAGCTTTTAGGTACCACTTTTGTTTTTATTTCAGAAATGTGCAGGTCCCATATTTTTCAAAGGCGACCTGCAAATTTCAGTGGGGCTGGGCAGCAGCGCAAAAGATGTGCTGGCTAGTCGCCATTCATACACTAGTGATATTAGCTCCCCACACTAAAATATTACAGGTTACCAGTAGGTGTTGGGAGTGCATTTCACAATGACAGTCCATTAAAGGCCCTGTCACTGTTAAATTCTGTAAAAAGGAAAAATTCATTTCTATCCTTGTTTGAAGGATAGAAAATTCAAATGGGGAAAACAGCGGCTCACACTGCTGAGCTCCCTCGCAAAGGAAAAAGCATGAAAGGTTCAGAAATAAACCTCTGATGCATTGCGCCTTCCCCAGTACCCAGTTCAACCAGGCACAGGAGAATTATGTGATTGTTGAATGTTTCAAAGTGCATCCCATTTCTGGATTCGGGAAGTGCATTGAAATGCAAAAAACGTCCCCTTCTTTGTGAAAATGCATAAAAGGGGTGAAAAAGGGCATCTGAATGCTAGCGCATCTCCTCACTTGTGCCAAACGTTTTGAGAATCTGGCCCAATATCTCCACCGGGCCTTTTACAGACACCAGATTGCAAGAAGGTTCACATGATTTCATTATTCATTTCATAAGGAAGCAAGTCTGGAGTAGAGTCAGCGCTCACCCTAAGAAGAAGAGGCATTCCCATAAGTCAATTAGCAGATGCATTCAGGTGCTAGGTGGGAGTGGGATGTGAAGTAGGAGGGGAGTTAACATGTGATGCCTAGATGCTGACCTGCTGTCTTCTTTATTGCAAATCTCTGACTTGTCTGGCTTGAAATTTGATCAAATTCCCATGTTCCCCAGGGCTGCTAGGAGTACAATAGTGGAAAATAGGGCTTTGCACACTCGACGCTTCCAAGTAGCATTTGTGGGGACCTGATAGACCCTCTTTCCGGATATCTGCTTAGATTTTCACATAGATGACAACATCTTCTTACTCCAGAGTGTGGTGTGTCCTATGATTAGATTTCATGACTAGTTCAAAGTGCCAGTGGCTCACCTTGCAGTAGAACAGCGACAGTGCCTTGCTTGTGCACTCTTGTCTATAAAGTCACTCTTGTAGTGATCACTCACCAGTTTAAATTCCCCATTGCCTACAATCATGCTGAACTCGCTGAGGTCCTTCATCAAGCCATTCAGCACCTCTGCTATCCTCTTCCGCTGGTGGCTGCTGAACTCCTGCATGCGGTGCAGCTCCGTCTCTAAAGACAGCATGGTGGCCTGCAGAGGGAAGATACAACACCTGGATGGATTTATCCACAATAAAAGCGTAGCCGTTTACAAATCATTGATTTCCATAAATACCCACGCTGAGGCAACCCATTCTTCCAACTACCACACAGTGCACCAATAAAACAGCTCTAACAAGGAGCCATTGCTGGTTTATTTTAACTACAGGTACTTGGTGCAGCCACATAAGGGGTCCATAATAAAACTCGCAGTCCGTTAAACTGGTCACAGCAGGTGAACATGCATACAATAGGCCAAGTAGACCAAGAAGAAAAAGGAGTAGGCAAGCTGTGATACAATTATTGCAGCCAGACAAGCGCAGCAGTGAGGGTTCTACATGTTTTTGTCAACTTCTTTTTTAAAGTGGCGGAGTGTGCAGGAGTGTGTTTCCTGTTATCTGTGGAGCAGTCTGTTTGCCATTGCTGCTGCTGGAAGGTGGAGTCTAATTACAAAAACCCCTGCACTACGCAGAGCGTAGCGGAGTGTGCAGGAGTGTGTTTCCCGTTACCTGTGGAGCAGTCTGTTTGCCATTGCTGCTGCTGGAAGGTGGAGTCTAATTACAAAAACCCCTGCACTAGGCGTAGCATAGCGGAGTATGCAGGAGTGTGTTTCCCGTTACCTTTGGAGCAGTCTGTTTGCCATTGCTGCTGCTGAAGGTGGAGTCTAATTACAAAAACCCCTGCACTATGCGGAGCGTAGCATGCAGTAATGTGTTTCCTGTGTTCCCTGTGGGCCGTAGAGCCCTTAGAACTCGGAGTGCGCCTGTCTTTGCTAAAAAACTGTAAACTGCAAAACTGGCAAGTATGAGGACCGTGATCCCTGCAAAGGCTCGCGCACAGGTCAAACGGGTCTTGTTGAAAGCCACGCCCCATAATCAAACTCTGAGCAGTCGAGCAGACGATATGCCGTGGGGTGGAGAAGGACTGTTAATGCCCCTTGCTGACAATCATGTTGCGAGTCGGAATGGAGCCTCTGCTGTGCCCCGCAAACACCGGATACCACAGTGAGTGATGGTTCATCCGACCAGGAGACTCAAGAGTTCAGCGGGGAAGGAGGGAGAGAAAGAGAGGAAGAGGAGGAGACGGGAGGTGAGGGGGTAATGCTTCCATGCAGATGGGGCTCCTGGCCCAAACCTCTGAAACAGAAACTGAGTCATTGTCCACCAGGATGTGATGCATTCCCCTCTGAAATCACGTGCTCTGCCGTGATTCACTGCCCCCCGTGGGGAAAAATCTCAGCACTACCGTGGAGCATGCCATTGAACAAAAAACCATGCATTGCTGAGGTGAGCGTGTTCATGCCACCTGTTACTCATAAAAAGCCATCATAGTGTCCATTTGGAGAGCGGGTCCATGGTGTGCAATAAGGAGGCAGTCTCATAAGTGTTGCCAATACAACAAAGGCCAAAACTGAACAATAATGGCTGTACCTCGAACATAGAGATGAACAAAAGTGACAATGGTGTAGGGAAAGTGAGGCCCCTCACAGAACATTTATCAGCTTTTCATTCAAATTCAAATTCTTGGAGTGCAACAATAAATGCAACAACTCAGAGTCATCTGTGGAATACTACAGAAGTGGGAAGGCCAATTCCTCCACTAAAACTAACAGCATGGCTAAGGGTCGCTGCAATGAAGAAGCCGGACCACAGGAAAAAACGACCTATGCATGCAAGAAAAGATGAACAGAATCTAAAGGTTGGTGAGGTTCCGGCTGATATCCAACATCAGGTGCCGACATCAGAGGTTAAAAGTTCAGCCTCTGTGGCAGAAGGATTCGATGATGTATGGAAACCTACAGAGTTCGTGAAAGATGGATATGAGGTATCCTCTCATACTCAGCCGCCTGGTCGCCGCGACTCACTAGTGATCGCTGATCAAGTGACAAAAGATCTAGCGGCTCTTAACCTCAAACTAATGCAACCGATGAGAGAATCTCACGCAAGTTCTTGCGGAAGAACTATGCCACCATCCACGTGGCCTCACCATAGGAATAAGAGCATTAGTGAAGTGTTGAACCTAGAACTGAACACGCCGTCTTTTGAGGCCCGAAATGACGAGATCTTGTCCTCCCAAAAAAGAGTAAGACGGGCAGCAAGCTCAGATAACGAGGTGAGTGGCCCCAACAAACGCTTTAAAGGCTCGGAAAAAACGAATTTGAACGCAAGTGATGAGGAGTGTGGGCCTCCAACACTTCAGAAAGATCGAGAAGCGATTGATTCATCCTCCTCCTCTGACTCATCCGATGAAGATAGCTCTCCAGTAAAAAGAAAAAGGAGGCACCTGGGTATAAAAACCCCACGGTTGAAGGGGTCAAGAAGTCAACAATTAATACCTGGTTTACTAGAGAACTTAATCTCCGAACTAAGCCCAATCTTGATGTCTGCTACTACAACAGCAGTGGCCCCTATGACAAAACTGTATGAGAACTTAAATGGAAACCTCTGTGATCAAACGACTCTGATTGCTCTCCTTATTTCAAAAATTGTAAAACTGGAAGCTGACTTGGTGGAGATGATGTCCCAAATTGTGACAACTAGAAGAGGCAACAATATCTCCTTAATAGCACTGAAAGAGTCATTCAAAAATAACTCAGAAGACAAAAGACTCTTGGCTGAAGTCACGAGACAAGCTCTTCTCCTTCTACAAAAAGAACGAGATGGAAAGGGTGTAGCCGAACCAAAGCAAAGGAGAGCTGAGATCCAGCAACCTATGGAAATAGTGATCGATCTGGAAGTTCCGGACAACACAAGAGGCCCCCAAATAAAAAACCAACACTCTGTTGAGAGGGCTGAGGCGACAAAGAAAACCCTGCAGCAGAATTGCCGCTATGAGAAAAATCTAACGATCAGCCCTATTCAAGAGAACAGTCCACTGAAGGAGACCGATAAAGAAGATGAGGAACAGATAGAAAGTCCTGTTGGCACAAGTGAACAGTGAAAGGTGCATAGACTCGAAGAGCCAGCGGAAGTCCCGATAAATGGCTCGATAAACTTAAAAGACAAGGAAGCAGAACATCCCCTGGTGATCGTTCATGCGGCTGAAACCAGAAGTGTCGGACACCCAAACAGAACTATCGAAAAATAAGCTAACAACATCTGCGATGAACAAGAAAGATGGAGATTGGTTTGATATATTTGAAAAACCTAAAACGTTGCCAGGACCGCCGAAACCAAATAAAAGTTTGGACACTGAAAAAAAGCAAGGCAAATGCAAAAAAAAAAAAAACCCTGCTAGCACAAAAGAATAAAAACTCTCTAAATTCTGCCAACTTCTTTAGAAATATAAAAGCTCTGAACATCACTGTGAACAACACAGAGCATTGGAAAGATAACGACAGAGGGTGTACAGGGTTACCAGTCATTTGGTCGAAAACCAAATGGTCGAATGACCATTTGATCGATGTTAAATGGTCGGAGAAAAAAAAGTTCATTTTTTTTTTATGGGGGGGTTCCCCCCATAACCCCCCTTTTTCTTTATTCAAAAATATTTTTTAAGCAACCAAACAAAAAAATATACATATAAATACATAAATAAATAAATAAATTCAACCTTTTTTTTCTACCATTTTGATTCGATCAAATGGTCATTCGACCATTTATTTTCGACCAAATGACCGGACACCGGTGTACAGCAGAATCGACCAACAAAGATCCAACTGATGGTGAAGCTAAGGTCGGCGGAGCAATGAAAGAGAGCATAGACACCCTAGTGATCGAAGATGATGAAGATGAGACCAAGGAATTGATGAACATGCCGACTTATAGTAATACCGTAGATGAGGATGAGGAGGAAGATAATACGGACGCTCCAGAGCAGAAAAAGGAGCCAAAATCCAGCTGTCCGGAACTCGATTGGGGCCAGAATTCTACATCGCCAATAACGCAAAAGAGAGACCGGAAGAGAAGAGAACTCTTCGAAGAAAAGAGTGATCTCATAGCCTGTGACGCAAGCGAGAGAAGGTGGTGGCAATCCAACCCTTCCGCACACTCGAAGAAAAGCGGGGGCTAAGTTTGCAGATTATGGAGTCCAAGTCATGCAAAGCTAAAGAAAGTCTACGAGTACAAAATGAAGCCCAACCTCATATGACCATCAGCGTTGAGGCCTTAAAAAGACAAGATGATGGTCCCTGAAAATGGAGAAGATCCTCATGCGAAAAAGATCAAGGAGGGAGACCGATTGGTGGCCAACAATTCCCCCCCCCCCCCGACTCCAAAGACCTCACATGCACTACAGCCATACAGAATCTTGGTGGAAAGAATTGAGTGTAAGAAAAATGATGCTGCGTTGAATAGATACACCATACTACAACTATTTCAATCGATCCCTGTTCTGAGAACATTAAAAACTTGCGTATAGATCGCATCAAGATTATTGCGGACATGAATCGAAAATTTGTCTTACTACATATTAGCGACAAGAAAGATGTTCAAGCAGTGATGATGTGTGAGAGACAGTTGCTGGATGTGGGTTACCAGGTGTATGAAGTTGATAACGCACTGGCAAACAAGGAGCTCCCTAAACCCATGGAACCAAACTCTCCAAATAAAAATGAGAAAGCAAGAATGCGCTTCAACCCACTATCGACGCAAGTTAGATCCCCAGACTCAGTGATGGTAAATGCTATCGTAGACGAAGAGATCCTCCAAGCCTCGATTTCAACTGAGGAGATCAAACAAAAGAAAATCACAATAACTGTAGAGAATCCACTGTACAGAAAAACAAATCAAGCCGCAAAAGAGGAAGTGCAAAAAACAGAAGTCGAAATAAGCAGTTGGGCATGGATAGCAAAATCTCTAAACGCCTCACAAAAGAGCTAATGCCAAGATCAACCGAATAATGTTGTGCTCGCCACTTGGAACACAAGAGGGTTCTCGCATCTTTTCGTGTCCCTTCCAGAAATCCTAGTGACGGCTGACACAACATGTTTGCAGGAAACATGGTTAGTAAGAACACTATGGGCCTCATTACGAGGTATGCCGGTAGCCATGCCGCTATTGGCGGCATGGCTGCCGGCAAAACCGCATCCGTGTCCTCGGAATGAGGACTTACCGGACCATTCTGAGTTCGGATGGCCTGGTAATTCCTCACTCGAGGACACAGACACGGTTCATCCCCATTCCCATTTCAGCCCCCGTAGGGCTGAATGGGAATGGGAGAGGGAGTAAACAACGGGCCATTACGAGATGGCCCGTTGGTTGCTCCCTCGTCCCCTCGCGGGACCCGGTATGCATGCCTGGTTTTCCCAGGCGTGCTTAACGTGTCCCGCAAGGGGAACTCGTAATGTGGCGGAACGGGTTGAACGGCGCCGCAGCCTTTTACGGCGCCGTTTAACCCGTTCCGCCAGGGTCGTAATGAGGCGCTATGTGTTGAAGGTTTTGATGTCGCAATAAATCCACCTGTAACTAAAAAAAAAGGCTGCCCGATGTCAGGCCAACTAATCCTTGTTAACTGAAAGTGTGGATTACGAATCAAGTCAGCTCAGAACGTCTCACTGTATCTTCAGACGGTATGTCTCAAACCATCTGACCCATTGTTGACCACTTCAGGAACTCTCCACGTATTAAATGTCTACTGGAATACAACTCCGACAACCCACCAACATTTTGAGGATGATCTTCTAAATGTGATCGATAACATCTTAACAGGAGATCCAAATGCTCAGATCATACTATGCGGAGACTTGAATAAAGTGGAGCAACTAAAAGCAGTGCGAAATCATAAGGAGTGGTTGAAATGTGAAAGATGGCTAGAGGAAATGATGAACAGGAATCTAACATTGCTGAATGGATCGATAATGGGAGACATTCCACCAATGCCGACTTGGGAAAGAGGCCCCCAAAAATCCATAATAGATTACATTTTCGCTTCCGAAGCAATGGTACAAGACTTTACACACCTCAAAGACACAAAGACTAAACAAAGTGATCATAATGTAGTCTCCATACAGTGGCAGAAGAAAAAATGTCAACAACGCAAAAAACAATGGAAAAAATCGAATTGCTGTAGAACCTGGCCACAATAGATTGCGATTAAGAAATAATGACATCAAAACAGTAACGGAAACCATGAGACTGAAACAATGGAAAAACCTAACGGATTCTATAGAAAACCATCCCGTGTTTGAAATCTATAAAATAAAAAAGAACAACTCCCAAAACAAACCGAACTACCGAAAGCACAAGTATGACCCTTAAGTCGCGCTAAAAAAAAGAGAACTCAGGAAAGACTTAAGAAGAATATATGCTGCAAGACAGCCAGACTGTAAGTGTGCGATAAGGAAAGCTAAAAACAGATTTAACAACTGGTGCAAAGTGTATAGAGCGACGCTTGAACAGAGAGATGCAGAGATACAGCTGACAGCATTAAATCAAAGAAACTCAAGAGGTTTCTGGACAATAATAAATGAGTCCACAAATCCAGAAAATGCAATATTAATGAATATGGTAACGGAAAAACAGTGGGAGAGACATTACACACACTTGTTTAAAAAAGTAAAAAAGGTCAACCTGTCCGTCCCTACAAATAAGTCAACCATGGGAATTTACCATTGACCGAGATGATATTCGATCATGTATTCAAAAAAGTAGCGCCTCCAGAGCTGCTGGCCCCTTTCGAACGCCGACCTTAAAATGAACATCGAGGAGTGGACTGAATTCTGGGATATCCTATTTCAGAGCATAATCAAGGAAGAACATATTCCATCAACCTGGAAATCTGGTATTATAGTAACGTTATTCAAGAAGGGTATCCGCACAGATCCGGCAAACTATCGGCCAATAGCCCTTCTTGATGTGGTGGGGAAAGTCTTTGCAAGCTTGATGCTAGCTCAACTGATGAAATGGATTAGACAACAGAAGATCTTTGATGAGCGTCAGTCTGGCTTCATCAAAGGAGTAGGTTGCAGCCTAAATCTCCTCATCCTAAACCTGTTGAAAATGGATGCCATCAGAACAGGCCAGAAAGTCTACCTAGCGTTCATCGATATGGCAAACGCATTCGATGGTGTGGATCGAGAAACGCTATGGACAAAACTTAAGAAAAGAGGGTGTGATGTCAGCCTAATTCAGGCAATCAAAGAGTTGCATTCAGACACCTAAATAAAAGTTCAGTTGGATGGTTCGGGAAACCTGACAAACCCTATACCTACAGAAAGGGGGGTGAAGCAAGGTTGCCCCTAAGGAGCCACCCTATTCAACTTTTATATATCAGAAGTTGGCTTAGCATTAGAGTGTGTTGTGTCATTTCCTCCAATGGTGAATTGAACTCATATAAATCACATTCTCTATGCAGATGATATGGTCATCCTTGACCTTACACCTATTGGCCTACAAAGAAAATTGACTGCACTAAAAACCTTTATAGAAGAACTAGGGTTGGATATTAATGTCGCTAAATCCGTAATTGTAGTGCTGGAAAACAAACGAGGTAGGCTATCAGGCAAAAATAGGTCAAGATGGGCCCTTGGATCAAAGAACTTGAATAAAGTTCCATATACGCGATATCAAGGAACTGTCATAAACTCTAGTATAAATGACGAGCCAATGAAGAAAAAACTATTAAGCAACTGCAAACAACTAACATTTCAGGGAATAATTCTGCAAAAAGAATACGGTAAATTTTCCTACACCCCGATAAGAACATTTTACCAAAGCAAGGTTACTCCTATACTAACATATGGAGCCAAAAATATGTTTGGCTGTGATGCAAAGATCTGGTCAAGATGCAAGGGCTCCTTTTGGAAGCAAATCCTCCAGATCCCACAAAGTTGTCCAACAGCATGTATATTGTATGAAGTGGGGGTCTCTACATTAAATGCTAGATTAATATGGAACAAGCTATCGCTATTCAGAAAGACCAAGGAAGAAGCAGATCTACCACCATTTAAAATATGAATTGAGCGGAAAGTACAAAGGAAAACAGCATGGACAGAATGGAGGCAACAATGCATGGATATCCTGAAGCAGTTAGACACAGATAAAACAACATTATGGAATAACCCAAATGCAGTAAAGAAAAAGTTGCTGGAACTTGATTGGATCAAAACTGGAAAGCAAAGATTAAACCATCAATGTATGAACAATTCACCATTTGAAGCCAAAAGACTCAACACCCTGCCCAAATATATGATCATTGCACCATGTAAACGTCTAAGAAGACTATACCTGAAATTACGCCTAAATATTTTTGAAACCAAAGAAATCTTAAGGCATAGACGAATGATTCAGCCCAGAAATATAAACTGTAGATTCTGTTTAAGCAAAGAGGAACATTTAAAACATCTAGTCCTTTCTTGCCATAATCTAAGGGACCAACGTGAGAAATTCCTAAGGAAAGAGCTGGAAAAATGTCTGACTTATAACATGGAGGAATGGTGGAGGCAAATGAACAACAGCGAGTGCAAATCACTCTCGCTAGCATTAATGAGGTTCTTAGATCAGCTTCAAAAGATGTTGGAGTCGGTGCCAGCTGTCCAGAAATGAAAGAAATCTCTCCTTGCAGTAACTGAGAATTGATGCCTAGAGTTTGGTTTGTGTGGTATTCTTTTTTTCCCAATCGTAGTCTTTCTAAGCTTAGTTGTACATTTAGTTTTAGTTCATATTGTGATGAATTGTGTTAGGAGTTCATTTTTTTTTTATTTCAAAAGTTTGTATAAACTGTGTGAAATAAAAAATAAAAAAATAAAAAAGTGGTTATTTTCGTTTACAATTTATTTTTATTATGGAGGTGGGCCGGAGTCTGAGTTCCCTTCAGTACCCTACCTCTACTACCCCTATTTCCCAGCCCCCTTCTTCCCTACCCTACATACACATATGCATACCTATTAAAGAAAGTGTCAAATTCTAGTCGTACAAAAGAGCATGACCAAACAACCACTTAAAAAAGAAGTCCATTAAAACACAAGAGACATCAGTGAGGGATAGTGGCCAATGAAAGTATGGCATTGCTCTGATGTGGTTCTGAATGTCAGAGACAGATTCTGGTGCAGCAATAATTCCCAGTGTCAAATTATGGCACTGGCTGAGATTCTGGAGTAAGCCTTCAGAGGCATCTGTTAAAGCTACAACCAGTTAATGCAGTGTCCTACAGTATCCTTCAATGTTATGAGAATCAGTAGACACACGTATGCCGCAGAGTGCCGCGGACACCCCTTATGAAGTCGCACTGATGCACTGAGATCACACAAGTGTGTTTTACTTTGTCTTTTGGATACAAGGTTCTCAATGGCATTTTTTATGGATCTATATAATTACAGCAAACTTACTATGAGGTCGAAAAGTTTGACTTTTGTTTCTCGATTTTTTGCACCTTTAATGAGGGGGAGACCCCCTGCAGAGCCCTACCTCCATGCTTAATTTATACCTTTACCCCACTTACCATGTACATTTTCGACACAAGTGCTAAAAATCGAAATAAAATACATGTTCAGCCTTGCAGTACTAGGATTCAGTATTTTGTAGTGATACCGATTGTTTTCAGGGGCAAGGGCTTGGAGGAATGAACCGGCCAGAGAAGATCAAACTGCTAGAATAATCCTCCCATATCCTGTGCAAGCAAAAGTATTTCAAGCTGTTAAAATTGTTTTATTTGGTTACCCAAAGGCAGGGCCCATGATGACCAATTCATTGATCAAAAGCAGTGAGCCTGGGTGGGCCTTTAACATACCACTTTCTGTGACAGTTCCTCTGCCAAGATCTTGTTCTGGAGGTTCTTGTCGTCCACCTCCTGGGATTTCTGGTCGTAGTTCACGGCCAACTCTTCGAGAGCCTGCAACACCTCCTTCACCTCCTCCTTGGCACAATCATTCTCTGATTGCAGACGGCTCAGCTCCATCTGCACCTTCTCATTGTCCCCACGGGTCGAAATCAGCAGCTAGTTGGGAAGAAATTATGACAAACTTTATACTTTACAGTGTCATTTATAGTTTTGGGTGAAAGTACTTTGCCAAAGTATATGGTATATGGGCTTTCAGATTGGTGCAAAGATACATTGTAATTCAACTTTTTTCCTACCTGTTTTGCATGTATCCAAGCTTAGTGTATGCATCATATCACAATATTTTTTGGGTCAACTTTTAGGTAAAAGAATGCAACAGAGAAGAACGAAAAAGGGAACGGATGCTGAAACACGGGGGTCATTACGAGTTTGGAGGCAACCATGGCGCTATTAGCGCCAAGGCTGTCTGCAAACCTGGGTCCGTTCTCACTGAACGGAGACTTACCGGGTCATTCCAACCTTGGAGGACCCGGTAAGTCCCCATTCAGTAAACCATTCCCCATTCCCATTTGAGCCCCCATAGGACTCAACTGGAATGGGGAAGGAGCAAATAACGGGCCTGCTAATAGCGGGCCCGTTATTTGCTCCAAGGTCCCTTAACGGGTCCCGCTAAGAACGGCTGGGATGTTACATCAGGCAAAGGGCAGTTAAGTCCTTATACTAAGTTTCTCGTATTTGACAATGTCTCTTCACTCTCAAAGTGATGCAAAGAAGACTTCTTAATAATCGTCCTTCCATATCTGGTATGCAATGTGGATCATTAAACCAATGGGTGTATCATATCTTATTGAAGGTCCCATAGATACAACGTATCCATGGAATCTTGGAAAGCAAAAGTGTAACAAATTTGTGATAATAGACTGTGTTAAAGTTGCTTTTTTCAATACGCCATAGGCAAATCCACAAGTCGACAGAAAACATTGATAGAATGTCACTAAGACATTGAAATCCCAATTCAAGATGCATATTGAACCTACTGGTAGACTGGGCCATCCCCAACAATGACCCCTGTCAATCTCAGCCTCCCTTCTCTGATCCCTGCCACCACCCGTGGATCGATGCATCTACCTTTTCTTCTTCCCTCTTATGTCCTGCTTTGTCTGTCTCCCTCTTTCTCACTTTCACTCTTGTTGTCTCTTTCATCATCATCACCACTTTATTGTGTAGTAAAAGCCATTACAATATAACACAGTACAAATTCACCACAGAGGTGTACAGTAAAGATATGATGGGTCGATCACAAATTCCACAAACGACTCCCATGTCCCTTTCTCACAACTCTCCCTATCTGTATATGAGCAATGCTCACAAATCTAGGGAGCAAGGGCCCTTCATCTTTCAAGCCAGGCTGCAGTTGGAACGCGAGCCATTTTTTCCTTTACCCGCCCATCTTTAATAAATGTGCTGTAATCCATTGCTTCCTTACACATTTTAATTCACTTTGACCTGAAGAGGTGTAGGTGCACCTTCTGCCCCCATCTGTAAAAACAACACAAGCACAAGAGTAAGCAATGCACCACGTTGGCACGTTCACAGAAGCCAACCCTTGGTACCTTGCCCCACTTAGCAATTAGATAGTCAGGGTGAGACACCCTAAACCAAACTGCTTATTGGCCTTCTTTTGTATACTTCAGGCCGCATAAGCCTCTATCCCCATGTATCCTTATTTTTCAACCTGCAGCCCTTGTCCAGGTTACTGGACCTTGCCTCCTTTCTCACATCCCAAAATCTGCCCCTCACTTCCCTAAGGGAATACCTAGTAATCATAGTTGGAGACCCAACGGTATTCTATTTCTAATGCCCAATCATTGAATGCAAGGTTTCTTCACCCAGGCCAGCCACTGGATCTTCATACAAGCATAAAACATATTTCAATGTGGCTTGATAGACCCTTCAACATTGAAAACAGCAGGCATCTAAGGAGGTAACTCTCAGCTACCATAAAAACAACGAGGTCATGTGCAGGGGCATTACCCCAAATTCCTACTGAAGTTTGGAACCCTGCCAGCAGATTGGCCCAATTTGTCTGTACTTCTTTCTACTTACGGGCACTACCCAGTTTCATTATCAAAGCAGATACCCAGGTAGTCACAGTGAGATACTACCCCGAAACATCTACTATTTAAACAAAAACTCCTTCAGTGGCATTTAGCTGGGCCCATCAACACTGCCTTTGCTTTCCTCCCATTAATGATGGGCGGTAATTACAAAAGGCACATAGTAGTTTATGCATTGCTATGTACGTGCAAGTTAGTAGCACATAGTTATTTGCAAAGAGTCGTCCTTACTAAAAACTCCTCTAAATCATTCCTTTTTTTTTAAATGTATTACTCGTGTCACACAGCTGTATAGTCGACAACCTTTCAACACAATGTCCATGATAAAAGAAAATAGAACTTCATAATCAATAAAATTGGCATAGCACAGCATATACAACATGTCCTCTTAAAACCAACAATCCCCTCCAGGTAGCATCCAATCCATACCCTCAATGTATCAGCACAGGTTACAGTCCTCCAGAATGCACACAACTTTTTTCCAGAAAGTCGTGAAGAAGATGATACAGGACTCACTATTCCCCCCATAATCAGCGCCCATAACGACTCTCTGTTGGTAATAGGGCTCAAGCCAGCTGCGATGAGGGCCTTCAACCTCAGTGCTCCCAAAGATTCACAACTAGTTAACAAATGTTTGGCAGACTCAAGTAGGTTGTTACGACACAACAGACAGAAACAAAGGGTCCTTGGGATACCATTCCAAGCAACCACGATTTCCAAGGTCTTTACTGAATTTATTTTGAGATTGAGGTAATCCCAAAGCAGGGGGATACCCAGAAACTGTCCAATATAACTTGGAGCATGCTCCCGAATAAGGATTTGCTCTATAAATAGACCACTATTAGATTTGGTGGCCAGATCCACATTATGTTGCCTGCGATAGCATGAGAGAACAACTTTTCTCACGACAGCTTTAAAGTGCGAGAGGGTCCAACTCAATGGATCAACCGGGACCAGAGCCAACCATCTAGCAGCCACAGTGTTCATAAAGAACGGAGCATTATCCTGCATATAGGCCGCTTTTACTCGGGCAGCGTCAAAGATAAGGAAATTCAGGGTACCAGCCTGAGCATTTGCGAGTTTCCAGTAGGTGATCAAACAAGTCAACTGGAATCTCGCCAAACAGGAATCAATACTAAGCTTGAGAAGAATCGTCTCAACCGGTATTCGAGTAGGGAGGTGAATCAGCCTCTTGAGCAGTGTAGACTCCAATTTGGCCACTTCGGTAATGTTGCCGGAAACCCAACCTTCTGCTCCATACATAATTACTGTAAGAATCTTGACCAAATATAATCGCACCAAAATTCCAACTGAACAGCCCCCTCCAGTGCGGCCCAGTTTTCCAAGGCACTCAACCTGAGAACACTGTAACTTGACATAATCCAGATGCCGAGTACCCCATAATCTACAGTCAAGGTAAATTCCCAGGTATTTGTACTTGCTAAACACCTCAAGTTTATTTTCCAAAAGATGCCACGGCACAATGATCTTTTTACGGCCATAAGGATGGAACACCATAACCTTGTTTTTTGTTGTTGATATTTACAACAAAGTGATGGGAATCTGAGAACTTTTTTCGCACATCTACGGAAGCCTGTAAAACAGACTGGATAAGGCCTAGCAAGATGATATTGTCTTCATAACCCATCCACTGTAAGGGGGAGTTTCCCAATTTCGGGGCGATCGATGTTGAGTTAGCCAATGCCTCTCCCATGTCTGCTAGGTATAAATTTAACAGAAGGGACGCAACGGTACATCCCTGCTTCAGTCCGCAATCAGTGGGGATCCAGGAAGAAGTCTTGCCTGATTGGTCCAATCTACCTTTTACCCTTATGTTGGTATGTAGGGAAATGATCACGGAGAGTAATCCTGCTGACATATTCCAATCAGATAGCTTCCGCCAAAGTTTATTCCTATTGACGGAATCAAAAGAAGCAATGAAGTCAATAAACGCTACATAGACGGGGCACTGTCGGGTGAGACATGCTTGTTGGATGACAGTCAGCGAAGCAAGGCAATTAGTCGCCATGCTGAGTCCCCTCCGGAATCTGGTCTGATTTAGTGAAATAAGCTTAGGAGCTTCAGCACAAGATTGCAGTTCATTCAGCAACAAACAGGCAAAGATCTTCGATGAAGCATCAAGCATTTCTAAAAGGTGACTACATCATTCTGCAATAGGCTACATAGGGTCAGAGCCAGCCCAGACCACGTTTTGGCACTCCCTTATACCAACAGAATGTTGACCTGCCAGTTTTCCAATGGAGCAGTATTTTACTCTTGCCACTGTGAAGTGCCTCTGGTATCTCCACATACCCTTCCCCCAGCCCTTTTCTACTAAGTGATTCCCCCAACAACTCCAAATTAACTGAGTCAAAATCGCTGTTGGATCTACACATCTCTTTATCTGTTCCTCTGGAGAGTGCCCGTTGGGATGGATAACATGTCATGCAATGTAGGATAATTTTGCTCTGTTATGCTGGAACAACACCATCCATACCCGAAGCCTGTACATGGATCTGTGTGTGGTACTTCTACATTTCCCAACTGTAGACCTTGCTTGTTTAGAGGGTTTTGCGGTATGCATGGAACTTAAGCACTATTATTAAGTGTAAAACGTGTGGGCAAAGACTGACCGGAGCATCAGCTTCAGTTTTTCCGGAGGTAAATGGTAAAGCATGATTGCTGCATCAGCATTTGGCTTCAATACTATTGGATCTTCTTCACATCAGTTAAAACTAGCAAGGTTACATGAATGTTGATGCCCTCTTTGCAACACCACATTTTTTTCAGTGTTTGTTTATATTGCTACTTGCCTTGTGCTTCAGCCAAAAAATGACAACTGGCAAGATGCAGTTGCAGGGACTTTGAGCTGTAATAATAAATAATACATTCAAAGTGGGCAATGGCAAGGTGGAGCAGCAGGGGAATGAGCCTGTGAAGTGCAGCAGAGGGGCTTAAGGGTATAGTTCCATTTACATCTGGTGAAAACCGCAAAACAAAATGAGGTATTAGAACTTCTGGAAAAGGTTCTAAGGCTTGTAATTTCCAGTTCGGTGCGAGCAGAGCAAAAAGATAAAGGGAATATGGCGGCTGTGGAAAAAACAGCAAAAAAGAAAGGTGGAGCAGGTGTTAAAAGTGGCAGCTGAGCTGAAGGGGGCTATGGAGGTCCCCCATTTATAATACTGCCCCAAACCAGGCCCAAAACATAAAGGAATACACCCTATGGCAACAAAAGATGGTTGTCTGATGCAGGTGTGTTTCATGATTTTAAATAGTGAAGCATGTGCTTTCCTTCCATAAGTCTCTTGATTCTTTTAGGTATTACTTGTGGAGGTTAACAATGTTACCCTAAAGATAATGCTATTTCTGGAATAGTGTTCAAGGAGATTCTGTCACTATTACCAGAGCTATATAATCTGCAGGTACATGAATATACAATGTCATTCTGCAAGTGTGTTTTTTTATAATTTTGCACATGTTTGCATTTTGCGTATTTGGTAGTGTTTTGTGAAAAGATTTTTTTTGTAATACAAACACAATGCAGCAATAATAATTTCTTGGGGGGATTCTTGCAGTATTTCTCTGGAATGATATTGGAAAATTTGGATTTTTCCTTTTCTGAATTTGTTCACACTGTCCAAGGGTGTTCCGTGTTGTCATTTTGCATTCTGATTTTCACTGATTTTTGTGATTGTTGTGCTACCTTCAAAGATATTTTATGGTTTAAGGAGATTCTGCCACTATTTCCAGAACAATATAATCTGCAGACACATGTATTTCAATAACCAGCGATTTACAATGTAGCATTATTTTTGGATCAGTTGATTTTGAAAACTTTGTTTATCTACCAGTATTACCACATACAACCATTATCAAGCAGTACATGCCTTCTTACACATGGGCCCTCATTAGGACTCCGGCGCTAAACCATGGTGCTATTAGCACCATGGTCCATGCCGGAGTCCGCCATGGAGAAAGGGGGAATTACCACCCCATTCCAAGATTGGCGGGGCGGTAATTCCCCCTTTCTCCTTGGCCCTTCCGCATTCCCATTTTTGCCCCATAGGGCTCAATGGGAATGGGGAAGGCAGCAATTATGGTACCGCAAATTGCAGTACTGTAATTGCCATCAAGGTCCCTTTGCGGGTCCCTACTTTAACGGCTGGTCCAGACCAGCCGTTCAGGTCGGGAGCCGCAAAGGGACCTCGTAGTAAGACGTTAAGGGGTTAACGGCGCCGCAGCCTTTTACGCCGCCGTTAACCCCTTAATGCTAGGGTCCTAATGAGGCCCATGGTCTCTTATATCATGAATCTCTGTATTTTCTTTCTGAGTGGTAAAGTCCTGAATTGTGGCCTTGTAGTAAACAGATTGTTAGGCGTTACGCCATTCTGTTGTACATCGTTTGCAGCCCAGGTGATTAAGACTCAAAGGTGTGATGTAGCCCTGATGATGCCATGGTGGATAGTAGAGCGATCAAAAGCACTTTATGGACCTTCGCATCAGGCTGTGTCATGCTTCAGCTGCTGATTTTACATGCTAACAGCTCACCTAATGACAGCCATGCAATGATCAGCACTCCGGCTTACATATTATGGAGCTGGGCATATGAAGAACACATTGATGCCTATACATGCCTAATGCAATGAACAACTGCAAAGGCATAAACTACTGGGTTGGCCAATGCTTCTTAACATACCGATTGATACTGTGCTTTGCTTGTTTTTAAGCATTCCCAGGGTATGGCAGACATGAGGCAGGCACATGGACATGGACTACTTTGCCCAGAAGGACATCATTTAGCCAAATCACTTAGTTTATTGTCATAATTTAATGACTTACTATGCAAAGCCACCCATCAAGGCCAGACCTGTGCCAAGACACTCAGCAAATGACAGATGTATTTTTAAGTTTTTAATGAAGTTGACCGCACATTAACACTGCATGTTTTTGTCTCCCAGTTGTCGGTTTTCCACCAGAAAGAAAATTCTGCAAGCCGTTGGCAGTAGTTGTGTTTCACAAACTGTATCAGAAGGCCACACTATGTTACTCTGCATAGCTTCACTGTGGCTTGCATTTTGCCACACAGCCTATTCGCTCTTTGGTTCTGTGTTTCAAAACCAACCGGTTGGAATGAGTACAGTGATGCATAGCTTGCAGACAGATCCCACAGCCCACTGACAGTCAGACCCAGCTGACACCTAGGGCCAATTGGATTACACAGAAATCAAAGCATCCACTTTCTCAAGAAAATTGAATATGCGATTTGTCACAGATGCAGAGAAGCAAACCATTTCAGAATATTCAATTTCAGGGGCTCAGCAGGGATGACACCATCCCAGAGCCGGTTTTAAGAATTGATTTTGAAAACAGTGCAAGTGGATTTTATTTAACAGTTTCCGGCAGGAACAAAAACATATTTTCACATTGGGACAGATTGGTTTTGGGTACAGTGAAGGATGTTGAAATTAATGTGCCCCCCAACCCCACATTCATTCAAACATCCTTCACTGTAACCAAAGCCAATCTGTGGTTGTTGGGGCGGTGGTGCTCATGTGACACTACCATTATTTGAAGTTTAAATGATGTCTTTGTTGTGGTTCCCCCATATTGCAAATATTTAGATCTCTTTGGTTTTGGCCACTTGGATAGTTGGCTTGTAGATGGAATACGCCTTGATGCGTGTAAGCTCTTATGATGCATTTTGCAGCATCCAGCTGGCATAGGAAAAGCATTTAGACGATTTTGAGTTATTTTCTCGTTGCATGAAATCCCAATCATTGGGATAATTAAAAACACTTTTTGTAACCCCATGTACAATTCTGAGGATACACACCAATTTATCAAACATTTGACGCAGTAGTGTGGGAACGCCCGGTCATTGTATGATAACTGTAATGGCACAAGTACATTCATTTTTAGGTTCAAGTTAAATAGTCAGCTGGCCGTACCTGCATGTAAAAATGTTGTCTAATGTTGGTTGTCCTTAATCTATGTATGTCCACCCATGTATTGTCCCCCGTGACTGTTCCATTTACTCAACCCATCCCCCAACAACCTGGCCAGAATGTCACTCGAACTCACTGCATTGTAAGAAGCTCACTGCATCCCGTCTAATCTTATTTCTTATCTATCGTACATTCTTTTGTGATAAAAACAGCATTGTTCCTCTCTGTATATAGATGCATGAATACATAAATAGTAAATTTAGATGTAAGGCAACAAAGTATATGTTTTACCCTGCTTGATTAATTATTGTCACAGATGGCTGCTATTATTCCACCGAACTGGAAAACAGTTCAGTTTTATTTGTTTTTTCATATTTCTGTTATGTTTGGAAGATTGCTGGTTGTCCCACCTAATGGGTGTCCCTGACTGGCCCCTCAACCTCCTGTGGACTCCTTCCACCTGAGCCGATGCTTAGTGATTACCCAGTGTGTTATATTAAAACTACGATCATTACCTCCTATTGTCTAAATTATCCTAATCTTGCGGTGAGGGATTAAGTCCAAGACTTTATACATCCCCCACCCTCCGGGACTTTCTAAGGACTCCCTACTCACCTGGTGACCCACAATGGGATCAATGATGTTCAGGATGGTGCTTGTCTCCTCCTACACTCTCTTTCTCTCACCTCTTTCTCTGATCTTGTCCCGCCTTGCTCTCTGTCTTGTTCTACTCAATCTCCTTCCACTCATCCCTATCTCTCGTTCTCTGGTCTTCATAGGTCCTCTCTCTCTCTCTCTCTCTCTCTCTCTCTCTCTCTCTCTCTCTCTCTCTCTTACTTTGTCCTGTCACTATCTTCTACCTCCAACCGTCTGTTCTCCCTCCTCTCTCTTTCCTCCTCCTCTGTCCCTCCACAATCATCCCTCCTATCTCGAAATTGCTCCTTCTCCTGCTACTCCCTTCTGTCTCCAACCTTCCTCTTTCATCTCCCACTCTCTCCCATCCTTTCCGTCACTCCCTTTCCCTCTCTTTCTCTGTACCACACTCACTTTTCACTATCTACCTTCAACCCATACACCTCACCCATTATTATCTCTCACAACCCTCCTTGTTATCACCCACTCTATCATACACTCTCACCACCACAGCTTCAATCTTTCAGACTTGGTACCCTTTCTCACATTCAATAGCTTATCATATCAAGCTGGGAACCCCCTACCACCTCCAACTCACTCTTACTACAGAATAAGGAAACTCTAGTCAATCCCCCAACACCAGCCCCCCTATCACCACCTCCTCCGATTACAACCCAGGTGCAAAAGTCAAAAGGCCACCAAGAGTACACAGTTATACCTATAATTACAACGCAAGAAGATAACAACCGCCACAATCCAAACCCTGCAAAGCCCTACAGGCGGGCTACTGCCCCTGTGACCCAAACTCCAACCTCCAAACCAACTACCAGTAACGACCACAACTAGCCATGACACAGAACAGGACGACGCCAAACAAAAACGGAACAAGGAGCAAACCAAATGGAACCATACCCTCTCCCAGTAGAAACTGCCACTAATACAGAGCACAACGCTGCAAACAATGCGGCCAACAGAACAAACATCATGAAAAGAGAAAAGTCACTATATCTAACACTGTACCTCGCAACTGACCATGCAGCACAACCTCTCAGCGCCACCAAGATCACTAGACGCGCCATACACATACTGGAACCATGCAGAAAAAGAAGAGAAAATAATGAAAGCAACGCCCTCATCCCTTATATCACAAAAACACGAGGACACCACCACCAACCACAACAAAACATAGAAGAAGAGGAAATCAGCAACCCAATAATTAATTTAACAGGCCGTTTCAACAACGAGGCAAACCTCACGTAGCACCCATCAGATCCTGACAGCAACATGGAAGCAGAACAACTGCAAAATAAAACCAATATTAAAAAATAAACCAAACCACACCAAAAGGATCCACTGCAATCCAATGTCCAAACATGCCACAGAGATTTACGACCTACTGTGCGATGGAGGTATTGACATCCTATTCATTACAGAAACATGGCTAGATGACAATTACAGAATCACACTACACAACGTGCTCACGGGCAAATAGGAAAGACAAAATAGGAGGAGGACTTGCAATAGCATACAAGGAACACATGAAAATAAAAACAAATTAACCACTAAACATAATAAACTGCGAATCCCTAATCCTTCACCTGACAGTGAACCCCAAAACAAGCCTCAAATTCGTTCTGGTTTACAGACCACCGACATACCATTCAACTTTCATGGACACCCTCACAGAACCCATCACCAACCTAGCTATCGAGCAGGAACACCTGATAATCCTCTGGGACATCTGATCTGAAGAAGAAACCGCTGACTCACAAAAATCACTAGCCAAACAACTGAAGACAATGGAACTACATCAGTTGGTCAAAGGAGCAACACACACAGCGGGACACACACTCGACACAATCTTCGCCAACACAAACCTCATCACCACAGCACCACCAATACAGATCCTCTGGAATGATCACCTCATCATTCCATTTGTGATCACGCTACCAATGAAAGGAGTCAAACAACCCAACAAACTGCCAACTATCATGAAAAGAAACTGGAGGACCATCAAAGATAGCAACTTAGTAGACCAACTCGAAATGACAAAACCACCAACCACGAATCTGAACAAAGTCGACCTGGACAAAAAAACAGAAATACATCATAAATGGATCACCGGAACAATCGCCAATATCTCCAAGGAAAAACCTTTTACCCAATCTTGCAAGAGAGCAACACCAAAATGGTTTACTCTCCTCCTCAGTGCCATGAAGAGGAAAAATAAGAAGTTGGAACTAGAATGGAGGAAAAAATATGACCAGGCCAAAACAACACAATTTCAACAACAAATTCATACAAAAACGAAATCCTTAAGGCCAAAAAGAAATTCTACGACAACCGAAACACCAAAGCCGCAAACACCCCAAAAGAACTATTCAGTATCATAAACGAAATTAGGAACCCCCTGGCTGCAGCAACATACCGGTACCCTTACTGAAGCTACGCAAAGACCTCGCAGACCATTTCAAAGACAAAATCAATGCCATCAACCAAATCATACAAAGCAGACAGTCAACCAAAACACATAACCCACTCTCCCAACCGAGGATCGTCAGAACAAACTCCAAAACTTCCCACAAATATCAGCAGAGACATTTGTCACGCTGGTAAGAAATAGCAAGAAAGCAGGCTCCCCCATGGACCCCTGCCCTCCTGACATATACAAATGAATCCTCACACAAGGCACACCTCCGGAATACTACAGAAAACTCTTCAATGTATCACTCTCAGCAGGGAAACTACAGCAATCTTTCAAATCAGAGTACATCAAACCACTCCTCAAGGACACAGCAGGCAACGTGGAAGACATCTCCAACTACAGACCCATTTCAAACATCCCCTACCCAGCACAACTACTTGAAACCTATGTCTATGGAATAACACAAGTACACATAGACAAACACCAACTGCTGGACCAGTCACAAGTCAGTTTCAGACCTATGAGAGGAACGGAAACGGCACTCCTCTCAATCTGGGACAATCTAAAGACAAATGCAGACTCTGAGACAAGCTCAGCTCTGATACTTCTGGTCCTCTCTGCAGCGTTGGACACAGTCAACCATGACATCCTCATCAAAAGACTGGAAGAGATAGAAATCCCCAAACTAGTACTACTCCGGATCAAATAATTCCTAACACAGAAATCGTCTGAATTAAACTTTTTAAATCCACTCCAAGGGAAACCACCTGTGGAGTACCACAAGGATCGTCCTTATCTCCACTACCGACCCCACTAATCAAGCTCATTAAAAGACATGGTTTTGTATGCCACAACTATGCTGATGACACACAAATCGTCTACAAAATACACACATGAAGAAAACACAGCGCTGCCTACAAGAACTGAATGGTTGGGTGAACACAAACAACCTCAAACTCAACCCAGGCAAAACAGAAATAATGATTATAGCCAAAAACGGGGAAAAAACACTACATCCCATGGCCGACAGAACTAGAACAGCACTGATGCTGTTGGCCACAGTAAAACATGTTGGAGTGCTGATGGACAACAAACTAACACTAGAACCACAAGTGAACGCAATAATCAAGAAATGTTTCTTCCAAATGCACACTGTAAAACGAATCCTACCGTTCCTTTCCTTCACCCATAAAACATTCACCATCATCTCCCTCATCCTGTCCAGAATAGACTACGCCAACAGCCTATACCTTGGAATGCCGAAACGCCTACTAAAGAAACTACAATGTATCCAAAACACAGTGCCCAGACTCCTGCTCAGACTACCACGAAGGGAACACATCACCCAAGCACTAAAAATACTACATTGGCTACCCATCAAGCAACAAATAAGGTTCAAAACAATATGCATAATGCACAGAGCAATCGATGGCCAAGGAGCAGAATTCCTACAAAAGAAAATAAGCATCTACCTTCTGGCAAGACCACTCAGATCAAGCAACGACGTTCACCTAAAACTAAAACCTTACAATAAGAGAAGATTCGGAGGGTCGTCATTTGGAATGGGGAGCATGCTAACAACGGGCCGTTAATGACGGGCCCGTTGTTAGCATGCTGGGATGCTCGATGGCCTCCACCTGCCCCCTGGCTAGATATGATTAAGTTAGGGTTTTTGGGTGCATCCCTGGGTTTCTTGTGTGGGATCCCTACCTACCAGGGGTCGATGCCCTGAGCCCTCTTTGGTTGGCAGTAATGGTTGATGCTCCCCCGTCTGTGTCTGGATATCCTGTTTCCAGGGTATTATATGGTCCGAGTTACTTCCCCAAGGTTCCATTCCCTCCATCTTGGCTTGGGCTGTCATTCAATGTCTGCTTGAAAGGTTAAGGATTGACACAAAACTTAACCAACCTAAGATCCCACTCCCCTTTCCAAACTCCCTTCAAAATAAGAAAAACACTACCGAATGCACTTGGTTTATCCATCAGAATAATATGTGAGTCAAGTGCCCAAGGACCCAGACAGGTATTGCATGATTGCCAGTGGTGCCACTCATAGTTGGGCAGTGCGGTAATGCAGCGGTATATGTTAATAATGCAGCATTTAACCCGCACAGCCCAACTCATAATGACCCCCGTGTCTGTTTGCCTGCCTACGTCTGTCTCCAACCTCTCATGCACACCGTTGTTTGGCAATCCAATCACCACATGGTGCACTGAAATTACCCTTTAATGTTACTGTTTCATTTTCTATGAATCTGGGTAGAGAGGTGTTTTTTTGTGTCTGCCCATAGCTCAAGCTTGAATGAACAATTCTGGGGACATTTAAAACAGCTCTCTTGAATTGGTGAATCCCAGTCTTTTTGTGGCGTATTTGAGCTGTGTATAGCTTCACACGCATGTGTAAGGGGATTGCGATTTGTAAAATGTTTGTAACAGTACAGCAACAGACTGTCAAATGAATAACAAAGTTGAATGAATTAATGAATGAAGTTGTCAACAAGTGTGTTCAAGGTTATGGTCGCTCTATGTGACACAAGGATGTAGGCTCACATTTCCTGGGACTAAACTGCTCAACTGTTTGCACTGACCACCCTAATTTGATCACAATTAAAGTGAAAGGCACTCTTCACCTTTGCAGACTCTAGCCTTCCCCTTCCTCTGATTTTGCGTCTCTTAGAAGGACTAAAACTCTGAGGGCTTCTCTCTGAGCAAAGCATTCCTCATGCCCAGGTTGGTGAAACCCTTTACTTGAATATTCCGTTTTTTGCTTGGAAGTGCTATGAAGAAGCCCTCAGCATTTCCAAAGGACCTTCACACCATATTTATGCTGTAAATGTTTCTTCATTAATGATGTGCGGGTACATATGTGTAGATCGGAGTGATGAAGGATGTCACAGGTGAGAGAAGAGGTGAAAGAGAAGAACAGTGAGTTGCAGGCTTTGGATTGGGCTGAGATAAGAGAGTGCTGTAGGAGTGAAGTGGGCAAGAATGGAGAGCTAAGGAAATCAACATGCACAGAAGGGAGGGCTGCAGTAGGTAAGATAAGGAAAGTGATAATGAAGAGGTGCATAAGAGCAAGAGTAATAGGATGGGGGACAGTGGTCTGAAGGATGTAAGAGGAAGAGAAGGAAGCGAGCGCTGCAAGAGGTCTGGACAGAGAAAAGGGAGGCTGTAGGAGTGTGACGGGACAGAACATGGGAAGGAGTTGAGAGAGAACAGCAGGAAGTGAGGGGGGAGTAGAGAAGGAGGTGCAGAACATACGAAAGGAAAGGAATGGGGAACAGGCATTAGGCGAGTGAGCATTAAAGAATTTCAGGAGCTGAAAAAGGAAAAGAGAAGGGAAGAATGTGGAACCTAAGAGGTGAAATCAAAATTCATGCTGTGAAGTGGAAGACCTGGCTCGCTTGAGGGAGTGAGGGGCACATTAAAAATGTGCTGTATGAGGAAAGTGATGTAAAGTAGTGTTCCTGGAGGGGAGAAAGAAGGGCTTCAGAAGTTGAGGGTGATGAAAAGGGAGGGCTGGCAGAGGTGGGTGGAGGGAAAAAGGAAGGCTACAAGATTTGACAGAATGAGATAATGGAGGATTATCAGAAGTGAGGGGTCAAAATGGCAGGCTGGACAAGGTGGAAGTGGGGTAGATAAGGATGTGTTGCACAAATTGAGAATGGGATAAATAAGGAGAATATTCGAGAAAGTAGTAGGGCATTCTTTTGGGAAGAGTGGCTTCATGAAGGGAACGGGGAAATACAAGAAGGATTTGCATAAAATGATGGTAGCAGAAAGAATGGAGGGCTGCAGGAGGCAAATGAACGAGTGAAGGTGATATGATGGAGAGGAGATACGTTAGATGAGCTGCAAGTGTTGCGAGAAGAACAGGCAAAATCATGTATTGCAGGATGGCGATGTGCAGGAAAAGACAGAGCTACCCGAGAAAGTAGGCAGAAGAAAGGAGAGGTGATGGTGAGCTCAACAAGATGGAAACTCTGCAAGGGAAACTGTTGGGAGACCTGTGGAAAAGGAACGCGTAGGGGGTGGCTTTAGAAGGAGACAGGCTAGTGAGTGTGGATCCCTGCAGGAGGGGAGAATAGAAGGCGCCAGGGGAAGTGGCAAATTAGAAAACTTCAGGATTGAAGAAAAGAGACAGAAAGGAAAAACACCCAAAGATGATTCTGTGAATCAATAGCTGTATCAGAGAAGTCCGAGTAGCAAAGGTCGTTTGAGGCATAGGAGGTGGTGCAAACTGTAAACATCGTAGCTAACATCAAATACACATTTAGAGGTGGAAGTGGCAATTGACAGATTATCTCATGGTTACCTTCTTGCACGTCCCAAGTCGCTAATCACAATTACAGGAGTGGTGTTTTTTTTTAACATCGTCTGAACCATGGAGATTCAGGTGTGCCGCAGGGGAAATTCACAATGAATCATGAGGTATGTTTGATCATGGAAGTACGCTACTGAATGCATCTGCTTTGATATGTGTCAATTAGAATAATTACTACTAACAGTTGACTTTTTAATGCTTTAACAGAAGGGAGGATTGGCAGCTAATTAAGTGATTGGAGCACGTAGGAAATCTGGGATATGCATAATCTTCCACCTTACAATTGTTCACTTACGCTTATTGTCACTTGCCTATCTACATATTGTGGTAAGTTAGAATCAGGAGACTGACAAGGTAACATTTTGAGTTAAAAAGTTATTTATTAGAACACCCAAAACCTATCCTTTCCCTGGGTTTCGTGGCCCTACTTCTAACTACTTCTAAAGAAGAGAAAGGAGTCTAAAAGAGTGCCTGTCAAGGTGTCCTACAATGTTAACAAAGTCCACCGTCCCGAAAATCTGTCCCTACCACTGCAAACAAAGTCCTCACTTTAACAAAAGTAGAAAATGGGCCTTGCCCAAAAAGAAAGAATGCTGGCTGGATTCCAGCCCCACTCTGATGTTCAGCTCGCCCCACTGCACAGTTTTGAATCAGAAGACCAAATGTCTCTTCAAGCGTCCCATCCACGTGTCAGTGTTAGATTAGTCTTTTTCACCTTGTTTTTTGTCAGACACTTTGTCTTAGTCTCTGGTTTTCTTCCACCGTTGGGAGCCGCCTTGTTCCTAAGTCTGCTGGGCTGGGAGCACGGCTCAGGGGCAACACGTTTGTCTTGAAAGCAAGAAAACGCAGAGCAGCACAGGTTTGAATCACAGCACCATGCTTTGAGGCTGGTCTCCGGTGTTAAACATGTAATAAAAGATTCATTAAGTCCACACTAGCATTCTCCTTGGTCTCACCACCAAGGAACTTCGTGATACTCTCTACAGTTTGTTACCTCTCCCGGGGCCTCGGGTCTCACACCCTACTTTGGGGTTCAGTTTCTTTCACTGCACCTTGGAGTCTGGGGTCTTGTGTTTCTCCCTGGAACAACCATGTACCTTCTGTCTCTGCGCTGTGCTCCTCCGCGATAACGTTCCAGTAGGCCAACAAGGCTTTTCTCTTGAGGCTTCTTCCCAGCATTCTGTGTCCTACAGAACTGGTGCTCCCTTCATGGCTTAGGCATTCTCCACGGCTTGTGCCTCTCGTGAGCTGGGCTTCTCCGTCAGTGTCTCGGTTGCTGAGCATTCCACAGCTTGACTGCAAATCAGTCTGCCATGCTTGGCGTGTGCTGGCTTCTCCTTGCCACACCACCCAGGAGGTCTCTCCAGCTCTACGGGCACCCCTCTTCTCTCGTGTAGCAATGCTGATTGGGTCTTTATCCTCCACACAACCAGGGGGTGGGCTTATTCTCTGGGCTCTCGTCTGAGGGATGGACGGTGCCTGAAAAGGGTCAGACACCATACCATCCATTTGTGGAGGAAGTTGTAAGTTACTGTACAGTTATATAACCAACAAAACTATTGGGTTTCCTGATACAAGGGAGGATTACATACACCCGTGTTTAGGTATTGCCTGTCCTAGACTAATGGAGGGTCACTTCCAGTGGGATCCCGCTTGCCCTATCCCCTATGATGTGTTAACCTTAACGGGCTCACCTCCCTAGTTCCAAAGAGGGGGGCTCCCCTTCCAATTGCATGGATTCATCAATATATGTACTTATATTAATAATGTATTTGGCTGAATATTGATGCTGGTGCTGTATCTTGGAAATGTACTCTGGTAGAGTACCGGGTAACCAATCTCTGTGACATTTGAGCTAGCATGTTTTATATATGTCCCACACAGAATTAAAACTGTAGTGTTTACAGGAATGCTTTTTATTGAATTTTTCAGAATGTACCCACTTCATAGAGACATGCACTATATTGTCTATTTCAGTTGCATCCTCTTGTTTTTTGTCAGTTTCATATTTATTTTGGAAATAGTCATTGATGTTAATGATGACTTCCTGTGAATTATTCAGGTTCAAAGGTTATCTGACACCACTTCTTGTAATATTATCAGGTTAGATATATGATGCCACTTCCTGTTATGTCATTGGTGTCAAATGTCATGTGATGTCATTTCCACCCCACTTGCATTTTGGTGGATCGATGTCCCTAGATATCACCCAGAACTCACATGTTGGGATGGCAGTGAGTTGCATTTTCTGCGCTAATTCTTACCTAATGTGAAATCATATTTAGTGCTGGTGATATAAGACATTCTGCAACACTGCAACAGTCTCCTTTAACTTGAAAACAGTCCGGAAAAAATCTTCACTATGGAGGCCAGAAAGAGTATTATTTTACTGCTGTTTTGTGTGAGGAACCTGAAGGCGTCTCCCTAGCTAGTCCCCGGGGATCTGTCGTCCAGGTGTCCAAGACACATCCAACACTATTAGATCCAGTTCCTGGGGATGGATCAGTGAGGGAGGATTACCTGGATGGGGAGTCCTTAGGTAGTGGGAGTGGGACACAGATGGGTGAGAGGCGGTATATCCTCCTTCTTTCAACACCTCTTCCCTGTCCTACCACATAGGATATTCCAAAGCACTGCCCCCCTTTCCCAACATGAATACTTTCGCACAACACAGAAGACAACGGACTAACACCAGAGCTGTTTACCTGACATGTCCCAATACAAGAGTCAGGCAAAGTCAGACGATTGACCAGAATCACCCACACCTGACAGCCCTTTCCCTTCCCCACAAGGATAAACGGTGGAGCACAAGAGCACAAGACCAGCAAGGCAAACCGCACGATGTGAGAGCTAAGTCAGCACAGCAGTTCAAGAGAAGGAGAAAGACGGCGCAGACTGAGAGGGTGATAAGGGAGAAACACGACCTTGCCCTTTCCTACCAAGGCCTGTGAAACCTCCGCAGAGGGAATCCTAAGTCTGTGAACAATAGCCAGCGTGTGTTGCAGCAGATGTCTACGGTACATGAGACACTGCTCCGCTGATAAACAAGCCGGGGAGAAATGCGGGTCTCTGTGGTACCAACCTTGACTCGAAGGAGAAGAAAGCCAGGAGGTTCATCACAGCCTGCAAGTCGAGGGAATAGCTGATAAGAAACCAAACTGTGTTGAATGATAAATAGCCAACAGCTAATTTGAACTTTTGAAGAAGCTTTAAAGATACTATTGGCGGAAGAGGGGGAAACCCAGCAACAGAGGGGTCCGGCACCACGTGGGTGCTCAGGCAGGAAACTCTGGGCAATTACTTGATGGTAGAAACTACCGTAACCAGAAGCCCTTGGGAAGAGGCGAGAAGAGGTAAAAGTGGTCATACAGGGGTCTTGTAAAATCCTCTCTACTGTTGAAAGTCTTTGACTGACAGATGATTGCGGAGCTAAGGGAAATGAGTCCCGCTTGGTGAAATGAGCGTATGAACAGTGTGTTGTAAAAGTTAGCAACACTGAGCCGACAGAGGGGAGTTGATTAAAAAAAGGGGCAAAGCCCGAAGAACTGATTTTAAAAAACAAAGATTTGTGAAAGGAAGAAAAGCCGCAGTGAACTCGAAGGAGGGAGCCTAACGTCTGAAAAGGCAACTGAGCCCGAAAGAGGGAGATCTGGGATGGAAAGCTATCACCCAAAGTTCATTGAAAAAGGAACTGTTTATTCGATTTGTTGAATACGATTTTGTTAAGGGTCTACGCCCAGAAGAGGGGGACCCAGGTGTGAAGCCATCACCCAAAGTATACATGGAACCAAACTTTGTGTTTCTTTGTTGGATGTATCAGGCCTCGAAAGCAAGAGACTTTTTCTTGAAAAGAGTCTTAATCATCGAAATAACCTGATACCTGAGACAAAACTGTTGGCATGTGCTAGGAAAGCTCGAGCGTGTACTGTGCTCAGGAGATCCACTTTGTCCCATGCTCAAAACGTGGGGAAGGGAGGCCCCTGGCAATCACATCCTGACCTATTATTTGCGAACACTTCTTTCTATATCAAAAACCCTATCCCACACTCTTTCAGTAATTAGTTGTAAGGATTTGGAAATCGTTTTTTTTAGTATAGGCCTTTTTATTTTGACACAACGCCACAAGGACTGTCTTATTTTTCATTTGATGGTCGAAGCTTGCTCCCATCTTAGATTTAGGTTTAGTTTAACCGTTTTTCCACCCTGCATTTACAGTTTAATAAACACCCTTGAACTGTGATCACTTGTGTCTGTCTTTACTGTTGCCACCATGAGTTCCTTATATTGGACATAAGCAGTCACCCTTATTTCTGCATTAGGAGAGGGGGAAAGTGCCTCAAGTATATAGCTTAGGGTTAGTGCTAAGGATTGGATAGTTAGAGTACTTAAGGGCCCCATTACAGGTTTGGTGGTATCTCAGTGGTAAATCCGCCGAGTTACCACCAAAAGGATTTGCTGTTATGCCACTTGGTCCGGCAGAATTGCCGCTGGATCACAAGTGGTCGTATGCCAATGTTAGTGCCCGTTTATGGAGGATTTCGGCAGAATTACCACTGGCAGTAATTCCACTGAAAGTGCAATTTTTTGGCAGTAAAATGGTGTAATTTTTCCTCCACCTTACCTCGAAAGCCATAGTTTTCTGGTATGGTAATGGGGCGGTAATGCAGTGGTTATCACTGCATTTGTTACCACAGCATTACCACCATAATGAGGCCCTTAGAATAAATTGAATAATCTCAAGTGAAACAAACGCTGTAAAGGTAAAGTCAAGACTATTTAATACCAGTGATTGTTTTAAGGCAATAAAGTAAGATTCAACTCGAGCACAAACAGGGAGGGGATCACACAACATTCCTTGGAAAAGACTTTGAGTTTGGCGGTGTGGCCCACCCCATTACCGTTCCACCGAACTATGGATTTGAAGGTAAGGTGGAGGTGATTCCGCCACCTTACTGCACAAAAATTGCAATTTTGGTGGAATTGCTATGGAGTCCTATGGACGCTATAAATGGAGACTAACACCGCCATACCCCCACTTGTGATCCGTTGGTAATTCTGCCAGATCAAGTGGCGGTAACAGTAAATCTGTTTGGTGGTATCTCAGCGGATTTACAGCTGAGATACCACATAACTTGTAATGAGGCGCTTTGACTTTTCATTTGGGAGGAGGAACGAAGACCTACTCAAGAACTAACATAGGATAACAGATTACATTTATATTAAGCCCCAAGGTGTTCACTACCAGAAATGACTTAAGGATAATTCTTTAAAGGAATTTTCCAGCTCTCTGAGGAAGATGTCTGTGATGTGTCCTCGATTAGCAACACTGAGATTTCTGATATGTAGTCTGAAACATGGCTTTAGTAAAAGTCCAGGATAAAAAACAACCATAACTTAATAATTCACTGTTAAAGGATAGGGAATGCACCAACTATGCAAGTATTGTCTTAAATTCATACGTTAGATTAAATGGAAACAGACCTTTTTACATTCTGCAATGAGCTTAAGGCTTCAACCTGTTGAATATCTCAGGAGCAAGGTGCTTGTCTTGGAAGCAAGACAACGATGAGCAGCAGGGGACTAATAGAATGCACAGTCCCGGTGCACAGTGTAAGGGAGACATGGTATCATAAGTGAAGACAGACACAAGAGATTCAATGTTCAAGGGTATTTATTGAACACATGGGTTGGATAACCTCCTATCTGGAAGTAACTTTGAAAGATGGGAGCATGCACTACCATCAAATAATAAAAATAACAGTCTTAGGAATGTCTGGCAAAATAAAATGGCCCATACTAAAGAAACCTATTGCCTGCCCTTTTACTACTAAAATAAATGAGTGTACAGGAAAATGTATATGTAAAGGAAAACAGTGTACGAAATAATATATCAAAATGGCTGAGCAAACAAACTCCCTTCCCCACGTTTCTAGCACGGGTCAAGGGGGCACACTCGGGCTGTAGAACAGACTCTGGATTTCGTGCCACGAGTATGCAGCTCAGAACACAGGCTAAACCCCTCCACGAAAAGTCTCTTGTTCATACCAAGTCTCTCTCCCTGGCCGCCTTGGGCTTTTCCAATGAAACAAATTTCCTTCAAAAGTTCAACTTAAACATATTTCTCCAGGGTTTCTCAGTTCAAAAGCATTCAGAGTTGCACAATTCACACTGGGTCTCCCTTGGTCAGGCTCGGACCTTTTGCTAAAACTTTTCTCACGATTTACAGTTTGCAATTTCTTATAGGTCTCCCTCAGTCTGGCTCAGACCTTTCATTCACAGACTTTCGAATATTCGAGGGGTTTCAAAAATACCTCAGCATAGCCACTTCGATATTTTACCAGATTATACTTTGCCTCAATGCTTTCTGGTATTGGTAGTTCCTTCAATTTGGTGGTTCATCTTTCCAGTCTCAGGAATCCTCCCCAAGTCTGTCCTTCACAGGGAGGGGAACAGGCCTAAAATCTAAAGCCTCAATGAGGGACAATGCACACTTCTCAGCTAGCAATGCTGTTGCAGCGCTGCAGAAGTCATCCTTCCTTGCCTCTTCCCTTTCCTCAAGTGTGCCTCTGAGCAGCAAGACAGGGATCCCCTGCAGGACTCAGCCTCGCAGCCTCCCTGTTGCCTTCCCAACTGCAACTCCCTGCTCTATACGGGGACACTCCTTTTATACACTTGGGTAGTGTCAAGTGGTTGCAGGTGTACGTGATTGGGGTGGAGTGCCTAATCCTGCCTGGCCTAATAAGTGTGTGAATATGGTGGATTCCCATAGGAAACCATGACCTTGCTATTCCTATGGGAAATCTCCATTCTTCTTTCTTTGTTCTTTTTCATCTCAGTATTTGGGGAAGGGGAGATGGAATGACTAAGGAGAGGGGCTAGATGGAAAATAGGGGAGGGGGGAATGCAGCGTCTCTACCCGAGGCACTCTCCCTCTAATCCCCTGAGACTACTTATCTAGGTAGATCTTCTTCACCTTCCTAGCCACAGGGTCGGGATCTAGCAGTGATTGTTCTCCCCTAATCCCCTGAATAAGGAGTTCCCCAGAAAGGGGCCGTCAAATACCCTCAGGTTTTTCACAGCAGGAACTGGGGCTACGTCATCTCCCCAACTTAGCCTCTAGGGTTGGACGCCTCTGGTATACACCCTGGTAGGCCACCTACCCCAAACCTGTTGCTTCCTGTCAGGGCCATACCCTGATCCTGTCACACTAGTCCCCAAGCACCCCCTAAACTACAAAATAATGTTCAATGAAGTGGCCAACAGAAATGTTTTCAGATTCTATTCTTAATGATTCCTTACCCTCCTAGCTACCCTAAACTGTAAAACAAATGTACACTTTCTTGGCCAGCATAAGTGTTACTAAAACTTAATCTCAAATGTCCAACCCTATTCTAACAGCATGTCTCTGGTGAGGATCTTTCAGGAATTACTCACAGCCTGGACTCTTCTTCAGTACTCTTATCTTACATCTTGGTTCTCAAGCCCTCTTCCTGGTTCCAATCTTCACAGCTTTCTCTTCTCATGCCTTTGCTCAGCCTTGAAACATTCTTTGTAGGCTTCTTCCAGCCCAGGGCATCTTAATTTTCCTAAAAGCTCTCTCTGTGAACCTGGGTTTTCTCAATATTCACAACAGGTCTCTCCCAAACCATCGGGTTTCTCAAAATTCACAGTGAGTCTCTCCCAGACCTTGCATTTCCTTGAAATTCACAGTAGGTATCTTACGGACCTTGGGGTTTCTCAAAATGCATAGCAGTTCTCTCCCAGGCCTCTAGTTTTCTCAGCATTCACAGCAGGTCTTTCCCAGACCTTCACTTCAAGAAAGATTGGTATTTTTCACCCTTACCACTAGCAGACACTATTATCTTACCCTCCTGCCAGTGGTACTCCTCATTTGGTTCCTCTGGGGAGCTACTCATCAGGCCTTTCCCTTTCTTTACAACTGGATTCTGCTCACAGGACCTTTCACTGGGTACTCCGCACAAAGTACCACTTTGCCCAGTGGCCAGGTAACCATAGGACCTCCCGTATATATACTACGTTGTGTGACGAATCTAGCAATATCGTCACTACTTCCCCAAGGGAAAGCTCCCCTTATGGGAACAGGGAAAGGCAGAAGCTACCCGACTCTGACCATGGGGTGGCTATCTGTGGGAGGACCAGATTGGGTAGGACAACCCTTGGGGAGGCAAAGTGAGCCTGCTGTGTCAGAACAGGTCTTTACCTGCACTCCTGGGTAACACCCATTTACTTTTTCCCTATTCTTGTATGGGCAAAGTGAGCCCGCTGTGTCAGAACAGATCTTTACCTGCACTCCTGGGTAACACCCATTCACTTTTTCCCTATTCTTGTATGGCATATTGTGGTGTGAATAAAGAATCTCCACTATTTACTGAATTCCAACCTTATGTACATCCCTCCACCTTTAATAACACTGAAACAACAAGTACTGGGACTTGTGTACACCTCCCCCCCTTTTATAACACTGAGAAGAGGAAGAGGGATGGAGCAATGAAGATCACTAGGAGCGGCAAGCCAAAACTGCGTTCTAGTCTTTGGAAGATGTTAACAGCCCCGGGATATTCAAATATGGAACCTCTGAACAAGACAGAAGAATCAGCCCTCCCAACAATGGTTGGGACACAGGAGGAAAGACCAGAGAGAAGAAGCTTGCGAGGACGATGTCCAGGAAAGTCAGGAGGAAGAGTGTTTTCTGCGCTGCCAGCCCGAGCAGCAGGAGCTGGCGAGCGAAGAAGGCCAGGCGGGAACCGAGAAACCAATGAGACATGTTCCCTGGCAACAGACCGACAGTGGAGGAAACAATAAGCCCAGAGAAGGAGACTGGGATACCAGGGAGCTTCAGGACGGATGCTGCATGCTGTTAGTAAAGAGCAAAAACCCCATTTAAGGTAGCTGCGACATTTAACACATTAACAAAGTTTGTTCGCTTTGTCACTTTATAACAAGACATCAAACATTTTGCAGAGACTTTCGAGTGGGCTGTTAATTTTCGCGGGACCACTCTGCTATTCTGTATCACTGGCTTCACAGTTATTGGTAATTTTTAAAGTTCACTACGCGTTTGCTTTCTTTCGTGTCTCATCAGCATGCGCACAACCTTCAATAGTGAGATACACTGTTGAGACTTCAATCTTTCCTTGACACAAACCAGTGTTTAATGTCTTTTCGCGAATTCATTGGTTGTGTGCATTCCCTTCTTCTCTTTGCGGCTTTGATTCACGAGTCAAGGTTGATACTAAAGGCTTGGCCTCACCTCCCCAACTCTGTCGTTCACCCGGAAGGGTCGCTGGTATCCTTCAAACACAATACAGGCTTCTTCTTGTCTGGGATTTGGCTTTCTCTGCGTATCCTTCACGGTTTCCCAGAGGTCATAACGTCCTGCAGGGATCTTCAGGGTTTCCCTACCCTTCGCTCTGGTCCCTCAATCGGTCATCCTGCTCAAATGGGTTTGCCTTTGCCCCAGAAGATCTGCTCCTTCTTGTGTCTCACCTTGCTCAGAGTGTGTTTCTATGTTCCGCCTTTTATCAGTGTGGGGGGAGCTAATGGGTATCAGATGTATGTTGATGATGTAGGGCCGCTTGACCTTCCACGTTAAAGTCACTTATTTCCAGTTCACCAAAAGTTCTTTCACAGTTCACAAAAAGTAGTTCTCCCTCTGTTGGGCATGGACCTCTCAAGAAATCAACAGTTCACGTAGGTCTCCCTCAGTCAGGCTGGGACCTCTCAACATAAAGTACCTGATTCAACATAGATCTCCCTCAGCCGGGCTCGGACCTCGCAATCACAGCACATGCAGGGGTTCCCTTCCCCAAGCTTCATTCACAATGTTAGGGGTTCCCTAACCCCTAATTTATTTCCTGTTCCCTATCCCCCTCAGTCAGGCTCGGACCTTCATTCACATTCGTTAGGGGTTCCCTTCCCCTAAGTTATTTCCTGTTCACGGTCTCCTTCAGTCAGGCTCAGGCCTTTCACTGATGTCGAAGACTTTCGAATGTGCAAGGCCTTTTACATAGACCTCCGCAGGACCACTTTGACTTTCAATTCAGCTCTCCCTTATATTATTTGACCCAGTGTCTTTTGGTCTTGGTAGTGCCATAACACAATCAGAAAAGTTCAAATAAATCTTTCTCTTAAAGCAATCACCTTTTAACTTCCCCTTTTGATGGGATTAATCTGGACCATTGCCCATTTCATAGTTCGTTCTCTTTGTCACTTTATTACAAGTCATAAAACATTTTGTGGAGACTTTCGAGTGGGCTATTTCCTTTTTGCTTGACCACTCTGCTACTGTATATCACTGGCTTCACAGTTAGCAGTAACTTAAAGTTCACTACTCGTTTGCTTTCTTTCGTGTCTCATCAGCACGTGCGCAACCTTCAACCGTGATATACACTGTTGCTGCTTCAATCTTCCTTGACACAAACGGGCCTTTCATGTCTTTCGCTAACTCGCCGGTTGTGTGCATTCCTTTCTTGTCTTCGCAGCTTTGATTCACGAGTCAAGGTTGATACCAAAGGCTTGGCCTTGCCTCCCCAACTCTGCGGTTCACCCGGGAGGGTCGCTGGTCTTCCTTCAAACATAATGCAAGCTTCTTCTTGTCTGGGATTTGTCTTTCTCTCTGTATCCTTCACGGTTTCCCAGAGGCAACAACCCCCTGTAGGGATCTTCAGGGTTTCCCTACCCTTTGATCTGGCCCCATGATCGGTCATCCTGCTCCAATGGGTTCACCTTCACCCAGGAAAATCTGCTCCTTCTCGTGTCTCACCTTGTTCAGAGTGTGTCATCTCTATGTTCTGCCTTTTATCGTGTGCTAATGGGTATCAGATGTATGTGATTAAGGTCAAGTGCCTGACTTTGCCTGACCTTTTTAACGGGACATGTCCAATGAGATATGCAAGTGTTAGCCTCTTTACTCTCAGTCCTCCTCTTCCTCAGCCCAGTGTTTGTGTACAAAGGGTGGGAGAGCGGAGTTGCAACGTTGGATAATCCTATAAAAAAGGATCTGGATATGGCCACAGGAAAAGGGGGCTACCATGTCTCACCATTGGCTGCCCGACCCCCACTTTGCAAAGATTCCTCACCCAGATGATTCTCCTGCACTGGTCCACCCCCAGGGTCTGGATCCAAAGACGATGGCCGTGCCTTGGCCACTTGAGAGAGAGATCCCTGGCAACTAGTAAGTGAGACACCCTTTGGTTTCGCACACAGGGCGCAGAAGTTTTACACTGAACACATTGTAAATAAGCAGTACACATATATAGCAGTGCAGAAGGATTTAGGTCAGTCAAAACTGTGAGGTTCAGGAATTACCCTCTAGTACAGTAAATGAGAACCAGAAAGAGGGCAATGGACAATAGAGGGTACTGAAGTAGTAATCACCTAATCAGAGTGAGAGAGCCAAAAAGACTATATTTTAGGTTAGATAATTCAGTAAAAAGGAAGCACTCATTACAGGAATTCAATGGAAACTAGTGAGACATCAGTGAATCTCTCTATAATATCTTCAGGTGGAGGAGTATCAGAAAGGAGAACCACAGGCCAGTATGAGAAGATAGCGGGAGTACTCAGAGGTGCCTTCAAGCTTTAAGAGGAGGCAGACAGGTAACCCGGGGGTAGTAGCTCTACAGGATACAAAGGGAGAGCAGGAGGTAAGGAACTAAGTATTAACACATGTATTTGGTTTTCAGGTATTCAATAGCAGATTGGAGGACAAGGAGGAGCATCTGAATGAAGCCAAGTTCTTTTTTATTTTATCCACTTCCTCTTTCCCCCTGGGGTTGTGGGCTCAACAGTAGTCACTAAAACTCATGGAGTCGATGATTGCAAGGGATTAGTGGGGTTCATCTTCAGGCTCCAGAGGATCAGAAGCTGAGACCTGAGAGTGAAGGGGTAACTAGTGAGGGGGCTTGGCAGACACTAGGAAAAGGGGTCTACCCCCAGCCACAAGTATGTCTGTTTGCTTTCTCCCATTGCTTCCCCTCCAATCCCCTGACCTTATTAAAAAACACTGCACATTCACTGTTACATTGTTATCTTTATAAACAGATGTGGCAAGAGAAGTTGCAATCCTGAAGAATGGTGCAGTTATCTTTCCCTGATTGTGGCTGCTTTTCAGGGCACAAGTAAAGGATACATGTGGGAGGACAGTGTCACTTTTTTCAGGATGCAGACACAACCCCTCATTTTTCTTGAGGTTGGAAAGCCTGCTCAAGTATTTGACTACCAGGATTTTTCCCAGGTTGTCATGTTGCTAGTACAGCCGCTGTCTATTAGTGGGGTTTTGTTTTTCAGGGAATATTTCACTACAGATTGCTGGGTTTTAAAGATGAGCATCTTTTATACTTTGCCAGCATATTTATTGGAACATTTCCGCTTTCAGGTAATTTTTATGGTGTTCATTACTTTTCTTTTAAAAGCCCAATGCTCTTTTCTCTTGTGCACTTTCTTCTAAGGGGAAGGTCAATTGAACGACATGTGTATATTTCACTTTAAGATATGTTCATTCACTGTGTGTATATTCATGGGGGCCAGCTTTAGATTTTCCCTCTGGGGAAAATGTTCATGCACAGAGTGAAGCGAGAGAGCCGTGCTCATCCCCAGCCAAAACAACACAATTTACAGCACTTGTTGCAGCAGGAATAGGAAAAAATCCATATTTACAGGAAGGTATCAACATAATACATCTCATCAACAATCACCTGATCAGCTGAGTTGCCTTTGCAACAGTCTACTATTGGATTCCCTGATATTCCCGCACCCAACTAACAGTTTTGGCAGCACTTGATAAACATAGTTGTTATCTGCTTGCAGTTTATTTCTTATGACAGTCAAAATAATCTATCTCCACCAGTAACTGCTCATGAGCAAATCCTTTTTTTAACAAACTATGACTTATCTGCTAAAATTAGAAGTCTCTAAAATGTGGAAAGGTCGTTTTCACAAATCAAAGTCTTCATGGGAAGAAAAGAAAGGGCAAGGATGGACAAAGAGTCCCTTAAAAAAGTATTCCCTGATTTACTACAATTATTTTGACTTGTAGAAATGTTAGAAATTACTGGATTAACATAATCATCTTTATTCTCCGAAAAGTGTTCATAACACCTTGCTCTGAGAGATATTACCCTACTTATACACACAATTAAACAATAAATGAATATTTGTGTGTTTACACTGGAAAAAACAGCTATTTGCAATTTTTTGATGGGGGCAAATTGGAAAAGACTGATAAACACAGCTTCTGAAAATGTTTGAAACAACTGGAGAAAAAAAATAAACCATGAAAACAGAAAACCCCATTTATATACCACTTTTGACAAAGCAATGTACATAGAACATTTACATACAAATATTATCACCCAACTGAAGTTGGTACACATTTAACGACCTTAGAGAGATGAAAGGCTGAGTTTGCCTTGCTGGTATTTGAACCTAGAACCTGTAGATCACACGTAGATCGGAGCACCTAGCGAACAACACACTGAGCTATCTTAACAGCTGAAAATCCTCAGAGCTCTGACAATGGGCTCCAGCAGCCAATTTTTCTTGTCTTCACGACCAGCTGTTGTTACATTTTTGCTTTTGGTTAACAGTTGTGATACATGGCCGTCATGGACACACAATGTTGGCCGTCACCTCACGTTTATTAGTTTCCCATTATCTCATGACAGCAGAGCCTGTTGGACACTATTCATTTACACTCACCTATAGAATGGGCTTATGTGCTCATGATATGCATCCTGACTATATCTAACTAGATGTATTTCATTGTGCAGTGCAGCTGGACTCCCTCCAACGTGATTTAGGAAATCTCGCTTTACAATTGGTGCAGTTTGTGCATTAACATGAATGTAAATTTTTTCTTACAAGTGGGCTGTTTTCACTCTTCAGATTCTACACTATGCCAATATTTTAGGCACTACGGTTTATCCTCTCAATTTGTGTCTGTGCCTCCTGACGTTTCATTAAGATATGTATTGCTGGTTACCATGCCATATATTTCAGGGTGGGTTCCCGTTGGGATCAAGGTGGCCCATGTAAGTCTTTTCACATTTTCCATTTTTAGGTGTGTTATGCAGTCTAATAATTCACTGGCCATTTCTCATGTTTTATAGATGCTTATCTTATTCCCACATGTGCAGTACTAAAAGATTGAGGGCATCACTGTGTTTAACTGTAAGGTCATCCTTTTATTTTGGGGGCTGTCCTCCTGTTCTTTCCTCTTGGGTGGCCTTGTCCATCAGGTTTGATTGTGAGTGTACGAGTCAGTGAGGACTCTAAGTGATCCCCTCGGCTTTCCTGTCTGTTTGGTGCTTGTTACCACTGTGTTTCAGGCTGAACGTACCAGTTCTCCTGACTGTTGAGTGTGTGTTACCACCCTGTTTTATGTGGCCTGTACCTTGCACTTTTCCTTTCTGTTGGGTGCTTGTTGCCACCCTGTTTCATGCTGAATGTAGTTCCAGTTCTTCTGACTGTTGATTGTGTTACCACCCTGTCTTATGCGTTATTGACACCCTGTTTCATGCTGAATGTACTTTCAGTTATCCAGACCGTCGAGAGTGTGTTACCACCAGGGTTTATGTAGTGTGTACCTTGCACTTTTCCTTCCTGTTTGGTGCTTGTTTCCACACTGTTTCATACTGAATGTAGTTTCAGTTCTGCTGACTGTTGAGTGTGTACTACTGCCCTGTTTTTGTTAACTTTCTTAGTATCCACAGAGGCTGGCAGTACATTGCAAATTACACATTCCCATGATCATACAGTAAGAAATGAACAGCCTTTGATACTTCTGAGGTCAGGAAGCAAAGCTCATGGGTGCCGGAGAAAGGCAGTGAATGCACAATCATTCTATAAGTCACCATATTAGTTTATGAAACTGGTCTACTGACGGTTTCAAAATGTCCCAAGGCAGTTTCAAATTGCACCTTTCCACATGTGAGCCTGGTAAGAAGCTCGAAGAGTTCCTTAGATGCTACATTAAAACAGTTACTTGTCAATGGTTCAAGGCTCCTTCAGTGTCATGATCGGTAGTATTCCCATGGGAAACAGATGGAGATGACCGGCGGCAGATGAATAAGGATCCACTGGTCATCTCAACTGTCTTAATGTTTTGGAACTGTGATGTAGGAATTGGGGGTTGAACTGTGATGTCACAGAGGTGGTTGAGGGTGGTGTGGCAAGGTTTGCAGGACCCAATCATGTCAGGATAATGTATGTCCCACTATAGGGGAATGAAGTGGCTCTACCAATTAGCCTCACATGGAGGTCTAACCTAATGTTGCAATGCGGTTTGATGCTAATAAGTTTGTATGATTATAAAATCTCCTGTTTTAGGGGCGTATCTGACAGCACCTTTCATGCAGTTCTGTTCTGCATTCTGTGTGAATTTTGCTTTCCCAGCTGCTTCTGGACCCAGATTAGCATTACTTCTTGCTTGGTGTACACTCCTTTTTTAATTACTTTTGTAACTTTTATTGGTGAGTTCTGAGGCAACCCCCTGTACACTTTTTGTTGAGGTCAGCATGCTGCTGCGTGCCTGGCTGTGCAATGTATGTGAGTGGAATGTTGGTCCCCCTGTTCTCGCCCAGTGAAAGGTGGAGATTGCCTGCGTGGTGGGCACGGTTGGGCCTCCTTCTCTGAACCTGTGCAATTCTCTGAATAAACAGTATTTACCTGACCCACACTCTTGGTTGTCCTTATTCCAGAGTACTTTTCTGCATAAGCTCATACCACCTGCCCTAGCCCTACTCTGCCTGAGACCTATCCACACCTGCCCTCCTGTGCTCACTGTTATGTGCAAACATATTTAGGACTGAATACTTGAATGGCAGATTTACCTAAAGCCACACACCCCACACATGGTACAGAACTATGCTGAAGATAACACAAGTTGTCAGCGGGCAGCCTCTGCCAGGCCCTCGGGGCTCAGCCTCACTTACCTCCTCCTGGTCCAGCATTTGCTGCTTCAGCTTCTCGGCCAGCTGGCTCTGCTGGTTGATTTCGTCATCCTGAGCAAGAGGGTGAGAAATGACAGCGTTTGACAAGGAAGGAGCAGCTACCTCCACGAGCATAAATGTTACAGCATGGCCTACAGACTTAAAGATTCTAAACAACACAGTCCAAAAGTCCACAAGTCCAGCACACTGAGCGGCAAAGGCTTTTTGCAACATACATCTTGTGCGGCGGTTGTGCAAATACTGATTTTAGGACATCTTAAATGCAAACAAATACGCAAGGGCTGCGCTATTGTTTAGGAAGTGGTCATGTTCCGACTTCTATTTCCTTGAATCTCAGGTACAAACAGAAAAGTGTCATCTGGCTCCCCAACTAAGATAAGGCCTGAAGACACCTGATCACGATAAGTGGCGGGCCTTATTTCAAGAACACCAAGACAAGTTGGCAAACAACGTGGTCAGTATGATATGATAGGTTATTTATAACGCGCTTAATACCCAGAGGTTTCTAAGCGCGGACCCGGGGATCGAACCCATGTTGCTCCGTGACATCTTGCTTCCAAGGCAAGCACGTTGCCGTTGAGCTATCCTCCCGAGTATCTCTCCTTGATGACCCATTGGGTACATAAGTGCCATGCAAGAAGTGTGTCGAGCGCTTGGAGGCAGGATCTCCAGTGGTCCTAAGCAACAAAGAGAGATAATGGCTGCAACAGTCGAGCCCTTCGTGTCATGTGGTTCCCGCACGAGGAAACTGAGATGGGTCATGTGACCCGCGAGAAGAAAGCATATTTTGTTAATCGTGTGTGGACCTGTAGTTACTTTGTGTGCAGGAACGCATGCGCCCAGGCAAGACCAGGCACCAGCCTTGGCATTCTATCTGCAATGTTACAGGAAAAAAACAGCCTCGACCTTAAACACTTGTTAGGAGCCAGGCCGAAAAGCCAGGATGTGAGCTGGTCATTCAGCACCCTGGACAGCACCCCTGCAGCCCCGCGCTACTCTGGGTGCCACCCACCTTGTCGTCCAGTTGCTTGTACATCTTGCGTATCTCCTCTTCATACTTTTGCCGCTCCTCCTCGGATATCCGGATGACGATGGAGGAGTTGTTGTCGTTGACAGGGGTCTCGTCGCATGTGTCCGGGACAAGCTTCTCATTCTCGCTTAGCTGTTCCGTCTCAGGCACGTTCTCCCCTACAGAAAAGAGAGACGACAGGAAGTGGGGTAAGAAGAGGACTCATGGCGCCAACTGGCCTGCCACTGCAACTTCCTAGCACTGACATGGGTTCACCTTTGTGACGTCATCTACGTTTCCAGGAGCCTGGCGCAGTAACCGTTACCCCTAGCAACAAGCAACATGTTCAAAAAGGGGTGCCGCTGATTTAGGTGTTACATTTGACCCCTGAGCTGCAATGACTCACATCTGAAGCGCTAGTCTTGGAGGCAGACCAGAATTCACTCTCCTGCCAAGGGCTGCATCTATGTGCCTACTAGCACGACTGTGGGCTTCATGTAGGTATTTAGTTACTTTGATTTTTAAGTTTTGTATTCAGCATAGCATCAAGACACGGGAAATATGTCCCAAACGGACATTGGACTAAAACTATTAAGGACAGTAGAAAGATGAGGCAGTTTCGGGAGACTAAGTGAAATTAAAAGTACAGATCACTCCGTAAAGTGTCAGGAATGTACCCCAAGTGTTCATAACTGACCCTTCATCTCCACTGAGTCTAATAGTCACCCACTCCACTGGGGCAAGGCAGGACATAAACGCCATTAATTCTTCTATTTTTAAGACCTTTTCGGTCGTCTAATGTTTTCAAGTCATTATGGCATGCTTATGTTGATGCTTAACATTGAAAAGGATTGTTATTCGACCTTGCACCCTGTTATAATATGCACGTGTTCAAAGAAATGATTTCACAACAGGCCTACACAGAGGGAAAGCACCAGCAGGGGGGGTCAGCTAGCCCGTGTCTAGGGCGTACCTCCAACACCGGCCGCATGTGTTCAGTTTGAGTTTGAGTTGTTTGCATAATTTTTGCACTATGTCCACCTAAAGTGCTGGGTACTGACCACCCAGCAGCATAGCACGTTGCAGCAAGGTGCAATGTGCTCTTCTGCAAGTTCGGTCCTGCTCCCTCTCTGAGGAGTCTGATGCGACGACTGCCCAGCCCTCATGGTTGCCTTCTCTTAGAAAGTAAGACTGGGTACTGAGGAATTTTGAAGTCAAAGTTTACACAATGTGGTTATTTGTGAATGAATTTAGGGGGCCAGCCAATTGCACAACTGTAGAGCCAGTTCAAAATAGTCTTATTAGAAGACACAGTATTACAATATTAGAATTACGGGACTACCCCAAGGCACTCTGACCAGTGTGCTACATATAGGACTGACTATATGTAGCATCACTACTCCAATTGGGATTTGATTTATACTTTCTGAAGAAACAGATGTGAACCCAAAGGTATATAACATGGTGTCTTAAATGACCAATCGCTACCTATTACTAAATATTCATAACATACATCTGGCACCACGTTGTTGGGTACATTGAGCTTTTCAAATTTACATCCATTGAAGCATCCTTCTTACATTCAGAATTAAGGCCATTTCCAGTGAGGTGCAGCATGGGATAGCTTGGAGTAGTTTGATCTTGAACATGTCTCAGGTTGCTTGTGATCTCATGCAGAATGCTCGTGACCAAGTAGTGCGGTCTGCACTGTCCCTTTTGGAGTGGGCTCAATCCTGATGTGCATGTGGTCTTTCCTCTCCTGTAATGGGATGGCACGTTGAAAAATGATGGTCTGGTGCCACTGGTGGGTTGGTCAGAGCAATAGCAGAGGTTATTATTCATTCACAATCTTCCAGCCATCCCCTTTCTGCTTTTCTTGCTCACTCTGACTCTAAGAGAGAAAGTGGTATGCCCAGACATCAGTTCCGAGATTGTCGGCCTAGTGACCCAAGCTACTCCTCATCTACAATGGCCCATGAGCCTGATACCTACAGTGGCTAATGAGCCTCATGCGTGTCTGGGATGGCTTGTGGTCTTGTGCAGAAGGAATGTGACCTAGCATTTTTGGTTGGACTGTTCCTTTTGGGGCGGGACCAATCCTGATTTGCATGTGGCCTTTCCCCCTGTGTAAAGGCAAGGCAGGCTGAATAATGGTAGTCTAGAAGGTTGGCCATAGGTATTTATTCAAACCCTTCCAGTCATCACCTTTCTCCTTTGCTCTTGTGTTGTTTTGTCTGTATACATGTGGTGTCTGTGTCAAAACTGTGTTGTGTGTATGGTGTCATGTGAGTTTGGTGTCCAGTCATGGTAGAGTGGTGAGGTTGGTGTGTGAGGTTCTGAGTTGCAGTTAATGCCTAAACCAAATTGTTGTGAGGTGGTATATGCTTGAGATATTGTGTAAATTAGTATTAGGAATGGGGAGAATCCCAACATTTCTGGAGGGAGTTTGGAAGAATGTGAATGAAGTGAACTGTAAAAGCGCTTTGAAGAGCAGTTGGTGTGTGATGTGGTGTGGATGGTATATTTTAATGGGGATGTGGTGGACTGGTGAAAGCAAAGGATGTGCGTGAAAAATAGGGATGAGGGCATTCACACAGTGGAGTGGAACAGAAATGTAATGGACTGGTGAAATTGTGTGAACAGCTGTTGATTCATGGTGTGTATTGGTTGTGGTTGGTGTGTTCTTCATGGTATGTGTGTTAAGGGTGATTTGTAAAGCTCAAGTCTTCCATTTACATCAACTTGAGGCACAGATGAGCGTTCTGAAGGATCATGGTTGAAAGCCCGAGATCCAAATGTTCGAGGGAGAAAAGACCGAAGATTATTTTTCCGAAATAACCTCCAGTCTTTTCTCCCCAGAACATTTGCAACTTGGCCCCCACCAGACCCCTCTACTTACCTTGTGGCTGCTGACTTGCAGTGTCCCTGCATTGCCTGTTACCTTTCACTTCCGTGATGAGGAACCGGCAACACAGGGTCCTTTCCTTTTTTCAGGAAGGCTGCGGGGGACACCCCCGCTCACAATATAGTGAACAATGGTGCGGGCCACACCTCTGCAGCCCTCTCTTTTTTTCTTTTCTTTTTTCAGGACGGCTTGCAGGGGGCACCGGCTCACAATATAGTGAGCAAGGGTGCGGGGGACACCGCTGCAGTCCCCAGCACCAAATGCGTGATGTGGTCGAACTTTTTTGCTTTTCAGAATTTTCGAGCAGCCGAAATTCAGCCAGATCATGCGTTTGGTCATTTTTTATCTGTCATTTTGGACAAACCATTGATATGTCAGATCAATGCTCTGAAGTGGGTGCTAATGATTTGAAATGAATCATTCACCACTGACTTTCCTAAAATTCCTTTAGGGAAAAGCCCCAAATCATCTGCTAAAATTTCATCCAAGTCTTATTAATCTCTGACCAACAATATGGGGCCACTGTGCTTTCAAATTTACCATTTGCCAAAAAAACACATCTCACAAATTCTCCTGCGACATAGTGTTTAACAAATATCAAGTCATAATCAAAGTTACTTGGATGATAGCGTTCAAAAGGTTCTATTTGCCATAAATCAGTATATTTACCAAAAACTAATAGGGTGCATCCGCATCTCCCCATACAAAGTGGCCTTTAGATCCAAAATGATTCTTACCAATGTTGCTGGCCCAACGTGCTTTAAAGTGGACAACTTGTCACCATATATTTAGAATGCCTCTTGGGTGATGAACTTCAAACCTGCTTGTAAAGTGACCTTTAAATCATGACATATGTGCCTTTTACACTGTGCTTCAAAAATGCAACACATTTCTATAAGGGGATATGCCAAAAGAGCTGCTGAGAAGGGGACAACAGGGATGTGCAAATGTCAACTGCATTGTGATGTGCAAAGATTAACAGGTAAGTGCAGTGGTCATGAAGATAATCAGGTGCTGTATGGTTTGAGCTGCAATTCATAACCTTGCCATCTCTCAGGTTGTAGGTTTTGCAGAGATTCTAGGTACACCAGGTGCACCAGCTCCGTGTCTGGCGAGGAGCCCTTCACAACCACGCGCAATGTATCACTGGTGCTCTCTCAAAGGGGACAGCTTTGGTGATGAGTGTCTCAATGTTGGGTTATGTCTTGATGTTCAACTGAGTGCTTTATTTAGCAGTCAGCTTTAGGAGATTCGTGGGGGGTATCACAGATAAAGAAACATCAGCCACCATCTCTAGGGAATGCTTTGCAGAATTAAGGATATAAAGGTAAAGCCTGGCCCTACTTTGATCCCTCAGCGGTCACCTTTAGGGGATAGGTGGGGGCAATCAAGGACCAAAAGGTAAAGCCTGGTCCTCATTGAATCCACTCTCATCTGCAAGCAGACTTAGAAACTTTTACACCCGCCTGGGAGCCTGTATTGTACAGTTGCCTGGTTGGTTTTCTCAACAGGTTAGGAGCATTCATAAGGTCCCCAGAAATCATAACGCTGTGGTTCACAATTTGACAACGATAGGGGGTGTAGAGCAGATCTGATCAAATCGCAGGCTCCAGCAGGGACACTGTTATCGAGAATAATACCAACAGTTTTTGCCACAGTGTCACAAAAATCTTTTTGTTTTTGTGATATGTTCATGCACAAAGTGAAGAGCGCTTTAAAAAACATTAGAATATCAGCACACTCTGTAGTTTCATCATCCGAATACAAACACAAATTACTCTCATCATGCAACTTCCTTACTTCATCTGAAATGTTGTCCTAATCAGGTGTTTTCGAAAAATTAAATTAAACTCTTATCACATTACTTGCCATAATAGACTGGTCTTTAGGCTGATTATACAAACCATTACCTAATGATTCACGGTGAAGACTGTACACCAAGTTGAGTAACTAATGGTTGTCAACAGGGTTCGAAAAAGTATTGTTTTTACCAAAGCTTAGTGTAACATTATCACCCTGCATAGGAGTTGTATGATCTTCCGAGATAGACAAACAGATACATTCTTGGTTACCATGATTACTTCCTCTCTCCCTAGGGTATTCACCCACAGTACTAGGAGGTAACGCTGGAAAATAGTTAGCAATTTTACTATTAGTAGCAGTGTCATTAAAAATTAGTTCAGCCTCAATCGGCACTGTTGTAAATAGAGTACCTGCTCCGGATGCTTTCTTTTTATTACGTCCTTTTTTTGGAGGCATCTTAACCGATTGGCCTGTATTTTGATCACCTTTACGCCTTAAAAAATATCCCTTACTTCTCCCACTCATCAAATACCGTAAGAGCCAAAGAGGATTTTCAGTGAGCAGATCTCACCGGTCTTTATAGATCAGAACTCTTGAACGAAGCAGCAAACTGCGATTGCACTCGCAAAGCACTCACTCGAAGCACACGCGCAGAAGCGCCACGCCGGTGCTTTTTAAATCCTTTAGTGCAGAGTGGGCCTATCCACCGTCAAGCCCAATAAATTAAGTAAAAACTGCAGGGAACTCTGACAGTAAACACTGCAAATTCTGATTGAATTCGCCAAGCACTCACTCGAAGATCTTACTGAAAAAGTGAATGATGATGGAGCAGCATGTGCTTGCGGTGTTGGAATTAAAATCCACAATGGTATATACTGTTTAGAGAGGTCTCATGGTTTTGCTTTGGCGACAACCAGCATCAACACAGGTTACAACATGCTTCTGTGTACTGCTAGTGCCCTGCCATCTTTTGGAGTGTTTCATGTGTTGCCCTGCATAACAGAGTCTACATACTACATTGTTACCTTAGTTTCTGCTGCAAAATGCCTAATTTCAAAACCATTATTTGTAAAATAAATTATATTGGGGAGCACCACCCAAAACCTTACTGGATTAGTTCAGGTAAACTCGCTCGGGTCAGTTCAGGGGGAACCTTTCCACCCTTCACTTCACAAATCCACTAGCTTCAACCACTCGACTGTATTTATTTTTTACATTTGTATAGTGTGTGCAAGCCCCTAGGCATCAGGGCGATGGAGAAACCAGTTACAAGAGGCCTGTAGGCGACGGTAGAAGCAAACATGTTTCAAACAGCAGTCTCACATAAATCAGGTGGGTAGTATAGTGTTATTGTTTGAGTGGGGCGTGGAAGCCATGAAGATGGCTGGCTAGGTCTTGCTACCTTCTTTGACCGTACATTGGGAGTACCCGATTGCCCCATTAAAAAACACGGCTGTTTTCATGGTCCCACCTCCCCCACACTTGCAAAGTGACACTCTTGCCACACTGGACATTCACCTGCAAATGTTGAAACCGGTATTACATCACCCAGCACAGCTACATAAAACCAACCCAAACACTCCATCGGGCTGTTGGAGGGGCTGCACGGCTGAAGGAACACTATTCCACCTGTTGTGGACCTGCACGCAGACGACAAACTACTGGAGAGAAGTACTAGACCATATAAAAGTGATCAAAGGCCTTGCAATTCTTTGGGACCCAGGGATTCTTCTACTAGGAGACACGGGACGGGGAATTCCCTCTGACAGGCCACACAAACTGCCTATCTACCCACCTCCTAACAGCAGCAAAGATTGCACTAGCACGGCTCTGGAAAAATCCAGTGGGCCCATCAATCCCGTCATGGTGGGCAAAGTGTTGGGACACTGTTGTGGCTGAAAAGATCACAGCTCTACGAGCAGGGAACCTGAACCAATTCCGGAATACATGGGCCCCATTCATGGACTTTGCAGTAGAATTCCCAACACTCTCCCAAAGACCCCCACTAACCCATTGGCTGGAAGAATCCAAGAGACTATGAGACATCATAGTCACGGTGCTCTCATCTATCCCCCTTCCACCCTGGAGTGAAGTACCCAGATCGGGCATAGCCTTTTCCTGTCAATAAGTCACTATGCCAAAATGTGTTATGATGTATTCTGGAATATACCAAATGTCTGATGTTTCTTGTCATTTGTTAAAATGCCAATAAAATGTTATGTTGTAAACAAAATGGTAGCACGTTCCACAACACAAAGCAAATGCTTAATAGCACCGGGGCTTGCAAACCAGGCAGAGATTTTCGAATTCTTTGAAAAAGGGAATCATTAGTTTGTTGCAATCGACCTTTATTACTCCCAGCGACTGCAGAGGAAAGGAATAAGCATTTGCTCTGCACCTGGCGCTTTAGTCTAAACATAGCTTTCATTAACCAGGTTCTTTTTTTAAATCCTTCAAGATGCCACTTGGGGGAAAGAAATAATGAGCAACCTGTGCAGTCCAAGCACTTTTCCGACTCTTTTGTTCTTCCAGTTTGTCTACTCTGATCTCCACCAATGCTAACCTTCTTGTTTAGACTTCTGCTGGCAGGACATTTCCGAGAGAAGCACAAAGGGTCTTGTGCTAATTACAGCTGTCATTCTTGCGCAGTCCATATTTCATATCCAGAGAAATTGGGCACATTCTGCTGTTGCACAAATAGAAATATTGTTTTTTTTAACTTATGTTTTATTAAGTTTTCATACGTCTAGATAAACAGTATCAACATTCCCCCAACTCCCTCGCCCCCCCCCTCTTCTTGCTTCGGAGCGAGTAAGCTTACAGAATGTCCAGGATTCTTATGTTGTGTGGGCACCACTGGAGCATGTAATCACTCTGCAGGTAGGTCATGATACTGCCCCAGTCCGACCGAAAGGCCTCTGGCGTTCCTTGAAGCTTATAGGTCATCCATTCCAGAGAGACAAAATGCCATACCTTTTTAAGCCAGTCCAATATCGTGGGTGGTTCTTTTTGTTTCCATTGTTGGGCTATCGTCATCCATGCTGCTATAATCAGCGTCATCACCCCCCTCTGTTGTGCTTTTGAAAAGTCCCTTCGGTTTGGCTCCCACATTCCCACTATCCATACCTTCTCCTGCAAGTCCTCTGGCCTTAGCATCATTTTTCTTAATTGGGTTTTAACTTCTCCCCAGAATTGTTGAAGGATAGGGCAGCTCCACCAAATGTGTTTCTAGTCTCCTTTTGTGTGGCACCCTCGCCATCATTTATCGCTAGTGGCTGGATACATTGTATGGAATCTTTCTGGAGTGTAGTGCCATTGAACTATGACTTTCTGCCACATTTCTCTCATCAATGATGCGCGTTAGCTTAGGGATTTCGTTCCACACGTTTATCCATTGGTTTCTTGTTATGATCGTTCCCACTGTCTTCTCCCATCGCTTCATATAGGGCCATTGAATATCTTCTCCTTGATCATTCAGGAATTTGTATAGATTGGAGACTATTCTTCTACAGCCTGTGTCTGTTGTCATGTAGACTTCAAACGGAGTCAGTTGTTTGGTGGCCGCTTCTTTGTTGGGGGGGAGTAGATACAGTGCTTCAGTTGAGTGTATTGATATTCCTTTGTGGCCTTTATCCCCACGGTTTGTCTACACTCTTGGTAGGTCATGACATCTTGGCCCCTGTACATATCTCTTAGCTTATTTCAACCTGCTTGTGACCAGCTCAGGTATGAACTCTGCTCCATCCCTGGTTGAAAGTCAGGATTTCCAAACATCGGGGTGAAAGGAGATGGGAACTTCGTTAGGGCTCCTCTTTTGATCGCCCCATCCCAGGCTTCCGTCCCTGCCTCCACAACCTCACTTATCTTAGTATTCGGATGTCTCTAGCGTTTAGGTAGCTATAGGCGATTGGAGAGGGGGGAATCCCGCCACTGCCCGGTCTTGTTTTGCCTAAATGTGTTGGGGAGACTGCGCCACCCACTCCTTTATGACATAGTACCTTCGAAAGTGTGGTAGTGCTAGCCCCCCTTTGTCTTTCTGTGCTGTTAAGGTTGACATCGCCATTCTAGGTGTTTTATGTTGCTATATGAAGGTACACAACATCTTGTTCAGGGCTGTTAAAAAAAAGTCTCGGTATCCTTATTGGGAGTGTTTGAAAAAAGAACAATAATTGTGGGAGGACCAACATTTTTATGACTGTCAGTCTGTCAGTCCCACCCCCCCCAGCAGATGGTGAGAGGATTCCATTTCTTTAAGTCTGCTTTCAGTTTCGCTAGAAGGTTTGGGTAACTTGCGTTGTAGGGCTGTCCAATCGAGGGCGTTAATGTAATCCCTAAGTACTTGATACCTTCTGAGGCTTTATTCAGTTGAGTAGCTTGGTCCAATTTGTCTATTTTTTTTGGGTCTTCCGTCAAATTCAGAATTTCAGATTTTTGCTTATTGATCTTTAGGCCGGAGATGGACCCAAATTGATCTAATTCTTGCAGGAGTGCTGGAAGGGGGAGCTCTGGAATCATTAATGCTAGGAGCATGTCGTCAGCGAAGGCAATGCTTTTATGCTCCTCCCCTCCCATCATTATGCCCTTCACTTGGTGTGCCTGACGAATCCCAATCAGGAGTGGTTCCAAAAATAACGCATATAGCAAGGGTGAGAGTGGGAAGCCCGGCTTAGTGCCTCTGGTCAGGGGTACCTTCTTTGAAAGGGTGCCATTCACCGAGCTCCGCAGCAAGGGGCTTTTGTAGTTTGCTTTGATCAGTTGCATAAAGTTTGGTCGAAGCCCATGCCCTCCAATGTGTGGATGTGTTCTACTTTTTCAATGAGATGGCTAACCCTCTGGGTGTTATCTGCAGTTTTTCTCTTGGGGATGAATCCTGATAGGTCTGGGGCAATGAGTGTCAGGAATAGCCGAGTGCACCTTTCCACCACGATTTTCGTGTAGAGCTTGGCGTTCAAGTTGATTAAAGCTATTGGGCGGTATGAACCTGCTAGAGATGGGTCCTTTCCTGGTTTGGGGAAGATGATCCGTTTCGCTTCGTTCATGGAGTCTGTGATGTTCCCTTGTGACCTAAAGCTGTTGTAAAGCTTTGTCAGTTTTGGGGCAGCACCTGCTATTTTTTGTAGACGGTATCAGGGTAGCCATCTGGGCCCGGTGCTTTGTTTTTTGATTGCCTGATGAACTTCCTCTTCTTGTATGTCTCTCTCTAGTGACATTTTTTCTGCGCCCAATATCTGGGGGAGAGTGAGATTCTCTAAGTAGGCCTTCTGTTGGTCTTCCCTGGGTGCGTCGGACTTGTATAAAATCTGATAATAAGATCTCATTATTTCTCCCAATTCCTGATTAGTTGTCTTCAGCTGGCCGTTATTGTCCCTTAGTTTTAATATGGTTGATTTGCGCCCTTTTTCAAGAAGTTGTCTTGCTAGCAGCTTGTACGCTTTGTTGGCGCCAATATAGTACCTATGTTTCACACTTAATAGCACCATTTCTGCTTTCTCATTTTGTATCAGTCTCAATTGTCCTTGTATGTGTTTCAGGGCTAGGTTTGTCTTTTTATTGGGATTGTTTGCCAATTCATTTTGCGTGCATTTTAGTTTCCCTTCCAATTCTTCCTCCCATCTTCTTCGTTACTTGTCCCTTTGCGATTTTATTGCTATCAAATCACCCCTTAGTACCACCTTAAAGACATCCCATACCACGGTCCAGGGGGTTGCGCCTGTGTCCTTTACAGAGAAGTATTGCTCGATCTTTCCCTTTATTTTCTCCGCCAGGAGGTTGTCCTAAAGGACATCTAATGGAAATCTCCATGTCCAGACCACTACCCTTGCCCTGTTGATGTTGAAGGATGCCATTTTTGGGGCATGATCCGAGAGGGATATCGGACTTATTTCCATATCTATCACTTTCCCCACTAATCCCGTGGATGCCCAAATATAGTCGATTCTAGATTGGAAATTATGTACATATGAAAAGTTGGTGAATCCCTGCGTATTCCCCTTCATGGCATGCCAGATGTCCTAGAGCGCTAGAGTTTTGAAAGCTTTCTTGAGGACCTTTGAGGGGGTAATCATCCCCGCTCGTGAGCTGTCCCGTTTATGGTCCCATGCTAGGTTGAGTTCTCCTACTAATATAATTTCCTCTGTGGCAAATTCTTCTAATGCCCTGAGGATCCCTCTCAAGAATCCGTCTTGACCCGTATTGGGGGAGTAGATGGAGGCTAATGTGAGTTGCTGGCCTCCTATGTTCATGTTGAGGAAGAGGTAGCGCCCGTCCCCATCTGCCAGAAAATTCTGAACTTGTGTGTTAAGTCTATCTTGTATAGCTATAAGGACCCCCGCTCTCTTCACCCCTGCGTTTGCCTGATAGGTTTGAGAGACCCCCCTGATTTTGACCTGTGCTTTCTCTTTCTTTTTTATGTGAGTTTCTTGGTATAGAATAATGTCTGCCTGCAGTCTTCATGCCTTGCATTCTCATTTCTTCCTCTTTATAGGAGTCTTCATCCCCCTAACATTGTGTGTCAGGATTTATATCAGTTTCTGGTTCCCACTATCCATAATCCTCTAGAGTGGTCCATTCGCTCTCATGATTCTGCCCTCAACTGGTTTTCCCTTCTGTCTCGCTCCGATACCACCAATCACTGCCTCTACCTCACCCCCCTTCTTCCTCACTTCCCCCCTCCCTATACCAACTTCCCACTACCCTGAGGAGGGGCTAGGTTCCTAGGAGCGCTCGGACGAAGTGTCTTTCATGCCTGGCCCCTTATCGACCTCAGGTTCAGTTTGTGGGGGATCCTAAACCCCACTCGGGATTCCAACATCACCCTCCCTCCGTCTCCCCTTGGCCTTGAGTTGTGTGATTCTGGGTAAATTCCCATCCCCGTGACATGGATTGGTGGGTTCTGTGCCTTGAGTTCTTACTTGTGTAATGTCGGGGAGTTAGTTATCTTCATCTTTTCCTCCCTCCTCGGTTTCTCCTCGCTACCATTTTCCAACCTTCCAAATATTGTTTTAAGGGGGTCTCAGTTCTTTTGTCCTTGTGTCAGCATCAGTTGGTATGTGCATTGAGTTTCTGCTGAGGGGAGATATGATTTGCACTAATTTACATGGCCCGTGGGCTTACTTTGGGGCCTTTTCAGTATTGCACTCCATGGCCTCTGGCTGCAGGGACCTGCCAGCTCTAGACAGGAGAATAACATTTACCGGTTCTCTTCTGATTTCGGTGCATTTCGGGATTGTCACTGTTAGGGAGAATTCTCCAGAATGGCAAATTTCCCTTACCTTGTCAGTCCTTTTTTTCCACTCTTACATGTGTTTTGCTTTGTGTTGTAAATATTTTTGCTCATGGACTATGGAGTCTCACCCACTCCATAGGCATCATCTTTTTACTGTGTGTCACCCAACACCTTTAGTGCAGTGACACAGGGTTGTCTTTTCAGACTTCCCACTTTAAACTCCATTTTCTGGGACTGACTACTGTCTCCCAGAACATGTAAAGCTGCCATTGACTTTACTAGTCTTTTTAAATGTACAGACCTAGTACACCCTATCTTCCAATAGGGTATTGGAGGGGTTAATAGTTATCCCCTTTTGTCTGATTCTCATGGAACATTTTTGTGTTCTCCTTTCTCTAAGATTTGGCTGGTGGCAGTGGTCTCTACCATTTTTATTCTACTGCTGACTATGAAAATAGCCTTGGCACCGTTAGAGGCTATGGTGGTAGCCTCAAACTCAAACCCGGTAATCCACGTTTAATTGAACTTGCTTCCGGTCGAGTTCTTTTCCCATATCTTTTCGTAAAGGTCTTTTTAGTGTTTTACTCTGCATGCCAAACCAGGTTTAGTTCCTTTGTTCGGCATCCTTTGGCGGGCACAGAAGCCCTCCTTAGGTGTCTGAGTGTCTGAGTGGGCAGGATGTGAGGGAGAGGTTTGAGCCCCCCCTGCACAGGGTCTTCTTGGAGACCCAAGTTGCACTCTTGTTTGATTGGCTAGGTGGCTCTCCTGCCAGGAAAGCCACCCTGCTGTGTGATTGACAGCCAGGCTGTGTGAATGGGGGATTTGGTGAATAAAAAGCCTGTCTCTGGGACTGGAAGGCAGAGTTGCCACTGAAACGAGAGAACCAACGAGAAGCTGAAGGAAGATGACTGCTGCAACTACTGGACACCAGGTGAAGCCCTGCTGCAGGTCCGAATCACCTGAAACATCGACGACAGAGGAGATCTGCAAGGAATCTTCTTCCCTTGAGCTTGGTGGGAACACTAGCCCGCCAAACACCAGACACTGGTCCTCATCCTGGTCGAATTTGCTGTGCATCGCTGCAGTAGATCGGATAACCAGTGGGAAGAGAACCAGTTTGGCTTTTAAGGAGCACACCTTTTATTCGTCGTTTTGCTCCACTGCTGGCTTCTTCCCTGGGCAGCCCTCCAGCCATCCTCCTTCTTGTCACCACGACTGAAGCTTCAGGAACCGCAAGCCTGCAGGAACTGCCAGGAACAACTGCCTCAGCTACAGCATTCTTCTTCTTTTAAGGTACTGTGCAAACTCGGTCGTTCTTTCCGTCCGACCACGGTGAAAGTGCTTGAAATCTTTCGCCTCACCGAAGTTTTGTCCTTCTCTTCTCCTTTAAATAACTTTTCCTCTGACCAACTTCATTTTGAACTCTTGGCAAAGACTTAACCGCAAACTACTCTGAACTGTGTGATCCTCTGCAAAGACTCTGAACCATTAGCATTGGCCCAGACCTATTGACTTGAATCCTAGTTGTAGTAGCCTTTTCTAGATTGCCCTGCCTATAACTTGTTGGTGCTATTGATTGTGATAACCTTGTCTTTTCTGCCTTTTAAATTGCTTGAGTGCCATTTTGCTCACACTTCATTTTCAGCTTAACTTGTCCAGAATTGATTGTGTGTTATTGTAGTATATTAAGATTGTGATTTTCGGCTGCTTTATAATAGGGAACTGTTTTATAAATGATGGTGTAAATAAATGTATATTATTTTACTCAGAAACCTTGAATCAGTGTTTGTTTGAACCATAGTAATTGTTGTCCTCTGTGTAACCTCTTGTATGTTATGTTATGTTGTGTGCTTGCTTATTACGTGCCGGTAGCCCGCGGGCATGAGGGCGCAGGAACAAAGGAAATCTAAATACGTAATTCTCCTCATTAAGATGGGTAGATATCCTAGAGATCGGGACTCTATTGCTCATTGAAACAATTAAGTTTTTAGCGATTTCCTGAAACTCTGGTAATTTGCTTCAAGCCGTAATGCTATCGGCAGCTTGTTCCAGAGGTCTACTGCTTTCACCGGGAAGGATTTGCCTTGCCTAAATGCAGACTTAGCCCCAGGGGTGTTCAAGGTGCCCCTGTCGGCTGATCTTAAACATCTTCCAGGAGCATAGAAAGAGAAATGTACTGCTCACTTTACTCTTGAGATAAGTCTAGCTGCTCAGCCATCGCTACCACTTTACTGTGTAGTACGGGCTTGTACCAAAGGTGAATTTGTACTTACACTTGTAGTCTTAATTGTGTGTGGTGTTCCCAAAGAGTACTGCATATGATTCTGCCTAAGAGTGACTGCCGGTATGCTCTTTAATTCTAAGGATTGTGAAGGTATCATGAAATACGACACAGACAACAGATTCAAAGTTCAAACAAAATGCTTTTTAATAACTTAAATGTCAGGATGGTGTAAGGCCTAACTTGCCCTATGTGAAGGTGGGATTTCCCTAAAGAAACTAAGGACAGTCCGAGTCAGTAAGTTCAACTTCAAAGTCTGTCTGTATCCAAAACCTATACTTGCCCTCACAACTAAAGCTAAACAATGTGTAACGATGTCAACACAAATAAGTAGTGTTCCAAAATAAAGTTCTGCGCTTATTCCAGCTCTTGGCTTGCTTGCTAGCTCCCCTTCCCCAAGTTCAAAGCAGTTCCACAAAGTTTTGGGGTTCCCTTCCCCAAGAAAACAACACAGTTCCAACAGGATCTTAGGGTTCCCTTCTCCAAGAAGACAACACAGTTCAAAAAGGGTCCTGGGTTCCTTTCCCCAAGAAGACAACAGAGTTCTGAAAAGGCCTCATGGTTCTATTCCACAAGGTGACAACAAAGTTCACAGGTCCATAGGTTTCCCTTCCCCAAGACATCAGCTTGTCTAGCTTGTCTAGCTTGCCAACTCACACTCTGTTTCAGTCTCTTAATACTCAACACCAGTTCCAGGTCAACTTGACACTCCTTCTGATTTCTTAATAGTTTACACAGATTGGTCTCTTCTGTTGTCACTTCAGCAATCTCTTTCATAAGTGAAGATTTGTTGTTTGTATATTTTTCTTGGCTTTCATAGACAGGGTATCCGCGGTCTAGGTGCAGTTGTCGGACCACACGGTCCACCCATTACAGGTCACACAACCAATAACCCTAAGCTTTCTTGCCCACACACATTTCTCTGTCACTGCGCCTGTGTTCTGGTTCACATTCACTTTGGTTTCTCTTTGCTAGTATCTTGGCTTTGCCACAATGTGCTTTTCTCTTTGCCAATCTCTTGGCTTTGCCACAATGTGTTCTTTCATGCACTTCACTTCCTGAAGCTAACTTTCCTTCACCACCTTACTTTAACACTCTTCAGTAATGTTCATTACTTGCTGTTCAATTAATTCCATCAGATTTGTTCCTTGTCTTTCAGTATTTATTACGCGTGCTTCATACGTGCATGCATTCCATTTGTTGGCTTATCAAAGCTTTATTTTAGTTCGGTATTCAAAAATGCTTAATTCACGTTCCTTCACTTAGAGTTCAACTTGCTCATATTGTTCAATACAACCCCTCATTTTGGGTTCACTTTTGATTGCACATCTATTTTTGTTCATCCGGCAATAAAATGTGCCCTGTTCTAGCCCCAGGAGAGCCCAGGTATGAGTGTTCCCTCTGTTTAACTCACCGGTCCTTGGCGGCTCCTCCGGGCGTCTTCTCTCCTCATTCTGTCCTCTACGCACATGTCTCTGTAGCTTTGCGAGCAGCACTCACATTTCGGAAATATATCTGTGGGTTGCCGGTAACTCACCCGGACGCTGCTGGTAGCTCGCAGCACTGGCATCTCTTCCAGGCCCCCCAGCTCCGGCAGTGGGCCCCCGTGCAAGGAGGCTCTGCCAGCTTTGACCTTCTCATGGCCCGCTCGGGCCCAGGTGTCGCAGTATCTCCTGGATAATTGCTGGCGTCCTGTCCTCCAGGCAAGACTCTCCTCGGCAACCGCCTTCTTTTTTGTGACTTCTTTTTATTAATTTCACAATACACCCAATAAGAATTAATGAATACGATCATTCATGTAACATCAGAATTAAAATTCCTTTCTGAATCAATCAATGAATACACTAACACATCCTAAGAATCCTATGATACAAGCTTTACAATACAATGACTGCACTATAAGGCAGTCCTCGATAATACACGTTGTCCTCAGATATAATACCAGCAGAACACACCAAACGGCAACACAACACTGACAAACATAAAAACACCCATACCCTCACCCTAACAGGATCCCTTTGCCCAACCTTTTTCACAGGCACATTAAACACTCACCCACCATATAAACCATTTAAAGGTGACCAGAGTTCTAAATAATCATCTTCTTTATTTTGTTTCTGAAACAAAATCTTCTCAAAGTCAGACAATACTTGCACATCACTCACCCAACTCTCCACTCGTGTTTTTATCATTGTTTTCCACAATTTTAGTATTTGTTTTGCAGCCACTACTATCACGTTGTCAGTTGATTGTCTATCCTGCTTAGCAATCTTACATCATCCTCTATTGGCTAGCAAAAGGACTTGCAAAGGCATTCTAGGAAAGTTCATTGAAAGTACTTTGTCTATTCTGTCCAATACACCCCCCCAAAATTCCTTCGGCCTAGAACAATCCCAAGACATATGTGTAAGAGTACCCCGCTCCTTACCGCATCCCCAACAAATGGCATTATCAATCGAACCCAAACCATGCATATGCGCAATCCAGTACAAACATCCCAAAATTATCCAACCCAAATCCTCTTCCCACATCCCTTTCAATTTTTCCCAGGAATCATCAATGAGAGAATCCAGGGGCATGATTTCTCTCCTCACAGGCCTTCACCTCCTGGCCCGGTTTCTCTCCTGCTGGTCTGCCCCTCCTGACTGTCGACTCCTCCTTTTATGCACTTGTGACCTATTAATAGTTTGCAGGTGCAAGCCCTTCAGTCCATTTGCCTGACCCTAATTACTGGTGTTCTCTGCACATGCTTGACCCTCATAACCGTCTTCAGGCCTCTTTCTCGTCTCAGTACCACAGTTGTGTAATTGCATGGTAGTGTGTACCACTCCTAGTCTCCTCCTCCTAGTCCCAGTACTAGATTGGTATGACTGAGCGGAAATTAAAGGAAGTGATTGGCAACAACCTATAAAGGTAGGGGGAGGGTAAGGTTTTTATTACAAGGAAAAGGAGGATACCATGTCTCGCCTGCAGACATCATCTCCCCAATCCCCAAGGTTCCTCCACCTAGGTGATCCTCCCACGCATCTCCACCCCCAGGCTCAGGATCCAAAAGCGATGGCCACCTGCGAAGAGGATCCAAGGGGAGTAGGTGTGAGGATACCTTCAGGTTTCTCACAGGACTGTGTTTCCCAGAATGCCTTGAACATGCATCATCACTACCCTTGTGGTGCAAGGATGGGCAGAGGTTTTAGGATACCTGTGGCTGGTCGGTGCAATCATTTGACTACATCTGAGCCTCGTGATCATTAATCAGCTATAGTACAGCGTTCACTGATGCATTGCTTCGGCACTCTGGCTACTGGTTCCTCGTTCCTTTCGCCTTGTTCCCTCTTCGTGGTTCAGAATTGCTCCATTTTAATGTTGATATGCTTTTCAGTGTAAGTCAATACAAATCTTTATTTAGATGATTAAAAGACTATCATAAAATAGAATCTAACAAAATAAAAAATGCCTTTAAGGTACATGGATACAGATAACTAACAATACAATTTCTCTTTGAAAATAATGCTTTTTCAATATATAAATACACAGTCTAAGCAGGAAGTATGTAAGGTAATTACTATAAATAGTTGTTTGCACCAGTGACCTTAAATGACAACCCTTCAGTATTGGAATAAGATATTTGTTCCTTGAGAGATTCAAAATAGGGCAGAAATGTGAAAGGTGTGTCAAGTTCCCCTCTGAGGGATCATCACATACAAAAGTGATGACATATTAAGGTGTCTGATGGAATTCCAGTTAAATCATACAGAAGCCAGCGGGAGGCGATTGGCCCTTAAATTTAACAACATACTCCGCTTATGTGCTTTTCAGTGTTTTCTTGCTCCCATGGCTTATACATTTTTAGCACCCCTCTTGATTTCTGTACTCATTTTGCATTTTGTTTGCAATATGTATGGTTTCCTGGTCCTGGACCGCTCCAGTGTGCCCCTGTTACTTTCAGTGTATTAACCTAGCACTGTAGGGTATCCATGTTTCCTTTTTTTCTTGGTGATGGGTGTTTACCCAAAGAGAGGATACATGAAGGCAGGCCTTTGTTTGAAAAGGAAGTTATGCTAATTCTCTTTATGGCATTATGTCTCATATCTAATAGACTAGGTGCTAGAAACTCTGGGGTTCGGTTTTTTAAACCATTCTTTGGTGTTTTTAACTTGGAAACTGGGTGCTGTAAATACTTGTCACTCACTGCAGTGACTCTTGGACTGCTAGACATAGTTACACTACCTCATTACGCACAATTTTTGACAGATTAGAAGAAATAGTCAAAGGCGCTTGCTCCCATATCCCAGTCCTTTTCTCTGTGTCTATTATGCAATAGAAAGAAAGGGGTGTGGTGGTAACTAATGTGAATGATGTGTATATATTTCTGCACCCATACTACCTTCCAGAACCTTGGATTTCGGAATTCAATGAAGGCAGGCTCCCACCTGGACCTTGACATAAGGAAAAAATATTCACAGCGGGTTCCTCCAGGACCTTGGCTTAGTGCCTCTGGTCAGGGGTACCTTCTTTGAAAGGGTGCCATTCACCGAGCTCCGCAGCAAGGGGCTTTTGTAGTTTGCTTTGATCAGTTGCATAAAGTTTGGTCGAAGCCCATGCCCTCCAATGTGTGGATGTGTTCTACTTTTTCAATGAGATGGCTAACCCTCTGGGTGTTATCTGCAGTTTTTCTCTTGGGGATGAATCCTGATAGGTCTGGGGCAATGAGTGTCAGGAATAGCCGAGTGCACCTTTCCACCACGATTTTCGTGTAGAGCTTGGCGTTCAAGTTGATTAAAGCTATTGGGCGGTATGAACCTGCTAGAGATGGGTCCTTTCCTGGTTTGGGGAAGATGATCCGTTTCGCTTCGTTCATGGAGTCTGTGATGTTCCCTTGTGACCTAAAGCTGTTGTAAAGCTTTGTCAGTTTTGGGGCAGCACCTGCTATTTTTTGTAGACGGTATCAGGGTAGCCATCTGGGCCCGGTGCTTTGTTTTTTGATTGCCTGATGAACTTCCTCTTCTTGTATGTCTCTCTCTAGTGACATTTTTTCTGCGCCCAATATCTGGGGGAGAGTGAGATTCTCTAAGTAGGCCTTCTGTTGGTCTTCCCTGGGTGCGTCGGACTTGTATAAAATCTGATAATAAGATCTCATTATTTCTCCCAATTCCTGATTAGTTGTCTTCAGCTGGCCGTTATTGTCCCTTAGTTTTAATATGGTTGATTTGCGCCCTTTTTCAAGAAGTTGTCTTGCTAGCAGCTTGTACGCTTTGTTGGCGCCAATATAGTACCTATGTTTCACACTTAATAGCACCATTTCTGCTTTCTCATTTTGTATCAGTCTCAATTGTCCTTGTATGTGTTTCAGGGCTAGGTTTGTCTTTTTATTGGGATTGTTTGCCAATTCATTTTGCGTGCATTTTAGTTTCCCTTCCAATTCTTCCTCCCATCTTCTTCGTTACTTGTCCCTTTGCGATTTTATTGCTATCAAATCACCCCTTAGTACCACCTTAAAGACATCCCATACCACGGTCCAGGGGGTTGCGCCTGTGTCCTTTACAGAGAAGTATTGCTCGATCTTTCCCTTTATTTTCTCCGCCAGGAGGTTGTCCTAAAGGACATCTAATGGAAATCTCCATGTCCAGACCACTACCCTTGCCCTGTTGATGTTGAAGGATGCCATTTTTGGGGCATGATCCGAGAGGGATATCGGACTTATTTCCATATCTATCACTTTCCCCACTAATCCCGTGGATGCCCAAATATAGTCGATTCTAGATTGGAAATTATGTACATATGAAAAGTTGGTGAATCCCTGCGTATTCCCCTTCATGGCATGCCAGATGTCCTAGAGCGCTAGAGTTTTGAAAGCTTTCTTGAGGACCTTTGAGGGGGTAATCATCCCCGCTCGTGAGCTGTCCCGTTTATGGTCCCATGCTAGGTTGAGTTCTCCTACTAATATAATTTCCTCTGTGGCAAATTCTTCTAATGCCCTGAGGATCCCTCTCAAGAATCCGTCTTGACCCGTATTGGGGGAGTAGATGGAGGCTAATGTGAGTTGCTGGCCTCCTATGTTCATGTTGAGGAAGAGGTAGCGCCCGTCCCCATCTGCCAGAAAATTCTGAACTTGTGTGTTAAGTCTATCTTGTATAGCTATAAGGACCCCCGCTCTCTTCACCCCTGCGTTTGCCTGATAGGTTTGAGAGACCCCCCTGATTTTGACCTGTGCTTTCTCTTTCTTTTTTATGTGAGTTTCTTGGTATAGAATAATGTCTGCCTGCAGTCTTCATGCCTTGCATTCTCATTTCTTCCTCTTTATAGGAGTCTTCATCCCCCTAACATTGTGTGTCAGGATTTATATCAGTTTCTGGTTCCCACTATCCATAATCCTCTAGAGTGGTCCATTCGCTCTCATGATTCTGCCCTCAACTGGTTTTCCCTTCTGTCTCGCTCCGATACCACCAATCACTGCCTCTACCTCACCCCCCTTCTTCCTCACTTCCCCCCTCCCTATACCAACTTCCCACTACCCTGAGGAGGGGCTAGGTTCCTAGGAGCGCTCGGACGAAGTGTCTTTCATGCCTGGCCCCTTATCGACCTCAGGTTCAGTTTGTGGGGGATCCTAAACCCCACTCGGGATTCCAACATCACCCTCCCTCCGTCTCCCCTTGGCCTTGAGTTGTGTGATTCTGGGTAAATTCCCATCCCCGTGACATGGATTGGTGGGTTCTGTGCCTTGAGTTCTTACTTGTGTAATGTCGGGGAGTTAGTTATCTTCATCTTTTCCTCCCTCCTCGGTTTCTCCTCGCTACCATTTTCCAACCTTCCAAATATTGTTTTAAGGGGGTCTCAGTTCTTTTGTCCTTGTGTCAGCATCAGTTGGTATGTGCATTGAGTTTCTGCTGAGGGGAGATATGATTTGCACTAATTTACATGGCCCGTGGGCTTACTTTGGGGCCTTTTCAGTATTGCACTCCATGGCCTCTGGCTGCAGGGACCTGCCAGCTCTAGACAGGAGAATAACATTTACCGGTTCTCTTCTGATTTCGGTGCATTTCGGGATTGTCACTGTTAGGGAGAATTCTCCAGAATGGCAAATTTCCCTTACCTTGTCAGTCCTTTTTTTCCACTCTTACATGTGTTTTGCTTTGTGTTGTAAATATTTTTGCTCATGGACTATGGAGTCTCACCCACTCCATAGGCATCATCTTTTTACTGTGTGTCACCCAACACCTTTAGTGCAGTGACACAGGGTTGTCTTTTCAGACTTCCCACTTTAAACTCCATTTTCTGGGACTGACTACTGTCTCCCAGAACATGTAAAGCTGCCATTGACTTTACTAGTCTTTTTAAATGTACAGACCTAGTACACCCTATCTTCCAATAGGGTATTGGAGGGGTTAATAGTTATCCCCTTTTGTCTGATTCTCATGGAACATTTTTGTGTTCTCCTTTCTCTAAGATTTGGCTGGTGGCAGTGGTCTCTACCATTTTTATTCTACTGCTGACTATGAAAATAGCCTTGGCACCGTTAGAGGCTATGGTGGTAGCCTCAAACTCAAACCCGGTAATCCACGTTTAATTGAACTTGCTTCCGGTCGAGTTCTTTTCCCATATCTTTTCGTAAAGGTCTTTTTAGTGTTTTACTCTGCATGCCAAACCAGGTTTAGTTCCTTTGTTCGGCATCCTTTGGCGGGCACAGAAGCCCTCCTTAGGTGTCTGAGTGTCTGAGTGGGCAGGATGTGAGGGAGAGGTTTGAGCCCCCCCTGCACAGGGTCTTCTTGGAGACCCAAGTTGCACTCTTGTTTGATTGGCTAGGTGGCTCTCCTGCCAGGAAAGCCACCCTGCTGTGTGATTGACAGCCAGGCTGTGTGAATGGGGGATTTGGTGAATAAAAAGCCTGTCTCTGGGACTGGAAGGCAGAGTTGCCACTGAAACGAGAGAACCAACGAGAAGCTGAAGGAAGATGACTGCTGCAACTACTGGACACCAGGTGAAGCCCTGCTGCAGGTCCGAATCACCTGAAACATCGACGACAGAGGAGATCTGCAAGGAATCTTCTTCCCTTGAGCTTGGTGGGAACACTAGCCCGCCAAACACCAGACACTGGTCCTCATCCTGGTCGAATTTGCTGTGCATCGCTGCAGTAGATCGGATAACCAGTGGGAAGAGAACCAGTTTGGCTTTTAAGGAGCACACCTTTTATTCGTCGTTTTGCTCCACTGCTGGCTTCTTCCCTGGGCAGCCCTCCAGCCATCCTCCTTCTTGTCACCACGACTGAAGCTTCAGGAACCGCAAGCCTGCAGGAACTGCCAGGAACAACTGCCTCAGCTACAGCATTCTTCTTCTTTTAAGGTACTGTGCAAACTCGGTCGTTCTTTCCGTCCGACCACGGTGAAAGTGCTTGAAATCTTTCGCCTCACCGAAGTTTTGTCCTTCTCTTCTCCTTTAAATAACTTTTCCTCTGACCAACTTCATTTTGAACTCTTGGCAAAGACTTAACCGCAAACTACTCTGAACTGTGTGATCCTCTGCAAAGACTCTGAACCATTAGCATTGGCCCAGACCTATTGACTTGAATCCTAGTTGTAGTAGCCTTTTCTAGATTGCCCTGCCTATAACTTGTTGGTGCTATTGATTGTGATAACCTTGTCTTTTCTGCCTTTTAAATTGCTTGAGTGCCATTTTGCTCACACTTCATTTTCAGCTTAACTTGTCCAGAATTGATTGTGTGTTATTGTAGTATATTAAGATTGTGATTTTCGGCTGCTTTATAATAGGGAACTGTTTTATAAATGATGGTGTAAATAAATGTATATTATTTTACTCAGAAACCTTGAATCAGTGTTTGTTTGAACCATAGTAATTGTTGTCCTCTGTGTAACCTCTTGTATGTTATGTTATGTTGTGTGCTTGCTTATTACGTGCCGGTAGCCCGCGGGCATGAGGGCGCAGGAACAAAGGAAATCTAAATACGTAATTCTCCTCATTAAGATGGGTAGATATCCTAGAGATCGGGACTCTATTGCTCATTGAAACAATTAAGTTTTTAGCGATTTCCTGAAACTCTGGTAATTTGCTTCAAGCCGTAATGCTATCGGCAGCTTGTTCCAGAGGTCTACTGCTTTCACCGGGAAGGATTTGCCTTGCCTAAATGCAGACTTAGCCCCAGGGGTGTTCAAGGTGCCCCTGTCGGCTGATCTTAAACATCTTCCAGGAGCATAGAAAGAGAAATGTACTGCTCACTTTACTCTTGAGATAAGTCTAGCTGCTCAGCCATCGCTACCACTTTACTGTGTAGTACGGGCTTGTACCAAAGGTGAATTTGTACTTACACTTGTAGTCTTAATTGTGTGTGGTGTTCCCAAAGAGTACTGCATATGATTCTGCCTAAGAGTGACTGCCGGTATGCTCTTTAATTCTAAGGATTGTGAAGGTATCATGAAATACGACACAGACAACAGATTCAAAGTTCAAACAAAATGCTTTTTAATAACTTAAATGTCAGGATGGTGTAAGGCCTAACTTGCCCTATGTGAAGGTGGGATTTCCCTAAAGAAACTAAGGACAGTCCGAGTCAGTAAGTTCAACTTCAAAGTCTGTCTGTATCCAAAACCTATACTTGCCCTCACAACTAAAGCTAAACAATGTGTAACGATGTCAACACAAATAAGTAGTGTTCCAAAATAAAGTTCTGCGCTTATTCCAGCTCTTGGCTTGCTTGCTAGCTCCCCTTCCCCAAGTTCAAAGCAGTTCCACAAAGTTTTGGGGTTCCCTTCCCCAAGAAAACAACACAGTTCCAACAGGATCTTAGGGTTCCCTTCTCCAAGAAGACAACACAGTTCAAAAAGGGTCCTGGGTTCCTTTCCCCAAGAAGACAACAGAGTTCTGAAAAGGCCTCATGGTTCTATTCCACAAGGTGACAACAAAGTTCACAGGTCCATAGGTTTCCCTTCCCCAAGACATCAGCTTGTCTAGCTTGTCTAGCTTGCCAACTCACACTCTGTTTCAGTCTCTTAATACTCAACACCAGTTCCAGGTCAACTTGACACTCCTTCTGATTTCTTAATAGTTTACACAGATTGGTCTCTTCTGTTGTCACTTCAGCAATCTCTTTCATAAGTGAAGATTTGTTGTTTGTATATTTTTCTTGGCTTTCATAGACAGGGTATCCGCGGTCTAGGTGCAGTTGTCGGACCACACGGTCCACCCATTACAGGTCACACAACCAATAACCCTAAGCTTTCTTGCCCACACACATTTCTCTGTCACTGCGCCTGTGTTCTGGTTCACATTCACTTTGGTTTCTCTTTGCTAGTATCTTGGCTTTGCCACAATGTGCTTTTCTCTTTGCCAATCTCTTGGCTTTGCCACAATGTGTTCTTTCATGCACTTCACTTCCTGAAGCTAACTTTCCTTCACCACCTTACTTTAACACTCTTCAGTAATGTTCATTACTTGCTGTTCAATTAATTCCATCAGATTTGTTCCTTGTCTTTCAGTATTTATTACGCGTGCTTCATACGTGCATGCATTCCATTTGTTGGCTTATCAAAGCTTTATTTTAGTTCGGTATTCAAAAATGCTTAATTCACGTTCCTTCACTTAGAGTTCAACTTGCTCATATTGTTCAATACAACCCCTCATTTTGGGTTCACTTTTGATTGCACATCTATTTTTGTTCATCCGGCAATAAAATGTGCCCTGTTCTAGCCCCAGGAGAGCCCAGGTATGAGTGTTCCCTCTGTTTAACTCACCGGTCCTTGGCGGCTCCTCCGGGCGTCTTCTCTCCTCATTCTGTCCTCTACGCACATGTCTCTGTAGCTTTGCGAGCAGCACTCACATTTCGGAAATATATCTGTGGGTTGCCGGTAACTCACCCGGACGCTGCTGGTAGCTCGCAGCACTGGCATCTCTTCCAGGCCCCCCAGCTCCGGCAGTGGGCCCCCGTGCAAGGAGGCTCTGCCAGCTTTGACCTTCTCATGGCCCGCTCGGGCCCAGGTGTCGCAGTATCTCCTGGATAATTGCTGGCGTCCTGTCCTCCAGGCAAGACTCTCCTCGGCAACCGCCTTCTTTTTTGTGACTTCTTTTTATTAATTTCACAATACACCCAATAAGAATTAATGAATACGATCATTCATGTAACATCAGAATTAAAATTCCTTTCTGAATCAATCAATGAATACACTAACACATCCTAAGAATCCTATGATACAAGCTTTACAATACAATGACTGCACTATAAGGCAGTCCTCGATAATACACGTTGTCCTCAGATATAATACCAGCAGAACACACCAAACGGCAACACAACACTGACAAACATAAAAACACCCATACCCTCACCCTAACAGGATCCCTTTGCCCAACCTTTTTCACAGGCACATTAAACACTCACCCACCATATAAACCATTTAAAGGTGACCAGAGTTCTAAATAATCATCTTCTTTATTTTGTTTCTGAAACAAAATCTTCTCAAAGTCAGACAATACTTGCACATCACTCACCCAACTCTCCACTCGTGTTTTTATCATTGTTTTCCACAATTTTAGTATTTGTTTTGCAGCCACTACTATCACGTTGTCAGTTGATTGTCTATCCTGCTTAGCAATCTTACATCATCCTCTATTGGCTAGCAAAAGGACTTGCAAAGGCATTCTAGGAAAGTTCATTGAAAGTACTTTGTCTATTCTGTCCAATACACCCCCCCAAAATTCCTTCGGCCTAGAACAATCCCAAGACATATGTGTAAGAGTACCCCGCTCCTTACCGCATCCCCAACAAATGGCATTATCAATCGAACCCAAACCATGCATATGCGCAATCCAGTACAAACATCCCAAAATTATCCAACCCAAATCCTCTTCCCACATCCCTTTCAATTTTTCCCAGGAATCATCAATGAGAGAATCCAGGGGCATGATTTCTCTCCTCACAGGCCTTCACCTCCTGGCCCGGTTTCTCTCCTGCTGGTCTGCCCCTCCTGACTGTCGACTCCTCCTTTTATGCACTTGTGACCTATTAATAGTTTGCAGGTGCAAGCCCTTCAGTCCATTTGCCTGACCCTAATTACTGGTGTTCTCTGCACATGCTTGACCCTCATAACCGTCTTCAGGCCTCTTTCTCGTCTCAGTACCACAGTTGTGTAATTGCATGGTAGTGTGTACCACTCCTAGTCTCCTCCTCCTAGTCCCAGTACTAGATTGGTATGACTGAGCGGAAATTAAAGGAAGTGATTGGCAACAACCTATAAAGGTAGGGGGAGGGTAAGGTTTTTATTACAAGGAAAAGGAGGATACCATGTCTCGCCTGCAGACATCATCTCCCCAATCCCCAAGGTTCCTCCACCTAGGTGATCCTCCCACGCATCTCCACCCCCAGGCTCAGGATCCAAAAGCGATGGCCACCTGCGAAGAGGATCCAAGGGGAGTAGGTGTGAGGATACCTTCAGGTTTCTCACAGGACTGTGTTTCCCAGAATGCCTTGAACATGCATCATCACTACCCTTGTGGTGCAAGGATGGGCAGAGGTTTTAGGATACCTGTGGCTGGTCGGTGCAATCATTTGACTACATCTGAGCCTCGTGATCATTAATCAGCTATAGTACAGCGTTCACTGATGCATTGCTTCGGCACTCTGGCTACTGGTTCCTCGTTCCTTTCGCCTTGTTCCCTCTTCGTGGTTCAGAATTGCTCCATTTTAATGTTGATATGCTTTTCAGTGTAAGTCAATACAAATCTTTATTTAGATGATTAAAAGACTATCATAAAATAGAATCTAACAAAATAAAAAATGCCTTTAAGGTACATGGATACAGATAACTAACAATACAATTTCTCTTTGAAAATAATGCTTTTTCAATATATAAATACACAGTCTAAGCAGGAAGTATGTAAGGTAATTACTATAAATAGTTGTTTGCACCAGTGACCTTAAATGACAACCCTTCAGTATTGGAATAAGATATTTGTTCCTTGAGAGATTCAAAATAGGGCAGAAATGTGAAAGGTGTGTCAAGTTCCCCTCTGAGGGATCATCACATACAAAAGTGATGACATATTAAGGTGTCTGATGGAATTCCAGTTAAATCATACAGAAGCCAGCGGGAGGCGATTGGCCCTTAAATTTAACAACATACTCCGCTTATGTGCTTTTCAGTGTTTTCTTGCTCCCATGGCTTATACATTTTTAGCACCCCTCTTGATTTCTGTACTCATTTTGCATTTTGTTTGCAATATGTATGGTTTCCTGGTCCTGGACCGCTCCAGTGTGCCCCTGTTACTTTCAGTGTATTAACCTAGCACTGTAGGGTATCCATGTTTCCTTTTTTTCTTGGTGATGGGTGTTTACCCAAAGAGAGGATACATGAAGGCAGGCCTTTGTTTGAAAAGGAAGTTATGCTAATTCTCTTTATGGCATTATGTCTCATATCTAATAGACTAGGTGCTAGAAACTCTGGGGTTCGGTTTTTTAAACCATTCTTTGGTGTTTTTAACTTGGAAACTGGGTGCTGTAAATACTTGTCACTCACTGCAGTGACTCTTGGACTGCTAGACATAGTTACACTACCTCATTACGCACAATTTTTGACAGATTAGAAGAAATAGTCAAAGGCGCTTGCTCCCATATCCCAGTCCTTTTCTCTGTGTCTATTATGCAATAGAAAGAAAGGGGTGTGGTGGTAACTAATGTGAATGATGTGTATATATTTCTGCACCCATACTACCTTCCAGAACCTTGGATTTCGGAATTCAATGAAGGCAGGCTCCCACCTGGACCTTGACATAAGGAAAAAATATTCACAGCGGGTTCCTCCAGGACCTTGGCTTCAGGATTCAAAACAGGTCCCTCGTGGACCTTCTGTCCTCTATCTTCCCTTGTGTCAGGGTCCTCACTTTGCCTGTTTTCGTTTGCATCAAGAGTACATGATTTGTAGTAGACCTCTCTCATTGGTCTGGGGTTGCAGCATTCACAACAGGCCTTGGGTTACAGGACTCACAAAAGCCATCTCTTATAAGTCTCAGGTTACAGCATTCACAACAGGCTTATCTCCTATGCCTTGGGTTTAGCCTTCACAGTCCACCTTTCTCACTCAGGCTTTGGGTCACAGGAGTAACAGTAGGCCTTGCTCGTAGGCCTTGGGTTCAGCATTGACAGCAGGCATCTCTATGCTTTCACTGCCTTGCTCCAGGCAGCAATCCTTCCAGGCACACTCCTTTCCAGCAGCCTCCCCTTGAATCACGGCAGCATCAGCAGGTACATCTGCATCCTCCGGGTCCAAGAAGTAATTGGTCCTTTCTCATGTGCTTTTGTATCTCCTCTTGGGATTGGCCATTCCTCTTAGGAGTCCTAATTCCGCTCATTATCTGATTATTGTTTTTGGGACAGTGATTGGTTCATGAAGTAATGGCCTCTAGTAGGTTTTATAGGCTTCTGTGACATGCTGTGCCATCTTGAAATTCCCAAGATTAAACTTGATGGTTCCATTGTGTTCCATGGTCTCTTTTGCTGGCTGCATCATTTCCCCTTTTGGTGCTGGAATACCTGATTGCTAAGCGCCTCGTTGCTTGTTTCTATATTCTGGTCTGCGGGCCGAACCATTCCCCTGTGATGGATGTATTCTTGAAAATGGAGTGGACATGGTTTTTTCTAGGGTGACAATGTGATAAGAACTCTGGTGTGGCATGGTGTGGCTTGGTGTGGGGATCCTCCCCACTCTACCTCTGACCCATTACCACCTGGCTTGTGGTGGCACCTGCCCACCTTAGCAACGCCACCATTCACCAGTACGTTTAGGCGGACTTCGACACACTCCTCACCTGTTCCAGGTTCTGAAGCTGAATGGATGTGAGCTAAAAGTAAGGAGGAAAAGGTTGAGCTTGGTTAAAATGAGGCAGCATCCCTGACCCCTCTATTATGCAAGGCTTGCAATGCACAAAGACCAGCCAACATTACGGAAGGGATTCAGGTCCTGGCACATAGACATTTTTAAACCACGTTTTAGACGAAGAACCAAAAGAGGTACCCATGCTAGTGACAGTCCTAATCTCTGTCAGTTATTTTGGTTGAATCTCCATATTAGTACAAGGTATATGCTTTGAAAGAAAGTCACGGAAACAAAAACCAAAGAAAAAAGTCCTAAGAGTACAAACAATACATTTATTATTCAAAACACATTTTCTTGTTCGAATTACTTTTTACACAAGTTAAAGAAAAATCTCAGAAGAAGAAAAAGACATAAAACATAGCATTCATTGTATATACATAAGTTCACCAAGAGCGGTATATTCATCAAGGAGCAATTTGGATAGTTTTCAATAACTCAATTGATGAAAATATCCTAGCAGGAAACAAATTGTTCCTCTGAGCTAGGTATTACCAGGGTGTACAAAAAATTACCCTGGTAGGTAAAAGCAAAATCATTCAATCAACTTGGTTTATATTGTTATCTGCCAAACATAGACACCAACCACACCCTGCATATAAAGGGGGTTAGCCCCTAAATATGGTAGCTGGAATCTGCTGTACGGTTTGACTTCACATTTCTAAATTCTTTCTGCTGAAGTAAGAGCTGAGCGCCCATTACCATTTCCACCATACATTCGAAGGGAAAAAGAGGCCCTGTGGTGTCTGGAGGTCCGTTTGCTCCACTCAGTCTTAAGTGAAGTGTGACTCTCTCCCTCCTTTGTTTTATTTATTTGATTTCTGTAGCACTTTTATCCAACGCATGGTACATAAAAAGATAACCAATGTATAATAGTCCGGAAATATTGAAATCATACTTTAACATGAAAATGAAACATAATAAAATCAAATAATCCAAAGATATTAATTACATTGTCAGTCAAAAGATGGAAAAACAATAGTCAACACATTTTATTTTAAGTGTTTTTTAACAATGATAAAGTGGTGCATAAACTTATATTTAAAGGTAAAGCATTCCGTAATTCAGGAGGCATGACTAAAACAAACAGAAGTGGGAAGAAGCACAGGGAGTGCGCTGACAGGACAGGAAGACTTGAGTACATGGACGAACTTACGGATAGCTAGTGCAGTATAATATCAGAAAGGTAGGAAGGTGTAAGAAAGCAAAATAATGCAAATCTGTGAAGAATAGGAAGCCAACAAAGGTTAGCAAGATAAGGTCAGACATGAGATAAAAACACTAATTCAAAAGGAGTGTTAAAGTAACACATATTTTGGGAAACCCACATCTCAAGGCCTTGAGCAACTCTATGTTATGTGAATAGGAAGAGCAGATGTTTTAGTCGGCAAAACAAAGAGGACTTTGTTTCACCAAACTCTACATGACTGATGTGAAGTAGGCCTATGGGGAATACCTTGATGGTGGATTTACAGACACCTCAGGTCTAGTCCCAGAGAAATACTCTAACAAACCCTTGGATGTTCCCCAGGCTTAGGTTCCTAAGTGATGCCCTTAGACTATTCACACAGCACCTCTGATACAAGCAAGCTTCAGGCGTGTAACTCTAAGTGACATTGGGGCAATGCCTGGTAATTGGAGTCATTGCCTTAGCTTGCGAGGGCACCTTAGGGCAGAGGAAAATAGCATTAGGCCATTCAGAGAATTCTCTGTTGTGATGTACTAGGCCTTACTACTGAAGTTCCACCTTGACATGATGCCGTTGCCTTCGATGAACGAGGCATATGATGGGGTACAGACCTAGGACTAAAGTCCCTCCAGGGGCTGATGGCCTGTTGAAACAACTCTCCACAGCAAAGTACAGTAGAGAAAAGAAGGTCACTCATCTGTCTTTTTTTCTTACGGGTGACAAAGTTAATGAGGTCCCTTGAAGGATGTCCACAAATCTTTTCCCAGTGCTTTAGGTGAATCGTAGTGATTTAGTAAAGTGTCATAGGGGACTCAGCGCACCTAAGAGTGGCCCAGAAACTGTCTGCAAGGTGTGTGCTGGTCGGCGCTAGTGTTAGGCCACTCACCTTTCCTAGGCAGCTTCCTCGGGTCTAAGCTTGGCAGCTCTGACCACACTGGTGCCTGCCGTGGATCTCATCGGTACGTAGGCTGATGGGTGTGGCCATTTTTGATGGACGATGCATACACGTGCGTCCTCGTTCACAGCTCCACGCATGCGCAGTGCTCATGGTGTTGCAGCTGCATAAGCTTGCCTTTCAAGCCTCTCTTTCACCCTGTGGCCCTATCAGCCCTTGTTTGTTGCTGGTTCACTGCATCTCAATGCGGTTTGTCCCCTGAACCGTGCTTCGCTTCTGGATCCTTTTTCTGTTTCCCTGGTCTTGCTTTCTTCCCATCCTCCTGCTTTATGTTCTACCTCTTGTGGTCACCCTGTCTGCTCCTTCTCCTTCATCAGAGGCGTTGCTAAAGGGGATCTGGTGGGGCTATAGCCCCTGGTCTTTTGTTTGTAGCCCCGGATAGAGACTCAGGGGCTACAACCAAAAGGCTAGATAGCCCTGAGTCCCGACAGTCTCAACATTATCGTAACCCCAGATATTTTCAAGACATAGCAACACCCCTGTCCTTCATTACCCCTCTTGCTGTGCTTGGGTTGTTTGTCCTTTATTCTTGTGTTCTGTGCCTCTCCCTGGTTGGAATCCCCAAGCCTTTTTCTGTGTCTGTCTACAACCTGCTGCTGCTTAGCCTGCATTGATTACTTCACAACCTGTTCATGGCCTACTGTGATCTGTAGGCCTTCCCTGCCTGTGCGCCTTCCCTGTCTGTGCTTGCACTGCCCCTACATCACGCTAATCAGGGAAGTGCCATCCTATGGCAAGGGGGGTTGGCTCAGGACTTTTACTGTATTCATTCAGGGGGGTCCTGGGTTGACATCCTTTTTTTCCTCAGCATTCTGGCTTATTCATCTCAGCACCAGTCCGGAAGAACAAGTACGCAGCACCAGTACGACACCTTGTATGATAGCTGGAAACCAGTTGGTTCCAGGTCTGACACCACAACCGACCACCAGAGACAATGCATGGGGTGGGAATTTCAGAAAAATGAGAGACTGTGCTTGTCTGCTCCAGACTAAGTTACCAAAAAGACTCGCAGGAGAGAAGATGGATAGCACAAGTAAGACAGAGCTTGGGATCGGTCCTGCCTTTTGGACACCCCATCTTAACATGTGTTTTTAAGAATTCAGAGGAAAGGGCTTGGGATGTAGAAATAACTGAAATATGCTGTCAATGTTGCTGTGCATTAATATTCTAATGAATCAATATTTCAAACTCCAGATTGTGTGTCTCGCAATTTGGATATTGATATACCCGCTGGACAGCAGTAAATCCTTGCCTACTTGGGAGAGTGTACCATTGCTCTTAAGGTTTCACCAAAGGGCATTTGATCTATCGGCACCAAGAAGTTATTTTACAGGCAGGGATGAATCAAACAGTGCACAAGGAGCAAGAATGCCCAGAAGCTATCCTATCAGCATCTGCTTTAAACGTGTTGTTGAAAACAGGATTTAAATATATTCTTGTAATAGTAGAGGTAAATCTTTGTTGTGAAAAGGCTTTATTAATTAATTTAAATTGACAATAGATTTAAAGCAACTCATTTTACTTCTATGGTCCGATATATTGAATCCTATTAATATTTAGTAGTGTTTCAATTCTAAAATACAAATAATTTTTGAAATACAGTTTCTAAAGAAATATCAATAGGTTTATAAAATACTTAAAAAAAACCCTCATAATCTAACTGGCACACTGAAAGCTGGATATTTTGTTTTAAACAGTTGGGATCTTGATTGATGCATATTAGCACTCATAAAGCGGCAGTTCTGTTATTGCAGCAGGATTTGTTTGTCTTAAGGAGGAATTCAAATTTCCAGCATTTTAGAATTCTCCCCCTTGTTTGTCATTGTTGTTTGTTCATTTTATGTTTTTAACTGATTGTGGTTAATTATTCACAACTGGAATAGAGGTTTTTAAAATTACATTATTTTCAGAAAACAGTTTTATCTTTTTGTGCTGGAATCTACCTGGATCACCATTTTTGAAGTATTTTTCAGAATTTCTGGTTTGATTAACAATTAACAATGACAAATTCAAGGGGGGTTTCATCAGTTTTTAAATGAATTTCAAGATTTCCACGAATGTTAAAGGCGAACGACTTCTGTTCACCTTGATTTTGTAAGAATAAACATTCTGCACGCCACTTATTTTTGTGAGATTGTAACTTGATACCATTCTGAACTAATGTTATTTACAAATATGTTTTTACTTGCACATTTATTTAAAATGTTTTTACAAAAACAATATTAAAGGTGGGATTTTTCTTTCTAATACTTTTTTAACACATTTCTAAAAATTGCACTAACACATGCAATTCATTTGGACTAGTATCAATTATCATTAGAGTATGAATAAACCTGACTAAATCATAGCCTAAAACTGCAAAAATGGACGAACATATCCTCAAAAAAAGGAAGACATTTAATACAACGTCTGTCATATCCAGTAAATGGAAGTAGTCCGAATGATGACTATCAACATAAGGAGGCACTTATTGCAATAGGCCTATATGGGTAGTCATGACCGATCAGCACTCCAGAAAATATAGCATGATACCTCTCAAGCACAAGACAGAGACCGCTAATACAATTTAAGGCAGAGCCTGTAGGATGGGGGAATGGACCAGTTACTGAGGGGCAAGTAGACTCTCCCAGAGTCCACCCTAGAGCCATGGTTCCAACAGTATCCCACTAGTAGAGTGACACTACAATGGCTCCAATTGAGTATGATTGGTTTCTGAATTGCTACTTGTAGGCTTGCATATGTGCCACAGAGCTCCATTTAAGTAACACACAATGGTGACCCCCCCACCAGTCCCCTGCAACCTCCACAGGTCCAAACAGTGCCTCTTCTATTGGTCTGAATTATTGTAAGCTGCACATGCATTCAGATCAAGGTTTGCCCTTACCATTTCGCCAGCGATTCAGTTCGGCCTCCAGCTTCTGCATGGCCTCTTTCATGGTCTTGTTCTTCTCCTTCTCCTTTTCGTACTTCTTCTTCCACTGCTCGGCAGTCAGCTCCAGGTTGACAGATGCTGTGTTCTTAATTGTCTTTGCCCTGAAATTCACAGTAGATGTGTTATCCTATAAAATACCACTATATGCCCCTCGTCCTATCACCACTTCATATGTGTTACTTAAAAGAGTAGACCATAGACTTCTTCTAGTTTATAGAGCCTTCACAGGAAGGTAATTAAAAAGCACTGAAAATCATGATGCCAATCATATAGCAAGCAATGGGGAATAAGAAAAGGATCAGGGACATTTCACTGTGCTGGCTATTTCCCTGCAAATTGTGCTGCATTGTTTATGACCCCCACCACTGCCCCACTTCCCACCACCTTAAACATGAAAAATAAATCTACTGTAGAGAGGCAGATGAACATGTCATCTCTAGTGCCCACCCCCTCAACTCTGTCATATTAGAAGAACAACAAAACGGCACTGTGCATGACACCTTGTATAGTCCCAATACTGCAACGAAGATATGAAAGGCGTTATGCACTCAGACAACCGTACCGAATGTACCGTTGTACTGATGTAGTAGAAGGAAGTCTGCAGACACCACTGAACATGGAAGAGTGACAAGTGAAATCTGACAAGAGTAAAGTGACGTTATAAAGAGGAGACATGAGGATATACTGAAACAATATGAGATTACTTAAAGAATAAAGATATGACTGAAGGAACAAAGTAACTGAACATGCAAATATGAAGCAATCATATACACTGAGAAGATAAGTGAGAAGAGATGCAGTAGATGTGTAGACACAGAAGCGGAAGGTAGATGAGGCATATATAAGCTTGTTCCAGTAAGAAAATATTACACGGGTAAAGCAGCCATGATGAAAAGATGGATGTTGACTCTGTATAAATAATAAGCAAGAGGCCTGAAGGAGAGAGACTGGGGCTGCAGAATCTGACAGGTGCTGGAAAACAGCTTTGTGGAAAGAACAAAGAATATCTGTTTGGCTTGGGATCAAGGATGCCACATCAAGAAATAATTGCAAGACACAAAAGTGAATTTGAAGAGGATAAGCTACATACACACAATATATTTCTCTTAGATTAGGTAAAGGAGTGACCATTTGCAAGTGCCAAGTATTGAACAAAGATGCAGAAAGCATATGCAAGACGGAGCAACCTGGTCTCCAGAGGCCAACATGAGTAATAGAACCCAGTAGAATTGAATCAAATAGCACTAAATAAAAGGTCAGAATGGACAAAAGTGTGGTCTCCTCACACGTGGTGAAAGACTGGATAACAAGGCCTATTCATAAAGCTCCAGTCGAAGATAGCGATGTACCCTCTGTGAGAAACCTGATGGTATTCTCCCACCAACTCCCCCGGGATCCTCCATTCAGGTGACCAGGGAACGGCCATCGCTTTTGGATCCCGACCCTGGGAGTGGACCAGCGAGGGAGGATAACCTGAGTGGAGGATCATGGGTAATTTGGAGGAGAATGCCTAAAGGCAAGTCTTGGTATTTCCCCTTTTTCCATTGTACATCAAAACCCTCTCCCTCAGCTTTTATGGGATATTTTAAATCCCATTCCATCCCCCTCCCCATTTCCAACATGTACAGGGACACGGGAGATGTGATCAGGGGCAGTAAAAATTACCCATAGACATATCAGTGAGGAGCAACGAGAAGCCTACCACATTACACCACTAGGCTGTCCCACTAATAGAGTCAGGCAAGGTCAGGCTGTTTACCTTAACCATTCACACCTGACTCCACTTGACCCTGTGGTTCTGCTAGAGAAGAGGAGCGAGCTGGGGTTGCTGGTTGGAATGTGGAGGCTACAGTACGAGAAGCCTGGAAAGTCTGGAGGAGAGCGGACACCGGAATGCTGACCCTATGTGGCTGGAGGGTTGCAGCGTGGCGAGGGAGCCCTGTCTCCATGGAGCCGGAGTGAGGCCAGTTGCTAATTATTGGCCGTGTCCAGGTCAGTGCTCATTCCCCTGGCATGTGTGCTGGTCCCAGGGATGGCGTAGGGGCAGGTGGTGAGACCATGACCTCGACCCACAGAACCCAAAGAAGCTGCCCGCCAGTGCCGCGTTATCTGGGTGAGTTTCATAGCAGGAGAGACAGAGAGAAAACCAGTGGCACGCGTGTGGATGGAGCAGGAGCAGAGATTTGAGAGGGTGCAAGTGACCAAAAAGCAGAAGAGAGGGTGCAAGCGGCTCAAAAGACAGAACAAGTGCATTTAAAGTTGAAGGAAAGCAGAGAGGGCGCAAGCGGCCCAAAAGCAGAAGAGAGGGTGCGAGCGACCCGAAAAACAGAAAGAGTGCATTTGAAGGTTGAAGGAAAGCAAACAGAGGGCGTGAACAACCCGAAAGCAGGGGAGAGCTTGCAAGCGACCCAAAGGACAGAAAGAGTGTAAAGAGGGGGTGCAAACTACCCAATTGTAAGTAAAAGAAAGTGGAAGGGTGCAGGGCAAATTGAAAAGAGTGTGCCAGGGGCACAACTAAGCAAGAGGAGTATGCAAGAAGCACAGCAATGAGAAAGAAGTGCAGGAGTGTACTGCAAAATGGAAAGAAAGGGGAAGTGAAACAAGACAGAAGAAAAGATTCAAAGCACGAGGAGAGGGGTCAGAAGCCAGAGTGGTCGTGCAGGGAAGGAGCAAAAGCTCAGCGTTTACGAAAGTCTCCAACACTGCCCCTTAGAAGGAACTGTGTGAACATTTGTTTGAGATCAGAGGGGTCTAAGCTTGGGAAGGGAACCCTGAGAGGCCCGCAGAAACATTTTGCACTTTTGCAGGAGAGGCCTAGACTTGGGGAAGGGAACCCTGAGAGGCCTGACCAGAACTGTGTCTTTTTGTTTGGAACTGGATACAGTAGAGCTTGGGAAAGAGACCCCAGGTGACCCAGAGACATTGTGAACTTTAATTGCTGCAATAGCCTTATGTGAAAGGTACAAAAGCAACCCTTTATGTTTTGAACTATCTATTTCCTGAAACTGGCAGAACTACACATGATGATAAGGCCACCTGAAACTAGTTGTGATTTACATTTCTTTTTGAGCCACTATTTTTTCTTTAAGAAGAGGTGAGTGATTGCAAGCATAGGATTTGACACAGACAGACTTTGGTTTTGGACTTTTGAACATTGACGGCTCTTAGAAACATCAGTTGAGGGAACAACCCCTTTAAAATTAGGGCCAGTTTGGCACTACACCAACCCAGCAAAGTCTTTCATAAAGGTTTTCGAACTGTTGCTTTTGAGTCTGTGTCCCTCTTGATACCATGCCTGTCTCACACCTTAAAAGTCCTGAGGAAGAGAACAGTCACCAAGGTCAACTGCAAAGAAGAAGCCTTGGTTTAGGGCCTAACTGATGAGAGATGATAGGCTAGTTGGCCAAGTGGGCAGCGGTCTGACGTTGTTACCCGCACCTGGGCTTTGTTGTGCTTACTTGCTGCTAGAGAGCTGAATGTCCAAGTTATGGAGAGAATGGCAACCAATCATGAGGGCCTACATAATGATGGACTATAAATTGTTACAGAAGCCAATCCACTGCTGTTATTCTGCTATTCATCTGTATTATATGTAGCTAGAGGTAGTTCAAGGCTACTAACACCAAAATGAAGTATAGGTATGTATGTTCCCCTAACCAATCCCTCCTTTCTATGGGGTTTTACTATTTGCCACGTAGGATGACATCATAGCTGACGTATATTGAGGTATAAAAACTTTTGTGTAACTGAAATGGATTGAGAGTGAATGAGCTGCAATCTGTTTGTTCACAAGGTTCCCCTACTTTATTGAGCTGATAATAAAGTAATATTTTGCCATATCCTTTGAGTCTGTTTGGTTATTTGGGTCTGAAATAATTTCTTGGTAATTCCATCTGGCACTTGGAATGCTCCAGGTGCTACTGCAGAGTATCCTAAACTCCCCACCCCCTAAAAAAATGCCACAACAATGCAGCAAAATGTACATTCACCAAATGCAGTGAAATGGCTGTGGCAAGACGGGCAGGTACCCAAGAAACAGTGTGATTTTCAATGGCTTTTTTAGTGCATGCAAACTGGTAATTGTCAATCAGTATGCTAGATTAAAGTGAATGGCTCTTGTATAGGGACACTGGAAAGAAGTGTTCAACACCAGAGCAAAAGCAATGGAGAGTAAACTTCAAAAACCAGGATGAGAGATTCAGGGGGAGCCTCAACACAGGGTACTAACAGAAGTGCATGAGACTCAACACCCTGATAGGGCTCGTGGAGCAGGAGAATCAAAACAGGTTTTGAGGGGCAGTGAAGTGTGGAACTTAATACTGATATTTTGTAGTAGAGTGTGCCACACTGGCAATAGGAGCAACAAGGAGACCTTGGACTGGACAAAATAAGACCTGCTCTAAAATGCAGTATTGGACCACTTACCAGCAACACCTGTGTATATTCCAGAAGAAGTGCTTATGCCATTAAACATTTGTTGAATTGTGTACCACACGTTTTTACTATGGAATGAAAAAACATCACAAACACATGCCAACTTAGTGGACCCTAAGTGATTGATTTTGCTTTGTTTAAACTTGGCTGAACTCTACAGCATAACGAAATATGCACCAGCTGCACGAGCTTTCCTCAACACAGTGACATAACAACACATCTGGTTCTAAGTATGACAGAATGCAAATACTAGGGTGGAAGGAATATGGAGGTGTTCCACAAAGAGTGAGATGGAGACACAATGTAGTTGGGGGGCAATAGAATAGGTAGATCATTGCACTTGATCTTGTACCTTCATAAATGTACCCTTCTGCTGCTGATGTGGTTCCAATGAGAAAGTGCTCTTCGTTCTCCCAAGTGTTAAGTTAGAGAATAGGAGCTTCAGCCCTGTTCACCTGAGCGCTGAGTTATTCAATAAGTAATTGTTGTTGCAATAAAACAGGATTGGAAACAACTGTTGGTGTTATATTTATTGTTAGACGTTAACCGACAGGTGTTTCAACCCTCAGGGGTCTTTTTCAAGGCATGTGGAGTATTGGCCAGTCATTGCTGGGAGGTTGTGGGAGGTTGTGGGAGTGTTCCCCTGCCCTGGGTTGGTGATGTTTGGGTTAGAGGGTTCTGGTCACTCTGTGCCCATCCCATGTGGGGTCCTTACCTACCTAGGATTCCTCTGTGGACTAGCTGTATGTGGACATGGGTGATTGGGGCGCCATCCCCCACACTACGGTTGGCTAAGATTAAGTTAGGGGTCATGGGTTACTCCTTGGGGATCTTGTTTCCCATGGTATACATTTGAATACATGCGGTTACTTAGTGGATCAAAATGCAAATATATGGTACAAATGTTGAATACATGCTGTTACTTATCGGACCTAAATTCAACGATATGGTATGAATGTTGAATGCATGTTTTTACGTGGTGGATCTAAATTCAAAGATATGGTATAATGTTCAATACTTGTAATTACTTAGTGGATCGGAACGCAAAGATGTGTATAGATGTTGAATACATGCTGCTACTTAGTGGACCTAAATTCAAAGATATGGCATAAATGGTATACATATTGAAAGTGTGCTGTTCTTTAGTGGATCAAATTCACACAGGATAGTGGCAAGTTATTAACAGCCCTTAGAATGCTGAGACAATTTGCTGTTAACTCCTGATCCAGCAGGCTGGATAGGGGGTTAAGGCCACTAGCACCCTGGGTTACCAAAGAGGTAACCCGGGGTGGTAAAAAAAAGGATTTTCCGCACGTGTCCCGTTGAACGAGGGAAAATCCTTTACAAACATGGCCACCATGGAAAAAGAAGGTGGGGCTCCATACGGAGCTCCTCTTCCCTTCCCATGGTGGCCTGTGGGACTCAAGGAGAAGGAGCAGATGCAGCGGTGTAACTCGCTGCTTCCGAAAAAAGGCAAGTAGGTGTGTGGGGGAAGGATAATAAAAAAAAGAAAAGAGAACAGAGGGTCGGGGGAAGCTGGCGACGGGGGAGCTGACCGTCAGGTGGCTTGGAAGGTGGGCTTGTACCAATGGTACAAGCCCACATTCCTAGCCATCTGATTGGTTGGCTCCTCCCGCCCGGGTGCAAATGAATGTGAACCACTTGAGCCTGAAGAGCTAATTCAAAGATTGCTGTCAGTGGTAAAGAGCTTCCAAAGGCATTCATTGTAATCGCAGAGACTCATGTTGGAGATACCTTTGGCCAAACATTAAAGTTGACTTGGTTTCAGCATCGTTGTAGTTGGAAGGAGAGCAGCATATGAACATTGTGGTCCTGCAGTTGCCCCCCAAGGAATCCTGGAGGATTCGTGTCATCTTGCTGTCTCGATATGGCACATAGCTTTTCTAAAAGGGACAAACCAAAAAGAGAATGATTATTTTCTTATTCACAACATTTGCAAGCAAATCACTGTAGTTTCATGAAAGATTTTAGAATTTTGGTTAACTTGCCATCCTATAGCAAATCAAAGATTATGCTTACTTATTTATAGCATGCTTACTGCATAACTTAATTTCTTCTTGGTGCTCCCCTGCAAGATGTATGTTTTACTCAGGAATTGAAAAGATTTAGCAAGACGTACATGACAAAATATCTGTGATAGGCCCTATTCTATTTGACCCCTTTGCCTCGCCTCCATTAATCAATTTTCACCACTGAGCCCCATAATCATTAGCCATTTTTCTAGTTGCACTTCTGAACTACAAGAGCTACAGTTATGACTTTGATCTCTGTACTCTAGATGTGCATAGCTGTTTGCTGCCTATCTGTACTTTCTCTAAACATTTGAATTCTGTATTTACAGTTGAAGCAAGACCTCAATCATTCAAGAACATTCTTATAATGCCTCTGCTAACACAATCACAAACTGTCCTAACAAACAGTGCCCACAGACATTTATAATTGCAACAAGTATTGAATCTTCCTTATCTAGCTAAATGCTTCAAAGTCATTGCTGTCCCAGTAGGAGTTGCTGTCGATTGCAACATCTATCTCAGCCACTTTGTTTGTCATGTATTCTGCTTTTTTCTTCATCTTTGTTAATTTATATTCCCTTAGTGCTCAGATATAGGTTCACTGGAGCCTTGTCATTTAGTGTTGACAGGTTTCTAAATGTTTTCCAAACCATGTACCCAGTTGACGATTGAGTTTCACATATACTAATGGATTTTGTTACCTAAGTGAGTCTGTTGTATTCTGATGAGTATTTTATTTATCTCTGACAGCTTGGTTTATGTCGGCTGGAGTGTGGTTTTAGGTTTAATTGAGGAACGTGCTGGTCATGTTTCTTAGTTCGTTGGAATGAAGAGCAGAGATGAGTGAAAGTAGACTGAGTCCACAGGGGGCACCTAACCTGCAGAGAGATACATATCGGACTGCATTTGCAATACATCTTTGATTCAACTGTGTGTGAGATCCTTCTTTTAGTGGGTGAGAAATTCTGCTATTTCTTCCTTGTACCGTACCAATATTCCCAAAGACCACCTGTCCCTCTCTCTTTTTTTGTAGGTGGGACAAAAAACTCTCTCTACTCCTGTGGACATTAATGGAAAGTTTCTTTATCAATCTAGGTTTTTCTGCAGATCTGTAATATCGTGACCCATTACATTTTGTGGAAAGTCCACATGGTTGTGCTTCAGCTAAAATAGAGAGAAAGCTATGCACTGGATGGTCCAGCTTGTTACTGGAGGATTCAATGATTTGCTCTAGTGCAGAGGTCTGCAACATTTGGCTCTCCGGATGCTTTGAACTACAACTCCCATTAACTCTAGCCATAATTGTCAATATTGAGGGATTGTGGGAATTGTAGTGGAAAACACGGGCTGAGCAAAGGGGGTCACTCTGAGCTAAGATTGCCACTTCAAACAGCCAGGGAATTTCATACGATTTGCTGCGAGAAGATGGAGCATCTTAACTCTCTGTTTACTAGTTCTTTCCACTGAATATCAAGGGTTTTGTAATGCTATACAGCGGTCGAAATTGGAATTCATGGAGCAGGAGCTGGAAGTAGCTCCTGGATGTCAGGATTTCCCTCTGTCCAGGAATTACTCATCATGCCCCAGGAGCTAATAAAGTCCAACCTGATGATTGGAGTGCCTGAAAGATGGCAGTATTTGTTTCTTAGTCCCCTACTTCTGTTGCTGTGTAAAGTATTGTACTTAACTGCTGACTGTGTCTGTTGAATAATGTGTTGCTTGCCATGTTGGTTTACCTGTAGTCACTATTGAAGTTCTCTTTAAATTGCTTTCTGTTTTATTTATTTCACGTTTTTCTACCAGTTCTTCCGTCTTGCTGCTACCTCTCATTTAGTCTTCATCTATCTTTGCTGCTCTTTCATAATTCTGCCACACCCGTTGCAGCATGAATATCTGTTAATGCCACATTTTTCTCTGCTTCCACCTCTTTTTCTGTGAGGACCGCGCTCATCTTTTCTCTCTGCTGCACAATGGCTTTTATTTTTGCTTTTATTTTGTTTTGAACAAATCTGTGTGGACTGTTTCTCGGATGTCCGTGGGAAGAGAATTCCATGCACGTAGAGCAAGAACAGAAAAAGAGCGGAAGCACAGTGAGGGCGAGGAGCTGCCTGGGTAGTCGAGGAGGCAGAACAGAGATTACAAGAAGGCTTGTAGAGTTGGATAGAGGGGGATAGATATAGTGGTGCCTTAACATGGATACCTTATGGATAGATGAATTAGAAAACTGGATACGAGATAATGATATTGTATCTACGTTTCAAATTGGATTTCATCCTGACATGAATATCACAATAAATGGATTTCTATTCAAAATGACGAAGCATGAAGACTACGTAAACCTATATATGATGTCTTGCTTCATTTCACTGCAGAATTTGAAAAGGTGGATTGCAACAGATTGTGGTAAACGCTTTCTTTTAGGGGATCCCTGAAGGCTTATTAAATTTGCTAATGCATATGTATACCAATACTAAATATAAGTAATGTTGAATTTTGACGGTTCCCCTTCCATTACAATAATTGTCTCAAAGGGTCTGAGAGAGGCATGAATGTTGACCCCCTGTTTGTTCAATTTCTTTGGGCGGATCTAGATATTACATTGAAAGAACAGATGATTTCTCAGTGAAAGTTGGTTCCTTCAGATATTCATGGTTAGCCCTCACTGATGACCTGATTATAATAGGCTGAACACAAATTGGTTTTCAGCGCAGCCTGGTCCAAGAATGAAACTATTTGCTCGTTAATGATTTGCACGCTAATCCAACTACATATTGTATTATGAATTTTTAAAGGAGATCATCTAACAATACATCTTTTATATGGAATTTAAGTGATTGTCTTTTTTGATGAAAAAAGTCATTGATTTGGGATTTAACGTAATAAATTCTTGGTCTAATTTACATTAACATAAAGTCACGAAGAATAAATTACTCCCCTTAAAATTAAAATTAAAAATATTTATTTTGTTATATGGTGGCTACTTGGTTTCGCCATTCATTTTCCTTCCTATGATATGTTATGATGGGTCATTTATAACGCACCTGTACACAAGTGTTTCTAGGCGCAACAAGACAAAGGGCCTCATTACAAGTTTGCTGATCCAGAAACAAGGGAGTCGGTAAGCTCACCGGCACCTTTGTTTCCGGACCGGCAAACTAGGAATCTGCCTGCCAGGGCCGCTATGCTTGACAGGTCTGACCCTGCAGGACACAGCATCCAAGGTAGGCAGACCAGTCACGGAAGCTCCAGCACCACTAGCAACAGTGCTGGTGCTTCCAAGTCCCCACTCCCATAGAGTCCATGGGGACTATGATTTTACCAGCGCCTTACTTCCCGGGCTGCCAGACTTGTAATCGCCTGGTGGCACCGGGAAGTCAGGCGCTGGTAACATTTTACGAGTCCGGTGGCAACTCGCCAGTAGCACCAGCAGGTTTACCGCCAGACTCGTAATAAGGTCCCAAAGACAGAGGGAGGACAAAACAGACAATCTTACTAGGCCTTGTGTCATTCAGATTGTGCAAGTGCAGGGGGGGAGGGAGAGGAGAAGTGCCAGGAGGATGGAAGGGGGAAGTGCAATCAGGGCAGTATTACTCTAAGTGCAGCCAGGGCAGAGTGGCTCAGGGTAAGTGCAAGGAGGCGGTTCCTGTACTGCTTTATGTTATTGAAATCAAACCTAGACTGTTGTTGCAAAGTTTGAATGCTTGGAAAGGTAAGATTTGGCGATTGTTTTTAAATCTGCCAAGGAGTTTACCTATAATGGCAATTCAAGCCAAACTGGATCTAACATCACTTTATATGATGGCAATACTGAGGAGGCTAAACTTATATGCTTGAATATTGAAGGGTGAGGATAATTCTTTGTTGGCCTTTTTAGAGATCTGTACCCTGCTGGAAGCTGTAGATTTGTTGTGGATTATATTAAAGACTGCAAAGTTTGGCTAGCTCAATTGGGTTTTAATAACAAAGATATAAGAGATTACTCTTATGCTGTTGGAATAAAACAAGCTTCTCACTAAGACTGGATTTACAACTATAAATATATTGAGGAAAAACAATCTCTTGCACAACATCGCAATCTTTTTTTCAAATGTTGTACTATACAACATTATCGAAAACAAATCCTAGTAGATTTGATTTAAGATAGTAAATGATGTTTTGTTTAATTTGATACTTACACAAGAAATAGTTGCTGCTTGCAACATTTAGAACATAGAACATGTAGAACATGTCATTTGTGTAAGAAATCTGTATGTATTGACAATCATAAACACCTTTCGAATTTTTGTAATTGTAGCCATGTTTTCGGGTATTAATATTTTAGTGGGTTTGTTCGTAGTCCCATCATGTTGGAAGCCAATGAATTCTGGAATAGAATGATGTTAGGTAAATAGAGGTCACTTATTTTACTTGTCTGTAGGTTTTGTTCACTGGTTTTGATTTTTCATATAATGATTACTATGTATTTTGTTCATACATATTTGTGAAAGGTTTGTAAAAAATCAAAACAAAACAAAATAAAATACAAATAAATAAGTATGAATTGTATCACATCGCATCTTTACTCAGCTACCCATATTACCATTCTGTTGCAGGCCCCCATTTACAGGCCTTTCCATTCTTTTCAAGGCTTCATTCCTAGAGCTAGCATTTAATCTGTAGGATAAACCCATAGAACCACCAGGATTCGTATGTTATGGATCCAGGTCTATTAACCTTTCCCAGATCCCACCACTCAGAGAAATTTGTGCAAGCTTTTTTGATGCACATTAGGGGCATGGAATTCATTTCTGCTGGTTCAAACAATTTGAAGACATAGGGCCCGATTATGAATCCGGCGGTAGCCATGCCGGTATAAACGGCACGGCTGCCGCAGTAATTTCTTTTCTGGCACCCGGCAATAGGGACTTCCCAGGGCATCACGGCCCCGGCGGTCCCTATGGCTATGCCCCGGAAAAAGAAAATCCCAATTCCCATTCAAGTCCCATTGGACTCAATGGGAATGGGGAGGACGGATGCACCGGCACTGTGTGCAACAATGGCGGTGCATCCATCAAGGTCTGCGAGCGGGTGCCTTTCCGCTCCCAGATTAGATATGGTGGGTTCGAAAAGCACCTGCTTGCAGAACTCATAGTTTGCCAGTCCGGAAACAATTATACCGGCAAGCTTACCGACACTGTTGTTTCTGGACCGGCAACCTCGTAATGAGGCCCATAGATTTTGAATTTGTGTTAGTATTCTGAAATCTTATAAACTCAACTTGTACAATGCTATGGTGTTTCTTTTGTAGCGGTTTCACTTTTCAACGTTTTTTTAAAAATTGTCCATGAAGCACTTTTGCCCCTGAAGGGGAAGGCTTATTTATTAACACTGCCTCCTTGAACTTCAAAACCAGAGTGGGAGAGCTATTTGGGCCAGCTTCCACCTCTCGCTAAACAATGCTGGGCTGGAGGAAGGGGCGGGAAGGATCCCTCGGCTCACCCCTCCCTATTTTTGTGTAAAGAGCTTGTCATGTAGAGTGAATTAATAGTTATGAACCCTTTCATGGGCCTTTATAAAGAAGAGATAACTGTTAGCAATGCCATCCTCCCTGCAGGCACTAAACCCAAAGGCAGTGTACAGAAAGACACACTTGCACGTGTAAATCATCATGCTCAGATGTCCGCATATTTGCCAGATGCATGGGGGTAGACCGGGGTGAGACTGTGGAGTGTGTAGCTCTGCCATGTCCATCTTCCCTGCACATGTGTATTCTAGGAATTCAAGATGGTGGTAAGCCTACTTAATAGCTCAATCCGCTGAGACACGTATGAAGGAGGAGGGCCTAGGAATGTGGCTGGAAGGCTACGGTTCAGTAGAACACAACCAATCACATTTCCAAACTCAAATGACTGCACACCTGAACTGTGTCAATTAAGGTAAGTCTCCAGAGGTGGGGCTAAGCCCAATATAAGGCCCGGGAACTGTCAGAAAGCTGTGGACATGTGGATAGAGCAGAGGTGTGGTGCAGAAGACTGGAATTAGGAGATCAGAGAGGAGGTGGTGCAGTTCGAGAAGTGAGAGGAGGTCAGAGAGGATGATATGAAAGTGGGAAGGAGAGGAGAAGTTTGGAGAGTGGAATACAGAGAAATGGTGGAGCAGGAATTAAGCCTCATTCAGGGGAAGGAGGAGAGTAAACATGCAGAGACCAAAAGAGAGGGGTAGACTAAGGAGAAGGATGAATAAGGGGAGGAGAACCAGCGGTTGAAAGGAAAGAGAAACGAGTGACGGAGGTTACGGGTGATCACCTAGGTGAAGATAAGGAGAAACATAGCCCAGGAGAGGCTTGCAAATAAAAACATGATAAGCAGGCACAATCTAACCATGAGGGAAGGGAAGTAAGGAGGGGAAGAGGAATGAAAATTTAGCTGAGCACTGAGGAGCTGGTATAGGAGACAAGAGAGGAGTACAGAAGAAGAGACAAGGAATAAATGACCCCCTTGGGAATGAGACTATCCTGACTCATTTAGGAGTGTAGGGAAAGTGGGGTTTTGGGGAACAGAGATTGGTTCCCCAGACAATGAGAAGGCTGGGATAAGTGTCCCAGCCCCTGGTGGAGAATTTTGGGCTTGACCTGGTGTCTCTCCACCCTCCCTCTTGCTGCTGTGAAGGCCTCATGTGCAAGCACACTCAGTCTCTGAGATGCAGTTGAGAGTGCCTCCAGAAATCAGGATAAGAAGAAGCAGACAGCATCCGAAAAAACTAACAATCAATCAAGAAGTGCAAGGTCAATTAAATCCCCAGCCTGTGAGTGACAGAAATGATTCAGGAACCGGTCCCAAGACTGAGAGACTTTGCATTTGAGCAAGATAACTTTTAATTACCTCCAAAGAACTTTTCCTTATAGGAAGCCTTGTAGGAGAAGCAAACCTGTGTTTTGGTTGCTCTTTCTTTAAGTTACCCAATATGTGTTCCAACCCACAATACATATATTTTCGTTAACTCCTGCATCCATCACTTTATGATTCCCCTTGGCTTCCTCACAGATGGTGTTAGAACTGAAATCAATGAGATCTGACCAAGACATTCCACCACACGCAACACTGATGGTTGTAAGAACTACTAAGCAGGCTAAGCTTCCCTTTCAAGCCACAAAGAGCTTGACTGACTTTGACTTGTGCATCGTTGATAATGTTAATATCCCAGCCAAGGCAAGTCCCTCATTTTAACTGGCTAAAGAGTCCAGCTCTGCAACAGGACATATGAGAGTTATGACAGGGTTTGCGACCTGACACTGTCAAGAGGGGATAAGGATCTTTCTCAGCCTGGGGTGCAAGGCCTACCACAGTTAATGCCAGAGACAGTGCCTCCTCAGAGGTGGGGTGTGGGAGCTCAGAGGGCCCCAGTTCCTGCCCCTTCACCTTGTGCCTGGTTGCATGACAGCAGTATCACTGTCTATCACCCCATGCCTGCCCAGCCCTTTTCTGGTCTGTGTCCTTGTCTCGTAGAACCCACAAGGTTATCAGTTTTGACAGTAGCACCATCACCAGTGTCGTAACACAAAATGTGGAGGCCCCCCCCCTGCGAGACATGCCAAAGACCACCTTCCCCTCAAGCTCCTCGACAAAGCAGCGGGTGCACCACACTCTGGGCGGGCTTGAACCACCATGTGTGCTCAAAGTCTGTGATGATCATGCTGCTGCAGGGGCACGCACTGGGCTAGGCGAAAGATGTATGTCTTTTAATTTGGCTGCTGAATTGTTTTATTGGAGGTGTGTAAATATTTGCCACAAGTATGCAAGAGTGACTGAGTGTAGCGATGGAGCCTGAACCTATGAAAGAGGATTTGGGGGGTTCTCTCCCCAAGAATTATTTTTGAACATGGTGCATTATGCAGCACACTTGCTGTGACAAATTGGGTAAAAAACCAGACAGTGTGCAATTGGTATTGTTGTGTAACTCATGAAAAAATCAAATAGATGCAAGCCGCCACAGGAACATTTCCAAACACATTCACGTGCTTTTCCCCACAACATATGTCAATATAAAATACATTTCACGCTCCCTGTGCCCATACATTACCAAGCTGGCTCAGCCAATATATGCCAGTACCCCTACATAAGATAACACTCCTGTTGGCTTTGCCATCAAAAAAGCCATGCCAAAATAAATAAAAAAATACAAACTAGATTGTCAGTCTAGACTGGTAAGTACACATGTCATGCCTGCTTTCTCATAGATGCTCTGTAAAAGATGTCATGCCACAGGAAGAGGTAGCTAGGCTGGCTGCACCTAAATGTCAATCTAGCCTTGGAATAATACTTATCATGCTTGCTTTATCATAGAGGCCCAGTAGAAAATGTCAGGCCACAGAAAGAAATGGCTAGACTGGCTGCACCAAAATGCCAGTCTAGCCAAGTAATAACATACATCAAGTTGGCTTTGCCCAAAAATGCCTGTAAATCAGCAATGCTCCAGTGCTCACTGTGGCCCCCTAGCGACTTGCATGCACACATAATCACATTCTTACCAATTCACTCACCAGTCATTGGCCCACACACTTTCTCTCACACATGCATCCAGAACATTCACACTGTATTCTCCACATAGGCACCCTCTGAGAACATTCACACACAATCACATTCATAGCCATTCACCCACCACTCACTTACCCACACACCTTCTCTTACATTCACTCACTGCATTCTCCACACATGCACCCACAAACCCAGAACATTCACAGTCACATTCATTCCCACCCACTCACCTGTCATTCATCCATACACCTTTCACATTTCACATTCACTCACACTGCCTCCACCCACCCAGAAAATGCACACAATCACATTCATACATATTCACCCACCAGTCTCTCTCTCTCTCTCTCTCTCTCTCTCTCTCTCTCTCTCTCTCTCTCTCTCTCTCTCTCTCTCTCACACACACACACACCGGGGTGGCTGGACCCCTCACACCAAGGTGGGATGCGGGAGCCCCCTTTAGACCAGTGACTACCACCCGACCACCTTAAAGACCACCTTAAAGAGGGCTCTGAACAACAAAGAGCTGGAAGAAACACAGCATGAACTGAGGAGCAACCAGCCGATACATGATTTAATCCATTCAGAGTGTTTTTGCTGAGAGATGCAGCTTAGTTTGAGTAGGCATTGTGGAGTATTGTGCAGATCTCCCAATAAACCCCGCCTAAAGTCTCCTCCCAGGTGTCCAGCAGAGGGCAGACACTTTCTGATGCCAATCCTGAGGGAGGATCACATTGGTGGAGACAAGGCGCAGTGTGGTTGGGGAGATTTCGCAGGGTGCGACACAGTAATTTTCCTACAAGAGAAATACTCTTATGACAGACTTAGAGGAGCAATTGGCTTATTGCCATTATGATATATCTCGGCCTGGAAAGATACATTGTAAAGAAGTAGCTCAATATAATGTTAAACCCAAAGAACACCTCTTTTATACCCTTAAATCCCCATATCCTCCACAATGCCAAAGCTATGCCAAAAGGAATGACGAACATGTGACTTTTCCTGTCCCATCTGCCTCTAGAAAGGTTAAACCTTATAATTTCTCTCTTAATAACATCAAGAGAGGTAAAGTCATCTCTAAACCTTTTAAAGAAGTAAGAAAACCAAATTTCTCCGAAGTGGACTACATGTCCCAGAATCCCCCAGGGATTGTGCCAAAGAAGAGGACTATTGAGGCATGTAGGAGCAAAGAACAGACAGGCAGGCCGAATAGCTTTTGGCAAGGTCAGGCAATTAGTCCTAATGGTCTGTACCTGAAGCCAATTAACCCAGGCCGGATCGATGGGTGAAAGCAGCCCAATCAAGACCTGAACACTGATGCTTTGAAGTTGTTGAAGCTGTTATAAACCCAGAGTACTCTGATACAAGGGTGACAAAAGTTATCTAAGGCTGGAAGAGTGGTGCTACAGTTTTGGGGTAACTACTGGAAGCCAGAAGGTGTGCATAAAGCTGGCGATGGGAGCTGGGTGCTTGTTAATGCATACCTTCTGCCTGTCCTTTGCAAACAATAATCTGTGAAGCTGAGACTGTTGAAGCTGAGAGAGAGAAGCAGTCTAGAAGCCAAGGCAGATTTTGTGGTAGCTGTAAGACAGAAAGAAGTGGCAAAGAGGCTGCCCTTTCTTATGATACAGGAAAGAAGAGTGCCTTGCCTACCTGTAGAGGTTGAAGAGTCTTGTCTAAGTTGCCTAATATATTTTTCAAACTATCAAGTTGCAGTCAGAGCAGTAGTATGGTTGTCTATAATTTTGTCAGAACATTTCTATTTTAATGTAGTTGAAGTAGTAGTAGACTGTGGGTCAAAGGAGGCTGCTTTCACAGTATCATTGGCAGAAGGGAGTTGCCAAGGAGAAAGCAATCCCCTTAAAAGAAGCATCCTCACAAGTCATATTAAAGACGCTGCAGAGGGTACAGAAGAAGAAGTATTGGTTACAGCAGAAGTGGTACTTTTGTTTGAACTTTGTCCATTCTAGCCTGGAAGGAGATCATCCAGATTCACCATTGATGCTGTTTTCTATGTGGAATTTGGGAGGCAAACTTTTCAACAAACGAAGAAGGAACTGTTACCAGTGGATTTTTGTTTGACTGAACTTTTGTGACTTCGGAAATTTTCAAGAACTGGTTTAAGACTTTATTTTTCTTGGAAGAAATTGACTTTGGACATTCCCGGGGAACAAGATTTACCCAGGACAAGTAGAGGTCATCCAAGATACTGGTTATTTGATAATCTTTCCTTTATGTTGTTTATGCTTTGTTTTGATTGTTTTGTTGTTTATTGTGAGGGCCAGTTTTGTGAATGCTAGGAGATCTTCCCTTAGATCCTAGACTAGGTAGGGAATCCCCTGGTAGAGTAGGCTTAGTTAGGTTTTCTTTGTAATTTTTGTGTGCAATAAAATCTCTGCCTTGCCTTACTGACCCCTCACAGCATGGAGTGCATGTCGCATCAACACCACGCTGGTGTAAGACATGCACCCAGCGGGACCTGTCCTCTTCAGGGCATTTCACTCACCTATGCGGGGGCCACGGCATTGGCATTCTTGGTGAACCAGTGTTTCCAAACCAGCAGACCCTCACACAAACTGTGATATTGACCTTGGCGCGCTGCCATTATGGGTGGTAGTCTGACATGCATTTGAAAAAGGTGAGGGGCCTTTAGCCCACTTCTGAATATTTGGATGTTTGTAAAACCTTCCCAGGGAAAAGGGCAGTCAGTGGTTGGCTTGGAGAAGCAGCAAGTGAAGGTAGCCAATGGAGGGGGAAATGGAGAATAAAAGGGAGGACGGGAAACAGGAAGGTGTGGGTTATTTGGGTGAGGTCAAGAGAAGAGCAGAAAGACCAAGAGACCAGGCAGAGGAAGGACATAGTGAAGAAACATGGGGGAGAATGTGATGAATCTGATGATGTCATCGCTGCTTTCCCGGAAGTAGCCGCTCCCCATGTGGCCATGTTTGGGATGATACAAATACGGCACGAAGTAGAAGGAGAGACGGTGTCTAGAACATAGATGCATTCCCGCAAGCAGAAGAGACGCAAGGCAAAGAAGCTTCCCACTGGTAAGGAATGCCGGAGGGACACGGAGATCGCCACCAGCCACATAGATGCACCGCCCGAAGCGGAGAGAGGGAGCCGAAGCAGAGAAGGACCCAAGTGGGGTCGGAGAAGCCAAAGAAGCTGTCCTAAAGCCGGTGAGCCCAAAGTGGAAGGGCAGGGCCACGGGAAGGAACTAAAGAAGGCAATCTCTAATTGGAACAAGAGGCAAATTTCCTTCAGCTTAAATTAAAAACTGATTTTCGTAATCCAAGTGTTTGGGATATACAAATACTCCAGTGATAGAGGAACTTGAGGAAAAAGCATATGCCCTCAGATCCTGAAAGTGGATGAGCATAATGAGAGAACCTGGCAGGAGAGTATACACAGTGTTTTCCGAGTGGATTGCAACACCAAGAGTATGGGGATATACTCTTGGGCTATACAAAATTGGTTATTCTTTTGAACTTTTTGTTTTTGTGGAAAGAAACCTGGGAAAGGAAGCAATTCTTTGGAACTGTGAACATTATCCTTTTGGATTTTTTGTTGGATTTATACCTTTTTGGTGAACTTGAACATTTGAGTATTCGCCAGGCCAAAGAACAATACCCTTAAGACCTTCGAGTTACTTTTATAATGAGAGGGCTATGATAGGATTTCAGACAAAGGCCATTTTTGCTTTGGACATCTTGACACAGGATATCCCCTTAGTTTTTGGTTGAGGTAGGGAAATGCCTCCTAGATTAGGAACAGTGAGGCATTTTCCAACCCGCTTTTTTGTTAATAAAGTCTATACCAATCACCATGAGTTCTCTTGGTCCGTGTCTCACTCCTGGGTTCTCACAAGACGTATTGAATGGGTGGGCAAGGTCAGGTACTGGTTGGTGGGAGACAGTGGTACTGGTATTTGAGTGTACTTAAAAGATGAGTGAGTGACAGTAGTGAAAGAGTTGAGGGTAAAAGAACCGGGACTCGGGAGAGCGAAAGGAGGCTGACCAGGGGGGAAGGTGTGGGTGGAGTGATTAGTAGTGTGGAGAGGAGAGTAGTTGTAGTGTGGAGAGGGAAGTAGATGTAGTGGGGAGAGGGCTGTAGGTGTACAGTGGAGAGGAAAGTGGGTATTGAGTGGAGAAAAGAGTAGTAGTATGGAGCGGGGAGTAGGTGTAGTGTGGAGAGAGGAGAAGTAGTGGCATAGTGAGCTGAGAGTACTGGAAGTTGCAGAGAAGAGAGATAGAGGGAGTAGTGGGGAGTACGTTTGGAGGGTGAGATAGACAGTAGAGAGAGGAACATCAGATGTATACAGGAGGAAGTGTCAAGGAGAGACAAGTGAGATGGTGGGTAGAGTAGGAGCAAAGGAGTAGGAGAAGACAAGGGAGAGTGACACAAGCCCTAGGGAGATGGGAAGGCTTGTAAGGGTAAGATCAAGTGGGCCTGGAGTATCCGAAAGGTACTAAAATCCAACGTAAATCATCCTGGGGGCCATACAGTAGGGACCACATTGTTCCCTGAGGGAGACTTCAAAAGATGAAACATTTGCCTTTAGGCTATCACAATTAATAAGACAACCCTTAGATAGTAGGGGTTAGTGATCTCTAGTGATCATCCTCCGGTTGAGGGATGCCTGTTTTAAGGAGGGACAGTCCATATATAGATTAGATGGAGAGGGATGGTCCTTTGAGTGCCCCTTGAGTGTCCGAGAGTTGATGTATTCTTGAGGCCATCTGTGACAGAGGATAGCTGCCAGGTCAGATCTAGCTGTAAAGTATGTGTGACATAATGCCATCTGTAAGGGGGTAAATAGTCTGAGCTTTTATTGATAAACTTTTAGCTATAATGGGACCTAGCGTTATTACTTCTTTTCTGGGTGGTGGTTTAACTGGAGGGGAATTGGGGTGAATGTTATTTTCGTTAACTTATATTCGCAAGGCAAGATGGAGGTGCTACACTTAAGCAGTGATTGGCTGAGGCAGGCTGCTGGACTCTGTCTGAATATTCTAAACTGCCTTTCATACAAGACATCAGGCAGGAAGGTTTGAGGAGTCAGCGGGGACAGCAGAAGGAATATGGTGGAAGTGTTGTGCAGAAAGAAAAAAGGGTCTGAAGTGATTTATTTATTGGAAGCATTGGAGCGCTCCGATTATCACAGTGTGGGACTTTGGAGAAAAAAGTTCAAATTAATGAATGGGTTTGAAGCCTTACTACAGCATACTACACTTTATAGCATGTTAGTATACTCTGGTGTGGCAGTCGCCCGAAACATGATCAGAGCGACGGAGGAATCTAGTTTTGGGTGCGCTCTTAGCTGAGACACTACCAGTTCAGTCTTAGCTGCGCCCACTAATGAGACACTAGTCTCCTACTCATGCTGTATCAGTGATTTACTGAAAGGACACAAGGTAGTGTCTCAGCACTGAAGCCGAGTGCATCTCATCAAAGGGAGGCTTGAAACACTGAGTTTCACTGCCTCATAACACAACGGAATTGGTCAAATGGTTTAAAGACTTGCACAATTCAAAGAAACCAGAGGTTGCAGTTTTCAGAAAACTAATTAAAAACTGTTACTTGACTAATGAAGTTTGGTCTATTTTTTGGGAAATTGCTTGTTTTAAATATTTTGGTAGTTAATTTAGGGACATTTGGTTTATGTAGGATATTCTTTTCACCAAGTATGGATGACAAGATTGAACTGACATCTTGTAGAACTTTCCTGTAAATTTGAGACAACAGAGAGTAGGAAATGTCAATTGCAGTCAATCCCTCCCAGCCTACGTGGAGGGTACACAGGTAATTTGAGTGTGGTTGAATATTGGAGAGAGTTAAGAGTAGAGAGATGAAAACTGAAAGTTAATGTGCAGTAATATGTTCTTTATTTTGCTGCAAATTCCACATCAAGATTTAGAAGCAAGAAGTCTGTTTGTTTTTTATCTACTTCCCCTTTCTCTCCAGGGTGTTAATATTCAGCAGTTTTATTTGCCAGTTTTTAACAGGACACCTTGGCACGTCTGTGGATGTGATTTACCAGAAGGTCAGGACCTGACACTTGCACATTCTTAAAAATCCTAGTCAATTTCCTTAGTTTACATACTCGACCCAAGAGAAACGCACTTGCTCCACTGTGACTGATGTGTGAAACCTGAAGGTACTCTTACATCTACTCATCAGGGATCTTCTGTTCAGGTAGCCAGGGAAGGGCTATCGTTTCTGGATCCCGACCCTGGGGGTTGACTAGCAAGGGAGGATCACCTGGGTGGAGAGTCCCTGGGGAATGAAGAAAGGGTACCTAAAGGTAGGTATCTCCCCTTCACTAACACTGACCTATCAGATCCTCCCTCAGTATTTATGGGATATTGTCAGTCATTTCCAGCTTTTCCCTCTAATTTCATATCAAGTACTGAGACGAGGAAGAAGCAACTAAGAGTAATCCCCACTTCCTATTGGAAACAACACTATAGTACTGGGACAAAGAAGAGGGAGTCTGAACACTACAGAGCTGAAGGTCAGGCATATCCCAGTAATTGGTCTAATTGGAATCAGGCAAAACAGGCAAGAGAAGCACACCTGAACACCCTTGATGGGATAAAGGTGTATAAAAGGGTGATGTGGCAGGAACAGAGGGGAAGGAGAGAGAAGCAGTCGGGAAGAAGAGAGAAGCAGAGAAGTCCAGGAGGACAGTTGGAAACCGAAGGATAGCAAAACGCAAGATCACTGGAAAGTTGCAGAGCACAGCGCTCTGCGGAAGTGTGGGGAGGGAGCTATGTCTCCAGGGATCTGGTGAGGTCGGAGGAGGGAAGCCGTATGCAGTGGCGGCCCTTCCCATTTGGTTCTGCAAGTGCTTGTTCCCCTGGGTGGAGGAGCCGGCCCAGGAGTACCTGAGGGGCAGGTGGTGAGACCCTGACCTCAGTTCTAAGAAGCTGTAAGAGCGGCGGATCCGCAGCATCAAGTAAATCGACCAGTGAGTTTCTGTGTGTAAAGAAACCCGGTGCGCGAGCGAGAGGAAAAGAAGGTACATTGTGGAAGAGCGGGTGCGTGTTGCCAATAAACTTGTAAGTGCTTTTGAACTGTATGAACAATCGAATGCTATGCTAATGAGGCTATACAAAGATACTGTGTATCAGAGTGATAGGGTATAGAAGATATGCAAGGTTTTGAAAGCCTTTTGAGTAACAACAGAAGGGGAGCAGTGAAGTGGGAGCAAAAGAGAACCTAGAGACTGCAAACCCTGGTGAAAGAAGAGACAGACTGAATATCAAGTTAACAAATGAAAGTACAAAGAGTCAAGTAATGCCAAGACAAGATGTCTAGCCAAAGCATAACACCAATGGGCCCTGGTTGCACGACCTGTAATAGGGGACCGTGCAGTCTGCAACTGCGCCCAGACCAGAGAGCCCCAACCAAGTGTATGGAAGTCACTGAAGAAAACTTAAGAAAAAGTGTTTGTTGAACTTTTGCTGCACATGTGCTTGAAGCTTGGGGAAGGGAACCCTGAGCTCTTTCGTACCATTGGTTTTGTGAATCTGTGTTTGAAGCTTGGGGAAGGGAACCCTGAGCTCATTTTTTAACATTGTTTTAGTGAATCTATACTTGAAGCTTGGGGAAGGGAACCCTGAGCTCTTTCGGAACACTAGTTTTGTGAATCTGTGCTTGAAGCTTTGGACACAGGTTGGCTGATCGGCTTAGTTATTTAAACGCATGATAGTTCTTCTCAAACATTAGGGTTCTTCAATTTAAAACAAGAAATGGGACATGTTTGTTCATGTTCTTAAAAAGATGTGTTCCCATATGCTGTGCTCCCATCACCACGAATTGGACCGAAAAGGTGAGTGTCAAGGAAAAAAAAAGATGTTACCTCACGTTTGTCTGTTATAAATGTCTGGGGTTGATGTGGTAACTCTGGTGTAATCAGTGCACGTAGGGGAATGGTAGAGAAAATACAAAAAATACATGAAATGAAAACCGAGATACGTGTCAAAGCCACTTGGGGATGAAATGATGTAAGGAAGCTTACTTTAAATGTGCACCGGGAGCATATCACTGAGAGTGATGGAATACTGCAAAAGGCTGGGAACCTGAGTCTCGCGGCTTGGTGTGTGCTGCTCTGCGCTGACGGCCAGGAAAGCACAGAGTTATGAATGCTCCTCATTGCAGCTGCGTGGTGTGAGCATAGCATGTAATGACGTCACAGAAATAATGAAGCTTTTCGTCCATCCGTCATGCACGAGAATGCCGTAGGTGGAGAAAGAGTGCTTGCAATAGAAAACATGGGGATTTGTAAATGTAGACAAGAAAGTGGCAGAAGTGAAACTGGGAATCTGGGAATGTTCTAGCTGCTGAATAAAGCATTGAACCCTGTTACTGGAAAGTGTAAATCCAAATTGACTCAGAATCTGATTAGACAGTGGCAGATGAACATCTAATATAAGCCATGTCTAATTTTGACATGTTGGCATCTGGGAATCTATAATTACACTTGGCAAACCATATTGGTGTCATATTATTGTCAGCTTGGTTGCTAGTGACTCAGTCACAGACACAGACTTATGTGTACTGTGAGGAACCATAGGGCATCCTCACTTCTTTTCCCCCTGTAGCCTCCTCTCGGCTGGCCAGGGAAAGGCCATTGCTTTTGGATCCGACCCTGGGGTTGGATATGCAAGGGAGTCACCACGGAGGGGGAGACTTGGGGCGTGGGGAGAAAACTTCCTTTGGTGAGCCATGGTATCCCCCATTTCCCTTTCTCAATGAACCCCCCATCCCTCAAACCTTTATAGGCTTTTGTCAGCCCTTTCCCTGTGCTTCCCCCAAAACACGCCAGTATGCTACTGGGATGAAGAAGAGCATAACTAGAACAACACATCCTCATTTTATTAATGTAGACACATATAGACCCCAACCAAATATTCAGACAAAGAGGAGGACAACACGAGTAAAGCAGGACTACCGCTTTAATGGTGAGCGGTCTAGACCTTTTTGGAATAATCATGGAGGCAGGAACTTTAAAAGCTGGAATAAAGAGGTGAATGGAGTCAGCTGTGGAGCCTGTGCAAAACCTGAGGGTATTCTCCCAAGCGGACCTCGAGGATCCCTTATGCAGGTGACCTGGGAAAGGCTGATGCTCTCAGTCCCAAACCCTAGGAGAGGACAGGAGAGAGAGGATCACCTGGATAGGAGAAGCTGAGGTGGTGTTCAGAGAAATACCCCAGGTGCGACACGGTATTATACAGAGGAAGAAGGAGAGGAGGGCAAGATCCCTGAGGCCTTTGTAGTCTGTATGACATCTAGCTCCCCTCCCCTCAGTGAATCTCTCTGGTCCAGACTCAACAACTCTGCCGTATATAGCCAACCAACTAGGAGACCAAACCTCGTTACCCTTGAAAACCCCAACTCCCAGAATCCTCTTTTTCTGTTGTCCACCCTAGTAACCCCGGCCATCCCCGTTTGTTTATCAAACCCTACTAACCTCACCTTCTGGAATTTACCAATACTCCTAGGACAAAGAATATCATTTCCCATGACAACCGCCCTTTTTCCGACACAAACACTTTCGCACACCACAAAAGGCAACGGACAAACACCAGAGCTGTCAACCTGACATGTCTACAAACACCAGAGCTGTCTACCTGACCAACCCAAGGGTCAGGCAAAATTAGGCAATTGATCAGAACCGCCACACCTGACGGCCCTTTCCCTTCCCCACAGGGATAAAGGGTGGAGCATGAGAGCACAATACAAGCAAGGCAGACCGCACGACGAGAGAGCTAACTCATTACAGCAGTCCAAGAGGAGGAGAAAGACAGCACAAACCGAGATGATGACAAGGAAAGAAGTGACCTTGTCCTTTCCCCCAAGGCCCGTGAAACCTCTGCAGAAGAAATTGTAAGACCGCAAACAATAGTCAGTGTGTGTTGCAGAAGATATCAATGGTAAACGGGGCCCTCCTCTGCTGATAGCCAACCAGGGGAGAGACGCTTCTCTCCGTGGTACCAACCTTGACTCCAGAGAGAAGAAAAGCCAAGCGGTTCATCACAGCTGGTGTGTCGAAGGGAGAGCCAATAAGAAACCGAAATGTGTTGAACGAAAGTAGCAAAAGGTTAATTGAACTGTGAAAGTACAAAGAACTGTTGATACCAAAAGGGGGAAACCAGCAACAGAGGAGTCAGGCACCACCTGGGTGCTCACTCAGGAAACTCTGGGCGATTACCCGATTGTTGAAACTACTGTGACCAGAAGGCCTTGGGAAAGGTGAGAAAGAGGTCAAAGTGGTCATACAGGGATCCTGTAAAATCCTCTGTACAGTCGAAAGTCTTTGACCGCCAGATGATTGTGAAGCTAAGGAAAGTGAATCCCGTATCTTAAGAATTGGTTGAGAAAATGTGCGATTGACAAAGTTGGCAACAGTGAACCCAAAGGAGGGATGCCGATGAACAAGGGGCAAAGTCTAAAGTCACGATGTACAGTGTGTTGACAAGAGTGAACCCGGCCGAGGGATGTCCACAGTGAACTGTTTAAAAAGACAGTAAGATACATGAATGTCACAGAGGAAATTATGTTGAAAACAGTAGCAAACCCGGTGGAGGGAAGCTAACATTCCACAAGGGTCTGAGCCTGGAAAAGGGGGATCCAGGGGTGAAAAGGCATCACCCAACATACAAGCAGAAAGGAACTTTTGTTTTTTATTTTTGGATCATTTCGAGAAGCCGTAGTGAACCCTGTTGAGGGAGGCTAAATAGGGAGAAGGGTCTGAGCCCGGAAGAGGAACACCCAGGGGTGGAAAACCATCACCAAGCCATAATGAACCCAACGGAGTGAGGCTGACATTCGAGAGGGGTCTGGGCCCGGAAGAGGGGGATCAGAGGATGAGGAAGCATCACCCAAAGTGCAACCAGAAAAGACATTTTGTTGAACTTTTGTTTTGTTAAATTGAACCTATCAGGCCCTCGTAAACAAGAAAACATAACTATCTTAGGTCCTGATATCGCTACAAACTTTTTGCAGATCTGAGCCTGGAAGAGGGGGATCCAAGGGTGAAAGGTCATCACCCACCGTGTATACGGAAAATAACTTTTCTTTATTATTTTAAAACACATCAGGTCCTCAGAGGCAAGAGAATCTTTGTAGAAAAGAGTCTTCACCACCAAAGGCCGTGACTGCTGAAAGCGCAACGGTTGACTCATGCTGGGAAAGCTTGAGCGTGTGCTGTGCTCCAGAATCCTATCTTGTCCCGTGCTTAAAATGTGGGGAAGGGTGACCCCGACTAATACATCCGGACTTATTATTTGTGAACTCTTCCTTCTTTCTTATGAACATTATCCCACACTTCTGTATTTAGTGTAAGGATTAGCAATACTTTTTTTAGCATAAGCCCTTTTATTTGACAAGACGCCACTCGGACTGCCTTATTATTCTTTGATGGTCGAAGCTTGCTGCCATCTTCGATTTAGGTTTAGATTTTTCCAACCTACCTATACAGTTTAATAAACACCCTTGATCTGTGATCACTTGTGTCTGTCTTTTCTGTTGCCACCATGCGTTTCTTCTTAGAGGGTAGAGTCAGCTGTGAAGGCTGAGACAGCACTTGGGAAAGCAACTCCAGGTCAGCAGTGTTGCAAGAGGAGCGCTCGAGACTAGTGTACAAATGCAGAGTTTATGAAGCAGAAAGTGAAGCCAAGGTGCGCTGGGAGACCGGCATGACCGAGTAAAAGCGGTTACAGGAATCCTGTCCTGCAAGTGGAACATCGCTGCAGAGATGCGCCATGAAGAGCCGCTGGGAGAGGGAGATGAGGCAACACTGGGGAAAGCAGAGACATGTGGCCTGTCTGGGGTTGGCAGGTTGGGTGTTTGGTGTCTCATTTCTGTTGATCAAGGAAATTCCCAGCCCATTTTTGTTCTTGATTCCATTCACCTTGTTCTAGTTTCCATGGTGGCTCCCAGATGCTTTTTGGGAGCTGCGATTCAAAAAAAGACAAAAGAGAACTCCAGAATTACTGGGAGGCATCATGCGACAGAAGTTGGTACCGACATTAACAGTCGTGGCACATTTATGTGCTGAATCCTCCCCCACAACTCCATATCCCAGCCACGGCTGGCTCTGGCTTTAGCTCGGGTAGTGTAAACCTGCCTATCATAATATTGCCAAGGAGAGAATTTGATGTACATTTTCATAATGGCATTGCTATACATATTTGGATTTACACAGGAAATAAGAATGTATTTTTAACCTTTGCACAATCACCAAATATAAAAATGTATCAAAACAGTCTGTCATTTCAATCAATTTAGAGACTGCTGTTGCACTTAGCACTTTAGCACATAACCTGTATTTGCACGCAATGATGACCATAATATTGCATTTTTTTTTAATTTACAGTACTTTCTTCAAGTAATGCAGAGGGATCTGTGTGGTGTATTTAATTGTTTTTACTTTTGATGTAGTAGGATCTCTTTAGATGATTGGACTAAATGTCAAAAGCTTCATTTTCGATTGCAAGCCAAATACGTCTATATTATATTATTATATCGTTGAGAATGGTCATGTTTATTTTATATATTTTTTGGAATATATTGTGGTCTCACTTTTATGACACATTGTCAAAATAAAGTGATCTAACTAAAAGAAGAAAACCACCATAATATTTGATGATAGATAAAATAATAGGGTGCGAAGGACAACTTCTTGGTGTTCCTCGCCCCCCATGCAAATTCCAGCTCCTGTCCTTTTCTCTCTTGCCCCGGAAACACTGGAATACACTTTCTCTTTCTCTTCGATCTCTGCCTCTCTTTCTGTTTTCTGCTGTCATCTTAAGCCTCATCTCCTCACTGGTTAACTATGTCTGTTGATATTGTTTTTCAATTTCGTTTTACATTACTTGTACCGCTTTTATCTCTGTACAGCGCTTTGGCTTATATCGCATTTTTTTCAACAACAATCAAATCAAATAATACAAAACCAGCATCCTTACCTCTGGAAGAGAAACTTCAAAATCAGTCAAATTTGCTCCAGTCCAATCCTACTTCATGGCAATCAAGCAACGCATTCTAGCAATAATTTCCAAATGCGGTTGATCACATTTCATCAGACACATTTAAACTGACTAATTTGTGCAAGCCACCCTTCCCCTCATTAAAAACAAGGCCAAATGCTGTTCATTACGTCCCCACATAAAGTAATTCTCATCCTCATTCCTAGTCCTGACCTGACTTGCTCCCTCCACAAGGTCACTACTGCCTGAGAGCACCTTTCAAGGCCAACCAGTCCCAGAATCACAATCTCTCTTGTGAACACATGAAAAAAGATCTTCAGATGTGTTTGATCAGATCGATTCAACCATTATAAACTCACCCATCATAAACTTCACCCCCCCCCCCTCAGATCTATTCCCCCCTTCTCTGCCCCCTAAAAAGTGCAGGAAGCATTCATGCCACCACCCTACATAAAAAGGTAAGCAGCAAGGTGGTTGCCATTACAGAGACATACACGTGTCATTGAAAAGAGAGTACAAACAGTGGGTCACCTGAGTCTTTCTCCCCCCACAGAAAGTAACTTGTGTGCAATGTTAACTCCCTAAGGACTACCTCAGGAATGTAAATCAGGAAGTACAGTCATGAGGAATGACAATGTTGGCAAGTGTTCATTCTTATGGCCTTCAGCCTGGCTACCCATGAGACTGTAACCATACACCATAAATTTTCGTTTAACTGCATAGTGGGAAAACGTTCACATTAGATCATTGAGTGAACCCGACACCTGTTTAATTTTCTCAAAGGAAATGGCACAACTGCTAGCACAACTCAAACCTCTTCCTCATTCTTAGCTCACCAGCATACGCTCTTATTTATTCAACATCATTGTATTCCTGAGAGTATCTAGTGAGCCCATCCAAAGGTTCCTGCTATGAATCATGAGGAATAATTGAGTAGTTTAAATATCATCGCGGTTAACTAGCCTCTTCACCCTTACCTTTGTGCCTAACACCATCACCCACGTGACCCAGTTCAGTCAAAACACAACATACTCATATTCCTCCCAACAGAAGGTCAGCTGACCCAATTACAAGCTTTTTTGGAATCAAATGAAACCACACTCAGGTTGCTGTTATATGGCGTTGTAGTTCAAATCAATGGTCATGCAAATATTCTCTGCACCCTGTCTCCCTTTCATGAATTCCACCAGGTCAGAGTGCACTAGTTTTGCGAGAACTTCTCAATTGACAAGGCCTTCACTGCAGCTAGAACCACTCAGCCCTCACGCAGATGCGCGATGGCATCTCAACAATCAATGTGGATAACTGAAAAAAGGGCTTCTACTTAGGTTATCAGAAAGATTTTGGAGTCCTAAGGATCCCGAATCACCTGTAAAAGGTTATAATATAATCCTCACTCCTTAATGCATCCCGCAAATCATATTTTTGTTTGATAACTTGATTTTATTGGTAATTACTGGGCATCGAGAATCAATATTCCTTCTCTCGATAATTTGGGTAAATTGGCTTCAATGAGTTGTGCTTAGTTCTATCTCACTTTCATCCACTCTGTGCTGAGGCAGGTACAGGCTGCTACGATTGTTCTGACCATAAGTCTGGTGTTTCTGCGTGTTCCTTCTGCTCTAAATCCACAGGCCTACTCTCTGTTCTTTACTAGCATATTTTTGTGCAAGCGGAATCTGAGTATTGTGTCCCCTTCTAATACTTAAAATATTTTTTTTTACTAAATTTGGAACTCATAAGAAAAAGTGTAGGATGCAGTAAATACCACTTGGGAGGGTAACGTTAAAGCGATTTGCTTGTGGCAAAAGTTCACCTTGTTTCTTGGGCAGTCTTTAAGTTAGGAGGGTGGCTGTACTACCTATGCCTAGTTGCCAGTAACCATGTATTTGTTATGAAGAGTAGGCTATTGTGCCTTGCAGATGCATGTTGAAGGAATCTTTCTTTTCAGAATGAGGGTGGCATTCTGATCTGATATTATGTAAAACCTCCTTCACTGGGTGTACCAGCTCAAAATACAAATGAATGCAATTACAACAAGCACTAATGCCCAGATTGCTTGGCATTAGTGAGCACATTTTTCAAGCTATTTGGTTAGGGTGAGGAGAAGGGAAGGTATTTGCCGTACACCCGTTTTTTGAAGGCTTAAGTCATTTTAAGATTTCAGTCCTTTTGGACTAAGCAATCAGTGTCTCACCGTCCCTTCAGCCAATGATGATATGACGTTCCCAAGGGCCGACAAAGACTTGTTGATGTTCTTAGCTTCATCCAGCACTGCTCCTTCAGCTCCAGTCTTACTGACCTGCATAGATGGAGGAAAACCTGTTAGAACTAATACATGGTAGGTGTAACAAAGAGCGACATGATTGTACGTAGTGTAAACTCTAAGTGAACGTAAGTGAACACCAAGTGAATAAGAAGCCAAAGAGCTTTTTATCTTGTTTTACACTGAGCATCTTTGCTATGCAAAGTCCAGAAATCTTTCCAAATCCTTAAGCTCTCTCCTTTTCATGAACAGATAATTCTTCTATGCTACAGTTTAGGAAGACCAGGATGTCTTTCTCCCATCATCAATCTCTCCTCCCATAGTTTTTTGTAATACTTTTGCCAAGGCATAACACATTGGTACTTCAATTATACTCATAACCCACAATTCATGAAAATGGATACCAATAAAACCCCTCTGATTTCCACTCAACGCTCTCTCTATCTCACCACCATTGCCTTCTTAAAATACAACCCAACTACTCAACTATGCATTTCTTTGCCTAGTGCTGTGTTAGGTTATGGCTGGCTCATTGGTATACTCATATTGTTTTTATAATACTTCCAGTAGTAATCCTTTGCTAATCATTAATATCTAACCTGCCTGATAGCAACTGCTTGTTACTCAACATATAATTAGTAGCCGTTCCCGTATTAATCCTAGATGATCACTTTGCGATCAGTAACCTCTCCAATAGTAACCCCCTGTCAGTTTAATCGGAACCCTAGACAATAGCGTGGTCACTCATTTGTATGCAACTCTTTGCCAAGAACAAAGAAAACCAGAGAATGCTAAAAGGTGAAGTAAACAAAATGTCCCAAAGTATGAAAATAGAGAGAATAACAGTTCTAAGACCAAGGTTAAGTTAAAAATAACGGTTTGGAAAGACAATGATTTTGAGGAACAGACCTGAACTATTGCAGCTCACGAATGAGAGTGACAATCCTGACCATAGCCAAATATTTATATAAAATATATTAATTAAAATCTATTGCCTATTTAGTGTTTTTGAAATGCCGCCACAGTAGGTAAGGCATTGATGCAGGATACAGGTGATTCGGGTTCAGAAAGCTTTGAAGATTCGTCTTATGTTTTGACCCTCCTTGTTAGTATCATCTGAAAGGCAAACATCAAGTCGGACCTTAGGGTATCAAGTTTGACAGGACATGGACTAGGCACACCCTAGGACATGTATTGGCATAACTGGGATTCAGACTCTCTTGGCAGACAGTAGGTGAAATTGACAGGTTCTAGTTTGCTGATCGGGATACTGTTCCTGATGCTGAGTGGTCACTAATGGTAAGAATAGAACCCAATGTCTGAAATAGGGCCAATGTTGTAGATAGTACTGATGCTATAATAATGATATGCCTAAAATGTAATTTGTGCAAAGTTTGGCAGGATATGCATAACATAACCCATGTTTATTTCCTACTCAGTCTGCCAATCATTCGTAGACAGGTTTGTAAAGACGCATGGAGCGAAACAGGCAGTCATTGGCAGTTTAAAAACATACAATTACATTTATGTTCCTACTAATTCTCTTTGTGAACAAAAAGATCTGCACATTTCCTGAAATTTATTTCACATAAGCATGGATCAAATGAAAAGCGTTCCTGCATTATTTTCAGGTTCAGAGCCATAATAGTGAATTACACTAGTGAAAAATCAAAAATGCAATTTGTACAAAAAGCAGGTCATTTTCTTATGGTTTAGACGTTTTCTATAACAGTAACATTGACTGGAGCATTTTCCCCTTTCTATTCAATCAATGCTGCCCAATGGAACTGTGAGAGGTAGGCAAATTAGAGCAATTCTGTGGATGAAGTGGGTTGGTTCAGAAGGTGGTCAGGGTTGGTTCTCAGTGTAGATTAGAACAGTACTTGGCTCTTTGATACCTCTTCAAGTAGTCTCTCCTCAACACCTAGGCCATTGCGCCACCCCTCGCACCACCTGCCCCACTAGACACCACCTGCCCCATCCCTACCAGCCACCTGGTACAGCTGTACCCCTCCTCTGTGCCCCTCTGTAGCCTACCCCCACAGCATATCTGTTCTGTTGTTAACTCTGAAAAGTGCTCTGTCATGCATCTGTACTGTTGTAGTTAGGTTCGCGCTCAATGAATACAATAATAATAATAATAATTGATATTATTTGCAGGACCATCATTGCAATAGTAAAGTATTACTATTTCTGTTATAGAAAGGTGTGGTTGTTCTAAAGAGCAACAAGAACTAAATGTTGATAAAGGAGAATGGGAATCTTCCATTTTGTAAGCCACACATTGCTAGCAAGAATACTGCTTAATACGTAAAATACAGTATGGCATATTCATTTCTTGTGGCTACATTTTGTACAATGTGTAGTCTTTACTTCCTTATTCTTATAGAATTTTGTCAAATGCTGTTTTATTATACAATGAGACATCTTTTTCAAGTCCTAACCAAAGCACGAGTGATATTTTCCCTGATATTTCCAATCAAATTAACCAATTTAAGAGGGATGCTGGAGAAAATTATCAGGACATAAATGCATATTTTGATAAGTCAGTCCATTTAAAAAATAACCTACGGTAACAGGACATGAGTAAGGTGGGGAGAGGAACATTGGATGAGAGTTGCCATGTATGCTTTCTCATCCCTTATGCCATGAGCACAGCCAGAACATGTATAGCAAGAGAAATACCTACACACGATGTGAAGTATCTCAGCCATCTAGCAGCATGCATGATAAGAGGACAATTTGAAGGGAAGTGGGCAACCCTACGATGGATGTCAAAAACAATGTTCCCATACGAAGATTTTTATATAAAAACACAGAATGCGATAAAAGACCCAAGATGAAAGAGCAACAGGATCCTGTACTCATTGAGTGGTCTGAATAGAGGCGAAAAGAAGATTGTTGAACAAAAGACACTGTATTGTGCAGATATACGGGACACCGGGATTGCCAGGATGTTGGGAGAGACCTCACCTATTGGTACCAGTACAGGATGGGAAGAAGGATTGTTGAGATGCAGTGCACACTTATTGATGACAGCACCAGTAAAGATAGTGCAAGTAGCAAATGATGGATGCCTTAAGGAGTGGGCCAAATATTCGAAGTTATTAACGTGGGTTGAAGATGAATCAGGACCTGTTTCCATACCGCCAATGAAGAATGCGACACTGTGTTTCAGAAACAGTGGACAGACCAAAGTTGGAGAAAATTACGGATACAAACAAATAATTGATGTGCCAGGAATGAAAGGAGGATATTGGTTATTCCCCAAAGTGATTTCCATATAACCAATTTTCCAAAAATGTATGCACATCAAAGAAAGGAGAGGTCACTCAATCTCACCCTGGCAGAAGAGAAAGAATGACTTTTCGGTCAAATCAATAGAAGTTTATCATGACATTCCTGATGAGCATAAATTGTTCAGCAGGACGGCAGTGATATTTACAGCCATAGTCATGCCAGGAATTCAAGCTGCAGTGAATGCCAAATGGTTACAAATAACAAGGAGGAAACTACTACAAACAATTAACATGACATTAAAAGGATTTAATGTAATTAAAGAAGAATTGAGGGCCATCAGCCTCATGGCCCTCCAAAAGAAAAATGTGTTCTGGACTTAATTACAGCAATGGAAGGAGGCGTGTGTGCCAAGTTCGGGCCTTTGTGCTATACATACCCACCAACCCATGATGGAGAAAATGCAATCCTGACAGAAGCTATAACTCTGTTGTCAACCCTGCATATGAAAATTGTGGAAGAGGTAGATGAAAGCGAAGATGAAGATTGGTTTTCATATCTGTTCTTGTGGGTTCCAACCTGGTTGGAGAATGCCTTCAAAATGTTGGGAGCAATACTAGTGTTATTGTTGCTGGGATTCTGTGTTATAAGAATAATTATAGGAACATGTAAGAAGACAGCGGAGAAAGCAGTTGGAAAGAAGATAATGATCGATAATGATCGATGTAAATGCTGTGACAGACGAACACAAACAGACCGAGAACACTAGTCGTGAGCACCTGAAAGGCAGTACGCTGGCACCCCTAGGAACATAGTTATATTATCCCAAGGATCATAAGTACTATGTGGTGTTCTGTACACCGACTGAGTGTTGCCATATGACCTGGAGTGTGGATGAACACATAAAAAATGCAGGTGACCTGAGGGGGGTGACAAAGATATGTATTCCGAAGAAACCACAGTGCGAAGAAAGATGAAGAAAATTGAGGAGGTGGTCGAGGACTTAACTAGAGGGGATAATGTAGAGAGGCAGTTGTACACTCAATTATAGAGCCGACCCCATCACCTCTGCCATATTGGAAGAACAGCAAGAAAACACTGTGGATGACACCTGGTATCATCTCAATACCACATCGGAGATATGAGAGACATTATGCGCTCAGACAACCGTATCAAATGTATCCCCAAACTGATGCAGTAGACATGAGTCTGCAGCCACAACTGGACATAGAGGAACTATAAGTAAAATCTGACAGGCGTGAAGTGACGTCATGAAGAAGAGAAGATATGAGGATGCACTGAACTCGATGTATGGATATCTAGAGAATGAAGATGTAATTGAAGTGACGGTCTAAACATATATGCAAATATGAAGCAAAACATATATACTTAGGAGATAAGTGACAAGAGATGTAGTAGATATACATATGCAGAAACGCAAGGTAGATAAGAGAACAAAGAAGCTGGCTAAAGTAGGAAAGATAACGTGAGGAAAGCAGCCATATTGAGAAAATGGATGTCTGCATCGTATAAAAGTATGCAAGAAGCTTCGAGAGGAGTTAGACCAAGGCTGCAGAGCTGACAGGCGCTGGAATCCAATTCTGGGCAAGAACAAAGGGTATTTGCTTGGCTCAGAGTCATGATGGCATAGCAAAAAAGTAACTGCAAGGCTTGAAAGGCGTCGAAGAGAATAAGCCATGTACGAAGGACATATTTCTCTTAGAGTAAGTAAAGGCGTGAATAATAGTGAGTGCCAAGTATTGTACAATCAAAGATGCAGAAAGCACATGCAGGATGGAGCAACCGAGTTTCCAGAGGATGAGGAGAGTAATAGCACCCACTATAATTGAATCAAATAGCACTAAATAGAAGGACAGAATGGAAAAAAGTATTGTCTCCTCACATGTGATTCAGGACTGGAAAACAAGGCAGATTCATAAAAGCTCCAGAGGAAATAGCAATGCACCTTCACTCCCTTTAAAGTTCAGAGGAAGATGAGCGTCAGCAAAGTCAACTACAAAGAAGAAGCCTTGGCTTAGGGCCTAACTGATGAGAGATGGTAGGCTAAGAAAGGCAGTGGTCTGACGTTGTTCTCTTGCACATGGTTTTGTTACGTACGTGCTGCTAACGAGCCGAATGTCCAAGGTTGGAAGAGAGTGCCAACCAATCATGAGGGCCTATGTAATAGTAGACCATACATTGTTGCAGAAGTCTATCCGCTGCTGTTGTTATGCTATTATCAGTATTTTGTGTAGTTAGAGATTGTTCAAGGCGTGCCTACCATATAAGGGGCATCTAATGATGATACCTACACCTATATAAACTATAGGTATTTACGTTTCCCTGAACCAATCCCTCCACCCAGTAGATGTTTACTGTTAGCTACGTAGGATGATGTCATAGCTGACGTATGTCGAGATATAAAACCTTTTGTGTAACGGAAATGCATTGAGAGTGTGTGAGCTACAATATGTTTGTTCGCCAGGTTTCCCTCCTTTATTGAACTGATAATAAAGTAGTATTTTGCCATATTCCTTGAGTTTGACCGGTTATTTGGGCCTGAGATAATTTATTGTGGTAATCCCATTCGGTACTTGGAACGTTGCTGCACATTACCTTCTCACTTCCAGCGAGATCGACGAGGTAGAGCTTCCCGCTCAACTTCTGCTCGGTCTCCATGTTTTCCTGCTTGATGTTGATGAGAAAGATGCTGTGACTGCGGGAGCTGTGCTCGTTCATGTCTGGGAGAAGGAAAGAGAGAATGAGGCCAGAGACGAGAGAGAAAATAGAGGGTGAAATGGAAAGGGAGACAGAGATACAGAGGGAAAGAAAGAGACAGAAGTATTAATAATGCTTGAGAAAGGGTGATGGAACAAGCAGAAAAACGAGATAGAGTGGCACGCAGAGAGCGGTGCACTGCCGAGGGAACACAGGACTAAGAAGTGGAGATCATGCAGAGAGGAGATATCACATTGGTATGCGAGAAATAGAGAGGAATGCAAGAGGGAGAATCACATAGGCTGACACCACCTGTGGTTCAGATCACCAAGCAGATCTTTCACAATTTAAGTCAAGATGTTGTGAATCTTTTAGCTAGTGGGTTGTGTTTTTCATTAAAGTGGGTCGCATAAGTATTTTAGTCCAACAGAGAAATCTGTGTATATATTTTTGTATGACTAATACTATTAGACCCTTTGAAAAAAATAACCTTTGTGCCCTATGAAGAATTTAGAACAATTTCTCTCTGCAGTATTTGAGATGTCCACACATGGGGCAGAAGGCTTTCTGTATTTTCGTAGTGCAACAACTCCAATAACGTGGCAATAATTTATGGTACCCTATAAGACGTCATGTACATAAAACAGATCTCACTTGTGACGGCGACATGGCGGTTCGACTTCCCTTCATCGATGACATCCAATATCTCCTCTGGGCTGGATACAAAGCGCTCCGTGCACCCCTGAATGAGGCAACACAGAACAGTTGTTGATTTTGTATTAACTAATCTGAATATCAATACTATTAATGCAAATTACTGAGCTTTTTTGTATAGCACAAAGTATTATCTCAAGCACACCTAGACATTTGGCAAAATGGTGAGGATTGGGTGCTTGTGACTGCAGGACTTGCAAAGGAGCTGGGAAAGGAGGTGCACACTCTGTGCACCAACATGCAGGGTGAGAGGGAAATGCACATTCCATTGGCAGAAAGAACAAAGTCTCTCGGTAAACACCAACAAAGTAGCTTCTCATGGCCAACTGGATTATTATTATTAAACTCTATCAATAAACCCCAACAAAGTGCTTACTCTGGCCATGTGTGCAGTGGACATTTGGTGAAGTCTTTGGCCTGCTGGATCATAAAAGAACACTGGCCATCCTTACCTTTTTCATGCAATTGAACCTCCACTTCTCAGGTAACATGAAATCCTTGGCTTGTACTACTATGAGCCAGCATATTCCTTCTGATTGGATCTGTAAGCCTATGATGCCATGACCATCAAATGCTAAAGACATGACCTTACATGTAATTTCAAGTAAGCACCCAAGAGATCTCCTAAGCTTTGCTAGTTGCCAATTTCAAGAAACAGATTGCAACATTTTACGCAACGTTCGGCTCTTCGCGATCTGTTCTTACTCTGACAGTTTTGACCTAAGCGTGTCTTTCAACACATCAGTGGTCTGCGATCTGTAGACCTCAGGGCTGCCCTTCTGTAAAAGTGGTACGTATGGAAGGAGAAAACAGGAACTCTTCATGGGAGACCATTTAACATGACAGAAAAATGTATTAACTGAAAGGCTTGCGTACCTTGACAAATGGAACCCGGTTCTTGTCTTCATGCACAGAGAGATTCGTCTTGGACACTGCATGGGGTAAAAAATATGAAAATACAACTTCAAGCAAGAAAGCAGTCATTTTTGTGCGGAATCAAGACATTGCGACAAGAAGGTAAATTTAAAGCATGAGATCACTGGCCCTCATAACAGGTTTGCCAGTATCCCACCGGTAATTCCGTTGGGATAACGGCAAACGGACAGGGACGTCATTTAGGGGTCACCAGAGGTCACAAATGTGACCTGTGAGGCCTCCCTTGCGACCTCTAAAAAAAACCAACGTTTTTTTGTTGTAATGCAAGCTCCTGGGCTGTGGCCAGCACCATGTGGCTCTTTATTTCTGGAGTGGCTGGCTTTCTTGTTCAGGCTCCTTAAACAGAAAAAATAAGAAAAATAAGAACAGGAGTGCCACAAGTCTAACACTTTCAGCACTGACCCTAAATAAGAAAGAATAGGAATACGAAATAATGTGTCTTTCTGGAATTCTACACAATAATTGCTAGACTCATTAAAGGTTTATTTCAGGCACATTTCAGGGGGTGAGTTCACTGATTTAGTCTGTTCGAGGTCGATAAATGAGTACCAACACAGGTTGGGTGATACTGCGTAAGTGCTATATAATAACACATCATTATCATTTGGTCATGGACGTCTGCTTGCATTCACAGTCATTTGGTAATATGGGCCAATACACACTGATCTTAATGATACATTTGGTGATCCATTCTTGTATGAAATGTACATCACATTATAGTGATATTGTAACCATATTTAAACTATAATACGGCCTGCATTATCCACAGCATCCAGGTTGTTTTATAAGGATGCAGTTGGCAACCTGTTTGCCTTCAGTTATAGTTTTTTTTAAGAGCTGAGATTTCATGGGCTTTGGGACTGTTTCAATTTGCAGTAGTAGTTCATCCCATTTATGGCAACTATAGTTAGCCAAAAGGGTAGTATTGTTGGCTATCCTAGTCTGATAGGCAGCTGAGCAAGCCACTTTCCTGCAAAAAGTGTAAATCTTCTTACTTTCTTTATCTGGAGCGGCCTCTGCAGAGGCTACACGTGGGCCTGCTCTTTTCCTAGTTGTGGTAACCACCAGGGAGCCGGGTTTTAGATGATACCTGATGTATAGAGGGTATAGTGGGTCGGTAGGTGCTAGTCTGAACACCTTCTCGATGCAGCGATTGACTGCTCGAGTAAGGTTTGGTGTTAGGAGAGAGGGTTTAATGTGTCTGAATAGATTGCAGGAGGTGAAATAATTGTGTTGCAGACTTCTTATATCCAAGAATGTCCTCCACAATTTCCTTATCAACTTGGACCTCCTGGGTGTCTATGTTGAAATGTTCTGCGCCCTTGAGGAGCAGCTCATTGTATTGGAGCTGGTTGTCGACTGGGGACTCAGCCACTGGTTGATCCTGATGGTCTGGTCACTGGATGACATAGATGTCATCGTCGTCATCATCGTAAAATTGGTCTTGGCCATCCTGGTCCTGATCATACTGTTCCCCTTGATCTCCTTGAGAGCCAGGGTCAAGTGAACCTGAGGTCTCTACCTGGCTCTGGGTGGAGGCGCTAGGCTGAAATGTGTCCAGGCATGCCTTCTTGGCTGCTGGTTTATCCCTAGCTACCACTCTGTGAGAAGTGCCCTGAAGGTTAAACAGATCTGCAGGTTGCCGGTCCATAAAGTCTACAAAAGAGGACCTCTTCCTCATGACTCTATCGAAGCTCTCTGGGGTCCACTCAAATGACCTTGTGAATACTGTAGCAGGAGTGTCCTGCCTTTAAGGGTGTAGGCTTTTTGTTGTGCATGGTCCCTGAAAAAGTGTCTGAGGTTAGAGGGCCACTATCTTGGGAAGTAGAATACTTAGATGGTAGAGGAGTTTGATTTTTTGTGGCTTGCAACATCTTGGATTTTAAAAGAGGGCCAGGACTTTTTTTTATGAGTTCTCTCATTTTTGAGGTAGTGGAAGGTGCCGTTCAAGCACCTTTCAGAGCATGCCTTTCAGCACGCGAAAGGGCATATGTTTTATGTGTGGTATTTGAAACTGACTTGTGGGTCTGTTTCGGAAGTCTGTCATGCAGCAAACACTAGCACGGTGGCCCAGAGGACAGGGATATTTTCGAGGACCTTTTCTTTGACACTGCATGGCTTTCAAAGATCGACAGTGTGGCGACGGTTGGCTGTGGGATGTGTGCTTGGTGTGGCATGTAGTGTGCTTGCTTGCGTCGCCCGGTGTAGTCTCTGTAACAGGACTGCCGGCCTGCTTAATGGAGTTGGGGGCTCGCAAGAGGGAGTCTGTCGAATTCCATTCACCCTTGGCGTCACTTAGGACACCAACGCTGCCATCACTGTAAGCTCCCTCCATGCCAATGGAGGCCTCTGCCTGCATGGCATGGGCGGCTCTGCATTTTGTTCTGGGGTCCTTTAATGTCTTCGTTCAAAGGAGCTTGCAAGATTTGCAGTTCTTTTCAGGGTGATCCCATGGGAGACAGTGGTCACACCGCCTGTGTTTTTCTACCCGGGGGTAATTCCTATTTCAGGACGTGCAAAACTTAAAATGTGTCTTTTCCATGATTAGTGGAAATGACAGCACAGCGAAGAGAAGGAAATGAGAAATGCGGAGAAGAGATTAGGCATTATCTAAAAGGAGAAGAAAGTATGCCCTCCCCCCACACTCCCTACTGTGATGGGCAGAGGCCCAGTGAGGCCTGTGTAGCCAGCGGCCAGTGTCCGTTGAGGTGATTGTTTGGTCGTCGTCGATGATGGCTTTGTTTGTTGAGCTCCGCTGCAGATATTTTGTGGCAAGCGATGGGCGGTTAGCATAAGAATAGTAAAAAATTCTATGATAAACCTTTTCTAATCAAAGGCATCAGCCTGAAGAACTCTGCAAATCTGCGTTTGTCTACAATGGTGGAAAAAAACAATCTGAGGGACCTCGATGTGTAAAGGAACATGGGTACAATGGACGTCACAGTAGGGATTTTACTGACCCACCCAGTCAATGTCCCTTTTCGAGTTTCGAAAACAAATCATGTAATACTCCGCGACTACCACTAGATGTTGGCCTATGCATAGCATGTCATCTATGCAGATCCACAAGCCTCAGAAATATATCCCCTTGATGGCCTCCCGTTTTTGAAAGCTGGGCGCGGGTTGCAAGGTTATGATTTTAACCATGTTTTGATAAATAAAAGAATATATTTTTTACGTATTTTGCAATGTTGGAATGAGGAGCTGTTCTTTCATGTGAACCGAAACTTGCTACAAACAATTTGTGAGTGCGGTTCAATTTTCACAAAGGGATTGGTAAAGCTGAAAAATTTTATATATATATATATATATGAAAGAAAAGGTCCTGACTGACTAACAGACTCATCAACGCCCAGCTCAAACTGTTAAACCTAGGAACTTGATATTTGGAAGGTACATTGTTTTCATGACGTAGGCACCCACTAAGGAAGGATTTTTGGAAATGACATACCGAAAGTGAGTGGGGGTGCATTTTTAATGGGGGTACCTATATCTCAAAAACCAAAGATGTTACAGACGACATGAATATAGGTATTTAGATTCTTCTTCAAATAGAGAAACACATGTTTTACCATTTTTTGAAAATCCAGTTAAGGGAGCGGAAAAGGGGGGTGAATTTTATTTAAAGGATACCCATATTTCACAAGCTGAAGATGTTAGAAAAGTAAAAATTCACATTTTAAATAAAAGTAAGTTTCCAAAACTTCTTTTTAAAATTGGTAACGTAGAGTATCCGTATTTAAGAGCAATATTGTCATCCCTTCCGATCTAGGCACAGTCATCAGTTCCCTAGCAGACCTCATATCCAAAATGTACTGACATAATAAATCTAATGGAGAAATCTACAGACTGGTTATGTCAGCATGCCATTTTAACGCCAAAGAACAGCATGGCTCCCGCAATCAATAAGGTACGTATTAATTCTTTCAGAGGAGTCCAAATGGAGAACAAATCTGTAAACTCAGTGGTTCCCCGTTGAGTTCTTGGACACTATAAATCCTCCTAATCTTCCCGAACACAAACTTGCTCTCAAAGTGGGAGCACCTGTAATACTATTACGGAACATCAACCCACCTAAGCTCTGTAATGGCACCAGATTGTGAGTGAATGCTCTCCCCAGAAATGTGATTGCGGCTATGGTGCTAACTGGTTTTGGCCCAGTCGAGTCTGTGTTCATACCATGAATACCTCTTACACCGTCAGAATATCCATTTGAATTCAAAAGACTTCAGTTCCCCTTTAAGGTTTGTTTCACCATGACCATCAACAAATCTCACGGGCAGACTTTAAAGGTAGTGGGGATTCACCTAAGGGAAGACTGCTTCTTGCATGGGCAGTTTTACGTGGCCTGTTCCAGAGTGAGCTCACATACCTCTCTGTAATCCTAGCACTTGTAGGGAGAACCACTAATGTAGTTTACGAAGAATTACTCAAATAGTTTGGTTTGTAGGTTGCAGATGCCAAATAAGTAATTTTTTTTTTTGTCTGTCTCATTGTCTGTTTGTAATTACAACACAAAAGAAATTCTGGACGCACATCAATGAAACAACCATCTTTGTATTGTAGCCAAAACGCCCCAACTTATGTCTGCAATAAACATTGCTTATTACGTTAAGACATCAACCTTTAAATTATATTTTGTACAGTTTGAACAAAAAATCCATGTGTCTTTTGAAAACAATTGTACCAAATGGCAGAAACAAGGAGACAAGTAAAACATGCGTTTTGTCACTCTAGCTTCGTCAGAGCCAAATCCGTCATGCAAGCAAAGGTTATTAGCAATTCAATTTTCGTGTTTCCTAAGGGACTTGCTACTATATATTGATACTTGGATATATTACACGGCCCGCGCTAGTAGTTATGGTTAATTTTCTAAATCCATAGGAAGACCTCTTTTTGGGCGGCTTATAACTTTGCTCCCCCTGGACGAATCCTCACCAAACTTTGCAAAAAAAGCATATGGCCCGCTCTGAATTTTTTTGCAAAGTTTGGTGAGGTTTTGTCAAGGCGGGCAAAGTTGTAGGGGAGTCCCCACATTTTTTTCCCCATAGACTGATTGGAGAAATACTTTGCTCACGCCTACAGCTCAAACCGCTGGATGGAATTTCACAAAATTTGCGGCAGGAGCGACGGCCTGGTCCCGAAAGCGTGCTTTTGTAAATTTGGTGGAAATCCGCCAATAGGTTTTTTAAAAACAACCAAAAAGTAGGTCCAAATAAATGTGTGATATCTGGGTTCTGTCCATGGATTGGCTCAGAAGGCAATGTGGTGTCCACGGACATCGGACGCGCCCACTGATTGGATGCTGAAAAGCATGAAGTGTGTCAGATTTTTGGAAACTCCCACCATATTGGATTCACAGACAGTGGCCCTTCTCCGCGTACATCTCGGTAAAAACATATTAAAAAACACAACATTGCACTTGTCAAACTTATCAAAAAATCTCTGGGGAAGTGAGGGGTGATGAGGATGGGATGGATCATGGCTTCAAGAAGCAAAAATAAAATTGTGTTTTCGCCATTAAAAGTCCGCGAACAGTCCTATGAAGTTTGCAGACACCTCTGCATTACAGGTTTGGTGAAAAGCAGTTCTTGGATGGCTTATTACTTACTTACTTATGACGCCACTTAATGAAACTGCATGACATTTTGCAATTGTATTCTTGACATGATTCCGAATGAGTTTGCATAGTTTGGTGGCATTCTGTCAAGAGGGGGCAAAATTAGAGGGGATGTCCCAAAATAATGTAAAGGCTTATAAATGGTGCCATTTGACGAATCTGCACTTACGGTGTTAAACTGATAACAGATCTAAATATAAAAGTTTTTACGAAGTTTGGTGGGATTTTGTCAAGAGGGGGCAAAATTTGAAGGGGGTCCCAAAATATTGTAAAGGCTTATAAATATGGTGCCATTTGACAAATCTACACAAAGGTTTGCAAGAAGATTATGGATCTCGATATAAATGTTTTCGCAAATTTTGGTGGGATTTTATCAAGAGGGGACAAAATTAGAGGGGGTGTCTCAAAATATTGTAAAGGCATATAAATGTGGTGCCATTTGACGAATCTAAACAAACTTTTGCAAAAAGCTTTCAGATCTAGATATAAATGTTTTTGTAAAGTCTGAATGGATTTTGCCAAGAGTGGGCTAAATTATAAGACTATTGTATGTGCATACATTTGACACTTTTGAAAAAATAAAACATGGGTGGATTTCCAGGAAACTAGTGTAAGGAGCATTGGCAAGGACCTAGAAGCATGGTTTTGCAAATGTCCCGTGTTTTATATTTTGTCATAATGTAGGTACAAAAAATTGCGATATACCTTTGGTGACTGAGGTATAGCCTGTGGCCATGGGCAGTGGCCACATTGTCTGGGTCATGGAAAAAGGTCAAGATCCAGACAATCTGGCTACTGGCCATGACCACAAGGGACAACACATGGGGTTAAAGTGACCATGTCCACCTGGTACCGGCTTTGTGTTAAAGTTATTGGAAAGTGGGATAGCTTTGAAAGGGAAGAAAAATGCGCTTTTGGTAATATGGTCATAGGGTTCTCTCGTCACCTTCTGGAGGCTGCCATGGAAAGCGAAGAGGGGCCCTGTATGGAACCCCGCCTTGCCTTTCCATGGTGGCCATCTTGGAAAAGGATTTTCCTTCCTACAGCGGGACCCCGTGGTGTAGGAAGAAAAATATTTTTTTTTTTAGCTTTGGGAACCTTGGGTGCTAATGGCCTTCATCCCCCATTGCAGGGGCTGGAATGGGGGGATAATGATCCGGAGACCTTGTTATCCACCTTGCTTCGCTTGGGCTGATAACTTGGGCTGCCGAGCTGGTATCCACTGTTCCAGTTCCTGTAACGGGGGGTGAACGCCACAATATACCATTAGCATAACACAACATGCTAATGGAAATGTTGGAAAATCTTATTGAGTCTATGTACTTTACTGAGAAATGTAAAGTAGATGGAGTCTATGTTTTTTTTCTTCTATTTTTTAACTGAAAGGTGGTTCGTTAAGGAACATTTCTTTTGTTGTTTTTTGATGTATTTATTTTTTTGGCAGGAGAGGTTAGAACGTAAGGTGGGGAGGGAAAAGAGGGAAGAGGCACCAAACACTAATATGGAGGGGCAGGTGGACAGGGGAAGATGTTGCACATGTGTTATTTCTAGGGTAGGGGGGCAGTGTTTCTCATGCTCCTTGATTACCGCTTCAAAAGCACGTTGAAATTGCTTGAATGTCATCAATGACATTTGTGATGTCATCTTTGATGTCATGGGTGTTAGTCCTTGCAGTGCACAGTGGTAGCGCGAGTTATGGTTGTTTAGCTTACCATAACTAGTACATTTCTGGGGGTTGTCGATTTTACCTGTAACCATAACGTCCCTGTAACTGTAACAACGTGTTTCCATTGAATTTCGTAGGTTTTTTTAGTAGTGCAACTTAACCATAACGTCCCTTTAACAACGTCTTTTCTGTGAATATATATATCCACTGTACATTCTTGCCCACAGTGAGTTCGTGCATCTGTGACCACGCTGAGTACTGTGGATTAGCCCATCTCTCTAAGGACGCTGTAGGACATCTCCTCCATCCAATAATTAACACAAGAAGCTTTCCTAAAGCCGCCGCTACATGTCCTGGTCTACAATTGCCACATTCCTACTTGATCCCTTCTTATAAATGTTTTCAGATAAGCACCTTGTCAAGCGGCGACACATTCTACTGAAGTAACCATGGGATGAAGCGTGTGGTTCTAAAATGCAAGCACCTAATGAAGTGTGCACAGGACATTAAAAGTACACTCTCTGCCTAAGCACTGCAATATTTTAATATGAATTGTTCAATAACTCAGAGGAATAGTGGAAATACGCGAATATCCGATTGAGATTTTTTCCTAGCATTTGTTATCTCCAACAATAGATTGTAGTTTTTCTAAAATGGTCTCAATCGGTTCTCTAAATGTTTCCTTTTTGGAGTTTAGGTTTAGTAATGCTTTCTTGTTTGTAATTTCAAAAGTATTCTATACATTCTGCTCTCTGGAATCATGCATGCATTCAGGGTCAATGGTGGGGAAGAAACATGCATGGATTCAGGGCTAACGGCAGGGGAAGAAACATGCATGGATCCATGGGCATTAATGGAGGAGAAGCATGCATGCATGGACTGAGGGGCAAAGACAGGGAAGAAATATGCATGAACCCCAGAAGAAAAAAGGGGACAAAGCATGCATGGACCCAGGGTCAATGGTGGGGAAGAAAACATGCATTGATCCAAGGGCAATGACGGGGAAGAAACATGCATGGATCCAGGGGGAATGATGGGGAAGAAACATGCATGGATCCAGGGGGAATGATGGGGAAGAAACATGCATGGATCCAGGGGCAATGGTGGAGAAGAAACTTGCATGGATCTATGGATAATGTCAGGGGAAGTGACATGCATAGGTCCATGGGCAATACTGGTTGAGAAGCATGCATGAATGGATAGAGGGGCAAAGACAGGGAAGAAATGTGCATGGACTGAGAACAAAAATGGGGAAGAAACATGCATGAATCTAGGGGTAACGGTGTGTAAGGAACATGCATGGATACAGGGCTAATGGCAGGGAAAGTAACATGCATGGACCCATGGGCAATAATGAAGGAGAAGCAGGCATGCATGGATAGAAGGCCAAAGACAGAGAAGAAATATGCATGGAGCCAAGAGCAAAGATGGGAAGAAACATGCATGGATTTAGGGGCAATGATCGGGAGGATAGATGGCACATCCTGACTCAAGAAGACAAAGGACAAATGGAGCAAGTGTCCATGTAGTCTGCCTCTTGGTACACAAACGCAAAGGATCTTGTGAGCTGAAATTCCTGGACTGCAAGTGTGAAAGGTTAATGACATGGACAGCATCAATTTAATTAAATTATTGGTGAGCAAGAACCAGCGAGATCCGCAATGAAAGAGCCACCCAAACCTACTGTTTCAGTTGAAACGGTGAAAGCCATAAAATACATCTTTCGTATGGTCTATTCTTTTGGCGCTTTCAACACACACCACACCAACAACATAGTGGAGGGATCGGTTGCTGAAGCGGAACCATGAAAAAGTGAATGTTTGGTCAATTCTTGGGTTAAATTAGACTTAGCTAGCACTGGGTTAGGTCTCTTGCCAAATCCAGCAGAAAGCTTTGTGCGTAAAGGGGAACATGAAATCCAAAACATCTGTAAGCTCTTCCATGGTAGCATATAAAGGCCATGCCGCCTCTTCTGAAAATCATGCGAGTGATGCAATCAAATGAGCAGCAATTAACCACTTCCACAATAAAACAATTCACAAGATGTCCATTTCAGAAAGAAAAAACTCCACTCTACAAACTCTAGCGGCATAACTGGGAAACGTGAAATGACTGCTCCCAAAACATATGCCCAGTAGAATTATTCAGATTCTGCTCAGTGTAAAAAGGGGATCTCTTTGGGGAAAGTTAAGGAACCAGATCAGGAAAGGCTTAAACTCAATAACTACCAAAGGCACCTTGTCTCCCTTAAGGCTGGTTTTGCCTTTTTTGGGTCTTTATTCAGCAAGAAAGGGTCAGCGTTCTCTTGGTCCCAACTTTGGCCATCATCATCATCATCATCTCACTTTTGCCCAACAAGGCTAAAGCTTTGAGACTCTAAATCTGGAAATGTCCCCTCGTGGGCTTGGGTCCAAAATGGGCGGGGTGCAGCAGTGTCCTCTCACAGCATCTCCACATCTTCCAGCCTATTACCCAGGACCTTTCTATTTAGAAAGCTCTTCCTCTCCTGAAAGTGGCTGCTACTGTCATTAGATCTATGTCAGCAGTCTGGACCTGCCATGGGGGTCTACGCACCAAGCCATCAAAGGAATATCGACGCTCGCAGACCATCCATACTTTAATTAGCACTTACTTGTGGACTGCAGCATGAAGCAGGCACTGCCAACAGCAACTGTCGGACACAGGCTAGGGCACACAGGGCTGAGTGGCGTAAAGCTGGAGACCAGGCAACACATAGCCATACATAGACACTAAGCTTGGACTCCATAATTCGCCACATCTTACTCTACCTATGGATATTGGCCATCATTCTCCGAGGGGAATGCTAGGTCTCTGTAAAGGGAGTAAATGACTACAAGCAGTCTAGCACAGGTAGGCGCACATGTAGGCTGCAGCATAATCATTGAGATTTTAGGCCAAAAAAAGAAAAAGGTCCTGCACGGAGTTCGAACCTTACAGAGCTACACCTTGTCGCTCCGCTGTGCATGAGAGTGCCTGCGCGTAATACTGGTGCAGTGGTAGGACCTGTGCTTTGAGCAAAAGGTAATTGAGATGGGGTTTCTAGGTGCACTGGAGCTTTGGGGGACTTCTGCGAAGGCGGTCTGCCGGCACAGACTTGCATGGATGCACAGAACCAGCAGTGACTGACCTTCCCTGTACTCGAGCAGTGTGAAGCTGCAGGAGCTGCGCTTGGCGAGGGTGTCAGATGGTAGCATTGCTACGTATGATAAGGACCTGCATTGGTACGTATGATAAGGACCTGCATTGGTACGTGTGATGAGGACCTGCATTGGTACGTATGATAAGGACCTGCATTGGTACGTATGATGAGGACCTGCATTGGTACGTATGATAAGGACCTGCATTGGTAGGTATGATAAGGACCTCGTTTGGGCGGGTGTCGGCTCTATAAATGTCCTCATTTCAACCATTACTTATCGCGCTGCACACAATGACAAAGTGCTGGGCATCAGTAACACACAACCTGTAAGACGTGTTAGGAGCAAAAACGCAGTAGAATGCATTGCTTTATTTGAAACGCCTGTGCATTTTTTAAATGAAATCGGAAGCAAGGCTGGGTTTCAAAATGGAGGTAAGGATCGAGAGAAAGAGCAAGTTAAATGCCCCTGTTTTATCCCTTAAACAGCTGAAGTGCAGCAGTTGGAAATGCAAGTACCCATGTTGTTAAGGCATCCAGCAATAATGGAATTAAATGTAAGCAGGAAGGGACTGTGCTTAAGGGCTCATGGCCCATCAATGATTCATGAAAGTGAAGAGATGAACGAACAGCAGCACACTGCCCTTACCGTCCAGGAGGTCCCGAATCTTATCCAGGTAGATTTCAAAGTATGACACCTAGTGAGGGAAAGAGAGAAAGAGAAGAGCCAGCTTTCATAAAAGTAACAGAAAACAAGATGGTTTTATTTTTGCTTACACTATCCTGCTTGCTCCTATGGATGGAGATCTGCAATATTCACATGACTGGCCCACTTGCCTGATATTACAGCATTAGCAGGAGAACACTCTTACCAAGCACAGTACCAGGAAACACTCTTGTCCAACTCCAGGCCTCAAGGGCCGGATCCATGTCGGATTTTCAGGATGCCTGCCTTAATATTCATGAGATAGATTTGCATGCAATGATTCCAAAGCCGGTAAAATAGCTCAGCAGGTTGAGCGCTCGCTGCTGCGATCTGCAGGTCGCAGGTTTGAATCCCGGCAAGGCCAACTCAGCCTTTCATCCTTCCGAGGTCGATAAATGAGTACCAATTTCAGTTGGGTGATATTGTATGTAAATATGTATTCTGTAAAGCGCTTTGGATTAAGGCGCTATATAAATAACACCTCATTATCATTACATGTGTGCACATTTCTTCTCATGAACCTTACTGAGAGATATCCTGAAAACCCATCAGGATTCCGGGCCTCGAGGCCTGGTCTCGGACAACTAACACCTTCTTTGACATGGTAAAGCATAAGGTGGGATTCTGGGTTCCAGTCTTATGAGTACAGAGCTGTTAGGCTCAGTATCTTCTGTCCAGGGGCTTTGGCAGATATCCAAGTCCCTGATTCACCTGCTGGACCCCCCAGGATGTAGGCATGAACACATCCTGCCCAGCAGCAGCCGTTTACAGAACGCCCTGAGAGGATATCAGGCTTTAAAGCAAAGTGAGGATTTATGGTAGTCTACAGCCAGCTCGCTTCTTTTGTCAGCCAACATTTCTTAAACCTCGTTCCTCTTTAGGCCACACTGAACAGCACTTGATACTAGTCAAAAAAAGGGAAAGAAGGGAAGGCCTGCAGGGACCACCTTCACTTACACAAATCATCTGCTATGCCTTGGTCAAACCCTGTTTAAAGATCCGAGCATCTTTCATACTAGTTGAAAGATGCCATGTGTCTCCACCATTCTTCCCACCTTCATGGAGTTCTTTATTCCAAGACAGAATCACACGTCAGCCCTGTCACAGAGTGCCCAGCCCACCGTACAGTGTTCTCCCATTCCTCACCTGTTTTCGCTCCTCAGTCATCCCTGGTGCTGCCTATCTTGGCCATCAGTCTTTCCCTTTATCTCCTGATCTCTCTTCCCACTTTCTGCATGCATTCATCCCAGGCCTCTGGTCTTGCTATTAAGGCCATCAGCACATGCTTTGTGTCCATCGCTCCACCTGTGAACCTCCAGTATTCCCAGAGTGCGGTCTCTTCTTCTAACTGATCACGTGAATAACTACTGTTAAGCACTCTTCTCGACTCTAGTTTGCATCAGGGGCAGGTGTGTAAACGTTGCACTGCTAACTAGAGCGCTTTCCGTTGGCATATAGGGAGTCATCCTATTAACTGGGTAAGTGAGAGCTAGGTTGTTTTGGCATTCAACGCCCAAATACACTATTGAAACTTTAACTATTCTGACCACAGCCAGCCATTGCTGCAGTGTCTGTGATAGCATCTCATGACAAAACCTCCACAAGCCAAATTGCAAATAGACTCCTGCATTTTGTTTTCTTTGGAGTTTTGGGAAGGGGGTGTGGTGGCAAGCCTGCTTAAAGCACACCGCAGTACGCTTGTCTAGAATTAAGGGTTGGCCACACTACAAGTAAACTATGTAGTAGAGTAAATCGATGCATCAGTTCCTTCAATGAGCTTTATGTCTCTACTTTCTTTTACTCTCCTACTCCCTCATATATTGCACACTCAGGCTCTCCTTCCTCCATCTCTCCATTTATCACTTGCCTTTTCTCTCTCCTCCCCCCTCTGCCCCGCCCGCCGTTCATGACAGGGCCTCTTAACTTCGTCCCTATCCGAACACCAAGGCACATCATCTCTGCTTGTTCTTGTCTGAATGACCTTTGCATTATAATTCTGTATATTTAGTTCCATGTCAGAACATCCCAGGAATAATAGCCCACACTGAAAATGAAGTGGCAAAACGTAGGAGGAAAAATAGCAAATTTTACATTGAAAGTAATGCAAACAGTAAGACAAGTACATTTCAAAAGAAGAAAGTAAAACCAACTTAATATAATATTTCATTTATTTCCTTTACAAAAATGAAAAAGGAAAAACGTTTGTGTATTGTATGTATTTGCTTTGGTAAGGTGTTTTGGTCCCTTTTTAATTTAGTAGTATGACAGGAAAACACTTGTACCCTCCAAGCTGACGCCCCTCAATTTACACATACCTATTTCCACCAGTAAAGGAAAGCCACGTATCCCAAATACCCCATAATCTCTTCTAACCTAACCCAAATCATACTGCTCATGTCAGGAAGTGGTTTGCTTTTTGTTTTGACCTCATGAAATATCATGTATTTTGATATCAAATATTTATAGTTCTTTTCACTACAACCTATTCTGGCACCTTACGTTCAGTAGTCTTCATTTTCTCTCAGAGTTGTTTTTCACTGCGTACCAGTTCCTTTGCACATAACAGCAGACATATCTGCTTGCTCCAGAAAAGCAAGGTTGTGTAGCAGGAACTACCACCACAGACCTAACTCACCTTGCTTGAACTATGCATGCGATGTAGATGTAACTGATCTTGAAGTAAATTGGAAGCAACATTCGACAAGCACAATTATGGACCGTAAACACAAGTAGGTTTATAGGCTACGACCGCACACCCAGAAAGTTTTCATCAGAATTGTACAAGTGGCTCGGATCCCTTGAAAGTATACATCAGGCCCTGGCTTTTGAAATTAGAGCCAAAACGGTCCTGCAAAAATGCTGGAAAAATTGCTGGTAATACCGGCAACGTCATTTTTACAGAACCGGGGAAACCAGAGTTTTGCCAGGTGGGGCTCTACCGGCAAAGAAATGCCAGAATCACTGGCACCGGTACTACTGTTGCTGGTCATTCTGCAATCGAATCCCATGGAGTCCTATGGAAAGGGAACATACCACCATCTCCACAGCCTGTAATATCCGGGTAGCACCGGGATATCAGGCGGCAGAGACGATAGGGGCAGTTTCCCAGTATCCTTCCAGAATTACTGGCGGGTTACCGGGAAACTTGTAATAATCCCCAATGTCTTCGGAGGGACTCTGGGAGTATAGTACCTTGATATGGAATTCCAGATTCTCGTCCATGGAGTAGATATGGTTGAAGATGTCCCGAGCAATCCGTGGAATAATGCCCATTCCTTGGGGGTCATGCAGCTTTCCCTGAAACAGACCAAGAAGAGAGAAAATAAATGGAAAGGAACATCCTGGCAGTCAGACTGCGAGGGTTAGTCTGCGCACAGAATAATACGCAAGGACAAGGAATACAGCAGGATTGGGGGTTCAGAACGGAAGGACCCCTGCTGTCTTCTGTCCAATTACAACCTAGAGTAAACATTGCATCTCACTGTGTGTTGGCTTGTTGTGCAGACTGCCGAGGCATCTCAGGGGCTACTGGAAAACCTTGAGTTAGATCATGACTGACTAAGTCGCGCAACCACAAACCTATTTTTCCTCAAGGAAATGCACTTGACTGCACGTATATTAAAGTACAAAACACCCATCCCAATGTTGATATTTGTGAGTTAATTGCTGACGGAGCACAGTTAGGCCTTCACACTATGCAAAAAAGGAGAGGCAGGTGCCCTTATTTACCTTTCACAACAGGGGGTTACTGTGGTGCCTGGTGTGTCGGATCTGGGAGTAATTGCTCAGACTCCTGATTTGAGGGGAGCATTTCTCTTGCAGGTGGGCAAGCTTCCCAGATTTCGGGTTTTAGTGGATAATGCAGTTCACTTGATTTTGGGGTTTTTAGGGAATATTCTAATAATGACTGGGTGGGTTGCTGTTGGCAACCTGTTGTTGAATTTGTCTTTGCAAAGTTAATCGGGCAGGAATTACTTGCTTAGAACCTAGCTGTAATAGGTATTCTGTTCATTTGTAACAGTACAGTAAGTGAAGGATGGGAAGGCAATTCAGTTATGACCAGCCCTTTACCAGTGTCTCCAACAGTATATCCTCAATCATGGAGGATTGTCTTATAAGGCAGGTGGTGTGTAGGCTAGTCTAGCTTTGGGTTATTACTTGTTTAAGTGAGGCTATCCGTTGGAGGCATTGGTAAACGGCTGTTGCGTAATCGAATCGCCCCCTGGGCCTTTATTTCCTCTTTATTCACAAATTAAGAGAAAATGTACTCAACTGAAATCAATGCAAATAATGTCTCCCCCCTTGTAATCTACAAGCAACGATTCACGTACTGACTGCAGTAACCCATCCAATCAGAAGCCACAATTAAAGGCTTCCCGAAAACCTTAAGATCATGAGTTAGATGTTGTCTACTCAGACCACAATCCGGGAACAATCTCCATTACCAAATCCCCATTAAGGAGGAATTCTCCCCAAATTCCTACACACCTGTACTCGCTGCTCTCTTTTTTCTTTAGTGATTTGCAAAGGCCATTGATGCCCAATTAATACAAAGGATTAATTTCAGTGGCAGGAAGCAAAGGTGCACCGATCAACCGTCAGAGGTGATTGGCTGTCATGGATGGCAGCTGGATCTGCCAGTTCCTGGAAATGTTCTGTGAAATAACTGTGACCCAGAAGAATGTTTCTATGTTTGTTTTGAAAGATTTCCGAATGGACCAGTGAACTTTCAGAGACACTGGGCTGTCTTGGGCACCGCCCATATGCCCCATAGAGGGCGGGGTCCCCCATTGCTTTAGAAACTGATCACCCCATTTTCCCAGCAAGCTTACATGTCAGTGGGTATATTTATAGCAGCAGAGCATTTGTGACAGGGTCCATGGTGCCGGCAGTGACATGGCCTACTGGCACGCTCACCGAGATGGGCCTTGCACTTAAATGCCTGGGCAGAAAGAGAAGACAACGCTGAAAGCAACCATTCCTTCCTGAAATGGCGGCAACCATTTCTCATCCCGGCTAAACAGGCCCAGATTAAGGAGGCCATTCATTGGACAAGCATGTCCTTGGCTCCGCGATCATCCCTTAAAGAATTGGAGCTAGAAAGAGAGTCATCAGGAACATAGAGCATGGAGAGAGCTGGAGGCAGTTGGATGAAGGGTTTGTTCAGCCAGTGGACATCACTCTTACATATTCTAATCTAGAAGGCGAATTTTACAATGGGCCTGTACCTCCATCGTGTGAGTCTTCCCAGATGCCGTCTGTCCATAGGCAAAGATGGTCCCATTGTATCCCGCCAGCACATCTGGAAGAGAAAGACACGTATGTAAAAACCTCAACCATTGGTCTATCACCAAAGATAGAATTCCCGAAATCCTTTCTGGCTCTTAATGGCTGCCAGGCTGACTTACTATGTGCTCTGTGGTCATTAGATAGGATTATGAATGATAGTCAATGTGAACTTAAACAGCATGCACACACCTTTAAATCAAAGACTCAGGTTAGAATTGTGTCTTTCACACCCACCTGCCGCACGGGAGCTGTTATATGTGCCAGGTGAGTGCGTAGGAGTATTGGACTTTCTGGCTCATAAACAGTAAAAAGTGATGGATGGAAAGCTTTGACTTAATCATAACCCCTGGCATTGCCTGGGCAGATTCCATTCCACTGCATTTTAGGTTATCTGAAACATTGCAGAGTCAGCCACAGGCAAATCAGTCTTGGTCCTACCACCAGTGAGAGCCTTCCATCCCGAACTGAGAGGCTACGCCGCCACTGCACTGGAATCCAAACAAGCCCCTATTCAGTAGTCACGAGTGGGGTGCACTTTGATTCCCTAGACACAGCAATGCAAAGGGTCCACGTCTGTGCATTCCCCAGCCTATTTAGGGAAATGCACCACAAAGAGCAGAAATGGATGGAAAGCTTTAAATTAATCATAACCACTGGCAGTTGATCTAGTTCGACGTCCGTTTTTTTACCACGTCTGTCCCTCTATAGAAGGGGACCAGCCACAAGCAAATGAGTTTACTGGGGTCAGATATGTCAATACAGAGCATGTTTAAAATGAATGTGTTCACTGCATGTTTGCATAGTGAGGCCTACAGGGTCTGGCTGTTTCTTCGAATGCACCTGATAGATACACCTCGCTGCATTGTGCCTGCAAGGTTCCTGCTTTGGGGAGGGTGGGGGGGAGGGGGTTGCACACTAGCCCCAAGCAAGTGGGAATGCCTGAACCCAAGCCTTTAGCAGATAAATGGACCACCGCACACTCAACACAGAGCCAACTTCAAAGACCTGAGATGATCGCCTAATGCCGCCACTGGGAAGGCGCAGACTCCTATCAAGTTGCAGTGGGATGAAGGGTATATACCCTTGATGACTACATTTTTAATTCCAATCCCCTGAATGCAGCCTGCTGCCAGCCACAGCAGCGTGCCCAGTGCTCAGTGTAGGGTAGCTGATGTAGGCTTGGGCCGGCCCTCCAGACGCTCCACACACGCAGCTGCTCCGACCTTGCTCGTTATTGCCTGAGATTGAGAAGGTGGCTGGCTGCCCTTCGGGCTTGCTGCTCGGGAGGCCTTTTGGGAGACCAGCTCCCTCCGGCATCGCACAATTACACCTCCCGAGATTGGGGAGCTCTTTGACCTGTGGGGGAGTGCTTCCTAACACGGTTAAAAGCACCACCCTCGTCTTGTGCGCAAATTCCCATCTCACTACTGAATTATTTACCTTATTTTCTATTTTAGTTTAACACAAATAACGGCGTCTTCTTGCAGCCTGGACTTCGCGGAATTGACCTACATAGCGGCTTGAGGTCCGTCCCTATCTGGATTTTGGGCAACGCCGCAGCCACCCGGCGAGGCCTGGTAACCTGTGCTCCATGGCAGCCAGGCAGGGGAGAGGGGCGAGAAGCACCCCAACAAATGGGCCGGTGCTCCCCCTCTCCCCCACCACAACTACAAAGGTGACGCTCAGTCACTGACCTGGAAAACACAGAGGGAAATCAACACCTTGCCTTTCCTCCTGAAGGGATGCAAAGCACCAGGGCCTGCAAAAAACAGGAAGTAGGCGGGGGAGTGGTTTATTAGGCACCATAAGGACAATTGTTGTCAGCATCTGTCGGCCTGGGGGAGTTGAAGGGGAGCTCTGGCACCACAGCCCCCCATACAGACACAACAAGGACCCAGGGGACAGCCCCTTGGTCCCATATAAGGAGCTGCTTTTGCAGCAGAAAACAGAATCAGTTTGGGTCCCTGTACAGAGACCCAAGCGAACCAGTTTGTGGTCCCTGCACGGGGACGCAAACCGAAGAGTACTTTGTGTACACAGAGTCTCCTCTTTTTTCTTTAGCAGTTTGTGGTCCCTGCACGGGGACCCAAACCAAAAGTTTGCTGTGTGCTCAGCGTCTTTGTATCTTTTGCACGAACATTGTCTTGTTCAAATATCCATTACACAGTGCAGCGGGAGTGTCTGAACGTTAATTCAAAGCAGCAAGCGATCGGGAGAAGAAAAGTATCCAGATCCTGGCAGCGGTGCCATCCAAGGTCCGGGAACAGAGAACGGTCATGCGGAAGAAGACGAGCGGTCAAGAGCGTCCGGGAGTAGGAAGCAACGACGAGGGAACCCGGTGCAGGCAGCGGCTTTGCTACTTTGTTTCCAAGTAAGTCAGCCCCAGCGTGTTTGGGTTACCCACCAATGGGTCCCCATGCGAGCCCCGTACAAACATTTAAGTCAGAAACAAGCCGGCACAAAGCGCTAAAACGATACAGCGCAGTAAGACATTAACAAACAGATTTCGAAATATAACGAGGTGGCATCTAGCTTTCATAGATTGAAAGCAAGCCAATACAGACCAGCGGCGGATAGCCATACCGCGCAATAAGCCAGAAACATACGGATTGTAAAATATAACGATGTGGCATTTAGTTCAATTGTAAAAATAAGGAAACTCTACCCCCCTTTTCCCATAAGGTTAAAACATGCTAAACGCGCCCATCATTTAAACAAGAACGGGTTTCAATTGACACAGGAGGCACGTTACACTCCCCGGAGCAATTCACAGCAAATAAAGAAAAAGATTTCTTTTCTAAAGCATTTTTCGAATTTAAGTAGGGGAACGAATTCCAACACGAGACAAGCCGTGTTGTTGATCACAGACACGTGACTCATACGTTACACGGCACAGCAAGCACGATAAAAAAACAAATGAAACAAACCTACAAAAAACTCCAAGCAGGACAGTACCCTGTCACAGGGGCACACCACAACAGTTACCTGCAACGGGTGACAACACCAACTTTACCAACATACCCATCAATTCGAGACTAAAGCGAAACATTCAACCAGCATCTCAGAATACAAACACGGGAGGACATTTCGAATCACGTGCAGCAATCCACAACAGCAGAGCACATTTAAGAAATAGTTGTTAAATATTGCCCACGTCAAAAACTCCTTTTACAAACTTACTTCAGATTCCAACAGTACCCAGATACGGGGCACTGCACATCCGTTACCTGACAAAGGTGAAAAAGATAGGTGCGGCACAAACCCCTCCAGCCTTGCCACGGATCCTGACAATAAGTATGGGGCAACGGGCAGAGGACAAAGGCATACGGCGGGCAGCCCACAGCGACCGTCGGAGACAAAGACAGCCAAAAGACAGCTACACAACTCATTCCCTCCAGCTTCACAGAAACAGCAGCTGGCACAGTTAAAGTGAAGAGTTTGAACATGGGCAAATAAATTCTGCACGTTTGGAAGCAGGACGACACAGAGCATAACAAGATTGTCAGGCGCCGGTTGGTGCACAAACTTCACTTCAAAAGGGGGGCACCACCATCTACAGTGCGCTCACTTGAGCAATCTGGAAACATAACGATTGTCATCAAACAAACAAGTTCCCTAAACTTTCAATTAAAAGCGCTAGGGGGTTTCCCAATAACTCAACAGGTAGAGCATGGGTCTACCAGTAACAACATACAGGTCAAGCCACCTCTCAGACATGTGACAGCGAAAATGGCAGATTGAGTACAAATCAATATTTATTTAAACCAGGACATATCACACATGAGTCAAGTTTTTTCCTTTCACCAGCACAACATATTTGTTTCAGCATGCCCATGAGACAGATTTTTACATCTACAAACCAGTACCCTGACACAGGGCACAGCAAGACATAGAGCATGCTCACCCAACAAACAGGGGTAGACCCTGGACAGCGTGCAACAAGCCAAATAACCACAAACATTGCAGTTTCTCAAATTGCCAAATTTATTTTGCATAAGAAGTAGCGCTCAAGTATCAAGATTAAACCTCACAAATTGCAAATCAATCCTAAGAGACACAGGGCTAGACATTTTGTTGCACCAAAAAACAGTACCCTGCACGGGGCACAATTAGAAGAGGGATCAGACTAGGCAAAAGCCTCCTCTCAGGACGAACAAAGGGGAACCCAAGAACAAAGGAGAAAGTCCTGGCGGTCCCGCAGCTCTTTATAAGAACACCAAACAGTCAGCTCAGCTGGCGCAAGCGCTCAATTTTTGTACATCCGGACAGAACCTGCTGATGCAGTTTTTAAGCGTGGCAGATCTGACACACAAGCCAATGCGAATCAGCACCAGCCAGAAACAGAAGGCCATGAAAAGGAGAAACCGTAGAAAGAGATCTCCAACTCCAAGCAGCTATCTGAACGGAGCTTGCCAAATATTTCTGTGTACGCAGAATAAACAACAGAACCCTGAAACGGGGTTCAAAACAGCCTCACAACTAAGGAAAACCCGCACTCGTGGGGACCCAGTTGCAGCAACACTACTGAGGTAGTGCAACAGAATCAGACCCCAGGCACGGAAGCGGGCAACGACAATATGACAAAAGAGCACAGAAGGTTTCGGGACATTGGGTGCTAGCAGTAAGGAGCCATGTGAAGAAGGGGAGACAGCACCAAAGAAACACCACTGCAGGGTAAGTAAGATAAAACTCACAGGGGGCACCAGAAGAAACACGGCTTCTCAAACCTACCGACGGTCCCGCAGCCAGCTAAGGTCCCAAAGAAACACACACACTAAGGCAGGCAAAAATCAAGCCAGCCCCAAAAACTGCTTGAAGAACTGAAACAAACAGCTAAGACAGGATAGACAACCAAACAGTCAGGTAGCACAGCAAGCAGAGCGTTTGCATTTTTGCATCCGCTCAAGACTGTGATTCCAGTGTCCAGTCCGAGCAGTACCAAACACAGCCCACCAGCCTTTAAAAATCAAAAGATATATCCGTCTCATATTGTAAAGCCGCACAGAAATACAGAGCCTTTAGCACAACAAGCAGAGCGCTCCTTTTAACATCGGCCCAGAGCCGGCCGATGCAGTTTCAAACCCCAGCAGGGCCAAACTCAGCATTTCACCTCTCCGAGGGCGAGAAATCAGCGCCACACATCAGGGGTAAAATAATATAGCACTCGAGATCCAAGGGACACAATTTTAAGTTTAGCAGGACCAAGACCCAGCAGTTGCCAAAGGTGCTCGCACAAACAGCACACATACCAAAGCGAGAGTCGAAAGATTATAACAAACCCCCGAAACTAGGGTGTCAACAAACAAGAAGTGTTCCAGACCGTTGGGATTTACCGTAACATGCAAGTAGTACACATGTTGATGAACAGTTTTTCCAGCGTTTAGAGGAGGCAGACCACAGCAAGGGCAGAACAGTTTTGAGCCACCCAAGGAAGACACGGATGCACGTTTTCCTGGCAGCTGATTAAAACAGAGTCACAGATACAAGCCTATCCAACCAAGACGGGGGAAGAAGCAGTATCAACACAAGAAAGCAGGACAAAGGAGCAAAAACTATGGGCCAGAATAAAAGCCCAGGCTTGCCACAAAGGGCAGCCAAGATAACAGAAAGGGTAATATATTTCTAAACATAGTCACCACACTCCCAAACGGTAAAGAACAGAAAAGAGGGGGAAAACAACAGAGGTATCGGAACATATAAGAGAATATGGTGTGAGTTTTAAACTCAGAGAGGCTATAACACAGGGGAAGAATCACAAGTCAGGCGGATAGTTCAGCAGGATGCTAGAGAAAAGGGCGACACAGCAAGGCAGCAAGGCAGCAAAAATACAAGCAAGAAATAAAGAAAATAAAAGGCCAACAACCGAGGGCGGCGGCCGGAAAACAGCAAATAGCACTGAACATGGTTTCTACAAAAATAATAAGCAGTGGGGAATAAACACCACACAGCACAATAGAACAGGCCAACGCCCGAGGGCCGGGGCCAGAGAGCTACAAGCAGCACAGAAACTGAACACGGGTTCGACAAATCAGCACTGAACCTGGAAAACTGTTTCTTCAAAAATAAAAAGCAGTGGGGAATAAACACCACACAGCACAATATAACAGGCCAACGCCCAAGGGCCAGGCCGGGGAGCTACAATTTAGCACGGAACCTGAATGCAGGTGCTAGAAAATGTTTTAACAAGCAATAGAAAAACGTGGGTGAACCGTCCCATAGGAAACCCGGGAATTTCCCCAACAGGTTACCACACCTCGGGTCACAGGGGAGAGGTCACTCACTTTTATAGGAAAAAGTTTTTTTGTTTGCTGGAAATATGTACCAGGGTCCATTTGAACAATTACGTTCAGGGATCCCCAATTTTGGTTCGCAGTCAACCCCGGGTGGTAAAACACCACGCAGCACAAGACAACAGGCCAACCCTGCAAAGGTCCAGGGCCCAAAGCTTCTAGAAGCATAAAAACCAATAATGGTTGGAAATAGATAAACAGGCCAAATGCCGCAAGAGCCGGGGCCAGAAAGCAGCTAATAGCATGATAACCGAAACAGGTTGGAAACAGGAGCAATACTGGAAAGCAGGGGTAGCATAGGGGGCTCCCCAGGAACAGGCCAAAGCACTAGCACAAGACGGGAAACGAAGTAATAAAGCGAAACCAACCCTACTGCGAAGAGAGGTTAGAAAACCTACACCACATTGGATGGGCCAGAAGGCCCCTCCAAGCAGTGCTATATGTAAGTACTGCAGCAAGTAGATGAAATAGAAGGGGGCCTAGAACCAGCTAAGACAGTGAGCAGTCAGAGCGGGAACCATCCTACGCAAGGGGTAGCCAATGTCTAATTTTCTTAAACAATCTGGTTTTGATTGGTTTACTAAAAAGAAACAAACTTAGACAGCCGTACAAGGGGAAATAAGAGGCTAGCACAAAATGTTGGGTCGCACATAACTACAAGCCAGCAATGTGCGGGCAAATAGCGGGGGAATGGGTTTTGCAGCATTTAACGCACCCCATTAAGGATAAGACCAAGTAATGACAAATCCCTTACAGTGGTCAGTACAGGCACGGTCAAGGGACTAGCCCCAACTATTGGGAACAGATAGATCAGCAAGGGAGGAAAACAAACGAGCAACAACTTTTGGGGGAACCTGGATAGCCGGTAACCCATGCAGGTCGTGGCGGCACAGGCCAGAGGGGGTAACCTCGGGACGCGATGCCGAAATGTACAGCATATTATGGTGACTGTAATTATGATTATGTTTTTGTTATGACCATAACTGTGCAATAAAATCTCACAGCCTTTTATTGCCAACACTTACCCAATGTTTTGCGTACTACCTGGTGGGGGGAGCATGGGGCGTTTTGTCACCAGGTTACGTTACCACTCTTCTTGCTTATGGGTCCACTGGTTATTTCTGCCGTCTTGGAAATGACCACCAGCACCATATAGCTTCCAAACACATGCTCACTCGTCAGATCAAACCACAGCAGTGACATTTCTTCTGCTTTTTACAGAAAACAATAGATGCTTATTCTTTCCTAGAGCTTAACCTCGTCATTCTACTAATATACAATGATTTAGCGTCCATTTCTTTGCGAAAAATGCTTTCCCGCCAGACTGAATCTAAAGGCTGCATCTCTCTTAGAGGGTACCTCGCCTATGCCTTGTCCTAACAGGCTGTGGAAGAATGGAAATTCCCACCATTCTCCCTGGTGTGCAAATTACTAGAAAACAAGGTCAGCTCTGGAAAGAAAGGTAATAATACAAATGAGGTAAAAGCAGGGAGAAAGAGAGCAAAAAACCAAAAAGAACATACTTTGACTCTTCCGGGTAGTACTCTGTGTCTGAATGTAGCTGTTAAGGGCATTGAAAAACAGTGCACACTGGGAAACACACACACCAATCAACACGCAGAAGCAAAACAATCCTCGCAGGGAAAGAAACACACTGAGGCAAATCATCACGCACTGGCAAACCAATGCATACGTCGAACTAAAACACAACAAAATGAAGCACACACACACACTAGCAAACATATCTGCAAACTAACTCACCAGCAAAGGATCACAGACACAAGCAAAGCCAACAGTGTTGGCTTTTTAGTGGGCATGGAATAGGCGTTTTCCAGATCCTGCCATAACTGGAATGCCCTACCACCCCACATTAGGCTGATTCACACTTTGCCTTCTGCAAAGCAATCAAAACCAGGCTATTTGTCTGACTCTGAAGGAGCCAGTACCTGATACCCGACTGTTTACCCTGACTCTCAAGCATGATGCAACACCGGGAACAGCATTCACCTGATTTTGTCATGTTTTATCACTGTCTGTAACTATCTGTTTTTGATTGTTGTAACTAGGAAACTTTTGGGCTGCTCTGTTTGTACCCCCTTAATCAAGCCTTGTACATTCTCCTGTGACAGTGCCTCAATGCCTCTGGACTGTAGTGCGCTCTACAAATCTAAATAAAAAAATAATGGTAGTACTAGGCCATAAAATGGTAACAGCTGCACAATTATTAATTAACTGATCTTTTATAAAGCGCTAAATACCAGACCAGTCTCTAAGCAAGGGACGGAGATGTGAACCTGTGTTGCTCTGCAGTGCCTTGCTTCCATGACAAACGTGTTGCCCCTGAGCTATCCTTCCAGCCCTATGTGAATACCCGGGCATATGTTATAAGTGACTGGAAACTACCCATCTAATACCTGCACAAGCCAAAAAATTAACAGGATATCAGAGCGAAGACACCCAAACTGCTTATAAATCAAGCGGCTGAAGGCACACTTGGTTAAGACATTTTTATTATACCCGCAGCTGATTTATAGCTGGAATTTATCTATTAGCCCTCAGGTGACTGCTTTGTAATAATACTGACAGGGACTTACATCACACACATTTGATAATACTGTTTCATTTAATTAGTTGAAAGGAGATTCCAAGATGATTTGTTTTGGTTGGGATGGGGCAGGTAGAGGGTGGGAATGGTCATAGGACTTAGCATGGCCATGGGCAGTCAATGGGTGGTTAAATAACTAAATAACACACACAAGCTATATGTCCCTCCTCATATCCCTCCTAGCTGTACTCAGTGCTAGGTGGTGCTTTAGCACCATCTAATAGCCAATACTAAAAATAGCATCTGTTTGCAAACTAAGATACACTGACCAAATAAAACACCAACAAACTAAGATTCACTTCCTGAACAACCAATGCATGCAGACAAACACACTACACAAAAATAATAGACAACAGCAAACCGATGAACAATAACAAAGCACAGTAGCAAACAACCTCCCAGTGGCAAAACAAACACAAACTGAAACACTGGCACACATAGGCAATGGAGAGAAACATGAAATAGATATGGAGAAAATAGAAAGAATAATGCTAAAGTGAAAACAGTAATAAAAAGCCAATAGGAAATGCATAGGTTGACTCTTCCTGTTATTCTATGGACTCCATAGTGGTCATTAGCGTAAATGTAAATGATTATAAATAAAGAATGACCAATTACTACACTGACAGATTAACATGTACCAACAAACCAACATGGACTCAAGCAAATCAATGCATGCCAGCACGCAAAAAAACAAAACTGGCAAATCAACACATACTGTCAACACAGCATTACTGTGCAACCAGCACACACACTAGCAAAAACATGCATAATTACAAACTGGCACACCAAAACACACCAGTAAACCATCATGTGCTAAACAATTAACATGCGAATTCATGCCAACAAACAGCAGCAAAGCAAACTACACAGGCAAATAATCACAAACTTAAATGAGAAAGACATACCAGCAATCCAACAAATCAAAGAAAGAAAACACAGACTGAAAAACTAGCAAACAGCTGAAAATGAGCACACGCTGCCAAACAAACACACTCAAGAATTAATCACATTATAAACCAGTAGACTAACACACAATGACAAACCAACTCAAAGAGCCTGACAAATAAGAGTGAACTGCACCAGATTTGGATCACTTGGCAACAATAAAACTGAAATTCCAGCAATAAGTCGCTGTCATAAATCTCCCCCCGTCTCACCTGGGATTGCCTCTTGCTCTGTTCCGCGGGAGGATTCCCTTTGTGGACGGATCGGGTCTTGTATAGGCTCGCTCGAGTCTCGTCCGGCTGCAGAGCGCGTTCAGAGTTCCGGGAAGGCCACTGTTCCAGGATGTCCAGAAAAAAAGGGTAGCGGTCGCTAAAAATGGGGATTCCAGGAGCAGAATAGAGGGAAGGGGTGAAGGAAGGAAGAAGGAACCAGGATCTAGGAATAGTGGATTCGCCGAACAGCACACACACGTCAAGTCACTACCTAATGATAGCATTGAGACGCGTGGGGCTGCGGGGGCGGGGCCAATTTATAGAACGTGCCGTGTGCGACGTGAAGGCTGGTGCGAGGCAAGTCGCTTGATGCGGCCATGTTGGGAGTAACAAAGAATACAAGCCCCGGCGCGACAAGACCAGAAAGTCCAGAAGGGGCAAGTTCTTTGCGTCGTGACAGCATGCCTCCTCCAAAGACCTCTTCCACCAGGTTTGCTCGGATGTATGAGATGGAATCTTCTAAGCAGTCAAGGGGTATTTAAGTTAGAAACTGGTTCCCAGGTTCTCTCGCTAGGGGGGTATCCTTTCCATTCAACCAGGTATTGAAGTCGACCCCGTTTATACCTGGAATCGTATATTCTGGACACTTCATATTCCAGCTGATCGTCCACAAAAACAGGACTGGGTCTGCAGGATTTCCGGGAGGATTGGATGTAAGGTTTCAATAGGGAAGTGTGAAAGACTGGGTGTATTTTCTTCCAGGAATCGGGTAGCTTGAGTCGGAATGAGACAGGATTGATGACTTCCTTTATGGAAAATGGTCCATAGTAGCGAGGGGCCAATTTGTTTGGGCGTAGATATCGAGGTAATAGTTTCGAGGACAACCAGACTTTATCAGCAACAGAATAAGAGGGCACTGATCTTCTCTTGGAATCCGCATAGAGCTTAGTGCGTGTTTGAGCATCTTTCAGTTGTTCCTTGGCTTCCTTGTGTATGTTGATGAGAGTCTGTATCCATGAGTCGAGAGTAGGTACTGGAGTGGGATGTGGAAGAACAGAAGGTAAAACTGACGGGTGAAAACCTTGACTGCAATAGAAAGGGCTGACCTTGAGTGCTGAGTGATCGGAATTGTTGTAGGCAAACTCAGCCAGGGGTATGAGGAGTGACCAGTCATCCTGAACCTTGGTAGAAAAACAACAAAGATATTGCTCCAGAGTTTGATTTACACGTTCCATGACTCCGTTGGTTTGTGGGTGATAACCTGATGAGAGAGCGCGTTGGATCCCTAGAATACGACACAGATGTTTCCAGAATTGTGAGACATATTGAGGTCCTCGGTCCGATATGATCTTGGAAGGAAGTCCATGAAGAAGGAAAATGTGTTCCAGGAAGATTCCAGCAAGTTCTGAGGAGGATGGTAGTTTATACAAAGGTGTAAAATGAGCCATATGGGTGAACAAGTCTATGGTTACCATGATGGTCGTGTACCCTCGGGAAGGTGGTAATTCCACAATGAAGTCTGTAGCAATAAACTCCCATGGTCTTGTTGGCAGCAACGGTTGCAGTAGAAGACCCGCCGGTCTCTTGTTATCATGTTTGTTTTGACTGCAGACAGCACAAGCTTTGATGTACTGTTGTACGTCGGTCTTCATCCGAGGCCACCAAAACTGTCTTTGTATACGACGGAGGGTGTTAGTTATACCACGATGACCGGAGTGAAGGGTATCATGGCAGAGGTTTATTACCCTGTGTTGTAATTTCTGCGTAGGAATGACCAGTGCATTGTCCTTGGATAGATATTCTTCCTTGACTCTTAGATTCCATGGATTCTTCCTTGAAATATCCTTCCAGAGGTCAGAGGACTGGGTTTGCACTCGGATTTCTTCCAGGAGGTTGATTGCTTGAGCTACAAAGATATTTTGGGGAAACATCTTAGGATAGGCCTTGTCCTCAGTAGCTGCGTAGTCAGGACGTTGAGATAAGGCATCAGCAATCGTGTTTTGTGATCCGGGGACATGAGTGATTTGAAACTGGTACTGGGCAAAGAAGTAGGCCCAGCGGGCCAGACGACTGTTCCTGCACTCCAACGATTGTAGGATTTGGAGATTCCGATGATCTGTGCGGACCTGGACTGGATATCTAGCACCCAGAAGTAGGTGTTGCCATTCAGTGAAGGCTTGGCGGATGGCCAAGAGTTCCTTCTCCAGGGCGGAATAGTGTGTCTCGCTGGGGGTCAGGGTTCGTGAAAGGTAAGCAATGGGGTGTTCCAGTCCATCCTGATGTTCCTGTTTCAAGACCGCCCCTATGGCTTAGTTAGAGGCATCCGTTTCCACTAGGAATGGGCGATTTATATCAGGCTGGGTCAGGATGGGGGCTTGCGTGAACTCTGTCTTCAATTGTTGGAATGCTTTATCTTGCGGCGGAGACCAGATAAAGGGGTTGTCTTTCTTCAATAGAGCAGCGATCGGCTGAACGATCTCGGAAAAGGTAGAAATAAACTTCTGGTAGAAGTTGGCGAGCCCCAGGAAGGATTGCACTTGTTTCACAGATGTGGGAGTGGGCCAAGCCAGTATGGCCTTTACCTTTGAAGGGTCCATACCAATTCCTTCTGGGCTAAGGATGAATCCTAGATAGTGAACAGAAGTAACGTGAAACAAGCATTTTTCGGGTTTGGCTAACAGTTTGTGTTCACAAAGTCGTTGTAGTACTGCCTTTGCATGTTCTTCATGTTTTAGAGGATCCTTGGAAAAAATCAATATGTCATCCAGATAGACAATGACGAAGAGGAACAACATATCAGAGAACACCCTGTCCATAAAACGCTGAAAGACTGCGGGAGCATTGGCTAGTCCAAAAGGCATGACTAGGTATTCATAGTGACCAAAGGGTGTTCTAAAGGTTGTTTTCCATTTGTCCCCTTCACGGGCACGGATTAAATGGTAGGCACCCCGGAGATCCAACTTCGTGAATATTACGGCTCCTCTCACAGCTTCCAGTATATCCGAGATCAGGGGCAGTGGGTACCGATCTTTGAGGGTGCATTGGTTTAAGCCTCGATAGTCGATGCAAGGTCTGAGTTCCTTGGTATCCTTCTTGGGAACGAAGAACAAGGAAGCACCCGCTGGGGATTTCAAGGGTCTTATGGTGCCGTTTTCAAGATTGGTGTCTAGGTATTCCCGAAGGGCCTTTTTCTCAGGTTCGGAAAGAATGAACATTCGGCCGAAGGGAATTACAGCTGAGGGATCTGTATCTATGGCACAGTCTTCGGGCCTGTGAGAGGGTAAGGCTTGGACTATAGCAGTAGAAAATACATCAGCATATCCCTGATAGGCCTCTGGAACTTGTATGATATTGGAAACCATGAGTGGTGTTTCTTGGTCTCTTGGTGGTTCTTTAGGAGTTATCGAGGAGGGGTCCAGGGATAGACAGTGGGACATACAGAACTCTGAACCCAGGAATAATTATCCTGCTGTCCAATTGAAATACGGATTGTGCTTTTCTAACCAGGGCATACCCAAAACCATGGGGTAATGGGCTAACCTAATGATGTCGAATGTAATCCGCTCTTGATGATGGTTTATGGAAAGTTGGATCTCTTTAGTCTGCAGGCTTATGGGTCCTGAAGAGAGGGGTCTTCCGTCAATTGCTTCCACCGGCTGCATGGTATTTCGTATCTCGTACGGAATATGATGACTAACGACCCAGTCTTGATCAATGAAAATTCCAACAGCTCTACAGTCCACCAAGGCCAGAATGGGATAGGTCTTGTCTTTGGAGGGCGACAGGAAGGCCTGTAGTATCACCAAACTGTTTTGTCCAGGAGAGTTCAAGAATGGAATTGATGTGGAGCAAACATCTCTCTCCCGACACTTCGCTCCATCTAGGCTCGGGAGCTGGCGTTTCCCGAACGCCGTGGAGGGGCTAGAGGGCACTCTCTAACAAGGTGTTTATCCGAGGCACAATACATGCACAGGCCTGTGTGGATCCTTCTCATCCTTTCTTGAGGGGAAATAGGCCCACGGAAGGCTCCGATTTGCATGGGTTCTGGATCTATGTCAGGGGTTGGGGCAGAATCGGTTTTAACAGAGGTCTCAAGGGAATTCTTTTGAAAGGGTGTCTTGGTCTTTCTTCTTTCAGCCTTTCTTTCCTGGATTCGGAAATCTATTTGCATGGCTAGATCCATAACAGCCTGGAATGAACTAGGACGAGCCACCCGGGCTAATTCATCCTTAATGTCCTCATTTAGACACCTGCAAAATAGAGTGAAACTTGCTTCTGAGGACCAATCCGCTTCCTTGGCCAGTTGTTTGAATCTAGTAACGTATGTTAGCATATCCTGAGTACCCTGTCGGAAATCAAGTAAGCGTTCCTGAGCACTAAAAACCTGTTCTGGGCGGTCGGACATAGTCTTGAGTGCCTGAATGAATCCATCATAATCATCCAAGAGGGCATCCCCTGAGTTGACTAAGGGAGTGTCCCAGGTCAACACGTTCCCTGTGAGGTGTGAGATTATGAAGCCCACCTTCGCCCTAGAGGTTGAAAAATAATAGGGCTTAAAAGTAAAATGCACCAAGCAGGAATCCAGGAATCCACAAGGATTTTGCCGATCCATCATATTTGTCTACCACTCCACCCAGTAACACACTGTCCTTAGCGGGTTCGCGAGACAAAACAAGCTGCCTTAACGCAGCATTCTCAGCCTTTAAGTTCTGTACTTCTGTTGTGAGCTCTTGCATGCCACGCATAAGGTCCTGGACTGCTTTCTCCATAGCAGTATCAGTGTCGGTCGTTTGGCATCTCAAACTGTCATAAATCACCCCCCGTCTCACCTGGGATCACTTCTTGCTCTGTTCCGTGGGAGGATTCCTCTTGTGGACGGATCGGGTCTTGTATAGGCTCGCTCGAGTCTCGTCCGGCTGCAGAGCGCGTTCAGAGTTCCGGGAAGGCCGCTGTTCCAGGATGTCCAGAAAAAAAGGGTAGCGGTCGCTAAAAATGGAGATTCCAGGAACAGAATAGAGGGAAGGGGTGAAGGAAGGAAGAAGTAACCAGGATCTAGGAATAGTGGATTCGCCGAACAGCACACACACGTCAAGTCACTACCTAATGATAGCGTTGAGACGCGTGGGGCCGCAGGGGGGGGGCCAATTTATAGAACGTGCCATGTGCGACGTGAAGGCTGGTGCTTGATGCGGCCATGTTGGGAGTAACAAAGAATACAAGCCCCGGCGCAACAAGGACCAGGAAGTCCAGAAGGGGCAAGTTCTATGGGTCATGACAGTCGCATCAAAACAGATGAAATTCTGAAAATTGAAATCTGAGTTTCTTAAATTACATTTGGTGTAGCCCATAACTTGTAAAGAGATGACCCCAGAAATATTTTGGTTGTATAAAAGGTTTCTACATCAGGTTTACATTTCAGCCTTGTGATTCCCTAACAAATGTGAAACGATTATGCTACAGAAGAGGAGAATTTCATTTTGCAAGGCAGCAACTGGACCTGATTAACAAAGTTAATATGTGTAATGGCAAAGCATCAACAACGTTCTGATCAGTGGACTTCACAGAGGATTACAAAGAACCTCCTTCAAAATACCCTTGGCTCACCACTAGGTAGCATGGGCTGAGCTCAAAAATGTAATCTGAAGGAAAAGCTATAGTGCGAAAAGAAAGGACCGCTCAGTCAAGGCACTGCAATTTAAATATTACAGAATTTAAAGTCCTACCAAATGTCCTTTTATTTTGGAGTTGCACCTTGCATAAATTAATGTTTACCTATAACTCTTAATACTTTGTTATTCATGTGATGTCGGGTGTATAGGCATCACTCTGTCCATGCTACCTGGCCCAGCAAAAGTAGTCATAAGTGAGGTACTTGAGGGAACACAACACTTCTGCACATTTGTGCTCTAGCACCTTGATGCGTCGTCTTTGTGCTAGATGGAATTGCCAGTAATTATCGGAGACCAAATAATTGGACAGACCAAAGGAAGATGGTAAAATACTGCTTTAATCTCAATGAAAGAAAGGAGGGAGGGGGAAATACAGCTATCAAATAGATGCTCGAAATGCTCACGTCTAGGCTTGCTTGCACAGAGTTTATATACTTCTACGTACGTCATTCATGAAGTCATCTTAGAAGGCATTTCATAAAAACCTATCACCGGAAGGGATTGGATTAGGGAAACATATCTACTTATAAAATGATATAAGTGTTAGTATCTCATTGGCTGCCCCTTGTCTGTGGGACACACCCTGAGCTACATCTATGTACGTCACGTACTGATTGTAGCAGAGAATATGGTAGTGGGCTAATATCTGCAACATTTTATATAAAAGTGCGTGGCAGGGCTTTTGATTGGTTGGCAACCCTATCCAACCTTGGACTTTTGGCTCGTTTTAGTAGCATGTGAACAGAATAAAACCTAGGTGGTCCAGCTGCGTCAACTTGCTCTCTGTTTTCCCAAGCAGTCCATTGTATGTCATTGACCTGATCCTTAGTCAAGGTCTATTGTTTGTAGTTGACCTCAGTCTGCTCACTGTTCTGGGACATTCAAGGGAGTGTGAGCACATCACTATCTGAACTCGAAGCTCTAATGAATAGCCTTTGTTTTGAGCTCTTCATCACATGTTAGGAGACCACGATGTTGTCCATTTCAGCCTCTCAATTACTGCTATTTGATTTAATTCAACAAGGTGCCATTACCTTCTCTGGCCTTAAGAGACTTGCTTACTCCATACATAGGTGTTTACCTTAGTCATTAATCAATACTTGGCATCAGCAAATGTCCTTTCCCTCCTAATCTTAGCAGAAATATGTCTCATGCACATGGTCATTGGACTCCCTTTGTGCCTGCCACCCATCTCTCGAAATAGCCTCCTTGATTACACGCCAACGTACTCCCTTATTCTGCACACGAAAACAGCTTCTTCATCAATTCTTCAATTTACAATCCTAAGCTTGTTTTTGAGGTAGCTGGGTTAATACTTCAACATGGGCCGTCGTCCATTTTCTTCCAATGGCCGTCCTAAATGTTATATATATATTCCTCTTTTTCTATATGTTTTTTCTACCTTGCGTTACAGCATATTTACAGTTATTGGCCAACAAGTTAATTCTTTTTCTTATTTTCATGATAACTTCATCTTTTGGTAGATGTTTCTGTTAGTACTTTTGTTACAACGTCAGTCTTAAGTATTTTCATTATGTTTCGGCTTAAACTTATAAATCTTGTTTATGACATCATATTGTTGTCGCCAGACTTGTGTTTAGAGTTCATCCATGATTGCCATAGCCGCATCCTGGCACTTTGGCAGTGGATATCCTTCTTGTTAACTTCCCTCTTTTGCCTCAACGTGAGGGTACCTTCTAAATGGCTGTCTGAGTGCATATCATCTTACGTACAATCGACGCGGTATGGACATGTCACATAAACTCATGCATGAATGTCCACTTGTAGCCCTTTCGTCTGCTACTCCAATAGGACGATGGTGAAGGAGCAGGCCTCCACCTGCTCCTCTACACAGAATGGTGCAAGGGCAAGCAGATGTTCACAAAATGCATTTTTCTCATTGAACATCTGTAACGCTCACCTGACTCCCACGGGGGCGCTGGCCTGGTTCGCGCTGCTGTGACCTCGTCTAAGGTGATGCACAGGGTTCGGAAGACGGACTGGATCGGGCCCCAGATCTGGCTTGTCTGACTCGCAGAAGTATCCTTCTGTAGGTGAGAATAGGGGGTTAACTGTCTGCGGGGTAATGCAATCGGCCTCCCACTTACCCCTCTCACCCTCCTCAAAACCCTTCTGTGCTTCCCCGTAGCGTCTCACCTTAGGGTCTGGAAGGACGAGCTCTCCATCCTGCTTCTGATGCAGGGGCGCGTTGGTATCCAGTTACGTCACTGGATTTTCGGATGGGTGAGAACCAAACTTGCTTGGCTTCCAGGTAAGTTTTTCTATAAGTGGTTCCCCTTGTGTCCATGCATTAATGTTCTAATGCTATTGTCTTTTTCCCCATAGGGGCCGGGGTACGGAATGCCGGGGAACAGGCACCAACCCGAGGTGAGCGGTGAAATCCTTGTGGAAATCAGGTAAGTCTTTAATGAGTGTTTTGGTAATGTCTTTTCATTCACTCATTAACGCTGATGTCTTTTTCCCCTTAGGGTCCGGGGTCCGAAAATGCCTGGATGCGGCGCGGACCCGAAATGAAAAGGGAATGATCCAACAGGTAAGTCTTGACATGGAGTTTTAGCTTCCCTTTTCCCTTCTTTCTCTCACCTTTGTTCTTGTCTTTTTCTCCCTAGGCGCGGGGGCGCGACTGCGAATCCGGATGGTCGCTGCTGAACATGGAGGCGCCCTGTAAAGGTGAGTAGAATGCGGCGCTGCAGCGATTGATGCGATGTGCTTTAAAAAATAAATGTCTTCCTTTTCAGGATTGTCGGCGAAATGTCTCTGGGATGCAGATTTAGCAGGTGAGGCCTTTTCCTTCTTCTGTTCTCTTGTTCCCTTTCTTTGCAGGTGATTCAGGATGCTGGCAGGTGTGGCAGAAGTCAAGATGCAGGAGCAGACACGGTGAGCGTCCAGCTGCTAGATGCAGAACAACGCGAAGCACGTGTGGCTGATCGGGTGTGGTTTAAATAGCCTTGGAAGAAGTTCCTAGAATGTGTCCTTCCTCCAATCAGGTATGTATCCTTCCCCGACCACGCCCGGGTGGTAAATGAGTCCCACAGGTAAAGTAGTTCCTTTCAGGCCTCAAGGAGGCCGGGGCTCTGCAGCATGGTCTGCATCAGGTAAGTGCACCCAAACACTTTCATAATGAGCCTGGCGCCTATGGTGCCAGGACTGACGTTTTCTTTGAGCCTGGCGCCATAGGCGCCAGGACGCTGTCCAAAGGGCCCCTATAAGGGGTTGCTGGGACCTTCCCCGGGGACTTGATGTCTGCTTTCGGGGACGCAGGGCCTGAGCCGGCTCCCCGGGAGCAGGCATCGTGACAGCACTCCCCCCCAAGGCCCCTCCCTAGGTTGTTCCCTCCGGGGGTTTTGGTTTGTTTGGGAAGAGTCGATGGAATTTCCTGACTAATCGAGGTGCATGCACATGGTCACTGGGTTCCCACGACCTCTCCTGAGGTCCGTACCCCTTCCAATCAATTAGGTAGAAAAGCTTTGACCTGAACATTTTTTAATCTAAAATGTTCTTCACTTCGAATTTGGGTTCCCCATCTATTTGAATAGGTTCTGGAGGTTTAAGTAGTCGGGTTCTGGGGACCACTGGTTTCAGAAGTGGCACATGAAAAACAGGGTGAATTCGCATATTAGCTGGTAAATCAAGTTTAACGGCTACTGGGTTAATTATTGCCGTAATAGAATAAGGTCCCAGATATTTTGGGTTAAAAGTTCGAGGCCCTTTGAGCTGTAAATGTCTGGCAGCTAACCACACTTGATCCCCAATCTGATACGGAGGTGCTTCACTCTGATGTAGGTCAGCATTCTCCTTGTATTTTCTCTTGGCTTGTTGTAAATGCGTGGTTGCCTCTTTGAAGGCTCGGGTAATGGTAGAATGCAGATGTTCTACTGCGGGCACTCCGAGGTGAGTCGAGGTTTGAGGTTCGAGGGTGATGTCCAAACAAGGTATAAAAAAGGACTATGGCCAGTTCCAGAGTGTACCGAATTATTATATGCGTATTCGGCTATCCAAAGAATGTCTTTCCAGTTGCTTTCAGATTGCTGTAACATACACCGTAAGTACTGCTCAAGGGTCTGATTTGTCCTCTCGGTCTGACCATCGGTCTGAGGGTGGTGACTGGTCGATAATCTTACGTCGATTTGTGCCATTTGACAACATTTGCGCCAGAAGTGGGAAATGAATTGGCTTCCCCGGTCAGAGATTAGTATAGATGGGAATCCATGTAGCCGAACAATATTGTCGAGGAATTCTTTGGCTAGGACAGAAGCTGAAGGTAAACCTTTCAAAGGAATGAAGTGGGCCATTTTGGAAAACAAATCCACAATTACCAGAATGGTATTGTATCCCGAACAAGGAGGCAAGTCCGTAATAAAATCCATTGATAGGGTATGCCAGGGTGCTGGCAGTATGTCTAGAGGTTGAAGGAGACCGGTTGGTCTTTTCTTTTGACCTTTATTTTGGGCGCAAACACCACAGGACATCACAAAAGATTTAACATCTTTTCGCCAAGAGGGCCACCAGAATTGTTGTTTCACCTTTTCCATTGTCTTGGCAATACCGGGGTGTCCCTCTATTAATGTATTGTGATAACCTGAAATAACTAGTTCGTGTAAATCCTTGTGCGGCAGGAATAAGCGTCCTTGGTAATAAGGTAAACCATTATCTATGGTAAAGTCTGATCCCTTTTGTATCCAATCCTGTAGGACTGTAGGGTCCAGGAGTTGTTTCACTCTGACTTGAATGCTTTCAAGCGTCTGTTACGAAGTCATGCCTAGAATTCTCTGTTCGGGAATTATTGGTACTGGTTCTGAGTTTGTATCAGATTCTCCCATTCCAATTCGGGATAAGGCGTCTGCTTTGCCGTTCTTGCAGCCAGGTCGATAGGTAATCACGAAATCAAATTCAGCGAAAAACAAAGCCGATCGGAGCTGCCGTGATGACTGAGCCTTGGCGGTTTTCAAATACTGTAAATTCCGGTGATCAGTGATCACCGTGATGGTATGTCGAGCGCCAAGCAGGTAATGCCGCCAGGCTTTAAAAGCGGACTTTATGGATAACAGTTCTTTGTCAGTGATTGCGTAATTAATCTCTGGTGCCGAGAATTTTCTGGACCAAAATGCTACGGGATGCAGTTGGTTGGTTTCAGGATCTCTTTGAGACAGAACTGCTCCCATGGCTAGGCTGGATGCGTCAGTTTCGACGACATACGGGAGATCTGGACGTGGGTGTTTCAATATAGGTGCGGAGGTAAACTTAGCTTTTAAATCCTGGAAGGCCTGCTCGGCTTCTTCAGACCATTCAAAACGTTTATTTTTCCTCAAGAGTGCAGTAATGGGTTGTACTATGCGTGAAAATTCCGGGATAAACCTGCGATAGAAATTGGCAAAGCCGAGCATGCTTTGAACCCCTTTTACAGAGCTAGGTGATGGCCATTTGAGGATGGCATCCACTTTTCTTGAGTCCATTTGGACTCCTTTGGGTGTCAGGATGAAACCGAGAAACTCAACTTCTGTGGTATGGAAAACACATTTCTCCAGTTTAGCAAATAGTTTGTGTTGGCGCAGTTTTTTCAGAACTGCCCTAACGTGTTTTCTGTGATCAGATTCCGAAGAGGAGTACACTAGAATGTCATCGATATAGACGACAACACAAACATCAATGAGTTCCCGAAGGACATCATTCATGAAGAATTGGAAGGCAGCAGGCGCATTGCACAACCCGAAAGGCATTACCTGGTATTCGAATAATCCATATTTTGTACGGAAGGCTGTTTTCCATTCGTCGCCTTCTTTTACTCGCACCAGATGATATGCCCCCCGGAGATCTAACTTGGTGTATATGCAAGCGTCCTTCACCTGGTCAAGGAGTTCAGGAATCAGAGGCAGAGGATAACGGTTTTTAACCGTTATCTGGTTCAATGCGCGGTAATCGATACAAGTTCTAAGGTCGCCTTCTTTTTTAGGCACAAAGAACAAAGCCGAGGATGCCGGGGACTTTGACGGGCGAATAAAACCATTGGCGAGGTATTGATCCAAATATTGTCTCAAATGCAGGTTCTCAGGTTCGGTAAGAGCATAAATCTTGCTACAAGGGGGTTGTGCACCGGGCACCAGATCGATTTGGCAATCGTACGATCGGTGAGGAGGTAACGTGTTGGCCTGTTCCTTTTGGAAGACGTCCTGAAAGTCCTGGTATTCCGGAGGTAATTGCATGGAGGCAGAGGTTACAGATGCTAGATTAATCTTCAGGTTTTCTGGGTAGCATGTTTGTGCACAATCCGGGAAGGTTATTCTCTTAGCTCGCCAATCAATTTGAGGATTATGTGTCTCTAACCAAGGAATTCCAAGAATAACCTGAAACTGTGGAGCCTTGATTACATCAAACACAACTGCCTCCCGATGGCCGTCAGGACCAATAAGAGTCACCCCAGTAGTGGAATGTGTTACCGGTCCAGAGGCAATTTCAGTTCCATCGACTGTGGTGATGACATCTTTGCTGGTTTTAGGACGGAGAGGGAGGTTAATCCTAGAGGCCAATTCACGATCCACATAGTTTCCAATAGCCCCACTATCGATGTATGCCTTTATTGCATGCAACCGCTTAGGTTTTTCTGGATCTACGAGAACCATTGGCACAATGAAATGCGAGGTCTGAGAGTTAGTTTTCAAGCTCGGCAAGCGGACCCCTACGCTTGTCGGGCTGAGTCGTTTCCCGAAACAGAGTCTTCATGGTTTTTATCAGCGGCTCCTACCGCTTTTCGGGGCGGTTTTGCCGGGCAATCTCGTAGAAAGTGTCCAGTGTTCCCACAATAAAGACATAATTTTAACTGCCGCCTCCTTTCACGTTCCTTTTGAGTTAAGGGTTCTTTAACCCCTCCAATTTGCATAGGCTCAGAGACATTAACTCCTTTGGGGTTAGCGTGGGTCTTGACCAACACCCGGGTCTCAAACCTAGACCGATCTGTTTTTCTGTTTTGAAGTCTGTGATCCAATTGGACCACTAAGTCTATATATTCTGTGCATTCTTGGGGCGGATTTACAACTTGGGCCAAGACATCTTTAAGTTCTCCGCGTAGACCTCGATAAAATAACGTGACTCTTTTATCCTCTGGCCATCCCGTTTCCACAATTAGTCTATTAAAGGTTGCAATATAGGATAGGAGGTCCTGATTGCCCTGTCGCAGGGATAGAAGTTCATCATCCAGAGCCTGCCCCTGAGAGTGTCGAGCAAATAACCTTTCCATGCTTGCTTGAAATCCTTGAAAATCACGGAGAATCGGGTCATCTTGAGTAACCAGTGGAACTGACCAATCGGCAGCGCAGCCGCTGAGATATGACAATACAAAGGCTACTTTGGTCTGATCATTAGGGAAGGCCCGAGGTCTGCATAGTGCAAACGACACTGATTCATGAATACGGCGAATCGTTTGGGGTCCCCAGCAAAGCGTTCAGGTGGGGCCAGCGGCATGTTTTCAGGTAGATTAATCTGCACAGGGTTACTGGGAACCACAGGAGCGGGGTTCCCTCTGGAACAGGGTAGAGGAGTTTGTCCAGCTTGACCTTGCAAAAGCTGTCTGGCCAGGTCATCAGTTCTTTCCTCTGATATTATTAATTCCCTCTTGAGGGCATTAGTCTCTTGACGAGCGGCATGTACTTCGGCCCGTAATGCTCCCAGTAATTGGGCCAACTGATCAGTCTCAGAAGTTTCCATAGCGCCTGGGTGGGAATTTGTAGGAAGGCTTCGCGTTCTGTAACGCTCACCTGACTCCCACGGGGGCGCTGGCCTGGTTCGCGCTGCTGTGACCTCGTCTAAGGTGATGCGCAGGGTTCGGAAGACGGACTGGATCGGGCCCCAGATCTGGCTTGTCTGACTCACAGAAGTATCCTTCTGTAGGTGAGAATAGGGGGTTAACTGTCTGCGGGGTAATGCAATCGGCCTCCCACTTACCCCTCTCACCCTCCTCAAAACCCTTCTGTGCTTCCCCGTAGCGTCTCACCTTAGGGTCTGGAAGGACGAGCTCTCCATCCTGCTTCTGATGCAGGGGCGCGTTGGTATCCAGTTACGTCACTGGATTTTCGGATTGGGTGAGAACCAAACTTGCTTGGCTTCCAGGTAAGTTTTTCTATAAGTGGTTCCCCTTGTGTCCATGCATTAATGTTCTAATGCTAGTGTCTTTTTCCCCATAGGGGCCGGGGTACGGAATGCCGGGGAACAGGCACCGACCCGAGGTGAGCGGTGAAATCCTTGTGGAAATCAGGTAAGTCTTTAATGAGTGTTTTGGTAATGTCTTTTCATTCACTCATTAACGCTGATGTCTTTTTCCCCTTAGGGGCCGGGGTCCGAAAATGCCTGGATGCGGCGCGGACCCGAAATGAAAAGGGAATGACCCAACAGGTAAGTCTTGACATGGAGTTTTAGCTTCCCTTTTCCCTTCTTTCTCTCACCTTTGTTCTTGTCTTTTTCTCCCTAGGCGCGGGGGCGCGACTGTGAATCCGGATGGTCGCTGCTGAACATGGAGGCGCCCTGTAAAGGTGAGTAGAATGCGGCGCTGCAGCGATCGATGCAATGTGCTTTAAAAAATAAATGTCTTCCTTTTCAGGATTGTCGGCGAAATGTCTCTGGGATGCAGATTTAGCAGGTGAGGCCTTTTCCTTCTTCTGTTCTCTTGTTCCCTTTCTTTGCAGGTGATTCAGGATGCTGGCAGGTGTGGCAGAAGTCAAGATGCAGGAGCAGACACGGTGAGCGTCCAGCTGCTAGATGCAGAACAACGCGAAGCACGTGTGGCTAATCGGGTGTGGTTTAAATAGCCTTGCAAGAAGTTCCTAGAATGTGTCCTTCCCCCAATCAGGTATGTATCCTTCCCCGACCACGACCGGGTGGTAAATGAGTCCCACAGGTAAAGTAGTTCCTTTCAGGCCTCAAGGAGACCGGGGCTCTGAAGCATGGTCTGCATCAGGTAAGTGCACCCAAACACTTTCATAATGAGCCTGGCGCCTATGGCGCCAGGACTGACGTTTTCTATGAGCCTGGCGCCATAGGCGCCAGGACGCTGTCCAAAGGGCCCCTATAAGGGGTTGCTGGGACCTTCCCCGGGGACTTGATGTCCGCTTTCGGGGATGCAGGGCCTGAGCCGGCTCCCCGGGAGCGGGCATCGTGACAACATCTAACCAAATCAAAATTGTATTTATTTATTTATTTATTTATTTATTTATTTATGTGTTTGTAATGCGCTGAAAGCCCGCAGGCATCAGGACGCAGAGACATAAAACAAGGCAAAATAGACAAACAACAGGGGTGCTGGAAAATACCCAACTACAGCTGCTCAGGGTTGAGGAGGGGCTGGTTGATGCTCAATGAGTAGTTGTACATTGACTTGGCCAATTTTTGGCCTGTTTCATGTGCTCCTTTGGAGGGGTTTGTGTGTTTTTTTCAATAATATTTTGACTAGTTTGTGCTACTCTGGTGGGTTTATCTTGTGCTTTCTGTGGCCTCCCACCCCGGTTTATGAGCTGGTCTGCATCTAGAGGTGCAGTCCCTGGGGTGTAGTCCTTTGTTTGTTTCTGTCTTTCTTCCTGTCCCCACACTTCCCCTTGCAATTGGTTGAAACAGTCAGGTGTCTCTCTGCCTCTGTTCCTGGCAGCCATTTTCACTTGCTTTCTGGACTTCTTTCAATTTTCTGCAGCACCTGTGCGATCTCCCCCCTGCCCCCTCCGTACCCCCGCCCTGTGCCCATGATTGGCTGCTGCCCTCAGGAGGCAAGCTCTTAACCACACCTACACTCTGTCCAGGTGAAGTTTAGCCATGCGTCACACTTAGATAGAAGAATTATGGCGATTAGTCATTTGTCACATCATATTGGACTCTCTAGATTTGCCACATAGAAGAACTTAGCGAGTAGCCAAAGCACTAACCACCCGCTTCTACCTCCTCAAACACACCACCCAAACACTATACATGCCCACTGGTCTAGCAAACCTATACCCTAATACAAACCCAACACAATCAACACCCACTTACAGCAAACTAACCTTACCAATACAGACACAAAAAGCCAGTGCACACAACATTAAACACCTGCCAATCTAGCCACAAACACACATAGACACCCCAACATGACAAACAGCCACTCAAAAAACACCCAAGGCATTGGACCTTACCCGTATTGATACAACAAATCAGTGCACACAACCTTCCATCTGCAAGCCAACACGCACAGATGCCAGTTTCTCCTGGTTATGGACCTATCCTATTATTATTCCCTCACTAACCAACAATGTCCTCTTTCTTGCAAAGCCACGTGAGCACCTGGAGACTGCCCTTGGGTGGTATCGGTACTCGGTATAAATCAACATAACATAACTTAACATAACAGGGGCACAGCTATCTATGCAACCACAAAACTGGCCCACGTCTCTTCTATCCTATTTTATCCCCACCACCAAATAGAAGGTAACGTGCATGTACCCACTTCCATTCTGCAACTGTCACCCCACATAGACTCACTGAGTTGTGAACTGTGTTGCCCAGCCATGTCTCACTTCAAGATGACTATTAATTAGCAATATTTCACAACTAGGTAGAGTATACTCTGTACTAGCTATCCCAGTTAAAATTGCATATATGAGCCAGCATCACAATTAGACAGAATTGTGAAGATTAGCATTGCGTCACATCTAAACAGAATTGTAATAATAGCTTGCGTCACATCTACACAGAATTGTGAAGAATAGCATTGCGTCACCTCTAGACAGAACTGTAATGCAAGCTTGCTTCATATCTAGACAGAATTGTGACTGTCAGCTTCCATCACATCTAGACAGTATTGAAAAGATTAGCTTGCGTTGCATCCAGGCAGAATTGTGAAGATTAGCATGCGTCACATCTAAACAGAATTGTAATACTAGCTCGCATTACATCTAAACAGAATTGTGAAGATTAGCATTGCATCACATCTAGACAGAATTGTGAAGATTAGCCTCTTTCACATCTAGACATAATTGTGAAGATTAGCTTGCGTCACATCGAGAGGGAATTATGAATGTCAACTTGCACCACACCTAGACAGGATTGTAAAGATTAGCTTGCGTCGCACCAAAACAGAATTACGAATGTCAGCTTGCACCACACCTAGACAGGATTGTAAAGATTAGCTTGCGTCGCACCAAGACAGAATTGCGAATGTCAGCTTGCACCACACCTAGACAGGATTGTAAAGATTAGCTTGCGTTGCACCAAGACAGAATTGCAAATGTCAGCTTGCACCACACCTAGACAGGATTGTAAAGATTAGCTTGCATCGCATCTAGACAGATTTGTGAAGTCAGCTTGCATCTCATCTAGATAGAATTTTAAAGATTAGCATGCGTCACTTCTAAATAGAGATGGCACTAACCAACCCCACTAAACAAGCTCACCCCTCTGCATACACATCTCAAACTCTAACTAAAAACAACCATACCTCTAATGCACAACAAACCGCACACACTTCGCCACGCTGCAACAACAAAATATACTCCACATAGCTTCACGCAACAGCACGCAACGGCTGCCAACCGAAAAGCACACTTAAACCCAGCGAACGGTGCAAACCGAACTGTGGCTGCCAACAGCACATCACTGCTCTCTTGCCTTTCTCCCAATCAATCCTACTAATCTTCCAATCCTCTTCCCTTTTCAGATCCACCACAGTGGCTGGGGCCCACTCCGGTGGTGACAGTGCGCGGTACAGATACCTTCAACATTAATATTAACATAAACATATGGTGATGAGGCGAACCTACAGGCTTCTGGGGTCAAAATAAAGTGCAAAAACATGGGAAGTGGGAGGTCAAATCATTCACAGAGAGGATGGGGAAAGAATAAAAAGGCAAACCTTTTGTACTCTATAAAGTGTCGAAATTAAGTGGAAACACACTGGAGTGGTATAAAATGCAAATTAGAATCTACGGTAAAAGTAATGATAAACTGAGACAAAAAAAACAAACAGGAAAGAAAGGAGGCTTCTCTCCTTCAGGCGTTACTCTAAATTAAAATGTAGTTATCAGTGTCATTTAAGAACATTTCACAAAGGCAAACACACATACACTAGAAAATCATCAACAATGACAAATTGGCACCAAAATAACATATACTCCTGAAAACCGATTCACACTGGCAAACCAACACGCACCAGAAAACAAACACAAGCCAGCAGATCTACACACACAATCCAGCGCATAGTCGCCAACTAAAACAAAATGGCAAACGAAGACACTCTAACGAATCAATAAACATTGGAAAATTAACATACAAAGGCAAATTAACATACAACGGGCCTCCTTCCTGGCTGGGTGGTGCAGTAAAAACTGGTAGTAATTCCATTACAGCCATGTCTTTGGGCAGTAATGGAACCACATGCACAATATTTACTGCAAAACCGAATTCGGAGATTGACTTTGAAGTGGAGGATTTATCTCCAGCAAGATGCTGGAGGAAAATCCTCTTCATTAATGACAAAGATGACAAGATGGAATTACCACGCACGGTAATTCATCCAAAAATCCCCATGGAGTCCTATGGACCCTGTAAATGGGGGCTAACACCTCCATTCCACCATTCATAACCCCATGGGAAACCCACAGGTCCGAGTGGTGGTAACGGTCGATGAATTTTAAAGTAAATTGGCAGATTTACCACTGATTTTCCACCAAACTTGTAATGAGGCACACTGTCACGCAAGATCCCTGGGAACAAGAAGGATGCAGAGACCAAATTCCACCATTCTATTGCTTTATTTTTGAACTGTGTACAAGTAAGGGGTCAATTTAAATGCAAAACAGGGATCTTCCCGAAATAAATAATAATCAGGTCGTGGGAAACTGTGTCTTTGGGCTCCAGAGCAAATGTTACAGTCCCTACTGTTTGCAGGAGGCTACGTCATCACCCCTCCTCTGGCATTATGGATTTAACATGCACCGGAATCGTTTTCTTCAGCCTAAGCCCCCAGGCTTTCTGGGTCCTTTAACCCATGACTGATTCTAGCACAGAGTTCTGGGATCAGATGCGTCCGGTTGTAGCTGGCAGGGAGAACTAATGAGAAGTTCCTGGGGCTGCCAGAGCTTTCCTTTGACTGATCTCCCATCGCCTCTCTGATATGACCATATCCTCCCTGTCCTCAACAGAACATGAACCTTCCTGCTCTTGCTATCCACATACCAGTCTTTGTCAATCTCTCCTTCACTCCATTATTGACATCTCTTTAACTTCCACCTCCCAGGGTGTTATTTTCACTTGTGTCGTGTCCTCTCCCTGACGGCGTGTTCCTGAACTTTGTACTAGTTTCACTATCACCTTCTGCAACACCTCCATCTCGTGGTACTACTTCATCCACTGCCTCAGCATTCTCTCTTCATCTGATGGTGTCATTTCGGTTCCATGTGTTAATTCCGCCGCAAAAATATCACAATGCAAAAATATCACCATATTTTTGCGGCGAAATTCACACATGGACCCTGCGGGGCACACCCCTGCAACCCCTGCATCAATTTTTTAATGTGCGGGGGACACCCCCGCAACCTCCACTCCCACATAATATCCCACCAAAAATATTGGCTATGGCGAACCAAACGGCCATATCTACGGCGATAATTTTTGTTGGGGATATTATGTAGTGATACCATCATTTCAGTGTCAGTCCCTGCCCATGGGCTTTATCACCTCCTTCTGCACCCTGTCTTCTACCACCCATGTCTAGGTCCTGCTACTATCCTATCCTCCTCCTGGACCTGTTATCAACTCTGCTACACCCTTAACTCTCACCACCTACCCCAGGCCCATCTCCCCTGCAGCTGCTTTCATGTCGACCTTTGGCTTCCTCCTCCCTGACACCTACTAATGCCAACTCTCGTCTTATTTTACTACCTCCTCGATCAACTTATCAAATCCTACTGCCTCCTTCTGTCCGCTCTCCCCAATGCCTTGTTACCATTTCCCCCTTCACCTTCTTAATCCTCGACACCTTCTTCTGCCCACTCTTGCCTCCTGATATTACCACCTCCTCCTTAAGCTTCTTAACTTTCACCAACTCATTCTGTCCACTCACAATCCCTGATTTTACAATGTGTTCCTTGACCCTTCTTGACCCTGTACATCTTCCTGCTCACCACTGCTTGCACCTTTCAGGCCTCCTCGGTCTTTCCAGTCTCTGATGTTTTAACCATTTTCCAATCTCCAACCTTCTCCAACTGCAGTCCTCCTTTTCCTGCAACCCACACTACTTGACTGGGGTGCCTTTATAGTGTGCTCCCTGGTCCCCCTGAGTGGCTCTTTCAGTCAGGGGTCTGTACCTGTGGTTTGTAATTGGCTGAGGGCTGGGATTGGTTGGTGTTCCTTACTGCTCCTGGGGCTACGTTGTACGCAGGGGGTGGGAACAAGTCTATTATTGTGCTTTCTGCCATCTTGGGAGGCAGTCATGCTGCTGTAATTCATCCATGTGCTGCGTGTGCTGTACAAAGAGCCCCTGCTCTCCAAGTGTGCAAATCCAATACTGGAAACACAACTGGTTAAGATTTTTACAGTCTTTGGTTCAGTTAATGGCCTATGTCTTTGAGGAAACTGCCACATGTTATTCTCCGCAGAGAACCTCTGACGTGAGACAATCAATACCTCGTTAACTTTGTTTTCCCTCTGATACAACCCCTGGCCAGAAGCACCAGGCTTGCAACCTTGCATCTGTGGGAATTCCTGATTTATAGAATATCCCTTTTTAGTCTTGTAATGACTTCCCGGATCAAGTTTTAACAATGGCACAACACACTCTACCCGTGTCTAGTGAATGGAAATGTTATTTTAAAGGAAAAGGTACAGTTGTAGAGGGGCACCATATTACCCTAGGCTACCCGGGTCTCACCAAGGATTTGGGCTGGTGTAGGGTTTCCAGGATTATCCTGCCGTAGTGGACGGATGGATTGGGAAGGGTGTTGATTCCCAATGCTGGGCTGTGGCGAGGAACTATGACTTCCCCTGCCTCGTGACTGGATCAGGGTAAAATGTCGGGAGCATAGCTGAGGGGCAACGTGCTCGCCTTGGAAGCAAGATGACACCGAGCAACACAGGTGGGATCCCCGGGTCCGCGCTTAGAAACCTCTGGGTATTAAGCGCGTTATAAATAACCTATCATATCATATAATAAAATGACCAGGGGACTCGTCACATACCAATCCGGGGAATTGGCTCAGGGCGTCACCCAGTCCCCTGGGACACCACCTTGGTGGTCCCCTGAACCAGGCAGGGGGCCTTGTCACAACACCATCAAAGGTAAATACGCTAGCAAATTAGCATATGCTGGCAAATCTTCATAAAGTAGCAAACCAACAGACATACCCCAAAACACGAACAAGCAAATTCGCACTGGCAACTCAAACAGCCTCAGACAGCTCAACATACAATGGAAAAACAACACATACCAGCATACCAGCACACACATACTGACAAACGAATACACACTTGAGATTAACTGGATTTGGATAACATGATAAGAATAAAATGGTAATACTAGTGATTCATAGTTCAAAATGCATGGTCACGCATCATACCAAGGCAAACACTAATGCTTACAAGAGACCCCTGCACTTTCATAAAGCTCATTTGATTTAACGCTTTTCTTTACAGAACTAGTTCAACGCCATTTCAATTGTGAAAACTGATTTTACATTAGTCTGTATGATCCAAATTATGAATTTCTGACATATGGCAACCGAATATCTTGAAGGAGGATAATTTGTGCTTCAGACAATGTGGGATAGTAGAAAGGCAGATCTTCAATGTTCTCAATAGCATGCACAGCATCATGTTTGTATTACATGGACACTTTAACATTCATGTAATTGGATAAATAAAAAGAAAAAACAAGAAATTAAATGTTTTGTTTGTATTTTATTTAAAAAATATATATTTTTACATTATAATGGAGCGCACAAACCCGAGGCATCTGGGCACTGTAGGGGGTTTGACTTCCACTTTTTACACTGGAATTAAATGCAGTTGTTCATGTAATTGGAGAACAGCCCACACAGGCAAATAAGCAAATACCAGTAAACCAACATACTGCATACACAAATAAATCAAAACATATATCAGCGAATGAGCTCACACCAGCTAAGCACTGGCATACCAGCATACACTCACAAACCATAACAATCCACAACACACACATGTACACACGCACACACACACCACAGAAAACCAACATAACCAAGGAAATCACTACACAACAACACACTGAGAAATTAACACTCTGGCAAACCAATACGCAACAGCATATCAACACATACTACAAAACCAATACATCAGCAAACCACCAGACATTGACAAACGTACGTACATTTGCAATTCAGCGATAAAAACATCATAATTATATAAATAAGAATTGCACTAAGGTAAAAGTAGTACAGTTGAAAACAATAAAACACATATGTGGACTCATCCCGACAAAACTCTGGATTTCCATGTAGTCATTAATGTTATTGAAGACCAATGGTGTTAAATAAACACATACTGACAAACCAGCACCCCCCCCCCAACATTACAAACCAAGACTGATCGACTATTAAGAGCATTCATAATGTATTTCACTAACATGGCAAGATTGAAACAGGAGAACTAGTGGCACATGTTCACTAATCAAATCAAAGCAGTACAGTGACATTCACCTTAATTATTTCCAGGAAATATTGACAGGTTCCTTAAAGCTCATTTAACTAATTATATCCCAGTCTGTACTAGACACATAAAGAGATGCTCCAGGATTCATTTAAATTGTGACAAATGTTTTTTTTTTTTTTTTACATCAGAGTGAAATGCTGTCATCCTTAAACCTTGATAAATGACAAAAGATTATGTTGGAGAAGAGGAGAATGCTATTTTGGGAGGATGTGGGAAGACAATGTGCACAAAGTACGCGGAATGCAGATCTGCGGTTTACAACATGGAAACCATCAAGGCATGGAAAAAGAAGGGATGAATAAAGTAAAAGAATCACGTTAAATATTGAGACTCAGCCAGCACCTTGAAATTAATTACAGTTGTTTATGTCACTTAAGAACAACAATAACTAATCAACGAACAATCACTAGCAAATGAACACAAATTGCCAAATCAAGACACAATGGCAAACCAACACACTTAACTGCAACGCAGCAGGCAGAGGCAAATTGACATACAATGGCAATTCAACTCACACCGGCAAACCAAACACCAGAAAACCCACATCCACATACACAGCAATACACTAGCAAATAAAGCATATACGGCAACCACCAGCCTAGCCAGCAAGAGAACTTGCACACTCAGGTAGGACGTGCTCCTGTAGCAGTCTGACCATTGCCATGCTTAAGACTAAACTGTCCCTTAAAGAGAAATCAGGAAACAGGCCTTGTCTTCCTATGCCCAAGCCTACTGGAACACCATCCTGGACAACGTGAATGCTCCTGCAGTTCGGGAAGGAACTCAGCCTGCTCTTCATGAAATATCTCGGGGTCACTTACAACCTGCTACTCCTAGGTGTATGCCAAACCTGCAGTATAGGGTATTCAAGTCATTATGTAACCTCACCTTCCACTGACCTCTGTTAACACCTTAGTACATGTACAGTGTTCTATTGCTGCCTAGCTAGGTTTACGCGTCATAAACTCAAATGCAAATGCAAATACCAACACACACATGAGCAAACCAACACATACCAACAAAACAACACATATCGTCAAAGCAAAGTGCACTTACACAACCAGCATACAGTAATAAAGCAGAAAACTCTGACAAACCAACAGACACTTCCACAAGCCAACATAGAATCATAGATAAACACAACAAAAGTAAACCGCATGCCATTGAAAAGACACAAGCTATACAACACACAGCACCATTAGCAAACTAGCATAGAGCAACAGCAATCAACAGAAAAACAATATCGAAACTTCAAAGTAGAACATGATCACCTAACTTCAATTTTAATTTCTTATAAAATCGTTTCACCTAAAAGAAGGGGTGAATGGGGAGGCTACAGGTTGAAAATGACAGCAGGGTGGACAAAACGTACTACGTCCATATAATCAACAGGAGATGGATCCAGCGAAAAGGTGCACACAAAGGCTAAAGCTGTATCTTTGAAGAGGGGTGTGCTGATGTGGATGAAGGCAGACAGAAGAAAGGGCAAGCAGAGACTGAGGAGATGGTGAAAGGGGAATAAAAAATGGTGTCCATTGAAAATGTTTCCAACAAAAATGTAGTCAGTAAACAAATCATGGTGAAAATACCTTTGCAAAAGGGCAAGCAGAGACTGAGGAGATGGTGAAAGGGGAATAAAAAATGGTGTCCATTGAAAATGTTTCCAACAAAAATGTAGTCAGTGAACAAATCATGGTGAAAATACCTTTGCAATGAAAATGTTTTCAGCCAAAGAGTGGTAAAGAAAATATAACTGAAAAGTAGCCAAACAAACAGTGCTGTTAGGGTAAGTGTTAGGGTTAAGGAGGGGTTAGTGGGTTTATGAATTCCTGATTAGGGTTAGGATAGGGTTGAGGTAAGGGTAGGGGTTATGGTTAGAGTTAGAGTAATGTTTTTGGTTATACCTGGGCAAGGATTAGATGAAGGTGGTTGTGAGAGGACTGGTGATGTTGGAGGTTAGTCTGTGGTTAAGGTAAATTACATGTCGGTGTGCGTATTAAGGTAGTGGTTATGGTAAGGCTAGGGCTAATAGAGCAGTGGTTTGGTTAAGTCTTAAAGAAAGGGAAAGGAAGGTTGGCGAGGGCTGGTGATTATGGCGTTAGGACAGGTGTTAGGAAAAACCTAAGAGTTAGGGTACAGTAAGCATTAGTGTTAGCATCGCAGTTAGAGTAAGACTAAGGTTGAGAATAAAGGAAGGGTTTGAGTTAAGGCAAGGGCTATGGAATTTGTGGCAAGCTGGTGATGGAGTTGGTTCACTTTTCATGTTCTATTTGTTTGGTGTCTTGTATTGAGGCATATGCAAATAAAATGCTTTAGTGCGCTGAAAGGTTAGTGTCAGGTAAGGGTTCAGGGTAGAGGAGGTAGGGTGATTGGGGAGGTTTTCTTAGAGGTGTGGGCCATTGTTAGCATGCAACCTTGTACTTTTGTGCATTTGGTGAATTACTTATTTTTGCACCCTTATCACTGGAAACATTTTCACACTTTTCATTGCTTGTATTGAATGACGTGTATAAACAGGAATGCCACTGAATGCAGCTACCCGCCTACACACATGCTAGGTGTGACTAGTTGCACCAGGTGTTAACAAATCATGTTGGTCTATAGGTCCAAACAGGAAAAAAGAATAGAGATAAACATATTTTAATTAGTACATAAGAAAACTCGACACGTTAAAAAACAACAATGCATTTCGTTTACACAAAACATAAAAACATCTTGTGAAAATCAGCATTTTTCCTAACCAGGAAGACAACAACTGCAATCGTCATTTTTAAACAGTGTTGTGGGGTTAGTACAAGTGTGATATTAACATTTCATATATACTCAACTGTTGTTATTATTTGTCCTTGACTCTGTCGACGCAGAGAAATGTGTTTCTGGGTACCAGCAGATGTTATTGGAAAGAAACACTCTCTAGCTGACGTTAGACTGCTATGAGACGTGTGCTGAACCCGTCTTCAGGACAATAAATTGTGAGGCCACAGGATGAATGTCAGGGGCACAGTGATTAAACTAAAAACCAAAACACAAAAACAACGTGTTAGTGGCATCTTAAAAGCTGGGTGGAAATCTCTATGGGTATACACGTGCAACTATTAGCACTAACTAACCTTGCAATTACTTTGTAGCTGTGTGTGGCATCGGATTTGGTGACCATGTAGACCGAATCCGATAGTTATAACTGTGAAAACTTACAGTTAAGATAACTAAAATGAAGAAATAGATTTTAGCTGTTCGTTTTTTTTAAAACATTTTATTTTTTTAAAGAATTTTATTTTCATTAGTGTGCGAAAAAAGATGCAAGCCACACGGCGTACTCCGCATTAGCTGCACTATTCTGGTCAACATCGTGTCGATTGACATCAACGAACAGGCACACTCCCGCCTGTGCATGAAGGTAATAATCGTTACCCGCACGCTTGTGAAACTCTGCACGCTAATGCACAGGCCTTTTTAATCTTCTAACCGTAGGACTATCACCAAAATAAGCGGACAGTTTTTCAAGCATTAAAATTCAATGCCCCAAGCTGCTCACTTAGCGAATTTGCATCTTTTTCGCACACTAATGAAAATAAAATTCTTTAAAAAACAAAAAAAATGTTTTCAAAAAACTAACAGCTAAATCTATTTCCTCATTTTAGTTATCTTAACTGTGAGTTTTCACAGTTATAACTATCGAATTCGGTATACATGGTCACCAAATCCAATGCCACACACAGCTACAAAGTAATTGCAAGGTTAGTGCTAATAGTTGTACGTGTATATCCATAGAGATTTCCACCCAGCTTTTAAGATGCCACTAACACATTGTTTTTGTGTTTTGGTTTTTAGTTTAATCACTGTGCCCCTGACATTCATCCTGTGGCCTCACAATTTATTGTCCTGAAGACGGGTTCAGCACACGTCTCATAGCAGTCTAACGTCAGCTAGAGAGTGTTTCTTTCCAATAACATCTGCTGGTACTCAGAAACACATTTCTCTGTGTCGACAGAATCAAGGACAAATAATGATAACAATTGAGGATATATGAAATGTTAATATCACACTTGTACTAACCCCACACCACTGTTTAAAAATGACGATTGCAGTTGTTGTCTTCCTGATTAGGAAAAATCCTGATTTTCACAATATGTTTTTATGTTTTGTGTAAAAGAAATGCATTGTTGTTTTTTAACGTGTCGAGTTTTCTTATGTACTAATTAAAATATGTTTATCTCTATTCTTTTTTCCTGTTTGGATCTATAGACCAACATGATTTGTTAACACTTGGTGCAACTAGTCACACCTAGCATGTGTGTAGGCGGGTAGCTGCATTCAGTGGCATTCCTGTTTATACACGTTTGCATTTGGTCCTCAGCCACACAGCCCCTAAAAAAGAGGACTTTTCTAACTCGAAACGCTTGATTTACCCCTTGTATTGAATGAATACATTTAAAACAATTTTTCGCTAACTAATTTGTCACATGATACATTTTCCTGGAGTCATTTTCAAATAGAACTGAATAATCTCTTAGCTCTGCGGTGCGTGGGAGAGCGGTCGCCGGTAGCCCGGAAGGAACAGCAGGCTAGGTAGCCCTGCCTGGGCCCTGTGAGTGAATTTTAGTTTTTGTTTTTCTAAATTTGATTTGGCGCTCCGAGCGCGTTGTGTGCCAGCTCCTGCTGCCCTCCCTCCCACTTCCTGGTCCTCCTCTCCTCCCGCCTCCCTGCCCGCCCACCCCCCCCTCTGATTGGCTGCCTGACTGTCCCCTTCTGGCCTACTCGACGGCCGTTCCCCCCCGCCCGCTTTCTTAGCTCTGCGGTGCGTGGGAGAGCGGTCGCCGGTAGCCCGGAAGGAACAGCAGGCTAGGTAGCCCTGCCTGGGCCCTGTGAGTGAATTTTAGTTTTTGTTTTTCTAAATTTGATTTGGCGCTCCGAGCGCGTTGTGTGCCAGCTCCTGCTGCCCTCCCTCCCACTTCCTGGTCCTCCTCTCCTCCCGCCTCCCGCCTCCCTGCCCGCCCACCCCCCCCTCTGATTGGCTGCCTGACTGTCCCCTTCTGGCCTACTCGACGGCCGTTCCCCCCCGCCCGCTTTCTTAGCTCTGCGGTGCGTGGGAGAGCGGTCGCCGGTAGCCCGGAAGGAACAGCAGGCTAGGTAGCCCTGCCTGGGCCCTGTGAGTGAATTTTAGTTTTTGTTTTTCTAAATTTGATTTGGCGCTCCGAGCGCGTTGTGTGCCTGCTCCTGCTGCCCTCCCTCCCACTTCCTGGTCCTCCTCTCCTCCCGCCTCCCTGCCCGCCCACCCCCCCCTCTGATTGGCTGCCTGACTGTCCCCTTCTGGCCTACTCGACGGCCGTTCCCCCCCGCCCGCTTTCTTAGCTCTGCGGTGCGTGGGAGAGCGGTCGCCGGTAGCCCGGAAGGAACAGCAGGCTAGGTAGCCCTGCCTGGGCCCTGTGAGTGAATTTTAGTTTTTGTTTTTCTAAATTTGATTTGGCGCTCCGAGCGCGTTGTGTGCCAGCTCCTGCTGCCCTCCCTCCCACTTCCTGGTCCTCCTCTCCTCCCGCCTCCCTGCCCGCCCACCCCCCCCTCTGATTGGCTGCCTGACTGTCCCCTTCTGGCCTACTCGACGGCCGTTCCCCCCGCCCGCTTTCTTAGCTCTGCGGTGCGTGGGAGAGCGGTCGCCGGTAGCCCGGAAGGAACAGCAGGCTAGGTAGCCCTGCCTGGGCCCTGTGAGTGAATTTTAGTTTTTGTTTTTCTAAATTTGATTTGGCGCTCCGAGCGCGTTGTGTGCCAGCTCCTGCTGCCCTCCCTCCCACTTCCTGGTCCTCCTCTCCTCCCGCCTCCCTGCCCGCCCACCCCCCCCTCTGATTGGCTGCCTGACTGTCCCCTTCTGGCCTACTCGACGGCCGTTCCCCCCCGCCCGCTTTCTTAGCTCTGCGGTGCGTGGGAGAGCGGTCGCCGGTAGCCCGGAAGGAACAGCAGGCTAGGTAGCCCTGCCTGGGCCCTGTGTGTGAATTTTAGTTTTTGTTTTTCTAAATTTGATTTGGCGCTAGTCCTCCTACTCCATGGTGCTCTCTATTTCGCCTATCTACTCTAATTGCTTCTCTATTGACTATCCTGCTCTCCTCACTAAATCTGGCAGGAAAAAGTTTAAAAAGGACATCCTGGTCTCCAACCCAGGCCTCCCTATTGCTGACACCTACACGAGCGCCTGCTCCAAGGAAACTCTCACTGACATTCTCTTTTTCGTGCCTTCACCTGACCTATGGACCCTTCACATGCTCTCTGTGCTCTCTCCTTTCTCCTCCTCTCCCATCAATGGTGGCACCCGCTGGGATGTCCTCCTGGCCCCTTTCCACTCCTCTAAGGCCATCATTAATGTCTATGCTAACGGGACCGTCTTGGTCCAAGGCCCTCAGGCCAACCTTCACCTCTTTGATAGACGCCTCCCACGCCTCATCAACTTCCTCTCCTCTCCCACTGTCCCCCTTCCTCTGTCCTCGGCTACCTTGCCTCTCCCCTCCCTCCCTGCCCCATCTCTTGCTCCCTCTTCAACTCCCTCTCTAACACCTCCGCAGGACATACCTCTGATCTGCACCCCTCCCCGGAAGTTTTTCAAAGGTGGCAACCTTCTCCACATTGCCACTCTAAATGCTCGCTCTGCCATCAAGCACTCCTCTGATATCTGTCGCCTTCTTGAGGAACTGGACCTGGACGTCCTCGGTCTCACTGAGACATGGTTCACAGCCAGCTCTGCCACCAGCTTCGACACACTCCTACCTGACGGTTACAAGATCCTCTCCGTGCCCAGGCCCAACCGTTCAGGGGGTGGTGTTGCCCTTATCTTCCCTGAGTGGATTCCTGCCACTGTCACTCCTACGCAGACCTACTCCTCTTTTGAATGCCTTGTCTGCCGACTCTCTCTCTCTCCTAGCCATTCCCTTACCGTGGCTACTATCTATCGGCCACCTGGTCAAATTTCCTCCTTCCTCTCTGAATGGGCTGACCTCTCCTCCTCACTCCTGTCCTCAACCACCCAACTCCTCTTTCTCGGTGACTTCAACATCCACCTCGATGCCTCCTGTCCCCCCACTGGTCTCTTTCGCGAACTCTGTAACTCTCTCTCACTCTCTATTCTCCCGTCTGGGCCTACTCACTCTGCAGGGCACACTCTTGACGCTCTGATCTCTTCTGACCTTCCCCTCTCCCTTCCTCTCTCCACTCCTCTCTCTTGGAGTGATCACTTTCTCCTATCCTCCCACCTCTCCCTCCCTACCCCACAGGCAAAGCCACCCTCTTCACTGCCACCCACCTTCTCGGTCATCCGACCCATGAAGCGCGTGTCAGTTGAGGCTTTTGCTGCTACCTTCTCGCCCCCTCCTCCCCCCTCGGCTGACTCCCACCCTGACACAGCCCTCTCCATGCTCTATTCCTCTATATCTGATACTCTCGATATCCTTGCCCCTGTCATGAGAATCCGCCTGAAGCCCAAAGCCAAATGTAACTCCTGGTATGACTCGGATCTCGTCACCCTAAAACGCAAGTGTAGGGTGGCAGAGAGGAAATGGCGTGCTTCATGTTCATCCTCTGACAAACTGGCCTGCCGCCTGCTCCAAAGGCAATACCGGCTCTCCGTTCTCACCAAGAAGAGAGCCCTTATCCAAGCCCGCATCTCTGAGGCATCAAACAACTCGGCCGAACTCTTTAAAATCTGCAAGGAGCTGGCCAACCCTGCTGCAGTCTCTACCTCTCCTGTCCCCTCCCAGGCCCTCTGCACTGCACTGGCCTCGCACTTCATCTCAAAAACTCAGGACATCCTGTCCTCGCTCTCCTCCTCTCTCCTCCCTCCCTCTCTTCCCAGCTCTCCCTCTTGCTCTCTTGCAGCCACCCCTCCACCCTCCTTCTCTGCTTTCCCACCTTTTTCTGCTGATGAGGTCTCCAGACAAGTCCGATCTATGAAAGCCTCGTCTAAACAGGTTCACCCCTGTTCCTCCAAAACCATCAAGGACCACATCGACTCCCTGGCTCCTGTCCTGGCTGACTTCTGCAACCACTCATTCGCCTCTGGAGTCTTCCCATCCCCCCTCAAGCACTCCCTTGTGCACCCCCTCCTCAAGAAACCCTCTGCCGACCCCTCCTGCCCGGCCAATTATCGCCCAATCTCCATTACTCCCTTCCTGGGTAAGCTCCTGGAGAAACTGGCCATCTCCCAGCTTAACCTCCATGCTGACTCTGTTGGTAATCTGCATGACCATCAATCTGGCTTCAGAGCTGCCAGAAGCACGGAAACTGCTCTCCTGAACATCCGTGAGGACCTGCTCCTGAACCTCGATACCAACACTCCCTGTGTTCTCATTCTGCTCGATCTCTCCTCTGCCTTTGACACTGTCAACCATGCCATCCTGCTCAACTGTCTCCGTGATAACCTGGGTATCACTGGTCAGGCTCTGGCCTGGCTGACTTCTTTCCTCTCCGATCGACCCTCCCAGGTCCAAATGGGCTCCTTCCTCTCTGACATCTTTTTCTCCACCTGTGGTGTCCCCCAGGGATCCAACCTCTCTCCCTGGCTTTTCAACCAGTATCTGGCACTCCTTGCCCACCGCATCGCCGCTCTCTGCCCCTACTTCCAGTGCTATGCAGACGATACCCAGCTCATTTTCAGGCTACCCCCAGCCTCCTCCTCTCCTTCCCTCATCTCCGACTGTCTGTCTGCTATCCATGAATGGTGCGCCGCCAATGACCTCTGCCTCAACGCCAGTAAGACTGAGATTCTACTCATCGGCACACCCACTCCCTCCTTCCCTGCAGCTCTCTGGCCGGCCTCCCTTGGCCCCCTTCCTGCCCCTACCTGCAAGGCTAAAAACCTCGGGGTCATCTTCGACTCCACACTCTCCTTCTCTCCTCATATATCTGACGTCTCTAAGAAGTCACACTACCAGCTGCACCTCCTCAGAGGTATTCTTCCCTTCCTCTCCTTCCCCCAGAAGCTCACTGTCTCTCGAGCCCTGGTTCTCTCAAGGCTGGACTACTGTAACAGCCTCTATCTTAATCTGCCTGCCTCCACTCTCCGCCCTCTGCAACTTATCCAGAACAGAACTGCGAGACTTGTCCTTGGCCTCAAGCCCAGGGACCGTATCTCTCCAGGACTGAAATCTCTTCACTGGCTCCCAGTGGCTGCGAGGATCAAGTTCAAAACCCTCTGCATTGTCCACAAGGCCTTCTGGGGCCTGGGACCAAAATACCTCCAACTCTCTCTTCCTAAATATCTTCCTTCACGAGCCCTTCGCTCATCCGTCTCCAACTCCCTCATGGTCAGCCGCTTCTCGAAGCAACGAGCTGGGGGTAGATCTCTCTCCGCAGCAGGGGCCTCCCTCTGGAACAGCCTTCCTGCCTCCCTGAAACTTGAGGAGAACCATCTCCGGTTCCGGAAGCACCTCAAAACCTTCCTCTTCGCTTCTGCCTTCTCTCTCCCTCTCCCCTGCTAATCCTGCTTAACTCCCCACTGAACTCAGCTCAAACCTGCATCTGGGCCACTCTCAGCAACCTCGGTCCAGGGCCCAGCCACTCTCCACCTGCACTGCCTCCCCGGCTCCCCCTGCACTGTGGGACTGTCACTGTATCCCTACAGCCCCTTTCCCAGCACTTGCTCTGCACTTACCTCGCACTTGCCACCAGCTGGCCCTTTCTATTTATTATTTATTATTATTTTATTTTTTTACGCTACTTACCTTGTACTGCACTTCCCCCCCACCTCCTCCCCCCTGCACTTCCTCCTTTTCCCCTTACCTCTGCACTTGCGCGATCTGAATGACACCTGGCCTAGTAGGATCGTTTGTCTGTTTTCCCCCTGTTTCCCTCCCTCCCTGCCTCGTCGCGCCTTGAAACACTTGTGTATAGGCGCGTTACAAATACCATATCAAATATCAAATATCAAATATCAAATATCAAATTGAGCTGGGATTTAGAAGAAGTGTGTGGAAAAGTCCCTTCTTCCTTACCTCAGTGATGGAAGGAATTTTTGCCATGCGCACCATGAGGAAAATCCCCTGGCTGCCCACACCAATACACTCGCTGTCACAACGCCTCAGTCCAGGGTAAATCACATGGGTTCAGTCCCTCCCCATGCCCGTTACCCATCAGGGAAGACCAGCCATAAAGGGTTAATCTTGAATCAATACCCGGGAATTAACCTATAAAATACCCCTTCCCAACTGAGAGAGCCTGCAGCTTCCTTTAAACAGACCTCCAGCTCCAATAAGCAAAGAAACGCCTTTCCCTTTGAAGAAAATCATCTCCCTTCACCATACAGTGCTAGAATATTGAGTAATATTGTTGCTGAGTGTGGATTGCAGTAGCAAGAGGCACCCATTTTATGATGGCTGGAGACTGGAGAGGACTGAAGGGAGGAGAAACTGGAGCTAGGGAGGAGCTTGGCAAGGTGACCACAGTGGAGAAGTGATAGATATAGCAGGATGTGTTACTCTGTATAAGGAGGGGTTGGCTATTGTGGCTATTGTGGGAGGTAGTAACATCAGTAGGTAGGAGGTGGTTACATTAAGAGGTGGGAATATTAGTAAAAGGCTCTAGGAGGCTGATGAGATCAGAAGTGAAGAAAGTTTTGAGATCAGAAGGGAAGGATGTGACACAATCCGCAGGGAAGGAGGTGGTGAGATCCAGAGGGTATCAGATGGTGAGATCAGATGCAAAGTAAGTGGGGAGATTAGAAGGGAGGGTGGAGACGATAGTAGCAGATGGGGGAGAGGGTCATGATTTCAGTAAGATGATGCACAGGGTTATAATAGGAGGAGGTGGTGGTACCAACAAGTTGTAGGAAGAGGTTATCATTGGATGTGGTGGTTTCATAAGGCAAAGAGGAAGCAGTCACAGCAAAAGATGGTGCTGACCGTGAAGAGGAGGAGAGATTATGTCACAAAGTGATAGTGACAGGAACAAGGAGGAGTGGTTCTGAAAAGAGGGAGCGAAAGTTGGACGAAGGTGGTGAAGAAAGCTCGGGGAACATTAGAGACGTGTTAGAGAGTTTATTGAGATGTTGTAAAGAGACGTGGAGGAGGGGGAAGCCTAACATCAGATGGAGATGGTACAGAGTTCAGGAGCACAGCATCAGGCAGGACACGAGAGCCGGAGGGAGATGATACATAGATGGCAAGAGCAGGAAGGTTCAGGTGGGCCGAATAGACTCTAGGCAGGACCTGATGGTGGGAGGATGAAAGAGAGGGGGTCAAGAAGGACGAAACAGGATCGGGGTGTTGAGAAGGGAAGAAACAGGAAGGGTCCAGGAAATAACAAACCTGAGTAACCACCTCTATGCACCTTTACCTTCATTGTACCCAGACACTCCACTCACTGACATGACACTGGAAAGACTTAACCCTAGTTAGTCTTGGAATTCTTGTCCCCAGAAAGGATGTACCCAGTTAGTTGCCAAGGTAAAGCACGTGAACCATCAAAGTAACAACAGACTGAGGTTTGCCAACTACGGTGGAGGGAGCCCCCTTGGAGAGAGACGAACTTGGCTAGGTAATGTGTTTCAATCAAAGAGTGGGAAAGCCTGAGAACCCTGGAAGGACTTGAGAGGACTTTCGGGCGGCTGCCCAGTGCTGGAGTGCCACCACTGGGAATTGAGGAGAGCCCGCCTGACACTCAACATTGCGTTTGAGACCCCAAGTAGTTTGAGTTATCCAACTGTGTAATCTTCCCCAAACCCCTAACAAAACTGAGATGAAAACATGTATAATCAGGTTTGTATGTGTTGAGGGCATGAGTAGAGCATGTTTAGACATGTCTTTCCCATCACTACCATGCTTGTGACCTACTTGTTTTGCCAGTGGGAATTTGTTTGAAAATGTATGTTGGTCATCAGTATACTGCGTGTTGTTTTTTTCATTGTGTGTTAGGTTCTGTTTGCCTGTGTGTGCCTCTGTGATTGTCTGGTTCAATGTCTGCCCACCAAAGTGCCTATTCATGGACACTGCCTGTGGAATCGTGGGCTCACTGCAGCCTGAACACTTTAAAGAGGTGAACGGGACAGAAAGAACAGCAAAGGGAGTCAAAGCAACTCACGTGACATACAAGGTAATGCTTGGACAAAAGGGAAAGTGATGTAAGTCAGAATGTAATACTAGATTCTACATACAATGAAAAAATTACAATCCAAACTGGATAGAATACAGTGAGCCAGCCAAATGGAAATGTTTGTGTTCACGTCCAGTGCAGATGCTTACATTAAAGCTTAATTTCAGTCTATGGTAGCAGAAATAATTTCCCACAATACCTAATTGTCTTACACAAATTGTTCCCATTTGTTTCATAGCAGAGTAACCTCTGTTTGCACAAATGTGGAATGTGATAAATCTGCATGATTTAGAGTTGTTGTTCAGTAGTGGCTAAAAGGTAGTAAATTGTATAGATGTAGTCAATGTTCATGCACAAAATCGTCATTCGTGCCAGGGGCATGTGCCACATACGGGTTGGACACAATAACACGACGTGCCAGAAGGGCCCCTAAAGACGTGGGTGAAAACGCTTTTTTCTGAGTGGCCCCACAATTGCCACACATCATGGTGGAGGAGCTGATGGGCCATGGGTTCCTGGAAGTAGCTATCACATTCATCACATTGCACATGCATTTTCCAACAGGTTGTCCCTTCTAGTTGTTTTTTGTTGGCAATCCGTGTGTTCTACATGGGATACAGTATCATCCACAAAAAGGCCAGCCCCTACTCTGCTCAACACCGGGCGGGGGGGGGGTGGGGTGGTGGGGGGGGTTCTACGTGATTTCATCGCTGCACCTTTCATCGTGAGGTTTTTTGGCGTGATTTTATTTTTTAAAAAAAACATCGAATTATTCTTTTTTTTGGGGGGGGGGGTAACCCCCAAACCACCCTTTCTTTTTTTCCTTTTTTTTTACATCCCAAACACCCAAACCCATTTAAAAATGTACCCCCCCAAAAAATTCGATGTTTATTTTTACGAAAAAAAAATCGCGGCAGAAAAGTGCGGCGAAGAAATGACGGTATACAGTTCCTTTTGGTTGCTCAATGTCGGTCTTTGGAAAATGTTCTAAGACACACAAAGGAACAACTATCAGAGTAAATCAAAAGTTAGGGCAAGGCAATTGTATTCTTGGAAGAAACCATATCTAAATGAATTCATAATGGTACACTTGCATTTGGCAAAACATTATTTATTCTGCATTTCTTCTCGCAAATGTGATGCAAATATTCATAAACATACACAGGTGTATTGTTCTACAGGTGAAACAAAAGTGTTAAAGCAATATATCAAAATATTCCACATAAAGATACAAAAAAACTGAAAAAAACAACCAATAATCAATCTTAACATACACAAAACATTTTAAAGGGACAAAACACAGGGAGAAGTACCTGTGTTATGGGCTAGTCAGCGGAACAATCTCCTTGGTTCCCACAAAATGCCTCTCTGTCTAACTAAACACAGTGTATATAACACCTAAAATGGTGCCTCATGGATCCATTCATGGGCTCAGGGGTGAACGTAGCGCTCAGTTCTGTACACTCAGACTGATCAGCCACTCTATTGTGTTCTATAGTAAATCGCTAGGGGCTATACATTTCAGCGGTGATGACAAAATGGTTCTGCCCTCCTCAGTACCATGACCATCCTGTTTAAGTGACCCACTCTCTAGGCCAAGTGAGTGCGCCTTCCAAAGTGTTTTTTAAGGGAGTTTTGAATTTTAATGAGAATTGAGGGCACAGATTAGGGTATGCAGTGATTTTAACGAATGAAAAATAACAAATTACACTTTTAACAAACCAAGAACATCTAAGAACAAAATAATTAATTTGTTAAAACTATATATATGTAGTTGGGAATGGGAATAGTAGTTTTGGGGGTGGGGGAAAAGTATCAATAAAAAAACAGGGGGATTTGAGGGGAACCCCCCAAAACAAAGAAAAGAAATGTGTTATTTTTTTGTAGATATTTTTGGTTTGATCAAAATTAATTCATTGTTTTGTGATTCGTTAAAATCACATATAACCCAGATTAATCCCTCCTCTCTGATATGGGATTCATACGACGAAGGCTACCGCCAGAAAGGGCCAATTCCAGCTGGAATAAAAACTGCATGACGAAGCATCCAGCTCAATGGAGGAGAAAGAGAAGTTTCCCCCCAATGCTGTTAAGCAACCTAAATTGAAGTTGCATCTACGCACAAGCTCGTGTGGATTGTCTTCATACCCGCGTACGGGTCTGCGACTACTCGACTCTGCTGTACTGAGGCAGGTTGCCGGGGGACTACATGGGATACAGAACTTTCCATGTGGTATTTTATACAACCTATCCCTATAAAATACCATATGCAGTCCATATTATTCTAAATGCATATATGCATGTATGGCATTTATAAAGCGCAACCCCAGCTGGGAAGCAACCAAGAGCTAAACATAGGGGATGCAACAAGGGGGTTACAATTAAAGATGTGGGGTAGCATAGGAGATGTGATAGTCGGGGGAGAGGAAGGGGAGAATTAGGATTGAGGGGGTGATTAGTGAGATGATCTTTGGAGAGTAGGTGCCTTCATGATGTGCAGGATGGGGTGGGGGCTTTCTTACCTGTATTGATGACGTGTTCCAGAGAGAGGGTACGTCAAAGGAAACGGCCTATCACCATTTTGTTTCCCTCTTGCAGTTATGATGATGATTGGTTATGACTGGTTCTTCGTTTCCAGCCTGGCGATGTAATGGCTTCTGGTGGTGGTGCACTGGACTCCAGAGATGTTGAGTTTCTTGGCCAGTTAGAGTGGTGTTTTGCATGAGACTGCTTTGTAGGTGAGACAGTCTATCTTGCACATGATGCATGCTGGAGGGGTAGGCAGTGCAGCCCCTTGAGGATAGTAGAATTGTCTTAGTCTGGTGATGAGGCATGCTGCAGCATGCTGGATGGCTTCCAGGGGAGCCTAGGCGGTATCTTCCACTCCTGTGAGGGGAGCGTTGTCAAAATCCAGGTGCGAGACAACCAGGGCTTTGAAAACTGTTTTGAAACTCAGGACAGGGATAAAAGGTGTGACTTTGAGCACAAGCTGATACAATGCTGCTGGGGTGCTGTTGGCGATGTGTGTTTTGAATGAGATGTCACGCTTGATGGCAAAGTTGACAGATCTTGCCCTAAAACATGATTGGCAAAAAATGTACAGAACTCTCGATGCTACATTTTGTCCTGATTTTTCCTGATTTCCATCAACGTTTAAAGAGATGTTAGACCCCACAGATGAAACTATGCTACCTAGTCTCTGTGTGCTCATTGGAGTAGCAAAGCATGCCCCAAGATATATAGCACATCTTTCATGTTCGGTTGTACAGAAGAATTATCTCAAGGCAAATTTCCAGACTTGGAACCTAACAAAATCTTCACTTTAATGATAAAAGAACATTCTGATCTACTCACATGTTCAGGAGCAGGTACAAACGTAGAATAGCATCATAGGCCAACTCAAACTCCTCTTAGACAACTCATGTGCTTAACATTTCTAGAACTTGCGATGTACCTTATAATAAAATAATCATACAGGGGCAAAGAGTTGCGACTACCCTGCCTGGCTGTTATTACGACACCCCGCTTTGGATAAGACCTGCACATTCCTGTGATCTGCTCGTATTTCAAAAGGAGGCCAAATGAAGCCTCAGAGGCTGATTTTTGATCAATAGCACAGTCATAGCCCCAATGAGAAGCGAGATTATCATCAACGGCTTCCAGAAAAACATCCAAAAACAGGCAACACTGCAAGTAAACTATTGAGCGTTTAGAAATTACTAACTGCTCTGCTAGTTCAACCTCTGGAGCTCAATGGCCACAATCAGCAATACGCCTGACCTAGAAAAGATGACCCTGGTGGCGAATCGTAGTCCATAAAATGTGCGTAAACCAGGGAAGAGGATGTTTTCTTTTCTTTACTAGTAACAGTATCAGGGACTAGTAACAGTACCAGGGTAACTGCGAGCTCTTTAGAGAAGAGACACACCAAGGTCTTGTTCTTGGCTTCTTAGAGTCTATTTATTTATTTGCATTTTTAAAGCGCTCACACAGCCCGCAGGCATTGAGGCGCTGTTACAGGAATTGTTTGTTTTTTAGTTGTGTAATTGTTTTTTTTTTGTCTTAGTTGCATATTTTGCAGACCCGGGGATCGAACCTGTGTTACTTCATGTTGTCTTGCTTCCAAGGCAAACACTTTGTCCTCCCGGGACCAGTAACATCTGGATGGTCTTGAACCAATCTCTCATAAAACAGTCACTCTAGCCTTACAACAGTGTTGTTCAGTTGTCAGTAAGGCAGGTTGGGGCTTCAGCAAGAGGATGCCACCAGATGGTATGAGAGCCCTATCCAAAAACCTAATATTAGACAGTTATGCCGCACACAGCACATTTGCAACAACTTTGTTATAAATATTCATAGGTACTTTGATTTATATACCACGGAAGCTATTTCCATCTTCATGGCAAAATATGGAATATGATGCAAGATCTCAACGGTAAACAAAATGCCATCAGCTGGCAATACTACGCTCTACCCGCCTCACTATGGTACCCACCCAATGCATTGCACAGCGCTCTGTTGGTCCTCAGCCAGGTTTGCATTTTACCAAACCCTAACATACATACATATATGGCCACCTGCCAATGTCCTGTGTCGTTGCTTGATTACAGAACTATATGGGTGGAATGATCAAGCTGTGCATGCAGTCAAGCATCAAGCAAAAGGCAGCTGCACAATAAGCGAATGAGTAGCATTTTCACACCCATTTAAAGTATATATTTTTAAATGATTATTTAGTATAATGGTCATAATATTATCACCTTTCATACACGTAGAACAATGTATTAATAACAGTGAATTCCATCAATTTCACATTCATTATTATGATAGAAGGCAGTAAATCCTAATATGATATCACATCTACTCTTGACATTTAGGCACACACTACTAAAAGCAATAATACAAATAACATATTACAACAGCATAAAAGTATAACGGGCCATGGCAGTTAGCATTTCGCTACTCTATCGATATCATGAGGTGTATGCTTTTTTCAATATCCCGCCAGAGTCGTGTCAGATGGTCTATAATAGGTATGTCATTGCCTGTCGTAAACCTAGACCAAAGTGAAATATGCCTAATGTTCCTAGCCTCACCTCTCCCATCAGCCAGTGGGTGTTTCCTAAGCCCAGCAGTCAGTCTGCTGCATTCGGTCTACAAGTGTCTGACACTTTCCACACAGACTTGACTGCACAAACGGCAGGTTCTCATAGTTCTTTCTATCTTTGATCTTGCATCAATATTTTCCCCGACATCACCATCTTCAATGTAATCCTCATGTAATCTCTTATTAGGCATTGATTGGGAAAATCCTGGAGATATCATGGATGATGCCCCAATTTAGGGATACATTTGACATATTCTCGACCTAGTTCTTTTGCAGCTAGATCAGCCCCATTCTGCTCATAATCAATGAGCTTAACATTTCTTTAGCCTTTGTTGGGAAACGGGGGTGATCGTCCCAGGCCCCAAAGAGCTTCTGAATGCGGCAGATGACAAACAGTGAGTTGTAAGTGCTTGGGAAGGTTACAGGGGGAGGGTGTGTTAGGAGAAGCTGCCTTGTAGTAGATTATCATGTATCTGGGAGTAGATTGTACTAGAAAATGAAACGCCATTTTAGGAAAACATCAGCCATCTTGAAATCGAGGCCTGCGCTGCAGCCAGGGCAGTAGGCCAAGCCCCGAAGCAGAGAAATGTGTGTGTGCGAATACAGGAGCTGGTTGCAGCTTGGGCAGCAGTGGGAAGGCAAAATCCACTGGGATTCATAACCCTTTCATTGTCTCATACTAACAGCGCATGTAACCCAGAAGGAATGCGCCCTACAAGACCATGAGGGGTCTCAGAGCTCTGTGCGAGCAGTTAATCCCCGAGAAGGAGAGCACAAGTCTCTGACCTACCCCAGCCCAAATCCTAAGTTATAGTGTCCAGATGACCCTGTCCCAAGACCAAAACATTCTAGAGTGTGGTTTGTCCCAGACCACCGACCAGCTGTTAGATTGCCAATTTATCAGAAGGATCATAGCAAAACATCCTAGGCCCCTGTGGTTTGTACAGCGGGGTGCCACAGTGGAAAAGTAACACATTTAAGCCCTGGGTGGGAAGAACTGGAAAGGCGCGAAGCATCTGGGATAGACCTTGGGTTTGTAAGATAGTGTGATCTCGAACGTAGCCTCTGCGCCCCCGTCTGCAGTACCAGATGCACATTAGACCACAGATAGGGCAGGCTATGATTTGTGTCTCAAATTGACAGTTAAATGCCCTGCACCCGATGACGCGCTAAGAAGAACACCACGTGGACGAAGACGGACAGGTGAAGCTGGGACCAATGACCTGGCATCCCGTATGGAACAGCCCGCCTATCTATAGGGTCGCACCAACCAGATACATGGTTTTGTAACTTATGTGATGTATGCCAGTTGTGGTGCTTTTTTCCTTTATGAGCTAACACCCATGTTGATTTCATCAGAGCGCTCTGTGGCAGCAGAGTCCTTTACTAATATGCACTTTAAAAAAAATTAGAATAAACCTTGTTCTCCTTACAAGGAGTGTGCTCAGCATTTTTTCCTAGTAGGTTGTATTTTCTCTGGCGTGAGTGTTGAGGGGTTTCTCTACACCTTAACATTGCTTTTTGACAGACAGGCAGCAGTGTCTTGAGGGTCGATATACTGCTTGCAAAGTCGCACTTCCCTCATCAAGCAGCTCATGGTGGTGTTTTTATACAATTTCTCCTGATGGGACTCCCCAAAGTAGTTGAGCTCTGCTAATGTGTTGGTTTCTGCCATTTAGTACATGTATCTACATTGCGTGACCATAACAGTTGCAGAGGGCACTGATCATTAAATCGGCTCTTCAGTATTCCAAGGGTAGATTCTTGGCTACACAAGTAATTGTTCGAAGGCAATAGCTTTCAATTTTAAGGAGGACTTTCTACTTTCCGAGAGACCATATCTCAGAGACATATAGTATTGTGGGTACAATTTGGATCACATAGATCTCTCTCAATGCTTTTACTGTATACCCTGAGTTAGGCTTGGCAAACAATGATAAAGACGCCATTAGTTTATTTACTATCTACCAGTGCTCCAAGGTATTGATCAACAATGTCAATGACACTACCATTTAATTTCCAGTTGAATCTCATTCCCTTCTTGCCCCTCTCCCTGAATCACAGTATCTTGGCTTCAGTGACATTAATTACTCACTGATTTTCATAGGCATATTTAGCGAGAACATCCAGTTGAGACTCTAATCCTCTCTGGGAGGTATCTAATAGTGTAAAGTCATCCAAATAGCCAAGCCATTTTTGCCTCCTAGACCTCAGTCTAGGCGGTTAAGCACTAAAACCATCTAGTGTCTCAGTCAAATCTGCCAAGTAAAGATTAAAAAGGGTGGGTGCAAGGAGGCAGCCCTGCTTGAGACCCATATACGTGAAAATATGTCCGCACGTTTACCATCCTGGGAATAACTGATCCTTACTTTAGTTTGGTCGTGTAGTGCAATGATCATTTTCAACAAACCAGGTGTGGTACCCCAATTGTGAAGTTTGCGCCACAGCCTATTTCGGATCACACTATCAAAAGCGGCACTAAAGCCTACAAATTCAGGGTATGCCACCTGTTTATAATGAGTTCTTGCTTGCTATACTACTGTAAACAGCACCCATTATGCTGATTAGTGTAGAGAACCCCCTCCGGAGCCAAGTTGGATTAATAGGGATAATGTTCTTATCAGACCATTCTTGTAAATCTGATAGGAGGATTCTGCTGATCATTTTGGCAGGGACTTCGGGCATAGCTCTTATGATCAGTGTGTGGCCCACACTTATAGATCGGAAAAATGGTCCTGCTCTTCCAACTTTCTAAAATCTGGCCCACTGTGCTTATGTTCTTAAATAGTATGTGTAGAATACCTCCCCAAATATCAATATTGTTCTTGAACAGGCGACGGGTTTGGGTTTCTAGAGTTGCTAATGGTGCATATAATCTTGTTCATATCAGCGATGTTCCTGTTATAACTCCACCTAATACCTTCCAGGTTAGGAGGCAAGGATTCCACTGGCTGAGTGCCAATCCTGTTATTAATATGGCAAACCCAGCTATCACATGCTGCCCTCTCACCAGCTTAAGGCCAATCCTCTCACCATTTACCATAGCCCCGAAGCATCGCCCTCTATTTGCTTTCAAAGCTTCAATGAGTTGTTGCCATCGTTCAGTCCTTCGTAGGGACTGATATGTCTTTAACCATTTTTTGCACTTGACCTTTCTCTGCCTTATCTTAGCTCTCATTTCATTACTACTCTTTAGCATCTTCCTCAGATCTTTTCTCGGCCACTTCTTTGCCAGGTTCACCTTGGAATCAAAGCTGTATCTAATGGGCAAGACCGTCTTATTAGAGTAATCTCTGCTGACTTAAATGTATTCCATCGATTGTTCAATCAATATTTCAAATTGACTGATAGTAATCATATCTTTCTCGGTGCTTTTCACATATGCATGCTCTACCAATGGATGGGCTTCCTGATTCTGCCAGCCGTGATCAGTTACCCACATTGCCCCCTGTCTTTTGAGAAGTTCATTAGCATAACTCAAATTAGGCGCACTACATTGCATGTAATTAGCCTGTGTTGCAACACCCACAGGCCTAGCAGGATCATAGGTTGCCCTCTGCCCCTGCGAAGTAGTAGCCGCCTTAACAGTAATAGGGAAATGAACTATGTTAATTCCATTGATGTAATATAACCTTGCTTTGTCAATAAGGATGTAATCCAGCGTGGTAGCACTGGTGTTAGAACCCCTAGTTACTCTCCGGGGATGCCCCCACTGCACTTACCACTTAACAACTAAACCATGTTTGTTCAACAGGTCAAACAAAGTTCTGCCTTTTTTATCCGTGCTAGTCTGTCTAAGTGTAGCAGTGGGGTTATTAAATGCCTTGTTCCTATCCTAAGTGTCCAATAGTGAATTGTCGCCGGGCATTCTTGCATTAAAATATCCCATCACCAATGGGGAGATCGAATGCTCAGCCCCCTAGGTCGTGAGTGACTTCCCTACCACGCAGTAAATGTTCCTACTTTCAGGGGTGCCTAGTGGGTCGTAGACATTTATAATGATCAGGTTATGTGTCTGACCAAAAAACGCCCCCACCCAAAATCGTACCCACCAAAACGTTATCACATGGAGTTGCACTAATTAGTAAGCCTCCCTTGGGTCTCCCTCAATGGCCAATTTGCGTATGGTGCTCTGATCATCAGAACCAACAGCTGAAATGGTCCAGGCTTCTTGGAGGCCAATAATGGCAGGTGACAGCTAATATCAATGACTCCTTCCACACTATTATAATGGGAGGGCCCACGTGTGTTCCAAGATAATAGGGATAGTTCCTCATCAGGGTCTATGTAAAGTTGTGGGCGGCAGCACCATGGGGAGCCAATCCCAGCCCAGCTTTTCACAGAGTTTCACCAACGAGGTCAGTAATCAAGCGCCTGCAGCTGGGAACTATGGACCTCTCCATATGGAACAGGCAGTTCCACCATTGACAACCTAATCTCTGCTCACAGTCTGTAGCTGCCATTCCGGATTTTGAATTTAAGAGACTAGGAGGGCATTTGCTGTCCATTACTTGCGTTACTGTCTATTCATCAGTGGCATGGCCGGGGGGGGGGGGGGGGAGCGAATGTGCTCTTATTTAGTAGATGCGCTCTGTCATAAGATACGTCAAAGTCGGTTATTAACTTCACCTCGTTAATGTTTGCAGCGTCTGTATTATTATTAACCCCGTCGTTACCCACCCCCTTTTCATTTCATTTTCTTATTTTCTATCTATCTAGGACAGGAACTATGTGTATCAGTTGTATAATGTGAAAGGCTTACAGTAAACCAAAGGACAATTAAAAAAATACTAAAACGCGGGTCGAACACAAAAAGGCCGAAGTATTTCAGACGATTTTGTGTTGCCTTCAAAATGCAGAAATATGACATTGTCAGTCCCCCGTGTCCTCCCTGCAACCCCTTGTGAAGGCCATCCTGCCCCACCTCTACCCTCTCATGCGCTGGCGGGATGTTTAGAAAAATAGAGGAATGAGGGGGTGGATCACCCCCACAAAGTGCTCCTTTCATCCCCTAATGCCCCCCTTCCCAGCCCAACACATTACACCTCCTCTCCCACACCGACAGTCAAACAGAGATGTTTCTGCCACCCGTCCCCTCCCGCACCACAAACCTTCCACCTCCTCTCCCACACAGACACGCATTCACTCGCCAACACACACTCTAATTACAACAAAAAGATATGTACCTCACTTCCCCGAATTCCCCTCGCCTGGCCGCGCCTGTCAGCCCGTGCTTGCGCCCGTGTGCAGCAGGGGCATGACAGTTTGATTTAGAAAGAGCGGTCTACGAGCAGTCTTTTCAAAACGGTCCTTTTTAAATTCTACAATTTAAAAACGACCATGGGCCTCATTACGAGGCTTGCGCTCCCGTAATGAAGGGGGCCGGTACGGGACCGGCCCCCTTCATTACGGGAGCGCGTATTACGAGATTTCCTTTCCGGGACCCGGATCAGACGTCTGATAAAACCAGCCGTCTTTTCCGGGTCCCGCGAGGGGAAGAGGGAGGTAACAACGGTACACCTGTAATGTGCCAATTGTTACCTCCCTCCCCACTCCCATTGAGCCCTATGGGGGCTCAAATGGGAATGGGGAATGGTTCCTGCAAGGAGGACTTACCGGGTCCTCCTATGTTGGAATGACCCGGTAAGACCCCATTGCAGGAACCCGGTAATGGAGCCCGATTTGGAGGCAGCCATGGAGCTAATAGCTCCATGGCTGCCTCCAAACTCGTAATGAGGCCCCATTTCACTTAATACCACTAATAAAACAGAGTAAAAGGACATTAGCTCTATAATCATCTGTGACAGATCTTGTGCTGGTATTTTTTGTTCCTTTTCTTAAAATCAACAAGCTGTACTTTTTACAATTATACTTTTTGGTGTATTTTACTACTTAACCCTCCAGACGTTTGAGCTCTCGGAGCGGCTACAATCTTGAGATTGGAATATTGTAAGATGTTGGGCCTCATTACAAGATTTGCGGAATGGGTTAACGCGCTAATGGAGGCGGACCCGTTAAACCCATTCCGCCAAATTACGAGGTCCCCTCGCGGGAGCCGGTAAGGACGCCTGGTAAAACCAGGCGTCATTACCGGGTCCCGCGAGGGGACCAGGGAGCTAACAACGGGCCGGTCGTAATCGGCCCGTTGTTAGCTCCCTGCACCCATTCCCGTTGAGCCCTATGGGGGCTCAAATGGGAATGGGAAGGTCCGGGCCCGGGTTCCCTGTAGGGGGAATTACTGGGCCCTCCAAATTTGGAATGGCCCAGTAATTCCCCATTTAGGGAACCCGGACCCGGTTTTGGTGGCAGCCATGCTGCCAATAGCGGCATGGCTACCGCCAAAGCCGTAATGAGGTCCCTTGTTTTAGTGGCTTTCCCCGAACACCTACACTTGCTTAAAGGTGCCTTTTTAACCCTTGTGTTGCTGCATAAAGAAAACATTGGGTCCTTGAGGGATAATGCACAATGGTATATTCCAACTAGGTCCCTCTGCTCAGAAATTGCAGGATTGTCACTCGTATCCATCCGGGCTTCATCTAACTGTTGACCAGGTTCATTTCCTCCGAGGGGTGCAAGTGATAGCATGCCCTGAGAGGTCCATCTACAGGGCCCACCACAAGTGGGTCACTCTGCAAACAGTGTGCATGTACTCAACTCACTCAAACATCCCCTGGCGATAGTGATTTTTATCCTGAAAAAGCGGGTGCTGCAATACTGAATCCATTAAAAAGACCTCATTACGACCCTTGCGGTCCCGTAATGAAGGGTGCCGGTACGGGACCGGCACCCTTCATTACGGGAGCGCTGATTAAGAGGTTCTCTTTGCGGGACTCGGAACAGACGTCTGGTAAAACCAGACGTCCTTTCCGGGTCCCGCGAGGGGAAGAGGGAGGTAATAACGTGCCATTTATAATGTGCCCGTTATTACCTCCCTCCCCATTCCCATGGGAATGGGGAATGGTTCCTTCAAGGAGGAATTACCGGGTCCTCCAATGTTGGAATGACCTGGTTATTCCTCATTGAAGGAACCCGGTAATGGAGCCCGGTTTGGAGGCAGCCATGGTGCTAATAGCACCATGGCTACCTCGAAACTCGTAATGATGCCCAGCGACTACAAAATGCAACAGGGCAGCATCTTAGAGAAGGGGGGGGGGCATTCACTTGAAGAATGAGTGAGCCATCTTGCTGAGACACCTAGGGATGGCTAGGGGTCTCTAAAAGCTTAGGACTACTTTCTGGTACATCGGCTAGCCGGCCCTGAGAAGCCATTACTACTTCTAAGAAGTCAGGGACGGCCCAAGATTTTGTTCTCTCCTAGGCAAAAGGTTTTGCTCCCCCTGAACACATATCCAACCCGTCACGTGGTGTGTGAACAAACTCTTTTGCCAACACACATACAGACAATCTCCAGAGAAACAGCAAGTGTAAGCAACCCTCAGCTATCGAACAGGCCCCCAGTGAGCAGTGCAAGTGCAGCTTCTCTCAAATAAAGTGCACCAAGGGCAGGGCCAGCAAACATGTCCATCATGAAGAGGTGCAGGTAAGCATGCCCAAATCCCACATTTGCTTACTGACACAATGATTCATGGCTCAGCCCTCACCCGGTGCAAGCTCCCTTGGCTTTACTATAAACTGTGGCCGTTCATTCAAACACACACATTGCCAAGATGACGCCAAAAGCAAGGAAACAACTTGCACTCCTCTCCAACTCTGCAAAGTCAAACCTTTCATCCCTACTCCGAGTTTCAGAACATTTGTCCTCTTTGACACTGGTCCTCTCCCGCCCCGGCAGTGGCAACACCCTATTTAGGGGAGTCTGTGATGCCACTGCATACCCTCGGAATGTCGTCTAGCATGATGCAGCACACCTCATCACAGGACTAAGAAAATTCCACTGCATCAGCCCTATGCTTAAGGGGCTGCACCCTATTTATAACCCCCTGGGGCATCCTCTTTGTACAGTGCTATGTTGTTTGCCAGTTAGGTTTGCACTTTATAAACCCCATACACTCATATTAGTGGTATAGGGAGGGCCAGTGCAATCTTCTCTATGGGTATGTGTATTGCATAGCCAGAGCAGGTCTGGCATAGGCAGCCCAGTGCAAACCTTTCTTGCACATGGGTACAGGTACAACATACACTAAGCAGAGGGAGATTGGCACCACCAAAAGAATTCAAATTCAGTTAAAGTAAATTATTTCAGGAAAAAAGTGTAATAGGAGCACTGCCGTTAACTGGCGGTTGATGCTGCGGTACTTTTGAGTGCTCCGCGTGGTACATTGCTTTTTGTACCTTCTGTTTGCGGGTTTGCAGAAGTATGACCAATCATCTTGTATAGCAGTTTATTGACTACCAGGAGACAGATAGGCACCGATGAAGGATGTGGATGATCCGAAATGCATTGGCCTTTCATTCTGTTCCTCCTCTGCTTTATATGTCTTGCTATTAAAACACATCATATTATTACGTAAGTTGAATTGAATCTGTTTTTTGAACTACAAATTTACTTGTACGAATACTGATAGTTCTGCGGAGCGGACTCTCTGTGAGCACGCCATATTATATCCGCCCCGCTATAATCCTCCTGTGATTGTTCAGGTACAAGATAAGCAAGGCAAGGGCAATATCTCCTCACACACTGGAAAATGTACAGCACGGACAGTAGCTGTGCAAGCACCCCAAACACACAGTTCTAGTTACTGCATGAAAAAAGTCCAGTGTATGTTGACTGCCAACCTCCCATTCGGAGAACGTTAGAAGTGTGGGTATTCATTGGCAGTCCGATTTGGGTGCTAAACATCAAGTGTGAGTGGTTGTTAAGTTCTCTTTGTTCAGACCAGAGCAACTTTGCTCCATTCCCCCATTTTCTGAGAGAGGTATAGGGTCTGGTGAGTGGAGCATTTGTTAATTTAGACTTGTTTACCCCATGGCACTTAATGTGTTCCTTTATCCCTGAGCATCAGCATAACTGCCAGCAAGTTGCACTAAATGCAGCAGTCTGATTGATTCAAGGACATCCCAAATCTGCATTTGTCTCTGTCTATAGGCAATCCTAATGTGCGACCTGATGCCTGCGGGCTGCGGCGCGCTAGAATTATATAAATAAATAAATCCCTTCACAGGTGATGTGAAAACCAGAGAATCCACTTTAAATTGTTGTGTCTGGTTTTTAAATGCATCCATAAATTTGCTCCCCTACATCTAACAGAAACAATCCATCTCTAGCACCATAGTAGGTCCTTACGCTAAAAAAAGTCTCTTTGGATATTCCTTAAACCCAATGTAAGTCCAGAGGGGATCAGTGCTTCTCAGTCCTCAGCCCTTGCTTCAGGAATTCCCTGCCCTTCAAGCTTAGCAGCCTTGATTCTCTGTTTTTCTTCCACAATGGTTCAAATTCACCTCTTTTTTTTTGTAGGTCTTCTGTTTCTGTACATTTTCCTCATTTAACCACTGCACCTGGAAGCTGCTCAATTGCCCAGTTTTGGGTGGCATAAAGATATCAACATCAAATTAATAATCTGAAACAATGGTTGGAATACCATGCTCGCCCGATGAAAAGAATCACAATACAACAATCCACAAGAGATTGAAGAGGGAGACCTAAATGTGGTCCTCGTTGCACCTATCCCACACTCATCTTGGTGGCAAAGAAATGAGAGGTGTATATTGTTCCTGGTTCCCCCATCTCCATCGTTGATGTACCGCAGGTGTGAGAAACGCTATTCACTCAGGCATCCCTTTAGACCCTACCCTAAAGACGCCACTGAACATACAAGTTTGCAGTCAATAGAGCAGGTAGACTGACTGTGACCATGCAGAAGCTGATGACGTCATGACAGAGACTGTGACATAGATGCATCATGCATGAAGCGCATATGCATCCCTGCATGAAGCTACACAGACACTTAGATTAAATTGCTTGCAGACACGACAAAGCATGTTTAAGATCTCTTAGAGGACGGACACATTCTTGCTATGCAGTAACCACAAGTTGCACAAGAATACATAAGAACTGCTAGCTGGTGCTAAACGCGGCCATGTAAATCAAGATTGCATTGAAGTGAATGGAAAGTGCTAAAAGGACTCGAGAATACAGAGAGAGATCTGACATGCTGATTTTGCAGAGACACGCAGACCAGGCTTCCAGTGCAGCCAGTGTGCATATTCTTGCCAAGGACACCGAGGGAGAAGGTTTCATATTAGCAGATGACATAGGACACCTGCGTGTGTAAAAGCTGAAAATCCTCATAAATGCAAGCAGGAGAAATCAAGTGTGTTTCCTGCACGTGTGATCTGAACCTGGGAGACAAAGCCTATTCATTCGAGCCAGGCTGAGGCAGTTGTTCCCATCCAGCCGAAGGCTGGATGATACAAATGTAATGTCAGATTCAAAGACTAATGTTCTGTCTCAGGGCCTAGAGGATTAGAGATGGTAACTTGTTTGGGAAATGCACCACCTTCAGGGCTGTTCTCACCTCCTTGAATAGTTGTACTTGGGCTGTGTAACTTTCCAAAGCTTCAAGGCTAAGTAGACCCTCTTTGATCAATACCTATTCACCTTCCACGCTATGCTCACACTTTGTTGCATAACCCGATTGCAGTACACTAACCTTAAATGTTTATAGTTGCAACATTTTGGAGGTAGTCGCAGGAGGAGCCACCAGATGTGTCTCACCCAATCAATGTACTAATCCCCTACATATTGTATTTGTAGTCTACTTTATTAACCAATCCCGGTCCACTTTAGGTTTTGTGCAATGTATCATTATTGTGTGACATCACCATGCCTCAATAAACGACTGGACGAGTCTATAATTGACGAGAAAGTATTGGAGAATGCTGTGTTTTCCATTGCTTGATCCCTGTGCGAGAGCTCTCAAATAAAACAGTAAACTTTTGGTACATTGATGGACTCTTCCGTTTTTTGAGTGCAGGGGATTTCCTCCGCCCAGTTCCTCTTGCTTGTAATCAAGGAGATTAATAAATCCTTTGCCTTAATTCAAGATCTTTCAGAGTGGCACCTTTATAATCCAAACTCATATATATTACTGGTTTGTGGGTTGCCATGGGAATTTAGACAACTAAATAATTCATGTCTTGCATGGTTCTTTGCTGTTCTTTAATAAGGCAAGCTATTTTTAAATGTGCAATATTCTAGTATCTAGCCTGATTTTAACAAGCACACTAGTAGCTCTATTTCAAAGGACTTCGCAGTAATACCCGCATACCCATAATTATCATTAGAATGTAATTTGTCACACTAAATAGCCTCAAGTTAGACACGTTTGGCTGATCTTCTCTGAGGGCATTAAACACCTGTCTCCTTTGGTAAAAGTGAAATTCATTAGTGCCAAAAAACATTGAGTGACAGGGGTACGCGTTCGGCTCTTTCGCCATGAAAAACAGTTTCAATTACAGTTTTAATGAATACAAATTCATCTCCAAGGATATGGGAGGAATGAAATTGCACCATTAGCAGGTTTTCCTTCTGAGATGTACAGAGCTGTTCGTTCATGCCTTTCGGCCTGCTACATAATATGCACCTGTCGAATAGCTTTCTTGTCGCCTCAATAAGTGCCTGAGCTGGTGTGTGGCTCTTTTGAACACCAGGTTGATGCATACTTGCTATACCAGTATTTCCACTGGTGACAATAAACCACTGCAGCAGTGGTGTATCCAGGCTCTTTTGACTGTGGTGGTCCAAGTGGGGCACTGACTTATGCAGGGGTGACATGAAGTATGAGCGCACACACACGCACACATAATGATCATAGTTTAGGATAATGGCGTGGCACCTGGGGTGGCCAATCAGATTCCAGGGGTAGCATGTGCCACCCTAGGGCACTCCCTGGACATGCCAATGCACCACAACCTTGTCTGGTAGATTTTGTCACGTGCTGACCTCCACCACCTCTTTGATTGTGGTTTGTGCAATGGGCCCTGGAGTAAATGGCTGAGGTCTCCCAGCATTTAGATATTACAGCCACTGACAATACAAAATGAAAAAGCTACTCTCTTGTAATCCTAGTTCTCCATCATGGGTATCTTTGCTATTGATCAAAAGCTCTAGGACATCGCTGTGCATCAACTGGACTAGAACTCATTTTGAGAAGATAAATATCTCTTTTAGTATATTCAATCCAAAAAAATCAAAGATGTATCTGATCGTTTATGTTTGGGAAATAAAAGGGGGGCAATAAGCAGGTGATAATGATTGTCTGTTTTTCATCACGTAAGTAAAAGAGAAAAACAAGAAATTAGGTGAAGGCATTCAATGTACTGCACATCCAGTGCTGATGACTGTCCCGATAAAAATAACAAGCAGATCCCAGACAAAGGCAGGGAAGGCATAGACGAAATGAAAGAAGAAGCAAGCCACGACCCTACAGACTCCCCTTCTCCTACGTGGGAGGCCTAAATCCCATCAACACGCACACTAATCAGGGCAGCTCTGAGGTTACCTAGGCAGGGGGTGTGCAAGGCAAGCTACCCAGGGCACCTCTGGGGTTACCTGGACAGAGGGTCTGCAAGGCAAGCTATCCAGGGCACCTTTGAGGTTACCTAAACAGGGGGTCTGCAAGGCAAGCTCCCCAGGGCAGCTCTGGGGTTACCTAGACAGGGGGTCTGCAAGGCAAGCTACCCAGGGCACCTCTGAGGTTACCTAGACAGGGGGTCTGCAAGGCAAGCTACCCGGGGCACCTCTGTGGTTACCTAGACAGGGGGTCTGCAAGTGAAGCTACCCGGGGCACCTCTGGGGTTACCTAGACAGGGGGTCTGCAAGGCAAGCTACCCAGGGCAGCTCTGGGATTACCTAGACAGGGGGTCTGCAAGGCAAGCTACCCAGGCCACCTCTGAGGTTACCTAGAAAAAGGGGGTCTGCAAGGCAAGCTACACAGGGCACCTGTGATGTAACCTAGACAGGGGGTCTGCAAGAGAAGCTACCCAGGACAGCTCCGAGGTTACCCAGACAGGGGTTCTGCAAGGCAAGCTACCCAGGGCACCTATGAGGCTACTTAGACCGGGGGTCTGCAGGAAAGCTACCCAGGACAGCTCCGAGGTTACCCTTAGGTTACCTACACAGGTGTTCTGCAAGGCAAGCTACCCAGGGCAGCTCTGAGGTTACCTAGACAGGGGGGGTCTGCAAGGCAAGCTACCCAGGGCACCTCTGAGGTTACCTACACAGGGGGTCTGCAAGACAAGCTACCCAGGGCAGCTCTGAGGTGACCCTGAGGTTACCCTGACAGGGGGCTCTTCAAGGCAAGCTATCCAGGGCACCTCCGAGGTTACCTAGACAGGGGATGTGCAAAGCAAGCTGCCTAGGGCAAATCTGAGGTTACCTAAACAGGGGGTCTGCAGGGAAACCTACCCAGGGCAGCTCCGAGGTTACCTAGACATGGGCTCTGCAAGGCAAGCGTCCAAGGGCAGCTCTGAGGTTACCTACATAGGGGGCAGGGGGGCTGGAAGGCAAGCTACGCAGGGCACCTCTGAGGTTACCTAGACAGGGGGCCTGCAACACAAGCTTCCAAGGCAGTTCTAGGTTACCTAAATGGGGGTCTGCAAGGCAAGCTTCCAGGGCAGCTCTGAGGTTACCTAGACAGGTGGTCTGTAAAACAAGCTGCCCAGGGCACCTCTGAGGTTACCTAGACAGGGGTCTGCAAGGCAAGCTACCCAGGGCAAGTCTGAGGTTACCTAGACAGGGGTCTGCAAGGAACGCTACCCAGGGCACCTCTGAGGTTACCTAGATAGGGGATCTGCAAGGCAAGCTACCTAGGGCACCTCTGAAGTTACCTAGACAGAGGGTCTGCAAGGCAAGCTACCCAGGACAGCTCCGAGGTTACCTAGACAGGGGTTTTGCAAGGCAAGCTTCCCAGGGCAGCTCTGAGGTTACCTAGACAGGGGGGCTTGCAAGGCAAGCTACACAGGGTACCTCCAAGGTTACCTAGACAGGGGTCCTGCAAGACAAGCTTCCCAGGGCAGCACTGGGGTTACCATGAGGTTACCTAGATAGGGGCTCTGCAAGGCAAGCTAGCCAGGGCACCTATGAGGCTACCTAGACAGGGGGTCTGCAACGCAAGCTACCCAGGGCAGCTCCGAGGGTACCATGAGGTTACCGACACAGGGGTTCTGCAAGGCAAGCTACCCAGGGCAGCTCTGAGGTTACCTAGACAGGGGGGTCTGCAAGGACAGCTACCCAGGGCACCTCTGAGGTTACCTAGACAGGGGGTCTGCAAGACAAGCTACCCAGGGCAGCTCTGAGGTTACCCTGAGGTTACCCTGACAGGGTGCTCTTCAAGACAAGCTACCCAGGGCACCTCTGAGGTTACCTAGACAGGGGATCTGCAAAGCAAGATGCCTAGAGCACCTCTGACGTTACCCAGACAGGGGGTATGCAAGGCAATCTACCCATGGCAGCCCTGAGGTTACCTAGACAGGGGCTCTGCAAGGCAAGCGTCCCAGGGCAGCTCTGAGGTTACCTAGACAGGGGGTCAGGGGCTCTGCAAGGAAATCTACCCCAGGCACCTCTGAGGTTACCTAGACAGGTGGTCTGCAAAACAAGCTACCCAGGGCACCTCTGAGGTTACCTAGACAGGGGTCTGTAAGGCAAGCTACCCAGGGCAAGTCTGAGGTTACCTAGACAGGGGGTCTTCAAGGAACATTACCCAGGGCACCTCTGAGGTTACCTAGAAAGGGGGGTCTGCAAGGCACGCTGCCCAGGGCACCTCTGAGGTGACCTACAAAAAGGGATCTGCAAGACAAGATATTCAGGGCATGTCTCAGGTTACTTAGACAAGGAGGTCTGCAAGGGAAGCTACCCAGGGCACCTCTGAGGTTACCTAGACAGTGGGTCTTCAAGGCAAGCTACCCAGGGCAGCTCTGAGGTTACCTAGACAGAGGGTCTGCAAGGCATGCTACCCAAGGCAGCTCTCAGCTACCTAGACAGGGGGTCTACAAGGCAAGCTACCCAGGCCACCCCCGAGGTTACCTAAACAGGGGGTCTGCAAGGCAAGCTACTGAGGGCAACCCTGAGATTACCTAGACAGGGGGCCTGCAAGGCAAGCTACCCAGGGCACCTCTGAGGTTACCTAAACAGAGGAGACAGGGGGTCTGCAAGGCAAGCTACCCAGGGCACCTCTGATGCTACCTAAACATGTTATTCAGGGCACCTCGGAGGTTACTTAACCAGGTGAGACAGGGGGTCTGCAAGGCACACTATCCAGGGTGCCCCTGAGGTTACCTAAACAGATGAGACAGCGGGTCTGCAAGGCAAGCTATCCAGGGCACTGCAGAGGTTTCTTAAACAGGTGAGACAGGGGGTCTGCAAGGCACACTATTCAGGGCACCCCTGAGGTTACCTAAACAGGTGAGACGGGGGGCTGGCAAGGCACGATATCCAGGGCACCACTGAGGTTACTGAACAGGTGAGAGAGGGGGTCTGCAAGGCACACTAATCTTGGCCCCTCTGAGGTTACCTAAACAGGTGAGACAAGGGGGGCTGGCAAGGCACGCTATCCAGGGCACCTCTGAGGTTACCTAGAAAGGGGGGTCTGCAAGACAAGCTATCCTGGGTAGCTCTGAGGTTACTTAGACAAGGGGGTCTGCAGGGCATGCTAACCAGAGCAGCTCTCAGCTACCTAGACAGGGGGGGGTCTATAAGGCAAGGTACCCAGGGCACCTCTGAGGGTACCTAGACAGGGGTCTGCAAGGCAAGCTACCCAGGGGACATCTGAGGTTACTTAGACAGGGGATCTCCAAGGCAAGCTACCCAGGGCACCTCAGAGGTTACCTAGACAGAGGGTCTGCAAGGCAAGCTACCCAGGACAGCTCCGAGGTTACCTAGACAGGGGTTTTGCAAGCTAGACAGGGGTCCTGCAGGAGAAGCTTCCCGGGGCAGCTCTGGGGTTACCATGAGGTTACCTAGACAGGGGTTCTGCAAGGCAAGCTACCCTGGGCACCTATAAGGCTACCTAGACAGGGGCTCTGCAAGAAAAGGAACCCAGGGCACCTCTGAGGTTACCTAGACAGGGGTCTACAAGGCACGCTACCCAGGGCACCTCTGAGGTTACCTAGAAAGGTGGGTCTGCCAAGCACGCTGGTCAGGGCACCTCTGAGGTGACCTACACAAGGGGATCTGCAAGACAAGCTATCCAGGGCATGTCTCAGGTTACTTAGACAAGGGGGTCTGCAAGGGAAGCTAACCAGGGCACCTCTGAGGTTACCTAGACAGAGGGTCTGCAAGGCATGCTACCCAGGGCAGCTCTCAGCTACCTAGACAAGGGGTCTACAAGTCAAGCTACCCAGGCCATCCCCGAGGTTATCTAAACAGGGGGTCTGCAAGGCAAGCTACCCAGGGCAACCCTGAGATTACCTAGACAGGGGACCTGCAAGGCAAGCTACCCAGGGCACCTCTGAAGTTACCTAAACAGAGGAGACAGGGGGTCTGCAAGGCAAGCTACCTAGGGCACCTTTGAGATTACCTAAATAGGTGAGACAGGGGGGTCTGCAAAGCACATTATCCAGCACACCTCTGAGGCTACCGACACATGTTATTCAGGGCACCTCTGAGGTTACTTAAACAGGTGAGATAGGGGGTCTGCAAGGCACGCTATCCAAGGCACCACTGAGGTTATCTAAACAGGTGAGACAGGGGGTCTGCAAGGCACACTATCCAGGGTGCCCCTGACGTTACCTAAACAGATGAGACAGCGGGTCTGCAAGGCAAGCTATCCAGGGCACCTCTGAGGTTACCTAAACAGGTGAGACAGGGGGGCTGGAAAGGCACGATATCCAGGGCACCATTGAGGTTACCTAAACAGGTGAGAGAGGGGTTCTGCAAGGCACACTAATCTGGGCCCCTCTGAGGTTACCTAAACATGTGAGACAAGGGGGGCTGGCAAGGCACGCTGTCCAGGGCACCTCTGAGATTACCTAGACAGGGGATCTGCAAGGCAAGCTACCTAGGGCACCTCTGAGGTAACCTAGACAGAGGGCCAGCAAGGCAAGCTTCCCAGGACAGCTCTGAGGTTACCTAGACAGGGGTTCTGCAAGGCAAGCTACCCAGGGCAGGTCTGAGGTTACCTAGACAGGGGGGTCTGCAAGGCAACTACCCAGGGCACCTCTGAGGTTACCTAGACAGGGGGTCTGCAAGACAAGCTACCCAGGGCAGCTCTGAGGTTACCCTGAGGTTACCTTGACAGGGGGATCTTCATGGCAAGCTACCCAGGGCACCTCTGAGGTTACCTAGACATGGGATCTGCAAAGCAAGCTGCCTAGGGCACCTCTGAGGTTACCTAGCCATGGGGTCTGCAAGGGAAGCTACCCAGGGCAGCTCCAAGGTTACCTAGACAGGGACTCTGCAAGACAAGCGTCCCAGGGCAGCTCTGAGGTTACCTAGACAGAGCGCCTGCAACACAAGCTTCCCAGGGCAGTTCTGAGGTTACCTAGATGGGGGTCTGCAAGGTAAGCTTCCCAAGGCAGCTCTGAGGTTACCTAGACAGGTGGTCTGTAAAACAAGCTACCCAGGGCACCTCTGAGGTTACCTAGACAGGGGTCTGCAAGGCAAGCTACCCAGGGCAAGTCTGAGGTTACCTAGACAGGGGGTCTGCAAGGAACACTACCCAGGGCACCTCTGAGGTTACCTAGACAGCGGGGTGTGCAAGGCAAGGAACCCAGAGCACCTCTGAGGTTACTCCGACAGGGGGGGTCTGCAAATCAAGCTACCCAGGGCACCTCTGAGGTTACCTAGAAAGGGGGGTCTGCAAGGCACGCTGCCCAGGGCACCTCTGAGGTGACCTACACAAGGGGATCTGCAAGACAAGCTATCCAGGGCATGTCTCAGGTTACTTAGACAAGGGGGTCTGCAAGGGAAGCTACCAAGGGAAACCCTGAGATAACCTAGGCAGGGGGCATGCAAGGCAAGCTACCCAGGGCACCTCTGAGGTTACCTTTAAAGGGGGGTCTGCAAGGCACGCTGCCCAGGGCACCGCTGAGGTGACCTACACAAGGGGATCTGCAAGACAAGCTATCCAGGGCATGTCTCAGGTTACTTAGACAAGGGGGTCTGCAAGGGAAGCTACCAAGGGCAACCCTGAGATTACCTAGACAGGGGGTCTTCAAGACAAGCTACCCAGGGCAGCTCTGAGGTTACCTAGACAGAGGGTCTGCAAGGCATGCTACCCAGGCCACCCCCGAGGTTACCTAAACAGGGGGTCTGCAAGGCAAGCTACCCAGGGCAACCCTGAGATTACCTAGACAGGGGGCCTGCAAGGCAAGCTCTCTGCTACCTAGACAGGGTTCTACAAGGCAAGCTACCCAGGGTACCCTTGGGGTTACCTAAACAGGGGGTCTGCAAGGCAAGCTACCCAGGGCAACCCTGAGATTACCTAGACAGGGGGCCTGCAAGGAAAGCTACCCAGGGCACCTCTGAGGTTACCTAAACAGAGGAGACAGGGGGTCTGCAAGGCAAGCTACCCAGTGCACCTTTGAGATTACCTAAATAGGTGAGACAGGGGGGTCTGCAAAGCACATTATCCAGGGCACCCCTGAGGCTACCTAAACATGTTATTCAGCGCACCCCTCAGGTTACCTAAACAGGTGAGATAGTGGGTCTGCAAGGCACGCTATCCAAGGCACCACTGAGGTTATCTAAACAGGTGAGACAGGGGGTCTGCAAGGCACACTATTCAGGGCACCTCTGAGGTTACCTAAACAGGTGAGACAAGGGGGGCTGGCAAGGCACGCTATCCAGGGCACCACTGAGGTTACCTAAACAGGTGGGAGAGGGGGTCTGCAAGGCACACTAATCTGGGCCCGTCTGAGGTTACCTAAACAGGTGAGACAAGGGGGGCTGGCAAGGCACGCTATCCAGGGCACCTCTGAGGTTACCTAAACAGGTGAGAGAGGGGGTCTGCAAGGCACACTAATCTGGGCCCCTCTGAGGTTACCTAAACAGGTGAGACGGGGGGTTTGCAAGGCACCCTATCCAGGGCAGCTCTGAGGTTACGTAAACAGTTGAGACAAGGGGGGCTGCAAGGCACCCTATCCAGGGCAGCTCTGACATTACCTAAAAAGGTGAGACAGGGGGGTGTGCAAAGCACACTATTCAGGACTCCTCTGAGGTTACGTAAACAGTTGAGAAAGTGGGATCTGCAAGGCACATTATCCAGGGCACCGCTAAGGTTACCTGAACAAGTAAGACAATGGTCTGCAAGACATGCTATTCAAGACACCTGAGATTACCTAAACAGGTGAGACAGGGGGGTCTTCAAGGCAAGCTTTTCAGGGCACCTCTGAGGTTACCTAATCAGGTGACACAGGGAGGTCTGCAGGGCACCTCTGAGGTTACCTAATCAGGTGAGACAGGGAGGTCTGCAGGGCACCTCTGAGGTTTCTTAAACAGGTGAGATGGGTTGTCTGCAAGGCAAGTTCCCCAGGGCACCTCTGAGGCTACTTAAATAGGGGAGACAGTGAGGTGTGCAAGTCACGCTACCCAGGGCACCTCTGTTGTTCCCTAACCAAGTGAGACAGGGGGCTCTGCAAGGCAAGCTACCCATGCCACGTCTCAGGTTACCTAAAGAGGTGAGATGGGGGGGGGGGGTATCTGCAAGGCACATTATTCAGGGCACCTCTGAGGTTACTTAAACAGGTGAGATGGGGGGTCTGCAAGGCAAGCTACCCAGGGCAACTCTGAGGTGACCTAGACAGGAAGGTCCGCAAGGCACCCTACCCAGGGTAGCTCTGAGGTTACTTAGACAAGGGGGTCTGCAAGGGAAGCTACCCAGGGCACCTCTGAGGTTACCTAGACAGGGGGCCTTCAGGACAAGCTTCCCATGGCAGTTCTGAGGTTACCTAGACAGGGGGCCTGCAAGGCATGCTACCCAGGGCAGCTCTCAGCTACCTAGACAGGGGGGTCTACAAGGCAAGGTACCCAGGGCACCCCCGAGGTTACCTAAACAGGGGGTCTGCAAGGCAAGCTACCCAGGGCAACCCTGAGATTACCCAGAGAGGGGGCCTGCAAGGCAAGCTACCCAGGGCACCTCTGAGGTTACCTAGACAGGGGGTCTTCAGGACAAGCTACCCAGAGCAGCTCTGAGGTTACCTAGACAGGGGGTCTGCAAGGAAAGCTACCCAGGGCACCTCTGAGGTTACCTAAACAGAGGAGACAGGGGGTCTGCAAGGCACACTATCCAGGGCACCCCTGAGGTTTCCTAAACAGGTGAGACAGGGGGTCTGCAAGGCACACTATTCAGGGCACCCCCGAGGTTACCTAAACAGGGGGTCTGCAAGGCAAGCTACCCAGGGCAACCCTGAGATTACCCAGACAGGGGGCCTGCAAGGCAAGCTACCCAGGTCACCTCTGAGGTTACCTAGACAGGGGGTCTTCAGGACAAGCTACCCAGAGCAGCTCTGAGGTTACCTAGACAGAGGATCTGCAAGGAAAGCTACCCAGGGCACCTCTGAGGTTACCTAAACAGAGGAGACAGGGGGTCTGCAAGGCACACTATCCAGGGCACCCCTGAGGTTTCCTAAACAGGTGAGACAGGGGGTCTGCAAGGCACACTATTCAGGGCACCTCTGAGGTTACCTAAACAGGTGAGACAGGGGGGCTGGCAAGGCACGATATCCAGGGCCCCACTGAGGTTACCTAAACAGGTGGGAGAGGGGGTCTGCAAGGCACACTAATCTGGGCCCCTCTGAGGTTACCTAAACAGGTGAGACAAGGGGGGCTGGCAAGGCACGCTATCCAGGGCACCTCTGAGGTTACCTAAACAGGTGAGAGAGGGGGTCTGCAAGGCACACTAATCTGGGCCCCTCTGAGGTTACCTAAACAGGTGAGACGGGGGTTTGCAAGGCACCCTATCCAGGGCAGCTCTGAGGTTACGTAAACAGTTGAGACAAGGGGGGCTGCAAGGCACCCTATCCAGGGCAGCTCTGACATGACCTAAAAAGGTGAGACAGGGGGGTGTGCAAGGCACACTATTCAGGACTCCTCTGAGGTTAGGTAAACAGTTGAGATAGTGGGATCTGCAAGGCACATTATCCGGGGCACCGCTAAGGTTACCTGAACAAGTAAGACAAGGGTCTGCAAGACATGCTATTCAAGACACCTGAGATTACCTAAACAGGTGAGACAGGGGGGTCTTCAAGGCAAGCTTTTCAGAGCACCTCTGAGGTTACCTAATCAGGTGAGACAGGGAGGTCTGCAGGGCACCTCTGAGGTTACCTAATCAGGTGAGACAGGGAGGTCTGCAGGGCACCTCTGAGGTTTCTTAAACAGGTGAGATGGGGTGTCTGCAAGGCAAGTTCCCCAGGGCACCTCTGAGGCTACTTAAATAGGGGAGACAGTGAGGTGTGCAAGTCACGCTACCCAGGGCACCTCTGTTGTTCCCTAACCAAGTGAGACAGGGGGCTCTGCAAGGCAAGCTACCCATGCCACGTCTGAGGTTACCTAAAGAGGTGAGATGGGGGGGGGGTATCTGCAAGGCACATTATCCAGGGCACCTATGAGGTTACTTAAACAGGTGAGATGGGAGGTCTGCAAGGCAAGCTACCCAGGGCAACTCTGAGGTGACCTAGACAGGAGGGTCCGCAAGGCACCCTACCCAGGGTAGCTCTGAGGTTACTTAGACAAGGGGGTCTGCAAGGGAAGCTACCCAGGGCACCTCTGAGGTTACCTAGACAGGGGGCCTTCAGGACAAGCTTCCCATGGCAGTTCTGAGGTTACCTAGACAGGGGGTCTGCAAGGCATGCTACCCAGGGCAGCTCTCAGCTACCTAGACAGGGGGGTCTACAAGGCAAGGTACCCAGGGCACCCCCGAGGTTACCTAAACAGGGGGTCTGCAAGGCAAGCTACCCAGGGCAACCCTGAGATTACCCAGACAGGGGGCCTGCAAGACAAGCTACCCAGGGCACCTCTGAGGTTACCTAGACAGGGGGTCTTCAGGACAAGCTACCCAGAGCAGCTCTGAGGTTACCTAGACAGGGGGTCTGCAAGGAAAGCTACCCAGGGCACCTCTGAGGTTACCTAAACAGAGGAGACAGGGGGTCTGCAAGGCAAGCTACCCAGGGCACCTTTGAGATTACCTAAACAGGTGAGACCGGGGGTCTGCAAGGCACACTATCCAGGGCACCCCTGAGGTTTCCTAAACAGGTGAGACAGGGGGTCTGCAAGGCACACTATTCAGGGCACCTCTGAGGTTACCTAAACAGGTGAGACAGGGGGGGTGGCAAGGCACGATATCCAGGGCACCACTGAGGTTACCTAAACAGGTGGGAGAGGGGGTCTGCAAGGCACACTAATCTGGGCCCCTCTGAGGTTACCTAAACAGGTGAGACAAGGAGGGCTGGCAAGGCACGCTATCCAGGGCACCTCAGAGGTTACCTAAACAGGTGAGAGAGGGGGTCTGCAAGGCACACTAATCTGGGCCCCTTTGAGATTACCTAAACAGGTGAGACGGGGGGTTTGCAAGGCACCCTATCCAGGGCAGCTCTGAGGTTACCTAAACAGTTGAGACAAGGGGGGCTGCAAGGCACCCTATCCAGGGCAGCTCTGACATTACCTAAAAAGGTGAGACAGGGGGGTGTGCAAGGCACACTATTCAGGGCGCCTCTGAGGTTACGTAAACAGTTGAGATGGTGGGATCTGCAAGGCACATTATCCAGGGCACCGCTGAGGTTAGCTGAACAGGTAAGACAAGGGTCTGCTAGACATGCTATTCAAGACACCTGAGATTACCTAAACAGGTGAGACAGGGGTGTCTTCAAGGCAAGCTTTCCAGGGCACCTCTGGGGTTACCTAATCAGGTGAGACAGGGAGGTCTGCAGGGCACCTCTGAGGTTACCTAATCAGGTGAGACAGGGAGGTCTGCAGGGCACCTCTGAGGTTTCTTAAACAGGTGAGATGGGGTGTCTGCAAGGCAAGTTCCCCAGGGCACCTCTGAGGCTACTTAAATAGGGGAGACAGTGAGGTGCGCAAGTCACACTACCCAGGGCACCTCTGTTGTTCCCTAACCAAGTGAGACAGGGGGCTCTGCAAGGCAAGCTACCCAGGCCACGTCTGAGGTTACCTAAACAGGTGAGACGGGGGGGTATCTGCAAGGCACATTATCCAGGGCACCTCTGAGGTTACTTAAACAGGTGAGATGGGGGTCTGCAAGGCAAGCTACCCAGGGCACCTCTGAGGTGACCTAGACAGGAGGGTCCGCAAGGCACCCTACCCAGGGCACCTTTAAGGTTACCTAGACAGGTGAGACAGGGGGGTCTGAAGGGGACCTCTGAGGTTACTTAAACAGGTGAGAGAAGGGCTCTGCAGGGCACATCTGAGGTTACCTAGACAGGTGAGACAGGGGGGTCTGAAGGGCACCTCTGAGGTTCCCTAAACAGGTGAGATATGGGGGTTTTCAAGGCACCCTATCCAGGGCAGCTCTGAGGTTACCTAAACAGTTGGGACAAGGGGGGCTGCAAGGCACATTATCCAGGGCACTGCAGAGGTTATCTGAACAGATAAAACAAGGGTCTGCTAGACATGCTATTGAAGACACTTCTGAGATTACCTAAAGAGGTAAGAAAGGGGTTTCTGCAGGGCACCTCTTAGGTTTCTGAAACAGTTGATATGGGGTGTCTGCAAGGCAAGCTCCCATGCGCACCTCTGAGACTACTTAAATAGGGGAGACAGTGGGGTGCACAAGGTACGCTACCCAGGGCACCTCTGTTGTTACCTAAACAGGTGAAACAGGGGCCTCTGTAAGGCAAGCTACCCAGGGCACGTCTGAGGTTACCTCAACAGGTGAGACAGAGGGGTCTGCAAGGCAACCTACCCAGGGCACCTCTAAGCTTACCTAGACAGGTGAGACGGGGGGTCTGAAGGGCACCTCTGAGGTTACCTAGGCAGGTGAGACAGTGTTTTTTTTAAGGCAAGCTACCCAAGCCACCTCTTAGGTTACCTAAACAGGTGTGACAGGGGGGTCTGCAAGGCAAGCTGCCCAGGGACCCTGTAAGGTTACCTAGACAGGAGGGTCTGCAAGGCACCCTACCAAGGGCACCTCTAAGGTTACCTAGACAGGTGAAACAGGGGGTCTGAAGGGCACCTCTGAGGTTACTTAAACAGGTGAGACAGGGGGGGTCTTCAGGGCACATCTGATGTTACCTAGACAGGTTGGGCAGTGGGGTCTGAAGGGCACCTCTGAGGTTACCTAGACAGGTGAGACAGGGGGTCTGAAGGGCACCTCTGAGGTTACTTAAACAGGTGAGACAGGGGGGGGGTCTGCAGGGCACATCTGAGGTTACCTAGACAGGTGAGGCAGGGGGGTCTGAAGGGCACCTCTGAGGTTACCTAAACAGGTGAGAAAGGGGGGTCTTCAAGGCAAGCTTTCAGGGCACCTCTGAGGTTACCTAATCGGGTGAGAAAGGGGGGTCTGCAAAGCATGCTATCCAGCGCACGTCTGAGGTTACCTAAACAGGTGAGTGAGGGGGGGTGCCCTACCCGAAAATCCACTCTGAGGTCAGAATCTGAACAGTAATTGTTTATAATGCATGGTAATCAGAATGACTGCTATTCCTCCTGACCCGTCCCATTCCCCACTCATGGAGGTGCTCCACCTTCCAGGCAGAAATAACCTGGTGATAACCGAAGAAGAATTGTCCCCATTCCTCAAAGATGGGCAATCCCAGGGCTGGTGCAACTACTAGGCCAGAAAGATATTAGCCTAGACTACAGCTCCAGCTCTCCTAAACATGCCTATGTAAATTCTCTGTGTAAACAATGCTCAAGCTCACTTTCCTGAGAGGGTGCTGTGCAGTGCTGGCTAAACCCCACTGTCCCACCCCCACCTTGAAACCCGAAAGGTTGCCTGTGCAAGTGGCAAGGGCTTATAATCCCCATCTTCAGTGCCTGTGTGGCGTAGGCATGACCTTGGAGGGCCGTCTTCCTTATAGGCGAACTCAAGTCTTGGAAGTTTCATACGTTGCTGATGTGCTATGTTCATGCAGACACAGCTGCACTGTCAAGTTTCACATGGAAGTCCGGTATCTCTGCACTCTGTTTCAGTTTGTAGCGCGGGTGTTCAGAGGAACAACTTCTGGGTATGTTTATAGGCTGTAGTCTGCATCAGTTCCATTCACCAGGCAGTTTGATGTGTCCTGGCTGCAGTGCATTAAGTGGGAAGCTAAATCGAGGGGGCGGGGGCTCTCATTCGGGGGCGTGGCCTAAGTACGGGTGAACTAAGTCTACGCCCCCTAATGACAGCCCCCAGGGGTGTTGCTAGGTCTGGAAAAAACCCGGGGCTAAGCTAATGTTGGAACTGTCAGGACTCGGGGCTAGCTAGCCTTTTGATTGTAGGCTCTGAGATTCTATCCGGAGCTATAACCAAAAGACCAGGGGCTATAGCCCCCTTTTCCCCCCCTAGCAACGCCTCTGAGAGCCCCCCTCGCCTAAGGGGGGCTGTTAAGAGCAGCAGAGCTGGGAGCCCTGGCATTATTAGGTTGAGTATGCCAACCCCTCCTTTTTGTCCAAATCACAGACTCAGAGCCTGTTATGAAGAAATAAAAGGAGAGCCTGTGCGCACCAAAGGGGTGACACCAGTGTTCCCCAGCTCTCCTTCTGTGCCTCCAACACCAGCAGGTGGTCCGTTTCTTTCAAGGCGCTGCATAGTTAAAGGGTCCCCTGGGATGGTGGAGGGAGTGGGGTACTGACTCCTGCAGGCAACCCTTTTAACCACTCGGTTCCTTCAGTGAAAAGGCTGCCTGCTGTGTGTTGGCTCTTAATTGAGAAACAGGAAGAGGGCTACGTTGCCCAGTCCCTCCTTTTGTTTCTGAGTAAAGACCTAAAACAACAGGAAGCCCCTTAACAGAGCAGTGCTGCACAGTTAAATGGGCTGCCTGAGGGGTTGGCGTGGCTGGTGCTAGTCGAGGTTAAGCTCTGGCAGTTCCCCAGCTCAGGAGCCCTTTTCGGGACTATCGGGGCTCTGTCCCGCTAGCACTGGGCTACTTAACGTGCTGCCTACCTGGTATCTGGTGAGGTGACCCTTACTTGGCTTCTCCCACACCTCTATGCTTGTAAGAATACAGTAGCACGTAAGATGCCAGCTGCCGCACCCTCCCAGCTGGTAGTGGCTTAACAACATTGATTTTTAAAAACTGGATTTTGCTAATAGTTGTACATGTTGAACAGGGAATGGATTAAATATTGCGTTGGCCCGCCGGATACGTGGAAATCCCTTAGGCCATAGGACTGCAGAGAACGTACCAGCTGGCAAGAGACAGAACAGGTCAGCAAAGCAGTGACGAGGCACTGGAGGACAAGAAGGGGGAGATATGGGACAGAGGAGAGGTTGAAGGAGAGTTTCCTCCAGACGAGAAGTTTTGGTTTGAGGAGTACCAGATTGAGGAGGAAGAATATTACAGCGGAGAAGAAAACTAGCTGGAAGTGCAGTCTTATGGTGATGAGAGGAAGAAGAGAGCTTCAGAGCTGAGGGACCAGGCATTCATTGAGGTGCTGCTCGCTGAAACAAGGACCTGTGACGGGCCAGTTAAATAGAGCAGGAAGGGTCTGGAAGGCCAGGCCAGGCCATAGGCAGGCCCAGGTGGTGCAAAAAGGTACCAGCCAGGGCTAGAGTTAACTGTTAGCTCATAGAGAAACTGTGAAGGACCACAAGGCTCTCTGCCAGGGAGTGATCCTCCTTCCTCTTCACTGGCTGACTGACCCCTACTCCATTTTCGGGGAGACCTGGGGAGTGGTGCAGAATATGACAGGCATGGTTAGTCATGGGGTACGGGACCCTGGAGAGCCCACATCTAAGCTCAGTTGAGTAGATATAAAGTGGGTTAGGGAACTCGATGAGCAGACAAAGACAGAATAGGGGGAAGGAAGACTACCTCCCACAAACACTAAAGACCTGGACATTGGCTAGAGGAGCACAAAGGCCCAGCTACCCAGACACAGAGGAAGAGACATGTGAGAAGGACACCCTATGTTGTTAGTTCATAGGGGACATCCTATATATATATATATATATATATACATATATATATATATATATATATATATATATATATATATATATATATATATATATATATATATATATATATATATATATATGTGTGTGTGTGATCAAGCACGCTGTGAGCGCGAAACGCATAACCTTTTTTTCTCCTTTGTCCATGCATGCTGTGTTTTGCTAACAAATATGTATCAAGTTATTTTTTCTTAGCCATGTCTTTGATTTCTGCGGCATCTCGCGACCCGGAGTGCAGTTCTCCTGCCATACGGCGGGTTTTGTGTTTTCTCTGATATATATATATATCGCCCAAAAAGTGCTCTTCCTATGGGTTGAGCAACTTAACCATAACTACAGGGCCGCTACTATTACATTTAGAGGGCTTGGTCTTGGTGTCCTTCTTAATACCAGCTGTCTGCAGTGTGACAGCACCATCAGAGGGGCAAATCACCACAGACTCGGGAGAGGAAGGCTGGGACTCGGGCGGTGTCACATCGGCAGGACTCGAAGTAATGCTGATTACCAAACATAATCAACCATTAGCTTCCCCCTTATCCTTAATGAACACATACCATATAGTAAAATGGAAGATCTTGATCGCAGGCTGAGAATTATTTGTAAAAACAGCAGTTTTGTTTGAACAGATTGAAATATTACCTGCCAGAAGAATACTGGTGCAAATCCCAGCTCACATGAACCTTCGATTGCCAGCTTATAATGACAAATTAAGGCATGGGGATTTGCTCAGTTTGCTCCATTATATCAGCCCTTTGTGGAGACTGAAGCTGCAGGCTATAGTGTTGCAATCCCTCTTTTGAAGGTGCCAGGATAGAATCTGGCAACAGAACATCTATATGAGCTTATACTGTTGAAATATTTGACCCCCTCATGCAGATGGCCCCCAATATGAGTCAAGTGCTTTGTGAACATTCGAGGAGTTGAAGGCAGGCTAAAAAGAAGGCCTTCAAGTGATGAATTGCCTCATAGAATTAACATGACAGGAATCTCTGGTGAAACCTATGAATGTAAATATGGAAATATGTAATCAGGAGCTCTACAGATGTCCAAGATGGACAGACGCAATGATGTGTTAAGGGTATCCATACAGAAAGAATGACAGGCCAAGACATGAGACAACTTCTTTAAATTGATGACTGGGCAAAACAACACATGGTCTATTTACCAGGGAGAGAAAGGAGTTCTTGGAGAAAGCAATCTCAACTATGGTCTTTTGGATAAGATGCTGAATACCCTGCAACAATGCTTTCCTCTGTCCCAATTCATTGGGAAGAGATGTCCAGTCTGAAGGGATCTCACAGAAGTCAAAAGAGACCCCATGCACCTGGGATGACCTGCAAGGCTTCCTCAAAGTGTAATATCCAACCTCAGACCGCAGGCTACTGCCAAACAGTCATGTAGTTGAAGCGAGGGACCTAAACATAGCCCTTGTTACACCTATACTGCTCTAAAGAGACAGAGAAACGAGAGATGTATTTCGCTCGTAGCCCCCTCCTCTCCTTCATTGCTGATGTACTGTAGATTAGTGAGACATACTCACTCAGACAGCTATTCAGACCATACCCAGACGACGACACAGAAGATACTAGCCTGCAATCAATAGAGCAAGTCGACTGACCGCAGCTACAGGGAGCAGATGACATCACGACTGACACCATGACATGGATACGTCAGACATGAAGTACACATGCATCCATGCACGAAGCTACGCAGACATTCTAGTTTATTGCAGATAGACACAAAGAATATGCTTATGACCCACATAGCTAGAGGACTGAAATATACATAAACACTTTTGCTGAGCATGAACCAGCAAGACACACAAGAATACATGTGAACAGTTTGCTGGCGCTTAACTCAACTAATACGGGCTCCCATGCAAATCAAGATGGAAGCCACAGGTACATTGGAGTGAATGGGAGAAGCTTCGACAGTTCGAGGTGCAGAGAAAGCCGACAGGCCAATTCAGGTATGGCTGGCAAGACAGGCTTCCGGTGCAATCACCGTGCACAGATAGCCAAGGACACAGGGATAAGGAAAGTTTTCAGATAAGATGAGGGATGGACCATCTGCAAGACACACAAGCTAAAATCCTCATATTTACAGGCAGAGTGGCCCCATTTCGTGGTCCCTATGCACGTGACTTGCACCTGCCAGACAGTGCCAATTCATTCGGGTTAGATAGGGATGCCTGTTCCCAGAGAGCTGAAGGTAGTGGGATACAGATATAGCACAGGTTCAAAGACAAATGTTCTGTCTCACGGCCTAGCAGATCAGGGAAGGTAACTTATTGGGAACACACAGTACCTTCGAAGTCATTGCCACTAGCTTGAGTTGTTCTGCTCGACCTGGTGCCTGTCCAAGGCTGAGAAGACCGTTTTTGTCCCATCCCTGTTCACCATTCACATTAGGCTTACACTATGTTGCATTGGCCAACCACCTTCCACTAACCTGTAATTCTACATTGGATACTTTTGGAGGTAGTCTCAGGAGGAGCCACCAGATATGGTTTATCCAGTGAGTATCCTACTGCAGAATAGAAGCTATATGTAGTTACCTCAGTAACCAATCCCTTCCCCTGTTAGGTTTTTGGGATGTAACTATTTTGCCATGTCATGCGCTAACAAAACCAGCTGACAATTGCCTAGACACTAAGAGAGTGTGGAGAATGTATGGTTGTTCATGCTGCAATGCCTGTCATTTGAATGCACAATAAAAGCAGTTGAACTTTATCTTATGGCTGGGTCTTCCGTTCTTGGTGCAGGGGTTTTCCAGGGCCCAATTCCCCTTGCATGTGAATTGGGAAAATCTCAATAGTCCCCTGACCGCCATTATATAGTCGTGCTTTGGGAGGAATGGAATGCAGATGGGGAGGGCTGGTGAAGTGACAACTGGGGTTGGATCACTAGCTCCAACCATGAAAAGCACCTGTGCCTACTGAAGCAGAAACCACAATGGATGAACTATGCCCAGTACCAGAAGGCGTAGCAGTAAAAGACTGCCCCTCCCGCAACAGGATACAGGATCTAAGAAGGACTTCAGCAATAAATAAACTAGCTAAAGCCTAAAAACAAGAGCTCTTTCGGGGCTTCTTTCTGAGTTGCATTGGTCCTCCAATTCCTTAGCCACGGACACTGCTAGCTGCTGTGAAAATAGGTGACATCTGAACCAGCAGCCCCCCCATACTATAGTTAATATAAGGCAGGGGTTGCACATGGCATTCCATGTAATATCTGAGCCCTCCTGTCAGGTAAATAAAAAAAGGCCTGGCAGCCAAGAAGGAGGGACTGAGCTGCATAGCCCGAATAAGCACCCATTCTAATAATCAGATTGATTGAAGAATTAGTTTATTTTGGAACACTCCCAATCTTTTTACCCACTGGCTCAGTCGATGTCGCTTAATCTAGAGAAAAGTTATTGTGCCTCCTCATATCTCCCAGATGGGTGTCTAATTCACACTGCCTGGCTAGTTAGCATCAGAACTTTTCAAAGGATATGATTTAAATAAAAATCATAGAAAGGATAGCTTATTGGTATCGGTCTACTGTTTTAATCTAACCTTCCGCATGTCCTCATAGAAAGGCAAAACTCTATAAAGCTGGTTGTTACATCTGTTTTTGCAAAACTACTTCTGAAGATGGGTAGGCGGGGAAGACAACACTAGATTACATGGGGCCTAATTCACACGTAAACCCTCATCTACTGGCTCCTTCACCAGACTGACACGTTGTGCATCTGACAAATTCTCAGGAGATTTGGAATGCCTTGTATGTTTGTGGTGGCGATAGGTGAACATTCTGGGGGAGGGAGGCCTAGAATCTGATGAGGAGAGATAGTTCCTCTTCTCAGCACATATGCTTGTACCCATGCTAACAGTAAAGAACTATGATTACACAAGGAGCCAAAGCATTCCCGTAATTATCGGTAGGGGGCCCGCCAGGAAGCCTGATCTTCACACATGTGCAGACTCTGCCCCTCCCCACCATTGTGTAAGTGGGAGAGAAAATATGCATGAGGTATATGCTTCTTTCCTCATGTAAATATACCTATAAATGATAAAAAAAGACTTCACAGCATTGCTGCCCCGCACCACAAAAGGAGAGTGTGCGACACCACAAACTGTCAACCATGAGGATCTACAATAGCCCAATCTGTTACCATAACATATGGTCCATACCAGTGTGAGCCATCCACTGTCAAGGGTTGCAGCAATATTGTGCAACCAGCCCACAACCCATCACCAGTGTAGAGGATCAATAATGGCACACCTTAAACCAAGTATGAGGGTGTGTCACAGCATGGCCCAGAGCCAATCACTGGGCCTGGTGTGAACCAAGTGGATGCTCCAACATCACTATGTGGTCCACCAAGTCCTCACAGAACAGGCTAGGCGGCAGGGCAAGACAAAAGACAGGGTGACCTCGTGACTCCATGACATGAAAAATGCTCAAATAAATCAACAAGACTCCCCTGCGGATCTGCAACAGGCCCTCCAAGATCACAAAACATGGCTCACCTGAACTGCAACACCACCATCAGGTGAGAGGTTTCTCTTGGTATTGTAAATGGCCAAGCACCAATACGTCCAGGTAATGTCACTTTCAAAGTCATAAAAACACAGGGCGATAACCCTAAGGACTGTGGTTTTTGTCCCCTTAAAACGTTTGGGAAAACATTATTAGATTATTTTCAGTTTTCACCCACATGTTTCTTTGTGGATGGTGGATTGTGAGTGAGATGGTGAGTGAATGGACCTCCGTGTAGCAGCTAAATACATGTCTGTCATCAGAAGGTTTCCAAATAGGGCTTTAATGGCTGCTATGCCACTCGTTGAATTGGCCCTGTGTGTACTAGAGATTGGCCTACCATCCTACTGAGAAGAGTGGACTATATAGAGATACTGTTCATCTTCCACTTCGAAGAAGGGGAACCACATCAATTGGACCCTATTTCACAATAGCTATTTTTACTTTCTTGCATCCTTGGTCCGTTCAAAATAAAAAAGAATGAGAGCCCTTTACATGTCTAGAGAGCAAAGGGACTGTTTTGCCTGCAGAAAAGGATTAGGAAAGAAAGAAGAACAATAAGGGGTCTGATTTAAATGCAAATCTAAGACCACTTTTGGAAGAAAGTGAGATGTGTTCTAAACACGGCCATTCCCTGTGCAATTTCTCTCAGCACTCTTTGTTAAATGGCAATTGAAATAGTTACTTTCAAGGAGAGGTTCTGCAAATGCATTCGCTGTGTAAAATCAACTAGAGGCCCATAACCCTGGATACGACTATTTAGTTCCCATGGAAGAGGAGAGCTTCCAACTGAAGTAAAATAAAACCTTAAGACCTTCTTAGAATTATTTAATGGCTGAAATAACAATAAAGGTGGCCTGAGATTGACTCTTCCTATGGGCATTAATGGAGGCTACATCTATTCTTATAGAAACGTACTATAAGCCTGATTTAGCTCAATGAAGGAAGTCTGAGAGGACCACATCTTCCTGAAAGGTGCGCAAGTCTATCCTATTCTCTGTGTAGCATTTTGAGAAATGGCCATCTCGCAAGGGGGAACATCCCAGGCTTTTATTATTTTTAGCACATAAAATGATGCAGGTGATTCCTTTTCCAAAGGGGTATCTGCTAAGCAGATCCCCCTCTGTCGCAGCTCCATGTCAGAAGCATAGTGTGTGCACTGCTGCATCAGTAGCCTGATCCGCAGCATCCACTCTTCTCATGGCACAGCGCAGGTTCAAAGGCCACAAGATGCCCACTCGACCGCCACAGCAGGAGCAAAGTCACTGCAGCACAGGGACGACATTTAGGATAAGCTCTCTGTACCCAAACTACATGATCATGAGTACCCATGCTGGTGGCAGGGCAATCTCTAAGAATAAGCTATGCCTGAGTTTAGGCATTGTGCATGGCACTACTTATGATCATGATCGCCACATCCCAGTTGATATTGCACCTGTGTTAGCTCCTGTGAGTCAGTTCTGCTGTGGAAGGGAATGTGTATTCAGGTCAAAAGGGCCGATACTGCCACACTGCAGGAAAGGAACCCAGAGGACTCAGCCTCTCTTTGATTTTCTTTGTGAGGGCCAGTAACTCCATCCCCCAGAGACATCCACCAAGCAGGCAGCTGTCCTGGGCCCCAGTATCAAAAGAGCAAATACATTCAGGAGGAGTAGCATCACACCAGGATGCTGCATGTCTAAAGGTCTTTGTTGTCAGTTGGAGGGAAGAGGGTGGGAGGGTTTTCTCGCTTTCTCGCTTTCTCTTTTGTGGAAAATCCTGTGGACCCACCACTAAAACCCTGCCTAAAGTCTCCTCCCAGGTGGCCTGGAGAGGGCAGACACTTCCTGGTCCCAATTCTGAGGGTGGTGCACTGTGGGCGGGTCATGTGAGTGGAGACAAGGCCCAGGGCTGTGGAGTGATTTCACAGGATGAGACACAATATTTCTCCCTGGAGACAGATTACCCTGATATTGGGTTAAAGGAGGAATTTACTTATTGTCAATTTATAATATCTCAACCTCCTGTGAGAGAGGGAAAGATAAACTCCCAGGATGTAATCCAACAAAGTACTGCATGTGAAGAATAAGTCTATTGCCTCCCTAAAATGATATATCCTCCCGATGCCAGAGGTGCACCAAAAAGGATTAAGGAAATGTAGTCCTTCATCTTCCATCTGTCTTTAAAAAGATGAAATCCCACAATCCATCTTCTAACACTATTAGGGAAATTTAGACTACTATTAAAAGTAGTAACGGAATAAAACAATCGAATTTCCCTTAAAAGCACCACATGTCCCATAATCCTTCTGAGGTCCCAAGAGAGCCTGTGGCAGCAGTAGCAGAAGTCAGAAAGTTTGAAGATGAAAGCAGCCCACAACCATTGTGATTTGGAAGCCGGTGAGTGAAGCTCACTACTCTAAATCACTTTTAAATACCTTTGCCGGTAACTATAACCAGCATAGTTTATACTCACGTAGAAGTGAAAGCGAGTGGAATCGTTCAAAATTGTGGGAAGTCCTGATTAACAAAGGGAATTGTAGCACAATCTTGTTCAGCGTTAAGCAAAGTGCTCGCGTAAGAAGAGAGCTTTCCTTTTCCCATTGTTATCCAATATTCATTACCGGAGAGGTCCTGTGTCTCCCATTAAGGTGGAGAACGTTATTGGTAATGGTTTAAGAAGCTGTAGTTGACTTTGCCTAAGTGTTACAAGAATATTTCATCTTACAGAAGTAGTGCATCAGATATTTTGTTTCGCGGTACATGTCAAAGCAGAATGCTGAGTGAATCAAAAGGGAATGCAAGTTTATACGTTGAATTTCTGCATCAAAAGAAGATCTAACTTTTTAATAATTTTTGAAGTTGTTGAAGTCACAGAAATAACAAGCATTACCCAAGCTAGTAGACAGATCCTTCTTGGAGGCAAACCAGCACAGTTGAGAACTGATCACAATGGTTTTGAAGTTGTTGAAGCTGCTATAAAAGGGCCTCTAAAATAAGGGTGACAAGGTTGTCCAAGGCTGGAAGAGAGGTAGTACAGCTTTGGGGTAACTACTGGAAGCAGAAGGGTGTGCCTGAAGCTGGGGATGGGAGTTGGGAGCTTGTTAACCGAATTAAGTCTGTGAAGCTGAGACTGGTAAAACAGAGAAAGGAAAACAGTGCAAGAGCATGGACAGATTTCTGTGGTAGCTGCAAGACTGAGAAGTAAGGCAAAGAGGCTGCCCTTTCTTATAGAAGAGAGAAGAGGTCCTTGCCAACTGGTAGAGGTCAAAGAGTCTTTTATAAAGTTCCCTAATACAATTTTAATACAAGTTGCAGCAGTCGCAGTGGAACTGTGGCTGTCTATAGTTTTGCCAGACTATTTTCAGTTGTATAAAGTTGAAGCAGTAGCAGAGTGTCAAGCAAAGGAGTCTGCATTCACAGTACCATGTGTAAAAGAAAGTTGCTCAGGAACAAAACCTCTTTAAAAGAAGCAACCTGAAAAATTGTATTCACAACGCTGCAGGGGTTACAAAAGAAGAGTTGTTATCCAAGTTGAAGTGGTACTTTTGTTTTGTCTTTTCCATTCTATCCTGGAAGGAGGCTAACCAGGGTCACCATTGGTACTGTGTTCTTTGTGGGACTTGGAAAGGGGATGCTTTCAATGACCGAAGAAGGAACTGTTATCAGTGGATTTATGTTTGGGTGAACTTTTGTTTCTTTGGAACTTTGCACAAACTGATTTGGAACTTTCTTTGTATTTTCGGGAAGAAAATGACTTTGGGCATTTCTGGGGAATTACATCTAACCATGACAAGTAGAAGTCATCCCAGACACTGGTTATGTGGTTTTTTTTATTTATGTTGTTTTGCTTTGTTTTCACTGTTGTGTTGTTTAGAGTGAGGGCCAGTTTTGCACATGCAAGGAGTTTTCCCTTAGTTCTTGGACTAGGTAGTGAATTCCCTGGTAGAGTAGGCTTAGTTAGGTTTTATGAATATTTTTTCTTTGAAATAAATTGTCAAGTATTAAGAAAACTACAAGCAGTGGTCCACCTTGCATTACTGACCCCTCACACTTTCCTGTCCCCTCAACTTCCTCTGGAGCAAAGCACTTTGGTTGGATATCAAGTGGGCAAAGTCCACTCAAGGCATGAGCAGGGATTGGTCTGCTAAAGCAGGCTAGCTTTAGACCAGTCACCTGGGGACTTGCATCCTTAGGAGACTTCTGAAGATTGTCAGTTGGACTTCCTTTGGGACAATTGCACTGTCCAAAGCCCTCCACCAGAGGTAATGAAAGAGCCATCCAAGACAGAAGGAAGATGGCAGAACCACTCCCAGGGAACATTGGGAGTGACCAGTGCTGTGGACCAGGACCAACCACTCTGCAACCGATCTTCTGTGCCAGAAGAGCAGACCCTGAACTGGAGTATCCTGTCCTCAAGTCCTCTGTGAAGGCATCACAGCAACCAGAGGGCCAGACCAGCGGAAGCTCCCTGTTCTCTCACACCGAACCAGTCGCTCTGTGTTCTCGGCATCTTGAATGATAGTTCCTCCAACCAGCCAAACTATTGCACTGCATCTAAACCAGCACCTGCTCAATGCCAGAACCCGAACCAGATCGCCGGAGGGTCACTCGCTGATTCTAAGTGGGGGTCACAACCATGGCTCGGCCCACCTTGCCTGAGAACCGCCACCTCATTGACTGCATATCGATGCACCCTCTATCACCACTTCAACGACCATCGCCCAACAACTTGAACCACTGGAGCGTCACTCACAGAACTCTTCCAGCGCCAAAGCCTGACTCGGTCTGGCCAACTGTGAAGTGTTCTTGGGACCACCCCAACCTGCATCACTTGAACCGCCGCCGTTCAACCGCACCCTGCACCTACATTAAAACATAGTCGACGCCCGCTTGTTGCCAGCGCTTCCTCAATCCTAGGAGCCTGACTGAGCCTGATCAGCTCGCATTAACGTTCAAACCCGGGTCTGATGTGTCAGCCTACCAAGAAGTGAATCCAGGTACTGTGACACTGAACTGCCCCTACTGTCCACTTGGGCCCTAGAGACTGGTTAGGTCACGTTTGCTCCTGCTTTCAACCCAATATCCTTTTTATGGTAGTACTTTACCTACCACCCCTGTAAGTACACTCAGAGTGCTACTTTCTGCAGTCTGTCGCATCTCTCCTGTTCTTAACTTTGGGGTGGGTTTTGTATGGTAATCTCCTTTCGTTCTACTTGCAGATGGTGTGTTTTATTAAAGTCTTTATATTTGTATATAACCTGGATTGGACATTCCCTCTATTTTGGACCGTGATACCGGGTTTATTGGGTCACTTCTGGTTTACCTTTACACCCCTCTTTAGAGTATAGCCTTCCCTGGAGCCGCGTTCCCACAAAAGGCAAAGGAGGTATTTCTCTTGATTGTGCCTGCTTCACCTTTATGATTGCATTGTGTTTTGGTTTGTAGAAGTGTGAAGTCTGAGTGGCAAGTTTTCCCATACTCATCCTTGTATTCCTGCGAGGTAGAATCCAATTCGTCACACCCATACATCAAAACATTGCCACTCAAAGTACAACTGGCCCTTGCTGAAGGACATTTCAGTTCTCTGAGAAAGTTTATGCAGTCCTGTGGTAGATCTTTTTTTTTTATTTTTTTTTTTTTTATTTTGATCGGCTGAATAATCAACCTTACAAAATTATTCACAAAAGTTATTCATGTTACAATGAACATTCATCAATTTTAACCAAAAAAAAGGAAATTTAAAGTCATATAAACAATAAAAATTTCAACATAAGAAAAAATTCAACCGTACATAATTCGGAGCACAATACCAAATTCTTATAAAAACTAAACCTGCAAGAGTATAACATAGAACATTAAAAGTGACAAATCATGACCTACAGTGCACTAGGGGGAATGACGGCATTAACAAATTGGACTAGTGCGATTTGAGTAGAAGCTTTAGCATTGGACACAAGATAAGCCCAGATTTCCTCACTGGGTTGAGGCAGAACAAGAGGACTACACATCTTAAACAACTGTCTCCGAATTACCCTCAAAGCTTGACAATCGACAACCAAATGCTGCAGTGTTTCAATCTGTTCAGCATCCTTACAACACCGACAAAATATGTCATTTTTGGAAATGAACTGTCTTCTTCCCAAGATCTCTCTGGTCACACACAAATTCAATCGAATGCGCAACAATTGGGATCTAATGTAATTAGACTGGCATTTCACTAAATACTGTTCCATGGCGCGTAATTATTTGTGAGGCCGCACTAGGGAATCACAGTCCACATAATCCAAGCATTGACTGCGAGTATGAATCCAATCAGCCTGGTAAAGTTTTTGTCTAGCTTTGGTTGGATACAATAACAAAAGATTAAGCGAGATGTCAGCACTAGATAATCCATCCAACACAAAGTTATTCCATTTGTTCGCAAGAACAATGCAAGGGACCAGTAAGTGGTTTGCAAGATTACCTAGCACATTTGTGATGTTGGCACTTATAAGACATTTCCTATATAACAAGCAAAACTTCCAAACTACTTGATTATGCAAAGACACAGTTCCCAATTCATACCTAATCATTCGTAAAGGAGCACATTTGGGGAGCTTTAAAACAACCTTCCAAAAACTGGATTTAAGATGATCCTAAAACGCTCTCTCCTTGGGAGTTCTTGTTTCGGCTCCATAACTTATAATGGGGACTGTTTTTTGTTGGTAAAACCTTAGGACATGGTTTAGCATGAATTTCCCATATCTATACAGTAGTATGTTTGCTTGAGATGTTAAAGAGCGAACTTTCGCAACTAAGAGTGCTGAATAGATTTGTTCATTTTGCCATCTTGTAAATGGAAGTCCCAAGTATTTGTATTGAGTGACTTTGGCTACCTCCTGATCTTGTAATATCCACTTATAGCTAGACAACTTTTTTTTGACATTAGGAACACAAGTTACCACTTGAGTCTTACCAAGATTAATAGTAAGATGATTTTCACTCACATAAATTCGAAGTTTGTCCATCAAATGTTGTGACCCACCAGGAGAGCATGACAATAGAACAAGATCATCTACATATAAGAGCCAGATGAGTTTCTGTGTACCCAGGTTAGGTGCATCAGAGATGATATCTGCAAAATTGGAACCCAAATCAAGTAGGAACAGATTGAATATTGTTGAGGCCAGGATACACCCCTGTTTAAGTCCTCGATAAGTTGGAATCGAGGCAGACAACGTTCCATCCAGGGCCAATCTGACTTGGAGTGACGTGTCTGTATGCAATGATTTAATGATGGCAAGTAAGGATCTAGGACAACCATATTGCTCTAACTTCTTAAACAGCAACTGGTGGTCAACAGAGTCAAAAGCATTGCTGAAATCGACAAACGCTATGTATAGGTTTTGCCCACGTTCAGCATACTTGCTCTTAATCAGGTTAAGAAGGAGCATATTAGGGGAAGTACCCAGACCCGAGACAAAACCTGCCTGAAAAGGGTCTCGCTTACCTGCGAGCTTTGTCCATTCATTCAAATGTTGTAACACAATCCGACTATAAAGTTTTCCTGGAGCATCCAGCAAAGCAATTGGTCTGTAGCTTTGTGGTAAACTACTGTCACCCTTTATAAACAAGGGGATGATAATGGAATGCTTCCAGGAACCGTGAATTATCTGCGTAATGTTGATGTTTTGAAAAATGTGGTACAATATCTCAGTCCACAGATCGATGTTAAGTTTTAAGGACTTATTAGATAACCCATCAGGGCCTGGTGCTCTGGAGTGGCTTATTGAAGAGATATAGTATCGTATATCTGATCTTAGTATCTCAAGATAGAATTCTGAGACCCGAGCCTCCTCTTGTGTTAAATAGACAGAAGCCGTAGAGGAATACATAGCCTTGAAGTACTCAATCCATGCCGATTCGGATACATTATGACCCTGGATTAACGTTTGTGGAGTGCTAACAGCTTCATTGAGGGTTGCCCAAATGTGTGCGGTGTTTTGATTACACATTAGATTGAGCATCTGCTCCCCATCCTTTTGCCATAATGTTGCGCGATGTTGCCACAGCCAATTTCTGTAGTGCGTTTTTATTTTGACAGAGGCCGCTGTTCTAAGTTCATCTGGCAACTGTACAGCTTTCCATTTCAGTGCACGGTATTCAGTTTTTTTTTATTTTTGACCTGTACATCAAATGAGTGTCTTTTCACTACTGTTGATGCAGAGGATTTTCGCTGATATACTAAATGCTTCTGCATAAGATCAAAATAGCACACATTGAATTTTTCCCCAGCTAGTCAGGAATGGGTAAACGCAGATGTAAGCGAAGTAGCATATTGTGTAAGACTGGCACTTCAGTCCATTTTACCCGATTGACACAAATGTTGGACATCACGGTCCCAAGGTATTTTGTCTTTGTGTTTACCAAACCTTTCGGGGGAGCATGCCAAGAACTGGCCAATATAAGATGGTCACTAACTGAGACTGGCACTGTTTGAAACTGTCTTACCAATGACATCAACTTGGGATCCACATACACATAATCAATAATGGCTTGAGATTGCCCACGCTGCCAGGTGAAGTTTGGCGGATTAGCATCCATACATGAACCATTAAGCATTATCAAGCCGTGAGAAGACATGATGTGGTTCCATTGAATTTGTCGAACAGATTCCCCAGCTTTCTCAAGTGAAAACAAATGCAAGTTAAGATCCCCAGCCAACACTGTATGTGCCACATCTGGGAGCAAAGTAACATAGTTCAACAAACAATCAAGATCATTAAAAAATTTAGAATCATCAATGCCCTGCCAGTTCCAGTATATATTGACTAACGCATACAGCGAGGCTCTGATGGAAATTATGGTTAATTGCAAAAATGGATTCAGTGAAAAGGTGGAAATCATTTTAATCTCTGAGCTAGTTTTAATACATGTGATCAAACCGGCCATAGGACGACCTTTATCCCCATACAAGGCAGGGGTGAAATGCATGATGTGTTCATGCCAAATAGGGGATACGGTCAGCCATGTTTCTTGCAACAAAATGATGTCATAATTGTTTAGATGGGAATTCAAATTGTTAAACAAATGAGAGTGCCCACGTGTATTCCACGAGGCAAACTTTATCACATCATTGTCACACTGTTGCGTTAGTTAACTTGTTGTCATGCAGTTACACACACATTGGGCTGGCATAGACTGGACACATTCCTTCACATTAAGTAAGGCAGATTTGGGAATGGAACCTTTCTCATGATTTTCACTCTCAGCAGGGCCCAATAATAAAATAAAACCCAGTTCAAATAGTTTGCTCTTAGCTGCCCAAATGATGTTACGTGCCAGCCTTGATCGCAATTTCCAACAAATGGTGGTAAGCACATTCTCATTAAAAACTCAAATTGTTCAATATCTGCGGAACCTATGTCTTCAAGTCCATGAACATCGGTAAATATTTCCAACATACCATGCCTATTTAGCAGATATTGAGGTCTACACCCCAAGATTAGAGTGTTTTCATGAGTATTTTGTTTGGGGTTCGTCATTGGTTTTTTAAAAGGTTGCTTCTGGGGTGGTAGTTTTGGTTCCTCAGGCATTTTGACTTTGGAAGTTGATTTGGGCAGAAGAGCTTGAAGTAACTGAGCTATTTCATCACCCCTCCCTTCAAAGGAGTCAGATGTCGACTTCACCCGCACCGAGGAACCTCCTCGATTTTGGGTGCAGCAATGTTCATTTTGTACAACTGGGAGAGAACTCGGCTTCAATGCCACTTTTGGCTGAGTTTCAGTCTCGTTTAGATCTGTTGATTTTGGTTTAAGACTGGCAGCACCTCAGCCCATGGCACCAAAGGTCACAGTTTTTAACGCTATTTTGGGGGCACCAATAGTGGGCAGTTGCACAAACCTGGACATATAGGCGTCCACTTCCCTTGTGATATCTTCCCGTGTATCATTTGAGCCACTCAAACCTGCAGGCATATTACATTGCTTGGAGACTGAAGTGACAGTCTGAGACTCTTCTTTCAAACTTGGGGTCATGTTAGATTTAGGTACACTCTGTAACACGTCCACAAGATCATCCAGGGGAGCATACTGCTCTTGTGAAGCTGTTTGGTTAGCCACTCCCGCTTTGATCTTTTTTAGATGGTTCAGTTCAATATATTTTTTTCTCACAACTTCTGCTGTGACTACAGTGGCGCTTTTAGAAGGAATGTTCAAAGCGTTAATGAACTGTTTCGTAGAACCAGTAATTACACTCTTCTTAGTTTTAACATTCTTAGATTTTTGCACAGGGTCAACCCTAATTTCACTACCAGACTTCTTCAAACCCGAGTTTTTTTTCAAAGGGCATCCATAAGCTCCTTTGAGGGGTTTGGCAAAGATGGTGTAAATTTGTCTTTCAGACTGAGTTGGCGACTGGGTTGAGGGCATGACCTCATTATTAACAGACACAGAGGGATCAGTAATTATTTCTGTAAATATAGGAACAGCAGAATTCTCAGCCGAAGTCGAACAAGGCCATGAGGAATGAGTAGAAAAGGTTTGCCTTATGGGAGAGGTGGCATGATCAGTAACCGAAGCCTTGATTTGGGAAAGAGCTACTGTTTTTTGCTCATCACAGTCATTTCCCCTCAAAGCTCCAGCTCCATACATGGCCTGCCAGGCCAGCTGCACACTTTGCACTGAGATCTTGTCATTTAGGGAGTCAAATAGCTTGACTAAGGTGTTCATAGTGGTGGTCTTGGTTACAAAAGCCAGATTCACCACTCTACTTCCTCTAGGAGAAAGTGACCCATCTTCTCCTTGCCTAGTTTTCCTGGGCGTAGGAACCAGGAAGGATGCAGAAAGGCTAGACCTGGATGGGCTAGCCACAGGACACATATTTGGTGAAAACAATAGCTTTTCAGACAAAGTTTGAGAGGAATAATCAGTATGCATAGAATCCAAGTTAATTACTGCGACGTCATTGGAAGCCATAACAAAGCTCTCTCCAATTGAGGTAGCAACTGATGTCACAGACACCCCTCGTAACACCGTACAGTCTGCAAGAGCTCCAGTCGCAAGTTTCACCACTTTAGCACACTCCACCCCCACCCTCCCATTAGCAGTTCGCACTTGATTTTAACAAGCCGTCGGGGGAGGAGTATCAGGCACCTTTGCCATATTTGCTGGAAAAAACCCACGAATGTCTAAGGCACCCGGCCCCTTTGATGGATTCGCGGGGGCTTTTGAAGCTTCCATCAAAAAGCATTTCGGAGTGGAACAATTATTGTCATCAAACAAAATTTTATGTGAGGTTGTTCGTTTTTTTACATCAAACCTTGAATTTTCACTCCTGTTAAACGGCGGTACAGGCATGCCTGTCCACAGAGTGTAAATAGGCAAATTCATAGTGAGCGGGAGCACGCACAAAAGAAAGCACACTCAAAAGCCCCAACTAGTTTAAGATCCACAGGGCGAGCACAAGCAAGAGTAGACTGGAATCAGGCAAACAGAGGTAAAAGCCAAGCACCGGCGCTGCACCGCTCGACGCCGCGGCAAAGCGGCAAATTGGTGCTTCACTGGTGCTTCTTCCTGGTGCGCGCGCTAGTGCGTGCAGCTTCCTCACTTTGTAGCGACGCCTCAGAGGGGGCAGGGCTTCACAGTTAAAGTAACTAAAAAAAGGGTATATAAAAGGGTATAGGAGTTGTAGTGTGTACTACGTATCTTAAATAATATGTAGCAATCACAGGGATGGTTAGATTGAAATACCAGCAGGTATAAACACAAAATCCACAAAAGTCCAGTGAGGAGCGTTCAGGGTCCGGTGCAAAGCGGTGCTTCACCGGTGCTTCTTCCTGGTGCGCGCGCGCTGGTGCGCATGGATTCCTCACTTTGTAGCGATGCCTCAGAGGGGGCGGGGCTTCACAGTTAAAGTAATTAAAAATAGGGTATATAAAAGGGTATAGGAGTTGTAGTATGTACTACATATCTTAAATAATATGTAGCAATCACAGGGATGGTTAGATTGAAATACCAGCAAGTATAAACACAAAATCCACAAAAGTCCAGTGAGCAGCGTTCAGGGTCTGGTGCAAAGCGGTGCTTCACCGGTGCTTTTTTCTGGTGCGCACAGGACACCTGCGTCCTGTGGTAGGTCTACATTGTCATATAGTAAGACTTCAGGAGCCAACCTGTTTATGTCATTCATGGAAGGTTTCAGTGGACCAGACTGCCTCCTACATTGGTCCTGTCTGCATGACACTGTCTTGTATGGGGTTACTGGTAGATATAGCAGGTCCATCTACCAACACTGTCTCTCAGCCAAGATGAGGTTATGAGAATCATGTGAGCTCTGGATCCTGACCTTCAATAAATTTCAGGAATTAGAGGTATTTGTGGAATGGCAAACATAAAATATGGTGACAAGGGCATTTAAAGGGCATTCAACCAGGAGTAGGGTTCAAGGAACCTGAATGCAAAGGATGGGAATGTTGTGTTTTGCACCATGGCGAACAGCCTTATACTTGGTTTTTCCCTCTCTGCAAAGGTGTTGCGCAGAACCTCGTTGATCACTTCCCATTTGTGTTCTTCTGTCAGCACTCTACTTGATGTGCCCGCCCTTACATTCTCTGCACGACTGAGGTGGAAATATTTGAAATGGATGTTCCTTTACCACAGCCCAATGCTCATCTGGTGACCTTCCCTCAAGTGGATTCTGAATCTTGCCCTTCCTTGTTTGCTTATTAGTAGATTGAGGTGGGGTTGTTCGACTGCACTAATACCAACTTGTCCTGAATTGAAGGCAGACATGCTATCAGGGCCAGGTGTATCGCTCACAGCTCCCAAAGGTTGATTCATTATAATTATAATTGTTTTTTTATAATGTGCTTAATACAGAAGAGCTTTCTATGGCCGGACCCGGGATTCAAACCTGTTCTGCGTCACCTTGCTTCCAAGACGAGCGCATTGCCACTGAGCTATGCTACCCATGTTACGCTGTCTTTTTCTCTGATCATGGGTTGGTTGATAATGGTCCCATGGGTGCTCCCTCGCCATAGGAGAAGCATCGGTTACAATCGTTGTGTCTATGAGAGGATGCTGGAAAGGCACTCTTACCATCAGGATTGGTCCGCCAAGACAGGGAATGTGCAACTCTCTTCACATATTATCCACCCATTGTCCTGTTTTCTGTTTGCATGGTTATTTTGTTCTGTTTTGACTTATTTATATTATTTTTCCTGCAGAGATTCTGAAGGGAATGCATGCACAGGCTCACGTGAAGAGCAATGAAGATGGAGAGAGACACATTGATTGAGTTTTTTTTTCTGGAAAATGGTTTAAAGTCCCTCTTATAAAGGAAACACCCTTCATCTTTGAGTGGAAGGTCAGGCCCTGGTCCTAGGTGGTTTGAACTGGTCCTAAAGTGGACTTTCCCCAGTTCACCTACTGGCCCAATTGAAAGTACACGTGTGATCTTCACTGACTGTAAGAGTAAGCCCTGTGTTGACACTTTAAAGAGGGGTCTTGAAGTACTGTAGTTGCCACCCAGTCTCTCACCCGAATGTGTGGAGCAGTCTGGTTGAGTGTCAGCATTACCATTTTTTCTTTCTTGACTCAGTTGTTTGCATCACAATCCAAAATGGGTCTGAAGTCCTTGCATATGCCTTTTTTCCTAATAAGAAACACCCTTGAATAGACTTCCTTTCATTTTATTTTCCTGGAACAGTTTCTGTGCATTATGATTAATTATGATTATGATTGGTTATTTATAATGCACTTAATGCCCGGAGGTGTCTAAGTGCGGACCCGGGGATCAAACCTGGGTTGCTTTGTGTCGTCTTGCTTCCAAGGTGTGCGCGTTGCCCCTGGGTTTTCCTTAAAGAAGGATGTTAGCTACCTGTTGGTGCCTGGACCAGTGACACAGAATTCTGGCTGATTTCGATGGCCTGTTTGTTGACAATGCCTTGAATTTCAATTCCTTCCCTGGCATGAGGATGCCGAGTTCCCAGCCTCAATTTGTGATCTTTGCGCAATGGTGGGCCTGTTCCATGAAGATACCTCCTGATGGGGTGATCTTTGGTAGGAGAAGAAGTTGCAAGTCACTGAGACGTTTGGGCAGGGAAAGTCTCATTGCTGCAGCTGATGGCTATGCGCCACCTCCCCCATTACGCTGCTGCTTCTATATTGTTTGGAAATTCGGTTTTGATATTGAGGGTGCTAGTCAGTGTGTTGAACCATCTGTGGCATCTTTTTGATTTGCCTCCTCTGGACTGCTGTCTAAGGAATTCTTTATTATTGTCCAGATGGGTAGATTTAAGGGTATCTGCTTCCATTTCTATCTTTTTGACTTCTTCATTGACCAAGGCTCCAAAAAGTGCTAGCCCATAAAATGCTCAGGAATGCAGGCATTATCTATTGATCTTAACCAGTGTTCCATGCTGTTGGCTGACGTGTCCCCAGTATGCACGGTTCTGCCTTGCCCAAAACATCCAGGCCCCTTCCCTTCTGCCCTGCTGTCACCCCAGCCCTATCCCTTGCATTAATTTACCTTCCCCACTCCCACAATGCCACACTACAGGGCCCAACTTGCTTTTGTGGCCTACTGCAGAAACCAGTGTCCTACCCATTTGGAAATGGAAATGGAAGGGGGCTCCATCTCAATGGCGGCCATTTTGTCTCACTTCCCTGCCGTCATGGGTGAGTGTTTGCTATTCCCCTTTTCTAACTTTTTTCATGACATTAGCACCTTCGGGCTTTGTTCTAAAGGGCTACTAGCAATAAAGCCCTGCCCCTCTCCTGGCCATTACCAGGTGGTAGCATCCCTTTGCCCTCGTTGAGGGCCTGAGCAAAAAGCGAAGGGCCATTGACACCCAGTAATGGCCCTCGAAATGCAGCATTATTGCTTAATTAACCATGAAAACCTCAAGCCATTAGTTACACAGGGGAGGGAGACCATGGAAATACCATTGGAGGAGAGGTCAGCTAAATCAGCAGAGGCCCTTGTAATCTTTTTGGAGGCAATTTTGCCCTCAGATATAACTTCTAGGGAGTCCTGTCTTTTGTGCAGTGGCAAACCCTTGTTGGAGCTTCACCTCCTCCTTTCTCCAGAGGTGCTGTTTGTAGCCTATGATGAGGAACTATAGGAGCTTTTGATGGCATTGGTGTTTGTGTGGTATACACAAGAGCCAATGACCATGAAGAAGGCAATCGGGCCAATGATCCTGCAGTGGATGACGCATTCAGCCTTGGTGTTGAGGCCGTCGGTGAGTATGCTTCTAATGCAGATCCCTCTTGAACATTTATAGGATGGAATTTGAGTTCAAAATCCTCGACAATGGGTCGATAAACTTTCAGAGGTTCAACAATGAGTGTTTTGAAGTTGAGGTCCCAGATTGTAAACATATTGGCATTGAGACTGATATAACATTGAAAGTCTTGACGGATAAGAGTCCCTCGATTTCGAAGGACTGGCATGGTCGTGATGTGCCTCAGAGCTAGCTGGGGGATCTCAAGTCATGTGAGGGGGGGGGGGCAGACATGACCCAGGCTATACAAAGGGAGCTTCTCAATTGAAGGCCTCATGGTTGGGCTCATGGAGCCAGAAGATGCTGGTCTCGAGCATGCTGGCATACCTAGCCACCCTTGGAATCCATCCGCCTCGCTTTCCCCTAGTCTTCTTGTGGGGAAGTTGGACTGATGGCAGAGAGAAATCAGTGGGTGTCCCTGGGGACAATGCAGGAGGGCTAGCGTAATGAGGAGGCGGATCAGGGTGGAGCGCCATGGCAGCAGGAGAGGGAGGTCCTGCGCCTGAGACACGAGCAGAGACCATTGCATTCCTCCGTGGCGAGCTCTCCAGCCACCACATTTCCTGTTTTTCTTTTTTCACTGCAGTGAATAAAGGAAGGCAAAAATCATCATCTGGTCCATTTTCACCTTGTTATTTGTGTTTTTTTTTTTTAAATAAACTAACATTTCAGATACATTTTTGATACATGCTATGTTTCGAAGAGATAGTAGTCTCTTATTAAAACGTGTTTCTGTTTTTATGGTGAGCAATTCAGAGCCAAGGCGTTTCCCTTCGATGCATTGCCTCTTTCTACCATGGAGAGAGGCACACCCCCATTCCTGAAGGATGTTCTCCTGTCCATTGGCAGCTCTTTTGTTTAATTTAAAGTTTTCCTGGGCATCGTTTAGCTTCAAACTAGAAATCGCAATTGTATTTGCAGCCTTAGGACTCTGTCGTAGGCCTCTGCAAAGCCATAACTGTGTCCTTGTCTTGTGCTTCTGAAATCATCCATATGCTAAGAGCTCATGTGATAGCTCATGCGTCACCATTGCCCTCAAGCAACCCAAGGGATTGTGTGAGTGCAACACAAAAGGTACCGGACAGACAGGTCTGTGCATGATTACTCCCGTCCTGCATTAACCACCTCAATAAGTTCAAGGTATCTCCTAAGATTACTCACAGTTTTCAGTGACTGCTATTCTGCAGCATTGTACCATTTATTGCTGTTCCCTCATTAGCCTCCTGAAGGGGGCCGTCAGCCAATCAGGAGGCTCGGAACATGGGCTGTATCGTATGGTAAAAGTCCAAGTTCTGAGATGCATGGGCAGCCAGCGCCCACTTCGCTTCCCCGCTATCACTTCCCCCTCACCATAACACCTGTGTAATTTTCTGTACTTGGGCCCTTAACTTGGGCAGCGTCCCGTTACCTACAGGGTCAGCCCGCCACCTCAGGGCATATCGCCACAATAATAGCTCCCTAGGCACCTACCAGAGCTTTTGGTGAAACCTAAATTTCTCCTGCTAGCTCTAAATTTCTAAGACAATGTGGCACCTTGGGTGAGAAATGGACTGCGATCAACATTTATATGTGAAAACGTTTATCATAAACATGCAAAAAATGAATGAATCAACAGGAGGTAAGGACATAGACAGTGCTTTGAATGGGGAGGACCTCTCATATTCCGGATACTGGAATTTGTTCCAAAATCCTTAAAACAAAGTCCAACAGATTAGAAATATACCTATTAAGCAGTACGCACTGAGCAGGGAGGCATTACCACTTCAGGTATTTATTTATTTATTTATTGGTTTCTTATAATGCGCCTAATACCTATACGAGTTTGGTTTCTAAGCTTGGTTCCGGGATTCAAACCTCAGTTGCTCTGTGTGGTTTTGCTTCCAAGACCACCACGTTGCCCCTGTGCTATCCTCCGTTCACAGTTAAGGTCCCGGGGCCTATAGTTACAGGCCCGAGTGGGGTAATGCCCCTCCTGCAAGGGGCTTATTGCTATTAGTAGCCCGGCCCGTAAAAATCATTTTTTTTCTGTTCTGAAACACTCTGGCAACAAAGAAAAAGTTTTAAAATATGGCCGCAGGGGAAGGGAATACAAAGTCTGTTTTCCCTTTCCATGGTGGCCATTGAAAACAATAATAAAAAGTAACCAAACAAAATGGCCACCATGGAAAGGGACAAGGGACTCCGTGTAGTTGCATCTTCCTTTCCATTGCGCTGTGTCGAAGATAGGGTGCGAGTGCGCTAGAGACAGAAGTGTTTCCAGCGCATCCGCTACGGAAGAGGAGCCAAAAAACAGGTAAGTGGAGGGAAGGGAGGCGAGGAGGGAAGAAGGAAAATCTGTGGTGGCGAGCAAGAGGGTTGGAGCACTTACCTCAATCCCCGTCGGGGGAAGATGGCAGCCTCCAGCCGTGAAGCGGCTCAGAGCAGGGGATTACCATCTGGTAATTCCCCCATTCCGAGCCTCCTCATTGGCTGAGAGGCTGCCAAATCCATCCCCCCTCCACCAGGTACCAATGTGAAGTAACTTTGTTTTTGTGAGTCAAACTCCCACGGGTTCTTCACTGTCCGCTTCACACATTTATGAAGAGGATTGCAGACTACACGCTAAAAACTTCCATTGATACAATGTAATTCTATGTTCTTTTAACAGCAACGCGACATTAAAAATGATAAAATCACGACGCTTTTTTTAGTAAAATTCAAATAATCATACATTGTGGCATCTACTAATGATAATGATTTATAAAAAAGGAAAAGAAATTAGTACAAACCGATTTCAAAAACATACATAAAATCAATGATTTTAAAAGTGATGACACAGCATCAGCAGCAAAGGCGTTGAAAAGTCTACTGGAATTTTCCTTTGATAAATATTGACAAGGATTATGATACCGAAATACAAAGGTATGTTGACACGTTTCAGCCTTTTTATAAATAGTGGTGTCCTTCATCTGGAACACTATTCAAGCTGCAGTACATGAGTCTGCATGTCATGCGATTGTGTTTCCAGACTCATTGATCCCTAGTTCTATTAGTGGAAGTATAGCCAGATGGAAAATATTTTTGGATATCCGACATTTAAGGCCAAAAGACCAAGGAAATAAAAATGTGACCATAATTAGCTTTGAACTAACAATAGTAGCCACCTCCCCCAGGTCTACCCTTCTCACTGGGATCCGGATGGAGTCAGGTGTAGTCTGAGTATCTTGCAGACGATTCTCCCTCAGATGGGGCACTCACTGTAACATTGATAGTAGCCCAAGCCAATAGAAGGCCCGGCATTCATGAGCCTTGTATTAGCAGAACAGTGGCTGCCTCTTCCCACCCCCTTACATCATCGTAGCTTACCTTTAACAATCTGCATGGCGCAGGCATGGTACACCTGTTCCTGGGTGGTGTTGGGAGGGAACACTCTGTCAAAGACGTAGGGTTTGCCCTGCAAGAAGAAAAGAAGATTTGCTGTGACATTTGCTGCGGCTGATTGAAGGCACAGGCCGCACAAACATTGATCTAATTGAGACCACTTTGGACACTGTTATTAAGTACACCAGGGCAGGACACACTCACAGGCAACACTGCTATTCATGGTTCACTGTAGGAGTAACATTAACCCGTTTCCATCCACCGGTTCACAGGACCAGGGCTGCAGGAATAGGCTGCAGAGTAGGGGGTGGACTGGGAACCAGAAGAGGCCCTTGAAATCATTTTCAAAGTGGCCCCAGAGCACCCGTTTCCAGCACGCCCAACCCTTTTCCACAAAAGAGGCCCAGGGTGCGGGGACCTACCGGGAAATCTCCAAAGCTTCATCCCTGATGGAGTGGGACCGGGGCTGCTTATTCCCAATCCCCTCTTCTGGGCCTTCCCAAACTAAATCGGAATTTAACTCAGGGCTTTGTGCGCTATACAAATGTCAAAATAAATAATAAATAACTAACTAAATAAATAAACAAACTACTGGACTATTTTGCATACACGCTCTTATCACATATGTATGGTTCATCGTTCGACAGGTTATCTCAGAATGATGGGCTCCCCTATATGCGAATTGATACCATTTTTGTCAGTTCAGGTGACTTCAAAGCTGACAGAGTATGGGTGTGTTTGTGTGGGGGGCCGAGGGGGGGGGGACTGGCAAGTGACTGACACTTCCCCAGCCCTACGGAGGCACCAGTCCAACTCACAGTCTCCTGGTTTCCTGGCAAGGTCAATCGGTCTCTGTGGTCGATCAAGAGCTCGCCCAGGGCGGGCGGGGTCTGTCCTGTGACATGACTGCCTGAGCTGGGGGAATCCTGTTCAAGGACCAAGTTCAGAAAAATGACACGGCTTCATAATCAGGCTGTCCTCTCGTGGGCCCGGAAAATAAAAGTGTGCAGACATTGCGTGGACAGATTTGTATCCTGCAATGCCTAACAGCGCCATAGGTTGCCCGCGAGAACTAACACAGCGAAAGAATAAATAAAGCTGAAAAAAGATGTGTGCGCAGGGCTGGAGAAAATTCGAATTCTTTTCTCTGCAGCAGCTGGTATTAGAGTTATTCTAAGAAACGTGAGTTATTTTCTTTCCTGCATGTTGCCAATTAGCAGACACCAAGGGTTCCGCTGGTTGGTAATCTGAATGTTTTCTGATGTAGAGATTGACTGCAGCCACCCACCAGCCCCAACCCAAGTGTGAGGCTGGATGGACTCCACGCCTACACCCCATCCATGTCCATTTGGAGAGGGAGAAGACCTCTGCCCAGCCTCCCACCCCTCTTTGTTGGATAAAGCAGAAGGCAGACCCTGGTCAAGCAGCACACATCCTTCTCTGTTGGATGAGGTAAAAGACAGGCCTCGACCAGAGCATCCACCATTGGGCGAGGGGGAATATAGACCCCGGTGCTGCATTCCACCATCCTTTATTGGATGAAGTCGGGGTTTGAGCACCGTCAGCCTCTGCACTTCACGAGTGTCCGAGGTGGATGAAACATCCCAGACCCACATGCCTGTGTCTCCTGTTTCTCCATTGTGTGAGGTGGAAGGTAGACACTGGTCCTGCATCAGGCATGTGGGTCTGGCATGTGCAGTAATAGGAAGGGCTCGGCCGGAACATCCACCATTGATATTGATATTGATATTTTATTTCTATCGCGCTCATACACAAGTGTATCAGAGCGCGAGAAGGGAAGGGGACCAGGGGAGAACAAAAACAACGATCTTACTAGGCCCAGTGACATTTAGAACACGCAAGTGCATGGTAGAGGGGGAGAAGTGCATGGGAGGAGGAACAAAAGGAGAGTGCGGAGCGAGGAGGAAAAAGCATAAATAATCATAAATTAATCAATAAAAGGCAACAAACAATGGGAGTGCAGCCAGCAAGTGGCAAGTGCTGGGTTTAAGGCAGCAGACAGGGTATGTCTGATAAGTGAAGGAAGAAAAAAAAGGGGGACTGTATGGGTACAGATCCATAATTCTCTCTTGGCAGGCCTCAGCCAGAGCATCCACCATTGGGCGAGGCGGAAGATAGATCACAGTCCTGCCTCCCACCGTCATTTATTGGATGAGGTCAGGGGTTGACCACTGTCAGTGCCTCTGCTCTTCTCCAGTGGCCGATGTGGATGACGCATCCCAGACCCACATGCCTTGGTCTCCTGTGTCTCTATTGTGTAAGGTGGAAGATACACCCTGGGTTCTGCATCACGCATCCCTCTCTGTTGGATGCCACCCTTCTTTATTGGAGGAGGTAGGTGATTCTCCAGCAATGGCTGAGGAAGATGGCGTATACTAGCCGTGTCGGCCTTTATCTCATGTTTTCCTGAAGCGTAAGGTGAAGTTAGACGCTGGCCCTGCGTCCTGTATCCGTCGCCATTGGATGAGGTGACGGATATACTTCAGAGAACAAGAGAGGGAGAGGGCATGGAGAGATTAAAGAGATAGAGATACAAAGAGAGAATGTCAGAGCGAAGTAGATTTAGAGAGGCTGAATAAGTCATACAGAAAGACAAACCGAGAAATAGGCGCACTATACAGGTTTTGTTTTCTTCATATTTAAATTATGCTGCAGATTAGATACTGCTGTGGTTATCCGCTATTGTTAAAGCTGTGTTTTTTTTAATGTATACGATTTGGCCGTGGCATAATTGTTCACGGCCGAATTGAATTCGGCTGTGAAGCCCATATTACCGCGGCCAAATCTGGTCAAACTGAAACCCCCCACTCACCCCCATACCCTCCCCCTCCCATCCCCTACTTACCTTTTTGGCGTCCGCTCAACTTCTAACCCTGCAATGTCAGATCCGTCCCTCCCACGTCAGTCGGATCAGACGCTGCAGGGTCCGCTTTTCTTTTTTTTTTCTTCCTTCCATCCCTGCCTCCAAACCTCTGGAAGCGGGGGACATCCCCACTACCCCCAAAGACCATCACTATCAAACATGGGGAGTGGGGGACACCCACAGAACCCCCACTCCACGTGTTTGGTAGTGATTACCCAAATTGATTGTTTCCAAACGATCGAATGGTACTGGCCGAATTCGGGCAGATTTACCATGCAATCAATTCTAAACGATCAATTTGGGTACTAGCGTTTTTTCCTTGCCAAAATTCTCTATTTCTTCAATCTTTACAGTTTTTCAAAATCAGATTTGTTTTTTATTTTATTTTATTGTATATTGCTTTAAAAAAACCTTTACAAAATCACATAAAATAGCATTAAAACAAGTATACCAACATACAAATACACATAGAACTTCTTTAAAAGATCAGATTTGTTCTAAAACTTTTCCAATCCGTTGCTCTCTGCCTCCACTCACTGGTGAGACTTGAGCTATCTAGTGATTTAACAAAACATCTTTGAGGAAACGATATTTTTTGGACTAACCATCCAGCACTTTTCCCATATATTCTACAACTGGAGTTTTTTTTTATAATGGATTTTTTATTGACATTTCTTAGACATTAACATCGGGACACAACATTGTCCCCAACTTCCCCTTCCCGCCCCCCTCCCTCCCCACCGGTATTGGTTTCTCTGCAGTTCCTACTGTCCCATGTTTGCTTCGGGCTTAGCTTGTGAACATATCTAAGATACGAATGTTATGTGGGCACCATTGGAGCATGTAATCACTTTGCAGGTATTCTATGGTGTGTCCCCAGTCTGTAGCGAATCGCTGTCTGTTCCCTTGTAGGTTATACGTTATTCTTTCCATCGTTACATATGTCCATATCCTGTGGAGCCATTCTTGCGTCGTTGGGGGGGTCTTTTGTTTCCATTTTTGTGCTATTGCCAACCAGGCCGCTATGAGGAACCCCATGAAGTTTCGTTTTTGTGTCTTGTTTAGAGTTCTATCTTTGGGATCCCACATTCCGCACATCCAAACTTCTTCTTCTAGGTTGTCCGTTCCCATGAACATTTCCTGCATCTTGTCTTTCACTTCCGTCCAGAATTGTTGTAGTTCCCGACAGTCCCACCAGATATGCCTCCAGGTGCCCACTGTGTCACATCCCCTCCAGCAGCTATCTTGGGTTGTCGGGAACATTTTGTGTAGCCTTTCCGGAGTGTAATGCCATTGGATCATCACCTTGATCCATGCTTCCTTTGTTTGAATTGCTCGCGTCCACTTGGGAATGATGTGCCACAGGTACGTCCATTGCGTGCTCGGGATTTGTTTCCCTAACGTGATTTCCCATTTTTTCATGTAGTACCATGTGATGTTTTCTTCTTGGGCATTGATGAATTTGTAAAGAGATGAGACGAATTTCTTTTCTCCCGTTTGGGTTAGTATATAGGTCTCAAAGGGGGTTAGGTCCCTTGTCAACGCCTTCATAATTCTGGGGGATGTGAGCCAGTGATGAATTTGCTCATACTGAAACCTGTCCTTCTCCGTGAGGGCTAGTAAGTCCTGGCAGTCCGTAAATGATCTTATCTGCCCTTTTTCAAACATGTCGCCCACTTTCGTACACTCCGAGTCCCTCCATTTCTGGAATGCGCCTTTTTCTACCCCTGGGGGGAAGTCTGGATTGTCTAAAATTGGGATGAACGGGGCCGGGTCTATCGTTAGGGTTTCTCTTTTGGTGGCTCTGTCCCAGATTTCCATAGTGGTGCTCATAACTTCACTTATATCAATGTTATGATGTCTGTGTGCTGGTCTCTTCCACAACAGGTGGCGCAGGTTAGATCTCACCACCGCTCGATCCTGTGCCATCCACCACTTATCTGACGTATCCGTGATCCATTCATGTAGTACCCACAGTTGTGCCGCCTCATAGTACTTCCTGAAGTGGGGAAGTGCCATCCCCCCGTCTGATTTTTGTGCGGTAAGTGCCTGGTGTGAAATTCTCGGTGTCTTATTTTGCCATATATATTTGGTAATTGTTTTTATGAGTGATTTAAAGAAAGATGTTGGGACCTTTATGGGGAGTGCTTGGAAGTAGTAGAGCAATCTAGGTAAGATCGTCATCTTTATAACCGTTAACCTGCCCCACCAGGACACCTTCAGGGGGTTCCATCCGCTCAGGTCTGAGACGACTTGTTCCATTAGCTTCGTGTAGTTCCCTGTGTATAGATCTCTTATTTTTGGTGTGAGGGTCACTCCTAAGTATGTTACTCCTTCCTCTGACGTCTGGAGGCGTAGCTCTTTCGTTATCCTGTGGATCTCATCCTTGTTTCCGGCCATTGTCATTACCGACGATTTCTGCTTGTTAATTTTCAGGCCCGATATTTCCCCGTAATCATCTATCAGCTGGATCAGGTGTGGAAGCGATCTGCTCGGGTCCGTGATGGTCATCATCATGTCGTCGGCGTAGGCGGCTGTTTTGTGTGTTTGTCCGCCCATTTCTATCCCCTTTATTTCTGGCGTCACTCTGATCTTTTCCAATAGGGGTTCAAGAAAGATTGCATAGAGTAGGGGCGACAAGGGGCATCCCTGTTTGGTGCCCCTTCCTATTCTGATTGGATTCGATAGTTCTCGGTTGACTGCTATCCTGGCGGTCGGTGCGTTGTAGATGGCTTTGATCATGTTGATAAAGTCGTTCCCCATTCCCATTTTTTTGAGGGTCGCAAAAAGCATTGTCCATTCGACCCGATCGAATGCTTTCTCTGCATCCAACGATACTATTGCTGATGGGAGTTTCACGATGCCTGCCTTTTCAATGAGGTGTATTATTCTTCTTATGTTATCGTGGGTTTTTCTGGTGGGAATGAATCCCGCTTGTTCCTGGTGGATTAATTTGGGGAGTAGTGGCGCCAGTCGGTTCGCTAGAGCCTTCGTATAAAGTTTGGCGTCTATGTTGATTAGGGCTATTGGGCGGTATGAGCTTGGGTTTACTGGGTCTTTCCCCTTTTTATGGAAGACTAGAATCTTTGCTTCGTTCATCGATGGGGTGATGTTATTCTGTGTCCTGAAGGTATTAAATAGCGTGGTCAGATGTGGAATCAGCGTTTCCGCGTATGTTTTGTAGAAGGTTGCTGTGAATCCGTCCGGACCCGGGGCTTTGTTTTTTGGCAGGTCTCTAATTGCCTTCCTCACCTCTTCTGGTGTTATTGGCGCATCCAGGGCTTCTTTTTCTGACGGGGAGACTGTTGGTAGGGTGATGCCTCTGAGGAAGGCCTCCTGATCTTGCTCCTTCGGGTGTTGGGAGGAATATAGGTTCTGGTAGTAGTTCCGGAAAATTTCTTTAATGTCTTTCGTCTGAGTTTTCATTGTTCCTTGTTCATCTTTTATGGATTGTACCGTCTGTTCCTGTTTTCTGCCCTTCAGTTGTCTCGCCAGCAATTTGTCTGCTTTATTCGATTTCATTGCGTACCAGTGTTTCGTGTGCAGCAGCTGTGTTTCTGCTCTTTTTGTTCTAATCAGGTCTAATTGACTCTGTATGTGTCTATATGCTCTCTTGATCTTTCTGGAGGAGTTTTTTGTCATTTGTTCTCTTGTCTCTTCCAGTTTTATTTCCAGTTCTTCTTCCCATTTGTGTGTGATCCTATCTCTTTGCGCTTTTAGAGCTATAAAGTGCCCCCTCGTAACCGCTTTGAAGGCTTCCCATGTTGTGCTTGGGGAGATTTCCGGGGAAGTATTGTCCTCGAAGTATTCCTCTATTCTTTCTCTGATGGATTCTTTTGCCACTGGATCTTGTATCACCTCTCTGGGGAGGGTCCATCTCCATAGGTTCGATTTTTTCATGAATTTTGGGATTGTGATCCACACCGGGGCATGGTCTGAGAGTGAGATATGGCCTTTTTCGATGTCCTGTATTTCCCCCACTAGGGTCCCTGTTGCCCATATGTAATCTATTCTGGAGCTTGAGTCATGTACATGCGAGTGGTAAGTGTATCCTTTTGTCGTTCCTTTGAGTCTTCTCCAGACGTCCTCAAGGGCTAAGTTGTGCATTGCTTTCTTCAGCGCCGGCGTGGGGGACCCCTGCTGGTTGCCTTTAGGGTTTGATCGGTCTTCCGTGTTGTTCCATGCCAAGTTGAAGTCTCCGGTCAGGACTATTTCCCCCTCCGCGAAGGATTCTAATTTGTTTATTGTATCTTTGATGAATCCCTCTTGACCTGAGTTAGGCGCGTACAAGGTGGCTATAGTTAGTTGACGGTTGTCAATCTGGGCCTTTGCGAATATATAGCGCCCTTCCTTGTCAGTTTGCGTCTCTTTTACTTTAACTTGTAGGTGGTTTGCGAAAGCAATAAGTACTCCTTTCTTTTTCTCTTCATCGTTTGATTGTAGGATTACGTTGTAGCCTTTTAACTTGAACTGTCCTCTCCTTTTTTTTTGTATATGCGTTTCTTGGAGCGATATTATGTCGTATTTGTCTTTGTGGAGAAAGTGTTCTATTTTCTTGCGTTTCACTGGTGAGTTCAGACCTCTAACATTGTACGTTAGAATTTTCAGCCCCATTCCTTTTGATCTGTCTGTAGTTTTGTTTTGTTTCCGCCTCGTGGGACTGTGTCGTGTGTGTTAATACCGGTGTTGGAGTTTCTCCCCCTTCGAACTTTCCCTTCCCCTTTCCCCCCATCCCTCTTCCCCTCTCCCTCCCTCTTCCCCCCAACTTTGTCCCTGAGGAGGGCTCTGGGCCCTATGGTTGCTCCGGCGTGGTGCCTTTGCTCCATGCCCTCTAACTTCTCAGGGGTAACGGTTCGCAGGGAGTCCTAAACCCTGCTTGTGTTGTGGATTCCATGGCCGGCCCCCGGCTCAGCCGCGCTCTAGATCACCCTCTGTCCTGGCTCTCTCGTCCGTTTGGTTATCGCCTTCCCCTCTTGTTGCGCCCGTCTCGTGTAGGGTGTTTCTGGAGACTTAGCGATCTTCTGGTTTCCGGGATTGGAGTCTCGTTTTCCTTTTCTCCGTTTGCCACCCCTTCGGTTGTCTCCTTTGTCTTCGGGGTTCACTATCGTTCTGCTTCTCAGATTCCTGGTCTCCCAGTATTTTAAGGCCTTCTTCGCAGGTTGTTATTCGGTGTTGTCTGTCTTCCCATGAGAATAGTAGACCGAATGGGAAAGTCCATTTATATCGAATTTGTTTTTCGGAGAGGATTTTCGTTATCTGGCTCATTTCTCTTCTTTTTCTAAGCGTTGATTGGGCGAGATCTTGGTAAAGCTGAATTTCTTTTCCGTTCATTCTTATTTGCCCCGTAGTTCTGGCCTTCCTTAGGATTTGTTCTTTTTGAGTATATCTAGTCATGGCCACTAGTACGTCTCTTGGGCGAGATCCGGGCTCTCCTGTTCTGCGGGGACCAACTCTGTGTATTCTGTCGATTTGGATGTCTTCCTCGGTTCCCTCCTGTAAGATTTCTTGGAACACTTGTTGTGCTGCCGTACGGAGGTCTTTGTCTTCAACTGTTTCCACCATATTTTTAATTCTGATGTTCGATCTTCTCGATCTGTTCTCCAAATCCTCGCACTGGGATTCCAGCTCCAGCGCCAATTGTGCGAGTCTGTCTTGTGCTTCCGCTTGTTGTAGTGCTTCCTCGTCTATGTTTTGGACCGTCCTTTCTAAATTGTCTGTTCTCTCTCCGAGGTCTTTTATGTCTTTTTTTAATTCTTGTATTGCTTGTTTCATTTCGCCTTTCATATTGTCAAATTGCGCCTGGGTAGATGCGATGAACTGGTCCTGAAGTTCCTTGAACCAGGATTTCATATCGTCCCTTGAGGCCATGTCTGCCTTTTCTATCTGTTCTGGAGGGTCGCCTCCTTTGTTTTTCTGTTTGTTCAAGCTCTTGGGGTTCTTGTTCCCTAGTCCCCAGATTTGGGTCAGGTCTTGGTCTTGCCTGGGTCCACCTTTCTCCGCCCCCGTTGATTGTGACCCACTCTTCGTTTTGATTTTTGACATGTGTTTGGGCCTCTTCGCTTGGGTTTCTTATCAAAGTCCTCTCTTCGGATTTGACAGGGTTTTGGCTAGTTTCTGAGGTCTCTTGATTTTGGGTTGATACGTTGTCTCTTTTGAGGATCTTTGTTGGGTTTACGGTTCACTTCTGGGGCTTTCGGTCCTCCTCTTGGTTCCCTTATCGCATGTTCATTTACTGGGGATCTGTGTTTGTGGTATGCTTAGGACTTTGCGTGTTACCCCGGTGAGTCCTGCTTCGATTCCCAGTTTTGAGTTCCTTGCTGAGTTAGGCTCCTCTTTCTATATGGACCTCCTTGTGCTGCTTGTCGCTGCCCAGGTCGTTTCCCCACCCCTGGGGTACCCCGAATGCTGTTTTAGTGCCCGGAGAGGACGGGTCTGCTGATGTTCCGGAGACCCCCAGCCCCCGACCCCCTCAGACCTGTTGTGGCGCAGGGTTAAATGTCCGCTTTTTCTTCCGCTCGGGTCGTCTGGAGGGGGGGGGGGCCCTCACCGCCAAATCTACTGTGGGGATGTCTCCTTCCCGCTTGCCCTCCGTCCTTCCCCCCGCCTCGTACCTTTCATCCGTTGTTGCTTCTGCGGGCCTGCCGACAGTCTTTTTCCGGCTTCGGGCTTCCCGTTTTCTCTCCGGAGACTGCTTCACGCTCGGAGCGGGGGCGGTTCTCTCCGTCTGGTCCCGTTCTTCTTGCGGCTTCTTTCCTCGGGCTTGGGCTTCCCTCGATCCGCCCGATCTGCTGCTCACTGCTGGCGTCGGGCCCGGGGTCTCAGCGCGACTCCCGGCTGCGTAGTGTGGAGGGGCGGGTCCGGTCCGGCACTCGCTCTCGTTCTGCCTCCGGCGCTCGTCGAGGGAGATTATTTCCTTTTCCTCCCTGTCTGGGGGAAGACGCTTCTCAGAGGCTCGGTGGGTGCTCGAAGTGAGGTGCTTATTTGTTGCGGCCCGGGTCGGGGGACGGAGCTACGCTCACGCACGTCTGCCCGGCTCGGCCGCCATCTTGGAATCCCTACAACTGGAGTTTGATTATATAATTGTACCAGTCCTAAAGAATGTTGGGATGGCTGTTTAGTGGGTGCGACAAAATATTGTTTCCCCAATAAAGTGCCTCATTAGGACACTGGCGCTAAGTGTTTAACGGCGCCATAAAAGGCTGCGGCGCCGTTAAACACTTAGCGCCTTACTACGATGTCCCTTTTCGGGACCCGACCTGAACGGCTGGTCTAGACCAGCTGTTAAAGTAGGGACCCGCAAAGGGACCTTGGTGCTAAGTACGGTACCGCAATTTGCGGTACCATACTTAGTGCCTTCCCCATTCCCATAGAGCCCTATGGGGCAAAAATGGGAATGGGGAAGGGCCATGGTTCAATGGGGAATTACCGCCCAGCCAACCTTGGAATGGGGTGGTAATTCCCCATTGAACCATGGCGGACCCGTTACAACACCGGCACCAACCATGGTGCTAATAGCGCCATGGTTTAGCGCCGGTGTTGTAATGAGGGCCAATGTTTTTTACAGCGGCATTCAGCGCAGGGTAAGCATGGACACAGAACACGTGCAGGGATTCATAGTTGCAGGAATGTGTCCATAATTGGGGTAGTACTTGACAATTACACGCACATGCACAATGAAATATCAATGCCTCACGCTGGCACGTGGACTGGGTGCAGCGGCAGAGGCATTCGTGCACCCAAGAAGGAAGTGAAACTTTGCAACCCGGATGCAGAATCTCAAGCGCAGAATCAGCCCCCATGCCAATGTGTTTGGCAAAAACGGAGTATTCCATGAAAGCGGGAGCATCATGTCAGAGACGCACTGGGGCACGTGCATGTAAAGACCGTTCTACTGCCCCCTTGCTCTGCCGTAATACCTCACCTTGCAGCTCGGCCAGGGGGGAAAGGTGCTGCTACGCCAAGTCTCTGGTATTAAAGAGTCGTGGACTGGGCCCCCTCTGCACCAGCACTATTCCTGGATAGTCACTGGGGCCTGATTAACAGAGCGGGTTGCTATGGGATTGCGGCATTATAAAAGGCTTCTGTGAATCAGGCCCTGGGGATGACCAACAGGCAGCTATGAGATGGGAAATCAGGCCGTGGGACGGCCATATTATGCAATGGAGGCGGCGCAATGCATTTGCGTCTCAGTCTCACGCCACTGACCAGGGCTGGAGGTTAAAGGTTGAACATTGTGAAGGGGTGGACGTTTGGGGCGGCTTGCAGAGGTTGACTGGGGAACCAAAAGAGGCCCCGGAAATAATGTTCAAAGTGGCCCCATAATACACATTTTCAGCAAGCCCAACACTTTTCCTACGAGCAAATTTGGCAATACTACACAAAAGAGGCCCAGGGTGCAGAGTACTACTGGGAAACCTCCAGAGTTCCCTATAAACCCGTCCACCCCTGGGGGCTTGTCAATGCTGAAGCGGTCGGACCTATAGTTACAGTCTCCCTAGAACAGGCCTTACACTGGGCGGGCGGTTTCTTGCTTTCTAACCCAAGTCTTCCACCCCTTCAATAGATAGGGTGGCCCACCTGCGTGCATTCTCCACTTCTCAAATCTTCTTTCCCTGTGTGACGCAGAAACCGTAACCCAATATGGCAGCAGGTCCGAAAGCCCTGGAGCGCCAAATCCCACCCCTTTTGAATTCAGGGCATACGGACTGATTTCCAAGCAGCAGCATGAAATTGTTCATTCACATTTGGCTTGCGGCCCGTGAGCGCCCCCGGCCCAGTGGCGTGTCCAGGGAGTGGCCTGGGGTGGCACTGTGCTACCCCTGGAATCTGATTGTCCACCCCATTATCCTACACTGTGATCATTATATGCGTGCGCGCTCGTACTTCATGCCACCCTTGTCTCGGTCTCAGGGGCAACACGCTCGCCTTGGAAGCAAGACGACACGGGGCACCACATGTCCGATCCCCGGTTTCGCGCTTAGAAACCTCTGGGTATTAAGTGCGTTATAAATAACCTATCATATCATATCACATCACCCCTGCATAGGTCAGAGCCCCACTTGGGCCACCCCAGTCAGAAGAGTCTGGACACGCCACTGCCCCAGCCCCCACATCCTTTCCTTGATCCACACTGCCGAGTACCTCACCCATTCGGCTGCTATTCATCCGTTAACTTAGTGTGGGTTTCACGCATCAACGTGCCCCCGTCAACTGCAGACGTCATTTCCCGTGGGCCTTGCCACCCCACCAGCGTATAAATGAAGAAAGCGCCAGATAAAAGCAGCGGATGTAACACAGACACCTTAGGAATAACACTGCCCCAGTCAGCGACCTGTGCACAGTCTGTTCATTCCCATGAACACTTGAGGCTCAGTTCCCAATGATAGAATGTAAGAAGCAACAACGTGTGTGGCATTGTGCTGAATGCCTCCACAAAGTCCAGGCACACAACATATTCCTGGCTTCCTGTTAAATGTTCCATTTCAAAACATACTTATGGCAGATGTGCAATAAACACCCCCACCCCAGCATCCATGCTAATGTATAAAAAAACCGACAGATCCTCAATTACACTATCCATAATATAAGACTCCAAATTCTTCACTAATATATGCTAAACCTCCTTGTCTGTAGTTACCAGGTTCTGGCTTAACCATGTTCACATGCATCTTTCTAATGGCGTCCATCAACCAATAATCTGATTTACTCTTCAAAAATGGAGCGCCTGGATTTGATCTACATGTTTTGACTTCCACATGAATATTCCGATAGATCTTCTCTCAACTTTCTACATGTTTATTAAATTACTCAACATATGTTCTTATATTGTGTGAGATCTGGAGCTGATCTGAAAGACCCAGGAGATGATAGCCTAATGATTTCAAGAGGTCCAAAGTTGGTGCTCCTAAAGCCGCCCCTGATATCCCAGCATACACAACTCTATCTACATCAAATAATGGGTTTATTAGAACATCCAGCTGACAATTTGGTAGCGAGGCTGAACGCTCATGCTGAACTCTGTAGAAGGTGGGTGGGCTGGCTCAGAATGAAGAGCACCATTTAGATGCACTTTCAGTAAGTAAATAGGTTCTTACAAACGATATAAACTTTTAATTCACAAAAGAATCACACAACCTTACCTTACCTGAATTGCACGTGATGTATATAGAATTGTAGATGGGTGGCTTCCAACGACGGCAATGCATTCCACAGGGTGGGTTTCGATTGATGTCTGATACATGACAAGCGTGAAGTTCGAGCTGACTATTAGGCACCTCAGAACTCGAGGTGCAATGAACCCCTTTGTGGATACATGCCCACCTACTATGTTATGTTGTGTTTGCCTCTACAACATTGCTTTTCCACACCTGCACTGCAGTGGCGTCCCCAGACTCTTATGACTGGGGTGGCCCAAGTGGGGCACTGACTTATGCAGCGGTGGCATGAAGGCCGAGCGCACACACACATAATGATCATAGTTTAGGATAATGCGGTGACACGTGGGCTGGCCAATCAGATTCCAGGGGTAGCACGTGCCACCCAAGGCCACTCCCTGGACACGTGTCTCCGTGCACTAGCACCGCATTGCGTGGATAAGGGAGGCATGAGCGATATATAGACAGCGTGGCACAAGAAAATGCATGGGGCCCTGCCACCCTCCTCACCCGACTCACTTCCCACCTTCCTTCCATCTAGACGAAAGTGCTGTACTCACCTGCTGTGAGTTCTCACCGGTGGACTCGGGCTTTCATATTCCTCTCACTTGATGTCCTAGCAGGAGGAGACTGCATTTACAAACCTCTTCATGTACACATGGCTTTCTTTTTAAGCCATATACAATGAACTACATTTGAGTGGAAAGGATTGAAACGTTGTTAAATCAATAGCAGAACTCGGTTTAGAATGCAAAGCACAGGCATTTCTCCTGCATTTCGCTTATATAATAAGTGACTCGCATACGCAATTCAACATACTCACAGAATCTATAAGGCACATCTATAGTTCCGTTTGCACTAAACGCACCACTTCTTATTGGTCAGTTTTACAGCGTAGCAGAAATAAGGCTATTTTTCCACTAGATTTGCCGTTGAAAATTATCCATTCGTGTACATCCCCTGACAGCACTGGCTGCCTGGTTCCTTCCAAAGGCTTGAAGTCACCATTCATAGAAAGAGTAAGACGAATTGCACGCGCTGACCCTGGATGTTAGCATCCAGGTCGGTGTAACTGGACTGGTGACTCGCGCCCGGCGGCTGCCGGCCCTTTCTGTCATGTTGATGTTTTGCGCTACCATGTGATGTAAAAGGGACGAACAGCTCATCGTTTCTCCCAGGAATGCCAGTAGCACTAAAGGAAGCTCCCAAGAAAGAGCGAGTCCTGGGCAATGCCGCAGGGCCGCTGAAGTCGAGGCAGGGTAACTGATGTTACCATGTGGCAGGCCTGGGAGAGGGGCATCCCCCACCCCCAAGCCTGCTCCTCTCCCCCCCACGGACACAGAGACACGTAGTCTCCAGCATACACAAGCAAGGGAAGGGTGAGGTGTGAACAATCACCTCACCCTTTCACTGAGCAACAAGGTGCTAAGCACCAGGAAGGTAGCTAGCAGGCAGGGCACAGGGTCAAGGACCTGCCCCCTCCCTCCTGGGGGCATAGACAGTCAGCTACACCGGCCTGGGGGCTGGACTACAGCTCCCCCACTATGCACATCAAAGACCCAGGGCTCCCCTGGGTCTTATAAATAAGAGCAGCATGCTCTAATAAAACACTACTTGTTTGTGGACCCTGAACGGGGACCCAAACAAACAGGAGGTTCGCTGTGCACTCAGCGTCCTCCAATCTTTGTTTCTTTACTTTAACACGTTTGCCGTGCACTCAGCATCGTGTATTTCTTGAATTCTGGTGTTCGCCGTACACGCGGCGTCGCTTTCTCTCTTGAAACATTGTATTGTTTCAGTAAATCCCTTGCGGCTCCCCCGCTTCGCCGTTAGCGTGGATAAACAAACAAACGTGAGAGGCCCAGCTGAGTGATCCAGGGAGTCGTGAAGCTGCAGCAGGAGAGGTATGAGGAAGCGTGAAGGAAGGAACCCGGCACTGCAGCGACTTTGCATCATTATTTCAAGTAAGTCGGCCGCGGCACCGGGCAGAGGCAGTGGTGACAGCCGCTCATGAAGAGTGGCTAAATGAAATAGACTAAGGCCTCATTACGAGGCTTGAGCTCACGGAATGAAGGGGGCAGGTACGGGACCGGCCCCCTTCATTCCGTCAGGGCTGATTACAAGGTTCCCTTCACGGGACCTGGATCGGACACCTGGTAAAACCAGGTGTCCTTTCTGGGTCCTGCGAGGGGAAGAGGGAGGTAACAACAGGACACTCATAATGTGCCCATTGTTATCTCCATCCCCATTCCCATTGAGAACTATGGGGGCTCAAATGGGAATGGGGAATGGTTCCTGCAAGGAGGACTTACCGGGTCCTCCTATGTCGGAATGACCCGGTAAGTCCCCATTGCAGGAACCTGGTAAAGGAGCCCGGTTTGGAGGTAGCTATAGAGCTAATAGCTCCATGGCTACCTCCAAACTCGTAATGAGGCACCAAGCCTCCGTTTGGAGGCAAGGCAACAAAACAAACGGCCCGCTAGTACGTGGACGCCCTATCTAGACAGAGGAGGGCTCGTACGCCACAATAAGGAGCTCCATTAATTTCGCTTCCAGTTGGAAGCAAGGCAACACATAGCAACATGGTCCGCTATAACGTTGACTGATTAGTAAAATGCCAGAAAATAACATTTGTAGCCACCAGGATATATATTACAGAGGTGAAGCGTCCTACCTACAAACCTGAAGACGAGGTTTCGAGCCTCGCGGTCGGTGGCAAAGCATAATTTCATGGACGACACTCAATAGTGCTCATTTTTGGTACAAAATTATAAAAAATCATAAAATTTAACAGGAGCACGGGGGCGGCTGAAATAGAAACAGCAGGCCAACATTTGTTTGTGTAAAGGGGCACGGGATGCTTATACTCTAAAGGGGTGTGTGGGTAAAGCTGCAAAGTTGCAAAAACCATCTGCAGACCCACGTTGTCCACACCCGGTGAAGTGGCTCAGCGAGTAGAGGGCCAGCGTCGACAGCCGTGCCGAGCCTGTTGATGCAGGTTTGAATCTTGGCAGGGCTTAACTCAGCCTTTTATCCCTCCAAGGTCAATAAATAAGCACCACACGCCCTGGGCAATATTATTCACAATCCAATGAACGTTACAGAAGCCATTTGATATTTCTTGAAGGGGGTTTTCCATATTACTGAAACTGGATAGCAGATAAAGTGCACAAAGTTGGACGATACAGGCCCAACAACAGCCAGCTACCCAAAGCACGCAGCAGCATAGACAAGTTTCATGCATACAGAATTTTGTGACACAAACAAACAAATTGAATGGTGAATGATTAGTCACGTGTTCACAAAGACAGTTAGGTAACTGCACAAAGTTCAAAAGGGAATAAAGTATTTCCATTTCTTTTACTTAAACAGGCAAAGAATAATGTCTCCCAAGTGAAAACCACAAGAACCCACAACACCACCACAGAAGCCCAAATCACCCCACTTGTTGGCGGCACTAGAAGCAGCCGAGCATTATGGCTGGGCCTGGGTCAGGGAAAACATATACGGCCTAGCTAAGGAAGGGGTAAGCTTGCCACCAGGCCTGGAGAACAACCCACCCCCAACAAAGAAAAGACAGAAGCCATGGGAAAAGGTAACAAAAACAAAAAACTGTCTCAATTATGTGTAAACATGAGTGAAATGCAACAATTATTGCTTGAAATCAGGGGTCAACAGCCACCTCCCCCAGGCGGGACCGTTTCCCCAAGCCCCAACACTCCACTTGAACCCAACATCATTATAGACCCCCCACTGCCCACAACAATATTAAGAACACATATGTCACTACCTTTAACAGCACCCCTTCCGCTAACAATGACAACACCAACAGCAACCGCTACAGGTCCACTTGCGCCAACAGCGGCATCACCAGATCCGACAGGTGCACTGAAAGCATGGGCAAACCCCAGTGCAAACACACCGGGGCAGACGGTGGGAAACAGCAACAACCCAGCAGACATGTTAATGATCAGCAGTGCCCAACTAGACCTAAAGCTGAAATCCTTCCAAACAGAAATCCTGAACAGATACAAAAGATGCTTAGCATGGAACATTGACAGTACAATCAAAGAAGCCATATGGGCAAAATAGTTCATCGAACTCTGTTCACTTATAGAAGCCCAATGCAAAGGGAGAGATGCTTTCATGGATCCAAAAAAGATATAGGAAAAAGCCATAGCTAGGAACGCCCTGGTAGAACAGAACTCGGACAACTGTTTACAATCTTTCGCCATCCTAGCATCCATGGTAGAAAACTATGGGCATACATGTACAAGATCAGAGAAGTAAAAATAGCACAAAGGGGAAAAACCTGGCTAGCATATGATATTAGATTCAGGCGGAGCATGTCAGAGAGGCCAGCCATAGAATGGGACGAGGTACAGAATGATCTATACATGCTTAATGCCGAGCCTCCATCAGAGGAAGAGGCCAACTAAGCAATACCCAAAAACAACGGAAATTCACATTGCCCCAGAAATTCTGAAAATGAAAAATACAAGAAGGGAGAGCAGCCCTTTCGGATGAACCAGCCATGGGCGGCTAAGTCTAATGCCCACAAACAGGACAAAAACTACCCCGCCAAAGCTAATATCCCATGCAGGAACTTTGGGAAAAATAAGTGCAACTGGGGGAAGGAATGCTGGTACAAACACACATGGACCAACTGCAACGGTGACCATGCAGCAAGCAATTGCACCAAACTCCCATTCAAAAATGCAAAAGCCTAGCAGCAACACCCCCCCCCCCACCAATCCCATTTCTAGAACCAGGGAAAACACCCATCAATTGTAACAACTTTAGAGATGCGTTGAGGAACTACCCAGATAAAGAAACCAGCAGGGCTATCCTGCAAGGTTTCACCAATTGTTTCATCATCCCTTTCAAAGGGACAGGAACACAAAAAATCCCAAAAAACCTGAAATCAGCTATGGACAACCCAGAAATGAGAGAAGGAACTACTACTAGGCAGGATTGCAGGCCCCTGGGACTACATGCCCTTCACAGAGTTCATAGTCACCCCACTAGGCTTGGTCCCCAAAAAGAACCCGGAAAAATTAAGCTAATCCACCACCTGTCCTACCCAAAAGGCGAATCACTGAACGATGGCATCCCGTATACAGAATCTGCGGTATCCTACACACACTTCCAAGAAGCAGTGAGACTCATACAGGAGTGTGGTACAAATGCCCTTATGGCCAAATTGGACATAGAATCTGCTTTCAGATTACTGCCAGTCCCCCAGACTCTCAGCAATGGCTAGGTTCACTTTCAAAAACAAATTCTATATAGACAGATGCCCCCCCATGGGATGCGCAGTATCCTGCGCCCTATTTGAACAGTTCAGCTCTTTTTTCCAATGGGCATTCCAAAAACAAAGACCAGGAGCCAAAATAGTTCACTACCTTGACGACTTCATGGTAATGGGACCAGCAAATTCTGAAGAATGCAGTAGAGCTCTGGCCAAGTTAGAGGAAATGGCTGCACAGTGGGGCATCCCCCTGGCAACAGAGAAAACGACCAAACCAGATACCAACATAATCTTTCTGGGTATTGAAATAGATTCTGCATGGTGCCTATGCAGAATTCCAAAAACTAGATAGCAGAACTACTGGAAAAAATACAAGGCCTGACAACAAAAGACAAGGCCACAGTAAAAGAAATCCAGTCACTGGCTGGAAGCCTCAACTTTGCAGCCAGAATAATCCCCCAGGGGAAGATATTCTCCAGAAGTCTGGAACTAAAAATCAAATCATACATCAAACCCCATTTACACATCCGGCTAGGCAAAGTAGTAAAACAAGATCTGGAAGTTTGGGGGAATTTCCTCAGAAACTTCAACGGGACCTCACTTTGGCACACGCCATTGAATACATGGACAAAAAGGGTCCTTTTGACTGATGCAGCCGGGAGCAGGGAGTTTGGAGCCATACTTGACGTAGAGTGGGTGGCAGGACACTGGCCCAATTCATGGCAAATGGCAGGGTGGCCAAAAAACATCACCCTCCTAGAAATATTTCCCATTTGGCTAACCATACACATCTGGGGAAGGCAGCTAGCTAACATGGAACTCTTGGTCTGGTGTGACAACATGGCGGCGGTAGGCTCCATAAACAGAAGATCTACCAAATGCCATTTAGTGCTGAAAGTACTACGAGCCATTACAGCAGTCACACTGCAGGAAAACATTGTGGTGAAAGCAAAACACATCGCTGGAGCAGACAATAATATTGCAGATGCTTTATCTTGCTTTCAGTGGCCAGGGTTCTGGGAGCTAGCACCACACGCCCGAAAACAGATGACGGCAATACCAGCGGAATGCTGGTCAATAATGAGAAACTAAGAAAAATGGCATCAACGCCAGTGCCAGAGAGCCCAGGCCAGGAAGCCCAACAAGAACCAGGCACCTCAAAAACGGGTGCCAACATCACGCTATCCACCGAGAACAGGAACCCTGGCACGTAGTTCCTAACAGAAATGGCCAAGAAGGCACTGGCAGGCACTACCGCAGCTCAATACACTAACTGCCTACAAACAGTATTCAAAGCTACAGGTTTAAACCATGTAGAATTAAAAACGATTAAAGACATAGAAATATTTTTTAAATGGGCTCACAACCTGGGTTTCAAGAGAGACTGGGCAAAAAGACACCTGGTAGCAATTTCATATTTTTCCAAAATACGGAGAGACTCGGGCCTCACTCAGAACACTCTGATCTCCTACGCCATGAAAGGCTGGGGCAGAACAGAGGGACACCAGGTAGACACCCGCTGCCCCTTATATTTCAACAAACTAGTAAAAATAGCGGAGCAACTGGAGGCCATATGCTGGCACCCCTATGAGACCATGATATTTAAAACAGCATTTTTTCTAGTGTACTTTGGGGCCTTCCGGGTAGGGGAACTCATCGCCTCCAGCACAAAAGCCAAACATGGGTTAGGCATCATGGAGGCCAGGGTCAGACAAGACAGCGTCAGCATAGGCAGCCAACAGTCCAAAACAGGGGCCAAAAGAACCATCAATATCTGCTGCATCAACGATGCAGAAAACTGCCCGGTGTGTTTCACCAACAAAAGTGGGGGGGGGGTTCTTAATCCACAGGGATGTCTCGGCACTAAGCCACTACCAATTTAAAGGGGTGCTGATGAAAGCAATCAGCAAAGCAGGATGGGACCCTAAAGATTTTGGCACCCATTCCTTTAGAATCGGGGCCGCCACCTCAGCATGGCCAGGAGGCCTGGCACCAGAACAACCAAAAAACATAGGGGATGGAAGACAGATTGCTACAAAAGATACATCAGACTACAGCTATTATAGCCCTTCCCACCGCCCCTTTTTCTATTCCTCTCCACCCCTGCAGAAACAACTGCCAGGGAGAGGACACCACTCCGATCAGCATGGATAGTCGGCCACTGAATCGTCTTCAGGACAGGCCGATGGGCTGAAGAAACTAAAGAGGGTCCACCCTTTAGGAACACCATAGCTTCCTGGTGGGGATACAGAGGTCTTCTCTGGGCCGACATCCACGACCCACTAACAGAGCTGGTTGCATACAAAGACCCGCCAGAATTCCTCATAGTACATCTAGGGGGCAAAGACCTAGTGTCTGCAGGAAGGAGAAAACTACTGGAAGAAATTTGCTCCTCCATAGCTGGAATTTCGCATAACTGGAGGGACACAGAAATCTACTTCTCGGCCATCCTGCCCAGAAAGAAATGGCAGGGGGCCAATTGTTACAAATCAATAGACATTTCTAGACGAAAACTGAACAGGGGTCTGGAATAATGTTATACAGCACGAGGCCTGGGTTTCATAAAACACCCGGTCATCACGTTAGGTGACCCAGATCTGTTTCTTAAAGACGGCAACCACCTATCAAACCAGGGCATGGAACATTTCTTTCGAGAAATCACATCTACCCTAGACTCCAGGGGTTGCCAGCAGAGATACTTTCGGGGGAACACAGTCAGCCGGCAACCTGCCCGTGTGTGGCGGCACGAGCCAGAGGGGGTAACCCCTGGACCCGCTGCCTAAAAGTATGATGATATTATGATATGTGATTATTGTTATTCCATAACCATATCTGCACAATAAAATCCTACGGCCTTTTATTGCCAACACTTCACAAATGTGTGCTCTTGCTTATTACTGGTGAGGGTAAGGGTTCGGCCCATACAATTTGCATGCATATGCGTTCAGCAGTTACGGGCAGACTTTAGAAAGGTACCTGCAGTGCCAGGTGTGTGTGGAACGTCAGGATTCGACAGGACATGAAGAAGGGGGTTCGGAAATGGCAATAATGGAATGAAAATTACTTCATGCTCCCCTCCCTCAGCACCTCACTGATTGGGTACCGGTAACTGCCAACAGCATAAAAAAAATTAAAAAAGACGACTGTTTCTCCCCTTTCCCACCTTACTCCGACTACTGCCTTGTCTGCATTGCGAGTTATGAAATAGCCATGCCCTCCTATAATACAACACAGTCATAGACATGTCGTATCATCATTGGCAGCCGGGTGGCATGTGAGTAAGGTGACGCGGAAGGGGAGCTGACGTCATGTGGATCACCATAACCTATCACCTGACCTCCCTCGTCACGTTCCTCATAGTATGAGGACATACATAGAACATAAGCAAGGATAGGTCTATATGAAAGATGGCATGTTATGCCAGGACCAAGCACATCGGTTTTAAACCAAATTCACGGTGCCCATTCCAGAAGTGCCTACGCTACATCTCCTGTGCCCTGGACTGGAATCTTATAGTGTTGGATAAAGGTTCAAGTGGTAGGATAGGCGCCCTAATGGGGTAAACATCCATACTATTTACTGTACGTTCTATAGGGTAACCCATTATAAAATCCAATAGATGCTCGGTTACCAACAGTACACAGGCACATTCTTCAACACATTTTCATGATGCGTTTGCCCACAAAACATGCCACCAGTGCCACTGTAAACAACTCTTCATGATATATGCCAGTGTTATGCCAATGCAAGGCAGAATTGTATGCTGGCTTTCCAGATCGTTGCCAGTATTACCACTGTAAAAACACACTCATGTTGGCTGTACTCAATAATGTCAGCATTGTAAGTGTAACTCACCCATGTTGCCTGTGCCCCATAATGGCAGCTGTGTCACTGTTACAAAACACTAATGATGGCTGTGCCCAACAATGCTAGTATTACAACTGCACAAACACAATCACGTTGCTGTGCCAAATAACACCACCATTGCTACTGTAAGCAGACATTGGCATTCTGGTTCCGCCAACAAGTGCCAGTATCCCCACTCTAAGAATGCACTCATATTGGCTGTGCCAATGAATGCCAGTATTGCAACTGTAAGAACACAATCATGTTTATATCCCCAATAATGGCAGTATTGCCACTGTAAGAACACATTGTCATGCTGGTTATACCAATATTGCCAGTGAAAGAACACACTTGTGTTGGCTAAGCCATGTAATGCCACTATTCCCACTGTAAGAACACACTCATGTCAGCTGGGTGAATTCATAATCATACTGGAACCGTAAAACACAGTAATGTTGTCCAATAATGTCACTTGAATACTACTCTGAACACATTTGAGCCTCCACCATATTTGCCATGAAAATGAAATGGAGACACGTAATAGCAGGACAGCACACATCAGGGTCCCAGTGGGGCCAGCTTGGCACATAGCCCATATTACAATGAGATCAGATGTTGCCAGAGTGCACACGATTTCTCTGCTTTTTTGCCCAGTATTCCTTTGTTCACTTTGAATGGAATGGAATGGCTGCCTATCCCGGGGACACAGAAACAATTGTGTCCTAAGGTTAGGCGCCCCTTGACCCCTGCACACTTTCCTGCTGTAAACACAGCCAACAGTAATTAAACATTGATATAGTAATTCAAAGAGCAAGTTAACAAAAAAATAATTCACAATACAGATTTGAACAAACAATGAAGCTTCTTTTAATTTTGAAGAACAGTGCTCAACATGTTTCAGGGGAAAGCCCCTTCTTCAGGAGCGAAACTGCAAATGTAATAAGTTCTAGTACAATTAGTTATTTAAAGGCCGATTGTTTCAAACAACACAGACTTATATCCATAATAGTAAAAGACTCGAACAGAATCAGGGATATCGGACCACGTGTACCCAGATTAGTTAATGTCCCAATCATGAACAAATTCAGTGAAGAACATAGAATACAGAAGTACCCTAAAGAGACACCCCAAAAAGGATAGAACGTGTGCACATCTTGTGAAAAAAAAGTCCAGGGAAACCAAAGCAACTGTATTCGAGGATCCCCAATGGCTCCAGAGTGCTAATAAAAGCAAACACCCAAGTGTTCACATAGTCAGGCAACACAATCAGCCAAGTGTTATAACCCTATGGCGCCACACACCAAGTCTTCAACATGCCTCAGAAATCCAACGCAGCCTACCAACAAAAGGGTATAACTAAAGGCCCCTGAAGTGCCTCTCCGTGCAAGAAATAGACAATCAGTAAACACCTGCATGCAGAATACAGAACAAGCTAATGGGTAAGCAAAACATCAAGCAGATCTACTCCACGTTTCATAGCTATGCCTCAAGCCTTCCCTGAACATTCTTTTCATTTCCACTTTTGCTTGTCACAGTTGTTGGGCTGTCCTGAAAATAATTCCTTGTTCTACGGTGTTGTGCACCTAATTAGCCTATATCTGCAAGGTCTGATTTATGATTCCTTACACATTTCTTGCAAATCTTTAAGTGCTGCCTAGGCTGTGTTCACCAGGAGCATGTATGTCGGCAAGGTCATATTAGAACCACCATAGGCCTCTTTTTTATCATCTTTGAAATTCTCATTTGAAGCGTCTCTTCGGGCCAAGTTACCGTCATGGCACATCCTGCTAGGTCAGAGAGAGCAGGTCCACTGCCTGTCATAGGGTAACCTTTGCGGATTGATTTTGAAGTATAATCTTCTAAGAGCCCGGCCGCTCCCTGGCCTTTTTGCCTGGTTTGAGAATGAGGACTTGAGATGCATCTAAAATAACATACCAGCTCCAAAAAAATCACCATCTTCTTCCTGGTATATTTGTTCTGCTGGGAATTGTAGGAATTCCCATTCGTGGGGAAATACTGCTGGACTTACTTATCTGACGATAGAGTGGCCTTTGACATCACGGCCAGATTCTACCCTTTTGTCATTCCCATGTGCATTCTTTTTCCAGGGCTTCTGCCTATGCTGTTTCAGCTCTACCGCGGGTTTTGGCAGATCAGGCAATTGGTCTTTCGGTGTCTTCTCTTTTCTGAGGCGGCCATGTGTAGTAATCTCCCCTCTAGATGGGGTTCTAGATCGAGGCCTCTCCCTGTGGATCCTGCCTGATCTAAAGACACCTTTGCCAATAACTTTGATCCTGTTGGGAGCAGAGAGATCTACCATTCAGTAGTGGAAGCAGAGGGAACGCAATCATCCTTTATCACTCTTAAGTCGGATTGGCTGTCTTATCAATAGTCTAGTCCTTGGAGACTAGCACAGCGGGGACTACATCACATCCCTGTAAGTATACTTATCATTAGGTGCCATTCTCGGGACTTCCAAATTGCCTGCGTTACCGCCCCATCCCCACAACCAGATGCGTGCTGGGGTCTAACAAGCCTGCACCCGAGTGACCATCCCGCAAACCCAGGCCTCGCCAAGGCTTGCAAAGGGCAACAGCAGTATGGTTTATATCCGGGCCCTCCATGCCCCACCTAGTTTAAGGGAATGCCAGGTTTTTGGCATGCCAGCATGTCCCGTAGCAGGCATGCCATATCCCATAAATCCAAAAGTAAAGAAGAGGGCTATAAGGAGGTCTAGCTATCTTATAAGTCCCGATGAGAAGAAAGGGCATAGGAAGAGCCAGCATAAGGCAGGAAAGCGGCGAAAGAATCATCTTTAAAACTGTTCAGCCAGGAAGGTGGTGAGAGAGGGTGCCTGATAGGTGATGTGTTATTTCCTTGGGGTGCATTTATGGAGCCTGTGTGAATCGTGCGATCATCAGTCATCACCAACACCCCAATAATGCCACGGGATTGTTTGTAGAAAGCTACCCGCTAAACACTTCTCAGCATAAGGAGAGCAAACGGAATAATCAACCTACCCGCTCTGCAAACCAGCTGTCACGCATGACGTCAATAGCACATATCCTGGTTCCAAGGTTTAATGTAGGGACTTCATACAGTTAAAGCCCACTGAGTCATAATTCTACGGGGTTTCCCAACATAAATAATAATACTATTGGCCAGGATGGCCTCTCAGTCAGTGCGTGTGATTGGGCCTCTGAGGTGCTTGGGCCAATGTCTGGATTCTTCGCGTCCATGGGAGGGAGCCTCACCTCTCCGGCCTTCTCTGGTGCCGGCAGGCCCACAGGATTCCCAAACTCTCTTCTTTTGCATTACTCTATGTGTGGGCTTCCCGGGATCCTGTACCCCACAAGTAATCCAGTTGTTGAGGCTTGCAGCATTCCCCAGGTCCCGTCGAGTGGTCTATACTCCCCCCCCCACTCCTGCCCTTTAAGCTCTCGCCAGGCCCCCTGCCCCGCCTGGAACCTGCCCACACCTCCTAGACCTGTCGCGGGCATGACCTGGCACTTCAGAACCTTCCTCCACTATCTGACTTATTCATTTTCCACACTTTGCCTCTTGGATTAACTCTTCAACAAAGTCCCGGTTTCTCATGGCAGTTTCCCTTTCCTTCCTTTCCAGTTCCACTTCTCATTCACCAAGCACGCTTCTTTCTCCTCGCGCTCTTCCTCTTCTTCCTCAACCTTCTCACTACAATACCCTTCACTCATCTTCCACACTGCAAAACTCCTTGTCTTCCTCACTCTGAGATGTGTCTATACGGTCCGCGCCAGCTTTCCAGCTCACACCCCCTTTACGTCTGAGATTGACTCCTCCCCCTTGTCCTTCGCGGGCTCCTCACTCCCACTTTGGCCGGTACTTATGACCATCACATCCTCACTCCATCCTCAGGCTGTTCTAATTGCCACCTCTTCCTCTTACCCACCTTGGGTTGTTCTTGTTGCGGGCATCTCGTTCCTATCACTGTGCTCTATTTTCCGCGCCACCACCTCATCTCCGCCAGCTTATGGCTGTTCTTGCAGCTACCACCTCCTCCCTACCACATTGGACTATTCTCTTCACCACCAGCCCCTGCCTACCACCTTGGCATATTTCCTCTCGCCATCCCCCACTCTCTACCATGTAGACTCTCCTGCAACAATTTCACTAGCACCTCCTTCACCTTTTGCTCCCTAGCTGTTAGCACCTCTGCCATGTCTGCCACTATCAGCACTTTCCCCTCTGATTGCATTACCCCCTTCTCTCTCCCGCTGCAGCCTTTCCAGCTCCCTCTAACTTGCCCAATACTTCTTCAGCAATCTCCAGTCTCTAGCCTTCTCTGAACATTAGCCTCTTGCCCAGGGCCAGCTGAAGTGCTCATGGAGGCCCATTTAAAAATGATGCTGTGTGGCCCCCGTTGCCTACAGCTGGGAACCTATTTTAAAGGGCTGCATAGATTATAATGGAGAGACAAAGGAATAGAGGGAGGGGATAAGTAGCTGCAGATTATCACGGGACATGCTTATTGGCCTGTGCACAGGGCAAAGAAGGGCAGCAAGCTAGAAGCTGAAACATTAAAAGTCAACTGTAGAGCTTAAAATGCACTAATATTGCGGAAACCAGAGTACAAAGGCAATGAGGTGATAAGAATGCTGCTGGATACGGCAAGGCCTGAGGCAGTTGACTGAAGAAGTGGACTGGCCATTGGGGAACTCTGGAGATTTCCCCGTAGGCCTCTGCAATTTGGGGCTCTTTTGTGTGGTATTTCCACATTTTCTCAAAGGAAAAGAGCTGGGCTTGCTGAAAATGTGTAATATGGCACCACTTTGCACATTATTTACAGGGCCTCCTTTGGTTCCCAGTCCACCGCTGGTTGACGGCCTGAGGAGTCCAGCAAAGGCAACCTGAAACATGCATGCTGCAAAGTGCATATTTAATGTATTAGCATATTAGGGTCCCTAAGGCTTGAAGCCCATATTGATTGAAACATGTAAAAGGCCCCAGTGCTGTCCCTGTTCTTGCCAATGAAACCCACACTCAGCAGCTAGGTCTAGTTGCTTTTATAGTCTGTTCCCCCTACTTCTGAGATTTTAGCTCAGGTTTCCTGGTTCTACCGTTTGTAATTTGGGCAGTAAAATATAATTCATCTATCTCATTTTTAGTTTTGCATAAACATACAATGCGTTCTGCATAGTTGTCTTTCAAAAGCTGTACTAGTGCTGTGTTTGATTTTAAATGTTATTCAAGATTTTGTATTGGGCAGGTGACACAAAATGGCAGAGAAAACCAGATTGCCTATGGGAACATACTAAAGGCTTTATTCATGGAACGTTTTCCTATGGGATTGCGCCATTATAAAACACTTCCATGAATTAGGGTATAAGTGTGCAATAAAGCTGACTTGCAAAGCTCCAAACCCCATGATGAATCAACCTGACAATGTATAAGATATTTTTATAGAAACATGTTAGGGAACGAAAAATACAATTCGTTTTGAAAGGGCAAAATGCCACAACAGAAAATGTGTATTTGCAAAATGAAAACAAAGCAATCCATGAATCAATGTTGTTTGCCACATGCAGCGAAGATTTTGCCAAACTCTATGAAAACACATACTTATGTACTTATGCGTATCATTTCGTGATTGATTCACGTGATGTACATGCATTATCTATCGTAACACTCTAGAAATGGATCGCAATATAGCCCAGTGTGTTGAGGGCCTGCTGCAAAGAGGTGTGTCGTGTGATCTCTAAGTCACATGTCTGAATATTGGCAGGAAAGAAGTGGAGTTTTATCGTTCTGTGGTCAATAAAACATTTATCATGTCAAGTGAGCATAACACCTATTAATGACATGAAGAGAGAATACAAACGTGGGACCTGATTATAATGTGCACACATTCTGCCATTATATTTCTGCAAAAGGCTTCCTTACCACAAAACTCCCACCTGCTAGAACCAATCCTCATTCTAATGGTAAAACAATGAAGGACAAGTCGCGGTCTATTGAAGTATGAACTACTGTATAGGGCAGATCTCAATCACAAACTTTAGGCCCTTTATACTGATGGGAGTTCCCAAACAGCATTGTGGGGAAGTGGTAAGTATTGGCTTGTTTAGGCGCATAATAGTCTATGTGCAAAGCAAATTCTGCTTAAGAATATTCTGAAGCCAGTAATACAACTCACTTTCCTCATTTACCTTTACTTCTACATTTTCACTTATTTCTGAACAATATACAGAGCAAGGGCCTTTGTATTATCTGATGGCAGATAGGCGATGTTTTGCCTGCCCTCTTGTTTTAAGCACATACCATTTTGCTCACCTAATTGTAATTAGTTATTTATAATGCACTTAATACGTAGAGGTTTTTAAGCGTGGGGGGCGAACCTGCGTTGCTCCATGTTGCCAAAGCACATTGCTCCTGAGCTATCCTCCAGAGCCTCACTGTAGCGTTTCATGTTTACACTACAAATGCGAGGACAAGTGGCAGATTAGCAAGGTCAGCAGGGTCTGGAGACCGTGAATGGTGGAGCATCTCACGCTTCAGATTGGACGCTCTGGTGGATCTAAATAGAGGGGACAACATTCCAAAAGTGTTTTTACTATTACTAAGTAGCGCCTCAAACACATGTCTGACACCACCATTCTGCCAGTGCTGCCCACTCAACAGCAGTTTGCATTCTGGAACTTGTAGTTTATCTTTTCCCATAGGTTCGGGCCTATGAATCATCAAATGTAAACTGCCATTGGGTCAAAAGATAGGATCAACCACGAGTCAGCCACTTTCCTACCACTACATCTGGCTCCCTGATTACTATTTGAATTGGCAAAAGAAGTTCACAATGCGGCTATCTGTCTTCTCTTTAAATTGACAAATGTTTCTTCAGTATGCATGTTTTGGCACTCTTTACATTGGCTGCCTATTCATCAAATAGTACATTTTAAGATTTTATGTGGCCTTGTATTCAAATGTGATTTGCTCTTATTAGTCAGGTCCTTACTTTCCTTCCTTTCAAACAGACCTTACCAAGTGCAAATGGGCCGTTTTCTCTCCTCCACCTCACTCTCTACATGTGGCGTCCCTCAGGGCTCTATAATATTGCCGCTGGCTCTTCAACATCTACCTGGCCCCTCTGGCCCACCTGATCTCCACTTTCTCCCCTCATTTCCAGTGTCACACAGATGACACACAGCTCGCCTTCAAGCGGCCATCTTCTACCTCCTCCTCCTTCATACCTGACTGCCTGATTCAGGCATTGTGCTCTGCGAATGATCTCTGCCTTAATGCCAGTGAGACAGAGATCCTTCTCATTGGGATGCCTGCTCCTTGTTTCCCAACCGCTCTCTGGCAAGACTCCTTGGGTCCCGTTCCCTCACCCACTTGTGAGGCAAAGAATCTTGGGATCATCTTTGACTCTTCTCTTTCTCTTTCTCTCCACACATCACGGACCTGGCAAGAAGCCCAAATTTCAGTTGCATCTGCTCAGGGGCATTCTACCTTTCCTCACCTTCCCCCAGAAGCTCAACATCTCCAGAGCCCTGGATCTCTTTACGCTAGACTACTGCAACATCCTCTTCCTCAACCAGCCTCTTTCCTCCCTTCACCCCCTTCAGCTAATCCAGAACAGGACTGCATGACTTCTCCTTGGCCTCAAGACCATAGATCACATCTCTCCAGCCCTATAATCTCTCCACTGGCACCCGGGGACAGCAAGGATCAAATTCAAGACCCTTTGCATCATCCACAAGGCTGTCTGGGGCCTAGAACTTCTTTACATCCAGCTTTCCCTCCCGAAATACCTCCCAGCCAGAGTCCTTCGGCCTTCTGGCTCCAACATTTTGCAGATCAAACGCTTCTCCAAGCAGAGAGTGGAATGCTCCCCCCTCAGACTTGAGCCAGATCTTCTTACGTTCTGGAAACTTTTCAAGACTTTCCTTTTCTCCTCTTCCTTCCCTCTTCCTCTCCCTTGCTAACTTTCCGTCTGCCGCTGTGACTGGGGACTGGTCCCTTCAGAGTCATACAGGGGTTAGATCACCCGTTACCAGTCCCCTAGTATCATTTGCCAGGTTTTATAGTGATTATTTCGAATTACATAATTTCGAATTACATAATTTCGAAGGCAAAAATGTCGAAAAAATGTTACCTAAAAAAAAGTTGAATGTTTTTTTTTTGTTATTTTTTGTTTGAAATGGGGGCGTTCCCCCCAACCCCCCATTTTTTTTAACCGTTGTTTTTACTCGCAAAACAAAAAAACATGTAAATTCAAAAATAATACATTTGAAGAAAAAAATGTCGGTAATGTTTTTTTGACATTTTTGTCATTCAAAATTTTATTTTAGACATATTAAGTGGATACCATTTGCCAGCACTTGCCCTCGGGCTCCCTTCCCCAGACTAGACCAACTCGGTCCTCCCTGTCCTCCGCACTCACCCCCCACCCCCTTCCCCTGGCACTTGACGTCTTGGCCTGCTCAGCACTTGATCGCCCCCCCACCCTTGGGGGTACCCCACTCCTGCACTTCTCCCTCTACCCCTCCCCCTTGCACTTACCACCTTGTCTTGCACTTGCACGATAGGATTGTCACAAGGTCAATATAACCGTTATAGTTGTTCATCTTTTTTTCCCTTGTCTCCTCCCCCTGCTGTCTCTTGGCGCCTGAAACACCTGTGTACAGGCGCCATATAAACGTTCAATAAATAAATAAAATAGGATCATGACCTGTTACTCATTCAAACTACTTGCAATAAGACCAAAGGAAACAGACGGGTTTCTGTGCTGGGCCGGCACCTCCAGAATTAACTTCTATTAGGACTCTGGATAATGAATTCCATACTTGATTTTTGTAAAGGTCTGAAAACCTTCCTTTTCCGATAATCTCCTTCATGGCTTCTTCTTGTTGCAGTATTGTCCATCTGTGCCCAGATGCAGTTTACTCTGCTCAGTACTTAGGCTACATGCCTTACAAATAGCTGAAATCAAATCAAACCACAGACTTACTCTACTGTGATAGGCTTCAACACACCATCATGCCTCTAACTTGGAAGTTTATTTGCATTCTTTACTGGTATTGTGTGATATTTCTACTGTAATCCAAAACTATGAGTACCTTCCCAAATGCAAAGCAAAAGCAGCATCCGGATTGGATGAACTGCTCACATGAGACAATGAGTTATCTATAGTATTTACAGGTCAAGGTGCGGATCACAATTAAAATGGTTGTGTTTGCAGAATGAAGCTTTGTTTATTTGTTTGATTGATTTGAAAGGTACTGTATCTGACAATCGATCTTCAGTGCAAAGAGCCCTAATCCAGAGCTCTAACTATGCCGCATCTCAGGTGAGTGAGTGGTGCATCTTGCACTGTGAGTGTATATGTCTCTGCATTCTGGCACTCGTAGTTTTGCTTTTTCACTATTCGTGTGGAACTACAGCAAGTGGCAGAATGCATGATAGGGAGGGAGGGCTGCATGTCCTATTCACGTGAAAGACTGGGACATCCTTAGAGGTCTGCATAGACTGACGCGGACTGGTTGTATTATCAATACATTACAGTAATGTTTTGATTATTTGAAATGTGCATGCTTCGTGTTTTGCATTATGCCAATAAAATGTGCAGTTGAGCAGAAAAAGTAATACAGTTTGTGCATGTCAAACAAGCAGGCAGCTTTGTACATGTATTTAGTTCACAGGTGAATGCTTCAGGGATAGAGAGCTATGGTGGGGAGTTGGCTTTCAAAGGGAGGTGACCTTCACAGCTAGCAATCCCAGCACAAGCACTTTTCAGCAGGATTTGGAACTGTGCACATGAAGGGGTCACTGGAGGTGCACTTCCTATCATGACCCATGCATAATCGCTGGCTGCTGAGCAGCCCTCACCTGGCAATAAGGCTCTAGATGACATCCCTGAGGAAAACCGCAGAATGAAACTATAATGCGAGCTCAGCAGGCGTTTGGAGGAACAACAGTCCTGAAAGGTCTTGTCCCAACACACACCTTCAGGCCTGACAGCACCTCTTTATCTGACAACTGAGTACACATGGGGGGTGGAACCAGGCTTGGACTGGCTTATATGGCAATAGGCTCATGGTCGAACCAAAAACACAAAATGCTGGTGTGGGCTCGTTTTTTGGGTCAAAGTGGGCCACTTTTTTGGCCAATTTGGGCCAGTTTGATGAGTTAATTCACTCTGCGCCTAGTAGTTTTGAACAGTGTTGCTGAATACATATTTTTTTTAATGCACAATTTGCCTCACACTTTATCCCGAAAACTCCCCTTCGGTTACTATTCAAACAGTGTCACTAAAGGAAGTAATTGCCATTTGCAAAGGTGGGCCACTTTTTCATTGGTGCCTGAGAAAACTGTATGGCCCAGTCTGACCCGGGGTGCAGCATTCCCCCGCCCACCTAATATACACTACCACTGCTACCAAGGCCTTGTCTGGGTCTTTGCTGTGTCCAGAACCTGTCACATGCGAATTCGGGGGTCTTCACCATGTCCGGCAGCATCTGCCCCAGGTGAATACAGAGGGTTAAGCGTTGGAAGGAGAGCAGAGATGTTGACCTGGCAGACGCGCACGCACACACCCGCGGTGCTTTGTGTCCTGTTTATTGATTGGAAGATGGCTCATGGGGGAGAGGGGGCGGGATGACTTTGGTATACGCCATATTAGCAGCGGTGCACATCGTCCCCTGGGGGCCCAGCTCATAGGAAAGGAAGGAGGGGTGTGGGAGATAAAAGAGGAGGAGGAGCTTCTGGGCAGGAAAAGGAACGTCTGAGGGGTAGAGTAGGAAGACAGAAAGGGCAGGGCTATGAAAAGCTTAAATAATTTGCCCAGGAGCACCTGATCCTCTTTCGCAGGTTCGATGTTGGGCTGCGGTCAGGCGCCCGCCCCCCCCCCCCCGCACCAGAAATTGGCAGCAAAGTAAATAAGGAATGTAATAATGTGTTGCAATAATGTTTGATGTGCGTGGTCATACTTATTGCAGAGCCGTCACAGTGGAGGTACATGGTGTATCCAGGATGTAGGGGTTGTGCAGTCACAACCTTAAAGTAACAGCACCGGGGGCTCGACCTCTGGAAAGCCACAGGTCCTAAGGAAGCGAGTGGGAGGAATGGCAAGTGGCAGAAGTGGGGTTGGGCCAAGCAAAGTGAGGGCCAAATAATGATTATGGGGAGTTGGGCCTGGGAGGAACTGAGGTGAAAGACATGGAAAGCAAATTAATATAATTGATTTTTTGTAACGGGCTTAATACCAACGATGGGTTTCTAATCGCAGGATCTGAATTCAAACCTGTGTTGCGCTGCGTTGTTTTGCTTCCAAGACAAACGCGTTGCCCCTGAGCTATCGTTACTCCCCTTTTGGAAAAGAGGGCAGAAAACCTAGCAAGCGAAGGAAAGCGGCATAAAGGAAGTTGTGGATGGAAGAGGTCAGGTGGCCGGGAAAACAGGAAATGTATAAACGTTAAGCGGTTGGGGGGGGTGGGTATAAATAGACCTCTAAAGAGGCATCAGGGCTGGGAAACCAAGTGATGCTGCAAGCGGTCAAGAGACGTGGGAAACCAAGTAAATGTGTAAGGGGGCAGGAGACAGACTGGTGAAAACAAATAATTTGGTATGAAGGAACCTGGGAAACCTAGTAATGGTGTAAGATGTGCGTAGGCCTGGGAAACTTGCTAATCATGTAAAAGGTTGGGAGGCCTGGTAAAACTGAGCAAGAGCATAAGAGGTTGGGAGACCTAGCGAAACCGAGTAAGTGCATAAGGGGTGGGAGACCTGGGAAACCCGAGGAATGGTGTAAGAGGTCGGGGGACCTGAGAAAACTTGATAATGATGTAAGAGGTCGGGAGTCGTGGGAAAACTAAGTAATGGCGCAAGAGGTTGGGAGGGCTAGCGAAACTGAGTGACAGAGTAAGGGGTGGGAGACCTGAAAAAACTGAGGAATGGTGGAAGAGGTCGGGAGGCCTAGGGAAACTGAGTACGTAAGGAGTGGGAGGCCTGGGACAGCTGAGGAATGGTTTGAGACATGCGGAAGAGGTTAGGTGGCCTAGGGTGGGTGCACAGTAAGTGTAAGGTGCACAGCTCAGCATAGGACCCTGAGTCTGTGTGGGTGGCAAGGAACACTGGTAAGGTATCTCCTGCCTAACACAGCAGCTGCAGCCTTTTCATACCACACACATGTGTGTCCTGTTTATTGATTTCAGGCCGGTGGCTGGTTAGGAGTTCCCGTGGAGGAGGCTCGGGTGGTTGTGGTTGGAGGAGGACAGAGGTGGAAAATTTGAGCAGTTGCTGCCGTGACTGAGGCTGCTGTGCGGCTGCCTGGCCTCGCAGAAGCGGCGCAGCTGGAAAAGCGGATGCCAGATTACAGACTCTTTAGCTCCTGAGCCTGCAGAGCTCAGCTGCAGCGCTGCCAGAGTGTAATGCGGTTCCGGGAACTGTGGCGCTGCCTTACGAAGCCACGTCATCTCCGGCATAGATTTCCCTGATCGATTGCACGGCAGAGTGCTTTTATGGACAGGGCCTAGGCAGAGAGCGCAACATTTATAATAGAGTTGGGGAAGGAGCTGGGGTGCCGAGGGGCGTAAACGGAAAGGGTAAGGTCGGAAGAAGAGTGGTTGAAGGAGAGAGAGGAGGAATTAGAAATATATGGACTCATGGAGGGACTGTGAGAGAGGAGAATGGAGAATAGGAAAGGGAGAGGAGGTGGTCAAAGAGGGATAGAGCAGGAGCTAGAAAAACACAAATCGCACCAAGAGCGAGGAGGGAGGAAGGAAGGGAAGGAGGGAGAAAGGGAGGGAGGGGGGGAGGAATGGAGGGAGGGAGGGAGGGAGGGAGGAAGGAAGGAAGGAAGGAAGGAAGGAAGGAAGGAAGGAAGGAAGGAAGGAAGGAAGGAAGGAAGGAAGGAAGGAAGGAAGGAAGGAAGGAAGGAAGGAAGGAAGGAAGGAAGGAAGGAAGGAAGGAAGGAAGGAAGGAAGGAAGGAAGGAAGGAAGGAAGGAAGGAAGGAAGGAAGGAAGGAAGGAAGGAAGGAAGGAAGGAAGGAAGGAAGGAAGGGAGGGAGGGAGGGAGGGAGGGAGGGAGGGAGGGAGGGAGGGAGGGAGGGAGGGAGGGAGGGAGGGAGGGAGGGAGGGAGGGAGACTGCTAAAGAGAAGAGACGAGGAACTAAGGAAAGAATACAACACAATAATGGGTATTAGAGCAAAGGCGAAGAAGAGGCGTGGAATAGCAGATATGTGGGTAGAAAGGGAAAGGAAGAAGGAGTGTAAAACAGAGGCATGGGGGATGAGGGAGGAGATGTGCAGCCTAGTGGTTATTTATATCCTCGAGGATAGCTGCATTGGGATTACAGAGAGCTTTAGCAAGAGCCCTCAGAGAGAAAGAGTCAGTGCCCGGGGTTTCTGAGACAGCCACTCTGCCCTTTGGCTGCTTGGCGCAGCTTCCGGCGGGGCCACCTCCTCGCCTTTCTCTCGTTCTCTTCTTATTTCTGATCCCTCCAGGACAGCGCCTGTGGCCGTCAGCTTCATGCAGTGTCTCGAAGGGCAGAACATGTTCTGAAGTGTCTATGTGCGTGCGCCGCTGTGGCTGCTTTACAAAGCTAGATCCTGGATGCATATGGCTGACTCCCTGTGTAGGGTGGACCTGAGGCTGTCGTCATTCTCCTGGAGTTAATGTGCCGGCGGACTGCGGCGGTAGAGCGAAGGTGGGGGTTTAAATATGGATCAAGGAAAAAACAGAGTAGGGACTGCTCAGTTAATCAGTCGCTCACTTGCTGTACCCCAATATGGAAATATGGTAGGTTCAACACACCATCCAACATTTCTATCCTCCTTTTTCAGTGTGACATGCTGTTGCCATCCGTGAAATGGATGTCTGATGGCGTGCTCCAAATATGGCCGCCTCCAGTACTCAGGGACTGAACCCAAGCAAATCTGGACAGGACACTCAACTGGTCACTGGTACATCACCGGTCAGACTCCCAGTGATGCACATATCAGCCATGTAGATACTCAACCAGACCCAGCCCATCAGAGAACCACATAGATATCCGTATGCTAGCATTTGGACTCCTTCTCTTCACACACAATTTCCTTTTTGTTTTTATGGAACAATGTTTTTGAGTTTCTAGCACGAACTATAAAATCATTAACTACGATTCCAAAGAAGAATGCAAGTAACGTGTTTCCTCCATTAAGAAGAAAGATGGAGCAAATGACCAGCTTGAGATACAAAAAGGAAAGCAAGAGTCAAGCTACCCCTCCCTTCAACACACAGGTAGTGACTGAAAACCTACAGCAGGCTAGGAGTAATTGAACTAGCCATTTTTGATCACACATACAAAAATGAAAAAAATACTGTTAAATTCTAACTCAAGATACCTAATAAAATCACGAATAAACAAGTGAAGGTCACTATCATTCACTATACATGTAGCATGCAATTCTATACACAGCGTGGTTAGTAACAGAAAAAGTGTTGTTTTCTGTACTGTAAGACAGTAGCAGCACATTTCTACTGTCGACACATATTGTGTGTTTTTGGTTCGGAGTCAATTTCACAGAAAAATCTGTAAGTGGCACACTTCATGCAATGCTCCGAACTTTCCTCAGGACACTGTGGGACGCTGTTATCAAGGGACGTGCAGAGGTAGATGTTATTAGTCATCCAAGGATAGTTGAAGGCGTCTTGGGATACGAAAATTAAAGGGAAAACCGGCGCAAAGACTGAGCCGCTGATTCACTGCGAGCTTCACCAGCCGCCTGCACCACCTGGAGTACTGCTGACTTCAAGTTGCCATGTCGGTTTCGCTTTTAATTTTTCCTGACGCCACTGAGATATATTACGTTTGCCACAACCTGCAACCAGCTACCACCAGAACCCCTGAGAATATATGACTGTACATGGGACAGTTTTTGCAAATCGTGTCCCAAGACGCCTTCAACTATCCTTAGGTGACTAATAGCATCTACATCTAAACGTCTCTTGATCACAGTTTTCTGAGGAAAGTTCGGAGCACTGCATGCAGTGTGCACTTAGAGATTTTGCTGTGAAATTGACTCCGAACCAGAAACACACAATATGTGTGGAAAGCAGAAATGTGCTGCTACTGTCTTACAGTACATAAAACAACACATTATCTGTTACTAGCCACACTGTGCATAGAATTGCATGCTACATGTATAGTGAATGATAATCACCTTCACTTGTTTATTTGTGATTTTATTATGTATCTTGAGTTAGAATAAACTTTGTTTTGACAGTATTTTTTCATTTTTGTATGTGGGATCCAAAATGGCTGGTTCAATTAACTCCTAGCCTGCTGTAGGCTTTCTAGAACAACCTGTGTGTTGAAGGGAGGGGTTGCCTTGACTCTTGTTTCCCTTTTTGTTACTTACCCTCCAGAGTCAGGCTTGCCGTCAACAAAAAAGAGGGTCCTTGCCCTATATTTTTCACAGTTGGTTGCTGCTGGCTGTTGGGCTGACAAACTGACAGGGGGTAGCTAGTGGGTTTAAAAAGTGGTGGGACATAATTAATGTAATTTTACAATGTAGCGAGCGAGCGCAGTGAGCAAGCCTGAACTTGACCAGGAAAGTGCGGGGGTTGCATACTTTGTGAGAAATGTTTTGAAAAAACCCTGCCAAAATCACACATATTTCAGCACGATTTGTACTAGAAAAGTGCATATGTTTCTTAGTGATCCAAAGGGATACCGAATACTGTACAGCTAATAAGCTGCAGCCAGCAGCAAGCAGACAGGATACAAATACCCAATGTAACACAACATAAATTAAAAGCATGTCCAATTCCAACATAGCTATTTAAACAATTACATTTGTGGATTTATTCCTGTGTGAGTTGCATTTAGTAGGAATGCAGTATGGACAGAACATGCTGCTTAAAAATGAAAGTCGCATTTCCAATTCCAACATAGATCAGCCAAATTTTGTTAATACATTTAAATTTCAATATACATAATACAAAACAAATATGATTCTTTGCAACAACTGTGAACTGTACCCATATTGACTGGGGTTAATATAGAAACCAATTAAAACAAACCATGTCAAATATAATTTTACAAACTGTATAATAACATACTCTCTAATAACTTCATTTATCATTTTAACTAGTAAAGGTGCTTGCCTTTATGCGGGCATGCCGGCGAAATGATCAGCAAAACGAACAACAATAGCATCATCAGAAACCGATGGTAGCACTCTTCTCTCTACTGAAAGTACAGAAAGGTCCTGTAGCCCGGAGTGACCCATTGTATATCTGAGCCATACGGGAAGTCTCCGTAAAGCACTGAAAGGCCTCTCACAGCTGCAACTGCTCACTGGATCAGTTCAAGTAACTTGAATCATGTTTCTTTTCCAGTTGCAATCATTAGAGGATCTAAAAGCGTATACACTTGGTCCATTGAGAGAGTTTGACCTTTCTGCTTCTTTTTAGCAAAATAATATTTTGCTACAAGTGCTTCCTCAGACTTAAAGTCTGTTTTGTAATGGTTTGAAATTTCCCTTAAATCCTCAGATAGAAAGTTCGGGAAAGTGGACCGCAAGCCTGAATTCCTCTCATCATCTCTTCTTTGACATTAGAGAACCGATGTTCTAGTTCAGGGTATCATCCGATCCAAGCACGGGAAAAATAAGTTTGTTCTAAAGTCCTCCTTTGTACTGACATGTTCCAGAGATGAACTTTGTTCAACCACAAAGTCTTCCATGCGCTTTTGATTTTCATTTCCATTCTACTACCATTTCCTTGCCTTCAGTGTTGGTATGTGGAAGGCCCTTGCAAAAAGGAAGCCAAGAGAACACTAGTGATGGCCAAGCCTGGGCCAAGACTTGAATCAGACAATTAAACACGGTCAGGTTTTTCACAAAATTGACAAGTGCTCGCCCACAAAACAGCCCTACTGCAAAATGTAGAATTGGAAGGGGAGTGTGGAGCAAGGTCCAGTGGAGTTTGCCAACCCACCATATTGGGCAGTTCTGCTACTCCTGCATCTCACAAGCAAGCAAGACCACTAAGGCTAATGTGGGGAGGAGAAATTACATCCTGTTCCCCTTCCCTTTGGGGGCGAGCTTTGAACTCTCACAGGAACAGGCTTGCCACATCTTGCTTCTTCCTTGGAGCCCTCCCCGCACCATTCGCCAATCGGCCTCTACCTATACCCACCCCCCGTTGGAGGAAGGCTCTGGGTAATCTGGGCCTCACATTCTTCCTTCGGCGAGCTCTACCACCCTATTCTTCATTTCATGTTGGCACTATGCTACCCATTGCCCAAGTAATGCTGCCTCGCTGCCCTTTCCTAGGGTATTTCATCCATCCAGTCACCCACTTTCTTGTAATAGCTCTGCCTATTTCTGGGGTGGGCAAGGGGGCTCATTACCGCATGTCCACCCCCAGTGGAGCTGTAGATTGTCTACCCTTCCCAAACCTTAGGGGAGGTATTTATCTTCATCCGCCACATACACGAGGACAGCACTTCCTTCCCACCACCCTGGAGGGAGCTGGGTTACTGAATTCATCATCCTGATGGAGCTTGACTACTTGACCCAATGCCCAGTTCTCTTTCACAGCTTCTTCCATTGCCAAGAGAACTTTGCACCATTTTCCAACTCACTGAGGGAGACCATGTACTCCCCCTTCAAACACCCCTTTCTCAAACTTCTTTCACAGACTGCTCTTTACTCTGTGCCATCCCTGCCATCCAGGATGCCATGCCCCACTTGCTGCTCCTAGAAATATTCTACCTCTCCTTCCAGCCCCCTTTTCGGGGTAACTCGTTCATCCTGGCCTTGATTGCATGGAAGCTCTGCAGTGTCTTCCTCTTTTCTGCTGCCTTTATCTTGCTGACCGTTTCTATCTGTCATTCGTTTTTTGGATACTGAGGCTGAGCCTTACTACTCCAGTTTCTCTGGTTGGAAATGGTGGCACTGTTTGGTTTGCTTCTTGAGCACCGTTATCTTGCCATAGAAAAGTTGGTTTCACAAGCTCAACGCTGTGATGGCCGCTGGTAGCAGTTACAATTCTGATACTACCACTCCACCTGCAGATGTATACTCTGAGTGCCCCGTGGAGGTATTTCTAACCTTCCTGATCTCCAGATGGAGCAGGGGATTATGAACATACAAAGCCTAATCCTCCCCTCTTACCGCCCCAAGGAGGTCTAATCCCTCCCTCCCCCCCTCATAGGCACTGCCACGCTTCAGGTGTCTTCACAGGTTTCTCTACCACCAATCCCTGTATTTGAGACCTCTACCTGCCACTCATTCCCCTCTCTGCTAACCACCACATGTAGTTAACACTATCAATTCCCCCTTCTGTTCTTCCTCTCACAGATGTTTGCCCACCATTGACCAGTTACGCTTAGCCCATCAGCAGATATTGCTTTTTGGGGTGAGGGGGGATCTGCAGAGCAGCACCAGACGCTGTGTGGGGTCGACCTCCCACCAGAGTTAGACTGGGGAATAAAAGTGGCTCGGGCAACAATTAACAATGGTCCTCATGCACAAATGGCAATTTGAATTCTTTTGTGATAGACTGTTTTAGTGCCCACTGAGGAGTTTTGGGGTAAAATGTGTTGCGAACTGGGCATTTTAGATATATTCATTCAGCAACAATGGTTAAAATTACTAGCTGCATGGTGAGGTAGCTCATTGAAAATGGCTCACTCTGGCCAACAGTACTGGGCCACACTACAATATTTGGTCTGCACTTCGGGCATTGCCCTATAGGCACGCCCGAGCCTGCCTTCCAGCCCTTGTATATTCCCTAGTTGCTGCTCTAGTTTGCTGCTGTTTGTATAGTTAAAATTCCATGAGGGACTTCACTATAAAAAAGGTGCAGGGAGAACAATCCGCCCCATTGTGCTTTCCTATATTACTTGAAAAATTGTGAATTCAAGGGCCTTAATTGTTTCTAATAGCAGGCCTTCTACTTTGCCACATAAGTGGGGATCCTGGTCACATAGACGTGTAGCTAACAACCCGGTGCAGTAGCACCTTTGAGCGTTCTTCTGCTCCGAATGGGATTACCATAATAAATGATCTCAGGCCCGAATAACCGGACAGACTCGGGGAATATGGCAAAATACTACTGTATTATCAGTTCAATAAATTAGGGAAACCTGGTGAAAAACAAATCGTAGTCCTCGCACTCTCAGTTCCATTTCAGTTACACAAAGGCTTTATACCTCGATGTGCGTCGGCTATGATGTCATCCTACATGGAAAATAATAAAACCTATCAGACGGAGGGATTGGTTAGGGGAAAGTGTTAGTAACATCATTGGCTGCCCCTCATCGGGCATGTATACCTTAAACATCCCTCTAAGTACGTATAATACAGAGTATAGCAGCATAACAGAAGTGGATTAGCCCCTGCAACATTGGATGTTCACCATTGCATAGGCCCTTATGATCGGTTGGCATTCCCTCCCAACCTTGGACCTTCGGCTCATTAGCAGCACGTAAGCAAAGTCAAACCCGGGTCAGAGAATAACATCAGACTACTGCACACTTACCCAATTAGTCTACCATCTTTCATCAGCCAAGCTTTCAGTCAATGCCTCTTGTATGTACTTGACCTTGTTGGATGTTCTCTTCTCTGGAACTTTAAGGGGAGTTAAGGTACATTGTTATCTTCTGGAGCTTATGAATAGGCCTTGTTTTCTGGTCTTTGCAGCATGTGTGAAGAGACCATTAGTTTGTCAATTTTGCTTTTCTATTTGGTACTATTTTATTTAATTATCCTGGGTGTCATTACCTTCTTCGGTCTCTGGAGACTTGGTTGCTCTGTCTCACATATGTGTACTCCATCTTTAATTGTCCAATATTTGGCATTCACAAATGTTCACTCATTTACCTAATCTAAGAGAAATTTGTCCTGCGTATGTTGCTTATCCTTCTTGTCTCCCTTTGTACTCTGCAGTTTGCTTCTTACTACGCCATTCTTGATCTCTGGCTAGCACCTATCCTTTGTTCATACACAAATTCACTTCCAGTGTCTATGAGCTCTGCAGCACTGGTCTCTCTCCATGGAGTTTCTCGCTTTACTTATTGTTCAGAGCCAGTGTCTATCTGTTCAACATGGCCGCTTGACCCATGTTATTTTTTCTACTGCAGCAAGCTTCTATGTGACTCATCTACCTCGTGTTTCGGCATATATACATGTACTACTCATCTGGTTACTTATCTTCTTTGTATATATGGTTTCTTCACACTCATGTACATGTTTAGTTTCCTTCTTCAATTACATCTTCATTTTTTTAAGTATTCTTATGCCGTTTCAAAGTGTCATCATATCCTATCCTTATGACATCACTTTGCACCTATCAGATTCCCTTTACAGCTCTTCGATGTTCAGTGGTGTCTGCATATCTCCTGCTACCACTTCAGTTCGAGGGTACATTCCGTACGGTTGTCTGAGGGCATAACGTCTCTCATATACTCAGTGCAGCATTGGAATAATACCTTTTGTCATGCACAGTGTCTTTCTTGTTCTTCATCCAATATGTCCGAGGTGAGGGGGCGGGTTCCATCAATGACGTACACATCTGCTTCTCTACAGCACCCTGGCAGCAGGCAAATATTCTGGAGTGCCAGGGGAAGTGTGTGTTATTGTTGAAAGTGGATTTATCATCAGAACTATGTCTTCGTCCTTACGGCAGGGGCAAGGGTGAGTGGAGATCCAGTAGGGAGGACTTTGTGTCGCTAGCATAGCACTGAATAGAGCGAAAAGGCCAGTATTTCCCACGGGCATCTCCGTGATCGGTGCACACCTTCCCATCCTTCTGCTTTTGGGGACGTTGGTGGAGTTGTGGAAGGCCACTGTCTCCACTCGCGCGTGCCCTTCTAGACATGATTAGCCATGATGGTCCACACACGCTGGCAGGGCTGCCTTTTGTTCACAACCTCTGCCTGGGTCCACAGCGGCTCCTGCTGGGAGGGTGAAAGGGTTGAAGAGTTTGGGAAGTTTGCTGGAGAACGCATGAAATTGATTGCTGGGGGTGCACTGCCCTGTCACCCTTGCTTTGCTATCCTGGGAAGTTTCTCCCAATCACAAACCTAGGATGTAGGAATAAAAGGTGAATGGATCTATCATACAATGATCAATGCCAAAACAAGGTTCTAAAAGTCTGGAAAAACGAACAGAAAACCCTCATGTGGCGACTGGATTGGAGGTTTATGTATGCTGTCAGCATATCAGAAGAATAACTGTAGGATATGTGGGCCGCTTTCAACGGCGTGAATGCCTCAGTGCTTATGCAAATTCCATTACCCTATTATCCTTACTCCACTCTCCTGCATTCAGTCTCCATTGGGTGTACAAAGGGCGGAAGAGAGACTGCTCTGGCTTCTGACCACACCACGCCATGTAAGTGGCTCGTCAGATTTTGGCAATGGTGTTGGTCCCACTGAAAGCACTGGAGCAGGCCCACCCATCCCCCCGCCCCCTGATAGGCTCACTGCACACTTCAGTGCGCACCTCTCCTTCAGTTTTTCATTGGTGCATTTTTCTTGTCCGGACAGAGTGCTCAGCTGTGTAGGAAGCCATATGATGAGAGTTCGATGCAGTGAATGATGACTGCTGCCTAACAAGCGTTGACACCGTGTCTCCAAGGAGCAACATTGACTTGATTCTGAGTTATTAAAGGATCTTTCCCACTGAACAAGAAAATCATTATTTTGAGGCCAAAGGCTCAAGTTTTCTTCTTAATTCAAGCGCAGTTTGCTTTAACAGAGACTTTTAGGACTTATTTTATTTTGAGAGTTTTACCCCAAAACAATGAGCTTAATAATGTTAGTTGATCTATGCAATGAAATCTTGATATCTTCTATATAAGTACAGACAATCAAAATGTAAGACCTTTCTTCAGCCTATGGGGGCTATCTTAAGGCTCCCGAGGCCCGGTGATGCTACCAAACCCTATTTCTAGAAGTATGATACCTGGCCAACCAAATCCTAAACTTCAATTAAAGGAGATTATTTGCTTATGTTCCTGCGTTCTGAAAACCCGATTGGATTTTATTATTCAGAGGTCAACAATTTCAGCCTCACTCATTTTCAAAACGATCTACAAAATATAAAAATAATGGGTGTTGTCTCAAAAGATTGAAAAACGTGTGTATTTATTTCTGTGTGCTTTCTTGAAGTCAAAATAAAGGGGTTATAGTTTAAAATCCTTATTCTTCTTAGCTTTTCCAAACTATCTTTGCTGGTTAAAAGTAGCCCACCTGCTTATAATTATTCATTTATAATGCGCTTAACACCAACGTGTGGTTTCAAAGCGGGGGAGCAGGATTCGAACCTGGGGTGCGTTGCGCTGTCTTGCTTCCATGACTAACACGTGACGCTGAGCTATCCTTCTTGAGATCTCTTATTTTTCGAGATCCAGTCACGTATTTGATGAAATGGCACGAAGAAGAGAATGTGGATCCACGACAGCTGATGTCTAAACGTGGGTGGTGTCACGTGGATATTTCTCCCACATTAATGCTACACATTACCAGAGAGTAAGGTGAAAGGGAGAACTGATTGCAGGGTGGCAAGTGAAAGACAGCCACAGAGAGAGTGACGGGGGGAGAATGTGGGGGGCAGGTAGAGATAGAGACAGAGAGCGAAGAGACCGGGAGAGGGGGGAAAAGAGAGGAAGAGAGAGTGCTAGATTAAGTGAGAACCAGAGGAAAAGAGAGAGAGAGGGAGGGGGGAAAACAAAGAGCTGGGAAAAATGAGAGGATGGGAGAGGAAGAGAATAAGAGAGAATAGGGAGAAGAAAAATGAAAGAGAGACGAAGTAGAGAGAATGAGAGAGAGAGGGGGGAGAGAGAGAGGTACAGAGAGGGAGAGAACGGGAAAGAGAGAGCGAGTGCGAGACCTTGATTGCATTGCTATTCAAGGAGGTATACTACGTAAATGTCCACGAGTCCTCGTGCCCAATGGAAAAACTTGCAAGTATGAAACAGAGGTGTTGGCCAGAATAAATGACTTATTAGCACAAATGTACTAAGGAAACGGAGACTCGAGCACCCATTGAGAGGGTAATTGTGCCTCACTTGATAGAGCACACGCTGATGACTTTTTATCTGGCGAATGTAAACGTGTGTGGGAAGAAAAAGCCCAAGTGAGAAGCGATAATGCGAGGCACTGGGAAGGCCAGTCTAGAAGGATGCCACATAACACAGGTACTATGAAAGACACATTTGCACGAAACATAACTGCAACCTTTATTTCAGTGCAGTGTTTTCAAATGAAACCCAATGCAAACAAAAAGAACAATATCTTGTGTGTGGAAGAATGAGCTTTCACTTTAAACACCAATCCTCAAAGCAGCGCTTCACATCCCTGCTCAGACACATAACTGTAGAAAATCAAGGCTGCACCTCTCATGGCTGCATCTGGCCCACGACTAAATGCCTAATGCCTAACGCTGGTAGATCTTCCAAAGGATCTACCGATGCACAGCTACTCCCTGGTCTCCACAGCCATTGATGGCTGAAACAAAGGTAAGCTTTCTAGAGTTGACCTTCGCTGACTGCTCTGCTAATAACAAATCTTGAACGGTCATTAATCAGAATTTCAGACGGACCTCCAACTGGGTAAAAAAAAAAAATAATGTTGAAGACCAATGTACAATTCTTAAAAAGAAAATGCACAAATTATACAAAAATACTTGAAATTCAACACGCGCCCCTTACAGGTCCCTCATAACAATCAATGTCAAGACGTTGGGCATTTTCAGACACAAATGAACAGACGTTTTGCTGAACCATGTCAAATTCACGCGTCCTTTCGTCCCAAAGGAAGTAGATGTACTCGAGAACTACCTTCCCCTGGAAGAGCCGGAGCACTGGCTTCAAGCAGGTTGATGTGAACGCCAGTGCCCTTTTTAACCAGATTTTACATATCACCTAAAATGCCATGCCGATCACCAGGCAAACTGCAAAGGATTAATTGTTAGGAAGGACAGACGAAAACCCTTGTAGACGTCTGAATGCATGGCTTGCCAAGAGGGAGAGCTCGCAAGGGTCACTTTGGGTATCAGCATCTCCTTCAATCAAAGATCCTCGGCATGCAAGTGGCCATCAGCCCGTAGCCCCACTAGTTCAGCGGGCTCATCAGTGGGGGATGGTCTTCATGAACCTGTGACTGCAGCCTGCAACAGATCAAGCACTTAGCACAGGGATCTACCGCAGATGGTTAGATGTTCTCATTAGACCTTCTGTACAGGCACTAGTTCGTCCACTGGTGTTGAGGTCACCAAGCCACACCCTAATGTCATCTTCATATACCAGACTCAAATTTGGATCAGCCCTAGCAAGATGTAAAAAGTCTATAGTCCCATTTATCATTTTCACAAAACCCTATAGTCAAAACTCCTCTTGAAACATTCTAATAGCTCTGGCAGAAAATAAAAAAGTGGATTTTACAAGAAAATCTTTTAGCCACCCTTGTCCATCTGCATCGTGTAAGATTGGACTGGAATGGCTCATTATCTAAGCCCATTCCCTCGGCCAGAGGCCTTAGCTAGGGGTGTGTTCTTGCACCGAGCCAATTTAATCTATACCTGTCTGATTTGGGTGAATGCTTAGAACCGGCTGCTTTTGTTACCCCAAAAATTGGAGAAAAGAAAGTAGATTGGCTCAGTTTGCTGATGACGTCCTTGTACTGCACAGGACTCAGGTTGGCCTCCAGCACCTTTTAGTGATTATTTTTAATACACCAAGCAGAATAAATTAAAGGCTAATCCTCCAAAAGACAAATATATTGTGCTTTAGAGGCTCTAGGTCAATGACACCTAATTATACCTGGAAACTTTATCTTAACTATGGTCTCACTTCAAGGGGCAATACGAGATCAATTATTTGAAGGCAACACCCAATTTGGTATGCAAATGCAATCTATTGGCTGCAAATATTGTCGTTTTACATTCTCCCCCCCCCCCTTATTCATTTTTAGAAGCTCATGGTTTTACCAGCAATTTTATACGGCTGTTTGATTTCAGAAACCTTTGACTTTGACAAGCTGCAAGGTAGAATTCTGCAAAAATGTCTAAACCTGCCAAACTGTACTCTGATTATTTTCATTAGATATGTATCTGGCCCCTCATCCATGCATATTTGCCTCTCCTTATATAGGAAAATTCTACGGGGAAAAGAATGTTCTTTATACTGGCTGCTTTGGTTTCAAATGGACAAACCCAATTCAGGATCTCATACTCACTTTAAATCCAAGTGTGAGAACAGCTTCAACAATTGAATATGTCAAAAGAGTTACTTGTAACAAATCCTCTTGTGGTAAAAAGCTTATGAGAATGATTGGGCTAGAACATGTGATTTGAGAACCTTCTGCATATTAGATTATATCTTGACCTTGGAGGATAAGCGATGAGGGGTTGTACGCTCCTATATTATTAAGTCCCCTGATTATCACGTATTTAGAATCTTCTTTAGATTCAGATTGAACCTTCTGCATACAAAAGAAATAGAATTCACTAGAAACCTTGGAACTGATAATAAATGCAGATTTTGTCGAGTGAATGTGGAAACACTGCAACATATATGTATATCGTGTTCTGCTCTACAATCTGTCAGAATGAAGTTGTTCCCAAAATTTGTTCATGGTGAAGCTCAATTGAATATTTATTCATTTTGGTACAGAAGTTATAGCGGTTGGCCCACTTCACTTTTAATTGAGGTTGTTTCGTTTTTTATCACAGTTGAATTTAATTGATGATGTTTAACTGAGACATTAGATCTATTAACTGTTTGTAAAGTATTTACAGGATGTATTTGATATTTTTGCTTACCTCGATATAAACTGAAGCTCTTCAATGAACTGTGCAATATTGCTATGATAATTTGCTATTTTAGAGATTGTAAATTGAAAGCTTTTTTTAATTGTTATTGATTAAATGTATTTAATGTGCCTATCTGTATAAGGTTTTTTAACCAATCGAATAAAAACATGTTTAAAAATAAATAGATACATAGAATAGGAGCTTTTCAAACTTGACAAGATCTGAGGGAAAGGGGTAATTATGAATCGGAAGGAAGTACCACTCAATCTCTAGGTCAAAACACCAACTTTCTTCCTTTACATCAAAATATTGGCCTCCTTAATGACAGTTTTAAACATTGGACTTCAGCTGCCCTCAGTCATGAAACACAGGTTCCATTTTGTTTGAACTGAGGATGGTACCATACTGCATCCCAACGGTATACTAACCAGTGGTAGTGACACAAGCAACTCCTTTTTTCTTAAACTATTGTAATGTCCTCTACCAGCACAATCTAAATATCCCCTTCAGTTAACTTAACATGTAATAAATGCTACGGTGAAGCTACTAAAAGGATTTGGGAGACATGGTCATATCTCAGGTGTTGCCTGTTCCTTTCACTGCCACAATACCTTTAAACTCATGTACCTAGTTCCAAAATGTTGTTGGGGCCCCCGACACTCCACTCTACTGCCTCCATCCATCAAATAACTACATATTGCTCTCCTTTACGGACAGTGTAAACAGTGACGGGTACATTTCTGGTGCACACACCTTACTATCTTGCTATGAAAGGTAGCATCCAGCTCCCGTACATGCTCCAAAGCATCCTAGATTCAGGTAATTGTCAAAGATCTACCTTTATTGAAGTGTTCCATTTTGCACCATACACAGCATTGCGTATGGCGTGTCATTCACTCGCACATCCACTTATTCCCTTTGCTCAGTGCTCAGGAATACTGTATTTGATTGGTATGCAACATTGTGGGTGCAGTGAAGTTGCGCTCCTGGATTATGTTGGTGACTACAACAACTCACTTATGGAAATGCAACTCCCTACTGGTACATCATCCTACTCCAGATATCCTTCTGGCTGCTCAAAGCCTTGCAAGGGAGGTCATTGGGAACCTGAAACCCATTTCTTCTTTTGATGAGATTTCTATTTAGGGTTGTCTTACTTTGTAGTCTGTAAAAGGATACAACGAAATTCCTGAAGGAACAACGTTGTGCTGGGAATCCCCCTACCCTCATCTTGCAATGGGTAAGGAACGATCAGTGATTTGGGAGAAGGGATCAATACCCTAGTAGGAGCAATTTCTAACCTACTTCTGAACATTTAGGTTTCATAAGGGAGATTTTATCCATGATTTTGTTTTCAATGGAACTGTGTCGGTCAAGCATCATCACAAAACGTCTGTGAGGTGCAGTGAAACTCAACAAAATAACACTTTTTTCAGTTGCTGAGGCCCATGAAACATCAGAAAGGGGTGACTGGGAGCAATTTGCCTTTGAGCTCCCCCGGGATAATCTCGAACAGTGCAGGGTGTAGTGAAGACGGCCTTATTTGGGCTGGAGTTTGCATTTTCTGGCATTAATACTGCCGCACATTTGAAGTGCCTCTGAAATTTGAAACTGTATTGGTACAACGTTTTTTCCTTATTCATGTCTTTAAGAAGACTAGTTTAATCCTTTTTGTTTCATGCTTGACTTTTCATTTATTTAATCAATTATTCTGGTTTTGTTGCTAATTTTTAGTAAATGAATGTGTCTTAAAGTTTAATAGAGTCTTACAAAAAAAGAACAAAAACAAAGAAACGATTCACCTCATGGTGGTAGACTTGAGAAGTGGTAAGTGTCTAGTGGAACAGGGCTCACATATACAAACCTCTGTAGCTGCGTGTCTCTTATTTCTAGTCCATTTCTAGCGAGGTAGTCATCCTCGGGTGCATCAGAATAGAAAGAAGCATAAAGGTGCAGCTGGAGGTTAGTTTTGCGTGTGGTCCTGGGTGGAAGCAGAGAAGCTGGTGATACCGTCTAGGGTCCAAAAGATCCAATAGTCTCAACTTAGCGACTGCTCACTCTGCCCTCCATCGGGTTCAGGCCCAGCACTCGGAGGGATAGACCAAGCCAGTAATATCTTGAAGAGTTTCTGCACTGTGAGGGGGCTCTGGTCCAGGACCTGGATCCATTACCAGACACAAATGAGAAGGAAGGAGAAAGAGGCCACTATGAAGCCCCAGCTGGAGTAACATTGAGGCTGAAGAGCTTACCCCGCTTGGAAGATCTTTGGAAATGTTCAGCTGTTCCTTCTCTCAGTCAGACCAACTGACTGGTGGTGATCCCCAGTGTAGCCCAGGCCGAATATGTGATAGTCAGATGCTGGGAATCTGCTACTCAACCACTATACACAAACCTCGAAGACAAATGTCTGAACATAGCACTGGGCAGCACCAACACAGAAAACAACACTATCCAGGAAGACAATGATGAAAACCTACACACGAAGAACTTGAGGAAAAAAGGCTTCAGGAAACAAGGCAGTCTGACATTGGAATCAGGAAATAGGTCTTCCATTGAGGTATCATTGGAAAAAAGTTAACTAAGAGACATGTCTGAAGAATCCCTCTCAATACCATCGAAACCGTGCCTGAAACTTTCCGCAAGATGGTACACTATCCAATAGTTAACAATATAAGGAAGGACAAGGAAAACCGGAAGATGGGTAAATAAGAGACTATGCAGGCTCTGACTTAGATCAAAGGAATCGAAACACATATTATAATCACCAATGTATCTAGCGCTTGCTCTAGCAGTTTAGTAGTCCCTTATCTTTGGAAATAGCAGAAGGCTACCCAACTTGGTGGCTACCCAATTTGGTGGTTACTTTTGGGCCTTGGAATGATGAAGGTCCGAGTTGGTTGTTCTGGGTTTCAAACCTGTGTGCTTTAGCCTACGACAGATCCAATGGGGGTAAATGGAGATTATGGTACAGTTGTCCTCATAAACACCTATGAAATTCAGTGAAAAAACGCTCTTAAAGGGATGTTGTACTTTCAGCACAAGAAACCAAAACCTCAAAAAACCCACCAGTTATACTTTCTAAAACCAACATAACTGCCCCATCGCCATGGTAAAACAACCATAGTTTGGCCACCATCATGCACCGCCCATGACATTTTACCATATATTAATTCATCTGTAAGAGACGGGTCTTCTACTTTAATTTTACAATAGTTCTGGTGTATATATATTTGTGTTGTCCCTCACATAGAATGTAAGCAACTCACAAAAGGGTTTGCTTTCTCTTGGCCATCACATGTAAAATAAACAAACCATAAACCTTTTTCTATTTTGTACTTTTCATTGTTTAAGTATGGTTCAAAGTTTACTTATGAACATGTCTTCTGTGTTGGCGTAGTTGGCATCAGGAGCGGTGCATGGCAGTAGTTGAGTGATGTTTGTTTAACGCTGGTGCTGGCACAGCTATTTTTGCTTTAGGAACGATAACGGGATAATTATGTGGATTTTGTTTTCTTGTGATGCAAACATAAGGGGCCTCATTACAACCATGGTGGTCCGGGAACTACGGTACCGGTAAGCATGCCGGCACCCGCGAGCAGAGCACGTCGGATGCACCGGCACAACTCTGAATGTGTCGGTGCATCCGACGTCCCCATCCCCATTCAGCCCTATGGGGCAGAATGGGGATCGGGACGCCCTTGATTCCAGCACCCGCAAATGGGCAATTACCAGGTCTGCCGAGCTATGCAAGACCCGGTTCTTGCCCATTCGCGGGTGCCGGAAAAAATGTAACTCCGGCGGAAGCTATGCCCTTAATAAGGGCACGGCTACACCCAGAGTTGTAATGAGGCCCAACGTCACGTTAAGAAGGTTTTTTTTTAAAAAAAAAACTTTCCTAGGGTTTTTTAGGCCAGTTTTGCCATAACGTCCCTTTTTTTGCTTTATTAAGTGCTTGTGGTTGTATGAACAACCTTTAACACAAAAAATTGTTGACATACAATACATGTTAGTTCATCATAAAACATTCCATTTAATAAAATTTACATGAAAAAAAATTAACAATAACTAATAACAAATGTACATGCGAAATACTAAAACAAGAATAACATATTGAACTTGTCGTAATTAAAAAGACTAATTGATCAGGGCTTACTGAGTAAAATCCCTCTCTAACCTTCCCTCCCTTGACAAAACCACACAAAACTTTCCTCAAAACATGTTTTTAGACGCTTTTGTGCAGATTCGTCAAATGGTGTCATAGTTGTAGGCCACCTAAATGGCTAATAATTGCCATGAGGAGTCCAGCTTAACCACAAACACAGAGTTTCTGTTGCCTGCCCTGTTAATGATGCAGAGAAGGGCAATGATACAGAGGTACATGAATAACCCCATCATTAGGTGTGATCATGTGCATGTCAAGTGTGTACTATGTTGGCAGAGAAGGGAACTGCTGCAGATATAGAAGGCATGTGCAGAGTGACACAGTACACCAGGTGGGGAGGCCTGGACTGGAATGCGTGTCTCCCAGACCACCTCTCTTCCGCAGACAGTAACCAACACAATGTACACAAGGGAAACGATTGAAATACAATCTGCATTCTTCCTGACAGAGGGAAAGCAGCTTGCCCTGCTGCATGCGGATGCAGCCTCACTGTGGCAGGTGCTGTGGAGGAATCACATTAGGGTGGTGCTGGCACCAGGGGGGTGGTGCACAGCTGCCGTCAGATCTATTTTAAGGAAGGAAGCTTCCACGCACTTTCAGTAGAGCAGGGAAGCATCTTGTGATTGGCCTGATAAGCAAGGTTCCTATTATTATACCACAGGTCACAACATTGCCTCATTTTGTATTTTTACGTATGTTATGGCTTTTAGAGATGGGGCTTCAGGTGTGCACCTGGTCATCCGGACGTCCTTTTAAGAGGCTCATACTTGTAATTTCTTTCTTTTGTAAAGAAGATTGGAATTGCTCATTGTAGCTAACAAGCCACACATGCCACGGTGCCACCCAGTAGCCATCTCTGGAAGTCCCCCTCCATTTCAGAGTCACTGAGAAATGCATTGTGGGTATACAAATTCGCTTAAAAACATGCATTTTGCTCCAGAAAATTGTCTTTGTCTTAGAGAGCATCACTATTTTCTGCATACGTTTACCAGAACAAGAGAAGACCGAGGCAACCACATATGCATTTCACCCTCTATGGGGACCCCCAGTGAGATATGGTCAGATGTGACACCATCAGTGTTATGGCGGGTTTATAAGCAGCAGCAAACATGTTCGCGTTGGACACATCAGCAAGGCGATCAATGATCTGTTTTTCAGAAATACAAAACACAGTTTTCGGTAGTGAGAATGTACTGTTTTCGTGAAAGCATCGACACAAAATGAAAGCCCCAAAGGGGTGTTTGTGTGTGTGGTTATCATAGTATACAGCATTGAAGACACATCTTCATTATGCTATGCTGTGTGGGGTACTGCCATATCCTGGCGTGCAATATGATTTGTAGTGTGCTGTTTATTGTCTATATGTATACATATTGTATTGTTCTGTTGTGGCACGTTGTTTTATACAATGGTGTCATGTCATATGTTGTGCTATGCTATGCTTTGCTTGGTTCAGCACTTTGCCTTTCAAAGGAGAGGGGCACCCCGCATTCTTTGATTCATTTCCTAACTCTCTGGCGGGCAAGAGGAATTTACTGGACCTCTGTTGGGGATACAGACTGTCCCAATTTCCGCCTCCAGGGAAATGAAGACAGAAGGCATCCAAGGCAAAGGCAAGCTCTGTCCCTTAACCATCCCCAGGGAACACTGGGTGTGACTGCTGTTGGACCAAGGCCTTGTTGGAAGCTGCACCTGAACCAGGACCCTGTTGAATGCAAGTGAAGGACGATGTCAGCCCACTCCCTGAAGTGTGAGTGCAGAACAGAAAAACTTGCCTTGTTCTGGAGTCCCTGGACTGGTCTTCCCAGCAGCCACAGCGCCAAGGAAGTGCCCCTGGCTCTCCATGCATCTTCAAACCACCTCAACACCAGTTTGGCACCTTCAACCCCATCCAAATTGCTGCAAGAGAACCTCCAGAGTGATCCTTGACCTCAATGCTCAACTGCATCCGCATCTCCGAGTTAATGCGACACTGATGCCAATGCTCCGCTGTCTTGGCACCTGATAGCCGCTGATTCTTCTAGCATCATAAACATAACACTGCTGCCTGGTGGCCAGCTTCTTGAAGCTCCCTGGTGATGCCACTGCTGTGCCCCGTTGCTGTGTAAAGCCAGTCAAGTCTGCTCGCCACCAAAGGCAAGTCTGCTTCTGTGTCCCTGAGGTCACTGTCTGCCATTCAAAGCAACTTTGATATGCAAGCCGACAATGCTGCCAAACAGCACCGCGTTGTTGGGACCTGTCGCTGCCACTCAACAACTGGATCTGAGTCTGGCACTGAAAGCACCGGACTCCTAGTTTGATGCATGTCTTTGGGCTCAACAAAGTTGAGGCCAATAACAAGAAAAAGGATATCTCGAAGTGGCTCTATCCCACAGTCCTATTTTTGGGACAATAGTGACTTTTAATCACCTTTCTCTGCCTTTTCCCTCTAAGATATTCTTGAACTTTGATATTGTGCCAATTAAGGGCCTGAAAACGCTTTCTCATCTACCCAGAGTGCCTCTCTACTAAAGTCTGCATTCTTCATATTACTTTTTGAGGGGTGGGTTTTTCAAGGTCTTTTGCACTAGTTGTTTGCATTTTATTGTTTGATTAAAAGTCTATATGTTATAGAAACTTCATTGAACATTCTTTTATTTTGGACCATTGTACTAAAGTTGTGTGCGTTGCTAATATTATCAGCTCACACCCCTCCTAAAGCTATAGCCTGCCCTCAACCTGCTCTATCACATAAGGCAAAGGAGGTATACATTTTGGGCTGTTCCTGAGTCACCTTGTGAGTGGGATCACTGCTGGTTTAGTAGTAATGTCCGGCTGGGTCGGCAGTGTAGCCACTACTCATCCCTGTACTCCTGCAGAGCAGTGGTCATTTGTCACAGGCATGCTATGCTATTCTATGTCATTTCATGTGATGACATGCTAATATATGTTAGATTTACTGGGAAGTGATAGCCCAGGGCAGATGTGTTTTGGAGCATGTGCTCTGCAGTATTTCATTGTGTGTCGTTTTTAGTACAGTGTATTCTTTTAGGGCAGTGCTATCGGGAATACTTTCATGTACATTCCAAATGTAGGGGTGGGTAAAATTCCCACAGGCAAAACGATGCTGGTGAAGATCGCCTCCAAGTGAATTTCTTTTTGTCAAAAATGACATTGTTTTGCACGAAATGTATTTTCTTGCCTGGAATGTTGGGCAATTAGGGGGCTGAAACGTTTCACAGCCCCCTAATAGGTGGAAATTCCGGACGACTTTTTGCCAGGAATTCTGGCAAAAAACTACATTTCGGACGGGAAAATGTCCGAAATTCAAGATTTCCCTGTACGGGTGAGATCGACAAAACTGGGGAATTTTCCCCAGAATGTGCCAATTTCTCTACAGAACGAACTTTGGCCGTTCCACCCACCCCCATTGAGTTGTTCCATGGGCGCCTTGGGATGAGTTAACAAGCACAGGGATCTTGAGTTAACAAGCACAGGGATCTTGCAGCCTCCACTGTGGGTAAGGGTTTAGAAATATTGAAAGATGGTCACAGATACTGACTGGTGGTGCCCAGCCAGAAAACACGACTCGCAATCAATATGGCCTCATGACAGAGAAGAAGCACATGCGGATATATTAACCTCTTGGCATTGTGTCGGAACCCTATGCCATATTCCACACACGAGCAATGTGCGAGAGTGCTCCACCAATGTACAGTACACCCCAGTACTGCACCATTAAGGCAACAGTACTGGCCAACACCATTTGTCGCCCCCTGCAGAGCGCCCGAGGGTGTGTGTGAGAGAGTGACTAAGAGCCTGATTCAGAGGTGCATGTTAAAATGGAAAAGTGTCGTGAGGCACAATGTATTACGGGAGTGGCGGCAATAAGCAAAGCCCGGCACGCCTGTAAAGCCGTGATTTACGGCATGGCAACAGCCTTGTCAACCACCTCACATGTGAGGGGCTGGCAAGGGCTGCATTCAGAGGACAGAACACCCTCCCTGCACCAGCGAAAAGATGCAGACATTAACGGTACCCTTGGAGGTGCCGTTAAACCCTACAGCACCCAGTCCCCCATTATGTAGATAGGATTTCTCAGACTGCAGCCCCATTTTTCCAGTTTAATGAAAAGTGGCCATCTGTTGAGAAATGCTCGCTAAGCCACTGGAGCACATGTTTCCCCGGGAAAGATACATTTTAGCAGCTTTTGCTGCTGGAAAGCAGGACTTTTCCCCTGCAGTATCTCCACCCATCTCAGAATGATGGTGTTGGGAACTGGAGGGGAGCATGTTGGCTTTCCACGCTATATTTAGCACGGGCTCGGATTCAGGCCCTCAGTGATTCAGTGAGGGACTGAGCGATGGAGTGATGCAGTGTGTGTGTGTGTGTGTGTGTTCATCCCCTGCACAGGTTTGAGTCCCGCCAGCTCAGTCTCACTACCTTTCAAGGTCAATGCTTTGATCACTATTCATGTGTGCAATTGATTTATGCATACAAAAAGAACTCTCTTAACTTCCACTCTGAAGCATGGCCTGTGGGGATAACCCTCTCCCCCCCCCATAAGGGGACACTTCAACTGTTTAAACAAAAGCATCTTAAAATGATTCTGCAGTTGTGATGGGAATGATCACAACACATGCGCACAGGGCCATCGTTCAGTGTCAGATCGCGTGCGCTGTGTCGACATCTGAACGAATACCGCACAGGTACACAGGACCTCGTTTGCCGCACGTTCAAGCTACCTTTGCAAACGTGGCAGGCCCGGGAATTGTACCGCATTGCGCGCTCACCAGATCCTCTACTCTCTCATTTCAAATGCAGAACACAGCCGCGGTGTCTGGGGAAGGAGAGGCCTGCAGCCGTCCGCCAGCTTTCCTACTGTAGTAATGGGTTTCCGGAGGAGGTAACTCACTCCCATCCTCGGCCTAGCCTCGACGCCTTCATCAAAGTTTCATTAACCCAGCCGCTCGTGGTGGCCAGGTTCTATGGCTGAGAGCTAAGCAGCGGACCCCAGCCGTCTTCAGAAGCACTGGGCAGAGCTATTATGTGCTTGCGTGCGGCTGGGGGTCCGCCTTCATCACTAATGGAAGAAAACACTCATGTGGGCGCAGCTTGGAGGGTCTAGAGGAAGGCTCATGGCTTCAAGGAGAGGTCCATGTTGAAGGCACATCCAGATGGCAGGACGGCTGTGTAACACTGCCTTCTGAACAGAGCTTCCTATCCATGACTTTGCCTCATTAACACTCTCGATTCATTGTTTTCTCATTTTCCAGCAATGTACCCATATGTTAGTCTCCAGCTGGAGGGTGTTTTTATCCCATGCTGGAGATTTCCCAGGTCAATCAATTCTTGGATCTTTTCTTTTCCACATGGATGGCCTCCACAAAGTAAGAGCTCAAGTCGAACATCGATTCCATAGGCGATGGCTAGAAGAGAGGATGGCTGGAACCACAGCCCTGACCACTACAGGGAGAGGAGCCCCTGAGACAGGGATGTAATTTCACCAAAATACCCTGGATAGTGGAAGTGACATCACACGACCCTTGACCTCTGATGGCATCACAGGAAGTGATGTCAATTGAGCTGGCGCCCAAGTGACATCGCAGGAAGTGATGGCACACGACCTTCAGATGCATCTAAGACCCGTGTTTTTCACCCAGGAGCTTCGATTTAAAAAAAATACAGGGGTAGCAAGGGAGACCCCAGGGGTAGCAGCTGCGGTCCCTGGCGACCCCCAAATGACGTCCCTGTTGTAAGACCATGATGTGAAAGACTTATCTGGGGCGATACCTTGGAATGTAGACAAAGCTGATGAACAAAGGCCAAAGCCACAACAAACTTCTAGGGGAATTACACGCATGCTTATGTATCACCTTTGTATCACCTTTGCAAACACATTAGTGTTCACTGGTAGAATAACCCACAGCCTGTTCCTCCACTATACTAGCTATTCACACCCGGGGAAGGGTGCTTAGCCAATCAGGTGGCTGGAACAGTGGGTGCTAGCTGTTTCCAGCCACCCGAGGCCCTTCCCCGAGTGGCGCCATCTTTTTTATTTATGTGGGCACGCAACAGTCAGCATCTTGCTGTTGCCTCCCCACCCTCCACCCTGGGGTGCCAATTTATTTCACCCCTGCTGTGGGGGGTGGACATGGCCTTTAACGGCCCACAGCGCTTGCTTGGGCCTACCTGGGCTCGGATTGGCGGGCCATTAAAGGCCATGTTGGCCCCCCACAGCGAGGCAAAATCCATACTCAAGCAAAGTAAAGACAGTAGTAAGAAAGAGACTTGGAGCTGGTCCTGGGTCTGCATTTCTTTCTTCATTATTTAAACATTATAGCTGAGTTTTGTACTATAAAAATGTATTCTTCTTAAAATTGTACGTCATGAGGGTAAAAAGTCTGCATGGTGCCCTAAGCAAATCCAAATCCCGCCCTGGATATCAACGTTTATCATTTGTGACTCACTTTCTAATTGCAGTCCCTGTCAAATTAAAATTGCGGTGTCCTTTCTACTGGACTTCAATTTCTGCACATTGCGTTCACGCCATCCATCCATAAGCATTCTCAATAGCAACAGGAAGTAGATGTGAGTATGGGAATTGGGATGCCAAAGGCTTGTGTGCATTTTCCAGGAGCTGGCGAAGGCTGCTTGGCCCTTCTTGCCAGGTACCACCAATTTACTGTGAACCCAAAAATACTGAATACGAAAATGTCGAATCTTTTACTGCGCATTTCACCGCAAGTCTTTTGTGTGGGGGTCGGTTAGGATAATACAGAAGGTAAGGGTCGTATGGGGCATTGTTGGGGTCTCCCCCGCATATAGTTGTAGTGTAGGAAAAAATAAATCGACATTTTGTATTCGGCATTTTGTTTTCCCAGTAATCACGTAGATCCTTCTCGCGATCCCCCCTCAACAGTCTGTCTGTGATGAGCAGTTCAATGACAGGCAAGAAAGAGGTGGGGCAGTTGGCTCATCCTAGAAATGTGCTAGGACGCTTGAGGTTCTGCCTACTGTGGCGGCCTTCTCTGGGAGAGGTGCTGGATCCCATTATAATCCATAGTCTAATAAGAATAGGCCCAACGTTCAACCTCAATCAGAGGGAAGCCCGTCCTTTCAGCAGGTAGCAGAGAAAATCCCATAAGTCAACATATCCCAGGAAGAAGAAAGCTTGTAATCCCAAGGAGGCAAACTCGAGTTGTTGCAACCCACTTCTATCAACATATAATCTCACTACACCCTCTCCTTTTAAATTTGGAGCCTGGTGTCGCACCCATTGTCCCTCACACCCAACCCCAGCCGCAACATATTTACCCACTGAGCTGGCCGGTCCTCCTGTGATATCAGCAGATCCCATTGATTTAAAGGTGTGACTGCAGGCTCCCCTAGAAGCAGCAGCAACATTTGGGGAGCTGCAAGAATGAAACATTTTCACCGGACAGGTTAGAGCTGCAGTCATCACACTGTGCTCAGGGTTTTATTACAAGAAGCTTGGGAGGATAGCACAGGGGCAACGTGCTCACCTTGGCAGCAAGACCACACGGAGCAACACAGGTTCGATCCCTGGGTAAGCGCATTATAAAAAACCCATCATATCATATCATAAGAAAGTAGGCTCCTGTCTCTGGGAAGTGGGAAAAGTATGACCTTACACTTGTAACCGGATGTGTCTGATTACAGATAGCATGGGGGCAAAGACCCCCTCCCCAAGAGCTCTATCACTGATTTGCAGCCCTGCTCACTGTGGAGCCTTCCACACATACAGTGGTGTCCCCATCCAATGGTGGTGGGAGCTGTCATACCCACATTCTCTTGTTCGCCACAAACAGGGGTGCATGAAAACTACCTGCATAAGGCCCGCAGCAGGTTTCACATGCAAGTGTATGGGCCGAGTTAGCCCCCACAATGTTGCACAGTGCCCCTCTGTATCTGCTGGAAATCTGTTCTGTTGTTACCTCTGAAAAGTGCTCTGTTGCTCTTCTAAGCTAGGTCTGTGCTCAATAAATACAATATTAATAATAAAGTCCATATTGAAACCGCTGCGATCATACTTTGCTTCCAGTCGTGGCGATGCACGGATGTGAGTCAGGTCCCGATTCTATGGCGGTTTCTACCTACCGTGCCAGGGTAGACGCTTCTCCGGGTCACCTCAAATACACAAGTTCCAATCCCAGAGGAACCAAAATCAGCTTTTATCCTTCAGTGGCCCGCGAGGTGAGAACGAACGTGTTGGGCAGTAGTAACAGTTGCTATTTATAACACCGAAGCTGCAAAACTCTCTGGCTGCTAGCGATATATAAGACAAACGATTTATTTAATTTGTATTCAAGACTGGTCGTTCTGCCACAGCAGTGCGACTTATTGCAACCCAAACAAAGAACAGATCCAGAAATGTTGTGGTGTGGCCAGTGGCGTGAGTCCTGGTAAGCCTGAACCACCCCGAATCATAGAAAAGGGTCTGAAAGGTAGACCTTCAAATAAACTCCAATCCTGCCCTCTACAGCAGGGCAGGCCCATCCTGCCCGAGGACCCCCGCCTGTCTCTTTGAATATTTCCTAACCATGGAGAATGCGCTTGGTGTAGACTTCTCTGTTGGCTTTCCTCGGTCATTATGGGCCTATTCTGAAGGTGGTGGGTGGTTTGGAATGCCGCTGCCTTCAAGCCAAACCTACCGGTGCGTACAGGCCCACGTTGTCGTTCTTAGGAAGGTCAGAGCAGAGATCGCCCGGGCTGCAGGTATGCAGTGAAGTGAATATATTCAAAAAATATCCTTTCACTTTGATTTTTAAGGCCAATGTATTACTTTCTTAAGTAAGGCGGCAGTATTACTTTTCTGTTTGGTAATAAATGTGTATTATGTACAGTATTTCAAATATCCAGGATAAACACACTTGGGGCAAGAGGTTAGAGCCATGTGCAGTTCTCTTTTTAGTGCACCCCGATTTGACGGGGGTCCATGATGAATGCAAACATAAGCTGAGCTTGTGGGTCAGTGGTTACTTTTTATCATGGATTTGGAGTCAAAAGAATGGTATTCTTTTGGATGCATTGCTTTGGAGGAGGTGGGTTTCATGACAAGCACCGTATGGGTTTAAGAAATAAAAATTAAGCTGTAAATACATGATTTGCTTTTATGACCTTTTTACTGGATAGATCAAAATGGTTGCAGATTTTTTTTTTAAATCCACTACAGCCGGCAGAAGAAAATTCAGAAAGCCCTGAAAACAAGTGGTGTTTGGAGAAGAGGATGGTTGATACGTCATTGGGGAGGAAAGATCCTAATACCACCACACAAACACCCATGGGCCTTAACCCTCCCTTCATCGAATGCTGGTGTGCTAGTCATCACGCTGATCGCTTGCATCCTGCGACTAGGTGGCAATGAGTCTTCATTCATATAAACACTTGTGTATAGACGTGTTATAAATGCCATATCCTATCCTATCATATAAGATCATGTGTATCTGATGGAACCCCCGTCTATGCAGCTCGATTCAGCACCCAGTTGCACAACTTGCCAGATCCATGCTACAAAAATGATATCACAAAAGAGGCGAATTAGTGATGCTGCGGCTGTGGAACACCAAATGGATTGGTAAAGGAGAGGGACTGAATTTAAGCCAGAGGAGGATATAGTGGCGGGAGATACAGAGGTGGTCCTTTTCCAAGTGCCGTGTACACTCAAGACATAAGCCATTTATGCCGCACTTTTATACTCCAGCGGATATTCATGTAATTTGGAGTGGGAGTAGGGGCACGAAATGCAAGGTATGTTTTGCTGGGCATTCCTCCACCTTCAAATAACTCCTGGTTTTACAGCAACATGAAATCTTCATGCATGTGTAAAAACCAATGCATTCCAATGGAGCCCGCCATTCTTTTTGCACTTGCGAAATGTAGGTGAATTCCATCGAAATCCATTGTAAATGCTGTCTGCCTAACATTAATGACAGGTGGAATTTTCCCTTTTTGCAAAGCAGAAAGCAAAGAAAGGGATAAAGGTGACTTCACCTGACTTTACTCTTTGGTTTTGCACACAGTTTTGCAAATGATTAAAATTGCATTGCAGGGACATCGGTGCTAATGCTGACGGTCCTCCATGCAGTTAGCACTTACTATAAAATGACCTCATGACAAAAGGGTATAGCAACTGGAGTGCTAAACCGTGCCCAGCCATAAGCAGAGACCATCGCTAAACAGTATGAGGCAGACTCACTTTGGCCTCGTTTCAGAACAGCAATTCTGGTTGGGCTGCTGCTAGGGTAAGTCCATGTGGGCTTCCCCAAAGACCACAAACATTGAAAGAGAAAATTACTGCACTATTTCTCATGCCTATGTCCACTGTAATTGTACATTTCTTTGGTTCGCAAAAGTAATTGGTGAAAGATCAGAATTGGCAGTCCGTTTTGTTAAGTATACCACGGTACCTCTACTGTTTCAGCGTAGACATAATCTTCTGGTAAAATGGAATAAAACGGCATATAACTGCAAAAATGACACTTCCTTACTGATGAGAAATAATAAAATATTGAAGGATAACTAACTCTTTGAGAGAGCTACCTTGACTGATAGGTATACTTAACAAACGGGACTGTCAATTGTGATCTTTCGCCAAAAACCTTTGAGAACCAAAGAAGTTTACAATTACTAGGGACATGAGCCTGAGATATGGTGCAGTCATTTTCTCCATCTCTAAATAGAACAAGCATTGGCAATGGCAACAGTTTGGGCTTTTATGTAGGCATGGCAAAGGCACTTGCCAGGTATTGCCATAGTGGTATTAACTGGCCATTGTTGGTAGCAGGTGCAAAATTTTGCGAGCACCTGGGCATCTAATGACAGTGCTTGTCATATGCCTAATACTTGTACATGAGCCAAAACTGTTGGCTTTGCCAATGTATGTTTTTAACAGGACGTCAGCGAAGGACACACATAGCGCTTATAAATCGAGTGGCTCAAGGCCAACCTGGTTTAAAGATTTTTTTGAAACTAGTAGAGTCATTAACTGTTGAAAGACAGCTTTGAAAAAACAGTGGCAGTCACTTTGAGTGCAAAGTTTGTTGGTAAGGCTTAATTAAAGCTAGCTGAAAGCATTCCCATGAGGCAGTGTTTTAGGTAGCAAGGGGCAGGAACTGCTTGGGAATGGCCATAGAGGTTAGAATGGCCGTGGGCAGTCAATGGGTGAGCAAATAACCAAACAACACCTACAAGCTGTGTGTCCCTCCTAATATGCCATTATGCCCCATTCTGTACTCTAATGCATTTATTTTAGCTATAGATGTCGCAAGCGACACCTAATAGCCTAAACTAAAAATATGGACTGCATCAGCAAATAGTGTGTCATTCAAGCCAAGTTTCCTCATCACTGCCATTTAGTGTGACGTCGTGCACGATGCCATTTATTTTCCTTTGCAGGTCGATGTCTTGCTCATTCAATGGTGCCCCTACTCTCCTCAACCATTATTGGAACTGGACTGAGCTACTTTGTAAGGGAACTAAGAGTGCACTCTATGTGCTACTTCACTAATCAATCAGTCAAGTGTGTAACAAAAAGGTGGAGGGATGGTAAGAAGCCAGACAATGCCAGAAACAGGTTTGGGGAGCAGGTTTGGAAGAACTTCAAAGTACATAAAACCAGTGGACGCGTGACAGGTATTCTCTTAGAACCGCCCACACTGTAAACACAGTGCGTACTGTCACGATGGTGAAATTTGGATTCAGTTTGCACCCATATCAGAGAGAATTCCACTTATTAAAATAGGGGAACACTGTAGAGAGCTGTCCTGAACATAATATCGGCACCGAGTGTGAAATTAATAGCAGAGACCCGTTCAGCTGCTGAAATCATCACCCAGTGTTCAACCAACGCATGGAGCTGCCCAGGTGCTGAAACCTGCAACCAGCCTAGACTGGGTGCAGAGGACTGTCCGTGTGCGGAAAACTGCAGAGAGCGCAGATTACGCAGAGCTGTCCAACGCTTGAAATGCAAAACCGTCGTAGACTCACTTAAGAAGACTGTGCAGGAGCTTTAATTCGCAGGCAGTGCGGACTCTGCACAGAGCTGTCCAGCTGCTGAAATCTGGAAGCAGTGTAGACTCAATGCAGAGAGCTGCCCAGGACCAGAAATCTGTGCTCATTTTACACCGCGGGCTTCATTACAGAAACCTTGCCCAGTATAACTGTAATTTTGGACAATATTAGAACAAGTACAAACATGTTACAAGTGCCCAGATCACTCTTCCAATGCATGCACCAGCAGATCTATGTCACTGTGCCCCATTAGCAATAGTGCCAACATTGGCCGGATGAAAACATGCATGTGTGTATTTAGTTTGGTGTTTTATTCAATGTTTCGTGCAGAGAGAACTGCTTCAGAATGCCTTTTTGCACTATGGCGATTTTTGCCCGAGTGTTAAAACAATGCAAAATTGAATTTGCGCTGGTGCAACGTTCCTGTAATGAGATCCATGGACCTGGGGGCAGCACATCCATGATGGACGCGACAGGATTTAAACCCGTCGCTCATTTTAGATGGGCCAAGCCAGCTCAGTGAAAGCAATGAGCGCACCCCCAGCTGCTGCATGCAGTTGAGAGAGCGCTGCTGTGTTGGCTGAAATGACAAAGAGAAATGTGGTTTCCCTTTGACAGGTCAGTAGCACCCCAGCGTACATGCCCAGAGGCATGCAAAGCTAGGGGTATTTTGCCATCACGGCCTTGCATGGCCCATTGGGGTTGTAGGTGGGGGTACTGCAAGGATGAAGTGAGGGCTCTAAGGGTGGCGTGATGGAGGCCCTCCAGCTCCACTGCGCATTGCAGGATGCAGGAAGCATTCTCTGCTTCCTGGTTCGTGTTGTATGCTGTGTGTGAGCTGGAAGGCCTACAAGGTCAAGTCATCTGGAATCCAGAGTAGGGCTGCAGGTAAGAAAAAAAATGATGTATGTGTGCACGTATGCAAAGGTTTGTGTTTGTAAGTGGGTGCGTGAATGAGAGATGCATGTTGTTTGGGTGCCCTTGTGAATGGGAGCGTGTGAATGCTGTCTGGGTTTGCTGGTGAATGTGAGAGTGAAGGAAGGGTGACTGCTGATTTGTGCATGTGACAGTGAATGAAGAATGAACACTGTGTGAATGCTGATGCATGTGCGCCGGGCCGGGGAGCAGCCCTCTGGTTGGGGTAAGTGCGGGGAATGGCAGCCAGGAGGACATGCTTTCTTACTGTGACATGGCATTTTTTACTGGGCATCAAGGGGAGAGGCAGCATGATGAGTGTTGCTATGTAGTAATGGTCCACATTGCTGGGCCAGTGTGTACACATTTCTTCACTGTGGCATGGCATTATTTACTGGACATCAAGGATGACGACAGCATGATGAGTGTTCCTATGTGATAATGACCCACATTGATTGGCCAGTCTGGACATATTCATTTACTGTGGCATTGCAGTTTTTATTTACTGGATATGAAGGGTAAAGGCAGCATAAGGAGCGTTCCTGCGTGTTCAGACTGAACACATTTATTTACTGTAGCAAGGCATTTTTTACTCAGCATTTAATGGGTGAGGGCAGTATGATGAGTGTTCTTACATGGTACTGGCCCACACTGGTGAGCCAGTCTGCTCATCTCTCTTTACCGTGACATGGCATTTTATTACTGGACATCAAGGGTGGAAGCAGCATGATGCATGTTCTTACATGGTACTGCCCCACATTGGTTTATGTTTATGTTTATTGAGTTTACATAGCGCTTTTCTCCAAAGCACTTTAGTTGGTCATTCTGAACATATGTATTACTATGGCAAGGTATTTATTACTGAGCGCCAAGGGGAAGGGCTGCATGATGCGTGTTCTTACTTGGGACTGGCCTAAACTGGTGTGCCAGTCTGAAAATATTTATTTACTTTGGCATGGCATTTCTGCTGAGTTGAAAGGGTGATGGTGTTCCTGTGTGGCACTGGCACGCACTGGTGGGCATATTTCTACTCTGCCATGTCAGTGTAAACTATGCATCAAGGGTGAAGACAACATGATGTAGTATTATATGGCTAGACTGGCCTACATTTGAGAAGCCAGTCTGAATATATTTTCTTACTTTGGCATGAAATGTATTACTAAACATCAAGGGTAAATCAAAAATGACAAGTATTATTACCTGGCTAGACTAACTTACATTGTTGCAATCAATACAGGCATTTTTTTTCGAACTGTGGCATCACATCTTTGTACTGGTAAAGCCATCAGGAGTATGTTCTTATATGGTTATATTGCCATATACTGGGTCAGCCTCTATGGGCATGTACAGGCACGGCCAGCATGAACATGTTTTTATAATGCCATATAATTTGGGCAATGGCATCATGAAAATGTGCACATTATTAGAACCCAAGGGAACACTGCAAATTGGAGTACTCACTGCATTGATCTCAACTTCAACAGGACTTTTCTACCAATAAGGACTTTCTCAACCTATGATACTTAGTGAATTGAACTAAGGGCTCCAAACCAATAAAGATCCTAAATCAACAAGGATTTATTTCAACTTACAAACAAGACCTAGTGTATTCAACTAAGGATTTTCTCAAAGGATAAAGACCACATCTTAGTGAAAACAACTCAAGATTTCACAGGACTTTCTCAAAGGATACAGACTAAAATCTTAGTGGAAACAAATCAAGATTTCACACTGTCCTAAAAGCTTTAAAACATTTTTTTTTATACTCTCATAACAATTTACTTTGCCTTAACAAACATTCTCTTCACGTTTGGACGGAAATGTGCCAATTTTTGGCCAGAATTGCAATCCAAATAAAACTAAAAGGAATCTGTACAATTTTGTTTGAGTATTTAATTCAACTTCGAGAAGCACAAAAGGAGGGCTTTTTCTCTTCCAAGCATCATGAAAATGAGTTTGAAAATGGTACTGTGGATTGTTGGTGACATGCAGCTATTGAATTTTCGCATGTGTTACCCTACAACACAGGTGGCTAACTGTTTTTTTTGCAAATGCAATCCAAATAAAACTAAAAGGAATCTGTACAATTTTGTTTGAGTGTTTAATTCAACTTCGAGAAGCACAAAAGGAGGGCTTTTTCTCTTCCAAGCATCATGAAAATGAGTTTGAAAATGGTACTGTGGATTGTTGGTGACATGCAGCTATTGAATTTTCGCATGTGTTACCCTACAACACAGGTGGCTAACTGTTTTATTTGCAAATGTTTTCACACACAGTGCGCTGAAAATGCACACTTGTAACCCAATAACCCCCCGCCACGAGGCAACCTTGGTTAATTCAGTTTCCCTTGCTATGATCGGTCACTCCTGCCTATTTTTGTGGGAAACATTTACGCCCCTCCAAATAAAAGAAATCCCCAGCTTTCACTGTCACGGCCACATAAAAACATTCATCAGCTATTTTACATCTCATGTAGGCCTAATATGTTGAGCTGTCCAGGTGCAGAAATCAGAACGTAGATTGCACACATTCTAGGAGATAGCTGGCCTTATACCAACTTTTACGTTTGACATTACTCAATGCAGGAACCTATAATTGTTGGATTTTAGTGATAAATAAATAGCTCTTCATAAAGTCAACTGCTTCCAAGCACTGAGTTGCTAAAATCTCTTTCTTGCTGCTTTCGGATGTAGAATGTCAATATTGCGGCGAGGGAGAGAAGCGCAATTATTTATTTATCTATTTTTACATTTGTAAAGCACCTAAGTCCAGGGGCATCAAGGCGCTGTTGCAACCAGTTAGACTTCTTATGGGGACATAGGGAGGAAGGAAGATATGAGCAGGGCATCTATAAATACGGGAGATCCACGTGATGTGAGACTAATCAGGGTTGTTTGGAAAACGGCCAAGTTCTCAGTGATGCTTAAAAAATCAGCCAAGTTTGTAGGGCTTTGCAGAAGGCCAAGTAAGAGTTCTCTGCTCTTAGAGTGTGCGGGAGAGTTCCAATGATATGCAGCCACTGTAGGAAAACTCGTGCCTCCTCCTCTGATTAGTTTGTATTTGGCGTGGCAGTGAGCGTAGGCTGACCTCACCAGTCTGGACGAGCTTGCTCTGGAGATTCTTTGTGTCAGGTAGAAAGGAGATGAGTGAGACAGGCATCTGTGTGTGATGGATTGAGATTTTAAAATGATCCTTTCTCGGATAGGGAGCCAGTGGGCCCCTCTTCTCGCCGAAGCAATGTGTTCTCTTTTAGTGATGTTGAGGGCAGAGTGTAGGGCATTGTTTTGGATCACTTGTATCTTACTGATGTTCTGTTTGGAAGTGCCTGCATATAGGGCATTGCAGTAGTCGAGCCTCAATCCGATTATTGCTCGTGCAATAGTAAGACAGCTGGTTGGGGTGAGGAAATGCATTGCAGCATTGATCAACTTGTTTGTGTAGGCAGTTGATGTGGCAATGGAGTTCACTTGACTTGTTAGTGAAAGGGTAGTATCTAGGTGGAAGCCCAAGGTTTTCGCTGAAGAGGAGACTGTGATATGTAGGCCGTCTATGTTGAAGGAAGTGCATTGGGTGTTGAGCTTTTTTTTAACATGGCTGGGGATCCTAAGAGCAGGAGCTCGGTTTGTTGTCATTTAAGCAGAGATGGTTGGTAGCCATCCATGCCTGCATTGTCAAATAGGTTTTGTTGAGGGAGCTGGCGTCATCCTCATAGTTGCCTAAAAGTGGAAGGAGAATCTGTGTATCATCGCCATAGTTTGTGTAAGATATGCCGATGGAGTCGAGGAGGTCGAAAAAGGGACTTGGTAAACACATTGTACAGGGTGGGGGACAAACGGGAGCCTTGTGGAACACCACAGCCTCTGAGGGTTGCCGGGGCACTAGCCACTTCTGCGAACACTCTTGTGGTTCTACCATCAAGGAAAGAGGTGACCCAGGCAGTAGCTTCCAAAGAGAAGCTAGTGGAAGCCATGAGCGGGTGGCAAAGAGTTTGATGATTGACCAAGTTAAAGGATGCTGAGAGGTCCAGCAGGACGAGCCGGGCTGACTTGCCTAGCTCTCCGAGATCATCCAACTGGTTTTTAAGTCTAGCAGGGCTGACTCAGTCCCATGGCCTGGCCGGAAGCCAGATTGGTGCATACCTAAGATGTGATTAGATTCCAGGAAGTGCTGTATTTGGTTGTAGGCAGAACAGTCCAGAATCCTTAGGAGGAAAAGGGCTGTCATTATGAGGCAGTAGTTCGTGGGATCAGAGGGATTTAGAGAGGGTTTTTTTAATAAGGGGAGAACCCATGCTTCATTTAGACTGAGTGAGACGAGACAAGATTCAAAGGAGGTGTTTATCAACCTTGTTATAAAAGGGGCCGGGGCTTCAGCGCATACTTTGATAGTAGAGGCTGGGCAAATATCTCCTTTGCATCTGGAAGGTTTGAGGTATTTCAGGATATTGGTGGCTTCTAGTTCAGTAACTCTTCTAAAGTGGAACATCAGGATATTGCGGCTAGGGTAGGTGCGTGTTAAGGTGTGACTATAGGCCGATTTTATAGATGCTTGTTTTTGGGCCATTTTGTGTTGCAGGGAGCATACTTTCCCTAGCATGGCATTTCGAATCTTGGAACACCAAGATTCATCTTTAGTGAAGGGAGGGGAAGCCAGTTTTCGAATTCACTAAGTATTTTAAAGATTTCTTGGGTGTTAGAGCTAGCATTGGAAATTGTAGTATTTTAAGCTGCCCATTACACAGCTAGGATCGCCTGCTTATATTTTTTGGAGACAGTAAGGAACTGTGTTTTGAGGGCATCAGAGGGTGTTTTTCCAGGTACCTTCTGCTAGGGGTTTCTCTATGTGTTTTGCTCCTGAAGGTTAGGGGTAAACCACAAATTAATGGGTCTACTGATTTTGGCATTGCAGGTGACTAGGGGAGCTACCCTGTCGACTTCTGCAGTCCTAATTCTCTGGTACAGATTAACTAGGACACTGGGGTCATTGGAATTAAGGAATTCAGGTTGGAGTGGTGAGAGAAGGGGCATGATGTTTTCTTTGGTCAGCTTACGTGAGCTTCAAGACGAGGTGGGTAGAAGAGAAACGAGGGAGGGTGGGGAATGTTTGGTAGGAGGGAAGGAGACGGTCACTATATGGTGGCCTGACCAAGGGCAAGGTGTGTTGGCGGAAATGGTGACTTGGCTGTTGAGGTCTGCAATCCAGTCCAGTGTGCAGCCTTTAATATGGATGGGGGTTGTCACACAATGTCTGAAACCAAGAGCACAGAGTGTGTTTGCCAATCAATTGGCGTTGGGGTATGCAGTGTCGTTGAGGCCTAGGTTTAAGTCTCCTAGCAGGATGGTTCTGGTGGAAGTCTTGATGTGATCCCCTAGGGTGTGTAAGAGCTCTTTCTCGAAGGATGCCAGCGGGCCTATGGTGCGATAGATAACATGGATGTTGAGGGAGTCATTCGGGGAGGAAGATAGTTTAACAGTGAGCACATCACAGTTACCCTCAGTCAGAGTATTGATTTTTCTAATTTTAAGGTGATCTTTGAAGGTAAAGGCAACACCTCCTACTCTGAGGTCCAACCTGTCATTCCTAAGGATGGAGTGTCCTTCTGGCATGGCTAGGGATAATGCTACGCCAGAGGCTGGGTGGGATCTATGTGATTATTGCACCCTGTTTACTGTGACCCCCGAAAAGCCTGACTTTTGTTTTTATTTCACCCCATATATATGCAGAGGAGAACCCCACATTCCCCCCTTCATCAATTATATACTGTACCCATGACATCTATATATGGTGTGAAAAGGGGGTCAAAAGAAAAAATAAGTCAGCATTTTCACGGGTTTCAGTAAAGAGGGTGCAGTAATTGTACAATCCCGGCTTGGTGTAGCCAGGATTGTGAAATGGCTAGCAAGTCAAGGTCTTGTGCTGATATGAAGTCATTTATGTCCAGTACATGTACTGGGATGGGCCTAGCATTTATGAGGGCACCTTTTAAGTGGGGTTGGTCTGAAGTTAAGGCAGCTCCTGTAATGGACTTTGGGAGTGAGAAGGTTGGTGGAGCATGCTTGGTGAGCAGGCAAGCTGGTAGTTTGTCCACGGAGGCCTGAAGATGCATGAGGTTGGTAGGGGTGGTTCGGGGTTAGAGCCTGGGGTGCAATAGCTTTAGTGTGGTTCGTATTCACCAGGACTCTAGTTGGGTAGTAGGCTGCCCTGAGTTGGAGACCTTTAGTATACCCAGCACCAATGGCGTCAGTACGCTCCCATAGCTTGACACTTCTGAGGATGGTACAGATAGGGCAGGATTGAGGGGGACCCCAGCTGATCTTAGCATCGGTCTCTTTAATAAAGAGGCACGGCACCAAAGAAGCTGGTATAAGAGCTTTATATAAGGCCCCCGGAGGTTGGAACCGCCAGTGCTCAAATGACCTGGTACGTTCTCAGGTGAGAGCGTAGGAGCGCACAGGCGTTCCGTTAGAACACAGGTTAACATTCTATAAGTGCATAACATCATAACATCTCCTTACCTATGGGAAAGAAAGGGACGGAGAGGGGGTAGGGGAAAGGGTGGAACAAGGCAAAAGGAGGAAATAAACTAAGGACTAAATATAAAGCAATGTTTTGTAGGCAACTGCTGGTTAATAGTAGATGTAGTCGCTGTTGAAATTTCGGATGGTTTTCCGATTTCTGTTCGACAGTCTCCCGACAGGGGCTTCATCATTGTTAGAATGGAGCTCATCATCTTCCATGCGCATGTGGTATGATGTTCCATCAGGAATTAGGTCTTTTCTTGATAGTGTGCCACGGTGTCCAGTCAACTGGTCGACAAAAAACTGGTCGACTGCAATTTGGTCGACACCATTTGGTCGAATGCCAAATGGTCGAATTTTTTTTTTTTTATATATATATATGTGTTTTGTGGGTTTTCGTGTGGGGAAAAAAAATAAAAAAGAAAAAAAAGGGGGTTGGGGGGGACCCCCCCAAAAAAAACCAAAAAATGGGTAAAAAAAAATAAAAAAAATTCGACCATTTGGCATTCGACCAAATGGTGTCGACCAAATTGTCTGTCGACCAAATGTTTTCGACCATTTGACTGGTAACCGTGTGCCACAGTTAATGTCTTTGGATGTACTGGGTCTGCAGATGTCATTAGTTATTTTCACAAGACCATACCCAGACCATCTCTTTCCATCGTCCAATATGACAGATTTTCCTTGACAACGTGTGACCCTTTGTGGAGACCTAAAGTTAGATTCACCCTTGAGTGTTTTCTTTGGTTCTTTGACACAAACCCAGTCTCCTTCCTGAATGGCCATTTATTTTACTCCGTTCCTTGAGTCATAATATGTTTTGTATTGTTCCTGCTTCTCCTTCACTGTTTTCCGGATTTGGTCTATGTCCACTCTTTCCTCACCAGTATCCATGAAGATCCACGCTAGCCTCAGTTGGTTGGTTGCTACTCTGCCCCGCATCATGGTAAAGGGCTCCATGTTAGTGGTGGTATGTGGGGTTGTTCTGTATGCATATAGAGCTTTCTTGAGAGTTTCCCTCCATGGAAGAGCATTTGCTGTAGCTAGTTGGACTACGCTTTTCACTAGTCTATTCATTCTTTCTACCAGTCCATTGGAGATTGGGTGGTACAGGGACTTTGTGGTGTGGTTGATGGATCTGTTTCTGAGGAACTCTTGAAATTCTGATGATGTAAACTGGGACCCATTGTCTGAGACCAGATCCTCGGGGTCTCCCTCTCTATTGAAGATTTCAGTTAGGAAATCTGTAACTTTTTTTGTGGTTACACACATTTCCACTACCCCCCATTCAGTCCATTTGGAAGTATAATCTATGATCACAATAATGAATACTCTCACTGCCTCTAGGTTCTCGAAAGGGCCCATGATGTCTATTGCAAGTTTTGACCACACGTTTCTTGGGGGTTCTATACGTTGTAGGGGAGTCTTCCTTAACACTTTTGATTTGTCACTGGTGGTGCAGGCGGAGCAATTTTTGACTACTTCTTCAGCTTCTTTCCACATGTTTGGCCATGAATAGTTGTTCCTCACTCTATTTTTTGTCAAACTCCTCCTTAGGTGTCCCTCGTGTGCCAATTTAAGTAGTCTCTTCCTAAGTGCCACAGCTGGAATTACTCTGTCGCCTCTATAGATATGTGTTTCATCCATGGATATTTCCTCCTTGAAAGGTGTGAAATCTGCTAGAGTTTGTCCAACTCCTACGCAGTCATTGGCTATGGCTCTCCTGATTTCTTGTTGTAGCAAGTCAATGTTGGTGATGTTTTTCCATTCATCTCTGGGGATGACGGGACTGATGACGTCTATGATGTCCTCATCAGAACATTCAGTTTCGATGTCTTGGGTGTCTTGGTTGGTTGGTAATCTAGAGAGGCAATCGGCTACTTGGTTTTGTGGACCAGGGGTGTAACATACTTGAAGATTGTATTGCATTGATTGATATTTTATTTCTATCGCGCTCGTACACAAGTGTTTCAGAGCGCGACCAGGGAAGGGAGGGGCACAGGGGAGAACAAAACAGCAATCTTACTAGGCCCAGTGGCATTGGGAACGTGCAAGTGCATGGGAGAGGGGCGAGGGGAAAAGTGCATGGAAAGGGGGAGAGGTGGAAAGTGCGAAGCAGAAGAGAAACAGATAAATAACAATAAATAAATAATAAAGGCAACAAACAGTGCTAATGCAGCCAGCAATTTGCAAGTGCTAGGTTTAAGACAGCAGACAGGGTAGGTCTGATGAGTGCAGGAAGAAAAAGGGGGGCTGTATGGGTACAGATACAGACCCCATTGCAAGGGGTGGCCCGGAGGCAGTGCGGGAGGGTGGCAGGATGAGCAGGTACCTGGGCCCAAAAGACAGAGGGTGGCCAGGTGCACGGTGCCAAGAACAGATCAGCAGGGGCGAGGGGGAGCGAAGGCAGAAGAAAAGAGGAAGGTCTTGAGGTGCTTCTGGAACCGGAGATGGTTCTCTTCAAGTTTTAGAGTGGCAGGGAGGCTGTTCCAAAGGGAGGCCCCAGCCGAAGACAGAGATCTACCCCCAGCTTGTTTCTTAGAAAAACAACTGACCCTGAGTGAGTTGGAGGTAAAGGAGCGAAGAGCTTGAGAAGGGAGGTATTTGCGGAGGGATAGCTGAAGGTATTTTGGACCCAGGCCCCAGAAAGCCTTGTGGACAATGCAGAGGGTTTTGAATTTAATCCTTGCATCCACTGGGAGCCAGTGGAGAGGTTTCAGAGCTGGAGAGATACGATCCCAGGGCTTGAGGCCAAGGACAAGTCTCGCAGTCCTGTTCTGGATTAGTTGCAGAGGGCGGAGAGTAGAGGCAGGTAGATTTAGAAAGAGGCTGTTACAATAGTCCAAGCTAGAGAGAACCAGAGCTTGAGATACCATGAGCTTCTGGGGGAAGGAGAGAAAAGGCAGAGTACCTCTGAGGAGGTGCAGTCGGAAATTTGACTTTTTAGAGACCTCAAGGAACCAACGCCTAATCCTTGGTGATATGAGGTGAGGTGTTCTGGTTTGAAGAACATTCACCAAAGGTTTGTGGTCTGTTTTGAGTAGAATGGGCAGACCCCAAATCAGGTTCCTGTAGTGTTGTAGAATCCATTTGACGGCTAGGGCCTCCCTCTCGATGGTGGAATAGTTCAATTCGGCACCTCTTAGTACCCTTGATGCGAAAGCGATGGTCACAGTGTCTCCATTCTGTTGTTGTTCCAGGACCCCACCAAGCCCGATCTTACTGGCATCTACTGACACAATTGTCTTAGCTTTATAGTCAAACATGCTTAAAGCTGGAGCTTGATTGATGTCGGATTTGAGTTCTTCAAATTCGTTTTTGCATTTTGTGGACCAGTCAAACTTGGTTGCCTTCTTCATGAGGTTCCTCATGTTCTTTGTCTTGTTGGCATAATTACTTATAAATTTGGAGTAATACTCTGTCATGCCGAGGAAACTTCTCAACTGATCTTTATTTTCAGGTTCTGCAAGGTTCAATATGGTGTCCATGAGTTTCTTTTTGGGACTGATGCCCCTAGCGTCAATGGAATGGCCGAGGTAGGAAACTTGATTACATTTTATTTTGCATTTCTCCAGCTTTAGATTGAGTCCACTTTTTTGGATCACCTGTAGGACACGCATAGGTTTGGCATCATGCTCCTCCTCTGTGCTGGCTGATATGAGGATGTCGTCTTGAAAACATTGTACTCCATCAAGGCCTCCAAATAAGTGTGACATTAACTTCTGGAACACCGCCGCTGCCGAAGCGAGCCCAAAAGGCATTCAGTTGAACATGAATGCTCCCAACGGTGTAACAAAGGATGCGAGAGTCCTTGAGCTCTCTTCCAAGGCGATTCGATGATATGCTGAGGAGAGGTCCAGGGTTCTCAAATATCTTGCTGGCTTCATGGTCGAGAGAAGCTCAGATATATTGGGAAGAGGGTGCCTGTCGATCCATATGTTTTTGCTCAGGTCCCTCAAATCGACGCACATTCTTATGGAGTTGTCAGGTTTTCTCACTAAGACGATCGGGGCGAGACATTCAGAGCTTTCTATGGGCTGGATAATGTTCTCATCGCACACACTTGTGAGTTCATTTCTTAACGCTTCTTTAGTTCCGAAAGGAACTCCACAGACTCGATGGGCTACAGGAATGGCACCCCTTTCCAATACAATTTTGTGTTGAAAGCCCTTGAGGATTCCAATTTTATTAGAGAACACCTTAGGGAATTGTTTGGCCAAAGCAGATTTAATGTCAGTGTCATTTTGAGTACACTCAACACGGGGACTTCTTCTCCAGGGTGGATTTTCACTTGGAGGGCAGCTTGTTCTTCCCAGCCTATTACTGAGGATCCGTTCTTGGCCACAAACAGTTTACAGTATGCTTCCCTGTTGTTGAATCTAAGCTTAATCCAAGTGCACCCAATGATGTCGATGGGGGTCTTTCCATAACCCGTAGCTCTCACAGGGGAGTTACGTAAATCATGGATTTTACCGGACAGCACCTTCAGGAATGTCTCAACGTCTACCATGGTGTAGGGGGAACCTGTATCCACCATCACTTGAAGAGGTATGTCATTCATGTACATGTAGACCCATGGACAGTTGCACTCTTGTGGAGAGGTGACAGTGAAGATTTGTACTTGTGGGCATGCTTGATTGATGGATAACATGCTGTCACACACTTGATCACTGTCCACTGTTCTAACCGACCCAGATCTGCTGAAAGGCCGCCTGGTAACATTACCAAATCTACCAGGTCTCCCTCGGGTATTTCCACATACTTTGGCAAAATGTCCTAACTGGCCACATTTGTAACACTCAACATTCGTTGCAGGACATATCTTGCCGGGCTCATGGTGTTTGTGCCACCCGCATTTTTGGCAGCGTACAGGGTTTTGACTGTCATACACTGACACTCTCTCTCTTCCTGAGCTGAATCTTGAACTTTGTGGAGCTTTCCTCACCGCTGCCACCAGGGTTTCTCCAGAGTTGTCCTTAGGGCTGACCTCTACAGATTTCACTTCAATATTCTCTCTCTGGGCCAGTCTCTCTTTCATGCAGTGATCTCCAAATTCCATACTCCTCACAATTTAGGTGGCTTGGTCTAATGAGGGATTTCTTGTCTGCCATAGTCTCTGCTGTATGCGAGGATCGGCCACATTGAGTACGAGCTGGTCTCTCAAATATTCATTACCGACACCAGTGAAATCACAAGTGGACATGAGCACCCTGAGGGATGCTAAGTACGAATCAACCAATTCACCCTTCAATTGCTTTCTGGAGAAAAACTTATCTTTCTAGCACTACATTTGTCTTATTGCCGAAGTGTTTGGTGAGCTTGGCTAAGGCAGTGTCAAACTTGCGGATGCCACCCCCCCCCCCCAACATCGTCAGGTTCTGGGAGTGCCCTAAACAATCTCAGAGCCTCTGTTCCTATGCAATTTAAAAGGGTTGCTTCCTTGAGGTCATCATTGAATTTATTGCCCCCAATGGCTCTCAGGTAGACCTGTAAACCGTCGAGCCATTGTTCCCATGGGCACACGGGAGTTCCAGGGCAGGGGAGAAACTGAACAGGATGTGGAATATTCTGCATATTTGGCAATATGTGTGTAGATAGATAGGGTTCAGGACAAGGTATCCTTGTGTTGTAGATAGGTACAAATGGAATGAGTGTCCAAGCCTAGTGGTTCTCAGGTCACAGTTCAACAGTTCCCAGGCTGAGCATATGTTCACTTGCAGCAACAGGAGGGCGTGCGGCTGGCAGTAACTGGGAGTAGGAAGAGAAACTACTATTTTTGCGTGGAGCCTTCAGAGTGACACAGGTACTCCTTCACACCACATTAAGTCTTTCTGCTTCTGGAGAGTTGAGCTGGGACAGGCTCGCGGAGGAGTGCAGGGCAAGGGAACCACCCAGTGTAGGGTTAGTGCGCACGAGGTGTGCAGTGTTCGTGGTCCTGCAGGTTTACTTAGTGGAGTGAGCCGGCTTGCGTGGGGGGTGGCATTCAGCAGCCGAAAGCGTGTTCCGTTAGAACACAGGTTAACATTCTATAAGTGCATAACATCATAACAGTCTCGTATTTATTTCCATGGTGGGGGCCTGGCGTAGAGGGCCGTGCTCCCGGATGGTGAATACCAAGGGTGTTAGGTGAGGGGATCTGAGAGGGCAGGGGGAGTTGTGTTGTATGAGCGCATTGGTCCGCTCACTGTTCTCCCTGGCCTCGAGTGAGATGGCTCGAGTAGTTCTCCGTAGAGGCTTGGGGATGACCTCAGATCTTTTTGGAATCAGGCAAGTAGTGTGGGGTGTGCTGTGAGGAGGAAGGGTAGGTGGAGGTTGGACGGGTGATCGCAACGGGCGCATAAACTTAAAGTAATGGGTAGGCTGGGAATTAGGCAGTGTATTGAGCTGTTTTACTGGCGGAGCAGCACATGTGAGCTCGGCCTCGCTGTGGGCAATGCACATGGCTGCAACCTTTTGTGTCATGTTAGTAGTGCATGCTAGGAGTACAGGGGTGAGTGCAGGGCGTAAAATAGCACTTTGAGCAGCATCGCTAGTAATTAGGGGCCTGTCGTCAGGCTTACCTTTGCTGGTTGAGGACTGTGCATGATGTAAGGTGAGCGGCAGTGCAACTCGCGGAGCACGGGCATGGCAGAGACCGGCAGAGACTGCAATTGGCCTTTCCTCCTGGCCTTTGCTCCGGCTGGCTACGCCTCCTGGCTGGGGGCCATGCTTCTGTTTTCCTCTTTCAGCAGCCAATCAAAGCTTGTTCTCGATGGAGCTCTCGGGAGGATAGCTCAGGGGCAATGCGCTTGTCTTGGAAGCAAGACGACGCAGAGCAACACAAGTCCGATCCCTGGGTCCGTGCTTAGAAACCTCTGGGTATTAAGCACGTTATAAATAACCAATTATAATAATATAATAGCTTCCAAACTGCATTCATTCTTGCCAAGAAAGGCGGCGGCCATCTTTATGTTCCCAGGCACCTCGTTGTGCTGTATAGTGGACACTTCTGTGATGAGGCTGGGGGGGGGGTCCTGGAGGTACTTCTCATGTAATATACTGGCAGAGACTGCGATTGGCCTTTCCCCCTGGCCTTCACTCCAGTCCGGCTGCGTCTCCCTGCGGGCGGCTGGGCTTCTGTTTTCTTCTTTGAGCAGCCAATCAAAGCCTGGACTATATGGAGCTTCCAGACTGCATTCATTCTTGCCAAGAAAGGCGGCGGCCATCTTTATGTTTCCAGGCACCTCCTTGTGCTGTATAGGGGACGCTTCTGTGATGAGGCTGGGGGGATAATGGGGGTACTTCTCATGTAATGTACTGGCAGAGACTGCGATTGGCCTTTCCTCCTGGCCTTCACTCGGGCCGACCGCGCCTCCCGGCTGGGGCCATGCAACAATTTTCTTCTTTCAGCAGGGGACACTTTGCCTGCATTAGATGGCGAGAGAAGTACTAGCGGCCAACCATGGGGTTGTGCTTTGTAATATCACACAGTACTTACAGTGGGTAACTATCCAGGTGCTGACAGCTGCACTCAGATGTACCCTAGTGCTGAAACTGTCCAGACACTGGATCAACCATGAACAGTGCCAAAACATTTTGACATAATAGAAAATATGTTTTCTTTACAATTCCTGTTTTAACATCTGCTCATTTACGGGAACAAAAGCCTTCATCGTTCTCGTTCTAATGAGTCAGTGCCTGATTCTCCAAATCAGGAGGACACATCAGAAGAGTAGAGGAAATGGAGTCTGTAAATCGATAAGTGCAGTAACAACATCCACAGTAAAAGTCCGCACTGTATTTTATTTTCCAGGACAAGTGTCTTTGCTTTTTTGGCATACCTGATAGTGGTTTAGTATTAAAAAATAAACGATGCTGCAGTTAAAGAAACAAGGACAAGGATGTTGTGAATTATAATATGTTACTGGCATGCAACTGGCAATGCTTGTGGCATGCATTGGGTTAACCTGATGTTATTTGTATTGTTTTCCACCATATAAACCAATGATGGGTTACTTTATTACCAGCGGGCCTATCAGAATGTTGGCTGTATAAAGGTGTTCTGTTCCCTGTAATGGCAGACAGCACTGTGGGCTCTGTCTCTAGATGAAATGGTTCCATGTCCCCTGGCCGACACCCTTTTTTTCGAAGTATTGTTTTTAAAAAAAATCACTTTAAAAAACTTGATTTTTATTTTTGTATGTTTGCCCCCAGGTCCCCCTTTGCCTATACTATTACCACTACCCCGCCTCTTTTAGCCCCTTACCCACTATATATTTCAAATATTTTTTTAAGTCATTTTATCATTAGAAATACTTCAAAAAATGGGTTTCGGCAAACCAACGCAATACCGATGAAAGGCGTGTTACTGCTTTAGCCTCCATGATGCCTTGATCTTTCTCACTGTCTGTTTATTTATTTCCTTACCCATGGCTCTGTGTGCAATAACTGATGCGTTCCTTTTTCTGGTGCTTCAGGAGATTGTCCCAGCATGTGTCCGATTCCCCGCTTTATGCTCTCCCTCACCCCGTAGCTCCACCCACAAAATGTCCTTCAACTGTGTATTGTACTTCATTTTCAGGCTGGATGGGGGTTCGACAGACCTGCTCACTGCTCTAGACATGCTGAAGGATGAACGTTGAAACACCGAATGGAGAAATACAGGAGGAGACCCCCACTTTCCCCCCTCCACCCCCACCACTTTAACCATTTTTCTTACCCCACCCTACTCCTTTATTTTTTAAAAATGTCCCAAAAATTGGGGAAATTATTGCAAAAAAGCTGCGATAATTTCTCCATTCAATGTTTTCCTTTCGACTTTTTCTGCGGATACCATGCAGAAGAATCCCTGAGCAATTGATTTGTGACTGGCACTCTGCCCATCCCATGAATTCAATAGATAACCCTGGGATGGGGGAAGAAGAGGCTGGTGGGACTGTATCAGAGGCTGTCCAACAATTGCTTTGTGTTTCGTTGCATTGTATTAAATCTGGAGGATCCATTAGCTCCAAAGGAATTCAGGTGACCAACATGTCCCACAATGCCAGCTCATAGTATAAACTGACGTTCTTCAGTTTCTTGGGGCAGACTGAGGCGCTGCAGCCCTTCCCTTTAGAGTAAATGGGGGTCAGCAACTGGGGCAAGGGTATCGGCATGTGTCTAGTTTAGGCACATAGTAGGCCACACTGTGTCTACAGATGGCATATGTTAGGGGGCAGAGCCTGTGAGATGCCCCCCCCCCTATTTCCCAACACACGATCCGCAACCTAGCAGGCATCGGCAGCAAGAAGGATGCTCCCGGCCAAAAGTCAAGCTGAGTCATTGCTGCTGTCCTAGGCACTGGGTTCCACCTTCCATCCTTCATTGGCTATGTGAAGTGGTGTGGCGGGGTTATAATACAGAGCATGGCAGTTTTGGTGTCATTTGTGGCCCCAGCTATTAAACATGTGGAAGCTTGCTATAGATCTGCATGACAATGTAGGATCTACATTGGTCTGGTGTGTCTGGGCACTTATGTGGCAATGAATGGGAGTAGATCCAAGTGTCGGCATGGCTCTTTCTAGAGTTCTGCTCTGGTGGCCCGGGGAGCCTGCTGTGCGTGCGTAACATTCAATGGCTGTTCTGCATAAGGAGTTACAGGTGCACAGCAAGGAAAGCCCTGTTCCTGTAGCATGGGTCTGTGTGGCATTATGTGTGAGTGCTTTGTCTTTGGGTTTTTTGGTGCTAAATCGGGGCGTCCTTTGACCTTTTAGTGAAAGCAAGCCCTGTTCCTGTATGTAGGTTTCAGACTGCTGCAGCATCATATTAGTCCCCCGAAGCTGTGTGGATTGGCCCAGATGCTGTGACGGCACGGTGCATTGTGGTAACTCTTTCTGAGGAGAACTTTGTGCATAAGGAATTCCAGACACAAAACACCTGCAGTGCAGAGTTAAAAGTGAGCATTTTCTGTAAGAAGGAGACCTTTTTTTGTTAAAAATGTCCCCCAACAGACCTGTCAAAACATAAACACGTATGTATTGCCTGTCCCTTTGCTTTGCCAGCAGGAAGTACCAATGTTAGTCCAGTGACTTCCCAAACTGCTTTGCAAACAGCCATGTTCACAGGATAAGGGCTACAACTGAGATTTCAAAATTCTTTCAGGTAACCTTTGTGGTTTTTTTTTTCTTTTTTGCACTTGCACTAAAAGTGGGAAGGTGGTACAGCTTCCTGGACCTTCTCATTAGAAACAAAATCCAGAAATCCGGATTCAGGATTTTCAAATAAAATGCCATGCGCCACTAACTTTGGCTATCATTTGTCGTCAAACGCCTTTACGTCTTAGTTACATATATGTTTACTTCAGAGCTCTGAATACATCTCTCCAGCAATTCAATTAGTCAAAAGGTCCTATACATTTACAACATCTGAGAGTGTTCATTATAAAAGCGACGTAAGAGCCAGAAATTCTCCAGAATGTTTGAGCATCATCCCAACCAGACGCATGAATGCATTTGCCAAGATCTACTGTAGGGATCACTCTCGGGTGGGACATTCTACCAGTCAATGGGCCTCATTACACGGATGGCGGTAAGGATTTACCGGTACCAGTAAAATATCGGTACCGGTAAATCCTTACCGCCTTACTACAAGGTCCCTTTGCGGGTTGGGGGATTTAACGCCTGCTTTTTGCAGGCGTTATAAACCAACCCGCAAAGGGACCCAGGGAGCTAATTACGGTACCGCAATTTGCGGTACCGTAATTACCACCTTCCCCATTTGTCTGTAAGTCGCCGAATGGGGTCCCTTCAATGGGGTGCTGCACATTTATTTTCTGAAGAGCAGTAACGCATTCCACATTACCCGACTTTTCAGTGGCCGCAGCCTCCGTTTACAACAAATTGTCGAAATGGACAGACGATTAGGTAAACCCAGGACTCTTCACCAAATTGCAGCTTCCAGGCCGTCAAAGAACTCCCACTTGAAACCTAGTATTGTTTCTATACCACAGAGAAATGTTGGTATCACTTTAATTTTGTAATATTTGATAAGAGGGAGTAATGTGTATCTGCCATATTGATTATGAATCGTCGTAGTTTGTGTGTTACGCTATCTCCTTTGTTGTTGTGGCCAAAAATGGGAACACTCAGGTATTAAAAATAGTTGCTTACTTCCAGGGAGACATTTGGCCTCATTACGACCCTGGCGCTAAGTGGTTAATGGCGCGGTAAAAGGCTGCAGCGCCGTTAACCACTTAGCGCCTTACTACGAGGTCCCTTTGCGGGACCCGACCTGAACGGCTGGTCTAGACCAGCCATTATAGTAGGGACCCGCAAAGGGACTCTCGAGGTAAGTACGGTACTGCAATTTGCGGTACTGTACTTACCGCCTTCCCCAGTCCCATTGAGCCCTATGGGGCAAAAATGGGAATGGGGAAGGGCCAATGTTCAATGGGGAATTACCGCCCCACCAACCTTGGAATGGGGTGGTAATTCCCCATTGAACATTGGCGGACTCGTTACAATACCGGCACCAACCATTGTGCTAATAGCGCCATGGTTTAGCGCAGGTGTTGTAATGAGGGCCATTGTCCTTAGTCCAGGAGAAGCCCATTTTCTTCCCTGAGTTCCCAAGTCTCATGATCTCGGGTTTGCTTTGTTTACAGTTATCTCCTGCATAAGCAGATACTATAATGCATTTTACATCCTCTGGAGGCCTATTTGCGTGTGGCTCATCAGTAGAATGTCGTCGGCATATGCCAACCAGTGAAGTCTGGAATGCTCTCATTTTGGTGGTATCAGGGCCAATGCCTCTATGGATTGCCTCAGGTCTGAGAAATAAATGTTAAACAGGCAGGGAGCCAATACACATCCCTGCCGTAACCCGCTACATGTTGCAAATATGTTTGACATGGTGCCCCCCCCGCCCCCAGCTGAACCTGTATACCAGTATCTGCATGCAGGTGTTCGAGTATACTTAACAGACCTGCAGGCACACCCTGTATTGCCAGCTTGGCCCACAGTCTCTCCCAACTCACTGTATCAAACGCTGAGGAGAAATCAATCTATCCTATGAAAAGTTGTGGTTTAGTCGTTTGTGATGCTATGCCTTGTAAAACATTTACAACTGCCTTGTTTAGTTTGGTTCCCACACCGCTACGAAACCCTGTATGTTGTTTCCACCAATGACCAGTTTGTAGCGCGCAGGATTCGAGCTCTGTAAGTATCCGGACAGAGCAGATCTTACTCTCCACATCCATCAAGGTGATAGGTCTATAATTTGAAGGGCTTATACGATTCCCTTTTTTGTATATGGGAACTACATACGACAGTTTCCAAGTCTAAGGTGTACTTCTGTACAAGATGATTTTATTAAAGAGTATTAGCAGAATTCTTGCCCATAATTCAGGGGCCACTTGCAACCATTAAGGCCTTTTGCTCTAGACTTGTTTGCTCTTTTGATTACCATAAGGATGTCTTCATAATCAAAGCTTAGTGCCCACTAAGCACCCTTTTCAATCCCTCCATCGGCCCCAATGTTCTCATTTACCTAATAGACCTTGTCAAACTATTCCACCCAGTCAGATTGCAAAATAGGATTAGTTTGGATTTCCGTTTGGCTCTGCTCAGTTTTTCTTATAAGGTTTTGGACAAAATTACCTCTATAGGATCCCATATCCACCATCATAGCCCCTCTGGAGCATCAGATATTTATGGTGCTTAAAGAAGTTCTTATATGTGTGTCTACAATTTTTGGTCGCTGCCATTGTGTTATGAATAGTTTATCTATAAGCTTTTATATAACCCAGTCCACTCCTGAGTTTCTTTTTTTGTTTTGTTTTTATAGCCTCGTCATAGGCATGCACATGGGTGCGCATATCAGTAATGCGCGTGCGTGCTATCAAGCTTTTCTTTTAGGGAGCAGATTATCAATAGGGGCTTCAAGGTCCGCTCTCTTTGTATTCCATGCATTACCTCATAGGCACCGCCTATCGTATTATTAACTTTCGCAATGTTCCTCTTGTTCCATATGAGTCGATAGCCTGCCGCAGTAGCCATTAGATTAACGTGTCTCAATATCGCCCTGTGTCCTAAAGCCAAAACTAAAATCGGCTGTCATCATATTATGATTGCTCAAATCAGTATAGTTAACTTTGAAACTACCACATTTCCGAAATAATTCTGTACCAATGCAAATGTAATAGATACACAAAGAGAACGGGTCCCTATGCCGTGTGGCAGGACCACCCCAGTTCACCCCCAAAGTTGCCATTTAATATTATTATATTCCATTTTCCCCAACAATGGGACCTGGATCTCATGCTTCACATTCTACAAGTGCATGGGGGATGGCAAAAAAGAACCCACAAACATACCCACATGTAGACACATGTCAATCAAATCTTTCACATATCGACTTGTGAATGGCGACAAATTGACTGAAACTAAATTCAGCCAAAATGGAATTGATGGTATACAGCACAAGAACAACCCACCTTACATCAGTTCCTCGGCCTGAGGAAATGAGGACCTGTTCTTGCTAGCAAAGATGAGTGAAAAGATCATCATGGGTAGTGCCCTCACACTCAAATCCCAAGTCAAAGCCAGAGTAAAAGGCTGCCTCTTTCCACTCCAAACCATATGGGGCATAATTAAGTGACATTCACACAGAAACATGGCAATCATCACCCTAGTACTCTCAGGCAGCACCTCGATCCCCACAGGGTTTGTTGTTTGCGACATGGCACTTTCCATGGCATTTGGCAGATCACCACCTTCAGGGAAAATACAATTCCCAGGCAACCCTGCGTTGACTGACGTCATTATGCCATCAATGGAAGCCACATTCTGTACAGCACGTCACATTCAAAAATAGGTAGCAGCGGCGCCGTGATCATCAATTCGAGTGTATTACTTCATGAGCAGCTTCACCGCTATTCCTGACATGCTAGTGGATCTTCTGACTCTGTGACCATCCTTTTGTGTGCACACACTAATCTACTATCTCCAAAGTGAGTGAACGCTTTTTACCCTGCTTGACCTCTCTTCAGCTTGCAAGGCAAGAAATGGCTTCTTGGCATGTGCTTCACGTCAGGCTCCAGCCTTCAAGCGTGGAACCAGGTATTGAGCCCGTGCTGCTCGGCGCTGTCTTGTTTCCATGACAAATGCATTGCCCCTGAGCTATCCTCCCAGACCAAAGCCTCATTATTTAGGTTGTGGTCTGGTGGAATGATTATTTATTTCCCTCTGGGTCCTTCAAATCCACAGTGACTCTCTGTTTGGGAACCTGAGGTAGACCTCTACTGGTTACGACAGGAACAGTGTTGGTCTCCTTGTTTCTCTTTCCCTCGGCCACCTCATCTCACCACCACGCAGCCTCCTCCACTGGTTCCGGTATGGAAGCGTCTTCATCTGGAATATACCTCTGTCCCTCTTCCTCTTAGCTGCACACTGGTGTCATTGGGGTACGGGTCACTGCTGACTTTGTGGATTTATGCTCGGTCAACAGCATCTGGTTCTTCCCCTTACACTGTTCTCTGGACTATACCTGTCTCTCTTCCCATCAGCTGGACCCCCATTGTGGACTTGTGCTCAGTCAACAGTGTCCGGGTAGTCCCATTACCGTGCAGGGGGCGGGGAGGGCATGGTCTCAGGACTGTGGTCTATCCGCAGCTTGCAGACCCCTTCTCTTGTCACTGGAACCTAACATTGTCCTGGTAACTGGCTTTTTTCTTGGGATATCCTCTCCAAGGTGAGTATCAGGAGACAAAGGGAAAGAGCAGAGGTCACACTGCTCCCCTGAATTCACAGACCTGCATTAACTATGCTTATGTTTCCTGTTCCCTGCAGCCAGGGAGAGAGCTTTGCTAGCATGCCTCACACATTTTCCCTTGATGGCTAAGTGTGAATCCTATTATCTCAGCAGGGAGGGTAGGGGGAAAGGCTTGAGGTCCTCCTGCGGTTCAGGTGCCCTCTGGTAGGCAACCGGGCAAGCACTCACCAGTTTTGATTATATCCACTGTTTTACACGAAACTACAGATTGCTTCCTAAACTGCTTACAAAGAGCCCAACACTCGGCAGCTAAACTCCTCCTAAGACCACAAAGATTGGAACACATCACATCAGCTCTTCAAACACTCCACTGGCCTCCGGCCAAACGCAGGATCCAATGCAAACTCCTCTTTACCCCCCACTGAGCCTTTCAAAGAAAGCAACCCAGAATCCACCAGCAAGAAATTCATCCCTACACTCCGGTCAGAACACTTCACTCCATCAACTCTTAGTAGCTGTCCCAGCCTTTGACTGAATGTGCAGAGGAGGATCCTCCTTCTCACACCTATCAACACAGCTATGGAACTACATTCCCAAGAGACGGAACGCAGGAGAAGATCATCCTGTCTTTAGAAAATCACTAACAGCCTGACTGCTCCCAAGACCACAGAAGAACAACTAGGTTGGCAACTTCCAAAGACAGGACTATAAGGATCCTACCATGTGCTAGCCACCTCAGGAGCTGAACTAAAGAGCCACTGGAAGCATACAGATGAAATAGCATGACAAGTAATTCCCAAAGACTGAACCATTACGATTTTTAAAACAGTGGGGCCATTCCAAGCGTGGACCCAAACACCAACCAGAGAACCAACCTCACAAACAAAAACGAAATAGAGAGAGATAAGACCCATTAGGATCAGTTTCACTTACATGTGCAAATATGCCTGCCCACAATGTTTAAATGAAAAACACCTGGAAGAGCGACTCAATGGAGTCAGTCTCCCAAAATGCCCCCCCCCCCATCAGACATAGGGCACTTTCCCCCAATGGTCGACTGGAACCTTACCGGTTCAGTCTAGCCTCAAACCCAATAGCAGGACACTGCAAGAGCCTTCAACTAATAGGTTCACCTTTCAACTTACTGGCACCTTTACACTGCTTACCTCCACACATGCAGGGTGACCAGACTTTAAAAATAAAAAACCCCAGACCAGCCCCAAACATAGAAGTAGGTCTTGCCCCTAGCCACCCAAAAAAACACTTCCCATCCCTCCCCCATCGGGATCCTACAGTATTTCCAACACTCAAACCCCTCTCCCAATCTTTTGGGATCCCACAGTATATGCAGCACTTCGGCTGGAATCTTAATAACAAATAGCAGGTAATGAAGCGTGGCTGGTATCTTAAAGGTTGGGGGATCGAGCCCCTAGTGCTCTCTTAAGAGATACTGTGACATTCTGCTCTTATTATGATGTTTATTTCAATTATCATCGTTGGCGAATGGGAAAACGTAGTCATTCCCTGCAGTCATCTGAGATTGTGGCATTGTTCACTCTCCCTTTCCCCAAAACCACAACAGGGTTTTTAAGATGAAATAAATTGTCGGGACAAAGGGAAGGAGAGACCAATTCCAGGGCGTTACTGGCAAACCGGGACATCTGGTCACCCTGCACACACGGCAGCTTTTTGCCTGCTAGCACCACCTCCAGTACATTAAGTCTGCAGAGCCACTCAGCGCAACATCTTTACCCCTCACAGTGTCCCAACACTGGCATCTAGAGGAGCTTGGGTTTTACCCTCTGGATAACGCATAAAACCATTTTTACTGCCAAAAACCATGTGGGAGTATGGCCTCAGTACTCAAGAACATGGGGTTTTCATGTGTCTCTCCCTCTACCCCAATATTACCTCCCCTGCCTTTTGTTCGGAAACATGTGCCATGCGGCCATCAAAATGACAGAAGTGTGCTATAGAGGGACACGTGACTGACTCACGTGACTGACTCATCCCCAGACCTCCCCCCACTTTTGAAGCACTCTCCTTCCAGTCATCTGAAAAGCTGATCAACTGTATAGGAGATTGAGGATCTGAAACTATATTGAAAGAAAAGCCCAAGACCCCTGCCCAAACTAATCGGTAAAAGAATACAGTTTACATGTTTTATGGCAAAGAAAAAATGGTGTGTTGTTATGTACCTTTTTTCTGAAATCGTTGGAAGCCTGCTAGACGTGGAAAACAACCAGACCAGGGAAGAACGCAGAGAAGGTTAATCGCGATGATATTATGCATGTAATTGTCTGTAATATAAAACGACAAGTGTGCTCCGCTCTTTCTTCCCCTCACTCTGAAACCTGAGGGCAGCACACATCATAGAGAACCTGAATTTCCACACCCTTTGGCTGTGCACTGCGCCTCATCTGCGGCCCGTAAGGCCTTGCCAATGAGCTGCAGTAAAGAATCCCTGGACAGTGTTCACGGGGACGGCATCCGCTCAGTGTATGAAAAGAAGTAGTGAAAGTGTGTTCCCTGCTGGCCTGTCCCCAATCCCCACAAACCTCATCGCCGTACCCCTCCCACGCGACAAACCAAAACCCCCAAACAAACGCACCTGCTGTTTAAGGGAACATTCATTGCAGTGAATTGAAGTCCAAGTTTCAACTTCTTCCTACACGTTTATTGAAAAACTAAGCCATTCCAGAACTGTTTCTTGTTAAAATAAAAGTATTGGAACAGACAAACGTAATTAAAGAAAAGTAGAGGAGCTTGGCTCCCAACCGCTACCGCCCACTTCAACCAATGCATCCACTGCTGTGAAAGCAGCAGATACCTGTGGGAGGGAGGGAAGGCTGGTGGGTCCGAATCAAAGCCAGTCACAATCCAGAGATTTCAGTACCTGGCATGTGATTGATTCTACCCCAGTCCTCTCTTAACTTTTTGAAGTACTGACCTCATCAATCTCCTGATACACATCGTGACCCAGTCCTCTGCAAAGCTGTGCAATTATACTAGAGACCGAGTGACTGATTCACAGAAGTGTTTTATAATGGCACACTCCCCTTGAAGAATGCTCTGTGCATCAGGCCCCAAGGGTTCTGAAACTCATATGTTTAGTGAAAACCCAAGGCTTCTTCCCATGCTTGGATTATACCATTATTTAGGCAAAAAGAACGTTCCAAGGTTGTGCATTTATTTTCCCCAACTCAATGGAAACACCCCAGGGTCAGGGGAAAGCAGATTATGCCAAGTGGGAATGGGGATCCCTCTCAGCCTGGGGTGGGAGGCCTACCAGGGTGAAAGCCAGAGCAATTCCAACCCCATATGGGGAAGGTGGAAGATCAAAGGGCCCCAGTCCCTGTCCTCTGCCTAAGTGCCTACACAGGTATCTCAGTAGTACCAGTGTGGATCACCCATTACTTCCTGAACACAGTACTAGTTAGTTTCTTTCTTTTATTTGAAGACAATAACCATATGCAGCCAAGATCTGGGCAGACTGCTGCCCACAAGACAATGCATAGGACAATGCCTTTTGTGCTACTGAAGTTTGAATCGCGCAGGACTTTTAAAATAGTCTCTGCAGTCTGAAGGTACTTCACGTGATACTTGGGAAAACTGCACAAGAATCAGAACACTTACACTGTTTACTGTTTATCACTAACAGATTAGACAGAATAATATGTGAAGTGGATGCCATCCAAGAAATGCTGGCTCTGCTTGCCGAATGTGATGCTCCTGACACCTACACTGATTCCAAGATGGTGGACCGGCCTGCTATATCCTCGATCCAGCAGATGTGTCAGACCTGCCCTCTTCAAATGCATGCACCTGGAACAGGAAATCCATTAGCGAACATCCAATCATGGCGCAGCCAGAAAAATCATGCACAGTCGCAGACCATCCTGGGGATCCCGTTCGCCTCAAGGGGAGAGGACAGAGGGACATAGAACGCCCAGAGAATGCACATGTATGGGTGTTTGGGAGAAAGCGTGCGTGTGAGGTGGAGGCCGCTGGAGGAAGCAGAGGTTGGCGAGAGAGAAGAGGTTGAAGGTGGCAGGTGAAGCAGAGGAGGCGGAGGAGAGAGCAAGCGTTCAGGAGGAGTTTGTGAATGGAGGCGCAGGGGAGGTGGTAGACATATTGAAAGATGAGGAGGAACAGGTAAAAGGAGGAGCAAAGGAGGTGGCTGACAGCATGGGAGCTAAGGAGGTAGTGAAATGCAGAGCTAATGATTTAGAATAGAGTCAACGTTGAGGAGGAGGAGGATAAATGCAGCGATGGAGAGAGTGAGAGGTAAGGGTGTAGAATGGCAGAAGAATTAATAGATTGGCAGCAGAAAAGTGGAGAAATTCTTACAAAAATGCTGTGTGCTCGTCCCGCTAGATCCTTGCGATTCAATGCATGATACTGTAGCAGGCGCAGGAATCTGCTTCGATCCGCGCGTGCACCGTGAGATCTGTAAAGGTGGCCATCATGAGAAGGTAGGCTGCCCATCATTAACATTGATTCATGGCAACTCTGGCTGCTTTTTTTTTTTGCAGTTGCTAAAAATCCGTGTACAGTTCTCATGAATGAAGCCTATCAATGGGGACCATTCACTGGAGAGCTCTCGCGCGAGTGCTTCTCTATAGTGAACGAGAAAGCCTGCGTTACAGATTTCCCGCCGCTGGTCCCACTCCGTGTTTGGTAACGAGCTCTGTAGTGAAAACCTGCCCAAACCATCTTTTTCCCCGCGGTTTCCTCCCCTCCTCATTTGCAAGGAGGCGCAAGTGAAGACACGGCGCAGGGAGCTGTCCAAGTGCTGAAATCTGCACCCTGTATGGCTTTATGAGGAGTGCTGTCCAGGTGCTGAAAATTAAAAAAGCCGTCTGGCATCTCAACAACTAAATGTAGGAGAACGGATAGAAGGGAGAGATCCAGGTAATGAGTTCGGCACTCACTTTAGACCCAATACAGAGCCAGCCAAGTGCTGTACTCTGCACCAAGGCCCCAATTATTGAAAGCGTGTTCTCCCTTATGACAGATGTACCTAGAACCGCACCTTACCCGTTGGATGACATATAATGGAAAACAAACAGCAAATGCATTCGGGGAGGCACTTTGATTGCCTTTGGGACCTACGTACAAATCGTGCATTCTAAGGGAATCCCAGAGAGTGGCAGCATAACCCTTATATGCCCAGCGATGAGCCTCGTGATCCGTCAGGCACCACTGTCCATGTCCATCTGCCCACTATGTCACAAGCAGTGGTGTCTGGTGAATCCTTTCACTGGAGAAGCATAGATATTTCCCACTAAAGAGTGGGAGCAACGAGAGCCATGAGGTAATACAAACCATACAGGAGTTTGGACACATTTTTCAAATAATAGGTTAACATGCTGCCTTTGACAGAATACGTTTTGTGCAGAATTGGGTCTAAGGATGTATACTTTAAGTTCTGCTGTGCAGGGCAATACAAGAACAACCTCCAATAGATGCCAGATCACCAACAGTACACAGGAGCATTTTCCAACTCATATTAGGGCTTATAATATCAGAGTATTTATTGAGTGCAGACCTAGCCTCTGGAAGCAACATAGAGCTTTACAATGATAGGGGGAAGGGGAAAGAATAAGGTTAGGGAGCAGAAAAACAGCGGAGTGGGGATCTAACACCAGGAGAGGAGGGCAATAGTCAGCAATGGATCTACAACTAACCAGAGAGGAAATAGTGAGAATCAGATCACCCCGTCTCAGGTAAGCGTGGAGTGGGCGCATTATGGACCTAGGTGTTAGGGAGGAGCCAATCTTTGAAGAGGAGGGTCTTGAGCCCCTACCTGAACTGCAGAAGTGAGGGGACAAGTCAGATGTTCGTAGGCAGGAGGTTCCAGAGTGAATTGACCAAACATGTCGAAAATAAAATGCTGAATGCTCATAAAATGTGCATTCGGCATTAAAAAAATATTGAATGCCATTATATCAAACATGGGTTTCCCCTGCCCCCATGTTCGATATAATGGGACTCAGGGGCTGCAGGGGTGTTCCCCCTTCTTAAAGAAGGAGTGCAGCAAGGAACAATAATTTTTTTTTAAAAAAGGGACAGTTTGACGGCAGTTCCTACCCATTTTAGGGGTAGGAGACAAACATTGCAGGTGGAAGGGTGACAGGAGGATCGGACGGGAGAGAAGGTGGAGAGAAGGTAAATGGCAACAAGTGAAGGTAAGTAGGGAGCAGGGGTCACGGTTAGGGGAAAAGCGGCATTCGATATTTTGGTAATGTGAAGCTTTCCACTTTGCAAAATCCTGCTCGGTCTTTTCCGCTTCGATTTTTTCATCTAGATCCGTTCCAGAGTCTAGGGGCATAGACAGAAAGAACCTGTCTTCTGGTTTTTCCTTCCTGTGCCGTTCAAGTGTGCACATGTCCTTACTTCTGGAGGATCGTAAGCCTCTAGAAATGCAGAGTTTCTCAATGTGGTAGCTTGGGGACTTCAGCTTGAAAGCCTTGTAAGATGATGCAGCAGCATATAAAGATGATATGGGCGTACAGCGGGAGCCATTGCAGATCGATGACGGTTGTGATAATGTGGTCGAATTTGCAGAGCCCTTTGATGAGTCATGCTACAGCATGCAGAACACATTTCAGGGGAGGCAGGGTAGTTGCAGGAAGGCCTTCCAAAAGGGCATTGCCACCATCCAGGTGGGAGAGGACCAAGGCTTGGACAGCAGATCTGAAGTTGTTTTCTTAGATGGAGGGTTTGATTTTTTGGCAGGAGAGAAAGTTGGTACCAAACCGTTTGTGGCTCTGCTCATAACATATGCCAGCATTGTCACTGTATAACACATTTTATGATGCCTTTGCTCATATTATATGCCACTATTTTACCACTAAGAAGACATCTTTAAGCAGGCTGTGCCAATATATGCCTGTAGTGATACTAAGGACACACACATGTGCGCTGTGATCACTAATGACAGTATTGCCACTGTAAGACCCCTCATTCTCGTTCTACCAAGAAAAAACATCATTTGTCACTGTAAGAATATTTCTGCTGGGTGTGCCCAGTAAGGCCAGTATTTGACATTGTTAGAACACCTGTGATGAATGTGCCCAATATTGCCAGTATGTGCCCCTGTAATAACACTTGTGTGTGCTGTGCCCAATAGTGACAGCATTTGCCACAGCAATATTACTTGTGGTGGTGCACACAATAAGGCCAGTATTTGCTTCTCTAAGAACACTCCTCCTGGCTGTTCCCAGTATTTGTCACTGTAATACCACTTATTCTGACAGTGTCCAGTAATGGTAGTATTTGCCCCTGTAAGACCACTTGGGCTGCATATGCACAGTAAGGAAAGCCTTCCCCTGTACAACATATTTCCTTAGTGAAAGGAAGCCCCCACACTATTCATAAAGCCAGGGAAGATGACCTGCTGCCTGGTCACCGTGGAAATGTCACACATACACACACACACACTCACACACACTCAAACACACTCATGCACATACTCATTCCAAGGCTCTCATATACACATACACACAAACTACATAGCCACACATACACCGTCTCCGACACTCATTAAAACACTTCCACCCTAATTCAAACACACTCTCTCACATAGACACACTTAACTTTACACAAGAATGCAAACATACACATTTTCTTTAACTCTTGGCTTGGGCCATGGTGGAGAAATCTCCTCTCTCCAGCACAGACTCCCTACAGGTGAACACAAGAAGCAGCAGGTCGGGGACTCTCACTTCACCCTCCTTTTCCCTACTGTGGAATTAGGCTGTGGGTGGGGTCACAATTCTGACCCCATCCTCCAACCCGAGTCATGCACAACTAACAACTAGGGAGGTGCGAAGATGCATTTTCTGGCCTCAATTGGCGGTATTTTACAATACAGTGTGAGTACAATGAAGGCAGTTGCATAACATCCGGTCAGTCTAATGCAGTGGCCTTCAAACTGGGGGCTGGATCCCCCTAGGGGGCACTGAATGATGTCTACGGGGGCGGTGGGGCAGTCTCTTTCAAAAGGGGATTAAGCTGACTGTTTTTAATATAAAAAAAAGGATTTAGGGGACTGCTTTTAATAGAAAATATAAGCAGTACAAATTCTGTTTATATTCATATTTCTCTCCCCCAAACGCCCCCAGACATCATTTGGGCCCCCTAGTGGGGACAACCCCTAGGTGGGGGGTCCAGAAACAATACTGTGCCTCAAGGGGACTCGGTATGAAAAGGTGTGAATGCCACTGGTCTAATGCCTTCCATTGGGCTGTGCAGGAGTCAGGGCCCGGGCACTGATAGCACCAGGCCCCGACTTGCGCACAGCACTGAGTAGGGCCACAGGGTTGCCTCCATTCTTCGTATTTACAACTAATCTAAATATATTTAAAGTCTTTGCAAAGGCTAAGACTAGATTTGCATCATGTAGCTAGTGGAAGGCACTAGCGCCCCTTTTAGGAACGCTGCCACTGGGCACAGGGGAACCTGAAGTGCAGATAGGGTTTGATTCTTTCTTTGCATTTCCACCCTGGAAGTGGGAATGCAAATGTGGAAAATGCATCTCATGTGGTGTCGGGTGAGTCCCCAACAATTACATATACATTGGGGGGGGGGGGGCGTGAGGCAAGAGACCGGCGCGCAAGGCCTATCCCTCCTTTCACACACAAGCCCCCTTTGCGAACTAGGGGTTCTGTGTGTAATTAACGCTGGTTAAAGAGTATGACAAGTATTACACTCGTTGCATACCCCATGTAACATATTTGGTGAATTGGCCACTTAGTGAGGACCTAATGCAAAAGACTTAACCATGTGTTATCATGTGAACACCTGATAGAGGTGTATACCTACTTTTAGAGAACTGAACAGGGCCCAGAAATCTGATCACTCTATGTAGATATTATATACAATGAAAAAGGCCAGATAGCTTGCTCTGTGCAATGGCGCCATAAGGACAGCCCAGCCCAGCACCAAAATGCCAAGCAATTCCCCTTTGAACAGGAGTACCCACAGCAACCAAGACACGTGCTTCTGCCTCATGTGGCATCATCAGTGAGGTGCGGCTGAGGTGCAGAAACACTCGAAGCACTCAGAGGAGAATTGCTTGGCCTTTCACCACAGCACTGTACATGCGGGCGGGCGGGCGGGCGGGAAAAGGCTGATATGAGAATGGATGCATCTCATGTGCTAAGCGTCAGAGAGCTGAAAGACTGGTGTAGACTCATCATAGTGGGCACCGACCCCTAGAAGAGCCTCTCCGTCTGGAAAATATATGGGCATGATGACACAAGAAAGGGCTGTCCTGCAGCTGAAATCTGCACTCGAAGTGGAGCTAATTGCACTGAACTCTCTGGGCGCTGAAATCCCAACTAATGTCTCCCTCTACTCTAGCTCATGATGCCTTAACGCCCAAAAGAGTAGGAGCTGGGGAGCACCAGAAAAATAAAACCTTTCTGATTGGAAGAAATGTGCTTACTTTGGTGTTTTGCGTAGCACAACACTGTCAACTCCGTTCTCGCTCTGATCTGTGAATACACGGCTGAGATGTTTTATAGAACAGTGATCAAAGTGTCGATTTTTTGGTCCAGAATTGCAGCCAGTCTCCGCATCTGGATTCTTGCTGTGTGTGGCAGGCGGTCTCCTGTCACTCATTTGGAAGATCTCTTTGCACGCCGAGGCCCATGCGTGTTCGTGGGCAGTTATTTGCATTTCTCCGCAACTGCAATTTACGGCCCAAGTTTACCTTAGATAAATGCAGTTCTAACATGTATGCATGTGTGGGCACCTGTGCCACGGGCTCAGTCTGGTGGGAAAGGCAGATGCCGTTTAAGGAGAGATGGACACCAACCTATGATCATTCAGGGATACACCAGCGAAATGTAGGGCCTCGTTTAGAGCTAAGCAGAATGTGACGTTACCACCACACGTTTTACTACCTCCAGTGTGTGAAAAGCAGTAACATTTGAGGTAATATCATGCCTGCATTTTAGTTAAAGTAATAGCATGCCTGCATTTTAGTTAAGGTATGCCTGCATTTTAGTTAATATAACAGCATGCCTGCATTTTAGTTAAGATAATAGCAGGCTTGCATTTTAGTTAAGGTAATAGAATACCTGCATTTTAGTTATGGTATGCCTGCAATTTAGTTAATATAATAGCATGCCTGCATTTTAGTTAAGATAATAGCATGCTTGCATTTTAGTTAAGGTAATAGCATGCCTGCATTTTAGTTATGGCATGCCTGCATTTTAGTTAATATAATACCATGTCTGCATTTTAGTTAAGATAATAGCATGCTTGCATTTTAGTTACGGTAATAGCATGCCTGCATTTTTGTTAAGGTAATAGCCTGCCTGCATTTTAGTTAAGGTAATAGTACGGCTGCATTTTAGTTAAGGTATGCCTGCATTTTAGCTAATATAATAGCATGCCTGCATTTTAGTTAAGATAGTAGCATGCATGCATTTTAGTTAAGGTAAATAGCATGCCTCCATTTTAGTTAAGGTAACAGCATGCCTGCATTTTGACCACAAGCCTCCAATCACTTTGGCATTCGTTGATTTGTTCCCCTCCCCCAGTGCCCTATCCTGTTCCACTGCTGGCATTATTTGTCATACTTTCATTTCATTTTCCCGTGCGTTCCTATATGACAGGGAACACGCTTAAAAAGTGGGAGGTCATTAGTTTTCATTTGCATGAATGCCATCGGTTTGGCCGACTCAGCTTCTCTGGCCTTGCGCTGCTCAGGCATGATTTATCTTCATAGATGCAGATGCTTTTAAGCAATTTCAAGCCAAGCATTAGGGCTTGGGAATGCCGTATCGATTGACAGTAATTCCATTACCCAAACGGAGTGGGAGCGAGCAAAGAACCGTGATGACGATCGGGTGCTCTTCAACAAACTCCTCAGTGAACAAAATAGCAAACGGGCAGTCAGTGCCACAGACAGCGGGCTACCTACGTATATACCTTTGTATCTAGCCTTAGCACCCTGATGGGGGGCACTGGCTAATCAGGAGGCATGCAGTGCGGGCTGTACTGTATGCTACAAGCCTGCGTTCCAAGCAGCCTGGGACGTAAGTGCCCCGTGCCCTTTGCCGCTTCCTCTTCACCTTAGCACCTATGTAGTTTCCTGCACGGGTGCTAACAGTGTCTTTTTTTTGTAAACAAAAAAAAGAGAAACTTACATTTGCTGCGCGTCCCGGGGCTGTGCAGTGCTGCTTTACCTAAAGTCAGTTTTCATGTTGATGACATCACAGTCATCAACAGTGAAAACAGACTTCCAGGACACTAGCACTGCGCGGCACTGGGTTGTGCAGGCAAGGCAAGTTTCTTTTTTTGATTTAAAAATAAAATACACCATTAGCAACCATGTAGGGAACTACACGGTACAAGCCCGCATTGCGAGCAGCCTGGGTGCTGCTGGCCAGCGCTGCTTTCCTTTCTTGCTCCTCCTTATGTTCCCCACTCTCCCTCACATTTAGTACCTATGTACTTGTCTACACAGGTGCTAAAAGTGTCTTCTTTTTTATAAAAAAAAAAGAAACACACCTTTCCTTGTCCCAGCGTCGTGCCGTGGTTCCTGAAGTTCATTGTCAATGTTGATGACGTCACAGTCATCAACATAAAAAATGGACTGTGAACCACGGACACCATGCAGAAAAGGTAGAATTCTTTGTTTTTAAAAGGTACCATTAGCACCCATGTAGGGACCTACATGGGTGCTAATGGCAATATGCCCCAAGGCAGTGGGCCGGCCGTGACGGTAACAATGCCACTGCCCTCATTAAAGTACTCTCGCTTCGCTCAGGCCCTTATCTTGGGTGGTGGGGCATATCGTCTTGTTCCATATTATCTCTTTCCATCTCTATGTCTATCTATCTATCCATCCAGCCAGTGTCTTTACTTATCTGTCTTTCTATCTATCTCTCTGTCTATCTATTCACCTACTTATCTATCTTTCTATCATGCAATCTATCTATCTATCTATCTATCTATCTATCTATCTATCTATCTATCTATCTACTTAGCATCTGTCTGCCTTTGGAGTCTCCCTCTACTTATCTGTCTTTGTATCTCTCTTTGAACCTATCTATGGGTATTTCTATCTGCTTATCTGTCAGTATCATTCTCTAGGAATTATCTATGTATCAGTCTCTCTATAAACCAATCGAGCTGTCTCTCTTTTGGACTCTATCCACTTATCTGTGTTGGTATCTATCTATCTCCCGGTCTGTCAGTCTGTCTTTGGGCCTTTATCTATCTAGCTATCCATCTATCGATCTATCTATCTATCAATCAAGCAATCTGGCAATTATGCCATTACTGCGCCCCCATCACTGTGAACTCAGAAACTGTCAACTTTTTATTTTTATTTCGACCCCCTTTAAACCCCATATATATGTGGAGGTCTAATTTGATATAATGTAAGTGAGGGAGGTGTTGGGGGGGTATCTCCCCGCATATATATGTGGTGAAAAGGGTGTCAAAATTTAAAAAAAGTTGGCAATTTCAGGGTCGCAGTGATGGGGGTCGCAGTAATCGTATAGAATCAATCTGTGTATCAATCGATCTGTCTCTCTTTTGTATTCTATCCACGTATCTGTCTAAATACCCACCTACCTATTTGCCTATCTGTCCTTGGGTATGCAAAGACGGACACTCTTGACTTTATATACTTCTATAGGTGAGATACAGCGGCTGCCCTTAAGCAGGCTGCATGCAACATATGAGGCCTACAAATAAAACAGTGCTGATAATAAATACATAAAATATCCGCTGTGTTCAAATGTGATGTTATTAAACTGAAACCAGACGGATTTTGCAAATAGAAGCCACGGGCCTTATGTTTCATTTAGATCTGCTTCGGTGGTCACCATTTCATTGGGGGAAATCGTAATTAGCAACAGAAATGACACTGAAATGTGAAAGAAATCAGCATGTTCAGTGTCTCAGTGGTTCTTAGGACCCTGACACTGATGCATGTTGGGTCTGATTCGGCTGTAAGAATGAATAGGCAGGGATTGGTTTGTAGTTAAATGGCTCTAAAACATGATTGGGACCAAAACTGCCCATGCAGACATAGACTTCCACCCCATCTCCCTTACCCACAACAACCTTTTCACCGATTACCTTTGCCCATTCACCAAACGATCTAAAAGTACACCTCAATTCTAAGTCAAACCTTTGAGGGCTGAGCGCATAATTATATATGCCCTCATTCAAATAGGAAATCATTGAAAACCTGCACTTAAGTGTTAACCTTCAATTAAGGGCAGTGACTAAAGGGGTTTTCACAGACGTATTCCCCCCCCCCCATAATCCCTTCCAGTCTTCACAGTATCATAGCCAGCACTATGGTAGACACCAGACTCGATTTCCCCAGGCCTGGATTACTCCAGCAAGTCTAAAACATAGCTGACAGGCAGGGGTTTCAAGATGTCCACTTCATTGTAACCTCTACACCAAAGCTCTGCAATATTCACCGAACTGATCTATCAAAGGAGATGTGGCCAGAGTTGTCCAGAAGGCTGAGGAAGAAGAATCCATATTCTGCAGCCAAGGGTTTTCCGGGTCCACAGATGGGACATAAGTCAAGTGGACCCATCCCACCAGGCACACATGGAGGAATGCAAAGTGGTATATGCAAGAAGGTGCAGTCCTGACTACCTTGAGGAACAGTGAGCATAAAGGCAGTCCACAGTGGGGATGGAATACTGAAGGGCAGAGAGCAGAAGGATTGTAAATCGTGAGAGAGTTAAGATTGTGCTTCTGGAACCAAAATACATTGCAGAGCAGAGCATGATGACGCAGATGAATATGTCATTACTACCTTCTGCCCCGGCCCCGCCCCATTGCCGTATGTGTGACAAATGTTACAAGCTGAGACAGCCATACCACCCCATAAATCTAGGATTGGTTGATAGGATTTTGAGTTAAACTAAGCTACATGAAACGATATGCTTAACCAAAGTGAACGTATATGCTATCTGCCATAAAGATTTAGTTAGGTTGTGCGACACAAGCAAAGATTAAAAGTAGTTTGCATAGTGCACAAATAGTGTTCGGTATAAATAGTACAACATAGTATAAAGGGATAGAAGGTTCCTGTATACCAAGAAAGGGACTTACTACACCAATAGGGCAGTTGAATTATAGGTAGATGAGATGCTGAAGAGCAGAAGCACATGGCTAAAGCCAAGGTCAGGAACAAGGAATGGAGCAATAGATGAACGGAACGTAGGCACGAGATAACGGTCCCAAGGATGAGAAGTGGCAGTCTCCCAAGTTAATCAATTTTAATAAGAGCACATCAACCATTGATGTCCAGTTGCATGAGATCAGTAGGCCGCAAGTAGCTGTCAAGCGCTAGAGGTGACCACAAAGAACACAACATGCACGCTAGAATTAGCTAAAACCTCAATAAATAGAAGGAAATTCAATCTCAAACACAGTATCCTAGCATGTGCTCCAGATAGTGAAAACATGGCTATTCATTATGAGCCAAACATAGATAAGACATGTGCAGAACTCCCTCAGCACCGACACCGACACAAGACAGCACACAAGGCCAAGTACAAAGGATAGGGAAGGCCTCATCATTTCAGGATGACTAGGAGTATGTGTTAACAGGAAGTATGGCAGACCATACAAGTCTCTTCCCCCACTAATGTCTCGCTCATATCTTGACTCCTTGTCAAGGTTTCCAAGGTTGGTAAGCAAGATGCCAACCAATGAGATGTCCCTTGCCACACCGACTATGATGGATAGCGCCAACCAATTACCTGTCCCTGTAATAATGTAGTAGAAGTAGTATCAATAGGGAGATGGGTCCAGGAGGAGGTATCAGATAAGTATAGACCAATAACAAACAATGTTTTACTTACACAAGACGACTCCATGCAGATATGCTGGAGGAGATGAACAAATACGAGTTGAAGAATGACTTTGAAATTAACTTGACAAAATGAAATCTGAAATGCTGAACTTAAATATACACTAAGTATAGATGGAACAGGTTGAACAAGTTCAGCTCTACAGAGCACATCATGGCTGCGAGGAATGGAAGCCTTTAAGATGAACACTCTTGAGACATGATGGAGGTGCATGCAGAAAAAGCAGACCGTACTAAACAAACATTAATTAGGCAAAGTCTCACCCCAACGCTGGCTTGATGTCTCCAAATGTTATACAATCATGAAATACAGGGAAGCATGGATCAAAGTAATTTATATCTGGCACTTACTTCCTGTGATATTGCATAAGATGTTCCCTAATACATCAAATTCTTGCTGGGTAAACTTTGGGGGATGGGGACGTACTCCTTATCACATGGTCTGTAGGATTACTAAAAACCTATTGACGGGATAAACTGAGGGCCAACAGGGAGATCTGAGGAATCCTTCTGCATGTTCACCCAGCAATCTTACTATTGGGGCACAGAGTTTCTACTATAAGGGGGTATGATGAACAGTGACAGGACAATAGAATCTACTAAACACATACTGCAATTGCATCTTGTTTGGCTAATGAAGCAATACCATGTTTTACAAAGTGGATTCAGAAAGTGTGGTAAAACATGGCTGTATAGCAGGTCACATGTTCTCTTGTTTCCTTCCATACTGGTTTGCTAGAAATTTGGCTACATTCGGGCTGCAAATAGTGGAACAGGGAGAGGTAGGGGGGAGTTGATGGAAGAAGGTATTTTAATGTATTGCACAAGCCAATGTCCTATTAAAATAAGAAACAAAGATGGCCACTGCCTTAGTGAATAGAAAAAAGGGGCGAAGTCCCATTTCTATTTCTATAGCAGGCTGGTGTGGATGGGGAGGGTGCATGGCAAACTGAGCGGGAAGCCCTAGGCAGCAGGCACGTCCTTGTGTCATGTAGGGAGGCAGGTTGCGGAATGTTATCGCCTGGGGCGTGGGGATATCTAACAAGGAAGGGAAAGGGCTGAGTAAAAAAAAACACGTCAGCACCCGGTGAAAAGGCAAGGTGGCTGCAATAACATGGGCGGATACTTGCAGTTTCTGCCCGTGTTGCCAGACACCTTATTGGCTGAGCGTCCTTCCCTGTGTGCGAATATGCAACAAGGCAAGTATAGTAATTGAAAAGTTAACACACAAACAGTGCATGCTTGTACAGAGAGAAGTAGGAATTCAGTGGTAGATTTATTGACTAATTAAAAAGCCAATCCAAAGCATGGCAAATGCGTGCTGAAAACGCCCATCAATATCCTTAAAGGTGCATTCAGACAGATTCAAACATACATGGTGTGGGAGTAATCCATCTTCAGGAGCTGGCGATTACCCACCTGCTGCCCCGGGCGCTGCACGTGTGGATGGATGCTTGTTCTTGAGAAACGCTAAACAATATCGAGTTGATTTGGTAAGTGTAAGCTTCTGAAAGTGGAGAGCTCTGAAGCACGTCGACTGCTGTCCTGTACCTCTGTGCATCAAATATATTGTTACGTCATTGGCTTACACGTGGGCCCATGCAGCTTTGGAACTATCTGAATTAAAGTCGAAGGCTGCCGATGGGCTTTTGGGCGGCATTTGTCACGCGTTTAGATTGGCTTTATGTTTCCTGAACACATTTAACAATATATTCATACTTATGTCTATACAAGCATATATATGAGCTGCAGGTGTTCACTTTGCAGTTCTTATACTTGTCACATAGCATCCTGTTTGTCGATTTGTAGTTCTTCTTTAGGCCCTAGTTAGCGAGTGTATTAGCAGTCAATATGTACCCATACTACACCTTTTAAAGTTTGTGGTTTGGAAATCCCTTCCGACACTGGTGACCCAGCACGCAGAGGTGTTGCTAGGGAGGATGAGGGGGCCAGAGCCCCAGGTCTTTTGGCTGTAGCCCCAGATCGATGCTCAGGGGCTACAACCAAAAGTCTAGCTAGCCGAGAGTCCCCAACAGTCCCGACATTAGCGTAGCCCTGGATTTTTTTGCAGACCTAGCCACCCCCTGCCAGCTAGGTTCAATGAGCTGTATACAGTGTGACAGAGGAAAGCCAGCAAGAACTGCTATGTGGCATGAAGAGTCTGCTGCAGCCAGCCCTGCAGTGAAATACAAACGAGCTTTTTAGGAGGAACTTCCCATCCCTGGACGGTAGGAGAACTGGAGTTTGTGAGAAAACAGGACACTGCCTTCGTTGGAGCACAACGCTGCCTCCCACCTGTACACTAAGCGAAGAACAACTCACTGAACAGAAGACGCTCGGGCAGGGGAGGGCGCCCTCGAGCAGACCGGTTGACACAAATGCAGAGGTAAATCACAGGGGCTGACTGCGCTTCCACCCAACACCTCAAATGGGCAAGCAGAAAGGAATAGACCAGTAATAAAAGGACAAGGAGGGAATCACAACAGAAGGTTAGAAAAGGAAAAAATGGTGGACTCGGGGAAACTAATGTGTAGTCTTACCTGCCATTATAGCATGCAACCCATAGCCCCTACTCACAAAGTAGCCAAGGAAAATAAGTAGAACAACCCAGACCAAATAGAATCCACCTCTACAGGCTTCTAGTCAACATCCTGCAAGCCATCATCAAGCTAGACTACCATGCTAGCATTCCCAAACCCTGCTGGCTTCTAGCTGACATGCCACAAAGCATTGCCAAATGCTGCTGGCTTCTAGTCAGCATCCCACAAGTCATTGTCAGCACCAAGCTAGACTACCATGCTAGCATTTCCAAACCCTGCTGGCTTCTAGTCAACATTGCACAAAGCATTGCTACACGCTGCTGGCTTCTAGTCATCACCATCAACAAGCTAGACTACCGTGCAAGCTTTCCCAAACCCTGCTGGCTTCTAGTCAACATCCCGCAAGTCATCACCATCAACAAGTTAGATTACCGTGCAAGCTTTCCCAAACCCTGCTGGCTTCTAGTTAACATCCCACAAGTCATCACCATCAACAAGCTAGACTACCGTGCAAGCTTTCCCAAACCCTGCTGGCTTCTAGTCAACATCCCACAAAGCATCGTCAGCACCAAGCTAGATTACCAAGCTAGCATTCCCAAATCCTTCTGCCTTCTAGTCAACATTCTAAAAGTCTTCATCATCAACAAGCTAGACTACTGTGCTAGTATTCCCACACCCTGCTGGCTTCTAGCAGACATGTCACAAAGCATTGCCAAATGCTGCTGGCTTCTAGTCAGCATCCCACAAGTCATTGTCAGCACCAAGCTAGACTACCGTGCTAGCATTTCCAAACCCTGCTGGCTTCTAGTCAACATTGCACAAAGCATTGCTACACGCTGCTGGCTTCTAGTCATCACCATCAACAAGCTAGACTACCGTGCAGGCTTTCCCACACCCTGCTGGCTTCTAGCTGACATGTCACAAAGCATTGCCAAATGCTGCTGGCTTCTAGTCAGCATCCCACAAGTCATTGTCAGCACCAAGCTAGACTACCATGCAAGCTTTCCCACACCCTGCTGGCTTCTAGTCGACATCCCACAAAGCATCGTCAGCACCAAGCTAGACTACCATGCAAGCTTTCCCACACCCTGCTGGCTTCTAGTCGACATCCCACAAAGCATCGTCAGCACCAAGCTAGACTACCATGCAAGCTTTCCCAAACCCTGCTGGCTTCTAGTCGACATCCCACAAAGCATCGTCAGCACCAAGCTAGACTACCATGCAAGCTTTCCCACACCCTGCTGGCTTCTAGTCGACATCCCACAAAGCATCGTCAGCACCAAGCTAGACTACCGTGCAAGCTTTCCCACACCCTGCTGGCTTCTAGTCGACATCCCACAAAGCATCGTCAGCACCAAGCTAGACTACCGTGCAAGCTTTCCCACACCCTGCTGGCTTCTAGTCGACATCCCACAAAGCATCGTCAGCACCAAGCTAGACTACCGTGCAAGCTTTCCCACACCCTGCTGGCTTCTAGTCGACATCCCACAAAGCATCGTCAGCACCAAGCTAGACTACCGTGCAAGCTTTCCCAAACCCTGCTGGCTTCTAGTCGACATCCCACAAAGCATCGTCAGCACCAAGCTAGACTACCATGCAAGCTTTCCCACACCCTGCTGGCTTCTAGTCGACATCCCACAAAGCATCGTCAGCACCAAGCTAGACTACCGTGCAAGCTTTCCCACACCCTGCTGGCTTCTAGTCGACATCCCACAAAGCATCGTCAGCACCAAGCTAGACTACCGTGCAAGCTTTCCCACACCCTGCTGGCTTCTAGTCGACATCCCACAAAGCATCGTCAGCACCAAGCTAGACTACCGTGCAAGCTTTCCCAAACCCTGCTGGCTTCTAGTCGACATCCCACAAAGCATCGTCAGCACCAAGCTAGACTACCATGCAAGCTTTCCCACACCCTGCTGGCTTCTAGTCGACATCCCACAAAGCATCGTCAGCACCAAGCTAGACTACCATGCAAGCTTTCCCACACCCTGCTGGCTTCTAGTCTACATCCCACAAAGCATCGTCAGCACCAAGCTAGACTACCATGCAAGCTTTCCCACACCCTGCTGGCTTCTAGCTGACATGCCACAAAGCATTGTCAGCACCAAGCTAGACTACCATGCAAGCTTTCCCACACACTGTTGGCTTCTAGCTGACATGCCACAAAGCATTCTCAGCACCAAGCTAGACTACCATGCAAGCATTCCCACACCCTGCTGGCTTCTAGCTGACATGCCACAAAGCATTGTCAGCACCAAGCTAGACTACCATGCAAGCATTCCCACACCCTGCTGGCTTCTAGCTGACATGCCACAAAGCATCGTCAGCACCACACCCTGCTGGCTTCTAGCTGACATGCCACAAAGCATCGTCAGCACCAAGCTAGACTACCATGCAAGCATTCCCACACCCTGCTGGCTTCTAGCTGACATGCCACAAAGCATTGTCAGCACCAAGCTAGACTACCATGCTAGCATTCCCACACCCTACTGGCTTCTTACAAGAAAGAATAAGAAAAACAGCACAGAAGGAAATCTGAGTTGAAGCGCGCACACACCAGCCCAACCTTGATACATCTGCTAGCTACACACCATTGCAAGATTTATATTCAAAGTAAACGGCAGCAAGTGCATGCAAAACTTAAGACAAAAGCATAATTGCTTACAGGCCCCATGACAACAGTTGTCTATAATTAAAGGTTACCAACAAAGTGTGTAGAGTCTGGACATTCCCCACAACAGAGGGGTTAATCATTTTATTGCCGGGATCGGGGGCATGAAACAGGCTCTAACAGGATCAGAGAAAAGAACGAAGCTCCCAAGAGGCCCCAAATCCTCCACTTTTATTGATTGGCCACTGTTGAGGTCACTGCCATAGATCAATCAGCATGATTGATTGGCAGTGTATAGCAAAGGATCTCAGATCTTAGAGGACCCCACGGTTTCAGCGTTACATAAAAACACAAGCTCGCGCACAATCCTGAAATAGTTGTGCTGCCTTGAACCGCGTAGAGCTGTGCTTAATGAGGACTAACGAGTGAGGCCTAATTACAGAGCTTTCCAGGCGCTGTCATTCACTCCAACCAATCGCATGGGGAGTGCAAACAATGCGTGTCCCACTGGCCTTTTATGAGCGCACGCAATAAACGCAGCTCTCGCTTAACACGGAAATAGCCGGTGTTCTTATTGCTCACCTCCGCGGGCGCCATTTTACTGACCGTGGAAAGATGAGCAGTTGGCACCGCAGCTGCTGTAGTGCAGGCTAAACACAGACTGTACAGTGGGCACACGGCCATGCCAGAAAACGTACAGGCTGCGCTTTATTGAACATAACGTCACACGTTGTGAATATCCCTCCTCAGACCCAGCCTGTACACAGTAGAAGAGCAGCGTCAGCTCAATTGCCAGCTGAAGGGAAGTAAACACAACTGGATCTGAAGTCAATTCTTGGAGGGGAAGGGGCTTGTATACTCCGCCATCCCATGTTCTGATCAATCGCAACTCAGCAGGAGCCATGGCATTACAGGGTGCACCATTTGCAAAGAACAGGGTGTTGAGGCAGTCCCCCCTCCCCGCCCCCGCTCCGATTAGACCAGCCAAACTAATCCCAATTCATGTGATTATTTGCGTGCGCAACTGGGATTTGCGTGCCATTCTGCCCGCATATCCCTGTTTGACGAATGGGTATGGTTGGCACGCAAACCCCCGCTTTACACGCAAATAATTCCATGATTTACGGAACGTACCTCGCCATACTGCGCTCCAGTTAAAACATGCCCGCCCAAACGCGGGCTACCCAGACGCTGTACAGCGCTCTGTTGTTCTCGAGCTAAGTAGCGCTTTAAACAAAACTAAATGAAAAAAAAGAACTGGGCACTTCGGGAGGGCAAGGAACCGGGGCAGGTCTAGCCTGGAGAAAGCATGCGTGAAACCCTTCAGCGTTCTCTTTGGACACCTGTGGCTAGATACTATAATAATGGTGATTAAGAAGAGAACACCATGGGCTGCGAGGGATGGAGTTCGGCAAGGACACTGCTTATAGGTTCACATGCATGCACGCAGTCCTAAGAGGTTAGGGCAAACATGCCCCGGATGGTATCTATTCACCACAACCCCCACTTACATCGGGAAGGGACTACTCTGCATGTTTCCACCCCGGGTACAAAACGCAGCACTGGGCTGAATCAGGGCACTCCCGGGTTCGCTTGCTGCAGGGGGGATCAAAGAGGTCTATAGGGGATCGATAGATTGCCCTGGAGGACAGCCCTAAGGATTTTCTGGAAGCAGGTGTGATTACCCACTGCAGGTAAGTATGCTGGGCTGAACTATTGCACAGAAGGCCATGGTGGCTTCCCGCCGCTAAATCCCAGTGATGGGGATGCGGCTCTCAGGAGGGTGGCTAGCCGGACAATCTGACATTGATCATGTGATGGGCCGGGATTGCAGGAGTCTGCGTGCCGCACTATTCAGCATGTGTGGCGCCACTCTACTTTGTGTGGCATGACGTCAGGGCTTCCTGGGCATGCTTTGCTGATGGTAGCTTGTGGATGGTCAGAGCTACCTCGTTCGGAAATGAGTTCAGTCTGGTATATATTGAGTAGTTTGGGAGCTCATTGTCTTGGAAGTTAGATCAAGTGATGAGAAGATGTCTAGTTTCAGAATCGCCCTATGGATTGGTGCCGATTCAGAGCAGAACGTTGGCTTATTCAAGAGCGGAATGACTCGCCATTGCGTCCAGGCAGGTTTAAGTTGGGGAGCACCGGAAGATTTGCATCTGAGGGTTATTCTGAGACCAGGTGGTTGGGCTATTTTGATGCTTTCAGAAAACAGAGTTGGAGATATTCTCTGTGGCGCTGGCAACCCAACTGCTGATGGTGGACAGCGCATGCCATTGAGTAGGTATGAACTCTGTGACCATCTGCTTTGCCGAGGAGATTGAAGCTAGACTGTAATGCTCGTCAGCAATACATATCAAGACAAAATAGGGTCTAAGGTGGTAGATGGATTAATGTGGTTGCCCAACGAGGGTTTTTGGAAATGGTTGTATTCAGTGTTGAGGAATGGAGGAATGACCATGCCATGGCTACTAGGCTAGTGCAGCGTGCCCATAACCACCTTTGGCACCCTGTCGCGGCCATTCCTAATATCCTCCCTGCTCCAATGACTGCCTCAGGGTTAATTTACACGAGCGGAAGGATAATAAACAGCGCTTGTATTGTTTATCTAGCAGTGTTTTACCAATCCCCCCCATTATGTATTTATTTGTTTTAACATTTGTAAAGCGCACCAAACCCTTAGGTATCAGGGCGCTGGTTGCAAGTAACAAGGGAAAAAACGGTACGTCATACAGAAAACGAGACAAAGAAACAACAAAGTACGCAGGAGCATGAGAATCAGTTCAATCTGGGGGCATCATTGTTTTAGGGTGTCAAGTCCATGGCTGACGCTTCTCGGAAAACAGAAAAGTCTTAATGTGTCGACGGAAGAGCCAGTATGATTGTCTGGTCGGGCAGAGATTTTAGCTGAACAAACGGAGGAGCAATCACAAGTAAAACGGATTACATCGGCTTTCAGTCAGGAAGCCAGACGAAGACAGGGAGGCCTCACTCCAAATAGGGAGCCGCCCATGTTTCCTGTGAAATGTGCTTGCTGCTCACCTGTAGGCCAAGGAGTGTGCGCGGGAATGCACGTCACCTGCACGTGGCAAGGGCAACGGTTCTCCAGCTTAGTACTTATGACCGAACATCCCTGATTCGTGACGTGTGTCCGTGCTATCTAGGCTTTTTACAGCAGAAATGTCACCACAGATGCTTTACAATGCTTTTTTAACCGTTTGTTCCTCCGGGAAATTTAGGGGTCATTCTCAATATGTGATGGGGATCGACTGGGAGACATGGAGAGAGGATCTGGGTACATTTTGCAGGAAAAATAAATCGGTACAAAGTGCAGGAAAAACAATGCAGTCCACTGCGCGATAGAAAAACATAGGGCCTGGTTTACAAAAGCCTTTTTCAATGGGAAGATACCATTGAAAAAGGCTGTGTAAATACTGTCTTGTTTATTGCTTGATTTTGCTAGAATTGGTTTCACATAGAACGGAGCCTTTGCGAGAAGGGATGGGCAAGTTCCTAACTTTATTCACAAAGGAGTCGGCTGCATTTTAGGAGGGTCGAGCATGCAGGGCACACAGTCTGCAGCCTGGTTTGTAGGAATGACTAAGCCTGAGTCTTACCTATTGCAAGTCTTGCAGCAAGTAGGTGGGCGAGAGCTGGAGCCTGCTAGCACCACAGCCCTAGAATGCTGGGAGCATCATCAGGCCTGACAGGCTATAGCAAACATGCACAACCTCAGGAGACTACAACCAAAGCTACACCTTACCTAGCCGAACAACTCGCTATTGCCAGAGGCGCCTGCAGTACCAGAGGCCACAATCTCAGGAGACGACAACCAAAGCTACCCCCTACCCAGCCGAACAACTCAATACTGCTAGAGGCGTCTGCAGTACCAGAGGCCACAAACTCAGGCAACTACAATCAAAGCTACACCCTACCTAGCCAAACAACTCACTATTGCTAGAGGCGCCTGCAGTACCAGAGGCCACAACCTCAAGAGACTACAACCAAAGCTACTCCCTACTGAACCAAACAACTCACTATTGCTGGAGGCTCCTGCAGTACCAGAGGCCACAACCTCAAGAGAGTACAACCAAAGGTACACCTTACTGAGCCAAACAACTCACTATTGCTATAGGCACCTGCAGTACCAGAGGCCACAACCTCAGGAGACTACAACCAAAGCTACACCCTACCTAACCAAACAACTCACTATTGCTGGAGGCGCCTGCAGTACCAGAGGCCACAACCTCAGGAGACTACAACCAAAGCTACACCTGACCTAACCAAACAACCCACTATTACTGGAGGCACCTGCAACACTAGAGGCCCCAACATCAAGAGACTACAACCAAAGCTAAACCCTACCTAAACAAAGAACTCACTATTGCTGGAGTCACCTGGAACACCAGAGGCTCCAACCTCAAGAGACTACAACCAAAGCTGCACCCTACCTAACCGAACAACTCACTATTGCGGGAGGCACCTGTAACACCAGAGGCTCCAACCTCAAGAGACTACAACCAAAGCTGCACCCTACCTAACCGAACAACTCACTATTGCGGGAGGCGCCTGCAACACCAGAGGCCCCAACCTCAAGAGACTACAACCAAAGCTACATCCTACCTAACCAAACAACTCACTATTGCGGGAGGCGCCTGCAGCACCAGAGGCCACAAGCTCAAGAGACTACAACCAAAGCTAAACCATACCTATCCAAACAACTCACTATTGCAAGAGGCGCCTGCAGTACCAGAGGCCACAACCTCAGGAGACTACAACCAAAGCTACACCTGACCTAACCAAACAACCCACTATTACTGGAAGCACCTGCAACACCAGAGGCCCAACCTCAAGAGACTACAACCAAAGCTAAACCCTACCTAAATAAAGAAGTCACTATTGCTGGAGGCACCTGCAGCACCAGAGGCCACAAACTCAAGAGACTACAACCAAAGCTAAACCATACCTAGCCGAACAACTTACTATTGCTGGAGGCGCCTGCAGTACCAGAGGCCAAAACCTCAAGAGACTACAACATAAAGAATACAATAAGGAAAACACACAAAACAAGCCTTCTCCTGCAACACACCCAGGCTTTGGAGCAACATCCAGATTCACATCATAGCAGCCTCATCTCTCCTGTCTTTCAGGTAGGAGCAAAAACCCAGTTGTTCAACGAAAACCGTATCAACTGCTGCGATATGATAGCAGCCCGTCATCCCCATACTGCCTCTCTCCTTTCCCTCGGCCATGCTCCTTCGTTCTCTGTCTTCCTCTTGGTTCTGTGGAGCACCCCATTCCTTTCCAGCTCCATTTCTTCCATCTAAATCCCACACATACATACATTCCAGGAAATAGGTTTTTCATGGTATCAACATGTGGGATAGGGATTTCAAGTGTGGTGTTGTTGAAAAATACTGAATAGAATGCTCAGCAATGTTAGGGAGAATTCTCCAGAATGGCTAATTTCCCGTACCTACTGAGTCCCTCAGCCGCTTTGCTGGATTTCTAGGATTTATTTTTTTCACCTGGTAAGAGTGTGAGCCTTTTTTCCCACTCTTACATGTGTTTTGCTGTGTGTGTTTAACATTTTCTTGTGTTCATAGACCGTGGAGCCTCACCTACGCCACAGGCATCATTCTTTTACTGTGTGTTACACAGCACCTTCAGTGCAGTGACACAGGGTTGTATTTTAGACTTCCCAATGAAGAGTCCATTTTCTGGGACTGACTACTGTCTCCCAGTGCATGTAAAGTTGCCATTGACTTTATTAGTCTCTTTTAAAAATCACGGACTCAGTACAAACTATCTTACATAGAGTTCTGAAAAGGGTTAATAATTATCCCTTTTTTGTCTGTTTCTTTGGAACATTGTTTTGTTCCCTTTTCATTAAGACTTGGCTGGTGGCAGTGGTAACTACCCTATTTCTCCTACCACGGTTATCTTAAATAGCCCTGGTATTATTTTAGGCTATCTTGGTAGCCTCAAACTTAAACCCTCTTGACCATATACGTTTCCATACGGTTCCAGCTGGGTTTATTCACCATTTCTTTTTGTAAAGGTCTTTCTCATGTTTTACTGTGTGCGCCAAACCAGGTTTGGTTCCTTTGTTCGCCGTCCTTTCGCTGGCTTCTGCACAGAAGCCCTCCTTAAGCCCCTGTATGTCTGAGGGGGACAGGATGTGAGGGGGGGTTTAGGACTCCCTGCACAGGGTCTCCTGGGAGACCCATGTCGCACTCTGATATGATTGGCTGTGGTGACTGTCCTGGCGGGACAGCCACCCTGCTGTGTGCTTGACAGCCAGGCTGTGTGAATGGGGGAAACTGCATAAAAAGTAGGTCTCTGGGACTGAGAAGGCAGAGTCACCACTGGATCGAGAGAGCCAACGAGAAGCTGACAGAAGAGGACCTCTACCATGGCTGAACCTCCCGGTGAAGCCCTGCTGCGGGTCCGAATCTTCAAACTTCAACGACAGGGAATATCTGCAAGGAATCTTCTCCCCTTGAGCTGGTGGGACCAACCAGTTCACCAAACTGCTCGCCAGGCTTCTCTTCTCTGGTCGAATTTGCTATACAGAGCTAGAGTGAACCGGATAGCCAGGAGGAACGGACCCTGCTTGCGTTTTAAGAAGCGCACCTTTTATTCTTCGCTTTGCTCTGCTGCTGGTTTCTTCCCTGGGCAGTGCAGGACCCACCAGTCTTCCTCCTTCTTGTCAGTCTGACAGTCGCTTCAGGAACCGTGAGCCTGCAGGACCTGCCAGGAACAGCTGCCTCAACTACAGCATTCTTCTGCTTTAAAGGTACTGTGCTAACTCGGTTGTTCGTTTCGTTCAGCCGCGGTGAAAGTGTGCGAAATCTTTTGCTAATCCGAGGGCTTGTCCTTCTCCATTCTTTAAAGTAACTTTTCATCCAACCAACTTCGTTCTGAACTCTTGGCAAAGATTTAACTGCAAACTACTCTGAACTGTATGATCCTCTGCAAAGGCTTTGGTCCATTGACTTTGGGCCAGGCCCCTTTAATTTGATTTCCTCATTGTAGTTCCTTTTTCTATATTGCCCTGCTTACTCACTTGTTGGTGCTGCTCAATTTCTGTCTAACTTTGTCTTTCCCTCTCTTTTAAATTGCTGGAGTGTCATTTTGCTCACACTTCATTTTGAGCCTAACGTGTCCAGAATCTATTGGGTGCGGTGTAGTGTATTAGTAACGTGATTTTTCCACTGCTTGATAATAGTGAAATGTTTAATAGCTGATGTGTATATAAATGTATATTCTTTTACTCAGAAACCTTGAGTCGGTGTTTGTTCGAACCATAGTAATTGCTGTGCTTTGTGTAACTATTGATACTGCTCACTTTACTCTTGAGATAAGTCTGGCTGCTCAGCCATCGTTACCACTTTACTGTGTAGCACAGGCTTGTACCAAAGGTGAATTTGTACTGTCACTTGTAGTCCTAATTGTGTGTGGTGTTTCCAAAGGTTACTGCATATAATGCTGCCTAACAAGCAATTACTATGTTGTCTATGATAGGATTTGTACAAACCATGAATATATTATGAAGTGAGTACGTTTGTATCTGAAGTATGCAACAAAACTTGAAATGTTAAAACATATTATCAGTGGTGAGAGATAATTCAGTTCTTGGTGTGTGCTATAGAAATGGTTATTAGCAGTAGTAGTAGCAGTGGCAGTAGTAGTACTATTGGCTGGAGATTGCGCTTGCATTTCAAACTGGATAGCATGAATAAGGTCCGCGCACAGCAGAAGTGCATGCACTGGCAGACCTTAATGGGCACGTGAGTAGCAATGAAAGCACTTGGAGTAGCTGGCCTTTCCACGTTGTTAACCTTACACACAATCTTGGAAGTAGCTTGGTCTAGAGACGAAGGAAAGCAACATTACCAGCTCTCCTGCTAAGTCCATCATTGTTTCCTTGCCTCTTCACCTTGCCCCCAACCCTTCAAAGTCTCTTGTTCCATCTTCGTCTTCCAAAAAGCGAGGTGCCAGCGCTTACGGGGAGAGGGTAGGAGTTCCTCCCCTGGAGGTGCCTTTTGCCGCTGGTTGCACGGGTGGTGTAAGGAAGGGAGGGCTGTTTGTGTTAATTATGGAGGATGATGAAAAACACTGAGAATGGCTTTTTTGGTAAACCCAGATGCACTACATAATCTTCATCATCTCCCATGTAGAACTGCGTCAATCGCAATACCCAGCAGGCTCCCGGGTTGGACCACCAATCACAGCGTTCCGCCATTAAAGCACATTATGTATTCATGTCCCCATTTCTGAACACTATCTTTAACTACAGCATCAGATCTCATCAATATTAGATCGGCCTCCTTTCCTGGGATCCTTATGCTCTGATTACTTATGAAGTGAGCCGATCAATATCCACACAGCCGGACGAGCTCCGATGTCCTACCCCGCTTCCGGACGCATTCAAAAATAACCTTCTACTGGGAACAGACGCACCGATCGGCTGGGCACCACAGAGTTATTTATTTTATTAGTTTGTGCAGTGTATCTTTATGCCACTTTACAGCCGACCTGGGCTATCCATAGCCAACACAACGTCAAACAATATCTCAGGCAGAAGAGGGGTACTCGCAAAGCTGGGGTGGCTGTGGAAAGTCTACTGTGGCCTCCAGTGATGGACCTGTTGCAGTTGCCTAATTCCCCAATGAAGTATATTGTTTGCACCCAAAGACGTGTAGGGGGCTGTTTAAATAGAACTGATTGCAATGTTTACCGCAACATTCGATAAGTGGTCCTTTAGGGAGAGGTCATGGCCTTCCCTTTCACCGTAGGCTTAGTTTGGTGAATTGCCAGAGACGGGCTCATCCCAGATCTCTAGCTGGGGTAGGATGTAGTGCGGGGGCAAGTAAGACTGCTCACATCCAAGTGAGTAGATGATTCCATGGTAGGAGTGAAATGCATTGTTAGGCGAATAGAGATTCTACTGAACAGATATCTTTCTAAAAATACGGGTATATATGGTAATGGAGGGCAGAGGGGCGTCCTAGTGGAAGACTTGGAGGGAAGACTAATGGGTGCATTTACACAAAGAAGGACTTGCCATCTCACCCGCCTCAGAGCAGTGTGTGTTTGGCACTGTGTGGGCACAGAAGTAGTGCACACAAAGCTACTCGCCATGGTAACTCCATTATAACAAGGTCAAGAAAGCCTCAGTGCCCCTCCACCGCAGAAGATGAAGGGGTGCCTAGCTGTGAGCCATGGGTCACCCCTAGAAAATGCTGACAGCCCAAAATGCCAGGGTGCATTGCCTTTCTCCCCCTGCACCTGGGGATGCGTGAAAGGGGCAGAGACGGCGGGGGACGCTGGGGCAAGAGGGTAATGGGGCCCTATGTAATAAAAAACAGAAAATAACAAAAACAAAAGGCCGCCAACCACCTGAAAAGCGTTATGCAATCACAACATAAGACACAGATCTGATCTGAGGAGATCGCGTGCTTTACTGTCCCCACACCCAACACGAACAATTCTAGAGCACACACCAAATTACCTGGCAATGAAAAATGGGACGCTTCCCTTCAGCTGGCTTCCTTCTTGGCGTCCAGTCACTCTGGCTGCACCTGAAATCGCGCGGAAATGTTCCATGGGCACATAATAACAGACACTCTCCATACCATTCTACCCATACAAGGAAAGACTACACAATCGTATAAGCCAGAAGCCAACAAGTGGCATACCCAGACATCACTGGTTACACCCCCAAGGCTCGAGGGGCAGAAAGGAAAGGAACTGGCTTAAGAGTCAGAGTCCAGAACACCAGGCCTGATAGAGGCATGAATAAAGGGTACCCCCAAAAAGCCATTTTCACACGAGACACGTATGCCACAGACATCGATGAAGCAAACAAATCACCTGCCCATAAGGAGATGACTGATGCCATCTGCAAGAACGCTTCAATGTAAAACAATGAAATAGACTATAAATTCGTAAAGGAGGCCCCACTCTGGACCCCGGGTCCTGGCACTGTTCAGTTTCAGCAGTTGTGTCACTGATCTGCTAATATCCAGTGCAATCTCTGATCTAGGAATGAAATGGGAGAGTCGACACTGGCCTGTGACCAGCCGGAACGACATTGGGGCTCCAGCACATGCCATTGATGCTAGTTAACTGTAGGATCTTAGTTGGCGAACACACACATCCCATTCTGGGAAAACCTAACCTTCATCGCATGACCAGGCCTAAGGACAGACCCAGGCACAGCCTTCTTTGCTGGTCAATGTTCAGAGAGAGCATCGCGGCCCAGTAGCTCCCATGACATACATTAACGTAAGTGTGGATCCATCCAATGCAACCGCGTGTGGCCAGCCGCTGTCAACTGGTAAGTACTAAACTTCCAGGAGATAAGTCTAGACTGCAGCAAATGTTGGCAATGCACAACAAGAGTACCTCGTCAATGGAATGTCCAACTCCAGTGACATCTCACAAGCATCATGCAGAGGAATGGACGAACTACAATCTCCCCGAGCTCCACGCGGCAACACCACATTCTTATAAATGTAATGTAATGACACGGCTGTGTTCCTTTAACACTGAAGTGCAGAGCATTGAAGCAGATATGTTGACTGCACCAACGGCCCCAGATAATGACATCAGGGTCACCTAACTTCCTGGATCTGGTCATCCTGTTGCATCCGCTGATGTAGATAAACATCTTGACTGTCAAGCGCTCTAGACTGAACCGCGACCTGAATATTCTCGCTGCCACTTTTCCACAACACCATCTTGACCAAAATGCTCGTATTTGTTCAGAAGAGGGAGCCGTCTCTGAAATCGTTTTTTATGGCATCTGGTTTTCGCATAGAGCCACCTCTTGGTCGTTAGCATGTTAGGGTGCGCTCTCCTGCCAAATCTATCGTGGAATCGGTATGAGTCCAAATTAAATGACGAGCCTTCTTAATGAGGGCACATTTCTGCATAAAGTGCACCAAGGCCACTAATAGGGGCAGATAGGCGCAATGCAAGATCACTTACACTGTGTAAAATGCATAATGTTCTGCTTTGATGCTTAATATTAATGTTTTGCATTGGGCAGCTTTGCTTCTACTACTTCCAATGAGAGCAGACGATCCAACACTGTTATACTTTTTTGGATAGGCAGCTTATTGGGTTTGTGGAACTGCGTCGTCCAATTCTGACTGTAAGCGAATCCTTACACCGATGCTCCGGTTACCTGATAAGTGGAGAGTATGTATAATTCTCCACACGTGCAATTATTTAAATGAAATATCGGTTTCTTCCCGCACTTCTGGGTCAGTGAGAGAGAAAGTGCGTCATGAAATGGCGCCGCTGGAAGTGTCAGAGAGGACGACGGACCGGCAGCAGAGCGGGAGGTGGGCGCCGCAAGAGGCCAGCAGCATGCGCCTAGGGCGTTCCTTACACCCGGGCCCACCCGGATGGGAGGCCCGGGGCCGTAAACTGGGAGGTGGGGGATTTGTGCGAAGTCCGGTGGGGCAGCGCCTGTTTGGTTCTGCCCCACTTAGCATGCACATGGTGGGGTCGGGCTGCTGGATCCCTTAACAATGGGAACCCAGACAGCGCGTCTCCCGCACAGGAGGGTGAGGTGAGAGGGGCAGGTGACAACCGGTAGTCGCTGCCCCGTCACCTTGCCCTCCATACTTCAAAGGCCCCCCCTTCCCATCCTGCGGATGCCGAGCGGGGGCCTTTTGAAGTTCAAAGAAAGGGCCGCCTTGCCCCCAGGCCGAATTTTGCCTTTATCTGGTGGGGGCAAGGTGGCCCTTCTCATGCTTCCTCCCCATCAGCCACGAACAGCAGCAGGACGGCTGCAGGTCTACACAGAGCACCAGGACGAGAAGGAGCATCGTTTACTGGGTCCAGCTGACAATTTTTCCTGGCTGCGGAGAAAAAGCGGACATTGACATACTTCCAGCAGTGAAGGCCCGTCGGTGCGTGGGCCTCCCCAGCCCCGCAGGCTTCAACAAGACAGAGAGGCACACTGCTGCTGTGCTTTCCTAGGAGAGAAGGCTGAAAGCTCCCCAGCCCCTCCTGCACCTCCCATCGAAGTGGGATTTTTTTTAAAGAAACCAATGCTGCGCTACACTGTTGCACTCAGAGCTAATTGCTTCGAGGGAAGAGCCCAGCTACAGCCAGGTGATTGTTTCAACTGGGGGGGCTGCTGCCAGTGTTTTTCGAGGAAATCAACGCTGCACATGCATAGGACAAGGTACAGCTGGACAATTGCTGTATGAGACCTGTCCTAATCTGACATCGTGTCACGACGGCGAAGATAAATTAAAAATACCTTCTTGGGGATACAGCGGGGGACTGTGGGCTGACACAGACAGGCCACAGCATTCCAAACCTGACCGAGTCAAAGGTCACAAGCAACATGCAGGTAAGGAGCAGAGAAGAATTTGTGGCGGCCGTGCATTTCTGTGTTTCAGCTTGGGAAGCAGGACTACACAGATCGCCGGCTTTAACAGCTGGTCAGAGGACAGCCGGAATTCGCAGGCGCACATTTCGGCAGACCTGCATTGGAAGGAGGCAGACACAGAGCCCCAGCATTTTATTTCGCCTGGGAACTACAATAGGGGGGGGGGAAGAGGACCCTGACCCACACAGCAAGTTGGGAAACACAAGGACAACCCATTACGAACCAGCACGCAGAGACCCAAACAGGCAAGAGATGGCCAACGCCTTATCCCTGAAAGAAACATTACTCCTGGAATGGGCCAAAGCAGTGGAAGCCGTCCATGGCATGGACGTGGTGCAGGAAAGAATGGCAGAGCTCGCATCCACCAGCCTCAACGAGGATGACGCAGGCGCCCTGGAAGAGGAGGTCGACGGCGATGAGGAGCCAGCAGAAAGGGAGCAGCCAGCTAGGAAGAAGCAGCGCCTTGATGTCCGCAGCATGCCCGCCTCTTCAGACACCCACCCAGGCACCAAAAGGAAAGCAAAATCAGGTACTGTGAAAAGCAATGATTTGGGGCCTATGCTTGAACAATTTTTAAAATGCCATAAGGGTGCGGGCGCTGGGAAAAGGAGGAGGCACAGGGATGACTCGAGCAGCTCCAGCAGCGAGAGTGACAGCACAGACACAGAGTCGGAATCTGGGGGCGAGGATGACCAGGGCCACCTTAAAGCATGGGTTGGGCCTAGCAATGATGTACCGTCTCCAACACCACATATGACTAAATATGGGAGGCGCACTGCCGGCAAAAGTGTAAATAGAAGCCTAAAAAAGACCATTGCATGGCACATTGAGCGGAAAATTAAGAGAAAGATTTGGAAAAAGCAATTTATTGACATTTTTTGCCTATTGGAATATGAAGAATTAGGTTTTGGCATTTCAAAAAGGGATAAGAAAGAGGAAGAAAAAGAGAGAGCAAAGAGGCCCACACTGGAGAAGAATATTCAGAACTGGGAGGCCTCTTTTCAAATCCTATCCACAATAATTCTAGAAAAATTCCCAGAAGAGGGCACTGCACTGATTGCCTACCACCACAGAATTTTGGAGATTCACAATACCTTTGGGGGGGGGAGTCCTGGCTGAACTATGATAGAGAGTTCAGGAAGGAGATGCAGAGATTCCCTGACCTGGGCTGGGAGGAGGAAGACCCTAAATTGTATCATTTTCATGTATTAAAAGAAAACTCAGCTAAGAGCGCCCAAAGCAGCAAGGACTATGAGCATCAGTATAATAGAAGGGGTAGAAACAGGCAACATAACCAGCGCAGGCCTCAACAAGACAGTATAAATACTAACAAAAACAAACCCCTCTTTCGAAGAACGCCCCCAAGGGGGCAAAAAACAGGGCATAATCAGGGGCAGTCTGGCAACCGCAGCAACGGGGGGGCCAAAGGAAGCACTCCGGGGTCCTGCTGGTACATCAACAGAGGGTCATGTAACAAGGGCACCGAGTGCAGATACAAGCACCAATGCAGCACATGCAGTGGTGGCCACAGCAGCAACAATTGCACAAAAGCCTCTCCTTCCAGGCCCAGCCCAAAAGTCACTGAGGGCAAAAACATGCACTAGCTATAGAATAGGGGCCTCACCAATAAAAATGGACCAACTGCTAAAAATGTTAGAGAACTACCCTGACCCAGCAGCTAGAGCATTCCTGGCTCAGGGTTTCAAAGATGGCTTCCAGATCCCATTCAAGGGCCAGGGATCTCCCACCATACCCAAGAACCTACAATCTGCCTCATCCCTAGCTACCATAATAAGCGAAAAAATTGATAAAGAGCTACAACTAGGGAGGATTGAGGGCCCCTTCCAGCACCCCCCCCTTCACTGAGTTTTTATGCTCCCCCCTGGGCATGGTGCCCAAAAAAGAGCCGGGGGAGTTCAGGATGATCCATCATTTATCACACCCACCCGGTAGCTTTTTCAATGACGGCATCCCTGCCACGGATGCCGCTGTCTCTTACAGCTGCGTGCAAGATGCTGTCGACCTAGTAAAACTGTCAGGTAGACACGCTCTCATGGCAAAAGCGGACATTAAGTTAGCTTTCAGGCTGCTGCCCGTGCACAAGAGCACTTACCAGTGGCTGTGTTTCCACTTTGACAATGAATTCTATTTTGACAAATGCCTTCCCATGGGCTGCGCCATCGCGTGTACCTATTTTGAACAGTTCATTTCTTTCCTACAGTGGGCGTTCCAACAGTCCATGCCCAGAGCCAGAACGGTACACTATCTGGATGATTTCTTCTTCACTGGCCCAGCAGGGTCTCTCCTATGCAGCTCATCCCTAAAAACATTCAGTGAAACTATGCAGGAATTAGGGGTTCCTCTGGCACCCGAGAAGACTGTAGGAACCACCACCACCCTGTCATTTCTAGGAATAGAGATTGACTCTTCCATGGGGGAGTGCCGCCTGCCCAGGGACAAAATAGAGGACCTTCTACAGACAATAAGGCGGATGACAGGCAGGGACAAGGCGACGCTGCGTGAAATACAGTCCCTTGCTGGGAAGCTGAACTTTGCTACCAGAATCATGCCCCAAGGCCGGGTTTTTCACAGGAGCCTGGAACTAGAAATGAGGGGGGTTACAAAGCCACACCACCACATTAGATTGGGCAAGGAGATAACACAAGACCTGGCCATGTGGGAATCATTTCTTAACAACTTCAATGGCCAAGTGATATGGCGCAAACCCATGAATGGGGCAGACAAAAGGTCCCTGTTCACGGATGCGGCTGGCAGCAGAGGCTTTGGGGTATGTTTTGGTAACAAGTGGTGCGCCGGCCGCTGGCCGCCCTGCTGGCAGCAGAGGGGCTGGACCAGGAACATCACATTGCTAGAGATATTGTCATGATCTCTGCTTCCAAAAGGTCAGGGTTTTCCTAACTCCCTTGGAAGCAGATCCATAACCCAGGTTCCGAGTGCCAACCAGTCCCAATTGGGACCTTTTGGACCCAGTCCTGGCGCCAGTGGCACCAGGCTCATAAATATGCCCAGTCCCAGCGCTGGAAGCGCCGGGCTCATAATGCTTGGGTGGACTTACCTGCAGCAGACCATGCTGCTTACTTGCCTGCCAGTTGAGCCTCTGATCCTCTTCTGTTTGGAACTACTTTTCCTGTTGGGTGGGGCAGGAGCCACTCCCTAGATTCAGAACACTGGAACTCTTCTGGAAAGCAGGAACTCTTTTCTTACCTAGGCGTGGCTGTGGAAGGAGACACCTAAGCACTACAGGAGGCTATTTTAACCACACCCGATGGATGAATCTTGCTTTGCGTTATTCTGCATCCTCTGCAGCAGAACGCTCATCGTGTCTTCTGCATCTGATCCTGGGCCTAAGGAAAAAGGCTTACCATCCTGAATCCAGTCTTCAGCAACACCTATAAAGACAAGAAAGAACAGGTTAGCATTACGGTCTTGAGTGACAGCTCTTCACTTACCTGGTCCATCGGCTGTCACCAACGCCTCGCGCTGCATTCCGGCATCTGAAAGACAAAGGCTTACCTACTCTTCGTGCGCTCCGGAGGTCTTCACACTGCATTCCGGCATCTGACAGACAAAAGCTTACCAACTCTTCGCACGCTCCGGAGGCCTTCGGCGCTGCATCCCGCATCTGAAAGACAAAACAAGGTGCGTTTAAAGACATTGGGGAACTTTAATACTCACGTGCCATTACTCCTTTCCACATCTAACCCAGTGGGTATTCCGGCACCCTGCAGCCGCTCCGAACTTGTACCTGCAAAATAAAAAGACAGTTAGAGCGCATCGTGAAGCAGGCAACAAGCGCTTACTTACGTGCTTCCAGGCGCTTCTATTCATCACACGGGCTCCATCTTCAACTCACTTCAGCCCGTCATCCGCCATCGCCGGAACCCTGCAAAACAAGAAACATCATTACTAAAGACTTTAAAGACATTAGAATTACTCGAAACTTACCGTTCGTGCAGTAAACGACGGACAGCAGTCCTCTGAAGTCAAGAGGCCTGCTCCCCTTATCCAGTGAAGAAACTGGTTACAGCACCCTGCCCCGAGGCAGATGGAGAGCACGGCGTTCACTTACCTAAGGTGAGAGCGTTAACCTTTGGGGTTCTACTGGAGAAGAGAAAGGGAAGAAGAGAGAGACATTCAATAACCCAGTTCCTTAATCCCATATTTTCTATCTGCAGACATCTTACCCTTCGAGTCAGACATACAGTGCACAGAGGTCCAGCCCAAAGAGCCAGCCGTGTGTTACACATCACCTTTGAAGATACGGTATACGCCCAGTCAAGACCGGCGCCTCTACGGGAATCAGGTGAGCGTTACAGAACGCAAAGCCTACCACAAAACTCCCGTCCAGGCGCTATGGAAACCTCGGATACCGACCAGCTAGCCCAGTTACTTGGGGAACTAAGGGCAGAAGTGCATGCAGCCCGTCAGGAAACGAACGCTCTAAGAAGGGAACTGATTATTTCCAAGGAGCGAACAGATGATCTCGCTAGACAATTGCTACAGTCACAAGCCGGACAGACCCCGTTACCCGCATCTGGGGGAAATCTTCCTTCTACATCCTCTATGAATCCAGTGCAGATCAACCTACCTGGGAATGTACCTCTGGCTCCGCCCAAACGATTTTCTGGTGACCCAAAGAGGTTTGCAGTATTTATCAATCAGTGCCGGTTGCATTTCTTATGCCGGCCAGCAGCCTTTCCAACTGATCAAGCTAAAGTAGCTTTCGTGCTTTCGTACCTTAGTGGCAATGCGGCAGACTGGTCGATCCCTCTAGTAAATCAAGATGATCCGGTCCTCCATGATTTTCAAGCTTTTCAGCTCAGTATGGAAAAACTGTTCGCAAGACATTCACAGGGGCAGGCCTTGGACAATGAGCTTCTTTCTTTGCGACAAGGTAATCAAGACCTTTTGGCTTATATTGCGTCTTTCAACAGACTGATAGTGGAAACTCAATGGCCTGAGGACAAAAGGATTACGCTGTTTTATAGAGGTCTACGTGGAGAGCTCAAAGATGTGTTAGCCCAAGTAGTGAATCCCCCACAAGATTGTTCGGACTATATAGACTTAGTCGTTCAAATAGATCACAGACTGCAGAACAGGAAGGCCGATCGTTCCAAGTTTGATGCTCGAGTATTTTCCAAACCGCCAACTCCTTCCAAAGGAGTAGACTCCGGGGAACCCATGCAAATAGGGGGTCTGAAAGGTCCTCTAACACAAAAGGAGCGGGAAAGGAGAAAACAGTTGCAATTATGCCTCTATTGCGGAAACTCAGGGCACTTTCTTCGAGACTGTCCGGTGAAACCTGCCAAGAAGGCAGTAGGAGCTGCAGTTACCAAAGTTACAAACTCTGAGCAGGGAAACGACCCCGCCCGACAAGAATAGAGGTCCTCTTGCCGAGCGTGAAAACCAGTTCCGTGACCTCGCATTTCGTGATACCTATGGTCCTCATTAGCCCTGATAATCCGGATCGATTACATGCAATTGAAGCTTACGTCGACAGCGGTGCCATTGGCAATTATGTGGATCATGAAATGGTTTTGAGGATGAATCTAACTCTTTGTCCCAAGGCTGTAAAGGACGTCATTACTACGGTGGATGGTACGGAGATAGCCTCCGGGCCAGTAACGCATACCACTCAAGAGGTGACGCTAGTAAGTCAAGATGGACACCATGAGAAGATCGTGTTCGATGTGATCAAGGCCCCTCAGTTTCAGATTATTCTAGGAATACCTTGGTTAGAGAAACACAATCCTCTGATCGATTGGCGAGCAAGAACGGTCCAGTTTCCAGAATGTGTCTCTACTTGTCACCCTCCACCTGGTGTTGCACTGGCAGCAATTTCTTCAGAGACTACCCAGTTACCTCCCGAATACCTAGAATACCAAGATGTTTTCCGGAAGGATCAGGCTAACTCTCTACCTCCTCATAGGTCTTATGACTGCCAGATAGACCTGATACCTGGATCTACTCCTCCTTGTAGTAGAATTTATGCCCTCACCAAGCCTGAGAACCTTCACCTTCGACAATACCTGGATCAATACCTGGCAAATGGGTTTATTCGTCCTTCCAAGTCCCCTGCTTCTTCAGCTTTGTTCTTCGTTCCAAAAAAGGAAGGAGACCTTAGAACTTGTATAGATTATCGCTCCCTGAACCAGATCACCGTTAAGAATAGATATCCGTTACCTTTGATCCCTGAACTCCTGGACCAAGTCAGAAAAGCATGCATATATACAAAGCTGGATCTTAGAGGAGCTTACCACTTGGTACGAGTAAAAGAGGGCGATGAATGGAAGACGGCCTTCCGCACCAAGTATGGGCTATTTGAATATCAGGTCATGCCCTTCGGACTTTGCAATGCCCCGGCCGCCTTTCAATATTTTATGAACGATGTCCTCAGAGAGCTCATAGATGTGTGTGTTGTTGTTTACATTGACGACATCCTCGTTTATTCTTCATCGGAATCTGAACATCGGAAACACGTGAAAATGGTCCTCGAAAGATTGCGTCAACACAAACTTTTCGCTAAATTGGAAAAATGTGTTTTCAACGTGACTGAAGTTGAATTCTTGGGATTCATATTATCACCTGGCGGAGTGTGTATGGATTCAAAGAAGGTCGATGCAGTTCTCAAATGGCCATCACCATCCTCCGTAAAAGGTGTGCAAAGCATGTTAGGCTTTGCTAACTTTTACCGCAGGTTTATCCCCGAATTCTCTCGAATAGTCCAGCCCATCACTGCCTTGTTAAAGAAAAACAAAAGTTTTGAATGGTCTACCGAGGCGGAACAAGCTTTCCAGGATTTGAAGACTAAATTTATCTCTGCACCAATCTTAAAACACCCTCGCCCCGAACTCCCCTACATCGTGGAAACTGATGCTTCAAGCCTTGCCATGGGGGCAGTTCTATCACAAAAGGACCCGGTAACCAATCAGTTGCATCCCGTGGCATTTTGGTCCCGCAAATTCTCGCCTCCTGAAATCAATTACACGATTACTGACAAGGAACTTCTGGCTATCAAGTCTGCCTTTAAGGCTTGGCAGCATTATCTGCTGGGGGCCCGACACACCGTTACTGTGATTACGGATCACCGAAACCTGCAATATTTGAAAACCGCAAAAGCCCAATCCTCTAGACAACTCCGTTGGGCATTATTCTTTGCCGAGTTTGACTTCATAATTACCTATCGACCTGGTACAAAGAACGGTAAAGCTGATTCCCTTTCTCGGATGGGAGTGGAAGAACACTTGATCAACCCTAAACCTGTACCAATCATTCCCGAACAAAGAATTCTGGGTGTAATCGCCACAGAATCCATAGAGGAAGTTAAGGATAAAGCCAGGCAACTTGTAACTCCAGCAGACATACAGAATTGGCATCTGCAGGGAAAGGACTTTGCAGTAAAGGACAACTTATTGTATTTCCAAGAACGATTATACCTACCCAGCACAGATTTACAGAAAAAAGTAATCTCTTGTTATCACGATTCTTTAATGGAAGGATATCCCGGTATGGCCAAGACCTCAGAAAAGATCAAGCGCTACTTCTGGTGGCCGTCTTGGAAAAAAGATATCAGAGACTTTATAATGTCCTGTGGAGTATGCGCCCAAAACAAGAGTCAAAAGGAAAGACCAGCAGGCCTCTTACGCCCTATTGACATCCCACTTCGCCCTTGGCATACGCTTTCTATGGACTTCATCACCGATCTACCTCCATGCTCCGGATACAATACGATTCTAGTAATCGTGGACTTATTCTCCAAGATGGCGCATTTCATTCCGCTCAAAGGCTTGCCAACAGCAGCAACTCTGGCCCGAGAATTTCTCGAAAACATCGTCCGACTGCACGGTTTCCTTCGGTTCTAATTTCGGATCGAGGTAGTCAATTTATTTCTCATTTTTGGCGAAGTTGCTGTCGGTCGGCTCAAATTGATGTGAGATTATCGACCAGTCACCACCCTCAGACCGACGGACAAACCGAGAGGACCAATCAAACTCTGGAACAGTATTTACGCTGCATGCTGCAACAAACTGAAAAAACTTGGAAAGACATCCTTTGGATAGCCGAATATGCCTACAATAACTCTGTCCATTCGGGAACTGGGAAAACCCCGTTTTTTCTTTTGTACGGCAGTCACCCTCGAACCTCGGAGTTGGATCCCCTCCAAGATCTTGAAACACCAGCAGTAGACTACCTGCATTCTACAATCACCCAAGCCTTTAAGGAAGCTGTTTCTCACCTTCAAAGGGCTAAAGAACAATACAAGAAAGGAGCAGATCAACATCGGAAGGAAGCCCCTCAATATCAAGTAGGGGATCAAGTCTGGTTATCCACCAAATATCTACCTCTAAAAGGGCCACGCACATTCAACCCAAGATACCTTGGTCCCTATTCCATCACTACCATAGTAAACCCAGTAGCGGTCAAGTTGGACTTGCCCCCGCACATGAAGATACATCCGGTCTTCCACGTCTCTCTATTAAAACCCGTGCAACCTCAAACCCGACTAACTAAATCTCCAAAACCTATCCTAGTTGATGGAGAACTCGAGTTTGAAGTCAAAAGCATTCTGAACTCCAAGATCTCCAAATCTAAACTATTTTACCTAATTGACTGTAAAGGCTACGGCCCCCAAGAGAGATCCTGGGAACCTGCTGAATATGTCCACGCTCCTCGCCTAATCAAAAGATTTCACCGAACATTTCCTGACAAGCCAAAACCCCCGGAGAAGCCCGGTTTGGGAGGGGCCTTGAGGGGGGGTACTGTCATGATCTCTGCTTCCAAAAGGTCAGGGTTTTCCCAACTCCCTTGGAAGCAGATCCATAACCCAGGTTCCCGGTGCCAACCAGTCCCAATTGGGACCTTTTGGACCCAGTCCTGGCGCCAGTGGCACCAGGCTCATAAATATGCCCAGTCCCAGCGCTGGAAGCGCCGGGCTCATAATGCTTGGGTGGACTTACCTGCAGCAGACCATGCTGCTTACTTGCCTGCCAGTTGAGCCTCTGATCCTCTTCTGTTTGGAACTACTTTTCCTGTTGGGTGGGGCAGGAGCCACTCCCTAGATTCAGAACACTGGAACTCTTCTGGAAAGCAGGAACTCTTTTCTTACCTAGGCGTGGCTGTGGAAGGGGACACCTAAGCACTACAGGAGGCTATTTTAACCACACCCGATGGATGAATCTTGCTTTGCGTTATTCTGCATCCTCTGCAGCAGAACGCTCATCGTGTCTTCTGCATCTGATCCTGGGCCTAAGGAAAAAGGCTTACCATCCTGAATCCAGTCTTCAGCAACACCTATAAAGACAAGAAAGAACAGGTTAGCATTACGGTCTTCAGTGACAGCTCTTCACTTACCTGGTCCATCGGCTGTCACCAACGCCTCGCGCTGCATTCCGGCATCTGAAAGACAAAGGCTTACCTACTCTTCGTGCGCTCCGGAGGTCTTCACACTGCATTCCGGCATCTGAAAGACAAAAGCTTACCAACTCTTCGCACGCTCCGGAGGCCTTCGGCGCTGCATTCCGCATCTGAAAGACAAAACAAGGTGCGTTTAAAGACATTGGGGAACTTTAATACTCACGTGCCATTACTCCTTTCCACATCTAACCCAGTGGGTATTCCGGCACCCTGCAGCCGCTCCGAACTTGTACCTGCAAAATAAAAAGACAGTTAGAGCGCATCGTGAAGCAGGCAACAAGCGCTTACTTACGTGCTTCCAGGCACTTCTATTCATCACACGGGCTCCATCTTCAACTCACTTCAGCCCGTCATCCGCCATCGCCGGAACCCTGCAAAACAAGAAACATCATTACTAAAGACTTTAAAGACATTAGAATTACTCGAAACTTACCGTTCGTGCAGTAAACGACGGACAGCAGTCCTCTGAAGTCAAGAGGCCTGCTCCCCTTATCCAGTGAAGAAACTGGTTACAGCACCCTGCCCGGAGGCAGATGGAGAGCACGGCGTTCACTTACCTAAGGTGAGAGCGTTAACCTTTGGGGTTCTACAGGAGAAGAGAAAGGGAAGAAGAGAGAGACATTCAATAACCCAGTTCCTTAATCCCATATTTTCTATCTGCAGACATCTTACCCTTCGAGTCAGACATACAGTGCACAGTGGTCCAGCCCAAAGAGCCAGCCCTGTGTTACACATCACCTTTGAAGATAGGGTATACGCCCAGTCAAGACCGGCGCCTCTACGGGAATCAGGTGAGCGTTACAGATATTCCCCATATGGCTGGCACTCTACCTATGGGGGGACTTGTTGGCCAACACAGAACTGGTCACATGGTCAGACAACATGGCGGTTGAACACATTTTAAACAAGGGTGCTACCACCTGCCCACTGGTGCTAAAAGTGTTGAGAGAAATGACGAAAGTCACCCTGGAAAATAACATTGTAATAATTGGGCGGCACATTGCAGGCAAAGATAATAAGGCTGCTGACGCTCTGTCCCGTTTTCAGTTCTCCACTTTCAAGGCACTAAACCCACAGGCAGAAGCCAGGAGGACAGCAGTTCCAGAAGAGGTTTGGGCCATCATGGACACACCCAAGGCAGCCCCCGCCAACCAGCCGGTCACAGCTCTTCCATGAGATGCCCGCGCCCAGCTCTACCCTCACCCCAGGGCCCGGACAAAAGGGGTTGCCTTTCCCGGCACTACACTCCTACAGGTGAGGCTAAAGGTGTCTTAGGGGAACTGGCCAAAAAGGCGCTGGCACAGAAAACTGCCAAAATGTACAATAAGTGCTTGACTGATTTTGGAAGGATCACAAAAGTCACCAACATCAGGGATATACAGGAGTGCCATGTCAATGACTTTATGGAGTGGGCTTTCAAACAAAGCAAAAAGAAGTCATGGGCTTCATCCCATCTGGCAGCAGTTTCATATTACACTAGATTAGCGGGGGCACCCGACCCCACCCACGGCGCACTAACCAGATATGCTCTCAAGGGTTGGTCCAAAATGGAAGGGGTCAAGACAGACACCAGGCGCCCCCTCAATTTTGCTAAATTAAAAATTCTGCTAGACACCCTCCCTGCAGTATGCAACAATGCCTACGAGATCTCACTATTTAGAGCTGCCTTCACACTAAACTACTTTGGGGCGTTCAGGATCAGAGGAAGGGCTGGATATAGGCGACATCCACCTGGGGAAGGACTCCATGGCTGTGAAACTGTGTAGGTCCAAAACTGACCAATTAGGAAAAGGGAGGATCATCAACCTGTACTGCATTGAGGAAACAGAATATTGCCCCATCTGCACCACCAGGGCCTTCATGAACAAGCGCCCCAGCCGGGGGGGGGGCAATTATTCACACACAAAAATGGGTCTGCCCTCAGTAGATTCCAGGTGAGGTCTGTCCTCAAGAAGACTATAATAGCTATAGGATGGAATCCTACTGAGTTTGGATCCCACTCCTTCAGGATAGGAGCAGCCACTTCAGCCTGGATGGGGGGGCTGCAAGAGAAAGCCATAAAAGGGATTGGGGGTTGGAAATCGGGGGCTTACAAAAGATACATCAGGAAAGACTTGATCTAATAGTATCCTCCGCCCCCCTCCCCCATTTTTCTTCTAACCACAGGCTACCCCCCGTCCCAGACGGCGTGGATCGTGGGTCACTCTTTCATTACCAGGGCCAGCAGATGGCTGGAGGAAACCCAGGACGGCATGCATTTCCAGGACACCATCACCTACTGGTGGGGCAAGCCGGGCATGCGCTGGGGAGACCTACACGACAAATTGGCTGGCCTACTGGGGGCCTGCTCACCTCCCCCCCGAATTTCTCATCATCCACCTCTGGGGCAATGACTTGCCTCAGCTAGGCAGGAAGCTTCTCCTGGCTGAAATCTGCACCTCCCTCAGATCTCTGGCACACATGCTAAGACTTCGAACAGAAGTGATGATGTCAGAAATCATCCCTCGCCAACATTGGCATGGGGCAGAGTGCAACAAAGCCATGGAGATTTCTAGGCGCAAACTGAACAAAGCTGTGGCCAATTTCTGCCTTTTCTCAGGCCTCAAATTTATTAAACATGGGATCTCGGTACACAACCAGGCCATGTTCTGCAGTGACGGGGTTTACCTGTCCATTGAAGGTATGGACATCTTCACCAGGAATATTTTCTGGACCTTGGCAGCCAGAGGCTGTACTTAATTCATAATCTCTTATTTTGGGGGGACCTGGGAGACGCCGGTCAGCATCCCCTCAGGGTGGCGGCGGGGATCAGCCTCGAGCGGCCCCTAATTGGGATTAGGGCCCCCCGCTCACCTGTTCCCTCTGTCCCCAAAATATAGTATTGTTATCCTTATGTGAGGTTATGGCTGGTTTTTCTTTTGCACCATGGCTGGTACTAAAATAAAGCTTGTGGCCAACGTTTTTTCCACCTCACATCCTGGTCGTCAGTCTCCTCATTCCTGCAACTGTCATTACTGTATTGCCTGTCTTGTCACACTTGTCATCCATCCATGACACCCGTCACCTGCATGCCACTCCCCAGCACAAAAACACTTCCAGGCTTATACACCCGGGCCCACCCGGATGGGAGGCCCGGGGCCGTAAGCTGGGAGGTGGGGGATTTGTGCGAAGTCCGGTGGGGCAGCGCCTGTTTGGCGCTGCCCCACTTAGCATGCACATGGTGGGGTCGGGCTGCTGGGTCCCTTAACAATGGGAACCCAGACAGCGCGACTCCCGCACGGGAGGGTGAGGTGAGAGGGGCAGGTGACAACCGGTAGTCGCTGCCCCCTGTCACCTTGCCCTCCATACTTCAAAGGTCCCCCCTTCCCATCCTGCGGATGCCGAGCGGGGGCCTTTTGAAGTTCAAAGAAAGGGCCGCCTTGCCCCCAGGCCGAATTTTGCCTTTATCTGGCGGGGGCAAGGTGGCCCTTCTCATGCTTCCTCCCCGTCAGCCACGAACAGCAGCAGGACGGCTGCAGGTCTAAAAAACCATCCCTCCCACCCTGCAAATAACTGTAAGGAAAAGCTATAGCGAGGGCCATGTAGAAGATGGAACACACTCATATCATTAGGGGAGGCTAAAACGCCTCACTTTAAAAAATAAACATAAAAATTCAACTCCAAGAAGGGCCTTTTTTAAAATACCGGGGGGTCTTTTGTCTATTAGTTAATCTTCTAGGAAAATGCAGTTATAAAAGACCTAGGTGCTCAGAATCCACCAGAGAACATCAATACAGGTGGGAGCTCTAGGGGTATTACAAAGCCGAAAAGGAGAGAGGAACTTGAGCAGGAACATGTACTAGCAAGCCTCAAGTATCCACCTCCATGCATGCAGAAGGGGGGGTCTCACCACAAGTGGATCAGGAGCAGGGTAAGTTCCTAGTAAGGCTCTGGAACCCACCCCCTCGCATTTTTTATCCAAGATAAGCGTACTGGGGAACGCAAGTGGATCGTGGGCAGGGGAAGTTCCCAGCTAAGCCCTTAGAACCCACCCCAGCAACTAAATAGTACGACACAAGCACTGAAGGGGTTTCACAACACAAGTGGAGCGGGAGCAGGGAAAATTCTAGTAAGGCTCTCTTTTTGAACCCACTCCAGCTGTAAAAACAAGCAGCCTTAAGCGCTGAGGGGGTCTCACAACGCAAGTGGATCGGGAGCAGGGTAAAAACCTAGTAAGGCTCTTTGAACCCACCCCGGCTGTAAAAACAAGCAGCTTTAAGTGCTGAGGGGGTCTCACAATGCAAGTGGATCGGGAGCAGGGTAAAAACTCAGTAAGGCTCTTTGAACCCACCCCGGCGGTAAAAACAAGCAGGCTAATGCGCGGAAGGGGTCTCATAGCACAAGTGGATCAGGATCAGGGAAGACCCTAGTAAGGCTCCTAGAACCCACCCCCGAGGAAACAACTAGCCCACAAACGGAGCGTGGGGGCTTCAAAGACTCAAGGGGATCATGTGTGTAGAAAGTGCCAAATTCATCTCCAAAGAGTAGACCAAGAGGCTAAAACGCCTCCATCCATGGAAAAGTACAAAACACATAATCAAAAAATCAAAATGGCTCTAAGAACACATCCCGCGGAGGATCAAGTGAAAGGCTTCACAACGCAGGGTTTTTGTTTTATCAAGAAATATGGATCAAGAGCCATAACTTCAGCGAAAATCACCCTGTGAGCAAGAGAGGGCGCAAGTGCTAAAATCTGGTCAGGTTGGACAGCAATAAAAGGCACACAAGCGCAGACCTCCCCACCTCACTTGGAAAGGACAAGAGAAAGCAGGATGAACCTGCTCCAAAGACAAGCAATTATGAACATGTCACAGCTCACACGCTGGGGCCAAACAATTGTCACAAGCTTTCATATGAATGGCGGCGGGGATCAGCCTCGAGCGGCCCCTAATTGGGATTAGGGCCCCCCGCTCACCTGTTCCCTCTGTCCCCAAAATATAGTATTGTTATCCTTATGTGATGTTATGGCTGGTTTTTCTTTTGCACCATGGCTGGTACTAAAATAAAGCTTGTGGCCAAAGTTTTTTCCACCTCACATCCTGGTCGTCAGTCTCCTCATTCATGCAACTGTCATTACTGTATTGCCTGGCTTGTCACACTTGTCATCCATCCATGACACCCGTCACCCGCATGCCACTCCCCAGCACAAAAACACTTCCAGGTTTATATTTCAGTGGGCGGTCATGCGTGCCGCAGGGCAGTGCCGGGGGACCTGCGCAGGCGCGGCAAGACAGCCGAGCAGCCCCAGTTCCTTACAGTGAGAGCCCGTGCTTCATGCCAGTAACTGCAGCAGCGACACAAAGGGAGCTCAGGAGAGACGCTTGGGCTGCAGCGAGTGGCCATCAATATTTCAAATACGTTATACCAGTGCTGTAAGTGGGACAATGAATCGGTGGTGGGGGGCTGGGGGACGGGGTAAGCTATCGCGCACTTGATGCACATTTTTGCGGGTAGGGTCTAAAAAAGGTCTGAAGCAACCTAAAATCCCAAAGCCTTTAGAGAGGTGGGGCCTACTTAATAAAGAGTGACACCCAATCAAGTTTTCATACGTGCAATGAAAGGGAGTAAATTCTACTTTAACATATGTATCAAATATAATAAATGTGTTTAAAAATACTGCCTTCAATGAATAGCAGCAATATTAATATTAATTAATAAATATTCATATATGAAACTGAACTTCAAATCTAAATAGGTCTCTGAACCATGAAATCCCATAGATCCTTTCAAAGCAATCCGTGCTTCTTGTTTACTAATTAACATCGTTGTCATGGCAATACCTTAATATAAGGTGTTGCAATAAATAATTAAACCTTTTGGAAAGCAACCTAATTCAAAATGTATTTGACATCGACTGGCTATTTTACATTAGAGCTGGTAGGGAAAGTCAGTTCCGAGAGCCCCGCAGAGCCCCGGTTCAAGGACAATATTGAGAGACGGCTGGGGCTGAGCCATGGCTAGCCCCGGCCCACTTAAAACCCTGCTGTGTATACATCATCCAGCTATGTGGCCAATAGATGAATACAATGATGAGAACCCAGAACTCTTCTTCATTTTAGCAACATTTCAGTTTCTATAAGTGGTGATGTTTGACTGTGGATTTTCTTTTTTCTAGCAGAAATGTGCAAAATATTTCCACAGATTTCTACACAGGCTTCTGTAGGTTTTCATGGACTTTTCTAAGTAGGTTTAGCCGTGGAACATTCCTTAGCGCCTACCTTGTGTAAGTCAGGAAAAGGGAAGCACATACAAACTGCCCATGCACTACAAGCAGACTTTGGGGGTCAGTCGATACATTCGAACGTTACTGTAGGCCGCAGTACTGCGCCAAATCATAACATAACAAATATTTCCAGAGACTTGCGGAATTTGACCATGAAAAATATTTTCTCATGGCCCAAAAAAGTAAACTGAGCTTTTAATAGATTTGAACATTGGATATCTTGATTATTTGTGCCCCGTCATCATCCATTTTACGAGCATGTGAAATCAATGTTGGCAAAAGAGATATAACTATGTTTTGAAATGGACGATTGGAAGAGACTTGGAGATCTGTCAACAATGTTGCCTTGAGGTAAAGGTTCCACCAGAAATTGAACATCTAAGCAGAATAGCCACCCTACCACCACATGCCGTCATGAGGGAGATGCCGTTGACACTTTGTGTCCCGGACTCTGCTCCCGGGCAGCTTCACAAGGGCCTTACCCTGCTTGTCGAATACTCTTTTAGCAGGTCTGAATTGAATCGTTGAAGTGACCATTGTCTGTGGCATGTCCTCTTAATATGTGTTAATACTTGGGTGCACTGTGATTGGCACAGTGGCGCCTATTTCTCAAACTGCCACAATGCTTCAGCTTGCCCTAACCCTCTGCTTAGTTTCAGGTTCGTAGCAGTCTTTGTGGGCACTGTTTTCATGTACACATTTCCCCCGTGAACTGTGTCATGGTGAGTAGATGGTTAAATTCCTTTCCTCCCTTGTTTACCTGTGACAACAGTGTCCTTTCATTGGCCAGTTGTGCTGACTGCGGTGGCACGTTGTTCAGAGCAGAGGGCATTGCTTCTGGTTCCAGTGAGATGTGCTAGCAGGGTGCTGGAGCACAAGACTGACTGGAGCTTGACTGCGGCTCAAGGGTTGCAGAGGTTCTGGCAAGGAAAGCCCTAGTAATGTCGTAAGACTAAGGTGCTTCTTTATAAATCCCCTTGGGTTCCCTCCCCTTATCCATGGGAGGGAGCCTCTAAACATACACATGTAGACTCTCATGTTCTGTGTGTGTCTGGTTTGCTGAAAGACTTTCATGGGGCAAAACACCTCAAGGTTGGCCTTGGTGTACTCCCTGACAAGGTTTGGCATCTGTGGGGAGTGAGTATGATGGACTGACAGATAATAATCGATTAAGGTTCCGGTAGTGGAGGTTGACGGTGGTGCTGATAGAGGGGTTCCGTACAAAATTCCCCAAAATAAAACCGTATGGTATATTTGGTCGATTTTTGGCTCTACGAAATTTTCATAGAGCCAAACATTTCGAATAAATATGTAATGCGGGACCATTGTAGAAAACAAGGGGAGCGGGGGCTGCAGGGGTGTCCCCCGCAGCCTTGTACTCGATTGTGGGGGTATCCCCGGCCTCCTGAATATGAAAGTAAAAAAAAAAAAAGAGGACACTGCGGTTCCGGTTCCCATCCATGTAAGTGAAGGGAACCGGCGTCGCAGAAACATTGGGGATTGGCGATGTGTACCGCCATCAGGTAAGTCGGGCGGCGGGTGGGGGAGCGGGTAAGGGGATGTGATGGAAATCATGCGTGATTTCACTGCTGCGCGCATTTCTCATTCAGCATTTTCGAATTCGAAATTTCGCACTGCAGTAAAATTACGTATCGAAGGTGTAGAGAGAATCAAGGTGTTTGCATTCCAGTGGCAGTAGTGGGGACCCTGATCCTTTCAGGGTGGGAGGCCAGTGGTTAACTATGTGCCCATGACCTTATAGTTTCACTCGGAGCGCCTCAGCAGATGCTGTGGACAAATGCAGTGCTCTCCTTAAAACACGAAGCCTGTTCACATTTGGTGTACCCTAGCAGGCGTATAGTGCAAATATAGTGGCTACCCTCAAAGTGTTATGCAGGACCTGTTCTCATTCCTAGTGCTTCAGCAGGTGCCTAGAACACATACAGTTGCTACCCTCAAAGTGCTATGCAGGACCTGTTCTCATTTTTAGTGCTTCAGCAGGTGCCTAGCACGCATACAGTTGCTACCCTCAAAGTGCTCTGCAGGACCTGTTCTCATTCCTAGTGCTTCAGCAGGTGCCTAGCACGCATACAGTTGCTACCCTCAAAGTGCTCTGCAGGACCTGTTCTCATTCCTAGTGCTTCAGCAGGTGCCTAGCACGCATACAGTTGCTACCCTCAAAGTGCTCTGCAGGACTGTTCTCATTCTCGGTGCCTCAGCAGGTGCCTAGCACACATACAGTTGCTACCCTCAAAGTGCTATGCAGGACCTGTTCTCATTCCTAGTGCTTCAGCGGGTGCCTAGTACACACACAGTTGCTACCCTCAAAGTGCTATGCAGGACCTGTTCTCATTCCTAGTGCTTCAGCGGGTGCCTAGCACACATACAGTTGCTACCCTCAAAGTGCTATGCAGAACTGTTCTCATTCTTGGTGCCTCGGCAGGTGCCTAGCACACATACAGTTTCTACCCTCAAAGTGTTATGCAGGACCTGTTCTCATTCCTAGTGCTTCAGCAGGTGCCTAGCACACATACAGTTGCTACCCTCAAAGTGCTATGCAGGACTGTTCTCATTCCTGATGCCTCGGCAGGTGCCTAGCACACATACAGTTGCTACCCTCAAAGTACTATGCAGGATTGTTCTCATTCCCGGTGCCTCGGCAGGTGCCTAGTACACATACAGTTGCTACCCTCAAAGTGCCATGCAGGACCTGTTCGCATTCCTGGCGCCTCGGCAGGTGCCTAGTACACATACAGTTACTACCCTCAAAGTGCCATGCAGGACCTGTTCTCATTCCTAGTGCCTCAGCAGGTGCCCTGTACAAATAAAGTGCCTACCCGCTGGACGCTGTACCTGTTCTTATTCAGATTGCCTTAGCAGGAACTCTCTATATATTGAAATATGGTGTTCTAAGTACAGCACCTGTGCCCCTACAAGAGAGTCTTAGCAGGTGGTTCTGACAGATTGAGGCAGGATCCAAAGCGCTTTTCCTGCACCTTCCCATGTGCGCCTCCACAGGTGTCCTGGGTTCATAGGATGGTATTTGCCTCCTCGGTGTTTCCTTAGAGCCACTGTTGGGGTGCCATTCCGGGCTCCTTGCAGGACGAGCTGTTTGATGACGCACCCCTCTAGCACCGAGAGGTACATTCACAGGGGCCAAGGGCAATAGCCGTGCTAAGTTATATGAAGTGATTTTCAGGTGCACCATAAGGTGTGTTTGCGACCCCTGGATTGTGAAAGTTCGAAGCCTATCTCTATTGCGGCAAAGTGCTCCCCGGAGCCATGTGACCGGGGAGGTGGTTGCCTAGGACTGTGTGGTGTTTGGACGGCCACCACTAATGCCTATTGACAGCTTTCCACTCAAGAGCTGTAAACTGAATCAGGAAAAGGAAGTCAGTGTATACATTGCTAACAACATCTTGATTACATTTGAATATTCATGAGCTGACTGTGATGACATGTTTGCAATGGGGCTGCTATTTCACGGTAGTTCTCTGGTGGCACCAACCTGCCCCATTACATGCTTTTGCTTGGTAGGGAGAGGCACATCATTAATGTGCATAAATATTCAGGAGATGGCTTTCCTTTTCCACAGTGCCAGTCAGTGTACCCGATCAGTTACTGGTACCATAGTGTGCCATAATACCTAGAAGAATAAAGGGCCTCGCATGATCCATATCTGCCTTCTCAGAGAAAATAGTAAAGCCAAATCACAAAGCAACGCCCACCATGTTTAACTGTTCACTTTATTTCAATGTCTGCGTGTTTGCTGTACAAATAAGGTTTGCGTTTTGCAGAACTTCCCATTTGTGTCGCATCATGAAAACAAGCTACATAACTTTGAAATAGTTACTATAAGCATGTGACCACACCCCACAGTTTGTTTAGTGCGTCCATATATTTTAAAAGTACAGCAGTGAACCCCAAAAAAGAGTTCTAGGTTAAGATCACTTTACATTCTTGTACTTGTAGTTTTCATTTAATGAGGGGGGATAGGCGTTTCTGTAAATACTGCATATTGTCTGTGATATTGCTAAGATGGATTTCTCAAATCTGGCCCGGTGGACAGTTTTCCGGAGGCCACTCGAGTAATAGCGAATAGGGCAACTCTGAGCCAAACCTAAGCGCGGTAAGCAGTGGTCAAGGCTTAGTCTCAGTAAAAGTGAGTGAGGTCAGGGGTCCTCAATGAGTCCACGCAGTGAAATATACAATGGGCCTCATTATGAGACCGGCGTTAGCCATGCCGGTAAAATCAGTATAATTATTTTTCTGGCACCCGGGAATGGGCAATTACCGGGTCATTACCGGGTAATTACCCATTCCCGGGTCCCGGGTGCCGGTAAAAAATGCTCCCCATTTCCATTTGAGCCGCATAGGGCTCAATGAGAATGGGGAGGCCGGATGCACCGGCACCATTCAGAATGGAGGTGAGCATTCAGAATGGTGCCGGTGCATCCGGCATGGTCTGCTCACAGGTGGCGGTCCGCCCGCCAGGTCAGTCCTGGCAGGCGATAAGGCACCCACGAGCAGAACTCGTAGTTACCGTTGTTACTGTACCGGCAAACTTGTAATGAGGCCCAGTAATTCTACATAGACAGGTAAGTACAAAAATACTATATTTACTATAGGCCCAAAACTCACTAGGAAAATTAATCAAGCAGATAATATTCTCACACAACACTCTAAATATAAAACATATATACTGTCATCTTCTGTTATAAAAATGCACACAAATTACTTATACACCTGAAAGGAAGGTTAGTAGTTTTGCAATAGGAAAAACGGTCCAGGGTGAAAAGACCTATTTCTTTTTTCCAAATGGAAAAAAATATGATTTAGAAAGACCGCTCCGTGACCCGTGGTCTTTCCTAATTGGACAGTCAGGCCCCTGCTGCACACGAGTGAGTGCAGGGCCTGGCAGGCTCTATGTGACCAGGGCGACTCAACACCGGAGAGACGGGTAAGTTTAAAACTGTATGTGTGTGTGTATGTGTTTTTATGAGAATGTATGGGTAGAATGCAGGTTTAGATGTAGGAAGGTGGTGGTGAGTGGGGAAAAGAGGGTTTGGGGGTTAAACCCCCCCCAATTAACGAGAGAATGAGCGGGAGAGGGTGGGCAAGGAGGGGGGCTCTATGTAAGAATACTGCATTTTAAAGCCTGCACAAAAACAGCTTTAAAATGCAGGATTATGACATAGAACCCAAAAAACAGTACACAGGAATAGAAGCCCTAGATTGATGAGTCCAATCCCGAAGTTGAATGAGGCCTTGTGCCCAAAAATCACAAAGTTCCTTTAGGAGAGGGGACACACTTTGGAAATGTTCCTGTGGTGGTGACAAAAGCGACCGCAAACATAAATACAACGTTTTCAAAGCTGCGGTTTTATTTCTAAGTTTTCCGGGCTCCTCCAGCCCGGAAAACTTAGAAAAAAAACCGCAGCTAGTGCTTATTTTTTTTTTTTAAATGAATAGCACTTACCGAGATTCAGCTGCAGCTTTCCTGCTCTGGTCTCCAGTTCCCGTCCTCCGCGTACAGCACCAATGAAGGAAAAGCCACCCAGTGGTAGTTTTTGTTTACTACAGCTGGCTGCCTTTTACTTCATTAGTGCCGCAAAAGCAAAAGCCAGCACAGGCGGGCATCCAATGGATGCGCCCATGTGCTTGCTTTTGCGAATTTTGAGCTTGAATAGCTCAAAACTTTACATAGGAAGTTAAAAAAAAAAGTGCTAGTATTTTATTTTTAATGTTGCCTATCTATTTTTTAAATACATTTTTTTACTGGACTATCCCTTTAAAACTGAGAATATATTATACAGCTTACATGAATAATCCGATGGTAGTGAAGAAAAAGCCTGTGTATTGTACTAATATTTAAATTGAATACTATAAAGGCTTATTTAAACATTCTATGCATTTCTGTAAAGTATTTATGAAGTGTATAATTCTATACTAAAAATTGTATTGATTGGAGATGTTTACAATTTGACTTATTTTCTTTCTTTGTGCAAGATTTGCTTGGATAAACCAATTTCACAATTAAAATAAATAAAAAACGCTTGTGCTAATCATGCAGTTGAAGCATGTGAAGAAAACTCTTTCGCAAATTAGCCCTGATGTGTCATATCTGCCAATACAGGGAGGCCCTAGAAGCGATTACATTCACAGTGTGCCCTACTCAATGGACGCCTCAGCCATGGTTCAATGGACTGCTAGGGTTATTCTACATATACTGACAGCAGTAATAATGAGCGCTCAATATGTAACATGTTTCTTGGCACACTCATGCTATTTGAAAATCGTCACTCTATTTCTACTGAAAAGTGAGATCAAAGATACATTACAATGATAAGTGACACCTTTGGGTAGCTGTACATATACACGTAAATGAACACATATTCGCTACTCTTCGACATCCACCCTTGTTTAGTACCCCATGGTTTTATTTGACTCCTTAGTTCAGTTCCATGTCATTTCATTGCGTCATGTTTTTTTGCAGATTTTTTTACCGTGAATTTTTTTACGGAAAAAACTGACTTTTTTGTGGGGGGGTCCTCCCACCAACCCCCATTCCCTTTCAGTTTTTATCTATACCCAAACACCCACATCCCATATATATGATTTTCTAACCCCCCAAAAAATATTAGATGGGTTTTTTCGTTAAAATATTTGTGGTAAAAAACCCTGCGAAAAAACATCCAGTGATGAAAGGACGTTGTACCCTTTGTTCTCCCCTTATAAAAGGTATGGATTGCAAGGAGGCAAGGTGTTACTTTCTAATGAGGGTAGGAAGATTGGGTACTATAGTTTGAAGGGAGCCCCAGACCCTGCTACCAATGGATAGTATGGTGGCCCCTTCAGCAAAGGGCATGCCTTGGGGGCCAGGTGTATAATGCATGGGGGCCCTTTTGCAGAACACACCGTAAGCAGACAGTGCTCTAAGCTTCAGGAATAGGAACCCTACACATTGTTACTCACTTTTCCAACCACGGGGGGTGAACAGCTGATTCCATCAGGATTGAAAACTGATGTGGGTCTTGTTGGCTTTTGTTGAGGTTGTGTTGGCTTTGCAGTGGTACATGCCCTCAGCATGCTGGGGCACATCTGCAGCTCCAAGACCACGTGGAGCTAGTAAGGGAGCCACCTGTGGGCCATGACTCATAAAGCATATCTTGCCAATGCAACAATAGTTCATTTTCAAATGGGTTTTATTTTTAAATGCCTTTGTGTCCATGTTACTGATGCCCCTTCCTGGGTTTCCACTTCTTCTAACAGCATTTCCCATGATGCCTTTAAGTATCAAAGACTGCACCATCACTATCTGTGATATCACTGCTTGCGACATCACTGCACATGCAAACTGGGGACACCACATGTCCTTTGGTGAACATAGCCTTACAAATCCTACGACCGACCCGGCCACTCTGAGAAAGAACGTCCACGTGAATTAAATAGTGTCCCAATGATCGATGTTCATCATGTTCTCCGCGTGGCGCTGAAGACCTTGAAAGCTTTTCACTATCTTGTCATGAATGTAATGATCTTAATGGAGCCATGCATGCTCCATGCATGTATATAATAACATGAATAATGAACTGGGAACATCTGTTTCATCTGCTGTGGAATGAAAACAGCACTCCATGGGGTAGTTCTGGGTGGTAAGTTTTACCATTACTGCAAGAGTTCCTTACATATAAAATAATGTTTTTCATTAGAAGTTGCTCATATGCGTGCATAAAACATTGAATGTAGGTTTTTTTGGATGCTGCTGGTGACGGCAACAATTAAATACGGCCAATTGTCTTATCGTCTTACGTCGAGTATGTGCAAGCGACATGAAACTGACATGGGGCCTAATCATGTTCTTGCATGCCGGGTCCTGGCTGGTCCTAGATAATTGCAGCCTTGTAAAACCTAAATGGTACAGAAACATCTTCTGAGGAGAAACAGTAACTATAGACCGTTGAAGGAAGGACAAGTCCTCTGGACTCCAGGGATCCTTACATGGGAAAGAAGGCCGGCTGATGGATTCAGAGCCCAGTCTGGCAGACAGGCCGAGAGGCATGACACTGGCCAATCCAAATAAGCGGCCTTCCCAGACATCACCAACGCTATGCCAAAAGTGGGCACGTGCAAGGTTCATGTCTATTCACGCATTGTCTTTGGGAGGGAAGAGTACACGCCCTCTGTACTGCGAAACCATCCTCTAACCCACACTCGGGGGCAGACTGGCCATAAAACAGATTGGGCACTCGCCCAGTGGGCCAGCAGCATCAGAGGTGCCAGGGTTCCTCTCCTATTGATTTGGGGCTGCCTCCTCCTTCATCCTCTAGCCAAGGGCCACTTCTACAGAGACAAAACAATAAAAAATCACACATTAATATAACTCGAGGGCTTCTAAGACTGTTATAGAGCGCCTCTCCCTACAGTGATCCGGGTAAACGCTAGTCATCTGCATCTACAGGGCCCATACTCCATTGCAGGACAGATAGCTCTGATCTCTGACAGATAGACAGATCTGTGCTTGCCCTGCAGGTAACATGTCCGAGTCCTGAAAGGGGCATTTGTTTGTGGCAGCCCTTATGAGTGCAGGAGAGTTTACAACGGTGCATACAGAGGGGAGTACTTGACTATATGCAGAAACAGGCTGAAGTCCCTTACTGCCCTGGCTGCAAAGCTCCCACTGGTCTATAGGCCAATGCCTGACGGTCAGGCCCAACATACTTGTGTCGCCCAGTTTTTTGGTCTAACAGACATTTTGGTGACTTCACTGCGCAGATACTATTTTGTACACGTTTTTCTGAACAAATATGCCTTAAAATACCCAATTTCCAACCCATTTTGTTTGTATTCCATTGGATATCACTCTCCCAGTCTATCTTAAAAAGAACAAATTGCCATTTGTGACTGTGGGCAACATTTTCATGATGGCCCAAGCCAATTATATGCACCAGTCCGACCCTACTGACTAGTGGGGACCCTCCCAGTCCACCCCTGCCACACTGCTGCAGGATCAAAAGGCGACACTGAAACTGTGCAGGGAAGCAGAAGGGTGTGATTCGAAATAAATGAAGCATCTATGATTTGGTTATTCCCCGCGCTCGGCTTGTCCAAACGCATCATAAATAAAGGCAAACATGGTTGATTTTAATGTGAGGTCACGTCAGACTCATTCTCTCTTGGTCACGACCACAGGGATGGCCTTAGGGCACAGCTGCCCCAGCGACTGCCCGGGGCATGGTATGTCCCTCGCCACAACATCTCAGGGGAGTATTTCAAGGGCTCCCCCCAGCTGGTGTGGTGGGAGAAGGCGCAGTAGGTACCCTATCGCAATTAAATGTGACCCTCTCTTGTCTCGGGAGGATAGCTCAGCTGCAACGTGCTCACCTTGGAAGCAAGAGGACACAGAGCAACACAAGTTCAATCCCCGGTCCGCGCTTAGAAACTTCTGGGTATTAAGCGCGTTATAAATAACCTATCATATCATATCTTGTGCTGGTGCTGGGATTTCCAGGGCAGGAGTGGGGTGCATTTAATAACACTCTATTGAGATGATTGTGCAGGGGGGTTTTCATTAGAATAGGGCGCAGATACTTCCGCATCAGCACCCTATTCCAGTGAATGATGACCTGCTCTAGCACAAGGAGTTAAAAAAAATGTGGTGTCCCCCGACCGCCCCTGCATTGACCAGTGGCGCGTGCCCAATTTGTCTTTCACTGCCAGGGCCGCTAAGGCCGGCACTGCACACCCACTCCCCACTGCCTCAGCTTGCATGACGGAGAGCCCCATCGCTGCTGGAGAAAGGAGTAAAACACTGCTGGCCAATCAAGGGGACGCCCCCATTCAGCGGAGATGTGATGGCCTGATTGCTCCTGTGCCTGGCGCCCGATGAGGGCTGATGGCAGCGCATTCGTCTTCCCGGCAGAGAGCGGGGGTGCGCTGCGACGTGTATTGAGCGGGTGAAATTGGCAATCTCGCGCTGAAGGGACGGGCAGCCACACGGAACGCTAATGCAGAGTGACTGCCACTGCCAGGGTACTGGCACTGCATTCATGTGGACCTCTAGAATGCTCTGTGCATGTTCATTGTGCACGTGTGCGTGAGAGTCTGCCTCTACGTCTGCCACGTGCCTGTGTATTTTCCTCACTTCCTTGTAAACCTTGCAAGGTGCATTGTATTATTGAGACAGAGAGAGTGCAGAGAGACACGCAATGCGGCAGATAACTCGCTAATGCGTCCCAAGGAGTGGAATGTCACTCAAACAATGCGGAGCTGCATAGCCACCGCACGCCTTTCCCAATTAGCATCCTAAAATAGAGCTGTGGGAGGAGGAGAGAGAGGGGCGGGCGCGCCACCTTCTTGGGGAAAACCTACGGATATTCCTGCGCCAGGCGTTTGGCGTGCAGATGAGTGTAGATCGCGTGTCTACCCCAGGGGCTGGGCGCTGGTGCATAATGTATTTGAGCTGAAACATTTTGACACTGGCCAACAACACAAGCTTTGTGTTCTTAAGCACTTTGCACAGAAGCAGTAAAAAAAAACCCCTTTTGGTCGCCATGGCATAAGTAGGAAGCGCACAAAAAACACACAAGCTCATTTTTCTCGTTTTTGAGGGAGCTCTTTTCAAACTTGGCAAATTCGGATTTCTGGCATGGAACCCCTTCCAGCGTTTTGTTGGGGGGCCTCGGGCAGGAAAGAAGTAGACGGACTTTGCCACCCGTGTCTTCTTGGGCGTGGCTCCTACATACCTTGGCATGCCATGACACTGTGGGAGGCTCAAATGTCTGGCCAGTGCAGAGCGATAGGCTTTGTGTCCTGGAGCAGCCTGCACAGAAGCACAGGCCCAGGGTTGTGGTAAAACAATACGTTTGGCAGCCGTGACATAAATAATAAGCTCAGAAAAAAATGAAGGTTGTTTCAGGGAGCTTTTCCAAACTTGGCAAATTTGGATTTCTGACGTGCAACCTCTTCCAGGGGCCTAGGGGGGGAAAGAAGTAGAGGGGCGTTGCTGGCTGGATCTTCTTGGTCATGGCTTCAACACGCCTTGGCTAATCACAAGATGAGTACATTTGTGACATACCCCTGGCGCGGTGAACCCCTTTCTCCAGCTGTCTCTCTTTTCAGCGCTGCGCCCCATAGATTACAGGTGAGTCTCATGATACACGTGGTCCAGTGGTACACATCGCTCCTCCACCTTTTCCTTCTCATGCCTTCCTGAGCATCTCATCTATCCCTCGCCCTCATCCCAAATACCTACCCGACTTTGCGCTTCCCTACCACTACTGAATGTTCTGTCGTACCCCTCCTTTTCCTCTCAGTCAGGCAAAGTGCTTCAACACCATAAACAATAGCAGTAGGCGCTATACAAATGTAAGATAACATGGCATGTGTTTGTGAGTCTGCATCTACATCCTCCTTGGAGTCTGCTGCCATGTGCCTACCTATTTTGTTCAGTCTGTGGTTCCTTGTACATCTTGCCTGGGGCATTGTATCAATGCGTCTGAGAGTGTAGACAGAGACACAATGTGGCACTCTCTGATGCTTCTGAAATGGTGGAATGACATGCAAATAAATGCTAAACTTCATAACCGTCCTACGCTTTTCCCAATTAGACAGCATCCTAAGATCCAGCTGGGGCCTGGAGAGGGACCGGATGCTCCACCATCCTGGAAGAAAATGACAGATATTCCTGTGCCACGCATTTTGTGTGAAAATAGGTCCAGTTAGTTTGTCTACCCATAGCTTGATCCTATACTCCAGTGCAGGTATCTGGGCTTTAAATAGGTGCTCAGGTTTAGGCTGCTGATTCATACTGTATCTTAGCTGAAAAATCTTCAGACTGTCCACCATATGATACTCCTCCATTGCATCATGATTACACCAGCCTGCAACATGTCCTGGAGGACCCCCAACAAACAGATAGCCACTGACTTTCCAATTCACCAAAGCTTGTCTGGAGATAGACACGCACACACACAAACACACACACACACACATTGTGTGCGCGCACATCCCCACACTCACCCTCACACACTTTGACCTACTAATCATTAGAGCTTCTTACAGGGTAGACTGACACACTGCAGCCTAATACGCATTAGTGCTACTCAGAAAGTAGAATGGCACAGACCATCCTAATACTCATTAGTGATTCTCAAGAAGGTAGACTGACACACACTGCAGCCTAATACTTATTAGTGCTACTCAGAAAGTAGAATGGCACAGACCATCCTAATACTCATTAGTGATTCTCAAGAAGGTAGACTGACACACACTGCAGCCTAATACTTATTAGTGCTACTCAGAAGGTAGAATGGCACACACTGCATCCTAACACTCATTAGTACTACTCAGAAGGTAGAATGACACACACTGCGTCCTAATACTCATTAGTGCTACTCAGAAAGTAGAATGACACACACTGCATCCTGATACTCATTAGTGCTACTCAGAAGGTAGAATGACACACACTGCATCCTGATACTCATTAATGCTACTCAGAAGGTAGACTAACACACACTGCAGCCTAATACTCATTAGTGCTACTCAGAAAGTAGAATGGCACACACTGCATCCTAATACTCAGTACTACTCAGAGGGTAGACTGACACACACTGCGTCCTAATACTCATTAGTGCTACTCAGAAGGTAGAATGGCATACACTGTGTCCTAACACTCATTAGTACTACTCAGAAGGTAGAATGACACACACTGCATCCTAATACTCATTAATGCTACTCAGAAGGTAGACTAACACACACTGAAGCCTAATACTCATCAGTGCTACTCAGAAAGTAGACTGACACACACTGCAGCCTAATACGCATTAGTGCTACTCAGAAAGTAGAATGGCACAGACCATCCTAATACTCATTAGTGATTCTCAAGAAGGTAGACTGACACACACTGCAGCCTAATACTTATTAGTGCTACTCAGAAGGTAGAATGGCACACACTGCACCCTAACACTCATTAGTACTACTCAGAGGGTAGACTGACACACACTGCAGCCTAATACTTATTATTGCTACTCAGAAGGTAGAATGGCACACACTGCACCCTAACACTCATTAGTACTACTCAGAAGGTAGAATGACACACACTGCGTCCTAATACTCATTAGTGCTACTCAGAAGGTAGAATGACACACACTGCATCCTGATACTCATTAATGCTACTCAGAAGGTAGACTAACACACACTGCAGCCTAATACTCATCAGTGCTACTCAGAAAGTAGAATGGCACACACTGCATCCTAATACTCATTAGTACTACTCAGAGGGTAGACTGACACACACTGCGTCCTAATACTCATTAGTGCTACTCAGAAGGTAGAATGGCATACACTGCACCCTAACACTCATTAGTACTACTCAGAAGGTAGAATGACACACACTGCATCCTGATACTCATTAGTGCTACTCCCAAGGTAGACTGACACACACTGCATCATAATACTCATTAGTGCTACTCAGAAGGTAGAATGACACACACTTCATCCTGATACTCATTAATGCTACTCAGAAGGTAGACTAACACACACTGCAGCCTAATACTCACTAGTGCTACTCAGAAAGTAGAATGACACACGCTGCATCCTAATACTAATTAGTGCTACTCCCAAGGTAGACTGACACACACTGCATCATAATACTCATTAGTGCTACTCAGAAGGTAGAATGACACACACTTCATCCTGATACTCATTAATGCTACTCAGAAGGTAGACTAACACACACTGCAGCCTAATACTCACTAGTGCTACTCAGAAAGTAGAATGACACACACTGCATCCTAATACTCATTAGTACTACTCAGAGGGTAGACTGACACACACTGCGTCCTAATACTCATTAGTGCTACTCAGAAGGTAGAATGGCATACACTGCACCCTAACACTCATTAGTACTACTCAGAAGGTAGAATGACACACACTGCATCCTGATACTCATTAGTGCTACTCCCAAGGTAGACTGACACACACTGCATCATAATACTCATTAGTGCTACTCAGAAGGTAGAATGACACACACTTCATCCTGATACTCATTAATGCTACTCAGAAGGTAGACTAACACACACTGCAGCCTAATACTCACTAGTGCTACTCAGAAAGTAGAATGACACACACTGCATACTAATACTCATTAGTGCTACTCCCAAGGTAGACTGACACACACTGCATCATAATACTCATTAGTGCTACTCAGAAGGTAGAATGACACACACTTCATCCTGATACTCATTAATGCTACTCAGAAGGTAGACTAACACACACTGCAGCCTAATACTCACTAGTGCTACTCAGAAAGTAGAATGACACACACTGCATCCTAATACTCATTAGTGCTACTCCCAGGGTAGACTGACCCACACTGCATCATAATACTCATTAGTGCTACTCAGAAGGTAGACTGGTACTGCAGCCTAATACTCATTAGTGTCACTCAGGAGGTAGACTGACAAACACTGCATTGTAACATTCAGCAATGCTTACTGGACGGTAGTTTAATGCACTCTGCAGACAAACATTCACTGATGCATTTAAAAGGTAGATGGAAACACACACTGCACCCCAACATTCCCTTATGCTTCGAAAACGGTAGACAAACACAGACTGCAGCTAAAACGACAATGCTTCTCAGAAGACATACGCTTCAGCCTAATATTCACTAATGCTTCATTTCTTGTGTCCAGGATTCTCTCTTACTCTCTCTCAGCTTATCTATAGCTATTCACATGTCCCCACACCTTCCCACATTACGTCAGTATTTGTGCGGGTGATTGATGGATTGGGCCTGATTTCCAAAACGTTTTCTAATAGGATTGGACGATTGTCAAATGCTTTTGTAAATAAGGCCCAATTTCTTCTGCATAGAAGCAGACTACCGTTTCCTGTGTGTAATGAGTGTATCTTCATGTGTGTACGTTTGGTACCTCCAAGTGATGCTCTAATCCTCTATGTATACATCCACAGCAACCTGTAAAACAATCTGAATACTGCCTAATATTGCTTTATTCTTTAATTTGCTGCTATCAAGATTCTGGAGGCATATCTTAGATACTTTCAGCGGTATCACGAAAAAATATCCCCACCAAAAATATTGCCGTACATATGGCCGTTTGTCTCGCCATAGGTGATATTTTTGGTGGGGATATTTTGTAGGGAGCGGGGGTTGCAGCGGTGTCCCCTGCACATTTTAAAAGAATGCATGGGTTGCGGGGGTGTCCTCCGCAGGGTCCATGGGTCAATATTGCGACAAAAATATGCCGATATTTTTGTATTGCAATATTTTTGCAGGGATATGAACACATAGAACCCTTTGAGCAGTAATGAGGCAGCAATTCAGTTATGGCTGCATTACTGCACCACCCAGGTACGAGTTTGGTGGAGAGGAGGAGGATTCCAGCTACATCTGGGGGTATAACCACCACGGTTCTGCCAACAAACCCCCATGGAGGACTCCAGTTAATGGAAAGTAACACCGTCTAAAACCACTTGTAATATGGCGGTAATTCCGCTGGACCAAGTGGCGGTAATGGTAATTCCATTTGGTGTTATCTCTGCAGATTTACCACCAAAATACCAACAAACCAGTGATGAGGTTTATCTTAACCAAGCGGGTATTAGCTCAGCATTCTCTTTCTTTGCCTATTCTATTCCAGCGCTCTCTATCATTTTGACCAAGAGCCCTCATTGTTCAATACTAGGAAGCGCTGACTGTGCCGTGTTTAGCCTTTCTTTACAGGAGAGAGAAACACATTTCCTTTTCTAAATAAATCTTTATTGAGAAAAAGCGTGGACATTCCATGATTCTAGGAATACTCCCGAGCCTCACAACTGTCTGATATTTGTATCAGACCACTGAACCACAACATGTTCCAAGATTTATTTTATTTCAAACCTCTCCTTGAATCACCAACAGTCCAAGCTCCAACTTGTTTCACACTCCTGGCTGCGTGCGGGGGTGATGCAAGGGGCGGGAAGCGTGAAGTGATGAACACGAGCATGCAAATCCACTTGCTAAGTAAATTAATGATGTCGTGTTCAAACCTCTCAAAGCGCCATCCCACTCAAACTGGCTTATGGCCAAACATCGAGTAGAAATACTGTAACACTGCAGTGCCAACAATCCAACCACATCTCCAAATACACGGAGCAACTCATCTCATCCAATCACCGCGGAGAATGACTTGGCTGCATCCACTTAGACACATCTCTGAGTACCAAAAACAGGTTTGGTGGTTGCCAAATAGATGTCTCCACCCCCAGCTCCTGTTGCCATATTTGGGTATCACTGGCCGAATTGAAAGAAACGAAAACCTTCTTCTCCAGAAAATTGTATTCCCACTTTTTTACCAGTGTTCGTAGGATCAGCTTCCTTTCCCGAGATGGGTGGGTGGGGGGCGGGGGGTGGCTGACTTTGGCTACCCCTGTTAACCCTTTTGAGCATTTTCCTTTAGGACCCAGTGTGGGCAGCCGAAGAGCTTTGCACACCAACACTGAGCTAGGGGCAGTCCCTGGTTGTGCCTCAGCATTGAACTCCTGCACCTAGCTCAGCAGGCCGCCTTTTTCATTGAATGTAGGCAGACCGATGATTCACCGCCATAGCCAGATTTTGCAATCTCTCAGCCTTCGACTGCAACTCTACAATAGAGGATGCAGCACACCCCTGACCTTTCTGAAACCAATTCACACATTGATCGAGTCATGCCTTTCTCCAACAGTTGTGGCCGTTGCTTTAATAATTCTGGATACTTTTTGAAAATCTTACAGGGCTTCCAACAGGGAAATTTCGCCCTGCAAGAGCTCAGAGGCACCTTCAGTTGACATCTCTAGCAATCGTGCTCGCTACCCTGGGCAGCGGAATCCTTCAAACTCAAGAGGTTTTCCCTTCTTTGCCTATTGTATATAACCTTATTGTCCTTAGAAGGCAACTCCGGGTAAAATGTTGTTGTCTTACTATGTGGGGGCACCTGTGCTCTTTCGGCACAGACTAACTCTCACAGATTCAATAATCAGAGATTTTCCTGTAAATAATATCAAGCATCAGTGATGTGGTTTTCCATAAGTAGTCCACACACTTTCACCTTTCCTTTCACCAAGTGGGAATGTAGAGAGGCAGATGTACACGTCATCTCTAGTGCCCGCCCCCTCACCTCCGTCATACTGGAATAGCAGCAAGAGAATACTCTGTGTGACGCCAGGTATCGTCCCAATACCGCATCGAAGATATGAGAGATGCTAAGCACTCAGACAACCGTATCAACGGTGTCACGCACTGACGTGGTGGAAGGATGTCTGCATACACTACTGGACATAGAAGAGCTACAAGAGAAGTCAGACCAGAGCAAAGTGACGTCATGAAGAGAAGACACGAGAACGCACTGAAACGATATGTAAATATTTGACAGACCAAGATGCAATGGAAGTAATAAGAGAAACTTGTATGCAGAGACGAAGAAATCATATTCATTGAGGAGATAAGTGAGAAGAGGATCAACGAATGTATGTAACCCGAAATGCAAGGTAGATAAGATATATAGAAGCCTGCTGCAGATGAAATTATAATGTAATAAGAGTGACCATGAAGAAAAAGATGGACGTTGGACTTGTGTTAAGAATGACCAAACTACCTCAGGGACGGAACAAGGCAGTGGAGCTGAAAGGTGCTGGAAAACTATCTTTTTGCAAAGAATAAAGAATGTCTATTGGCCTGGGATCAAGGATGCCACATCAAGGAATAATTGCAAGACACAAGGGGAGTCAAAGAGAAAAGGCTAGGAACCCAAGATTAAGTAAAAAAGATTAAGTAAAGAAGAAAACAACTGCAAGCATTGAACAATTAAAGATGCAGAAAGTGTATGTGAGATGGAACAATCAAGTTTCCAGAGAGCAAGAGGAGTAATATCACCCAGTATAATTGAATTTAATAGCATCAAATTAGAGGACGAAATGGACAAAATGGTGGTCTCGCACGTGATTTAAGGCTCAAAAACAAGGCCTATTCATCAGGCTCTAACTGAAGAAACTGATGTACCTACACTCTCTTAAAAGTCACAGAGAAGAAAACAGTCAGCAAGGTCAACTATGAAGAAGAAGCCTTGGCTTGGGGCTTAACTGATGAGAGATGGTAGGCTAATCGACCAAGTGGGTAGTGGTCTGACATTATTCTCCGCACCTGGGTTTTGTATTGCTCACGTGCTGCTAATGAGCCGAAAGTCCAAGGTTGGGAGAGAATGCCAACCACTCACGAGAGCCTATGTAGCAGTGTACTATCCAATGTTGCAGAAGTCAATCCGCTGCTGTTATTCTGCTATTAATCTGTATTATATGTATTTAGAGGTAGTTTGAGGCATGCCTACCAGATATGGGCAGCCAATTATGTTACTAACCCCTAAACTATATATAGGTATCCAATCCCTCCACCCGATAGGTTTTACTATTTGTCACGTAGGATGATATCATAGCTGACATACATCGAAGTATAAAGCCTTTGTATAATCAAAATATTGCCAATAGTGTGTGAGCTGCAGTTTGTTTGTTCACCAGGTTTCCCTACTTTATTTGAGCTAATAGTAAAGTAGTATTTTGCAATATACTTTTGGTCCATCCAGTTATTTGGTTCTGAGATCGTTTATTGGTCCTTGCATCTGGCACTTGAAACGCTCCAGGTACTACTGCAAAGGAGTCATGTTTGAGGGTTTCTCATCTGAACAGCTGCAAAACAGGCAACTACCAGTTGGCATCATCCCCTCCTTTTGCTGTGCAGTGCCACCACCATTCCCTCCTGCAGAATTACACCAGTACACAATGGCACTGCTGTGTTTCTGAAGGTGCCCTACTTAATCCGTGTGCTATTAGCTACAAGGCAATCCTAAAGTCATCCGTCTCTCTGGGAGTTTACCAGGGCTGCCACATCTCGAACCGCAGCACGGCCATTTTACATCTCTCAATGGCTCTACAGGGTGTGTCCAATCTCCCAAGACTCTGCACTGCTCTCTAATGCCACAATATGCACCCCAGCATGAATGCTGCTCACTCCCACAATCCACAATCGCTCTTCCCAATTGTAGGCCCCCTCCTCCTTCCTTGCTCAGACACACAGCTCAGGAAGGGGAGCCCAGACCGGAATGCAAAGCCAAGCATTGCAGCCATCATGGAGCCTGGCTATCTGCACCCTCCATAATCCAATGTCAAGCTCCTCCCAAATTTGAAGAGAAACACTTAGACACATGTAGGTATTTCCAGAAAGTGTGAGGGGGGAGTATTTTGGGACAACTTTCTCAATGGACATCATACTTTTGGAATCCAATAGATTCTCAATCATAAATGACTTTCTTTCAGTATTATTAGGGTATTTAGTGAGTGCAAATCTGGATTTGGGAAGCAACAAAGTGCTTCGCAGGTCATAGCACTACCTTTGCATGTCTGATGAATTTGATCTAAGATGCTTTGTGAAAATGTTTGGTTCCCTAAAGTCGGAGGGTCTATAGACAGCTTCAGGATGTGGATTTCTTTGCTAAGGTCACAGGAATAGCACATTGCTTCCAGAGTCTCGAGTTTCATTTGTTTGAAAAAAAAACGTAACCACTTAACTAAAGAAGGTAGCAGCTACACCAACTGTACTGCAGGAAAGACTCACGGTTTGTAGGACTACAGGAAGTGTCCCTGAACAAAAGGGGAGTTGATAAAGAATTAATGTTATGTCGTATGGAAGCAAGGTTGATTTGCCAAGAGCAACAGAATATGGGTTAAATATAGATCACGAGATGGTTTCATTTCTAGAAATTATTTGTATTTTGATAATATACATTCTTATGCTCAACAATGTCTTTAATCTGTGTAACTGTTATGGATCTACAAGAATCAGTGTTATATATGCACAGGTACAATTACCATTTGTTGTGATTTTCTGATAACAGTGAACTCTGGAGCATCAATGTTTAAGATATGATTCTTAGTTAAATGTGATAATGCGTTTCATTATAAATTGAGCAGGTTATTACCAACTTGGCTAGCGTTATTCAGCATTTATGTAAAAACAGTAAAAACAGCAGGGAATAACCAGTCTCTAAACAAAAGACTATTTATAAAGAGCAATGGCATAGTGGAAGCCCTCATTTTATCTTTCACTTAGGAGATGTAGATCAAATTACTGTTACATTGCTCACTGCAGTAATAATCATTTTAGACAGTTTCCATACAAAGTAAGTATAGGGGAGGTGCTTCACGTGTGAGGCCGTCCAGTTACTTGTGGATGAGCGCATTTCAGAAGCTAAAACACCATTTGATACATAAATAAACCCACTAGCCCTCAATCATGACGTAGGCATATAACCATAATATGGGCAGTCGAAAATAAGCGCTATTAGACCAAAATATGGCCACTGCTTATACTAAGAATAATGCAGTTTATTATTTATTTATTTATTTATTTATTATGGGCCGTCATATAAGAGACGCGATTAGCCCAAGATAAGGCCATAACATTTAGAAAGAATAACATGAGCCACGTGAGACATGACCACGCTTATGCGTGATGACATCACATAAGTCCTAATTAGGATTAGCAAAAGCTGGCGACTGCAATCAGGAATATCGGAGGAACAGCGTTTTTGGAATCTGAAGCTGGGAAACCACGCAGGTAAATCACAATTTAAATTTAGAGCTGCAAGAAAATGCATCATTGCTGGGGTTTCAGCAAAAATTGAAGGGGAAAGAAACATTTTTCTTTTGTTCTGATGTATTACTTCCAGGTGCCTGGGATCTATCCCCTATATACAAATATGCTAATTTTAGCAACGAGTTGATGAATGTTTTCGAATCTCAATCAATTGAGTAACTGTCACAGTTTAAGCACATCAATCACTACAGTGTGTAAGCGTGAACTATTGGGAGACATCTGAGGACTATGAGTTAGAACAAGTAGCGTCCACACTGAGCATGGTGTGCATAGAACCATATACAGGGGAACAGAGAGCAAATGTCCAGAATGCACCAGTATTGAGCATGCAAAGCAATCTCGTATGTAAGGGAGAATCACTGCGAGTAACTAGGGACTTTAGATACAGGGTGAGGGGCGATCACATCACCACCTTGTTTCGCATGAGAAAAATGAAGTAATTGCTATCTCTGGTAGTTGTCATGTAACACAAACCACACTCTATGATATAAGAGGCACAGTTTTGGGACTTTTGCATGTGGATATAGCAAGCACATGTTCTTGCAAAGTAATTAATGAACTGTTGACGTGGTTTCTCTCCATCCCTCACCAATCGGACCCAATACCACTCCATGATTATCTGTCTATATAAGTATGACTTATATGTTCTGTTGTAATGGCTTATATGCAACTTTGATTATGTGATTTTTCTATCATTTAATTTGATTAGTGACTTGAACAGTGATTGTTTTGACCAACCCGGATTTTGAAAAAGGCCTCAGTGGGCCGAAACACGTGTCAAACAAGACGGGCATACGTACTAGATTATGCATTTTTACTGAGAAATTAACTCAATTTAACAACTTAAACTACAATCTAACAACGCAAATATCACAAACCTTGGCGCACCAAATTAGTACTTCCTTTTCCTTTGACCAAACCTTGTTAGGGTGTGGGTGTACCATAGGTACTCAAATTAGTTGTGACAAGGCCATTTTTGACAGATTTTGCTGATTGGAAGGTGGTACCACCTTCCTTAGATGTCTTTGGCGGCGCAGGATGACAGCCCTTTTACCCAGCGGTCAGGTTCCGCTTTCAACTAACTTAAGGTGTTTCCAGTTCAGTAGAGAACATCACTTTCAAGAAAGTTGATTTGTCCAAGGACAAGTTGGGGAAAAAATGTCCACAGTGTTTCCCCATAACTGCCCGGGAAGAGTATTACACGTCCAGGACGTTGGAGCGATTTGTATTTGAGTGTCGGATTTACAATGTGCCCATTACAGCATGTCACTGCACTTTGCAGTTTAAGTTTTCTCTAACAGATAATGCCACAAAATATGTACATAAATCGTGGCAGAAGAATCATTTTGATGAGATTCATTCTGTCAATTACCTGTTGAATTTGTTCATCTTGTTAATTTCAAAGCAACGTTTTGGAGCACGGTCTCACTGTTTATATGGCTAACGTCAAACGCATTTGCATTCGCTTAATTCCTCAACATTGTGCCATGAAACAGATGAGTACAATGATGCCAGGTAAAATGCTGGGTTTAATTTGGGAGTGGGGTCGGGGGGGTCCCACACTTCCCAGTTTTTCACTACCTATTCCCCCGTCCCTGAACCCGTATATATCCCTTTACGCACCCCATTCCACCGATTTTTGTCGATGAGTTTTTCCGTCCAAAAATCGCCAGCAAAAAAACTCCCTGACAAAACACCCTGGCGGTAAATGAACGTCGTACCAAGCCTTGATTTTTCCCTCTGGTGAAGGTCCTGATTCACATCCAAATCCCTGCATTAGTGGCTTAGTAGTTTCTCTTGCAGTTGCTACTTCAGGGGTAGCAAAGCAACCGCGGCGCTTCTTATTAAGCAGACTCAAGCACACGCCAGCCTGGCCCTCACGTATCCTAGTGTACACAGCGCGCAGCACACACTGCAGTCCAACACTAGCTCGTCTTGAGAGAGTGTCAAGCAACTCCGAAGATGTGGTGGGCGCAAAAAATGGGAAACAGCATGCACTGTAACGCGCAGCGTGCAATATGCGCCTCCGGCTGCCAGTCACATAAGCGTCGAAGCTGAATGCTGAAAAATGACACTACAACCTGACTACTCCTGAGGAAAAGGAATGGAAAGAGGCGCAGGAAGGGTTAAAGGCGACGGAGAAGGGTCTGCACCTTGCTGCTGTAGCATTGGAAAGGTGGGGGCAACCCACCAACTCCCCAGGCGAGGAATTTCACCCTTGAATAAATGCCATTTAAGGATAAGGAATATTGTTGATGGTGAGTTTGGATTTTTTAATATTATCATTCTGTTCTTTCTTCCACTCCGAATACAGAATTCAGGAGTTTGTCCCGCCTTCGTTTCTCTCAGATATTAAATGATTGGTCTCCCTTCAAGCCTCTCACCTTCCCTTTGCTTTGCTGCTTCAACATTTGACAATTGCAGCCACGTTCGGGACATTTCTGTGCCCATATTTCGCCTTGTTGCCAATAATCCTTCTGAACCATTGTGCCAAGAGTAGGCAGGATGACCAGGGGTTTTGCTAGGTCTGGAAAAGATCTGGGCCTAGGCTAATGTCAGGACTGTCAGGATTCGGGGCTAGCTAGCATTTTGGTTGTAGCTCCTGAGCTCCTATCCTGGTCTACAACCAAAAGACCTGGGGCTACAGCCCCTTCAGTCCCCCCTAGAAAGGTCTCTGAGGATAACTAAAATATGGGAACCCCACGGTAGAAATGAGGAATAACCCTGGCGCTGATAACCGGGAAAGGATTTGCATTAATAGCCTAATGACATGTCTTTGCACAGGTGCTATGGCATCAGTGATGAAGAAGGGGTTGAGGGTGGGATGGGGGCATAGTGTGTTCACCCATTTTGAACAGAATGTTCTGGTAATAAGCTTTTCTTTTTCAGCAAATCACCACAGTACTAGTTTCAGAGCGCCGAGGCTTGTCTGTGGAGTGGAGTACTGTGCCCCCGCCACAGATATGCAGACCGCAGTCTTCTGAGAAAAGAAAAGGAGCGATAGGAAGATAAATGCATGAGAAAGCAGGAAGGAGATGATTAAAACTCAGGGACGGGCGGATGCAGCGAGGGAAGAATGCTTTGCGATAGGATGGGTGCATTTGAACACAGACAGTGGGCTTCATTCCGAGATTGGTGGTAGTCATGGCGCTATTTGCGCCATGACTGCCACCAATAACGGGTCCGGCACCAGTGTAGTTCAATGGGAACTTACCGGTGTAGTCCGACCATGGCGGGACCGGTTAGTCCCCATTGAGCATGCCATTCCCCATTCCCATTTGAGCCCCCATAGGGCTCAATGGGAATGGGGAGGGCACTAATAACGGGCTCGCGACTTGCAAGCCCGTTATTAGCGCCCTGGTCGCTTAGCGGGACCTGTAAGGAACGTGTGGTTAGACCACACGTTCCTTACGGTCCCCGCCACGCGATCTTGGAATAGGGCGGTAAGGGATTACCAGCACCGGTCTCCTTGCCGTTGCCCGGTATCCCTTACCGCCCACCTTGTAATGACCCCCAATAGTTTAACAAATGGAGGAGGCAGGTATATCCCAAAATTGTGCAATATTTGGGTTTCAATTTCCAAGGCAGATTCGGAGAATTTTAAGCTAGTACACAATGTAACATTGGGTGTGTGACGGGCTCGAGAGTGCGCACAGGCAATCCTGGAAAAGTGGTGGCTTATTTGTCCCGGCATTTCTATATAGTGTTTCCAGGTCATACTCCAGAATGTTAATTCTGTGACTGCCAAGCCTGGGCCAAGAGTGGCATGGTCAAGGATAGAGTGTGCATAAATGCGAATGTAGAATAGAGTATGCATAAAGGTGAATGTAGAATAGAGTGTGCATAAAGGTGAATGTAGAATAGAGTGTGCATAAAGGTGAATTTAGAATAGAGAATGCATAAAGGTGAATGTAGAATAGAGTGTGCATAAAGGCGAATGTAGAATAGAGGATGCATAAAGGCGAATGTAGAATAGAGGATGCATAAAGGCGAATGTAGAATAGAGTGCGCATAAAGGCGAATGTAGAATAGAGTGTGCATAAAGGTGAATGTAGAATAGAGTGTGCATAAAGGTGAATGTGGTTAGTCACAGAAGCTAAGGGAATGGAGTGGTCAGACTAGTGTGGCAGAATGATGGCTTTACACCAGTGCTAAGAAATACTTATACTCTTGATGCAAAGCAAATGGCATGATTGCAAAGACCGTCATTACTGGGTGATGAATTGGGAGAAACCAAACACATCGCATTCCAAAGGGAACCAGATACTTGAAGGTATCCATGAGAAAAAGGACTCAGGTATGTCATGCTATGTTATGTTAATATGCTTTCCTACTGCTCCAAATCACCACCGTAATAATATCAGAGCACCTAGGCATATCTGTGTAGTGGCATATTGTGTCTGTGCCAGGGGTTACCAGATGTTAGTCAACTACAATAAAGAAAAAAAGATTCAAAAGCGGAAACAGTGACAGATTGAGATTATCCATAATGCAGCTCTGTCAAATGCGTGATCTGTGACCGTGGTGTTGCTATTGTGGAAGCGTATGGTGCCGCAACTATTCAAATCATAAGAAGAAAAAGTAAAGATGTTCAAAAAGCCCAACTGAAAATACAGAACACACAAAATATTACGTTTGAAAATGAAAGACACATTAAATATAGTCTCCATTCTATCAAATTTGAAAATGGAGACTACATTTAGCAAACGGTGCATTGTATCGAATTTGAAAATGGACTCCAAATTAAATAAAAGGTGCATTTTAAAAAGAATATCCAGAGACAGATGAAGGGAGGTGCTGGTAAGGGAGCTAGGAGCAGTACTTTTGGGTAGGTGTCAGGTGAGAATATAGGGGATGAGGGTGATTTAAAATGTTCAAAATGGGATGCTGTAAGCAGTCTAGGGTGAGTTGAACCATCACATGCTAAAACATTCATTACATGACTGTTTACATTGAATTTTTGAACCATTCACTTTGACATGTTTCCATTTGACTTCATCGACAATTTGAATGATAACAATTATATTATTTGAGATTCGATTTTGCTCATTCAAGACTGACACATTTCCTTGTTTTACCCTCTAAAAGGAGTAGTGTCAATTTACGGCACAATCAGAAAAAAGATTCTGGCCAATAGGCCAAAAGGCTGAGGAAGCTACTTTGTGTCAATTGCGTGCGTATCTGCCCAGGGAAGGGATCATTGTGGGCGATGAGCATGAGGCTGCAACGTCATGTCCTGGCAACCTCACCCTCACCCTCACCGTGAGGGTGAGGGGTTATGTCAGGACACGAAATTGCATGTTTCATGGCCGTCAAGAGTAAAGCAAAGATTATTCATGCTTGCTTACCTCTTGATGCCTATTTTGTTTTTATATGGCAACACTGGTCTACGTTGGTGGGCCATATTTCTTTACTGTAGAACAGTAAAACATAAATCCAGACTGGGCCACCAACAAAGCCCAGTCATGCCAAGGCATTTCAAGGCCAAGAGGACCGGAATCCAGAGCTGGGCTGCTCGAAGGAAAATAAAACAAATGTATTTGTGCGTGCATGTATGCAAGGGTTTGCATATGTAACAGTGGCGTAACACAAAATGTGGGGGCCCCCCTGCGAGCCATGCTGAGGGCCCCCCCCACTCGGCAACAAATCACTGGTCGCGCCTCGCTCTGGGCCGGCCTAAATTATTATGCTTGCGCAATACGCGCAAACGTGCTGCTGCAGGGATATCCTGCACACTGCACTAGGAGAAAGATATAAATATGTTTTTTATTGTGATATACAGCACACTTTCTGGGAAAAATTGGCTAAAAAGCCAGAGTGTTTGCAATTGTTTTGTAGGGTAACACCAATCCAATAGATGCAAGTCACCAACAGTGCACAGGAACATTAATGCTTTGCTATTAAAAATGCCATGCCACAATGAAAACATGTCCAACTGGCTGCACAATGTAGACCAGTGTAGACATGTAATAACCAGACCTTCCAGGATTTTGTGGCATGAAATAGCAAATTTTGCGGCATGAAACGGCAAATTTTGCGGCACAAATCTTTATTTATTGCGGCATTTTTGCGGGACATTTTGTATTAACTGGAGTGTGTAAGATTGGAAATAGGAATAGGAAATAGGCAGAGTGCAAGGCTACAAGAGAGCCAGGGTATCATTATTATGTATCTTTTGTATTAATTTAATAGGAAGAGTCCTAGATGTCTCTGGCTTGGCAGAACAGTTTTTGATTTGGCTACATTCTTGGTTTAATGTGCATGCCTATTTATGATCATTATCAGTTGTAATGCTGAAAATATTCCCCTTCTATGTTCTCCAATCCCCCAAACACCCACACACCTCTCTCACCAACACACACTACACATCTCACCAACTCCCCATCACAGCTTGCATTCCTGAACCTCTCACTCTGTCATATAAATACTCACATGCTATGTCACACTGTCAAGTCACAATATGCACTGCCCATCACCTGCCACACTACAAATCATACTCCCAACTCACACCTTACACTCTACAATTCCTCCCGCAATATACAGTCCTTAATTCTTTTGTGATGCGTCTGCATCTTGCATCCTTTCTCCCATTCTATCGCACTCTTTCCTCATTCTTTTTCCCAATCTGCAGCTCACTGCCTCTTTCCGGCCCACCGCTTCCTCTCTGCTTTCTGGCTCACTGACCACATGCTCCCTCTACTTTCTGTAACCTCCGCTCGCTCTCAGATTTCGGGCCCATCACATCACTGCTTCCTCTGCTCTCTTGTGTACCGCTTCCTCCTCTGGCCCACTGCTCTCCTTCTGCTTTCTTGCCTACCACTTCACATCTCACCCATCACTCTCCCTCTCTCTCCTTTCCCTCTCATAGTGTAACCATTTTTTTTATTTTTTTTAAATGTAGATTTTGATCCAGACCCTCAAAAAATGGGGCATTTAAAAATGGAGCCGAGGATATGCTATTTTTAGACAACTCAGTTTTTTTAAATGAGCAGGTCACCTTATTCTCAAAGGTGACCGGCGCATTTCCACAGGCTTGAGCTGTAGCGCAAATTGTGCGCTGGCCAGCAGCCTTGAATGGTGTTCTGGGTTGTTTGACCGAAGTGTAATTATTTGCGGCGGAATTGACAGTAGTCCATTTCGCCGCGAATTGATTTGCACTTCAGCCAAACAACCCAAAATATACCTTTCACCACCACCCTCTCCCCTACTTAAATGCTTGGTCGCTGCCGCTTCCCCTGCAACCCTGCGTTGTCAGATCCGTCCCTCTAACGCGGGTCGGATCCGACTTCGCAGGGTCCCTTTTTCCGTTATTTTCTTTTTTTTCTGTCCCTGCCTCCAATTTTCAAAAGTGGGGAACACCCCTGCAACCCCCTAACCCAAATAATACTGAACTTGGGGAGCGGGTGACACCCCTGCAACACATGTTCCGTATTTATAAAAATTGATCGAATAGTATTGGAGTAAATAGGTCAAATTGTACCATTTGATCGATTTTTGTCATCAAAATGGGTAGTACCTTGAATAGAATCGCTCTCCCGACAGTGTTCTGCGAGCTCCCAGCGCCTTTCACAGGGACTTGCCCTTTGGGGGCCTGTCACTGTAAAATGTGACCCAAAAAATGCATTTTTATCCTGTTTTAGGAACAGAAATGCAAGCGACACAGCAGCAGTTCATTCCTTAAAAGGAATGCATGATAGGGTCAGGAAAGACCGTGTCATGCAGTAGCACCCCCACATCCCATGCGCGTAGGGTTGCCTACAATTTCTACACATTTAAAAGTGCATCTTGCTTGGAAATGAGTGATGCAATTTTAAATTGGCAGAAACACCACTTTATTTGATCAAGGAGGTGAAAAAGGCCCTCTGAATGGGTGCATATATAAAATGGCCCATTCATGTGTCCCTTGTGGATTGGGCTGCTCTTTTTTTGGGCGCAAGTGATGAAATGTGTTGGTGCATTTCATTTCTTGCGAGAAAAAAAAAATTGAGAACCTGGCACCTTGAATATTTTTTTAAAACAGTAATTTTTGCAGAATAATTTTTTTTTTTAAATAATTTTGTTAAAAGTTGCTATTTTTGCACAAAACGGCCATTTTCGCGGCATTTTGCGCAAAACGGCCGTTTTCGCAGCATTTTGCGGGATCACAAAATCGCTATAAGCTGGATGGTCTGAATAACTTTACAGTAAAGCATGCCAGGCCACATTTAGACACACCTAGACTGGTTGCACCAAAATGCCAATCGAAGCAATTACACTCATCAAGAAGAGAACACACATTCAAGCCCATGGCCTCTAACAACACGGCCAAACTCTTTAAAATCTGCAAGGAACTGGTCAATCCTGTTGCAGTTTTTACCTCTCCTGTTCCCTCCCAGGCCCTCTTTATGGCTCTGTCATCTCACTTCGCCGCTTAAAATCAGGACATCCTGTCCTCCATCTCCTCTTCCTCTCCCTCTCCCTCTTCCTCTTCCTCTCTCGGACCCCCTTAGGCTATCTCTACCTCTCTTCCTCCTTTCTCCTCTGACAACACCTAACAAGGTTTCTAGACAAGTCTGATCTATGAAAGTGTCATCCAAACAGGCGCTCCACTGCTCCTCCAGAACCATCAAGGACCATATTGACACCCTCGCTCCAACCTTGGCGGATTTCTGTAATCACTCTTTCACCACTGAAATGTTCCCCTCTCCCCTTAAGCACTCCCTTATTCACCCGCTCCTCAAGAAGCCGTCTGCTGATCCTGCCTGCCCGGCAAACTATCGCCCAATCTCCATCACCCCTTTCTTGGGCAAACTGTTGGAAAATCTGGCCATCTCCCACCTCACTCTCCACACGGAATCCGTTGGTTGTCTCCATGACCTTTAGTCTGGCTTCAGAGCTGACAGAGTCATGGAAACTGCTCTCCTGAACACCTGTAAAGATCTGCTCTCTAACCTTGATTCCAGCATTCCTTCTGTCCTCATCCTCCTTGATCTTTCCTCTGCTTTTGACACGGTCAACCACACCATCCTGATCCATCCTGATCAATCGACTCCATGAGAACCTGGGCATCACAGATCAGTCCCTTGAGTGGCTGACCTCCTTCTCCTTGGACAGCCCCTCCCAGGTCCAATTTGGTCCCTTTCTCTCCGCTCCATCCTCTCACCCTGGTTTTTCGACCTCTACTTGGCCCCTTTGTCCCACCTGATCTCTACCTTCTCCTCTAACTTTCAGTGTTATGCGGATGACACTCCTCTTTCCTTCAGGCTCCCCTCAGACTCCTCTCCGCTCTCGCTCATTGTTGTGCCTCCAACGATCTCTGCCTTAATGTCAGTAAGATGGAGATCCTTCTCATGTGGACTCCTGCACCTGCTTTCCCTCTCTCACTCTGGCCGCCCGCTTTGGGCCCTCTTCCTTCGCCTTCCTGTGAGGCAAACAACCTTGGTGTCATCTTTGACTCCACTCTCACTTTCTCTCCTCACATCTATGACGTCGCCAAGAAGTCCCACTAGCAGCTGCACCTCCTCAAAGGGACTCTTCCCTTTCTCACTTTCCCCCAGAAGCTCAATGTCGCCAGAGCCCTGGTTCTCTCTAGGCTGGACTACAGCAACAGCCACTTCATCAATCTGCCTTCCTCTACTGTCCACCCTCTGCAACTAATCCAGAACAGGACTGTGAGACTTATCCTTGGCCTCAAGCCCAGGGATCGTATCTCTCCAGCCCTGAAATCTCTCCACTGGCTCCCACTTGCTGCAAGGATCAAGTTCAAGACCCTTTGCATTGTCCACAAGGCTTCCTGGGCCTGGGGCCCGCACTACATCCAACACTCTTTTCCAAAATATCTTTCTTCTCGAGCCCTTCGCTCAACTACCTACAACTCTCTAAGGTTTAGATGCTTCTCCAGGCAGAGTGTGGGGGGTAGATCTCTTTCCTCTGCAGGTGCCTCCCTGTGGAATAGCCCCCCTGCCCCTCTCAAACTTGAGCCAGACCACCTGATGGTCTGGAAGCAGCTCAAAACTTTCCTCTTCTCTGCTTTCTCTCTCTCCCTCCTCTGCTGGCCTACCTGACCTACCGGTCTGCTGTACCGACTGGTTGCTTGGCTACCCTCAGAGTCTCACTGAGTCCAGACTCTTTCTTGATCAGTCACCCTTGCACTGCCTCTGGGCCTACCACACACTTAGGGGCTGTAACTGTAACCCTACAGTCCCTTGTTCTCCTTGAACTACCCAGAGCCCCGCTGCCCTGGCTGCACTTACTCAGAGCATTGCTGCCCTATTTTTCCCTCCCCTCTCCCTTGCACTTCCCCCCTCCCTTTCCCCCTGCACTTCTCGTTCTCACACTTGCACAATCTGAATGACACAAGGCCTAGTAAGATTGTTTGTCTTGTCCTCCCTCTATCTTCCCTTACTTGTCTTGTCACGCCTAGAAACACCTGTGTACAGGTGCGTTATTAATGACTTATAGCATATAATTTGATCACAGATGCCCAGAAAAATATGAAATGCTGCAGTAAGAAATGGCTAGACTGGCAGCACACAAATGCCAGTCTAGCCAGATAATTCACTTAGCAGGACTGCTTTATCAGAAATGCCCAGTTAAAAAAAAGTCATACCAAACTGAGGAATGACTAGACTGTATGCACGAAATGCCTCTCAAGCCACTAATACCAAATATCATGCCTGCTTAGTCTGGACATGGACAGCCATTATGATTTGTTGCACAATCCTGCCCCCCACACATCCCCTCTCCCTCCCAACCATACCCCATCCTCCAAAATCCGCTCCTGGGCCTAGAATTACCTTCACGTCCCTCTTCCTTGTCCCAGAGCTTACGTATGAGGCTCTTTGCCTCATAGGTAAGTACTGGGATGAGGACGAGTGGGACTAGGAGTAATGAAGATTACAGGTAGCTAAGTCAGGCATTACCTCCATGTACCTCTACCTCACCCAAGTACTTGTGTATGAGGCAGCATGCCTTATACATAAGTACTGTCTCATACACACTGGGACGAGGAAGAATAGGGCTAGGAGTAATGAGTAATCAAGGCATTAAACACACGTATTGGTGCAACACCATTGAGTTGACTGGGATTCAGCACTCCCCCCTATCCCCTGAAATTTTGGGCTATGTTGACTCGACCTGACTGACCTTCAGAGCAGTTGCCAGACAGAACAGGACACAGATGTTAAATGGCACCTGGGTTTCGCTGTTAACAAGAGCCCAGCAATTACTAACATAAAGCATTTCACTATTAGTACCTGCATTCAAATGCCACATTTTTTAGGCAATTGAAATCGTGATGTGGGTTTAGTACTTGCATGCCAGGGGAGTGATTGGAAGGGTAGAGGGGGAACAGGAGACCACTCATTCTCACAGCAGTCCATAAGTGGGTGCTTTCAACCTTAAAGGAGAGAGTTAACTGCTTGTAACATTGAAGCTGCACAAGAATAGTCTCATTAAAATGCATAAAGAAATGAGATGCCCCCCAAACAATCAAAGTTTTCCCCTCCCCCACCGCAAATGACGTTAGCGCCTCGCCCAACATTTGAAGGGTTAGCCCCTGAAATGTAGTTTTGTTGCGCCCCTGAACGCAAGCACACACACCATTCACCATATACACACACGCACACCCAGCCATCCATACATTTAAGTGTGCATTCTTTCACCATACAGGCACACCCAGGCAGCCATCCATACATTTAAGTGTGCACCCTTTCACCATACAGGCACACACACCCAGGCACCCACCCATACCTTTAAGTGTGCACCCTTTCACCATACACTCACACAGTCAGCCACCTATACATTTAAGTGTGCACCCTTTCCCCATAAAGGCTGGCTTAGGCAGCCACCCGTACATTAAAGTGTGCACCCTTTTACCATACGCTCACACAGGCAGCCACCTATACATTTAAGTGTGCACCCTTTCCCCATACAGGCTGGCTTAGGCAGCCACCCGTACATTAAAGTGTGCACCCTTTTACCATACGCTCACACAGGCAGCCACCTATACATTTAAGTGTGCACCCTTTCACCACACACACATGCACATGTCATGGGGTTGAGGGAAGCTCTAATACTTCAAAACGAAATTGGGCCTCATTACCACTATGCCGGTCCGGAAATAACGGTGCCGGTAAGTTTCCGGACGGGAATAATTCAGCTCTGCGGGCGGTTGCCGTCCCACCCGGCAGGTCAGACCTGCCGGGCAGAACGGCACCCACCCACAGAGTTTTCACAGAAGCACCAGCACCATTATTAACGTGCCGATGCTTCTGTGGTCCCCATTCCCATAGGGTCCGTTGGAAATGGGGACTTACCATTTGCCGGCACCTGACTTCCCGGACCGCCGGGGTTGTAATCACCCGGTATTACCGGGATATCGGGCACCAGTAAATGATTACGGGTCCGGCGGCACCCTGCCGGAAGCACCGGCACGGTTACCGCCAAACCCGTAATGAGGCCCATTGTTTCTTTTTGAAGTCACTCCGACTTCATAAAGAAATTATTTCCGTTAAGGAGCGAACCATAACGGAAATAATTTCTTTGTGAAGGCAGAGTGACTTCAAAAATAAACTATTTCTTTTTGAAGTCATAGGGCTCCCCTGACCCCATGACATGGAGGCCTCCAGCCTAGGGTCTTCCATGCCATGGAGAGGGCTATGCACTCAGGCTTAAAAAACCTTTCTTTTTGTAGTCTCGGTGCCTTCATAAAGAAGTGATTTCTGTTACAGAAATCATTTCTTTATGAATGCAGAGTAAATTCAAAAAGAAAAAAATATATATTTTTTCCTCCATTGGGGCCCCCTCCTAGGACATGTGCTGGCGGGGCCCCCCACAACGCGGGGCTGCGGGGGCCCCTGTTAAGAGGGCCCTGTAAGAAATGACATGCCACTTTAGAACAATATGTCCAGACTGGACCCACCAATGGTGAAGGAAACATAATGAGAGCATCTACATGGTGTGTGGGCCCCTACCACATAGGAACTCTCATTATACTGCCTTCACCTTTGATGCACAGTAAAATAAATGCCATGCCACTGTGAATATTTGTCCAAACTGGACACACCAGCTTGGTGTGTCCAGTTTAGGAAAATATTCACCTCAGCAATAGAAATGTCCTTGCGGCTGCCATCCCACCTCCTTCTCCTCTTCCCTCTTCTTCCTCCCCCAGTAGGAAGCCTGCCCCCACCTGCCCCACTCTCCCATCAGTGTTCATTCATACATCATTCATTCTCACATTCAAAGACACGCATGAGCATTCATACAGCAGTCATTCTTCATTCACTTAGAAACTCATATTCACTCTCGCACACATACAGCATGCAAACGCTCTCACATAAACACACGCACCGAAGCAACACACTCTATCTCTTTCATGCAGCCACTTACGTAATACGTAATACCACCAAGTTGCTGTGTCCAGTTTGGACAAATATTCACAGTGGCATGGCATTTATTTTACTGTGCATCAAAGGTGAAGGCAGTTTAATGAGAGTTCCTATGTGGTAGGGGCCCACATACCATGTAGATGCTCTCATTATGTTTCCTTCGCCATTGGTGGGTCCAGTCTGGACATATTGCTCTATAGTGGCATGGCATTTCTTACTGGACATCAAGGGTGAAGGCAGCATGTTGAGTGTTCCTACTCGGTACTGGCACACATTGGTGGGTCGAGTCTGCACATTTTCTTTACTGTGGCTGGGCCTTTTTACAGGACATCTAGGGTCAAGGCAGCACATGAGCTAGAACTATGTAGGAACTCTCATTATGCTGCCTCACTATTGGTGGGCCAAGTCTGGACATATTTTGTTCTACAGGTAGAGCTTTTTTTATAAGGCATCAGAGTGACATCATCATGATGACTGTTTCTATGAGGTACTGACCCACATTTCTGCATCCAGTCTGCACATATTTCCTACTTTGTCAGGGCATTTGTTACTGGGCATTAAGGGTGAAAGCAGCATGATTGTTCCTACGTGGCAATGGTTCATATTGGTGGGTCCAGTTTGCACATGTTTCTTTACTGTGGCATGGCATTTATCACTGGGTATCAAGGGTGAGACCGCATAATGAGTTTTCCTATGTGGTACTGGCCCACATTGGTGGGTCCATTCTGGGCATATTTATTTACTCTGGTATGTTATTTTGCACTGGCCATCAGCGGTGAAGGCAGCATAATGATTGTTCCTATGTCTTACTGGCCTGCATGGAGCCCAGTGTAGAAATATCTTCACAGTGGCATGGCAATATTTACTGGACATCAAGGGTGAAGACAGCATGATGATACATGGTACTGGCCCACATTAGTGGCTCTAGTCTGGACATATTTTCATATTGTGCCATTGCATTTGGTACTGGTAAAACCAACAGGAGTGCGTTCTTATTTGGAAACACTGGCAGATATTGATCCAGCCTACATGGACATGTTTAGGCACAGACAACATGAAAATGTTTTTTATACTCACATATATTATGTTCAAAGGCATCATTAAAATGAGCTAAAAAGTTAGCCATGCAATGTTGATGACTTGAAGCTATTGCATGTTTTCATGGGTTAAACTAAAAACCCACCCCACTGGCTTTTTACCCCATTGTTCACAGAAAGTGTGCCAAAAATGCAAGATTTTAACCCAATATTTTAAAAATGTTGTCAGGGAAAACCATCCCGGAGTGCCACTTGCTAGGTTCACACTCCCTCACTATGATCAGTCACTCCAGCATATTCAGGGGAAACATTAGCACCCTTCCAATAAAACAAAAATCACCAACCGCCACTGGTTACATGGTGGTTCAAATGGCAAAGGGATGGCCAACGCCAAACGCTGGCAAAGTATGTAATGTAACCAATGTGAGGACGAGGACCCTGAAAGAAGCAGCACTGCGCAGGCCTCATGGAGGACGGGCAACGTGCCAGGCACGGGTCTCTAGCAACAAGAACATGGGGGCCAAAATCAAGGATTGGCTACATGACAACACCATTTGAAGGAATGAAACTGATTGCGCTCTCCTCTTTCATGTGAATAAAACCTACACGCTTTTTTTTCTCCATCCAGCAGGTTCAGTACAAGCTCCTGAGGGGTGCGCTGCTGTGCAGCCTGACATAGAGTTGGCCCATCTTCCATCACTTGTACTATAATTAGCTTGGCACTTGGGATAGCCACCAGATGGGGTCACTGTTGGACCAAACCAAAATGGGTCCCCAGAAGGGTACGGGCCCTACAGCAGGTTATATTCCCCTCACCCAGCACCAAGGCGTGTCTTACAGCAGGGCTGGCTGGGTGACTGCCTTGGGCTCCATTAGGGTCGCCAGCCCTGTCCAGCACCCTTATAAAAGAGTAAGCTTGATGGCGGCTAAGGGGGCACTCCACACCTCCACGTGTGCCGCGATTCACGTAAGAAGGATCTACGGTGCAGAAGCGACAGTGAAAGACGCTGCAGTAATCCAACGTACAACATCAGAATCGAATCATGCCCCTGTAATCAATGTTGGTTGTTCTCGCTCATTAAAAGTCCACCTGATATTTTAGTTAAGTGGGGCGTGGAGCCATGCTGCTTTTCAAAATGGACTCTTCGTATATGTGTGTCGCTAATTGCATAGCAACCACATTGTGGCAGCGTTTAAAGTACTTGCCAGTGTCCTGAAAAAGAGGAACTGGCCGGTGTACTGTGTAATTACCGCTCAATACCAGCGAGTGTGACTAACAAGCTGTATAGTCACTGTGAGATGCCGGTAAATGGATCCGTCTATGTCTGAGATGCAAATCGAGGGTTCTTTCACAGGTAATTGCTGAGCAGTGCGCGGGCACGGTATAGTCCAATGTCATTTTCATAATTTCTGGAGAAGTGAATAAGCAGTTGAGCTGATACGTGGCTGCGCAGTACAAGACTGCAATGCATGTAACATAGCTAGCACAGAAGAATATGCCAAAATAACTATGATTTGATATGATTGGTTATTTATAACGTGCTTAATACCCAGAGGTTTCTAAGCGCAGACCCGGGGATCAAACCTGTGTTTCTCCGTGGCCTCTTGCTTCCAAGGTGAGCACATTGCGCCTGAGCTATCCTCCCGAGACTATGCAGTCAGTAAGCACTGCTTTTGCATTTTCTGTGCTTAGTAACAGCTGTATGGCTAAAAACGAAATACCGTGCTTAGCCCAAGGGACCCGTCTTGTATCCCTAGTGTAGCTCGATTCTGTCTTGTGTAGTTGCAGTGCAAGTACCACCATGGTTTCAAAAACCTACTATCCTTCTATAGCTCAAAGTCCATCAAAATGCAACTAGATGAATTTCTCTACGTCCCATCAACGGGAGGGAAAAGGATTGGCATACGTTACAGATGGGCTGGTAACACTTGGAAGTGACTGGTGAAATATTGGACCCAGTGTGCAGGCCTTTTTACATGCCTCCATTGAGTTATTCTGAAGGCTTTAGAAAACGCTGTCTGTGTATATCCCGTAGTAAGGGCGTGAGCGTTATAATGAAGGGGCCGGGGACATACATTGAGCACCAGCCCAGAAGGCTTGGATGGACCCTAAACATGGGGTCGGCAAGATAGTGGATGATTCTTTTGCGCGAGGCCCTGGTTCTGCGAGTGGCCTTCTGCCCGGTGCCTGGGCATCCGATTGTTAGGATCAAGTCTCACTTTGGGCTGCGGTGGCCTGGGTTCGGCTTGCAAGTCCCAAGTGTTTCCTTGAATAGAGAGCTTTTTCTAGTCTTGTTTTGTGACAACCGGGTCCAAGTCCTTGCACAGTTGGGTCCACTGTTCTCAGAGGCTCCCATCTCTTAAACACACGAAAAGGGGCCTAAACACTAGGTCCAATATTTGACCAGTCATTTCATGTTTCAGAAGCCTTCGTCTTTAAACGTATGCGGCTCTTCCTCCGGGACAGATCGCAACGCAGGGGATATACAGTGGTGCTTCTTCGAGTGAAGGGCTGAGCTCACGGACTGATCATGAATTCTTTCTAGTTTCTGATTTTGATCTTTTGGAAGCGTGCTGTATGATCTATTGCAACAGTGGTGCTCTGAAAGGATCCAGGATCTGCTGAGCTGCTTTCGGGGGCTCACGCAGAGCAGCAAAGGAAAGCCTCTTCGAAAGATAAGCTGGAAGTGGGCACCTTTAGCCGCTGCATTCATCTGAGAGTTGAAAAGGATAGTTTGATAAAGGGATTAAGGACTTCAAAATGAAATCCCATATTGTTGACCTTTTGAATTTGCCAACTGGGTGCCTCCACGACTGGTTGCCATGAAAATAGGAAGGTGGTGTTTTTAGGGGAATTTTTAGGGTAATTCGCTATAAGCAGCACCTCAGTCTTTACTTCCTTCTGCCATACAAGACTTTCCTTCCTTCAGAAGGATACCTATTCTCAACCCTTTCCTACACTCAGTTGAGATATGTGTGTATGCAGACAATTGCACGTGACCCTTGAAGAGCTCTGCAAGTGGCTACATCATGCATTGCACAGAAGCGGGTACAGTTAGGATCCTTGGGGTGACCCACATCTGATATTGTTAGTTGTGGGCTGAAATGGCCCAAGGACATCTGTTGCCTATGATTCGAGAGGAATGGTTTAATCCACTTAAATTCTAGATCGTATACAGCAAATAATTCTTGTAGATGCTTGAGTAGGATCCAGTGATCCACTGGGTTTTACTCTGTGATAAGTCTAGTAGGCTTGGGATGCTTCCTAACATTCATCCATGGCCATGAGCCGGTCCTCCTTTGCGCCTGACAGTCCTGATTCCGTTCTTCTAGACAGTCTGAAGCACTGATGACGGTCGTTGCATAGATTGCTAGTTTCAGCCTAAATCTATAACTGTTTGAAACCTATCGCCTCCACATTTTTCTCAGTAAATCCGACTTGAGACATTGTCGGAACTTGCTAGTTTTCTTAAGACTTGCTGATTTTCTTAGGAGGGTATTCACTACCTGCAAGAAAAACATCCAAAAACTATTGTGATGAAGGAAAGTGTTTAGAAGGTCTGTGTTGTCAGACACCAGGTTCAAGAAGAACTGTTTGAGGCCACAGGGGGTGTAAGATTCGACAAACTAGCTGAAGCCTTCGTTTATGATACGTTAAGTTTTAATAACCTGAGCAATACTTGGGTCATGATTATCAGATTGAAGATGGAAAATATGAGTGTCTGAAAATGTGACTGTTTTTGCATAGAAGAATTTTGGGAGGTTTTCACATTACTCTCGTGGGTGTGATAGGGCATTCTTTTGAAATTCTGTGCTGGAATCCTCCCTGTTAATCATCACTGGCTCATTAGTCAGACTGGTAGCATCGTAGATTCTACTAGTGTGTAATAAAGACAGTACACTGCGAGTGCATCAGTAACCGTTTATTCCGATCAACCTGTAGCCAGCCGTGCCACAGCTCCCTCAACTCTCTCAACAATGACCAGTATAAAGCAACAACAAAGGTAAACAACATTGGAACATTAGAACTACGAGCATGGAATTCTACATGTAGAATTCCACGCTCGTATGGCACGAGCTACTTACAACATAGTGCAGTGACATTCTTTACACATCTGACTACTTTGTGGTAATCCCTCGAATGAGGCGATTTGCTCCGAGGTGGCGGGCCAACCATGTAGGTAATGGCCTACCACCCAAGTTAAGGGCCTGTGCCCAGCGAGGGTCCCTTAATGAGGGTAGGGGCCGTTAACTACAGGGTCAGCACGCAACTGGGAGCATATCGCCATTAGCACCCGTGTAGTTCCCTACACAGGTGTTAATGTTTTTTTAATGGAAAGTATTTTCTTTCTGTGAGCGGATCGCCTCGGGGCTTCCTTTTCACAGATAGAAAATACTATGCCAACATGGCCTCCATGGAATAGGAAGGCAGGGCTCCGTATGGGGCCCCTCTTCCATTTCCATGGCAGGCAAACGGAGCGGAGACAGAAGCTGCAGGGGCTGCGGCGGCAGGACCTGATGACGCAGCAATCAGCTAAAGGCGTTTGGGGTGGGTGGAGAAAGAAAATGCATGGTGGGTGGGGGGAAGATGACGGGCAGGGGAACCGGCCATCAGGCGGTTTGGAACGCGTGCTGATACCAGGACTGTCAGCTCGCGCTCTGTGCCTCCTGATTGGCTGGCTCCCCCAACGAGTTTACTAATGGATTTTACATCATACTTTCTCACAGTTACATTTGTTCAAGGTAACAATCTTCTCTCTACATGGTGATCCAACATAGAACCGTCTACGTCACGGGTGACTCATTTGTTGGATGGTTGGAAGCCATTTTTGGCTGGGTGGGAGCCATCAGAGCCAATGTTTGCGCATAGACTGTTTAGAAATTGGCCTACCAAAGGCCTATCTTGCAGGGCAGACTGCATTGTGTGAAAGGGTTTGGTAAAACAAGTTGGAAAAACTTTGTTTAATGGCTTGTGGAAAAATATGCTAAAAAGGCATGCCCACTGCTTTATTCAAACAAAAATACATTCTGTGAAGTATATTGTCCATGTCCTTCAGAGCGCGACCAGGCAAAAGGGAGGGGAACAAGGGAGAACAAAAACCACACTCTTACTAGGCCCGTGACATTAAGAGCACGGAAGTGCATGGGGAAGGGAAAAAAGGGGGGAAAGGGCATGGAAGGGGGAGAAGTGGCAAGTGCGGAACAGAGGAGAGAACAGAATAAATAATAAGTAAAAATAAATGGAACGGATAATGAGTTTGCCTAGTTGCTGTTGGACATGTGCATTCCAAATAGTGAAATTCCTCTGTAATACTTATCTAGATGAATGTTGGTCTGCATAACCAGGACCTGAATATTTTGCAACTCAACGCTACACAAACACTCAGCAGAGTGTCTGTCGGCTATCTTTAGTCCAGGCCCAGGCTGCACTGAACAGTGAAACCTCTGCATACGAACTCTTGTCTAGCTGAATTATGTATGTACGTTCGGTACACTCGTGACGTGGCTGGGTCATGCCTCCACTGGCAATCTAAGCAATGTACCTGAAGTGCAGTTGGATTCTGGCTCATGCGCCTGCACTGTAAACACGATGCATCTCTAACAGAGACACATACGGAATATGTTCCCTGCTGTCGAGCCGCAGTCACTATCCTCTGGTTAGTGTGCTTACAAGGGAATGATTATGCAACCCTGAGGATTGATGGGTATCCAGGGGTGGCAGCTGCTACCCCTGGCATTGCCCTTTCATCCTGTGGGTGTGCAAGGGACAGAAGGCAGGCAAGGCTCTCAGGTAGTCACTGATTTGCCTCTGAAGTATCACGCTGTGCAAGTAGACAGTCCCTGGATTTAGCTTTCGGCCCTGTCTGTGAAAATGCTCAGAGTTTAAACATCACTTTGTGTCTTGCCCACTTCTAAGGTTTAGGTAATGCATGACACCCTTCACGGCTGTTTGCTTCAGCAGGGGTCCTCCTTCTGCTAGCCCAGCCTCCTCTCTAATAGGATCTGGGTCCTGGGGTCTTGCAATCTGATGTGTGTGTCCCATTGGTGTCTTTTTTATATGTTGCTTGCATACAAGTAAGGAATAGTTGGAGTTTTTGTCTAGTTTTCGTTGTGACAGAAAATGACCCCTGCATTCTCTGATGATGTAAGCAGGGTCTCTGGCTCGGTGGACAGGTCTGAGGCATATAATGGCATTTCTGAAGCTGTACCTGGCATATGATGGCAGTGCCTGCATGTGCGGGTACACCTGGAATATAGAGGCAATACCAAGGATATGAAATGTTAAGTGAGATGAGATAACATTTCCTGAGCACTGGAGACTGCCTTGGCATGTGATGGCTGCACCTGGACATGTCAGGCTGCACCTTGCATATTATGACACACTTGGCATGTGGAACTATAACAGGCATAAGATGGCAGTATCTGTTTAAAGTAGGCTACACATGGCATGTCATTGCAGCACCTGGCAATGCAGGGCTGCAGGAAGCATTTAAGTATTATTGCCGCCGTGCAAAGCTATGACTACTATACAATGGCAGTACCTGGCATAGGAAGAAAATGGCCCTGGAATATGCTGTTTCTTCTTAGTTTACTCCTTTCTAATCATGCACCCCAATATGACATATCAATGCAGCACCCTTTTCAAAATAGGGTTAGTAAAATAGTTTATTTCAATATTTGTAAGCTTGTTTACATTGTTTTTGTTATCTAGTCAATTCATCTAAAACCATTCCATCTAATACCATTCCATCGAAATTTTTCCATCTAAAAAATGTCCATCTAATGTATGTTTTTGGGGGGTAAGTTAATTTTTGTTGAGGTGTATTTTAAAGGGTAAAAAACGGGATTTTGAGGGGAGGGGCCACAAAACAAAAAAAGAAATGCATTAGATGGACATTTTTTAGATGGAAACATTTCGATGGATGGCAATGGTTTTAGATGAATTGACCATAAACCATTGTTTTTACATCCACAGCTTCTCTTTTGGGAGTGTCAGCTAAGCGCATGTGACATCACTTCGTGTTGTGCCATCAGAGTCATAGGTCATAAGACATAACTTTAGGTGATGTCATCAGGTCGGTGCTGTCACTTTTGCTGCTTGTGGCATTTTGGTGAATTGACGTCCCTGGCGTCAGTAGTCTATAGGCATTGTATCAACTGCACTAACAGTAGCATTTGGTGGCTGTTGCCTTGTCATGCCTATAATAGCTCCCAACGTAACAATGGGTAACCTTCAAGGTGCTGGGTCTCATTGAAAAGGACTTCTGGTGTTGGCATGTAATCATTTAAGTGAACCTAAAATCAGCACTGAACCTGCCCAGAACTGGAGATGCATAGCAAATAGCAAAGCAAAAGGGGCAACAGGAAATTAAACTGTTACCGAGGCAGTACTCCAGGAATGCTAGGCTCTGAGACAAGACATCATTTGATCATGATAGAAATTGTCTCCCTCTGCAAAGCCCATGAAAAATGATCAAGTAGAAAGGTCATAAATGTGTGATTCTGCTTTGAAGGTCTCCCACAAGGGCAAGTGCTTGGTCCACTTGTCATCACGCTCTATACCTCCTCTGTGTGCAAACCTCATCCCCCCCTTTGGCTTCTCAGAACACCTGTTTATGAATGATACTCAGATCTGTTACTTACTCTCCAACATCCCAGAGCTGTTCTCCCACATCACTAGCTACATATCCGCTGTCCATCACAGGAATACTTTGCCTGATGCATCATGCCTGTAAACATAAAGTGTTTGTTCTCTTGGCCTCCAATGCTACATCTATTATATTCTCTCCTAAATCCTTCCCAGCCTCTAAAGCCCATCCACCGACCTTAAACCTCAGGGCTTTATCATTTCCAATGCCATGGCTGCCTGACCTACCCTCCCAAAGATCCTTAAAAATGTATCCCCATTCTCAACGTTCACTCCTCCTCCAAAAATCCCATTACCACCTGGGCTGCGACAGGTGGGATTCCTTCCCCAGCCTCCTACTGGGACTCCCCTTTACTCCTTTGCTCTACAAACAAGTTTCTGAACTTTCCTACTGGAACCCTTGGTTACATGTCTTTATAACGAAACATTTTATGAAGAATGCACTTACAAAGAAACTTTTCTGACAAAAAATATAACCATTTTTGTTGTTGTTGGGGGGTCCCCCAAACCCGCGTTTCCAACCCCTAAAAGCCTACCCCAACCTTTTCCCCACAAGATTTAACCCTTTACCCCACCCCACATACATTTTCAATATATTTTTCGTTATAAAAGATTCGATATATGTGCATTCTTCATAACATTTCTTTATAAAGACTGCGCACCCTCCTCCGATCCTCACCCACTTCCGTGCACAGCCTTCACACATATGGGCCAGCAGGCAAAACTGTCCCCTATTCCAATGCATTCTCCTTGTGTTTACAACTATCCAGGTACTATTTCCTCAGCACAGCGGAATCTATCTCCTGCTAGCCGTGCCCATGCGCTCTAAAGCGCTTCCCAACCTCGCCGTCCGCGGTCCACTCACTGCTGCTTCCGGCTTTCACTCCTTCTCCCTCCTGGCTCCCCATGACTGAAACAGCTGAGCTGCTGGAATTAAGGCCTTTTCAACTGTCTTCTGGACCACCCTTAAGCAGAGGCGTAGCTAGAGGGATACAGGGGTGGCTATAGCCCTGGTTCTTTTGGTTGTAGCCCCGGATAGACATTCAGGGCCTACAACCAAAAGGCTATGGCTAGCCCCAAGTCCCGACATTAGCGTAGCCCCCGGATCTTTTCCAGACCTAGCAACACCCCTGCCCTTAAGAATCCCCCCTATCACACCGCTCAATGATCCCCCACAACGGCCACCACTCAAGTGCATGTCTGTGCGCATCTGTGTATAGTGACGATGACCTTGGAGACTCTCCTGTGCTGTCCACTATTATTCTCCACCACCTGGTGGTTTAATGCATTAACTAGTATCGCAAAGCTGTGTCAAATACCCAACAATGTTCCATTTGGGAAGTGCTTCTTGGGGGAGGGGGGGGCACTTTCATTTTCGATACATGAATATAATAGGAACTGCATTGTGCAGGCGCCCGCCATTTTGTTTTTTGATCTGGGTGTCTCATGGATCACTGATGAAGACGCCATTAAGAGAGACTTCTCTCTCCCCACTCCCCGCCCCCATCTCTGTCACATTAGCACAGCGAATTGCAGACGGCCACCCATTTGTGTGCTCTCTCCTCTAATTGTGTGTGTGGCTTTTGATAAGTCTGGACTTTAGCAACATAAATCAAACCTTGAGAGTGGGAACATTCCACAGTTTCCAAGAACACATCCATTTCGCGCTTCTACTGAACCCCAGTGAAGACAGGTGGTGAGTTTCCAGACACACAAGCACACAGACACAGCCACCGCTACATAAAGCCGTCTCTTACTCCAGATCCATTAAGCTGGGTAATGATAACAGCTATTATTAAAGCGCTTTGAAGCAGGACGCATCTGCCCGTAAGCGCCGTATAAAAACCTTACTGTATTATTATTGGCGCATTATCATTACTGAACAATAAATGCATCCTAAGCGGGTATTCTTGACACTGCCCATGATACACGCAATGTTTCGATAGATGTGCCGCATTAGCGCAGCGAGTTGCGGATAAAGATAATAACGCGCAACTAACGCATCGTTCCTCGCGCCCGTGTGTTTCTGGCTCGGCCCAAGCCTGGTTTGCAGCCGCACATGTCACCCCTTGGAAGCAGCACGCGGAATCCTTTTAGAGATCACTCGATGGAGGCGAGGAGGGCTCCCATTTGCAGGCTAGGCCAATGCTTCACACTCAGGTTTTTTCCAGTAATTACAGCGCATCACCATGGCGATACCTCCTTGGAGAGATGGCTCCTAGGCTTATGTCATCAGGGAGCCTACGATGTTCTAAGAGCCTCTAACTCCCACCCGCCCCCATCCACCGGTGAAATGTAACTTCAGGCGATGCAGACAACGCGTCTGCGAGAATCCCCTTGACAGCGCAATCCTGGCAGCAAGAGAGCGAGTTGGTGAGGACTAGTGTTAGGCGGGAACACTGCCCTGTGAGTAAACAGAGCCACGTCACGTGTCCCAGGCTGGACGCAAATAGGACCTGTCCTGTGGTTACTATTGTAACTACCAATCTAGGCTAAGTGCTGGCCTGGGAGGATAGCTCAGCAGCAACACGTTTGTCGAGGGAGCAAAACAATGCAGAGCAACGCAGGTTTGAATCCCAGCCGCACCTAGAGACTGGTCTTCATTATTAAACTCATCCCAAAAGATAAATTAATGAGTGGAGTTAATTTATTGAGCGACTACAGCACAGCAATTTTCCTATTGGGAACATGCATTCAAATGCAAAAGTGGACACCAGACACGAGAGGCGTTGCTGGGGGGGGGGGCTAAGGGGGCTATAGCCCCTGATCTTTTGGTTGTAGCCCCGGATAGAATCTCAGGAGCTACAGCCAAAAGAGTAGCTAGCCCCCAGTCCCGACAGTCCCGACATTAGCGTAGCCCCGGATCTTTTCCAGACCTAGCAACTCCCCTGGCAGACACACAAATTCTATGCTCAGCGCGCGGTGCCGAAGCAGGCATACAACATCTACTCCAAGCGGCTTCTCACAGAATGCCAAGCAGACTGCCGGAGGGCATCATTACCATCGTGATTCAGTAATCGCCCTTCAGAATTACTCATGAACAGCATGAGAAGATACTCATCCCCATCAAATACAAATTCTAATTTTGAGATTACTTTTAAATGGATGGAGTGTTCAAAGGTGCACAGGGTTTCAGGAAGCAGTGAAAAAATTGAGACGAAATGTATACTGCGGTCAACTAATCTCCGCAGAAATACCAAACCATTTAATGTCCCTTGTAAAGTCTAATGATCTGTTCAGTTCTGAAAATATATCTTCGTGTGCACCATCCACGTGTGCTGATTCGGAATCTATTTAACGGGAAATGGCTGACTACTACCACTGTGACACCACAAGACTAGTTATACGGCACCTGAGATGGGTCGAGGGCCCAGACGCAGAGGGTCTTAAGACTTTGGAAACAGTCTTCACGCATAGCCCCCACTTCGCCTGGGGCAGAAGCGCAAGCTGGTGTAGAATGCCCTGATTACCTCATTACTCTTACTCCTCACCCAATCGCCGGCTGTCCTGACAAATATCAGCCAATCGGCCCGCAGGAGACATCGGCAGAAGCAGAATTCCAGTAACCAATTTTTCAGCACAGCCATTTTAAGGGGCCCCTGGGTTCCTCCTGTCATGACATGAAAACCAAAAATGAAAGGCTGGCAGTAGTATGGGAAAGGGGTAAAGAGGAGCAGGATGAGGAAGACTAGGACTTGGAGTAATGAAGATAATTTAAGTAATAAGGGCATGACCCCCTCATCTGTATCAAGAGTACCGTGTTTCAATCACAACAGACCTCAGATTTGGATGCTAAACACTTTGATTGATTAAGGAGAATGGGCACCTCAATCATCAGCAGATCCAAACACAGACCAGCCCAAAGTGGCTCACTAAGTGGCCACCACCTCCTGTGGCCTATACTTTAAGAAAGGAAGATGGTTAGACCCATGTGGTGACCCAACCGATCTCAGACATGGATACACCCATTGCCTGAGCCCAGGATGCAATGACACGCCTGGTAGATCTACCCAAAATCCCATTAGATAAGGCTAGGCTTTATTGTTCCTATGCAATCACAACAGCTGGCTCAATGTAGCACAAACATTGTCCCCCTTATGACCGGCACAAAGACCAAAATCAAAAATTCACACCCTTTGAATGGGGGTGTGTTGTGAAACTAGATACCGACTGCTCAACTCACATCCAAAAGGTGTTCTGTATAATCAGTGGACAGACTCTGGCTGTAAAAAGGGAACAACTAGATGATTAGATGAAGGAACAAGTGAAAGTCAGATATTACCTAAACCAACGCAGTGGATGAGGACAGAGCACCCAACCCAATTAAATAAATCTGAGGTATGGTTCAGAACAGATGGGTGCCCCCAATTTCCTCAGCCGATGCCAAGACCGAAGTTCCAAATCCACCACCCCAAAGTTTTCAAACAGAGGGGCTTGCAAGGCCCAGAGCACCAGTCAGAGGTCCCACGTAGCTAAAACGGGGCGAGGCGAGGAGGGGGGTGTGTGAGTCAAGGAACTGCATAAAGGTCCACTCTAACAGTACCACAGCAGGGTTCTCTAAATGCCCGAACCCCTGCAAGATGGGCCCTCAGTGAGAAAACCGCAAGACCCAGGCTGTCGTGCAGAAAGGCACGGATACACTGAGATGCGTAGGAAAATGGAAGCCAACCTTCAGACAGAAAAGAAGCAGAACATGAAGCAAAATGGCGACTATGCACTTTCAAAGCAGCTGAGCATTTAGACTGTTGAAGGCCAAGGTCAGACTGTCCAGCAGACCCTGACAACTTAGAACCCCTATGTCAGTAACCATGCCAACACAACACTCATTGTCTGGCAAGGGCTTTGGTTTGGCAGAACTGCCCTCCTCAGGGCTCGCACTAGCGTGAGAAGTCAGGGGCTCATGCACCGCAAGAGAAGGGGCAGATATGAGGGAAAGGTTCTGCTAGGGGCATCTGCGCTGACGTTTCCTTTGTTCGCGGGAGGGGGGGGGTGGAATAAATAGGAGGAGGCTGGTGGGTGGTGCCTCATATACCATCCCGAAGGTATTTTTCAAGGTATTTCAATTTCATTTAGCAGATGTCTCTGGAATGTAAGGCGCCTCATGTTTATCAGGCTGGGATAAGGAAGAAGGACACCGAGATAATGTGCCTGTTTTCATGCTGTAACATGCCACATAACCCCTCTGCCATCTGTACTGGCCTCGAGTGTATTTATGCATCGATCCAAGCCGGCCTATACAATTCTGCAGAATATTTGATCTCGGTATCCAGATGCGCAGCTGACTTACAAGCATGGGTGCTATGAAATGCAGTTCAGAGGTCAGGGTCTGCTCATGGGGCTTATAATCTGATTCCTGGTGACCAGGCAGTCTCTGTGCAGTGCCTTCAGTATGGCAAACTCTACCATCAAAGATCACGTCAACCGAGAGGGTTGATCTTTACAGCAAGATCTTCACCAACAACCTATTCCTTAGACCTCCCCTTACTTTAGTCTGCCCATGTAGTCAGAGAGGTTCATATCGACAAAAACTGCTCATTGTCTTAATTAATACCTTTCTTTACACTATCGTGAAGCGCCCGGTGAGTAAGATGATCTAAAAAGTAAAAATGATAGAACGATTGGGTTCTATGTCATTTCATCGACGGGTGCAATTTCGATGTTTTTTTTTAACAAGTATGTTTTACCGAAAAAACTCATTGAGATTGATTTATTTTTTATTTTGGGGAGGGGGTTCACCCTAATCCCCCCATGCCCTATTGTTTGTTTACCTATTCCCCGACCCCTTATATATACTTTTCCAACCACCCCCGATATAGTTTGATGAGTTTTTTCGGTAAAATGTACTCGTAAAAAAAAAACATCGAAATTGCACCCGTCGATGAAAGAACGTTATACCAATGATTGATGGGCTGAGTCCCAAAACACTGAATTCCTCTATAAAATAGAGTAACCGTGTCTCATTTATTTTCATAGATTTCCCGCTATTGTCGCACACATGTCGGTCGCAGCACTAGACAGCTGCCATGGCAATATCCATGCCTTACGGAAGCCGATTTGTGGTTTGCATTAACAGATAAGAAAAAATAGCTGCAATCGGGCTCATTCTCAGCGCTGTGGGGTGGGATCTCAGAATCGTGCTACTAGTTTCTACGGTTCGGGCTCCTGAGTGAGATGTTGCCTGGTGGTCAAGTCACTGACTGTGGAAGGAGACCCACACACACCAAACCTGGGATGTCCACTTGACCCCACGGAGTGACTCTGGACAGAGCCCCCCATTTGCAGACATTGGGGTCGCTTGGTTACTGCTTCCTGGCAGTTGGCTGACCAAAATCAACTCATACAATCATTGCACACTTTGGGCCAGATTCATGGAATTTTCTGCACAGTTCAAAGTGTCTTTGCACTGCTGAAAAGTGACTTTGCACTGCCGACACAAACCCTGACCCATGGAACTGTGCAAAGTGTATTTTTGCAGTGCAAAGTCAGTGCATAGTCATGTTTGCAGTACAAAATGACTTTGCACTGAATTTGCACTGCAAAAATACACTTTGCACAATTCCATTAACCAGTGTTTTTGGCGCTTTTCAGCAGTGCAAAGTCACTTTGAACCGTGCAAGAAATTCCACGTATCTCTGTCTTTGCCTGTTTCCCACCTTGCTTGACAGTCCATTCAGATAAGATGAAATAACACATGCTTTAACTTTTATGGTATTAAGGTACTAGTGCTTGATAAATAAAGCGGGCAAATCTTGTATTTTTTCATTCCTCAGATTTATCTGATCAATCGTTCACTCCATGGTTGACAAAAAGAACGACAGGGTTCAAGTCGAGGGTACACGCGGGTGGACCGAGTGCACCCACTTGTTTTAGAGGGTGGACTCAGTCCCATCAGCTAAAATGAGAAACATTGAAAGACTTCTTTGAATCTATCACCTCGGGGATCGAACTGCAGTCGTCAGGTTTGCAGGCCGGACACTTCGCCACTGTATTATATAACCTGACGCCAAATAACAAACAACTAAAGGTGAAATGTCCCATTTCGGTACTGCAAGTTCCAGGGAAAACATTTGTATTGGCTCTTGGAGTTTAAAACATGCACACCTTTTAACGTTTTCAAAAGCACCATTTGAAGACAGTATCCTCTGTTGGTTTTGTGTGTGTGTGTGTGTTGATTTCACGAAAGACAAATGCCATTCTTCCTGTGCGATTAGGGTGGTTATGCAAAACCAATTTAATGAAATGTGCATATTTCACCTTGGTATGCTAATTTCTGGCAGCATCACATCCCATTGCATTGTTGATGAGTCCCCCCACTTTTTATTTTTTAGGACTTGACCCTTGAAGAACGATAATGGAAAACCACTTCGTTCATGTGCAATTAGAAACTAAGCTGGATGGAAAGGCATTGTACATCCCTCGTGGCCTTTCTGTGCAAAGTATAGAGGCGGCTGCGCCCCGCTGGAAAGACACACTCTTCTGCCGCCAAAGGTGGACTGGTGCGCTGGCGTCAGTGAATACATAAGCGAATGAAGGCGGAGACGGGCATCCGGTCCCCCGAGGAGCAGGACTAAGAGCTTTGAATCACACAGAGCCTCTGCTTCCGGTTAGTGGAAGAGCCATTATTCCTGTACCTGCTGGGCGAGGGCACGCGCTGCCCCGTGGCGTCTGGCCAGGCTATGCAAACCTAACTCAGCAACACAAGGCGAAGAAGAGGGGGAAGTCCAAGGGAATGAGTGGTGCTAACAGAGAATGAAGCGGTGGTCTGGGGGAGGGCGAGACACAGAGAAGGGGGAGGGGCATTTCCCATTGGTATGCAGACGGTGTGTACATCCAGGCCAGCACTGCTGTCAAAACCCTTTTACCAACAGCAAACCCATCAGATACGAACTGCTTTCCTGCCTGTTAATGCTTTTCCACTGCTAGAAAAAAAAAAGGAAATTGTTTTACGCTATTGCTAGAGGCAAAGATCACTGCTCCTGTGCCATTTATTCAAGGAGAACATTTATGGCAGAGAAGAAGGGAATGGCAACAAACAGCAACCCTCCAAAAACAGGGCAATCCAATTTGAGAATTGAATAATGCCTCTTCTGTGTTTTCCTTTGTTTTTTTTACATGTTTTCTTGTACTTTTGGGTGAAATTCTAAAAATAGACTGCTCCATTTGCAATCACTTTTTTTTATAAACCGAATCAGAATTGCCTGCATTTATAAAGGAAGATGCAGGTGGAGAAATATTGTTTGCCAATTGTTTTTAAAAGGTGGTGCCAGCCATTGGACTGAGGGCACAGCAGATGCAAATGGAAAAACCCTGTGCACTGATGTGATAGCCGACATTGTGGGGCATTTCTGCACTACTTAAACAAAGGCTACGTCATAATTGGCGGGACATTGCTTGCCGGTAAAATCCCTTGGTATGACGTAATGCTTCTCTCGAAAAGATTGGGTGACTGGCTGACTTCCTCGTGATCGTCTCACCTTTCCAGCTTTAAAGAGAGCACGTTTGAACTGAGAGAAGACCAAACTTTGCTAAGCCCTGCATCTATTATTGAACTGCTGTAATGTGTGCATGCTGAGGTGGGGGCAGGGGCAATCGTCTACAGTTTAAATACGTCTTTTCAGTGATTGCACTGACTGAATACTCATTGATAATCCTTCTCACAGACTGTGCTTTCCTTGCCTATGGGAGCCCTGCTGAATCTGAAGCTCACGGAGGGCAACTTTGGACAAGATGGACCATCGACAGGCATCCCTTTTGAAGTGCCATCAATTCAGAATCCCTTCCAGGGAGATGACTCGGAAGGGTCTTCTGTGCAGATGTCTACCATGCTGAGCACCACATGTTACATTGTCTGGGGTGTTGATGCTTCTTTGTAGTGCCTGAGGTCATCATTTCTCAACCTGACTCCGGCCTAAAATGTGATCTTGCATTAGATATTGACCCTGTGGTCAAGGCGCTCTTTAGTCTGGAGGATGTCGAGCAGGTGGTAGTTTGGGGTCTGCACAGCGTCTAGAAGCCAACATCGTGCATCTCAGCCCTCCCCATGACTGAGGTGCAGCACAGCGTCTAGAAGCCAACATCGCCATGACTGAGGTGCTAACGCAAATATGATTTAGATTGAGAGCTTTTGGTATTCTGCGGAGGCAAAGCTGTGTGGATGGTATTAATGCCATCCCCGTGATCATCAACTGAGCTGCCGCTGAATCACCAGAACTTCTAAGGCCGTGGAAACTGACTATCACTGTGAAAACCTTAGATTCTGGACTGTCAATACTCCGCAGTGGTGCGTACAAGACCAAGATGACTCACTGTGGAGTATCACAACTGGGCCAGGATCCTTAATCTCCAGCTTTACTAGTTTGGGACTTGATTGTGACGTATAATTGTTAACAGCCTTTTCATAAAAATCTTTTCCTAGATGCGATTGCTTGATGGGATTGCATGAGTGAGATACTCTTACTTGCATTTAAAACCCATTTATTATTTTTTTAAAACAAAATTACAGTTTTAAAATGTTTGTCTTTTGGCTATTTATAGCTTTACTTAAGTAAAGTGTGGGCAATTTTTCCTGGAATTGAGGATTATATAAATCTTTGAAACGCTGCATTGAGACCATAGTTATGTATTGAGATAGCAATAATTGTGCTACGTCTGCCTTTTACAGAAAACAGCGTGGGCACTCAGTTTTGTCACCAAATGGTGAACCAGTGGTCTTGTAAACCTCTTGATTGACGGAGGTTTCAGAAATACGTACGTTGGTGTCTTGGAGATGTTAGTTTGGCCCACCTTTGGACCGCCGCAAATCTCTCTGGTGTTGCAAACTTCTGGCCTCACACCATGGATTTTAACTATTCTAACGATGCTCCTCAAGGTCTAGGAAATGAATGGGAGCAATATCATTAACGCCCTCCTCCGCAAGCATTCACTGTCCCGACCGCTCCCCCCTCGTGTATAACCAACGCCCCCGCATCCTCCCCGGAGATAGGGGACTTCATCTTACTGCTCAGGCACTCTACTGTGTCCCAATTGGAAATACACTGAAATATATGCTCAAGTGGAGAGAAAAGTGTGTGTGATGTACAGAAGACAATGAAAAATTTGCTGCACCGGTACAATGGCGTCACAGCAAACAATTCATCTAAATCATAACCATTTGTGGGTATTTGCTCTTAACTCACATCAATTATGTCATAACACTGAATTATTCTTCCACATTCATGGGAAGGAAATAATCAGAGGATTTCTAGAAGTGGGAAGTCTCTGAAATGGGTTCTTTAATCATATTTCGTTTTCACTTATCAAATACTTTCAGTGTTCTCTGTGTAACACTTTGAGTAATCAAAAGGCACTGTCCGGTTGCACTATACCGGGTAACGGCAAAACACCAGCATGCAGTGCAATAACCGTACCTTTGCTAGTTCAATATTGCAAAAAACAGCTGCCAACACTGCTCACTTACTCAGCCAAGACATGCTTTTAAAATAGCAGAAATAAGTCTTTACTCAGACCCTGACTACTGACTAACATAAATCAACTTTCTTTTCTACAAGTACAGGATTCATCTTATTGCTAGAATCCTTCAGTGACTCCCTGAACCAAACAAAGCCATGGCTTTCCAGATGCTCCCTAACTCCCCTCTCAGCTGCCTAAATCTCAGGTACAAGGGGTTCTAGAGCTGGTTATTGGAGCAGAGCGAGCTCCCTTCTTACGCATTCAGCGTTCCAATCGGAGTTCCTGCTATCCCTGTCCGGTGATAGCCGTGTGCCGTGCTCTTTAGAGTGGGCACCCTGAACCCCTACCTGGCAGGAGTGATCCCAAAATCCCCTCTTCGGCTGAGCTCCTCGGGTGCCAGGGACATGAGGGCGTGGCTTCTTTCTCCAGATCCCTGAATCCATGGAACAGGGGCCTCTGCATGTACCAGCAGTCCATGTTCCTCTCGCTGCATACAAGAAACCACAGCATTACTAATTCAACACTCAGATCCTCATTGCCATGACAGGACGCGCCACTGTCACCTTTGGTTCTAGGCTGAGATTCTGGCATCACTTGGTCAAGGCATTGCAGAGCCTGATAATATTGCACTCATCCAGCAACTCCACAAAAGACAACTGTTACTCAGTGAAATCCTGATATTCATTACGCAGGAAAGTCTGGCGTCTATTATTAATTCACAAATAGTGCAGAATTAGCATCTTTTATCCTTAAGCTATTACAAAGTTGCCTATCATTGAAGGATATCTTCTCTTCATTCCTGCACAAGGAATGTCAGAGCTTTGGTAGTGGAGGCAAAGTAGAATCATAGATCCGGAAACCCTGTTAGGCAATCGGACGATAATCTATGTGCGGGAGCTACTCATAAAGGGCCTCCCTTGTTGCAATTCCTTTTATGATTATAATTATTTTTTTATAACGCTTAATACCAAAGAGGTTTCTAAGCGCGCAGCCAGGATCTGAACCTGTGTTGCTCTGCGCCGTATTCCTTCCAAGGCAAGCGCGTTGCCACTGAGCTATACTACCCATGTCTTTACGATTACAATAAGTAATGCTATGTACCTTCTGTGCTCCAGTACTATATAGTGGATACAGCATTGTTAAATAAACCATGTCTGGACCGAGAGGATTTTGAAACTATCCGCCAATCTCTAATGTAACTGACCAAGCTAAGTTGTTGAAGCAGCAGGGGTTTACAATCAAGCGCAAAAGGATGTTCTTCATCTATATTGATGACCTGCGTCTGGGAAAGGATGCCAGCATTCTAAGGTGTTTGATGATGATGGGTCTTTCAGTAGCCTCCAACACCATCAATCAGGAGTATCTGATTAGCTCAGGTTGCTGGAAAAGGCTTAAGAGGAGCAAGGTTAGCAGGTTGAATTTCTTCCGCACTAACAGAAAGCAATAAGTGGCTATTGCCTCCTTTGCTTCTCTGTCTGAGCTTCTTATCTGTGGTGTCCAGCAATGATCAGCTTTTACACCCACCCCCTCCTTTGTGTAACAATTACAGACAACCACTAGCAGCGCTCATTCTCTCCTCCACCTTGAATTTGTATGACTATGTTGATGACATCCAGGTCATGCTGAGGCTACAAAAACACAAAAGAGCATCTCCTCGCTCTTATCAATTTGCCACCTTAAAATAGAATGTTATATGTTTTTGAAGCACCTCAAGTTAAAGCCTTCTAACACAAAGGTCACATGTTTGTTTAGCCAAAGAGGGAAGTATAACGCAACCATGCTTCACTGGCTGATGGGTCCTGGTAGTTTAACTGGTCAAGGTTATGGATACATTTCTCAGATGTGTACCACGACAAGTGCAGAGAGGTGGAGAGTAGACTTCCGAGTGGGAGAGAGACCTGGGTCACCCTGGAGGGCCTTAACGGAGTATAAAGAGTGAGATGGGAGCGTCCTAGGTTGAACCACAGAGGGGAGAAGAGTTGAAGGCGAAAGAGTGGTGACCAAACAGAAAACCACAGGGAACAGGTAGATCGAGGGCACAGGGAAGAGGTCCCACCACCCCCCGGTACACCATCCTTAAGGGGCCGAGGAAGGAGGTGGCAGGTGCACACCAGTATAGGCCAAAGGGCCAAACCGGTGCAGAAATACGTTATCCAGGACTCAGGGTGGAGGGGGGGCGGCCGTATTGCCTCTAAATAGCCTTTCAGACAACCCACAATCCTACAGAGAATAAAGGAGGGAGACTCTTCATCGCCCCAGAACACCACAATATGCGAGACTGCAGGGACGCATATCACAGGTGGCCATAGTAGAGAAGGTATGATGGAGCGCCACCACCAACCAAACCCACTAAAAATCTCATCCATCTCATCATAACACCTCTCAAATTCTAAACATAAGACAGCCATGCCTATGCTGCACAACAAATGGCACACAAGTCACTACACCACAGCTACGAAACAAAACACACATAGCCGTGCACAACAGCACACAACAGCTACCGACTGAAAAAAATCACACCCATGGTCAGCGAGAGTTTTAAACCGAACTGAAGCTACCAACAGCACATCATTCCCGCAAAGCCCGCAAAGTCCTACTAACTTACCCTACCCTCTTGCTTTTCAGATCCGCCACAGCGTCAGGGCACCAATCCGGCTGTGATAGTGCACGGTATAAATATCCTTTAACATAACAGATGGCCAGTCATAATTTGGAAAGCATGGTTACATATGGCAGTGATGGTGTAATATTACATTATTTCCCACCACATTGGTAGTAAGGAAGGGGTACATGCTCAGCCCCTGTTCTTTGTGTTATATATAAATGACCTTGAGAACCATCTGGCAGAAGATACCTTTGATGTTACATGATTAGGGGGTGGCAGTGGCCCCCCTGTCTCACTCTTCATGAACTTCATGAGTTCTCTCAAAGGCTGAGTCATTTCTGCAAATCCTTCAATAAATGCATTGTAATTCTCAGCTAGGCCTAGGAAAGAGTGCAATTCTTCTTTGTTATTGATATGATGTGATATGATTGGTTATTTATAACGTGCTTAATACCGAGAGGTTTCTAAGCGCAGACCCGGGGATCGAACCTGTGGTGCTCCGTGTCGTTTTGCTTCCAAGGCAATCACGTTGCCCCTGAGCTATCCTCCCGAGATGATACGTTGCATATATTGTGTACCAAGATACTGATGCGAGCCCTGCTTCCTCCGTCCTCCTTTCCAGTCTCTCCTCTCTGTTCCACCCTCGGTCATCCGCTCTGCAAGCCTGCCGTGTCATCACATCCTGAAGGCACAATACCACAGTCTACAAGCACATCTTTGGATCTTAAACATGTGGCCTTAATGGGTGTGACCCCTCCAACGCCCTGCCTCAGTTGTCAAGAGAATGGGTGTGTACCTGGATTCCCTAGTTCCTGCCCTCTAAGTCCCCGATCGTGTTTCCGCAAGGATTAGTGGCAGTCCTGCTGCTGGTGATATCAATGCTTCATAATGCTGCCACCTTTATCTGGGCTCCCCCTATGAGACTGGTTCTAGGTCTCTTTGTTGCCTGTTTGAGGTCATTTGTGTTTTCGCTGCCTTGGAGCGGCCTCAGACTGGCCACAAATAGTCATAGAATCCTTTTCATCATGGGTTTCACCCCGAACCTGTGCGCCAGCGCCTGCGCTCCATTTTCCCCTCTGCGTCTTCTCCTCTTTCACTGCTTTTCCAGCCCACCAAAACTCCCCATTCTTGGGTTACTGTCGCTCTATGGCCCACCCCCAACCCAAAACCTTTGTGATGTTTGCCCTCCTAGCCCCTTGCACACCTGAATGGCTTACGTGCTTGCCCCGTCCCCGCTCCCTCCTCTTCTGTCTTGGTAGACCTGCTCGAACCCTCCAGTGCCCTCCTCTTCCATGATGGGGGGGTATTCAGACCCCCATGCATAAATACCATGAGGTGCAATTTGCTGCCACGCACCTCTTTCTACCTTGCATGGAAGGATGCGTGCTACTCCTTCAGTGCTAGAGTTGCGTTGCCTGGCTGTGGCCAGGTGAGTCGAACATATCACCTGGCGCGTCGTGCATATTCTGATTTAGTACCTGATTTCTAACTCAGAAATGAGCACCTTGCCACACTGGAACCCATCTTCTTCTGATGCTCTGTCCTGACTCCTCCCTAGTTGCAGAAACCCCTGTGCGGCAGGCAAGCCTTCTCTGTTTGCCCATGAAATCCACCCTGTGTGTGTTATTAGCACAGCCCTCTGACTCCTGCTTAGTCACGCAGCACGTGCGCGCCAGTGAATGGCAGTAGCATGACAGAGCAGGCGCGGCTCCTGTGGAACTAGCACCCTCGCGCTCAAATCCACCGTACGGAAAGCACCATGTCCCTAATTCGCTCAAAACCGTCCAGCATCTCTACCCAAAATCCTCTATCCAGACAGTGGCCGGCGCTGTTTCAGGCGAGCCGCCTGCCATCCCAAACTATAGGCTGTTCCTAAAAGTAAGACTTGGCGCGGAACTGACGGAATTCTTTGAAACATCTTGGAAAGACCTAGGCCTCCCAGCCAATCTGCCTGAGTGCAGCGGGAAGGGAGACGCGTTACCCCGGATCTTGTCATATACCCACTACATGAAAGGGATGGAGAGCACTCTGGGCCATCATGGCTGCCTGCTAACCTGGGAATTCACCAAAAATGGCTATATGGCGCTGACCATGGCAGAACACTAAGAGAGGGTCTCTTGCGGACCCCTGGAATAAAACCGGTGTGTTGGTAAGGGTTTTTAGGGCCTCAAGATTTTATTTTCGTTATTTCAACGTATAACCCACAATGTATTATTTCAAACTTTCTGGACAACAACCTAAAAGCTAGAGGAGACACTGAGACCAGAGGGCGGTGAAGCAGTTTAATACTGGACGGTGGTCGGATGATTTGGCGCCTAGCCACTCCATTAATAACAGAAGAGTGAACAGCTGTGCTCCAATAATGACATTGACCATTCATATAACACACGCTGCCTCGACTGTTGGGGCTTAAATAATAGGTGCTGCGATTGGTTCACTCGGTGGAACTCAAAGTTTGGATATTGACAAGATGAAAGGCTGAATGAGCGAAGCTGTACAAATTCCCTCTGGAATGTTGGATGAATTAATTCATGAATGGAAGAAGGACGTGACTTGTCACTAGGGGCAGATGGTTGCTTAGGGCAGATGGGTTCTGTCCCACTGCCCCCAGAACCAGGCGGCAGAGCCAGGGGCGTCATTTCACCAAAATGCCTGCGGTAACGGAAGTGACATTGCATGACCCTTGAACTCTGATGACATCACAGGAAGTGATGTCCTTTGACCCCACCCCGAAGTGACATCACGAGAAACAATGAAACACAACATTTCACCCCTTGACAAAACAAGAAGTGGCACCACATAGCATTGTTCCTAAGTACACTATGAAAAATATGGTTACAATATCACTAATGTGATAAACATTTCATACAAGAACGCATCCCCATATTTATGGTTAATATCAGTGTGCGTAGGCCCATATTACCAAATCACTGTGAATGCAAGCAGACATCCAAGGCCAAATGATAATGATGTGTTATTATATAGCACTTACGCTTAAGCACTTTATATAGAATAAATAGACATGCAATATCTCATTTATGGATCTCATAAGTTTGAAAGGCAACGTGCAGATCACACACACATCACAGCAGCAAGCGCTCAACCCACTGAGCTATCTTACCGACTATAGTAAAATGAGCAATTACATGTCTGAATGTTCTCAAAGTCAGAAAGCAAATTACACTGTGTAGTGGATAACAGTAAACTGGTAACTGAGATTTAACAGCAGGTCAGTTCATCCACAGGTCTGGTGCAAAGTTCGCTGCGTTAGCCTGCGTGGATCTTCTTTTAAGGCTTCAGAGGTTTGCAAAATAGGGAAAGCAGCGCACTAACACAACATCCCATACTCTGGGCACTAGGTACCTCATTCATGTAAACAAACATCCTGAACAGGATGCCAGGGAGATAGGAAAGACGGGCGCGTTACAACAAAGCATTAATTGTGGCACAACGAAATCAAGGGCCACTTTATGTGCTGTGGTCAAACATTTCTACACTGTACACAAGCTTTTAGGCACAAGGATGTTGTCAAGTGACCGCGGACACCAATATGGATTGTCGTGTGATGATCATAACAGAGACAACAACAGAAAAAAACATGCTATAACTGCAACTAGAAAAAGCAAAACACATAGGCCCTCATTCTGACTCAGGCGTTAAGGGGTTTACGGCGCCGTAAACGGCGCCGACCCTTAACGCCTGATTACAAGGTTCCCTTTGCGGGATGGCTTTTAACGGCTGCTTTTTTGCAGCCGTTAAAATCCATGCTGCAAAGGGACATTGGCGATAATTACGGCACCGTAATTTACGGTGCCGTAATTATCGCCTTTCCCCATTCCCATTATGGCCTATGGGGCGAAAATGGGAATGGGGAAGGGTAAAATGGGAAATGGGGATTTACCGCCCCACTCACCTTGGAATGGGGCGGTAAATCCGCCAACCACCATGGCGTAAACATAGTTTACGCCATGGTGGTAAGGGTACGACCCAGGCGGTAACTTACCGCCTGGATCGTAATGAGGGCCATAGTCCGAAATGGATGCTTATTCTACTCTAAATGTGTTTTGGAATTTTTTGTCTGCATTGTGAATTTGAGGTGTTTAAGAACAGACTAATTCAGTGACTCACCCCCTGAAGTGTGCCTGAAATAAGCCTTCAATGAGTCTATCAATTATTGTATAGAATTCCAGGAAGTCAAATTATTTGCTATTCCTATTCTTTCTTATTTAGGGTCACTGCTCAAAGTGTTATACTTGTGGTACCTCCTGTTTTTTTTTTTAAGAGGGTGTAACAGGAAAGCCAGCCACTCCAGAAACAAAGAGGCACATGGTGTTGGCCACAGCCCAGAAGCTTACATAAAAGAAAAAGAAAAAAACATATTTTTTTTATGGGTAGCAAGGGAGACTACTGGGGTAGCAAGGGAGACCTCAGGGGTCACAGTGGCAACCCCCGGCGACCCCCAAATGACGTCCCTGGACAGAGCGCACTGGTTCGTCTTGAGAGGCATCACTCAGATGCATAGACCGGTGCTGCAGAAAATTGAAATTGTATTTTTATAAGAAATTAAATAAATAATGATGGCATGTCAGCGGGCATAATCTACAGTGGCGCGTCCCATGCAATGCAAGATTTCTTTGTATTCTCTGTGTGGAGCCATTGCCCCGCCCATATAGCGTAAAGGTTTACATTAGGCAGCTAGCAGGGCGCTAGACCTGTGTCCCCGCTAATATAATATAGTGTGCAACCGGCGCGGCTTGTATCTTGTGACGCTCAGCGTCAGTCACCGTTCTTAGACCGTCAGTCTAAATTTCATCGGAAATGTGACATTTGCTGGGTGGGCGGGTTTCCATGCAGCACATCCACTCAGCAAGTGCGGGGTCGGCAGTGACTGTCAACTGGTGAGCAGGATGGAAGAAGCCGAACAGCAGCGCAGCCACCCACCCACGTGTTGCTGACACAGTGATCAGCACCGAGGAAAGTAAAACTTGCATGACACGTCATAAAATCAGACATGCCGAATCCAGTGTTGTTGTAACTAGAGTCCTGGGCCAGGGCTCGTGCCAGCTCACATGATTGGGGTCCAAAGTGATCACAGCACGTCACCCAGGGGGGCCGGCTGTGATCACGTGTAAGTGGCCAATAAAAGGGCAGAGTGGATTCTTTACTGTGACAAGACCACACAGACGAAGAAGAATACACACCCACGACCACACACGCAACCCGAGAAGATGGAGTAATGAGGCTCAAGCCTTGGTATCCAAAAATCACTGCGGAGGGATACAAATCTATCAGCAAGAAGAAGAAGAAGCGCGGCCATTACCCCCGGCCTAACATGGCAAAGACCCAGTGAAACTGGCTTTACTGTGACAAGTGCACACAGACCCTGAAGAAATCCAACCCACGACCACACACTCAACCAGAGAGGATGGAGTAAGTATCCAATAATCACTGCGGAGGGATACAATCTGCCAGCAATGAGCAGAAAGAAGCCCCGCTCGGCAGCCAATGCCATCCGACCCTACCTCTGTCTGCTATTGCCGCGCGGTGCCGGCGCTGCCATTGAGGCAGAGGGCATGCCCAGCAGAGCCCTGCACAGGTGCGGCCCGTCCCCTCCCCGGACCCTCTAACACTTATGATGTCACAGAAAAATCCAACCCTAAAGTAAATATTATATATATGGGTTTCGTAGGATTACTCTTGCCACAGCGCTGGAAATGGCTGGGCCAACCCCACACCCCCACTCGACCGTGTTTTCCCTTGGGGGTCCTGCACTGGCATCCTGAAAAGTCGAAACCAAACGTGTTTAATTATTTGAAGCACGCCTCACTGTCTAGACTGCTTTCTCCGCTGAGCAGTAGGGCACCCTAAAGTCCGAGGACGGGAGCGGCAGCGGCAGTTTAAAGGTAGTACTGGGAGCGGCAGCACCGCATTGGCGTGGCCCTGGGATGCGCTGGCTGGCAGGTGGACATCTCTGTGACTGCCTCCATCTCCCAAGGTTGTGTTTGCCTCGAACAGGCTCTGATCCTTCTTGCTGACGGTGGACCACGCCCATAAGAGCAGGCATATCAAGTTGGCATAGAGCACTTGATGCAGGATTCCTCCAGCTTCCAAGCGCTGTAACAGTAATTATTAATAGTTACTGTTTACCCAAGTTTATGGTACTTTCGGGCCCGAGTCGAATACCCACATAACTTTGGCACCTTTTCACATTTACACTGAGACCTGGGAATGAGTACCCAGACACACCCAGTCAGCCGTTTTCTGCACACACATGAAGCCACGCCAGGTCTCTCTGTCACACCTGTCATTTTCTGCTGTGGGTATTAAGCAAAGTCAAACCATCCAGGGGGGCTGTTGCTAGGTCTGGAAAAGATCCGGAGCTATGCTAACGTCCGGACTGGCAGGACTCGGAGCTAGCTAACCTTTTGGTTGTAGCCCCATAGCTTCTATGCAGGGCTAGCCCCATCAGCTCCCCCTAGCAACGCCTCTGCCATCCAGTCAGTCATTGGGCCTCATTACAAGTTTGCCGGTCCGGTAACAACGGTGCCTGTAAGCTACCGGCACCGTTGTTACCGGACCGGTAAACTACAAGGTTTGCGAGCGGGTGCCTTTCTGCCCTACAGGTGTGACCTGGCGGGCGAAACACCACCCGCTCTCAGACCTTGTCAGATGCGCCGGCACCATTCATGAAAGACATCGGTGCATCCGTCCTCCCCTTTTCCATTAAGTCCAATAGGACTCAAATCGGAATGGGGAGTAATATTTTCTGGTGCCCGGGAACAGGCAATTACAGGGTCCGCTGGGGCTGTAATGCCCCAGTAATTGACCATTCCCGGCCACCGGAAAAAATTAATGACTCTGGCTACTGCCAGAGTCATAATGACCCCCATTGTCTGTAAACACAGAAAGAAAAGTCAGGCAAATGAGTCTGGAGGTATACTTTATTGGAGCAGTGGCAGAGCACTGAATATTAATGCAGAGCAATCAGGCATCTTCACCACCTAGTAAACCACGAGCTGGATATTGCCAAAAGGTCAGGTGGACTTGGAGCAATGGGTCCACAGATAATGCATTACTGGATGGGCCTGGATAGGCTTCCGTTTACTGCAGAGAATGGCTCACTGGAAGGATTGGACTTGGAGCAATGTGTCCGCAGATAACGCATTAGTGGATGGGCCTGGATTGGCTTCAGGTGTGTGCAGAAATTGATACTGGCGGACTGAATGGACATGGTCTGCTTTTAGGTGTCAAAAGAGAATTGCTGAATAGGTTGTTGTGACTATTACCTTTTAGTGTCTAGAACGAATGACTGAATGGATGGGCATGTCCTGGCTCTCAGTGACTGACCTGAATGACTTACTGACTGTATGGGCCTGGATTGGGGTCCCATGTTTGCAGAGAAAGGCTGGATGGGTGGGCTTGGCTTGACTTTTTGTGTCACAAGGGAATGGCTTATGAATGGCCTGGCTTAGCTCCACTTTTTGGTAAGGCATGGCGGACTGTATGGGGCTGGCTTCACTTGTGTCAGGAATAGGAAATCGCTTACTCATGGTAATGCCTCGGCTTTGCTTGTCTGCAGAGAATCAGGTAATGACTGACTAGAAGGGGGTGGCTTCAGTGGAGTAACTTTGCTTAAAATGTTAGGCGAGGACATGCCATCTAAATGAAAGGGGCCCCTGCTAAACGAGTGGGACAAAATGTGTTTCCACAAAATATGGGGGGGGCAAACACCCTTGACTCCCAACCCCCTAAAAGTATGCCCATGGTTGGCTTGGCGTTGGTCCAGTGCAGTGCTTCTTAAAAGAGCATCACCTTTCCTTTCAAATATGGATCCAAAAGTGCTGTTTTCCACAAGGAAACCTTAACGTTGGCACTGACACTGTTTGACCAGAAATGGTTTAGACTAGAGCAGTTCTAGTCAAGCAGTGTCAGTGTTATCATGCAGGTGCATGATAAGAGGGTGTTCTGTTTTCGCACACAGAGCAGCCGGACAATGCTGCTATGTATTGACTGTTTGATGTAAACCCAGTTCCACCATGGCTACAAAGGCCTTTTTGTTACATAGCAAATATTTTAGGAAATTGTGTCTTTTATATGTTGTTCTAAATGCTGCTTCAGGTTTTTTGCAGTTTTTTTACATATATATATACATATTGGAAAGAGCCTACATGAAAGCACACAGTTTGGATCGAGATTCTCTGTTACTGACAAACAACGACCAAGCTAATTCCCAAAATATTGACCGAATAAGACTCATTTTCAGCTTTGGGGCTCATTCTAATTTGGTTCATCACATTTTACATCGTCATTGGCTTGTGCTGCAATTGGATGAGAGTTTGTCTCCAGTTCTTGGCGAAAGAGTTTTTTTTTTTTTTTTTTTTAAATGTATTTTATTTTATAACGACCACACAGTGCAACAGAACATAAATAGAACACATCAAGCCACAACAAAGGCCAAACAACAGATATGAAAAAGAAAAGAAAGAAAAAACAGGACAGAATTAACTTAACAATCCCCTTCCCTCCCCCCTATGAGCCTGCAGGGTGTCCACCATCATTGTCCGTTCCGTGTGGTGGGGTTCCGTCGCTCTCAGATCCAGCCGAGGTCGACCCCGTACTAAACAGTTCAGCCAATAGCACCTTCCATGCCGTGAGGGAGCTCACCTCTTCCTCCCCTCCCGCCCTGCTGGCCTCCCACCATGCTGTCGTCTCGGCGGCAGCCCATTTCTGGAGGTCACGCCACCATACCTCCACCCGTGGCCTCTGACAATTCTTCCATCCCATGGCTATTCTGCGTTTGGCAAGTGTATAAGCCAAATCTTTAAGCTTCTCCACGTGCCGAAGCTTGCGCGCCCTGGGGTACCCTCCAAGCAAACAGGCCCAGGCCGAATCTATCTTAAGTACAATGCCCCTCCCTGCCAGCTTCTGCGCCACTTCACTCCAGTAGGTTGCAATCACAGGGCAGGCCCAGAACATGTGAATCATATCAGCGTTCTCTGTGTTACACTTGGGACACGCCTGGCGCCCAGCGTCTCGAAATCTGGAAATTCTCAGGGGGGTCATGTATGCCCTATGCGTGATATATAGTTGTATCTGTTTAAACCTGGCATTCCTCGATACTTTTTTGTGGTACCCCAGGGCGCGCTCCCACTGCCCATCCGCCATCGGGGCCCCCATCTCTGTTTCCCATTCCAACCTCAGGTACCCCAAATCCTTCCCAACCTTTGCCATCAGCATCTCGTACAGCCTGGAGACCTCATGCCCGCCCTCGGATGCGTCATACATAATCTCCAGCGTCGCATCCGGCTCGTCAGCCAATACGGTCTCGGGCCAAGTGCTCCGGACCTCCCTGACCACTCTGTGGAACGTCATGTATTGCCCCGCATGCAGCCCCGCCCCCGCCTCTAGATCTGCGAACTCCGCCAAGGCCCCATCCTGCCAAATGTCCCCCAAAGTGACCAGCCCCACTGACTCCCAGTATGTTCGCAGGATGGCCCTAAGCTGTCCGTCTTCCCCTGCCAAGGCCACCAGCGGCAGCTGCGGCATGCACGGCAGGGGATCCCCCATCATCCGGCAGGCTCTTCGCCACATGTTCCTGCCCAACGCTAGCATCTTAGGACGCCCCCTCATCCATGTGCTGGATACCCAAATAATCTCTCGCAGGTAGAAGGGGGAGCAGTCCTTTCCCAACAGTCTATGTTCCGGGGTTTCGTCGTCCGAAAGCCACTTGGCCACGTACTGCAGCTGCGCTGCCACGTAGTAGGCCTCAAAGTTCGGCAGCCTCACGCCGCCTTTCTCATAAGCCTTCTGCAATTTCCACAATGCGACCCTGTTACGCGTGCCCTGCCATAAGAAATCTCTACATACCCTATGTAGTCTAGCAAAAAACCCCTTGGGTATCATGTATGGAATGTTATTGAAATAATGCAGCAGCCTAGGTAGCACGACCATCTTAAGCATAGCACCCCGGCCCATCATCGCTAAGGGTAGTTTCTCCCAAAACCTCATGCACTTCTCGATCCTCCCCACTGCCAATACAGTATTGTGCCTGTGTTCCTCCCCGGTCGTGTGATATATGTCTATGCCAAGGTACCGAAAGGTGCTTGTCGCCCATGGGATTCGCAATACTGGCAACCTCTCAGCCGGTATCCCCACATAGCCGCCCAGCGGGAACAGGGTGGATTTCCGAGGGTTGACCGCTATACCAGAAAGCCAAGCAAACCTCTCCATCACCTCCAAGACATATTGCAAGTTCTCTTCAGGGTATTGGAGGTACAACAGCATATCGTCGGCATACAGGGATATCAGATGACTCTCCCCCCCCACCTCTATGCCCACCGGGTCATACTGTTGCCGGAGGTAAATTGCCAAGGGCTCAAGGGCCAGGATGTACAACATTGGGGACCAAGGACATCCCTGCCTGGTGCCTCTACCTAACTGCCACCTATCTGACACTACTGCCCCCGTACGAACTCTGGCTAGAGGCGCGCTATATAATAATTCAGCCCACCTCCTGTACCCTGGCCCCATTCCGAAGTGATCCAGTGCCGCCAACAGCCACGGCCAACGAACAGAGTCGAACGCCTTGACCGCATCCAGCGCCACTATCGCCATTTCGCCGTCTTTGTTACATCCCCATTCGACCACTCTGTGTAGGCGTCTATGGTTGTGGGTAATGTTCCTGTCCGGGACATAGCCCGTCTGGTCAGGGTGAATCAGCTTGCCTATCACTCTCCTCATTCTAGCCGCCAAGACAGCTGTTAGGATCTTGCTGTCCTGGTTCAGCATTGACAAGGGTCGATAGGAGCCGCAACCGTGTCCCGGTGTATTGTGCTTGGGGAGTGGCACTATGACCGCTTCCCTGAGTGATTCTGGTAGCTGTCCCAGCTCAAACGCCTCATTAAACATGTCCAGCATGGGTGGGAGTACCTCCTCCCCATACGCCTTATAAAACTCGCTGGGGAACCCGTCCGCCCCCGGGGCCTTGCAAGTGGGCAGCTGTCGCACTATTTCTCTGAGCTCTTCCAGAGTGATCGGAGCATCCATCTCCTCTCGCTCTTCATCGCTGATTCTGGGCAGGCCTATATCCCCGAGTACTTCATCTATCTCCTCTCGGCTCCCCCCTTCCCGATCTTCATACAATGTTTGGTAGTATTCTGCGAATGCCCCATTTACCCCTTCTTGCGTATCGATCTCCGCACCCCTTTCGGTGATGACCAATCGGATCGGAGCCCTAGGGGTTTTGCTCTTATATAGCCAAGCGAGGAGCCTGCCTGTCTTGTCCCCACCCGCATGCAACCTCTCAATGTACTTCGTATAATTCAGGTTACAAAGTCTGTCCCAATGCCCAGAGCACCGCTGCTGCAGCTCAGTAACTACTTCCATATCGGTCCCACCCTTCTCCAATTCTTTTTCCAGCTCGATCTCGGCCTCTCGCAGGTCGGTCAGGATTCCGCCCATTAATCCCTTGGACTTCGCGATAGCAACTCCCCTCATCACCACCTTAAAAGCCTCCCACAAAGTACCAGCCGATTTGACACTCCCTGTGTTCGACTCAAAATACGCGACTATCTCCTCCCTCATGTCCTCCTTGAATACCGGATCCCGTAGTGCTTCCGCCCGAAGGCGCCATGTTGGAATCCGTGCACGTGGGGGGCGCAGCCGCCAATGCATGATTAGGGGCGAGTGGTCCGAGAGGACCCTCGCCCTGTAGTCAATCTGTTCACACTCCGTAAGAATGTCTGGAGTGGCAATTCTTGGCGAAAGAGTTAACATAACTTTCAGAAAATCCATCTCCCTAAAAGACTCCTTTGTCTGCAGTTTTATGCCTCCAGAGAAATTAGGAGGCTTGGATACAGGGTTGAATGCGCAACCTCCAGGTTTTTACAAATGTACAAGATGCAAGGCATGCAAGTTCGCAGTCAACAAAACCAGTTACATGCATCCTGTGTTGGGGCCAGTGTATCCTGCAACACAGAATTTGTGGTATATGTTTTGATGTGCCCCTGTGAACTGTGGTACGCCGGGAGTACCATAGGTAAACTTAAGTTCTGCATTTTACAACGTATGAGAGCTATAAAGAATCTTGATCCCTCCTACCCTATGGCTATATAGTTCTGGGATAAACATAATGGTAAAGTAGAGGGTCTCAGGTTCTTTGCAGTATACAATGACAAGTAACATCGCAGGGTAGGTAATTGTGAACTCGGGCTATGCCAAATGGAGAATACATTCATATTGGATTTAGAAATAAAGAAGCCCAAAGGACATAATCTAGACAAAGAACTTAACACATTTCCGGGAACTTGAATTGTAATATTGATAAGAGTGTACATTTTGTTTATTCTATCATGCAATCTGCTTTTCCCTTTTCTCTTCCCTTTCCTGATTCCCTTTCTCCTTCATTACTTTTCTCCTTTTTTTGTTGTTTTTTCCATTCTAAAATATTTTTTTTAAATATTGACAGCATTTTTTGTTTGTGTAGATTTCTTTGCAGGACTATGTAGTGATACGTTGGGATCTTTTTCTCTCCAGAGCAGAGGCCTGACCAGAGAATGATAGGTTATATTTCGCATGAGACCCAGTAGTGTTAAGGTACACACCCTCAGCAGGACCTAGTCAGCTTCTTTGCAATACACTTCCAGCAGTCCTCTTAATTCCATTTGAACTGTTTTACATCATGCCAAATGGATTGAGGAATAAATTGTATCTTACGTAGGTTGATTTAATGGAGTGCATAGTAGTAATTAACATCAATTCTCATGCGATATTAGACATAGACTGTATTGCCTTTATTATAAGCAGTGATTTTTTTAGGCTGATTTTTCTAAACGAATATACTTATGTACTATGCACCTTATCCTTAATATAGAGACCCCTTAATACCATCATTCGAAGTAGCTGTCATGGAGGTGGGCCCTTTCAGAGTGGATACTTTATGCACTATTCACTTTATATTTACGTATGCAGCTAGCTTATGTTCATGCACTATGCAATTTATCCCCAATATAAGAAATGCACTTTATTACCATCACCAGAAGCATTTGTCTTCGAGGTGGGCTCTCTTTTTCAAGTGGATATGCCAATGCATTTTGCACTTTATGCCCACAAATGCACCTAGCAAAGTAGATATTTAAGTTGGCGGCATGTTCTCAGTAATCTGGACCCATCATCTGTTTGGTTGCTTTCAGGCATGTGTTACTCTATACATAGGCACTATGCACGTTCATAAATAGGCAGCAGTGGATTCCATTGTATTCCCTATCTCCTCTTTTTCTGTCACCTCCAGATCTACTTTCTCTGAAATTAGTGCACCATGCACTTTATTAGTTGAAGCTGCTGCTATTGCAACTTTACATGCATATTTCATTTGCACATTGCTATTTGGAAAGATCCTGCAAACCTTTGGTGATGCACTATACACTTTACTAGTTGAAGCTGCTAATGTAACTCTACATGCATTCATTTACACATTGTTATTTGGTAAGATCCTGTACATTTTTGGTGATGCATTATGCAGATTTACTAATTGAAGTTGCTATAGTAATTGTATATGCATATTTAATTTGCACATTGTTAAGTGGAAAGATCCTGTTTTAATAAGGCACTGTGCACTTTATGAGTATTTGCAATGTAGCTGCATAAGCTATTGCTCATTAATGTCAATGTTGTTGCCAATATTCTTTCAATCAGAATTGATAAAGCATTGTACGCTATACTTGTTAGTATTGTGATCTTGAACCAATTTCGAACGACTTTGTCAAATGCTAAAAGGTACTGATTGGTGTTGTGCAATCAAGGGATAAAAAAAGTAAAACATGCAACAAAATGTATTAACACAAAATGGCCGACAGTTTTAGCCGCATATTCCTTCTTTTGGCTGCACATTGCTTTTTCAGAAAATGGAGAAAAGGACCAAATACAAAGAACCATAACATTTTTGGTAATGTTTTTAGACCTGATTCCTGCATTGAATGAACTGTATGTGAACAAGTAGCCGCTAGGCTACGAAACGCGGTATACCGCGTTTCTTTCCCAGTCCATGTGACGAAATTCACTTTTCCACCCTTTTTCATTGCGGTCTTTATTCCAGGCATCATCGAGGGGTTCCTCTGAGTGCTAGTCCAAGTGCGAGCTAATATATATATGTAACTATTTAGTAATAGGAATGCTGACATTTATATTTAGTCAGGCCCATAGGTTCATGTGGTGTGTGTGTGTGTGTGTGTGTGTGTGTGCGTGTGCGTGTGCGTGTGCGTGTGTGTGTGAGACTATATTACATAGAATATCTTACTGCATACTGGGTTTGAGAAGATACTGTCAGTGCTGATGTTCAATGCTAGTTTTGGAAAGATGGTTTGGTATATTTTCAGACATGACCTCAGGTTTTCTTTAACCCTTACACCCCATTCATCTGAGTTTGAGATGAGTGGGGTGTAAAGTTCAAACAAATACAGTGGTCATAGAGTTGATGAAGAAACGAGAGAAACCTCCGTTACAGTGAAGAGAAACATTTTGATTGTGAGCCTGCGTCTCATATAAAGACATATTTGTGATTGCTTGGGACACTCTGGGACATTATTTTATGCTATGAAAACATAATGCTGTCGAATTGTGACAGACCCTGGAGTACTGGAATATTGCATTATTGTACTGTAGAAAAACAGCTTATGAAACCAATAACTTCTTATTTATTTTCCATTGAAAACGGTGCTGTAAAATGCATAATTTTAACCCTTTAAACAAAACTATTATGGGGGGGGGAGAACCCCCACACCCCTTAAACTCCTATATGATTTAGACTTGCTTGCTGCACTCGCTCGCACACAAAAAATTGTATCCGCCGCACCAGTTAAAAAATTCACCATCCGCCACCGCCTATCACATCCTTAGCATTTCACAGAGACAGCTAAGGAGGACGGCATCCTCTTCCTTATCACTAAGGGGTTTTAACGTCTGACCTTCAGGTCGCACAGATATCTTTGCGGCGCGCATAGGATTTAGCCATGACTTATCAATCTATTGTACCGGTGGTTAAAATCGATCATGGAAACAGCACAATAGGGTCTAACGTCCGCATTTGGGAAGGCACAAACAGAAAAGCACATTATAATGTGCCTGTCATTCAAAAGCGGTCTGCGGCTGTAATCGCGAAGGAGGTGGCGCGCCAGCACTCTCGAGCCCCCTGCCACTTCCAGTTTGCATCTCTGGTCTCTACCAGTGCCTCGGCATCTCTCAGCTTCGCTCAGCATTCCTGGGACGAGGCGGTTCGGGTTGCACCCTAGGCATCTATAGGCAGAGCATCCAATAGCAAGAGCAGGCAGTGCTTGTTTTGCGGAACACCCAACATGAACAGCAACATGGTACAGAAGACCAGCTCTCAAAGGCTAGTGATATATAAACCAGGAAGCAGGAGTGGTGTCTGGATGCTGCTGCTAATGTTCACCTGGATTATCAGGGAACCCAGGGGCACATGCCCATTAAGAAGTGCTCTGGCTCCTCCTGAACAACTAGCTCCAGACATCGTCCACTCTCCACCACAACTGAGAATGGGTGATCCGATCTCCACTGTTTCCTCCCTTGGTTACTTGTAGATCCATTGCTGACAAATGCGCTCCCTGCCATGTGGTTAGATCCTCACTCCCTTGTTTCTCTGCTCCCTAACCTCATTCTTCCTCCTATGATTGTAAAGCGCTCCGTTGCGTCCCGAAGCCAGGCCCATGCTCAGTAAATACCCTAATAATGATAAAAGTCCCATCTAAGGTTTACTTAGATGCCCCCAGCTACTAGAGTAAGGGAATCCGCCAGCCAATATAAACAGCCTGGCTGCTGCTCAACCCTTACTGTGCCAGGGGAAGGGTATGGGGGGAAAGGGAATATCAAAGAGCTCTGCTGGGTAAGCAGGTGCCTACGGGTACCATGGTCAGGCCACCTGATTCCTCTGAACAACACAAACAATGAATCTTGCTAAGGCTGCCACCTTTCTTTGAAGGAAAAACCGGACTGGAAGCCCCACCCATGTTTTTAGTAGCTCCACTGCCTTGATATGCCCATTGTAGAGGTTTGAAACCTGTAGGACAATAGCAATGGAAAATAAAACATGGTTCCAGTTTTATTTTAACATAGGTGTGTTCATTTAAAATAAAATAAAAATTATAAGCTGAGGACTGAATATGACATTTCACTTAAGCAATAAGGCCCACACTCGGGGGCATTACCGCATCACTGGCCCAGCGGACTGGGGTACTAAAAGCAACTTCATTCAGTTGTGGGACGCTCCGGTGTTTCGCAACTGAAAAACCTAAAGAAATAAACACTGTCCACCATGGACCAGGAAACGAAGTCCATCCTCCCTTTCCATGGGTGCTATTCAAAAGAGTAAATAAAATGTCGACAAAAAAGATGGCCTCCACGGAAGGGGAGAAGTGACTAGACATAGTCCCTTCTCCCTTTCCGTAGTGGCCATTACGAAGCGTAGAAGAGACACACGTTATTGACCCTTGCCAGGTATTAATAAATAATATACTATACATTTTTGACCTTGGAATGATCAAAAACTGAGCTGGTTCTGACAGTATGGGATCTAGTGACTGTGAAGCTGTTCAGATTTCAACAAGATGTGCATTAACCCACTTGCCCATCTTAGCATATTAACAGGTGGCACTGATAATTGTATTTCTGAACACTGTATAGGTGCTAAAAGCAGCGGTAAAAACATTCATAGGAATGTTATTTCAAGCCGTGAAAGCCAGTGCATCTTTGGAATAGCTCAGTGGGATAAGCACCTACAGCAGGGAGCTAAATCACTGCAGCGGGAATATTGACCCACCAAGTCAACATGCTAAGAGAATGACACAGGCAGGAAGGGTAGGACCATTTTATATAGTGCACACTAATAACCGAATGGTCTCCTGCAATATGTAAGACAAGTTGCCATTATTACGCAACTGAATTAAGTTTATGGGGGCAAGCCAGTTTAAAAGCTTGTTTAGGCACATCTAGTGTTACACTGGCTCTTCCCAATCCTTCCCAAACATTTAGAGGCATGGGCCAGCCAAAGTCTTGTAGGATAACATTTTATACCAGAACCATACTCCTTTTGCAAGATGGAATAAGAGGCTTGGTACACTGACATGCAACTGACTTTTCCCCATTCCTCAGAGGCATAGAAACTGGCTGCATTGCTCCTAGCCTTTCACAGACACTGGCCTGTTATTAAGTCTCCCACTGTATCTCTGTTTTTGTGCTTGTTAAGAACAGCATAGAGCAATGCTATAACCATCTCGCTCCCTTACGCAACAGTGAAGGTTAATTTTCCCAATGGAAATTTAGATCTACAAGTAGCAAGCTTGCAGGTTGATGTGGGATTGGAGAAAATGAATGGCGGTGTAACTCACAATTGACATTGGTTAGCTTGATAGATTTATAAAGAGGGAACTACATTGCAACAAAGCTTCAAGTATTGATAAGTGGCCCTATGACATGTCTAACACCTCCCAACCAGACCTTGATGCTCATTCAACAGAAGTTTGCATTCTGTGACTTGTAGTTTAGCTTTCACCGTAGGTTTGCATCGAATGCAAAGTGGCATTCCCTAAAAAGCAAAGACTGACCACTAGTCAGCTTTTCTTCCCACTACCTTCTGTGAAGCAGAGATGTTTATTCTCTCATGCCATGTCCCGGCCTCATTTGTTTCTTAACATTCTTTTTGTCCATACTGTATGCTTATTCCACTATAGGTAACTATATGTACCAGAACACAAAGAAAAAAGAAATTCTCGATTGGATGAGCGGCTACAAGTCACATACTAGACGACTTGGGTTGTATGTAGTATTTGCACATTAAGATTCAGACCACAATTAAAGTGATATATATGGCTCCAAAGTATCTTGAACGCATGCAAGAAAACAAATAAATAGATATATATTGTGTGTAGCAGGTCGATTTATTTTGTGAGACATTATTCAAAACAATCTCTCTGCAGTGCCTAGAGATCTAAACCCGAGATCTAAAGTCCCAGGCCAGGTCTGAGTGCCGCATCCTATACCGTGTGTTTCCCTGTATTCTGGTACTAATAGGTTTGCTTTTCATTTAAAAATGCAAAGCTGTAAGTGACAGAATGCAAAAAGGAGGCCGGGTGGATGTCCTGTTGGCATATGTCACTGAGACAACCTGAGATGTCTGAGAAGCCTGCTGTGGGTTGGTGGTATTATTAGTAAAGGTTGCTTGCATGTTCATTATTTGAAACAGGCATCCAGCATGCTGTTTTCCATTATGTGAATAAAATGTGCAGTGTTTGTCAAGCAAGCAGACAACTTGGGAATTTCTAAAAAGATATAGTTGATCCTTTCTTTCAAAAATTAACCAATCAGCTGATGAGAGATTTTGACACTTGGCTTCAAAATGCATTTGGCCCATTACAATCAACAGCCCCAACATTAACACTTTTCATAAAGAATTGGAATTTTGCAAATAGAAGTTGCACTGGAAGTGACTTTGCCCTATGACACCTTTTCCATTAAGTGTTGCCTACTGGATGGGCCGCATGTCACTATAGAGCTGTGAATCATGGCTCCAAGTACAGCAATAAAAACACGATGTATTTGAGACCCTGACAGGAAGGCCAAACACTTCCCCCGGCGATGCGCACCCAGCAAAGCCGCAAACAGCTCCGTTGTCTTTTTCCTTAGGGATTGTCCTTCGGTGAACGTGGCGCTCCAGTCGCAATTTGAAAACGCGACTCCATACGCCAGCCTTAATCAAGCTCAGGCCTAGGATCTCAGGTAATCTCAACCCCTATCCCCAGCATTGATTGCAGTCCTCGTTTTTACCATCTATTGAAACGGGTTCCTATATCTTGTTTTTAACAGAACTGCCATAGACTAAATACCGACTTTGGCTACACCACTCCATTACCCGCTGGCCCGAAGTCCTGTGCTCAGATGCCACTCAACCGGCACCCCGCGCTTTTCCTGTGATTTTCCACACATAAGTGAACTAGCAAGGTGAGCGCTTGCTTTTTCTATGCACCAAGGTCACTAAAACTTTAGTTTTGACCACCAACAACTGTACATTGACCCATAATTGTTTATGATTTTTTGACTACTGTAGCTTTCCACAGTCTGCTGTTAAACCCTAGAAGCCTCGACTATCCTGCACCTCACGCCACGCAGGTGTCACAAGCAATCTGCAGATTCATACAGCATTTCAGCCCCAAAGGTCAGCCTTGTGTTTCCCTTGCCCCCAATTTTACAGTGGTGTACTATACTCTTGGAATAGATCGTGCCTTGTGTTTTTTAACAAACAGTTTTTAACTTTCAATTCAGACACTAATAGAGTCCATATATCTCTTTCCTAGGGAGACCTACTCCAGGCCCAAGATGAAGGCACTTAGCCGAAACGTCTTCAGGACCAACATTCACATACTTATCCTGGTCCCTACATCTTTTTGATCCATATCTAGACGTCGATCACATATTAGGTCACCCTCCAGCCTGGCTACAGACAACCAAGAATTTCATCATTTACTGCTTTTCTTTGGTTGCCTTATATCTAATACTTGTTAATCACTTGTCACTATAGGTGGTGGTTACACAGTGCTCTTTCAAGCACTACTTTGTTTTATCATTGCATTTCTGCAATTTATCTTGTTACAACAATTGTGCGAGGACTAGGCTAAGACTATGAATTATCCTCCTTGCACACTATGGCCCTCATTACGACCCTGGCGGAAATCGAAAAACGATGGCGGAAATGCAATACCGCCATCGAATAGCGCTCGGTGCGACTATGACCCGTCACCGTAAAGTACGATGCCATTAGCGACACCGTAGTGAACGCCAACGCAAACTGCACCAAGTACGCGCACGCGCGCCATGCGAAACCGTAATTACCACCATGGCGCAACGGTACGCGAATGCTGACCCTAGCGGACATTCACCTAACGCCATCAAGCATGGCGGAAAGTACCATTCCGCCATGGTGAGAAGAACGGCAACGCGAACCAACCGTAAATGGCCCTACTGAGTGCCTGTACACCACTCCCTGGCCACATTGCACAACTCCTCGTAGGTGCAATGAAGTCCCACAATGCAACCAGTGAAATGTACACGTCACCCATGCATGCCAACGAACAAATGAATGTAGGGGCTCCAAATGCCTTGTGAGTGGCCATCCATATTTGCCATGTCACCATTGCCGTACTGATGCAGCACAGGCATGTGAAGGGCCAAGTACAGCAATATGAAGTGAAATATGAGACAAAACAACAGGCCCCCATCGCTTGACACCAGTGTAAGGCAACATTCAAAGCAGTAACCTGAGGGAGACTGCACCAGCCCTGTACCCTTGCCAGTAAACAAACCAACCATCAGCACAAGCATGTACCACACAAGTTGGCAGAGTGACTGAGCAGCCAGGCCCATCTCAAGAGGGGCCAATGGGAGCTGCAGGGCACAGATGGCACGAATACAGAAGCTATTCCAATGGACATGACCTCAGTCTCCCTCCAAGAAACGCACGCAAACACAGGCACCTGTGACCAGCCATATTCTGATAATCACATCATTCCACCAATCCACCTGGCTGACCGGCATCTGTCACACAAAAGCTAATCCCCCGCCCCTGAGCATGACATCATTAAAACAGTCATAATGGCAGCCCCTATCCCTGACCTCACTGGGCTTCGTAGGCAAACGCGGCCAGTACAGTACCACGCAACTATAACCAGAAGCCGGAACCCAATGCAGATCTACTCACAATACATCGCTCCACAAATAGGAATATGCTACATTACTTGCAAAGAATAACGCTACACGGTTAATATCAGAATAGAAATTTAATGCACCACAAAATCACCAAGCCCATACAGCCATTAGGTCATGAACACCAAAATACATTTCAGTATTGTGGGCTGCATCCGCAATAAATGACCAGCTTCTGCTTGTGTGACGCCCTGTTCCTTCATGGCACACAGGGGCTACATACACGTTCAAAAAGGCAACATGGAAGCGCCTAGAACCGCAGGGCCGTCCCATTAGGTAGGCACTAGTCCAGCTGAAAGGTCGACATGTTGCTCCTAGCCACTAGTACTGCGTAAGGGCATGTGGCCCATTGGCGATCGTCCCATAAGATCGTAATGGTGCTCCACTGATTAACACGAAGCAGCAGGTGTCGGGAGTAAAAGCCATCTGCAGGAGTGGCATACAGATGGCAGCGGCAAAAGGGGAGGAGATACCTGTCACCCAAATGAAATGAAAAAGAATGGCATGGGCATCAGAACTTAATTTGAATTACACACTTCAATGATCACACTAAATCTACAGCCATATGCATGTTAGCCCACTCAAAAGGATCATTCACACCCAAAAATCACTTGCGAATCATAACTATATAGATCGAGGTGAATACACTATTACAAACGAGTGTATGTGTGCATGCGTCTGTTAAAACAGAATCCATTAGATGGGATTAGTAACGTGCATAGACACAAGTGTTTGAAGGCGCGTCGAGACAGGGAGGGTCCAACAAGGGCAGATAGACGATGGTCCCACTATGGCAGCTCTGCATCACATAGCGCAGGGGAAGTGGATAGATCCCAAAAAGCCATGTACATGGTAAACTCTCAATTAAATCATCTGTCCATGCATCCATACATCATACCCTCATCCCGGTATGAAAACGCCTGATTATTTACTCACATAACATGTGAAATTTCCATTGAGTCTGTGCGTAATGCAGTCTGCAAAATCCACTGTGCTCCAGCCCGGAATTCTAGTGTTGTGAAGTAACATGTATCTGGGAACGTCCTGCCTTATCGTCCACTACGCTATTGCGCATCCCATACTATTCATATCAATCATTGCATTCTCGCCATGGCCCCTGTCCCAAGGACATTAAACAATAGAACTTAATATCTGCAGTCAGACCTGTGGGCGTCTCCTCGCCGCTAGCTGAAAACCGAAAGCGCTGTCCTCGAATTCCACATTTGCAACATCACGTCGAAAAGGCATCTGTGACCGCTTGAAATCACAAATTCATCCATGTAGTGCGGCAGTGTGTGAAAATGGCAACTGGCTTCACTCACAAATGGGACGCCCCGCCCGTCGGTGAACCTCAGTACAGTGCTGCATGAGGGTCCAGCGTTAATCGAGTACTACATTCCACTGACCCTTCACGAGTTTGTTCGCGACTGTAAAGATAGTATGTGAAACAATGGGACCATTGCAGACTGAACATATGAACAAATATTCCACTGCCATCGGGATTAAATACATGATTGTAATTGCAAGATGCCATGCGTCGAATTGCAGCGTTGTGTGCGGGACGTGCTCGCCCAAAGGGGATTGCAGCTTGCACAGGTGGAATGAATCACCACAGGTGGAGGCTATACAGCCTGAAAACACATAAATTGCACACCCAACCCCCTCCCACAACCACACCCACTCCAAAATGCTACCGGCAGGACTAGCGATGTTGGCCCTGGGGGACCTGATAGCACTGCAAGTACTACAACATCAAGAAGAAGACGAACACCAACTACTACAACAACCGGCCGCACAGAGGAGACAGAGGAGACGGAAGAGGAGGAGGAGGGCAAGGCAGGGCCAGCAAGGCCCACCAGCACAGCCACTACCACCACGCAGGCAGCCCGCAATCCCACGCCTCCGAGCCCATCCGTTCAACCTCACTGATGAGCAGATCCACACCCTCTACCGTTTGGACCGGGACACCATAACCGCCATTGTGGACATGACACATGCTGACCTTGTCAGCATGATAGATAGCCCAACCGCCATCCCACCCCTACTGAAGGTGGTGTCTGTACTACCCTTCCTGGCCACAGGCACCTACCAGCACACAGTCGGACAGTTGCATGGCATTTCACAGCCACTGTTCTCACGGACACTATTGCAAGTGCTCGATGCCCTCCTGAAGCACGCAGACGACTACATCTCTCTACCACGCTCGGAGCAGGAAATTACGAACACGAAAGTGGGATTCCATGCACTTGCCGGCATACCGGGTTGCATTGGTGCCATCGACTGCACCCATGTGGAATTGGTTGTGCCACATGCCATGGAGGCCCAGTACCGCAACCGAAAACAATATCATTCTCTTAATGTACAAATGGTGTGTGACTCCAACAGGATCATTACACATTGTTGTGCCCGATTTCCTGGATCAACCCATGATTCTATGGTCTTGAGGAACTCTACAATACCACGCTACATGGAGCCACACGCAGGGAACAGATCCTGGCTACTCGGTGAGTCTCATTTCATGCATGATAATGTGGGGTATGTGATGCGGCAATGAACTGGCAGGAAGGGGGGGGGATGCGTACGTAGCTATGTCATTCCACAAACATCCTTTATTGTCCACATACAGGTGATGCCGGGTATCCACTGAAGAGATGGCTCCTTACACCACTCCGGAACCCACAGAACCAGCATGAGGAGGACTACAACCATGCCCACTCACGTACCCGTGTAGTCATAGAACAGGCATTCGGCCTACTGAAGACTCGTTTCCGCTGCCTCAGCAGGTCTGGCGGGGCACTCCTGTACCGCCATGAGAAGGTTGCAAAGATGGTCATGGCATGTGTCATGCTACACAACATGTGCGTACGTAGAAATGTGCCCATGCCCCCTGACGCAGGGCTGCAAGCACCTGAAGATGGTCATGATGAGGGTGGGGATGTGGCAGCACCTCAAGGAGTCCGCGAGGCACAGGAGGGCCGTGAAATTCGTCAGATTCTCATAGATTCATGCTTCTAGCACTCACGCCTGGTGGCTGATACATGGACACGGGACTTGTGGCACTGTGTGTGTCTGGAACATGCACAATATGGACTGTACGCCTATAAAGGCCTCGTACACAAAGATCAATGTCCACACATCTCATTGGATGATTGTGATATGTTTATAGCATATGTGAAATTATGTTACACACCCCATCGACCCGCCACCCAAGAAAGCCCAACACCCCCCCTCCACCCTCCTACCTCCCCCCCGAACACCAGTGTCCAAAGATGCTCATTGTCAGTGGGCAGACGCTATTGCAAGCCCCCTCTCCGGGTATCAGGGGCACCCCTGCCTGTGGAGCGCAGGTTCCTCCCAGATCTACGTTGGGGGCTGCCCTGGACGGAACTTGCAACGGATGATGTCTCTGCCTGCTCACGTCCATGCATGTCCCTAAGGGTTTGTGAGAGCTCAGTGAGCACACGGCGCACAGCGGCAAGTTCAGCACATACGTCTTTGGACGTCGCATGCAGTTCCCCTCTCAGGCTCTCGGTGCTTCTCTCCATTTGTACCCTCAGGCTCTCGGTGCTTCTCTCCATTTGTGCCCTTAGTGTCTCTGTGCTTCTCTCCATTTCTGACCTAAGTGTCTCAGTTGATGTTTCTATGGCTGCCTTAGTACCCCCACATTCATCAGCATGCTCCTTGAGGAGCGTGGCCAGTTGCTGCTGTTGCACGATCACCTGGTCGAGGGACTGTTGCCTCTGCTGGGCCATGGCCATTTGCGGTGGTGTCACAGAGGGGCTGATCACCTCATGTTGCCTTGCCACAGGGCTTGTGGGGGATGGCCAGTCGTCGTCTTGTGGGTGCCCCTGCGTGGTATCCTCATGGTGTACGGGATGAAACAAACAGGGGGATTGAGACAGGTCATGGATGGATCCTACATCGACAGCACCGTCTTCTGTGTCGGAGCATGCTGCCATTAATGCAGTGTCACCTATGGTGCTGCTGCCACCAGAAGCAGTGCCTTCTGTGGCATCCATTGGGGGGACCTGTGGTGCTGCTGTTGTGGGCATGCTGGCTGCTGGGGTGCCTGTTGAAGTCCCCTCCTGTGTGCTGCAACTTGATTTGTGCTGCTGCCGTGTCTTGATCCGTGCAGCTGAGGTGGAGGGTCTTTGGCCGTTGGTCTTGGCCCTCTTTGCAGGTGTGCTGGTAGGGGTGTCCTGGAGCTCGTCGTTGGAATCGGACCCTGTGGTGGAGTAAAGGAGGGCGAGCGTTATTTATGGGTCTGTGGAAATTGGTATGGCAATGTATCACATGCATTGGGGTGGTACCTGAGGGTGATTTGGGTCAGGGCCTTGGAGGTGGTTTGATTTTTGTGTGGATTGAGGATGCAGTTGTTTTGCAGCCTGCAGTTAGGGTGTGCATGCTGCACGTGTAGAGGGTGTTTTTGGGACTTTTAATTATTTATGTATTTAATGTGAGTTTTAAAGTGCGCTATCAGGCCAATGTATGTGGACGTTCTCCTGGACATGTGTTTCTGTTGCACTATGTGGACACATGGTACTTCACATGATTGGACATTGTGGATTTAGCATTGTTTTATTTGGCTCACCTACCTGATTCTTCGGATGTCTGCACTCCTTTCTCCATCCCTCAGACTCCCTCTATACTCTCCATTCCAATGGTGGAGGCACAGATTTCTTCCCAGGGGGTCAACTTGACGGGTGATTCCGATCCTCCCCCGGTAGCTGTGGCAATGTTACGGTTGGCAGATAGTATGCTCCGTACGCGTATCCGCAAGTCGTCCCATCGCTTTCTGCATTGCTGTGGGTTGCGGGGTGCGGTCCCCACCGCACTTACCCGCTGTGCCACCAGGGCCCATATGGCCTTCTTGTTCGCAAGTGCCGTCCTGGTCATTTGCGTCGAGAAGATGACGGCAGCATTGTCCTGGAGGGTCTCTGTGAGCACGGTGAGTTCCTCATGGGAGAAGTGGACCTGCCGCTTGCGGTCGCACGCTTTCTTCGCAACTTTTCCCATTTTTATTGTTTTCACTAGGGTGGCTTACGGGTTGGGATGTGTCTCAGGGTAGGATTTTTGATGGTTGTGTTGGGATTCTGATTTTATAGGTGTACGGCGTGCTGTTTCCCGTTCCGGGGCCATGTTTTTACTTCCGTTTCCGTATATTTACGGTCACCGTATTTTGCGATTACCGCTCATTACGGTGACCGCTATGATGGGTGGCGGAATTGCACCTAGAGCGCCGTACGACGGCGGTGAGGGGCGTTTTGGGGACATTTCCGCCATCGCGGACTTTGCACTTCCGCCATGGCGTAGTGCTCGTGCCCGATAGGTCAGAATTGGCCGCACTTTACTCCGTCGTGCAATGGCGGAAACGCTATTTACGCTATGGCGGTCCGGTCAGTTACTTTCCGCCAGGGTCGTAATGAGGGCCTATGTATTTATGAATGAATTTGTTGTTTTTATGATTGTCTTTTCTACAAATACCTCTCAAAAAATACTACTGATGCATGACTACCTAATGCACCTCACAGCAAAATAAATTTAAAAGCTGTCAGTTTGATATCTATTTTTGTCTGAACTCCTTTCTGTACATCTTCACATTTAAAGTGTTTGTGTACCCCTTTTGACACAATAGAAATTACTTAGGTCTACTGCAATCAATAAGTAGCCTCCCCCCCAAACAAACGCTACACGCCTGAACAGACCCCTTTTTGTTAACCAAGTCTTGTCAGCCCATTGTTCTGGCGTTATTGGGCCATCCCTCCAGTTACCAGGAAGGCCATTCATGACAGCTTTGGCTGAACTCATACCTTTGAGAGCCACGTGCCTCTCTTAATCCAACAATTCGGTGACCATGTAGGGTGGACAGGGGCTGACTTGGAAAGGGCGCAAGGAGGCAATTGCTCCACCGGGTGACTGGGCTGTTTCTCTCTGGGGCAGAGCTGCAAAATGTAAAATAAATAGACAGAATCCTTCATAATCCAGCCTGCCTTAAAGGAAACAAGTGCTGCAAGGCCTGCTCGGCTTCTGTGTAGATGGGGCGAGGCACTCGTCTTGATTTCAGCAATGTTGTAGATGTGCCCGGATCGACTCCACACATTAGCCCCCATAGTGAGGGAGTGGAAGCCAGACGAGTCTAGGGTGCAGGGGCACATTCACACTGCCCAGCGAAAATGTACTCTTTATACAATAACAGGTTCTGTGACCTTGGATGGTACAATCCGATGCATTTGCCTCAGGATACAGGTGATTAACGGGCTTCCCTCTTATAGATACATGGGTGCTTTGAAATCTAGATTTATTGAACAACATCCATTTTAGACCTTGAAAAACAACTTTGCAGAAAATGTTTTGTTAGTTCTAATATTGAAGATGGAAGCAGACAAGATGAAGTATCCCCCTTTTCTAAATTTGAAACTCAAACCAGGGGTTAAGGATACTGAACAAATCACTTTTCATCACTGTGCCTTAACTATTTGCAGGTAAAGTCTCACTCATATGGGTTTATAATCTATTGTCTTACTCCATAAATAATTATGTTAACCATTTATATGATTCAAACTCAATGGGAGGCAGGTTGCCAAGTGAGGGTCCATTGTTGAGTTGTGGTGTGGGGGACAGGTAGAGAGGGTGCCAGGTATGGGTTTTGTGTTGTGGGCTGGGGAGGCACGAAGCCAGGTATGGATCTTTTTGCCATGCCAGCTCGTGTTTGGCTCCTACAGCAAAGCCAGACACCCTGGTTTATCAATGACTCAGCTCTACCATTGAATTCCCCGGCTTGGCCACATATTTGCATTAGTCTAAAACTAATGATGGCATTGGATAGGCTGAGAGGATATGTAGTAGACTGTAAATTGCAAACTGGGACCAAAGGAATCCTCGGCTCAAATCCTAGCTTTTCCATTTCATCAACTAAATGATCCTGGTGAAATAATTTTACTAGGTTTGGCAGGTGGGAGACTTTCCCGGGGTCCAAGTCTCTTGAATTGAATTGATATTTTATTTATATCGCGCTCATACACACATGTTTCAGGGCGCGACAAGGCAAGGGAGGGGAACAAGTGAGAACAAAACAATGATCTTACTAGGCCCAGTGAAATTGAGAATGCACAAGTGCATGGGAAAGGGAAGAGGGGAAAAGTGCATGGGAAAGGGGGAGAAGTGGAAAGTGTGGCACAGAGGAGAAACAGATAAATAATAATAAATAAAATAAATAAATAATAAAGGCAATAAACAAAGAAGTGCAGCTAACAAGTGGCAAAGTGTTGGGTTCAGCAGACAGGGTATGTCTGATAAGTGTGGAAAGAAGGAAAAGGGGGCGGGGGACTTTATGGGTATAAATACAGACCCCAGTGCAAGGGGTGGCCCGGTGGCAGTGCAGGAGGGTGGCAGGGTGAGCAGGTACTTGGGCGCGGGGGACAGAGGGTGGACAGGTGCACAGTGTCGAGAGAGAAACGGATCAGTAGGGGAGAAGTTGGGCAAAGGCAGAAGCAAAGAGGAAGGTCTTAAGATCCTTCCGGAACCGGAAATCGTTCTCCTCAAGTTTCAGGGCCCGATTCTCAAGTTGGTGTTAATTACCGAAAATGTCGTAAAAAGTGCTAAGACATTTTCGGTAATTACGACCTATTCTGAACGTGGCGCAATCTTCCAAAGTCAGACTGATTGCGCCACTTTCGGAATATGGGTGCCGATTGCTAGGAAGGGCTGAAAACCGACCTAGCAACCGGCACTTTCGTTATCTCTCCTTTTGCATGGGTATTCTTGTGGCACTCCTCCAATTTCGGAACTGCCTGAAATTGGCGCCGAAGTACGGTACCAAATTGGTGTCGTACAGGAGGAGTGCCACAAGAAGCACACAACTGTTTGGGTGTGAAGATGGTGACAGGTGGATCCTGCACTGCATCTTAGTTTACAGAAGAGTGCATACTGTCATCCATGGTTCTACTCTGGATGGCAGTATGCACTCGTCTGCAAACAAAGATAAATAAATGCAGTGCAGGAACCACCTGTCTCGATCTGCACACTTTTTGTTTTCATCTCGGCAGCATTTTCGTTAAATAATGATTCCCTCGTTATTTAACGAAAATGCTGCCGAGATTCTGCAATCCGTTTTCATTAGAAACAGGCGGATTGCAGGGAAAGCACTGTCGCGCCTTGCGAAGATGCCCAGGCCCACATGAGAATAGCAGTGGTGTCTGGGCGTCAAGAAATGGCCCAGTGAGTCGTGCTATTTAGCACCCTCACTGCGCCATGATGTGAATCGGGCCCTCAGAGTGGTATGGAGGCTGTTCCAAAGGGTGGCCGCAGCCGAAGACAGATCTACCCCCAGCTCCTTTCTTCGAAAAACGACTGACCCTGATGGAGTTAGAGGTAGAGGAGAGAAGAAATCACAAACATAACTGAAATATCCGTTGTCTAGAAGGAAAAGAATGTCAGTAGGGTCTACTATATATACCGGAGGATGTGCGTCAGTGGGAGAGATTTATATTGAGTTTACTTGTTCGGGAAGTTGGGGGCCACTTCATTGTAGGCTTTGGCCACTACAATAAGGGCCAGGAAATAATATTTCCCCCCACCCCTGGCCAAATATTACCAGTCTTCCCCTGAGGGTGGAACACCCCATATACGCTCCAGGAGCTACATACCTGGCTGCAAAGTTCAAAACCTATTTCTTGGGACTCAGTGTCTTAAAATGTAGACTGCCATGCCAGGGGTTGAGATAAATTCGAGCACAGCTCCAAAACTACAGTCAGTCTCGGCAGAATCCGCGGAGGTGGTGACTTTAAACCTCACATTGTTCAGTTCTGCCTCCAGGAAAGGCCCGGAACTTACTGTTAACATAGCTTAGAAGCAGCAATGAAACAACCTCTTACCGCTTCAATGTGTACGCTATTGATGGAGGACCCCAGACTCGGCAGTGGCCGCTTTCCCTGCACAATCTCTGCACACGAGCATTAGCCAGAAACACAGAGAAGCATCGTTCACAGATGCGTCCATACCACCGAGTTTGGCACGTGCCTCAAGCTCTCCACCAATCCCATGCTTGGAGTAGCACGTTCACGTGGGGGGCTCCCGCCCAGACCAAAGACAACGGCTTCCTGCCCTATTGAATATGCAAGTGCTATCCATTTTTTGACAGACCTTGAGGAGACGTGAGAACCCCTTGGCGCAGCGTTTCTCGCAGTTGCTGCGACGCCACTGGCCCCTGGCACACTTACAGAGGATCCCGCTCTCCTCTGAAGATAGCGAAGCAATGACAGATGCCTGCTGGGCACTGCGACTGCAGAGCCTGGCAGCGAGCGAGACAGCAACACTGCGGCAATGAGCCGACAACTTCTACCTCATGACCATCCATCGAATTCCCATATCTGGTGCTTACAGGGCGTTCCTTAAATTATTACAAGCAAAAGACAGTAAATTCCCGAAATATCACAGCTTGGTCTGCAAAAAGAGATTTGAAAAACCCAGTGAAATAATGACGCACGCACCATTTCAGAGCCGGCATGGGTGTACGCTGCAGGGAAGCGGTGCTAGAGCATGGACGCACCAGGCAGGATCCCCTTGTGCCAGCAGTAGGCCTCAATCTTCCATTGTAGTGTGTGCACGTCAGCCTGGTTCCTGCCACCACTATGGGCGTTGCAGCCAGAACTTCTAAACCGGAAGGCTGCCTCATGGGCGTGGTTGCTTGTGTTCTGGGACGGAACATGGCTCAGCACTTTGAACTGGACTGCCCCGCTTGGAGGCAGAACCAAGACTAATTTGCATATGACAGGTTCCCTTCTGTAATGGCCCTAGCTGGTAAATAAATGATGGCACGGAGGGCTGCTCAGAGCAATAATTCAAAGCCTTGCATCCACCGCGTTTTGATTTTGGTATGGTGGTCATGAATGCTGTAAGGAAAGTCCCCTCATGTAACTATCTAATTTATGGCTGCAAACCCTGCCAACAGAGGCTAATAGCTACCCTACATAGAATAAATATTCTGTGTACCCTTCCAAACGTACCTTTCTTGCTTACCAGCCTTTATTTTGTCGCCTATCCAGGCTCAGACTGCCCTATAGGGCAATAGGCCCAGGGCCGAACCAGAAGCACAAAATGTTGGCGGGGGCCAGGTTTTTTTTTAAATCAAAGTGGGTCCAATTTTTTGGCCAAATTTGGGCCAGTTTGATGAGTTAATTCACTCAGTGTTGCTGAATAAATATTCCTTAAAATTCACAATTTGCATTACACTTTATCAAACCCTCCCCCTTGGGTACTATTCAAACAGTATCTCACAAAAGGAATGAATTCCCATTTGCAACTTTGGGCCACTTATTTGTTGGTGCCCGAGACAATTATATGCCCCAGTCCGACCCTGCCTACAGACACCCAGTAAAGTATTTGACACAGTGACAGTGGGTACCTCCTGAGGAGTACTCTACTCGCCCCCTTTCTGGATACCAGTGGGCAGTGTTGGTACATACACACCCGCAATCCCATCAAGTAAATGATTGACATCTTCTTCCCCAGTTGCAGGGTCGCCCATGCCTCGGCCAAGCACCGGTCCTGCAGAGTGCAGGGTGCTGCCTTTCAGCTGGTGATCAAGCTTTGCCGCATTCCCTTCTGCAGCTTGCCGCCACTCACAGGGAAACTCAGAGGACCTGCACGCTTTTCCTGATAATGCTTTGAAAGAATTGGATTTTTTTTTAGCCTGCTTGTATTTCGTTACACTGTCATCTTTCATATTCCCACACTCAAGTCTGTAAACGGCCTCTTGAAATGTAAGAGGCAAGCAAAGAGCGAGAAGCCTTGGTGCACTGGATCCAATGTGTATTGAATTGCATGGTTTCTTTATAGTGAAAGACAATGATCTTCACTTGCTCATTTGTGATTTCATTATGCTTCTTGATTTAGAATAAACTTTGTTTTATCAGTATTTTTTCATTTTGTTAGTGTGATCGTATATGGCTAGTCCAAGTAGCTTCTAGCCTTCTGTGGGTTTTCCAGCACTACCTGTGCGTTGAAGGGAGGGGTAGCCTTGACTCTGTCTCTCTTCTGTTCACGGAAAGACACGTGCCTTCCTCCATGACTGGCCTCCGGGCACACACTACTCCCGTCTGACACAATGAATCCCTTATCTCCAAATTGAATTGGAGCTGATTCACTTTGCGCAGTGCTCGTCTGTTTCGGGTTCAGTAAACGAGACAGGGGCCATTGCCTTTTATCAGATTAGGAAGCCATCAGTTGCTTTGTAACCAGTGCAGACTAAAAGTGCTTCGGATATTCTATTGGAAATATGAATTAACTAGCTGTGCTCTGCGTACTATATGCCTATCTGTGCTCTCTCTCTCTCTCTCTCTCTCTCTCTCTCTCTCTCTCCCTCTCTCTCTCTCTGCCTCTCTCTCTCTCTCTCTCTCCCTCTCTCTCTATCTATATATATATATATACACACACATTCAAGGAAAACACTTTATTTGCAGGAATGTTACGGTGAGCAACCCCTGAACTTCAGCTAAAGCCACCTTAACTTTGCGCCCCCTATTGCGCTACCTATGACCTCAATGATGACATTACAGATCACATCACTGATGACATCACTGTTGAGAACACGAATTACATTGTATATAACTGATTACATCAATAATGGAATGAAACATCATTTAATAGTTAGCTCATGAACATGTTGATGCAGTTTGGGCTGAGCGCTTTGGAAAATAAATGACCTTGTTTGTCTGGGTAAAATGAATGGGAAGTAGGCTGCAACTTTGGAAAAGAATATTGTTTTGTTTTCTTAATACCTTTTAATATTTTTTAACGTATCTTTATGAAACTTTGCAGTCTGGGAGGAGTTGAGGTGTGAGTGCCTAATCACTTTAGAAATTTCGGTCATATTCTTTACTTGAATCAAAAGTTAGTTAGTAACAATAGAATTTTGAGGTGTCCCTATGGTAGTCCGCCTCCCCTTAACTATAGGGCAGCTATCACCGCCCTCTAAAATATATATATATATATATATATATATATATATATATATATATATATATATATATATATATATATATATATATGCATAATCTCTGTTATAAAACAATGTATATGGGCATTCTAAGTTCTGATAATGTGCTTTGCACAGAAAGGCAGCCCCTGGTAAGAACTTGTGGGCAGCGCTTGTTGCATTCATGTTTTTTCGTTTTGTGTGCACATTTACTTTCCTTTCAAGAGGCAGGGACCTTTTGGAAGAGAAACTGGTGTGTTTCTAAGAAAAAAGAAGTTGTTAAGAAAAGAAAATGATCATAATTGAACCAACATTGTCAATTGGCTCTTTTTTTAAAATGTTGTAAATGTAATTTACAGTGACCACTTCCAGTGTATATTTTAGTTTTAATAAGAATGTTGTGCTTGTCTTTCAGTGCAAAGAGTATTATCCTAACCTAGAATACTCATATACATTATTTTCTAACAGAAGCTTATTATTCCAAATGGATAGATTATTACACTCCCATTGTACCCTTTTAAAATATCTCCATGAGAAATTGGAAGGAGAGAAATACAAACATGTGCGCGCCTGGCTGCCTTGCATAAAATCAAAGACTTTTTTGGAAAATAAGAGTTACCACAGATCTTTACGTTCATCCTATAGGTCTGTGATAACAGGGTTTTATGTTTGAATTAATAAGGAAACAATTCACACTGGGCTTGGTGGCCATTTCATTTTTTCACAACATTCACCCTAGCATTAAAGTGCATGTAACCATGAACCATATATTCTCTTTCAGGCAGCTTGTGAAGATAAAATGGATGTGTCATATAGTACTCTCTTGTGGTCCATGGCCATGCTACTTCTCATTTACAGAGATGCATCCTCCCCCAAAAACCGGGCGCCCTGAAGAATATGGGAAGATTAGGAGCTGTGTGGTCATATGGTAATGTGCCCATGCCTAGCCCCAAATGCAAAAACCTCCTTAGAGAAGTATATGGACAGAATAGGATGGTTCGCTGGTGTCTTTTGGCAGCAACAGAAATAACCAGGTCTGGGCCATCAACGGTGTATTTGTATTTTATTTATTTATAAAGCGCAACCAGGTGTTAATATTGCTACTGCTGATTCATACAGTTACTTGGGTGTGCTATTTGCAAGCAATTACTTGTGGTCTGCACACCTACGCCTACTGCACAATCAGCTACGGGTGGGCCTGGAGGCGTTTGAAGAGATTCTATTGCAAATATGGTTGCTTACGTTTGGATAAATGCATCCTGGTGCTGGTGGCAAAAGTATATTGATCGGTTTTGTACTGCAGCGAAATCTGGGGCAGTATGTCTACTCCGGCCGTGGATTGTATTATGTATATCTATTTGAGGAAGCTTTTGGGGGTGGGTCCAACCACCACAGGACGAGCCTGTGCCCTTGAAGCTGGGGTTATAAACATTGGTGTGCAAGCTGAATATAGATTTCTGGAATATTTTCAGAAACTACACTTAGGCCTTTTTTTAACGAACCCCAATATTAGGAATGTGGCATGAGTTATCAAAAATCGAAAGTTATGGCAAATATGCCTGACATAAGAAATGTGGTTTGTTATGTAGAAAGTGGGGCATTTGTTTTAATCAGTTAAGGGGTTGCTGACCATGCAACAGTTAAAAAAGAGAGTAAGCAAATTAGAATTGGATCTAGCTATAAACAGCCTGAGGATCACTGTGGTATTTAAGGGCAGCACCAAATACTCACCAGGAGAATTTGTTGTTGAGTCATATTCGGTCCCCTAATGATAGACGTATTATTGCTATGGTGAGACTAAATGTTCAGCCTTTAAGGGGCCGTATGTCATGGCAGTTTAATTCTAAGTATTGTACTTGTGACAGTGGCGCCATGTAGGATTTTCTGCCTTTCCTGCTCATTTAAACAAGACTATTAGACCTGAGACGACAGTGGCTCAAAAGAAATGTTATTTGCAATAATATTTATTTATTTATTGTTTGCTTGTTAGACGCTTAAACAGGAAGTAAATACTGTTTCAAAGTGCCCCCAGGGCAACAGAGAGGGGGCAAGGGGATGTAAAACAATTAAACAATGAATACCATTAAATACATAAAGAAATATTAACTACAATGAGTAGGACAAACCTACTATGCCTTCTGAGAGTTCAGAACGTGCATATGCGGAAGGGAGGGGGAATGGGATAGGTTCTCTGGTACTCATGGATAAGCAACAGGTTAAATGCTATGAAGGGTAAGTGCGAGCCTCCAGGGAGGAGGGTGAGCTGAGGCAAGTGCTAAGGATAGACAGAAGCTGAGGGTGATTTGGTGTGGGAGGTCAGGGTCCTGAGGATGCATAAGGGCCCTGCACACCAAACAAGCAACTCAACTGTGAGATTAGCAGAGGAGAGTGGGGGCAGGGGAGGAAAAGGTCAAGCGGAATGCCTTGAGGCAATGAACTTTGTTCTGTCATGTGTTGATGTTTATTTTGTAAACAATTTATGCGAGTATATTATCGCCTCTTTTATCCGTTTGGAAAGGAATCTTTAAATTCTGTATTTTATTACTAGTATGGGTGGTTAGAAATTATATTTTATCTTTTAACAATCTGTCTTCTAAATCTGTTTTTAGATTATATTTGGTTTTGTATTTAAAAATGTTTACTATGTAAATGGTGTAAACCGAAATAAAGTATTTCTTACTTACTGGTGTGTGAAATATCAGAACCTGTCTCTAAGGCTATGATATGCAGGTTCCTGCTTTTCATGATCCTCCCCTCCCCCATGATGTACATGTAGATGGGGAATTACTTAGGAGATTTTGGAAAGGAAGAAAAGATTTGTTCTCATGCTTGATTTTGGAGTAAACGCTGAAGACTCTGCAGGCATAAATACTCACTTTTCCGCCTCGTTCCTCACTGCTGGGGGATTTATGAAACAATGTAATACCAAGAGAGCAATTCACAAAGATGTTTCCATTTGCCAAGAAACAGTGGCATACATTCAGGGCCTGTATATCAACATCTTGCGTCAATGCAATTTTTGCACAAGTGCAGAAAATGGCTTTAGGGCAAATATGTATAGGGACTGATTGCGAAAGATGTTTTTCTGCAAGTGATGGTATGTGCTAGTGCATACCCTTTACTTGAACAAAATAAGTTTGGGCCAGTTCACATACAACACCTAAAAGTGTGCATCACAGTTGCACCCATTCAAATGCCAATCTTCCCCACCTGTGCGGTTAAAGGGGCATTTCTGTACCTTGAATAGTCCATCCTGAATTCCCAAATGGGATGCACTTTGAAATGTGCAGAAAACAACGACATTTTTTACGCGCGTAATGAACTTGTCTTCTTACATGGATCCTCAAAGGATCCCTCTTCTGCTACAAACACAACCTCAGCAGTAGTATTTAGATTTATTATTCATCCAGATAAAAGACATTTACAAAATAAATGACCTTTAGTTGAAATATTATAAAGTAAAGGTAAGCTTTAAGTTTTAGTTTACAATGGGAGACAAACATTGACTACTCCAGTAGAATGCTGGAAGGTGATGTCTCCAGAGAAAGGACCCTTGGCAGTACTTCACCACCATATTAATTGGATTTAAGAGATCTACTATTAAAAAAACTGGCTTACTTCCTGCTTCTCCTGTCTAATGGTTCTGGGCGCTGGTCAGTTGTGAGTCCTAATGACATCCCCTATGACTGGTCTGTACTCTTTAGTTTGTCCATCCTTGTTGGAACAAACCTAATGTAGCGAGGACAGCGATGCCTCACCATCTCCCCTCTCCCACAAGGCACAACCTGGCATAGATGAAAGCGGATCACTTCTTCTCAAATAGCTGTGCATCTCCTCTTATACCGTTCCATAGGAGATTTGCTCAAAGTGCCTGCAGAAAATGAAATTATTTTCAGCTGCATAGATTGTTTTATGCAAACGGCACTGGCATTTGCAGAGAAATTAGCTATGGCGTGTTCCTTTATTGAGTTCCTTTCCTGCCTTCAGTTAACACAGATTCCATCAATGAATGGCATTTATATGATGAGTGCATGGCAGACATAATTATGTGTCACTTTCTTTATGTGACAAATCCTTTATAAAGCATAGCGACATATCAGAACGGTGTTCAGTCATAATATCGAAGAAAACAATGTTGAAAGACAATAATTTCGAAAAAATAATGTAAAAAAAAAAATTGAATTCTTTATTTTTTTATTTATATCTTTTTTTGGGGGGTTCGCGAGTAATAAAAAGGTTAAAAAAAGGGGTGGCTTGGGGGGAACCCCCCCTTTTCGAATAAAAAACGTAGTGAAAAAGAAATTCGATTTTTTTTTCGACATTATTTTTTCGAAATTATGACTTTCAACATTTTTGTATTCGATATTATCACTATAAACCTATCAGAACTGGCCCTGCTCGCCCCATGAAGGAAGGTGAGTAGATATTAATTCACCATAGCATAATGCAATAAACATCTGGTTTTGACCCCCAAGGGACCACTATCGATTCCCCAATAATTCTGAATATTGTTTGTAATGCTAATGAAGGAGTAAGTGATCTTAATATAAGAACTTTATAATAGTAAATGGATGAAACATTGTCAGTGAGTAAATAGGCTGTAGGGTGAGCCGCATGGGTCAGAGTGGCCTGGAGTGAGCAAATAGGAGGGAGAAACAAGATGTAGCAAACATTATTTTCTCATATCATCGCTCAAGCAGGGTTCATCTTGTGGGATATAGGACATGGCATATGCTTGTGGATCTAGATCAGAAGGTTTTCACTGGAAAATATAAGGCTGTCATGTTGTTGGAAATAGCATGATCAAGGACTAATCCATGGTTCAGCTAAAAACGGATTCAAGGGCTTATCAGAGAGGAAGGGGGGGGGCAGACCCCATGAGGGAGCTACTTTCAGGCTCAATTGTCCAGGTGAAGCAGATATCAATTGCTCGACCCCTTACTCCCCTTATCTCTTCAAGATGCTCACGAACAGTGGATGCCCGTTGATCATGGGGCTTGTGAGCTGTCCATATGGTTTTATGGGGAGTCTTTCAGCACTCATTGACAATATTCTAGGTAGAATTGACAATTGCAAAGGGCAGTTCTACGGTTCGAGCTTGCTGTGAGAAAATGTGAGAAATAATATTAACCAATTATGATGACATTCTTGAGTTGACTAACAAAGTCATGACACTTGAACAAGAAAACATTTTGCTTGAACATCAACTGATTCATTGTGAAAAAGAGACATGAGAAAGAATGAACATAACGTAGTATGGCAACAAAGTAAATTCTGCTCTATGCATCTGCGGGGTCAGTATTTTCAGCACATTGCAGCAGCAGCAGCGAGTACTCCTTTGAACACATTCATCACAGTTGTTTTTTATTATTGTTACATTTTGATGGAAAAATCGGTATTTAGAAAAAGCAATGTCATGCTCAAGACTCAAAATGTGATGATTATGCACTTTTGTTTTTGTAAAACCTTCCCGTAGTGTTCGCTTGCAGCAATTAATGTGTGGAATGCTGCCTTCCATTATGCAGAGGTCTGCAACCAGATATTCCCCACACATGTCAGATGACGCATCCCTTGCTCGTTCACCATTGACTATATAGACTAGAGGCTGATTGGAGTTGAAGTCCAAATACAGAATATGAATGAGACATTAACTTTTGAGCTCATACAATGGTAGGAACATAATGAAGGCATTTTTAAGGACTCACCAGAAGCCAAAACCCACATACATACAATATAAAACAGCCAAACACCGAAATATTATTCAAGTAGGGTGTTTTGCTAATTTCGTTTGGCAACAGACCTAAATGTGACTTTCATAATTAATATTATGCTTGTTGTGTCTTCTCTTTCCACGCGTTGTATACCCCTAGTTTTAAATGCACATGCTTGAGGCTCTACAACAACAGTCATGCTCCACAACGGGTGGCAATGATGGAATCCATCAGCATGAATGGTGATTGCATGGATTCCTTGACAAAGTCCCCAGACTTACCCTGAGGACCTCCAGTGTGGTGACCAAGAGGGCTGGGCTACTGGATAATGACCCTGGAGGATCCACGGTTCACCCTCATTTAGTCCATCTGAACGGGCAGTGGGCAGCCAAATGCCAAACAAAGGAGCGATAGGCTCTTCAACGACCTTGCCACGAAAACCTGCCACTTTGCGTGCAGAGGTGCCCCCCACCGTGATCTCAGTATCAATAAGATGCGGGTCCAAACCTTTCATAACATCTCTAAAGCAATGACAACAGCGCCCCAGGCCCTGCTGCTGATGCAGCTCAGCTGAAGATCACGGACGACCACCCACATGTGCAGACTCACACAGACCAGAAATCCAAGATGGCAGACCAGTTTCTTAAAGCCATGGTGTGTGTACTCAACACTACATTACAGCGGTAGGGGGAGAAGAGTTTGACTGTAAGCAATCATACAGTGGCACGAAGACTCAAACAAGCTCTAGGGTAGCACAATCTAAAATATAAAAGCAATGCCTCAGGAAATGGGAACGTCTTTTATACACTAAAGCCCTAGGCGGAAGGTTGCTCTATCACCAAAATACCCACAATCACTAACTTTGCCACTTGGAGAAGCTGGGTCATCAGGTACTGCCTGTGAGATACCAGTGGCCAGTGTTTTGGGCGTGACAAACTTAGACTCAAGTACAGTGGATTGTCAGGTATATCTATTTCCATCATATCCTTGATCCCAGATACCAACACAAGACAGACAGTCCTTACAAAATGCACAATGGCTCCTCTACGACCAGAACTTCTCCAGAATCCATCCAATCAGTCTGTTTGATGTTTGGACAGAGAATCTGAGATGAGGCTCATTCTGTCATCTGTGATTATGTGAATGCCTGCAGAAACCAGCACGTCATGTAATTGTGACATCAGCCACTTGGTTCCATTGGCCTCTTGTTTTTGCTTTAATTTGGTGCAGTCTTGTGTTGCTCCCAACGTAATGGCAGGCTGAAGACCGTGGCCGACCTGCCAATATCTATATATTTTCTCTCTTCTAGCCCAAAGTATTTTTGTCCGACCTGCCAATATCTATATATTTTCTCTCTTCTAGCCCAAAGTATTTTTTTTGCATTGTTCAAATGTTTTGAGTTTCCCTAGGGAGAATTCCAAATGTTCCCCCTGAAGCGAGCAAAATGAGACAGGCGTGAAATAAGCCCTGGTAACTTCCCCAATGCGTCCCATTCCTCAAAGGTCGCCTTTGTGATCACACTGATGTACAGATTAGGGGGTCTTCTGTTTGTTGGTAGCCGCCGTTGCGATGTGATGACGTAGCTTCTGCTCTGATGGAGAAAAGGGGTGAGTAATGGATAAAGGGCCTACTCAGCACAGCAACAAGCAAGACAGGGAAGGCAACCAAGCAGGCAGAAGGAAGTTCCAAAGGAAGATTGAGGGAAGGTAGGGCGGGCAAGCACAACCAAGTCTGAGGGAGTGTTAAGGCAGGTCTGCCAAGCAGCATTGAAGCCTTTTAACTGCTGGCTTGGTGCACTGAAATTAGGGTGCCAGTGAAGCGGGCCACAATGGGGATGGAGGACACCAGCCACACTGTGCATGCATGGAATTCAGGAGCCGGCCTCCAGACAAACACAAAGATGGAGAAATGGCAGCCCACAAGACACACGTGAGCCAGCTGATCATCCCAAATTGGCCCTCAGAATGGGTAGGGAGAAGAGGTTTCCCCTTTCTGGGAGCTCCTGTCTTCACCTCTCTGGAAGATGACTCTGGATGAGACTGTACCCATAATCCGGTTCCAGTGAGTCCTTTTTCAAAAGTGTTCCAAGAATGTATCAACTGGGGGGGGCATGGTCCCCTCCATAAATAGGGCAAAAGCCACTTAGCAAGCTTGTTGTTAAGGGTCCAATCCAGGCTGAAGTAACAAGTGCCTTTTGACAGCTGATATCATGCCCAGAGTGAATTGTCTGTAGTAAATGAGGTGGGGAAACAGGAAGTTTGGAAGCCATAGAAAAAATCAAGATGGTGAGATCCTCTGTGGACTGAACCTCTTCTCTGGGCTACCCTAACAACACCCCCTTAATCTGTCTGCAGCTTCAAAAGAACTCGTATAAGCAGCATCTTGTTGTGAGGTGGACATTGTCATGATAGGACTGTCTTTGTAGCATTGTTTCCCAGGGGCCCTACCACAGAGGGTTTCTGTTCCCGGGAGGAAGGTATCGACTCTCCTTGTGGTCAACAGAGGCATCATGGGCTAGTTCCAACATGGTTGATGTGGGTACACCCAGGCCAAACATAAGGCACACCAGGCCCTGTCAAGAATGGGATAGCTCGCTAAGCTGAAAATGATATGACACCCAATGCCTGTGACGGCACAATTGTGTACTCTCAATAACTAATTTTAGTAGCCCCCCCTTTCATAACTAGATATGGCTTATATTGAGTTAGTAATAACTGCCACCATGCCTCTGAGGTGCACAATTATAATATGTGTAACTAGTGGTGCAGATGATTAAAAAGCAACCTATGCCCGTTGGAACTTTGAGTTCCCTGCAGCTGTGTTCAGGAATACACATGTGCCCTTTGAACCTTTCCCTGTTGCCACTGCAGTGCAGTGCCTGGGAATGTCAGGAGATGGTTGCAGCAAGGTACATGTGTGCATCATGCATTTTGGCATGGAGCATTATGAAAGTGTGCTCCGATTATCAGATCTCACTTTCAGAAAGAGAATTACCCATGTCATTTTCTTATTAAAATTCAAAAAAGCTCAGGCTATCCCACCCTAACAAGATGGCATTCTGTCACATGCTTCCATATGTGGTGTCCCACTATTATCTGTTCAATAAACAGCCAATGCTCTTCAGGCCGCTCCTGCATCCATTCCACAATCACTCTCATTCAGAAGGTGGGGTGATATCTATAACATCTGAGTACGTACGCCCCATTGCCTTTTTGTAGCAAAAAGGAGTTTGTTCCTGTAAAGACTGGAGAGGGGTTATCTGTACTTCTGCCCTCTATATGGTTGTGACAAAGGCACAGAGCACCCTAGCCAAGGTTCTCTATGGGGTAGCTTGGACGAGCAACCAAGGCGTAGGCACTCAGGAGGGGATGCAGGCAGGTTCTTAAGTATAGTCTGCAAGCCCCACAAAGGAATGTCCACACTATGTTAGGTGATAGCACAGCTTCTTTATATGCAATAAGTGTTGCTACCAATATATACACATACATAACAACACTTTGTACTCAGGCAGTTCTATTCAAAGAATGGTAAAATTGTAAATTCTATGTGGTACCACATAATACTTACATTCAGTAATAACCAGCTGCATGCAGTCCCAAATAGACATGTGAATTCTTAAGTGAGGACTAACAGCATATATTAGCGAAGAAAGGCAGGTTAGGTATGAACAATGGCTGAATGCTTTCTTTATGAACTCGTGAGATTAATAACTACAATGTATCAAATATCCCCGGTGGAAGTGCACTGGCAAGAAAAACATATTGGAGAACTTATAAAATCATTTAGGTTTACAGAAATTGAAAGAGTTACGATTGGCTAACATAGAAGTAATCCAGAAGCACTGCTACACCAGAAAGCAGCAAAGAAAGTCTTTGTTAGATCAGTGGAATATGATTTTAACAAGAATCATGAACTATATTGTTTTTTGTAGAAGAGTTATATTTTGTCTTACTTTCTTAAATTAGTTTACATCTTATGGCTGTTTGTGTTTCAAATTTGAGTATGAAAGGAGTGACTCCATAGCACTTCATTTAACAAAATTAGTTTGTCATGTTAAGCCAGTTTTTAAAGTTCATTGCCGAGTATATAAACTGCTATGGTAAAATGGCACTTACTTTTACAAGGATCTCCATGAAAGCAAATTCCCTATTTAAAATGTATTTACTGAGAACACACCATAACCATGGGGTATAACTACTGCAAGAGAACCAGCATGCCAAATTTAGGCAAGCTCAGATAGCGCTTATATATGATAAGTTTTGGAAAATATTCTGTGTATTAAAATGAACACCTTAACATTATTTAATTATTTGTGTTGCTTCTTTTTCTGATCAGAAATCCGGTGGGCACTAGAACCTTGCCAGGTCAATGTGCCTCAGAGATAAAACCAGAAGAAACTTGATTTTAGTACAGAATCAGGCAGATTTTTAGAACAAAATATCAAGTGGCTAACCTAAAAACCTGGGCCAGATAAGATTCCTGTTGAGCTGTAGCTGAATGAGCCGGCAATCTGGATCCCTTACCTGACCCTTTTTTTAATTCAATTAATAAAGCTGTAATTATCCTGACAAGTTGGTAATTTGCCGAACTTATTCACAACCTAGATGGCAAGGTTGTAGGTTTCTACCCCGCACCTAGAAAAACATCACCTGTTAATCTTAAATCTTTAAGTTGAAACTGATTGTATTTACCAATGTGTAAAGTTAATTTAGGAAGGTGTGCTTAGTGTCAACTAGGTTTGTTATTTGCCGAAATAATCCTGATTTAAAAAAAAAGGGAATAGCGATTTCTAAGGAAATTATTGTCCGACATCTTTAGGTAGTAGTATGGCCACAATCTAGTGCAAGATTTTGTTAAGCAGATTGGAGTCTTCGGTCAAGGAATCGGAAATGTGGCTAGTATTACAAGGGATTTCTGAGATAAGCGGGGTACCGTCGAACATTGTTTTCTCAAACACTCTGCACACTAAAAGAGAAATACTGTATCCAAAAGCCTTTGTTAAATATCTTGTTTTTATAGATTTTAAAGCTGCATTCAACAAAGTGGACAAATACCTTTTATGGTTAGTGTTGGGTAAATTGAAAGCACCAATATTGATTGTAAATGCAATTAAAACTCTATATGAGCGCAACCAAGCAAAGGTTAGTTATGGAGTTGAGTGCGCCGAGGTCTTGCTAAAGGGGTAGGGCAGGGGTGTATTTTGTCACCATTGTTATTTTCCCTGTATATAAATACCCTAGCAGAAACTATTCACAATTGTAAATGCAATGTACGAAGGCTTAATAACGGGAAGATTGGACTTCTACTCGATACAGGTGATGCAGTCCTGATATAACAGTCTCCTACAGGAATACAAGATGTACTCTGATTTTTTTAAACATTTTGCGATAATTCGGCAATGGAAATAAATATGACAAAAACAGTATCAATGGTGTGCAATAAAAAAGCTAAAGAATAAATGCAATTCAAATAAAAGGGCGTGGCTATCCACCATGTCGAACAGTTTGATTTAGTGGTGCAGATAACTTATAATAGATCATGGGCAATGCAGCTAGAACTCAATCGCTGTATGGTGAGACAGCATGTCGGTGCAACCCTTGAGTTTTTGAGAATGCTAGGGGGTAGAGCTACTGTGAATACCCTAGAAGTATACTTTACTTTTATTTATTTATTAATATACAGGAGGAACAATGCTCTTTTGATCACAAAAGAACCACAATATATAAGGTACAAGCTACAGGCCCCCTCAATTGAGCACAGCTGTGGGGCAAGGTAGAACCAATAGGGCCAATTGCAGTTGGGGAAAGAACTTTCCTTAAATGAGTATTATCCCCAACACGTAGTACACCAACTGTTCAACTAAATTTAGAAGTTGGTCTTTCACCCATCAAATGTATTGTTTGGTTAAGGGTTTTACTCTTCTGGTTCAGAATCAACATCAGAAAAGAACTACAATTCAACAAAAGTGTAGTTCTGAAATTAAATTACCAATTGGAAGAACCAAGCTGGAAATGGCTACGTTTCATAAAAGCACTATTAAATCACTTGGGTCTTTCATTTTTATGGAAGGCAGGGAGTGTGATTCTGAAAAAAACATTATGGGCAAATTAAGTCAATCTGTGAGGAATGGTCTTTCCCGTGTCGTATCTAACGATCACCCTGGCTAGTGAGAACTCTGTCCTCACTCTCAGATTGGAGAAAGGTGTAGCATTCCTCTATGCGATGGAAAAAGCTATCAGCCACTGGATTGATCATAAAGGACGTCTACCCTTGACCAATTCAGAGCTGATTTTGTAGTCATGCTACAATGATTAGATGTGTAATTTGTGGGCCTCAAAGTCTGTTTCCCTTCCCCACTCACTGTCACAACAATTTACAACTCTCAGAACCGACAGTTTACTCACAGGTTCTGCAACCATCCCATGTTAGTTCTTCTGTCGCTTCCTAGTGCACACATAGGGATAGAGAGATTGACAAGACAAAAAGACTTTGGGGGAGAGGCAAAATGCAACACTACATGCAGTGCTATTGATTATAATTGTTTTTTTATAACACACTTAACACCAACGAGTGGTTTCAAAGCGCGGGATCGGGATTCGAACCTGTGCTGCGTTGTCTTGCTTCCAAGACAAACAGTTTGTCCCTGAGCTTTCCTTCTTCCCCTGATTACTGTACCAATATAACCCAGAGTCAAGAATGCCTACCGTTGTTTATAAAATGCGTATTTTATTTACAATCATAAACCCTCAGATCATCTTGCTAAATCAACACATTGTTCAAAACACTTTTGTTTTCTTCAAAGTCCTTACGTGCTTCTCACTAGTTCAACATAAAGTCAAACACATCTGTTTGGTAGGTAACAAGTCAATTTTCTTTCACTAAATCAATTAACATCAATATTCTCATCTTGGGGCTTAATTCACATTCACAATACAAAACGCCCTGTCCATGCTTTACCCTTCATTTACAGGAAAGGCACAACACCTCTAAAGTCATATCACAATGCTCAATTCACTGAAGCAATATTGTGTATAGGCACTCAAACCTATCCTATACTGTCCAAAATAAGCCAAAAGCTTTAATCAATAAAGCAATCATATGCATCTCAATAAATGACAATGTTCAATGCAAAGCACGACATTACAGCATCAAAGGACCAATGACCAGAATTGCACACTATTCAAAGCCAAATCCAATTGCATCTTAAAAAGTCTTTAAGGTGTAGGTCCAAAATCACACCCCCTGTAGCCTCTGGCATGGCCTCAGCAAAAGAACCCTTGGTGTGTGGACAAGCAGCATATATATAGGGCCCCTCGCTTGGAAATCCTTCTTACCATAAATGCGGTCTCTTGGTGGGCAGATCCCCTGCTTCTGACTCTGACTCAGAATCACTCCCTATTCTTCATAGAATCAATGTAAACTATATGGCTTGTACCTCACCTCGGGTTGCTGCCAAATTATCGAGTGTTAGCTTCTTGGCTGATTTATCTCTAAAGGATTCAAGCTGTATTATCTACGGCCCTAAATGTCCCCAATACAAGGACCTTACGTCACGGGTTGCTTTGCCTTTAGCTTATAAGCAAAATGCTGCTTATTCCTTTAACATAGAAAATGAAGTGACATTGATTGCACTGCCTAGTCATTATAGCTATATTCCATCTGTATGCATATAGGGATAATGTACTGGCTTGCTCAAAGCTACATATGTAAGCCTGTATGCATGCATTTGTGAATGATATGATCAAGCTATCAAGCTGCTTAGCACTTTGCTATAATGAATGGTTACATAAATAAATGAATATATGAATGTAAACACAGAAACATACTTCTCACTATGTGTTTGTGACACTACTACTAAGACTATGTAACTACTTTTCAATACAGTGCTAATACAGGCCTCTAGTTGCCCTTTGAGCATTACACGCTTTGAGTATACATTTGTTGTTTTTAGCACTACGGTTGCCATTCTAAATATTTCAGTTTAGCCTGCCCTTTAAACATGTATCACACTACTTGCTCAGTCTACATATACTTAAACATAACCTAATATATCCTCAGAGGATACAATATAGGATCATTTCTTGCTTATCCCCTTCAAGGCACTATATTCTACTTGTCAAGCTAGTTTGACTACTATGAAGGGATATTCTGAAATGAAATGGTGTCTCACCTGTTGCTCTTACCCCCACATGGCAGACTGGGGTGAAATACCATGACACGCCCCATCGACATTTTTTAGGTAGTCCAAATTGAGGGCCAATGTCAACAGAACATCTAAGAGTGAAAATGAAGTGGGGGTACAAAAATGATCTCAGAGATATAAACTGCCCAGTTAAATGCTTACTGTTGTGAGAAACCTGAGGGTATCCTCACTCCTATTCCCCTGGATCCTATTCTCAGGTGGGCAGGGAAAGGCCCTCGCTTTGGGATCCTGACCCTGGGGTTGGAGAAGTGATGGAGGATCAGCAAGGTGGATGGTCCTTGGGGAGTGGAAGTGGGGCGCCCACAGGCGAGACATGGTATCCCCTTTCCCCATTGGAGGCCAACCTAACTGGCCCCCAGCCTTTAAAGGCCACTGCAAACCAGCTCCCCTCATTTCCCCACATTTTACCTCTGACAGTACTGGGGTGAGGAAGAGGTGACTGAGAGTAATGAACACTAAAAACCCATTTCACCACGCTAGTACTGGGACGAGGAAGATGTGTGCAGAGTATTGACAGGGTCAGGCCTGTCCCTTTAATTATAACCAGGCAAGCCCAATTGAGAATCCACACCTGAAACCTGTCAAGTGGTTGCAGGTGCATAAAGGGACACCAGTGGAGCAGCAAAGGGAGCAATAGGGAGGCCTGTGTGGGAGAGACCAGCAAGGGACCCTTTTCGGAAGGAGGCAGCCATGGTGGGACCTGAGGAGGAGCCAGGATGCCGGCCGACATCCCAGAGGACCTGTGGAGGCCAAGGCGAGTTGGGCTGTTAGGCTGCCACGGGTGTGGGAGCTTCCATGTTGAAGAACGAGCAGCTGGAGCTGCAAGCAAGCAGGATGGAGAGAGTCGTGCAAGCGGGGCTCACAGAGCCCAGCCTCCGGCCTAAGAAGCAGAAAGGAAGCAACAGAAGCTGCTGGAGCGGAATCTTGAGGACCGGTGAGTGTTGGGGAAAGCCACTCAAAAGCCAGGGCGCTCCTAGCAGGCTGCGCATAAGTTCCGAAGTGCTGTATCAATGAAAACTTCAAAGCATACTGATTTAAGTATATTGAATACCGAACTGAATGTAAATCTGAAACTAAACATATTGAATACCGAACTGAATGAAATTCTGACACTTGGCATATTGATTACCGAACTGAGTAAAACTTTATGGGAAATGCTTGTAGCTGATGAAAGTCAAAAGGGAAAGTGCCCATGAGAAAGCAACCTACGGAAGAGAGAGCTTGTGCGAAAGAGTGCAACAGATAGGTGGGGCATGAATAAAACCACCATTAAGTGAACTTTGTACATGAATAGAGTGCGGCATGGTGGAAGTCTAGAAAAAGGTGTGTGACATGTTATGGCAAAGCCAAGAGGCTACCCAGGAGAAGCCAGGAGAGTGTAAAGCTGCACACAAAGCCAAGAGGCCAACAAGGAGAAACTAAGTGTATGTGAATCTATGCACAGCGACAGGTGCAGAAGAACCTGTGTGGACTGAAGAACATAGGGATCCTGGTTGCACAACCTTTGATGGGTGGACTGTGTGGTCTGACAACGGCGCCTAGACCAGTGAGCCCTAAATTGTGAAAGCCAAAGAAATTATAAAACAAACATTGAGCAGGTACAAATAGGATAGGTTGGTGAAAAGGATGCCAACCGAATGGTGCTCTTGTTGGGTGTTAACAATGAAGAGAAGTATTGTGAACTGTGAAGCCTCAAGAAACTGGATTTTGTGAAACAAACCAAGAAGAAGCATTGTAAGTGAACTGGTAATGTACTCCAGAAGGAGGGTCAGGTTTACCTAGAGTTCTGTTGAACTGTGAAAGACTGAAACTAATATCCGTTGCTAAGTTGAAGTCTTGGGGAAGGGAACACTGAGACCTGATGAACAGCAAATGCTTTCTTGAGGCTGGAGCCTCAGGACCCTTTTCTTTTTTAACTTTGGTGCCTTAACCTTGGGAAAGGGAATCCCTAGGAGTGTGTGGAACTGTGTTGCGTTGCAACTTGTGAAAGGTAATCTTGAGACTTTTGTGGAACTTTCTTGAACTTGAGGAAGGGGAGCGGGAAAGGAAGCTAAGAGCTAGTAGAAGCGTAGAACTTTACATTGATCACCATTTCTTGTGTTATTAACATCCCTACACATTGTTTAGCTTAAGTTGTGGGGGTAAGGATAGGTTTTGGACACAAACAGACTTTTAAGTTGAACTCTTTGAGTCAGACCTTCCTTAGTTTCGTTCAGGTAGGGAAATCCTACCTCAGCATAGGCAAGTTAGACTTTCTACCATCCTGACATTTGCTTTAATAAACCATTTTGTTTCAAACTTTGAATGTTGTTTGTGTCTTGCTTCATGATGCCTTCACACTGTTTACAAAAATTCAGATTGAACCATTCACCACTTGCGAGCCTGATGGCAAAATGAGATAAAAGAACAACAGGGAATTGGCCTATGTGTAAAAATAGTAAAGAAACTATCCACCATTTTTGCCATATATGTCCAACTAGGATAATATACGATGGGAAGTTTAAATACGACTTATAATAGCAAATAGACGTGTTAATGCAAATGCTGTTACAGTCTTTTTAAAATGATCTATTAATCCTAAAATTGTCTGTATATTTGTTCCATTTTTAAAAAGTGCCTAGCAAACAAGAGAGACCATAACGAATTTGTTAATGCAATATGTGGGTATGGAATTCTAACCTGTTTTTCTTATGATGTCACAGCAGTTTTTATCATATTGTTTTGGTATGCTTTGATGGATTGTTACTTGAATGTAGCTTGTTTTGAATAGAAAAGTTCGGAGCACAATCGATCAAGCCTTCTTATTTATTGTTTTAAGTAACTATGTTATTTTAAAGAAAGAAACCTTATATGTTGCTTTTATAGATTTTAAAACAGCTTTTGGTCCAGCTGATCACAAAATTTGATGGAAAACTTTGAAAAACATGAAAGTACCAAATGAAAATCTTAATCCCACTCAGAGGCTATATAAAGACAATTCTTCTATCGTATGTTGCGGCCAGGCGGGTGAGTCCACCCAAGGGTTTTCTATTCAAAGTGGTATTAGGCAGGGGTGCGTTTTGGCACCCCTGCTGTTTCTGCTATTTATAAATAATTTAGCATTTAGGATCCAAGAAATAAATTTGGTGTGTTGTTTTATGGGATGATGGTTATCATTTCTAAGACATCTTCAGGACTAATAAAGCAATTAGGCATAGTGTCTTCCTTTTGCAAAGAAAGTAATTTAATCATTAACGCTGGATCGACCGTGGTCATAGCTTGCATCCACTTACGTCAACAGAAACGAAATGGCTTGTTAGAAGGTGTCGCGGCAGGTCCCAGCGTGCAGGAGCTCCCGCTCAACCTCTGATTACACCACTGGCAGGCCTCCACTCTGCAAGCACCGGCACCGGGGTAACTCACCCCTCTAGCACCTACTGGGTCTGTGCCACTGACTGTTCAGTTCAGGAGTCACCCCACTGCCCATCTTCCTCCTGTCAGCACTCAAATGGGTGGGTTGCCATGGTCACCATATAATGTTTTCCTAGGGTCTTCCAGGCTGCCACGCTGTGGTCATAATGCTCTGTTATTTCAATGGGATCTTCATGATAGCATTGATTTTGCCCCTTATAGTATTGTGTATGTCTGGATGCCATCTGCCTGTCTAGGAGAGTCGAAACATTGCTTTCTGGTTCGGTGGGAGCTGGAGCTGTCTTAGGATCCACATTGACCACACCCGCCAAATGTGCTCTCTGACACAGTAATGAACTAGATGCTAGATGAAATGAGGTATTCTGAATTCTAAGGCCGATCGGCACATGCACATTCATAGGAATGATGAGACTGGGACAGTCAAACAGGTTACTCAAAATGCAGCCCATTGCCCCCAGCACATCACATGAGCTAAACCTCTTCCAAAAGAAAGAACAAGCTGAGGGAATAACTGCAAGGTGTTGGAGAAAGAGTGGCAGCACATTCATGTGCTAACAGCGGTATTCCTCTTGGAGATAATCAATAACAAAAATGATTCCTCCTGAAGCCTTAATGGTGGCCTTGCCTGCCGCTCAGACCCCAAGTTATTTATCAACTGTCTCCGCTGTCAATAAGGTCACATTTTTGTACCCTCAACTACCTATGAATCCACATCTGCAATTCGGTGCTACCAGTCTGGTAACGGACTTGTGTGCCTGGCCCACTCATAAAAACACCTGCCCGTGGGCTAATTCACAAAACCACCCCAAACTGCTTCATGATTTCCTTTTTGGGACCCAGAGCACGCACAGAATGCAGGCAATGGGCACGCCACAGGAGTTCGTCCCCATTCCAAATGGGGTTTAATGTGATCTGCATCAGACTTGCCACCCGTTCCCTCGTGCCACATCCCTCCTGCAGGAGGTCAAGTGCTAGAGAAATTCCAATAGTTAGGTGGGTCTTTCTAGACTGCTGGCAGCATTGAGGCGGCCCTAAATGGGGACACATTCAAAGCAATGGCCGTTTCCGTCATCAGGGGTGGACTGGGAACCAAAAGAGGCCCTGGAAATAATTTTCAAAGTGGCCCCATATGACACATTTTCAGTCAGCCCATCCCTTCTCCTATGAGAAAATGTAGAAACACCACACAAAAGAGGCCGTGGGTGCAGATGTCTACACGGAAATCTGCAGCGTTCCCTACAGGGCAGTCCACCCCGTACATCATGTATCTTAATATTTCCACCCCTCAACCAGAGGTGAAAGTTAAAAATGTAAATGGCAACAAAGCCGTTCACTTTGCCATCACTAACCGTACCTGAGTGCATTGTTAAGTGCAGCCCCGCGCCCATGTGCTAACTCTGACATGCAGAGATGTGCATTCAGGGAAATGTACAGGTTTCGTTTTCTGGTAAATCAGGTCCCATGTTTGAAATATGGCATGCGGGTGTGGAATAATAGCACCAACTATGTGCAATACTCACGCCATTCGCAATCACTTGGCAACCTCGGTTGAATACTTGTCCAAAATGTGTGATATATCCACTGTTCATGCAATATATCTTAGCACGTCTAATGAGCTTGATGATCACTGCAGACAAGAAAAGTCAATAAAACATACTGCCTGGCGGAGGGCTGGCTATAGCTAAAATATATATTTTGATTATGTGAATTCGTTGCAAGAATATTGGGTTAGGACTCAAATAAAAGTTATTTAACCATTCTCTAAACAAAGTTAGGAGTCCTCTCCCTCGGCCCCTCACTATTGAGTGAGCCAGTTGAGCGAGTAGGTTCATTTTTATAGAGTGCACGCAGCAAAAGCAGTCACTTTTTTTGAAGCGGGCCATCACAACAGGACAGTAGAAAAAAGGTCTGCAGCCATTTTGAAAAGTAGAGTTTTCAATGATGCTCTCTAATGAAGTTGTGTTATGCTATGTAGATACGCTTTTCTGCTGTGCCAAATGACCACCATGGCAGTTTCAGTGGGTAAGTGTCCAGGTACAAGCCTTTATCCAGATGGGAGCGTATTACATTCCCGGGGACCCAGACAGACTTTCGAACGACCAAAAGGCCAGAGCTCTGGGTGGATGATACCTATGGCTTTTGTAGGAAAGGTAGCAATTAGCAGGGGCCACATAAACACTAACCTCTAAGCCACAGGATTTTAAAGTGGATCCTATACTTAATGTCCATTCAGTGCAGAGAGGTATGGGCTGTGAAGATGCAGGTGCACTTCCGAGGAGTTTTGACCAGTGTGACTAGCACATTTTGGGCTGGCTAGAGCAGAACCACAGATGGCCTAGGGAAACGGCGTAAAGAGAATTGCAGAAGTCAAGAAGGGAATTTATCAGGGCAGCCACTACAGTTGGCATGAACAGGAGGAGAAATGGAACTGCCTATGCTAAAATAACAATTCCTTTTGACTCTGAGCACCTGCTCCATGAGTGGCATAGTGGACATATTGATCCTCAGATTCTGCTCAGGACAGGGGCTGGGTGGGATGTTGAGGAGAAAAGACAGAAGGAGAGAAGCCAAGGTCAGTTCAGAATAGTTCTGTAAGAACCCAACATGTGTATTCAGGTTTTCTCTGAGTTCGGTTAGAATCAGTAGTTGGTCAGGCGCAATTTTGTAGAGTCCAGACAAAGCCCCAACTGAACCCGCTGATTTTATGGGTAGTAAATGTGACTGTATCGCTGGATATCATCCGCTTAGGACTGATATAAGACTTTGAAATAGCAGATGGCTTTGAAGAGGGGGGCTATGGGACATCTGCTGGGTTTTTTCAGACAGGAACGATGTCAGCTAGTGGTTGGCCAAGAGAGAAAGATGAACTTAATTGACCAAACAACTGAGTAGTATGGCGTGGTGTGAATACCGCATATGGATCAAGCAGACAGATGAGGCTGGTTTTTACCTCATTCAATGCGGGCAGGACATCGCTCCACACAGTCGGCAAGGGCATTTCTGTTGCATGCTTGCAGTGGAATCTTCATTAGCAAGGGGCAGGATGCCATTGGCGGCAATATAGTTCTGTAGCTGTGCCGTGGCTGTGCTTTGAATCATTTCGGCTGCATGACGATGAAAGGAAGTAGGAAGGGCAGACCAAAGTGTGTTCATGAGAAGATGGGAAGAAACCTTCTGAGAAAGAAAGATGGGTGAGTGATGGAGCAAATGTCATCTAGAAAAACATCAGGGAAGGACCAGATCCTAGAAGGGATAGGATCAGCAATGGAATTGGTGAGCTTTATTGAATTGAGATACTGCTCCATTTTCTCAGAAGGGACTTCTTGAAACTCAAAGATCTCAGTAGAAAAGTGGGGCGTGGGGTGGCAAGATGGGGATAGGGTGGCAATCACAGGTCCATCCTTCTCTGTGTCCATTGCAGCAGGGGAGACTTGTCTACCATTCCTGCATTATATTCAGCACTCTGGTGCTTTCCAGCACCACAGAAGACCTTGTATATCCTGACATAAATACAAATCATCATTCATTGTTTATAATTAGAATGATAAGGCTATGTGAAGAAATTAAATTCTCCAAGTGGGATGCACATGCAAAAAAAAAGAGGTGTGGTATTGAGTCGTAATGTGTTGTGTACGGAGTATGCCAGATCTTCATTTGGTGGATTAAAAGTGATGCAGCAAATATAAATGTTAATGAGATATGGGTAAAGGTTGGGGAAAGGTGGCTAATAATTTAGCAATACTTTTCCATGATTTCATTTTATCATTTCTTTCTTTGTGGTTGTTTTAGCTACCTACCACGTTGTATGGCGTCAGCTAAGCCACTAAGATGTTATCCAGGTGGAAGGCTGTGGGTAAACTGTATTAGCTAAACAGCTGTTAGTTGTATGTATATTGGTAGATTCAAGATATGTGCACATTATGGTAATACAAAACATGTATTGACCAATTTGCCTTTTCGTATTATGTTTTTCATGTAGCCCCTATAAAACGTGCAATGTGGTGCACGTTATGCTATGTATATACACATGTTGTATTATAGCAATGATTTAATTTTATGATGGGTAAAACGACCACAGAGACCAAAACACTCCTGTAACTAACACAAAACCAGCTTAAAATTAAGACAACCTGGGGCCTTGTTACAGAACAAACACCGCTATTGGTAAATGAACACTCCACTCGGCCCACTGCTTCCCCCATCAATAACGCCGGCGGTATTGCATTTACACATCACTGCTAGCCATGAGGAACACGGAACACTCAGGGCACTCATTAATAAAGAAAGAACATCATGTTGGTGTTTATGCTGCAAGCGAGCATCATTATGTACATCCATGTGCGCATATGAGTCATAATAGACCACAAACAAGGAACTAAGGCCTCCTTGCCTCTCTCAGGCGCAAACATACATCACGTTATATTGATTCTAAAGGAACAGGTCGATTCCAGAAGAGCGAGGATTAATACGTCATGTATTCACAATCATTGAAGTATAAGAAATAGCCTCTGAGTTATTTTATAACCTAACTTGAAAGTCTGAAAAACAACCAACAAGTGTTTCACACTAAACGAAGATTTCGATGTATAGCCTCTAGCACGTGCTTCTTCAGGGCCCGGAAGTCAGTCCCAGTAATAACTGGTTGAATAAAATAACGATGTTTTGCTAGTACAGTTACAACACAAATAGTGCTACTATTGACAGGACGGGATAATATAACAAAATCAAAAAGAAAAGATAAGAGAAAGATAAGAGAAACAAATATATAAAAAAATAGTTACAATCGCATTAACATAATATAAATTACATATTTGTATTTTTAACATCTGGCACAGTTTATGTGTTCTTTATGTGTCATGTGTAAACTTCCTAGATTTAACAATTATGATATACTTGATTTTAATGCAACTACACTAAGATGGTTAATCAGGATCATCAGGTCCACAGCTAGTCCCTTTTCTATTCTTATTTTCTGTGGCGCAGCAACTGCACACATTCGGCAAGTTTCAGTCAGAGTGCTTTCTTTACTCATTCCATAAAATGCAGGTGCGTTTCCCCTGCGTGGGAATTATGTTTCAATTTGACATCAACGGCACAGCTCACAATGTTCTTTCTTCTTATGTAGTCCTCGTATAAATTGCTCTTGAGACTTAACATATTCATTTTGTCTTACAGCCTAGGAAACCACACTCTTTTTTAAATAGACCTGCAGCGCACACAAGCCAATCTAACTACATACAGATCACCAGGGTAACTAGGTGCTCATTTGCCATGTTTAGCGCTGTCATTCCTTTGATTGCAGATCTCTCCTTGTGTCCGCCATTCTCCCCCAAGTCCAGCGGTTCTGCATACTATTGTGTCTTTATCCTCACTTACTGATTGGGGCATTAGCAACAATCTACATTTGCATGACAACTCAACACTGGAAGTGCCGCTTTAAAGTTGGATCCTAAACTAGTAAGAATTCGAACACCATGAATACTAGCATATAGATCTTTGTCACATACAACTAATTTTTTCAAATATTCATTTGGCTACCATTGTTTGGATCAGATCCAATGGTGAAAAATAGCAAGTTGCCTTAGTAAAAAAATATTTTACATAAGTGAATATATTTTCCCGGGACAGGAATGTGTCTTAAAACCACCAGTTTGTTGTTAAATAACAATAATGTGTTCTTTATATAGCACTTTCTCCAAAGCGCTGTACATAGAACATTTTTTATATACAATTACCATTACCCTACAGAAGTTGGTACTCCTTTGTCAACCTCATAAAGGATAAAAGGCCGAGTTGGCTTTGCCCAATTTGGAACATAAAACCTGCAGGTCATGCACAGATCTACGCATTCAGCTGTCAAACAACTGAGCTATCTGGCCAGCATAAAGAAGGCATAAAAGAATACCTGAGTTCTTACTGGTCTCATACTATCTAGTATCTTGGAAACCAGCATTCGTCCCAACTTAACTAAGGAGGTCATAAAGACAGACCCAAATCTACTTGGATCCCTGTTTGTACATAAGGGAGAGCCCAAACAATCTTCTTAAAATGACCATTATCTGTGAAATAAGCCATCACTTACTGCCAGCATTTGGTGCTGGTACCAGCACCTCGCGCCACTAATCTGTGGGCTGACTGAATGAGTAAACTTAACCTGAGCTGCATAAGCCTTCCGCTTTTCCTAAAAATAAAATGTAGATCGCCGACAGGTTTGTTGCGGACGGGTTTGGTTTTGACATACCGGCTTGATTGTGTCAGCACACTATGTGTAGACGCATCACGGTGTCCTCACTGCCAATGCCTTGTGCTATTGTACATCTTACTAATTCAGAATTGCAGTAAACCTGCCGATAATTATGTTACCACCAAAAAAGTGTCGCCAGCAGAATTACTGCCACTTTTGACTACGCTGCCGAACTTGTAATGAGGCCCAAATCTTTAACCCCAGTAGCAAGAGTTCATGATTTTTGTTGTTGTAATAGGGCATGCAAATGTGTGATTAGACTATTTTCCACTTCTACTGACCTCCAGAGAAGACGTAGGAGACAGCTGCATGTAACTGTGGCCGTCATCTTGGAACGGTGAATACCGAAGCTCTGTGTTATGATATGTTAAGACTAGATCTAAATAAATATTGCATTAAAAAAACACAGGATATAATAGATGCTTCTTAAAGACCCTTTCGAGGGGCAGTGGCAATAGAGGCAAAATTCATTGAATATCCGTCCTGGTCACAAAAATATACATGCCGCTTGCTCTTGGCATGTCAACGTAGGAGAAAAGAGTGCTCGATCCACCTTTGTTGACATTATGCGAACATTATCCGAACAAAAGAAGTGCAAGTATAGATAGAGCATGAGTTAATCTTGGGGGTACTAGCTCTTTTCCTTCTCCAAAGCCCAGTTCTTAGTATTTCGAATGATGCCATTTGTTGCAGGAAAAAACGCATAGATTGCATTCGGCAAACTAGTGTGCTCTTATTATATGGGGTGGGGAGACTATTTTTGTTCTAATTGAGAGTGCATTTTTTGGTGGGATTAAAAGTTAGATGTGTAAATGGAGTTGGAAGTCACATTAAAAAGCAACCCGGAATCTTTGCTTTCTCCCCTCAATATGCCCACCCCCCTTCTAGGCTCCTTTGCAGCTCTTCATTTAATCAGTCCACATAGAGCAATTAAGATCTAAAAATGAAGCATTCAGCAAGCATCGAGTGAGATTAAATAATGAATTCCTACACTGGCTTCAGGCATCCTCCTGCCTCTGATTAATGATTCCCTATCGCAGGTCATATCATGAAATCCTCAAAAACAGGCAGATACTCCGTGCTCTTAGACATTTCAGTGTCGCATTTCAAGGATACCTTCGTAAATTAGGACAAATATACCCACCCTCTGCACTTAAGAAGTTAAAAGAAAGTCTGTTTTGATATGAAAGATATAGCCAAGTATTGCCCACTTATTCTTCCTGAGGAGCATTCCTAGTTTTAAAAGAAAGGTGGAATCCCACTATGTCCTTCAAGAGCATCAATACACCCAGGCTGTGGGGGGGACATGGGGTTTAACGGCCCAGCAGCCCCAGCTTTGGTAGGCCCGAGCGAAGCTATTCCCAGCCCAGGATTTACCAGGTTGCGGATAGTTCATTTTTTTTTCATCAGACGGGAGATGACCTCATCTCCCGTTGGAGAAAAAAAATGCAAACAAAATGATTGCCGCAATTGAAATGGAAAAGGGACTAAGTCCCTTTTCGGATGATGGCGACCATGGAAAACATGTTCCAAAATGGCCACCGTCATCTGACCTATTCCCTTTTCTATTTAGATGGGGGGCAGACGAGAGAAACAGGTAAATTGGAGTGGGAAGAAGGGAAATTGGGGTTTTCTAACGTGATGAGGCAACAGGGAGAGCCTCCCTGTTGCCTAACCATGTTCGAAAAAAAAGGAAAAAAGTGACACCCGGGGAAGGGGCCCAGGGTGGCTTAAACAGCTGGCAAGGATTGTGTATTCTCTGTCAGGAGTAAAGGGTGGTGTAAGAGGGGAAGGTATAAAACCCTGTAAATGGACGAGAAACACGAAAATCAAGAAAGAAACTAAAATTCCCATCAGCCTTTGGGGAATGATGTAGTTTCAAGCTGCACGCGCGTGTGCCCAGCTGTCTGTGATCAAGAACAGCTTATTACGGGCCAACGGCAAGCGGCAGGAGTGGCTTATTTTGTGTGCTGCAGGACGCGGACATGAAGGCAACGAAATGAGCACCGCTGCGGCTCGTTTCACCATTTGGAAAAACCCAGGCAGGATTCTGTGGACATCGGCGGCGGGCGGAGAGAAACGTGGCCAGCAGTGTTTGGGTGTTCAAAACTTCGTCCGGGTTGGCTTTTGAGCCTCCCGGACCTCAGATAAGTGCAGGAGGGGCTGGAGGAAGTAATCCATGTCTAATGTTTTAAATGCTGCGCTTTGGTCGAACTGTATACTTTGGGAAGAGTCAGCCTGTGTATGTTTCCTTGTCAAAGTGAGGCATGGATTTTGCGTCTCTGCTTTGAAAACAGGAGGCAGTATGCAAGCACGTTATCAGGAAAGTGCTTAAGAGTGGAGAGTCCACTATTTTCTCAAGGAATCAGTGATGTAACTGGGTGTCTGGGGGGACATTGTCTCAAGGCAACACAAATCAATGATTTATGTACATGTCAGTCATGTTATATGTGGGTATGTTATATGTGGGTCTTCTGTGTTCATGCTTGCCCTGTGGGCCATGTGTATTGTTTTCTCATTGAGGGCATAGTCCCCAACTGTATGTGTTCATCTTGCTTGCTCCATGTATTGTTGTATGTGTTCAGAAAAGTCAGTACACGTATCAAGGTGTGCTTTTCAAGTGATTTGACCAACAGGCATTAAGTATGCTTTTCAGGTGGGGCATAAGAGTGTAACTGCATGGTGTTTTTTGATCAGGTGGTATCAGGTTAAGTGAGACAGGATAGGGCTTTACCCTGTTACTTTCCCGGTCCTATCCAATTTAGGTGTTCCCTTCTCCTCTATCTGGTGTTCCTAACTCCCCTTCCCTAACCACAACCTCTCCCTAACTCCTCTTCCCCCCATTGGCTGCCACGTGGTGTCCTGTATTATACATATCAGGTACCTGTGCCAACCACGGTGGGAGGGTCGAATTCATTCGGTTTCTGTGGTTCGGGGTTGAGTGTCGAAAACTCTCGCCTCATTATTGTGCCTATTATTGACATTCCCGCCTGCTGTCCCAGACACCTGATTGGCTGATCGCCCTTGTCTGGGTGAGAATAGGGCTTCAGGTCTTCCAGTGAACTGAGTCTTCGTTCATTCTTCTTAAGAGATCTCAACTTCTTGAGATCAGGTCAACAGTTATCATTCCCCTTGACCTGTCACCCACACACAATATGGTGGGTAACTACACCCTCCTGAACCATTTAGAAATATGAGCTGGGTAACTTTAACTGTATTCAATTGTATGTATGAAAAAATGGACAATTGCAGTCTTGGTCAACCAGTTTGGCGAGTCCTAAATTATTTTTTTTTATCTGAATTGTGATGTCAGCAAGATATATGTCCACATATTGTGACTGCCCAATACTGATTGCTAATTTGTATTCTGAATTGGATTATCCAAATCGCGCCAACTAAGTCGTATGAAAAGAAAATGCTTACAAATTGTCAGGTGGTCAAGAAATAAAGAGTTATTTTTTGGTGCTTTTCTTCATAATAAACTTGTAATGACAAACAACCTTGTTATCTTATTCTTTGTTGTAAATAATGTTTATATTGTAGGTGTTGAGCTTATTTCATATTTGATTTTGTCATTCATTCTGAAGGTCCTCTTTTTAGAAACCTCTTTTGTAATAAACTTGGAGAGACAAGCAACCTTGTTGTCTTGCTCTTTGTTATTAAATATTGAAAGTCCTCTTATTAGGAAACCTCTTATTTGGAAACCTCAACACGTGTTTCCACCACGTGTTTCTCAGTGGTTCATCACGATGGTTTATTATTGATTTTCATTAATTCTATGTCTGGATTATGGTAAAAGGAAAAGGACAAAAATAGATAAAATGACAAATATATGTAACGAAAAACAAAACACAGTGTTTACATGATCAGTTTTCTGAAGTACTTTAAATTTGTAAAGTGAGCCTCTAGATTGTTGGTTACCATAGTTCAATCTGCTGACAAGTTATAAGCCTGACTCACTATGCTGTCATGTGCAGGCTTGTGAGACTTCATTTGGTATCCAATGATTTTGCTTGTTTTCCGGGGGTTCACCCTGTGAATGAGGGGATGCCTGTCTATTAATGCTCTATTTTGAGTAATCACGATACACACGTTAGTTAAGGATGCAGTTTGGCATATCTTTCCAAAATAACTTACCAGTTTGTCTTGAATGAAAATGGATTTGATTGTCCAGGGAATCAGCCTTGCTTTCAGTCCGCGTTGATGCAAATCCAAAATGGCTGCCCTGATATGCGTTTATGTGATGATGTCATCATGTACTTTTACGTGTCTGCATCATCACGTTTAGATGCTGTAGCGGCCATCTTAAGTTGGGCTCTAGGGCTGCAATGATGTAGGATACCGACTGCAGAAAGTGCTTGGTATGACTTGTGGATCACAACCATAAAGTTTACAAATGCTGGCTACTAGATTTGCCAAAAGATAATAAAAGCTTAGTAATTGAACACTCTTTATCTTGTTTTGGATGTATGTCTATTGCATGTGATTGTTTGATAAATTCAAAGTTATTCATCTGAATATCGTTTGGTCTACAGGGTAATTACAATCATTACTATTTTTTTAATTGTCTATTACGTTTATTAATTTTTTATGTATTTGGTATTTTATAATGTGCTTCGGGTATACATGATGCTACAGAACCCATGGTCACATTCTTACCCTCAAACTGAAGAATACATGTCAGAAAGGACTCAGCCCACTCTACCACACCTGCTATTCAACACATATGGATGGCCCCTAAGGTGGTGCAGCTCATAGCACCACACCATTGACAGCTCCAGATGAACACAAATGGCATCCCGATTCATTTGTGAGTAAACAATGGTGCTGATAAAGAGCGTGTCTACATCTCAAAAGCCTCACAGATGCAGCCGAATCTTGAAATCACACCATTGGCAAACACTGAAGAAAAGTATTAGACTCAAAAAGTCTTCTAGGGCAGCAAATCAAATCACCTACAAATGCTGCCGTCTCAATGCCCCCTCAAAACCTAAACCCCAGACAATTCTGCCTGAGTTGTCCAACCTAGTTAAAGAAAAAGCACATCAGGGGCTGATACTCTGTGTGCGGGGCACCATGTTGTGGAACAACCTAGGTCCACCCCTGAGGTCACAACAAAGTCATTAAAGGTTGATACAGGACCTAGGATCTGTTCTGCTCAAGCTATTAATCCCCTGGGGGGCAAAATGCCATTAATCAGAAACTCAGAGTCTTTCAAACAGCTCTTTCTTGTTTTGCTATTTCTTTCAGATGGAACCATAATTCCTAAGTGCCTAAGTGTATCTTCTCTCCATCCTCCAGTTTTTCTGTGCCATCTGGTTTACCTCCCAATTAAGCACCATCTGGTTTATTTTTCCTTTGTACAGGAATTGCCATCACAGGGGTACTGGGTTTAACTTCCACTTGTCCCTCTCATAAGAATTCATGTTATCTAGCCTTAAGAGCTTTTCCTCTGGGGGTAGTCTCTATACATGCTTCCCAGGCTTCAGTGAAAATCCACGATTTGAACATATGGCAATAGGATCCCAAAGATCCCTAGACAGGATGCTTTGCTTCCACGTATCCATGTATCCCTGTTTCTTACAATGTGTTGAATGCAAGTGGTTTCTCCATCTTCAGGTTCTCAGGGCTTCGGCACGTCTCAGGTTCATGTACTTGCAGGTTCAGCCCCTCTCAGGTTCAAGTGCTGTCAGTTTCTGTTCCTCTCAGGCTCAAGCACCTATGAGATTCAAATATGGGTTTCAGCAGCTTCCAGGGTCTGGTGCCCTGGGTTTCTGCACTTCCTAGATTCAAATTTTGGGGGGTTTCGCACCGCACAGATTCAAGTGCTCACATGTTCGTCAGTGTCTCCCTTACCACATTACTTCCTCCTCTCTGGTAGGGGGGTCTCCTTCGCGAGTATGTGTTCATTGGTGGTTACCTTATGAGCTGACCCTTACCCAAGGGGATGTCTCTGGTCTGCAGGAAGTGAAAAACGGCCCGGACGCCATTTTGACATTGGTACTGGCCCCGTGTTTTGGCAGATCTGTATACTCTCTCTTGTCTTCTTGGGGCAAGATGCTGCAGTGTCCATGGCGCTCTTACTAATCCCTTTAGCATAGCTATCTGCATTATGCAGTCCTTTTCCTCTCGCATGTGCAAGGCTCTGTCCCTGGGTGCAGCAGCCTACCTGTGAATTGCCATGACATACCTAGCCCTTTTGAGTGGAGTCGTGAGCCCTGAAGGCTACAGGCTCACTTTGTCACAGCTGCTAGCAGGTTTTGACATGACTACTCGACGGTCCCCCCAATGGAACCAGGTCACAACAGCTGCTGCTAACTTTACATCAACCAGCTGAAGTTATTCATGCCCAATGAAACTTTTCCGCATAGGGCACAACCGCACACACTCTGTCTGTTGGATGTACGAAAGGATCCGTACAGGTACTATCAAGCTAGACCCTCCCACAGCTGCTTGACTCACTGAGAGTGCTGAAGCAACTGGGAGGTTGCATTCAGCACTTTGCAAAACAAATACAATATATGTCTCCTTATAAGGTTTTTGGCAATGTGGGGTCCTCCTATTAGGTGCATAGTACATTTTCAATGAATGTCAGGAATGTCTGTCCGCGCAGAACCAGCTGCTCCATTTACCAGAATGCTTATCGCAGACAGAAAAGTGGGGAAGGCATTTAGTGACTGAGCCATGGAATTTCTGAAGTGAAAGATGGCGCTGGAGTGCAGACATACTGTCTGGGATGGCGGGCAAGCAGCCCTGTCCCTGCTATGAGGAGCATCTGCAATGCTCTTGTCTGAGAGGAAGAAGCAGTGTCTCTAGGTTCGCAGAAAGGAAAGATGCTATTGAGAGCAAGAGAGAGATTGATTGGAACGCGCCAGACATCAGACTTGAGCAACAGATGTTATCATTAGCTGAGTTAAGAGTTTCCCAGCGTCTCTGCATTCTCTAAGGGAAGAAAATATAAAAAATGCTGCACCCCACAAAATACATACATAAATATTTAGTTCTGCTCCCACCTCTGTGCCTCATCCTGTGCTCACCTAATCTTTGTCCCTTTGCCCTGGGGCCACCTCCGCCTCTATCTATCTTATTAATCACTGTTCCCTCTCAGCTCGCCTGATCATTGATTCAATTACCCCGCTTGGTTCTTTTACATGTTCTATTTCCCAGCCTCCCCTGCAATTTCCTAGTGGTCCCAGAGGTATCTGAAGTAAAGCGATGTCATTGTAAAGAGAAAGTCCCGTCCCCTTATTCGGTCAAATACACATTTCTGTTCAGTGCCCACCTATAAACTTGTGAGCTTGGGTTTACAACCGCAACCATTAGTAACTATTATGATACACCTTGCTAAGAAGTGTTTATACAGCACAAGTCATCACCATTGTGGCTTTAGGGTGCCGGGACTTGTACTGTGCCCCCATCTGGGGTAAACTAGACGTTGGACTCTGGAGGAAAGGACACGGAAAAAGGTGAAAGGGTGGCGAAGGTGGGAGTAGGGTTAAGAAAACAATTGGCGAGAGACGAAGGGTTTTAGGGTGATGGTATGGGATATTTTGGGGGGTTCTTGTGCTGTTAGTGGATCAGATGGACTTGTAATCAGAAAGAGGGAAATCAGAACATCTTGTGATTACAAACAATTTGTATTGATGGCCTTTTCTAGAACTTCAAAGGTGGTACTAGAATTGTGGGTTGTGTGATGGAGCCAAGATGTGCTCAGGGGTGCCCTAGAAGCACGGGGGCTTCATGGCAATGAAATAGCCTTGTTTTTATATAGTACTTCATGTTGGATTCACTTCTAAGCACTGCATAAACGTATCATTATTGCCAAACGCACTGGTAATGAATGTATCAATCATGAAAGGATGAAGGAATGGACCAGCCATGCTGATAATTTAAACATTGACACATCAGGTTTAACACAGATGCCTGAGATGAATGACTATCTCGTTTGGCTGTCTTAAAGTCTACTGGCCCACCATCCATGTATCTCAACGTCTATCAGAAGCTCTTGCTTAGCAGGTTTTCCACAGACAACGTATCTTTATCTGTGCCTTTATTTTGGGCTGTTTTAACTCCAATCCCTCCCTCCTATAGAAATCACCTGTCTTTCTTTCCTTAAACCCATCCACTTTCCCCTGCACATCTCCCTTGGTTTTCACGTTCATTTTTTCAAGAAATAGCCACATGTTACCTCTGCCCATGCCAGATTCTTTTTATGGTTCTCAAAAACTCCATTATGAAAAGTACCTCATCAACATGGCAGAATTCATGCAGGTGGCCAGATCTCATTTCCTCCTTCTACATCTTCAACTTTGACCATAGAAGCCAATGCCCTATGCAAGCATTACATTCCTTGCTCTAATCTCAACCCTTCACGCTTGTTGTTTTGATTTTGGAATAGTTATATTCTCTTCAAGGATGTGAGAGCCTTGATATTGCAGTAAAACACCCCCAAAGTATAATTCATAACATACTATAGCACAGACGTTGCCACAAAGCATAACATTTCAAGCACTTTGTGGACTCGACTGTCGCCTGGTAAAGGTTGGCAAAAACGATGTAACTGCATGTTTTGCTAAATATGGCCTGAGGAGCATAACAAAATCCGTACAATTTCATACAGAAGACTTAGGCATGGTGGAAGAACTCTAACAGAGGCTGGCTCCAAAATCTGGAACAGCCTCCCTTACAAGTTCAAGTGAGAAACTATCTAAAATGTAGAAAGTACTCAAAGGCATGGCTATTCAAAGAAGCTTAGCCTCCATAATAAGCCCACTAAGACCTCTGCAACACACATCTCTCAATGATTTCTCGTCATACTATGAGCTAGAAATCCACAAGCAAGTAAACCAGAGCTTTCAGACTTTAAGAACCATTCATACCCTGAATCTTAATGTGTTACTTGGTTAACTATGAATGTGCAATACCGCGTACTGTGAATGGTTCCTGTACTTCTCCTATTCCCTCCGATACCCCCACAAGCTCCTTTACTGATCGACCCTAACTGGGAGCTTCCAAATGGAAACCTGCCAGTTGGTGCATTATAAAATGAAAATAAATACAAAAAAAATAAGGCGACATAGAGAACTCTACAGAACAGCTAAAGAAATATCTCAATAGCATAGTGTAGTTAGGGAATGGGATATTTTGCCGCAGCAAATTTGGTCGAAGGAGAAATGTGTCAAAGTTTTTTAGACAAATTTAATCGCAAATGTATGTGAGGGTGGATTTTGATAATACAAGTAGTGAGGGTCTAAGGGGCAGGGCGCGTCTCTCTCCCGCCCCCGCATATATTTATGATGAAATAACCCAATCAAATAAAAAATAAAAATAATTCGATGAAATCGCCCTGACCAAATAACTTTAACCAAATCACAGAGAACCATGTACCTAGATTCCTTTCAACAGCAGGCCAGCCTCATTAACACAATGTGCATCAAACCCTTCTGATAGCCTGTAAAAATAAGCATAACGTTATTATGCCCCGCATACCTCTTCTCTACTTGCTCATCCTTTCCTGGGGGGAAGTTTGCAATGTCTTACTTGTTTTGTCTTCTTTAGATGGCTGCCCTTCATTGCCGATCTTCTGTCCACTATGTGCACACCGTAATGTTGCCCTCATATTTCTAGCAGCTTGATATTTCTCTATGCTTAAGGTACAAACATCTTACCCCATACAAAGATTCTCAATATCCCCAGAAACCACACTGAATTTCCTTGGCTCTTTACCACTTTGGTTGTGAGATGGATAAAATCAACCAGATCAAGCTATTGAAATGGTTATGGAGCCGGTCGGCTCTGGCCGATTCACCAGCCCACTTATAATGAGTCTATGAGCCTAACGAACTGGAAAGTGAAGCCATTCTCATCAGTGCGAACTACCTTCCTCATGATGACAGCTAGCGTGAATCAAGCATGTTCATGTGGATGAGAAGATGGACTCAAATGAAGCAACAATATGGATGCCCACTGGTGCCAAAAATAGGAAGTAGGCACCTGTCACTTGGACAAGACTCAGTTCCTTGCACAACTAGCAGCACAAAATAGAACAACTGGTATGGTCCAGATTAGACGTGGCAGGTGAGAAGTAAAATGTTGTGCAAGTGGTTTTCTCGCCAACCACTCGGTAGGAGACGTAGAAACTTGCACCAGCAAGAGTGGCAGAGTGCATTTATTAACGCCTACCTCTAAATATATGCATGCTTTAGCGCACACGTTACAGGAGGAGCTTGCTGGTGCCATCAGGCTTATGTTCACGTCCTTGACCATTAACACCTCTTATCAAGCTGATACCAATATATACATATTAGTGCAGACTTAGTTGGGTAATGTTTTCAGCAACTGAAAGTACCTTCCCAATATAACACCTGGACATGCCACAATCTTCTTCTGCCCCAGACCATCTGGTGGGCATGAACCTCCTGAGAAAAACCTACAAAATAACTCTTCTGGGCATGCTTCCTCCTGAGAATTGGATAAGACAGTTTGGGGGCAGAGGCAGGGGGTACAGACAGGAATAAAGCCAGAAATTATACAGGAACCAGGCCATCCAGGACTTTCAAATAAGCTGCAGGCTGCAGTATCCTTGTGACAGGGAGGTGATCTCTGTGTGCAGAGCACAGCCGAGAAAGAGGCACCATGGGAGCTGCATTCCACTCCTTTTGTAGCCAACTTGCACCCATCCATGTCGCTGCTGGAGGGTGATAAGAGATGTTAATGGTCAAGGAAGTGAACACAAGCCTGGTGGCTCCAGTAAGTATCAGTGTTATGAGTGTCCTGTTAGGAACACTCTGCTGTGGTCGGCATCCCGTGTTTTGCAATGTCGGGTGCCATTTTGTATTTGTGTTGTTATAAGATCAGGTGACGTCACACGTTTTCAGCGTGTGACATCATTGCCGTATTTCCGTCTGAGAAAAGATAGCATTCATGGAAAATGTGTGACATCCTCTGATCTTATAACAACACAAATACAAAATGTCACCCGACGTTATAACATGCGGGACACCGACCATGGCAGAGTGTACCTAACAGGACAATCATAACACTGATACATCATGTTCATAGATCCACAACGATATGGAAATGGATACCTAATGCAGCCAAAACTCTAGAATCAACACTTAGTGACTATATTGGTCGTGGGTATATTTACACCTAATATCAGAGGCGTTGCTAGGGGGGGCAGAGGGAGCTATATCCCCTGGTCTTTTCGTTGCAGCCCCAGATAGAAACTCAGGGGCTACAAGCACAAGTCTAGCTAGCCCTGACATTAGCGAAGCCCCAGATCTTTTCCAGACCTAGCAACACGCCTGCACAATATTTTCACCTGTCCAAGGAAATCACGGACTACACCCATATATCTTGAACCAACATCTAGGAACCATACTGGTTGTGGCTATAATAATACCACACGCTCATACCAGCCTAAGGCAAACAAAGACTGGCTAATGGATATGATATTGACCAATCATTGAACACTTCTGTATTTTCTTTTTTTCCAATGTACAGCCTTGAAAAATACCAAATAGGGTTGAAACACGTATGGGCTTGGCTAGGGCATAGAATGGGTTTGTCAGAATAGAAATGACATGCCAGTACCAATTGTTTGGTTTTATTAAAATGAACTAATATTGTTGGGAAGAGTGCACTGTCATTGGTGTTCTCTCTTTTACTTCTCAAACACCAAGACAAGCAGCAGCCTACACATATATGTATACAATTATTATCAGTATCAAAAACAATTGTAAACCCAGGCGCACAAGACACTTGGTCCGCCCTAAACCATTACATTTCAGCATTTAGAAGCAGGAGGAGTCAGGAGTCGGCCATGAAGCGCTATACATACAAATATGATATAATACCAACTATTCTACCCTGATTTCGGAAAAACTAGGCTACAGTTAAATCAAAGCATAGAGTATTTTTTGACACAATTATAGGCCTCAGAAACATAAAACAATCAAGTTGATTCTAGAGAAGGATCTCTGGTTCTGGAACATCCAGTCTGCCTGACCTATAAACGCAAACAGCACTCCCCAGTTGTTCCTTTGTGAATATAGAACATTGGAAAACAACAAATCGCACGTGAAATATGGAAGGCTTCAGGCATGGAGAATTGTGAAGGGAATGTCACATGAGCAGCAATGTGCACAGATTTCAGCTGGCTAGCGTGCGCACGATAGACTCATGGTCCATGACCCTAGATACTGGTGGAAGATGACACATGTTGGGTGGCCCTGACGTGATTGTTGCAAGATTTTAAGTGTGCTTAGTCACCAGATTTACCCAGGACATATTTGTTATGGTAAGTGCAATGGACCAACTGCAAGGTTTTAGCTTGACCCAGCGGCACCCAGAGGGCTCCATCGTCATATCTATGCCATCCACACATGAAAGGGGCGAGTTTTCAGTCGCCTGTTGGCGGAGCTGCTGGCCCAATGGAAAAATAACGAGGGGGCTGCACCTGTTTTTTTTACCCTGGCCCCGGCCAAGCCACGTGGCAGCCCTGCCAACCCCACTCGTAAAGGCATCTCCTTAACTGTCTGCCAAACAATCGCTCAATCGTCGAATTGCAACCTCTGATAACTTTGGCAATAGGTTTCCTTTCACCGCGCATTGGAAAGTTATGAGAGCACAAGGGGCAGGTTTGGAGGTCACGGTTTCCCTACAGTACGGGTGATTCATCGACAAAGTAAGCTCGACAGAAACACAGGTTTAAAAATAAGAAAAGCGTGTCATCAATTTCATGAGGCGAGACCAAGGCACATAAATATACACGCCTGGCAGGAAAAGAGCCTGAGAAAACATGACAGAGGCCTGCAAGGCTCCCAAGAACGGAACTAATGAAACATGGTATTTCCAGTGAGAGGGAGCTCTGAGACAGAAGGAGGGTGACAGACACACAGCGGTGGAGGGGTGTCTCCATGGGGGTGGGAGCATGCAACTACGCTGACATCAGAAATGGCAGACACGTTCCGGGCACTGGACACGTTCAAGCCGTCAATGCAAGAAAGAACGCGAAAGATTGGTTGAGGGGTGGTGTGGCGGTTGGTGGGTGAACTGGAGAGCGTGGACCGGGGCTCTGGGGTTGTCCGGTGACATTTTATGTCTCTCTTCGTCGACGGCTGCTAGTGGCTAGGAGCGAAGCTGCCACTTTTGCGGATGACATAATGAGGGCCACCAGGCTTAAGATTCCAATCAGGTCAAATCTAATTTCCTCTTCCGGAAGAAGGGGTCAGGTGGGGGAGGGGAGGGCGGAATAAATGGGTTTTCTCTGTCAATTCTCCAGGGTCTACATCCATCTAGCCTGCGTCATTGTAAGCCTCTGGAAAGGCTACTCCCGCGCCTTTGCCCACTGTCTCGGTGTCGCAAGGCGGTAGCGAGGACTGCAGTGAGGGGAACGTGTAATTAAACCCACTGCACGCAGCGCGAGGACTGCAGTGAGGGGCACGTGTAATTAAACCCACTGCACGCATCGCGAGGACTGGTGTGGGGGGCAGGTGTAATTAAACCCACTGCACGCAGCGCGAGGACTGCAATGAGGGGCACGTGCAATTAAACCCACTGCACGCATCGCGAGGACTGCAGTGAGGGGCACGTGTAATTAAACCCACTGGACGCAGCGCGAGGACTGCAGTGAGGGGCACGGGTGTAATTAAACCCACTGGGCGCAGCGCGAGGACTGCAGTGAGGGGCACGTGTATGATCAAACCCACTGGACGCATCGCGAGGACTGCAGTGAGGGGCAGGTGTAATTAAACCCATTGGACGCAGCGCGAGGACTGCAGTGAGCGGCACGGGTGTAATTAAACCCACTGGACGCAGCGCGAGGACTGCAGTGAGGGGCACGTGTGTAATTAAACCCACAGCACGCATCGCGAGGACTGGTGTGAGGGGCAGGTGTAATTAAACCCGCTGCACGCAGCGCGAGGACTGGTGAGAGGGGCAGGTGTAATTAAACCCGCTGCACGCAGTGCGAGGACTGCAATGAGGGGCACGTGTAATTAAACCCACTGCACGCATCGCGGGGACTGCAGTGAGGGGGCACGTGTAATTAAACCCACTGCACGCATCGCGAGGACTGCAGTGAGGGGCAGGTGTAATTAAACCCACTGCACGCATCGCGAGGACTGGTGTGAGGGGCACGTGTAATTAAACCCACTGGACGCAGCGCGAGGACTGGTGTGAGGGGCACGTGTAATTAAACCCACTGCACGCAGCGCGAGGACTGGTGTGAGGGGCACGTGTAATTAAACCCACTGCAGGCATCACGAGGACTGGTGTGAGGGGCACGTGTAATTAAACCCACTGCACGTAGCGCGAGGACTGGTGTGAGGGGCACGTGTAATTAAACCCACTGCACGCATCGCGAGGACTGGTGTGAGGGGCATGTGTAATTAAACCCACTGCACGCATCACGAGGACTGGTGTGAGGGGCAGGTGTAATTAAACCCACTGCACGCATCACGAGGACTGGTGTGAGGGGCACGTGTAATTAAACCCACTGCACGCATCCCGAGGACTGCAGTGAGGGGCAGGTGTAATTAAACCCACTGGACGCAGCGCGAGGACTGGTGTGAGGGGCACGTGTAATTAAACTCACTGCACGCATCCCGAGGACTGCAGTGAGGGGCAGGTGTAATTAAACCCACTGCACGCATCGCGAGGACTGGTGTGAGGGGCACGTGTAATTAAACCCACTGGACGCAGCGCGAGGACTGGTGTGAGGGGCACGTGTAATTAAACCCACTGCACGCATCGCGAGGACTGGTGTGAGGGGCACGTGTAATTAAACCCACTGCACGCATCGCGAGGACTGCAGTGAGGGGCAGGTGTAATTAAACCCACTGCACGCATCGCGAGGACTGGTGTGAGGGGCACGTGTAATTAAACCCACTGGACGCAGCGCGAGGACTGGTGTGAGGGGCACGTGTAATTAAAACCACTGCACGCATCACGAGGACTGGTGTGAGGGGCAGGTGTAATTAAACCCACTGCACGCATCGCGAGGACTGGTGTGAGGGGCACGTGTAATTAAACCCACTGCACGCATCGCGAGGACTGCAGTGAGGGGCAGGTGTAATTAAACCCACTGCACGCATCGCGAGGACTGGTGTGAGGGGCACGTGTAATTAAACCCACTGGACGCAGCGCGAGGACTGGTGTGAGGGGCACGTGTAATTAAACCCACTGCACGCATCGCGAGGACTGGTGTGAGGGGCAGGTGTAATTAAACCCACTGCACGCATCGCGAGGACTGGTGTGAGGGGCAGGTGTAATTAAACCCACTGCACGCATCGCGAGGACTGGTGTGAGGGGCACGTGTAATTAAACCCACTGGACGCAGCGCGAGGACTGGTGTGAGGGGCACGTGTAATTAAACCCACTGCACGCATCGAGAGGACTGGTGTGAGGGGCAGGTGTAATTAAACCCACTGCACGCAGCGCGAGGACTGGTGTGAGGGGCACGTGTAATTAAACCCACTGCACGCATCGCGAGGACTGGTGTGAGGGGCACGTGTAATTAAACCCACTGCACGCATCGCGAGGACTGGTGTGACGGGCAGGTGTAATTAAACCCACTGCACGCATCGCGAGGACTGGTGTGAGGGGCACGTGTAATTAAACCCACTGCACGCATCGCGAGGACTGGTGTGAGGGGCACGTGTAATTAAACCCACTGCACGCAGCGCGAGGACTGGTGTGAGGGGCACGTGTAATTAAACCCACTGGACGCAGCGCGAGGACTGGTGTGAGGGGCACGTGTAATTAAACCCACTGCACGCATCGCGAGGACTGGTGTGAGGGGCAGGTGTAATTAAACCCACTGGACGCAGCGCGAGGACTGGTGTGAGGGGCACGTGTAATTAAACCCACTGCACGCATCGCGAGGACTGGTGTGAGGGGCAGGTGTAATTAAACCCACTGGACGCAGCGCGAGGACTGGTGTGAGGGGCACGTCTAATTAAACCCGCTGCACGCATCGCGAGGACTGGTGTGAGGGGCAGGTGTAATTAAACCCACTGCACGCATCGCGAGGACTGGTGTGAGGGGCAGGTGTAATTAAACCCGCTGCACGCAGCGCGAGGACTGCAGTGAGGGGCACGTGTAATTAAACCCGCTGCACGCATCGCGAGGACTGGTGTGAGGGGCAGGTGTAATTAAACCCACTGCACGCAGCGCGAGGACTGGTGTGAGGGGCACGTGTAATTAAACCCGCTGCACGCATCGCGAGGACTGGTGTGAGGGGCAGGTGTAATTAAACCCACTGCACGCAGCGCGAGGACTGCAGTGAGGGGCACGTGTAATTAAACCCACTGCACGCATCGCGAGGACTGGTGTGAGGGGCAGGTGTAATTAAACCCACTGCACGCAGCGCAGGCCACACATTCTCTTCCACCGTTTCAGTGATTACTATACACCAAACATTCCAAACTCCACATATTGCAAAAACAACAAAGTGAGATATGCCTACAAATATATATTCATAAATGATCACTCAGTTTACTCATACATTTCTAAGAAGAAAAAGGAAAATTAAACAATTGTACCAAATGAATTGGCAAAGATTCTTTTTGAGCTCCGTAACAGCATTTAAAACGGATATATGCCGGTGCGAGTTCGCCGACTACAGCACAAAGAAAAGCGAAACCAATTCTAGCAGACATAACGGCTATCCTAAAAATTATTTTAAAAAAATAAATAAAAAAGGCAGTTGTTAAAAAAAATTGCTCGGTGGTAAACATCAATCTCTAGGTTGAGTAAAAGGTTCTACACAAAAGGAGGCAATTGAATCAAAGCTGTGCTGGGATAGCAAACCTGTACAAATATGCATTCCTACTAAAATAGTCCCAGTGTGAAATCAAACAATTATATCGGGTTAGAAGGCCACCCCCATCTGCCTTTAGACACACAATGCATGGCTCTGTGCAACGGGAGTCCTAAAATGAGCTCTGCAGAGGGGAGTCCTTCGGTCGAACAAGGGAAACCCGTTGAGCCAGCCTCGTTTTCCCCTCAAAAGGCATGGAGAAGCCTGCTTCGTCACTTGGCCCCCCTTTATGGAATGATCTCCCAGAATCCTTCAAGTCTAGCACTTGTTTTTGCTGAAGAAATAAACCTGTTGGTGTTACCTAAATTGACCTTTTACAATTGACCTTTTGCACAATTGACCTAATTATAGTGGTCCTAATTGACCTTCTGCACAATTAACCTTTATATTATTTTAGTTATTTTATATATGTATTGGGTTGAATTTGGATTATAAATATAAGGGGATTGGGTGGGATGTTGCAGTGGGTTTTGGATTGGGTGAGTGGGTGCGGGGGGTTTCCCGCCCCGCATATATGTCCTAATTGACCTTCCAAATTAGGTCAATTCTCCCGAGGTCATTCTCCCGAGGTCAATTGTGAAAAGGTCAATTAGTATACAACCACCTGTTTAACAAGGGCATTGGCTAATTTCTGTCACTCATATCTTGCACTCTTCTCTCAGTGTTGTTTTGTGTCTGTCCTTGTTTTGTGTGCGCTCTGAGGCCTGCGGGTTACTAGCTATAAGTACAAATAAACATAAACATGTAGGCAGGGCTTGGTGCTCGTTTCATTTTTCACAACACGCATCCTAACATTAAAGTGTTTTCAGCCATACACATTATTTAGAGACCCTTAGGTTTCTGATGTGAGGATAACAGGGGTGTGACATCTGTCACTCCGTTGGGGTCTGAGGGCTGTAGTTCGGAGATATTTCTCTCACCAAAACCAAAAGCCTCACTGAGTTTGAAAAGAGGAAGGGCTGAGCGGGAGAGTCGGGTCTCAGAGTAAGGATGGTCGTGTGTATATCCAGTCCCCAATGCACAGGCCTCCTTACATAGTTATATGTGTAGGGGCTCTTTCCATGTATGCAATTTATATATGGATTTGTGTATAGTATGAATTATAATTTCGGGTTAGGGAAACCTTGGAAAAATATAAGCATAAACCCCAGTTCCTAACATGCATCTTTTGATGTCCCTTTCTTTGTAAAAGTGAACAGTGTGCTGCAGCTAATAGCAGGCAAACAGTTTGCCAACAGGAGACCTGCCTTCAGTTATTACATCAATCACAGGCAACTGACTTTCAAAAGGAAGCTGGTCTCAAATATTGCACCACAAAATGTGCTTTATAAGATCACACAATCAAGGGCTTCGACCGCGTCAACGGTATCCTGACCTCAATTATAGCATCACACAACGAAAAGCGAGTCTCACTTGTATAATGCTATCATGCACTCGACGAAAAACTTACCATCCCTGCAGGCCGCACACAGCGCTAGAACCCTGGACATGGTGATCCAAAACACCAAGAAATGCAAAAATGAAAAGACCGGGAAGAAAGCCTATGCACAGAGAACATGAACAACATTCTGAGTGACATCAGCCTCGCCCTCCCTCTCCTGAAAATTTGAAAGGTGATGGACTCGCATTTCTTCAAAGAACATGTCATAGACCGATAACCTCAAGAATAGGTCCATCTTTCCATCCCTCCCATGCATCCACTGCCGTAACCCTCTTTGTGCCCTTTCTGCAGGCTTCTGCACCCTTCTAATTGTACCCATATTATTGTATCCTATTAGCGTACCGCCTTGTTGTACAGAGCTCCTTTACTCCCCAACTAGGTTCACAAGGTATGTAAACACCCAATGCCTACATACATGGATCCACAGCTGATGACTTTCATTATGACATCAAAGATTCAAGAGCAGCTGCCCGGTTAAGAGTACCCTTAGGTCAAGAGGGGTGGACTGGAAACCAAAATTGGCCATGGAAATGGTTTTCAAAATAGCCCCATAATACACCATGCATGCAAGCCCAAACCCCCAAACCCCCTAAGTATGATTTGGGGATTCTCCCACAACAACGTTTGGAAAAAAGTGGTCCAAAAATTACATTTTAATGCACATTTGCACCTTTATAGGGATTATAAAGTGGTTAAACCTAACAACTGGCATGTACCATTTCTTAAGAATGAGATATACCATACTGGAAGCTTTATAACAAATCATTAACTTCAAGGTGATGTGGAGGATGCTGACGGATAGAAGGAAGGGGTGGGCTAATTAGGAGCGAGGGCAAGAGTGGGAGAAAACTAGGCTAGCCACACAAAAAAGGCCCCGGGTGCAGAGGCCCACCGGGCAATCTCCAGAATTCCCTGTAGGCTATTCCAGCGCTGTATATCAATACAACCAATGGTAACTGATGTTCCAAAGAGGGCTTCATTTGCATTTTTACATCTTACAATGGACTGTGCCATCATATAAGTATTCACACCTTTCATTATGACATCAACCAAGAAAGAACAGCTCCTGCCAAACTTGATGACATCGCATGATCAAGGAATTCTGATGTGCCAAGAAGGGACGTATCTACATTTTAGCACCACATTATGAAGCACAAAGTACTTTCTTAGACCAGGAAGCAGACAGACAAAAAAAATAGCCAGGTTGCCACAGTCATGCTTAATAATTTTTGTAATTCAATTACAATGACAGATGCTATCTTGGTATGTGTTCAAAGGCCGGCTGAAAGGAACATGCTTAAATAATGTTGGTGGTACAAGAAGGATATGCCAAAGGGAGACAGAGGAGGGATGATTGGAGCATGAAATGTGAAGGAGGAGTTAGATAGAATCTGGGATCAAATCATACTTATCCAAATGGGTTCTCGGGCAAAAAAGTGAAGCATAATCATGTTATGCACACACTTCTGATCCATTTACTGAGTGTGAAGCTGGAAGATCAACACCCGCACAGGTTCCGCATGGAAATAAGGAAACGCAATACTGACTGTGCGATCTGCGCAACTAAAACAGGGTTTGGTCGTCGGAGCGCTGCGGTATGCAGAGTAACACAGCTCAGTTTATCAATATTGATCTTCCTGTCCACATTGGTTTACTTATAGTTTTAACTTTAGTATTTAATTCAATCGCATTTTCACAGAGCATTTGCTACCTCTATTTAACCAGTTAAGTCTCATTTCAATTCATTTCTCCCTTCCCTGCCACACCTGCTGGATCTGCTTAGGCAAGGCATGCAATCCGGTGTTGGTTCCGGAAGACTTACAATGTCTCCACGAGCCAGATGTAAATGGGGGAAGCAAAGGGCGATCGCACAGCATGTGCACCAAGTCCAGTCGAAACGAGTGCTGAAACATTGAAACCCAAGGACCGTGCATTAACAGGGCTAGCGTTGGCGATAACACAAGAACTCTAAAATAATTGAATAGCTGAAAATATTCTTGTCATACACCCCCAGTCTCCATTGTAGAGCCAGTAAAACCTGCACACACACACTTGCTTACAGAGGCAACGTGGCACCCATGTACCATATAGTTTATGCATGTAAACCAAGGCAGGCAAGCTATTTCTAATTGGCCAAAGCATGTAAACAGTGAAACAGTCAACCTGAAGTTCCGCTTGATCAAACCCAGTTCTGCTTTTCTTCCTTTGAAATGCAGAGTTACTACACATGCACCACAGGGGGGCGTATGGCACTTTTGCAACATCCTGTGCATATTCAAGTCTGAAAGACCCATGCTTTGCAGCACACACGTTATCATCTTGAGTCATATTCAGACAAAGCTCAGAGCAATCACGGCTCATTTGAACCTAAAACTACTCAGGTCACTCCTCTGAACAATGTAAGTTCATTGGCTCCTAGGCCGCATAATAAGTATCAAAAAACGAAAAAGGGATTGGATCCACAAAAGACTTTTAAATAGGTAATTGTTGTCAGGAATGATTGCTATCATTTTAAAGAAAACAAGGTTTACTCCTCTCCTGAAAAAAATCCAATCTCAGTTAATTACCGCCCAATAACAAAAATATTCCTTTTCTATATAAAATTCTGGAAAAAACGGGCCATGAAACAAATCCAACCTATTTTGGGAAATAATAACAGACTTGATACAAGATTACTGGGCCAGGCTGGGGAGGTTTTGGTGCTAAAGTGCTGACAATGCCATCATGAGGTGCTGCGTTATACCATTGGGCAACTTTCCGGGTGGGAGGGGTGTATCAGGATCGGAAAGGGGCCATGAACGGAGTGGGTGCCCCGCCAACCCCCTCTTTGCTCTGCCACTGGAAGAGAATAGGTGTAGGTGGCCGCTCCTGACCATCGAAGGATCCTGCTGGAGCTGGGATCCTTTAAGATTTATCTCTGCTCTTTGCACAGCTGGAAGAAGTTGGAATAGAAAAATGTATGCCTTTTTCCATTATTTTCTTCCCAAAATCCCAACCATGTACATTCTTGCCGATCTCTTCCTGCTGGAAAATTCATTTTGCACTGAGTGTGTTAAGGCCTAATCCCACGGCTTGCTTGCAAAGCTTATTTTTTTATTTTGTTTTTTTTTCTGTTTTCATTTTTCATTTTCCATGTACTGCCTCTCTTCTTTGCACACTGCACCCCCTTTCTGTGTTCCCTCCATATTTGTTCTTATTACATGTTTTGTGTTTCCTTTTCCACAATCGATAACCCCTGTTTCTTTGCCCCTTTCTCTGTGCCAATACCTTCCAGTTCACTTTGGCATTTTAACCCGCATGATGCTGGCCCAACTCCTAACTTGTGTCCCCTTATCCATTCCTCCGTTTTTTATGCAAATGTTTTGAAATTAAATGCATATTTTTAATTTTTTTATTTTTTTATTGTTGCATTAATAGTTTACAGGAAACTTTATACAACATAATACAGATAGTAAAATATACAATTCATTATAAAAAACAATACATTATACAAATACAGAAATAATCAAAAACCTACACATGAATACATCCTTAAATCCCCAATGTCAATTCATCCTACCTTAAAATCTATAACAACCCTTAATTTTTCAATTTACAATCATTGCTTATTAAGTTCATTTTATCCAATTCCTCTGTAATATCCTGCAATAATAAGTTCAAAGCTAAAATTAATGAAATGTTTATGCCCCACATACAACGGCTCCAAAACAGGTGCATAGACATTTCGAGATCCTTGTTAAATCTGTCTTTCAGATAGACCGCGCGTTTAGGCTCAAAATATTTACAAAATAATACAAGATGCTTAAGTGTCTCTTGTAGTCTGGTTTCTCCACAAAATCGACATGTGAAATCGATTTGTTCCAGTTTAGGTACATCATTGTATCCCCAGTACCGTACCCTTTCTAAGGTCAGTATCTGATTCAGCCTAAAGCGCATGTACGTGGATCTCGCCCTGTCACAATGGAACCTCTGTAGATAAAGGGGCACACATTCCCTGGCGTGGCAGAAACTTGCATACTCCTTCTATGTGGAATAAGATTCCACCCCATTTACCGTCTCTATCCAATCAGCCTTGAATAGAAGTTTCTTAACCAGCTCTGGACGCTGGACCAGATCCTCTAAACAAAGAAATTAAATGCATATTACTCAGCTCTTTTGCACATAAAACTCAGGTTGGCGATCCGTTTTAGGCTATAAAGGTGGAATTGCAACCCCTTCACTTATAGAAGGGTCTGGAGAGAGCGCACACCGTTTGATATGCCGCGGAAGAGACTGGATGTCATAGTCACATTTGGGGCGCAAAGGGTCGCAGTTGCACCCACTGGAAGGTCTTTAGTAACCATTGTACTCTTAAACCTTGTAGATGTGTCAGCTACTTGACGTCCAATACCCACTGGACTGGAGATCTGGGTGTTTGTGTGCAGCATCCAATGCTGCAGGGAGCGGCAAGGAATGTGTGCTTAATGGCCAGGAAGTATGCAGATGAGGGACTAATGGGACTGCTACAAGAAGGTGGCAATTGCACGCCCTATGCTCCTTTCAACTCCTAGCTCCTTAGCTCCTTGTGTAACTATCTGCTCCTGTGAGAATGTTACGTTGTAAAAATATTATAGGATTTCTCTTCATCCTTTTTGTGTGATTTAGTCGAATCTGATTGGTATTGGCTGAAATGCAGTTGGTGTAACTTTCTGTGGTGTCATCAGAAAGTCCAGCAATGCCTGATGTTGCATCTGTGTTAAGTAGTGAGCCAGAGACAATAAAGTGTTCAACAACGGTTTTATTACACGGCTCACCAGTCTTCATGTTATTGTAAGCAAAACCAAAAAAATACAGGACTTCCTCTCTTCAAGTAAATGCAGCTTTACAGTTCATATCGGCTCAAGCGTAGTCTTCGCAAGGCCGTTTCTTTTAAGTAAATGTCCCCCACTTCCTTCAGTGCTTTCACCAGGCTTGCGGCTGCAGGCTTTCTGAGACTCAGCCCACTGGTCTGCCTGGCCCCAGAAATCGAAGAACCATAAAAACAAACAGACACCTCCCCGTGTCCATCCTCATGCTTCTTAAGCCTCCTTTCCCTTCAGGGCCTTCTGCCGCTGCACAGCTGACTTTGCCCAGCGGTCTGGTAGGGCGTTCTCCGGCGGTTCTTTCTCTCCGCCCTAGTACGCCCACTTGTACTCGGGACTGGTCTCGCTCCACTCCGGGGCAGCTCCGTCAGCCTCCTTCCACTCCTGCAAGACAACACCCCCTCTGAGTGCTTTGGTGATGCTTTTAACCCAGGTGCCCCTCCTCCCCAGTGATTACCGCCGGGTGTTCCCAGCAACGGTTTCCCCACACCTGCTGCTAATTCCCCTCCTCCTCCCCTCTCAGCCCTCAAGGTGTTAGCCTTGATTTTAGTCACTGACTGTGGGGGTCTGCCTGAATAGGGAAGCATGTTTTCCCATCTTCCTTTCCCCTATTCTGGCTTTTATACTGATGCTGTATTTGGTGGGGCATTCTGGGATATGTAGACCATATGTGTTTCATTTCACTTGCTTCACTCAAGGGTAGCATTATTTGTTCTGTTGGCTTACACCCCTCTCTGCTGTTCTGTTCCGTACCTTCCCTTCGCACATTATCTCGGGTGGCGGCCACTTCTTCACCATCACAGCCTGCTACCCGTGCGGTACTGGTGAAATAACGCCAGCGTTGAGCTAGAGGCTGGGAGGCGGACCTCCCGGCCCTCCACACCAACCATCACAGCTCATATGGCTGACTGTGTTTTTGCCCAGCTCTTTCCTTGCACCTGCAAGTACACCATATGCAGGATAACAGTTCAGGGTTGAAGCTCCTTGAAGTACTCATCAAGCACATCTTTGGTGTCTGACGTTAGAGGACTGCTTGAGATTTTGAATAGGCTTTTAAGTACAGTCTAGTGGATATTGTCTCAAAGAGAATACCAAAAATGCATGGTGAGAAAATGTGCAGGCTACCAAATAAATGTGTGGTGAATACAGTAAGAGCTCTGAACCCATATCATTTGGTGGATTTTCCACGCTATCACCTAAATACGCAATCATTGTATTAATAGTTATGCATTCGAATGATATCCTTTAATGCAACCCATTGTAAATGAAGCACCAGCAAATAAAAGGCATTACTATCATAATCCTGTTGGAAGTTCATGCTAATGCATAATTATGTCATCAGTGAATTATGAATGCTGCACTGTCTTAAGTTGCTGCCCAAAGCCTGTGGGATCCTTCTGGTGCAGGCTCCTCTGTGGCTGCGGCACTCTTCATTCACAGGCCGGCGGCTCCTGTAGGCTTCAGGCGCCTGGCTTCCTTCTGGGAGCCGGATTAAACATGAATGGCAGGAAATCACTGAGGACACAGAGGCTACACAGCAAAATTATGAACATGTGAAATGTAAAATGTGAAATTAAATCAAATCTCCAAATTAAACCATGCCCGGAGAAAAGGCAACAGCAGCTACCATGACCCTGGTGATCGGGCATATGCATGATACTGGGCATGCGCCTTGGGAGTTCATATTTCATATTGTATATATGAATCAGTTGGAAAAACAATTTGATATGGTCATCAATATTGGAAAATCAGGATTGGGCCAGCTGTACACCCAGGTGATGCGTGAAATCAACGTATCTGTTTGTTATACATTGGGTAATTGATTTCCCGGGCTGGTCATGTCCTGTAGCAGGAGTGATAGGTAACAACGGATGTCAATCGCTGCATCTGGCGGAGACAAATTATGCAGCTTCAGATCTAGCTCAAATGTGCATACTCCTATCTCGAAACCACTGTCTCCCTAGCAGATGAATAGTCTGATGGCTTACCACTAATCTTCATTACCCCAAACCTGGTCTTCCTCATCAAAGTGGCCGTCCGCCCATCTCCTCCCCACCACCCTGTACATGCTATACCCCAACTCTGTATCCTACCCCTGATGTGTATTTGTTCGGTTGTGTACCTCTGTAAAGTGCTCCGTTGTGTATCTGTGTTGTTGTATACCTCTGTAAAGCACTCAGTTGCTTCTCAAAGCCAGGTCTGTGCTCAATAAATACCATAATAATAATAATAATGTCTCCAAAACAACTTCTCCCTACTACCTTTTCCAAATCTCTAGAAGCTAAACAGACTGAGTCCATCTTCTATGTTTCTGCCACTTTCTATAATATACCCCCACACCACATCCTAGAATGCCAAGCCAAGAAACCCTTGGTGAAGGGGGGCGGGTGGAATAACTGGTAAGTAATCAAGCCATTAACCCTCATCCGTCACAGCCATATGCCAGGGCCTACCAAGTGTCCTAGTAAGTGAAGAAAGAGCCAAACATGGTCTTAAGTGAACATCCTGGGGCAACTTCTAAAATTATTTTTGGCAAAACTCATGAGCTGTGCTAGCAAAGCTCATCATTTCACAAAAGAAAAGATGAGCTCCATGCACATTCAAATGCCCGCTTTTACCTCCTTCACATGTTTGTGCAAATTATGGGGTGATTCTGACTGTTATAAAGCGCATCCCATATTCAAAAGGTAAGGCACTTTAAAATGCTCAGAAAACAAGGACACTCCCCTGCATTGGGGGGCGGGGTTGCATGATAGGGTTATTCATGTCCTTGTATACAAAGAGATTAGCCAGCGCGTCTTTTATGCTGCTGGCCAACCAAACTTAAATGTGCAGGTCACCATTGAGAACAAGTTGACCAGCACATCTCTAAAATGAACACAAATGTGGCATTTTGTAGCATTTTCATTTGCATGGTTGGTGATGATTGTGGGGTGCACTTCCTCGACTTCCCAGGGTCGTTATGTTGGTGGACCAGTGGTGATGCTGAGGCAATGGGTGGAGGTAGAGAGGCCATGAGTTATGGTGTTGGCTGCACTCTCAGCAAGGCCCTGGTTGGCAATAGTGGTGGTGTTTGTCGTGGTGCTGGTGCTGCCGCTGAGGGCCCGGGCGGTGATTTTGGTGGGGCTAGTGATGCTGTCGAGGCCATGGATGGTGGTGCTGTCTCTTCAGCCCTGGGTGATTATGTAGGCTGCAATCCCATCAAGGCACCATGTGGTGGAGTTAGTGTTGGTTATGGGGCTCGGGCTACCCCTGTAAAACAAGATGGAGGTGTTGGTGGATCGAGCAATGAGGGCATGGGTGGCAGCGTTGGTCGAAGTTTCGGATGAGAGAATGATAGGTGAGTGTGCTGCAGCCCATGGTGGTGATGTTGGGTAGGCAGTGCTACTGCAAAGGGTATGCTTTGTGCTGCCACAGAGGACATGATTGGTGGAGGTGGTGCTGCCTGTAAGGCCCTGGGTGGTGGTGTAGGTTACACTGGGCCTGGGGGAGTTGGGGTGTTGTTGTCAGTGGGGCCTAGGATTCTGCTGAGGTACTGGGTGGTGGTGGTGGTGTCGGAGCCGCCTCTGCATCTGTGAGTGCTGTGATTGATGGGGCCAGTTCTGACACTGTGGTCCTGGATTAAGTGCGACAGGGAGGGTGCGTGTTATTGTGTGAAATAGCAGGCATGAGAGGGTGCTTGAGGCTGTATGTGATGAGACAAAATGGTACCTGCAAGGATGTGAGTGGGTGAACATGCATGCAAGACGGAGGCAACAAGAGAATGCATGCACGTATATGAGAGGGTGAGTGTAAAGACCGGATCGGGGGGTATCTATCTGTACTTCTGCCCTCTATATGGTGGGGACAGAGGCACAGAGCACTCCAGCCAAGGTTCTCCATTTTGTAGTTATACATACTTGCGAACATTCTGTGACCAAAAAGATGTAGGATTTTTCAAGTTTCAAAGATAATACTTCGCATAACAATTACATCACAGGAAAATACAAAACATACATTGTTGGCACCACTGGAGAATTCTAAAATACACAACCTATTACACAGCACAACATGGAAAGATGTTCAAATGTTTCAAATGTATAATTCTGAAGCGCAAGTTAACACCAAATTCAATTCCCTAACTTCACAGAAGGTAATCACACAGCGCTGGTAGACAAAGTTTGCCACTGCTCTGTAGCAGAAGCCTGGCCAATACATATTTATTCCTGCAGTGCAAGATAAACAACTGAACAACATGGAGACTGATACCCTGCTCAGTCTGATATGCAGATGCTGTGTGATGGTGGTACGCTCTGCCACTTGCCTTCACTGGTGAGTCCCCTAAGGCCAGAGTGCAGGGCAGAGTCATGTAGTTGTCATGTCACTGGATTGGTCTGAGCCCATCGCTCAAAGTAATCACTTACCCGCCCACCTCACAGACAAACGAATGTGTTGCATGCTTTGTCCTGGGCAGGTCTCAAGCAGCCTGCCTTAGAGTCACATAAATTACCTGCCCCTGTAAAAAGCAGTAGGATCTGTCATCCAAATCTGTAGGGGGTAGGACTGCTTAAAAAGCAGTAGCCTACTGCCTAAATCTGTAGGGGATTGGCAAGTAGGGGTATGGACAAGCAACCAAGGCTTAAGCTCTCAGGAGGTGATAAAGGCTGGTTCAGGTCTGTCACTGATGAATAGCATAAATTATCATATAAACATTATTTTTGTGAGTGATGGTAGTGCCGCTTGAGAGTGATTGCATGCACTAAGTTTGTGTGCCAGTGCGGACGTTCCGAAAAGTGAGCCGCTTGCTGGCTGTTGCGAGAGGCTGCTTTGTATCTTCACGGACGAGCCGTGTAAATGGCTTCCTTCTTTTCTTTCACGTACGCGCAGACATGATGAGGCTGTCTGCCACGCTGGAGTCATGTGACCTAGGCACGTTATGACTAACCATCAGCACTGCATACAAACGAACTAGGCAGTTGGGCACCAAACCGACACAATTTGGGTGTGAGGAGAAGAGGCTGACCACCCTCTAGAAGCAGGAAGGAATAACACGATATGCTAGGTGAGTACAAATGGTACGTTGTGATGCTAGAAATATACGTACCTTCACCCTAACAGATTATGTTGGAAACAGTTACCACCTTGTATGAATTCCAACTGTGAGCTAAGTGTCACAGATGGTTTTGAATCAAATGAATATTGCGCCAGCTCAATAAAATTAAAATAAAACACCCGCTGTCTGTTTTCTCTATGCTGCGGGTGGGTGAATGCAGTACTAGTCCATATGGATGTTTTGGACACACACGTACATATTTCAACAGCTCACTAAGTATAGTCTATCTTGCACTTGCAGAAACGCACTTTTTGAAAATCTATCACCACACTGAAGGGGTGTTGCTAGGTATGGAAAAGATCTGGGGCTACGCTAATGTCGGATTCACTGCTAGCTAGCCTTTTTGATTGTAGCCCCTGAGCTTCTATTCGGGGCTGCAACCAAAGGACCCGGGGCTATAACCCCCTCAGCTCCCCCATAGCAACGCCTCTGCCGCACTGTGCGATGTAAATCCACGACGTGCTTGTAGATGCAGCAAGACTGAAGCCACGGTGTTGTGTGCAATGAGGGATTACACCCATGTCAACAATAGGAAGCCCATGGTGAGCACAGCTAGCCGAACTGTAACACACTTGCATTAAGACTAATCCGGCACCAAACACGACTTTGGAAATGTGTCAAAGATTGATGCTGAGGGTATCTCAGTATGTATTTATTTCCATTGATCCTCCAGGTTATAATAAAATCTACGCCCCTGTCCATACCTGCAAATGAGGAATAGGTGCCCATTGTATCATTTTTGGTAGAATTGCACTGAAGTGGCCTTGTTTCCTTTACTAAACTTGGACATGGTGTTGGGCCTCACGTTGTTATACGGTGGTTTTTTGGGCCGTGGCTTGCCATTGTGGCACTTAGGTGTTTCGGGGACCATTGGGATTCAGCATAGGTTTCTGAGCACATGACAAATTAAAATGGTGGCAAATGCTATTCGTGTGTTTTTAAATAGTAATTCAGTATGCATTTTATGTAGGTTAGTGAAGCTTTTTATGTGACATTTTTGAGGATTATTGCATGTTCCCCGATGAAGGCGCGATCAAATTGTGCCAATTATGTCGAAACCGGTTGGTCCCGTCTAAATTCCTGGAAAGGGGATTGCAAAAAACAAATATTACCCAGTCTAGGATATATATATATATATCTGTCAATTGTATTGTGATGGTTCATGTATGGTTTAGCTAATTGTGCATTTGAATGTGAAGAGTGGATGCAGATATGGATCTGCTTGTCGGTACTGAGGTAAACTGTCCAGTACAGATGTGAGATCAATGTTTTTTTCATTTTCCTGCACTAAATTAATTGTCCTGGATTTATTCTTGATTTATTCAATATTTTTGCATTCACTAAATAAATAATTTTTATATTTTTGTAAATCATGTCCTCTGAATTTCTCTTTTCTGTTACATAACTGCCTCCTGTCTTGCCAGAAAACTGACAAGTGGGGCAGGTCTTGCAGTGGGCTTCCACATCTACTTTCATCCTGGGCCAATAAAAGTGGGCTGAGAGCCTTTGCCTGGTCTTCTTAGTGCCAAGATGACCAGCTAAGGGCACCTCATGTGCCAACTGCAAAGGGAAGGGCCTGCATACCTTAGGTACAACCAACCTCTTGACTGCACTAGGTTCAGGCTGAGTGGGTTCACTGTAAAGGAGCTCACCCTCCCAACAAATCCTAATAGACCTAGGCACTTCACATTGTTCCTGGGCCTGTTTCCTTAGACCCTCAGGAGAGTGGCACTCTCTCTGACCCTTACAGAAATCCACCCTAGAGTGCCCACCTTCAGCAAACAAGCATTGTAGGTCTGGGTTATCCTCTGGAGTGAGTACCTTTCCCTGAGGAGGCTCCTCTGGCTCTTTGCCCTCAGGAGTTGAGTTTAGGGTCACCATTAGGCCTAGTCCCTCAGGGGCTGGGACCACAGTGGGTGCTGCTGAAACAGCAGGAAGAGAAGGAGCCCCCATTCCCAAATGTGGTCTTCTTCCGCTTTGCCTTGGCGTTCCCCTTTTGCTTGGGGTAACTGACTATCAGTCAGACCCTGTTTGATCTGTGATCTAGTGACTGCATCAGCAGTCAGGGTTGATCCTTCAGAAATTAACCCCATCTTTACTAAGTCACTCCCCAATAAAATGCTGGCAGGCACCTTGTCCTGAACCGGGACAGGAAGCCTTGCTATCTTGTCATCAATCTGAATGGTGACTAGGGCTAACCTGGTGGTTCTCAGAGGAGCACCTACATAGTTCTATGGCCTGGGCAGGATCCTTTCCACCACTGGCATGCTAGCCCCAGTGTCTCAAACCAGTGGAAGGGTGGCCATTAATGTGGACACTGCTAAAATAAATCTACCGTATTCCGTGGGATAGTAGCCAGTACCTCTGGGTACTAGTCCCAGGCCGCAAGGGACACTAAGGAAATCTCTGCAGGAGCACCAAAGGTGATTCCTGGAGCGGAGGACAGTGGCCTCTACCCCAGGATTAGGGTAAGGGTAGGTCAGGCTGACAGCCTGGACCCCAAGTGCCTTACCTTTACACTTGGGGTCACCCTTCCTGTGGTCCAATGGCCCACAGCCCCAACAGGTGCCAGGAATATGGGGCACTGAATTGGATCCACTGGGAGTCAGCTTTGTAGCAGGAGCACCACTACTCATACTCACACCCCCATTAGTCTTAACCCCACTAGATTGTTGGACCTTAGAGGGAGAATGTTTAGGTTTATTTGAATGTGGCTGCTTCTTGGGCACATCAGCCTTCCAAGGCGTCCCTTTTTCTATGTCCTTGTCCTTCCCACTAGGATCCTTAGGGGACACCATGTAGGAGACCAACCTATCAGCCAACTTGGCCAACTTAAAGGGGTGCAAGATATTCTGGTGAGCAATTGCACTAACAATTGAAGGTAAGTCCTTGGGCTTTTGTGGACTGCACACTGTGCACTGAGCGCTACCTTGGAATAATCGAACTTCAACATCAAAATATGTATTTTACAAACTTTGACATTGCCATCATGTTGTTTAGCATGGCATGTGCCTGCATAATCATTTTCGTTTGTATTGCACATGCTGGGCTCTTTGTTCAGGCCCTTCCAAGATGGCCGTCCTCTTCTTTGTTAGTTTTAAGCAGGCCTCTACACACCAGCCCTGCTTACCCTGATTGGCTGACTCTCTCTTCATCTGAGCCAATCGGGCAAGCCGGCAGCCGAATGCTGGCCCGCCTCCAAGGCCCTAGACTAAGGCCCTGTTTGTTTCCTGTTCATTGCATGTTCGTAAGGTAAGCCCCCTCCCCTTCACCCGCGTTGCTCCCTGATGTCCCCCTCCCCTCCTCTTTGACTTACGTTGCTTGGGTGTCCCCCCACCTCCTCCATTGACCCTTGTGGCTCTCCCTTGCCTCCCCCTTCTCCTCTGTTTCCTCTGCTCTTACCTTTTCCCCCCTGATGCCCCCTCACACCTCTCCCTGTCCTGTGTTTTCTGTCTTCCCCTTCCCCTTTTATCTTCCCTTGTGGTGATTCCTGCTGCTTGTCTCTGCCCACCCTTTTTATCTTCCTTTGTCCATCCCCCCTGTTCTACACCCGTCCCCCTCCTTTACTCCCTTCCTCCTTAGCACTTGTCCTGTCTTCCTCTCCCCCTCGTCCTTCCCCTTAGCCCCCCAGCACTATCTGATTCATCTGCAGACCTAGTAAAATAGTTGCCTCGTTCTGTTCCCCTCCTTCTCCCTCTTTCCAAACCCCCCGGCCCACCCTCCTCCTGTTTATTTTCCAGCACTACCTCAATTGCTGTCAGGCATAGTAATGTAGCCGCTTGTTTGTTTCACTCTGCCTCCCTCCCCATCCCCTTAGCACTTGCACTATCTGAAATGTTGTGAGGCTGATTATGATAGTTGATCTTTGTTCTTTTCACATTCTGACTCTTTCAAGGACTGAAAGAATGTTCATTGTATTTTTTCCCATGTTCCCGTCCCTCCTTGAAACGCTTTGAAACACATTGTGTATAGACGCTATGCAAATAAACAATCAATCAATCAATCAAAGCAATGTACTGACACAGCTCTGGTGAACTAGCTTCAGAAAATGTTTCGTAAAATAGGTGAGACAATACAACAACATACTTCACTTTGTAACCATCAACCCATCCTATCATATTCATATGTGCAGCACTCACCCAATCAACCCAAGACATATTCTCCCTCTTCTTATAATCCCTGAACCTCTTAAGGTACTGGACAGGTGTCTTGCCAAACCTGGCAACCAAAGCAGCTTTCATACACTCATACTGGCCTCTTTCTTCCACACTCAGTTTCAGACTACAGTCATAACCAGTCTAAGGTAGTCTACTTAATAAACACTTAGCCCAATCTCTATGGTCAACATCATGGATACCACAAGCCACCTCAAATGATTCTATCCATTGGAGGATATCAGAAGCCTCCACATTTGATATGATATGGCATTTATAACGTGCCTGTACACAAGTGTTAACGCACCTGTACATGCCAACCAAATCTTTCATAAACTTGGTAGCAGGAGCCCTGACACTCTCAACTGGTTTGGCTAGAGTCTCAACCATAGCTTTCTCTAGCTGGCGTCCTTTACATTCAGTGTCTTTGTCTTTGAGTTCAAGATCTCTTTCCTTGAATATAACTTGTTGTGCCAACTCCACTTTCTTCAACTCAACTTCAGTATCTAACTTTGTGTATTCAAAGGTGAGTTCCATCCACAAGAACACAGGTTCCAGGGCATTCCACTGAGAAACAATGTTTGGTTTTGGAATAGAAGTGACATGAGAGGTGGTAATCCTATTGGTAGCAACTGTGACTCCACCAGAGGCAAGGTCCCTAACAGAGCCCTCCCCACTGTCATCATGAGTATCACAATCTGCCTGGAAATCCAGAAGAGCAGCTATAAACTCTGCCCTAGACTTATCCTCAAAATCTATTCCTCCCAATTCACAAGCACTCTGGAGAGCACCTAAGCTCAACCTAGTCAATTTACCATTTGCAATAGTTTTCATTGTAGTGCAGATATCAGCATACACCACTAAACCCTAAATTAGTAAAAGTGTGCATATTTTGTAATAGCTCAGTTAAACACTGAATCCTAAAACCAGTGATCCCACCACTGTACCACCAGTGTAAAGACTGGAGGGGGTATCTCTACTTCTGCCGTCTATATCATGGGGACAGAGTCACAGATCACCCCTGCCAAGGTTGTCTATATGGTAGCTATGGACGAGCAACCAAGGCTTAAACTCTCAGTAGGTGATGCAGGCTGGTTATTAAGTACAGTGCATCCACAAGGAATGTCCACACACTATGTTAGGTGATAACAGAGCATCTCAATATAAAGTAAGGTTCGGTAAAATATAGCCATATAAATAATAACACTTCGTACTCGGGCAGTTCTATTCAAAGAATGGCAGTGCTATAAACTCTATGTGGTACCACACTAGACTTAAATGCATCAACTGCTGACAGTTTTAAACAGGCATGTGAATTCTTAAGGAAGGTTTACTTTCATAGTTCAAGGGAGAAAGACAGATTTGTTTCCAAACATAGGCAGTATACTTTCATGAGACTCAAATAGCAATACTGTGTGTGGATGCCCCCACCTGGCTAACCTGTAATGGAAAACGTAAGGGAGTACCTTATCTTGTCTTTTGCAGCCCAGTCCAAAAATGTTCAATAATGCTCTGCTTTCTTTTTACAGGTTCTACCACCCTAATGTACCTGAGATGCCACTGGAGGACAAGGTCCACAATGAACCTGGGACCCCTGGATGACTCCTGAGGCTGGAAGAAGCTCTTCCTCATCGCAGTAGCTTTGATCCTTGGCAGGCAAAGTGGCAGAGTTTTTTGGCTTCACTCGATTGGACCCCTGAAGGATGGACCCCCTTTGCAAGAAGGGATCGTTGGGATGCAGAGGCCAAGAGAAAAAGAGGAATCAAGTACTTTCGGAAAGGCATCAGTTTCGGTCTTCACAGCGGTCTCCCTTGGACTGGTGTTACTCTGGTTGTAGAAGTCCTAGAAAGGTGAAACTTGTCGTGACTCCAAAAAGACCTGGGTGAAGAAGATAAGACCCTTTGGGACCTTGGATGCCTCTCAGCGGTGACGGGTGTTGTGCCTGAAGTAGGTGTCTGTTTCAGGATTTTGCGGTTCACCGTCTCTTGGATCTTGGGTGCTGCAGCCGCAGCACGGACATCTGGATGGCTTCTGACAACCTGGACTCAGCCACTGGACTTGACTACAAACCTTCACCAAGGCTGGACACTCGGGACATTTTCTTTGGATTTTGTTGGTGGAAAACCCACTGGCAGACCTTCCGCTGCACACAGTGAACTGGAATCTTCTTTGGCGGGAAAAAGTGGTCATATGTCGTGTCAGGCGGTATTAAGTCAAAAGGTCTTTTTCTATTCATTGAATAGAAAAAAGACCGATTTAAAAAGACCGCTCTGTGACTGCACAGAGCAGTCTTTCTAAATAAAACTGTCACGCTGCTGCGCACACGAGTGCACACAGGGGCTGACAGGCATCATAGGACACAGAAGCTCTGTCAGGGTAGAATAGAGTTTGTTTGCATGTATGTTTGTGTGCATGTGTGTTTGTGTGTGTGTGTGCGTTGCGTATATGTGTGTGTTTGAGTTTGCGTGCGTCTTGTGTGGGGAGGGTGGGTGGTGGGGGCTGAGGGAGGAGGGTTTGGGGGTGAAACCCCCAATTCTGAACAAATCCCACCAGAGAGGGTGGGGTTGCGAGGCGAAACAATATCATATTTTTGCTCTTTGTGGGCTGCCTAAAATCAGTTGAAAAAAATGATCTTTTTGTGAGGCGACCTACAAAAAGCCAAAATATGACAAAGACCCGTGTCAAGGATGTCCCTTGAAGGATTCTTTAATCAGGTGGAAATTTCGCAGCTCTGGGTGTCAAGCAGCACTATTCCAGGGTACCCCTACTTCTGCGCGGTAGACAGCAGTCTGGCTTCCCGCGGTCACAAACACTCCTCTGGACCCTGCGTGACACAACTGGACTTCTTCAACTCAAGATGTCAAAGCACTTCTCTTCTGGACTCACAAAGACACCTTGTCCAGATGGGATGCACACAGGAGTGGCGTCCGGGGTACTTCTGAGGAAGAGTAGCAGGTGCACAATGGTCCCTCGTAGCTTGGGAAGAGGTCTTCTATCCTGGTCCTGTCTTGGATTAGTCCTTGGAAGAACACAACAGCTTTCGGATTACATGAAGAAAATGCAGCAGCAAACTTCTTCCTCCAGCTGGGCTCCAGGGAACAGCTTCTTCTTGCTTCAGCTCCGACTTCAGCTTCAAGATTTGCTTCTGAACAACCTGGTGAGTGAGAGGTCCCCAGATATACACATTGGTTCCCCATTCACTCAGGCTGAGCCAGGCTCAGGCTGCCAATCATTCACGAGTACATTCATGCAGCCAGCCAATCAGGCTCACAGTACATTTATGCAGGTAGACAGCCAATCAGGCTCACAGACATGCAGGCCATTCACACCACCCAGACACCTATAACAGAATGTGGATTGGAGTAAGGACCCAGCCTTTCAGCACACTAGACTGCATTCACTCCAGTTTCAGCCAGTGCTGTCTCAGGCATTGTGTCACACAACCAAACCCAGACACCCATGACACAGAATGTGAGTACACTTCTGACTCCATTCATACAGGTCCCACCCCAAGGCTGTAGCCACAACACACAACCCCTTGGAAGGCTACAGTCAGTCTGACAGAAGGCAGCCCCAGAGCCATATATGATATTTCCTCCCAACATCCAGTCAGGAAGAAAGTGACAGAATCAGGGCATCCCAGGACTTTTTCGAAAACAAGGTGTAATGGCAATAGAAACCAAGAGGCTACAGTGGCCATCTTGCCTTTCTGCAGGAATCCATTGATTCCTATGGCAGGGCCTGGGTGTCCCAAAAATGGAAGATACTCAGAGCCACTGCCAAGTCAGCATGAAGCTGCCACCAGCCCATACCCTGCTCTGTGGGCAATACACAGGTGCCCAAAAACATACATAAGGGGTATAAGGGTATACCCCACCCAGGGGTGCCGTAAGGGTATCCCAGGGGTGCTGTTCACAACAAGGGAAGAATTAAGAGCTACAGTGCCAGAGGTTCAGGCTGGAACTCAGTGGCAGAAAACATACAGAAAGGCCACACAGAGAAGTGGTGGGACAAGGACTAAGAGGCCCTGTCCCTCTAACAGGCATTTCCAGCATCACAGTGAGTGTGCATGCAAGGGTGTGAGAGATTGAGTGCAAGGGGGAGAGAGTGTGCATGTTGAGCCAGTGTGAGAGAACTACATTTCGAAGTGTACGTGATGAAAGATACACATTGAGGACAAAATAAACAGAGTAGAGAGTAGGCAGCTCGGGGTTGTGAAAAGGGAAATTGTGCAGTTAAACAGGGGGTGAAGAGAGGGCAAGGAAGTAGCACAGAGAAGAGGCAAAGATATTGTTGGCAATTGGGTGGTCAGTCTTTGGCAAAGGATGCTCACGAAAAATGGAGGCACGAGGGGGCATGGGGGGGTAAGGTACATTAAGGTGTCGTAATGGGCACATTGGGGGCTCATAGTGGCAAGGAGGGAGAGGTGAAGATGACAAGGTATTAAAAATGGGAAATGGTGGCTGAAAGAAAGGAAGAGGCGAAAAAGGGAATGGACAACACTGACAATCTGGGGCCCCAGGTGCGCGTGATAGAAGTAAGCAGGAGAGGGTGCGAGAAAGGGGATATGACTATGGATATATATAAGAATGTGTGGTTGTATGCTAGGCAGCTGGTGCATGCAAGAGAAGGCATACAAGAGTGGGATAGAGTGCATGCAAAGATGTGAGAGTTTGTGCGTGCAATGCTGGTGTGAGGGCAGTGTGCATGAAGATGCAAGTAGTGCACATGAAAATGGAAGGAGGGGGCACACAGTGTTTCGGAATAGATATACGAGTGAGGGAAAGGAGGCTGGTGGGGGCTCAGATTAGCAAGGGGTAGGAGCACAGAAAGCTGTGGGGCAAAAATGAGGTACGGCTGTTAAAAAAGGGGACGAGGATGAAAAAAGGAAATGGTGATGGATGAAAAGAAAACCAATGGCGGGTAAACAAAGGGATGAAAAGAGAACGGGCCTACCTGTGGGAGGAATAAACAAAGAGAGGTTGCCATGAGCGGGTCTGCTTACGTTTGACCAGGGTCAACGGAGGGTCTGCTGCGGATACCGGAGGTAAACCAAATGCAGACCCAGATTGATGACTTGTAGGTGTTTTCGGCGATGAACAGCATGGACAGTTACCCTTACAGGCTTTCTGCTGGAGTGTAGGAGTGTGTGATGTGAGCTGTGCCGTCATATTGAGGGCTCGAATGCTGCCACCATTCTCACTGTGCAAGAGAGGAAGACTCTGCCTCACCTACATTTTGAAGGCTGGAGCAGCCTTTATGCAGCTACTTAAATGCTGTGATCATCATTTATGCAACTACATCGATGAAGGGAGATAGTCTAGTGTGAGCAACATGGAAAGTTGTTTTCTCCATAAGCTCACACAATCCAAACCGAAAGAAGCTTGCAATTTCTTCATTTGTGTAAATCATTTGTAAACGTCTTTTTTCAAGATGACCACGTACATCGTGACCAGATTTAAAAAGAAAAAATACGGCACACGGCAACTAACATAAAAGTAGACTTGAAAATGGCTGCCAAGGCACTACACTTCAATAGTGTTTGGAGAAGAAGGGGGTTTAAAAAAAAACCGGGACCACTACAGTTGCCAATGGAAACATAATCTTGAGAAAGGGGGACAGAGCACCACATTCCAGGACAGTCCCGGCAAAACCGGGACCTCTGGTCGCCCTACCGCGTGCGTGTAACAAAGCATGAGTATTTCAGACTTGAATATGCCTAAAATGTAAAAGTACCATAAACCATCCCTGTGGCAGGGTTGTGTCCACAGAGCGGCGTTTTGGTGCACGTGTAATAACTCTGCATTTCAAAGGAAGAAAAGCAGGCAGCTAAACACTCGCTCGCCATGCAGGCAGCTGCCTGGAGGTGAATGTTGTTTAGATTTTCGCAGCTATTAACATCTATTTAGCGGGCATAGCGGGGAAACAGCAGATTTTGCGATTGTATTGCAAATCGTAATAAGCTGGAGGGTCTTCCATTGCATTATGAATGTTGTGACGAATCCAGGCTATTAATCCCTTCTCCCCACAGGGGAGACACTCCTTTGGGGCAAGGGAGGTGATCCCACTCTGCAACACCATCCCTTGGGAACAGGGCAAGCAGGATCCAACTGCGGGTTACCTCTGGAGACTAGGAATGCCCTTCCTGTCTCCTTAAGACTTCCACGTTTATTGATTGCATGGGAAGTGCAAGGCTTCTTTAATGTGGAAGGCTCAATGTCTGCTTCAAAATACAAAAACCTGGTGCAAGCTTTCCATGAATAGCAGAAACCACACAATAAGGAGTAAAGAGAGAAAACATTCAATTTACTCTCGAATGTTTACTCAAACGTTAATCTACAATTTATTAATATTAATATTAAAAACTAATACCAGTTTAAAATTACAGGTAAGTTTAAAGATGCACCCTATAATCAGTATCACATAAAACAGTACAACGTACATAAATTGATATAAAAACATTCACACTTTCAGTGTTTAGACAACAATACTAACAGAAAACCCAATATAAAAAAATCACAAATCATAACAATCAGAAAACCTACTAGAGTACTTGGCTTAAAGCGCTTAAGTGCTAACTCTACTGAAATGTTATAGCCTATTAGGTGAGGCTATTATCAACCCAACATGTTTCATTCCTAGCAGTCCATTGACAAATGTTGTTGGAACTTTTTTAGGAAGTTTTCAGAAAATATTCTCTGGTCTTATGGCAATTGGACTTAATAAGACATGTCTTTTACTCCTTATCGTTCTGTACTATCCTGTGTCATGGAAAACATCTGAACAACATATTAATAGGTATCATTCACCTTTTATTTCAACTAATAAAAGTAAAAAATGTCATGCCCAATGGTCCTAATTTAATACAGTACCAAATCTGCCTTGCATACCGACCTATTAAGCGTTCTCTCAATAGGTATGCAGGAGAAGTTATATTTCTCTGATGTCTCTCTCCCTATGGAAACATAAGCGAACAGACCAATGGTCACTGAAGTGAAGAGCATCTTGAATTGCTCTTTATAACCACTTGATGGTGAATGTAAATACTTACTACTAATATAATCCATATAAAGTCGTCCAATTTGTATGGCTAATCTCTTCTTATTTTATGGTTTCTGCTATTAATGATAAGCTTGCACCAGGGTTTTGTATTTTGAAGTTTTACATTAAATAACCAGGTTTAAAATGTGTGCATTTGAATCCTGGTGTCCCTATTTGTATAAGAAGGCACATTTTCTGACCTGCATTTGTCGCCACCTAACTGTGGACGCCAGCACCAATCAACCGTCTTCTTCTGTACCAAGCGGGAACCTAAAAAAACTGACAAAGGAGCAATAAGAGGGAGAGTATCCACCGTGGCGGAGGAATGCAGGCTTGCAGAGCTGCACAGGTGAGAAGTTGAGTATGAAGCAGACGCCGTGGTGGGTGGAAACCAGAGACAGCGCAGAGAATGCTGTAGCTTTGACGAAGGTGGAACCTCAAGCCAGAGACTGGCCACTGAGGCAAGAAGCACCACCACCATTGAAGGCGAGAAGTAACAGTGTCCTGTAGCACAGAGGCCCATGCTCTCCGCAACACAAGACCACCTGCAGCAAGGTCGACAGAAGGATATGTTTCTGACCTTACACCCATTGACCTGCATCCTGCAGGGGAAACTGGGAAATTACCCCTTTCTACACTGGGGCATTGATCCCCTGTCTTTGCTCTCCACATGATTGTAAACTCGTGTAGTGTGAATGGTACCTGAAGAAGGGGGTATCTTTGAAAACTCTATTGAGTGCCTTTGAGCTATGACCTCCAGTGACCATTGATCTCTCACATTTGTTTGCCAACAGGAAATACACTGTCTTAGTCAACACCCCCAATGGACCATTGTTGAATCCAATGGAGGGATAGGTAGTACTTTCGCTGGAAATTGGACTGCGAGGAGATGGAAGGCACTGTGGGGGATATGGGGTTGTCTAACAAACGGGCCCCCCAACCACTACCCCTGCCTGGAAAGAGACATCCCCACTACTTAACCTGGGATGCACCCCCCAGGTCGCCTGGATTCAAAGGATCTGCAAGGAACTTGTCAAATTGGACTGATGAATTTTCTGTTGTCTGCAAACTTATTCATTAATTCGTCCATCTAAGACCCAAAGGTTCTAGATCCCTGGAAAGAGAGATGAAGGTGCAAAGCTTTCTGGTTTGGCTCCAGTTTGCCAGGTCTTATCCAGAATCTTCGGGCTGCTAGGGAATAACCCACAGTAACTACAGATGCTCATAACCCATGAGAGGTTACATCTGATATGCAATAACATTGCTGCTTTCTCTCCGGCAAGAGACTCTCCTGACTCTGCAAGGTCCCAAAAAGTTATTTAAAGTCGCTTGGTAACCTTTCAGCAATATATGAGGCATGCGTTCCTGTTCTGATGGAAACACGGAAAGCAGAAAAAGGCCTCTTTACTATCAGCTCTATTTTCCTGTCGGTAGGGTCCACCAGGGAGGCATTCTTCCTGGCAGTGAGGTCTGAGCGGACAACTTACAGGCTAAGGAATCTACTGTTACCACTGGTAAGAATGCTGTCCCAAATCCCTATCAAACGGTCCCTCTGTGCAAGGGGAGTCCCACGTTACTCGTGCAACCTGATGTGCTATCTACCAAATCTTCACAGCCACAATATGCATTTCTGAATCGCCCTTTGGGAAGGATAGAAGAGCCAGCAAGCTGCTGAAGACAGGCAAAAAGCAGAAAATGGTGTGGGAGGGGTTATCCTTTATAGATCACATGATAAAAAAGGGCAGAGACATATAAGATGGATTTTGGCAGTTTCACATCTACAGTTTCTGGACAGGGTAGCTGGGAGACTGCGATTTGTGTAAGTAAGAATTGTGACAAGGATTACGGCAAGGGGGTAATGAAACACAACCCAGCCCTGGATTTTAAATTCACTTTCAATGTATTCTGGGAAAGGAAGTTTGCATCCCTCAGGCTTAAAAATGACTTCAATACAGTGTGATATAAGGGAGGCATAAAAAGGACTTAAATACTGTGTGATATAAGGGAGGCATGAAAAGGACTTAAATACTGTGTGATATAAGGGAGGGATGAAAATGACTTAAATACTGGGTGATATAAAGGAGACATGAAAAGGACTTCAATAGTGTGATATAAGGGAGGCGTAAAAAGGACTTAAATACTGTGTGATATAAGGGAGGCATGAAAAGGACTTAAATACTGTGTGATATAAGGGAGGTGGACCTTTTTCATTATGGCCTCGAATTGTACTGTTTTATGTGATACTGATTATAGGGTGCATCTTTAAACTTACCTGTAATTTTAAACTGGTATTAGTAAAATGGGAAGTATACACAGCTGTGAGTGTGAAGTTTCTGACTCCTATTAAGGGAGTTCAGCAAGGTTATTATCGCTTTGGAAATCAGGGGATCAAACCCCAGCCTTCCTGGTGGTATCCTGGTCATTTTTTTTTCTTTTCCGGAATCAAGATCCAGGTATGTCAGTGTCCTATACCGGATCTCTTCCAGGTATAGTTATTTATTTGCATTTCAGCGTGTTTAGATTACCTTCATTTTCTTTTATTTTGCAATTGAGTAATGTGCCAAGTCACAGAAAACCATTCCATAGCACAGCAGGGGGTGTGCAGCATAGGACAAGGCAGGGTGAGCAACAGCACATTACTGGGCCTCTCATACACTTTGGTTTCATTCTTACGAGTGCAAACAATGCGAGCTGATGAGAAAATAAGGTGGGGGTCGGTGTTCAAATCAAGTTAATATTATACATGCAGGACTAAAAGGACCAGGATGACAAAGAAAAAAGTATTCTGGAGCCGCTCAATAGCTCGGGACTGGAAAAACAGGTTATACTCGACATGGGATAAATCGAGATTTTTGGGCTGGGCGAGGTACTCACACTTGAAATGAGACAACTTCAGAGCACCCTGCAGCTGCATTGCCGGCAGTTTCAGTGATGTTCACAGTGAGCTATCAATGTTTTATTTATTATTATTCTATACATTATGTTATGTATGATATTTGTATAGCACCTACTGCCATTTTTATGGCTTCGAAGCGCTGTAGGGTAAATGGCCCTTTGGCAGACCGCAGTCTGAACAGACATGAGAAATGAAGCATCACATTGGATACAAATGGTAGATATAATTAAGCAACTGGTAAATTATTAGCAGAGATGACTAGTAAAGGGACGTAGAAGCCATAGACTGAAATGTGGTTAGGCGTGGATTGTCATGTCTGAGACTATGTGACAGCTGGACTGAATATTTTGTGGAACTCAGTTGTATTCTATGGGTCGCAGCGCTAAAGATGGAAGCGAGCTTGCGCAACTCCCTATATCAACCCCAAGGGCAACTGTATACCGTTGAGGGCTCCACTGTACTAACATGCAGAACACATGCACAATGAATGAAATGTAGTCACATGCAAATTACCATGAACAATTTGTCAAGTAGACCAAAGATACAATAAAGCATATTCAGATCTCAGGTCATTTGTATTGGGAATGACCTTAGCAAGGGCAGGCAACTCCACACAGAGCCAACAAGCACAACAAGAACAAGCAACTACAGACACACCAAAACACCCAGGCAGGTAAAAACATCAGTGAAAACTGCACCACCCAGCCACCTGCCCCACTGTGCCAGGTGTACCCAACATACATGTTACATTTCTACAAGCAGCAGAACCCACAAGACAGACAGAAGTATGAGAAACATTATTGGGCAAACAACAACTCTTGAGTGCAATGATAGAGGACCATAAAACCATGTGGATGTTACCAACCATGAAATGGGGTACACTATGTTGCTATGCAGTGCACTGAGTGTTATTTATCCTAGGAATTTCTAGTGGAAGGCTTTTAAAATGTTGGGGGCTTGTAGAATGTAATATCCTGGGGTTAAGCAAACACAATAGATTCTGTTCTGCCAGGCCTTCCAGCACAGGGCCTCATTACAAGTTAGGTGGTGCTGTCAAAAAGTGCTGGTGATTCAGTTACTGCTGCTTTTTCTGATGGTAGCAGAATAACTGCCAATGCTGGAGGTAAATCCCCCACTTTAAGGCCAACAATCTATGTGAGGAATAACTGCTTGTGGAAAATCCAACAAATATAACCATGAGTCCTGTGAAGCCCATGAATGGGGATTAACAGAGGCGTAGGCAGGGTAGGGCCTGAGTGGCAAAGGCTCACCCAAAATCTGTAAGTGCCCACTCAACAACGCCGTGTGGGTATTTACAGTTGTTAATGTCACTGCAGTGGGCCCAACTACATTGTCTTCAGGCCCCACTTGTTAGACAATCCTGGCTACACCTCTGGGGATTAACACTGCCTTGCGCCCACTCGTAAACATGCAGTCATTCTGCTGGACCCCGTGGCGGGAATGGTGTACAGTTTTGGCAGAAATTCTGCAGAAATCCAGACAAATTCATAATGGGACCCATAGTCGGTTTATACTTAAAGGACACACAGTCACGAAAGGCGGTCATTATCTAAACACTGTATACGGTTTTAAGATAATTTGTTTATTTTTAGGTATGGAACCTCAGCACAAGGTATTTTTTCAGATGATGGGCTGTTGAATTCGAAATGCTCTGCATGCCAAGCAGATGCCTTTACAGCAACTGAGCTTTAACAGAGCTGTTTACCTTCAGCTAAACCCTCTTTGTCAGAGTCTTCCGAATCAATGAGGTCTTGAACTAGGAAGAAAATGTAATTTACAGAGCACTGCTTTTCAAATGAACTTTAAACTTAATTCTTGGCTGTGCATCTGAGACCACCTACAGTCAACTCTTTAATATGTGCATAAGCATACACCTATGCACACCTGATATAAATACAGAATACATTAATAACTATGCTTGCATATATCGAAGTAAAATGTTAACTACCTTCCATCAGGCCTTTACAAAGATGCACCCATGCAACATTGCAGCACACATGCAGAGACATTTTAAAATACATCATTTTATTTTTCCTGAAAGCCTACAGCATCGTGTGTTTGTCACTGTGGCAATAAGACCCGAGGCAGCGGGCCAATACCACCCCAGGTAATACCCTCGGGGCTGTGCGCTCGGGCCTTAACGAAGCCCCGGGGGCATTAGCGTGGGCGGTATTGGCCCGCCGCCGAGGGTCTTATAGCCATTAGTACCCCGGCCCGTTAGACTGGGGTGCTAATGGCATTTTTTTCTGTTTAGAAACGCTGCCGCGATTCGAAACAGAAAAAAAAGTGAAATAAAATGCCCCCCCGCCGGGAAAGGGAAAATGTAGTCCGTTTTCCCTTTCCATTGTGCCCATCGGGAGCGGATGCGCTGGGAACAGAAGTGTTTCCAGCGCGTTCGCTCCTAAGAAAATAAGAAAAAAGAAGGTAAGTGGGGTTGGGAGGGTGGGGAAGGGATAGATTGCGGGGGTGGGGGTGGAGGAAAAAAAACCGCACCTGAGTCCCCGGCAGGGGACAAAGGCAGCCTCCAGCCATGGGGAGCATCGGAGGGGGGATTGCCCCGTTTCGGGCCTCCTCATTGGCTAAGGGGCTGCCACGCCCCTCGCCAGGAACAGAGTACCCGCACGCGCGGGACACACTAACATACACCGGAATACCATGTGGTATGGCTCGGAAAAGAGCCAATCCACACGTAGTATTCCCGATGTACAGCGCGCACCGGGTACTCATTTGTATTATTGGTTTAACATTAATTACTTGATATTTCAGTGCAAAATACAATTCTTAGCTGGCAATATTTAATATTTAATGGAGAGCATTACATTCCATCAAATACCATTTTGAAAGCTCTGCGAATACAAGTAACCAAAAAGGGAAATAAACTCAAATCCAGCGCATGCTCAGCACAAGTAAGTAAAATAAATAATGTGAAAAATAAAGTGTAAAGGTTTTGAACTCAGCCAGGAACAGAGGGAGGAGATTCTCAATGTTATCCTGTTCGTTTGCTCTATGGCTCGAGGATCAGAAGGATAACCGAGCCGCCGTAGCATATCTGCCCAACCGAGCCCAAACCTAACAGAAGCAACAGACATACTCCTCCTCTTTAGCCCACTTAAGAAAACCACTCAGAGAGAGACCCCTCCTTGAAAGTTGGTGCATTGTTTGGACACCCCCACTGAGAGCTGGGCACCGGAGCAGTCACTGGAGGAGTGTCATACAACACCCCCAAAACCCCTTCACGTGGTTGAATGACTGCCAAGGCAAGAATGAATGGATAAGCCTGGAGCTGGCAAACCTGAAGAGAATGGGAACAAATCTAAAATAAAGTGATGGGAAAAGAGCAAGACCATGTAGAACAAAGCATGCTGCCGCATTGAGAGGGAACTCCCAGTGGGGGGTGGGCAGGGTCAAAAGAGCTCGCTATTCTGCACAAATCAGTATGGCAGCAACTCAGACAAGCGAATGATTAGAAGATCATGGTGCACGCTATAACCTCTGAAATAATGTGACATGTCATCACACTGGAGAAGGCCATTTGATGTTGTATCAAAATCATTAACACCTGCAATGTCATGTGGGATGATCTTTAGGCCTTTTCCTACTCCTCAAAACCTAATTCCAAGATTCAGGTCGTAGTGTAGGCACTCCTACCAATGAGACTAACACATTTCCAACACGTGCAACAAGCAGAATGAAAGCATCAAATGCGCCAATCATCCATGGCCAGCAGCATTTCTTCAAGATTGCAGCTGATATTAAGGAGCTGCTGAACACCTCCCTGCAATGAAGCTCCTTGTGCACGTAAGCACACAAAAGTAACCTCTAGCCCTTCTAAATAAATAAAAATACCACAATGGCAGGACCAAAGGGGCTTTCCAACTGCAGAACACTCTCCAACCTCCCTCACAAGATAAGGCAAAGTCATGACTCAATTGCAAAATCTCATGGAACCCCACAATCTCCACCATGGATAAATTTGGCTTTAGACCTTTGAGTTCCACAACACCTCTCCTCCCCCCGGTAGATTTACGAGAAGAACTACATAATTCAAAAGTGAATTGCTAGCCAGGATTCTATTCAACGTATTCACTGTGTCAGGGTTTCAGACCTGTGGCAATGCAGCGTCCGCCTTCAGAGGCTCGGGGCATGGAGGGACTACATGTCTCAGCGTGCCTTGTTTTGACGCGGGCACGTACCGCTGCATCGATCAGCTGACGCCATACTATTCCGGTGTGCCATGATGCGCTCAACACACCGCAGATGCTATATTCGTAATACGAAGGCACAGGAGACGGACCTCAGCGCTCCTTTTAAGAGACACTTGTGTGCAGGCACGTTATAAATGACTTATCATATTATAGAGTAAGTCCGTGATCGTGAAGGTATATTGTACCCTTCTCACCATAACGTATAATATCATATTTTCTTTCTCTCTGAGTGGCACTAGGGTCTTGGCACCTCGGTGCCCTCATTATAGCTCCCACTCTCTGCACCTTGTCCCTAGTTCCCATGATTTTTGAAGCACAGCCGGGTATATAAGATTTCCCAATGCTTCCTATCATGATTGTGAAGATACAGACAGATCCATGATTGTGCCTCTACTGTCTGGTTTTCATCCGGCTTGGGGCCAATTGCTGCCAGAGTACTGCACCGGTCCATCATTTTCAGAGTGCTGTCCTGGGCCCGTGGTAATCCCAGTGCTGCCTGGAAACCATAGTTATGCTTCACGCATGATTGTCATTGTCTCTAATAAACATGTGTGCATGTAGCATGTTATGCCACACTCTTGCTCTTTCTCAGTGCTATAATAATACGTTTTATTATTAACCAGCTCGGTGGTACTTTATTTGTATGTGCCTCAAAGGGACGAAGGGCCAATATATCCTGTGAGATCTGAAACTGTGTCTGCAGGTTGCATGCAGATCTCTGAAGCAGGCGCTGAGCTAACTGAGATATATAGCTGGTCCGATAGCACAGCGAGTAGAGCACTCGCTTTAACATCTGTGCAGAGCCTGACACAGGTAAAGAATCCCGGCAGGGCCAAACCCGAGGTCGTTAAATGAGCACCACACACCGTGGGTAATAATAAGCGGCACTCAGATACCTGAGGGTTCGTAGCGCTATATAAATGCTAAATTATTATTATTATTATATCACCAGCTGTACTAAGACCATGATCTCCGAAGGATGGCCAGGTAACCATACTTTTCACTGCCTTCCTTATGTGCATGCTTCTGTCCCTCCGATCCTGTATCTATATTTTGTCTGTACATCTTGGTCCCTTTTATTTTCCATTAGTCACAGGCTCTATTATTGATACTACCCTATCCACGTGATGACTTTTAGATGTGTGTGTTTACAGTGCCAATGTGGCTGGTGGGTTGATTTAAAAAAAAGCTCACTGTTCCCACATCGTGGGAATACGAGCAATGCCAAGAGCACGAGGAAGCAACAATGGAAACATCACCTCGCTGCCCTACAGTGCCTTCTTCATTGAGAAATCAGGGCACAGATCTGGCGAGAATATAAGTTATCCCTACACAAGATGGTACCTCGATTTGAATCAGAGCCCTGGTTTACCAGCACCATACCAAAGACCACGAACTGCCCCCCAACACCAGCCACAACCTACCTAGGGAGTCGCTTCACAACTGCAGGACAGCCACCCGCTCCAAAGAGCCTCATGCCAATACGAACACATTGACAAGGACAGTCTCACTGGGGCAGACCGCTGAAAACAGATGGTAAATGATCCAACAGACTTGTTTACTAGACTAGCCATCGCCTTGTCACACATACCAAGATGGCGGACGAGCAATTTAGACTAAAAGAGTGAATGGCCTCGAGATCACCCATTTTTATGGACTTCCACCCAAGTCACACAGTACAACTGAAAAATGTATAGTGCTCCGTTAACACCTCTTCTACCTGCCTCACAGCACCTAATGAGCAGTGCATTACCTAGTGTTGGGAAATGCCAATCTATGTAAAGGATGCTTTGTATCAGTGGAGAATGTTCCGTGGTTCCCTGGTTCTTTTTCGCTTACCACCAGGAACTGGAATACAAATATATGGGTTGTTCTTGGCTCCTTCTTACCAATTATTGCCCATATCTCATCATTTGCCTGCCTTCCTCTGCCTTGCCTGGCACTTTGAAGCACAGTTGTCAGGGGCTTGCGGGCAGAGACATGACAACAAAGTCAAGGGGGGAAAAGTGCACAAGAAACATGAGTCTAAGGAGTCCTACAGACAAGAAAGAATAGGCAATAACTACAGACAGGCAACAAAGGCAGTGAACAGAAAGGGGCTGGGAGTACAGTTCCATGTAATAATGTCGCCACAAAAATCTCGCCATGCAAAAATATCGCCGAAAAATGGCAGTTTTTTTGTGGCGACATTATTGCATGGAACATGCGGGGGACACCCCCGCAACTCCCAAACTTTTTTCTTTTTTTTTTTTTTAATTATTTTTTTGTTTTCCCTGTCCCCATATATATGGTCACCCATATAATATTGCCGCAACCTTTTCCCGACGATATTATTTACGGCGACCATATATATGGGGATAATATTACCTGATACCGGGAGTACAAGTAAGACAAACACGTTAGGTGCCCACTTGGGGTGTACGCAGAATGGGGAAAGAGTTTCCCCCAGGGTTAGGGGAAACTCTAGCCTTCTGAGCTGGTTCCTATTACAGGGCCCCACTCTAAATGTTCATGGAAAGAGCAGAAGGAGTGGGTGTCTGTGTCTGCACCCTAAGGCCCGAACAAGGAAAGATTACTCACAGGACTGAAGCCTGTACGAGGCCAGCAGGAAATGAAAAGTGACTGCCTCCTGAAACAGGAACCATCACACTGTTAACAAAATGGCCAATGGTACAATATTGAAACGCAGCAAAGGAAAGGGGCAGAGATTGCCTGCTGGGAAACACAGAAGCGAAGCTCTGAACAAAGAAATTACAAAAGCGCAAGTGAGGACAAGAACAGTAACAGAAATATCCAGGGAAAGAACAGGAAGTTATAGCGAGCAACTGGAAGAAAAAGGAAAAGCAAGAAGGCAAGAATCTAAGTGCAAGGGTTGAGCGACCAGAATCAATGAACAGCGGACTGAACTATAGACCAGGAACAAGAAAACTCAGGACCAAAACTCTGGACTAGGATAACAAGGAGTGAACTGCAGACTGGTAACAAGGACCTGTAACTATGGACTGGAATAACAAGGGCAGGACTGCAGACAGATGACAAGGAATCTCAGGACTGAAATCTAGGAAGCTGTAGCCAGGTAACACGGACTATGGGCACAGAACAAGGAACTCCAGGCAGGTAAAAAGATAATTGGTGGTAGAGAGCAAGGGGCTGCAGAGAACAGAGGACTGCACGCAGGGGGGCACGGCTGCGGTGCAGGAAGTACAGAGGTGCGGGGCAGAAAACAGGGGAGTGCAGGCAGAGTAGCAGGGCTGCAAGGCAGAGAGCACAGGGACCTGGAACAGGAGCAGGTTCGGGAAGCAACAGGACACAGCAGAAATCCAAGGGTCAAAGACCATGGGGCTGGGAGCGAACTCAATGCAAGAGCCCTGTGCTACTGCGGCGGCTGCTTAAATACTCACCTGCCCTGTGTTGAAGCAGGCTCATTAGCTGCACCTGGAGCAGCACACCTAAAGGCAATCTGCCTCCTCCCTCTCTGGTCCTGGGAAAGTGAAAGCAGCACTGATCTCTAAGGCTTCTGGAGATTTTAGTTCTAAGACTGCTGCATTGGAATAGCTAGGGAATAAGAACTGCCACAAGGTGCATTATAGGATATGTTGTTTGTGGAATTAAGCAATGAAGTACCAAAGTCTTGCAAACAGAAAGTGACAACATTATGAATAGGGATTGTCCAGGGAGGATTATGGCACTGAATGAGTCCCAAATAGTCCAAGATCGGTGCCAATTGGTGCCCCAGTGGCACAGTCGTGACAACAGAGTATTGCAATGTAGCACTACATAAAACAGAACGATAAATAAAATGCATAAACAAACATACTGCTTATGTATGGGTGACCACCCCTTAACTGGCAAGGAGTTCAAAAGGAAGGTGGATCGATCAGCACATATTTCAACCAGAGGAAGACTTGCCCAGTTCCCACCCTCTGTCAGGCCCCAGTGCTCACCACCTTGTTTGCAATTGGCTTGGAGAGTGCGATTTAGGGCCAATTTTAGCAAGGAATGCCTCTCTCACATCATGTGCAGATGTGTGGCTTTTGGGTGTCCCGTGACTTCTCTTTGCCACTGTGGTGGTTGAAGGGTAATAAGGGTAGAGGGTACATGAACAGTAACCTCCACCCTCATCCTCAGAGTGGCAAAACCCGTCACTCCACTGGTAGCACCGTTCATGAGCAGCTATTTAAAGGGGGGGTGATGAATTAGGTCATTTGTGGTTTTTCGTATACTGTTCTCGTTGATAAATTAACTCATGTAGAACAAATAATCTGTTAATGAATTACTTGGCTTGAGGACAATTATTGATTTATTTGGGGGGAAATGGTCATGAAGGTTAGAAGGTCAGCACCGGGTTTGGTTTCAGTGTGGAGGAGCAGGTAGGTGAGCCATGGTGAGGGAGGATCTATTGTGATGAGTTGGCAGATGATATAATGATGAGTCAAAGGGAATTGCATATAAGTATGGTGGGTTCCATGTAATAATGTTGCCACAAAAATCTCGCCATGCAAAAATATCGACGAAAAATGGTCGTTTTTTGTGGCGACATTATTGCATGGAACATGCGGGGGACACCACTGCAACCCCCAAACTTTTTATTTATTTTGTTTTATTTTTATTTTTTTACATTTTTTTTTTGCCCCTGTCCCCATATATATGGTCACCCAAATAATATCGCCACAACATTTTCCCGGCGATATTATTTACGGTGACCATATATATGGCGATATTATTACCTGATACCGTATGGTGCCACCTAGGCATGGAAACATGTGTTTTGACACTGCCATATACACCCCCAAGGACAGGCATGAATATGTCATCTTCCTCATCATCAACGTCGAACAAGGCTCCACCTGAGGCAGCATCTGCAAACAATGTGCAGCAAAAGCATAAAATGAACAAATGAAAACATCAAGAAGAGGCCAAAGGGAAAGAGTCTGGTTATTCATCTCACGTCTTGGCAAAGCATTGGACAATGCTCAGACCCCATCTTTTGAGAGCAATGCATAGGAGTAGTCAGTAGACGCTTACTCATTAACACATAACGCTCTATCCAAGGTAGCTGCCAATAGAGAGCTGCACAACTCTCCCGGGGCATAAATATAAAGTGAAAATGACGCACCCACAACATCACAGGGCAATACTCATACCTGGCTCATCGTCGTCAGCCACACAGGAAGATTTGCATGCAGTGCTTAATGTGTGGGGTGTTTGCCAGGGCTCAGCCCTGGCACTTATCTTTGAACCCCGACAATTTATTGTCTCTGACTCACTTTAATTATGAAGTGCTGATAGTCAGTGCATCCATCAACCACAACGAGCAGGTGTGAGCTGTAGTGTAACCCCAAATATGTTGACAATGCAGGGAGCATCTATGGGTGGTGGCAGCAGTGGTGGGGAACTGCCCACCGCAGTGTCACGGGATTGCTAGAAAATATTTGGGCCTTGACACTTATGTTTTTTTTTTACAAATTAAACACTGTTTGCATGCATGCGTTCCCCCAGGCAACGGGTGCTGCCACAAACACATGGACCATTGATCCTAGGGCCAAGCTACATGGAATGAATACCAAGACCTCAGTGTACAAAGGCCAAAACACATACACTGCATTGTTCTGGCTTCTTGAGCATGTATATCTAGAATGCGATCCACAAAGACATAGAGGTAGCCCACCCTGCCCCCAGTGGTAGCAGGCACACACTACTCACCAGATGGAGCTCACCATCACTGCTACAAAATAACCAATAGCTCTTGCAACCAAAAATCATCACTTCCAATGTATCTAAGGGTACAAGGAAGAAGCCCATGGGATGTTAGAAGGTAGAGAATATAGAGAAGTCCTATATAGCCAGTTCAGAATTAGTGGCTTTAACGATTCCCTCAACAAGGGGCATTAATCTAGCAACACGTTTAAAAATGGTTGGTTTTAATGAAGATTGAGTGAGAACCCTACAGTGGTAAGTTTTTGTGTCATGATCTGACAGTCCCCATTTGTCATTGATTTACAGGTTCAGTACAGAAGAAATGTAACTTCTCCAACAGTTTAAAGACCAGTCCAAATTAGGACATTGAACCATGGAGGACCAGCTACACCAGCTTGACCAGGTAATTTCAGACCTCGTCTAGCTGTAGGAACTTAAGTTTGTCCTAAGGAAGTTGAGCAATTATAGCTTTCTCTTGTTTTATATTTTATCAACAGTTATACCCGACAATACGTGATCCAAACTTCAGTGAAAGAAGACAGTGTGCTTTTGAATTCTTTTTGGAACTCTAGTTTTTGCGACCCCTCCTGATGAATGTCCCGCAACAACTTAGAGGACAGAAACATGTTGAGTCTTCCCTCTAGTCTTAGTGAACCTAGAAGTGTAACCCTGTAGATCCTTTTATGGGTTCATTTGAAGCATGTTTCATTGAACATGAAAAGTATTGTGCATCATGAAATGTGTAATGCTCCCTGAAATCAGCTTGTCCTAAGAATGAACTGTCTGTGCTCTTCTGCTTTTCCCACATCCATAAACAGGATAGTAGTTCTGCTTGTATCACGAGTGAGTCAGCCTGTGAATCAAGAACACTGATTGTGGGAATGTCAACACAAGATTAAATGGCAGTCCCCTCCTTTGGACTTCAGGACTAAGGATTACGGTAAACACAAACAGGAAACAGGGCAGACTGACATTGTCAAATTAAATAAAACACCTAAAACACCTAAGACCCAAGACAGACGTCCCCATGAAAAATGTCCGATGCCTAGCTCTGCTACTGGGAATGGAAATTGAGGCTGTCTAAGTAGTGTGGCCCCCAAAGATTTAAGATGTATTCCAACATCGGCACACGGATGTATACCACTAGGATTTAGTGGTGGGCGAAACCATTTTTAAAGCATGCACTGTAGGCTTGGAGATGGTCTTAGATTTTCTGAAATACTGGATAAGTTTACCTGGCAAATGGGTCTCCTAGATTTCCATTGAGATGAATGAAAACTGTATTTTTATGGCCAAAGTTGGCAGCCTGTTCCGTTGGCATGCTTTGTGATTAATAGAGGATCTACATAGACCTGAGTCACTGGAATACTGTTTAATCCAGCGCTGCATGTGCTCAAGAAATGCTGCTGCGTCCATCTGCAGCTGGTACAGAAGCTGAAGGAGGTCCGCCTTCGCGCGGGAGGTCGGTGTGTAACCTGCGAGTCACAGACTCCCACCCATGTAGGTCCAACTCAGCTCTTCTGTCTTCCTAGGGTTCAGAAAATGTGGAACATTTAATTGGGTCAGAACACCTTATTATTAGCGCCAAAAGATAAGTGTTTGTGAATACGCCACATAAGGGTTCAACAATGTGGCCTTACTTACCATAGAGATGTTCAATAACATAAATGATTGACTCATCTGAATCATGGCTACTACACTTATAATCTCATAAAGCCTATTTTACAGATCATATCAGGTCTCAGCTCTCCCTCATAAACTTAGGAGCGGAAACACAGAATGGACAGCTGATGAGGATAACTTGCGCTATCAACCAGATCCAAGGTAATACATGCTATTTGCAATCATCTGTACCGGTGCTGCCTCTCCAGCCTGCCCCCAGGCCCTCCCTCACTGCTTCAGGTGGTTCCCCTCTGCTCACTGGCAATGCTTTGAGTACATTGTGGTCTGAGCGAGGTTCCTGAGGGGACTATTCCAGACGTTGCACGCTGGCTCTTCCCTCTTAACATTCAAGCAAATGTGCTAACGTTATGTACGCCTTCCTTACAAACCAGTGGATTAACTCTGCCTTTGTATATTCCCCCACCCCCTTTGTTTCTGCCCGACATGTTTTGATCGACTAGTAACGAACATGTGCAGAGCCCTACTGCTACAAGCCCACAGCCTCCCCTCAAATCCCTTTGCATCATTCCATGTGTGCGTCTCTCATCCTTTCTCTCTTTTCAACTGTCCCTTTCCTACACAGACCATAGTCTGGCTCACTCAGGGCGGGGGCTCCGTGCCACACTTTCGGAACAAGCTTTGGTACAGCAAGACCACTAAAGTGCTGGTGAGCGCAGTGTAAAAGCTTTTTAACATAACACAACATATATGTTCCGAACAACCAGGCTCGGGCTGACCTATAGGGCAATGCCCAAACCAAAAACGCAAAATGCCAGTGTGGGCCAGTTTGATGAGTTACTTAACTGTGCAGCTAATAGTTTGGGCCATTATTGCTGAATACATATTCTTTAACTTGCACAATTTGCATCACATTTAATCAAAAAACTCTTTCTTGGGTACTATTGAAACTGCCACAAAAGGAATGAATAGCCATTTGCAACTGTGGGTGACATTTCCATTGGTGCCTGAGACTATGTTATTCCCCAGTTCAGCCCTGTAAACAACTATTATCTTTGAGCCGGTGATAATGTCTTGAAAAATAAATAAGACTTTTAAAAGTGTTGCTTTTCTGATTTGTAATCAAAGAACATTCCAGAGACAATGACACCACACAGAAATGGTACAAACGGTCCAGTGTCTTTTTGGAGAAGAGAGTGACTTGTTATCATGTTTGACGCAATTGAGATAGACACATGCCTTTTATGTACGGGGTGGTGCCAACCTCAACATTTTGAGGGGCTGCAGGACAGTTTTTAAAAGAAGGTTAGGAGTGGGGGCATGAATGACACAATAGCTAATACCACTCCAAGTACCTGAATGCCCACTCTGCCTTTTATTTGTTCTCTCTGGCCTTGGTAACCTTGTACCTACTCCCATATGTCCTTAAAAAATGTGAATTAAATTAATTAAAGAATCAGGATAGGAAATGCAAGGTTTCTCCATGTGAAGACACCTTCCTTTTACTTTCCCAATTCTTTAATTAATAGTTTCTCCCTCCCTCTCCTCAGACCTATTAGTATTGCACCACATGTCCGATCTCTGTGGTGTATCGTAACTCAAACTCCATCTCTTTGGAAGACCACGGTGAGTGCCCCTCTATTAATTGAGTACAATCTTCTTTGTACAAAAAATAAACGACAGTTACCTATATTCAAAGCACAACGAATTAGAATCAAATTGTTGCTATCTATCATTAGAGCTTCAGTAATGAAGACAAAAACAACTCGACAGAGGATTTTGCCATTGTGAATTCTTTTTGGCCTGAAGAAAGCTAGGCCATTTTGACTGTAGATGCCCGATCAGCCGAAACCAAGTGCTCAGGTCGACAGATAGATACAGATTTTACCCTACGGTTTCAATTACCTATAACATTGGAATCTTTTTTCAAGACATAGGGCCTCATTACGACCCAGGCGGACTTCGCGGTGCTAAATGCACCGCGAAGCATGGCGGAAAGCCGCCGATAGCGCCATGGGGGTTGGCGGATTTACCGCCCCATTCCGACCTCGGCGGAGCGGTAAATCCCCAATCCCCATTCTGCCCTTCCCCATTCCCATTTTTGCCCCATAGGGTATAATGGGAGTGGGGAAGGAGTTAATTACGCCACCGTAAAATACGGTGGCGTAATTAACAACGAGGTCCCGTAGCGCCATGGTTTTCTCCGGCTGGTAAAACCAGGCGGAGAAAACCTCCATGGCGCTACGGGAACTCGTAGTATGGCGGAGAGGTACGCCATGCACTACGCTGGCGTAATACCCTCTCCGCCAGGGTCCTAATGAGGCCCATAGTCTAAACAATAGCAAACAGCAACGTTTAGTATGTATGTTGTTAGCACCCACTGACACTTTTGTGCAAAGCGCTATTGCCCAAACATTGCTTGTTTTATTTTGTTATACAATATGTTTTGTTCTGTCTTTGTTGCCACTTTGTATTTCCTAAGCTTTGACCATATATATGGCTTGTTGTTTGTCATACTAATACCAAAGGAGAAAACCCAAATAATCACTCATGAGTGATCGTCTACCTTTATTTTGGGAAAAAGAGACTATTATTAAATAGAAGGTAGACACAAACTATATCAATAGTTAAACTCTCAAGAAAAACAATACAAATCAATTCAACAATTTATTAAGATACATTTTTAAAAAATCTCAATAGTGAGATCATAGTACAAAACATGTTTTCTTAAAAGAAACTCTTAAAACACACACATTAATTGTAAGTCACAGAAACACTATTCTAAATTGAAAAAGGGTTGTTACATACATCCAATGTATTATAAAGCAACATTAGAGAGAGTACACATTTTTCTGTTATATAGACCCTTACTAAGTCTAGATCTCAACTTCTAGGTTCACTAACGATAGAGGGAAGACTGAACATGTTTCTGTCCTCTAAGTTGTTGGCCGACATTCATCAGGAGGGGTCAAAAAACTAGAGTTCCAAAAAGAATTCAAAAGCAAACTGTCTTCTTTCACTGAATTTTGGATCACAAATTGTCGGGTATAACTGTTGATAAAATATAAAATAAAACAAGAGTAAGCTATAATTCCTCAACTTTCTTAGAACAAACTTAAGTTGCTACAGCTAGACGAGGTCTGAAATTACCTGTTCACGCTGGTGTAGCTCGTCCCTTGTGGTTCAATGTCCTAATTTGGACTGGTCTTTAAACTCATGGAGAAGTTAAATTTCTTCTGTACTGAACCTGTAAATCAATTACATATGGGGACTGTCAGATCGTGACACAAAAACTTGCCACCGTAGGGTTCTCACTCAATCTTCATTAAAAACAACTATTTCTAAACGTGTTGCTAGATTAATGTCTCTTGTTGAGGGAATCGTTAAAACCACTAATTCTGAACTGGATATATAGGACTTCTCTACATTCTAACATCTCTATTTGTAAACAGCACATCAATGTCATTCAGATGAAAGTACGACAGAGAACTCTTTATTCCTCTTACCTCTAAGAAAATCATTCCTTAGTTAGACTTCCTTTTAACAGGTCACTGAGTATCGACACATGCTGTGATTTCAACCATGTAGGAATTACAGCCGCGCTTGATCTCAGGCGCAATCTTGGTACACCAGAAATGCTCTATCTGATGGAGATCTGTAATGATTTTATGAAGAACTGTTAGTGACACCCACATTTAGTGGTTAAATAGTCACTCAAACTTAAATATCTAATTTAAATCGTCTTAATAAATGACTAGATGTATATCCTATAGATCTACAGCATGTAACATACCTTCTAGATAGGTCTGGAAGAATTCCCAGGGTGTTTCATGGACCATGCCATCCAATCGTATCTCGTTGGATGACCGATCTACAACGGGTGTGGATCTCCTCTAATATCACTATGGTGAAAGCCTGTAGGTGCAATAGAAACAGACCATAAATAGGCCGTTCATTATCTAAATTCTTAAACGCTCAAACTTCAATTCAATGTATTCACCCCGCTAAGCATATTGCATTCAGACTTCATATCTTACCTCCACTGTTTGGAGGAACCAGGTATGTAAGCTTCCCGAGATGTGATTTACATTCGAAAATCCGGGGAGCTCCAGCATTCCGTTCTCTACGGTGTTAACAAAACGTCCTGTCCTCAGAAGTTCTGGAAATAGAGGAATTCACAGGAAAAACGACTTCCATCTTGGGAGTATAGAAATGGCCATGCAAGTCCTTTTTTAGTTTTTACATGAATGGAGAGCTAACGGGTTCAAATTGAAAAGATAACCCGTATATGATTATTCATCATGGTAATATGGTTCTTAAAAATTAAGCTCTAAAAAACAAACAAAAAAAATCTTCCTTGAGAATAACTCTTCTAGTAGATGTCTCGCTTAAAGTGTACTCGTCCAAGCCTCCTGAAAAATTAATGGCAGTAACTCTTGTGGTTCTGCAAACCTCCACCACCATGCCGTTAAAAATGTAAACTATTGAATGTTTTTGTTGTCTATGGCAAAAAGTGAGACTAGTCAAGTGTAGTTATCAATTTAGTGGAACTAAACCTCTTGTGGTTTTGACTTTGCAAATGCATAGGTACCTCACAGTGACATGTACATACTGCGGACCCACCTACAAATTCCTTTTAAAGCGGCTAGTCGTTGCCCACTTTTGAGTATTGACCATACTGGATCATCGGGGTTTTCTTTATTGTTAGATCTTATGCCATTCAGACCCCTTACATCGCTTTGTGTTAAAAAAAGTACCTTTGTTAGTTCTCTATCAAAATCCTGTTTTTTAAATTATGATTATTGCCCTGGATCATCATCAACATGGTTCATTTAAAGTCTTTGTGAACATGATTTTTCTCTACGAAGTATTTTACCATTGGGGCCAGCAGTATCTTGTTCTTAATGCAGCTCTTATGTTCGTCGATGCGTGTTTTTATGTGAGGCTCACTGTGCTTGGAGTTTTCACTTTCAGCTTACTGCCTTTTGTAGGCAAAAAGAGGAAAAGGTACACTTGGGTTCGAATCAGTACCTTCCAGTGTTTAGGAACAATGCGCTACTCCATTACCAGAGCCATCATGTGAAACATCTCAGGGACAATTTGCCCTATGGCCTATTCTTAAGGGTCAAGCGGAACAGTAGTCAACAGACATCCTTCGAAGAAGAGGCCAACATCTTAACGAGAAAATTGAGACTAAAAGGGTACCCCAAAAAATGGATTAGAAAATCTGCGAAAAGAGCATATAACAATAACTGGGGCCCCCTTTTAAAAGAAAAGAGTAAGCAGCCACCAGACGAAAGAATAGTCTGTGTTAATACTTTCACCAATATGAGCCTAAAGATAAGCAACATTGTTTGTAAACACTGGAAGGTGTTCACTGATTCGAACTCAAGAGTACCTTTTCCTCTTTTTGCCTACAAAAAGTCTACCACGATTGGTAATCGAGTGAGTAGTAGCAAGGTGAAAGTGAAAACTCCAAGGACAGTGAGCCTCACTCAATCTTGGGGACTCGAGCCCCCTACGGGGCATTATCCTTCCAGCCATTGTACCGTATGTAAACTCACTTCCAAGTGTAAAGAAGTAGACATTGGACTCACTCAACCGTGGCAACAAAAGCAATTCTCTAATTGTAATTCGGAGTATACTGTGCATATGATTACTTGTCCCTGCCAACTCAGATACATAAGTAAGACTAATAGAAAGATAAAAACATGCATCATCAAACATTAGAGCTGCATTAAGAACAAGATGCTGCTGGCCCCGATGGTGAAACACTTCATAGAGAAAAATTACAGTCACAAAGACTTTAAATGGACGGTGTTGATGATGATCCAGGGCAATAATCATAATTTGAAAAGCAGGATTTTGCTAGAGAAAGAACAAAGGTTAATTCTTTTAACACAATGCGATGTAAGGGGCCTGAATGAAGCCATTGAGTGGCATAGGATCTAATAATAAAGATAACCCTGATAATCCAGCATGCTTAGTGGTCAAACGTGGGCAACTACTAGCCGCTTTAAAAGGGATTTGTAGGCGGGTCCACAGTATGTACATGTCACTTTGAGGTACCTATGCATTTGCAAAGTCAAAGCCACAAGGGGTTTAGTTCCACTAAATTGATAACTACACTCGACTAGTCTCACTTTTTGCCATACACAACAAAAACATTCAATAGTTTACATTTTTAACGCAATGGTGGTGGAGGTTTGCAGAACCACAGGAGTTACTGCCATTCATTTATCAGTAGGCTTGGACAAGTACACTTTAAGCAAGACATCTACTTGAAGAGTTATTCTCGAGGAAGTTTATTTATTTAGAGCCTTATTCTGAAGAATCATATTACCATGATGAATAATCATATACGGGTATCTTTTCAATTTGAACCCTTTGGTTTTACATTCGTGTAAAAACTGAAAAGGGACTTGCTTGGACATTTCTATACTCCCAAGATGGAAGTCGTTTTTTTTCCAGTGGATTCCTCAATTTCCGGATACTGCCGAGCACAGGACTTTTTGTTAGCACCGTAAAGAACTGAATGACGGAGCTCCACAGATTTTAGAATTTAAATCACATATCGGGAAGCTTACATACCTGGTTCCTCCAAACAGCGGAGGTAAGTTATGAAGTCTGAATGCGATATGCTTAGCGTTGTGAATACATTGAATCGAAGTTTGAGCATTTAAGAATTTAGATAATGAACTGCCTATTTATGGTCTGTTTCTATTACACCTACAGGCTTCTGCCATAGTGATATTAGCGGAGATCCACACCCGTTGTGGATCGGTCATCCAACAAGATATGATCAGATAGCGTGGTCCAGGAAACACCCTGAGCATTTTTCCACACCTATCTAGAAGTTATGTTAATCTAGAAGGTATGTTTCATGCTGTAGATCTATAGGACATACATCTAGTCATTTCTTAAGACCATTTAAATTAGATATTTAAGTGTGAGTGACTATTTAACCACTAAATGTGGGTGTCATTAACAGCTCTCCATAAAATGATTACAGATCTCCATCAGATAGAGCATTTCTGGTGTACCAAGATCGCACTTGAGATCGAGTGCGGCTGTAATTTCTACATGGTTGAAATCACGGCATTTGTTGATACTCAGCGACCTGTTAAAAGAAAGTCTAACTAAGGAAAGAAATTCCTAGAGGTAAAAGGAATGAAGAGTTCTCTGTTGTGCTTTCATCTGCACGACATTGATGTGCTGTTTACAAATAGAGATGTTAGAAGGTCGAGAAGTCCTATATTTACGATTCCCTCAACAAGAGGCATTAATCTAGCAACACGTTTAAAAATAGTAGGTTTTAATGAAGATTGAGTTAGAACCCAACAGTGGCAAGTTTATGTGTCACGATCTGACAATCCCCATATGTAATTGATGCACAGGTTCAGTACAGAAGAAATGTAATTTCTCCAAGAGTTTAAAGACCAGTCCAAATTAGGACATTGAACCACGGAGGACCAGCTACACCAGCTTGACCAGGTAATTTCAGACTTCCTCGAGCTTTAGCAACTTGAGTTTGTCCTAAGAAAGTTGAGCAATTACACCTTACTCTTGTTTTATTTTATATTTTATCAACAGTTATACCCGACAATTCGTGATCCAAACTTCAGTGAAAGAAGACAGTGTGCTTTTGAATTCTTTTTGAAACACTAGTTTTTGTGACCTCTCCTGATGAATGTCTCACAACACTTTAGAGGACAGAAACATGTTGAGTCTTCCCTCTAGTGTTAGTGAACCTAGAAGTTGAGATTTAGACTTACTAAGGGTCTATAAAACAGAAAGATGTGTACTCTCTCTAATGTTGCTTTATAATACAATGGATGTATGTAACACCCCTTTTTCAATTTAGAAGTTTTTCTGTCACTTACAATTAATGTGTGTTTTAAGAAAAAAATCTTTGTAGTATGATCTCACTATTGAGATTTTTTACAAATGTATCTTAATAAATTGTTGAATTGATTTGTATTGTTTTTCTTGAGGGTCTAACTGTTGATATATTTTGCGTCTGCCTTCTATTTACTAATATTGTTGCTTGTCATGCAATGTATGTACACCTACCAAGACCTCTGTATAAACTCTTTAATTCCTTAACTAATTGTCGTTTAAAATAGTTTGTTCTCTACAAGTCACACTGACTTGGGAGGTCACTTGACTTTCAGATTGCATGCTCTCGTCCCCTATCCTTGTATCCATGAGAGAGTCTTCCCTTCCTTTGTTGTTGTTGTTGTTCATGAAATAGTTGAAAAATACTTTGGAAATAATTCTTGCATTACAGGGTCCAGTGGGCTCAGGCTTCTTGTGCGGCAAATCAGACTTCACACATGTTTAATTGAATAAACTAGTGACAAATAACTTAGCTAGCACGCTATGTAATGATTGGGCCCACTCTGAGTGTGTCTGCTTCTGCTCTGACATTGTAACAGTAAAGAAAACACATCAACAAGATGAACACCACCCGACCAAGGACTACTACCCCCAATGGACACACAGACCGATGCACAGACCACAACTCAAAGTACTGCGCTACTGTTAAAAAATGCCGGCGGAAATGCTGGCTACCCACACTCTGTACAGTGCTCTGCTGCTCTCGAGCTAGGTCAGCGCTTTAAACAATAAAAGAAAAGAAAATCAACAAAAAAGATCAACAAAACAGGGCACATATGGAAACTGAACCAAAGGGAGTAAGTATTTTGCCAAAGATCAAACCACTTGGGTGAAGAACGGAAGTAAAGCTTCTGATTTCAAAGTTAGCAACTTGACCCATCACTACGACCCCTCCATTTCCTCTTCTTGGCTTTTTTTATTTATGTAATATTGCATTTCATGCTAATGTTCAGTGAATTCATTTCTAAGTAGTCCCACATTTGTCACATAAGAGTTCCAAGAAGCAGGGATTAGCAGCACTGAGAATGTTTAATCGAAATGATAAGGTTTGCGGAAGCAGTACCAAGCCTTGACCCCTGAATACGCCAGAGTATAATAATAACCTGTGACTGCGGCTGGCTAATGAACAATGATTGATAAGGGCACTAACACCCAGATATTAAAACGACCAAAATCGAAATTCACACACGGTTGAAACCAGCAAAATAGGGGCAACAACTGCTACAAGAAAATGATAACCATGATCGTATTCCCTTCTTCTGGTTCCAGGGTCTATGATTACGCCACTAGGCCATACTTCTCCTCGCCAGTCTTTTTGGTGTAATATTACACTTTATACTGGTGATCAGTGATTTGCTCATGGGCAGAATGTTGGTGACACATAGAAGTCTGGGTGAGAAGCTGGACCTTCTAGTTCTAAAGTTGGCAACTTCACTGATAGGCTGCGTTTGTCCCATCCCTCTCATCCCCTCTTTTTTCACTTAATGTAGCACTTAATGATGCACTTAATGATGATGTTCAGTGTATTGCTAAGCACTCACAGGTTATGCAGATAAGGAAATTGCAGTACAGGGAGATACAATTATGCACCCAAGATCACATCATTTTGGTCAAGTCGGGAAGCCGGAATTAGAATGCAGATCTTCTAGCTAAAAAGCTAGCGATGTATCAAACATAGCTCTTCTTGTCCTCTCCTTAATATCCTCTCCTCCATCTACCACCTAGACGTTGCCTCTCCCTTCTTACTTCCTCTCCTCGTTCGTGCATGTGATTGGTGGGAACTGCCTGTGGGTGTAGGGATGGACAGTAACACTATGTCTGGGCAGATAAGGAGCAGTCTGGAGGGTGGGAATGGATGTGCCTGGAAGGGGTGGCTTGGGGACGCAGTGGCGCATGTGGAGTGTGGCTAGGTGGGGAATGTGGTAGGCTGATAGTGACAACTGCGGAGATGTGCAGGTTGGGCCGCTGATGGGGGGTGGGGATGCACCTGTGAAGGGAGTGTGGGGTTATATCTGCACACTAAGGGGGGGTTGAAGATATGTTGGAAACACATACAATGCCAGAGCTGCCTGGTGTGTAATTATTTGGCTCACAAAGTCTGAAGATCTTCATTAATGCTCATCCCCGGCCTGCTCTCAATGCTCATCTACTGCTAATTTATTATATTAAATCCCTATAAGATGGTCAGCATTGCTAGCCCTGCCTGTTGGTCATTACTGGGAATGCCTCCCACGGTCAATATTCCTAAACCCTTGTCAGTGGACGTTGCTGCTGATCACTTGACTGCTGGTCAATATTGGAAATCTTTCCTGGTGTTCCTTATTCCTGATCCTTCGCATCGCTCGTCCTTGCTCATGCTGCCTGACATCATTATCCCACTGTGATGGGAAGTGCTGTGGGTCTTACTGGAATATGCTCTTCAGGTAAACATTTCCGAATGAGGATTCTAAGTCCTAATCAACAATCTTGGTGGACAACGTGGTGCCTTATTTTCCTCAGTGGCAGAATATCGAATGACTTATCAAATGCTAAAGGCATTGGAACACCAGGACCGGCATCCCTTGTCTTGGGGGGATAGCTCGGGAGCAAAGTGCTCGCCTTAGAAGCAAGACAACACAGAGCAACACAGGTTCGATCCCCGGGTCCGTGCTTAGAAACTTCTTGGTATTAAGCGCGTTATAAATAGCCAATCATATATCATATCATCAGTGATCGAAGTGTACAAAAAGAAGTCGTAGAAATATGTTCCCTGATGGCTTGTCCCCATCCCCAAAAACACAATGGCCACGCACAAATCAAACCCCCAAACAAACACACCTGGTGTTTAAGGGAATGTTTCAACATCTTCCTACACTTTTATTTCAAAACGAAAACATTCCAGAACGGTTTCTATATCAAATAAAAGTATATGATCAAGTACAACTTTTTTTTTTAAAGTGAAGGAGCACCTCTGTCAACCGCTCCCGCCCACGTCGACCACTGGGCATCATGGGCTTTGTAGTCCCAGGAACTAATTGGGAGAGGAATTGCTTTGCGAGTGGAGGAGGGCATCAGGAGGGGAGCAGAAGCTATTGACAGTGACAAAGGACAAGCAACCTGCCAGATGGAGAATGAGGCATGCCGACATGTGTGGGGATGGTGCAAAACAAGGAAGCATGCAAAATGAGGGATGAGACGGGATGTATCTTGAGACAAGATTCAAAGGTGAAGAGCAGTGAGCAGTGAGGTGGTTTTCAGTGTAGACTAGAGGCAGCAGGTTAGGCGGTACGAAAGATGGTAAGCATGAGACCAGAGAGACAGGACCAGCGAGAGAACAGACATCCTAGGAGCATGGTAAATGTATGAGCCACATAACTTGATACGTACGGCCTAGTGGGTAACCAATCGGGTGCTGCCTCACTGCAACACAAGTACTAATTACTTTTGCCTCCACCTGCCACGATCTAACCAAATACTACAATAAATGCCCTAAATACTCCTGCAAATTTAAGACACCCGGGGCCTCATCACAAGTTGGGCGGTATCCTGGCTGGGATACCGTCCAACTTTATTTGCGTTAGCGCCCACCCATCCGGTGGTATTCCTGCCCGATCGCGGGTTGGGGTGCTCCCCATTCCCCACTGAGTACATTGAACCCAATAGGGACTTTTTGCTGCAATTACTGTGCAGTAATACCACCAGCATTTTCCCAGCATGTTTACTCTGATCTGAGCTGGGGGTAAACACGGCAGACTCGAGATTGGGCGGAGCGGTAGATGCAGCGGTAACACCATTACCGCCACATTTAAGGGCTACCGCCCAATTCGTGATGAGTGCCCCAGCCTAGTTTGCATCTGTCATTGCATTTGTCACAAAGTGCTGGAAAGTCTATCAAAAAAGCGCTGTAGTCTATCACATCTTGGGCTCTTCCCTGTGGAATACATACTCCCAAGTTTCTCTCTCAAACCCATGGAAAGGGGGTGTCTGGGGGGAACACATAGCGTTTCCCCCCGGGGTGGTTTTGGGCGCTGCACAGGCCAGTGAGCTGGCCTGCACATAGCGCATCTCGGGGGTTATCTAAGGGGGCAGGGAAGGTTCGGGAGCAGGCGACGGTTGAGGACCAGCTTTTGTCCTGGTCGCCTGCTCTCGAGCCTTCCCTGCGTTTCTGGGCCTGCTGGTGCGTTTAGCGGAGGTGAGAGGCGGAGGAGTATAGCTGTTAGTGGATAGTGGGTGGGCAGGTTAGTGCCAGGTTCCAAAAAAAAAAGAAAAAAGAAAAGTAGATGATATTATTAATTAGGAGAATAGTTGGGGGTACCGTACATAAGGTACCCCCCCTTACCGCGGTCTTTGGGGCAGGTTGTAGGGTGGGGGGTGGAGTGCTCTTGTAGGTGAGGGAGCTGCGGCTGGGGGGCTTTGTCCTCTCGGTGCTGCGGGCGGCAGTGTCCACACTGCGGGGAGCGGGTGTCCTGCCGGCGATCCGGTCTCAGGCCAGCTGGGGGGCCTGTTGTGGGTGTGGGTTGCGGGGAGGGAGGTCCATTTGTTTGGCAGGCGCGCAAGCTCTAGCGGCCGGCGCCCATCGTAGTATTGCAGCAGCTGGGAGTTGCGGGTGGAGGCAGTGCGAGTGCCTTAAAGGGGCCGCGCAGGAGGTCGGGCAGCGGGCTGGGGAAGTGGACTCGGGGGGCTTTGCTAGCATTTTCGGTTGGGTAGGGCAGTGCGCAGGCGGGGTGCAGGATGGTGGGTCCAGGGGCAAGCAAGAAGGGGCTAATTAATGCCAAGGCATTGAGGGAGGCCCTTGCAATTATCAACAGGGCTTCCAGAGCACAGCTCGAGGGGGCTGTGTCAGAGGTTACGGGAGGAAGGGAGGAAGATGTAGGGAGGCCGCAGTGGTGAGCTGCGGTGAGCTGCGGCGGATGGGGCACTTGCCGGGATGGTCGCATGTAGCCCTGCGGCTGGTAGAGGGGGGGCCTGGGAGGCATGGGGTAGGTGGAGCAAGAGGGAGGCTCCCAGGAGAGCATCAAAGGGGGCCGGGGAAGAGGGAGATAGATCAAGGAGGGTTTTGGGGGAGGAGGGTGCGGGGGAGGAAGGAGGAGAGGGGAATTTGCAGAGGGGTGATGGTTGGGCAGAGGAGGAGGGTAGGGGTGCTGGGGTGCAGAAGGGGACGGTAGCGTAGAGAGGTAGGAGCGGTATTTACAGAAGAGTGTGAGGGCTAGAAGGAGGGAGCGGTCACCAGAGAGCAGTGAGGAGAGGGAGAGGTGCGGAACGGCTTACCCGTTTAGGAGGGCTTCAGGTGGAGGGCTTGGGGCATCCCCCACGGTTCTTCAGGAGCAGCCAAGGGAGGGCTTAAGAATGACCCCTCTTCAGGATATTCGGGAGCAGCCTAGAGGGCGCAGCACGGCCCCTAGCGCGGATAACCAAAGGGTGGAGGTGAGGACCCCTCACCCAAGAAGAGAGGAGCAGGCAGGGGTTTCCACGGCCCCGCCGAGAGGACAGCAACGGAGCAGCAGAGCGGACGCCCCGAGTTCACCGGAAGAAGAGTTACCCGGCTCGAGCTTGTTTGAGCGTTTTAGTTCATTTTTGCAGTGGGTTTTTAAGTATAGCTTTGGGGTAGAAAGTGTTCTGCGTTACCTGGACAATTTTTTGTTCATGAGCGGGGCAGGCAATGAATTAGAGTGCAAGAACATGTTGGGGACTTTTCAGGCTCTGATGCGGGAATGGGGGGTACCATTGGCAGAGGATAAAACGGAAGGGCCAGCGGTGGTTTTGACTTTTTTGGGGATCGAATTGGACTTGGTGGCTATGACCTCACACTTGCCGTACAACAAGGTGAGGTGGTTGGTAGGTTTGTTGGAAAAGGTGGTGGTTGTGCGGAAAATGACCTTATTGGAGATGCAGCAGCTAGTGGAGCATTTGAATTTTGCATGTAGGGTAGTGGCCCTGGGGCGCACTTTTTGTAGGAACATGTCGCGGTCTATGGCAGGAGCAAAGTGCCCACATCATCGGGTAAGGGTGTCAGGGGCCGTGCGTGAAGACTGTAGAATTTGGTTGCACTTCCTGGAAGGCTTTAACGGGGTGTCCATGTGATTACAACGGGATCCGGTAGCATGGGAGTTGCAAATATTTTCAGATGCGGCAGGAACGGGGGGGTTTTGGAGTTTTCTGGGGGGGCAGATGGTGTGCAGAGAAGTGGCCGCTGCAGTGGCTAAAGGAGGGTAGAAGCATAGCATTTCTTGAGTTCTTTCGTTTGTTGGTGGCATTGGAACTGTGGGGCAGGGAATTTGAGAACAGGAAAGTTCATTTCAATGTGGACAATGAATGCGTGGTCAATGTGGTTAACAGGCAGTAAGTCGGCCAAGGACCAGAGGGTGGCGAGGCTAATGAGGGAGTTTGTTTTGCGCTGCATGGAATGGAATGTGGTGTTCAGGGCAACACACGTGCCAGGATAATGGCATCGCTGATGCACTATCTCGTTTTCAATGGCAGAGATTCCGTGGATTGGCACCAGGGGCTGACCAGAGGGGGCAGGGGATCCTCGACGAGCTGTGGAAGATAGGAAGTTGCGAGTGCTGTCCTTAGTGGAGGGTTCGCTAGCTCTGGCGTCTAGCGCGGCCTATAGGAGAGCATGGGAAGAATTCTTGATGGGGGGAGTGCGTAGCTGGAGGGGTAGGGAGGATGCTGAGGAACACAGAAGGGATAATGTGGTCAATTTCCTTTTGTGGTGTATGGATAAGGGTTGGTCGAAGGCAACTATAGCTGGGAAGTTGGCAGGAATAGCCTTCTATGGCAAATGGTTTTGGGGCTTCTAGCCGAGTGGTGGGGAAATGGCGAGTAGGATGCTAGAGGGCTGGGCGAGGGAAAATAGGAGGGAGAAGGATAGCAGAAGGCCAGTATCGGCAGCCCTGTTGGTCAGTTTATGCGGGGTTTGGAAGGGGTCTGCTGGTCGGCTCGGGAAGGAGTTATGTTTCAGGTTTGTTTTACGTGGCTGTTTTTTTTGGCATTCATGGTGTCAGAACTTGTGGGGGTAAAGGGAGGAGTAGGGGAGTTGCAGTGGGAAGATGTCTATTTCTCGGATTTGGGGCTGGAAATTAGGATTGGAAGGTCAAAGACGGATCAGAAAGGGAGGGGCTGCTGGGTATCGCTGTGGTGGGGAGGTAAGGAGCTGTGCCCGGTCAGGTCAGGTTTGGCATGGAAGGATCTATCCGGGGGCAGGTTGGGGCTGGTGTTCCAGGATTAGGATGGGTTGGGAGTGTCAGCAGCACAAGTGCTGGGGGTGCTATGGAAGGCATTGGTGGTAGTAGGGGAGAACCCGGAGGAGTTTCGAACTCATTCATTTAGGATGGGTGCAACATCTGAGAGGGTAACCGTTCGGGGCTATCAAAGGACAAGGTTAAGAGCTTGGGCCGATGGAGGTTGGGGAAGTATAAGGGATATATTAGGGATCTGAGGAAAGGTTCTGGATGAGATGGGGTAGAAGGTTTGAGGGGAGGGCGGAGGGTTGAGGGGGCGAGGGATGTTGGAGTGTCAATGTGATTTCTTTTTCAGAGACCGCAAGGAGGCCGGGGCAGATACTGCAGATCTGGATTGTCGGACATTCTATTGTGAAGTGAGCGGGTAGAGAGGCAGAGAAGAGGATTTTTGGCACGCAATTGGGATGCAGATATAAGGTGGCGATTGTGAGGTGGTAGGGTCTTGGGGGGCTGCGCTGGGATCAACTGCTGCCCATGCTGGCAAGGATGAAGGAGCGTTTCGGGGTCCCGGATGGTTTGATCATACACGCTGGGGAGAATGACCTGGTACGGGATACGGGTGTAGCTCTGCTGAGGAAAATGTAAAGGGACCTGGTATGGCTTACGGAGATATGGCCTAAAGTAAGTTTGATATGGACTAAGTTGTTAACGAGGAGAGTGTGGAGGGGGGCAGTAAGTGAGGGTGCAGTAGAGCGGACAAGAAAGAAAATAAATAGGGAGATGATAAAGTTTTGTGGCTTGGCAGCAGTGTAAGTTTTGGAGCACAAGGAGATTGTATATGAGAATTTTGAGGTTTTCAGGGAGGACGGGGTTCATTTGTCGGTTTATAAAACTAGCTACTACCTCTTGGATTTGACGTTGCAGGTGGGGGACATGGTAAAGAGTTGGAAGTAGTAGTGGTGGTAGGGCAGAAAAGAACACCTCAGGGGAGGTTTTTTTTTGGTGCCGGGTGCATGGCCCCTTTGGATGAGGGGGGGCAAGCACAATGGGGGAATAGCGCGGGTAAGGATGGGGGTGGTGCTGTTTGCACGAATGGGCTACCCCGGGGGTGCAAGAGGGGAAGGTCTTGAAGATGGAGGGGCATGGCCCCGGGGAGATGATGGGAGAAAGTGGGAACGAGGGCTTGAGAAGATGGTAAGGGGACGTAAGGACCTGGGGATAGGTAGGGAGGAAGTTGTATTCATTTATTTATTTATTGGGGACATAAAGAGTTATTTATTTAATGTTTTGGCAAATTGTTAAAGCAGTTATTTTAGTCTGTAAGGCCAGGAGCCAGGTTAGCATTTATTTTGAGCTTTGGCCTGTCACATTAAAGCGACCTTTCCCACTGCAAGCGAGTCTGGGTGTTTTTGTGCAGTAAGCCCAAAAGCTGATTGGCACTCAGGAACCGGGTACTTCCAACCTTTGGCCATCAACACCACAGGTTTTCGTATATGCCTTTTCCACTGTGCCACTAACGAACCCAAGCCCCCTTTTGTTACAGAGCCAAGCACAGCGAGGGCACCAATAGTTGCAGACGGGCGCTAGGCAAGACCACTTAAATCACATTAGATTGTATCCATCTCGTCTGAGCGTAAGGGACTCTAGCGACATCTAAAAGCGGCCGAGGGTGGGGACATACATTTGACAGGCTCTGGGGTTAGATGGGTCGACCATTTTGCATTGAAAGTACACGGCTCCCAGTTCTAGATTTCTGGCCCGGCTCGGGCCGCGTGCCCTGCAGTACCCGGTTGTTCTGTGCCCTTTGGCAGGGGTAGGGCTTCAGCTCACCCGGCACTAATCGGCATCTGCTGAATAAGCAGAAAGGTAACGCCAATGGGTATGGGGTGCCAGTTGGCATCACTGCATGCAGTGCTGAATGTGTGCACACTGGCGGGAAGCAGCGAGGACGCTCTCACCGCAGTGCAGGACACCCCACGGTGCTAAAAGGCAAAAGTGGTATTCTCACAGTATCTGGAAGCGAAGGCGCTGCACCCACTCCTTTGAGGTCACATCACCGGCAAAGTCAGCTTAACCCTTTCCCTATCATGAAAATACACGGAGGCCCAATCAGAACCCTATTTTATTTGGAATATACCTTGCATGTGTTTCAACTATATTCAGGAAAAGGGAAGTGTTCGATTCATAAAGTGTTCTTGCAATGTGACTGTGTGGGGTGGGGGAGGGGACAGTGGCAATACTCCAGTACTGGGGATGCAGAACACAGACCACGTCCCCCTGCCTGGCACTACAATGCTGCCCTTGCCTGCAAGCTGGGCCACTAGCATCGGATAGGTGGATGGCAGGAGGACCCCGCCTGGCCTAGAGAGAAAGGCCGGCGAGCCCGGCTAGTGCGGTGCAGCCCCCTCTAAGCAGTAAGGGCGAAGCAGAAGGGAAATGCAGCGGCCGGGGTCATCGCTGGGACGCAGCGCCTAGAGTCAGTGCAGAAGGAAGATGCAGCAAGCCCCTTACACCCAGGCTCGGATTCCTTTTAGGCCAGCATGGCATGGGCACCCCATGGGCCACACCCAGCCACTTAAAGGACGCATCCGCCGGAGAGGTGGCTGCTGGTACTGCATCGCACGCCCATTATACCCGCAGCCTCTACATGGCATTTCCAATAGAGATTGCCCAGGTAGCCATTTGAAGCGCAGAACCACATGACAGCTCTTCATCGCAGACACACGAGTTTAGGGGGTGGAGGGCGAGGGCAGGTTAATTAAAAGGGGTACCACAATGTTATGTCTGTCAATGTGCAGGCAGTGCGGCGAAGACTCAGTCCGTAGCAAGAAGGCGCTGTAAAAAAGCAAATGCAACATTCTAAGTACTTTTCTGGGGGTGACGCGAGGGATTGATTTGTGCAAAAGTTCGGGTGGGCAGTGGCTCCTAGACACCCCCCCCCCTCCCTGTCCCCAGGGACTGACAGCGCGGGGAAGGCGGGGTCCGGGGCCTCGAGCGTCAGCGACTTACCCCCATGATGACCGAGTCGTCTCCCTGGAAGAGGGGGATGAATTTGTCCCCTCGCACGATTTCCGACTGGTTCAAGGGGCGAAACCGGCAAAGCACCTTGATGCTGCATTCGTTGACCTCCGCCATCCTGGCAGAGAAACGGCGGCTCCGGGCTCAGCGGGAGGGGGCGATGGACAAAATAGACGTAATGTATATTTATGTGTTCAGCTCAGCTGTGGCCTGAGAGTCTGAGGGGCCAGCTGGCGGTCTACCTTCATGCAGCGAAGCCGGCCGTAGGCTGTGCTTCGGGTTGTGCAAAGGCTTTGAGCAGGAAACAAAAAAGGATGGAGGAGGAAGTGGGTGCCCCGGAGATGGAACACACGCCCGCAGATGCAGCCACAGTCGGGTCTAGGCAGCACCTCGGCGTGCATTCATTGGGCACTCGGCGTTAGAGTGCAATGGTGTCGGTTGTTGCGTCTCTGCACCATATAGGTCTAGGTAGGTATATACAAGTGAATATGGCTAGGATGCCGGCCGTCGCTCTTTTTCCGGGGGCGCATTGATGTCTCCGGCAGGTACCAGGTCCCGGGGATGCTTTGCAGTGGCTCAGCTCTCTGCCGTCCTCCTGCTGCAGCGTATGCTTCAAGGCTGTGTCATTGGCGTAGAGAGGGGAGGGGGCCTGGTGACGGGTGGGTGTGGCTAGTCTGCTTCCCTGTTAAGGCAGAACCAGTCTGATTCTCTTAAGGTGGAAGGTTGCCAGTCCCTTATTTGTCCTCTTTGGGCCACTTAGGAGGCTATGACACACTATAAAGATACACAATTGCAAAAACAACACCAGACCTACTCAGAAGATAAAAACATTTACATAGCGGTTTCAGCCTCCATTGGCGGCCCCTCCCCCACCCAATGTCTTGTGAGGATGACATACCTTGGGAACCAAAACCAGAGCAGCCAGTGAATAATAGTCTGACAACAGTTTACATTTTTGGAAACACAAATCACAGTTTATTGGAGCATACCACACAAAGGGGGCATTCCCAGCCTTAAAGCATCATGGTTCATGACCATCTATACCACAAAACGCATAGCCCCCAAAAAGTGGGGCAAAAAATCTGAATTTTCCGGTGTCCCCTTGCCGCCCCCATGCATGTCGCAAGGCACCGGACATACGCTCCAGATTGATGCACAGAGTGCTTCTCCCTTGGGCCACTGCACACTTCAGGCAGCATCTCTACAGGGCAGGAGCCCTCCTCGCACCGGGAGGATCCAGCCTTTGATGCCTCCCCCAGCCCCGATCGACCGCCTACCTTCCACACGGTCTGCAGGAGCAGCCGTGCCCATCTGTACAGCGCTGCTGGAGCAGTCGCTGTGAAGCACTACCTGTGCTTCCTTAGGTGAGCCCTTCACCCACGAGTGCGCAGTGAATCTCCCCAGGCACCCGAAGCCCACTGCCTGCACCAAGCCGCCAAAAGAGCCTACCAAAATGGCCGCCGCCATTGTTGTTTACTGCGTTGCCTAGCAATGCGTCTCATTCTTCTGCGTGCCAGCCCGCCGGCAGGCGGAAGCCGGCCCAATCGAGGAAGGCCCAGAGAGCAAGGCCCTTCCTGTTTGCCCCTACCCTCACTTCAGGCAGCATCTCTACAGGGCAGGAGCCCTCCTCGCACCGGGAGGATCCAGCCTTTGATGCCTCCCCCAGCCCCGATCGACCTCCTACCTTCCACACGGTCTGCAGGAGCAGCAGTGCCCATCTGTACAGCGCTGCTGGAGCAGTCGCTGTCAAGCACTCCCTGTGCTTCCTTAGGTGAGCCCTTCCCCACGAGTGCGCAGTGAATCTCCCCAGGCACCTGAAGCCCACTGGCTGCACCACGCCGCCGAAAGAGCCTCCCAAAATGGCCGCATCCATTGTGGTTTACTGCGTTGCCTAGCAACGTGTCTCGTTCTTCTGCGTGCCAGCCCACCGGCAGGCGGAAGCTGGCCCAATCGAGGAAGGCCCAGAGAGCAAGGTCCTTCCTGTTTGCCCCTGCCCCTCACTTCAGGCAGCATCTCTACAGGGCAGGAGCCCTCTGCGCACCGGGAGGATCCAGCCTTTGATGCCTCCCCCAGCCCCGATCGATCGCCTACCTTCCACAAGGTCTGCAGGAGCAGCCGTGCCCATCTGTACAGCGCTGCTGGAGCAGTCACTGTGAAGCACTCCCTGTGCTTCCTTAGGTGAGCCCTTCATCCACGAGTGCGCAGTGAATCTCCCCAGGCACCTGAAGCCCACTGCCTGCACCACGCCGCCGAAAGAGCCGCCCAAAATGGCCGCCGCCATTGTTGTTTACTGCATTGCCTAGCAACGCGTCTCGTTCTTCTGCGTGCCAGCCTGCCGGCAGGCGGAAGCTGGCCCAATCGAGGAAGGCCCAGAGAGCAAGGCCCTTCCTGTTTGCCCCTCACTTCAGGCAGCATCTCTACAGGGCAGGAGCCCTCCTCGCACCGGGAGGATCCAGCCTTTGATGCCTCCCCAGCCCCGATCGACGGCCTACCTTCCACAAGGTCTGCAGGAGCAGCCGTGCCCATCTGTACAGCGCTGCTGGAGCAGTCACTGTGAAGCACTACCTGTGCTTCCTTAGGTGAGCCCTTCACCCACGAGTGCGAAGTTAATCTCCCCAGGCACCCGAAGCCCACTGCCTGCACCATGCCGCCGAAAGAGCCTCCCAAAATGGCCGCCGCCATTGTTGTTTACTGCGTTGCCTAGCAATGCGTCTCATTCTTCTGCGTGCCAGCCCGCCGGCAGGCGGAAGCCGGCCCAATCGAGGAAGGCCCAGAGAGCAAGGCCCTTCCTGTTTGCCCCTGTTCGCCTCTGGAGTCACAGAGCCAACACTCCCTCACTGAGGCCCTCCCTGGACTCGAAGGCTACGTGAGTAGAACACTTCACACCAAGACTGCTCTGCATTGCCCCCAGACTCTGAATTGCGTAAATCACAATATGATTCTATCTTGTAAGCCACTCCTTGTACCAGTACTTTTGCCTACGTTTGCACATGTCGCAATGCAATGCTAAAATCTCATATTCATGATTCAAAATGTCTCATTACGTATTTGTGGACAGTGAATGCTTTTCGCACATTTCTGCCATCTGATATCCTCTAGGCAGCTAGCGCATCGCACTACCAGAACCACCTCTGCTCCATCCCGCCTCCCTGCACGTGCACAACAGACTACTCCAGCATGTTACCAGGGCTGCACCACCAGATTAACACTCTACTACTCATAGGCACACTTCTCGCCACCACAATATATGGACGACAGTATCTACACTCTTGCTTACCTAGCTCCAGCATCATGACGCCGTCCAACACAAACTCCACACCCTCTCACTCTAGTCCCGACACCACGCATCCTCACACCTCTATACCTAATAGTTGCACCAGTCTGTGCAGACTGAGGACGCGCACGCTACCTAGGTCCTTCTCCTCGCAACACATTCCAACATCACACAGAAACTACAGACTAGGTTCCCGCACATCCGTCTCTCACAACCTTATAGCCAGCATTCCTCACGTCTTCCCACCGTGTACTAGCTTTACGCCCACTCCTAAATCATCCATCCCATCCAACTTCAAGCAGAAAAAACAAACAAAACAGCAGCCTCCTAACAGAAGTCAGATAGCGCCAATACTCAAATGCGCATTACTTAACACTCAATCGCTCACTGCCCATGACTTACAAATCAATGAGCTCATCTCCAGTCTCGACCTAGACCTGCTAGCCATCAGAGAGACCTGGCTACATGAAGCTTCAGGCCCGCCATTATTTTAGCCGTGCCAGAAGGCTACTCCATCCTTAGGCAAGACAGACCAACAAAATCAGCGGGGGTGTTGCCTTAATCTATAAAGACATCCATCATATCAGACCCACACCCCGCACATGTGAAGGGAATGCAGACATACTATCGGCCAAACTACCTCTCTCTCACAACAACACCATTAATATCCACGTCATCTACCGGCCCCCAGGACTCCCAGCCGATTTTCAAGGGCAAATCACGCACATTCTCAGAGAAAACTTAAAAAAATCAACCAAAACCTTACTCCTAGTTGATCTAATCTCCTTTATATCCTCTCCTCCATCTACACCTAGACATTGCCTCTCCCTTCTTACTTCCTGTCCTCGTTCGTGCATGTGATTGGTGGGAACTGCCTGTGGGTGTAGGGATGGACAGTAACACTATGTCTGGGCAGATAAGGAGCAGTCTGGAGGGTGGGAATGGATGTGCCTGGAAGGGGACAAAACAGCAATCTCCTTCCTTAAGGACCTCTCCAACTTAGACTTGACACAAAAAATCGTGTCACCCACCCACACCAAAGGCAGAACTCTAGATTGGCTGGCCGACCATAACTGCAACTCCTCTATAACATCCAATACATTCCTCCCCTGGACAGATCACAGCTGAATACAATTCTCTATCCCCACGATACCTACCAAAAAAACACTAGTACATAAATCTGCCACCTTAGCCAGAAGCCCCAAAAAAAAATTAACTGCAGGCAACTTACGCCCCTTCTCAACACCCTATGCCTCGCCCCACATTTCCCACAAGATCCTAACATTCTAGCAGACATCCTCAAGGATACGCTCACTAATGCTATAAATTCCATTGCTCCTCTAGAAGAAAAAAAAGAAAAAAAGTCTTTCCATTCCAACGCATGGTTCACAGAGGACCTCCAAGCTCTGCGCAACAACAAGCGCCAAGCACTTAAAAATTGGCGGGCCAACCCATGCAACATCACCAAAGACTTATTCAAAGACATTGCAAAAAAATACAAAACTGCCATCTTCAATGCCAAATCTGAGTCATGCAACCGTCGAATATCAGACTCGAAGTCCCACTCAAGAGAACTCTTCTCCATCTTTAAAGAGCTCACAGTGCCCCCCACTTCCACTGACGAGATCATTAAGGATGAAGGCTGGTGCAACAGTATCCAAGCCGCCATGCTCAACAAAATAGACCTCCTACAAAACAAAATCCGTGACCACTACAATACCCTGCCGAAACAGAGTCGGCACTCAGATTCTCAATTGTCTAGCAAAACCATTAACATCCTCAAATTTGCCTTTAACGAAGTTTCAGAACTAGAACTCCTGGACATTCTGAAACATTTGAAACCATCGACCTGCAAAGCCGATACATGCCCTCCAAAGTTAATCAAGGACTGCGCTGAACCACTTGCCCCACTCATTACCACATTCATTAATGCTTCATTCAAGACCTGCTCCGTCCCAGACAGTCTTAAAGAAGCTTCGGTGCGCACACTTCTAAAAAAGCCCACTCTCGACCCCACGGTACCCAACAACTACAGACCTATAACGACAGTCCCTTTCCTTCTCAAGATTTTAGATAAAGTGGCACAGCGCCAAATCCAACTATACCTTGAAACTAACTCCATCCTAGGTACCAGACAGTCAGGCTTCCGCAAAGGTCATGGAACAGAGACTGCTCTGCTGGACCTTAAAAACTAAATAACTAAGATACTGGACACAGGTAAACCCGCCCTTTTACTTCTCGACCTCTCAGCGGCATTCGACCTAGTGGACCACAAGACCCTCACTTCACACCTCTCCCACTCTGCACACTTTTCTGACCAAGCCAGCTCCTGGATAACATCATTTCTTGAAGGGAGGGCCATGAAAGTCTTTTCTAACACTTCTAACGCAACACCATCCATAATACACTGCGGTGTCCCACAAGGCTCTTGTACAGCACCTACGCTGTACAACCTATTCACTAAGCCCCTTTTCGATAAACTGGATGCACTTGGGATTGCCTACACCAACTACGCAGACGACACCCAAGTGCTCCTCCCACTAACTGGCTTGGCTCATACCACACAGACGCTCTTTCTCTAAAACATATATACGCCACCATTCAAGCCTGGATGGCCACTAACAGCCTATGTCTTAACGGGGATAAGACTGAAATCCTTATCCTCGGCCAAAAATCCACACTGGCCAGGCTAGATAGTCGCTATGCCAATTTCAACATTGACAACTGCACTATCCCAGTCCTATCTTCTGTGAAAACGCTAGGGGTCTACATTGATGCAAGCTTGTCTATGGACAAACAAGTTATGTTATTGTCTCCGCATCTGCACTAAGCACTAAATTCATCAACGCCATCAAACCATTCCTCTCCAAAGAAAACTGTCTATCAATAGCAAGAGCTACCATAGGCGCTAAACTTGACTATTGTAACGCACTCCTAGCTGGCACCTCTGAAAAAAACCTAAACAAACTTCAGGTCACTCAAAATAACGCTCTAAGAGCATCCTTAAGCATCTCCAAAAGGGACCACATCTCACTTGTAAGACAATCTGTTCACTGGCTCCCTGTCAAAGAACGCATCACCTTCAAGGTACTGACTACTACCCACAAATGTATCCACCACACTGCACCATCATATCTCTCAGACACTATTCTCAGACCGACCTCATCCAGACTTTGCTACACTAACCAACTCACAGTACCACGCATCAATAAGACTACAGCAGGAGGGCAGGGTTTGCCCTACATAGCACCCAGACTCTGGAACAATCTCCCCCACGCTCTAAGAGCAGAAGGCTCCCTCACAGCGTTTAGAAAAAACTCAAAACCTCTCTCTTTAACTAAATTTCCTCTACCTACAGCCAGACACACATTGCTAAATATTGTTATTGTCTAAACCTGTATGCTTGTATGCCTCTATGTTGTAACTAAGTCGCGCTATTTCTGTGACCAGCGCTATTTCTGTAACCAGCGCCACGATGTGTCAGGGCTGACTCTGGGCGCTTAACAAATACGAATAAATAAATAAATAAATAAATAAATAAATAAATAAAGAAGGTGAGGAGTCTCCAGTGTCCATAAGGGATCCAATGCCCATCGTCCGAGTTTGGCTCGAGTACGGCCATCGGGTATCCGCCCAAGGTTCAAGCCGCGGCATACTCCTCCGTGGCTAGGACTGCCCCGCTCATCCCTGCCATCACTGCCGGTAATGAACTCAATAGATCGATAATGGGTGCAGTTGGGAGAGACTCCCCCCCCCCACGTAGAGCACCCATTGGCGCCTACGCTCCAATAGGGGCCACCAGTTCCAATAGTGTTTGTGTGTGGAGTGCAGGTCAATGGCTTTGTCACCCTGCTTTTCCTAGCTGCCCGTTTCTTTGGGTAAAGTGTAACTTGGACCCCCGAACCTGCCCCCGCCAGCTCTATTCCGGACACCACCAATTGCGCCTTACCTTGCTGGTGCTTGGTGCCCTCTTAGGAGTCGGGACACTGACCGGTGGTGACTCTGTGAGTGGGGGGGGTGTCTGGCACAGCATAAACTTGTGCTTCGACCGTGCGCTGATGAGGAAGAAGCCCTTGTCCTTCGCTTAGCATTTTCTCTGCCCAGTCCTTTCCTCTGGCCCGCTTTTGTTCCTGGACGGAGCGGAAGGGGGAGTGACCGGCCTACAACAACAGGGATATGGGGGACAGCCAGAGGAGTGCCCACACTATGTGGGACGTCCCTCGAGCGCCCCCTGCAGGGGCTGGAACATCCCCTGAAAAATGAGCAGCACGTTGTTCATCAAGGATGCAACCAGGGCATTAAGAAGAGGGTGTCACTGAGCAAAACTGCATTGAAATAGTACATATTTGCAATGGTGTACTTTTTTGTACTGGCCCAAAATTCACACTCTGCTGGTGCAAAGGTTCTGTAAATCGGACTCTGATGGAGCTGGGTGGGCGTCAGGGCCTTTCAAATTTGTTATTTGAAATAGGCCCAAAATCTCAGTGAGGCCTCCAGGCAGCTACCCACATGTGGGCATTCTTATGACATGATAACATACTCCTTTCATCTATAAATATGCATTTGCAGAGCGCACATTAGAGGCTGCCTTTGCTGACGTCCTCAGGCCACTTGGGCTTCTGCGGTATCCAGCAGCGTTCTTATCGCTTGTTCACTTTTTACTCTGGATTTGTCTAAATTAGCCCATTTCTGACAAAAGTGATGTAGCTTTTCAGTGGACATTCAGTATTTCAGCTCTCCGCTGGCTGCTTGCCACATGATAATCAGTGACTATTGACCCCATGGCTGCATTTCTTTGTCTCCATTATAATGTATGTACCCCATGGGTGCTTCAGACTATTTTTCCCCGCTCTATGCGAGGGGGCCCCCACACATTATGTTTAAATGGGCCCTCAGGAGCCATGACATATCTTCAGCCTCCCTTACTTGGGGGCTTCATAACTCCTTCTCAGCACTGTCTAATACGGGAGCATCATTCGCAGCATGTCCCACGAAGGTGGAAACGTTTCTCAACCAGCACCTTCACTGGCGTGGCCCAGTAAATACTTTATAAGACCACTGTCTGGGACAGGGCTTCCAAATATGTGCTAATGTGTTTGTGGCTAAAAGTACCCTGAGTGGATTTGCATGGGGACACTCCGGCACACGGGCAACAATAATAAAACAGAATCACAGCATTAACCCCATTTTTAAAACTTCGAATGTTTTAATTGTTTCCTTATACAAGCTTGTTCCACACTCACTCCACTGCAATCTTAGCGCCAGGAAGCAATTACAGAATAAACACGTAGAAGAAATGTTGCTACACACTCATCTGCTGCATTCTGGTACTTGTAGTTTTCCAATCACGAGGCCCTTCATAAAGATACCATCATTTGTTTGCAGACACGCTTCTATTCGTTTTTTTTTTATATAGATAGTGGGGTTTGTGGGTGAGGGTGGTTCCCAGTCTTTCTATCACTTCACTGCCATGACTTCAACCATAGCCTCATATCACCCAGCCGTTCCCCATTACTCACACCTCGCCCCTCAACGGCGGAGGGTTCCCAGAGTGAATGCTTCGCATTTCCAGGACAGGATGTATTCATAGTGATAGCCATGACTCAGAGTGAAACATCTCCCGTCACTGCTGTAGTAATTCCTGTATATAAAGCAACATGTACAGGGCATGATTGAAATCAGATGTACAACTCTTGTTGCCGTCTATGGCTGGCCTTTTTGTTCAGAGCAAGAAACATTTACAACAGTTTTGAGTATACATGAGAACTGCCTGAATTAGAGTACATTTCCTTTTTACTCTGATGTTACGTCACCCGAATGAAGGCATATTTGGCAGGAGGCACTACAAATAAGTCATTTCAGGGGAACAGATACCTTTTCAAAGAGATTACCACGTAAACATCATTGAAGCCAAGTGGTTGAAATATATTTATTTGAAGTATTTTCTAAAATTCTAAGGGCCTCATTACGACTTTGTCTGCCACCAAAACCGGGTCCGGGTTCCCTGAATGGGGAATTACCGGGTCATTCCGAGTTTGGAGAGCCCGGTAATTCCTCCTACAAGAAACCCGGGCCCGGACCTTCCCCATTCCCATTTGAGCCCCCATAGGGCTCAATGGAAATGGGTGCAGGAGCTAACAACGGGCCGATTACGAGCGTCCCGTTGTTAGCTCCCTGGTTCCCTCGCAGGGCCCACTATGGACGTCTGGTAAAACCAGACGTCCACATTGGGTCCCGCGAGGGAACCTCATAATCTTGCGGAATGGGTTTAACGGGTCCGCCACCATTAGCGGCACCCGTTAACGCATTCCACAAAGGATATAATGAGGCCCTAAGTGTCACAGGATTCACTTCCGGTGCCAAGAGTTTCTTTATGACATCGCACGAGGCAAGCATCACCCCCAAAATAATGGTAACATTCCAACCCCAAAATATCATTACACAAGTACGAGTGTTGCAAGTCATATTTTTTTACTGTTTTCCAATAATGTTTATTGGTTTAAAAACGAAAAATAAGTAAACTTTATCACAGAAAAAAGTATTTCAAATTTAAAATGTACAATTAACCATTTACATTGCTCCTTATTTCGTCCTATTGGATTGGTGAAACTACATCTTTAAAAAAATAAAAAAATGTTTTCTTTTCCATCAGTTTCTTAATACACTTCAATTCAGTATACCTTGATATATGACACTTAAACAAGTTCACATCACCTCATGAACTCATCAGATCTTTTCTACAACCAAATTCATTTGCTTAATTTCACTTAACATTGCTTCAAATAGTTTCATCACCTCTATACAGAGAATTGGGCGTTCACCCGTTATAACTCTCTCCCACCAATTTTGATCTAGTTCAAAGCAGTTAATTTGTTGGGTTGTTTGCAGATATTTTCAGGGTAATTCATAGAATTTCGCAGAAAAGTGTCACAAGCGGCTGGCGCAGAGTGTCCGAGTGCGATTGTCTGCGCCAGGCACGTGCGCTAAAACCGATTTCCGCGCACAGCGTATTCATGGATTTTAGGCTCCCAAACCAGCCGTGGCGCAGAGTATCGCAGCGACCCTGCAGCAGCACCAGTAACGCCCCCAAGAACGCCCTCGCGCAAGGAAAAGCCATCAAAATCGCTAAATCATCGCAAAGGGCTGCGCTAACCCTATGGACCAGTTTACAGGGCTGCCAAACAAGGAACGCAAAGCGGGTAACATGCATATCAGGGGTACACATGAAGTTATACACGCGATTAGCCAGGGTACGTGTATTTCAGGGGTGCCCGGGAAGTTCCACACGCGAATAGCCTGGGCGCGTGTATTTCAGGGGTGCGCGGGAAGTTCTACACGCGATTTAAGCAGGGTACGTGTATTTCAGGGGTGCGCGGGAAGTTCCACACGCGAATAGCCTGCGCGCGTGTATTTCAGGGGTGTGCGGGAAGTTTTACACGCGATTTCAGCAGGGTACGTGTATTTCAGGGGTGCACGGGAAGTTCCACACGCGATTAGGCTGGGTGGGTCCTCACAGGTGTTCCCTGTACACCCTCGACGGCCCCTGCAGGCAGCCCACAAAACAGGGGACTACCCTGCACACCTGCTCATGTCCCCCTGCACCCCCACCCCTCAGCAGTGCAGGGGCAGCCTCCACCAGGCCCCCACCCATGTCTCCCACCACCCCACCCCCCAGCAGTGCAGGGGCACCCTCCACCAGGCCCCCACTCATGTCTCCCACCACCCCCACCCCCCAGCAGTGCAGGGGCACCCTCCACCAGGCCCCACTCATGTCTCCCACCACCCCCACCCCCCAGCAGTGCAGGGGCACCCTCCACCAGGCTCCCACTCATGTCTCCCACCACCCCCACCCCCCAGCATCCAGGGGCACTCTCCACCAGGCCCCCACTCATGTCTCCCACCACCCCCACCCCCCAGCAGTGCAGGGGCAGCCCCCAGCAGTGCAGGGGCAGCCTCCACCAGGCCCCCACCCATGTCTCCCACCACCCCCACCCCCCAGCCACCAGGGGCAGCCTCCACCAGGCCCCCACTCATGTCTCCCACCACCCCCACCCCCCCACCATCCAGGGGCAGCCTCCACCAGGCCCCCACTCATGTCTCCCACCACCCCCACCCCCCAGCCCCCACCATCCAGGGGCACCCTCCACCAGGCCCCCACTCATGTCTCCCAGCGTGCTACGTGTATTTCAGGGGTGCGCGGGAAGTTCCACACGCGAATAGCCTGTGCGCGTGTATTTCAGGGGTGCACGGGAAGTTCCACACGCGAATAGCCTGGGCGCGTGTATTTCAGGGGTGCGCGGGAAGTTTTACACGCGATTTCAGCAGGGTACGTGTATTTCAGGGGTGCGCGGGAAGTTCCACACGCGAATAGCCTGGGCGCGTGTATTTCAGGGGTGCGCGGGAAGTTTTACACGCAATTAGGCTGGGTGGGTCCTCACAGGTGTTCCCTGTACACCCTCGACGGCCCCTGCAGGCAGCCCACAAAACAGGGGACTACCCTGCACACCTGCTCATGTCCCCCTGCACCCCCACCCCCCAGCAGTGCAGGGGCAGCCTCCACCAGGCCCCCACTCATGTCTCCCACCACCCCCACACCCCAGCAGTGCAGGGGCACCCTCCACCAGGCCCCCACTCATGTCTCCCACCACCCCCACCCCCCAGCAGTGCAGGGGCACCCTCCACCAGGCCCCCACTCATGTCTCCCACCACCCCCACCCCCCAGCACTGTGGGGCACCTGCCAGCAGGCCCCCACCCATGTCCAACTCATGTCCCCCACCACCCCCACCCCCCAGCACTGTGGGGCACCTGCCAGCAGGCCCCCACCCATGTCCAACTCATGTCCCCCACCACCCCCACCCCCCAGCACTGTGGGGCACCTGCCAGCAGGCCCCCGCCCATGTCCAACTCATGTCCCCCACCACCCCCACCCCCCAGCACTGTGGGGCACCTGCCAGCAGGCCCCCGCCCATGCCCAACTCATGTCCCCCACCACCCCCACCCCCCAGCACTGTGGGGCACCTGCCAGCAGGCCCCCACCCATGTCCAACTCATGTCCCCCACCACCCCCACCCCCCAGCACTGTGGGGCACCTGCCAGCAGGCCCCCCCCAATGTCCAACTCATGTCCCCCACCCCCCCCCCCCAGCACTGTGGGGCACCTGCCAGCAGGCCCCCGCCCATGTCCAACTCATGTCCCCCACCACCCCCACCCCCCAGCACTGTGGGGCACCTGCCAGCAGGCCCCCGCCCATGTCCAACTCATGTCCCCCACCACCCCCACCCCCAGCAGTGCAGGGGAACCCTCCACCAGGCCCCCACTCATGTCTCCCACCACCCCCACCCCCCAGCAGTGCAGGGGAACCCTCCACCAGGCCCCCACTCATGTCTCCCACCACCCCCACACCCCAGCAGTGCAGGGGCACCCTCCACCAGGCACCCACCCATGTCTCCCACCACCCCCACCCCCCAGCAGTGCAGGGGCACCCTCCACCAGGCCCCCACCCATGTCTCCCACCACCCCCACCCCCCAGCAGTGCAGGGTCACCCTCCACCAGGCCCCCACTCATGTCTCCCACCACCCCCACCCCCCTGCCACCATGTGCAGCCCCCACCAGGTCCTCACAATCCCCAATCATGTGCGGAATGGTCAGCCTCCACAGGCAAAAAGCCCTACCAAGTAACCCATTCACCCACATGGAAATGAAAACACATGTTACACCCCCAATGTTCATGAAGCAAATGAACCCATGTCCGTCACACACATATTTTCCAATTGAATGGGAAAACACACAACATGACATGCATGAAACCAATGAGATGAAACCACACAGTGAACAATGGAAAAAAAAATGTATTGGACAAAAATACGAATGCTAAAGAAAGAAAACTAACTACAATGTAAATGTGAAAAAATAAGCTGCATGTCCGCATAAAAACACAAAAGTAGAAAATCAAATCCAAAAAAGTTTTGTCCAAAGTGAAATGTAAAAACTCTCCATGCAACAAAGAACTATGTACAAAAATAACAAGGGTCCATCATCACAACTGAACTAAGGAAACCTCCTAAAAAACCTACCTAAATATCAACTATATACAAAAAGTGGAGCAGTGTCCGTCGACTCCAAATCATAAGAAAAAACAAAGGAAACCTAAAACTAAAGAACTATATACAAAGGCGGCGGGCAAGTCCAGCGGCTCACTCCGTGGTGTTCCGGGCCAGGGCATCATCGAACTCCTGTGGATGTCCGTGAGGCGGTCCAGTTCCATGGCCCCGAGGGTCCGCAGTGATGACGCCGTGTCCTCCTCCAACCCCCTGCGGATTGCCTCGAGGCACTCGGCCCGCCTCAGGGCCCTCCGCATGGAGTTCTCCGCCCTGACCATTGTGACCCGCGCCTCTTCCGCCCGCCGCCGCTCCGCACCTATGGCGTGGCCCAACTGCTGCCACACGGAAGACACTCTCTGTCCTGGGTCCTCCTGCCCTCCGGCCGATGCCTGCCCCTCCGATGTCGAAGGCCCCGAGCCTTCATGGCTCCCACCATGTTGCTGCTGCTGCTCTGCCTCTGCCCGTGCACTGCCTCCTGCTGCCTGCACATCCTCCGCCGGCTGGGGTGCAGTTGTTGATGTGGCCACCCCTGCTGGACGTCCGACTCCCGACTGTGGCAGGGATGCCTCCTCCACCAGCCTGGCCTCACTGTCAGAGGCAGCTCCACAGGGCACCCAGGTGACTGATGGGTGGGAAGATGGCACAGAGGACGACTGGCGCGTAGGGGGTCCAGTTGAGGAGGGGGTCAGAACAAGCCCCATCAGACAGAGGAATCCGGTCTGGGTGACCTGTCCCAGCAGGCTGACGTGGTCAACGAGCCATTCGAGATGACGTGCAGTCTCTCCATGAAAAGACTGCAGGTCACCTCGCATGGCCCGTTGACGCAACGCCACACCAGCCAGGACAGGCTCAACCCGGACCTGGATAGCCACGTCCGCAGGCAGAGGAAGGCCAGTTGACGTCAGCTCATCCCCTGCCTGGAAACAGGTCTGGACGTAGGCATCCCTGCTGGTGCAAGATGATGCAGGGACAGGATCGGGGACAGGATTGCACACAGGCACCTCCGCGGCGGCCTGTGCTGCCTCCTGTCCCTGGTCCTGGACTGCACCACTAGCACCAGTGGGATCCCCACCTCCAGACCCCGTCTCTGGTGCTTGCACTGCCTCCTCCTCCACCAGACCCCCCACCAACCTGGATGACTCCGTGCCATCTTCCCCTGTTGGGCCCTGTGGGGTCCCAGCTGCCCCTTCTGCTGCCGAGGAGTCCAACTCCAACCTCCGCCTCTTGGACCTCCCCCCGGCAGCTGCGGCCTGGGACGCGGCACCGGACTCCTCACTCCCCGACGAGATGACAACACGGGAGGGGAGCCGGGCCTTGCGTCTCCGGCTGGCGGTCGGATCCCCGCCGCTGTGCTCCACAGCACCTTCTCCGCCCTCTTCATCAGTTGACGCTGCAGACAGGGAGAAACAAAACACAGGCATCAGGGCACTGTACAATGGACACATACACACATGACAGTTGCACATGAGTGGCATTGGCAAACCTCAGACATGTCATCACAATCCCCAACACACATGTCATTGCAACTCGCACACATGAGCCATACCACAGCCATATCGCAACTGCCACCACCATCCATACACATACAACAGCATGAGCAGCCAAAGGTGACCCAGACATCACATGCAACACAGGAAGTGCACCACACATGTACACACACCACCACACTTGCATGCATGTGTACACCTCTGCCAAGTGTGGCACTGTTCAGACGGGCATCCATGTCACATCTGCCAATCAGGCTTACACATACCGCAGTCACATGCATCCATGTTGCATCACTGTTGCACCCTTGTCAAATACACACACATGCACATGTACACAGTGCTCATACATGCAGCCCAAAACAACATACATGCCTGACATCACGGACATGTCTACTTACATACACATACATACAAACATGTGTGCACGCACAACTGCATTTGCCATGCAAGCCTACACACACAAGCACCATCCATGTCTCACACATTACAGCCCTCGCATGTGTCAGCCCCACGGCCATGTACACCCCCACCCATACTCGACCCCATACAAACAGATGTGCAACCTGCACAATACCGAATAATCACCACACGCACTGCTCACAATCAGGATGCATGTACACTCACCGCTCGACTCCAGACGGGTCTGCTTCTCCAGGACCTGGACGTGGAGCGCGGGGGATATGCGTTCCAGGACCCCCATCTGTTCTTCCGACAAGTGGCCCCGGCGCCCCTTGGCATCCGCTGCCTTCAAGAGGCGCCGGGCCTTGTTCAGGGTCCTGGACCTGAAGTCCTCCCAGCGCTTCCTGACATGTTGTAAGTCCCGGACTGCCACCCCCTCCGCGTTGATGGCAGTCACGATGTCAGTCCAGATCCGAGTCCGTCCTTCCTTGTCGGCGCGGGAACTTCCGAAGAGGGCATCATACTGCCCCAGGACTTGCTCCACCAGGACACCAACTTCGGTGGCACTGAAGCTGGTGCCCCTCTGCCTCTCTGGCCGGGGGTTGTCAGTGGTCCCAGATGGTGTTTGCCCCGACATGACAACCCCAGAGGCAGGAGTGGGTGGGCAACTGGGTCCTGGGGCTGGGCTGTGGAGCGATGGAATCCCAGTCGGGAGTCTTCGGTTCCAGCAGGGGTGGTCACAGCAACAGCACCCCTGGCTGATGTGCAGGCAGCAAATGGCAGTGCACGTGGGCAGCAGGCAGTCAGGCAGCAGCAGATGGTAGGTGGGAGCGTGCTCGGGGCTCTGGGGGGCAGTAGTTCGGCCTTCTGGGCAGGAGCGTGGTCTTCCGTCTGCTTACGCGTGGCCAGCTTGGTACGGAGTGATTTGGCACGTGAAAATCCTGCACGTCAGCGTGAAAATCGAGGAAAGGCCCTTAGCGCGTAAGCGTGTCAGCACGCATACGCGATTCTATTGGACCAAAGGCCCTCAGCGCGTAAGCGCGTCTGTGACGTGACCCGCACGGGTGTTTCCCACACAGCACGTGATGACAGAGCACACGTGGAAAGACTGAGAGTCTCATCGCGTGTGATTGATGGAAATGGCCCTACACGCAGAAGTGACAAAGCGTGTAATTGGTGGAAATGTCCCTACACGCAGAAGTGACAAAGCGTGTAATTGGTGGAAATGGCCCTAGCGCGTACACGCCGCGTAAGTGACGCTGGACGTGTGGCCCTGTATAAAAGGTATGTGTAGAACACGTTTTCCTTGTACGTGCTTTTCGTGGAGAGCGAGTGGGTGAATTCTGTACTTCTTGTCGTTTCACACGCGATTTACTTCACGGCGTTTCAAGTTCGTATTCCCTGTTACCTCTGACAGCTTTTTCTCTTTTTTCGCTTTTACTGGTTTACCTGGGCCTGTTCCCTCAAACAGTGTTCCCTTCTACTGTTGTCCTGTCTCCTCAGACAGCGTACAAATCTTCTTTTGGCGGGGGTGTTGCCAGCCAAACGTGCTCCTTTTACACGCTCGTTTACCAGGCAGACGGTGAGTCACGCACGTATCTAACATCTGTGCTTGCCCCGTGTGTAGCCTACCCCTTCAGAGGTCATTCTAGGCTGCGTGTGACACGCATACGTTCATTCTTGTGTTACTGGGTGCCACAGCGTAGTGCAGGTTTTACTTTCTGCACACGTCGTCTAGGAGGGGTTGCGTGCACGTCATCTCCCTTTTTTGGGGCTCCTGTGCGTAGCGTAACCCGTCATCTTTCCCCAGGGGTTACAATCAGCCTTGCAAGAGCACTAGGATACAATTACCATCTGGTACCCAACCCCTTTGACCCCCTATTGCACAGGACAATAGTTTCCAGCCACTCCCATACGCACATTTACATCAGTGCCATGGCTGGGAGGCGAGGATTCCGTAAGGGTGGAAAAGGTGGAAGAGCCACAAGTGGTGGCCGTGGTGGATCCGGTAGGGGACGTGGTCGTTACTTGCAGGGTGAGCCTGTCCCCCCATGTGTGGAGGACCAGTCAAGGGCACCCATAATCCCCCTCCCCCCCTCCCGTTGAGGCTGATGTGGCTGACACCATCCATGCTCAACCCTTGTTGGACCAGCCCATTGTGGCACCAGATCTGGCTGACTCCATGGCTGACTTCCAGGTCAGCAGGCCTATGACACGTGCGCTGGTGCACGTTGATGTCACCATGCCACGTGCATCTGGGCCAGCAAGGCCATCTGCTGCACCAAGGAGGCAGGGCGGAGAGGCTGCAGGGGCAGCTGCGGCTCCATCCACCCCAGCCCTCACACACCCAGCCAGGACAGTGTCGGTCCTAGTCCATGCTGCTGACATTCCCCCTGACACCATCACACTAGAGCCAATGCCTGCACCAACTCCCATGCTGAGTGTGCAATCCCACACTCCTGATACAGAGTCCACCAGGGCTCCTGCCCCTAGTGTCCAGAGCGGCGCAGGACACTCAGGATCACCACCACCTTCCAAGCGGAAGAGGAAGAGTGCTCGTCCGGCACTGGCTGATGCCCCAGACACGGCTACACAGTCCGGCCCCAGGACCCAGTTGCCCACCCACACCTGCCTCTGGGGTTGCCATGTCGGGCACTTCCACATCTGGCACCAGTGGCAACCCCAGGCCAGAGGGGCAGAGGGGCACCAGCTTCACTGACAACGAAGTTGGTGTCCTGGTGGAGCATGTCCTGGGGCAGTATGATGACCTCTTTGGATCGTCCCGCGCCAGCAAGGAAGGACGGGAGAGGATCTGGGCCGACTGTGTGGTTGCCATCAACGCGGAGGGGGTGGCAACCCGCAACGTCCTGAAGATCAAGAAGCGCTGGGAGGACTTGAGGTCCAGGACCCTTGTGAAGGGCCGGCGCCTCGTGGAGGGGGGCCGGGGCCGCATGAGTTCCATCCAGATGAGGGTCCTGGAACGCGTACGCCCAGCGCTCCACGCCCAGATCCTTGAGAGGGAGGCCCGTCTGGAGTTGAGCGGTAAGTGTCCAAGCATTACTGTGTGAGACAGGGCAGGTTGCGGTGTGCTGGTTCTATGATACTTGCCTGTATGTGTGCCATAGGCCATGTATGCATGTATGTGTGCAGGGACATCATGGTAATGCATGTGCGACCAGTGATGTGTGACCCACATGGTTGTTGCATGTGTTCAAATGCCACATGGGAAGCCCTATGCAGATTTTGAACATGAGAGCATGCCAGTCTCTGTACCTGGACATGGGTGGGGGTGAGGGATGGGTGCTGATGCCAGGTACATATATGGTAGCCATGTCTGTGTGCCTGACCTGCGTGTCTGTGACTTGTGCATGCCATGGATGCATGACACATGTGTGTGACAATGCACAGATTCAGTGAAGCAGCCAAATTACCCTTGTATCCGCTGTGTTTGGTGTGTTTGGGGCCAGATGGATGTGACTGAGGTGAAGTGTGTGCATGTGATAGGCATGAGCCATGATGCATGTGAGTTACATATCATTGAATTTTTCAAGAGTCCATTGGACATGCATGGAAATGTCCATGGCATGCACCATGCCTGTTACTGTGTGTGTTTTGCCTGGACTGACCCATGTGTTGTGGAGGGACATGATGGAAGTGTACTTTGACAGTGGTGCTCATCTGCTATTGCTTCCTGTCTAGGGGACCATTGTACAGTGCCCTGATGCTTGTGTTCTTTGTCTCCCTCTACGCAGCGGCTAGTGAAGAAGAGGGCGGAGACGGCGCTGTGGAGCAAGGCGGCGGGGATGCCCCCAAGGCTGCAGCGGAAGGGGTGGGTGAGCCCCCACAGGGGCCTGCTACGGTGGGAGACGGTGAGGAGCCATCCAGGGTGGTGGTTTGCACAGAGGAGGAGGAGGCCGCCACTGGGGCACACATGGGGCCTGGTGGGGGCATCCCTGCTGGTGCAAGTGGTGCAGTCCAGGGCCAGGGGCAGGAGGCAGCACAGGTCACCATGGAGGGGCCTGTGCATGTCGCTGTCCCTGACCCTGTGAGTGCACCACCATGCACCAGCAGGGATGCCCCGTCCCAGGCCCGTCCGCAGGTAGAGGGGATGTCCATGTCACCTGACTCCACCCCACCTGCGGACGTGGGAACCCCTGGCCATGTGGAGAAGGTCCTGATTGGGGTCGCGATGCGCACGGCTGTGATTCGTGATGCCGTGCGTGCTTCCCGGGAGGAGGACGCACGTCATCACGAAGTGCACCGTGCTGACGTGGCCCAATTGGGATCGGCCATGTTCGGGGGTTTCCTGCATGTGTTGTCCAATCTGGCGGCTCTCTCCTCCTCTGTGCAGGCTATACACCAGTCGTTCTCCTTGCCGTCTTCCGGCCCAGATGCCACCAGGGCCCCCTGTGGACCTGCCCCGACCAATGCAGCCAGCTCGGTGGGGATCCCATCCCTGCCACAGTTGGGAGTCGGAGGTCCAGCAGGGGTGGACAACACAGCAACTGGACCCCAGCAGATGGAAGATGTGACAGCATCATCGGGCAGGGCACGTGCACGACGGCGTCGGTGGTTTCCATCAGCCTGGATGCCGTCGTGCTGGCAGAGGCAGTGGCGTCGGAGGCAGCAGCAGGCTCGACGTGGGAGGCATCATGGCTCGGGGCCTTCAAGATCAGAGGGGCAGGCATCGGCCGGAGGGCAGGGCAACCCTGGGATGGTGGTGTCTTCCGTGTGGGAGCAGTTGGTCCAGCGGATAGGTGCGGAGCGGCAGCGGGCGGAAGAGGAGCGGCTCACCATGGTCAGGGCGGAGTTCTCCATGCGTCGGGCGTTGAGGCGGGCTGAGTGCCTCGAGGAAGCTCGCAGGGAGTTTGAGCTGGACATGGGGTTATCCCTGCGAGACCTCGGGGCCAGGACAGAGTCCCGCCTCCAGGACATCGACATGGAGTTCGATGATGCCCTGGCCAGCAACATCACCGAGTGAGCCGCAGGACTTGCCCGCTGCCTTTGTATATAGTTATTTAGTTAGTTAGTGTTAGGTTTCCTTTATTAATTTTTTTATTTTTGGACCGCTCGGACAATGGCCACTTCTTTGTATATATTATTTTCATTAGGTAGTAGTAGGTTTCATTTATGGTGTTGGGCTCATGGACCCTGGAATTTTCGTGTATATAGTTTGCTTATTGAAGAAACATTTTTTTTATTAATTATTGTGTTCACCATGAGGAAATGGTTTTTCATTATTTTACTTCCACATGATTTTGCTTTGGACAAAATTTGTTTTTGGATTACTTTGTTTTTTTTTTTTTTACATTTGTTCTCGGACATGGACCATTTATTTTGTTATCCCCATTGTTGTATGTTTGATTTTTTTACTTATTTTTCATCTTTAATACATGTTTTTTTAACTTTCACTTGTGGTATTTTCTCATTGGTTTCATACATGTCATGATATGGGTTTTGACATTCACTTGCACCCATTGTGTATGTGTGTGTGACGGACATGTGTTCATTTACAGACTTGCCATTGGGGTTGTATCATGTAATTGCATTCACTATGTGGGTGGATGCAATCCTTGCCTGGGTGTTTGTGCTGGGTATGCTGGCCATTACTGCCATGATTGAGTATCGTCAGGACCTGGGGGCAGGGGGACATGTGTTGGTGCCTGGTGGAGGGTGCCCCTGCACTGCTGGGGTGTGGGGGGTGGTGGGAGACATGAGTGGGGGCCTGGTGGAGGCTGCCCCTGCACTGCTGGGGTGTGGGGGTGGTGGGAGACATGAGTGGGGGCCTGGTGGAGGCTGCCCCTGCACTGCTGGGGTGTGGGGGTGGTGGGAGACATGAGTGGGGGCCTGGTGGAGGCTGCCCCTGCACTGCTGGGGTGTGGGGGTGGTGGGTGACATGAGTGGGGGCCTGGTGGAGGGTGACCCTGGTGGCTGGGGGGTGGGGGTGGTGGGTGACATGAGTGGGGGCCTGGTGGAGGCTGCCCCTGCACTGCTGGGGTGTGGGGGTGGTGGGTGACATGAGTGGGGGCCTGGTGGAGGGTGACCCTGGTGGCTGGGGGGTGGGGGTGGTGGGTGACATGAGTGGGGGCCTGGTGGAGGGTGACCCTGGTGGCTGGGGGGTGGGGGTGGTGGGAGACATGTGTGGGTGCCTGGTGGAGGGTGCCCCTGAACTGCTGGGGTGTGGGGGGTGGTGGGAGACATGAGTGGGGGCCTGGTGGAGGGTGACCCTGGTGGCTGGGGGGTGGGGGTGGTGGGAGACATGGGTGGGGGCCTGGTGGAGGGTGACCCTGGTGGCTGGGGGGTGGGGGTGGTGGGAGACATGTGTGGGTGCCTGGTGGAGGGTGCCCCTGAACTGCTGGGGTGTGGGGGTGGTGGGAGACATGAGTGGGGGCCTGGTGGAGGGTGACCCTGGTGGCTGGGGGGTGGGGGTGGTGGGTGACATGAGTGGGGGCCTGGTGGAGGCTGCCCCTGCACTGCTGGGGTGTGGGTGACATGAGTGGGGGCCTGGTGGAGGCTGCCCCTGCACTGCTGGGGTGTGGGGGTGGTGGGTGACATGAGTGGGGGCCTGGTGGAGGGTGACCCTGGTGGCTGGGGGGTGGGGGTGGTGGGTGACATGAGTGGGGGCCTGGTGGAGGCTGCCCCTGCACTGCTGGGGTGTGGGGGTGGTGGGTGACATGAGTGGGGGCCTGGTGGAGGGTGACCCTGGTGGCTGGGGGGTGGGGGTGGTGGGTGACATGAGTGGGGGCCTGGTGGAGGCTGCCCCTGCACTGCTGGGGTGTGGGTGACATGAGTGGGGGCCTGGTGGAGGCTGCCCCTGCACTGCTGGGGTGTGGGGGTGGTGGGAGACATGAGTGGGGGCCTGGTGGAGGGTGACCCTGGTGGCTGGGGGGTGGGGGTGGTGGGTGACATGAGTGGGGGCCTGGTGGAGGGTGACCCTGGTGGCTGGGGGGTGGGGGTGGTGGGTGACATGAGTGGGGGCCTGGTGGAGGGTGACCCTGGTGGCTGGGGGGTGGGGGTGGTGGGAGACATGAGTGGGGGCCTGGTGGAGGGTGACCCTGGTGGCTGGGGGGTGGGGGTGGTGGGTGACATGAGTGGGGGCCTGGTGGAGGCTGCCCCTGCACTGCTGGGGTGTGGGGGTGGTGGGAGACATGAGTGGGGGCCTGGTGGAGGCTGCCCCTGCACTGCTGGGGTGTGGGGGTGGTGGGTGACATGAGTGGGGGCCTGGTGGAGGGTGACCCTGGTGGCTGGTGGGTGGGGGTGGTGGGTGACATGAGTGGGGGCCTGGTGGAGGCTGCCCCTGCACTGCTGGGGTGTGGGGGTGGTGGGAGACATGAGTGGGGGCCTGGTGGAGGCTGCCCCTGCACTGCTGGGGTGTGGGGGTGGTGGGTGACATGAGTGGGGGCCTGGTGGAGGGTGACCCTGGTGGCTGCGGGGTGGGGGTGGTGGGTGACATGAGTGGGGGCCTGGTGGAGGGTGACCCTGGTGGCTGGGGGGTGGGGGTGGTGGGTGACATGAGTGGGGGCCTGGTGGAGGCTGCCCCTGCACTGCTGGGGTGTGGGGGTGGTGGGAGACATGAGTGGGGGCCTGGTGAAGGCTGCCCCTGCACTGCTGGGGTGTGGGGGTTTTGGGTGACATGAGTGGGGGCCTGGTGGAGGCTGCCCCTGCACTGCTGGGGTGTGGGGGTGGTGGGTGACATGAGTGGGGGCCTGGTGGAGGGTGACCCTGGTGGCTGGGGGGTGGGGGTGGTGGGTGACATGAGTGGGGGCCTGGTGGAGGGTGACCCTGGTGGCTGGGGGGTGGGGGTGGTGGGAGACATGGGTGGGGGCCTGGTGGAGGCTGCCCCTGCACTGCTGGGGTGTGGGGGTGGTGGGTGACATGAGTGGGGGCCTGGTGGAGGCTGCCCCTGCACTGCTGGGGTGTGGGGGTGGTGGGAGACATGAGTGGGGGCCTGGTGGAGGCTGCCCCTGCACTGCTGGGGTGTGGGGGTGGTGGGTGACATGAGTGGGGGCCTGGTGGAGGCTGCCCCTGCACTGCTGGGGTGTGGGGGTGGTGGGTGACATGAGTGGGGGCCTGGTGGAGGGTGACCCTGGTGGCTGGGGTGTGGGGGTGGTGGGTGACATGAGTGGGGGCCTGGTGGAGGCTGCCCCTGCACTGCTGGGGTGTGGGGGTGGTGGGAGACATGAGTGGGGGCCTGGTGGAGGGTGACCCTGGTGGCTGGGGGGTGGGGGTGGTGGGTGACATGAGTGGGGGCCTGGTGGCTGGGGGGTGGGGGTGGTGGGTGACATGAGTGGGGGCCTGGTGGAGGGTGACCCTGGTGGCTGGGGGGTGGGGGTGGTGGGAGACATGAGTGGGGGCCTGGTGGAGGGTGACCCTGGTGGCTGGGGGGTGGGGGTGGTGGGTGACATGAGTGGGGGCCTGGTGGAGGCTGCCCCTGCACTGCTGGGGTGTGGGGGTGGTGGGTGACATGAGTGGGGGCCTGGTGGAGGGTGACCCTGGTGGCTGGGGGGTGGGGGTGGTGGGTGACATGAGTGGGGGCCTGGTGGAGGCTGCCCCTGCACTGCTGGGGTGTGGGGGTGGTGGGAGACATGAGTGGGGGCCTGGTGGAGGCTGCCCCTGCACTGCTGGGGTGTGGGGGTGGTGGGTGACATGAGTGGGGGCCTGGTGGAGGGTGACCCTGGTGGCTGGGGGGTGGGTGACATGAGTGGGGGCCTGGTGGAGGGTGACCCTGGTGGCTGGGGGGTGGGGGTGGTGGGTGACATGAGTGGGGGCCTGGTGGAGGGTGACCCTGGTGGCTGGGGGTGGTGGGTGACATGAGTGGGGGCCTGGTGGAGGCTGCCCCCGCACTGCTGGGGTGTGGGGGTGGTGGGAGACATGAGTGGGGGCCTGGTGGAGGCTGCCCCTGCACTGCTGGGGTGTGGGGGTGGTGGGTGACATGAGTGGGGGCCTGGTGGAGGGTGACCCTGGTGGCTGGGGGGTGGGGGTGGTGGGTGACATGAGTGGGGGCCTGGTGGAGGCTGCCCCTGCACTGCTGGGGTGTGGGGGTGGTGGGTGACATGAGTGGGGGCCTGGTGGAGGGTGACCCTGGTGGCTGGGGGGTGGGGGTGGTGGGTGACATGAGTGGGGGCCTGGTGGAGGCTGCCCCTGCACTGCTGGGGTGTGGGGGTGGTGGGAGACATGAGTGGGGGCCTGGTGGAGGGTGACCCTGGTGGCTGGGGGGTGGGGGTGGTGGGTGACATGAGTGGGGGCCTGGTGGAGGGTGACCCTGGTGGCTGGGGGGTGGGGGTGGTGGGTGACATGAGTGGGGGCCTGGTGGAGGGTGACCCTGGTGGCTGGGGGGTGGGGGTGGTGTTAGACATGTGTGGGTGCCTGGTGGAGGGTGCCCCTGCACTGCTGGGGTGTGGGGGGTGGTGGGAGACATGAGTGGGGGCCTGGTGGAGGGTGACCCTGGTGGCTGGGGTGTGGGGGGTGGTGGGAGACATGAGTGGGGGCCTGGTGGAGGGTGACCCTGGTGGCTGGGGGGGGTGGTGGGTGACATGAGTGGGGGCCTGGTGGAGGCTGCCCCTGCACTGATGGGGTGTGGGGGTGGTGGGAGACATGAGTGGGGGCCTGGTGGAGGCTGCCCCTGCACTGCTGGGGGGTGGGGGTGGTGGGAGACATGAGTGGGGGCCTGGTGGAGGGTGACCCTGGTGGCTGGGGGGTGGGTGACATGAGTGGGGGCCTGGTGGAGGGTGACCCTGGTGGCTGGGGGGTGGGGGTGGTGGGTGACATGAGTGGGGGCCTGGTGGAGGGTGACCCTGGTGGCTGGGGGGTGGGGGTGGTGGGAGACATGGGTGGGGGCCTGGTGGAGGGTGACCCTGGTGGCTGGGGGGTGGGGGTGGTGGGTGACATGGGTGGGTGCCTGGTGGAGGGTGCCCCTGCACTGCTGGGGTGTGGGGGTGGTGGGAGACATGAGTGGGGGCCTGGTGGAGGGTGCCCCTGCACTGCTGGGGGTGGGGGTGGTGGGTGACATGGGTGGGGGCCTGGTGGAGGGTGACCCTGGTGGCTGGGGGGTGGGGGTGGTGGATGACATGAGTGGGGGCCTGGTGGAGGGTGCCCCTGCACTGCTGGGGGGTGGGGGTGGTGGGTGACATGGGTGGGGGCCTGGTGGAGGGTGACCCTGGTGGCTGGGGGGTGGGGGTGGTGGGAGACATGAGTTGGACATGGGTGGGGGCCTGCTGGCAGGTGCCCCACAGTGCTGGGGGGTGGGGGTGGTGGGGGACATGAGTTGGACATGGGTGGGTGCCTGCTGGCAGGTGCCCCACAGTGCTGGGGGGTGGGGGTGCAAGGGGACATGAATTGGTGTTCATTAGTTCAAGGAGACATGTGCCTTTGCTGGGGGGCATGCCCATGTTGGGTGGGCTGCCTGCGGGACATGACCAGGGATGCAGGGTAGTCCCCAGTGGTGTGGGCTGCCTGCAGGGGCCGTGGAGGGTGTACAGGGTACACCTGGGAGGACCCACACTGTCAAATCACATGTGGGACTCCCCGGCACCCCTGAAATACACGTACAGTGCAGAAATCGCATGTAAAACTTCCCGCGCACCCCTGAAATACACGCGCACAGGCTATTCGCGTGTGGAACTTCCCGCGCACCCCTGAAATACACGCGCCCAGGCTATTCGCGTGTAAAACTTCCCGCGCACCCCTGAAATACACGCGCACAGGCTATTCGCGTGTGGAACTTCCCGCGCACCCCTGAAATACACGTAGCCCGCTCCCCCAGGCCCGATCGCGTGTGAAACTTCACGCGAACCCCTGAAATACACGTAGCACGCTCACCCAGGCCCGATCGCGTGAGAAACTTCACGCGAACCCCTGAAATACACGTAGCCCGCTCCCCCAGGCCCGATCGCGTGAATGACTTCACGCGCACCCCTGAAATACACGCGCCCAGGCTATTCGCGTGTGGAACTTCCCGCGCACCCCTCAAATACACGCGCCCAGGCTATTTGCGTGTGGAACTTCCCGCGCACCCCTCAAATACAGGCGCCCAGGCTATTCGCGTGTGGAACTTCCCGCGCACCCCTGAAATACACGCACCCAGGCTATTTGCGTGTGGAACTTCCCGCGCACCCCTCAAATACAGGCGCCCAGGCTATTCGCGTGTGGAACTTCCCGCGCACCCCTGAAATACACGCGCCCAGGCTATTCGCGTGTGGAACTTCTCACGCACCCCTGGAATACACGTAGCCCGCTCCCCCAGGCCCGATCGCGTGAGGAACTTCACGCGAACCCCTGTAATACACGTAGCCCGCTCCCCCAGGCCCGATCGCGTGTGAAACTTCACGCGAACCCCTGAAATACACGTAGCACGCTCCCCCAGGCCCGATCGCGTGAGAAACTTCACGCGAACCCCTGAAATACACGTAGCCCGCTCCCCCAGGCCCGATCGCGTGAATGACTTCACGCGAACCCCTGTGATGCACGTACCCTGCTGAAATCGCGTGTGAGACTTCCCGCGCACCCCGGTATACACGCACACGTATTTTTTGTCAGCGGGTGTCCGTGTTTGTGGGTACCCCTTTGCACGTCATTTTTCCTGGAGGGCCACAGTATGGGACATTCATCATGGCAGTATATAGGTGCTATTTGTTGGCGCATCTTTTGGCGCACATTTCTTACAGCCGCAGAGACGCTACCGCCTGCTTTCTTGTGGCGGTCCTGTTTGTGCCTGTGCGCTGGTTTGAGCGTGCGCTTTTTTCCCCTATTCTATTCCATGAATACGTGTTGTAGGCGAGCGTGTGGGCGTTCCGCGCACTTGTGCCCTGTACTTCCCCCGTGACGCCCACGTTTTGGCAAGTTGTTCCCCATTCCGAGTGTTACGCCCGTGTTCCGCCTACTTTTGTTGCATGCGCCGCGCTATGTGCGAATTTCGCTGTGGCCTGTGCGATTTTCGCTGTGACCTGGCGCACGCTGTTAGATGGCCTGTGCGCCAACGTGCGCCGCGCACTTTTTTATCGCACATCCGCTGGTTTTCTCGCACACGGCCTTCCATGAATCGACGTGCGCTGCTTTTCGTGCGATTTTCGCACTTGCACTGCGATTTTCGCTATTCCACTGCGATTCGCACGTTTTTGCCCACTTGCGCCGCGCTAATTATTCCATGAATCAGCCTGTTAGTTTGTAACTCACTTAGTCTAGGGCATATTAACACCCAATGGGTTAAAGACTCCACAGATTCAACATCCCCTCAGAAGCGACATTTTGATTCTTCTTGGGTTATCAACCTTCTCTCCAGTGCAATTTCATTAGTGGGCAAGATGTTCAGTCTTGCACAAATCAACAAATCCCGATAAATAGGAGAAGGGAATTTTGTCAGGTAACTAGGGAGGTTGTTAAGACCTCTTTTCTCTAATTCTTTCACTGGTCTCAGATGATCACAATTTTTTTCATCAACTGTCTTGATCCAATCATGTTCAATTATTTTCTTCTTGATCTTCATAGGATTACTAATCAACTCTTCCTCACTTAAATGCCGCTCTTGCATTATATCTGAAATTTTTACATGCCACTTTTGGAATGTTTTATCTTCCCTTTGTTTATCTTGAAGGATACTTAAAGGTGAATTTCTTTCATGGAACAACGATTTTCTGTATAATGCAATGGACTTCCACAATACCATGCTTTCCAATGATTGGAGTTTTAGCTCTTCATGAATTACTACCGTTTTCAGACATTTAGGGAGATTTAAGCATTTCCTCCAAAACAATCCTTCTAATGTTGACCAAATAGTCCATGGTAAACAATCCATACCTTCTGCTCCAAATGTAAGTGTAGCAGCTACATTTTGCCGATAAAATGTCAAGAGCGGGATAAAAGAAAACTTTTTGTATTGGTGGTGAATACGCCTTCCTTGGGCTGCCAGGTACTTGGTTTTATTTCTCAAAGATTGATAGTGACCCACATCATTGACGTTTTTATTCATGTTTACACCTAATTAGATCATTGAGTTAACAATTTCTAATTTTTCATTATTGATCCACCAGTTCTGGTTCCTCAGGTTTGATAATCGGGCAGAACTCAGCTGTAAAATCTTAGATTTAGGAGCATTAATTTTCATTTTATTTTCACAAGGGTATTGATAGAAGCACTGGAGTCTTCACTGCAGACCTATTGGAGTCAGATCGATAAAAACGATGTTGTCCGCATAAAGAATCCATGGGATTAGTTTACCATTTATTCCTGGAGGAAATGCACAGATTTTACTTTGCGAATTTCCCAGATCTGAGATGTATAAGCTGAATAGAAAGGCTGCTAAGTCGCAGCCCTGTTTTAGGCCACGGTCAGTAGGAATTTTCTTTGCGATTGCTCCCATGTTAGTCAGTCTAATTTGGACCGAAGTGTTAGAATATAGGGCGTGCATTGCTTCAATTAGAACACAGGGACAGTTCCAGTTCTTAAGATGGGCCCATAACTTATTGCGTTTCACACAGTCGAAAACTTTTTTCGAGATCTAAAAAGGCTGTGCATATTTTGGAATTAGTTTCAAGCGCCTTAATTTTCAGGATTCCCAATAAAAAGATGTTAAGTGAGGTTCCTATGCCCTTGACAAAACCTGTTTGGTGTTTATCCAGGATCTGTGCACTATTAGCCCAAGCTGTTAAATCTCAAAGCAAAATAGCGGCAAATAGTTTCCCCATCGAGTCAAGGAGAACAATAGGACGATAATTATTGGGATCCACTCGATCACCTTTCTTGTAAATCGGCACTACCAATGCTTCATGCCAAGAATCTGGAACACATTTTTTGCTTAGCACCTGTTGGAATATTCGCAATATCACCTTACTCCATTTTTCCGGATCTTTTTTCAGAAGAAAGTTTGAGATCCCATCAAGTCCTGCAACCCTAGATGTGCTTAGTTGGTTTATTCTTGACCTGATGTCACCCTGATCAATAATTATGTTCCAAGAAGATGTAAGCTTGGCAACTTTACTATTTCTTACTTCTGGTAGTATTTCCCAATCTCGATTAGTGGTCTTCTGTTTCACAGTTAGTGGATCCTCTTTTATTGTGAACAGGCTAGAAAAATGTTCACACCATCGCTGTTCACTTATAAGACTTATCATGGAGTCTGATTTAAATGTTCTTCCATTATTTAGCAGTGTCCAGATATCTCTGGTGTTATTCCCCCTGATCGAAGTTAGCATTTCTTCAGCTTCTGTTTGCAATCTTTGTGAACGAGTGGCAATAAGCCAGTTTTTATATTTCTGTCTCCTTAGGCATCTTAATTGTCGCCAATTGGCAGGTCTTTCAGATCACACCCTACATTGCCTTTTTTTGATTATAGACCATAGAATCAATACACATCTTGTCAGTTGTTCCTTTCGATTTATAGGGTTTTGAGAAATATTTTAATATCCAGGTATAATCAACTTGATTTGGATTGTTTCCAAGAACTTGTTTAAACATGTGGTCGATCAGCATGATCTCATTTGTGTTGATTTTCAACTGTTTCTTGGACCAGGATACATTAACTGATCTCATGTATTCTCTATTTGGTCTTATACAGTCGGTCATCAATGTTATACCAAGTAGATCATGATCGCTTGAATGTTGGATTTCAACTACTAAAGATCTAATTCTGTTATGCTGCGGGTAAAGACGGGGAGGAAATCTCTCGGTTCTTACCTCTCTGATGTCAGGTCCTGAATCCTGATCCACGGAAGCTGCTGAGCCCCACAGATCCCCCAAAGAAGTGAAGTCAACTACATGAGAACAAAGCAGAAATCTCCACACCCCAGAGGGAAAAGGGGAAGTGGAGAAAATAAAAAAGAGAACACAGGTCACCCTCTCTCTCGAAACAGCTGAGCACCTGTAGAGGACGAGAAAATGAAAGAGTTATTTTCTCTCAAAATCTCAAAATATCTCTCACCCACCAAACTCCCCTAGAAAAGGTAAGTACCTGGTTAGCCTTCCTGAGATCTGAAATGCATGTTATTGAAAGATGGAAACTTCCTTGAAACTGTTTCTACAACTGCAGTTTCTTCTCATAATTAAATTGTTTTGCGTTGACAGGTTGTAAAGTTAACTGAAGAGATTACTCCTTGAATAAAATGTGCTCCGCAATTATAAACTCCTTTTTTTCTTGGAAGATAGGAGAGCAGAATGTAAGTTCAAACTGACTGACTCCTAAAATGTTCACTTCCAAAAATGACAAAATGTTCTTTTCTTCAATTGTGAATGACAATCTTCATCTGCATTCCATTTGGTACATTAATTCAAGAAAAAGAGTTCCTGTAAGCAACTTAACTGACTCTTCTTCAGTTTCAGATCACAGATTGCTGACCTTGTTTAGTTTAGAATTTATTTAAATGAACCTTCTTTCCAAATGTAAATTCTACATAAGCAGATTTAAATAAATGTCTTTTTAAAAGGATGCGTTACGTTTGAACTTAGTAAACATCTGACACTACACATAATGTTCATGTCAATCCGTTCGTGTCACGGGTTGCATTGGTTACCTTGTGCATAGCTTGAGACACTCTCCGCTAAACATGCGCATTTTGGAAGCAGGGGGACTAAAACCTCCTGCGCGCGTGTGCGAAGGAAATATTTCGTTATTGAAACATGCGCAAAGACGGACAAGCAAGCAAGGCTAACGCTCCGTCTCGCGCATGCGTATTCACAATTTCTCTATTTGAGCAAAGAGCAAAAGACAGGTAAGCAAAGCTATGCTATCGTCTTGCGTGTGCTCATTAGATTTAGCTGACCCTAAACATACGAACGCTTGCAGCATTTCTTCTTTCTGCCAACCACTTTGTTTATTGAATGAAAGTTAACTGGTTGCGTACTTCAACTTGACAAGAACGCTTAAGCAGAAAATTATTTTGAAAACAAATACTGAAGTGCGTGCAACGGACCCCAGGACCTCAAAGGAAATCTACGCAACTTCAAGTATGCAGGATCCTTTCATTTAAACAGTCACTGTAGTTTTGGTATCGAACACTAACTAAATACCTAAACTACGTAAAAGAACTTGCCCATCAGTTGCAAATAATAATTCTCCTTGAACAAACTTGAAAATGTTAAGTTCTGCAATTAGTCTCTTCTCCTAAGATCCTAGAGCGCTGCGCCCCCACCAAAATGACTGCTTGTCTTGTCCCATGGCGGTTATTCTCCAGACGAGAGTCAACTTCAGGTTACTTAATCTTTGGGGAACTTAAGTTGGGCCTAAACTCAAACTAATTAAGAAATAGGACCTTCCTGCTTCAGGTATGACAATGAAAGGCAGTTTAGAACTATGCTGATGCTCCTTTGTCTCATTGTCACCCAATCACCTTACTGCTCTTTAATAACCAATCAAATCCCTGCTTCTTTCCCACCATGCTCGATTGGGACACTCTCCCCCTGTTACAATGAAAGTTAAGGATTGAATACAAGAATTAAAAAAAAAGGAATTAAAACAAAGAGCCATACTAGAAATACTAGAAAAAGGGAGTGTGAGAAACCTGACATCTGATCACTCTGAATATAAGATGTAGTGAAGGGATCTAGCGACAGGCTTTCCCTTTCAAACATGGATGCAGGTCTTCCTCTGGTTTGCTGTCCAACATCCCTCACTTGCTCTAAACACATTCTCAGACTTATCGCATCAAGCAACCCTTCTTGACACCCAGAGTGTTTTGACAATCTAAACACGTTCTCAGCCATATAGCGTCCAGCACACTCAGGATATAGTGGTCAGCTCACTTCCAGGGATATTGTGCCCAACTCACTCCTGGACACTCTCAGGGATATTGTGCCCGACTCACTCCGGGACACTCTGCTGGGTTTAGTGATAAGCTCACTATGCACCTAGGGATATAGCAGCATGCTCTTTCTGCCACAGTCCCAGGAATAAAGTACCCTGCACACTATGCTCCTAGGGATATAGGGCTCTAGTCATTCTCTCTTTGAGCCAGCACCAGATTGTCTTACAATCCTGGTGGGTTGCCCTGCTTTGCAAGATTCTTCTGTTTGGATCTCGCCCAAGAGGAACTGGCTTTTGGGTTTAACTGACTTTGCAGTTTTTCTGGTCACCTTGGGTGCCTCTGGTTCTCCCTGCTCCCTTGGTTCACTTGGCTTTTTCGGGGTTCTCAGCTCTCTCTGGCCTCTTAGCTCTTTCACCTCTTGCATGTGCATCTGTCAGTTTAACCTGCAAAGGTTGCACTTTAGCGCTTTGTCACTTTGGGATTTTCTTCTTTCCTTCAGGCATCTTGCTTTCTCCAGCACTAAAGGATATATCACACTACTCGCCCTGTCATCTTATTCCCCAGCCACCCAGAGATATAGATCCCTGCCCACTCTGCCTCTTGCTCTCTAACAATAAACCAACTAAATAGACACAAATCCTGTGGATGCCCGAGGCGTCATTCTCACAGTGAATGGGGCCCCGACAATTACTTCATCCTCCAATCTTGATCTACCCGCTTGCTCAAGATAGGGCCAAAGTCTTCTTATTAAATCATCCCATTAATCCGTTAGACTGAGGGTGATGGATTGAATTCCTCTAAGTTGCACCCATAAGTTTAGATATGAAGCTTGAACCTTGATCTGTCCCAATTTTTGTCAGGAACCCAGATCTTGTGAAGTACTGTATCAAATATGTATTTATTTATTGTTCATTGATTTAATAAACCTTTCACAATTTTATAAAGCCGAAACTAAATAAGTACAAAGCTGTTACTAAAAATTATCAAGCCAGATCAAAGTAAAAAAAATACAATTGTACTGTAAATATATTTTCTACAGACATAATATAGAATCAATAATAGGAACCACTTAAGTCTTTCACATATAATAAAAAGGGACCATAGTTACCATTAGGAACTTTTAACACGGTTTCATACAGTTGGCGTTAAATGTGAAGTAGAGAAATAACTAACAAACCTTGGTCACCCCACATGAATCTTGTCCAAAGAGGATCTATAGAAAATCCAAACCATCCTCTACATACTTCAGAAAGTGGAGTGTTGTCACATCCTTAAGAGCTGTTCGTGAGATTACAAGATGTTAATGTTTTCTATAAAATTCTAAGATTTACGTCTACAAGTTCTTTCCAATCTATTCAAACCTTTCATTGGTCCCAACACCTCCAAAGTGGGCACAATATTACATCGAAATCTTATATAAGCAATAAGAGAGCGAGGTGCTGGAAATTGCACCACATATCTTGAAAGAAAGCCCTTAGGCCATTTTAAATTGGACTACTCGTTATACAATGAATAAGCAGAAATCTTCTCTGATGAAAGCCGCCATTCGCTTTCAAACAATGTAAGTTTGATCTATACCAGGTTTGTAACAATAACATTAACAACATAACCCTGTTCCTCCACATTTTCCTAATTTATTTTTGCAAACTGATTCAGAGATGGTACCGATCTTTCCTTTAAACAACAATTTAGATCTTCAAAGAGAGAGTTTTCAGGAGGAGCTAAGATTTTAGCAAATATGAACTATTTAAAAAACATTTTTATTAAATGTGTGTTGTTTAACAATAAACTTTCATGCACACTTTATATTAACAATAAATCATTCAACCATTTAAAACATATTAATAAAGCGCATCCCATAACATACATAAGATTATTAACAATCAATAATACACCAGCACAATACATGTAACTAAAATACATCTAATAGCAAACAGCACATTTTAACAACATTTATAAGAGTCATCTCTGTTAAATAATCCAATCTTAACATTACATTAATTTCATCCTTTAGTTCTGTGAGTGAAATTATCCTAACAAATACAAATCTCATGTTTATGATTTATGAATAAAAATCCTATTATATTCATGGAATCATGATTTAAAATTCTCGCCATATAAAAAAAGCAGCAGCAGCAATAGTCAAAGAAGATCATGAGAAAATCTATGCCCAGAACAGTTTTTTCCAAGTCGCAATGGTACCCAAAGAAATGAGGCTCAATTTGTGTCAGAGTGCACTATTTGGAAGACTATGTGGAAGAGGAAGAATAGATTTCCATATAACACTCTTCAAGGTGTCAAGAGAATTACCCAACTCATATAGAACAATGTCAAGGCCATACATAAGAGCCGTGATGATCTTTAATGCATAGAGTTTTCTAGAAGGGATTAAATAATATCTAGAAAATGTAAAATATATCCTTCTCAGTTGGTCAATATAGAATTTTGAGTTACTTTATAACCTATCCTCAAATTTGTCCTAGGAAACACATTGGTTAAATGAAAGCCTAGATAGGTGAGGCTATGCACACTTTGTAATGTAGAGCCCATAACCAACCAGGGCATGGTCTTGGGAAGCCTTCATTTGGAGAAGACTAAGGTTTTTGATTTTTTCACATTCATTGTTAAATTATTTCTCACGGCATACACAGAGAAAGCAGCCAATTTCCCTGAAGGTCCACAGCAGCCAGATGAAATAGCATGAGATTGTTAGTGAATGCCATACAATGCAGGGTGGAGGATAAAACCTTTACCGGAAGACACTTTAAATTTGCCCATATATCATTAATATCTGAGAGATACAGGTTGAAGAGGTTTGGGCAAGGATACATCCTTGCAGTAGGCTCACTGTCATATGGCAAATTTTTGTTTTGGCAAGTCACCTTCCCTCGTTATTCTAACCTGCATTTTAGTGCCAAAATATAGAAGGATAATGGGCCTCATTACGACCCAGGCGGTAAGGGGTTAACGGCGCCGTAAAAGGTTGCGGCGCCGTTAACCCCTCACAGCCTAATTACGAGGTCCCTTTGCGGGTCCCTACCTTAACGGCTGGTCTTGACCAGCCATTAAGGATTGGACCCGCAAAGGGACCTTGAAGGTAATTACAGTACTGTAATTTGCAGTACCGTAATTACCGCCTTCCCCATTCCCATTGAGTCCTATGGGGGCAAAAATGGGAATGGGGAAGGGCCAATGGTGAATGGGGAATTACCGCCCCGCCAACCTTGGAATGGGGCGGTAATTCCGCCATCCACCATGGCGCAATCGTTAAAATACCGGCATCAACCATGGCGCTGATAGCGCCATGGTTAACGCCTGGGTCGTAATGACCCCCAATAAGTCTTAGCAAGCCATTAGGTAGGGACCAATTTTTGAGTTTATACCACATCATCTGCCTGTTGACTGTGTCAAATTGTCATGGATAGATCCAACAAGAACTGGTCCCTGTGGTCTAAGTGTAGGTTTCCGTATAGTTCCATGACCAATAGACTTCGTTCCAAGATGGTGCCCCTTTTGCCTGCATCATTTGAGGCCTCTACTCATCCAATATGGCGCTCTGCAACTTACGCACGGCGTGATCACCTTGCCACATTGGATAATAGAGAGTTCGGTATCCGTCTTAGTGCGTCTCAAAGCAAAGTTTCCCTTAGCTCAGCGCTCTGGTAAATCTTTGCCCTGTTTTGCTGTGTACCCTTCCTGGCTCTCTCCTCCTTCAGGCTACCGATCTTCCTTGCCTTTGCCTTTGCTTTCTCCTGCGCCCACTTCTCTGTGTCATTCTCTGCCCACCCAGAATTCTCTCTGATATTGCCTGCTAACTTGGATGTTTTCTTTTTGGGTTTCCCAGCTTCCTGACTGGTTGCTGTTCTTCTGTGCTTGGATCCTTTTGAACCTGTCACGGAAGACCCCTCTACGCTCCTCGTGCTTTCCTGGGGATTAATACCATTGGCTGTACTGAAAGCTACGCCACATCAACCAACTGCTCCAGCATTCATCAGGTTTTTTTACCCTTTGGGTTTTTTCCTGAAAAGGCGGTTGGCTCTGGCTGTCCCTGTGATCGGTGGTTCTTTCATTGGTCAGGGTGGAGTATGGAGCCGCTCGTCCATTTCTGCATGAGTCCCGGATAACTCAAAGAAAACCCCAGACTAAGAAAACCGCGTTGGATCCTGGCTCTAAGACACAGGTGAGAGATAAGATCTACTCTTCTGAAGGCTCTACGTGCCCTGCCAACTCTGAACCTGACACAAATGCACTAGATCCATGACTGTTTTTTCATAATGACTATGACTATAGGTGTGGATAAGTGTCACGACTTCACCCTTCTGGCGTTTGTGGAAAAGAGGAACGCGTCACCATTGACGGGCCATTACATTGTTCCAACAACGTTACTGTTCACTCTAGCCTTTTTCCATCATGGCCAGCCATGCCGGGTTTATCAACTGTCCGGAACACCGTGGCGGCGCTTTGCAACCGGAGTTCTCTGATTTCTTGTGGGTAAGACGCTCCAAGTAGTTTTCCTTTTGGAATCCTTCTTGTTACTTTCCCTTGCTCTCCTCTGCCCTTTCCGTGCCTTTCTGGCACCGTTTATTCCTCTCACTACTTACTTTGCTGCTGCTTCCCATCTGCATCAGAAGGTTGTACCCTCTCTCCTGCCTTTTTCTACGATACCCAGTCTTCCTTCTGTGTTCTTGTGCTCGTCTGCCTCTCTATCTATTTGAGAGGATCCTGCATGCCTTTATAATCACTGTAGTCCAAGACAGCAAAGTCTGTTACAGGGTTTTTGTTGGTGCCTAGAGGCTTTTTCCCCTGGCTGGGTGTCCCAGGGAGTGAGTTCCTTGCCTTGCCTGTCACCTGTCAGGCGTAGTGGCTTCTCCTTGTGGCATGCCTTACCTCTACAAGGAAGGAAAGGCTACCACAAAGAAGAAGGGCAAATCAAAATACCTTACAGAGTCATCCACACATACTTCCATGGAAGACTCAGGTAAGGAGCACGTGGGACCATGTGACAAAAAGAGATATCATGAATCCATTCAATGAGGTGCCTATGTTTTTACAAAATCCAATCAGGAAATCCGACACCTATCTAGTGTTCCTCACCCAAAAGTCAATTTGGCTGAGACTCAAGGCAGCAAAAAGGCTGCTAGCAGCATCAAGGATGGCTATGGAGGGATAGTTCACAGGATGTATTCTATCGCCCTTTTGAAGATTGGAATGATATAAACGGTGGGCCAGTAGTTTGCCAGGTGGCAGGTACATAGTTATCTCAATAATGTCAAAGAAGAGAGGGTTCAAAATATTGGCCCATAATTATGGATTGAATTTGATGGTAACAGTGACTATCAAGTCAGGGCCCACAGACCTTGTGTTTTTGGAATGCCGATTGGCATCCAAGATGTCTTCTCTATAAAACCTTCCTGTCCATTTGACTAAGGATCATCTATTGATAGCATAATTTGAGGTCATCTAGATAGGAGGGGCATATATTTGCCCATAATGGGTTATCAAAGTAGCTTCATCAATGATGTTGACGTCCAAGTTCTTCGGGGTACTGTCCTCATTTAACAAAGCCCAAAATTCAAAATAATTGTTTCTAGACAAGAGGTTGAGGATCCTCTGACTGTCTCTGTTGGTCATCTGGTATTTATGATTTTTTACTCAATTCCATCAATATCGGCATAATACGTTTTTCACATTGGTATCACTGGGGCACATCTGCACAATCTCTTAAGAGCGTTCAATGCTTGGTTCTCTCTGTGCTTTTAGCTGTGATGGCCATAGCATCTTCGTGCACATGTCTAACTGAAGCAGAGCTAGAGAAGCAACCTTTAGTTGTCATTAAATTGATGCATTCTCTCATGGTGGAATTGATTTTGTCGATACCAAACAAGTCTTCAGAAGAATTATTGTAGAAGTGTTTTTAATTGCCAATAAATTAGAACACTTCTTAGGGGCAGTCAGATTCCAACAAATCCCTCAACCTTGTTTATCTGTGGCCAAAAATGACAAATTACAAATCCCAGACAGAATAGGAATCTCAATCTCGATTTTATATGTAAGGTAAGTGTGATCCCTCAAATCTTTGATTGTCATTGTTAAAGGGGAGAACATCTCAAGAAACATAAATCAAGGAGTGATTGTGTCCCCTCCTCCAGTCTGCATATAAACCTGCTGAGATACTGGCCTCAGGCATTACTAGAGTGAGGCCCGAAAAACACATATGGTCCATCCATAAGAGCCATATTTTGATACTGCTCCTGTAGTGACCTACACTTCTCCTGTAGCCTGTCCTGTAGAATGGGGCCATCTCCAATTTACAATTTGAATCACCTGTTAAGATAATATAGTTCCTTTGTCCATTACTCAGCCAAACATGAAACATATTGCTCAGTTCTTCAAGAAATGTGTGTGATTTTTGTTATCCATGTTCCAGTATACATTAATCACCAACATCGCCAAATCATTATTATGCCTATTTAGAGTAAGCTTGATTGATAAAACACCATCACATCTGGCCTCCAGGATTTCCCCAAATAACCCTTGGTTAACATTGATGGCCATGAGTAAGCCCCCATCTCATTCTTCCCCTAATACCTTGTTTTGCCACTTTGGAAAAGGTAGTACACCCATTTGAAAATAGATGAGAAACCATCCCAATTTCCAGGAACAAGATGAGGCCATAGTCGAGAAAATTAGGAACATACTCTGTATTACTTAAAATACTGCTATGACCTCGACAATTGCAGGAAAGGAAATTTAAATGTTTCAAGTTGGACGACAGAATCAGATTAGATTTTAAATAAGATAATATGTTGGGTAGCCAAGACCAGTCTTTGCCCTCCTGGCCAATAACTTCCACACCACTTGCTCGCACAACACTTCTAACACCTCCCCCTTCCATATCACAATTAATGGTTATAGGGGTAGAAAGATAATTCTCATCATCCTTATCGAGACCTGCAAGTGGATTATTTTTTATCATGTATTGATTTTCCCTGTATAGAATAGAGATCCAGTCGTATGGATCTTAATCCATCAAGTTGATCCCAAACCAAATGGGTGATAAGGCTAGAATTAAAAGTTCCACCACATTATCCCCTTGGTCATTTAGAAATTCCACCCAGTCATTGTCTGAAGAGTTGACCAGCCTAAAAGAGGGAATATATAATAAGAAAGCTAATATTTTTGAACGGTTCAAGGGAGGGAGTCCTCATTCCAAAGGATAAACTAAAATCCAGTGGCACGGTCCTGCTCCTTGACATCCAATGCCTCATTACTCATCCTCCTGGTTGATAAAAATCTCTTTAGAGACTGTAACCCTTCCTTTGACACTTAAGTCAGTCTGGGTGGTGGAGACAAGAGTTCTCAGGGAAGGAGATTCCACTTCATGCGTGTATCCGCAATTACATTCCTCAATCACACGTGGTTCCAAACACAGCTCTTCCGTGTCCACAGTCATTGTTTCTATTTCCACAACCAGAGCTAATGGGTTAAAGTATTGGGTTACCTTTTTTGGCTTTTGCTTTCTCTTTTTCTCAGTAGAATTGGCTTCATTTGTTTTCTTGCCGTGGTCAGTTCTACCATGTCATTGGAGGCATCAACAAAATGATGTACTTCCTCAGATGGTAATGTAAGATTTCTTAAGAATCTTCTCAAAAACTTCTTCCTTTTTTGATGATTTTTTATTTTATTGTATGTGTTAGTCTTAACAACCTTCCCTTTTATCTTGTCCCTCCATTCTTTAGGAGCGGCAAGCATGTCAGGACTAGTCTGTAAATCCGACCATTCAAGGCGAGGTGTTTCTTCCCATCTAAAAAAGATTAGGAGTGATGGTAAGTCTTTCAGTCACTGTTACCTTCCCAGTAACTGGAGACCCCTAGGCTTCTGTATTAAGGGGGCACAGGCCACTGTTTATTCATCAATCGTTGTTTCTTTAAAAATCATTCTAAGAACAAAATCATTAGTATATTGTACAGGTTGGTCATTCGATGTTTTGGCTTTAAGTGAATTTATGAGATTGGTGTTATGATGGACAGCTTTCTTAATATCATTTTACAGTCTAACTAGCCACTAAGTGGAGCACCGAAATGGACGATGGTCCCAATGTATCTAGCAGTGTAATGTTATGGGAGACGATAGTCACATCTGACCTCCATAAGGACTGTACTCAGAAGTTGGGGTTTGACAGGTCCTAAGAAACTGCTCCTGTGGTCTATTATCCCTAAGGACTCCCCAGTGAGTGGGGTGCATGCAGATTGTCTCAACTGTACCACCTCAATTTCCTCAGACAAGTCATCACACAATCTTAGAAGTGGTGCGTCCAGTGAAGTGGAAAGGATATATGGGGGAGAGTTGTTTGCCAAAGTAGTGAAAACAACCCCTGGCATTTTCTGCTTGTCTGTTATTCCTTTGAAGAATCCTTAATTGTCCCTTCTGGTCAGGAGGCAAGTCACTCAAAGATGGTAATTGGGCCATGCTACTACTCGAATTATACTTGGCTTTCATTGTTGTCGACATGAATTCGGAAATAGTGTTGGGGCACCTGTCCTGTGTGTGATAACATTTTTAAAGAGGAAAGATTAAGAAAAACTGTCAGCCACTCTTACCCAATTCTAGAGGATATTGGAAGTCCCTTGCCCTTCCTGCAGACTGCAGCAGACTGCACTTCTTGTCATACTTCTATGCGGCACTCTGCGCGGGGAAGTGAACTTGAAGTAGGGCTCTTCCTCTCCTCTGCTTGCCAAGTGTTATTGCACTAGAGTCCCTGCATCAACACCAGCGGCAACAGATTGTGGCTATGCAGCGGACTGAATTTCTTTGCCGCACTTCGGCGTCACATTCTGTGCTGCGATCAATATTAGAAATAGAGCTCCTCCTCTCCTCTGCTTGCTGAGTGTTAACGCTCAAGTGTCCCTCCAGAAACACCAGCACATACAGAATGTGGCCATGCAGCCGATGTACTTCTTTGCTGCAATTTCACGTATGAAACATCTCAGCATGTTATGTATAAGTGGTTTTGGCTTTAAGTGCAAAGGCCTTTGGGTATTGAGTAAAATAGTCGATGTATATATAACAGTTTCCACTTCTTGAAGCGTCTAACGGTCCTACATTGTCCATAGCTATTCGATTAACTAGTATGTTAATGTTGGGAAGAGGTTGGAGAGGTGCATTAGGTATGTTGGTATCAAATGTCTTCAAGAAAATGGGACGGGTGACCGTGGTGAGGATCTACCTGGTGGACCATGGACTTGCCACCTCATCATCTGTGCCACCATAAATAGGGACTATTTATTTGTCTTATTACTTGTTTTATTTACAATCTTGCTTTAAAAAAAAGTCAGGATCTTTCCCAACTCAAATGCTACACATGTCAGGATAAAGGTGGGCGAACTAAATATGTAGATGAGGAGGATAATAAAGTGTCTCAAAGTAAAGGGATAAATATGACTTCACAAGTCCAACCCTAAGAAGAGGACTCAGGTCATGGGAGGGGAATACTTACTCAAAATAACCAAAGCATGGCTCTTTTCACCAAAGGGTTTCCTCACAACAATTTTCAGGGTTCCAATTGTCAAATAAAAACTCCGCGTGTTGGCAACCAAAAATCCCAAAGTTAAACAAAAGGTTGCTGTTGTGTCCAAAACGAAAATATCTCCAATTAAATCTTTCATAGATGCTGTCTCCTCTCTTCCTCCTGATCCCATACAGAGGCTGGCGTTCTTCCAGAGCTCTCACTTAGTCCTGTGAATAATCTGTTGCCTCATTTCCATGGCTCTTGGGTAGAAAGATGTTTGAGAGGCCTTTCAGACCTTGGTCTCTTCCTCTGCTCACCGGAAGGAGTTGGTGGCCCGGGTGTGGTTTGATAGAGACGTGAGGCCCTGCACCAACCACCCTCTTCTTTTTTCTATGCCACTTCCCAAGGCTGCCTTTCTTTCCTGTCCTCTTCCTATGCTTCCCTTCCTGATCTCAACCCAAGTCCCATTACTACACTCTCCCTTAGCCCACTATGGTCCTCTGAAACCTCCCTATTCTGATCTGGTGGGCAAAGTTGTAGGGGGTTGCCAACATTTTCGAAAATCCAAAGAGACTTCAATGGGAACAACATTTTGCTTGCAGCTACAGTCCGAACAGCTGGACGGATTTGCACCAAACTTGGCACGAGTAGCTTTAGTCAAGTCCAAAAGTATGCTTTAGCAAATCTGGAGTTAATCCATCCTGTTTTTACTTTTTCAAATCCGTCAAAAGGATGCTACAAAAATATATCAATTTAAAATTGGTGCCTGAAACATGACCTGTGGCCATGGCCAGTGGACAGATTGTCTCGTAATTCTGGTCCTTGGCAATGGCCACCAGTGAACCAGCTATGGGGTTAAAGTGGGCAACGGGCCTGGCCTCCAGCAATGCATAATGTCTACTCTGAGATGGATAGCGGGGCCTGCAAAATGGCCATAAACCATGAACAGTGATGCACAGTCCCATAATTGAGGAATGGTGGCCACATGGCCAGGCTACAGGACTTGGACAATGTTTACTGTGATTCTATTCGCGTGGCAGGCAACATGGATGAATCTCATGGCCCTGATATTGTGGCCATTGGCCATGGCCACAAGTCATGGGCACCAGCCATTGTCCCACAATTGAGCTATAGTGGCCACTGGGCTGAGCTGCAGGTTAGGCCCAATCTCTAATATGGGTCATTTTCAGGGCCGGCAGCATCTCTGGAGCACCTGGCCACAATTCATGACCAGTGGTACACAAACCCATTATGGTATAGTATGAACTACACCAGGCTGTAGGCTACGTCCATGCCTGGAGCCCACCGGCACACCAGGAGTTTCCCCAGAAGGCCTCGGGTACATAGGGCCTCTTTTCTTGGGTGAAGGATACATACATGACCAGTCCATAATCAAATCATGTTTGCTTCATTATATTTATGATTGCAAATGGCAATTTGCATTTGTTTATGCTTTTACTAAAACTTTACTTAGTTAAATTATAACTCTAGTTTCTCTATGAGAGACTGAGAGTCATAGTTCATCGTCGTACAACCTTCTTTGTTCTTGTGATGTTTTGCTTTCAGGGCGGGGTAGCTTTCATGTGGATTTGTGGGTTAGTCCGTCAAAATCCTGGTGGGTGAAAACTTGAGCAAGCAAGCTTTTATACATGCTGACCTCAAAAACACCCAAGGGGGATGGAGTCGGCACTGTGTATAAAGTGGGTGGATTTTCTCAACCTACATGTAATCTCAACTTCCACCCTGAAGATCAGCCCAGGGCCAGGTAGAACATTTTCAGTCCAGCAACTTCTCTTCCCACATCCAAGGACCTGGTAAAGCATCACAACAAATTTGGCCTCTGATCCTTTCCTCTCCACACCATGACATTTGGCTTTCAACACTACCGCTTTTTTTTAAGGTTATTTCATCAATCAAATTAAAACATTATCTCATCAAGCAACAATTTCCATAAAAGTCAATGAAAACCAAACTTAACAAAAACTTTAAATGGGAACAGAAATATAAATGACCTCTGCATATCAACAGTTAATTTGTATTACTATCGTACTCTTCTGCTAGACGTTTTGTCATGTCTTCCAAAAAAAAAGTTAAAGCAATTATTTTTTTTCTAATAGATTCATCAAAGAGCGCTTGCCACCAGTCCTTAATGTCTTGGGAGGATAGCTCAGGGGCAACGCACTTGCCTTGGAAGCAAGACAACACAGTGCAACACAGGTTTGATCCCCGGGTCCGCGCTTAGAAACCTCTGGGTATTAAGCATGTTATAAATAACTAATCATAACCAATCATAATCATTCAATCTTAAATTCTGTTTCTCTGCAATTATGTGGCCAAAGTGCTTTGTCCTTTCTGGCTTAAGAGCCGTGCACAATAATGTAAGATGTTTCAAAGTCTTGTCTTTTTGATTGCAAAGCCTACACATGCGTTTAATATCTGCGTGGTTTGACCATGAACTTACGATCTCCATGGTTTTAAACAAGTTGAGGCCAAATTTCATATATAATAATCTACGTGTCGATCAGGAAATTTCAAATACTTTTGTGTTTTGTTCAAGGCTGTTGCTTCACTCGGTACAAACTTCATTATCTTGTGCTTCAATCTCTGTTCTCCTACTGCTGTCCAATCTTGCATTCAAAGTTTTTTTTTTGGCTAGGTTTGGATTGGTCTGAAGAACATTGATGTCAATGTCGAGATCTTTCATTATTTCTTTGCAACGGTCTGCCCACATAGTCAACACACATTGTTTCACTCCGCTAATTGGATCTTGCAGAATTTTGAATTGTGGTAAGACTTCCTCCATTGTCATTTTTCAATAAAGTGTGAGCATGTTCCAAAAAACTCTCACATTTATTGATAGAAAATGTAGTTCATAACGAATACACATGGTTGGTGTTCCCTTGGGATAAGACTTTTGACCAGAAGCTGTTTTCCAACGTGGCCCACAGTGAAAAAGACCAACCTAGAGCACTCTCTGCTCCATGGATCATAGCAGGGACAGCTTTCTGTTTGTAAAAGTCAATCACAGGTTTTAATGAGAACTTGCAGTATTTCTTATTCAACACAGCAGCTTGAATTGCTAATTGTCGGCATTCGACTTTCACATTTTCGACCCAGGGTGCGTCAGTCAAGCTTGAGCTGATCATCATGCCCAAGTATCTAGTATGTGATGCAGTCTTCAAGTTCTCTTTTCCTAGATGCCATTGAAATTTCGTATTTGAGCGTGCTTTGTTCTTCCTTAGATCTTGTAGGCCAGTCATGTGGCGTGTGTGGATTGCGCACAGGTGTCATCAGCCATTGAAGTAACCAGAGTCACGTGTAAGAGCATAGGACACAGATATCAATTGCACTGCATTGAGGATGCATGGCATGTTACATGTCTTGTTGATGGGCACTCTCTTGATGCAGTTATGGCACATTTGAACAACATAGCTTTCATTCCAGGTAATTAAATGAAGTGTTATATACTACGGGTGTGCCTGTGCATTGTCACTTAGAGATACACTGTGCACACAGCTCACACACAAGTTGTGCCAGACATGGCCTGTGATAGGATTTCAAATGTGCATGTTGTCTGTGTTGGGCCTCTGTGTTGGGCCTGGGCAGTGTTGTGCTGTGAAGTAGTTTGCTGCTGGGTGATTGGTTGTTCTTGTGCATGTTTGTGGTTTCTGTGTTCCTGCAGCAATGTAGCAATGGAGCTATCCTTCCTAGGAAGGATAGCTCAGAATCAACACATTTGTCTTGGAAGCAAAACAATGCAGCGCAACACACGGTCGAATCCTGATCCCACACTTAGAAACCACTCACTGGTATTAAGCGCGTTATAAAAGAACAAATATCATTATAATTGTATATGGTTTGCAGTTTACATGACAAACTGGCAGTGCTGCATTGCCCTTGTGCAGTGCTGAACTGTTGCACTGGATGTGTTGGTATGTGTGCCCTATGCATTGTTGTTCCTGTAATCCTCTGTATGAGTTACTTGTTTGGGCAAAATCCATTGCTGTTATACTAATGCATAGTCTTGCAGGGCCTAGTCCTGTGGGTCGGTGGATGCCATGCGTGGTGTAAGCGAGCAGCTCCTGCATGTACAGTGCCTTGGCAGGACATGCATTGATCAGTAGTACTAATGTTCCACACAACCCTGACTTCATATAGCATTTAACTTGTGCTGCAAGATTGTATTGTGTGATGGTGCTTGTACTCTCACCCTGCATCCATGGCCATTGCCCTTTGTGGCTCTCCATGTACGCAGGCTGGGTGCTATTATGCAGAACCGTAGCATTGTGGGTGGATACAGCAGTGGGTTATCGATGCGCCACACGTAACCTGCACATTCATTGAGTGGATCTGCTTCCTGCTGCGGTATGCATCTTCTGATGCCTGGGAGGCAACAAATGGGTGCAGTACAGCACGTCAATTGCATTTGGCATGTTGACTGCTTCATAAAAACATGCCTTTGTGGCATTTATCTGTGTCAGGGTGGTGGGCAGGGAGATGCCTACAGCACCTGCCAGAGCACAACTGAAAAAGTAGGCTGGGGCATGCCATGCAGCATGCTCAGTGTACCGGAAGGTGCCACTGCAAAGAAAATGTAGCACCAACACAATTATCAGAAGTGCGGGTAGGGCAGTCCTTCTCTAGATGTTGTTGTGTACCATGGACAATACCTCTGCTATCAACTGCCTGTTAAGCTGGTACACGATGATGAGCGAGGCATCAGTCAATGCCCAAGGTGAGTTACTGAGCCAGTGAATGTGCGCTTGCCTTGCATGGCGTCTCCTCCTCTCTGCTTCATGCATTCCTGTCTCTGCAGCTCAATGTGGAGCAGGAGGTGCTGCATGTCCTACTTAGCAACTGCTAGTGGCAGCATGGTGTAGGAAAGTGTGCATGGGTCAGGTATGGGCCTCATATACTCTTTCTGAGTGGATTGGGTGCTCTGGGACCTGTTTGCATTTACCTCCACCTTTTAGGTCCACTGTATTTCTGGTGGAGTGGCTACCCATTTTCTGCAGTATTTCAGCAGTATTTCAAATTGTATTGTGGCAGAAATACCATTTTGCTTCTTAGTGTTAATTCCACAGGGAAAATTAGCACCAACGCTAATTCCTCTATGTGTTTGTTGTAATTACGCCAGCGAAATGAGTGCCCTTTTCCGTGGACCCCTAATTCGGCAGTGTAATGAAAGTGGCAGTAATTCCGTTACTGCCACTGTTACCGCATATCGCATAACTCACAAAGAGGGCCAATGTTCTTTACATGGAATAGTCAACAACATTTTAGCAAGTCAAGCTCTGCAACATCTAATCTACTCAAGCTACCCACACAAAGGACGCAGCCGAAAGATTACAATTACTCATGAGTCTGGTGCGACAGAGGGTGCCCATACACACCCAAACAAATATGATAAAGTGCTAAAGCCTCATGAAGCACTTAAATAGTGCATTTTTCAAACTCATCAGCTCGTCTGTTCGCACACCAAAGCTACCACAGACTTCAGGCTGGGCCAGAAGAGAGGAAAAAGAAGCCCTGCGTCTATCTAGGGTGGTTTTGTCAGGATTGTATTTCTTCTGTATTGACAAAATGTGTTCCTTTTAAGGTGAAGGCGGATTTCCTCATGAACATGAAGATGCACCTTGCTGGTGGCAAGCCTTCCTTTGTTTTCATTACAGTCGCCATTTGCTGTGGCTGATTGTAATATGATGTGCTCTGCTGAGTGGCGAGACCAATGCAGTCAGCTTGCCGGGAGTAGGGAGCCAGTCGGTGATGCCGTACGCAATGATGTCAAAGTACGACTCACTGGTGCAGTGCAGAGGATTCCCTTACGGGAAAGGGGCGTGGCAACAGGGGCCGGAATCCAACAGCAATACAGGAAGGAAGACGTTTCTTCATGAAAAGCGAATTTGGGGGGGAGGGGGGGAGGGTCTCGAGGAAATGTGGTCATGCCTTTTTACCGGGCACTGCTATTGTCAGATCTGAGATATATTTGTTGGCAATATTGTTGCTCCAACGTGAATCAGATTTTGCTGTTTTATCGGCAGTGTTCTTTTGCTGTAGTCACCGAAACCTCCAAAAATGGCTACTGGGTGTTCCTGTGACATGTCCAGTTTAGCTGAAATGGCCTATTTTTGCCCCACATTTCAGCTAGAAGGTTTTTCTTCACGCTTCTTTAAACCTACCATTACATTGGTTGGGGTTTGCTAAACATATCTTAAAGTTCCAACAAGGATGCCAGTGCACCCCGAACTGATGTTTCCTAAAGAGGATGAAAAGCATGCGTGGATGTCTGCATCATTGAGAGCCCTCTGCCTGGAACTGATAAAGCTATGTATAAAATAGAGCTGCCTCAGAAGACAATCCCAAAGACACTTTTCTGCTGCAAGAAGCATACTTTTGGGCATATTTACATACCCACAATCAGGTTCGGACGGGCCTTTAGGGCAATGGCCCTTTCGACCAAACCTAAAACGCAAAATGCTGATGTGGGCCAGTTTTTCGGGTCAAATTGGGCTAGTTTTTAAGCCAATGTGGGTCAGTTTGAGTTACTTCACTATGTGACTAGTAGTTTTTAACAGTGTTGCTGAATACATATTCTTTTAAATGCACATTTTGCATCACATTTCATCCAAAACCTCGCCCTTGGGTTCTATTCAAACAGTGTCACAAAAGGAATGAATTATCAATTTGCAACTGTGAGCCACTTTTTCATTGGTGCCTGTTATGGTGTGGGTTTACTCTCACGCACACACTGCACCGCAGGCACACAATGAGGAGCAGACGCAGAGCTTTTCAGAACACAAATCTCTTTATTCAACTGCGTATCACGACTGCCCCTAATTCCGCCCCTCCCACGTAACATCCCTTCCCTTGTCCTCCCGCCTCCCGTGTCCATGTATATGTCAACGTGACATCTCCCCACTTTTTAAACAGCCACTTTCACAACAGGTGGGCGTCTAGGGTGAGCGATTAGCCCATTTATTCAATCGGGCGGCAAGGTTTGTTCCTGGCCCTCTGGAGACGTGCACCTCTTGGTTTCCGGAGGGCTGTCTCTGGCTTCACAGGCCACCTGGCCTTCTTGATCAGATTCCTCTGCGTCTTCGTGATCTCCTTGATATGTATCATCAGATGCATAGTCAATGGGAACAGTCACTCGTCCACTCAATCGGCAGGACCCTGAAGATGGGATTCCCTTGAAATGAGATGAATTTCGGGTGATGGGCCCTCCGGTTCCTTGCGCAGTGATCATGGATCCTTTCTTAGCGGTGACAAGCAAAGGTTCCTCGTGAAAGACGGTAGTGTGCTTTTGAGTCTGTGGTTGCTTTACTGCTACGACATCGCCCACGTCGATCTGGGGCACCCGAGCCCCTCTGTGAGTGTCCGCGTATGTCTTCATTCGTTCCTTTGCAGCATTGTCTCGTTCTCTCATCTCTCGGTCCAGGTCAGGTTGCTTGTCTGTCCCTTTGGCTTGAGGGATTCTCCTTTGGACGTCTCTCCCAAACATCACTTCAGCAGGGGTTCTCCCAGTGGTGCTATTGGGAGTACCCCGGTAGTCCCTCATTAGTTGATGTAAGACCTGCTCATTTGGCTGTCCTGTGAGCTTGGCTATCTGTACCGGTCTCTTTAATTTGGCCATGAAGCGCTCTATCATTCCATTCGCTTGAGGCCATAATGGAGTGACCTTCCTGTGATGAAACCTCATGTTGCTCGCAAACTGCGCGAACTGGTGTCCATTGAAAGGGGGTCCGTTGTCTGTCCCGAGTACTTTTGGAATCCTGTATGCAAAGAAGATGCGATTGTCATGATGCATACTCCCGGAGAGCCAGTCCAAGACCGGCAGCCCCGGAAGCACACATCAGGTACCCAAGGGAAGATCCAGCAACCCCAAATAGGGGCCCTTTGGACACAGTCCTGGCGCCTTTGGCGCCAGGCTCATTTTGTACATCAGTCCTGGCGCCGTAGGCGCCAGGCTCCTAAAGGGAGTGCTTTTGGTGGACTTACCTGATGCAGACCATGCTGCCAGATCCAGACCTCTTTGAGGCCTGAAAGGAACTACTTTACCTGTGGGACTATTTGTGCCACTCGGGCGTGGTCAGGGAAGGATACATACCTGGTTGGGGAAGGATACATACCTGGGACTTCTTTGGAGGCTATTTAAGCCAGGCCCAGACAGCAGCTCACGCTTCGCGTTGCTCTGCTCCTAGCAGCTGGACGCTCACCGTGTCTGCTCCTGCATCCTGACTCCAGCCATGCCCGCTTCAGTTCTGGAACACCTAAAAGGAAGAAGAGAGGAAGAGAAGGTGAATAAAGGACATTACCTGATATTGCATGGGATCCGGAGCCAACACGCCGACGATCCTAAAGGGAAAGACATTATTTTAGGATTCCTCGCGTTGTTCGTTGCAGCGCTGCGCTCAACTCACCTGTCCATAAGGAATTCCGTACTCCTACGACCATCCGCATGTTCCGCTGCATTCCAGCACCTAGGAAGGAGAAGAGAAGAACAAAAGGTGAGCCAGAGGAGACATTGGGAAAAGACCGATTTGCCCGAAGGCTTACCTGGCGATTGGTGGGGGAGAATCCTTCCTCATCTCGGGTCGGCACGCCTTTTGGCAGTACCGCGCCCCGGCCCAAAAAAGAACACGCACATTAGTGGGTGAACATACAGACATTAGAAAAACCACCCCAACATAAGCTCACCTGAATTATCCACAGCAAATTGTCTTCTCTACGTGGAATCTTCGCTCAGCACCTGCGCTAAAAGACTAAAAGCAGTCCATTGAAAATAAAGGCCAAACAGGAAGGGAGAACAACCCTTGAACTTGATAAGTCATATACTTACGAAAGCGCTTTATTCATCCAAAAAAACAGTGAAGCAACTGGACCTGAATGCCCGTCCGATAACCAGTGAAGTAACTGGGTTCTACCGCACCCCTGCACCAGAAGCAGGATGGAGAGCTCGTCATTTCAAATCTTAAGGTGAGAATTAACGGGAAGGTTCAGAGGTGGTTTGAAGAGAGAGTAAAATGGGAAAGGAGGGGTTCGACTCGTCACTCCGCAGGTGATTAAAATCCTTTTCCCCATCTACAGAAAGATCTTCCTACGCATCAGACAGGCGAGGTTTGGGGGTCCGGCCCAGTCGGTGTTCAGAGTCCTGCGCATCACCTTAGAAGAGGCCGCAGCAGCCCAGACCTGGTCAGCGTCTCCGTGGGAGTCAGGTGAGCGTTACAGAACGCGAAGCCTTCCTACAATTTCCCACCCGGACGCTATGGAGACTTCTGAAACCGATCAGCTGGCCCACCCATTGGGGGAATTACGGGCCAAAGTGCATTCCGCACGTCAGGAGACAAACGCTCTCAGGAGAGAACTAATTGTATCTAAGGAACGAACTGATGACCTTGCCAGGCAGTTGTTGCAAAGTCAAGCTGGACAAACTCCTCTACCAGGTTCGGGGGGTATTCCCGCCCCAATGGTTTCAAGCAACCCTGTGCAAATTAATCTACCGGGAAAAAATGCCATTGGCCCCACCTGAACGTTTTTCCGGCGGACCCCAGAAGATTTGCTGTATTCATGAATCAATGCCTATTACACTTCCTTTGCAGACCGGGGGCCTTTCCTAACGACCAAACCAAAGTAGCCTTCGTATTATCATATCTCAGCGGCTGCGCTGCAGATTGGTCGGTTCCACTGGTCACTCAAGATGACCCGATACTCCGAGACTTTCAAGGTTTTCAGACACGCATGGAAAGATTATTTGCTCGGCACTCTCAGGGACAGGCCCTGGACAACGAACTTCTGTCCTTACGACAAGGTAACCAGGATCTATTAGCCTATATCGCAACCTTCAATAGGTTGATAGTGGAGACTGGGTGGCCAGAGGATAAGAGAATCACGTTATTTCATCGAGGTCTACGTGGGGAACTCAAAGACGTTCTAGCCCAAGTTGTAAATCCACCCCAAGACTGTATGGAATATATAGACTTAGTGGTCCAATTAGACCATGGGCTTCAAAATAGAAAAGCAGATCGGTCCAAGTTTGAGACTCGCATGTTAGTCAAGACCCACGTTAACCCCAAGAATGCCGATGTTACCAAACCTATGCGAATTGGAGGGGTTAAAGGACCGTTATCTCAAAAGGAACTTGAAAGAAGACGACAGATGCAATTGTGTCTTTATTGTGGGGCTTCTGGACACTTTTTACAAGATTGCCCGGTGAAACCACCCAAGAAAACGGTAGGAGCCGCGGATAAGAATCATATGGAACCGGATTCGGGAAAAGACCACGCCCGACAAGCGTAGAGGTCCACTTGTCGAGCCTGAAAACTGACTCTCAGACCTCGCACTTCATCATGCCAATGATCCTTGTGAATCCGGAACAGCCTGGACAGTTGCATGCTATGAAGGCATACATCGACAGTGGAGCTATTGGGAACTATGTGGATCATGAATTGGCTTCTAGGATCAACCTCCCTCTTCATCCAAAAACCACTAAAGAAGTCATCACCACAGTCGATAAATCCGAAATTGCCTCTGGGCCAGTAACACATTCCACTGCAGAGGTGACACTAGTAGGTCAGGACGGGCATCGGGAGGCTGTTGTGTTTGACGTAATCAAGGCCCCGCAGTTTCAAGTAATTCTAGGAATCCCTTCGTTAGAAACACACAATCCTCGAATTGATTGGCGAGAGAAGAGGATAACCTTTCCTGATTGCGCACAAACCTGTTACCAAAGATAGGCCTGGCTACAGTAACCCCTGTCACTTTACAGCTACCGCCGGAGTACATGGAGTTTCAAGACGTCTTCCAGAAGGAACAGGCCAACACGCTACCCCCTTCACAGGTCATACGATTGCCAAATCGATCTGATGCCGGGTGCGCAACCCCCGTGTAGCAGAATTTATGCTCTTACGGAACCTGAAAATCTTCATTTGCGACAATATTTAGATCAGTACCTAGCCAATGGTTTTATTCGCCCCTCAAAGTCTCCTGCATCCTCGGCCCTGTTCTTCGTGCCAAAAAAAGAAGGCGACCTCAGAACTTGTATCGACTATCACGCATTGAACCAGATAACTGTTAAAAACCGTTACCCTCTGCCCCTAATCCCCAAACTTCTTGACCAAGTAAAGGAGGCCTGCATTTATACCAAATTAGATCTCCGGGGGGCTTATCATCTGGTGCGAATAAAATAAGGCGACGAATGGAAGACCGCCTTCCGTACCAAATATGGACTATTCGAGTACCAAGTAATGCCTTTTGGATTGTGTAACGCCCCTGCTGCCTTCCAAAACTTCATGAACGATGTCCTTCCAGAACTCCTGGATGTTTGTGTCGTCGTATATATCGATGACATTCTGATATACTCCTATTCAGAATCTGAACATATAAGGCATGTTAAGGCAGTTCTCGAGAAACTGCGCCAACACAAACTATTTGCGAAAATTGAAAAGTGTGTTTCCATACCACAGAAGTCGAATTTCTTGGTTTCATCCTGACACCTAAAGGAATCCGAATGGATTCACAAAAAGTGGATGCCATCCTCCAATGGCCATCGCCTAGCTCTGTGAAAGGCGTACAAAGCATGCTTGGCTTTGCCAACTTTTACCGCAGATTTATCCCGGAATTTTCGCGGATCGTTCAACCCATCACTGCACTCTTGAAGAAAAATAAACGCTTTGAATGGTCTGGGGAAGCCGAACAGGCTTTTCAGGAGCTGAAAGCCAAATTTATCTCCGCACCAGTACTGAAACACCCGCGCCCGGATCTTCCATACATACTTGAGACCGACGCATCCAGTTTAGCCATGGGAGCTGTTCTGTCTCAAAGAGATCCCAAATCTAATCAACTACACCCCGTAGCCTTTTGGTCCAGAAAATTCTCGGCACCTGAAGTTAACTATGCAATCACCGATAAGGAGTTATTGGCCATTAAATCCGCTTTTAAGGCTTGGAGGCACTATCTTCTTGGCGCTAGACATACCATCACGGTGATCACAGACCACCGGAACTTGCAATATTTGAAAACTGCCAAAGCTCAGTCATCACGTCAGCTCCGATGGGCTTTGTTCTTTGCTGAATTCGATTTTGTAATCACCTATCGTCCTGGCAGCAAGAACGGTAAAGCTGATGCCCTTTCCTGAATAGGAATGGGTGAAATAGATACAAGCGCAGAACCAATACCAATAATTCCCGAACAAAAAATTCTGGGTATGATTACCTTACAAACTCTGGAGGACATTCAAACTAGAGTTAAGCAACTCATGGACCCTACAGCCTTGCAAGATTGGATTTTAAAGGGATCTAACTTTACTGTTAAGGATGACCTACCTTACTTCCAAGGGCGCCTATTTTTGCCACACAAAGAACTACAAGAACTAGTTATTTCTCGTTATCATGATACCCTGATAGAAGGACACCCAGGGATTGCCAAAACGGAAGAAAAGGTAAAATGACAATTCTGGTGGCCCTCTTGGCGAAAGGACATTAAATCTTTTGTGATGTCATGTGGTGGATGCGCCCAAAACAAAGGACAAAAGAGGAGACCAGCTTGTCTTCTTCAACCCTTAGACATTCCATCAGCACCTTGGCACACCTTGTCACTGGATTTTATTACGGACCTGCCTCCTTGCTGTGGGTATAACTCTATCCTTGTTATAGTGGATTTATTTTCTAAAATGGCCCACTTCATTCCATTAAAAGGCTTGCCTTCAGCTTCAGTCCTAGCTAAGGAATTTCTGGAAAACATTGTTTGTTTACATAGATTCCCATCCATACTAGTTTCTGACCGAGGAAGCCAATTCATTTCCCATTTTTGGAGAAAGTGCTGTCAGCTGGCGCAGATTGACGTAAGATTGTCGACCAGTCACCATCCTCAGACCGATGGACAAACTGAGAGAACAAATCAGACCCTTGAACAATATCTACGGTGTATGTTGCATCAATCCGAAAGTAATTGGAAAGATATCCTTTGGATTGCTGAATACGCAAACAATAATTCGATACACTCGGGAACTGGACAAAGCCCTTTTTATACCATATATGGACATCATCCTCGGACCTCAGACCTTGATTCACCTCAAAGCCTCGAAATGCCCGCCGTAAACCATCTACATTCTACAATAACTCAAGCCTTCAAGGAAGCAACTGCGCATTTACTGCAAGCCAAGAGAAAGTACAAGCAGAATGCTGATCTACATCGAAGTGAAGCACCTCAATACCAAGTAGGAGACCAAGTATGGTTAGCTACCAGGCACTTATCGCTCAAGGGACCTCGAACCTTTAACCCAAGATATGTGGGGCCCTACTCAGTTACGGCCGTCATCAACCCGGTGGCCGTCAAACTCGACCTGAAACCGGTGCAACCTGGAACCCGACTAATCAAGCCACCAGAACCTATCCAAATAAATGGAGAACCTGAGTTCGAAGTGAAGAACATTTTGGATTCCAAGGTGTCAAAGTCCAAATTGTACTATTTAATAGATTGGAAAGGATACGGGCCTCAAGAAAGATCCTGGGAGCCTAGTGACCATGTACACGCACCTCGGTTAGTCAAAAGGTTTCACCAGAATTTCCCAAACAAACCGAGACCCCCGGAGAGAACGATCTTGGGAGGGGCCTTGGGGGGGAGTGCTGTCATGATGCATACTCCCGGAGAGCCAGTCCAAGACCGGCAGCCCCGGAAGCACACATCAGGTACCCAAGGGAAGGTTCAGCAACCCCAAATAGGGGCCCTTTGGACACAGTCCTGGCGCCATAGGCGCCAGGCTCATTTTGGACATCAGTCCTGGCGCCTATGGGAGTGCTTTTGGTGGACTTACCTGATGCAGACCATGCTGCCAGATCCAGACCTCTTTGAGGCCTGAAAGGAACTACTTTACCTGTGGGACTATTTGTGCCACTCGGGCGTGGTCAGGGAAGGATACATACCTGGTTGGGGAAGGATACATACCTGGGACTTCTTTGGAGGCTATTTAAGCCACGCCCAGACAGCAGCTCACGCTTCGCGTTGCTCTGCTCCTAGCAGCTGGACGCTCACCGTGTCTGCTCCTGCATCCTGACTCCAGCCACGCCCGCTTCAGTTCTGGAACACCTAAAAGGAAGAAGAGAGGAAGAGAAGGTGAATAAAGGACATTACCTGATATTGCATGGGATCCGGAGCCAACACGCCGACGATCCTAAAGGGAAAGACATTATTTTAGGATTCCTCGCGTTGTTCGTTGCAGCGCTGCGCTCAACTCACCTGTCCATAAGGAATTCCGTACTCCTACGACCATCCGCATGTTCCGCTGCATTCCAGCACCTAGGAAGGAGAAGAGAAGAACAAAAGGTGAGCCAGAGGAGACATTGGGAAAAGACCGATTTGCCCGAAGGCTTACCTGGCGATTGGTGGGGGAGAATCCTTCCTCATCTCGGGTCGGCACGCCTTTTGGCAGTACCGCTCCCCGGCCCCTATGGGGAAAAAAGAACACGCGCATTAGTGGGTGAATATACAGACATTAGAAAAACCACCCCAACATAAGCACACCTGAATTATCCACAGCAAATTGTCTTCTCTACGTGGAATCTTCGCTCAGCACCTGCGCTAAAAGACTAAAAGTAGTCCATTGAAAATAAAGGCCAAACAGGAAGGGAGAACAACCCTTGAACTTGATAAGTCATATACATACGAAAGCGCCTTATTCATCCAAAAAACCAGTGAAGCAACTGGACCTGAATGCCCGTCCGATAACCAGTGAAGTAACTGGATTCTACCGCACCCCTGCACCAGAAGCAGGATGGAGAGCTCGTCATTTCAAATCTTGAGGTGAGAATTAACGGGAAGGTTCAGAGGTGGTTTGAAGAGAGAGTAAAAGGGGAAAGGAGGGGTTCGACTCGTCACTCCGCAGGTGATTAAAATCCTTTTCCCCATCTACAGAAAGATCTTCCTACGCATCAGACAGGCGAGGTTTGGGGGTCCGGCCCAGTCGGTGTTTCGAGTCCTGCGCATCACCTTAGAAGAGGCCGCAGCAGCCCAGACCTGGTCAGCGTCTCCGTGGGAGTCAGGTGAGCGTTACAGCGATCTAAGGTGGGTATTACGTGTTGGGCCGCGGTAGAGGAAAGGAGTTGGGATTCCGGATATCGTGAGTATTAGTCCATCAATGCGAGTACATATTTCCCGCCTTCATTGGGCCCAAAGAAGTTGGCAGCCACGGCCTGCCAGATTCCCTCCGGGAGCTCCGACATGTTCAAGGGCTCCGGGTGTCTGTTGGGAGTGATGAGGATGCATGTGGGGCATAACCTCAGTGCGTCTTCCACCATGGAGTCAATGTAGGGAAACCAGACATTCTGTCGAAGGGTTCCATGTGTTAAAATCGCGGCAAAAATGGCCGTGGACACAAAATATTGCCGCAAAAAGACAATGGTTTTACTGCAGCAATCCATGTAAAGGATGCGGGGTACACCCCCACAACCCCCGGACCCATTATATCATTTAAGGGAAGCGGGGGCCACCTCCGCGACCCCATCTCCCCTTAAATGTTGTAATGGAGTACATCTTTAACGGGTCAAACCACAGCATTTTTGCTGCAATTTTTTGTACAGCGACATTTTTGCCACTATTTTATCACTGCATACCCTGGCGAAGCATGCAACACAATTCCCCTGTGGTTCTCATGGGCTAGCTTGATGACTTTCTTCCACAGGGATGATGAATTACCAGTTTACAGCTCTTCAACAGGAGATGATCATCTGAGAGCGTCAGCTCTTCTCTCACATGCAATAGTCATTCTACTTCTGTGTGTACAGGGTCCCCTGCGGCTCACCCTCGCTCTCTGGCCCTCCTCCACATACCAGAATCAAGCCCTTCACAGTAACAAGCAAGCTCATTGGCCTTCGCTGGGTCGTTACCAGCCCAACAAAACCTTTGTCGGGCCAGTCCCATCCACGTCCTGACCGCCATGGAAAGGGAAAGGGATAAGGCACTACGTGTAGTCCCTTATCCCTGTTCCCTGGCGGCCATCTTTTTTGTTTACTATTTCAATGCCCACCATGGAAAGGGAGAAGGGACTACATGCAGTTTTCTCACTCAATCTGTGATTGTAATAATAATGTGACTATAGTAAATAACCAGTTTATCTTTCCAGGCATACATATGATATGATATTTTATTTATATCGTGCCCATACACAAGTGTTTCAGGACGCAACGAAGTGAGGGAGGGGTACAAGGGAGGACAAAACAATTATCTTACTAGTCCCAGTGACATTGAGAACATGCAAGTGCAGGGGAGAAGGTATTAATGGTTTTAACCTAGCTGACTGTAGAATGCAGCCTTTGCATTAAACCCAGACGAATATAGAATTGTAACCAATGCTTCAAATATAGCAAATATTCTGTCCTAAGCACTCAGAGTGGAACCAATTTACTTATACTTATTGCACTACTTGGTTAGGAATTTATCCAAAGACATGGCCACATATCCGCACGCATCTCCATGCACACTCAACTCAAAAAACAACATTGCACAACACTTCTGCCTTAAGAATGCAGCTACCCTTCGACAACATTGTGAACGTTAGCTACACACATAATGACTATCCTCTCGCACACCACTCCATTTTAGTCTTTAGACCACCTCTCGCCACCCATACACATGCCAATTAGACATGGGTGGCTAGAAGGGATGTAGCCACTCCCTCATAACCTTGTAATGGCTATAATGCACACACGCATTCTAGCACTTCTTTGAATTTGCCATATTTTGGACTTCGGTCCCCCCGAGGGTGTTCATCCTACAGCACGTTGGGACCATACCTCTGGTGAAAGGCGCTATGCAAATGACAAAATTAATGAATGAAATAGTCTTGATTTCAAAAATCTTAAGAGTGGTCTGGAGAAAGCAGGACGCTAATCTAAGGGATCGGCTGGACTGGTACCGGATAAACCGCAATGTCATGTATGAGGGGGCAGGACTGTATACAGACTTGTGAATAATAGTTAGAAGTTTGAATTTCATCCTGGCATGAATGGGTAGCCAATGAAGCCTCTTCAGTACATGAGTCATGTGATCTTGCCTGTTACTTTTTGTTACAATGCAGGCAGCCATATTGTGGAGAATCTTTAGGTGATGAATAACATATTTAGTGGAGCCTGCATAAAGATAGTTACAGTAATCCAGTCTTGAACCAACTACGACTCTCGCTAACATCACGCAGGCAGACTCAGGAGTGATCATAGCTGTCTGAGAATCATAAGGTGATAATGGGTGGAGCAGGTCAGACTGCTGGTGTGCAATGCCATGGACAGAGTGGAGTCTAATATCACACCCAGTGATTTGACTCTGTCCGATATATGAACTGAACAGTTTGGTCGAGAGGTCCACAGCCGAAGGTAACTCTTTCCAGAGTGTATGTGAAGGCGCGATCTCGGTTTCAGCCCTGTTAAGGCCGAACTAATTTGATGACATCTATTGTAATAGTTTATGGAATACAGACTGGATGAACTCCACATTGTCCTCAAAATTACCCTTCAGTTTGAATCAAATCAAAGTGTCGTCTGCATAGTTCTTTGACATCACATTGAGAATGACCAAGGGCTTTACAGAGATGTTAAAAAGCAGTGGTGAAGTGGACGATGCCTGTGGCACAGTGCATGTCACAATATTGACCTTCACTCTTGAGTGTTTGAGAGAAAAGAATCAAACCCTTTGACCACAGTATCAGAAACAGCCACCATATCCCTTAGTTGTTTCAGTAGAGTACTGTGGTGAAGGGTGTCGAAAGCTGCAGACAAGTCCTAGAGCATCAGAATTCCTACGTGAGCATCTTCAGTAATTTCCAACAAAGTGCCCTTAACATCCAGTTAAGCTATTGTAGTGCTCCTAAAGGGATGAAAGCCTGACTGCTTGTGTCATAGGAGCTGATGAGTTTCCTGATGATCCTGAAGCTGGATTTGTATAGGTTTATCTAAAATCTTAAGGCAGGAAGGCACATTTGAGATAGTTCTATAGTTGGCAAAGTTATTTGGATCCAACAAATGCTTTTTTAAAGTAGACATGGCCCATACCTGTTTCAAAATATGTAGCACACAAGAGGTTCTAAATTGATCATCTGTGTGCTGATAGGCGATAGGGTGTCAAAACAAGTCTTAATGACTTGGGAATTGAAACAATCACCGGGCAGTTCATTGGGTTCTGAGTTGATATGATTTGTTTAGTGTCTGACTCAGACAGGTCCTTAAAGGTGAGTTTATCCTTGCAGCTTGTTGAGTGAAAAGCAACCATTTCAAAAAAGAGTATTGGTCTCATTAATGGGGTATTATCTATTTTTGATGTGTTCCTATTTTTCGCCACTGTATCTATGGGAGAATCCGAAATATCTTATTGTATGTTCTTTATTTTAGTGTTAAAGAACATCTGCATTTGGTTGCACCAGTCTTTTAAAATCTGAGAGGCACTAGCTTCAGAAGCAGGAGATGTATGTTCATTTCAAGAATGTATTGATGTCTTTTGAGGAATTAGCTGCTGCTGAATCTTCTCTACTAAGCAGGCCTTTTTAGCTTTGAAGAAAGAGATTTATATTTAGTGCATTGACATTTCAGGCTGACAGATTTAGCCTGATTGGGATTTCTCCTCCATTCCAGGCGATGTAATTCTTTCTTTATTAGGGCTAGTTAATTAGAAAACCAGAGTTTCCCGTAGTGTTTGCTTTTGAATGTTTTCTTTTTTAGCGGTGCAACCAAATCGATTCTCTGTGAAATGGTAGAATTATAAGTCAACTATCATCCCTACATCTGAGCACTCAAAGAAGGCATTAAGCGCCTCTGTTGGTCCAAATATCTGGGGAACCAACCCTTTATCAGGTTGAGAAGTAATACTGCAAGGTAAAAGAGTGGAGAAAGATAGAATAGCGTGATCAGCCTTGGACACAAGAGGTTCTAAAAGATTAATTGATAATATGGGTCATGATAGAATTACTACTGAGGCATTGCCATGGCTGTACCAGTTAGATGCTCGATGTTGCCCACCAGGCCCTCCATAAACTTGCCCCCGCTAACCTTCTCAACCTCTACACTCAAATACAATATATGTATACCAGCTAAGCCACTCGCACACAGCACCTGATTACAGCTCTCCCAAACATTCAACAACAGAACCCAACACCTCTACAAACAACTTGCATAACATAGTCCCAGCCAATGCATCCTAGAACCAAGGGAATGCATTGTGTCCCTCTGGACACACATGCCTCCATTCTTGCAACACGGGTTGCCCAGAAACAGACCTGAATGCAGAGTGCAGGGTACTTCCAGTCTGCACACATCAAAACAACAGCTAAGCTATTTTGCCATGTCCCTCTCTTCCCAGTAACAGAACCACCTCCCCGCTCTGGAGACCATACAAATGGCATCAGTGTGCAGTATAAACCCCAATAATATAAAATATAGCTGACAATGTCGATAGGGTGGTGGCAGCGGCTCAGCTTGGCAGGCCAACACCGCACAGGGTTCCCACAGTAGTCCGTGAAGCATAGAGAAGAACATAATTGTGCATACAATCCTGCTGTTAGGCTGCCCTAGCTGCCTCCTGGGCTTCACGCTTCTGGGATTCCCCAAATGCCAGGTAACTGGAGTGGGCAGCTTCAGCCTGAGCAGAAGCAGCTTTTATTGGTGCCTCCGCCTCCTTGCCTTACATGCTTCCTCCAACAAGGATTGCCTTGAGCAGCTGGCAGCCTGCAAACCCAGTGTTGCAAGCACCTGCAACAGGCCCTGCCCCATGTAGTCATCAGATCCCTCCCGTTTTGCTCAACGCACACCTGGCCTTTCTCAATGGCTTTCAGCCTGCCTGTGATTGTATGAAAAGCAGGGTTAGCCTTGGCAGCAGGTAGGAGTGGTTGAAAAGGTGCAAGGGGCACTAGTGCTGAGAGCGCCCCATATGCAACAGGTCCCCGGTGCAATAGAGTTGGGAAGCCCTGCATATCTGACAAGGGAAGAGACTTTTCTATATGTGGCATCTCCATGTTGACCAGGATGTTGATCACCGCAAGATATCCCGCAGCCTCTACTGCTGGAGTTTATGATTTCATGGAAACAATAGTGGGTTGTGTGCTATTGGTGCGGCGACTGCGGGTACATGAACACCAGGGTGGGCTGTTATGTGCGGGCAAGGGGGGGGATGACTGGAGCTGGAGTACATGTTTCCACCTGAGTGGATGTTCCAGGTCTGCTTGCACCTTGGAATGCATTGTCATCTGTTGTCCCCTCCACTGTGTCATGAGTGGCCTCTGTAAGTGAAAATACAGTTAGCTATGTATATTGCCACATATATTCGAAATGTACATGCCAGACGATGTCACATGTCGCCCCAATATCATTGTTCCCCTCTGTACTGCTCCCAGGGAGTTCACATGATTCACATTAACCTTGAATGCTACTAACCCGGTTCTCCATGATTGCAATGTAACATTGTAAGTTAAAAGCTGATGTTCAACAGCTACTCATATGAAAATGGTGCAAGTATCACTGTAGTGGTTTGAGCGATATACTATGAATGAAAAGGGAGGCATTCCCTCAGAAGATTGATGTGTCAATATAAAATATTCTTTGGTCTATCCAATCATAAATCACATTGTCCCCACTTATGCACAATCGCCTTTGCCAATGACATGTAATGATATGCTATCCCTGATGTCCTTCTCTTCCTCTCCCTACTTCCTACTGATTCACGTCTTCATCCGCCCCACTCTACACTCTCCTCTTCTCTCTTCTCCTCTTCTGTTCCTCTGATGTTCACACATCTCCCACCTACTGTCCTTCTAGCTTCTGCTGTCGCTCTCCCTCCAACCATCTCTCATTAATACTCTTCTTGCTCCTCTAACCCAAACTCTTTACTATCCACTCCCTTCCCCCTCTCTACTCTCCCTTCTCTAGTCTCCACTCCCCTCTCCTCTCTACTCTGCACTCGCCTCTACTCTCCAGTCCCCTTCACTCTCCTAGTAGACTCTGCTCTCCACTCCTTCTCTTCTCCCTCTTGCATTCACCCCTTTCACCTTCCCAGTTATCCTTCTCACCCACTCAACTTACCTTCTCTTTCACTTACCTCAGTCACTGTCTTGGTGCGAGCTCCAAAACCCCTGGAGCTGTTGGGCCCATCCCAGTCCCCACCAACCAGAAGGACTTGGCAGACGCCAAGGAAGTGCCCCAGAGTCTCATGGACTTAGTCCTGGCGCCGTTGGCGCCAGGCTCATGAAATGGGCTGAACTTATGGAACTACTTAAACTGCCTGTGAGGCTGAGTCTTCTGTTTAATCCAGGGTGTGGCAGAGGGACTATTTTTCCTGAGAGACAGGGTGTGGTAAAGGGACTACTTTACCTGGAACTACTTACAAGGCTATATAAGCCTCACCCTGCAAGCGGAACACGCTTCGCGTTATTCTGTACTCCTGCAGCGTAACGCTCACTGTATCTGCTCTGCCCTCAAGCTTCTTCAGCCACGCCCGTTGGTGCTTTCCATCCATCGGTGCCTGGAATAAGATAAGGAGAAGAATAGGAGTTACTAAAGCGAAAAGCCCTTACCTGCAATTCCGGCCATCGGTCTCATCTCCGGCTGGTTCTCTGATCGCCGCCCCTGTTGGAAAAGGACTCTCACGCAGATTCCCGATACTCACCTGGGATTCTACATCCTCCGGGTTTCTTCAGAGCGGTTCTTCCATTCTTCATCTTGGGGCCGCGCCGCGCCTTCAAAAGGCGAACAGAAAACAGCAGTTTAGTCACGCACCATGCAAACGAACATTTACTCTGTCATCCAGCGCCACTCATTCGCACCTATACTCACCTGGAGGCAACCAGCTCAGCATCCGAGGAGGGCCGAATCTTCTCCCGGACGACGCACGAAACTGCATCTGCAAGAAAGACAAACACGTTTAAAGCCTTGGGACAATATCAGCATCTATACCAAGCTGTTATTGAGAAAGAGACTCACCTGATTATCCAATCATTCCGAAAAAGCAGAAACAGCACTCTGGAACAGTGAAGTAACTGCGCCCAGAGAAAGACTGAGCCTACCACGCCCCTGCTGAAGGTCAAGCAGGACGGAGCGCCAACCTCACCAAACTCATAGGTGAGCAGGAGAGGAGTCAGGCACCAGGAGGTGGCAGGTACTGGGGCCAATCCAACCCACTCATAGCTAACTTCTTGTTTCAACATTACAGGCTAACGCCTTCTGGGGAGATAACAAGGGAGAGGACACCGCTATACCATCAAAACTACACCAGTGCAGTTCCCGGTCATACGACTACGTGCTATGCCCCCGTGGAGACCAGGTGAACGTGACAGAACGCGAAGCCGTCTACAAATTCTCTACCTGGGCGTCATGGAAACCTCAGACACTGACCAACTGGCCCAACTTTTGGGGGAACTCAGGGCTGAGGTACATTCGGCCCGGCAGGAGACCAATGCTTTAAGGAGGGAATTGATTGTGGCTAAAGACCGTACAGATGAGCTTGCTAAACAATTGTTTCAATCCCTGGCGGGGCAAACACCGTTGCCTGGATTGGGGTCAAAGGTTCCGACTACACCCAGCAATCCAGTTCAAGTGGTCCTTCCAGGGGCCGTACCTTTGGCACCTCCAGAATGCTTTGCAGGAGACCCAAAAAGGTATGCGGTTTTTATGAACCAGTGCCGACTTCATTTTCTATGTAGGCCAGGGGCCTTTAAAAATGACCAATCAAGGGTAGCCTTTGTATTGTCTTACCTCAGTGGCAGTGCTGCGGACTGGTCGGTTCCTCTAGTTAATCGGGACGATCCCATCTTGCGAGACTTCCAGGGGTTCCAAAGGAACATGGAGAAGTTGTTTGCCCGCCACTCTCAGGGTCAGGCATTGGATAATGAACTCTTGTCCCTGGGGCGTGGCCGGCGCGCATGGCATGAGGACGAACTTTGCTAGCGCTCCTGTCCGAGATCCTACAATGGACCGAGTCGTTCGGCTTATGCGTGATGAATAAACATACATAAAGTGGCACCCAGCAGAAAAAACGTTTTCCTACCCTCGGCGAAGTTTCTGTACGAAAATCGGACTATGATAGCTGGAATTCGGAGCGGTTAAAGAGGAGACCCCCCGTCCAACAAGATGGCGGCGTCTGCGGTTTCCATCTGAACCGCACTGCTGAGGAGCGGATCGCCTTTGGAAGGCGGGAAGTAAGAGCCGCTGCTTCCAGCCCTGCAAGCCGATGACACCCCGGAGGGGGCTGACCCCCGCTGCCAGCCGCGGCCTGTGTCTCTGCCTACGGGACCGCGAGCCGCGGTCCCCGCCGCCGAGAGGTGATAAGCCCCGCAACTGCAGAGAGGAGGAGATGGAGAGGCGGGACCTCTGTGTGCGGCAGCTGGAAGCGGTGGGCGTCTACCGGGGCTCCGCGTGAGCAGCAAGGAAGTGGGGTCCCGAGCAGCACCTACGAGGAGGGAGCCGAGGGGCGGATCTTGCCGGAGCCGATGGCCCGAGGAGACTACGAGGGATGCGGAGGAGGCACTGAGGAGGCGGACTGCGGGCGGCTCTCGCCGGAACCCCAGACAGGGGCGCCCGCGAGCCGGCGGCTCCCACTGACGGCTGACGGCAGCCACCCAATGGGCAGCGGGGCAGTGAGCCTCAGGAGTGGCCTGGGATACCCGGGGCAGCGCAAAGGACCTATCGTGTACAACGAACAGAAAGGCACTGCGCCTGAATGAGCCCCAACACACCGCAACTTATGTACTTGGCTTCAAGCTTTGGGCCAACACTTAACGGATGGCCTCAGCCGCGGGCGAAGGAGAAGAGGAGCCATAGGAGGCAAGCTGCTACAGAACCAGCCGCATGCAGAACGCAGGGGGCCCTGTAAGAGACTACTAGTCAACGCACTGCAGTCCTACAGGAAATTGAGATTGGGCCAACGGGAGACTGACAGGGCTGAAGCTGAGGCCTGGATAAGGGGCAATGAACAGAGTCGCAGCTGCTCCGAGACACGGCAATGCAGGCACACATGAGACCAAAAGGGCAGAATACCCATCTGTAACCAATGGCTTAGAGATCCCTCAACCCAGATAAAGCTGCCACTACCTTCGCAATCAGTGCTACACAAATATCCCTGCAAAACGGTGGCAGGCTGTGGAATAAACCCGAAGGCAGGAGATGTCACTCCCCAAAAATAAACCGAAAACCGTGACAATGGACTCCTTTACCACGATTAAGACCAAACAGCAACAGGGAGCAGAGGCAGCAGAAGATCCAACGACCAAAGAGGATGACCCTACGAACATGCAAGTATTACAGGCCATAGCAGCGCTATGCACGTCCATCGAAACCAGAATTGATTAAATCAAGTCGGACATGGAGCTGATGAGACAGGACGACCATAACCTCACTGAAAGGGTGACTGCAGCAGAGGCAACACTGCAGGACAATGTCAGCAGCATGACAGAACTCAAATCTAAGGTACAGGAACTTGAATTGCAAGTAGCGCGGCTGGCAGCGCGATCAGAAGATGCGGAGGGGCCCGCCCGCCGCAGCAACATTCGAATCCTCGGGGTACCAGAAACATGGAGGGCCCTGACTCAACTGAATTTGTAGAAACAATGCTATTACAAGAAATTGGGGCTGGCAAAGTAACCCAGGATTTTTCGATAGAGTGGGCCTACAGGTCACTGCAGAAAAACCTCCCCCGGGCTCACGCCTGCGTCCAATAATTGCAAATAAATTTCCACGACAGAGAGGCAATATTGAGATTCTCAAGAGAAGGCTGGGAAATCGAGAGACATGGTGCCAAAAACGTCATCTGCCCAGACTATACCCCCACGGTACAACGGGCGCGGAACTCATTTGTGCGGGTGAAAGCAAGGCTATGCAAACTTAACCTCAAGTACATGCAATGTACCCTTCCCGCCTTAAAGTATTCTATAAAGGGAAAGCTATCTTCCTTGAGACCCCGGCGGCGGCAAATATGTGGCTTGAGGACAACCACCTTGCAGATGATAAGGAAAGAACAGCGAAGGAGGTCACAGGCCACTGAATACCCCAAGTAATAGGAAAATGATCAAGGTTCGCACAACTAAAGAATGAACCATCAGACCGCTTAAGATTTACAGCACCACAAAAGCAACAACGGGAAGGAGTGCACCGACCCACACATGCAACAACGAAGCCAACGCACCCCTCTGGAACACGTGTAGGTCGATTGCCAACACACTACCCGCACCGGGAGGCCTGGAAAGGCCCGAAAGGCTTGGGCGCCCCCAAGCGCTGCAAGTTTGAGGCAACTGCTGGGGGCAGTTTTGAGTTGGAAGGTTTGTTGTTTTCATTCACTAGAATGAAGGTGTTATTGTTAATAAGTCTCCAAGTTATACCGATGGGGGAGGAAGAGGGGAAAGAGGAAAGGGAGGGGCCCGAGCCCCAATCCAAACACAGGCCGACCCCTGGATAGGTGGTCCAAGCCCGTAGGTGACTGGGGAGGAGAATCTGGAGGACAATGAAACCGTTATTGAACCACCATGGCTACGACCACCATAAACATAATGACATGGAATGTGAGAGGCTTGAGGACCAACCCCCGCAGGAATACAATTAAAACCTACCTACACAAAAAAGGGGTGATGATAGCGTTGTTGCAGGAGACCCACTGTACAGCAGACTCTATGACCAAACTTCAAACGCATTGGGGAGGGCAGGGATTTGGCACCACTTACTCTAAATACACAAGGGGAGTCTATACTTGGATCGACCCACAGCTCCCGTTCCGGGTGGTCAAATCAGAGATAGACCCGGAAGGTAGGTTTATTATAATATGGGGATTCATTGAACAGGAAGCTATATGCATCATGAACTCATATCTCCCTAATAATAATATACCGACATACCTGAACTCACTGTACCCCAGAGTTGCACAGTATAGGAACAACCTTTTCATCTGGGGAGGAGATTTTAATTGTGTGCACAACCCAATGCTGGACAGGTCCATACCCCAACCAAAAGGCCCATCGACTGCTACGACAGCTCTGGCCGCCATGCTGGAGAGGCTGGACATGGCGGATGCATGGCGAGAAAAGCACCCGGAAACACAAGTATACGCATACTACTCATCTCCGCATAAGTTACACACAAGACTAGATTATATCCTCACAGGCAGGGAACACTTGCCCCGGGTGGAGGGAGCACAATACTTGGGAAGGACCATCTCTGACCACACCCCGCTCCTGGTGACATGGAATCACAAAGGACTTAGACCCCCGATCCCCATGTGGAAAATGCCTGCGGAAGCCCTGAAGGACCCAGCCTTCCGAGAGGAATTACGAAACTCTATTGATGCCTATCTAGAGGTTAACGTGGGCAGTGTAGAACACATGAGTACAGTGTGGGAGACTCTGAAAGTAGTGGCCAGGGGGGAAATCATCGCAAAGGCGGGGGGGGGCATCAAGCGGCTACTCAGAAAAGAACTAGATCAAGTGGAACAGGAAATTGAAAGACTGGAAGCGACCCCCATAAACACCCAACAGAGGGAGGCGGAGCTTGAGAAGCTAAGAGAGAGGAACACAAAAGCGTGGAACAGACTAGAAAGGTTCGACTACACTGCCAGGACGAACAGTGCACATGTTGAGGCGGACAAACCGGGCAGGTTACTGGCCTGGCTCTGCCGGAAGGAACACCCCAGACACTCCACCACCTCATTACAGGATGAAGAAGGGAACACGCACTACACACAGCAGGGCATAAATGATACCTTCACATGTTTTTACGCACACCTATACTCGCATGAGGAACTGGTCCCCCAAGAACAGTTGGTAGAAACATTGGAGGAGATAGGGCTCCCTAGATTGTCCCCTGAATAAGCCGACTCCCTTGAAGCAGAAATCACATCTGAATATATTACTGAAGCTATCAGATCCTTGGCTATATGTGAGGCACCTGGCACTGATGGGCTACCCACAGAGGTTTATAAAACATACGAGTCCTCCCTGACCCCCCTGCTACACGCTGTCTACCAAGAGGCATATAAAGAAGGGATACTACCCGAAAGCATGAGAGAGACGCTTGTGGTCCCGATCCTCAAGCCCAACAAACCGGCAGACCAATGTGACTCATATCGCCCGATTGCGATGCTAAACTATGATATTAAAATCCTAACCACGATTTTGACAAAGCGGCTGTCTAGAATAATAGGAGACATAGTACACACTGATCAGTGCGGCTTTGTACCGGGATGCAATACATCCATGAACTTGCGCAGGCTGCAACATATTATAGCACAAACTGATAATGACAAGGACTCATACGCATTGCTGTCTCTGGATGCAGTTAAAGCGTTTGATTCCATCTATTGGGAGTGGCTTGTGGCAGTGCTCAGGGAGTTCAGCTTCGGTCCTGGGTTTATTCGGTGGATTAACATCCTGTATGCTAAACCTAGGGCAAGGGTGAAATCTGGAAAGCACGTGCGGAGGCCTGGGACGTACGCAGGGGGACTAGACAGGGCTGTCCACTATCCCCAATGCTTTACATATTAGGACTGGAACCCATAGCCGTCTACTTTAGGAAGCAGTTCTTCGATGCAGGCATAAGACTTGGGGGCGTGGACCACATCATCTCACTCGGACGACGTGCGGATGACGTTCTTATATACGTCAGGGACCCACACCTCAATGTGCCAACCATGCTTGAAGTTTTGGACAACTATTCCAGGGTATCTGGGATACACTTTAGCAAGTTGAAGTCCTGCATGTTCCCCCTAGCGGCCCTGAAGGGTGTGGACGTGGAGGCACTCCCTGCAGTAGGGATCCAGTGGCAGACTACGTCATTCCGTTACCTTGCAGTGCACATAATGCATACCCCTGTGTTAATGCATGAACGCAACACAAAGGCAGCACTCCCAGCCCTGCGCAAATCAATGCATTTTTGGGTGAAACTCCCCCTTTTGATGATAGGCAGAGCCTCGATAGTCAAAATGATCATCCTCCCGCGATTCCTTTATGGGTTCCAAAATGTACACTACTATATACACAAACCCTTCTTCCGACTGCTCGAGACCATAGTGCGAGAGTTCCTATGGGGGAAAGGCAGGCACAGGATAACTCTGCCATTGTTGGTCCTGCCATATAGACAAGGCGGAATTCAACTTCCGAATCTGGAGAAATACTATCTGGCAGCACAGCTTAGTTTTGTGGCCAAATGGCTAGAAGATGAACCCACATCAGAAACGCCACTGCTGCAAGCCATGTTACTTCTGTTCCACCTGAGGGAGCTGGTCTGGGCACCGTCCAAACTGCTGGGAACTATACCCTTTTTGGCCGACCTTGGGAGGAAAATTTGGTGCAGGGTGAAAACGCTTACCAACTTGCGGAACCCCTATGCCCTGGAAGTACCACTGATCACAGACCTTTGCACGACAACTTCAGACTTGAAACAAATCAGACTATGGGAGAGGGAGGGGGTCCACACCTGGGGAGACCTATGATGAAACCTCTTTTAGGGAGTTCACCTCGCTACAAGAAATGGAAGGTATCTGCACCGGCCACTTTCTATGGTATCAAAGAATCTGTGCTGTGGCTCGACACAAATGGGACTCATGGCCTGAAGAACCAGACACAGACCCATTCCTCACTCTGATGTACAACTTAGGAGAGGGCTGTAGACCCATATCTCAAATATATGGCCACCTGATCGACACGCCTAATCCCCAGAGCATGGAAATGAAAAATAAATGGGAAGTGGACATAGGCAGAGAAAAGAGGTATCCAGGAATCATAGATTCAGACAGATTCAGCTGAATGTACTGCACATAACTTACCTGACCCCATGTCGAATAGCTAAATTCAATCAGCAGGCACAATCAACCTGCAACTGGTGCATGGGGGAAAAAGCGGATTTGATCCATATGCTATGGGAATGCCCCCAAACAGGGTCTTTGTGGGACAAGGTAAAACAGATTTGTGAAAAAGCTGGCTTCAACAAATACAAATGGACACCCGAGGAGTGTCTCCTAGGAACCTACCCCAAACCAGCCAAGCTGAAAAATGTGATAAGACTCATGGACATATTGTGCATACTGGCCAAAAGAACTATCGCAATGGCTTGGAAGAAACCTGCGGGTCATACAAACTATGGCACAAAGAGACTGAGCGATGGGTGCTAGCTGAGACCAAGGCATGGGAGGATTATGTTGCCAGATCCACGGAAGACTCCAGTGCGACACTCGATGCATGGAAGGAACTTACCAGACACATGTTTCACCCTTCTGATGACAAACCCCCCTGAACTAGAACTCAAGTTATGCCCATTTGCGGCTCATCATAAAGCCAGCTAAGGTTGAGGAGTTGCAGACGATGGAGGCCTTCCGGGAGTCCTCCCCCTCTGATGTTACCAGATGATTCCCCCTCGCTCCCACCCCCCTCCGTGGCAGGTGACGCTATATGATATGAACTAAATAAGGAGACAGTTATTGTTGTTTTGTATATTGTTGTTGTTCAGTTAAGTACATTGTTATTGCTATATGTTAAGGCATATCTGAACATAATATATTTGATACTAATGAAAATGCCAATAAACAAATTTAAAAATAAAATGAACTCTTGTCCCTGCGCCAAGGCAACCAGGATCTGTTGTCGTACATTACAACCTTTAATAGACTGATAGTAGAAACCGATTGGCCAGACGATAAGAGAACAACTCTGTTTCACTGGGGCTTAAGAGGGGAGCTGAAGGACGTTTTAGCCCAAGTGGTCAACCCCCTTAGTGATTGTGCGGAATGCATAGATCTGGTGGTTCAGCTTGATCATAGACTACAGAACCGTAAGGCGGATCGAGCTAGGATGGACACTCGGGTGTTTGTGCGCCCAAAGGAGAATCAATCCAAGACTTCAGACGTGGCCGAACCCATGCAAATTGGGGGGTGCGAGGGCCATTAACCAGAGCAGAAAGAGACAGAAGAAGACAACAACAGCTATGTTTATACTGCGGCTCTCCCTGCCACTTTCTTCAAGACTGTCCTGTAAAGCCACCCAAGAAAGCAGTCGGAGTTGCCGGCAAAGTGGAAACGGAGCCGGAGTCGGAAAACTTCCTCGCCCTACAAGCGTAGGGGTCCGCTTGTTGAGCGAAAAGAAGGACTCTCAGACCTCGCACCTCGTTTTGCCAATGATCCTCATAAATCACCAACAGCCTTCTCAAATGCATGCAGTCAGAGCATATATTGATAGCCGAGCCATTGGAAATTATATGGATCACGATTTGGCTACAAGCATGAATCGTCCTCTGTGCGAAAAGGCAACTACAGATTTAGTCACCACTGTCAATGGAACTGAGATCACGTCAGGGCCAGTAACGCACTCGACAACAGAAAGGACACTTTTGTGCCAAGACGGACATAGGGAAGACATCGTATTTCATCTAATCAAAGCTCCACAATTTCAAATAATTCTGGGAATGCCATGGTTAGAATCTCACAATCCTTGCATCGACTGGCGTGCTAAGAGGCTGACCTTCTCAGTCGAATGTGCTCGTACCTGTTACCAAACAAAGAAACCTTTGGTTAAGAAAGTCGCAACTGTCTCGAATCAGCCTAATCCGCTACCTCCAGAATACCAAGACTATCAGGACGTTTTCCAGAAAGATCAAGCGACTACCGTCCTCCCCATAGATCGTACGATTGTCAAATTGACCTTATACCTGGCGCTCAGATTCCATGTGGCTGAATCCACGCACTTACGGAGCCTGAAAATCTGCATTAAAAAAAGTATTTGGACCAATACCTGGCTAACGGCTTTATCCATCCATCCAAGTTACCTGCAGCCTCGCCTTTGTTCTTCGTGCCTAAAAAGGAAGGAGACCTTAGGACTTGCATCGATTATCGCGCATTAAACCAAGTCACAGTTAAAAACCGTTACCCCTTGCTGCTAATTCCTGAACTTTTGGACCAGGTTAAAGATGCCCGAATCTATACCAAGCTCGATCTCAGAGGGGCATATCATCTGGTACGAATAAAAAAAGGGGACGAATGGAAGACCGCCTTCCGCACCAAATATGGATTATTCGAATACCAGGTGATGCCCTTTAATCTTTGCAACGCCCCAGCGGCATTTCAGTACTTCATGAATGACGTCCTGCATGAATTGATTGATGTGTGTGTCGTAGTATACATAGACGACATCCTGGTATATTCATCGTCTGAACTGGAACATGTGAAACACGTCCGTGCAGTTCTGGATAAACTTCGGCAACATAGGCTGTTCGCAAAGCTGGAAAAATGCTTCTTCCATGTTACAGAGGTCGAATTCCTTGGGTTTGTCCTAACCCCACATGGTGTACCCATGGATTCCCGGAAGGTCGATGCCATACTCAAGTGGCCTTCCCCAACCTCGATTAAAGGAGTTCAAAGTATGCTCGGATTTGCGAACTTCTATCGCCGCTTCATTCCAGGCTTCTCACACCTAGTGCATCCCATTACCTCTCTACTACAAAAGAACAAACATTTCCAATGGTCAGAGGAAGCTGAGAAGGCCTTTCAGGACTTGAAGCAAAAATTCATCTCAGCCCCGATCTTGAAACACCCACGTTCAGACCTACCGTACGTGGTTGAGACCGACGCTTCCAGTTCAGCAATGGGAGCGGTCCTCTCACAAAAAGATCCTGAAACAGGTCAACTCCATCCAGTGGCCTTCTGGTCACGAAAATTCATGGCACCTGAATTGAATTACGCCATTACGGACAAGGAACTTCTGGTCATTAAGGCGGCCTTCAAAGCTTGGCGGCATTACGTTCGGGGAGAAAGACATACAATTACAGTAATAACTGACCATCGCAATCTACAGTATTTAAAGGTGGCAAAGGCCCAATCATCCCGCCAACTCCGATGGGCATTATTTTTTGCCGAATTTGACTTTGTGATCACATACTGACCTGGTTGTCGAAATGGCAAGGCTGATGCACTATCTCGCATTGGGGTAGACAAGGAATCCACCAACCCAGACCCAGTGCCCATCATTCCAGGAGAAAAAATATTAGGAGTGACAACGTCTCTAACCTTAGACGACATCCAGAAAGAAATCACACATTTCATGGATACAGGCACTCTGAGAGACTGGTCTACTACAAGTGTTCATCATTCAGTCTCAAACCACTTACCATATTTTCAGGGACATCTCTACCTACCCAGTAAAGAACTTCAGGAGAGGGTCATCTCGACTTACCACGAATCACTGGTTGAAGGCCATCCTGGGATAGCTAAGACCGAAGCCAAGATCAAGCGATACTATTGGTGGCCAACATAGCGTAAAGACATCAAGCAATTTGTATTATCCTGTGGAATTTGCGCACAAAACAAGGCCTCGAAGAAAAGATCACCAGGTCAACTGCAACCACTGGATATTCCGCCTACGCCTTGGCATACGTTGTCTCTTGATTTTATAACTGACCTTCCCCCTTGTAACGGGTTCAACACAATTCTGGTGGTGGTGGACTTATTTTCGAAAATGGCTCATTTCATTCCACTGAAGGGCCTACCCTCAGCCGCAACCTTGGCTAAAGAATTTTTAGTGCAGATAGTCTGAATACATGGATTTCCTTCCATCCTAATTTCGGATCGTGGCAGCCAATTTATCTCACGCTTTTGGAAAAAGTGTTTTGCGAATTAGCGCATATCGATGTAAGACTTTCTACCAGCCACCATCCCCAGACTGATGGTTAGACTGAGAGGACCAACCAGACTCTAGAACAATACCTCAGATGTGTGTTACACCAGTCTGAAAACGGTTGGAAAGACATTTTATGGATAACCGAGTACGCCCACAACAACTCTCTGCACTCCAGCATTGGACATACCCCCTTCTACACCATCTACGGTTTGCATCCACGAACTTCCAATCTTAACTCACCTCAACCTTTGGAAATGCCAGCAGTAAAAAGTTTGCACTCTACCATCACCCAAGCCTTCAAACAAGCAACAGATCAGCTGAAACAAGCCAAGGAAAGGTACAAGAAGTCAGCTGACATCCATAGGAGTGAAGCTCCAAAGTATCAAGTTGGAGATGAAGTCTGGCTGGCATCTAAGCACATACCCATGAAAGGAACCCGAACCTCAACCCCATATACATAGGTCCAGACACCATTAAGGCTATCATCAATTCGGTAGCAGTGAAGTTGAATTTACCCTCACACATGAAAATTCATCCCATGTTTCATGTCTCACTTCTAAAACCAGCACAACCAGGAACCTGAGTGCTGAAACCACCAAAACCGATCATGGTCGACGGAGAACCCAAATTTGAAATCAAGGATGTTCTGGACTCGAAAATCATCAAATCAAAACTGTTTTATCTAATAGACTGGAAAGGATATGGACCACACGAAAGATCATGGGAACCCAGTGAACACATTCATACACCACGATTGTTGAAAAGGTTTCATCATAGTCATCCGAACAAACCAGGACCAAGGGGAGACCCCGCCTTTAGGGGGGCTTTGGGGGGGAGTGCTGTCATGATGTGAGCTCTAAAACCCCTTGAACTGTTGGGCCCATCCCAGTCCCCACCAACCAGAAGGACTTGGCAGACCCCAAGGAAGTGCCCCAGAGTCTCATGGACTCAGTCCTGGCGCCATTGGCGCCAGGCTCATGAAATGGGCTGAACTTATGGAACTACTTAAACTGCCTGTGAGGCTGAGTCTTCTGTTTAATCCAGGGTGTGGCAGAGGGACTATTTTTCCTGAGAGACAGGGTGTGGTAAAGGGACTACGTTATTCTGCACTCCTGCAGCATAACGCTCACTGTGTCTGCTCTGCCCTCGAGCTTCTTCAGCCACGCCCGTTGGTGCTTTCCATCCATCGGTGCCCGGAACAAGATAAGGAGAAGAACAGGAGTTACTACAGTGATAAGCCCTTACCTGCAATTCCGGCCATCGGTCTCATCTCCGGCTGGTTCTCTGATCGCCGCCCCTGTTGGAAAAGGACTCTCACGCAGATTCCCGATACTCACCTGGGATTCTGCATCCTCCGGGTTTCTTCAGAGCGGTTCTTCCATTCTTCATCTTGGGGCCGCGCCGCGCCTTCAAAAGGGGAACAGAAAACAGCAGGTTAGTCGTGCACCATACAAACAAACATTTACTCTGTCATCCAGCGCCACTCATTCGCACCTATACTCACCTGGAGGCAACCAGCTCAGCATCCGAGGAGGGCCGAATCTTCTCCCGGACAATGCACGAAACTGCATCTGCAAGAAAGACAAACACGTTTAAAGCCTTGGGAGAATATGAACATCTATACCAAGCTGTTATTGAGATAGAGACTCACCTGATTATCCAAGCATTCCGAAAAAGCAGCAACAGCACTCTGGAACAGTGAAGTAACTGCGCCCAGAGAAAGTCTGAGCCCACCGCTTCCCCGCTGAAGGTCAAGCAGGACGGAGCGCCAACCTCACCAAACTCATAGATGAGCAGGAGAGGAGTCGGGCACCAGGAGGTGGCAGGTAGTAGGGCCAATCCAACCCACTCATAGCTAACTTCTTGTTTCAACATTACAGGCTAACGGGAGAGGACACCGCTATACCATCAAAACTACACCAGTGCAGTTCCCGGTCATACGACTACATGCTACACCCCCGTGGAGATCAGGTGAGTGTAACAGTCACTCTCCTCACTCACCATACATACACTTTGACACATAAGTACCACTTTCTCACCAATATATCACCCTTAACACACTCTCTCTGTCGCCTCTCTGCTCCACCATACCTCCACCTCCTGGTCTCTTGGTCCACCTCTCTCCCCTTGACCTCACCCTAGCAACCCTCACTCCCTGCCCCTCCTTTGTCCCTTTTGTAGGGCTCATTGCCTTGTACTGTTGGCTTCTCCCCATCCCATTGGTTCAAATGTTCATGTGTTTCCCCAGCAAATCTCCTAAATTTCCTCTTGGGGCCAGGTTACTTAGATGGGAAACTGTAAAATGTCTTTCAAGCCCGCCACCTTATCCCAAGCTGTTCCAATGGTGTTCTGTTTCATTTTCTCTGTGTAGTGATGGTGACCTGCAGAGTTTGTTTTGAGTCGCAGTGCACACTGCATGCTGTTCCACTGACTTCTGGTCTCTTGCCGAACCGCTCTCTCATGGATCTAGTGTCTTGCCCATTTGCTGCTATGGTTTCTGGATCCTGTACCTCTACAAGAGAAAAGAGAGACAGTCCTGCCTTGTTTACATGATTAAAACGCTTTAGACAGTACTGTTAATCCCATAGTGGAAATTATACTGAGCCCCACTTCTGGAAATCCTCCCACTCGGCCGGATAGCTTGAATGCGGAAAGCCCGACAGGATCTCATTAGGACCACAACGTCACGAAAAGAACAGTATGCTGCCTATGATACTTAGTGTCCTTGGTGATCGGGAAGAGACTACTATGTACAACAAACCTGTCCTTTCCCAACCTACACAGAATAACAGCCCAACAACCAATATGATGCTTAAAATCATGTTACTTAACACAAATCATTACTAAATCATGCTACTGATATTGCTTCGTATATATCTGACCAAGATCTAGACATCTGTGCCATAACTGAGACCTGGCTCTTTAAAGCACCCAGGGCCACCTTATCGCTGGCAATCCCTGGTGGATATAAAATCTAGGTAAATGGCGGGTGTGGCTGCCATCTTTAAATCCACACTAGATGTTCGGAAAATTGATTTAGATTGTATTGATGGCTGTGAAATACTGCACCTCAAGATTGGAACTAACCCAGAAAATACCTTGAACATGATACTGTTATATAAACCACCTAATCCCATGAAGGATTTCTTGGCACACCTGAGCAATCGTTTGCTCTCCTTCCTTAAACTGAACACCAAAGCTGTCATCATGGGAGATATGAATTTGTGGTTAGGATGCAAAAAGATTTAGCAGCCAAAAACTTGGAAAAAGCTGTGGGTAATCTTAGTTTTTTACAGTTGGTTAAAGAGCCAACACACATTAAGGGCAGTGTGCTGGACTTGATCGCTACACATAATCTACTTACGACTGTAATGGTCATACCATTCTTTTATTCACCTGAATATTATATGTGAATCTGCAATAAAATATATTAATATCACAAAATAGCTCAAACTAATGCGCAATATTAGGAAACTCACCCAGGAGACCATGAATAAATGGCTGCAGCCGTTAATTACAAAGTGTGAACTGTTAGACAGTGCCAATAAAATGAGTGAAGAAATACAGAGCACCCTACAAAAAGCAACAGACGCCTTATTACCAAAATGAACCAAATTACTACCTATTAGAAAATCATAAGGACAGAATGGGCATAAGATAGGCTTCTCTGAATCATAAGAACATCTAGCAGGGGTTCTCCAAATAGGAAGACAATTTAGTCTAAACTGTGGTCACCATTTCCTTCCAATTTAGTCAATTAATCAAAGCAAAAACTGCTGTGTCTCACTGTAGATGGGGATGGTGTAATCGAGCCTTGTATTTATTTGTCTTAACTGTATGCATTTTCACATCTCAAGAAAGTGTTCTCATAGCAACTTCTTACGATATGTTAGCTCACTTATTTTGAATTATGTATGGTTGTTCAAAATAGTGTAAGTAATGAATCTTAATTAATACAGTTCTAATATAAAAAATCCATAGAATATTAGTACCACAATTGTGGGACAGAACAGTGTTCACATTTTCACGGGAGAGTTTAGCTGAGAAATTGCTCCACATAGATATTCACAATAAAATTGGACATATACTTATCACATCTAAAATTGGATTTATACGTATCACATCTGAGAAGTTCCCTTGATCCAATTCTTTAAGGGCACAGAAGATGTGAATTGATTTTGACAACATTAAGATTCCTTTCAAAATGTCCTCCTGTGCACGTTGTATGTCTATGACATTCCCACCTTCACAACCCAAATCTATTTGACACAATAGCACAAGATTGTGCATGGTATGCTCACAGGATGCTTTCCATTAGTTATTGTCCCAGATTTATCATCTGAAGGATCACACCATTTGTTTCACTGATAATAGCTTCTTGTTATGATCAAAGCCCTGGGGATTTTCAGAATATGTGACTCCCACCATGTTGAATTGCTGTACCCTCTGAAGTCTTCCACAATTTATTATAAATTGCATTTCTCCTTGATCCAATGATTCATATTTTTAATTTAGTACAAATAACCACCAGCTCTTTAGCTGACATAGATGTGAAATTCAGCTCAATTAAGTATTGCAAAGTAAATGGGTTTCTGGCAACTAATACTGTATCATTGGGATAACCCAATAAAGGCATTGGAACCCATCCTCATCCTCTCCACCCCACGGCTCAGACATCCAGTCTTTCAGCGCTGAGGAATTCCTGAAGTTTAAGTATAGAAATAGTAAAGAGGGGGAGCAGTCCTTGCTGAACAACACATCTAACCAAGAAGTGTTGTCCTATCGCTGTGGATTCCAAACCTAACACTAACCACAGTGTCAGAATGCAGAAACTTTGCAAAAAGCAGGGGTGGATGAGAAGAACCGCCAAGATCAGACAAAATGTATCTCTCTCACCAGATCAGAAGCTGTTGATAGATCCATAAATATCATAAGATAGATAGATATTTAGCTATCAGTAAATATAAGTTTAACGCTTGCTCCATGGTGCATACGCTCTCCAAAATCCACCCTAGGTAGTAGCTATGAAATTGGTATTTTTTAATTTTCAAAATGAATGATGTGTTTAGATCTTATGAACTTTCACATTACAAAAACATACATAAAAGTGCATAAAAACGAATAAATATAAGAAAAGGATATATGTGATGAATTGTGTTAACTATTTCTAAAGCTTGTCAAATCATTATTAATGTAAAAGTTCAGTTTCTGAACTAATATACAATTATAATAAATTTAAAAAAAGAATAAATATAGACTCAACTCTTTACAGACTACATAAAAAGAGAAACTCATACAGAACAATTTATCAATAAAATGACAACATTATGTGTACGTGTACCATTATAAATATACATACAAACACAAGTGCAAAAAAAAACCACATAGGTTATAAAAATAGTAAAATCCTAGTTGATTAATATAGCACCAGTCTTTTATCATTGACGGTCTTGCACTCCAATAAATATATTAGATTTCTCGAGTTTTCCTGTGGTCGTCACACCACTCCAGGTATGATAAAGCGCTATATTCATAGATTTATTGTCCATATTTAAGCAACAGCACCAGAACAAGTCACTTTTTATACTGTCATAATTGGCTACGAAGGAGCCCAACAATTTCATATAAAGTGGGCCATACTCGCAACATTCTGTTAAGACGTGACAAGATGTTTCTTCTTGACCCGGCATGCCACATAAGTGACATATCCTAGCTTCTTTAGCCATAGCAAATTCAGGTCGGATGACGGCCAGATGTGGTAGTTTGTTTATCCTCAGCAGGAGAAGAAATGTGTGCAGCAGATGGACATAATTTAAGGTACTTCTGGTGTTCTTCAAATGTATGTATTACATTTTTAATTTCAAGTTGATTGCTCTTAAAAGCTATCAAATGAGCATATTTGCAATCCAATCCCACAGTTCCAGCTTTATGGTAAATTTAATGTGCAGGACATGAAGATATTCATCCCAATTAGGGCTCCAGTATGTTGTTATTTATTACTGTGATGAATCTGTTGATGTCATCACTCCTCTCCCAGGGATAGTCTCTCCCCATGTGGGACAGCAGCCGCTACCTGATCCTGACACTGGGGTGGCTATTTGAGGGTGGGCTACATGGGGGGAGGCGAACCTTAGGAGGATAACACAACATCATCAGGTGAAACATGGGACCCCCTTTCCCTTTTAGAGGTATTCCCTCCATTCCTCATGCCTTGATGGCATATTGCCATAATGACCTTTGACAAATTTCCAAGTCTACTAACAGTACTCTTCAGTATCAGATAATGAACAAAGTGACAAAAACTGAGACGAGGAAGAGGCAAGGAACAATGATGATTACTCCCAATGAGAACCAACACCAGCAGTCTAGTAGCTGGAAGAACCCAATTGACCTGACACGGTTTAAAACCATGCTGGGAAAAGAAGTATGGAGTTCTTCTTCATCCTGGTGCAGATCGAGGACGCCGCGAGAATGGGAGGTCCGACTGGCTAGGCGTTGCCGGGGAGCCCAAGGTGTCACGTTGACAGGCGAGTGAAGAAACCGGGAGTATAGTGACCAGCAGCAGTGCAGAAGATGGGGCGGCAATATGGAACGAGAAGGCAACCCTGCGAGCGACACACTCAGGGAAGCTCAGCGAAGGCTCTGGCAAAGCAGGAGGAAGCAAGCCGTGCTTCCTGACAGTCGAGGAAGCTGGGACACTGACGAGGACCAACCACCTGCCAGAGGTGCCAGCAGGGTCAGAGAGAGCCACGAGAGCCGGAGAAGCATCCAATTAGGAGTCAGGAACGCAGAGATACGTCAGGAAAAGAACAGGTAAGCCCAGCAAAAGGGTTGGGACACCGAAGCACTGTCGGGCAAAGTATTGGAAGCCCTAGACAGTGGGACTGGCGGTCTGGGACCCACACTGTGAACTTGGGGAAGACCAAGAAGGGAAACCCAGAGGGACATTGTTGATTAAAACCTGACAGGAGAGTATACCAAGTGTTTTGGGTATCAAAGTAACTGAACAAATTAGGAGAACTGGGCACACGCTGTGTAAATAAACTGCACGTTAGACATCCTTGCAGGACAGTAAACCAGGCAGAGCCAAGTGTGTGAAGTGAACTGCATAAGAAAGTTCTGGCAGGAGATTATACCAGGCAAAGCCAAGTTTGTGAAGTAAACTGCATAAGAAAGTCCTGGCAGGACAGTATACCAGGCAAAGCCAAGTGTGTGAAGTGAACAGCATATGAAAGTCCTGGCAGGAGAGTATACCCGACAAACCCGAGTGTGGGGAATGAATTGCATAAGAAAATCCCAGGGAAGAAGCATGTCGTTAGGATTGTGAATTACATTGAAGGTGGAAAGAAACCTGGGGAATGGAGTAATTTCCCCGGGAGTGGATTGTGACACCAAGAGGAGGGAGCTATCCTCTTGGTCTACAAAGGAGTTGATTATTGTTTTGGTGGAGAGAAACCTGGGGAAGGGAGTTGTTCCCTGGAACTGTGAACATTAACCATTTGAGACTTTTGTTGGATGTATACTCTTTTTGCTGGATTTGAACATTTTGTGCACTTTCAAGGCCAAAGACAATAACCTTTACACCTTAGAGTTACTTTTAGAAGTGACGGATAGGCTAGGATCTCGGACACAGGACATTCTTTCTTTGGACATCTTGACACAGTTCAGACCCTTAGTTTTGGTTGAGGTAGGGAAATACCTCCTAGATTAGGGATAGTGAGGTATTTTCCATCCCCTTTATTATTTAGTAAAAGTCTATAACCAAAAACAATGGTCCTCTGTGTCTGCATCTCATTCCTGACTCCTCACATTACCCAGTTATTCCATCTTTGATTAACCTGTCTCATCAAATAATGAGATGACCCGGGCGGTCTTTCGAACACCAATCTTAAATCTAATTGTGAAGTCTGGCTTTGCAATTAGAAGTGTCATTGCGCAGTATATTTATCAAAGTACTGCTGAAAGCAGGATACCATCATTTTGGCAAACATCTATTATAATTCCTGTCTACAAAAAGGGTAGTAGACTGGAGTCTTCTAGTTACAGAGTTCTGGCGATGCTAAATGCACCTAGCAAGCTATTTGTATCATGGATACATGATGAATTATATAAATGGGCAACAAAACATAATATACTGCATACATGTCAAGCTGGCCTACGCAAGCAATGCTGTGCAGTGCAAAATATTTGTATTCTTAAAAATCGAATCAATAGAGCCAAAAAATGGTGCTCTGCTTCAGGTTACATTTGTTGAGTATAGTATAGCCTTTGATAGTGGAAACAGAAACAGACTGTGGGATAAACTAACCAATTGGGGCATTCCTATGGGCATGTTGAGGCTGATTTATTTGTTCTAAGTAAACACCACAGTTCAAATTCGTCTAGACAGCCACCTCTCAAAGCCAATAACTATCAATACAGGCCTTAAACAGGGGTGTGTTCTAGCACCCCCGCTTTTTAATCTTTATATTTCAAATATGGCTGAGAGTTTTGCACATGCTTACGATTTTCCACCTAAAATTGCAAATAAACATGTCCAATGGTTAGGATATGCAGATCTCGTGGGCTTGTTGGATCATACTGTAGTTGGCATGAAGCATCTGCTTGCTGCACTAATGACTTATTCTAAGGAAAATGACTTATTCTAAGGAAAATGTTTACAAATAAATACAATACCAAGTCCATGCTATTTGACAAAAATATCATTTGCAGACCTGTGAAGTGGAATATACAGAATAATATAATTGAAAGAACTGAGGCTTATCCCTATTTGGGAACCCTGGTGGCTGCGTGTCAACTAAAAGTCAAAGGGTTTAACCAGAGGTATACCACTTTTCTGCAGAACTTTGGCTTTAAATATGGGGGATTCAGCTATGGTGGACTTCTCCTAATTTATAGACTGAGTTTAATACCTGAACTACTCAAATTGACGCATAGTTACTCTGCAATTTAGACTTCTGTATACTCACAGGGGTATTTGTACCAATGACCGTCCTTATATTATCGTGGACCTCATTTCTGTCACATATGACGCTATTTACTCTGCATCACATTTGGTTCCTTTACCTACTTTTCTAATTGCAGCACAGAATATTTGGCCTTGAGAACGATCGTCAGGTCGAAACACGTGTCGGCTGAGCTGTATCAATTAAATAGAATCAACCTACACAAGCAATCAATTGTGGACAATTCTGTATATATTTCTGTTAATTTCTACATTGGGTTTATGCACAAAAGCAGCATTAATTTCATTATTACTTTATAGAGTTGGTGTTGAAGCCCATTCTCCAAGCAGTATTCTGAATTTTGATAGACTGGAGGGAACATTTTGGAGAAAGACACTAGGATTACCCAACTATATTAGTATTGTCACCATCTGGCTTGAATTAGGCATCACATCCACGGGACAATGGCAAAGATCAAAATACTTTTATTCTAACTTAAAATGCTGAATTATTACTCAGTAAATTCATGTCATGCATCATGCACACAACTGATTGCACTTTAACAATGACCTTATTAACTGGTCTTAAAGACAACATCTGAATATTTAAAAAAGTACACGCTTAACGAATCATGCCTGTTTTAAAATTTTAAAGATAGGTCTGACAGAAAAAAGCAAACAGGATTATGCCAGGCATTTCACTGAAAGAACATTGTAGAAGCTATAACTTTGTCGTACTTATATAATCAGGTACCTGTTACAATTTCCCTCACCCAAACTGAGGAGGATTTACTTATTATTAGGTTTGAATCTCCTGCCTTGTTTGGTAGTGTTGGGTCCAAATGATAACACCCCTAAAGAGTTACATCTCTGTCAAATCTGCGAGGAAAGAGCCTCATCTGAATCTATAAGACATCCTTTAGCATTGCATGCTTCTTTGACAGATATGTATTACAGGTACCTCTCTCCTTTCGCTTCATCTTCAGATATCATCAAATCAAATTCATTTTGGCTATAATGTTGAAGTTGTCATCAAATATGTCTTCTAATTGCAATAACACAACTGTGGCAGGAAATTGAGGAAACATTTCTTAAGAGTATTAATGTAAAATGAAATCAATTAGTAGTGAAGATTTATAAGCAGATTCTGTTTGAAAAGGAAATATGTGATTGCTGATAATGTATTAACTATTTATATATGGTAATATTTTTTTAAAATTTCATTTTTATATATGTTGTGTGTAAAGTTTGTTAAACTATATCACACAAATACATATTTAAAAAAATTAATGGGTTAAGGAAATAGGATTTAGGGGAATATCTATGAGCCATATTGAACAAGGTAACAATCAATGGATAATTCCAAAATTCCGAAATTGCATGAAAGAAATATGCAAGAAGTGGGGTCCAAATTTCAGCATTATTCTCAAACCGATCCATCAGATTTGCATCAAGCCGCAGAAATGTATTTGATGATTGTTCCACAAGAGCTGATAAAACCTCTGACAGTGTGAATTCAAATTTGGAGTCATCTGTTTTCCATGTTGCTAACTCAACAACAAGAACTAGGGAGGTATCGGTTAAGTGGTAGCTGTCACATACATTGACAAAGTGGTTAATCAATAACTGTAAGCAGATGTACACTTCTTAATGTATTGTATTAGCTGGGTTAAGCGGTTTTCAAATCACATGTTTTGCTATTGTAAGCATTACATGTAATTTCAATCTGCACCCACACCCTAAAAGCTTGACGTCAATTTAAAATGCTTTGTCAGATTCGAAATTGCAGCGGGTTGCATAACAGTGGTTTTAATTGCTTTTAGAAGAACCCCCTTTGCACGCTTACAGTCATCATTAAAACAGTGAATATTGTTGCTACTTTGACCTGAAGACATCAAACGTTTATAAATAAACACTGGTTTAAATACCGTAATAATTGACCAAAGTTCAGTACAGTTTCTGCTGTTAAATTGCCTTCACTTAAATCAATATAAATTCAAGATTTGGCCATCTTCAAAACTTTGGAGAAGACTTCCTTAGAAAATATATTTGACCACCTAATATTTCACAATGATTTGTAATTTAAAAAGGGAACATCTTTGACTGGTTACTTCCAAAATTAGGGACAAGGGCCAATGGTTTCCAATGAAATATTTTACAATCTGCCAATCAGTATCCTTTATCACAAAATAATACATGGTAGAGTGAATCTGTGTATTTCAATTTCAATTTGCCTGATCTAATACAGCTGACCCCATTCGATAACGTGGTGAACCAGCGTCAATGGGTATATGCAAAACAATTTTGTTAATGTTTATCCAGGGCAAAGCATGCTTGAATTTCTTGTGCAAATTTTGAAATTGTGGTAAAATCATTAAGTAGAAATTGTTCAAACACCACACTTCTTGGAATAATATATCATACATTTGAAATACATTTCCACATTCTTCCTGCTTGGGTTCATTAACTAAACCAGCTTCATTCAAAGAAATAACATTTAACATCTTACTAATAATTACAGTTTTCCAGCCAAATGTACTAGTGATGAGTCCAAGAGTGATGCAAAATGAGTCAGAATCAAACACTTTTGTAAAGAGGTGTCACTGATGGCCTCAATGACACACCAACTCTCAAAGACAATTCAAGGGTTTTTATTCAAATGATTGAGAAAAGGCACACTATTGGCCATCCCTTCCTCTCTCTTCTCTCAGGATCGTTCCCGCCCTAACCCAGGCTTCCTTGTACCAAAGATAGTCACTAGAGATCAGTAACCCCTACTGTCTAATTGCTGGCTCACTTATCTCTCTTGTTTCCTCTGAGAACAATCTAGGTGAAACAAGATTCCCCAACAGGAATGTAATCAAGAAAAGGTGGCTTCCAATCACCAAGGTTTCACTTGGTTCTTTCCTCGCACACTCTTATAATCCTTGCCCTTGTGTTTTATCTTTCCTTACCCTGCCTTCTACTCTCTCTCATTTCCTTCTCCCACTCTCCTGCTCTCTTCCTAACTCTTCCTATCGCGGTCCCTCCGATGTTCCCCTTTCTACTCCTATTTTCCTCTGCTCTCTAACACCACCCTCCCCTCTTCACACTATTACTCTACTGTGATGAATGAAATGTGATCATCCCAGAAACCCCGACCTGGACCCCCTCCCACGTGGCCAAGGAAAGGCATCCCCTACCTGATCCTGACCCTGAGGGTGATATCATGCAGGAGGATCACATGGGAGGGATCACGGGTCAGGAGGAATGGGAGGATCATCTGAATAATTTCCCTAATAATCCCACAGTCCAGATGCTTATTGTAAAATTGATCTTTATTCTAAAACAACTAAGAAGATTATGGACTTCAAGTCCCATAATGCTCTTAGTACTGAGATGAGGAAGAGGGGTCCAGAGTTCCCAGACTATAGTGTGCGGTCTAGTGGTTGTAATGACCCACACCGAGCAGAACCTTTAAACATATGAAGGCCCTTCAGGTGTGGGCCATGAGGAGGAAGCAGCAGAAACAGCAGGAGAAAGCAGGGGTCAGTGCCACTTTGTCAATAACGGGACGCTATGCAAAGGACGTGGCAGAGGTCGTGGTGCACAAGAAATGCAGAGAACGCACAGCCAGAAGTGGCATTGAGACCAGTTGTCCTGAAGGAGAGAAAGGCTCTCCGTGTCTGCATCTCGCTCCGGTGGGAGGATTGTACCGGGCCAGATGAGGAGCAGTGTGAGCTCCATTGCTAGACTGCGTGAGCAGCGGGAAGCTGAATGGACCTAGCAGATGCGAGGGAAGTCCCGATGAGCAAAGAGACATAAGCAGCAGGTTCGGAAGAGACACCAAGAACCACCAGTGAGTTGGCCTGATAGAGGTAAGCCTGGGGCGCCGCTCAAAAGTAGACAGCTGGACAGAAATGCACTTTTTGAATACCGAACATTTAAAGTAACACAAAGTGAAGGCAAGTTCCCTGAAGGGAGAGATCGAACAGAAGAATATTGTAACACGCATTGTCCAAGCCAAAAGGGGGTCAATAACCAAACAAAGTAATTATGACTTACATGAAAGGAAAGACCCAATAAGAAAACATTCTAACCAGAATTGCCAAAAACAAAGAGAGGCAAATATAAAACACAGGGGATATCATGTTCCCAAAGGAGGATATTCAAACAGGGGAAATGATTACCTGTATTGCCAAAGCCAAGAAACCTCAAGGCAATTTGAATGTAACAATCCCAGAAGTTGTAAATTACATTACCAACAGCAAAAAAGTTGGGTAGAAAGAAGTCAGAGACGACAGGAGAAAAGCCATCCTTGTGGAAAGGATCAAGGGGAAGAAAACTGTAACCTGTTTTGCCTATGCATTGTCCACAAGGCCTTCTGGGAGCTGGGGCCAAAATACCTTCAACTCTCTCTTCCTAAATATCTTCCTTCCCGAGCTCTTCGCTCATCCGCCTCCAACCCCCTCAGGGTCAGTGGCTTCTCCAAGCAACGAGTTGGTGGTAGATCCCTCTCTTTGGCAGGGGCCTCCCTCTGGAACAGCCTTCCTGCCTCCCTGAAACTTGAGGAGAACCATCTCCGGTTCCGGAAGCACCGCAAAACCTTCCTCTTTGCTTCTGCTTTCTCTCTTCCTCTCCCCTGCTGATTTCTGGCTGAAACTGCACCGGTTACATGGCCACCCTTTCTGCTCACAGGCCCAGGCCCCGCCTGTTGCTCACCTGCACTGTCTCCCTGGCAACCCCTACACTTGGAGACTGTTTCTGTATCCCTACAGTCCCCCTAACCTGCACTTATGCCTGCACTTACCTTGCACTTGCCACTAGCTGGCCGTTTTATTTATTCTTTATCCTACTATCCCATGTACTGCACTTTCCCCTCTCCCATCACCCTCGCACTTTTCCCTTTCCCCCTTCCCATGCACTTGCACGATCTGAATGACACCTGGCCTAGTAGGATCATTATCTGTCTTCCCTTGTTCCCCCTCCCTTGCCTTGTCGCGCCTTGAAACACTTGTGTATAGGCACATTATATAAATGCCATATCATATCATATAATATCATATCATATGGCAAAGACATCAATGTAAGAATCATTGTCTTCTTATACAACAGGTCTATGAAAGAAGTTGTAAGCCAATTGTGTTACAAGTCAAAAGGCTTATTCCAGAATTTGTTGTTCATGCAACTTTCCCCATTGAGGAATTAAGTGTGGAAAGCTGAAAACAAGCCTCACCACAGAGCACGAGTAGTAGTAGTAGGAGTTCTATCCTGGCAGGTGAGTACACCAGTAAAGGGACAAATAGTGGTTAGTCCTGGGAGGCAAGTGGACCAGGAAGAAGAGGAGTTGAGGTACTGTGACTGTGGTAGAAGGTTGTGAAAATAGTGGTGGAACTTCCACTAGTATGTTTTGATGAACTGTTATATAACATTCTGACTAAAGTAGACATTCTGAATGAATCATCCTGAATAAGGTGTTGCTTATGAAGAAGAAATGCCATGTGATGAAAATTGATTCGTCTTCTGATAAAATCATTTTTTCCATTTACTTTCCAATTTGATGTATGAAGAAAAAGACTTTTTGGTTTACCAAGTAGAAGCTTATGGAAGCTATAACAATTGTCCTAAGAAGGAGAAACGGTTTTGGAGCTAAGAAAGTCACTTTTCCAGATGAAGGAAATATTGGATGCAAAGAACTGTGTATTTTACCTGGAGTAGAACTTGGTGAGTGAAACAAACAGTTCTGCCATTTAACTTGGTTTGAAACATCCTGAATTGATTCAGGGGAAGGGAATCCACCCCTGGTCACAAGAATTCTTGTTTTCTTTATATTTCAATATATATATTATTTTGCAAATTTGAAACTGCAAAAAAATCCCTGTTTGATTTTGATGTATGTATTAGTGTGATGGACAGACACCTTTGTACATTAGGTCCTTTCCCTTCAGACTTAGTTTGTTAGGTAGGGAAATCCTTGTTAGGTTCGGGAAAGATAGGCGTTTGTCTCACCCTTTATTATGTAATTAATGGAGACTTGTGAGGACACTCCAACAATGTGTTTGTCTCCCATGTATGACTCCTCATATATGGTGTCAGTAATGGGATTTGGATCCATTGACACACATTGGGGAACCCTTACATTTGAGAAACTTAATAAAAGAGCCTCCCATCCCACCATGTGTACTGAACAGTTGATATGATTTGATATCTATAGTAGTAGAGGATAATTAATTCAACCTGGTGATATAACATTGATATCCACAGACTTCGTCCTTATTTCTGCCCCTGGCACCTATATCAGACTTGCCTCTAAGTAAGTCCGGCCTAGCATGGCACTATGGCCTAGATGTATTGGTGGGGGATCTTGAATATAGGGGAGAAATCAAAATATTGATACAAAATAATGGGAAGAAACCCTATCAAGTCAAGGCGGGAGAGAGAATAGCTCAAGGAATATTGGAGAAAGCTCTTTTTCCAAAGCCACAAGAAATTAAGAACAGTAACCAAACTAAGAGAGGAAATCAGGGTTTTGGGAAGTAGATACAGAACCTCATTTGGAGCCTGTAGTTTAACCCAACGTTGAAGAAGAGATTATTCCTGATTCAGCGTTTGCTCAAAGAAATGACCCCTTGTTAGCCGAGTGCTTTATTCAGGTAATACCAGAAGATGAGGGCAGGGAAATAAAAATGTACTATAAAGTCTGGATTATTATATAGAAGAGATATGGGACCAGCAGGTGTACCCCGGTCACAAATTGTAGTACCTAAAAGCCATAAAAAATATTGTTTTGGAAATAGCTCATTCTCATTTGACAAGAGGCCATTTAGGAACTGCAAAAACACAATGCACACATTGTGAATAGATTCTATTGGCCTGGTATGTATGCTGACATAAAGAATATCGTCAATACCTATGCTTTATGTCAGAAAACCAGTACTCAAATTCCTCCTCCAGTTCCCTTACAACCTTTGTCTATTATAGATAACCCTTTTCCTGGACAGGAATGGATATAGTAGGCTTTTTAGAAACCTCAAATTTAGGGAACAAATATATACTGGTGATTCTACATTATGTAACCCGTTAGCCTGAGGCATTTCCATTAAGAAATAATACTTCTCAACAGATCTTGAAATATTTACTTCCCTTCTTCTCTGGAATTGGATTCCCGAAAGAAATCCTGACAGATTAAGGATCCACATTTATGAGTAAACTAATGGCAGAAGTTGAAGAGATTCTGCAGATTAAAACTTTGCGTACTTCCATTTATCATCCCCAAATTGATGGATTGGCGGAAAAATGTAATCAGACTCTAAAACACATCTTAAAGAAATGTGTAGAAGCAGATGAGAAGAATTGGGGCATTATGATACCGTGGGCTCTGTTTGCCATTAGAAAGACTCCTCAGTCTTCCACTGGAGTTCCCCCCTTTGAACTATTATATGGAAGAGAAGTAAGAGATGTGTTAGATATGTTACGTGAAACATGAGAGAGTGAGAGTGACTATACCATTATCCCAAACAGCTAAACTTGTATTTATTTATTTACATATGCCTAAATCAAAATTGAACCTTTTGCAAAATAAATCAACCCTTTTTCAAAAATAGAAAATAAAATTTAAAAAAACGAGAAATAAAGAAAAATAATGCATAACAAACTACACTACAATTCATCTACAGGTAATTAGAAGTAGATACAAAGTTAATAAAACAATTAGCCAATAAAAAGAAGATTATATAATAATCTACATGTTTCAAAAAACAAATATATTCTTTCCTGATTTTGAGTTTCATCAATTATAATCTACTTCCATGTGCTACCTCCAATTAATTACCCAAATCCTGATCCAGGTATAAACTCCTTATAAAACCCATGACAGCAATAACTACCAAAGTAGGGTGGCCTCTTAACTGTCAAACCCATAAACTCTCCAAGTTGATATCATCCAATTTACAAATAAGCTTCCCAAAAAACATTTGCAGACGGACAATCAAGGACTTACAATTTAGCAATAGATGCTGCATCATTTCTTCCACATCTGATCTTGGCAAAATCTGCAGAAGGCGTTCTCCTTCCTAATAATTCCTCTGCAGGCATGCATTTGCCTTGTAGGATAAATATATAATCTAAATCTAAGAAAATCACTGCTTACATTCTTAGATGGGTAAATGTTCAGATATGGTGTGACGATCCCCATTCGCTTGTGATCTCTAACAAGGTGGTTTAGGGATCGATAAGCGTGGGAGTTGTCCAGTGTTCACCCAGTCTGACCTAAAATTGTATTTTTTGACAAGACATGGATTGATAATAAATTCTCTCTTATTTAGACCCAATTCTTGAAGCAATTTTGTACAGTATGATTCAAGATCCTTGGCACAATTCACCCTTGAGTGCTGCATATATATTTGTGAATTTTCATGAAGGGGGTCTTTGGGGACAATCTATTAATGACCAGTACAATGATTGAATTATCCAGTCTGCACATGCTCTGAGTGACTTCAAACTCAACTCATATATTACGAACGATATGGGTGTACAGTTTGGCAAGTGAAGCACTTTCCTCCAGATAAGCCCCTCAAAGAGAGGGAGTTTGCCGAGAATCCAAGAGGGAAAATGTTTCACCCCATATAACTATTTGGGGACAATCTTCCCCTCATACAACTTAAGCAGGGGCTGGGCTGAAATTGTCCCATATTTTGATCCAGTCTTCAACAACTGGCTAGTGAGCATTGATGACTTATCCTTTGGAAGTCCATTAAGTGAGAAATACTGGGGGAGTTCAAAATGGGAAATCCCAGATAGATCATGTTATGCGAACACTGCAACTTAGTTTGATTCATAAACCAGGTGTGCCTCCACCGCTTACGGGAGATGTAGAAGCGCGTCACCCTTGTTTTTGTGGGAGTCACCTTTAAATTATTAGTTTTAGTTTACCTGGAGAAAGGGGGTAAGATCAAATAAAAATAAATCATCTACATATGCCATTACGATGATTTTAGTGTCCCCCAATCTCGAAGGTGCAAAGGCTTCCTTAAGTAAATAGTCCTCCAGGTCTGAAACGTAAAGGTTAAAAAGACAGGGTGCCAAGATGTAATCCTGTCTTAAACCAGATGTTGTATAGATATTCCTTGACAAGGCTCCCTCACCTGGATATTCGAGTTGCAGTGATGCCCCACCAGAATATTAAGGAGGCCATCCGGGATTCCTGAGGCATGCAGGTTGGTCCAAAGGTGGGAGCAGTTTGCCAGATTGAAAGCGTTAGAAAGATTAATCAATGACACATATATATGTTCACAACTTTTTGATCAGGTGAACTCCTCTAGGCATTTAACCAAGTATGATATGGTATGATATGATAGTTTATTTATGTAACCCAATGTGTTTCAAAGCGCTTCAAGGCAAGGGAGGAAACAAGGGAAAATACAGTGACATTCTTACAGGCCATGAACAACACAAATTTGAAAAATAACTATTGTACTCGGCCTGGCGACACTTGCTAGAGCTAAGACAGATAAGAAGGAGAAAAGAAATGGGAAACAGACAGGCGTCCACCGTACTAGCCTGACAACATTTCTGGTAGAGCCAGAATATTACAAGAGGTGAGGGAGAGGGTAGGAGAAGGAGATAGAGGAACAAAACATGCGACTATCGTGCTAGGCCTGACAACATTTCAGATAATGCTGGATGAAAGGTGAACAAGTAAGGGAGGGCGGACGAGACAAACAATTGTTGCTATCGTACTAGGTCCAAGGACCATTCCGATTGCGTAAGTGCAAAGAAAGGGAGGAGAGAGAGAGAGAGGACAGAGAATAAAACTGTGAAAAAAGAGCAGAGAAGCAAAGGGCAGAGTGAAATACAGATGATATGATATGATATGATAGGTTATTTATAACATGCTTAATACCCAGAGGTTTCTAAGCGCAGAGCCGGGGATCGAACCTGTGGTGCTCTGTGTCATTTTGTTTCCAAGGCGAGCACGTCGCCCGTGAGCTATCCTCCCGAGACAAGATGCAGAAGTAAAAAAACGCATAATGTTGCAGGGAACAAAAAATGTAGGCAAGGATTCAAGAAGACGATGGGCACAGCATGATTCAGGGCCAACCAGAGTACGAGATCCAAGGAGGTCCAGCATGAGAGTCGAGAAGGTGAGAATAAAGTCAATGGGGGTCATTTCGAGTTGGGCGGTAAGGGTTAATGGGCACCGGTAAGAATGCTGGTGCCGGTAAACCCTTACCGCCGCAATTTGCAGTACCATTATTAGCACCTTCCCCATTCCCATTGAGCCCTATGGGGGCTCAATGGGAATGGGGAATGGTTTACTGAATGGGGACTTACCGGGTCCTCCAGGGTCGGAATGACCCAGTAAGTCCCCATTCAGCCAGACCGGACCCGGACCCGGTATTGGAGGCAGTCATGTTGCTAATAGCACCATGGCTACCTCCAATCTCGGAATGACCCCCAATGTGTCCATAAAATCAAATCCATGTGTTGGCAACAGGTCGGAGATGGTGAAAGCCATAGTGAGTCAAGAACTCCTGCAGTGAGTAGGTGATTGGGAGGGGGGTGGAAGAAGAGAGCTGGAAAGCATGGGGGGCGGGGGAAAGGACATAGGAGGGGCAAGAAGAGGAGGGGTGTGGGAGGGGAGCACACACGAGCATCACAGGGGACGAGAGGGGGTGAGGGGGTGACAGAGAACATAATGGGGGACCAGAGAGGGGAGGCACATGCAAGCATCACAGGGGACCAGAGAGGGGGGTGGCACACATGAGCATCACAGGGGACCAGGGAGGGGGTTGGGGGACACACATAAAAATCACAATGGAGCAGAGGGGAGGTTGGGGAGAAAACATGAAAATCACAGGGGACAAGAGGGGGGTGGGGGAACAAACAAACATCACGGGGGAACAGGGGGGTTGGGGGCACATACGAACATCACAGGGATGAGAGGGGGTGGGAACAACAAGGGGACCAGGGGCGGGTGGGGGGGACACACAAACCTCACGGGGGACCAGATGGTGGTGGGGGACACACAATCATCACAGGGGACCACAGGTGGGTGGGGGGCATACATGAATATCGTGCGAGACCAGAGGGGGGGAACATGAACATCACGGGGAACCAGAGGCGGGTGGGGGGACACACAAACATCACGGGGGACCAGAGGAGGGTGGGGAGGGGCAAACATGATCACGGGGGACCATAGGGGTGGTGGGGGGACACATGAACATTACAGGGGACCAGAGGGAGGTGGGGAGGACACACAAACATCACAGCAGACCAGAGGGCGGTGGGGAGGACACACGAACATCACATGGGACCAGAGGGGGGTGGGGAGGACACACAAAATCACGAGGGACCAGAGGGGTGTGGGGAGGACACATGAACATCACAGGGGACCAGAGGGGAGTGGGGAGGTCACGCGAACATCCCCGGGGACCAGAGGGAGGTGGGGGGAGACCATTTAGTAACCGTTTAGGCCCATCCCCTAACATTTCCGGAAGCCTTTGGGGTCTTTTTTCATTCCCTTTTTTGTGTATTGGTACCACGAAGGAGGTGGATCAGGTCTTAGGAAATCAAAAGACCTAAAACACACACCACGAAAAGTTCGAACTACCAAAAGTTCGAACTTTTCGTGGTATGTCTTTAGGTGTTTCGGTGGGGTCAGACTTGGGGCTGGTGGGGGTGTCCCCCGCAACACGCCGCTCACTACAGTGAGCGGGGCTTGCGGGGGACACCCCTCCAGCCCCCCGACAAATAAAAAAACAAAGAAAAAAAAGCTGGGGGCAGCGGGGGTATCCCCCGCAACACCCCACTCACTATGCTATACAGTATAGTGAGCAGGGTGTTGTGGAGACACCCCCGCATCACACACGAGAAAAGAAAAAAATGACAGGGGGCTGCAGGGGTGTAACACTCGGCTCACTATACTGTATAGTATAGTGAGCGGGGATTGCGGGGGAAACCTCTGCAGCTGCCCAGAAAAAAACAAAAAAGAAGAAAAAAGAAAAGGACCCTGCGGCGAAGGTTCCTGATCACGGAAGTGAAAGGGAACTGGCGCTGCAGCGACTCAGCGCGTCTTCGAAGGTAGGTAGGGTCGGGGTATGTTGGGGGTGTGTTGGGGGTGTGGGTGGGGGTGTGTTGGGGGTGTGTTGTGGGTGTGGGTTTGTAGGGGTTTTTAATGTATGTTTGCATGGGAAATGTACAAACCTTTTGTGGTTCGTACATTTCTCATGCAAACTTTTCTGTGACGTAAAATTCACACAGATCCATAATAAATCTCCGACAACAATTCCCTGATGTATTCCGATCTCCTGATCTATTCAGATCTGAACCAGGAAGAGTTAAAGGAATATATCATTATATTCATACTCTTCAAGCAAAGGTTATTCATCATCAAAAGCCTTATCAATCCCTGAGAGTAAGAAGAAAATCATTCAAGAAGAAATAGAGGCTATGTTCAATTTAGATATTATCGAGCCCTCTCAAAGTCCTTGGTCATCCCCTATTGTATTGGTTGCAAAACCAGATAATTCATCAAGGTTTTGTATCAACTTCAGAAAGGTTAATGAAGTTTCACAGTCTGATAGCTAACCCATGCCTAGGATAGACAATCTTATTTATCAGTTGGGGAATGCTGTATATCTTTCTACTATTGATTTAACGAAAGGATATTGGCAAATACCAGTTAATAAGAATTGCGGATGGGAGTGCACACCCTTTTTTTAAAAAACAGAATGGTTATGTAAATTTAGATTTAAAAAACAAGGTAGACAGATACAAGCCTCATTAAAGAGGTATTCAAATTATTTCAGGTGCAAATGGGCTGACGCCACAAGACCACTTGGGACACAATAAATGCACGAAAACCAAAACAGCTTATTGCTAAGCAGTAAGCCCGGATGCACTCCTAAGGAACCGTAGTTCAATTCTTTGGGTCCTGCCTAATAGGCAGAGATAAGTCCAGTGTAGTCTTATTCATGCATTGATAAAGAATATAAATACACTATATTTAAACCTAGAAGTCTATACTGAAGATTAACCTCCAAATAAGACAGCATTCACAATGATTCCCATTTTTCTAGGAATCATTGTGAATGCTGTCTTATTTGGAGGTTAATCTTCAGTATAGACTTCTAGGTTTAAATATAGTGTATTTATATTCTTTATGAATGCATGAATAAGACTACATTGGACTTATCTCTGCCTATTAGGCAGGACCCAAAGAATTAAAATACCAGTTAATCACATAGGTAAACCAAAGACAGCCTTTTCTACTCCTATAGGATTATTTCAATTAAGGTTGTACCCTTTGGTTTGCATGGTGCCCCTGCTACCTTCCAAAGATTAGTGGACCACGTTCTTATACCGTACGCTTAATGTTGTGGGGCTTATAGTGATGATATCATCATTCACAGTAAGTTGTGGCAAGAACATATGTCCCATTTATATATGGTAACTTGAGCCTTAAGGAAATTGGGCTTACTACCAATCCGAAGAAGTGTCATTTTACTAGGTCTGGAGTAAAATATCTTGGCTTCTTTGTGGGAAATGGACTGGTTCAATCTCAGACTGAAGAAGTTAGAGCAGTTGAAGAAACTGAGGCCCCTAAGACCAAGAAAGAACTAAGGGACTTTTGAAATTTAGTTGGTTATTACCAACGATTCATCCCTAATTTTGCTTCCATCACTTCCCTACTCACAGACAAGCTTAGAAATGCAGAGCCTCAAAAATTGAAATGGCACCCCAAAAACCAGGTATATTTTGATAATTTAAAACATATCTCGTGTAGTGAACCTGTCTTGAAGGTGACAGACTTCAATACACCATTTAACCTACAAACAGATGTGTCACATATCGGTTTAGGGGCTGTGCTATCACAAAGCCATGATGGTATTGAACCTCCAATTCTTTATATTAGTAGGGCATTATTTCCTCGAGAGAAGAATTATGCCAACTTAGAACTTGAAGCCCTGGTGAACTATTTGAAATACTATCTGGCAAGTAGAACATTTCATCTGGTTACGGATCATGCTCCCCTTAAGTGGTTGAGTCTCAGGAAGGATACCAATGCTAGAGTTATGTGCTGGTTTTTAGATTTTAGATTTACAGCCCTATTGTACTTTTGCATGGATTCCTCATTTTTCTGTGGCAAGATTGTATTCCATGTTTGGATGTAAAAACATTCACTCCGCAGACACCCTTATTTACTGATGCTCACCCCGATTCACTACAGTAGGTACTAGAAGAAGGCAACATTTGGAAGTGTCTGTAGCAAAATGTTTGATGTGTTGATTAGCCCTTTGAAATGTATTACTACTGTATACAGTTCAAAAGTGTTTATTAAAGCATTTTTAAAGGGAATTAAAAAAAAAGATTTATCACGACACTCCAAATATGGTAAATGGCAAGGTTACAGTTTACTTAAGTACATTCACGAGAAGAGAGCACAATCTTTCTTGGACATTTTCTCAAATGCGCTGAAGCCATTGAGTGACTGAAACATGCCGCACCTACAACAAGCATCACTTGGAAAAGCTCCATCAGATGCAAAGCGAAAATCAAGATCAACAGCTTCTGAAACACAACAACAAACAGCATCACGACATGCTGACCAGAAGACAAGAGCAACTTTCTTCAGGGCAAATGAGATGCCAGAGCAAACTGAAGCAAGACTTGCTGACATGAGGACAAGAGCAACATCCTCCATGGCACATGAGACACCAGAGCAAACTGAAGTAGGACTTGAGGACAAGAGCAAAATCATCCAGGTCACAAAGAGACACCACCCGATCAGGACACGGGCAATGCCGGGTACCCCAGCTAGTTTCAAATATTACCTAGAAATCTGACTTCTCCACCTATACTGCAAGAAGCAGAGAAGGGGGGCTGCCTCTTGTTTTGAATGGGGTCCGCTTACACCTCTACAGTCTGCAGTCTGCAGCATTAGCGCATACCATCAAGAACCCCCCCGGCCCCCTTGGCTCAGGTCTCTTCTCGGTCGCCAAATGTGCCGGAGGCTTTAGCTCAGCCATACCTCAAAAAAGTCTCATCAGACAAGGAAATCTGTGCACGCAGCAGCGTTTATTTTCAGTCAGCTGGAGGCCATCAGCAGCCACAGTTGGTCAGTCAGAAATGCTGGAACTACAGCCTGTCCATTTTAAACACGCCTTTTATAGCAAACACAGGAGGGCACAATATTTATATGCACATCTGGACCTTACTTTTAATACATTTTTCATTGGTCCTGCTTAGGATGACTTGTTATTTCCCAAATTAGAAAATAGCAGCTTTAAACAGAAGACTCCTTATGCAAATTAACAAATCTAGGTACTTTCCCAAGTTTCCAATAAACATTAGACATTTTTCAACGTTGAGAACTGGTTTAAAAGTAGTTTGGAATGACGCAGGCCTTCAGACTCCCTAACATACTGTACCCAGAACATAGAGAAGTTATCCGTCTTTCTATTTGGGTAATCCTGCTTTTATACACTGCCACACTTTATTTATAGAGAATCTTTCAACATTACTGTTAGAAACTGTTTATTCCTACCATTTAAACTGCTGAATCACCTCATACTGGCTTTGGTTCAAATACACTCCCATTTCTGTCTGTACGTGACACCTCATTTCTGTGTTTCTCAGTTTTTTATAAACACTTTGTGGGATTCTGAGATTTGCAGCCATTTAAATGGAGTATCCATAAAGGAATGGATTATCTTGCCAATATACTATCCTTCACATTTAAACATATTAACCTGTGTTATGTATGTTTGTGTGTAATTTAAGCACACCCTCCATATCCCGTGCCAACCCACACAAGTGGGTGCAGTGACCCCTTTTTCCAACGTACTTTTACCTTGAATTAGGGCAACCTAACTTATCTGAACAGACAAGAATCCTGGTTCGACAATGCTGAGCAGGAGAGTGAGATATTGTCCTTAATTACCATATTTTCCTGTCTACCATAAGGGGGAAAGGGGTAAAGACCTCCTCTACATTTCTGCCATGTTAACACCCTGGCCTCACATCTCCCACAATACCTTTCTGACTCCATCTTCCACTTATTTCAACTCTTTCTGTGCACCTCACTACAAAACATAACTTCAGAAATAACAACTAACCACAGGGCCTATAATACTGCCCTAGCTATAACCTCTGCAACCGCAACACTTATACGTTTGTTGCTGTTTACGTGTTGCTAAATGTGAGTATCTAATGTATCAAACCGAATTTAAAACAAAACCTATGCCTTCTGCCACGCAAAACTTGTCCTGCTCACACAGTAGTACGTTCTAATAGGTTTTTCTCAGCCTGAACCTTTTTGCCTGGCTGGCACACTGTACCTACATCCTAACAAAAGCAAGGTCCAATGTTGGGCTAAGCAAGCCTGTAGCCTACCCAAGGCAGAAAGTGGAGATATCTGAAGAAAGAAAACAGCGCAATTGAGGACAACACTATACATTCCTTCAATTTCTCCATAAAATACACTTTTCCTATTAATTAACTCTGGTTGTAGATATAAATGACCAAAGCTAGTATCTGACAGAGTTCTTTTTTCCAAAGCATAACCATGGGATGTTCAGTGATTATTCAAGTAAGTATGCTCATTGCCCCCATATTATTAACTATGGATATGCTGGAGAATATTGATGTGTAAAAGATATTGGAATGAGATTGGTTTCAAAATACAATTATTCTCCTGCAATTGCAGAAGAGGCTCCCAAAATAGCACTCAAAAACTTGCTTTCAATGAGTGCAAGCTGGTCAAGATTATTAACAGCTGTGATGAATCGAGAATATTCATCCCTTCTCTCCAGGGGAAGCCACCCCCATTGAGGCTAGGGAGGTGAGCGTGCTACACAAGGGGTCTGGGAAAGTGGGACCTCACTGGGAGTGACTCCTCCTTAGGGGACAAGGACTCTCATTCCCACAAGGAACTCTCTATACATATATCGGACTGCCTCCAGTAATTAATAACATGCTCTCCTTTTGTTTGGCTCCAGGCAATGCTGGATCAAAAGGGAATATCCCTTTAAGAGCGAACTTGTATGTAACAAGCATGAGTGGGACAGAAGAGAGGAGAGAGAGAGAGCACCATACGCAGGGGAAGCCTTCTGACATAGCTATGCCTTGGAGGGGCTGAGCTGATTGGAGCAGTGGAGCCTGTGGAAATCTGAGAAATAGAAAGCCAAAATGAGAATCCGGAGAACCAGCAACCCACACAGGAGATCGGCTGTCAGGCCAGAGCATGGAGAACTGTCCGACATGGTGGCGTGACCATGGAAGCACTGTGGTGGGCCTGGGGCATGTCTAACGATGCCAACACCGGTAGAAGCGGAAGACCTGAAACCTCCCATCAGCAAGCATTTGCTGAGTACAACAAGCCACAGCAATGCTGAGGGCAAAGAGGTTGTGAAGCCCGGAAAGCAGAGACAACCAACTGAAGCAACAGACCTGTGCAAGCACCAAATGCTCCCCACGTCGAACCAAGGTACCGGGGTGGAACCAAGAAAGGGGAAGCCACAGGGGGAACGTGCCTTATGTAAAGGGACTTGTAAAAACTATGATTTTGACAGTGGGATATTGAAAAAGCTTAAATATATATTTCCCAAGAAACAAAGGCGAGTGAGTGGTGATACTAAGCATGAGGCTTTAAGAAGGCTGGAAAGAGGATCCTATGAAGGATAGAACAAAAGGCCATAATGAAATGTAATGAGTGGGGGATTTCCTTAATGAAAGACTTTGAGAAGCAATATGAGTCAAGATTATATGTTACGCCCAGGGCTCAGAGAAAGAGCCTAGTAGAATGGCCCCAGGAGTGGTGGTGTCTCACCCATAATAATGATATAGCAAAGACCAGAAGGATCGAGTGGAAAAAGAGTGAAATACTCAAAGTCAGAGGAAGGACTGTAAGACTATCTTAAGAAAATCATTAAGGAAAGTACTGAGAATACTGATAAGCAGTACACCATCTGGAAAACCAGACCTATGAGTAGTTGGCAGGAGCTACAGAAACTCATAATTGAGACGCTAAGAACAAGAAGTGACCATTGTCATACATTTATTTCTAGAGGATGACCTTTTTACAACTGATATATATATGAACTAAATGGACCCTGAAGTAAAGCCTCAAGACTGACGGCCGAAGGGAAGCACCCAAGAGGGAAACATTCTTTTGACAAACTTTAGTTATTACTATTAGTGGTAGGGTTAGGTAGATTAGGTTTTGGAAAGAGAACTTTGTTTTGATTTGCGTTCCTTATGACAGACAAGCACCTTAGTTAGTTTGGTTAGGTAGGGAAAATGCCTGTCACAATAGGCCAAAATAGACATTTTCTTTATTATTTTGAATAAATCTGATAGAAACATCCAATCTGTGTCCGATTCTTTCTTCCGACCCACCTTATATGGTGTCAGAAGTGGGACGTCAACCAACTGATAACAGTTAGCGACCTGTGCTATTCACTAAACTAAGTCCAAGGGCCACAAACCCCACTGTAGCCCCTGAACAGTCAGTAGGATTTGACCTTCATAGTACAGAAGAGGTTTTTGTCCCGACTAATGAAAGACGATTGATGCCCACCAGGCTCAGACTTTCCCCACCCCTAGGTAGCTATATTATACTACCCTCAAAGTCAGAGCTCGCATGGAGGTATGGCTTGGATGTCATGGCGGAGGTGATAGACCCTGACTTTAGAGATGAAGTCAGAATATTCTTACATAACAATGGGAATAACCCATGCACAGTTAACAAGAGAGAGAAAATAACACAAGGGATTTTGGCACAGGACTTATTCCCTGTTCCCCAAGAGGTTGAAGGCTTATGAGAGACCAACAGGGGCTCTAGGGGCTTTGGAGAGGCAGGCATCCCCACAGAAGAGATTCCTGAGAAGAAACAAAGAACCTTACCCCACTTCCCGATCTCGCTTTTGCCCAATGAAATGATCGTGCCCTTACAGAGGCCTATGGCAGGGTGACTGTTATGTGCTGTCTTGGTGTAAGTAGCGTAGATGTAGAGAGTGAGCGTGGTCAGAATTTAGAAGGATAGAATGTTGGGGAAAACTTGGGAATGTAAGGCTGGGGAGGCTTCAGTTATGTAGATGAATAAAGAGGTCTGAAGACGTATGACTGGCGACTGGTCTATCTTTACTAATAATGAAATAAGGTCACAACAAATGGCAACGAGGGTGGACCGGGCATAATAAAAAAAGTTTGATCTGGGGCAAGCGGAGCGGCAACGGATACAAAGAAAAGCACTGGTGTGCCGGTACAAAGGACTGAATGAGGGATACAGATGACACCCTGCGAAGTCAACCGAGCGTGAGGTAGGAGGAACGGCGGCATAGCAAATCAAAATATAACGTAGTAAAGGAAGAAAGCGCATACATAGTGCAGCCAAGTAGATAGTGTAAAGCATTATTCAAGTGGGGAAAGTAACGTACCTGGATGCGCTAGCCGACGCGCAAGTGAATGGAGCTTAGGAGAAAGCCTACGTGCTTTGAGTGACGCATGAAATGAGGAAGTGAAGATAAAACATTAGAGGAAAGGACCCGCGGACGTCAGAATACGTGCCGCCATCTTGGGGACAGTGTTTACTTTTAATGTCGATCACAGCAACCGAACGAAGTCATACAGATTAAAAGAGATTTTCTGATGCGTGAAGCATGAGGAGTTACAATAGATAAACTGGTACGTGGAAAAGATAAAACAGGATGAATTGTAAACAACCAATAATAAAACTGTAAAAGAAGAAAGGATATAATGAACATGCTTGTGAAGATTGAAAAACAACAGACAAACTAAAATAATAACAAGGAAAACACATATCCACAATCAAAAAAAAAAAGTTAAAGAAATAAAAGGAAAGGACGCACATATATCTAAGGAAGGAAACAAACAAAAAGTTACAATATTTCACAGGAAGATACTCACTCTGCGGGGGACAAAATGAACAAAAAAGCATACCCCAGATGGCAATAAACACACTAATGTCAACAAATCCGTTGAATGACCTTAGAAGACCAAACCCGTTTATGCTGGAGCCACAGGAAACACAGGGTCAGAGGTGGCAGGAATGGGTTGAGGAATTCGAGGAGTTCCTAAGAACTGTAGGGGATCAAAATGCACCGAATAAAATGAACATTTTCAGAAATCTAGTTGGAAAGCAGGTAAAAAGCATTATTAAAACAATTTTGCTACAAGAAAGAGCGACTTACCCATTGTTGGTAGCTGTAATCAATGCACAAATAATAGTCCCGTTGAACAGAGATTACGAAAGATATGTTTTTAACCAATGCAAACAAAGCCCCCATGAGTCCATTGCCCAGTTCGTATTAAGGCTGCAGAAAAAGACAACGTTCTATGAATTTACTTCAATGATGATGAGGCAATACGACTGAGAGTGATTGAGGGTTGCCTCTCATCGCAATTTAGAAAACCCCTATTAAAGAAACTTCTCCCGATGAGAGAAGTACTGGAATTAGCCTGGGTGTCTGAGAGAGTAGACGCCCAGGCGGCAAGCATGGAAAACCCCAAGAATATTGAGACTATTGCTGTCATGAATAGGAACACTCAATGGCAAAGAAGACATCCAGGAATGGGTTCACCCAATTTAATGCGAAAGTGCAGCAATGAGAGACAATGCTACCGCTGTGGCTTTGAATTTCCGCACAAAGGACCCTGTCCTGCGATGGGCCAGCTATGCCTCCGATGTGGGCAGGAGAACCATTTCCAGACAATGTGCAAGGAAAGGATAAGCATGCCATTTATGAGCAACAATAACTCCCAAATGCTGTCGAACAGAAGATATACTATTCAAAGAAGTGCTGAAGGGCAGAATCCCATAGTGAGAGATGTGAGGCCATATCCTGGAGCAAGAGGAAGTTCGCAATCAACTCAAACTGTCTTTGTTAGAGACATGGATGACCTACAAATTGTAAGACCGGATCAAAACACCCAAGATCCTGGGAAAGGAGTAATAATTGATAGTGAACAACAATCTCGAGAGAGGATACAGTGCGGGGACCCATATGAGAACCCACCAATACCAGCTATGTCATATGAAGAGAAAGGGGAGGAAATGAACTACCACCGGGACTATGAATTTGATCGATACAGCAGAGAATATGTGAGGTTGATAGGAGACCCAGAGGATGATAGGAACCCGATAAGATTAATGGTGAATTTAGGTGGAGAAGATATACCGTTCCTGGTGGATACGGGAGCTACAGTCAACGTCATGAGTGAGGAAATGTATAGGAAGGTAGTTAAACAATACCCCCTGAAGATGTCGAGAGCTACAATTTTTCAATGGGGGGCGGAACAGCCATTGTTAAACACAGGGCTGTTTTACTGTGACTTAATTCACCTGGGAAAATGTATTCCTACCAAAATACATGTCATTAAAAGTCCTGTCACTGGAAGATGTCTCAGCAGTTGCAGCACTGCAACTAACCTAGGTCTCATTAATGTGCGATATGATCAATCTGAAAAGATACAAGGGATTCCATCGAAACCTCAAGCTGTAAGATCTATAACAAGGGAAGAAGTGAATCCAGAGAAACTGAAAGTGGAATTCCCAAAATTGTTTCAAGGCATTGGAAAGTTGAAATCTAATGAGGTACATTTGCATATTGATAGTTCAATTCAACTTGTCACACAACACCCAAGGCGGGTGGGCTTTCATTTGCAAAAGAGTGTTGCAGGAGCTTAAACAATTGAAGGACAATTATATCATAGAAAGGGTGGAGAACGGACCGACCCCATGGGTTTCTCCCCTAGTGGTTGTTCCTAAAGCTGATGGGCGACTTCAGCTCTGTGTGGATATGAGGATACCAAATACAGCCATATTGAGAGAGTGTCATGATCCATAGAACACGCCCCTTTTGGACTTCCTGGTCCCTATCACAACGGGGCTTGCACTCCTTGGTACTCCCAACATGGCCGTCTAATGTGGTACGCCTTCCACCAGCCTCCACGTCGGACCTAGCGCATTCTTCAAATACAACACGCCCCCGCGGGCCCATGCGTCTCAACGCTATCGCTGGTAGTGGCTAGACATGTGCTCTGTAGTTCGCTGAACTACTCTCCTGTTCCTGGTTCCCGGACCCTCTAAATCCCATCTTCCTTCCTCCCTCTTCTCTCTACCATGCTTCCCGGATTTCGTGTGCCGTCTTCGTGTACACCTTCCTCGTTTCCTGGACTTTCCGGAGCCTCCGAGTGTTCCGGAACACTGAACGCACGCTGGAGCCAGAAGAGGCTTGCGCGGGCCTGCACAAAACCCGATCCGTGCTCAAGAAGACTCCTCCCAAGAAATCCTGCAAGGATCGATCTCAGGTGAGAAAGGGGGAAATCCGTGACAGTTTGAGACGCCAAACGACCGAAGTTGAATTTAACATGGAAGCGGCCGTTCAGGATCTCATGCGTGGCATGCAAGAATTAACGACCGAGGTGCAGAATTTAAAGGCGGAAAATGCTGCATTGAAACAATTAGTTTTGTCCTGTGATTCTGCCACAAAGGAAAGCATACTACTTGCGGCATTGTAGACAAATACGATGGGTCTGCAAAAACCCTTCGTGGATTCCTTGATTCCTGTTTAGTCCACTTTACCTTAAGGCCTACTACTTTTCAACTCCCAGGGCTAAGGTGGGCTTTATAATTTCACACCTCTCCAGAAATGCACTAACCTAGGCTACACCTTTGGTCAATTCTGGAGATGCCCTCCTGGATGATTACGATGGATTTATACAGACCCTTAAGACCATGTTTGACTGCCCAGAACAGGTCTATAGCGCCCAGGAACGTCTACTTGATTTTCAGTAAGGATCCCAGGACATGCTTACGTATGTAACTCGATTCAAACAATTGGCTAAGGATGCAAATTGGTCTTCAGAAGCAAGTTTTACTCTTTTCCAAAGGGGATTAAATGGAGAGATAAAAGACGAATTAGCCAGAGTGGCTCGCCCAACTTCATTCCAGGCCCTTATGGATCTTGCCATGCAGATAGACATTCATATCCAGGAAAGGAAGGCAGAGAAGAAAAAGTCCAAGATGCCCTTCCAGAAGGTGTCCTTTCAGACCTCACCGAAACCTGACCCTACTCCAGTCTCTGTCAATGATCCAGAACCCATGCAAACAGGGGCTTTCCGTGGACCCATATCCCTGCAAGAGCGGATGAGAAGGATCCATACGGGATTATGCATGTATTGTGCCTCGGATAAACACCTAGTTAGAGAGTGCCCTCTAGCCCCTCCACAGCGTTCGGAAACGCCAGCTCCTGATCCTAGATGGAGCAAGGCTTCTGGAGAGAGATGTTTGCTCCACGTCTATTCCATCCTTGAACTGTCCTGGACAGAACAACCTGGTGATTCTACAGGCCTTCCTATCACCATCCAAGAATGAGACCTACCCCATTTTGGCCTTGGTGGATTGTGGGGCTATGGGAATATTCATTGATCAAGATTGGGTCTTTAGCCACCACATTCCATACGAAACACGAAGCATCATGCAACCTGTGGAGGCGATCGACGGAAGACCTCTCACTTCAGGACCTATAATCTTGCAGACCAAAGAGAGCCATCTCTCGATAAACCATCACCAAGAGGTTATCAAATTTGACATCATTAAGTCGGCTCATTACCCTTTTGGTACTGGGCATGCCCTGGTTACAGAAACACAATCCATATATCAACTGGGCAGCAGGATCCTTGTTTCTTGGTTCTGAGTTTTGCATGTCTCACTGTCTATTCCTGGATTCCTCCTTGACATCTTCTGAAAACACGCCAATAGACCAGCAAGGGCCAGTCATGGTTTCTAATATCGTACAGGTTCCTAAGGCCTATCAGGAATATGATGATGTGTTTTCAACTGCTATAGTCCAGGCCCTATCCCCTCACACACCTGAAGACTGCGCTATAGATAAAGAACCTTCAGCAGTGATTCCTTTTGGAAGGATGTTCATTCTATCCGAACCGGAAAAAAGGGCCCTTCGAGAATACTTGGATACTAACCTTGAAAATGGCACCATAAGACCATCTAAATCCCGAGCTGGATCTTCGTTGTTTTCTGTTCCCAAGAAAGACACTAAAGATCTTAGACCTTGTCTTGATTATCGTGGATTAAATCAATGCACCCTCAAGGACCGCTACCCCTTGCCCTTGATCTCTGATATCCTGGAAGCGGTGAGAGGAGCTGTAATCTTCACGAAATTGGATCTCAGGGGTGCCTACCATCTGATCCGTATTAGGGAAGGAGACAAATGGAAAACAGCCTTTAGAACACCCTTTGGTCACTTTGAATACTTGGTCATGCCCTTCGGACTTGCTAATGCCCCAGCGGTCTTCCAACGTTTTATGGATAGGGTGTTTTCTGACATGCTGTTCCTCTTCGTCATTGTTTACCTGGACGATACCTTGATTTACTTCAAGGACCTTCTAAAGCACGAAGAGCATGTAAAGGCAGTCTCGCAATGACTACGTGAACACAAACTCCTAGCCAAACCCGAAAAATTCCTTTTTCATGTCCCTTCTGTTCATTACCTAGGATTTGTCCTTAGTCCAGAAGGAATTGGAATGGACCATTCAAAGGTAAAATCCATACTATCTTGGCCGGGTCCCACTTCCGTGTAACAGATTCAATCCTTCCTGGGGCTTGCCAATTTCTACCGGAAGTTCATACCGTCCTTTTCTGAGATAGTTCAACCGATCATTGCTCTCTTGAGGAGAGATACTCCCTTTGTCTGGACCTCAGCTCAAGACAAGGCATTCCAACGATTAAAAACAGAGTTTACTCAAGCCCCCATCCTAGCTCAACCCGATATTAATCGACCATTCCTAGCGGAGACGGATGCCTCTAACTACGCCATAGGAGCAGTGCTAAAGCAGGAATTCGAGGACAAATTGTAGCACCCCATTGCTTACCTTTCACAAACCCTAACTCCCAGCGAGACTCATTATTCCGTCTTGGAAAAGGAGCTGTTAGCCATCCGCCAAGCCTTCACAGAATGGCGACATCTACTTCTGGGAGCTAAACATCCTGTCTAGGTCCGTACGGACCATCGAAATCTCCAAGTTCTACAATCTTTGGAGTGTAGGAACAGTCGTCAAGCCCGTTGGGCCTTCTTCTTTGCCCAGTACCAGTTCCACATCCATCATGTCCCTGGATCACAGAACATAATTGCTGACACCTTATCTCGACCTCCTGATTACGAAACTCTTGAAGATCGGGCCTACCCAAAGATGTTTCCCCATACAATCTTTGTAGCCCAAGCAGTCAGTCTCCTGGAAGATATTTGAATGCAAACCCAGTCCTCTGAGATCTGGAAAGAATTCACGGGGAAAAATCGGTGGAGTCTTGGAACTAGAGACGGGTACCTGTTCAAGCACAATTCCCTGGTCATTCCCACACAGAGACTGCAACAACGGATCATTAACCTCTGTCATGACACTCTTCACTCCGGGCACCCTGGTGTCACCAACACCGTCCGTCTAATACAAAGACAATTTTGGTGGCCTAAAATGAAAATTGACATTCAACGGTACATTCAAGCCTGTGCAGTCTGCAATCAAAACAAGCATGATAACAAGAAACCGGCAGGTCTCCTATTTCAACCTTTGTTACCTTCTAGGCCCTGGGAATTCATCGCTACGGACTTTATCGTGGAATTACCACCATCTATGGGCTATACGACTTTATGGTCACCATTGATTTATTCACCCACATGGCCCATTTTACACCCTTATACAAGTTGCCATCTTCCTCAGAACTCGCTGGCATTTTCCTGGAACATATATTTCGCCTTCATGGACTCCCTTCCAAGATCATATCAGACCGAGGACCCCAATACGTCTCACAATTCTGGAAACATCTATGTCGCATTCTAGGAATCCAACGTGCCCTCTCATCAGGACGCCACCCACAGACTAACGGAGCTACGGAACGTGTTAACCAGACCCTGGAACAATACTTTCATTGTTTCGCCACCAAGGTACAGGACGACTGGTCGCTCCTTATACCCGTGGCTGAATTTGCCTACAACTATTCTGATCACTCGGCAGTCAAGACCAGCCCTTTTTATTGCAGCCAAGGATTCCACCCGTCAGTTCTACCTTCCATTCTCCCACATCCCACACCAGTACCAACCATCGACTCCTGGATTGAAACTCTCATCAACGTACACAAGGAAGCCAAAGAACATTTAGAAAAGGCCCGAACACACACTAAGCGTTATGCGGATACCAAAAGAAGACTAGGGCCTTCTTATACCATCGGTGATCAAGTCTGGCTGTCCTCGAAACTACTGCCTCGACATTTACGACCAAACAAACTGGCCCCCCGATACTATGGCCCCTTTTCCATAAAGGAAATCATAAACCCAGTCTCATTCCGGCTCAAGTTGCCAGACTCCTGGAAGAAGATTCATCCAGTTTTTCACACTTCTTTATTAAAACCTTACATTCAATCCTCCCGTAAATCTTGCAGACCTAACCCCGTGGTTGTGGACGACCAGCTGGAATATGAAGTTTCCAGAATATGCGACTCCAGGTATAAACGGGGTCAACTCCAATGCCTGGTCGAGTGGAAAGTATATCATCCTAGTGAAAGAATCTGGGAACCAATTTCTAACCTGAATACCCCTCGATTGCTCAGAAGGTATCATCTCATACACCCGGGCAAACCTGGTGGAACAGGTTTTCGGAGGAGGCATGCTGTCATGATCCACAGAACATGCCCCTTTTGGACTTCCTGGTCCATATCACAACGGGGCTTGCACTCCTTGGTACTCCCAACATGGGCGTCTAACGTGGTACGCCTTCCACCAGCCTCCATGTCGGACGTAGCGCATTCTACGAATAGACCACGCCCCCGCATGCCCCCGCATCTCAACGCTATCGCTGGTAGTGGCTAGACGTGTGCTCCGTAGTTCGCTGAACTATTCTCCTGTTCCTGGTTCGCAGACCCTCTAAATCCCATCTCCCTTCCTCCCTCTTCTCTCTACCTTGCTTCCCGGATTTCGTGTGCCGTCTTCGTGTCCACCTTCCTCGTTTCCTGGACTTTCCGGAGGCTCCGAGTATTCCGGAACACTGAACGCACTCTGGAGCCAGAAGAGGCTTGCGCGGGCCTGTACAAAACCCGATCCGTGTGCAAGAAGACTCCTCCCAAGAAATCCTGCAAGGATCGATCTCAGGTGAGAAAGGGGGAAATCCGTGACAGAGAGAGGCATCCAGGCCCAAACATAGAAGACATGATAATTCATTTGAACATGGCCAGGAGGTTCAGCAAATTTGATTTAAATCAGGGCTACCACCAATTGGTGATTGACCAGTACTCATGAAGGGCTATTCAGGTACAAGAGACTTAGCTTTGGGATCTCTTCTGTTGCTGGGATTTTCCAGGAACCAATCAGGAAAGTAATTGCACCATTACCAAATGCTTTCAACTATAGTGACGACATTCTTGTGTATGGAAGTGATCCGGCTCAGCCTGATGATGCTTTAAGGCAGGTGTGCAGGTTATTGCAAGAAAGTAAACTAACATTGAATGCACAAAAATGTGAGATAAGCAAAGGAAGTCTGAAATTCTTTGGACACATATTCTCCGAAGATGGTATAAAGGCAGACCCAGAAAAGGTGAGAGGGATATTAAAGCTGCAGGCCCCGAGAAACATTACTGAGCTAAGATCTTTCCTTGGTATGGTTGGATATTGTGCAAGATACATGCCGGATTATGCAACGCTGACGGAGCCTTTGAGACATCTACTGAAGAAGGGCATGAAGTATGCATGGAGTGAAAAATGTGAAGAAAGTTTTCAAAGGATAAAGAGTGAGCTGGCAAATGACAGACAGTTAGCATATTTTAATCCTGAATGGTATACCGAAGTGATTGCTGACGCAAGCCCAGTAGGGTTGGGTGCAATTCTTGCACAAACAAATCCTGACGAAACCTCAGAGAGTAAGCGAATGAGGGTCATTGCCTATGCTAGCCGAGGCCTGAGTGACATTGAACAAGCTTACTCACAAGCGGAGAGGGAGAGCCTTGCCGCTGTGTGGGCTTGTGAGAAGTTCAGCCATTTTACAATTGGAAAGCCATTTGTGTTGGTGACGGATCATCAGGCATTGATTTCAATATTTGGAAACCCCCGAATCAAGATGCCCCCAAGGATTGAGCGGTGGGGTATGAGACTACAAGAATACAATTACAAGATTGTACACAGGCCAGGGAAGGATGCAAATCCCGCTGATTATCTGTCAAGACATCCGGTGAGTGAGATGGATTCGTTGATGCAAAAGGAGGCGGAGGAGTAGATATCTTATGTATCTTTAAATGCACTATCCGTGGCGATAACAAAAGAGACATTTGTGGAGACAAGCCGGACTGATCCGATGATCAGAGTAGCCATTGAACTCACAAGGGCTGGGAATTGAAAATGTCTAGAACAAGAAAAGGGTCTGGAAGAAGGCGATATGAAAGATTTGAGAAAGTTGGCGAAAATGAGCAGTGAGTTGTCTGTCACCAAAGAGGAAATGCTTTAAAGAGGGAGTAGACTTGTGGCGCCCAAAAGTTTGAGGAAGACTCTGGTCATGCTGGCTCATGAAGGTCACCGGGGAGTAGTGAACACAAAGAAAATTCTAAGGAACCAGGTATGGTTTCCATACATGGATCTGGTTGTGGAGGATACAATTTGAAATTGTTTTGCTTGCCAGGTGACGTCCCCTACGACTCAAACAATGCCTCTGGAAATAGTACCATTGCCCAAAGGACCGTGGGTCCGAGTGGCTTTGGATTTCTTTGGACCACTTGAGGAAGGTGGATATCTCCTAGTAGCTATTGATGAATACTCAAGGTTTCCTTTGGTAAAGCAAGAATCTTCCATGGCGTTTCATCATGTAGTGATAGTATTAGATGAGCTTTTCAGTGAGTGGGGAATTCCTCAAATCATCAAAACAGACAATGGAGCACCTTTCAAGGCCATGAATTCAGCAAATTTGCTACTAATATGGGATTCCGTCATCAAAAAATTACACCTCCATGGCCACAGGCAAATGGGATGGTGGAAAGATTCATGAGTAATCTAAAAAGAGTCAGACTGAGAGCAGTTGTGGACAAAATCTCATTCCCACAAGCAGTTTCACAGATGCTGAGGAGCTATAGAAACACCACTCATGAGATGACAGGATACTCTCCAGCGGAGTTGATGATACGATACGAGCCAAGAACCAGACTTCCCAGAGTGAAGAATTACGCAGCTGAAGAAGATGATGAGATCAGAGCAAGAGATGAGATGAAAAGGTTGAAGACTAAAGAGTGGGTGGATCGCAAAAGAAAGGCTGCAGAGGTGAATTTAAAGCAAGGAGATGTGGTGGTTGTGAAGCAGAAACAGCGAAAGAAAATGGATTCGAAATATAGGCCAACGCTATTGAGAATCATAAATGTAAAAGGGTCCATGGTTACGGCGACTGGTGTGGGTGGAGAAGTCACGAGAAATGTATACTTTTTCAAAAAATGCATGCCGTATGGGCATGAGCTTGGGAAAGATGGGGTGACTGAGTCAAATGGTCTTGACATGGATGTTGATTTAACGTGGTTGTATAGTGATGTTGAGGGACTGGTAGCTGGTGGTGGGGGATCTGCTCTGAGGGAAGAGTGTGCAGAAGGCAATGAAGAAAGGGATGTGGGAGGAATACATTCTGGATGCAGAAATGTTGACTCTGGTGGGAATTGAAGGAACATGGACAGTGGGAGTGAACCTCATGATGGGAACATGAGAAGCAGATCTCAAAGACTTGGTCATAAACCAGCGAGACTGATTGAACAGATGTAATATTTGACACTTTAGATAAGCAGTTATATGATAAGTAAGGGGGGTGTTATGTGCTGTCTTGGTGTAAGTAGCGTAGATGTAGATAGTGAGTGTGGTCAGAATTTAGAAGGATAGAATGCTGGGGAAAACTCGGGAATGTAAGGCTGGGGAGGTTTCAGTTATGGAGATGAATAAAGAGGTCTGAAGACGTATGACTGGCGACTGGTCTATCTTTACTAATAATGAAATAAGTTCACAATAAAGACCAAGGAAGAAAGTGGGTGTAGCCAGTTTTTTCTTCCTAAAGAAGGGCTTATTGTACCGGGGAGAATTAGGGAGAGATAGTCTGCCCTTAAACCAGTTAGTGGTTCCACAGAACCATTCCAGGATAGTGGGGGTGTTAGATAGTGGGGGTGTTAGCCCATTCTCATCTCGGGGCAGCTCACAAAGGAGTTGGATAAACTAATTTTAGGTAGTCCCTAGATTCTATTGGACGAGTGTTTTTGCTAATGTTAAGCACTATGTCTTGGCCTGTGAAAACTGCCAGAAGGCTACAACTGCTGCTGTTCAACCAGCGCCCTTACAGCCATTACAGATTATCAAAGTTCCTTTCTCTAGAATAGCTATGGTTATATTGTGTGCGCTTGAAACATCCATGCTAAGGATCAAGTTCATTCTAGTAATTATGGACTGCCACCCATTATCCAGAGGCATTTTCTCTTTGGAAATAACACTAGCCAGCAGATTTTAAATCATCTGTTACCGTGTCTATCTAGAGTAGGATTCCCTAAAGAAATCCTTACTGACCAAGGCACAACATGTATGTCCCGTATCATGCAGGAGGTGAAGGAGTTACTCCACATCAAAACACTGCAGATGGTCTATCATCCACAAACCGATGAATTGGAGGAAAGATTCAATCAGACTCTAAAATAACCTTGCACAAACTAGTCAAAACCGACAGAAGAAACTGGGACATTATGATACCCTGGGCCCTGTTTGCTGTCCATAAAACACCTCAGGCATCCCTTGGATATTCCCCTTTGGGTACTGCTAAATACATTTCCAAACTGGACTTGACACTAGGGTATTGGCAGGTACTCCTAAACCCAGGGGATGGATAGAAAACATCCTTTTCCACTCCTCTAGGATTATTTCCACTTAAGGTTCTTCCCTTTGGCCTACATGGAGCTTCTGCCACATTTCAATGGCTCATGGACAAAATATTGAGATTTTATACCGCTTTCTGTGGAGCCTATCTGGATGATATAGTAGTCCACAGTAACAGCTGGGCAGAGCACTTACTACATTTATATACCTTCACCCGTGCCCTTAGATGAAAGGCTAACCCAAAGAAATGCCATTTAGCTCAGTTACCCATTAAATATCAATGTTATTTTGTTGGGAATGGCCTTATTCAACCACAGACTGATAAAGTGAAGGTGTGCAACAAACACCAAACCCCAAATCGACAAGAGATCTTCGAGCCTTGCTGGGATTAAGTGGCTACTACTGACGGGTTATACCTAATTATTGCAACCTGGCAGCTAATCGTATTGACAAACATAAACACAACGTCAAAGGTTGACTCGAGATAAAGAAGATCAAAATAGTTTTCAGGGCCTAAAACACATCCTGTCTCAGGAGCCAGAACTCAAGATGCCAGACTTTAACAAGGAATTCATCTTACAAACCAATGGTTCCAAGGTCGATTTAGGGGCAGTACTGTCTCAAGAACAAGACACTATTGAGCATCCCATACTCTACTAATATTGGGATATTGAAAAAGCCTAAATATATATCCCAAGAAACCAAGGAGAGTGAGTGGTGATATTAAGCATGAGGCTTGAGAAGGCCGGAAAGAGGATCCTATGAAGGATGCAAGAAGTGGTCAAAGTTAAATGTTGAAGAGTGGGGAATCTCTTAATGAAAGACTTTGAGAGGCAATACCAGTCAAGATGATATGTTTCAAGCAGGGCTCAGCAAAATAGCCTCTTAGAAAGACCCCAGGAGTGGTGGTGTCTCACCCATGATAAGGATATAGTAAAAACCAGAAAGAACAATTGGAAAGAGAGTGGAATACTCAAAGTCAGAGGAAGGACTGTAAGAGACTATTTTAAGAAAATCATTAAGGAAAGTACTGAGAACACTGATAAGCAGTACACCATCTGGAAAACCAGACCTATGAGTAGTTGGCAGGTGCAACAGAAACTCATAAAATCAGAGACTGAGAATCAGAAGTGAACCTTATAATGAACTTATTTCTAGAGGATGAACTTTGTACACCTGATATGTAAACCAAGTGAACCCTGAAGTAAAGCTTCAAACCCGATGGCCGAAGAGAAGCAGTCAATAAATACATTTGTTTGGGAAACTTTACTTATTAGTATTAGTGGTAGGGTCAGGTAGATTAGGTTTTGGACAGAGGACATTGTTTTGAGTTGGACTTCCTGGTGACAGAAGAGCACCTTAGTTACTTTGGTTAGTGTGACAATTCGCAAGTCATTGTCGCTTCTCCGAAACAGGGAGCTCTTTCCCATAAGGTTAGGGAGGTGTGACTGCTACCCAATAGGCCCCCTAGGGGTGGTATAATGTGGGAGGACCTCATAGGGAGGGACTGCCCCTCTGGGGATAAGGCCGATCACCTAGGGTATAGCCTGTTGGTCAACGTCACACCCAACCCTCCCTCCATACCCCCCACATTGCAAAGCACTTCCTTCAAAGTAGACCCATCTATTTCTGTAGTGTAAGAGAAACAGCCATAACAGAAAGTACCAGGAGGAAGAAGAGCACAGTATACATGAAGATTACTAATTATGCTAGTACCACTACGAGGTGGCCCAGAGTATGCATGAAGATCAATCCATCAAGAACAACAAAGGACTTTGACCATCCACCAGGTCGGGACCGGCCAATAATGTATGAGAAGAGAAGAAGGACTGTAGACTTGGTCAAGTCCAGCCGGATGAGGAAGCAGGTGTGGATATCACCCAGAGCGGGAGTTTCAAATCCTGTCAGCTGACTAGGGATGCGGAAGAGTGGAGTATGCTGGCAAAGTAAGTCTGTAAAGTAAAAGTAAATCAGGAGACTACCAAACATGTGCTTACAGAGTATCCATGCTTGGGATCCCTATAGATGGTCACCTGGGACCCTTTGTCCATGATTGTAATTCTATCAAATCTCCGGAGTTTTTGGGTGTTCTGTTTAAGTACAGACTGAGTCCATTTAGCACTTTACAGAGTCTGGAGCAGGGTTCTACCTTATCTCTGAGTATGGTTGTATGGAGTTAACGAGACATATATCCAATTGAAATTGTTGGGTAAGCTATGTTTGTAAGATTAAATGAGCCTTTAGTAAGATTAAATTGTTTTAGATTGAAGACATTGGGCCTCATTAGGAGTTTGGAGGTAACCATGGTGCTATTAGCGCCATGACTGCCTCCAAATCCTTACCGACTCCGCCCTGGTGAATGGAGCTATTACCGCCCCATTCCAAGGTTGGCGGGGGTGGTAATTCCCCATTCACCAGGGCCCTACCCCATTCCCATTTGAGCCCGTAGGAGGCTCAAATGGGAATGGGGAAGGCGCTAATAACGGTACTGCAAATTGCGGTACCGTTATTAGCACCAAAGTCCCTTTGCGGGTCCCGTCCTTAACGCCTGGTAAAACCAGGCGTTAAGGGAGGACCCGCAAAGGGAACTCCTAATAGGGCGGTAAGGGATTACCGGTACCGGTGCCCTTACCGGTACTGGTAATCCCTTACCGCACACCTGGTAATGAGGCCCATTGTTGTATGTATTTTAATTGTGTGATTTAATATATGATTAAGTGTAAGATTAACATTAGTAAGTTGATTGGTTTTAGTAATAAATATGATTCTTTTCTAATGTAAGTAATGGTGATAGTAAAAGTTCTTGGTAGAACAATGTGCAATTAAACAAATACAAATTATTAGTAATATGGCTATAAAACAAACTTTTAAATGAAAGTCAGTTCAATGAGTTCTGGTTCTTGACAACCTTTACCATAAAAGTAGTACTAAACCCGGCTCACTTAAAGCTCTGCTACTATATACAGCATATTATTTTATTCTCAAAATTACAAATTTTAAAAATTTGCCTTTATTCTCAATCTACACTAATTATATGCATGCCCACATATATATCATCTCGAGCCCTTCTCATTCCTATACATTTTAATCACATTCATAAACTTTTTTCCCTCTGTCTCAGATCCCACATCTAAAAAAAGGGATTCATTTATTTCCTCATACTTTCAAACAAAACATCCTGTACCTAAATACACCTATAACTGTTTTAAGTGTCCTCTGTGTCATTACCATCTTAAATATTTTTTCTCCTCACAACATCACTCAAAAGTTCTGTCCATTTGATCAACCCATAACAACTATTATAAAGCAAACTACATTTTCTGCGCATTGTACTTCCGCATAACTGTCATAGCTCCTAAATTCAAATCGCTTTACTTCCATATTTTTGTCATTTGTCAAGCCAAGACCAATACTTCCTTCTGTGTCATGCTTGCAAAACAACTCAATCCACTTTTGTCAAACTCCAAATATTTCTCATAATTTCTCCAAGTTTTCTTCATAAAAAACTTTGTTACATTTTAAATGCATATTACTGCAATCAATATGGGGAACTGAGCAGCTGTGTACTTTAACCACCGGAGCTACCTTGAGTTCTGTGCTCTTTCTCTCTCGAAGATTTGTTAGCTGTTATCTGTTTTCTGCGAGAGTCCATTTGTTTGAAGTCTGTGCAGCGGAAAAAATAAATGTTTATCTATATCTGCCTGTTTTTCTAGCAAGTTGCTATCAATATTGTACTTAAATCACTGCATGTCAGAACACTAAATTTTTTAAAGTCTGCCATTTCTAGCTTTAAGCTAAATACTGAAAAATATGAACATTTTACTGTGCCGCGCTGCCTATCTGAAATCTTGGAATGTTGCCAGGGAATGTCACGCTGCTGTAAATCAAACTGTTTATCTGAGTTTGTTTTCCTCTGAAGCTGCCTTCACTTTAAAACTCTTTCTTCTTCAAAGGCAGCCCATAAAACAAGCTTCTGCCTCTGCCATGCACAAGACAAGCATAACAGAAACAAAATAAAATCTATATATCTTCCCCTTAACAAAGATTTAGAAACACAAACTGTAATTTCTGCACCATCTTTATATATAAAGATCAATGTATGCATGTGTGTAGGTTTGTCCGGCTATACAAATCCACCCCGTTGAATCCACTGCTACCAAATTTTGCATGGATTCCTCATTTGTCTGGAGCATGATTGTAGTCTATGTTTTGATGCAAATAATTCACTCCATAGACACCCTCATTTACTGATGCTCACCCCCGATTCACTACAGTAGGTACTAGAAGGAGGCACAATTTGGAAGTATCTGTAGCAAAATGATCGATGTGTTGGTTATTCCTTTAAAATATATTACTACTGTATACAATTCGAAAGTGTTTATTAAAGCATTTTTAAAGGGAATTAAAAAATAACTCATTTTTTTTTATCACGCCACTCCAAATATGGGAAACGGCAAGGTTACAGTTTACTTAAGTTCATTCACGAAAATAGAGCACAATCAATCAATCTTTCTTGGACATTTTCTCAAATGTGCTGAAGCCATTGAGTGACTGCAACATGCTGCACATAAAACGAACATCACTTGGAAAAGTTCAATCGGATGCAAAGCGAAAATCAATATCAAGAGTTTCTGAAACACAACAACAAACAGCAGCACGACTTGCCGACCAGAGGACAAGAGCAACCTTCTAAAGGGCAACTGAAGTGCCAGAGCAAACTGAAGCAGGACTTGCTGACATGAGGACAAGAGCAACTGCTGCTGCAGCCTAAATGAACTACCGTGAATTTAGGTGCTAGCCTCTGCATTTCACCTCAAGTGCCCCCCAATTGATCCACACATTCAGAGCTCTAGCTCACAATCCTTGCCCACAGGCACTGCATACTGCCACTATGTATTGGTGCCTATCTACTCTCCTTCACCTACTGTACATTTACACCAGACGTTGGATATACCAGTCCCACCTACATACCGACCACTACACATCCACCTTCACACCCGAGGTAGCTATTACGCACACCTTGTGGATTAATACTATGGTCTGTGCCCACCCCTACTTGGATGATCCACCACTTTGGATATGCCACTTTGCTACTAGACCAACACCGAATGAACATGCTCTATTACTAATAGAAACCTTAGACTAAACTCTAGAGCCACCCCACTAAAACAGCGCTCCTACTCAAAGCTTTATAACAGTTCACCCTCACCTTGCAACAATATCACAAACAACCATGCTCAAACTCACCACGCCCCCACCAGTCTAGCATCATAATCAGAAACTCTAGATTAGGAGCCCGTCTGTGGACTAAAAACCCTCAGCCTTACGTCCACAAGAGTAACAAACACTTGCGTAGGCATAACAACCCAGCTAATCAGGCCATTGACTCAGACATCAAGCTAGCCCCTATCACTTTGCATGACTTACCTTTACCACCACAGAAAACCCCCGCTAAAGACACATTCATCAAAGCAGCCCTGGTGAATGCCAGGTCCCTCCCCGCCCACGCATTGGACATCGCTGATTTCATAACTTCTGAAAAGCTTGATCTCCTCACGGTTACGGAAACATGACGAAATGCAGCCTCTGGCCCTTCCTTGGCCCTAGCTATACCGAATGACTATGCTATCATCAGATGCGATAGAAACACCAACCAGGTGAAGGGAGGCGGACTCACCTTCATCTTCAGAAATACCATTGACATTAGAGTCATTCAGGACTTACAAATCCCCTCTGCTGAATCCTTGTCCATCAAACTACCATTATCACCCAACCATACAGCAACAGTGCACCTCATCTACCGACCACCAGGACCCATTTCCTCATTCACAGAGGACATTGTATCCCTTATATCCACTGACACTAAACCCAACTCACAAACTATCCTACTTGGGGATTTTAATCTTGGTTTTAACGACCCTATGAATACTAAAGCCCTTGAACTAGCCAACACCCTATCTGACCTGGGTCATGTCTACAATATTCATGAGCCTACACATATCAAAGGAAGAACATTGGACTGGCTCACCAACCTTAACTGCTCTATTGATCTCCTATCTAATGAATCATGTATTTGGTCGGATCACCATAAAATAACCTTCTCCATCAAAGCCAACATACAATGTCCGGCTCCAATCATCGCTCCAGCTACCCGCACCAGGAACAAGAAAGACATTACACCTGATAAACTCCCACCGTTATTACTACCCCTTCTCAACAATACTGCCACTTCTGACCCTACAGTCTTAGTAGACATTTACCATCAGGCAATATTTAAAGCTCTGAATACCATCGCCCCTTTAAAATTGCGGAAATCTAAACCACAATGTCACTTGAATACGTGGTTCACGCCGCATCTAAGAGAACTACGTAAACTTAAGAGAACTGCAGAAGCACATTGGAAAAAGTGCCCTACAGTAACTAATAAGAATGAGCTAGCCCTAGCATCCTCTAACTACAAAGAGGCCATTATACTTGCTAAAAAAGACACTTACAACAAAAGGATCATACAAGCGGAATCAAACACAAAAGAACTTTTCAAGATCCTAAAAGAATTAGAATCCCTTATCGCCCCTACTGACAAATGTATCACAGATGCACTATGGTGCACTAACATTCAGAAGGCTCTAATAGATAAAATAGCTCTGCTACAATCTAAAATTAACACGAAAAAATGTTTGTTCCTCTCTGACCCTGAATACAAACAACATTCTAATAAGACGTCCACCTTTGAGCCTACTTGTAAACCATTTAGTTTCTCGCCCCTCTCAATTTGGGAAGTGGAAAATATCATTAGGAAACTCAAACCATTGAATTGCCAAGGTGATGCTTGCCCTGCTCCGATCATCAAAGCAGCAGCACGCGACCTTGCCCCCTTTATTACTAACCTTATCAATGCCTCCTTCAAAACTGGAGTAGTGCCTGATAACTTAAAGGACGCTTGGGTCATTCCTCTAATCAAAAAAATGTCCCTTGACCCAGCGAACCCATCTAACTATAGGCCCATAACAACTGTACCGTTCTTACTAAAAATATTGGATAGAGCAGCCTACCTGCAAATACAGGCTTATCTAGAATCTAACAATCTATTGGGACTAAGGCAATCCGGTTTCCGACCTAGACTCGGCACGGAAACTGCCTTAATAGATCTTACCACTCAGATCCAAATTCTAAAAGACAATGGTAAACTAGCAGTCCTCTTACTGCTTGATCTGTCAGCAGCTTTTGATTTGGTCAACCACCAAACGCTCTGCCACCATCTGAAATCTGCAGCACATTTCTCTGATGCAGCCACTGCCTGGATCAGCTCCTTCTTGGCGAACAGAACTATGAGGGTCTTCTCTCCCACTGACTCGGCTGAACCTTTGACAATACTTTGTGGGGTCCCGCAAGGCTCCTGTGTGTCCCCAACGCTCTATAATGTCTTCACGAAACCCCAATTCGATATCCTTGACTATCTGGGTGTCACGTATACTAACTATGCGGACGACACCCAGATACTCATTCCTATCTCTGGAGACTATGCAACTGACAGCAAAACCCTTAACGAAATCTACGCAGTAATACAAGCATGGATGGCACAACATGGTCTTTGTCTTAACGATGAAAAAACTGAGCTGCTCATTCTTGGTTCTCACGCTAAACTAAAAAAACTAAATACTGCATTCAAATCATTTACTATAGATGGCAATCCCATCACCGCCTCAAACAACACTAAAACCCATGGCATTTACCTTGATGCCACCTTATCGTTCTCCACACAAACTAATGCGGTAGCATCATCATGCGCTTATACTTGTAAACTTATCACCACCTGCAGCCCGTTCATTTCCACACCTAATTGCATCACACTTGCTAGAACTTTAGTTCTGTCCAAATTCGATTATTGTAACGCTCTCTATCTAGGTACTAGCCACAAAACATTAACAAGTTACAAGTAATTCAAAATAATGCCATCAGGGCAGCCCTCAACATCCCTAAGAAGTCGCATATTTCTGAGACTAGACACAATCTGCACTGGCTCCTGGTAGAGCATAGAATATCTCTCAAAACGCTTGCCCTAACACACAAAGCCAGGGCTAACCTGGCACCAGCCTACCCTATTAACCAACTCACCCCACATATGTCCTCAAGACCACTTAGAGCAGCTCAAGCAAACACTATGTCCATACCGAGATTCAAACTCCATAACTCGGGAGGAGCTAGCTTCCCTGTACAGGCTTCAAAGGGAGGGAACACACTCCCCGCTTCCCTCAGGTCAGAACCTTCCTTCCACTTATTCAAGCGTAACACTAAGCGCTGGCTTCAGGACTTGGATACAATGACAGTTTAACTTCCCTGATCTTAGACTTGCTGCCTGCCCCACTGTATCTATTATAAATACTATACTATACTATATTATTTAATTGTATGCAATTGCAACGTGTATGTAGCTGTAACACGAATGTACCTCCTTATCTGTATGTAACTGTAACGGTCTGTAACCTGATCTAAACTGACGCGCCTGTATGCCCTAGGGCCTGGCTGTGCTTTATAAATGAACAAATACAAATACAAACATCTTCCAGGGCACATGAGACACCAGAGCAAACTGAAGCAAGACTTGTCGACAAGAGGACAAGATCAACATCCTCCAAGTGACACGTGACACCACTTGATCACAGACAGGGGCAACGGGTACCCCAGCTAGTCTCATATATTACCTATAAATCTGACTTCTCCATCTATAGTGTAAGGTGCAGAGAAGGGAGGTTCCCTCTTGTTTTGAATGGGGTCAGCTTTCACCTCTGCCCTCGCCTCTACAGTCTGCAGTCTGCAGCATCAGCAAATACCATCAGCAAAACCCCCCTGTGCTCAGGTCTCTTCTCGGTCGCCAGATCTGCCTGGAGGCCTTAGCTCAGCCATACTTCAAAAAAAGTCTCATCAGACAAGGGGATCTGTGCACACAGCAACGTTTATTTTCAATCAGCTGGAAGCCATCTGGGGCCACAGTTAGTCAAAAATGCTGGAACTACAGCCTGATCATTTGAAACACACCTTTGATAGGAAATACAGGATTTCACAATATTTATACTCAAATCTGGACCTTACTTTTAATACATTTTTCATTGGTCCTGCTTAGGATGACTTGCTATTTCCAAAATTAGAAAATAGCAGCTTTAAACACAGAACTCCTTATGCAAATTAGCAAATCTAGGTACTTTACAAAGTTTCCAACAAACATGAGAGATTTTGCAACATTGAGAACTGGTTTAAAAGCAGTTTGGGATGGTGCAGGCCTTCAGACTCCCTAACATCCTGTACCCAGAACATAGATAAGTTATCCAGATTTCTATTGGGTAATACCGCTTTTATCTCCTTTTAACCCACTGCCAAACTTTATTTCTAGAGAATTCTTCAACATCACTGTTAGAAATTGTATATTCCTACCATTTAAACTGCTGAATCACCTCGAACTGGCTTCTGTTCAAATACACTCCCATTTCTGCACACAACACTTCATTTCTGTTTTTCTCCGCTTATTATACACACTTTATGGGATTATAAGATTTGCAGCCACTTAAACTGAGTATCCACAAAAGAATGGATTATCTTGCCAATATACTATCCTTCATATCTAAACATATTCAAGACTAGTGCCTTTGTTATTTATGTTTGTGTGTAATGTAGGCACGCCCTCCACATCCCAGGTCAACCCAAGCAAGTGTGTGCTGTGACCCCTTTTTCCAATGCACTTTTACCTTGAATAAGGGCAACCTGACTTAGCTAAACAGACAAGAATACTGATTTCGACAATGTTGGACAGGAGGGTGAACCTCTTGGCTTTAATCACCATACTTACCGGTCTACCATAAGAAGGCGGCTAAAGACCTCCTCTGCATTTCTGCCATGTTAACACGCTGGCCTCACTTCTTCCTCCATACCTTTCTGACTCCATCTTCCACCTATTTCAACTCTTTCCGCACACCTCACTACAAGACATAACTTCAAACCTAACAACTAACCACATGGCCTAAAACACTTCCCTATCTATAACCTCTGCAACCGCAACATTTATATGTTTGTTGTTGTTTCTGTGTTGCTATGTGTGAGTATCTAATGTGTCAAACCTAACTAAAAACAAAACCTGTGCCTTCTGCCACACAAAACCCCTCCTGCTCACACAGTAGTACGTTCCAATAGGTTTTTCTCAGCCTGAATCTTTTTGCCTAGCTGGGACACTGTACGTGCATCCCAACAAAAGCAAGAACCAAAGTTGGGCTAAGGAAACCTGTAGCCTACCCAAGGCTGAAAGTAGAAATATCTGAACAAACAATACAGTGCAATTGAGGACAACACTATAAATTCCTTTAATTTTTCCATAAAATACACTTAGAATTCTCATTAATTAATTCTGGTTGCAGCTATAAATGACCAAAGCTAATATCTGACAGAGTGCTTTTTACAAAGCATAACCATGGGATGTTCGGAGATTATTCAAGTAAGTATGCTCATTGCCCCATATCGATAACTATAGACGTGCTTCGGAATACTGATGTATAAAAGATATTGGGATGAGATTTGTTTCAAAATACAATTATTCTTCCGCAATTGCTGAAGAGGCCCCTAAAATAGCTTTCAAAAACTAGCTTTCAATTAGTGCAGCTGTGACGGATCTAGAGTATTCGTCCCTTCTCCCCAGGGGGAAGCCAACCCGGTTGAGGCTAGGGGGGTGAGCCTGCTGGATCTGCGTGATTTTTCTGTCATGGAAAAGTCCACGGTGGAAAAGTTCACGTGAGAAATGTGCAAACCACAAAACGTTCGCCCATTTCCCATGCAAACAGGCATTCAAAACCCCTACCCACCCACACTCCCACCCACACCCACAACATACCCACAACACTCCCCCACCCACACCCTCAACACACCCCCATCCACACCCCCAACATAAACAAACCCTACTCACCTTTTTTACACGCTGAGTCCCTGCAGTGCCAGTTCCCTTTCACTTCCGTGATCGGGAACCGGCACCGCAGGGTCCTTTTCTTTTTATTTATTATTTTTTGGGAGCTGCAGGGGTGTCCCCCGCAACCCCTGCTCACTATACCACACAGTATAGTGAGCGGGGTGTTGCGGCGGACACCCCTGCAGTCTTTTTTTCATACTTACCAACAATGCTATCACCAAGGGTTAAAACCTTTGGTGGTAGCATTTTTCTGTCTTTTTGTACGGTCTGGCCTTTTTTTTCGGTCCGATCGTACAATTCCAGCCTGCTCCACAAGACCCTGCCTAGGCGTCTGGGCAAGTGGGACCTCACTGGGAGTGACTCACCCTCACGGGACAAGGACTCTCATTCCCACAAGGAACTCCCTATGCAAGCAACCATATCTGCATATGTGGGACTGCCGCCAATAATTAATAACATGCTCTCCTTTTGTTTGGCTCCAGGCACTACTGGATCAACCACGATGCCTGAAGGAAAAGGGAATATTCCTTTAAGAGCAAACTTGTATTTAATGAGGATGAGTGGAACAGAAGAGAGGAGAGAGAGAGAGAGTGTCATACGAAGCAGAAGCCCTCTGTCATAGCTATGCTTTGGAGGGGGCAGAGCAGAGTGGAGCTGCGGAGCTCATGGAAATCTGAGAAACAGAACGCCAGAGCGAGATGCTGGAGAACCGGAAACCCAAACAGAAGCTGAGCGGCTGTCACGAAACAGCACGGAGAACCATCCGATATGGTGGCGTGACCATGGGGGCACCATAGTGGGCATGGGGCTTGTCTAACTACGCCAACCCCTGTAGAGGCAGTAGACCTGAAACCTCCCGTCAGCAAGCAGTCGCTGAGTATGGCAAGCCACAGAAATGCTGAGGGCAAAGAGGCTGTGAAGCCCAGAGCACAGAGACAACCAACTGAAGCAACAGACCCGTGCGAGCACCAAATGCCACCCACGTTGAACCAAGGTACTGGGGTGGAATGCAGAAGGCGGAGGCTGCCGGAGGAACAACCCTTACTTAAAGGAACTTGTAAAAACATATTGATAGTGGGATATTGAAAAAGAATATATATATATACCAAGAAACCAAGGCGAGTGAGTGGTGATATTAAGCATGAGGGTTTGAGAAGGCTGGAAAGAGGATCCTATGAAGGATAGATCAAGAGGCCACAATGAATGAAGTGGGGGATTAGTGGGGGAATTCCTTATTGAAAGACTTTGAGAAGCAATATGAGTCCAGATTATAAATTGCACCAAGGGCTCAGGGAAAGAGCCTAGTAGAATGGCCCCAGGAGTGGTGATGTCTCACCCATGATGAGGAGATGGCAAAGGCCATAAGGATCGACTGGAAAGAGAGTGGAATACTCAAAGTCAGAGGAAGGACTGTAAGAAGCTATTTTAAGAAAATCATTAGGGAAAGTACTGAGAATACTGATAAGCAGTACACCATCTGGAAAACCAGACATTTGAGTAGTTGGCAGTTGCTACAGAAACTCATAAAACAGCCACTGAGAACCAGAAGTGACCATTGTAATGAACTTATTTCTAGAGGATTAACTTTTTACACCTGATATGTAAACTAAGTGAACCCTGAAGTGAAGCCGCAAAACCGACGGATGAAGGGAAGCAGCCAAGAGAGAAATTCTTTTGGCAAACTTTACTTATTAATATTAGTGGTAGGGACAGGTAGATTATGTTTTCGACAGAGGACATTGTTTTGAGCTGGACTTCCTGGCGACAGATGAGAACCTTAGTTTTGGTTAGTGTGACAATTCCGAAGGCATCGTTGCTTCTCTGCAAGCAGGAGGTCTTTCCCATGGGGCTAGAGAGGTGCGGAAACCATCCAGAGTGGGAGTTTCAAATCCTGTTGGCTGACCGGGGATGTGGAAGATTGGAGGATGCTGGCAAAGTGCTGAGGGACTTCTCCGTGGGTCCAGCTGGAGCAGACCTGAACACGAAGCAGGAAGAGAGAACCGAGAACGCCAGTAGAGTTCGGAGCCGCAGAGGTGCTGCAGAAGCAGAGGAGAGATGCCTGAAGAGCCGGAGAGACGTGCCCAGTCACAGGAAGCCCCAGTGTCATACCGAAGTCCCAAAGAAGGTAACAGGAGGTTCAAGAGACCGCGAAGGAACATGGGGTGGAAGAGAGGCAGTCTTGAGAGGCCCTCTGCCGGCCCAGTATTAACAATCAAATTATTAGGAAGGGTGCATCATGCATCCAAGGAGAACTTCCTCATCACAGTGGCAACAATAAGCCAACTGACCACCAGAGAAGGGTCTGGGACCCTAACCCAAGTGAATCAAGCATCAGAGGAGAACTTCCTCATTGCAGTGGCAGCAACAAGCCCACTGACCCTCAGAGAAGGTTCTGGAACCCAACATAAGTATATTAAGTATCTGAGGAAAGCATCCTCATTGCAGTGGCAGGGAAAAGTTGCATACAGTGTTTATATAGAATGAACATATATCGAATATTTGATCACTATTTTTTTATAGAGAATGCATTTACGGGTGGGGTAAAAGGTTAAATATTTTTGGGAAATGGTTGCGGTGGGTTTTTTAAGGGTGGGAAGCAGGGGTACCATAAATTCCATAAATGTTCATTCTTTATAAAAGATTTTCGTATAAAGACATCTAACCGGAAAAATCCACTGAGGGCCCGAGAAGGACTTGGGACTTTGCCAAAACCAGGAGGGAGTCATTCTCCAGGTTGTGAAAGTTGAAGAAACTGAAAGCCTTTTTTGGATCCAGAGACGCCAGGGGAAGGCAGCCATTCCACTGGCTTTAGTGTGAACCATATGGGAGTGTGTGAAACAATACCAGGAGAAGGGAGTCATTCCCCTGGTCCTGAAAGTTGACTGCTGTAAAGTTTTTTGGAACCACAAGCCAGGGAAAAGGAGTCATCCCCCCTACCATTCTTTTTACCAAAAAACATTTCTGGCAATACCGCCCAAATACCAGGAGAAGGGAGTCATTCTCCCGGAGAAGGAACTTTTCTGTTTACTTATTCTTTAGTTGTAGTAGTGTAAGGTATTGAAGTAGTGTGTGACACAGGATGCTGGAGTTTGTGTTCAACTGACATTCTAAAATATCCTTTTGAGGCAGGGAACCCCCTCTTATAGGATAGGGATAGCGAGGGTTTGTTTTCTTGATAAATACACGTTTCTACCAACCAAAATGCCACCCTTGTGTCAGCATCCTTCTTCAACAACCTTACAATAGGTAGGGAACATCTCTGTAGCAATGAATAAGATAGGGAGTTTTTTAATTAATTTGAATAAACCTGATCGAAATATCCAATCTGTGTCTGACTTCTTCTTTCGACCCACCACACAGCCCATATTCCTGCATCATATGCAGCAAGTCCTAGCCTCATGAACCTTTAGTGCTGGAATTACCATTTGACCACCACGTGATGAAAAAAGGGAAGAATACCCATAGTGCTATGTGTCATTCGACATACAACTTCATCTATCTGAGGTTGCCAAGACCTTAAACCCAAGATAGTATTCTTAACTTTACTAAGAAGAAAATTACAAGTCCTAAGTAGCGCTTTTACCAAAAAAGATTGTAATGCATTCTGTTGTAAGCTCAATTTGAACCTTTATTAGTTAGAAATATGTGCTTGAATCAAAAAAACAGACAATAAAGTTCAGTTGTGTTCACTGATGAACCTTTTAGAGTTCCAACAGTCTGAGTGTCTGGACGGTGACACGTGTTTCCCCGCCTTGCTGTCAGGCGTTTCTTCAAGAGGTGCAGTGAAAGAAATAATGCAGTGTCCCTCTATCTATTTATCACATTATGAGTAGGTTCAATCTTCATTTATTTGTATATTGATTCCTTTCTCAAAACCATAAATGATGAACCTATAAACCAAGACAAAACAATGTTGTGGGGCCACACTACTTATAATAGTCAAAGAGTAAATAATCAAATTGGTAAGCATTGTACTTACAAATGTTGCATGCTTAGACTACAGAGGATGGTGTTTGTTGCAGAGTAAGTAATGCTGTTCATGTATGAGTACATTCATTTCTTTGTCCTGCAATAAAACACATTAGGGTGTCTTAAAGTAATGGTAAAGTATAAATCATAATGGGTATTACATAGTCAGAGAGTAACCTGTTTTAGTTATGTGGAATATGCCCCATTAATGTGCTTACCTGTAAGTATTCAAGGTGTAGCCCTGCGCGCATTTCTCGAATGGTGCAGTTGCCATTTCTCTGGGTCTAAAATGGCAGTTATTTATGTAGCGTGATGATGTCATTGTGTGTGCGTCCGTGATGACGTCATCGCATTTTGAAGCAGTGTAACTTACTTATGAGGTTAATGTACTTGTTGTGTAAGGTTTTACACTTTGAATTTATCTGGAAAATAATGTGTGTTGGCCCCAAAACCATTGGTGTGACTTGGTAAGGTTGACCTACATGTAACATCGAGTGTTTAAGCAAAATACATTGACCTGATAAGACGCTGAACTTCAATGAGAATAACATACATTGTAAGGGGTAACATTTGATAGAAATTGATGGTTGAAGGAGGTTGAAATGTACAGTCAGATGTAAAAGTAACATTGTAGCTAATGAATATATGAATAAAGGGCTCTGTTATAGAAAATGATATAGTTCCTGATCGAAATTGAGGCCAGAGTGGCATGTGTCCATAGTACAGATCCATTTGGCCTCCCGTTTTTGTAGAATTTGTTGCATATTGCCTCCTCTGGTTGGTGGGCACATTTTTTTCAATTCCAAAAAATCTTAGTGCACTGAGATGTTCTTGATTGTGGTTTTTTGTTTGAAAGTGAACTGCTTGTGGTGATCTTGTGTCATGGTTGATGATGGCTCTGATGTGTTCTCCAATCCTCTTATTTAGTTGTCTAATTGTACTGCCAACGTAGATTAAATTGCATGCACATTTGATCCCATAGATAACATGAGTGCTATTACAGTTGATTAGTTAATTGATGTCTATGTTTGTTCCATTAGGCATCCAGATAGATTGTTTTCTTGGCATTATCCAAATATTTACATACCTGGCATTGGCCACATTTATAGTTTCCTTGTAGTGGTGCTTTCAGCCACATTGATTCTAGAGTGGTTAATTTTGATTTTTTGTGTTGAAAATGTGACTGACTGAGTATGTCTCTGAGACTTTTGGTTTTACGGAAAGTGATGATCAGAAGATCATCAAGAATTAGATGTAGATCTTGGTCCACTTTCAAAATGTCCCAATTTGTTGATAGGATTTTTTTGATGATGCGGTTGTTAGTGCTATACGTGGTGATGAATTGTATTTTCTGTTGATTTGCGCTTACTTGTTGCGGTCTTTTATCTTGTAAAAGTTGTTCTCTGGTTCGGCTGTGTGTTTTGAGACAACTTTTGTTTATGAGCGTCTGATTGTATCCTCGTTTTTTGAAATTGTACATCGTTTGAGATATATGTTTCTGAAAATCCTCTTGTGTGGTACAGTTACGTTTGATTCTTAGCATTTCTCCAAATGGGATGTTGTTGCTAACGTGTGTAGGATGACTGCTGGTCCCGGGAGGATAGCTCAGTGGCAACGTGCTCACCTTGGAAGCAAGAATACATAAAGCAACACAGGTTCGATCCCCAGGTCCGCGCTTAGAAACCTCTGGGCATTTAAGTGAGTTATAAATATGCAACTAAAACAACTATAAAAAGTTCTGTAACAGCGCCTCGATGCCACCGGGCTGTGTGAGCGCTTTAGAAATGTAAATAAATAAAAATAAATAAATAAATGAAGAGTACTGTTTACTGCAGTGGGCTTGATAAATAAGGTGGTGTGGATCATATTTTCTTGGATGAAGAGATTGATATCTAGAAATTTGATAGATGTTTGGCTGCATTGAATAGTTAATTTCAACTTGTAGGTGTTTTCGTTTAGATAGGTGAAGTAATTTTGTAGTTGTGGTTTGCTGCCATTCCAAATCATGATAATATCATCGATATATCGTGCCCAAAAAATAACATTGTTGTGTTTGGTGAATGATGGGTGCCACCATGCGTGCTCAAGTTCGTAATGCCCCATGTACAGGTTAGTATACGATGGGGCGAACTTGGCACCCATGGCGGTACCTTGGATCTGTTTGTACAGTTGTTTATTGAAAACAAATATATTGTTATTCAAAGTGAAATATAACATCTCTAGGATCATGTTCTTCTGTTTATAGTAAGAAATGGATATAGTCTTCAGAAAATAGTCCGTAGTGTGTACACCTTTCATGGAGAATGCTTGTATATAGTGCCGAAACATCCATTGTAACAAGCCAGTAGTTGGATTCCAAGTGTATGGTTTCTAACTGTTTGATGATGTGTTTGGTGTCCCTGATGTAGGATAATAATGAAGCTGCTAGTCGTTGTAATTGTTGGTCTATGTATTCTGATATGTGTTCTGTAAAAGATCCAATGCTATTGATGATGGGTCGAGTTGAGGGTAGGTCTGTGAATGTAAAAAAGAGGGGGTGAGGCGTGAGGCGCGTGAGCGTGTTGGGACACGAAAGCGCTAAGAGGAGGAGAACAGCAGCAGAAATGCAGCAGAAGGGATCCAACCCTGTGAATATATTGGCAGCAATTGTGATCTAACCCAGTGAATTGGACACTTTTGGGATTTAACTCAGTTATATATTTTTTCTTTCTTCAGGTAGTATATTGGCCAGGAATTGGGGTGCGCTCCTCACCCACCTTTTTTAATAGGGCTGTGAATGTTTTATGATTTTTGGCACAAAATACAATGTAGTGATTATTGGAAAGGGTATACTCATGTGTAGGTATTCTTCATCTGTAGATATATTCTGGTCTCGCCAGTTTTTGCTCATTAGTTTCCAATTTTCTTGAAGTTGTGGGAGTGGGTTAATAGTAAATTTTTCATAAAATGTTGTGTCCTCAAGGTGTTTCATTGCCATCTTTATATAGTCCTGATTTTTTAATAACACGATGTTGCCTCCTTTTTTAGCATTCTGACTATAATATGAGGGTTCTCCTGTAGTTCTTTTAATGCCTTAGTTGGAGGCAGAATTAGATTGTGGTGAATCTTGTGTTTTGTGCCTTGTAGATAAGTTTGCCTTAGATCCTGCTGGGTGACTTTGAAGAATGTGTCTATCACATTGTTCGGTGCAAGCATTGGTTGAAATTTGGACTTTGGTTTGAGAGAAGTTGTAGCTGAGAGTCCCATGCTTATTTCTTATTCTGACACAAAAGATTCCAGAATATATTGGTCATCAGGATTTGGTATGTTTAGTAGATTTACTGTCTGTTCGACATTTTATACTGATAGATCTGATGGTACACTGCGAGCAATTGGATGTTTCAGTACATCTGTTTGTGCAAACAATTTTTTAAGTTTGAATTTTCTGCAAAATTGTCATATTGATTGGTTGGACAAAATTTGAGTCTTTATTTAGTGCCATTGTGAGGTGTGGGGAAAGATCTATATTAGTGAGGTTCACTACTAAATGTTGTGTTGAAGTAGTGGGTTCTTTGATCTGGTTTGTACTCCTGATGAGCTTGGTTTTGGATCATTTGCCTCTGCTGCCCCTTTTTGGCCTTGATGTGTTGTTGTAGTATTTCCTTTGTGTATGTAGGGTCTGGAATAGTTTCTCATTCGTTTCTGTTGTATAAATCCTTCTAAAAAAGATGATTTCACATTTGCTGCAGTAGATGGTTTAGATGGAGGTATTATTTCTGCAAGTTGTTCATCTCTAGGTAAGGAGGAGCCTTCTTCTAAGTCTGTGTCACCGCCGCTTTCTGTATCTGAAGTGAGCGGTGTTGTGGGGATGTTTGCTGCTAGCTTTGGTATTTGAACTGGTTGTTTGGCCTTAATGTTAAGGCGTTTATTGAAGGTGTAGACTCTCTTAAATTTGTAGTCTAATTCATCGTGCCTTTGTTTCTTAATCTTAATTTGTGTTGTATACTTATCAATGATGTCATCCAGAATTTCATAATTTTTTAATGTTTTTTCTGGGATGTTGAGTTTTTCCATGTCTTCCTTACTTTGGGTGATGTCCTTTATAAGTTTTTTGTGGTGTCGCTTGGCGTTGTTGATTAATCTGTGAATCATTTCTTTTGATGTGGTTGTTAATAGATCTTCCCAATCTTGTAATCGTTCAATATCATCATCTTCAAAAAGTGGGAAAATACATATGCATAGTCCATAACCTCATAAGTAATTTACACTGCTTCAAAATTTTGCACGCACATGCGATGACGTCATCGCGCTACAAAAATAACGGCCATTTTAGAGCCACAGCAATGGCAACTGCACCATTCAAGAAATGCTTGCAGGGCTACACCTTGAATACTTACAGGTAAGCGCATTAATGGGGCATAATCCACATAACTAACACAGGTTACTCTCTGACTATGTAATATCCATTATGATTTATACTTTACCATTATTTTTAAGACCCCCAATATGTGGTTTATTGCAGGACAAGCAAATGAATGTACGCATACATTAACAGCATTACTTACTCTGCAACAAAAACCATCCTCTGTAGTCTAAGCAAGCAACGTTTGTAAGTACAATTCTTACCAATTTGATTATTTATTTTTCGACTATTATAAGTAGTGTGGCCCTACAACATTAATTTTGTCTTGGTTTATAGGTTCATCATTTATGGTTTTGAGAAATAAATCAATATACAAATAAATGAAGATTGAACCTACTCATAATGTGATAAATAGATAGAGGGACACTGCATTATTTTTTTCACTGCACCTCCTGAAAAACTGCCTGACAGCAAGGCGGGGAAACACGTCTCTCGGTCCAGACACTCAGACTATTGGAACTCTAAAATGTTCATCAGTGAACACAACTGAACTTTATTCTGTCTGTTTTTTTGATTCAAGCACATATTTCTAACTAATAAAGGTTCAAATTGGGCTTACAACAGAATGCATTACGATCTTTTTAGGTAAAAGCGCAACTTAGGACTTGTAATTTTCTTCAAGTCATTCAAAGTCTTGTCAAGTCTCAAGACTAAGTCCCAGTTAGCAGCTTACCTGAAGTTCATACAAATTCAAACTGGAAAGCGCCAGTGCTGTTTAAGACTGGTTTTCTTTTAAACTTTACTAAGGGCTACCAGGTCTACATAGAAAGTCTGGGTTCTTTAACAATTCTTTCTATGATAAATCTGCACCTGGGATTGTCTTTTATTAAGTACCATACTGTCAAATTCATAATTCCGTGTACACATTCAATAACCTTTGTAAAGCAATGGGTGTTCTACCTAATAGTACCACATCATCAGCATATGTTAAACATGATAAAAACAGATTTTTAGCTATCGGAAAATCCACAGTAGCATCCTTTAAACCTGAATCCAGCACACAGAAATAAATGTTAAAAAGTAATGGAGAAATAATACATTCCTGACAGACTCCCTGATTAATGGAAATTGAGATGTACATTCACCAGCAAGGCCATGAAAAACAAAGGCTTCCGTGCGTGAGTACAATTGGGAAGGGTTGTTGTTTGTTGCCCTTCTTCCCCACTCTAAGTTGTTAATTGAAAATGACAAATATACACTTTGAATTAAATAGAAACACCACTGAAAGGAATCTAGCAAACATACACGTTAAACATACATGTTTCTTTTTGCAAGCTATTTACACACAGGAGTGTTAAGAAGACTATCTTTTAAATGCAGTTTCTGGAACACTGTTTGAAATGCTCACATGTCTATTGGGCAGAGGGGAGGCCTTAATGTTTATTCCAAATAAGTAGAGAGATTTATGTAGGCAGGGATGATCTGATTTAATTATTTTCTTAGCAAATGAAAGCTTTATCCTGAACTCTCATGCATTTTTCACATGGTGAATGTTTGCTCAGGGTAAATCAAATGTATAAATGGCGAGGTGTGTGCTACAAAAGTACGTATTCCTGTAAATGTAGCATTGAACATTAGGGGACGAGTGTATTGACCATTCTTCTTTGGACTCACTAATGAAATTGGAATTTCGTAGATGCATAATTTGTTTATATTTAAATTGATTTACTTATTTCTATTTTATTAGTAAATAAACCTTCAGTGTAACCCTGTGTGATTCTTGTCACAAATGTGGAGGGAGGCTATAGGGAATCAATGGGCCTTATTACGGATCCGGCGGTTAACCGTGCCGGTGATACCGGCTGGTTGCTGCTGGACCCGTAAATATTTACTGGCACCTGACTTGCCAGTAACACCGGGGATTACGACCCCGGTAGCCGGGAAGTCAGGCACTGGTAAAATGTTGTTCCCCATTCCCATAGAGTCTTGTAGGATTCTATAGGAGTGGGGACCATGGAAACACTGGCACCAATAATAACGGTGCTGGTGCTTCGGTGAAACTCTGCGGGTGGGTGCCAGTCCGCCCAGCAGGTCAGACCTGCCAGGAGGGAGGACACCCGCCTGGCAGAGTTGTAGTATGCCAGTCCGGAAACAACGGTGCTGGTAAACTTACCGGCACCATTGTTTCCGGACGGGCATGCTTGTAATGAGGCCCAATATTGTAATATTGGGGGGGTCCCAGGTTCATAAAAAGAACTTTATACAATAAAAATTGTGTGCACCTGATATGTAGTCGGTGAAAATTCCCCTGAACTAGTTGTCATCCTATTAAAGCATCCTACAAAATTGAAGGCCCCAGTGAGATATGATTTCTGGGATAACTATTGTCATTGCAACATAAACCTTTTTAACCCAAATTGTGCAGAGATCACAAATGCTGCGGTGCGTTTGTTGCATTTGAATTACATGGTATTCACATCACATTCACATTCACATAACATCCAGTTGCCATCTTGAGATGGCCCGCTCTCCAGCTGAAGGCCACAAGAGACTTCTCTGGAAACGCCAATCAGGTTATCCCAGCAACACCACAGACAAAATCAGCTAAATCAACCACTGATGGCTTAGGCGATCATGTGACAAGAGCGTGTGACATCACATCTGAACTCCCTAGGGGTGTCGAGCCAGGGATGTCCCAGTTAAGGGCAGTATAGTGAAGACTAGCCTCTTTGCCTCTTCTTGCTATCACTGGAACCTGGATTTCTCCATCTGACACTGACACTCCGGCGGCCTTCAAGACTCCAAACTATCCTTCATTCACTACTCCCCTCGTCTGACTGGCAGAGATAGAGGCATAGGACACCTACTCTCTTCCCACCTCAACACCTCACAAATTTCCAATGCCACATCCCCTCCTACCTCATTTGAATTCACCATCACTTCACTATTGCTCCGCCTCACTCGGTTCCCATCTTCTCCATCAATTCTGTTAGGTGACTTGTTGGGGTGGTCGATAAAGGTCCCAATGTGAAAGAGGGGTTCACGTTGTGCGTTCCATATTGGGAACTGAGGTAGCAGCAAAGTTGACACAATGTTGAGATTTAGCATGTATCTAGTGTAGTTAATGGGAATGGGATAAGTGTGACTTTTAGGGTTACTTTATGTTTAAGTTGCTACATTTTAGATTTGCATGCATGTAGCAATATAATGTCAAAACTGCTGATGCAAATATAAACAATATAGGTGTGTGGTGTGCCACGTAGCGCCTAAAAGTTGAGAAGCGAGGAACTTCACAGGCCCATGCAAGAAAGGAGATTGACAATGGAGAAAACCACAATGAGAGGATGCGGTGGTCTTGAACATACATGCACAGACATACACACATGGGGTCTTGAGGGAAATGTGTTTGGGACTTTTGGCGTACATAGTGAATGCACAAACCTGTATGCAGCGAGTCCTCTCATAAATTAGGGATTGTACAGGGCCAGGAGCCTGGGTTGACAAGATGTTCTTTGTGTGACTGAGAAATCTGGTTTAGCAAGGTTAAAGGCTGAGGAAGGGTAGCGGGCAGCTGCGATAATATCAGAGGGTCAGCTACGGGCAGGTCTGGGTTTTTATGATCTGGTACTATTGTGGAAAGGAGATGCATTCTTTTTAAGTACATGGGAGCCTGTTATTCATTGTCCAGGGAAGTGTGGCCATCTATAGTCGTCATTTATATAGCACCATTTTTCCATTTGTATGGCCTCAATGCGCTTTGTGGCTGGAACACCCTGAGGGACCAAAGTCCAGGTATGGGAAGTTCTAAGAGTTTAGTTTAAGGTGTGTGTGTATTCTGCCAGGATTATGACTTAGGAGGGCTGGCTTAGTTCCAGTAAGCAACCCAGAGGTCAGGCACATGGGCAGGTGCTGTTGGTGGTTGAAACTTTTTCTAGGTTGTCGCTGCATACTAACGGCACAAGTATTGAGGCACATCAGGGGTTTCAGTGAGGATGGCTATGCATGCAGCTAGACTGGATTTGCTGTAGCCGTAGCTGCATTATGGAGTGGGTGGGAGCCATGCCTGTGGCATGTGTCCACATACGTGGTGTGATTTATACAGACCTTAAACTCGGATGGAGTTCATCTTTAATGTCCCTTTCTTAGGTACAAAATGACTGGCTGGTCTCGCGAACAGAGAACTCCCTAGGTTTGAGAACTTGAGCAGTGGGATGTGTAAGGAAGGCATGGTATCATTAGTAAGACAGACACAAGTGACCACAGGTTAAGGTTGTTTATTGAACTTGCACAAGGGTGTGATAAATACCTATATAAACCTAAATCTACAGATGGGAACAAGCTACGAACATCAAATAATAATAATGCAATCCTAGTGGAGTCTTGTGAAAATAAAAGGGCCTATACTAAAAACAAACTATTGCCGATCCTTACCTCTAAATACAAATAGTGTGGGGAACAATGTTAAGAAAAGAAAGAAGTGTTCAAAATGATATGTCAGATTGTTAAGTATGTTGGCCTCCCTTCTCATGTTTTCAGCATGGGACAAGGCAGCTCACTTGAGTGTAGCACAGTCTATGGCTTCTTTAGCACAAGGATACAGTTCAAAAACAACAAGTTCTTCTCCTTCGATTTGTACAAGTATTCACTTCAGGTGACTTACTATTCAACCCGGATCTCCCTCAGCCAGGCTCAGATCCCTTTTCACAATGTGCGTCACCTTAGATCCCCTTCATCCGGGCTCAGATCCGTTTTCACAATGTTTGTCACCTCAGACCTCCCTCATCCGGGCTCAGATCTTTTTAACAAAATGTTCGTAATATATTCTTCTGCATGGGCAACTCGCGGTTCACCCCAGATCCCCCTCAGTCAGCCTCAAATCCTTTTTTTCATGCAATTCATCCCCTCAGCCGGGCTTGGACCAATGTCCCTTTTATATAAAATATCGAAGACTATCGAATGTGCACAGGGTTTGGCTTAACCCGTTGTATGACCACTTCATTTTCACAATTCCTCTTGTTCTAACCTTTATCACCTTTTCATTGGATACCTGATAAGAGACTTTTGAATGAGCACCCAAGTGGTGCCGGACCACTCCGTCTATAGTATTGCATCTTATCTTCAAAGTTCCATCCCTCATCTGCTGTTTTAATTATATTTGTGTTGCTCGCCACATATGTCTCATGCACTGTTCTCTTCAATATTTTTTACACAATGTTGCGCCATGCAACCTTGGTTTCCACACAGTTTGGAATCAGTCTCCCCAACTCACTGGCTGTGTTGGCTTCACTGGTGCTGCTTTGTTGTAGGAGCCAAGGACAGTACCACAGCGGCAATGGATTCTCCCCGCCTTGACTGTTGACACAGAAGAGCCCTGGGTATCTCCGACACACAATACAGGATTCTTCAGCTTTGATTCCAGGTCTTATGTTTCTTATTCCCGAAGGATCAGGAAAGCTATAGGCTTTCAGTGAAAAAGTCAAGGGGCATTCTCTCTTTGAAATCCTCTTCAGTCTTTCCGTCTTTCTCTTTTCCTATTAAACTGCTATCTTGAAACTTCGCTTCCTTGTGTGCTTTGCCTTGCTCAGAGTGTGCTTTCGTGCTCCGCCTTTTATCCATGTGGGGAAGTGTGATGGAAGTCAGGTGTGTGTAATGATCAGTAATAACCTGACCCTTTCTGGCCATTGTAGTAGGACACGTCAGGTATACAGCTCGGGTTTTAGTCCATTTTCTTTCACAGTGAGCTGTCCGTGGGAAAGTGTTTGTGTCAGAAAAGGGGGAAGGGGGACTGAATTCCTAAGTAGCCTACTGGATAAGATGGGGTAAATGTGTTACAAGGACGTGGATACCGCATCTCGCCATCCGGTGTCCCACTTCCAATCTCTGAAGGCGCGTCATCCATGTGATCCTCTGGCACTGGTCCACCCCAGTAACTGGATCCAAAAGCGATGGCTGTGTCCTGCTCACCTGGATGTCATATCCCCGGGCACTAGCGGGTGAGATAACTTCAGGTATCTCACAGTGCAAATATGAGCTGATGATGATAGTTAAACAAACGTGTTAAATGAAAGCATGGGAATTAAGGAAAATGTGATTTCTTTTGTATAGGTTTAACCAATCATGTGTGATGGGATGATTTGTAATAAAATTTGTGTTTTAACTGTTGCAAAATGTTTAAAATGTGTAAACTTCTGTGGTTCGAGGAGACTCTGGTTAGTTTGACTCTAGAGCGTCAACTAGCTCCGGCCATTTGTGAAATAAACTTGCTTTACAGACAAACGTGCACTCGTTTCTTAAGTGTTGGGCCTACTTTGCGATAAGGTAATCAGAGGCCCATCCGCACAGACTTTAACATTCCATCTCCAACCACTTCTCAAAAATTGGAACTTCAGTCTTTTCTTAGTGGCCACACTCTCCACTCTATCCATAACCTACATACTCACACCGGGGTAACACTTTGGATCTCTTATTCATCTTGTCTCTCCCATCCACAAATACTACTGTCATACATCTCCATCTGATCACTTCATTGTTTCCACCACCATCTCCTTTCCACCCTCTTGCCTCTCTTCACCACTTGCCCCAACTAAAAGGAAATTTAAACCTTCTGCCATTCCTCCCTTTCTCTCTGACCTACAGTTCTCACTCTCCTTCTTTACACCTGATGCCTCCTACCCTAACACTGCCTTCTCAATCTTCCATTCCCTACTATATGACTCATTCTCTTTGCACTGCTACCTTTCACACCTAAGTCCTAGCATCCTCAACCATGGGTTACCCCGTTCATATGCTCTCCCCGCACAGACACGCATCAGCTGCTGTGCAAATGGAGGCATACCCAGTTACATGAGGACCTGCAAATATACCTCTCTGCCCTAACGTCTGGCAAGTCCTCTCTTGATAGAGCGAAAAGGAAATTCTACCTCACCATTGACTCTAACTTCTACAATTGTTGCCAGTTACAGAGCACCCTAAACTCACTCCGCAAGCCTCCTAAACCTATGATTATCAAGTCCACCATCACAGCTAATGACCTAGCTGAATATTTTGCTGCAAGCATTTCCAAAATTAAAGTCTTTCTTCTGACCTTAAGCTAATACAATTAAGCGAATGGGCTTGAGTCCTTGATAGTGCACTTTGACCACTGAAGTTATATGGTCTTGGCAGGCTGTGTCACCCATTCCATAAGGTCCACCAATACGGCCCTTGAAAAAATGAAACGTGAATTAAATTGGATTTGGGTGGTTTGTGCTCTGCCTTTTAAAGTTAAATGAGCAGTAAAATGGTATGAAATACGTTCAAAGTCCTCCAAATAGGTCAACCAAAAGAATGATTTAATCTCATTAGGGTCAGCCAACACGTGTTTCAACCTTGGTCGTCCTCAAGGCCTTGTTGATCCAAGTCTTTAATAAATCTGTGATTTGCAAGTGGGTGCTGTATCATGCCTTTGTACTTGCGTATGATGTATATTTCGAATGAATATGTTGAGTATTAATGTTGATAGATCATTATTAGATGCTTTGAATTGCATGGACAGTTGCTGGGGCTGATATACTTGTGGGTACATTCCCAGAAAACGAATTGCCTGCCTCCATGCCTCCGAGTTACCCTCTTAACCAACCTCTCATCTGCCTTCAAGCTAAAAAAAAAAAGTTGTTGCCTCTTGTGATGCTGGAAATGCATCGGAGGGACAGGGCCTCCGTATCCTTGTCCTTTACTGCTTTTTATCGTGTGTTCTGTCGTGTTTTCCACACAGGAGTTCATGTGGGACTCCTGGCAGTGCAGCTCTCTCTTTTGGTTTGGTGAACAGACCCATGGGATACCCCTATGGCACCCATGGGTAGGGCTGCAACCCTGTGCCCCTAGTGTATGTTTTTGGGCACCTGTGTGTGACCCACAGAGCAGGGTACGGGCTGGTGGGAGCCGCGTGCTGAAATGACCGGTGCCCTGAGCGTCCTCCGTTTTGGGATGCCCATGCCCTGTCATTGGAATCGGTAGATTCTAGATGGAGACAAAATGGCCCCCATGGCCTCTTGCCTTCCATCACCTGTTAGCTTGGTCTTCCCGAAGTCCCGGGAAGCCCTGCCTCTGTCCCTTCCCCCTGACTGGCTGTTGGGTGGAAGTTCCATATATGGTAGTGTGGGGAAGTACTGACCAGACTGGCTGGAGCCTTCTCAATGACCGTATGTTGTGGGTACGCCTGTGGGTGGGACCTGGGTGAATGGAGTGTGCGACGAATACGCATTCTATGTTGTGGGTGTCTAGTATCTGGTGTTTGGCACAATGGCTGAGACAGCCCTGCCCAAAACCAGTATGAATGCAGTATGAAGTGTTGAATGGCTCGGTACTTGTCCCAATACGCATAACTTGTGAGTGTCTGGAAAGTGAATGGCCTGAATGCACCGTGTGCCTGATTGGCTGTCTGCCTGCCTGAATGCCCTTAGTCGTGATTGGATGCTTGAGTGTGACCCAGCGGGATGAATGGGAGATCAACAGTATATCTGGGGACCTCTCACTGCTAGGAATCGTGTTCAGAAGCTGAAGTCCACTATGACGAGTAACTGGAGTAACTGAAGCTTGACCTTGAGCCCTGCTGGACGAGAAGAATTTCTGTTGCTCTCCTTCATAATCTGAAAGCTGCTGTGCCTCCAAGGACTGACCCAGAGAGGACCTGGTAAGGCGCCCTCTTCCCAAGCTACGAGGGACCATCGTGCACCAGCTGACTTTTGCCTAAGCTGCCTGTTAGACAGACCTTCGACAGGCTGCCAACCCGATACGGGGACTGCTGCGGAACTCCAAGGAGAAGCACCCGGACTGTTGTCTGCCACTGTCGACGACCGCCGTCGCCGACCGGAGCCGCCGTGCTCCCGTTTTGCCTAAGAACTTTCAAAACCAAGGATGCTCTCGTCTGCATCATCACCGCTGTATCCTGCTGGAGAAGGCCTGACCATCGACGCGCCAAGGAGTATCCACCGGTGGGTTTCCCACCACCCAAAGACCACAGAAACACCAACGACTCGATGCCCTTGCTGGGCCACAGTTCTTCAAACTCTTTGCGGTCCAGAACTATCGACACTGAGGTGCCCCGCACGCCTCTTCCTTGCAGGATGTTTATGCTTCCCCGTCAACGAGCACGGCTAGGAACGACGCGGCCACTTCACCGTCCTAGCTTGACCTCTTCTCTGTCGGACGTTCGATGACCCATGACTCCTTCCTGAAAGGGAGGGAACTCAAGGAGGGCCGTTGATTCCCCGACGAGGAACGCTACAACACCAGGTACTTTGGGGTTGCAGAACAGTTGGAAAGTCTAGTGTGAACAATATATGGATTGGGCTTGTATATTTTTTCTACAGGTTGCCCAGGTGGGGGGATCGCCACACAGAACTGTTTTTAACGGTAGTTACCAGTATTCTGCCGATTGTTCAACCATCTTGCTTTCCTTCATCTCTCTACTGCTGGTTTCCTCTTTATTTTGATCTGTGTGTCATTCTGACCATATGCCCTTTAATGAGATCTGATAACGTTAATGGTACCACTTTAGAACTGTATATATTTACCATTGTTGATTTTCGGAGTACAAAGTGAGTTATCGTGATAGTGTACGTGACCTTGAATATTAGTTATATAAAGACTGAATTTTAACCAATACAATGGCCCTCATTACGACCCTGCGGAAAGTGACTGACCGGACCGCCACAGCGTAACTAGCGTTTCTGCCATTGCACGAAGGAGCAAAGTGCGGCCCATTCCGACCCATCGGGCACGAGCACCACGGCATGGCGGAAGTGCAAAGTCCGCGATGGCGGAAATGACCCCAAAACGGCCCACACCGCCGCCGTACGGCGCCCTAGGTGCAATACCGCCACCCATCTCAGCGGACACCGCAGTGTGCGCCTACCGGAAAGTACGGTGACCGGAAATATACGGAAACGGAAGTTAAAACATGGGCCCGGAACGGGAAACATCCCGCCGTACACCCATAAAACCACGAAATCCACACAACCACTATAAACACTACCCTGAGACACACCCCAACCCGTCATCCACCCTAGCGAAACCAAGAAAAATGGGAAAAGTAGCGAAGAAAGCGTGCGACCGCAAGCGGCAGGTCCACTTCTCCCGTGAGGAACTCACCGTGCTAACAGAGACCCTCCAGGAGAATGCTGCCGTCGTCTTCTCCACGCAAATGACCAGGACGGCACTTGCGAACAAGAAGGCCATATGGGCTCTGGTGGCACAGCGGGTAAGTGCGGTGGGGACCGCACCCCGCACCCCACAGCAATGCCGTAAGCGATGGGACGACCTGCGGATACGCGTCCGCAGCATACTCTCTGCCAACCGCAACATTGCCACAGCCACCGGGGGAGGTCCTGAATCACCCATCAAGTTGACCCCCTGGGAAGAAATCTGTGCCTCCACCATCGGAATGGAGAGCATAGAGGGAGTCGGAGGGATGGAGAAAGGAGTGCAGACATCCGAAGATTCAGGTAGGTGGCCCTAACAAAACAATGCCAAATCCACAATGTCCAATCATGTGAAGTACCATGCGTCCACATAGTGCAACAGAAACACATGTCCAGGAGAACGTCCACACACATCGGCCTGATAGCGCACGTTAAAACCCACAATAAATAAATAAATAATTAAAAAACCCTAATACACGCACTACACGTGCAGCAGGCACACCCTAACTGCAGGCTGCCACACAACTGCACCCTCACTCCACACACAAATGAAACCACCTCCAAGGCCCCGACCCAAATCACCCTCAGGTACCACCCCAATGCATGTGATACAATGCCATTCCAATTCCCACAGACCCATCAATAACCCTCGCCCTCTTTTACTCCACCACAGGGTCCGATCCAAACGACGAGCTCCAGGACACCCCTACCAGCACACCTGCAAAGAGGGCCAAGACCAACGGCCAAAGACCCTCCACCTCAGCTGCACGCATCAAGACACGGCAGCAGCACAAATCAGGTGGCAGCACACAGGAGGGAACATCAACAGGCACCCCAGCAGCCAGCATGCCCACACCACCACCACCACAGGTCCCCCCAACGGATGCCACAGAAGGCACTGGCTCCGGTGGCAGCAGCACCATAGGTGACACCCCATTGATGGCAGCATGCTCCGACACAGAAGACGGGGATGTCAAAGTCAGATCCATCCATGACCTCTCCCAATCCCCCTGTCTGTCCGATCCCGTACAACCTGAGGATACCACGCAGGGGCACCCACAAGACGACGACCGGCCATCCCCCACAAGCCCTGTGGCAAGGCAACATGAGGACAACAGCCCCTCTGTGACACCCCCGCAAATGGCCATGGCCCAGCAGAGGCAACAGTCCCTCGACCAGTTAATCGTGCAACAGCAGCAACTGCCCACGCTCCTCAAGGACCATGCCGATGAATGTGGGGGCACTAAGGCAGACATAGAAACATCAACTGAGACACTTAGGGCAGAAATGGAGAGAGGTACAGAGACACTAAGGGCACAAATGGAGAGTAGCACCGAGAGCCTGAGAGTCCAAATGGAGAGAAGCACCGAGAGCGTCAGGGGGCATGGGCACATTTCTACGTACGCACATGTTGTGGAGCATGACACATGCCATCACCATCTTTGCAACCTTCTCATGGCGGTACAGGAGTGCCCCGCCAGACCTGCTGAGGCAGCGGAAACGACCCTTCAGTAGGCCGAATGCCTGTTCAATGACTACACGGGTACGTGAGTGGGCATGGTTGTAGTCCTCCTCATGCTGGTCCCGTGGGTTCCGGACTGGTGTGAGGAGCCATCTCTTCAGTGGATATCCAGCATCACCTGTATGTGGATGAGAAACGTATAATGTGGAATGCCATTGCTACGTACGCACACCCCCCCCCCTTCCTGCCAGGTCATTGCCGAATCACATAGCCCACATTATCATGCATGTAATGAGACTCACCGAGTAGCCAGGATCTGTTCCCTGCGTGTCGCTCCATGTAGCGTGGTATTGTAGAGTTCCTCAAGACCATAGAATCATGGGTTGATCCAGGGAATCGGGCACAACAATGTGTAATGATCCTGTTGGAGTCACACACCATTTGTACATTCAGGGAATGAAATTGTTTTCGGTTGCGGTACTGGGCCTCCATGGCATGTGGGACGACCAATTCCACATGGGTGCAGTCGATGGCACCAATGCAACCCGGTATGCCGGCAAGTGCATGGAATCCCACTTTTGTGTTCGTAATTTCCTGCTCCGAGCGTGGTAGGGAGATGTAGTCGTCTGCGTGCTGCAGGAGGGCATCGAGCACTTGCAATAGTGTCCGTGAGAACAGTGGCTGAGAAATGCCATGCAACTGTCCGACTGTGTGCTGGTAGGTGCCTGTGGCCAGGAAGTGTAGTACAGACACCACCTTCAGTAGGGGTGGGATGGCGGTTGGGCTATCTATCATGCTGACAAGGTCAGCCTGTGTCATGTCCACAATGGCGGCTATGGTGTCCCGGTCCAGACGGTAGAGGGTGTGGATCTGCTCATCAGTGAGGTTGAACGGATGTGCTCGGAGGCGTGGGATTGCGGGCTGCCTGCGTGGTGGTAGTGGCTGTGCTGGCGGCCCTTGCTGGCCCTGCCTTGGCCTCCTCCTCCTCCTGCGTCTCCACCGTGCGGCCGGTTGTAGTTGGTGTTCGTCTTCTTCTTGGAGTTGGAGTACTTGCAGTGCTATCAGGTCCCCCAGGGCCAACATCGCGAGTCCTGCCGGTAGCATTTCGGTGTGGTTGTGGGAGGAGACTGGGTGTGCAATTTATGTGTTTTCAGGCTGTATGGCCTCCACCTGTGGTGATTCATTCCACCTGTGCAAACTGCTCTCCCCTTTGGCCGAGCACGTCCCGCGCACAACGCTGCAATTCGGGGAATGGCATCTTGCTATTGCAATCATGTATTTGTACCCGATGGCCGTGTAACATTGGTTGACATGTTCATTCTGCTGTGGTCCCATTGTTTCACATACTATCTGTGCAGTCGCGAACAGACTTGTGAAGGGTCAGTGGAACGTAGTACTCGAGTAACGGTGGGCCCTCATGCATCACTGTACCGAGTTGCAACGACGGGCGGGGCGTCCCATTTGTGGGTGAAGGCAGTTGCCATTTTCACACACAGCCGCACTCGATGGATTAATTAGTGATTTCAAGCGGCCACAGATGCCTTTTCGCCGTGATGTTGCAAATGAGGAATTCGAAGGGCGGCGCTTTCGGTTATCAGCTAGCGGCGAGGAGATGCCCACAGGTCTGACTGCAAATATAACGTTCTATTGTTCAATGTCCTTGAGACAGGGGCCATGGCGAGGATGCAATGATTGACATGAATAGTTTGGGATGCGCAATAGCGACGTGGGCGATGAGGCCGGCCGTTCCCAAATACATGTTACTTCACAACACTGGAATTACGGGCTGGGGCACTGTGGATTTTGCAGGCTGCATAACGCACAGACTCAATGGATGTTTCTAATGTTATGTGAGTAATTATTCAGGCGTTTTGATCCCGGGATGAGGGAATGATGAATGGATGCATGGGCAGGTGATTTGATACAGAGTTTGCCATGTACAGGGCTTCTTGGGATCTATCCGCCTCCCCTACGCTATGTGATGCAGGGCTGCCATAGTGGGACCATCGTCTATCTGGCCTTGTTGAGCCCTCCCTGTCTCGACGCGCCCTCAGACACTTGTGTCCATGCACGTCAACATTCCCATCTGATGGATTCTGTTTTGACAGACGCATGCACAGGTACACTCGTTTGTGATGGTGTTTGCACCTCGATATAGATGGTTATGAGTCGCTAGTGGTTTTGGGGTGGTGATGATCCTTTGGAGTGGGCTAGCATGCATATGGCTGTGGATTTAGTGTGATCATTGAAGTGAGTTGTTGGAATGTAGTTCTGATGGCCATTCTGTTCTTTTTCTTTTCTTTTGGTTGACAGGTATCTCCTCCCCTTTTGCCACTGCCATCTGTATGCCACTCCTGCAGATGGGTTTTACTCCCGACACCTGCTGCTTCGTGTTAATCAGTGGAGCAGCATTACGATCTTATGGGACGATCGCCAATGGGCCACATGCCCTTACGCAGTACTGGTGGCTCGGAGCAACATTTCGGCCTTTCAGCTGGACTAGTGCCTCCCCATTGGGACGGCCCTGCGGTTCTGTGCGCTTCCATGTTGCCTTTTCGTACGTGAATGTGGCTCTGTGTACCATGAGGGAACAGGGCGTCACACAAGTAGTGGCTGGTCATTTCTTGCGGATGCAGCCCACAATGGTGAAAAGTGTTTTGGAGTTCATGGCCTGATGGCTGTATGGGCTTGGTGATTTTGATGTGCATTAAATTTCTATTCTGATTTGGCCCGTGTAGCGTTCTTCTTTGCAAGTGATGTGGCATATGCCTATTTGGGGGGCGATGTATTGTGAGGAGATCTGCATTGGGTTCCAGCTTCGGAGTTTAGTTGCGTGGTACTGTACTGGGCGCGTTTGCCTACGAAGCCCGTGAGGTCAGGGATGGGGGCTGCCAATATGACAGTTTGAATGTTGTCATGCTCAGGGGCGGGGGATTGGGTTTTGTGTAACAGATGCCGGTCAGCCAGGTGGACTGGTGGAATGATGTGATTCTCGGAATATTGCTGGTCACAGGTGCCTGTGTTTGCGTGCGTTTCTTGGTGGGGGACTGTGGTCATGTCCATTGGGATGGCTTCTGTATTCGTGCCATCTGTGCCCTGCAGCTCCCATTGGCCCCTCTTGTGTTTCTTTTGTTCGTTGCCATGCATGGGTGACTTGTACATTTCAATGGTTGCATTGTGACTTCATTGCACCTACGGGGAGTTGTACTTTGTGGGCAGGGAGCGGTGTACAGGCACTCAGTGGGGCCGTTTACGGTTGGTTCGCGATGCCGTACTTCTCACCATGGCAGTATGGTACATTCCGCCATGCTTGATGGCGTTAGGTACATGTCCGCTAGGGTCGGAATTGGCGTACCCTTGCACCATGGTGGTTTTTGCGGTTTGGCATGGCGCGCGCGCGCGTACTTGGTGCAGTTAGCGTTGGCGTTCACTACGGTGTCGCTAATGGCTTCGTACTTTGCGGTGACGGGTCATAATCGCACCGAGCGCTATTCGATGGCGGTCTTGCATTTCCGCCATCGTTTTTCGATTTCCGCCAGGGTCGTAATGAGGGCCAGTGTGTGGACATTCCTTTGTGGGTGCTTGGGGACTACACTGTACTTAAGAACCAGCCTGCTTCACCTCCTGAGAAGCTAGGCCTTGATTGCTCGACCACGCACCAATAATAGAGAATCTTGGAAGGGGTTCTCTGTGCCTCTCCTCTACCATATAGAAAGCGGAAGTACAGATCCCCCTCCGGTCTTTACACCTCTAACCTGTCTCTGTCCATCACTCTCTCTGCCTCCACTCTAGCACTTCATCCATCATTATCACATCACTTACCCAGCCTACCTGCACTTAAAAATGTTGGTTTTCCTTAATCTATGTTTGTCCACCCATGTATTGTCCTCGGTAACTGTTCCATTTACTCCCCTCCACGACCTGGTCAGAATGACACTCAAACTTACCCCATTGTAAGAAGCTCACTGCTGCCCAGCAAATCTGATTTCTTATCTATTGTACATTCTTTTGTGATCAAAAGAGCATTGTTCATCCCTGTATATAAATAAATAAGTATTGATACTGCAGCCTCATAAGGATATACAAAGCTGTGCACCAATGTTGCATTGAGAATTGAGAGTTAGAATGTTTATGTTTAGCAAGAATTGTGGAGGTAAATTGCTAAATTATAATTAGAGATATGTCTGACATAGAGATGCCTGTGGTTAAAGCCTGTGCGCTTTCAACATTATATTTGAAGGGGAAATGGACAGCCACCGATATGGTTTTATGGAAGGCAGAAATGATGAAAAGCGTGGGATATATTAGATATTTTAGATGAAACAGGCCCATTACATTAGTCCCTAGAAAGGCTATATATGACTTCAACATTCAAAGGATCTTTAAGCTGAAGATCTGTACTTCCACTTTCAATTGGTGGAGGGCAGATGAGGGCACAGAAATGTTCTGAAGAGCTGCTGAGCACCAAGCAATTGTATAATGCCAAATTGGAAGAAATTTTGATGTTGCAAGAAACAGTGAAAGAAAGTCAGCTTTCTGCATTTCAACAGCAAAATGTCATTGATCAAATGCAAGGTGAAATCAAGACATATCGTGATGAGTTGGAGAACCAAAACAAGTGATGCAGTTTTTGAGTCTCCAGGACACATAATCAGTGTATGGAGGCCCAAAATATAATGACCATTCTGTATGTAATAATGCCCTGATAGACAACATTGTGACACTGAAATTACACACTGTGAAATTAAAGCAAGAAAATAACAAACTAATTCTCAAAGACTTGAGTCCCGAACTGGAGCACTTCTTATCAGATATAGATGACATCTTGCCCTTTAGCAGCAAGCAAAGGGCAGGATGCCCCAATCAGCATGCAAGGAGCGAACATGAGTAGAAATTAAAATACATCTGGACCTGAGAAAAAATATCAAGAAGAATTGAGAGACCTAAAGCTGCTTCTGAGCTATCGTCTTGACTCACCTCTCCAGCCATACTACTTGCACCTTCCCTCGCCACTAACCTGACTCTTCCCTCTCTTTTACCCACCACACCAGCACTTAATAGTTGGAGCTCAGAGCTCATACTCAGCTGGCTAGATTGCCTACCCACTGACGCATACTTGTCCTAAATTTGTCCACCATATTGTTCTCGGTATCTATCCAATATACCCATTCTCAAACTCTCCCCATTACATGAGTCTCACTGCCTCCCGTTTATTTGCTACAATATCCTTTGTATGCTTATTTGTGACCAAAAGAGCTTGTTTCCCTGTATGTATGCAAAGAAATAATAAAATGGAACTGTAGAAAATGATACTGCAGAGAAGTCATCTAGCCCACTTGCCTGAGATTGAAAGACAACATCTACAGCCCACGAAGTGCCTTTTAAAGGTCTCTTCCCAACAGGGAGGCTGGAAGGCCTCTTCTTGGTCATATAGGAGAGAGACAGTGTTATTTTTCAACCATCAGAGGAAGAAAGCCCCTATTATCCGACCTCTAAAAGAGATCCTGGGAAAAGAACCTCAAGTGGTCCTAGAGAAAAGAACAAAGGAAGAAGTCTGTCCCATGCATTAAAAGGCATTTCCAAACTCAGAAAAGTAGGGAGGGATGAGATGACAACAGGGAATGGGTTTCCAGCAGTAGCTTTGACTTTGAGAGAGAGTGGGCTCAGGTTCATAGACGCAGGAAGGGCAGATACCAAAAGAGTTTCATCAGAGACCCCATGAAACAAATAGCAGCCATGAAAAGATGTACGACCCCTTATCAAAAAAATCTGAAATATTCTTTGTAGGAACAGTTCGGGTTGTATGAACAAATGATGTCCTCATTTTGAAGAAAGAGTGAACTCAATAGCATGGAGTATGCAAAATGGACATACTCTCATGCGTTTTCCAGCTTCTTTGCAGGGATGGAGGGCCATTACCAGCATGAATGGTCTTCTGATAAGGCGGAAAGTCTAAACACTTTTCAACTCACAGAAATACCCCAAATCTGCATATGATATGATGTGCGGCGAGGAGCAATCGCCAAGAGAATTATACCAAGAATTTAAGCTTGCATTCGAACAGACTTCATGTCGTGTAAATACCTACGTCAGGAGTTCATTACCCAATTTCTTCATACTCATCCAAAATTCTTTGTAAACTAATTACTGTTGGATTTCCAATGGGCGATTTCTCAAGCTACAAGGATTTATGAGGTCCGAAAGCCTACAGAAAACTAAAACAACCACAAATCTCCCAAACCCCTTACAACACCTACCACTGTGATAGAGGCAGAGGTGAAGAGTGCTCCTCCTTTGGATTTGGAGTCGGGAGGGAGGGTTTGAAAAATGCTCCTCCTGCTAACAAACAGAATGGCCAACAGAGGAGGCCCTCTCCCCAGTCCCAATCAACTGATGCTCAACCCGTGTTCCAGAATACAGACCGCTCTGAATCCAGTACATATATAAGGTCACTGTTCATGGGTTGTAGGCGCCTCCCAGGCTACAGATACACTCCCCGGCAACAGGGAAATAATGAAAATCTAGGAACAGATCCCCCCGGGAAATATTAATCTGAAGTTCTCACTGAAAAGAAATGCAACACCCCCTCCAAATCAAAATCTCCAAAATAATGTTCCTACTCCTCATGGATTCCTGTACAATACAGCCCAGAATCAAAGACAGTGTGAACCCAGAAGAGATGTTTACCACAGTAATTCTCAACAATAGCAGAGTTACTTTGCTATAAGGGTTAGTTACCCTTCCAGGGTGCAAAATAGGTATGACCAAAGACCTCTTACAGTTCTGAGGGAGAGGAAAGGCTCTTTCAATTAGAGCAACAGGTCAAGCAATTGACAGAGAATATTGGTAAGATGTTGAGGGGCCCAACAAAACCCTCAAAGTACCAGCAATCACCAAAATACCCCCAGCACCCAGATCAGGTGCCCCGGGGAGTTGGGGGGGGGGCAATGACAAGAGGCAAGCAATCCTGATAAGTGTCCCAGTGGAAAAGGAAAATAAATGCCAAGCATGTGAGGAAGCTTCCTTTAAGACCTCTAAATCGAATAAATGCATGACATTAGTAGCACTAACTCTTTCCCCTGGGAACCAAAAGAACAGAGAGAAAAATAGTGAAACTCCAAGAAAATAAAAATAAAATAGTGACCATTGACAGAGACACCATAGAAAACCTAGAAAAGAAAGTTCTCTTTCAGAGGTAGCGTGGCACCTCCTAAAGAAAAGTGCATGGGAAAAGAGACAGAGGAGTTCAAAGAAATCCCTAAACACGACAGCCAATCCGATAAAAGAGAAATTGTAAACCCACAAAGTCCCGAAACAGAAGAGGTACCTTCCCTCCTAAAATACTCTAAAGACTGTCCTCTGAAAAGAGACTCTGTAAAGAGTCTGTGGAATGTGGGACTACACCTACTCCATATTTCATTTTCAAGTGCATATTTATTCTGAATGGTTCCCAAGCCAGCTCACGTGAACTTGATCTCAAAGAAGGAAGTACATACATTGGGGTAACGCAAGGTCACACTTCAGAAATAAATGAAATCAAGAAAATCCATGGCAAACTGTGCAATAACTCACACTGTCTTTGTAAACTTGAGTCTAAAGAAGGGAGATTCTATGCTCCAATTCAGAAACAAGTCCAGTGTGATTTATCAGCTCTGGTAGACACAGCATCACAGACAAACTTGATTTGAAAACAAATGTTTGGCCAACTCAACCTAGGAAGTAGAGGCATACAATTCTGTTCAAACCACTTCTAGGAAAACTCCCAAACTTTGACTTAAAAGATATTTCTGGGATTGTGCATGTGCAGATCAAAATGGTGTGACACCGTCTAAAACACTGGGAGATCATCGTGGCTACAGAGGGCACCCCTGTTTACTGGGGAACACTTTCCTTCAGAGGCTGTCCCCTCTGATTGCTTACATGAGCCAGGTTCTCAGGATCCAAACAAACCATCCCATCAAGCTGAAGAGAAGTGCCAATCATGTCAACCTGAATGGCACTTGTCACTTAATTGAACAATGCCCCAACCAAATTGAATTGAATTTTCAGAATAATCATGTTTCCATGATCACCATTATCTCAGTAGGAGACTAGAGCGGTGGGAGGACCTCCTCCTAACTCCTAAAAATGAATCTCCCTCCAAACAACAAATGGTCTTCCTCGTTGGAAGGGATACCTTGAAATTTTATACTCCGGAGGACCCAAAAGAAACCCAAAGATCTCCTGATAAGAGTCCAGAAAAATGTATTCATAATTTGACCTACATCCAGAAAAAAGGACACACATTCGTCCCCATTCAGATATATATGGAGAGAAAGAGCCTGCGTGCCCCAGAGTCTGTCTATACAATGGAAAAAGCTTCATAAGTGAAGCACTATTTAGACACCTACAAAAAGATCAGATTATTCGCTCTTTTAATTTGACAACAAATGGGAAGTTGGTCTGGAAACTAAAATTCAAAACATGCACTACTTAACAGGTGCATGTTAAAAATCTCAATCGCAGATAAAACTATTGACCATAATTGTTGGATCGTTAGAGATGTCACTTCTGAATGTTGTCTGGATGGTGACATTCTCCATTGATTTGCAATTAATGTGAATTTTATTAATAATACAGTTTGGTCAAGACTGGGGGTAACCCAATGGGCTTCGTGATGAATCAAGCGATTCACCCACTTCTCCCCAGGGGGGAACCTTTCCCTGTGAGACTAGGGAGGTGAGCCAGGGGTAGAGGCAAGTGGAACCTCACCAGAAGACACCCCTCCTTGGGGACAAGCACTACCATTCCAACAAGGAACTCCCTAACCAACCTACCCATAGCCCATCATTAGTAACATCTGCTAGAAGAAAACATGACGAACAAACTGATATATGTTACTGACATACAGAACCTTTGAGTGAACCGGAAAAGAAATACTTACATGGTAGTGATATGCAGTGAGAGTTGGCCAGACCATGTTTCCATTCCTGCAAAGTTGTTAGGGCGTTATGAAATTATGAACTAACTGCCAACCGCTGGAAGTGCCACCTAGCCCAGTCGGTAGTGAAATATCGGAAGTTTCTTCATGGTCAATGGTTTGGTCCAGCCACAAAGCGTGAAGGTTAAATCTGTACAACTCACTGCGATGCCCAAAACCAAGAGAGAGCTTTGTGCTTTTTTGGGACTAACATGTTATCACCAGCGGTTTATACCAAACTATACCACCATAGCCGCCAACCTCAAGGATAAGCTCAAAAATGCACAACCTCAAAAGCTGATTTGGAATACTGAAGAAAAAAATAGTTTCAATGAGCTAAATAACATCTTCTGTAATGAGCCTGTATTAAAGGTACCAGACTTTAACCAAGAATTCAGCTTGCAGACAGATGCATCCAAAACAGGTCTGAGAGCTGTGTTATCCCAAGAGTACAATGGCATAGATCATCCGGAATTATATACCAGCAAAAACGTTTTGCAAAGGAATACATTTATGCCACCATTGAATTGAAAGCCTTGGCCATCACGTGGGCTTTAACACACCTCAATTGTTACCTAACTGGAAGAAAGTTTAGATTGGTCGCTGATCATTCTCTCCTCATGTCGATGAGTTTAGGAAAAGATACTAAGGCTCAAATGATGACATGGTTCTTAGACCTCCAGCCATTCTGCCTCCCCGTGGAACATTGAAAGGGACAAGAACAGGGAAATGTGGATTTCCTTATTCGATTTCAGATCAGTGAAGAAGAGCAAGCAAGTGAATCACGAGAGTCAGTCACTTCTCCCCAGGGGGAGACCTTTCCCTGTGAGACTAGGGAGGTGAGCCTGCTATGCAATACTCTCCCCAGGGGTAGAGGCAAGTGGGACCTCACTCCCATTCTGACAAGGAACTCCTTAACCAACCTACCTATAGCCCATCGCTAATAATATCTGCTTGAAGAAAACATGAAGAACAAACTGATATTTGTTACAGAACCTTTGCATGAATCTGAAAAGAAATACTTATGTGGTGCTGAGATTACAAAGACCACTGGAGCAATACAGAGTACAAGTAGAACAAAGAAGAAGGACTTTGACGCGGCACCGCGGAAGTCCCACAGCAGCGTCATTATTCTGAAAGAAAGAATCCCAGGAGTTTCAAGTCAGCTGTGGGAGAGAAGTTGAAGGAAACAAGGACACAGGGTGCCTGATGCTGGGATGAAGCTGTAGTGTGAATCATAGTGTGTGGCACTCAGGAAGTCTTAAGGCAAGCAAAGTCAAAGTACTGGCACAATATCCGAAGAGCGACCGAATGAGAAGTGCTGGTGTGACCGTACTCCGGTGGACTTGGGAGTCCATAAACAACACCGACACCACTTACCTGAAGGCACTGCGCTTAGCGTGTTGAACAAAAGAGAAGCAAAGAGCCCAGAACCCTACCTGACATTCAACAAAGAGTGTCCCATCTTGTCCAAAGTCCCGGTGACGTTATCCCCGAATTAATAAAGGTAATGAAGATAGCCAGAGAACCGGGTGGTGGACCGAAGATAACGACTGATAGATAACGTTCATAGTCCCACTAGAGAACAAGTGTTGGAAGTGCATAAAAAGAGTGAGAATCATTATTGGAATAATCATGCTCATCCTAGCAGAGACCAAGTGTTGAAAGCGCATTAGAAGAGTGAGTATCATTGCTGGAACGCTCCTACTCATCCCAGTCAGAGTATACCATCTGAAATAAGAAAGGGAGAAATATAATTGAAGCACTCACACTTATCCCAAGCAAGACAAAGAGACAAAAGTCAATATAGAGAAGGAGAATAATTATTGGAACAATCTCATTAGTTCTCACAATCTCACAAGTGAAAGATTGGACACTGAGAAAAGAGAAAGTCTTAGGTTTGGCTAACAAAGAAGGAACAGCCTTATCCCAAGTAAAAAATGGGGATACAAATAAATAAGCTCACGAGAGAGGACAATAAAAAGGAAAGAGAACCTTCAAATAAAAGACAGTTGAATAGTCGAAGAACCCAGTATCTGAACTATACGACTTGATAAAAGTAGTTACTAAGAAATACCTATGAATACGAATCACCAATGATAATATGGATGCCTACCTGGCATACTCACATGAGCTATAGGGAAAAAGTACTTGTCTGGGGATACCCACAGTCTATGTGCATGGGTGCTCCTACCATATTACTACAGACAGGGAGAAATATTTGGTTGCTGCCATTGGGAACACGTGGGTGAATGATCTTCCCAAACCCTTTGCTGGTTACAAAATAGGCTCTCAAAGTAGTCAGGTGACAGACCTGATGGAAATGTATCAATCTTTCCTCACTGTCGTAAACCGGCAGTGCTAAATGGGTTTATGGAACACCTGATAAACTAGAAAAGCAACAGTATGCTTTGTGCAAATAATAAACTGTTAAAACATGGTAGATTGATCCAGACTATTGATTATCTGGTAGCTTCTACCATCTATTGGAAAAAAGATCAAAGGTCATTCAAAGATAGAGGGTCCTGATACAACTGTAATTGATTTTGCTGACCAATTGGCCACATCAGGAGCTCTACAGGGAGACTTTATAGATATGGGACACCTCCAGATAGAAATCCTGGTCGAGGCTGTGCCCAGATCACAAACCTGCACTAACAATTAACTTTCAGCTGATCAGTGGAGTAGAGATTCTCCTGACTTGATCACTTCCATTATTGGGAAATTCTATCAATATTTAGAAGACTCGGTCAGCTTTCCTTTGACAGAATCAGACTATCAAGGAAAAGAAGACCTTTGGGTTATGATGGCTTTTCAGAAAATGTTCAAGATTCAAGAAGGACTGTTGGTGATGTAACCCCAATATGTGGTATCAACATCATTCCAAAGTCTGTTGTTAAACCATGCCCATGACGTGGCTACCGCCTATCATAGGGGATTTCAAAAGACTCTAGAGATACTTTGAGAAGTTGCTGACTGGCCACACATGGGCCAAGATTTCAATACATGTTTAAAGGGATGTTGGGTGTGTGCTCAGTTCCAACCGAGTTCTCCCACACACAGGGCTCCTCTACAGAAAAGAGGAATGACATTAACATGGTCTGATTTGCAGGTAGACTTCATTGGAGCAGTAACTCGTTCTTCCAGAGGAAACAAATATATGTTCACAAATTGGATCGAGTGCCTTCCTGCCCCAAATTGTAAGGCGGAGATAGCCACCAATTTGATGATCAACCACATCTTTACTCACTTCAGTCTTCCTCAAAGGATTGAGTCCGAACGAGGTAGTCATTTTACTAGTGAGGAGATGATTAGTATGTGGGAAATCTTACATCACCCACTGCCCAGCATGGAGCAGAGGGTGGAGAGATCCAACAAAACAATTGTGAGTATCTTGAAGAAGTTTGTGGTTGATTCTGCACTGAGTCAGGACATCCTACTGCCGCCTATCCTGATGGCCTTCAGTTCTATACCTTCTTCTGCCACCAGGATGTCTCCATTTGCATTAATGACTGGATGAAAAACGCAATCTGGAGAAGTCTGCTGATGGGATAAAGATGCATTAAAACCTCAAAATAACAAAACGGGAGTACGAGGTAGGTGACAGAGTTAATCTCTATGATTTTCAAAGAAACCAGGACAAGAAGAAGAAGTTTTCACCATTGTGGCGAGGATATTTTGAGATCATTGACAAGATCTCTGCTGTTAACTACAAAATATGCATCCCAAAACGAGATCTATGTGTGGAAAAATGGGTCCATATCAATCAGTTGAAAAGCTGTCACCCTTGACCAGCTTTGAAAATGATTAAGAACCATCCAGAGGCTGAGTTGAAGAAAATTCTTAAGAATGATATCTGAAGAATAGAAAAGGGAAATGAGTGCCAAGAAAAATGAACTGGTAAATTACAAAATTAGAGTGCAAGAGGATGACTGTATGACAATATCACCATAAATTAGTGAAGTTAATGTCAAAAATTCCAAGAAAGGATGTATGTTTTTCTTTAAATCTGTGTCTCTGTGTTACTAAACCAGCCTTTCTACCCCTCTATTCAGTTAAATAATCAAATAATTATTTCCACAGCCTGAGGAATGGGGCAGGATCCTTCCAAGGAAAAAATGGAAAGGGAAAAAGATCCACAAAATGATAACTCCATTGTACCCCAAAAGAAAAAGAAAGACGGTGGAAAAAGACTCATATAAAGCTGACAAGAAACAAGAAAAAAACAGAAGAAAAAGAAGATCCCTTGTCCTCCCCATTTTGCGGCCGTAAGGACCAAGAGCAAGGGGGGCTGAGGTATTGGGTATTTGTAATAAATTGTGTACAAGAATGCAGAGAAAAACACAGAAATTAAAGAAACAAAGATGTGAGCTGCCACCTGCACACAGCGTCTGACAAAGGCATGTGCAGGGAAATGTGTGATGTTTGCAGCCCATCTACAACAAGAGTATGTGTTCAAAGTAAATGACAAGGCCAAGAAAATAAGTCCAACCAGTTACCATAAAGTATCCAGCCACCTTTCATTAAATGAAACAGTCCAATTTGGGATGAAAAGTAAAGCGTTTTGTAGGAGACACAAAGACAAATTGAGGCCTGCTGGTGTTTGTTTTTCTTCTTGACAGGACTGAGAATCAGCTTCATATACAGAAACATATAGATTATTAAAAATATAAGTCTTTGAGTGGACTTTGATAGAAAATAAAATATTACAATGTTTCCCTGTTTGAAATGACAATTGCAACATGGAAAACAAAAACACTTTTAAATCCAAGATCGGTGAATAAAGTCTAGGAGGCAAAATTGCATTCCTTCCTCCAAGCCAGAGCAACAGGAGGGGTATGGCTTGTTTCCCCATAAAACAAGTGTAAACATTGGCTTTGAAGCTCAACCAAAAATGTTATGATGCTGATTATTGCTTTGTCCTCAGAAACAGGCCCGAGTAATACAAACAAATGATACCTCTTACAGCTTCCATCTGCAACAGAGCATGGGTTAAACCTCCTTATAAAAACAGCACATGTGTTCTGGGAAGTGGTCTTTAGTGGTCTGCTCTCCATGTAAACACATCTTACCATCAGACAGGTATTCATAGGGTGATGTGAGTCACACGTACAGAGACTTGGAGTCTAACTAAAGTGACAGAAAGCGATTGTTTTCACTCAAGGGGCAGGGAGCTTGGTCAATAAATAGCTATGAGGAACTGGATTTCAAAATCATTTTTGTCATGACACCCAGCCTTCTCAGGAATCATTAATGGCCCAGCTTTGTGCTCAAAGGAACTGATAGCAGATGTTATGTTGCCAGGCAGACGCATTGGAGATTTAATTTTATATTTTGTTAAAGTTGAAAATAAACTGACTTTTGAATTTTATATGGAATCACATTTTCATTTATAATTTTTGATGGAAATGTTGTAGGAGATTATGTTTTAATGTTCAGGTTGAAAGGCTATATCAGCTGAATGTAACATTATATTTTTGATAGTTGTTTATATAAATTATGTAAATGTGGATCTTTTTATACAGAAATGGTACGCATGAGTGATTCATATATTCTAGCGTCCGTGCCATCTGAGATGAAAAAAATATTTGTAGTGTAAAGCATCAGTGTGTAAAATGTAGACATCTATAATTCACACATCACATGTAATGGCGAGATGAAAATTGCATTATTTGAGTAGCCTGATTGAGAGCAATCTGATGAACTGATTAGTAACATGATCACATGTGAGGAAAATGATGTTTCAGAAAATTACAGTTGTTTAATGTAGAAAGCTCCAAGATGGCATCACATGAAATAGGACAGAAACTAGGTTCAGAAGTAACTGCCCTCTTCATTAATATGCCGAATGAGTATGGAGGGGATGGTTTAGTGTGATATCACTTTTGGAACACTGTGCAATCACATACACTGACCAATTAGATTAGATAAATTATACACACCGCTAAAGGGTGAGAATATAAAAGTTAAAACCCATAGATTCTGGGGACTAACTTGCTCACTCACTGATTGGGATGGTCTGAGACTGAAAGAAGTAGAGAAAGGAGTACTGGCAACAACAGAAAAGAAAACTGAATAGACTATGGGCCTCATTCCGAGTCTGGCGCTAACCAATGGCGCTATTAGCGCCTTGGTCGGCGCCGGACCCGTACCGGCACCGCCCTGGTGGAATGGGAAATTACCGCCCTATTCCAAGTTGACCAGGGCGGTAATTTCCCATTCCCCAGGGCTCTTCCCCATTCCCAAATGAGCCCCCATAGGGCTCAATGGGAATGGGGAAATTGCAAATAACGGTGACCGTACTTTACGGTCACCGTTATTGGCTTAAAAGCCCCTTTGCGCCCTCGTTCCTAACGCCTGCTAAAAGCAGGCGTTAAGGACGAGGGCGCAAAGGGAACTCGGAATGTGGCGGCAAGGGATTACCGGCACCGGTCTCGTTAACGGTGACCGGTATCCCTTACTGCCATACTCGGAATGAGGCCCCATGTTCCTTTTGGACCCATTTACAAGCAACCCACTGCAATAGAGGCCAACCTGAAGTTAAAGTCCCATGCCGCCTTCAGTGGAAAAGACAGCAGGGCCAATACAGAAAGAGGGAAACTAGGCTGTGGAGGGAAGCTGACCCCATCTTGCTGACTGATTTCCACCTGTTTCTAGAGGGGGATAATTGAACCATTCCTTAAGAGGGTGCCCATCTGTCTGTGACACAGCCAAAAGAAACTTCTATGCCAGTATAAAGCCAAGTGGACGTATAATAGAAGGCAAATATACTCTATAGGGGGAACTCAATAAATCCTCAGCCCTTTTTATTTAGAAAGCTACTGAGGGACAGTAGGAAGTATAAATTGAATGCACATGCTGGGAAATTAGTAATTGTTTCAAAGGTGGAAGTCTTTCTCAAATCTTTAGAGAAAATAGACCCAAATGGTGTGTGTATTTAGAGATCCCTGACTTCTTCTCTGGCATTGGCCAAGTGCAGACATGTAGCTCAATAATATCTCACTTTGCATATTCCTAGAAGGGTATTGTAACTGACGTAATTACCTGGTTATATCACCAAGCAGAATTCTGTTGTGGGAAATTAACCACTGAAGAATAAGGGGAAGGGTTATTCATTGTTACCCATCTTCATCTTCCTGCCTTTAGGATGTCCATTGAAAATGACAAATGTACACTTTTACAAATTAATAAAATCGAAACACTACCGAAGGGAAGCTAGCAAACATGCACGTTAAACATACATGTTCATTTGTGCATGCAATTTACAAGTGGGAGTGTTACGTTTACTGGCTTTTAAATGTAATTTCTGGAATGCTGTTTGAAATGCTCACATGTCTGTTGGGTGGAGGGGGAGTTATATTTATTGCAGTAGAGAGATTTAGATGGGCAGGGATGTTCTAATTTAATTTTGTTTTTATCCAGTGAAAGCTTTATCCTGAACGTCCATGCATTTTTCCAATGGTGGTTGTCCACTGAGGGTAAATCAAATGTATATATGGAGAGGTGCGTGTTACAAAAGTCTCTATTAATATAAAGGTAGCATTGAAAACTGAGGGGACTAACGTATTGATCATTCTTCATGGGAGTTGCCATTTATAGTTGAATTTCATAGATGCATCATTTGTTTATATTAAAATCGATTTACTTATTTCTACTGTATTAATAAATATTCCTTCTGTTTAACCCTTTGTGTTTCATGTCCTGAAAAGAGATGGTGGCTGTAGGGAATCAAGATTGTTAAATTGGGGGTCCATTTAAAGGTCTTTATTTAATAAAAATCATGCACGCCTGACTTGGGATGGGTGGAAAATAACCGTGAACTATTTTTCGCCCAATTGAAACATCCTACAGCTGTACTTCGATAGAGCATAACAAATGACAGTGCATTGCAGATAGATGTACACTATACACCCTAACAAACATCACATAGGAGTTCATTTTGCTCCTATTCATAATTTAACATTACTCAGGTATAGCCAGTTCCCCCCGGCCAAATTCTCGACATTTGCACAGAGGAGTGCAAATGTGCAGGGCAAAAGGCAGAAACGTCCACTGACATTGACCTGATGGTCCTTTAGGAATTATTATCTGCCAGTAGACAAATTTGACAGACTTGAACCTCCATGGAATTGATATCTGTTGAAAATTAGATGTGACTCTTTACTTACTTGCAATTGATAGATTTCACTCCTTTGTAAGACTTAGGAATTAGTATTTCCAAGCCTGTATGAATTCCTTTGCTGGATTATGAATGGCCAAGGAAAGATGTTAATCCGTAATCTGTTTTTATGAATTTCTGTACAACATCTATGAATTTCCTTTAACTGTTTTTGTCTTTATATAAATCATTCCTATGTTGGGCATATTATTTCTCTTTTCTGCACTCTGGTTTTTTGATGTATTGTATGTGCTTCTATGTCTATGCAAGCATGTTTAACCTGGTATTTATGGTTGACTAAAAAACATTTGTACATTAAATGTTGATTATGAACAAGGTTGAAGAGTTTAGTTTAATGAGGAGCTCATGTTCCTTGAACATGTAGCGTAAATTAATCGCGTAAATGCCTTGCATGAGGCTTTTAGGCCATTCATTTACGTTACGGCCCATATTCAATCATGTGAATGGCAGAGAGGAGGTGCAGAACACAACTTGTGTTTCCGCCAGCTACTTCCACTCCACCATACAAATGCTACAGCATATGCGCTGGCATGGATTTTCATGGGGTCCACCAGCTATGGGTTTCACCTGCTTTATGCCCGAGTATAATGCAGGTGTACCCCATAGGGATCCATTGTACATGCTCCCAGCCCTGCCCACAAGGCATGGAGCATGCACAATTACAGTTAATCCCTCCCCGACATGCTTGCATGTCAGGGGGGTTTAATTTAATTGGGAACACTGCTTACCATGCTTGCATGCAAAGTAAACGCTGCCTGGCATGCCAGCATGTCAGGCAGCGTTTACCCACTTTACACTAGAGTTCCAATGTGATGGGCACCTTGCATCGCAAATGTCGAATATTTGGTGACGGCGAACCGCTTACGTTGCTGTGCAAACATGACAGCTCCCTGCCGTCAAATTACTCATTTATTGAAAATGCCCCTATATGTCAAGGCAGGGATCCGGTTTAGTGCAATTATGCTGGTGCATAATGCCAGCAGACCCCATATGGATCTCCAACATGTGCACTAGTATGAAAATCAATGGCAGCGCAAATGCTGGAGCATTGGTCTGGCGGAGAGAAAGGAAGGTTGCTTTCCGCCCCTCCTCTCTGCCATACAAATGATTGAAATGGGGCATTACTAAAGACTTTTACGCCTTCCATTAACGTTATGCCCCCCTACGGACATGAGCTCCATAATGATACATAGCATAATAACATAGCATAGATTTGCGAAGCATAACATGGCATAGCCCAGCATAACATAGCATGACACAGCATAGCAAGATAGAGCATAGCAGAACAACACAGCATACCACAGCAGAGAAAACATAGCATAGAGTACCACCGCATGGCATACTCAGATGTGTTACAGTGCAGTGTTACAAGACCTAGCAACATAGCTGAACAACAAAGCAAAGGACGTATTAACACTCCTGTGACTGAAACCATCACTGGCACAATTCCACCAGGTCACATGATAGTACCTTTGCTGGCCTAAGGTCACTAAAAAGTGGAAATGACATTAGTCACTTATGATAAAAATGCTATATGTCTTAAACAATTGTGGATGCTACTCTTTCTACCCGTTTGTCATGTTGACGTTATGCGAACCACGTGTTCCTTATGGCTGAATGCCTACTGGCAATTCCATAAAAGGCTAACGGAATGGATAATTATACAATGAATGAACTTCTTTTTACATTGATCAAAAACACATTGAGACGGTGAGAGAGTTAAGATCACCCCCATCCCCACACTCCTCTCTCTAGGTTATATGAAACACCCACAGTTTGTCCAATCAATCACTTCCGTTGCAGGGGTGCACAATCATCGCGCGCTGGCGCATTATTGTCATAGCTTTCGAGTGCTCTGGCCGCATTCATTCTGGTAAACAAGCATCTCCGGTTCCACTGCGAGGCGAGGAGGCATCCTCTGCACAGCCTTATTGATCTGGCTGAATGCGAGTCCATTATCTGGCTGCAGGGCGCGTGCTTTCCCTAAGTTCTGAGCAGCGTCGCTGGCAAACAGGAAGAGACACCATGTTCTATATACATGGAAAGGTTTTTTTTCCCATTTAAATGCGAATGTACGATTTTATTTTGACACACAATTGCCCTCTCATCTCCTAAATAGATTTTTTTAGCCAAAAGTCTAAATGCTCAAGTGCACGTTCTTAGACGCAGCCCGTGCAAATCTAACGCATAAATAGGCGACCTTTTAAAAATTGGAGGTATTTCAAAAACCGCGTTTTCACAGTTACAACCACACTCACAAATGAGCCCATCTAGGTTGAGCGATCGGCCATAAACATAACACCCAGGGGACACAAGGCTCCGTGATATATGATATGGCATTTATAATGCGCCTGTACACAAGTGTTTCATGGACGAGAACCTCGGCATTCAGATTTAACATGTGGGAGCTACAGAAATGGCGAATCCCATAACCTGGGCATTTGTCCATTAGCTATGCCATTTGTATAAAACATTTCTCATTTGCAAGCCCCCTTTCTTTTCCCCTCCAGTAAGGTGCTGCATGAGACATTTCTTTTAGTTTGGCATAACAAGGCCGCAGATTTATTTTTACATATACACAACCACTGCAAACAGATATTAAAAATAGTTCCAAAAAGTGTGGCGACTGCTCCTCGTCCTGCTTCCCCCTTTACCTCCATGTCCATTGCAGGCACAACTCCCCCAAGGCCTTCGAGTCTGAGAACCGCCTGCCCTTGCAGGTCTTTGCGGACTGGGGGAGCGCCGTTTGTTGGGGGGAAGTTGAGCCCCAATTGCAACCGCCAGACACCCCCGCCGTTTAGGCTCCCAGGAGGCGCTGTCTAGACTGGGCTAAGCCCCTTCCGGTTGGGCAATGGCTCATTTGGAGTCTTTGTCTTATCATAGGTTGCCACAACCCACCCCTGGTCGTCCTGCGACAACGACGTCCAGGCTCTGCCATAACTGTTGGGTGGGAGGGTGGGAAAAAGAAATCCTCCGACTTTGACGGGCGCCCGGCTGCTGGAAGAGCTGCAAGTGCTCGCGTGCCGGGCGCCCGTCGCTTATGTACCCTGAGCTCCTCCCTCTTCTTTTGTTGACCTTCGTGGGCTTTTGCTGGCTTTTTGGCGCCCTTTCCTTCTTTGTCTCCTTTTGCCGCCCTCTCCCCTGCCCCTGAGGGGGGAGGGACGAGAGAGCGGAAGGAGGAAGGCCCCTGCCCCGGTTATTGGGGTGCCTCCTCCATTTCTTCCAGTCCCCGTTGTCACCTTCATTACATTGGGAAGGGAGTCAGGAAGGCCCTGTGCCCGGACAGCACCCACGCATCATGCCTCCCACTGAATATTCCCACGTTTATCATGCTCACACAAAGGCATTTACTCACTTCCTAGTTCTCCAACATGGGGGCCTTCATTGCATTTATATACCCTGAATAACTCTGCCCTGTGTGTCATGGGCCTTACTACAGTCAAGAGGCTAGACCAGAAAACACAGGGAACATGTAGAACATGCAGAAGAAGAATTACTTAGCTGAAACATGTCTGGGGATGCGTGTGGTCTCTTGCAGAAGGGATGTGGCCAAGCAGTTTGGACTGGACTGCCCCTTTTGAGGTGGGACCACCACGCCTGATTTGCACATGGTCTTTACTTTTTTGTAATAGTTTGGCAGGCAAAGAACAAGGGTCTGGAGGGTTGCCCAGAGCAATGCCAGAGGTTAAGATTAATTCTAAACCTTACAGCCATCACCTCTTCTGTTTTGCTGTAGTCACCCCGAGTGGGATGGGTATGCCCACACGTGCATCACGTGCCTGCTGGGCCTAGAGACCCAAGCTACTCCTCACTGATACCCAGTGAGACTGAGACATGTCTGGGAATGTTTATGGTTTCATGCAGAAGGGATGTGACCAAGCAGTTCGGACTGGACTGCCACCTTTGGCGTGGGACCAAGCCTGATTTGCTAGTCGCAGGAGGATAGCTCAGGGGCAACGTGCTCGCCTTGGAAGCAAGACGAAATGGAGCAACACAGGTTCGAGCGCCGGGTCCGTGCTTAGAAACCTATGGGTATCAAGCGCATTATAGATAACCTATCATATAATATGGTCTTCCCCCTTTTGTAATGGCTTGGCAGGCAAAGAACGATTGTCTGGCGTGTTCACCAGAGCAATGTCAGAGGTTAAGATTAATTTTAAACCTTCCAGCCATCACCTCTTTAGTTTTGTTGAAGAATTACTTTACAGGTCCCTCAAAGACATTTGGCTGACTTGGGCATCTTCTCTATATTCTGCATCTAGAAAGTAATAGGCAGCAAAGTTCTGGGCTGATTTCCACATTGCCAATGTTCTACCATTGGGACCTTTCTCAATAGAGAAGCAGCAGCAGCGGGCGTACCTCTCTAAGAGTGACCCCCTAGATACCATGGGAGAGGTGCATTCGCTTTCTTGATGTTGACTGCTTCAAGGTCAGAAACCCTGCCAGAACTGCTCCATAACTAACAAAGGCTGGTTTTATTTACAAATCTCTTCTGTCCTGCTCACAAAGAGACCAAGAGCCTTCTTTACACTTCTGGTATGAAGGCACCGTTCTGCTGGACAATAGAGATTGCTAAAGAATTGTGGCAACAACCTTGTTTGATTTGATTAATTTAAATACCTGAAACCACTTCTGGAAGGAAAGAATGATGCCTTTATAGGACAACTCTGTTGTTATGGAAACTGTATAAGAAAGTCTCAGGTGTGCATAACTGCTGTAGTTCACCCACTCTCTTGACTGAAGTAATGGTCGCGGGGAAAGTAACTTTCCAAGACAGAAACAGAAGGTCAGATTTGTGTTTAGACGTGGGACCAATCAATTTAGTTCAGACTGCCAGGACGGAGAAGGACACCGCCCATGATTCTCCCCTACCACAAACTCTGCTAAGCAATAGTGCTTGCAGTGAATAGGTGTATGCAAATGACATCCTGCAGGTCCTGAAACACTTACCAGTTCTCTCCTGCCACAGCCTGAAAGGTCTGGATGTGGGCACAAGAATCAACCCACTACGAGGCAACAGGGCGACCCTCTACTCAACCTAATAATCCAAGTGCTATACATGGCAAATCAGCCAAGAAAACACTCTCGGGTGGTGAACACAAGGTACAGGAAACAGTTCATAACACACAATAAGTGAATGTGCACGCATTCGATAGCTGAGAATCTAGCTTGATCTATTCCCGTGAGGGGAAAAAATGCATCATTACAGGTGAGTGACATTGAATGATGAATAGTTCAAGTCTTTAGGCCATCACCCTTCCATGATATGGTCAGTGATAAAGTTCAGAGTCGACCTACGCTCCCGGGCACACATTTGCCCTCATTAGGGTTCAAATTCCCCCAAAAGGTCACAGAGAATAAACCTTTCCTATAGAACTCAATGCAGTGGTGCAGACAGGAGGCAAGCACTTGTGCTAATAGACAAGCTGTCAAAAAGTTTAGAAATAGTTAAGGAAATCAAAGGTCACCACTGTAAAAGACAGTCTCCAATCGATAAACAATGATTCAGTTGAGGAATGGGGACGCTTCCCTGCAGGAAGGATGGCTTTAGAGTTACCAGGAGTGTTGCTTGGTCAGAGACAAAGGTGACCTGATGTTGATGTCTGGTGCCGCAGTGCTGTAGCCAATGAATCGGGTGCAGTAGTCGGGCAGTGCAGATGAAGACCCAGTGATGCAGATCAGGTAAGCCTAGGGTTTCCAGGAGACCGAAGATACTTAGATGGAGATTAGTTTGTTTCTAGATACTCTTTTGTAACCATAGGATGCTGGCTCTGCTGGTTCCTCACCCGCAATCCTCCAGGCTAAAGAGTTCAAACACAGTTTTTAACACAGCTGGTCACACCAGGGCAAGGGGAAGGAGCATCCTCATGGTTCCCTCTGATTGATGAGAAGGATGTGATCCTCAGATCCTACTCATGCCTTGCCTTCAGAGTGTGATCCTGGGTAGATTGTCACGGCAGACCTCCCATAGAATCATCCTCTCCTTACTGCTGCTTCTCTGTGCGTCAGGACTCATCCCAGCAAATCCCAGTTTTAGGTGCGGATTCCTTGATCATATAGGACATTTGAAAGGTGGGTTTGCACTCAGCCTCCAGTCACAAACATGCATAATTTCAGTCATCTGGTTGACACCCAATCACTGGGGTTCGCCACATTCCTCACCAGATCTGGTCTTGGTTGGCCTGGCCTCAGGCTTCCAGGGCTCAAGGTGCCACTATGATATATGTAATACATGGACGTAGAGATTTCTTTTCACACAAAGGAATATCAGAGTGAGTAGTGCCACATTACCACAGAGGAGCTATGAGCTAGGGAGCAGGGGAGCAGATATGCTCCTTAATAATAACATGGACAGACATGTGCCTAGGAAACTGGCCGCAGATTCTTTCTACCACTATTTTCCAGATCTAACCAACTGCAAACTGGTCATGGTTGCGTGTCCAGAAAAACACAAGGTACCTTTTGAGTACCCCACCCTAAGAGACTTACCATCTCTCACAGAAGCATCCTCCAGTGAATAGCACCAACAGTTAGGCTCATCTGTTCAAGCAATGGGGTTAGAATCTGACTTGGTGACAGCACTAAGTCTACTCAAATTCACACAGAACCTATGTTTTTGTTTCCCCGATTTAGCAACAGTAATTGCAGGACAAGGCCATGGAATCAGGGAGATTTCAATCACCCCAATCCCAACATCTCAGCAACCTCAGTGTTTACAAAATCTATGACCTATTCTGACTTTTGCTTTTGACAGGCATGCTATGTCCAGTGTCTATAATAGTTTGTTTATTGATTTATATAGTGCACCAAACCGTTAGGTATCAGGGCGCGTTGCAAGAAATGTAGACGGTACAGTTACACAAAGAATAATTGCAAACATTATATACAATAATACAGAAAGTGTCAAAGTATAATATAAAAAGGAGGGTGCATTCTAACAATCAAGGCGGCTATAGAATCAAACGTAATGGATGTTCCAACGTAAGTCATATGTCATTCAAAACTAGCCAGTTTTTGATATTTATCCTGAAGCAATGGAAAGTCTGGTCAGTTCGCAGATGAGAAGGGAGGGCGTTCCAAAGTTGGGCGGCCAAGACCGGAAAACTACTGTCATCTGCTCTTTTCATTTTTAATCTGGGAACTAGGATACAGAAGGAGTTAGCAGTCCTCGTAGGGCGTGTTGATGATTTTCTGACAATGTTTTCTCTTATGTACTGCGGGGCAGCATTATTTAGACATTTGTGTGTGATGGAAACTGTTTTGAACTGAATGCTGTCCTTGATAGCTAACCAGTTGTGCTTTCTCCTAGCCTCATATATATGTTGTCTCCTAGGCATGCTTAATGCTGTCCTAAATGCGTTATTTTGTAAAATGTGAAGTTTGTTGGTGATGTATTTGCTGCCTCCTAAATAAAGGGTGTTGCAATAATCAGGTTTTGAGAGAATTAAGCCTCTCGCTAATGTAATGCGCCTCTCTGTAGATAAGAAGGGTTTGCAAGCATGTATTAGCTTGCAGGTATACGCTGTTGCAGAGGCCGTAGCATTCACTTGTTTGCCCAGGTTCAAAGCTGAATCTAGGTAGAAACCTAATGTTTTTACCTCCTTGGCAACTTTGATGATAATACCATCAATCTTGAAAGCTGTGTATTTGTCACTAAGTTTATTGAGATTAACTGGCGCTCCTACGATCAAGATCTCAGTCTTGTCATCATTAAGGCCCAGGCCATGGGCTGCCATCCAGGCCTGAATAGTTAGATACATTTTGTTCACTAGAGCCAAGTCTATATCGTAGTCGCCAGATAGAGGTCGGAGTATCTGGGTGTCATCTGCATAATTAGTGTAGGTGACACCCAGACAGTCCAGATCGTCGAACAGAGGCTTCGTGAATATATTGTCCATCATGGGCGATACATAAGAACCTTGCGGTACTCCACATATAATGGGTGTGGGGTCTGCAGAGGCTGAGGGAGAGATGACTCTCATTGACATATTATTAAGAAAGGATTGAATCCATGCTGTGGTTTCTTGGGAGAAGTGAGCAGCAGTGGACAGGTGTTTACAGACCATTTTGTGATCCAGCAGATCAAAAGGGGCTGATAGGTCTAGAAGGAGTAGTAGAGCACATTGCCTATTATCTTTAAGTTGATCGATTTGCATTTTGAGATCTATCAGCGCAGTTTCTGTACCATGTAATGGTCTGAAACCTGATTGTCGCAAACCTAAAAGGTTATTGTTGGTCTCCAGATACGTTTGGATTTTGAGGTACGCTGCTTTGTCTATTATCTTAGGTAAGAACGGTACTGTTGTGATAGGCCTATAATTGGTAGGGATGTTGGACCCAGGGAAGATTTTTTTTAGAAGTGGTAGAACCCACGCATCTTTAAGGTTTGTGGGGACACTACCAGTTCGAAATGAGGCAGTCATTAATTATGTGATGAAAGGAGCCATGTCTCTGGCAGCTTCTTTGGGCTGGGCAGATGTCTTCCTGGCATCTTGACAGCTTGAGTGAGGCAATGATATTTTCCACCTCTAAAGTGGTGACTTGGGAGAATTTAAAACCCTGGAAAGGTTTAGTAGAGTATTCTTGGGGTCTGTGGTGGGTACCTGAATTAGAAAGCAAAAGCATTTTGGCTGAATTTTGTTTTGAAGGGAGGCATTTTTATTAGGTACACCATACTTTGTTCTTCGTACACAAGTCCTCAGGGGGGTTATAGGGTATTCCATTTCTCTAAGGATAACAAATAATTCCTTAGTGCTGGAGCTGGCTTTGTTAATCCTGTCGTTATAGGTTTCGCATTTGGTAAGCAATACTTCCGCTTTATATTTTGTGGACATTTTCTTCAAGTTGTGTTTATTTTCCTTAGAGGGAATATCTTTCCACAGGACTTCCAATTTTCTTTTTCTGCCTGCAAGGCTTTTAGCTGAGGTGTGAACCATGAGTTGTGGTGGGCTCTAGGTTTGCCTCCTTGCATTTTAAGTGGATCGATAGTGTCTAACGCTTGAGTGATGGTCGAATTGTATATATTTATTAGCAGGGCTGGATCAGACGTATCTGGTATGGAATTCAAGGTAGGTAACGGAAGGGGCAGTATCTTGTCTGCTGTGATATTCTGTGTGTTCCTCGTGAGGAGAGGCAGAGCTATTGGGTTGGTCTTAATTGCTTGTCTACTAGCTAGTGTAGTGAAAGATATTAAGTAATGGTCTGTCCATGACTGCTGTTCGACAGAGGTGATTGTAGTCTCACAACTGAGATCTGCTACCCAATCTAGGGTTCTACCTTTATTGTGAGTAGGCTGGTTAACTCTTTGTGTAAGACCAAGTTCGGAGAGGGTATTAGATAATAATCCTGCATGTTGGTCATTAGGATCGCTGTAGCCTAGGTTAAAGTCACCTAGCATTAATATTTGCGAAGTAAGTTTGGTGTTAGCAGATAGTATCGTTGTGATGTCTTCCTCAAAGGAGCCGATAGGCCCAGGGGGGGTCTATAAATTATGTGAACACTTAGAGTGCTTGAATTGGTCGTAGTTAATTTGACCGTTAGTATTTCACGTGACCTGATGGAAGGTGAAGGGAATACTCTGAGCCCCAAACTCGTCTTCGCAATGACGGCAATGCCAGCTCTTAGGATAGTGTAGTTTTCACGTATGGCCAGTAACAGAGAGGGTTCCCTCCGCAGCGTGAAGCCACGTCTCGATTATTCCTAGGAAGTCTAATTCACCAGTATTAATTATGTCGGCTATGTCTATGGCATGGGCTACCATAGATCTGGCATTTATTAAGGCTCCTTTTATGTGGGTGCTGGTAATATTGGAAGGATTGGGACAACCCTTTCTTTGGTTTCCTCTTGTTTTTTTGGTGAATTTTATATTAATATTAAGGTTATTGGGAACCTCAACTACCGGTGGCACCAGGGGAAAACTAATTTTGTCTACGGGTTTAGTCTGTGGAGACCAGTATCTAGTGATTCTAGCACCTAGCCTACCATTTCTAACTCCAATGGAGCATAGTTGTTTAAGTACTGGTTTCGTGGCATAGAGATTGATCCATTGGCTAGGGGTTATGATACCTGTTGCTCCAGTAGGTATGACGGATTCTGTATTGGGGTGCTTTATTCCTGGATTTAATTCCGGTAGGAATTTGGTAGGTCTAATAGTTTTGTAGGTTAAGCTATACTTAAGGGGTGGCATGAATTTAGTAGGTTTGATCCACCGTGGTGGAGGGGGAGTAGTCATGGTTGTGGACTTAGGCTCTGACTGAACGGTATCGACTGATATGGCAAGGTAGTTAGCAGAAATTAAGGTGAACATCAAGATTATAGTGCTTGCACTGTGGTTTAATAGCTGGAGTCAGTGAGAATAAGAAACCATAAATGCTAGTCCTATTTTTGTCTGAATTTCAGTTATGGAGTGGGTTTCATTCCTTCCACTGAGCCATCTGTGGCACTGCCCTGTTGGAGGTCTGAGAGAGGTTCACTCTCTTCCTTCTTTTCTGATACCAGGAATAGGGCTGTCACATGCTCATGCCAGAGGTAAAGTTTCAGCCTCTTGTCAAAGATGGCTTTTTAGGAATTCTTAGAGGTGCCTATTTCAGCGAAGTTCTTGACTTGACCTTCCTGTCTAATACCAGAGTAGGCTCCAGTCCACCTTTACTCGAAAGCTCTAAGCTTTGTAGGCTCCATTAGGTTTACCTCTTGGCTCCCCCTCAAATTCACCCTGAGCAGTCTTGTGTTATACCACTCTTTGGCCAGCACCTGACTTCAGATTATCTTTTGCCTTGTGCAGGAGCTGTGCCATCTTTTGTTTCAGGCCGCACACATCCCATGAGTTCTCATTCCATGCTTCCTTCACATGATTGTCAAAAAAGAACTCAAATTAGGGCAACCCCACACCTTTCTGTGGCACTTCCCAGTGGGCAAAGACATGCTTGGTATCAGGCAGGAGATCCCACTTTCAAATTGGGGGCTACCAAAAACGCATCCTTCATGCTCTTCAATATCATCTTGAAATGCTCTACCATTCCACTGATCTGGGACTGACAATAGGTGGAGTTATTACTGATGGTCAGGTTGTAACCTCCTCCCATGTGGCCAGGGGGCAGCAATCGCTGCCAAATCCTGACCCGGGGGCAGCTAAATGAGATAGGATCACATGGGAGGAGACAGCCTCTGTTGAGATGTCATGGCTCCATCGGGTGAGACATGGTATCCCCTATTTTCCCTTGAGAATAACCTCCCCATGTCTGAACCCTAGTGGCCTATTGTATTGCATCTACTCTTTTTCCTATGAAGGACAGGGAAACCCCTTTCACCAAATCTATGAACCAACCTTCCAACTTTGGTCAACCTTGCCAACCTGATGAAATCACCTTTTTCAATTCCACTTGTCAATCAATCAGAACTGACTTGCCATCAAAACCTTTTAAAAATGCTTATTCAAATTCCATAAGCTGATGTCAATAAGAGACTTTGGTTCCCATAATCCTCAAAATACTGAGACGAAGAAGAGAGATTAAGCAATGTGGCGCAAAAGAGACTATAAGATCAGCGAGCGCTCTAGTGTTTCCTGGCACACACCAGAATCAATGACAGCTGCTGTGCCGACTGGCGAAAGAGAGCTGCATCTCTCTTTGAGGAGCGGAGAACCGGAGAGCCAGGACCAGGGTGGTGGTGCCAGGCAGCTCACCGATGGGGGGAGAAAGAAGCTGTCCAGCCGAGAGATGCTCCGGGAATGCCAGGAATTGTTGAGGGACCCCTGGCCATTCGCAGATGAAGGAAAGCAGCGTTTCACGTACCAGAGCCAAGAGGAAAGAAGGCGTGTCCAGTGGATGCCTTGGAGGACCGGCAAACAAAGGAAAGGCAGCTGCAAGAAGGAGGCCGGCTGGAATCCATCATCTGCAGACCGCGAGAGAATTTACCAATGTCATGTAAGTGACTTCAATCCAGCACTCCAACTAAGTCAATGCCTAGTATGGGATGCCCAATGGAAGCCTTTATTTATATATTTTTATGTCAAAGTTCTTAAAATCTGGATGATGGACCCTTATATAACGCCCCTCTCTTTGAATCTCCCCGACCTCACTGAGCCAAGAAGTAGGTTTGTTTTGCAAATTAAAAGGTTTATTGGAAGAATTGAACAATATATATATCACACTTTTATGAATAGGAATAATATCTGAATAGCACACTTATGAATATGAACAGTGATCAGCAATGGGTAATATTACAATATCAACAGTCTCTTTAATCAGTTAGGAGTAGGAATAGGAGAATAAGGTAGCAGAGAATACTTTGTATGGCTTCAAGGAAATGCAAGACAGGAAAAATGCAACACAGAAATAAAACTAGATATGATTTCCACAAAAGACAATAGGATCACTCTTTCCCCTGTGACTACCCACTCCCCCCACTATGCAATATGAAGGGACGGAAAGCTCTTAGCCAAGGGCAGGGGGAAGTCTCCTTTGTCCAGGGAGAAGGTGTAGAATTCGTTTGAACACAGTGTGGGCAACTTTAACTCTTAACCCAATGTCTAAAAATTGTCTTTTCTTATAATCTAACTCACATTTTTAACACATACATTAAACAATTTCTTCCTTCAAGCCTTTTCAGAATATAGTTTTAAATTGCATCCACCTCTTAGGCTTCTGATAGCAAGTCTTTCTTTGGCATAGTTTGAGCTCAATGTACAACTTTACACAAAATGGTTTTAAAACGCTGGCTTCTGGTAGAGGTGAGTAACGGTATTACACTCATTTTTGACAGGTTTCTTCCAGCAAGCAATCCTCAAAAGTGGACTTTGTTCAGATATAGATACACTTCTGTTGACCTTATATTTATGTAGATTCTTGCGGGAGAAAGATGTTGACCACCCAACAAAGAGGTTGGATCTTTTTGGGTGGTTTGTGAGCCATGATTTGTGCAAATTTGACACCAAATAAAAACGGATTTTTGAAAACAGCTTTGTTTCTTTTGCAATGATTTTACTCTGTGAGCAGGCAAATGATGGGTTTTGGCAGTGGTCTCCTGTGTTACCACTGACATGAGCAAAAGTAGATGGTGGCCTATTTCTCAGGTTTTCACTGCGCACTTTGTGGTGATTTCTGGAGAGCAGGATGCTTTCCGGTAGCCCTTATGATGTTTCTGCTGCCAGCAATGCACAGTGATGTTGCAGGGCTTGGATTAGTGGGTTAAGACATCCCACAAGCCCCCCTCTTGCGATGGCCTTTGATCTTCCAACAATGGAAATTCGCAAGACTGGGATGTCAGCCTCATCTCTCCGGATTCCACCAATGGCAAAGTTCAGCATCTTTTCCTCCACCAGGGGTGGATCGATCGGTTCTCCTCGCCAGTCCTGATGGGAGTATTGAGCGATACTCTGGGCCCCTCTGATCTTTGCTCCCGGTCCCCGGGTTGTCCTCCTTGGTCAGTCTCCATGGTTTATCTCTCTCTCTTTCTCTCTCTCCCTCTCTCCTAGGATGACAAAGCAAAAAACATATTTGTAGACATTTTCCCACCACTATTAATGTAGTGGGGCGGACATATACATTTTATAAATCGGGAGACATTTGCATTATTGTATTTTATAGACTATATGTGGAATATTTTAGGGTTGGAATTTTATGGATCTGGAGTGGCCCCCTCTGGGGTTCGAGAAGACTCCTCCAGTTGCTGCAGAGTGTGCCTAGGATGGCAAAACTTTAGCTGATTAATATGGACCCACTTGTCTTCCCCCTCTGCCAAACTGCCTTTGGGGATACGGATCTTGTCGGCGACTGGTGAGTTCTTGTCTACAATTTCAGGTAGGCAGAAAGTTCCGCTGTTTGGCCTGGTTCCTTTGGAAATTGTACAGATAGACCCGGTCTCCTACATTGTATTCTTTCCTGGTAGTCTTTAAGTCATAGTGGGTCTTCATGCTGTCGGCTGATCTTTCTAGATTTCGCTGAGGATAGGCAAAAGCATGTTGAAGGTGTTTTCTTAAATTTTCAACATACTCATGAGTTGTGGAGGCATTGATCAATGTCTTCTCTTGGGTCCTATAGAGCAGATGCTGGGGAAGCACCATCCTGCGTCTAGTCATCAGCTCAAACAGTGACATTTTAGTTGTAGATGAAGGGGTAGATCTGATGGCCATTAGGACAAGAGGTAATCGAATATCCCAACTTGGCCCAGAATCTGCCACAATTTTTTTTAATATGCTCACAATCGTTTTGTTGTATCGTTCCACTGCACCACTAGAGGCTTGCCGGTAAGCAATATGTAGCTTCCTTTTAACCCCAAGTATCTCCCACATCTTTGTCATTACTTCGCTGGTGAAATGGCTACCTCCATCTGACTCAATCCTTTGGGGTAGTCCAAAACGCGAAAAGATGTGGTTGATCATCAGGGCAGCTGCTGTTTCTGCCTTGCAGTTTGGGGCCGGGAGACATTCCACCGATTTAGTGAATAAGCATGTCATGGTCAACATGTACTTATTCCCCCTAGAGGAGCAAATAACGGGCCCAATGAAATCTACTTGCAAATCTGACCATGGCAGTGTCATCCCCCTCTTTTGGAGAGGCGCACGGTGTGTGAGGGATGTTGGCTGAAATTGTGCACACACAAGACACCAATCAATCAATACGTTTATTCGGAAACAAATTTCCATAAACAACAATACAAGATAAAATACAGTACAAAATACATGACATAGTAAAAAAACACATTAGACAAAAAATGGCAAAACTTTAAAAGTGCATGTGTGAATGGCAAATAATATCCTCCAAGGGAATGCCTGAGTAGTCGTTAGATTGTCAATGTTCGGTCTAATTTTGAGAGATGATTTTAGTTCTCCTGTGCCAGGCCTTTCTCAAATAGTCCACCGAGCCCCATGCCACTGGCAACGTGGCAGCTGAGAGTGAATAGCAAAGGGCTGGTCTGGCTTGGGACAATCCAGCTGACCTCAATAGTGGCAAACGTGTTTTCCTCCTTAAGTCCACATATGTTGGACAAAACAACACAAAGTGCAAAAGGTCCTCCACGGGGTACTGACAGCAAGGACAAGCCTGCGGTTGAGCATTGTGAGACCAGTTTTTTGTGCGGGCCCCCAACCATAAACAGTCAAATCGTGCTCTTGTAAGTGCCCAACGGTCATAAGGTTTGTTACTAAATAACAAGTATGGCTGGATAGTGTCTGCGATAGTTAAAACAACGTGCCTTCTATTAGCACAAGTGCCTAGTGCAACAGACTCTCTGTTTGACTCAAGGATGGATTTATACAATTGCTTGTGGGCCCTTACAACACTCGGAGTCAAAAAGGCTGGAGGGCAGATGAGGCTCGCACAGTTTAACTGATTCACACATTCAAGTATTGGTCGAGGTCCTGCCCCATGTGTGGCCAGTATGCAACCTCTCTTAAGATTTCAAGTGTTGTATGAAACCCCCTATGACCGGCTGTGCTCGCATCATAGGCGTGACTTAACATCAGGCTTTGGAATGAGGTAGGAACCACCCACTGATCATGGCCAGCTCGGGATTTCCTCACCAACAAACCGTCTTGGATTCGGAACATTTTTGGACATTTCATCAACACTCTTAGGTCCTCTTTCCCAATGTAATCGGTATCCGTGAGGGGAAAGCTCTCAGGGTCCTCAATGTGTTGATAAAGCTTACCAATTATTGGATCCCCTTTTTGAGCCGTAATCAAATCAGCATCTGGGGTCTCCTTACTCCATTGTGCAGTTGAGAGATCTTTGTGAGCATTTGTCTGGGACCTAGTGATAGCAGTGACCTGGATTTCCCCCAACAGGGACTCGATCTCTATTAGATCCCCTTGGATGGCCCCGGTTTTGGTCAGCTGATCAGCTAAGTAATTTCCAGTTTTGTCTGGTCCCTTTACTTTGGAATGACCCTTGATCTTTTTCCAGTAGATGGTCATCCCATTCGAGGTGACCCGATCATCAATATTTTGAATTAAGTTCCCATGTTTCAAGGGTTTGTTGTTAGCACATAGCATGCCTCTGGTATTCCAATTAACCAGGTGCTCCACGAACCCGTTCCATACATAATCCGAATCTGTGATTATGACCAGTTTGTGGAGTTGATCTTGGACAGCAGTGAGGATGGCTTGATGCACAGCCATCAACTCTGCCACTTGACTACTTCGGGGAACAATCTTGTACCCAGCGGAGGGTTCTGGGTACTCATTCACCCATGCATTCCCTACGCCGGCCACAAGTTCTTTTTCCCCGTTGTTGTCAACATGGTAAGAGCATCCATCCACATAGACAGTGGGCATTCCCTCACACTTGTCTTCTTCAAAGACTTTATGTGGGGAATTGAGGTATGCCTCCATGTTGTCCTTGATTTTTAGACTTTCGCCTTCGAGGCAGTTTTCTCTGGCACAATCATGCAAGTCAGCCAGACCTTCCGCAAGGGGACTCTTCTTGTTTTGGCCATATCTGACCTCCACAGGAAAGCTTTGCATTGGCAGAATCCAGGAAGTAATTTGGGAATTACTCACATTTCCAGCCCGGATTCTGTCACTCTGGAGATATTGCAGAGGCTGGTGTGGAGTCTCCACTATGATGTGTTCCCTCTGGATAAACGGGCGGTAATTCTTCAATGTCCACACCGTTGCCAGGAGTGCCTTCTCACAGTCGTTGAATTTTTCCTCCACAGAGGATAAAGCTTTACTCGCATAGGAGATTACTTTATTGACCTTGTCATGCTTTTGGTGTAATACTGCAGTCAAGCATGTATTAGAGAACCCTGTCTCCAAGAAGAACTCCTTGTTTCTGACAGGGTAAGCTAGGCAAGATGCTTGCGAGAGGCTTCTTTTGAGTTGTCTTACTGCCTCGGCTTGTTCTGGACCCCATTCCCACTTGACCCCCCCTTCAAAAGATGAATCAGGGGTCTGGTGATCTCTGCGTAGCCCTCAATGAACTTTCTGCTGTATTCGGTCAGTCCAAGGAGGCTCCTTAGTTCCCGCAGAGTTGTGGGGTCCTTCAATTTCTGGACTGCTTCCACTTTCTTTTCCTGGGGACAGAGACCCTGAGGAGTAATCTCATGCCCCAAGAAATTGACACGGGTTCTACACCACTGTGCTTTCTGAAAGGAAAGTTTTGCTCCGGCGGTCCTCAACTGTGTTAGAACATAACGGATCTCCGCTATGTGTTCCTCCACAGTTGAGCTCTTGATGAGGACATCATCTACATAATCCAGGTTACCCCTTTCACCCAGGTCGGGCATGGCCTTATGTAGAAAAATGTTGAACTCATTGCCGGAGTTGAGGTATCCGAAAGGAGTCCGGGTCCATGTGTACTGCCGGCCCCCAAAGGTAAAATCCAGCTTGTATTGGTCCTCCCTACTGACAGGTACAGTTCAGTATCCATTGGTCGGGTGTATTGCAGTGAATACCTGTGACCCCTAGATCTGGGCCAGCCCTTGGTCAATGTAGGGATGAGGGCATCGGGAAGTCTGGACCCGTTTGTTTAGCTCCCTAAGGTCAGCGCACAGTCTCCACTGGCCATTTGGCTTCAATATCCCCAGCACCGGATTATTGAAGGTGCTGTGAACTGGACGGATTATCCCACAGGACTCAAGGTTCTTAATTATTTCAGTAATGGACTCCATTGATGCGAGAGGCAAGCGATATTGCTTCACAAACACTGGAGTCATACCAGGGTACGTGGGAATTGTTGTTGTGTGGATGTCGGTGCGACCACAGTCATATGAGTCCACCGCAAAGAGATCTTGAAAATCCAAGAAAACTTGTTTCAACTTTTGCTTCTGCTCCAGAGTCTCACAGGCATCAGCTAGGTTGACTCTCTCTTCAACCATCTTCCTGAAGCCTGGAAAGACTTCTGGTTTTGCTATCTCAGCGGCCTCCTCCAGCTGGGTGGAGAGGTGCCTGGTCAAAGTGCTGATTTGGACTGGTGGCTTCAGGTGGGAAAGGCAGCCCTCATGGACCTAGAAAATCACCTCATCCCTTCTGAAGTCACAAGTCACATCTTCCTTGCCATAAGGGCAGGAAGTGTACACCAGGAAGTTCCCCCCATGCCAGGTAAAGATCCTGTCTGGTGTTGTGTTGTCATCACTGTCACTGTCAAAACAGTCCTTGGGGATGGTTCCTAACAGTTAATTTCCTAAATCAATGGAAAAAAGTCGGTCATCAACTGCCATTCCAATAATGGTGCCTGCGGCTAGAGTGATACTCTTTAAGTCGCTGTTATCCACCTCTATTGGAATGGTGTCATGTTCTATGTTGACTAGTGGTGTCGGGTTTACCCCCAACCCTTGCTGTTGGAGAGGAGCATTCAGATGAACATAGGCATCAGGGATTTTCAATTTCTGTCATCTTTTAACTTTCACTTCCAGGGAGAATTGTCGGGTCCTTTCTGGGATGGTGACTCCCTCTCCAATCTGAATTTCAACTGCATAAGGCAGCAATTGAGCTGACCTAAATGCTTTCTCTGGATCATCAAACCCCGTGGTATGATCCGCTAATCGGGACCAAGCTTTGAAGTTTATTAGGTCCGAACTGATGGCAAAGCGATTGAGAATGTCACAGCCTAAGTAAAAGGCAGCAGTGACGTCTTGAATGACCCAACAATTATGGACTATGCTCTTGTTGCCTATGGAGATTTCGAGCGTACAACTGCTTGGCAGGAGATGTTTGGAATTGGGTGCTTCCAGATCCATTTCCCATTTGTCTATCAGTCTAAATGTGGGAACGGCTGGATCTTTTGGGAGTTGGCGGAACATGGCTTCGCTGATGAAGCTCTTACCGTTGTTCACACACACTCGGGCGAGAACAGAGTCCTTCCCTTCATTTAACTGAACAGGGATGAACAACTGCTCTCCAATTTGCTGAACATCAGCCAGGCTCTGAGCTGATTTCTCATCTTTCTGGACTATAGGAGTGGGAATGTCTGATTGTGGATTGATAAAGAATCTCAGAGTGTTTCCTTCCAGTGTGGAATACCACCTTAAACTGGAAGGAAGGTTGATTTTTAGAAATAGAGAGGACCCCCCATCACCAGTCTGTTGTCCTACTGCTATTACTGTCACATCTGGAATTTGGTTGTTCTGGAAGTGAAATTCTACTTGGTCAGATTTTTGTTCAACCATGTGGCATGTGCTGTTTAAACTAACATGGTTGACACTCTGTTTCAATTTTATTGGTTGGCTAGTCTGGGTCCACAGGACCTTGTTTACACAATCTATCAGGGGTGACAACCTACTCAGGAGGTCATTCCCTAGTAAACAAGGGGTGCCCTCAGGAGTTACAACTATGACCGGGTGTTTCACCTTGTGTCGCCCAATTTTAATGTCCAAATCCGCAGTCCCTTCAATGGGAATTTCCTTCCCGTCAAAGTTCTGAAGTTGTCCAGGAAGAGAGGTGAGAGGAATTTGGTAATTCTCCCCCCTTCCTGAATTTAGTTCATCAAAGGCCTTTTTGGACAGAAGGGTAGCTTGGGATCCAGTGTCCACCAGTGCCAAAATTGTACCCTGCCCCTGTACTTGAACCGGGGCATAGTATCTTCCCTCCTTATCCGCAAGGGGGCACAGATAATGCACATTTTTGGACAACTGGTGGGCTAATTTTCTGGTTTTGGACATGGAGAGAGAAGAGATTTGGGCAGAATTCGGTGGGGAGTCTTGGGAATCTGCAAGAAAAAGGTGGCAACTAGAGATAGGAGATGTTTTGGGTTCCCCTGGTTCCGGTTATGTGCTGCCCCCCCTTCTTGGAGGCAGTCACCAGGATGGGTTTGAACCAGGGGATTTTGATGCTGTTGGTTCTGGGATGGGATGGTGGGCGGTGCTAGCTCAGTCCCCACATCTACCCAGTCTGGATGTGAATCCCTTGGGTCCCATTTTTCTTTGGGAGGAGTTCCCCCATCTCTGAAGGAGAAGATCCTTTTCCCAGGATCCTCTGAGGATCCCTCTCCTTCCAATTGGAAGATCTGCACCTCACCTCCTCCACAAAATGGGTCTGTTTGGGTCCTTTGTTTCTCCTACCCCCCCTCTGCTCCTTGGGTGGCAGACTTTCGGGGGCAGGAGATTTTGTTTCTGGTTCCTGGGTTTCTAGGGGCTGTTTACAAGTGGGGAAGAAAGCTTCCTCCAAGGCTTTACACCCCTCCTCCCCTTGGCCTCTTCCCTGGGAACCGTTGAGTTGTCGGGGTGTTGCCCCCGTCATTGTTCTGGAGCACCAGGTCCAGAGTTTGGGGCATTCTGCACCAGCATGCTCATCTGAGGGTTCTGCTGAGCCCTCAGCATGCAACCTAGATCCTGTGCCATGTTTTGGACCTGGCGCTCTAACTGTGAAACCCGCTCAGGCTGATACGGGGTTCTGTTTGCTCACCTGGGCTGATCCCGGGAAGGGTAGCTATCCCTTCTCTGATAGTACCCCGGGTTGGGAAGATTTGGGTACCCCTCCACCCTTGGCCTCCCCTCTCCCGGATTAGGTTGTCTGGGCTCAGGAAAGTGGGGAAAGAAGGGTGGATGATTTCGGGGTTGGAAGTTCTGTGGGTACCTGGGGACAAAGTTCTGCCCAGGATTTGGGGAATTTCTGCCCTCCTGGGGGAAGTTAAGAGGGAAGTTCCCTGGGTAAGGTGCTTGGTTGGATCCCCCCCCTTGGGCAGGGGGAGTCCACACATAACCCAGGATGGGTCTGTTCCCCTTGTAGCGAGGACGTGCATAGTCAGGGGAGTGAGGGATCTCATTTGTGGGACTACCTCCTTGGCTCCCTGTCTGTGACTGGCCCGAGGACCTTCTGGGCTTGGAATTATTCGGTGCAGGCAGGTTTTTAGGCCCACCCATCTCCAAATCTAAAATGGGGGCAAACTTTACCTCTGCCACCTTAGCAGCGGCAGGGGTGCTGGTAGGTTTGGGGCTTTTCTGAGCATTATTTGTATTTTCTATGGGCTTCTGCACCTCATAGATTCGGGAGGCCTGTTCAATGACCCAGTCTAGTGACCATTTCTCATGAAAATCTCTCACTAGCTGGGTCATGATGTATTTTGGCAGCGCATGGAAAACCGTATTAACAAATTCTTTACTGTCCGTGCGCACCCTTTTGGTAGTCTGCGCAAAGGCACGCTTAAACTCCTGCACAAATTCTCGTGGGGCCTGATCCTCCCCACATTGTAAATTGTATGCTGCCTTGTGAGCCTCTTGGGGATTTCTATGAACAGAAAAGAGCTTTAAGATGGCCGCCCTATATGTGGACCATCTTGAATTATTTTGGTCCTCCAGCCCCGCGAAGAAACTGGAGTATTGTGGGGAGAATGTCCATTTTACGTACTGAATGCAGCTACTGCTGTCTTTCAAATGGAAAGTCTCCATCATTTGCTCAAAGAGCTCTAAGTGTTCCCACACAGAATATTTGGCATTCTTGTGATAAGGCATGGTGACACTCCTTATTGCCTTAATCTGTTTTAAGGGGTCCTTAAGCAAGGCCCTTTTTGCCTTATTGGCCTTCTTGGTTCGGGTAACCCTGGTCCATTCATCCTCTGACTCAGAGGCACTGCTCCCAGAGGTGCCCGTCTGATCTTCTAGGTTATCCCGGATTCTGCGAGCCTGGAAAATGGCTGGCAGAATATGGGGACCTAGTCTCCTGTGTCCTAGGACGCTCAGAGGAGTCTTCTGATTCCTCCTTGCTCCCAGGATTTGATGGGTACCCCCCCCACTGACCTAACTGGGCAGAGGTTTTCAGGATGCCCTTAGTGGGCCTACTCTCCTGGGGTTCCCCACTAAACTTCACAGTACCTGGGTGCTCATATCCAGTTTGCCCGCCCATCCATTCCTGGGAGGTACTGGCCTATGAGCCCCATACTTCTGACTGGATAGTAGTCTGCCATGCCTGTGGTCCTGGGCTCATGTGCGCCAGGGGACATGAGGGTGGCAAAGTCCCAGGACTGGGAGAGATGAAGGCCCCTGGTACTAGGGCTCCTGAGGTTATGCTCAGGTGTTTCCCTTTCCCAGCGAACCTCATCTCTATCATCCCCCACTCCTTGTTGCCATGCAAGAGCCTGAGCTTTCAGTTCCTCAATCAAGGCCTTACTAGACTCTATCAGTCTCTCTTGCATGGCTACCTGTCGCTGGAGCTTATCATTGTGCTGACAGAGAGCCTCATTCTCTCTCTGTGCTTCCTGGTTTGTCTTGGAGTACTGGGCCAGTCTTTGCTGCAGGAGGGTTACCTCCTGAGTCCCGTCCATACTGGCCTGTTCCTTCCTTGCCAGAGCATCTTCCACCCTCCTGGTGTGCTCTAACAAGTTTTGATGCTCTTTTTGGAGGTCACCCAGTCCCTGGAGGGCCAGGTGATTTTCTTCCAGCTTCCCTTTTAAGTTACAGACTTCCTGGCCTAAGGTATCCCTTTCCTGAGCAAGAGCCTGCCTCTGTGCCGCCAGGTCGTCCCTCTGCCTTTGAAGGGCACCAGCTTTCTGGCACTCTTCCTCAAATTCTGCCTGGGTGTCCAGGTCTTTCAGAAATAATTTGTTGCACTCTGCCTTCTCTCTGTCTAGGTGGCTTTGCAGGGTGACTACCTGCTCTGCGCATACCCTATTGAAATCCAGTTGTTGCTGCAGCTTTTTCTGGCTCTGCAGTAGGGAGTCCAAACCTTCTTGATACTCCTTTTGCAAGGCCAGAATTCTGGTATCCTGGTCTGCCCTTTTCCTGTTGCAGGATACCCATATCTTCTTTGATTTTAACTAGATACTGCATACTTTCGTTTTCTGACTCCTGGCTCCTCTGCAGCCTGTGCTCAGAAGAGTCCAGATCAGATTGGGCCTTCTCTAATGCCATCAGTTGCCTACTTGCCAGATCTTGGTCTTCAGCACATTTGTCCTGTTTGGCTCCCATAGATAAATATAAATATGCCGCTACCTTGGCAATCTTGTTGTGCTCATCCTTGGCCGTAGGGGCCATATATAGTTCACTCAGGGCCACATGTAAGGGACCCTGATCTCTCCAGATATCTACCCCAGTTGCAGTGATCTGTTGTGTGATTGCCTGCAACCACACATTCTGGTCCCGCTCAGTCCATTCACCTCTCACAAACAACTTATGCAACTCTAGCTATCTTGATGTCTACCAATGTCGCCATTCTGGAAATTGATTTCCTTCCTGATTTACAGAAGTTTTTTATTTTATTTTGCAAAACAAACCGTTTCCTTAGAGCGTTCCTTTTTGAGGGGTGCTTTTACAGCGTAACACAGCGGGGTAGCCCAACAGGATTTATCTATCCTATTAGTTAGCACACTGTATTAAGCTGCACAAGTGGTAGACCTAATCCAGAAGTCCCGCTACGAGCCCCCAATCTGTAAGTGACTTCAATCCAGCCCTCCAACTAAGTCAATGGGCCTCATTACGACCCTTGGTTAACGGCGCCGTAAAAGGCTGCAGCGCCGTTAACCCATCAGCGCCTGATTACGAGGTCCCTTTGCGGGACCCGACCTTAACGGCTGGTCTACACCAGCCGTCAAAGTAGGGTCCCGCAAAGGGACCTTGGTGCTTAGTACGGTACTGCAATTTGCGATACCGTACTTAGCGCCTTCCCCATTCCCATTGAGCCCTATGGGGCAAAAATGGGAATGGGGAAGGGCCATGGAGGAAGGGGGAATTACTGCCCCGCCAACCTTGTAATGGGGTGGTAATTCCCCCTTTCTCCATGGTGGAGTCGGTAAGTTACCGGCACGGACCATGGTGCTGTTAGCACCATGGTTTTCTGCCTGGGTCGTAATGAGGCCCAATGCCTAGTATGGGATGCCCAATGGAAGCCTTTATTTATATATTTTTATGTCAAAGTTCTTTAAATCTGGATGATGAACCCTTATATAACGCCCCTCTCTTTGAATCTCCCCGACCTCACTGAGCCAAGAAGTATGTTTGTTTTGCAAATTAAAAGGTTTATTGGAAGAATTGAACAATATATATATATCACACTTTTATGAATAGGAATAATATCTGAATAGCACACTTATGAATATGAACGGTGATCAGCAATGGGTAATATCAACAATCTCTTTAATCAGTTAGGAATAGGAATAGGAGAATAAGGTAGCAGAGAATACTTTGTATGGGTTCAAGGAAATGCAAGACAGGAAAAATGCAACATAGAAATAAAACTAGATATGATTTCCACAAAAGACAATAGGATCACTCTTTCCCCTGTGACTACCCACTCCCCCCACTATGCAATATGAAGAGATGGAAATGAGGGCACACAGGTTTCAAGAATACAATCAATAATGCAGTTCAATCCCAGTTCCACCCAGCAAGCTTAGAGAGAACGGGTATGATTTTAAAACAGGCAAAAATGCTTTTGAATGTGATTGGCAATGAAAGCGAAAAATGCTAAAAATGAATTTAATTTGCTAAATGAGATTCAGGATAAGTGAGAGTTACTTTGGATTGGTTCAGGTCAACACTAGCAATGATTCATGAATGATTCTCAGATTGAAAACAAATTTCAGCAGTTGCAAACAAGAAACAGCTATTCTGACGTGGTGAATTTGAGCCAAATAGCAATTCGCAAGAATTTTTCCGTGTGTGGGAAACGCGATTACAGCAAAACTCTCTATAAGGAATTGGAATGTCGTTTTGGATTCGTTGGAAAGCTTAGGATCTTAGCTAGGTTCTAGGACGTGAGGTTCAAATGTTACAGAGGTTTTTGTGAAGGTAGATTTTTCAGAAATAAAGTCAAGATTCAAAATGACAGATTGCGCTTTACAGATTAGGAATCAATATGGATTTATACTAGGGGCTATGAAACTACAAGATACCCAACGGGACAACCACCAGAAACAGGGCGCCTTCTGCTCTGATTGTTGTGCGTCTAGACACTTGAAAAAATATCAGCGTATAGATGATTATCGCTACAGTTTATCAAGAATTATGTGGAGGAGAGGAGAATTTAGGATAGACAAAAGAGGATCTATAATGCAGTTCTGGGCAGATTGAAATGGATGGAATGGGATTACTTAAACTAAGAGATTGGTTATGTACAGTTCTAGACTGGATACTCACTCCTATGGCTTCGGGATGGCGTGGGCCCCGTCAAAGATCTGGTCAAGGGTTTGGCTGGGATTCTCTCTCGCCACCGGACAGGTCTCAGGCCCTGGGTTCTGCTCTCAGCACGGCACTGCGGTCTGCGCGGCCTCTTGGACTGGATCTGACGGGTTCTGGATACAGCTCTGCTTTCTGGGTCTGGATCTTGGTTCTATCACAGGGCTCTTGGCTAGAATAGCAAAACAGCTCAGCCAGGCTGTTGAATGGTTTGGTTAGGCCGCGTGGAAGTTTAGGGGTTAGAATCAGCTTGCAAGAGATTCTGAAGGCCTGCTGAGAAGAGTTCAGCTTTTGGGTTAGGCCTCTCTGCTTCAAGGTTCTAGAGTTTGGTTCTAGAGTCTCTGTCTGGATATTGTCTGGATCTGGTCTGGATCTTCTTGCAGGGCGCTTCACCAAGAAATTAGTTGAGTAGTGGAAAAGTGTGTGCCCTATCTGTCCTCAGCAGGATATTTATGTATTTCCAAAGTGGGTGGGGAGGTTGATTCTACAATGCCCAACCCTCTAAGGATGTAATAGGTTAGGGGATTCCCTGCCCCTTGATTGGAGAAAGGATCAGCGTGTCATCCTGTGTCATGTTTATGGCTTAGGGGAAAGACCCTCCCCTATTCTCTGTACAGTATGTCTTATTTTTCATAAAAACATATTTACAAGGTGCACAACTTGTTAATACTACATGAATTACATGACAGATTGCCTAAGGTACATTTCTGTTCAACTCTCATCTTCCTAAGAGCTTTGGTTCAGAAATGACACTTTTTCGCGCTTTTGGTGGGTTTCTCAATATTAATTCTGCACCAATTTTTATACCCGCATGCACACTCCACCTGGGCACATTTCTGTAATTTTTTATGTTCATAGCATAAACACAGTGGCTACAATATGAATAATTCTGGGGTTTGGTGTCAGAACATCGCACAGAGTCCAGCTTAGTCTTAAACTGTGAGCAAATCTTTCATTTTAACAATCTCAAAATTTCACATTTTTGTCAGTTTGTTACAATATTTTAGAAGCATTTTCCTTAAACATATATTTTCTGTGCTTTCTGAATCCACACAATGGTTTGTCTCCGCCTCCAAGGTCTGTGCTGACTCAGAGTTCACATGTCTCTCCTTCCTGCCAGCAGTTGTTGTCAGTCACACCCGAATTAGCATTTTCTACTCAGCTCAAGGATTCCTTTGTCTGCACTGAGAGCACAGGCCAGGGTGCCACTCCCAGTTCCTTTTGACAAGCCTGTCAATCTCTTAGCCAAGGGCTTTGTCCAGGGAGAAGGTGTGGAATTCGTTTGAACACAGTGTGGGAAACCTTAACTCTTAACCCAATGTCTAAAAAATGTCTTTTTTTATAATCTAACTCACATTTTTAACACATACATTAAACAATTTCTTGCTTCAAGCCTTTTCAGAATATAGTTTTAAATTGCATCCACCTCTTAGGCTTCTGATAGCAAGTCTTTCTTTGGCATAGTTTGAGCTCAATGTACAACTTTACACAAAATGGTTTTAAAACGCCGGCTTCTGCTAGAGGTGAGTAACGGTATAACATCCATTTTTGACAGGTTCTTCCAGCAAGCAATCCTAAAAAGTGGACTTTGTTCAGATATAGATACACTTCTGTGGACCTTATATTTATGTAGATTCTTGCGGGAGAATGATGTTGACTACCCAACAAGGAGGTTGGATCTTTTTGGGTGGTTTGTGAGCCATGATTTGTGCAAATTTGACACCAAATAAAAACGGATTTTTGAAAACAGCTTTGTTTCTTTTGCAATGATTTTGCTCTGTGAGCAGCCAAATGATGGGTTTTGGCAGTGGTCTCCTGTGTTACCACTGACATAGGCAAAAGTAGATGGTGGCCTATTTCTCAGGTTTTCACTGCGCGCCTTCTGGTGATTTCTGGAGAGCAGCATGCTTTCCGGCGGCCATTATGATGTTTCTGCTGCCAGCAATGCACAGTGATGTTGCAGGGCTTGGATTAGTGGGTTAAGACATCCCACAGTCAAAGAAAACCAGCGAGTCCACCCAGCAATGACGCCGGGGCATATCGGCCAGTGAACATTTGGGAGCTAGGTAATTGAGAAAGAGATCAAGAATGGACATATTGAAAAAGGGTAGCTTAAATCACAAACCACCCCTATTCTAATGTCTGAATGTACTCTGTGCAAATAATTGAGAAGCATAGAGAGGATAATATATCAGAGAGATACATTATCCAACATTATATATGAGCAGCTTTTGGAGCGGGCAAAGACCGTGAAGGAACAGAAGCCCTGGCAGAAGAGTATACCAGGCAGTCACAAATGTGTGGACACTAGAAGCCCTGGCAGGAAAGTATACCAGGCAATTTCAAGTGTGTGAAACAGAAGTCCTGGCAGGAGAGTATGCCAGGCAATTAAAGAGATTGAGAGCGAAGAAACCACACCACCCGAGAGAGAGAAATACCAAGAGTCCTGAAAAAAAACAAAATGATAAAGCAAGACCGTTTTAGTGTACGTAGGTGTGGTAGTTGGCCAATAGAGCCTCAAAGAACTGTTGTGTATAAAATCCTCAAGGAGTAAAGGAGAATACAGGGGAAGGGAACTACCCTCTGTAGCCAAGACCTTCTTCCTTGAAGAACTTTTGTTTGAACCATTTATTCTTCCTTTAGGAACACTTTTCCGAACCTTCCAAGGTTAAAGACATTTCTCCTTTTCACCTTAGTGTTTATTTTATAGTGTGAGGGTTATAATAGAACTTTGGACAAAGGACAGTTTTGTTTTTGACATCCTCAGATAGACAAATCCTTAGTTTCTGGTTTAGGTAGGGATATTTCTCTGAGAGCATGGTCACAAAGGCCTTTCTCAAACCCTTTCATTTTCAATAAAAGTCTTAACCAAAAACATGGTAAACTTATGTCCGAGTTTCATTCCTGACTCCTCACAACATACCAATTACACCACACTTTGGTTGTTACTGCAAGCAGGAACAAACTGGTAGTAATTCTGTTACAGCCACTTTTTTGGGCAGTAATGGAACTTCTGACATTTTTACTGCACTGCCAAACTACAGATTTGACCATGAAGAGGAGGATTTTCCTCCAGCATCATGCTGGGGGTAAATCCGACACTTAAAGGCCAAATGTTGGTGGAATTACTGCTCACAGTTATTCTGCCAAAATCCCTATGGAGTCCTATTGACTCCAAAAATGTAGATTAACACCGGCATTCCAACACTTGCAATCCCGTGGTAAACCCATGAACCAAGTGGCAGTAACAGTAAATTAGTTTGGTGGTAATTTGGTGTATTTACTGCAGAATTACCACCAAACCTGTAATGAGGCCTTTTGTCAACTTAGCCTTGATGTCACTTGTAATGGCTAAACCAAGTCTAGTGAAAATCCAAATGAGCTTTGACAGTGACAGACTTCATGGGCATTATCCATAAGTACCTGGGTCTGTAGCCGATAACTATTCAAATGAACCAGTGTCCAGAGGATGAAGGCGAGGCCGGCGGAATGCAGATTTAGAGGTGAGTAACTTTGTAAAATGGATAGTTCAAGCCCATAGGCTGTGCACCTGAACAGTTAGTGCTACCAGGAACGTGCAGGGGCAACCAGGGCTTTTGGACACCAGATGGGGATCGACCAGAGTCTCTTGAGTTAGCACCCACGTGGTGCTGGATTCCCTCAGCAGTTGGTCTCCCCTAAACACCTTTCACAGTTTATTGAACTTGGTTCAAAGTTGCCACTTTGCGATTTTCATTCAACACAGGCCGGTTCTTATCAGCTCTCCCCTCGACTCACTGGCTGTGATGAACTGCTTGGCTTTCGGCTTCACTGTAGTCAAGGCCGGTACCACGGTCGCAGGCACTTCCCTCGCACCTGCTTATCTGCGTAGGCTTGCCCTATGTACCATTGACATCTGCTGCAAGACACTTGTGCTATTGTGAGCCGTCCCATGTCCTCTTCCATCGAGGTTCCACAGGCCTGGGACGAAAAGGACAAGGTCGCTTCTCTCTCCGCCACCCTCTCGAATCCCGCCGCTTTTCTTCTTCTCTTGAACTGCTGTGCCTTGTTAGCTATACCGTCGTGCTCGCCTTGCCTGTACTGTGCTCTCTTGCTCCACATTTTATCCCTGTGGGGAAAGGAAGGGCCATCAGGTGTGTGTGATTTAAGTCAATTGCCTGACTTTGCCTGACCCTCATGTTGGGATATGTCAAGTAAACAGTCTTATTAGAAATGTGTTGTTTTCTTTATCAGGGAAAAGTGTTGGTGTTGGAAAAGGGGAGAGGTAGAGTTTCTGCATGTTCTGCATGGTAGAATGGGCATAAGGTGATATTAGGAATTATAGTCTTTGTATTGGAAGGGGGAGTGGTTGGAGTGTCAGAGTGTCCTACGGGGCGGGATAGGGAAGGTTTGTGAAATGGGCGAGAACGACCAGAGTTCTTATTGTGACCTGAATATGGGGGATTGTGGGAATGAGTCTTGGGAGGATAGCTCAGGGGCAACGTGCTTGCCTTGGAAGCAAGACAATGCAGAGCAACACAGGTTTGATCCCCGGGTCTGAGCTTAGAAACCTCTGGGTATTAAGTATGTTATAAATAACCAATTACATTTTACAGGGTTGTGATTTCCCAAAGCAGCCTGGGAGTTCGGAAAGTGACAATCAGAGGGACGGGATTGGTAGGGTTCTTGAAGCAGATAGGAATAACTGTGATCATTAAATAAACCAGGAGGATTAGGGGAACGGTAGTGTCTAACCCAAGTAGAGTAGGTGTTTGGAACAGAATAACCTGAAGGATGTGGAGAGGAATGAATGGGAGGGATTGGGTAGAAAACAGGATGACAGGGGTTTGGGGTGCTAGGGGATTGGTTTTGCATGGAGGGGTCAATGGGTTTCTGTAGGAGAGATTTAATGGGAGGAAAGGGGGCAGGTGTGGCACAGCCCATAAAGGTGTTAAAGATTTCACCCTACTCTTCTCCTTCCTCAGTAACATATTGCATCTCCCTTTGGGCATTCTCCTGAGCATAACCCCAGGTTCCCCTACCCAGTTGATCTTTCCCCGCTCATTTGCCTTTAGGGTTTGGATAAGAGAGGGTCAGTCCTTTTGTGGCCACCTGAATAAGGGGTTCCCGGGATCTACTTGGGAGAACACCCTCAGTTTTCTCACATAGGTGATGACATCATTACACAATTAAACATTCGCCTACAAACATAATTCATTATAAGCCCCAGCTGGTCTGAAATCTCTTAATCTTAAATGTCATTTGCACATGGTTTGCATGAATACCTCAAACAACATGAGAGCGAGAGAGCAGAATAAACAAGTTCCCTTTAAACTGTTGATAGCTATCACCTCCACACCTGCTTTGGCGTCATTCAAAATGTTTAATCTAATGACTACCATTTCAACACGCACAGCACATCCTGAATAACAATCACTCCTGGCCTCGAGCAGTACCTTGTTTATTGCTGGTCAAAACAAATAGCCGAAACCCTCTGTCAGGCTCTCATGCCCTTAAAAGAGATTACATCTGCTTTCTGCGATACTGCCAGGCCATAAACTCTTGCAGGTTTATTAGAGGAGTTGACCATCTGCTTAAGGTTGTAATTACTCATTTATACTTCCTCTGCCCCTGAAACTCTGCAAAGCCGGTTTCTCAAAGTGACATTAAAATTCACCTTGCAAAAACCTGGACTGCCATGCTGTCATCCAATTGTAATAAAGCCCACTACATCTAGATTGATACAGTGTGTATGTATGGATATCAGTGTACATGCATGTTTAATAACTGTCATATTTTCTTCACAGTGGGTTCTCTATGACCAGTCCTTTTCCTTGCATGCGCATTATGAAAAACTCCTTGTTACCCAGTTTCTAGGTACTTCATAGCACACCATGCCTGAATTGTGTTTTTACATTTCATTTGATGGTTTTGGCATTTAATCTTTCTACGCATGTGCAGATCTACTATGTATCAGCTTAAACACAAAGTAACACTTGAGTAACATATCCCAATCATATTGAACTAGACTAGATACATATGAAATTGCAACATTGCACTAACTTTGCTGCATCCCTGGTCACAAATATGGCGTGCGCAACCATGCACCCCTCTTCATCATCCAGACTTTTCCTGACCACCCCAACATTCCCCCCTTAAGTTAAAATTTTAACTAACAAATCATATTCCTATACTTTAAAACCATCCTCTCTGGGATCAACCCTACAATCATCTCTCATATCGGTCCGAAGATGGGTCATTTGTGATCTCTGCCTCATTCTCTATAATCAGTCTGAGCTTATGCAAGGCGGTAACAATCTGAGTCAGGGAACCATTTTCTTAATCATTAGGAGGCACAAATGTTCCAACACGTTTTACCTATTTTCTGACAAACCCCTCCCTCCATGGCTGTTAGGAGGTCAAGTATGTCACTATTTTGTACGGTTATAAGCATCAGGGCCCAACGTTCTTCTTTGATGGCACTGAACGCTGACTCGGATGAATTGACAAACAGTAGAAGTTTATACCGGGTCACCTGGAGCCATTTGGCATTTTCCATGGTTTGAACTCCGGATGCCAGGAGAGATGTGAAGAAAGTCTCTGTGTGACTGAATAGCCGGTACTGTTCAGGAATGTCCATTAAAGATTTGGATGCTGCTGCTGGGATGGAATTGGAGTGCTTGGTCCACTGCAATAGTCTCTCCTTTCTGTGGACAGCAACAATCATTGATCTCTCCATGTGTGGTGATTTAGGGGGTGCAAGGGGCACAGGGACAAAGGGGGCACACATGCTATGTTAGGCAACGAGCGGGCCAGATCTAAATATTCCTCTGGAATAATGAGGATGGACACCTGCAATGTGGTCAAGCTGCACACACCTCACCAGGTTGGAGGCAGCTGCCTGTAGGCATATGATCCAAAAAAGGTCCAAAAGCGCAGTTGTTCCACCACACAGGTTGGTGAAGCATGCGCCTGCGGTTCCCATTTGTGGCAACATGCCATTGCCCTTAAAACATAGATAAAAATGGGTAAGTATCTGTATCTTACCAGGTTTTTCTGGCTCCTTGAACCACATCAGATGCTGCAGGTAACTTTGCCACATATTTCCACATTCTTGATTCACCCACGTCACCCCTTCATCTGAGAATCCCCTCATTCGCCCAGCTCTGCAACTCTTCACCCCTTGCTCCCATCGGTACATGGTAAAAATAGCCCGTTATAAACTGAGTTGGACTCTTTGTGTACACCGAACATTCTTCTCACCTTTACCATCTGTAACTGAACATTCTTTGTCAACAGTGTGAGAAAGGCATGGTGCTCATAGGTAGATACAGACACAACAATGCAAGTTTCGAAAACCTTCAGTTATAAAAATGGCGTTTGAAGAATTCCTAACTTGCCCTGTTGCTTAATGGGATTAGTCTCAACCATTAAAATGAAGAAGAAACAATAGTCCAAAAGTCTGCCTGTCAAACTAAAGAATCTGTCTGTGTCAAACCTATACTTGCCATCATGATCTAACTTAAAAATGTGTAGGGTATTGGATAACATATATAAGTGTCTCAAAGAATATCAGGATAGTCATGGAGCTTCTTCTCAACTCCCCTCCCCAAGCTTAAGTCACTCAGATCTCCAAAAGTTCTGTTCATTCCAAACACAAAAAAGGCAGTTCAATAGTTTTCTTAATCAGCACAGTTAATGCACTTCTCTCAGGATTCCCTCACCTGATTCAATGTTCTCTAGTAGACCACAGTTCTGCTTCAACAATATTCTCTTTCTCACGCTTCCCTCGCCCGATTCAATGCTTTCTAGCATAACACAGTTCTACTTCAAAAATGTTCCAGGGTGGACCTTTCCAGCTTTTCTCACTGGAACTTAGATCCTCTTTACTCGTTACTTTCAACACTTTAATATTTTACATTACAATATTTAATCATCTTGATACACGGAATCTTCCTGCTTTCCTCATGCAATTCATGTCAAAGACTTTCAAAATGGCACAGCTTTACATATTCCCCTGCCTGACTATTCTGACACTGTTGCATTCTGGTTATCATATTCCTTATACTCTGTTAGTCTTGCCTCAAGTGTGCCGTCTAGCACCACAATAAGTTCTACTTCTTTGTCTCCGTCTCAAACATGCTCCTTAGCACCCCGACAAGTTCCACTTTCTTGTCAATTCATTGAAGCACTCAGTTCTGTTTCGTCCAATCCCCATCCGGACCTTGCTTCACTCAATATTCTCTTCCTTAGCCTTTCCCGTGGGCTTTCACTTCCATTAACTTTATTCAACTCGCTTTTCACCTAAGCAATACTTTGATTAACTTTCCCAGTTCAGAGACTTTCAGCAGTGCAGCACTCCACATGGCCACTCTGTTTCATCACAGTTCAAAACAATCAAAGCTTTCTTTCAACTCATCTCGCTTCTTGCACAAAACCTTGCTTGCAACTTGGTAATCATTTGCATCGTTAGAAACCGGGCTCTCTCATAACTTTAAACTCACCGGCTGTACTTTAACAACACGTCCTTCACAATTATTTTATCGGAGGTCACGGTCTCTCCCCTCGTGCCCCTCAGAACCTCCTAGGTGGCATCACTGTTCCAGGGAAACTAGCAATCTCTTAGCACAACGTTCAGAGAGATTAACCAGCTTCTCTGCTTCCTTTAACAAACCCTTTCGGCTTCTTGGAGGCACAGCTCCCTCACCACGCTGTGATGACCCTAGCCCCTGGCCCTCACTGGCAAGTCAGCCTTCCAGTTAGGGCCAGGTCAAAGGCCTTAAAACTTCATCCAAGACTCTCTTGGAGTCAGTCCTGGCACCAGGCTCATAACCATCATGAAGACCAACATTAGAATGGGACTATTTACTTGGGACTATTTAACTTGGGGGGGGGTTCAGCCAACATGGAGGCACACACATACCTCAGTTAGAAGGAACTGAGCTATGCGGTCTAGTCTTTTGGGTGTGGCAGGCCTGGACTACTTTACCTGGACTACTTTGGGTCTGGCAGGGCTGGGACTATTTTACCTGGACTACTTTACCTGCGACTATTTAAACCGCACCCAAACAGCAGAACATGCTTTGCGTTATTCTGCTGTGGGCAGCGTAACACTCACTGTGTCCAGTTCTTTGATGCCAGCTTACCTGAAACCAAGGACCTGCAGAGAGAAAAAGAACACTACGAAACTTACCTGGAACAGTATCCTGTCTTCAATCCATCGCCGACTTCAGTTCCACTCTCCTGAAGGTACAAACTCCATCATCCGGCACCGCCTGCATCCTGGAATACCATAACCTGGAAAGAGGAGAAAGAAAGACAGCATTAGTAAGCGTTTACTCACGTTTCCTCCTGAATGAAGAAAGCCACACAATTCTTACCTGGGTAGTCATCTCCTGGTCAGTATCATTGCTGGAACATTACAGCGCTCGGCGAGGAACATCGCAACCTGCAAGGAGACAAAAGACACAGGTTAGCAATATAAAAGGCAAAACAGCGCCGCGCATCGCGCATTACTCACCGGACAACATAGCGCACATCGCGCTTTGGCCTACCGGCCCATGCTCATCTTCAAACTGCATGACAACACCAAAATACCTTTCCATACCTAAAAGGAAAGAAGCAAGACATTATTATTCGAACTAAGAGGAACATATGAACTGCATATAAAGACTGTAAAGCAGCAAACCTATGGAGTCGCAGCAGGCCTGGATTCCCACAGGGTGGGGCTTGTACCAGTGAAGTAACTTGGTCGCTGCTCACCCCTCACATCTAAGCGCCCCTGCCACGAGGAGCAGGACGGAGAATCCACCTTTTACAATATTAAGGTGAGGAGAGGGCCCAACGGGGAGGAAGGAGTTGAGGCCAAGGAAGGTGGGAAAACAAAGACAATCTGGTATTGAATCCAGCTCGCCTATACTGCAGACCCATCCTTAACCAGAGGCCTTACCAAGGTACCGGGAGAGGGTTCGAGAGTGCAAGTCATCCAACCAGGGCTGGGTGGCGTCCCCATGGATACCAGGTGATTATAACACACGCTTGCTCCTGCTTCAACCTGCAGCCTTGTAGCATCTCGGCATCCCGTTCTCTCAAGCCTGCTCACCCTCTGAACGGCTCTTTGCTTTCCTAGTTTTCTGTGCTCCCTTTGTGAATCTGGGTTCTACCTTTTATACTTAGTTCGGTTCACAATTGGATTCAGGTGTTTGTGATTGTAGCTAAGTTCCTGACTTCGCCTATCCTCATTAGAGGGACATTCATAGAAAGAGAAAAGTCCTTTTGAGTGTAGGTGTTCCCTTGTAACATTAATAAAACAGGAGAAGTATGGAGGGCTCTGGGGAAACCAGGGATCTGGCTGACAGTAGGCTGAGGGCATGTCAGGTAGGGGGTTATTTAAAAGGGCAAGGCATAAATTAGTCTTGTAAAATTGATTTGTCGAGACTGCTAAATAAAAATATTTTGATTAGCTGTTCAACGTATATGATTAGCAAATTTGTATATCCTTACTTTCAATCAGGGCCAATGCAAGACATGTTTCCCATGTACGGCAGCAGAGGGCCTAGGGACCTCCCAGGCTTGTTTCACCACTGGTTCTATAATTAGGATGCCTTTTGTGGGACATGTGACCGGACACCGCTACGCTTGCAAATTCAACAGGGCTTCCCACTCATGCCTCCCAAATGGTCACCAAGAGTCAACAGTTCAGAGAGCTGCCTATGCCAACCACATCACTTCGCCTAAATTCAAGAAGACCAAAGCTGGAGGCTCTAGTTTCCCAGCCACAGCTGCCAATCATTGGAACCTCCTCCGTCAAACCCTACGTGCTGAACTCTCCTACTGGACTTTCCAAAGAACTCTAAGAATGCTATTGTTTGCCTGAATGCTGGACACAAGTGCTTACCTGGTCTGAACTTCGAAACTACAGTAACGTTTACTGAATAACTATTACACTGTGCTTATCCCATTGTCTGTACATTTCTGAGTAACTGGTCGTGCAACAGTGCCTTGATGCTGTTGGGCTTAGTGCGCTTTACAAATGTAAAAATAAATAAAATAAACACACACTTACCTATCGGCAGAGCCTTTAAATGACACGCTCCTTTTTAGTGGTGGTTCACTTTCCCATCAGATGATATGAAGTTATGAAGTAGCAAGCATGATTCTGTCGACTACAAGAAGGTGAACGTATCATACAATACCTTTGATGTGTGTCTAAGTCTTAAACGTACATTTACCAAACTCATAGGATGTTTTTTAGCTTAACATTAACTTTGCGTTCTTGTATTTTTCCATTCAAGAATGAGTAAATCAAGCTGCGACCCTAGTGTTTTTTCTCAACATGGATTTATATATTCTTTCAGCTTGGATGATGATTTCTTTTAAGTTTCAAAACATCTCTACAAAAGAGTGTTATTTAAAACCAAAGTACTATTTCTACCAACTAAAGCTCGGAAGATATTTGGTTAAGGGCCTTATGTTGCAGACGAGTCTCAATCCAGGCTTCACAATTAACTAAAGTGTGTGATCCTTGGCAAATCATTTGATCTCACAGAAGTGCCCACAAGCCATTCAGTTGACATGTGTATGCTACACAAAAAAAGCTCACTCAAGGTACTGCTTCATATATAATAATGCCACTTAATCTGCACAGCAAAGTTATTTGTCTCTTAGCTTACTTATAAAAACGTTTTGTAATGTAACTTACCATCATCACATTTAGTATCCAAGGCTACGTAAGAGCTAATTTTCTGTGATATCGCTTCCAGCGATGTCAATACATATGCAAATTAGGGGAGACTTCATGTATTGCACAGCCACTTAAATTATAAACCTGGCAACTTTCAATGGAAAGCAAAGTTCACGTTTGTCATGAGTTTAATGCCAGCATGCATATCAAGTTCCCATCACATGACATGTGCATTAATTAAAAAAGAATAGCCTACGCTTTGCATGATTGGTTCGGACTATAGCACCTGGTAATAGATGGGTTAACCATAATCTTAGCTTTTGGTGAGGTCATTGAATTAAGATGGTGTCCAAATGGTAACATGTACAGTACCCACAGCAACACATACCATGGAACTGCAGCTTTGCATGCGCAATGCAGACTTTCACATGCACACAGACCTCAGCCTTACCTGTGCACACCTAGCCTTTCATATGCAGCATAGCTTTTTAGGCACAACCAACTGTAGCCTTTCACATTCATGCACACCAAAAATACAAATGTGCACACTCAGCCTTTCACATCCTTTCAGATGCATGACACAATAGCCTTTTGCATTCGCACATGAAGCCTATCATGTTTAAGGCCATTGCAGTCCGAATGTAATATAGAGGTCAGCAAAGGTGGACAGTGAAGAGAGGGGAATTAGAAAATTGATTTAGGAAGCAAGATGTGTGAGAACAAATAGATGAAAGAAGAGCCTCTCAGAAATGATGAGGGGAGAAGGGCAAGAGAGAAAGTTATAGGGTCGGTGGATACACGAGAACAAAGTGAACAAAAAAAGGGGGAAGACCTTTTAAGGGTGCAAAAGTGAGCAAGCAAATTATGAAATAGAAAAATGCTGGGGAACAGAGGTGGAAGCAATGACAGATCAGACAGAAAGGGGTAACTTGTTTAGTGCCATCCTGCGCCCCTCACAATATTTACAGTGGAATGCAGAAAGCTCCCACACAGTCAACCTTATCTGCAGTTTCCATCAGCCAAAGTGCTCATTAAAAGTGAACTTTGGGGTCAGCCTGCAGCCGGGATCTCGGCTTTCCTTTGTATAGGCCCTGCACTGTCATGGAGCTTCATACAAAGAATAATAAACATGCTCATCTTCTCTGAAATTACATTGCAGTTAGTGTGACATGATTTTTAAAATGAAAAGCAATTCATCATTCTTGTCTAATGAATTGCGAAGCAATACCAGTTATTTTATGCCTTGAAGGGGATACCATGTCTTACCCTCGGGTAATCCCTCCCCAAACCCAAGGGACCCTCCACCCAGGTGATCCTCCCTCGCTAGTTCATGCCCAGGGTTGGGTTCCAAAGGTTATGGCCCTCCCCTTGTCACCTGTTTTGGAAGATGCCCTGGGAGTGGGAAGGGAAAAACACTTAGGTTTTTCCCAACAGGTAGACTATATGCTTTGACTGATTGCCCCTTGAACTGCCCTCTGACCCTGCACAAGGCTAGGTGCACTAGACACAGTGTGTCTGCTAGCTGTACTTCATTCCGAATAAACACCCTAGGGCGTGGGGCAAGAGAGAGCAAATGTAGCAAAATCCTACTGATCTCTCTCTCCCAACTTTCCTCATATGATTGTACCACACATTGGGCCTCATTCTGAACCTGCCGGTATCCTGGTGGTAGAGCCGCCAGGATACCGGCAAATGTGGATACCATTTCCAGCACCCGGTCCAGCGGTACGGGTGCCGGCGGAGCGGCGTTGATCTCCATTCATGGACTCCCATAGGACTTCACGAGGGGATTTGCTATCGTTACCACCACCGGCAATGCCAGTAGGTATTTTTAGCTGGTAGGGCACCTAGCTTACCTCCAGCATTCAGTTGGAGGTAACCCAGGTGCCCCACCGGCACTCCCGTAGTTGGGTGGTCCGGTAAAGTGCCGGTATCCATGGATACCGGCACTGTTTCACCAGACCACCCGACTCGGAATGAGCCCCATTATCTGTTGCAAAACCATGTGCATCTACTGTTGAATCTATTTTGTTCATCATCCTCATTTTAAAAAAAACAACATAAATATTTCTTCTTGACTGTAGCAATATATTCTTAAATTCTGTGAAACTAGAAACATTTAAGCAATCTATAGTCATACTCAGTGTCATCTTCGAACATGATGACAAAAGAACTATACACTATCATCCTATGCGAATTCACATTTTTCTTCTTTTTTTTGTTTAAAACACAGACATATAGCTCCTCTATCTCTATCTGCACCCCCCTTCTCCACTGGAATGAACCATAAGCCTTAGTGCATACTTAACTTTGAGCCTGCTCCTGTAGCCGGTGGAGGGATACCGGTATCTTTCGTGTATCTCCAAGGTGCACCCAGCTACTGTTGCCCTCACCTTCACAGCAATCGGAGTCGCATAAATCACTTGGTGTGGCCCATGTAAATGTCACTCATTCCAGCAGCGAACTAACGTCTGTATGTAGATCCAGTCTGACAGAAGTAGTGGTTGCTTGCGCTGATCATTGGTTTCCTTGCCACTTTCTTCTGTAGACTGTTGGTGAGAAGACACAACTTGTGAAGATATAATCTTGATACTTTTGTTTAAAGCCCTAGGCTACTCCTAAACTCCTCACTTAGGACCTCTGTGGTCTTGTGTGTGTCTTATGCAGTCCATCCAGGTGAGAACACTATGTGTAGTCTATGACCCGTCATTATCTCATGAGGGCTGAGGTGGTGTTCTTTCCCTGGCTGATTTCTCAAATAAAACAGCACAAAAGGCAGGCAGTATTTGTATTTCGTATTTTGTATTTTTTGCATTTATTTGCAGCACACATAACCCGTAGGTATCTAGGCGCTAGTTTCATTGTGGAAGGGAAGGTTATTTATAACATGCTTGTTGTTTTTCAAGCGCAGCTCTGGGATTCAAACCTGTATTTGCTCAGTGTGGTCTTGCTTTCAAGACCCATGCATTGCCACAGAGCTATCCACCCACCCCAACAGTGCAGCCATGCTTTTCTCAAATCATTGCACATCTTGGCCACCCCGGTCTTAATGACCTTGTTTAACCTCTCCATGATTCCATAGGCATGTGGGTGGTACACAGAGCACAAGTGGTGCTCGATTCCCAAAAGAAAAGTGATTTCTTCAAACAAGGCATTAAAAAAGTAGGTTCCACTGTCAGATGCAAGACCTCACTAATTGCCCACCATTTAAATACCTCTCTTACCAGAAATATTGCTGCAGCAGGGTGTACAGAGGGACCAACCTCAAGCCACTGGGAGAATGGACAAACCACCAGAATGAGGTACTGGTACTGGTTACATTTCATGCACATTTATACAAAGACAATATGGAGCTCCCGAAATGACCCAGAAGGCCTTGGGAAAGCTCTCCTTACTGACCTCATGGTGTTTCCAGGATTGAATGCCTTACAAACTATATAATTCCCTACAAATCTAATTACCTGTTCCTGGAGGTTCGGTATGAACCATTGCTCTTGGAACTCTGCTGCAATTTGTCATCGAGATGTGTGTGATGGGAAGTATAGTTGCTCTAGAGCCACAAGAAGCAGCTCTGCAGGCATTACTATCTTCCCTGTAAACTCCTTTCTCCATGGCAAATTTGTGGGCAAGAGGGCACATCCTCTCTTTTTACCGAGCTCCTGTTCTTCTCTAGGTGCTTTTCCTTGCATTTCAATGATCTGAAGCACCAGGACTGCAACATATGGGGCTGGCAACTGTACCTGCTGGGACACAGTTTCCCTTTTCTGAAAATGGTAAATGGTAAGTATGCTGCTTCCTTCGCCACCTTGTCTGCAGCATCATTCCCGAGTGCTATCAAGTTAGTATGATTAGTATGCACAGTGCACTTCACAATACCTACTTCTGTGGACAGGGTTAATGCTTCGATTAGTCAGGATACCAGCGCAGCATGCTGAACAGGGTTCCCGCCAGATCTCCTAAACCCTCTTCCCTGCCACCTTGATAACCCTGGATGCAGAGTGGAGGTCACGTATGCAGGGTCAGAATAAATGGTGAATGTCTTCCCCTTGCTCATTTCTAGTGCCTCTATAAGTGCCATTAGTTCCACCGCTTGCGAAGTAATGCGAAGGCAAACACTTATTTAGTCTGACCCGGTATTCCCCTCCACAGGATCCACACCGGCTGCACCCATATGCCTCTCACCCGTGTCTTCATTGATTAATGAGGACCCATCAAGAAAAAGTACCTCACCTCCCTCCAAGCCATCCTCTTTAACATTTGTCCTTTCTTCCTCCTCATAAGTAGCACAATCATGAACAATGTCATCCGGTTTCACTGGCTCAGCTACAAATGTCACAGGATTGACAAGGTGACTGTGCATGGGATGTATCGATGCATTTGATAAAATAACCTTGTACTCCGAAACTCTTTGGGTCATCAAAGTCGGCTTGGATTTTTCCAAGATCGCAAAGACTGCATGCTCCAAGCACAATGTCACCGGGCAACCCATGGTAATGGTAGAAGACCTTTGAATTGCTAAAGCTTGCTTGCAAAGGAATTGTGCCTGCACCACTGGATCTAGGAGTCCACTATAATATGATAAAGGTGTATACCTCTGTAAAGTACTCTGTTGCTTCTCAAAGCTAGGTCCGCACTCAATAAATACCATAATAATACTGATAAAAGATTTGTGGCGTATCAATGTTTGCTGGGTCAGGACCGCTGTCATCACCTGCATGTTTGAATGACAAAACAAATAAAATGGTTTCTTGTAATTCGGGGTCACCAAGACCAGAGCATTACTGATCACAGCAAGCAAGTCACCCTTCCATCAGACCATTCTATCGGACCCTTCTCGTTCTGTACTTCCTTACGTCCCTGCATTAAGGGGGTCAAGTAACTAGAGTAGTCAAAGATCGATGACCTACAATAGTTACAGAGTCCCAGAAACTGCTGCATTTGTTTCACCGTGAATGGCTGAGGCATATTCTGAACTGCAGTGACTCTCTCTGGCATTATATTCCTTCCTGAGGGAGATATTACTTGCCCCCCGCAAAAAATTCCTCTGTCTGGCAGTACTGCAATTTGTCTTTGTCCACTTTTTACCCCTTTGCCGCAAAAATGAGGAGGAGCGTTATTGAAACTCCTCGACACTGCTCTTCTGAATTGCTGCAGACTAGCAAATCGTCCACATACTGGATTACTGTACTGGACACATGCAAATGTCTCAAATCCATCTGAACCACCCTATAAAAACACTCTGGAATTCAAAGTACCCCGAGGGCAACCTTGTGTGCTGAAATCTCTCACCTATGTAAATGCTGTGAGGTACTGAGAATCAGGGTGTAAGGGGACCAATAAAAATGCATTTTTTAAATCAATCACCTTGAAGTAGGTCGACCCAATAGGGATGATACAGAGAATGGTGTCAGGATTTGGTACCACCGGAAATTCCACCTTAACAATATTATTGAGAGGGTGCAAATCCTGGACTATCCTCCAACTGGACCCCTTCGCCTTCTTCAGAGGGTAGATGGCCGTGTTACATGGGGACACAGAAGGTTGTATTATGCCTTGCTTCAAAAACACCATAATGGTCTCATAAATACCCTCACCCGTCTCTCTCTAAACATATGATACTGTTTAACCCATGGTAATATCTAACCAGGTTTCAGTTTAATACTCACTGCCACAGCACTCTTTAGTAGTCCTACATCATGAGGATCTTTGGTCCACAAATGGTGCATAACCAGCACCTTTTCCAAATCCTCCTTCCAATATGGGCCATAACCAGCACCTTTTCCAAATCCTCCTTCAAATATGGCGATGTATTTTTAACGATGAACATGGTCTGTGGTACTTGCCTTTGCTCTAGCGCTATTTGGCAAGGCACCACAATCATAACATTTTTACCTCATAAACCATCTCTCCTGTGTCTTTGGCATCTTCCAACAATTGCTCGTCAGACATGTCCCTTAGCGATAAGGTTAGATTGATGCTTAGAACTGTGCACTACTCTCCGCCTTTCTCATCAGTGCCTGAGAGAACCACCCTGTTCGTCTTGATCACTACTGCTTCTAGGTGAATCATGACAATGGTGCCTGGTGTTACAATGTGTGCTTTAATTTCTGGCCAACTCTTGGGGTCCATCCCTACCAATTTATCTAGATTGTGCTGGACTTTCTTGAGGAGTCCTTTCTTTAACATGTTATGGAAAATTGTCACATATTTGTCCCAAACTTCTCCCTTCTCGGCCCTCCACATCTCCTGTTTTAACTGGATGTGTGCAGAAGGATCATCCTCCAACTTCATAGTGTTTTGGGATACATAATCCGCAGGGCTTCCCATACCTGTGCCCTGCAATTATTAAAAACAGCTCCATCATGAGCATTTGAATCTAACTGAACCTCTGGATACCCCGCTCTCCTCAAAAGCTTGTCTGACCGCTCCCTCATCAGAGCCGTGAAGGAGCTTTTCATGTCCACATGACACTAGCAGCATGTTTCTCTAATGCATAAATCCCCTTCCCCGCCCCTGCAGTGAGCGAAGGGAGTGTCTTCATCTAATTATTCTGGTCGATGTGTGACCAAGGGACATAATACGTCTTTCCCAAACCCTTCTGGAGCAATGGAAACTGAGTTGCACCCCCTTTCACTGGGGCTTCCCCCACCTCTCCCCTCTGCGTACTACAGCCATACGAGTACCATGGTGCTTCCTAAGACCCCATGGTGTACTTTCCATCTCTGCTACTGGAGCAGTAGGTAGGGATGCTACACTGTGCTCTCTATGCTCAACATCCAATTCCCATTTCTCTTCGTCTCCTAGTCCTTCCCCTGACACGGCTGCAGGCACAGAAGCATACTCAACAGCACTACCGTAGGGTGCCGGCTCCCGTCCTCCCTGCTCAAGTCCTGTACTCAAGAGATTTCTGTTCTCCATGTCCACATTGGCCTCTTTGATAATTGATTTATCCAACCTAACAAGAACTTGTCCATGCCTCCACCTTCTTTCCTCTATGTCCTTTGCCTGTATATTCACTTCCTCCTGCTCTTCATTTCTCTGCCACCGTAACAGCATTACCTTTTCCTCAGCTAGCCTCAGCTCTTCTCTCATTTTTTCCCACTCCTGTGTCTCTAATGCCTAGTGGTAAATGGCAGAATAGCCTCTCTCTCCCTCATTCTCAACCCTTCATCTGCTTTTCTAGCTGCTGGCGCCTCTTTCTCTAGTTCGTCCACCATTAATCTCGGTGCTAACTGTGGGCGAGGCTGTTCTCACATCTACTCCCTTTGGATCCTCTATACAGGTGGCCAGGGAAAGGCCATCACTTTTGGATCCTGCCCCTGGTGGGTGGACAAGCGATGGAGGATCACCTGGATGGAGGGTCCTTGGGGATTGGAAGTGGGATTCCCTTAGGTAAGACTCAGTATTCCACACCCTCCTTTCAGGAGGGAACCCCTATCCCAGAAGTGGTTATGGGATATTGTTCACCATGTTCCCTTGTACCAGAGAAGGACAGAAGATATCACCCCAGATGTGTTGGAAAGAGGAGGAGAAGGATTGAAGATGAGGTACTTTCTGACAAAACACAGTGGGGGTCATTATGACCCTGGCGATAGCCGTGCCCGAATAATTTTTTTTCCGGCACCCGGGAATGGGCAATTACCGGGGCATTACAGCCCCAGCAGACACAGTAATTGCCCATTTCCGGGCGCCGGAAAAAATGACTCCCCATTCCCAGTTGAGTCCAATTGGACTCAATGGGAATGGGGAGAACGGATGCACCGGCACCATTCATGAATGGTGCCGGTGCATCCGTCAGGGTCTGCAAGCGGGTGGCGCTCCGACCTAGTGGGTGGAAAGGCACCCACTCACAGACCTCGTAGTTTGCCGGTCCGGTAACAACAGTGCCGGTAGCTTACCGGCACCATTGCTATCGGACCGGCAAACTTGTATTGAGGCCCAGTATCCCCTGTATTCTAGTGACAACCAACCTAACCCTCGCCCGACTTTTATAGGTCATTGTAGAGCAGTTCCCTTTTATTACCCTCTTGGGGTACCTGACAGTACTTTGGCTAGAAAGAAACAAATGAGAGTAATGAAACATTACATACTTTCCCCACTCTAGTACTGAGACGGGGAAAAAGCAGCTGAGAATAATGAACGCCATTTACTCTCACCACTTTGGTACTGGGACGAAGAAGATGCATACAGGTCAGGCATGTCTTTTTGATCAGAGTCAGGCAGCATAGATTGATGGAATAGACCTGCAGCCTGTTGAAGGACTACAGGTGTATAAAAGGTGGAATGCAGAAGCACATAGGAATAGCAGGGGAAGAGGAGGCAGCAGCAGAAGGAGAGGTCTGGGGAACTTGGGCAGAGATCGTTTTAATAACCAGGGCCATGGCCCATCTGGCAACCGCTGGAGTGGATGCTGGGGGAAAATGGAGGTTCGAACTCTGAGTCTGTATACCCTTCTGCAGGCAATAAAGGATAGAATCCATATGGGGGCGGTGTGGAAAGAATTCCCTCACTATCCTATTTCAGCCCCTCTTCTGAGATTTTAACATTATGGCCCTTCCCAGCTTTTTCGTACATCCTCCTTAGCTCTAAGATGTTCAATCGCTTCTCTAATTTCGTGCCCTTATGCCTTTTAGTTAAAAAAGTATGCATGTTTTCCCATATCCCCTTATAATAGGTGCTCTGGTTAGATTTTAGAATATTTGCCTTATAACCAGGAAGCACCTGACACAAATGATTCAACAGAGTCTCCATATTCCAACCCAAGTTATCCAAAATAATTTCACAAAAACAACACTGAAGCCGAACCCGTGGCCCTACAAATCTCCACCCAAAGTACCTGCCTTTTACCCGTCCTGGTTTCTTAATCTTCCCCACAATCACTCACCTCACTCGCTTTCCCAACAATCACCTCACTTCACTATTCACTTTAGTTACACTTCTCACTCTTACACAAAAGACAGCATCTTCTAAAAAAAAACACACGCCAGCCAATATTTCCGAGATATCTCCTTCACTCGAGCATAGAAGGCACATAATGCTTTTCACTACAACACCACTGCTCTCTTCATCACTAGTACCGTCTTCTCTACTATAATACCGTCTTTTCCTGACTGCAGGAAGTTTCCCTTCACTACTTTGACTAACCAAGAAAAGCTTGGAGAGGGGCAATGTTCCCTCTAATTATTTTTCTCTATGTGCGGATCTGGTTTGCTGTTGTGCGCACATTATTTTTCATGTGCACAACTGACTAATGAGGTAATCCACTTTGTGAGCATGCGTGTTTAGTGAACTACCGTTGCAGAAGAGAGTTTAGAAAGGAATTTCCTCTTCATAGCCACTGCAATTCTTGACAAATCTTACAACCCTTTTTCCAAACACATAGGCTAAAATAGAATATGTCATATGTGATTAAACAGAAAACTCCTCAACCAGTCCAAGACTGTAACATCTGCCACAGTACCTTGCAAACGTTTTATGCCATGGGAAAATCACTCATGTGTACTACAAAAAACAAATATCTCTTGTCATAAACTGATGTAATTCAGACAGAATACACATTTGTCGATGGATTAATGGCAATTAAAAGCAATGTGTCAAAAAACATGCTGATAGGAATTCAAGTGCCACTTTATTGAAGTAATTCAAGGGTACGGAGAATATGCTTCTAATAATTTGTGTAATCAGCAGTTGAGCATAGAAAGAAAAGGAAGGTGCTGTTGTCTAGACGGGTACTGGAATGTCCTATCCTTTAGCAAACAAGCAACACATTTCTTTCAGTCTGCTGCTGAAACGTCTGACTTGGTTTTTGAAATTTGCTGTTTTGTTCGTCACCCGCAAGGAGTGATGACCTGTGCTCTTCCACCCATGCCCTTCCCCGGCCCCTGTGCTAGCCTCCAATACTAGTTGATAGAGCACTGTAAAAAGTGAGGGATTGTAGCAGTAAACACTCACTGGGATATTTGCAGACCCACAATACTTTGTAAGCAAGGCATATTTAATGCCTCAACATATTATGTGCATTTTAAGAATGTCATGACTCTGCATGTACACAATTCTTCTGCAGTTCATACAAGATTGTTTGCAACATACTCCAACCTTATAACATTGTGTAGGATTAAACAAAACTCAGTGAAACCGTTTTTGCATAGAAGCGAGTTACCAAATAATGTGTAAAGGCCTATGCCCAAAGGAACTCTGAACACCTGGAAACGAGGTAGATTGTGTGAAAAGCATTCTCCTGTCTGAATATCCCAATATCCGGTGCCCGGATACTATGGACGAGTAATCCCAGGCATAGTCCATACCCATTATCCCTTGTAGGCAAAGTAAAATGATACATTGTAATGTTGCTCTCCACTTATGGGGTAATGTTAGTAATGCTAAAGTAGGAGATACTGAGCATCACATTTGTCTTCTCAAAACCCTTAAAGGGCAAAATAATATTTGAGTTTAATAATGCGTTAATTTGTAAAGGGGCCGCTTCAAAGCACTTGCGTGACATTTGTACAAAGAAGAAGAAGCATGGGAAAAGGTTACACACCCAGGTAGCCTGCTTACTTAGAGTCAGGATCCGATATTTTAGCTGGTAGTTCGATAATATCGTGTGGGTGACGCTTTTGGTAAGGCACAATGAGTAACAGACATTCTGGCACGTGAACAGTATTCATATTATTCATATTACAACACACATAAAACAAGTGGATGTAGGTACACGTCTGCTAACCTTTCGCAAGAGCAAAGAGAGGAAGAGTCAAGGTTGTCCGGTACTATCTTAATGTGTTCTGGAGCAGAAGTTAGAGTCATAAGGTAAAAGTGTGGTAGAAACACGCTTAGGAGTCATGGGTCGGGAACATTGGGCCTCATTATAAGTTTGCCGGTCTGGGAACAAGGGGGCCGGTAAGCTCACCTACAAGCCTGCCTGCCGGGGCCACTGTACCCAACAGGCCTGACCCTGCCGGGTGCAGCGGTCATGGTAGGCAGACTTTTCACAGGGTGAACCGGCACCGTTAGCAACAGTGCCGGTGCTCCCGTGTCCCCACTTCCATAGAGTACCATAGGACTCTATGGGAATGGGGTTTTACAAATATATCTGCACCTGACTTCCCGGCCGCCAGACTCGGAATGAGCCAGTGGCACTGGGAGGTTAGGTGTCAGTAAATTAATCTGAGTCTGGCGGCAACCCGCCGGTAGCACCGGCAGGTTTACCGCCGGACTCAGAATGAGGCCCATTATTTGGTTAATGTGTGCAGGCATATCTTGGTTACATTTTTCTGTTCATGGAACCACTTTTTCATATTAGTTTTTAACCTCTTATGTGTGTATTTTGCTTTTAGGGATTTTAGGTGTTTACGGTCACCCTTGCCTAGTAGTGTAATGCAAATTAGCAGAATATTAAGACTATTTGCTTATTTTAAGAGAAAGCTAATTTCAATTACTGTGGCTTGTGCATTATTAAATATTTTTGAATAGGTGAGAGTTGTCTGTGTGCGCTGCTAAAATTCTTCTGAGCGGCACCCAGAAGGAAGCTGGGCAAGCGCACAGCTTAGAGGGAACACTGGTGAGGGGCCACCCGCACAGTCAATACGGGATAAAAGATACAAAGGGTATACTTCAGGAAGGTATCCATGGGTGGACTTATCATAAGATGCCATCTCACTCCTAGGTGAGGGCTCCAGACAACCAAACTGAGAGGTATCAAGACAAACCTCATAACGGATGTGCGGGGTAGGACACCACCTCACTCCTCTAAAATAACAAACTAAGTACACATATATACAAAGGACTCACAACATAAAACAGTTCACTAATTCCTTCAAAGCATTCCCCCTCTCAATCCCCATAAACTCAGCTAACTCCACGCACACACTCCAATTCTACCCTTACCAAGCCCCTTACATAAAAAAAAAACTTTCCCCCCAATATCCCCTTTTACTTTACCCCCAAATGTGCACTCACATGAACCCGAAGCGATCCAATGTGGAGCTCCATCAATTCATTCTGCACAGCTGGAACACAGTACCACGCCTGCAGGGAACAGATGGGCCTTTAACCAATATGGTGCCTGCAAACCTCTCTTTTTCACTGTGCACGAAAGACTGGTCCCCGCAGTGAGGTGCCACAGCGGAGTTGTGCGGACAGGAGACCCCAATGTCTCAGAAAGCCTGGGGTCCCTTTGTGGTTGCCAAATGTATGGATGGGCCCCTAATAACCTTAAACAAGCAGGCCCACCACTTAAGAAGCGAGTACATGGTTGTACGTAAGGCAAGTTTATTGTACGATTGTCCGGGTAGCTGCTAGATGACCCTGTTGAGCCAAACTAACCCAAGTCTCACTGAACTACATAAATTGACATATAATATACATTTCTGCAACAGTTAAAACACTCCAATATGTTTAATTACAATCCACCCCCCATACATGATTGGTCAAGACCTATACAAAGACATCCTATCTTTCTCCATTTCATCCAATCTCATTGGTAGCCATTATCTTAACTACCATCTTCAGCTCATCTGTAGAACACAGCTCCTTTTAGGATTTGTCTGTGGTAGATCATGACATCATCACACAATTAAACATTCATCTACAAACATAATTCATTACAAGTCCCAGTTAGTCTGAGATCGCCTAATCTTAAATCTAATGTGCACATGGTGTGCACAAATACTTCAAAATGACATGAGAGAGAGAGCAGAATAAACAGGTTCCTTTTGAACTGTCGCCATTCATCTCCGGCTTTGACGTCATTGGAAATACTAATCTAACGACTATCATTTTAACACGCACGGCACAGCCTGAATAACGATCACTGCTGGCCCGAGCTGTATTTCAATCCTTGTTTTTTGCTGGGCAAAACAAATAGCCAGGAGCCTCTGGCCCTGAAACTATGCAAAACCGGTTTCTCAAAATAACTTTTAAATTCACCTTGCAAAAACCCTGACTGCCGTGTTTTAATCCATTTGTAAAAAAAAAAAAAGCCTACTACTTCCCTGTGCATGTATATCAGTGTGCATGCATGTTTAATAATAGTCTTATGTTCTTCACAGTGGGTTCTCTATGACCAGTCCTCTTCCTTGCATGCGCAGTATGAAAAACTCCTCATTGCCTAGTTTCTAGGTACTTCACAGCACACAACGTCTGAATTGTGCGCGGGCTTGGGAGGTGAGCATGCTACGCAATATTCCCCCTAGGGGTGGCGGTAAGAGGGATCTCACATGGAGAGTTTCCCCTCTTAGGCACAATGACTCCTGTTCCGTCTAAGAACTCCCTAACTCCTTGTCATATGAGTCACATTGTGATGGTTGAGCTAAAACATGGCGCTGGTGCGCAGTGCATTCTGGGAGCACTCAGAGCCATGATGGATATTTATCCATGCCTCAGTGGAAAGCTACACTTGCTTTGCGAAACAACATGTTTTCAACGTTATTCGCTGATGAGCTTGGAATGCAGGCCTTCCCAGCCAAGGACTGGGAAAGCTAAGATCTGCAGGTGCCGGCTGGTACCTGATAGCGAAGTTTGTTTTGGTTTGCTATGCCTGTGCCAAGGTTTTGAGATGAGTTATGGAATTGTTTCCCGGGGCGTTTAGGAGAGAGAAGTGCTTTGCTCCTTGAGGTTACTGTCGGTTGACCCAGCTGGCAACCAACGGTCACACATCAATGCGCAAGCGCATTGCCAGAAGGTTCGAGAAGTTGCCACCCCTTGTTGAGGAGGGCATATATGCGGAAGCCCTCAACAGTCAGACGGGGATAAGCACAAAGACCTCAGTCGGAGGGGGGATGATTCGGTCCGACACTCCTGTGGGTTGTTGTGCTCTCGGCCTGGCTGTTATCGGGGTCTTTCAGCCGCTGCTGGCGAGATGAAGTTCCATTAAGCTACGCCCACGGTGATGTATTTCTTTCTTTGACTGCTTTATGTTTTCTGTGATCTATGCCCATGTGAGTTGTATGAGCTATTTCTATGTACCTGTAAGCTTTGAATAAATAGCCGTAAAGGGCTGATTATCTTCTAAAGTGTGCGTGGCTGTGAATTATTGTGTCTGTTTTTGGGTTGAAGTATTTGCTCTATAATTGCACTGGTGATTTATGGTAGTTCCGTGCACTTTTCAGAGGAGAGCAATACACACACATACCATCAGGGCTTCAGGAAAACCATATTGAACCAATAACTGAAGAAGGGGAAGTTAAATGAAGTCATAAAGAAAGAGTCCGACATCAAGAAAGGACTACAGCTATGTACTGGGGAAGCCTCCGAGTAGCATAATAATAGGCGGAGGAGTTGAAGAATCATGGGACGAGACCCAGGAAGTTCAAACCTGAGTCAGACCGGATGCCAGCATGAAACCAAAGATCCTCTGTCGGCAGGATCAGCTTTGGAGAGAGAATACAAAGAGGGTAAGCCAAACCCGAGAAAAGCAGTAGCAGACGAGCAGTGGCGTGACCTGGGCAAGGTGGACCGTGCGGTCTGTGCACAGTGCAGAAACTGCTCCAACAGTTGGAATACCAAGACACATCGAAGAGGAATGGGGGACTGGAAGGAACAGAGAAACCCTTTGGAAACAGACGGATAACACGGTTCCAAGCAACAAACCGGTGATGCTAGACCATACGTGGAAAGGTAATGGGAGAAGTGGGAGATCCGGAGAGGAACATGGGAGGAAAGGACAGAGTCAGCCTACTTGTCCCAGTGAAGCCGTATGTATTCAGAAGTGTTTGAATCAGTGTGGGACACAGCCTACTCATCTCAGTGAAGTCGTAACTATTCAGAAGTGTGTAGATCAGTGTGGGACACAGCCTACACGTCCCAGTGAAGCTATAACTATTCAGAAGTGGCTAAACCAATTTGGGATATAGTACTCATCCCAGTGAAACATAAATAATTCAGAAGAGTCAAAATAAGTATGGGACTAAGCCTAATCCTTCCATTGAATAGACAGGAGCCAAGGGAAGTGAATGGCTAAATAGCCACCTGAATAAGAAACATAGAGGATCACAGTATACAAGCTTAAGTGAAGGAGGTAACAAAGAGACACTGCAAGTTCCCATCAAGTATAATGGTCAAAACCCTAAATTGATAAAGAAAGTTACTTTTGTTCAGGAAGAAAACAGAACACCCCGGAGGTGGAAGAGTCCCCTTACAGAATTGAAAGAACAGATTCAGGAAAATCATCAGGAACTATTTGAGAATAGCTTACTGAAGCTGAGAAGGCTTGCCCATGAGAAGGGAGTCATTCTCCTGGACCTTTGTGTTATTTTGCTTAGTGGTAGGGTTAGCATAGATTAGCTTTGGGATAAAAGACAAACTATTGTTTGGACTAGACTATTTGATGACAAGCATCCCAGTTAGTTTTGTCTTAACTAGGGCAAACCCTTCGAATAAGGACATAGATGTCAAGCAGAGAAGTGCGTGAGAACTGTGTACCTGTTTTCTTGACAGTGGATCTAGTTGGGACTGCCAGGCTGCATCCAGTGAAATGACGAGCATGTGACTCGGGGAACCAGCCTCTTCACTACCCTAATGACACAGGGTGGTGAATGGACCAACTCCCAGCGTCACAGAAAGCACTCTCCTGATTAACGTGACGAAGGGACTGTGCAAGCACAGGCAGGAGAGGCCACAGTCTGATGGAAAGTTACTGGATACGGGTGAAATCCAAAAGAGTTTATTCCAAAGGTACGTGTTCCGGTGATGAAGCAAGATAGTCCAGGAACCTCTCAGATGAATACAAGGTAAGGCCCCCAGTCCACAGGGAGACAAGTTCAAGCAGCTTCACGTAACTGGTCTGGAATGACTGATCTGCTCGAGGTACAGTAGGTCCAAAGGATGAGGCACCAGGCAGGTCCAGACAGGAAGAGGGAACCAGATTGGGAGGGGAGACCACCACGAGTTGGGATCCCTAAGGTAAATCCAAGGACAGTGAACGAGGGCCCCAGGAAAGCTGGAGGAGAGGCTAAGCCCAGAAAGACCCAGGGAGAACCCAGGACAAGGAGCAGGGGTCCCCAGGGAAAAGAAGGGGACTGGGAACTGGACCCCAGGGAGGCTCGTGGAACAGACAGGAGCAAGGAGAACCCAAGCAGGTAACAGGAGACTGGGAACCAGGCAGGCTGGGGACCAGCAAGGCAGGGAGACCAAAGAGAAGGCTGGAGCCGAAGCAAGACCAGGCACAGGGAACAGGAACCATAAGAAGCAGGAGCGAGCAACACGATCGTAGCAACCGCGTTGAGACGCGATTTGCTACTGCTCGCGGTTCCTCTTAAGGGCTGCCGGCACTCGCAAGGCCTGGAACGCAAGCCGTTTCGTCTCCGAGCGCCGGAGGACCCAAAACGAGGCTTGGAAGGCAAGCCCTTCCCAGCGCGGAGGCCCAATCTACGGCGCATGCGCGGAACCGAGACAGTGGTTTCCCGAGCATGCGCCGCAGCCCTCTAGCACCGGCCCTAGCACCTCTTCCCCCGGCGAACGCCCAAGCGCGAAAGCGCGGGTAGATCTGCCAGGAGGTGGGAGAGGGAGCGGGAGCAACAGACCCCGGTCTCCCCAAAAGTGGTGTGACACTATGCTCCCTCCCAGAAAGGCCCGGGGCCCCAGGCTTCCAAGGAAATCGATCATAGAACTTGCGAACCAAGCGGGGAGCATGCACATGCCGACGTGGTTCCCAAGTACGATCACAAGCCGGGTACCCCTTCCAATCAACCAAAAAATGAAGCACCCCCCTGCGATAGCGGGCATCGCAAATCTCCTGAACCTCGAATTCTGGGACCCCTTGCACAAGGACAGAAGCTGGGCGAGGACAGGATCGGCCATAGAGATCGACCACATAGGGCTTCAATAGGGAGACATGGAAAACAGGGTGTACATGCCAAGAAGGAGGTAGCTGTAGGCGAAAGGCCACAGAAGACAACTGATTGGTGATTTTGAACGGACCAAAATACCGGGGAGCTAATTTGACCGGTAAATTGCGAAGTGGCAGGTTCTTGGACGACAACCAAACCCTATCCCCAACCCGAAAGTCTGGTTCCACACTCCTTTTCCTGTCAGCCTGGGCCTTCATCCGCTCCTTGGCTTCCTTCAGGATCCTGCAAGCCAATTCCTGTTGTCGTTGAATGGTAGAGACCAGGACATCAGCAGATGGAACTGTACTGGTGGGCACAGGATGAAATGGCACCAACTTGGGATGTTGACCCGCTGAGCAGAAGAACGGACTAACTCCAATAGAAGCGTGGACAGTATTGTTGTAGGATACTTCTGCAAGATCTAGGTACGCCTTCCAGTTGGACTGAGTTGCGTTAGCAAAACAACGGAGATACTCCTCCAGAGTCTGAATTGTCCTTTCGGTGAGCCCGTTGGTCTGTGGGTGAAAGCCAGAGCTCAAAGCTTTACGAATTCCCAGATGACCACACACCTTGTTCCAGAAAGCAGAGAGAAATTGAGAACCACGATCCGAGATAATCTTTTCAGGAAGACCATGTAGTCGATAGATCTCATGGAAAAAAAGCTGAAGCCATCTGAGTAGCTGTAGGGATCCTGTTAAACGGGATGAAATGAGCATATTTAGTGAAGCTATCCACCACGACCATTATACAAGTAAACCCGTTAGAAGGAGGTAGATCAACCACAAAATCCGTAGCGATAGTATGCCATGGGTATGGTGCTAATTCTGTGGGTACTAGCAGTCCCAAAGGTCGTCTTCTAGAAACCTTACATTGGGCACAGACGGGACAACTCTCGATGTATTTCTGGACGTCGGTAGCCCACCTAGGCCACCAAAACTGTCGGGATATCAGCTCACGTGTAGCTCTCACCCCTCGATGACCCCCAATAGGTGAATCATGAAACCCATGCAATATGCCATCTCGAATTGTACCCTTGGGGATGTAAAGCCTCTTCCGGCAAAACAGGAGCCCGTCATGCTCAGATACTGACATTCGCCGAAGAAGGGCCGATCTTTCAGGATCCGTCCGGGTGGCATCCGCAATTGACTGTAGATGAGGAGACAACGTCAACAGGAAATGGTGAGGGGAAATCAGCGGCTGATCCGAACTGGATGTTTCTTCCACTTTTTCCAGTGATCGAGAGAGGGCATCCGCCTTCAAGTTGGAGGCTCCTGGGACATATGTGACATGAAACACGAATGGGGAGAAAAAGAAGACCCACCTAGCCTGACGGGGCGTTCGACATTGCAGGGAGCGCAGGTACTGCAGGTTACGATGATCGGTACGAACCTCTATCGAAAAACGGGCTCCAAGTAGGTGATGCCTTCATTCCTCAAATGCGGTTTTGATGGCCAACAGCTCCTTCTCGATGACCGCATAATTTCTTTCGCTGGGATTCAACTTGCGTGAGAAGTAGGCCACTGGATGTTCAACAGACGTAACCGGATCTCTTTGCAGGAGAACCGCCCCAACTGCGAAATTCGAAGCGTCTGCTTCCACAATATAAGGTAAGTCATCCTGTGGGTGACGCAAAATCGGGGCGGCATTGAAGGCCGACTTCAAGGTGTCGAATGCCTGAGACGCAAGGGAATCCCACTTGAAAATGATCTTACTGCTGGTCAGCCTGGTGAGGGGCGCTGAGATTTGAGAAAACCGTGGAATAAAGCGCCTATAGAAATTAGCAAATCCCAAGAAGCGTTGTAAAAATTTTATGTGATGGGGTTGTTTCCACTCCTGAATAGCTCGAACTTTCTTGGGATCCATCTCTACCCCGTCCTGATTGATCGCAAACCCCAAGAATTCTATACTGGGCAGGTGAAAGCAGCATTTCTCCTCCTTTGCGAATAAATGATTGAGAGACAGACGGCGAAGGACCTCACGTACATGTCCCACATGTTCTTCGATGGTTCTGGAAAAAAACAGGATATCGTCCAGATATACCCAGACTGACAAGCCAATAAGATCACCAAAGATGTTGTCCATGAACCGTTGAAAGATAGCTGGGGCGTTACACAGACCGAATGGCATGACTCTATACTCTAAATGCCCAAAAAGTGTCTTAAATGCAGTCTTCCATTCATCTCCACTCTTGATGCGCACAAGGTGATAGGCTCCACGCAAGTCTAGTTTGGTAAAGATCCGGGCTGTGTGTAGAGTTTACAGGATACTGCGAATCAATGGAAGTGGGTACCGGTCTTTGATAGTTATGTCGTTTAGTTGTCGATAGTCCACACAAGGTCTCAAAGTGCCCTCTTTCTTCTTCACAAAAAACAGGGGAAACCCTGCGGGCGACTTGGACGGAACTATGTATCCTTTCTGTAAACAATCCGACAAGTAGTCTTGAAGCACTTGTCTCTCGTCCTGTGTCAAAGCGTACAGTTTCCCATGAGGAATCACGCAGTCCGGTAACAACTCGATTGAACAATCAAACGAGCGATGTGGTGGTAGAGGTATATCGCCTGGTTCAGAAAACACTTGTCCAAAATCAGCATATACCAGTGGAACTTGAGAGGTGGAACACACACTGACCCCTTTGCCAATAGATTCCAAGGGGGTCGAAGAAGCTCGGATCGGAGCGGACAAACCGCACTTTTGGGCACAAACTGCGGAGGAGAAGGTCAAAGTGTGCGTTCTCCAATCAATTGCCGGATTATGATGTTGCAGCCAGGGTAACCCCAAAACCACCTTGTAGGTAGGGGACTTGATAACGTCCAAAGCGAGGTTTTCAAAATGGTCGGCAATCTGAAGAAGTAGGCCCACTATACATTGACAGACGGGTCCGGAAGACAAAGGGGTTCCGTCGATGACTTCCACGGGCAGAGCAGTGGGTCTGGGCAGGAGTGGAATCCGGTTTACAGAAGCAAAGGTCTCATCAATGTAATTGCCGGAAGCCCCGCTATCCAACAGGCCAAACACTTCCAGGGTTCTGTCAGGCAACTTGATCTGAATCTTCAAAGTCTGTAACACTGCGGGTTTCATGGGGTAAAGTTCTGAGCAAAACGGGGAAAGGTCTGAGGAGGAAATGGGACCTGTCGCTGCCTTCCCTATACGCGACAGGTCCTCTAGTTTCCCGCTTTCTTCTTCTGGGGTCGTAAGGGGCACGTACCCAGATAATGCCCGGCAGCTCCACAATAGAGACATAACCGAAACGTTCTTCTCCGTCTTCTCTCTTCCTCAGATAACGGACCCCTCATGGCACCCAATTGCATTGGCTCTGGCCCAGACTCGGTAGAACCAAACGATCCGGCAGGTAAACTGGTCGTTCTGGGAGAACTTTTCTCAAGCCGACGTCTCTCGGCCTTTCGTTCTGCCAGTCTCTGATCAATTCGGAGCACCTGATCGATTAGATGTTGAAGAGACTCTGGTTCAGGGATGTGGAGTAGCTCATCCTTGTACTCCTCTCTCAGCCCACGACGAAACAGAGTTTTTTGTGTGATTTCAGGCCATTGGGAATCGGTTGCCAATAGGCGGAAGCGACTGATGTATGTTATCATGTCGGCACTCCCCTGTTTTAAATCCATCAGTTGATTCTGCGCAGCAGAGGCCAGGTTTGGCGTCTGGAAAACCTTGAGGAATGCTTTTTCAAAGGCTGCAAAGTCCTTCAGAATCGGACTGTTTGTTACTACAAACGGAGTCGCCCAGGCCAGAGCATTCCCGGTTAAATTCCCCAAGATGTAGCCAATCTTGGCTTTATCGTTGTTGAAATGTGTCGACCTGAAAAGAAAATGGATTCGACAGTGGTTACAAAATTCAGCCACTCGACGTGGATCTCCATCGAACTTGATTGGTGTTGTATGTGCCAACGATCCTTCAACCTGCGAGGTACTCATAGCCCCTTGGGTTATCATTTGGCGTAGAGTCTGATTTTCCTGGCGTAAGGCGGTCATCTCTGCCCTGAGTGCTTGTAATTCGTTCCGCAACTCTTGCGAATCCTCCATCTCTGGGTCTGAAGGCAGGCGTCTCAATCTGTCAAGCAGAGAAGTGCGTGAGAACTGTGTACCTGTTTTCTTGACAGTGGATCTAGTTGGGACCGCCAGGCTGCATCCAGTGAAATGACGAGCATGTGACTCGGGGAACCAGCCTCTCCACCACCCTAATGACACAGGGTGGTGAATGGACCAACTCCCAGCGTCACGGAAAGCACTCTCCTGATTAACGTGACGAAGGGACTGTGCAAGCACAGGCAGGAGAGGCCATAGTCTGATGGAAAGTTACTGGATACGGGTGAAGTCCAAAAAAGTTTATTCCAAAGGTACGTGATCCGGTGATGAAGCAAGATAGTCCAGGAACCTCTCAGATGAATACAAGGTAAGGCCCCCAGTCCACAGGGAGACAAGTTCAAGCAGCTTCACGTAACTGGTCTGGAATGACTGATCTGCTCGAGGTACAGTAGGTCCAAAGGATGAGGCACCAGGCAAGTCCAGACAGGAAGAGGGAACCAGATTGGGAGGGGAGACCACCACGAGTTGGGATCCCTAAGGTAAATCCAAGGACAGTGAACGAGGGCCCCAGGAAAGCTGGAGGAGAGGCTAAGCCCAGAAAGACCCAGGGAGAACCCAGGACAAGGAGCAGGGGTCCCCAGGGAAAAGAAGGGGACTGGGAACTGGACCCCAGGGAGGCTCGTGGAACAGACAGGAGCCAAGGAGAACCCAAGCAGGTAACAGGAGACTAGGAACCAGGCAGGCTGGGGACCAGCAAGGCAGGGAGACCAAAGAGAAGGCTGGAGCTGAAGCAAGACCAGGCACAGGGAACAGGAACCATAAGAAGCAGGAGCAAGCAACACGACCGTAGCAACCGCGTTGAGACGCGATTTGCTACTGCTCGCGGTTCCTCTTATGGGCCGCCGTCTCGCGAGGCCTGGAACGCAAGCCGTTTCCTCTCCGAGCACCGGCGGACCTAGAACGAGGCTTGGAAGGCAAGCCCTTCCCAGCGCGGAGGCCCAATCTACGGCACATGCGCGGAACCGAGACAGTGGTTTCCTGCGCATGCGCCGCAGCCCTCTAGCACCGGCCCTAGCGCCTCTTCCCCCGGCGAACGCCCAAGCGCGAAAGCGCGGGTAGATCTGCCAGGAGGTGGGAGAGGGAGCGGGAGCAACAGACCCCGGTCTCCCCAAAAGTGGCGTGACAATAGAGGCCTTTTATTATCATTTAAATAAAGTAATATACTTTTGGAAAAGTCACCATTTGGTCAGTCGTCTTTTCTTGACATACCACAACAATCAGAAATGTGATTAAGGATAGTTTCAGAAAAGATAGAGAAAGAGAAAAATCTGTGTCGTCTGTATAGAAGTAATAAAAGAGACCAAAAGGTTTAATAATATGAGCAGGCAGGACAAAGAACAGAAAGAAAAGGAGCGGGCCCAGCAATGATTCTTGAGGTACACCATAATGGAGACAGGTTGGGGAGGAATACCAGCCAAAGAGATAGAAAAAGAGCTATCAGAGGTGTAGGAAAAACATTAATTTAGACCCGGACTAGTAATGCCGAATGAGTAAAGAAAGAACAAAACGCGGCAGGGATCCACCGTGTCAAAGGCAGCAGAAATAGAATGAGAATAAAAGATCGTTCAGAGAAGCGTGCAAAGAGTACAAAATCCCTAACATGAGTTAAAGCAGACTTGGTCGAGTGCAGAGGACGAAAATCAGATTGGAATGGGGAGAGAAGTGAGTTATGATCAAGATAGAAAGAAGGTTGTGAGTACAAAGCATGTTCTAGGACTTTGGAGAGGTAAGGAAGAAACTAAATTGGATGATAGATGGGGTTGAGAAGTCGAGAGTGGGCTTCTTGAGAATTGGGGGGGGAATGACCATGTTGAATAGAGAAGGAAGAGAAGGGGTTCTGAGAGAGAGATTAAAGAGTCTCATAAGGTATGGGAGAAGAAGAGGAAAATCCTTAGGAATAATTGATGAAGGAATGGAATCTAGAGGGGATGCAGCAGGATGGACTCTACAGATTAGGTTAGCTGTATCAGTATGAGTAAGAGAGGAGAAAGAGGAAAAGGAAGGAGAAGAAGCACAACAAGAAGAAGGAGCAGCATGAGAAGAAGTAGAGGGCTGGAGAGAGGTCCATAAGAGAAGAACCTTATCTGTAAAAAGGTTATCAAAGTCTGAAGGAAATAGAGAGGAATGAAGAGAGCGGTCAGGAGATAGAGGAGAGAGCAGTTGATTTAGTGTCTGAAAGAGGCTTCGATGGTGGGAAATAAGAAAGTCTGATAGTAGAGTAGTTTTTTGGCAATGAGAAGAGCTGAGCCGTAGAAAGAATCCAGAGAACATAGAGCTTGAGGATCGGTAGAGAATTGGTATTTTTTCCCATCTGTGCTTGACGCGACAAAGAAACAAGTGAAGAAGTAAAAGATTTGGCATGAGCCAGGCTTGTGGGGGTTTAAGAGCAGATTTGAGCAGGGTAAGTGTGATCAAGAGTAGATAAAAGAGCAGTGTTGAAAAAGTGGAAAAGGCAGAGTCTGCAGAATGTGCAGCCATGTCAATAGAGGGGGAGAGGGGGGGGTCAGACAAAAAAAAATGAAAGAAGAATTGAACTGACGAAGGTTGCAGCAAAGAAAAGTGGAGATGTTAGGAGTGGGCTGGGCAGGAGGAGTGAAATGAAAGTAAAGAAGCGAATAATACGAGAAGGGAAAGGGAGAGTTTAAAACGACTGATGCTGAAGGATAGGAAGCAAAGAGAAGATGGAGAGAGAAACCAAAGTTGCTGCTAGGCGGCAGAAAGGTACTGCAGAAGATAAGAGTCAAGAAGAGGAAGAAAAGGACAGGGAAGGTATGTAGAAGAAAGATGCAGGTTGAAGTCTCCAAGAAGAAAGAACAGGGAGTTCAGAGGAGAAAGTGAGGAAGGATGAGCATCAAGGTCATCACAAAACCACGCGGGATGTCAGGTGGGGGGAAATGATACGAAAAGCCATATGAGAGGGGTCACTAAAGCGGCAGAAATGGCATTCAAAAGAGGAGAAAGTTAATAGAGGATTCATGGGGGCAGAGGAATGAAGGAAGGGTGGAAGGGAAGACTGGCGTCACCTCATTTCCTGGAAGAATGGGAGGAGTGAGAAAATGCCGAGGAGGAAGAGCTAGGAGCAGATTGAGTGGTAGTATCGGATGGTGAAATCCAGGTTTCTGTAAGGCATGGGAACTGAAGGTTAAGGTGGAATAAAGTATCTAAGAGCAGATGCGATGTATTACAGGCTGAATGGGTATTCAGAAGACCAATTCAGTAAGAAGGTTGAGTAGGAGGAGCATGGAATATTCACAGGACTGAAGGAAGGAAAGAGGAGAGTGAAGTGTAACATCATTGACAATATTAAAAGACATAAATAATAGTGATACCATAAGGAAGGAATAAGAGAGAAAGCGTTTAAAGGTGTGTCTTATAAGCAGCAAGATGATTAAGAGAACCGAGATGGCCTAATGGTAGCCTAGGCCACAGCTATGGGTGGAAGCAACACACAGCATGATAGAACAGACAAGAGGGAGGCATGAAGGTCCTCCAGGCCCAAACAAGGATAGAGAAAGATGAAGATGCCCTTTGATGGCTGCCCTTTGGAATTAACGTCCTAGAAGGGCAAAGGAAATAAGTGGAGGAAAAGAGAAGAAGGGTCACGTGATTTCTAATGTGACACCCCTGCTTGGCCGGGTGGGCTGGACAATGATGTGACCCGGGGCCAGGAGGCTGAACAGTCCAAGAGAAAGTACCTCTGTTCCAGGTGTAACGGCAGAGGTAGCCGCTATGCTGGGGGACAGGCTCGAGGATCTGGGCAAAAGTTCAGGACATCCTGAAGAAGATCACATGATTTCATGCATGACACCCCTGCATAGCTTGGTGGGTGGAGCAATGACAAGGCCCCGGTCTGCAGCAATGATGTGGCCAGGAGGCCGTACAGTCCAGGAAGCAGCGCCTCTGTTCCTGGTCGAAAGGCACAGGTGATCAATGTTTGCCCTCAGGAAGGGTGTTTCGGGATCCCAGGTTGCAGATAGAAAGAAGAAGCAAGGGTAAGGCCTATGCCAACGGACAAGGCAGGCAGCTCAGGAGAGACAGAAGAGTGTCCGGGATCCAAGAGCGGACAGGGTTGGTGGAACAAAGTAGCCCAGACCAGATGTTGCAGCACAGAAGATAGTCAGGGATCAAGAAGCAGATGAACACAGGAGGTCGGGTTATGTACTCCACACAGGTCATACACCAGTTCCAACCTGCCGCAGACAGGTTCAACCTGGTGCATTCATCCTACAAATCGCTCTTCTCAGCTAACCCAGACTATGCCAGTGTTTATTGTTAGTGGTTGCAGGTGGAGGGTGGGAGCGGGGGCACGGTCGGTGCCGATGGACATGACAGGATGCTCCGAAGAGGCAGAGCAGCAACCGGCATCAAGGAGCAGTCTGTGCCAGATGGAACATTTGAGCCGAAGTCAAAATGTCATGAAACAACAGAGCATAGCGCAGGTTTAGGTGGCGATTACCTTTTCTTATAAGACTATCGGAAGCTGAGTTTGCAATCAGTTTCCAATCAACAAGATGTATCCTTTCAGACATTTAGTGGCCACCCAATCATTGCAAATCACCACATCAGGGATCCTACCACCTATCCTGGAGATCCGTATCCATCATTTGTAGTGACACACTATTGAAACATAGCCAATGTTCCACTCCTATTAAAAATAATAGAAGGAATTGCTACAGTCACCTGCAACAACATTTTGAAAGGTCTAAAATCCTCTGTGATTTACAATCAGGTTTCAGGAAACACCATACTACAGAACTATCTGTCAACAAGGTTTGACACTCGGGCCACTCCATCCTCCTTGCTAGACTGGCTGGAAGTAGCAGGCTTATCTGATATGGTTGTGGGCTGGAGCATTCTTGGGTAATCAATTAGTCAAGTTAGGCTGAAGTCTTTTATGTCTCTGAGGCTACATCTGACGTGTGTGCCCCCCAGGGAGCTTGTCCCTTTTAATGTCTAGATCAAACTGCTACATGACTTACTGCAAGATCAAGACGTAACATTTCAAAATTGTGTGGATGATATTCAACTGGTTTTTTAATTACACCCCTCCCACATCCTTGATAGAATTCATTGCATCTTCAATTTAGTAGAAACATGGATGTGCGATAATTGGCTCTGTTTAAGCACGTCTAAATCAGAAACCATTTTAATATCTCTTCAATACATCTTGCAAGATGTCTAATCTACATTTAAAAATGTGGATGATAACGGCATGAAAATATAGCTCAGGACAAAGTAAAAATCTATATACTCAGAAGGCATTTTTGGTCTCAGTGAAAACCACTCGTAAGCACATAATGAGACGTTATTTTACTGTCCAAACAGCGCTTCTGTGGAACTCTTTACCTGAAAATGATCTTTGGGGTCCCTTTAGGGAATGACTACAAACATATTAACCTTTCTAAAAGCCCTCAAAAATTGATTATTTTAATTTTGCGTTTCTGTTTCCCTGGAACATTGGTTACATAAGTTACTTTAAAGTGCATAATTAGGTACTCCTATGAGTCATAAGGGCCTGACAAATAAACTAAACTAATTATTCAAGCATTTCTGGGTTTGTTCAAAGGCAAACCATGATGTGGTTTAAGCCTTTAATCCAGCTGTCCTATTCAAAATCCCATCAGATCTGTTCTTGGCTGCCCTAGCCTCAAGATTCCTGGGCTCAGGGAAGCCATTACCATAAATGGCCACAACAGTTTCCTTTGGCATAAAAGAAATCAAGTTCAACTGTAGAACAACTTTAGAGCCAGTAATATAAAAGGGCCACCTAGGTGCTTTGTGCTAGGGAGCAAGTATGCTCTTTTTTTACGAGGTTCCATGTCTCATGATGGGTGGTGAGATTGGAGTAACAATGGAGGCAGGATGCCTGTGACAGAATGCCATCTGCAAGGGTGTGCAATCCTGAGTTGTTTTATGTTTGCTATACGACAAGATGGTGGTTTTCACTCTCAGAATGTGGGTCCTGCTAAACATGCCCAGTGGTGGGCGCAGATTTTGGTGCCGGGGCTGGGGGCAAATAGCTGCTGAAGGGCCACGAAGATTCTAAACGATCCTTTAGTGAGCCCTCACATGGTGGCGCATGATTTCAGTGGAGGTACTAAATGTGTCCTCAAATTAGCGCGTGTTACTGAGCAGAGAAAGGGAGCCCAAAATAATTGCACCGGGTTTGCGTGGGTTTTTCCCCTGAGAAACATTTTTAAAATAATCTGTTGAAATTATTAAAATGGCTGCACAATTTTTGACAAAATGCATACAATTTACAGTTGGTTCGTTAGCAACACATAAAATAAATAGATCAAATGCCATATCACCAACAGGACACTACTATAGGAGCGTTTTATACCATCTTCATGAGACTGCAGCCAAAACCGATCCATGCCAGTAACACCTAGCAACGTCCATGGCTTCAGCATTCATGCATATTAACAGCATTGTCAATTTACTGGCATGGATGGGTTGTAACAGCAGCTTCATGCATGTGATTTAAAGTGGCAATTACTGGCATAGATAAGTGCTTCTATCTATGCCAGCAATGGTAACTTTAAATCACATGAAGTGCTTAATGCATATCATTTAAAGGGACTATTCTGAGCATAAATAGGTTGAGGCAGCAGCTTCATGCCTGTGATTTAAAGTGGCCATTAGTGGCATACATCAGTTGCGGGTCACAGCCTTTTTTTGCCAATAATGGTCACTGTGAATCACATGCAGGAAGCTGCTTACACACAACGTATCTATCCCAGAAGTCTCTGCCAGGGATTTACAGTGACCAACCATCACCACCCATACAAATGTATGGTTGCTCACTGTAGATCCCTCGATAGATACATACATGATAAAACAAACACCCTGGAAGGACTTGAATCCCTGGGACATGACGGCACTGTGCATGCAACAATGCTAACGTGGTTGCCATGGCAACCCTGTGAGTGTCACGCTGTGCCACACACATTGGTGCAGCACTCACAGGGTTGTCCTTTTTAATATCACCTGCACTGGCTCTCAGTGAGGCCCAGGGGTGTTGCTAGGTCTGGAAAAGACCCGGGGCTATGCTAATGTCAGGACTCTCGGGACTGGGGGCTAGCTAGCCTTTTGGTTGTAGCTCCTGAGATTCTATCCGGGGCTACAACCAAAAGACCAGGGGCTATAGCCCCCTTTGCCCCCCCCTAGCAACGCCTCTGGTGAGGCCTATTCAGTGATGGAGCCAGGGAGGACTCAGCGCCAGCCCTGGCGATATTCAAAAATAAAAACGGGCTGCACTGCACATGTCGTCACACCTCTCACAGGTTTATGTATTGTTTAATATCAGGGCTGGCGCTCAGTCCTCCCTTGCTCCAACCCACTTTCAAAATGCTCCATACTGAAAAGTATAACGCACAGTATACTCTGCTGGACCTATCTACTGACTCACTAGCATCTGTAATGCGAATTTGGAAGAACAAATAACATGTGCTTTCCTAAAACAGCCTGCTAGAATCAAAATTAATTCCAACAGCCATGCTCTGCCTATAAAAGTGCCAGCACTTATGCTAAGAAATTAATTCCTTTAATTGCATCCCCTAATTTACTGGCTGCAGTTCTTTGGTTAAATATAAATATAAGCTACATCTGTTATATATAGTAGGATAAGGACATACAGTTAAATCTACCAAAAAACAATCTAATATCATTTTTATTATCCACTTGTTTCCAACGATTAGACCTAACGCTGCAGAGCAATTTGTGTGTTGTGTCTGGTCCTGGGAGTTTTACCCACAACAGATGGTGGTTTGCCCAGGAAGCACTTTTCTCTGCTGTGAAGCTTTGACACCTTACCAGGAGAGCAGGACATACATATCTCCTCTAGCAATGGGGTAGGAGCTCCAAGTTTCAAAGGAACCTCTGCATCATAAAAGGGAGGTCACACCAGGGATATAATAACTGGATTCCTTTTGAATTGAGGCAGACAGGTGATAGTTGAGGGACAGCAGACGAGAGGAGAACATCTTGGGGCTTAGTTCAGAGAAGGGTCAAGTGAGACCGTGTAAGCAAGAAGGGCAAGTACAACTGTTGGGGTGGACCTTTAATCACCTAACCCCAAAACAGGCCCGCCACTTAAGAAGCGAGTACACAGTTGTACATAAAGCAAGTTTATTGTACAAAAGCTCTAGGGAGCAGTTCGATGGTGTTGCAGGACCAAACTAACACAAGTCTCAACAACACAACATCAGTTGGCAGTTAATATACATTTTGCAACAATTTTAAACACTCCCAAATGCTTATAAAATTCTGAGACTTGATAGCATTTGTTCCCTTGCAAGGACTGTGAATATCCCTGCTGGTTAGGGGGGCGTTGTTGTGCGGTGAGCGGATGAGGACGTGAGCCTCTGCAGCACCGCTGGGGCTGCCGAAATCCTGCCTTAAAATCCTATTTCCCGAAATACAATAAGGGTGCTTTTGTTAGTAGGAGATTGCGGATCGTGGTGGCTCCATCCTGCCGCAATCCCCAGCAAAATCAGGGCTAGGGAACCCTGTAGCGCCACCCGAGCCTGGCAGGCCCGGTTTGGCGCCATTTCGGGTTTGATGAAGTGAGCCGTTGGGCAGATGCGGTGTGAAGGACGGAGCAGAATCCTCCTGTCCGGGAAGCCAGACGCAGTATGGTGAAGATGAAGCGAGGCTGGGCCTTAGAGCGTAAAGACCTGCAGCCAGGAGGTGGCCGAGAGAACGACCTGGCACCTGAGGCTGATTGCTGTATGCACCTGGGGCTGCTAGCAGTGCCCTGGAGGAAAGCTGCGATGGGTGAGTGGCCGCAGGCAGAGCGGTCCAAGTGTCCACCGCAACATTAAGTGGCTCGTAGAAGAAGCGGCCTGCTGACTGTGCCACAGCAAAGGTGAGAGTGGGGCAGGTCTGGAGTGGGCACTGGCGTAGATACTGTGCGGGATAACAGCCACCACACCGGTGGGCAAGGGTGCTCACCAGCGACCATGAAACGTACCGGACAGCAAGACACCGGGCATCAGCGGTGACATTCCCAGCAGCACTCGATAGTGAGATCCCCCGACCCAGCCTTGGAAACTCCTGTTGAGCAAGGCAGGCAGGAACAGCTGGGACCCCCCCAAGGAAGGAACGACATCACAGTCTGGTGGCCCTGGACAATGGGGGCACCTACATGGGGAAGCACGGCCCGGAAAGCAGCGCGCAGTATAGAAGTGCAATAACACTCAAGGACAGCAAACTTTTCCATTTCCAGGCCTCTCATATAAATACATCCTCCTGTTCACTGATTGGGATTGGGGGGTGTTTTCTGCCTCCTCCCCAAAGGAAACCTCTTATGTAAACATTCCATGGTAGAGCCTAACCAGTCATTCTACAGCACCTGTGGCTCTCGCCACTTCTAAAGATAAAACGTCCTGCAAACCTACGTCCACCAACATCAACACTGCCCTAAGAGACCCGCCCTGATAGGACGGCCCACACAGAGGGGTGCACCGCTGCAGTTGTACATCAGAACTAGTCTCCCTGGGGACATGATAACAGACGGGACAAAAGGGTATGCAGGCGGAAGGAGGTGCTGGAGCAAGTGGGGTGGAAAACCTGTAAAAGACGGGGCCAAAAAAAAAAAACAGGGTCAATTTCCCAGCAACCACTAAAGGGCAGGCCCGGGACACACAAAGGGTCGGCAAAACACTGAGTACTCTGGACAGGTGGGGCCTGGGGAGTCTTTCGATCTTGAGCCGCCCGGTGCCTCACTGTGGATACGCAAGCCCCAGTGCATATGCAAAGATGTTGCCACAGCAGGACACAGGGCCTGGGACCTCGGGACCTAATTAGAGGGTGAAGATATATTAAAGACGCACAGTGGATCCTGCCTCTGTGTCCAACAGCATTCTTATGACAGCAGAAAACAACCGTGAGCGGGATGACTCTGTATAACACGCAGAGCCCACCCACCATCTTGAGCCTTGGAGGGAAGCAGGCCCAGAAGGGGAGAACAACACCTTGCCCCTGGACCCAAAGGACCCCACTCGCCACCGTACCCCCGACACAAGCTGTAGAGAAGGAGCCAAGTACCCCCACCTCAACCATCTCGCCTATATGTTGGGAATCAGAGTTTGAGACACGCGCAGTACCAATGAAAATACTGATACTAAGGAGAATCCCGGAGGCAAGATTCCCATTAAGAAAGCCATACCTGCATACGAGACAGTATGATGCCCACATGAATGAAATCCCAGAAGAAGCAGGACCAATGAATGAAAGAGCAGATTGGTGACGTCACGCAAAGTAATACTGACGTACCTAGGAAGAGATACAGAGGCAAGAGAATGTGGATATTCTATAAGGCATCAAGACAGTATCAAAGATAAGTGACATCTCGGGCTCGAGATGAAGAAACGTATGCTACAGAAATGATGAAGATGTCAAGTTATTTTACACGTGTACGGATGCAAAAGAAACGCAAGCTGACAAAGTATTCTTGAGGTTAGCTATGTGGTGAATCAATTGCAGCATGCGCCAACGTATACATATATAGGAATAAAAAGAATAGATGTTTCCACGACGTATTATATCAGTGCTGGACCAGAGAAGGAAGTGCTTTTTCCAGTGGGTCTTAGTTGAAAAACAATGAAATTGCAGAAGTGAATCTCAGAAAGGCGAGGCTGGATGAGCCCCAAGAAGCGAAGGTCTTATGCGACTGGGATGAGCAGACATTCGTTACAATCGTGTGAAAGAATGAAACTCCTGTTCAGAAGGCATGGACGAAAACAAGGAAGACGTCAGAGTTCTCTTAAAAAAATTATATTTTAAATGCGCAGAGCTCACATTTGTGGTCTTCAGTCACGTGGATGGATGAAGTTGGACTAAAATGACGAACCACACCTACGCAGAGAGGCAGAGCGTGCATCTACTCCCCTGTTTTCTACAGAGCAAGGAACATTTCCAAGGCCAAGTTCAAAGGCTTAATTGATGTGCAGACCACTGAGTTGATGGCAGATAATATGCTAATTGGTGGGAAGCTATGGTTATGGTGTGGAAGCTTTTCATTCTTTTCATGCCATTTAATGTGTGGCCTCAGTGGCTATTTCTTCTGGGGTAGCCCTCACACCATGTGTGGGCTTCTGTCCTTGTACAATTAAAATGAATATTCATGAGCGCCCTCATCAACCAGCTGGAGGCCCTACTGAATATTACAATAGGTGCCAATCCTAGCACGGCACCCAACCACACAGTGCAAAGTACCCTGTGTGGCAAGAATTGTAGAACCAACATGGGCATAACTAGCATGGCAGGAGCACTTCTCACATCACGTAAAAAGGAGGAATGCTCCCGAATGCACCCCTTCTCAGATGGGAGCATTAGTTCTCTACGGCCAAATAGGGACCAGTAGACACACATCCCTGACTGGCAAAACATCTTCTTGACACAGCTTATCATTTGTGTCCTTTAGGAAACTCCAGATGAATCCTTCCTGCTGAAATGACCATCTAAGGCACACAGCACTCAACAACTAGAGCTGTGCAGAAGGTAATGACTATAACTTTGTGTAGAATTAAGGAGCATATTTAGCAACTGAAACCAAAAACTGTCCAGACTTATTTAAAAGCAGAATGTAAAGTCATAACCAATGAATAACTATATACAATCTACTATTGACTGAACAAAAGCAATAATGACCTCATGAACAAAAAACCACTTCTTGGTTTCTCTCTTCTTAGGCAAATGGGATGACGGCTTCTCCGATCTCTCTGATACCCTGATCCTATAGAGACAGGCTTGAATAACCGGTCCTGAAGAAGATGACAAACTGTTATCATCGAAACCGGTCGACCTTTTAAACTCTGGATATTGCAAGAAACCAGCTGGGATACCACTAAGAAAGTGAGCTTTATCTATGGAGGAAGGACCCTCCTAAACTCTGCTGCTCCGTGGACTCCAACACTTGAACCATAATAGAGTGGCTATGATCTAGAAACCAGACCACCAAAAATAATGCTGGACACTAAACCCAGAATTATCAAAATAACCAATAGGAGCCCACAGCAACGGATAAGGTTTTATTAACTCTGGGTAAATGATACCCCTTTGCACACATATATGTATGTGATTGCACACAATTTATTTTAAAAAATCAGCAAGTGATCTACGACTTGGTGACCACACACTTCTTGTGAAGGTCAATAAAAGAATAATGGTCTTGCGACCCATGGGAAATAGTTCCTCTTAGAAATCTGGCCCCAATGCTTCGAGACACTGACCTGCAACGACCATCACCAAGCAGGAGGTGGCTAATAATCAATTCACCACAGCCCTAGGGACAGGATCCCTACCACCCTTACCCTCAGAGGGACAGAAGACACCACCATCCCACACCCAAGGATGGAAGCCTGTACATGTTGTGAGGGCTACCACAGAAGAAATAGCCACTGAGGCCACACATTAAATGGCATCAAAAGAATGAAAAGCTTCCACACCAAATAGTGGACCCTGCAAAGTGTTTTTGTGTATGAAAACCATATTTTAAGTAATACTTCAGGTTGAAATACAAATTACAATCCAGCTTTCCTTGATTGTGCTTGTGAAGCTATGGTTATGACCAGCTCACCAGCAGCTGGAAGTCCAGCCTGCGTGCTGCGAACATGGGTGGAAAAGTACTGACGGATGTAAGAGTGCCAACCAAGTGTAGGGGGCCGCATAATTAAGAGCCCTAACGTTTGTATAACCAATGGAAAGTCATGTATTTAGTGACGTTCGTAGTGACCTGTTTGAGAGGAGGGCTTAGTTGCTCCACCTGATGTTAAGGAGCCTATCACTTTCTTAGACTAGTATGGAATGTATACCTAGATGTTCCCTCTAAGCCTATCACATTTGCCACTAGGTTTTTGTAGTTTGCCACATAGGATGACGTTAGTAAATAGGTAGGTTAACGTCATCAATGACGAGTTTTACTATAAGTATGATGTTTTCTATGAAGCAAATTGAGAAACCATGCTATGAGACATCCATTGATGTCCATTGTACTCCCTGTTTTAGATATATGATATTAAAACAGACAACTTTGCCAACTTCCTGAGTCGTTTTGATTATTAGTGTTGAGTATCTTCTGCATCCCCATTCATCTCAAAGTATTGCTACCTCGTCTTAAAGGGTTGAGTTGGCTGCCCCGGTTCAAAGTGCTAGGACCAACAATCCAATAGTGGAAGCCTGTCTGACCACATACTCTTGGGTCCAGAAACCCACATGGCAATGGGGAAAGACAGGCCCCAGAAATGGACTCCGCATAACAAGAGAGATCGCTACACAACAAGTGTCCCGGCAGTGACTTCCTCGGCATGGGATAAAATGGCAGCAGAGGGGGAAGAGGCAGGAACAGGTCACACAATATCACTTACAGACATTATGGCAGCCATCAGTGACTCAAGGTTATTGGTTAAAACCAAAATCGATGGCTTGGCAGTCTCCTTCCTGAGGCAGGACTTATGCAATATGACCTCTCGGGTAGGAGAGACGGAGCAGGACATTTCGTACAGTGAGGAAATGCTGCGCAAGATGGAGGAACGGCTAGAGAGGATGTCACAACTAACCACCCTGGAAATGCAGGGAGAAGAGAGCAAAGGTAGATCCGTATGCAACATTCTCTTCATACTTGGACTCCCGGAAAAAGCAGAAGGGAACTCTATGGAACTGTTCTTAGAGCGCTGGCTGACGGACCTCATGGCACCTAAAAAACTCTCAAACTTCTTTTCAATCGATGGGCACACAGAGTCGCAATGGGCCAGCCTTTGCCTGGCGCCTCTCCTTGCACAGTGATAGCGCGTCTTCTAACTACAGAGACCGAGACACGCTCCTATACATGTCAAGGGCGACAGGCCCGATCACCTACAACGGCAACCGAATTGGCCTCTTTCCTAACTACACAAGAGAAGTACAAAGATCACGGTAGTCCGGGGGGCGTGGCTTGGGCAGCCATGAAGTAGGATGCGCTTCCCGTGCAGCTCCGGAGGATCTGACAGATGATCCGTGAAAACTACCTTTAAAAACGCACCACTGGTTCCAGAATTGATCACACATGCATGAGAACGTGTGTTCTGCTCACTGTATAAAGACCGAGAGAATCGTAAGTGGGATTCTGGAGTAATTGCTCGGTGATCGATGGCGGCTGTTCGGTCCATTGTCACACAAGATGGCCGACGACAAAGGAAACGAAACTAGAGCACCCGAAGAGGACGAATAGAGGCGGCGGCCACGGGGAAAGAATGACGATGGCGAAGTGGAGACGGAGCGAAACCCCTGTGGCGGTGAGCCTTGGGTCGCAAAGGCTTGGGTGCTGACCCGGACAGCAGGAGCCCGAGGGCAGCGGAGGTGTGAAAAGATAGGCCGCACCACGACAGGCACGAGAAGCGCTCGCTCGGCATTGATGAGCAACAAGCTGCGGCGAGAGGTGGCGGATGGCGCGATGCTTGAAGATCATCACAACAGCCGATAATAGAGGAAAAGACGGTCGGGGGACACACGGACACTGAATTACGATAGGGAGGCCCAACTAAGGCTGGAAAATGTTGGCGCGAGGGGCCGTGGGCAAGAATAAGAACAAACAACCCACAATGGATATTTCTGACAAAACACAACAGTCTCCTGAGGCCATCGCACCCAAAGGCCCGATGGCACCAGCTGAGGGCACCACAGCGGCTGATAATCATCAGATTTTAGAGGCCATTACGGAGCTGAAAGACTCTTGGGGGTTTGCGATGTTGGACCTGCGTACTTCCCTGGAGGCTAAAATTGAAGCAGTGGGCATTGAAGTCTCCCTGCTGAGACAAGATGTCAGGGGGCTGGCGGAACCTACAAGCAGCCTGGAAGGTGCGGTGAAAACTAACACGGACACCAGCACCAGCAGTGTAAAGGAGATCCATGTAAGCAACAGGTGGCCAACTTGGAGTCTCGTGCAGAAGAAGCGGAAGGGAGAGCAAGGAGAAACAATATCCGCGTGGTGGGTTTGCCGGAGGGTGAAGAGGGCCAGAACCCAACTAACTACATTGAGAACTTACTCCTACAAGGAATTGGGGCTGGCACACTCTCGTAGGGATTTGCAGTGGAGCGCGCACACAGAAACCTTATGAGGAAGCCGAGACCAGGGGCCCCTCCACGAGCGATAATCGCCAAAATATTGAACTGCAAAGACCGCGAGAAAATACTGGAGTACTTCCGAAAAGGCAGAACAATCGAAAGGGTCTCGAGCACCATCACGGCGTACCCGGATTACACTATGTTGGTCCAGAGGCAACGGTACAGCTATGTAACCATCAAAAGGAGGCTGCAGGCGTCTGGGATAAAATATATGCTTCTGTACCCTGCGAAATTGAAGTTGGTGCACAAGAGCAAAATGTATTTTTTTGACACTCCGGAGGAAGCAACGACATGGCTGGATCTGCAGGGCTGCCCGGAACAAGACACGGAAGAGACCCAAGATGGACGCGATAAGTGACTGTGATATGGTATGCATACTGTTAAGGCGGCGTGTGAACATCCCAGGGGCGCCTAGGCGAAGGTTAAGAACAATAGGCGCGGCTGTAGGAGGCCGATATTTGATAAAATACCGCTGATTGTAATGGACTTGATGGACTGGAATATAGTGGCGGGTACATATATTTAAATTGTATAGCAATGTGTAGTTATCCGATGTGCTATAGGAGCGGCGGGGCGAAAGCACCCTACCCCCCGAATTATAGTTGTAGTTATAGTAGGTTGGCCACTAGGGCGGCCTCACCCTGCGGAGCTTCGAGTACAGGCGAGAGCCAGAAAGAGCTAGATGCGGGGAGCCTGAGGTCCAGTGATGGAGCTGGGCAACAGTGGGGGGTGTGATGTTGGGGAAGGGACGGGAGGTGGGAGGGAGGGGGAGCGGGAAGTTTGGTGTGTTTTTGGTTAAATGGAATTTAGAATGGGATGCAAGCCTATACAGATTGGATTGGAATTCAAAGTCAAACTGCACCTGGGAGAGAGGGAATGGGACTACAACAGGCCATGGGGGACCTTAAAATACGTACATGGAATGTGCGGGGGCTTAATAGCTACTTAAAAAAGAACAAAGTTATGTTGTACCTGCGCAGGCAGAAAATAGATATTGCATTGCTGCAGGAAACCCACCTTACACGAGAGAGGATGGACATGATCGCGGGAAGGTGGAAGGGGGTGTTGGTTGGCTCATCGTACTCTGCCTATGCAAGAGGAGTACTTATATGGGTGGCGCCACATGTCCCGTTTCAGCGATTGCAAGTGGTGGCTGAGACAGATGGGAGGATGGTAATGCTGAGGGGACTGGGGGAGAACAGGGAGATAAGTATTGTTAACACGTATGCCCGAACCAGAACACAGCGGCGTACATCAGGACATTGAGTGCGAACCTGAGCGCATGTGTAGGAAGAGCGGTGATCTTGAGAGGGGACTTCAACTGCGTATTGAACCCGAGGGTGGACAGATCGGATGGGAAATTGGATAGACCGGCCCCTGCAGCCAGGGTGCTACAGACATACATTGCTGGATGACATTGGGTTGCATGGAGATTGTGGCACCCCTGGGAAAGGCAATATTCACATTATTCTGCCCCACAGCAGTTATCAACGAGGCTGGATTATGTCTTCGCATCACCTGAAATGATAGCGGAGATTGCACACATAGAGTATAGGGCCAGGGTCCTCTCGGACGACTCACCCCTGATTCTTGCGTGGCAATACTGCCCCCCGAGAGCGAGGATCCCGACATGGCGCCTACGAGCAGAGGCGTTGCGGGACCCCTTCTTTAGAGAGGATTTGAGGGAGGAGATCGTAAATTATTTTTAAACGAATACTGGGAGCGTGGACTCTGCGGGTACACTATGGGAGGCCTTCAAAGTTGTCATGAGGGGTGCGGCCATAGCGAAATCCAAGGGCCTACAAGGTGGGGTTTCGGCTGAACTGCGGGAGACGGAAGTAAAATTAGAAGAGGACTTAAAGGCCGGAGACGATACAGCAGAGAAGCTAGAATTGATACTTAAGCTACAGCAAAAATGTGCGGAATATTGGGAGAGCTTGTGTAACCTTAATTATAAAAAATACATAGAGAGACAGCATGCAGGAGGTGATAAACAGGGGAGACTTCTGGCGTGGTTATATAACAGTGAGACCCTCAGAGCCACAATCAGAACTATAGAGAGAGAAGACGGTAGCGTAGAGGACACCCAGGAGGGAGTTAATCAAGTATTTGTGGATTATTATAAAGTGTTATACAGAGAAGATGTGGAAAGTAGCCGTGCTATGATGGAAGAAACGCTTGAGGATATGGGGTTGCCCAAGATAAGCGAGGAGGAACGAGAGGAATTGGACACCCCGATCACCCTGGAAGAATTGGGGGAAGTGGTGAGGCATCTGCCTACTAGTAAAACCCCAGGAACAGATGGGCTCCCAAGCAAATTTTACAAAGTATACATAGAAGAGGTCCTCCCCCGCTGCTAGAGATGATAAACGAAGCGTTCGAGATGGGACGCTTACCGGAGTCACTGAGAGAGGCTGTAATAATACCTCTCCCCAAACCTAGTAAGCCTGGGCACAGCTGTAGTTCCTTTAGACCCTTGTCAATGCTGAATCAAGATGGCAAGATATTAACTGCTGTCCTAGCGAATAGACTGAAGAGGGTCATTAGCAAATTAATACATCCGGATCAAACGGGTTATGTCCCCCATAGAAACATTACCAATAATCATAGGCAACTCCAGAGAATCATTGAGTTTGGCAGAGAAAGTGATGAGGAAATGGCAATCGTGTCCTTGGATGCGATCAAGGCCTTCGACTCTGTCAAGTGGCCATGGCTGCTGGCGGCCCTGAAGCACTACGGGTTAGGGCCTGGATATGTAAGGTGGGCAAAAATGTTATATAGCGAACCGCTGGCTAGAGTTAAGACAGGATCTGTGATATCAGAGAGGTGGCAGCTCAGCAGGGGTACTAGACAGGGATGCCCGTGGTCTCCTATGCTCTACATACTGGCCTTGGAACCTCAGGCAATATATCTGAGGCAGCAACATGACACCATAGGCATCAAGGTGAAAGGGGAGCGGCATTTGATCTCCCTATATGCAGATGACATGCTGCTGTACGTGCGATTTCCAGAAGAAAACCTCCAGTACATTCTGGAAGTGCTCGGGAGATACGCTGTGCTGTCCGGCATAGCGGTGAAACCCCAGAAGTCTAGCTTGTTCCCATTGGGGGGGTACATAGGGATTCCAGCGGAGAGGTTACCGGTATTGCAGGTACCGTGGGTGGTTAGTACATTTCGGTACCTGGGGATAGACATATATCACACCGTGGAGGAAGAGCATAGGTGTAATACAGAAGTAGACATCAAGAAAATTGAGAAGTGCATGCAGATTTGGGCAAAGCTGCCTTTGGCGATGATGGGGCGGGGAGCAATGCTAAAGATGGTGGTCCTGCCGAGGCTCCTACACTACTTCGGGAACATACCGTGCCTGATTCCTAAGAAGTTCTTCACCAAACTGAATAGCATGTGTAGGGACTTTTTGTGGCATGGCACGCGAAACAGAGTGGCGTTATGGAAGCTTCAGAACTTCCATGACAAAGGAGGAATAAAGCTGCCCAACTATGAGGCGTACTATGTAGCAAGCCAGTTGCAGTATGTTGCCAAATGGCTCTCTGATGAAGAGACCTCTGAACTTAGGCTGTTTGGGCGTGATTGTGCACCTTTTTATTTAAAAGAGATGATGTGGATACCCAGGGCGGAAATGGTGGGGCACCCTAAAATGATGCTACTGGGGTGGAAGGTGTGGCACAGGGCATGCCAAACGATGGAGGACCCGTCTCCATGCTCACCGCAGATACCATTGGTTGTATTGACGGGGGCAGACGCTCAGCTGCAAATGATACTCCGGACCACGGCTGGGGTGCCAAAGATGGGTGATATTTGGCAGGAGGGCTCAAGTATTACTTTTGAGGGGCTGCAGGAAGAAACTGGGTTGCACGAAGGCCAGTACATCACGTATCATAGAGTGGTACAGAGGATTAAGAGAATATGGCCTGAAACTGTGTTGGAGGAAGAATTAGACGCCGCCATGGACGTGATATATGACATAGCTGAGGGGGGCCACAAGATTTCCAGACTGTATGAGATGTTGATGTCTAAAGTGGGGAAGGAGGTCACGCAGTTGAGACTAGACTGGGAAATGAAGGTCGGGGCCCCAATGGGAGATGGGATGTGGGAACGGGTGCAAGGGTATCATAAGAAGGTGTCTAGAAACGCGAGGCTGAAACAGATACAGCTGTACATAACACACAGAGCCTATATGACGCCTTGGAGGATATCGAGGTTTGAAAATGCAGGACGGCAAGCATGCCCCAAGTGTGATGAGGAGAACGCGGGCATGGTGCATATGTTCTGGTCATGCCCGATCATAGAGAGATTCTGGAGGGGAGTGAAAGAGAAACTGGAAGAAGGAGGGGTCAAGATAGTAGTGGATACGATGTGGGCCTGTCTGCTGGGGGGGTTCCCCAGACCACAGAAGCTTAGGCATGTAAGTAGGCTGAGGGTCCTGGCTTATGTGCTCGCAAAAAGAAGGATTGCCATGGGATGGAAGTCATGCCATGTGCCGTAGATAGAGGTGTGGTGGAAAGACTTGCAAAAATGGGCGCAAGCCGAATCATGGCATGGGAAGAAGCGTGTGGCACTGGGGGGGAGGAGGAGAATGAGTCCCTGATGGCCTGGAAATCACTGATAGCCGAACTGTTTGGGTCATTAGCTGACCCGGCTGAGCCTGTAGAGGAGGAGACCGAACCACAGGATGCGGAAACTGAAGGTTTAATGCAATAGACCCGCAAGGGGGGTGAGTTAGAGGGAGTAGTGGTTAGAAATTAAGAAACGTGCAATGTAACTGTTGGAACATGCACTGTTTGTTTGGTTTATATTGTTTGATTGTTTGTAAAATTTAATAAAATCTTTAAAAAAAAAACAAATCACGGCAGTCCTATGACTCTGAAAAGAAGAAGTTAATGTCCCTGAACATTAAATATGCACTTTTCTTACCGGCCACGCTCAAACTATACTAGAACACTAAAGTACACATGTTCCACTGTCCCAACAAATTCTGAGACTGGCTGGAGACACACGTTCTCTCTGGCCCACGAACACAGAGGGATCGCCCTGCCCGGGGTGACACCGCAGAGACATCCCCGGTCCGATCTGACGCGCAGAAACCATGCACGGAAGAGGAAGATGACAGGTCCCCAGGGAGTGGAAAAGCAGGCTGACTGGACAAGGGGTAACACAATCACCTTGGTACGAATTGGGGGATGTCACCAGATAGGCCTTCTGGGATCCAAGACTGCCACATTCTCTGAATCCTACATCTAGTGGCTGCTGGTAGGGACACAGAAGAGCTGAGATGGCTCTCACAGGCAACCCCAAACATGTTCTTAAATGGTTTTGTTTGTTCAAGTTTGGGCAAAAGGTACTTCTAGTTGGGGGTAAGTGCAGGGTGGTGGGAGATTCATGTTCGATGTTGGGGAACTGTAGGGAGGGGAAAAATGGGCAGTAGCAAAGCTCACTGATGGGTCTTAAGATTCAACCTACAAATGCATTTTTGAAATCATTGTCTATGGCTCCATCAGAAATTACATTAGATGGAGAAGTGTTGTATCCTACCACCCCCATAATGAGTGATCTCGGGAGGAAATCCATGGAGAAACAAAAGACATTGGGGGTGGGGGAAGCCCAACAGGATAATACTCTCCCATTACCCTCTATTGATAGAAAAGATCAGAACTTCCAAACATGAGTGGGGGATCCCAAACAGATACTCCAGGGAGTGGGAGTAGTGGTGAGAAAGGGAATCCGCAGAAGGTGTCCAAAGAAACTCAATGTGGAATGGATATAATACCTCATTTAAATTCAAACCATCAAATGCTGAGAGGGCTCCTTCCAATAGCCCCAATTTTTTTGTTAAAGAAAAAGACAATATGGTCTGGAGAACAATTACGTTTTCTGAGGGGAAATAACTCACGGTTAATTGGAAAATAGCACCCATCGTTTTGAAGGGGCACCCAAAGAGATCAGAGAAATCAGGTGACTGTGATGAAGTAAGATGGGGAGAAGGGAAATCTAGAATGTTGGAAACAATGTTGAATGAAGGGGAGGAGGAAAATCAGCAAGAATAAAGGGATCACAGGAAGATATAGTAAAGGTACAAAGTCATCAGAGGATAGAAGACCTTCAAAAAGAAAGGAAGGACAAAGGGTCCTCTGCATTTGCAATGCCAATAGTTTGGTTGACGTTGAGAGCTAAAAAATCAATCCAAAATCAAGGGTGATTCTGTCAATTCTGAAAAAACTGACTAGCTTATATTTGATTAAGTCTAATGATATTGAATATGTTCGCTTTCCAGATACATCTGACCCTTGGGTGGCGGAAGTGGGATTATCATCAAGGGAGAGTCTTGAGGCCATAATGGGGGCCACTAAGGAACTAGAGAAACAAGATCTTAGTATCCAATTTTGAACCGGAGGGCAAGGGAAAAGGTGCCAAACCAGGGTCAAAATGGACCTCCAGAGCGGGGTTCGAGGAGTCACCTATTACAAAGTGCAAAATCCCACAGAAGAAGTCAGAAGTGCAGAAGGAGCAAATGCAAATCAATCCTCTCTTGATGCTTCCTCAGATTCTGACAGAGGTCTTTCAGAGGAGTAAGTCAGAAGCCACTTTAACCATTTAGGTGTAAAAGTGATCTGTTGGAACATGTGGGGCGAAATGCATTTACCACCAAGGTTATGAGAGATTATCTCTTTAAAAATGGGGATGTTTTGATGCTCCAAGAAACTTGGTTGGTCAATGCAATTAGTGTAGGGGGTATACAATATTCTGCCAATCAGCGCTTCAAAAACTAAGGGCAGACCTAGTGGGGGTCTGTTGATTGCTTTAAAAAATAAAATGTTTAAAGATGCTATCATGATAGCAGAGAACATCATGGGAATTCAAGCATGTAAAGCATCTCTTAGACAACAGGAGCCCCCATGGAGGTGGTATTTGTGAACATCTACTGGAACTCCGCGAGTTAGCCATATTATTGGGGAAACTGAAGGAGATGAGTGGATTTATCCCAATAATTCTTGGAGGAGATCTGAACTCGCAATGCATTCCACTCAATACAGATATAACGAATAATTCCACACGTAGAACCACAGAGAAATGACTGCTCTTGGTGGAGTTCCTCAAAGGTTGGGGGCTGGTAATGGCTAATGGAAAACTGCCAGGGGATATCCCTGCAAGGCCAACTAAATCACAGGGAGTGGTGTCCTCCATTTTGGATTATTTCTTTTTGTCAACTGACCTATTCACCTATAATGTAACTATGAACGTAGTTCAGGGTGGAAATAGTGATCATCTTCGGTTGGAATTGATATTCCAAGATTGTACGTACAACCAACAAGAAAATTACAAACATTCCATCTATAGTAGGAAAGGGAAAGTGCGTCTCCAAAAATAGAAATGGGGAGGGAAGGAGCTTAACAACCGCCTCAAGGAAGTAACAGAGAATTCTCAAATGGAGAACTGTCAGCCAGAAAACTTCGTCAAATTTGTTTGCTCAGTCTGTCCACCCTCGGTGAGTGGAGGAGGGAAAAAACAGATCTTCCATCACACTTTTGACGAAGAAACTATGTTGAAAAAAAAAGCGCTAAATCAGATGCTGAAAAAGTTGAAAAGGGCAACTTTGAGTGAAAAGATACGTAAAAGTGAAGCTAGAACCCTGACTCAATCTTATAAAACTTGGCCGGTAGCTAGAAAGATGTGGAGACTCCAACAGGATGGGGAAACCATGTTGAGACTATTGGAGAAAAAAGACTCGAGAGTTTTGGTCAGTGATGCATCAGTTGGAAAGCAAGACACATTCAACCTTATGTAATCTGGTCCCGGAAAAAGATTGGATCCCATACTTAACGGAAGTCTTTAGAGACAAACAAAAAAATATTATTAATAGGAATAAGGAAGAGGGTTGGAATCTTACCTTCAATGAACAAACCATCGCTGATTTGATTGGGAACAGCTTGGTATCAAAGGCGGCAGGGCCTAACGGCCTAAGTACCAAGTATTGAAAAGTGAACCAAATCTGTGGGCTAAATTGTTAAATTGTTAAATTGGCTTTTCAAGGAAATCCTATTCAAACAGGAGTTCCCCCCCACATGGAAATCTGCAATACAATTTCTTCCCTCTCCGCATGTCAGTGAATGTATTGACCGGGTTTGAGTGGGAGACTAATATTAAAGATAGTTAAGACACGGTATGTGTGGGAAAGAGAGGAGGCGCAGATATAGCCCATAAAAAAAAAAGAAAATGTTTATATACTGAGTAACTGTAATAGTTTTCATAATGTATGCGCGTAATTTGTAGAACAGGCGACGCGTTAACGTAGAAGCTTGGGGCGCTTATGACGGCGCGAGGATTACGCGGGAGTATTCCCGAAGGGTTATCAGGCAGGAGTCTGTTCGTCAGGCGGACGGCCCCGTGTCGTAATTTCGGCACGCTGGGGGTTTAGTCAGCCTCGCGAACCACACAGCACAGGCCACGCCGGCATCCGAGAGCAGGCCCCCACCCTCGCATAGGCGGAGCCAGCTCCCGCGAAGCACGTAGCGCGGCCAGAATGCTCCCCAGGCAGCCCCCACCCGCGGGTGGGCGGAGCTACCGCAGAGAGCACAATGATCTTGAGCGTTAGCCCCCACCCGCGGGTGGGAGGAGTTAGACGCATAGGACACGAGTTTCAAAACGTCGCATTGAGGCGCCGTTATCTGCAGAGCACAACCGGCATCAGTACGCTCGTGCGAGCAGGTCGTTATCAGTGACCGCAATTAAGAGACCTTTTCATAATCAGCGGTCATAACGATCGCAAGCGCCGTGTTTCCTAAGGAGCACGTAGAGAGACAGCAGGCCATGTGATAAGGAGCGGCAGAGGTCAGGAGGCTGCTGGGCTCTTACACTGCTAATTAGCAGAGGATTGGCGCGACAGAGAAGAGGGCTTCACAGGAGCCACAAAGCGATTACGTCTAGGTGCAGCCACTGAAAAAAAGAAAGAAAAAAAAAAAAAGGGAGTGCAAAGAGTAAAACGACTTTACTGACTCCGAATCATCAAGAGGGACAGTGGGCGTGCTAAGACACCTGGCTCAGGTATTTTAGGCACAAGCACAAGAATGTCAGAATTTGAGTGGAGCGAGGAGGAGCAGTCTCAGGACCTCGCGGCCAGCTTTAAGAAAGTGCTAGGAAGCTCCCTTATTGATGCAGTGGCAGAGGGCGTCAGACCCCTACAGGAGAGGCTGGAGACGCTGGAGGCTATGCTTTCACAGCCTAGTAGCAGCACCGAAGACTGGAAGCGCACGCCCGCGGATCCCGTGAAAGAGGGACACAAGGGGAGTAGACTAGCCCTCAAGAGGAAATCCTCTGACGACCCCCGGGGCTCTTTGGAAGGGGCAGAAGATAAGGCGCCAGAGGTGCCTGACGCGTTCGCGAAGCTGAAAGAAGCGTATCTGCGACGGCAGGCAGTGCCACACCTCATGACCCCCACTCCAGGGGATGAAAATATAGGAGATGACCCTGACTCGGAAGATGAGAAGGATGACTACCAGGCCTCGCAAGAAGACGAGGAGGTAGAGGATGAAGACTGGGCGAAACCCAGTGGGGGTAAGAGAGCTCGAAAGGAGAAGCACCTCCTGGAGCCGCAGGAGGACATGTTTGACCCGGATAGTATACGGAATCCGAGGTCCTCCGAGTGGCAACCGTCCCCCCGAGTAGCACAATACATGGCAGCAAGATTACGCAAGCCTCTAGACAAGGAGGTGAGACAACGACTGCGAGCAGAGTGCCCGCGTCCGGATCTTCCGGGAAAAGTAGCGGAAGCTCCCGAGCTCGATCCGAAGATGCTGACATTCGTGGCGAAAACAAGTAAAGACCCACGCAAGGGTATTGACAGGTCCTGGAAAAGCTGCCAGGAAAAAGTACTCGACTTAGCAGGCCCTCTCGCAAAAATCATGGACCTAGCGGAGAGAGCAATGGATACGGGGGAAGATGTTGACCCCGAGGCTCTCGCAGGATGGGCGCAGAGAGCAGTCTGCCTTCTTGGGAATGCGAATTGTGCCATTGCTTCGGAGAGAAGGAAGGGTCTCTTACTCAAAATTGATTCTAAGCTCAGCGATCTTTCATCGTATGAGGCGGGAGAAGGGGCCCAGGGCCTCCTGTTCGGGGAGACTTTCGGGAAGGAGATGGGCCAATTCGTAGGGACATACGCTTCTCTCGAGAAGGCCCAAGCATCGATCCGCAAAATATTCCCGAGTAGAGTTTTTGGAGGGACCGGCCGCTCCAGAGGCCGTGCAGCCGGTCGTACTCAAGGAAGAAGGCCTCAGAACCCCAGAGCTCAATACTGGGAGAACAGGAGCCAGGATACATTCTTCCCGTCCAGAGGGAGATTCCCGAGAAGCCGCAGGTCCAGAGGATCAGGACGAGGTCAAGGGTTTACACCAGGTGAGAGCGGTTCAGTATCCTCCTGTAGGGGGGAGGACGCGCATGTTTTTAGAGAATTGGCGCAAGCTTTCAAGCGATTCCTGGATATTGCAGACCGTCAGTGGTCTGAGACTAGATTTCATAGAGACTCCAGTGCAGCGGAGCAGGCCACAGAGTCAGAGGCTAGCGCAAGCGGAACAAGCACTCCTAGACAGCGAGATAGCGCAATTAGTTCGCAAGCAGGCGATAGAGAAATGCGAGACCACACCCAAGTTCGTGAGCAATATGTTCCTGGTGCACAGGAAAGAGAAGGTACGCCCGGTTATAAACCTCAAAGAGCTGAACGGTTGGATCATATATCGCCACTTCAAGATGGAGGGCATACATCAGCTCAGAGACTCACTAAGAGAAGCAGACTGGCTGACGCGCCTAGATCTAAAGGACGCGTATCTCACAGTACCCGTACTCAAGGAGTACAGACCATATCTAGCTTTCCGCTGGCACGGACAGTTCTGGCAATTCAGGACAATGCCATTCGGACTTGCCTCGGCTCCCTGGGCTTTTACGAAGCTGATGAAACCAGTAGCGGCAGCGATCAGAGAGAAGGGCGTCAGGCTGATCATTTATCTGGACGACCTTTTACTCCTAGCAGAAGATCGAGAAGTGCTGGTATACCAAATGAGATGGGTACAAGACCTTCTAGTCTCTCTAGGATTTCTAGTGAATACAGAGAAATCGGACACCATACCGGCTCAGAGGTTAGACTTCCTGGGGTTTGTACTAGACACAAAGAAAGCAACCCTGGAGCTGCCAGCTCAAAAAATGAAAGACATAAAGAGGGAGATCAGATTATGCCTAGAGAAACAACATCTCTCAGGACATTGGCAAGGATAGTGGGGCTATTAGCAGCATCTATTCAGGCCATATTCCCAGGGCCCCTGCACTACCGGGCGCTACAGAGGTTGAAGATAAAGCATCTACAGCAGGGTCTGAAGTATCACCAACAAGTACCTCTAGATCAAGACTCCATTACAGAACTAGAATGGTGGTTGAAGAATATGGACGCCTGGAATGGGCGAGCCATATTCGGAGACAAGCCAGATCTGATAATAGAATCAGACGCCAGCCGGAAGGGCTGGGGGGCCAGATGTGGGACCCTACAGACTGGGGGCAAATGGAGCGAAGAGGAGCTCCATCTACACATAAACTGCCTGGAGCTACTGGCAGGATCGTTCGCGATCAAGGCCTTCACAAGAGGAAGAGTGAAATCTTGTGTGCTGCTGAAGATGGACAACATTTCTGCAGTAAGGTACATAAACCACCTAGGCGGTACAAGGTCCAAGTTGCTAGCGGAGCTAGCGAAGGACTTCTGGCATTTCTGTCTACAGTCAGAGACGTCAGTGACAGCAGAGTACCTGCCAGGCTCACTGAATGTAGTAGCAGACTGGAACTCTTGTTACCTGATAGACTCCAGCGATTGGAGACTGGACCCAGCAGTGTTTCAGAGGCTGGACAGGAGATGGGGACCACTACGTATGGATCTTTTCGCCTCTCGGCTCAACGCACAGACGAGCCTCTATTACAGCTGGAGGCTGGATCCGGAAGCTCAAGGAACAGATGCGTTCCTGCAGGAGTGGACAGGAGGTCCACATTACGCTTTTCCCCCCTTCGCGATGTTGAACAGAGTTCTAGCGAAGTGTCGGAGGGAGAGAGCGGAACTGGTGTTGGTTGCACCATTGTGGAAGTCACAAGTGTGGTTTCCAACGCTGATGGAGCTAGTAGCGGATGACCCAGAGTACTCCCCGAAGGAGAGCGATTGATCACGGACCCAGCTGGGTTGTGTCATCCTCTGAGAGCGAGAGGGACACTCCCGCTAGTCGCGTGCAGGATATCAGGAGACACTGGGCCCTGCCAGGAATTTCGGCGCAGGCAGCTCAGCTTATCGCAGAATCCTGGGCTCCTTCCACTAGGAGGAGCTATGACGCAGCTTGGGCAAAATGGACAAGCTGGTGCAAGAACAGAGGTGTTCATCCCGTTTCAGCACCTGTAGTGGAAATTCTAAATTTCTTAGCGAATTTACTGCAGAACGGAAGAGCTTTCCGTACGATAGGAGTATACAGATCAGCCATATCGGCGGGACATATGCCAATAGAAGGAGTGCCAGCAGGAGAGCACCCCGCAGTAGTCAGACTCGTTAGAGGGGCGAAATTCAGAGTGCCACCTGTGCCCAGATATAACACAACATGGGACGTGGCGGCAGTATTACGATTATTATCAGATTGGCCAACAGATAAATACCTTACCCTTAAACAACTATCTGGTAAACTAGCTATGCTATTATGTCTAATCTCATGCAAACGAGTGTCAGACGTTAAAGCTCTAGAGGTTAACAGGCGAGCTTTCGGACCGGAAGGAGTCACATTCTCCATAGCCAGGAGAACTAAGACAGGCACCTCCACAGTGCATTATTCGTATTTTCCGAAAAATTCGAAATGGTGAGTAGCACGATGTATTAAAGAATACGAGAGTAGAACAGCAGAGAATAGAGCAGCGAATATTACCCAGTTGTTAATAGCGCGCAGGAAACCCTATCACGCAGTAGCATCAGCTACCATAGCCAGATGGGTAAAGGAGATCTTGCATGCAGCTGGTGTGAATGTGGACACGTACGGAGCTCATTCAGTGAGAGGGGCAATGGCATCGTCGGCCGCGAGAGCGGGAGTGCCCTTGAGTGAAATAATGCTAGCAGCAGACTGGTCAAGCGATTGTACATTTAAAGAATTTTACTTTAAGCCAACACAGAGTCTGGCTAGTACAGTGTTGGGGAAGCTTTGAACAAGCATAATGCTCGCCTCCAGTCTTGTCATAGAATGTAGATTACCCCTGCTATCTGCGCAGGGAGTATTAATTCTATTTAAGACTAAGGAGGCAAGCATTAAATTCCCTCCCGAGTAATGTACTATACAAAATGTCGATGCATTATATGAGTGAGTACACTACAGGTGCACCACCCTAAGATTTTCTATTTATGTTTTCATAGGGGAAGATCAGAAGAATAGCTGAAGGCAGCGCCGTAGCTGAGAGTATTAGGAGACCGGGAGTGCACCGGCAGTGGAGTTTAAGAGTTCAGAAGAGCCTCTGCACCGTTGGCGAGGATTAGTTAATGGACTTGAGCGACTATCAGAGCGAGTAAAAGCAGAGGAGGAGCCCGAGCACAGGAAGTGGGTTGTGACTGGTGGAAAGGGCATGGACTACCGAGACTCAGGGATGTTGTAGTTCTTAAAAAAAAAAAAAAAAAAAAAAGAGAAAAGTGACGTTTACACTTTTTCATGGTTTTTATGTGTTTTGTTGAACTGCTGAAGAGTAGAAATACATGAGGATGAAGCATAATGCTCGCCTCCTTAGTCTTTAATAGAATTAATACTCCCTGCGCAGATAGCAGGGGTAATCTACATTGTGGAAGTATACGCACAACCACCGCTCACACTCGAGCTCCTGAACGACCTCTAGGCGATGATACTCACTGAGCAATAGGATTTGCCGGTACTGGGAGGGGAGGGGACTTTAACAAGGTCATGGATGTGGGTAGAGATAGATCACACAGGGGCAACATGAACCTCGACCTACCGACCAAGCTGCACTCCTTGCAACTGCACTGGGGCTGGTTGAAGCATGGAGGGCACTACACGGGGCAGAATCTGGGTTCTCGTTCTACTGCAATGCACACAGGTCTCTATCTAGGATAGACTATTTCTTTGGCCCACAGTGCATGGTACATAGGCTGATATCTGTGATATTTCTGGCTACGGATATGTCAGATCACTCCCCCCTACTCGTGGTGTTGAAAACTGGGTGATCAAAACCCAACACAACATGGCACCTCATTGCATACAATCTGGGAATGCCTGAGGTAATGGGGGGTTATCCAAAAAGACAGAGGAATATTTTACCCTAAATGAGGGCTCAGTTGACAGCCCAATCATGCTATGGGAGGGCTACAAGGCAGTGCTTTGGGGGGAGGCTCTCTCCCTGGTGTCAGCTCACTGCCGATGATATGCCAGGGAAATAGAGGCGGCAGAGGAACAGGCGTCAAGGAAAGAGGAGCAATTCCTTCAATCAGGGTCCCTGGCTGCCCAAGAGGCTCTAGTCTCAGCACAGGAGGTCCTAAGAAACGTGGCACTGGGCAAGGCAAGGGTTGCCCACTGGACAGTACCTAGTCAAATACATAAAACGGGAGACAAGGCCAGTAAAATCCTGGCTTGGTTGGAAAGGTGGGACACAAGTAAGGGGCACGTACGGGCAATGCAGGAGGCCTGGAGGGACTTATTAATGGAGGATTCAGAGATCGCAGGAGCATTTGCCACCCTTTACGAAAACCTCTACTCCCCCCAGGTGCTAGCAATTGAGACAGCGGGTTCACACTTTCTTGACTCGATTACGATCCCCAGTCTCTCGGAACAGCAGACACAGGAACTCAAGGCCAAGATCACAGTGGAGGAGGCGACGGCTGCACTGTCCCAACTCCAATCTGGCAAATCCCCGGGACCCAATGGCTTTCCGTTGGAAACCTGGAAACGACTGGTGAAGAGGTGACATGCCACATGTAACGCATGCTTCTGCTGAGCAAAGAGAAGGGGCAACTCCCATCGGACATTAGGAAGGCAAGTATCGTGGTGATACCCGTTAAACCAACAGAACAATGTGCATCCTACAGGCCAGTATTGCTAATCAATGGGGAGACCAAGGTCCTAGCCTGGGTTTCAGCCAACATACTACTAGGATTTGTAGACTCCCTTTTTCACCCAGACCAATGCAGATTTATGCCCTCCAGATACACCCGGATGAACCTACAGAGGATACACCTTGCCATAGACCAGGCCTCTGCAATATTAGATCCACTAGCGCTCTTGGCCGTGGACTTCGAGAAAGCATTCGATTCTAATCAGAGTATTGGTTGAGGACTGAAGTCTGCTTTACACGAATTTTGACAATTAAACAATGCAGTTGTTTGAATCTGCTTCTTGATTGTGGAGGTCATCACCATATTAAATGACACGCCATTGCAACCAGTCTCCCATGTGGAGAGACTTATAATGGAACAGGGACGTTTTTGCTAACCATGGGTGTTCCCCTAGCGGCACTCAGCATTTTGCACAGACGTGGCTGCAGTGCCAGGGAAAATAGATCGAATTTAAGTTAAGTGCAAAACGCCTGGACATATTAACATTTTCAACATAGAAAGACAAAAGCAACCAGCCTAGTTAGAGTAATAGGGAAAGAGGGCCCAGGTGTGTCATGAAAATATGCAGCATCTAACCATCAAACATGGCAAACTTATAAATAAAGAGTTGGAAAAGAACAGGGGCAAAATAAAGTTATAACTGGAACAGGACACAGAACTCTCTGACGCTTTTATTGATAAGATGCTAAAACCTCAGACATTCCAGATTTAATCAGGACAAAGAAAAATCAGGGCATTTCATAGAAGCAACACAGATACCACAGGTCGGGTGCATATATTTCCAAAAATGTGACTGTGTGTGCATAAAGGAAGATTCAGGACAAAATATCCAGGCCGTAAAAGGGGGCTTTTAGCAACTTGTGGGGACAAGTATATGGAAAGAGGCACTCTAAGAAATTCAACTGTCGTTGCAAGAAAGCAAGATGTGGTAAGAAGGAAAGTACGAGGTCAAACTTATATTATGGGTTGAAATCCCTGCTTCATGTTCTTGCATATATGCAAGAAGGGAGTGTCTTCTTCTTCAAGTAAAGCTTTAAACTTTTTACAACGGTAAGCATTTTCTTATAACTTTGTTTTAAAGTGTGGCCCCTGCGTCCGATTTTCATGAATTTGTTTTTCCTTGTTCTTTTTAATAACTGATGTATACTCGTATGTAAACGCAGCAACATTATTGGGGTTGACAGCATTTGAAATTTTGATATTGATATTTTATTTGTATCACGCTCGTACACAAGTGTTTCGGAGCACGACAAGGCAAGGGAGAACAAAACCACGATCTTACTAGTGACATTGAGAACATGCAAGTGCATGGGAGAGGGAAAGGGGAAAGTGCATGGGAGGGGGGTGTTGAAGTGGAAAAGTGCTGAGAAAAGGGATACAAATAAAGAAATAACAAAACAGTGGTAGTGCAGTCAGCAAGTGGCAAGTGCTAGGTTTAAGGCAACAGACAGGATGTATCTGATAAGTGCAGAAAGAGAGGGGGGGGGGCTGTAGGGTTACAGATACAGACCCCAGTGCCAGGGATTGCCAGGAGGCAGTGCGGGTGGATGGCAGGGTGAGCAGTTACCTGGGCCCGAAAGTCAGAGGGTAAGCAGGTGCATGATGCAGAGACAGAACAGATCAGCAGGGGAGAGGAGGAGCGAAGGCAGAGGCTAACAGGAAGGTCTTGAGGTGCTTCCGGAACCAGAGATGGTTCTCCTCAAGTTTCATAGTGCAGGGAGGCTGTTGCAGAGGGAGGCCCAAGCCGAAGACAGAAATCTACCCCCAGCCCCTTTCTTCTAAAAACTACTGACCCTGAGGGAGTTAGAGGTGGAGGAGCGAAGAGCTCGGAAGGGAAGGTATTTACGGAGGGACAGCTGAAGGTATTTTGGACCCAGGCCCCAGAAAGCCTTGTGGACAATGCAAAGGTTCTTGAATTTAATTGTTGAAGGCACTAGGAGCCAGTGGAGAGATTTCAGGGCTGGGGAGATACGATTCCAGTGATTGAAGCCAAGGACAAGTCTCGTAGTCCTGTTCTGGATAAGTTGCAAAGGGCGGAGAGTAGCTGCAGGTAGATTTAGAAAGGGGCTGTTGCAATAATCCAGCCTAGAGAGAACCAGGGCTCCAGAGACAGTGAGCTTCTAGGGGAAGGAGAGGAAAGGAAGAATACCTCTGAGGAGGTGCAGTAGGAAGTTTGACTTCTTAGAGACATCAGAGATGTGAGCAGAGAAGGAAAGCGTGGAGTAAAAAATGACCATGAGGTGCTTAGCCTTGAAGGGGGGGGGGGGCCAAGGTAGAGGCCGGCCAGAGAGTGACAGGAAAGGAGGGTGAAGGTGTGCCGATAAGGATGATCTCTGTCTTGCAGGTGTTCAGGCACAGATCGTTGGCGGCACACCAATCCTGAATGGCAGATAGGCCATCAGAGATGAGAGAAGGAAAAGTGGTGGCCGAGGGAAGCCTGAAAATGAGTTGAGTGTCATCAGCATAGCACTGAAAATTGGAGCAGAAAATGGCAATGCGGTGGGTGAGAGTTGCCAGGTATTGGTTGAAAAGCCAGGGTGAGATGTTAGACCCCTGGGGAACACTGCAGGTAGAAGGGGAGATAGATGAAAGGAAAGAACCAAGTTTGGCCTGGGAGGGTCGATCAGAGAGGAAAGAGTTCAGCCAGGCCAGAGCCTGATCGGTGATACCCAGGTTGTCACAGAGAGGGTTGAGTAGGATGGTATAGTTGACCGCATTGAAGGCAGAAGAGAGACCGAGAAGAATGAGGACAGAGGGGATGTTGGAGTCTAGGTTGGAGAGCAGATCTTCACGAATGTTCAGGAGAGCAGTTTCCATGCTTCTGGCAGCTCTAAAGCCATACTGATGGTTGGTCGTGGATAAAACCAACCGAGTCAGAGTGAAGGTTAAGCTGCAAGATGTCCAGCTTTTCCAGGAGTTTGCCCAGGAAAGGAGTGATGGAGATTGGGCAATAGTTAGCCGGTCAAGAAGGGTCAGCTGTGGGTTTCTTGGGAAGAGGGTGCACAACAGAGTGCTTCAGAGGGGAGGGGAAGGCTCCTGAGGTGAAGGAGAGGTTGCAGAAGTCAGCCAGGGCCAGAGCAAGGGTATCAATGTGGTCCTTGATGGTTTTGGAAGAACAGGGAGGAACCTGTTTTGATGAGACTTTCATAGATCGGACTTGTCTAGAGACCTCGTCAGGGGAGAAAAGAGGAAAGGACGAGAAAGAGGGTGGGGTGGCTGTAGGAGGGCCAGAGTACACAGAAGGAGAGGGTAGAAGGGGGGGCGAGAGGGTGAACAGGGTGTCCTTGGTTTTTGAGATGAAGTGAGAGGCAAGGGCCGTGCAAGGGGCCTGGGAGGCAACAGGAGGGGTAGAGACTGTAGCAGGGTTGGCCAGCTCCTTGCAGATTTTAGATGCCGCAGAGACACAGGCTTGGATGTGGGCTCTCTTCTTAGTGTAGACAGAGTTGGTATTGCCTTTGGAGCAGGCGACAGGCCAGTTTGTCAGAGGATAAACAAGAAGCTCTCCATTTCCTCTCAGCCAACCTACACTTACGTTTAAGTATAGCTAGGTAGAGTCATACCAAGAGTTGCACTTGGCTTTGGGCTTCAAGCGGATCCTCATGACAGGGGCAAGAGCATCAAGAGTGTCATAAATAGAAGAGTAGAGCATAGACAGGGATGTGTCAGGATGTGAGTGAGTCAGTGGTGGAGAGGGGGAGAGAAGGCGGAGATCAAGACATCAAGTGTGTGCCCCGCCGTTGGAGTCGGGCCTGAGGGGAGGATAGGAAGGGAGAGGGAATCACCGAGGTCATGGAAGAAAACAGAGGAGGAACAAGGATAGTCTAGATGGATATTAATGTCACCAAGAAGGAGGAGTTGGGTGGTTGAGGCCAGGAGAGAGGAGGAGAGGTCGGCCCACTCAGAGAGAAATGAGGTGATCTGGCCAGGAGGCTGGTAGATAGCCATGGTAAGAGGGTGGCTAGGGGAGAGAGAGAAAGTCTGCAGACAAGGCATTTGAAAGAGGAGTATGTCTGCGTGGGAATGATAGAGGCAGGAATCCACTCAGGAAAGATCAGGGCTATACCTCCTCCAGACAGGGTGCATCTGGGTGCGGAGAGGATTTTGTAGCTATCAGGGAGGAGAGTGTCAAAACTTGTGACAGAGCTGGCTGTGAACCATGTTGCGGTAAGACTGAGGACATCGAGGTCAAGTTCTTGCAGTAGGTGGCAGATGTCAGGAGTGTTTGACAGCAGAGCGAGAGTTGAGAGTGGCAAGATGAAGGTTTCCAGCCTTAACGCCTTCTGGGGAGGGGTACAAATCACAGGAATGCCCTGTGGAGGTGAAGAAGGAGCTCGAGGTGGGGCAGAGGAGGAGGGATGAGAGGACAATGTAGCCAAAGGAGGGTGGGGGGAGGGACAGCAGGAGACGAAAGGAAATTGAAGAGGCGAGGGAAGAGCCTATCAAAGAGGAGGAGATTGGCTTGAGGGCCTTGGACCATGACGGCGCCATTAAGGTAGACATTAATGATGACTTTAGAGGAGTCGAAGGGAGCCATGAGAGCTTCCCAGCGGGTGCCACCATTAATGGAGGAGGAGGAGACAGGACAGAGCACAGAGATCATATGAAGAGTCCATAGAACTGGTGAAGGAACAACAAAGAGGATGGCAGTGAGGGTCTGTCTGGAGAAAGCGCTGGAATAGGTGTCGGCGATAGGGAGACCAGGGTTGGATGTCAAGATTTCCTTTTTGAACTTCTTCCTACCAGACTTAGTGAGAAGGGAAGGATAGTCAATGAAGAAGCAGTTGGAGAAGATAGGAGAAACAGAAAGCGCCACGGGTGTGGGGAGTGAGAAACAGGGGAAAGGGGAGAGCAGGTAAGAGTGGAACAAAGAGAGCGGTGAAGCCACTGGGCCAGCAAGTTACAGCGAAGCAAAAATACAATCAAAGTGGAGAGCAAGTTAGCAAAACACAGCTAGACTTGACTTAACACAAAATGCAAAACAGCAAGTTTTGACTTTTAACCCAAAATGCAAAACAGCAAGATTTGACAACCTAAAATGCAAAAACAGCAAGAATTTACTTTGTAACCTAAAATGCAAAACATCAAGATTTGACCTTTAACTCAAAATGCAAAAACAGCAAGAATTGAAATTTACTATTTGGGTTCAGATGCTAGCAAAGGGTGTAAACACGCGATGCAATAGAGAAAGAGGGTAGGAGTGAGTCCAGAAGGGGGGGAACTAACCCATAGTTAAGGGGGTGTGAATGTCATGGTAGTCCGAATTTCTTTGAAAAGTGAGGTGGAAGCATCATGGAAGTTCAGGTGCTGGGATGGAGAAAAGACTCCAAGTAGCGTTCTGGTGGTTTATAGTCATTCCATTGACAGCCAAAGCATCTAATGCCATACCATCTAAAAAAAAAACATCTAACGCATTTTCTTTCATTTTCTTTTTTTAATGGGGGTTCCTCTCCAAACACCCTTTTTTAACCTTTAAACCCCATTTTTATTAAACTAAACTCTTTACCATCTAAAAAAATGCATTAGATGCTTTTTTTTAGATGGTTTGGCTGTCAATGCTTTGGTTGTCGATGCAATGACTGGATACTGTTCTGGTAGCAGACAAGGAGAAGACAGTGGCATTTGTAGAGGGGGCCGGCTGAAGCCTGCCGGTCCCCTGTTGGTCAATATCGCTGTCATGATGGCCAATGGCCTTGCAAGGAGGCAAGTTGGGAGGGCAAGATGAGCAGTCTTTACAGCCCTTCCCGGCCAGTGGCCTTGTTGGAAGTGGCCAAGATAACATTAGCGGTGTCAACACCCTGGTTACCGCTTGCAACTGACAATATTACCGACCCCGCTTCTTGAGTATCAGCAGGATCCTTCTGGTGAACATCAAACATAGGCACTGAAATATCATCCTTCTGTTCAGCTGTACCACTATCCATAATGGGGAGGGTTTGGTAGGAGGTGTTTCAACAGGCGTATCGCTGTTAGTGTGTGATAGGGCTGCAAGCTCGTGGGCGGAATCAAACACATCGGATGGAATACCTTAATTATCACATGGCCATTTGAAATGATAACACTCATATTAACCCCCCTATCATTATTAACACCCGCCTCTTGAGCATCAACAGTGACAATATTAACGGTGCCATCATCTTGCGTGTCAGCAGCATCAATACATGCACCTGTTTCATTGGTACTGAAAATATGAACAATCCCAACACCATGAGCATCAACAGGATCAACATGTGGGGTATCAAATACATACACAGGAATACCTTCACATGCAACATCAGCGTGGTTATATACATTTGTAGAGGGGCCATTAAGAAATGCCTCAAGGGGTGTGAAGCAGCTAGTATGCACAGGGTCTAAAAGCTCCAGGGGTGGCGGCTGGACCCCCCTGATAGGCGTCCATTTGTTGGACCATTTCCGAGGTACCAGTTGTCAGGGCACAATGCTGGGACAGTGTAGAAACCATAATGTCTCGTCGGGGTCTCAGACACTCAGTCGTCCCCTGCTGGAGCCACCAATCCAGCAATGCCCATTGCCGAATTGGCGAAAACATGCAGCCCAATCTTCGGGGTCCCAAAACAGCCAGGGCATGTTGAATCAGATGCACAAATCTCCATGTTCACAGTGTCTGCCGGGTGGCACATTCTATTTCTTCAAGGTCTGCCTGCTGCACAATACAGCTGTTGGAATACATGGTGTCTCTAAATAAATACAAAGAGAATATAGCATCAGAATAGGACATCTTTTACCCATCGCCAATCACCTCTTTGAAATATTCAGATACAATTCCCCATCCACCACAATAGACAACATATTGCAACGTAAGCACCAGCATCTTAAAAAATACAAAATCAACATTTCAATCCCTTTGTGTGAAAGGATCTCGGCTACACCGCTGCATCAAAATGTGTGATCTTTGACACTTACTTGAATCCCACTGTGCATGGCCTGCAATAAATGTGAGCTCACAAAGCACCAGAGCTTGGGGCGTGTCAGTATTGTGCAATACACAGCTGGAGTTAAAACTGTATTTTAAAAAGGCTATCACCCAGTATCAGACTTCTATCTCACAATTAACAGATAAAGCGATGTGCGCCTTAACAATCCATTTGAAACTTCCACATGTAAAAGATGAGTCCTAACCCTCAAAGCTTCCCTTGCACACAGAATATAGGGACACAAGCGTTTTACCGTTTTGCTCACATACGACCAAGTAATATAAGTTGTACCACTGTGCGCATACAAAACAAATAAGGTAAATTCTAATTCATACTTGAAAATCCAATAGCCCCCATTGGACACAAGCTAATACATTAACTGGCATAATAATTGGAACTTGAAAGAAGCCAGCTTTCGCACATTGCCAATCACCTCTTTGAAATATTCAAACACAACTTTCCATCTGCAGCAATATATAACATATTGCAACGTCAGCAGCTGCATCTTAAGTTCAATGTAACCCTAGCATTTGGCCCCCTAAAACATTTTACATTTCAAACAGTTCATGTGAAAGAATCTCGACTGCACCGCTAGAGCAAAATGTGTGATCTTTATGGGCGGTAGGCAGCAACAGCTTCCAGAGGTCACAAAATGCTCCTCTGGAACCTCAGTGACAGCAATAAAAGATGTCGAGGCACTCCTCTTCAGGGCTTACGAAGACACCTTCTCTGGACGGCAGGCACACAGGACTGGCTTCCAGGGCACTTCGGATGAAGAGCAGCAGTTTTGACAATGGTAGATCGAGGAGAGGTCTCCTTTGCAGGTCCTCTCTGGATCAGTCCTTGGAAGAACACGGCAGCTTTTGGATTAAACAGAGAAAATGCAGCAGCAGACTTCTCCTCCAGCTGGGCTTCAAGGAACAACTTCAGCTTCGACTTCAGCTTCTGAACAAATTGGTGAGTGAGAGGTCTCCTGTTATACACATTGGTTCCCATTCACTCAGGCTGAGCTAGGCTCAGTCAACCAATCACACATTCATGCAGGCAGGCAGCCAGCCAATCAGGCATTCATTCCACCCAGACACCCAGAACAATGTGGATTGGGGCAAGTACCCAACCTTTCAGCACACTACACTCCATTCATATCAGTTTCAGTCAGTTTCAGTCAGGGCTGTCTCAGTCATTGTGCAACACACAGAAACCAGACACACATAGCGCAGAATGCGAGGTCACTTCAGGCTCCATTAACACAGGTCCCACCCCTAGGGTGTACCCACAACACACAGCCCCTGGAAAGGCTCCAGTCAGTCTGACAGAAAGCAGCCCCAGAGCCATAAATGGTATTTCCATCCAACAGCCAGTCACGAGGAAGGGCCAGAGTCAGGGCTTTGCAGGACTTTGGGAAACAGGTAAAAGGAAATAGAAACCAAGAGACCACATGGGCCATCTTGCCTTGCTGCAGGAATCCATTAATTCATATGGCAGGGCATGGGTGCCCCAAAAACAAAAGGACATTCAGAGCCACTGCCAAGTCAGCATGTAGCTGCCACAAGCCCATGTCCTGCTCTGTGGGCAACACACAGGTGCCCATGAACACACAATATGGGTACAAGGGTGTACCCCCACCCATGAGTACCATAAGGGTATCCCATGGGTGTTGTTCACCAGGGTGTACCCCCACACATGAGTACCATAAGGGTATCCCATGGGTGTTGTTCACCAAAAGGAAAACATGAAGAGCCGCACTACCAGTGGTGCAGGCTGGACCTCAGTGGCAGAAAACAGAGAAAACACACCCAGAGAAGTGGTAGGACAAAGACTAGGAGGCAACGGCATTTCCAGCAGCACACGCCCAGCATTAGACTCCAAACAGGGTATTTTCCTATGATGTCCCCAGGAGTCAGAAATTTCAACTCCAGGTAAATCTACACAGCTCTGGTCCAAAGTGCAACTTTTAATGGTTAATGACCCGAAACCCCGCACCTCTTCTCAATGCTGCTTCCTGGTCACTTTGGCACGGTGCATCTACACTTGTCAATAGCCCCAGATATCCTGCACCCACATGTATTTCCTGCTTACTCTGCAAAAAATGCACACTTGCTTCCTGTCTCATTGTAGCAGAATCTAAAATTAGCCGGGTCCCTCCGGGCTGATGTTTCCTTTCTCTTTCATATCACCCAACCATCATTTTATCAGAAACTGAAAATAGCCCTCCAATCTCAAAGACTCTAGATAAGCAACCTGTGAGTGTATTTTCCTAGGGGCGGTATTTACACAGCTGGCACAGAACATCACAGAAGTCCTGTCATGCAGAGGTGACTCAATCAGAGCTAAATATACAAGTCTTTCTTAGCAGTCCCCACATGTGTTTGCTGTATAGGTCTGTGGAGGTCTGCAGAATGCAGAAATGCCAGTGTGAATCATCGGAATTCCTGTCATTCCATGAGTCACTGTATTGCATCAGCTGATCCTGAGCTTCGCAGAACAAAAACCCCACCCACAAAGCCACCCCTGGTTCTGATATTTTTGTACCGCCAATAGTTCAGCCACTTGTATCTGTCTGCTGCAGTGCCATGGGTCGCAATGGCTCTGGGTCGCTGTTGACAGCCTGGGACTTCTGAAGGCTGGGGAGGGCTGGTGTAGAGTCAGCAAGCTAGCTACAAACAGGTTGGTGCCTCAACAACAGCTCTTTCCTTCAGGGCCATGCATTGTGTTAATTTAAAAGAAACACGCACTGCCAAAGCTGACGTTTTGGGGCTTTTGTGTAGTGTGAGACAGACATGGTATCAACAGTTTGACAAAGACACAAGAAAACCAGGTGGAAAAACTTAAAATCTTCAGGATGAGAGTAACGACTGACTTGCCCTAACTCGAAGCAGGAACGTCCCTCAACTGATGTATCTAAGACTGGACATGGCAAGCACTTGCAACGCTGCCCCCGAGCTGCACTGGGATCGCCACACCAGAGAACCACCCTAGCGGCCCCCAGAGTACAGAAAAGGACCACTTGGTCCCTGTCCTGGCACCTTTGGCGCCAGGCTCATCAACAAGAGCATGACCTTGAACAATCAAACATGGAGGGCACTAAATCAGCCTGATTCCTTGTGTAGGACTATGCAGACTAGTGTTTTGGGTGTGGTTAAACACTCAGGCATGGCTGGCTATATAAGCCACGCCCCGGCCCATAAGCATGCTTCGCGTTGCTCTGCTTCTCAGCAGCGTAACGCTCAACGCGATTGGCTCCCTGCACTCCACGGACTCCAGCAGCTTCTCCGAGATCATCCATCGACCTGCTGCAAGGAAAAACAAACACAGGAGAAGTCAGTAGCGGATCAACATTTACGCACCTGAGATTCCAGCATCGTATCCCGGATGCTCAACGTGGATCCTGGCTACTTGTCTCCGCCCCGCAGAGCCGCTATTCTGCAACGCCTGAAAAGAAAAACAACAGGTTAGAAAATGAAAGCATCAACACTAGCGCCTCGTGCATCAACTTCCTACCTGTCATCCCAGCTGGACTTCGCACCTCGCTTTTCCGCATACGGACCATCCGCACCCAAGCTGAGCCATCACTTGCGGGTTGTCTGGGCAGCTCCAACTTCCTTCCCGGCACCTGCAGAGACAAGGAGCAATCAAGAAAAAGGCAACAAGTCAGACAGGCAATCCAAGAACATTTAAGAAGCACAAAGGGGACAGCAGGACAAGGAAAGAGACACGCATAAGGAAAGACAAACAGGAAAAGACATATAGAAAGAAGACAAGAGAGCCAAAACAGTTTGGGCCATACGGGAGAACTGAAACAGCAAGAGAGGGCACGGTGAGTCTCAGCCACAGCAGGTCTAGACTCAACAAACTCCAAAGAACCAGTGTTGCAACTCGGTCTCACAAAGCCAGCGCCCTTCAACAGTGCCCCTGCACAGAACTAGCAGGACGGAGAGCCTACTAAATACAGATACAAGGTGAGGAGCATTGACGGGGGGAATCTCGCACAAGGGGAAGGGCAGGGACACCGGAGGGAGTGTGGACCCAACATAGCACTGGCATCCTTCCTGTTTTCCTCACCCATCCTAGGTGCAGACCCCAAGTCAAATAGGCCTCCAGAGCATCCAAACTCAGCATCCAGTAGACGTCTGTGGCCGACGCCCCCGCGAAGATAAGGTGAGCTTAACAAGTCCAAAGTTAAATGCTGTCTGTGTCACAACCTATACTTGCCCTTACTTCTAATACTAACAATGTTTTGGAATGTTCAAACTAAATAAGTGTTCCAAAATCATATGACAGTGTCTTTCAGGAGCTTCTCACACAGCTCCCTTCCCCACGTTCCAGACACTCCGGGAGTTAAGTTCCACAAGGTTTCAGGATTCACTTCAAGGAAATGTCACAGTACCCTAACCGCTCACAGTTCTTGCTATTCTCAGCTTCACAAACCTCCGGTTTGGATGCAGCTAGTTTCTAAACTCAGAAAGCAGCACTTTGTCTGTCCACAGTACCTTTTAGACTCTTGGTTCCTTTCCCCAAGTCTCAGCTCTTGGGTGTAGCTGTTGTAGCTATTCGCAAATACTTCCGGCGTTCCTTTCCACACCTCCGTGTTCCACTTTCAGTCTCCCTCTGGTCTGGGTGCAGTTCTGGGACCGCACGGTAGCTCTGCCCCCTACTGGTCAGTTTACTAGGCTGGGCTTTACTTGTTCTGACCCTTTAAAAGTATTCCTCTCTCATGTACAGCCTTCTTCCGGCTCTCACTGTCTTTCTCAATTTTCAGCGCCATTTGGATCACACGTCATACCTCACACAGCTCCCCTGGGGATGTCAATTTCCTTCTTCCAGTCCACCAAGACATTCAACAAAGTAATCTTCCCTACGCGACCACTCGGTAACTTTGTATCACACAAGGTTCTATTAGTTTGCCACATACAGTACTTTCACTCTGAAGGCCTTGACAATGGGTTTTCCCTTCTCGCGCCTTCATTCAGATACTCTGGGTTTCTACTTTTCCAGGTCGTATTATCCGATTGTCTCACAATCATGTTGAAGACTCCAATAATGGATTTTCTTTCATTGCGATTACACTTGCTACATAGTATTTAGCCACGTGCATCACATTGCAAGTCTCCCTGTACTTCAGACTCACCGGCTGTGACTTTGCTCGCGCCTCCAGGCTTTCTGCTTCAAGAACACTGCAGCTGAGGTAAGGGTCTCTCCACCTGCCCCTCAGAAACGGCTGGTCACGGCAGGAGAACGAGCACACCCAGCTTACGTAAGGGAAGGTCGGCCCTGTCCACGGCCGTCCCTTTTTAACCACACTGGCTCTCTGGAGACACAGCTCCCTCGCCTCTTCACCCCAGAGCCTCTGCTCTGCCACAATGAAGCATGCAGACTTGTCAGTCTCCTCCAGCTGGTTTTCTCTCTGCCTCCTTGCTGCTTGCCTCCAGAACACCAGTTCCTTGCAAGTCAGGGTTCCCCTGCTGGACTCAAGCATGCAGCCTCCCTGTTGCTGTGTCTCCAGCTGCTGCTCTTTGCACTGCTTAATGTCCCACCTTTTATACACCCAAGGCCTGTAAGGGGTTTCAGGTGGGAGTCCTTGGCCTCCCTTGCCTGACTCTCATTGGGCAAATTAACAGGACATGCCTGACCCTTAGGACCACTTTTCTCCTGGTCAACCCTGGAGAGGTATTTAACAGAGTACAGGTTTGTTTGTTTGTTTGTTTGTTTATTTATTTGGTGATACACGCCAAACCCTTAGGTAGCTGGGTGCAAACAGGATAAGTAGGCTCAAAGCTTAGTTACAGAACAAATTAGATACATACATACAGGAAATATACATTTACTGCCACTTCCAGGTTACAATAAGTGGTGGGGACTAAAGTCACATATTACATATTGCAGTTGAATAATGTAGTGGATAGCGAGTATATTGAGTAAGGTAGGGATCACCGGTATCAGGTAGCAGGTGAAGTCTTAGGGCCTCATTACACGTATGGCAGAGAACCACGGCGCTATTAGCGCCATGGTTCATGCCGGTAAAATACCGGCACCGCCTTGGCGGAAAGGGGAATTACTGCCCCATTCCAAGGTTGGCGGGGCGGTAATTCCCCCTTCCACCATTGCCCTTCCCCATTCCCATTTTTGGTCCATAGGGCTCAATGGGAATGGGGAAGGCGCTAATTACGATACCGTAAAATGCGGTACCGTAATTAGCTCCATGGGTCCCTTTGCGGGAATCCACTTGGCGTCATTCTCCCACTGAAGAGAAAAGTTAAGTTAACTGACCATTCCAAACTTTACAAAAAAGAAATAATTAACACAAAAAAGAATACATTTAACGATAGAATTTCAAAGGCTAAGTCTGATACTAAGGAACTATTCACTATCCTTCGGGAAATGGAATCACTGATCGCTCCGGTTGATAACGTCCCTAAAGATAAGCCCTGGTGTACTGACATAAAAAATGCCTTGTCAAACAAAATTGCCTCCCTCCAACTCCAAATAGCTAACAAGAAGGCCTCACTGCTCCCATCTGAGCAGCAACCCCTCCAACCTACACCAAACAGAACTACGTTACCCTTCAGCTTAAAGAAAATCTCCATCCATGAGACAGAGAAAATTATACTCTCCCTAAAACCTTCTAATTGCAAAGGAGACAGCTGCCCGGCCCAAATTATAAAGGATGCAGCTAGAAACATAGCTCCTTTTATCTCTAAGCTTATTAATGCTTCCTTTAAGACTAACACAGTGCCTAATAACCTTAAAGAATCTAGGGTCCTCCCACTGCTTATAAAACGAACACTAGACCCCACCATCCCGACCAACTATAGACCTATCACCACAGTCCCCTTATTACTTAAAATCATTGATAGAATAGCTTACCTTCAAATCCAGGACTACCTGGAAGTCAATCACCTACTAGGATCACGACAATCGTGCTTCCGCCCTCTTCATGGCACGGAAGCAGCCTTAATAGACCTCAAGACCCAAATTGACGAGTTAAAGGACAATGGGAAAACAGCTATGCTACTCCTCCTTGACCTATCTGCAGCCTTTGACCTGGTGGACCATGCAGTCTTATGCAACCACCTTAGGTCGGCTGCCCATTTCTCAAGTGATGCCATAACCTGCGTCCAGTCCTTTCTAGCTAACCATACAATGAGATTCTTCTCCCCTTAAGCTGACCCTATACTAACGTCCTGCGGTGTACCTCAGGGATCGTGTGTCTCACCCACCATGTATAACATTTTTACTAACCCTTTGTTTGACAAGTTGGAGAGACTGGGTATTACCTGCACAAATTATGCAGAAGACACCCAGATCCTCATTCCCCTTTCGGCAACTTTCTCGAGGATATGGCCTTAGTAAATAAGGTATACTTCCTCATTCAGGCATGGATGGCATCCCATGGCGTCTGCCTGAATGACGACAAAACTGAGATACTGATCCTAGGTTAAGAGACGAACCTCAAAAAACCTAGCCCTAGCTATACCTCCTTTAAAATTGACAACAACCTTATCAAGGTGATGCCCGTAGTGAAAACTTTAGGCTTCTACCTTGACTCCTCACTCACCCTTAAGAAGCAAGTTAACTCACTAGCATCCACAACAGCTTACACCTGCAGACTTATCCGAGCCTGCAGACCTCGTTAGACTGATGTTTTGGCATAGCGGCCTGTGTATTATTCACTGGAGCATGACTTTTTATTAACTGAGCATCTATGATGAATCAAGCAAGATAAGTGTTCTTATGGGTCTAGACTGCTTTACAGTGGAACCAGTTTGGACAGGTGTTCCTATTGTGACAGGTCCTTTTTAATGGCCAAACTAACGGAGTATTTACTTAGATAGGAGTGCTGGCATACATTGGCAGGGCCAGTTTTGTGCCCAGCGCCAGTAATGATACTATAGAAAAACGTCTTAAGGCGAACATAAGTATGGTTTTCTATGGGAATACTAGCATATGTTGGTGGAGCCAGCGTGGAAATGTATGGGCACAGTCAGCATACAAATGTTTTTTATGCTTTATGCTGGCATATTGCCGGGACCAGCATGATAATGCATTGGGAAATGCCCTGCACACTTTTGGTGACTTGCATATAATGTACTTTTTTCAAGATGTACCCTACACATTGCAAAACCGATTGTTGGCCTTTTACCCAAGTTTTCCCAGAAAGCGTGCTTTGTAATGCACCATTTTAACCCATTATTCCAAACATTTACTCTGGGGGTGGGATCCCCCCGGCCTTCCCCAACACATTTTTGTTAGTTCCGGCTCCCTCGCTATGCTCAGTATCAATCACATACGTGTGGCAAATATTTACACCCTCCAAAAAAGAAAAAAGAAAAAACTGGCTGGTATATTTGTGGACCAGGCACTGCCCCCTTCTCTCTATGTTACGTTAAAGATTTAAGCTTTGATTGAAAATAATATTTAAGTCTTTCACTTGCAGTAGTGCATGCCCCTGCAGCGGCATAATCATCATGGACATTCCACACACAAATGGTGGTCCGGACCGGCCCGGGGTGTGGCGTGCCCTGTACTTTGTTAAGGAGCTTGTGGGGCCCCCAGATCATGGCTTGCAGGTGAGCTGTCAAATTTTGTGCTACGCCATTGGGCACCACTGGGTCTGATAAAGGGATAGTGTGCAGTGCGCGCCTTGAAGTCTGCCAGTGAGTCCCCGGGTGGGAAGCAACACGTGGGCGTTTTCAATTTTAAATAACTGTGTGGTGCTATGAATTTATGGGTGCAGCAATGATATTACATTCATTTTTTTTTATTAAAGTCTTCTGGAATCCAGTATTACGCTTAGATAATAAAAACTATGGGGGCATCTTGGGTATATTGGAAGAAACATTCACAGGTATTATACTGCAGCAAAGATGGTTCACTCCCCTCTGTGCATGCAGACCAGTCTAATAGGTTTCTTCTATCATAGTGGTAGCTGAATCATATATACATTTATAACCAGGGAATTTTGTTGATACTAAATCCTGGTCAATGATTTAATTTTCAGGCCTTTCTCGTGCAGCATTTATCTCCTGGTAAACAGCAACACACGCCTCCCCAGATAAGTGCTTTTTTTGGCTTGTTTAACACAGCTTTGCCACAGATAACACGAAATTATATGTCCATTGATCTATAGATGTTTCATACATTAGCTGTAGCCTGCGTTACAGCTTTCGGTTACCCTGTTAGAAATACTGCATTATGTATGTTTCACACATAGACCCCACGTCGAATATGGAAAATGGCATTCACCAAATGTGTAATCGTGGACAAATTATGCCTCCCTCTGTGCCTCGGTTCTTATATCTGGCTGAAATGAGAGCACCTGGAAACACGGGTGCTAGACGCGTCTAAAAAATCTGAAGGCCGTTTGCCATCACTTCCTGTGATGTTACTTGGGGTGGAGTCAAATTACATAACTTCCTGTCTTGTGATGTCACTTCCGCTACCCCTTGTATGTTGGTGAAATGATGTCCCTGGTAGGAGTCTGCTTACATGAAGGTGTAAGTCAAAGCACTCCTCTCTCTGCACATATTTTAAAATGTGCAGCAATATACTTTAATGCAGTCAGCTGCTTAGCTCTTGGGGCAGATGGTGGGGTTGCAATGGGTGTCAACTGAGTGATTTTGTAGTCAGCAGTTTTTAGTCGAAAATTGTCTTGGCAGCATCACGTGGCCCACTGTAACATTCCCAGCCGCCTGGCAGGGAATCCTTACTATGGCCCCTCCAACATTTAAAGAAGTTCAAAATATATGGAGGCAGCTGACTCCAAAGTACCCCGGTGATGCAGATGTCCCCAAAGCCTGAACCATATCGTTTTTACAAGACCTCCAACCACAGCAGTTATATATGATGCTACGTAACCCCAATAAGGCATTATTCAGACTTCCAAGGGTTTCCAAATTCCTGATATCCAAGGGAGCCTAGTCTCAGGCATGCTAGAAGGGTGAAAATACAGCATTCACTAAGAAATTATGTTCACTATGTACTGCTATGTGTGGGAAAACCCTTCAAAGTATGGAGTCCTTGAAACCCTAGTAGCTGCTCTGGTGCAGAGATGCAAAGCGTTAATACCCAAGATGACAACCAGACTTAATCATTGCATGAAATCCAAGACTGGTAGGACAACAAACCAAGAATGACTGCTGCATATGGGTATCAGCGCTCACAGAGAGAAAAGTCCCAACTGCAGGAGACATGCTTGAAAACGAAGATGTCAGAGAAATCTTCTTGATTTCTGCTATCAAGAGCAAAAATGAAACGACACCAATGGTATCCAGTAATTTTAGCGAATAGAAAACAGAGAATGACTTGACCAAAACCATAATAACAGAACAAATACCGACTTATTTATTAAAATGTATATGGGAGGTGGGGTAAAGGGGTAAAAAGGGGTGGGGAGGGTTGAAAAGCACAGGGAAACAGAGGGGCACGGGTGACCCCCAGCCCCCAAATAAAATATAAACGCTCGATTTTTTTGTCGTTAAAAAGGTTTCTGTAAAGAAAGCATTCTCTGTAATTTCATTCGTTAACATCACATAGATCTGGCTCCGACCACAGCGCTGTGACAATACTGTCTAAAATGGTTACATTTTTGATAGACCTCAGTCAACGTTATTCCAACCCACCAGTTTCTGTTCCTTAACACCACTCCATTGGCGTGCACATCAATTTCAGAAAAATTATGTCTCACAGGAAAGCTGCATAAACAACAATGAAAGATTCCATGCACTAGCTATTCATGATATATATGGGAAAATCCATTGGCATTGAGGCTATTCAAAACTCCTAAATCATAAGAGCTTAAAATGCAATTGATATTATTAATGCAAGATATGAAAAGAACATGTATCAAGAATAAACAACATACAACAATAAAAACATTAATTAAACTGACAATGTGCAAAAAAGCAATATTAAAGTGCGCCAAACAGTACAGCTCACAAACATATCTAGATTCATGTGACCTAGGATGAAAAGTCTTACATTGAAGCTGAATACCAGGTGCAAACATACAAGGTAAAGTGCAAGAGTTAATCAAAACAGTATATCACTCAATTAGAATACCAATCACTTATTGGATCCTCTCAGGCATCTCTCAAAGCTTAGATCAGTGGGCAATAGCGGGCACACTAACTGCGATATTGATCTCAACCATTCGTACTGGACCAAAAGGTGAACTTCAACACATATGAGGGCACTCCCCGCCACCCATTGCACAAGTCGTTCCATGAGAGATTGTCCAAGGACAGAGATTCTACACCAGAAACATTCTATGCAACTCCGATACCAAGGACACACAGCTCAGCTACTACACAGTGGAAGCCCTGAGCCTCAAACACTTAGCACTCAGCGTGCACCATGATGAAGTGGAGTTGCTACATGTTCGAAGGCATTTGCTGCCTTAAGAACCAAGAAGACAGACTTCATATTGACGCAACTGCACAAGCGATGGCTCTGAGGCACCAAATAATCATTTCCACATGCACAAAAAGATGGATACTGAGCTATGCATGCTGCAATCCCAAGGCATCATTGCAAGGGTGACAAGCCTCACACCATTGGTATCCTCGACTGTGATTGCCACCAACATTGGGCAGCATGATATCCATTAGGAAGAAGTGGCATCTAAATGATCATTGCAACTTGCTGAGCTCTACTTGTCAGGCTCGAGAGCACTGCGTTTTTTTGTCTGTAAGGGATTTATTTTGGAGAAATGGCTACACACTCCACATTTAATTTTATTTAATAATAACCTCCACATACAGATAACAAGAGTAAGTGCACCCTGTGTTTATTCTCAAGGGCCATTTAGACAGAAACCACAGAAGGTATGTAAATGTTTAGATATGATATGTAATGTTCCTTGCCAGCAGTGACCATCACATGACAACATTTTCAAAGGAGATAAGGTGAAGGGCATAATATATTATTGAAAAGACAGATTCCTGGCTTTAGGTTGAACTGTGCTTAGATAAAGGATATACAAGTCACCCTGACTTGTGATATTTTTATCTAAAAGAAACCTGTCCTAGCCTTGGGCTGAATGGAGCTTGAGGGGACTCCCTGCTTTATCATCCGCGTACAACTAAACCCCATCGCCTCAGCATAAGATCATGTGAATGTTTTCCAAAGTGCATACATTATGGGAGCGCAGCTTTAAGATGGCAGAATGTAGCAAGACAAAATGGCAACCGAACAGTCCTCCATTTTAGAGTATACTATTCTAAACCCTTATTTTACAATATGAGTATGACTAAGGTATTCAATTCATCTTGAGTTAGTTTGTGATCTGCTTTTACGGGACCTGTATCAGGGAATGTGCTGAAAGCTATAGTAGTAATCAAGTTCATAGTACTGGTGCACCATGCAGTGAACAACTTGAAAAATAATCAACATATTACTAATATGAGAGTGCCTGTCAAAACAAACATGAAAGTATTTGATCCCCACGCACCAAACATATTCATGAATGTTGCCCACCACTCCATAGAGTGATCTGTAGGGACATAGGCAACGTTGCTAATGTGTGCTGCATTATCATGGGTACCTTTAGTTTGTTATCAGGTACAAATACATAGCAATCATCTTTAATGAATGCACACATGCCTCCTTTTGTTGCTAGCACCATGCCTAGCACCATCTGGTTTTGAAGGACAATTGTCCCGATTTCCCCTTGTTCCTTGGTGGGCCTCTTGCTCAAGCACGATCTGGAGTCTCAAAAGGGAAAGTGCAATCCATGTAACAATACAACCTCCCAGTACCCAAAGGATCAGGATGCACCCTACTCCTCCCCCATAACATCACCCATTGTCAATGGGAGGTAGGTGTCTACAAACGCGTGTGCATCTTCAGTGCTTCTCTTGTGTAGCAAACAGGCATTCCGAATCTTCCCTGTTGGGAGTTCTTTGAACACCCATACCTCATGGAAAACATAGGTCACGGTGTACCAGCCTATACATGGAAGGGGGATAAGGAATGACTTTGTATACTCGGTCCACCCAACCAAATCAACCCTTGTGAAATTGGAAGGCTAGTATTGCTGAGCATACAGTGATTGGAATATGAAGTTTTACTGCCTATACCACAGTGGTGTTGCCACACCTACCTAATCAGAGGAACATTGGGATTAGTGTCCTTATAAGGGATTTGTTTAATAACTCAAGGCCAGCACATGTATATACCTTGTTGGCTTTTCAATAGGCGCATGTGTCAGTATGTGTCCACTTATCCCTAAGACTATCGTTTTCCCGCTCCTTCCTGTCAACAGGGCGGTTCTTATGGAAAACCGGCTACATACTCATTCGGCAATAATGAGCTACACACAGATAGGAGTAAGTGCGCCCTGGGTTTATTTTGAAAGGGCATATGTATACAGGAAAGCCACAGACGGAATGTACATTTTTGGATAAGATATACAACATTTCCTGCTAGAAGCTCCTTCTCCCCATCATTTCTGGCACTGCTACAAGGCCTCCTCTAGATTAGAATACTGGCTCCTACATCTTCAAGACTATGGTGTCATGCTCAGATATTATTCTGGATAGGACAACCTGGCTGGCAACCTATCGTGTCATCCACCATTGCTGCCGGATCAGGGTGTTGGTGAGTACACAGATGCTGGTGGTCATGCTGACCGCTGTGCTGAGGATATTGCCCCAGTCCTTCACCAAGGGATTCAGGTGGCCCTTGATCAAGGAAATTGATTTCCTGGCTTTTAATGATCACTGAACAGTTGAGGCACTGTCTTTTCTCCAGGGGCTGTGGGAAGTGAAATTGGACCTCTCGGTGACAGGAAAATCCTTTGTCCATGAATAATTCAAACAGGAGGGTTGTTAAACATCTCTAATGAAATTCTGCAACACAGCAGAGCAAACTTGAACAGGACACCACGAACGAATTCAAAACGCACAGTCTCCTACCCCAAAACACATTGGATCTTATCATTTTCTTCACCATTAGCTTCTATGATAGGGTGTGCCTAACAAACCATTTTAAGAAGTATCCCTCAGTTTCATGTCTTTCTTCACATATTTCAAAGAAGAATTCATAAATATGTCGTTCTCAAACTACCAGCTGAGGAGGGCTCACACAGCCACACAGCTGAATGATGCTTTAATTAGAGCGGGTCCAATTTATCTGGTTTCAACTAGATTAAAAAAGCTTGTGACTTGTTGCAAGTTCAAACAAATTACCTTGAAATGCTATGCGGAAATAATATGAAAAAAAGTCCACACTTGCCAAATGGAAGCCTGTATGAGCCAAGCATCTTTGTAGAATACATGGAGTCACATAGCTACATAGGTTGTGACGCACCGCTCCAGCCCAGGGTTAGCTGCCTGGTCACTATGGCGATGCTGGTGACACATCCCACTCCATTATGTAGGGTCGCCTCATCACGTCGCACAGCATCCATTCTGGCAACCCGGAACAAACATATTTGTACACGGCACTCCTGCTAAGAGATGCATCACAATAGTTTCCCCACAGTGCACCGACGCTGTCCTTTTCCTTCCTTCCAGATTCCTTGCCTCCTTGTTTCCCGCTTCTGTCCCCTCACTCCTTGCTGCAAATATTTGCGTTGATCCACTGAATCCCAACTTCCTGCTTGCTCAATCCTGCAGCTGCTTCCTTCATCAAACCTTGCATCCTTGAGCATAGAACTTCTCTACACTACAAGAGGGGTTTTCATCCCAAAAAGGGGTCCCCCCACAACATACTGGCTCTGTGCCCCCTGGGCAGGGCTAGACACCAATTTTCATTGTCTGGATCGCAAAGGCTGCCGAGGGGGCAGGACACACAATACTTCAAAAGACCATGTCCTCCAAAACAAAAGGTAAGACGTGATATTGAAAATGACTGACTGGGCCTATTCTATACATAACAGCAATATATTGGTTTGCCTCTAAATACTCTCTTGCACCACTACAGTAGTCAGGAACACATCCTGCAAGTTGTTATACATTACATATTGTCTACATGTAACTTGTCATACAACTTTTTTTCTACCACAATCTCACCTATGAGGCTTTCTCAACAGTCTCATACCTCGATTCTTTCTGTGTGTATACATCATATAATTCAAACTCTCGATTCAGTAGCCGCTCACAAGTGTTCATATGCAGCAGCATCTCTGGTGAGTCCCTACGGACATTTTCTGTACACATGTAAATAAACATTTTACCAGGAGAAATAAGCAATATATCCCTAGTAGAAGAATACAAATGAACACAACAATGTGCATAATTGATGCTTCAAGTGAGCCAAAAGGACTAGACAGCCAGGACCATAGGGAACATCCAGAAGGATGATCTTCATATAGTTTTGCGTATGTGGGAGATGTTAGTGATATTACTGTCATAGCTCAGTGTGAAAGTACAGCATTCTGATCCCACAATTGTGCACACACCACCTTTAGAAGCCAAAATAGTATTCAGCGCCTATCAGTTTTGCAGTACTAAAGTATGAATGGCTACTTGTTCAGGAATGATCGCAGAAAGAGATATTGTGGTATCATTGGCCACCTTCTCCAGCAACTGAGTCAGTTGGTATAACCCATCTCAGGTTAATGTCACACCCATTCCAGGTATTATACATTCCATTGCACCAATAATGTTTTCACATCCAGAACTGCTCTTACGTCAGGCAGCAAAGTGATACATTTTGGAATGACATGTAGCTGGTACAATATAACCCATAATGGCAGCTCCTGCTCCAAATCATAGGCAGCGAAGAATAAGCATTGACACCACAAATGAAGTAGGTTCCCTTGTCAATGAAAGTGAAATCTTTGTCAGCATAGAGTAGCATGGATCACCACATGGGTCCTGGTGGAAAGATAATATCTACATTTACTAACTCCCAAAAATATAGAACCCTTCTTAATATAGCACAGGAGACCTGTAGCTGAAACAGAAAGGTGAACTGAAGCAAGGGCAGGAATATTTGAAGGGCCACTAATCCCCATCTAGGAATAATGACCAATACAGTGTTCAGCAGCAAGGGACCAGGAAAACAACCTATCATTGCAGGCATCTCCCCAGTTGAAAGGAACAAATGCTACTGGAAATCTTGATGCACAAATCCAGCAATCAAGAAAATTTTGTATGCAAGCATACTGCTGAGTTACATCAAGGTATGTACTTTGGCTATGAAGCTAGGGATATGCTTCAAGACCCTCAGAATCATGTCAGGTTGCGTTAAACGTAACAATGGTAGTAGAAAAAGAACAGTGTCATACACATGGTCCTTGTATATCAGGAATTAGTACGTCCATGTCTGTGAATCAAATATAATTTCAAAGAAGCCGTTGAACAATGTAGTCTGACAGTTCCAATCTGAATTAGATGAACAGTTCAAATGTTCACCTTCTACAAAAGCCAGTTGAGGAATAGGAACAATAACCACAGTAAGCAGCTGTTAATTCAGCTCAAGAATCAGTGGCAACGTATCTGAAGCACAGAAGGTAGTTGAAATACACTCATAAATTTGCAACAGGATCAACCCGCTTATAACAATAAAGAGTCTAGCAGCTCCAATGTAACAAGAGAAACAGCAACCCCCTGGGAAGGTTATCCCACTGCATAATTCCCAGCAACCTTGCCCTTGCTCCTCATTAACGGAAGGATGAGGCATTTCAAGAAATGAACACACAGAAGGCTCATTGAAACCAACAGCATCTTTCCTTGTTGACTTTATGCACTCCTGGCTTAGCCTTTTTGTTGGCAAAGATTGTATTTCCGCTGAACAGAAGGGGCAGGTTCCGGCAGACCAATAGTAGCCAGCTGCAGGCCTAATCTGGTGGGGGATCTGCTGCCTGCTGAAGTTAACTGAACAGTAATTCCTGGAAGATTCCCACTATTTCAAAATTTACTGTAGCACGGGTTCTGGTTGAGAACCTGGGCATACAATAAAGAGGAAGTGGTGGAATTGCCAGCTGCCCTTGTTCCAGAATTGGGAATGGATGGAAGCAAGGTGGTCTTGGTTGTTGTGGCAGCGGTTCCAGGCATATCTTCTCCGCAGGAAACAACTCTTGTGGTAATGGAGGGTGGCGTTGCTCTTTGACCAAACAATGCATGTACCCAGGACGGAACACTGTGGCACTTCACGACAGTCTGACTGGTAAGCCGGATCAGATGAGGACCAGGCCAATGAGGTTGAAACACCAACTTTTGGCTTGCGAACCTTGATGTAGGCAAAATCACCAGGTTGTAGCGGATGACAGGGACTAGTCATCGGTCAAGGTATGGCTGCTTTTAATCTGTGAGTGGAAAAAATAACCGAGTTTAAAAGGTCCTCACAGTTCTTTACAATTGTGTCATGCTCAAAGTAAAGGTTCAAATTACAGGTAGGCACTGCAGGTGAAGTAGTCCTGGTCAATGGGTGCCCAGTAAGAATTTCATGAGAAGACATACCATGTTTTTGTTGGGGAATATTAAGCATTTATAGCAGTGGCAGAGCCTCTGGACATCCAAGTCTGTTTTCCTGACACACTTTAGCCAATTGTCCCGTAAGAACTCCATTGCAGTGATCTACGTTACTTCTTGATTGCAGGTGATATGCACAGTGAAACCACTGGGAGATGTTAAGGGCCTTATAGATCTCTTAAAAAGCCTGACCTGTGAAGTGAGTTTCTCGGTCACTGTCTGCAATCAATGGAAGCATTAATCGAGGAATGAACTCAAGCAGAAAGGTTTTTGGTACTGTAATCACATCTGACTCAGGGAAAGGCTTCTACCCAGCCAGAGAAAATATCAACGATGATAAGAAAATACTTTTAACTTAAGCACTTGGCAAGCTGTATAAAATCAATCTGCACATTTAAAAAGGGACCTTCCAGTAACAGATGTGCAGATGGCTTTGTTTTCACTGCTCTTTCCACATTCTGTGGCAAACACACAGAACAATTACTACAATAAGTCTGAGCTATTGTAGGTAAGTGAGAGGCAAACCAATCTCGGTTCACAATTTCAATCAATCAGATCCTCTGAGTGTGCAGTAGAATGTGCCAGTCCTGCCGAATATGGTAAAAATCACCTTTGGCCCTAATAGGTGGCCATCTAGAGAGTGCCATAGCAAGTCAGGACACAACTTACAGAATGTCCACGACTACCGCACATTCCCAGACTTGGGTACTTGGTCTTGCAGCACAGCCAGACGGGAAAGAGATGCAATCAGGGACTCAAACTGAAATGCAGATAAAGGACATCATTAGGAGCCATGGGCCGATTTAAGGCCACACATTATCAGCTAAAGAATTGCGCACTGCAGTAAAGTACTGTGGGGGGGACACGCCCTCGGCACTCAATAGCCAGGGCAGAAGAAATCCATAAAGCTTGCAATAAAGCAGACACATATTGACCATTAAGAATAAGGGTTCCAGCCAAGATTAAACTAACCTCTCTGCTGCCAAAGGACACCTAAATAATGAACCACCCTTTGCCGGATCTTGAGTCAGTAAAGATAGTAGCTGACTTCTTAGACAGAATAGACGCCCGGGTAAGTGCAATCATCGGCTACATGGTCATATCTTAAATTGGGTAATTGTAATCCACCAACACATAAGGGGCATGGACAGACTATCCAGCAATCCTCTACCACATTAATGAGAAACAAGATGCATTAACAAAAAGAATCAGGTCTGGATTGTGTAATGGTAGATCCTTTAGATGAGCTCTAGGAGTCCAGATGTGCTCAACCAGTACAGGACAATCATGGGTTTCCTCATCAGTGGGAGATGGAAGAATTGGATGCAGGATTCATAACAGAAATAGGTACATTGGCTGCTGATATGAGGAGCTTCACATACCCAGTGAGTCAGGAATATGAGATGTTGATTTTTACTTTTTAACAGTAAAGCAAGCACTGCATACTGCACAGCTACATTCACAGGATATCCCTGAACCAACACTGCTTCCTTTTCATCCAGGAAAGCAGTAGCTGCTACTGCTCAAAAAGATGAAGGTAATGCAGCAGCCACTGAATCTAATGCCAAACTGTAATATGAGATTGGATGATGTTTGTTTCCATGTGTTTGCGTCTGAACACCTTGAGCAAACCCATCACAGAACAGAATATATGGCTTTTGATGAAAGCACCAGTATTGGATTGCTGTCTAACAGTTATTGATTAATTTTAACAAAGGCTTCTCCTGTTCCTGTAGACTATTGAAAAGGCTCCGGGACTGAATCATGGACTATATTCTTAAGGGGTTTAACAATTGACACATATCCCAGGATCCATTGCTGACAGTAACTGACTATTCTGAGAAATCCCTTCTTTTGCTTCTTATTCTAGGGTTGGGGCATATGATAGATCGCCTTAATGAGATCTTGGTAGAAAGGTCTTTGACTTGCCGAAAAAGCATGGCCTAAATAATGGATATGGGTCAAACATTTCCTCAGAACCTGTTGGTCCCTTATGAGCAAGAGCCGTTAATAGATGGAGAGACTCTTTGTTTGCAAGCTTTCAATGAGGGCGATGCCAATAAAAGGTCATCAACACATTGCACCAGAATAGACCCTTGCTTTGAACTTAAGTGAGTGAATATTTCTTTTTAAAATTTGAGAGAAATAGGGCGGGCCCTCTACATACCTCATAGGAAGCCTAGTGAACTTAAATGAGTCATTTTATACGTAAACGCAAACAAATACTGTCTACTAGAATGCACAGGTATCAGGAAGAATGCAGACCACAAATAAACCACAGTAAAATGAGTGGCAGTGGCTGTGATATAGGCTACAATGATGGCAGTGTTAGGAACAAAAGGTAACATAGGGAGCCTTGCTGCATTGAAAGCGCAAAGTTTTTGAATGAAATGATAAACATCTTTACCTGGCTTCTTTATCAGAAGAATCGGGGGTGTTACAGGGGCATCAAGTGGGTACAATAATCCCTAATTCAAGCAAAGAATAACAAGGCAAATACCTTTTATTTGTTTAGAGATACTAATCCTCGGAAAACATGGTAGGGGTATCACTGGGTTCAGCGCTATTTTCACAGGCTCAACATTCAACATGCAGCCCACATCATTTGCATGCATGGACCATCATTTAGAAGTCCAACTGTCCTGTTGCTACGAGGGCATGCCATCCCGAGGTTCCGATTTCAAATCCACATCTTCCTGTAACAAAGCCAAAACTTCCAACCCATGATGAGTGGGAACATCAAGATAAATACCATGAGAGGGGTAAAGTAAATTGACCAGCTAATTTTACACAATAAATCGAGACCAAGTAAATTGGCCGAAGGGCCACAACAAACTGTGATCCTACGGCTTGCGTAGCCATGGGGGAAGCAGTTGGGATCCCTTACCACTTCTCAATACATCATCTGCCGGATTGTCACCTTTAGACTGCTCACATGCATTTACTTTTCGACCAATCTGATAAGACAATGTCCAGTGCTCACGAAGGGACTCAAGAGCAGACAGCGATCGTGATGGAGTAGTTAGTGATGACATAGGCATGGGCGTAATTGTTTGTCCCCCCCCAACTTTCATGGCACACCATTTTGTCCCCATTCATTTGGATGGGGCACCTTTTCTTCAGATGTCATGCCCCCCCAACATTTTCATCAAAGTTACTCCACTGGACATAGGTGTAGATGTAGACATGAGGTTCACTTAAAGTTGAATCAGTGCATCAGCTTAGCAGAGGCATAGGTGTGGCTGAAGTGCGAATCTGTTTGGGTCATCGCTCAGATGCAAAATTTAAAATAGCAGGATATTAATCTAAAGTATCCACTGGCGATTCATTTGGTGGGGTTACCGTGGTAGAACTAGATATAAATGGTTATGACCTGCATAACGTCCCGGGAGGATAGCTCAGCAGCCACGTGCTCGCCTTGGAAGCAAGACGATACGAAGCAACACAGGTTCGATACCTGGGTCGCGCGCTAAAAAGCCTCTGGGTATTTAAGTGCGTTATAAATATGCAACTAAGACAACAACAAAAAAACAATTACGCAACTAAACAACATATATATATATTCCTGTAACAGCGCCTCGATGCTTTAAAAATGCAAAATAAATAAAAATATAATGTTTTGGAACTTCCAAATTAGACTGTTCAGCTTTTAATTCTTTCATCTGCTCCTGTAATTTCTCCTGTGCATCTCTAAATCCCTGAGATTTGGACTTGAGCTGTCTCTTTGTGGCTTCACTGTACAAGTCGAAAGAAACTAATGTACCTTTGCTCCTTTTGCTTCAATGCCTTTAAGTGGATAACAAGATCATGATCAAGTGTGCTTATTTCAGGGAAGGGGTGTGCCAGTTCGCCACGAGAAAAATAGTGCCAATTATCCAGAAACGTACATGTTTTGGGAGAGTAATGGTGTGAACATGAAATTGCTGGACTTCTTTTAGGAGAAATTGACACTTCTCTGGACTTATTAGCACCCATTCTTACAGGGGAACACAAGGAACGACTTATTAGGGATAGTCCATGTCGTGTTCCAACAGTGCCAAGTGCTACATCGCTCAGAGGCTGGTGAATTTGCCAGAGCTCAGGATGACAGCTTTTTATTCAAAATTCAGCACATATTACACTATAGCACGAGTGATGTTCCTCCCCCACTACAGCCAGTTCAGTTTTGTATAGTTACCACTAATCGCACTTCATGCATAAAGCATTTTCACAGTTCATGTTCCCCGTTAATCAACAGTGTTCAGATAGAGTCCAGAGAGGGACATGGGAAACAGACGCATGAGGTGGAAATAAAAGCTAGACCAATTTCTTTTTTTTTTTAACTATAAAGGGTCCAACAAAGACGATCAAAGCCTCTATTGCATTGCAACATGTCCATGAACGCACATTTAAAGATCCGGATGGGAAGAGTCGACAAATAAGACAACAAATCGTGCATCTGATATTTTTTAATTTCTTCCATTCCAATATCTATCACACAAGAATTCACACATTCATATAATTTTCCTAAATGTCATGCATGGTTGCAAGTGCTTCGGTGTTACAGTGACGTTACATTACATTCCATTGTCGCAGGTACAGGAGCCAGCCATTCTTTTGTCATATTGTATCCAGACAGAACGAAAAACAGACAGGGTATTTCCCAGAGACAAAACAATCATACACAATAGTAGAAATCCAATTAAATGGGTTTACCAACTCCAGTTTTGCTGGTTCTTTGCTCAGCTGCTCCGCTTACTCCCCTCAAATCCACAGGCCCAGCAATTCTTCATTCAGACAATAGTTTTACCTTGAGCCACAGGACAGTAAGATTCGATACCTAAATGGCAACAACAGAAATCTCATCTACGAATAATCCAGACAGGATTGTTGGTAAACGTCTTTAATGTCAATCAGCAACAAAGCAAAGCGATCGTCATCAGGATAGGACACCATGAACAAATCCAAAATGCATGACCCGCTCTTCCCCAAAACACATTGGTTTGTATACCCTTCTTCACCATTACCTTCTATCAAAGGTACATAACTAACAAATCATTTTAAGGAGTAACTCTTAGTTTCCAGCCTATCTTCACATACTTCAAAGAAAAACTCATAAATCTGCCAGTTCTTACACCCCCCGGGGTGAGGAGAGCTCACCCAGACACACAGCTTTATAATGCTATAATTGGAGCAGCTCGCCTTATCTATTTCAACTACTTTAAAGAAACGTTCTAATTGCGACTGGGCTGAAATGATGTTCAAGCAAATTAACTTGGGAAGCCCTGCACGAATAATATGAAAAAAGAATCCCTGCTTGCAAATGACAGACAGAAATACTATGAAGTGAGATCATTACAGAATGCTTGGAGTCGGTTCTAGGTCATTTGGTCGAAAATAAATGGTCGACAGGACAAATGGTCGACACCAATTGTGTCGACCATTTGTCTGTCGACCATTTGACTAGACACCCTTGGAGTCATGTCCCTAAAAAGGTCAATCCTGTTACTGTGACAAGGCTTATTCTATTCATACAGTGATATATTGGTATGCATCTAAATCCTCTCTTGCACCACTACAGTATTCAGGAACACATTCTGTGAGTTGTTATACATTACCCTCTACATTTTCGTCTACATATAATTGTCATTCCACCACAAAAGCATCCTACTGTGTGACTAGTACCTGGCCAGCCCTCCAGAACTGAACCAGAATTTGGTAGCCTTACCCATATGGACACCAAGGGGCGAACAAGACAAAAGCCCACATGAGGTGAAAGGTTTTGTCTCAAACCTGGAGAGTGAGGAGGACCAGGCACTTGCTCACTACACTTGGTGTCAGGCAACTGCCATGGGCAAATACCCATATCCAATCAAATCCCTATCAGAAACAAAGTGCCTTGGCAAGCCCTTAACACAACTGGCACCATCCTGCAGAACGAGCACTTCATGGTCATGGATAAATTCGACAGGTATCCTGAAGTTTAATTCAGTGTCTCCATAGCAGCAGAATGAGTCATGCCACTCTTAGAGGAACGTCTTCCTGCTCACGTTAGGTCGGTACATAGACATGTGGCAGCATGGAATGAGGAGTCTGACCAAACGGTGGCATAGTTGTTGTCATGGATTTTGATTTAAGAATAAACAAACCTAACCAGAGGTGGGTTCCCTACCTCAAAAACTCAGGCAGTCATGAAATCCATGTAGACCAAAACAAAATTCCCTGTTCTAGTCCAAACTCTTACTCTATCCATACCACTTACACACAAATCCTAATCTAAGAAACACTTATTTCTAAAACCCAAGAGAAAGACTTCCTTTTCCTGGGTATGAGTCTCTCAAGGTGCAGCGTTCTCAAGCTCAGGAAATGTTGTATTGGTTCCAAAGTTTACAACCAAAAGAAGTTCCACAATTTCCAGGTGGGGCTAGGAGAATGACTCCCATCTCCTAGAATGGTCACCAGTTCTTTGTAAGCCTCTTCCAGGCTATCTTATCTTCAACCAATCTTGTAGTTCCCTCCAAGTGTTTCGTTGCTTCTCTACCTTTTCCGACTGGGATGAGGAAGAGGCTTACCAATTGCCCTTTGGTTTCTTGAAGCCAGTACAGAGCTGGAACAAAGACTTCTCTTTTAGACAAGACGTGTGTCCCATTGGTTTCAAAGGGGCACTGACTCTTGGCAGGATCCAGTGTTGATGAAAATGAAAGGAAGACAACCCCTTGCGTACTGTGGGTCACAAAAGGCATCCTCTGGCTCACAGGCACGTGCCCCGGAGGCTAGCAGTTTCCGGGCTGCACACCAGGAGGATATTGTTCTCGCCAATGATGCTCTCAAAGACCCCTGCATCCGGGAGTTAAACTTCCAAAGGATCTGCATCTTTGATGTTTGAAGGCAAAGGTTTTAGCAACAGCCCAGGGTTCAAAATAAGTTTCTTTTACAAGTGCTTCTACTTTATCCCACGGCTCTCTGTTCCCGTTACCTGTGCTGAGGCGGGGAACATTTCACCAGTTCTGCCTAGGGCTGTTATGTTTTTGCCTTCTTTTTGTTGGGGCCCGTTTGGTTTTGCAGCTGACGGCTATAGGCAATTCAGGGGGGTGGTACAGACCCGACCGCCCAGGTCTTCCAGATAGAGTATTGTTCGCACTTCTGGCTGTTTCTCGTATAATCGCCTATGCGGCTCTGAAGTAGGCCAATGCAGGAGGTTTCAGCGTCACTCCTGGACTGCACGCTCCACCCACAACAGGTCACGCCACCACAACATTTTCACTTGGTTTCAGTTATGCCGGGTCTCAGTCAACTATAAAGATACTCTCTGGGCGTCCCACGCTCAGTCTTTTTCACTTCACTAAACCTTTTCTCGATAGGTTCACCTTCTTATTGCCCAGTCGGGCATTGGACCAGTTTCACCTTTCCTCTGTCTCTTGCTCACCCTCCGTTTCCACCCTCTTCTACTACTGTAGATGTCCTGCTGACTTGGAAGATGCTCTTTTGGCTTTCTACTACTGCTGCTGCTGCTACATTTGCCTACATGGTAGGCCAGAATAGGCAGTCTCTGCGCAGTTCGCGGACCGCAAGGTGCACCCACGACAAGTCATGCCACAAGCCCTCAGTTTCTCCACTTTACGTGCACCGGCCCCAAGCCGACTGGCAAGACACAGCCCGGGCGTCCCGCTGCTCATCCCTGCAACTCTGGAGAGCTGCCTTGCTGCTGTCTCCCGAATCCCAGTTTCAACCTTGTGGGCTTCTTGATTGCATCCTCGCTCACTGGGTTCTCCTTCCGGAAGTCCTCCTTTGCAGCGACTACCCCAGCATAACGTCAGTTCGATTAACAACAGCTGGCCAAGCACTCTTCCTACTTGATCGTAACAGGTTCAGGAATCTTCTTCGTCCCTGTACTCCTTACAGCAAGATTGTCCAACAGTTGAAAATAACACATGGTTTCAGACTGTATCATAGGTAGAAAAGGTTTTGTTGTTGTCATTACCCTGTGGGGCCAGGAGTTAAAGGGCCCTGTCCTGGACTCACGTCCTTATCCCTAGGAGGGAAGTTCCTCCCCATGAGGTCCTCCAGCAGGTTACCACCCCTAGGGGGAATATTGGTTACCAGCCGCACCTCCCTAGCCTCATGGAAAGGAGCTCCCCTCTGGGGTGAAGGGATGCCATCTGGAGGATCATCACAACCACCATTTCAGTCATTCCTGACTTTCTATTGGGTGACGCACAAGCAAAAAGTGCAAAGGACGATGTAAAGCGGTTTGAACAAGGACTGCTACATAGTGCTTGAAAATGCCAACCCTCTACGGGAATCACTGACGTACTCCCTCATGGCCTACAGAGCACCCACTCATTCAACAGGCGCTGCCCGGCCAATGAGTATCTCAGTCAGAAAGTTCAATCTATGATATTGGAGCACATGCCCAACTCGATATCTGCTGTGGATATAGAAAAAACTGGTTGGCCAATGTCAGAGGTGTGTAAAACCAGAAAGCTAGCCGGAGAAGGAATTTGCAGGAGAGCCCCATGGCAGTGACCATCAAACTAATGACCCCTAATTAATACCCTGGCTACAAGCAGATTCTCCCTTTTGACATGATGCCATGGATTTCTACAGCAAATGATCAATGGAAACCAGAAACAGCAGGATGAAGCAAAACAAAGGTTTGTTCCACAAGCTGAGGATATATTTCCCATACTATGACGTTGACATACGCGAGACTGAACCAGAAAACTCATCAGTGGACTACCAACCAGTACTTGAAGAAAAATTATACATCAATAGTAGTACAGACACTCCACCAGAGCCTGAAGTCAAAGAAAAGCAGTCACCTACCTCACTTCAGCCGAGGGGCCTTGCTGTCTCTGAAGGCAGCCTCACTGGATACGGGCTGCAGGGCCTAACATGAGCCCTGCAGAGCTATGTGTGCCACACTGGCCATGGCGGTGAGGCCATGGCGGTGAAGCTCACCGGCAGAGTGGGCAGTGAGGCTGCAATAAAACGCAGGAGATAGGAGTGTCACAGTTGCTGTGCTCTCTGCACTTGCCGCCTTTATTTTGTAGCTTTACACATCTGTGTGTCACTGCAAGTGCTTGCTCGCAGGCAGGGTGGTGCAGCACTCCCACTGTGTGATTCTTTTCTGCTGTTTCACTCCTTACTGCCTCATTCCATTGACCATCCCTTGACTATTCCTTCCTTCCCAGGAATTCTTCCTTCAGTCACCATTGCTGGACAGCGTACAACAGCTTGCTCGTGATGCTGGTTGATACATGGCAGGTCATGACCATACTGACCTCTTTCGCGGTTACAGTAAGCGGTTGAAGACCACATGTCAGGCCAAACGTATCCTGCATTCTCGAGTTTTTGATGAGCAATGGGTCACCTACACCAATCCCAGGCTTCTGTGCCTGTCTCCGACTGCTCTCAGCACAATTGCATCACTCTCTTCTTACTGTGCATCGCTTGGTGTCTGCCAGAGATTCACTTTGGGGTTGTGGGGATGGTGGTTCTTGATTCTTTTCTCAGCAAGAGACTGGTGGGGGCTGGTCTGGTGGCAATATGAGGCATTGTGCGATATTCTAGTAAGAATTTAAATATAGCCCTCCCATGTTCATCCTAGCCTCTGTGATTAACTCTCAGCATTTTGTTGTGGGTATGCATAAAGCACTCCACAACTACATTTGTTTGAGGCCAGCAGGGGTGATGTTTTCCATGTCGGACGTTGAAATCCTCTTGCCAGAAATCACTGCCCTGAAATGGGGGGTAGGTGGGCAGGAAGGCTCTGCGTGGCCAAGATCTTCCCCAGCTTCTGAATTACTTTGTGGGCCGCTGTTGATTCGACTTCCACTGCTTCAGGGTAGGGAGAGAACCCCATCCACCACTACGTGCGTGTGTTGACTGTTGGGCAGAGAGCAAAGTCCGCACTGACGTGATCCCAGGATTTCTCTCTTCAGGGCATGGATCTGATGGGTTCAGGCAGTGCCTGTGGCTTGGAATGCATCTCGCTATAATCATCTGAACTGCTTGATCATTCCCTGGGAACCAATCGGGTTTTAGTCTTAATTATGCCTTGATGGCCTGCAAGGTGTACTACTGCAAGGTGGTCAGTGAAGAGGGAACATAGGTGTGCACACCTCGCAGCAGTAGGCCTTCCTCCGGGATTCACAGCGCATCTTTGCACAATAAATGCTCTAGAGGCAATGCTGCGTTTTAAGGAATCCGTTCCATCTTGCGGTGGCAAGCGCTTTGATGGCACCAACACACTACTCATAGTCATTCGCCCTCTTGTTCTCCTCTATGGTCAACGCTTGAGGTATGTTCCCTGTTGCGGCCATGCTCACCTGTTGTTCTAGGCATGCTGTCGCCCTTGCTTCAGCAGCAGCGGCTTTGCGGTGGGGTTTCCAGACCCAGGGTGGTACTTGATCATGAAGTTGCACACCTGTATTTATTTGTAGGGCCCATTTCTCTATTCTGGGTGGAGGACGCAGAGAGGACACATTGAACACTGGGATTCATCCTTTTTGATCTGTCAATATTTTTACAGTTCACCCACAGAGGTGGAATTGCCAGCACCGCCACACCACTGCAATTGCCTCCCTTTTTGAGAGTAGTGCATTTCTGACAGGGTCAGTGCATGGCTTGTGAAGGCTACCAGGATGACATCTCCCGATGAGGTGTGTTTAATCCCATGGTCTCATGTCTGCTATGGGCTTGGTGCTCAGTCTGAGGTCAAAGTAGGCAATTGTGGTGTCCCCAGCGAGCGCGTAAGAGTATGGTGTCTTTCTCCCTTCACTGTCCAGTTGGGAAAGCGCATGTTCACACAAATGCAAACTTGACTAGACCTCTTGGGCTTACGTGCCACGAATATGTGCAAGACCCATGGGGTTGGCCCATTCGCCTTTTCAACATCAGCCTTCATCATTCTGCCTAACTCCTTCTCCACTTTAGGCCGGAAGCGGAAGGGGACAAGGCATTGTTTGACAGCTATTGCCTGCGTTGTTTCATCGATGTGTAGACGCACTTCATGTGATCACAGTCACCCAAAGCCCTTGAATATTTCTTCAAACTCATCTAGGAGGCCCTCAATTTCTTCCTTGTGCACTCCAAATGCAATGTGCACGAGAACCAAATTTTCAGATGGGTCACTGTCTGCAGGCGTGACACACAGTTTTCCTTCCGCCAATGTGTTATTGTGACAAAACGCGGTTTTGGCCATGCCATACTCAACGGGATTTGTGTGCTTCCTGCATAAGCTTAAAGGGGTAGTTCGGTCAGAAATGTTATTGGCCCAATCGATCGTGCATGTATTTTAGAGCATACATCAATCATTCTAAAAAATAAAAAAAATGCCAGTGCAATTTACCTGAGTTTTTCTCACTGACACTGCCATCTTGCGCTAATCTTATCCGTTGATCTATCGCCCTAAGTTCCAGTGCCTTCGCGACACATATTCAGATCACCCGTCCCTAACATCACTAGACGCTCACGCCCCATTTCACAACCCCAAAGCCCGTCTCATGTCAACGTCCTCTATGCGCAATCTATTGACAGGTCTCCGTGGAAATGCCAAAATTCCTTGTTCCTTGACAAGTGTAAACAAACCCTTTCTGATCATACAACAGAGTTTTTTTTCCTTCGTGTCACTGTATTTAATTTTAAGCTTCCCTGACTTGTTTCTGCTTTGTTCATTCATCTGCCAAGTATGACACACTGAGAACCAGTAGTTATGCTGCCTAAAATGAATTAACTCAGTAGTCGTTTTTCATTTCTTATATTATAGACAAATGTCTTTACCAAACCATATTTGAACATGTGTCCTTGCAAACTTTTAAAGTTTGAGCCTATTAATCTTGTCTTTTCACAATCTGTTTTTGTAACATGGCTGTTTCTTTGCTTGTCTTTAACATTGAATGTTAATGGCAAACCTCTTTTCTTTACTGTATCCAAACAAAATGTTTTTATCTACCTCACTGTGGAATCTGTGCTTCTTCACTATTCAGAAACTATGGCAACAATTCAGCCCTAGCTGTACGAGCCTGAATATTCAGAAGAGGAAATCCTTGAAAGAGAAAAAAACTTGAGACGATGTGGAATCAGATTAAAGTCATGAGAAACACTTGTGTTATAAATGACATATCACATCAGGATCAATCACCGGAGCCTGAACCCAGTCGTTTGGAACACATTTCCACTTGGTTTACCTGCCATCATTGTGAGCATATCCCTAGGTGGAGAACTGCTATTGCAGAGAAACCTCTGGCTGCTTGGCCTACATTGCCAAAGAAGACACCACTGCTATGCGTTACCAAGCTACATGACTTCAGGGCCCCCTGCCTTAAAAAGATCTGTGTAGCGAATGATGATGGTCCTTGTGCACGAACTCCGAGCTACAGTTCACCCTCATAATCCAAGTAACGAGTAAGCTCACTCTAAATATGTTGTGGGTTTGACGACCGAGACGGCTAACATAATATGATGCTCTCCTAGATCAATTTACCTGCAATGGATCACTGACGAAAGAAGTTTTCTGTAAATTGAATACATTACTAATTCTAATCTGAAACCAAAGTGTTCATGTTTAATCATCCAAACAATTACGTTTCTTTCACTTGGAAGTATCTCCCAAACAGGTTTTTGCTGGCATGTGCGTTCACATTTCTAATTGATCCCCACTTGAAATCAGGACGTCGCACGAAAAGGTACTTTTTAAAGCATGAAAATGCATTACATTTTACAAGGTAGTGCAAAAAAAAAAGCAATTATTGGGTTCATTCGAGTAAACTATTTCTGTATATCTTACAGAGGTGGTACAGAAATGTGGCATATCGTGCCATGGTGGATTCATGAAAGACTGCGATTTTGCGTTCGACGACAATACCTGCATGTGTGGTTCGAGTCATGCGTGATGAATTCCCCACTGACCATAGACCATAGACCGTGGATTTATACAGACAGTCCCTCGGCTGCAGCAGTGAAATTTGTAGTGTCATTGCCGTCTCAATCAGTCTGGGTGTTTCTGTCATACACACATCCAGAAGTGCCTGCTACTTTTCCTGCACCCACAGATCCCCCAGGCCCGACAGCCATCTTGCTTCTCCCCTTCGGATCCCGGATCGCCCGACGCTGCAACAGGGCCTCCTGCCCACTTCGCAATAGCATCAGTGGAAGATCTTTCCCCCTGCCAACCCTGACGCTGCTCCCAGCATGGCCCTAGCCGAGGGCCCAAACTCGCACCTCAATTCCTGGGACAGCCCTTTGATCCTGATCTCCCCTCCCTCCTCTGCCTCCCACACCCCAGCTCGTAGCATCTCTGGCCCTCGGTCCCCCTGGACCCATGCTCCACAGGCCTACAGGGGTTGCAACCCCCACCATCCATGCAGGCTGCCGCGGGGACGCGGACCCCCCCTCATCTGACTTGGACTGAACAGTCCCCCGCACCCACGGAGGGGCCTCCGAGGGGCGTTCTGCGGATCCCGGGAGGAGAAAGCTTCGCTCCAGGGCATTCCCTCCCCCCCTCCCTCCCTGGGCAACACGGAGGGACCCCGGAGCCATAACATCATACAGCAGCGCAGCAACACACCAGAGCCAGCATCAAGAGGTGAGGAGTCGGGGGGAGGAGGGCATCTTGCCTCGTCCCAGGGGGCAACTGAAGTGATCTCCCGCCTCCTGGGCCTCTGGTCATCAGGCCACATCGGATCTATCCTGCAAGCCAACATAACCCCTCCCCCAACCATCTAGAATCCCGGCACTTCCTGAATGTCTTCAAACCCCAGATATATACTGTTCAGCGCAGGCGGTTGCCGCCCTGGGACTCGGAGATCTATCACCAAAGCTTCCCTTATCTCACAAAGTCCTCATTGTCTCACCCACACTGTGGTGTTTCCAGTCACACCCTCCCACCCACAAAAATGTCTAGAAGTGGGAAGGTTGCTAAACAATCTGACATTGTCGCCCTCATGGCTACCTCGGCAGCTGAAAGGGCCAAGAAAGCCGACCCATCGGAGGACACCAGCAAGAATAGCACTACCTCATCCGCAGGATCAGACCCCATTCCACCACAAGTTGCAACCAAAACCGATCTGCAAGACCTACTAGCGGCCCTGACCAGGGAAATCCAAAAAAGTACAGAGGAAGTCACTAAGAAAATAAACTCCCTGGACAAAAGAGTGGGGGAAGTGGAGCACCAGACTACCGAAATAGAATCTGAGGTCTGTGACCAAAGATTTGAAATTGAACTTGACAAGGACAGATTAGCCGCCCTTGAGGCGAGATGCATCGCCGTCGAAGCAAAACAGGAGGATTTGGAAAACCGATCAAGGAGAAACAACATCAGAGTCCAAGGTATCCCAGCCACTGTCCCAGAGTCAGAACTGAAAGCTTACATATTGGATCTATTCCGATTCATCATCACCCTTCCAGAAAACTCCCCCCTCGAATTAGACCGAGTACACTGAACAGTTCCAAGGAAAACTTCCACGCTTCCCCCAGATGTGTTGGCCAGGATACACTTCTTTCAAATAAAAGAGGACATTATGCGGGAAGCAAGGCAAATGCGACAGATCACCTTCCGAGGGTCCACAATCTCACTTTACCAAGACCTAGCGAACTCAACACTCTAGAAACGGAGAGCACTGCGACCCCTGATGGTCTGGCTGCAAGATATCACTGGGGATTCCCCACTTCAGTGAAATTCAAATGGGATGGATCACAGAGACAAATACAGTCATTGAAAGAGGCAGAGAAACTCATGGGCATAAACAATGCGGATGCCAACTCTGAACCCGACGAATCAGTACGTCCTCAGCGGGACGGCTCCCCGGGGGGAACGTGGTCCAAATCCAACAGACGGCGCAGACTTAGGGGCCCTCCGAAGAAAGACGGCGACAGGGGATGAGCGTATAGCAGTGGCCCCCTAGTCCAGGAGTCCGAAGACCCCTAGCATATGGTCCATTTCAGGCCATCCAAGGATCTTCCGGAGCTATAAAAAGAAGAGCACAATCACTTGCACAGAGGCGCGACCTCCGACAAGCTTCGGCCCACTCCGAGCACATTGGTGCCACTAGTTCCCCAGGAAAATGTTTCTCCTACTAGTTCAACGTTGGGAAGGGGGGTGGGGGACGGGTGGATGCATGGGACTTACACGAACAACTCCATCGCTACGGATATCACCGTCCCTGACCTCACCCGAGGACTCTATAATACAACATGCAACAACAACCGAAATCAGATTCATAACTCAATACAACCGCTACATCCAATCCAAGACTCACAGTATAGGCTGGGGGAAAGATTCATGAGACACATTCTACACTACATCGCAAGAGATGGCTAACTCGTACGAATTAAGAATCCTCTCCTGGAATATCCAGGGGATGAACTCACCAAGAAAATGCAGATCTGTTGAACACCGCCTTGGTCTCCTATCCGGAGACATTGTCCTACTGCAAGAAACGCATCTGCTAGCGGAAGATGAACATTGCAAATAATTCAAGAGATTCAAGCAATCTTTTTTCGCCTCCTCTGGCTCGAAGAAAAGGGGAGTGGCAATTCTACTCAGCGACAAAATCCCACTGTCCAATATCACAATAAGGAGAGACCCAGAGGACCGGTACCTTCTACTCAAAGGCTTCTTCAAGGAACTTCCCGTCATGATTGTGTCAATCTACAGCCCCAACACCTCCCAAGGCAGCTTCCTCAGTGAAATCCTCCCAATCATTTTAGCCTTCCATGAAGGCCACTTGTTCATAGGTGGAGATTTCAGTGCCACACCGAACCCACAGTTGGACAAAACGCTTCCCCCTACGAGGGCAGACGACACGCAGGGCCTGGCTTTAAACAAGCTATTCAGAGAAACAGAGACAGTAGACGTCTGGAGAATACAAAATGATACCTCATTAGACTACACGCACTACTCCAATGTCCACAAGGGATATTCGAGAATTGACTTAATTCTAATCCCTGGCATCCTTTACCCATGTGTCAACAACGCAGAAATCCACATAGGCATGATCTCCGACCATGCTCCAGTCTCCGTGAAAAAAGCCATCTCAGGACAGAAAACACCATCCAGAAGTACTGGAAGCTAAATTACTCACTCCTACTAGACATCAGTATAAGAGCTGAAGTGGAGGTCTCAAAATCCAACTACTTCAAGGAAAACACCACGCAAACATCCCCCACCAACATAATCTGGGACGCAATGAAGGCGGTGGTCAGAGGTGTACTGATAGGGGCTGGAACAAAACAACGAAGGGTCTCAAACATAGCTGCATCCAAACTTGAAAAAGAAGTATCCTTATACGAATCACAGTTAAAAGTTCAATACTCGAGAAAAACCGAACAAGCCTCGAGGAAGGCGAAGACCGCCCTGGAAATGCATTTGTCATGATCTCTGCTTCCAAAAGGTCAGGGTTTTCCCAACTCCCTTGGAAGCAGATCCATAACCCAGGTTCCGAGTGCCAACCAGTCCCAATTGGGACCTTTTGGATCCAGTCCTGGCGCCAGTGGCACCAGGCTCATAAATATGCCCAGTCCCAGCGCTGGAAGCGCCGGGCTCATAATGCTTGGGTGGACTTACCTGCAGCAGACCATGCTGCTTACTTGCCTGCCAGTTGAGCCTCTGATCCTCTTCTGTTTGGAACTACTTTTCCTGTTGGGTGGGGCAGGAGCCACTCCCTAGATTCAGAACACTGGAACTCTTCTGGAAAGCAGGAACTCTTTTCTTACCTAGGCGTGGCTGTGGAAGGAGACACCTAAGCACTACAGGAGGCTATTTAAACCACACCCGATGGATGAATCTTGCTTTGCGTTATTCTGCATCCTCTGCAGCAGAACGCTCATCGTGTCTTCTGCATCTGATCCTGGGCCTAAGGAAAAAGGATTACCATCCTGAATCCAGTCTTCAGCAACACCTATAAAGACAAGAAAGAACAGGTTAGCATTACGGTCTTCAGTGACAGCTCTTCACTTACCTGGTCCATCGGCTGTCACCAACGCCTCGCGCTGCATTCCGGCATCTGAAAGACAAAGGCCCTCATTACGACCCTTGCGGAAATCGAAAAACGATGGCGGAAATGCAATACCGCCATCGAATAGCGCTCGGTGCGACTATGACCCGTCACCGCAAAGTACGAAGCCATTAGCGACACCGTAGTGAACGCCAACGCTAACTGCACCAAGCACGCGCGCGCGCGCCATGCCAAACCGCAAACACCACCATGGTGCAACGGTACGCCAATTCCGACCCTAGCGGACATGTACCTAACGCCATCAGGCATGGCGGAATGTACCATTCCGCCATGGCGAGAAGTACGGCATCGCGAATCAACCGTAAACGGCCCCACTGAGTGCCTGTACACCGCTCCCTGCCCACAAAGTACAACTCCCCGTAGGTGCAATGAAGCCACAATGCAACCATTGAAATGTACAAGTCACCCATGCATGCCAACGAACAAAAGAAACACAACAGGGGCCAATGGGAGCTGCAGGGCACAGATGGCACGAATACAGAAGCCATCCCAATGGACATGACCACAGTCCCCCACCAAGAAACGCACGCAAACACAGGCACCTGTGACCAGCAATATTCCGAAAACCACATCATTCAACCAGTCCACCTGGCTGACCGGCATCTGTTACACAAAACCCAATCCCCCGCCCCTGAGCATGACAACATTCAAACTGGCATATTGGCAGCCCCCATCCCTGACCTCACTGGGCTTCGTAGGCAAACGCGCACAGCACAGTACCACGCAACTAAACCCCGAAGCTGGAACCCAATGCAGATCTCCTCACAATACATCGCCCCCCAAATAGGCATATGCCACATCACTTGCAAAGAAAAACGCTACACGGGCCAAATCAGAATAGATATTTATGCACATCAAAATCACCAAGCACATACAGCCATCAGGCCATGAAATCCAAAACACCAATCACCATTGTGGGCTGCTTCCGCAAGAAATGACCAGCCACTACCTGTGTGTCGCCCTGTTCCCCCATGGTACACAGAGCCACATTCACGTCCGAAAAGGCAACATGGAAGCGCACAGAACCGCAGGGCCGTCCCAATGGGGAGGCACTAGTCCAGCTGAAAGGCCGAAATGTTGCTCCGAGCCACCAGTACTGCGTAAGGGCATGTGGCCCATTGGCGATCGTCCCATAAGATCGTAATGCTGCTCCACTGATTAACACGAAGCAGCAGGTGTCGGGAGTAAAATCCATCTGCAGGAGTGGCATACAGATGGCAGTGGCAAAAGGGGAGGAGATACCTGTCAACCAAAAGAAAAGAAAAAGAACAGAATGGCCATCAGAACTACATACCAACAACTCACTTCAATGATCACACGAAATCCACAGCCATATGCATGCTAGCCCACTCCAAAGGAACATCACCACCCCAAAACCACTTGCGACTCATAACCATCTATATCGAGGTGCAAACACCATCGCAAACGAGTGTCTGAGGGCGCCTCGAGACAGGGAGGGCTCAACAAGGCCAGATGGACGATGGTCCCACTATGGCAGCCCTGCATCACATAGCGTAGGGGAGGCGGATAGATCCCAAGAAGCCCTGTACATGGCAAACTCTGTATCAAATCACCTGCCCATGCATCCAGCCATCATTCCCTCATCCCGGGATCAAAATGCCTGAATAATTACTCACATGACATTAGAAACATCCATTGAGTCTGTGCGTTATGCAGCCTGCTAAATCCACAGTGCCCCAGCCCGTAATTCCAGTGTTGTGAAGTAACATGTATTTGGGAACGGACGGCCTCATCGCCCACGTAGCTATTGCGCATCCCAAACTATTCATATCAATCATTGCTCCTTCGCCATGGGCCCTGTCTCAAGGACATAGAACAATAGAACGTTACATTTGCAGTCAGACCTGTGGGCATCTCCTCGCCGCTAGCTGGAAACCGAAAGCGCCGCCCTTCGAATTCCTCATTTGCAACATCACGTCGAAAAGGCATCTGTGGCCGTTTGAAATCACTAATCATCCCATCGAGTGCGGCTGTGTGTGAAAATGGCAACTGCCTTCACCCACGAATGGGACGCCCCGCCCGTCGTTGCAACTCGGTACAGTGATGCATGAGGGCCCACCGTTACTCGAGTACTACGTCCCACTGACCCCTCACAAGTCTGTTCGCGACTGCACAGATAGTATGTGAAACAATGGGACCACAGCAGAATGAACATATCAACCAATCTTACACGGCCATCGGGTACTAATACATGATTGCAATAGCAAGATACAATTCCCCGAATTGCAGCGTTGTGCGCGGGACGTGCTCGGCCAAAGGGGAGAGCAGTTTGCACAGGTGGAATCAATCACCACAGGTGGAGGCCATACAGCCTGAAAACACATAAATTGCACAGCCAGTCTCCTCCCACAACCACACCGAAATGCTACCGGCAGGACTCGCGATGTTGGCCCTGGGGGACCTGATAGCACTGCAAGTGCTCCGACTCCAAGAAGTAGACGAACACCAACTACAACCAGCCGCACGGAGGAGACGCAGGAGGAGGAGGAGGCCAAGGCAGGGCCAGCAAGGCCCACCAGCACAGCCACTACCACCACGCAGGCAGCCCGCAATTCAACGCCTCCGAGCACATCCGTTCAACCTCACTGATGAGCAGATCCACACCCTCTACCGTCTGGACCGGGACACCATAGCCGCCATTGTGGACATGACACAGGCTGACCTTGTCAGCATGATAGATAGCCCAACCGCCATCCCACCCCTACTGAAGGTGGTGTCTGTACTCCACTTCCTGGCCACAGGCACCTACCAGCACACAGTCGGACAGTTGCATGGCATTTCTCAGCCACTGTTCTCACGGACACTATTGCAAGTGCTCGATGCCCTCCTGAAGCACGCAGACGACTACATCTCTCTACCACGCTCGGAGCAGGAAATTACCAACACAAAAGTGGGATTCCATGCACTTGCCGGCATACCGGGTTGCATTGGTGCCATCGACTGCACCCATGTTGAATTGGTCGTCCCACATGCCATGGAGGCCCAGTACCGCAACCGAAAACAATTTCATTCCCTGAATGTACAGATGGTGTGTGACTCCAACAGGATCATTACACATTGTTGTGCCCGATTCCCTGGATCAACCCATGATTCTATGGTCTTGAGGAACTCTACAATACCACGCTACATGGAACGACACGCAGGGAACAGATCCTGGCTACTCGGTGAGTCTCATTACATGCATGATGATGTGGGGTATGTGAATTGTCAATGACCTGCCAGGAAGGGGGGGGGGGGTGTGCGTACGTATCAATGGCATTCCACATCATACGTTTCTCGTCCACATACAGGTGATGCTGGATATCCACTGAAGAGATGGCTCCTCACACCAGTCCGGAACCCACGGGACCAGCATGAGGAGGACTACAACCATGCCCACTCACGTACCCGTGTAGTCATAGAACAGGCATTCGGCCTACTGAAGACCCGTTTCCGCTGCCTCAGCAGGTCTGGCGGGGCACTCCTGTACCGCCATGAGAAGGTTGCAAAGATGGTCATGGCATGTGTCATGCTCCACAACATGTGCGTACGTAGAAATGTGCCCATGCCCCCTGACGCAGAACTGCAAGCACCTGATGATGGTCATGATGAGGGTGGGGATGTGGCAGCACCTCATGGAGTCTGCGAGGCACCGGAGGGCCGTGACATTCGTCAGCATCTCATTGATGTATGCTTCTAGCACTCACGCCTGGTGGCTGATGCATGGACACGGGACTCGTGGCACTGCGTGTGTCTGGGACATGCACAATATGGACTGTACGCCTATGATGGCCTAGTACACAAAGATCAATGTCCACACTTCTCATTGGTTGATCGTGCACTTTTTATGGCATATGTGATATCATGTTGAACACCCTATCGACCCGCCACCCAAGTGAGCCCAACACACCCCCTCCACCCTCCTACCTCCCACCCGAACACCAGTGTCCAAAGATGCTCATTGTCAGTGGGCTGTCGCTATTGCATGCCCCCTCTGCGGGTATCAGGGGCACCCCTGCCTGTGGAGCGCAGGTTCCTTCCAGATCTACGTTGGGGGCTGCCCTGGACGGAACTTGCAACGGATGATGTGTCTGCCTGCTCACGTCCATGCATGTCCCTAAGGGTTTGCGAGAGCTCAGTGAGCACACGGCGCACTGCGGCAAGTTCGGCACATACGTCTTTGGACGTCGCATGCAGTTCCCCCCTCAGGCTCTCGGTGCTACTCTCCATTTGGACTCTCAGGCTCTCGGTGCTACTCTCAATTTGTGCCCTTAGCGTCTCTGTACCTCTCTCCATTTCTGCCCTAAGTGTCTCTGTTGATGTTTCTATGTCTGCCTTGGTGCCCCCACATTCATCGGCATGGCCCTTGAGGAGTGTGGCCATTTGCTGCTGTTGGACGATTAACTTGTCGAGGGACTGTTGCCTCTGCTGGGCCATGGCCATTTGCGGTGGTGTCACAGAGGGGCTGTTGTCCTCATGTTGCCTTGCCACAGGGCTTGTGGGGGATGGCCAGTCGTCGTCTTGTGGCTGCACCTGCGTGGTATCCTCATGTTGTACGGGAGGGGACAGACAGGGGGATTGGGACAGGTCATGGATGGATCTGACCTCGACATCCCCGTCTTCTGTGTCCGAGCATGCTGCCATCAATGGGGTGTCACCTATGGTGCTGCTGCCACCAGAGGCAGTGCCTTCTGTGGCATCCATTGGGGGGACCTGTGGTGGTGGTGTTGTGGCCATGCTGGCTGCTGGGGTGCCTGTTGATGTTCCCTCCTCTGTGCTGCCACCTGATTTGTGCTGCTGCCGTGTCTTGATGCGTGCAGCTGAGGTGGAGGGTCTCTGGCCGTTGGTCTTGGCCCTCTTTGCAGGTGTGCTGGTAGGGGTGTCCTGTAGCTCGTCGTTTGGATCGGACCCTGTGGTGGAGTAAAGGAGGGCGAGGGTTATTGATGGGTCAGTGGGAATTGGAATGGCATTGTATCACATGCATTGGGGTGGTACCTGAGGGTGATTTGGGTCGGGGTCTTGGAGGTGCTTTGATTTGTGTGTGGAGTGAGGGTGCAGTTGTTTGGCAGCCTGCAGTTAGGGTGTGCCTGCTGCACGTGTAGTGCGTGTATTAGGGGTTTTTAATTATTTATGTATTTATTGTGGGTTTTGACGTGCGCTTTCAGGCCGATGTGTGTGGACGTTCTCCTGGACATGTGTTTCTGTTGCACTATGTGGACGCATGGTACTTCACATGGTTGGACTTTGTGGATTTGGCATTGTTTTATCTGGCCCACCTACCTGAATCTTCGGATGTCTGCACTCCTTTCTCCATCCCTCCGACTCCCTCTATGCTCTCCATTCCGATGGTGGAGGCACAGATTTCTTCCCAGGGGGTCAACTTGATGGGTGATTCAGGACCTCCCCCGGTGGCTGTGGCAATGTTGCGGTTGGCAGAGAGTATGCTGCGGACGCGTATCCGCAGGTCGTCCCATCGCTTGCGGCATTGCTGTGGGGTGCGGGGTGCGGTCCCCACCGCACTTACCCGCTGTGCCACCAGAGCCCATATGGCCTTCTTGTTTGCAAGTGCCGTCCTGGTCATTTGCGTGGAGAAGACGACGGCTGCATTCTCCTGGAGGGTCTCTGTTAGCACGGTGAGTTCCTCACGGGAGAAGTGGACCTGCCGCTTGCGGTCGCACGCTTTCTTCGCTACTTTTCCCATTTTTCGTGGTTTCGCTAGGGTGGTTGACGGGTTGGGGTGTGTTTCAGGGTAGTGATTTTAGTGGTTGTGTGGTTTTGGTGTTTTTATAGGTGTACGCCGGGATGTTTCCCGTTCCGGGCCCATGTTTTAACTTCCGTTTCCGTATATTTCCGGGCACCGTACTTTCCGGTAGGCGCACACTGCGGTGACCGCTAAGAGGAGTGGCGGTATTGCACCTAGGGCGCCGTACGGCGGCGGTGTGGGCCGTTTTGGGGTCATTTCCGCCATCGCGGACTTTGCACTTCCGCCGTGGCGTGGTGCTCGTGCCCGATGGGTCGGAATGGGCCGCACTTTGCTCCTTCGTACAATGGCGGAAACGCTATTTACGCTGTGGCGCTCCGGTCAGTCGCTTTCCGCAAGGGTCGTAATGAGGGCCAAAGGCTTACCTACTCTTCGTGCGCTCCGGAGGTCTTCACACTGCATTCCGGCATCTGAAAGACAAAAGCTTACCAACTCTTCGCACGTTCCGGAGGCCTTCGGCGCTGCATCCCGCATCTGAAAGACAAAACAAGGTGCGTTTAAAGACATTGGGGAGCTTTAATACTCACGTGCCATTACTCCTGTCCACATCTAACCCAGTGGGTATTCCGGCACCCTGCAGCCGCTCCGAACTTGTACCTGCAAAATAAAAAGACAGTTAGAGCGCATCGTGAAGCAGGCAACAAGCGCTTACTTACGTGCTTCCAGGCGCTTCTATTCATCACACGGGCTCCATCTTCAACTCACTTCAGCCCGTCATCCGCTATCGCCGGAACCCTGCAAAACAAGAGACATCATTACTAAAGACTTTAAAGACATTAGAATTACTCGAAACTTACCGTTCGTGCAGTAAACGACGGACAGCAGTCCTCTGAAGTCAAGAGGCCTGCTCCCCTTATCCAGTGAAGAAACTGGTTACAGCACCCTGCCCCGAGGCAGATGGAGAGCACGGCGTTCACTTACCTAAGGTGAGAGCGTTAACCTTTGGGGTTCTACAGGAGAAGAGAAAGGGAAGAAGAGAGAGACATTCAATAACCCAGTTCCTTAATCCCATATTTTCTATCTGCAGACATCTTACCCTTCGAGTCAGACATACAGTGCACAGAGGTCCAGCCCAAAGAGCCAGCCGTGTGTTACACATCACCTTTGAAGATACGGTATACGCCCAGTCAAGACCGGCGCCTCTACGGGTATCAGGTGAGCGTTACAGAACGCAAAGACTACCACAAAACTCCCGTCCAGGCGCTATGGAAACCTCGGATACCGACCAGCTAGCCCAGTTACTTGGGGAACTAAGGGCAGAAGTGCATGCAGCCCGTCAGGAAACGAACGCTCTAAGAAGGGAACTGATTATTTCCAAGGAGCGAACAGATGATCTCGCTAGACAATTGCTACAGTCACAAGCCGGACAGACCCCGTTACCCACATCTGGGGGAAATCTTCCTTCTACATCCTCTATGAATCCAGTGCAGATCAACCTACCTGGGGATGTACCTCTGGCTCCGCCCGAACGATTTTCTGGTGACCCAAAGAGGTTTGCAGTATTTATCAATCAGTGCCGGTTGCATTTCTTATGCCGGCCAGCAGCCTTTCCAACTGATCAAGCTAAAGTAGCTTTCGTGCTTTCGTACCTTAGTGGCAATGCGGCAGACTGGCCGATCCCTCTAGTAAATCAAGATGATCCGGTCCTCCATGATTTTCAAGCTTTTCAGCTCAGTATGGAAAAACTGTTCGCAAGACATTCACAGGGGCAGGCCTTGGACAATGAGCTTCTTTCGTTGCGACAAGGTAATCAAGACCTTTTGGCTTATATTGTGTCTTTCAACAGACTGATAGTGGAAACTCAATGGCCTGAGGACAAAAGGATTACGCTGTTTTATAGAGGTCTACGTGGAGAGCTCAAAGATGTGTTAGCCCAAGTAGTGTATCCCCCACAAGATTGTTCGGACTATATAGACTTAGTCGTTCAAATAGATCACAGACTGCAGAACAGGAAGGCCGATCGTTCCAAGTTTGATGCTCGAGTATTTTCCAAACCGCCAACTCCTTCCAAAGGAGTAGACTCCAGGGAACCCATGCAAATAGGGGGTCTGAAAGGTCCTCTAACACAAAAGGAGCGGGAAAGGAGAAAACAGTTGCAATTATGCCTCTATTGCGGAAACTCAGGGCACTTTCTTCGAGGCTGTCCGGTGAAACCTGCCAAGAAGGCAGTAGGAGCTGCAGTTACCAAAGTTACAAACTCTGAGTAGGGAAACGACCTCGCCCGACAAGAATAGAGGTCCTCTTGCCGAGCGTGAAAACCAGTTCCGTGACCTCGCATTTCGTGATACCTATGGTCCTCATTAGCCCTGATAATCCGGATCGATTACATGCAATTGAAGCTTACGTCGACAGCGGTGCCATCAGCAATTATGTGGATCATGAAATGGTTTTGAGGATGAATCTAACTCTTTGTCCCAAGGCTGTAAAGGACGTCATTACTACGGTGGATGGTACGGAGATAGCCTCCGGGCCAGTAACGCATACCACTCAAGAGGTGACGCTAGTAAGTCAAGATGGACACCATGAGAAGATCATGTTCGATGTGATCAAGGCCCCTCAGTTTCAGATTATTCTAGGAATACCTTGGTTAGAGAAACACAATCCTCTGATCGATTGGCGAGCAAGAACGGTCCAGTTTCCAGAATGTGTCTCTACTTGTCACCCTCCACCTGGTGTTGCACTGGCAGCAATTTCTTCAGAGACTCCCCAGTTACCTCCCGAATACCTAGAATACCAAGATGTTTTCCGGAAGGATCAGGCTAACTCTCTACCTCCTCATAGGTCTTATGACTGCCAGATAGACCTGATACCTGGATCTACTCCTCCTTGTAGTAGAATTTATGCCCTCACCGAGCCTGAGAACCTTCACCTTCGACAATACCTGGATCAATACCTGGCAAATGGGTTTATTCGTCCTTCCAAGTCCCCTGCTTCTTCAGCTTTGTTCTTCGTTCCAAAAAAGGAAGGAGACCTTAGAACTTGTATAGATTATCGCTCCCTGAACCAGATCACCGTTAAGAATAGATATCCGTTACCTTTGATCCCTGAACTCCTGGACCAAGTCAGAAAAGCATGCATATATACAAAGCTGGATCTTAGAGGAGCTTACCACTTGGTACGAGTAAAAGAGGGCGATGAATGGAAGACGGCCTTCCGCACCAAGTATGGGCTATTTGAATATCAGGTCATGCCCTTCGGACTTTGCAATGCCCCGGCCGCCTTTCAATATTTTATGAACGATGTCCTCAGAGAGCTCATAGATGTGTGTGTTGTTGTTTACATTGACGACATCCTCGTTTATTCTTCATCGGAATCTGAACATCGGAAACACGTGAAAATGGTCCTCGAAAGATTGCGTCAACACAAACTTTTCGCTAAGTTGCAAAAATGTGTTTTCAACGTGACTGAAGTTGAATTCTTGGGATTCATATTATCACCTGGCGGAGTGCGTATGGATTCAAAGAAGGTCGATGCAGTTCTCAAATGGCCATCACCATCCTCCGTAAAAGGTGTGCAAAGCATGTTAGGCTTCGCTAACGTTTACCGCAGGTTTATCCCCGAATTCTCTCGAATAGTCCAGCCCATCACTGCCTTGTTAAAGAAGAACAAACGTTTTGAATGGTCTACCGAGGCGGAACAAGCTTTCCAGGATTTGAAGACTAAATTTATCTCTGCACCAATCTTAAAACACCCTCGCCCCGAACTCCCCTACATCGTGGAAACTGATGCTTCAAGCCTTGCCATGGGGGCAGTTCTATCACAAAAGGACCCGGTAACCAATCAGTTGCATCCCGTGGCATTTTGGTCCCGCAAATTCTCGCCTCCTGAAATCAATTACACGATTACTGACAAGGAACTTCTGGCTATCAAGTCTGCCTTTAAGGCTTGGCGGCATTATCTGCTGGGGGCCCGACACACTGTTACTGTGATTACGGATCACCGAAACCTGCAATATTTGAAAACCGAAAAAGCCCAATCCTCTAGACAACTCCGTTGGGCATTATTCTTTGCCGAGTTTGACTTCATAATTACCTATCGACCTGGTACAAAAAACGGTAAAGCTGATGCCCTTTCTCGGATGGGAGTGGAAGAACACTTGATCAACCCTAAACCTGTACCAATCATTCCCGAACAAAGAATTCTGGGTGTAATCGCCACACAATCCATAGAGGAAGTTAAGGATAAAGCCAGGCAACTTGTAACTCCAGCAGACATACAGAATTGGCATCTGCAGGGAAAGGACTTTGCAGTAAAGGACAACTTATTGTATTTCCAAGAACGATTATACCTACCCAGCACAGATTTACAGAAAAAAGTAATCTCTTGTTATCACGATTCTTTAATGGAAGGACATCCCGGTATGGCCAAGACCTCAGAAAAGATCAAGCGCTACTTCTGGTGGCCGTCTTGGAAAAAAGATATCAGAGACTTTATAATGTCCTGTGGAGTATGCGCCCAAAACAAGAGTCAAAAGGAAAGACCAGCAGGCCTCTTACGCCCTATTGACATCCCACCTCGCCCTTGACATACGCTTTCTATGGACTTCATCACCGATCTACCTCAATGCTCCGGATACAATACGATTCTAGTAATCGTGGACTTATTCTCCAAGATGGCGCATTTCATTCCGCTCAAAGGCTTGCCAACAGCAGCAACTCTGGCCCGAGAATTTCTCGAAAACATCGTCCGACTGCAGGGTTTTCCTTCGGTTCTAATTTCGGATCGAGGGAGTCAATTTATTTCTCATTTTTGGCGAAGTTGCTGTCGGTCGGCTCAAATTGATGTGAGACTATCGACCAGTCACCACCCTCAGACCGACGGACAAACCGAGAGGACCAATCAAACTCTGGAACAGTATTTACGCTGCATGCTGCAACAAACTGAAAAAACTTGGAAAGACATCCTTTGGATAGCCGAATATGCCTACAATAACTCTGTACATTCGGGAACTGGGAAAACCCCGTTTTTTCTTTTGTACGGCAGTCACCCTCGAACCTCGGAGTTGGATCCCCTCCAAGATCTTGAAACACCAGCAGTAGACTACCTGCATTCTACAATCACCCAAGCCTTTAAGGAAGCTGTTTCTCACCTTCAAAGGGCTAAAGAACAATACAAGAAAGGAGCAGATCAACATCGGAAGGAAGCCCCTCAATATCAAGTAGGGGATCAAGTCTGGTTATCCACCAAATATCTACCTCTAAAAGGGCCACGCACATTCAACCCAAGATACCTTGGTCCCTATTCCATCACTACCATAGTAAACCCAGTAGCGGTCAAGTTGGACTTGCCCCCGCACATGAAGATACATCCGGTCTTCCACGTCTCTCTATTAAAACCCGTGCAACCTCAAACCCGACTAACTAAATCTCCAAAACCTATCCTAGTTGATGGAGAACTCGAGTTTGAAGTCAAAAGCATTCTGGACTCCAAGATCTCCAAATCTAAACTATTTTACCTAATTGACTGGAAAGGCTACGGCCCCCAAGAGAGATCCTGGGAACCTGCTGAATATGTCCACGCTCCTCGCCTAATCAAAAGATTTCACCGAACATTTCCTGACAAGCCAAAACCCCCGGAGAAGCCCGGTTTGGGAGGGGCCTTGAGGGGGGGTACTGTCATGATCTCTGCTTCCAAAAGGTCAGGGTTTTCCCAACTCCCTTGGAAGCAGATCCATAACCCAGGTTCCGAGTGCCAACCAGTCCCAATTGGGACCTTTTGGACCCAGTCCTGGCGCCAGTGGCACCAGGCTCATAAATATGCCCAGTCCCAGCGCTGGAAGCGCCGGGCTCATAATGCTTGGGTGGACTTACCTGCAGCAGACCATGCTGCTTACTTGCCTGCCAGTTGAGCCTCTGATCCTCTTCTGTTTGGAACTACTTTTCCTGTTGGGTGGGGCAGGAGCCACTCCCTAGATTCAGAACACTGGAACTCTTCTGGAAAGCAGGAACTCTTTTCTTACCTAGGCGTGGCTGTGGAAGGAGACACCTAAGCACTACAGGAGGCTATTTAAACCACACCCGATGGATGAATCTTGCTTTGCGTTATTCTGCATCCTCTGCAGCAGAACGCTCATCGTGTCTTCTGCATCTGATCCTGGGCCTAAGGAAAAAGGCTTACCATCCTGAATCCAGTCTTCAGCAACACCTATAAAGACAAGAAAGAACAGGTTAGCATTACGGTCTTCAGTGACAGCTCTTCACTTACCTGGTCCATCGGCTGTCACCAACGCCTCGCGCTGCATTCCGGCATCTGAAAGACAAAGGCTTACCTACTCTTCGTGCGCTCCGGAGGTCTTCACACTGCATTCCGGCATCTGAAAGACAAAAGCTTACCAACTCTTCGCACGCTCCGGAGGCCTTCGGCGCTGCATCCCGCATCTGAAAGACAAAACAAGGTGCGTTTAAAGACATTGGGGAACTTTAATACTCACGTGCCATTACTCCTGTCCACATCTAACCCAGTGGGTATTCCGGCACCCTGCAGCCGCTCCGAACTTGTACCTGCAAAATAAAAAGACAGTTAGAGCGCATCGTTGTCATGATCTCTGCTTCCAAAAGGTGAGGGTTTTCCCAACTCCCTTGGAAGCAGATCCATAACCCAGGTTCCGAGGGCCAACCAGTCCCAATTGGAACCTTTTGGACCCAGTCCTGGCGCCAGTGGCACCAGGCTCATAAATATGCCCAGTCCCAGCGCTGGAAGCGCCGGGCTCATAATGCTTGGGTGGACTTACCTGCAGCAGACCATGCTGCTTACTTGCCTGCCAGCTGAGCCTCTGATCCTCTTCTGTTTGGAACTACTTTTCCTGTTGGGTGGGGCAGGAGCCACTCCCTAGATTCAGAACACTGGAACTCTTCTGGAAAGCAGGAACTCTTTTCTTACCTAGGCGTGGCTGTGGAAGGAGACACCTAAGCACTACAGGAGGCTATTTAAACCACACCCGGTGGATGAATCTTGCTTTGCGTTATTCTGCACCCTCTGCAGCAGAACGCTCATCGTGTCTTCTGCATCCGGTCCTGGGCCTAAGGAAAAAGGTTTACCATCCTGAATCCAGTCTTCAGCAACACCTATAAAGACAAGAAAGAACAGGTTAGCATTCCGGCATCTGAAAGGCAAAGGCTTACCTACTCTTCGTGCGCTCCGGAGGTCTTCACACTGCATTCCGGCATCTGAAAGACAAAAGCTTACCAACTCTTCGCACGCTCCGGAGGCCGTCGGCGCTGCATCCCGCATCTGAAAGACAAAACAAGGTGCGTTTAAAGATATTGGGGAACTTTAATACTCACGTGCCATTGCTCCTTTCCACATCTAACCCAGTGGGTATTCCGGCACCCTGCAGCCGCTCCGAACTTGTACCTGCAAAATAAAAAGACAGTTAGAGTGCATTGTGAAGCAGGCAACAAGCGCTTACTTACGTGCTTCCAGGCGCTTCTATTCATCACACGGGCTCCATCTTCAACTCGCTTCAGCCCGTCATCCGCCATTGCCGGAACCCTGCAAAACAAGAGACATCATTATTAAAGACTTTAAAGACATTTGAATTACTCGAAACTTACCGTTCGTGCAGTAAACGACGGACAGCAGTCCTCTGAAGTCAAGAGGCCTGAGCTACCTATCCAGTGAAGAAACTGGTTACAGCACCCTGCCCCGAGGCAGATGGAGAGCTCGGCATTCACTTACCTAAGGTGAGAGCGTTAACCTTTGGGGGTCTTCAGGAGAGGAGAAGAGGAAAGAGATAGGGACACCCCAATAACCCCAGTTCATTAACCCCATATTTTCTATCTGCAGACATCTTACTCTTCACGTCAGGCATACAGTGCACAGAGGTCCAGCCCAAAGAGCCAACCGGGTGCTACACATCACCTTTGAAGATACGGTAGTCGCCCAGTCAAGACCGGCGCCTCTGCGAGAATCAGGTGAGCGTTACAGAACGCAAAGCCTACCGCAAAACTCTCGCCCAGGCGCTATGGAAACCTCGGATACTGACCACCTAGCCCGGTTACTTGGGGAACTAAGGGCAGAAGTGCATGCAGCTCGTCAGGAAACGAATGCTCTAAGAAGGGAACTAATTATTTCCAAGGAGAGAACAGATGATCTTGCTAGACAATTGCTACAGTCACAAGCCGGACAGACCCCGTTGCCCGCATCAGGGGCAAATCTTCCTTCAACATCCTCTATGAATCCAGTGCAGATCAACCTACCTGGGAATGTACCTCTGGCTCCGCCCGAACGATTTTCTGGTGACCCAAAGAGGTTTGCAGTATTTATCAATCAGTGCCGGTTGCACTTCTTATGCCGGCCAGCAGCCTTTCCAACTGATCAAGCTAAAGTAGCTTTTGTACTTTCGTACCTTAGTGGCAATGCGGCAGACTGGTCGATCCCTCTAGTTAATCAAGATGATCCGGTTCTCCATGATTTTCAAGCCTTTCAGTTTAGTATGGAAAAACTGTTCGCAAGACATGCACAGGGGCAGGCCTTGGACAATGAGCTTCTTTCGTTGCGACAGGGTAATCAAGACCTTTTGGCTTATATTGCATCTTTCAATAGACTAATAGTGGAAACTCAATGGCCTGAGGACAAAAGGATTACGCTGTTTTATAGAGGTCTACGTGGAGAGCTCAAAGACGTTTTAGCCCAAGTAGTGAATCCCCCACTAGACTGTTCGGATTATATAGACTTGGTCGTTCAAATAGATCACAGACTGCAGAACAGGAAGGCCGATCGTTCCAAGTTTGATGCTCGAGTACTTTCCAAACCGCCAACTCCTTCCAAAGGAGTAGACTCCGGGGAACCCATGCAAATAGGGGGTCTGAAAGGTCCTCTAAAACAAAGGGAGCGGGAAAGGAGAAAACAGTTGCAATTATGCCTATATTGCGGAAACTCAGGGCACTTTCTTCGAGACTGTCCGGTGAAACCTGCCAAGAAGGCAGTAGGAGCTGCAGTTACCAAAGTTACAAACTCTGAGCAGGGAAACGACCTCGCCCGACAAGAATAGAGGTCCTCTTGCCGAGCGTGAAAACCAGTTCCGTGACCTCGCATTTCGTGATACCTATGGTCCTCATTAGCCCTGATAATCCGGGTCGATTACATGCAATTGAAGCTTACGTCGACAGCGGTGCCATCGGCAATTATGTGGATCATGAAATGGTTTTGAGGATGAATCTAACTCTTTGTCCCAAGGCTGTAAAGGACGTCATTACTACGGTGGATGGTACGGAGATAGCCTCCGGGCCAGTAACGCATACCACTCAAGAGGTGACGCTAGTAAGTCAAGATGGACACCATGAGAAGATCGTGTTCGATGTGATCAAGGCCCCTCAGTTTCAGATTATTCTAGGAATACCTTGGTTAGAGAAACACAATCCTCTGATCGATTGGCGAGCAAGAACAGTCCAGTTTTCAGAATGTGTCTCTACTTGTCACCCTCCACCTGGTGTTGCACTGGCAGCAATTTCTTCAGAGACTCCCCAGTTACCTCCCGAATACCTAGAATACCAAGATGTTTTCCGGAAGGAGCAGGCTAACTCTCTACCTCCTCATAGGTCTTATGACTGCCAGATAGACCTGATACCTGGATCTACTCCTCCTTGTAGTAGAATTTATGCCCTCACCGAGCCTGAGAACCTTCACCTTCGACAATACCTGGATCAATACCTGGCAAATGGGTTTATTCGTCCTTCCAAGTCCCCTGCTTCTTCAGCTTTGTTCTTCGTTCCAAAAAAGGAAGGAGACCTTAGAACTTGTATCGATTATCGCTCCCTGAACCAGATCACCGTTAAGAATAGATATCCGTTACCTTTGATCCCTGAACTCCTGGACCAAGTCAGAAAAGCATGCATATATACAAAGCTGGATCTTAGAGGAGCTTACCACTTGGTACCAGTAAAAGAGGGCGATGAATGGAAGACGGCCTTCCGCACCAAGTATGGGCTATTTGAATATCAGGTCATGCCCTTCGGACTTTGCAATGCCCCGGCCGCCTTTCAATATTTTATGAACGATGTCCTCAGAGAGCTCATAGATGTGTGTGTTGTTGTTTACATTGACAACATTCTCGTTTATTCTTCATCGGAATCTGAACATCGGAAACACGTGAAAATGGTCCTCGAAAGATTGCGTCAACACAAACTTTTCGCTAAGTTGCAAAAATGTGTTTTCAACGTGACTGAAGTTGAATCCTTGGGATTCATATTATCACCTGGCGGAGTGCGTATGGAATCAAAGAAGGTCGATGCAGTTCTTAAATGGCCATCACCATCCTCCGTAAAAGGTGTGCAAAGCATGTTAGGCTTCGCTAACTTTTACCGCAGGTTTATCCCCGAATTCTCTCGGATAGTCCAGCCCATCACTGCCTTGTTAAAGAAAAACAAACGTTTTGAATGGTCTACCGAGGCGGAACAAGCTTTCCAGGATTTGAAGACTAAATTTATCTCTGCACCAATCTTAAAACACCCTCGCCCCGAACTCCCCTACATCGTGGAAACTGATGCTTCAAGCCTTGCCATGGGGGCAGTTCTATCACAAAAGGACCCGGTAACCAATCAGTTGCATCCCGTGGCATTTTGGTCCCGCAAATTCTCGCCTCCTGAAATCAATTACACGATTACTGACAAGGAACTTCTGGCTATCAAGTCTGCCTTTAAGGCTTGGCGGCATTATCTGCTCGGGGCCCGACACACCGTTACTGTGATTACGGATCACCGAAACCTGCAATATTTGAAAACCGCAAAAGCCCAATCCTCTAGACAACTCCGTTGGGCATTATTCTTTGCCGAGTTTGACTTCATAATTACATATCGACCTGGTACAAAGAACGGTAAAGCTGATGCCCTTTCTCGGATGGGAGTGGAAGAACACTTCATCAACCCTAAACCTGTACCAATCATTCCCGAACAAAGAATTCTGGGTGTAATCGCCACAGAATCCATAGAGGAAGTTAAGGATAAAGCCAGGCAACTTGTAACTCCAGCAGACATACAGAATTGGCATCTGCAGGGAAAGGACTTTGCAGTAAAGGACAACTTATTGTATTTCCAAGAACGATTATACCTACCCAGCACAGATTTACAGAAAAAAGTAATCTCTTGTTATCACGGCTCTTTAATGGAAGGTCATCCCGGTATGGCCAAGACCTCAGAAAAGATTAAGCGCTACTTCTGGTGGCCATCTTGGAAAAAAGATATCAGAGACTTTATAATGTCCTGTGGAGTATGCGCCCAAAACAAGAGTCAAAAGGAAAGACCAGCAGGCCTCTTACGCCCTATTGACATCCCACCTCGCCCTTGGCATACGCTTTCTATGGACTTCATCACCGATCTACCTCCATGCTCCGGATACAATACGATTCTAGTAATCGTGGACTTATTCTCCAAGATGGCGCATTTCATTCCGCTCAAAGGCTTGCCAACGGCAGCAACTCTGGCCCGAGAATTTCTCGAAAACATCGTCCGACTGCACGGTTTTCCTTCGGTTCTAATTTCGGATCGAGGTAGTCAATTTATTTCTCATTTTTGGCGAAGTTGCTGTCGGTCGGCTCAAATTGATGTGAGACTATCGACCAGTCACCACCCTCAGACCGACGGACAAACCGAGAGGACCAATCAAACTCTGGAACAGTATTTACGCTGCATGCTGCAACAAACTGAAAAAACTTGGAAAGATATCCTTTGGATAGCCGAATATGCCTACAATAACTCTGTCCATTCAGGAACTGGGAAAACCCTGTTTTTTCTTTTGTACGGCAGTCACCCTCGAACCTCGGAGTTGGATCCCCTCCAAGATCTTGAAACGCCAGCAGTAGACTACCTGCATTCTACAATCACCCAAGCCTTTAAGGAAGCTGTTTCTCACCTTCAAAGGGCTAAAGAACAATACAAGAAAGGAGCAGATCAACATCGGAAGGAAGCCCCTCACTATCAAGTAGGGGATCAAGTCTGGTTATCCACCAAATATCTATCTCTAAAAGGGCCACGCACATTCAACCCAAGATACCTTGGTCCCTATTCCATCACTACCATAGTAAACCCAGTAGCGGTCAAGTTGGACTTGCCCCTGCACATGAAGATACATCCGGTCTTCCACGTCTCTCTATTAAAACCCGTGCAACCTCAAACCCGACTAACTAAATCTCCAAAACCCATCCTAGTTGATGGAGAACTCGAGTTTGAAGTCAAAAGCATTCTGGACTCCAAGATCTCCAAATCTAAACTATTTTACCTAACTGACTGGAAAGGCTACGGCCCCCAAGAGAGATCCTGGGAACCTGCTGAATATGTCCACGCTCCTCGCCTAATCAAAAGATTTCACCGAACATTTCCTGACAAGCCAAAACCCCCGGAGAAGCCCGGTTTGGGAGGGGCCTTGAGGGGGGGTACTGTCATGATCTCTGCTTCCAAAAGGTCAGGGTTTTCCCAACTCCCTTGGAAGCAGATCCATAACCCAGGTTCCGAGGGCCAACCAGTCCCAATTGGAACCTTTTGGACCTAGTCCTGGCGCCAGTGGCACCAGGCTCATAAATATGCCCAGTCCCAGCGCTGGAAGCACCGGGCTCATAATGCTTGGGTGGACTTACCTGCAGCAGACCATGCTGCTTACTTGTCTGCCAGCTGAGCCTCTGATCCTCTTCTGTTTGGAACTACTTTTCCTGTTGGGTGGGGCAGGAGCCACTCCCTAGATTCAGAACACTGGAACTCTTCTGGAAAGCAGGAACTCTTTTCTTACCTAGGCGTGGCTGTGGAAGGAGACACCTAAGCACTACAGGAGGCTATTTAAACCACACCCGGTGGATGAATCTTGCTTTGCGTTATTCTGCACCCTCTGCAGCAGAACGCTCATCGTGTCTTCTGCATCCGGTCCTGGGCCTAAGGAAAAAGGCTTACCATCCTGAATCCAGTCTTCAGCAACACCTATAAAGACAAGAAAGAACAGGTTAGCATTCCGGCATCTGAAAGGCAAAGGCTTACCTACTCTTCGTGCACTCCGGAGGTCTTCACACTGCATTCCGGCATCTGAAAGACAAAAGCTTACCAACTCTTCGCACGCTCCGGAGGCTGTCGGCGCTGCATCCCGCATCTGAAAGACAAAACAAGGTGCGTTTAAAGATATTGGGGAACTTTAATACTCACGTGCCATTGCTCCTTTCCACATCTAACCCAGTGGGTATTCCGGCACCCTGCAGCCGCTCCGAACTTGTACCTGCAAAATAAAAAGACAGTTAGAGCGCATCGTGAAGCAGGCAACAAGCGCTTACTTACGTGCTTCCAGGCGCTTCTTTTCATCACACGGGCTCCATCTTCAACTCGCTTCAGCCCGTCATCCGCCATTGCCGGAACCCTGCAAAACAAGAGACATCATTATTAAAGACTTTAAAGACATTTGAATTACTCGAAACTTACCGTTCGTGCAGTAAACGACGGACAGCAGTCCTCTGAAGTCAAGAGGCCTGAGCTACCTATCCAGTGAAGAAACTGGTTACAGCACCCTGCCCCGAGGCAGATGGAGAGCTCGGCATTCACTTACCTAAGGTGAGAGCGTTAACCTTTGGGGGTCTTCAGGAGAGGAGAAGAGGAAAGAGATAGGGACACCCCAATAACCCCAGTCCATTAACCCCATATTTTCTATCTGCAGACATCTTACTCTTCACGTCAGGCATACAGTGCACAGAGGTCCAGCCCAAAGAGCCAACCGGGTGCTACACATCACCTTTGAAGGTACGGTAGTCGCCCAGTCAAGACCGGCGCCTCTGCGAGAATCAGGTGAGCGTTACAATCGTGAAGCAGGCAACAAGCGCTTACTTACGTGCTTCCAGGCGCTTCTATTCATCACACGGGCTCCATCTTCAACTCACTTCAGCCCGTCATCCGCCATCGCCGGAACCCTGCAAAACAAGAGACATCATTACTAAAGACTTTAAAGACATTAGAATTACTCGAAACTTACCGTTCGTGCAGTAAACGACGGACAGCAGTCCTCTGAAGTCAAGAGGCCTGCTCCCCTTATCCAGTGAAGAAACTGGTTACAGCACCCTGCCCAGAGGCAGATGGAGAGCACGGCGTTCACTTACCTAAGGGGAGAGCGTTAACCTTTGGGGTTCTACAGGAGAAGAGAAAGGGAAGAAGAGAGAGACATTCAATAACCCAGTTCCTTAATCCCATATTTTCTATCTGCAGACATCTTACCCTTCGAGTAAGACATACAGTGCACAGAGGTCCAGCCCAAAGAGCCAGCCGTGTGTTACACATCACCTTTGAAGATACGGTATACGCCCAGTCAAGACCGGCGCCTCTACGGGAATCAGGTGAGCGTTACAGCATTGCGCCGACCGGACAGCCAAATCCCTAGCGTATACAGAACAGTTCTATTACACTAAAGGGAACAAAGCAAACAGGATACTAGTGCAGAAGCTAAGAGCGATCCGAAGTCGAAACAACATACTCAAACTACGAGCGGAAAATGGAAAGGTACTTTTCTCTGAGACAGATAAAATCAATGAACTGATGAGATACCACAAAGCTATAATGACCAGCGATCAACGAACCTGGAGCACCTACCAGTATATCTGAGGGCGCTGCCACCCCACAACCCTACTCAACTAGAACATCTGGAAGCTCCTATTGTAGACAAAGAATTCATAGAAGCCATCAAATCCCTCAAATCCTCCGCTCCGGGCCCAGATGGCCTGACCGCAAACTTCTACAAGAAATTCGCCAGAGTGCTGGCCCCCCAGTTATCCGCCTTATTTAACTCCTTCTTATCCACGAGATCAGTCACGAAATCCATGGCCGAATCAATCACGGTCCTGCTACACAAACCCGGGACGGACCCTGAACTGCCTGATTCCTACCGTCCGATATCACTCTTGAACAATGACGGGAACATTTTCGCCAAAGTGTTAGCCAGAAGGCTAGGCCTGCTCCTCCCAGGCTTAATCGACCAAGATCAGACAGGGTTTATCCCTGGAAGAGGGACTCATGACAACGTTCAGCGAACAATTAACCTAATTGAGTGCGCCCACAAATCAAAAACGGGGATGGCAGTGATCTCACTACATGCCCACAAAGCCTTCGACCAAGTGGACTGGGGCTATATCCAAGCAGTCCTGCAACGCTTTGGCTTCGGCCCCAACTTCACGTCATGGGTCATAGCCAACTATCAAATCCCCACCACACGACTCTGAATTAACAGCACCAGGTCAGATCTCATTCACATCACAAGATGCACCAGAGAGGGCTGCCCATTATCACCCCTAGTCTTCGCTCTGTCCATGGAACCCTTCGCTGCCAGAATCAGACAAAACGAGGGCGTAAAGGGAATTCAGGTGGGTGACCAGGAGTATAAAATCGCGCTATATGCCGATGATGTGCTATTGACCGTGACAAACCTGTCAACTTCCCTGGGGGCACTGTGGAGGGAGATCGAGGAGTTTGGGGCCTTATCAGGATTAAGGGTCAACCTGTCCAAATCATCAGCATTACCCATCAACCTTCCTTGCCAGGAGAGGGTCCTTCTCACCTCACTCTCACCAATCCCCTGGGCAAATGAGGCAATTGAATACCTTGGAGTTCGGATCACCAAAAACCCATCGCGTTTGTACTCAAACAATATCCCACAATTACTCAGTGCCCTACAGAATGATCTCAAAAGGTGGAAGCAGCAAGAAATCTCCTGGTTTGGGCGAATTACTGCAGTTAAAATGAACTTGATCCCCAGATGGCTATACCAATGTGCAGCACTACCATTACAGATCCCTACCCCTGCCATACGGGCTCTACAAAAGAAAATACTGGAATTTATCTGGGGGAGGGGACCCTGGATCAACAAACAAATTATGCTGAAAGGGAAATCACAGGGGGGGCTGGGAGTCCCTGACTTAGCCAGATACTCACTTGCCGCTCAACTATCTCATGCATTTTCCTGGGTGCAAGAAGTAGACCCCCCGAAATGGCGACAAATCGAAGAGACCTGGTGCCCAGTCCCACTACACAATCTCCCACACCTGCCATTGATAAAACCACAAGCAAATGCCGGGCCCCTATCGGCCACGATGGTCACGACCCAATGCTGGAAAGCCGCAGCGCGGAAATGGGGAGTACGAGGCGCCCTGGGTCCCATGTCCCCCATCTGGAACAACCCTGAATTCACACCAGGAAACCCTCCACGGCTTTCCAGGCCTGGATAGCAGGGGGACTGGCGAAAACTGGCGACTTCCTGGAAGAAGGCTCACCCATCACATTCGAGAGGTGCAAAATAAAATTCGGAGTGGGTGAGCGGGAAAGATTCTGTTACTCTCAAATCAGGCATTGGATGTCACACAGGAGAACACGAGGCAAATGTTCTAGAGAACCAACAGCACTGGAACTCACATTATCATCACCGACCAGCAGAGGCGAATTTCCGCTATATACCAGCTCCTAGACAGATCTGATCCGACAAAGAAAGAAAGATATATGACAGAATGGGAAAAGGACATTGGACGGGAAATAGCAGTAGAAGACTGGGGGAAAATTTGGGCTAGATTGCACAAAAGCTCGCAATGCGTCACAAACAAGGAAGGGGGTTATAAACTGTGTTATAGATACTATATCACCCCTACTCAAATCCATAAAGCCAACCCTGAAATTCCTGACACATGCTGGCGCGCTTGCCCGGTCCCCGGATCACTATTCCACCTAGTGTGGGCCTGCCCAAAGGCAGAGGTATATTGGAGGGAAGTGCTGAAGCACAGCAAAGAAATATCCGGTATCTCCATCCCTTGGGACACAGGAATACTCCTTCTAGGCGAAACCGGAGAAGGCGCATTCCCGATCTCAGGCCAAATTCCTCGCCTATGCAATCACCTACTACTAGCCACGAAAATTGCAATGGCCCGACTATGGAAAGACAAAAATGGCCCCTCGACCGTCCTTGGTGGGCCAAATGTTGGGACATAGCAGTTGCGAAAAACATCACAGCAATACGTTCAGACTCCCTAAATAGAACTCTGAATATATGGGACCCATTCTTGGATTATGCGGCCAAATACCCAGCCCTCACCAGGAGACCCCCACTCACAAGCTGGCTCCAATGTAGCCCACTCTACTGAGCCCCGAATGACCCCAAACATGCCGGAATCAAGTCGGACAACCATCCGGGACCAAGATGACCCAACTGCTACAGCCAGGATCCCACCATCTCTCTCACCCTCAGCCTATAAAAGCATCAAAAGACTTCAATTGATGTTATATCTGATAATTATTGCATTGTTGTACTGAATATACTATTTTGCAAAAATCAATAAAATGTTATGAAAAAAAAGACTCTGAAAGAGGCTTCATCGTTTAATTCATTCAGGAAGTCTGCATTGCGCAGTGCTCTGATGAAGTATAAATTTAATCTGAACATTTGAATCCTTTGAAGTGCTTCAGTTAGTCAACGCTTGGACTTTTGGGTCCAGAGTTCAAACATTCCTGTTGATACCGTCCTGCTAAGGATTGAAAGACGGGTTTAGAGTTGAAACACTATGTCCCCGGAGTGCCTGTCGGGGAGTAGCATTTCATTTCTGACTGAGCGTTACTTGCGCAGCTGCGAGGGACCTCAGTTAGGTGTAAATATAAAATTGCAAACGAAGGAGGAGTTTTTCCATAACGCTCAAAGTGTTCAGGTGATGCGCATCTGCGTACTGGAGAAGTGTCAGCTTCAGTTCTTTACGTTTCTAGCTAAACAAAGACATTTCAGAGCAGCGCTCATTCAGCACATATTAGAATTTGTTCTTAGCAGGAGTTCAGTCATGCAGCACGTTTTTTGGGTAATCTGGACTCTAATTAGTAACAGGGAACTCCTTATTAGACCTTCACCATCTTCACAAGAGTGCAAATGAGGAAGAAGATGTGAACGACTGGTTATCCAGTAACAATTTTGCAGCAGTCAAGTCTGTTAGAAGATAAGAGAGTTCAAGTCAAGACACAAAGTAATTCAGGCTACCAATGAGAAGATAAACAGCAATAAATTACAAGTACTGGAAGAATCAGAGCAAGTGAGAAATAAGCATGTTGTCCGATGAACCTTTTCTTCCCTTATACAGACTCAACAGACAGGACGTAGGTGTCTGTTTGTTATTTTATCCACTTCCTTTCCCTTGGGTTCTCAGCTGTTGATATGTACAGTTGCTAATCAAACATCTTGAGGGGTCTGTGGGGTTCAGCAGCTTCAGCGGACAATACATTTCAGGACTGAACACCCTCATCCACATTCAATCCCCCCCTCTGCTATCAATAACAGTTCACACCTGTGGGAGTGCGCTCGCAAAGAGCTGCACTGGCAGCATCAAGGAGGTCAAACATTGTCATAGAGTCCTGGTGGGTGTGAACAAACACGTCAGACATTCACATACACCCCCACTTCTATAGACACTGTGGGAGTTAACAAGAAAACATCTGTGAAATCTACAACGGATATCGCCAGCTCTCCACTTTTTACCTTGCTTGCTGAGTCGGCTCATCTGTTCTTCTAAGTAACGGTTAGTCAACTTTTACTATTGTTTTCTGCAGTGTCAACGTTCTTTGCTAGCCCACTTTCTCTTGCTTTTTAATCAATGCACAACCCTATTCTCATTTTATTCAAAATGTCTTACAACATTATCAACCGTCATATGCATTTTTATCTTTGTGATTAGCAAATAACACTACAGAGTATTGTTTCCAAATGTAATCCTTCGTAGTGCATGTTTCCAATTTTGCTTTAGGTGCCATTTTCTTATAAAGTACATTTTTGTTTTATTATCAAAGGAATATGATGTTCAATTTACTCACTTTGATACTTTTTAATGGTAATATTTATTTTTAACAGACCATAGGGACAATTCAACAATGTCTTCTTGTATCATTTTGGGTTGCAATAATAATAACCATGCTAAAAGTCAGAGTACAGCCCTGCATGTGTTTCCAAAGGATTTCAATTTAATAAGAAAATGGCTCTTGACCTGCGATTTCCAGTGTCTGAAATTGAAAGCAGAGCCAAGGATGTCTTGGATGACATGAGGGGCAATCAATTCCGCGTCTGCAGCATGCACTTCTCAGAAGACATGTACAACCAATCACAGTACAATAAAAAAGCATCGCCCCAGACTCCTTCGCAAAATACTTACGAATGCAGTTCCAACCCAGGTGAGTAGGGGACACAGAATTTTTAAATGCATTTCACCATTTTCTAAATTTGCCGATATAATAATGTCTTATAAATGACCACTCAATATATTAAAATATAGCAGTTCACAAAATGAACGGTTTTCAGTTCTTGGAGAATATTTCCATTGATATGTTACTACACAAGTTTCCTTGTACTGTGGTTTGTAAATGTTTTACTTTAGATTACTTTGTGTATCCCTACTTTAGAGATACTCGAATAGTTCAGTGCAATGGTAGCCTTTCCAAACACACTCTCACATCGCGTCCTTTAAAAATAGGTCTTTTTAAATTGCAAGGTCTGCCTTTACATAGACTGCACTGATGGAATTACAGACCGTTACCATGGAGGAACCACAGAAACATTTGACATGCTAATGGTGAGGCCAAGCAACATTATAATACTAATGTCCATTTTCTATTGAACATTGGTATGAATATATACAATCGATCAAAGGACCATGATGCTACATCAACCACTATTCGGAGTCAACAGCAACCTCACTCACCTTTCAAATACTTTTTTAGAATATTCTTTCAGATGCGACTGTACAAAATATGTATTGGTTCAACTTAAAACATTCATTATTGCTACGTATAATATTACCTTTTGATACAAACTGTCTTGTAGGCTTCTTTGTCAATATCGACCATCTTTTACATGTAATTTATTTTGGATGGTACCTATTTAATATTACAATTACTGTTACATAGGCGGAGCCTGGACCTTCAACAACGTACTATTCTTGCACTTCAACCAGTCTGGGGGATGAGGTATCAGAAGTGATTTATACTAATAGTTATTGATTAACAATATCTTTTTTACATTAAAGATAAGTGTTATTTATCCTTATCAGCAAATTGCAAAGCATTCAAACAACCTTGATGTGTTTATCGCCGAAACGAATGCAACAATGAAAGTAAACCTTCCAATAAATGTACTTTGTCACTGAATAACAAAGACTCTTTCACTATATGAATGGTGTATGTGTTTCTTTATAAACTTTAGCTGCTTAGCGAAAAATGGAATTGTTCAAACAAAATAACTACAACGCATTAAAGGGTACACAATTTAATCAATATGTTTTGCAGGATGATCTCACACCAACTCCATGCAACATCTCTGAAGGTTATTAGGCATGTTTACAAATATGTCTTTTTAAAATGTAACATGTACAGTGTTTAACTTTATGTCAATAATAATTTAAACTGACAATTAACTCTATCTTTTTACATAGTCTAACGTATATCATTAAATCAACTTTCTCAAGATGTACTTTGTGAGATCAAAGATTTTAACATTAAATTGTTTAACAATTTGAATCAGTGTCCTTCTAATTTGTTATGTACAAGGAATGCACTACTGAAGCGGTAGAAATTAAAGAGACACATGGACAAGAGGTAGACATAAGATATTGGAATCAGTTATCCATTTTAACTGTGATGTCATAGTGAATATGTTCTGATGGTTTCCATAGGTGACATTTTTGTTATGTGGAAGAGCAAATACAATTTATAAATGCAGTTTTTCTGCTTGGTCTGGTGGTCAGTAAATCCAATTTGACAGTGTCAAGGAAAATTCAGAAGAAAAGTGTACATAACAGAAAGGTTTTAAAAAAATAATAAGTTGTTTAACAGTTTTCATTGATATGACATTTTCATGTTGTAATTCATATATTCTGTATGTGTGTTCTTTTTTTTCCTCTTCGATTAGAGGCTTAGGAAGAAGAGGAGCATAAAGACGCAGACTACTACACAAACTAATGATGTTGCTTGCCAAACCATTGTCACTTGGGAGCAGCTGCATTTTGAGGCTCAGCATGGTCCTCGCAAGATTCAGTGTTGTGATGCAGATGTCCAGTGGCCGGAATTTGAACTGAATGTCAGCAGTGACCAATGGAAAGTAACCCTGGATCATTTTTACAGCACAGAACGTCACCCAGAAAAAAAAGACAACCTGGGAAGCATATAGAGTGGAGGTCAGCTGGCCGATGAGGCCTTGCTCTCAGTCAACATGGCCACCAGAGGAAGCAGTGTAAAAGCTGCCGGCACAACAAGGATGTAGGTGCCAGTCGAACCTCCTGGGGGTTACCAATTACATGGAGAGTACTTCCTCTGGGCCCCCAGTGACTCGTAGACAGCGGACAAGTTACGTGGAGGCCCCCAATCCGTGAGCCCTCGCTGCACTTTTCATCAGAGAGGTTCCCATTCCAGTGGCCACCCGTGGGCTGTGCCTTGGCGGCAGCCTGAGCTTCAAAGCAGGTGAGGGGTGATGAGAACATGGAAACCAAGCTCCCGAGAGACTTTAACATAGAGGCGGTATCGAGCGTTTGTCACTTACCCAGCAGGGCCTTCATTGTCTGATCGATGCGCTCAAAACGGGCACAGTTTTCAACGTTCCATATCCAGGTGATAATAAACATTATCACACTTCTTTTAGTCTTGCAGGAGCCATCAGCTGCCTCTCATGCAAACAGTAGCTCCCCCTGAAAGGGGCCCCTGAGGGACCCTCGGATGTGGAAACAAGGCAAAGTCACCACACTCGAATAGATACGCCAGACACGAGGTTCCATTCCCAAAATCTAGGGTTTATTGCAATACAAAGAAGTCCCAGTTGGCCAAATGGTCCCACGCCCCGTGACGTGTGTCTAACAGACCTCGGGGGACGCAAGAGAGAATAAAACGTACATCAGTTACATATATACAAACCGAGCACCTTACAATCAGCAATGACACAGTATGACACATTTGATGCCATTTCATTTCCCTTTGAATTAGAGGCGATGATTGACCAGTATGACAAATATGACACCTTAGACCACCATATTTAGTAACGGTTTGCAATCTTCAATTTTATAGACACCATTCTTTATTTGCGAGAACACAGCGTTTCTGTTTTTCATGGACAAGCTGCGCGTAGGAGACTGGCACATACCAGACCTCACTATCTCTTAGTTTCGATTCTCGCTCTAGAGGTCAGCCCGCTCTCCGGGGCCTCACTTGGCTCAGAAAGGGGGGCCATAAAGAAGATCATAATTCAACTCTTTAAATGCTAGTTTCGTACATTGCTATTCTTTTAGGAGAATCGCTGGCATTCGTGTACTGATTAAATGCCTTGCTCCCTGTCTTCAAAGATATGTGAGGGAGGTAATCGGGCATTTCTGACTGGCTCTCCAGTGTAATGTTTCAACATGTTTCTTAGCTTTGGACCATTGAAGTGAAATAATATCTACAGCAAAGCAGTTTTACATGAGGCAAAGTGGCAACGTTAGAGAGAGCAGAGAGAGAAAACAAAATGGCGATTCTAGTCATCTTAAAATAGCTTCACTCTAGTTGAACTAATAGCTACGTAATAACTAATGAATATATATTCTTAACACTGTAAATGAGGCGGTTGGTCTTCGGCCAACCAATTATCATTAATTTCCGGGCCCTGAAGGGGTGTTTGGTTGTTCTGGACTGACAAACCCTCCTCTTGGCCATATGCCAAACGTCTCATCCATACATTGCATCCTCCTCCGACCAAGTATTTGGATTAGATTCAGAATCTGATTCAAATTCGGACTCATGTACACTTGTTGTCTTCTCGTTATTATTATCAGTATCAATTGCCATGAATTCTTTAATGGTTTCATATTTGTTACTATGGCGAGTGCTTGATTTAGTAATGTTTTTTCGTTTCATCATTTGTACACACTCTTTGCTGATTTCAGTACATATTATGGGGAGACAATGTATGCAACAACAACATGTCACGAATATTCCTAGGATTGCTACTAGGATTGCAAATAGCTTCCATCCCCAGGATCGTAACACTTCCCAGAACCAGGAGCTTATGTTCAATTCCCAGCCACCTTCAGGGGGTGGAGATCAGAGCTTAACACATGCAATTTTCTTATCGCCTCAAAAATGGTGAGGGAGGAGTCACTTACAAATACGCAACACGCTGATCCCATGAATTTGCAAACACCGCCGCAATCAACTAAGATTATATCAAGGGCCATTCTATTTTGCGGTGACATTAATCTAATTCCTTTTTCCTCGAGAGTCATATTATATAATATATCAGTGGTTCCATTTATTGTTTCTTCCAATATCCTAGACAGTCGTCTTATGTTATAAGAGTTTATCGCCTGGCCCCAAAATGGTATGAATGATTTTGCTATGTGCCCTACAATCAACCCGTCTTCAATATTACAGCGAGGCCGTGACCTGGTCAATTTGGTTATGTCTGAGGTTTTTAAAAGAAACACTCCAGGAAACAGAAATCCCAAATAACACGTGCCTCCCCAGTTCCTAGGTAACCAAGGATATGCTTTTTCTCCACATATGAAATACACAGGATCTCCCACATATATTGGTTCCACTTCTTTATCAAGGAATGCTATATTCCTGCATCTGGTAAATGTTCCTACCTGGAAAGAACCCTTTTTCTTTAAACAGAATGGGACAGAATGAGGGTTATAATTCAATGTATAGGAAGGGGGTTCTGCATCCTTGTTCCCCTGTGGGTTCATGTGGAACGTAATCACAGATGTTTTATAAGGTACAGACAATCTATCCTGTGGCATTATTGCTGGTGTAATTAATCGTCTTTTATGGAACATGGAGCAACCCACCGGTTTCATAATCACTTCCTCGAATTCATTCATATTTGTTTTATCTAGTTGACCAGTTTCACTTTCGTTCCATTTCCCATAATATAGGGCACTCAGAGAAGCATAACATGCAGAAGTTAAGGGCAGGGGCTGTACATACCATCCTATTCCCTGACCACCATGTTGCGGCAGGTGGGCACAAACCCTACAATTATTTTTTCTTAGGATTGAGTGTGTCATATTCATTATTAACAGCATTGTGTTGTTCCCGTGTCCTTCCCTATGTTTCTCTTCCATTGGGGACAAGGTATCGGAAATCAAATGGACTGGGTTATCCGTTGTGGAAGTGTTCATAATAGGCAAAAGTACTTCAAGAGGGTGCATTTCTTCTAGGTACCATAATACTGATATGGTCAATATTGGGGCTAATATACTCATTATACACATTATTATGGTTAGACCCAACATACAATTCTTTTTACCATGTCCTTTTTTTACCATACTATGTACTACGTTTAATTCTCCATCAGCATTGGTGCAAGAGGGGGCATTTGCTGGTTGCAACATTTCTTCTCTTCCCTCTCCTTCTGCTGTGCTCGTTGTGACTATCTCTTGCTCATGTGTTTCCCAGGATGTTGACAGAGTTCAATCAATGTCTACAATCCTTTATGCTAGTTTGCTATCTGCCTGCATTGCTTTTTCATTTTGCAAGGCCTTCGTGCATTTTCACATTGCCCTATAGTTTCAGAGCAGCTGCCTTTGTGCCACGTGCGCCCCGCTTGTTCACTCGGGTTCCTGACACATGGATTTAGCACAGAGGAGTTGCGTTTCGTGAGCTGTCTAACTTGCACAACTCTTACGCCACCCTCCTCTAGGCCTCCGGTTCCCACTTCATCCGAAAATTGGAAACAGAGGCACGAAATTCACCAAGCGATGAAAATGTGATCACTCCTTCTTTCTGCTCCGCAGGTTGTACCGATTTGCTCCTGGTACCGTGTGATCAACAAATAGTGCGGGTGCACTTCCGTTCTTGAGCTTGGAGTCAGCCTGGGGCACAATGGCAGATGATGATGGGTGCCCAGGTGACAATGCAGGCTGTAGCGCAATAGAAGATGGTGGGCGCCACAGAGGTATGCGCTTGATGTCGGCCAGCAGAGATACAGAATCTGCTGGACAACGTTGAGGCACTCTTTGCTCTTCTGTTTTTATGGCAATCTCATCAGGCTTTGTTTCAGGATCAGGCAGTTTCTGTGGCAAGGGACTGGCAATGGCATTTTTCGTTTCTGGAACCGCTGCTATCTCTTTCTGGTCTTTGTCCCGATCAGTTGACATGTCAAATGGCGGTGGGACTTTCTTGGCGTGCGTGGCATGAATCCACGCCTTGCGTCCATCCACGCGTATTGCTGTCTGCGTGGTCAGGAGTATTTGATACGGTCCACGCCACCTGGGTGCCAGTGATGTTTTCCGTTCGTAATTTCAGATTAATACCCAGGTGCCTGGCTCCAATGCATGTCCTGGGCCAGTACACCTCACTTGTAATGCCTCTTTCACCTGCTGATGAATCAAATGCAGTTTTTTTACTAACAAATTACAATAAATGCTGAATACAGGGTATTCTACCTCTCTCATTCTTTTCGGCTGAGGTGCACACCACACATTCGCCGGTCTCCCCATTATGATTTCATAGGGGGAGAGCCCAGTACTGGCCTGCACTGACGTTTGCATACACAGTAACGCTATTAGTAATGCATCTACCCAACTTAGTTTGCTGCCTGCACAGATCTTACTGATTTTGGACTTTAAGATTCCGTTATGCTGTTCAATAAGACCGGCCGAACTCGGATGTCTAGAACAATGGAATCTTTTATCGATCTGCGATCCTGCACAAATCTGCAGTATCACTGTACCTACAAAGTGCGGACCATTGTCCGACCATATGACACGGGGCAGACCAAAGTGAGAGAAATACTCTTTTAGCATTACTTTCGCCGTGCTCATAGCTGTGCAATCTTTCAAGGGATATGCTTCCACCCATTTGCTGAATGCACATGTGATCACCAAAACATACTTCAGATTTTGGCATCTCTCCATTTCTATGAAGTCAAAGTGAATCACTTCGAATGGCATAGAGGGAGGTCCAAAATTTCCTGTTGGAGTCACCGTTCCCTTTCCCACATTGTGCTTTAGGCATGTAATGCAGTTTTGTACTAGCCTTTCGGCATTCTTTTTTATAAGTGGATTTTCCCAGACTGTGGCTAAATGTTGGACTATTTTCTTTGCACAGATATGTGTGGGACTATAAGCCATTGTAATCATTGCGTTTACATACGCATTTGGCAACATCCAATTCCTGCTTTTCTTGTCCACCCAACAACCCTCCAAATCCAGTTCTGCAGAGCCCTTGGCCCATCCCTGTATTTGGTCGGCGGTAGCTTCCGCCTGCATTTCTTTAACAGTCACAATTCCATTTTCTATCATGCAGGGCACTTCCTCCGATTGTACTGTCAACATTTTTGTACTCAAATCAGTGGCAGTCTGTTTCGCAATCTTGTCTGCAAATGCGTTTCCTTCTCCCACTTTACATGTCACTTTTTTATGCGCCTCGCATTTCACTATTGCCAGGTGCTTTGGACACATAAGTGCAGACAGAAATCGCACAATCAGAGGGCCATGTTGAATTCTAGCCCCATGGGATGTTAAAAATCCTCTCTTGGCCCATAATCGGCCAAAATTATGAACTACGCCAAAGGCGTACTGGCTATCAGTATAGGTATTTACGCTCAAGTTCTCCGAAATTTCACAAGCTCTTGTTAAGGCAATTATCTCTGCTGCTTGGGCAGAGTTATAAGGAATTGTTTTACTCTCTATGACACTTTTTAATGTCGTAACAGCATATGCGGCGGTTGATGTGCCGTCAGGTAGTTTAAAATAGGAGCCGTCACAAAACAGTTCCCCTTCTGGTTCTTTTAGTGGTGTGTCACGTCTATGGCATGTGGCACCCTCAAAATTAAGGTGTGCCCCAAAACCATCCCTTCTGTTTGTTTCGCTGACGCAGCAGCCGCTGCAACAGCTCGCAAACATCGTGGTAGTGCGCGCTACAGGGTCCAGCGCAGAAGAAAAATAGCCACACAGCCTATTTCTTCCACCTTGTTCCTGTGTTAAGACAGACAACGCGCATCCTTCGTTCTCATGCACAAATAGCCTAAAAACCTTTTCATAATTCGGTGTGCCCAAAACTGGAGCAGAACTCAAAATGGTTTTTAGCGAATCAAATGCTTTCTGACATTCTTCATTCCACTGCAAAGGCATCACAGCATCCTTTTTTGTTAATTCCACCATTGGTTTCACAATTAAAGTGAAGTTTATAATCCATTGACGGCAATAAGAAGCCATCCCTATTATCGCTCTCACACCTTTCTGTGTTGTTGGAATAGGCATACCAGAAATACTCTTTATCCTCTCTGGCGTTAATCTTCTCACTTCCTTTGAAAATAGGTAACCCAAATAAGCTACTTCTTTCTGACAGTACTGGAATTTCTTTAAGCTTGCTTTATAGCCATGCGTAGCTAGATGAGTCAATAATAGAACAGTACCTTCTTTACATATCTCCTCTGTGTCAGCAGCGATTAGTAAATTGTCAATATATTGTAGCAACACGCAGTCTGCTGGTAATTCTAACATGTCTAGCTGTTCTTTTAATGCTCTACTGTATATATGCAGACTTTCAGTATAGCCTTGTGGAATGCGTGTAAATGTGAATGATCGTCCTCCTAGAGTGAAAGCAAATAAATACCTGCTTTCATTGTGTACTAGAATGCTGAAGAAAGCGTTTTTTAAATCGATAACACTAAAGTATTCTGCTGACGCAGGGATCATTGTCAAAATCGTAGTGACATCTGGCACTAACAGGAATTGGGGGTCTACCACTTTGTTCAGTGCACGGAGATCAATTATGAAACGGTACGGTACCTCATTACCCCCTTTCTTGTACACGGGAAGAATGGGACTGTTACATACACTACCTGTAATTTCTTCAATCACTCCCAATTTCACCAAATCAGAAACAATGCTTTTCAATCCTTTCTCTCCTTCTGCTGAAATTTTATACTGCGGAATACGTGGTAGCGTTATTCCTTTTTTTTAATGTAATTTTCACTGGCTCTATTTTCAAACATCCCACATCATTGTCATTCACGGCCAAAATGCAAGCTCGTACCTTACTCAATTCCTCTAATAAAGGTTCTGTCACAAATTCAGAAGTCGGCATAGTCTGGGGAGAAATAGTCAAAAATACCCCATCTGGTGTACAATGAATAACTGTGCTTAGTTTTTTCAATAGATTCAATCCTAAAAGATTTTCCCCACAATGCTCTGTTAAAAGAAATGGACAATGTTCAGTAAAAGGCCCTATTGTCACTGCTACTGATTTGGACTCAGGGTTTATTACTGGGATACCTGCGAACCCTACTGAAATATTCTGTCGCCCTGACAGAGGTATGTCTGGAACCAAGTGATGATCTATCGAGCACTTTTGTACCCCGTGTCTAAGAGGAATCTATGCTCTTCATTCCCGATTTTCATCTCTACGTAGGGTCCTTTCTGATTCACGGGAATTGACACTGGTTCTGACCCCTGTCCTGGGCTGTCCTATTGGGGTAACAACACATCATCCGATATGTAGTCTCCACTGTTATTATAATATGCACCTGTCAGGTTATCAAAAATGTTCCCCCCTCTCCCTCTACTTCCCGTTTGTACACCCTGCTGATTTTGACTTTGAGCAGTTTGATTCGGAGCCTGGCCTTGATTCTGTGCACCATTCCCATAATTATTTTGGTGCTGCTGCTTATGATTTCTGATGTGACCATTTGTTCCCATGTGCCCTCTATGAGGCCTTCTCTGACCATATCCGCCTCTATTTTGCAAATGCGGACATTGTGCCCGCCAGTATCCTTCCTCTCTGCAGTATGCACATTGGTTTAATCCCAAAGGCCCTCCATGCATATTCGAATTTCCCCTACTCTGTGCATTTCCCCTTACCCTGTTGTGTCCTGCTACCTGCTGGAGTAACACTCCTACTATCGTCCGCAGAGCTTCTATTCTTATTTGCAAAGGATACTCATTACATATCTCATTTATCTCCCCTACCGAAGTCCTAGGGCTTGACATCCATCTCATCGTTTCCCGCACGCACACCTGCAATCTTTGTCTATCACCTATCTGTCCCGGTGGCGGCAAAGATTTCTGCATATACAGTCCTGACGCTTTCTTCCTGCCTCTCTCAATATTCTTTCTCCTATTTCCCGGTGTGGCGAGTACTTCAGAATACTCGTCATCCAATTCATTCTTTATTTCAAACAATCGCTTCATGTGCTCTTCTATTTCTTCATCTCTCCCTCTACAACGGGCTAATGCATTCAAATCCAACAATCGTTGCGGTGGTAACTTCCCAATTAACTTTTTCCATTGTCTCGACAAATATTCCCCCATGCATTCCAACAATACCTGTCTTTCGTTGTTCCTTCTGAAGTCATATAGGGACGCTAGCCTGGATACCCCATCATTATCGTCTATATACATTTCCACCTGTTCTTGCAGCTCACGCTTTCTCTCCTTACTGATCGCGCTGCCAGTTACTCTCGTACATTCCTTCTGCTCAATTCCACTCATGGGAGGGGCGGTCGCAACAGTGGCACCCTCTTGATCGGGAGGTGCGGAGGGAGCAGTGAGAGTGGGATCCGTCTGCTGGGACTGTGGTAATTGCAAAACACTCGGGGCTGGCTGGCTAGTGGGCAGTGCAGTGTCTGATGCAACCTGTGGCTGTGCTGGCGTTGGGAGGGGCTGAGCAACGGGAGGGGGTTGAGCGGCAGCTACTGACGTAGTCTTTTTAGTTTCACTCCTCGGGCCCTGTTTTGTTTCAGTTAAGATTCTGTTTATTAATTCGTCCGATGAATGTAGCTCTCTTTGTGGATATATTTTTTTCTATGCTTAATTAATCGCGCCGTCTTGTCTTTCTCAAGCTATTACTCCACTCCTCCTCCTCCTTCTCCTCAGCTTTCTCCGCCTTTGACTTATGCCTGCGCGCATGTTTCTCTCTACTTCTAAATCGGAGCATTGCTTCCTTCCTCCAGTCCCTAAAGATATCAAGTGCCCCAGGGCGTGCTCTCTTACTTATCAACACCTTTTCCAGATTATCTATACGTTCCATCTCGAAACTCCCATCCTTCGGCCACCGAAGATTTTCCTGTTTTCTGGTTTGCTTATGCCAAGTTTCACAAAACATTATCGCTCCCATACCATACTTTATGTACATATCATAAGCCGGCATTCGTCACGGTGCTGCTTCCTGGCCAGTTTCCAAAGATTGTTCGCCGCAGCGGAAAAATCCCGCTAAGGTGGACAATACCGCAGGCATGGTTTAACCTTACCCTTGGCTAATCAAACTTACTCTGGGTGTTTGATTTTGCAAAACCAACTCTCAACCAATATCGGGATCACTTACGAATCGGGGCACGACTCAACTGATTAGTCAATTTGCCTTTTCAAGACAAAATTCGTCCGTATACTGACGCAACCAATGACGTTGTGTCTGCGTATCTCAGCTCTGCCTCGTTTCGGGACCCTCGCCTCCTTGTTCGCTGGCCAGGAACGTCGATCAGGGATCAGTGGTGTGCAGATCTGCAAAGGAGTCTCTCATCGCTTTCGCAGGGGTGCCCCGAACACCTCTTGATCTTGGCTCGATCGCTCCCGTCCTCGCCGTTCTTACCGCCTTCCTTATTCTGCAACGTACACAATGGAACAAGTGGGGGAGGGTCCCTATTCGGGCGCCATCTTGAAAGGGGCCCCTGAGGGACTCTCGGATGTGGAAACAAGGCACAGTCACCACACTCGAATAGATACGCCAGACACGAGGTTCCGTTCCCAAAATCTAGGGTTTATTGCAATACAAAGAAGTCGCAGTTTGCCAAATGGTCCCACGCCCCGCGGCGTGTGTCTAACAGACCTCGGGGGATGCAAGAGAGAATGAAACGTACATCAGTTACATATATACAAACCTAGCACCTTACAATCAACAATGACACAGTATGACACATTTGATGCCGCCCTCAATTCATTTCCCTTTGAATTAGAGGCGATGATTGACCAGTATGACAAATATGACACCTTAGACCACCATATTTAGTAACGGTTTGCAATCTTCAATTTTACAGACACCCTTCTTTATTTGCGAGAACACAGCGTTTCTGTTTTTCATGGGCAAGCTGCGCGTGGGAGACTGGCACATACCAGACCTCACTATCTCTTAGTTTCGATTCTCGCTCTAGAGGTCAGCCTGCTCTCCGGGGCCTCACTGGGCTCAGAAATGGGGGCCGTAAAGAACATCATTATTCAACTCTTTAAATGCTAGTTTCGTACATTGCTATTCTTTTAGGAGACTCGCTGGCATTCGTGTACTGATTAAATGCCTTGTTCCCTGTCTTCAAGGATATGTGAGGGAGGGAATCGGGCATTTCTGTCTGGCTCTCCAGTGTAATGTTTCAACATGTTTCTTAGCCTTGGACCATTGAAGCGAAATAATATCTACAGCAAAGCAGTTTTACATGAGGCAAAGTGGCAACGTTAGAGAGAGCAGAGAGAGAAAACAAAATGGCGATTCTAGTCATCTTAAAATGGCTTCACTCTAGTTGAACTAATAGCTACGTAATAACTAATGAAAATATATTCTTAACACTGTAAATGAGGTGGTTGGTCTTCGGCCAACAAATTATCATTCATTTCCGGGCCCTCAAGTGGTGTTTGGTTTTTCTGGACTGACACCCCATCACGTTTGCTTCATGAAACGCTGCTGCCTTAATCACCTGTGCAGACTGTGTGCAGGGGGAAGCTCTGGTTCATTGGGGCTTATCACCATCAGGAAGCTATGCTAGTCTGGGCATGGTGAGGTGCGGGCCATGCAGAGTCAAGGGAAGGCCATGAAATTGTGGTAACCAACCCATAACAGAAGTTGCCTAGGCTGTTTCAAGCCTGGATCAGATGCAGTCCATAGCTGGTACAACTTTGCACAGTCCAGCTTCAGACTGGAGCCTTCGAGCTGTGATGGTGGAGCTTGTAACCCGGAGTCCCCCCCACAAAATCGGCTGCAGAACATTTCTAATCCCTTAATCCCAGCATGTGGACCGCAGTGAGAGAAGCCAATCTCAATATAAAGACCAGCAAAGCCAAGGGCAAGTCGGCAGCCTCCATCAAGTTGCAACAATTGTAATCCCCTCCTGCTGGCCAAGATCAGAACCTGCCCCAATCTCTGATGTACATGCACAACTTGCAAAGAAGGGCGACATTACACACCACTTCAATCCATTCAAAAAGAAATGGCTACTACTTTGTAGGACTGAAGGGCTCTTTCAAGAGCTGGGGCAGAATTTCCCAAGAGACTGAATCTCGGCTGCGTGAATTGGAAACAGTTTTTTGTGATCAGACAAAAACATATGATCGACTGGAACGGGGCGTGGCCTGGTCTCATGTAGTGAGAACGTGCTTGATCTGTGCTCTCACCATAATCCTTATACTAATCCTATATATACACGGCAATTGCAATGCATGAACAAGGAACCCATGGGTCACCCAGGTGAAAGCGGAAGTCTAAGAGCTGAGGGTCTTTATGAAAGCAAAATGTCACAATCTGTGCTGGGCCTGATTATGGCTATGAGTGTTGTGTTGGTTGAAGAGAGGGGCATATGTCATAATCTGTGCTGGGATTGATTATGGCTATGAGTGTTGTGATGGTGGTGATGTCACTAACATTCTAGGTGGAGTGTTGGTGTGGTGATGTCACTGGGACTCTAGGTGGAATGTTAATGCATGTTCGGTGTACAGGGTTCTACTGGTGTCAGTTGGACCTAAAGTGCTGGGCTAGATGGATGTCCCAGTGCTTTCTCTACTTATGAACAAGAGAAATAAACCTACATGTAAACTACTTACCTTCTGGTGTTCCCGATTGGTGAAGGAGGCTTAGTTTACCTCACAAAACTGGTGCTTGACGAACCGGAGAGGATTACACTGTCACCCGGAGCGGAGTCTCAAAATGGCGGCAGCAGTTCCTTGTCGGCACTGAGGGGGTTGGAGTCCCTGTTTCTGCCAGAGGAATCTTAATGGCTGCTGGAGCCGGACGCATGGAGAAGCTGCATAGTCCCTACTATGACTATAGGTCAGGTCAGTGCAAGTGAAGCCCGCTGAGACACCTGGTTGAGCGGCTTAGTAGGCACCCGACAGCGGCAGCCGCGAGGGATTGGCAGCCACTGCTGCCAGGCTAAATGAGAACCACAGCCAGCAGGAGAACACCAGCCGTGACCAAACTGACACACAGCACAGACTGCATTGGCTAGCCTGAGTACACAGTGGGTCTGGAAACTGAGGGCATTTAACAAGGAGAAGATGCTCATTTTGAGATATATACACCTCCTGACAGACAATATGTTTGGGCTGCACTCGCTGCCTCTTCAACAGCCAGTGCATGCTGACATAGCTGCAAACTACTTCACTTTGGTCCTGAATAGCAGCTGCAGGGACCCCTGTAACACTAGCGGGAATAGGTACTGGCTGCCTGAGTTATGAGATACTGCTCCCAAGGCACATCAGAAGTATGCGAAAAAATATGTACTGCGCCGATCCTGGAAACAACCATATGAAGTGTTGATACACGCTGAGACACTGAACGTGCTGGCTAATAATTGATATGTGCTTTAGTTCCCATTTGGAGACAACTGATTAAGTAGCACAGGTAAAGCGGTTTTTGAACCAGACTGTAGGTTTGGATCCCTTGGGGCGAATTTTACTACTTGGATTAGCTCCTGATGTGCAAGCGAGCAAAAATCAATGCGCGCAATACCCTAAATGAACTTGATATCATTTAAATCCACTTGAAGAACAACTATGCTGATTGAAATACCACCATTTACGGCTATGTCTCCAATCAAGAATAAACATAAGGGCCAAACCATGGATTCTTTTGTTAGCCAAGGGACACCACGTACTCCCGAAGCCATAACAGGAACGACCTCAGCTGAAGCTCAGAAACCGTGACCTGACGCACAGGAGGATAACGTGCTGGCGGCTAAAGCTGTACTACGAACTTCACTGCAAAGCAAAATAGAGGAGGTGAAGGTTGACGTTCAACTCCTTCACCAGGATGTGAGATCGCTTGCAGAGAGTGACGACCGCGAAGTCACTACTAAAAGACACTGCCACCACCACCACCATGACAACAGAGGATTTGGTCATCAGATGAAAAAACTGGAAACCAGAAATAACATCTTGGAACGAAGAGCCGAAGACGCAGAGGGGCGTTCTCATTGAAATAATGTACGGGTATTGGGAATCCCGGAAGGTATTGAGGGCAGAGATCCAATGACCTATATTGAAAAGGTGTTCCTCCGGGAAGTGGGTCCTGGGAAAATATCACTGGGATTCACTGTGGAACAGGCTCATCGATCCCTTCAGAAGAGACCTCCAAGTGAGTCGCATCCTCCCCCAATAATAGCCAGAATATTAAAAACTTTAGGGATTGAGAAGTGCTCCTCCATATTTCAAGAGACCGGGGGGGGAGAATTCAGAGAGATGGCTCTAATATTGCCATAAATCCGGACTACACCCCCCTTGTGCAACAACAGAGGAACAGATGTGTTCCAGTCAAGGCATGGCTCCGACAAAAGGTGCTGAAACATATGCTCATATATCCGGACAAACAAAAGTACTATATGAAGCCAAGGCACCTTTCTTCGAGAGCCCAGAGGCAGTGTCCATGTGGATGGAACATAATAACTTGTAAGTCAACAATACTGCAGAACCTTGAGACAGACGGCTTAGACAGACGGCTTAGATCCCCCTTATCAACATACTGCGGAACCCTGAGATGGACGGATTAGACCCCCCTTAGCGACAGGTTATCAATAAACATCAGAGTTTGCCGAGACTTGAAGATTGCTGGCTGAGACTACAGAGTGGCCATCTGGACCACATGTGACCCTGACCTACATTTGCGAGACTTGCTACCATGGAATATACGAATGAGGGAAGCAGTGCTTGGGAAGACAGACAACCTGGGAAGTGATCCATGATAAGGCTTGCTAATAATTGCTGTTGGAACTGCTAGTAGTTAGTGGGGGTGAGCAGCATTGTCTACTGGGTGCTGACCAGGCGACCCAGACCTACATGGATCGTCGGCATCAAATTTTTGCCGGCCTACAGAACTTGTGCCTGGCGTTACTGCCAATCTGGTCTGGTACTGGTTTGTCCGAACAGGAGAACTCTGTTGGGGCTTGGTGTTTATGGTTTGTTTACAATGCCCTATCAGTGAAATTATGCTTATGTTGCATCTCAATATTGGTAAAGAGTTGAAGTAGGTTTGATAGTGGCATGTGGCTTGTTATAGAAACAAAGTTGTCGGATGTGTTCTGCTAAGAGGGGACACACGCCTGAAATGCTTTATATTACTGCTGCATAAAGTTACATGTAATATGCTACAACACAAATTAGGTTACTGACATGGAATGTGTGGAGCCGAGGCACTTATATGCGCAGGAACAGGGTGAAATCATACTTGAATTGTAAAAGATATCTATAGCTCTTCTCTAAGAAACCACCCAACCGCAGAGGAACAGGACGTAGTAATAAACCGCTGGGGCAGAACTGTGTATGGGGTCCATACTCTAAATTTGCTAGAGGGGTGCTTATATGGGTAGATAATTATTTACCATTCCGACTATTGGACTTGCAGAAGGCCAATATATAATTTTGGGGGGTTACCATGGCAATACAGAAATATCTATTGTGAACTCTTACTTTCCCCAACCATGGTATACCAATGCATGTTAGTGCTTTATGCACACGTATAGCTACCAAACAAGATGCCTTCTGTATATGGGGGAGCGGGTGGTGACTTTAATTGTGTATGTGATGCAACGTTGGACAGATCTACTCCCCCCAGGAGCGATTTGCCACTAGCTACCACTGCTCTGAACACAATTATTACTAATTTAGATCTAGTAGATGTTTGCAGAAATCTTCATCCTGAGGTCAGAGAATATTCTTATTATTCTTCACCACATAGGCTATATACACCAGAATTATGTTTTTGTGGGTACAGTACAATTAGCTGAATGTGTCAGCGCCAAGTATTTGCGACGCACAATATCCAATCTCTCTCCTTTATTGGTTACATGGGATAATAGGACACCCCGAAACCCTATCCCCACATCGCGTATGCCCACGGAAACATTATCAGATCCCTTTTCAGGGAAAAACTCTATGCAATGCTGGGCTCCTTTTTGGAAGATAACATTGGTAGCGTGGACAGTTGGGTGATGGTTTGAGAAACTTTGAAAGTAGCGACCATGGCCAAAGTTATTGCTGGAGCTGGGGGCATGCGTGTGAAGTTGAAGGAGGAGTTGGAAACTCTGGAAGCTGAAGTAAGTAAACTTGAGAGGGAACATCCTGGTACACAGTTGACTGAAGGCGAACTTAAGAAGGCTTAGAACCAAGTGCCTAACGGCATGGAGAGGCTGTCAAGGTTCAACTATGCTACTAGAACAGCACCTGCACACATTTAGGGTAAGATATCCAGGAAATTGCTAGCTTGGCTATGCAAGAGGGAACAGCCCAGAACGCAGACCACTTTAATCTATGATGAATGTGGGGGCACCATGGTGAGCCCAGGGGGTAATCAATAATGTATTTGCTGACTACTACGCTAAATTATATAGACATGATCTACAAATATCTGCTGAGGATATAAGTGAGGCCTTTGAGATGATTCAACTTCCAAAGCTCACGGTTAGCCAAAAGGACATCTTGGAACTACACTGTAGGAGCTGAGTGAATCAATGACCTCTTTCCACTGACAAAACGCCGGGAAGCGATGGCCTCCCAGTGGAATTTTATAAAACATGCCAATCCACACTAGCTCCCATACAATTAAGGTATTTGAGGAAGCCTTTGACGCAGGCATACTTCCAAGAACCATACAGAATACTATGGTGGTACTGATCCTTAAACCCGGAAAGCAGGCTGAATTGTGCGATTTATACTGACCTTCAGCCATGCTAAATTGCTCACCACAATGCTGGCTGCACGCCTCAGAAAATGTGTTTCAACTTTGATCCATGCGGATCAAAATGGGTTTGTGCCTGGCCGCAATACTACTGTGAACCTACAGTGATTACAGCACATTATTGACCAGACCAACGCATGCTCTGAACAATACGCGGTGGCGTCATTAGATGGGATCCTTCGATGCAGTACATTGGGAGTGGACAGATGCAGCGTTGCAGGGTTTTGGGTTAATTTTACTTGCTGGGTCAAATTACTATATACTAACCCTACAGCTAGCGTAAGAACTGTCTGGCAGATATCAGGGCAATTGACTATTCAGAGGGGGACGCAACAGGGATGCCCACTCTCTATATACTTGCTCTAGAACCAATTGCAGCTTATCTGAGGAAGGAATACTCAGAGGCAGGAAATAAACATATGTGGTTCGATACATCTTGTTTCTTTATATGCAGACGTTGTGTTGCTTTACGTATGTCAACCGCAGCATAATTTGACATTGATATTAGAGGCATTGGACAGCTTTACTAACCCATCCGTGTTCTCTTTTAATAGACTAAAATCATGCCTTTTTCCTTTAGCCGGGTTACGAGGGGTTGACACGGCAGAACTGCCCGAGTTGGGTCTGCGTTGGGAACCATACGCTTTCAAATATCTCGATACATAAATTGCACATTCCCCAGGAGAAATGTATAGACTAAATACAAGACGGGAAGTGGAGGGCATTTAAAAAAAAAAAAAATGTATTTTGCTCCCGTCTGCCCACCTCTCTCATGGGCAGGGTTGCTCTAACTAAAATGAACATCCTCCCTAGACTTTTATACGGTTTCACTAACATACTCTTTTATATTGATAGCCCTTTTTTTTGCAACCTTGAAAGCATACTCAGAGACTTCCTTTGGGGGCCGAATAGACATAGGTTGCCAATTACTGTTCTGTCACTGCCTTATGAGGAAGGAGGAGTACAACTCCATTTGGCCGCTCAGTTAAGTTTCCTTACGAAATGGCTGTCAGACGAATTTACATCTGAACATGAGCTTCTCAACAAGCTGGTGAAACCTGCATGGCTCAAAGAGGTCTTATGGCTCCCAAAATACAGCCAGGGTCGGACTGGCCCTTTCGGTCTTTCGGCCCATGGCCGAACGACTTTGGGGTCCCCTCGGGCCGGTTTTCCGGCAGCCACCTCTGGGCCGGTTTTAAAAAAAAAATGTCATTTTTTTTAATGGCAGGCCGAACCGGCGGCCCCGGCACAGTGTGTGTGTGCGCCGAGCCGCGCCGTGCGGAGCTCGCATTGCGAGTATTCGCGGCCGGGAAGTCAGATGGCGGGTTTGAGCCACCTGGGCTGGGCTGCGCAGCAGGGCATGGCAGGGAGCCAGGAGGGGGAGGCGCCGCACGCCGGCGGCACTGTCTGAGTCTGCACAATCATCATAGCAAGGTAACACTAGATGTTACCTTGCTTTGATGATTGCATCTGCATCATGCATGCATCATAATTTATAATGCATGCAGATGCATGTGCATATTCATTCACGCGTCGGTGGGCCTGGGTCACCAGGCCGGCGGCCGTGCCGCCACTGCAGGGGGCCTGTGCAGCTGCCGTTTGTGTGCTCGCCGGGTCACGAGACTCTGGCCTGCGGCGGCCAGAGAGAACGTTACTTGTTTGATCTGTGGGAGGGAGGCAGGCTGAAGCATTTGCAAACACACACTAAAGCAATTGTAACACCTGCCTCCCTCCGAGTCATGACCTTGGGGGTGCAGCCTGCCTGCAGGGCTGAGGGCTCCGCTGAGCTGGGGCCGGCACTGTCAGAACACAGTGACACATTTCACACTTGCTTTCAACTTTGCAGGAAGTAAGTAACACTTCTTTGCAAAGTTGAAAGCAACTGTCTTCAACTTGTGCCTGGGGGCTGGGCCCCGGGGTCGCCGGCGCCGTGCAATAATCCAATGAAAATTCGGCTGGGGAGGCTCCCCATGCCCACCCAATATTGCTGCCAATGCATTATGCTGCTATGAGCCCCAGTGCAAGCACACACCGTCACCAGTGGGTCTCACCAGACAACTTGGAGGCCGTCAGTGCCAGTGCCCACACAGAAGGACCACCAGGCAGCACTGAGGCGGCCAGCAGACAGTGCCCAGTGCCAATGCCGCCACAGCCCACAGACAGCAGCCAACAGCCAGCCAGTCACTGAGGTAAGGAGTCTAGGGAATGGGACTACCGACTACTGTACTATTCTCGTAGGGGTAGGGCCGGGGTTTGGCAAATGCAGGATGAGGCAGGGCAGGGGCAGCCCATCCAGGGACTAAATGAGTTCATTTAAACGCAACTTCTCGCTCGTCTGAGAGGCAGTGGCCAAACATTCCCCTCGCCGCTTTTATCTGCCCTCCATGGCCGGCTTTGAGTTGTTAGACATTATTCACTGTGACTTCAAAGGTCAACAGTGGTGGCCTGCACAGGAAATGCCTCTGTTTTCTCCTTGGGCTGGGTGACAGAGGGCAGAGCCAGAGCAGTGAAGCGCTATTTGTGGGAAAATTTCTTGTTCACTGCGTGTCAGACAGCTTTGTCCACTGGCCTCTCGTCTGCTCCAAGCAGAACACACATTTGTGAAGCGAATCTTTGACGCCTCGTAATATAGTCGAAACGATGTCCCCATTAAATTAATATTGTTCTAACATACGCGGCGGCGATGCTGGTTTTAAATCTTGTTCTATTTTACTGCAGCGATTGTATCTGAAACACATGCTTTGTGTTTTGCATTAGATTATTTTAATGACAATATCAGCTTTAGTGCAACTATAAAAACACACATATTGCAGTGAATACAAATGAACCGCCTTTGTCATTTTGGGAATTATACATATTTAAAATAAATCACTTTTATGAACTGTGTTTTTGTTGCCATTTAACACATGCATGTAATCTTCCTTCATCCCCTGTAATCCCATCATTGCCAGTTCACGTTATGCCAAGATTTCTTACTGCTTATTTACCATGTCTTTGACAGATTCCGTCATGCGAGCGTGGCGATCACAGCATTTCCAGTTGCATAGTGTACAATTAACAATCAATTACAGCATACATGTTACTGCAATTTACTGAACACCTGAGCAACGTAAACTTTAGTCAGGAGGGCAGAGGAAAAACATGCATAACACAAGTGCTTGTGTCTCAGAGGCACGGGGTGATTAGACAGGGAGGGTACATTAATGCTACTAATTGGCTTAAGGGGCTATGACCATAAGCGTCGGTCTTTCCTGTAAGGCAGAATGGAGTAACAGAGTATTGTTGCCACACCATCATCCATTTATATCATGCCCATTTGGGCCAGCGACGCAAATTAAACGTATTTATTTATTTATTTTATTGTGCATGTGTAAGGCGCTTAAAAAGCAAGTAAATTGTGTTTCAAAGCGCCCACAGGGCAGCAGGGAGCGAACAAGGGAATGGAAATCGGATCCAACAATGAAAGTTAGTGGCAGACCTAGTAGGCCTTGTGAGCATTCAGAACGTGTAAGTGCAGAGAGAGAGAAGAGATGAGGCGTTGAGGATAAGTGCAAGGTGTGGGAAGAGCTAGGGAGTGATCAAGTTATCAAGTCATACAATACTGAATTACCATATCAGATTAATAGCCCACCATGTTTTTGCGGACGCGGCGGGATTAGTTCTGTGGTCCCTTACATTTCTGGATGGCGACTAGCGAGACAAGAATGTTATGAGCAGATTTTGCACATAGGCCGATGCCTGGTGTCTCTAGTCGTGCTTGATTATTCTGATGTGATCACCTATGACTAGTAGTGAGGCGCCCGTATCTCTCTGAAGGGGAGTGCTCTGGTGACTGTATCTTATGGCCTTTATAGCACGAAGTAGGCACTAGGCAGGAACTAAAGAGTACAATGTTACCCTAGTTTTTGGAAAAAAATGGCCATCCTTCCCTTACTTTTTCTCCCAGCGACTAGGCGAAGGATACTTTCATATTGTGCTGCCCAATTATGGGTATTGGAACCTGTGGCTTTCTGGGAATGTTTAAAAGGTTGGCTGGGCTACTATCTTTCAGTCGCTGGCTCAAATAATTAACGTTAAATTGCCACAGAGTGGGAGCTGTTTTTTGTGGGGGCGGTGTAAAGACACACTGAGAGTAACATGGTGCAGAACTGAGGGGCAGGATCAGCATATATTGAGACAGACAGCCGGATTTAATGTGCCCACTTCGCCACTAGCAGCGTGAAAGGCAGGCGGCGGGGCGGGCATTTAAAAGTGCTTATAAACTGCATTAACAGCTTGCAGCGACTATCAGGAAGTGGTCTGGAAGCTAGAGCGGTCCATTGCATAACTCCAAACACACCAACGAGGGTCTCACTGATTTCACTCACGGGAGGGATAAGGGTTAGTTAGGCCATTGCGAACGCTGACATCCATTCTCAAAACCACTGAACTACATGCGCCAACTTATGGGATGAAAAGCATGCTGCAAGTGCGACTACGAAAACAGAAAGTATTTCATGGTGCAAGGAGAGCCACAAAAGCCCATCAGCGGGTAGTGGGAGACTGGGTGAAAGTACGCCTAACCCACAATGCATATATTGTTGAGACAGGCCTCTTGTTGTTTTTGAGCACTAGCAGAGCGGAGATGTCTTTTACAGTGGCAATGCTGGTATGTATTGTGAAGATCAACCTCATTGCTTTCTTTGGGCACAAAAAGCATGACAGGAGGGCAGGCCTCATGATCTGATTTGGGCAGGACCTGCTTGAAAGCGGGGCACTGCCGACATATATTGTTGAGAGAGGCTACAGGGTTTTTCTTTAGGGATAACCAGCATCAACATGTGTGTTGCAAAAATGCTCCTTCGTACTGCTGGTGACATTCCAGTGTGTCATGTGTTACCCTTCAGAACTGAGTGCAACCAAAAAGGTGATGGGTGGAAGGTTCTGAATAAGTCTGCTCTGGGCAATCTTCCACACTACCCTATTTTAGGCCATCTGTGCCATTGGGGGTCCAGCCATGTGCAAATCAGTCAGGTACTGCCACCAACCGTAGCAGCTCAGCCCAAACTGCTAGGCCAGGTCCCCTCAAGCACAGAAACACAAGCAACCACAGACATGTTTTGGCCTTATTCGGCCTCCTCAGTGAGGTGTAGCTTGGTTCCATATGGCACAGCGAGCAAGGGACCAACGTCCGGGCATACCCTCTCTCACACAGGGAGACAAAACAACAACCAAAAAAGTTATTGGTGGAAAGTTTTGAATACATCTGAACCACTCTCACTGCTCGGGGCTACCTTCCACAGCATCGTTATTTAGCCCATCTGCGCCATTGCAAAAGGGGTCCAGCCATATGTATATCAGTCAGGCAGTGCCACCAATGGTAGCAGCCCAGCCTGAACTGTACATTCTACATTGCTACCCAATTGTTCTGAAAATGTTTGCTTTGAAATGCCTGATTCCAACCTAACATTTAAAAATAATTTGAAGAGGAAGTACCGCCCTAAACTTTACTTGATTAGTTCACGTGAGCATGCTCGGGTCAGTTCAGGGAAAATCTTTGCAAATTCACCATTTGCAACCTCTCTAGACTGTAGTGGCATTGTCTGAGTACAGCACATAAGCCCATGCATGAAGATGGCTGGTTCAGTCTTGCACCCTTCTTTGACCAGACATCGAGAGAACCCGATACCCCCATATAAAAACATCTTTTTGCCGGGTTCGCTTCCCCCTCCCTACTCCTGCCATGTTGGATACTCCCCTGCTGAGTTCCAATCCATCCTTCGTATATGAGTCAGCTCAAGCTCCTTTGAATGTTGTCAGCCACCTTGGATTAATTTCACGATCCTAGCAACCTTAATGCATTCCATAGAATTCAATGGAGCCCGCTCCCTTCAAATCGTTATCACCCTCCCAAAAAAGTTTACCCCATTGATTTCAATGAGGTCACTATTCCAGACATTTGACTTCACCCTCGTTGGTGACTCAACGCCCTTAGCCAAAGAGTACTGTGATTACTGACAATTTACTTTATCTCTGTGCACCTCAAATGTTGTGTATGTTTGTGTGTGTCCAGCATGGACTCCGCTATGTTTAGACTCTGTTTCCATCATGTGACAAGCTGTTTCTGTAATTCTGCGCCACATTGCAAGTTTGGCGGTATCAACTACGGTAATACCGCTCAACTGAATTCCTCTTACTGCATGCAGCTACGATAATACAACAACTGATTTAGGGTTGGTGCCAAGTACAAGTTATTGCCCGCTTTTGAGGCCAATTGAACTGCATTGGGGACATGTGGTAATACTGCATGAAGCAAGACCTCCATTGAAGATGAGGCAACAAGCAGGCAGCATATGCATGGGCTCCAAAGGCCATTATCGTGTGTTTCGGCAAGATAGGCGCTACTCTGGAATGCCACCTGTTACCACCATACTTATAGTGAGGCCGACAGTGGCAAACTGGCCCATAAGGAACTTGGGAACACTCCAGAGGGGCCTATGCCTCTGAGGACCTGTCTGGGGCTGATCCAGTTACACGCTTTATTTTTCCACCATCCGACAAGTATGTCATAATTATTGGAGGGTATAGTTTGATTTTAGAATGTGTTCAGATTTTTCACTGGTCTATTGCAAGACTGAGCTCAGCTGTTCTTGGTGAGGGCAGTGGTCAGAATTATGTGGCACAGCCATGGGCCAATGTATTGCCCTACTGCCATACTTTCATGCTTAGTCTCCCTACCTTTCCGCATTCAGTTTCCAGTGTTACATGCCTTTCGAAACGGAGCCTATAGTATGGACATTGTGAGCTAAGGGGGGTGGGGTTGGGGCTGCGCATGTTGAAGGCTATAGCTGTACCAGTTCTGGTGATGAGAGCGAGGAGTTTGGGTTGTAAAAGCTACTGGACGTGAGCAGTAGCTCGCTGTACCTGTTACTGGAAATGGTATTACCTTGTGCTATCTATTGCCTGACATATGTGGAAATTCGCTATACCTGTTACTAAATGGGTGCCAGGGCGAGCCAGCAACGTTCACAGAGAATGATCAGGAGCCGATTGTGTTAGGTGAGCTGGCTTTACCATAGCTGGGAGCAGGCTGTACCATTTATGCTGTACGGCCCCTTGGGCATCAGAGCTGGTTGTATTTGTTACTGGGCAATGTGGGCATGAGTGAAATGTAACCGTATCCGTTTTGGAAGCTGGCTGTACCTGTTCATTGGCATGAATAGTTATGTAAAGAGTATTGCATGCTGCTACATTGCTCTCAAAGCATTTAGGCTTCCTTGATAGAGATGGATTGTGGCCCTGCCCATGGTAAAACATGACTTTGTTTCTGTGGGGAGGGGTTGCAACTGGGGGAAAAGATGAGGGAAAAAGTGTCAGTACTGAAAAGTCAGTTGAGCTGGGAGCAGCCTCGGACTGGCCTGTAGGACAATAGTTCCAGGGCCAACCAAAAACACAAAATGCTGGTGTGGGCCCGTTTTTTTGGCCAAAGTGGGACCCTTATTGATGAGTTAATTCACACTGCAACTAGTAGTTTTGACCAGTGTTGCTGAATAAATATTCTTTAAAATATACAATTTGCATGTCACTTTATCAAAAAGCTCCCCCTGGGTACTATTCAAACAGTATCACAAAAGGAATGAAAAGCCATTTGCAACTGCGGGCCACTTTTTCTTTGGTGCCTGAGACAATTGCATGGCCCCATCTGACCCCGGATGATAGCTAGCCTTTGTTGCTGACTGTGTACACTTTGGAAGTACCCCACAGTGTCTTTGTCGAGGGCATAGGGGCATTGGTATCCCAAAAGGGGCCAGGGACAGGCGGTATGTGTAAGTTGGCTGTAGAGGCGTTGTCTGGAGGGAGGGGTCTGATGTTACTCTGTGAGATGCAGTAGTTGTTCTTCGAAGAGTGTGATTGGACCTGAAGTGTTGGGGCACACAATTAAAATAGGGTGCCAAGGGCAAAAACCAGTGGCACAACCATTACACTTTTTTGAGGCGAGGGGTGGGCCACTTTTTTTTTGTTGTCCGGGCCTATTTCTTGTCCCAGTCCGACCCTGAATACAGGCCCTGCATTAAGTGTGGGTAGGCAGATTTGGGTTAGAACATTAAAACTATTACGTCTTTGAGATCCTTATCCTCCCAATACTTACAGATACATGCAGCAATTTAGACAAATTAAAAGAAGCCAGATGTTGGGAACGAGCCGGCCTAACGACTTTGCGGGACATGTTTGAAAATGGAACATTAAGAGACTTGACTAATCTAATCCAATGGGCGGGGGCTACCCAAGGGACAATTCTTGAGGTACATGAGGGTGGTGAAGGCTGCTAAGCGCAACTGGAGTGAATGGCCTGCTGAGCCACAAGCAAATGCTTTTTTTTTTAAAAAAAAAACTTTATTGATTGTGATACACATCACTGCAACAACACAACATTCCATACATTTCCTTGTTGGAGATATTTAGTACAAACTTATAGCATGACTTGTAATATTTATAAAGCTGATGCACCTCTTGGCCGTACTGGGCTGCTACCGGCTGATCACAATTCACATAGATAAACTCTGAACGGGGCCCAGATGTCCTTTGGTTTACTTGTCTTCGTGAGTGTCATTTGGTTTACTTGTCTTCGGGAGTGTCATTACATACTGTTCCTCGCACTCATTAACATATGTCAGTTCTTTGAGAAAGTGATTTATGCTTGGCGCATGTATGCTGTTCCAGTTCTGTAATATACACTTCTTGGCCACTACGCATGTAATGTTGAAAAGCCTTCTAGTCACTTCAGACATTTTTCCTATGTCCACAAACAGGTATTTTTGGGGTGTAAGATCTGGTAGGATTTGTGTGATCTCTTCCAGGATTTTTGACACTTCCCCCCAGAATCCATAGATGTGTGGCCAGCTCCAGTACATATGGAATGAGTCAGCGTGCACACTCCCGCATTTACTACTGGGATAGTTTTGCGTGAATTTAGCAATTTTTTCTGGTGTATAGTGGAGTTTGTTTAATACTTTAAATTGGATAAGTCGGAGGCCTGTGTTGATGGATACCTTCTTGGTCAGCTCACAGTACCTCGCCCAGGACTTATCCGTTATAGTTGTTCCCAGGTCAGTCTCCCAGGAGGCTTTAATCATGTTTATTGTCGGCGTGTTCGTCTGTACAGTCGTGTAGAGACCGGAGACACTGGTACCTGATCGGGTGAACAGAGCTGTGAGGCATGCGTGTGGTGGGGTCTCATCCGGGAATAGTGGCCATCTAGCCATGAAGGCCATTTGCATCCTAGGATACTGTAGTATCTTCAACTGGTCCCTCCCCATCCAAGTCTTGAATTCTTCCAGTGTGATGAATTTACCATTGGGGAAAATGTCCCCTATTTTAAATTCCTCATCTGGGTCCCACGTCTTCTGGACGTCAGGTTCATATGAGGGTGCTATGCCAGGGAAGTTCCAAAGAGGGGCTTCCGAATAGTATGGTGTCTCCAATTTAAGCCTGTGGTAGATCTTGGACACCCGCATGTACTGTTGTACTGACTGGGTCGAATGGACATTCATCTTTATGTTTTGTTTTAAATATGATGGGTCGTAAATCGGTTGGGTGTGCTGCGTGTTTCTCTATACAGATGTGTGGTGAAGTGTCTAGAGCATCGTAGCAGTATCTAACAAACTGAGCCTGCGCTACCGGGTAGTATAGTTCAAAGTCTGGGGCTGCTATGCCCCCCTTGTTGTAGGGCTCCACCATTTTTTCCCACTTCATTCTAGCCGCCCCCCGCACCAGATAAACTCAACGACCATGGATCTGAGGGCATCGAAGAACTGTCTACCAGGCCATATTGGGATGTTGGTGAATATATATAATAGCTTCGGTAAAATAACCATTTTTAGTATGGCAACCCGGCCCGTAAGTGAGATAGGGAGTTTTGCCCATAGACAGAGTTTGGTAGAGATTGTGTTTAATAATAGTTCATAGTTGTCCGAGTATAGGGAGGTTCTGTCCCCAGACACGATAATTCCTAGGTACATTATTTTAGTGGGTGACCATTGCAGGCCATGTGTGTTGTTGGGGCACCTAGTGGCAAAGGTTAGGGAAAAAATCTCAGATTTAGATCTGTTGGTTTTATAGCCTGAGTATTCTGCAAACTCATGTATGATTTCCATTGCTGGCCCCAGGTGTACGTCGGGTTCTCGAATATACAGCAATGTGTCATCTGCATATAGTGAAATTGACTGGGTTAGGCCGGCCATCCTTATACCCCTCTGTCCTTGAAGTTCCCTTACGACTGCTGCGACTGGTTCTATCGTAAGGGCAAACAGTATGGGGGAGAACGGGCATCCCTGTCTCGTACCCCTGCCCAACCCAAACCAGTCAGACATGGTGCGGTTAGTTAGTACCCTAGCTCCCGGGTTAGAGTATAGTAGCTTGACGCATTTTAAAAAGTATGGGCCTATTCCAAATTTCTCGAGTACTGTAAACAGGTACGCCCAAGACACCGAATCAAACGCCTTTTCAACGTCAAGGGATACAGCCACCGCCTGGGCTTCAGGTTTTATCTGGGCCATAACTCCAAACAACCTCCGGGGATTCAGTGCCGTTGACCTGGTAGGAATAAAGCTGCACTGGTCCGGATGTACCAGAATGGGCATGTTGGGTAGGAGTCTTGTGGCCAAGATTTTCGCGAATATTTTCGCATCACAATTTTTTAAAGACAGGGGCCTGTAACAGGACATCTCATTAGGTGGTCGCCTGGGCTTCAAAAGTACTGTTATTATGGCCTCTCTCGTGGATGTTGGCAGGGTTCCTAGTTCTAATGCTCCCTCCCACACCGACAGCAGTACTGGGGCTAGTTCCTCGCTGAGCTCTTTATACAGCTCTGCTCCCAGTCCATCAGAACCTGGTGCTTTTCCATTAGCTAGTGATTTAATTGCTTCAGTAACCTCTTCAATCGTTAGGGGTTGGTCGAGCACTAGTTTATGCTCTATAGACAATTTCAGGAGTGTAATATTGTTTAGGTACTCTCTTATTTCAGTGGCTGATTTCAGGTCATGGTTAGTATATAGTTGCAAATAAAAATGAGTGAATTCTCTGTTGATGCCTTCTTCGCTGGTGGTCACTGTGCCGTCTCCTGCTAATATGCTGGAAATCGGAGTATGTTGTCTCTCGCCTTTTAACAGGTTTGCAAGGGAGCGACCTGCTCTGTTCCCTTCGCCATAACGGCGTGCTCTGAGTGGAGTTGCCATATATAGTAGTTCCCTGGTTGCTAGTTTATCAAACTCCTGTAAATTACTTTTGATGTCCACCAGGGTTTTATCCTCATGTGTAGCTGTGTATCGTGTTTCTAGCTCTCCCAGGCATTTCTCCACCCCTGCCAGCTCTGCCCTGACTGATTTCAACAGACCCATGGATTTGGAGATTAAGATCCCCTCACCCAGACCTTAAAGGTTTCCCATAGGGTTGCGTTCTTCTCAACTGACCCCCTATTGGTTTCGAGGAAGTGCTCCACCTCTATATGTAGGGTGTCTGCTACTGCTGGGTTTTTAAGGATGCCGGGTGGCATCCTCCATCTCCTGGTCGGGGGTTTCGCATTCTCTAGTGTTATGTCCATACTGATAGGGGAGTGGTCTGAGAGGGTGCGGGGGAGTATCTCACAGTTATTAATTTGGCTCATGAGGGACGTGGATACCAGCCAGTAGTCTATACAAGACTTGGTATCATGCACTGAGGAGTAAAACGAGTATTGCCTTTTTTTGTGGGTGTAGCGTTCTCCAGGCGTCCACCATTGTCAGTTGCAATAGGATTTGCTGTATCACAGCGGACGTTTTTGTGGGAGTTCGATGTCTAGTGGTGGAACGATCTAAGAGGATATCCAAAATGATGTTAAAGTCACCCCCCATATTATCTGCTCATTCCCAGCAGAGCCTATTTCGTGTACCACCTTCATGTAGAAATCGGGGTCATCAACATTTGGTCCATACGCGTTCACTAACACCATCTCTTTCCCAGCAATGCTGCCCCACACTATGACATAACGACCCTGCGCGTCTATTTTGCTTTTTCCAAATCAAAAACCAATGGAGGGATGCATCAAGGCAAGGACACCTCTTGCCTGTGAGGAGTACTCAGTGTAGTACCTTTGTTGCCCCCAGATCCTCATAAACTCAGTATTCACCTTCCGGAGTGCATGCGTTTCTTGTAACATAATCACCTGAGGGTGGTGTCTGATGACATAAGCTCCCACCTTACTTGACTTAGTTCGATTGTTTAGTCCATTTCATGTGAGGAGTTTTAGCCTCGGCCCTTGAGCCATCGTCCTAGTTTGTGCCATGTCTGCATACCTTTATTGTGTCTTTCATCTCCATATTTCTTAGGAATGTGTCATGTACCGTAGCGTGACCACAGATTTTAACTTGTAGGACCCCTCCAACTGAGTCCCGGACCCTCACCTCCCACCCCCATTCCCATATAGCTCAACATAGCTAAACATCCTTTGGCATTCTGACCCCCCACCCGCATCATCTCCCCCAACTTGACGATGCTGCCCGGTAACTCTTGAAACCTTTCCCTTGGGCATTCCCTTGAACTAGTGGAACTTTCCTGAGGGACGATCTGGCTAACCTCGTCTGAGGCTCACGGCTCGATTAAGAATGAACTTTTGTCCATGCCATCCTTGTTAGCATTTCTTTACCCTTGTTGTGGAGGGCCCGTGACGTGTCTGTCAGTCTGCAGAGTCTCGCCTCTCTTCTCCCGGCCTTGGTCTAGCATTTTGATCGATCATCCGATCCCTTGGAGGCAGTGGGATGGAAGCTTCCACATAGGCCATGGCTTCCGCAGGATTCTCGAAGAAGTGGGCTCTTCCCCCATGTTGGATTCTCATCTTTGCCGGGAAGATTAGGGCATAAGGAACTTTGCGCATCCGTAGCTGTCTCTTGACCAACTCGTAGGACCTTCTCTGTGTTTGTATATTGGCTGAAAAATCCGGATAAATGTGTATTCTATTTTCCTCATACTGTAGTGTTCCTTTCTCTCTGGACAATCGGAGTTTGGTATCCCTGTCCCTGTAGTTAAGGAGGCGTGCTATTATGGTGCGGGGTGGAGCCCCTGGCCTCGGAGGTGGTGCTAGGGTGTGGTGGGCCCTCTTGACGAGGAAGTGGTCCGAGAAGGATTCCGCTCCCAGGATATTTTTCAAAAGGTTTTCCACTTGCCTCTCCATGGGGCCCTTGCCGAATGTTTCCGAGACCCCGACAATCCGGATGTTATTCCTCCGTGATCTCGATTCGAGATCTTCACATTTGTTCTGGGTTTTATGAAGTTCTGTTTTGAGTTGGGCTATGTCGCGGCCATGCTGTGAGATCATGTCCTCGTTCGTACTTATCCTATTCTCCGTTTCCGTGATGTGCATGCTGTCCTCCACCCGTGCTTTCAGGGAACCGATTGTCGCTACTATGTCGTCAAGCTTGACAGTAACCGCCAAGAATCTGTTTTGCACCAGTGTTGCCAGGCGGTCTAGAGGATCTTCCTCCTGTCTGTCGGGTGCTTGTGACGCCACCCCGGCCGCTCTGTGCGGCTGGGAGCTGGCAAAGGAATCCATTGGGCTGTTTTATTTCCCTCCTGTGCCCTTCTTCTCGTTGCGGCCCATGTGTTGTAGCTTACGGATTGAGGGTGGACTGTGTTCTCCCACGTATCCGTGTCAAAACGTGATATTGTCCAGCAAATTGTCATGAACTGCCGTCTGCGTCCCTTCTGGACTTTGTGGTCCCTGACACATAGGGGATTGAACTCAGTAATCCTTCCAACATGGCCGCTTGATGCGGAACGCTGCTTGCCAGTCTCTGCGTTACACGCTCTACATTCTACAAAACAGACACGCCCCCGCGGCTCTGCGTGTCTCAACGCTACTGCTCGCTGTAGCTGGACGTGTGCTGCCAGAGAGCGATCTCTCTATTCCCGGTTCCTTGATTCCTCCTTCTTTCCTTTCATCCCTCAAACGTACCAAACTTTCCTGGATTTTCGCCCGCGCTCGAGCCACGGTTTCCGTCCCTCCGCGCACGGACATTGTTCTTTCCTGGTTCCGTCCTGGACAATCTGAACGAAGCACGCTGGAATCCAAAGACCCGCGCGCGGGCTTATATAAATCCCGGACCGTGCGGAGGAAGTAACAAAAGAAGGTTGGAAGCAAACAGGAAAGACAGGTGAGAAGGGGAGAGACTTGTGACAGATTGAGATGCCTAAAAATCGATACGGATACAGGGATGGAAGCCGCGGTGAGATGCCTAAAAATCGATACGGATACAGGGATGGAAGCCGCGGTTCAAGACCTCATGCGAGGCATGCAGGAACTCACCACAGAAGCTCAAAACCTTAAAGCTGAGAACGCTGCCTTAAAGCAACTGGTATTGTCTCGTGATTCTGCTACCAAGGAAAGTGTGTTATTGGGAGGAATGGTGGACAAATATGATGGCTCTCCAAAGACCCTTCGTTCCTTCCTTGATTCATGCTTGGTGCATTTCACCTTCAAGCCCTACTACTTTTCCACCCCTAGAGCAAAGGTGGGGTTTATGATATCACACCTCACTGGCAAAGCATTAACCTGGGCAACTTCCCTAGTCAATTCGGGCGACGCTCTCCTGGATGATTACAATGGATTCATGGAAGCCCTAAAGGCCATGTTTGATCGTCCTGAGCAGGTTTACAGCGCTCAGGAACGTCTACTTGATTTTCAACAAGGATACCAGGATATGCTTACCTATGTCGCCCGTTTCAAACAACTTATGAAGGAAGCTGATTGGTCCCAAGAGGCTAGCTTCACTCTCTTTCACAGAGGCTTGAATGAAGAAATAAAGGACGAGCTAGCCAGGGTAGCTCGCCCTAATTCCTTCCAGGCCCTCTTGGATCTTTCCTTGCAAATTGATTTTCGAATCCAGGAAAGAAAGGCGGAGAAAAAGAAGTCGAAATCATCATTCCAAAAGGCTGTCATAGACCACCCTTCTAGCCCAGAACCCGCAGTTTCTCCAACCTCAGATCCAGAACCCATGCAACTGGGGGCATTCCGTGGACCCATTACCCCACAAGAAAGGATGCGCCGTATTCACACTGATCTCTGCATGTATTGCGCCTCCGATAAACATCTTGTCAGAGAGTGCCTTATTGCTCCTCCACGGCGTTCAGGAAACGCCAGCTCCTGATCCTAGATGGGGCACAGTTTTGGGAGAATGATGTCTGCTCCACATCAATTCCTTCCTTAAACTCTCCTGGACCAAATAAGCTTGTGATTCTTCAGGCGTTTCTATCGCCTTCCAAGAAAGAATCTTACCCCATTCTGGCATTAGTGGATTGCGGAGCCATGGGTATATTCATAGATCATGATTGGGTCACTACTCACAACATTCCACATGAAACTCGAGTGACGATGCAACCGGTAGAGGCAATTGATGGAAGACCCCTATCTCCAGGACCCATAACCCTTCAAACTAAAGAGATCCTACTCTCTAAAAATCACCATCAAGAGAGGACCAAATTTGACATCATAAGATCTGCCCACTATCCAATGGTTCTAGGCATGCCCTGGTTACAGAAGCATAACCCCTACATCAATTGGGCAGCAGACTCCTTGTTGCTTGGTTCTGAACACTGTATGTCCCACTGCTTATTCCTAGATTCCTTACCAAAATCCTCTGAAAACTTGCAAGAAATCCAGCAAAGTCCAGTCACTGTCTCTAACATCATCCGAATTCCCAGGGCCTATCAGGCTTACACAAATGTATTTTCGACTGTCATAGTTCAAGCTCTTCCTCCTCACAGACCTGAGGATTGTGCCATCGATAATGAACCTTCAGCAGTGATCCCTTTCGGGAGAATGTTTATTTTATCAGAACCTGAAAAGAGGGCCCTCCGGGATTGCCTGGATACTAACTTGGAAAATGGCACCATACGACCATCGAAGTCCCCGGCGGGTGCTTCGTTATTTTTCATTCACAAGAAAGATACCAAGGAGCTTAGACCATGTCTAGATTACCGTGGCCTTAACCAGTGTAATTCCAAGGACCGCTACCCATTGCCTCTCATCTCGGATATCCTGGAAGCAGTAAGAGGTGCAGTAGTATTCACAAAATTAGATCTCATGGGTGCCTACCATCTAATTCGTATAAAGGAAGGTGACGAATGGAAAACAGCCTTTAGAACACCTTTTGGCCATTTTGAATACCTGGTTATGCCCTTCGGACTTGCTAATGCCCCAGCGGTCTTCCAACGTTTTATGGACCGGGTGTTTTCTGTCATGCTGTTCCTCTTCGTCATTGTGTATCTGGATGACATACTGATATAGTCCAAGGACCATCTGAAATATGAAGGACACGTATAGGCAGTTTTACAACGTCTACGTGAACATAAGCTCCTGGCCAAACCCGAGAAGTGTCTTTTCCATGTATCAACTGTTCACTATCTCAGATTCGTTCTTAGCCCTAAGGGGATTGGAATGGAACCCTCAAAGGTAGATTCCATTCTATCCTGGCCCGTTCCAACTACTGTAAAACAAATTCAATCCTTCCTGGGGCTTGCTAACTTCTATCGGAAATTTATACCAGCCTTTTCGGAGATTGTACATCCTATTGTTACATTGCTAAAGAAGGATACCCCCTTTCAGTGGACCTCAGCCCAAGATACGGCTTTCCATCGTTTGAAGTCGGAGTTTACAGAAGCTCCCATCCTAGCTGAACCCGACATTGATCGCCCTTTTCTTGTGGAAACTGATGCCTCCAACTATGCCATCGGGGCAGTCCTAAAACAGGAACTTGATGATAAGTTAGAACACCCCATCGCCTATCTTTCTTGCACCTTGACTCCCAGTGAAACTCATTATTCTGTCCTGGAAAAGGAACTGCTAGCCATCCGCCAAGCCTTCACTGATTGTCGTCATCTTCTCCTGGGAGCCAAACACCCGGTACAGGTCTGCACGGACCATCGGAATCCTCAAGTCCTGCAATCCCTAGAATGTAGAAACAGTCGTCAAGCCCGTTGGGCCTTCTTTTTTGCTCAATATCAGTTTCAAATCCATCATGTCCCTGGAACATTCAACAGAATAGCCGATGTCTTATCCAGACGTCCTGCTTACGAAACCCTTGAAGATCGGACTTTTCCTAAGATGTTTCCCCACACAATATTTGTTGCCCAAGCAATCACCCTCCTGGAGGATATTCGAATTCAAACTCAGTCCTCTGAAACCTGGAAGGAGTTTAAGAGAAACAATCGATGGAAACTCAAGACAAGGGACGGATATCTGTTCAAGGACAATCACTTGGTCATCCCCACTCCTGGACTGCGGCAAAAGATCACAAGCCTATGTCATGAAACTTTTCATTCAGGACACCGTGGCATCACCAACACCCTCTGCTTAATGCAAAGACAATTTTGGTGGCCGAGGATGAAAGAGGATGTCCGGATCCATATCCAGGCATGTGCAGTCTGCAATCAGAACAAACATGATAATAAGAAACCGGCAGGTCTACTGCTTCAACCAGCGATACCAACAAGACCCTGGGAATTCATCGCCACAGATTTTATCGTGGAACTACCATCTTCCAGGGGATACACAACTATCATGGTTACCATTGATTTGTTCACTCAGATGGTTCATTTTACACCTTTATACAAACTGCCATCCTCATCTGAACTTGCAGGAATATTCCTGGAACACATATTCCGGCTTCATGGGCTACCCTCCAAGATCATTTCTGACCGAGGACCCCAATACATATCCCAGTTCTGGAAACAATTATGTTGTATGCTGGGAATCCAACGTGCCTTGTCCTCAGGTTATCACCCACAGACCAATGGAGCAACTGAACGTGTAAACCAAACTCTGGAACAGTTTCTTCGTTCCTTCGCCACCAAGGTCTAGGATGATTGGTCACTCTAAATACCTGTGGCCGAATTTGCTTACAACAATTTGGATCATTCAGCAATCAACACCAGTCCTTCTTCTGTATCCTTCAGTTCTACCTTCCATTCTCCCACACCCTACCCAGTTCCTACGGTTGATTCCTGGATTGAATCCCTTATTAATGTACACAAAGAAGCAAAGGAACACTTAGAAAAGGCCCGAAAAGACGTTAAACATCATGCTGACTTCAAAAGAAGACCTGGGCCTTCTTACTCAGTAGGCAATAAAGTCTGGTTATCCTCGAAACTCCTTCCTCGACATCTGCGACCAAATAAACTGGCTCCCAGGTATTACGGGCCCTTTTCTATAAAAGAAATCGTCAATCCAGTGGCCTTTCGACTTCGGCTACCAGAATCATGGAAAGGGATCCATCCTGTCTTCCACACTTCTCTGTTGAAACCATATGTTCAGCCCTCTCGAACTGCTCCAAGATCTACCCCAGTGATTATCAATGACCAACTCGAATATGAGGTTTCCAGAATCTGTGACTCTAGATACCGACGTGGTCAACTACAATATTTGGTCGAATGGAAAGGATACCCTCCCAGTGAGCGCACCTGGGAACCCGTGTCAAACATGAATGCTCCCAGGCTGATTCGAAGATACCATCTTATACATCCGGGCAAACCCGGAGGAGCTGGACTTCAGAGGAGGCATACTGTCATGAACCGCCGTCTGCGTCCCTTCTGGACTTCGTGGTCCCTGACACATAGGGGATTTAACTCAGTAATCCTTCCAACATGGCCGCTTGATGCAGAATGCTGCTTGCCAGTCTCTGCGTTACACGCTCTACGTTCTACAAAACAGACACGCCCCCGTGGCTCTGCGCGTCTCAACGCTACTGCTCACCGTAGGTGGACGTGTGCTGCCGGAGTTCACTTGGGGCTATTTTCCTGATCTCTCTATTCCCGGTTCCTTGATTCCTCCTTCTTTCCTTTCATCCCTCAAACTTACTGAACCTTCCGTGCGTGGACATTGTTCCTTCCTGGTTCCGTCCTGGATAATCTGAACGAAGCACGCTGCAATCTGAAGACCCGCGCGCGGGCTTATATAAATCCCGGACCGTGGGGAGGAAGTCACAAAAGAAGGTTGCAAGCAAACAGGAAAGACGGGTGAGAAGGGGAGAGACTTGTGACACCCATAAGGAGGAAAAAACAAAAGAAGGGGGGGTGGTGTTTTCCTTGTACCCCCACCTTGCTCAGAGTGTTTGCACGTTTATTTGAAGGTGTCCTTGCTTCTTCTTTAGCACATGAATCCCCCCCCCGGGGCACCCCCAGGTCTGTATGGGTTGTTGCCTTGCCAAGTTTTTAATAGGGTGCACTTACATGCGCTACTAGTGTGTTTGGAATATCGCCTCGGGGGGGGCCGTCCAGTTGTATTCAATGTGTTCGAATATATTGTCATTGCAGACAGCTGCCCCAGACTTAAGGGTTTATGTTGAGGCAATCACCCAGTTGCCTATCTTGTCAGAGCCTACGGGGGCCCAATCCAACGTGCCTCCCCGAGTCCCTAGTCTTAATATTAGGCATCAACACATGAGCTCCCCAAATGACCCTCTCCAGGGATCGCGTGCCGAGTGTAGTTTCCTGGTATGCGTGCGCCGGCAGGTGCCTTCTTCCCCCTGGCCGCGCTACACTTACTTAGTGTGGGCGTGATGTCCGTCCCCCACGCGTGCCTCTGCCTCCGGTCCGTGCTGCATTAGGGCGCCCTGGGCCCGCAGGAGCAGTGCAGTGTGCTGCCGTGCGGGGATGTGGAGGGCAAGGATGTGGAGGCCAGGCCTGTGTGGTGGCCGCAGCCCCTCCAGTCGTGCACTCGGAAGGAGCGATCGCGGCCCCCTCCGACGGCACTCTACCAGCTCTTTATGCACGGCTCCTGCCTCGGCAGCCTCCTCCGGTTCTGAGGTTCGCCGGTAAATATTGATGCAGCGTACCGGGGTAGGGGCGGCCACCCGGCGCCCTTCCTGTGTCTTGGGGCGCTTCTGTAGCTGTGGCGCACTTCCCTCAATCCGGCCCGCCGTTAGACTCTGCCTCCCCGGCTCTCCGCAGAAGTCTCGTGGAGCCACGGGCGGCCGCGCCAAGGCCTCCCGGCCGCCACAAGTTTCAGGCAGGATTTTCCAGCGATCCCTCAATGTGTGTGTACAGTTTTTCCAGGATTCATTCAGCAAGCCTTCCAACATCGGATTCTCGTTTTGTAGTCTGTCTGGATCGGCTCTGGCAGGATTAATTCGGCTAAGGATTTTACTCGAGCCGGAGCTCTTCACTCAGGCAGCCATTCTTGATGTGCGCAACAGCGCCCCCCAACCAAATGCTTTCTTGATGTTAATGTACTCATTGGAAGATGGTTGGAGGCCTGCATCTAGACTATATAGGTACTTGCTGGAGGGAGTTAATGTCAAATCCATGAATTTGAAGATGCGCTCGGAGGCTGATTTCTGCCTAGAAAATACAAACAGTGGACATTGGGGCTGAGCTTTGTCAAAAATATATCCCATAACACCAGATTCAGGCTCATACAAGTCAATGTGCTACAACGCACATATATGACCCCCTCTAGAGTTGCCAAATTCAAGAAGGATGCACCTTCCACTTGCCCCTGGTACCGTCAGGATGACGCTCACCTTATGCATATGTTGTGGTACAGCACTTTTGGTCCCGAATTGGACAAACTTGCAAAGACGTTGGGATAAAAAGATATAATTGGAATCCACTTGAGTGGATATTAGGCAAATACCCCAGACTGAGCAAGCATAAGCACGTCACCAAGTTCATGGATTTGGCATGCATAATAGCCAAGAGATGCCTGGCTATGACATGGAAATCAAAGAAGACACCACAATTTGGAGTGTGGTTTAGAGAATTTTCACGTTCGTGTATTGCATGGAATGGGACGATAAAAGCTCATGGTGGAGATGCAACACTTGAATCCTGGAAAGCCCTTATAGACCGTTTCCTACCCGTCAGATGATAAACCACTGTGAATGATTTATTTCTTTAATTCGGCCTATATGTACGACACATGCCTTGACCTAAGGCTCCATTGAGGATGTGGCTGTCAGCACATCCTATGGCACATATTGGACTCATTGAGATATTAACAATCTTTAGCAACATAGGTTTCAAATGGAAATGCATAGGGTAAATGTTTGTAATGTTATGTTTATTTGTATTGATTGAATGGTTTAATGCTGGAGGCAAGGCTGGACACTGCAGCCAAAATTCAATAATGATATATGTAATGGATACTATGCAATGTTATCACTAAGATTTTACCAATAAACGCAATTTGTGTTTAATGATCGACTGGAAAAAAGGGTGGCGGCACTGGAAGCTCATAGGATCTCTTCGGACGACAAGCAAGAAGAAGTCAAAACTTGCTCACGAAGGGACAATATTTGTATCGGGGGGGATTCTGAGAGAAATTGCAGACCCAGAATTGGAAGCCCATGTTCAAGGCTTGTTCCAGGAAATACTAGGTGAGACAGAGGTAGATCTCACTCTCGACCAGACCCATAGAATTTTCCCAGATCAAAGAGTACTTTTCTTTAAAAGTAAGGAGCTCATCTTTCAGAAGGCTAGAGCATAGCAGGGGATCATATTCAGGGGTGACTCCTTGCCGTTGTTTCAGGACCTGGCACAAGGGACCATTCAGAAGTGCAGGGCGATGCAACTACTGGTTGGAAAGTAGAGGCATTCAGCACTGGTGGGGTTATCCCTTTCAAATCATTTTAAGCTTGGTATTCAACACCAATTTACCACCCTGCGGGCAGCAGTTGTGGTTCTGAAGGTCCCGGCAGGGGACATTGATCTCCCTGAGGAACTGTGTCAAGAAGCTCCGGTCAAGTACTTGTCCAAGGCGCGGTCTAAGAAGAGCAGGAGGAGGGATCGCAGGCGCCCTTCCATGGACAGAAGAGAAAGGAGTGGGGACTGGGAGGGTCCCACTTGATGTACGGATGTGGGGCCTGTGAGGAGCTGCCCAATGCACCATGCCTGGCTAGAAGGCTGTTATGGTTTGTCTGTATAAAAAGGTTGGTTCCAATATGCCCTTTAGTTTGAATGTATAAACAGTTTTGAGGGCACTAGGAGCATGTGCCCTTTCAGAGGTATTTTAAACCTGTTGGTAACCCCTGATGGGGAAGTTCCTTTTATTTTATTCTTAATTACTTGTTTTTTCTGGTTCTTTGTGGTATGGTCTGGGCAGTGTTATAGAGGTGGGGCATGGGGACAAGCAGAAGTTCCCAAGAGGCGTTCAGTGGGTTTGTGGTGCGGGGGTAATTCTGGGTTTGGCTGGAAGCTTGGGAATGGCGGCGTTGTGTTGAAGACTTGTGATGTCCGATATAATTATCTCTGTAAATGTACAAGGGCTGAATACTCCGAGGAAAAAGAAAAACGTGTTTTCTAAACTGGTGGAGTTGAAAACCGATATAGCTATGCTCCAGGTGGCACTTGTTGAAACAGAATTGGCCATGATTATGCTCCAGGAGGTTCCCTCACTATTATTTTGCCTCCTCCTACAAGAAGGCGGGTGTGGCAATCTTAGTGGCTAGTTGTCTACATTTTGAGAAAGTAAATGTTCTTCGAGGTATCCAGGGCCGCTATCTCAGACTTCACATACGGAGTGGGGGTGAGGATTTGACCCTGGTCTACATCTATGGTCCAAACCAGCAGCATAATAGTTTCTATGCTCCAGTGTTCTCTCGTATCACCCACTTTCAGCATGGTGAGCTGGTGTGGAGGGGATTTTAATATGGGGTTAGATACAGGGATTGATAGATCAGGTCCCATCACTGAGTAGGAAGCTGCAAAAGCAATTTCCCTGTAGAAAGCCATGGTAGACATGAACCTAATAGGACATTGAACCTTGAGAAAACAAAGGTGTTGGTCTTTAGCAGAAAGAACCCAAAGGAAATCATACTGACCATCTCCTTAAGCAAATGTGTGTTAGAGCAGATGCAGCATTACTTGGGGATTAGATTCTCTGAGGATCCATCATGGTCAGCACTCCTTGTCTAGGCCACAGCGACCCTGGAAAAATACAGTGGGGGAATATCCTGTCTCGGGGGGATAGCTCAGGGGCAGCGTGCTCGCCTTGGAAGCAAGACGACACAGAGTCGTGCTTAAAAACCTCTGGGTATTAAATGCGTTATAAATAACCTATCATATCATATCCTGGCTTTATAATAAACTGGGAAGGATGCGCAGTCTCCCCGGCTATTAAATTGTACCAAGAACACGGCAGGGCTGTGGTTTTATATCAGGCAGAACTGTGGGGCTATTGTACTTCCCCAGTGTTAAGTGCGGTGGAAAATGGCTTCCTCAGGAGTTTACTAATGCAGTCTAGGGGAGCCCCAATGGCTAGCATACAGTGGGAGTGTTGCCTAAATCCTATTAGTGAAGTTATAGCTACTAAGCCGCTGTGGTATTGGACAATGCTCTGGTGTATCCCAGAACTTGCCAAATACAGGGAAGCAATGTTGAAACAGGTTCATTGTTTTGAATTGTATTTGGATTATGTAGCCCCGGCATATGCTTGATGCTTATATATCCAACTAGGCACCAATACTCTTAAAGTGGCAAAATGTAGGGCAGGGTGGTCATCTTCCCTGGAGATGAGCTGTAAGGTTTGGGGCAATTTTGAGGAGTCAGTTACACTTTCTATTGTTTTGATCCGGCTATTCACAGTTGAGAAAATGTGATTTGCTTCCAGTGTTCTGATTAAATGGCATTAGATCAACTGATCAAGCTGTGAACCTTACAGAAACACCTCAGCTCTAAAACTGGTCTATTATATTGCAAAATGTGTACACAGAGCATGGTGACACAGGGTGAAAAACTGGCAGTATAGTGTGTTTGCTAGCCGGAAATGTTCTTTTCTGCAAGGGATGAATTCTGTTTGTATTGGATCATGTTGTTTTAAACTGTAATTTTAACTATTATTGTTAATGTGATTGTCAGTTTTACATATGTAGTGATGATTGCGATGTTTATCTGCTTTTATTGTATTTTATTGAATACAGCTATGTGTAACATGTTAATAGATGTCTGGCGCCATCTTTAGCCCCTTTCTTGTGACTTTACTAATTTCTCCCATGTCTACGGTAGTAATTCCAGGATTGATTATCTGTTGGTTTCTCAGCCCCTATTCCTGAGAACGTACTCTGTGACAATAGAACTGGCTTTGATTTTGGATCATTCCCCTGTTACTTTGCGGTTGGACACCTTTGGGTTGGGCTTCCGGAAAAACACTTTATGGAAGCTGAATGATTCTCTTTTGGCGGATGCAGCTTTTTGTACCACCTTTTCGGAAAGGATCACTCAGTATTTTCAGGAGGTGGGTGTCTCTATAGCTACTGTATGGGATGCTTTTAAACCCATACTACGGGGAGAATATATTAGCCTAGCTTCAGCACGTAAAAGGTTCTTAGTGAGCCAACGTAGACAAGCCGAAGAGAGGGTGCAGGAATGGGAGGCCCAGTATAAAAGGCACAGTGCTAGAAAGACTTATAGGCAGCTGCAAGTGGCGAGGGCAGAGCAAAAGAACTATGGGTGGATGACATTTCCCATAGGTAAATACGCACCAAACACTTTTACTACCTCTAATAAGGCATCACGTATTTTGGCATATAAGCTCAGGGCCCAAAGGAACAGCAGCACCATTGGGGGCCTAACAGATGTAGCAGCTACCTTACATGAAGACAAACCTGTAAAAATGTATATCCTTTCACAGTATTACACTACTCTATTTACCCTGAGACCCTTAATGGAACCCAACAAGATGCTTTTATTCAAGAGGCCCACCTCCCCCAGATCTCGGCGGAAAATAAACATGCTTTAAACAAACCTATTACGGTTGAGGAGGTTTCCCAAGCTATTCGATCGCTCTCTACCAAAAAGGCCCCCGGGCCGGATGGCTTCGCTGCCCTTTTCTATAAAAAGGTTCTCTGCTATGTTGGCTCCCCATTTCAAAAATCTTTTAAAATTATTTTACAGACTCCGGGACCATTACACCTGCCATTGTGAAATTTTTGTAATTTTTTTTAAAAACACAAAAAAACAACGCTAACTTTGTTGGGTAAGCCAGACAAAGATCTCACCCAAAGCTCTTCCTATAGGCTGCTTGCCGTCCTTAATTATGATTCTCGCATCTGCTCGAAAATGTTAGCAGCTGGCCACTGTTCTACCGCTTAAAGTGGGTGGGGTTCAAACTGGTTTTATCCCAGGTCGTCAGACACATGATGTCATCACTTGGGCGCAGCGTTGCCAGAAGGATATGGCGGTCCTCTCGATTGATGCAGAAAAAGCATCCGATCAGGTGGACTGGGCTTACTTGCCTAAAATCTCTTGGTTAGGAAGAATGACAGCGGTTAAAATAACCTTGTTGCCCCGGTTGGTATACATCTTTCAGGAATTACCGATCTGGATCCAGAGGGTGATACTTGTCTTCAATACCATATCTTTCGATTTATCTGGGTGAGAAAGTTTCACAGGGTGGACAGGCAAACGTTAATGGCAGGGAAGGAAAAGGCAGTCTTAGTGGGTCCGGACATTGACAGCTACCTATATGCCACCCAACTTGCTCCGCTGGTGGAAAGCCGTGCGGCTGCACTCAACCCTGAACACTGGCTTCATATTGACAGACTAGGGGTTCCCTTGCATGATTGGTGCTGGTAATCTCCCCTGGTGAGGAAGCGGGAGGGGTGTGGGTTTCCGCCGACTAGAACTATGCTTGACTATTGGGATAAAGCCACCCGTAAATATGCAACAACTTCCTTCCCATCCCCCCCTTACGGGTATATGCAATAGCTGGGAGCTCCCGCCTGGTCGTAACACAAGGTGATTCACTTGCTGAATTAAAGGGGGGCTGTCACGGCTGGGTCAGCTGTTTGTGAATGAAAAACCCTTATCTTTTGATCAGTGCAAGCAAGACTTTCTGGTGAATGATGCATCTTAGGCACTGGGTTGAGACCCCAGAAATAGTGAATCAGGGGAAAAGGGAAACGTCACGATTTGAGGATCTATTTTTAGGGGACCCTGCAGCAGGCAAGGTTTCGTCTCTGTATAAGCTTCTGAACAGGCTTCTATCCCTGCCCATGCATACATGATCAAATAGGAGGAGGATATAGGGAGACTCATAGAAGACCTGCCATAACATTTGGACGAGGGTTGGGAACTATTCGAAGTCGGTCCAGCTTAAAGAGAATGGATTCAAACTACTGCATCGATGATATCTCATACCAGAGCTTCTGCATAAAATGAACCCCACTCCCAGATGTTGTCCAAGTGTTTTGGAAGGAGGTGTTGGCACAGATTAAGAGGATAAATGGGATTGGTCTGGTAACTGATCCGCAAGTGATATTGTAGGGCAGGGGTGCACAACTGATTTTGACAGAGGGCCGAAAGTACCTTACATGAGGGCTATAGTGGGACGAAAAGTAAATGTGGGCGGGGCGGTAGGCGGGGCGTGGCAGGAGGCTTTTTAAACCCCCAATTTGTACTAAACACATGGAAAAAGAATGTTTTTGAGGGGTAACGATTCTTATTTGCATTTCAAACTTACATTTTGTACTACACATTTTCCATTGTTATAATTTATTTCTATTTAGTTATTGTATCTCGCCTGTTTAATTAACTTATATATATTTTATTGACCCCAGATTGGACATGCCGTTATTTTGGACTGCTACAGTTTGCTATTTGGGTTGCCCAAGAGGAGTATGGCCTTCGTTGAGTCAGGTTTCCTCAAAAAGCCAAAGATGAACATCTCCTAACTGTGCCTGTTTTAGCTTTATTATTGAGTTCATTCTTGGAGTGCAACACTATGCCCCATGGCCCCCTCACCCCCAACCAAACACTATGCCCCATGTCCCTCACCCCCAACCAAACACTATGCCCCATGGCCCCCTTACACCCAACCAAACACTATGCCGCATGGCCCCTTACACCCAACCAAACATTATGCCCCATGGCCCCCTCATCCCAACCAAACACTATGCCCCATGGCCCCCTCACCTCCAACCAAACACTATGCCCCATGGCACCCTCACCCCCAACCAAACACTATGCCCCATGTCCCTCACCCCCAACCAAACACGATGCCCCATGGCCCCCTCACCCCAACCAAACACTATGCCCCATGGCCCCCTTACACCCAACCAAACATTATGCCCCATGGCCCCCTCACCCCCAACCAAACACTATGCCCCATGGCCCCCTCACCCCCAACCAAACACTATGCCCCATGGCCCCCTCACCCCCAACCAAACACTATGCCCCATGTCCCTCACCCCCAACCAAACACAATGCCCCATGGCCCCCTCACCCCCAACCAAACACAATGCCCCATGGCCCTCTCACCCCCAACCAAACACTATGCCTCATGGCTCCCTCACCCCCAACCAAACACTATGCCCCATGGCCATCTTACACCCAACCAAACATTATGCCCCATGGCCCTCTCATCCCCAACCAAACACTATGCCCCAGGGCCCCCTTACCCCCAACCAAACACTATGCCCTATAGCCCCCTCACCCCCAACCAAACAATATGCCCCATGTCCCTCACCCCCAACCAAACACTATGCCCCATGGCACCCTCACCCACAACCAAACACCATGCCCCATGTGCCTCACCCCAACCAAACACAATGCCCCATGGCCCCCTCACCCCCAACCAAACACTATGCCCCATGGCCCCCTCACCCCCAACCAAACACTATGACCCATGGCCCCCTCACCCCCAAACACTATGCCCCATGGCCCCCTCACACCCAACCAAACACTATACTATGCCCCATGGCCCCCTCACCCCCAACCAAACACTATGCCCCATGGCCCCCTCACCCCAAACACTATGCCCCTTGTCCCTCACCCCCAACCAAACACTATGCCCTATGGCCCCCTCACCCCCAACCAAACACTATGCCCTATGTCCCTCACCCCCAACCAAACACTATGCCCCATGGCACCCTCACCCCCAACCAAACACTATGCCCCATGTCCCTCACCCCCAACCAAACACAATGCCCCATGGCCCCCTCACCCCCAACCAAACACTATGCCCCATGGCCCCCTCACACCCAACCAAACACTATGCCCCATGGCACCCTCACCCCCAACCAAACCCCCCACCCCATGGCCCCCTCACCCCCAACCAAACCCCCCACACCCCAATCAGCACACACAAACCAGCACCAACACAGACCCGAACCCCCACCCCTCAACTCAGCACACACACAAACATGCACCCATAAAGACCCGAACCCCCCAACTCCAAACCCCCCACCCCCCAACTCAGCACACACTCTCAAGCATGCACCCATACAGACCCGAACCCCCCACCCCCCAACTCAGCACACACACAAACATGCACCCATACAGACCCGAACCCCCACCCCCCAACTCAGCACACAAAAAACATTCAAATCAAAACATTCATACACATCCGACAACCCCCCCACCCCCACATCTCAACATAAACACAAAAAACATTAAAATCCAAACATTCATACACATCCGACACCCACCCACCGCATCTCAACATACACACAAAATACATTCAAATCCAAACATTCATACACATCTGACACACCTCCCCACCCCCGCATCTCAACATACACACAAAATACATTAAAATCCAAACATTCATACACATCCGACACCCCCTCCCCCCCCGCATCTCAACATACATACAAAATACATTCAAATCCAAACATTCATACACATCCGACAAACCCCCCCACCCCCGCATCTCAACATACACACAAAATACATTCAAATCCAAACATTCATACACACCCGACACCCCCTCCACCCCCGCATCTCAACATACATACAAAATACATTCAAATCCAAACATTCATACACATCCGACACACCCCCCCCACCCCCGCATCTCAACATACACACAAAATAGATTCAAATCCAAACATTCATACACATCCGACACACCCCCGCATCTCAACATACACACAAAATACATTCAAATCCAAACATTCATACACATCCGACACCCTCCCAACCCCCGCATCTCAACATAAACACAAAATACATTCAAATCCAAACATTCATACACATCCGACACCCCCTCCACCCCCGCATCTCAACATACATACAAAATACATTCAAATCCAAACATTCATACACATCCGACACACCCCCCCACCCCCGCATCTCAACATACACACAAAATACATTCAAATCCAAACATTCATACACATCCGACACACCCCCCCATCGCAACATACACACCCAAACATAAAGCAAAACAAACCCGACACACAAACACAAACAGACCACTTCCCTCCCACCCCCGCATCTCAACATAAACACAAAATACATTCAAATCCAAACATTCATACACATCCGACACACCCTCCCACCCCCGCATCTCAACATACACACAAAATACATTCAAATCCAAACATTCATACACATCCGACACACCCCCGCATCTCAACATACACACAAAATACATTCAAATCCAAACATTCATACACATCCGACACACCCCTCCACCCCCGCATCTCAACATACACACAAAATACATTCAAATCCAAACATTCATACACATCCGACACACCCCCGCATCTCAACATACACACAAAATACATTCAAATCCAAACATTCATACACATCCGACACACCCCCCACCCCCGCATCTCAACATAAACACAAAATACATTCAAATCCAAACATTCATACACATCCGACACCCCCTCCACCCCCGCATCTCGACATACATACAAAATACATTCAAATCCAAACATTCATACACATCCGACACACCCCCTCACCCCCGCATCTCAACATACACACAAAATACATTCAAATCCAAACATTCATACACATCCGACACCCCCCCCATCGCAACATACACACCCAAACATAAAGCAAAACAAACCCGACACACAAACACAAACAGACCACTTCCCGGAGACGTGCTGGAAGGCAGGTAAGCGGCAGGTAAGCTGGAATGCTGGAATCGTACTACGGCTGGCGTGGTCCAAGGCTGAAATGCCATCCGGCATCAATCCTTATGGACCACACCAGCCGTAGTGCTGGCCCTCCATTGGTGCAGCACACACACATTATGTGGCTCGTGGGAGCGACGTGGTGCGTGTGTGTGCTGAGCCAATGAGGGCCAGTGTTTTGTCCGGCCCGGAAGACAACAAAGACTTTCCTAATGGAGGGCGGCCCGCGGCTGCCCTCCATTAGGAAAGTCTTTGTGCCTTGTGGGCCGGACAAAAGAGCATGGCGGGCCGCAACTGGCCCGCGGGCCGTATGTTGTGCACCCATGTTGTAGGGAGATGAAGATCCTCAGGGACATTACAAGCTCGGGCCAAAACCTTGAAAGCGATAAACCACTTCTTGGTGGCGGCGAGGTTGGGCATAGCAAAAAATTGGACATTTTCCCACGTGTCCTATATATAAAGGAGTTGTGGACGAGAGTATGGTTTGTTGCAGCTATGTGCAAGATATATGCATTGCTTAACGGGGAGTTCAGTGAGATTGGATAGGAAAAAGGTGACTCAAGCCCTGCATCGCCTCACTAAAGGTTCTCAATTTGAGTAAAAAGTTATTCAAATGACGTGTTACAGATACGTGTTCACAAATTTCAGTTTATTTCTGGCAAGTCAGCCAACATGTGTTTTTGACCACAGAGGTTGTCCTCAAGGCTGTCCAGTTCATTACACATGACATATTGAATGCAAATATAATATGGTATGATCATAGTCGCAAAAAGAAAATCACATTAGCATCATATGATTGCAGAACCGAATACATAGAATAATGTCACGATAAAATATCATTTGAAATAATAATTATAAATATCAGATGAAAATGGTGTTTAGGACAGTTATTAGGCATTTGAAAAATGGTAGATCAAAAAATCAAAAGAAAGTTTATGATTAAAGAAAAATATAACATACCATACACCAATTTGTTGATTGAGGGCATTGCGGAAAAGGGACAAAAAAAAAATAGAGACAGTAAAAGCGAATGTTCAATTAATATTATTGTTGAAGAGCTATTAATAGAATAAAGAGAAATTAAGAGTGCCACCTCACTTCTCCCAATACCAATATGGTGAATACACCTATTGTCAGTGTTTATCATACTTAGAATTGCCTCCATTGATCAAGTGAATTATGAGAGGTCAGTGACAGGTCGGAGCTACAGGTGACCAAAAATGGTTGAGTTTGAATACATGAGAGATAATCTGTGTGAAATAAATATTGCAGTGATCTACTCCCCTCAGGTACCTTCCACCAAGTTATCATGCACTAATAATGTAAAGTGCAAGCTTAGCACTTCTTCTAAAGTCTTGGTATATTAGCCTATTGGGGAATGATGGTATCTCATTCCAATCTCAGGAGACTACAAAACAGACGTGGCACTGATCAATAAATATCTACCTTATTATACAAACCTGGATGGCTACACATTTGTCTCAATGACGACAAGACAGAGCTTTTACTCACTGGATCAACCAGCAGACTCAACAAACTTAATAACCAATACAAGTCATTTATCATTGATGGCCTAAACATTAAAGTCTCTAAGGAGGTGAAAACCTTAGGCTTCTACTTGGACTCTGCATTGAACTTGAATAAACAAGTCAATGCCACAGTCTCTGCTACTAGTTACACATGTAAACTTATCTACGCCTGCAAACCATTTCTCTCTACCGATAGCTGCATTGTGTTAGCTTGAGCCCTCATCCTGTCTCAACTAGACTATTACAATGCTCTCTACCTAAGCACTAGCAAACACAACATCAGCAAATTGCAAATACTCCAAAACAATGTCCTTAGAGCGGCGCTAAGCATCCCGAGAACACAGCACATTTCAAACACCAGGCGTACTACGAAATGGCTAGCCATTAAAGATAGAATCAAATTCAAATCTTTAAACCTCACCTATAAATGCGTTGCCAACAAGGCTCCCAAATACTTAGTGGACAAATTCACTAAACATACCTCGGAACGCCCTATCAGAACTCACAGGCCAATAGCATCAAGATCCTTAAATGTAAACGGAATAAAACAGGAGGGAGCAGCTTCGCAGTCATGGCATCTCAACTATGGAATTCTATGCCCGATTCCTTAAGAGCAGCCCCATCACTTCATATATTCAGAAAAGATACCAAATTGTGGCGGATTTCTGTATATCACTGAAATCTGCCACTCACACTAGTAAGGTCTCAGCTCTAGGACAGCTTCCGAGGTACACTCCTCTACCAAAAATCCTACTGTACTGTAACCTTCAGTTTGACAATGTCTTTTAAGTTACTCATACATCAATAACTGCTCATTATCTTTTACTGAAAATGTATATATAGATTTAGTAAACTTTCTGTAATGATATGACTTATGAACCGTGATGTAAATACTCACCTGAGGATGTAAATAATGTTCTTTTTTTTCTGAAATTCAATTGTAATGGTTAGTCCATTGAGTACGTTGATAAATTCCCCAATTAGGCATGTAAAGACAATGTAAAAGAATTCGGTGTAAAATGGAACATACCGTCAATGAGTGTCATTACACGAAGAATGAGCATGGACTGATAGTATTGGAAGATTTTGATTGGTAAGTAAACATCAAGTACCTAACATACCTAAATAATAAAGGGGAAAAGAAATCCCACTAAGCATTGGGTGCACTCTGCTTGTAAAATATATAAAATATTAAAAGTGGCACAATGGCCCCTCACCTTATAACGAACAGTTGTGCAGATACATCTAAGTTGCAGCATATCATAATGTATGGATGTCTTATCCCGATCAATCTGGCTGAAAAATCCCTGCCTGTTGAATGCAAGGAATGATCAAGGAATATGCCACAGTTGTGTGTGTATAGTAATTCATAGAGTATGCTTGAGTTTTTTCATGCTAATCTCACAGAACATATTTGGTATAATGGGCCAATTGACATAGTGAAATTACCATTGTCTACATGTGGCTTCGTAAATACTCTATCGTATTAAAAGTATTGATTAGAATACAATACTGAATTTTGCTAAGTTTCACGTCATAATTTATCAAACGATTACCAGCATTCTTGTAAACATGACTCACCCACAGGTCATACTAAGAAAATAAAGTCTTAGGGCCTCATTACACGGTAGGCGGTAAGGGTTTACCGGTACCAGTACCAGTAAATCCTTACCGCCTTACTACGAGGTCCCTTTGCGGGTTGGGGAATTTAACGCCTGCTTTTTGCAGGCATTAAAAACCAACCCGCAAAGGGACCAGTGGAGCTAATTACTGTACCGCAATTTTGCGGTACCGTAATTAGCGCCTTCCCCATTCCCATTGAGCCCTATGGGGCAAAAATGGGAATGGGGAAGGGCAATGGTGGAAGGGGGAATTACCGCCCCACCAACCTTGGAATGGGGCGGTAATTCCCCTTTCCACCAAGGCGGTGCCAGTATTTTACCGGCATGAACCATGGTGCTAATAGCGCCATGGTTCTCCGCCTACCATGTAATGAGGCCCATGTCTCTGCTTCAATTAGAAAGAATCTAGTAATAAAGACTATCCGGTCTTGCAGCAATATGGCTAATTCTATGTTCAGATTGTATGGAAAACCTTACACGCGATTAGGCCTGAATGATGTCCTCAACACTAATAGATCATTCACCTCAAATGGCATGTTATAGTCCTGGGTTTGGATCCCTTTCAGACTCACTAGGCTCAGTTGAGCCCTCTGATATGGGTTCCGTGTTGCAATGAATAGCGGACAACATTTTGCATGATATGACGTGTTGGGCATAATTAAGTCACGCATTTTCGCTACTGATTGTGCTTGTGATGTAGACTTCACTCTTTCTAGTGTTGAGGACTTATCCACCACCATGGAATCGCAAACCAGTATACATTGCAAAACAGTATACTTCTGGACGATTGGCTATTAAAGGGACCAAAATACATTGTATTCGAATGCTGCCTGATCCAGATTATGAAAATGATTAAATGTGATCATAAGTTGTGTAGGAGGATTTATGCGGAGCCATTTGCAAAGTTTACTTGTGCAGTCAAAAGGCACCAACCTGGAGATGAAGGGTAGCTGTGTACACCACCATAACTCTTTTTCAAGATCTGCTCAACCTAGATTAGAAAAAGTGCCAGTTGGAAATGTATTTTGTTCATTGCTTTGTTGTTTAGCTGATCAACGTAGAGTACAATATCGTTTTTCTAACTTTGTGGGACTCTAGTTCCTTTACAAATCCTAGTACTACAAACATCAGAAGGATTTCTTGTTCTCCGCTATTAGCCAGACATGGACACTCGAACAGATGTCAATGGACAAAGCTCTCGCTGGTAAAAGGTGCTTGCTTGCTGGTGATGACAGTGCGACAATCTAGGTTTTTCTGCTAAATATTGCACTTACCACTTCAAAAGACATGGAAACAATAAAAATAGTTGAGTTCAGTCATTGTGCAAGTATCTGAATGTACATCTTCTGTTGCCATTGAAAAATATGCTTTCATTAAATCCATTCAACTTCTGCAATCCAGAGGAAGGCAAATAGACCTGATAGCCACTGATGGGCACGTTTCAATAGCCAAGGCCATGCAAGAGCAGTTCCCAGACAAAGCATCAATATGATGTATGGCACGTCGCAAAATCAATTTTAAAATAGATTATAGCTGCTGGAGAAAAAGGCTACAGAAAAACATTGGCCAAAGTCTATCAGCAACCATCTTTGGTGGAGCTCAAAATCTTGTGATGGATCTGTAGATATTCTGCTTGAAATTTCCACGAATGTGCACATGGACCATTGAGCAAGGAGCAGGTGCGTAAGAAAGGTGGTTGGATCCAGGCTCCCCTCCCCACAAAGCGAAGATGGTGTACAACAAAACGTTTTCAAGAGACATGAGGGGACTCTCTGAGTTCTGCCATAATGGAGATTTGGAAGTGTTCCACAATATGTGCCTAAAGTATAAGCCTAAAAGGTTGTATTTTGACTTAGATGGTATGGAGGCCAGAACAAGACTGGCTGTACTTGCATACAACAAGAACGTTGGAAGGGAACAAGCAAAACATGCAGCAATGTTCAGGATGCCTCGTTACAACAAGGAGTTTACCAAAAGAAGCAAACAGTTGGTGGCAAAGCTACCACAGTCTACCACAACTTGTTATTATCTTGGCTTAGCTTCCGGCCACCCACCGCTTCTGCATCTGCATTATCAACTATATGTAACTCATGAATATGACAACCTTACTGCAACCTTACCTGTAATACTATGTGAATCTACCCAACACTTACTACGCTGTAGTCCTTGTAAACTGTAATGGATAACAACAACTCCTTTTGCTTAAATGTAACCTTGTATATTTGCGCCCGGATACCTTTGGGTTTGGAGCGCCATATAAATAAACAATCTTCCAGAAGGTGGATTTTGAATTTGTGAAAGATCGGACATTGAATGTGCTGGCCATGCAAATGCATTGAATTGATCCAGATTGTATTGCCAGGTCCCAGTATATACCACAGAACATTGCAAAAGAGGTTTGCCCGCCCCAACGTGAACTTGTTGAAAGGTTGACTTCAAGATTCAAATGATGTTTGGCTCTTTTTACAGTGTTTAACAAAGCCAGTTTCAAAATTCTGCAGAGTGTTAGGAAACAGTTTTCATTGTACAATATATGGAATAATAGGTCACTTCAGATATAATTGTCAAATAATGTATTTTTAATTAATTACTGCTTGTTTAGTAATGCCACTAGACAGGCCTTCTATTTTTCTTTAATTTGTGTACTTATTACCATCAATATAATTGATTTACATAATAACAATGTCAGTCTGATTATTCCAATATGTGACTCAAATCAAATGTAGAAGAGACTGATGAGCTTAAAACCAACAGTCACCAGGAGCTACTGTTGGCTCCCCGGGGACAACAAATATGACGCTATAAACTAGCTCCTTGTTCCATAGAGCTAGCGCCTGGTGACTGGTTACCCAGGAACTGCTTTTAATTCCTGCTTATCCAATCCTAATTTCGAGTCCTGTTTGTAATGAACTCACAATAGTTGTAAGGATGTAAGAAGAGAATTGGAGCAGCAGACATACAGAAACTCAATGTCTCCAGAGCTCTGGTCCTCCCCAGGCTGGGCTACTACAACAGCCTCTTCCTCAATCTGCCTAAACTTTCCTTTGCCCCCTTCAACTAATCCAGAGCAGGAGTACAAGACTTATCCTTGGCATCAAGCCCATGGACCACATCTCTCAAGCCCAAACATGTCTCCACTGGACCCGGTGGCTGTGCAGAACAAGTTCAAGACCCCACTACATCCGACTATTTCTGTAAATACCTCCCTCTTAGAGCCCTTCGGTCATCTAGCTGCATTTCTCTCCAGATCAGACGCTATTCCAATCAGAGGGTGTTGGGTAAATCCCTTTCCTCTGCAGAAGCATCCCTCTGTAATGGCCTCCCTGCCCTTCTCAGGCTTCTGCCTGATCTCCTAAAAGTACCAGAAAATTCTCAAGACCCAACTTTTCTCTTCTTCACCCCCCCCCCACTAATGCCCCCCTCTGTCACTCACATTGACTGGCTGCCTAGTCCCTTCTGAGCTCCACAGCCCAGTGTACCCCAGCACCCTGTCTTCCTGCCCCCAATCTGCACTTGCCCTTCCGGGCCCCTTTCCCCTGACAAGCCTGGCAGGGAGCGACTCCCTACCAAACCTGGTCCACCCCTGTTCTCACGCTTTGCATGTGGTCCTCACGCTCCGCTTCCCCTGGCACTTTCCCACCTGGCCTCCCCTTAGCACTTGCCTAGCTCTTTTGGCTCTCTTCTTCCATGCCTCCTTCCACCCCCCCTGCACTTGTTACCTCCTCTTGCCCTGCACCTCCCTCCCACCCTAGAATTCTCCCCTTCGGCCCGACCTACACCCCCATCCCCTCTCCCTCCCACTGCTCTTCTTGTTACTGCTCTTGCATGATCCGAATGACACAAGGCCTAGTAGAACCGTTATTGTTTTTTTCTTCCCTACCCCCCCTTGGTATCAGGTAATAATATTGCGGCAAAAATGTTGCCAGTAAAAGAAATTGTGGCAAAAAACATGTGGTTTGACCCGGTAAAGGTGTGCCCCATTATACCATTTAAGGGCGGCGGGGGTTGCAGGGGTGTCCCCCGCTCCCCTTAAATGGTATAATGGGTGCGGGGGCTGCAGGGGTGTCCCCCGCATCCTTAACATGATTGTGGCAGAAAAACCACAGCATTTTTGCCACGATATTTTGTATCCACACCCATTTTTGCTACGATTTTAAGACATGGAACCCCCCTTTTGTCTTGTGGCACCATGAAACACCATTTTATGTATAGGCACTTTACAAATAACCATTAAATAAATAAAATAAATGCAGTCGCCTGTTCTTGATGGGCTGGGCTCAGTCAAGGGGGCCAGCGGTGGTCGAGCGAGAGATCGCGATGAGAAGGGAGAGGAGGCGAGAGGAAATGAGGCGGATCCGGCACATGTGGTTCTAGGGCTGAGCGCGGAGCTCTTGGGGAGCGGAGCCCGCGGGCCCGCCACCGTGCAGGAGGAGGAGACATCCTACGAGGCTGCAACGAAAGAGCACAAGGACACGGACATGGGCGTGGAACCTGCACGGGTGGTTTCAGGGCTGAGCGCGGAGCTCTTGGGGAAAGGAGCTCGCGGGCCCCACACTGTGCGGGCTGAGGAGACGCCCTCTGGTGGCGCACTGAAGGAGTATAAAGATACGAACAAACTCAACGCAACGGGCCATACACAAAAGATTATAAAGGACTCAAGAGAGCTCACAGACAATAAAGCGACAAAGATAAACAAGAGGCTCGTTCTAAATGATATACAAATATGCAAAAGTGAGGTCCATCCAGTGACAGTGCGATCCGACTTACCCAGCACGGAATGGAAACAATCAGAGTGTAGAGACACTACTTTTCAAAACATCACTCTATCATACTCGGAGGAACAAGAAATGGGAGATATGGAAGAATTAAATATTCTGAGGGAACACAACTGGGCTAAAACACATACCTACTCGCATTCAGAAACTCAAGAAGAGGAGCCTCACAAAACAGAAATAAAACACCTATTTGAGGACAACAGGAAAGAAAATGAAGTACAAACATTTCCTGACAATAAAGAAAACAAATTTCTAATGGATCAACAAACAAAAAGACAAGTAGCCAATAAATACAATCCAACTAATTCATCGACTCCGAATAACAGACTACCACCAAAACTACAAATGAAAAAAAATGGGAAAATCAACACTCCCATATAACTACCCGATCAGAAGATTCTTTGAAAAATTAGGGAAGCCTCCTATAGTAAATCGTTTTGAACTTTCCGATTTAGAAATTCTGGCAGGAATTCCACCATCCCCTCAAAGAAACAAAATATTCTCACCAAAGTTAGAAAAGTCATCAGAGGGGGGAGTTTTACAATCACATATACGTTGGCATCCAAGCCAACTCCCCTCACGTCAAAAGCCAGAAACAATTAAAATTGGTACAGATAGAGGAACTAAAGAGAACAGACCGCATGTTTTTGAGGAAGATAAGAAAAATTCAACATTGCAAACAGTAATATCAGAAAAGGACAAAGAAAATAAACAAGAAGGCAAACCAAACTCCGACCAGATGGGAGAAAACAACAAGGACAGAGAAAAAATAAAGATAACAAATAACGAAAATGAAAATCCGGTGCTTACACAACCAGCTAATTCAGGGGAAAATAACATCGAGATTGTACTCAATGAAAATAAAATCAAAAAAGAGGAAAAAAAAAGCAGACAGCTCTACGAAGCCAAAACCAACCCAGCTGTGGAACCAAGAAGAAATAAAACTGGCAGAGGCAATATTGAATTACAAAAAAATGCTAAAACACAGAGAGAATACCCCGGGCTGGAACCACCCGCCGCTACACAAAAAACTAGATGTCTCGGTAGATGCCATACGATTCCTGTTTCCCACGCCACACAAAGCGAAATTGGAAAGTGAAACCCCATTGAAAAAAGAAAAAAACTCACCCGTCAATAAGGTGGACATTTTACCTGTTATGTCAGCTGTGACCATCGCACTGGCACCTTTCGGGAAATTATACGAAACAATAAATGAGACATTAAAAGACCATACTTCATTATTAGCAGCTTGCAATATGAAGCTAACACACTTGGAAGGATACATAACAGCCTTAGAGGCATGGAAGGCATCCTCAAAGGAGCAAGGCACCATGACGGACAAAATGGAGGTGTTCCAGTTTAAAAAAAAAGCAGTATCCTCTAGTTCTCAAACCGACCAGATTGAAAATAAGAAAAATGGGTACGAAGATGAACAAACAGAAACCACAACAAAAATAAACTGGAGACCGACTAAAACCAAAGAGAAAAAAGAAACAAACCTAAAGAAAATTGAAAAAGACTTAAAAGAGGAATACAAAGAAAACCAGTCGATGAGGGACCCAAATGAGAATGACCATCAATCTCAAAGAAAGAAGACTACAAAAAATAGCTCATGCCAAAAAGTAAAACTAAGTGCAAAAGGACCAACTGCAGAGGATAAACAATGCATAGAAAAAAATGTAAACTTATGCATGTCCAAGTGGATAGCTGGGACTGACCAAAAGACTAAAATTGCAGAAAGTGAACTAAAAGAAACAAACACGAAATCAACACATAAACATGTGGAGGAGAGTTCGCTTGATTTGGCAGACCTAAGTACATATTCGATCGAAAACTCAGAGTCGGAAATACCCCGCCCAAGTGGAAAGAAAAGAAAGGTGTCCTTTGTGGAAGATACTTCCCCAAGAACAGATCCAAGAGTTACAAATAAGCCGACACAATCAAAGGCATCTGGAAAAGAGAAATATAAAACAGACGACCTAAGATATAGAAGAAGTCGGATAACTCCAGAAAGGAAAACGTTGTTCCGATTGGCTAACACAAAGATAAACAAAACCAAATACGAAAGTGATAAGGATCGCCCTACACAGACTGAGGATGAAAGGGCTGATAACACACCGAATAGTGGAACCCGTCATAAACAATACTCTCAACACAATCAAAATGCAAGACAAAATAAAACAGAAACATCCTCACATAGAAAAAGTGCAGAAACACCAGAAAACCGATTCGAAAGAAGAGAAAAAAACTAGCTCAAGTGACAGACACTCAGAAAGAAAAACCAGAATAAACAGAAGACCATTGGATTACTCCATACAGTTAAACCCCACTCGGACATCAACAATTTTCACTCACAAAAGTAACTCATCACGTACCTTGAAATTAGAAAAAAGTGACAAAAATGGGGAAAAGATCTTACTAAATAGAAAAGCAACTATGAGGCTACTACAAAAAGTGCACATAGGAGATCAAATTAAAAGTGTGGATTTAAACATAGTGGAGTTCGCACACAAAGCCCGGACAGACAGCATCTTCCTGCATATTACATCTTATACAGTGAAAAAACTCCTGTTATCTGTGGCAGGTGACCTAGTCAAAAGAGGGTATACCTTAAGAGAAACTACAGCAGAAGAAAGAGGGCATAGAAGAGACGATCTGCACAATGCAAGAGTAAAACGCAGATATGAGACAAATGAAAAAGAAACAAGAAAAACCTCACAGATAACACCTATAACTGAAAGACGATCTAGAACAAAGAGAAAATTCAATCTAACATTGGAAAAAGATGAGCGAAAAGAATCAGAGGATCGTCGTAAATCACGAGAAACATTAGATCAAAGTGGTTCAAAGAAGAAAAATGACAAGGAAAGAGCAAAGACCAGAGAAAACTCTCTTTCCCAAGATAGCTTGACAAAAAAATGACAAGAAATCACAAAGACCATCTCCAAGAAAGCCTAAAGGTCCGCTTCTTACACAGATCACCAGAGAACAAGAAAAGCGCACCACCTATGGAAATGTCTCAACGCAGATGCAGACGAAAAAGACAGAAAAGAACCTTAATAAATGGGCATGGATCCCTTCAGCGTTGACAAGATATGTGAGGAAATAGCAACCAAACCGTCCCTCTGACAACTTAGATGGAGAGACGTTAAAAGAGCATCACGCGGCTGAAGAACCAGACCAAAACATCATGATTGGCTCGTGGAACACAAGAGGCCACATCCACCTGACTTATTCAGGAGATGTGAACCTTGGCCTATTTGACCTGATAAGTTTACAGGAGACCTGGTTACTATCTCAGCCGAGCCTGGATGGCTTTGAAGTATTACTCTCTCCGGCACAAAAAGGATAAAGAGGACGTCCTACCTCAGGCCTGTTGACAGCTGTAAAAAGCGGTGGTGCTCTCAGAACAGTTCACAACCTGATATCATCTCTGACAATTCAGGCAACACTGTTAGAATGGAATAAAGAAGTCTCTACGCAAAAAAAAACTCAAGCAGGACCTTATCCTACTACTAAACGTCTATTGGAATCCGACGGTGACAAAGACCAAGAGTTTCATAAATAATCAGATGCAACTGAGAGGTACGACATGGACCACACCTTGATATGTGGCGACCTAAATGCCACCTGCCCTGCATTTGAGATGGAAAGGACAACTCATAACACGGGCAATGCACAATCAATAGCGAGAGGTGTAGCATGGACAAAACTGATGGAATCGTGGGATCTGTACAACCTAAATTCCCTAGAATCGGCCAAATCCAGAATTCCAACATGGGAAAGTGCTGGCAGAAGAAGCACAATTGATTAAATCTTTGCCTCAAAAGAGCTATATCTCTCAACCAGAAGTTTCAAGGTAGTGAAAACCACGGCGAGTGACCACAATCTACTAACTGCAATGTGGCCAGCAAAAAAAAGGATGCCGGTGATAATGCCAAAAAACCTGGAACTAAACCAACAAGGAAACCGATTGAAAATTACAACAGAAAGCATAATTTCTATCACGGCAGCTTATAATGGACAAAAAACCTCAAACACTTCAAAAGAAAATCTGGATTACAGCCCTCTTTTGATCCCTTATCTACACCCACGACGCATACGAGCAGATGACAAAACACATTTACATATTTACAATGAAGAACTGAGGTTAAAGAAATCAAATCTAAGAAAGGCTACTCGGCTTGCACGAACAAACCCAACACAGACAAACGTAGACTTGGCATCCAAAACTAAAAGACTGTACAAATCGTGGATACAATCGACACTCCGGAAATTATATCAAGTGGATGCAGAGAACATGCTGAGAGCAGTCTGTAAGAAAAACTCACGAGATTTTTGGGCAATCATAAAACACAAAACCTCGCCTACGGACACAAGAACTATAAACAGTGTTGCAGAAAAAAAATGGAGTGAACATTATACTGACCTATACAAAGATCCTATCCCAGAAGAAGCAACAGCGACTACCCAAGATGACGCAACCTGGATAGTATGCTCAGAGGAGGATATTTTGACAAAGATTAAGAATTTGAACAACTCCCGTGCCCCTGGCCCAGACGGCATCTCCAACGCCCACTTGAAACAGGATGCGGAAATTTGGGCTCCACTAATATCAGAAATCTTCAGAAGATCAAGGATTTCGAAAACCATCCCTGATACGTGGAAGACAGCAAACATCGTCCCAATTTATAAAAAGGGCCCAAGGGACGATCCGAGAAATTACAGGGCGATTGCACTATTAGACGTGCTCGGCAAACTTTTCGGATCCCTGTTGTTGGATGAATTTCAGATATGGCAAAAAGAGGCAAAAACAACTGACCCCTTCCAATCAGGATTTGAAAAGAACTTGGGAACGTCAGTAAACATTATGCTGATCAGTATATTAAAATCAAAAGTCTTTGAGGGGCATCCATCAATATTCATTGCTTCAATTGATTTGGTCCAAGCTTTTGACCGCGTGAATAGGAATAAACTGTGGAGAAAACTGGAGAAACAAAAATGTCCACCATCCATTCTTGATCCAGTGAAAGCGCTATACAGTGAAACGTCGATTCAAATCCGGCTCAACGAAGCAGGCTGGATGTCTGAAAACATAAAAACGGCCAGAGGTGTGAAACAAGGCTGCCCTCTGGTGCCGGCGCTGTACAAGGCCTACATGTCCGACATAGCAGATTCTGAAAATGACACTCGATCATTTCCACCACAAATAGGCGATTCAAAGGTGACAAGACTGCTCTATGCAGATTCGAATCAAAAAATAGGGCTCCTGGTGTGGAACCTATTCTACCCAGGAGGGTTAAGTAGGAAAACAAAAGATACAAATGAATAGGTCCAAGGATGCTAGGGTTTGTTACACACACACAATTTGGAGATTGTCCCAAAAAATGTTTTTTTGGCACTGTGTGTTGTAAATATATTTTTTTGTCTGATTGTTCTGTTTTAGCAAACCATTTTGATGTCTTAATTTCTCTAAATGTTGGATTTATGTCTTTTTGCACACAACTTTAATATAAAAAAATGAGATTTATCTCTACAACATACTATTGAAGAGTGATTCCTTCCTTAGCAATGCAGAGTTTGATAATACATGTGGAGGTGTTGTTCTGAGCCTAGCATCCTTGGACCTATTCATTTGTATCTTTTGGTTGCTCTATGCAGATGACATTCTACTGCTTGACCAAACAGCAATTGGACTCCAGAGACAAATAGACAGTCTCACAGCCTACTTGAAAAAAAACGACCTAGAACTTAATACATCAAAAACAAAAATCTTGATCTTAGAAAAACCAACAAGACCAAAAAAAAGATCGCAATGGTTCGCAAATTCTGAGAAACTGGAAACAGCTAAAAGCTGTACTTACTTAGGGGTGAAACTCTCGTCCAGTAAAATCGATAAAACGATGCAAGAACATCTCACCGCCAAAACAAAAACCTTAGCAGCACAGGCAATATCGTTGGATAGAAAATTTGGGAAATTTTCAATTCTTCCTTTAATAAACTTCTACAGAGCAAAGGTCTGTCCAACTCTAACCTATGGAGCAGAAGCTATGTTACATCTGCCGAAGACTCTATGGGCTAAACTTGAAGGTACATTTTGGCGTAGAGTGCTACGACTTCCAAACTCCACTCCCCTTGCAATTATCCGACGTGAACTGAGCCTTCAATCATTGGAATCCGTGGTGACGAGAAACAGCCTATTATTCCTGGGTAAAATCATAAGGCACCCTAGACCAAAAATTCTGGAGATCATACTCCAAGAGATGAGGAGCGAAAAAAACCCGATGTTAACAAGTTGGTACAGCAGACTGTTGGAACAGGTGGCTAAAATCGGATGTTCTGAATGTGATATAGAAAGGATCCCTGGAAAAATAAAGAGAAAACTTAAAATACAAGACTGGATTGAGACTTTAGACAAAGCAGAAGATCTCACAACTTCCACACATCACATAATGAACACCCAAAAAATAGATGAGGTCAGAAACTACTTAAAAAGGTTTCCAGACAAACGATTGAGAACAACTTTTTTGAGAGCAAGGCTGAATTTACTGAAAACCAATGAGATTCTTTTTCGAAGAAAACAGTCGACTACTAAAAACTGTCGATATTGTGAGATGATGGAAAACGAAACATTACGCCATCTCCTCCTTCATTGTTCAGGAACAAAAAAGCTGCGAACTATCTATCTTAATCCACTCAGAGCTCGGCACCTAACGGCAAACAAAGAAACTTGGTGGAACATGCTAATGTGTGGCAACTCCACATCTTTGACTGTGGCAACAGCGAACTTTTTGGAAAAATTGAAGCTAGAGGGAAAAAACCAATAAAAGAAAGCTCCAAAGTTTGTAACAAACAGAAAACTACACAACAGTCACAAAGAGAAACAACAAATAAAGACAGGAAAAATCTGGACAGAATTTGTAAAAATTGTAAAACAATTAAACACAAAAAATTTAAAAAAATTAAAATAAAAAAAAAAATAAAATAAATAAAATAAATGCAGTCTAACCTCTCTGGAAAGTAGGAATCATGGTAAGTGGCTGCAGATAGCAATAGACCAAAGGTTTATGTGCCACAGTGTTAGCCAACATTGAAATAACGAGCAAAGGAATAGGTCTTGCCAATGTCCACTATGAACATGTGCCTGTGACCTTTGCACATTTACATCTTACTGTGAAGGACAACCATGCGTGCATGCATCAATGCAGAAATCAACACGATTGCTGGAATAGATCTACACGGAAGCCAGTAAGCTTTTTAAAACTGCACTCATTTGGGGCATGCTGGAATTTTAGTGATGTAAACTTTTTTTTTCTTTTTAGTATTGCTCATTGCACCTGTTGCCCTGGCTGCAACAGTCCACCCAGCCTGGTGCAATGTCACCCCTCCCTTCCTGGTCAGTCTGTACCGTCTCTATATATTAACCCACTGCATTTGTATTCGAATTCTGTTTATTTCAGAAACGAAGTGGCCCACAAAACTGCCCCACACTATTGTTTTTTTTTCCAGGTATTGCCCTATTCAAGTATAGGTAAATCCGAGCCTGTCTGCACCTCGCCAGGGGTCATCTATGAAAGAACGCTTAAATGTTGTGTGACCAGGCGCATCGATACTGTTCAAATGGGAACCATCATTCCCCAATTGCAATTCTATCGCTGTTTTCTCAAAGAGGGAGTTCTTTGGAGGGTCTAAGAATAATCTGTAAAGAGCCAACCACTTCCATTCCAGCCATGATCTAAGTGATGAAAGACCAAGTTCATATTGCAGTCAAACAATAGGTGCGCAGTCTGGCAGAGCCAAAGTACGTTTCCATATCCTTGCTTCTATTATATCCCAGTCTATCTCCATAGCTACACAGTTGTAGTCCAAACCATATAGAATTATGGGAACTACCTTTCCTATGTAGAATCTTAGGAGGGGAAGGATAGAAAATGTGCCAAACTTGGAATTCATTTTTTTCATCTGTGCACCTAATTTCACTAGCTTTAGATCAATAGATACCAGCAGGCTATTCTTTGTTGGAAAATATCTTATGTGGCTCCCAGATAAGTTAATTCTGAGACAACCTCTACTGGAGACTGATCCAAATTCCAAGCAAAGTTCTTCACTATTTTATTTGGTCTCTTGAATAATAGGATCTTGGATTTTGTGGGATTAATGTTTAAATTATTGATCCTTGCATAAGATTGTAATGCGGACAACAGACGTTGCAGCCCCACTTGTGAGTATTCCAGGACTGCTACGTCATCCGCATAGGCTAACCAATTTACTTTTGCATTGCCAATAGTTGGAGATATTAAACCAATATCCTGCAGCCAATTAGCCAGATCTGCCATGAAAAGAATGAAAAGCAGAGGGGCTATTAAACAACCTTGTCGTACCCCTCTAGCTATCCTGATTGCGTTTGAGAGCAAGCCCGATCTATCAAGTCTGACCTGCATATAATTATTGGAGTGCAATTCTCTCAGAATGGAAAGTAAACCATGGGGTATACCCAAGGCATCAAGTTTTTCCCACAGTAAGTTCCTATCAACCATGTCAAACGCCTGGGATAGGTCGATCCAGGCTCCAAACAGGACAGAGCCTCCCTTAGTAAATGACTTTGCAGCAAGACAGTTCAAAACAAGCCCATTCAATGAAGTAGATAGGCCCTTTCTTTTTTTTTACTTTTTAAAAATTATTTTCAACAAGAAAAGCAGCACATGTACAGATTGTAATCACAATGAGGTGACTTAACAGCGAAAAACATAACACGTGACATTACAGTTAATGGTAAGTCTTTCAGAGGAGGAGGATAGATATGCTGTATCGTGTGACGGTGCGGGCATGTCTAGGTTCTCCTCGGTTCCTGATTTTATACTTATTCCTCCCATTTCCCCCATATCTTGAGGAACTTCCGGGGGCATTCCCTTGCCGTGTAGATGCGTCTTTCTAGGAAGGCAAACCTGTCCATTTCATTGGTCCATCGGTCGATACCTATCCTATCCGCAGAGCCCCAGGTGCTTGCCGTTAGCCTTTTCCCCAGTCCCAGTGCCACACTTAGAAATGCCATTTCGTATTTAGTGAGATCTGTTTCTACCTCTATTCCCAGTAGGATGAGTTTGGGGTCGCGTGGGATTGGGACTCCCAGCACCAAAATTCCTGTAAAATCCCACATTCCCAGATCATGTGGTAAAAGCTGCCCTCTGCCCTCTTGCAGCGGAGGCAGGTTGCATCGTCGTCTCCCCCCCATCTGGATGTTTGTGTTCTGGCGTAGTACGATCTGTGCAGGATCCTGAGTTGTATCAGTCTGATTTTTGCATCTATTCCAATCTCGCGTGGGGACATCAGCGCCTCCACCCATTCTTCTGTTTCCAATGCCCCCAGATCTTGCTCCCATTTCTCTCGGAGGTGTGTGAGTTAACCAGAGCCAAAAGAGTTGATCACCTGGTAGAGGGTGGACATAACCTTGGAGGGGATTCGGTGCGGAAGGGTGTTTGTTTCTAGGGGGGAGCATGCGGGTATGTCGGTGAGGCTCTGGAATTGGGTGTTGATGGCGTGTGTGAGTTGGAGATATCTGAAGTGGTCCATAGGCCTTAGTCCATATATTGCATTCAGCGTTTCAAAGTCTCTCAGCTGGCCCTCGTGGATCATGTCCGCAAGTGTAGATATCCCTTTCATCTCCCAGGTTTCAAAGTGGCCCATTCGCAGGATTTCGGGAAGGTGTACATTGTGCCACAGGGGCTGGATAAGGGTTGGTTTGTCTTCCCAGCCAATATGTTTGTGTATCTCCTTCCAGATTTGGCGGATGTGCAATGTCCTCATGGGGGCTCCATTCAGGTTTTCTTTGTTGTCGTATAATATTTGTAGAGGAGGCAGAAGGCCGGTGTCTATTGTTTCAACCCGGATGTGCCGGAGTGTTGGGTCCCCATGTAGCCAGTCGTTTGCCACCCCTGCTTGTGCAGCCAAATACTAGATGCGCATATCGGGCTGTCCTATAACTCCTTCCCACAACGACAGACGGAGTGTTTTGAGGGCGATGTGGGCTTGTTTCCCGCTCCATAACAGCGTGCGTAGGGACCTGTCGATGTCTGTGAATGTGGCAGCAGGGATTGAGAGTGGGGCGTTTTGGAGGACGTATAGAAATCTCGGGAGTGCCAGCATTTTGAATAGTGCAGCCTTGCCCAACAGTGAGAGAGGAAGGGTTTGCCAATGAGAAACGTCATTTTCAAATCAATCCAGTATTGGCCGTAGGTTCAGTTTGAGGAAGTCGTCTGGTGCGATGGTTATCTGTATACCCAGGTAGGTGAAACCTAGTATCGAGACTGAGTATATGCAGGGGTCTGGGATCGCTTCATCTCCTCCTTGAACTGGGAAGTATACCGATTTCTGTGTGTTTACCCGCAGGCCCATGAAGTGTTGGTACTCCTCCAGGGTCCTGGTTACGACCGGGCAGGACGTTACTGGTTTGCTCAGGTAGATCAAGAGATCGTCCGCATATAGTGAGACGCGCTCCTCACCCCCCGTGGGCCAGGCGAACCCCATCCATCGTACGTCTGTGCGTAGTCTGATTTCTAGGGGCTCGATGGCGAGAAGGAATAGTAGAGGCGAGAAGGGGCAGCCCTGTCTGGTCCCGCAGCCCAGCGGGAATGTTCTAGATGCTTTCCCGTAGACGCGCACAGATGCTATGGGGAGGGTGTATAGGAGTTTCGTCCACGACATGTAGTTTTGCCCGAATCTCATGCGTTGCATTATATCCCATAGGGCCTCCCATCCCACTGAGTCGAAGGCCTTTTCGAAGTCAACCGCAAGGAGGCTGAGCGGTTCCGGAATCTCTGCCGCTCTGTCTAAGGCCACCCGGACCCTGCGGAGATTCATTCTTGTGGATTTGTCAGGCATAAAACCACATTGGTCCGGTTGGACCAGAGAATCGATCACCCCGAGCATCCTGTTGGCTAGGACTCTTGCTAGTATTTTGGCTTCTATATTAATTAGTGATATTGGCCTGTACTGTATCTGGGGGTTTCCCTGCTTTGGGGATGATGTTTTCCTGAGGTCCGGGGGGAGATAGCCCTGCTCTCTGCTGCAGAGGAACATGTTATGCATGTGCTTCGTTGTTGTTGCACTTAGTCGCTTCCAGATTTCTACTGGGAAGCCGTTGGGGCCTGGGGTTTTCTCCGTCTGTAGCTGCGATAGTGCTTCCCCGATTTCTTCTTCCGTAATCTCAGTGTCTAGTTGTTCTATATGTAATCTGGAGAGATGGGGGATCTCAATCTGTTCAAAGAAGCGTGGAGCGCTTGGTGTGGGGTCCTCCGCTGGTGGAGAGTATAGTCGTTCATAATAATCGGCGAAGGCTGCCGCGATCTCGGAGTCGCCCGTTAGGATTTCCCCTTCTTGGGTTTGTATGGCCCGTACTTGGCCCCTGCTCTGTTCTCGTCATTCTAGCCAGGCCAGGGTCTTGCCGGCCTTGTCACCCCTTTCATATATCTGGCTTTGGGTTTGCCATTGGGCCGTTCGGGCATTATCTAGGGCCCGGTCCTTTAGGATTGTCTGGGCTGTCGTTAGGGCGTCCTGTGCCTCTTGGGTTCCTTCTTCCAACAGTTGCTCCTCCCGCCGGGTTACTTGGGTTTCTGCTTCTATGATTGCCTCGTTTTGCCGTTTCCTGTGTGCAGATACTAGAGAGATTGCTTCCCCTCGCAGGACTGCTTTGTATGCTTCCCATTGCACGGTCTGGCAGGCACCTCTTCTACATTTAGGTCGAAGTATTCTGACGTTTTATCCGTAAGTCCTTTCATTATTTCCAGTATTCCCAGGTACTAGGCGCTTAGACGTCAGGTGGGGTCCTGTTTATGTTGTTTGACTTTGAGTTTGATCAGTAGGGGGGAGTGGTCCGAGATCCCTCTCACCAGGAATTCTGCGCATGTTAATCTATGGGTCATGTTCCTTGGGGTGAAGATATAGTTCAGCCTGGAGAGGGTTCTATGCACGTTGGAGTAGAACGAGAAGCCCTTCACTGAAGTGTGGATTGTCCTCCACGTATCCGATAGTCCCATTGCGTCAGCAAAGGTGGACAGCTTGGTCGGGGTGTCTGCGGTCCTGTTGCCTCTGTGCATTCTATCATGTCCAATGTCCATGACCTCATTAAAGTCTCCTCCGATTGCCCATGCGTCCACCTGTTCCTTCAGCATGATGGGTTGGAGCTCGGTGAGGAGCTCTGCCGTAAGCGTGGGGGGTGCATACACTGCGATGAGGCCCCAGGTCTCTCCACACATCTCTCCAAGCACAGGGTCTGATATCACTTTATTGGTTTTGAGTGGGACCCGCTTGTGTAGGAGGATCATGACTCCTCTGGAGCCTCTAGAGAACCCTGCCATGTATGTGTGTGGGTAGTTGGATTTCCTGAAGAAGCTGCTGGTGGTACCTACGAGGTGGGTTTTGGTGATGAATGCCACCTCCTGGGAATGCCTGTTGAGGTATTGGAGCACCAATTTCCGTTTTATGCTTGTCCCTAGACCGTTCACGTTCCGGGTTAATAGGGAGATCTGCCTCATTTTGGTTACGTCTGAGTGTGTCGTCCTGTGTAATGGTGCTTAAGGATGTGATACAATTTCCTTGTCTCTGTCACTTGCGGTGTGTTGTTCTGCACGGGGCTCTGGTGCCCCTTCGTGGTCTTTCTCGCTGTCTTCCCATTATGGTGTGCTTCGCATACAAACCTTAAAATGTTGAACAGTGAACTTGAGGTTGGCTCAGGTTGAGTATGAGTGGACATGCTTGGGTCCCTGGGAGTGGTGTGCCCTTTTCCTTTATTTCTGTGGTGAGGATATTTCCAGTGTAGCATGTCGCAGATCGGTGGTGTATTCGTTGTCCGTGAGCCGTTTCCTTTAGTAACTGGAACTCCTAAACTCCCCCACCCTGCACTTCCCCCCAACTTGAAGTACCTGTCGCTCAAACCAACCGAACCATAAACTAAATACTGTGGGTGGTCAGGAGGACCAAGTGTCTCGACTCGTGCAGTCTGTAGCCACTCTGCACTCGGGTGAAGAGGGGGGGTGCGCTACTTCAGGCTCCTCTCCGCCCGTGGGCTTTGTTTTATTTGGCTGGGTTCTCAGGTGGGTTCGCCTTCAGCCAATGTCACATGCATCTCGTCCGTCCCCCTTGGTGGTGTCGACTGCTTGGGGGGTAGCGGGTGCCTTTGTCGCTTCCTCGGGGTGTGTCCCTTCTTGGGCTGCGGGGTGTGGGTCCGAGAGAACCTGTGTTCAAGCCAGTCCCAGGTTTCCCGAGGGTTGTGGAACACCTGGACCACCCCTTTGTGATAGACTTGGAAGGTTGCCGGGAAGAATAGCGTGTACTTAATATTCAAGGATGTAAGCTTTTTCTTGATGGAGTCATACGATTGCCTTGACTTCTGGACTTCCCGTGTATAGTCAGGGAAGAAGCCGATCCGGTTGCCATTGTAGGTAATAGGGTCGGTTGCCCTCGCCATCTGAAGGAGTGTGTCCCGGTCTCTATAGTTCATAAGATTGGCAAACACTGTGCGCGGGGGAGCCTCCGGAAGCAGTCTGCCTGTCGGGACCCTGTGTGCTCTTTCAATAGAAAAGAATTTTGAGAGTTTTTTAGGGGCCATCAGATCTGTTAACCATTTCTCCAGGAAGAGTTCCATGGAGGGTCCCTCTTCTTTCTCGGGCAGGCCAAGAATGCGGAGGTTGTTGCGGCGGGATCTTCCCTCGCAATCCTCGGCTCGGTGTTCCAGGAGGGTGATTTTCTTTTCCACTTGTTCCAGTCGGTCTCCCAGGTTTTTGGCCTTGTCCTCCGATTCAGATATTCTCTGTTCTGCTTCTCCTAAAGTTTCTTTCTCCGGGGAGCTGCCATCTCTGAATCTGATGATGAAATGTTAATTGGGAGCCCCAAATCCGGGTCCTTAGATAAGAACTCATTATCCACCATCAAGGCTAATCGCAAAAACTCCATCGCAGATGCTGAGAGAGGAGTATCATTTAGAGTAGCCACGGGTAGAATATGAGCAGGAGATCCTACTGGTCTATCCTGAGACTGAAGTTCGTGACGATCTACTTTTTCTAGTAGAATCACAGACACCTTTTTTAGGTCCCCACATAATTCAGTCAAGTGATCCATTTTACAGGATTGCTCCTTGACTTCTTTATGAAGTTCCCTCATGAGCCCTCCAATTGAATCATTAATTACTGATTTTAACGCCACCATGGTTATTTCATTTAGTTCCAAATCTTTTGTGATCTCCAATAGGATGCCCGTATGCTGGTGGACCTCAGTTTTAGGATTTTCAAAAACCTTAACCAAAGAAGATAATACAAAATTCAGGGTCATTATAGTTGGAGGCACAAGTTCCTGTGGGGTGTACTGGGCTTGGTCAGAGGGCCTCTCTTGTTCAGACAATGAATTTTGTGGATCATATGACTTTCCTTTGCCCCTCTCTTTGCCTGGTCTTAATGCAGTCCTGGAATTGGGTGCTGAGACCACCGTTTCCAGCTCAAACAAGTCATCGTCTCTAGGCTCAGAATGAGCCAAATGAGCCTCTGGTTGAGCTGAGCCCCCCTGGAGCTGACAAAGCAGCTGTAGTATCATTCACAGATAGCTCACTGGTGGCTACTAGATGGTTTGAAATCACATTCTTCATGGTAGTAGTCCTCAGGGTAAAATCGAGATTACCTTGAAAGAGGGCACGAATAGGATGATTTAAAGGCGTGGACTCGCCCCCATTCTGCCTCATCTGTGGTGATATATCTCAAAACCCCGACCCTGTTGGTGACTGATTATCTAATGGATAGACACTGGGGGAGGGGCAAGATGCCCCCTCCTGATTTGTAGGGTTTGAACAACGATGCTCTATCCCTACCCTTCTCTTTACGTTGTGGCTTCTTGCCTACTTCCACAGGCACAATTGACAATGACCCACAGGCTTCTGAAGGTATAAACGCACTGCGAAGGTCATACATTTCTCACTTTTAAAATATTTTTGAATTAAACCACAGGTCACACCTCCTTTTGCTTAGGTCAAAGGCCCAAAGGCCGACAGTCCCCAAGTCAAACAAACACAGACGAAAAGGAGAAGGATAACCAGTGTGCTTTACACACTATCAGTTTCTTTCTGCGTGGCAATATCTCGGGTCATAGGCTCTATAAACCCACAGTCCCAGAGGCCGGCTCAAGGGCAGTAGCACAAAACCTTCAGCGCCTTTTAAAACAGTGCCAACACTGTGCCAACACAGGAGCTAATGAGCCAATAAGTTAATAGGACAGACGAGTGCGGTACAGAGGGCAGTACAGAGGGCGTCCAACAGACCTCGCCCCCGCACAACTTATCAACCAACTCCCACTGTGGCTGACTTTGCTGTCAGAGTCAAGAGTTCCACAGGGTCCCAAAATCAGGGAAAAGGAAGCGCCAAACCAACCCGTGGTTAGTAGATTGGAAGGAGCCTCTACCTCGCTGTGTACACTCTCCCGCTCCTCTGCTTCTCTGCAGGCACACCCACTGTACTGCGCGGCACGGCGCAGACACCAAGCACCAAGCACAGCACGGCACACGGCACTGGCACACTGGTACCGACTCCGGCTCCGGCGTGACAGCTATCCGCTCGGGTTGAAACCTGCAGGAAGCAAAAACAGAGGAAAGAACCTTGCACGCAACAGTGCGTAAACCGTCAAGCCGTCAAGATTGTCAAGCCGCGCTGATCAACCGCCTAGTCAGCCGCTTCTGACAATCACAATGAATGAAAGCTTACGTAGGAATATTAAGTTTCTATTACTGAGATCTGTCGTTCGAAGCTGTTGGTCATCCGTCACATAGGGAGAATGGAAACACAAGACACAATGTAAGCAAAGTTTTAAATAATATTTATGCAAGTGAGGATGGCAATTGTGCTGTATGCTACATGATTTACGTTGTGACAGATGAATGTTCCATTTGATGCAAATAATAGACATTGTACGTGTTCATTGTAACTTAAATTGATAGTTAACAAATATGTACTGTGTATATACAAATATAAACTGGGTACTGAAATATATTGTAGCATTCTCGATTTTACATAGTTATAGATTATACGGATGTGTGCCTGCCAATGGTACAGTTTACCGGTCAACGGCTTCTTTAACCGTAATTGGACAATGATCATCAACAACGCATCCGTGATACCCATGCCTGGGATGATCACCAGACACCAATCTGTCCTTTTGCAGTAACAAGGAGTAACATGGCAATCTAAAGGTTTTGAAAACGTGCAGGTATGAAAGTGTAGCATTTAAATTTAAACCACTCATTTCTTCTCGGTAATGGAATGCTAAGTGCCTCGATCAGAAATCGGTGATGGAAAAAAATAACTTTGTGAAAAATGCAAAGATTGAGATTAATCGATAGAATAATGGAATCAGCATTATAAGATCACAGTGAAACAAGAAAATGAGAACCATGCGATGTTCGCTAGCTATAACCTCTATTGTAAAATGTTACCCATGTTTTCGTGGACTTAATTACCTCTTTTCAGCATATGCCAAAATTAATTAAAAGTACTTGTTACGCGTCTGACTATTGCAGGTTTCTTCAAAATAAACAGTTTGTATCGTTTTTAGTCTGTTCTGGATGTGTGTGTTTATGTTCCCGGTTCTAGATAACATTATGACAGGATACGTTTGGCTACACTGCCCACTAATGTCCTTAAAATAGGTGGAGCTCATCGTGAGCGTCTAGTGATTTCAGCGTTAGGGGAGGGTGATCTGAAATAGTGCACTTGAACTTAGGGCGATGGATCAACTGATGATATTAGCACAAGATGGCGGTACCCGACCCGTCGTTTTAGCATGCGTTAGAGTGAGAAAAACTCGGGTAAGTTGCATTGGATATTTCCTTAAGAATAATCGATGTATGCTCTAAAATACATCAATTGGGCCAATAACACTTCTGACCGAACTACCCCTTAAAATGTTCCTTAGTCTGCTTCTTGGCTTGCCTGGGTTTTAGGGGCACAAAGTTGCTCATGACATTAACTTATGCAGTCATGTCATGGGAGTATTCAGCACCTGAGTTGTCAGCTCTTGTTCCTTTTGTGTCCTAACAGACATCATTCAAACTGCCTGATCATAAGAAAAATCTACTTCTTGCATGGTATCCACTTCCCTTACTCACGAATGCTGAAGCCCTCTCAATTCCGATGAGGTGCAAAAGTGCCATAATGGCACACCTTTTTGAAGTGGTTCAGGATGCCAGATTTCAAGCATTCTGCCCTCTCGGTGGCCAGTGCGCTGCAAGAGGAAGCCCGCCACTGCAATAGTCACACAGTTTGGACAAATTGGTGGACAACGGCATGCCCTTTCTGCTTGGGGCTCTTTCCTTGCCTTGATCATAGGTTTTTATGGCATTTACTGTTCTGCCATTTCCGTCTGTATTTATCCATATTTATTTTAGGGCCTTTTTTTGCTGTATTTATTTATTGTCATATAAAAAGATCATTCGCAACCAGTATTTATTAAAGCACACATGCAGCCATATAGAAGGAAATACTAGTCCAATTTTTCCCATAACAACAAACGGTTACTCCTGTGACTGCTGCTGCCTTAAGATATTTGCGGTCATCAATTGGAAGAACTTTAATGCTATTTGTATACACCTTTATCACTCTCCATGCTGGCAATCTGCAATGCGATTGGCTTGCGATGTATGCGTGACATCATAGAGTACCAGACAGAAAGACCTGTTTTACATTTTGATTCCATTTTTATAAATAAATACAGACAGAAATTAGATTGATTTCCATCTGTATTTATGTGTAAAAATCAGTAAAAACTGAAAACTGGAAGCCTTAATGATAGGTCTTTCACAGTCTTCCCCTTGTGACGGTGTGCACCTCAGTTGGGTCCACACATCGGGAAGACAACTTCCATTTTCTCAGCCTTGCTCTGTCAGTCTGTAGGAGAGGCCCAGCTCCAGAATGCAGTGCAATAGAATGCCTGGTTCCCGCAGAATCTGCTGATGCAATTTGTGCGAGTAGCATTTCTGTACGATCTCCGCACTGACCTCGTCACAAGCATCAGTTGGTTCAAGTGCAGTTTGGCACATTTGGCGGAGTTGGAAATGCTCAAAGTCAGCGTTTACTTGGAGGTTGAAGTAATCAAAAAGTGGACTTTTAGTCACCTTGTGTCCGTAGGGGCCACAGCAATGATTAAAGATTTGCAGTCCTACTCCAGCATATTTCAACCTTGCTGATTTCTTTTCCTGATTTGCATGTTCTTTGGTAGTGGCAAAATAAATCTCCAGTCACTCTACACAAAGCACCCATTTTGGGCCTATGGTAAAGGGTGCTCATGGGGTCTTGAATTCCTGCCCTGGATTAGAAGCTTGCCTGTGCTACCAGTTTATCCTGGGCGTGGGGAGAAGCAGTGCCTCATCGTCCTCATAATCGCCCATCCTGCCTTTGTCACCAGTTGTTGTGTCCTACCTCACTTCGGGCTCAACTGAGAGGTCTTGCACCCTTTGGAGGCAGCTTTCTTGGATCCGGGTTGCTGGGCAAAGCCATCTGTGCCACACAGGATGTGGTGGGGAAGCTCACTGGCATGATGTGCAGCAGGGTCACAATGAGATCCAGAACAGGATTGTGTCACACCTGTGGGTCTCGCTGAGCTTGTACATGCTTCCTCCACATTTATTTGGCATGGTGACACATCCCCTGTGTCACTGTGTGTTGGCGTGAGTGCTTGAATGTTTGTTCGCTCGCAGGTGGAGCACTCCCACCACAGAAGATTGGAGACCAGTGAGATACCAAACCTATATGAGGACACCAGGATAAGACTTTATTGTATGTAAAAACATGTATCATAGGTGAAGAGAGATGTTATGATGGTAAGAATCTGTGCCACAGGTATAAGGCATTGCGGCACTATCTTGTGTCTTCTACAGTTAACAAAGAGGCATGGGCTGCTGTTGTGTATGGAACAGCCGAAGGCCACCTTAACTGGGTAGACAACCTTAAGTGTCAGGTGGATGGCGACTGCAAGGGGGACAAAGGAGGAAGAGGAGAGGCTACTAAAGCCCAGGAGGCAAAAGCATGTACTGGGGAATAAAGCTGGTTGTATCGGAGGTTTGGCTCTGTTTCCTTTCAAGGGTGTTCTGCCCTGGTGACTTGTAAAAGGGTTACTCTGCCTACCACATAATCTGTGGTCCAACCAAAGGCCACAACAGTTTTTGGGCAGTGCCAGTTGACAATCATTCTTGTGAGAAATTCGAGCATCCGCATGGGGAGTGTGTGCTTGCCTGGGCTTTTTGTACAAATTAAAATGGAATGATGGATGGGAGATCAACCTCCGAAAATGTGTGGGCTAATCCGCACACATTTTCTAATGCTCAACGCACAAACATAGTCTAGTGTACTCTGGGGACACAGCCTACAGACGCAGTCCTCCCTGTCACATTTGACAGGTGAACTCATATACCTAGAGTCCTTTAAGACAAGGTAGCAATACTTAGAGGTGGATGGGGATGCAGATGTTACTCAAACATCAATAATCAAAACGACTCAGGAAGTTGGGAAAACTGCCTTGTTTATTATCAATTGTCTAAAACAGGGAGTACAATGGACATCATCCAACGTCGTACAGCACAATCAACACATTTTTAGAAGAAAATAAAACAGTACTTTTATAACAATAACTCGTCATTACTGATGTCATACTGCATGGCAAACTACAAAAACCTATGAGTAACTGTGGTTGACTTTCAGGGAACATCTAAGTATATGTTCAATATAGCCGTATGTTATGATTGGGTATCTTAAGTCAGGTGGGCAACTAAGCCCATCCCAAATAAAGGGTCATCATCATCGTCACTAAATATACGACGATTGATTGGTTCCAAACTATAGCGCTCTTTACTACGTGACCCTCGATTGGTTTGGCACTCTTGTACCCCTCTGGAATATTCCACACGCTAGCAGCACACAGGTTACCATTCCAGGTGCATGGAGGTTTGGCGTGGTCTTGTCCTCCTCTCCTCACCAATTAGCCCAACATCTATCATCACTCCTACAATCTCCCAGTCAGATTTGAACTTGGCCTTGCCGAAGCTGCTTGTGCCTGAGAAATAAAGGTAGTGTGGCATCATTCTGTCTTCTGGTTTCAGTGTAGCTTGACCCAAGCTAATTTGATCTCACCCATGTGACTAGAGACCACTCTTTTGAGCCTTTTGCTGCATTTTTAATTCTATTAAATGGTGAACTCTTGACGCCTTCAATGTTTTTAAATTCTGCTTCAAACAGAAGTTTGTTCTTTTCTCATGTTCATTGTAGCCTTTTTTGACAGGCCCCCAACTCACTGTGGCCTAGTCTTCTTGGTGCTGGGCCAGCCAAGCCTCTCTCGAAATTCGTCCTTGCCATCAGTAATTTCCAACTGCTCCATACACTGAAATCCTTGCTAAAGTGCATCGTGGAGTATCCAGGTTCTGTACATTCCTATATGTATACATTGGCGCATCGCACCACACCGCAATCTAATGCACTACGTAGTCAGCCTTTACGACTACTTTTCCCTACTTGTGTTTCTGCATCTGTACAAGTGTAAAATGACTGCATTTTCTTCATTGTTTTTATAGCATGAGCATCTTCATCTCAAGCCCGAAATGTTGCTCATCTTTATCACCTCCTCTTCAGATCTTAGAGAAAGTTATGTTCTTTCACCTCGTACATCCTTTCTGGTTGCGTCAGCTCTTACTTCACATGACGTCATCAGTTTTCTTTGGTTTTCAAATGCACACTTCTTCTGGCAGTCCATCCAAAAGAACACTGTCTTTGTGCATGCATGTAGGGCTTTCTCAATGGATACCTTGTCTCGTAGGTTCTTTGCGGTATAGGTATTTTTACTGTAACTGCACGTGTCATAATTTCTGGTTCCCAACATATGGGCAACATGGGGGCGGAGCTTTGGGTGGGGGTACTTGACTCCACCTATGCACAGGTGACAGCGAGGGGTGCACAAAAACATCCAGAGGAGAAGGGCAACACCTTCCTCCTCCCATGCACACACATACAGCCTGATTCATGGAATTATTTGCGTGAAAAACGCAGATTTGCGCACCTTTTTGCCCAAAAATCCCCATACTTCAAACAGGGATTTTCGGGCAGAAAAGTACGCAAATCTGCGTTTTTCACGCAAATAATTCCATGAATCAGGCTGTAAATATCAAATTCTCCATGGTTAGGCCCTGTTCTATTGTCCAAGTTCTGTGTGGTGGCGGCGCATACTGATGGGAGTTAATTGAAGCAGGCCCACGAATAGGCCTGATCACAGAACTTAAAGGAATAGTTCACTCAAAAAAGTTACTGTCCCAAAAGATGGGCAATAATCAAAAACATACATTACATATATTTTTAAAGAAAGTTCCTATGTAAAGTTTTGAGCAAACGAGGCTCAAAACGTTTACATGGGAGCATTCATTTTGTCATTGCAGGCAGCCTCCTCAGCTCATGTTAAGCTCTGCCCTGGCTGCACTAAACAAGCAGCAAAAGCCCCCTACTGGGAGCTTTTACTTACTGCAGCCAGAGCAGAGCTGTACATGGAGGAGGCTGCCTTCACTTTCATTTTACGTTTTCGGTGCTCCCCGAGCCCAGGGAAGCACAGAAAACGTAAAATGAAATGCAAAAAGCAAAGGCGCAGCAATTATAAATACAACATTGTTGCATTTGTGATTGCCGTGGTTGGAAAAACGCAGAAATCATAAATACAACAACCTTGTATTTCTGACAGCGGCGGCTTTTGCTTAGAGTCTCCTGGGCTCCCCTGGCACGGGGAGCCCAGGAGACTCAAAGCTGAAGCCACAGCAAACATAAATACAACATTATAAATGCTGCGGTTTTCTTTCTAAATTAGAAAGAAAACCAGAGCATTTATTTTGCAGTGCTTTGCAAAAGAATGAAATTTAAAGCACTTACCAGCAGCAGCTTGTGTTAATATCTGCTCTCCAGCAATAATGAAGCAAAAGCCACCTGCTGGTAGCTCTTGTTTATTACAGCTGGCTGGCTTTTGCTTCATTAGTGCAGCAAGGGCAGAGATTAACACAAGCACGGGAGGCTCATCCATTTCACAAAATGGATGCCTCTTAGTACTTGAAATGTGTGATTTTGAGCCTCATTTGCTCAAAAGTTTACACAGGAACTTTCTTAATAAATATTTTTATATATATTTTTAATCATGGCCCATCTTTTGAGCCAATACAATTTTTGAGTGAACTATTCCTTTAACAATGGGCAGGAAAATGAATACCTCTTTCATATGTGATCTGTCACCTTGAAGCTAACTGCCACCCCTCTGTACGAAGGGCAGTGAATGTCATGTCTGTGACAACTGTTTACAATAGGCAAACTCCTTTTCAGAGGGACAAAGTATGTGATTTGAGGAAGACAGAAGTCTGTGCTCACCACAACTTCAAGGGAGACCTGCGCTTTGATCAAGGGCCACAGTTGGCTCAGTTAACCAGAGAGACACTGATCTACAACAGACAGGAAGATGGGGCGGGGGGACGGGGACTTAGGAATACATGTCCTGCTGCAAAACACTCAGGTCCTGACCTCACACATAACAGAATATTGTTGGTGGGGGCCCTAGATTGGTTACTTAAGGTAGGCTTTGCCTGCCCCAATCACTGGGGCCCATTTGGCTATAAAAGAGGGCTGTGCGCCCCACTTAGCAGATCATCTGACGACTTTGAAAGGAGTAAGAAGAAGGACTAATTCAAACCCTGGCTGAAGGTACAGTCTGCCTTACATCTTCCGCCAGTGAAGGAAGGGCAGGATTTCCAAGAGGAAAGCAAGATCCCTCCCCTAAACATCACCAGAGAACAGAGGGAGATACCAGACTCAGGACCCCTCCAGCAGCTTCAGAACTGGTACCCAGCCAGCACACAGCGTGCCCTGCTAGGTTCTGCCAGCAAGTTTCCTAAGTGCCAGAAAGTTGCTGAACAAAGGACAAGGCTGCTGAACAAAGGACAAGGCTGTTGCCTGCAAACACGCTCCTCAGTTTTGGGCCGTCTGCCTTAAAGGACGACACGAGCCCTGCGAAAAAGCTAGGAGGAGTGCCACAACAAGCATCAACCAGCATAAATCTTTTAAGGACATTTTTGAGGCAGTCGAGCCCTCGAACCGAGACCGGCTTCACCATTCACTGTTGTCACGATGCAGTCGCTAAAGCCATCTGAAACGCCTCAACCAGCATTCAAGATCCGCCAACCAGTACAGTGACAATTCTTGCCCTCTGCAGCTGTCCATCCTGCCTCGCTTGCCGAACTGCCTGCCGCCCGATACCCGCAGCTATCTCCCGTCTTCAACTATCACAGGAGCTGCAGAGCGTCCGGGAACCGACTTGATGCTGTCGAGGATCAAGATCATCTCAAGCACCAGGTACATTGTGGTTCTGTCTCCCTGGTCCTACCCCGAAGGCCCCTAGTGACATTTACGACCCCTTGCTCCCTTGGTGCAGAAACCGAATAACCGTGAACAGTTAAGACTGATTGCCTTACCGACTACCCTCCTATTAGTATGCAGAGTGCATCCCTTTCCTTCATGAAACTGTCTGTCCTCTGAGTTCCTTTACTGGATGGGTTGTATTTTGTAGTGTGCTAGAACTGTCTGTTGCAATAATAATAAAGTAGATATTTGTATACAACCTTGACTGGACAATCCCTTTTATCATTGGGTAATGTATTTTCACAGTGTTGCAACTAACCAACGATCCACGGCCTTGCAGAGATCCACGTTACCAAAATTGGACAAGGAGGTTTATAACTGACTTGTGTTTCCAATCTGTTCAGATCCCTTCTGGTGTACTAGAGGAGTGGGGCCGATTGATGGTTTAAAAAACGATATTCATCCCGTGACCAGTGGTGCCCTGGAAGTTGATTAGTCACAATTCTATTGTCCAATGCGGTCTATTTAGTTAAGCCAGCTCCAATCGATGTGTAGCGGTCAGGGCGCTTACACTCCATGCGACATGCGACTTGCGAAGACTGCCCAACCCATTTCACAATGTGTTGCCAAAAATAATGGATTTCCAAATATTCATCAAGTAAGCTTCAGGCACGGCAAAAAAAAGAAAATTCAATTTATGCATCCTACTCCCGTTAGCTGCACACTCTTATTTCTCTGCTTCCTTCCCCATGCCAGGGATGTCGTTTGGGTGTCGGGGTGATTTTCCGGGGGCCGGCAGGGCCGTCCACGGACCTCTGGGGCTGGGGAGGCCCCAACTCCTCCCACGTCCCAAAAGGAGTATGAGGCACACACAAGAGCAAGGTAGATACTGCTGTTTATTACAGAAACAGGCAGGGACGAACTCTCAGACCAGATGCATCCAGGACGCTCTCATCATTAGTGGGCTCGCAGGCCCTTTTTACCGTTGTATGACGCGCTACATGCGTCACCTGGGAAAACTATCCCCAAAACCTAGCGCCACTCCGGGTTGGCTCCTCGAGTGGTAAGATCAGTATAGTTACCTATAGGAAAGGGTGTTATTGGGTGAGGAAGGGTCAGGTGGTACACTTGGGCCATCCCCAACAATTGCTACAACAAATTTGTTACAAGGGGACTTGGTGATTGGCTAGACTATATTGGCGTCATGAAGCACCCCTTGTATTCTGATTGGTTCATCCGCGAGCCCCCAAACCTGGGACCATCGTTGTTCCCAGCTCGCGGTGTACCTGGTGCTGGCAACAATGTGTGACTTTGTGTCAGTGACGGAAAATGGACAGGTCTGACTAGTGGCTGGTGTGCACGTCTTTCCCATTGCTGTAGGTGTCCAATTTGTCACTTTATTGTTGCAGACTGTGTCCCAGACATGAGACACCAGCGCCCCTCTGTCCCGTAGGCTTGGTATCGTATCAGGTCGGCTTGGTCATGTGTGGCGAGACCGTGGCTGGAGCAGAATAATGAGCATTTGATTTGTATTTCGGCTCTTACGAGCGTTTAGCAGTGGCAGGTGTAAGCTTGGCGCGGGGAGCTTGGCATGTAGATTGCAACATCGCGACCTTGGCTGTGGGCTCTCGTTGGGGCTCGTTCTGTGTGATCAGAGCTTTGCAGTTTTCATCCGAGAGGCTTCTGCCGGGGGACTCTTGCTACGTGGCCTACCTGGGCCTAGCTTCTGGGTGGCGGTACATGATCCATAATATGGGGGTCGCGAGGGGCAACAGAGTGTCATATGCATTAGTAGATGTGTAGGGTGGCGTCTTCATGGCTTAGTGGCGAGAAAGCGTCTGCAAACATATACACAAGCTCTTCAGGCGTTTTGCGTTTCTGCAGTGCTGTAGGTGGCCTATGTGGAAAATAACAACAATGCATGTCTGTGGGTGTATACGGTCCCGTGTCATAGCACTGAGTATGTTCTTCGTGCAGGTTGGTGTGTGAGTGACCGATGTGCATGGTGGCACGTTGTGTTCTTTTCTCTTGGCTATGTCGTCATGGCATCTCTAACGATGATGGCGTTTGTGGTTACTGTTCTAATCGAGTTGATCCATAAAGTCGACGTCAGTTCCACCTGAGGTTCCCGCACGTGGTTTCATTAACGGGCAGGCTCCCTGGCCGTGTGGGGCATGGCCATAGTGGATCTTGCCATCTGGTGCGGAGGTGAGCGGGTCGAATTCTTCTCGCGGGGGTGCTTGGCCCGTGACGTACTAGGCCATGGTTTGAATGCGAATGGGGGGAAGGGATTCGCCCATTTTCCCTCTTCAGTTCCCCCTCTGATCGACTTGTCGACCACAAAATTATCCACTCTCTTGTCGCCGCGTACTCGCCATACCTTCGTTATTCCTGCCAAGTGTCCGTACTGATCCATGGGATCTTCAAATGACTAGTACATATAGACTCATCCACCACCGGGTTCGCAATAAACCCATTTCCAATGTAACTCTTCGGCTTCCTTGTGTTCTCTACCTTTACTGATGGTGGATACAAATCTGCTTCTATTATCTGCTGGCGTAATCTTTCGCGTTCCTTTATAATGATGTCTGTGTGTTTGTAGTCTTCAGCTGGCATTAGGGCGTGCATGCCGATCATTTCGATCATTTCTTAGTTAGTACGCTTTGACCTTGTCTTCCATACCTTAATCCCCATCATGACGGCCATTCCTAAAATTATGCACCCTGCCACAATCTTAAGGCCATCTGAGAGGCAAGATGGCATCCATGACCAAATGTATGAAAACCAGCTACCGTCCTTCTTCACTCCCTTTGCTTCTTCTTCCATTTTGGTGTGCATCTTGGCCAGCTGTGATGCTGCCTCAGAAAGTGTGCCATTGTCCTTGTCGTTGGCAGGAATAAATGTGCAACATGAGCTCCCAATTTTAGCGCAAACACCTCCTTCCATTGCTGTCAGGAGGTCCAGCACATATCTGTTCTGGAGTGCTCCAATCCGTATTGCCCTCAGTTCTTTTTATCGCGTTGAATCCATTAACGGTGGAGTTGATCGTCATCATTAGCTCCCATCTTGTAATCTGAAGCCACTTCGCATTTGCATATGCCTGCATCCCTGGATGTATTATGGAGGAAAAGAACATCGCCGCTCAGCTAAACAGTCTGTGTTCTGGTGGAATACCACTGAGAGCTGTTTCTAACCTTCCCCACAGGTAGTTCCCCATCAGTGGTTCTCCTTGTCTTTTCACTCTGGACAGGCTGGTCGTGTCGTCCGTTGCTTGCTTTCTCCTATCTTCACTGACCTTTTCTTTCATTTATTCTCTTCGTCCATCTTAGGGAAGTTCCCTATGTTCACATGTTTTGGTGGTACTACCAAGGACGGTACATTTATGTGTACCATAGTGCATACTCCATTCCACAATCGTGGCAAGCTGTGGTACGCCTTTGCTCCGCAGACCCAATAGTGATCCATCAGAACTGCTGTTCCAGCACCCACCTCAGGAATCTTTATTGTTCTTTTGCAACCATCATTTCTCCCAACATCAACTTCTCTGTCATGCTAATAACTGTTACACTCACCTGGTATCCACGGGGATGCCACCCAGCCCTGGTTGGATGATTTGCACTCTCGAACCCTCTCCCGGTCCCTTGGTAAGGCCTCTGGTTAAAGATGGGTCTGCAATATAGGAGAGCTGGATTCAATACCAGATTGTCTTTATGTTTTCCCACCTCCCTTTGCCTCAACTCCTTCCTCCCCCTTGGGCCCTCTCCTCACCTTAAGATTGTGAAAGGTGGATTCTCCGTCCTGCTCCTCGTGGCAGGGGCATGTAGATGTGGGGGGCGAGCAGCGACCAAGTTACTTCACTGGTGCAAGCCCCCACTGTGGGAATCCAGGCCTGCTGCAACTCCATAGGTTTGCTGCTTTACAGTCTTTATATGCAGTTCTTATGTTCCTCTTAGTTCGAATAATAATGACTTGCTTCTTTCCTTTTAGGTATGGAAAGGTATTTTGGTCTTGTCATACAGTTTGAAGATGAGCATGGGCCGGTAGGTGAAAGCGCGGTGTGCGCAATGCTGTCTGGTGAGTAATGCGCGATGCGCTGCTTCGCCTTTTATATTGCTAACCTGTGTCATTTCTCTCCTTGCAGGTTGCGGTGTTCCTCGCCAAGCGCTGTAATGTTCCAGCAATGATACTGACCAGAAGATGACTACCCAGGTAAGAATTGTGTGTCTTTCTTCATTCAGGAGGAAACGTGAGTATACGCTTACTAATGCTGTCTTTCTTTCTCCTCTTTCCAGGTTATGGTATTCCAGGATGCATGCAGTGCCGGAGGATGGAGTTCGTACCTTCCGGTGAGTGGAACTGAAGTCGGCGATGGATTGAAGACAGGATACTGTTCCCGGTAAGTTTCATAGTGTTCTTTCTCTCTCTGCAGGTCCTTGGTTTCAGGTAAACTGGCATCAAAGAACTGGACACGGTGAGCGTTACGCTGCCCACAGCAGAATAAGGCAAAGCATGTTCTGCTGTTTGGGTGCGGTTTAAATAGTCTCAGGTAAAGAAGTCAAGGTAAAATAGTCCGAGGCCTGCCATACACAAAGTAGTCCAGGTAAAATAGTCCCAGGCCTGCCACACCCAAAAGACTAGACCGCATAGCTCAGTTCCTTGTAACTGAGCTATGTGTGTGCCTCCATGTTGGCTGAACCCCCCCCCCCTAGTTAAATAGTCCCAAGTAAATAGTCCCATTCTAATGTTGGTCTTCATGATGGTTATGAACCTGGCGCCAAAGGCACCAGGACTGACTCCAAGAGAGTCTTGGATGAGGTTTTAAGGCCTTTGACCTGGCCCTAACTGGAAGGCTGACTTGCCAGTGAGGGCCAGGGGGCAAGGGTCATGACAATAACATAGGTTTGGCGCTGTAAGTGGAAGTATTGTTATTGGTTCCTCGTCCTTATCCAACCATGTGACCAATGCTGCACTCCTCGTCCATTCAGTGTAACATTTGTCGGTCACTTCTTGAACTGTCACACCGATGACTTTGCCAAAGTCACCATTTTACTTCCTACAACTCCTTCCACCCACCCTTCTTTAGTGTATACCTTGCAATATATTAATATTAGCGGTCTTTCCCAGCATCCTGGTTCACCAGCAACTTCTTTTGCGTGCCATTCGCATGGTAGGTAGTTCAATGTAACCTCCTTTGTGTCTCCTTTGTCGGGTCCATCCGTCATGTACTGGAGCCCTTGCGTCAGCTGGCAATAGTTGTCATACATGGGTAGTGTTTTTATAAAGTTGTCTTAATAGGGGTACGTAGATCTTGATTTCCATCTTAGTGTTGCTTTTCTTCTTTGAAATCGTCCTCGTGTTTGGAACAGGGCCAAGTATATCAGGCACTCCACTGATGTTGCAGGTACCTCAGTTGCCACAAATGTTCTGCGCTCATGGCGTATGGGATCAACGAGCACACATAGCAGTTGTGCCTTTACCAATTTTGGACATGTGCTGGTACCACATGTTGTTTGAGACGTGTGCGGATTCTGTAAGGTATGTATCTACCCCTTGTGTATCAATAGGAACACTACATTTATCTCTCTTTATGTTGTACTTCGTACTACTTGTACCACCTGATGCCGTGCTGTAAGAGGATTCAATTCAACACTACAGCTAAGTCAATGCCTAGTCTGGGATACTGAATGGAAACCCTTATTGATATATCTTTATGTCCAGTTCATGAGTTCTGGATGACTACCCCTATATAACACCCCTCTCTTAGAATCCCCCTGACCCCACTGAGCCAAGAAGTAGTTCTGTTTTGCAAGTTTAAAAGGTTTATTTGAGAAATAAAACAAAATATAGATACCACGCTTTTATAATAAATTCATAATCGATATCGCCCTTATAAACATAATGTTAATCAACAATGGGTAATCTGACACTAGCACACTTCTTTATAATCAATGAGGAGTTGGTGTAGGATGGATAAGGCAGCAAAAATACTTTTATGGTTTCAAATGGATGCAATGTTGAATGAAAATGCAGTACAGAAACTACCTAATATGGTTTCACAAGATATCATATGTTCACTTTTCCCCTGGTGGCAATTCACCACCTCCCCCTATATGCAATGCAAGGAGATGGAAGTAACACACACAGTTCTCAGGAATGCAATCAAATACAATACGAAATTCAATTCCCACCCCAGCAAGCTTAGAGAAAACAGGTATGGGTTTTAAAACACAGGCCCAAGTGCTTTGAATGTGGTGGCAATGAAGTGAGAAATATGCTGAAAATGCTTTTAATTCCCTTTAGGAGGTTCAGGGTGAGTGAGAGATACTTGGGATGAGCTCAGGCTCACTTTAGCAATGATTCAGGGATGGTTATTAAGAGGCAAACACATTTTTAGCAAAGGAAAGCAAAACGCTGCTATCTTTTTACAGGTAAAGACATCAGGCCAAATCGCAGCAAAATTCGCGAGTGCGTGAATCGCGATTACGGCACAAGTATATGGAGTAGCAAGTCGGTTTCCTAGCCCAAACGGTTCCAGAGATACGCACGATTAAATAAAGGTAGTTTTTTGGATTTAAAGTAAAACTCAAAATGACAGGTGATAGCTTGCAGCTTTAGAATTGACAGGTGACAGTTGTGCAGCTTTACAAATGACAGATGACACGATTTCTAGGAGGCAGTTGCAGTTCTACTTAGGTTAAAATAGCTTGAATTAGATTATTTTAACTAAGAGATTGGTTCTGCACAGTTCTGCTAGGTACTCACAATATAAATTTGAACTAGGCCTCGTCACGGATCTGGTCAACCCGTCCGGCGGCGGTTCTGTCTGCTCGGCGGGTCAATCAGGCACCGGTTCTGCTCACAGCGGTCTGGGTCTGGTCTGGTCTGCTCTGCTGGTCTAGCCTCTCTGGATACAGCGGCCTCTGGTTCTGGATACTGCTCTGCTTTCCGGTCCGGATCAAGTGGATTCTGGATGTAACACTGCTTTCTGGGTACTGGCAAAAGTTCTTGGCAAAAGAATTCAAACAGCTCGCCCGGCTGTGGAATAGTTTGCAAATGATTTTAAGGATGCTGAGGCCTGCGGAGAAGAGTTCTCAGTTTGTGGGTTTAGGCCCTTGCTTTAAGTTCTGAACTAAATTTCTGGTCTCTGAAGATTGATGGATGTGAAGTCTGGAGTCTCTCGGCAGAGCGTCCCGCAGAAAATGGAATCGAATGCCTCTACCTGTCCCAGCAGTGTCTTTTTATGTGTTTTGAAAATGGGTGTGTGCCTGGGCCTAGCTAAGCCTGCCCCTCTCTACTTGTCATTGGCCCAATCCTCCCCTCTCCCATGATTGGGGGAAGGAAATGGATTGTCATCATGATGAGGTCCATTTATGGGTCAGAGGATCCTCCCCTGGTCAGTTTGCCCACAAATCTATATTTGATTCAACTACATCTTTCCCAGATATACAATTTGTTGAAATTACATGTGCACATTATATATTCCTTATGGTCCATGCTTGTCCGCCTCTGATCTTCCTGGGGGCTTGCATTCAAAAATGACAACATTTTGCGCTTTTTAACTGGTTTTGCAATATCGGACATTTACCCAAAATTACACACATGTGCGCAAGGAGTATAGACATTAATTGATGAGGTGTCAGATTTTTAACATGCAGACATTTGGAGTGAGACCCTATTTTCCGCTAGCAACCCCCCAGAATACACCATAGGGTCCTAACGCCTCTCAAAATGTTCACAGAAAAATCACTAAAATAATGATATTACTTATATAATTCTGACAAGTCCGCACTATGAGTTATCTATCTTTTTAAAATTATGCTCTGGTCAAAAAGGGGTGTGGCTTCCCACATCACATGGTGGAATAACTGGTTTATCCAATTCCCCCAAGCCAGCTTGTTCACAGAGACACAGCTGCCCCCCAGTTTCTCCCAAGAGGAAGCTATTTTACGACGCCCCCAATATAACATTTGCCTGAGTCAAGGGAGTTGCATTGTTCTGTTCCTTCCAGTTCCCAGGTGCTCCACCCCTAATCTAATCAGAGAGGTGACAACTCCTTTTGGCAAGGGGCAGCAGGATGCAGCTAGGCCTGGGAAGAGTGGCTGAACAGGTTTCTCCTGTCGGAGGTAGTTGTCAGGCAGAATCCAGTTTCATTAAGCCAGGTTTCAGCTAAATGTCACTTTTTGTTCCCAGTTTTCTACATTCAAATCAACTGACAATTTTTACCTATACATTAAATAATTACTTCCTTCAAGTCATTTCAGAATATGGTTTTACATTCTTCCACCTCTTAGCAAGTCTTTCCGTGGTCTGGTTTTGTTTCATTTGTTCAGTTTTACACAAAAGTCTGGTGGTTTTAAAACGCCGGCTTTCTGATAGTGGCGAGTACTGGTAATGCAACCATTTTTGGGATTAAGAAAATGAATTCCCCACAGTTCTGAGTTGCTTTTTTGGCAATCAGCATTGCCATTCCCAATGGTTTCAGGCTACTGTGGGTGTAGCCCAATGGTGGTTTTAGGCAGTGCCCTCCTGTGCTCACAACATAGGCAAAAATGGGTGGCAGCCTATTCTTCATGTTTTCCCTGTGCACTCTCTGGGGAGTTCTGGCCATCATGATGTTTTCCATGCCAGTACTGCACAGTTTTATTGTAGGGCTTGGATGCATGGGTAAAAACATTCCACAGTGCTCGTTGCAGCCATGGTAGGGGTTGAGTTAGTAGAGGGTGCTGCTATAACATGGGAAGCATAGTATGCCTGCCAGACAGCGGCAGTAATCAGACCAGTGGTAAAACAATATCCGTAACATCTTTAATACAATTGCTAATACCACTGGCATACCTCTCTTACCTCTGCTGCGGTCCTGCAGCCACTTCACTTTTTAGATGATATAGATGCCCGCCTGAAAATCTCTCAAAGTATGCGATATTTTGTTAGTATCTTCTATTCAAGCTCTCCCTATCAAGTAATCGTTCAATGCCCAGGCAAAAAGATGTTCCCACGCTCTCCTTACCGTCCTATCTCTTAGGGCGGGTAAGGTTGCGTGGAGGTGTGGAAAAAAGATTGAACTATAATCAAAAGGAATGTGTTATAATACACACGTATTCTTCTTTTCTTTAAGTGTTTTGGTCTTTTTATAACAAACAAATTGGTGTGACAATGCATCTGGGGTGTTGTCGTCCGCAGGCAGCATTTACCCCAGGGCAATGACGTATGCATTAGTGACGTATGTTCCCTTTTCTTCACATTACATATACAACAGTTCTGCGCGGTACCTGCATGTGCGAGACAAAAAGAAGAGAGCATGCATGTGTCTACACAGTGTGGTGTATATTGCAGATCGTTGGACAATGTTCTTTATTGGGTGGTGACTGGGGCAGGGTTTACTTTATTCTGGGATCTCGTGACCATAGGGTGGGCTATGGGTGGTTGGTCGTTGATGTCATTTGGGGGGTTTGGTGTATGGGCTGTGTCGTTGTTGTGGTCAGTTGTCGTTGCTGATGCGTTGGCCCTTTCGTTGATGTGAGGGAGGGGGTCTGTGCTTTGTAGGGCTTGATGTCGTGGTTGTGAGTCCATGCGGTTTTCCCCTGTATTTTGATTGCTCTAGGAGCTATTTTTTCCACTTGGTGGGGCCCGGTAAAGCATGGGTTGTTTCACCTCCTGTTAAAGTTTCTTAGGAGGACCTGGTGCCCCTCTTTTACTGTCCACTGTGCAGCTTTTTCCTGTTCTTCATTTGCAGTTTGTCCCTGTTGATTGTTCTTCGACCCTCCCCGTGTCCGTTCAATCTGTTGAGAGATAAAAGCGACACTAGTAACTAGGGAAGAGACACATTCATACATTTCTTCACCAAAGACATTGTGTGTAGCATGGCAATCTGTTATTGCTCTTGATGGTGGTGTGAGTGGAAGGCGCATTCAGCATCCGGTCACCACCTCGTGGGGTGTGAGGTGGTGGTGGTCCGACTCTGGCCTATTTCTCAATTCGAACAAGTGCAAGGGGAGGCAGTAAAGCCAACTCTTTTTGGTTGTTTGCTGAATTTTTGCTATCTCTTCTTTTAGGAGGCCGTTGAGGCATTCGCAGATGCCATTTGCTTGTGGGTGATATGCGCATGCAAACTTATGCTTTATTCCTAAGAGAGCAGTTATGTGTTGGAACATTTTGTTGGCAAAGTGTGGGCCATTGTCAGACCGCAGCACTTCGCATACTCCCCACCTCAGGAACACCTCCCTCACCAGAAACTTCGCTGCCCTGAAGGCGTCTGCATGGGAGCATGGACCGGCTTCAATCCACCTAGAAAATGGGCATACTACTACAATCATGTATCTGTACCCTTGACATACGTTGATCATGTCAATGTGTAAGTGCAGGAAGGGTCCTTCGGGCCGGGGTATAGTACCTTTGATCACTTGCAGCGTGTGACCGGCCGTAAATTGCTGGCATGTGAGACAATTGATAATGAAGTTTGCAACGTGTGAATTTAGCTTGGGACAGAACCACGCTTCCTTTATCCGTGCTGCAATCACTTCTTTTCCTGTGTGTGTGGGGTGGTGTAGTTGGGCCAAAGCTGTTTTCAATAGGGCCAGGGGCATCACTACTTTGTCTGTATTATTCCGTCGTCATAATGCGTCTGTGGGGGACATTGTGCATCCTCCTTTGACCCATCGTTCCTTTTCTGCCATAGGTGCTGCTGCCTGTAGCTCCATTATTTGTGTTTCAGGGATGTGTGTGTGTACCCATCCTTCATCAACATCTGTCTTGCCCCCCCCCCTTATCTTTTTGTTTTTCTGGGAGGGCCCATGTCTCGCCAAAGTACGCAGCATATTTAGCATGTGCGCCTGCTGTTTCATTACCTTTTGATATTGGATCATCCCCATTTGTATGGGCCTGACATTTCACTTGAGCTACTTCTTTAGGGTACTCAATTACTTCAATTAGCTCAGCAAGTAGCAGAGCATGCTGCACCGGATTGCCGTCTGCTCTCCTGAACCCTCTTCATTGCCATTTTATTAGCCCTGAGTGCACTGTTGATGTGACGCATGCACTGTCCGAATATATTTTTACCCTCTTGTCATTGCTCTCTTGGAAGGGCTAAAATCAGTGCTACTAGCTCTGCTGCTTGTGCTGAATAGTGTTGTGGTAACTGGATGCATTTTACTGGAACGTAAGTCCAATCGTCACTCAGTCGTACCACTGCTGCGCCTGTTCTTCTCACCCCATCACTCTGGTCAATTGTTGATGACCCATCTATGTACATTATCTCTCCCCCCTCTAGGGCATTTGGCTCAACCTTCCTTGTGCTTGAGTACATTTCAATGGCCTGTGTGCAGTCATGGGCATAGTTGACATCTTCCACTACCTCTGCTATAAACCGTGCTGGGCTTACGCTACTACACCTTACAATTTTCAATTCAGGTCTGGACAGTATTATTTCATAACCTGTTGCCCTTTGAGTGGTCAATGTGGATTTTGGTTTGTTCAATATTGCAAAGAGAGCGTGTTCCACGTACAGTGTGGTGGGGCACCCCATTGTTATTGAGGATGATTTTTCTACCGCAAATGCTGCTGCGGCCAGGCTCTGTTCGCACGGCAAGTGACCCATCATTACAGGATCTAAATGTCCACTGTAAAATGCTATTGGTTGGTGTCCCATGCTTGTTTTTTGTGTCAGCACTACTTTCATTACTGCAGTATCACAATGTGAGAATATGTAGAATTGTTCTTCGTAGTTTGGTGTGGCTAGTACTGGTGCAGTTGAGATGGCATGTTTTAGTTCATTGAAAGCCTCTGTCATTTCTCTTGTCCATCCCAACTTCTTCTCCCCCCTCTGTGCTTCTCTGAGGGCCTCAAGCAGTGGTCCTATGTATGAAATGTAGTCAAAAACCCATGCCCTGCAGTAGTTGCATAGGCCCAAAAATTGCTGTAATTCTCTCACTATCTGTGAATGTGGTGTGTTTGTTATGGCTTGGGCCCTTTGTGGTGCAATGTTTCTTTCTTTTTGTGAAATGAGCTGGCCTATGTAGAGCACGTGTTTCTGGCAGTACTGCAGTTTCTCCTTGTCTACCTTGTACCCTTTCTCGGCTAACACTGTGAGCATTTTTACAGATTCACTCCTGTACTTCTCCTCTGTGGTACTGCAGATGATGATGTAATCTATATACTGCAGCACCGTACTTTCCATGTCTATATTTCCCAAATCCATTTGTATCACTCTGTTAAAGATGGATGGTGACCCGCAGAACCCTTGTGGTAGTCTTGTGTGTTTCCATTTTGTATTGCGGTATGTGAAACTTGTTAGATCTTGTGAGTCAGGGTGTAGAGGTATTGAGAAGAAGGCGTTTTTGAGGTCAATCAGTGAACCGTGATGCCTCTGCGGGTATTCCACACAGTATAGTGGCTGGGTTAGCTGCTATAGGGTATTCTGCTTCTACAATGTGGTTGAGGGGTCTTAAATCCTGGATGAAACGCCAGGACCCTCCATTTGCCTTACGCACAGGATACAAGGCAGTTATTGTTTCACAGATCCCCTCATCTGCCTCTTTGGATAGTGGGTACTGTTTTACCCTGGGCAACATTGCCCCTTTTTTCAACTTTATTTTTACTCCTCCAATGCTTTCTATGCAACTTACGTCATATGGACTAGCGGTCCATAGAGATGCTGGTACTGCTGCCAAATCATCTTCATAAAACGGCACTTCAGTGGGGGCAGGTGCATCTAGTGCCATTGCCATCTTTTGTGCTATTTCTTTGTATGTTACTCGCAACCAAATGTCGACGCTCATCTCAAACACCATCTCCCCATCTCCATTATCGTTCGAGAAAAGCTCTTCCTCTGCTACCTGTGTTAGTCGGCATCCTTCTGCTAATGCTATTTCTGCTCTCCATGCCCTCCCCTCCCTATCCTGGGCATGAACTGCAATGTAGTCTGTGGCTGCCACAATACTTTCGATGCTCACTGATATCATGGCCCCTTCCTTTTCATTAGCCAGTGTTTCGTGTCTGAAAAGGTAAACTGCTGGTCTCCACCAAATTTTGCCCTCAATTCCAAGTAGCCATGCTATTGCCATGTCTGTCCCATATTGGAAGAGGTCTCCATCTACTGGTTCTGCCCTGGCCACTGTTTTGCCACAATAAGCCTGCTCGATGTGACGTGCTGTCAGCATGTTAATGCCTGGTGTGGAGCATACTATTCCTTTGTCAGTAAAGGAGACGGTCATGTTCAGTCTGCTCATGATGTCTCTCCCTAGTATGTTAACTGGCGATTGTTTTCAGTATAGCAGTGGGAGAGACATATCGTGATCTCCTACAGATAAGGAGATGTTATCAGTGAAGGGAACCAACCCTCGAGCCCCAGAAAATCCTTGAGCGTGCATAGCTTCGCCTGACATGTTTAACTTTCCCTCCCTTATACAAGACCTAGTGGCCCCTGTGTCAACTAGGAAGGAAAATGTTTTGTCACCTATCGCCACCTGTATGCATGGTTCCTCCGCAGAGTTAGGTGTTACTGATAGGATGGGACACATCAAAGACATCTGTGGGCTGTCCTATTGTGGGTATAGTGACTGTCTGTTCCCTGTGTAAGGGTTGTGACCCAATATTGTCACCCTTCCCAGCTGTGTCTTTTGTATAGGTGTGTCAGTGGATGATATCACGTTGTCCTGTATTTGTGTAAACTGCTGCACTGGCTGGGCCTGTTGTTGTGTTGTAACCACCTGTTGTTGTAGTGTGTATGTTTGAAGTTGTAGCTGTGGATGTAGTGGTGCTTGTTGTTGGAGCTGTAGTGGCGCTTGTTGTTGGTGTTGTAGTGGTGCTTGTTGCGGGAGTTGCAGCGGTGCTTGTAGTGGTGCCTGTCGTTGGCGCTGCAGTGGTGCTTGTTGTTGTGGTAGTGTTCCCGCCCTCTGTTGTGGCTGCTGTTGTTGGTAGAATATTTGTTCCCTGTTAAGCCCCTGCTGTCCTTGATCTCCCCAAGCTGATTGTGGAGATCTCATTCTGCAAGTGCGTGACATGTGTCCTACCAGTCGACATATCCAGCATGTTGGTGGCTCTCGTGCTTGCCATGGGTACCCCCCGTGTTGTCTGAGTACTCCTGCTGTCCATACTGATTGTAACCCCAGAACCCTCCCCCTTGTTGTTGCGCAGCTGGGCCAAACCCTCTCCATCTCAATTGTCTGCCCCTCCCCCTGTAGTTGTTGGAGTACCCATTTCCCATTTGCATATAACCCCATCCCATCTGTGCTGTGTATGGTGGTGGTGGCGGCGGCGGCGGCATCTGCTGTGTCGTTATTTGTGCTTGCTGGAGTGGTGCGGTCTGTTGTTGTGTGATGTCGTGTGGTACTGTGACCTGGGTGGGTGCTGTTAGTGCGCCCCCAATAGCATATTTGGATAGTTTCTTTTGAACCAATTTCTCTTCCTCTGTCTTTCTATCTTCCTCCTTTTGTTTCATCTTTTCTTGCCACATCCTGCAGTGGTGCACTATTGTCAGCTGTATATCTGGCCATGCCTTAGCTTCCATTCCCACTAGTTTCTTTAACTGTCTCTGCACTTGTTCCGGGAGCCCTCGCACCAGTATGTGATAAACAATTGCTAGTGTTTTGTCCCACGGTTCCCGCATTTCCAGGCACCACTTCTCCTGAATCTCCTGGATGTAATCAACAGGATCTTCATTCTCACGCATCTTGCATGACGTTATTGCTCCTATGTCTGAGGTGTCTGGGTATTGGACCCTCAATGCTTGCCATAGCGCGTGCCTACAGTTAGCGAATGGCACTCCTATATGTGACGTGTCGCTTATTGTTACCCCTGGGAATCCCGCCCCCTTCCAAATGTCGTCTGCAGCATCCCCCAGTATTGAAATGATCAACCCCTTCACATCACCCACCGCTAACCTTTGACCCGCAGTGTGTTTTTCCATGTCATATATTCACTTCCCAGCTCCTCCACTCAGAGATGGAAGTCTGCATTTGATATTTTCTTTGTCTGCATGTTTCCATGGGACATATTGTGGTCTAGATCCCCCTCTCTCTAGGAGTGGCATTAAATTGTACTCCTTCATCTCCCCCGGCGTTCGTCTGTGTGGGGAAATGTCAGTGTATTTGTCGTCATCTTCCATATTAGATAACTCTTCAATACTGTCAATATTACAGTATGTTACTTTATCACTTCCTATGTTCCTGTTCCCCCTTCTGCTACCTTCCTGCCACATCCTGTGTGTGTCAGCTCGCTCTTCCATTCTGTGCCCCAGGAGGTCCCCAAGTCTGTTAACAAATGGCGTGTGTAGTGCAGGTGGTGTCAGTGGCCGTGGTGTTTTTCTGTTCATTTGCCTATTTTTTATTCCTTCTGTTTTGCTCTCCCCGTGTCCCACATTCCCAAGATGACCCGCAGTCAGTGCGCATTATGCATAATTTTCCTAGACCTTCCCTATTGCCATCACTTCGCCCTCCGCATGATCCTTCCTCCTCCTCGCTGCAGAATCCATCTGGAAATGTCAGTCCCCACTCTGTGCTTTTTCCTCCCACTGTTACTGTCTTTAAATCTATTAAGTCTATGTCCGTGTACTCACCTCCCTTCTCCGCGGCCCCTTGTGTTGATGTTGTCGCAACTTCCTTATCCTGACGCGTATACTTTTTTTGCCCGATGCTCCATCATCCTCTCTCCTCTTTCTTCATTCTTTTTCTTTACTACCTCACCACCTATTTCCGCTCGTGCTCGGCAAAGTTTGTCCATTTCTGCGTCGCTCACCTTTCCTAATATGTTTTCTTCCTCTTCTTTGCTTCCCCATATTCCCCCTCCCTTTTCAATATGCTTTCTATAACCTTCCCTTCTTCATATTTTCACGCGCTCTCCGATATTTATTTTCTTTTTCCATAGTCCCATTTCCCTTTCATTCTCTTCTCGCTCCTCCTCCTTCCTTCTCATCTCCCGTTGCTCCATGCGTGTCACTCTTTGTGCAATCGCCCTTATCCACGCTTCTTCCTTTTTCCTTTCTTCCTCTTGTTCCTTCACCCTCACCTTTTCTTCCTTATTTGCTTTCTTTTTTTCCTTTCTTTCCTGCGCTTCCTGCTCGAACTGTCTGATCAGTGCGCTCTGTACTTCCCTTAATTCTGCCAGTCTTTCCTCCAACATTTCTTCCTCGTCCTGTGACAATTGTCCTTCCACCTTTTTACTTACCCCGTGCCCTGTCTGTAGGTAGTCCATCTCTTCCTTACTTACCTGTCTCACTGCTTCCTCCTCCTCCCCTGTTAGCGTCCCCCGGAGCTTGAGAAGCACCTGTACTGCTATACATTCATCTGGCCCTATGTTTGCTAAATCTCCCAGGACTCGTTGTCCGCCCACCGTGCTTGCTTGTTTTTGTTTTGTTTCTGCTGTGCTCTTCACCCCCGCCCCCTTTTGGTAGCTATCCATTGGCACGTATGATGGTGGGCTGTATGCAGGGTTGGAATATCCATTAGCGGCTGTTAGTTGTGATCGGGCAGCTTCTCTCCGCTCTGTCACTGGATACAACCACCCTTCCTCCTTCTTCACCTTCTTTAGCTATCAGTATTTCCCCCTGCACCTTCCTTCTTTACCTCTGACACTGAGAACGATCCTGACTCTTCCTCACTTTCTTCAGTACTGGCTGTGTTTTTTGGCGCTGCACCCCCATCCCCTCCTTTCACCTTCTCCTCCTTTACCTCATTCTCCTCCTTTACATTTATCCATTCCTTTACCTCCTGCATTGTGAACATCCCTAGTGCTACTGGTGCACACCCTTGGAACATCTTCCAGAGATCGAACATTTCTAAATGAGTCGCTAGCTTCTTCCCCTTGTTTGTATTGTGTAGCTATGCCAGCAGAGAGTGTTGCATACACATATCAAAGCTGCCGTTGGGCAACCAGGGTACCCTTAGCTTGTTGTCCGTTCCTTGTGTCCACTCAATGCGATACCTTACTATTTTCTCTCTGTGCGGTGTTAATGTTGCGCAGATGTGCTGAAGTGTTGTGGTTAACGCGCTTGCTCTGGGCCCTAATCCCGCTCCTATCCCGTAGTATGTGGACATGTTACAATTTTGTTCTTTTCAATACCACCCTTTTACCTGGCCCCGTAAGTTGGGGACTTCCGACTGTCCGCTGTAAAGAAAACCAATCTTATTACAATGCTTTTATGGTCCTTTTTTCCCGATGTTCAATTATGGCCCCCTTCGGCCGTGGCGCACAAAGCACCCTGCGGCTGCGTGTCCTGTGTGGCGTGCTTATGAGCCGCCCCACCTTCCTGTGCCGCCGATACTTGGCACACCTTCAACTTAGCTCCTCCTCCTCCCCCGTCCTCACTGCCTGCGCAGTTTTGTACTTCCTTACCCCTTCCCATCTGCCGCACCGCCCTCTGGTGCAACCCCTTGTCGAGCGCGGGCTGGTGTTCTCTGTGCGCGGCCGCCTCTCCCCCTTCGCCCCTCCCTTGACGTGTTTCCTTGTCCCAGTCACCCCTGGATCAAGACGAAATGATTGTCGTGTCCTATACAAGCCCTAAGGGTGACGTCACCAACCTCTACAACATATGACCGTTATCTACAATTACACACCCAATGAACGCACAATATCTTTGACACTCTTATTCTCCGTTAACCCCACAGCTGTCTTCCCACCGCGTCTGGAGTGGAGTATCCAACAATCAATAAACAATTATAATCGGTCCGCGCACGCTGCGTCGCCTCACATGTGACACGCCCCCTCTCTAGGGGAGCTTACCCAGCCAATTATCTTCCACACTTGGGAAACAATCTAGCTACCTCTTGCGGGAATACGTCATCTACCCACCGAGCTAAAACACTCAACTAGTAGGAATCCTCATCTATTCATTGATGTACAACGTCAATTCATAGGAAAGCCACACCTCCCTTATACAGGTGTCCGTGATCTAGACCAATCAGCGCGACCCATCAGTCATACGTTGGTGCTCAAAGCCCCACCCAATCCGCTCTGTGATGTTATAGGGGACAGCCCTCGTGCCTGTCCCACTACACCTCACACATCCATCGCCGCTTATTAATCAAAATCTTTTTCAACACACTGTAACAACCGCCCGCTAGCCTCTTTACAATTCCTCCCCCCACCACAATATTACATTGCTGGTTGTGTGTGCCATATTCACATCAAGTCCTCATTCGCCGGTGCCGCTAGACCGCGGGCACCCCTCCCAATCAGCTCACCGCCTCCCCTCGTCTGGACCATGTCTGGACACTCGCCAACCGCGGGCAGGATACATCTCAAGTCGGCTCCCTACAGCCAATCTCCGGATTGCGCTGTCCGGTTGTCTCGCAGTTCCGCGATGGTCCTGTAGTCCTATGAAGGGGGCAACAGCAGAGGGGGCCGCGCTTCCGGGCCACCTTGACGCAAGAGGTCTTGTCGTGGTTGCCCTTAATTTAAGCAGATTTCAAACAGATCACAGCAGTGCCTCCAACTTGTCGGGGTGATTTCCCGGGGGCCGGCAGGGCCGTCCGCGGACCTCCGGGGCTGAGGAGGCCCCAACTCCTCCCATGTCCCAAAAGGAGTATGAGGCACACACAAGAGCAAGGTAGATACTGCTGTTTATTACAGAAACAGGCAGGGACGATCTCTCAGACCAGATGCATCCGGGAGGCTCTCATCATTAATAGGCTCGCAGGCCCTTTTTACCGTTGTATGATGCACTATGTGCGTCACCTGGGAAAACTATCCCCAAAACCTAGCGCCACTTCGGGTTGGCTCCCCGAGTGGTAACATCAGTATAGTTACCTAGAGGAAAGGGTGTTATTGGATGAGGAAGGGTCAGGTGGTACGCTTGGGCCATCCCTAACAATTGCTACAACAAATTTGTTACAAGGGGACACTTGGTGATTGGCTAGACTATATTGGCGTCATGATGCGCCCCTCTTATTCTGATTGGTTCATCCGCAAACCCCCAAGCCTGGGACCATTGTTGTTCCCAGCTCGCGGTGTACCTGGTGCTGGCAACAATGTGTGACTATGTGTCAGTAACGGACAATGGACAGGTCCGACTAGAGGCTGGTGTGCATGTCTTTCCCATCGCTGTAGGTGTCAAATTTGTCACTTTGTTGCAGACTGTGTCCCAGACGTGAGACCCCAGCGCTCCTTTGTCCCGTAGGGTTGGCATCGTATCAGGTCGGCTTGGTCACGTGTGGCAAGACCGGGGCTGGAGCAGAATTATGAGCATTTGATTTGGATTTCGGCTCTTACGAGCGTTTAGCAGTGGCAGGTGTAACATTGGCATGAGGAGCTTGGCATGTAGATTGCAAAATCGCAGCCTTGGCTGTGGGCTCTCGTTGGGGCTCGTTCTGCGTGATCAGCGCTTTGCAGTTTTCGTCTGAGAGGCTTCTGCCTGGGGACTCTTGCTTCGCGGCCTTAGTTCTGGGTGGCGGTACTTGATCCATAATATGGGGGTCGCGTGGAGCGACAGAGTGTCATATGCATTAGTAGATATGTACGGTGGTGTCTTCATGGCGTTCGTTGCGAGAAAGCGTCTGCAAGCATATACACGAGCTCTTCAGGTGTCTTGCGTTTCTGCGGTGCTGTAGGTGGCCTATGTGGAAAATAACAATGCATGCCTGTGGGTGTATATGGCCCCCTGTGTCAGAGCACCGAGTATGTTCTTCATGCAGGTTGGTGTGTGAGTGACCGATGTGCATGGTGGGATGTGTGTTCTTTTCTGTTGGCTATGTCATCATGGTATCTCTAACGATGATGGCGTTTGTGGTTACTGATCGAGTTGGTCCATAAAGTCGACATCAGTTCCCCCTGAGGTTCGCGCACGTGGTTTCATTAACGGGCAGGCTCCCTGGCCGTGTGGGGCGTGGCCACAGTGTATCTTGCCATCTGGTGCAGAGGTGAGCGGGTCGAATTCTTCTCACGGGGGGTGCTTGGGCCGTGACGTCCTAGGCCATGGTTTGGATGAGAATGGGGGGGGGGTGGGTTAGAGATTCTCCCTTTTTCCTTGTTCATAGGGGTCACAGCTGCAACCCCTGAGGTCTCTCTGGCTACGTTTTTTTTTCTTTAAATGTAAGCTCTTGGGCAGTGGCCATTGGCATCTGGCTCTTTGTTTTTGGAGTGGCTGACTTTCTTGTTCAGTCCTCTTTTAAAAAAAAAAAAATAAGGGCAACACTTTGAACAGTGACAATAGATAAGAAAGAATAGGAATAACAAATAATTTGTCCTTCTGGAATTCAATACAATAATTGCTACACTCATTAAAGGTTTATTTCAGGCGAACTTCAGGGGGTGAGGCACTGATTTAGTCTGTTCTTAAACACATCAACTCAGCCTTTCATGCTTCTGAGTTACTTGTATATTTGTTCTATATAAAGCGTAAGTGCTATATAATAAACACATCGTTATCATTTGGCCTTGGACGTCTTCTTGCATTCACAGTAATTTGGTAATATAGGCTTATACACACTGATATTAACGATACATATGGTGATCCCTTGTATGAAATGTATATCACATTATAGTGATATCATAATCATATTTTTCGTAGTGTACTTAATAACAATGCTGTGTGATGCCACTTCCAGTTTTGTCATGGGGTGAAAGGTTGTGTTCCATTGATTCCCATAATGTCACTTCGGGGGAGGGGAGGTGTCAAATGACATCACTTCCTGTTACAGAAGAGGCTGAAAAATTAGCAGGCACTGCTTGGTTGAGGTGGTTTATTGGTACTAAGTAAATCTTAGTCGGTCATCAATTACTTGTCTTTCGGGGTGCAGCACACTAAAATGTGCCACCGTGTTGAGGCACAAAGTTATGGTCAAAACAGAAGAGACCTAGGCTAAGTTGCCTTCGGTGTGGGCCGCGCACTCTTACATCCCGTAGGGATTCTTCAGTAGTTTCAAAGAATGTTAATAATAAAGTTGAGTCTTTAGTATTTGGTAGTAATATTTTTAATTTTAGTTTTTTAGGTTTTTAAAACTGGTATGATGTTGCATTTCATGAGCAAACACTAATCAATGGCCAATGCATTTCGGAGCTTGTGGTCGTTCATCAGGGCCTTATCTAATCAAAGTTCCATCAAAATTACACATCATGTAGATACCAAACAGATATCAGTGTAATCATACGCATTCCAAGTATTGAAATCATGAAAACATTAACAGGGTACCCACATACATAAAGGTAGAACATACAGTAACACGGAAAAAAGAGAAATAACAAAATTCCACAAGCACATTTTCTGCCACATGCATCATATTAACATTTTCAATGTATTATCGGAAAAAAGAGAAATAACAAAATTCCACAAGCACATTTTCTGCCACATGCATCATATTAACATTTTCAATGTATTATGCTTTGTCACCTTATTAAGTTTGTGTCTGGATACCTTGTCACCTTATCAAGATAGTGTCAGGATTTTAAATACGTGTCTACACCTGTTATATAGTCCCCAGGTAAGGTTAAACAGTGACTTTAAGTTTGCTGAAGGGTGGCGTGCTGTTAGGGTAATAGCTGGAAAAGACCAGCATATGGCCCGCGTGACATTTTAATGTTGCATAACTAACTTCTAGCGCGGTTGATAATAGGTCCGCGGTGTTGAACTGTGTGTTCCATTGTGAGCATGCATCATGATTAGAATCTAAGTGTGTTCCGAAAGGGAATCTAACCTGCTGGAGTACGCATTGAGAATGCGGTTTGTTGCATGAGAGCATACTGATTGTATGCCGTAGTACAGCTAAGTGCGTATGTATCGTGAACCTGCAAAAACACAGGGCCATTATTCAATTAGGATTAACTCGGTTCGCGAAATCCTAATTGGCAGTATCTATTCATGTGTCTTACCTTTAAACTGCAGGAAATCCTGCCGATCGTGAGCTTGTTGCTGCTGCTCGTGAACCTCCATAACTAAGTAAATGCAAGGTGAGGCTTTGGTTGTCAAGCAAACTGCCACTAACAACATGGAAGGTTGTCCATGTGATAGCAGCCATCTTGGAAGGGGCATTTATGTAAAATGCCTGGTTACATCTGTTTGTGCATATTAAGCACAAATATTGTTGTTGCTGAAATGATGTATCAGTCTAAGACCGTAATGTTGCCTGTGTGTTGTGAAATGTGGTCTCAGGAAAACATTGAGTCATATTAGGTCATGAAGGTACAAAGCTACAGATGCTGTGAAATGTCATCCGAACTCTGACTACAATGTGCAAAAGGTAAAAGCAAACTGTGGCTAAAACAATAACATTTCTATGGGAAAACATACGAAGCGCATGAAGATGCACAATGATAAGCATGTTATAGCGATGCTGCACGTTGTGACCACTAAAATGATGTGCAAAGTGTTAATGGGCTAAGCGGGTTCGGCTTGTGTTAGGAGCGAGGGGATAAAGATAACACAGGAAAGGTGGCCTCTATTCAATGTAAAGTAATGCAAGGTGATGCATACTCTAAATTGGGAAGTGCCTGTGTACAAAAGAAATTACCGCACTCACCAGCGAAGAAACCTTCACAGATATTCTAACAGACATCAACAAACGATTAGAGAGTTACAAGTCAGATTTAGAAGCAAGAAAGATACGCAAATTTCAACGCGATACGTTCAACTACCTGAGAGACGAAGTCTACACCTGGGCAGATAAATATCAAAACCAACCAACCACCTCAATCCAAGAAATCACACTCAGATCAGAGCAGCTCAGACACCGATTCCAGCAGAGACGAAAATTCCCAGCATCCACCACAGCCAGCAGAGGGCAGTGGCACAGCGGAAGAAGCAGCACCTAGAACGGGAAGAAACATCCTGCCTTTTTTAGACAACAGCAGAGGAGGAAGAGAACGAGGAGGGGGAAGAGGAAAAGGATCAGGAGTAACGAGGAGATATCAAGCACGTGCAAGGGCAATCTAGTTGTCAACATCTCCAATAGAACTCTTAGTAGTCAAGAAAATGCAGTACTGCAGAAAGGATCTAGTCAATACAAAAATAGAGTTGCACAAACTCACAAGAAAACTGAAACTAAAAGTATTCTTCGCAGAGATGGAAAATGAGGACAATAGAGATGAAACTCCAAAAGAACTAGTCAAATTCAAACCTAAGAGCACTTTTGTCGCTCCTATTGTTGTCCCTTCGATTTTTGAAAAAAATTGTCCTTACAGACCTTAAGAAAATACGCTTTGGCACACCTAAACAAAAGAATCTAAGCAGAGGCGAGATGTCTATTATCAAAGTACTATACACGGATGAGAACATTACCATAAGACCAGCGGACAAAGGAGGCGCTTTAGTAATCCAAAACACGGAGGATTACAAAAAGGAATGTAGGAGGCAGCTACGCCAAGATAGTTCATGACCCGACTAACATCAAAGCCATTTTAGAATCGATACTCACAAGAGCTGAAGGGCTAGGAATGATCACACATAAAACCAAGCAATATCTACAGAATCCCCGACCAAAAACACTGCATTTCTATCTACTCCCAAAGATTCACAAGGACTTAATCAACCCACCGGGCAGACCCATTGTGGCTGCCACAGGAGGAATACTACAGCCCTTGGGCACCTACATTGATTACTTTTTACAACCTATCATACAAAAAACAACAACGTACGTGAAGGACAGCACCCATTTCTTGAACATCCTGGAACAGATTAAACTAGAGGAAGGCGACATCCATAGACGTAAACAGTCTTTATACCAGCATAGCTCACGACCTTGGGCAATCAGCAGTAGACTGGCTCCTGCTACAAGAATGCGACATAGGAGCATACAAAGAATTCATACTTACTCTACTTACCTTTATCTCTATAAATTCTTCTTATTTCACATACGATAATGAATATTATCTCCAGGTATCAGGCACGGCAATGGGGCCACTATGGCACCCTCATATGCTAACGCGTTTATGTATCGTTTTGAGACTGAACACATCCTCGAAAAAAAATCTAATGGAAAGACACACTGAAAGTATGGTTACGATATACAGACAATGGGCCTCATTACAGGTCGGGCGATCCAGAAATAACAGTGGCGGTAAACCCGCCGCCACTGTTAATTCCGGACCGCCCGTTCCCGACTCCTGCAGGCGGGAGGTGATGTTCCCGCCAGGTCTGACCTGGCGGATTTGAACACCGCCCGCCTGCAGGCGGACGTGGAAACACCAGCACCATCACGAGATGGTGCCGGCGTTTCCACTTCCCCATTGAGGACTCAATGGGAATGGGGATTTACCAAATTCCACCTCCGGAATTCCCGGGACACCAGGGTCGTAATGCCCTGGTATTTCCGGGAGTCACGGAGGCGGAATGGTAATACGAGTCCGGTGGTGAGCAGGCGGTTTTACCGCCTCGGTTACCGCCAGACTCGTAATGAGGCTGAATGTCTTCAGGATATGGAAAGACACCAGAGAATCACTGAAGGACTTTCTCACATACATTAACATCGATGCACGCATACAATTTACTGCAGAGATCGGCAATCCCAATATTCATTACCTGGACGCTGAAGTGAATGTAAACCAACAGCGTATTACTACCTCATTATACACCAAACCGACAGACAGGAACAATTTATTGCACCGTATGAGTTTCCACCCCCAGAACACATTGCGTAACTTACCATATGGCCAAGTGCTACGCCTCAAGAGGATCATCAGTGACCAGGAGGAACTAGACCAAGAATTGAATAAAACTACAAAACAAATTACTAGCTCGTGGATATAGCAAAGATGAATTAGAACAAGCCTCAGCAAAAGTTGCAATCAAGACTAGAGCAAGCACACTAGATAAAAAACGAAGAGGGAAGCACCAATGATCGCTCATGTGTCCAAATTCTCAACCCAGAGTGCTCAGATCAAGAGATGTATTACTAAACATTGGTCTATTCTCACCAGTGACGAAAGAACTAAAGAGTTATTCCAGACAAGACCAGTTTTCACTTACCAACAATTTATGAGATCTTCTAGTCAATATTAGGGACAACAGACGCATACCTCAGAAACAAACAACAGGGCACGTACCCGTACTTTAATTGCAGCAATTGCAACAACGTAATCAAGTGTAATGTGGTCTCACATCCACATACTGGTGAAAAGATCCAACTCAGATATTTTGGGACATGTAACACTGAGAACAGCATCTACTGCATACGCTGCCCGTGCGGCCTATGCTACGTAAGCGAAACTGGATGCAAACTAAAATCTTGCATGAATGAACACAAGTCATGCATACGCAACAAGAACTTAAATTCAGGGGGTTGTTAGACATTTCAACCAGAAGAATCACAATGCCGCACAATTGAGATTCCAAATATTAGAAGTACTGGACAACTCTCAAACAGGCACTGATCCCAAATAAAGATGACAACAAAGGGAAGTGTACTGGATTGACCGATTGGATACAGTATCGCCCAGAGGAATGAACGAAGAATTCGACTTGAACTGTTTCTTATGAGTTATTATGCTTTTCATGTTTGTTTCGTACGATTTATCATGCTTTTTACGTTTGATCTTGCACTTTCTCAGTTATGACTCTCTCTTCACTATTTACGCTTCATATGTGCAACTTTGACTTGGGTGTGAACGTTGAAACGTACTCTTCATTGACATAGACTTTGTTTTTATGGCACAAAAGGCACACTTACCAAACCATACACTATATTTCATTAATCTGGTATAAGTACCATTACACCACTCCCTTATTGAGTGGCTACCTGCATACACAGGCACTTCCCGAATTAGAGTATGCATCACCTTGCATTACTATACATTCAATAGAGGCCACCTTTCCTATGTTATCTTTATCCCCTTGCTCCTAACACGAGCCGAACCCGCTTAGTCCATTAACACTTTGCACACCATTTTAGATGTCACAACGTGCAGCATAGCTATAACATGCTTCTCATTGTGCATCTTCATGCACTTCATATGTTTTCCCATAGAAATGTTATTGTATTAGTCACAGTTTGCTTTTACCTTTTGCACATTGTAGTCAGAGTTTGGATGACGTTTCACAGCATCTATGGCTTTGTACCTTCATGACCTAAATAGGACTTGTTTTTTTCCTGAGCCCACATTTCACAACACACAGGCAACATTACAGTCTTAGACTGATACATTATTTCAGCGACAACAATATTTGTGCTCAATATGCGCACAACAGATGTAACCAGGCATTTTACACAAATGCCCCTTCCAAGATGGCCGCTATCACTCCATGTTGTTAGTGGCAGTTTCCTTAACAACCAAAGCCTCACCTTGCATTTACTTCGTTAGGGAGGTTCACGAGCGGCGGCGACGAGCTCACGATCGGCAGGATTTCCTGCAGTTTAAAAGGTAAGACACATGAATAGATACTGCCAATTAAAATTTCGCGACCCGAGTTAATCCTAACTGAATAATAGCCCTGTGTTTTTGCAGATTCACAATACGTACGCACTTACCTGTACTACGGCATGCAATCCGTATGCTCTCATGCAACGAACCGCGTTCTCTACGCGTACTCCAGCAGGTTAGATTCCCTTTCGGAACACACTTAGATTCTAATCATGATGCATGCTCACTATGGAACACAGTTCAACACTGCTGACCTATTATCAACAGCGACAGAAGTTAGTTATGCAACATTAAAATGTCATGCTGGTCTTATCCAGCTATTACCTTAATAGCACGCCACCCTTCAGCAAACTTAAAGTCACTGTTTAACCTTACCTGGGGACTATACAAAAGGTGTACACACGTTTTTAAAATCCTGACACGATCTTGATAAGGTGACAAAGCATAATACATTGAAAATGTTAATATGATGCATGTGGCAGAAAATGTGCTTATGGAATTTTGTTATTTCTCTCTTTTTTCCGTGTTACTGTATGTTCTACCTTTATGTATGTGGGTACCCTGTTAATGATTTCAATATTTTGAATGCGTATGATAACACTGATTTCTGATGATGTGTAATTTTGATGGAACTTTGATTAGATAAGGCCCTGACAAAGGACCACAAGGTCTGAAATGCATTGGCCATTGATTGATGTTTGCTCATGAAATGCAACATCATACCAATTCTAAAAACCTAAAAAACTAAAATTAAAAATATTACTACCAAATACTAAAAGACTCAACTTTATTATTAACATTCTTTGAAACTACTGAAGAATCCCTATGGGATATAAGGGTGTGCGGCCCACACCAAAGGCAACTTAGCCTAGGTCTCTTCTCTTTTGCTCATCACTTCATGTTACATCAAAGGTCAAGGGTCGTGTGATGTCACTCTCGCTACCCCTGTCATTTTGGTGAAATGACGTCCCTGCCCCATTTATGACAACATTCTGAGGCTCTTGGGAGGAAGACTGTCGTGGAAAGCGGGGGAAATACAATTTTCCTATAGGCTTGCATTGGGGTTAGAATTATTTTAGGCGGGAGAAGGAAAAATAGCAGTATTTTTAATTGAAAAATCAAGAGCCTGCCGCTTCATCGGGACAGCTGGCAAGAAGGAATTTCTCCTCTCTGTGATTGTAAAGGGCTGCGTTCTTCCCGAAGCTAGGTTCATGCTCAATAAATACCTTACACTATATCCACAAAAGTACTTTTACTACCGTGCTTGTGACAGAAGACGTTTGCTGCATCTGTGCGTGGTATGTTTGGTTTCCTCCTTGTAATTCCCAATAGTTACCGCGCACCCGAACACAAAATATCCCTCTTAACTAGTTCGAAGATGCGCTGCCTGAATTTGACATCACTGCATTGTTAGGCCTGCCTGAATTTATAGAACGTGATGGCGCATATGCAGACAACTACAACTCCCAGAACTGCCCTGTGAAATGACATCAGCAGCCGGGCCTGACAGGACATCTGCATCATCACTTCTCGCGAAGTAGCCGGTTCCTGAAAACTGCAGCGGCCGTCATTACTTTTCTCTACTCCTACCTGTGATTGCCTTTTTGCTTGAGTTTTATTTGCACGATTATAATTTTCCACGACCGCACTCCGCCCCGTGTCAGAAGAAGCCTCCGCCCTGTCACAAAATGGCGGACCCCAAGTACGCGGACCTGCCAGGCATTGTGAGTACTGAAGACCCCAACCGTCAACATATAGTCGGATACCGGCTAATGGCACAAGTATCCCTGACACCCCCCTTACCCACGCACCCTACGCGTTGCTGCCGATATGATGGTTATGCGGATAGTATGATTTCCCTGTCAAATTCAATCTGTGGGGTGGGTGGGGTTTTCTTCTGTTTTTTTTGTTGCTATGTTATTGTCAGTATTGGATATTTATAACACTGATAGTAAACATAATATATTGTGATTTTTTTAAAAAATATTATTTACATTTTAAAACGTTTTCTTTTAATTTCTCTCCATGTATTGATTTTGTATATTTCGAAACTGTTACAGCAGAGGTCAAGCTAACACGGTATCACTGTTGTATTAATTGTCCGTTTACTTTGAAAACTAACCATGTAGCCTTAGCGCCAACGTCCCGCTTTCTTGACTGGATTTAGAGCTGACCTGTTAGGTAATAATGAATGAACAGCTTCCTGTTTTGATTTTACATAATGAACTTTCAGACTGGTGCGTTTTATTGGAAAGTTCCCACTGGACCATCAAGTGCATGCTAGATAATCCAGCTTAATTTTTACTAAGAATGGATGCGGGTGTGGCCGTACTGTGTCATTTACATACAAATAGGTTTTTATTTTAAAAAAACATTCAGAACAACGATTGAAGAAAAGATGTAATTGTGGGACTGGCAAACTCAAAGACGACTTCTAAACCACGCTCCTCTCATCCCACTACCCAATCTACTCTACTCACTCTCATAACACTTCCTCAAGCTATTAAAACACCACCCCCTCCTATTATCTCCCACACTACCTCTGTCTCTCACAACTTCTATACACAATACAACACAAACAACTGGTACCACACTCTCTCACAGTTACCTTTGCTAACCTGTGGCACAATCTCTCCAACCCTCTGCTTGGTCTTTTGTTCCACCTTGAGCTTTTCCTGTGACCTCAACCATACAACACACACTCCTGCTGTCTACGTTTGTAGTGATGAACTGGTGTTTTGGTGCCTTTCTTTCTTTCTTTCTTTAAATTAGAGTAGGCGTGGACGGACCCACGCAGGCGCTTCCCCATCCAATTGGATGATGTGCACCTATCCACCATTCAGCATTCAACCCACGTAAAACTCACAATTCCTCCCACCGCCCTGTCTGCCTCACAAAATCCAACACCACACTACTCCTCCTTCTGCCACTCACCCCATCACCTCCCAACAAAGCCTTCCCACTCAACTCAGCCACACCCTGCGCAGTCAATCGAACCCTCATCAATTCTCTCTCTACAGCATGTCTCTCACACCTAAACAGAAAATGTTCCACAGTCTCAGGCACTCCACACACCGCACAATCCCTCGATTCTCGCTTCCCTACTCTAAACAGATATTCATTCAGTCCCACATGCCCTATTCTCAATCGATTCAGCATCACCTCCTCCCCCCTCCTCCATTCTAGACTTCCCGAATTCACCTTTACTGACACTTTCTCACGAATACCAAACATCCACCTACCTTTCACCCCACTCACCCACTTCTCCTGCCACTCATCCATGACCCGCCTCACCATCACTGCCTTCGTCTCATCCACACTCAAAGGTAATCTTACATCAACCGCTTCCCTTCTCATACCCTCACCCGCCGCCAGATCCACTAACTCATTTCCCAGAATGCCGCTATGACTGGGGACCCACGCCAACTCCAGATCCATCCCTCCACGAACACACCGATCAATCTTTCTCCTGATATCCAAAATCACATCCTTCCTATCACCATCCCCTGCCACAATCGCCTGCAACCCACTCAATGAATCTGAAAATACCACTACTTTCTCAAACCTCAACTCGCATACCCTTTCAATCGCCATTGCTATCGCCACCAACTCAGCCGTACAAATTGACACATCATCCATCAGGCGCCCCACTTTATACTCCCCCGTGCTTTCTAGATAATACGCCATTCCCACTCTTCCAGATATCGGATCCTTTGAACCATCCGTGAACACCCTGCACCCTTCTTTCTCTGCCACATATGCCTGACCCAAATCTTTGATCTCACCCCGCATTCCTCGCTTCTTTGACACCACACTCGTCAACTTCAAGCACACCTTAGGAGACCTCATCATCCACATCGGACACCTCACTAAATCCATATCTGTCACAACCATCAACTCGCCCACACCCCACTGCACCCTCTTCTCCCACATGTGAAACCCCAAAGTGCCCCCTTTCTTCCTCCACCGATCCCCATAATAGTCAAACCTCCAATTATACCGCAAACATTCACGTACCGGATGAGCCACACTCTTCGCACTACACTTCATCCACCACCTCATATTCAACCTGGTGCCTTTCTCAGCCCTCCATTGGCTGTAGCGCTCACCTGACATCCTGCACCAATCAGTACCTGCCTTTTACACAGTACCAAAGTGAGAGACTTAAAAAAAAAACAACTAAGCCCCACCCAATTTCCCTGCAGTTTTTCTGACAGTCTCTGCTCTCTATAAAAAGGTGTGGCCTGGACCAGTGCCTCCCTCTACCAGGATTATACTACCATTCTACACAGACCCTAATGGAGACAGACACTCTTTACCAGTTTCTTCCTTTTCCTCTCACAACATTCTCTCCATTTCCTCCCAGGCACCTACTGTAGGAGACATCCACCCTGTGGTATATTACAAATATACTTTATTATCTTGCACCAAAAAAACAAATACATAGTTTCAAATACTGTTGCCCTACAATCCTACAAAAAGACATCGTTATAATTGAAAAACAATATTCTTCTATAATACATCATACATTAAACGCAACAAAGAAGCTAAAGGTGGAGTTAGTGAAGTGTGTCAATATAGTATACTCCTGCTCAATCAATTTTGTGATTTGGAGCCGAAAATGACAAACATTGCATTGGTCTAGACTCATAAACAAATGAATTTATGGGTAGCCGTTAGGGGTGTCACGGTATTAGTTTTATGACGGTACGATAACCTTCTTGCCAAATGACGGTATATCATGGTTATCGCGGTATAGCAGGTGGAGTTAACTAATCTTAACAAATATTTTCTAAAAGGTCATAAATTGACAGATTTAGCATCACAAACAAAACCAGGCACCCAGGGCCAGAATTGGGCTTTTCAACATACTTTCCACTGAAATGCCTTGCTTCCACCAAACACAAACACACGTGTAGAGAGGTGGAGGGGGGAGCCCTGCTGCAACTGGCAAAGCAAACTGAATAGCTTTACTTAAGTGGTCATTTAGGCTTTATGCTCCCCTACTGGTGAAGATGAACATGTTGCCATCTTGATAACCTGCATGCCACCGATCAATGGAGGCTGATGGTAGTATACGCTTACACACACACACGCACACACGCACACGCACTCTCTTTACGTTACAGCCTTTAGTTTACTTGCGGGCCAAAAGGTGTTCAGTAATCACGGACATGTTACCCTTTGGTATGGCAGCAGGGAATACCCACAGAGATGATTGAATTTCGCAGTGTGACTTATTATATGTAAATTCAATGATAGAACCAGGGAAAGCCCCCATTGCCATATGTTTAGAGAACATTATCCATTATAAATATATAAACCCCAAAGCCGCCAACCCAAAGTAAACCCTTTTCCTTCTTGGCACTGTATCTATTCTTCCTATTGCTAACATATTGGGTTTGTGTCAGGCACGTGTGGTTTATGGACGGCACATCCAACAGTACAAGACCAAGACTGCGCAGCACTTGCTTACTGCAGCCTTTCCAAATCAGATTGAAAAGCACACTTTACGGTATGAACAATGTGACGGTTATTATTGTTCAATTAAGTGGTTCACGGTATCTTTAACGGTATACCGTTATACCGTTACATCCCTAGTAGCCGTTCTCAAATGTGACCATAACATCTACCTGGGCTAAACCCTGACTGACCACACACAAGGTGCAAGGTGAATGGGCTAAAGATGTCCAATCTTAGACCTCACAGACTTGGTATGAAATGGATTTCATTCAAAAGAATGTTGACAAAGGTGTGTTTCGGCCTTCATATTCAAAGTTCACTCAAACTATGGAGCGCCCCTTTCATTTAATCTCTGGGCCTTCATCATGACAAATTACAATTTTGCCCTAGTTAATGTTCTTGTAAAACAGCTTCTTTTATAGGTTGGAGAAAATCTTCTTTCTTAATTTTACATCTCTTAGGACCCTTGAATGTTGTCCATAAATGCTGAAAAAGGGTATGGGCAAAACAAACCCAAAAAGTAGAACAACGCGTTTTCACCGTGGGATGAGTGCTAGGAGGGCTGCAGGTGACTGGGAGTTGTGGGTACCTTGCCCAGGTAAACCACCGTAATGAGAGGCAAAGGAAAAATTCCAGTCTCACTGCGCCCACACGAAAAGAAGAGATACACACTGCTAAAGTTGCAGATTTATTACGGTTGGAACAGCCTGACACGTGTTTCGAGCAGTTCTTGCTCTTCATTTGAGGCTTGTGTTTGGTGAAGATGCTCGTATCAGAGCTTTAGCATCTGGGATATATATCTCATATTGTCACGCGCGTGAGGGGACCAGCCACCCGTGTAACAGACCACCCAGCTTGACTCTTAAACTAAGAGTATGCCGCAACAGCGACTTATTTGACAATATGAGATATATCTCCCAGATGCTAAAGCTCTGATACGAGCATCTTCACCAAACACAAGCCTCAGATGAAGAGCAAGGACTGCTCGAAACACGTGTCAGGCTGTTCCAACCATAATAAATCAGCAACTTTAGCAGTGTATATCTCTTCATTTCGTGTGGGCGCAGTGAGACTGGAATTTTTCCTTTGTCCATAAATGCATTTAATGCGATTTCACATCTATCATTGCTTCGCATGATCACCATTTGCAGAATACTTTTTGCCGTTTTGTCCATCTCCACTTGTACTAAACTCCTCAACGCATTTTTTTCTCACTACTGCAACACCATTTGAATCTGTGCTTCTGTACGATTTCTCTCGCTTACATCTCAGTGTACTAGCTGGTTTGAGATGTATGCAGTCTGCTATGCGGAAAATCGAGAGGAATCTAGTATGGGTTTCTGTGCCGCTTCCTGGTGGATTCTGGGAGTTGCGGTTCTACATTAGAAAGGAAGAACAATGGCCAGCAACTGTCTTGGGAAACAGAGTGGTCCCAGGGATGGGATTGGTGCCACATGGGGGATTTTTGGGGGCTGGCCCGGCTGGGGATACTCCAACTTCCACTTCACAAATCTGCGGCAGGACTGGTTCTGATTTTTTTCAGTGAGAGAGGCCCCTGCCCGAAGTTGAGGAGGGTCCCTCTACCCCCTCCTTGACACGGGCATAACACTGTTACACAGTGCAGTGTCCCAATTACTAATAGGGCTTTTGGATTGATATAGTTTAGTAATGGAATGTGCACTGCAACTCGAGACCAAGGACCTCGTTACGAGTTGTGCAGTACCCCAGCAGTAAATCCGCCGGAATACCGGCCAAACAAATTACTTTTACCGCCACTTGGTCCAGAGGAATTTCCGCTGGATTGCAAGTGGTGCTGGCAGTGTAATTCCCCATTTAATTTGAGTTAAATGTACTCAATGGAGCTTTTTTGTGGTGGAATTACCGTTGCAGTAATTCTTCCGATTAGTTTTATTTTTTTCCAGCAGTGAGTTGGAGGATTTACCTCCAGGATTTTCCTGCAGGCAAATCCTCCACTCCAGGCATAAAATTGTAATTTGGCATAATGGTAAAGATGGCGGTCACAGAGTTGCCTTCAACTTCACCACTACCGCCAATCTCGTAATGAGGCCGCAAAAATGCTGTAAGTTAGCAAATATGTTCAATTAAGGCTGTACTAATAATTGTCAAGGATCCATAGGTGCAAGAGAGTACGATGTATAAATAACGTCATGCAATATAAACGAGGCACCCTTGGGCATTAAATGAACACACAAAGTGATATGAAGCAAGATCCTACCCTTTCAAACCAAATAGGTAAATGCACGAATATCTCTGGAAGAACAACATGCAATGAAATGATAAGGCTGTGCAAAGGAAAGTCAACTCAATCCATACAAGATAGTATGAACAAGAATCAATGGGAAAATAGAACTAAATTATGCCGAAAATGAAGCATCAGACCCATCTTGACGATCCATGCTAAATGGTATAGTCTGTGCTTTAAATGGAAAAAAAGAAGTGCAGGTGCTCACTGATCTTTGAAGCTGGACATTCTGGCGCAGCGCTTTTGGTGCTGGCTGTTTTGGCGCAGCATCTTGGGCACAGGTCCCTTTTAGGCACACCCTGTTCTTTGCAGGCAATGCCTAGTGAGATTACATTATGTGCTAAGGGGCACACACTTTGGTAAAGCAGTGCTTCTGCTTCTTTGCTTCTGCTTTCTCTCTCCCTCTCCCCTGCTGAACAGCTTTAATTCTTCACTGAATCTGCTCTGAATCTGCATCTGGGCCACTCTCAGTGACCTCGGTCCAGGGCCCAGCCACTCTCCACTTGCACTGCCTCCCTGGCACCCCCCTGCACTGCGGGACTGTCACTGTATCCTTACAGCCCCCCCTTCCCAGCACTTGTTCTGCATCTACCTTGCACTTGCCACCAGCTGGCCTTATTTATTATTTTTTACGCTACTTACCTTGTACTGCACTTCCTCCCCTTCCCCTTGCACTTTTCCCTTCCCCCCACCCCTGCACTTGCGCGATCTGAATGACACCTGGCCTAGTAGGATCGTTGTCTGTCTTCCCCTTGTTCCCCCCCCCGCCTCGTCGCGCCTTGAAACACTTGTGTATAGGCGCGTTACAAATGCCATATCATATCATATCAGTGTATCTCAGATTCTTTCACACAAACTTCCAGGTTGTTGTTGTGCATTATGTTAAGAAAGAGAGACCTTCTTTGTTTGTGCATCAAACCAGAAGATATCATAGCTGTAAACTAAGCTGTTGTATTATTGCTTGCTTTCATAGCCTAATCAAATATTCGGTAGGTAACTGGAGCTGTGTGCGAGTCCTCAGTCGAAAACGATTCATTACACCTCCAATTACCTAAACATTTAAATACTAGAACAGGCACTGCTAATAGGAAAGAAACATCTTAAAAAAATAATTTCCCTGGCTTTCCAAATCAATCCCTGCTCCATCAAAGGACACCAATGGTAAAAGGTGAAGCCCACTTAGCGACCACACCTAGTGTGCTGAGAGCACATTAGCTGCATGCTGTCTCTCCTTTTGTTCTGCAGGGCGGGTACTGAATGAGACATTAGGGGCACTGCGGGTGGTGGAGAGAGGAGGAGGGAGAGGGCACTGCTTTCCCCAGCAATGGCTGCAGAAGCTCAGTCCTTTAAGTTGCGCACCTCGCAACATAGTTGAGTACCGGCACTCTCTCTCAAGCTTTGAGGAGTGCAGACACTCAAATGCTCAAAAATAAGGAGTGCAGGATCGTACCGGCCCATCTAAAGCACTGGGTATACTATATTGGATGCACTCACGACCGACTGACCTCTGGTCTCACAGTTGTAGGACAATGATGTGTTAGTACTTTGTGTTATACTTGTCTGGAATACTAGTACCTTTCATGTTAAACAGTACCCAAAATTGCACAAATACCCAGCAGACTGAAATCCGGTCACATTGCATCAGCAAATTCCTTGTGAAACTTGGATGACAGGTTAAGAATTTCCCTTCCAAAATCTTAATCAAATACTTAGTGTTTAACTGAAAAATACTAGAATATGACCATCGATGTTTTAATGCATTGTGATGTATTAATTAGTAGGGGTACTTTCAGAATGTTATCGAGAGAAATTAAATACATAAAACTAGTGAATAAACATTAGATCATTGATGGTAGTGCAACACTGCAAGAAGGGAAGGTTGTATGATAAACACGGTTTCCTGCATGTGTGGTTTTACCTTTGGCAGTAAGTCCCATCACTGCCTGGCATGCAAGACGGCTGAGTTCTAGTGTCTTTAACTACAGCTACACCCTTAAGACTGTGTCTTTGGTGCAAGTTGGTGAGGCAAGCTCGCGTGGGTGGACCAAGGTCAGAAAGATAGGAAGCTGGCCAGAAGCAGGACCCAAGCCCCAGAGGTCATATGGCTGGATAAGACTGCCCCTTACGAGGAGCGGTATTAGGACAAAGGCTAATTGACCAACAAATGGGAAGGTACAAGGAGGCTTAGGAAAAGTAGCAAAATTATAGTTTTAGGGGTGCCTAGGAAAGGGATTGGTAGTGGATTAAAAGCATGTTATTATGGAAAAGGGGGGATAAACATGCTTGTAATGCAGGACTATTTTCATGCAGGCAATTCTTTGGCCATTGATTGCTTGGTACTAGATTTAGTCAATGTATTTTTGTGTGATGAAATCAAGATGTGTTCAATGTATGCCCTTGATGTGTGGAGACATGTCTGCCCGATCAAATTTTGAATGTAGCTTCCTGTAAATAAGGAGGGTAATCTCGGGGTTCCAAACTAACTGACAGAAGGGCCAACTGATGGTAGTTTACAGGTGAATGTGGTGGAACACAAAAGGAAAAGTAGGAAGGCAAGCAAGGTATCGCATTTCATTTCAACTTGGCTCATCGACCCTGCAAGTCCCAAATGCAAAACGGGCAGAGTGTGACCACCACCACCCGTCCACCCCTAGAAGCCCCTAGATATGAGTCGTCAGCAGCCCAAGGAAGGCCCCAAAATCCATGAATTCCCCAAAATAGGTAAAGCACACAGACCAAAAGGCTAAATGCTATAGGCTGTTCACTGTCCCTACCACAAGACAGTGGGTGGGGGATGTGTGGAGTACAATCAAGAACAGATAACATGGTGAAAACACATATTGTAGCACCCAAACATAATTAGGGGTGTTTTAAAGGATCCCAGCCAGTCCCCTGGGCCAAGACGAGGGGAATCTGGACCTCAAACGCTTCATGGTGCTGCTACCTCCTAAATTCCAATCCACAAGATTTGATCAGCAACACCTCACATGATCCAGTGCTCTGAACGTAAAGACACAAGTGTTGTTTGCAAATAAAGGGCCCTACTCCCATTAACTTATCTGGCTGGGGAAGTGTCATGGCGGATCGAGTGGGGAAAGGGAAAGGCAAACAGACTCCCAGGAGGAGCCTCAGTCCCCACCAATTCTAGCATCATGCCGTGTGGCCTCAGATCCTCACGAAGCTGTGGCGTTGGTGGGCAGGAAACTGGGTTTAAAAGTGCTGTATGGATGATATGAGGACACAGATAAGGGAAGAGACTGAGGAAAGCAAATTACACAGTAGGGATGCAGGGTCTGACCTCCACTCACAGCTCTGCTGCAGGGATACATGCTGACAATCTTCTTTGGTTCCAAAGTTGGCCTCACAGGCCTTTGTTCTTGGCAGCATAGCAATTACTGTGAATGGCAACCCACCCATCTTCCACAATTTCACATTTCCACTTCTCTCCAACATCTGCACCACATGATCTCCCCTAGCTATGCCTGAACCTCTAGTACTACAGTCTGACCTCCTTGCCCTTCCTTGCTGCTCTGTTATTAGACTGGCTTGTAGTTAAAGGATTACTGAGGTCCATATGTACAGCTATGGGACCTCTGGTACAAAGAATATTTTAGGGCTGGTACACCCTAAGATTTCTAACGCCACCTTGTCAGTGAGTGGAGTCTGTGGTCTCTGTGATCTGTAAGGAAGGCATGGTATCAACAGTAAGACAGACACAGGTGACCACAGTTTAAGGGTGTTCATTGAACTTTCAAAAATGGTGGAAAATGCCTATTTAATCCTAAATCTACAGATGGGAGAAAGCTATGACCACCAAATAATAATAACGCAATCCTAGTGGTGTCTTGTCAAAATAAAAGGCCCTATAATAAATCTACTGCCAAACCTTACTTCTAAATACAAATAGTGTGGGAAACAATGTTATGAATAAAGAAAGAAGTGTTCACAAAATGATAGGTCAGAATGTTCCCTTCCCCTCATTTTCAGCACACTCTTTGGCTTCTCTAGCACGAAGATATAGTTTAATCATGAGCATCAGGGCCTTCTGCGCCCAAGTACCTTTGTCTTTCACAGTCTCTTCATTCAGAGGGCCTGATGCGTCAAAATAAATAGTTCTTTTCCTCTTTCAAACTTTCACAAGTGTTCAATTTCTTAGGCGATTCACTCTTCAGCCCATATCCCCCTTAGTCGGGCTCATATCTTTTGAACACAATCTTCTTCATCTTGGATCCCCCTCATCCAGGTTCAAACCCTCTTATTACAATGTTTGTACAATACTCTTTATCGGCTGACTCACGGTTCACCCTGGATCCCCCTCAGCCAGGCTCAGATCCCATTAACGCAATTAGTCTCCCTCAGCCGGGTTCGAACCAATTTCACTTTCACATGAACATTCTTGACACAAACTTGCTTTAACAAAAGGTTCTTAGCTGATCTCTTGCTGCCAACTTGGACCAACTTCATCTATTTTCTTTATATTCTTACTACCAAATACTTTTGAATGTGCCCGTAGGGTTTTGCTTGACCCGTGGCAGGACCGCTTGGATTTCACAATTCCTTTTCTTGTAACATTTGCCACCTTTCAGTTTGATACCTAACGGAGACTTTCGAAGGAGCACCCACGTGCTGGACCACTTTGTCTATGGTATCGTATCTTAGCTTCAAAGTTCAATCACTCAGCTGCTGTTTAATTATGTTTGCGTCGCTTGCCACATAAGCTTCAAACACTGTTCTCTTCAGTTACCACTATACAATGTTGCCAATTGCAACCTTGGCTTCAACATAGACCAGCCTGGTATCTCTCGCCCCAACTCACCGATGTGCTGACTTCACTAGCGCTGCTTAGTTGTAGGAGCCAAGGAAAGTACCCCAGCGACAAACGATTCTTCCCGCCTTGACTATCAACTCGGGAGAGCCGCGGGTACCTCCAACGCACAATGCAGGCTTCTTCAGCTTTCATTATAGGTCTTATGTTACTTATTCTTGAAGGCTCATGAAAGTAACAGTCTTTCGCCGAAAAGGTGAAGGGCATTTCCCTCCTTCCAACCCTCTCCGGTCTTGCCCTCTTTCGCCTCGTATTAAACTGCCACCTTGGAACTGCTGCTTCCTTGTGTGCTTTCATGCTCCGCCTTTTATCCGTATGGGGAAATGTGATGGAAGTCAGGTGTGTGTAATGATCAGTAATTGCCTGATCCTGCCTGACCATTGTATTGGGACATGTCAGGTATACGGCTCGGGTGTTAGTCCGTTTCCTCTCGCAGTGAGCTGTCCGTGAGAAAGTATTCATGTCGGAAAAGGGTACTGGGGGGTTGAGCTTCTAGGCATCCTACCTGGTAGGATGGGCTAGAGATGTTACAGGGAAGGAGATACTGCGTCTCGCCATCTGGTGTCCCACTTCCACGCCCTGAGGACCCCTCACCCAGGTGCTCCTCAAGCACTGTTCCACCCTCAGGAACTGGATCCAGAAGCGACGGTCATGTCCTAGCCACCTGAATGACAGATCCCCGGCGACTAGCGGGTGAGATTTCTCACAGATCATAGCTATCCTCAAACAGAAGAGGAGGACAATCAGGGTCAAGTTCCTTCTAGGCCCATAAAGAGCATAGGCAAATCTAAATGCAGGTTTTGCTCCCTGCCTGCAAGTGGCCCACTCCATATCACGCACTGCTGCAGACTCAACAGGTAACTCTATTCCTCATCAAGCTATGGTCAGAGTCTCATTCAAAAGACCCACTTTGCCCAAAGGTACATCAGGCTGGCAAATTATGGCCCTGACCCTGTCCACCACATTTGACCCAAACTCGTATTCTGATGACTGCTGAAAGGATTGACCAAAAAAGCATGTTTAAGTGAGTCGTAGCCACTAAACTCTTGTCACGCCGTACCTGTTGTTCGCCATGACACTGGACAACCAACGTTTACTGCAATAGATTTGCCTTTAAAGGTTTTCAAAATGGCAGCTGGTACCCCAGTACATGGAATTTCAACTGTGCACACCTTTGGACCAGGAAGCACAAATACAACTTAGTGCAAATGGCCTAGTTCTTCCTTGGGTGGAAAGGTATCTGTGACTCGAAAGATATCTTTTACTTATGTGAACTAAATTGAGAATTGGTCAGTCATTGCAACCATGACAGGACAAACTAATAAGCTTGGATGGCTCACCTACAAATTAATGCACCTTTTATATTTTTCAAGTATCCAATTGACCCAGAAATGCTGTGAGGCTTTGTCTAAATGGAGATTTGTTTCCAATGCAATGGAAAACGCTTTATTTTGTTCATATAAAGTACAGGAAAGGCCTAGAAAAACACACTCATAACTGGGGGGAGTTAGCAACTACACACAAGTACGGAGCATGTTTTAGAGCTTATTAAAATGCACTAGGAAGGCTGCATATACCTTCTCATTAGTGAACAAAATCAACCTTCCTTCTTAAAATGCTGAGACAATCACTGACAAAGGCTATTTATCTGTCGTAACTGTTTTGATGTGCTATATGCTGCAAGTAGCTTTAACTTTTGCAAACAGGATGGCCGTGGTTATTTGGCATGAGGCTTGGATGAGCCAGGAAGAGGCACATTTTGTGTTCATTTTAGAGTTTGAGTAGACCTAGTTCCTTCCACATGAAGAGCAACCTGGAGAGTGATCACAACTTGGTAGCAAAAAATGAAAAGGTTCTCCCTCCCTTCTTAGTGTTACTGTTACATCTCATTACCGCCGTTGGTCTTTTTGGCTTCGCAGCAGAGTATGTCGCTCTCTATTCCTGACCCCTCCTAAGATGGCCGCTGTTTGTGCCTGCTTCGCTTCAACATTTGACGCTGGATTCTCACATACGGCATGGATGCCGGCAGATGATCACGTGACATCATATAGTAGCAGCAGTTCCGTGATGCGATGCGTCGCTACTCTACAGCAAGACGCTTGAAACATTCTCACTTCTGGATCAGACAACCTTTCCAACGTCTCCCCTTGCCAGGGCTTACCTTTCGAAGACTTCAGTAAGGGAATCTTAATCCAATTCAGTTATTCAATCTACTCCCTCATCAGATCGGGTACTAATTCTGTTATTTCCCGTAGAGTCTTTACCGTACCTCAGATGATCAAATCCAGTTCGGACACGAGACAGAATTCCTGTCTACCTTTCACTTCAGCACTAACAAAGTAGGTTTCGCTACCATTCTTTCTTAACCTTTCATAATTAGAATTGTCTGGCTTTATACTCTCCTCTCTTCCCCCTTACCAGAAAGGTATCGAAACTGCTACTGCACGAAAATACAGCTATCCTCTATGCTTTACAGGTGGGTGGTATCCCAGGTTTTCACTATTCACTACTCTGAAGTGTCACTTAGAAATAACATCTTTTTCTCTCTTACTAGAAACTTATCTAAGGAGTTTTTGGGAGACCGTTTGCTTCATACACTCGCCATCGGATCAGAGAAACTTCCCAGATCCCTGAACCGAAGACTCTGAAGTTACCACACGCCGTGGCAAGTCTCCTTCCACATCAGGGTTTTTTACCCCAGAGGGTTTCCCTGGGGGGTTTGCCTTTCACCATTCCTGGCTTTAGGATGAGGGTGGTAAGGCTTCCAAGGGGATTCTTAACTACTTCGTGCTGCTCGCTGCTGTTTTCTGACCAGGTTGGTGGATTCTGCAGATTTCGTATTTTGGCATATTCAGAAGTATAACTATAGTCATTACAGATAGCGACCCACAAAGAAAGTACAAAATAGGCGGAAGCCATGGAACAACAGATGCAACAGCTGATGTCAGCCATGCAATCCTTATCTCATGAAGTACAGGGTCTTAAACAAGAAAACGCTCAGCTTAGGCAGCAAGTTGCTTGAATGAGTCCAGAGGTACGCCCTTCTGCATTGCCCACAGGCAAATTCGATGGGGAACCGCACAAACTCAAGGAATTCCTGGATAGTTGTACTATCCAGTTTACCTTTAAACCCTGATACTTCACTTCCGACAAGGATAAAGTAGGATTCCTAATCTCCCATATGACCGGTCCTGGACTTGCTTGGGCTACCCGCCTAGTTACATCAGGGAATCCTGTCTTGGACTCTTACCTGGCATTTGTGAATAGTTTGAAATCAATGTTCAACAGACAGGAGATTTCGATTGCCTCCCAAGAACACACCCTTGATCTCCGACAAGGGTCACAAGACCTTATGTCATACATCACTCGATTTAAACAACTGTCTTCCGAGACCGCCTGGCCTGATGATGCTCTCCTTACCCTTTTTCGGCGCGGTCTCACTGAGAGCTCAAGGACGAAGTAGCTAGAGTTCCTCGTCCGGCTAATCTGGCCGATATGATCACGGTGACAATGCAGATGGATTACTGGATTCAGGAACTTTCCCATGAACGTAAAAAGAAAAGGGGCTATCCATCCCGCTCGGAGCCTCTAATTTCTCCTGCTCGTTCAGTTTCCGAGGACGAACCGATGCAGTTGGGCACGGCTAGAGGACCGTTTTCGACTGCGGAAAGAGAGCGCGGCAAATCGCAAGGCTTGTGTATGTATTGTGGATCATCCGGGCATGTCCTGAAGGATTGCACCGTGGTACCGCCCCGACGATCCGGCTTCAAGAATTTGGGAAACTCCCAGACCCAGCCGCAAGAGGAACCACGGCTATGGTCTCTAGGAATGGGGCCTCCACAACCCTAAATAACTCACATAATATGTATTCAGTCGATCATTCCTTGGTGGTTGTCACACTCGGTTTAATGTTCCAAGAAAAGGAACTTCGTGGAATCCCTGCCTTGATAGACTGTGGAGCGGCCGGCAATTTTATTGATGAAAAATGGGTAGAGGAACAAGGGATTGGCGTACTCCTAAATCCATCGTTACTCCCATTCAAGGATTAGATGGAAATCCTTTGAGTTCAGGACCAATTCGCGAGCAGACAATTCCTCTCACGTGTGTCATCATGTCCCACAAAGAAACTTTGAGTTTTCATTTGATAAAGGCTGCTCACTTCCCTATTATCCTCGGTCTACCATGGTTGCGTTTACAAAACCCCTATTCTTTCTCAACAAGAAAAGGAAGTTCTGAAGGATTATTTACAGTCTAATCTGCAGAACGATTTGATAACCGAGTCTACCTCTCCGGCTGGAGCTTTTGTATTTTTTGTAAAGAAGAAAGACTCAAACGAATTAAGTCCTTGCATCGACTACAGGGGTCTCAACAGGATAACCGTGGCGGATCAATACCCAATGCCTTTGATCCCTGACATTCTGGAGGCCGTGCACGGAGCTACCATCTATACCAAATTAGATCTTCGAGGTGCTTATCATCTTATCCGGATTGCCCCAGGGGATGAATGGAAGACTGCCTTCCGTACGCCCTTTGGGCATTTCGAATACCGAGTAATGCCCTTTGGCCTTTCCAATGCTCCAGCAATATTTCAGCGTTTAATGGACCACCTTTTCGCTGACGTATTGTTGCACTTTGTTGTCATTTACTTAGATGACATATTGATATTTTCGTCTAACCCAACCGAACACATACTACACGTGTCATTAGTGTTGAATAGATTACGAGCCAACCAGTTATTCTGTAAGGTTGAAAAGTGCGAATTCCACCAATCCAAGGTCACTTATCTCGGATTCGTACTCTCTGCTAATGGAGTTTCCATGGATCAAAGGAAAGTTTCAGCAGTGTTGGAATGGCCAAATCCATCTAACATCAAAGAAATACAACGATTCATCGGGTTTGCTAATTTTTATCGTAAATTCATTCCTGGATTCTCAGAATTAATTTCCCCTATCACACGACTACTGAAGAAGGGTGTTCAATTTTCCTGGGACCATTCAGCGCAGGAAGCCTTCAAGAGGTTGAAGAATCTGTTTACATCTGCCCCCATTCTGGTCTCGCCTGATCAACACAAACCTTTCATTTTGGAAAATGATGCCTCTCACTATGCACTTGGGGTCGTTCTGTTACAGGAGACTAGTCCTGGAAGTGAGTCACCCGTAGCGTACCTTTCTAAAACTTTCACTCCATCTGAAATTAATTACCCTGTCCTAGAGCAAGAACTCTTAGCTATAAAACGCTCATTCGAAGACTGGAGGCACCTACTAGGCATCCAGTTGTGGTTAGGACGGACCATCAAAATCTCAAAGTCTTGCAACACGCCCAAACCTCCAATAGTCACCAAGCTCGCTGGGCACATTTCTTTCTGCCCTACAAAATTCTGTTTACCTTCCTACCTGGAAGAGAAAATCTCAGGGCTGACGCTCTTTCACGCAAAGATCTTTCTACTTCCACGTTTTGTTCCGAAAGACTATTTCCTAGAGCCCACTTTCTCTTTGTCATTTCTGACTTTTTGCTTCAGATTATCTGGGCAACTGCGAAACACCAACAATCCTGGGAGGATCTCGCTCCCGTTCACCAACTTATACAGGAGAAAGGGGTTTTCTTTCATGGGCAGCACGTTTTTATACCATCTGAAGATCTTCGGAAAGAAGTACTCAGAATGTTTTCAAATTCCCGAGCTGCAGGTCATCGTGGTATCCGTACCACGTGCGATCTAGTTAAACAACACTTCTGGTGGCCCTCTCTTCAGTCTGATGTTCAAGAGTACGTTTCAGCTTGTGCGGTTTGTCTCCAATCCAAGATCCCAAGACAAGCCCCTCTGGGATTGCTTTCTCGGATGCCAATTCCTGATAAGCCTTGCCAATATATTTCCACGGATTTCATTGTGGATCTCAATGAAATCCGAACAGCAGCGTCGAGACGTGCAGTGCCGCGGGGTGTGTCTGTTTAATAGTGTGTGAAGCGCGGAACGTAGAGGCTGGCAAGCTACGTTTCGTATACGACAGCCATGTTGGGAGGGTTACTGCATTCAGAGTTCTATGGGTCAGGGACCAGGAGGTCCAAAAGGGATGCAGGCGACGGTTCATGACGGCATGCCTCCTCTGAAGCCCAGCTCCTCCGGGTTTGCCTGGATGGATAAGGTGGTATCTTCGAATCAACCTGGGGGCATTCATGTTTGAAAGGGGTTCCCAGGTTAGCTCACTAGGTGGATAACCTTTCCATTCGACCAAGTATTGCAGCTGACCACGTCGGTACCTGGAATCACATATTCTGGAGACCTCATATTCGAGTTGGTCATTGACAATCACTGGCGTAGCTCTTGGAGCAGTTCGAGAGGGTTGGACATATGGCTTTAACAGAGAAGTATAGAAAACTGGGTGGATCCTTTTCCATGATTCATGTAGTTGGAGTCGAAAGGCCACTGGATTTGACGATTTCCTTTATAGTAAAGGGACCGTAATACCTGGGTGCCAATTTATTTGGACGTAAGTGATGTGGGAGGAGTTTTGAGGATAACCAGACTTTATCGCCTATTGAATATGAAGGTCCTGGTCTTCTTTTGGAGTCAGCATAAAGTTTCACGTCTCTTAGAGCCTTTTCCAGGTTTTCTTTAGCTTCCTTATGTACATTGATTAATGTTTCAATCCAAGAATCAACCGTAGGAACTGGGGTTGGATGTGGAAGAATGGACAGTAGGACTGAAGGATGAAAAAAGGACTGGTTTTGATAGCTGAATGATCCGAATTATTGTATGCGTATTCAGCCACAGGTATTAAGAGTGACCAATCATCCTGGACCTTGGTGGTGAAGCAACAAAGATATTGCTCAGTAGCTCCATTGGTCTGTGGGATATATCCCGAAGACGAGGCACGCTGGATTCCCAGTATACGACATAACTGTTTCCAGAACTGGGATATGTATTGGGGTCCTCGATCAGAAATGATCTTGGAAGGTAGCCCATGAAGCCGGAATATGTGTTCCAGGAAAATTCCAGCAAGCTTAGATAAGGATGGCAGTTTGGATAAAGGTGTAAAGTGAGCCATATGAGTGAACAAATCAATGGTAACCATTATAGTTGTGTAGGCCCTGGAAGATGGTAGTTCCACTATGAAATCCGTGGCAATGATTTCCCAGGGTCTTGTTTGTATCGCCGGTTGAAGCAGGAGACCTGCTGGTTTTTTGTTATCGTGTTTGTTCTGATTGCAGATTGCACACATCTGGATATGGATATTGATATCATCCTTCATCTTTGGCCACCAAAACTGTCTTTGTATTAGGTGGAGAGTGTTGGAGTTGCCACGGTGTCCTGAATGGAAAGTATCATGACATAGGCTTGTGATTCTTTGTCTCAATCCAGGAGTGGGAATGACCAAGCGATTGTCCTTGAACAGGTACCCGTCCTTTGTTTTGAGATTCCATCGATTGTTTCTTTTAAACTCCCTTCCATAGTTCAGAGGACTGGGTTTGAATTCGAATATCCTCCAAGAGGGTGATTGATTGGGCAACAAATATTGTGTGGGGAAACATTTTAGGAAAGGTCCGATCCTCAAGGGGCTCATAGTCGGGACACCTGGATAAAGCATCGGCTATGACATTATGTGTTCCAGGGAAATGATGGAGTTGGAATTGGTATTGGGCAAAAAAGAAGGCCCAGCGAGCTTGGCGACTGTTTCTGCATTCTAGGGATTGCAATACTTGGAGATTCCGATGGTCTGTGCGAACTTGAACTGGGTGTCTTGCTCACAGAAGGAGATGACGCCAATCAGTGAAGGCCTGACGGATTGCTAACAATTCCTTCTCCAGGACGGAATAATGGGTTTCACTGGGAGTCAAGGTGCGGGAGAGATAGGCGATGGGATGTTCAAGTTTGCCTCCAAGTTCCTGTTTCAAGACTGCCCCAATGGCATAGTTGGAAGCATCAGTTTCGAAAATGAAGGGTTTGTTTGTGTCAGGTTGAGTAAGGATGGGGGCTTGTGTAAACTCCGATTTTGATCGCTGAAACGCCGAATCTTGGACTGAGGTCCAATGAAAGGGGGTGTCCTTTTTTAACAACGTGACAATTGGATGAACAATTTCTGAAAATGCTGGAATAAACTTTCTGTGGAAGTTAGCAAGCCCCAGGAAGGATTGAATTTGCATAACGCTAGTGGGAACAGGCCAAGATAGAATGGAGTCAACCTTCGAAGAATCCATTCCAACCCCTTTTTGGCTAAGAACAAATCCGAGATAGTGAACAGTGGACACGTGAAAGAGACATTTCTTGGGTTTGGCCAGGAGTTTATGTTCCCGTAAACGTTGTAAGACTGCCTTTACGTGTTCATGTTTTTGATGGTCCTTGGAGTAGATCAGTATGTCATCTAGATATACAATGACGAAGAGGAACAGCATATCAGAAAATATCCGGTCCATGAAGCGTTGGAAAACTGCTGGGGCATTAGCAAGTCCAAAGGGCCTAAGTAAATACTCAAAATGGCCGAAGGGTGTTCTAAAGGCTGTCTTCCATTCGTCACCTTCCTTTATACGAATAAGAGGGTAGGCGCCCCTGAGGTCTAGTTTTGTGAAGATGACAGCGCCTCTTGACGGCTTCCAGGATGTCTGAGATGAGAGACAATGGATAACGGTCCTTAAGAGTGTATTGATTAAGGCCACGGTAATCGAGATATGGTCTAAGCTCCTTGGAATCCTTCTTGTGAACGAAAAACAGGGAGGTGCCCACTGGGGACTTGGATGGACGAATAGTTCCGTTTTCCAGATTGGTATCCAGGTATTCCCAGAGGGCCCTCTTTTTCAGTTTCTGACAAGATAAACATTCTTCCACGGAATTACAGCTGAAGGTTCAGTATCGATGGCACAATCTTCAGGTCTGTGGGGTGGTAGAGCTTTAACTATGGCAGTTGAAAACACATCCGAGTACGCCTGATAGGCCCTGGGAATCTGGATGACGTTAGAGATGGTGATTGATATTTGTTGATTCTTTGGGAAGTCTTCAGAGGCTTTTGGTAAGGTGTTCAGGGACAAACAATGGGACATACAACGTTCCGAACCAAGAAACAAGGAGCCTGCTGCCCAATTGATGTAGGGGTTATGCTTCTGTAACCAAGGCATACCTAAAACCATTGGATAGTGGGCAGATCTTATAACATCAAATTTAAGCTTTTCTTGATGGTGGTTTATGGAGAGAAGAAGCTCCTTGGTTTGAAGGGTTATGGGCCCTGAAGACAGGGGTCTTCCATCGATTGCTTCGACAGGTTGCATAATCTCTCGTGTTTCACATGGGATACTATGAGTTGTGACCCAATCCTGATCTATGAATATGCCCATGGCTCCGCAATCCACTAATGCCAGGATGGGGTAGGATTCTTTCTTGGAAGGCGATAGAAAGGCCTTTAGAATCACAAGGTTATTTTGTCCAGGAGAGTTCAAGGAAGGAATTGATGCGGAGCAGACATCATTCTCCCGAAACTGTGCCCCATCTAGGATCGGGAAGTGGCGTTTCCCGAACGCCGTGGAGGAGCAATAGGGCACTCTCTCACAAAGTGCAATACATGCAGAGACCAGTGAATACGGCGCATCCTTTCTTGTGGGGTAATGGGTCCACGGAAGGCCCCCAGTTGCATAGGTTCTGGGTCAGAGCTCGGAGAAACTGCGGATTCAGGACTAGAAGGATGATCGATGACAGTCTTTGGGAATGATGATTTCGACTTCTTTTTCTCCGCCTTTCTTTCCTGGATTCGAAAATCAATTTGCAAGGAAAGATCCAAGAGGGCCTGGAAAGAATTGGGGCAAGCTACCCTGGCTAGCTCTTCCTTTATTTCTTCATTCAACCCTCTGCGAAGGAGGGTGAAGCTAGCCTCTTGGGACCAATCAACTTCCTTCATAAGTTGTTTGAAACGGGTGACATAGGTAAGCATATCCTGGGATCCTTGTCTAAAATCAAGTAGACGTTCTTGAGCGCTATAGACCTGCTCAGGATGATCAAACATGGCCTTTAGGGCTTCCACGAATCCATTGTGGTCATCCAGGAGGGCGTCGCCCGAATCGGCTAGGGGAGTAGCCCAGGTTAATGCGTTGCCAGTGAGGTGTGATATCATAAACCCTACTTTTGCTCTAGGGGTGGAAAAGTAGTAGGGCTTGAAGGTGAAATGCACTAGGCATGAATCCAGGAAGGCACGAAGGGTCTTTGGAGAACCGTCATATTTGTCCACCACTCCTCCTAATAACACACTTTTCTTGGTAGCAGAATCCCGAGACAATACCAGCTGTTTTAAGGCAGGGTTCTCAGTTTTAAGGTTTTGAACTTCGGTGGTAAATTCATGCATGCCTCGCATGAGGTCTTGAACTGCGGCTTCCATCCCTGTATCCGTATTGACTTTTGGGCGTCTCAATCTGTCGCAAGTCTCTCCCCTTCTCACCTGTCTTTCCTGTTGGCTTGCGACCTTCTTTCGTGACTTCTTCCGCACAGTCCAGGATTTGTGTAGAGCTGTGTCTTCGGATTCCAGCGTGCTTCGTTCAGACTGTCCGGGATGGAACCAGGAAGAAAGAATGTCCGCGCACGGAGGCACGGTAGCCGTGACTCGAGCGCAGTGAAAATCCAGGAAGTTGGGTAAGTTTAGAGGATGTAAGAAAAGGAGGAGGAATCAAGGAACCGGGAAAGGGGAAAGTCAAGAGGATAGCCCCAAGCAAACTCCTGCAGCACACGTCCAGCTACGGCGAACAGCAGCGTTGAGACGCGCAACACCGCAGGGGTGTCTCTGTTTAATAGTGTGTGAAGCGCGGAACGTAAAGGCTGGCAAGCTACGTTTCGTATACGACGGCCATGTTGGGAGGTTTACTGCATTCAGAGTTCTATGGGTCAGGGACCAGGAGGTCCAAAAGGGACGCAGGCGACGGTTCATGACACCGGCTCCAAATCTGGTTGTGGGTGATGAAAAATTTGGTTGGCTTCTCGTTTCCTCCCTTGTCACCTTGTTCCGTCCAAATTGTGTCCGAGGTTTTTTGGTCCTTTCCGGATCCTCAGATTGGTGGGTAAGGCTGCAGTGCATCTTTGTCTTCCCTCATCATGGTCCCGGATCCATCTGGTTTTCCACCTGTCCCAGATCAAGCTGGTCGTGGCCCATCGGTTTCGGAGGACGCCCTCGGTCTTTCCGCCTCCTGTTGTTACCCCTTTGGGTCCCGTGTTTGAGGTGGCAGGCATTTGCGATTCACGCTCTCGCAGGGATCGTTTGCAGTTCTTGATTGGTTGGAAAGGTTACTCGCCTGCGGAAAGGTCGTGGGAGCCTGCTTCGGAGGTTCATGCTCCCAGATTGGTTTGCCATTTCTATTGGCTTCACCCTGGTAAACCAGGTTGTGCGCCTCTGCGTGGGGGGCATACTGTTACATCCCATTACCGACGTTGGTCTTTTTGGCTTCGCAGCAGAGTGTACCGCTCTCTATTCCTGACCCCTCCCAAGATGGCCGCTGTTTGTGCCTGCTTCACTTCAACATTTGATGCTGGATTCTCACGTACGACATGGACGCCGGCAGATGATCACGTGACATCATATAGTGGCAGCAGTTCCGCGATCCGATGCGTCGCTACTCTACAGCAAGACGCTTGAAACATTCCCACTTCTGGATCAGACAACCTTTCCAACGTCTCCCCTTGCCAGGACTTACCTTTCGAAGACTTCAGTAAGGGAATCTTTATCCGATTCAGTTATTCAATCTACTCCTTCATCAGATTGGGTGCTAATTCTGTTATTTCCCGTAGAGTCTTTACCGTACCTCAGACGATTGAGTCCAGTTCGGACATGAGACGTATCCGCGCAGAATTCCTGTCTACCTTTCACTTCAGCACTAACAAAGTAGATTTTGCTACCATTCTTTATTAACCTTTCATAATTAGAATAGTCTGGCTTTATGCTCCCCTCTCTTCCCCCTTAACAGAAAGGTATCAGAACCGCCATTGCACGAAAATACAGCTATACTCTAGCTTTACAGGTGGGTGGTATCCCGGGTTTTCACTATTCACTACTCTGAAGTTTCATTTAGAAGTAATATCTTGTTCTCTCTTACTAGAAACTTATCTAAGGAGTTTTTGGAGACTGTTTGCTTCATACACTCGCCATCGGATCAGAGAAACTTTCCAGATCCCTGAACTGAAGACTCAGAAGTTACCACACGCCGTGCCAAGTCTCCTTCCACATCGATCAGGGTTTTTTACCCCAGAGGGTTTCCCTGGGGGTTTTGCCTTTCACCGTTCCTGGCTTTAGGACGGGGGTGGTAAGGCTTCCAGGGGGATTCTTAACTACTTTGTGCTGCTCGCTGCTGTCGTCTGACCAGGTTGGTGGATTCTGCAGATTTTGTATTTTGGCAAATTCAAAGTATAACTATAGTCATTACAGTTACAGCTTTGTGAGATGCATAGATACTGATGTTAGCTGATCTTCGTGACCTGTAGTTGTGCAGGGATAATGTGGAGCTTAGGTAATGATGCAGACTGATTTAAATTGGTCTCTTTTGATCACAGGTAGCCAATGAAGAGCAAAAACAATTGGCAAGGTTGGCTCATTATATTTACCCCCAAATTAACTCTTATCTACCTCAATTTTGGACCAGGTTGTAGGCCCAGATAGAGGATGTTGCCACAGTTGAGGCATAACAAGGTGTTTTTGGTTGGTTTTCTATGAAAGTTAAGGGAGTTGAGTCTTTGACAGCTCACTTTGTGTTGTTGGATGCAGCAGATGTTTATCACAATGCTTAAAGGACACACTGTAGTCGAGATGAATACAGGGGCTATTAGATTCTTGGCTTGGGTTGGGTTAGGTTCTCAAAGTGGAGATTAGAGAATTGGTATTTTCTTCAGGATCACAGACATTATCCAATAAGTAAAGCCTCTGTTTTAAAGGGTTCAATTTGAGCCAATTGATGCATATTTATGGGTTCACAAGTTGTATTCGTGAAGCAAGTGGTGGTGGTTGGTAGGACGGTGGTCAGGGTCAACTTGATTGAGTATCACTGTTGTACATATAGCTGAATCCAAAAGCATGCACGATTTTGGACAGAGGAAGGAGTAGGTGAGCGAAGAGTAAAGTGATAAGGTAGTGCCTTTTGAGTTGCAGACAGTGATGGCAGGTGTGTAAAATCTTGCGTGTTTGCAGTGATGGCAGGTGTGTAAAATCCTGCGTGTTTGCAGTGGCAATCGAGTGGTCTGCAGTGGTCCGCAGGGGCGGCAGGACAACCCACGGGTGAGTCCACTTGTGCGGAGTATCAAGTACTTTTCTTTGTGTTTCCTGGGGACTGTACTGCTGAGCAACCATGCCACGAAAAGTGACGTGTAAGTGTAGAATTTAGAATCTGCGCAAGTCCAACCCATATGGGAAATCTAAATGCTACAGGAGAGATAAAAACTTGACTCTCACAACATGACTTCCCAGGTGGTACCACCTCTAGTCTCCTCAGCGGGAACAATTACTGCCTATTTTAAATCGGATTCAAACGCTGCTGGCTCAGACGGTACTGATGTGAGCGTCCCTGCAGCAGTAACTGCAAACTTTGGGGACGTGCAGCCACTACCTTTGGATCTCAATGTTTCCTTTCTGGATATTGACAACAATTCTCTTCTTGAACTTTGCTACTACCTCTGCAATACTGCTTGCTTATCGTCGAATCATGAAACCCAACAAAATGGAAGTTCCCCAGAACCTGTGAGTGGAGTAACTCTGTTTCCCCTCTCTACTTCTACGGAGGAAGATCTGCAATCGTCTCTCCACTATGCCAAACCTGCTCCCCGTTTCATTCTTGAACTTGGGCGTCGCAGAATACTGGGACCTACCCGTAGCCAGGCCTCTCATGGATAGTTGATAGTTTAAGCAACTTGGATCACTCAGGTGTTTCTACTTCAAGTGATGTGCTGCACTTCGCTCTCAAAATCCTACTAAAATTGTGCGGCCGTATGCACACTGAGATGCAAAGACAAGGTGCATCAATGGATTCACTTTGTACCTTTCTAAAGGCAAAGGAAGTGAAGGCTGTGGGTAAACTAAGCTTTGAGCTGCAGTCCGAGCAGGTTGCCAACAATACGCCAATGGTAATCGAATCGCAGGAAAACAATGTTGCAACATTCCAACGTGAGTCACCCGCAGCCTCTCCACTGGGCTATCCAACCCGCAAACATAAACGACAGATGAATTGGCAGCGAAAGACTGCAACAGTAACGGCAAGGAAAGAGCAAATTCTGACAACTCCAACAAGTAAGGTTTCAAATCAGCCTTTGAACTCAACTATTGTCTCAACAGCCCGATAAACAATCACAATTAAGAGAGCAAGGAAAAGAGAAATTCGTAGAAGAAAACTACATCAACAAAGTACCAGTACTTTTAACTAGTTGGCTCCTAAAAGACAATAATACCAGCAGCATTTAACCGGTCCAAGCAGCACTGCACCAGAGTTTTACTTGGCCAGGAAGCTGTAGCCAACCCAAATCTGGAGCATAGTCTGTTAAATCTGCCTCTTCCTACTGCTGTAGCTCCCCTAGTAGACAGGAGGGCCCGATCACTGCAAAGGTTACAGCAGGCATTTCCCATTTGGACCCTTACATTTTAACAATAAGAGAAAATTCGACTACGTGTACGCAGAAGCCTATCAATAGACTGGAGTGTCTCAGACTATTTGCGAAAATTCCGTCTTTGCGCATTTTGAATTCTTCTGACCTTGCGTTTATTGAACCGCTGAAGTTAGGTTTTGGTAGCATGTCACATGTTCATTGTTTGCCTGTGACGGCCACGTTAATTAGAGCTCAACATGAATCATTTGGTTATTTGGGCTACAAGCTAGGCCGAGAGGTTCCACCTCCTGCCGTAACTGCTTGCTGTGAACACTGCCAAAAAGCAGCTAAAAATGTTGTCTCTGTTGTAACACCTAATGTGAGAATGACTTCAGCAAGCAGTTTTGACAATGTTAAAGGATGGAACTGGCTAAAGAGCTTATTACCATGTGTAGAGGGTGCTCACAAGTGAAAATGTGAGTTGGCTACCTGGAATACAAAGAGCCACTCCCATTTTCTAAAGAAGGGGCCATCCCTAGATGGTTTCAAGTTTTTATGCTGCAGGAAACATGGCAGAATACCAATTTCCACGTTGATGGTTATGTAATTTATCAAGTACTAGCCAAAAGAGGTGACATGGGCATACCCTCTGGTGGGCTAATTATAGGTGTTAAGAGTTAAGTTCCACTCGGGTATTACCACTTGACTTGAGCGGTAATGTACTAGCAGTAGAGATACTGCTAATGGGAACCACTGGAGTGAAGCGTTTACTACTGATTAATCTATACAACCCGCCAGACGGACATGGCACAAATGAAATATTTGATTACGTTGACACTATCATAACGTCATGGGGTAGGGACACGAATAATGATATCATTCTGGTGGGGGGGTCGTGTCATGATGCCTACCCCCGGGCATCCAGACCAAGTCCATCAACCCCGGAAGCAGGCATCATGTTACCCAGAGAAAGCCCAGCAACCCCTGTTAGGGGCTATATGGGTACAGTCCTGGCGTCTATGGTGCCAGGCTCATATGGGGGATCAGTCCTGGCGCCATAGGCGCAAGGCTCATATGTTAAAACTTACCTGATGCAGACCATGCTGCAGAGATCCAAGCCCATGTGAGGCTTGGACGGGACTACTTTACCTAGGGACTATTTTGTTCCTTGGGTGTGGTTGTGGAGGAATACTTACCTGGGACTACTTTGGAGGCTATTTAAACCACGGCCGAAGAGCAGCACACGCTTCGCGTTATTCTGCATCCTGCAGCGTAACGCTCACCGTGCCTGCAGTCAGCATCTAGCCTCTTGCTACACCCACCTCGAGTCCAGAGCGCCTAGAAAGAAGGGAAAGAAGAAGAAAGGTTAGAACAAGAACATTATTGGGTTTCTTACCTGATTCCGGATTCATCGCACCTTTGAACCAGAAACAGACTTTATTATAAACACGTCGCATCTCCAGCAGCAGCGCCGCGCCATACTCCGCGTTCCTCTCAGCATCTCTACGATCCAGCGCTGTCTCCATCATTATGTTGCCGCATTTCAGCACCAAAGGGGGACAAGAAAACAACAAGGTGAGCCGAAGGTACAAGCAAGGACACTCTCTTGCCACCATATACTTACCTGATTTTACCGCCGGAGGTTTTATTCACTAGCACGCCAAATCTTCTTACGGCGCACCTGTAAGAAAAGAGAAAGCAGCGAGTTAAACTTTGGCATCATTTAACGGACAGTGTGGAATAACACAGACTCTTACCTGAATGCTTTCAGCTGCCACAGGACGATCTTCTTTTGGGTCTAAGCTGCAAGATAAACAAAGGAATTGGACAAGAGTGATTATTCAGACATTTTTGAACTCTTAAGAACCATATACTTACGGTCCTTCGCCGGGAGGTTTGGAGCCAAGATTTGTCTAGAACTCTTCCAATATCCTCAAGCCAGTGAAGTAACTGGCCATCAACGCGCCCCTGCGTTCCTTGCAGGATGGAGAGCTCATCATTCAAAACTATAAGGTGAGCTTTGTGAACGACAATATCAGAGGTGATAAATGGGGACGCAGTGAGGGGCTATTACTCAAATCCACGGGTGGCTGATTCCCTTTCTCCGCCTTTAGGAGGCTACTTCTACGGGTCAAGCAGACAAAGCTAGGTGGGCCAGTCCAGTCAGTCATCTCTGCACTACGCATCACATTGGTGGGGACCATGGCTGTCCAGTTCCGCTCGACACCCCTGTGGGAAACAGGTGAGCGTAACGGGCGGCTTCAATGCCTGGTGTGGTGAATAAAGATTTTCCATAATAACTTACAAGAAAGTCTTAATTCTATTAAAGACGCGGAGGCGAGCATTATGCTTCTCTTCCTTTATTATTTCATATAAGGAAAAGCTCAGCAGCAAGATATTTTGTGCACCTCCCATAATAACAAACTCGTATGAAGGTGCTACAAACATATAATAAACATAACATTAAACTACTACAAAATGAATCCCAAGCCCATAATAGTTCTTTAAATGCATGGTCTAGTACAAAATGTTATTTAAAAAATAGATAGGCAACATAAAAAAAAAATACTAGCATCCTCTTTTTTAAAACTTCCTATGTAAAATTTTGAGCTATTAAAGCTCAAAATTCGCAAAAGCAAGCACATGGGCGCATCCATTTTGTGAAATGGATGCCCTCCTGTGCTGGCTTTTGCTTTTGCGGCACTAATGAAGGAAAGGCCAGCCAGCTGTAGTAAACAAAAGCTACCGCTGGGTGGCTTTCCCTTCATTAGTGCTGTATGCGGAGGACGGAGACCGGAGACCAGAGCAGGAAAGCTGCAGCTGAATCTCGGTAAGTGCTATTTTTTTTTTTTTTTTTTTAAATGAGCACTAGCTGCGTTTTTTTTTCTAAGTTTTGCTTTTGAAGCGACCGCAAACATAAATACAATGTTATTGTGTTGGAAAACGCTGCGGTTTTTCTTTCCAAGTTTCTCAGGCTCCTCCGGTTTGGAGGAGCCTGAGAAACTCGGAAAGAAAAACCGCAGCGTTTTCCAACACAACCGCGTTGTGTTTCTGCCTGAATCTGCTTTCCCATTTGGGACTCTCGGGCTCCCCAAATGGGAAAGCAGATTCAGGCAGAAACAACGCACCATTGCGGAAAACAACTGCGTTGTTTCTGCCTGAATCTGCTTTCCCATTTGGGGTTCTCGGGCTCCCCAAGGGGAGCCCGAGAGCCCCAAATGGGAAATCAGCTGTAGGCAGAAACACTACCGGAGCACCGGAGACCCAAAGTGATAGCCACAGCAGGCAGAAACACAACGCGGTTGTGTTGGAAAACGGTGTGTTTTTTTTTTCCGAGTTTCTCAGGCTCCTCCGATCCGGAGGAGCCTGAGAAACTTGGAAAGAAAAACCGCAGCGTTTTCCAACACAATAACGTTGTATTTATGTTTGCGGTCGCTTCAAAAGCGACTGCAAACATAAATACGTTTTTAAAGCTGCGGTTTTATTTCTAAGTTTTCCGGTCCGGAGCTCGGAAAACGTAGAAAAAAAACGCAGCTAGTGCTTATTTCTTTTTTTAAATAAATAGCACTTACCGAGATTCAGCTGCAGCTTTCCTGCTCTGGTCTCCGTTCCCCGTCCTCCGTGTACAGCACTAATGAAGGGAAAGCCACCCAGCGGTAGCTTTTGTTTACTACAGCTGGCTGGCTTTTCCTTCATTAGTGCCGCAAAAGCCAGCACAGGAGGGCATCCATTTCACAAAATGGAAGCGCCTATGTGCTTGCTTTTGCGAATTTTGAGCTTGAATAGCTCAAAATTTTCCATAGGAAGTTTTAAAAAAGAGAATGGAAGTTTTAAAAAAGAGAATGCTAGTATTTTTTTTTTTTTGTTATGTTGCCCATCTATTTTTTAAATAACATTTTTTACTAGACCATGCCTTTAAGGTTGAAAAACTAGATTTCCCATGATGATCCCAAAGGTCATTTAGTATCCCTGACCATGGGCCTCATTCCGACCCTGGCGTTAACCAAGGCGCTATTAGCGCCTTGGTTGACGTTGTTATTTTTCCGACTCTGTCATGGTGAATGGCGTAATTACCGCCCCATTCCAAGGTTGGCGGGGGCAGTAATTCCCCATTCACCATGGGCCCTTCCCCATTCCCATTTTTGCCCCATAGGGCTCAATGGGAATGGGGAAGGTGCTAATTACGGCACCGTAAATTACGGTGCCGTAATTAGCTCCTAGGTCCCTTTGCGGGTTGGTTTTTTAACGCCTGCAAAAAGCAGGCGTTAAGTACCAACCCGCAAAGGGAACTCGGAATAGGGCGGTAAGGGTTTAACGGCACCGGTCTCGTTACAGGTGACCGTTAACCCTTACCGCCCTACTCGGAATGACCCCCTATGTGTCCTTAGTCCTCCAATGGGCGTGCATGTATCCCCATAAACAGTCTGAACAAGAAGTAACTTCCACTTTCGAGGCTGCGAACTTGGCTGTCCGTGCTTAACAAGTAGAAACACAACTGCGGTCCACCAGAAGATGAGGTGTCGAACAGTTGGCTAGCCTGACTTGTCTGTAGATGCTGTCAAGAAAAAATACAGAGCTATAATTACTTCATGAGTGTGGTAACCCTAGTTCCCTTGCGGGGTGGGAAGGAAAAGATTATTGCATTAGGATATGACTATGCATGAAAAATCTCATTAAACAATAATCTGTTGTAATGCTTAATAAATACTCTAGAACGATGCGCGACCCTTTTCCTTCGCAGGGTGGTATAATGCTTGCCTCTGTGTCTTTAATAGAATTAAGACTTTCTAGTAAGTTATTATGGAAAATCTTTATTCTATGTCAAGACCGGAGGCTCCCATTATGCTAGTTCAAAGCTTACTTACCACAATCAAAGCAGGCTGCTCTACCGGTTTCAGGTAGAATTCTTTGAATATTGACTCTCCTGCCCAATCTGCCATTCTCATGATGTCCTCTAAGCGAATACCAACCTTGGAATCCTTTGGTAGCCATGGCTCCTCTAACAGAATGGGCACCGAATTGCAGAGTGTCTATCCCTGCTTGAGCTAAGGTCCAGCGCACCCAGCGTGCTAAAGTAGGGGCTGATACTGCTCTGTGGGGCTTGCGAATAGCTATAAGAAGCTGACCACTTTTTCGTAGGCTTTCAGACATTGAAACAAACAAAGTTTGGGCTGTTCCCTGAAAGCTGGGTAGGAAATCACCTTTGAGTCGCACTTGGTCCTTCTTCGTATGTGAAAAACAATACCGTCTGGAGAAAAAGACCTGCTCGCTAGGTCCAGAGCTCTAACGTCCGAAACTCTCCTACAAGAAACCAGACAAAGCAAGGTAGTGAGCTCGCCCGAGAGAGCCGTACGTGATAGCTTCTCGTTAGACGGCCAAGAAAGAAAAAGATTAAGCATTTTGTTGACGTCCCACAGTTTATCATAACGGGCCGGAGGCGGAACTGTAAGCCGGACACCTTTAAGCAATCTGCAGACGAGGTGATGCTCTCCGGCTGGCACCCGTTGTATGGGTTTGTGACCCGTGGAAATTGTGGACCAATATGCGTTCATTGTTCTGTACGCTAGCCCTCTTTCCACTAAAGAGGCTAAGAAATTGAGAATTTCCTCTAAAGGTGCCGAAACTGGGTTGAGACCCTGATCCTGACACCATATTCTCCAAGCAACCAGGAATTGGAATATCTCTTGAGGGTTGCGGGGGCCCGCTCTCCTCAAAAAGGTGAACTGCTTTGAGGGACATACCCAGAGTTCTCCATCTCGCCCTGAAATCCTCCAAGCCGCTAGAGTCAGCGACCCGTAGAGGAGCAGGGGGTGAGGTTGGTTCCACAGATTCAATAGAAGATCTGGAATTTGGGGTAGAAGGATTGGAGAATCCATAGAAAGTTCCAGAAGAACTAGATACCAAGGCTGAGAAGTCCATACCGGGGCTATGAGGACTAGCTCTGTTTGGTCCCGATGGGCCTTCGACAGAGTCCTCGCTATCATTGAAAAGGGCAGAAAAGCCTAGTGGACCCCTTGCGTCCACAGTTGTATGAACGCATCTGTCGCTGAGACTGCCGGGTCGGGTCTCCAGCTGTAGACCACTGGAAACCGTGTGTTGAGACGGGAGGCAAACAGATCTTTGGACATTGAACCCCAGATCTGTTGCAGGCGGAGAAAAACCTCTCTGTTGAGTGTCCAGTTGCTGGAATCGGCGTAATGGCGAGAATGCCAGTTCGCTATCACGTTCCGGAGACCCGGAAGATATTCCGCTGTGACGGAAATTCGATGGTCCAGGCAGAAATGCCAAAAATCCTTGGCTAGCTATGCTAGGGGGACGTGATCTGGTACCGCCCAGATGATTGATGTATCTCACTGCGGATATGTTGTCCATCTTCAGTAAGATACAGCAGCTCACTTTGTTCCTGGCAAAGGAGCGAACTGCGAAAGAGTCTGCAAGATGCTCTAGGCAGTTTATGTGCATTTCCAACTCCTGTGGAGACCTGGTCCCCCCTGTGGTTACTGAGCCACATCTCGCTCCCCAAGCAGAACGACTGGCATCTGATTCGATGATGACATCCGGGGTGGAACCGAAGGTAGCTCTGCCGTTCCAGGCCTCCATGTTCGTGAGCCACCAATCGAGTTCTGTCCTCGCTTGAGGGGACACAGTCAGGCGTTGGGAATAACAGAGACTGCGTCTCAGATGTTGGCCCTTCAGTCTTTGTAGTTCTCGGTAATGAAGAGGACCCGGAAATATCGCTTGGATAGATGAGGATAGAAGTCCTATCACCCTTGCTAATTCCCGAAGAGAGATAAGATCCCTCTGCAAGAGCCTGCGAATCTCCCGCTTGGTAGAATGTATCTTGGCAGCTGGGAGACGAAGCTGTGCGTCCTGAGTGTCCACCACAAATCCCAGAAACTCTAGGCTTCTGGAAGGACAAAGCACAGACTTCTCCCAATTGATGAGAAAGCCGAGACTCTGTAGCAGATCTATAGTTAGCCTTGCTTGTTCTTGCAATAACTCCTGAGATTGCGCCATAAGTATAATGTCGTCCAGGTAGATTATTAGACGGACGCCTTGTTCTCTGAGCCGGGCCATCACTGGTCTTAACAGTTTGGTAAAGGCCCAACGGGCTGAAGCGATCCCGAAGGGAAGACTCGTGAGCTCCCAATCTTGAAGATCACACGAGAACCTTAGGTAACTCACGTGCGCTTGATGAATGGGCACTGCGAGATTGGCATCTTTTAAGTCTAGACGCATGAGCCAATCGTTTGGCCTCAGGATGTCTCTGAGCATGTGAATGCTATCCATCTTGAAATGACGGTAGACTATAAACTCATTGAGAGCTCTCTGGTTTATTACGGGCCTTATTTTCTCTTTTCTGCGCACCAGAAAAATTGGGCTGAAGAAACCGCCCGGGGTCGAGCAGGGACGAATTGCGTTCTTCTGATATAGGCTGTGAATCTTGCTGTCTAGCGCCCTCCGATCTATTTCGGACATAATTATGGGGATGGGTCGACTGACCTGAAAAGGCTGCGCGAAAAATTCTAGGCGAAGGCCGCGCGCTGCGTCCCTGACCCAGGCGTCCCCTGATAAGCCATCCCAAGCATGTGTAAAGAACCTTAGCCTCCCCCCAATGGGTGTATGCGGCGCTGGCGCTGGTAAGTGCAGACTGACCTGTTGGTTGATGTTGGGTTGTGTTCTTATAGGCTCTCCTCCAGGATCGTCCTCTGCCTCGTCCTCTAGATGGAAAGAAGGTTTCGGTGCGCTCTTGCCATGCATTGTGTTGCTCCCTTTGATGCTGAGGTCTTCTGTCAAAGGCATAGCGGCCGGAAGAGCGACCTCGGCCGGCCCTGGAAAAAATCTTCGACGCAAAGACCATCTCGATGGAGGCTTGAGCTTTGTCTAGAGCGGTAAAGGTACCGACTAATTTAGCCATTTCCTTGACAAAAGGATCTCCAAAGAGCAATCCCTGAGTGGCTGCAACAGACTCTGTGTTTGCCAGCTCAGTCAGTTTCGAGTCGATCTTGTAGAGGATGCCCTTCCGACGTTTCATGGAAATAGTGCAGCTTGCGTTTACCTAGTAGACAAATTGCTCTTTGGACCCAACCAGAGATGATCACTGGATCAATAGGTTTGGAAGAGTTAGAGGCTTCTTCCGCTAGGTCCTAGGATTTTTGCCAGTGGACCTGTGATATCTAGAAGTTTATCCTGGCAAGACTTCCAGGCTCGGTCGATGCCTTTTCTGGGGTCCTTCACGTGCGTGCCCAAGAACGGGATCATTTTCGAATCGAGTTCTGGAGTCAGAACTACTTTATCTGGTATTTCAGGGGGTGGGCATTCTGCCCGTAGCCTTGCCCTGATCTCTTTGTCAAGAGGCTTGCGCAGCCTATGAAAGATGTAGTCTGTTGTTCTGGCTGATGGCTCCCAGTCAGAGGATCTAGGATGTACCAAGTCTTTGGGAGCGAACATCCCCTTCTCAGGAGCTTGCTCCCCGGAGCCTCTGGGGATGGGGGCTGCCGCAATCCCCGAGGTTGAGGGTTTGGAACCCCATGTTTGGGTATCCTCGTCTGAGGAAGAGAGCGATAGCTCTTCATATACTCCTGGTCTTTGGTTGTCTTCCGTGCCCTGTTCAAATCCCTCTGGGCTTGAGGGTCTTGTACCCCTGTTTTCCTCCACGGGGTTAGAGGGTCCTTCAAAGGAAGGGGTTACCTTCCGACTCATAAAGGCTTTTTTCAGCCTGGAGAATGCATCGGAGACGGCAGCAGTGGCAGGAATCAATTGGCTCGGGGGGGGGGGGGTTGGTCGTTGAGCTTTTGCTCTTGCGAGCCGGGCTACATCCCCATTGTGTAATGTGCTTCCTCTTCTGAGTCTTCTTTCCCCCTGAGTCTTCTTTCCCCCTGACGGAGATGTGTCTCGCAGGCGCTCTTCCATGTCATCTAGGTGCTGTTGCATTGGCAGGAGCATGCCTGACAGTAGGTCCCAATGCCTTTTGCAGGCTTCTTTCCATAGCCACCTCATCAATGAAACATGAATCCTCCTCACCTTCTGACCAAGCTTCATCAGACTGAGGGGAATATTGTGCTGCCATAGTAGTTATATAGGCACCTTATGTATTCTTTTTTTAAAATTTTTTTTTATTTTTTTTTTATTCTGGGCTCACTGATGCCTCCTTTCAAAGGCCAGTATTTGTAATTTAATTAATTCTTACGTCTTTTCTTTTTTCTTTTATATATATATACAGGAGTACTCAATTGTATTCCTGTCTCAAGTCTTGTGCTCCTGAACTTGTCCATTGTCAGGCTGGAACAGCAGAAGTCAGGAGTATGCCTTCCTGACTTTCTCCCCCTTTTTTTAAATTTTATTTTTAAATTTTTCTTTATGCAAAACGAAAACAAAATGAAATTGAAGGGCTCAAAGACTCCGGCTCTCGCGTCCAGCAACCGTTATTCTGAACGGAAGTTCTCACGCGAGCCCCGGAGCCCCAAGGAAAGGACCAGGGAGAGCAGGAGCTCCCCCTGGTGATATGCGGGCGGTGCCGCACTCAGTGAGGAGCCGCGCTGCTTTCCCCAAGGCCCGCGACAAACTATTTCGGGCTGGGAAAGCAGCGCGGCTTCAGCAGTACCCGCTGCAGCGTTCGGAGAAGAACGCTGCAAGCGGATACACGCGAGCGAAAAACGCTCACACGGAATGAAGACTCTGACGCCAGCAGGAAGCAGCTGGCGTGGGCAAAGCAAAGTACTGCTTTCAAGAGAAAGACGGCAGTAAACAACTACACGTTATGTGTTGGCAAACATTCCTCAATAAGAAAGAAATCGGTGAACACTCCTACATATATAGGTCTGATCAAACAATCAAATAAACAGAATTGAATAAAACTTATCTCTTGCTGTGAGCAGCAAAGAAAGAGGAAGTCACTTCTTGTTCAGACTGTTTATGGGGATACATGCATGCCCATTGGAGGACTAAGGACACATGGTCAGGGATACTACATGACCTTTGGGAGCATCATGGGAAATCTAGTTTTTCAACCTTAAAGAACTATTATGGACTTGGGATTCATTTAGTAGTAGTTTAATGTTATGATTATTATATGTTTGTAGCACCTTCATACGAGTTTGTTATTATGGGAGGTGCACAAAATATCTTGCTGCTGAGCTTTTCCCTGTATGAAATAATAAAGGAAGAGAAGCATAATGGGAGCCTCCGGTCTTGACATAGAATCTACCCTTAAAACAAGATGTCGGAATATTGCATTTTGATAGTCCAATAATGCTAAAAAAGAAATCAAATCCTAGGGGCTTAAAATGGTCACAATTTCTTCGCGAGTGGGAATTGGTAATTCTGAATGGAAGGACCCCCATCGATATTCCAGGCAAACCTACATGGTACTCGGGCACCAAACTGGCTATTTTGGATCACTTGTATAGTAATGTTGCATTGCTGGAAAGCGTGAAAGATTTAAAAGTATGTCTGACTTCATTCAGTGATCCTGCCATTCTAAGTCTTCAATTGCACCAGTTTTTGCTAACGTGGGGCGACTGGGGGTGGGGGAGAGGGAATGGGGCAAGCTGCTTTAAATTCCAATAAAGCTGGTAATCGTCTCTCCTGGTCCCCCGCAAATCTACAGAAAGTCTGCCACTCATTGAGCCATAGGCTTGAAGTCACCCCAGACATATTACTATCCAAAACAGCAAATGAACTGGAGTCTTGGATAGCCCACAACGCCCACAGTGTTGGGACAGTAAGGGGAAAATATGTTAGTGACCACTGACAAAAGGAATGTTCGGCCTTTTTGATTCTGAAATATTAATGGCCAAGCGGTCACTTCGTAGGGATCTACGCAAACCTTACATAAATACAGATTCTCCTCTTGCGAAACAGGAGGAGATTAAAAGGATTAAAAACCAGTATCGAAACTGGCTGGAAGGAAGGCTCAGGGTCTAAACTCAAATTGGTTAGAAGCAGGAATTCCAGATCCATGTGGCGGATGCTATGATTAGCTCGGGGCCCCAGTGAAAACAAGGTTCTCGATCCTATTGCTGGGCACATTTGGACAACTGACATTGAATCAAAAATGGAGGAATGCAGGAGAGACGATAATTTAGGGGACAGACAGCTGGCATGGCCCTTGAAATTCAGTCTGGATAGTTTGACCATGCTCATTACCAAATTGAAAAAATCAAGGGCGCCAGGGCCAAACGGCCTCTCGGCAGCATTGCTAAAAAAGACCCTGAATTGTGGGTTAGGCTCCTAGATGTTTTGTTCAGAAAGGTATGCTCGACACATGAAATTCCTGCCTTGTGGAAGAGGTCAATTTTTGTCCCCTTTTTCAAAGCGGGAGACTGGTTACTTCCTGAGAATTACCGTTTCCCGGTAATATACAAAAGGGAAGGTAAAGTCTTTGCCTCGTGTGTTTTGGAATACTTAGAAACACGGGTCATAAATAGTAATATACTGCACTCGTGACAGACTGGGGTTCGCCCGGGTTCCAGTACATCCCATAACATCAGACTCTTTGATAACCTGATCACACGAGTAAAAAACAACTGCTTGTCGCTATACATCACATTTGTTGATTTTTGTGCGGCGTTCGACTAGGTAAACCGCACAACATTGTGGAGGAATCTAAGGGGGTTGGGAGGTCCAAATTGGCTGTTACAAATAATCATACCTCTACAATCCAATACGTCCGCTCAGATTCGTTTGGGGAAGGACGGCCAGCTATCAAATCCTATGAAAATAAACAGAGGGGTTAAGCAGGGCTGTATGTTGGCGCCTGTACATTGCGGACCTACCCGCATGTTTGGCACAACAGGCCACTTCTCCCTCCCCCCCCCTCCCAAATTGGCTCCATCTCGGTTCCAGCTATGCTTTTTGCCGATGACTTAGTCACGTTTGACCAGCTATTTACGGGCATGAAAGCATTGTTGGGGGAATTAGGTCGATACACATGGGAAAACAAGCTAACGGTGAACCTGAAAAAGACAAGAATCATGTTAGTATTACCCAAGAAAGTAAATACACTATCCATGAATACAGGGATGGAGACCATTGACTATACGAAAACATAAAGGTACTTGCGTCTAGAGATATCGAATAGCTCAGGCTATAGAAACATAATGGAGACTAAGACCAGAAAAGCCAAACAAATAACGCTGCTAGTATGTAAATTTGCTAATCAGTATGCAGACATTTCACTGGAGGTCATACTCGCACTTTACAAGCAGTGGTGCTGGCCCTCAGTATTGTACGGCCTGGAGGTTTTAGCGCTGAGGGACTGGAAATGGTTGAACACCATTGATGGTTTCTTTTGGCGTAATATTCTGGGGCTTCCGCACTTTACATCTGTGGAGTATGTGCGTCTAGAATTGGGTCGACTGTCCCTCAGGGCAATGTTAATGAAGCAAAGAGGGGAATTAATTCTTAAAGCAAAGTTGTCACCCCCCCACCCCCTCACCCTCCCATCCCTTTGTGTGTCTTATTAGCAACATTAGGAGCCAGTTTCACATGGGAGAGATCTGGAAAAACGCTGTTGATTAAAGATTTGTGTGAAACAATAAACTGGTTTCCTGATTTGAAATGTTGTGATTGTTTTCATACGTTAGAAGGATCACTCGCGAGAAGGCTTGCAAAATGGGACTGGGCGAACAATTACGAGCACTTGTTGAAACCGAATGGCTATCATCAGGTGGTACTGGTTGTTCATAATTACAAGAGTCCTCAACTTTACCTGATGAGATGTCCAGATCCTGCAGTTGGCAATCTTCGTCTCCAAATGCGTACAAATCAACTAGTGGTACGACCTATCTGCAATGCGCAATGGAAGTTGCCTCAGGAAGCAAGGTTTTGCAGAATTTGTCAAATACAGACCAATAAGGAAACCAATATACATTTCTTCACTGAATGCCCCAAACCAGGCCACCTGCATACATGACTATACAGGGCAAACTGACGTACGATTACGAGTCAATTAAATCACCAGAATGTTAGTCTTACTGCCTCAACACTGAGTCCGTCGCAACACACGTAGCACTTTACAGCATATGGGAAAACTTACTGAGATGCTTAAGCAGGACTTTTTTAAGATTCTAATACCAACTTTTGATGAACAAAGTCTGCACAACGTAGTGACCTTTGAATGAACTGATGTTTTCAAGAATGTGCTTTTATGAATTTGTTTTTTTACTAGTCTGCTTTCTATTGTAACGAAATGCTACCGATTGCATTTGTCATGTTAGTTTTTCTTAGACAAATGGTGAAAAGTTCTTGTTAGATCTAAAACACAAAATAGATTTTAAAACAAGTTAACGAAAGAGAAGAGACATTTTAAAATTGAGATTGAGGCCTGGTAATAAGCAGAGCACATTCTTGGAGAATTTTGTGGTACATGGCTCCCAGACGATCAGTGCAGCTCAGTTACCGCTATCTGCTGTCCTCTTGAGATCTTTCAATGGGCAAATTACCAATCCTGTACCTGGGCTGTATGGGAACCCAGCGCGGAGTGTTCAAGAATGAATTTGCTCTCGAGATTATATTGCAGCCTCTTTGTCAGTGCTTTCAAGTTGTTTAATAGTCTAAGGGAGATTGAATATGAACCTACTGTAACCCAGGTCTTCCTGGACGTCATTTATTTTTCTTTCTTTAAGTGAAGAATGACTGCCTTTTTTTGTTGGTTAGCGTGCAAAAGGGGAAAGAGGACTGATGTGAGTAAGTGGTTTGCACTGTTAAGGAGATGTTTGGGTAATTGCGGTAGAAGTGCTTTGAATATTTTAGGTGTACAGTAGTGAAAGGGTGACTAGGACGGCCTGCATTTGTAGACCAGTTTTTTTTAGTTGGTCAGAACATGGAGGGGAGTGGTGATTGAAGAGTTTTCCATGGTGGTTTTCAAACAAGGTGAAGGCAGAATATTGGGAAACATTTAGCTTGATGGCCGAGTTCTTGGTTTGAAAAAAAGGGCAAGATTATTACTGAGTTTTTCAATGAGGGTGAAGGTTGTAGTGAAAGTTCCTCGAGCGAATTGAAAGTTCTGCTTGGATTCAAAAGTGGAGGCATCGCAGAAGTAGTTCTTTTTAGTTTGACACACTTGACTCTGAGGTGGATAAGGTATGGGGTTTTGTGAGAAGGGGAGAGATGGAGATTTCGTACATCAATGCTTCAGGGGCCTGGCTGCAAAGTAAGGAATAAATCACAACCACTGACATTGCTCAGGACAACCCTATAAGCCCCAGTCTTTTGTGCCTGCCATGCCATTACAGAGGGGTAACGACCATATGCAAATCTGGCCTGGTCTGATCATAATGGGGACAGTTTAGCTTGAACTACAAGGTCTCATTCCATTTGCAAGAGACCACAAGCAAATCCGGACATGTTTTTGTGGCAGCACTTTAATTCATAAGGTTTCAAGTCATTGTCTTGATGGGTGACATGATCCATATGCCATGATATTTTCTTGAATCTTCTGAAGTCTTTAACCCAGCACAGGTGGGATTTAGACTGGGCAGAGGCACAGAGAGTGTGTTAGTGTCCGTGCAGGATGATATGTCCAGGCTGGTTGACTCAGGTGGGGACGGGGCCCTGATTTTATTAGACCTATCAGCTGCATTCGACACTGTTCGAGCACCCCATCCTGTTGTCACGCCTGGCTCACATAGGAATATCTGGCCAGGTACTTGCCTGGTTTACTTCTTTCCTAGCAGACTGGACACAGACCCTTGCCATGCCTCCTTTCCTCTCATCTCCCTGCTATCTCACTTGTGTTGTTCCCCAGGGCTCGTCTTTATCTCCGATAAATAATATCTACATCTGGGCATTGGTGTGTCTCATCCGCGCCCATAGCCTCAACTGCTACTCTTATGCCGACGAAACCCAGATTTTGATCCGGCTAGACTGGGATCATACTGAGGTGTTGTTGTGCCGTCAGAGCTGCTTGAGGGCCGTGGGTGACTAGATGGACCACAACTCTCTCAAGCTTAACGGAGATGAGACAGAGTGCTGGTGGTTGGGGGCCCTCCTGACCCTTTGCTTTGGGCCGCTGCCTTCTGGCCTCCACCCTTGGTCCCCTCCCTTGCCCAGTTGGCAAGGTGAAAAATCTTGGGGTCATCCTCTCCTCTTCTCTATCTATGGCAAATCAAGTTGCGGCTGTGTGTCAAGTAGGCCCCTACCAACTCAAGGTCTTGAAGAGGGTTCTTCCTATGATTCCCGAACCTCTCCGTCCTCCTGTGGTTGCAGCGTTGATCTTATCCCGCCTGGACTATTGTAACTCGTATTTGGCTCAGCCGTCTGGCCTTATACAGCGGTTGCAAAGTATACAAAACCTAGGTGCTAGGTTGGCTACTGGCACCCCTTATGGAGCTCACGTTACCCCGGTGCTGTGCTCTCTCCACTGGTTGCCGGTTAGCCAACGTATCAGATTTAAGGCTATGTGCATAGTTCATCTGGCCATTCATTGTCAAGGGGTGGAGTTCCTTCAGGCTAAATTTCTCTGCTATCAGCCTGAACGGTGTCTTCGCTCCTCCACCGCTAATCTTCTTGCTGTCCCGAGGTTTTGCCGTACCAGGATAGGTGGCCGTGCCTTTTCCATAGTCGCTGCCAACCTATGGAACGGCCTACCACTGCTAATGAGAAAAATGTCTAATCGTCTGGACTTTAGAAGAGAGCTGAAAACCTTGCTATTCTAGGTTTCTCCGTGTGGCTCTATACCTGACTAACACGATCTCCCTCTCCAGCGCCATGATGCCTTCGGGCGACCGTGCTCTTTAGAAGTGAATATAACGTAACATAATAGAACTTTGGCACTCCGATGTTCTGTCACATACCACCAGCAGCACTTTTCTTTCCTCATGATTCTAAATAACTGGGAGCTTTTTATCTCCTGTTTTTAGCCTAGAAGGGCTTGTTTTCCTTCACACCATAGCTACCAGGAGCTAATTATGACCCCAGGTCAAGTGGTCACATATACCTACCTATCGTTAGCTCAGAGATTGGGAAAGTACATACTGGCTTATTCCAACACACATTTAAAGCATACTCTACCATTGTAATGGACAAAAGGTGCACCTCATGTGGAAGTTAGATTTGCGATTCTCAAAGCTCTTGCTCCTCCTTCCCCAGAGATAAGTCCTTACTGGCTAATGTTAAGTTTGGCAAACATAGATTGTAGGTTTGATGGGTGATACCAAGGAGATGGTGAAGATGCTGATGCTACCGCAATAGAAGCAGCCTTATATGGGATGGTATAGGCAGAACATCAGTCAGTCGGGAGTTGTCTCTGGTTTTCTGGTCAGGAAAGGGAGCCTCTTAGCCTGCATCCACGCAACTGCGTTCTGTGCCTGTTTTGCTGCTTATTAGGGCATTTCCATATAATGGGAAGAGGCAAATGCAGGCAATGTTCCATATAAGATTTTGAAGTGGGAGCATTTTACTCCATCATTTTAAAGATGCAAGTAAAATTATCTTAAGTCCCATTCCCGAGTAAACACTTTTTTAAACTTGTTTTTGTAATAAATATTTCTTTGCATCTGGTTGTTCATCCACATTAAAAGATACCTTTCATAGGTGGCACTGGGATCCAATGGAATAGGTAAAATGTTCCCGGGGGCAGTTCTGCGTTGTTGGAGGAAATGCGGACAATCGGCCAACTATTGGCACATGTGGTGGGACTGTGAGAAGGTGCAGCAGTTCTGGAAGGAGGTCCTGGGGTGGATAAAGGGACTGGAGAGGATTAGTAGAAACATGGACCCAATACTGGTGCTGTTTGGTATGGAAACAGTTGAGAGAGAATGCACGAAACTCCCACACATGCCACACTATCTTCTCCTGGCAGCCAGAGCGTGTCTGGCAGGAGGATGGAAGAGAGAGACGCTCCCGTCCGAGAAGGAGTGGGCTCTAAAAGCATTAGATCTATAAAGAATGGAAGAACTCATAGGCAACTGCATGACCAGACTCCAACACGGGCCATAGAATGGGCTCCATTCCTTGCTAAATACGACCCGGAGAGACCTCAAGTGGAAGGTGCAGGGGGAGACACTGGGGAAGAAGGGTACTGAGCGGGAATGGAATAAACAGAGCTCCCTCCTGGTAAACGGAGAGAGCTGAGATGTGGAGGGGAGGCCAATCTTGTAAAGGGAGAAGTAAGCATGTACGGACAGGGGTGTCCCGAGGGGGACCTGGAAACGGGTACAGAGACCCATGGGGTGCATCCGGCAAGGTTGGAACACTTAACCCAATGAGACCATCGAAGTGGCAGTCCTGGAGCCATGAAAGACTGATAAGAGAAGAGGGTCCAGAGGGGGAAGGGAAGTTAGCAATAATTGTTGGGTGGTAGGGCAAAAACGTTTACAAAACATTACACAGTGAATTGGTGTATGAATGTGCAAAATTATGACTTGATAAGTTGTAACCATGCTGTTTCACCAATAAACCAAATTTGAAGATGGTTGCCTGAGTCGAGAGCTCCGTCCCCTGCTTGGCCATTGCAGAGGAGATATGGTGGCAGGCAGCACTGATAACCCTGTATGAATGCTCCCCTAACAGCATTGGTTGGTGGGAGCCAGCTGGACCACCGAGGGTGTGAGTAACTGAGAGGCTTGGATCTCGTGGCCATTGGAAGATCTGAGCGGCGGCAGGCCTGCTGAGCCAGTGGATCTGCGTGGCGGCCGCTCGAGGGAGGAGGTGCCTGTTCGTGGCGAAGGAGGCCAGGGCCAGAGGCGGACCCGGACGTGAGTGCACCACAGTAGCGGGAGAGGCCGCATCGCCTTCTGAGGGACGAGCTGAGCGAAGGTGCTCGAGATCCCCCATTCACGTAGTGGGAGAGGCCGCTGCCCCGCTGAGGAGAAGTGGCTGGCTGAGCTCCTGCGTCGCAGTGTGCCGGCGACCCGCCTCCCTCCCTCTTTGGGAGGTCAGGCCCAGCAAGGTCTTGGGAGTGGAACAGCTGTGCTGATATCAGAACCTGGAGCAGTGCAGAGGACGGACCAGAAGGAGACCCGGCAGGCTCCTATCCAACGCCAGCGGTGCAATCAGCAGGCACGGTCCCTGCTGCAGGGGAATAGCCCACCTGGGGTGAGAGGGCCGCGGCTGGAGACCAGAGCAGACAGTGAAGTCTGCTTAGTGCTGAGGCCAGGAGTTGCGCCGGTGAGCCGGGGAAGCTGACGGCCCTAGCGGCTCCCAACGTAGGAGACACACACTGGGCCCGCGTGTGATGTACTGAGTACCCCCACAAACCCCATCAGTGTGAAAGCTAAGGATGGAGGGGTGGTGCGGAGCCCCAGCGGATTCTGAGTGGCAGGACAATAAATCCACACGGAGAACATGGACCCCAAGGTAACATCCTCCATATCATACAAAGTTCAGAGAGTGCATTGCCTCCAGGTTGAGTAGGCACATACCCCGCCCAGGAGCAAAGACCTTGGGGGGCCTATGCCTGTGGAGGTGGCAGGGGGTGCTGAGTCCGTGGGAGCCCCTCTAGTCTGGGCCTTTTGATTGACTGGTGATTTTTGAAGAGGCCCTAAGCCCAGCTGAGGTGGCAGGGGCTGGAAGGGCGCAAGGGGCCCATCAACACCAGCGGCAACTGCAGGGCTGAACTGCACAAAGCCCCCACACTCAAGTGACAGTGGCGTGGGTGGGGTGCGAGTGGCGCAGATGCGGGGGGTGGAATCCCTGTGGGTTGTGGAAGCGAGAAGGTGCGAGGGCGTGAGCGGAGGTGGCAAGCTGGGTCACCCTCTGAGGGGAACTCACTCCCACAAGAGACTGTGCTCTTGGAGACATTTGTGTGACTCTGAATAGACAGTTTAACCTAGGTGTGTTGCGAAGGCAGAGAAGCCCCCCTCCCCTAAGGGTCAGTACCGCAAGTTACCGGAAGAGGAAGCAAAGCTGCTTGGGGACCCTGCCTGGGGGCCTGGACTGTCCGGGGAAGGTAGGAGGACCTTGGGCCTGGACTACAGTGTTCTGCGGGGGACACAGCGGGGGAGGCTCGGGGCAACAGTTGACGACATCTTTGAGCTGGCAAGACACTTTGACGTGCTTTCAGTACCAGGACACGGGACTAATGGCAGGGGCTGCTGGTGGCTCGGGGTCCGCGCCCCTCCTCCCCCCCCCTCTGCGGAGCTCGGCTCCATTAAGAATGACATAATAAACAATCCTGGAGGAAATACGAGGGATGAGGACGGACATGGTGGCAAAATTGGCAGACCTCTCGGCAAAGGTGGTTACTTACCTTGGAGGACTGTATGGATGGGGTGGAGGCCAAATAGGCCTCCACAGGCCTATTCGAGACACAAATGGAAGCGTGCCTTTCTGGAGATGGAGATGGAGGAGGCAGAAGGAGCTGCACCTCAAGGTTGATGATATCGAGAACCGGGAGAGACGCAACAACCTCCGGTTCTTCAGGCTGAAAGAGATTGAGGGAGAGACTCCAACGGGCCTTGAATAGAAGAAATGATAGGGATGGTCCTGCAATCCAGAGACGGAGAGAGAGTAGCCATTGACAGGCTACGTTGTGCCTGAGGGGGAACGTGCGGACAGCGCTTGGTCCTGGTGCGCATGCACTACTACAGGGACAAAACGAGGATACTAAGTAAGGCGAGAAATGTGGGGCTCTCACCAGATGGCTCCAGGAGAAGGGGGTGAGGTACCGTTGGGTCCACCCCTTTGCTCTCGTGATCGAATGGGAGGGTGAACGGTACCATCTGGTGGAGGAGGAGGAGATACAACGCGTGACGGAGGACCTGGTGGGCCGTCGGGAGGGTTCTCCGTCGGAGCCCAGGCGGAAAGGAAAGAGCTGTAAGATATGACCACGCAATGAACGGGGGGAGGTTTCTGGGAGTTGGGGGATTTGGTTAAAAGTTTTGATGAGTCGAGGGGGGGGGGGTCTCCTCCTATATGCTCCCCCCCCCCCGCTCAACTTGTTGTTGGAGGCTAAGGGATGTTAGGGCTGCCTGATATGTGGCCCAAAGTAGGGGCACTGCCCCTGGCGTTTCGATGAAAGTGCCCAATATAACCAGGGCACAGGATTGGACGTCTCTGTTGAGAGGGGAGGGGGGTTAGCAAGGGGGAGAGGGCATGCAGGGGGTTTGGGGGAGGGGACCATATGCAGCTTAGCGTTCATGTAACAGAGGTTAGGTACACCGTAGAAAAATTGGGGAGCGACCAACGTAGAATAAGGACAGGGTTTGGTTGAGGTAGCAGTGGGTACCTTGAACGTGAAGGGACTGAACTCCCAGAATAAGAGATCTTCAACTAGCAATATGTTCCGAAAGCACAAACTTGGGATGATCTTCTTGCAGGAGACCCACTATAGTTAGGGGTCGGAGTCGCCGATAAAGGGCAAGGAGATGGAAAGGAATTTCTGGGCCTCCCACAAAGACTCCAAGGAAGAGGGGGTGGGCATTGTGATAGGTAAGTCTGTACATCTGACGGGACTCCAGTTTAAGTGGGGATTTGGGGGAAGGTTTCTCGGTATCAAAGGCGTGTATGAGGGGATGCAGATCACGTTGCCCACTCTCTAGGCTCCTAACACAGGACAGGTGGGATTCCTGCATCAGATTATTCGGATAATGGACAATTGGGTGGAGGGCGCAACGATTTTGGGGGGATTTCAATCTGGTGATTGACCCTATGATTGGTGGTCAGCAAAAGGGGCGAGCACAAGGGTGGCGGCAAAAGAAAACCTAGCCTTCCAGAATTTCCTACGTGACCATTTCTGGCAGACCTCTGGAGGGGGCACTGGCTGGCTTTGGCTGGTTATACGTTTATCCCCGCCTCCCCCCCGCACCAGACGTACACAAGGATTGACCTCCCCCTGTTCCCGAGGGAACGGGAGTGCGATGTGGGGGCGCCCAGGGTTGAGGTTTTTACATGGTCTGACCACTAAATGGTGGTGGCTAACTGGCGGCTCCCGCAGCCCCCACGCCACTTCCGTTGGAGGTGTAATGACAATCTGTCCAGGTTTTCAGGGACTTTTTGGAGAAGGAGATACAAGCCTACTTTGAAGCCAACGAGAATGGGGAGACAGGTATGATAATGGTCTGGGAGGCGGCTAAGGCCACTTTTAGGGGATTACTCATTGCTGAGGGCTCACGTAGAAAGAGGGAGAGGGGGCTAATTGTCAGAAGGCTCTGACAAGAACTGAGCCAGACTGAGGTCCCAGCTGATCCATCCCGGCGCAGACCGAGACAAACTCCTGGGGGAGACGAGGGATCGGAGGCAGGATCTCCACACGGTCTTAATAGGGAAAGTCGTAAAGACAATGAGGTATACCTGTCAAGGATATTATGAAAAAGGCGACATGTGGGGACTCTCCTGGCTAATAGGGTGAGAGGTTGTAGAGTGGAGTGGAGAGAAGGGTGGAGGGGATAAGGGACGAGGCGGGACGTGTGGTGCAGGGGGACAATGCGGCTGGCTTTGCTAATTTCTATAGGGACTTGTATGCAAGGCTGGCGGAAGAAGTAGAAGGGGAAATGAGGTGGTACCTAGCCGAGATGAGTGTCCCCAAACTCACAGAGGCGGAGAGCGAAGCTCTAGATGGCGAAATATCTTGTGTTGATGTCCTAAAAGCCATTAAAAGGTTGAACACGTGGAAGGCCGCTGGGGAGGACGGCTTCACCGCCGACTTTTTTATAAACAGTACCAAAGCCAACTTGTAAGACCCCTGGCACGATTGTTTAACTCTATAGGGGGAGCCGACACGATACTGCCATCTTTTCTTCAGGCCTTGATTGCCGTCATCCTGAAGTTGGGGAAGGACCAAACCGAGTGTGGCTGGTATAGGCCCATCTCCCTCCTCAATGTGGATGCAAAGATCTTTGCCAGAGTCCTTACATCGCGCCTGGAGCTGTACCTTCCTAGGATGATTCATCCCGACCAGGCTGGTTTTGTGCTGCATAGGCAGGGGCAGACAACATGCGCAAGCCACTTCACATTCTTGACTCATCTACAGCAAAGGAAGAGGGGATGCTTTTACTGGCCCTTGGATGGCGAGACGGCTTTTGACCGGGTCAGTTGGCCGTTCATGGGGGAGGTATTTATAAACATAGGGGTCGGCCCAAGATTGAAGGGATGGATGGCGGCTCTGTACTCTAAGCCTTCGGCCAAGGTGGTGGTTAACAGTGCCGAATCACAGGCCTTCCCATTTCGACGAGGTACGTGTCGGGGTTCCCGCTCTCCCCGTTGATGGTGATGCAACCATAGGTGGCCTCGGTACGGGGAAATGAAGGGATAAGGGGGGGGTCACAGTAGGGGGACTGACCTGCAAGATGAGTCTTTTCGCGGACGACGCCCTGCTTTGTTAGCAGACCGTCCCTATCCGTACCCAAGGTCCTGGAAACCCTGGAGCGTTATGGGAGGTTATCTGGATTCAAAATCAACTGGGGGAAGTCAGTGGCGTATGAGGTGGGTTTGAAGTGATGCAGCGATTTGAGGATCTCTTCCCCAAGAATTCTCTCCCCCTCTGGGCAGCCATAAAACAGGATATTATTTTATTTTTTATTTTTTACATTTGTAGGGCGCACTGCAGCCCATAGACATTGAGGCGCTATTACATGAAGGTGTACGCAGGCAAGATTATGTATACATAGAAGACATAAGGTACTTAGTTACAGAGAGAGAAGCGGAGAGTGGTTACATGTGACGTTCGTCTGCCTGCAGAGATCATGTCAGGTAGGTTAGACAAACAACCTAGTTTATAAGGCTTTGCGGAAGGCTAGGTGAGAGTCAGTCCCCCTGAGGTGCGTGGGTAGGGCGTTCCAGTGTGAAGCTGCTAGAGCTGGGAAGCTCGAACCGCCCGCACGTACTCTGCAGGTATTAGGGATAGAAATCAAGTTGGTGTAGGCAGATCTAGAGGGCCTAGCGGAAGTGGGTCGTGAAATTCTCTGGGCAAGGTAGGGGGGAGCAAGGTAATGGAGGCATGTATGGGTGAGGGAGATGATTTTAAAGATGATCGGGCTCAGGACCTTCGTGGATGGCTCGCCTAAATTGCATAAAGATGGTTCTGCTCCCCAAATTTCAGTTTTTATTCCAGATGTTGCCCATAGTCATACACGCCCCCATTTTCTGCTGAAGTTAGGGGGGCCATGTTGAAATTCCTCTGGGTGGGGGCCAGATATAGGATTGCTTATAAGACACTGATCCTCCCAAAGGAGGAGGAGGAGGGGGGCGGGGGGGTCAGTCGGATATCTCGACCTGATGCTGTACTATAGAGCAACCCAACTCTGGGTCTTAGTGGATCATTTCGACCCACACTCTGAGAAGCAATGGGTGATTATGGACAACGCAGCGCCTTCCCCAGTCACACTGGCTGAATGGTTGTGGTTTCCCAAGGCTTGTCTCCCAAGATGAGTCTTACACCACCCGGTCCAGAGGTTCTGTGTTCAATATGGAGGGAGGGGGGTGATAATAGATGGCTCACAATGTGGCTGTCACCTCTGAGTTGTATCTGGGCTCTCCCACTGAGGGATGGCATCGCAGAGCCGCTGGTCTTGCGTTCCTGGTACTAGGCGGGTCTGAGCAGGGCGTGCCAAATGTGGGAGGGGTACACATTGATCTCTCTGGGAAGGCTGGAGGAACTCCTGGGGCTCCACAACTTGTGTCCATTCCGTTTACAGCAACACAAGGGGGTATTGTTGGAGGACCGGTGGGGAGCCAATCTAAGGAGGGAGGTGACGAGCTTTGAGAATTTTCTGCTCACGCAGTGGGGCTCCAGGGGACTGATAGCCAGGTTGTACAGGAGGATGCTGTTGGAGAGCCCACGTGATCCCCACCATCTAGAATCAAGTGGGGGCAGTACTTGGGCAGGGACATTGGAGACCCCCTATGGGCTCAGATGTGCAGAAGGGCTAATCACTCAACGCTTTCGTTCCAATACAGACACCAGGCTCTGAAGGTATTGCATAGATGGCACTACCCCCCAGCGAGAATCTCCAGAATGAGATAGGGATATGACCCAACCTGTTGGAAGTGCCACAGAGAAAAGGGAGATTACATCCACATGTGGTGGGGCTGTGCTAGGGTGAAGGCGTATTGGAGGGAGGTTTTTTCATGGATAAAAGGGGTAGATGGGATACAGAGGGAATTCTCACCATGGCGCCTCCTTTTTGGGGTTAATGAGGGGGACGAGCAGGGGTAAGAAAGGGGGCATATGTTTCAGGTCATGTTGGTCTCAGCCACATGCTGCCTGGCCCAGTTGTGGAAAAACCCACAAATGCTGGTAGAAAAGGAATGGGTACTGAAGACACGTGCCATATATGATATGGAATTCCTCACTCCCCTCCTGGACAAGTGCAGGTCTAACATTGAAGGAGTATGGCTCTGCTTTTTTGAAAAGTATGGTCGGAGTTGCTGAGAGGGGAGGGAGAGGATTGGGAGGTGAGGAAGGGGGGGGCATTACCAAGAGGAGTGCTGGGTACGGCAGTGTAAAAAACCCTGGACAATGGGGGCGCAAAGAGCATCCTGGGAGGGACACTCCCGAATCACAGACAAGCGTACCTCTAAGACACTTGGTTGGAAAAAGGGTACCAACCTCTGTTCAAATTTTGTGGGGTCAACTGAACCTAACTGCCGGGGGTGGGTTGGGGTTTCAGGGTCTGGTAGAGTGTGGTTAAGGGGGGAATGTCTTGCGGTTGACCGTTGATGTTTTGAATACAATTGTAATAAAATTTGATTTTGTAAAAAAAAAAACCTTTTTTTTTTTACCTTCTCAGATCAGGCATTGATGATAGTTTATTCCTGTGGCTTTGTGTACTACTGGTCCAAACATATCCATGGAGATGTGTGGGTGAAACCAGGGGGCAGGCTCCTATCCGTCTGTTTCCGATTTATTTAGGAGTATTTTTACCCCGTTTTTCTTTTTTGTGAGTATTTGCATTTTGTGAAAGTGGCTGGTAAACCCCTTCTCTATAGGGCTGAATACAGGTTTTCATTGGAAATCATCATCCTAGAATGCCTATGCAAGGCCCACTACCAGGCAACGTGTAGATGGGCTGTACCCTTCTATACCCTGTTTTATTTAATTCAATGTGTTTGTCCTCAAAAAGTGTTTATTCTCTATCCATAGGTATGTAAACTACACTCAAAAGTTCTAAACTTCATGCCTTGATACAAATCGGAGCAAATCATTTGCTAGAGCACATGGAAACCTTCAATGGCAGGATGCTTTTTGCAGTATGGATTTAGTAAAGGCGACACAGTCTAAAAGTCTAGTGAGCAGATGTGTATGCATCTCAGTAGGATAGAAATGGTACCCAGTTGTTCGTTTTGAACATTAGTTGTTTAAATTACTTGTAGTTCAAAAAAGGTAGCAGGAGCTCCTCTCCAGAAAGAACATGACATGATGTGTTTGCAGCACACGCTTTTTGCTACCTGTACCTTTCACAGATGGGAAATATCCATTTGCATATCAGTCTTTGTCCCGCCCACATGGGCAGTCCAGCACCAAAATAATATGGCAATTCCTCTCTGAACAAGAGTACCAACAGCAACCCCATACACGTGTTTCAGCCTTGTTGGGCCTCATCAGTGAGGTGAAGCTGTGCCTCTCTGAGCCAGTGAGCAGGGAGTCCACGTCTGATTGCCCCCAGGTAACTCAGGGTGACCAACCCCAAGTTCCTTGCAAATATTTCAAAAAAGGTAGCAGGCGCTCCTCTCCAGAAAGAACATGGCATGATTACTTGTAGGTTTCTTCACAAAGAGTACTTGCCATCCATTTTGGTTCAATACTTTTAGCTTTTCACAATGAACTGCATATCCCCAGTTTGCTATACTGTCGATCGGGGAGGAACAATGATTTTTTTATTTTTTATTCAAGTTTATTAAAGTTTGTCAAAGGAAAAACAAATTTTTAACGATACAATCAGGTATATGGTACATTTTGAAGGTCCATAAACACAGCTTACAATTCCCCCGATAGGTCCTATTGAAAACATTAGACACTTAACCACCCCTGGCACCCAGATGAACAGTATTGTCTCTTGCTTGGTACATTTAAAGTAAGTCGAAATGTTGCAATTGGCATGTGATGTGACCTTTTTTACATACAATAATAAACGTGGTTGTGTTTCTCAAATGTATCTGAGGATCTACATAATGGTCTCCTCGGCTGTGGGAGTGAATGGGGATCGAATACCTTCACCTCCAGGTTCGGCAAGTCCCAGGCATATATTTGGTCACAAAATCTGTCCACAGTAGGTCACATTGCATGGATTTTGCATGCAGGGAAGCAGTGATTTTTTCCATTGCACATATGTTGGTGGCAACCTTGACCCATTCACCTTTTAGTAGGTACACTTTTCGATTTCCATTTATTCACCAGTGCAGCACGAGCCTCCAGTAATAGGGGGACCGCTAGACCTCTAATCCTCCTATACTCGTCATTGTATTTCTCAAATACAAATAGGATTAGGAGGGGGTCAGCAGTCCGCTATATTCCGTCAAGATCTTTGATCCTTGCCAGGACTTCATCCCAAAAGACTCGGATGTGGGGACAGGTCCACCACATGTGCCAATATTTTGCATTTACTCCACATTGACGCCAGCACCGTGGACTCGCCGACTGGAACATCTGGGAGAGCCTGTGTGGATCATATTGCCATCTATGCAATAATTTGATGGCATGTAGCTTGTATTGACTGGCTATCGAAACCTGGGAGGCAGCCCTACAAAGTTTCCTCCACATGTCTAGATCAATCTCATCGTCAAGATCTCTATCCCATCTGTTCTTTAGATGTAAGGTGGACCCTTTACCTGCCTCTATTAACTCCCTACATATAGCATATATTAGCCCTTTCATTTCCGTTCTGGAGTTTAACAGCTTTTCGAATGGGGTGAGGCCTCTGCTGGTGTTATGTCTCCATTTATCTTTTGAAAGTAGGCCTTTGAGTTGCAAAAAGTGAAAAACAAGAGAGGGGGCCCAATCCTAGGGCTTCGTCTAATTCCGGAATGGTAATGTAGGAGCTGTCCTTCCAAAGTTGTCCCACTCTTTCTAGCCCAGCTTCGTACCAGGGTTGAAACCTTTCTAGATTGGGGATGTCCTCTCGGATGCCCGGGGGCCACAGATGGCTCAAGACGGAGGGCCATGAGGTGATCCTACGTGTGTTACTCCTTTCCCTCCATATTTCCCATAATTGTCCCCAATTTTGGGTGGTTTCTCGATCTCCAGAGTAACTTCTTCCTAAGGACCCAGAGCCACTCCGAGATCGTCGCTGGGGTTAGATAGTGATTATCGAGTGCGACCCATTGGAGATCTTTACTGTTTCGTAGGTGGGGGATCAAAATCCTTAATTGGGTTGCCTCGTAATATTTTTCCAAGTCTGGCAAGCCCACTCCACCTCTATCTTTTGGTAATGTTAGGGTGTCATATGTAACGCACACCTTCTTCCCCTGCCATAAGTATTTTAAGATTGCTCTTTTAGTTTCTTTAAAGAAGTGTTTCGGCATTTGGATGGGGAGCATCTGAACGGGTAGAGAAATCTGGGGAGGCAGACCATTTTTACGACATTGAGCCTGCCTAGCCAAGATATTGTGAGTTTTTCCCACCTAGTCAGGTCAGCATGGAATTTCATTAAAAGGGGAGGGAAGTTGACTTTGTATAGTTTATTGGGATCCCTTGTGACATTTATCCCCAAATAACGTAACATGGTTTTCTCTATTGTGAGACCTAGCTGGGAAAACCTGTCCATAGTCTCTGTGTGGGTTCATGCAGTGGGTAAAGGATGGATTTGGCTTTATTTATTTTGAAACCTGAAAGTGTGCCATATTCTTTAATTGGGTGAACTGGTCTGGGTATGGATGAAGTGGGGTTCCCAATATGTAAGAGGAGGCAATTCGCGTACAGGGCCACTTTGTATTCTGTGCCCCCGACCCTTAGTCCTTCGACCTGTTGGTCTTTCCTTAGTTTCTGAGCAAGGGTTTCCAGGGAGAGCGCAAAAAGTATCGCCGAGAGGGGACAGCCCTGACGCGTTCCCCTGCTTAATTCAAACCAGCGGGAGTATTCTCCATTCACAAATACTTAGGCTTTAGGGGAAGTATATACTGCTTGAATACCTTTCCTAAATTTGGGGCCTATGCCTACTTTCAGGAGAACCGCCATGAGAAAGCCCCATTCGATGCTGTCGAATGCTTTCTCTGCATTGACCGACAAGAGGACAGGATCATTGACCATATTTCGTGATTCGTTAATCGGGTGTAAGGTTGGAACAATGTTTTTTTTATATATATTTTTTTTTAAACATGTTTATTAGTTTTACAGTTTAATGAATCACCATAACATAACCATTTTGCGTGTCTTAACGTCCTCCAACTTTCCTGCCCCCCTCCCCCCAAACCCAACGTTGGTAAAACTCCTAACTTGCACATGCTACTTCAACTGTCACAGGTTTATTCATCGTCCAGTTTTTCTGCTCTGGGTGTTTTTCAGGCCAGCATTAGTCTGGTAGCGATGTTCAGGTGTCGTATGCTTTCTTTGCTGTGTGGATTTGTTCAGGGCTGTTTGACTCATGGGTGTTCGTTATCAGGGGAGACAAACGTATCCTGCAGTATCGAATTCCATGTTGTTATGTCAAAGGAGCTCTCTCTTCTGCTGGTGCGCAGTGCTTCCTGCCAGACCGCCATTTCTGCAATGGTCCACCTCCTGTAGGTCTTTCTACCATGTTTCTATGTTTGGCTCTACCGTCGCCTTCCAGCCCATTGCTATTTGTCTTTTGGCGAGTGCCCATGCTAGGTTTATCATTGTTGCCATTGCTTTGTTCTTGCTCTGGAAATTGTAAATGTCTAGTAAGCAGGCTTCTATGGTCCAAGTTTTCCCTTTTACTCCTTTGTCTCTCAACCGTTTCTCGATCTTCTCCCAGTAGGATCAGACTTTCGGGCAGTGCCAGAACATGTGTCCCATGCTGGCGTTTTCTGCCTCACATTTCGGACATGTTTGCACAGTAGCACCTGGGAAGCGGGCTATTTTCTCTGGGGTGAGATATGCCAGTTGGAGTATATAGAATTGTAACTGTTTTAGGCTGGCGTTTCTTGATATATTTTTTGGGTAGAGCTTGGCTTTTTCCAGTCTTTATCTGTTATTTCTTTTCCCAGTATTTGTTCCCAGTCCTGCCTTCCTTTGTTTTTGGAGTTCTTCCACCATTGTCTGGTAGATTCTTGAGACCATGTGTCCTCCCTCTGTCACGTCGTAAAGGAGACAGGATTTCTTCCTGTCGTTCTGCAGTAGTTGGCCATCTGATGTTTAGTTGTTTGACTAGCCGTGCATAGTTTATGTATTGGTCTTGATGTAGTTCGTGAGATTCTGTCAGTTCCTGAAACCCTAGTATCTCTCCTCCTGGTGCTAGGTCTTCGATGGTGATAATACCCTTGGACTCCCAGTGATTCCTGCTTTGTAGGAGGTGTTCTATTGTTGCACCGTTGAGTGCCGCTAGTGGTATCTAAGGGGAGTATGGCTCTTTGAGTTTCAGCAGTTTCTGCGTTCTTTTCCATATCTGCTTCCTTAAACGTAGCAGCATGGGGGCATTCAAGGTTTCTACGGTTTTTGCCCATAGTACTTCTTTCAGGAGGTACGGGGAAACAGCATTTTGTAGGAGGGTGTGTTCTATGGTTTCAGTGTCAGCTAGCCAGTTGGATAAATGCTGCAATTGTCCAGCTAGATAGTATAGTTCGAAGTGTGGGAGTCTCAACCCTCCTTCAGTGTATTCCTTGCAGAGTGTTTCCATGGCTACTCTCTTACTCCCTTTCCCCCATATGAAGCTGCTCAGTGTAGTGTTAAGGTCTGTGAAAAACTTTTTTGGAATGAGATAGGGCACATTACAGAAGTGGTACAGCAATCTAGGTTACACAATCATCTTAACTAAGGATATTCGGCCCGCTACTGACAGGGGCAGCTTCTCCCAGAATTTAATGGAGGCGTCTATACCAAGTTTGGCGCGCTGTGTATTAGCCTTGTGTGTATCTTCTAGGGAGTGGTGAATGTTCACACCTAAGTAGCGAAATGTGTGCGTGTTCCATTTTAGTTCTAAGCACAGGAGTTGTTCCACTCTGTGTCCCGCCCACCCTGCAAGAGGAAACAAGCATGATTTATCCCTGCTGATGGCTATGCCGGAGAGGCGCGTGAAGTTGTCTACCACCTCGAGGTATGATCCTAGTGTGTCTTCTGGGTTTTGAATGTATAAGAGAATGTCGTCTGCATAGATGGATATGACATGTGTGACTCCATTGATAAGCAACCCTGTGTCTCGGAACATGTCCCTCATGTATATGGCTAGGGGTTCTAACGCCAAGATGTAGAGAAGCGGTGAGAGCGGGCAGCCCTGCTTGGTTCCTCGAGAGATCCGGAATGGGCCTGAGATGTGTTTTCCAGTTCGTACTCGGGCTGTTGGTGTCGTGTACAGCATCCTGATCCATCTCATGAACCCCCGGCCTATCCTATAATGCTCTAGTGTAGTAAACAGCCACTCCCGTTTTACTGAGTCAAAGGCCTTTATGGCATCAAGGGCAGCTACTGCACAGTTGTCAGTTCTGGTGTTTGTGTCTGCAATGATCGCTTGTAGGCGTCGCAAGTTGGTGGTCGTCGCCCTCCCCGGTACATAGCCTGTCTGATCTGGGTGGATTAATGTGGTGACTACTCTCTTTAGGCGATTTGCTAGGATTGCAGTGAGTATCTTCGTATCTTGTTGATCAGTGCTATGGGTCGATAAGATGTGCATGCTCTATGGTCTTTGCCAGGTTTCAGAAGGGGTATTATGAGTGCCTGCTCCATTGACTTCGGCAGGGTGCCCTTTTCATACGCCTCTTGCAGAACTTGCATTAGCCATGGGGTTAGTATGTCTACATGGCGTAGAAGTTCTCAAAGATTTGGTTAATTTCACTCTGTGACCTCTTCAGTTGTCCTGTGTCATCTATGATTTCTCCAATCTCTGCTTTTGCTTCCAGACCTTTGACCAGTCAGGCCAGCAGGCTGCCAGGTTTATCTCCTTGACCATGTATCTTTTCCATGCATCTCCGAAAGCTAAGGTCCCCCAGTTTTTCCACTGCTCCATGCATTGTAGTCGGAGTTGCATAAGGACTTTGTCTGTTCCTAGGTTTTCACTCTGTTCTAGGCCTCTAATATTTGCCTCTATCGCAGGGATCTGGTTTTCTAGGGTATTCTGGGTGCCCCCCATCATGGCTATCGCCGCGCCCCTTATGACCACTTTGTATGTTTCCCACTCCATCCCGGCGTCTGTTGCGCTGCCTGAGTTTAGTTTAAAGTACTGTTCTGATTGAGAACTCAGCTCCTCCCGAAAAGCAGTGCCTCGTAGTGCTTCTGCTCTGAGCTTCCAGATAGGGATAGGCTTTGGGCAGTCTGTGTGGACCCATTGCAGTAACATGGGGGAGTGATCTAATAATGTTCTTCCTTCATAGGTTGCCCCATCACGTTTCCAAGATGTTCCCTGCCTGTGAAGATGTAATCTATTCTCGTGTAGGAGTTGTGTACTCCGGAGTAGCATGAGTATTCACGACTGGTGCAATTCAGCCATCTCCACGTCTCTTGTAGGTTCAGGTCCCTGGTTAGCGATAGCAAAGCCTGGGTCGAGGGTGAGTGGGATACCTTTATGTGATTCGATCTGTCCATTGTGGGACCTAGGACGCAATTAAAGTCTCCACCCCAGATCCAATGTGCATCTCTGTATGGGGCTAGAATAGGGTACAGTGAGCGGTAGAAAGCAGCAATATTATGATTGGGCGCATAGGTATTTATGATACAAAATTCTGATTTGTCTATGAATCCATGTACAAGAGTAACCCACCCCTCCTTGTCTGCATAGCTGTGGAGTGGTCGGAATGCTGTCCCCGGTGCCACCAATATGATAACACCTCTGGCATAATTGGAATATGCTGAGCCAAACCCCTTCCCTTTCCATTTACTGAAGACGGTCTTCTGTTTGTTTGGTCTAAAGTGGGTCTCTTGCAGTAGGGCAATCTGAATGGATTTCCTGCGCAGGTAGGACAGGATTTGCATCCTCTTGACATAGTTATTCAAGTCTCGTACATTCCACGTGGCTATTCTCAGGGTTTCTGCCATTTTGAGTGGTTTTTCTGAGCTGCTCAGAGTTCTTCCTGCCATTGGGTTTTCATGGTAGGTCGATCGGAGGGGTTCCCTTTACTTCCTCTTGCTGTGCACCTGTTTGGTGATGTGGAATTTGTGGTTCTCATATGGTCAATTTCGCGTTATTCTCTGGATTTTCACCTCCCTGTTACTAAATTGGAGGGTCTCAGCGCGCGGTCCCCATTCAAATGTGTTAATGATTCATGAGCGGTTTCTTTTGTTCTGTGACTGTAGTTTCAACTGTGAACAATCACAAAAAACTGTTAGTTCATATCAACTTGGTGAGATGTCTGTCTCCCGCAGGGTCGATAGGGAGCGTCAACTGGCGCGTGCGTCTGCTGTGCGCCTGTCTTCTGGTTTACTCGTGGTTAGTTGATTCTTGCTCTATTCAATTTAACTGGGTCGCAGAGTCAGGTCCTACCGTGTTTACCGTTGGTGCCGTCGGCGATCAGGTGAATTGGTGAGGGAGGTGCCTCAGTTTTGTGTATTATTCCTCTCTGGTTTGTTCGTATTCTTATCTTTTAGATGGCCTAGGTTATGGTCATCCATCCAGAAGTTGACTTCTTTGGGAGTATCGAAAAACCAGGACTTGCCATTATAGAGTACTTTCATTTTGGCCGGTTAGAGGAGCATGTACTTTAGGTTCTGTTGTCGCAATCTCTCTTTCGTGTGTATTTATTGTGCCCTCTTCCTCTGAACTTGTATCGTATAATCCGGGTAGATGGCTAGGGTCGCAGAGTTATGCCGCCGAGCCTTGAGAATGTGAGGATCTTTTCTTTGTCTCGGAAATTGAGCACTTTCGCTATGATGGGCTTTCATTATGATGGGCCTCGGTGGGGCTCCTGGCGGAGGCTTCTTGGCGAGAGCCCGTTGAGCCCTCTCTATTGTGAAGTCTTAGGACAGGTTGCCTGGACCTATTTCTTGGAGGAGTAGATTCTCCACATATTCTGTTGGATCTCTTCCTTCTGTGCCTTCCGGGAGGCCCAGAATTCAGATGTTGCTCCGGCGCGCCCCTGCCTTCCGCATCCTCGGCACGTTCCTGAAGCGTTTTCACTTGGGAGGTCAGTTCTTTTTTACCGTGCTCTCTAGATCTTTGATTCTGGTTACTGTCTGTGTAAGCGTCTTCTCCGTTTCGCCCACTCTGCCGGCTAGGTTTCGTAGGTCTTGGCGTAGCCCACCCACGTCACATTTTATCTCCCCTATGTGTGTCTCCATTGAGGCGCACATGGCCACGATAGCTTCCAGGACCGCCTGTTGGTCTGGTATCTGCTGTGGTTCCACTACTGCATCTTCAGATGGCTTTTCTCCATGTTGAGGGTCCCCCAGTGGGTCTGCCTTCCTGGTGTAGTTGTCCATCGTGGCTTGTTTAGGGGGCGCTAGAGTGCTTTTCTGTTGCGTTACCGTTTTTTTCCATCCGTCCGGCATGTGGTGGTTGGGTACAGGCTGCTCTGCGTCTGTTATATGTCCCCCAACCCACCTGGCGCTTAGTTGTTTGTCTGCGCCTGGTTGATGCTGCTGTGTTTGTTGCTGCTTGGATAGAACTGGCACAATGTAGGCTTGCCAGCAGGTTGGTTGTTCCTAGCTTGTCTCGTGTAGTCCTTAGCGACTGTCCACACTTCCTTTCAGCACTTTGTGTTGCTCTGGGCCCCCTATAAGAGCCTGTCTCTCCTCTGGGTGATTAGTTTAGGGCTCTTCTTTGTCTAAGCACGCTGTTGGGTGCATACAACACCCTGTGTCACAAGTGATCTGGGCTCATTAATATATGCAGATGCTTCCCCGCAGTGCAAGTTATGGGGCACTGTTACATCTTGAATGTCAGCGTGTTTGTGCTTGTAGATTTCCTCTTTGCTTGGTGGGTCTTCCTGGGGATCCAATTCGCGGGTTGTCGCGGTCTGGCTTGTACGCTGTAGTGGCCAGTGTGTGCCGGAGTGTGTGCTATTGCTGCCTCTGTGCTCGGGTGCTCAGCCGGTGTTCTGTGTTTCTGGCAGCCCCTCTCCGTGTGAATGCAGCTCACTGGAAGGAGGCTGCGTCTGCCGCCCGCTGCCTGCTCGTGCTTGGGATGCTGTGTGTTGGTTGGGTTGCTGCTTAAGTGCTATGGCTTCGTGGGGGATTGGAAGGGCAACACTGCCATCAGTTCTATGTTATGGGGCTGCTGCCGTAGTTCACCGCCAGGAGCCTGGGTTCCCACACGGACCGCTGCCTGCGCCAAATCCGATCTGCCTTACACTCCGGGGAGCCGCTCTCACCGTGCATCTCCCGACCGGAGACGGACCAGCGTGTTCTTTCACGGCTGCATGGGGCTGTCACTATGGGTCTCCGCCTTCACTTCTCCGTAGCGGTCTCCGCCATCTTAGATCGCCCCTCCTCCACTTCTCTCCTCTGCTGCACGCCGTTTAAACTCGATTCTGCTCTGATTTCGACCGAATGCTTGTTGCTGCTTTATCTCAGGCACCTAACACAGCATTTCATGCCGGCATTTCACCTTGTGTGCATCAAATTCAGGATCATTTAAAGGATCTGGCAGGGGAGCTCAGCAACGACACGTTTTCCTCACATGCACGCAGGCCACGCCCCCAGGTCGGAACTCATGCAGAGATCTCAATTTTCACCATGCCATGTGTGAGCGATCCTGTTGTTTTTGTCTTGGAATTGGGAAACTTGTGTAGAAAACTACAATTCCTGGAATTCTAATAAAAACAGGAATGGATTCCTTTCGCACGTATTTCATGGAGAAACTTGAGAGCTCTGCTAATGTTGACTTTAGAAGATGTACATCTGGCCCCAACTCCTGCACCTTCCACTTGACAAAATGGAGAAAGTAATCATGTGCGAAGTGGCACATAATATAGGGGACCATGGATTGTTAGGAAATGACTCTGGTGTTCTTTTTATTCTTTGACAGTGGCATGATGGGAAATAGCTATCATTACCAATACTTGTGGAAGTTGAGATATTAGTTCAAAGGTAAAGATGAATTCTTCTGAGTTCTTTACAAGAAATTGCTCTTTGTACGTTTCTTAAGCTTTTAAAATAGAAGCTGTCTTTCCATTTGAAAAGATATTGATTCAGGCCATTGTGCACTAGTAGTCCTGCCGGAGCATTCAATCGAATATATTACATCAAACGAATGAACTTTGAGATTTGTTCACAGTTGGAAAAAAAATAAAAATATTAAAATGCAACCTTATCTTTCTTGTAAAGTATTAAAACCATGATGAACTTTGGGTCTGTCAAGAGGAGATTGCGGGAAGCGGGCCACAAGTACATGTTGCTCTACCCGGCTAAACTGAACGTTTTCTATAAAAACAGAACCTTGTTCTTCGACACTCCGGAAGACGCCATGGGGTGGCTCGACATTCAAAGCTGCCCCCAGGAGTCGGACATCCAGAAGGGAGAGGGAGGAGGAGGAGGAGGAGGAGGAGGAGGAGGAGGAGGAGGAGGAGGAGATAAGTAATGTATAGAGGGAGCACTTGAATTTGGCGGGACTTGATTATAGTCATTGACACAGCCGGAAGGCGGGCATGCATTGGTTGGTAGAAAACATGATCCGGAGCACGGAGACTATTGCTTGATAAGGGAGCCTCTTAGGGCTAGTCTTTATATCCCCATTTAGAGTTTAGTTAGGTCACTGATAGTGCAGTGACACCCTGCTGGGTTCTTAACTTGGGCTTCCAAGGTAGAACCAAACGCGGGGACTCCTGAGATCCAGGGATGGAGCTGGGCAGTTGTTGGGGTTGGAGTGGGAGGGAGAGGGGGGGAGGGAAGGGATTGTGTGCTGTGGTTTGTTGTAGTTGGGGAGGGTGTTCAGTTGGGGGGGGAGGCCTACACTCTGGGAAAACGGGATGATTCATGGGAGACCTTAAGATAGACACTTGGAACGTGAGGGGGCTCAACAGCTATTTGAAAAGAAACAAGGTTATGATGTACCTGCACAGGTAGAAAGTGGATATAGCCTTATTACAAGAAACTCATTTAACACAAGCAAAATTGGATGTGATACGGAAGAAGTGGAAGGGGATGGTAGTAGGAGCGGCATACTCCGCTTATGCAAGTGGGGTAATCACATGTGTGGCCCCACATGTCCCGTTTCAGTTGCTGCATTCTGCTGCGGAGTCGGATGGCAGGATGGTAGTTATGAAAGGGTTGGTGGAAAACGGAGAGATCTGTATTGTAAATACTTATGCTCCGAATCAGGATACGGCTTTGTACTTTAGGACCCTGTATGGTAAACTCAGTGAAAGTGTGGGGGGCCTGTACTGTGGGGGGCCAACTTTAATTGTGTGTTAAACCCTGCAATAGATAGATCAGACTCTAAAATAGATAGACCCACTCCGGCTGCAAAGGCGCTGCAGTCATTGTTGACGGATTTTGGGCTGGCCGATGCACGGAGGGCACGCCATCCGCAGGATAGGCAATATTCACACTATGCAGCCCCACAGGGCTTGTACACTAGATTAGACTACGTGTTTGTCACACACGAATTAATGACTGAAATACCGCAGGTGGAATACAAAGCCTGAGTTTTCTCAGACCACTCGCCACTGATGGTAGTGTGGCAGTACCGGCCCCCGAGGGGGAAGATATCCACATGGCGGTTAAGAGCAGAGACACTTAAAGACAATGTATTTAGGGAAGACATGAGAAAAGAGATAATAAGTTATTTTGAAATTAACACGGGTAGTGTTAAGACAGCGGGCACACTCTGGGAAGCCTTTAAAATAGTAGTCAGGGGAATTGCCATAGCCAAGTCCAGGGGGCTGCAGAACGGGATACTGGCCGAGTTGCAGGACGCCGAAAAAGAGCTGGAAGGGGTATTGGAACGGGGCGGTAACACTAAGGAAGAGGCAGAAATGGCATTAAGCCTACAGCAGAAATGTGCAGTATGCCTGGAAAGATTGTGCAACCTCAATTATAAGAAGTATATAGAGAGGCAACATGCAGGAGGGGATAAAACAGGGAGAGTCCTGGCATGGCTCTATAGAAATGAGACCCCTAGACCCCCAATCAGGACGATAGTGAGAGAAGATGGCAGCACAGTGGATATGCAAGAGGGGGTTAATCAGGAATTTGTAGAATATTATAAACGGCTTTATGGGGATGAGACAGGAAGTAATGGGGAGGAGATAAGGGAAACAATGGAAGATATTGGACTACCCCGGATTAGTGCAGGAGATGCTCAACGAAGCAGGGAAATTGCCGCAATCCTTAAGGGAAGCGATTATTATACCACTCCCCAAGCCCAATAAGCCTGGTAGCGACTGTGGCTCGTATAGGCCGTTGTCGATGTTGAACCAAGACAGTAAGATTTTAACAGCGGTCTTGGCGAATAGATTGAAGAAGGTCATCAGTAAGTTAATACACCCCGATCAGACAGGATATGTCCCGAATAGGAGCATCTCAAATAATCTTAGGCGACTTCACCGAGTGGTTGAACATGCTAATGGGGATGACGGCGAGATGGCGATAGAATCACTGGACGCGATCAAGGCATTTGACTCGGTCAAGTGGCCCTGGCCAATTATGGTATGGGACCGGGATATCTTAAATGGGTCGAACTGTTGTACAGTGTGCCACTGGCCAGAGTGAAGACAGGAGCAGGAGCGGTGGTGTCTGGAAGATGGCAACTCGGCAGAGGCACCAGACGGGGCTGCCCATGGTCCCCTATGCTGTATATTTTAGCCTTAGAACCCGAGGCGATTTATTTAAGGCAGCAATATGATGCAATAGATATTGTCATCGGGGAGACACCACATCTCATCTCATTATATGCAGATGACATGTTACTGTATTTGCGCTACCCAGAAGAGAACCTCCAATATGTACTGGAAGTGATGAAGAGGTTTGCAGAGCTCTCGGGCATAGCTGTGAACCCCAGTAAGTCCTGTGTGTTCACGTTGGGCAGATACAGAGGGCTTCCGTTCGAGAATCTGCCGGTCCTGTCGATACAGTGGGAGGTTGCAACGTTCAGATATCTTGGGGTAGACGTATACCATACGGTGAAGGCCGAACATAGGCACAACACGGAGAGGGCAGTTGAGAAACTGGAGAGTAGTATGAAATTTTGGACAAAACTCCCCTTAGCAATGATGGGACGAGGGGCGATGCTCAAAATGGTGGCGCTGCCCAGAATGCTGCACTGCTTTGCGAACATCCCATACTCAATACCCAGGAAATTCTTTGTCAGACTGGATGGTATATGGAGGGAATTCTTATGGCACGGGATGAGGAACAGGGTAGCCCTGAGGAAACTACAAAACCCATACGGGAAGGGAGGCATTAAGTTGCCAAACTGGACAGTTTATTATGTAGCGAGCCAAATACAATATGTGGCCAAATGGCTCTCTGAGGAGCCTACCTTAGAACACAGGTTGCTTCAGAAGAACTGCGCCCCATACTTCCTGAGAGAAATGATATGGTTGCCCAAATCGGAGTTGGGGGGGGTTTCCCGGGGATGTTGGGTCTTGGATGTGGAATGTGGCAAAGGGCATGTCTGTCCCCGTGCTCCCCACAGATCCCACTTGTCACAGTGGTGGGAAAGGAAAAGCAACTGAGGCTGATGATTAGGAAGCATTGAGAACCGGTGGGGATAGCAGCGATGGGGGATGTGTGGCAGGAGGGGAAGGTTCTGGAATTTGAGGAACTAGTGGAACTAATGGGGTTGAGTGCCGGGCAATATATCACTTACCACGGGGTAGTGCGACGAATAAGATACTTGGCCTGAAGTGGAACTGGCGGAGGAACCGGACACAACTTTGGATATAATATAGCAGAAGGGGGACACGAAACGTCTAGAGTATATGAAATGATAATGTCCCGAGTGGGCAGGGAGGTGGTACAACTTAGACTGGATTGGGAAGAGGAAGTAGGGACCCTGATGAGTGATGGGATGTGGGAGAGAGCGCAAGGATATCATAAAAATGTATCAAGAAATGTTAGATTGCAGCAGATACAGCTATATGTAACCCACATAGCATATCTGACGCCACAGAAGATAGCTAAATTTAAAAACGCTGGATGCCAGGTGTGCCCAAAATTTAATGAAGAAAATGTGGGAATGGTACATATGTTCTGGACATGCCCACTGATAGAGAAATACTGGGGGGAAATAGCACAAAAAATGGAAGACAGGGGGATCTGCATGCAGGTTGATACTGCGTGGGCCTGTTTGCTAGGAGGGTTCCCTAGATTGCGTAAGCTTAAACATGTAAGCAAGTTGAAAGATCTGGCGTATGTCCTGGCAAAAAGAAGGATTGTGATGGGCTGGAAAGCCTGTCCTAGGCTCAATTTGGATACGTGATGGAGGGATCTGCAGAAGTGGGCGGAGGCGGAAACAGTGGTATGGCAGGAAGCGTGTAAAGGGGAGACAGAAGAAGAAGCCGGAGCCCTAGCGGGTTGAAGGCAATTGATAGCTGAATTATTTGGGCCTCGAGTGATGGAGACTCAATGAGCTCCGCTGAAGAGGGCTCCCCACTGCAGGAGGTGGAGACCGGAAATGAGAGGGAGAAGGCTTGGGAGGGGGGAGCGATAGGGAGATACAGTGTGTTGGAATATAACAATTTATGTGAAGCCAGGATTGACATGATGTATCCAATGTAAGTTTGGTTTGGTTTGTTTGTTTTTGGAAAATTAATAAAATTGTTTTTTAAAAAAAAAGTATTAAAACGATGAAATAGTGGGTGGGAGAGGCGAGACAAAAAACTACAAAAGTGATTGAACGAGACAGACATGGGAAATGTAAGGTTTTTACTTTTCTTAAAAGGAAATCCGACTATAATGTTAGAGGGTGCCAAGAAATTAGGTATTGTTTCTTCCTCTTTAAAGACCCAAAGGAATTGATTGATTTATCCAAGGATTTGGCGATAGATGGTGGGGGAAAAGACACGCATCGATCTGTCTTCCTTGCGTTTTGCATTTCCTGTTCCCCATCTGTGTTCTCCTCTTTTAACATGTACTTCCTGTCTTCACATCATTCCTACTACCATTGCCTTCTCCTTTTTATTTTCTGTTTCACAGTGCTTAGTGAGGTGTGTCTGTTCTCTGCAACCAGGCACCCCACTAAACCTGTGCTTTTTTTCTATCAGTGGACTTCTCTGTGTCCAATGAGAAGACCAACCCTGTACTTCTGAATGGAAGTCGCCTGTCCTGTGTTCCCTTTTTCTATCTGGGATGTTGTTTTTTTTTAACGTTTTGCTGGGATGATCCTCCTTAGGTTGGTCTTTTAATGCTTACCCAGCACTGGGAAAGGCATGTTGATTTAATTGTTTGGCTGTCGAGATATTGCTACCCTATTCCTGCTGGGCTTGTGGGCAGCATTAAGCAGGTATCCAAAGGATTTTGCGGGTATTTGTGGTGGATACTTTCCATCATTCAATTAAGAGAAATGGTTTCCATTGCGCTACATTTTCTATTTTTATTTATTTCAATGTTAAATTATTTCCTGAAAGGAACACATGAAGAAGTTGACGCTTCCTTTGAACCTTCTTCTTACCTCAAACCGACCCCTTCTTCCAAGCCCTGGTGGCCATATCCGTGTGTGACAACTAAATAACATATATAATGGGCTCTTAGTGTCAATCCTGTGGTCTACAAAATGCGACTGGGGGTTCAAGTGATTTCACCCCCACAAAGTATTTTCTTTTTATGGGAGTTTCTCCCCACCCAATGCACCCTCCCTCGCCCTTTCCCACCCCTCCACACCACATACCCCTCTATGTATAGTCATTTTCCCGCCATTAAACATATCACTTTAACATTTGTGGGGATGGAACCATGCAAAAAGGTGGTATTTTCAGTGTGTTAGTGAAAAGTTGAATATAAGTTGTAACCTACGCAAGCTCATTCCATTCTGGGCATACATTACTAGAGGCATCATTCTAGGTAAACAAGAGAACTTTCCCAGCTGCTGCCAGCACTCAATGCCTCCTAGTCCCTCAGTTGATTATACCATTCTAGGTCTCCTTGGTCTGAATTCAGAAGCCCCAAACCTGTTACTTCTAGTCCCTGCCACATGGTTAAGGGAACACAAAGCTACAGACACTTGAATAAAGTTGAAGGTTTTATTAAGCAAAAAGTAAAACATATGACTATTGCATGGAAATTATTTCAGGATGGCTGTTAAATAAATGTTCTTTTGCAACCTAGCCCTTGTTGGATTACATGAAGGCCAGCTATGAGAACGGCATTCAATCTAGCTCTCAGTCTTTATCCTGTCTTTTTGAGACCACAAGGTCTCGGTCTCTCTCTCTCTCTCTCTCTCTCTCTCTCTCTCTCTCTCTCTCTCTCAACCCCCCCCTCTCTCTCTCCCTACATACCCTTCTTCTGGTCTCAAGGGGCTCTCGGGGCTCTTCTCCCCCTCACTGGCATATCCCTCTCTTCTGGGCTAAAGGTTTTCCCCTTGCCTCTCATTTGAGCACAGTCCTCTTCTGGGGTTGAGGGGGCTCTTCTCACCCTTAGTGGAGAACACCCCTCTTTAACGGGCACAAGGGGATCACATCTGTCTGGAGCACACCCCTGGTCTGGGTTCAAGGTATATGTCTACTCTGGTGCTCTCCAGCTTTCTCAACAAACTCCTCTCCACAGCTCCCAGACCGGAGATACTGTCTGGGGATCTTAGCCTCCGTTTTAAAGTGCTCATCCTCCAACCATTGGCTTGGGCAAACTTTTGTTTTGATTGGTTAATTGGCTTCCTATTCCCAAGCCAGAGTAGGAAAGTCTTTAATGGACTTACCGCCATTCAGGATTTCTTTCACTTTGTTTCCAGTACAGGAGCTGGTCACAGAATTTCGTTTTGTGAGATTCATGTGGTAAAAAGGCCCTCACAAGGGACAAGAAAAATTCCAGTATGTCCCCACCTGTGCAAAATCATTTTCCTTTGTTGAGGTGGAAGGAATTATTTCTCCCCTTAAATGCTGCAGGGGAGGGAGCATACCACTCTCCTTCACAAGAACTGTTGCTCGGGGAGGGGGCGTAGGTTAGGTTTTTTACTTTGCCGATCCTTTCCTTTTGACTAAGGGGTCTCTCTGGATGCATTAGTGTTTCCTCATAGTAGATCCTTTGCTGAATCCCTGAAAGACATTCCGGAATATACGCCAGGGTTTGGATTTCTAAGCCTGATGCATCTTGAGAGATGCAGTTCCAAATACCCTGTTTCTTTGGTGCCTAGTAGTTCCTAAATAGTTGCTCTTTCAGGTTGCTGGTCTTCTCAGGCAGACCACTGGCTGGATGTGATGTTGACACTATGACTTTATCACAGTCATTTGTGTTTGCAGTGCAGCGAAAAACTTTTCCTGGAGCTGCTTGACTTTTGAGGGATGACAACACGAAGCAGTCTCTCTCTGCTCCTGCAGTCTTCTTCTCCACCCTGGCATACTTGCCATTGTTGTCTTCTCCATTCGGGAGACACTAGTATAGGTCTGTTTTTTTTTTTTTTTTTTTTTTAAACGCTCTTTAGTGGCATTTTATTATAACAACCCTAAAACACCCTCCCACCTTCCGCTCCCCCCCCAGCCCCAAATATTCCTCCCCGTAAACATCTTCCAAGTTTCCAATCGAACAATTTCAACAACTTCCCGGCCCCTCCCACCCTCTTGTCCCCCTCCCTTTCAGTGTCCATATAAGTCTGTTGATTTCCGCTCCCCGTATCGACCCCAGACTGCGGCTCTTCCTTGTCCATGAATATATACAATCTAGGTGATTCGGCCAACAACTCCCATCACCGTATTCTCCTTTAGCTTTTGATCTCCTTATTTATTCCTTGCTGCCTCCAATCTTTCACGGAGGTTGTAAATCATTGTCTCTCGATAGGTCAGCTAACAATTGGGCCCAATGAATCGTTACATCTGCACGTTCCGCCTCTGAGTCTGCATTCTGTAGCAGCGTTAACCCCGCTACTCCCCATCTCCGCACATCCTTCCGCCACAGGTGTTGTTTTAACTTTGCATTCAGGGAATTGTACTCCTAGATTGCCCCATTATAAATCACGACACTAAGTCCCAGAAGGCAAAGTTTAAACCAGGACTGGGCTAGTGTCTCCCAAATTGAATGGATAATATTGGCATGTGTGAATTGGCCATGATCTGTTGCAAGCCCCCACAAGTCCAGTAGATCCTCTGTATGACATTATAAGAGATGGGCTTTGAGTTGGCATCCGTTAAGCTAGCGTTCAAGTCCCTGCCCTAAACCACATCCTTCCTCTAGTCTTAACCTTAACCTAACTCTTCTATTTACCCTAATGCTTACTTTGCTCTAACCACTAGATTTATCCTAACCCCAATCCCATGCTAACATCACCAGCCCTCCCCAACTTTCCTATCCCTTTCTTTAATACTCACCCAGACGATTACTCCATTAGCCGTAGCCTTACCATAACCCCTACCCTAACACTTACCCTGCCACTAAATCTACCCTAAAGACTAGCCAATCCCCAACACCAGCAGCCCTGCAACATCCACCCTGAACCTAACTCTTAATTCCAAAAATCCCTACTTTATCCCTAACCCCTATCCTACCCCCTAAACAAGGCAATCACAAGCCCACAAAACCCTCCTTAACCATAACAATTCAACTAGCAGCACTACATTTTTGGCTAATTTCAGCTGCATTTATTGAATACTTTTTGCTTGGCAACTTGTTCATTGAAGAGCTATTTTTACCACGACTTTTTCAATAACTACATTTTTGCTGGCAGCATTTTCACAGTATACCCAGCCATCATGTCACATTCCTCCCTCCGCTCACACTTCCCTCCATCATGTATTTCTCTTCATCTAGTCTAGCCCAGGCTTTCCAGTGCATCCCTTTTCGTTTGTTTTAGAGGGTTCTGCCCTTCGCTTCCTTACCATAAACGGGATGTACAATGCTTTAGTGCATACAAACTGAGAGTCTGAACTTAGGCACTCATGTATTGCAGGTCACTGGTGTTATCACACTCTGTGGTATATTTTAGGTTGTTTTATATACATTGAGCTCACGGCCAACAGGTTTTTACTTTGGGCCCTCCTAATTTTAGCATATGAAAACATTTAAGACAGTAGGGTAACATAATTGACCAGAAACACATAATTCTGGACAAGTGGCTATGCTGGGATTTTAGCCTAGGCTTCCAAGTACCACAGACCACCGGTGTCTATACTTTGACTGCAACAATAAAAGCCTTGTGCGTATATTTGTCACTGGTTTTCCCCATTTAATAAGGTAACTTGCAAAGTGCACACCTTGACTTTATAGAAGAAATCTTGATATGATGCATGTGAGACAAAACTACTATCATTTATTTCAATTCAACAGCTTTACTCGGCATAAAACCTTTAGCAAAGATTCATTTTAACAGTTTATATAGGAATTGTACAATAGATTAGATATACATATGTTAAAAACAGATAAAATAAAAAGTATATGTTAAACGATAAAATGAACAGAGCAAGTCCTGGCGCACTAGTGAAAGTGTTGTTACATCTTCATCCAATATCACTTTTATGAGGAGAGCACGCTTGCTGCCTCTTTGTTAAAAACAATTCCATAAGTCTATGCCTTAATAGCCAAGCTCGATATACATAACGTGCAGATGAAAAAACAGTTTTCCTATCGACTGAGCACATTAGAAGTAGCTTCCTTCGTGCCACACACTCCCAGTGCACCAAATAGTGGTTTCAAATACTCTCCTTAAATCCATAGTGGCAGGGCAAATTAGCATATAATGCATTCATGTTTAATTAGTAGAAATGGGCATAGCCCAGATCTTGAGGTTGTCCATGAGCGGGTGTGCCATGCTGTATGTAATATCCCCAGCCTCATTCGTACGTACAAAGAATGCTCATAAGGGGGGTGTATTGCACCCAGAAGGCTAAGCGAGTTTCCCATTGTTTTACTGCGTGGGAACTCCAGAGCATTCTTCAAGGAGGCCCATTGCACTTCCAGCCTTTCCATGGCTTTCCTCCTTGCCTTTGCTTTAACAGAATTATTACAATTCGATTGGTTATCCCAGAGAGCACTCTCAAGAAGGCAGTCTGGTCAGCTATAGGAAAAACACTAAGGAGCGCTAGCACCAGGGAAGTCGGAGCACATGTAGGTAACAAGAGTATATTTTTGAAAAGCTTATTCTCAATACTTATGGGACCGATTTAGAGTGGCCTCACAGCTATGCCCCATAAAGTGCCACTGGTAAGGCCTGCTTGTCATTTAATTCCAGTGCCGGGGAAATTGCTCCACTACCATGGCTTGAAAAAAAAGAAATTGGACTTGTTCCAGCTTTATGCCAGCTGCCATTTTTCTCAGAGGGATATTCTTCATAGAGGGAGGCTTAAAAACCAGAACTTTAGTTTTGGTTGCATTCAGTTCCAGGCCAAGCTCACTGCACTTATTCTTAAAAATAGCCAGTGATGTCTCAAGTCCCCTAAGGGATGTGGACAGAATGACTGCATCGTCAGTACAGAAGAGGGTAGGCCATTTCTTATTTGCAATTCTTGGGCATCTAGGGCATCCTTTTCTAGTGCCTCTATTAGGCCTTGTACATAAAGTAAGAAGAAGCAGGGGCGCCAGGACACATCCTTGGTGCAACCCTCTATTCACTGCAGTTGGCCTTGATTGCTCCCCCGGTTCCACAGCGGACTGATGCCTCAGATTTTGAATATAATAGTTTAATAAAATCCACCAGTGGTTTAGGTACATTGCGTTGCCTTAGAACCTGCCAAAGAGTTTTGGACAGAATTACATATTTTTGGATCAGTAAAAATAAATGAAAGCAATGGTCCACAGTGCTTCTGCCGGCACAGAAGCATGCTTGCGCTCCTGTAATAATCCCTGCTTCATTCACCCTAGTTTGTAGTCTGGTCAGGATTATTCTTCCGAATATTTTGCTGACGCAGTCTAGTCGAGAGATCGGGCAGTAGTTTTCTTGAAGTCCCCTCCCCGTGTTTTATATATGGGGACTATGGTTGCCTCTCTCCAAGTCTTGGGGATTTCTCTCTCACAGGTAATGGGATTAAAACCTTAAGCAGCATTGGAGCCGAGATTAAAATGTCATCTTTGTAGAAGTCCACAGGATCAGGTCAGGGCAAGTCGTTTTTTCCTGGTTTTGGTAAAATCAGGGCATTTTTCACCTCGTCGATAATGATCGATCAGGACAATAGTTGGATTGAATCAGTCTCTTTTTGCCCAAGCACATTCCCTGCTGATGGGTCTGAGTTTGCATACAGTCTAGAGAAATGGGTCCACCGCTCATCTGCGGAGATGAGTGTTAGGAAAGATTTCGTAATTGTAGGTAATTTTCCTTCCATGTGGCAACCCCTAAACTTTTTGCTGTTGTTTTTCACCTTGTTCTTGACTTTGCCAGAGAAGTGCAGCCTTCCGCCGCACTCCTCTGGGCTTTCGCTCCTTTCTTACGGGGAAACTGACATGCCCTTAAGACAGTCAGTACCGGGGAACGCTGTTTCCCGTAGTTTCTTTTATCATGTTGCGGCTTTCGTGCAACATGACACAAGAGGGCACTGTAAGCTAAGTTACAGCTCTCTTGGGTCTCTAGCCTTCTACAGGCCCTAGATACTCGTTTAGGATTGTATCTGATCGGTGCAAGTGATTCAGGGACGGGAATGGTGGCAGCGATCGTTTCTTGTGTTTTGAGCTCCTTTTGGCGTTCTAAGCGCGTTTCTCGCGCTTAACCCAAAATGGTGGCCTGGCTCCCAAAATGGCCAGACCACGAGGCTCCTTTGTCCTGTCCGCTGACCGTCTTGCTCGTGTCGGGGGGAAATTCTGCCGGGGTCGGCCGGGCCGTCCGCAGACCTCCGGGCAGGGAGGCCCCAACTCCTCCCGTATATCCCAGATGAGATAGAGTATGAGACACACACAAGGAGCAAGGCGACTCTGCTGTTTATTATGCAAACGGCAGGGATGGGTCGAGGAGCGTACGCGTTCGTCCTGACGCACACAATCGTGGGGCTCGCAGGCCCTTTTTACTGCATTATGACGCGCTACTTGCGTCACTTCAGAAAGTTAACAAAAAACCTATCGTCACTCTTAATTGGTTACTTGAGTGGTAGGGTTAGTATAGTACACATATAGAGAATGATATTAGTGGACAAGGTGTAGTCAGGTGGTATATCTGGGTTGTCCCTATAATTGGATACATAAGAATTGTTACATGAAGGCTCCTGAGGATTGGCTAATGTTACTGACGTCTGAGATAAGAGCCCCATGTTCTGATTGGTGCATCCGTGAGCTCCCCAGCCTGGGACCACCGTTGTTCCCAGCTCTCGGTGTACCTGTGTTTGCAACAATGTTTCAATATGGGTACGTGCAGACAATGTGAGGATTTATTCATAGGTGGAAGGCTGACCGCTCCCACTGTAGCAGGTGTCCATTGAGCCTTTCAAGTGTCTCGGCCTGTGTCTCGTAGTGAGGGACCCAGACGCCTTTTCTCTCCTGGGTTTTGGCATCTCGTCAGATTCGGCTTGGTCACGTGAGGCGGGACCGTGTTTGAGGCAGAATTCTGCACAATTAATATTGCTTTTCCACTGTGTGTCTGGTTTAATTTGTAGATATGACTTTAACGTTGGTACGCGGAGTGCGAGGTTGCAACATCGTGCCTTTGATGATTTGTTCTTGGATGTGGGCTTGCAACATTGCGACCTTGGCTGGTTGCTCCATCGGGTTCTTTCTGCAGGATCAGCAACCTGACTCTTGCTTTGTTAATGCCCACGGGAGCTCTTGTTTGAGGCCTACTCGGGCCTGGTGCTTAAGTAGTCTGTTTGGTGCATAGGTGCTTTAGATTATAGTAGCATACATTTCCATGACCAGTATCGTGTTTTCATTATACCTCTCATGGCGGTAACGGGTTTCAAGGGAAGCGTGAGCAAGCGTTATAGATGAGTTCATGATGCATCTTGCGTTTCTGCATTCTGAAAGCCTATGTAAAAATAATAAAGATGCACGTCCGTGAATATGCCTGTCGCCTACGTCAGAGCACTGAGTATGTTCTTCATGTAGATTGGTGTGGAAATGTTAAGTGTGTATACTTGTACAGATGTGCTTCCCGTTGTCTAGGTCGTCATGGCATCTCTAGCGACGTGTGGTTTTTAATCTAGCTGATCCGAGCCGCAGGTGTCGGCATGGCCAGCGCGGGCTGTTGGGCAAGCAGGTGGACACATCCGTATGTTCCTGTACCAGGGTACCTGGTCGTCTGGTAAATGGACAAACTCTTCTCGCGGCGGGTGTCTGGGCCGTGACCCTCTAGGCCAAGCGCGCGAGGTGAAGGACGGGAGCCTGGTCTTCCATTCTCCCACTTCACTCGCTTCACCTTCCCCAGGTCGAGCCGACCCGGGGCCTTCCTTATTTGGGCATGTACTTTCCCGCGAAACACGGATGCTTTCGCGGGCTTCTACATGTCTTGTGTGTGCCTCCAGGATGTGGGCTGGGATGTCTGGTCCCAATACACATCCTGGGTGCCAGAGAGTCTAGGTGGTGTGAATGCCTGGGACCACCGTGGTCCGTGATTGGTCCACGAATGGTGTGAGTGTTGATGAGCGGATCTCCCATTGGGTCCCCTCCGTTTTGGCGCAAAGGGAACCGTGGATAAGAGGGGGCTGGAAACACCACTACCATGTCGATCTCCTGAGTTCTCACGAACGAAGGAATACAGGAGCCAAGTATCCTGCAACCAAGAGGCTGGACCGAGGAATCGCTGGTGACCCGCTGAAGGACTTCTCCTCTGCACTGCTGTCGCCTTGTGAAACCCTTTTCACCTTTGATCGAACCAGAAGGCCTGTACTGGTACTTCGACCCTTGGAATAGCGGGAACAGCTATTCTCGGCATCTTCACCATCTCCTGCCAGTAAGCCTTCGGAAGCGTCTCTGGGCCATCCAGCTGACTGACCAGCTTACACGGGAGTCTTGCTCTGTAACCGCCGCCAGGTTGTGTAGTATTTCGAGTCCTTGTCACTCTCACACGCTTCGTACACTTGGCGTTCCCAGGTCTGAAGTGAGTAGTGTACATTTGGCTCAAATACACACGGCCGCTCCGTTGCCCTGCTGTGGTAACAAACTGTGCGGGCTTCTTCGATTGGGACGTCTTTTTACTCAACACGACGACGAGGCGTTCCCTGCTCTTCTGAACCTGCCAGCTGCTGAAACTGACGCGGAGAAGCCTGGGTCTGCTTGCATCGGGGACCGGTGAGTAGCATAGCTAGGATCTGGTCGCCCTCCTGCAGGAGCCCATTGCTTTTCCCCGCTGTGTCAAACAGCACCCTTTTCCGTACTCGCGCTCTGCTTCTGCCCACTGTGGAGGCTGCGCTTGAGTCGCGGAACTTGTTCTTCTTCTTTTGTGCACTAAACTGAACTGCCTGATTTCCCTCGAAGAGCTTCTCCTTTTGCCCGTTGGCACCAGCGCGTGCAGGTACTTTTGAGCACAAGGCTCCACTCTTCGCAGGGCTCGGACTTCCATCTAGTTAGGTGCCTCTGAAGGCGAACTGGGTCTAAGCATTATTTCGCACTGCCTGTCTTCCTTCCCTTTTAGGTGGACTACCCATTTCGTGCATCTAACGCTTGAGACTGTCGTATTTGTATATATATTGTGTTGATATGGTATGTGTTGGTTTACTATCGTTATATTGTGATTTTCTCGCTACGGTCATTGTTTTAAAGGCCTTGGAATAAATGTGTATATATTTTTAATATAACAACTGTTTGGAGTAGTTTGTAAGTGATCTTGCTTTGTGTGCTCATTGCGGGCTTTCAGTCACCCTCACCCCTCTTGAGACCTAGTCTTGACCGCCGCGATCGCTACCTTGATTGGTCTGGCTCGTCCAGAGGTTACCCTGTTCCAAGTAATTAGGTTGGCCTTCTGAACTTCTGCGCCACCAGGACAGAGTTCAGAAATCCGTCTTAACAATGAGCCATTGAAGAGCCTTCTCGGGGTTCGACTCCCTTGATGTTACTAGTCTCCAAAAGTCGGTGCTATCTCCCTGCGCCAATGACATATGCAGGACCAGCCACCTTGTTTTGGCTAGCTCATTTATTTTTTTGTTAGTATTAGGGCCTTATATTTTGCCCTGAGGTCCCAAAGGCAGTGCTTATCCAGCACTGCACCAGCTCTTTTGTATGAGACAATGGCTTGCTTTGCCCATATACAGTCCTCGTCATACCAAGCATTTGGCACCGTGATTTTGCTTTTTTCGGGCGGCCTGGTACATATGTTAGGAAGCAGGTCAGTTTCCTACTTATTAGCTCAAATTCTGCAATAATCATTTTATTAGACAAACCACTACTATGGATATTTCCCAGGTTATCTTTGATGGAGTCATACACCTCTGGCTTTACATCTCTTTTTATCCATGTAGCCGAGTTTATAGTTTTCCTAACAGTGTCGAAGCTGGTTGCAGCTTGGCTCCTGTGCCGATCTGGCTTCGGCGATGGATTTGGTGCCCTTATGCAGAATTGTAGCACGAGAGGATAGTGGTCACTCTTGCTTCTTTCTACTATTTCAAAACCCAGAACCTTAGACCAGCTAGTGCCTGTGATTAAAATGTAGTCTATACTCGACAAGCCATTATAACCATTGAATGTTACCTTCGCTGGCTGGTCACCTGGTGTTCTGCCATCGCAGGCTATTAGGTTCAGGTTCGCACCAGTGCAAGCTGTTTTCATCGGCTATATATGGGCCCTTTTGGGTGGAGCGGTCTTGAGAATTGGAATAGTCCAAGCTGCGTCTTGGTCATCCCAGAGTTCTAGTGTTTCTTTCAGAGGTTCAATCTGGAAATTCATATCTCCAGCAACTATACTGAATTCTCCCTGAAGGATCAAGGGGATGCTTGATTCGATCAGCTCCTGGAGTTTCCCCTGTCAAAATCTAATTTGGGTCGGTTATAGAAATTAACTAGCAGGAATCAATCCGCCTCTTTTGTTGCCATCGGGAGGACGTGCAAATCTGTTGAGTGGGTCTCCCCGTTGTCTTCTTCCACTCCAGATTTATGTTGATCCAAATCTGCAGGCCCCCCCCGATAGCCTGCCCCTTGTGCCCCCAGTCGCTGGAATTGTATAGTTTACATAACCTTGGAAATGCACAGGGTTTAGTGTCCAAGGCTCCTGAAACAGCAGCACCTTATATTTCCTGGCAAAGTAGCACCTATCAGGGTCAGATATTATGCTATTAAGCCCTGCTATATTTCAAGAGATAATCTTCATTGTGTGTATAATCGTTTCAACATCACCTTGCTGGCTTGGTCAGGCAGCCTGTTCCAGGTTGTTCACAGCAAAGCCCATGCCATCTTCCGCCACTCCAAACTTGCTCCCCCTCTCATTGTCATCGTGCATACTGTCAGTTTAAATCCCAGCTCAAACAGTGCAGGTGAACAAGCACAGAATAGAGATGCAATGGCAGATGAAGCCAGTTTAATAAGTGCCCAGTTTGTGGGACTGTCCCACTTGGTAGTTCCAAGCATAGTAAATCCCTACTTTTAATTGATGAGAGCCACAGGATATCCTTCGATATTGCCAATAGTCTGAATCGATTTAGGAAGGGACTAGCAGCCGTTGGGGACAGTTCCTCCAGTTTGACCAATTGATCGAGGGGTATTAATGATCTCAAATTTTGCAAGGGCTTTGGGAAATCGCTTGGGCGTTCTTTATAGGAGTCCACTGCCATGTGTTTCATTGATAATGGGCTAGGTAGACTTTTGGAGGTGGATCTGGTAGCTCTTTGAGTGTTATTCATGGTGCTGGTTTCCGCTTTATTGCCAGATCGCCCAATTCCTTGCATCTGATCCTCTTGGTGCCCGCTCACAGCCTCAGCATTACTCTTTATCTATTTGACAAGGTGGCCCCTAAGTTCAGCCTGCCTTATGGTCCCATTGCCCAAATCTTTTGAAATGGTAATTGGGGTTAGAGAGGCAAATCGTCTGTGCTTTACAGTGCCTTTCAACTCGTTGGCCAACTCCACTGTCCTTAGCCTCATTTTTTCCTTTCACCAGCCTTTTCCCACTACCATTTGGCTGCTTGGGTCGGCAGCCTAAGAGAGACATCTCAAGGTGCTCTGCCTCGATGGTATCCTCTTCTGTTGCCGCTGTTATGGTTAAGGTGTCCATCGGGATAGTAGCAAGGTGAGTCGGAGGGACGTCAGGTTGCTGTGGTTCAATTACTATTGACGGTCTACTTGCTAGAGACCCGATGGTGGTAGTCTGGGCAATTTCGACCTCTCCTTCTGGCAAATGTATATGGGTCTCGGTAGGTGTTATTCCTACTTGTGTGTTTAGGTCCGAACTACTGGCCAGGATAACATCCACAACTCCTCAGATAATGTGTTTTTAGTTCTTGATGTTCTTCTACAAAATGTGTGCAAAGTGAGAACAGCGCCTCCTTGTTTAGGGCAATAAAGAGAACACATATTAGAGAAGAAAAACGCCTAATTTGCCAATTGTATTTCACTAAACTATGCATGGATTAATAAAAAATAAAGGATATTTGAAGCTCCATTTGAATGTTTAATGAAACAAAAAGAAAAAAACTCAATTTCTTTGTTTGGGGCTGTGCTAACCCATTTTTAAAATTATTATTTTTTTTTTAATTTAAATTGATCTGGATTAAATTAAACCTTTCACAATATGATACAAAAACATAGATCGTATGTATACAATTTTAGATATACGTTCATTTAAAGACAATCGGGGTCATTACAAGTTGGGCAGAATCCCGGCTGATTGCTCAACGCAATTAGCGTTACAGCCACTTGGTCTGGCGCTATTAGCTCCGCATACCAAGTTGCAATGGGGCGGTAAGTCTCCATTTATATTGGGTGCATTGGACCCAATGATGCATTTTCGGCGCAATTACCGCCACGCTAATTCCGCTTGGTAATTGCACTGAAAATGGGCGGAAAGTAAGCGGGTTTCCCCCAAGCTCAGAGCTGGAGGTGAATCCCCTACTGTCCGTCCAAATCATAGTTGGGCGGCTTGGTAATGCGGCGGTAATAGCATTACTGATGCATTTATACCGCTGCACCCAACTTGTGAAGAGGTCCTATATTTACTATTTCAAACCGAGAATATATTTAATTCATCCAGACAAAAAAATGGCCTTGGGGATTAAAGTTCATTATAATGGTAAAGATGTTAAAAAAAAACGAGTAAGGGCTAAAATAACTGAAATGCGTTGACCTCTGTCTCAACACTCCTTGCCACAGTGACTCAGATGCACAAGCTGCTTCATGGTTTCCAAGGAGTCCTTTGTATCAGATCTGGTAATCTCCTTCCTGGGGCCCATAGTAGTTGCCAAATTAAACTTAAATCTGAGGTAAATATTCCTCTCTCTCTACTTGTAGGAAATCGTAGCAAATATTTGGGTAAGGAACCTCTCAACCTAGGAATGGATGCGTATTCCTTTAAGCATGTAACCACAAATGTTATCTTTAGTCTGACTCCAAGTTCAAACAGCTTTTTGTAAACATTAATAGATTGTAAATAAAGCCACTAGATTTGAAACCCAGTGTCCTAAGCACTTCCTAATTTTTTTTAACAAACTCATTTAATACGACCACATTACCCTCACTGAGACAATGGTTTAGGTTCACAGAAAAATAGGCTGGGTATCTAGAATGTTGGCATATAGATTCAGTTTATTCCAACTGGCAGTAGTGCCCAGGGATTTCAGTCCTAACTCATGTCGAATTACACTATTAGGAAGACAAGACGGTAAATAAAGACTATACTTCCAGATAAAGCCCTCCAACATATCTAGATAGGACCTAAAATCTACAAAATTAAATTTTGCGCAATTTTCATCCGACAATATTTAATGGACGTGATAAATGAGAATCTAGATAGTTTATCATGGACTCTCTTTAAAGGAATAGTGCGCTCAAAAATATTATTATGCCGACGTGCATGTGTTTTTAAGCATACGTTGATCGATCGTACAAACATTTCCTATGCACCTTACTGTAGTTTTCCTCATTTTTACACATGCAAAATCAGGCAGCAGGGCGTGGCCATCTTGTGCTAATCTTATCCTTTGCCGCATCGCCCTGAGCTGAACTGCCCTGGCGGCACTAAATTGTATTCCCTGCCCCTGAGGCTGACATCACCAAACCTAGTGATATTCTCCGCCTATCTCCATGACGTTACTGGGCAGCATAGCCAAACGTGCCCAGTCATCGCCTACGTGTTAAATTAAGTTGACGCAGAACCCGGAATAACAACACACATCATCTCACACCACAGCGCGTCCCAATTTTGAATATAAAACTATACTTGTAAAGTACTTTTATTTCACAATAAACGCTCCGAGAACATCGGGCGATTGCCATATTCAAGCAAATGGGTAATTTTGTTTCTTTGTTCTCGATCCACAAATGTTTATCGTGAGTCACTGGGTTTTTCCTTTTGGGCATAAGAAGCGCATTGGACGCACCGGGCATCGCAAGGCTTTGGCATCAGCTTGGCGCTAGGCCACCGTAAATGATGTGAGGCTGCTCCTCATCGCTGGTAGAGAGACTCCTAGACCCCCTTTTGATTTGCATATTAAGTAACTTTGGGTCTCACCCTAAGTTACCAGCGGAATCCAGACGTGGACCCCTTTCTCACTGTTGTTCGAGAGGCACAGCTCCACCACACTGATGAGGCCCGACAGGCCGAAACACGTGTCTGGGGTTGCTGTTGGTATTCTAGTTCAGAGAAGAATTGCCTAGCATTTCGGTGCTGGACCGCCCCTGGGCAGGACAAAGACTGATATGCAGGGATATTTTTCCTCTGTGAACGGGACAGTGAGCTAAAGACTTGTTGAGACTCTCCCTGGGGCCATCCACCCAAGAACAGGTCAATGGGCTGTGTTCCTGCTGGTAGAGAGACTCCCAGACCCCCCTTTGATTTGCAAATTTGAATCATGTCTTCAACACAGCAGATAGAAATAGGCATTGGGTGAATGGATAGTACACACCAATCCAGCACACACGTGCAGATGTGTAATCCTGCTCCTGCACCCCATGAGAACATTCTCAGCCTATTTTTCTAAAGCTCTACAAGTTGAAAATATGTGCTAAAATCATTTAAGTCCTCGGTTGTCAAGTAAAACATTTTTAATTTATTTTAAGAGGAGATGGCAAACGTTCATCTAAAATAAATATTTCAAAATAAGTGCTTTTTCAATAATGTTCACAGCATAGCATATCAGAGATCTGGCTTGATAAATGCTGGGGTCAATTGACACATTTTGTGTCTAAGGCTTCCTCAATCTTGTCCCAAGGGTGTTGTGCTCATGGAATTATAGAAAAGCAGGGGGCCCTGCGACGGGCATGACTGCTTTGTGAACTTGGAGGAAGGCACTTGAGGAACTGTAGCATGTGTCCACAGGACCCAGCCTTAGCAGGATTGGAAATATTGTATCCATCCCCCTCTGCCCCCCGGACTCCCGACGGTGACATTTGTAAGTGCAGCTGACCTTGGGCCCAATTCCATCAATCACTCTCAAAAGAGTATGCTAAAAAAGAAATCATGTTAAATAATAAAGCACTAGTCAAGTACCTGGCTACCTTTCTGATTTAACTGGCAAATACAAATTCTTATCTTGAAAATAACTGACTGCCAGCGCTAAATTCGGAACCTGTTCCTAGGTCAAGCAGCTTCCAATACCAAGATTCAGAAGACCCTTCACAGCTATTCCCATCTTTTCTCGCAACTATCTCCACAATCTTTTTGAAGTGCTTTCCAGGAATTGGTAGCTTGATGAAGCTAGACAGGTAGGTTTCCATTATGGAGAGCGTAGCCACAATACCTATCCAGACCAGATTTGGTTCCACAAGCATTCATAACCATTGTTTGGATAAGTCGTTCCAAGTCCATCTTGTTCAATCAGTTTCCAAATAACTCATTACAAGCTTTCTTACAATTTTAAGAGCGTGTAGTGTCCCTCACTCCTCTCTAATCTTATTCCAGTATAATTTATATTCCTAGATCAGCTATAACTCTCCAGTATTCTCTTATATCTTACCTATTTCCTCTTAGTGAACCTCCTAAAGTAAACAAGAGATAATTTGCGCTCTCTGTCTTAAGTAAAGGGTGGACAGTCTCTGAAAGGCAGATTAACTTCATTTACAGCCTTTGGATAGGAACTGTCCCCGCATCCCTCAGTGAGGGAATGACAAGCCAATGAGTAGTTGATATAACAGCTTTACTAGGTAAATGATCAGTCTGGTTGCACATGTTTTATAGTGTTCTGCAACGAAGCCATCTTCCCTAACCTGTCCCGTTTTTATTGTCTCTTTTATTTTCTCTGAAATTGATCATATTCCAGTAGCTGTTGTCTGGTTAACCTGGGGAGGTCTGCCTTCTCAAATAATGCACTAAAACTATGGTGCTTCTTCAGACATTCTGCCTGTGTATCCACATTTGTAGTAACCAATGAACTCGATATCCTCCATGTTTTAGCATCAATTCCAAATGTTTTCTTTTGATGGAAGTGCTATTTTTTGATGCCAGGTTTCTGCCTAATCATTTGATGGAGTATTCCATCCAATGTAATTCCCAATTCATAGAAGCTATCCTGTTTTTATGGCTTGCTCTCTCCTCAGAAGTAGAGAATTTATGTATGGGTTTGTATCCTTCGGAGTGCGCTATGACCACTAAAGGTTATAGGCGGTGGCAAGCTGCGTCACCAATTACACAAGGACCACCCATAAAACCTTGAAAAAAAAACGAAACATGTTTTAGATTAGGTATTTGCGATATGCGCTCTGCCTCCTTATAGTAAAATAAGCAGTCTTAATCTAACTCATGTCTCTGCATAAGTATTTTGTTGTGTCATTTGGCGCTGCTAATGCATCTGAGGGAGGCGGTCTTGTCTTTTATCGCTTCGCTGAGTTTTTATTTCCCTTTTTTCGAAACAATCCATTTGTCATTGACTGTCTTCTTAGACTTTGCACTGGTAACTACTGGGGTCCTGACACAACAAACTGTGACCATCGAGTGTTACTCTATCTTTAGCTGGAAGTATTTATCCAGTTGCTCCTTAGTGAGGATTAGTAGCTTACCTAGAGTTGTTTCCATGTTCTCGAATTAAGAATCAATGTTCCAGTATTGCAGCATATCCAAAGCAGTTTGTGAACCCAGAAACCACTTGAAATAATTGTTACAGAGACCATGCTCTGCACAAGGGTCGAAGAGATGCAGGTCGCATTGATTCTAGACAAAGAGCTATGTCTGACAGACGTAAATGTGTAGTCCTTCCTACATCTATCCATTAGGAAGTTTCAGAGGGTCTTGCGCTCTGGTCTATTTGATGCCATAGGAACCCAATATATTTGGTGCTGGATTAAGTAATTAATTCCAGTCCTCACCTATGATGACGCCATTACAGCTAAAGTCTAGGATGGCAATGGGCAAGTCTTTGGTGAAATTAAACTCACCGGAATTTGGTCAGTAGTTGGGCATTCACCACATCTTTAACTCGTTTTTTGAGGGCTGTTACCTGTCTCTTCTCCGAGTCTTTGTCTAGCCAGGATGAATAATGCTCTAGACTGAATTTGGGTGGCTACGAAAAGGTACTATAACCAATCCTCTGTTTAACCTGAACCCTCTTATCTTCTGTTTGTCTCACACTAGTCTCCTGAAGCAAGACTATTTGATGTTTCCAAAATGAGAAAGGGCTTCTATTTTCTTAATGGGATTATCAGTTTCATTGACACTCAATGACCTACAAACCACAGGGATATCCTATTCCTATGTGTTTTAACTTCTACAAACTACCTATTCAAATGGATTGTGTCCTCCCACCTAGTCCTCATCTTTGATAATTATCTTCCAGCTTCAGCTGCTTTGGAAAACATTTTTCTTGACAAAGGGCACTGTGCGGTAGCGTCAATGACTCGATGTCCCTCGAAGGCCTCCGCCGAGTAGTCATCATCCGCAGTATATGTAGCACGTGCAGCGCCCGTTGTCTTCAGTATTGTTTTTCCGATGCAACTTTTGCTTTGAGAGAAATTACGGCACGCCTCGGTTCGTTTCATAAAAAACATCATGATGTCTTCACCGTCGACTCCATCGACGCCCAAAATGGGTTTTAAGAACTGTCAGGATTGTGGGTCGAAGATGCACATCACGACCCCCACCGCATTTGCCTGTGGTGCCTCGGCACACAGCATTGTACGAATTAGTGCAAATCCTGTCAGGTGATGACTAACAAGGCTCTGAGAGTGCGTTAAGGTAAATTGGTGATGGGTAGAATTCCTAAATCCTCTTCTGTCCCAAATAAACATACTTCTGATTACTTTAGAGGTTCTCCTCGTCGAAAAAGCTAGAAGAAATCTTGATCGAGAAGTCGTTCGCGTCATTCTTGATCTTCTTCCAGGAAGTCAAAGAAAAGATGTCCTAGCTCTCCTCCTTCCTCGAGTGACTCCTCACCCGAGAGAAGAACATGCCCAACTAAATCTGACTGCCCAGCAAAATGGGAAGAGTTTCGGAGGGAAATGATGAACTTCTTCTTCGAGAGAAGCCCCTACTCCCTCGAAAGAACAGAAGAAAGACCATGTCCTGGTCACTCTGGATAAAGACGACAAGGGGAAGTCTAAGGCAAAACCCTGTGCACCCTCAAGTCTGGGACGCAAGCCTGGCGAACATCGAGAGCCTTTGAAGCCTCGAAAGAGTGAAAAGGTGTTGAGGACCTCGACAAGTCGAGAGTCCAGCCCTTGGAGGGTTCTGTCGAAGACAACTTCGACAAAAACAAAATCAGTTCCATCAACGCCCTTGATGTCGGAACCTTTATTTATTTCGCTTGTAAAGCATGCACAAGCCCTCAAACATCCAGGCGCTATAGAGCCAGTAACATGGGGCCCGAAGGTGATGAGGCATAAGGTTACAGAGGAGCAGTCAGTGTACATCGTTCATGCAGTATCAAGCAGGTTACAGTTTAGTTTACATGGCAGATTAGTTGAACAACCACGTTTTCAGTGCTTTGAGGAAGGCCCCGAAGGAACCTTCAGCTCTGAGGGCCGGTGGGAGGGAGTTCCATTGCTTGGCTGCAATGACTGGGAAGCTTGTGCCTCCTGCTTTCGCACGTTTGAATTTGGGTTGCACAAGCCTGTGAGAGTAAGGGGTTCTGGTGGGCCTGGAGGGTTGGGACATGGTGATGATGTGCGACAAGTAAGGAGGGGGCAGACTTGGAGATGCATTTATGAGAGATGGCGAGAGTCTTGAAAGTGATTCTTTCTTTATGGGGAGCCAGTGGACCTTTCTGCTCTGATCGGGGAATGTTCAGGGCTGTGCGATGGGCATTGTTTTGTATAGTTTCGAGTTTCTTTAGATTGTGAAATGAAGTGCCGGTGGACAGGGCGTTGCAATAGTCTAACCTGGCACCCACCACTGAGCGGGCGATGGTTAGACAGCTGTCATTGCTGAGGATGGGTCTAGCAGCATTGTTAAGTTTGGTGGAGTAAGCTGAGGGGATGGCGTTGACTTGGCGGGTGAGGGATAGGGTCGAGTCAAGGTACACTCCAAGGTTTTTCACGGATGCAGAGACTGGTATCACTGAGCCATCAATGAGTACAGAGGGTTTAGTTGCTTCAGTGCTGAGGTGGAGCTAGTGATGAGAAGTTTTGTTTTCTCATCATTGAGGCCATGAGTATCCATCCAGGCTTCGATGATGGCATAGGTGAGGTTTAGTGTAGCAGCATCATCAAAGTAGGATCCAGATAGGGCAAGGAGGATTTGTATGTCGTCAGCATAGTTTGTGTAGGCAATGCCGAGGGAGTCTAGTAGATCGAGGAAGGGCTTTGTGAAGATGATGTACATTGTGGGAGACATGCAGGACCCTTGGGGCCCCCCGCAGTTAATGGGGGATGGTGATGCACAGGCATTTTCTGCGAAGACTTTCATAACTCTGCAATCGAGCAAGGAGGCAATCCATGAGGCTGCTTCCGTAGACAAGGAAGCTGAGGAGATGAAATGTTGCCATAGAATGTTCTGATCGACCAGGTCAAAAGCAGCAGACAGATCAAGGAGGAGGAGGAGTAAGGCTACCTTTCCCCAGTCTCTGATATCGTCCATCTGGATTTTCAGGTCTAGAAGCGCTGATTCCATGCCATGTCCTGGACGGATACCAGACTGACGCATGCCAAAGATTTGATTAGACTCGAGATGATGTTGAATTTGGATGTAGGCCGCCCTGTCAAGAATTTTGAGGAGGAAGGGAACTGTAGTGATGATCCGGTAGTTATTGGGTGAGGTAGGATCAAGGGTGGGTTTGTTTAGAAGCGGGAGGATCCAGGCTTCCTTTAGGCAAGCTGGAGCCAGCCCGGAGTTGAAGGAAGCGTAATGAAAACCGCAATGAAGGGGGCTAATGTTTCAGCACATTCTTTGATCAAGGGGGCTGGGCAGACATCACCTTTACAGCATGAACGCTTGAGGCATAGGAGAATGCAGTGATTCCTGTGTGGTAATTATGTTGAATGTGAACAGGGGGACTCTAGGCTTATTTAGGATGGGGGCATGGGAGAGCCTGTGCAGATGGGCAAGGATGGTTTCTTTGGCAGAGATTTTCTTTTGTAGCGTGTTATTTTTTAACAGCTGGGTCTCCTGGATATTGTTGCACCAGGCAGCATCTTTAGTTAGGCTGGAGGTTTGGGGATAGGGGCTTTAAGTTCTCTAATGATGGAGAGGAGTTCTTTTGAGTTTGAGTTGGGTTTAGCAATTCTGGTGTTGAAGGTGCTGGCTTTAGCTTGGATAATGGCTTGCTTGTATTGTTTGGACAGGTTTGAGAACTGGAGTTTGAAGTCTTCTGTGGGGTTGTTATTCCAGCAAGTTTTTGCATGTCTTTTTTCAGTTCTGAGGGAGGCTAGAACAGTGTTGTACCATGAAATTGAGTGAATAACAGTCTTAGCTTTTTTGGTACCAGCAGAGTTTTGGAGTACAGGTCGACTAAGAATATGGGGTCAGTAGAGGCCAAGTCGTCAGGGTTCAGGGCATCGAGACAAGGGGAGAGGTTTTCTTTAGTGAGTCTTAGAGCAACAAGCTACGGAGGGGCGAGCGATGTAGTTGGGGGTTTGGCGTGAGGACCATAGGGAAGCGAGAATGAGATGATATTGTGGTCAGACCAGGGGCAAGGCGAGTTAGCTTTGATGGAGATATGGCAGTTGTTGCAGCTATCCGGTCAAGAGATCGCCCTTTAGATGTGTGTGGGGTTTTGAATACATTGTACAAAGAAGAGTGCGGTGAGGGATTGGCTAGGGAGCAAGCTGGTAGTTCAGAAAGGTGGTTAAGGCCAAGATTAAGATCACCCAATAGGAGTACTTGTGAGGAAGGTTTAGTGTTGTCCCCTAGTATGAGGAGTAGGTCTTTCTCAAATGAGGACAGGGCCAGGAGGGCAGTAGACACCCATATCGAAGCCATCAACACTAAGTCGACACCTAAGTCGAAGACTTCGACGCAATTGGCCTCGAGGCCGACTTTTTTTGGAGCCATTGAAGGCAACACAAGAGAAATCTTATAAGCCTCTGCCACAAAAGATTTCTTCAATCTATGAAGAACATGAACCATCCGATGATGATCAAACACCTTTTTGGTCTTCAACATGGCACTCCAAATGTGCCAGATGAGTTTATCTCAGATGAATCTAGGCTTAAAGATCTGTATGAGAAACTACAATCAACCACTGGGTAGATACATCTCCTTAGCTAGAATTTGGAAAGGCAGATCCTGCTTTTCATGCCGATAGCTCATTTTGACAATTAATGAGCAAAGTAGTCGAATATTTGGGATGGAGTAGACCTGGTCCTCCTTTTCAACAGGATGACTTAACGGACATATTAGACCAAGGTCCACAGAGGCATCCGATTTTGCTCTTCCACATTGCTTTGCCAAAAAGGCTTCCTCCCTCTGGACAGATTTAGATCCAGTGTTAAAGCGCAGGTCCATTACCCTCTCGAAGGCCTAGCGTCATCCTCCCTTGAACCCCTGAGAAGTGTCTTACATGCGGCCGCACGGCTCAGCAAGGAATACGACCACATCACCCCGGCACTCCTCGACCTTCACTGGCTCCCACTGCACACACAAATCACCTTCATTTCTTGCTGCATCATCTATAAGGCAGCCGCCCTCAAGGTACCCAGCTACCTCACTGAGAACCTCTGCATCTACATCGGACAGCGCACCACCAGAAGCCAGGACACGTGCCGACTTGAAATCTGCTGCTGCAAAAAGGAAAGAACCAGAAAACAAGCCTTCTCTGCCTACAAAGCCTTCTCTGCCTACGCCCAAAGACCATGGAAGCTCATACCCATCCGCATCAGACTTGCCCACGCGCTCCTACAATTCTGAAAAGAACTCCAGTACCCCTCTTCAAGGAGTCTCTCCTCCTCAACAACTAGGCCGTCACGCCGCCCCTCGTGCCAACTGACTTGCTTGACGCCGCCCGTCGCTTTCCTCCCCGCCAACCGGTACAGATGTCCCCCTCTGTATCCTACCCTCTCTGTATACATGTTCTGTTGTTACCAAAAAGCACTCCGTTATGCATCTCTAATATTGTACACCTCTAAAGTGCTCCGTTATGTATCTGTAATGGTGTATACCTCTGTAAAGTTCTCAGTTACTTATCGAAGTTAAGTCTGCGCTCAATAAATACAATAATAATAATAATAATAGTAGTGTGCAGTAGAGCTTGGCCCATATTTTCGTTCCTTTTTTCGATGTTACAAGCTGCTTTTTTGGGCATATTTTGTCATTCATGCTGGAGAGGATTCGGCCTGAGTACTTATTGGTCATCACCATTACTCTAATTTGTATCTTAGTCATTGTAGTATTTTTGACCCTCCTTCCCATAGTGAAGTTTGTTATGCCTTTGTAATCCTTATTTGTCATTTCTTAGGCAGACATAGAATGAGATTTGGAGGATGGACCTTCTTATAGGGGAGTGTTGGGGAGTTGGATGACAGTTCCTTAAAATATATATATGAGAGATGGAGAGGCTATAGCGTTACAGCTTGCCTATCGCAACTGTCCGGCCACACCTAATGGAATATGAGGATGAGACCAGACATCTAATAATGGGGGTGTACGAGTAGGTAAATCAGTTTCTATAAATGCCATTTGTGCGCTTTGTCAGATTTCATTAGATTAGGACTTCATGTTTGAGTTCATCATTATGTTTAGTATGCTCTCTTACCATTTCAGTGGGCAATGTGATGGCAATGGTCAGAATTATGTTGCACTGCTTTGGGTTTATCCTGGCCATTGCTACGATAGACGAATCTGTCAGGGCCTACTAAACAGCTTGCCCTGCCAAAATGCATTGTTTTTATGCAATACCTTGTTTAATTGCAGAAGAGGTTTCAAATGTCTTTTAATTTTGTGACTTGTTATTATGCTTTTCTATTTGGTCTCTCGAGAGGTGCACCTGTCTGGCTCAGAGAAGGAAAACCAAAATATTTTTCACATCATGATTCCCTACTTCTTATAAAGAGTATTCTGTTGCCTTCCTTCTCGGTCGAAAATGTACTAGCACTTAATTGACAATAGCCTCTGAAGGAAAATCAAGCAAGACTGTTTACTATGCGAAACCCAGACCTTGCCTTCAAAGAACACAATTCTCTAATCCTAGCTTAATTTTTAAAATGTATACTGGTAAAGGTGACACAAAAAGGCTACTAATCTCGCCATTGTACAACATGAACTGTTTAAAAACGGGTTATCTTCTGAGATGTTTAATTAAAACACTGTTTCATTTGACTTTTTCTGTGGTTTAGGCCAGAAATGAGCCTGACATCTATGAGACGAGTGATCTACCTGAAGATGACCAAGCTGAGTTTGATGCGGTAAGGTAACGTTTTGGCGGTTTGCATGGTGGCTATATGTATATTTTAGACTACTTTTTTGTGTAGCCTCAACTGCAAAATGTTTTATACCCAGGCTTAGAGAACTTTTTATTTTTAGATGAAAGCCAACATTTCTTTACAGGGTGTCTGCCCCATGCCGAGTTCCCAGAGGATTACTCTAATTAGCTATTGTTTAGAATAGAAGTGTGCACAAGGGAGAATTCAGTTACTGTATGTTGCAAACGAAACCACTGCATTACTCAAATAAAACGCCCTTAACACAAGAGTTCCTGCTTTCATCATTATCCCTTTTATATTCTCCCAAGTTGAATGTTGTTTCTTTTGGGTATAGTGATTTCCCCTTACTCTGTTCCCAAGTGCAGAATCTCTGGGCTGCATCATGAAACATGTATTGCACCTTCTTCACAACAACATGGTGAAAGGAGCTCTGACGAACAGAAAAGGTCTCATCATCCTGGTGTCAGGCGTATGCAGAATGGTGCAAGCCCAGTTGCTCTCAAATCGCAATCGCATAGCTTTGTCCACGTCGTGCACATGGGCATTCTGACAAAAACGTAAAAGGCACTCGCCACTAAACCATATAATCACAATCCAAGGTTTTCTATACTGACTTCCCGTTAAAGCCCATTGATAGGTCAAGCGAGGAACCAATTTTATTTAGGAAATAAACATTATCCCTTATTAAATGTATTCTTACTTTGTTCCTTTTGAACTAATTTCTCATATTTCACACAACTATGAACATCTTCCTTTTTAAATACTTTCTGGAGACAGCTAATCTCACTTCTGCACCTAACCTCTTCTGCTTCTTTAGATTCATCCAAACCCACTGTGCTACCTCGCCCCTCATTGCTTTGCTGCCCTCATTTAAACTGCTTAGCTATTTTCAAATCATGCCTCCACTTGCCCCCACTGACTTTATCTTTCTCCCACGGACCCACCTTCTAGTGCTCTAATGTTCATGGCCAAACTGCATTCTCACTAGTTATCTCTGCAACTGAGGTCTACTTTAGCTCTTTCCCTCCCACCACACAGAGATTCTGTCCTTGAGAGAAAGGCTTATTCGCTTATCCAGAAAGCACTGAAGAAAGGTTATTGCCACCACCTATTCTGTTTCTGATAATTTCTTTCGTTTATCTTCTTGCTTTCACCCTTTTAACCACTTGGCCTCATACCAGCTTTATACTGTCTATAACATATGTATTTTGTATTTCTATAACCCCAGACCCTACCCTCCACTCCCGTGCTATTACACTTACTCTAGCTTTGATTGTCTCCTGCCACCATCCACACTGATAAATTGAAGGACTACAAGATCCAAACATGGCCTTGACATTTTTTCTTACTGCTTCCACTACCTTTCTGTACCTTGATCTCCCTGACGACTACACGTTTGAATTATACCATTGCCTTGTTTCTGTTCCCCACCTTAAATATTAGCTTTTTAACTTGACACCTCCAACGTTTGCAGGTTTCTTTCTGCATGCACATGGTTACTCCCAAAGTACTGCAATCAATCCCAATGTTATGTGGACAGCAAAGGAAAATGATGTACAGTATCTGGGTCAACTGCTGAATGGTCGTCCAATACTATAATTGGATCGAAGATTGATGGTTCTAGATAATGTGCTTGATCACATTGAACGGTTGGTTGCTATTGTGTATGATGCATGCTTCAAGCATTTATTAATCTGCATGCCTAACAGTGTCCTTTGAAAAAACGGTAGTCTTTTTCTGGAGAACAAATGGAAGTTGCATCAATTGAGCTTCCATAATCCAGACCTGTTTTAAAATAAGTTTTCTTATTTAAGCATCAAATACTTGTCTTTGCCACCTCTGTCAATGTGAACTTTAGGGCACGAGTATCACCTTTCATCTCGATGTTTGCCTGGACCTGAAGATCACTTATTTTAGACTAGCACTTTTCAATTGGCCATGTGCCTAATCTGACACCGCATGAGATTGCATCAAACCTTTTTGTAGTTTTTATCTGTAAGAATATGAAAAAGACATTAAAGAAAGGAACCTTGTCCTTGCACAGCATAAATTATGTTTGCACCGAAAGCAGCAGATAGAAACACCTACACTGGGTCAATATGCACTTGAGCGGTGGCTAAATTAACTTTTTTGCATCTTTTTTAATTTGTCTTTTTAAAAGTATTTTCCTCCCTCACCGAGCCCTCTAAAAATAAGATCTTTGTAACATTTATTGTTTGGAATCTTTCAAAACATTTATTCTGTCACACCCACCATGCAGACAAAAACGCATGACAAGTATATCAAGATTCATTGTAATTCGTTGCCTCTGCATCAGCTGTTGTACTCTTGCCTACTACATGGTGTTCTGCTGTAGTAAGCCATTTATTTCATTTTTTAGAATTAGTTATGTCATTGTTTACTTAATCAATACAATTGGATGAAAGTACTTTTCTGATTTATTTTTAAAGTGGTTTTAGAATGGCAAATTGGAGCTCGACTGTCGTAAGAGCTGTTGGAGTTTATTACAATGTTGGCATATCTTCTAACACTGCTTTGTGTTTTATTAACGTGCACATCGGAACTTATCTCACGCTTTCCCTCCCCTTTGACCTTCTTGGCTGGATAACTAGTTTGCACAAGTAAGACCGTTAAACTGCCTCTATTTTGCATGTTTTTTGTTTTTCAAGCATGCACCTAAATCTTTGTTTTCCATCTTTTTAATTTAACGTAGAACAATTTGTGGTTGGCTGCATCGAATGCTTTGATTTGAAATCTATGTATGGTGCGCTGCTGTGTGGTGTTAATTTCTATTTTGGGATTTCTCATTATTGTGGTGTGACCTCCCTTTTTTTTCTTCAAAGTAGAAAGCACATTGCACAGTTGAAGGAAAGCACACACCATAGATGTTTATACTTGGGATGCAGAATACATTTGTCATCTGTTGTTATATTGACATTTTTTCTATGACTCCCACATGTTACATTCACGCGAGCTTCTTTTTAACCCAGAGGTCGTGCACCCCAATTTTGAGAAATCCCAATCTACCCGATCACTTGTAATGAGCATGGGAAACAAATGTGTGATGCAAATGATCAATAGCAAACTTTAAATCACGTTTCAATACTTGCTTTGGCTTGAGTAATCTATGACAGCAATTATCTGATTAAAATAGATTATTGAAATGTTTAATATATGGGGATAGCCTAAACCTCAGATTGCTAACCCCACGTTCCTATTGTCTTTTTATACTATTATTTCTTAAAATGGATTTTCACAGCATGGCTAGTTGAGGTAGGATTCCATATGTAGTAGTGAGATAATGAGAGGCAACCGTTTTCAGATTATTCAATTTGAGCGTTCCCATTTTGATGTTCCATAGCCTTGGTTCTGGAAAAATCACGATGATTAACAGATTATGTGAAAAGTAAGGGCAGGGGGGCGTGGCTAGTTTCAGGCCAAAATGGCTGTGAGCTCGGTCAAAGAGAGCTCCTAAGGGAGCTCTTTTTGTACTTCAAGGACACCAGCTCTCACTATAACAGTGAGAGATGTCGGGAGAGGAGTACTGGCAGTCAGAGAGATAGGCGGCAGGCCACATGGCACAGTGAGCAGAGCAAGTGCTCTATTGGTGTGAAGAGAGGTGCCTGGGCCTGCAGGCCGACGGCAGCCATTGGAGACAGCATGGAGCCGCCTTCCTGTCCTGGCGAGGCATACCGAAGGCACTGTGCTCCTCATGCCACAGACATGGCACCAGGAGAAAAGGGACAGTAATTTGCTCAGAAGTGCTGCAGACCTTGCTGGTAAAAGGCGTTAAGATCAAAATCTCGGAAGCCTAGCTACACCGGTTCAATGGATTGCTTTTCTCCTGCAGATTCCTCATCTTGATAGATATCCTTGTCCAGCTCTGCTGCTCGGAAATATTTTCCAAAGAGGGTGTAGTGGACCTCGACTCGCTATTGATGGTCGATCGTCAGCTCCGGAAGTGACGTCAGGCACGATACATATACCATGTCACCACACCCCATGCCTCAGTTCCTTTTTTCTGCGTGCAAAAAACAATGCATCGGGAACCTACTCGAGTGTCACTCAATGTTTTTCACTAACTTTTTTCCGATTTACCTCGACAATGTCTTCGCACCGGATCTCTGGTTTCAAGCAGTGCTCTGATTGCGAGAGCAAAATGTAATTGACGGACCAGCACAATGTCTGTTTCTGGTGTTTGGGTTCCACTCACGACACACAGGCCTGTGCGTCATGCGCTACGGTGCAACCCAAGTCCGTGCGAGACAGCCGGTAAGCGGGTCCTGGGCCAACCGTCGCTGAAGTCTCTTGGGCGGTCTCTCGTCCGGTTGTCTGAGGCTGAGACTGAGGAGCCCACTCGTCACGACGATGGCCAGCACTGCAAGAAAACAAGAAAGAGGTCCCACTGAAGGAGCCATTCCTCATCCTCTTCCTCACGGAAGAAGAAGCGACGCCACCATCGGCGACAATCTGATTGTTCCTCAGAGCGATGTAAGCCCTCTAAGGGACCGACCACTCAGGAAGAGTGAGATTTGTTTAAAAATGAAATGCTTGACATGTTTCGTCAACAGGCAGCTGTCGGCTTTGGTCTCCACCACCGACCAGCAGGCCTCGGCAGCAAAAGCGGCGCTCGGTACCTCCAGCCCCACGCTTACCAAGAAATCGATGCCTCCAGCGCTGACTGAGCTCCCACAAGACCAGAAACTCGCTCTCTAGAGGCCTCTCCCACGGCGCTCGCCAGAGCTATCAGTGCCGATACCTAATCCATCAGCCTCTAGAGCTCTGCTACAAGCTAAGCTCTCTGCCTTTCAGCCGCTGTCCCGGACAACCTTTTCAGACTCAATGAGGTCGATTTTCAGCACCGATTAAGCCGAGGAATGTGAAGAGGTCAACCCCATCTTTGTGGGTTCCGGTGGCATCGACTATTTCGAGGACCGAGACCGCTCGATGGCACTTACTCAGGGCCTTCAAGATGCCAGTGGGTTGGACACATCTCCAGACCTTGAGATGCAACAAAAACAACCCTACTCTCACTCTCATGTCAAATTTCGGACATTAGTAGAGAAAGTGGTTGACACACTCAGCCTCAAGTCGTCCGGCATTTCCCATCAAGGGAATTACCCTACAAACATCATGAATCAGGGAACACAACATGCCTTTTAATCAGGACATAGCAGACCCTTTGACGTCCATCTGGTGGAACCCATGCACTTTACCCCCAGCGAGTACCAATGTCACAGGGAAGTACAGGCCGGCAAGAGGGGGACCCTTCCTTCCTCTCAACACACCCTTTCCCGGAAGGGCTGGTAGTTCAGGTCAAATCTCCCTACAGACAGGGAAGGGAAAAGGATAGACGCTTTGGCCAAGAAGGTTTTTACCTCTGGCAGCATGGCTCTTAAGGCCACAAACGTAGCTTGCGGTTTCGCCAAGTTTTTCTACGGTTTGTGAAAGGCTGTAGAGCATGCGGCAGAATACGTCCCATAAGGTCCCATGCGGGACGGATTTATACAGCTGGTGGAGGATGGGATGGAAACTGCCAAGCAGTCCTTGCAAACAGGCCTGGACATTGCTGACTGTGTTGGCCGCTTCATGGGGTCAGCAGTAGTTATGAGAAGGCAGGCCTATTTGAAAACCTCCGGCTTCTCCCACAATGTACAAAACCACCTTCTAGACAGGCCTTTTGAGGGGGAGATGCTCTTCGAACAGAAGGCGGATGACTCTTTAGAGAAATTTAAGGAGTCTAAAATTGCTGCTAAATCGCTGGGTCTGGCTGCGCAGCCGGCTAAGCTTGCTTTCAGCTTTGCCTCTAGAGGCAGAGGCAACAGGCGCTATGTGCCTTATGGCAGGAAAATGCAGCTCCCACAAGCCAGGCAGGGGCAAAGGCGTTTCCCGCGTACAGGAAGGGACAGAGGTGCTTCTAATGGCCAGAAGACAGTAGCTGTGGCTGTGGTGATAGCGCCTTCGAAGCCGCTTTGATTTTCCCCTCCCACGACATACCAGTTGGTGGACGCTTGGCAGGGCATTGGTCGCAGTGGCAGGAGGTAACCTCTGCTGCCTGGACCCTGAAGTTAATTCGCTGAGGTTATTGTCGCCCCTTTTTATGAAAACCCCCAGACAGACCCTGTCTTCACCAATCCAACCGGGACAGGAGTTCCAGGAAGAACTGCAAGCCCTATTGTCAAATGGTGCAGTGGAAGAGGTGCCTCCCTATCAGGGTCAGGCTAGTTTTCCCGGTATTTCCTGGTACCCAAAAAAGGTGGAGATCCCCGTCCCATTCTGGACCTTAGGGCTCTAAACAAGTTCCTGAGAAAAGACAGGAGATTCATAGTTCACATATTCCTGTACCTGGAAGACTGGCTGATCCGGGGGAGGTCAGCGGAAAAGGTTTTGACACATATAGACGACACCCGTCTGCTACTGCACAGGCTGGGCGTCTCCTTGAACTAAAGGCTCCAGTTCATCAGGGCAGTCCTAGACACTTGGGCAAGGAAGGCCTTCCCTCCCGAGGAGAGAGCCAACAACATACAACAGATGGTCCAGTTGTTCACAACCACACTGCCTTACACGTGGCTTCCTTTCTCTGGCTTGTGGCCTCATTGCCTCCTGCATTTTCCTGGTACCAGAGGCCAGACTGCGCATGAGATCCTTCATTGGCTCCTACGAGACCAGTGGTCTCAGTATCGGGGAGCTCTCTTGGATACTCTCAGGGTGTCCAGCCAGGTAGTTTGTGGACGCGGCTGGTGGGACAGCGTAATACTCTTATGGCGGGGTAAACCCTTCTGGCCTCCTTGGCCTCAGACCCGAGTGGTCACGGATGCGTCCCTGTAGGGTTGGGGCGCTGACTGCGAGGACTTGCAGGTGAGCAGCCTCTGGACTGCATGGGAAGCCAGGTGGTATTTGAACAGGCTGGAGTTGCGAGCTATCTGGCTAGCCCAGAAGGCATTAGCCCCATCGCTCAAGGGGAAGCATGTCACGGTTCTGACAGACAACATGCTCGCCATGCACTACTTAAACAAGCAAGGTGGAGTGCATTCCTGTCCCCTCTGCACAGAAGTGATGCAACTGTGGTTCTGGTTGCTAGAGAATAAAATCTTGGTCTTGGCAGTTCATCTGGCGGGGACAGGGAACAGTTTGGTGGCTGCTCTGAGCAGGCAGAGCACGGTCTCACAGAAGTGGTAAGTGTCAGAAAGTCCTGGAAGAGGTCTTCGCTCGCTGGGGTACCCCAGCAGTGGATCTGTTTGCTTGGTAGCCAACAGGAAGTGCGAACAGTTTTGCTCAATGGAATTCCCCAGCGAACGGTGCACTGGGGGATGCCTTTCTGGTGGATTGGACTCTCCATTACACATTCCCTCCGATCCCTGTCATTCGGTGGATTCTCAGGAGGTTGAAGAGGTTTCAAATGAGCATGATCTTGATCGGCCCGGATTGGGTGAGAGGGACGTGGTACTCGGAACGCTTGGATCTGTCCATCTGTCAACCTCACTGGTTGCCTCAGTGCCGGATCTCCTCACCCAGTCGGAGGGTCGCATACTGTACCCGACACCGGATTCCCTCAACCTACATTCATGGTTCTTGAGCAGATGAGGTATGATGACTGGGACCTCTGTGAGGAAGTTCTTCAGGTGTTGCTGGCTGCACGCAGACCACAAGATCTCTGTATGCATGCAGGTGGAAAAGATTTGAGCCGTGGTGCAGGGAGGGCGAGGTTGACCCCATCTCTTGCCCTACTACAACAGTGATGGAGTTCTTTCTGTCACTAGCCTCTTCAGGCCTTCAGGTTGCAACACTCAAGGGGTATTTGGCGGCCCTTTCTGTGTTTTAAAAGGTCCCCAGATCAAGATTCCTTTTTTTACCATACCGGTCATGGCCCAATTCCTGATTGGCCTTCACAACAAATTCCCGCCAACTCCCTTTGTTTTTCCGGATTGGGACCTTACCTAGTTCTCACTTTTTTTATTGTGGTTCTGTTTGATCCTATGCATTCTTGTTCGCTTAGGTTGCTATCCCTTTAGATCGCCTTTTTGGTTCCCGTCACATCGGCCAGTAGAGTTAGCGAGCTGCAGGCCTTATGCGGCAAGCCTCCCTTTTTGCGTTTCGTGAGGGAAAAGGTATCTCTTAAGGTCAGAGCAGGGTTCCTTCCGAAGGTTGAATTTCACCTTTCGCAGTCTATTCATTTGCTAAATTTTAAGCTGGTTAGCCTCCTTCCGTTTTCCTATGCAGCGTTTGAGCCCAGGAAAAGTCGGGCGGAACTGAAACATGGGGCGTAGTGACGTGGTATATGTATGGCGCCTGACGTCACTTCCGGAGCCAACTAACGACCACTGTGCAAGATGGATCGAGTCGAGGTCCACTACGCCCCTGGGAAAAAAATTCTGAGCAGCAGAGCTGGACAAGGATATCCAGGAAGATGAGGAATCTGCGAGAGAAGAATCCATAGAAAGAACATTACTGTAAAGTAATTTCTCCATCCCTCAGCCAATGGAAAAGTCGATTTTACGCATGGAGGGTAATAGAATGGAAAATAGGCTTGGATACAAGGGGAATGTAGTCCGGGCCAAACAGATCAGAATCATCGGTCTCCCACTAGGTGCAGAGGGAGAGGAAGCAATCTCTTTTGCGGCTGATTGGCTGCCGGAGATGAATTTCACTGGAAGTAGAGGAGGACCCAATCTATGTAGAAAAGTGCTACAGGATTAAGCTGCGGTCTGCGGAAAAACAGCGTGATACGCAAGTGGGGCCAACTCTTCTAATTAAACTTTCTGATGCCTGCGACAGAGAGAGGTTCCAGAAGGCCGAGAACGTGAAGGGATCCCTGGAGTACCAACACCATAAGATTTTAATCCTTTTAATCCTCCTTGGCATCCAAAACCGAAAAAAGGAGGAGGAGTTTGAACCTCTCTTAAGAAGGCTTTTCTAGCCCCAGGAGTGAAAGCAGGGTTGCTACCTCCTGCTAAGATCTGAGTCACCTGGGAGGGGAAGGAGTACATCTTCTGGGTTGTGGTGAGAGCAGAGGAGTTATTGAAGTCTATCCCAAAGGTTGCTGGGGCCGATAAGGACAAGGGTTGAACATATGTGAGCTAATATTAATGGAGTGCACTTACTGAGGCAAGGCACTTGAAGGGATTTGTCGCATATGAAAATGTGGGATAAGTCTACAGCAGCTAGATACTTCGTGGGTTTGAGTTTCCGGGGATGGGACTGTGGTGCAGTATATTAAACCAGGGGGGGGGGGGTCTATAAAATGTATGCGCATATAACTTCAAAAGAGCTATTTCTTGCCCCGTGGTTTAGCAACACATTTTCATGTACGTTAAAAGAACTCCTTCCATGTATTGCTGATCATCACATTGTGATGTACACCTATTCAAAGCTTTAATGTGTCCGTAAAACAAAGATTGCACAAATGGTGAGCTTTATATTTCTGTTTTTAAAATTCTGAAATGGCAAATTAGGGTACAGTTGGATCGAGATTGATGAGCAAAGCAATTGGGTTGACACATGACTGTGGTAGCATCCACATTTCTGTAGACAAACACCTTTCCAAAAAGCATCTTATTTGAAAGGTTATTGGAATTTGGTCTAATAAGTTATCTTTCCCTCACTACTGCCTGGAGTAGGCTGTGTGGTTATTCCCGGAGTATCCCACTTCCTTCCCGTTCATACCTGCTGCCCAGCACTAATCGTTTCCCATTTGTCCAATATGGTTTATGGGGCATCGTTATTGAGAGACACATTTTTCAGAATGACTTTTTACAAAATACCAACGGCCACCTAGCATTGTACAGATTGCACACTTTTATGTTAGGAACTCAGAAGAATTGCTAACGTAACTCAAACTACGACACTACTTCGCAAGCCCCCCTTTGTTGTGAGGTAGTGTTGTAGTATGAGTTAAGGTTTCATTTGTTGGGAGTTTTGCACTTTTTATAAGAGTAATAGATGAAACTGCTTGTTTATATCTTGACAATGGCATTACCAGCGTTCTTAAAGCTTAATTTTTGTTGCCTGAGTTTTATTTTTGTGTGTGTATGTGCACGTATGTACTTTTGTTGAGCATATTCCACATGCTTTGGTGCATTCAGCGCACATTGTATGTGAGCTTATTGCATGATGTGAATCATTTGTGTATATGCAAATGCAGAGTATATTGGCTGTGTAGTTACACCCCATGCTTTTAGAGATTGTGCATATTGTGCTTGCACATATTCAACCATATTACATTGCGTACGGTTCCCAGTTCTCCTGTGTGCATACCAAGTGGGTTTGTGTGCATGCCTATTCCAAGCGCCTCATCCATGCTTGAAAGCAGAATGTATATGCATACTGTTTTTTTTCTCTGTGTATGAATATTACTTCCATTTGCTATGTGCATATTGTGTTTTTATGTCCTGTGGGTAATTCATGCTTGCGTGCATTGTGAAAGTAATGTTTATGCATGTTGTGTGTCATCTCAGTGTATGCTTGTTGTGCACATAAAATTGTATGTGTATTTTGCTTACCTGTTTTTCGGACTTCTTGTATGTGCAAATCCATAGTTGGAGTTATGCTTATTAATGTGGTGTGTACATATGAGGGTCTGTGCTTACAAATATAAGTGTGCATTTAGCGTCAGCCTCCTTTGCTCTTTATTTTGTTTTATTTTAGAAAAAAGCGTTATTTAAGTTTGACGCGCACATGTTAAGCATTACATCTTAAACGTTACTGCACATTTACGTCATATTGTTACTTTTCAGGTTCCACACATTGGGTAGCATCTGTTCTGCAACATGGACACAACTACTTATAGGTCATCCATTAGTCTTTGTCAAGGAATGTCCGAAATTCACACCATATATTCCTAAGGCACCACGATAGTGGCTTAATTGCAATATTCATGTCTTCTCACCCATTAACCCACATTAACTCTCTAAACCATTCTCGCTTATTCGGAGGCTGTTGGTCTTTCCATCTCATAAGAATATGTTTAGCCGGCCGACGCCATACATTTAGAAAAGCCCTCAAGCGCTTCTCATGGATCCCCTTCCACACCCCGAACAGTACACTCATGGGTCATCTCTCCAGTTGTCTATCCACCACCTCGGACAATATGGCATAGATCTGTTCCCAAAAATGCTCAAGTCTAGTGCAGTTCCATAGCATGTGCATATATCCTGCGTTATCATAGCCACATCTTGGAGTGCAGCCTGCATGGTCGGGATATATTTTCTGTAGTGCACATGGTGTATATTGTAACCTTGTGACATATGTAGGATCTTGTACTGAATTAACTTAAACCTTGTATTCATTGAGACCAATTTAGTAAATAAACACATTTTTCCACAGCTTATCAGCTTATGTCTAGCTCCAGTTCTGTTGCCCATTTCTCACAAACCTTATCTTTTCTCACAGGTGTCTTACCCAATATCCATGAATATAAGGAGACCAATATTCTCAGTCAGCCATTAGAATTGGATAAGGAGATCAGTAGGTCATTCTCAGAAGTTTCTAATGGGTAACATTCACATCATTTTTGCACAGCAGCTCTTAATCTATAAAACTGAAGGCTTTCCGTGGCCGTGCACTTATGTTCCTCCCTCTGCTTGCAGTGTCAGGAACTTCCCATTCGGGAACAAGTCTCCTATAGTATGGTATCCCAGTTTACTCTAGTGTGTCATCAGTGAGGTATCTCAGGTGGGGGAGAGGTTGTTGAAATTTGCAAGTGGCAGCCATCTATAGTACAGGTTTCCCACTCCTATTCTCCCGAAAATGGATCTTCAAGCAAACAACGTAGTCTGCACAGGGTCGAATAGGCAGTCTTTTGCATAATCGGTACCCAAAACAAATGTTTTCATATCTGAATTCCCCTCCGCTGCCCACTTCAACTTAACATACAGAGCGAGTCCTTCAGTCCCATACCAGGTAGGTGCAAATTGCATTTGGGCATTCAGCCAGTATACCTCCATGTGTGAATTGGGTAACCCCCCTAAACTCCCATTGTAAGGCTGAGCCATGTTCTCCCATTTCTTCCGAACGGCCCCATAATGCCCCAAAAATTGGGACAAACTATTATGAAGAATCTGAAAGAACTGTTTACCCAGCCATAATGGTACATTGGCAAAGAGTTAGAACAGGTTAGATAATAGTATCATCATGACCAGGGCCAAGTGTCCCTCTAGTGACATCGGTATGTGAGTCCAAAGGCCTATTTTAGTGCTAACATATGTTGCATGTGCATCGAAATTATCGGTCATTGGTGTATCCTTGCCCCTGGAAATTATAACTAGCAGGTATTTCAATCTATCTGGTGTCCATTTTAATGGAAATGCCCCTCGTCGTCTGGTTGTACTATCCGTGAGGGGGAATATCTCATATTTATCGTAATTTACCGTGAACCCTGAAAAATTGGCAATCTTGGTGATGTCTTCCATAATTGGGTCTAAGTTGTCTTGGGGATTCCTGATGTACAATAGCATGTCCGCTTATAGCTAAATGTTCTCCCGCCTACCCGATATCCGAATTCCCCCATTTTCCATGACAGTCTCTAATCAAATCTGCCAGAGGCTCAATCACCAAAGCAAATAAAAGAGGCGAGCCCTGCCGTGTCCCTCTACTGAGTTTAAATGGTGCAGAGTGTGTCGCATTAACACATACAGTGGCGGTTGGTTTTGTTGGAGTTTAATTAATTGTGTTATTCAACTTCCCCCATACCGCATTTCTGCAAGCCAGCAAAAAGATATGACCAGAACACCATATCAAATGCTTTGCGTGCATCTAGCGCCACTGCCTGGTTGCCTCATTGAGGTAGGCATCTCGGCCCATGAACTGGCCTCTTGTTTTGCAAAGTGCTATGAGCGAAAGACAATGAGCTGTCTGGACATCTATTTCGATAGCTACGAAGATCTTGGATTTTCCCATACTGTAAGGCAGGAGTGCACACACAAAGCATTCGTCCTTCGAAGTTCTTCTTCCCACTTCCTTCATATGTTGATACCATATGTTATTTCCCAGGTGAGCTGTACTGTCCAGGTAATCATTTAGTTCGAAATGATCCTCCATGGTGCTTCTTTTAGGCCTCATTCTTCTCATGTGACCTTCCATAATCATTTCATGAAGTGTGGTAGCATAACTCCTTCTTGCTGGATCAATTATAGGAACACTTATCAGTGCTCTCTGAGTAGGAGAAGGTTCAGATAGTTTTATCCGCTCAGCATACCACTTAGGCATGAAAATGCCTGCAGAATCTCCATGTGTGACTTTCTTTGGGGGATCACCCTTGGGTCATTTATCACAGGACCAGGTGTAATTGCATGCATTACTTGTGTAGGTTCACCTTCTATCAACCTTCCTGTCTTTCTTGCCAAGCCTGTTTCTTGCGTCCAAAAAGAGTCTCTAAGATGCTTCTTGCATATGAATGATTGTTAATGACATCTATCTCAGATTCAAGCAATTTGTCATCTTTCTTTGGAACAGGAATAACTACATAGGGTCTTGGCTGCCTAGTATTTGCCACAATTCTACCTTCCTTCTGCTCAGGAAGATTCAAAGGAGTCTTAGCTCCATGTACACCAATGTAGTACGATGTGTGTACTGTGAGTGAAAGCAGTATTATTATGAACAAAATGCAAGCGTAAATAATACACAGATAGGATATTTTGCAGCATCGACTTTGCAAACAACGTGGACGTCTCTTTACATCCGGCATAATGATGTTACTACTAACACTTCCCATCTTTATTGCCTACGGAAGGAAAAAAGTAACTTTAATACATCTGCATTATGTACTGCTTCTGGAAACTGCTATCCTTGATCAGCTGTCTGCTTACTGGATACCAAAAACAAGCTCTCAATGTATCCCTAGAACCAGTCTTTAAACAGAAGAAAGAAGAAAACCGACTTCAGTAAGTCTAGATAAGTTCACCGGCATACACCAGTTCCCAGAACATTCCTCGAATCCGTCTTAGACCACATGACTTGATGAATTTCTTTCAGCATGAAACAAAAGTTCTGTCTGACCAGCAACCTCTCGAACTTCCCTCGAAGGAAAGTTTTACTCTGATCTCGGAGTTCTCGCAGAATAAGCATTCACTTGTAGTATGATGCCTCTCAAGATTTCGTTTAGTGCTGCATTGTTTTTTAGATCCCTTAGGAATGTATGCACATCAGTGTGTCTTCCAACAAGATGCAGGTATTCTTCAATCAGACAATAGAAGACCAAACTGACCAGTCTGTGTGCGTCATCAGCTGATATGGTCGTATGTCCTTTCCCCACTATACTTTGGTAGCTGCAGAACTTGCTCAATGATTGCTGTGAGTAATTTCCTTACGATTGGAGCATTCTTGCGGAAAAAAAAAACACTAGTAGTTCTCCCCAGAATTGCAGTGTATGTGCGCAATATAAAGTGAAAAACTTTGAATATAACCCGTGAAACATTGTCATTGGGAATCACCATGGGCAAATCCTAACAGAAACTCAGTGAGAAATTAATCGGGGGTAGTGCACCCTCTTCCATTTGTCAAAAATGAGCCCACGACTTGCCATATTTTTCTTCTTATCAAGGCTTAAGTATGCCTCAGTCCAAAGTCAACCACTCCTGTGGCTTTAAAAACAATCAATCTTCCCTTAACTCTGAAATGACTGCACAGAGTGTTCAAATCAGCTTCCCTTAACTCTTTCATAAATGGCTAAAAGTGTCCCGAACTAAGCCAACGTCCAATGAAATCTTTTCTATTACTCAACAGCCTCTGCGTCCTTCTTTCTCGTCATAGACCTTGACTGCATTTGCTGAGGTTCTTCCCCGATGCTTGCTTCCAAAGTGTGTGGGGATGAAGAGGTCTCTCCAGCATAGATTTTTATGTCACCAAGAAAAGTCCAAGCGCGTCTGCCTTGCACTCTTGACTGCAGACGGCGTGCCCTCTTCCACAATGAAAGGGCTGTTATATCTGGGCTAGTGCCACGTCCTTGTGAAATTTCGGATTAGCACCGCATCTCCGGGGAATAGTTAGGGAAGACATAATTAACGCCACTTGTTGGAGCATCCCTTCTATGTTCTGTACTGCCCCACACCCCTTTCGCCGTAGCTGACCTGAAATGACAGAAATACATGAAGTCCTAAACATAAGATAATCGTGTAGCTCCATTCCTAACAGTTCTGCTGTTGGCTGAGCATCACTTCTAACTCTGATGGAGGCATGAGGTGTGTCCCCATCCGTCTCTCTGTCACTATCTCATGGGGGTTGAGAAGGTGGTCCGAACCTGGTTGGCTCCTCAATGCATATAATGCCAGCGGTAGGCAATGCAACCACCCTTTCTTCAAGCTAAGCTTCAACTTGGCTATCCTCTCTTTAAGCAAGCCATTGAGCCGTTCACAGATCCCATTTCCTTGTGGATGATAGGCCGAAGAAAACTTGTGCTTTATACCAAGCAACAAGCTGATCTGCTCAAATGTTTGATTCACAAAATGTGGGCCATTGTCTGACGTCATTACTTCACATACTCCCCATCTAGGTAATACTTCTCGCACTAAGAATTTGGCTGCACAGGTAGAGTCTGGGTGTGTACACGGACCAGCCTCGATCCATCGTGAAAAGGGACAAACTACTACAATCATGTATCTATATCCATTACATACTTGCAGCATGTCGACATAGTCGATATGCAAATGCTGAAAGAGGCCAGTGGGTCTCGGAATAACAACCCTAACTGTGCGTAGTGTATGCCCAGCCGTGAATTGTTAACGCACGATGCAGTTCACTACATAGAACACAACATGCTCTAACAAATTTGGTACGAACCAATCCTCTGCAATAGTTGCAGTGAAGTTCTCTCTAGTTGTGTGCGCAGGGTTGTGTAGCTGTTCCAGCACCACCCTTAATAATGCTACAGGCATCGCCGGTTTACCAGTGCTGTCTTGTCGCACACAATGCTTCAGAGGGTTTTAAAGAACACCCTCTTTGCGTCCACAAATCCTTCTCATTTTGAGGTGCTTCCCCCTGGACCTCTATTGATCATGTCCTTGACAAATTACTATATCCTTCAGACATGTTCATCATTACAACAATTTTCTCATTTACATAAGGCGTATCAAATGTCATAACACTTTCTGAACATGAACGTCTGCTGCTTGGTTTCCGCGTGAGATAAAGTCTGCCCTTTTAGTATATGCTGCACATTTAACGACTGGGAGTTGCAGTGCCTTAATAAGTCTATCCAATAAGGCAGCATGCTGCACTGGAGTACCATCCGCTCAGAGGAAGCCCTTCCTTTTCCAACGTGCTAACCCTGCGTGCACTTTTGACGTCACATAGGCGGAATCGCTGTGCACTGTTACTTCCTGGTCTGCACGATTCTCGAGCGCGACAATCCGCGCCACTAATTCCGCAGCCTGTGCTGAATAATGAGACGGTAGTCGAGCGCTTACCATCTTCTGAAACTCCCCATTGGCCGTGTGCTTTACTACAGCGGCACCTGTGTATCCCTGTCCATCATTCTGATCCATCCTTGAAGAACCGTCAATAAAAAAGTCTCCTCATGCTAAAGCATTTTCTTTTATCCTAGGGATTTCATCATAGAACTCTTCATAGTTCGAAAAAGTCATGCACATGCTCGTCCTCTGCCAGTGGTTAAGCTAGAAACATGGCAGGATTCACTATTCTGCATCAAATTATTTTGATCGCTGGTTTCAATATGACTACTTCATAGGCGGAAGACCTTTGAGAAGTCAACGTGCCTTTGTTTTTTTCCAAAATGAAAACAGTGCGTGCTCAACAAATAACGTCATAGAGCATCCCATCACTATGCTTGCAGCCTTCTCAATGGCGAACGCAGCGGCTGCCAAAGATTATTCGCACGGAAAATGACCTCTCATCACTGGGTCTAAAATCCCACTGTAATATGCAAGGGGCTTGTACCCCAAAGTGGTTCTCTGTGTAAGGACTGCTGTCATAACAGTGCCGTCCGTGGGCGAAAACAAAAAGAATTCCTCCGCATAATAAGGGATCCCTAAAACTGGAGCTGTTCAAATAGCTTTTTTCAACTCATCAAACCCTTCTTCCATTTCCTCAGTCCACACAATTTTTTCCTGCGTTACCTGTGCTTTCTTTAAAGCCTGCAATAAAGGCCTTATATATGAACGGTAGTCAAAGACCCATGCTCTGACATAATTACATAGACTTCTTTGCATGTGTTTTATCGTGTGCGGCTTTGTGGTCTTCAAAATAGCCTCCGCTCTCTCGGGAGTAACCTTTTTTCCTTCATGGGAAATCATTTGGCCTATGTACAACACCTCCTGTTGACAATGCTGTAACATCTCTTTGCCAACCTTATGTCCTTTGTCAGCAAGTGTAATCATCAGATGAACAGAATCGCGTCTGCACTCTTCCTCTAGTGCCGCAAAGTAAAATGTCATCTACGTATTGCAATACAACACTTTCTAAATCAATATTGCTTAAATCCATCTGGAGGACTCATTGAAAATCGATTGAGACTCACAATACCCTTGAGGTAATCTCGTGATTTTTTAACTTGGTCTGTCTGAACGTAAATGACGTCCGAGCCTGCGAGTCTTTGTGCAATGGGATTGAGAAAAATGCATTTTTCAAATCAATCGCAAGGAAAATAACGTGCTTCAACAGGTATATTACATAAGATTGTATCAGGATTAGGAACTAGAGGGAACTCAGCCACTACAATCTGGTCCATCGGTCTTAAATCTTGAATTAGTCTCCACGACCCACCTTTTAGATTTTTTGATAGGGTACACTGCAGTATTACATGATGACTCTGACGTCACTAAGATACCCTGATCCATCATAGCGGAAATTATCTTAAAACTGCCTTCATCTGCCTCTTGAGACATAGGATACTGTCGTGCTCGCTGTAAGATTGCTCCTGGTTTCAATGTAATCCTTACTTCTTCAACCCCCTTCAACAGGCCTATGTCATAGCGGCCTGTGGTCCACAATGAAAACTGGCCCTTTTGCCATATCTTCATCAAAATACTCATTTTTGTGCTAACATCATTTTGTGAGGAACTTCTCGTTTGATTGCTCTCATCCAATAGGTAATGCTCATGTCAAATATTACTTGGTCATCAGATGGATGATCTCCAAATAGATCCTCATCAGTGACGTCAGTCAATCTGTAACCTTCCCCAATGGCAATTACTGCACACCATTGTCTGCCCTCATCATCATTCCCATCAAGCAAAGCCATTTCACCTCGCACTATGGCTGCTTGCAGCTCAAAGGGAAAAACTCTCCCCTCTTCTTCAAGCATAGGTATTTTTGGTCTAAACAAAAACTCATCAGGTATTCTCATAGTTCTGCCTACTAGGCCTGGTAGCCATGTCAATAGGATGCGTACTCCATAATGGAAAACCTCTGGTTCTAAAGGTGTTGCCCGCATGGCCATTTGTCCTCCAAATGCCATAATACCTTCACTCACGTTTAAATAATGCATTCCTGGTGTTGAAAACACTATGGGCCTCATTACGAGTCCGGCGTTAACCGAGGCGGTAAAACCGCCTGGTTAACGCCGGACTCGTATTACCATTCCGCCTCCGTGATTCCCGGAATTACCGGGGCATTACAACCCCGGTTTTCCGGGAATAACGGAGGCGGAATGGTGTAAATCCCCTTTCCCATTGAGTCCTATGGGACTCGATGGAAATGGGGATCATGGAAACACCGGCAGCATCTTGTAATGCTGCCGGTGTTTCCTCGTCCGCTTGCATGCGGGAGGTGTTAAACCCGGCAGGTCAGACCTGGCGGGAACATCACCTCCCGCCTGCAGGGGTCGGACTCAGGCGGTCCGGAAACAACGGTGGCAGCGGGTTTACCACCACCGTTATTTCCGGACCGCCTGGGTCGTAATGAGGCCCTATGCCTTCATCAGTAAACAAAATTGTCGTATTCAACTTTGTCATTATGTCTCGACCTAATATGTGGACAGGTGTCTGCCTTGAATATAGCAGTGGCACTGACATGTCACACTCTCCTATAGAGACTGGCAATTCTTCAGTGAAAGGCACTCTACTTGTAGCTCATGTAAAACCTTGAGTATTCATGGCATTTCCAGACAATTTTTCCTCTCGTATACATGAGCGCGTTGCACCCGTGTCTACTAAAAACGAAAAGGATTTGCCTCCTATACTGACGTCTACCCTTGGTTCCTCGTGAGGATTCAGCGTCACGGATAGTATTGAATACATCAGGTCTCCCAGTGAGCTGTCCTATTGCGGGTACAGCCTCGTTCCGTTACCTGTAAAAGGTTCCCTCCATCGACAGTGACACCCCCTACTCTGGGAGTCATTAGCTGTCCTGTGCTTGTACTCTGATGAATCTGCATGGGCGAATGCTGCGACTGCCCTTGTGGCGGATTGAGTGCTAACTGCTGTGTTTGCAAGCCTTGCTGCATTCTCAGCGCTTGTTCCTGCTGCATTGTTTGATTCTGAGCAAACCTGTCTCCATTCTGCTGTGAATACGCAGGCGGGTTTGCAGTGCCCCCTCTTAAAAATTGGCCGTTTTGCACAAACCCTTGACTTCTACACATACAAGCAAAGTGCCCCTTCATACCTCATATCCAACATGTAGGAGGTCTCCTAATCTGCCTATCCTGCATATTTTGACTGTCATTCTGCATATTTTGAAAGCCACCTTGATTATTCTGCCAATTCCCTTGATTATTCTGAAAACCTCTTCCTCGAAATCCTCCCCTTCCTCGTGGATCAAATCCATTATTGCCCTGATCAAGCTGCCTTTGGTTATTCACCTGCGGCATATTCGTGGTCTGCTGTGAATTCGATCTGTCTACACTAGTCAACAATGCCCCTTCAATGGCATATTTGGACAATTTTTTCTGTACTAACTTCGCCTCTTCGTTTTTCCTAGCATCATCTTTCTTGCGATTATTTTCCTGCAAGAGTCTACAATAATGCGCAATGGTCAGCTGAATCTCCAACCACGGTTTGGCTTCTATACCCACTAACCTCTTGAGCTGCTTCTCTACAGGGTCTGGCAGCCCTTGGCACAATATATGATAGAACACAGATATAGATTTTCCCCAAGATTCGCGCATCTCCAAGCTCTTGGAAATTTTGAATGTAAACAAGTGGATCATCCCTGTCTTGCATCTTTTTCGTCATTATTGCTCCCATATCGGACGTGTCTGGATACAATACTCTAAGCGCTTTCCAGACTGCCGTTCTACAGTTATTATACGGTGCTCCGTCAAGCGCAGTGTTAACTGTAGTAACACCAGCATATCCTGCCCTTGACCAAACGTCATCAGCTCTCTCACCAAGTATGGCGATCAGGAAACCCTTAATGTCCCCTATAGCCAATGTGTTTTCTCCTGTCATTTTCTCTAACTCATGTATCCATTTCCCAGCGCCAGAAGTTAAACTCTGAAGTTTACACCTTAAATTATCCTTGTCCATCTGGGCCACAGTATATACTGTGGTCTGCCCCCCCTTTCTCTAGCAAAGGGAACTGTGAAGCCGCAAACTCATTCTCATTTCTCATCATTTGTCTGTCCACCGCAGGGACAATATTATCGCCTTCTTCCTGGCAGCGATCTTAATCTGCTCACATATGGTGGCCCCTCCCCCCTCTCACCATGGAGTTGCCCTTTAGGTCAGTCTGACTGTGTAAATGGTTCTGATGCTCTAGGTATAGGTGCGTTTAAATCTGACCATCTTACTTCCTTATCCATGGAAAAACATCCCTCAATACCACATACATCCCCTCTCTCTTCCCCACGGATGGTATTTCTGTCTTCGTCTGACATTTCTTGTCCCAACTTGTGCAACTTCTAAGTCTAAAGACAACTCCTTCTGCATGAGGCTCCCTCTGTGTCATACAACTGCATACTCTCGAGTCGATCATTTTTTCTCTTCCCCTTAAATTCTTTCTGGGCTTCCATTTCATAGTATACTTTATTGATCGCTTCCCCAATGCTCCTAGAGTCAAACCTGTCCCCTAGATGTACTGCAGACAGGCCTGGTAATGACTCGTATTCTGGGAAGAATTCCTCTGTCCTCCCATGCCACTTCTGGTTCGGGATCCCTTATATCCTTCTCCAGGCAATCAAGATCACCTGCTCTCTGCCTTCTTTTACGTTCTATCTCATCGTCAAATTCTCTTTGTTTCCTTGCTTCCTCTCTTACCCCGTCTTCCTCTTTTTTCTTCATATCCCTTCTCTCGTTTGCCCTGCGTATCTCCTCATCCTTTCGTCTCTGCATTCTCTTCTCCCTCAACTTCTGTTCCTCCTCTTCTATTCTTTTTTTCGTTCTAGCCTTTCCTGCTCATCAATTGCTCATTGTCTGTTTCACGTTTTCTTTGCACCTCTGCTCTGTTTTCTCAATTGATCCTCTTGATATAACTGCTCTCATCTATCTATCCTTCCTTTTCGCCCCTTTGTCTTTCAAGCGTTCCTCTCTTTATCCTTTTTTTCTTCTTGATCTTCCCTTTGCCTTACATCCTTGATGCCTTCATCGAGTTTAAGCAAAATCTGGCCACCCATCCATTCGTTCTGTAGAAGTGCTAACTCATCAGCTTTATCGCTTTCTCCCTTCCATCTCTTTATTTCTCTTCCTATATATAGAGATGTGCTTGCTCGATCCCTTCTCTCTTTACCGCGTCTCTTCTTGTTCTTCTGGACCTTAGAGATTACATCTCTCAGTATTTTTCTCTAGACCCTCGTTACTGCTTTACGTAGGCGACTCATATGCCGGGTTGCTACACCCTGCTGCTGCCTTAAGCTCCCTCAATGGGTATAAGCCATCGTCTTTCTTTTTCGTCTTCTATTTCACCTGGTGCGGGTTCACCTCCCTCTTTGCATACATTAAATATCCAATTTACAGGGGGTGGCTCATCTCGTTCCTCCTTGTACATTTTCCAAAGCTCTAAGCTAGCTAGTCGCTTGTCTACCTTTTTCCCGTATATGCTACATGCAAATATGTTGTCATATGCTGCAGAACTGCCTTCGATAGTGACCCTCCTTGTGGCCACGGCATAAACATTTTGTCTGCGGTTCCTTTAACCCATTCCGCACTATACTGTCTAAGCTTGGGTGCATGTTTCGGCAATTGCTTGCAGAGGTGCACAAGTGGAGTAATATCCTCTATTCTCAACTTGTTACTCTTAACCTGTTTGACACTTGCTTGCTTTCATCACAGATTTAAAAAATACGTTTCAGAAAATAACACAATATGAGCGTGCACCACTCGTCGCAGGCTCCAATCCCTTTAATCACACGTTTTACTTTAATCTTGCTAAAAACCCCATGTTCAATTTAAAACAACCAATTAGTTTTTTTGTTTATGACATCATCATTTTCATAATCACATAAAACAGACAGACTCGACCGGTCACACATATTCTTCCCTACAGTCTTCTCTAAGATCTGTCTTGCCCTCTAAGATACTCCATACAGAGTTTAAATTAACCTCTGTAAATTCACCTTTAGACAAATCTGTCTTCTACGCCATCCGCTATGGGACACTAGGTTCAAATTTCTTCTGATGCGTTCTTTACAACGCAGGCCAGGGCGTATTCTATTATTGTGGCCTCTCTCACGATACCTCTATTGCTTGGCCACACTCAAGTCAATATCTATTCACTATGTACATATAACACTCTTATTCTCGCGTGACGTTTATCCCATCTCTCTCCGTTACTCACTTTTACCGCCTCTTCAGCCTTCTGTTCGATCAGCTTCTTGTGGACGTGGGAGGGCATTCTGTTGAAACCAGGGGACCCGTCACACTGCGCTTGCAAGCTTTTGCAAATTACACTAACCACTATCTACGGGGAGCTTCACATCCTTTCAGCCGAATGGCAAAGGTCGTTCAATATTGCCGGGACCCTAAAGTTTACTTATGTCGATGGCTCTGAACCTTCCTCTCCGCTACCAAGTGAACTGGATAACCCAGCCCTCTAAAATGAGTAGCAATTACCCTGGAGATGGGACGGGGATGCACATTTTTATTCACACATCAATAATCAAAACGACTCATGTAGTTGGCAAAAGGAAAACTGTTTTAATATCAATTATCTAAAACAGGGAGCATAACGAACATCAACGAATTTGCTCGATCCTCTTACTCAATGCATTTAAGTAAAAACTGAGATTTTATAGACCAAACTCATCATCAATGACTTTAACCTACGTGTTTACTAACGTCATCCAACGTGGAAAACTACAAAAACCTATGAGTATGGGTGATTGGCGTATACGATCAATACTAGTCTAAAAAAGTATGAATATGTGATTGGTTACTTAACATCAGGTGGGGCAACTAAGCCCTCCCCTAAAAATGACCACTATGAACGTCACTAAATACACAACATCCCATTGGTTTACACAATTGTAGGACCCCTAATTACTCGGTTCCCTACTATTGGTTGGCATTCTAATTTCCGTCAGTACTTTTCCACCTACGTTGAGCAGCATGCAGGCTGGCCATTCAGGTGCTGTGAGCTCGCTTTAACCATTGCTTCCCACCAATTAGTATATCAATCCATCATCGCCTCAGTGGTCTGCTGTCAATTAGGCTTTGAAGCTCAGCCTTGAGCGTGTTCTTAGCTCTGAGAAATTCGGGAAGTGAAAGCACGCTCTGTCTTCGTGCGTAGGTGTGACAATCTCGTTCGTCCAACTTCATCCTTCCATGTGACTGGAAACCATGGAATCGAGCTTCTAGTGCTTTTTAATACAATTTTTTAATAGACCTCTGACGTCTTCCTTGTTTTGTTCATGCCTTCTGAACAGGAGTTCTGTTCTTTCACACGATTTGTATCCAATGTCAGTTTACTCCAGTCTGATAAGACCTTGGCTTCTTTGGCTCATTCAGCCTTGTCTGCTGAGATTCACTTTGTAATTCAATTTGCTTTTTAACTGCGATACACTAGAAATTAGGCTTTCTCTGCCTTCTTGCTAAAGTCTAGCACTGCTATAATTCGTAGTGGAAACATCCATTCTTTACTTGTCCATATGCATATGTATATATTACCGCTTGCCACAATCTATTCACTATAAAGCTAGCCTCAAGATTATTTTGTCTGCTTGCGTTTCTTTTGCATCTGTACATGTGTAACATAGCTTGATGTCTTCATCTGTTCTGTGCATAAGCTTCTTCACCTTGATCCCAAGATGTCACTTATCCTTGATACTTTCTTGATGCCTTATAGAATATCTGCATTCTCTGGGCTCTGCATCTCTTCTCGGTATGTCAGTTCAGCTCTGTGTGACGTCACCATTCATCTTGACCATTCATTCACTCGACTTCTTCTGGAATCTCATTTAAACACCTATCATATTTCCTCGTATGCAGGTATGGTTTCCTCAATGGGAATCTTGCCTCTAGGATTCCTTTTGGCCTTTGTTGTTTCAACTGCTCCGTGTATGTCACATACTCTGGTTTCCAACAGACAGGCAATAGGGGCAGAACGGTTGAGGTGGGGGTACTTGGCTCCTCCTCCACAGAGCTATTGAATGTCGCCTCCAGTTCTAAATTGAAGTCTCTCTCGGCGGTGTACAAAAGCATTCTTATTCTCAGCTCCACGATCCCTGTGGCCAAGAAGGTCAAGACTCTTGGCGTAGTTCTGGACGCCGAGCTCTCTCTGAACTATCATGTATCCCAGATCAGATCCTCTTGTGGCCTGATCAATAAACTCCCGTGTAATATCCGACTATTCCTGACCCGTGAGAACACACAGCAACTCTGGCCTCAGACCTCATTAACTCTCGGCTAGACTATTGCAACAGCCTGCTTAGTGGCTGTTCGCAGTCTACCATCGCTGATCTGCAGGTTACGCAGAAAGGTGCAGTTCGGGCTGTTCTGGGTCTGCCTAGACACACTCGTATCACTGCAGCCAGGCGGGACCTACATTGGCTGCCAGTCGAGCTCAGAATTGGACACAAGGTTCTCACCTTGACTCAAAAGTGTATATTAAACGTAGCTCCTGAGTACCTGGCGAATCGTCTTCGGCCGATGTTCCTGTTCGTACTCTTGGGTGTCAAAACCTACTCAAATTGGTTCAACCAAGATTCAAGCTGGTGAAGGGCAGAGGGTGCAGCTTCAGTGTTTAGCCCTACTGCCTGGAATTTGCTGCCTCTTAGCCTTAGAGCCTCTTTGACCACCGGCTGAGTTAAAGAGAGCGTTGAAAACCTTTCTCTTTGACCTGCCGCCTGATTAAGCAGTCATCTCTTCCACCTCCTTTTTCCATCCGTGCTCCGATTCTTTTGATCTTTTACTGTTAGTTTTTTAAGCCTGTTTGTTCTGTCCGTTGTATGTGCACGGCCTGAGGACCTCGGGCATATGACGAGGTATACAAGAATTTTTTTATAAATAATAAATAACCCACACATTTCAATTTACCCAGATGGTGAGAGGCAGCCCTGCCATTAATTAATCTTAGACCCACTCCTGTTCCTCCTGTGATGCTCGATTGGCCAGCCTTTCCTCAACACATGAGGAAAAGTGCCAGCTGCTACAGCCCCCCCCCCTCCTCCAAAGGCCCCCATTCAAGGTGCTTGCCTGTCTCCACTCCACCTCCAATCTGTCCACCAACCTGTTGTAAACCTGCCAACCAACCACAGAACAAACTAACTCCGAAGCCTCCCATCCATTCCTGCCGCCATTACTGCCTATCCAAGCTCTCCAACTCATCATCCTTGCCTCCACATCCAACCCCAGGTAAACACACTGTTGACTTGGATAGCCATAGCGTGCACCGCCATCTCAAACCCACTAGCACCACCACCCCTACACCCACCCACCCTCCACCAGCTTTTCTCCCCCTTAACCCGCTCACGACATGCAACCAACTCGCTCTGCCGAAACCAACGCAAACACTACCCACCTAGATTCATCCAACCACGAATACCACACCACCCTTGCTAAACCGTAACAGCTGCTTCAAAGGGATTGTGTCCTCCGACGTATTCCTTATCTTTGATATACGTTTCCAGCTTGCTGGCCTCGGAAATATTTTCTCTGTAGAGGGTGCTGCGCGTCGACGTCGGCCGATTCGATGTCCCTCGACAGCCACCGTATCGCCCCCGACGTCACCATGCCCATAAATAGACATGCACTGCGTCCGTTGCTCAGTTCCGTTTTTCCGCGCTTCGTGGGGCCTCGGAACGTCGTTGCTCAGTTCAGTCAGTTAATCTATATCTAATTCGATGAATAGTCCTTATCGTTCTCAATGGCTTCTTCATCAGAACCGACGACGCCGCGATCCGGCTTCAAGAAATGTCGAGACTGCGGTAAAAAAAATGTCAATAACGGATCCACAGAGGGTCTGTTTATGGTGCTTGGGGCCCGAGCACCATTGTTCGGAGTGTGAGGACTGTATGTCCATGACAGCGAAAGCCCTGAAGGAGCGAAAGGGGAAGCTCGAGAGAGGTAAGTCAGCCAAAACCTCCTCGAAGGTTTCGTCGGCCAAGTCGAGGCATTCGTCTCCTCGCCGTCGAAAACACCCCCATTCTAGATCTCGAAGCAGCTCCCACCATTCGTCGAGATCTAGACACTCGAAAAGGAGATGTCGAAGGTCCCATTCCTCGTCGTCTTCGGTGTCCCAAGAAAGAGTTTCCTGTCCCACCAAACACAGTTCTCAAACCGAGTGGCAGGAATTCAGAAAGAAAATGTTAATCGTCTTCGAGAACGCGGCCTCGACCCCCTCGAAGACAGCTGAGGGTGATACCCCGGGTGAAAAACCCAAAAAATCAAAACGCCGCGAGTCACAGCACCCGGCGAAACATTCCACCCGAGAGCGCCATGAGCCATTGGGTAATAAGGCACCGTCTTCGACACCGTCGTCGAGGGTTCCTTCGACGCCGTCGTCAAAGATTCCCTCGACGCACGGGTCGGCGCCATCGACGCCATTGTCGAAGGGTTCCTCGACGCATCGGTCGATCGACTCGACGCCATCGTCGACGCCAGTGAAAGAGAGGACCAAGGCTCCACAGCCAACGGTGTTTTCAAGGGCCTCCGGCACAACGCCGAGACCGTCGTCGATGCCCTCGAGTAGGATCCCGATCCTCTCGAAATCTTCGAGGCCCCTTCCAGTTTTCGCGACGCCATTTTCGGCGCCTTCGAGGCCGGTTACATCGGCGTCGACGATGTTGACATTTTCTCGTCCGATAACGACAAGTTTGGCTCCTTCAGCCCTAGAGATGGGCTTTACTCCATTTCAGAGAGAATACCCTGCTCTTTCTTCAATTTATGAAGAAAGAGAAGACTCTGACCAAGAAACTTTTGGTTTACAGAGATCCTCACTGCCTGCTGCAGAGGATTTCACCTCTGAAGAAAGGAGGCTGAAGGAACTACAGGACTCACTTCATGAGGCCAGTGGACTTGACACTTCCCCAGAAGTGGAATTTGTAAAGCCAGACCCAGGGGAACATGCAGAAACACCATATAGAACCCTGATGGCAAGAATAATTGAATTTATGGGTTGGTCTGCGCCTTCACCTGTTTTTCAACAGGATGATCTAACAGATATATTGGACAAAGGCCCACAGGAGGACCCGGTGGTCCCCTTCCATGCAGCTCTACAAAGAAGAATTGCTTCCAATTGGGAGACTCCCAAAGTCATCCCAGCAGTCAATAAAAGACTGTCGACAAAGTATAGGGTAGCGGCTGCTGACCCTGAATACCTGTCAAAACACCCGACCCCAGAGAGCCTGGTGGTTCAAGCGGCAACTTCATCCAGCAGTAGGACTGCTTACCCTACTGTCCCACAGGACAGGGATGACAAGAGGTATGACTCTATGGCAAAGAAAGTCTTCTCTGCCTGTAGTATGGCGTTAAAGTCCATCAACGCCACCTGTACGCTCGCCAGGTTCAGTCACACATTATGGGAGTGTGCTTCATCAGCGGCTGACTGCATACCCGATGGAGAGGAGAAGGAAGCCTTCCTTAACATCATTCAAGATGGCAAAGATGCCATGTGCGAGTCTCTTCAAACTGGCATTGATTCCGCTGACAGTATCAGCAGGGCCATGGCGGCTAGTACAACAATCCGCAGGCATGCGTGGTTACGAAAGTCTGGCTTTGCTCCAGATGTACAGGCCAGACTTTTGAATATGTCCTTTGACGGCTCTTCGTTATTCGGAAAAAAGGCTGATGACAGTCTGGAAAAGTTACAGACTTCTAAAGCAGCAGCAAAATCCTTAGGAGCTGCTATCCGCCAAACTCCTTTTCGCCCCTCAGGAACCTCTGGGAGAGGAAAGTCCTTTCGCTATTATTCCGCATTCGGAAAAGGCAGAGGACAGCCGGCTCAAAGGGGCCAAAGAAGATCCACCCGAGGTGGACGGGTCAAAGGTACTAAGACCGCAGCAGGTGCCTCTTTACCGTTGGCATCTGCATCAGCCGCCCCCAAACCACTCTTGAGGCCTTTGCACACAAGACACCTGTAGGGGGCAGGTTAACTCACCATCTGACGGAATGGCAGGCTATAACGTCAGATGCTTGGGCGTTGGAGACAGTTGCCCAAGGTTACTGCCTACCCTTTCTACACATCCCTCAGAGTCATCCACCGGGGAACAGCTCCCGAAAAGTTCCAGATCCGCTCCTCTTGCAGGAAATTATAGACCTGCTAGAGAAAGGTGCCATAGAACCGGTACCTGTAGCGGACAGGAACAAGGGCTGGTACTCCCCCTACTTTCTTATACCAAAGAAGGACGGAGGACTGAGACCCATCCTGGACTTAAGAGAATTGAACAAGTTCCTCAGGAAGGACAAGTTCAAGATGGTAACTCTCTCTCAGATCCTTCAGGCCCTCCAGCTCTAGGACTGGCTGGTATCTCTGGACCTTCAGGATGCTTATTTCCATGTGCCAATCCATCTCAAGCACAGGAAATACCTGAGGTTCGCAATTGGCAACTCTCATTATCAATTTCGAGTTCTGCCATTTGGGCTGACCTCCGCCCCGAGGGTCTTCACCAAACTGATGTCGGTAGTGGCGGCGAGTCTAAGGAGGGAAGGGATCCACGTCTATCCCTACCTGGACGAGTGGCTGATCACGGCCGTATCTTCGGAACAGGCCCGGACCCAGCTAGAATATCTCTGCCTCTTCCTTCACAGACTGGGCTTCTCCCTCAATTTAAAGAAGTCACAGATGATACCATCTCAGAGACTCCAGTTCATTGAAGCGGTCCTGGACACTTCCCTGGGAAAAGCCTCGCCACCAGAGGTGAGGGCTCAAGATATTCTTCAGATGGTCATCAAGTTTCAAAATGCCCAACGTCTCCCAGCCTTCGACTTTTTGAGGTTGCTAGGCCTCATGGCATCCTGCATCTTTCTTGTGCCAGAGGCTCGCCTGAGAATGAGATCTCTTCAGTGGGCACTGAGAAGTCAGTGGTCACAATTCTCAGGGAGAATGTCGGACCGCCTCCGGATTCCGGACAAGGTAGCCCACGACCTTCAGCGGTGGGCCTATTCAGAGAACATCTTGAAAGGAGAACTGTTTTGGCAACCATGGCTGGAGAGAACAGTAGTCACAGACGCCTCGCTCACAGGGTGGGGAGCCCATGCCAACGACTTGACCATCAGCGGTCGTTGGTCTCCATCGGAGTCCAGACTACATATCAACCTATTAGAGCTGAGAGCGATCAGTCTAGCGCTGAAAGCTTTCCTGCCATCAGTACAGGGGAGAAATGTCCTGATAATGACGGACAACACGGTGGCCATGCACTACCTCAACAAAAGAGGAGGCGTAGGTTCACTACCACTGTGCAGAGAGGCAATGCAGCTCTGGTTTTGGGCAATTCGGGAAGGAATCTCTCTATCGGCAGTCCATCTAGCCGGAGAGAAGAATTTGACAGCGGACGCTCTGAGCAGGCAGAGCACAGTCTCCCACGAATGGGAGCTAGCTCAGGAAGTCCTTCAAGAGATCTTCGCCCTTTGGGGAACCCCTCAGGTGGATCTGTTCGCCACAAGCACCAACAGGAAGTGCGATCTGTTCTGTTCAAGGGAATTTCCCCCGAGAGGAGTTCTGGGAGACGCGTTCGTAGTGGACTGGAGTTTTCACTCCTTTACGCGTTTCCACCAGTCCCTGTTATTCCTCAAATGATCAGGAGGTTGAGAAGATTCCGGAAAACCATGATCCTAATTGCCCCGGACTGGGCCAGGAGAACGTGGTACCCGGACCTTCTAGATATGTCCATCTGTCCTCCAATCCGTCTTCCACTCAAGGAGAATCTTCTCTCGCAGAAGGGAGGTCAGGTTCTCCATCCAGACATCAGAACCCTCAACCTTCACGCTTGGCTTCTGAAAGGTTGAGGTACAAGGATTGGGATCTCCCTGATAACGTAATGCAGGTATTACTTTCGGCCAGAAGACCAGCAACAAAGTCTTTATACCGCTGCCGTTGGAACAAGTTTTGCAGCTGGTGTAGGGAAGAGAATATCGACCCTTTTTCATGCGGTACACCAAAGGTGCTATCGTTTCTACTCTACTTGGCAAACTCAGGCCTTCAAGTTGGCACTGTAAAAGGCTATCTCGCAGCGCTTTCTATCTTCAAGCGCACTGCGGAGGAACCATCGTATTTCAAAATTCCTCTAGTGGTACAATTTCTCAAGGGTCTGACTAATGTTTACCCTCCACAACCATTCCAGGTTCCATTATGGGACTTAAACTTAGTCTTAAACTTCTTAATGGGCACTCCATTCGAGCCACTTCACTCTTGCGCATTAAGATTTCTCACACTTAAAACTGTCCTACTTGTAGCACTAACATCGGCTAGAAGGGTGAGTGAGCTTCAAGCTCTCTCCTGTAAACCCCCACATACAATCTTCCACAAGGACAAGGTTGTCCTCCAGGTGAAGCCTAATTTTCTCCCAAAGGTAGTTTCTGAATTCCATATTACTCAGAAAATTACCTTGCCTTCATTCTACCCTCCTCCCCATCCGGGGAAAGAGGAGGAAAGGCTACACAGGCTGGACCCTAGGTGAGCTCTTAGCTTTTACATCAGCAGAATGGCTAGAATCAGGCAAGCAGACCAGCTGTTTGTAGGATACTCAGGTCACAAGTTGGGACTACCCATAACAAAAGAAACCATCTCCAGGTGTGTTATCTTGGCCATCCTGGAATGTTATAGACTAGCAGGGAAAGAGCCACCCCAAAACCTCAGGGCTCATTCAACCAGGGGTATCGCAGCTTCTTCGGCTCTCCAGGGAGGGGCACCGGTCCGGGACATATGTGCGGCTGCCACATGGTCGTCCGCACATACATTCACAAAATTTTACAACCTGGATTCCTCCACTGCTCAAGAGACCAGATTTGGCAAAGCCGTATTACACTCGGTCCATCCCTAAAGGGATATATAACACTATCACTCCCTCCTCCACTACATACCACTGCTATGGGAGTCTATCAAAGATAAGGAATACGTCGGAGGACACAATCCCTTCGAAGAACAAGTTACTTTCTTACCTGGTAACGTTCTTTCGACGGGATGTTCCTCCGACGTATTCCTTATCGCCCCTCCCATCCATCCCCGCAGTGATAACTTCCCTTGTGGTTGCAGCTTTCGCTCCTTCAAGGTTACTAACCAATTCAGGCATGTCTTTCTTATACTACAAAACGGAACTGAGCAACGGACGCAGCGCGTGTCTATTTATGGGCATGGTGACGTTGGCGCCAATACGGTGGCCGTCGAGAGACATCGACTCGGCGGACTTCGACGCGCAGCACCCTCTACAGAGAAAAAATTTCTGAGGCCAGCAAGCTGGAAACATCCCGTCGAAAGAAAGTTACCAGGTAAGAAAGTAACTTGTTCTTCTAAACCATCCCACTCCAGCCTGCTATCTGCTTCCGCCTGCCACACCATTCAACCCCCCTTCTCCTTTCCTACCTACTCCTTTTCAACCCTAAAGCCAGTACCTATCTAAGGGACATTGCCGCCTAGTCCACTCACAAGCAAACCAGAGCACAACCAAACCAGCACAACCAAATGACAGCAAAACAAAACTTCACGACAAAATCAAGCCAGAACTTGCTTCACGCACCAAACTGCATCTCCACCTTTGCCTACCAGTCTCCCACTGCCTCCCCACATCAGGAATAGATTCCTTTTCCTGCGATCGCACATTGTAAGCTCCGCCAATTAATACTCTGCACCCTCCCAATACCCAAACCCTCACAAAAAGAAACACACTGCCATCCCATATGAAACCCACCCCCTCACTACCGTCCCACTCAAATGTCCTCTAATCAATGCCAGCTCATGCCTCAGTCATCCTTGACCTCATCACCATTGAAGACCTCATCGCAGAAACCTGGCTCCACCCAGCCGCGGGGACAGCACGATCTATTGCAATACCCCCAGACTACTCCAACCTCTACAGAGATAGAACTCACATCACACAGGTGGTGGAGTTGCTTTGATCTACAAAGAACATTTCTCTTGAAGAGCCTTCAATTCCAGCCTCCTGCCTAACTGTGACCTACTTTATGTGAAATTCTCATTATCACCAACCAACACCATCACACTACACCTCATCTATCGCCCACCAGGCACTGCGTCCTCCTTTGAAGAAGACCTTCTATAGCTCCCCACATCCAACCTCAAACCCAATTCTAAAGTCCTACTTCTAGGAGATCTCAATTTAGGCTTCAACGACCCCATGGACAAAAATGCAACAGCCCTAGCTAGCAAATTAAGCAGCCTCGGCCTCACGCAATGAATATCAGCACCCACCAACATCCTAGGACGCTCATTAGATTGGATTGCAGATATTATCTGCAATTCATCCGTCCTATCCAACACACCTTGTCCATGGTCGGACCACCATATCCTCACCTTCACCATCCCAAAGACCAAACCATCCAGCAGCCCTTGCAGGAGCCCTCTCTCGCTGTACTAAACATCATAACAAAGACAGTCTCCTCCCCCTGCTATCCAATTCAACTCCGATCGAACGACTGATCCCTCCATACTTGTTGAACATTACAACAAACACTATCCAGCAAGCAGTCAACATGCTAGCCCCCTCAAACAAAGTAAAGCCAAACCCTCCACACATAAAAACTCTTGGTTCTCCCGTGAGCTCCAAACCACATGTGCCAAAAAACACACCGCCGAAGCCGCTTGGAGAAAAAGAAACTCTGACTCCAACCAACAACTCTTCGCTACCATTGCCAAAGAGTACAAGAAAGCTATGCACAGAGCTAAAGCGTCCTTATACAACACCATTATAGCTAATCCTAAATCCGACTCGCATGAACTATTCACCAACTTAGGCAAACTCGAAACTCCATCCACACCAATGGTCAACTTCTCCAAAGTGGACGTTTAGTGCATCAAGGTACATGATGCCCTAATAGGAAAAATCCTCTCCTTACAAGAAACAAATTGTACTAAACAGCTGGACATTCACAACAAACCACAGCACACCACCAACCCCTTCTCCAAACCCTGCAACCCCTTTATAACTTCCACCCCCTATCGTAACTAGAAGTAGCCAACATAATAAAAGGCCAGAAACCCTCTCGCTGTAAAGGTGACGTCTGTCCTGCACCAGAAATCAAAGACTGCGCTGAAGCGCTCTTTCAAATCATTAATGCCATCATCAACACATCCTTCACATCAAGTTCAGTCCCCATCAGTCTCAAGGAAGCCTGAGTCGTCCTTTTACTCAAGAAACCCTTATTGGAGCCAACAATACCAAATCAACTACCGCCCCATCACTACCATTCCATTCCTTTTACAAATTCTAGACCGGGCTGCCTACCAACAAAATCAAGACTACATAGAGAAAAATCAGATCCTAGGCCTTTGCCAGTCAGGATTCCACCCAACAAACGGCACAGAAACTGCCCTTCTCGACCTCAAAACTCTTGCTAGACCTCTCCACAGCATTTGACCCTGTGGACCGCCAAACTTTCTGGCAACACCTATCCACGACAGCAAACTTCTCACCAACTGCCACCAAATGGATCTCATCCTTTCTCACCAAAAGAACCACCTGCGTCTTTGCAGGGGATCATGCAGACCCACCCTCCCCAGTCGCCTGCGGTGTCCCGTAAGGCTTCTTTATCTCCCCTACACTCCACAATATATACACAAAACCCCTCTATGACCACCTAGATGTGCTCAGCATCTCATACACAAATTATGTGGATGACGCACAAGTCCTCCTCTGCCTTTCCGGTAACCACTCACAGGACGCCTCAACTCCATCAATGAGATCATCCAAGACTGGATTGCAGCCCATCTTGTCTTCCTAAACGATGAGAAGAGGGAAATCCTGCCAGTCCGCACCCAAGCCACACTGAAAAAATTGGACACAGTCTGCAGTTCCTTCATCATCGATGGAAATATGATCCCGATCTCCCCAGCCGTAAACACCATGGGAATCTACCTAGATGCCACCCTGGACATGACCTGACAAGTAAACGCCATTCCTTCTTCAGCTGCCCACACCATGAAACTCATCAATGCCAACCGCCCCTTCCTCTCCACAGACAACCGTCTCACCATCGCCAGAACCATCATCGGTGCCAGACTCGACTACTGCAACGCATTACTAGCAGGTACCACTGAACAAGACCTATGCCAACTGAAAACTATCCAAACGTTATTGGCTTCTCAAAACATGACTACATCTCAGAAACCAGAAGAAAGGTGCACTGGCTCCAATACATGTACGCATTAAATAAAAACTCTATCCATTACGCACTGCTGTCTCACCAACACGGCACCAACATACTTGGCACAAAGACTTGAGAAACCTAAACCACAATGCCCCACTCATTCCATGAACACTCACCGCCGCAAGTATCTAAATTCAAACAATCCAGAGCAGGAGGATCAAGCTTCCCGGTAACTGCTGCTAAGCAATGGAATGCCCTCCCTCCTGCCCTCAGAAAGAACCATCCTACTGGACATTCAGAAAATACATAGTACGCCGATTCCAAGCAAACGGAAGCATACTGTTTATTACAAACACATAGCACTCACTTACCGTTTCAGCACTTTCGTCAAAAGGCACAAAAGCGTCACTCGTATATGTACCATCATTTAGCGGCTCGGCAGCTCCTTAAATCTCTGGCCAAGTGGTACTCTCTAGACGCATGTTCGAAAACTTAACACACGCTGAGTACGCTAGTTCCATACCGAAAATAGCTACACATACACAAATACACAAAGGTATAAATCTCATGTGCCGAAACAGACAATTTCGACGATAACAGAAACACCTAAGTTAAGATACACAGGTAGCACTTATTGGGGAGTCCATAATTTAACTGGATGCAGATGAAGAGGATGAGGTTTTTGTAGATGACCCATGCACTGAGTCAGATGAATATACTGTCCCATCACCAGACATCATTGATGATCCTATATCTTCATCGCCCATTGATGATCAGATTTTATACAATGATCTTCTTAAAAAGGCTGCCAATTATTTCAAAATCGGCACTGATTTCATTGATGACATTTTCAACGAGAAGAAACAAATAGGTCAATATATTCTGTTATTGTAATCTGTTAAAAGGAGATTGATGGTGAACTTTTCAACTCCAGCCCAAACAAGAGCTGTTCACCCACGTATTGAGAAGCGGTTTAAGCCAGCACCTACAGACCCCCTTTTTATCAAAGCGCATCTCAAACCGGATTCTCTGGTGGTTTCTACTGCCCATAAGAGAGCTGGGACTCCCTTAGCAACATCTGCGGCTTCTCCTGATAAGGAGAGTAAACGGAATTACGCCCTGGGGAAGAAGGTAGCTACGTCGGCTGCTTTCCAAATGTGTATTGCCGATAATACTATTCTTATGGCAAGTTTTAACAGGGCACAGGGGGACCATGTAGAGGACTTTGTTAGTGCCGTCCATGATAATAATGATTGTAGACTATATAGAGCTTATGCATAGGCGCTGTACAAAGAACATATTTACATACATTAATTATCCCAGCTGAAGTTGGTACTCATTTATCGACCTCGGAAGCATAAAAGGCTGAGTTAGCTTTGCTGGGATTCACACCTGCAGCTCACACATAGAACGCAGCAGCGAGCGCTCAACCCGCTAGCTGTCTTACTGGCCTTGTTAGCAGTGTCCATGAGCCAGCCTTTTAGGTCTGAAATACTGAAAATGGCAACCACCATTATCAAGAACACGCTCGATTCTGCGGACACTGCTGGTAGGATAGTGGCAGAAGGTACACTAATCAAAAGACACACGTGACTAAGGTATTCAGGTTTTAGACCAGAAACACAGGCCACACTGCTAAACATGCCTGTAGAGGATAATGTCTTCTTTTGTAAAGTGGCAGATGCTCTGGAAATGGCAATGAAAGTGCTAGAAACACTAAATACTTTGGGACAAATTTCGAATAAATCCATTCAACAAAGGGGTTCCTTTTCTGACCGCCGTAGTTTTTGTAGTCAAGGATACACAAGATCCTCCAGTCAGGCAGGCTATGCCTTAGGTGCAGGCTGCAGCACCTGGTATACCAACCAGGGAAACTGTCTACATCTCATTAGTACCCGGCAGGGGCGTGCCATAGTCCTCACACACACTTAGGAGGCTCGGAGTGGGGGCATTACCATACAGTAATCCTACCACTCCGATCCTCCTCAGTGTTGAAGGCCGGCATCTTCCCCTGCCAGGTCCTCCAGCAACTGCTTCACTGCGCCCCAGCCCCCTTTTACACATATCCACCCTTGCCCCTTTTAACTTGTGCTTCCTGGTCCCTCAGCAGTGCCAGGAACAGCAGTGTTCCGGCGCGTCCCTGCAGCTGTACGAATGGCCTCCATGGAAAGTAGTCCCCTCTCCCTTTCCATGGCGGCCATCTTGTTTGTTTATTTTTTTTCCGTTTTGAAACTTTGTCAGCGTTTCACAACTTTCCAAAAGAATGCATTAATACCCCGATCCAATATGCCGGGGTACTAATGGCAATAAGCCCGTTGCTGGGGGGGGCATTAGTGATTCAGGTAATGCCCGAGGCCTGCGTTCAGGCCCTTCCTTCGCCTGGGCCTGTAACAATGGGCCTGGGGCATTACCTGAAGCGGTAATGCACCCCCACCCCCCAGCTCGGGGCTTATTGCTTAAATCTTAATTTCTCAATTTAGAAGAGTGCATAGTAGAGGTAGAGGCCAAGCCACTTGAGGTTCGGCCCCTCCCACCAAACAATGACTCTGCTTTAGGTACACTCCCACATCACCCCACTAGGGGTTCACATTACACTATTCGCCCACGTATGGTAGGGAATCACGTCGGACAAGTGGGTGTTGGCAACAGTAAAAAAAAATGGGTATTGGGTGGAATTCTAAGAACTACTGTGTGATCATCCACCAAGATTCAGGAAAATACCTTTAGAACACCAACAAGTTCTACAAGCCGAAGTAGAAGTACTTCTTAAGAAGGGAGTCATTGAGCTTGTCCCACCGTCGGTTGTGAACAAAGGTATTTATTCTGTGTACTTCCTTGTTCCAAAGAAAAACAAAAACAAATGCCCAGGACTTGATCGAAGACCGGCAAACACATATGTCAAACCTCAAAAGTTCAGGATGACACCATTACAGGAAGTCATCCCCTTGCACAAAAAGGGAGACTACATGGCAACACTAGATATGAAAGATGCATAGGTTCATATTTCAATGCTGCCAACACATCGAAAAATAACCAAGGTTCAAAGAAGGGTCAGCGCACTACCAGTTCAAGGTTCTTCCCTTTGGGATCGCGTCAGCTCAACCCCTCCCCACCCCCCGAGTATTCACAAAGGTACTAGAATTATTAGCGGCGCACCTGCACATAGACAGTATCACAGTGTACTCTTCTATGGATGACTGGCTTATAACAGGAGAGACACTGCAGATTTGTCAACAAAATATGCAGAAAACAATGAATCTTCTGCATCAACTGGGCTTTTCTATCAATGAAAAGATGTCAAGATTAGTACCCAGTCAGGCAAAACCGTTCCTGGGGGCTATAATTCAGAGAAGACTCTTTGAGTCTTCCCCTCCAACCAGAGGGTCCAAAACATACTAAAGCAGATTCCTTATTATACGCCTCCGCCTCCGGAATTCCGAGGTCACCGGGGTTGTAATGCCCTGGTAATTCCGGGAATCACGGAGGCGGAATGGTAATACGAGTCCGGCGGTAACCAGGCGTTTTTACCAGCGGACTCGTAATGAGGCCGCAGTTCTCCCCAGATGTTTAGGAGCCCCAGTTTGGTGCAATCTGGGTCAGGGGATCTGATGATTCTGGATACTGTATCCTTGCTCGAACGCCACAACCCCTCTATAGCAGCAGGACAGACATTTCTCAAGGCTGTCGGACAACTACACACCTGGTTTCACCATTATTAGGGATCATCGGTGCAGTATAGCCTTGACAGCATTTAGTTGTCTGGCAGCTTTGAGTAATGTCTGTCTTGGGTTGATAAAGCTATGTATAAAGTAGCACTGCCCTGCAAGGCAAAGACAATTTCCTGGAGCAAAAGGCTTGTATTTGCATTCATTTGCATACCCACAATGCCTTGTTGATGTGGCTCTGAACTGGAGGTTATCTTCCAGCGATGCCTACTAGGTGGTGGTGTGGCATTTTTGACATGGCTCAAATGGATTCATCTGCTTTCGCATTACAAGTGAAAGGGATTTTTTCAAGTCTTTTTAAAGCCACCATAATTTTATCTGAGTTATATTACTATAGACTACCTGTTTTTTACTATGTATAGGCAATGAGGTAATTATGCCTGATTTCATTGATATCTGGAATGACGTATTTAAATGAATGTTTGCAGGCATACCTCGCACAAAAGAGATTTCTTTTAAATGTTATGTAGTGGCAGTATTAGTTGGTTAACCACCAACGTATAGCAGAAGCCCCCTCCTCTGTAAATAGCATTCTGCATGCTGAAAACAGTCCTGACCCTGCACTGAAGTGGAGTATCCCCATGGGGAATTTCTTAGAGCTCAGTGGAACTGCTCAGAACATTCAGACTTTATTGAAAAAGACAGAAGCCCCCCTCAGCGTTTTCTAGATAGAGGCTAGCCAAAGCAGACGATTGGCCGTTTGGGAGATCCTTGGTACAGGAACATATCCAGGTTCTTCATGCTTTGACTGAGCTATAAGGCAAGGAACGTGAATCTGACAAAAATGTTCAACCCATAATTTTCATTGCAACTTTCAGCCCTCAGCTACCTGACCTTTTAGCATTTTATGGAAACATTCATAGATACTTAGACTTTACTCTGATATAGCTGGCAATATTCATGTCTCCCCTCTTTTTCCAAACCACCTTCTTTGAAAGATCTTTAGCCTAGTTTAATGTCGGCCTTCCTTATGGAGAGGGATTGGCACAATTTAATGTGGGATGTGCAAATGGTAAATAAACCAAACAATTACCTGCATAACGACTGTTTTGGTATACACATTTCGAATGGATTGTGTCCTCCAACGTATTCCACATCTTTGACATGTAATGTCCACAGCTGTGCACTTCAGAAACTTTTTCGGCAGAGGGCGTCCTGCGTCAATGGCGTCGTGTCACTGTTCCTCGAAGGCCTCCGTCAAGGGCGATGTCACAGGATGTTATAAATAGGACGCACGGCGCCCGTAGCCTCAGCTCTGTTTTTTCCGCGAACGTGTTAACTTCACGAGACTCGGCGTGCCTCATGTGTTCATCATTACGATGTCTTTCTCTTCGACCCCTCCGACTCTGCGGTCTGGCTTCAAGAACTGCCGGGACTGCAAATCGAAAATGTCGCTCACCGACCCCCACTGCATTTGTTTGTGGTGCTTGGGGGAGTCACACAACACCGACGATTCCTCGAAATGCCAGTCGCTGACTGCCAAGGCCTTGCAGGAGCGGAAGGGGACGCTTCAGGTTGATAGGGGCTCTAAGCTGGTTAAGTCTTGGACATCCAAATCCATTGGGGGTTTCCACTGACGACTCGAGGAGCGTCGGAAGGAATCTCTGCGTCGGAAGGAATCCCGGGGATCTCGGTACTGGAGTGGTTCCCGCCACTCTTCTTCCTCGTCCCGGCACTCTAGGAAGTGCCGTCACCTCTAGGAAGTCGCCTTCCCCGTCCTCCTTGGAGGATGGTACCTTGAGGAAGGTTACGTGACCAACAAAATCCTCGACTCTGGAGGAATGGGCAGCATTTAAACAATCCATGTTAGCGATTTCTTTCAGTCGCAGGGCACGGGTCCGGTCGCGCCTTCTGACGAAGCTGGCCAGGATCGGTCTCGTACCGTGGCTCGCACGCCTTCGGGCTCGGGTTCATGACGCGACTCACATCGGGAGCCTTGGAGGTCCCGTACGGACAAGGAATTGACAAGTCGCAAGAGACGTGTCTCTAGGTCTCGGTCCTCGTCCCCACTGATACCGCAGCTACCTACGGAGGGCTTGATGCCGGCGTCGACTCAGTCGGCGCTGTGTCGGTCTGACTCGGATGTCAAAGCTTTACTGTCGTATCAGCCCACGGCACCGTCGGCCCATGTGTCGACATCAACGCCAAAGCCTTCGGCGCTCACAACGTCAACGTTGTCGACGCTCTCGACGTCCAACCTTTGGGGATTTTTTCTCGAAATTTGCCTCTGGAGTACCCGGATATCGTGGATCCTCCAAGGAAGGCTAATGGGAAGTCTGTGCGGCCTGTTTTGGCCTCCAGGCCCTCTTCTGTCCCCAGTCCTGGGTTTCAACTCCCACTGGATGACATTTATGAAGAGGGGGAAAGGTCTGTGGTTGAGGACCCTGGTGACGTTGAGGATGCTCCACTTTTTTCTGGAGATAGTCAGTTGGAGGAGTTGTGCCAGACCCTCCATGATGCCAGTGGGTTGGACACTTCTCTGCAAGTGGAATTCGGTAGGCCTGAGCCTGGGGCTCATGCAGAGTCTTCGTACTGGAGGCTCATGGCGAGGGTCTCGGAGTATCTGGGCTGGTCCAGTCCTCCCGAAGACTTTGTACAAGATGATCTGACGGACATTTTAGATCATGGGCCGTCATCTGACACTGTTTTGCCATTTCATCTTACCTTGCAGAAAAGGATGGCAGCTGCTTGGCAGTCCCGGGAATCTCTTCCGGCTGTTAATAAGTCTTTAACCAAGAAATACCGCCCTTCCGTTAGCGACCCCAGCTATTTATCTACTCACCCCACTCCCGAGAGTTTGGTGGTTCAGGCGGCTACGGCCACCTCGAGGCAGGCGGCGTACCCTATCATCCCTCAGGATAGGGACGACAAGCGCTTTGACGGTTGGGCCCGGAAGGTATTTTCTGCTGGGAGCATGGCCTTGAAATTGGCCACCTCCACGTGTGCCTTAGGCAAGGTTTTCACACATTCTGTAGAATTGTGTTTCCTTGGCGGCTAAGCATATTCCTGAGGGGGAAGAAAGGGATGGGTACCTTGCTCTCGTGCAAGACGGCAAGGATGCCATGTGTGAATCCCTTCAGTCGGGTTTGGATACGGCAGTCAGTGTTAGCCGATCCATGGCTGCGAGCACCGTTATACGCAGATTTGCGTGGTTGCGGAAGTCTGGGTTTGCTCCGGATGTGCAGGCCCGTCTTCTGAACATGCACATTTGTTCGACAGCAAGGCTGACAAGAGCCTTGAGAGGTTGCAGACCTCAAAAGCTGTGTCAAAATCTTTGAGCGCCGCTGTGCGTCAAACTCTGCCTTTTCGTCCTATGGGACAGCAGTAGAGGAGAGGTTCCTTTCATTACTACTCCTTCTTTGGTAGTACGAGAGGGGCCGCCAGTCAAAGGGGCAAGCGAAAAAGTACCCGTGGTGGTCGGGGAAATCGTGGTGCCAAAGCCGCTCAGGCAGCTGCCTCTTTGCCTTCAGGCACTGCCACAGCCCCTTCAGAACAGTCAGGAGGCCATGTCCCATGGTTCGCCGGTTGGGGGCAGACTGTCTCAGCATCTCGAAGAATGGCGGGCCATTACTTCAGATGCGTGGGTTCTGGATACCATAGCCCACGGCTACTGCCTTCCCTTCCTTCAGCGGCCTCACGACAATCCACTGGGGAAAACTCTCTTCGAAGATTCCGGATCCGCTCCTTGCGCAGGTAATCTTGTCCCTGCTGGAGAAAGGTGCTATAGAACTGGTGCCTGTAGCGGAGAGGAACAAGGGATGGTATTCCCTTTATTTTTTGATCCCGAAACAACATGGGGGATTGAGACCCATCATGGATTTGCGTTGGTTGAACAAACTTCTCAGGAAGGACAAGTTCAAGATGGACACTCTTTTTATCAAGTCCTCCAGGCCCTTCAACTTCAGGATTGGTTGGTGTCTCTGGAACTCAAGGATGCTTACTTTCATGTGCCGATCCATCCTGCGCACAGAAAGTACCTGAGGTTTGCGGCTGGCGACTCGCACTTTCAGTTTCAGGTCCTGCCGTTCCGATTAACCTCCGCCCGAAGGTCTTCACCAAGCTCATGGTGGTGGTGGCTGCGTACCTCAGTTGAGGGGGGATTCACGTCTACCCCTACCTGGACGACTGGCTGATCCGGGCGCGCTCTCCCAAGCTAGTTTTGGATCATCTTGGCGTCACCTGCCGCATCCTCCACAAGCTGGGCTTCTCCCTGAATTTCAAGAAGTCGCACCTGACAGCTTCCCAACAGCTCCAGTACATCAGGGCTGTGTTAGACACGTCCTTGGGGAAGTGTTCGCCTCCCAAGGTAAGGGCGCATCACATTGTGCATATGGTGAGCAAGTTTCAACATGCCCAGAGTCTCCCAGCTTTCCAATTCTTGAGGTTGCTCAGCCTCATGGCATCCTGCATTTTTCTGGTGCCAGAGGCCAGGCTGCAAATGAGATCCCTGCAGTGGGCTCTCAAGATGCAGTGGTCGCAGTTCTCCGGCAAGATGTCGGATCCCATTCAGATTCCACTCTCGGTCTCCCAGGATCTTCTCTGGTGGGCCAACGAAGGGAACCTAATGAGGAGGAAACTGTTTTGTCAACTGTGGCCGGAAGTGACGGTAGTGACGGATACTTCCCTCACAGAATGGGGCGCTCATGCCAACGACTTGACCACCAGCGGTCGTTGGTCTCCGTCGAAGTCCAGACTCCACATCAATGTTTTAGAGCTGACGGCCATCAGGCTTGCTCTGAAGGCGTTTCTGCCCTCTGTACGGGGGAAGAGTGTCCTGATCATGACGGACAACACAGTGGCAATACATTACCTCAACAAAAAGGGGTGGGGGGGATAGGGTCACTTCCGTTGTGCAGAGAGGCAATGCAGTTCTGATTCTGGGCCATCCAGCAGGAAATTTCGATCTCAGCAGTTCATCTGGCTGGAGACGAAAATGCAGCGGCGGATGCTCTGAGCAGGCAGAGCACGGTCTCCCACGAGTGGGAGTGGGCTCAGGAAGTCCTTCAGGAGATCTTCGCCCTTTGAGGAACCCCGCAAGTGGATCTCTTCGCCACCAGTGTCAACCGGAAGTGCGAGAGATTCTGCTCAAGGGAATTTCCTCCAAGAGGAGCCTTAGGAGACACGTTTATGGTGGATTGGTCATTCCCACTGCTGTACGCGTTTCCTCCAGTCCCCGTCATTCCTCAAGTGTTGCGGAGGTCAAGGACGTTCGATTCCCACATGATCCTCATTGCTCCAGATTGGGCCAGGAGAGCGTGGTACCCAAACCTTCTGGAAATGTCTATCTGCCCTCCACGCCGTCTTTCCCATCGAGAGCATCTGCTCTCGCGCGAGGGGATGGATGGATGGATGGATGGATGGATGGATGGATGGATGGATGGATGGATGGATGGATGGATGGATGGATGGATGGATGGATGGATGGATGGATGGATGGATGGATGGATGGATGGATGGATGGATGGATGGAACGGGTGGAGGTCAGGTTCTCCATCCAGAGGTCAATACTCTCAGCCTTCACGCTTGGTATCTGAAAGGTTGAGGTATAAGGATTGGGACATCCCGGATGACGTGCTGGAGGTGTTGCTTTCGGCCAGGCGGCCTGCAACAAAGTCCCTTTACCGTTGCCGTTGGCGTAGGTTCTGCGACTGGTGCAGAGATCACAATGTTGATCCTTTTCAGTGCTCCATTCCTATGGTTTTGTCTTTCTTACTTTCTTTGGCCCACAGGGGAGCCTTCAAGTGTGTACCATTAAAGGTTACCTGGCGGCGCTGTCTATCTTTAAGCGCTCGTCTGAAGAATGTTCTTACTTTAAGATTCCTTGGATTTCTCAGTTTCTTAAAGGACTGACTAATGTATTCCCGCCGTCCCCTTTCCAGGTGCCGGTTTGAGATTTGAATTTGGTTTTGAAATTTCTCATGGGTGCTCCGTTTGAACCTTTGCACTCTTGTCCTTTTCTGGTCCAAAGAAAGTAAGAAAGACAAAACCATAGGAATGGAGCACTGAAAAGGATCAACATTATGATCTCTGCACCAGTCACAGAACTTACGCCAACGGCAACAGTAAAGGGACTTTGTTGCAGGCCGCCTGGCCGAAAGCAACACCTCCAGCACGTCATCCGGGAGGTCCCAATCCTTATACCTCAACCTTTCAGATACCAAGCGTGAAGGCTGAGAGTATTGACCTCTGGATGGAGAACCTGACCGCCATGGCCCCCTCCCCCTCCCCCCCCCCCCCCCGCACCCCCCCCCCCCCCCCCCCCCCCCCCCCCACCCCCCCCCCGCCCCCCACAATCCCCCTCGCGCGAGAGCAGATCCTCTCGATGGGAAAGGCGGCGTGGAGGGCAGATAGACATTTCCAGAAGGTTTGGGAACCACGCTCTCCTGGCCCAATCTGGAGCAATGAGGATCATGTGGGAATCGAACGTCCGTAACCTCCGCAGCACTTGAGGAATGACGGGGACTGGAGGAAACGCGTACAGCAGTGGGAATGACCAATCCACCATAAACGCATCTCTTAAGGCTCCTCTTGGAGGAAATTCCCTTGAGCAGAATCTCTCGCACTTCCGGTTGACACTGGTGGCGAAGAGATCCACTTGCGGGGTTCCTCAAAGGGCGAAGATCTCCTGAAGGACTTCCTGAGCCAACTCCCACTCGTGGGAGACCGTGCTCTGCCTGCTCAGAGCGTCCGCCGCTGCATTTTCGTCTCCGCCAGATGAACTGCTGGGATCGAAATTTCCTGCTGGATGGCCCAGAATCAGAGCTGCATTGCCTCTCTGCACAACGGAAGTGACCCTATCCTCCCCACCCCTTTTTGTTGAGGTAATGCATTGCAACTGTGTTGTCCGTCATGATCAGGACACTCTTCCCCCGTACAGAGGGCAGAAACGCCTTCAGAGCAAGCCTGATGGCCCTCAGCTCTAACAAATTGATGTGGAGTCTGGACTCCAAAACCCTGTCCTTCAAGACTGTGTTCTTGGTTGTGGTTACTTCCGCTCGCAGAGTGAGTGAATTGCAGGCACTTTCATCTAAGCCACCCTTTACTGTGTTTCACAAGGACAGGGTTGTACTGCGAGTACATCCTTCGTTTCTACCTAAGGTAGTATCTGAATTTCATTTGAGTCAAAAGGTGATTCTTCCATCTTTCTACCCTCCTCCTCATCCTGGTAAGGAAGAGGAGCAACTCCATTGGTTGGATCCTAGGAGAGTTGAGCTTTTACATTTCTAGGATGCCCAGGGTCAGAGTGGACGATCAACTCTTTGTAGGATATGCCGGACACAGATTGGGTCAGGCTGTTACCAAACAGACCATGTCCAGGTGGATTATTCTTACCATTACGGAGTGTTACCGATTGGCGGGTAAGGACCCTCCTGAAGGGTTGAGAGCTCATTCCACTAGGGGCGTGGCTACTTCCACCGCCCTCCAGCGGGGTGTTCCTATTAGGAACATTTGTGATGCAGCTACATGGGCTTTCATCCACACCTTTGTTAAACATTATTCCCTGGATACAATCCATGGTCAGGATATGGCCTTTGTGAAGGCGGTTCTTTATGCCGCAATCTAACTGGGTACTCTAAATTATTTTACCTCCTCATTCGAGGGACAGTGTCCCGACGCCATTGACACAGGACGACCTCTGCCGAAAAAGTTTCCGAAGTGCACAGCTGTGGACATTACATGTCAAAGATGTGGAATACGTTGGACGAACATCCAGTCGAAAGAATGCTACCAGTTGGTAAGTAACTTGTTCTTCTCTGCACTTGTGGACTAATCTAAATAGGGCTTACTGTCTGTGCGTGTGAAGTCCGTATATTGCAACACCTAAGAGCCATAAAAATAGACAAACATAATTTCTCCATAGTAAAACACTTTGCGAGGTTTCATGGTGCAGACACTGGTGGATTGTCCTTCTTTGGCATAGATCATAAGCCGCTCATATTGGAGAAGTTGATCGAACTGTGGGAGGTAGAATCATTTTACATGTGGGGATGGACACTCGCAGAGCTTGTGTGTGCATAATGGAGAAGCCGAGGTTGACTTTATTTTGAAACTATAAGCTGATGCAGCAATTGATTGAACAATTTGCTGTCAACTAGGAGTTGGCCGACTTCGACATGATGCCAACAATTAGAAGTAACAGAATTCACAGTTTTATATATAGAGCGCTGACATTCTATTGGAGCTCATGGGGCAGTAGTGGCTGAAAACGACACCTCCTCAGCACATAGAACGGGTCTGCAAACTTTTCTCCATATGTTTTGGTCGATCACTCCCATCAGCCCTAGCCAGCATAATCAGTAGTGAGTGATTATGGGAGATGCAGTCGAAAAGCCGCTGACATAGTATATCATTGGATTGAAAATATTTTGCTTACACGTGTGTGTGTGTATATATATATATATATATGTATGTATTATATGGCCTGCGGTAGCGGCCATGTAGTTATGGTTAAGTTGCTAAACACATAGGAAGAGCACTTTTTGGGCAGTTTATAACTTTGCTCCCCCTGGACTAATCCTCACCAAACTTGCAAAAAAAGTATATGGCCCACTCTGAATTTTTTTTGCAAAGTTTGTGAGGTTTGGTCAAGGTGGGGGGGGGAGGGGGAGTTATAGGGGAGGGTCTCAAAATGTATTTTTCTTCTATAGACCTAATGGGAAAAAACGTTGCTCACTCCTACAGCCCAAACCGCTGGACGGATTTTCACCAAATTTGCGGCACGAGCGGTGACTTGGTTCTGAAAGCATGCTTTTGTTAATTTGGTGTAAATCCGTCCAGTAGTTGTTTTTAAAAAGACCAAAACGTAAGGCAGTAAAATTAGTGTTATCTATGTCTGGTCCGCAGACTGGCCTCTGATTGGCCAGAAAAATGTGCAGACTTTTGCGTGGTCCGTGGACATTGGGACGCAGCCGCTGATTGGGTGGCGAGAAAACATGAAATGCGTCGGTTCCCGCGAAACGTCCGCCATGTTGGATTCGCAGACTTTTTGGGGTCCACAGACAGCGCAGCGAAAACATTGAAAAAAAAGCAACATTGCACTTGTCAAACTCAACAAACAATCTCTGGGGATTTGGGGGGGATGAGGATGGGATTGGATATGGCCATAAGAAGCCTAAAAACGGGTTGTTTCACCCCCGACAGTCCGAAAACACTCCAGATGTCCTGGGGCAGTCCTGTGGTGTCCGCGGACACTTCAGATGTCCTAGGACATCTGTACCTATTTCTGCATTACAGGGTTGGGGAAAAGCAGTTTTTGGATGGCTTATAATTTTAGCACCACTGCTTTAGAGACTGCATGTAATTTGCAATTTTATTCTAGACCTAATCCTGAATGGTTTTGCAGTTTTGTGGGATTCTGTCAAGGGGGGCACAATTAGAGGGGGGGTCCCAAAATATTGTAAAGGCATATGCCGGTAAGATAGCTCAGCGGGTTGATCGCTCGCTGCTGCGATCATCAGCATGATCTGCAGGTCGCAGGTTCAAATACCGGCAAGGCCATCTCAGTCTTTCATCCTTCTGAGGTCGATAAATGAGTACCAATTTCGGTTGGGTGATATTGTATGTAAATATGTTCTCTGTAAAGCGCTTTGGATTAAGGCACTATATGAATAACACATTATTATCATATAAATGTGGTATCATTTGACGAATCTGCACAAAATTTGGCAAAACGATTTTGGATCTAGATATCAAAGTTTGGTGGGATTTTATCAAGAGGTGGCGAAATTAGAGGGGGGTCTCAACATTTTTAGATGGCTTATAACTTTGTTGCCATTTGATGAATGTGGACAAAAGTTTTGAGAAAGATTATAGACCCAACCTTCAGTGTTTTGTGTAAAGACTGAATGGAGTTTGTCAAGTGGGGGCTAAGTTATATGACTATTGTATGTACATACATTTTGACACTTTTGAAAAAATAAAACATGGGCGGATTTCGAGCAAACTCGTGAGGAGCATTGGCAAGGACATTAAAGCATGGTTTTGCAAATAAGCCCGTGTTTTATTTTTTGACAAGTGTCCTAATGTAGGTATAAAAAATAGTGAGATACCTTTGGTGACTGAGGTATATATAGCCTGTGGCCATGGGCAGTGGCCAGATTGTCTGGGTCATGGCATAAGGTCATGACGCGGACAATCTGGCTGCTGGCCATGACCGCGAGGGACGTAAAATGGTGTTACAGGGGCGATGTCCACCTGGGCCCGGCTGTGTGGTAAACTTATTCGAAAGTAGGAGAGGTTTCAAAGGGAAAAAAGGTGTGCTTGTGGTAATCTGATCATAGGGTTCTGCAGGCTGCCATAGAAAGGGAAGAGGGGCTCTGTACGGTGGCATCTTGGAAAAGGATTCTCCTTCCTTACTACTGTAGGAAGAGAAATCGATTTTTTAGCACCCCGGCTTCCCGCTTTGGGAACCAGGGTTGCTAATGGTCTTTTATCCCTCATTGCAGGGGCTGCAATTGAAGATAATGATCCGGAGTTCTTGTTATTTATTTATTTATAACACGCTAAAGCCCACAGACATCAGGGCGCACACAGACAGACTTTGCTTGGGCTGTTATCCCCTGTTGCGGACGAAAAATTGTGTTAAAGTGGCCATGTCCACCTGGAACCGGCTATGTGGTAAAGTTATTCGAAAGTAGGATAGGTTTGAAAGGGAAAAAAAATTGCTTGTGGTAATATGGTCATAGGGTTCTGCAGGCTGCCATAGAAAGGGAAGAGGGGCTCTGTACGGAGCACCGCCTTCTCTTTCCATGGTGGCAATCTTGGAAAAGGATTGTCCTTCCTACAGCGGGATGCCCAACGAAAACATTTTTTTAGCACCCCGGGCTCCCGCTTTGTGCATTTCACTTTGGTATCTTAAGCCTCTGGTACACTCCCAACAGTGGTAAAGAACTGCCACACCCATGCTTCTTGCTGGGTGCTAGAGGTAGGCACGTCCTCTATCTCATCTTCTTGGTCCTCTTCATTGTCTTTGGGAGTACTGCGCTTTTTCTGTTGTGTAGGTCCTCCAGCTGGTGGTGGTGGTGGCTCTTAGGGAGGTGGGATGGCAATATCTGATGCCATTTTTAAGAGACATAGCAGTTTTACTAATATTCTTCCAAGTATGTGCTTTGCACTAGATTGTTAATGGATAATGAGTAAGTATAGGTGTAGGAGCTGTGCAAGGGTACAGTCTGAGCTTGAAAGTTCCTAGATCAGTCGGAAAATGCAGTTCCAAACAGTCTTCCAAGCATGGACCCGATTCCGAAGTGCAGACGCCATCGCAGACACGTCATCATGCTGCGTGCGAGCGCATGGTCACCTGGCACTGTCCGGGAAGGTCTGTGATGATAGCAGACGTTTGCGGACGTCGACAGATGCAAAAACAGTGGAGAAAGTTGCTAAAAGTGTATAGAAGAGTTAAAAATGATGCTAGAAGGTGGGAAATGGCAGAGTTTTAAGGTGAAACATTGTAAATTGGACAGAAGTGTTGCTATATTGGGGTAAGTATGATATTAGTAAGTTGTAGGAAAATAGCATGCACTGGTAAAAACCCATGAAATTCAGTGAAAAAACTTTGTTAAAGGGACATTATGGTTAAGTTGTACTAATAAAAACCTATGAAATTCAATGAAAAAACTTTGTTAAAGGGACGTTATGGTTATAAGTAAAACTGAAAAACCTCAGAAATTCGCGAGTTATGGTAAGCTAAGCAACCATAACTCGCGCCACCACCGTGCACTGCTAAGACTAACACCCAGGACATCAAAATTGACTTCACAAATGTCATTGATGACATCACATATGAAATTAATTTTGATATATATATAACTATGGAGTTTTCTTAAATGTCTAATTAAAACACTTGGAAAGGTTGAACATACATAGGTCTATTCGATGTGCCTGCATGTGGCAGCTGAATACATGCAGAATGTAGAATTGCGTATGTTATTTCCACAGTGGAAAAAGACTGACTGACAAAATGCTTTGCTCTAAGCATCTCCTCTTCCTCCCATGCCTCATGAATAAAGATAGACTATTTTTGTGAAACCCATGTTCTGGGCATCCTTCAAACTCCAGCAGTATCTGAAATGTCGTCAGGCCTGGTATGATAGTCACTTGTTTTGTTCCTCCCCTCCCTTTCTGCACCCTCCTCCCTCACCTTTTGTTTTCTCTGGCTCTACCAGAAATGTTGTCGGGCCTAGTACAGTAGTCGCGTGTCTGTCTCCATTTCCTTCCCACTCTCTCCCTCCCTTCCTTATCTATGTTTACCTCTTGCACTATCTGAAATGTTGTCAGGCCGAGTATGATAGTTAATTTCACATCCTTACTGTTCATGGCCTGTAAGAAAGTCATTGTATTTTCCCTTGTTCCCTCCCTTGCCTTGAAGCGCTTTGAAACACATTGTGTGTATAGGCGCTATATGAATAAACTATCATATATCGTATCCTTCACGCTATTGCACAAATACATTGGTAATTGGGATACACAACTGGACACATACAAAAATGCAATATATTATATTTCTGGTGCACAAAATAATGCTTGCCAAAGGTGTTTTGCTGATATCTGCAAAACACTTGGTCCTCAACCTCCTAGTTTGATGCTGCCAAATTGCTTAGATTGCATTATAAAAACACAATATGGTTACCCCATCACCAGCAAATGTGCTACTTTGTATTTGTGATACATTTCAAATCAATGTAAGCAAATTTTGTTTAGCCTTAAGTTTTCTGTATTATTTTTTTCGTTGCCTCAAAGTTCATAACCTACACATTTTGCAGGGATCGTTGAATATTAAACCTAAATAAGTTATATAATTAGACACTTTGGTCTTGTAAATTCATATAATTTCAATTTTATACAAGAAACATTTGATTGAATTCGTTAAATTGACTATCTATCAAAATCGGTGTTGATCAATATTTGGAGTAAGTAAATAACAAGTGTAATAATCATGATAAGAGTGAAAGTGAAACACCCGCAAAAGAACTATACCACCAACTTGATGCAATAGATCAGAACTGTTTAGCTAACAAAATGTTTTTATTAAAATCAGATTACAATAATTTAAAACAGGTACAAAGTTGATGAACAAACTTGAGCAGGTAGAACAAGGATATAAGATCCATACTTATCTTTTGAGAAAACCATTAAGTTGAGCAAACAAAAAATATGTCATACATTAATATGTAATTTATTTGATACTTTTCTAAATAAATGATCCTGATAGTTTCTTCGGTAGCAAGGAACCAGTTGTAGATTTCCATAAAGTCTCTCCCTATGTATACAAAATTCTTTCCATTGGATCCTTGATAAACGTTTCCCATGGGCAGTTTCCTATACTTCAGTTAGGGCAACATTTTGAGTCCTAAGGGTTATTATTCTGTTTGGTAGAATGTTTTTAGTAATAGTCACTGTTTTTTGTATTTGTCAAGGTAATGGTGCTTAAAGGGACTGTTTTACAGTATTAATATCAAGACCCGTAGTTCAATGCATATGTCCACAAATTCTACACAACATTCCACTTTATTTCTACTACCCTTAAACCTACCTAAATGTGAACAGTCTCCTCTGTCTTAACATTAACAGATACCTAGTGTTGTATGACGTTAAATAAATATTGACTTAACTGGAAGTGCCTGCAAGTGAGTATGGTGATCAGCCCAGTTCAATGCAACAATGTGCTGTAACAAGAAGTGTGGGGGTAGTGGGGGGAGGAGCAAGTGCTGGTCAGAGCGGAATGCGCTAAGGCTAAGTGGGAGAGGAAGTGCAGGTCGAAGTGGCGAGCGCGCAGTTTCTGGTGGGGGGCCGATGGGTTAGCCGAGTGCTAAAGGGAGTCCAGGTGGACAAGTGCCAGGGGAATGCAGAGAGTGCAGGGGAAAGAAGGTCAACGTGCAAAGTGCGAGGAACGGGGCTGGATGAGCTCAAGGGGTGCAAGCCCAGCCAGGCTAGTGCAGTGAGAGGGAGCCCGGTAGGGCAAGTGCAGGTTAGGGGAGGGTGTATCAGGGGAGAACAAGTGTAGGGATAGATTGGTCAAGGAGGGCCTGGTGCCCTGTAAGAATCAGAAGGAACCAGGCAGCCAGTCAGCGTGAGGCAGTAGGGGACATTAGCTGGGGCGGGGGAGAGGCAAGAGAAAAGGAGGGTCTGCAGAAACTTCCAGAACTTAAGGAGATCCGGCTAAAGTCTGAGAAGGGCAGGGAGGCCATTCCATAGGGAGGCACCTGGAGGAGAGAGCTCTACCCCCACTCTCTGTTTGGAAAAGTGCCTGATCTGCAGAGAGTTGGAGCTAGAAGACCGAAGGGCTCTAGCAGGGAGGTATTTAGGGACAGAGATTTCGATGTAGCGGGTTCTCAGGCCCCAGAAAGCCTTGTGGATGATGCAGAGTGTCGTGAACTTGACCCTCGCAGAAACCGGGAGCCAGTGGGGAGATATTAGGGCTGGAGAGATACGGTCCCTGGGCTTGAGGCCAAGGATAAGTCTTGCAGTCGTATCCTGGATTAGTTTGAGGGGGCGGGGGGAGAATTAGGCAGATTGAGGAAAAAGTGGATGCAGTAGTCCAGCCTAGAGAGGACCAGAACTCTGGAGACATTGAGTTTCTGGGGGAAGGTGAGGAAAGGGAGAATTCTTCTTGAGGAGGTGCAGCTGGAAGTGTGGCTTCTTGGCAAGGTCTGTGATGTGAGGAGAGAAGGAGAGAGGGGAGTTGAAGATGATCCCAATGTTTTTTTCCTCAGGAGGGTGAGCGGGGGGCCTTGCAGGGCGGCCAGAGAGGGAAGGAGCGAAGGAGGAAGCTGGGGGTCCCAATGAGATGGATCTCGGTCATACTGGCATTAAGGCAGAGATCGTTAGCAGGACACCACACCTGATTAGCAGTCAGTCGGGAATGAGAGAGGAGGAGGCAGTGGAGGGAAGCTTGAAGGAGAGCTGCATGTCCGCATAACACTGGAAGTGAGGAGAGAAGGTGTAGATCAAAAGGGCTAGAGGGGCAAAGTAGATGTTGAAGAGCCACGGCGAGAGGATGTAGCCCTGAGGGACGCCACAGGTGGAGAGAGTGATGGTGGGGAGAAAAGAGCCCAGTTAAACCTGGGATGGTAGGTCAGAGAGGAAGGAGGTCAACCTTCCAGTGCCAGGTCCATGATGCCAATGGTATCACAGAGCCAGTTTATAAAGGTGGCTTGATTGACTGTATCAAAGGCAGAGGAAAGATCAAGAAGGATGAGAACGGAGGGTGAGTTGGAATCGAGATTTAAGAGCAAGTCTCCACGGGTGTTAAGGAGTGCTCAGAAGCCAGACGGGTGGTCGTGGAGACAACCAACAGATTCCGTGTGGTGAATCAGCTGGGAGATGACCAGCTTCTCCAAGAGTTTGCCCAGGAAAGGGCTAATGGAGATAGGTCGGTCGTTAGCCAGCCAGGAGGGGTCGGCAGAAGGCCTTTTGAGGAGAGCATGCACATGGAAGTGCTTGAGGAGTGGCGGGAAGGAGCCAGTGGCAAAGGAGTGAATGTACAAGTCAGCTAAGGCTGGAGCAAGGGAGGCAATGTGTCCTTGGTATTTATTTGTTGGACACCTATAAGGCGCTTATACAACAAGACAGTGTTTCAAAGTGCCACAAGGCAATCGGGAAGGGAACAAGGGAGACAAATAAACAATGGAAATAACTATGAATAAATAGAAAGAAACAGCGGTCCTACTAGGCCTTGTCATTCGGAGCGTGCAAGTGCAGTGAAAAGAAAAAGGAAAAAAAAGGGAGGGTGGGATGAGGGTAAGTGCTATTAGGGTCCCCTAGGGGAGGAAGTGCCAGAGGTGCCTGTTGGGGATGCACTAGGTAAGTACGTGGGCACAGACATCCCAGGGGAAGAGGAGGTATACTGCCTGACGGGTAAGTGCGGGGCAGAGGCGAAAGCCACACGACAGGTGGGTGTGGGCTCAGGGGGCAGTGCAGTGGGGTGCTGGGTGCGATTGGGCAGAAGGCCAGGAACCTATTTGACTCTTGAGCGACCAGGCCGCCCATCTCAGTGAAAGAGGGGATAGTTAGCACAGAAGGGGGAGGGGGAAGGAGGATGAGAATAAAAAGGTCTTGAGTGGTTGGTGGAACTTGTGGCGGTCCGGTTCAAGATGGAGAGAAAGAGGGAGACTGTTCCGTTGGAGGGAGCCATCTGAGGAGAGGGATCTTCCCCCGTCTTTCTGTTTGGAGAAGCGTTTGATCAGCAGAGAGTTGGAGCCGTAAAATCGAAGGGATCTGGAAGGAGAATATTTAGTAAGAGAGAGTTGCACGTGGACCCATACCCCAGACAGACTTCTGGATGATGCAGAGGGTCTTGAATTTGATCCTTGCAACAACTGGGAGACAGTGGAGAGATTTTAGGGCTGGAGAGCTATGGCCCCAGGGCTTGAGGCCAAGGATAAGTCTTGCAGCCTTATTCTGGATTAGTTGAAGAGGACAGAGCAAAGAAAGAGGCAGGTTGAGGAAGAGGCTATTACAGGAGTCTAGCCTGGAGAAGACCAGAGCTCTAGAGACATTGAGCTTCTGGGGGAAGGCGAGGAAAGGAAGAATGCCTCTGAGGAGGTGAAGTTGAAAGTGGGTCTTCTTGGCAAGGTCCAAGATGTGAGGAGTAAAGGAGAGGGAGGAGTTGAAGATGACCCCACGATTTCTGGCCTCAGTGAAAGTAGAGGGAGGCGAGCCCATAGAGGGCGGCCAGAGTGCAAGAGAAAAATGGGGGGCAGGTGTCCCAATAGGTATGTTTGAATGGATTATGTCCTCCCACGTATTCCTCATCTTATGATATCTTCATTTCCAGCTTCAGTTGCTTTGTAACAATTTTTCTCTTGGCAGAGGGTGCTGTGCGTCCAGACAGTCGACTCGATGTCCCTCGTGGGCTTCCTTCAATCTCGACTGATGTCACTGTCGAGCATATATACCACACGCAGCACCTTTTTGGCTTCAGTTCCTTTTTTCTGCGATTGCTTCGATAATTATGGCTTGCTTCCGTTTCTTTTGAAAACACATTGAAAATGGCCTCGTCTTCAGCTCTGAATGGTCCAAAGACGGGCTTCAAAAAGTGCCTAAAATTTGGCACCAAAATGCCCATCATGGACCTGCATAAAATAAGTATCTGATACAAGGGCGTCGAACATGTAACCGACGAATGTCGATCCATCAGTCGATGACGGGTAAGGCCTTGAAAGAGCATAAAGCTAAACTGTCGGTGGGTACGATTGTCTGTAAATCCCCGTCCACTCCATCTAAATGTGGGTCATCCGACGAGTCAAGATTAGATCCCTTTAATTAAGCTCTACAGTATTGTTTTCATGTTGCCCTGTAACTAACCTGCGGTCGGAGGATTCGATATCCATGTAGAAACTTCATTTATTGCAGTTTGAATCATTGGACATTTATTTTGTGAATTAAGGCTTCACAGTAATGCTTTCATGTTGCCCGGCAATCAACCATCAGGCAGAAGATTCGATGACAGCTTAGAAACTAGCTAAGAGGCTACTTACATATGGCCTTAGGTCATGGTGGAGATCGGTCTAGTGTTTCACCAGGCTACGTCGCCCTTCTTTACAAATACTCACATGACAGACCACCAGACGGCTGGAGTTCCGGGTTGAGTAAAGGGAGGAACTGCTATAGACGGACGCGAATTTGAGTGGAGATTATCCAGAAAAGGGTATTTATGTATTATGTTTAGACCAGAAACTGACTGCAGGTTACACAGGCACCAGATCTAAGGTAGGCTACTTTGGATGTTACATTTATCACTGGGTCAGAGGTGATAGAAGTGTGTAACACTGATTATTTCAACATCAGGTTAGGATTAGCTGGGTATTCACAATAACCTACTAACACGAAAGATTACTTAACCCATATGTATGCAAGGAGTCTACAACTGCCAACTGATACTCATTCATAATATTTCTGGTGTTCACAATATCTGGCACATAGAGATGAACTTCCACATCTGATATTTGTACAATAAAGTGGTTGGGAATATAATATATATTAAACAACTTCACTATGGATATCTGGTGAGTGGGATTGGATCACAAAAGGGGTGATGGTATCCCTATGATGTATGACAGATTAACTAAAGGATAGTTGAGAACATGTAGTAGAACATTATCCTGATAGGGTTTTTTTATGTTCTTTCAGAATGTATTACTCCTAAAGAAGGGGTTTATCCCTGAAACACTGTGAGCTTCAAGTACTTCGGATAGAAGACTTATCTTTCTTCTTTTCTTTCTCTTTGATGAGAGAAGAATTATTTTTTGGAAAAAGTAAATTTGATTTGATACATAGATGATATGCTTTGAAATGCACTTATTGAAAAATATGTTCGTGTTTTACCGGAGTACAAGTAATATCTGTCTATATTGTATAATAAAACATGTTTTGACTGTATGTTCAGTTACATTGGTGTGCAGGGGACAGGAGTGTCCAAACTACACATCAACCTCTTAGAGCTGAGGGCAATCAGACTAGCGCTGAAAGCCTTTCTGCCCTCTGTACGGGGAAAGAATGTCCTGATAATGACGGCCAACACAGTGGCCATATACTACCTCAAGAAGAGAGGATGTGTAGGGTCACTACCACTGTGCAGAGAAGCAATGCAGCTCTGGTTCCTGGCAAAGGAGGAGTCTCTCTATTGGTGGGTCACCTATCCGGAGAGGAGAACACAGTGGCGGTCGCTCTGAGAAGGCAGAGCACATTCGAAGGGATTGTGTCCTCCGACGTATTCCTTATCTTAGATAGAAATCCTTCAGCTTTGCTGGCCTCGGAAAATTTTTTCGCCAGAGGGCGCTGCGCGTCGATGATCGCCGAGTCGATGACCCTCGACGGCCTCCGTGCCGACGTCGACGTCATCCTGCCTATAAAGGCCGCGCGCAGCGTCCGTTGCTCAGTTCCGTTTTTCCGCGCTTCGTTGTGCCTCGGAACACCGTTGCTCAGTTCTCGTCAAGATAACGTATATAATAACTACTATTTACCTCGATATCGATGGCATCCTCCTCCGACCCGACGACCCCTCGGTCCGGTTTCAAAAAGTGCCGAGACTGCGGGAAGAAAATGTCGTTGACGGACCCTCACAGGGTCTGTTTGTGGTGTCTGGGAATCACGCACCAGAGTTCGGAGTGTGAGGAATGCCTTTCCATGACGGCGAAAGCCTTGAAGGAGCGTAGGGGGAAGCTCGAGAGAGGTAGGTCAACTTTAACTTCCTCGAAAGCTTCTTCGGTAGAGTCGAGACGTTCGTCTCCTCACCATAAAAAACACTCTCGATCTAGATCACGAAGTGGCTCCCACCACTCGTCGACATCGAGACACTCGAAGAAGAGACGTAGGAGATCCCCTTCGTCATCTTCGTCGAGTTCTCCTGAGAGAGTTCATTGCCCCACAAAACGCAGCTCGCAAGCTGAGTGGGAGGAATTCAGGAAAAAGATGCTAAGCGTCTTCGAGAAAGCGGCCTCGTCCCCCTCGAAGACAGCTGAGGGTGATACCCCGGGTAAAAAACCCAAAAAATCTAAACGCCGCGAGTCGCAGTACCCGGCGGAAAAGTCAACCCGAAAGCGCCTCGAGCCATCGGGAGATAAAGCATCATCGACGCCATCGTCGAAAACTCCTTCGAAACAGAGGTCGGCGCCATCGACGCCGTTGTCGAAGGATTCATCGGCGCATCAGTCGATCGAGTCGACGCCGACGTCGACGCCGATATCGACGCCGGTGAAGGAAAGAACCACGGCTACTCCACAGCCAACGGTTAGACAAAAGACCTCCGACTCGACGCCGAGAACGTCGACGTCGTTCTCGAGCAAGACTCCGATCCTTTCGAGTTCTTCGAGGCCTAGTACACATTTCTCGACGCTTTTCACGGCGCCTTCGAGTACTTTCACGTCGGTGTCGACGACATCGACGTTTTCAAGGCCTGTGATGATGGCTCCTTCTGCATTGGAAATGGGGTTTATACCATTCCAAAAACCAATGTATCCCCCTTTAACCTCGATTTTTGAGGAAAGGGAGGATTCAGACCAAGATATTGATTTACAGAGGACCACATCACCAGAGCCAGAGACTTTCGCCTCTGAGGAAGGAAGATTAAAAAATCTTCAGGATGCACTTCAGGAAGCTAGTGGCTTGGACACTTCTCCTGAAGCAGAATTTATCAAACCAGACCCAGGAGAACATGCGGAGACTCCATATAGAGCTCTGATGTCTAGAATCATAGAATTTATGGGTTGGTCTGCACCTTCTCCTGCCTTTCAGCAGGATGACCTCACTGACATACTGGACAAGGGCCCACAGGAGGATCCTGTGGTTCCATTTCACTCTGCTCTACAGAGAAGGATTTTGACAAACTGGGAAACGCCAGAAATTATCCCGGCAGTAAATAAAAAACTGTCAACAAAATACAGGGTGGCTAGTTCTGACCCTGAATATTTGTCAAAACACCCTACTCCTGAGAGCTTGGTTGTACAGGCTGCAACCTCATCAGGCAGCACATCTGCATACCCCACTGCTCCGCAGGATAGGGATGACAAAAAGTATGATGCCATGGCTAAGAAGGTTTTTTCTGCCTGTAGCATGGCGTTAAAGTCTATTAACGCGACCTGTACGCTCGCTAGGTTCAGCCACACCCTTTGGGAGTGCGCTTCATCAGCGGCTGACTGCCTCCAAGAAGGAGAGGAAAGGGACGCATTTTTAAACATCATCAGGGATGGTAAAGATGCGATGTGCGAGACCCTACAAACTGGCCTAGATTCTGCTGACAGTATCAGCAGGGCCATGGCGGCAAGTACCACAATCCGCAGGCATGCGTGGTTGAGGAAGTCTGGTTTTGCCTCTGACGTGCAGACCAGGCTTTTGAATATGCCCTTTGACGGTTCTACCCTCTTTGGAAAGAAGGCGGATGACAGTTTGGAGAAACTGCAAACGTCCAAGGCAGCAGCCAAGTCATTGGGAGCTGCTATCCGTCAGAATACCTTTCGTCCTTCGGGATCATCGTGGAGAGGACGGTCCTTTCGTTACTATTCCTCATATGGAAGGGGCAGGGGACGACCGGCTCAAAGAGGCCAAGGAAGATTTACCCGTGGTGGACGGGGTAGGGGAAAGAAAGCCGCACCCGCAGGAGCAGGAGCCACTTTACCTTCGGCAACTGCATCAGCCGCTTCAAAACCACTCTGAGGTCTCCCCTCACAGAACACCAGTAGGGGGCAGGTTAACTCACCATCTGACGGAATGGCAGGCTATTACGTCAGATGCTTGGGCTCTGGAGACAGTGGCCAAAGGTTACTGCCTGCCCTTCCTACATATCCCTCAGAGTCATCCACCGGGGAACAACCCTTTGAAGCTTCCAGATCCGCTCCTCTTGCAGGAGGTTTTAGACCTGCTAGAGAAAGGTGCCATAGAACTGGTACCTGTAGCGGAAAGGAACAAGGGTTGGTACTCCCCCTACTTCATAATACCGAAGAAGGACGGAGGACTGAGACCCATCTTAGACTTACGGGAATTGAACAAATTCCTCCGAAAGGACAAGTTCAAGATGGTGACTCTCTCTCAGATCCTTCAGGCCCTCCAGCTTCAGGACTGGTTGGTATCTCTAGACCTCCAGGACGCTTATTTCCATGTGCCGATCCATCCCAGGCACAGGAGATACCTGAGGTTCGCAATTGGCAGCTCTCATTATCAATTTCGAGTTCTGCCATTTGGGCTAACCTCCGCCCCGAGGGTCTTTACCAAGCTAATGTCGGTTGTGGCTGCAAGTCTAAGGAGGGAAGGGATTCATGTCTACCCTTACCTAGACGATTGGTTGATCAGAGCTGTATCTTCGGAACAGGCTCAGAGACAACTAGATTATGTTTGCCACTTCCTTCACAAGCTGGGCTTCTCCCTCAATTTAAAGAAGTCACAGATGATACCATCACAGAGACTCCAATTCATTGGAGCAGTCCTGGACACTTCCCTGGGAAAAGCCTTGCCACCAGAGGTGAGGGCTCGAGATATTCTGCAGATGGTCATCAGATTTCAGAATGCCCAATATCTCCCAGCCTACGACTTTCTGAGGTTGCTAGGCCTCATGGCATCCTGCATATTCCTCGTGCCGGAGGCTCGCCTGAGAATGAGATCCCTCCAGTGGGCACTGAGAACTCAGTGGTCACAGTTCTCAGGAAGGATGACAGATCTCCTTCGGATCCCGGTCAAAGTAGCCCGAGACCTTCAGTGGTGGGCCTGTCGGGAGAACATCCTGAAAGGAGAAATGTTTTGGCAACCATGGCCGGAGATAACAGTAGTCACGGATGCCTCACTCACGGGGTGGGGAGCTCACGCCAACGACTTGACCATCAGCGGTCGTTGGTCTCCATCGGAGTCCAGACTACATATCAACCTGTTGGAGCTGAGAGCCATCAGACTAGCGCTGAAGGCTTTTCTGCCGTCTGTACGGGGAAGAAACGTCCTAATAATGACGGACAATACAGTGGCCATGCACTACCTCAACAAAAGAGGAGGCGTAGGCTCACTACCACTGTGCAGAGAGGCGATGCAGCTCTGGTTTTGGGCAATTCAGGAAGGAATCTCTCTATCGGCAATTCACCTAGCCGGAGAGAAGAACTTGACAGCGGACGCTCTGAGCAGGCAGAGCACAGTCTCTCACGAGTGGGAGATAGCTCAGGAAGTCCTTCAAGAGATCTTCGCCCTTTGGGGAACCCCTCAAGTGGATCTGTTCGCCACCAGTATCAACAGGAAGTGCGACAGATTTTGCTCAAGGGAATTTCCTCCGAGAGGAGCTCTAGGAGATGCGTTCGTAGTGGACTGGGAGTTCCCACTTCTGTACGCATTCCCTCCGGTCCCTGTCATTCCTCAAATGATCAGGAGGTTGAGAAGGTTTCGGAAGACCATGATCCTAATTGCCCCGGATTGGGCCAGGAGAACGTGGTACCCGGACCTTCTAGACATGTCCATCTGCCCTCCAATTCGACTGCCATACAGAGAGGATCTTCTCTCGCAGAAGGAAGGTCAGGTTCTCCATCCAGCCATCAAGACCCTCAACCTTCACGCTTGGTGTCTGAAAGGTTGAGGTACAAGGATTGGGACCTTCCGGATGATGTTATGGAGGTGTTGCTTTCGGCCAGAAGGCCGGCAACTAAAACTCTATACCGCTGCCGTTGGAACAAATTTTGCAGCTGGTGCAGAGAAAAGAATATTGAACCCTTTTCTTGTGGTACACCTATGGTGTTGTCATTCTTACTTTACCTGGCTAATTCAGGCCTACAGGTTGGCACAATTAAGGGCTATCTCGCAGCGCTATCAATCTTTAAGCGCACTGCAGAGGAGCCTTCATACTTCAAAATTCCATTGGTAATACAATACCTAAAAGGATTAACTAATGTTTATCCCCCGAAACCTTTTCAAGTTCCCTTATGGGATTTAAACCTAATTTTAAACTTCCTAAAGGGTGCCCCTTTTGAACCACTACACTCTTGTTCATTGAAGCTTCTCACCCTCAAAACTGTTTTGCTAATAGCATTGACATCTGCTAGAAGGGTTAGCGAGTTGCAAGCCTTATCGTGTAAACCTCCACATACAATCTTTTACAAGGACAAAGTTGTTCTTCAGGTGAAGCCTAACTTCCTCCCGAAGGTAGTCTCGGAGTTTCACATCACTCAGAAGATTATATTACCTTCTTTCTACCCTCCTCCTCATCCGGGGAAGGAGGAAGAGAGACTGCACAGGCTGGACCCTAAGCGAGCCTTGAGCTTCTATATCAGCAGATTGGCTAAGATCAGACAAGCAGACCAACTCTTTGTAGGTTATGCAGGACATAAGTTGGGCCTTCCAATAACAAAACAAACCATCTCCAGATGGATTATTTTAGCCATTCTGGAGTGCTACAAATTGGCAGGAAAGGAGCCTCCTCAAAATCTAAGGGCTCATTCTACCAGGGGTATCGCAACATCCTCAGCCCTTCAAAGAGGGGTGCCAATTCGAGATATATGTGCGGCTGCCACATGGTCGTCCGCACATACATTTACCAAATTCTATAGCCTGGATTCCTCCTCTAGTCAAGAAACTAGATTCGGCAAGGCTGTGTTACACTCTGTCCATTCTGGAAGGGTAACATAACTTTTATTACTCCCGCCTCCAGTCACAATACCACTGCTATGGGAGTCTATCTAAGATAAGGAATACGTCGGAGGACACAATCCCTTCGAAGAACTAGTTACTCTTACCTTGTAACGTTCTTTCGATGGGATGTTCCTCCGACGTATTCCTTATCGACCCTCCCATCCATCCCCGCAGTATGACTTCCTGTGGGTTTGCAGCCTATGCTCCTTCAAGGTGATTAGTCTAATCCAAAAACATTACTGGGGACTACAAAACGGAACTGAGCAACGGACGCTGCGCGCGGCCTTTATAGGCAGGATGACGTCGACGTCGGCACGGAGGCCGTCGAGGGTCATCGACTCGGCGATCATCGACGCGCAGCGCCCTCTGGCGAAAAAATTTTCCGAGGCCAGCAAAGCTGAAGGATTTCTATCTAAGATAAGGAATACGTCGGAGGAACATCCCATCGAAAGAACGTTACAAGGTAAGAGTAACTAGTTCGTCTCCCACGAGTGGGAACTAGCTCAGAAAGTCCTTCAAGAGATCTTCACGCTTTGGGGAACCCCTCAGGTGGATCTGTTTTCAAACAGTGCAAACATTGTCAACCGGAAGTGCTCCAGGGAATTTCCTCCCAAAGGAGCTCTAGGGGATGCATTCGTAGTGGACTGGGAGTTTCCACTTGTGTACGTGTCTCCTCCAATCCCCGTCATTTCTTACGTGATCAGGAGGTGGAGAAAGTTCTGGAAATCCATGATCCTAATTGCCCCAGATTGGGCCAGGAGGACGTGGTACCCGGACCTCCTGGACATGTCCATCTGCCCTCCAATACGTCTTCCACAAAGAGAGGCGGTTTGGGTACTCCATCCGGAGGTCAAGACACTCCACCTTCATGCATGGTTTCTGAGAGGCTGTGGTACAAGGATTGGGACCTTCCGGATGACGTAATGGAGATTTTGCTTTCAGCTAGAAGGCCGGCAACAAAATCCTTATACTGATGCCGTTGGAACAAGTTCTGCAGCTGGTGTAGGAAGAAGGATGTGGCCCCTTTTCAATGTGATACACCTACGGTGATATCTTTTCTACTTCATTTGGCAAATCTGGGACTCCAGATTGGAAGCAGCGCTTTCCATCTTCAAGTGAAGCTCGGAAGAGGCATCCTATTTCAAAATACCCTTAATAATTCCATTTCTTAAAGGACTCACAAATGTATTTCCTCCTACACCATTCCAAATACCAATTTGGGACCTTAACTTGGTTTTAAAGATTTTGACATGCTCTCCTTTCAAGCCACTCTATTCCTGCCCTTTAAGACTGCTAGCTTACAAAACCATTTTGTTACTAGCGATATCATCCAGCAGGGTGAGTGAGTTGCAGGCATTATCTTGTAAACCTCTGTTTACCATTTTCTTACATGGATAAGGTTGTCCCTAAGGTCAAACCCTCTTTTCTACCTAAGATTGTGTCTGATTGCCATTTAGCACAGAAAATTGTGCTTTGGTCCTTCTATGCTCCACCTCATCCTAGCAAGGAAGAGGAAAGATTCTATAGACTCGATCCGAGGAGAGCTCTAAACTTTTATATTTCAAAGATGGCAAAGTTGGAACAACACAACCAACTTTTCATTGGATACACAGGACACAAACTAGGTCTGTCAGCCACCAAACAGACCCTATCCAGATGGATCATACTGGCAGTTTCGGAGTACTACAGGCTAGCTGGGAAAAATCCACCAGAAGGTTTAAGGACTCATTCCACCATGGGCATGGCAACTTTCTCTGCCCTTCAGAGGGGAGTTCCGATAAAGGACATCTGCGGGGCAGCTACCTGGTCCATCTTCCACACGTTCATAAAACATTATTGTTTAGACACTTCTAACAATGCAGCAAGATTTGGCAAGGCAGTTCTATGCTCCATTCTGGACAAACAATAACTCTCAATTCGTACTCCCTCCTCCAAAAGAACCTAATACTGCTTTGAGAGTCTATCATAAGATGAGGAATACATGGAGGGACACAATCCATTCGAAGAACAAGTTACTTACCCCTGGTAACGTTTGTTCGACTGGATGTTCCTCCCATGTATTCATCACCCTCCCAGCCTACCCTACTGTAGAATTTCCGAGCTTTAGACCTTACGCTCTTTTAAGGTCTTATAATTTAAAGGCACTTATCAAGGCAGGTAATTCTGCATATGGGTGGTGAAAAAACAGAACTGAAGCCAAGGGGCGCTGAGGGTGGGAAAATATACTCGACAGTGACGTCAGCCGAGATGGAAGCCCTCAAGGGACATCGAGTCGACCGTCTCGACGCACAGCGCCCTCTGCCGAGAGAAATATTTTCCTGAAGCAGCTGAAGCTGGAAACGAAGTTATCATAAGATGAGGAATACGTGGAGGAACATCCAGTCGAAAGAACGTTACCATGGGTAAGTAACTTGTTCATCTTTGTCTTACTGGGATTAAGACAGAGATCTTTGGAGGTGCACCAAGACTGTATAGCAGACAGGCAGTCAGGGATGATAGAGGAGGAGCAGGAGGAGGAGGAGGAGTGGGGAACTTGAAGAAGAGTTGTGTCTCATCTGCGTAACACTGGAATTGAGGAGAGAAGGTAGAGATCAGGTGAGCAAGAGGTGCTAGGTAGATGTTGAAAAGCGAAGGCGAGAAGATAGAGCCCTGGGGAACACCACAGGTAGAGAGAGTGGTGGAGGCGTAGAAGGAGCCGAGGAGCACCTGGGAAGGGTGATCAGTAAGGAAGGAGTTCAGCCAATCCAGTGCCTGGTCTGAGATACCAAGTGTATCTTGGAGCCGCATTATGAGGATAGAATGGTTGACCGTGCCAAACGTGGAAGAGAAGTCAAGGAGAATGAGAACAACAGGAGAGTTGGTCATGATTTGCGAGCAATTCTTCACAGGTGTTCAGGAGGGCATCCGTGCCTCTGGATGCTCGGAATCCAGATTGATGGTCATCTGAACAACCAGCCAGCTCAGTGTGTTTTCAGTTGGGGGATGACCAACTTCTCCAGGGGTTTCCCAAGGAAGGGTGTAGTAGAGATAGGGTGGTAGTTGGCCGGACATGAGGTGTCCGCAGAAGGCTTATTTAGGGGCAGGGTGCACAACAGAGTTCTTGAGAGAGGAAGGGAAAGAACCAGATCCTAGGGAGTGATTGCCGAAGTCAGCAAGAGCTGGAGCGAGCGAGCGAGGGAGGAGATGTTGTTCTTAATGGTTTTGGAAGAACAAGGGGACACCTGTTGGATGAGACCTTCATAGAGCGGACTACTCTAGAGATCTCTGTTGTGATGGGTGAAAAGGAATAGAGAGTGAATGGGGTGAAAGAGATGCCAAGGGAGGCAAGGGGACAGGGGGAGGAATGAGGGAGGGGATGAAGAGGGAGAGGTCACAATGTCCTGAGTTTTAGAGGAGAAATTGGTGGCCAGTGGAGTACAGAGGGCGTGAGAAGGAAGAGGCGAGGTGGAGACTGTTGATGGATTGGCTAGTTCCTTGCAGATTTTGAAGAGTTCAGCCGTATTGTTAAAGGCTCCAGAGATATGGCCCTGGGTGTGAGCCCACTTCTTGGAGAATTTAGAGACACAGTATTGCCTTTGGAGTAGGCAACAGGCCAGTTTGTCAGCGGATGAGCCTGCGGTCTGCCACTTCTGTTCAGCAACTTTGCACTTGTGTTTCAGAGTGGCTAGATTGGAGTCATACCAGCTGTTACGCTTGGAGGCAGGTTTCAGGTTGATCTCATGACAAAGGCAAGAATGTCAAGAGTGTTAGTGATAGAAAGATGTAGATTGGCAAGGACAGAGTCAGTGGGAGAATCAAGAGAAGGGACATTAAGAGGGAGGAAGGTGGAGGCAAACGGAGCAGCTGACACCCGTTTCATTGGACGGATGACCGCAAAGGAGTCTGGCAGTGCTGGTGGAGGTTCGGTCAGGGGGCCAAGAGGTCCCAAAAAAAGGAGAGAGTGGTCCGACCAGGAGAGAGTGGAAGATCAACAGGGATAAAGGCATCAAGAGTGTGTCCGGCAGAGTGGGTAGGGCCGGAGGGGAGAATAGTGCGGGAGAGAGAGGTACAGAGATCACGGAAGAGAGAAGAGGCAGAGACAGTGGAGTCAAGGTGGATGTTGAAGTCTCCAAGGAGGAGGAGTTTAGAGGTAGAGGTCAGAAGGGAGGAGGTGAAGTCAGCCCATTCTTACTGGAAGACAGATACAGGGGCAGGAGGTCTGTAGATAGTGGCAAGGGTGAGAGAGAGTTGAAGAGACACTAAGCTTGCAGAAAAGACTTTCAAAGGAGGAGTAGGGCTGGGTGGGTATGATAGAGGTAGGGATCCACTCTGGGAAAATCAGGCGTATTCCACCACCAAGTCAGTTGGGCTGAGGCTTGGTGAGGATCTTGTAGCCATCAGGGAGAAGGGAGTCAAAAGCAGTGACTGAGATGGCATTGAACCACGTCTCTGTGAGAGCGAGGACATCAAGATAAAAGTCTTTAAGAAAGAGGAAGAAGTCAGAAGAATGTTCGACAGCAGATCGAGTGTTCACAGTGGCTTAGTGTAGCCGGTCATCCCCTTTGAAGGTTTTCCGGGGAGGGTTACAGGGAGGTGGTACACCAGTCGTAGGTGGTGAAGGAGGTGCAGAGATAGAGGAAGGAGTAGCAGCAGGAGAGGGTAGGAAGTTGATGAGGGCCGGCTGGCATCAGTAGAAGAGAAGAAGATTGTGTTGAGGACTCTGGGCCATGACAGTGCCATTGTGATGGACATTATTGATGCATTTAGAGGATGAGAAGTATGCCAAGAGTACTTCCATCTAATGCCACCATTAATGGGTGAAGAGGAAAAAGGGGAGAGGGTAGAGATTAGATGGGAGGTCCATAGGTCAGGCGAGGGGACAGAGGAGGATATCAGTGATCATCTGTTTGGAAGTTGCACTAACATAGGTGTCAGTGATCGGTAGGCCAGGATTAGAGGCCAAGAGATCTTTTTTGAGTTTTTTTCTTCCAGACTTCGTGAGAGAGGAGGGATAGGTGATAGAGTAACAGTTAGAATAGATGGGGGAGATGGAGAGAGCCATAGAAGTGGAGGAAAAGAGGGACTGCACAATGCACGGGCACGCTCTCCAGGTGGCCTAGCAGCCGAGGAAGGCAAGAAGGATGAAGCACAGATGAGAAAATACACTTGAATTAGAATTTACCAGTACGCACACAATGCAGTACAAAATGGAAGATGCACAGATGCGAAAATACTCCTACATTTGAATTACCCAAGAAGCACACAATGCAGTACAAAAGTTCTGAAAGGAGCAGGGGACCACCTGTTTGGAAGAGACTTTCCTAGAGAGGACTTGTCTAGAGACCTCATCCGGTGATATGGGGAGAAAGAGGAGAGTAGGAGGGAAGGTAAGAGGGGGCCAAGGGAGGCCTGAGAGCGGGTCACTAACTAAATACCTTGTTCCCGATTTGAGCATCCTTTTCAGTTATTCCATCATTGATATTTGCGCACATCTCTACCAAACTATCACAACTTTTACCATTCAACACCCCTGGTATCCTACGATGTCATTTTAGGAGGGCTCAGTCACAAGTATTACCACTCTTTATGTACAAAAAATATTGCAGTTTTGACTTTTGATGTGAACGCACCCCACATATATTACAGTGAAACCAATAATTTCACGTTCCACTTCTAGTCGGAATGAATATTTGGATTGATATAAACTTTAAATGTAAAAAGATTGGCTACCGTCTCAGCTATTATAGTACAATCAAAAATACCTTCCAGAGAGCTTGTCACCAAGTGAGAATGCTGTTCTTGCTGTCTCGATCAATGATATCTATTTGCCTCTTATTAAAGTTTACTGTTAAGAGTTATCATTTATAGATTCCTTGACCATACAAATGATCACTAACTTATTATCGATGTATTTTTTTAATGAATCGCTGTTGCTAATTACTTTTGCAGACCAAGGAATACCATTTACGATAATCATATTGGTTGCCTGTAGCCTGTTAAAGTGTTCAGTCACCATGTTGCTTCATTGTCCTTGACTATTTTCAGCGGAACTTGGTATTTTATTAGTTTGTGTAGTACACTAAATGTGCAGGTGTGGACGAACTGTGTTATTTGGGTCATGTTTGGCATTGAGCGTGTAAAACCTGCCTTTTCAGTGATCTTCTGATGAATTTTGAACAGCACAGTTTAACATTTTCTTGTTTTTTTATGTTCTCACATTTTTAAGTTCAACGTTTCTTTTTTGTAACTGTTTTCTCTTTGCAAAACCATTCTGTACGATGGGTAGACTTAAAATACACAAGTGAATGTCTTGAAATGCTGCATGAACGCTTAAGTAGTGGGCCCAGCTAAGTAATGTCTGCTTTAAGCTTCTCCTTTGGTTTCTATTATTGCATTGACTGTTGTCTACTGGTGCATAGTGCATGTGTACATGGTCTAACGCAGTCTCTATCTTTTCTTCCTCTCTTAACCTTTTCACTATCACCTCGGGGGGAAAACAAAAGGAGCTGGTAAGAAGTCTGAGCTTCTGCTTAATCTGTTTGCTGTGATTGGATGACCTTTAACCTTTTGTCTTTACTGGTATTGAATGTTTGTGCACAGTGCATAAAGCACTGTAGTACCTTACGTACCCCTATAACCCATTGCATACAGACAACCGGAGCAATAGTGGTAAACCAAATGTACAGATGTAGACAGAGAAGGTGGGCAGAATAATCAATTTCAATGTAAACATAATAGTGTTAGTTGGGTGTGGCATTTCCTTTTAAAGTGGGTCTGATGGGTTAGGCTCGAAGTGTTACAGCAGATGCTAAGCCCGAAGAGCTTTGGGAAAGCTTACTGTTGTAGGGCCTCCTTGATTGCCAATCAGATGCTGGCTCCTCACCAACGTTCATAGAATACATCTTGACCATCTCCTATCTATAAGACTCAAAAACGGACTACCTCTGCGCTCTTTACACCCGGGCTTTAGATAAACAGCATACCTGTCTATATTGTTCACTAAAGTCACGCCAATACTCCAAACGTTAGAGAGTAGTGGATATGCATATGTCTGACTCTTTATGCCACTGCACTGCTCAGGTGGTGAGCAGACGAAGTTGCATATTTTTAAAGGGTTTCCAAATTATGCTTTGACTGAAAGTTCCATCTGTTGACTAGTCCCACACTGTAATGGAAAAAAATATTGAGCTAACATGCCTCACGTTATTTACTTCCGGAAAGCATGGCAAGTATAGAATGAAATTATGATGTATTGAAAGACACAGGTGATGCTAATTGCATAGAGAATGGAGAGTCTGTTGTGGGGGGTAAGCCTGCATTTTCTGTTTCTTCGCAGTTATCTGTCTAATTTCTGTGGGCAAACGGATGCACGTATTGGTGACCAGATGACTTCATATCATAGGGACATGCCTTTTCCTGTCCTGAGCGTTTTATGTTTTAGGAAAGCAGTTAATTGAGGGAGTGTTTCTGTTCATAAATGCCATTTTAACAAACTAGAATTAAGCACCTAATAACAGTAATTTGTAAAAGAAATTCCTAGCTGGAAATTCTGGTCATCAGTCATCCAATACAAATAGAGGTAAAGTCGAAAGGGAGAAAAATAAATCTTTGTAGTGGTTACTGTCACATTTAAGCAGTTGCCAATCCTCCCAAGAAACCATTATCTGAAGACAAAAGGTTCTGTGTCATTGCTAACAATCCTTTGCTTTTCTGAAGCAATCGTAGACTTGCTTTGACTAAATGTTCTAATTGCATGATAGTTTTGAAACTGTAGCAGAGCATAATGCGTTTTGATTTCTTAATTTAATACAAGTGTCTATTTCTGCTAAATTTGAGAGTCCTCTATTAAATAAATTGCATGTGCGAAACGTCTGTGCAGCAATATGCAGCATTACTAATAGTCCCGATATCAAACACCTTCGACACGGTCAAATGGTGCCTTATTGTATGGATCCCTGTTCACTAGTGGTGAGGGGGCCGGGGTAGCTCAGGGACAACGCGTTTGTCATGGAATCAAGACCACGCAGAGCAACACAGGTTCGAATACTGACCCCACGCTGAAAAACAAATCTCTGGTATTAAGCGCGTTCTAAAAGAACAATTAACATAAATAATAGAAATACTTAATTAGTTTGCTAGTTTGGCTGCTATTTCACTGTTTGACACCTGATCTTTCAGGTGAGCTCTTCCGGATTCCAGTGGCGCCCAGTGAGTGGCGGCATGCCGCAAATATCTATTCTCTTCCTCAGTCATCTTCAACTCCTATATGGAGGCACTGTGGGCGCTCTTTGCTGATATTTGCAACAATATACATTACTGCTGCAAATGAAGATGAGTTTGACAACATTCCCCAACAGAAACCTTCCTTTTTTCTTGTTCAAGTATGGATGTTGAGCGTCTCTCTGAAATTCTATCTAACAAAGACTGTTCCTTCACCTCTGTGGCAGCTCTAGACACACCCTATTCCCAGCTCACACCATCGCAGAAGGAATCCTCACCTGAGATTTGAAAACTGTAGTTCAAGCCATAGTCTTCTTCCTCCTGCATAGTGTAAACAGCCTTCTTGCAGGTGTCCCTCCCTCCACCATTACCTTATAGAAACCTGTACTACACACCTCGTCAAAGGCATCAAGTAATTATCTCCACACCGAATGTGCTTCACTGGTGTTAGCCCTCCAAGCCCACATTACTTTCAAGACTGCCAGCGTTATCTACACATAGGGGTTCCACCTGTCTCCATGTCAGGATGTTTCCTTCTTCAATGCCTTGGCAGGCATCTTTGCCATAGGTGTTATTTATTTCCTTTTTAATTATTTGATGTTTGCAGAGCTCTTCTTTCACTCTAAGGTATCTTGGTGCTGAAATCGACCAAGATAATGGTCCTTAGTTGGTGAATAGAAATAGCCAAGTTATCAAAGCCTTGCTGAAGGCTAATTGATCAATCATCTCTGTGTGCTGCAAGGGAATGCCACAGATTGCTAGCCTAAACTGAGAAGGCACGACTGCCTTGCTTTGTGAGGCCGACTTTGGGAGGGAACAAAATGTCTTTTGTTAGCTTTATCCAGTATTCCACGTGATACTTGTTTTTTAAATGTGTTGAGGATTATGTGTTGACATATGCCATGATATGCATGATTGACGGTCGTACTTGGTTCTTGTTAGAATGGGAATCCAATGGAGGAATCTGATTGCTGGCGAGATTCGTCCTTGTCCGAAGATAAGGCAGGTCACTGCATTTTAGGCACGCTTGAGTAGTGTCTATGGATTTGGGCTTCGGAGAGACCCCAGTAGATTCCCTTGCACTTATCAAGAAGCGGTGTGATGAATCCATTGCCAATAGTTATTTTGTGTGGAATTGTGAAGAGGTCTGTGATGTGATGTAGGGACCGCATGGGGAGGAAATCGTCAACAAACAGCGCCTGAAATGGGATTCTAGCGTCAATGACTGCCAAATTTAGCACTTTTTGTAGAGTGTGCAGGCAAGGTCCAAGTGTTTGAGGCAATTTTGGTTTCCAGGTCAAAAGGCTTGGTTTTGGCAAGGATTAATGTTAGTCTGTTTGTATTCCTCTGTTCTGTAACTATTGTTCTACAGTTGCAGAATTTTGATTTTAGTAGTGATATTTCGAAGGGATTGTGTCCTCCGACGTATTCCTGATCTTTGATTATTCGTCTCCAGCTTGCTGGCCTCGGACATTTTTTCTCTGTAGAGGGCGCTGCTCGTCGACGTCCGCCGAGTCGATGTCCCTCGACAGCCACCATATCGGCGCCGACGTCACCATGCCCATAAATAGCCACGTGTGGCGTCCGCTGCTCAGTTCCGTTTTTCCGCGCTTCGTGGGGCCTCGGAATATCGTTGCTCAGTTCAGTCAGATAAAACCTCTTATATTTACTCGAAATACCAACTCGTTCTCGATGGCTTCTTCATCGGAACCGAGGACTCTGCGGTCCCGCTTCAAAAAATGTTGAGACTGCGGAAAGAAAATGTCGATAACGGATCCACACAGGATCTGCTTGTGGTGCTTGGGAGTCGAGCACCATTGTTCGGAGTGTGAGGACTGCATGTCCATGACGGCGAAAGCCTTGAAGGAGTGCAAGGGGAAGCTGGAGAGAGGTAAGTCAGTCAAAACCTCCTCGAAAGTTTCTTCGGCCGAGGCATTCGTCTCCTCGCCATCGAAAGCATTCCCATTCTAGGTCTCGAAGTAGCTCCCACCATTCGTCGAGATCTAGACACTCAAAGAAGAGACGTCGAAGATCCCCTTCCTCGTCATCTTCTGTTTCCCCAGAAATGGTGTCCTGCCCCACAAAACACAACTCTCAGGCTGAGTGGGAGGAATTCAGGAAGAAAATGCTAAGCGTCTTCGAGAAAGCGGCCTCGACCCCCTCGAAGACAGCTGAGGGTGATACCCCGGGTGAAAAACCCAAAAAATCAAAACGCTGCGAGTCGCTGCACCCAGCGAAAGAGACCACCCGAGAGCGGCACGGGACATCGGGTAAGAAGGCACCATCTTCGACGCATCGGTCGATCGAGTCGACGCCGACATCGACGCCGATAAAAGAGAAAACCACGGCTACTTCACAGCCAACGGTGATACCAAGAGCCTCCGGCACGACGCCGAGACCGTCGTCGACATCCTCGAGTAGGATCCCGATCCTCTCGAGTTCTTCGAGGCCTCTTCCAGTTTTCTCGGCGCCTTCGAAGCTCGTCACATCGGCGTCGACGACATCGACGTTTTCTCGGCCAATAATGACGAGTTTGGCTCCTTCTGCCTTAGAAATGGATTTTACACCATTTCTGAGGTCAGAGTACCCCGGATTATCTTCAATCTATGAAGAAGGGGAGGATTCTGACCAGGAAACCTTTGGGTTGCAGAGGACCACACTACCTGTTTCAGAGGATTGTACCTCTGAGGAAAGAAGGTTGAAAAACCTACAGGAATCATTACATGAGGCAAGTGGGCTGAACACTTCCCCAGAAGTCGAATTTGTCAAACCAGACCCAGGGGAACATGCCGAAACACCCTATAGAACCCTGATGGCAAGGATTATTGAATTTATGGTTGGTCTGCGCCTTCACCTGTTTTTCAACAGGATGACCTGACAGACATACTAGACAAAGGTCCACGGGAGGATCCTGTGGTCCCCTTCCATGCAGCCTTGCAAAGGAAGATTTCATCAAATTGGGAAACTATTGAGGTTATCCCTGCAGTCAATAAAAGATTGTCAGCCAAGTATAGGGTAGCTGCGGCTGACCCTGAATACTTATCCAAACACCCGACTCCAGAGAGCCTGGTGGTTCAAGCGGCAACTTCATCAAGCAGCAGATCCGCTTACCCTACTGTCCCACAGGATAGAGATGACAAAAGGTACGATTCTATGGCAAAAAAAAGTCTTTTCTGCTTGTAGTATGGCGTTGAAGTCCATAAACGCCACCTGTACGCTCGCCAGGTTCAGTCACATACTGTGGGAGTGTGCTTCATCAACGGCTGACTGCATACCGGAATGAGAGGAAAGGGAAGCCTTCCTTAACATCATTAAAGATGGCAAAGATGACATGTGCGAGTCACTTCAAACTGGCATTGATTCCGCTGACAGTATCAGCAGGGCCATGTGGGCAAGTACGACAATCCGCAGGCATGCGTGGTTGCGAAAGTCTCGCTTTGCTCCAGATATACAGGCCAGACTTTTGAATATGCCCTTTGACGGCTCTTCTTTATTCGGTAAAAAGGCTGATGACAGTCTGGAAAAGTTGCAAACATCTCAGGAACCTCTGGGAGAGGAAAATCCTTTTGCTATTATTCCGCATTCGGAAAGGCAGAGGACAGCCGGCTCAAAGAGTCCAAAGGAGATCCACCCCAGGTGGACGGGTCTAAAGTACTAAAGCCGCAGAGCAGCAGGTGCCTCTTTACCCTCGGCATCTGCATCAGCCACCCCCAAACCACTCTGAGGTCTTTCCACACAAAACACCTGTAGGGGGCAGGTTAACTCACCATCTGACGGAATGGCAGGCTATTATGTCAGATGCTTGGGCATTGGAGACAGTTGCCCAGGGTTACTGCCTACCCTTTCTACACATCCCTCAGTCATCCGCCGGGGCACAGCTCTCTAAAAGTTCCAGATCCGCTCCTCTTGCAGGAAATTATAGACCTGCTAGAGAAAGGTGCCATAGAACCGGTACCTGTAGCGGACAGGAACAAGGGCTGGTACTCCCCCCCCTACTTTCTCATACCAAAGAAGGACGGAGGACTGAGACCCATCCTGGACTTACGAGAATTGAACAAGTTCCTCAGGAAGGACAAGTTCAAGATGGTAACTCTCTCTCAGATCCTTCAGGCCCTCCAGCTCCAGGACTGGCTGGTATCTCTGAACCTTCAGGATGCTTATTTCCATGTGCCAATCCATCTCAATCGCAGGAAATACCTGAGGTTCGCAATTGGCTGCTCTCATTATCAATTTCGAGTTCTCCCATTTGGGCTGACCTCCGCCCCGACGGTCTTCACCAAGCTATTGTTGGTAGTCGCTGCGAGTCTATGGAGGGAAGGGATCCACGTCTCCCCCTACCTGGATGATTGGCTGATCAGAGCTGTATCTTCGGAACAAGCTCAGATCCAGCTAGATTATGTCTGCCACTTCCTTCACAAACTGGGCTTCTCCCCCAATTTAAAGAAGTCACAGATGATACCATCACAGAGACTCCAGTTCATTGGAGCGGTCCTGGACACTTCCCTGGGAAAAGCCTCGCCACCAGAGGTGAGGGCTCAAGATATTCTGCATATGGTCAACAAGTTTCAAAATGCCCAACGTCTCCCAGCCTTCGACTTTTTGAGGTTGCTAGGCCTCATGGCGTCCTGCATCTTCCTTGTGCCAGAGGCTCACCTGAGAATGAGATCTCTTCAGTGGGCACTGAGAACTCAGTGGTCGCCATTCTCAGGGAGAATGACAGATCTCCTCCGGATTCCAGACAAGGTAGCCCACGACCTTCAATGGTGGGCCTATCCATCCAGAGAACATCTTGAAAGGAGAACTGTTTTGGCAACCATGGCCGGAGATGAGAGTAGTCACAGACGCCTCACTCACGGGGTGGGGAGCCCATGCCAACGACTTGACCATCAGCGGTCGTTGGTCTCCATCGGAGTCCAGACTACACATCAACCTATTAGAGCTGAGAGCGATCAAACTAGCGCTGAAAGCTTTCCTGCCATCGGTACAGGGGAGAAATGTCCTGATAATAACGGACAACACGGTGGCCATGCACTAGCTCAACAAAAGAGGAGGCGTAGGGTCAATGCCACTATGCAGAGAGGCAACGAAGCTCGGGTTTTGGGCAATTCAGGAGGGAATCTCTCTATCGGCAGTCCACCTAGCCGGAGAGAAGAACTTGACAGCGGACGCTCTGAGCAGGCAGAGCACAGTCTCCCACGAGTGGAAGCTAGGGAGCTAGCTCAGGAAGTCCTTCAAGAGATCTTCGCCCTTTGGTGAACCCCTCAGGTGGATCTGTTTGCCACCAGCACCAGCAGGAAGTGCGATCTGTTCTGTTCAAGGGAATTTCCCCCGAGAGGAGCTCTAGGGGACGCGTTCGTAGTGGACTGGGAGTTCCCACTCCTTTACGCGTTTCCACCAGTCCCTGTTATTCCTCAAATGATCAGGAGGTTGAGAAGGTTCCGGAAAACCATGATCCTAATTGCCCCGGACTGGGCCAGGAGAACGTGGTACCCGGACCTTCTAGATATGTCCATTTGTCCTCCAATCCGTCTTCCACTCAAAGAGAATCTTCTCTCACAGAAGGGAGGTCAGGTTCTCCATCCAGACATCAGAACCCTCAACCTTCACGCTTGGCTTCTGAAAGGGTGAGATACAAGGATTGGGACCTCCCTGATGACGTCATGGAGGTGTTGCTTTCAGCCAGAAGGCCAGCAACAAAGTCTTTATACCGCTGCCGTTGGAACAAATTTTGCAGCTGGTGTAGAGAAGAGAATATCGACCCATTTTCATGTGGTACACCAAAGCTGTTATCGTTTCTACTCTACTTGGCAAACTCAGGCCTTCAAGTTGGCACTGTAAAAGGCTATATCGCAGCGCTTTCAATCTTCAAGCGCACTGCGGAGGAACCATCGTATTTCAGACTACCTCTAGTAATACAATTTCTCAAGGGATTAACTAATGTTTATCCTCCAAGACCATTTCAAGTTCCCTTATGGGACTTAAATTTAGTCTTAAATTTCCTAATGGGTACTCCATTCGAACCACTCCACTCTTGTTCGCTGAAATTTCTCACTCTTAAAACTGTCCTATTGGTAGCACTAACATCTGCTAGGAGGGTGAGCGAATGACGAGCTCTTTCTTGTAAACCCCTCCCATACAAATTTCCATAAGGACAAAGTTGTCCTACAGGTGAAGCCTAATTTCCTCCGAAAGGTGGTTTCTGAATTTCACATCACTCAGAAAATGACCTTACCTTCGTTCTACCCTCCTCCCCATCTGGGGAAAGAGGAAGAAAGGCTACATAGGCTGGACCCAAGGCGAGCTCTGAGCTTTTACATCAGCAGACTGGCTAGAATTAGGCAAGCAGACCAACTGTTTGTAGGATACTCAAGTCACAAGTTGGGACTACCCATAACAAAACAGACCATTTCCAGGTGGATTATTTTGGCCATTCTGGAATGTTACAATCTGGCAGGGAAAGAGCCACCCCAAAATCTTAGGGCTCATTCAACCAGGGGTATCGCAGCCTCTTTGGCCCTCCAAAGAGGGGTACCGGTCCGAGACATATGTGCGGCTGCCTCATGGTCGTCCGCACATACATTCACAAAATTTTACAACCTGGATTCCTCCACTGGTCAAGAGACCAGATTTGGCAAAGCCGTATTACATTCGATTCATTCCTAAAAGGGATACATGACATTATTACTCCCACCTCCAATTACATGCCACTGCTATGGGAGTCTATCAAAGATGAGGAATACGTCGGAGGACACAATCCCTTCGAAGAACAAGTTACTTCTTACCTTGTAACGTTCTTTCGATGGGATGTTCCTCCGACGTATTCCTTATCGCCCCTCCCATCCATCCCCGCAGTAATACTTCCCTTGTGGTTGCAGTTTACGCTCCTTCAAGGTCAATAACCAATTCAGGCATGACTTATCTTATGCTACAAAACGGAACTGAGCAACGGACGCCGCGTGTGGCTATTTATGGGCATGGTGATGTCGGCGCCGATACGGTGGCTGTCGAGGGACTCGACTTGGCAGGCGTCGACGCGCAGCACCCTCTACAGAGAAAAAATTTCCGAGGCCAGCAAGCTCTAGACTAATTATCAAAGATAAGGAATACGTCGGAGGAACATCCCATAGAAAGAACGTTACAAGGTAAGAAGTTACTTGTTCTTCTTTTTTATTCAAAAAGGGGTAGGGCTATTGATTGTGTGCTACTGGACAGGAAGGATTGTTTCGAGTCTAGTGCTAGGTTGTGATTCTGGTGGTGACTTATCAGGAGTCGGGCATGGTACACTGTCAAAGACTAGCGAAAAATTAAGTCTCAGGTGCTGTTAGATGAGATCAGAATGCTATTGACCGTTAAAGGAAGGGCAACAGATTTGGTTACCCTACAAGGGGAAAAACCCATCTTGGTGGTGGTAGTAATTGGCCAATTGCTGCACTTCACAGCTGTTTGCCTGTGTTGGGCACCTGCGAGATAGGACTGACATTTCCTGGATCTGTTGGCTCAAGAAATGCGTTTTTTAGGAGTGGTAGAACTACTGTATGCTTACTTGCAGTTGGTATGCTTCCTGTGGCTGTGATGATACTCCAGAATAAGGGGACCAAGTAGTTGTATTACTTTAGGTGGGCTTGCAGTTGAGTACAGGGCTGGAAAATGTATCTTTGTCAAGATGAGTGAAGGATGTCAGCCTGTGGGTGTGAGGTGAAATTTTTGTGGGAGAATGTGTTTTTGTGTCAGTGTCAGTATCTGGATTGGACATGATGATGCTTTGTCAAATGGTGCCAATTTATGTTGAGAAGATGGACTTTGGCGTGTTGCACGGCTGTACTGATAGTTGATTGCGTTTACTCCCTGAAGCCTTTAAGGACATTGAAAGTTCTTTTGTGGGGTTAGGTGTTATGTTAGACTTTGATGGTTTCGTTTTTTTAAGTGAGCTAGCTTAGCTTTTAAGGGGGCCTGTAGACAGTACTGGCTATGGCATTTGATTGTCTCAGATTAAGTTTATACCAATTATGTGATGGTTGTTTAGTTTTGCTGATTTTTATAGTTTTGAATGAGGTGATGTGTGTAGTGGGGGGCATGGTGAACATGCAGAGAGCGATCAAGCTGGAATACATATATTCCATCCAGTGCGTGTCTGACAGAATGTGTGGGACCTTGAAAAATGACTGGACCAGCTATGAAGTCTGCTTATGCTGACATGGATCATTTTACAGAAAACAATGGTGAATATTTTGTCAACCGTCCAGGATATTCCTGGTCCAGGCAGTCAGATTTTGGAACAACTCACTCTCCGAGTTACTCAGAGAAGCTAACCGTTTACCTTTCAAGAAGAAACTACGCACCTCTTTTATCGATAATAGATTCTGCTCCGGCTGCAGCAATTTGTCTGGTTTTACAATCAGTTCACTGTTATATAGCACTACTCCTCAGTTGGAAGGGCGAGAGGAATGGCCAGTCAAAGGAGCCAAAGAAGATTTCCTCGTGGTGGACGAGGAAGGGGTGCAAAGCCAGCTCAAGCAGGGGCATCTTGAGTCACAATTCATCAGTGGGAGGCAGATTGTCTGAGCATCTAGAAGAATGGCGAGACATTACTTCGGATGGTTGGGCTTTGGAAACTGTAGCCCACAGATACTGCCTTCCTGTCATACAGAGACCTCAGAACAGTCCCCCGGAGAACCACTCTTTGAGGATTCTAGATCCGCTCTTTGTACAGGAGATTTTAACCCTGCTAGAGAAAGGTGCTATAGAACCAGTGCCTGTAGCGGAGAGGAACAAGGGTTGGTACTCACCATATTTCCTAAAACCTAAGAAGGACAGAGGACTGAGACCCATCTTGGACTTGAGATAATTGAACAAGTTCCTCCGGAAGGACAAGTTCAAGATGGTCACACTTTCTCAGATCCTTCAGGCCCTCCAACTCCAGGATTGGATGGTGTCATTGGACCTTCAGGATGCCTATTTTCATGTGCCAATCCATCTCAAGCACAGAAAATACCTGAGGTTTGCAGTTGGCGGTTCTCATGATCAATTTCGAGTTCTGCCATTCGGGCTGACCTCCGCCCCAAGGGTTTTCACCAAACCTATAGCAGTAGTGGCAGCGAGTCTCGGGAGAGGGGGGGGATTCCCGTCCACCCCTACCTGGACAATTGGCTGATCAGAACGCATTCTCTCTCCCATCACTGCATTCTATTGTTGCTTTTTCCCTCCTATATCTCGCTGTATCTGTTGATATAACTCCTCTTCCTCTCTCGTGTCATTACTCTGGCTAGATCTGTTTTTTCATTTTCTCGGCACTCTCTTGTTATTGGCCCTCCCTGCTCTAGTCCTGCTTTTGTATTTCCATCTCTCCCCTCCTGCTGTTGATCTGTGTTTTATTTTAATGTCTCCAAATGTCTCTTTTGCTCTGCTTCTATCCCTCACTCCTATTGTGTGTTTTTCCTATTATTAACTTTGTTGCCCTATTATGTAGCTCATTGCTCTCTCTTCCTGTTGCTCGATTTCCAGTTTTGGATTGTCTAGTATGCTCTGTCCCTTCGCCCCCCCCCCCCCCCCCGTCCCTGCCACATCTTTGTTCTTCTGTATTGCTTAGGTTCAGCGTTGCTCTTCCACTCCTGTTTTTCTGTTTGTCTTTTAACATCGCACCAATAAATATCCAAAAAGCTGAAAATGCCTTTTCTATTTAAAAATCTAGTGCAGCTTTACCATTGGGTGCGCCTTTTTAGATGTGTGCAAACCTTCTTTGGGCATTTAGGCTGGGAATTACAGAGTTAGAGGTTTGTCTGACCAGATGCAGCACTTGCTTGAATGCATATGCTTTACCAACACTGTATGCCATTACAAGTATAAGAGCCCATATGAGCTGTGTCTTCTGAGCCATTACAAGTATAGCAGTCCTCATGAGATGTGCTTCCTCTGAACCATTCCAAGTATAGCAGCCCTAATGAGATGTGTCTGTTCTGAGCCATTACAAGTATAGCAGCCCTGATGAGATGTGTGCTCTGAGCCATTACAAGTATTTCGGTCTTCATGGGATGTGCTTCTTCCGAGCCATTACAAGTATAGCAGCCCAAATGAGATTAGTCTGTTCTGAGCAATTACAAGTATAGTGGTCCTCATGTGATGTGCATGTTCTACCTCTGAGCCACCACAGGTACAGCAGCCCCGATGACGAGTGTTCTGAGCCATTACACATATAGCAGTCATCATGGGATGTGCTTCTTCTGAGCCATTACAAATATAGCAGCCCAAATGAGGTGTGTGTTCTGAGCCATTACACGCACAGCGGCCCTTGTGTTCTGAGCAATCACAGGTGTAGCAGCCCTGATGAGTTGTGTGTTCTGAGCCATAACAAGTTGAGCATCCTGGATGAAATGTGTGTGTAATGTTACCTGCATCTTAAATGCATATCTCTGATGCAGACTCATTAACTCACCTATTAACACGATTTGAACTAACAGGTTACACAATAATCTCTGCATCAGGGTTATTGACCCACTGAGGTGCCTTTGCCAACAGGATGTTGACACTGAAAGGCACATAGGGTTAGGGCACTGGCAGTTCCATGTGAGGCTTGCCTGACATAAATGGCTTGTCAAAAGCTCTAAGCCTGTTTGGACTATCCTACATTAGTCGGGAGATTCACATTGAGGCTTTGCAATGTGCTAGATTTTTGGCAGTGGGACTCGTTAATCGGACATGGGAGAAGCAGAGGTTTTGAAAAGCGGAAGACCGAGGAGAAGGGATTGAAGTATATGACGGCGATGCCATCTTCTCACAATGTTAAAGGTTGGTGGGAAGAGCTCAGACACTGTTCTTGCTCTGTACTTTAGCTTGCTTGTTTAGCATGTTTGTGCTTTTTTAACAGCAGCTCTGTTAAGAAATTCAGGTACTGTCCCAAAACATAGCATTCCTGCTAAGAAATGTGGGCATGATGTAATCAGCCCTGCTGTGAATATTTGGCATTGTGTGATGACATGCGTACGGTATAGCAGCTCTGTTGATAAATTAGGCTACTTTGCCTGAATATATAGCGGTCCTGTTGAGAGGTACAGGTACAATCTGTGCCACTGAAAATATATACAGCACTGCTTCTACCTGTATCCATTATACCTGCTTTTTATGGTGGGTGGTCAAAAAGGGAGTTAATGTTCAGACCACATCCCTAGCTATGCAATTGATGTGCTTCCGTGATGAAAAGAAAACAAAGTATGAAATGCCCATGCTGCTTCAGCTGCGCTGCCAATTAAGCAGAAATGCAGCTTTTGTTTAGGACAATTTTCATTTTACACAATACTACCCCGTGTCCTAAAGCAAAGTGAAAAGCGTGTTCATGATTGAAGATGCTTTAATAACACTGTAACCTACAAAATACAGGCAGTTGAACAAAGGGAACAAAACACAAATCCCCTTTTACATTACTCAGAAAGTATTATCTTGATAGAATCATTAACAGAGGAGAGTGTTAAAAAAAATAAACAGATCAGGGCTCATCTCAGTTGCTTCTTTCAACGAACTATGTTGATTACTAAAGTAAAGAGTGGATTTGCAAGCTGCTGCTAGTCAGGCTGTCACCAGTGAGCTCAATGATTTATGGGGGTGCTGCCATAAATAGTCTGTGTAAGTGGTACGCAAGGAAGAATGAAAAGAGACGTATTGACAAGATTTCTGTGTGTAAAAAGGCTCGATACACACCTTATCTGGAGGGCTGGTCACATCCCAAGCACAGCTGGCCGTAGATGCAGCAGGTCAGATGGTGGGAATGGCAAATGAACAGAGGAGCTGTGTGCCATGTTCGCTCGCAGGGACGACCCGTCCATAATGGGCGAGGGGGCATCGACCCATGGGTCTTGGCTCCCTCTCACCCATTATGGAGGAGCCAGCCTTGTAAAATACAAGCACTATCTCAGCTGTTTTTCTCTTATTATAGATGTCCAGTAAAAAATACTATCACCGCCCCATTGTCCCCCAGTGCCTGGTATACACACAGAACCACGTTGATTGTGTGCATGTGGGAGGAGCTCGGAACCTAGGGGACAGGCGTGTGATTTTTTTTACTCAGCATCTATGATAGATAGGCCGTAAAAAAAACATGCCTTACCTCAGTGCCCCCCAGCGCCTCAGTGTCGCACATAATCACATTCGTCATTATTGTGATTATGTCTGACTGCAATGCGCTGGCAAATCATGTAGCAGGCATGGCATTTTTTACTTTGCATGGTTGATCAAGCAAGCATGATAAGTGTTATTATGTAGCTAGCCTTACATTTTAATGCAGCCTGTCTAACCATTTCTTATTGTGGTATGACATTTTGTATTGGGCCTCTTTGGTAAAACAAGCATAAGTGTTATTATGTAGCTTGACTGGCATTTTTAATGCAGCCAGTTTGGACATGTTTTCATACTTTGGCATGCATTTTTAATGGTAAAGCCAACTGGAGTATGTTCGTATGTGGGGATACTGCCATATATTGGCAGAACAAACATGGACATGTTTTCTTATAATATAATTACTGGCAATATGCAAAAGCAAACATGAGTATGTTCTTATATGGGAATAATAGGGTATTGTGAGAAACCTGAAGGTGTCTCCCTGGCTAAACCGTGGGCATCTGTCATCCAGATGGCCAGGACACAGCCATCGCTATTGGATTCAGTTCCTGGAGGAGGACTTGTGAGGGAGGATCGCCTGGATTGCGGGTCCTCGGGGAGTGGGAGCGGGAACAGGTGGGTGAGATGCGGTGTTCCCCTTCTTTCAACACCTTTTCCCCATCCTACCACGTAGGACATTCAAAACCGCTGCCCACCACCCCTTTTCCGACACAAACACTTTTGCACGACACACCAGAGAACATACTAACACTAGAGCCATTTACCTTACATATCCCAATACAAGGGTCAGGCAATTGATCATAATCACACACACCTGATGGCCCTTTCCTTTCCCCACGGGGATAAAAGGTGGAGCAAGAGAGCACAGTACGAGCAAGGCAGACCGCACAAGACCGCTATCCAGGCCCGGCAGTTCAAGAGTAGGAGAAAGGCGGCAAATATCAAGAGGCTGACGAGGAGAGACACAACCTTGCCCTTTCTGACAAAACATAGCGAACCCGCCGCTGAAAGAAACGTAAGACCGAGGACAATAGCCCAAGTGTGCTGCAGCAGATGTCAATGGTACACAGTTCGTATTGACGCTGATAAGCCGGAGCGAGGGAGACTCCTGCTTCCGATGTACTGGCTTTGACTCCAGTAAAGAGGAAAGCCAAGCAGTTCATCACAGCCGGTGAGTCGAGGGGAGAGCCGATAAGAACTGGGCTGTGGTGAATGAAAGTCGCAAAGTGAAAGAAGTTTAAAATAACTGTAACATTGTGAAGGGGAGACCAGCTGCAAAAGGGGACCGGTACCACATGGTTGCTGCTCCGAGAAACCCTGGTCAATCCCCGTCTGAGTGAAACTATAGATACCAGAAGGCCATAGGAGAGCCGCCAAGATAGGTCAAAGTGGTCATCCAGGAGGTCAAGCAAAATACCAATACAGTCGAAAGCCTTTCACTTAAGAACTATAAAGAAAGCAAGGGTAGTCAATCCCTCCACATGAGAAAGCAAAGGAAGTGAATCCTGTAAACAATTAAAGTAAATGTGAATGTGAACTTGGCAAGAGTGAACCCGATCGAGGGACGCTGATGAGGGGGGGGCAAAGTCTAAAGTCCCAAGAAACAATGTATTGACAAAGGTGAACCTGGCCAAGGGATGTCCACTGGAACTGTTTAAAAAAGACATTAAGATTTATAAGTGAACGGACAAGCCATAGTGAACCCGGAGGAGAGAGGCTAAAAGCAAAGAGGGGTCTGTGCCCAGAAGAGGGGGAGCCAGGGCTTTAGGCGGCCCACCCCTTCCAGGCCCATTTCCTAAGGTCCCCATCTGCTCTCTGTCTGTATCCCTGGGAGTCCTCTCCTACACCCACACACCCACACACACACACACACACACACACACGCACACACGCACACACACACGCACACACACGTCCCACAGTGAGAAATTGGACTTCCTAACACTTCTCAGGTCAGCTATTTTTACTAGCTTAACAAATCCTTCCCTCTGCACCTTGTCTGACTACCCCCCACCTTACCTGATCATCATCTTGTCTAGCCCTGCCAGTATCTAAATGTCAACTGCCTGTTATCTTTTTTAAAGTCGAATTTAGCCTGTCTAGTGCACTGCAATTCACCTGCCTTTTTTAAAGTCGAATTTAGCCTGTCTAGTGCACTGCATTTCACCTGCCCAGGTGGATAATCGATTTTAGTTGTGCTTCGTCGCCGTTTGTGCTCCCATAAGGCGCACCTCCCTCTCTCTCTCCCCCCTCCTCCAAGTGTATTAGTGCTTCAGCCTGACAAGTGTCTTTCCCCCCTCCACTTCTTCCTATCATGTCACTATCTATCTCTCCTATCCGTCCATCTGTCTCACAATCTATCCTTCTCCTATCACTAAATCTGTCCAGAAGGACACTCTGGCCTCCAACCCAGGCCTTGCTATTGCAGACATCTATGTCATGGCTTCCGCCAGAGAAACTGTCACTGACATCCTCTTCTTCGTTAACTCGCCTGACCTATGGAGGACTTGCTACATGGGTGGCCGTCTCTCTCCTGTCGCCTCTTCTCCCATTAATGGTGGCACCCGCTGGGAGGTCCTCCTTGACCTCGTCTCCATTTCCGAGTCATCATGAAGGTCTACTTCAACGGAACCATCATGGTTCAGGGTCCTCAACCCAACTTTCTTCACTTTGATAGACTCCTCTCCTGCCTCTCTAATCTTACCTCCCCCTCAGGCCAGGCTCACTTGCCCACTGTGCCTTCCTCCTCCTCTATACAAGCCCTATTGCCCACTTCACCTTCCGCCTCCTCCTCAGCATAGGTGCATGGGCCTTGCCCATCTATCCCAGACCGCTTGCAGCCTTAATTCCTCCGCCATCCACTATCTCTCTGGCCCACTTGCCACCGTCGGGGTGGGGGGGACCACTGTCCCATGCGCCCCCGCCACCCCCCGTGGAATGCCTTTATGGACGGCAAGCTACTCCACATTGCCACCCTTAAGACTAGCTCTGCTGTAAAACACTCAACTGATATCTGCAACCTCCTCGAACTCCTGGATCTTGATGTGCTCGCCATCACTAAGACATGGTTCAAGAACAGCTCTGTCACAAGCTTTGACACTCTCCTCCCTGAAGGCTACAAAATCTTGTCTGCGTCCAGGCGTAAGAAGGCAGGTGGTGGAGTACCACTGATCTTCCCTGAATGAATACCTGTGTCTAATATCCCTACTCAGGCGTACTCCTCATTTGAGTGCCTAGTCTATAGGCTCTCACTCGCTCCTAATTTTTCCCTCCTCATGGCCACCTTCTATCGGGGTCCCTGGCAGCTCACTCTCTTCCTTTCGGAATGAACTGACCTAGCCTCTTCTCTACTCTCCTTCCCCTTTCAACTCCTCCTGCTGGGTGACCTCAATATCCACCTTGACTCTCCTGACTTGTCAGGACCTTTCCGCTACCTATGTGACTCTCCCTCTCCCTCTCCCTCTCCATCTCTCTCTCCATCTCTCTCTCTCTCTCTCTCTCTCTCTCTCTCTCTCTCTCTCTCTCTCTCTGTCTCTCTCTCTCTGTCTCTTCCTCTCCCTCTCTCTCTCCCCCTCTCACTCTTTAACCCTCTCCAGCTCTCTCTCTCTCTCTCTCTTCTACCCTCTGGCTCCACTCACACCGTGGCCCACACGTAGGATGCTCTCGTCTCCTCTGACATCCCACTCTCTATCCCTCTCACTACCTCTCTCTCTCTTGGACTGACCACTCTCTTCTATCAACTCACCTGAACCTCTCCTCTCCTCTGGCAGCAACTCACCCGGCACAGCCACTCTGCTTCAAGGTCACCAGACCCATGAAAAAATTGACAGTGTCTGCCTTTGCCTCCACTTACTCTTCTCCTCCCATTCCTGAGGCTGACTCCCACCCTGACAATCATGCAGCAGCCGCCTCCTCTGTCACTCCCACACAGGACCCCTGCTCGGCCCTGGCAGCACACTTCACTACAAAAACCGGAGACTTCCCCTCCCTTGCCCCCCACACCACAGCACACATCAGCACCTGTGCCTCTCTTGGCCCCGCCTCCACTTCCACTCTCCTCTCTTTCTCCCATCACACCTGATGAGGTCGCCCGACAAGTCCGTTCTGTGAAGGCCTCATCCAAGCAAGTTGATCCCTGCCCCACCAAAACCATCAAGGACAACATTGACTCGCTCGCACCAGCCTTGGCTGACCTTTGCAACCTATTCTTTTCCACTGGAGTTTTCCCAACGTCTCTCAAGCACTCCCTTGTGCAAAAGAAACCCTCTGCTGACCCTTCCATTCCATCAAACTACTGCACGATCTCCATCACTCCTTTCTTGGGCAAACTCCTGTAGAAGCTGGCTATCTCTCAGCTAAACCTCCACACGGAATCATTCAGTTGTTTCCACGATCATCAGTCTGGCTTTAGAGCATCCAGAGGCACGGAAACTGCTCTTCTGAACACCCGTGAAGACCTGCTCTCAAATCCTGACACTAACACTCCCTCCGTCCTCATCCTCCTTGATCTCTCCTCCGCCTTTGACACGATTAACCACAACATCCTGATCTCACGGCTTCGTGACACCTTGGGAATCACAGGTCAGGCTCTGGCTTGTTTAACCTCTTTTCTCTCCGACCGCCCATCCCAGGTCAAACCTGGCACCTTTCGACTATCACCCTCTCAACCTGTGGCGTTCTCCAAGGTTCTAACCTATCACCCACATGTGATCGCCACTTTCACCTCTAATTTCCAGTGTTATACGGATGACCCGCAACAATCCTTCAGGCTACCCTCAGCCACCTCCTCCTTCTCACTGGTAACAAAGGGGCTCCTACCACATGAAAATGCTTCTCACTCTAGTATTGCTTAGAGTGTTTTACTGTACTATGTCAAGTTGTTGTTTTTCTTGTAGTGCTTCTAAAGTAAGCGGAGTATCCAAATGCGGAGGTTATTCTATTCTGGATATAAATTCCAAAGATCTAGCCTGAGCCATTAGTGCCCAAAACATGTTGCTTTTATTCAGAAACACCAGTCCCCAAGACTGGGTTTATTTTACACATATTCATGATACAATAAATGAACAGAGTATGGATACTGTGATTTTTTTACATAGAGTTAAGGTACATCACAATGTATGCATCAAGAGTGTGTTAGTATTACTTTGTGAAGTAAATATTACATCGTATTTACATTGTTGCAAAGAGATCACCAAAGAAACAGTAATTGCACGAAATAGAACCATAGTCTGTATTTTAGTACACATATCCCCTAGTATTAATCTAAAGTGCGGATGTGTTCATATCTGTGCAGTTTGTCTTTGGAAAGAAATTCAAGCTAGTCTAGTGTTTCTAGGTTGACTGTCGAGCTGAAACCATTTGGGGTGGTCAACTCTTGGGTGGGTTAAAATTCTTTCCACGGAGTACCAAACCGCTGATTTGGTACCTCCTCCTCACACCTACCTGACTGTCTGTCCACTATTCAGTCATGGTGTGCTGCAAATTACCTTTGTCTCAATACCAGTAAAACTGAGATTGTTCGCATTGGGACACCTGCTCCCGCTTTCCCCACTCTCACTCTGGCCACCCTCTTGTCATTGCACCTATCCCCACCTGTGAGGCCACAAACCTTGGGGTCATCTTCGACTCCACTCTATCTTTCTCCTCTCACATTTCAAAAAAGTCTTAACTATCAACTACACCTCCTCAAAGGCACTCTACGTTTTCTCACTTTCCCCCAGCAGCTCACTGTCTCCAGAACCCTGGTTCTCTCCAGGCTGGACTACTGCAACCGCCTCTTCCTCAATCTCCCTGCTTCCACCCTGCGCCCTCTGCAACTCATCCAGAGCAGAACTGCAAGACTTATCCTTGGCCTCAAGCCCAGGGACCACATATCTCTGGCGCTGAAATCCCTTCACTGGCTCCTCGTGGCTGCAAGTATGGATCTAATTCAAGACCCTCTGCATTGACCACAAGGCTTTCTGGGGCCTGGGACCCACTTACCTTCAACTCTGCCTTCCTAAATACTGTCCCTCTCGAGCCCTCCGCTCATCTACCTCCAACCTTCTGCGAGTGAGCCGGTTCTCCAAGCAGAGATTTGGAGGGAGATCCCTCTCCTCAGCAGGTGCCTATCTCTGGAACAGCATCCCTGCCACCCTCTGTCTTGAGCCTGATATTCTTAAGTTCCGGAAACTCCTCAAGACCTTCCTCTTCTCCTCTTCCTTCTCTCTCACCCTACCCTGCTAACCTTGCTCTCTGCTCTTTCTTTTCTCCCTCCTCTCCACACAGCTTACTGACTGGCAGCCTGGTGTACCTCAGAGTCTCACAGGTCCCAGGCATCCCTGCCAGTCCTTCTGCACTTGCCTCAGGGCCCTCTAAGCCCCACCACTGCACTTCTCTCAGCACTTCACCAAATCTCTACCGACTGAATGCACTTGGCCCCCTGCCCCTCCCTTGCCCTTCCCGCACTTGTACGATCTGTATACAGCCCTGCCTGAAGATCATGCTGAAGATCATGCTGTCTGTTCTCCCTTGTCTTCACCCCTTAATTTGCACTTGACAAAACTGCAGAGTCGCTGTCAGGCCTATTTGCTGTATCTAAACTGTTAAATGTATCATATTCACTTAATCTGCCTGTGCAGACCATTACCGTCTCAGAAATTCAAGGGCTCGGAGCGACCATTGTTTTTCCCCTTGTTCTCTCCCTCCATGAGAGCTTTGAAACACTTGCCTGCGTATAGGCGTTATATAAACATTACCATACCATACTATAACCGGAAAAAGCCATAGTGAACCCGATGGACGAAGGTTGAAAGCAAAAAGAGTGTCTGCGCCCAGAAGAGGGGGACCCTGTGGTGAATCCATCACCCGAGAAATTTGTGAAACCGAACTTTGTGTTTGTTAGTTTTTAAAAAAACATTTAAAACATACTTTATTGATTTTCATAACAGTCAACACACTTACACCAAAACAGTGCACAAAAACAATTCCCCAACACCCTTCCCCCTGCCCCTTAGACCCTCACGTTTCCCCAGCTTCTGCCCCCTGATTTGTGGGTGCTATGTCTCCTTCGCTGTTCGAGGAACTGTCAGCCTCAGTTTCACCTCGTCCAGACCCCGCCAATGAGGCGATCAAGTGTAGCCAGGCTGTGAGTGTGTTCACTTCTTCCTAACCCCTTCTGACCACCGCTTCCCTCCACACCATCGTTTCTGCATCTGCCCATTTCAGGAGGTCCCACCACCATATTTCTGCATTTGGGCTCCTGCTTGCCTTCCAATTCCTTGCTATCCTACGTTTAGCTAAAATAAATGCCAGGTCTTTAAGCTTACTCACGTGTTTGAGTTTCCGCGGTCTTGGAAATCCACCCACCATACATGCCCATAGAGAGTTCACTTCCAATTTTATCCCTTTTCCTGCCAGGATGTGTGCGATCTCTTCCCAGTATATTACAATTTCTGGGCAGGCCTAGAACATGTGTACCAATCCTGCATCCACCTAGTCACATCTCGGGCATTTCTATGTATTGGTATTCGTGAATTTAGCAATCTTCCTTGGGGTCATATATGCTCTATGGGTGACATATAGCTGAATTTGTTGTAGTCGCACTTGGCTAGACACCTTCTTATGATACCTCTGCATTCTTCTCCACAGCCCATCACCTATTGTTTCCCCTCCATCTCCTTCCCAGTCCCTTCTCACTTGCACCACCTCCTTCTCAATTTTGGACATCATTATTTCGTAGATTCGGGAGACTTTGTGGCCTTTGTCAGATACTGCCTGAAACGTTTCTATGGCAGCCTCCGGTTGTTGGGTCAACTCCATCTCAGACCACGTTTTCCTTACCATTATCATCAGCCTAGCGTATGTGATATACTGCCCATTATGCAACCCTGTGTCTTCTCTCAGTGCATCAAATCCAATCCTTTCCCCTTCCTGCAACACATCCCCTATGTTTGTTACACCAGTGTTCTCTGATGCTCCTCCTCAATTGCTCATCCACTCCCTTCAGTGCCACCCCCACATTTCCCATCACCTGGCAAGCTCTATGCCAGATCTTCCTCCCCAGGTTCAGTAGTGCCGACCCCCTTCCATTTGGGGGTTCTGTTAACCACATCCATTCATTCAAAAAATAAGGTGCACACTCCGCCCCCAGCAATCTAGACTCTGGTGTGGAGTCCTCGGATAACCATCTTGTTACATATTGATGTTGGCCAGCCAAGTAGTACCCCAGATGAACCCCCTACATATGCTCTGCACCTTGTTGAAGAACCTCTTAGGTATCCAGTACGGGACATTCGCGAAGTAGTGCAGTAACCTGGGAAGTACTATCATCTTCAATATGGCTGCTCTGCCCATCATAGTAAGGGGTAACCGAGCCCAGAATACTATGCTCCGTTCAATTTTCCCAACCGCCTTCTCCATATTATGTTTGTGTTCATCCTCAACCTTATGATGTATATCCACTCGCAGATACCTAAAAGTGTCAGTTATCCATCCTATCTGTAGGACTGGGAGCTCGTACTCTGGTATTCCCACATACCTGCCCAGGGGGAATATGGTGGACTTTTTTGGATTTATTGTTATGCCGGAGAGTATCGCATATCGTTCCATTACTTCTAGGATATATTGCAGGTTTCCTTCAGGATATTGCAGATATAGCAGCATGTCATCTGCATATAGTGATATCAGATGTTGTCCCCCTCTCGTGTAAATTCCTACCTCATTGTAGTGCCGTCTCCGGTATATCGCCAAAGGTTCCAGTGCCAAGATAAAAAGCATCGAGGACCAAGGGCACCCTTGTCTGGTGCCTCTACATAGAGTCCATTGCTCCGAAATGATCCGTCCCGTCCTGACTCGTGCCACTGGCTCACTGTATTGGATTTTTGGAACTAATCAGACCAAAGCCAAGCTAGGAGACAAGTATAAGACTTTCTCTATAAATGAAGCAAAAATCCAAGTATCTAATCAAGTTAAGACCCTAGGAATGATGGTCAATGACTCAGTCAGCTCAGAGGCGCAAGTTAACCCTACAAAAAAATACGTCATACTATCTACGCCTGATGAGGGCCATTCGACCTTACCTGAATGAGGCTAATATAGCCACAGTTGCTAGGGCAATGGTTTTATCCAGATTGGACTATGGTAATGCCTTACTGTTAGGAGCCACCAAAAAAGATATGGCAAGATGCCAAGTTATTGAAAACGACGCAGTGCGGTTTGTGAAGGGACTTAAGAGTAAAGACCATGTGACCATGGCAAGAAGAGCTCTGCATTGGCTCAGGGTGAAGGAGAGGGTGAACTTTAAAGCTATGACCATAGTTCACAGGTGCTTGTTCGGTCTCTCCGCCCAAAACCTAAAGAACCAATTTGTGCCTTACACTCCCCAGAGACATCTACGCTCAGCAGGACAAGGGCTTCTTACAGTGCCAAAACAGAAGTTAAAGGCAGGCCTGGGCAGATCTTTTGTCGTATTGGCGGCTCAGCAGTGGAATAGTCTCCCAATTAAGCTGAGACTAGAAGAAAATATTCTTTGCTTTAGGAAAGGTTTGAAGACTCACCTCTTTAGGTGAATTCGCAGAAATAGGAATCAGTTTTGTTCAAGCCAGCATAGGATTAGTGATAGCTATCAAGTTTTAGGTTGTATTGTTGTATGTCAAGCGCCCTGATGCCTTTGGGCTTCCGACGCTATATAAGATTACATACATACATACATACATACATACATACATACATACATACTGTACAGCTGTTGAGCCCATTTCAGGTACCCTGGCCCTATCCCGCTTTCCTTCAGAGCCGCCATCAACCACGGCCATTTGACTGAGTCGAAGGCTTTCACTGCGTCCAATGAAACAATCGCGACTTCTTGAAGACTCCCCTTTGTCTGGTCCATGACGTGGTGAAGCCTCCTAAGATTGTCAGAAATACATCTGCGTGGGACATATCCGGTTTGCTCGCAATGTATGAGTTTATTTATCATTGGCTTAAGCCTATTTGCCATCACTGCAGTAAGGATCTTGCTATCTTGGTTGAGCACTGACAGCGTTCTGTAAGATCCGCAATCTGTGCTCGGTTTTTCTGGCTTGAGGAGCGGGATAATGATCGCTTCCCTGAGGGTCTCTGGCAGCCTACCTCTTTCAAACGCCTCATTCAATATAGCCAACATCGTTGGGAGTAAGTCTGTCCTATATGTCTTATAAAACTCGCTTGGTAGACCATCTTCCCCCAGAGCCTTATTGGTTGGCAGTGTCTGGATCACTCGCTCCAGTTCCTCTATTGTGAGTGGGGCCTCTAGTTTCTTTCTATCAATTTATCCGAGCTTAGGTAGGTTGATCTCCTCCAGTGTATCTAGTATGTCTATTTCCTCCTCCTCAATCTTGTTTTCATATACTTTTTGATAGTATCTGTGGAAGCATTCATTCACCTCCTCTTAAGTGTCCTCCACCAAACCATCCTCCCTCCTTATCTCCCTGATTGCTTGTCTGGGGGCCACGGTCTTACATAGCCAGGCCAACAGTCTGCCCGGTTTATCGCCTTCCGCGTGTTGCATTTCGATGTATTTCCTGTAATTTAAGTTACTTAATCTTCCCCAGAGGGCTCTGCATTTCTCTTGTAGTTTACAAATGGCCTGAGCCTCTCCGGGGGGGGAGTGCGCCCCTCCCTACATTTTAGCATCTATCTCCTATTCTACGACTTGAAGTTCCCGTACTATGCCACCTTGTAATCCTTTGGATTTTGAGATAGCTTCCCCTCTCACCACCACCTTGAATGCTTCCCACAGCGTGCCGGCCGACCACACACTCTGTATTGTGTTCAAAATATTCCTTTATAACCTTCCTCAGGTCTTCTTTGAATATGGTGTCTTTCAGCGCTTCGGCCCTGAGCTTCCATGTCGGGATTCTGGCCCTGGGAGGAGAGATCTGTCATGTAACAATCAATGGCCCGTGGTCCGAGAGGACTGCTGCCTTGTATTCTGCACTTCTTATGTCTCCAATTACTGTATCGGTTACAAATATTTAATCTAACCTGGTATGCAGGTTGTGTGGAGCTGAGTAATGTGAGTACTCCCTTTGTTGTGGGTGAAGGCTCCTCCATGCATCAACCATATGGAAATCATTCACAAGCTGTCCCAGGGCCTTCGCTACCGGGTTGGGCCTGCCTATTTTCTTATCTGATCTGTCAAGCTTGGGGTCTAGTGTACAGTTGAAGTCCCTCCCTAATTTTCACCGCTCCATCTATGTATGTGCTGATCTTAGCGTATAGGTTCTTAAAACATTTGGTGGTGATGTTATTCGGGGCATATATGTTAATAAGAATCTCCTCCCTGCTCCCCACTAAACCCTTCAGTAATACCATCCTGCCATCTGTCTCAACCTCTTGTCGTACCAATTTGAACGGGACATGTGGTGCTTTCCACGTGATGACCCCTCTGGTATACATTGAATACGTTGCACCTATTGTAGTACCTTTCCATTTCTTCCTCATCACTTTGAGCTTATCTTTAGTTAGATGGGTTTCTTGCAGTAATGTGATGTCTATTTTTTCTCTCCTCAAGTACATCATGACCTTATTTCGTTTGATATACTGTTTAGCCCTCTTACATTCCAGGTCCCTATCTTCAGGTCCCCCATATCAGCCGTATCCCACTCCCCCTGACCCAGCTCCTACTCTCCTCTTATCGTGAACTGGCATGTAATGGCAGGCTCTCCCCCTCGCATTATCCCCAACTACCCTCCCCTCCCTTTGTTTATCTATTCTAACGACCCCAACCTTTGTCCCTCCCAACCCTCCCTCCCCCCCCTAACTGTTGCCCAGCTCCATCCCTGGATCTTGGGCCACCCCACATCTAGTCCCTTCTTCGGCCCAGCCAATACTCGGAACTCAATGGGGGGATACCGCCTTACCAGTATCCCAACTACCTAGCTATTGGGGTTGCTAGTGCATTCTTTCAGTATCTCCTGTTACTACCTCATAGTTAGATCAGGCTTTGTACCTATAGTCTAAGCACCTTAAAATACAATCTATTATCTAGTCCAAGATCAATGTCATCTCTATAGGTGCATTTCCCTCCCGACCCTGTTGCATTACTTTCCTGTGGGGCACCTCCTTACTCCTTCGCTCCACTTCCTGTCTGTTTCTCTGTTTCCGTTGGGCAGTTCCGTACATCTAGCCATGTCATTGTTTCCTCCGGGGTGTCAAAAAAGTGTGCCTTACTGCCGTGTATCACTTTCAGCTTTGCAGGATAAAGTAGCATGTATTTGTATCCGGCCTCACGCAGCCTCCTCTTTACATAGACATAGTTCAATCGGTGGGCGAGTGCTCCTCCGCTTATCTCTTGTAATAACATATTCTCTACATAGTCAGTCAGGTCCGAGCCTGCTTCTCCTTCCGGGAGCCCCACGATATGGATATTATTACTCCACGCCCGTCCTCCCGCTTCCTCCGCTCTTGTCTCCAGGTTGTGCACTTGTTGTTTTAAATATTGCCACCTCCTCAGTGTTCGCGGTGCAAGTATCTGTGTTGGCCTTCACTCCGTTTCTAGTACTCCTGTGCGCTTTGCCAACTTCCTGACATCCTGCCGCAACAGATTGACATCTACGCTCAGTGTCGATTTTCTTTTTTTTTTTATTCTAGCGCTGTCCGCAGCTCAGCCATGGCCGTGTCGATTTTGCTTCCCCACGACTACTTCTACTCCGCTCTGGCTTCCAGGATCAGCTGGTCGTTTCTCGCATGGGACCCTTCCCCTTGTGTTTCTGGTTTCTTGAGCCTCACCACTTCTCCCGTCGGGGGCGATTTTGCAAAGTCCTCCATGGTTAGATGTTTTACTTTGGGTTTACCCCCTTTAACTGCCATGTCCCCTTTGGGGTGAGGAAGCTGCAGCCTCTGATGTCAGGTCACTCCGTAGAATCAGCGCTGCGTCTCTGGTAACTGTTCGGTGCGCGTCACCACCAGCGATGCGGTTCCTTACTTGCAGTCTCGTCCAGGCGTAGGCCTATTTACTTGGCCTGCCTGTCCCTCCTGGTCTTGTCGCACTTCGCCCCGGGTTCCCCAGGTCTCTCTCGGGGGGGGGGGGGGGTCCCATGTATGGCGGGGGAGGGGCCCCAGGTGCATCTACCTCTGCTTTTATTCACCCCTTTACGCCCGCACCAGTGTTACCCCACAAGGCTCTCCGTGTAGTTGCTCTTGCCAGACGCCATCTGGTATTGTCCCTGCTTATCTGAGGTTCAGCTGTATGTGGTGCTTGTCCAGTGGCCCAACAAAGTGTATTTCGCTCCCCAGCAGCCCTATCTTTAGTTGTAGTCCACCTCTCTTGTCTTCTGCGCTTGTGGGACGGGTTTACTCCCTCCTCCAACCCCCCACCTTGCTGCTGTGAGCGGGTCCCAGGTAGGGTTTCCACCTCAGTGGCCATCCCCAACCTTGCTGTCCCCAGTCTAATGGTCAATGGGCTCCTTTTGGCAATTTGGCCTTGGGTTACTATGTTACTTCACGATCTAGCGCCCATAGGGGCACCTGGGAGGTGGTTGAGCTTTATCTGCCATCTCCTGCTCACATGCTGTTAATTTGGCTCGGGAGTGTCCCAGTGTGTTCAATTGTGTCTTGTTTCTTATTACTTAGTTGCGTTACGTTCTGCGCACGTTTCTATTCTGATGCACAGTCTCCACTGCTACGATCTTCCTGCAGCACTGTCAGGAAGTGAGGTCCATGTAGATTAGTATACCTCCGTCCCCAAGTACCAGTCAGAAAAGAGCAAAACAACTTGCCGACCGGTTATTGGGGCCACAGGTGGCAGGAACAGAGAACACCGGGTCCCAGGTGGCTGCAAGGAAAACACACCGTTAGCAGGCAAGTACAAGGACTCTACAATGAAGTATAAACAGACAGGTAGAAAGGCACCGACCCTTGGGAATAACTGGTGACAGCCTTGTACCGAACTGTTCCCCCTGAAGGTGTTGCGAGTTAGGGTAGAGGAGATGAAAAGGCTACCTCAATGTAGCAGGGTCCCCTGTTGTCTGAGAACAGCATAACGTGATGCTAAGAATAACAAAAGTACTTGATTCCAGATGCAATTGTCTTTTTATACCAGGGCCAAAGGAGAAAGAAGAAGGCAATCCAGGAGCGCAAGATCCAAGGTCTAAGCAGTTCTAGTAGGCAGTCCAAACATATACCAAATCCAAGGGAAAAACCAAGAGCAATCCAAGCCAGAAAACGAAATCCAGAATCCAGAATCCAAAAGGTTGGAGCAAAAAGAACACGGAACACAGGAGTCGCCAAACGCCGTAAGAACAGCTGAGAAGCACTGATTAAGAGGGTCGGGCCTCTTTTATTCCATTTTCCTGGTCACGTGACCGCCTTCCTGGTCACATGACCACCTTCCTTGATGCAGCTTCCTGGTCACGTGACTGCCTTCCTGGTCACGTGACTGCCTTCCTGGTCACGTGACTGCCTTCCTGGTCACGTCTTCCGCGATGTGCCTTGTCCCATAGGTGGCCACGAAGAAAGGCGGAACTCCTGCGTGTTTGCAGGTGCCATGGCAACCCCCAACGTGAACGGGGCAATAATGCCTCAGCGCACAGTACCCACCCGGCAACTGGGTAGATGTGGAGATGGAGGGGGCCCGCAGCCTGCGCCGCCGCCGGTCCCGAGTCCTATGCCGGGACGCAGCTGGGCCAGGTGAGTACGTAGGGTGCATGACAGAGTTCTACCACCCCCCCCAAGGGCACACATCCATGTGGGCTAAGTGGATTGTCCCTATGAAAACGAGAAACCAGTAACGGGGCATGGACCTCGCTAGCGGGTTCCCAGGACCTTTCCTCCGGCCCATAACCCAACCAGTCCACCAAGTAGTAGAGGCATCCCCTAGATATTCAAGACACAAGAATGGCACTGACCTTGTATTCTTCTTAGGCACCCTTCATCACAGATGAAGGAGGCAGAACAATATGCATGGAAACCGGGCATGGTTTGAGGAGAGACGTGTGGAAGACTGGGTGAATACGCCAAGAGGAAGGCAGGGAGACCCGATAGGCCACGGGATTGATGACATTAGTCACCCGGTATGGACCGACAAAACAGGGCAACATCTTACGGCAGCCCGGTATAGGGAGATGTCTGGTGGAAAGCCATACTCTATCCCCTATGGCGTAGATGGGGGGGGGGGGTACAGCACGTTTTTTATCGGCTGCCAGTCGCATGAACCCCTGTGATTCCCTGAGGTGTATCAAGGTCTGGCTGAGGATGTCCTTCAAGTTCCTTATACAGGAGGAGACAGGGGGTGGATGTGTGGGAGTTAGATCCGGGAAGGGGAGGACGCAAGTGTGTTGACCATACAATGAGTAGAAGGGGGAGCAGCCTGTGGAGGAGTGAGGTGCGTTGTTGTAAGCAAACTCTGCTATGTGTAGGACCTGGTACCAGGATTGTTTATGTTGCAGCGAAAGACAATGCAGATACTGCTTCATGGTCTGAATAACACGCTCGGTCTGCCCGTCCGTCTCTGGTTGATAAGAGGACGAGAAGCGGGTGTCTATACCTAGTAACTTTGTGAGGTACTGCCAAAGCCGGGAAGTGAACTGGGAACCCCGATCAGACACCACGATGGAAGGTAACCCAAAGAGACAGAAGACGTGACGAAAAAATAAGTCTGCTAGGGCAGGAGCTGTGGGTATGCTGGTGCAAGGAACAAAACGTGCCATTTTAGTGAAAGAATCGACCACCGCCTAGATAGTATCAAACCCTTTCACCCTGGGCATGTCAGTGACGAAATCCATGGTGACAGTGTGCCATGGTCTTAATGGGAGTGGCAATGGTTGTAACAACCCCAGAGGACGGCCTTTTCTGTTCTTGCACTGTGCACACACGGAGCAAGAGGCCACGTACGACACTGTGTCTCTGCACATGGAAGGCCACCATCACCAACGTCGGAGCAGAGCCACAGTACGTCTTTTGCCGGGGTCCCCGTTTATGACTGCATCATGGGACCATTCCAAAGCTAATGTACGTGTGTCGGGTGTAGGCAGGTAGAGCTTTCCTTGAAAGACTGGAAGGGAAACACCTCCAGGAATATGGGAAAGGGCGTCTGCCTTGCCATGTGCAATGCTTTATGACAAAGTCATACGCTGAAAAAAACAAATTCCAACGGACTTGCCGACTATTGTTAAACTTGGCCAGGTCTTGGAGATTGCAGTGATCTGTGTACACCGTAACCTGGCGTTTAGCCCAAAGCAGATGGTGTCGCCAAACCTGGAAGGCATCCTTCACAGACAGGAGTTCTTTTTCAGTGATGGTGTAGTGATTCTCTGCCGGGGTAAATTTTCATGAATGAAAGGCAACCGGATGTAACAGACCTGAGGCTGGACAGGATTGGGACAAAACAGCCTCTAAGGCATATGATGAAGCATCGGCTTCAAGGACATAAGGGAGCTCAGGATTGGGGTGCTGTAAGATGGGGGCAGTGGTAAACGCCGTCTTTAGGGCCATGAATGTATTCTGCTGCACGGGTGTCCACAAAAACGGGTGCAAGGACTTGTTAGCTGTTTCAGTGGTGCAGCAATAGCCGAGAATCCCGCATGCAAAGCCTATAAAAATTGGCAAAGCCAAGAAGGATTGCACCTCCTTAACGGTTTGTGGATCAGGCCAGTCAATGACTGCACGTACCTTGGCAGTGTTCATAGCTAGGCTTCTGGGGGTAATGTGGAAACCTAGGAAGTCCACTTCCTGGGCGTGAAATAGACATTTTTCGGGCTTAGCATAAAGAAAGTGAGAACGTAGCCGACCCAACACCTCCCGAACGTGTGGGACATGTTCCTGTCGAGATTGTGAGAACACCAAAATGTCGTCCAAATACACCACCACATAGATATCGATAATATCGTGAAAGATCTCGTTCATGAACCTCTGAAAGATCGCTGGTGCATTGCAGAGCCCCAACGGCATAACAGTGTACTCAAAGAAGCCGTATTTGGTACAAAAAGCCGTTTTCCACTCATCACACTTTCGAACGCGTATAAGATTATACGCACCTCGTAGTTCTAGTTTGGTGAAGACCGAGGCATGTGTCAATCGATCCAATAAAGGTGTGATGAGGGGAATAGGGTATCGGTTCTTGATTGTGATATGATTGAGTCGACGGTAATCTATACATGGACGGCGATCACCTTGTCTCTTTGGCACGTAAAAGGTAGGACTAGCAGCGGGGGACTAGGACGGTCTGATGTGTCCCAACTGAAGGGAGTGGTGTAAATACTCCTTCAGAATCGTGTCTTCCGACAGGGAGAGGGAGTATATCCGTCCGCACTGCACCACAGCCCCCGGGACTAAATCAATGACACAATCATATGGACGATGAGGGGGAAGGTGTTCTGAAGATTTTTTTGTCAAACACTTCCAAAAAATCGTGATACTCTGAGGGTATTTGGGCTGCAACAAGACCAACCACATGTCCTGGTGTGTCGATATCCATCATTTGTGGTTCGTGTATGGATAACTGAGCCACGGCCCCTAGGGCTTCAGCTGGTGTGGTCATCTGTTCTGGGGGTTCGAGACAGTGTTCTTGACAAAACAATGATTTAAAGACAACCGACCCCAGGGACCAGTTGATGACAGGGTAATGTGCACGCAACCAGGGGATGCCGAGGATAAAACCGTATTGAGGGGTGGTAATCAGGTCAAAGGTAATGGTTTCTTGGTGTGTGTCCCGTAGTAGCAGGGTTACAGGGCCTGTTTGTTGTCTAATGGGGCCAGAATTTAGAGGAGAACCATCTACGGCCTGTACCGGTTCTGGGTGCTTCTTGTTTTGCAGGGGTAGGTTTGGGGAAGCGACCAAAGAGATGTCAACATAGTTACCTGTGGCTCCGGAGTCTAGGATTAAGTGTACCTGATGTTTGATGTTGTCAGCGGAAAACAAAAGGGCCTGTAGATACAAGGGCCTGGTGGAATCGGAATGAGAAGTGGGCACATAGGGATGTACAGACAGGCATGTCTGCGCCCCCTGTCCTAGGGACGAGCCTTCGAAAAACCTGCTGGTTTTGGTTTAGGTCTCCTGGGGCACTCCTTAACAAAATGGCCACTGATTCCGCAGTAGAAGCAAGCATTAGCCTGTCTACGACGTTCCGTCTCTGTAGGTGTTATGGGACTGCGGATACGCCAATCTGCATGGCATCGCTGGGTGGTTCTACGGTTGATGACCCCGGGGAAAACAAGGGTGGTGTTCTTTTTGACTCTGTCTTTCTTTCTGCATGCCTGGCATCAACTTGTAAGGCCAAGTCCGCTGTCAGGGTACTGGGTAGGCAATGTGGGTACTACAGCAAGGGCGCCTTTCATTTGATCACTGAGCCCCCTATAGAATACGACTGATTTTTTGATCCTCTGGCCAGGCGGTCTTGACAGATAGCTGGTTAAACCGTGTTATGTACTCATTCGGCGTGGTTTTCCCTTGTGTCAGGTCAAGGAATTCTAGGTCACGGGTTTGTGCTTTGTGGCGTGTATCAAACACCATAGTCATTTCTGCCACTAACCTATCAAAATCATACAAGACAGGGCTGTCACTTTACAACAGCGGGATCGCCCATGTGGCAGCAATACCACGTAAATGGGACAAGGTGAAAGCAGCCTTGGTGGTGGAATCAGGGAAAGCCTGTGGGCGGCATAAGAAGTGTAATTTTAATTCATTCAAAAAGGTGCAGAATTTACGAGGATCACCTTGGAATTTCTCAGGTGCAGCCAACGGGAAGGGAGTGGGTACATAAATCGGGGCCGGAGCCACCGCCCCAGCAGGAGGTTCTGGTTGTGAAGGTGCATCCCAAACTCCTCATCTGGGGGCAAAGCGTGCCTTTCACTTTGTATGGTGTCTAATCGCTGATGGATGGTCGTTGTAGCGGCCGCCATGTCTGCCCTTAGGACTGTGATTGCTTGTACAAGGGCAGCCACTGGGTCCCCGGCGGAGGTATCCATAATCCAGTGGATAAGAGGCTTCTCAGTCTGTCAGGAACTGAGGTCCACGTGGATTAGTATGCCTCCGTCCCCAAGTACCAGTCAGAGAAGAGCAAAACAACTCGCTTACCGGTTATTGGGGCCACAGGTGGCAGGAACAGAAAACACCGGGTCCGGGGTGGCTGCAAGGAAAACACACCGTTAGCAGGCAAGTACAAGGACTCTACAATGAAGTATAAACAGACGGGTAGAAAGGCACCTGCCCTTGGGAATGACCAATGACAGCCTTGTACCTAACTGTTCCCCCTGAAGGTGTTGCGGGTTAGGGTAGAGGAGATGAAAAGGGTACCTCAATGTAGCACACTCCTCTGGCAGCCTTTGGTCTGCCCTCACGGTTCTTGCATTCGCGCAACAATGGATCTGCAACAGGAATCCCGTCTTGATCTGACGTATCCCGGGATTCGCGCAGCCCACATTCCTCAATGTGTTATTTGCAAACGAGCAACATCTCTTTTGCTGTGTAGCGCATTGTCTTCCCTCTCGGGTCGCACTGCATCTTTACAAGAGCCGCCCCCCCAGTTGCTCCGAGTCCTGGGCAGATGCCATTTTCAGTTTGTGGATCAGGGGACCTCTGTGCTTCGCATCACTGTTCTCCCCTCAGCACGCTTTGTTTTTTCCCAGAGCTGTAGAGCAGCATGTGCCTCGTATCTTCATACAGCATAGGTTTCAACACCAATATCTCAGTTTGAGTTCAAAGCCTGCAATTACACGGATCAATGTCGGATCGCAGGAGCCCTCTGGAACTGCGACCTAGCCCATGGCTCTGTAGCCACTCCCCCCTTTGTGTTTGTTAGTTATTTCTTTTCTTGGCAAACCATCAGGACCTCGGGACCATGAATCCACAGCCACTGAAGGCCTTGATATCAAAACTGTTTTTGGATCAAAGCCCGGAAGAGGGAGATCCAGGGGGTGGAAAGCAATCACCAACACCATGAGAAAAAGGGTCTGCGCCGGAAGAGGGGAACCCAGGGGTGAAGAACTCTCACCCTAAGTCAAACCAGGAAACAAACTTTTATCTTGTTGAAAGAACTTTTGTTTCATTATTTGAACACGTCAGGCCCTCGAAGGCAAGAGACTTTCAAGGGAAACGAGACTTGGCCATCGAGGCTCCTGATAAACTGGAACAGAACTGTCGACTCGTTCTGAGGAAGCTCGAGTGTGTGCTGTGCTCCAAGATCCCACCTGACCCCATGCTCAAAACGTGGAGAAGGAAGACACAGGCTACCACGTCCTGACATATTATTAGCGAACACTTCTTTCTTTTCTTGAAAATTATCCCACACCTTTTTTGTATTAGTTGTAAGGTTTGGCAATAGGTTTCTTAGTATAGCCCCTTTTTACACAATGCCACAAGGACTGCCTTATATTCATTTGATGGTCGACGCTTGCTCCCATCTTAGATTTAGGTTTAGATTGGGTGTTTTTCCAACCTGCATACAGTTTAATAACCTCTTTTGAACTATGACATTGTGTCTGTCTTTACTGTTGCCACCATGAACTCCTTACAGTAAAATGTTGCAGTCAGCATGGACATGTATAGGCACAACCAGTGTGAACATGTGTTATACTGGCACATATTGTGGGAAAAGGCATCATGAAAATGTGTTGGAGAAATGCTCCTGTGCACTGTTGGTGACTTGCATCTATTGGATTTTTTCATGAGTTACCCTACAAAACTCAATTGCAAACTGTTTGGCTATTTAAAAAGTGTACTCTAAAATACACCATTTTCACCCATTATTGAAAGAAGATTCTCGGAGGGTTAATCCCCCAAAACCCCCCTTGAGTGGTGTGGCCTTCCTCACTACGCTTGGTCGCTCGGCCATATCGGGGACAAATATTTACTCCCCTCCAGTTACAAAATTCACTGGCAGCCATTGTTCATTCGCCACCCATTCTTCCACTGCGGTGGAACGTTACGGCCCCAATTGTCTGAGGTGGCATTGTCCAATTAAAATTAAGCTCTTTATCAAACTATCCTCATGACCCAGGATTGGTGGTGGTGTTTGTGTAACAAAATGGTAATGACCAATAGCATTTTAACAATGTATATGACTGCTGGGGAGTCACATCCAATCATAATGTTAGGGTGATGATTTTTGTTACATTCTTATTGTGATATGTTAATGTCTTGCTGATGGCTATTAAATGCTAGGCCTGCAAGGGGCGTGTTGAAGTTGGCTTGTTCTGTTCCTCTTCCTGGCCATGATGTACAAATGAATGTCTTTACTGCATGTGGTGTACTCCTTATGCGATTGATTTGTTTACCCTAGTTTTAGACCCAAGTTGGGAGCACCCCCCCAGCTTTAGCTCCCTGGTATGCTCTGCTTCTTCTTCCCCCTGCAGTCTACCCCCTCGTTCCCTGCCCTGCCCGCCCCATGAACCACTTACCTGAACAGGCCCTTCTGTGTTCTGACGCTGCACTGAATCTCCTGTGTTGCAGTCTTCTCTGGCTGTTCACACTTAAGAAACACACAGTTTCTTTGTTAGAGTAAAAGTTTTGAAAGAGCAACGTGTCTCTAAATAAACTTACAAGCGTATGTGAATGCACAGTGCCGTGCTAAAAAACACATGTTGGACCACAATGGATCATGTGTTTGCCGCTTTCTAGATGAACAGAAACAGAATTTTTATGGATTTTCTCTATTAAGCGGGTGCAGAATGTTAAAACAAGGAAAAAGAAGAATGGTGGAATATTCTTCAATCAATTTCTCAATTTTTCTCTCTCAATATTTTCGTTAAAAAAGGGGGAATCCACAGAGTTGTTGTATTGGGGATTCAAAAACCAAATGCACTGACTCCAGGTAGTCTTGTTGTACTCTTGGGTCAGGTAATTTTATAGCCGACCGGTTTCTGTGGTGAAGAGTGGTTGAACCACATTCATCAGGGCTTAAAATATGGGCCGGTGAGTAAAAGCCCTCTTCATTACTGTTGCAGCGTTGTCTGCATTAATAATGTTCCTCTACCTATGGGGGTGACAGGAGGGGAGGGGGAGAAGAGAAACGGGGGAAATACCCAGATTACAATCTATGGTGTGGTAATTACATAACATATTGCACACATGGTAAAGGATGGAAGGGGAATCTTACCCTATCCATGTTGCTGGTTGCGCACGGAGGGGTAACAAGCGGCCTGAGACCTAGGGGCCAAGAGACAGTGTTCAATGTTGTCATGTTTTGTGCATAAACACAATAGCTTTGATGCATGCTAGTATCTATGTCATTTTGAGAAACCAGAGATCGCAGTTAAATACACTGCTGGAGTGGCCGCCGATGGCGTGCCCGCTCCTATATGCAAGTACACTTCGCGGGCGGGATCCGATCCTGCGGACCCATCCGCGCACTCATCTTGAACGAGCGAGGGCTGTCTCCCACTGGTTGGGGACAACACCTGCTAAGTCAGCAAGGGCGTTCGCAAGGGCTTACCTGCTGCTTGAGTCTGGGTCTGGAGAGCCGCGCACGAGAGGTTCTCGACGCTGCGGCTCGCCAGAACCTTCTGTGTATTGTTGCCATGGCACCAGGGTGCGTCACGTGTGTTCCCAAAACGGCCGCCCCAGATGGAACAATGGTCCTCCATTTTGGGGTCGGGCCGAATTCAGATTGGATACCGCCGCCATGTGTGCAATGTGGCTCATGTGGGTGTGTATGGAACGCCCCATATGACATGGGCTAAAAGTGACAGTAAGTAGCATCATCTAGCTACAGATTAGTGTAGAGGGGATCACATGTCTGGCAGCATGAAAGGAGTGAATGACTTTACACAAGACATCTAGCATATAAATGTATAAACAACATATGAATATGTGAACAACAAAGTAGAGTGAACACATCTCCTTGTTCATAGTGTAGCCAAAATTTGCCAACTCGTTGACTCATTCAAGTCAGTTTTGGCAGTTTTTAAGCGAAAAATCCAAAGTTGCTCTCTTCTGAAGAGGTGGTCATGGATGTTGCCACCCCTCGTGGGTACTTTTATCTTCTCAATGATAGACAATGTGAAGGCGGTTGGATTGTGCTTTAGTTCAAGGAAATGTCACCATCGGGGCAGTGGTTTTTGCAGTTCGTATACAAGACCTTTGTTCGGCGAGGCGTGTTCTGATAGGTCTCATGGTCATGCCCACATATCGTTTATTGCAAGGAGAGGTGATGACATAAATGACGTTGCTGCTGTTACAGTTTGTCAAGTTCTTTTGTGTCCATGGGAAATGCCAACCGATGTCTATGCTGGTTGATCTGGTGGTGCGGGAGCACGCGCTATATGACCCACATGGTGTGTGGCCAGTAGCAGGATTCTGGCCCCATAGGGTATTGAGTTTCGGTTCGATGTCCTTGTAGGAGTGCACCAAGGAGTCTCTCAAATTTTTGTGTCTTTTTACGGCAAATCTGGGGGTGTCCAGGCATGAGTCGCCAACATTCAATATAGGCCAAAGTTTTAAAACTTCCTTCTTAATTTTGTTCGTCAAAGGTGAAAAACTGAGCACAGCCGTGATTTGGTTGTCTAATTCTATTTGTTTGGCGTGATGTTCCAGGGTTTGCTCTCTGGGAATGTTCATAGCTCTTTTTCGGGTTTGTTTAACTAGATGTTTTGGATAGCCCCTACATCTCAGTTTGGTGGCCAAAGCTGATGATTGGCGGTTGTAATCTGTCAGTTGTGAGCAGTTCCTTCGATATCTGAGGAACTGTCCAAGCGGTAGATTATTTTTGAGACTGGCCGGATGGTAACTCTTGTATGTGAGTAATGAGTTTCTGTCTGTGGGTTTGTAGAAGACAGTGTTCATGATGGTCTTGTTCCTGACCTCCAATGTTGGGTCAAGGGAATGCAATGTGTTTTTGCTGTGGGTTTGAGAGAATCTCAAGAAAGGATTTTGATTATTAAGCCACACCATAAAAGCGGAGAGGTCTATTTCATTGCCTGTGAAAATCAGGAGCCCGTCATCGATATACCTTGACCAGAGTTTTATTCTGATCAGCCAAGGGTTGTTTGGGTTGTAGATCTTCTCTTCCTCAAAGTTGGCCACGTATAGATTAGCGAGGCTTGGAGCAAACATGACGCCCATTGCTGTGCCGATATTTGTTCATAATACATGTTATAAATGAAGAAGTTCTTGGTCAATACGATCTCCACTGGTTGCATCACAAAGGTGACCGGGATCTTCATTGGTGGTTCTCTTTCTTGTAAGATCTTTTCTATGACTCTCAAAGTAGCCGTCTAGGGAATTCTTGTGTAGAGTGACTCGATGTCTAGGGTCACTAATAGGTCGCAGGGCGAGTCAAATGGCCGTTCTTGTATGAGTTCTATGACTGCCGTATCTTTGAGATACGATCTCATTTTGGTCACTTCTGGCTTGAGAAAGAAATCCACAAATTGGGACAGGGGTTCCAGAATGGAGCCTATTCCAGAGACAATGGGTCTTCCTGGTGGAGGAGTGATTCCTTTATGTACTTTAGGGAGTGCGTAGAGGGCTGGCTTCCTTGGGGTCCTGGGGTTGAGAAAATCGTATTCTTTGTTACTGATAAATTCTTCAGCACTGGCTTCTTCCAAGATGGGCAATATTAGTTGTCTAATTGATTCTGTGGGGGGAAGAAGAGAGCAACATTGGATTTTTCGCTTAAAAATGGACAAAACTGGCTTGAATGAGTCAACGAGTTGGCAAATTTTGGCTACACTATGAACAAGGAGATGTGTTCACTCTACTTTGTTGTTCACATATTCATATGTTGTTTATACATTTATATGCTAGATGTCTTGTGTAAAGTCATTCACTCCTTTCATGCTGCCAGACATGTGATCCCCTCTATACTAATCTGTAGCTAGATGATGCTACTTACTGTCACTTTTAGCCCATGTCATATAGGGCGTTCCATACACACCCCCCATGAGCAACATTGCACACATGGCGGCGGTATGCAATCCGAATTCGGCCTGACCCCAAAATGGAGGACCATTGTTCCATCTGGGGCGGCCATTTTGGGAACACACACGTGACGCACCCTGGCGCCATGGCAACAATAAACAGAAGGGTCTGGCGAGCCGCAGCGTCGAGAACATATTGCGCGCAGCTCGCCAGAACCAGACTCAAGCAGCAGGTAAGCCCTTGTGAACGCCCTTGCTGATTTAGCAGGTGTTGTCCCCGACCAGCGGGAGACAGCCCTCGCTCGTTCAAGATGAGTCCGCGGACGGGTCCGCTGGATCGGATCCCGCCTGCGAAGTGTACTTGCATATAGGAGCGGGCACGCCATCGGCGGCCACTCCAGCAGTGTATTTAACTGCGATCTCTGGTTTCTCAAAATTACATATATACTAGCATGCACAAAACATGACGACATTAAACACTGTCTCTTGGCCCCTAGTCAGGCCGCTTGTTACCCCTCCGTGCGCAACCAGCAACATGGATAGGGTAAGATTCCCCTTCCATCCTTTACCATGTGTGCAATATGTTATGTAATTAACACACCATAGATTGTAATCTGGGTATTTCCCGTTTCTCTTCTCCCCCTCCCCTCCTGTCACCCCCACAGGTAGAGGAACATTATTAATGCAGACAACGCTGCAACAGTAATGAAGAGGGCTTTTACTCACCGGCCCATATTTTAAGCCCTGATGAATGTCGTTCAACCACTCTTCACCACAGAAACTGGTCGGTTATAAAATGACCTGACCCAAGAGTACAACAAGACTACCTGGAGTCAGTGCATTTGGTTTTTGAATCCCCAATACAACAACTCTGTGGATTCCCTGTTTTTTTAACGAAAATATTAAATTGAGAAATTGATTGAAGAATATTCGACCATTATTCTTTTTCCTTGTTTTAACATTCTGCAACCCGCTTAATAGAGAAAATCCATAAAAATTCTGTTTCTGTTCATCTAGAAAGCGGCAAACAAATGATCCATTGTGGTCCAACATGTGTTTTTTAGCACGGTACAGTGCATTCACATACGCTTGTAAGTTTATTTAGAGACACGTTGCTCTTTCAAAACTTTTACTCTAACAAAGAAACTGTGTGTTTCTTAAGTGTGAACATTGAACTGGGTAACCCACAGTAGGCAATCCCAAAACGGTCCTCGTTGTTATATATACAAGTCTTCTCTGGGTGACATTTCCTCTGCAGTCTCTTTCAGAAGCAGTCCAGGAAAAACAGACCTGCAACGAATTCCACTTCTTACATTTGCAATACCTTGTATTTTGTGACATTAAAGAAGGGGACCAACAGTATGAAGATCTGGCACTGTCCCCAAACGGGATAAAACAACAAGGTGATGCTGCTAAAAGAAGAAGGAAAATGCACTCAACACGTAGCCTAGTGCTCTAGATCAGCGGAGTGTCTTTGCAAAAACTGGGTTCTGTAGGATCAAGTCACACCCCTAGTTTAGACCATATTAATACATGGTTAATGAAACAAGTAAAAAGTATATATATATGACCACATATGCCACAATGTTTTCAGTTTGTAAATTGTACTGGTTTAATGTTGAAAAATGCTGTCACAAAAGATTTCAATGCGTTCAGTAACAAATTTGAACAAAACAAACAAAAAAAGATATACACCAAATCTTAAATCTCTTGAAAAAAGAAATAAAACCATTACTTGCATAATTCATCAATCATCTGGTTATACGTAATCAAAAATTGAATAAAATAAAAAAAGGTAATGATGGTAAGTGAAAAGAGGAGTAAGCGAAAAAAACGAAAACCCAGTGTTCAAAAAGAGGAGGAAGAGGGGGGAAAAAGTCCTCTAATTTGAAGAGGAATAGGAGAGGGTAAATGAAACAGATTCATAATAGCCATTACATATATTCAAATTATGGCCAAAATCCAAACAAATCAAATCAAATGGAGGTCAAAAGTCCCTCGATTCTTTGATATCTATTATTGGATATTAATGCACAATTTGTTCTAAAGTCAATCCTGAAATTTCATAATTGTCTTTAAGAATCTTTTTTTGCAGGACTCTTATTGGGAAACCCCCACTGGGCTTGGGGACAAAAAAGCATAAATAACGGGACCCGATCGAACACAAAACAATTTTTGGTATATTGTTGTTATACACTGCCAGAATGTTTGATACGTTTGCAAACAAAGTGACAGGTTGTCCAAATTCTTCAGGACAGGAATCTGGAGACCAAAAACCCCCTAATATTTTCTCGCGTTTCGGTGGATATGTGTTGCCACCTTCATCGGGGCAGATTCATGGTACCCTATTGGGAGAAAAAAGAAAACACACAAAAGGCAAAGCTAAGTTTCCAACTGAAAATATTGGGCTGCAGTGGTCACAATGCATGCTTGAGTATACATCTAAAATTCCAACACAAGCTTTGCTTAAAATGTATAAAAACGAAAGGTTCTGCCTTGATCACACATGTGTATCCGAAAAAACCCCCAGGGAGTAGGAAAATAAAGTTGTCCATTCCTCACCTAAAGGGTTAGGTTGACCAGTCTTAAAAGCTGTAAGACTGCAAAAACTAGCGTGCTGGTCTGAGCCAGCTCGATAACCCCACACCGGAGCTGCCAAAGGACACCCGGCTGGTCTGCGTCACAGAGGCATGGAAACATTCAGGTATTACGGATTGGGAAGCATGCCCAGAATCTGTTGGAACAACAAATTGCAGAAAAATCCCAATAAGTTGTTTTAATAACTTCGCAAGGGTAAACATATTCCATTTTATACTGTATTACACTGCTGGTGTGGAATGCAAAATAAAGATAAATGAGACAACAACCTACCCGAAGGCCTTCAAAAAGAAGGACAATTGTAGGCAAAATGACTGCTGTGTATGGCATGGGTAGGGAAATCTCAAAATCACGTGAATCCGATTTTTCATGCTGAGAGTAAAGCAAAAACAAGGAGTGAATTAATCCCTGTCTCTTTAGGGGTTGGGGTTGATAACTACATCTTTTTTTAACATGGTGCGGGAGGAATCATCCCAGTTATCCCAGGGAGCATAGTGCATTCTTATTTACCAGTTTGTGGCTTGCTTGCGCCTGCACTAAGCGTTGAGTCATTCATCCGCCGGGGCTCCGAAAGATGCCTGCGGTTGCAAAATTGAAAAGCCGGGGCTTGTTCCTAAGAGATAAAAGGCCACACGGCGTCACGTGACCCGGAAAAGTCGAAGTAGCAGAAGATTTTCCAGTTACCGTCATGGACGAGACAGCAACAACAGTGGGAGGTGTCCACAAATTAACAACTGATAGGTCTAACGTGCATAGGTGTGTGCACAGACATCCCTCGAAATCCGAAACGGCTATGTGAGGGCATATCGCACCATCGGTCGGGTAACCGAATCTCTTACTTGTCCCTAATTTAGTGAAACAAATAGAAAATCAGAAGAGGGGCGTATGCTATAAAGACCCGATTTGTTTATTATTATTTATTCTGTATAACAAAACGAGTGCATGTTGGCACTTGGGTCTTGTACCAAAATACTGCCTATTTATCACCCGCACTCGCAGTAACAGATTGTGAGCACCAGAAAACGAACGTGTGTATTGCACAGAAATTGGTACAACCAAAGCTCCCCTATTCATAAAGAGGTCAAGAGAAACAACAATGACTAAAGCTGAAACTGGCACATAGAACATTGAAATGTTTGTTGATTGTGCCTGGGTCCACGGATATCTAAGCCAATAGTATTACATGGTTGAGTCTATGGGTTGACTATCATAGGTGGCGCCTCTTCCGTGGATTGGGAACCATCTGGTTTGTCAGCTGGGGATCATGCATCAGGACCTGTAGGGTTGAAAAGCCACAGAGGCTATACCCCCAAGCAGTAGTGTCCAAAGTTGGGATGGCGACCAGAATGGTTTTCCTTGTTGAAAAGGAAAATGATCAGTATATTTCTTGGAGTGGTGCAAATTGTTTGTTGAGGCCATTATCACAACTATCTAGCCTATGAATCCATCTGCTTTCTAAATTCAAAAGGCGTTGTTGTGTGGCAGGGCCAGTAGGCACTTTCTCCAGGACCCACCATAATAGGTCCTCTGGTGTGTGCTTTGAATTGAGATAGTACTGTCCCCAAACGAGCATTGACAAAGCCAGTGGTTTTGGCTGCTGTTGGTGAAACCATTTTCTATGTTTATGCGCACAGACACACTTAGGCAGATGAAGGAATGTGCAGGGGGTAGGTAAACAGAGTGGAGAGAGTGTGCAGAAGGGGGAGATTAATGAATATTAATGAGTAAGGTTATGTAGTGGAAAGATGAAAGATGTATTTGATGAATGAATTTAAGTTTAAGTGAATATAATATTACAATGTGTGGATGGCTAAATGCACATGTGATATGGAGCAATGGATTATTGAATAAGCATATAGGGATGATACATGCATGTGAGATGGTGTGAGTAAGTGAATGTTATTCAAGGTCAGTGGCAGCTGGTAACTTTACACATTGGCAGTGCTTTAATATTTTCCCCAGTTTAGTGTGAGCAAACCCGAACCAATGCATGGGGGTTTGTATGTTTTTATTTTTTTATTTTAAATAATTGTTTGAAATGGGTGTATTTCACTGCGTAATGGTTTTGGAAAAACTATGTGAAAACCATTCAGTTATTAATCTGTTCTGTAAGACAACGCATGAAAGAAATCCAACATTTGGATGCCAGATGAACAACAATGCACAGAAGCCTTGTACAACATTTTCATGATGCCTTTGCGAAATACCAGCAGTGCTATTCTAAAAACACGTTCAGGATGCGGCTCAAAATACTTGCCAGCACTCCATCGTAAAGAACATGCTCATGATGGCTTTGTCCACATCCACAATATATGGCAGCATGGCACTTTAAAACTATTTTTCTAGCTGGCTGTGCCCAAATGTCTTTTTGCCACTGTAAAACACTTTCATGATATTGCCCTCTCGCAGTAAACATTTAAAGTTGCAAGCTACTAGCCAGGCGTAAAAGTTATTAGACTACCCCACCAGTTCGCCACATACACATAGCACATCATTTCTTACTCACCAAGGGTGCATTATCAGTTGGGCAAATGATGAGACCTGGTGCCCTCAAAACATGCCAGCATTCCACTGTAAAGCTCATGAGGGCCCAGCCCCAGTCCACAATATATCTTGGCAAATCACTGAACTATTGTTCATTAATCAAAAGGTAGAGAAGATTCTTTATCAAGTTATTCTCCCATTCCGACACAGATAGTACTATTATTGAAATTCTTTTTATTAAGATGCAAAAAATGATTTCAAAATCTCATAGACTGAGGCCACAATGCATATTCAATCATAAAAGAAACCTATACTTAATATACGTAACACCACAACACTTCTAATATAGAAGAAAAAACATATAAAATATATCCAGTTCTCACAAGGGGCAGAACTCTACAGAAAGATTAAGCTTTCTTATGTGTTCTCTAGACCTAAAAGAGGTCTCTGATTTAAATTTACAGACTTTGCTCTTTATTCAAAATCTATCACTCAAAATGTTTCAGTCCTCACTGTTAATTAGGGACTTTCTTCAGGAGTATTCGTGGCCATACAAAAGGTTTCAATCATAAAAACTCTTCTTAACATGAAACGAAGTTCACAATGTTGGGGGATCTAACTGTTGATAAAATAAAAACACACAATAAGTATAAGCACCAGATGCTTGTGTTGCTTAGGATACATTGAAGTTATTCAGGTGTAAACCAGATTAATAAATTAGCTGGATCACCAGTGCCGGTGGTTCCTCGTTAGGTCGACTGTCCCATAATGGGACTCGTTTTTCCAATTTGTCAGATAGTCAAATTATCTTCAGAAAATGAAGCTGCAAAGGTATTAAACAAAACAAGAGGAAACCACTAAGTAAGATCTTTCAACAAAAAAGAACAGAATGCTCCAAGCCCATGACTATTAATCTTAATTAAAAAAACATGCAGACAGTTCACTTATCTTTTAGTATCTATGCTATACATTGAGTGTACAGGCTCATCCAGGCTGTAATCAATTAGTGGCTCAACTGCTAGAATTTAGACATTAGTTGCCTGACTATAACTAGTCAAAGGAAAGCTTATGCTTTTCCTTCATTGCCTCTTATCCATCGGTCGCTCTGCAAGCTCTGGGGCACATCGAACTGCATTCTCCTGTTAAAGGCTCCTTGGTGGCCATCCAGATTCTGGTTCTCGGAACTACATCATCTGTCGGTTCCTCCCCTGATCAGATTGACGAAGATTCCTGAACTACTTCACCAGAGATTTTCACCAGATGTGGCACCCCTCCCCCCAATCGTTCAGCTTGGTGACGGGGTGCTTGAGTTCAGATCGTTAACACAGTTCGATCTGTCCAGGGACAATGTGTGCATTATCCAAGCGGCCAGTAAGCCTTCTACAAGGCTTCATTACACGAGCAAATGGCTCTGTTTTTGCCATTGGTGTTTAGCTAAACAGCTTGATCCCAGGTAAGCTTCGGTCGACACCTTCTGTCTTTTGTCTCATCTGGCCGTTTCTGGCATCCATGTTCTGTTATGCAGAACTTATCCGCTATTGCGACCTACCTGCCCACAGACAGCTGTTCCTTTTTATTGACTAATCCATTCATCAAAAGGCATTTTGAGGGTCTCTTCATCTCTTCCAGCCGGGGCGTTATGCCATTTTAACCCATGGTCATTATCGATCTTAAGTGCCTTTCTTGGAAGGTTGTCTTCTGATCGCAATAACATCGGCAAGGCGAGTAAGTGAGCTCCAAGCTCTTTCCGTGGAACCTCCGTTCCTCGCTTTCCACAGGGATAAGGTTGTGCTTCGCTCTCATCCTTCCTTCCTGCCTAAGGTGGTTGCTGATTTTCATTTGAACCAATCTGGCTCCTTACCGGTCTTCTTTCCTAACCTGAGATCTGATGTAAAGAGAGTTTCACACAACTTGGACATCGGGCAAGCCCTTAGGTTTTACCTCAATAGACTCCGAAGCTCCTCACAACTCTTTCTCACGTTCTGAGACCTGAAGGGGAAACCAGCTTCCAAAGCAACTATTCCCCGCTGGATTGCCTCATATTTTTTAGAGGCCTAAAGCATTCAAGGCTTTCATCCACCGAAGAGCATCAATGCACATCTAGTCTATGGCAAAGCGACTGCTGTTCCCTTCCAAAAGTATGTCCCTGGGGAGTCCATCTCCCGGGCGGCTTTGTGGGCCTTCCCATCAGCTTTACCTGTGCTCCAGGGCTGATGCCCAATTTAGCCAGGCTGTTCTTAAGAACTTATTTCTGTAAAGGGTTTTTTCCATCCACCCGTACTACCTATGGTGTGTGCTTGGGAATCTCCCACAAGTATGGAGGAAAGGGGATGGAACATATGAGTATAACAAAGTTACTCACCGTAGTGACTACCTTACTCCTCGTCCATAGTCCCCTTTCGTCCATACGCGTGCCCGCCGTCCCCTCTAATAAGTATCCTCTATTATTGCTTAAATGGTCTGAGACCTGGCGATAGAAAAGGACTGAAGGGCGATGCGGGGGGCAGGGCTCAGGAGGCCGGGGTTACAGCCACGTGCGGTACCCCACGTAAGCATAAATGGAGGACACAAATTAAATTTTGGATGCTATTTGACAAAAGTGCTCCGTTTCCGTCCCGAAGGACGGAATGTCCCACAAGTATGGAGGAAAACAGACTATGGTCTAGGAGTAAGGTAGTCACTACGGTGAGTAACTTTGTTAAAAGTGTTCATAATAAAAACATAAAAATAAATCCAACAAGTGTTTTTCAAGGAGAAATCCTTGAATTCAAAGGATCATGCCATTCCCCTGGATCTTTAGGTAGGAGGGCGAAAGTGTCTCTTTTAAGCAATAGTTTCTTTGTATAACAAGAGTGTCTCTTTATCCAACAATTCTTTAAGGTTTTTATACTGGACTCAGAAAGTTCTTGTTCACACAATATATTCCATAACTTCCAATAATGCCATTGTAGCAAAATTGTTTCTCTTGAATATCAATTTCTTTATATTGGATTCATGAGGTTCTTGTTCTTTAAGCTTGAAGATTTGGCTGATGTATTTCCTTTAATAGAAATTCTCTTATGGGCTTTTTAGATTTCCTAGTATACTCCAAGGTCAAGTATTTTCCTTAACATGTTATTCTTTATTCAATTTCAATAGTCTGGTGTGTTTAAATATCAGAACTTCTTTACTGTACGTTTCAGATTCCCTGGCATACTTTGTTGCCAGGTATTTTGTATCAGTGTTAAGCTTTCTTCTTTTTTGGTGGATTACCTGGTATATTCCTTTGCCAGGAATCCTTTTCATGGGGTTCTTCAGATTTCCTGGTATACTCTCCTGTCAGGTATCTTCCCCGAATGTTAGGGTACTTTCATGGGGCTCTTCAGATTCCCTGGTATATTCTTCTTCCAGGAATCCTTCTCTGGGGTTTTGCAGATCCCCTGGTATACTACCCTGCCAGGTATCTTTTCCTAAATGTCAGCTGCCTTGTGCCTTCTCTTTACCAGGACTTCTTATTGGTTTCACTGTTCTATTCAATATATCACATCAGTAGCTACTTTGATCTGTCCAATGTATTTACTTAGGGTAACACTTTTATCAACTGTCCCCACATTGACATGTGGATAAAGCCAAACTGGCCCTCCTTCTACTGCTAGACCTGTCAGCTGCCATCGATTTGGTCAATCACTGAATCCTCTGCCATCACTTGAAAACAGCTGCCCACTTCTCTGAAAAAGCAACTGACTGGATCAGCTCCTTTTTGGACAACAGGCATATGAGAGTATTCTCCCCTATCGCGTCAGCAGACCCAACTCTGGTTTCTTATGGCGTCCCACAAGGGTCTTGTGTATCCCCCACACTTAACAATGTATTTACTAAACCACTGTTTGACGTGCTTGACTATCTGGGTGTCACCTATACTAATTACGCTGATGACGCCCAGATACTCATCCCCATCACTGGTGAATACACTGCAGACTCTAAAGCCCCGAATAACATCTACCAAATAGTCCAAGCTTGGATGGCTCAACACAAAGCCTGTCTTAATGATGACAAGACAGAGCTCCTCATCCTCGGCACCCAACAAAGACTCAATAAGCTTGACCCTTCTTTCAACACTTTTAATATTGTTGGTAACTCTATCAAAGTATCCAAGGACACAAAAACACTAGGAATCTACCTCTATTCCACACTCTCCCTCAACAGACAAACTAATGTGGTTGTTGCCGCCTCTGCTTACACATGTAAGTTGAACACGACCTGCCGCCCATTCCTCTCCACTCAGAATTGTATTATTCTTGCTAGGACCATGGTTGTGTCCAAACTTGATTATTGCAATGCTCTTTATCAAGGCACTAACTAACGCAACCTCAACAAGCTTCAGATCACCCAAAACAATGCTATCAGAGCTACCCTTAACATTCCTAGATCTGCACACATCACTGAAACTAGGAAGATGCTACACTGGCTCTCAGTGGCCCAAAGAATATCACTGAAATCTCTGGTTCTTACTCACAAATGTGTTAACAACCAAGCCCCTATCTACCTAGCCTCCCGGTTCTCCCAGCACGTACCGACACAATCTCTCAGATCCGCCCAAACACAATGTCTCACGATCCCCAGATACAAACTACAGACAGCAGGAGGTGGTAGCTCCCCTGCCTTAGCGGCCAAACTGTGGAACACACTGCCACTCACCATTAGAACCTTACCCTCTCCCTCACTATTCAAACACAAAGCCAAACTCTGGCTTTCCGTTACATGTGACCAGTTGCCTCATGCCATTTGATCCTATCTACTGCCCACCTATCGCTCATCACACTGCAATTCTTTGTACATTACTTTATGTTCGTTATCTGATTGCTGTAACTTATCTATTCTTGTGAATATTTTTACTTTATCATGTACATGTTGATGAACATGTTGATCTAAGATATGCGCCCGGTTGCCCTCGGGCCTTGTGCGCTATACAAATAAAATAAATACAAATACAGATACAAATACAAATCTCTTGCATAGATACCTGTTTGGGTTTTGTTGATGCACGTTTCCTTGCCGGTATTCAAATCTTCTTTCTTTTAAGTATTGATTCAACATTAGGTTTTGTTTATGTTTAAATCGCTTTTGAGCATTGTCCATAATATCATTTGCTTGATTGCCTGTGTGTCGGTACGCCTGGGGTCCCCAATGGCTCTGGGCCAACTCACCAGTAGTTTGCAGCGTCTCAGACTTATGACGCGCCTCTGCAGTGAAACTTCCTCCCTGGATTGGCTTACTCCACGATGCAAATGTCTCTCCAGCATTTCCTGCAGCTCTGTGTTCACTTACCCGCTTCCTTCTATGCCCTGGATCGGAGAACGCTGTTTCCAGACACAACCGTATCTCCAGGAGCTTTGCTGTGCTTTCGGGGTGCTCCCACAGTCTTTCAGGTATGCCTGCTGTGCTTCTCCTTCCTTCACGCCACGCTGGTTGATGTGACTTACATTTGCGAGCCAGCGCATGGATGTGGACGATTTCTCCTTCACGGTTCTCTCCCGTACTGACTTTGATAATGCAAATGCCATTTTTAAATGCCCCAGGCATTTTAGATTGAATAAAACAACTAGTCTGCACATTAATCTTTGCGTAATCAGCATTAACTCTTCCCTCCTCTTCTTCTCGCAGTACATGAGGCTTTATGGGAGATGAGGTCCATAGATGTAATTGGATTTCTACAATAATGATGTTCAAAACTTTCACATAAATGTCAAAAACAGAAGATGTTTTGTGTGTCATGAATGTTTGGAGTATACATGGAGTTTTGTCTAGATTAACATAAAGGAAGCGGTTTCTGATTTTCACAATGAGGGGAACTTGTGGGGTGACAACAAGCCATCAAGAACTTGGGTATTATAGGGAAACGGGAGGAATACTGTGTCTCATCCAATGGAGACATCCCCGCTCCCCTACAGTTGTTCCCTCCCATGTGAACCTCCCTCATATAACCACCTCCAGGGTCGGGATCAGGTAGTGGCCGCTGTCCCCTGGCCACATGGGGGGAGGTTACTGCCGAGTAATCAGTGATGAGTCCAGCCGATTCATTACAGTGTCCTCATGTGGATAGTAGACTTCCTTGGTGGGCTTGTGTTGCGATGTATTTCCAAAATCAACCCTGGGTTGAGGATTTTGGGAGGACCCCCATCATGTTGGACAGGGAAGACACTGAAAGGTTAGCCAACCCCATTTAATGTAGGCTGCAGAGCGGCCAGGCTTAGTGTCAGGAAGGGTGTGCGAGTGGTTTTGGGCTACAATGGCTCAACACAGAGCAACAACAATCATTCTAGTTTTACAGGTATGTATAAAAATATACAATAGTTTATTGGGCCTTTAAAATACACACAAAGCAAATAAAACCTCTAGTCAAATATTGTCACACCAACACCATAAAACAGAGATATACATTCACCATTTGGAGAAATAGAATAGCATTTGGTTCAATGACTAGTGAAAAGTGAAAAATAGGGAAGTACCCAGATACATTAGAAATAAAGACTTCAGGATAATCATAGTCACTTCCCTAGCTCTTATGAAGTCTATCCCAAGACTAAATAAGATGGTTTGGGGCCTTGTGCCCAGATGTAGCCAGTTCCAAAGTATATACTTCACAGGTAGGTTTATGAAGAGGTTGGAGATGCCAGTGATTATGATTAATAACAGTCAAACAATACGATAACGTTCAGGTAAGTAAACTCACTCAATTCCAATCCTTAGGATAGATCTAGACAGCTCCCAGTAGAACACCAAACAAGAAGGAAACGAAGATGTCTAGAGAGCAGGCAACCTCAGGACATCTCCACAGATCGAAGGAGTGTTACAACGGGAGCCACCATGGTCAGATGGCTACAGGCGATCTCCAATGGACGAACAAAGGAGCAGGCCCAGCACAGCTTCCGCCTATGCATGAAGGCTGAATGTGCAGGAACAGGCGTCTTGTTACACAAGTTTAAGATCGGGCAAGTTCCAAGGATGCCCTCGGAAACATGTAACTGCTGCAGCGAGGTAACCCAGAGGGGAGCTTGTTGGTCGACAGTTGGTCCAGGGACAATTCTAAAGGCTCCGAAAGCACGGATCCTTGAGCAGGGGTCAGGACTCGTTGTTCCCACCTGTCTAGGGGTCAAAGCACTGAGGAGGGTCTTGAGAGAAGGGCAGACAAGCAGGGCTTTCCCGGTCAGCACTGGAGTCGATGCTGGTCAGCTTCGTCAAGGTCATGGCTCCAACAAGGTTCTCTCCATTGGCTGCAGGAGCCTTCCTTTTATTTAAGATTTGGTCTGGGAGCATGTCAAGCCCATTAATGATAAGGAACTGCACCATTCAAACAGTCAATGGCTATCCAATCACGGATAGCCACTGGCCATAACATCTGTCCAGCAACAGAAATTCAGGTACCAGAGATGTGGATTGGGACTAGACCGCCCCAGCCCCCCTCCTCTGGCCACACCACAGAAACTGCCCCTTAGCCCGCAAAAGCCACGGCTTTCCCCGGTAATGGGCATTCCGTGTAAGGCATTATATGACCTGAGACGGCAAGAAGAAAGTCAAAGAACGATCTGGCCAAATAACAAAACGTTTTGTGGCAAGGCCAGCTTAGGCTGCTAGCCACCTTTTAGTTGCAGTATGCAGTAAATGCAAAGGTACGCGAGTACAATGTTCAAAAACAGTCAAAATATCACTGCTGCCATCAGCTTGTCTTTGGCGCATTGTAAAAGTAACCAAAAAGCCATTGTATAAAAAGATAGAAGGATACAAAGTATCTTAAATGCACATCACTGCAAGGTGATGTTTGCTATTGTAACAATACAAGAAATTCAGAAAGAGACATAGGGCCTCATTATGGGTCCGGCGCTAATAGTGCAGGTGATCCCGGCGGGTTGCCGCCGGACCCGTAATTATTTACTGGCAACTGACTTCCCAGAAACACCGGGGGATTACAACCCCGGCATGCCGCATAATCAGTCGCCGGTAAATTGGAAATCCCCATTCCCATAGAGTCCTGTAGCACCAGAGGGTGCTTCCTGCAGGACTCTATGGGGGTTAGGACCACGGAAGCACTGGCACCGTTAATAACAGTGCCGGTGCTTCCGTGAAAACTCTGCGGGTGGGTGCTGTTCCACCCGGCATGTCTGAGCTGCCAGGGGTGATGGCTCCCACCCACAGACCTGTAATATGTTGGTCCAGAAACAACGGTGCCGGTAAGCTTACCGGCACCGTTGTTTCCAGACAGGCATAGTTGTATGAGGCCGATAGTCTCTCGGTACTGATAGGGCCTCATTATGGGTCTGGCGGTAAGCCGCCCGGTGATACCGGCCGCTTGCTGCCGGACCCGTAAAAAATGACTGGCGCTTGACTTCCTGGTGCCACCGGGCTATTCCGAGTCCGGCGGCTGGGAAATCAGGCGTCAGTAATTTTGTAATTCCCAGGACTCAATGGGAATGGGGAACATAGAAGCACTAGCACTGTTAATAACGGTGCCAGTGTTTCCGTAAAAGTCTGCGGGCAGGTGCCGTTCCGTCCGCCAGGTCTGACCCTGGTGGGCGGGACGGCCCCCACCCGTAGACATGTAGTGTGCCGGTACAGTAACGACGGTGCCGGTAGGCTTACCGGCACCATTTGTACCAGACCGGCACACTCGTAATCCCATAGTCTTTTGGGCTTATCCGTTTCTCCATAAGAATGAGCAAATGGGCAAGGGAAGGTAAAGCAGAAGGATTTACTTATCTCCAAAACGTCAGGACAGTGTTCAAAACAAATACAAAAAGAAAGTATGCCCCATAGAAGTCTATGGGAGGAAAGCAGAAATCAGTACAGGTACAGTTGTCATTGCATTTTATCACTTTTTACACAAAATTGACCCTCTAAGTATGCTTTTTCTGGAATGGAAATGGGACAGAGAGGATGGGCCAGAGTTTTATGTGGTGATGGCAGTATTCAGCTAGTCATGGTGTGCCTAACACTGTCCTTTAAGGGTCCCACAGAAGCCTGATTAGATGAGTACTCTACAGGGACAAAACACAAGGCCAAAGTACCCTGCATTCTTACACAAATACGAAAGCCCACAGTACATAGAAATACTTTGGCTGGCCAAGTTTGCAGCTTTCAACCAAAACTGAAGGATTGGGCTAGGCCATGTCACAGAAAGACGAGCAACCTTACATTGCATCTAGGAAGCATGAAATCCCACGCGTGTTGGTAGGAGCATGCCCAGAAGCAGGTCGCCTTGCTCATCGTACCAAGGGAAACGAGCAGCAGCTCATTGATGCTGCCCAACAAGGTAAAACCATATCTGATATTACTTGTGCTCCCATGCAGTGATGGGGGAGCTGGCCATCTCGGAAACCTGGCAGAGCATGAGGTTCGAGTCGGGCGATGTTATTCTACTCAGAGGGGCCTGTCAAGCAAGCCTCTTGCCCCTCTGGCCTCACCCAGGCAGCTCCCGCTGACTCTGGGAGAGCTGTTACCTGTTCTGCTTGGTGGCAATGTCAATGTTCCTGCATCTACCCGTTACCTTGTCCTAAACCGAAATAAGTCATGTCCCACTGCTGCCTATTGTCTCCCTAGCTGGGGGGCCTATGTGTGCTTGATATGCACACACTGTGCAAAGTTCATGGTATAATGCTATGCTTTAGGTCTGCAAGGAAATAATCTCTCTGTCGACAGGCCTAAAGATGTGTTCCATCGACTACAGTAAATGTCTGGCAGGAATTGGAAATGGGACAGGCTGCTGTGGTAGCACTGGCCTACTCATCTTTTTGTAAAGACACAAAGAAAACAATGTTTGTCTTGGCAGTTGACTTCCAACTTCATTTGCCACATCTTCGGATTTTGTCAGTTGTGTTGGTGGTTTAAAGCTTTATTTTTGCCATTTGGCCATATTGTTTGGTTTAACTCTTCCCGCTTTGCCACTCATCTCCTATCTCTACCTTTTTCAACTTCCAACTCAGACCCACAGTGTGGATGCCCCGGGCTTTCTATTATCCCTCAGATCAACTACCTAATTATTTCAAGAGAATCTGTCAACTTGTTTTGATGGGCTCTTGAATGCGGGTTTTCTTTTTTTGATTGGAACTTTTACCATAGTGTACACATGAGATATACTTTTCAATTGGCAGTGAAAGTGGGCATTCCAGCAGTGGATATAAAGTGCCTATTTGGACCAATAGCCATTGCCACACGTTGCTGCTGTTTAATTGCCATGCCAGTGTGTTACTGTATGAGCCACAGCTTCTGATCAGAGACTCGGCTAGTTTGTTTGTATAACCGGCTTATTTTGAACAGGAGCGAGGGTTCGATCGTAACTGAGTTTAGCCAGCGCTTTCTGTCCCCATTACTGGGATATGCAGCTCAGTGCATACGCACAGTGTGCTTAATTACTCGGAACAGAACATCTTCGTTCACCACGCAGGACTGCAATTTCTAGTGCACTGCCTTTTCTATCGATTTTCCTGCAGCGTCCGCTGAGATTAAAAATGTATTAGTTTTGTTCTAAAAATGTCTGCTGCGGTTATGAATGATGATTGCTAAAGATGCATTGTCATGCAACAGAGTTTTGAAGGTTGTCTCTGTTCAAATGATACTATATAATGTAATCTTGTGTACGTTTGGCACAGCTGTAGCTTAATGATCGCCTCTAGCCAATGCAGCAAAAAACGTGCCCTCCGTAAAAAAAGACTGCAATGTCTGTCTTCGATTACTGCGTAAATCTGAACTGCCTTTTGATATTTATTGTATCTGTAAAGCAGAACTGAGATCCAAACAGATAAGGAATAGAAAAGGTAATTTTGAATTGATACATATAGCATGATAGTCCGTAAAACTGCCTTTTCAGCCAGTTCATCTGCCTCCTGCTGTGATAGTTTTGATGTGGCAAATGTATAGCTTTTTGTTTTTTGTCAGTGTGCTAAGAGCATCATGGGTGGTATGTTATGTTATGACCTTGTCCGAAGAGTTAAACAATTGACGGGATGGAAATAAAAATGTGATGAGCGCTAGCTAAAAGCAGCTCCCAGGTAACAACATCACTCACTAAACATAAGTAACTTCCACTTGAGAAATAAACTGTAACTTGGTGTCCATTTTATGTATGACCTAGAATGCTCTAAATGCCTTAAATATGCACCTTTCTGCTATTGTATACACAATTCAAAACATACACAGTAAATGCCATATAGCACTATTTGTATGAACACCGTTGGCCTCACGAGTCAAAAGTAGGCCCTACCAGCTGTTGTTGTCAAGATAATTGGGGTCCTGTAGGCTAAAACCAGGAGCTAAATACCTCCTTACAATTTTGATCACAGCCTTTGCCAAGTGAGATGCTATTCAATATTTGAACAAAAGTTGTAATGTGTGAAAAATGTTAGATTTGAATCTGACTTGCTGCCCTTACCCATGCCATTGCACAACCCAACCCTTACAGTGGTAGAGACTCCATCTGAGTACTTTTTTGAGAAAGTAGCGATATGCCAGGCTGCCTTAAACTATGATCTGTAGCTGATAGGCTTCTAACTTGCTAGATGCGTCTCACTGGAAAAGAGATGGCATGATGCAAAAGGAAACATGATTTAAATAATCCCAATATTAACACATACATTGAAACAGAATATGCCAGCTAATAATTCTATAGCGATAATGAAAACTAAGTTTTTGCCAATGTGTTTTATAATCTTGTGAAGCATATAGATTTAGCAGTTAGAGCATGTGAAAACCCTTGGACTATACATCGATTCATCCATAACATATCAAGACAAGTCAATGCAGCAGCCTCCTCAACAGCATACACCTGAAAGTTAATTACGGGGCTGCAGACCGTTCCTCACCCCACCCAATTGTAACTTCATAGCCAGAGCTCTAATACTCTCAAAACTAGACTACTGCAAGGCACTTTACCTTGGAACTAGTCAACAGAACCTTAAAAGCTTCAAGCTATTCAAAATAATGCCATCAGGTCAGCTCCGAATATCCCCAAATCCCAACATATATCCGATTCTAGACACAACCTAAATTGGCTTTCGGTCAAGCAAAGGATTGCTTTCAAATCACAGTCCCTTACTCATAAGTGTCTCACGAACCTCGCACCTAGTTAGTTGACCAATAACTTCTCACACAATACCTCAGTACGCCCTACCAGATCTGCGCAAGCACACTGCCTTCAAATCCCCAGTTTCAAGCTACAAAAAGCAGGAGGCAGCAGCTTTCCTATCCTAGCCGCCAAATTATGGAACAACTTAAAACTACCACTAAGATCTGAACATGCCTTCCACCCATTCAGGAGGAGAAATGCTAAAACGTGGCTCCTCGCCCAAGAATCCTAGATATCCCACTGCCACATGACTGCTCACTAGCTAATCCTTCGGCCGCTACCAAAAGTTTGCTTCAACACAAATCTGCATTAACTTACGTAAGTAATGTACACTTGTATATATGTAACATTGCTACTGTTATCTTGTTAAATATTTTTGTGACATTGTACAGCCTGTAACCTTTTGCTATGTTAGAAATGCGCCCAGATGCCCTTGGAGCGCTATACACATAAATAAAATACAAAGAGAGTTAGGGCAAGTTGTTCTAGTAGGAAAGTAGTATGGGTATTGACTATGACGATTCTCATGTAGGTATATGCCATTCCTTTTACAGGAGGAGCTGACTAGTACCAGTGTGGAACATATCATTGTCAACCCAAATGCTGCTTATGACAAGTTTAAGGACAAGACAGTTGGCACCAAGGGCCTTGGTAAGTTTTTAGTGCAGTTGTAGTGTGATCTTTAATGCCTACTTTGGCTGCAAAAGCCTTCTCCACTATTGCTGCTAACTGGTTTTGTTTTTTGGAAACCTCAGCCTGACAGCTACCTGATGCATAATATTGGGTTTAGGCCCTCCACTTTGTTTTTCTTAGGAAAACCATCTTTAAAATCGGGGTTCTGGGCTTTACTTTTGCACACAGTACTTGGTTAGTTGGTGGCATTGAGGTTCAGTGTCTCAGAACTCTATGCAGAGGACCCTGGTGAATATAAAATGCTTAAATATGATTCTGCATACTCCTACGTCCCACCCCCTTTCCTGCATACTCGTGGGACATTCCGTCCATAGGGACGGGACTGGAGCACTTTTCTCAAAAAGCATCAAACATTTTTAATTTTTGTCCTTCTATCCTTCTATTTTTATGCAGGGCCACAGCACGTGGCCGTTACCCCTTCCTCCTGAGCTCCGGCCCGCACATCGCCCTTCAGTCCTTGTCTCCACGCGGTCAGGGCTGAACGCACTAGCAGCACCTGGAACATCATTGGGACTCGTGTTTTTATTGCGACTCGCTCTCCATCTGGGCACTCCAACATCATCTTCGGTGTGAGAAGGTGTTTGAACACATTCCTCCACCGCATTTTTAGCTTTCATCGACAAAAAGAAGAAACACCCGGGAAGTTCTTTAATTCTTAGGGCGCCACGGTCAGGGTACTCCTTCCCTGGGTCTTCCAGGTCTGGGAGGGGCGCCCGTAGCTCTGTTACCAGGGCCATCCCTGAGGTGCTCCACAAGGGGCCTAATAAGTGCACCAGAGGTTCCTATGAGTATCCCTGCAGTGGGCCTGCCAAAACAGGACATTGTTCTACAGTTCCCTGTTTGGGGGCTAAAGTTCAGCTCAGTTCTTCTGGGGCTCTGGATACCGGGGTTCGCCCTAAAGTCACCATTTCTGGAACTTTCCACACAGAGTTGCGACTCGAGGCCCCTTTTGAGGGAGCTAAACGTACCGGGTTGGAACCAGAAGTTCCTCTTCTTGGGGCTAAATCCAATACCGCAGAATCGAGGGTTTCTCCTTTGAGGTTCCTGTATGTGAGGTACATTCCTCAACCTTCCCACGCTCAGGGTTGTGGTGGTACCGGTTCTGTTGAGGAGGTGAAGAAGGCGGTCACGCACCACAGGCCTCCGAGTACCAGCTCTGCCGAGGTTCCTCCACTGGAGGCTAATTCTGGGGCAGTACCAGTAAACATCCTAAATCTGTCAGCACCGGCTCGGCGGAGGATCCTTGTTTCAAGACTAAAATGCCACTTAAGACCCCTGACTCCCCTGATGAGACAGTTGCCTCACTTTCTCAGGTGTCGAAAATGGCGGCTCAAGCTCAGTGGTATACGGTGGCCATTTTGGATACCTCCCTTACACCAATGTTCACAACGGCTGGTGCTAGGAGCATTCCTTTTGGGGCTGAACAGTTTTTTCCATGCCATGTGGACAACAAGAACCCGTTCCATCCTTCAATGGATTGGCTCGGACACCGCTGCCTTATATAGTCTCACAACCCCCTGGTTTCGCACCACTGATTTACGTGGACCCAGCCGGTGGTGGGCCGTCCTGGCAACCATCCTCGTTGTGCTCATGGAGATATGCCCCTCAAGAGCAGCCTCTGCCAACACCAGCTCCTAGTCCTTCGTTGGAGGATGTGTTTTTTGGGAAGTTTCAGACGCTTATGCACTCTGATCCCATGAGGGCATACTTTAAGGGCCTTTTTAGAGAGTTGTACCCTGCTCCTCCCATACCGCTTTCGTCCCTGGCTGACCCTATGCAGGTCCTGGAGGTGCTACTTCCTCCACCTACCTGTCGGACCTGTTCCAACGCTTCCTCTTCGGCCTCCGCTGTCACCGATAGAAAAAAAAACATCGGGTGCACCGCTAGACAACACTTTAACACATGAGGCACCATGTGCAGCGGATCAGCCTCCTGTTCCTGCTTGACTGTATGTTGACCAGGCGGACCAGGACAGCGATGAACAGCCCCACTCTATCAGAGCATTCCATGACTGGGTGCTGGATATGGTGAACTTGCTTGATATTCCAGTACCCAAGACGCCCGCTCCACAGGAGGGGGTGCTTTCTGGAGGCTTTACCCTGTCACTGCAGGAGCACACTCCAGAAGGACATCTTGGCTGAGGCCCGTAAGGTCTCGGACAAACCCCCATACCTGGCTCCATCTCAACAAGAGGATTAACGCTCGATGCAAGCTTCATGCTTCGGAAGATATAGCCTTGTTGGCTTGTCCGCTCCCATCGTTGATGGTGGCAGCAGCTGCCACTCTCCAGTCCAAGCTGACATCTGCATCCTCCACTGCAGCGGCCCAAATCCTCTCCAAGGAGTATAAACGTCTAGATGCCATTGGAAAGAAAGTATTTTCCAATTCGGTGCTCCAACTTCGTCAAGCTAACACCAAGGTCATCCTGGCAGCAGTTAATCTTAGGCTGTGGAAGGAGCTAGCTGATTTCCAAGAATATATTCCTGCAGATAGGCTAGGTGACTTTAAAGCCGGCTTGTCGGACGCCAAAGTGTTGCCACAGGAGTTACTGGAATCTGCGGCACACCACATAGATACCTCAGCTCGAGAAGTTGTGGTCGGGGTCCACATCTGCGTGGCTCCATGCGACAAAGTTTTCAAAGGAAATTCAGGACAAGGTGTTAGACCTTCCTTTTGATGGCAAGGAGTTATTCCATTCCTCCACAGATGAGGAACTCACAAAGACTAAGATGAGTACACAAACCGCCAAGTCTTTATCGGTTCTGGCAAAGGCTCCAGCTTAGACCCCTTATACATGGAGGTCAGGGTCCCAAACCTGGTCCTTCTCTGTGTTCAGGAGGTTTCAGTATCGCTGTTCGCCGATTTGAAGCTCCGGTTGGCAGGCCCCGTCGTAAGCAACAACAGAAAGGTGGTCAGTTTTTCTCTCGCCCATCAGTCTCCTCTGCAGGGACAGGTAGTCTCCCTGCCGACAAATCAACCAGATGATATTTTTTGTCGGTCGCATGGGACTCCGGTGAGAGGACGAATCTCGTCTCATCTGGAGGCATAGCAGACCATCAACGAAGTCTGGTGGATTTTGTCCATCGCTCGGGCGGGCTTCCTCTTGCCCCTCCCCCTTACCCCACCCTTCAACCTTCCCTTCCAGCAGACTGGGTCATTCTCCCTCAGAGCTGACGTACAGAAACTTCTAGACCTCAGGGTGGTGGAGCCTGTTCCCCTCATGGCCACTACCCCTGTCTGTTCACAGTGCCCAAACCCAACCAAGCTGGCCTGCGCACTATCCTTGATCTTTCCCAGTTCAACCTTTCTCTTCCCCAAGAGAAATTCAAGATGATTACGCCTTGCCAAATAAAGTTCTCTCTTCGGAAAAGCAACTGGCTACGCGTAGTGGACCTTCAAAACGCATACATGCACATTCTGATAAGGAGCCCGCATCGGAAATACCTGCTGTTCTCCCTGGGAGAGGAACACTTCCAGTTCCGTGTTCTCCCTTTTGGTCTCAGCTCGGTGCCACCTGTCTTTACGAAGATGATGCCGATCATCAAAGCTTTCCTCAGACTGCAGGGGGTTCATGTATATCCATATTTGGATGATTGGCTCCTGCGCAGTCCTTGCCCACAGACGGCCTTGACCAATCTTCAGTCTCTCTTTCAGCTCCTGTTCCACCTTGGGCTGTCGGTGAATTGGCAGAAATTGTCCATGACGGTCTCTCAAGACCTGATTTGTCTGGGTTTCCGTTGGAATACAGTCAGTACCAGGCTGTTCCTAACAGTGGGCAGGATTGCGGACCTATCGTCCATGTGCCTTCCTCCAGTCCTCGCACATGGCGGCCTGTTGGTTCCAAAGACTTCTAGGTCTCATGGCCTCTTGCGTGCTAGCTCTACCTCTTGCACGTCTGAAGATGAGGCGTACTCAGCTGGCTCTTCGGAGCTGTTGGTCTCAGGCTTCGGACCCGGATTCCAAGATAATCCCAGTTCCATCCTGCATGACGGCGGACCTACAATGGTGGTCTTCGACAAGCAACCTTTCAGTGGGGGCCTTCTTCCAGGAGCCCTGCCCACAAGTGACGGTTACCACGGACTCCTCCCTTCTGGGGTGGGGAGCGACGCCGGGTCACCTCGAAGTATTCGACCTATGGACGCTTCAGGACAGTCATTTCCGTATCAATTATCTGGAACTCCTGGCTATTTTTCTGCCGCTCAAAGCTTTTCAACCGTCTATTACCAACAAGGTAGTCAGTATTCGCACAGACAATTCGATGGCGATGTTTTACATCAACAAGCAGGGTGGCCCCAAGTCACTTCTCCTTGTGGACCTAGCCATACAAATTTGGCACTAGGCCATCCAGCACAAGGTCTGGCTCCAGGTTGTACATATCCCGGGTCACATCAATGTAACTGCAAACTCACACAGCTGCCAGTCAGCAGCCAGTTATGAGTGGGAATTGAACAGCAATGTTCTCTCCAACATTTTTCGCCAATGGGGCACTCCAGTAGTGGACCTCTTTGCGACGTTCTCAAACAGGAAACTTCCTCTTTGTGCATCCAGGTACGGCCTCTGAGCATCCTCACTGGGAGACGCACTCGTGATTCCGTGGCACAACATGAAGGCTTATGCTTTCCCTCCATTGTCTCTGATCCATCGGTCACTCTGCAAGCTCAGGAGCACATAGAATTGCACTCTCCTCTTCATAGCTCCTTGGTAGCCAGACAGATTTTGTTTTTCGGAACTTCAGCATCTGTCGATTCTTCCTCCGATCAGATTGCCGCTGATTCCCAACCTCCTTCACCAGAGTGATCACCAGCTGTGGCATCCCTCCCCTCAATCGTTCAGCTTGACGGCCTGGTGCCTGAATTCAGATCTTTAGAGCAATTTAATCTGTCCGAGGACAATATGCGCATTATCCAAGCTGCCAGAAAACCTTCTAAGAGGGCTCAATATAGGAGCAAATGGCTTAGTTTTTGCCACTGGTCCTTAGCTAAACAATTTGACCCCATGCGCGCTATGGTGGACACTGTTCTATCATGTGTGTCTCACCTCGCAGCTTCCGGCATTCATGTTCTGTGTTGCAGAACTTATTTATCTGCCATCACGGCCTACCTGTCCATGGATAGCTGTTCTTTTTCACGGACTAATCCGGTCATTAAAAGACATTTTGCAGGTCTTATTTACCTCTTCCTGCCGGTGCGCACCCCTCATCCCAAATGGCATTTGAACGTGGTCCTCACCGCGTTATGCCATAAGCCATTTGAACCCATGGCCACTACCGATCTTAAATACCTCTCCTGGAAGGTCGCTTTTCTGATAGCAGTGACATCGCCAAGGCGAGTAAGTGAGCTCCAAGCTCTTTCCGTGGAACATCCGTTCCTCACTTTCCTTAAGGATAAGGTTGTGCTTCGCACTCATCCTTCCTTCCTGCCTAAGGTGGTTACCGATTTTCATTTAAACCAATCGATCTCCTTACCTGTCTTTTTCCTAATCCGGCATCGGATGCCGAGAGAGTTTTACACAATTTGGACGTCGGGCAAGCTCTGAAGTTTTACCTCGATAGAACGAGTGAACTCAGAATCTCCTCACAACTCTTTCAAAGCACATATCTCCTGATGTATTGCCTCCTGTATTTCAGAAACCTATACCATTCAAGGCCTCCAACCACCGAAAGGCATCCATGCTCATCTGGTATGTGGCAGAGCGGCTGCTGTTGCCTTCCAAATATATGTGCATTGGGAGTCCATTGCCAAAGCGGCTACGCGGGCTTCCCCATCAGCTTTCTGCAAGCATTACTACTTACTTGCTTAGACCTGCGCTCCAGGGCTTATGCCCAATTCGTCCAGGCTGTTCTTAAGAACTTATTCCAGTAAAGGGTTTTTCCATCCACCCGTACTAACTGGTGTGTGCTTGGGAATCTCCCACAAGTATGCAGGAAAGGGGACCGGACGTAGGAGTATAACAAAGTTACTCACCGTAGTGACTATCTTACTCCTAGTCCATAGTCCCCTTTCCTCCATATGCCTCCATATGCCCGCCTGCCATCCCCTCTAAAAGGTATCCTCTATTATTGCTTAAATGGTCTCAGACCTGGCGATAGAAAAGGACAGATGGGCGGGGCGGAGCTCAAAAGGGTGGTGTTACGGCCACGTGCTGTGGCCTCGCGTAAAAAATAGAAGGACAGAAATTCAAACTTTTTAATGCTTTTTGACAAAAGTGCTCAGGTTCCATCCCGATGGACGGAATGTCCCACAAGTATGGAGGAAAGGGGACTATGGACTAGGAGTAAGATGGTCACTACCGTGAGTAACTTTGTTATTTTCCATCATGGTATCTTGATCTTAATTCATAAGAGTGAAGCTATTTCCGCGGTGCGTTGCTGGATCTGTAACCCCCCCTTTGAAACCACATTTAGCAAGTAAGAAAAATCAGGGAAATATTTTATATTTGTGCTTTCTTTTTGTAAAAGGCAGACCTGTGAAACAGGTACACATACCTTTTAAGACTCTCAGCCAGCCAGTCTGCCATCTAGCTCTCCAGTATACACTGCAACCAGACTGTCCATTCTATTTTCCGCTTAGCTTAAGAGGACCTCAGAACGCTTGCTGCTGTCTTGAGCTCAATTTATGACAGCCTTTTTCAGCAGTAAACATTGAGCCAGGTTGTCACTTTAAGTAAGATCCAATTGCTTACTTCTGAGTTGGCGGACATTGGTCAACTCGGAGCAGCCTTATATCTATATTGTCTAACCAGTTTGTTACCTATTGGGAGAGACCTGCAATTCATTTGTGCATCAATTATTACTTTGATGTCTGTATCCTAGAAGGACTCACTGCATTGTACTGCATAGCGTCCCATGGCACATCAGAATTATGCCTAAGTATTTGCTTAAATTATAGCTTCTCGATTGGCACCCTATGTATCCAAATTAATGTGTGCAGACCATACAGGATTGATAAGTAGTCAACATGTAAAGAAATCTATGTAGAGTGTGAGGAATCTGAGGGAATCATCACTTATTTCCCCTTAATAGCCTCTTCTCGGGTGCTCAGGGAAAGGCAATCGCCACTGGTTCCTGACACTGGGGGTGGATATGTGAGGGAGGATCACCTGGGGGAAGGGACCTTGGGCAGTGGGTAGAGGGTGTCTGCAGGTGAGATATGGTACCCCCCTTTTTTCTCTACGAGAATGAATCCTACCTTCGCCCTTCCTTTATAGGGTTTTGTCAGTCCACATCTCTTCCACACACACATCATGACTTTAAAGTGTTTCCCTTTAAGACTGGGACGAGGAAGAAGCGGCGAGGAGTAATGCACACTTCTAGTCGGTTTCACCACTTTAGCAGTGAGACGAAGTAGATATTTATAAAGGATTATGCATGTCCTGTTAATTGTTATAAGGGTCAGGCAAACTACCTGCACCTGCAGCCTACAGATGCTTAAAAGCAGGCCCACCCCACAAAGCAGAGAGAACAGAACCTGCCTTCAGAGAATGTGGCAGACATGCAGCGAGGAGCAGGACCAGCAGAGGGGACGCTGTGCCTCCCCAGTGGTGGAAGGAGGAGCTACGATCCGGCCACGCAAGGACAAAAGCCTCAACACTTGCCAGTGTTCTGTGTTCCCAACTGGAGCTGGGTAACACAGGGAACTCCTGACTGCTGTGCGACACTGCCCAAGTGTTTTCTGAAAGTGAGCCCTACTCGCTGTGACTCCCACTGTCTATCCGGAAGCGGAGAGCGGAACGAAGAAGAAGAACGAAGCAGAGCAGCTTGGATGAGTACGAGAAAGAGAATACTCGTACCGGGGTGCTCTTGGGCGAATGTAAGACATTTGACCTTTACGCACAAGCCAAAAGCGTATAGTGAGTGTGTTTGGAATCCGAATGAAGATGTAAGGAATTGTGAATCCATTACAAAGTGTTTTGGGAAATGCAATGAAGGATTCATGAATAATGGAAAAGGTGGCAAGTATTGTGGGAAACACAACAGCAAATATTGAATACCAAATTAAAGAGAAGACATGGAAAGCATGTGAAATTGTAGCACAAGTCGAAAACGAATATGTTTTTTAGTGAAAGGAATGAAATGTGTTAGTATTCAGGAACCAAAGTGAAAGATGTTATGAACGTTTATGAACTGAATGGAAGACCAATGGAAAAGGCAAGTTGTTGAACTTAGAGGGGCAAGATGAATGCAAGTTGTGGCAAAGCCAAAAGACTGCCAATACACCAATGGCAATTAAGCCATAAAGCTGCCAGAGAGAGAGAGAGAGAAACCGCAGCAGATGTTGGGTGCTAACACTGGTACTAGGTGGAAAACCAGTGTTAATGAAGAAGGCCTAAAGAGCATCACAAAGTGCCAAGAGTTAATGGTTGTGTGACCTGTAATGGGTGGTCCGACAGCTGCGCCTACACTGAGTAGCCCACCCTGAGAAAGATCCAAGAAGAGCCCAAAGGCTGTGCAATGAAAAGGCTGAAGTGATAGAGAACGTTTGTTTTTGTACTAGTCAAAAGGCCTACCAGGTGAAGCTGACCATATCAGAGAAAAAAACAAGAGACTTGAACAATTTGGAACATTACTGATTGTGGGGCAATGAACCCTCAGGTATATTGAAACTGTGTTTGATCTTGGGGAAGGGAACCCTGAGATATCTTGGAACTGTGGAATATTGGTGAAAGCCAAGAGACTTGAACCATTTTCAACTGTGTTAATCTTGAGGAAGGGAAACCTGAGAGGTCCTGGATCTGTGCTGATTTGGGGAGAAGAGACCCCTGTGGTATTTTGGAATTGTGTTACACTTGGGGAAGGAAACCCCCAAGCCTGTTTCCTTTGTGGAACTATTTTGAATTTGCGGAAGGGGAAGCTGAACCCAGCCCGAGCTAGAAGAAGCTCAGAGCTTTATTTTGAATACTGTTTCTTTTGATGTTGCCATCCCTACACATTGTGTATGTCTTTAGTTGTGAGGACTAGTATTGGGTTTGGACACAGACAGAGTTTTAAGTTGAATTTATGACACAGACGATCCTTAGTTTCTTTAGGTTGGGAAATCCCAACTGAGCATAGGAGAAGTTAGGCCTTAATCCATCCTGACATATACAATAGTTATGTATGTTTAGGAAGCAAATCTGTTGTCTGTGTCTTGCTTCATGATGCCTTCACACGAGTTACAGGTCTAGTATATGTCCAGGACAAACTCCAGGTCTTTCCTATGAAAGATAATCATTGACTCACACATCACCTTCCTTTTTGTTTATTTACTGTGTACTTCCCACGAGGTAGGAAGGCTGTGATTCCCACATCGTAGGGTCAGCCGGTGTGCGATTAGTGTGTCAAAAAATCTAGACCTAGAGATTCCAAGATGGCCGCCAAGCATTGAGGACACGTCTCATTGAGCTCCGTGTCCCATTAGAAGCTGCAATCTGCGGAGCAAGTTGTAAACCTACAATTTACGGACTGAATACTATGTGTGGATAACGCGAACCAGAGCCGAGTTAGTAAATCCAGATCACAGAAGAGCGGCGTCAGTCCCACAGAGAGCATTTACAGTAGGATCGGCCTTACGCCTCCAACACAACGGGGAGGAGTCCCAGAGTGAAAGGGAAACCTGGTGTATTCCGCGAAGACGTGGTGGGATAAAGGGATACTGCCCATCACATCGCCTGGCACAACACTGAACTATTGGTGTGATCTGCTGCCCTCACTGGATCCGGGTGTGCCCCGACTCGTACACCGGTGGGTGAACTGTAGTTTCAACATTGACAACTCCACCATCGCTGTCTCTTCAGCAGTAAAAACCTTGGGAGTGTACCTTGACTCAACCCTGTCAATGTCACGTCAAGTCAATGCTATAGCCTCCTCTGCCGCACTTATCACCAAGGTAATAAATGCGGTTAAACCTTTCCTCTCTACAAAAGACTGCCTATCAATAGCTAGAGCCACAGTAGGCACCAAACTTGACTACTGTAATGCCCTCTTCTTGGGCACCTCTGCAAAAAATCTAAACAAAATGCAGATTACACAGAACAATGCCCTAAGAGCAGCACTCAGTATTCCCAGAAGGGAACACATCTCTCAGGCCAGGAAAGAGGTACATTGGCTGCCAGTAAAGGAACGCATCCTTTTCAAGACCATGGCCATCACGCATAGATGCCTCTCTGCCGACGCCCCTCCCTACCTCTGCGAAAGAATCACCCTCAACGCTTCCACTAGGCCCACCAGATCCCATCTGACCAACCAGATCTTCGTACCCACCTTCGAAAGAAATAAAGCAGGCGGGTCCAGTTTCCAACACCTAGCACCAAAAAGTTGGAACGCACTACCCACTGCACTAAGAAACGAAAAACCCTACACTGCCTTCCGCAAACTGCTGAAAACCACTCTGTTCAACTAACCAGTTTCCTCACATTGCCATATCCTATGACTATATGTAATGGCATGAACGTACCTGTTGTAATGCATTGCTGTACCAAGTGAGATTTCTGTAACAGCGCCACGATGCCCCAGGGCAGATGTGCGCTATATAAATCCAAATAAATAAATAAACACCAAATTTAAATTGCCTAACTCATCATCTGGCACAATAAAGACACCCTCATCCCCCTCTCCGGGGAGACTGGCAGACCCCATTCAGTCCAAGTAGGACATAGCACTGCATAATTTGATGTGGCCTCCCTCCTTGCACACAGGTGGAATCCATTTGGGACTGGCGTTTTGGGAACAGATGGAGACGGCCCTTCCCCGCCCATTGCTGAAATGCTGATGGCATAGGATACACGCTTTGGTGTCTCAAATCTAAAAAGCACTACAAGGGCAACTGGCGCTAGGGCAAAGACACTGGGAAAAGCGGTAAATGAGGACTGGAAAAGAAACAGCGTTTGGTCCTTTGAGGAGATTATAACTACTCCAGAACTGCCATTGTAAAGGCGTTTTGGATGATTGGAGGTCAGCTAGTACCCTAGCTAGTACCCTTACTTTTGAATAATGAAAACTAGTGTAGACCTCGCAACATATCTCGGTATGCCCTGTTACATAAGGGACTGAGATCCACTGGCATCAAACATTTTCTGGGAGTGAGGAGAATTGGATGTCAAGTGGGCAAGCTGTGTGTGATTGGGAAACTCTTTATATTCAAAATCGGGAAATCTGATTGCGTTTGTTTGTTTTATTATTTATAATGCGCGAACATATCCTAGGGTAACAGGGCGCAGCTGTTACATGTATATGCGAAGCTTGGTTACAACAGCGTTATTATTTACATACAGGTATTAAATACAAGGTATATACAGAATAGGTCCTACTACAGACGGAAGGTACAAGAACAAAAATCTAAATGATGCGTATAGCATGCTTACATCAGCAATATATACAAGTAGAAGTGATAGTAAGGTGAGTGTGTGCAAATGTACAATGGGGTGGAGGTGAGGTTCTGACTCCTCACAGTGAAGCCTGGCTGCTTATTAGATTTAGTGATCATTCGCTTTCAGCCACAGGATGGTGTTGGTCCTGAAGTTTTGCTAGGGGAGGTCAGTTCTCAGTGTGGGAGGTAGGGAGTTCCATAATTTGGCTGCTTTCACCGGGAAGTTGTTGCCACCGATTGTGGAACGATTGAAATTAGGAATAGAGAGGCAATCTTTGTAAGCTGTTCTGGCAGGTCTCAGGGATGTCTGTCTGTGGAATCTGTCAACCAAGTAGATGGGCGCAGCTTTGTTGAGAGATTTGTGCATGAGTGACAAGGTTTCTAGGAGAATTTTGTCATTGGTAGGGAGCCAGTTCTGTTGGCTACTCTGAGATGTGGTCTCTTCGAGAGATGCCTAATGCCGCTCTAAGGGCATTATTTTGTAAAGTTTGGATTTTTCTAATAGTACCTTTGGTGGACCCTAGATAGAGGGCGTTGCAAGAGTCCAGGCGAGACAGGATGAGGGCACTGGCCAAGGTCGTGCAACTAGTATCTGAGAGAAATGGCTTGGCTATGCGGATCAATTTGCACGTGTAGGCCATGGAGGATGCTAGAGAATTAACCTGTTTGGCAAATGAGAGGTTTGCGTCTAGGTAAAAGCCCAGCGTTTTTACCTCTTGTCCTACTTTGATGCTGTTACCATCGATTATGAAGGAGGAATAGTCGGGTCCTAGTTTATTTAGGTTAGAGGTGGCGCCCAGGATGATGAGTTCGGTTTTATCATCATTCAGGCATAGTCCCTGTGTGGACATCCATGCCTGGATGATGATGTACACTCTATTCTCCAAGGCCAAATCCATTTCATAATCCCCAGAAAGCGGGAGGAGGACCTGGGTATCATCTGCATAATTAGTGTAGGTGATACCGAGATGATCCAGCTCATTGAAAAGGGGCTTGGTAAAAATGTTGTACAATGTGGGCGAGACACAAGAACCCTGGGGCACGCCACAGGTGATTGGTATAGGGTCAGCAGCTGCTGTAGGCGAAAAGACCCTCATGGTTCTACCATTTAGGAAAGATCTAATCCAGGTAATTGCTTCATCAGAGAAGTGGGCAGCTGTGTTAAGGTGGTTGCATAGAATAGTATGGTCGACCAAGTCGAATGCAGCCGAGAGGTCTAGGAGGAGGAGAAGGGCAGCTTTGCCGTTGTCTCTAAGCTCATCAACTCGGGTCTTAAGGTCGAAGAGTGCCGTCTCGGTTCCGTGTTGAGGACGGAAGCCTGATTGTCTGGCTCCTAATAGATAGTGTGCTTCCAAGTGATTCTGGATTTGTACATTAGCAACCTCATCCAGAATTTTTAGGAGAAAGGGTACTGTCGTGATTGGCCTGTAGTTGGTCTGAGTGGATGGGTCGAGAGTGTTTTTTTTTAAGAGTGGAAGTACCCAGGATTGTTTAAGATTGGTAGGGATAGTGCCAGTGGAAAAGGACGCATTGATAAGCTTCGTAATGAAGGGAAAGCGGTCTCGGGCAGCATCCTTAATAATCTGCGCGGGGCAAAGATCGCCCTGACAATTAGACGGTTTCAGTGACAGAATGATTCTTTCCACTTCAAGAATGGAAACTTTAGTGAAGTAAAATCGGGTAGACTTTATTATTCATTCTCGACTTTTCCCGGAAATCCAAAAGGCTACAGTGAAACAGAAACATAGGGAAATACTTAACCACTATCTGGCAGCAGGGAAATTCCAGGGGACTTCTCGGTCAATGTCAAGACCCAGGGAGAAAAGAAAAGAGTGCACCTCCACACTCCCACCCACCCCAAAAGAGAATCCGATAAGTTGTTGGCTTAGGTCGGGGGGGTACCCAAAAAGACCAAGATCACACCGGAGAGTCGGTTAAGGTGCCGAAAAACAGTGTAGATATTAAGAAGGCAGCCTCAAAAGAGGATGTTGAGCAGTGTTTCCAAGTCTTTCAGGACAAACTTGCAGCTTCCTTGCAACTACAATTCGATATCTTCACTTCAGAATTCAAATCCACCTTGACAGATATACGACAGGACATCGCTTCTCTGGAGGAAAGAATGGACACTAATGAGCAGGCACTACAAGATTTTCCCAGGAATCTGCGAAATCGGACGAGTTTCTCGAACAGTTGATAAGGACAACACATAATGTGGAGAAGCAATGTGAAGACCTGGAGAATAGATTGAGGAAGTCCAATATTCGTACATGAAATGTTCCAGAATCGGTGAACGACGAGGAAGAGAGGAAGTTACAGGAGTCTTCAAAGATCTATTGAATGTGGAGGCAGAGGTAACAATTCCCATTGACAGAATTTACAGAGTTGGTCCGAAACGGCAGGACCCGGTTGCCCGTCCCACAGACACATTGGGGGCACTAGCTTGTTTCCCTCAGAAGGAACACATTCTTAGGGAAGCCAGAAAAGCGACACAGATCACACTTAATGGGAATGAAATCCAACTGTACCAGGATCTCTTTCCAATGATGCTATAAAAGAGATGGGATATGCGGGAGATCCTGCAATACTTACAATCCCAGAAGATAACTTACAGATGGAGCTTCCGTTTCAGCCCTTTATTCAGTTGGGAGGGTAAATGGCATTGAGTTACTACTAAGAAGGAGGGAGCCCGAACTTTGCGTTTGGATCAGGAGCATCACTTGGGCCCTAGCACTGGGAAAGCCTATGCCCCCCGCAGAACGTGACAGTGGGAATGGACGACAGTACAACTGTCCCCGACAAGAATTCAAAAAGGTCCTACTCCGGCAGAGAAGTACGCGGTATCTTGAATGTGTAAGAACTCACCTGGGTAGCCTTGTCATGGGGAAATAAGGTACAGTTTTGCAGATTATGAATGACACTATGTAAGAAAAGGGGCTCCGCAGACGCTCATCTTCGAATTTCTTTAGGACAAATAAAGAGTTTTAGTATAACCTGCATTTTTCCCTGGGTTGAGAGGTAGACCATCTCCGAGGACGGAGTTCGAGGAGAGAGTAGCAAGGATGGCCTATACCAGGGAGAGGGCAAAGTTGTTGGGTAGAGGTTGCGGAGGGCATGGGGTGACTAGTTGGGGTACGGGGGGAACGTTTTGAGGGAGGTTTAGTACTAAGGGTCGGAGACGGAGGGTTAGAATTGAGGTCCTTCAAGTCGCATTCCCAAAGTAGCAATTTATTTTTACCTTCCGTTGTTTGACACTTAATATAAGGGGGCTTAATACCCCTGCCAAGAGGAGGAAATTGGAATGGTTAATAAGCCCAATCTTATAGCCTTACTGGAGATGCACATCAGTTATCAGGATCGACATACGTTGAAACTAAGACAATACCCGATAATAAGGCAGGCTAATGCAAAGGGGAAGACAGCGGGGGTACATATTGCTTTTCGGACGAATACACAAGTCTCCATTATTAAGATGCAAGCTGACAAGGAGGGCTGTTTCTTGTATATTGTAGCGCAGATTGGATCAATGACCCTAATTTTAGTGTCACTTTATGCCCCTAACACTGTCCAATAGGGCTTTCTCAAGACAGCATTATCTAATCTGGAACAGTTTGGTTAAGGCAAACTGATCTTGATGGGGGATCTAAATATTGCATGGGACCCTTTACAAGATAGAAGTTCTACAACCACATATGCTGGTCCCCTGCCTTCCTTAGCTCTTAGACAGAAATGTGATCAGATGGCACTTAAAGTTATTTGGGCCACCCTGAAGGGCGAGTAAAGAGCATATAATTATTACTCCCACGTTCCCAGGTCCTTTTCTGGTATTGATTATTTTTGGGCTTCAGCTCATAGGAATAGTGACAAAAATAGACACACACACACTATCACCATTTCAGATCATACTCCTTTGACAATGGATCTAGACTTCCCTAAGGCCTTTCCCACATTTTGGAGCTGGAAATTCTCGAAAGAACTATTGTCAGACTGGATTCTTTGCGACGAAATAGAGGGGAAAATGAATGAGTATTTGTACTCCACTCTGGGTGCGGAAACAAGTTTGGTTTGGGATGTGGTTTGGGATGTGTTTAAAGCAACCCTCAGAGGGACACTTATTTCAATGCAAGCGCATAAGGGAATAGAATTAGAGGCTGAAGTAAAAGATATCCCAAAACAAATGGTAACCAACTCATTCCTGAATCTCCAAAGGCAATACCAAAACGCTAAGGGACTTAATACGAACCAAACGGGCAGAAAAAAAGCTTACTGTATTTAATGCCGACGATATACATTAAGGCAAGCAAAGCAGACAAATTGTTAGCTACACAATTAAAGCAGAAAATAGCGGCCCAGACACTTCAGGGGTGGAATATTCATTAGGGGAGAAAGTAACGACGAAGAAGGAAATTATGGCCCAGTTCTGAATATTCTACTCTGTCTTGTATGAGTCAGACTGCCCAGACCAATTGTCATAAAAAAGTTATTTGCAATCAATTCAGTTGTAGAAGAATATCCGAAGAGGATAGAACAAATCTAGATAATGATATCACTCGAGAGGAAGTCTTGGCTGTTATAGCTAACCTTCCAATAAACAAATCACCGGTACTGGATGGGTTAATCGCATCCTTCTATAAAAAATTCCGGGCAACTCTAGCCACAAAATTAACTGACCTCTTTAATTCCTTTACAACGAGTGGTAAAATAACAGCTTTTATGGAAGAGGCTAAAATCAGATCCTGCTAAATGCAGATCATATCGCCCGATTGCGCTTATGAACATTGATGCAAAAATATACATAAAATTCTAGCAAACCCACTCGAGGGTCTTATGCCTAATTTTATCCACTCTGACCAAACCTGATTTATAAAAGAAAGACAAACCCATGATAATATATGACGCATCTGTCATTTAATTGAAAAAGTGGCTAAAAAGTAGGATGCAGCAGTACTAGTGTCATTAGATGCTGAAAAAGCATTCAACTGCGTGGAGTGGTCCTTTTTATTGATCACCTACGAGCTATGGGCTTTGGTCACAAATACCTAGCGATGGTACAAGCTAACTATGCGAATCCGTCGGCTAGATTGCTCATAAACGGTCAGCTATCCCCGCAGGTCTCCCTTCGAAGAGGTACGAAACAGGGTTGTCCACTTTCTCCTCTTCTTTAGGCATTACATTTAGAACCGCTGTTGTCATGGCTTTACCAATCGAAGGAGATAGAGGACATATCCTTTGGGGGAGAGAGCCATAAGGTGATGGCATAAGCAGATGATATGCTCCACATGATCACTAACCAGGGAATCTCATTACCTACGGCATTTGCTCAATTGGAAAGGTTCGGTAGAGAGGCCGGTCTTAAAATCAATATTACAAAATCCAAAATCTTAGATTTGGGACTCAGGACAAACTAACTAAAGCAATGGAAAAGTCACAGCTTCGTTGGATGCTGAAAGGCATTCAGGTGTTGGGAGTAAATATCACATGCTCACTTCGGGAGCTATTTTCCGCTAACTTCCACCCATTAATAGTCGAGATTCAGAACCTTGTCTAATCCTGGAGCCCTCTAATGGTTTCCTGGCTTGGACCGATTCATTCTGTCAAAATGGTGATTTTACCTAAGGTCTTGTACTTGTTTCAGGCCTTACCCATTCGAATCCTGTCCTCCTTTTTCCGTAGACTTCATAAAATAATATCAAAGTTTATATGGAAAAATAAACCTCCTTGCACTGCATTGAAAACACTAATGCCTCCCCCCAAACAGAGGAGGAGTGGGCCTCCCTTATTTTAGGGATTATTATCGAGCAGCACCACTGCGGGTGATAAAGTAATGGTTTAGGGAAGGTACAAATAAAAGATGGAGACAGATGGAAAGGGCTATTGTGGGACCTATGATGGGAGAGAAACTATGGCTACCTAAATCGGACAGACCCCCGAATATACATCACAGCGAGATTACTTGGTTAGTAGTGGACATATGAGACTAGGCTATCCGCCAACATAACTTTACCTCGTTCTCCTCCCCTTTCATCCCACTATTTTGCGAACCCACAGTTTACCCCAGAAATTCTGGTTAGCTCCTTCCCAGAATGGAAAAGGGAGGGATGTATAAAATTCTGCAACATCTGTTGTGGGCAAGATATTCAGGCCTTCACTTTATGTAAAGAGGAGTTGGCCCTCCAGGAGAGTCGCTGCTTCCAATATGGCCCCACCAAATAAGTCAGCAGCTCTGAGGACTCGCACCTTTTGAGCACTTTCTAACAACTGGTTTGCGAGACACACATTTGATTTCTAAATTATATAAACTCAGTTATGAACCTCTGCCAAGTCCCCGCACATTTCAACTGGCCTGGGCAAAGACTCTGGGGGGGATGTATGCCTACAGATTACTCTTGGTCCTGCTTATGGTTAGACATCCCAAGAATTACTAGGTCTATACAGATCAGGAAATTCTGGTTCAAATTGATTTACCAACGGTACTATACCCCCGAACGGTTACATAAAATTTTTCCAGCAGTTTCAGATTCTTGTTGGAGGAGTTGCGGGGAGAGAGGCGATTGGCTACATGTTTGGTGGACATGTTCTAAACTGTCTAGATTCTGGGAGGAGGTGCAGAGGAATATGAGGGTAATGTTTGTTTTCAAGGCGGACCGACCCTTAGGGGAAATCCTCTTGGGTCTGGCAGAACAGGATAACGAAGTATGGCCGAAACATAAGAGGAAGGTATTCTGTATTCTCCGGCTGGCTGCTTTGTTGGTAATAGCGCAGAAATGGAAATCGACTGACCTTCTGCACATAAAAGATTGGTATCATAAACTATGGAATTTTGTATCTCTGGAGTGGGTCACTTTTATATGATTCAAGGGGAACAGGGCAAATTCTCAACAGAATGGGCACCGATTATGAACTTTCTTCACGGGGACTATATGGAACAACATTGACTGCAGAACTTACAAATATTGAATATACTTTGACTTCATGATAGACTGTCAACCTGTGTACAGGGAAGGGGAGGGAGGAGGGAGGTGGTTGGGGGACAGGGGAGTGGAGCTTGGGAGGGAAGTAGAAGGGGTATTGTTGTGTTTTTATTTTGATTTGATTTATGTATATTTGAAAACCCAATAATACAAAAATAAGAAAATCTAGACTTCTATCCAGGCTAGCCCAGCTTATGTGGCACTGATTACTGAAGAACAAACAGTTGCTGATTGCAGTAAATTAGCCAGAAGTGTGTCACCCAAAGTTAGTCTTCCACAGCAGTACCCGGTGAGAGGAACATAAATGGAATGCTAAATGTTAATGCCATCAATTAGCTATTCAGTCTGGAGTGGTACAGATCCAGATCAAAAGTAATGGCTGCAACTTATTCATGAGCCAATGTCTGCACTCAGTAGCCAGTTGCAAAGAAACAGTGTGTTTCTCGACAGGAGGCCGCCCCAGAACAATATATGGTATTTCCACCCAACATCCAGTCAGGGAGAAGGAACAGCGGCAGGCCTTCCCAGGACTTTGGGAAACAAGGTAAACGACAATAGAAACCAAGAGGCCACAGGGGCTAAATTGCCTTGCTGTAGGAATCTATTGATTCCTATGGCAGGGCCTGGGTGTCCCAAAATGGAGTACACCCAGAGCCACTGAAGTCAGAATGCAGCTGCCACCAGCCCATACCCTGCTTTTTGGGAAACACACAGGTGCCCAAATAAATGCGTAGGGGGGGGTGCAAGGCTGTACCCCACCACCCATCAGTGCCATACAGGTATCCCATTGGTGGTGTTCACCAAAAGGTAAACATGAAGAGCTGCACTGTCAGAGGTCCAGTTGGACCTCAGTGGCAGAAAACGTAGAGAAAACACTCAGAGACGAGGACTAGGAGGCCCTGTCCCTCCGTAAGGCATTTCCAGCATCACACTGGTTATCAAAGAGCATTGGGAATAAGGGTCATCAAGCAAAATTAGCATTATTGAACAGCCGGCAAGCAGTCAGAAATAATTACAGTAGCGAAGAAATTATTTGGGAGGAGTTATCAATGATGACCATCAGCCAGTGTTTGCAATACTGATTTGCAGTGAGTGGTTTGCTATAATTGCGAACTAATCTTATGCAGAGTTATGAGTACAGACCATCAGACTAGCTTAGCCATAATGATCTAATGCAGGTTTAGCAATAATTGCAAATCAGTGAGGTTAGACACTTTGTTACTCACATATCCAAATCATCCTTACATCCTACGCTGATATAGCCGAACATCCACAGACTAGCCCCAACCTTGATCCACACTCTACCCAGCCCCAAACAACTCGGGCATAGCCCCACCCACCACAGTCTTCTGTCCTTCATAGACACATCCCTACAGCCCAAAACCAGTGCCATCAGAGCATCCCCTAAATCGATGTACACAGCATCCCCTGAGGCTCATTCCCACACTGCCAATCATTCCAAATGCATACACAGGCACTGCTACTGTCTAGACAGACACCAAAGGAACGTTCTACTACCCACATGCACTCCACCCTGCATCCACAGACACAGTGCCACCTTTCATACAGACTCCAACAGGCACATATCCTCCAGGAGGTGAGGAAATAAGAACGTAGGGGATTGACAAAAGAGGGAAGGGTTGGATTGGGTAGGAAGAAGATGCGTATAGTGCTGTGGTCTTCAGACTTTATTTTATCCCAGGCTCCCCTGGAGCTAAATTATTTGAAGCCCCCCCCCCCCAATGCACTCCCCCCTTAAACTTGTCCCTGTTATTGGGTTGCCTGGAGGAGGAATCGGAGGGTCTGGGTTAATGGATAAGAGGCGTAACAAGAGTTCTCTCTGGCCCTTGTACAGAGTGGTGACAAAGTAGGATGTCACCATTAGGCCACCTGTTTATAGCTACTGAATGGAGTGGGCCTACTGTTATTGGCTAGGGCAAGCATATACTAATTAACAACATGGGGGTGCCAAAAACAGTGTGTGAAGTTTAATTATTTAAATATTATTTCTCAAAAGCCTCATAAAGAGTGCTGTGTTGTCAGTGCTCAGACCCCTGTTTGGTAATAAGCCAAACGGGCTTCATATGTGGGCTAGATCGTATATTTCCCAATTGCTAGAAATAAAACATTAAAACAGTTTGGAAAATAAATAGTACGATATAAGCTTTTGCGTGTAAAGGTTATTTACTAAAAATCCATACTCAATTGATAATACTGGTTTTAGGTATTTAAACAGAGGGGAACTTTTTAACAACCTTAAGTCAAATTGTAGAAGTGAAGTGTGGGAGACAGAAACTTAATAGATTTACCGTTTTCCCCTGTGTGACTTATAGATCAATAAAGCAAATAACAACAAGATGAAGAAAAACTGCAATATTTTACATGGTTTTGATTTCTAATGCTTTCTCACAAGCGTCTTATATAAAGCAAGTCTTCGCATTACCTTTTGAAAATCAGACATGTTTGTCCATTGTAGTTGCTCATTTACTGTTTCCATGAGCTTTAATGTTGAATTAAAAAAATGAAACGTCTATGTGTGTTGATACGTTCAATGTTGTGTAGTTCTAATACTCAAATGGTAATTAGAAAATGGTCACTTAAGGGGTCACATTAGGCCACCTGACCTCACCTTCGGGTATACCGCTCAACTGGCAGAGATGAAGTCACATGGAGTGATCTAATGATGTTGATATGTGCTTTTTGCTTTGTTAGGAGGGTAGAAATGAATCCAAAGGAGTTATATTATCCGAATGATGGAATGTTCATTAATTGGGCGATGCAAACTTTGATCTTTGCTTCCAATGTCTGTACTACACGTTGTAGCAAGGAAAAAAACAGGAAGAACCCAGAATGATATCCGATATCCATGCTCACTGAGCTAGTTTGCTCTTTCCCTCGCATTTATGCCATCCAGGGGTTACCCACGGTGTATTCAAATTATTGGAAGATTTTTTTCTGAACCGGAAGAAATGCATCTTCCTCCACATCGTCCGTACGACTGCACCATTTTGCTTTTGCCCGATAAAGCATCCCCTCACGGAAAGATCTATTCATTGTCTCCACAGGAACTTGAGAAATACCTAACGGATTGCTTACGGAAGGGATACATTGTGCCTTCAAACTCCCCGGCGGGAGCGCCCTTATTTTTCATTCCCAAGAAGGAGGGCACATTACGACCCTGTGTGGATTATCAGGAATTGAACGCCATTACTAAGAAAGACTGATACCCGCTACCTCTTATACGAGACATTCTGAAATCTCCAAAAGGTGCTTGTTTTTTCACCAAGTGGAACCTATGCAGGGCCTACCACCTGGTTCGTGTCAAAGAGGGTGATGAGTGGAAGACTACTTTCAAGACATCCCAAGGACACTACGAGTATAGCGTTATGCCGTTCGGGCTATGCAATGCCTCAGCGATATTTCTGCGATTTATGGATGCCGTGTTCACTGACCTGATTGGATTAATCATGTGGGTATATCTCGATGACATCTTGATTTTCCCCGCTACTCTGGAGGAACATCAGCGACATGTGAGGCAAGTGCTACACCGTCTTGCCGCTAACCATCTGTATGCCAAACCCAGGAAGTGTCTTCCATCAGGAAGAAGAAGACTTTCTGGGTCATTTTGATCAGTGATTCCAAATGGATGACACCAAGATACAAGCCATCAGAAATTGGCCAGGCCCCAACAATCGCAAAGCCGTTCAGCTGTTTCTGTGTTTGGCTTATTATTACCGTGAGTTCATTGCTGATTTCCCCTATTTAACCTTGCAAATCACCCTGTTGTTGAAAGACAGTCAACCATTTAATTGGGATAGGCCTGCTGAAATACTGTTCCAAAAGATCAAAAAAGCCTTTGTTTGCACCTATTCTTCGCCATCCTGACAGTTCTGCATCTTTTTTCATAGAGGCCGATGCTTCAGACAAAGCCATTGGGGCAGTGTTAATAAAATCTGATCCTAAAACATCTGTGGAACATCCTGTCACCTACTATTCACATAAATTAATGGCTAGTGAATCTAATTATGCGTTTATCGAGAAGGAACTTTTGGCCATTAAAGGAGCCTTTGAACAATGGAGACATCATATTCAAGGAGGCAAGCATAATAGTCTGGACTGATCATCGAAACCTGCAACATTTACAATCCTTACCATGTTGCAACAGTCAATAGGCATGCTGGGCCTTTTTCTTAGCTCAGTATGATTTCAGCATCACCCATATTGCAGGCACTTCTAATACATGTGCAGATGCCATATCCAGCTCTCTGGCTTCGGATTCCATGCCAGATCGCTATCCTGCCACTCTACTCTATGAGACATTTCATTGGGATAATAGTCTTTTCTTGACCAAGTACGTGTTGCCACATCCTCGGATCCCATGGTAACTTCTTCAACTATGAGAAACCAGTCTGTAAGAAGGGTTGTTGCTTTTTTTCCAATCGGCTGTGCATACCAACCTCTGATTGACAGAATCTGGTTCTGGCCAACCTCCATGATACCCTGCAAAGAGGACACAACGGTATAAAGTCTATTCAGGAATTGGTAACTCGTGACTTTTGGGGGTCGAATCTACATCACCATGTGGTCTCCTATGTCACTTCTTGTCCTGACTGCGCTCAATCCAAGACATCCAGAAAAAGACCAGTGGGCCTTCTGCAGCCTCTCGAAATACCACCCAGACCATGGCAAACTATTGCAGTGAACATTGTTGAACTACGCAGATCCAACGGTTTTTCCTGTATTATGGTGGAGGGTGACTGTTTCCCAAAATTGGCCCATTTTATACCCATGACATACCTCTCCACCGCTGCACTAATAGCCAGAACATTCCTACACAAAGTTTATCGTTTGCATGGATTGCCCATGAAGATCATTTTGGTTCGTGGTTCACAATTTATTGCCAGTTTTTGGTCCCAGTTGTGCAAACATCTTCATATCATACGAGGACTCTGTTCTGAATACCACCTCGAGACCAACAGCCAGACTGAAAGAACCAACCAGACGCTGCAGCAGTACCTTTGTTGCTATGCCAACACTACACAGGACAATTGGTCCCTTTACTTGGATTCTGCTGAGATTCCCTACAACAACGTATGGCATTCTTCCATCCGCCAGTCTCCGTTTGATGTCACTTATGGCCAACATCCCAAGAAACTAACCATTGAAACAGTCCTGGCTAGTCCGGTTCCCTCTGCGGATGCCATGATTCACCAAATCCAACAGGTACACCAACACACCGAGTTATTGTTGCTTGCATGCAGGACTGCTTCAAAACTACAAGCGGACAGACATTGTCGTTCTGAGGCAGTTTATCAGATCAGTGATAGGGTATGGCTATCGTCCAAAAACCTTCCTCTACGTAATCTACCTACCAAGCTTACTCCAAGGTGCTTGTGTCCTTTTCCTGTGCTCTGTAAAATCTTGCCTGTTGCCTACAAGCTTTGGTTACCAGTCAGTTGGCAAGTGCATCCTGTCTTTCACATGTCCCTGTTGAAACCCTTTGTAGCGGACCTGTATGGGCGATCTTCGATCTCGTCCGGCCCCTGTGGACATTGAGGGACACCCTGAATTTGAGTTCCGTTCCATTGGTGATTCATGTTTTCACAGGGGACGTTTGATTGATTGGAAAAGGTATGCTCCATATGACCATACCTGGGAACTCGCTTTGCATGTTCATGCCCCATGATTGGTCCGTCAGTTCCACCTACTGTACCCTTTGAAACTTACTATGCCTCATCCTCTGGTGGAGGGGCAGGGTGCCACGCTCCACTGCCATTCACATGTTCTCGAGTGGAGGGCTGCTCACTGCCGCCGGCTGTCCATGGGTTGTTGGAGGCTCTATCTTGGCGGGATGCGGGAGGCACTGTGGTCGCTATGGGCACTTCCGGGTTTTCGGGCGTTTCGCGCCTTCGTCATGGCACATCCTTATTGCTTGGGCCAACGTGACTCGCAGCAACAGCGTTTGGTCCCCAGGGCAACGACCGATGCTGGAACTGCATTCGTCCCGCTGTAAAGATTCATCAGTTGTTCACGGCAGTGCGTCTTAACGCTTCTTGTTGCCTACGTTAGCTGTCTCTCACTCTGTTCTGAGCCCGCTCTGGCTTTCCTGGATGGTTCTGTTCCATTTCTTTTCATCACTGGCTCCTTGTTTTCCTTTATGGAGGTTCTGCCTTGTCTCTGCTGATTCCTTCTTCTTTCCCGGTTGTGGCTCCATTCGGGTATTCTTATGGTGAGCATCCACCTCCCGGTTCAGGGGTTCCCACTGCCTCCTCATCAGGGTAATAACAGGAGGCGAGCCTTTGGTGTGGAGGACCTGGTCCCCAACATTGCCTGAGTTTTCCAGCCACTTGGGACGGAAGGGGGCCAGGTCCTCAATCCACACTAATCACAAGAAGAACCCTGGACTTCCGACGAACCGGGGTCCCCAAGAACAACAGCAGGTAAGCCTCGACCCAGTGACCAAGCACTTGACACATACTCGAGAGCAGACGGAGGCTGCCGAGGGACATGAGATCCACGATGACACACAGCACCCTCTGTGAGAACATTTCCGAAGCATCTGAAGCTGGATGGAATATATCAAAGATGAGGAATACGTGGGAGGAACATCCAGTCAAAAGAACAGTACCAGGTGTGATGAACCTGGAGGCATCCTCCCATCTACTCCCAGTGGATCCTCTTCTCAGGTGGCCAGGGAAAGGCCACCGCTTTTGGATCCTGGGGGTGGATACACGAGGGAGTCTCTCTCTCTCTCTCTCTCTCTCTCTCTCTCTCTCTCTCTCTCTCTCTCTCTCTCTCTCTCTCTCTCTCTCTCTCTCTCTCTCTCTCTCTCTCTCTCTCTCTCTCTCTCTCTCTCTCTCTCTCTCTCTCTCTCTCTCTCTCTCTCTCTCTCTCTCTCTCTCTCTCTCTCTCCTCTCACTCACCCCCCCCCCCCCCCCTGTGAAAAGGTTGCCGAGTGCTGCGAGAGAAAGAGAGAAATGCTGCTGTCTAGCGGGCTGTAAGAAGGTCAGGGTACCTGCAGAATCCTCTGCTGTGTGCCCCCCACTGGAACTGGAGGTCACTGAAGACTCCAGGGAGCCGCCAGAAGCAGCAGGAAGGTTCGGAGCACCTGACGAGTGACAGGGGAGTGAGCGACCACAGAAGTGAAAACCAAAGTGTACCAGGACGAGGTGACGGAGAGGGAAAGTCATGCTGGGGTGCTCCAGGGGCCGATCAGCTGGAAACGTATGCTAAAGGGGTCGAGAGACCAAAGAAAAGATTTATGAAAACCGACGAGCTGCAGAGTATTTCTTGCATCATTGAATACCGAACTAAAGAAAAGTTATGTAAAGTACATGAAAGTACCGTACAAGTGAAATGAAAGTGACACCAATTTCGAATACACAAAAGCATTTATAGACCATGTGAAAGTATGAATCAAAGCAAAGCCACTAAGAAGGGCTTTGGAAAACAAGTGAAAAGCAAATTATAAATTATTGGAGTGCAGCCAAGGCTAAGTCCCAGGAGTAGTGGGGATGATCTGAGGTCTTGGATGTGCACACACAGTGGAACGACAAGGATTCCCTTAGACAGTAGTATATCAAAAATACACATTTTATTATGCCCGGAACAAAAACAAGTGAATAATGGAAAACACAGTAATAATACTACTTTAACACACACTAGGTAAAATATATACAGTCAGTTTTCAGTCAGTGCTAAGTACAGATTCCCGCCAAAACCTGTAAGGAGGGAAAGCAAATAAACTTTATCACAATGGCCAACTCCAGAAATGGATATCCCTAACTTAGTTCAGCCCTACAAAGATTGGAGCCTTGTGCTCAATATTATGTTTTTGCGTAAAAACGCCCGGTGATGCGTAAAGTAACAATATACAAACTTCAAGGGGGAGGAAAAGTTAGAAGAGAACACTGGAGTGTGGAAAATTCGGGTCTGAGAGTCCGAGGACAATCTGCTTCGGAGAACAAAGTTATATCCCCAAATTTCAGATGGCTATAGGAAGCAGAGGCCACCCAAGCCAAAGCAAGGACCACCAGGGATCATTTGTGCGTTTGGATGAACTAGGGGCCGTGGTATGATTAGTCACCGCATTTAGACCACTGCAGCACTCATGCGATTGGGTACACCAGACATCCTGGCACCAGTAGTGTGGATTGGGACCAGACAGTACAGCCCACTTCCTGGGTACTGTAAGGAAAGCATGTTATCAGACAGTGAAGACAGACACAAGTGATCACGTGCCTATTCACAGGGTCTATTTGTCCTGTTATTTACCCATCGTCCATGTCTTCATGTTAAGCGCCCTGATACGTGAGGGCTGCTGCACTATACTATAGAAACATATAAACATAAACATATAAACATCATAGTTCAAGGGTGTTTATTGAACTTCAATGGGTTGGTTGAACGCCTATCTAAATCTAAAGATGGAAGCAAGCTATGACAATCAAATAATAACGCAGTACTAGTCGAGTCTGTCAAAATAAAAGGGCCTATACTAATAAACCTATTGACCATCCTTACTTCTACATACAAAATGGTGTGGGACAATAGTGTATGCAAAAAAGGAAAAGTGTACAAGAAACAATATGTTCGGCTGATTGAGCAGTTGGCTAGCCTTCCCCATGTTTTCAGCATGGGACAAGGCTGCACACTCCAGCTTCGTACACAATCTGGCTTCTCTACCACAAGGATACAGTTCCAAAGCAAAGGTATCGGGGCCTTTTACCAAAGCTTCTTTTCCACTAACAGTCTATTATAGCAGAGGGCCTGTCGCAATAATTAAGCACCAAAGTTCCTTTCTTCTCAGTGTTTTCACATGTAAAAGTTCTCGTTTTCAATATTTATCACAGGTCTCTCTCTCTTTCAGGTTTGGACCCCTTTTCCACAATGTTCACAAATGGTCTCCCTCGGACCATGGATCTCCCTCTTTAGGGCATGGATCTCCCTCTTTCACGCCCGAATCCTTTTAGCACAATAATTCCATTTGGTCTCCCTTGTTCGGGCTTGGACCATGCAATCTCACTTTCTACGTTTTCCTCTTATTCTCAAAAATCGAACATTCGAATGTGTGATGGGTTTGGCTTAACTGTCGTAAGACCACTTCGATTCACTTCACACAATTTTCTTCCGTTTCTGTCACCCATGGCTATGGTCGAGGGTAGATGCGGATGGACTGAGTCCACCCACTTTTTTCCGAGGGTGGACGCAGTACCCCCCACCCCTAGCTAAAATAAGAAACATTGAAAGTCTTCCCTGAATTTATGAATTACAGCTGTCCTCTGTGATCGAATTTCAGGCCGGACACTTCACCATTGCACTATATAACCTAATGAAAGACAGCAAACTGAAGGTGAAATGTCCCATTTCGGTACTGCATGTTACAGAGAAAACATTTGTATTGGTTCTTGGAGTTTAAAGCATGCACACCTTTTAACGTTTTCAAAAACACTATTAGAAGAAAATATCCAGTCTTGGTTTTGTGAGTGTTGATTTTATGAAAGGCAAATGCCAATCGTTCTGTGAAATTTGGGGTGGTTTTGCAGAGCCAAATTAATGAAATGTGCATATTCCACCTTGATATGCCAATTTCTGGCAACGTCACATCCCATTGCGTTTGTTGATGAGTCCCCCCACTTTTATTTTTAGGATTTAACCCCTGCTGCCCCCTCTTGGCTGGATACATTTATAAAGTCCTTCGATTGAGCACACACGCGGCACCGGACCACTCTGTCATTGGTATCATATCTTTCCTTCTCAAAGTTCAAACATTCATCAGCAATTCAGCTTTACTTGCGTCTTTCATCACACGCATTTAACAATGTTCGTTCCTTCTCATTATACAATATAGCCGCTTGCAACATTGACTTCATCACAGGCCGGTCTTACATCGGTCACCACAACTCGCCGGCTGTGTTGATCTCTTGTCGCTACTTTGTTCTTGGAGCCAGGGATGATACCGCAGCGGCTGCTTCTCCTTCCCGACTTGATCAGCTATGCAGGACGGCCTCTGATATCTTCGACACACAATGCAGGATTTTTTAGCCTTGTTTCCTGGCCTTATGTTTTCTGATCTACAAGGTTCTTGAAAGTAACAGTCTCCTGTCATAAAGGTCAAGGGTATTTCCCTCTTTGCAAACCCCTCTCGGTTTGCCGTCCTCTTCCCTTTGTTCAGCTGCCTTCTCGAAACTGCTACTCCTTTGCGTGCTTTGCCTCGCTCAGAGCGTGCTCTCGTGCTCCGCGTTTTTATCTGAGTGGGGAAGGTTAATGGAAGTCAGGTGTGAGTGATTGTCAGTAATTGCCTGACTTCGCCTGACCATAGTAGCGGGACATGTAAGGTACACTGCTCGGGTGCGAGTCTGTTTTCTCCCACAGTGGGCTGTCCGTGTGGCAGTGTTTGTGAAGTGAAAGGGTTGTGGGGGGGTCAAAGTTCCCACGTATCCTACCTGGTAGGCTGGGGTAAAGATGTTACAGGGAGGGATACCGCGTCTTGCCATCTGGTGTCTCACTCCCTGAAGACCCCTCACCCAGTTGATCCTCCTGCACTGGTCCACCCCAGGAACTGGATCCAAAAGCGATGGACGTGTCTTGACCACCTGGATGACAGATCTCCGGGGACTAGCTGGTGAGACACCTTCTGGTTTCTCACAAACCGTTCCCCTGTGCGAGGTGGATAGGCTTGGTCCTTTCCGGGGACCTCTAATTTTAGGACCCTGGAGACAGCAAGGAAAAGATATATCCAGGTGCTCTCGCATATTCCACACGTTTCTTTTCCTTTGGTCTGGTAGAGGCTGGGTGTTCATATTTGTCTCCCTAATGTATTCTATAAATTGGGATCAAGGTTGTGAACCTGTTATTCAGAGTTCTTTATGCTTGGTGGTAAGCTTTTGGTAAATGGTAGGCTCATTGGGTTCTGTTTCCGTCCACTCCCATACCGGAGAGGTTTGGGAGTAACAGTCAAGTTGCCAACAATCCTCGGGTATAAATTCCCTATGGGGATTTGGACGATCTTGTGAGAGTAGAAAATGCAAGAACGTCTCTTCCCACAATGACTTCTTCGGAGAGCCCACGAATAATGGTGGATAATACCAGCCGTGATTCTCCGCTGATGTTAATGTACACAGGTATTTTGGGATAGACTTTGTTATCTCTGTGTACACATGTGACTCTAGCTAGAGTTGCATGTTCTAAATCTGCTGTTGTCACCAAATACCCTTGGGTTTGGTGCACTATATAAGCAAATAAAACAAACAAATCAGCCCTCTTTGGAAGTCTGTTTGCTGTCTGAATCAATTGGGGCCTTAACAGGTCTTTCATTTACTAGGGCTTTTTCATACGTAAAGTCAGTTGAAGACTGGCATAGACATATGCTGAGGATTTCTAGTTCAGCCTCGCTCTCTTCCCACTCGTCCCCTTTTAAGCATCCTATTTCTATAAGTTCTTCTTTTAGATTTTTAGGGCAATGTCAATCGAAATGGTCAGTTTCTTTTCATGAAAAACAGATAGGAGGTGACGGTTTAGTTATTTTAAATTCTCGCGTCTGGTTTTCTAGGTTCTATTCTCTCTTTCGGTGTCCACTCTTTGGGTTTAGAGAGCTCTACCTCTTTATCTAGGGCTTGAGATTGCGAGCTGTAAGTAGGTTTGTTATCTTTTCACTACTCACGTCTGTGTACAGAGTGAAAGTGCTTTACTGCGTCTAGTGGTTTTGAACACTCTCAATAGCCAGGAGTAGGGTGGGTACATTTAACTGCAATACTGCTTTCTGTAAATAGGGAGGTAAAAAATTGCTGAATTCTTCCAGAGTGATAATTTCTACCAATTCATCAATTCATCCATGGTTTTGTTGTTAATCCAGAGGGGAACTGTATTCTTAATTTGTTCTCCTAATTCGAGGGGGGTTTCACCAGGGTTTAATCTAATGGCCCTCGGTTTCTGTTGATAGAAGTTACAGGTTTGGCCTACCCTTTTAAGAAGTCCCTCTTTTATGGATATAAAGGTAGCTCCCTGGGCCAGGTTAAGGAGCTGGGAGCGGTCTGTAGTTCGCCTTCCAGTAGGGGTCCCAAGTAATAAAAAAAAGATTTTCTTCCCATCCCAATTCAGCTAATCGCTCAAAATTCAAAAAGAAATTCCCTAGATGTTCAACCTCCTGATAAGGCTGTAGTATCCCTTCAGGGATATGATATGGCATTTATAACGTGCCTGTACACAAGTGTTTCTAGGTGTTTCTAAGTGGTGGGCATCTTGTATGCAACTCAACTAATTTTCTTAAATTCTCTTGAAGTCAGGCTTCGGTCTGAATCTGATGGGCAGCCAGTTGGGCCATGATATCATCATGATTCGCCATGTCTTCCGGGGGAGTAAGGGTTCCCCTCTGTGACACTTTCTGAGTTGGAAAAAAAAGGGTTGCAACTTCCTCAGGGTTTTAAAGTCATCTGACTACTCTGAACTTGATCCCGATGTAGGGGAAGACCTGAGTAGGTTGATCTCTACACCAGATGGACCAGGAACCGGAACTATGTTTGGACCAAAAACAGAAAAGGGTTTGGGGAAAGGTGGATTCCGCGCTAGGTCTAATGAAGATGTGGGCCAGTCTTATTTTTAAGTCTATTCGATCCCATTGTTGGATATTTTAGTGGGAGATCGGAGTGGTATCGGACAATACCTGGGCCTTGAAAAGAAAATCTTGTTGGCTGATTAGGACTTGAAGCTGGGAAAACAAGACCTCTTTAATGGTGTATATTCTATCAGACTCAAGGAGTTTAATAATCCTATTTTATCCTTCGGGTGGTATGACGATTACCAGCATGGGTTTTCAATTTTTGTCAATTGAATCATATCCCACTACTGACACCACATGTAAGGAAGCCATAGTATCAAGCAGTCAAGACAGACACAATTGATCACAGTTCAAGGGTGTTTATTGAACTTCAATGGGTTGGTTGAACGCCTATCTAAACCTAAATCTAAAGATGGGAGCAAGCTATGACCATCTAATAATAACGCAGTCCTAGTCGATCAGTCAAAATAAAAGGGCCTATAGTAATGAACATATTGCCAATCCTTCTAAATACACAGTGGTGTGGGACAATAGTGTATGTAAAAAAGGAAAAGTGTTCAAGAAATATGTCAGGCTGGTTGAGCAGTTGGCTTCTCTTCCACACGTTTTCGGCACGGGACAAGCCAGCACACTCGAGCTTCGCACACACTTTGGCTTCTCTTCCACGAGGATAAAGTTCCAAAGCAAAGGTATCGGGGCATTTAGCCAAAGCTTCTTTTCTAATGAGTCTCTTATAGCAGAGGGCCTGTTGCAATTATTGAGCACCAAAGTTCCTATCTTCTCAGTGGTTTCCCATGTACAAGTTCTCGTTTAATAAAAATATAGACCATCCAGCAGTGACCCAGATTATTTAAAGGAGCACCCGACTCTGGAAAATTTGGTGATCCAGGCAGCCACATCCACAAAACAATCGGCTTACCCTACCATTCCTACAGTCGGATAACAAACGGGTGGACGCTTGGGCGTGGATAGTATTTACTGCTGGTAGCATGGCTTTGAAACCGGCAAATGCTACTTGTGCCTTGTCTAAATTTTTGTTCATCCTGTGGGATTACGCAGCAATGGCGGCTGACCACATCCTTGAAGGGGAAGAGACAGATGGCTTCCTGGCTATCATCAAGGATGGTAAGGAAGCAATGTGTGTGGTCAGGATACTGCAGATACTGTTAGCAGATCCATGGCATCTAGTACTGTGCTACGCAGATTTACGTGGTTGAGGAAGTTTGGATTTGCACTGGATGAGGAATCTAGATTACTCAATATGCCTTTTAACGTCTTAAGACTGTTTGGTAGCAAGGCTAATGAAAGTCTGAAAAGGCTACAGCCCTCAAAAGCGGTGGCAAAATCTCTTAGTGCCGCTATTAGACAGCCTCAACATTCCTACTCCGGTACATCATCTTGGAGGGGTAAGTCCTTTTGTTTCTACTCCTCAATTTGAAGAGGGCGAGGACAAGCCAGTCATAGAGGACAAAGACGGTTACCTCATGGTGGACAAGGGAAAGGTGCTAAATCAGCCCAAGCAGTGGCAAGTTTGCCCTCAGCCGCTACATCAGCCGCCTCAAAACCTCTGAGGCCTTAATCCACAAGACCCCAGTGGGAGGAAGGCTCTCACAGCATCTGAAAGCGTGGCGAGACATTACTTCAGATGCTTGGGCACTGGAAATGGTAGCCCGGGGTTACTGCCTTCCTTTTCTAAAAGGCCTCAGGATCATCCACCGGGAACAGCTTATTGAAAACTCCAGATCCACCCCTTATGCAAGAAATTATGATCCAGATAGAGAGAGGTGCAATAGAACCAGTACCTGCAGCAAAGTGGAACAATGGTTTTCTAATCCCCAAAAAGGACAGAGGATTGAGACCCATCTTGGATTTAAGAAACTTTAACAAGTTCCTCAGGAAGGACAAGTTCAAGATGGTAACCCTTTCTCAGATACTTCAGGCCCTCCAACTCAAGACTGGATGGTGTCATTGGACCTTCAAGATGCTTACTTTCATGTGCCTATCCATCACAAGCACAGGAGGTACCTGAGGTTCTCAGTTGGCGGTTCTCATTATCAATTTTGAGTTCTGCCATTTGGGCTCACCTCCGCCCAAGTGTTTTCACCAAGTTGATGGTGGTGGTGACAGCGAGTCTTAGCAGAGGAGGGATTCACGTCTACCCCTACCTGGACAATTGGCTGATCGGGGCACATTCTCCCGAACAGACCCGGGATCATCTCCGCGTGACCTGCCACTTTCTCCACAAACTGGGCTTCTCCCTCAATTACAAGAAGTCAAACATGATACCATCTCAAAGGCTCCAATTTATCAGAGCAGTCCTGGATGCCTCCTCAGGAAAAACATTGCCACCCGAGGTGAGGGCTCATCACATTCTGCAGATGGTCACCAAATTTCAGAGTGCCCAGCATCTTCCGGCCTACGATTTTTCTCGACCTCATGGCATCTTGCATTTACCTGGTGCCAGAAGCTCGTCTGAGAATGAGATCCCTGCAATGGGCTCTCAGGACTCAATGGTCCCAATTCTCAGGCAAGATGTCAGACCTACTTTGGGTTCCAAACAGGGTCGCACAAGATCTCCTGTGGTGGGCATGCGAGGAAAACTTTCTGAAGGGAGAACCTTTTTGGCAACCATGGCCGGAGATAACGGTAGTGACGGATGCCTCACTATCGGGGTGGGGAGCAAGTGCCAACGATCTGACAATTAGCAGTCGCTGGTCTCCATCGGAGTCCAAACTACACATCAATCTTTTGGAGCTGAGAGCAATCATACTTGCGCTGAAGGCTTTTCTCCCCACCGAACAGGGAAAAAATGTCCTGATAACGATGGACAACACAGTGGCCATGTACTACCTCAACAAGAGAGGAGGCTTAGGGTCACTACCACTCTGTAGAGAGGCAATGCAACTCTGGTTCTTGCCAATTCAAGAAGGAATATCCCTATCGGCAGTTTACCTAGCCAGAGAGGATGGAAACGGCGGTGGACGATCAGAGCAGGCAGAGCACAGTCTCACACGAGTGAGAACTAGGTCAGGAAATTGTTCAGGAGATCTTAACCCTTTGGTGAACCCCTAAAGTAGATCTGTTTGCGACCAGTGCCAACCGGATGTGGGAGCTATTCTGCTCCAGGGAATTTCCCCCAAGAGGAGCTCTAGGAGACGCATCCATGGTGGACTGGGAGTTTCCACTTCCGTACACGTTTCATCCAGGCCCTGTCATTCCTCACATGATCAGGAGGTTGAGAAAGTTCGGGAAATCCATGATCCTAATTGCGCCGGATTGGGCCAGGAGGACTTGGTATCGGACCTTATGGACATGTCCATCTGCCCTTCGATACGTCTTCCACAAAGAGAGGACCTTCTCTCGCGAGAGGAGGGTCGGGTTCTCCATCCAGAGGTCAAAACACTGAGCCTTCACTCATGGTTTCTGAGTGGCTGAGGTACAAGTATTGGGACCTCCCGCATGACATAATGGAGATTTTGCTTTCGGCCAGAAGGCTAGCAACAAAATACTTATACTGCTGTCGTTGGAACAATTTCAAATTCAGTGCGATACACCTACAATATTATCTTTTCTTCTTCAATTAGAAAATCAGGCAGTGCTTTCGATTTTCAAGTGCTCATCAGAGGAAACCTCATACTTTAAAATCCCTTTTAATCATTCAGTTTCTTGAAGGATTCACTGATGTGTTTCCTCCTACTCCCTTTCAGGTCCCTGTTTGGGATGTAAGTATTAAAATTCTTAACATGCATCCCTTGTCAAACCATGCATTCATGTCCATTACGACTATTAACACTAAAACTGTTTTGCTAGTCGCAATCACATCTGCCCGCAGGGTGAGCGAATTGCAAGCACTGTCTTGTAAACCTCGATATACAGTCTTCCATAAAGATATGGTGATTCTTAAAGTAAGACCTTTGTTTCTGCCAAAAATAGTCTCTGACTTCCATTTGTCCCAAAAGATAGTTTGACCAACTTTCTATCATCCTCGTCATCCTGGAAAGGAGGAGGAGAGGTTACATAGACTGGACCCTAGGAGGGCTCTCCATTTTTATACCTCTCAAATGTAAAACAAATTGCCAGGACAACCAATTATTTATTGGATATACAGGTATTAAATTGTGTTTAGCAATAACAAAACAGACTCTATCCAGATGGATTATTCTGGCTATCCAAGAATTCTATAGATTGACTGGTAAAGATCCCCAAGAGGGTCTAAGAGCTCACTCAACCAGGGGCATGGCTACTGTGAGAAACCTGAAGGTGTCTCCCTGACTAATCCCCGGGGATCTGCCATTCAGGTGTCCAGGACACTGCCATCGATATTGGATCCAGTACCTGGGGTGGACCAGTGAGAGAGGATTACCTGGATTGGTGGCCTTAGGGAAGTGGGACACCGTCGGGTGAGACGCGGTTTCTCCCTTTTTATCACACCTGTTCCCGTTCCTACCATGTAGGATACGCAAACACTCTACCCCCCCCTTTCTAACGCGAACACTTTCGCATATTATGAAGGACGACGGACTAACACTCGAGCCGTTTACCTGACATGTCCTAACACAAGGGTCAACAAAGTCAGGCATTTGGCCAGAATCACAAACACACACACCTGACAAACCCTTTCCCTTCCGGACAGGGATAGAAGGTGGAGCTTGAGAGCACAATATGAGCAAGGCAGATTGCACGTCGAGAGAGCTACCGCAGCACAGCAGTTCAAGCGGAGGAGAAAGACGGCACAAACCGAGAGGGTGACAAGGAGAGAAACGACCTTGCCCTTTCCAACCAAGGCTCGTGAAACCTCTGCAGAAAGAATTGTAAGACCGCAAACAATAGGGTAATTCTGTAATGGGGTAGGTTGGGAGGGGTGTCTTGATATGGGCAAAATCTTCCTCGGGGCCAGCCCTTTGAGAGCAAAAATACCCAATTCAGCCCAAAATACAGGTTCTATTGTGCTGAGCAGTGATCTCATGCTAGTGACAAATGACACCCTCAAAGTTTTAGCATATTTATTCTAAGCAGTGAATTTCATATACATTTGGTGTTCAAGTTAGAGAATATTACAAAGCATAAAACAAAGAGCAATGCAAAATATAGTGAAACATGGAACTTAGATAAACATAGAGAAACATAGAGGAATATAGAGAAACATAGAGAAACACAGTCTTACGTCCCTTTAATCAGCACTGGGAGACCTGGCTTTTCATAAGCTAGCTGTAAAACAAGCCCCGCTCATAGAAAAACAATGCTGGAGGACACCGTGAGAGCCAATTCCGGGCACCTGTTTCTGCACGAATCAAGTCCACAGGACGATCTCCCCCTGATCCCATGTGTGCATGGATATTTTATAATCTCTTGCTGTCAGTCACCATGACGCATAGTTCCAGAACTTTCCCTGTGCAAAAATATGGGCTGGTTCATGGAAAAAACCCAACTCTCTCTGAGAGGCACCCTGCTCGCTCCTACCCCTCCCTGGTTCCCATCTGCGCTGGCTGAGGAATGTCTTATCAGTACCTTCCCAGAGAAAAGGAAGATTAGCTTGGAGCCAGGGCTACCGTTAGTGAGGCTGAATATTCTAAGGGAAGCAGGGATGTATTAACCCCATCTGCAAGCTCTAAAAGGCATGCACTCATAGCTTAGTGTTTATAGCGCTTAAGACTGGCTATCTAAGCGCTATATAGGTGCCATGATGTTCCAAACACTCCAAAAATACCTATTAGCTACATAGCTGGGGCCCTCTCCCTGCCTGTCTATCAACAATGCATAATGTGACCTATTTCATACTAGGCCTGCATATTCCTTGTAGCTCACTACTGCATAATGGAAGTGCTACAACAGACTACTGTCAGCATTTTTAGCACATACTTTGAATACACTATTGGCTTTCAGCGGCTAATGCTGTCATCTAAAGCCCTGATTGGCAAGGTTGCAATTTCGTGTATCACTACATTCCACCCCTATTCAACGTTTGTGCGACAAATGCTGACTAATACCTATCAATATAGTATTTAGTGCAGTGATAAAGACCTTGGGGCTTTGCAAGAGGTTTAAGCAAACTATCTTCTAGCGGTTAGTTAGCGTGGCATGCAAGGTAAAACACTACCTAAACAAAAATGTACACAAAGTGAACAGTGACATATACCCTTGCCAAAACCTGGCCTACACAAAGTGAACATGGACATTTACTCTAGCCAAAACCTGGCCTACACAAAAATACCTACACCAAGTGAACATGGACATTTACTCTAGCCAAAACATGGCCTACACAAAAATACCTAAATCAATTTTGTATAACTGATTGTCAGTTAAAAAGCAGCATGCAGTTAAAATGTCAAGGCAATCCAGTGTAGTCTAATCTACAATGCACTATTGCATTTATGTATGGTTACCAATTCTAAAACCTGGCAGCCTTTCACCCTAAGGGCCTACCTCCCCCTGATCCCAGGGCATTCAAGCGTGACTATGGGCTGTGTGACTAGACACTTCCCCCAGGTAGGTGGAACCCAACCAGAAACCATCTAATTTCGTGAACAAGGTGAACCCATGGGCACCAGGTTGTCTAAATAAAAACAATTCTACTAATTTACATCAAAGCAATGGCATGTGTTATTCATGCAATCAAAAAACAAGCAATTCAATCCATATGTATGCTGGTAACTGTAGCTCTGCTTGCCAGTGTGTGGAGGATGGTTGCCCCCACCCAGTAAAAAAGCCAACACCTGCTGATCAAACAATGTTTGCCATACAATGCATCGTGTGTATATAGCAGTCTTGTTGACCTGCCCTATGGCAGACAAAAATGTCTTTATGTCTAAAATTCTGTCATCTTCAATTGGCTGTCAATACTTGTAGCAGTGCTGGGCATATCAATGGGCCCCACTAGGCCAGAAGTTCTATAGCAGAGCTGGCATCAGAACCCATAGTGGCTAGCTTATTGTGCACAGTTTCTATGTCACAAGCATATAAAGCTCCTGCAATTAATGAATCTAGCTCCCTAGCTACGCGCACTCTAGTGATGGGCCATAGAAATGGACTCCATTTGTAGCAGCTTGGTAGTACTAAGGAAACATTGCCTCATGATAAATCTATGTCTAAGTGTATCACTGTAATTATGAAGGTGTGCATTACCAGCCTACAATTTACATGTTGTCTTACTACTGGAAAATCTAACAGGTTCACAGTGTCTACCTTCTGTGACTTGGAGAATACCCTTCTTCAAGTGGGATATCTACCATATACAATATTAACTTTAGCCACAAACACCATACTACTATCCGGCAGTGGCTGTTTCATCACACCATGGTATAAAATGCCTTAGTCAAGTTATAGTCCATAAAATCTTGGCGAGAACACTCGCTGCAGTTCTTGGTCAGAAAAACATCACATTAGACAAATTAAACAAATGGTATCCATTCAGTGACAAAAGATGCCTGACAATGTGCCAGGCCAGCACGCTAGCAATTCCATGTGGATACTCATTTGTAGCGCTTTTCCAAAGAATTATTCCCAATGTCTACAATCAAAAGGTGACTCTTTGCATTAGTGTGCTGGAGACAGCTGTCCCCACAAAAACATGAAACTGGTTGGTTTAACAAAAACCGTGTCACACTCTGTGTCATAAAATCAAACATCAAGTCAGTCATGGTTTCATTTACCTGCCTTAAACTGGCTGTAAATGTATCCAGTGTTTCAAAGATTACCATTTCAAATTATAGCGCACACACTTGGCAGCATTACTTCAATTAAGAATCTTAACCTACGCACAGGTAACTTTGATGTGCGCACTCATCTTATCTCAAAATAAATTACGCTCCTGCTTGCATAATTCTGCTGCCCCAACAGTTCATAAATCATTCTCCTGCCTACGTGTAACGTAGAATATTTTTTTTTCTTCAAAAAACAAAACATCTCTGGTTAAAGCAATTCAGTTGGAAGAGTAAAACCATTTCGTTTTTTCAGATTCATCTCAACAGTGCATTTAAAAACCATTTTTCAATGTGTTAGCATTCAATTGCTGTGTCACACAGCTGTTTGTGGTGCCTGATGTTACAGTCCACAATTCATTGTCCATAGTCCTTTAAACAAGAAAGGGCAAGTCATGTCAATTAAGTTATTTCCAGCAACTGAATCATTTGAATGTGTAGCATCAAATATTTGATAATTAGCCAAGTCTGCATCGTGCCAGTTCAGCAGAAGTTATTACTCTGTTGGACACTTTTCGCAGGTTGCAGCAGCGTTGAGTGCGGTGCAGGGCACGTTAAAGTTGACTCGCATATCAGTAACTCGCATACTCTATGAGATCAGTGTCACCCACAAACTGCATACATCTATTTCTGATATTGTGAAATGCCTTGTCTTTTTTGCCTAGGCAAAATACAAACAGAAATGTTAGGATTTCATCAAAAGTTCAATATAATTATTCTTCATGTTAGGATGTCATCAAAACTTCAATATCAGCGTTATCCACCCCTTCCCATAATACCACCCCCATCTTCAAAAAGGTCTCATCAGGTAACTACACACTTTGTCATTGCTACTGCAATTATTTATCACCCTTTCTGCATGTTTCTGGGGGCTTATTTACACTCAACCATACGGGGTGTGGCTGCCTAATCACAAACTCATTTGTGCAATGCAATCATAGCTGGTCAATGGTACCTCAGACTGATCTGTGCTTTTACAAAGCCATATAGTAAGTACCCAGGTCGCACAATGCTTTTCTTTTTCACCAAAGCGATCACAAATGCCAGGCGCCAACTTGCTTCCAGTGTCTCATGATCTTGATTTAGTTTGCCCTGCTGGCATCACTCCATTTTTCAAAGGTAAAGTCTTTCAGTCCAATACCGCTTACAGTTGTACAAGCAGCAGCTTTGTTTATTCTTCATACAGGCAGTGTCTTTTCAAGCCTCTGGTTTTTTCACTTGTCATTTTTTCAAAGGGTGTTTGCTGTTTCTTGAACCACCCCTTTGAGTGCGATAGTCTAAGTCAGTTTCTTTTGTTGCTTCAACAAATCATTCATTCTTGCACTAAGCCATGAGGCTTCTGGATCATGGCTAATGTGCAGTGTTCATGTTGTACTTCAAAGCCCCGCTCTGCATGTTGTCTTTTGCAAAACGGCTAAGCACTTTTGTCAGTTTTGCTTCCATCTGGAATGCCATAATGTCTCTGTCAGTTACTCCATCCCTGGCAATGTAGCTTGCAGTTTGCCAGATGTGTATTTTCTCTTCTCAAAGCGCCTAGAGGTCTCTTCTCCAGTGCACAGCGCTTTACTTCAGTTCACATCACATGGAGCACTGGAATGCAGCTTGCACAGCAATAGCGTTTCACTTCACATCACATCACATGGGAATGCGGTTTGCACAGTAATGTCTGTTGGAATGGGCAGCTGTCTTTTCTTGGCCCATTCACAGATGCATAGGTAAATGTTCAGATGTGATGTGCCCGTCTGCCATCCTGCATGAAGCCTTTGCTCCCCACCACAGTTTACTGGGCAAATTCTTTACTTCTGAACTGCTCTCTGTTTTTGCTCCCCCTTCCTCAGGAATGCAGGCATTGTTTATCTTTCGTGTGCACCTGGCAGCGCCATGAGCACGCAGCTTATCTCTTTTGCCTATAACTCTTATACTGTGGCGGCTTCAATGGGAAGCACTCGTTCAAGACAGTTCATCCAGATTAACTCTTTCTTGTACTGTTTCTGCTTTTGTTTGCCTTCCTTTCGCACACCGCCCAAGACAGCTTCAAGGCACAAGCTCTGCACACACAGCAAGACTCTTGTTTTCAAAAGCGGCACTTTTCTTGTCATCAGATTCTACTCCATGTAATTTTGCAAAATGTCAAAGCGTCTTTTTTGCCTGTTTTTAAACTGATTAATGTCCCATTTAAAAGCATACGTTTTCTTTTCTTGTAATGTGCGATCTTTCAAGAGAACTCACAACCCACTAAATCTTTGTGCTATCTTATCACACACAGATGTCAATTCTGTTGTACCATTGCCAAACTATAACCACTCATTTCAGTGCATTTAAAAAATAAAAATGCCAATGTTTAGTGCAGCTCCCTGCACGTTTTCCTGCAAGAGTAACCCACACTCTATTACTTGTGGGCTGTTTAATGTGTCAACAACATTTTTTCATCATGTATCACAGTCAACAGGACACTATTTCCAAATCATACATCACTTATAAGGCAACAGCACAAATCCATGGCATAGCATGGGATCAAAAATACTCCAGGGGCAATTTAGAAAAATATAAATTGTTTTTCCCCCCAAACCATTGCAAACTGATTCTGCAAATTCAAATCAATACACAAAAATCGAAAATCCAAATAACATTCACTCACTTTCCTTTTAAGTGAGTCTCTCACCCATTAAAAGCATGGCACAGCCTAAAATGCAATATAGTCATTTTAGTGTGTTTCCTTTAAACAGAATTTGCCACCATTAGCACATGGAATTTTACAGTTGCCAAAAGAAAGAAAAAACTCTTTAGGCTCTCAGCACAGATGTTACTCATTCTCCTAAGCATGGCTCCTCATTATTCAGGAATGCCAACATTCAAAAGCATACATCAAAAAAGCGAACCTTCGCCTCCGAACATTACAGCCCCCACTCGCTAGCACACTGGGGCTGAGTCAATGGTTAAATCACTATTCATAATTTGCATGTCAAATCCCTGCAATTATTTTTTCCCTGCCCTCATGACAGAATAGAGATGAGAACTCCGTCTCACTATGCATTCCAAATTACAACTTTAAACTGAGGAAACCGCATGATAAAATTCTTTTCTAATTGAGCATACATCTTTCTTAACCATTCATCGGAGTGCTTTAAACAAAGCCATTTCCCGCTCGTTTATCGCCTTGTACTCCCTGGCACCAATCCCATGCAATAAGTCAGTCACGACTGATTTACTGAAGGGAGTCTTAACCACACAAGCTATCGGCCACGGCAAGCCGACACAACATTGCTGCCTTTTGAAGTCTCAGAGCTGCAGTGAGACCATCAAGGAAATGCGACAGCCTGCTCCCCACTCTACACTGTGTTCTCTCACACCATTTGTCATGTCAGCATGGCACTGCTCTTCACAAATCCCACAAAGCTGCCACCAAATGTCTTGATATGGGCAAAATCTTCCTCGGGGCCAGCCCTTTGAGAGCAAAAATACCCAATTCAGCCCAAAATACAGGTTCTATTGTGCTGAGCAGTGATCTCATGCTAGTGACAAATGACACCCTCAAAGTTTTAGCATATTTATTCTAAGCAGTGAATTTCATATACATTTGGTGTTCAAGTTAGAGAATATTACAAAGCATAAAACAAAGAGCAATGCAAAATATAGTGAAACATGGAACTTAGATAAACATAGAGAAACATAGAGGAATATAGAGAAACATAGAGAAACACAGTCTTACGTCCCTTTAATCAGCACTGGGAGACCTGGCTTTTCATAAGCTAGCTGTAAAACAAGCCCCGCTCATAGAAAAACAATGCTGGAGGACACCGTGAGAGCCAATTCCGGGCACCTGTTTCTGCACGAATCAAGTCCACAGGACGATCTCCCCCTGATCCCATGTGTGCATGGATATTTTATAATCTCTTGCTGTCAGTCACCATGACGCATAGTTCCAGAACTTTCCCTGTGCAAAAATATGGGCTGGTTCATGGAAAAAACCCAACTCTCTCTGAGAGGCACCCTGCTCGCTCCTACCCCTCCCTGGTTCCCATCTGCGCTGGCTGAGGAATGTCTTATCAGTACCTTCCCAGAGAAAAGGAAGATTAGCTTGGAGCCAGGGCTACCGTTAGTGAGGCTGAATATTCTAAGGGAAGCAGGGATGTATTAACCCCATCTGCAAGCTCTAAAAGGCATGCACTCATAGCTTAGTGTTTATAGCGCTTAAGACTGGCTATCTAAGCGCTATATAGGTGCCATGATGTTCCAAACACTCCAAAAATACCTATTAGCTACATAGCTGGGGCCCTCTCCCTGCCTGTCTATCAACAATGCATAATGTGACCTATTTCATACTAGGCCTGCATATTCCTTGTAGCTCACTACTGCATAATGGAAGTGCTACAACAGACTACTGTCAGCATTTTTAGCACATACTTTGAATACACTATTGGCTTTCAGCGGCTAATGCTGTCATCTAAAGCCCTGATTGGCAAGGTTGCAATTTCGTGTATCACTACAAGGGGCGATGAGGAATACCTGGGGGGGAACATCCTATCAAAAGAACGTTACCAGGGGTAAGTATCTTGTTCTTCTGAAGTTAAGGTGAGTTTGGTGTTTTCTTGGGGCGCTCGGCATTTCTGGACTGTGGTGAAGATTCCTGGGTTGCCTTTGTTGTGGCAGTTCTTTTCTCTCCATCATTTGGATCCTGTTCAGGCTTTCTGTGTCGCTTCCAGTTGGATTCTGTGTGTTGAGCTTCCACAAAAGAAAAGAAAACAGTATTCAGTGTTGAGCAACTGTCATGGAGGGCAGTAGGCGATGTAGAGTGTTACCAGGGAGGGGATATGTGACACATAGGGAGTTTTTTCAGGGAGTGGGAAGCCTCCAACTTCACATATCTGGGGCTGGGCTAGTTCTGACTTTTGTTTTAGTGAGTGTCTTGCACCCTTTTGACAGAGTTATAGCCCTGACCCTATCACAAGATAATCCCCAAAGTCATTAACCATCTCTTCCCAGATTTTTCCCACCGCTTCCAATGTCAGTGTTTCCTGTCTTTAGAACACAACTCTGAATTTAAAGTTCCTGTGTTTCTCTCCAGGATTCGCCCTTCTGATTCCAGTAACTTACTTTTTGTTTCAGTACACTTTAGTTGAATATAATCATGAGAACATATCCAACAGAGAAGTACTTTCGAATGGATTGTGTCCACGTATTCCTCATCTTTGATATTTCCAATATCCAGCTTCAGCTGCTTCGGGGAAAATAATTTCAGCAGAGGGCGCTGTGCATCGATGCATTCGACTCGATCTCCCTTGATGGCATCTGTCTTGAGGATGATGTCATCGAAGGCATGTATAGCACGCGCAACGCCAGTTGGCTTCAGTTCTGATTTTCAGAGCAAGCTTAAGCTTTGAGAACTACGGCGCACTTCAGAAATGAACTCGAGAAATATACGAAAATGTCTTCATCTTCGACACCAACTACCCCAAAGACTGGGTTTAAAAAGTGACAAGACTGTAATGGCAAGATGTTCCACATCGAGTATGCTTGTGGTGTCTTGGTGTGGAGCACAAGACCTCAGCCTGTTCAAATTGTCAATTGATGACCGGAAAAGCTTGTAAGGGGAAATTGGTGGTAGGTAGATTGCCTAAGAAATCCCCTTTCAACTATCCCGTTGAAAAAGCCTACTTCTGACAATGCGAGAGGCGACTCTCCTCGACAACAAAAGGCAAAAAGGTCCAGCTCACAGAGTGGCTCCCACCACTCGTCGTCGTCGAGAAAGAGGCATCACAAATCGCCTACTTAGATGTCCTTGACCGACTCCTCCCCTGAGAGGACGATATCCTGTCCCACTAAGGCCTCCACTCCAGCTGAATGGAAATCATTCAGGCAAGCTATTCGAGAGCCAGAAACCCTTGAAGCAGGCAGGCCATGTTCCTACCGCGCCTTCTTAAGCCGGTAAGGAAAGGGCTTGAGCCAAATCTTGCATGCTCTCATGCTTGGGACTATGGCCAGATTCCCATCGGGAGCCTTCAAGGCCTCGACACAATGAGAAATCACCGACGAATCCTTTGAGCCATACGCTGAAAGACAAGTAGAGGTCGTCGACGCTAGCTGCGCCATCGAAGCCTCCGGTGCCATCGACATCGAAAATGTCTACATCAAAGACAATCGACGGCTCCATGGGCATCGGGTTCGAAACTTTCAAAGCCTTCCACGCCTTTACCTGAGAAACAGAAAACAAACCTTTACTCCTTTACCAAGGAAGGATTTCTTTAAATCTGTGACCTCTATTTATGAGGACAATGAACGCCTGATAATGATGCACCTTTTGGTTTGCAGTATGGCACACCAAACGTCCCTGATAGTTTCATATCAGAGGAATCCAGATTGAAAGACAGACATGAACATTTACAGACCGCCAGTGGACTGGACACTTCACCAGCATTGGCCTGAGTCAGATGAGCATGCAGATGCTTCTTACAGGCAGTTGATGTAGATTACTTGGGATGGAGTAGGCCTGCCCCCCCCCTTTTGAGCAGGATGATCTAACAGACATCCTTGTTAAGGGTGTGTAAAAGGATCCCATTTTACCTTTCCACCTTGCACTTCAAAAAAGAGTGTCTGCCAATTGGGCGACGCGGGAATCAAGTCCGACAGTAAAGAAGAACCTGACAAGGAAATACCGTCCATCAAGTAGTGACCCCAGATACTTGTCGAAACACCCTACCCCAGAAAGTCTGGTGGTGCAGGCAGCAACCGCTACCTCTGAACAGGCTGCTTATCCGACCATCCCACTGTATCGGGATGAAATGCCTGGTCAAGAAAAGTATTTTCTGCTGGGAGCATGGCTCTTAAATCAGCCAACTCCACATGTGCCTTGGCAAAGTTCACATACACTCTATGGGACTGCATTTCTATGGCAGCTGAGCATATTCCCGAAGGGGAGGAAAGAGATTGTTTCCTAGCCATTATAAAGGATGGCAAGGAGGCCATGTGCATGTCTCTTCAGTCTGGTTTGGAATCTGCTGACAGAGTCAGCAGAACCATAGACAAGAGAGAGGAGGGGGTCACGTGAATCCAACCGCTGAAGGATCAAGCGGGATACATTGCTCTCAAAGTCGGAGCTCAATGAGGGTATAGGTCAGGCCAAGGATCATATAAAATCAGTCATTCGAAGGGATTGTATCCTCCGACGTATTCCTCATCTTAGATATCTCCTTCCAGCTCTGCTGGCCTCGGAAAATTTTTTCTCTCTAGAGGGCGCTGCGCGTCGACGTCCTCCGAGTCGATGTCCCTCGACAGCCGCCATATCGACGTCGACGTCATCCTGCCTATAAAGGCCGCGCACGCAGCGTCCGTTGCTCAGTTCCGTTTTTCCGCGCTTACTCGGTGCCTCGGAATACCGTTGCTCAGTTCTTGTCAGATTAATCCTATTTACTTCGAGTTATTCGATCCGTACTCGATGGCTTCCTCGTCGGAACCGACAACTCCTCGATCTGGCTTCAAAAAATGCTGAGATTGTGGGAAAAAGATGTCGCTGACTGACCCTCACAGAGTTTGTCTGTGGTGTTTGGGAGCTGAACACCATTGTTCGGAATGCGAGGACTGTATGTCCATGACGGCTAAGGCCCTGAAGGAGCGTAGGGGGAAGCTGGAGAAAGGTAAGACTTTTAAAGCTTCTTCTTCGTCGACGAAGTCGAGACACTCGTCTCCTCGTCACCATTCGCGATCCAGGTCTCGGAGTGGGTCTCATCACTCCTCGAGATCGAAGCACTCGAAGAGGAGACGTCGAAGATCCCCTTCTCCGTCTTCCTCTTCCTCTGTTTCGCCAAAAAGAATCCCTTGCCCCACAAAACATAGTTCCCGGGCGGAATGGGAGGAATTCCGCAAAAATATGATGAGCGTCTTCGAGAAAGTGGCCTCGACCCCCTCGAAGACTGCCGAGAGCGATGCTCTGGTCGAAAGACCCGAAGGTCAAAAACGCCGCGAGTCGCAGTACCCGGCGAAGGAAACCTCTCGAGCGCGTCTCGAACCCTCGAGTAGGACTATAACCTCCAAACCTTCCTCGAAGGTGCCGTCGACGAGGGTTCTGTCGAGGTCGATGTCTTCGACGCCGTTGTCGAAGGGACCTTTGACACACGGGTCTGTCGACTCGACGCCAGCTTCGACACCGGCATCGACGCCAAGAAAAGTCACGGTTACGACACACCCAGTGACTATCCCCAGGTCCTCGACGTCGATGGCTTCGAGATTGTCGAGTAGAATTCCAATTCTGTCGAGGACTTCGAGGCCTCCGACTTTGTTTTCGACGCCACGCTCGAAGCCTTCGGCGTCGACGACATCCACGTTTTCGAGGCCGATAATGACAAGTTCGGCTCCCTCTGCCTTGGAAATGGGATTTACTCCCTTTATGAGTTCAGAACAATTGAGAACTATGTCCTCAATTTTGGAAGAGGGTGAATTGTCTGAACAGGAAGACACATTTGAGTTGCAGGGACCTGTAACCCCAATTAGAGAGGAAATTTCCTCTGAAGAACGCAGGTTAAAGGATCTTCATGATTCCTTACATGAGGCAAGTGGGTTAGACACTTCCCCTGAGGTGGAGTTTGCTAGGCCAGACCCGGGGGAGCATGCTGAAACCCCCTATAGAGCCTTAATGGCCAGGATCACAGAGTTCATGGGGTGGTCTGCACCTTCAGAATCTTTCCAACAAGATGACCTCACGGATATTCTTGACAAAGGCCCACAGGAGGATCCTGTGGTGCCTTTTCATAAAGCTCTTCAGAGGAAGATCATGACAAACTGGGAAACCCCAGATGTAGTACCAGCAGTAAATAAAAAACTGTCTACAAAGTACAGGGTATCTTCTACAGACCCGGAGTTTTTGTCTAAACACCCATCCCCAGAAAGTCTGGTGGTACAGGCAGCATCCTCTACCGATGTCAAAACGGCTTATCCTACCGTCCCACAGGACAGGGACGATAAAAAATATGATGCTATGGCAAAGAAAGTCTTTTCAGCATGTAGCATGGCGTTAAAATCTGTTAATGCTACTTGCACCCTTGCTAGGTTCAGCCATACACTTTGGGAGTGTGCTTCTACAGCGGCTGACTGCATCCCGGAGGGAGAAGAAAGGGATGCGTTCCTGAATATTATACAGGACGGTAAAGACGCTATGTGCGAATCCCTCCAGACGGGCATTGATTTGGCTGACAGTATCAGCAGAGCAATGGCGGCAAGTACATCAACCAGGAGATTTGCTTGGTTGAGAAAGTCTGGTTTTGCCCCAGATGTGCAAGCCAGGCTCTTGAACATGCCATTCGATGGCTCTTCTTTGTTCGGGAAAAAGGCGGATGACAGTTTAGAGAAACTGCAAACTTCAAAAGCAGCAGCAAAATCCCTAGGAGCTGCAATCCGTCAGACTCCTTTTCGTCCCACAGGAACCTCTGCGAGGGGCAAGTCCTTTCGCTTCTACTCCGCATTCGGAAGAGGTAGAGGACGACCGGCTCAAAGGGGACAAAGAAGAACTACCCGAGGTGGACGGGGTAGATATTCAAAAGCCGCAGCAACAGCAGGTGCCTCTTTACCATCGGCATCTGCATCAGCCGCCCCAAAACCACTCTGAGGACTTCCCTCACAGGACACCTGTAGGAGGCAGGTTGACTCAACATCTGGCGGTATGGCAGGCTATCACGTCAGATGCTTGGGCATTGGAAACAGTTGCCCAAGGTTACTGCCTGCCTTTCCTACGTATACCTCAGAGTCATCCACCGGGGATCAGCTCTCAGAAATCTCCAGATCCGCTCCTCTTGCAGGAAATTTTGGACCTGCTAGAGAAAGGTGCTATAGAACTGGTACCTGTAGCAGAGAGGAACAAGGGCTGGTACTCCCCTTACTTTCTCATTCCAAAGAAAGACGAAGGACTGAGACCCATCTTGGACTTGCGAGAATTGAACAAATTCCTCAGGAAAGACAAATTCAAGATGGTCACTCTTTCTCAGATCCTCCAGGCCCTTCAGTTCCAGGACTGGTTGGTATCTCTGGACCTTCAGGACGCTTATTTCCATGTGCCTATCCATCTCAAACACAGGAAATACCTGAGGTTCGCAATTGGCAACTCTCACTATCAATTTCGAGTGCTACCATTTGGGCTGACCTCCGCCCCGAGGGTCTTCACCAAGTTAATGTCGGTAGTGGCTGCAAGTCTAAGGAGGGAAGGGATTCACGTCTACCCCTACCTGGACGATTGGTTGATCAGGGCCGTCTCTTCGGAACAAGCTCAGATCCAGCTAAATCACGTGTGCCACTTCCTTCACAGACTGGGCTTCTCCCTCAATTTAAAGAAGTCACAAATGATACCATCGCAGAGACTCCAGTTCATAGGAGCGATCCTGGACACTTCCCTGGGAAAGCCTCGCCACCAGAGGTGAGGGCTCAAGATATTCTACAGATGGTTACCAAGTTCCAACATGCCCAACGTCTCCCAGCCTTCGACTTTTTGAGGTTGCTAGGCCTCATGGCATCCTGCATTTTCCTAGTGCCAGAGGCTCGCCTGAGAATGAGATCCCTCCAGTGGGCACTGAGGACTCAGTGGTCACAATTCTCAGGGAGAATGACAGATCTTCTTCAGGTTCCCGGCAGGGTGGCTCGAGACCTTCAGTGGTGGGCCTGTCAGTAGAACATTCTGAAAGGAGAACAGTTTTGGCAACCCTGGCCGGAGATAACAGTAGTGACGGATGCCTCACTCACGGGGTGGGGAGCCCACGCCAACGACTTGACCATCAGCGGTCGTTGGTCTCCATCAGAGTCCAGACTACATATCAACCTGTTAGAGCTGAGAGCCATCAGACTTGCGCTGAAGGCGTTCCTGCCAGCTGTACAAGGGAAGAACGTCCTGATAATGACGGACAACACGGTGGCCATGCATTACCTCAACAAAAGAGGAGGCGTAGGATCACTACCCCTGTGCAGAGAGGCGATGCAGCTCTGGTTTTGGGCAATCCGAGAAGGAATCTCTCTATCGGCAGTTCACCTAGCCGGAGAGAAGAACTTGACAGCGGACGCTCTGAGCAGGCAGAACACAGTCTCCCACGAGTGGGAGCTAGCTCAGGAAGTCCTTCAAGAGATCTTCGCCCTTTGGGGAACCCCTCAGGTAGATCTGTTCGCCACCAGCCTAAACAGGAAATACGACCTGTTCTGCTCAAGGGAATTTCCCCCGAGAGGAGCTCTGGGAGACGCGTTCATAGTGGACTGGGAGTTTCCGCTTCTGTACGCGTTCCCACCGGTCCCTGCCATTCCTCAAATGATCAGGAGGTTGAGAAGATTCCGGCGAACCATGATCCTAATTGCCCCGGATTGGGCCAGGAGAACGTGGTACCCGGACCTTCTAGACTTGTCCATCTGCCCTCCAATTCGACTTCCACTCAGAGAGAACCTACTCTCACAGAAGGGAGGTCAGGTTCTCCATCCAGACATCAAAACCCTCAACCTTCACGCTTGGCTTCTGAAAGGCTGAGGTACAAGGATTGGGACCTCCCTGATGATGTTATGGAGGTGTTGCTTTCGGCAAGGAGGCCAGCAACAAAGTCTTTATACCGCTGCCGTTGGAACAGATTTTGCAGCTGGTGTAGAGAACAGAATATCGACCCTTTTTCATGTGGTACACCAATGGTTTTGTCCTTCCTACTATATTTGGCAAATTCAGGCCTTCAAGTTGGCACCATTAAGGGCTATCTCGCAGCGCTATCCATCTTTAAGCGTACTGCGGAAGAACCATCCTATTTCAAATTACCCTTGGTAATATAGTTTCTAAAGGGGCTAACCAATGTTTATCCCCCAAGACCATTCCAAGTTCCCCTATGGGATTTAAACTTAGTACTAACATTCCTGATGGGCACACCTTTCGAACCTCTCCATTCTTGTTCGTTAAGATTCCTTACCCTTAAAACTGTTTTATTAATAGCACTTACATCTGCTAGAAGGGTGAGCGAATTACAAGCTCTTTCTTGTAAACCCCCTCACACAATATTTCACAAAGACAAAGTTGTCCTGCAAGTGAAGCCTAATTTCCTCCCAAAGGTGGTTTCTGAATTCCATATCACTCAGAAGATTACCCTACCATCTTTCTATCCTCCTCCTCACCCGGGGAAAGAGGAAGAGAGGTTACCCAGGCTAGACCCTAGGAGGGCTTTAAGTTTTTACATCAGTAGACTAGCCAGGGTAAGACAGGCAGACCAGCTGTTTGTAGGTTACGCAGGTCACAAGCTGGGGTTACCAATAACTAAGCAGACCATTTCCAGATGGATCATTCTAGCCATTCTGGAATGTTATAAACTGGCAGGGAAAGAGCCACCTCAAAACCTTAGGGCTCATTCGACCAGAGGTATTGCAGCTTCATCGGCCCTCAAAAGAGGCGTGCCGGTTAAAGACATCTGTGCCGCCGCTACATGGTCGTCTGTCTATACCTTTACACGTTTTTACAATTTGGATTCCTCCTCCAGTCAAGAGACTGGGTTTGGAAGGGCTGTACTGCATTCTATTCATCAATAGAAGACAGCATGAAGTCAGTACTCCCTCCTCCGATAATAGAATACTGCTATGGGAGCCTATCTAAGATGAGGAATACGTCGGAGGACACAATCCCTTAGAAGAACAAGTTACTTCTTAACTTGTAACGTTCTTTCGACGGGATGTTCCTCCGACGTATTCCTCATCGACCCTCCCATCCATCCCCGCAGTTCTACTTCCCTTGTTGTTGCAGCTTACGCTCCTTCAGGGTGATTAGTTTAGTCCAGAAAGTATTATTGTGGGCTACAAAACGAAACTGAGCAACGGACGCTGCGCGCAGCCTTTATAGGCAGGATGACGTCGATACGGCGGCTGTCGAGGGACATCGACTCGGAGGACGTCGACGCGCAGCGCCCTCTAGAGAGAAAACATTTTCCGAGGCCAGCAGAGCTGGAAGGAGATATCTAAGATGAAGAATACATCGGAGGAACATCCCGTCGAAAGAACGTTACAAGGTAAGAAGTAACTTGTTCGTCTTTATTATATATATATATCTAATAACATTAAACATAATGCTGAAGTCATGATAAACAGCATAAAATCGGACAATCAATCTTGGATCTCTCCAGTTAAAGTGCATATAGATCTAGTAAACATATTATAGAATACAGTGAACATAAAGTGCATAGTACAATTATAAATCACGAACATATTACACCAAGCCAAATTCCAATATCAAAGGAATAGAAAATATTATAAATTCCAACAGACTTATACAGCCAAGAGAAAAGAAAAAGGAAAACCAAAAAAACTAATATGAGAAAATAGAAAAAGAATTAAGTAAAAGGTAGGAGACACAACATCACAGGAATAAGAACAATCAATATTTCCTGTGAAATACAATTTTTGTCCCCAATTGCAGAGAGGAGCTCTAGGAGACGCGTTGGTGGTGGACTGGGAGTTTCCACTCCTGTACGCATTTCCTCCAGTCCCCGTCATTCCTCATGTGATCAGGAGGTTGAGAAAGTTTGGGAAATCCATGAGCCTAATTACCCCGGATTGGACCAGGAGGACGTGGTACCCGGAGCTTCTGGACATGTCCATCCGCCCCCCAATACATCTTCCACATAGAGAGGACCTTCTCTCGTGAGAGGAGGGTCGAGTTCTCCATCCAGAGGTCAAGACACTCAGCATTCACGCATAGTTTCTGAGAGGCTCAGGTACAAGTATTGGGACCTCCTGGATGAAGTAATGGAGATTTTGCTTTCAACCAGAATGCCAGTAACAAAGGCTTTGTACCGCTGCAGTTGGAACAAATTCTGCAGCTGGTGCAGGGACAAGAATGTGGACCCTTTGCTTTGCAAAACACCAGAGGTGTAATCCTTTCTGCTGTACTTGGCCAATCTGGGGCTCCAGGTTGGAACCATTGAAGGTTATTTGGCAGCGCTTTCCATCTTCAATAATTATTATAATTTAAATTATTATAATTTCTGAAGGGACTCACTAATGCGTTCCCTCCATCTCCCTTTCAGGTTCCCGTTTGGGACCTTAATCTGGTGTTAAAATGTCTTATGTGTGCACCATTTGAACCACTCCATTTATGTCCTTTAAGGCTACTAACGTTTAAGACCATCTTGTTGGTAGCACTAACATCAACCCGTAGAGTGAATGAGTTGCAGGCACTATCCTCTAAACCACCATTTACAGTATTTCATAAGGACAAGGTCGTCCTGAGGGTCAAACCTTCATTCCTCCCAATGCTCATTTCTGACTTTCATTTAGGACAAAAGATTGTGTTACCCACTTTCTACCCTCTACCTCATCCTGGCAAGGTGGAGGAGAGGTTGCACAGGCTCGACCCACGAAGGGCACTGAGATCCTACATTTCAAGGTTGTCAAAACTTTGTCTGGATGACCAAATATTCATAGGTTACATGGGTCATAGACTGGGACGGACTGTAACAAAGCAGACCTTATCCAGATGGATTATTCTATCTATTTTCGAATGCTACAGGCTTCCTGGCAAAGATCCCCCCAGAAGGCTTGAGAGCCCATTCCACTAGGGGCATGGCTACCTCTTCTACTCTGCAAAGAGGTATTCCTATTAAAAACATTTGTGAGGCAGCTACTTGGTCTACAATACAATAATTACTAAGCATTACTGTCTTGATTCTACCCTAAGTAAGGATGGAAGCTTTGGGAAAGCTGTTCTCCATTCTGTTCATGGAAACCATTGATGGCAAAATTCTTACTCCCTCCACCAAAACAAACACTGCTTTGGGAGTCTTATCAAAGATGAGGAATACGTGGGAGAACGCAATACATTCGAAGAACAAGTTACCCTGGTTGCGTTCTTTCGACTGGATGTTCCTCCCACGTATTCGTCTTCACCCCTCCCAACCTACCCCTCAGTAGAATTTCCCATGTTATTGCAGCTTTCGCTCCTTCATAGCCTAGTATGGTCGAATCTGCGTTGAAGCAGGTAGTTCTACTTAAGAATGACATGAAAAAACAGAACTGAAGCCAATGGGCACTGCGCGTGCTATATATGTCTTCGATGACGACATCCTCGAGACAGGGCCCTCGAGGGACATTGAGTCGACTGCATAAACGCACAACGCCCTCTGCCGAAAATTTTCCAAAGCAGCTGAAGCTGGATATTGGAGATACCAAAGATGAGGAATGCATGGGAAGAACATCCAGTCTAAAGAACGTTACCAGGGGTAAGTAACTTGTTTGTCTGTATTGTGGCAGTGGCGCAGCTGGGAGGGAGGATCTCTTCTCCCAATCACTGGGTTGTATTCATACAAATTTATTCCCTGCCTTCCACCCTCTCCCCCGCCCCCCGCTGGATTCTATCTTTTCCAGTTCAAGTCTGAATCCGGACACCATTCACAAATAGGTTATATCTTGTTTCTGCACCTATGGCCCTTGCATTCCCAGTCAGGCAGTAGTCATCACAGTATATGGAAACATCTACGTCTCACTCATTCCATGCCCATCTTTTGAACTCGTTATTTCATTTACACAATAGTTTGTCCACTCGGGTATGGAAATCTCTACCTCCTAGAATCAAACAAAGGCTGTCAAAGAGGAACAGGGTGTCTTATGTCACTCTGAGACTGAGGGAAATAGGTTATCTATGTTTAGGACGTTTGACTTTACACCATGCACAAAACAAAAATGTGCTGGAAGCGAAATCTTTATTACTTATAGTGAAAGTCTTTCTCCAGATTCTTCAAGTATCCAGGGTGTTGACCTTTACTAACTGCACCACAGCGATCAATAAGCAGTGTGGTTCAAGATCCCCTCTTCAATATCTACTGGTAATTGAGCCGTAGAAATGGGCTTTGAACCAGTGGATTCATCTGCAGGCTTCTCCCCTTGCAGGTGTAATGAATGAGGATGCCGAGACACGGAGTAGAGTTCCACTCAATGCAGATTGAGATATGCCTAGGTGGACTTATTCATGACACAGTCGCACTCAAAATGCCATCTTTATGCATCATTGTGGGCTATATGCTGATGCCATTGGATTTCATGAAGGTTGGAGCATTTCACACTCATCCTCTCATTTAGAATGTCCTGGCTGAGACGCAGCGGTACAGTGATTTTGAATTTATGCTGTTAACACCTTTTTGGTCAGATTCTGTTTCAAATGGATCCTGTCCTCCCACGTGTTCCTCATCTTTGATATTCAATGTCAGGAAAATGTAATGTGAGAAACCTGAATGTGTCTCACTTAGTAGTCCCCAGGGATCTGTCATCCAGGTGGCCAGGACATGGCCATTGCTATTAGATCCAGTTCCTGGGGGTGGACCAGTGGGGGGACGATCACCTGGATGAGGGGTCCTCCGGGAGTGGAAGTGGGACACCGACGGGTGAGACGCCCCCTTTTCGAACACAAACACTTTCCTACACCGTGACAGACAACTTACCAACACCAGAACTATTTACCTGACATGACCCAACACAAGGGTCAGGAAGAATCAGGCAATTGACAATAACTACACACACCTGACAGCCCTTTCCCTTCTCCACAGGGATAAAAGGCGCAGCACGAAAGCACACTTCGAGCGAGGCGGAACGCACTAGGAAACAGCTACACAGGACGGGCAGTTCAAACAGAGGAGAATGGCGGCAAGACCTGGAGGGACGACGAAGGGGGAACTGCCCTTCCCCTTTTCAACTCAGACCTGTGAAGCCTCCGAAAGGGAAATCATAAGACCGGGAAGTCCAGCTGGTGTGTGGTGTGACAGGTGTCAACGGCACACGGGGCTCCCTGCGCTGATAGCCAAAGCGGGAGGAAGTGCTTGCCGCCTTGGTGCTGTCCTTGACTCCCCAGACAAGAAAACTCGGACAGTTCAGCACAGCCGTTGAGTCGAAGAAAATAGATAGTAAAACCGAACTGTGCTGGGCCCAATGTCGCAGGCAGCAACCTTGTTGAACAAAGAACTTGTGTAAATGAACTTTCAGAAGCAGAGTGGTCAGGTGTTGCTGGGCGCTCATTCGAAGGACTAACTGAAGCCTTTTTTTGGATTGTGTTTTTATTTTGTTGCTATGAAATCCAAGAGGCCTTATGAGAGGCCGGAGAGAAGTGTCAAAGTGGTCCTGCGAGGGTCGAACAAAACCCCTCATACACTCGAAAGTCTTTGACATATTGCAGAAAGGTGATTGAACTGTGCAACTGGCAAACGTGAACCCAACAGAGGGATGCCAAACTGAATGAACTGTGTATATGTAAAGCCTGACTTGGGCTTGAGAGAAAGCCTGACTGGGGGCTGGAAAACCAAGGGAAGTGAATCCTGCATAGTGTTAAAACACCCAAGAACATTGTGGCGACCAGCGTGAACCCGGCTGAGGGATGTCCACAATGAATAGTTGTTAACTGGCGAATATGAACTCGGCAGACCTGCGAATTGAGGATACACAGTGATATATCAGTGAGCATTGTGGCGACAAGTGTGAACGCGGCTGAGGGATGTCCACAATGAATAATTGTTTAAAAAGACATTGAGACTTTTGGATGATACTATTTTGAGTGTAAGGCCGTAGTGAACCCGATTGTGGGGAGCTAACGTTGCAAGAAGGATCAGAGCCCGGCTGAGGGGATCCAAGGGGCGTGGTTCAGCCGGCCTTCTAAGGCAAGAGACTGCAGGAAGGAGACATGGCCCCAGACGGTACAGGCATTGTTGAAAGATACTGTAACCTCATGCTGGCGAGGCCCCGGTGTGTGCTGTGCTCAAAGTTCCTGCCTGGTCCCGTACTAAAAAACACAGGCAAGGAAGACCCCAGCCCTACCATCCTGATTTATCATTTGGCGAACGGTTCTTTATTTTCTTGTGAATATTATCCCACACTTTGTAATTTAGTTGTAAGAATTGGCAATAGGTTGTTTTAGTATAGGCCCTTTCTATTTGACAAGACGCCACTAGGACTGCCTTATTATTATTTGATGGTCGTAGCTTGTTCCCATCTTAGATATAGGTTTAGATTAGGTGTTTTTCTCACCCATTGTACAGTTTAATAAACATCCTTGAACTTGTGTCTGTCTTTACTGTTGCCACCATGAGTTTAAGTAGTTATTGCTCAGGCAACCAACCTACTACCATGTCCAATTTCAAGTGGCTACATTTGTGTCACAGGGATTTGGAAAAAGGATTGCATATATTTGCTGCCCTTTTTAATAACATTTTATAATTTTATATTTGACCTGTTCTGGTATGGGATCCAGCTTAGCTCTTGTAAATTGCATACTCCTAGGTCCCATCCCCTTTCCTCCATACTTATGGGACATTCCTCCGTCCTGTGGGACGGGACCAGAGCACTTTGTAAAAAGCATCACATTTTTCAAAAATGTGGCCTTCCTCTTTTTTTACGCGGGGTACCGCATGCGGCCGTAACCCTGCCCTTCTTGGCTCCGCCCAGCGCATCACCCGTCAGTCCTATTCTCCGCTCGCTCGGGACTGGACGCACTTGCATCTTCGGAAGATTTTTTTCCTTCTAGTTCCTCCTCTCTTGCTCTGGCTTAGCGGTCGCGTGGTAGTCCGTCTATGCAGTTTCAGCTAGACTTTCCAAATTGTTGTTCTTGTCAGCGACGATTCGCATGGGCGGATCCCCATCCTCTGTGCTTAGAGTGTATGGGTCCGGACTACCGGACCAACCTACTCCCCTGGCGCACTTTCAAAGTTTCATTGACGATAAAAGAAACACCCGGTGAGTTCTTTACTTTTTAGGGCACCCCGGCCGGGGGACTCCTTCCCGGTCCGGGAGGAGCATGAAAAGCTCTATTACCGGGGCAAGCCCTGAGGTGCCTTCCAGTCCGAAAAATTCTACCAGAGTTTTCTCCGAGGGCATCCGTAAGGGATCTATTGATACCGGATTACATTCCGAGGCCCCTCCTGTGGGGGCTGTTTGTGGGCCCAGTTCGACTGAGGCATCGGGTACCGGAGCTTGCTTCAAGGTCTCCTTACTTGGAGCTTCCCGTAAAATCACCGGGGTATGCCCTGAGACCTCAGTTGAGGTTGTTGACACTGAACGAAAGTTCGAGGCCCCTCACCGGACTATCGTTCCCGCTGTTGCAGAGACCCCAGTTCTGTTGAGGGGGCACGGAGTGAGGTCTTAGACCATAATCCCTCCGTTACCGGCAGTGCTGAGGTCCTTCCTTTGAAGGCTAGTTTGGCTGTTACGATGTCACAGAAACATTCTAGGCCACACAGTACCGCTCGTCCGAGGTTCCTTGTGTTAAGGCTAAAATGAAGACCCCTGACTCACGTGTGGGGATCCCTGCTTCACTTCCACATGTGTCGCATTTCTCCTCTTGTGCCGATAAAATGGCCATTTTGGATACAACCCTTACAACTAGGCCATCGGCCCTAGAGGTAGGGGGTACTTTTTCAGGTGAACATCGGTTTCCTTGTGCACATACGTTTCGTCCAGGTTATGACTGGAACGCTTGGATGCCTCCACCGCACAATGTCTTGCTGCTGGCGGCATCGGCGCCCTTGATTTATGTAGACAACAGTGGGGAATGGCCCTCTTGGCAACCCTCTCCCTTATGCCCCTGGAATTACTCCCCTCATGTGAGGCCTCCTCCTGTCATGCCTAAGTCATCGGCGGAGCATGCCTTTTTCAGCAAGTTTCAAAAACTGATGTGTTCCGACCCCGTGGAGGAGTACTTTCGAGGCTTGTTCAGGGAGATATGCCCGGCTGCGCTGACGGTCCCAGCTGCGGTTCCTGTGCCTCTGCCTCTGCCGGTGCCGCCTTTACCGGCTGGGCCTCGCCCTACTCTTCCACCCGCGCCTCCGTTGTCCCCAAGGCTGTTGTGGTGCCTGATGTGACTCAACCTGATCCGGACTTGTCGGACGATCTACAGGGAGATCAGGACAGCGAAGACCAGCCCCGCTCTGTTACAGCTTTTCATGACTGGGTGCTGGACATGATGTGTCTGTTAGATGTTCCAGTACCTGAGGCACCCGCTCCGCAGGAGGGAGTGCTTTCGGGGGCATTCACCTTATCTCCTTCAGAAAGTATTGGCTTGTTCTTGCAGAAGGACGTGTTGGCCGAGGCCCGTAAAGTTTAGGAGAAGCCACACTCTGGACTGTTTGTCAACAAGAAGATTGACGCACGCTACAGGCTCCATTCTTCAGAAGAAGTAGCCTTGGCGTTGTGTCCGCCCCCCTCCTCCACGGTAGTGGCGGCAGCTACTTTGCAATTCAGACTTGCATCATCCTCCTCTTCAACGGCTACACAGGTTCTGGCCAAGGAAGATAAGCTTCTTGATTCCCTTGGGAGGAATATTTTCGCTAACCCAGCTCTGCAGCTGCGTCAAGCCAGTGCAGAACTGGGCTTAGCGGGGGCGAATATGAAAATGTGGAAAGGTCTGTCGGAGTTTGAGGAGTTTATTCCGGCTGAAAAGTTGGAAGATTTCAAAGCGTAGGTTGTCAGATCCCAGAGTCTTGGTTCAGGATCTCCTGGAGGCTGCTGCGCACCATGTCGACACCTCGGCCCAAGGCCTTATGCTTGGTGTGGATACTTCTCGTCAAGGTTGGTTGAATGCCACCAAGTTCTCTAAGGCGGTGCAGGATAAGGTTTTGGACCTGCCTTTCGATGTCAAGGAGCTCTTTCACTCTTCAACAGATGTGGAGCTGACCAAAACTAAGGACAGCACCCAGACCGCCAAGTCCTTGCCTTTTGTCCTGGTTAAACCTCCTTTCAGGACACAGAGGTTGTTGTCAAACCCTCGGCCTTCCTCTGGTTTCAGGGGTTTTTTAGATCGGAAATTCCCGCCGAAGGCAGCAGCAGAGTCGTTTTTTCTCCCGCTCCTCAGCCGCCTCCTCAGGTTCAGGTGGTGGTGCCACCGACAAACCAGCAAAATTAGGGTTTTCTGCGCTCGCACGAGACCCCGGTGGGATGACGCATTGCGTCTCATTGGGAGGCTTGGCAGACCATCACCGAGGACCCGTGGGTCTTGTCAGTCGCTCGGGCGGGCTTCTGCTTACCCCTTCCCCTACCCCACCCTTCAATCCGCCGTCGGGATTGCCCTCCCTCAGAGCCGAGATTCAGAAGTTGTTGGATCTCAGGGTGGTGGAACCCGTTCCTCTAGGGGAGTGAGGGGAGGGCTTCTATTCCTGACTGTTTACGGTGCCCAAACCCAACCAGGCTGGCCTGCGCACCATCCTAGACCTTTCCCAGTTCAATCTCTCTCTACCCCAAGAGAAATTCAAGATGATCACGCCTGGTCAGACAAAGTCCTCTTTACAGAAGGGCGATTGGCTCAGTGTGGTGGACCTCCAGGATGCGTATATGCATATCCTGATCTGGAATCCGCATCAGAGATACCTACGTTTTTTTGTGGGGGAGAAGCACTTCCACTTCCGAGTGCTCCCTTTTGGCCTCAGCTCAGCACCGCGTGTCTTTACGAAGATGATGTCGGTTATCGCAGCTTATCTTCGGATACAGGGTATACATGTATATCCATATTTGGACGATTGGTTGCTGCGCAGTCCTTGTCCGCTGAAAGCTTCGAGCAATCTTCAGTCTCTCCTCCAGCTCCTGTTTCGCCTTGGGCTGTCGGTGAACTGGCGGAAATCTTCCATGATGGTCTCTCAGGACCTGACTTTCCTGGGTTTCCGTTGGAACACGATCGACTGCAGAGTTTACCTGACCGGGGACAGAATGGCGGATCTGTTGGCCACGTGTCCGATGTTTGCGCAGTCGGAGAGCATGTCGGCCTGGTGATTCCGGAGGCCTCTGGGCCTCATAGCCTCGTGTGTATTGGCTCTTCCCCTTGCTCGACTCAAGATGAGGCGGACACAGACGGCTCTTCGGAGTTCTTGGTGTCAGACTGTGGATCCGGACTCCCAAGATAATATCGATTCGGGCTTTCATGAGAGCGGACCTGGTGTGGTGGTCGTCTCTCAGCAACCTATCGTGGGGGCGGGTTTCCTGGACCCCGCTCTGATGGTGACGATCACAACGGACTCCTCCCTTTTGGGGTGGGGTGCGATGTTGGATCTTCTTCAGGTCTCCGACCTCTGGTCGCCACAAGACAAGTTCCTTCATATAAATCATCTGGAGCTTCTGGTGATTTTTCTGGCACTCAAGGCCTTCAGGCCAGTCATTGCCAACAAAGTGGTTTGTGTCCGCACGGACAATGTGGTGTCCATGTTTAACATCAACAAGCAGGGGGGCACCAAGTCTCCTCCTCTTGTGGATCTGGCCATTCAAGTTTGGGAATGGGCGGTTCAGCATGGTGTCTGGCTGGTGGCAGTACACATCCTGGGCCAGCTGAACGTCACGGCAGATGCCCTCAGCCGTCAAACAATGGTCAGCTACGAGTGGGAATTGAAAGTAGAGGTCCTCTTGCAGATATTCCTGTGTTGGGGCATTCCGCAAGTGGACCTCTTCGCGACATTGGCAAACAAGAAACTTCCTCTGTATGCCTCCAGAAATGGGCTGGGAGCTTCCTCTCTGGGGATGCTCTCGAGATTCCATGACACAACATGAGGGCCTATGCTTTCCTGCTTCTGCCTCTGATTCATCGGACGATTTGCAAGCTGAAGAACACAGTGAATTGTTCTCTTCTGCTCATAGCTCTGTGGTGGCCGAACAGGTTCTCGTTTTCAGAGCTTCAACATCTGTCGGTGTGTGCACCAATCAGTCTTCCGCTAGTTCCCGATCTGCTTCACCAGCGAGATCGACAGCTGTGGCACCCCTCCCCACAACCGTTCTGCTTGATGGCATGGTGCCTGAGTTCAGATCTCTAGGACATCTCAACCTGTCTGCTGACAACATGGGCATACTCCAGGCAGCCAGGAAGCCTTTGACGAGGTCACAGTATAAGAGCAAGTGGCTTTGCTTCTGTCACTGGTGCTTAGCCAAACAGCTGGACCCTAGTGTGGCTACGATTGACAGTGTTGTCCTTCGTCTCTCATCTTGTAGAGTCGGGCATTCATGTTCTGTCATGCAGGACTTATCTTTCGGCTGTGGCCGCCTACCTATCCACGGACCAGTGCTCTTTCTCACTGTCAAACCCAGTGATTAAACGGCACTTTGCGGGTCTTGTGCGTCTTTTTCCTCCTGTTCACAAACTGCATCCGACGTGGGATGTGAACGTGGTTCTTACAGCCTTGTGCCATAAGCCTTTTGAACCAATGGCTACGGTAGATCTTAAGTACCTTTCATGGAAGGTGGCTTTCTTGGTCGCAGTGACCTCGGCAAGGCGAGTGAGTGAGCTCCAAGCTTTGTCGGTGGAGCATCCCTTCTTGGTTTTTCACAAGGATATGTCCTTAGGGCGAATCCTTCTTTGTTGCCGAAGTGGTTTCTGATTTCCATCTAAATCAGTCAATCTCGTTGCCTGTCTTCTTTCCAAACCCAGCTTCGGAAGCTGAGATCGTTTTGCATTGCCTGAATGTTAGAAGAGCTCTTAAGTTCTATCTAGACAGAACTTCTGAATTTAGGAGTTCCTCTCAACTTTTAATAACCTTTAGTAAACCCGCAGGGCAAGCATTTGTAAGGTGATGTCTCTCAGGGAGCAGGTAACAACTACCTCCATCACTTAGATGTGCTCTTTTTGTCATAGCTGGTGCGAAGCCTTAATAAATGAAATAAAGCATTATTTCAGCGCCTCTTCACTTTAAATAGGAGGCCGTCTCGGTGTCTTGTAATTTTTCCCACTAATTGGTAATGGTTCACATATTTGTGTCATCCTTTATTCCACCTGCACGGCTCAGGTGATGATAGACCAGTGGCATGAGCAGCACCTGCGGCAAAGAGGACTGATGTGTAGTGTTGCTTAATGTGACAATGCCCTATATGATTGATGAACCTACTTTGTTTCATTTATGGCAATTGCTATATACAAATAATGTTTGGTTTGCAAGATAATTGTTTACTTTTTACAAATCTTACAAGTACAATTCTCTAAGGACACCCCCACCCCCTTCTCTGCTGTTCATCTTTTCTCCTCTGATGAGGTTTCAAGACAAGTCCGATCTATGATAACCTCCTCTAAATAGGTTCTTACCTGTTCTTCCAAAACCATGAAGGATCACATTGACACCCTCGCCCCAGCCCTGGCTGACATCTGCAACCACTCTTTTGCCTCTGGGACCTTCCCCTCCCCCTGAAATACTCCCTTGTGCACCCATCTTCTCAGGAAACCCCCAGCCGACCCCTCCCTTCTGGCTAACTATCATCCGATCTTTATCACTCCTTTCCTCTCCCCTCTGTCCTCATCCTACTTGTTGTTTCTTCTGCCTTTGACGCGGTCAACCATGCCATCCTGCTCAGCCGGCTCAGTGATAACCTGGGTATCACTGATCAGGCGCTGGCCTGGCTATCCTCTTTCCTCTCTGACTGACTCTCCCTGGTCCAACTCGGGTTCTTCCTCTCCTCTATCTGTCTCTCTACCTGCAGTGTTTTTGAGGGGTCTAACCTTTCTCCCTGACTGTTCAACCAATACCTGACACCTCTTGCCCACCGCATTCCTGCTATCTGCCCCAATTTCCAGTGCTATGCAGACAATGCAGCTCGCCTTCAGGCTCCCCTCCACCGCCTCTTCTCCCTCTCTCATTCCGGATTGTCTGTCTGCAATCCAGGAGTGGTGCGCCGCAAATATACTTGAATGCAAGCAAGACAGTGATCCTCCCCATCGGCACACCCGCACCCCTCTTTCCCGCCATTCTTTGGCCACCGTCCCTTGGCCCTCGTCCTGCTCCCATCTCCAAGGCTAAGAACCTCAGGTTCTCTCTCTCCTTCTCACCTCCTATTTCTGACGTCACCAAGAAGTAAATTACCGACTCCAACTCCTCAGAGGTATTCTTGCTTTGTTCTCCTTCCCCCAGAAGCTCACTGTATCTAGAGCTCTGGTTTTCTCTAGGCTTGACTACTGTAACAGCCGTCTTTTAAATCTGCCTGCTTCTACCCTCTGTTCTCTGCAAGTCATCCAGAGCAGGACTGCAAAACTTATCCTTGGTCTCAAAGGGACCGTATTGCACCAGCACTGAAATCTCTCCATTGGCTCCCAGTGGCTGCAAGGATCAAGTTCAAGACCCTTTGAATTGTCCACACGGCCGGACAGAAAATATCGCCAGCTTTCTCTTCTGAAGTATCTTCCTACTCGAGCACTTTGCTCCTCCAACTCCTTGAGGGTCAGATGCTTTTCCAAGCAACGAGTTGGGGGCAGATCTCTCTCTTCGGCCGACGCCTCCCTCTTGAACAGCCTCCGTGCTTCTCTGAAGCTCGAGCAGAACCGTCTTCAGTTCCGGAAGCAGCTCAAAACGTTCCTCTTTGCTTCTGCCTTCTCTCCTCTGCTATCTTGCTGATTTCCTGTCTGATACTGCACTGGTTACCTGGCTACCCGCTGTACCACGGCCCAGGTTCCTGCCCTCCCCGTTGCACTCCTGCAATGCCCCCTGGAAACTTTGCACTTGGGGCTGTATCTGTAACCCGACAACCATCATACTTGCCCTTATCTCTCACCTATTTTTTCTGCACTTAACACTTGCACTTCCACCTGCTGGCCGCATTTCCTGTTTTCAATGTTTGATCCTATGGCTTGCACTTGCCCCTCCTCCCCATCCCCTGGCACTTCTCCCCTTCCCTCTCCCCTGCACTTGCACGTTCTCAATGTAGCTGGGGCTAGTAAGATCGTTGTCTTGTTCCCTCTTGTGCCCCTCCCTCGCCTCGTCTCGCCTTGAAACACTTGTGTATAGGTGCAATGTAAATAAAATATCATGTATCATAAGGATCTCTGTTCATCGGAGACTGCATATATACGCACAGGCATCTCTTTCCATCATGAGACCAAGATTCTTCTCTCAGCCTCTCTTACTTTTAAATACTGCACTCTCCGACTCCAGTGGAGTGACCGATGTCACAATCATTCCATCCTCACAAATGAACGACAATGCTAACATGCATTATGGCATTCTGCACTTAGTGATTCAAGCATATTTTTCAAACATAAATTGTTGTCATTCTTATGTTCCCAAAATTATATTTTATTTTTTGCATAGGAGCTGTGAGCCCTCACTGGTGCGATTTGTCATCTTTGCCTCTCCCATAGGAGCATTTTTGAAAGCGTATACTAGCAGGGTACCAGACTGTCAACCTTGGAATGACTAACTTCGATCAGAAAAAATAATGTATATGATTATTATGTACTCCTACGTCCCGTCCCCTTTCCTCCATACTTACGGGACATCTCTCCGTCCTGTGGGACGGGACCGGAGCACTTTTTAAAAAGCATCCAAAAAAATGTTTTCAAAAATGTGTCCTTCCTCTCTTTCTACGCGGGGCCCGGCACGCGGCCGTAACCCCGCCCACCTTGGCTTCGCCCCACCCATCGACCATCAGTCCTTTACTCTGCCCGTTCGGGACTGGACGCACTTGCATCATCTGAAGATTTTCTTCCCTTTTTTCCTCTCTGGCTCTCGCTAGCGATCGTGTACTAGTCTGTCTGTCGTTCAAACTAGACTTTCCAGATTGTTCATCGTGTCACCGTCGTTTCGTGAGGGCGGATCCCCATCCTCTTTGTTTAGAGTGCTTGGGTCCGGATCACCGTTGGGACTCCTGTTTTGACTGCGACTCCCTTTCGGTCCAGGCACTTCAACGTCAGTTGGAGCGGTGGGAGGAGGTGTTCCGACAAACTCCTCCTTCACATTTTCAGGCGTTCATCGACGAGAAGAAAAACGCCCGGTAAGTTCTTTACTTTTCAGAGCACCCCGGCCGGGGGATACCTTTCCAGGTTCCTCCCGGGCCGGGAGGAGCGTTGATCGCTATGTCACCGGGGTTTGCCCTGAGGTGCCCGTTGGGCCTAATAATTGTACTGTAGTTTTCTCCGAGGGTCTCCGTAAGGGGCCTGTGGATACCGGAGCACGCTCCGAGGCTCCTCCTGTGGGGGCTGTTTGTAGACCCAGTTCTACTGAATCATGGGATACTGCAGCTCGCTCTGAGGCCTCTCTGTCGGCTTCCCTCAAAAATAAGACCAGGGTGCGCCCCGAGGCCTTGGTGGGGCGTGCTGTTACCGAACGGATGTTTGAGGCCAGCGCGGATAAGGCTGTCACCGGATGGGGGTCCGAGGTCCCTCTTTCAGAGACTAAAGTTACCAACATTTCTGAGAGGCCTGACAAGGCCTTACCGGTGAAGGCTGTTTCTTACCGTTCCCGCTCTTGCGGCGACACCAGATCTGTTGAGGGGCAAAGAAGGAAAGTTCTTCTTTTACCGGCAGTGCCGAGGTCCTTCCTGGGAAGGCTAATTTGGCAGTTGGTATGTCACAGAAACATTCCAGGCCTCATAGTACCGGCTCTGCAGAGGTTCCTTACGTTAAGGCTAAAGTTAAGACCCCTGATCCATTGACGGGGACCCCAGCCTCACTTCCTCAAGTGCCACAGTTCCCCTCAGGCGATGCCAAAATGGCGCCCGTTCCCGCCACGACCGCGGCGGCTACTTTGGGTGCTACCCCTACAACTACGTCATCGGCCTCGGGTGAACATAGTCTCTTGTGCGCATCCTTGTCGGCCAGTTTATGATTGGAACGCCCGGATGCCCCTTCCGCACAATGTTTCGTTGCCTGCGGGGTCGGCACCTTTGATTTATGTGGATACGTCGGTGGAGGGGCCCCGTTACGTCCCTGGAATTATCCTCTTCATGAGAGACCTCCTCAGGTTCCAAAGCAGTCACCGGAGGCAGCCTTTTTCGGTAAATTTCAAACGCTCATGCGTACCGACCCCATGAGGGAGTATTTCAAAGGGCTTTTTAGGGAGATATGACCGCCCGCGCCTCCGGCTCCACCTGTTCCTCCGGTGGTTCCGCCCGCGCCTCCCTTGCCTGCGGTGCCTCCCCGACTCTTCCGCTTTTGCCTCTATTGTCCCCTGTGGACAAGACAGCGCCCGACACGGTTCAGCAAGATTCTGACCTGTCGGATGACGCGCAGGGCGATCAGGACAACGAGGACCTGCCCCGCTCTATTAGCTTTTCATGACCGGGTACTGGACATGATGTGCTTCTTAGATGTTCCGGTGCCCGAGACACCCGCTCCACAGGAGGGTGTGCTTTCTGGGGCGTTCACCCTGTCTCCTTCGGAGTGTACCGGCCTGTTCTTGCAGAAGGACGTTATGGGCGAGGTCTGCAGGGTCTGGGAAGAGCCACACTCTGGACTTTTTGTCAGTAAGAAAATTGACGCGAGATATATGCTGCATTCTTCGGAAGAAGTGGCCCTGTCGTCTTGTCCGACCCCCTCCTCCACAGTGGTGGCCGCGGCCACTTTGCAATCCAGGCCTGCAGCATCCTCTTCCACGACGGCTACTCAGGTTCTGGGAAAGGACAACCTCCTTGACTCCCCGGGGAGAAAAATCTTTGCCAACTCGGCCTTGCAGCTCAGGCAGGCCAATGCGGAATTGGTGTTAGCGGGAGCTAATATGCGGATGTGGAAAGATCTGTCGGAGTTTGAGGAGTTTATCCCAGTCGAGAAGCTGGAAGACTTTAAAGGGGGTTTATCCGACGCCAGGGTCTTGGCCCAGGATCTCCTGGAGGCTGCGGCTCATCGCATAGACACCTCGGCTCGGGGCCTTATGCTGAGGGTTGATACCTCTCGGCAGGTGTGGTTGCATGCAACTAAATTCTCAAAAGAATTGACAGGACAAGGTGTTGGACCTTCCGTTCGATGGGAAGGAGCTCTTTCATTCTACAACAGATGTAGAGCTCACCAAAACGAAGGATAGCACTCAGACAGCTAAGTCCTTGTCGGTCCTTGTTAAGACTCCTTTCAAAACCCAGAGACTGTTGTCGCAAAGTCGACCTTCCTCTGGCTTTAGGGGCTTCCTCGACCGTAAATCTCGCAGAGTGGATACCCCTGCAGGGAACAACCGCCGTAGGCAACAACGGATACGGTTTTTCTCCCGCTCCTCAGCCTCCTCCTCAGGTTCAGGTGGCAACACCACCGATAAACCTACTAAATGAGGGTTCTCCCCGCTCGCACGAGAACCCGATGGGAGGAGGACACATTGCGTCTCATTGGGAGGCGTGGCAGACCATCACAGAAGACAGATGGGTCTTGTCAGTCGCTCGGGCGGACTTCCGCTTACCACTACCCCCGACCCCACCCCTCAACCCTCCTTTTCAGCTATCGGGCTCGTCCTCCCTCAAAGCCGAGGTTCAGAAACATCTGGACCTCAGAGCTATGGAACCCGTTCCTCTCGGGGAACGAGGGGAGGGCTTCTACTCCCGGCTGTTTACAGTGCTCAAACCCAACCAGGCTGCCCTGCGCACCATACTAGACCTTTCCCAGTTCAATCTTTTCCTACCCCAAGAGAAATTCAAGATGATCACACCCAGCCAGATTCGGTCCTCCTTGCAGATGGGCGATTGGCTCAGTGTGGTGGATCTTCGGGATGCGTACATGCATATTCTGATTTGGAACCCACACAGGAGATATCTCTGTTTCTCTCTGGGAGAGGAACACTTCCAGTTTTGAGTGCTTCCTTTTGGCCACAGCTCGGCGTTGCGTGTCTTCACGAAGATGATGTCGGTGATTGCGGCCTATCTACGTCTCCAGCGTATCCATGTGTATCCATATTTGGGCGACTGGCTCTTACGCAGCTCTTATCCACTGGTAGCAGCGGGCAATCTCCAGTCTCTCCTTCAGCTCCTGTTTCATCTTGGGCTGTCGGTGAACTGGCAGAAATCTTCCATGACGGTCTCGCAGGACCTGATTTTCCTGGGTTTTTGCTGGAACACGATCGACTGCAGAGTGGGACAGAATGGCAGATCTGTTAGCCACGTGTCATATGTTTGCGCAGTCGGAGAGCATGTCGGCCTGGTGGTTCCAGAGGCTTCTGGGCCTCATGGCCTTGTGTGTGCTGGCTCTTCCTCTTGCTCGTCTCAAGATGAGATGGACCCAGATGGCTCTTCGGAGTTCTTGGCGTCAGGATGTGGACCCGGATTCCAAGCTGATAATGATTCCGGCTTCCATGAGAGTGGACCTGGAATGGTGGTCATCTTTCAGCAACCTGTCGGTGGGTGCAGGGTTTCAGGACCTAGCTCCTATGGTGACGATCACGACGGACTCCTCCCTCCTGGGGTGGGGTGCGACGTTCGATCTCTACAGGTCTCGGACCTCTAGTCGCCTCAGGACAAGCTCCTTCACATAAATCATCTGGAGCTTCTGGCGATCTTCCTAGCGCTCAGGGCATTCAGACCGATCATTGCCAACAAGGTGGTCCGCATACGCACGGACAATGTGGTGTCGATGTATTACATCAACAAGCAAGGGGGAACGAAGTCCCCCCCACCCCCTCGTGGACCTGTCCATCCAAATTTGGGAGTGGGACGTGCGTCATGGTGTCTGGCTGCTTGCAGTGCACATCCCGGGCCAGCTGAATGTTACAGCCGGCGGACAGTGGTCAGCTACGAGTGGGAGTTGAAGGCGGAGGTCCTCTCAGGGATCTTCTTGTGTTGGAGCACACCAGAGGTGGATCTCTTCGCTACAGCGGTGAACAAGAAGCTTCCTTGGTATGCCTCCAGAGGGGGGCTGGGAGCCTCCTCTCTGGGGGATGCTCTCGAGATTCCATTGCACAACATGAGAGCTTATGCCTTCCCGCCTCTGCCTCTAGTCCATCGAGCAATTTGGAAGCTGAAGATCTCGGTGAACTGTTCCCTTCTACTCATAGCCCCCTGGTGGCCGCCCAGGTTTTGGTTCTCAGAACTTCAACACCTGTTGGTGTATCCGCCGATCAGGTTACCAGTGACCCCCGATCTTCTTCATCAAGGGGAACAGCAGATGTGGCACCCCTTCCCACAATCGCTCAGCTTGGCGGTATGGTGCCTGAGTTCAGGTCTTTAGAGCATCTTAATTTGTGTACGATAACATGCGTATTATCCAGGCAGCCAGGAAACCCTTGACCAGATCCCAATAAAGGAGTAAATGGCTCAGGTTCTGTCATTGGTGTTTGGGAAAGCAGTTGGACCCAAGGGTGGCTACGATTGACACTGTGCTGTTCTTCGTGTCCTCCCTAGCAGAGTCGGGTGTTCACGTTCTGTCATGCAGAACTTACCTTTCAGCGGTCTCCGCTTATCTTTCTATAGACCAATGTTCATACTCTCTGAGTAACCCAGTGGTTAAGAGGCATTTTGCAGGCTTGACACGCCTCTACCCTCCAGTTCGTAGTCCGCACTCGCCGTGGGACCTAAATGTAGTCCTGACGGCGCTGTGCCATAAGCCTTTTGAACCCATGGCCACGGTGGACCTCAAGTACCTATCCTGGAAAGTGTCCTTTCTGGTCGCCATTACCTCAGCAAGGCGGGTGAGTGAGCTCCAGGCCTTGTCAGTGGAGCATCCCTTCTTGGTCTTTCACAAGGACAAGGTAGTCCTACAGACAAATCCTGCCTTTCTACCGAAGGTGGTAACTGAATTCCATCTGAATCAGTCGATCTCCCTGCCGGTCTTTTTTCCGAACCCTACCTCAGAAGCAGAAAGGGTTCTGCACTGTCTCGATGTCGGAAGGGCTCTTAAGTTCTACCTTGACAGCACTTCCGAGCTTAGGCGTTCTTCTCCACTTTTTGTGACTTTCGGTAACCCTCAGCGTAAGCAGGCGTCTAAGGCGACTATTTCTCGGTGGATCGTCGCCTGCATTACGGGGTCTTTCACCGCCCAAGGGCTGAAACCTCCTAAGGGTATTCATGCACACCTGGTGCGGGGCAAGGCAGCTGCGGTTGCTTTTCAGAAATATGTTCCCTGGGAGTCCATCGCTAGGGCAGCTACTTGGGCCTCCCCATCCGTTTTTTGTAAGCATTATTGTCTTGACATGAGTTCGAGAGCTGATGCTCAGTTTGGTCAGGCTGTGCTGAAGAACCTTTTTCAATAAGGGGTATTTCCATCCACCCGTAGTTCCTGTTAGGAGTGCTTGGGAATCTCCCATAAGTATGGAGGAAAGAGGACGGGACGTAGGAGTATAACCAGGTTACTCACCGTAGTGACCACCTTACTCCTAGTCCATAGTCCCCTTTCCTCCATACGCCCGCCCGCAGTCCCCTCTAATAAGGTTCCTCTGTTATTGCTAATGGGTCTCAGACCTGGCGATAGAAAAGGACTGATGGGCGATGCACGGGGTGGAGCCAAGGAGGGCGTGGTTATGGCCGCGTGCCGGGCCCCGCGCAGAAAGAGAGGAAGGACAAATTTTGAAAACATTTTTTTGGATGCTTTTTACAAAGTGCTCCGGTCCCGTCCCACAGGACGGAGAGATGTCCCATAAGTATGGAGGAAAGGGGACTATGGACTAGGAGTAAGGTGGTCACTACGGTGAGTAACCTGGTTAGTTTTGATAAGGTTATTTGCCCAGAAAGACAAGTGTAACATTCTTACTAGGACTACCAGCAATACTGGAAGTGATCATTTGAAATATAACATTGTACAATTTAAAAAAGAGCTAGAAAACAATGTTAGTATAATTAGTATAATTCATTTTCTTTTTTTGTAGCTTCTTTTGGTGATAATACACATAGGTCCCCTCTCAGTAGGTCTTTCCTTCTTGGAGAGGTTTGCGCTGAGACTAGAATCAATTATCTGTTTCTTCTGTAAGCACCAAGGCAATGTTTTTTTGTTGCTGAGTTTGCACATTTCTTTACATTGTGCACAAACACTAATATTAAAAAAACAAAGAAAATAAGCATAGTTGTAGATGCTGCAGCCTGGTCTTCTGGTCCCTTACATGGTCTGTCAGAACCTGAGCAACTCCTTGCAGAGCCTATTTCCATCCTCTTATCTCCCCAGGTATGGACAATGTAATGGTGACATTCGTTTAGGACTTGTCATTGCAATGTATGTCAGCAAATAGCAAGCAGGCCTCCAGGATACCCCTATCGCTGCTAATATCATTTGACTTTTAACCATAATAAAAGCTCTCTCCCTCCCACCCATTGCTCCCGGTTCCTCTCAGTTCTGCTTATGTAAGCTAAGTGTTTTTTTCTTTGGGCACGCTGCTGTTTGCAAAGGCTAGGTTGGCTGTAGTAAACGCACACCTGACACTGCGACTCTTACCTACAAAGAGAGACAGATGGAGAGAGTGTGTGCAAGGGAGAGCAAGAAAGCTAGATTGGTTATTTATACATGGATTTTCACTCGCCAAAACCATTCTGGATTGCAAACTACACATATACTCCCTAATAAATTGTTTAGCTCACAACTTCCCAAATTGTGCAGTAAAATAAACATACCCCAAATTAGTATGTGCACTGGCCACACAAGTGACTCCTTGCCATACCTTATCTGTTAGATTATCACTGGCGATTTTCCAACATTCTATAGCTATCTCCTGTGCGCACAGGGCCAGTCCCAGCCACAGGCCTCATCGTACGCTACCAGCCCTGTATGCCGCTGAAGAAAGGGGGTGATGTTTAATGGCACCTCTAGCCCCTTCTCAAGGTGCGAATGGTTGAAACATCCGTTTTGTTTTTGGAGCTTTGGTGGCGTAAGCCACCTAATCACTAAAACATTGGTACTGTAAATGTTAAAAAAGGGAGTTTGGGGAGCAGTGTATGGCGTTGTCATGGCAACTTGCTGACGCCTAGGCGAGGACATTTTCCATGCACCATCCGGACCTTGATCCTCTCGCTCACGTCTACCGGCCTGCTGCTGTTGCCGAGGAGCTCTGCATGCACCAAAGTAGGAGCAATATGACTGTACTTTAACTAGATGCCTGTTACATTTGGATTTTCTACGTACCAATCCTTTTTTATCAGTTGAGCTCCTGTGGACAATGTTTAAACGGCGTGGAGTGATCTCCTTTCAAGTCTATTCTCGCTGCTTCAAAAACTTGGGTCAAGAGCAGTATTCGATTTCCCCATAGAGCAGCATGCTGTGAAGGCCCTCGGTGCAAGCAGGGTTGTGAAGTGCTTGCTGCACCCTCGGCAGTGTGGCTTGTTTTGTGGCAGTCCTTGACCACTGTGAGCTTTACTTCAGCTCCGGGAACCAGGCTCACCGTTTTAGGTAAGAAAATCACTTTGCATTCCACACAGGAAAGGTTTGTTTGTGTCTTTGTGGTGATAAAATGGGTAACTCTCATGGAGTTGTTTCAACATCCAATATATCGCGAGAGGGACACTGTTAATCATACATTAGAGTGGGTTGAAGCTTTGAGAAAGTGTCGAAACATAAGGCATGTGGTTTGACAGCACACAGCATCAGGTCAGGAGTAAACTAATAATGTAAACGTACAAGTCTAGGGCGGTGGGTGTGGGTGCTGAAGGGGACATTATATAAGTGTAGAGATATAGTGTGCCAGCAGTGGGGGCAGTTGTGCGGACTGTGTGCTAATTATTAATTGGAATGTTGCCGCTTGACTGTATATCTTGCTGCCACCGTATTATTGCCTTTTGCATTTTGCATTTTTTTTTCACCCAAGACATCCAGATGTTGAGTCAGTCTGGTGCATATTAAGTTCAGAAGAAGCGTGTGGTAGTGAAACACGTGTTGAGTTGCCACACGGCAAGAGTGCGTGTCCAGAATAAATGGACGTCCCATGAATCCAGAATTGGCAATGGTTTCCGTGTTATTACTTCATATGTATATGTCGGCTCGCATATTGGTGGTAGTATTGTAACCCTGGGCGCGAGAATTGTGTTGGAGATGGTGCCAGGAAATACAAATTGACACCACAAACATTACGCCTAGCGCTTTGAAACTCGTTTGTGGTGATTTAGGTCAAGCTCCTAATAAAGCTCTGGGGAAAGTGCAAGGGCTTCCCATATTCTGCAAACAAGACTCTGGCGTGATATATCATTGGTCCCAACAGTTGAGGTGTTCAGCTGAGCTCCAGGCATCCTGCCTGGTTAAATTGCCTAAAAAAGGTTTTTGCATTTAATCAGTGTCATCACTGATTAAATGCAAAACAACCGATGCGGTAACTGATGGGGTCTTCCCGTGACGCCACTGCTATGCTGCACTTCTCAGGATGTGCTGAAGCCCCAATACCAAGCCTTCATCCCTCCCCCACCACCCTGCCGAACATTTCAGCACTCACTTTTCGAGCACATTTATGCAGGCTCTTGCCGACGTTATTACAAGTCAGTTTATTGGGAAATTGTTGCAATATGCAGAGCTGTCTGTGGAAAAGGCACAGCCGTGTTCCTAAAAATGCAATTTCAGACCCTCAGATCGCACTGTTCGTGTATTCAGTACGGTGCCAAAACAAGGCAAATTGATCGTTTAATTTTTGACTAAGTTACGCGATCCTCTCCACGCGGGGGATCCGACAAGCATCGGCAGACATTGCTACAGCGATTTCTGGACCTCGACCTTCGGTGTTTACAGCCTCTGAAATGGTACAGATGCTGTGCCACTTAAACCATCCACGCCAAACCTAATGTGAGAATATGTCCAGGCCAATAAATGAGGTGGTTGTTATTTTAATGCAAACAACCACTCCCTGTGTTGACAAGTCGGAGTCACCTGCTGTGAGCAATACCCTTTGCTAGGAAGACGCATAATATCACAGGTATTTTGCTGCGCAGTGATGAAAAGCAAAAGTTTGTTGTTGGACTGGTGCCTCAAAAATGTTTACAAAATCAAGTTTACCTTTTTTATTGGACTGAGTAAAAATAGGGTCCTAACACTATGCAAAGCATGAATCGTCAAAGAGTTGGGGGGTCAAATTCAGATCGCATTGATTTGCAGGAAAAGGCTTTACAACCCATTTCTGGCAGCGCCACTGGGAGCCATGACGCTCGTAACGGCGACCGGCCCCGCCCTCTTTTTCCACCAGGGTTTTCACGGGGGTCTTCTCGATGGGCTTAAAAGAGGATTCCCTCTGCAGAGGTAGGGAAACTCTGGGCCCCGAGGTCGCCTCCACTGGGATAGCCTCCACAGGCTTCGCCAGGGCCGCAGCGACTCCCTCGATAGAGGCCTTAGCCGGGTGAATCAAGGCCTTCACCACCTTGGGCGCTTGAGGCCTTCACCTTAGGGGGAGGGTCACTGCCTCGCTCCCCCTCGGCCGGTTCCTTCGAGATCGACCGGGGCCTCTCCAGAAGCTTGGCCGGGTTCTCGGATTTTCTCTTCCCCGAGCCAGAGCGTTGGCTCATGGTTGATGGCGTCCGTGAAGGTGCGCCCTGCCTGGCAGCCGAGGAGCCCAACCGTTCGGCGCTCCCGGTGCCCGCGGACTCGCAGTGCTTTGCCTTCTGTTGGGCCCCCGTCGCCGGGGTGTCCTCACAGGATTTAGAAGACCGCTCAGACTTCTTCTTCTTCTCACCTGCTGGGCTCTTGCCTTCCAGCCAGTTGGAGAGACTGGTCCGACGATCCCTCATAGTCCGATCCAACATGTTCATTCAAAACTCACAGTCCTTCTCCACTCGTGGAGGCAGTAAAGGCATTTCGAATGCTCGTCCTCCTTGAACACATTTTGTAGGTTGCATCCAGGGCAGATCCTGAACAGTTTGCCGGGAGTCGAGCTTCCCTTCTCCTGGGCCATGCTCTTCTCGTCCGCGAGGGGCGTAGATAAATCCGAAACGGGTCCCCCTTGATCGGAAGTAGAAATGGTGGAGCTTGAGGCTCGATTAAACCGAAAAATGAGATAAATCTCTTTGAAAAAGCGCAAAACGCAGTAAAAGCTCGAGAGCTATAGCACGAGGACTCCCAACACTTGAACGTGCGGTAAAAATCTGAGGATGGCTGTCAGGGGCGGGGCTTAGGGAGAGGGCAGTCATTGGCGGGGGACAGTATGACCCAGAGACCAGTGATTGGTTACTACTAAGAAAGACAGATCAGAAACAAAACTGATAATGATTTTTTCTTAACCGAGGATTCCCAGCCTGACGACAGGGAATATTCATGAGCATGTGAATCCATGCCAGACCCATGATGGAAAACAACAGTTACAGGTAAGTAACTTGTTCCTTATAAAGTTATTGAATATTATCCTACCGTCCATTCCTTCGACGGCTGTTTCCTAATCTATGCCAAAGCCGGTTCCACAGACTTTTGACGGACAGTGCTCTGGTCGGTGCTGCCGACCACATGGCCGGGCCTTCTGGCTGGCCTACACAGTAGGGAGAGTGGGGTCAGGGTGGACATTTCCTTTTCTGAGAATGCCTTTCCCTTTCCTCTCTCTTTGTTCCCTGGGTCTTTTTGTCACTATATTTTTCCTCAGCTATGGAGAGGACTCCGTTTAGGTTTTGTCCTTCTTGTAAGGCCAAATTTCCTTACAGGAGGTCATCTCCCTGCTCACACGGGGATTACATGGCAACATTGGACATTAAAGATGCATACTTTCTTATTTCAATGTTGCCGGCGCACAGAAAATACCTCAGTTCAAGGTACTACCCTTCAGCATAGCCTCAGCACGGTGGGTATTTACAAAGGTACTGGCAGTGGCAGCAGCACACCTGTGCAGGCTATCCATCCCGGTTTATCCTTACGTCGACGACTGGCTCATAACAGGGGACTCCTACGGGACATGCCTGTCAAATACCCAAAAGACAATAGACCTTTTATTCAGCCTGGGATTCTCCATCAATGAGAAGAAATCCAGTTTAGACCCCAGTCAAGTCAAGCAGTACCTAGGGGCTTTAATTCGAACAAAGGACGGCCTTGTCTTATCCTCCGAGAGGTTCCAAAACATGTTGTTTCAAATCCCTCACTATGTAGCCAGTCGAGAGGTGACGGTACACAAGGCTATGCGACTGTTAGGAATGATGGCGCCATACATTTATTTGGTTCCTCACTCGCGCTTGCGCATGCGTCCTATGCAGGAGTGGCTCAACAGCCAGTGGTGTCAGGCTAGCGGACAATGGGACGATCTAGTCGTCGTCTCGCCAGCCCTCGTTCTCTCGCTGCGGTGGTGGTCGAGGGAGAACCTCTTGAAGGGAAAATCCTTCACCACCCCTGCAGTGGAGGCTACTCTCACTACAGACGCATCTCTCTCAGGGTGTAGAGCTCACCTGCTTCAACAAACAGCGCACAGAGTTTGGTCGTCAGACATAGTATCCAACCACATAAATTTGTTGGGACTGTTGGCAGTATTCAAAGCACTGAAAGCCTTTCAGACACAACTGCAAGGGAAGACGGTCCTGATCCTCACAGACAGCACCAAGGCCATGTACTATCTGAACAAACAGGGACAGGGGGGTGGGGCTCTGACTCTCCAGGGCTGTCCAAACTGTCCCAGAACATTTGGAAGTGGGCTCTCAAACACATGTTCGTGTTGTCACAACATGTTCCAGGGGAATTCAATCTTCTGGCAGACGTACTCAGCAGAGATTTCCCACTACCCATGGAGTATGAATGGAGATTACACGAAGACATCGTCTCCAACGTTTTTGCAGAATGGGGCTTCCCAGAGATCGACTTGTTCGCAACTCTGGAGAACGCTCAATGCCAAGACTACGCCTCCAGCTACCCCCAGAACCATTCCAAGGGGAACGGACTCTGGATCACATGATCAGGGAAATTTGTTTACACTTTTCCCCCAACTCCCCTACTCAATAAGAGTACAAGATGCACCAGGAAGCAGATATTGGTGGCCCCCATGTGGGCCCACCAACCCTGGTTCGCTCATCTGATGGAGATGTCTATCTCCCCCATTGAAACTACCTTGCCCGTACAACATGTCTCCAGACAAAGGGGAGACACTCCACCCATGCCCGGAAACATTGTACTTAGCGGCCTGGCTCCTGAGGTCATAGAGTTCGGACACCTGCAACTTCCTCAGAGATGCATGGACATACTTAGGGTAGCGAGAAAACCTAACACTCGATATTGCTATTCCAGTAAATGGAAAAGCTTTGTTATCTGGTGCAATACCAAGGGCGTCAATCCCATTGACTGCTCTCTCACACACATTGTTCCTGACTCACTTGACTCAGGGCTGGTTTTTAATTCCCTTAAGGTTCACTTAGCTGCTCTCTCAGCCTACACTACGTCACAACAGAAGGTGTTGTGGTGAAAGATACCAGTTATTAAGGTTTTCATGGAAGGGGTCAAGAGGATTCATCCCCCTGTTAGGGAGAATTCTCTTATAAGGCTAATTTCCCAAACCTAGTGAGTCCCCCAGCAGCTTTGCTGGATTTTTGGGGTTTGTTTTTCTCCTGCTAAGAGTGAGACTCGTTTATTCCCACTCTTAGGCATGATGTGAGGTATGTCTGTGACTATTTGTGTGCTTATGGGCTATGGGGTTTTTACTCCATAGGGTATCATCTGTTTTTCATGTATGTTACACAGCACCCTCAGTGTAATAGCACAGGGGTGTCATAGTGACCCCCAAACATAAACTCCATACCCTGGGACTGACTACTGTCTCCCAAGGCATGTAAAGTCACCATTGACTTTACTAGTCCTAAATTGTGAACAGAACCAGTACAAACCATCATATTGTGGAAATACTGGAAGGGGTTAATTATATTGCCCCTGGGTCTGTTTGCAAGGGGGCACTGTCCAGCCCCCCCTTGTCGAGTTTCTGGCTGGTGGCAGTGGTTACCACACAAAATATTCCACCAGAATATTTCCTATGGGATTTTCCCATTGATTTTAAACGCACCACTTTTTGGTGCAATGTTAAAGATACTGCCGGTTTATTTATTTAATATTAAATCCACGGTTGGGTCATTTTGCCAGAACTCTTTTCTAAAATGGCTTTCGTGTCCGTCTCTGTAACTCTGACCAAGGTCGAGCCCTTTATTCCACTTTTTGGCAGGCTTCTCCACAGAAACCCTCCAAATGGTGCCACTCTGTCTGGGTTCCACAGGATGTGTGGGGAGGGGAATTGGCACCCTGGACTGTGTTGCCTTAGCAACTCAAGTCAAACTCTATTCTGATTGGCCCAGTGGTGAGCCGCCCGGCTCACCACTTAGCATGTCTGAGTGTCAGCTAGGCTGTTCAATGGGGGTTTTTCTGCATAAAAGCAGGGCTTTTGGGACTGGAACTTCAGAAGTCGCCACAGGACCTATGAATCCAAAGAGGGAAGAAGCTGAGCCATCTGCAACGACGACACCACCGGTGGAGCCCTGCTGCAACGACCTCACCACTTTCCCGGCAACAAGAGGAGATCTTCTGCTGGAAGAGTCTTCTCCCTCTGAGCTGGTGGGATCAACCAGTTCGCCACTTCGCCTTCCAAAGACATCTCTTGGTCGACTCATCCATGCCAAGCACCCCGGCGACCGGATAGCCAAGCTTCACCACTTTGACCGCGTATAAAAGGAATGCACCTTTTACCGACGAACTCCGCGGGCTGGTCTCTTCCCTGGGCAGTGCAACGACTACAAGGTTCCTCCTCAACGAGATCTTCTCTTCCCCTGGTCGAATCCACGACTTGCATCCACTGCCATGAACAACTGCCGCCACTGGAGCTTCCCCTCTCTTTAAGGTACCGTGTTCCACCTGGCCACCCTTTCTTCGGATTGCTAAAGGTGACCCTTAAATCCTTGGCTTTCAAACTGGGTTGGCTCCAGACCTTCTGACTTTACTTCTCGAATCACCCCATCCTCTTTTGAACACTCTGCAAAGACTTTTAGTGCATTTTAAACCTTGTGATCCTGGGCACATTTCGCCTTGCTCCATTTAAAGTGGACCTGGCCTTTGAACTTTGGCTCTACAGTGTATATTGCCTTCACTGACTTGCTTTGGACTTAGAAAAGTGCTGGGAACAGTCATGATGCCTACCCCCGGGCATCCAGACCAAGTCCATCAACCCCGGAAGCAGGCATCATGTTACCTGGAGCAAACCCAGCAACCCCTGTTAGGGGCTATCTGGGTACAGTCCTGACGCCTATGGCGCCAGGCTCATATGGGACATCAGTCCTGGCGCCATAGGGGCCAGGCTCATATGTTAAAACTTACCTAATGCAGACCATGCTGCAAGGGATCCAAGCATCCAAGCCCATGTGAGGCTTGAAGGGACTATTTTATCTTAGGGACTATTTTGTTACTCGGTTGTGGCTGTGGAGGAATACTTACCTGGGACTACTTTGAAGGCTATTTAAGCCACGACCGAAGAGCAGCACATGCTTCGCGTTATTCTGCATCCAGCAGCGTAACGCTCACTGTGTCTGCAGTCAGCATCCTGCCACGCCCGCCTCGAGTCCAGAGCGCCTAGAAAGAAGGGAAAGAAGAAGAAAGGTTAGAACAAGAACTTTACTGGATTTCTTACCTGATTTCGGATTCAGCGCATCTTCGAACCAGAAACAGACTTCATTTTAAACGCGTCGCATCGCCAGCAGCAGCGCCGCGCCATACTCCCCGTTCCTCGCAGCATCTCTACGATCCGGTGCTGTCTCCATCACCTGGTTGCCGCATTCCAGCCCCTAAGGGGGACAAGAAAACAACAAGGTGAGCCAAGGGAACAAACAAGGACAATCTCTTGCCACCATATGCTTACCTGATTTTACCGCAGGAAGTATTATCCACCAGCACGCCAAATCTTCCTACGCTGCACCTGCAAGAAAAGAGAAAGCAGCGAGTTAAACCTTGGTATCGTTTACCAGACAGTGTTACAAAACACAGACTCTTACCTGAACGCTTTCAGCTGCCACAAGATGATCATCTTTTGTGTCTAAGCTGCAAAAGTAACAAGGAATTGGACAAGAGTGATTAATCGGACATTTTGAACTCATTAGAACTATATACTTACGGCCTTTCGCCCGGAGGTTTGGAGCCAAGATTTGTCCAGAACTCTTCCAATATCCTCAAGCCAGTGAAGTAACTGACCATCAACGCGCCCCTGCATTCTTCGCAGGATGGAGAGCTCATCATACAAAACTATAAGGTGAGCTTTGTGAAAGGGGGAATGTCAGAAGTGATAAGTGGGGACACAGTGAGGTGTTAATACTCAAATCCACGGGTGGCTAATTCCCTTTCCCCGTCTTTAGGAGACTACTTCTACGGATCAAGCAGACAAAGCTAGGTGGGCCAGTCCAGTCAGTCATCTCTGCACTACGCATCGCGTTGGTGGAGACCGTGGCTGTCCAGTTCCGCTCGACACCCTTGTGGGTGCCAGGTGACCGTAACAGGAACTGCTTTATTTTTATGCTCTGCCTTTTTCTCCCCCTTTAACCTAATTATTGGAGTGCCATCTAAGTTACGCGCTCACCTCTGCTTTGACAAAAAGTGGTGTTTTAACTTAGACTTGTCTAGTAATTGCTAGGGGAGGTGTAAATACTTTTCTGATTGTGTTTTGAACTTGCTTTCACTGATAGTGCTAGTGTTTTCTAAAGTGTGTGTTAAATAATTATATACTTTTGATACAAAGCTCTGGTCAGTGTTTGCTTGTTCCACTGTGTTTTTAGCCCTATTGTGTATACTCTATATACTGCCTTACTCTTCTTGAGAGAAGTCTGACTGCTCAGCTACAGCACCAGGTAAATCTGGGTGGTACAGACTGCTACCAATTGGGTTTACTGCTTACTCCTGTAGTCTTAATCTTTTTGCAGTGGTCCCCAAGGGAACTGCACAGGATTCTGCCTAACACCCCCCATTTCTAATCCAGCTCCCACATGCGACCTGAATGTGGTATTAACCAGATTTATGGGGTCTCCATTTGAACCTATGCATAAGGCAAGTCTCAAAGATCTTACCTATAAGACAGCCTTCCTAGTGGCTATCACTTCTATTAGAGGGGTTAGTGAACTACAGGCCCTTTCAAATGGATTGTGTCCTCCCACGTATTCCTCATTTTATGATAATCGTATCCCAGCTTCAGCTGCTTCGGAACATTTTTTCACCAGGGGGCACTGTGTTCGAGACCGCGGAGTCGATGTCCCTTGAGGGCTGTCGACGTCATCCGCTGTCGACGTCATCTGCTGTATAAAGGGCTCAAGCAGCGCCCGTTACCTCAGTTCGTTTTTCCGATGCAACTGCTTCGTGTCACGAATGGCGCATCTAAAATATCTTCGACAATGTCTTCGTCTTCAACTCCCTCCATACCCAAGACCGGGTTAAAAAAATGTCTGAAGTGTGGCAGGAAGATGTCTATTACCGACTCCCATTGCCTCTGGTGCCTCAGCCCAGACCATCGGGTTGATGAGTGCGGATCCTATCAGGCCAGCTCAAATAAGGCTCTTAGGGAACGCAGAGGTAAGCTGGCGGTGGGGGAGGACAAGTATAAGTCTTCGAAAAGACAAAAGGATTCGGACGAATCCGTTAGAAAATCTCATCACGAGTCGAGGAGGTAAAGATCGGAAAGTCGCTCGAGGACGTCTTCCACGTCTTTGACGAAAAAGTCAAGAAAGCGACTTCCTCCTCGTTCTCTTCAGAAAGGAGAGTAACTTACCCTTCAAAACACGATTCACCAGAAAAATGGGAGGCCTTCAAGGCTTCGATGTTGAAAATATTTGAGAAAGCGGCCCAGACCCCCTCGAAGTTGCTGCGTGGTGATCATGCCTCTACTCACTCTAAAAGTGACAGAGGAAAATCAAGATCCAAACAGGGTTGAAAAAGAGATAAGAGTATCTTCAAGGGAAGGTTCCCCGACACCTCACTCGAAATCTAAGCCTCCAGTCCACAAATCGGGGGCAAAAGGAATCGGCATCGATGCCGAAGTCGAAGACGAAACTTGACTCGACATTGTCGACGACCATAGAGTCGAAACCGATTACAAAGATGGCGTTGACACCTGTAGCTTCAATAGCATCGAAGCCTTCTTCGACAGCATCGAAGTCTCCTTCGACACCGTCAAAGCCAGCGTCTAACCTATCGACGCCTTCAACGCCTTTATCGAGGCCTTCTCTAATACCAAGGCGCAAGTCAACGCCATTTTCTATGCCTAGACAAGTTCCACCTTCTTTACCTGAAAAAGGCTTTTCATCCTCAATCTAGACAAGAATTCTTTACATCCATGTCTTCTATATATGAGTAACATTCCTCTGAAGAGGATGTCACTCCAGCTAGAGTTAGATTTGGGGCCAGAGAGGTCCCTGAAGAACTAGTGGACCCACAATCAAGAACAATATTGCCTACAAAATGCCAGTGGCTTGGACACTTCTCTTGAAGTGGATTTTGAGAGGCCAGACCCTACAGATCATGCTGATCCCAGTTATAGAAATCTCATGGGAACAGTCATTGATTTTATGGAATGGAAAGCAGCTTCACCGGATTTTGACCAGGATGACATGACTGATATCCAGAGTGAGGGTCCCTTAAAAGATCCTGCTTTACCATTCCATAAAGCTTTACAAAAAAGGGTAATGGTAAATTGGAATAAGCCCGATTCGATTCCAGCAGTTAATAAAAGAACTGGTACCAAAATATAGACCAGCCTTATCAGACCCTGAGTATTTATCCAAGCATCCCTCTCCCGAAAGCCTTGTAGTTCAAGCTGCAAATTCCACTAGGCAATCGGCTTATCCATCAATACCACCAGATACGGACGTTAAAAAAGTTGATGCTTGGGCCAGGAAACCCTTTACTTCGGGCAGCATGGCCCTGAAATCAACTAATGTCACTTGCACATTAGGAAGATTTACTTTTACCCTGTGGGACGGTATGTCATCAGCGGCTGAATGCATCCCGGAAGGTGAGGAACCGGATGGCTTCCTGGCTATAGTGAAGGATGGTAAAGAGGCTATGGAGGAATGCCTTCAGTCAGGATTGGACACTGCGGATAGTATAAGCAGGTCCATGGCTTCTAGCACGGTCTTGTGCAGATTCGCATGGCTAAGAAAATCTGGATTTGCACCTGATGTGCAGTCTAGACTACTTAATATGCCCTTCGACGGCTTGAGGTTGTTTGGCAGCAAGGCAGATGAGAGCCTGGAGGGCTGCAGACCTCGAAAGCGGCAGCAAAATCACTCAGCGCCGCTATAAAACAACCTCATCAACACTCTTACGCAGTCTCATCTTCCTGGAAGAGTCGCCCTTTTCGCTTTTATTCCTCTTTTGGAAAAAGGAGAGGGCAGGCCAAACACAGAGGCCAACAGAGAAAACCTTTTTGTGGTGGAAAAGGGAGAGGTGCTAGAACAGCCACAGCAGCGGCTACTACCTCCTCAGCCACTGCTGCAGCTGCTGCAAAGCCACTTTGAGGTCCTAACCTACAAAACCCCGGTGGGAGGCAGAATCACTCAGTATCTGGACGAATGGCGGGGCATTACGTCAGATGCTTGGGCACTAGAGATAGTGACCCATGGTTACTGTCTTCCTTTTCATCAAAGACCTCAAGATCATCCACCGGGAGACAACTCTGTAAAAATTCCAGACCCGCTCCTTGTGCAGGAGATTTTAACCCTGCTAGAGAAAGGTGCAATAGAACATTTACCTGTAGCGGAGAAGAACAAGGGTTGGTACTCCCTCCCCCTCCCCTATTTTCTCATCCCCAAAATGGACAGAGGATAAAGATCCATCTTGGACTTGAGAAGCTTGAACAAGTTCCTCAGGAAGGACAAGTTCAAGATGGTGACCCTTTCTCAGATCCTTCATGCTCTTCAACTTCAGGACTGGCTGGTTTCTTTGGACCTTCAGGATGCTTACTTTCATGTGCCAATTCATCTCAAGCACAGAAAGTACCTGAGGTTTGCAATTGGTGGCTCTCATTATCAGTTTCGAGTTCTACCATTTGGGCTAACCTCCGCCCCAAGGGTTTTCACCAAACTGATGGCGGTGGTGGCAGTGAGTATCAGAAGAAGGGGGATTCACGTCTACCCTTATCTGGACGATTGGCTAATAAGGGCGGGTTCATCCGAATGAGCCCAGGAACATCTGGCCTTGGCCTGCCATTTCTTACACAGTCTGGGCTTCTCCCTCAATTACAAGAAGTCACAAATGATTCCAAGCCAAAAACTCCAATTCATCAGAGCGATCCTGGATACTTCCTCAGGGAAAGCCTCGCCTCCCGAGGAGAGAGTTCACCACATTCTGCAGATGGTAACGAAATTTCAAAATGCCCTACATCTTCCGGCATTCGACTTCCTAAGGTTGCTAGGCCTCATGGCATCCTGCATTTTTCTGGTGCCAGAGCCCAGATTGAGACTGAGATCCCTTCAGTGGGCCCTCAGGACTCAGTTTTCGGGGGAGATGTCAGATCTTCTACAAGTCCCAACCAAAGTGACTCAAGATCTTCTATGGTGGGCTTGCAAGGAAAATATCCTCAAGGGGGAACCGTTTTGGCAACCTTGGCCGGGGATAACGGTAGTGATGGACGCCTCACTCATGGGGTGGGCTGCCCACACCAACGATCTGACAATCAGCGGTCGTTGGTCTCCATCGGAGTCCAAACTACACATCAACCTTTTGTAGCTGAGAGCAATCAGACTAGCACTGAAGGCTTTTCTGCCCTCTGTACAAGGAAAGAATGTCCTGATAATGATGCACAACACAGTGGCCATGTACTACCTCAACAAAAGAGGAGGCGTAGGATCACTTCCACTGTGCAGAGAGGCAATGCAGCTCTGGTTCTGGGCAATGCAAGAAGGAATCTCTCTATCGGCAGTTCATCTAGCTGAAGAACTAAACATGGCGGCAGACGCTCTGAGCAGGCAGAGCACAGTCTCCCACGAATGGGAGCTAGCTCAGGAAGTCCTTCAAGAGATATTCGCCCTTTGGGGAACCCCTCAAGTAGATCTGTTTGCGACTGGGACAAACCGGAAGTGCAAACTGTATTGCTCAAGGGAATTTCCCCCGAGAGGAGCTCTAGGGGACGCGTTCGTAGTGGACTGGGTATTTCCACTCCTTTATGCGTTTCCTCCAGTCCCCGTGATTCCTAATGTAATCAGGAGGTTGAGAAAGTTCAAGAAAACCATGATCTTAATTGCCCAGGATTGGGCCAGGAGGACGTGGTACCCGGACCTTCTGGACATGTCCATCTGCACTCGAATAAGTCTTCCACAAAGAGAGGATCTACTCTCGCAAGAGGAAGGTCGAGTTCTCCATTCAGAGGTCAAGACACTCTGCCTTCACGCATGGTTTCTGAGAGGCTATAATATAAGGATTGGGACCTCCCGGATGACGTAATGGAGATTTTGGTTTCGGCCAGAAGGCCAGCAACAAAATCCCTGTACCGGCGTCATTGGATTAAATTCAGTAACTGGTGCAGGAACAAGAATGTGGATCCATTTCTTTGTAATACTCCAACAGTACTTCTTTTCTCTTGCACTTAGCCAATTGGGGGCTCCAAGTCGGTACGATAAAAGGTTACTTGGGAGCGCTATCGATCTTTAAGCGCTCCTTGGAAGAGGTGTCCTATTTTAAAATGCCTTTAGTCATTCAATTCTTGAAAGGGTTGACAAATGTATACCTTCCGACACCTTTTCAGGTACCCATCTGGGACTTAAATCTAGTCTTAAAAATTCTCATGTGTGCTCCTTTCGAGCCCTTACATTCTTGCCCATTAAGACTGCTCACTCTTAAGACGATTCTATTAGTGGCTATAACATCAGCCCGCAGGGTAAGTGAGTTGCAGGCACTATCTTCTAAGCCTCCTCACACCATTTTCTATAGGGACAAGGTAATTTTAAAAGTTAAACCATCTTTCTTTACTAAAATAGTGTCATCTGTCACAGAAGATTGTTCTACCTTCCTTTTATCCTCCACCTCACCCTAGTAAGGAAGAGGACTGGTTACATAGACTGGACCCAAAAAGTGCTCTCCGTTTCTATATTTCCAGATTGACAAATCGCCGACAATGTGACCAACTATTCGTTGGATATACTGGGCACAAATTGGACCTTGCAGTAACTAAACAAACTCTATCCAGATGGATAATTTTAGCCATCATGGAGTGCTATGAATTGGCTGGAAAAGATCCTCCGGGTGGTTTAAGGGCTCATTCAACCAGAGGCATGGCAACTTCCACGGCCCTTCAGAGGGGTGTACCTGTGCAGGATATTTGTGCTGCGGCCACCTGGTCATCAATGCACACCTTTGTAAAGCACTACTGCTTGGACTCTACTTCATACCAAGGAGGACTATTTGCAAAAGCTGTCCTTCGTTCTGTCCATAATTAAAAATTGTAGTACTCCCACCTCCAAAATTACCATTGCTATGGGAGTCTATCATAAGATGAGGAATACGTGAAAGGACACAATCCATTCCAAGAACAAGTTACTTACCAACTGTAACGTTCTTTCGATTGGATGTTCCTCCCACGTATTCCTCATCGACCCTCCCATCCGACCCCTCCGTACAGTTTACGCCAGTTGCACTCTAATTTCCTTAAGAGCCTAAAGACTTAAAGCCTGATCCACTGATGCGACCATGAACACCGTAAAAACAGAACTGAGGTAGCGGGCGCTGCTCGAGCCCTTTATACAGCGGATGACGTCGACGCCCGACGGCAGCCCTCGAGGGACATCAACTCCGCGGTCTCGAACACAGCGCCCCCTGGTGAATTTTTTTTTTTGTTGCTGGGATTCGATTATCATAAGATGCGGAATAAGTGGGAGGAACATCCAGTCGAAAGAACATTACAGTTGGTAAGTAACTTGTTCTTCAGTTCTAGACCCTTTCGGTACAGTACAGAGATAAGGTGGTTCTGCGCACTCACCCTCGATTTGCGCCTAAATTTATCTACAAGTTTCATGTGAACCAATCAATAGAACTGCCTACTTTCTTCCAGAACCCTAAAAACATGTCCGAAAGAAGCCTACACACATTAGATGTGGTAGAGCAGTCATGTTTTACCTGGACAGAACTAAACCACTGAGAAGGACAAACCAATTTTTAATTTCAGTGGCAGCTGGTAGAGGAGGGGATCCTGTCTCTAAATCGGCAATCTCAAGGTGAATTATCAAATGCATCACACTCTGTTACATTCTTGCTAAGAGAGAACTGCCCTTCAAGCCTAGAGCGCATTCTACTCGAGGCACTGGGGCTTCCATAGCATTCATTGCAAATGTTCCTCTAGCGTCCATTTGCAAAGCAGCAACCTGGAGTTCTGTACACACCTTTACAAAACACTATTGCCTAGACACTCATTCTAGGTCTAATTCTCAGGTGGGACAAGCAGTACTAAGACATCTTTTCACTACTGTTCCTTCTCACAACCCACATCCAACTCTGGGTACTGCTCACTAGTCTATGCGCAGCATGTGATTCTAAGCAGATTAACAAGCATCAGAAGACATGCCTTACTTATCGTATTAGCATTTCTGATGATTGTATCTGCTTAGATTCACATGCGCCCACTCTTCCTCCACGCTCGGATGGAAGGCACATAGACATCTTAATACTTTCTCTCTTTTCTGTACTCACTCATGATTGTAAAATACAATCAGAGGGACCTTGACGTGTGAGGGATTTTGGGTACACTACACGTCACGTAGGGAGACTGTTACAGGCACACCCATGTCGACGTCCCCTTTTGATTCTCGAAAGGCAAGATGCAATACTCTAGATGTTGGATTAGATGCACAGCATGTTAATCTAAGCAGATACAATCATCAGAAATGCTTTTACGGTAAGTAATGCATGTCATATCCAAATAACTAACCAATAACCACAAATAATGTCTGCTTTGTGACCATGACTTTCCACCACCCTTTGGAGCTTCACTGCAGTTCCATCTACCCGATTACAATAGGCCACCCTACCCCCACTCTCTCTACCACCACTCACCCACCCTACCACCACTCTCCACCCCCACCCATCCTACCTCAAATCTTACGCCCAACCTACCACCACTCTCCACCCCCACCAACCCTACCCTCACTACCCCCACTTTCTCTACCCACACCAGCCCACCCTACCCTCACTCTCTGCCCCACCTCTTCTCACTAATGCCCATCCCCTCCCACCCACTCTCTATATGTATGTATGTACGTATGTATGTATGTATGTACGTATGTATGTATCTATGTATGTATTTCATCTTATATAGCGCCGGCAGCCTGCAGGCATCAGGGCGCTTTGACAAGACAAACACACACTAAGTAACTGAATGGCCTCCGAAGTCTAGAACTAAGAAAAAAAACTGTGGCTGAGATGGTGGCTGGAAACTCCTGAATTATCTAAAAAGGTGGGTCTTCAGGAGTTTTCTAAACTTAGGATGACTGCCTTCCATTCTCAACATCATTGGTAGTGTGTTCCACAACTGAGCTGCCTGCACTACGAAGGATCTGCCCATACCAGACTTGAGCTTATACTGTTGTACAATCTATAAGCTCTTACCTTCAGAGCGAAGCTGTCTCTGCAGGGTATATAGTACCAAGCTATTCTTAAGGTAGCTGGGGGCTTTACCATGAAGACATTTATGCACGAGAGTCGGAGATTTGAACTTTATTCTCTCCTCTACCCTGAGCCAGTGAAGAGATTTTCTGGCCAGGGTGGTGTGGTCCCTTCTCCTAAGATGTTTTACAAGCCTCACAGCCTTTCACAACTCTCTACCGCCAACCATCTTACCCCCTCTCTACTCTACCGCCATGCACACCTACCCCCTCTAGCTTTCTAGCCCCACCCAACCTATACCCTCTATTCCCCACCCACCTACCGTACTTCCTCTCTCTACCCCCTCTCATCCTTCCTCTCACATTCTCACTTTATTTCTTACCCTTGCACGTTTCTCGCTCATATTTCCTCTTGCTCATCATCAATGGCACCTTCTGTCAATGGTTCCTCCCTTGCGCTATTCCCCTTCTCATTCTCTTGCACACCCCTTATCTCGTCCACCTTTACATCTTTGCACCCTCCTCCTTGCACCCTGGTGCCTATAAATGCATAATGCAAAGAACAGTAAACGCCAAAATTATTGGCATTGCCAATGCTTGTTTTTAATCAGTGATGGGCACCTTGATTATGGCACACGCCCAACAAGGAAGGTAAATCGGGTGTGAGGGAGGGAGCGGGAGCATAGCGATTGGGGGTGGTTGGAGGAGGGAGTGGGCATGGACAACATTAAATGGTGGCAGAGGGAGTATACTTGCGGTCACTCACCTACCCAGCCACTTGATTGGCTGAGCCTGCTTCTCCAGGTGCAACTATATTGTTTGCTCAGGGATTCTAGATCGGATCTCATTTTGACTCACAACCTTTTAACTTCTAAGTTAAGTGGTACATTGTTATACCAATGTACTCATACATTCCATAATATTCTTTTCTCCATAAATCAACCATTACCAACCCCAACCACCTCCTCTCAACCCCCAACCTCCCCAGCCATCCATTCTTAACAGAACTATCTGCATAAATCCTAAGCAATTGAAAATGGAGTGATTGGTGAAGCTGAAATGTGGTTTGGGCCAGTCAAGGGTGCCGCAATGCATATGCCCCAGATTCACATTATACATGTTAAGGTTTTGCATTGCAAAACAACTCGGGGGACTGATTCTGAGGTGTGTGGAAATGTAAAAAAGTATTCCTCCATGAAGGAGCAACACTTTACTTACAACCACCATATTCTGAGAAGAAAGAATGTGGTGCAGAGACACGAAAGCTCCTGCTTTTGTATATACCTGAATTATGGCTTGACAACAGCCTTAGCAACGATCAGGAATGCAGGGCAGCCACTTGGAGGAGATTCCCCTCCCAGCAGCACTGGTTTAGCACAATAAAAAAGGAGTAAAAAAAATATGGTACCTTTTGACTCCACTGCACACTTTTTCCCTTTCAAACAATGCATTTCTTAGACTGCAGCACCACTTTTCTAGTTTAATGAAAGTTTAAGGAATCTTTCTTAAACTGGAAAAGTGGCAGTCTATTAAGAAATGCTTGCAATGTCACTGGATCACGTTTCCCCCACAATGTGTGATTTTAGCAGCTTTTACTGCTGCAAAGCACAACATCTCCCCTCCCAATATTTCCACACACCTCAGAATAATGGTGTTGGAAACTGGAGGGGAGTATGTTGGCTTTACACACATTTTTTTATCACAAGCTCAGAATCATGCCCTCAGTCTCCTTCCCATTGACACAGCTTCCTACAAGGTCAATGGAAAGGGGACAGTTCGCTCTAGTTTTGAAAAGTATACTCACTGTAATATATCTTCCATTTGAATTCATTCATAAAGAAGAGTTAAAATAGGGAAGCTGACTTTTCTTAATACTGTCACTTCTATTAATCTGTTAATAATTTTTATAAGAATAAAGCAATCGTCCTTACTAGCCTACCCATTTTTACCAATTATTTTGATGATATTTCGCTATTTCGCTGCCTTTGCCACAGTGGGATGAAGCAGGATTAGATGCGAAACAAGCGTCGCACTGCAGGTAAGCCCGTGAGCTGTAACTGCATTCCGGGCATCTACAAAGTTTTTGTCATCAGAGTCTGGCCATCCAATCTGATTTTGTGATTTGCAAGAGGTTCGAACATTTCAAATAATCTCCAACGCTTTGAACAGTATATGCTTTTTCCTCTTTGATGATTTGGACCTTCTCGGTATCACCTACACTAATTATGCAGATGATACCCAGATTCTCCTCCCACTTTCCGGGGATTACGAGAAGGATTTGGCCTTGGTGAGTAGGGTGTATCTCATCATCCAGGCATGGATGGCTACTCATGGTCTATGCCTGAATGATGACAAAACTGAGTTTATCATTCTGTGCGCCCGTACTAACCTGAAAAAATTGGGACAGGATTACGCATCTTTCATCATTGATGGTTATCTTATTAAGGTTGCCAAGGAAGTAAAAAGTCTCGGTTTTTACCTTGACTCCACCCTCTCCCTAGATAAACAAGTAAGCACCATGGCCTCTGCCACAGCCTACACATGTAAGTTGATCAGAATTGGCAGATCCTTTCTCTCGGATGATAATTGCGTCACCTTGGCAAGAGCCTTGTTCCTATCAAGGCTCGACTATTGCAATGCAGTATACATTGGGGCCAACAAATCTATCACCCAAAAAATTCAAATCCTCCAAAACAATGCCTTAAGAGCAGCCCTTGGAGTGCCTAAAAGATCACACATATCGGCGATAAGGCGCCAAAATAACCAGCTCTCTACCCTTAATAAAATTCAATTAAAAACGGCCTCTCTGACACACAAGGCATTGAACAACGCTGCCCCTAGCTATCTCATGAAGAGACTTCAAAGACGAATCTCCAATAGACCCACAAGACTTATTAATTCCAACTGCATCACCATCCCTAGATTTAAGCTATCTAAGGTTGGTGGAAATAGTTTCCATGTCAAAGCTACTCAACGGTGGAATTCCTTACCACACCACACCACATTAGAGAAGATCAATCCTATCCAAAGTTCAGACTAGGTTACATCAACTGACTTAAGTCAAACGACATCTAATGTCCGCACATGCACATATATCCCTCAGGACTACACTCTCGCACCACTGTACCCCTTCCTGTATATTTGCCTGTACCCCCCGTATCCTAGTTGTACGAACCATGCCTCTGCATTTTGTCTATATTGTAATGATTTGTCTATGTATATTCCATTGCGTTTTCTTTTTTCTCTCTGTGATCCTTATCTGCACTACTGTTTGATTGCACTGCCAACTTTGTAACCTGTTAACTAAGCTAAGGACCTACCCCCCTCCTTCGATAATCATTGGCGAAACCTGCATGAACTCTTGAGGACTGGTACTAGAGTAAGCGCGCCTCTACTTTATTCTGTTCAGCCTCCCTTGTAACTATTTCATATATATTCACCTACCCAGCCTATATCTGAATTGTCCATCAAGTGCCACCCAATGTATCGCAGCTTCCCGCAAAGCGGCTACCAGCTCACTGCTTAACCCGCTGTGTCCCACGCTAATCCCGATCTCTCGACAATTGTTTCTACTACTCTCCTAGTGTCTTGCATCCATTACCTGTGCCGGCTGTTTAATTACCTATGCTATTGCACCTATACTCATCTAACCTGAACGTGAGTACCGCCTGCGAATGTGTATGAATACACCTGCAACATACGCCTTTTGATGCATAGGGACCGTATATTATCTTATTTGGGCACTCTCGCGGTTCGCTAAGGCTTTGTACTACTTCTGTAATGCACTCCTACCATTGTTCATGCCACTCATTAGCTAATCCTGAATCTATTACTGCTTGCAAACATTTCCTCTCTCGTATGTACTGAGCGTGCAACCGTATGTGATCTACTACTTAATTGACCACACAAGTTGCCGCTCCAAATATTACGTCTACTGAAAAGACCCCAATCTAAAATCGCGCACTAAGTTCTTAACACCTAGCCAATAGCCAGGCTATCTGCCTGCCGCTGAACCCTTCATCTGCCTCTTAAGCAAGCCACCTGCCGCCTAACGACTTGGATTGGGTATTTACCTGTTTAACTTGCCTACACTCCACTTACATATTTGAAATTCACCATCATTGTCTCGATAGCTGTACTACTAATCCAATATGTAGCAAGCACCTTGGCCTACTAGGATTGATCTATTAAGTCAATCTGAAGTAAGTACTTGAGCCTTCCTAAATACATTACAACTAGCCACCTTTCTCCCTAGCCTACTAAATTGACCCACTGCCTAAACCCACAACAGCTTATATCTACCGAGACATGCCCATGCACAACTCTATACCCACGCCCTATTGGCTGACTCGCTTTTGCCATATTGACCACAATGATCCGCCTCGCCCCAGTCTCCACTGCCAGGAACAATAAGCATGCAAACCTGCAACCTGCCTATGACCATGTCACTTTACCAAATAAGCGTTGCTTCTCCATCACTATGTCCACTTCATTACCCCACTACGACTCCATAGCAGCCACCAAGTTCATGCCACCTTGGCCCGTACAGCCTACTAAACCCCACTCTATTGCCACTACACCAGTAAACAATACCAACCCCCTCACGCCTACTCAATGGATCCAACGCTGTGCCGCCCAACTTGTGCCCAACCAACCATGCACTACTTTAATCCTGAACAGGAGACTAGGATCTTGATTCAAACTGAACCACCCAAGTGCCTCTAACTGTAAAGTCTTAACTAACACCAAACCATTGAAACACTGCAATACTGCTAAAACAGATTCTACCCTCACATCAAAGACCACAGTGCCTCCTAGCATGCCTAACCACACTGATATGCTTATCAAAGGGGCACTTATCAATGCAAGATCTGTAATAGCTCACGCCTTAGATATTACCGACCTTATTATCTCCAATCAATTAGACTTCCTGGCCATAACAGAAACCGGACTACACACCGCAGCAGGCCCATCATTATTGCTAGCCATTCCAGATCTAGACTTGACATAGAATCTTCTAAAGGTGGCAGAGTTTCTGTCATCTCTAAGACCCACCTCAGCCTAAGAACCTTGATGCACCCCTTATTCCCATCCGCGGAACTCCTGTCTATGAAGCCCCCACTCTCAGCTTCACGCACTCTAAAAATCCATCTCGTGTATAGACCACCTGGGCCTATTTCCACCTTCGAGGAAGATATTTCTTAACTCCTCACCACCAACACTAAACCTGGATCACAAATCCTGCTACTTGGGGACTTCAATTTAGGCTTTCTTGACGTAAATGATGACATAGCCACCACTGTAGCCAATTTGATTACAGAACTAGGATTCTCTCATCGTATCACTACACCCACTCACAATAAAGGTAGAATCCTAGACTGGGTAGTAGACCTTAATTTCGAAAGCAATATTCTCTCCAATGTACCATATGCATGGACTGACCACCATTTCATCTCGTCTACCCTAAAGTCCAGTACTCAATTGAACCTTCCTACTGCCCTGGTACCACCAGCATTAACCAGAAATAACAAGAATATCACAACAGAGAAACTATTACCTCTCTTACAACCTATCCTCAACTACCCAACTACCAATATGCACACATCTAAATTTGTAGATCTGTACAACTCGACACTCAGCAATGCCATTGACACTGTAGCTCCTTTGAAACTGCGTAAAGCTAAACCTCAAACACACCTTAATTAGTGGTTCACCCATAGCCTCAAAACATTACGCAACAACAAAAGAAGAGCCAAATCCGCATGGAAAAACCACACTTCAGCCCTTAACAAAGACTTAATCTGTAAACCCGCCAACTGTTGCAAATCAGCTATACACCAATCAAAAAGTGACACCCATAATAACAGAATCCTCAGTGCTAAATCAGGCATGAGAGAATTATTTACACCCTTAGAGTGCTTGAAACTCCCACACCCCCTTCAGAAACCTGCTCCAAAGACAAGACCTGGTGTACTAAGATACAAACAGCACTTCTAGACAAACTGTTGTTGCTTCAAACCAAAAATTGAGAAGTAAAAACTTAGCATCACCACCAAACTAGTCTCTCACAAGCCTCAGCTTTCAACTGTTAATCCATGCAGCCCATTCATATTCTCTCCTCTATCCATTATGGATGTTGAGAACATAATTTCTATCCTCAGTCATCTAGATGTCAGGGCGACATATGCCCGGCAAGCATCATCAAAGAAGCAGCAAAAGAGCTTGCAGCTTCATTCACCTCATTTATAATCCCCTCATTTCAAACTAGCACAGTTCCAACCAACCTGAAGGACACTTGGGTCCTCCCACTTCTAAAAATAAAAAAAAACAACCTTGACCCTGATATCCCCACAAATTACAGACCTATCACTACAGTGCCATTCCTGCTAAAAATCCTAGACAAAGCCGCCTATCTTCAAATTCATGCACACCTAGAAACTAACCATCTCCTGGGCCTGCGACAATCTGGTTTTAGACCGAGACACGGCACGGAAACTGCCCTAATAGACCTGAAAACCCAAATAAACGACCAAAAAGACAAAGGCAACATAGCCCTCCTTTTGCTGCTAGACTTATCAGCAGCCTTCGAACTTGTCAGTGTTATAACACCTACCCGGCTGTTAGGTCGGGGTGACCAGACACAACATGTCCTGTCTTGGAGGGTTTACCCTCAGTTCTGTATTCGGAGGCTGCGTCTCCTCGTGGCCTCAGTTGCCTTGGGTACCCTTGCCCCCTGCTTTTGCATGAGCGGCCGTCCGTGTTCGTCCTTCCGCGCATGCGCTGTCCTTTCAGGACTGCAGCAGACTGGCTTCCTTCTCAAGCCTTGTTCTGGCGACTTTTCGCATACGCGAGCCGGAAGATGCAGGCTTGCACGTCAAGCCTCGTCTTCATGATGGCCCTTATCTAGGCAGTCGGATCCTGAACAATACCGCGTCTCAACGCGGTTTGTTTCCTGATCCTCTGCTTCGCCTCTGGCCCTCCAGCCTGAATTCTGCAGCTGATTTCCCTTTACCTGGTCACTGGATCTCTGTTCCCAGGTCTTGGATTCCTGGCCCCCCTGTTCCCTGGCCTTTCTGAGTCCCTGCCCCCCCTGTTCCCTGGCCCTTCTTGGTTCCCTGGCCTCTTTGGGTCCCTGTTTCCACCAGTCTCTTGGCATCCCTGAGTTTTCCCTGCCTTAACCCTGTCTTGGGTCACACCTGTCTGCTGTCCTCTACTTGGGTTTTGTCCATCCTTTTGGCCTCTCCTTGCCTGGCCTCCTGCCTTTGCTTGGGTGCCAAGACTCAGAAGACGGCTCCATCATCGCCTCATGCCTACAGAAGATTGTGGTCAACAACCAGTCAAGCATACCACTACAAGCCAGAAGTCAGCTTTCCCTTCCAGTGCGTTGCACTGTCCTGACGCCACATTAATATCGGGGAAGTGACCATCCGTGCTGGTTCCCCTTCAACCTCGTGTTTGCACGGGTGGGAGTAGGACTGGTTCCTTGCGTTACCCTTCTTCAGTTCGACAATCTACTAGACAGACTGGCTACTTCTCCACGCACATCCGCTGGGAGTTCAGGTACACAGCATTCACGGGACGCTTTTCTTAACAGTCAATCATGAAGTCTTGTGCAATCACCTTATTTCATCGGCTTGTTTCTCTGACAAGGCCACGGCCTGGATTCAATCCTTTCTCAACAATAGAACGATGAGTTTTTTCACCCATCACATCGGCTGATCCAGCACCGGTGACCTGCGGAGTACCACAAGGGCCCTGCGTCTCACCAACGCTGTACAATATTTTCACAAAGCCTTTGTTCGATCTCGACTACTTGGGTGCCAACTACACTAATTATTCAGATGACCCCCCCCACTCGCGCACTCCCCCGAGCCCTCATCCCGGTCACCGGAAACTATGAGCTTGATTCAGAACTACTGAACAAAATGTATCTCATCATTCGGGCATGGATGGCCTCACACAGCCTTTGTCTTAATGATGAGAAAACCAAATTACTTCTTACTGGATCCCAAACCAAACTAAATAAACTCGACATCAGAGTCAAGTCAATAGATGGCATTAACATACCAGTGTCAAAGGAAGTGAAAGCTTTGGGGTTCTATCTTGACTCATCCTTGACCTTGACTAGACAAGTGAATGCGACAGCCTCGGGTACAGCTTATACTTGCAAATTACTAAATGCCTGCAGACCTTTCTTATCAACAAGTTGCATGACGTTAGCAAGAGTGCTCATTTTATCCAAATTGGATTACTGCAACTCTCTTTACTTTGGAACTAACAAGCGAAACCTAAAAAAACTACAAATATTGCAAAATAATGCTCTCAGAACTGCCCTCAATATACTGAGATCCCATCACATTTCAGATATTAGACGCAATTCCCGTTGGCTTTCAGTCAAGAACATAATCCCACTTAAAACCCTTGCTCTCATGCACAAATGCCTGTCCAATTCAGCCACTAATTACTTGACATGTCAATTCACCAAAAATCAGTCAGTCCGACCTACCAGATCCACACAACTACATTGTCTGAGAGTCCCTAGATTTAATCTTCAGAAATCAGGAGGCATCAGCTTCCCCGTTCTAGCATCTAAACTAATCTTCATGTAGAACCTTCATTCTCCCGATGCAGAACAAATGCTAAAATTTGTCTTTACAATCCGGAGATCCGATCAATGTCTGTTTCCTCTTGCTGGTTCTAATACAAATGCTAATTGCTGTCTGTACTTATAATGCATATATGCTCTTTTCACTACTTATATTTATGATGTTTCTTTCCCGATAATCACTATGCCTGTACATTACCCTATAGGACTTTCTCTGTATTATATATAACTTACTTTCTTGTAGCCTATTACTGTTCACTGTTTACTTGTAACCTTGTACAATGTAACCTATGTAATGCGCCCAGATACCTGAGGGTCGGGTCCGCTATATAAATAAACTATACTATACTATTATGATGGAGAAGAAAACATTTCTTATATGTATTGATAATTCTCTGTTACGGATATCTTTATTATTATTTTTAACCAAGTCACCCAGCCTCCCTGATATATGATATGATAGTTTATTTATATAGCGCCTATACACAATGGCCCTCATTACAAGTCAGACGTTAAGGGGTTAACGGCACCGTAAAGAGCGTTGGCGCCGTTAAACCCTTAACGCCTGATTCACACTTTAACGCCTGCTTATTGCAGGCGTTAAAGTCCAAGGCGCTAAGCGACCTTGGTGCTAATTACGGCACCGTAATTTACGGTGCCGTAATTAGCACCTTCCCCATCCCCATTATGCCCTATGGGGCAAAAATGGGAATGGGGAAGGGTAAATGGTGAATTGGGAATTACCGCCCCACTCACCTTGGAATGGGGTGGTAATTCCGCCATCCACCATGGCGGAATCCGGCATGGACCATGGTGCTAATAGCACCATGGTCCACCGCCTGACTAGTAATGAGGGCCAGTGTGTTTCAAAGCACTTCAAGGCAAGGGAGGGAACAAGAGAAAATACAATGACATTCTTACAAGCCATGAACAGTAAGGATGTGAAATTAACTATCGTACTCAGCCTGACGACATTTCAGATGGTGCAAGAGCTAAAACATAGATAAGGAAGGGAGGGGGTGAGTGGGAAGGAAATGGAAACAGACAGGCGACTACCGTACTAGGCCTGATGACATTTCTGGTAGAACCAGAGAAAACAAAAGGTGAGGGTGAGGGGTGCAGAAAGGGAGGGGAGGAGCAAAACAAGCGACTATCGTACTAGGCCTGATGACATTTCAGATAGTGCTGGGGGGAGGGGGAACACGTAAGCGGAGGGGGGAGGAGACAGATGAGGTTGCTATCATACTAGGTCCAGGGACAATTCCGATAGAGTAAGTGCATAGAAGAATGTAAGGGGAGGAGATAGGAAAAGGGAGAGGAGGAGAGAACAGAGATTAAGCAGTGGAGAAGCAAGAGGGGAGAGCGAATACAATTGCAGAAGTCAGTAGTAACACATAATGTTGCAAGCCTGGATACGAGATAAAGATGGGAACAGCATGATTCAGGGCCACCATTAGAAAGGGTGACACACCGTGAATCAGTGAAGTCCATAAAAATCAAATCCAGCATTGGCCACAAGACAGTGATGGTGAAACCTGAATGTATCAGGGCAGACTCCTGCAGAAGTAGGCTGGAGGGGGTGGAGCAGGATAGAAGAATCGAGCAGAACAGGCAACACCTGTGTGCGAGAAGGGGGGGGCACAAGGGAACATCACGGGGGGACAAGAGGTGTGGGGATGGCCTGTGGGGACAGAGGGAGTAAACACATGCTATGCTCAGAACATCCTGTTATCTAAGGGAGCTTCAGCTAGAACTGAAAATCGCAGCTGCCTAGAGTACATTATGGGGAGCTGGCTGGCCGGCACTATTAAATAGAAAGGGTACCAGATTCACAGCCCTGTAGTTCAGGGGGAGTTTCACAAAAGATACTATTACTTTTTCCAATATTCTTATATTGTTTGTAAATGATTACATTTGTTTAGCAATGTCTTACCGTGATCCCATGGGATTATAACGGTCCTGCTAAAGGAGGAAGCTACCCATAGAGTAAACAGCTACAGGCAAGAGACCTTTTCATACTGGATTGCATATCACCCTGTTGAATATTATGAGAGTAAGCATGTTTTGAGTTCCGTGTTTTTTTTTGCAGATTTTTCAGATCGAATAAGCAAAAGCAAAAGAACAGGTTATGAATCGGGCGAGTACGAGATGGTAAGCGATGTTCAGTGCCATAATTTGACCTCAGAATGGTGCCAAGTAAATTATGTTATCCAGTTGGTTGTTTGATATAATGGATCAAAGTAAGTTTATGGCTATTTCAAAATGAAAAGGGTTACAGAATCATTTTTGTGCAGGTATTAAATAGTTTACCCATTTCAGCCTGTTTTTCTTGTAATGGTGCCTTGTGTAACCCTGCATTTTATGGCGACTGAAATGTGACCATGGATGAGAATCACTGCTTATCCAAATCTGATCGTATAATTACAAATATTGGAGAGCGAGAGATCCTGGATTTTCCCCTCACTAGAAGTCTGGCCAGAAACACTCTACTAGTTGATGTGCATAGATAGTATTGTCTGGAACCGTTTTTGATTCCATATTCCATAAAATTTCTTTTGCATCTTATATCAGCTTGTAGCCTGTTTGTACCAAATTTAGAAGCTAGAGGAACGTAGTTCACTGTAAATTATAAGGTATTTTATCAGGATCACATACTATGTTTGTTGAGGAGAAAGTCCTACACTATAGCTCTAGCATTAGCCCCCTAAGTGTTTTGCTTTTTTTCAGCTGGTTCACTGATATCTTTGCTTGAAGGGTTCTTATTTTAGAGCTAATGACTTGGGTCACAAGTTAGGTCTAAATGGGCACCCTATTGAGTGCCTTTGCCCCCTGGGAGACCGGAAGCCTATCAGAGAGGTGTGCCCCAGATGTACCCCATATTTCCCTGGACAAGTAACTTTTCCAGGTTAGCTGTGCTCACTCCACAGGTTGGTGGCAGCAATACTTTCCTACAAGGCATTTTTATTGTTCCCTGAACAAGATCCCCACTCCGTGGGAGTTTCTCAGCTAAACTTGGTTTCCTTGGAATGAAAGAATACAGATGGGGGTCATAAATGCTCATAACAGCCTGCTTACAAGGCCGAAGGCAGGGGCGGCTGAGAACAGATTTTGCCAGTGACTGAATAGTGGGTCTGCGATAATAAAATGGTTTAATGGTGGTCGGTTCCTGACCCAGTATTGTTTCTTTATCAGTAGGGGGTTCGTGACTCTGTTACTCACTTCAAGTAACCAAGCACCAGAAGGTCTCTTTCAGCTCCCCATGCCTTGGACCGTGAAGTCTCTTTAAGTTAGTGTTTCTTCTTATCTCTTTCTGACTGTGCTTGTGTTTGTCAAGCACTTTGCACCAGTCCCGGGCCCCTGATACCTGTGGGATTGCTGGGATTTGAATATTCTGTTCCAGGTAGTCCCCTGTGCTCACTTTCCTAGGAATTAAGGAAATCTGCTCGCCACTCCTATTGTTGGTTACCGCCTCCCTGGGGTCTCAGGTTTCACGCCCCAGCCTGGGTGTTCTCTCTTTGGCCCACAGCCACCCTGGGGTCGTCTGGTTCTCACCCCACCCTGGGGTCGTCTGGTTCTCACTCCACCCTGGAGCTGTTTGATTCTAACCCTGCCTTGGGGTTGTTCTTGACCTTGTCGTCAACCTCCCTACTTCTCGGAGTGACTGTGTACCTTTTCCTTTCAGCCGGAGCTCCTCCGGCCAGACGTGTTGGGAGATGTGTGGCCTCATTTGATCAGCTTTCTTCTTCTCTGCTGGAGCAGGTGTTACCTTCCCGCAAGCTTGGTGGGGGTTCCGCGTCTCATTGTCGCTCCTTGGCTTGAGCTCACTCTCCTGGGTGTCTGTGCCGGATCTCTCAGTTCTATGTTGTGGTCGGTTAGCCAAGCATTTTGTGGTCTCTCCCGTGGGTCGAAGCACCACGTTGGGTGTGGAGGTGGTGCAGCTTCATCTCTGCACGCTGCACCACCTAGGAGGAAGGCTCTCCCGTCTGACTCTGCGGGCCTCTCCCCATCCCCAATGTAGATGGGCTCTTATTTCTCTAGGCAGCGAGAGGGTGGGCTTATGCTGATGCTTCCCAAGGGTGAAGCTAGGGCCTTTCCTCGAGCTGCAGTGGGTGTCACTCTGCCCTCTCCAGTCCTGCAGCGAACCAGCTGGAGTTCCACTTCCCCTCCTTCTGCCCTTTTTTGGCTTTTTGTCAGCACAGGGGACCCCCATTGAGTGCCTTTGTCCCCAGTAGCTGGTAAGAGGGGTACTTTGGGGTGAAAGGGGAGGGACACAATTCACCACATTACAGAAGAGGAATGTGAGGAAGTTCGCCTTCAGAGGACGAGGACAAAGACGGAAGACAGTCATCTGCTGCAAGCTTCAGAACCAATCTTCTTTGTAACCAAGTGAGCCAAGAAGTCTGCACACCCTCTGTGATCCAGCGGGCACAGCTAGGTTATAGTACTTGTGTACCTATCTTCTCCCAGATGATGGTTTGCCCTCCATGGCTTAATATAAAGAGGTGAGAGCACTGCACAGCCAGAGTGCCGGTAACCGATATAGCCAGAGACCTACTGTTAGAAAATGAGCAGAAATTAAACAAAGACCCCTGGGATCGCAATGAAATCTGAGGCATACCTGACCTCTTCTACTAGATCAGGAGTTTGCAGCTGAGGCTCTCGAGATGGTTTGGACTACAACTCCCATGCTTCTTTGCCTTTGACTATAGTGGCTATGGCTGATGGGAATTATAGTCCTAAACATATGGCTAGGCAAAGGGTACAGACCCCTGTGCTAAATCATCACTTGCAACTCACGGAATCCGGCCTTGTGACATCAGCTGCACTGTACCCCAGCATCGGGTCACCTTGTTCAGCGCCCCAGCCAACTATGGTCTCCACTGGCCTGAAAGTCATCCTGCATGTATGGAAGTTTAATTTTTAATGATCTCTATCTTCCGCACCAAACCTAAGACTGTTTCTGCTGATGTTGAAATTTTAATTTTTAAACTTTAACTTGTACCAGTAACTTGGAACCCTCTGGGGCGTAAGCATAAGCCTTGTCATGGGGCAGCCATAGACCTAAACAGATAGCCATTGGTTACTTTGGACTACTCTGTAGACCTTTTGTGGTAAACTCACAGACCAAAGACACTGCAAGAAATAATTTTTAAAGTGACCCCCATCTCTAAACTGCATTACCATTTTAGGTTCTTGCACAACCAATTTATTTTTACTAATATATTGTGTGGACGTTTACTTAATGAATGTTATAAGTGTTAAACTGTACCTTTTGACCACTGTGTTCCCCTCCTAAGAGTTTTGTGTTGACTGCTCAGCCACGCTTACCATTAGGCGAGACAGGTGGACTTGAGAGAAACTCTTTTGCTTTATTGTGGATGGGGTCCTTCTCACATCCGTAACAAACGCCTAAGTAACAACCACTAACAGGTTTAATTGAGGAATGCGATTTGGACCCAAGTCTCTTTCTTTCACAGATAGCAATTTAGCCACTCGACGACAGGCTTGGCGCTTGGTGAAATACACTTGATTACTAGATCACATTGACTTTAATTGTCTATCTAAAAAAAATCGAGCTCATCAAAGCTCTGAGTGGAAACCCTAACTCTGCAGAACAGATGTCTACATAATGTTTAAATTCACTATGTGTTGAAAGATTACCTTCAAGGGCACGATTTTCTTCAATTTTCTGGCTCGTGGCATTGTTTTTCTAGTTGCCTCTTTTTCTTATTGTGTTTGCAGGGTTTTTCAGAACCTCTATTGGTATAGGGTTCTATAATGCCAACCTTTGTGGACCTGCAAAAGTTTATACAAAGTCAAACGAAACTCACTGGTAGGTGACTTAGCAGCAAGCTACAGACTAATCCGGATACTGTTGTAAAGTACAGCTAACATACACCATTGTTGTCAAGTAATAGATTGCTCACTCAGGAGAGTATCAACAATATTCTTATTTATGAAACATTGCAGATGCATTAAGCGAAGACTACTTCAAGGTAAGTAAAACAATATAAACAAACAACACAACACAACTTTGGAGTTCAATTGGGACACCTAGCACACTTTTTAGATTAAAAGGCATTTATTCAACATACTGTTACAAGGGTAAAGATGGGTAGGGTTGCTAAAATGTATCACCAGCCTTATAAAATTGTAAAACACACGAACAATTGGTAAAACAATCTTAAGCTGTCCACGACTTTCCTAGGAACGGAATGCTGTTGTTTTAACAAAGTAAATTACTTTATGGTACTTTACTTTGTTGTAATTACTTTGTGGGGGAGTAATTATGTAGATGTAATTAAAGGTTACAGAGGATAAGGGGTGTAGGGAGAGGTTGGCTGTAAGGTGGTAGTAATTTAATTTGTTATAATAACATAGAACCCTAGGACCAATTGTTTTACAAGAATTCCAGATATGTAACCCTTTTTGGATATTAATAGGGAGTTTAGAACCGGTGCCAAAGTTCCCACATTGGATTTAATTGATCTCAGTGCACTAGTCAAATGCAATAGATAATAACATTTTGTAAGGCAGTACTTATAGGTTTCCTGTGTAGGAAGGCAGCAGCTACCAATCCCAACTGTCTAAGGGGACCCCTGACATGATGTCTATGCACAGGTTCCCCCCAAAGGTATCCCACAAGTTGCTTCAGGGAAGGACTATGCTATATTGCATTTAATGGAGGAAAGGGAGGTTGACCAAACTGGTATGCATCCCAGCTCCTCAAGTCTAGGCCTTTGGGTGCAACTTCTCTTACCGTTTGTTTTAGCGTTGTGGGTCATCCCGGGATAACGGTGGCAGTGGTGGCTGTGTTTGATAGCTGGGTTCTGCAAGCTGGTGGTTCCTATCTCCGATGGCGTCCTCATGGTCCCTGATACTGCAAGGCTGGAATTCAGGCTTTCGATGAAGAAAGAACTCTGCTTAAGTACCCATACAGAATATGGACCTCAGTGATGTAGCTGTGTTGGTAGGCCACAAGGTTCTGCAGATTACTATGAAGGTGATCATGAACAACAAACATCAGCTCTAGCAAAGCCCCTCTTCCTGGTGACTTATGGCAGCAGAGCTTAATAATCCATGTAGCTCAATGATGTTTCATAGCAAGTTGTACAGAACTGAAAGCTGCACAGAGGAGACCCCTCTGGGGGATTCAGACAGCTACTGGCCCAACGGTTTCCACAAGCTTGTAGAGGACATCCAGTGAAGTTCAGGCTCAAGGGAGGGACACACCATGCCGGGCTCTTCAGATGATAAAGAGTAAATATTTGCTGTCTGAGAGAGTTGGCTTTGGCAGTATCTCTCGCAGCAAAAGCATCTAGAGGTGGCTCCATGACTGCTTGAGTTTCGAATCCTGAGTTTCAGTGATCAACCTGGGGAATGGCTCTAGTTCCCTTCCTGATAAACAGAAACCTGTGCTGGGGGGTTACTAACCACATATTGGAGAACATGCATGTTAGGATGGATTTTTAAAATCAACCCTGGAGGTGGATTTTGCGAGGCCTACCTATTATGTTGAACGGGAAAGACACTGGAGTCCAGCCAAACCCAATCAAGGTAGGTATCGGAGCGGCAAAGCTTACATTGAGGGGGGCGAGTGCCTAGGGCTACACTGAGTGTTAGGATTTCTTTTCTTTGTGCTCCTTTCCTCCCATAGACTTCCATGGCACACCCTTTTTTTTGGCTTTTTGAACTGTGTCCTTTTGCTGATCAGTTCCTAATACTACCAGCACTGAGCGATTGTCTGTTTTTGTGAATGTCTTGTCTTGTTACAATTGCACACATCACCTTTCAGTGAATTTCAGTTATACTTTGTATCCTTATATTTCTCTTTCGTCTTACCAACTGGTTGGGATTACCTGCATCCGCAGGCGGGTCGGAAAAAAGCTGGCTCCAACAGCCCTTTTAAGAACTTTATTAAGGTTATGGGGCTCTTAATCGTGCGTGCGCCCCACCGCGTGCCAGTCCCACCCTTTACCCCCACGTCACCCATTTCCTGTTTTTCTGCCTACTGGGCGGGTTGAAAATTCTGTGCTCTGTCACAAACCAATTTTTGGGGGCGTTATTTGTTGGCTGTCCACACATTTGTGTTTTTATTTTTTTCTCCAGCATTGGATCTTATATAGTCGTCAGGCTGGGAATCCTCGGTTAACTTTTTACAATAGTAAATAAAGAAAATGTTAGATGTTTATTTTTGTATCCCATTGCCCTCCTTTTGGGATCTTTTGGTCCCCATCAAAGGGACGTCGGGTATGTAGCTCCTCCCCTGCAGCCTCTTTTCAGATTCTAACCGCATGTCATGCTGGAAGGAGTCCTTGTGTGTTTCTCCAAAGAGAAATCTCCACATCTTTTCAAAAACATCAAAACCTATCTTCAGGAGCTTCACCTTTTTCTGTCAGATAAGTGAAAAGGGGGGCAGTGAATATGGAGGGGAAGGAAGTCCCTCTTTAGAGCCTGCTCTAACTGTGGCCTAAAAAACGTTTTTGAGGGAGACCTGCACGAAGAATGCATGTATTGCCTTCACCCACACCACTCTGCTGAAGAGTGTGAAATATGTAAAACCTTCAGCTCTAAAATGCTGAAAGACAGAAAGAGACGCCTGGTGTGCTGGCTGAATGAAGGCCATCACCCCCTGCAGAGGCAGAGTCCTCAAGTAGCCTGGCAGTCCCAACACGCCCAGAAAAAAGGGAATCTGGGTTGAAAAGGGCAAAATCTGTATAAAGGCCAGAAAAACAGCCTAAATGAGTGTTAAAACTAATCACTGTTAAGGGCCAGGCCTCGTCATCAATAGAGGCGGTGGCTGAACAGCCAACGTTCTCGTTGACGACTCCGAAAGGGGGTCTGTCCACAGAAGAATGGCTGACAAAGCACATCGAAAAGTTGTCTTCCCCCATTGATGAGCTTGATGACGGAAAAACACTCATCGATGAAACACTCCTCCACGGACATAAAACACTTGTCGACCTACAGGAACGCTCGTCGTCGACAGACAAACCCCGTCCACCAGCGGTGGACAAAAAACATCTGTCTTTGGGGAAAATACTACCGGAGATGGCAAAAGACCTGTCAATCCTGGAAAAAGAAAAGCGCAGGCAGGAGCCTGCAAATGCTGAACCCACACAACTTCCACAGGCAGAATTGGACCGATCAAGGGTGCAAGAAACAATACAGCGCCATCCAATCACTGCACCAGTCTCTCCAATCACATACTCACAGGTCATGTACGAAGACATCCTGAAGTACGAAGTGGATTCCGAGTTTGAAGCTCAACACGCAGCATCGCCATTGTTCTCCGACTCTGACGAGTCCACAACCATGGGAAGGCTCTTGCAACCGCCCCCACCATTAAGATAGCGACGTCTACCGCAGCGTCCATGACATAGCCCCAGGGAACTAAGGGATATTGCTGTGGCACAACCACAAGAACCCCCACTAAATTTGCAATCTCCCCTCTCTGCAGGTACTGTCCACACTCCACAATTTGTTGACTCAACTGGACACTAGACTTCCGGCCAGACTACAGGCCCCAGTGACTACACAACCAACTCTAGCTCCACAAAGGCACCCAGGAACGCCAGGGAGTCCGCTGATAGATCCATTTGCAAAACTTCTACAGCAGCCACAAATGGCTGTCTCTCCCCCGTGAAAAGCAGACCAGAAACAAAAACACAAGGAGAGATCGCGCTCTCCATAACATCGCAGCCCTAAAAGGCAAGCGGCATCCAGGGGTAGAGCCTTGAATACAGCACCGAACAAGAGGAAGGGGAGCTAATAGATACAGGCCCGCAAGACACCACATCCACCACTACATCGCCATCACAGGATGATCACCAGTGGGACACAGACGACGATCAGTTGGATGACCATCACCGCCTGATGAGATTGGGGCATTCCACTCACTCATTACAAAAGCTTGGCAGGAGTTCAACTTCATCCCCTCCGAGGAGAACACATTTATTTAGGTCGATCATATGAATAAAAGAAGAAAATCAGTGGTGACAATTCCAATCCTCGACCACGTGTGGGACGAGGGGCTCTGTACCACAAGACACCCTTTTACAGAGCCAGCATTTAAAGGCAGGCTAGACAAAGTTCAGGCACAAGAAACCACTCCCAAGTGTCTCACGTTGCAGCCTTCCCCGGAGTCGGTTGTCTCAGCGGCAGCCAGCAGGAAGTCGCACACTCAATCACATAAATGTACTGTGCCACCAGAAACAGAAAGCCGGAAGATGGGCGTGCTGAGAAAGAAGGTGTACAGCAGAAGGTGCTGGACATGCCTTCCGAAACGCGATAGTCTGTTTGGGCCCAAAATCGATGAGGCACTGAAGGCGATTAACACTTGACACGGTCTGCTCTCTCACCACCATACAAACAAAAGGTACTTTTTGTACGTTTCGGGGAGCAGCAGGAAAGTCAACCTCATCGGGAAACACCAGAGGCTCCAGGCAGTACTGGAAAGCCTCACACTATTCACAGGGATACAAGAAATCATCCCAAGGTCACCAAAGACCAAGAGAATACAGGCAGTAACATCAGAGTTGAGGATCTTCAGGCTCCCAGAGGGGTACAACAAAACCTCAGCCCGAACTGTGCAGCCTGGACAGCACCTGTGGGGGGAAAAGTGGCACACCATTTACATCGGTGGCGACAAGTAACAACGGACAAGTTAGTATTGCAAGTAGTCGAATCAGGCCACCTGCTAGAGTTCACCAAACAACCACCAAACATCCCGCCTTGAAAACCTTCACTGCACATCTAAAGGTGCTCAAACAAGAAATAAAACAAATGTTAACAAAAAACACCATTAAAAAAGTACCAAACAAACAGGAAAGGGCGCTTACTCTCCATACTTCGTAGTGCAGGAAGTGGCGCCCGATACTAGATCTGTGCAAGCTAAACAAATTCATCAAAAAGCAGCGCTTCACGCTGCAACAAGTCATACAGGTGGTACAAACGCACAACTTCCTGGACCTAAAAGATGCGTTCTTCCACTTCCGGGTGCACCGGAAATATCGACAGTATCTACACTTCACGATAGCAGGTCAACACTATCAATTGAAAGTGCTCCCATTCGGGCTAAAATCAGCGCTGCAAACATTTACCAAATGCCTAGCAGCAGCCCTCAGGAAAAAGGACCATCACATCTATCCATATCTAGACGACTGGCTTGTGTGAGCAAAAACCATGGGCGACGCTCATGCATCCATTGCAGAGACGTAGCTCTTACTGTAACAATTGGGATTCAAGATAAACTTTGAAAAATCCTCCCTATCGCCATCCAAGAGCCTGCTGTTTCTTGGGGCTCACTTCGCAACATACGAAGCCCTAGTTCGCCCCCAGCGAGACGGATTAGAAATGCTGAAGGCAATGATTCCTCTGTTTAAACCAGAAAAGTGGTTATTAGTCAGGAAATGCACAGGTCTCCTTGGGACTATGGCCTCCTGCATTCCCCTCATACTGCACTGCAGACTGAACATGCGCCCGCTGCAAGAATTCCTTGCCAGCAAATGGTCCCATGTCGCAGGGTCGGGGGACGACGAGCTGCAGATTACACTACAACTAAACCACCAACTACAGTTGTGGACAAAATCAGACAACATCAGCATTGGATGCCGGTTTCAAGTCCTCATTCCGCACAACATGTTGGTGACGGATGCCTCGCTGTCCGCCTGGGTTGTGCATGTGGGCTCTATCCACATAAAAGGAAAATGGATAGCAGAGGAGGCCAGACTACACATAAATGTACTGGAACTCTGGGCAGTGGTCTGGGCCCTGAAATAGTTTCATCCAATGCTACAACACTCTACGGTTCGGGTAATAACCAATGACCATGTACTACCTCAGGAAGCAAGGATGGCCGAGGTCCCCAACCCTCTCCCAGGAAGCACAAAAGATTTGGCATTGGGCCATCACCAACGGGATAACGCTCCAAGCGTTTCACCTGCCGAGAATAAACAACAAGGTGGCAGACAGCCTCAGCAGGTCCACCAGCCAGTGCCACGAGTGGGAGCTATGCGACAGCCAGCTCCAATGCAAATTTACTCAATGGGGGCATCCGGAATTCAACCTATTCACGACAAAGCAGAACGCCAAATCTGCACACTTTGCCATCAGAACACATCAATGGAGGTCGATGAGGAATGCCTTTTCATTCTCGTGGACCGACCTCTTCGCCTATGCCTTCCGACCTTTTCCAATTATCTGCAAAGTGATTCAAATGATTCAAACATATCCCTGCATGGTGGTACTCATAGCCCTGAACTGGCCGAGGCAAACATGGTACTCCGACCTTATTCGCATGTCCAAGGGCCAGCGGATTCCTCTCTTCAATAAAGCCGACATATCACAAAGCCATGGAAAAGTGCTGCATTATGACCCAGGATTATGAAATTGACTACGGGTCTCCTGACTTGGTGGAATTTGGGCACCTAAATTTGTCACAGGAATGTGCGAACATCCTTACCTCCGCACGGGCCTGGCTACAAATCGTTCCTATCAAAGCAAGTGGAAGAAATTCTGTGCCTGGCGCACAGGGCAGGGAAACAATCGACCGCTTTCAACGAGCCCGGAAACTATGCTACCTTACCTCCTGTCGTTAGCTCAAGGAGGGCTCTCACACACTTCGATAAAAGTACATCTGGCGTCCATCTCCAGATACACCAGGAAAAGGGGGACAACGCCACTTTTCAGTGATCGACTGGTAAAACATTTCCTCAGGGGGTTATTCAGAACCTTTCCCCAGTGAAAAGGTTTCCACCACAATAGAGTCTCAATATTGTACTGGCGGGACTCATGCGAGCGCTGTTTAAACCATTACCGACAGCGCACCTAATATTCCTTTCCTGGAAGGTGACGTTCCTCATTGCCGTTACCTCAGTGAGAAGAGTATCAGAACTACAAGAGCTGATGGTCATGGAGCCATTCTTATGTTTGTACAAAGACAAAGTGGCCCTTACAACCAGCATGCGGTTTATACCCAAAGTGCCATCTGCATTCCATAAACATAAATCAGTTACGCTGCCCTTTTTCTTCTAAGAACCAAAGACCCCGGCAGAGATTGCACTGTACTCCTTAGATGTTAAAAGAGCGCTAAAATACTATCTGCACAGGACACAAGCCTCAAAAAATTCCACTCAGCTGTTTCTCTCCTACGGGCATCCAAACAAAGGAAAGGCCATCTCCACACAAGGAATTGCAAGGTGTATATGCTCTACAATATCTTTTTGTCACACCAAAGCTAGAAACCACTGACTAGGCCCGCTCAAGCCCATTCAACAAGAGCTACGCCGGCATCTGCAGCAATGTGGTCAGGGTGTCATTAAAAGACATTTGTCAAGCAGCCACACAGGCCGTACCGCACACCTTCACTAGGCATTACTGCCTCCAAGAACCACACGCTGCTGATGCAAGCAGAGGAAAGGCAGTCCTGCAGCATCTATTCAAAGAAGGTAGGCTTTTCATAGTTATCCTACCGCCATCTAAGTACATATTGCTTTGAAGTCTGTTCATAGCATGTAAATCTATGAAAGATCCAAGACAGATGAAGGGTTACATTTCTTAGCTATAACTCCATTACTCCTACGTCCCGTCCCCTTTACTCCATACTTTTGGGACATTCCGTCCGGTGGGACGGGATCGGAGCACTTTTGTAAAAAAGCATCAATTTGAAAATGTGTCTTTCTCTTTTTACGTGGGGTACTGCATGCGGCCTTAACCTTGCCCTCCTTAGCTCCGCCCCACGCATCGCCCTTCAGTCCTTTTCTCCACGCGGTCAGGGCTGGATGCACTAGCATCACCGGGAAGACCTTTTTCTTTCCCGTTGTCCTTCTCTCTCCTGCTCCGGTTCTGCGGTCGTGTAGTCCTCTGTCTATGCCGGAGCGTTTGGGATTTGCCACTTGTTCTTCTTGCGAGCGTCGCTTCGCTAGGGTGGATCCCCATTCTCTCTGCTTGGAGTGTCTGGGACTGGATCACCGTTGGGACTTGTGTTTCTCTTCGACTCCCTTTCGGTCCAGGCACTTCAACGTCGTCTTTGCAGTGGGAGGAAATCTTCCAGAAGGTTCCTTCATCGCATTTCCAACTCTTCATCAAAGAGATGCCTGGTAAATTCTTTACTTTCAGGGCACCCCGGCCGGGGGACTCCTTCCCAGGGTCTTCCAGGTCTGGGAGGGGCTTCAAAAGCTCTGCTACCGGGGTCATCCCTGAGGTGCCTCGCAGGCCTAATAGGCGTACCAGGGGTTTTCTCCAAGTGTTTCCGCGAGGGGCCTGCCTATACCGGATCACGATCCGAGGTTCACCGATCAGGTGCTAATGACCAGCATAGTCGTGCTGAAGCGTTGGGTACCGGAGTTCTCTCCGAGGTCTCCTTGTCTGGAGCTTCCCATACAGACACCGGGGTGTGCCCTGAGGCCTCTGTTGAGGCTTTCTGTACCGAACAACGGTTCGAGGCCCCTCTCGAGGGAGCTAGTAAGACGGACTCTGTTCCGAGGTCCCTCTTAATGAGGCTAAGGTGTGTACCAACAGAACTGAGAGGCCTGTAAAGGTCTTGTTTGTGAGGTGGATTTCTCAACATTCCCGCGCTCGCGGAGGTACCGGTTTTGTTGAGGGGGCACAGGGAGAGGTCATCGACCGTAATTCCTCTGTTACCGGCGTTGCTGAGTTCTTCCTTTGGAGGCTAATTCAAGGGGCACGATGTCTTGTAAACATCCAAGGCCCCATAGTACCGGCTCTGCTGAGGATCCTTTTGCCAAGGCTAACATTTCAGTCAAGTCCCCTGACCAATCTGTGGAGTCAACTGCCTCATCTACACATGTGACGCAGTTCTCCTCAGATGTTCACAAAAGGGCGGCCGTTCCCGCATGCTCTACGGTGGCCATGTTGGATTCTTCCCTCATTCCCACGCTATAGTCGACGGTGTGAATCCGTTCCACCCTTCTTATGACTGGCGTGCTCGGATGCCACTACTGCATATGGTCTCGCTTCATGGCAGCCTCTTCATCAGAGGATGCCTTTTTCGGGATGTTTCAGAGACTTATGCACTCTGATCTCATGAGGGAGTACTTTAAGAGCCTTTCTTGTAGCTCTGTCACCAGAGTTTCCTCTGAGGGTTCTGACGGACCTGCCAGTACCAGACGTTGTTCCGGGTTTTCACCATCACAGTGCTAAAGTTAAGCCCAGCTCGACTGGGTGCTGGGATACCAGGGCTTCCTTTTGCTCCTCTGATCTATGTGGACCTGGCTGGGGGTGGACCCTCCTGGCAACCATTCTCCTAAGCCCTCCACCCCATCCCCGCAGGTTCCAATTATTATTTTTTTTTTCAATTCCTGAGGTGGTAGGTGTGGAGGACCAGTCTTCTGTTTCCGCCTCGTTGGGATGTGCCTTAAGCGGATGAGGACGGCGATGAGCAGCTCCACTCGGTGAGAGCATTCCGTGACCGGGAGGGGCTTGTGTAGCTCTATTACCAGGGATTCCCCCGGAGGTGCCTCAAGGACCTAATAGGCGCACTGGAGTGTTCTGTGAGGGTCCCTCAGAGGACCTGCCAAAATCGGACCTGGTCGCAAGGTTCACCATTTGGGTGCTAAGGTTCAGCTCAGTTCGTCTTTGGCTCTGAATACCAGGGTTCACCCTGAGGTCTCCATTTCTGGAGTTTTCCACACTGATACCGGGGTACGCCCTGAGGTCTCCGTTTCTGGTGCTTGTCACGCCGTGACACGGCTCGAGGCCTCTCTTGAGGGAGCTATATATCCCGGGTTAAAACCCAAGCTTCCTCTAAATACAGTACCAATGGAGTCGAGGGATCCTCTTAAGGGTCCTGTCGGTAGGATACATTCCTCAACCGTCCCACGCTCGGGATGTGGTGGTACCGATTCTGTCGAGGGGTAAAGAAGGTGATCAGCAGCAGGCCTTGCAGTACCGGCTCTGCTGAGGTTCCTCCATTGGAGAGTAATTCTGGGTCAGTTCCTAGGATGTCTACTAAACATCCTAGAACTGCCAGCACCGGCTCAGCTGAGTATCCTTGTTGCAAGGCTGTTTCTTAAGTCCCCTGACTCCTCTGAGGGGACAGTTGCCTCATTTCTCCTATGACGCAGTTCTCTTCAGGTGTTGACTAAATGGGGCCCAGCCTCCTTGGTCCATGGCAGCCATTCTGGATACCTCCCTTACACCAAGCTATGTGGACAACAGGGACCCGTTTGTTGGTCCTGGCGGCAGCTTCAGCTAAGGCCCCTTGTACACCGACTCAGACTCGTTCCTTCTCTGGGATCAGGGGGTTTCAGGGTCGCCGTGCGCACTGATCTGAAACTCCTGTTGGTAGCCCCGCCTTAAGCGGCAACGGCAAGGTGGTTGGTTTTCTCTTGGCCATCAGCCTCCTCTACAGGGACAGATAATCTCCCTGCCGACAATTCACCAATTGATATTTTTTTGTCGGTCACACTACACTTCGGTGGGAGGGCGAATCTCGTCTCATCTGGAGGCGTGGCAAACCATCACCGAAGACTGATGGGGTTTGTCCATCGTTTAGGCGGGTTTTCGCTTGCCCTTTCCTCCTACCCCGCCCTTCAAACCTTTCTTCCGGAAATTCAAGTTGATCACACCCTTGCCAAATAAAGTCCTTTCTTTGGAAGGGCGATTGACTCAGTGTGGTGGTCTTACAGGATGCGCAAACGCGCATTCTGACTTGAAACCTGCATATGAAATATCTACGATACTCTGGAGCCCGCATATGAAATATCTGCAGTTGTCCATGGGAGCAGAACACTCCATATTTGGGTACTCTTTTTGGTCTCGGCTCAGCGAGACGCACCGGAAACTACTCTGAGGGGCCCTGCAGCGGTCCCCCAATACCAGATCTTCTTCCAAGGTTCCCCATTTGGGGCTAAGGCTGACCCTAGTTCTGCTGTGGCTTTGGATACCAGGGTTTGCCCTGAGGTTTCTACATCTGGAGCTAACTGTACCGAGTTTTGACTCGAGGCCCCTCTCGAGGTGGCTATAAGACCAGGGTTACACCTGAGGTTCCCATGCTTGGGGCTAAATTGGTCACCAACAGAATTGAGAGTCCCTCGTCAAGGGTTCTGGCTGTAAGTATATCCCTAAGCCTTTCTGCGCGTGTGCAGCCGTAGTGATACCAGTTCTGTTGAGGGGGCAAAGGTAGGCAGTCACGTACCACAGACCTTTCAGTACTGGATCTGCCGAGGATCCTCCACTAGAGGCTAATTATATGGAAGTCACTGACGTGTCCAGTAAACACCCAAGATCTGCCAGTACTGGCTCTGCCGAGGTTTCTTGTTCAAGGCTAGGATGGCACGCAAGGCCTCTGACTCCGATAGGGAGACTATTGCTTCACTTGCTCCTGTGATGCAGTTCGCCCCCGGTGTGTGATAATGGTAGCCCAACCTCTGCGGGCCACAGCTGCCTTTTTGAATACCTCCCTTAAAGTGAGGTTTTACATCAACAAGCAGGGCAACACAGACTCTCCTCTCCTTGTGGATCTAGTCATGCAAATTTGGGCTAGGCCATCCAGTATATTGTTTGGCCCCAGGCTCCACACATCCCGGGTCACCTCAATGTGTCCGCAGATTAATTCAGGCACCAGTCGGCATCGGTTACGAGTGTGAGATGAACAGCAATATCATCTCCAACTTTTCCAGCAATGAGGCACGCTAGAGGTGGTCCTCTTTTCAGCTCGTGGGTCAACATGAAAGCTTATGCTTTCCCCTCATTGCCTCCTACCCGTTGGTCGCTCTGTAAACACATTGAACCGTTGCCAAAGCAGCTGTGTGGGCTTTCCCACCAGCTTTTGCGAAACAGTACTGCTTAGTCCTGAGCTCCAGGGCTGATGCTCAGTTCGGGCAAGCTGTTCTCAAAACCTCTTTCAGTAAAGGAGTTCCATCCACCCGTTATTCTGTAAGGAGTGCTTGGTAATCTCCCAAAAGTATGGAGGAAAGGGGACAGGACGTAGGAGTATAACAAAGTTAGTCACCAGTAGTGACTACCTTACTCCTAGTTCATAGTCCCCTTTCCTCCATACCCCCGCCCTGCGTCCACTCTAGTAAGTATCCTCTATTATTGCTTAAATGGTCTCAGACCTGGCGATAGAAAAGGACTGAAGGGCGATGCACTGGGCGGAGCCAAGGAGGGTGGGGTTACAACCGCGTGCGGTACCCCGCGTAAAAAGAGAAGGACACATTTTCAATTTGATGCTTTTTTACAAAAGTTCTCTGGTCCCGTCCCAAAAGTATGGAGGAAAGGGGACGTTGGACTACGAGTAAGGTAGTCACTACGGTGAGTAACTTTGTTATTCTCCAGCATTGGTATTTTTCATAGATTCCCATGCGCCATCCCCTATGGTAAAAAGCCAGTTGGAGAAATGGAGTTACAGGTAAGAAACGTACCGCTTCTTCAGCATGGTGCCTTCCTCTGACGCATGCCATATACCACGGGATTTAAGGAATGCATCCATTGTAGGAAGCAGTTCTTGGAAGCCGATCCTCATCTTGCCAGTGTCCGATGCCTGGGGATATCTCACTCAGTGAGTTCATGCGTATTTTGCTTTGGAATTCACCCAAAGTGTCTGCAAAGTTGTCGTCTTTCCATGTCAGAGCTGGGGCCGGTGCCGAAGGCGATCAAGGACTTAGTAAGGGCCAGGAAGGTGGCCTACATTGGTAAGAGGGAGACCGTACATGCAGTTGGGTATATGTGTATCGGCACCGGCCCTCGGTATCCAGGTAAAGACTGCAATCCCAGTTCCAGTGTCTTCACAGGACCATTTAGGGGGAAACCCTGGGTGGGAAACTGTTAGTACCTCTTGGTGAGAAACCGTGAGTACCTCCAGGTGGGAAAGAAACTGAAAATATTCCCCCGGTTGTTAATTCCTGACAAAATCGGATAACAACCAAACAAACAAGATTTAGCTTTAAAAGGCAAAATCCTCCAGGGTCGAATCTGTAATGACTGGCTCCCCTGTATCTCCATTGTTACACAAATTGGCTACTGCAGACAAGTCTTCAAAATCTTTGCTACCAAAGAGAAGCGATAAAAACCTCTTGCGGTAGGCACAAGGAGCATTCTCAGTAGGTACCGAGCTCGGTACAGACTACTATAAAAAGACACAAGAAAATGAAATTGACAAAGGTGAGATGCATGGAAAATGCATTGGTACCGAGTGTTCAAGATTAATTCATAGATATAATTTCTGATTCTGAGGAATTTGCTCCATTTAAATTCTTTACAATACCACCAGAGGAACTGTTTGGCAGTGAGGTGCAAGACCCCAGAGATTTTACACCAGTTTCCTCCTGAAACCCAAGAAGTTTTGGCTGAACCGAGTCATGCTGGACCACAATTCGTATTGACTAATATTTAGGTACCGAGACATGTGGTATTTAACATTTATAACCCCTCAAATACGGTAGACCAGCCTGATAAAGTAGACTTTTCTTCATTGCCTATGAGAGCAGAGGAAGATTAAGGTGAACCCAAATGTAGTGCCGGATTAAACCCTGTCGAAGCCCCTAGGCAGTCGAAATTTCGGGCCTCCCTCTGCAAATTACCTCCTAATTTATTTTTCATTTGACCAACGAACAATTTTAATAAACCAGTTTTATTACACAAAACTAAACATTAACAGCTCAATTTGTTTGTGGTGAAATCTTTCAGGATAATGAGCGACAACAAACAATATTTAGGCTTGTTCAAGAAAATTGAAGAATTCTCAAGTCTCAGCCAAAAATGACTAAAAATACCTGAACAAGATAGATTTGTTTTGTTACGGTAGATGGTGAGGTTAATCAAATTTCATTATAACTCAGAAAAGCTAACTTACTTAGAAACGCAGCTGTTGGGTGTATATACTCATCAGTGTTCTCAAAGCTTCTACTCGCAAATATTCTTCTAGGATCTGGAGTACGCGGGAACTTGCGACACACTAACTCACAGAATGCTTTGTTGCTGAAGGTGTCTCGTGCACGGCACTGCGAGCGCTCTGCTGGGATAACATTGAACTAAGTAGTGTGCACGTCGGCCGCTAGATAGAGATGATCATCCCTACTGTACATTACACATACGTAGTTTGCACCAGATTATTTTACTGACTGACAGCTAACAGAAGATGAGCTTTTAAGAGACAAACTGCTGTGATTGTGATGTCCCTGGTTTATGTACTTTAAGTTGTTAATGGGTACATTACATGAATACACTATTTTTTCTATAGAATTTAATGTAAAGTTTTCGTTTCTTTGAGTTGATTCATTTTTTTCCATCTTTTGGAAACCATTTAAGAGACCTTGATTGTAATTTTCTTTCAAGATCAAATCAATATTATTTTGATCCTTTGTTGCAGGGTCCTTAAAATGAGTGGGGCCCATAGGCCGTTGCTTACTTTGCCTGATCGGTAATCCGGCACTGCTTAAATGGCAAAGGGCATCACAGCTATGGTACCATGCTCTCTGAACCTTTCCTAGAGGTGTTGGTGCAACAGATTAAGAACAAAATATGGCGCCCTCTGGAGGTCCCACAAAAAGTGGGCTTTACAGAAACGCCACCATATTACCTACACCAGCACTGGTAATCACTGATGAAGGGGAAGCTGCTCCTCCGAACAAGAAGCAGAACACTGATGAAGGGGAAGCTGCTCCTCCGAACAAGAAGCAGAAAGTGTCACGAGACACAGACACTGATTCAGATTGCAAACCTCCATCTGTTTCACCTTCAAAATAGTTTCAAGAGATTTTGGCAAAGGCCATGCAGGCTTTGAAGATTGTGCCAAAGGACAAACCAGAGACTTTGGGTGTGTTTAGGAAACTGCCTTCACAGCAAGCAAAGTTGTTATTACCGATGGAAACATCAGTGTTGGAATAAGCATTAAGTCATTGGGATAAAGCCCACTAAAACTTGCATGTTTCCAAAGCACTGGATGCCAAGTACAAGGTTCCAAAGGAAGAGCCTTTTGTACTAATGGGGAATTTACCAACTCAGTCTTCAGTAGTGTCCGCAGCCTTACGATCAAAGGGCAAAGGGACAGCACCATTACCATCAACAATGTTAGACAAGAATGCTAAAGCCTGGGAGGAGACACAAGGGAAAAAGTCCTATACTAATGCTTCACCACAGCTGAGCCAGATCAGTGCGCCCACGGAACTTCAGGTTTTAATGTTCTAAATTGGGATTATTTAGATCGCTTTGCAGAATTACTCCTACAAGACGTTGCAGAGGAGTTCACATTCTGGGTCTCAGAAGGGAGAGAGGCCGCTATACAACAGCTATGCCCCACAATGGATGGGCCCAAGTTAGGATGCATTGCATATGCAAATTATTTAATTCTTCTGGATTATAACCCTGCTTGTTTGCAATGGCGTTTGACAGGAGTAGTGAATTATCCGCAATCTGAATGACACTTGGCCTAGTAGGATCGTTGTCGGTCTTCCCTCTGTTTCCCCCTCCCTTGCCTCGTCGCGCCTTGAAACACTTGTGTATAGGAGCATTATAAATGCCATATCATATCATATCTGACACAGAATCAGTTAACAATAAACCCTGCCAAATCTTATGTAATGATCGGTAGTAAGGTGAAGAAACAGAAAAGTTACACGTGAAAGATCTTTAATTCAGTAATTGCGAAAGTCGATTGCATCCGTTATTTGGGCTTTTCCGTTTCCTGTAAAAGAAAACAAGAAATACTGGATAGGAAAATTGAAGAAAAAGTGGGTGCATGTTTCTCGCTAGCAACATTTGTTAAAAACAAATTGTGTGCATATTACCTCCTACGCTTAATTGGGTTTTACTGGTCAAATATATCTGCAATTGTTCTCTATGGCTGTGAACTACTGAATATTAGGAATAGGAAATGTTTTGATATTTTTAAAGGCAGGATTTTGAAACGAGTATTGGGGCTCTCACTCTCAGTTCCCCGTGAGTGTGATCAGACTGGAGCTGCGATTGGTCCCCTGCTGGGCACAGTTTATGAAGCACAGTCTCTCTTTTTTTAAATGTCAAGATCTGAGAAACCACACATTGGGCCTCATCACGAGTTTGGCTGTAGCCCTTAAATGCGGTGGTAACGGTATTACAGCCGCATTTAAGGGCTGGCCCTATCACGAGTTGGGCGCTAAATCAACTGTTTTACCTCCAGCTTTTTTCTGGAGGTGAAAATCCCTGTTTTCGGCCGTATTACAGTCGGCTGTATTAGCCCGCATAATTAGCGCCGAAAATTCCCCATTGGATCCAATGGACCCAATCAGGAATGGGGATTTACCGTTAAGGCCCAACTCGTGATCCGGTGGGAATACCACCGGACTGGTCGGTGTTGGGGCTATTACAGTCGGCTGTATTACAGCCGGGAATACAGCCCAACTCGTGATGAGGCCTAACAACTTTTATTTTAATGCTATCATGGAAAAGGAATCTAATCCCTTCTCCCTTCTTATACAGATTCAAGAAAAGATGTGAGCAGTTTATGAGCCTGTTAGCAGTGAACGGTTCTGAATCTGACGAGATACTTAAAAGGAAGGTCAAAAGGTGGGATAGTACAGCTGACATTCAGGACTTAGGACAACTGAAACGGTATAGTGGACATGAAAATCTGCATCTACTAATGACGGAGGTCAGACCGTACCTGAAAAAATGTCCTTCAACCAAACTCAGAGATTGGTACTTCATTTTTAGGCTTAATTGCTTATCTACGCTTGCGGTAACAGGGCCCAAATGGTATCAGGTAATATTTTCGCCAGCAAAAATACCGGCGAACATATGGTCGTCGGGAACGGCCATAGGCGATATTTTTGGTGGTGAAAATATTAGGTGTAGGGGTTGCGGGGGTGTCCCCCGCACATAGAAAAATGATGTGGGGGTTGCGGGGGTGTCCACCGTAGGGTCCATGTGTTATTTTCGCCGCAAAAATATGGCAATATTTTTGCATCGCGATATTTTTGCGGCAAAAATATCACATGAACCGCCCAAAATAGGTATTCCTCTTGAATTACGATCATGCAGACTCTGCGGCAAGGCATTGGAGTCTTTGGAGCATTTGGTGCTGTTCTGTCTGATGTTGGTGAATATGAGGATTCTAACTTTTGAACCCTTCATTAATTCTCCTTCTGTGATTATATCTGTAAATCTATGACAAAGGCTCATGCCGATTGCTCACTTATCGCTTACCTTAGCACTGGTTAAATTCTTGGTGCAAATCTTCAAATTAATCGAGGAGGTGACGATTCAAGCCGAAGCAGACTTGGAGCAGACATCACAAATTCATATAGAGCCGTGTATTAATTTGGAATCACATGAAAACTTGTTTTAATCTTAGTTTTGTTTTGTTTTTTCTTATATTAGATTGTCTATGTAATAATGCATATTGATGAAATAGTTAAATGATGTGTTGATTGTTTTGGACAGGAATAGTTTTAATTGCGAGTGTATTTGTATATCTGTGTCACTGTGTAAAAGTGCCTTTTGTACTAAAAACACACAAAAAAAATATACAACAGCTAGAAGTCATACACAGCAATGGCAATGACATGGGCCGTTTGCATGCATAGACATGCATATTTGTCTGCTACTTCTTTGCATCAGGACATTCAAGAGAAGATATTCGAATTACCCTTTTATGGGAAATCTTTGGTTGATCCCTCAACTGACGAGGGTTTCCAAAAATGAAATGCAAGTGTGATTGAATCTAAATCTTTAAGTTCTATTTCGGTGAGACTACCTTCCCATCAAAATGTCAGTTAGTTTAAAGCATGTACTACAAGTAGAAGTAATGCCCCCTCATCTACGACCAAGCCTTATAACTCGTGTTTGAAAAAAGAGGATAGAGGCCGAAGGAAAAAACAAGCGGTACACCTTCATCATCTACATCTCAGGATACAAAGAAGTCTGTTTAACTTGCATCCAGGGATGTACAAACCATCTGCTCTGATCTGCTTCAAGGAGCATACATCCCTGGTATTGTATTGTATTGTATTGTATTAATCTTTTATATAGCGCCCTTTCCCCATTTGTATGGCCTCAATGCGCTTTGTGGCTGGAAACGCCCTTGGTGACCAAAGTCCATGTGCAGGAGGTTCTAAGAGTTTAAATTAAAGATGCTTGTGTGCATTTCTGCCAGGTTAGGACTTAGGTGGGCTTGCAAGGCTCCAGTAAGCAGCCCGAAGTTCATGCACATGGGTGGGTGCTGTAGGTGGTTTAGGCTAGAGTTCTACTGCTTAAAATTCAATGTGTGCCCAGCTAGACTGAATTTCTTTGTCGTTGGTTGCGGCTGTATACTAATGACAGAGGTGTTGAGGTACGTTGGGTTTGTGTGGACGGCTATGTGTGCTGCTAGACCGGAATAGCACAGCCGTAGCTGCATTCTAGGGTGTGTCGATGGGTGGCCGTGCCTTTGGCCTGTGTCCACAGATGTGGAGTAAGGTATACGTACCGTAGGGTTGGCTGGAGTTCAACTGCAGTGTTCTTTTTCTTGGTCCATTGCGATTGGTTGCTCTCGCTATTCGTGGTCTCCCTGTAACGAAAGTCTAAGCGGTGGGAGGGGGCCCGGAGGGATGACAGGGTGGGGGGTGAGGGAGGAAGATAGTTTGCTACGGTGTGCCTCTGAACGCTTGCGGCATCCATGGGGTATTGGTGGGTAGGAGTGCTGTGTTTGGGTCAGCTTTTCTGTGCACCTTTTGAGAGTGTAGTGTGTGGGAGGGTTTCAACAGGAGGGAAGGAAAAGCCAGGTTTTGAAGACCTTTCTGAATGCCAGGTGATTGTCAGTATTGCAAATGTGCAGGGGAAGGGAGTTCCAGATGATCAGTGCTTGGACGGAGAAAGAGGATCCGCCGAGTCTGGGAGAGTTGTACTGTGGGACTACTAGGAGAGATGCTGTGCCAGATCAGAGATTCCGTGAGGGGGGTAGCGGGTAACTTTGTCTTGAAGGATTTCCAGCCCTGTGTTTTGGATGGCTCGGTGGGTGATGCACATGGCTTTAAAGTTAGTGCGTTGGCCAATAGAGAGCTAATTGAGAACACTCCGTGTAGGGCTGATGTGTTCTCTGGGAGGTAGGTTAATGAGCAGGCGGGCTGCAGCATTTTGGATTCTTTGCAGTTTCCTTAGCTGAAATGCTGGAGCACCTAGGTAAAGGCAGTTTGCGTAGTCTAAGTGGGAAAGGATGATGCAGATGATGCCAGAGAAACGGTGAGGATAGGTGAGGTAAAGGAAGATACGCCTTAGTATGTGTAGGTGGAAAAAAACAGGTTCTTGAAACTGAGTTGACTTGTTGGGAGAAGGATAAATCTTCTGTCCAGTGTGCATCCAAGGTTTTTCACCCAGGTGGAGGTTGCCGTTGGGGGGCCTAGGGATTGCAGCCAGGGAATAGGTTCAGGGAGGAGCGATGTTTTCCTGCAGACTAGGATTTCAGTTTTCCCAGGATTGAGGATGAGGTGGTTGATCATCATCCATTAGTCTATATCCAAGTGGCATGATGACACATCTGAACGGTTGGGGCCTGGCAATTTGGGGATTTTAAGGATGATCTGTGTGTTGTCTGCATAGTTGTAGCAGGTAAGATTGTGGGAGTGGATGAGTGCGGGCAGAAGGTTTAGATAGATGTTGTAGAGCAGTGGACATTGGGATGCTCCTTGTGGGACCTCTTTTGTTACTGATCGTGAGGTGGAGGTGAACAAGTGGAGGAGCATGATTTGTGAATGATTTAGAGATGGAAGAGGAGATCCAAGAGAGGGTTGTGTCTTTGATTCCTAATGAGTGTAGCCTGTCTAGGAGGATGGTGATGTGATCCGTGGTATCGAAGGCGGCAGTGGTCAAGAAGGATGAGTACAGCAGAGCCATCTGCATCAGCTGTTCTTTTTATGTCGTCCCAGGCGGAAACTAGGGAGGATTCTGCTCCTCTGAACGGTCTGAAGCCAGATTGTGCAGGGTCCAGGAGGTTGTTGGCTTCAGTGAAAAGGCCAAGCTGCTTGTATGCTGTGCGGTCTATGAGTTTGGCCATGAAGCGGGTGTTGGAGATAGGATGGTAGTTCTGGGGGAGGAGTGTAGGTTTTTTTGAGGGGTTTGATGTAGGAGGTTTTTAGGGCTTCCGGGAAGGTTCCCGATGTTAGGGAATGGTTGAGAATTGAGCGTGCGATGCTGCCTGCACAGGTTGAGGTTAGGATGTTTTTGAGGATGGTGTGCGGGCATGGGTCTCATCGGAGCCTGATTGGCGGCTTTGTGTTGAAAAAAGGTGGAGTTGGCATGCGACACAATGTTTGAGCTAGGATTCTCGATAAATATGGCCAAATAAAAATGAATTCCATCCCAGAGGATTCAATTTATTGGAACAGGGATGGATGCTACTCTAAGAAAAGGATTCCCTCCTTTAGACAATGTTTTGGCAATACAACAAAGTAATGTCTGTTTTCATGACTCGTCAAACACTGACTGCCTGGTGGTACCAAAGACTCCTAGCTCTGATGGCATTTTGCATTTATCTGGTCCGATGAGAACCATTCAGTGATACAACAGCTGGAAACAACTATTGGATTTCCAGAGCATGGTGATTTTGATACCAATTCACATTCAGGAATCCCTGGTTTGGTGGAACGAATCAGAAAATCTATTGGTAAGATTTCCATTTCAACCCCCCCATCATCATCAAGTTGTTGTTGTGACACTCTTATTTTATTTATTTATTGTGCATTTGTAAGGCGCTTATACATCAAGTACATTGTGTTTCAAAGCGCCCACAGGGCAACAGGGAGGAAAATGGGAATGAAAATCAAATATAAACAATGAGAGATAGAGGCAGACCTACTAGGCCTTGTGAACATTCAGAACGTGCAAGTGCAGAGAGAGAGAGAGAGAGAGGGAGAGAGAGAGAGAGAGAAGGGATGGGGGGGGTAATTGCTAGGTGTACCAAGGTGAGAAGTGCTAGGGAGTGAACAGCTGTAATTGCCAAGGTGAGTGGTCAGCTGCCAATAAATAAGTGCAGGCCTATGGAGGCATAGGCAAGTGGGTGCTGTGGCAAGTGCTGGGAGCGGGCGGAGGCTGAAGGCTGATTGGGTGTGGGAGCCCAAGGCCCAAGAGGACACATAAGGGCCCTGGTCACCAATCTCACCAACTGTGAGTTTCAGCAGAGGAGGGAGGAAGGGAAGGAGGAGGTGAAAACGAAAGTCTTGAGGAACTTCCGGAATTTCAGGAGATCTGGCTCAAGACAAAGAGGAAGGGGGAAGCTGTTCCATAAGAGGGAGCCTGCTGAGGAAAGAGATTGGCCACCATCTCTCTGTTTAGCGAAGCGCTTGACACGTAGAGAGTTGGTGCTGGAGGAGCGTAGAGATTTAGGACGAGAGTATTTAATTTAATGAGAGCAAGTTGTAGATGGCTTAGTCCCTGGCCACAGACAGCCTTATGGATGATCCAGAGGGATTTGAATTTGATCCTTGCAGCAACTGGGGAGCCAGTGCAGAGTTTTTAGGGCTGGTGAGATGTGGATCCTGGGCTTGAAGCCAAGGATATGTCCTGCAGCCCTATTCTGGATTAGCTGGAGGGGTCGTGGAGAAGAAGAGGATAGATTAAGGAAAAGGCTACTGCAGTAGTCTGGCCTAGAGACAACCACAGCTCTAAAGACATTGAGCTGCTGGGGGAAAGTGAGGAAAGGTAGAATTCCTTTGAGGAGGTAGAGTTGAAAGTGGGCCTTCTTGGCAAGGTCCTGAATGTGAGGGAGGAAGGAAAGAGAGGAGTCGAAGATAATGATAATGTGTTATTTATATAGCGCCTTTATCCAAAATGCTTTACAGAGCACATATTTACATACAATATCACCCAACCGAAATTGGTACTCATTTATTGACCTTGCTCCCCAAACAGTCCATAACAACTCCCCTCCCTATGCCCAACAATGTTCCGGCCAGATCGGGTTTATCTCTCGTTCAGTCTCTCCGGTTCTCTGCACATTTCTCTTCATATGCTTTCGGAGGCTCAAGGGTCCCGGTGGGCTTCCCCAGAATTCAATGGTTCGCCTTGGTCTTTGTGAGTTCGTCATCCGTAGAAATATATGAAAATATATATATTTTTTGCAAATCAAATTTTTATTGGCATGAACATATCAATAATACTGTGCAGGTAACCTGATTTCTTCTTCATATTTATACATACCAGTCATTTTCCGTGTTTTCCCCCCACTCCCCAAACAGTCCACAACAACTCCCCTCCCTATCCCCAACAATGTTCCGGCCATATCAGGTTTATCTCTTGTTCAGTCTCTCCGGTTCTCTGCACATTGCTCTTCAGATGCTTTCGGAGGCTCAAGGGTCCCGGTGGGCTTCCCCAGAATTCAGTGGTTCGCAGGATTTCGCCCCTTTGCTTCCCTGCTCACTTGTGCATTTCTACGTCCACTGTTCATCTATTGGGGTATCTAACACTGTCTCAGTAGCAGGTGACCTTGCTCCCAGACTTCCCCTTCTCCCACTCCTGCTGGTATTCTGGGTCGTATTTCTCCAGGAACGGTGCCCACTCAATGGCTTTTGTAGGCGATCTATTGGGCATTAGTCTCGTAAATTCCCCCATCCTATATAAGTCCAATGCCTTCGCTGCCGATTCTCGGCCAGGCATGCCGAGAATGCCAGCAAGAGAAAGTGTGGCATATGCGGTAGCCGCCTCCAATTCTCTTCAGTTGTTTCAGTTCCAAGCAGGATCAGTAGCGGGTCCATCTTCCTTTACACCCCATCCAGGTCCCTAACCCAGCCCAACACTTCCTTCCAATAGCGCTGCACCTTAACACATTTCCACCACATATGCCAATAGTCTGCTATGTGTCCACATTTCCTCCAGCAGTGGGGGTCTGAGCCAGGGGACATCTTCCAGGGTCCCATTGCCACCTGTATAATAACTTGAGCCCATGTTGCTTGTATTGGCAGGCTACCGACGTTCGATGGGCATTTAAGCAGAGCCGCATCCATAGTTCTGGGTCTATTTCCTTACCCAGATCTCCCTCCCATCTCTTCTTGAGTGCACTCACTTCATCCCACCTCGCCTGATACATCTTCGCGATGAGATACCTAGTGCTCCCTACCATGTCGAGTACGCGCTCCATGGGCGTCAGAACTCTCTGCAGTTTCTGTTTCCATCCATCCGACATTAATGCACCCTTCAGTTGCAAATATTTAAAGACAGAGGTTCCCCCAACCCCAGGGCCTTTTCCAATTCATCTATTCACAGAAATCCATCCTTCTTGACAACCTGCCCTACACGCTCCAGCCCAGCCTCGAACCAGTCTTTGAATCGCTCATGGCCTGGTTAGAATCTCGAATGGGTGGGGCCCATATATGGCTCAGTGGGGAGGGCCAGGTCGTGACCCCCTTCATTCCCTTTTTGTCACTCCAGAGTGCCAGTAACAGGCCTAGGATTCTGTGTAAGCGGATCCCTTTTGGCATTGATTTCGTGGGTGCCCATAACCATTCCCCAAAGGTGACCGTGCGTAAGCTGTGTTTTTCTATCCCTACCCATTGCTTGTTCTTATCCATACGCAGGTGGGGGGCCCGGGCCCTGAGCTGGGCTGCTCTTTGGTGCATTTGCATCTCGGGTAGGCCCGCCCCTCCCTTTTCTTTCAGCTGGATGAGGAGTTTGTAAGCAACCCTTTGCCGTCCCCCCTGCCACAGCAATCTAAGCATCTTCTTCCTCAACTCCTCAAAGTGGATTCCTTGTATATCTATCGGGAGTGCTTGGTATAGGTACAGTATTCGGGGGAGGATCGCCATTTTGAGTGCGTTTAAACGTCCAATCCATGAGATAGTTAGCTTTCCCGACTTGTCCATTTCACCAGCTAGTCTGTGCACAATTGGGGGGAAATTACACTCGTATGTTCTCTCCAGTTCCCTCGGTATACATACCCCTAGGTATTTTATGCAATTTCTTTCGATTGGTATCCCCAGACCCAACTATCTAAGCAGCTGCTCAGGTGTGCCCTCACCATGGGGAGGATTACTGATTTATCTATTTTTATCTTCAATCCGGACACCTTTCCATATTCCCTTACGACTCAAAGGGCAGTCTGCAGTGAGACTCCCGTATCGGCAAGGTACATAAGGATATCATCTGCATACATGTTGATTTTTTGCATTTGTTGCCCCACTTCGATACCCCTTATCCCACCTTCCGCTCTGATCTTCTCACCCAGGGGTTCCATGGCCATGGCGAAGCAGGGGCGATAGGGGGCAGCGATAGTCAGATGGAATTCACTTGATGCGATTCTGTTCACCACGAGTCTAGCTGTCTGCCCCGTGTAGACCGATCTGATCGCTCTGCACATCCTCTCACCCACTCCTATGTGTCTCAGGACCCTGAAGAGGAAGGCCCACTCCACCCTATTGAATGCCTTTTTCGGCATCTAAACTCAGGAGCGCGCACTCCCCAGGACAATCCCCCACATGCTCCATCAGATTAATGGTCTTCCTAATCGCATCCGGTCCCTGCCTGCCCGCTATGAATCCCATTTGGTCGGGGAGTACTATACGTGGTAGTTTATCTTCAAATCTCGTTGCTAGGATGCGGGTGAAGATTTTTTCATCCACATTCAGTAGAGAAATTGGACGGTACAATGAACAGTGCAGTGGGTCTCGTCCCTCCTTGGGGATGACAGAGATCAGGGCCTTTGTAAACGATGCTGGGGCTTTCCCTGTATCCAGGATGTGATTATATAGCTTCACCAGTTGTGGTGCCAGGGTTCCTGAATATTTCTTGTAGAACCCAATCGTATATCCATCCTCCCCAGGAGCTTTTCTGTTGGGGAGTCGGGATATTGCACTTTGGACTTCCACTTCTGTAATTGGGCTGTCGAGGTGCACAATCTCGAGCGGTGTGAGCCTGTCCATATGCACATCACTCAGATACTTTTCTACCCCCTCACCTCCCTCCCCTGCTTCTGTCACATACAGTTTCATAGTAGCGTGCAAAGCCTTCAGCTATAGCGCTTGGCGTGCACCTTTCCACCTCTCCGTTCCCTGCATTTCCCAGTTGCCCAACCCACCGTTCCGCTCTCTGGGTTCGGAGCCTCGATGCCAGGAGCATCCGCCTTATCCCCTTTTTTGTAGTACTTCTGCTTCAAATATCTTTTTCCATAATGTTTCCTCCATGCCCAAGGCCCTTAACTCTGCCCTTTTTGCCAGGACCCTCTCTCTGAGTTCCTCGTGTCACCCCTTCCTGCATGCATCTCCCCCTCCCCCTCCCCCTCCATTATTTCCTTAAGAAGCCTCTCCTCTATCAGGCCCCTCTACATCTTTTTTCTTGCACCCTCCCTTAATATGCCCCTCCATATGGCTTTCCCCGCATCCCAGACTATCCCCACGCTCACCTCTCCCGTATCATTTAGCGTGAAGTATTCCCTTATCACCTCCTCTAAGTGGTGAGAGAAAAGGGGATCCCTCCAGAGTGAGTCATTGCGCTGCCATGTGCCCTCTTGGTCTACATAATCCGGAGATCTCGAGGGTCTCCGTTACCATATCATGGTCTGACCAACCTACAGGTCTTATTGTGCAATCCAATAATCTCGGGCCCTGCTCCCTATTAAGAAGGAGATAATCAATGCTTGTGTAAGTTTTGTGCAGGGGGGAGTAAAACGTATAACCATCTTGCATTGGGTGTTTTTGCCCCCACATATCCAACAGGGCGTGGCGTTCCATTGCACGTCCCAGGTGCTCCCATTTTTCGCATCCTTCACCCACTCCTCCCTCCCTGGTCTTTCTGTCCCATGTTTCATTCGCCCAGGCGTTAAAATCTCCCCCAATGATGTAGAAGTCGGCCACTCGCCCGTGTATCCTTTCTAATGCTTCTCTTATGAAGGATTCCTGTCCCTGGTTAGGGCATATACTGCAGCTAGAAGCACTTCAGCACCATCAATTGTTCCCTCTAGCATCAACAATCTGCCCGCCAGTAGGACAGTGGATTCGGCAATGCTGTGGAGGATGATTCCCACCCCTCCCTTTTTTTGTAGGTCCAGAGGCCCAGTGAACTTTCCCTATTCCTCCCCCTTTAAACACCCGCTACTCTCCCTCCACTAGTCTGGTCTCCGCCAGGAATAAGATGTCCAGAGATGTTTTCTGGAATTCCCTTACTACCAGCGAGCGTTTGGCATGGGTTTCAGCCCCTTTACGTTTAGGGTGCCCACCCTCACGCCCTTTTTAGCCACATCCACCCCATAGCAGATTTCGCCATTAATCATTCCCACCTCGGCGCCTGGGTATGGCATCGCCTCAAGTATTGCACGTATTGTCTTTGGAGAGACCCATCCGGGATTTCGTGATCTAGCCCTGTCGGTGCAGGTTACAAAGTTAAACCCCATACCTAACCATTTAACTGTATAACTGATGTATACCTCCAACATGGAAGTATGAATAATAGAGTGTCAGACGCCCCTTCAGTCACCGAGGGCCACTCTGGGGAGGGTAGAACGCCCTCCCTCCAGCCACCTTTCCAATTATACCTGTGCTTTCGCCCAGGCTTCATGCTCTACTTTTCAGCCGCCTGTGTGTGTCTCGATTCATTTCAGTCTCCTTTCTTTTCTGGACGTATCTGGTCCTTTCTTGTCGACGGGCCATTAAGCTTCATAAATGTCTGCCCTGTTTGGACTCTCCTCCTTCTCTGTGGGCCTGGTGCCTATCGTGCACGTACTTCTCCAGAAAAGTCCTGTGGGCCAGAGGGAGCCCTCACCTGATCTCCCCCATCCGATGTAAGGTGTTGCACGGCTTGCTCTGCCCCCTCAATCGATGTTAGCCTGTATTCTACCCCCTCAGTTTCAAATTCCAGAGAGAACGTGTATCCCCAACGGTAGCAGATCTCTCTTTCGCATAGCCAAGACGTAAGCGGTCTGCAGCCTCTTCTCCGCGCCAGCGTGAAGTTGGAGAGGTCATGGTATATGGAAACTCTGGAGCCCTCAAACTCAATTTCCTGCTGCAGCTTAGCTCTATTTAGGACCTCTTGTCTGTCTTTATAACTCAGGAATCTGACCACAATGGAGCGGGGGCCATTTCCATAGGGTTTTCCTCCCCTTTGTGCCCTCTCCAGCTGTACCGTCCTGCCCACTTCCGCTGCAAAGAGCTGGTGAATTAGTGCTTGAACCTTCTCTTCGACTTGCCTGTGTGTCTCTCTGCTTCCTTCAGGCCCAGTATCCTCACATTATTTCTTCTCTCCCTGTTTTCGAGGTCGTCAATTTTAAGTTTAATTTCCTCTTCTCTCAGGTCCAATTCTGTCATTCTGGCGTCCAGGTGCATCTCCACCATATCTGCGTTGAGCTGGTTATGCTCCAATGCCTCTACCTTGCCTTCCACTGCATTCATTCTTCCCATCAATTCAGTCAGTGAGGATTGGATGTCCCCTCTCAGGGCTTTTATTTCGGCTAGTATATGTCCTCCTTGGTAGAGAATTGTGAGAGATTGATGCCTGAGGCCATTGCCTTTAATTTATAATGTGCTTGACCCGCACTGGTGGGCTAAGGTCTAGGTGGGCTTCCCTTCCACTGCCCTTCCGGTCCTTGCCTTCGTACTCACTTCTGACCTCCCTTTGTAGTGGCGCTGCGCTGTCTCGGACTCCTCTTCCCCACGCGTCCCTTCTTCCACTCCGGTGCCTGAAGTCACCAAATGTATCCCTTCTGTTGTTCTTACCAGTGCTGTGCACCCGGTGGTTCCACACCGTGCGGGACCCGAGCACTTGCCAGGTGGTGTTACTAAGGTGGTCAAATGAAGAGTCTTCTGTGGCCCAGTCGTGTGATTTCTCAGGCCCTGCTACTGTATGTAGGAGAGAGGCTCCAGGCTTCTATACTGTGCTCCAGCGCGTCAGGGCAGCGTGGGGTCAGTCAATGCTGCTATTCTTGGGGTATCAGTTCTCAAACTAATTTCTCCGGGCTCCAATTTCCCCCAGCTTCCATCCTCTGTCTGCCATTAAGTTCAGCTCCTCTGGGTTCAGTTCGCTTGAGGAGGGGTTGGGGTGCAGCACATACCTCTTAGCTTTCACCGGCCTATGTTTCTGCCAGCTCGCACGCTTCTCCTCCCGGGGCGGTCTGCTCTTTACGTTCCGGAATCCGCTTCCTTGTCGGGCCGTAACACGGCATGCGTACCTCGGATGGAGGGACAGACCCCTGTCTCCCCCTGGTGCCACGTCGTGGGCTGCTTTGGCGCTCCTCCAACTCTCCAGGCGAGCTGCACAGTCCTCCGCACTCCTCACGGGGCCAGGTGCATACCGGGTGCATCGCTCCTCCCCGCTTCCCCACAGACTGTGTCCCTCTGATACCACCTTCGTTGCCGCCTTGCTCCCCCACTGCGCACGGGTTGTGCGAGGATGCGACACGGCCCGCGATGCTGCCTGTTGCACTCCTTCGGGTGTTTTCCTCGTTTTGTGTGAGATCGTTGTCGGGCCACTCCCAGATGGAGTGATCGTCCTCTGGTGCCTCCTTCAGCTTCCCACGTAGCTCAGTGCCAGCCGTGGGTGCGGCCTGGGGCACCCAACGCACAGCGATCCGAGGGGCCGTCGTGTCTTTGCATATGCTCCGGGGCTGTTTTATGTCTCACAGCGCTCCACAGTTCAGTGTCTGTAATCAACTGCTATCAGCCTCCGCTCTCCGTATCACCAGGTATCGGCGCAGCACACCAATCCAAGCTGCGGCGTTAGTCCCCCGCAGGCCCTCGAGGGCAGATGGGGCGGTTTGTCACAGAGTATCCACTCGCTCGGACTGCTAGCGGGGCTGCAATTCCTCCCGTGGGTGCATCCGTAGTTGCACTTCAGGCAGCTGTCAGCCAGAAAGTCGTCCCTCAGGCTTGGGCGCACAATATCTTCACTAATATGCTGGAGGGAGCGGGAGCTGCACTCTCACGCAGCCATCTTGTCCCGCGCCCCCTAGTGGTCTCCCTTTTTCGTTATATTTTAATAAGAAAAGACATGGCTAAGAAATCAAATGAACATAAATACAATAACCATATGAGAATATCTTGCAAACCAAACACTGCTTGTACAGTCTCTAGGCTGTTCATTTCTAATAAATAAAAATCGACGTAGGTTTCCTATCATTACCAAATGTGATGTTGTTTATCCACCCTGAATATTTGGGCAGTGGGCACTCAACCCGGATTCACGTCACAGCCACCCTCTGTACCACCCAGCTTAATAGCAGGGCAGTTTCCATAAGCCTTCATGCTGCCTTAGATATCGTCTCATTTACAACCAGACAGTAGGTAGTTTCTGGTGTTTTCTCCTACAGAATGGCATTGATTATTGCCACGCTTCACTCCAAAATGGTATCGATCACCTCAGGACACACGCACTCTAGAATATCCTGCACTTGGTGCATGTGCTGGGTCTAGAAGGTTAAAACCTATGCAACATCAGAGGCATAGACGTAGAGGGACGAAAGACAGGATTAATGAAACGAACGATCATCAAAACTTCAAACTGACGTTTTTATTGATGTTAGTTATATTTCTTCAAAAGGGCGTCTACTCAGACCCTCTGAAAAAACTAAGTGAAACATAAGTTGGGAGGGACTCGTCAGACGCCTGACTCGCCTCTTCCTTTCTCTCTCTACTTACTTATGTTGATGAGCACACGCGTGTGAAAAACGAAATAACCGAAACCTGCCTTCCGCAAGGTTGGCAATAGACAACGTAACACTTATTCTACTTATAACATGGCATGCCACCCCCAAAAACAAGACAAATACCCTTGAAAATGAGTGGTGGTGGGAAGAAAAACACCTGCAGGGTCCTTTATTAGGCAGGAGTTAACTTACAGGTGCTCCGAGGAATGACATAACATTGTCCGGATTCTGAGCTGAACTGGCATCCTAGCTGTGCCACCGACATAGTCCTTGGCCTCCTGACCTAGTCAACAGCCCTATGGTCTGCTGTAAGCACTCCTTTTGGGGGAGCAAAGCTCCCCGCAGGAACTGCTGTACCGACCCCTTCCCTTCCCTCACTGAAATCTCTAACTAGAAAACCCTCCCTTCCCTCCCCCCACCCTTTCCACTTTTTCATCACAGTTCCGAACCCCCCTCCCATCTTCCTCCTAACATTGCAATGCCCTGTGACCTTGACAAAGGTCTTGTACCGCCCGGGTGCCGTGATCTAACTCTTGGCTATGCTGGCCTGGACCCCTGTGGTCTCAATTAGCACTATTTTTGTGGATGCACCCAACTCTGCCGCAGGTCTCTGAAAGAAAAACCAGCAGAATCGCTACAGCATAAGAACAATAATACAGCAGACAATATACGCATGAGAGTAAGGGCGGGTGGTCTTTGCTGCTAAATGCCTTTTCAAGTTGGCCCTCAAACGTGCAACAGCCAGGCAGCAGTGAAAAAATAAAAAAAGATGATCGCGCCCATTGCCGAGACATCGAACAAGCCCTTTTCTGCTGAACTGATGATGGCGTCAAGGAGGCGGTTTCAAGCAGAGCACAGGGGTCCTTGATCCTATTGCTATTTGGTTTTTTCTACGTGTTAAAAAAAAGTACATGTACAGAAACACACGTGTGAGAGAGAGCAGAACACGGCAGCCCAGGCTCAGCTGCAGGCACCAGGCAGCCAGGGAAAAAATGTATGTTTTAAACGTGGATGTAGAATGTAAGTGTGTGTGTTTTAAACCAGTTTAATTGCGGCCCACCTACATGAGCTTGCAAAACCGGCCCACACCACATTGAATTTGATTTGGCCAAAGGCCGATGGGCCAGTACATCCATGTCCATAACCCAGAAAAGCCAGCAAAAAGTACACCACAATGCAAATCTTGGGACTTAACCTTCACATCTACCCGATGTGGTGTCAGAGCTTCACATTAACCATAAAATGAGGCTCTCTGTTTTGTTTCCGACCCTTTGTCATGTTGCAATCTGCCTTTAAGTTCGGGGGGTGGGGTAAGGAAGGATATTTAGCCCTCTCCATTGACGGTTCATAACTTATTGGGGGTCAGTCCCCTGGCTCCCAGGTATCAAGTTCTACTCTGACACTCTGGGTTGTTTCGTGTATTTTGGAGTGTGATTCTGTCTTTGCTCTTCAACCCCTCTCCAACCTCTGTACCCCCCGCCGCCCCTCCTCACCCCCTTGCCCCTGGCCTTCAACCACATGCTAAGGCTCTATCTGTGACATTTCTAAGAAGCATGTCTGGAGAACAGGATCCTGCAACCTGCTGCTCTCCAGAGGTTTTGGACTACAACTCCTTTGATCCCTCACCAATTACTATGCTGGTTAGAACTAATGGGAGTTGTAGTACAAAACCTATGGAGAGTCAAAGGTTGCAGACAACTGCTGTAGAGGTTGTGTGGAGTAGCTTATTTAGTTAAATCTGGTTATGTACTTACTCAAGCTCACTCGAGCATAGTGTCCCATGAGTCTAGAGGAAAGGGCATGGGACGTAGAAGTAGACGCAGGTTTGCCAAATTATTAACTAATAGTCCATAGTTCCCTCTTCTCCATATGGCACTTTCTCTATCCCCACTAATATGTTTGAGCTTATTATTTATAATGCGTACACTGACAGAGAAATGGTGCATGGGTTGCACAGATGGGTGATCAAGCATGCATTTTTAGCCTTGCATGCAGCCAGGCATTTGTTGATGTTTTTAAATAAAGAGACTGGTATGCATAGGGCTCAAGCCCTTTCCTCTTTCTGGGGACAATACCCATGAGTATGGAGGAAACGGCACTATGGACTAAAGCACAGTAGTCCTGCAGTGAGTAATTTTTCTTTTATTTGATAAAACGATAGTTTGTCCATTGCTTTTCAGTGCCATTCTTTTTTCTCATTTCATGTTTATTTCAGAACAAAAGAGCACCATAAAAAAACATATACACAGTAAAACATCAGAAGCACAGTTACAGATGGAACATATCATTTCCACCTCTTAGTTAGCCATAAAAGAAACTATACACACGTTAGGAATCAGCCGTTAATAATGTAATTAAAATAGGCTCTGCGTTTCCAAAATGAAGAAAAATCCTGGTGATAAAAAAGACATTGGCTCTCATTACGGCCTTAACCTCGGCTTATCGTTTCCGCCGCCTGATATCCCAGTAATACTGGGATATTACAGGCGGCGGGATATTACAGGCGGCGGAATGGTAAATTGCCATGGAGTCCAGCAGGACTCCATGGATATGGGAACATTGAAGTACCAGCACCATTGCTAACCGTGCTGGTGCTTCAATGATTTATAAGACTGTAGGGGCCTGAACTACCAGCAGGTCAGGCCTGCCGGTTGTTCACAGTCCCTACCGGCAGACTCGGAGTGAGCTGGTACCGGCACCTTGATTATGGACCAGCTCACTCGTAATGAGGCCCATTGTCTCTAAAATACCTTTAAAATAAACATATTTGGAGTCTAGTAAAGGCCAAAAGACCCAACTGGATATCCAGTATTGTGTAACCACTTTCGAGATATACTGGACGTGCGAATATGCTTTCACCGCATTAAGTGGGACTTAAAGAGGCTCCTTCATTTTTGTGTCTTATACGGAGTGCAGTTTTTAAAAATGAGAGTAAAGCCCAACTAGTTCTGTGAGTGTTGGCCCAGAGGATATACATCACCGTTGAGTGACATTTTGTAAAGCCCTGCTCGTGTAATATTGGTTTTAAAGTCATAGCTCTAGTTAAGGTATACGCTGGCAAAAAGGATAAAATGTAGGAGGTATTTAATTGGGGCTTGATATAACATGCATTGATTCATGTTGGGTTCACCCTTCCATAGAGCAGAAATCGCTCTGAGAGGGGGGCAATCAAACCTGGCTCTAGGAATGATAATCCTCTCGTTGGGGGAATGAGTCCAGACCAAATACTTTTGCATCAATGGTTCCGATATGATGGTTAAATGTCGATTGGTCGACTTTGTTAATTCTGTTACTTCTCTCCACCCAGTTATATGTGAAAAGGGGCATCAACAAGGAGGTGTTAGTAAAATATTGGGCTGCATAAAGTTTTTCAAGGGATGATTTTACATAGAGGAGCCAGGGTATATTCATTGCTCTGGGTCTTTTCAACTTTTCTGACATAATTAGTTGGGATAACCCTGCCTTTGGGTTGCTCCAGATTCCTAGCCAGTGCAAAGGTGATTGGGCCGTTATATTGTCTTTCAGGATCGAAAGTCCCTAATTCTATGTGGGTCCCAAAAATGGTAGCCGAGCGTGCTAACCCCAGCAGGCTTTAAAAAAATATATTTCTAATGGATTGTGTCCTCCCACGTATTACTCATCTTGTGATAATTCGTTATCGCCAGCTTTGCTGCTTCGGAATTTTTTTTTCAGTAGAGGGCGCTGTGCTCGAGGTTGTGGCGTCGATTGTCCCTTGACGGGCTCCGTTCCATGTCGACATCACTGTTGGTATAAGTAGCTCGAGTTGAGCCCGTTGGCTTCAGTTCCGTTTTTCCAATTGCTTCGCTCTCGTGAACGGCGCGCTTCGTGATTTTCTGTCAGAAAATTTCTTCATCATCCACCGCTTCTACACCCAAAACTGGGTTTAAGAAGTGTATTGACTGCGGGTCGAAGATGTCTATCACCGATTCTCACCGTATCTGTCTTTGGTGTCTGGGTTCGGATCATCGAACCGGCGACTGTGGCTCCTGTCAGTCGATGACGGAGAAGGCCCTTCGTGAGAGGAAAAGTAAGTTAGCGGTGGAGTGGGAGGCGTCAAAGGCCACTTCGAAGGCCTCGTCGAAAAAACATAAGAGTTTGTCCGATTCAAAGGAATCGGAACGTCATAAAAAACACTCGAAGAGATCCCGATCTGATAGTAGATCGAGACGATCTTCTTCGTCTTCCTCTAAAAAAAAAACTAAAAAGGAGACATAGATCTCCATCGTCATCCAATACATCGACTGAATTGGTTCAATGTCCAACAAGATCGGATTCCCCTACAAAATGGGAACATTTTAGAAGAAAAATAATGCAGGTCTTTGAGAATGCGGCCTCGACCCCCTCAAAGAAATCTCAGAAAAGCCAGACACCGGTCACTCCACAGGACGACACAGGGAAGTTGGGAACTACGGCGGTAAAACCCAGTAGTACCCATAAAACTCGAGTCGACAAATCATCGAGAGATCCTCGAGGATCGTGTGTTTCTCCGATCCCTCATAAAAGGCAGAAGTTGTCGAAGTCGAGTGCAACTTCGTTAACGCCATCAGCGCTGACAACTCCGACATCGAAGCCTATACTATCTTCAACGCCCTTATCGAAGACTTCGTCGAGTGTGTCAAAGGTTCCTTCGTCCCAAACGAAGAAAACACCTGTTCCTTTGACAAAAAATCAGGAGGAAGAGAGAAGGTTTACGCCTTTACCCAAGTCAGATTTTTTTAGGTCCATGTCTTCAATTTTTGAAGAATCTGGCTTGGAGGAGGAAGATGTCGCTCCTTTTGGAGTAAAGTATGGCACTAGACAAGTTCCAGAGGAACTTATAAACCCTGAAACTAAAATGAGAGACCTATGCGAAACTCTACATTCTGCTAGTGGTGTTGACACATCACCTGAATTAGAGTTTGCTGCACCTGATCCTGCAGAACATGCAGACTCGGGGTACAGGAGTTTGATGGACAGGGTGATAGAATATATGAGTTGGGGAAGAGCCTCACCTACTTTTGAGCAAGATGATATGATGGACATAATAGTCCGAGGACCCCAGAAATATCCAGTTCTCCCTTTTCATAGTGCGCTTCAAAGGACAGTTGAAAGGAACTGGGAAAACCTGATTACATTGCTGCAGTAGACAGCAATCTTCCAAAGAAGTACAGAACTTCTACCTCTGATCCAGAATATCTGAATAGACACCCTGCTCCAGAAAGTCTGGTTATTCAGGCTGCTACTACTTCGATACAGACAGCATTACCCAACCATACCTCCGGATAGGGAGGATAAGAAGATTGATGCTTGGGCTCGTAAAGTTTTTACTTCAGGTAGCATGGCCTCGAAATCAACCGTTGTCACCTGTACCCTGGCCAGGTAGCTCAAGGTTACTGCCTTCCCTTCCTAAAAAGACCTCACGATCATCCACCGGGAGCCAGCTCTACCAAAATGCCAGACCCGCTCCTTTTGCAGGAAATATTAACCCTGCTAGAGAAAGGTGCAATAGAACATGTACCTGTAGCGGAGAGGAACAAAGGTTGGTACTCCCCTTATTTGCTCATCCCAAAGAAGGACGGAGGACTGAGGCCCATCTTGGACTTAAGAAAATTTAACAAGTTCCTCAGGAAGGACAAATTCAAGATGGTAACCCTTTCTCAGATCCTTCAGGCTCTCCAACTCCAAGACTGGTTGGTATCATTGGACCTTCAGGATGCTTATTTTCATGTGCCAATCCATCCCAAGCACAGAAAATACCTGAGGTTCGCAGTTGGCGGTTCTCACTATCAATTTCGAGTTCTGCCTTTCGGGCTGACCTCCGCTCCGAGGGTTTTCACCAAGCTGATGGCGGTAGTGGCAGCGAGTCTCAGGAGAGGGGGATTCACGTCTACCCTTACCTGGATGACTGGTTGATCAGAGCATGTTCTCCAGAACATCTGTCGATCACCTACCACTTCCTCCACAACATGGGCTTCTCCCTCAATTTCAAGAAGTCCCACATGATACCATCCCAACAACTCCAGTTTATCGGAGCAGTCTTGGACACTTCCTCGGGCAAAGCCTCGCCGCCAGAGGTAAGAGCTCTCCACATCCAGCAGATGGTAACACAATTCCAGAAAGCCCAGCATCTGCCGGCCTTCGATTTTCTGAGGTTGCTCGGCCTCATGGCAGCCTGTATTTTTCTGGTGCCAGAGGCCAGACTGAGATCCCTCCAATGGGCCCTCAGAACTCAGTGGTCCCAATTCTTGGGGAGTATGTCGGATCTTCTGCAAGTCCCGAGCGCAGTTGCTCAGGATCTATTATGGTGGGCTTGCAATGACAACATCCTCAAGGGAAAATCTTTTTGGCAACCATGGCCGGAGATAACAGTAGTAACGGACGCCTCACTCACGGGATGGGGAGCTCACACCAGCGATCTGACAATCAGCAGACGTTGGTCTTCATCGGAGTCCAAACTACACATCAACCTATTGGAGCTGTGGGCATTCAGACTGGCGCTGAAGGCCTTCCTGCCCTCTGTACAGGGAAAGAATGTCCTAATAGTGACGGACAACGCAGTGGCCATGTACTACCTCAACAAAAGAGGAGGCGTAGGATCACTACCTCTGTGCAGAGAGGCAATGCAGCTCTGGTTCTGGGCAATACGAGAAGGAATTTCTCTGTCGGCAGTTCACCTAGTCGGAGAGCAGAACATGGCGGCAGACACTCTAAGCAGGCAGAGCACAGTCTCCCATGAGTGAGAGTTAGCTCAGGAAGTCCTTCTGGAGATCTTCGCCCTTTGGGGAACCCCTCAAGTGGATCTGTTCGCAACCACGGTAAACCGGAAGTGCGATCAGTATTGCTCAAGGGAATTTCCCCCGAGAGGAGCTCTAAGAGACACGTTTGTGGTGGACTGGGATTTCCCCCTGCTGTACGCATTTCCTCCAGTCCCCGCGATTCCTCAAGTAATCAGGAGGTTGAGAAAGTTCAGGAAAACCATGATCCTAATTGCCCCGGACTGGGCCAGGAGGACATGGTACCTGGACCTTCTGGACATGTCCATCTGCCCTCCAATACGTCTTCCACAAAGAGAGGATCTTTTCTCGCAAGAGGAAGGTCGGGTTCTCCATCCAGAGGTCAAGACACTCCGCCTACACGCATGGTTTCTTAGAGGTTGAGATACAAGGATTGGGAACTTCCGGATGACGTAATGGAGATTTTGCTTTCGGTCAGAAGGCCAGCAACAAAATCCTTGTACCGGTGTCATTGGAACAAGTTCAGTAACTGGTGCAAAGATAGGGATGTGGACCCTTTTCAATGTGGCACCCCAATGGTGCTTTCTTTCCTGTTCCATCTAGCCAATCTGGGGCTCCAGATCGGAACAATCAAAGGATATTTTGCTGCGCTTTCCATTTTTAAGCGCTCCTCAGAAGAGGTTTCTAACTTTAAAATTCCATTAATCATACAGTTCCTGAAGGGACTTACCAATGTATATCCACCAATACCGTTTCATGTTCCAACTTTAAACTTAGCTCTTAAATTCCTAACTTGTATACCATTTGAGCCTCTGCACTCCTGTCCATTGAGGCTTTTAACACTAAAAACTGTCCTTCTTGTGGCATTAACATCAGCCCGCAGGGTTAATGAACTACGGGCTCTCTCATATAAACCTCCATATACCATCTTTTACAAGGACAAGGTAGTTCTTAAGGTTAAACCATCTTTCTTACCGAAAGTAGTTTCCGACTTCCATTTGTCACAGAAAATTATTTTACCAACATTATATCCTCCTTATTTGGGAAAAGAAGAGGAGAGATTGCATAGACCGGACCCCAAGAGGGCCCTCAGTTTTTACATTTCAAGAATGACAAAATTACTTCAAGATGACCAACTTTTTGTGGGTTACACAGGTCGTAAATTGGAGTTAGCGGTGACAAAACAAACTATATCCCGCTGGATCATTCTGGCTATATTGGAATGCTACAGATTAGCAGGAAAAGACCCACCGGATGGGCTACGTGCTCACTCCACTAGGGGAATGGCTACTTCTGCGGCTTTGAAGAGGGGAGTTCCTGCAAAAGACATTTGCTCGGCTGCAACATGGGCATCAATGCATACCTTTATCAAGCATTACTGCTTAGATGCCTCCTCCTCCAATGAAGGGTTATTTGCCAAGGCGGTACTTCACTCCGTCCATGAAAATAAAGACTAGCACTCCCCCCTCCAAATTGATCACTGCTATGGGAGTCTATCACAAGATGAGGAATACATGGGAGGACCCAATCCATTCGAAGAACAAGTTACTTACCAACTGTAACGTTCTTTCGACTGGATGTTCCTCCCACGTATTCCTCATCGACCCTCCCAGCCTACCCCGCAGTACAGTTTACGTTTTCTTACACTTTCCTCTCAAAATGGGCCTCTCAGTCACAGCATACGCCAGGATATTCCACGAGTATTTCCCCTAAAAAACAGAACTGAAGCCAACAGGTGCGGCTCGAGCTACTTATACCAACAGTGACGTCAACACGGAACGGAGCCCGACGAGGGCCAATCGACGCCACGACCTCGAGCACAGCGCCCTCTACCGGAAAAAAAAATTCCGAAGCAGGCGATAACGAATTATCACAAGATGAGGAATACGTGGGAGGAACATCCAGTCGAAAGAATGTTACAGTTGGTAATTAACTTGTTCTTTTTGCCACATGGATATCTTTTAGGCTAGTAAAGCCCCACAGTGTCACCCCATACCTCGCTACTGATGCCGCTTTACTATTATAATGATCAGGTCAGGAGGTTGACAGCTGGACATTCTAATGCATCGAACAACCTCCTCTAACTATTTCCTTTGTCTTTTTTGGTGTCTCCAAAGTTAGGTGAGGGTTTTGGCGTGAAAGAAACTCCTCAGCAAAAATATCAGCGCATTTTACATGAAGTGCAAGAGCTGACAGAGGAAGTGGAGACCATTCAGGTAAGAGTTGAACTTCTATTTCCCTTTCTTTAAGGCTCCTTTTTATATAGTGCATTAAGTAAAAGGTAAATAAACTGTTTCAAATCAATGTAAGAATGTATATTTTTTGTCCTACAGGTGTATGTATTGCCAATCTTTGTGTTTGGGGTAATTATCATGGTTAGATGTAACTACTGGGGAGATCAATCCTTAAAACCTGTCCCTCCAGTAGTTAGGAGTCTGTGTGGTGGCTCCACAACAATGCAATAATTGAATTTAAGGGCCATTTGAAAAATGAATGTAATTGTATTAGCAAATGTAAAGAAAGCCATTACAAACGTGAATTAGCGTTTCGATGCAGAGTAGACAGTCATCAGAGTTAAAATGGAGGATGCAAAAAAGGAAGCAATCACCTTAATTTGGAAATGAGACCTTTAAGAAATGCAATACCTTTTATTTTTTTTCCAGAGTAGTGTAAAGGAATCTGCGGTCGAAGAGAAGCTTACTCCAGTAGAGTTGGTAAAGCAAGTCGCGATAATAAAGCAAATGCTAGTGTCTACCCATTTGGAAAAGCTTCTTGGACCCGATGCTACTGTCAACCTCACTGATCCTGATGGAGCCCTTGCCAAGTAGGTTGACCAGCTTGGAACAAAACCTTTTGAAAGATCAAAAATAAGAATACTTAGTACATTGATTGGTACCAAATCAATCTTAAGAATGTAAATCTTTTTGTCCGATAGGTGTATGTATTGCCAATATTTGTGTTTGCGGTAGCCAACAGTGCAAACGTGCACTCAATTCTGTTTGGAATAACCTACCAAAAGATGATCACATTGCTCCGATTTCCAATTCCTATATAGTTATTGTCAACCTTGTGCCACCTGGTGTTTTCCCTGTACCTATTGCGACAGCCTTAAAAGGGAAATTTCAGAGTAAAAACATTTCTTTTGCCAGGGTTCACACTGCTCCATTTGACAGTGAGCTGGTAAAGGTAATGTTAGGAAAGGTAGGACTTTACAGTCTTGGATGGCGCACAGTGTTTGATAACTGTTAGGAATTATTTTCTTTTTGCAACTTTACCTCCATAGTTTCCTATGGAACCCTGTTCTTTTTTTGCTCTGCTTTGGTCCTGTCCTGACTTTTTGAAGGGAAGTAACCCCTTCAGCTTCACTTCCATTGCCATTTGCTCATGTTTTATGGGGAAACTGATCAGTGCCCTACACTGTCAGTACTGGCAAACTTTGTTTCCCTTTTCCATTCTTATATTTTCAACATTACACACATCGCCTTGAAAGTGCACTGCAATGGGGGATACTTTTGGATCACCCTAGATTTTTACACATGGGATTTTTAGTTTCTCCAGAATGGGGTCTGGCATGGATTCACATGCTCATGAATATTCCCCGTCGTCAGGCCGGGAATCCTCGGTATAGAAAAAAGATCCGTATCAGTTTTGTTTCTGATCTGGCTTTCTTAGTAGTAACCAATCACTGGTCTCTGGGTCATACTGCCCCCCAGCCAATGACTGCCCTCTCCCTAAGCCCCGCCTCTGGCAGCCATCCTCAGATTTTTACCGCACGTTCAAGTGTTGGGAGTCCTCGTGCTGTAGCTCTCGGGCTTTTGCTGCGTTTCGTGCTTTTTCAGGAGATTTTTCTAATTTTTCGGTTAAATAGAGCTTCAAGCTCCACCGTTTCTACATCCGATCAACGGGGATCCATTTCAGAGTTTTCTACGCCCCTCAAGGGTGAAGATTTCGTCGAGTTACGCTTTTGGAGGATTCCAGAAGTTCCGAGGCCTACCCCGGACATGGCCCAGGAGAAAGGAAGCTCGACACCCGGGAAGCTGTTCAGGACCTGCCCTGAATGCCAGCTTCAGAATGTTTTCAAGGAGGACGAGCATTCGTTATGCCTTTACTGTCTCCATGAGGACAAGACGCACACGGAGAAGGACTGTGCGTTTTGTGGGAACATGTCGGAGCGGACCATGAAGGATCGGCACCTCCGTCTCGCCAACTGGCTGGAAGGGAAGAGCTCGTCAGGCGAGAAGAAGAAAAAGAAGTCCGAGCGGTCTTCTAAGTCCTGTGAGGGCGCCCCGGTGACGGGGGCCCAAGAAAAGGCCAAGCACTGCGAGTCCGCGGGCACCGGGAGCGCCGAACGGTCGGGCTCCTTGGCTGCAAGGCAGGGCGCATCCTCCCCGGCGCCATCAACCACGAGCCAACGCTCTGGCTCGGGTAAGAGGAAGTCCGAGAACCTGGCGAAGCTTCTGGAGAGGTCCCGGTCGATCTCGAAGATTCCGGCAGAGGGGGAGCAAGGCTCGGACCCTCCCCCCAAGGTGAAGGCCCCAGGCGTACAGAAGGTGACGATGGCCTTAATTCACCCTGCTAAGACCTCAATTGAGGATGTCGCAGCGGCCCTGGTTCAGCCTGTGGAGGCTACGCCAGTGGAGGCGACCTCAGGACTCAGAGTCTCCCTGCCACCGCGGAGGGAGTCATCTTTCAGGCCCATTGAGAAGACCCCCACGAATTCCTCGTTGGAAAAGGTGGGGGAGGGGCAGGTGGCCATCGTGGATACGGACACGACCTCTGAAGAAGAGCTCATCGAAGTCGTGGAAGAGGCCCAGCCCATCGGGAGGGATCCTGACGAGGGCGACGACGAGAGCGACGGTGTCGCCGACGAGGTTCCTCAAGAGCCCTCGCGCCCGTCGTTTCCGGCGCTGCAGGACACTTCAGTGGCCATTTTGTCAGCGATTCAGTCCTTATGCTCGGAGATAAGGACAAGGTTGCCCCTCCCCCCGATGGAGGTACCTGAGCCAGACCTGACAGGGGAACCGGAGCCGGGACCTTCGGAAACTCCACCGCATAAGAGGAGGACGACGCATCCTACGCCACCTCTCCCACCTCTGTGGCCTGCTCTGCCTTCCCCCCGGTCTACTACCCACGGGGATGATACAGGCACGGACACGGCTACGACAGGTACAGATGACGACGGAGGCGACGACAGGACGTTTCCCCCGTCGCCCCCCGCTCGGGCGTCCCCGCCCGACGAGATTGGATCCTTTCATGTCATGATTTCCAGGGCATCCAAGCTCTTCCAGCTCTGCCCAGAAGAGAAGAAGGAGGGGTTCCTTTACCAACAGCGCGAGGCTAAAAGGAAGACGGTCCTTGCCGTACCACTTATTGATGACATCTGGGATGAGGGGCTCGCCCTCCTCAAGAACCCTGCCACGGCGCCGGCAAAGAGGGACCGGTACGAGAAGAAGTACCGGGTCCCCGACGCTGCCCCCTTATGCCTTCGGGCGCAACCTACCCCGGATTCGGTCGTCTCGGCGGCGGCAAAGAAGAAAGCTGGGGGGGCATCGGCCTCGACATCAACTTCCCCGCCGGACGGCGAGGGCAGGAAGCTGGACACGATGGAACGACGGGTCATCTCATCCGCAGCGACGATTATCAAGGCGGCCAACGCCCTGGCTATCGTAGCTCGCTACGACAGGGAGTTGTGGTTCAAAATCGCCCCTCTGTTGGACTTCCTTCTGGACGCCAAAAGGGCTGAGGCCCTTGAAATCCTACAGGAAGGTGAGATTGCTTCGGACCACGACATCACGGTGGCAACGGACATCGCCGACACCGGTTTCCGTCAGTTGGGCAACAGCGTTTGCCTGAGACGACGAGGATGGCTCAAGGCGACGGATTTCCGCCAGGACTTACAAACCAAGGTTTTGGACATGCCCTTCGACAGGAACAACCTGTTTGGGAAGGCGGTTGATGAGTCCCTTCAGGCCATCAGGACAGACACGGAGACTGCCCGGGCACTGGGAGTGCTCCAACAACGACGGCCGTCCTTTCGGAGCTCCGGAGGCAGACAAGGTGCCTCCAAGGGATCCGGCAGTGGCTCCTCCACGTACCGCAAGCGGCAAGATCTTCGTCCCAGGAAGCCTACAGGGGACGCGGCAAGTCAGGTGGTGCCCGTCGTCATTGACAGGGAGGTCAAGGAGGCAAGGCGGCCTCCAAACAAGATTGAACCGACCGTGGGGTCGGGCCCCCGCCGAAGCACCCCAGTGGGAGGCCGGCTGGCGAGGTTCGTCAGCGTGTGGGAGTCCATCTCCACCGAACGTTGGGTGCTGGACGCCCTGGCCCAAGGGCACGCCCTCGAGTTTCAGAAGAAGTGCCCTCGCGTTCCACCCGTGTCCAGGAAGGAAAATCACGTCCCTCAACTACTGTTGGAAGTAAGGGCGATGCTCAAGAAGGGTGCCATTGAGCTCGTCCCAAAGAGACTTTGCGGCTCCGGAGTTTACTCAAGGTACTTCCTCGTAAAAAAGAAGACAGGAGGATGGCGCCCCATCCTGGACCTGCGACGAGTGAACAAGTACATCAAGGCACAGAAGTTCCGGATGGTCACCCTCCAGCACGTGCTGGGACAGCTGGAGGAGGGCGATTTCCTGTCGCCGTTGGACTTGGAGGATGCGTACTTCCACATCCCCATTCTAAAAAGACACCGAAAGTTCCTCAGGTTCGTGTTGCAAGGGTGGCACTACCAGTTCAAGGCCCTCCCGTTCGGATTGAAGTCGGCACCCAGGGTGTTCACCAAGTGCCTCGCACCGGTGGCGGCGCGGCTGCGCCTACAGGGGATCCACATCTGCCCCTACCTGGACGACTGGCTCATCCGGGCAAGGACAAGGGAGCTCGCCGTGGAGCACACTGCGAAGACCGTCCAGCTGCTCACTGACCTGGGATTCTCCATCAACTTTCCAAAATCCCACCTGGTTCCGTCGCAAGTTGCCCTGTTTCTGGGAGCCAAGCTGGACACAGTGGCGCGGCTGGCCTCGCCGTTGGAAGAAAGGACCAGGACCATTCTGGGCAAGGTGCAGCGTCTGCTGGCCACGGACATGGCCAGGGTAAGATCTATCAAGTCCCTCCTCGGGATGATGTCCTCCTCGGGATGATGTCCTCCTGCATTTATCTGGTGCGCCTTTGCAGGCTTCGGATGCGCCCCTTACAAGAGTTCTTCGACGCCCGCTGGGTCCAGTCGACGGGCAGCTTCGAGGACAGGATCCCTCTCAATGAGACGTTCCGTCAGGCGATCCGGTGGTGGGGTACCCGCTCTCATCTGTCGGCGGGCACAGACTTTCAGACCCCAGCTCACCTGGTGACGGTGACGACGGATGCCTCCCTGGAAGGTTGGGGAGCGCACTCCGGAGATCTTCACGCGAGAGGCCTTTGGCTCCCGGAGGAGAAGTCACTCCACATCAACATCTTGGAGCTGCGCGCAGTGTTCTGGGCCCTCAGGTCTTTTCTTCCGTCCCTCAAGGGCAAGGTGGTGAGGATCTTCACCGACAACACCACCACCATGTTCTACATCCGGAAGCAGGGCGGAACCAGATCCCCTGCCCTGTCCAAGGAAGCCCAGGATCTGTGGCATTGGGCCGTCGCCCAAGGGATGTTTCTGGTGCCTCTTCATCTGGCAGGAATAAAAAACACGATCGCCGACTCACTCAGCAGAGAGCTGCGCTCGTGCCACGAGTGGGAACTACGCCAGGATCCAGTGGATCGACTCTTCCGACGATGGGGCGAACCCCAAATCGATCTCTTCGCGACGGCGACGAATTCCAAGTGCCAGAGGTTCGCCAGCAGGTTCCCCCAGCCGAGGAGCATGGGCGATGCTTTCCTGTTCCGCTGGGATGGCCCATTTCTTTATGCGTTCCCTCCGCTGCCGTTGCTGCTCCGGCTCATCAACCAGCTCAAGAGGTCCCGGTGCAGGATGATCCTCGTCGCACCGGCGTGGCCGAGACAGATCTGGTTCCCGGACCTTCTGGACTTGTCAACGTCCACACCAGTCAAGCTGCCGACGGACGCAGAACTTCTCTCCAGAGAAGGAGGCACCATTCTTCACCACAACCCGGAGTCACTGAACTTGCAGGCCTGGCTCCTGCAGCACTAGAGTTTGGAGGGTACGACATCCCAGCCGACTGCAGAGAGGTTCTTGCAAAGGCCAGGGCGTCCTCAACTCTCAAGTGCTACGGACATAAATGGAAGAGGTTCTCTGTCTGGTGCCGTGCACAGAAGATTAACCCTCTGCGGATTACGGCCCCTCAAGTATTGCTGTACCTTCTGTCATTGGCCAAGGCTGGACTAGCTCACGCTTCCATCAAGATACGATACACCAGAACTACGGGACGGGCGTCCTTGTGGTCTCATCGACTGGTGAAGGAATTTATGAAAAGATTGTTCCGATCATTCCCGCCGGTGAAGGCCCCTGCCCCGGCGTGGGAGCTCAACGTGGTGCTGACCAGGCTCATGGGGGCCCCATTTGAGCCGATGCATTCGGCACCGTTGAAGTTTCTGTCGTGGAAGACAGCGTTTCACGTGGCCATCACCTCCGCACGACGAGTGGGAGAGATCCAGACCCTATCTTGCAAGCCGCCATACTTGATGTTTCACGACACGAGGGTGGTGCGGAGGACGCACCGCTCCTTCATGCCCAAGGTGCCGTCGGACTTCCACCTCAACGAACCCTTGGTGTTGCCAGTTTTCTTCCCGTCTCCTTCGTCGCCGGCTGAAAGGACTCTGCACTCGCTGGACGTAGCTAGAGCGCTGAAGTTCTACGTGGACCGCACAAAGAGTTTTCGGAAGACATCACAGCTGTTTGTGAACTTTGGGACTGTGAATCAAGGGAAGGCTTTCTTGAAGACTTCCATTTCCAGATGGCTCTCCGGCTGCATCATGCACTGTCGCCGGTTGGCAAACCGACCGCTGCCCTGCCGTCCGAGAGCCCATTCGACCATAGCGATCGCTGCTACCACGGCGTTCCTGTCTGGTGTGCCCCTGCTGGACATCTGCAGGGCTGCAACGTGGAGGTCGATGCACACCTTCACAAGATTCTACTGCGTCGATCGGGACTCCAGGGAGGAGTCCAGGGTCGGCCAAGCAGTGCTGCGCAACCTGTTTGCTTAAGGTGAGCCTGGTGAGGAGGAAAGAGATGCTTAATGTTGAGTTGTTGTATTGCTTAATGTTGAGCCTGTTGCCACCTCCCGTGGTTGTGCATGTGTGTACTGCTATGTATTCTCTTATTCATGAGCATGTGAATCCATCCCAGACCCCATGCTGGAGAAGGAACAAGTTACTTACCTGTAACTGTTGTTCTCCAGCAAGGGTCTGGCATGGATTCACATGCGAACCCTCCCGCCTACCCCTCTGCGGCTCTTCACTTGGTCATACTGCCACTTTATGTGCTACCAAATCTGAGGATGGCTGCCAGAGGAGGGGCTTAGGGAGAGGGCAGTCATTGGCTGGGAGGCAGTATGACCCAGAGACCAGTTATTGGTTACTACTAAGAAAGACAGATCAGAAACAAAACTGATACTGATTTTTTTTCTATACCGAGGATTCCCGGCCTGACGATGGGGAATATTCATGAGCATGTGAATCCTTGCCAGACCGATGCTGGAGAACAACAGTTACAGGTAAGTAACTTGTTCCTACTTTTATATGTGCCTACAGACAAGCTGCTGGCAGCAAGCACATTTTACAGGTTTTGCATTATTTTAGGTGTGCACATTTGTGTTTACCGCATCTAGCTAGCTACTAAGCATGCCTAGTGCCTTTAAAATGGGTGTGCCACTGGAATTTTTCTTTATGGCCATTTTGTAGTTTGGCCTTATTCCTGTCTTCTCAGGTCAGGAACGTCCGTATAAGGTCAAGCACTTGCCTGGGAAAGTTGCTGCTTTTGTGGGCTAGTGAGCCTGTGTTTGTGTGTGGCCCAGGAAGGGGGCTGCGACTCTCTCGTCCCAGTCCACATCTCTGGTGCCAGAGTGTCTGCTACTGGGGCGGATCTTAAACCAGTAGTCATCCCCCATTGATGACCCGAATGACTCCTGAAATGGCCTAACATCCCCTTTAGTGTCTGGCCCTGTGAAGCCCTGCACCTCTGCCTGATCTCGAAAGACCCTCAGCAGTGCTTCAGCCCTAGGACAGTGCACGGTTCTGCAACTTTCGGCTATCCAGTTGTTTTGGACTATAACTCCCATCAGCCACAGCCACAATGTCAATGGCGAAGGATCGTGGGATCATTGTAGTCCAAAACATCTGGAGAATCACAGGTTACAGACCTTTGGACTGGTGGGACCAACTGTCTCTATACCTTCTGAAGGATCCAGCCCTTAAGAGCCTTCGGAAGTGTCCTTGGACTGCCCGGTGCACTGACAAGCTCTCTCGTGGGCTCCCTTACCAGAACCGTTGCCGTGCTCATGCCCAGAACTTTGGTGGTCACCAGCTTGCACCACAAGTCGCCTGCTACCCGACTTCCCGCTTTCTATCTTCAAGGGAACCTGTCCTGGAGCAGCTTCTGTGAATGCGACTGGAAGGAAGCCTGACGTCGCCTGCAAACGTGATCATCGCTGGAACTCGCTTTCCTCCATCCAGAGAAGTGTCCCGAAGAGGCCTGCATCTTTGGAATCCACATTTCTTCCACAGGGATTGCAGCTTGCAGTTGCACTCGACCAGAAGAATCCTCGAACCTGTAACCGCTGGGTACCTCTCACTGGAACAAAGGACAGAAGACTGCACTCCCAGCGACTAGCACCCACAGTCGACCCATCGTGGTTCCTGGGAAAATCGGTGTCAGGGGGGTTAAGTAAGTATAACTGTGCCTGTTCCCCCAGCCCTACATTACGTTATTTGATGTATGTTAAATGAACCTAATGGTGATGTATATGTTTGTATAATATATTGTTGTGTGATAATACTACCTGTTAGTTTCATTTTTCAGTGTGTTCCAAAGACCTAAATAAATAACTGTATTTTTATAACTGACCGTCTTAGCTGAATTATTGTGTGCCATTCTGTGTGGACTCATTGAGGGCCCCTGGCCACGCTCACACTCCACTGAGACTAAGCCTTGACTGCTCCCACACTACCTTGATTGGGCTTTGGCTAAATTCTGAGCTCCCTGTTCACCATAACTAGCGTGGCCTCCTAAAATCTGTCCACCAGTGTTGATTTTAGAAATCCATCTGAACAATAACTAGCCTGTGTCCCCAGCAGTTTCACATCCATTGTCTTGTAACGTTATATTTGCAATGTATCCCTTGTGAGGTGCAGATCATATCATGTGACTGTAGCAATGATATGGCATTCTTTCTATTAAACTGCATCTGCTACCTCCAAAACGAAAGGGCTTATTTTGATCCGAGTTTTTAAAGGTAAGTGTTAGGAAAGATTTTCTTTTATTAAGAGTGAGGGAAGCCGCTTTCATCGGACTACTCGCCCATATTGCACTGGTAATTAATTCACTTCCATTCTCCTATTGGTGAATGTGTACATATCTGGTTTGTTGGTATGGCAATACTTAGCTGTGATTTCTATATGCTTAGTGTGTTAACACACGGCCTAATAAATAACTGCATTTTTAGTTCTTGCTTAGTTTAACATTGGGAAAGCCAACAGTTTTGGCTTGTGTATAGTTATTAGGCATTTACCAGGCATTGCTATTAGATGGCCATCTACTTGCACCAGTTTGCACCTTCTACCATCAATAGCCAGTTGATAACACTATGGCAGTGCCTGGCAAGTGCCATTGCCATGTCTACACACAAGCCCAAACTGTTAGCATTGCCAAGGCTTGTTATATACTTTCTGTCTAACTTGAATTACTGATGTTGCTCTTTGTGGACGCATTGTAGCCCTAGGCCATTCTCACACTAAGTCCTGACTGCTCAGCTACCATACCTTGATTGGGTTTTGGCTAACCTCTCAGTGTCTTCCCCGTTTACCAAAAACAGGGTGGCACCCCAAAATCCTTTCCCCAGGCTGATTATGGAAATCCATCTTAACAGCAAGTGTCCATTGCTAGCTCTTAGCTGGGATAAAAGACAAAAGGAAAGCTGGGGGCGAAAACCCCTTGAAAAATTGCTTTTGCCATTCACAGTTAACAAATAATTTGATATCGATTGACAGGGCAGTTGCATTCCAGTGTTGGATCTTGCGTGATGTCAGATCAGAATACACACCTACTTCAGGGGTGATGTGACACCTGGACCAGTTGCGATATCTGAAATGTCCAATCTACTCCTCTGAAAGGATTGCCAGTATATTTTTGATTTTCCCTGATCGGCTTCATCCATCCTTTACCTGATGACTCCTCATCTGAGAGATAAATCCTGATTGTGCTGCTATGAGACCGTAAGTCCTTTATGAACAGTGTGCCATAGTAACCCTGTTTCCTGTGCTGCTCTGGTTGATAGTAGCCTTTCTTTCCAAGTGGTGTGCTTATGAGGAACGCCTGTGCAGTACAGAGTCCAACAGCCAATACAACAAAACCCGTACCCTGGCCTTGTCAAGAGGGTGAGGGGGGAGACCTTCCACAAAGCAATACAGAGCTAGTCTTGACTTGCAGGGAGAATAGGGGCAGTTCAGAGGGACCCAGTCTCTACCCCTTACCCGTGTGCCTGCATGCTTTACAGCAGTACACCTTTGTCTCACACCATGCCTCTTTCCAAAAATGTTCAGCAGTTTTTCTGTTCCTTACAGAGCATCTGCAGCAGACAAACCGGTGAACGCCCCACCACCACGCCACATTTGAGACTGAGACGCCCATAAGGAACAAGACGCAAAGGCGCAGCTAACCCAGTGACCCACAACAACCCCAGTAGGAGCCTGGTAATGAGATGGCAGTGCCACATATGCAACAGCACAACAAAATGCGGTTCACTTCGGCATCCCCAGCAGTACACCACCAGTGATTTCGGGTCAGGAGTCTGGGGCACTGATATAACATAGACTTACAGAAGCCAGCCCTGCATACGACCTTGGACTCTAGCCCGCCAAGGCTGCCATAGCAATTCTGCGATGCGTTGGGTGTAGCTGCCTCTTTATTTACCTTTATGCTTTTCTCTCGCACATACACACCCTTGAGAAGTAGACAGGGAAGCATTGGACAGGTCCAGAAGACCAATCTCTGAAAGGAGGGGAAGACGGGTGCATTTGGATAGGGAGAGCCGGCCAATCAGCACAGGGGGAGGGATAATTAAGCAGGAAACCGGAAGTGTGGATTGTTCGGGTGAAGTCAGAGGAGAAGGAGGACCAAGAGACCATCAGGAGGATGGAGAATGCAGTGGAGTGTGGACGCTATTGTATCAAAAGGCGAGGTATTGTCTTAGTCCATACTAGGGTACTGTAGTGTAAATGGCATACTGTAATAATGATTTAGAACATCCAGTCATGGTCAATGATAACATTAATTCATATTCCCCTTTGGCTGACAACACTGAGACAAGGAAGAGGGATGGAGTGATGAAGATCACTAGGAGTGGCAAGCCAAAGCCTCATTTCAGTGGTTGGAGGATGTTAACAGGTGCTGGGGCATTCAAATATGGTACACTTGAACAAGATGAGAGAGTCAGCCCTCCCGACGCTTGTTGGCACACAGGAGGAAAGGGAGCTGCAGACCGTAGCAAAGAAGCTGGCAAGGACGGCGTCCAAGGAGGTCAGGCGGAAGAGTGTTCGCCACGCTGCCATCCCAAGCAGCAGGAGCTGCCAAGCGAAGGAGAAGGCCAGGCGATAACCGAGAAGCTGACGAGATGAGCTCCCATGCAGCAGACGGGCAACGGAGGAAACTGTGAGACGCGAGGGACGCTGAAGTTGCTAGAGAAGACTGGTAAGCCCACAGAAGGAGATTGGCATACTGGGTTGCTTCAGGGCGGATGCCGCGTACAGTTAGCAAAGAGCAAAAACCCTCACAAGAGAGCTGGGACACTTAGCACAGTTGGAGAAGGGTTGGTGGACCGACATATGAAAAATATCATTACCTGAATACAGAAACTAATGAATGCTAGTGAAGAGTGTGAACCTGGGATTTACACTTGAATATTGAGAGGACTCAAAAAGCCGTTGCAGGAGAGTAAACCAGGCATACAGCGAGTGGGGGACCCACACCCAAGTAGCGAAATAAAACCCTGACAGGAGAGTAAACCAGAGATTGGAGAAACTGGACAGAGACCCCCCAGGAAGTGCTGAGAAAACTGGAGCAGAAGCCCCCCTTTTTTAATTGTGGACCAAAAGGGAAGAACGATACCCCTTCCTGAAAAGGGCATCAGGGGTCCAGAGAAAGAACTGTAAAGTGTTGTGAAATCGGAGAAAACTCAAGGAAAGACCCATTCCCCTTGGGATTGGGGAATCAAGAGAAACCGAAAACTCAAGGAAAGGGCCACCCCCTTGGAATTGTGGAATAAAGAGAAAGTGTTGTGCAAACAGAAAACTCAACTGAAGAACCATCCTCCTTGGGATTGTGGAATAACTTTGAATAACCAGAACGACTCTAGTGGAAGGGAAGGGCCTTCCCTAGTGAAACCTTATTCATTGTTCTTGTCTGCACTTTAGAGACTTTATATTTTGAACTTTGGAAGGAAGTGAGTGGAATGCTGAAGTAGCCATATTTCTGATGCTTGTGAATCTGCTTAGAATCACATGCTGTGCATATGGTCCGACATTTAGTGGTAATCGCAGAGTATTGCATCTTGACTTTAAAGGATCGAAAGGGGACATCGACATGGGCGTGCTTGTAACACTGTCCCTAACGTGATGTGTAGTGTATCCAAAATCCCCCATGCGTCGAGGTCCCTCAAATTATTTTTTTCCGCTCAGCTAGATGGTCGCCTTATGAAGAGCTCGTAAATTGCTAAATTTCAATTTCATTGTTCACGACCGCTGGTCGTTTAATATTCGTCATTCCTTCGTATATTCGTGAACCAACACCAAAGACGACTGCAGATTTCAGCTGTTGGTGCTTCGGTCGACGCTGTCGTCCGCATGGCCACGGCCCTCCGGCCACGCCTATACAGTAGGGAGAGTGGGGCACATGGGGTTTTGATTCTTTTGTAGAATGCATTTCCTTCTCCCTTCTCTTTTCCCTTCTGATTTCGCTGTTGCTTTTAACCTGAGCTATGGACAGGACTCCTTTTTAAATTTTGCCCTTCTTGCAACGAAAAATATCCATGTAAAGACACTCACTGGAGGTGTAATAAGTCTCTATCTCGAGATCACAACGAGCGGTCCTGCAAGTTGTGCCAACCTTTACGTCCGAAGACGATAAAAGATCGGCGGACGAAGCAGTGGGCGGTCTATGCCATGCAGCAGGCAGAGAGTAGCTCCCCCGTTGGGACAGGCACCCCAAGTGACGAGGATATAAGCAACAGCCATGGCTCCGATGCAGAAGCCATTGACCTCTCGGCGGAACAGGCAAGTTCCAAAGTGTCCGTCCCCAGCAGGCAGGTCACCGGTCCTGCTATGGGGAGACGACACCCCAGCGACAAGGACACACCCACACCACGTAAAGAAACACACCCCCCCGGGTCTCCTCGACGGACTTGTTGGGAAGGCCGCTGACACCAACGGGAACGTCAAATTTTTCAATTGAACCCACTGATCCCCATGATCGGCCGCCCTCCCCGCAACCGTCGATACGGCATGCGTCAAGAGGGTGTCAGCACCAAACATCATAAGAGCGCCGAAACGCCTCATAAGAGCGAGTCAGTGCCAGAGGTTTCGGCGGCGGCGAAAACCACGAAAAAGCAGGTAGGCTCGTCGAAATCACTCCCAGATAAGCCAGAGATGCGTGAGAGTCTCGCGAACATCATCACGGCGGCAAATAAGCTGAAGGACACGTCGAGACGTCAAGAAGAATATTCAGATGGGTCTCAGCCCCTATCTAAGGCACTAAATGACGAATCTCGACCGCCTAGGGACCACAGTACTCAAAAAGAGCACTTCCCCCTACAGATCCCTCTGGTTCATCCTTATGGGATGCATGTACAAGCTTTCTAAATTTGTAGAATTTTCAGAAAGGTTTGTCACCCCTAAAAGACCAAGGGAGGAATACCCTATTTTGTCCAAAGTCCAAAGAGCTTCCAGTCAGTTCCCTCATGTGGAGGTGTTTGGCCTGTCAGAACCTGAAGAAATCCATTGGGACAGAATCCCTTTGACAAGACCACAGACCAGTGTCCATATTGGGGTGATGAACAACTGGTAGGCGAGGCACCATGGCGGTCACCTTCTACTACTCCAGATCCAGACACCCTGTGTATAGATTCTCCCTCCTAAAAGACAAGCCTCACCTATTGATGACCAGATAGCATTCAATGCTATTCTTAAAAAGGCAGCTAAACACTTTCAAATTGCCACTCAAGAGGCGGTACAGGACACCGACTTTGTGGAGGACATTTTAAAAGAAAAACCACCCACAAGTCAAGCAATACCACTATTGAATTCTATCAAAAGGCACATCACTCCCTCTTTATTAACTCCATCTCAAACAAGAGCTGTAAATCCACGAGTCGAAAAGCTTTTTCGCCCCTCTCCAACAGACCCGCTATATATCCGGGGACATGCCACTCCCGACTCCCTACTAGTCACAACTACAAGGAAGAGAGCTGGAGTACCCTTTTCTACGGCTGAAGCACCTCCAGACAAGGATTGCAAGAAGTTATATGCCCTGGAAAAATTGCATTACAACATCAGCAGCTTACTCCACTACGATAGCTAACAGTACTGCATTGCTGGCTAGTTATAGTGATGTCCAATGGAATTTGCTCCAGGAAGGCAGGCAAGAAGTCCCATAGCCGGCACGATCACGCCTTCTGGTGGTTGTTTAGGAAGGGAGGCGGGTCAATCAGAACATTCTCAAAAATATCCTGGATGCTGCAGAAACAGCGGGACGAACACTGGCCCAAGGTACCCTGCTTAAGAGACATGTATGGCTCAAGAATTCGGGCTTTAAGCCTGAGACCCAGGCATCCCTTATTAACAAGCCAGTTGAAGAAACTAACCTGTTTGGAAAGGCAGTAGATGATGCTTTAGAGACTGAAAAAAAAGGAATATGAAACCTTAAACTCTCCAAACCAAATTACGCGAAGACCCTATCAGCAGCGAAGGGGTAGCTCTCGCTGTTCCTTTCTCAGCCAATCTTTCCATGTTCTCCCCACAATCAATACGGAACAGGGAACACTCCATGGTCCTCCGTACAAGGGGCAACTGCCACGGGTCATTACCAACCGGGAGGACAGCGCAGTGGCAAAGGAATGGGTAGAAACTCCACCCTAAGAGGCTCCGCGGCCTCCGCTAAAAAATGACTCACCAGTCCGGGTCCCCTTCCATCCCTCCCCAGTCAAGAGACGAATAACATCTTTCTTTCATTCATGGGAGCGAATCGCCACAGACCAGCGGGTGCTCAAGACCATCACCCACGGTTACTGTATCGTGTTCAGCCGACCACCTCGATACCGACCACCAACGTCCAGATGCTTATCGCCAGAACACCTAAAGATTCTGCTGCAAGAGGTGGAGATCCTGCAAGAAAAGGGCGCGATAGAAGTCCTGCCCATTCTACAGGTAAACAAGGTTATTTATTCAGTGTTCTTCCATGTACCCAAAAAAGATCTCACCATGCGCCCTGTGCTAGACTTGGTTATTTATTCAGTGTACTTCCTTGTACCTAAAAAGGATCTCACCATGCGCCCTGTGCTAGAATTGCGCCCAGCGAACAAATTTGTCAAGCCTCAAAAGTTCAGAATGACAACATTTCAAGAAGTAATCCCTCTACTAACACAGGGGGATTAATTACATGGCAACATTGGACATGAAAGATGCATACTTTTATATTTCAATGCTGCCAGCGCACAGAAAGTACCTAAGGTTCATGATAGAGGACAAACACTATCAGTTCCAGGTCCTTCCCTTTGGCATTGCCTCAGCGCCAAGGGTATTTACAAAGGTGCTGGCAGTAGTAGCTGATCACCTGCGCAGTCCATTCCAGTCTATCCTTACCTTGATGACTGGCTAAAAACAGGGGATTCATACGGAACATGCCGATCAAACACTCAGAAGACAGTACATCTACTCTTCAGTCTTGGTTTCTCAATCAACGAGAATAAGTCCAGCCTAGACCCCAGCCAGGTCAAACAATTCCTAGGGGCTCTAATTTGGACCGAAGAAGGTCTTGTCTTCCCTTCCACCGAGAGGGTTCAAAACTTGCTGTTCCAGATCCCTCAATATGTAGCCAATCGCGAGGCGACTTTACGCAAAGCCATGCGACTGTTAGGGATGATGGCATCCTGCATTTACTTAGTCCCACACGCACGTTTGCGCATACGCCCCATGCAAGAGTTGCTCAGCAGCCAATGGAGTCAGGCCAATGGGACGATCTAATGATTGTCTCGGCAGCCCTCGTTCTCTCTGCAGTGGTGGTTGAGGGAAAACCTCCACCACCCCAGCAGTAGAAACCACTCTCACCATGGACGCATCTCTCACGGGTTGGGGGGGCTCACCTCCTTCATCACACGGCACACAGCGTTTGGTCCCCAGCAGTAGCATCCAACCACATAAACCTGTTGGAGTTGTTAGCAGTGTTCAAAGCCTTGAAGGCTTTTCAAACACAACTACAGGGGAAAACCGTACTAGTCCTCATGGACAGCACCACAGCCATGTAATACCTGAACAAAAAGGGGGGCACACACTCTCCAGGGCTATCCAAACTGTCTCAGAACATATGGAAGTGGGCTCTCAAACACAAGATGTTCCTCCTGTCTCAAAACGTTCCAGTGGAACTCAATCTTCTGGCAGACGTGCTCAGCAGAGACTTCCCACTACCCACAGAGTACAAATGGCGATTACACGAATACATAATCTCCAACGTCTTTGCGGAATGGGGCTTCCCAGAGATCGACTTGCTCACAACTCTGGAGAATGCACAATGCCCAGATTACACCTCCAGGTACCCCCAGAACCGCTCCAAGGGGAACAGTTTCTGGATAACATGGTCAGGGAAATTTGTCTACGCTTTTTCCCCCTCGACTCCCCTACTCAAGAAGATAGTGCACAAGATGCACCAGGAACCAGTCACAATGATTCTGGTGGCCCAAATGTGGGCCCGCCAACACTGGTTCTCCCATCTGATGGCGATGTCAATTTCTCCTCCGATGAACCTACCTTGCCCATACTACATGCTATAACAAGACAGGGGGGAAACACTCCATCCATGCCCGCAAACTCTCAACTTAGTGGCCTAGCTCCTGAAGTCCTAGAGTTCGGGCTCTTCAACGTCCTCAGAGATGCATGGACATACTTAGGGAAGCAAGAAAGCCTAACACCAGACATTGCTTCTCCAACAAATGGAAGCGCTTCGTTATCTGGTGCATTTCCAAGAGCATCAATCCCATAGACTGCTCACCAACACATATTGTCTAATACCTGACCCACCTACTTGACTCAGGTCTGGTTTTTAATTCCGTGAAGGTGCACCTAGCTGCACTTTCAGCTTATACTCCATCCCAGAAAAAGGTGTTGTGGTGGAAGATCCTAGTGATAAAGGCTTTTATGGAAGGGGTTAAGACTTCATCCCCCCTATTTCAAACCCAGCTCCTAGATGGGTCCTAAATGTATTAGTAACTAGACTAATGGGATCTCCCTTTGAACCTATGCATAAGGCTAGCATTAAAGCACTCACTTACAAGACCGCCTTGCTAGTGGCAGTCACTTCAATAAGAAGAGTTGGGGAATTACAGGCCCTTTCAGTTCAAGACCCATTTGTCACAATTCACAAAGACAAGGTGGTTCTGCGCACTCACCCATGGTTTGCGGCTACATTTATTTTAAAGTTCCTCGTTAACCAATCCGTAGAACTACCCACCTTCTTCCAGAACCCCACTAACATGGCAGAACAAAGCCTACACACATTTGATATATTATCTGGAAAAATCGAAACCAATAAGGGAAAAAAAAACATTTTTTCGTTTCGGTGGCGGCTGGTAGGGAAGGGGATCCTGTCTCTAAATCAGCCATCTCAAGGTGGATTGTAAATTGCATCACACCCTGCAAAAAGAGACCTGCCCTTCAAGCCTAGAGCACACTCTACTCAAGGCACTGGGCCTTCCATAGCATTCATTGCAAATGTTCCTCTCGGGTCCGTTTGTAAAGCGGCAACCTGGAGTTCTATACACACCTTTACAAAACACTACTGCCTGGATACTCACTCAAGGTATGATTCTCAGGTGGGACAAGCTGTACTAAGACATCTCTTTACTACTGTTCCTTCTCACATCCCACCACCAACTCTGGGTACTGCTCGCTAGTCTATGCATAGCACGTGATTCTAAGCGGATTCACAAGCATCACATGCATTACTTACCTTAATAGCATTTCTGATTATTGTATCTGCTTAGATTCACATGCGCCCACCCTTGCTCCCTGCTCGGAGTAGAAGGAACATAGACATCTTACTACTTTCCCTCGATCTATACTCGCTCACAGTAGTCTAAGACTCCCTCACAGCAGAAAAAACACAGCCAAAGGGACCTCAGCGCGTGAGGGATTTTGGGTACACTACACGTCACGTTAGGGATAGTGTTATAAGCACACCCATGTCGACGTCCCCTTTCGCTCCTCAAAAGACAAGATGCAATACTCTGCGATTACCACTAGATGTCGGACTATATGCACAGCATGTGAATCTAAGCAGATACAATCATCAGAAATGCTATTTCGGGTTGTAATGCATGTCGTATATCTCCCTCAGAAACTGAGGAATACATTTGCCAAAACCAGATATGACCTTCCTGTGAAGCCTGAATCTTCCCTGGGAAAAATGAGCAGAAAAACTTCTGGAAAGTTGTGTCAGCCACCCAGTAATTAGTTCCCTGAGACAATTTTGAAAGAAGTCAAGCCTGTGATTTGGAGCAGTTAGCCGATCTGATGCCCCATTCTTGCATATAGCCAGAGGGTCTCCAGTCTCAACTTGTAATACCTGGAGACGAGCCCCAAAGCCTGGGGAAGGATGCCAACCTAATAACTGGTCATCAGGAGGCTCTTCTCAATCCTGCAACTTTTCTATACTATTCTATACTATTTCTATACTATTCATGATAGCAAACCTCTGCCCCAATGCCAGCTGAAATGTCCTCCCAAGTTAACAGAGAAAAAACAAAGCATTTTGCTCGCTTGCCTTGATCCAGCAGGACTAGCTAATTTGCAAAGCTCAACCGTGTGCCCTATGGAAACTATTCTTGATCCAGTGACAGTGCTGATCTGATGATGAAGCAGTGAGAGAATATACAGCTAGGTTCCATGTAACTAGTATAGTCGGAGGACTGCATTTATGAAAGCAGTGTAGGGTTGAGCCAGCAAAACAACTCTGTTAGGCATCTTGCACCACTGCCATGGTGCCCTCAATTTGCGGAGTGCATTTGCATCTTTATTTTTCAATTCTGGAACTGTCTGTACTGTATTATCCATTGCTAGATTTGAGACCAAATACCAGGAAGAACTGCACCACACTCCCAACACCAATACTCACTTATTAGAGACCCGGAAAACAACACTTGTTGCCGGTGCAATATAATCTTAAAGGCTAAGTAGGCTACCGCGACAAGTCTGCAACCTTTGTGGGGACATCACTGAGCATCATCAGCCCAGACCGCAAAGAACGCTAACCTCGTGGTTCATGTGTCATGAATGGTTCCTTTAGAAAACTGGATATTATCTACATAGACAATGTTCTGTCATATATTTTTTGCACAACCCCTGAAAAGATACCTCTGTATGGTTTCCTTTAGATAAAGTAATACTGTTATCCTGTATTTTTGTCTACCTCTCTCCCTTTCTAAGAGGAGACTGAGAGGCTCGACCACAGCTACCACTAGGTGAAGATTGCTGTTTGCCAAGGTCTAGGAAGGTCACCACCCACCTTGAAAACAGAACCTGGAAATGCCTCCTCTTTGGGGAGTTTTTGAGCCATCCTCTGTTGAAGATGCTATAATTACTAACCCTAAGGGGAAGGCAAACATATCTTATAAGAAAGGGAAGCCAACCCTCTCTTAGTGTAGGTAACGTGGTCAAAGCAACAAGGCTCGACTCTCGGGTAGGGCTAGTAGGTAAACACGCAGTTACAATTAGTCCACACACACACAGCTCCAGAAACTACACCACAGAGATATACTGAAAAATATGTTCTTTAATAAATGTACACATGTAAAACTAAAATTTCAAATAAGTACTCAATATATTAATACACAGTATTTCAAATATGCCAGTATATCATAAAAAACGGTGATGCCTATACAAGGATTCTCCTAACCCCGACGTCTACATTTGGGTCTTCTAGAGGGGAGCACCCAACATAAAATAACAAAAAGGCGAGGAGAACCAGTGGATCAAAAACCCTACCAAGCTGGTATGTATCCAGTAGTCTGTACAGTGTCCTAAAAACACATCGCAACCCTTATATATTTGGAAGGCACTAGAACTAGTGGTCAGTACTTAACACATTTGGCAAGGTATGGGATTAAAAAGGGAAACACATTTTTATCCAAGGGAAAATAGGTAAAAATCTCAAATGCTTAAAACATAATTCATCTTCAGTTGGGACCTCCCAGGGCCTTACAATAGTATTAATGCCCATTCACTCAAAATAATACATTAAATCCAAAAAGAAACTGGGACCAAAGTAAACTTTTGCAAAAGCTTCAAATAATCAATTAACAATTCAGTATCAGTTACCTTCCTGATACATTCCATGGAAAAATAAACACATTGTTAATAGGTGCAATTACAGTAGTTCAAACACATTTACCATAGTAGAACTGAAAGGGGTGACTTTAAAAATGGTTACAAAATCATAGGTGATCACAGAAATGGTGTAACCTTGTTCAGAGCTCACTGAACCCCTAGGGGAGCCCGTAAAAAGGTCTAGGGGCAGCTAAGTAACCCAATGTCACGTCAAGGAGAATTCCAGTGTCAATTCACAGTTCCATAGGAATTAATTGAAAACATTAAAGGGCCACCCGCTTTAGTGGAGGTAAGTCTGTTTGACCCAATAGGTGCAGATGCTCTGACGGGCAACCCCAGGAGATTCCACTGGAGACCCCAAAGAAGTGCTCCAGAGGTCTGAAGATGAATTCAGGACCCAGACGAAGAAGCAGCAGAACCCCCAATAGAATTCTATGGGAAATGCAGTAAAGACTTTCCTCCCAGGAATCTCTAACCTGCACCAGGGGAAAACCTGAAGGTGAGTATCTCGAATAATCACCCACCCCAAGACCCAAAGGTAGGTATTCACGTTGGTACTATTAAGTGAAAACTGACCCAGCAGTGCGAAACAACCCAGTGAATAGACTGCCCTTACCCTCAGGTGCAATTTAAAGGATTTGGTTGTCTAAGATTTGAACCCTGGACCAACAAAGACCCCAGCAACCCAGGAAAGAAACAAAGGCTCTTCCTAGGATCTCTACCTTCAAGACAGGAGTGAAAACTCAAAAACTCTGGTGAGGGAGACTCCAAGGTGAAGAGGGAACCCGAACAAATGACTCCCAGCAGCAGGGAGATCAAAAGAAGGCAGCCGCATGGCAGCACAGGGTTCAGTACGGAGACAATGGCCTGTGGCACCCTCGGACCCCCCAAAATGATTATCTGACTAGTAGTTGAGACTTTCACAACCCTTTGGATTTATGCAGTGACCCACAAACGTTCAGAAGATTCTGGTGATAACCGGTGGAGGGTGGCAGTAAAACAGCCCAGAAATTGTTCTGCTGTGGCGGTCATGACCCAGCAGGTGTGGAGAGACTGCAGGAGTCTTCAGGGCCCCCGACTGGACCTCCAGAGGCAATAAAGCAAATCGGATGTGCCCAAACCACTGTAACAATATGGTTAGGTAAGGATTAAAAGCACCTAAATCGGTGGGAATTGCAGCACAATTCTCCTTCTGCAGGTCAGCAGACATGCTTCCTTCTTGTTGTAGAACAGGAAACCAAGAGAGAGTTGGGACAGGGCAAACCTAAATACCTCTATAAAATGGCAGCTGACCCCAAGCCAGTTGGCCAACCACTAAAGGGGTCTATGGGCAGAGGGTCAGATGACCAGCCATACTGGCTGTTCACGAAAACTGCCACTCAGCCTTAGCCACCCCATCGGGAAGCGAGAGCGATAGTACAGATACCTATACTGATATGATATGATATGATAGGTTATTTATAAAGCGCTTAATACCCAGAGGTTTCTAAGCGCAGACCCGGGGATCAAACCTGTGTTGCTCCGTGTCTTGCTTCCAAGGCAAGCACATTGCCGCTGAGCTAATCTCCCGAGCCTGAGGCCTAAACTAGGGTTGGGACCAATAAGGAGGCTGCTATGATGGGCTTGCAAAGTCCTACCTCGTGGTCATCTAGTAAAAAATGGACGAGAGCAGGTTTAAAAAAAATAAACAGTGGTACCCCAATGGCTACCAAAAGTGTACATTGGGCTACCAACACAGTAAAATGATTTGTACCCTTGGTGAAGCCAGAAATAAAGTATGGCTGCCACCAACCTACTCCCGAACATCTGTGTAGGGTGATATAATCACCCAAGGGCAACAGTGGGGAGCTTGATAGGCACCCTTTGTGCTGGGCACCTTGGGGGTGACCCAATACCATGTACCTTATCTAATGTAAAAAGGGACATAATGGCGGGGAAATGAAGAGAAGCCCCTATGGCCACCAAAAAGAGATCAAGGGAAATAAAAAAAACAAGGGGGGTGGGAGGATGTTGGGGTGGGAGACACAAGTGTCTGTAGAACCTCTGAGTTGGGGGATCCTTTCTCGGTTGTGTCCTTTCTTGCACAGAGAAAAAGGACACAATCATAAAGCGCTGCAACACTGAGATGTCATCCTCCTCCCTTGAAAATGGACTTCCCTTGAACTTGTTGGGGAGGCCTATTTTCATGGAGTTGTACCCCAGATGTGTAGAATACAGTAGACCTCGTTTTGGGCATTGTGAAGACCGTTTTCCTCCTCTCTGTGTTGAGGGGATGAGCAAGACTGACCCACTACTAAGCAATCGGCTTTTCAGTAAGCTTTGTATGGATTACATAGTGGTGGACCTGACTGAACAGACAAGGAACATGGCTCACAGAGTAGAGATCACAAGAGCTCTGGTAATAACCTGCATTAACCAGTGGTGGAAGTGTAAAAAAAGAAGTAGTGGAACTATGTTCCCTGCTGGCCTGCACCCACTCCCCACAAACCCCATCACCACGCCCCCTCCCGCACACAATACAAACCCCCAAACACTTGCACCTGCTGTTTAAGGGAACGTTCAATGAAGTGCACTGAAAGTGCAAGCTGCAACGTCTTCCTACACTTTTATTTTAAAACTAAACCATTCCGGAACGGTTTCTTTTTAAAATAAAAGTATAGGAGCTGTAAAACGTAATTTTAAAAAGTAGAGGAACACTGCTCTCGCTCACTTCGACCACTGGCATTAACTCTCTATTCCTCTGTAAATTGGAATCCCTAAATAGCCACCTACCAATTAGAACTAATAATGAACAAGGCAATAAGACTAATAGTGGTGCTAAAAGAAAGAGAATCTCAGTTAGACCTCTTCTTAACTCCTGGTTTACGTAATAGCACAATTAAACATGCAACATTCAACATTTTTCCTTTTTCATAGTTCAGTTCATAAACGTTTATTTGGAACTTAAAATCCCATCAAACATGCAACATTAAAATCAACAATGTACACACAACAAGTCAAATATAAAAAAAATGGTAAAAAACTACTGCAAGCTGTTGGGGATCAAACATGTGGTGATCTAAAAAGTTTCAATTTCTAGTAAGCGGGCATGTAACAAGACAGCGTTTACTATATAAGAGTAAATAGAGTGTGCCACGGATACGTCCGGAACAGAGAAAAGACGCCTTAATGCTGATTGAACGTGCCTGACACTGCGCGCCTTCAGCAAAGGGAAAATAAATCTCTTTTGAATGGATTGTGTCCTCCCACGTATTCCTCATCTATAATATCTTCATTTCCAGCTTTAGCTGCTTCGCCACATTTTTTCTCTCGGCAGAGGGCACTGTGCTCGAGACTGTCGACTTGATGACCCTCAAGGGCTTTCATCTCGTCTGACGTCATCGTCGAGTACATATACCATGCACAGCGCCTGTTGGCTTCAGTTCTGTTTTTCTGCAAATGCGATTCCTTCGAGATAACGGCGCGCTTCAGTTTTCTTCGTTAATGTATAGAAAATGGCCTCGTCTTCTGCTGCGAATACTCCAAAGACTGGCTTCAAAAAGTGTATAAAATGCAGCGCCAAGATGTCGATCACGGACCCGCATAAGATATGCCTATGGTGCCTGGGTGTCGAGCATGTACCCGACGACTGTCGATCCTGTCAGTCGATGACAGGTAAGACATTAAAAGAGCTCAAATATAAACTAGTAGTCGGTAGGATTGTCCCCAAATCCCTGTCCACGCCGTCTAAATTTGGGTCAGGAGATTCCTCTCCCCACAAAAAAAGATCAAAGAAACAATCTCACTCGAGGAGCAGACACTCCTCGTCGTCTTCAAAAAAATCAAAGTGAAGGCACAGATCACCTCCTTATTCCTCGTCTTCCTCAGAAAGGAGTGTACTATGCCCAACTAAATCTTCCTCTAAAGAGGAGTGGGAACTCATTAGGAAGAAAATGTGCAACATTTTTGACGATCAGGCACCGACCACCTCGAAGCACAAGAAAAGTGGCCATGCTCCGGTCTATGACGAACATGACGCCAAGGCGAAAAACAGCGAGCCCGGGTAATAAGCCTAAGATTACTCCAGAGTCTTTGAGTACTCGACGAGACCACAAATCATTGAAGAAAATGTCAAGTCGAGGGCAAAGTCCTCGAAGCACAAGACAAAAGTCAAGCTGTCAACACCATCAACGCCACTGACGTCAACACCATTGACGCGATACAAAAATCATTGACGCCGATTGTACATCCTTCTACTCCTTTACATCAAAAAAGACAGGAAAAGATTATTAAACCTTAACCTAAAAGGATTTTTATATGAGGGCTATGAAACCTCTAATGACACCCCTACATGTGGTCTCAAATTGGATACTCCTAGTATTCAGAACAATACTAATATACCTGAATGCTTTATTTCAGAAGAGACCAGGGTTAGGGAACTACATGACACCCTGCAGACAGCTAGTGCGGTAGACACCTCCCTAGAACTAGATTTTGGGAAACCTGACCCAGCTGATCATGCAGATGCATCCTACAGGACCCTTATTGACCAGAGTGGTGGATTTCCTGGGATGGAGTAGACCAGCTCCTGTATTTTAACAGGACAAACACACTGATTTATTGGACAAAGGTCCTCAAAATGAACCTATTTTACCATTTCATGTGGCAAAAAAGGGTTGCAGCAAACTGGGCGGGGGGGCGGGGCTCGAGTACTTTTTTTTTATTGTAATTTTTAGTTTTGAATCAAACTTTTATCACAACATTTTTCCTTAATTTTTATCAAAACGTTTTTAAGAAAATCAACATCTTCCAATTCAGTTTATTAGCCCAGACTTAAATTACGTTGTCCAAACAGGCATCTAGAAAGTTTATTGTTGAACATGTCAAATGGATAGAACTTCCACCTAAGATTCTTTGCCACCATTCTTCCATGTTGTCATTTTTTGGCGCGAATTGCCCTAGGTGGATTGATCTTAAAGTCTTAAGTTCTGGGCATTCTGTTATTAGATGTTTCGATGATACTGTTTGCGACTTGCAGAATCTGCAACCATCGTCTTCTGTTTTTTCGATGTGACGTGCCACTAGCATTTGTTTGGTCTTTATAGCGTTTAGTCGCAGTTTCAGAAACGCCTTTCGATGGTATCTGGAAGGAAATTTCTGTAGGTATTGGGGCAGATTGTTTACTTTGTTTGTAACTTGAATATTGTTTAGTGTGGATGAAAGATCTTTTAATTTGGCCCTATTTGTTATCCAAAACCATTGCTGTAGCTTTTTTTTTGCAGTTTGCGGCTGATCTAATAGTATTTCAAGATGTCACTTGCATTTAGTACTTCTTCGAGCTTTTGAACCCATTTCTTGAGCAGTCCTGTATGTTCAGAGTTGTCTTTGCACGCTAGTATTTTGTATGCCGGTGCAGGATTTGCAATCAGCATTTTTCTTAACATCGCCAGTGATTTCCATACTACATGGCCATACAGTTCTTCTAGTGCAAGTTTGTGTCTTATTGCGACAATTGAGATGTAATTAGACAGACTTAACACTTTTCACCATAAAATGCCCTCTAATTTTGCCCAGATTTTGTGGTCCAAGTTCCACGCTATTTCTGACCCGTAGGTGATTCCTGGGATCACCTTTTGCACGTAGAATTGCCGCACTGGAATTAGGCTGAACTTTCCATACAAGTTGTGGATTCTTGTTCCTTGTAGAGAGAGCGTCTTAATTTTTTGCAATAAGTGTAATGCCCAATTGTTTTCACAGATTGACGTGTTTATTTGCACTCCTAGATATCTTATTTCATTGACAACTTCGATTTTCTTTTTTGTCGATCCTCCAAACGAAGTCTCGATTTCTTTTTCCCTTTACTTGCCCAAATTTCATTATTTTGGTCTTGTTTACATTTATTCTTAATTCATTTTCTTTCATGTATTGATGCAGACCCTGTAGTAGCCGCTGAAGCCCAATTTGTGTTCGATCAACTAAGACTAAATCGTCTGCATAAGACATGTACCAGATTTGATGTCCATTTATTTTTGGCAAGAAACGATGTATTCTAGTTAGTGCATCAGGGATGTCGGCAATGAATAACGGGCAGCCTTGTTTCACACCCCTATTCGTGCTTATTGCTTCGGTTAGTTCTCCTTTTCCGTTTATTCTTACACGTATTGCAGTATTGGCATGAAAGGCCATTATGGGGTCTAAAATGTTTGTTGGACATCCCCAGTTTTTAAGTTTACTCCACAGAAGATCTCGATTTACTGTGTCAAACGCCTGTTGCATGTCTACGAAGGCCAGATTTAAGTTTGTTCTTTTTGATATAGTTTCTAATTTTAATAGATTTACTATTGTCAGGTTGATCTCTGTTCCCACTCCTTTAGTAAATCCAGTTTGACGACTGTCCATGATTCCTTGCTCAAAGGCCCACAATGTTAACTTCTGTTGTAGAAAGGTTGCCATTACTTTCCCAATTGTATCAAGAAGGGCGATGGGTCGGTAATTTGCTGGATCAGTTCGATCGCCCTTCTTAAAAACTGGTACAACAATTGCATTTGTCCATGAGTCTGGGAGCTGTTTCTGTTTTGCAATTCTTTCAAACAACATGGTGATAAGAGTGGCCCATTCGGCTTTATGTGTCTTTAGTTGTACGTTGGATATGCCGTCAGGCCCTGCGGCTCTTGAGTTGTTTAACTTAGAAATTGCGTTTTGAATGTCTTCCACAGTTTCTGCTACATTCCAGTGAGTTGGTTCGTGGTTCATGTCCAATGCTGAGACTTGTTGGGATTGATTAAAAACGCCCGTAAAGTGTTGTTGCCACGCTTCCTAAGACACTCCATTAGCAAGCGTATCTGTTTGATTTGTGTTGTTATTATTTAGAATGCGCCAGATCTCACGCGTGTTGTTAGACTGAATCAAGTTCAACATCAGTTCTCCACGTTCTTGGTCTCTTATATAGGCAAATGACTTGTGCCAACTTCGATATTTTTGTCGCCACAATTTGATTTGTTGGGTTGTGTGCGCTCCCATATTTCGCTTCAGTTTTCGTATGTCTTTGTTTAGCAGTTTCTTTTTACTTTTAACTAAATTGCTCCATTCATGCTTGTGTGTGATTTTGTTGTTTAGAAATCTGTGACTGCTCCTTTGTTGGTATGGCAGTATCAAATCATAATTAGTTGAATTTCTTTCATTATTGGCGATAAATCGAAATTTCTCGGTGAGGCCTTTTATTTGTTGTTCGCTTAGGCGTAGCCGATTTCGCCCTTGATTTATTTCAACTGAATATTTGTACAGAGCTTTGTCTGTTTTTTGAAGTAAAGGCCATGACATTTCCAAAATATCATGGTCACTTCGGTCTGTCTGGATGATGCGTAACTTTGAGATTTTGTTCCAGACATTTCTTGATGTCCAGATGTAGTCTAGAATTTTTTTATGGCCAAAATTTCTCCAAGTGTACATCGGAGGCGTATCTCCCGGTATGTGTCCATTGACCAGAACACAGTCTCTTGGGTCCATTTCATAGTCCCAGCATTCTCTCCTTTCACTGCTAGTCCGTTTTTCTTTTATTTCTGATGTGATAAGTTTTCTCTCGTCATTGAACCAAGATAGGTTCATATCGCCGCATATGATTATTGATAAGTCTTGATACTTCTTTTGATGTTTATCGATTATTTGTGTTACTGATTGGATACATTTTTCGTTTGATATCTTGACCGGATTCCAATACAGATTAATTAGGAGAATGTGTTTTCTCGCTATTTCTTGACTTGTTGACTTTCGAATGAGTGTGGTCTGTACAAGGTTGTTTGGGTTTTCAGTTTCACAGACTTCCCACGCGGTTCCATGTTTGACCATGGTTATCAGACCTGACTGCGGATTAAGTAGCGTCAGGTATCCATCCTTTACAGGTGGACTGCGTAGCCATGTCTCTTGCAGACAAATTAGAAAATTATCAGGTAAATCAACTGGAAAGTCTTCGAATAGGTGCTGGAAGCCCCGTTTGTTCCATGAGATTAATGTGACTATCCCTTCTCGTTCTTTTCTTTCTTCCTATTGATTTCTTAACCTTGATTCCATTTTGCTTTTTTGTGAGTTCACAGACTGCGTAATTTTCATCTGGTTTCTTAAGGTGTCACGGCGCTGTTCCATGGAGTCAGTTGTCATTTTTCTGTAGTTGGTTCTTTTTGGAGTTATTAGAAAAGGATGAATCTTCATCTGAGATCTCAAAACCCATGAACAACCGTTCATCTTTTGCTCCCAAGAGTGTTTTTCGGACCGCTTTCGAGTTTATATGTAGCAGAACTTGGTCTCTGCGTTCTTCTGAAATATATTCTACTATTCCCATATCGTTTGTTGTGACTGTTCTCAGTATCGGCACTGAGTGCAATAGTCTCATGACGTTGCCTCTATTCAGGTCTACGTCGTTTTCCTCATGGAAGATGTTTTCAATCCGTATTCTGCCAGACTTGTCATTTAGTTCGATTTGTTTAAATTTATCAGCTGGACAAGATTTAACCAGCGATTGTGCGCGTGATAATTTTGGATTTAGTGAGCCATGAAGTTTTTTCCCTTTTTCTTCATCTTTGCTAATCTCCAACTCATGTTGATTATTTGATTTTTTCGTGTTGATCCATTTTTCTCTGGCTTCATTTTTATTTGTTGGACGTTCATTTGGTTTCCTCATCAGGCGTTTTCCAGCTCCTTTTGTTGATTCTTTCATAATTGATCAAGCTCCTGTTTATCTGCCGTTGAGTCATCTTCAAGGTCGTCGGTATTGGTTGAGAGATCGCAGAGATCTACCGAAGATTGTATCGAATGACCTGAAGCATTGTCTGAATCCAATCTCAATCTTTTTTTCGGGTTAGTTGCAGCCGGTTTGTCTGTTATTCCTGTTATTTTTATTAATGCTTTTGCTTTTTCTAACCCTTTTTTTGGTATCAGTTTTTCTCTTACAAATAAACTTTGTTTCACTGGTGTGGGTAGGTTGCGAATAAACTTTCTTGATCCACTAGAATGTCTTTTCATCACCTCTAGGTTTTTTTTTCTTTTCGGTTTTTTCCTCTGCGGATTTTGTTTTGCCAAGTCTTGTTGGTCTTGTTTGGCATCACATATGATGGTTTTTGCTGTTCCTCCAAATATGCCATAGGTTGTTTTTTCAATCGAAATATGGGAGGAGCCTGCGGATGGTTCGGGTTGTGCTTTTCCTGTTTGCCCTGTTTGTGTTTTGCTGAAAGGCGACTTCTCTGTTGATTTATCCTCTGCCGCCTTTAGGAGGGCGCTACCGCCCACCTTTTTGTTTTGTTGGTCTTCGAACAATGAATGTTCGTTATTTTGGCTTTTTTGGCGTTGTTCTTCTGCCTCTTGATTTTGCAGTGCTTTTGTTTCTTTTTTGTTATTATGTGTATTGTGTTTATTGGGGCTCCTTCTATCACTCGGCAGCTGATTTGTCGTGTTCTGTTCGAGATCTTTCATGCATGCCACGGGTTGCTTCTCTTTTTCGGTTTGCCATGGTCCTAGCATCAGGCTTCCCTTTAAGACATTCAGTAAAGAGCTTTTTTCTACAAAATCATTCCTAATCTGTGTACTCAGCTCAGTGTACCGTGACCAATTTTTGGATGCTTCGTTTCCCATTTGTTGTCTTAACTCACTGGTTGTATTTTCCATTTTGTTCATTTTCTCATTTAGATGATTGAGTAATGCATTATTGTTTTGTAGTTAGTCATGAAGGGAATCATATAGTTTTAAGAAAGGGAATAGAGCCAACGAGGTGGCAGCAAGTACATTGTTGTGGATTTGTATGGCCGCCGCTGTAGATATGTTAGATTTCAATACTGACTCGTTATCGACGTCGTGATGTGTAGGCTCTGTCCTTTCCATTTCCTTTTCTGTTATTTCTTGGTTAAAGGATGCTTTTGCCGGCATTGACTCTGGACTTGTGTTGGCGGCTGACTGTGTTGTTGTAGGCGTTGAGCAACTTAACAGATGAGAGGAGTTGATTTGACAACCTCTTTTTCTCTGAAGATCATGTAGCTTGATAATAGAATTGGTAGTGGGAGTTTCCAGAAATTGATTTTCTGGTGTTTGCCTTTCAATGATCAAAGTACAAGGTCCTATTTGACCGTCTTTTTCAGGTGATATTTGAGTGTTTGTATGGTCTTTATTCTTTGAAATTTTTTGAGGAGGCTCTGTTATTACTTGTCTATCTTTGCCTTTGTGTTTTTCTATGAAGCTTTCGGCTAATTTGTGCTTCATCACTTCGAAGTCTGCTTTGAGACGCTCGGTTAAGCGTGCCTCCCGACCTGCAAAGTCAAATCCACTGCTTTGCTTGTGGCCATTTTTCTGCTTGCATTCGTTGTTGGAATGGCCGTTGGTTTGCTTATTCACAATGACTTGTCCTTTTGGAAATCTTACATCTATGTTTGTCCCCTTTTCGATTGCTCTTTCTGTCATGTCTTTTTTTGCTGTGCTTTTATTGTTCTGGTTTGGTATATTATGTCCTGATTGTCTTGAATTTTCTTTATATTTGTTTTGCGTCGTCCTCTCTTCCGCATCATTTGATTTGCGGTCTGTGGATGGATATACGAACCGCATTAGGCTCTCTTCACCTGATCTTTCAGGGATAGCCAGTTGTAATAGTTCATGATCCGTTACATCAAAAGGTGAGTCAAACAGCACTGTGTTGATTTCAATTGTGTTTACAATTGATCCATCTTCTAAAATTTCGATGGGAGTACCTTTCGCGCGGCTTACGTTGGTTTTTTCTGCGCATTGATTTAATTCGACAATAGGTACAATCTTAGTCATAGCCGTTTCTGTGCTTTTCAAGTATTTTCACAAGAGTTGGAATCAGAATTTGACTTGTTATCTGGCTTGTCCCCCTCAACTCGCCCTAATGCAGAATTGCCATTTTCCTCAAGACACCTTGTTTGGGTGTTTGTTATTGAATTTTCAGTCAAGTATTTGCTAGTTAATTGAGCAAGGGAACTCAGAGACTTTGTTAGTTTGCTTTTGTGGGATTGGTGCTATTTGTGGACTGTGTGTAATCATTTCAAAACTATCTATGTTTAACTTTTGTTGTTTTTGGTTTAACCAATTGTACCCCTCCAGTTCACATTTTTTGTTGTTAGTTAGTTTTTCATCTAACGATATTGATTTATCTATGACTTGTGCACAGGATTTTAGTTTAGAATGTGTCTGCGGCCCCGCCTCTGCCATTTCGTTATTTCTTACCTTTTTGTTATTGGAATTGGCAGGCGTCTTCAGTGCAGTGTTTTTTCTCGACCGCCGGACGCCAAAGCCGCCAAACAGCCAAACAGTGAGAAAGTCACAGCCCTTCTGTCGCAGGGCTTACGCCGCAAGGGCGGCGCTGAGCAGCTGATGTCTCCGGCTGGTGGTCACGTGACAGCCGCGTCACGGAAAGGGGGAATCTTCAATCTTTCAGCTTAAAGTGGCGGCGTCCTTTTCACCGCTCGCTTCGCTGCCCGGGCTTTTAAACAATTGTAGGAGATGCTGATCCAATGTTCAATTCGCAATGTAACTGTTAAAGTTACGCCGCCACAGCCAAACAGTGAGAAGATCACAGCCCTTCTGTCGCAGGGCTTACCTCAAGAGTACTGCCCTGCAGTAAACACAAATTTGACCAAGAAATACTGGCCATCCAGAAGTGATCCCAGCTACCTGTCAATTAATTCTACTCTGCAAAGCCTAGAAGTACAGGCAGCTACATCTGCCTTCAAGCAAGCGGCGTACCCAACCATACCCCCGATAGGGATGACAAAAGCTTTGACTCTTGGGCAAAGAAAGTATTTTCTGCTAGCAGCATTACTTTAAAGACTCTTTAACATGCCATTTGACGGCTCCCATTTATTTGGAAACGAGGGTGATGAAAGCCTTGAAAAGATGCAGACTTCAAAGGCAGCAGCCAAGTCCTTAGGTGCCGCAGTCAGGCAGCCACATCCTTTTCACCCCAGCGTATTATCTTGGAGGGGTAGGTCTGTTCGCTACTAGTCCACAGTTGGAAGAGCGAGGGCACGGGCTAGTCAAAAAGGACAAAGAAGATTCCCACATGGTGGACGAGGTAGAGGTGCAAAGTCCACCCAAACAGGTGCATCTTTACCATCAGCCGCTGCTTCGGCCACCTCAAAACCACTATGAGGTCTTGACTCGCGACACCCCGGTGGGAGGCAGACTGTCACAGCATCTGAAAGAATGGCAAGGTATTAGTTGGGATGCGTGTGCACTGGAAACAGCCCAGGGTTACTGCCTCCCCTTTATACAGAGACCTCGGGATCATCCACTGGGAAACCATTTGCTAAATGGTGCAGATCTATTGAATGTTGCTATAGAACCAGTACCTGTGATGGAAATAAACAGAGGATGGTATTCTCCCTATTTCCTAATCCCCAAAAAGGACGGAGGACTGAGACCTATCTTGGACTTGAGATACTTGAACATGTTCCTCAGGAAGGACAAGTTCAAGATGGTCACACTTTCTCAGATCCTTCAGGCCTTCCAGCTCCAGGATTGTATTGTTTTGTATTGTTGGACCTTTAGGATGCTTACTTTCATGTCCCACTTCATCACAAGCACAGGAAGTACCTGAGGTTTGCCATTGGCAGTTCTCATTATCAGTTGCGCAGTGTGTTTTGGTGAGCCTGAGACTGCCCAGGCTCTTTCTGCTGCTGCTGCTTCTGGGACACTTGGAAGTCTGTTTTCCATTTCCACTACTGCTTCCAGGAGGAAGTAGCATAAAACCCCTAGCACACGCGGAGCGCGCGGTGTGCGCAGTGTGTTTTGGTGAGCCTGAGACTGCCCAGGCTCTTTCTGCTGCTGCTGCTTCTGGGACACTTGGAAGTCTGTTTTCCATTTCCACTACTGCTTCCAGGAGGAAGTAGCATAAAACCCCTAGCACACGCGGAGCGCGCGGTGTGCGCAGTGTGTTTTGGTGAGCCTGAGACTGCCCAGGCTCTTTCTGCTGCTGCTGCTGCTTCTGGGACACTTGGAAGTCTGTTTTCCATTTCCACTACTGCTTCCAGGAGGAAGTAGCATAAAACCCCTAGCACACGCGGAGCGCGCGGTGTGCGCAGTGTGTTTTGGTGTTCTGGTGTTCGGGCGAGGGCCTGCGGGCCTGCCGTAATGGATGGATCATCGCACAAACGCGGGAAAACAGGCACCTGCGGAGACCGCTTGCCTTCCCCACCCCATGCAAGGCTGCAACTGCGACGTTGGAACTCCGCCTCAGCATCTAATCTGACTGACGCGAGCATTGGCCAACGAGTAAGTACAAAACTGATTAGACATAATGACACCGTAAGTGAGTTTACCAGAACTTTTGTGGGAGAACCTGAAGATGTGGGATCGTCATTGATGTGTTTGAAGAACAAAAGTGCAAGGAGAAACGCAGTATATGCCGCCACACCAATGATAGCCTCTATACCTTCTACATCCTCTATATTTCCAATAGCCTCCATTACCCTGCAGGTGGACTCGTCAAATAGCGATAATACTGACAATCACCTAGCAGGGCCCGTCTCACCCCTCGATCCCCCTTACCTGTCTCCCCCCGTGTTACACAAACTGGCCATCGATGCGAGCAAGTTCACACCGAGTGTGACGTCACTATGCTCGGCGAGTGATGGGAGAGCCGAGCGGGGTGAGAGGGAGTGTGCGCCTGGCGGCCGTGGGGGTGGTGGCTTCATGGATGACCGCGTGGGATTGGGGATCCCCTCCCACCTGGGAAATGGTGGGTCAGTTCTGGTGGGGGTCGGGGCCTCTTCGCCTGCGGGCGATCCTCGGAGCGGACCCTCTCACCCCGATCCTTCGATTGCCTCTCTTGTCAGCTTGACAGCGCCCGATCCAACTGCCAGTTCCGTGAGCTCTGAGAGAGAGGTAAGACGCGGAGTGGATTTTCGGGTGCCCGTCGTCACGCTTGTTGTGCCGACCGAGGTTGACGCCTGTAACACAGAGACTGAGGTTGCGGCAAGGCCGAGCCCAAGTTCTCTGAACGCTGTGCTCCTTACTGACGCCCACTCCATAAACTCTTCTTCAAACAAACTACCTAAATTGATGGTTTTGGCGTGGCGCGCACATACTATGAGAGGATGCACAAATAACGGTAGCTGTGATGACAGCCCGGACCCAATCTGGAAAGAGGCCTTTCTGTCAGAGCTGCGCACCTCATCACTCCCGCCCACCAAGAAACCATACGGCCACTCTATACATGGAATGGATGAACCGGACCCTGTCAAGCCCAACACTGTGTTGGAAGACGAAGTATTTTGCCCCCTCGACAAGCACTTATCTGTTCTAAACAAGGGACGCGTTTCTCCAGCACACCCTAAAAACAGAAGAGTCTCGACAGAAGTTGTAAACAAAACTTTGCAAGACTTTTCCCAAATAAACAAAGCCTGCAATTTTACATCTAGAGGAGACCGTAGCATAACTGACCAGCAGAACCAGCGGACGCCTATGGCGCCCAACCATGAGACTCAGCCAGGGGCAGACTGGTCTATCACAAATTCTGATACTCTGCGCAATTGGAAAATCGCTCTGCAAAATGAAGAAAATGTTGTTTGTCCGGCTTCACCCCGTATAGCCTGTTCTCAGGCTCGTGCCCCTCAAAGACAGGCAAATGCGACAACACGCCCAATTGACTTCAGAAGTGCTAAACAAAATCTTGCATACAACACCTGTGAGTGTGACTCTCACGCTTCCACCTCATCCTCTTCTGAGATTTGTTCAACTGCCTCTTCAATCATAGAACGTGACTTTTCAAAAGTCAGGAGATCCAAAATTCAATCACATAAAAAAGATCGCAACTCAGAAGTCAGGCTTGATGCGAACTTCACCAAAGACCTACAATCGGTCTTAATGTCAGCAACTGGAATTTCGCTTGCTCCATTTCTAAAGCTCTACGAGCAACTAAATGATAATATGAAGGACCTGACAACCTTAGTGGCGCTTATGAATTCAAAGATAATCAATATGGAAAAAGATTTGCGCGCTGAAAGAAAGGATAATGGAGCAATAAAAACAAACTTGACCTCTGCCTTGCAAACACTAACAGAACAGAAAGAAAACAACAAATTGGATAAAAAGCTCCTTGCAGAGGTTGCGAAAGAAGCTCTAAGCGTGCTAAGGTATCGACACACGACGACACAGGATTCAAATCGGCAACCTAGCCAGGAGCACCCAGCTGCTCAACAAACCGACAAGGTGCTAATTTCCATGGAACCTCCCGCCTACACCTCAATGAGAAATTCCGACACAGACACTGGCTCGCTGGTGCTCCACTCTACCATGGGTGTATTGGACACTATCAACAATCCTAGAGAAACCACAGAAGCACTAAAAACTGCACCAATAACTCAGAATTGTCGGGAGGCCAACAACCTGAGTAGCGAAAAAAGTTCGCTGGTTCCCTCAGTGCCTGATATTCGGGGTATCCAAGGCTCAAAACCTGAGCCTGAAAAACCTATGAACGAGGGCTTGGGCCCCAGCCATGAAAGAACAAGAACCGAAGCATTTCTTCAAATGAGCTTTGCTAGTGTCCTGGAAAGCAGTAAGGGTCCTAAAAATCTGGCGACACTGGATCCTCAAAAACCCTCCTCTTTGGCAACCTTGATTGACACGGGCGCCCCTCGCATACCTGAGGTGATACTAATTCCAGAAACATCGGAGCCGAAAAATCAAATATTTGATATATTCAAGGGAACTGTACCCCAGAAAGCAGATCACAAGGGGCCCAAACCAGGACCGCTGAAAAAAACTAAAAATCAAAGAACTAAAAACCGAAGAATTGGCAACAACTCAAGAAAATTCCTTCGGAATCTAAAAACTGTCAATGTAACTGTTAATAACACTCGGACAGATGACAGAGATCCAACAAACAAAAAAGACCTTACCATTGCAAACACTTCTGCAAAGCCTGTAGAATCTGTCCCTCTCCCTGAACCTACCGAGGATCAATCCATCGACTTAATCAACCTGTCTGTGTATGAAGACTTGGAATCAGAGGATAAGGTTTCTGAGATGGGTGCTGAGGATGCGTTACTTGTGGATGCACAGCCGGAAGTTCCAAGTGACGGAAATGCCTCAGTGCTTATCCGGATACCAGCTAGCGCTGCAGGAATATGTACTCTTTTCGAAAAGAAGCCTAAACAAGACGAGCCTCACATAACTCCCTCAAGTCCCATATTTAAAACATTGGAAGAAAGGCGAAAAGTCCTTGCTCAATCTCAGACGCTGTCTAAACCATCGTTAGAAAGGAAGCATGCTCTGAAAGAGGGCCTGTGGCCTCATAATAAATCAAAACATACATTTTCGGATGGCCTTGATTACAACAAAGACAACGTAAACAGAGTAGGACTGGCTAGAAACGAGACCCTCGACACACGGCTTGGCCGTGAGAGAAAGGAATGGCGCAAAACGAACAGGACGGATAAAAGCGCTGGCGACAAAAGTCAAACTTCCCACAAGGTGAGGCTAGAACGTATAGAAAATGGAGAGAAACTCATCTTAAATCGCACAAACGTTCTATGCCTCTTTCAACACGTGCCTTCTCTCAGAACGATACGATCTGAGGACATCAAGACGGTGGAATTCAAAAATGAGGACCAAAATGATAAAATCATCCTCCACTTTAGATCCAGAATTGTTCTGAACATTGTACTGGATGCGGGCTCCGCTCTTATGTCTATGGGCTTCGACATCTCAGAAGTGTCTGAGCAAGCTGAATTCGATCACAGAGCAGACTCTCAAAAAACTAAACGCGACTCGCTCTATCAGGAACCACTGTTTTCTAACAAAACCGCGGAAAATGAGCTTCCCCGAAACGTGGAATCGTTGTTAGAACGTGATCTGCATCCTGGTTCTGGAAGCATGAAAAAGACAATGGCCAGTAGTTCCCCTGAGACTGTACCAGGGAAACTCCCCACAGAGGATACCATCAAAATCACCATTGAAGGAGCTGGCATGACGGATCCGAGTCTTGGTGACTCGCAAAGCCCACAAGACCAAAGCGGAACACAAAAGGATTGGTCCTGGCTGGCTGAAGCATTAGGCAGATCCTCAAAACGGTAACGCCAAGTGGTAGAGGAGCCACGGGAATTTAAGATCGGATCCTGGAACACCAGGGGCTTCTCCCACCTATTTGTAGAACCCTGGCCGGACGCGCTAGATGTGGTCTGCCTTCAAGAGACGTGGATGACGAGTTGCCCAACTGCGGATGCCTATGAAGTGGCCTTCAACTCAGCCTTTAAAAAAACTAGAGGAAGACCAATGGCAGGTCTGTTGACAATTGTAAAAAAGAGCTTGGGTTGTCGTATCACAAACTCTCTAAACCTATCACCCTTTATACTACTGTCAACGATAGCCTCGGATGGGTCCCGAACTGACAGCTTGACTCTTTTCCATATATTTAATATATACTGGAATCACATTCAGGCCGGGTCAACTTCCTTCATAGATCTAGTCTCATCTAAAATCGACGATCTCTTACTTGAGAATGAGTCAACAAACATAATAATTTGTGGAGACTTGAATATCAACTGTCTGGCAACAAGAATGAAAAACAACGAAGTCGTGTACGTATCTAACAACGTGGCTTCAAAATGGATGGGGGAAATGGAAGCTAGAAATTTAGCAATGCTCAATGGAAATTCTGTCGGCGATATACCAGCTAAACCTATGTGGCGACGAGCAGATCAGAATTCCATCTTGGACTACTTCTTCGCCTCAGAAAAGATCCAACAATCCATCAAGTCGCTTGAGGTAATACCGATGACTCAAAGCGATCACGACATGGTAATTCTCACCTTGTCAGCCGCAAATGAACCGTCCCAAGAACGATGGGAACATCGGATATTGGCTGAGCCAAACAGAGTGAGGCTAACGCTGCTCTCTGCTGAAGTCTCCATAATCTCAGAAACTTTCATCAAACTGGATTGTGGAGTCGAATATGCACATCTATTACATCTGTTTGTGGAAAAAAAACAGGGACTGAGAAACCATGGCTTTGCTAACAAACATAAATTCGATGTTGAGATCATGAGAAGAAAGAGAGAACTACGCGCCTCTATCAGACTCCTGAGATTCAGAGATTCTATAGACTCAGCGCGAGAAAAACGTGTCGCAAAACAGAAATACAAAAATTGGATAAGATCCCATAAAGCCCTTATGTTCCAAAACGATGCAGAATTAATGATGCAAAAAATGAACAACAAAAATTCGGCAGAGTTCTGGAGACTTCTAAACAACGAAGGGGCTCCTCAATCCGCATTGATGTCAAATATGGTACCAGCAGCAAGGTGGTCATCACATTTCAAAAACTTGTACAGCAGAAAAGGTACCTGTCAGGCCCCTATAACACCAATTTTAATCAAATGGGACCTGACCTTCTCTAAAGCTGACATACTACAGATAATTAAGAACGCCAGTGCCTCAAGGGCTCCTGGCCCTGATGGTCTGACTAACTTTACCCTAAAACAAAATCCAGAGCTATGGGCGGACTTTTGTGAGGAACTCTTCACTCGAATCTGTAGAAGACGGGAATCTCCAAAGTCTTGGAAGAAAGCAATAATTGTGCCCATCTTTAAAAAAGGAAATCGGCTTGAGCCAAAAAACTATCGACCAATAGCTCTTTTGGATGTATTGGGCAAAGTGTATGCAACGAAAACTTTCACAATGGATTGTTGATAGTGGTCACCTTGATGAAAGACAAACAGGCTTTGTAAAGGGGGTCGGCTGTGGTCTTAACCTTCTGCTGATAAATTTGTTGAAAATGGAAGCCATTAGAGCTGGGAGAAAGGTCTATCTTGCTCTGATAGACTTTTCCCATGCGTTTGACTCCATCGATCGAGAACTACTTTGGACAAAAATGTCTAACTGGGGGTGTCCTGAGAGTCTGTTAGCCGCCATCAAAGAAATCCACTCTGCCACCACCATCAGAGTGCGCCTTGACCAAGGTGGACTGCTCACAGAAGAAATTAACACTTTTCGTGGTGTCAAGCAAGGTTGCCCTTTGGCGGCGATCATTTTCAACCTTTTTCTCTCGGACATTGGTTTCGCAATTAATGAGCCACGATCCTTCTCCCCCATGTTACACGGCTCTGCATTAGGCTGGATGTTGTATGCCGATGATTTGATCTTGTTGGATTCTACCCCAATCGGCCTCCAGCGCAAAATAAATGCAGTTGAACGTTACGTGGAAAACAACGGATTGCTCATTAACAACTTAAAAAGCGAAATACTAACACTACAGAATTTGCAAACTGGATGCCACCGGAAAAATAACAAATTCAGATGGCACCTGGGAAAGGAAACACTTACTACGGTGGAAAACACCAGATATCTTGGGATGCAAATTAACACAAATATAAATGATAGCCCCTGGATGGAGATCACGAAGACGAAATGTCGACAATTAGCTTCCCAAGCATCGATACTAAACAAAAAATATGGAAAGTTTTCACTCAAGCCAGTGATAGCTTTCTATCAGCAGAAGGTTGTTCCAGCCTTGATATACGGTGCAGAGAATGCCTTTGGATGCTCGGCTGAATTCTGGTCAACCCTAGAACACATTTTTTGGGTAAAAATTATACATCTTCCGAACAGCACCCCCACATCCTGCATACGCTACGAGTTAGGCATGATCTCGCTTGAAGCCCGGATCATGTGGAACACCTTGGCCCTATTCAGGAAAACTGTGATTCCTGCAATAGCACCTCAATTTAAAATACTAAGCAATCCTGGCAATGCCAAGCCAGACTGTCTCCTAGCCTTGTGGTACAAAAGATGCCAAGAACTGTTAACCACTCATGGAACGAATATCAAAACTCTTCAGGCCAATCCAGACCTGGTGAAGAAAAAGATCTGGGAAGCAGACTGGATTCAAACTAGTGAAGACAGAAGAAGGACTAAAGCAATGAAGGATGCCCCAGCTGAGGCACGAGCATTTAACATACTACAAAACTACGTAGTCTTGTTCCCGGACAACGCAAAAGGGCCACATACATGAGATTTCGCCTAAACCTATTCAGAACTAAAGATCGGACAAAGAACTGGATAGGAAAAGTTGTTTCGAACACCGTATGTAGGTATTGCAAAATCTGCGATGAATCACTCAAGCACCTTGTCTTATTCTGCCCATTCTTTAAATCACAAAGAACTAAACATCTGGGACAAATAGTTTCTGAGCACGCAATAAGGAATGCAGAAGAATGGTGGCAGCTGATGTTTTCTGGTTCCAACACAAAACTGACAAGGGTGCTAACTGTGTTTTTGCAGGAAATTGAAGGGATCCTTGATTCGGTGAATACCGAAGAGGAAGGTTGACGGTACAGGCTCGTACGGCTTGTTATCAAATAAAGCTCAACCGGTGTCATATGTCAAGGTTCCCTTGGCCCTTGCTGTGGACTCCTGCTTTCTCATGTCTGTATCTTGAAACGTGATCTCATGTATGTTTCTGAACGTGGAAATGGATGACTTGTGTTTTTTTTTTAAAGGTTTTGTATAAACCAATAAAAAAGTAAAAAAAAAAAAAAATTATCAGTTTCGAGTTCTGCCATCCTGGCTGACCTCACCAAGTTAATAGCAGTAGTGGCAGCAAGTCTCAGGAGAGGGGATTCATGTCTACCCCTACCTGGACGATTGGCTGATCAGGGCTCATTCACCAGGAGAGGCCCAAGAACATCTCATTATCACCTGCCACTCCCTCCACAGACTGGGCTTCTCCCTCAATGTCACGACCTTATCCCCACCAAGGGCTCACGGGGCCCTAAGGACCTTATTCGGGTCCCCTCGGATGCCTTGGAGCCAGTCCTGGCACTGTTGTCATAGGAGACGCTTGCTGGGACAGGGTTTCTATGGACAGAGGACAAGCATGGCCGCCCCCATGCGGAATACTGGGGAACTGTATTCTGCGGTCTAGCCTTCAGGGTGGGGCCCGCCCCAAAGACACCTGGGATACCGCCTTGCTATTTAAACCACGCCCGACTGAGGGCACGCGCTTTGCATTATTCTGCCTTGCAGCGTGATGCTCATCAGCTCCTGCCCCGCCATCCTTACATGTTCTGGAGCATCCATCGGCTTCGAACTCATCCAAGGCAAGAACCATCGCCATCCTTACCTGCTCTGCAACATCCATTGGCTTCGAACTCAGCCAAGGCAAGAACCATCGCCATCCTTACCTGCTCTGCAGCATCCATTGGCTTCGAACTCATCCAAGGCAAGAACCATCGCCATCCTTACCTGCTCAGCAGCATCCATCGGCTTCGAACTCATCCAAGGCAAGAACCATCGCCATCCTTACCTGCTCTGCAGCATCCATTGGCTTCGAACTCATCCAAGGCAAGAACCATCGCCATCCTTACCTGCTCAGCAGCACCCATCAGCCTCAAAGTCATCCGAGACAAGAATGATCGTCATCCTTACCAGCTCCACTGGTCGCCCGGAAGGCCAACATCTTCAAGACATCTTTCATCCCGTCGGATTCCCGGGGAACATCCTTCTCCTGGTTGTCGTGATCTACAGAACAAAACAAAACCACAGGTTAGCCTTTTGCTAGGATGCTCCCAGCGCTGCTTGGCATTCATCTTACCTATTCGAACCAGACTTCGGCTTCTACCGCAGCACTCGCCACCTGCAACAAGAAGCGAGAAAGACATTATTGCAAATTCAACTAAAAACTTTGCTTGCATCTAAAAGACATTGCTTTCGCCTGAAAGACTTACCTGAAAGGAGGAGTTGCAGCCGGTCTGAACTCCGCCCCTCGCCAGTGAAGAAACTTGGCGGAACAGTGCCACCTTTTCACCGCGCCCCTGCCCAGCGCGGCGGGACAGAGAGCGCACCTTTATAGAAAACAAGGTGAGAGACATTCTCTGGGGAACTGCAAGGGGAACTCGGGAGGTGGGTTGCAAGGAAAGAACCGAAGCTTATCTTCCCCTCCTGTCTTCTAGAATTGCCCCTCGATTACCCAGATTCCAGGACAGGCGAAGGGTTCCCGAGAACATCTCAGCTATTCGAGAGGTGCCCCCGTGGACCAACAAGGTGAGCGTTACACTCAATTACAAGAAGTCTCACATGATACCATCTCAGAGACTCAAGTTTATTGGAGCACTGCTGGATGCATCCTTGGGAAAAGCCTCGCCACCCGAGGTGAGGGCTCAAGACGTTTTGCAGATGGTGACCAAGTTTCAGAGTGCCTAGCGTCTTGCATGCCGTCGTGGTTTTGAGGTTGTTCAGTCTCATGGCATCCTGTATTTCTCTGGTGCCAGAAGCTCGCCTAAGAATGAGATACCTTCAATGGGTTCTCAGAACACAGTGGTCCCAATTCTCTGGAAGGATGTCAGACCTTCAAATTCCGAGCAGAGTCTCACAGGACCTTCTGTGGTGGGCCTGCGAGGACACCATTCTGAAAGGAGAACTTTTTTGGCAACCATGGCTGGAGATAACAGTAGTGGCGGACACCTCATTCCAACGATCGGACAATCAGGGTCGTTGGTCTCCATCGGAGTCCAAGCTACACATCAACCTTTTGGAGCTGAGGGAAATCAGACTAGCGCTGAAGGCCTTTCTGCCCTCTGTTCGGGGAAAGAATGTCCTGATAATGACGGACAACACAGTGGCAATGTACTACCTCAACAAGAGAGGAGGCGAAGGGTCACTACCACTGTGCAGAGAAGCAATGCAGCTCTGGTTCTGGGCAATTCAAGAAGGAGTCGCTCTATCGGCAGCTCACCTAGCCGGAGACGAGAACACGGCGGCGGATTCTCTGAGCAGGCAGAGCACAGTCTCCCTACGAGTGGGAACTAACTCAGGAAGTCCTTCAAGAGATCTTTACCCTTTGGGGAACCCCTTAAGTGGATCTGTTAGCAGCCAGAGCCAAACGCAAATGCATACTGTTTTTCTCCAAGGAATTCCCTCCAAGAGGAGCTCTAGGTGACGCGTTCATAGTGGACTGGGAATTTCCACTCCTGTACGTGTTTCCTCCAGTCCCCGTCGTTCCTCACGTCATCAGGAAGTTGAGAAAGTTCTGGAAATCCTAATTGCCCCGGATTGAGCCAGGACAATTTAGTACCCGGACCTTCTGGCCATGGCCATCTGCCATCCAATACGCTTTCCACAAAGAGAGGACTTTCTCTCGCGAGAAGAGGCACGTGTTCTCCATCCAGAGGTCAAGATGCTCAGCCTTCATGCATGGTTTCTGAGAGGCACGAGGTACAAGGATTGGGACCTCCCGGATGACGTAATGGAGATTTTGCTTTCAGCCAGAAGGTCTGCAACAAAATCCATATACCGCTGCTGTTGGAACAAGTTCTGCAGCTGGTGTACGGAAAAGGCTGTGGACCCTTTTCAATGTGATACACCTACGGTGTTATCTTTTCTACTACATTTGGCAAATCTGTGGCTCCAGATTGGAACAATCAAGAGTTATCTAGCAGCGCTTTCCATATTCAAGCGCACCTCGGAAGAGGCATCCTATTTCAAAATACCCTTAATAATTAAATTTCTTAAAGGACTTGCAAACGTGTTTCCTCCTACACCATTCCAAGTACCAACTTGGGACCTTAACTTGGTTTTAAAGTTTTTGACGTGCGCTCCTTTCGAGCCACTCCATTTCTGCCCTTTAAGGATACTAACTTAGAAAACCATTTTGTTAGTAACAATAACATCAGCCCGCAGGGTGAGTGAGTTGCAGGCATTATCCTGTAAGCCTCAGTTTACCACTTTTTATAAAGATAAGGTTGTCCTCGAGGTCAAATCCCCCTTTCTACTGAAGATTGTGTCTGATTACCATTTAGCACAGACACTTCCGGCTTTCTATCCTCCACCTCATCCTGGCAAGGAAGAGGAAAGATTCCATAGACTCGATCCGAGGAGAGTACTAACCTTTTATATGTCGAGGATGGCAAAGTTGCGACAGCACGACCAACTTTTCATTGGATGTACAGGACACAGACTAGGTCTGTCAGTCACTGAACAGACCCTATCCAGATAGATCATACAGGCTATTTTGGAGCGCTACAGGATAGCCGGGAAAGATCATCCAGAAGGTTTAAGGGGTCATTCCACTAGGGGCATGGCAACTTCTTCTGCCCTTCATTGGGGAGTTGCAATAAGGACATCAGCAAGGCATCTACCCGGTCCACCTTCCACACGTTCACAAAACATTACTATTTGGACACTTCTAACCTACCCCACTGTAGAATTTCCGAGCTTTGGACCTTGCGCTCTTTTAAGGTCTGGTCATTTTAAAGGCACTTATCAAGGCCGTTAATTCTGCATATGGTGGCGAAAAAACTGAACTGGAGCAACGGGCGCTGCGCGTGGTATATGTACTAGATGACGATGACGTCAGCTGAGATAGAAGACCTCGACGGACATCGAGTCGACTGTCTCGACGCACAGCGAACCTCTGCCGAGAGAAATTTGTTTCTGAAGCAGCTAAAGCTGGAAATGAAGATATCGTAGATGAGGAATACGTGGGAGGAACATCCAGTCGAAGGAACGTTACCATGGGTAAGTAACTTGTTCTTCTCCGGGTAAGAAATGTAGGGCAAGAAACCCAAATTTGTAAATCGTGAACATTATACCCAGAGCATGCACATTTCCGCCCAGTGATGCTATCATTCAAAGAAGAAAATGCTGGCGCATGCACAAAAAGCAGGTTTGTCCTGAGTTGGAGAATAATTCCCCTTTTCCTCGATTATTAAACCAATAAGCATAACTTATCCGGGGAGCTATAGGAATAAAATTTCTATGGTTAAAATTGCATGCTTTGTTTTTGCAACTCAATATCTCTCCTAGTATTTACCCAGAGGGAGATGAAGTTGCCTGCAAGCTCCGTTTCTTCGACCTTGCTGGTCGCTGCTTCTTCATTCTGGCCGCATGTACGGCCAGGTTTGCGAAAGGAGGTCTTAATATGGGTTAACTAAGGCAAAGAGCCGCCGTTATTTAATACCATTACTTCTCTCACCAAGGTTCTATTTAATGATAAATTGGGGTTTCCCCATTTCATCCTTTCAGTTCTTTATTGAAAAAACAATGAAATTCCTTTCTATTAGATTTCTGGTTCGGGGTCTAAAACCTGCATACAAAAAACGGACTTTGCGGAAAGCAGCCATGAAAGCCACCCTCCTTCCCGCTATCAGTTTAGATGGGTCCCCTAGTACACCCTCCTCCCGCTGAGCGGTCCACTGCCACACTCCCACTGCCACCTGCATTTACCTCATTGGGCTCCGGCGAATCCTTCTGGCTTCCTTCCAGACCACGCCCCCTAAGACAGATTTACCCGACTCAATCTTCTGCATGCAGCCTTGTGTACGTAGGCCATCAGGGTGCGCTGTCTAGCAACGTACACCGAGATTTCTAGTAGGTTTCCTTGCACATTTTCATTCTAGAGCCAACATGGACATTGATTTTGTATCCTCTTTTATTTTCATTGTCACAGTTCGTCTAAGGTTAATACTAGTTTACGAGTAGCGGCCAGATTTCCATTTTTAATATTTTTCATTTTGTTTGTCCTCTTGTAACTTATATGTTCTCTTCATCAAGCCTGACCTGTTTTATTCCTCAACTGGGATTCTGGGGACTTTTTATTTTTTAAGAGGAAAGCAGTAATTTGCAAAACTGTACAACAAACGCATATTTTATTTTATTTTATTTATTTTGCATTTTTAAAGTGCTCACACAGCCCGCGGGCATCGAGGCGCTGTTACAAGAATTGTTCGTTTTTTCAGTTGCATATTTTTTTTTGTCTTCTTAGTTGCATATTTATAACGCGCTTAAAGACCCAGAGGTTTCTAAGCGCGGACCCGGGGATCGAACCTGTGTTGCTTAGTGTCGTCTTGCTTCCAAGGCGCACATGTTGTCGTTAAGCTATCCTCTGTGTGCTCTTATAATACGTGATAAAAATAAAAAGTCAATACAAGTGTGAATATATACCCCAGGAAACTACACCCCACAAAATGAAATGCACATAAGGGAGATACAGTTAATTTAATAATCCCTAGCTCAATTTTCCTTATTTAAATTGTCTTTTTGAACATTGTTTTGTGCCTATAGCCTTCCTTATTGGATGGGATTCTCCTTTACCTAGATCCACTCTGTTCAAGAAAAGTGTGGGTACTGGGGCACCGGAGTACAATCCTTGGATGTGAATGGCAAATTAGCCAATTTCAAAATCCAAGTCAGACATTTCAGCAGTACAGTGGAGGAAACATTCTGTTTGTTTGCATTGAAGGACCGCAACTTCTACTAACAGTCTAGACAACTGCACCTTCTGTATTTTTCTGTGCTAAGCTGCAGAGAATTTAGATATATTCACAGAAGGTGTGTTCAGAGTGTCTAGAATCTCCTCCATCTCGTTTAACTGTTAACAGTGAATTGCAGACAAAGGACCCCTAGTTGCAGGAAGAAGGTACTCTAGTGCAGTCAATAACCTATAAGGCAAACATATGTGGTTTTGTTTAAAGGGCACCACGGGTGACCTCAGTGAGGCTCTTATTTTTTAGGATGGTTGATGCTCTGTCATTTCACTTCCTATGAACGGGTTACAAGCATGGCCTCTAATGAGATTTATTTTGAAATGGGAGTATTTTACACCCTATTTTTTAAATTTGGAGTATAATAGTTTTTCAGGCAGTAAAAAGGTAATTCACATTGCTAATGGGGGATTTTTTATAAGCAATTGGAAATACTTAACTGTAGAACAAACACATTTTTAATAATCCACACTTCTTTCCGCCTAGTAATTTATGTCAATTTAAAGATTTATTTCCCCCTGAAAGTTCCTCTGTAGATCAGGCAGTAATATTACTGGAGTGTATTTATTACTTGAGCTCCTTCTTCACCACTGCTCTGCTGGTGTTAGTGATCTGAAAATATTGGTGGAACTTTATAGGTAGGTGGGGATTGTTTTTATTTGATGTATTTGTACCTGCCATTTTGTTTTGTTGGGAAGTGTCTGGTCCTCTGCTTATCTGCCGGGCTGGTTTTGAGCAAGTATTGTCACAGTTAAGTTCTCAGGACAATATTATGCTGATGGTAAACATTGGCTCAGGAATTGTGATCATCGTACTGTTTGGTGTAGCAATTCTGATGCAATATTTCTCTAGACACACATTTTGGGAAGCATATTTTATGGACCTCTGAATTACTAGATCTAGTCGTGAATGGACTTGTGTTGGCCTGTTTTCTGGCAAACTCTTTTTGGTTGCGATTCTTCTGCCTGGTAAGAAAATGTTTTGGGTCTTATATATTTGTTTGGGCCTGCCACATGAGTTATGATAAGCAGTATTTGTTCTTTGTAACACATTTTCACATGAGCATTTTTTCCAAAGTCATAAATAAGTTTCCTGATTTAGTTTATGAGCTCCCTTAGAACCACCTATGAAGCATGTGTTTGCTGTAAATTGCATCTTTTCTACTGATGTGTAAGCAATTGCAGTGATTGGGGAGGGGGAAATTCCCTTCGGCACTCCCTTCACAGATGATTGCATACTATGCATACGCATAAGTTGGCTTACCTTGTTGGTCAGTTGCGTACATGGAAAATAATGTGCACACACAGTTTCCGCACTTCGGCAAAATAATTAGGAGAAAATTGCTACCTTCACCTAAATATTTGTGTCCGACTGTTGCCCATTACTGGTGTTAGTGAAGCAAGCATGATGTTGATACCTCCTTAAACACTATTGTTTGTCAGTCATTGAGATCTCTTTATTGGCCTACAGACCAATAAGTCCCCTCACTCTCCTTCTGGTAAATGTGACAGAGCACCCAATGCTACACTTTCAGGATGGTAGCAGGCGGTTTAAAGGTGCAGTATCTCACTTCATAGCATATAAGAACTAATGGAATGGCCACACAATAAATTAGTAAAAGTATATAGGAAAAAATGCCAGTGCAGCTTTTCAAACCCTGAGGTGCGAATAGCAATCACTCCTGCCCAGGGTAGATGTACAGGACCGGAATGTCCCTGAGCCCTTGCTGAGGCCCTCACTTCGTTCTGCACTACCTAGGCTCAGGCTGGGGAGCTGTTACCAGCCCTGTGCGCCCCTCTGTGCGGGGCGGGAGGGCTTGATTGCTGCAATCCCCCTATAGCTGAAACACATTCATCATGTGCTGCCCTTAGTAGCCCATATGGATGCTGAGGTAGGTCCCCTTGTACCCCATTTTATCCCAGAGTGAGTTTTCTCACCCATAACGTTTTTTTTTCAGGAGTAGATTGGTGGCAGCTACATGATTTATTTATAGCTATGCTACGTTGTATACTTTTGACCATGTTGATAATGAAATGCCACTAGGCTATCTTGGCACTGATGGAAAGCAAAGGTGGGGAGATCAGATGTGAGGAATTTACGACAAGTAATAGTCAATGGATGGGAACAGTCATGTTTTCAGTGCCTTCTTGATGACCAGGTGGTTGACCCGTTAGAGAATTCCAGAGATTTGTGGCATAGATTTAGAAAGCTTCCTTTTAAGACAGAATTTTGGTAGAACCATCAGTCTTTTGGTGGATGATCTCAAATATCTCATTGGTATGTCTTTCTTGAATTTCTCGAGAATAAAGTTGGGACTGAAATCATAGTAGGCACAACAGACAATGCAGAGGGCCTTGGATTTGTAGGCCTTGAATTTGGATCTTTGCAGAATGAGAAGCCAATGGAATTCTCCGATTTACTGATGAGATGTGATCTTGGTGTCGTAGACCAAAGATGAGGCCGGCAGGTGCATTCTGGACTTGCCAAAATCCATTGCAGTAATCGTGACAAGATGAGATGAATGCATTGACAATGCTGATTTTGTGATTAGCTTCACAGAGGTCAGTGATGTGGCACAGATATCTAAATGAGTAGAAATCATTTTTGACTAATGTGTTGATTTGAGCATCAAAAGTGAGTCGAAGAAGCTTCCCAAGCTACTCACTTTTGTACTGTAATGTGGCAGGATCCAGGGATTGAGGCCATATTTCTGGGCTCCAGGCTAATGGACCAGATTTGAAAGAAATGACCTCAGCTTAGAATTTTACATTGATCTATTCTGACACTTTCGTCCTACAACTAATGAAGTTTCTGGTTGGCTTGTTTGAGTCATCTCAGAGTTCCAGAAGTATCTGGGTGTCGTCTCAGCAAGAGAAGAAGAAAAGATTGGACAAGCTTATAAATTCATTACATAGTGACCATTCGAATACCATGGCATTTTGAAAATCCTACATTCAGGACATTTTGTTTTATAGTCTCTGTTTGGATCACAAGGAATGGCCAAAGTAGCTGTTCTGCCGATGTAGGCTCTGGTTAAGACTGTCCGGCAGTCTCCAGGACAACTAAACCCAGATCTCTGTGGCTGTGCCTGAATGGTTGTAATTTGCTTGTTATTTCTGATGCGATGGCCATCAAAACTTTGAAAGATCTTTGGTTGGTGGGCATTTCTAACCCTCGGTCCCTGTGTATGTATAACTGGTGAGGCACCAGCCATTTGAGAAATTAATTGTGCTGAATGCACCTGGAAGAACCTGGATAGATGGGTCAACTCTGTGGATTCTTCTGCTGCCTTACTGGCTGTACTTCTGAACCTCTCGCTGAGCAAGTGTGCCTTTCCGTCCTTTAGGAATCTTGTTTCAAGTTTTTCCTCTGCCTCTGTGCCATCTGTGACGTTTCTTAAACAATTACCCGTGTTACCTGTCACTGTTCCTGTGCCCTCCACATAGTGGGCCACCTGGAAGTGGTACTCATCCATCTTGGATACTTTGGTCCTGCCATCTCATGGCACTCTGCAAACTGAACCAGAGTCCGGAATTGGCATGTAGCCAGACCCAGGCCCAAAATAAAAGGGGACTGCTTCACTCCCCCGACCTTCCTTGCAATGTCCTTCAGTCCGGGCAGCCGTTCTTGGATCCTCATATCTTCATCTTGCTAGTCCTCCTTTTCCAGGACACTGGGCTGTGTGCAAAGTCCATCTTCAAGGGCACCATTACCGCAACTGCTTTCTTAAGTTGGCTGGTAATCCACTCTGCAACCATCTGATCCTGAGGGTTGGTTATCAAACCTGGGTCCAGATGGTGGGGTGCCAAGACTCCACAGCAGAATGGTTGCTGTACCCTTTGCCACTAGGGCCTGTAAATAATGCTTACCTACATTGTCCCTGTTAAAGCAGTTTTTGTACATCCCTTCCTAAAAATGAACAGAGCAATAAGGGTTACCTCTCAGGTAGGGGTAGCAGGCTGACACAAAAGTACAATTAGTCCAGGCATGTAGCTCTAGAAAATGCACCATAGTGATGTACAAAAAAATATATATACTTTAATTATGTTACTCATATAGATCACTATCAGGACAAATAAGTACTGAACACATAATACACAATATTAATGGATGTTTTGGTGGAATCTGCTACAGCAAGGCAAAACAAGAAGCTTTTTTCCTAGGTGCTGTTTACAGGATACTGCACTCAAGGGCTTGACCCTTGAGCCAACAACAATCCCATATGACCAAAGAAAACCATAGGGCCATTCCATTACGAATACCTTCAGGCCAGGAGTGATGGATCTGGCAAGGAAGGCTCTGAGAAGACGAAGAAGCCTGTGAAGATGTATCCCGGCACCTCGGTACACGGAGTAGCAGGCCAGCAGAAAATTATCCCAGCACAGGAATAATGGCTGGAGACATCCCTACCACATACCAATGAGTAGATCAGGTGGGCTGTTTGTGTCCTAACCCCTTACAGGCAACGACAGCTTCAGTATCAAGGCAGCAGACCCTGGTGGAAAATAGCATGAAAGGGGCAGTAAAAGGTCTAGAAAACAATTCCACCATGGAATGCTTGACCCAGTGCATGAGGGGAGGCAGTAGGAGAATTCACAAAGCCCAGACTGGATCTCCAGTAATAGAAAACTCAAACCAGGATATGTAAAAACTTCTAAACCTAACCACAATGGCCAGGCAGTGTTAAAAACAACAAAAACACAAGGGAAACAACTTCAGCAGTTTGGCAACCCTGCTTTTTCCAACTTGCAGAACAAACACCAAGAGAGTGAGGCGGGGACTAGGCAGGGCCTTAAGTACTACAAAGGTTGGCTTGCCAAAGGTCCGCCAGCCAATCACTAGAGGAGCTTGGCAAAATGGTCGGATGACCAACCAGGTCAGTAGGACTGCCACTCAGCCTAGAACAGCCCACAGGAAGGCAGAGAACATCCCAGGGACCATCCCTAGTTTAAATCAATATGGAGGCTGCCATGTGTGCTCACAAAGATCCCACGTATTCAGAACAGTTATTTTGAGTCCACCTTGTTGTTGCCATGAACAAAGGTGGCCATAAAATACAGAATAGCTATGAGCAGGTTTAGAAAATGCTTTGGGGCCCCAATGGCTACCATAAAGTTATGTGTGAGTTTTTGTGGAAGTAATCCTCTACACTGGGAGTGCGCATGCCTGGGATGAGTGAGATAAAAGATGATCGAGAAAGGCTGCAGCTGTGAGGTGAGTTAGGTGATCTTCCACCATCACCTACAGAAAAAAGTAATGCCTATGGGGGTACTAACCTCTTTAGTTGCGCCAAACTACTTACAATATGGGTGGGTAAGGTAAAAAAACAGAATATGGAGAACTTTTGACTCCTGGACTTGTTCACCCTCCAACACGTGCTGGGACAACTGGAGGAAGGCGACATCCCCATACACAAAGGACAAAGGAAGTTTCTGCGCTTCGTGGTCCAAGGACGGCACTATCAGTTCAAGGCACTGCCCTTCGGTTTGAAGTCGGTGCCAAGGGTCTTCACCAAGTGCCTGGCACCGTTAGCAGAGCGCCTGCGCCTGCAGGGGATCCACATCTACCCCTTCCTGGACGATTGGCTCATCCGTGCGAAATCAAGAGAACTCGCCGTCGACCACATAGCGAGGACCGTCCGCCTGCTCACAGAACTGGGGTTCTCAATAAACTTTGCGAAGTCCTGCTTGGTGCCATCGCAGAACGCCCTATTCCTGGGAGCCAAACTGAACACGCTGGCACGGCTGGCGTCACCGTCGGAGGAGAGTATAAAGGCCATCCTGGGCAAGGTACAACGGCTGTTGACCACGGAGGTTGCCAGGGTGAGGGCCATCAAGTCCCTGCTCGGCATGATGTTGTCATGCATCTACCTCGTGCGACTGTGCAGGTTGCGGAGGCGGCCGCTGCAGGAGTTCCTCGACACCCGTTGGGTACAAGTGAGTGGAAGCTTTGAAGACAAGATTGCCCTCAACGAGTCTTTCCGGCAGGCGATCCGGTGATGGGGCACCCGCGCGCATCTCACGGGGGGCATGGACTTCCAGACCCCAGCGCATCAGGAAAGGGTGATGACGGACGCCTCCCTGGAGGGATGGGGTGCGCACACCGGAGATCTCCACGCAAGAGGCCTTTGGCTCCTCGGAGGAGAGGTCTCTACACATCAACGTCCTGGAGCTGCGGGCGTGTTCTGGGCCCTCGGGTCCTTCCTACCGTCCCTCAAGGGCAAAGTGGTACGGGTCTTCACCGACAACATCACCACGATGTTCTACATCCGGAAGCAGGGAGGCACCCGATCCCCAACCCTGTCCAAGGAAGCGCAGGACCTGAGGCACTGGGCCGTCGTTCAGGGGATGTTCCTGGTACCCTTTCATCTGGCAGGAGTAAAGAACACTGTCGCCGACTCACTCAGCAGGGAGCTGCGCTCTTGCCATGAGTGGGAGCTTCGGCAGGATCAAGTGGATCTCCTATTCCGACGATGGGCCAATCCCCAGATCGATCTGTTCGCAACGGTGACAAACACCAAGTGCCGGAGGTTCGCCAACAGGTTTCCCCAGCCGGGGAGCATGGGCGGTGCATTCTCCTTCCCCTGGGACGGCCTGTTCCTTTATGCGTTCCCACCGTTGCCGTTGCTTCTGCGACTCATCAGTCAACTCAGACGGTCCCGGTGCAGGATGATCCTCGTCGCACCGGTGTGGCCGAGGCAGATATGGTTCCCGGACCTTCTGGACATGTCAGTGTCCCACTCCACCCCCCAGTCAAACTGCCGAGGGACGCGGATCTTCTCACCAGGGAAGGAGGCGCTATCCTACATCATGACCCAGGATCGCTGAACCTGCAGGCCTGGCTCCTGCAACACTAGAGTTCGGAGGCTACGATATCCCGGCGGACTGCAAGGAGGTACTTGCAAAGGCCAGGGCGTCCTCGACTCTTAAGTGCTATGGACATACATGGAAGGGTTCTCTGTCTGGTGCCGTGCACAGAAGATCAACCCTCTATGGATTACGGCCCCTCAAGTGCTGCGGTACTTGCTGTCGCTGGCCAAGGCGGGACTGGCTCATGCCTCCTTCAAAATCCATCTGGCGGCTATCTCCTGCTACACCAGAACTCCAGGGCGGTCGTCGCTGTGGTCGCACCACCTGGTGAAGGAGTTCATGAAAGGCCTGTTCCGCTCGTTCCCGCCGGTGAAGGCTCCGGCCCCGGCGTGGGAGCTCAATGTGGTGCTGACCAGGCTCACGGGCCCTCCATTCAAGCCTTTGCATACAGCACCGCTGAAGTTCCTGTCGTGGAAGACAGCGTTGCTTGTGGCCATCACCTCCGACCGACACGTGATAGAGATCAAGGCCCTCTCCTGTAAGCCTCCATATCTGACATTCCATGAGACGAAGGTGGTGCTGAGGACGCACCATTGCTTCATGCCAAGGTGCCGTCGGACTTCCATCTCAAAGAGCCCTTGGTGTTACCTGTTTTGTTCCCGTCGCCGGCTGAGAGGACTTTGCACTCGCTGGACGTGGCTAGAGCGCTAAAGTTCTATGTGGACCGCACAAAGAGTTTTCGGAAGACATCACAGCTGTTTGTGAACTTTGGCCCTGTGAACCAAGGGAAGGCCCTCTCAAAGGCTTCCATTTCCAGATGGCTCTCCGGCTGCATCATGCATTGTCACCGGTTGGCAAACCGACCCTTGCCCGGCCGTCTGAGAGCCCATTCGACCAGAGTGATCGCTGCTATTACGACGTTCCTGTGTGGTGTGTCTCTGCTGGACATCTGCAGGGCTGCTACGTGGAGGTCGACGCACACCTTCACGAAATTCTACTGTGTCGACCGGGATTCCAGGGAGTCCAGAGTCGGCCAGGCAGTGCTGCGCAACATGTTCGCTTGAAGGTGAGCTTGTTGAGGAGGTAAGAGATGCTTAATGTTGAGTTGTGGTAATGCTTAATGTTGAGCCTTGCCACCTCCCATAGTTGTGCATGTGTGAACTGCTATGTATTCTTGTATTCATGAGCATGTGAATCCATGCCAGACCCCATGCTGGAGAAGGAACAAGTTACTTACCTGTAACTGTTGTTCTCCAGCATGGGTCTGGCATGGATTCACATGCGAACCCTGCCTCCAACCCCTCTGCGGCTCTTCTCTTGGTCCTACTGCCTCTTTACGTTTTACCAAATCTGAAGATGGCTGCCAGAGGAGGGGCTTAGGCAGAGGGCAGTCATTGGCTGGGGGCAGTATGACCCAGATACCAGTGATTGGTTATTAGTAGAAAGCCAGTTCAGAAACGAAACTGATTTTTTCTTTACCGAGGATTCCCAGCCTGACGACGGGGAATATTCATGAGCATGTGAATCCATGCCAGACCCATGCTGGAGAACAACAGTTACAGGTAAGTAACTTGTTCCTAACCCTTGCAAGTCCATTACGTAGATTAATATCTGGCGATGTACATTGCCTGACCAATGGTGTGTGAGGGGGGGAATGCAAGCAAGGAGGATGGGTGCCACCACCCGCTTTGTGATGCAAAACCTGAGGGTGGTGTAGGGAGGATCCAGGTGCAAAGTTTGTCACATGTTAGCTACACAAGACGGTGCCCCTTTTAAAGAGTCCATGCAGCACCACAATGGGGTTGAGGTTCCCAACATAGAGATGAAAGGTCCAGCAGCGGCAGCAGAACAAAATATATCCATACCAGTATATAGATTGCTCCTCATGTTGAGACTGTGCCAGCCTTATTAGAGGTGAGGTTGAAGGAAATAGAACAACTGAGGTCTGTGTTAGACACTCACCTGAAACGATACAGCTGATGGGAGAACAGGGAGGAAGTAATGTAAAGTGGTCTTATGTAATGTTGGCCTCGCTGTACGTGGCTCTTTAAAAAAGGAGGACTAGGTATGTTTTTTCAGATGGTGTGGAAGGCAGATGCCGAAACCTTTGGTGTTTATGGATGCAGGTCGGAAGTACCCGCTATGTGCCAAGATGAAAATCTGTTATTTTTGGTTACTACCGACCATGCAGATTAGCCGTATGGGCAGCCCCCGGATAGTGGAATGCAAAAATTGACAGAGTGATTGTTCATAGAAGATCGATAGAGTCTGAGTCTAAGTGCACTAGACTTGGTCGGTCATCGGAAGGAGGGTGGGTAGTGTAATCTTGCAAGATTTTAGTAGTGAGGAATTAGTTGAGGGATGAGGTGTGAGAGAGAAGTTAGGGTGTTGCTTCGTGTCTCTTGGATGTAGATTTCACTGAGATCTACGTGCCTACCAGTGTAACTCAGCAGAGTATCCATCAATCAAATTGGTTTCAGACAGATGGTAGTGCGAAGAGTTTCACAATTGCTCGTCGTAAAGTATCCCAAGTTTCTGATTTAGTGTGGTGCTTTTCTTTCATTTTGTTCAAAGTGGTTGATTGAAAAGCCAAGTCCTGACCTGTTTACTGAAAGTTAGGTTGTTCACTTCCAGGTGGAGAGGTTTGAGTACAGTGTTCCACAGTTGTGTGGCCAGAACTGAAAAAGAGGATCCTTCTTGCCATTTCTTGTTAACGTTGGGGACTAGTACTAGTACAGTATTGCTGCACCGAAGGGTTCTGCAAGGAGTGTAGTGTTGAAACTTACTTTTGAAGAAGGAAGGGCCCCTCCATGGTATGAACGATGGACGATACACAAGGTTTTGAAATTAACCCTTTTTTTCATTGGTAGCCAGTGGAGAATACGTAATGCCTCAGTGATGTGTTATAATCTCTTTATTCTGAGAAGCAGTCTTGTTGCTGAATTTTGAGCTCTTTGAAGTCTCCTTGTTAGGTACACTGGGAGACCGAGGTAGAGGCTGTTCGCATAGTCTAATTTGAATAGAATTAGAGAAATTAGGACAATGACCCTGTGGGTGAATGTTAAGTAAGGTAAGATTGGGCACTGGGAGAAACAGCTTCTCATGGTGGCTCTGATCTGCAGATCAAGAGTGAGGGTGTTGTCCATTGTGGTTCCAAGATTCTTGTGGCCGATTGGATTGGGTGAGGGCCCATCTCGTCAGACTAAGGGATTGAGGAGTTGGATCCTGTTGGATTGTAAAGCATCACCTCTGTTTTGCTGGGGTTGAGTTTTAATGTGTGGTGCTCTCATCCAAGAATCCACCTGTGGAAGGCATAGTTTAATGTCTAGACCGTTTGGTTGCAGGTGGTTCTCAAATGTGTAGATTATTTGTGTATCATACATGTAATTGTAGCAGGAAATTCCAGATATGTTTATGTGGTCTGGTAGGGGTGTCAAGTAGATGTTGAAAAGTAGATGTAAGAGTGTGGGATACTCCACAGGTGAGTGGGCGAGGCCGGAAATTGTAAGGGATAGTGCTTTCCATTCTACCCATGAGGAAGGAGTTGATCCAGTGTAGAGTGCTTTCTTTAATACCCATATCTATTCAGCGGTTGCTATATGCATGGAAGACCTTTGCCGAACATGGGTGCTCTGCTGTTCGAAGACGGCTGAAAGCCTTTTAAAAAAATGCTTAGTCCGTGCTTGAAGGGGCAATGCTAGCAGAAATACATGAGGAAGCATTGTCTATAGGTTAGAATAAGCATATCCTCAGTCTAAGAGACAAGTTGCCCATACCCAATACCCTGGAAGGCCTCGAAAGGGTTGAGGTTTAGGGACTATAAAAGATTACAGCCGGGCAGAGTAGCATGGGTGTTTGACAAAGGGAGGGCCTGGAGGCAGAGAGTAGGTTGGTGTTGAAAGGAGGTGGAGAGAATAAGAACACAAAAGGAGGTGGCAGCAGGATCAGAGGCGGTAGTGAAAGAAGGTACTAAAGAAAAGGGGGTAAGCAGAGAAGTTAGAAGAGGTGGTGGAAAGAGGAGCTGGGGAGGAGTAGATAAAAGGGAAGGCCTGGGAAGGAGGTATTGGAAAGAGGGAGACAGGTCCCACTCAGTGCATGTGCTACGTGTCTGAGAACCTAGAGGAAGAATATGCAAATGGTGTCGTAGACATCTGGCAGAAGTTGCCTAAAATTAACGAAGATATAGAGAGGGGGATAAGGTAAAAGTCCTCTAGGTACAAGCATATCAGCGCGGCGAGGAGGAAAGCAAGAGTGGGCTGGGTTTCTATAAAATTGGAACCCTTGAGTTAGTGGATAGTTCAGTGCCCTGCGAACAGCTTACTTGTGGGTAGAAGCTCACCCTGGCAAAAGGTAAAGGCCATGTAGCGATTCTGGCTAAAGCCCGGGGAGACTCTCTACACTGATGTTGACCGCGATGTGAGCATGACAATAGAATGCATTAGCATTGCCCTAAAACCCAGGACCACACAAAACTGGAGGCCCCTGACCATGGGAGCTGGTTCTTCCCTGAGAGAATGTAAGTGATACCGGCTTGCGGGGAACCTGCAGAGTTTGAAAGGCTTTTTGAGACTCCTCAGCTTAATAAAAGATCTGCATTCTGACAGTTGCCTTTAAAAAGGCTCAAACCAGTTTGAGGAAAGAACAAGAGTGACTCACTGAGTTGGGGAGGGGGCTTGTAGGTTACAGGAAAGGAGTAGACTTCAAATTGAAGGTTTCCCTATTGAGATCAATTGGCTTTTAAGTTATTGCTGTAACCCTTGAGCCACAAACTTTCAGAAAAACTCTTAGAACTTGATTTGTCTGTTTATTATTCCATGTTTTTGCTGACCACTCTCTCAAATGCTGGGTGAAGGAATGATTTTAACTAGGGACCTATGTTTGTCAAAAAGAATTGTAATTCTGGAATGGCCTTCAAACAAACACAGCTAATCAGAGGTATAAGGATAAAATTGTAATCCCGGAGAATAGTCATCAACTAGCTACCTCTACTAAATAAATGGATGACCAATCGGGCACCTGCTACCGAAAGCACTGCTTAGAGTGCTAGCGCAGATGTAAAAATGCAGAGACTCCGAAAATCGGCCAATATTAAATGCAGCACGAGGAGAAGCACTAATTGAAGTGAAAGTAGTGGGGAGAAAAAAAAGGTGAACCGGTTAAACAAAAAAAACAGGGTCACAGGCAAATGTAGAGGCAGAAGGACAAAGGAAGTAGCTAACAAAGCATGGTACAACAATTTTGTTTTTACAAACCAGTGACGGGTCTATGAGGGAGTGTCCTAAAAGGCAAACCATATACACCTAAAGCAAGATCAAATGAGACCGTTGAATACCATATCAAACATTAGTGTGTAGCCCACCAGACCAGCATAAAAAATCAGCTGATCCCTGGATTCTCCAGTACTGCAGGACACGACCCTGTAATGCCCTTTAATCTCCTACAAATGACTTTGGAAATATACATGCTAGGTAAGAAAGTTCAGTTTTCTTTCCTGTTTGAGTCCATAATATTTTTGCTGTCCTTTACTCTGCTTTCTCCCAAGTAAGCCATTATCCAAAGCCTCACTGCAGATTGCAACTCTAATTTGTATGTGTGGCCTTGTTAGCCATTATGCCTACCAATGCATGGGTACTCTAAAAGTGGCCTTGTGAGAGATTTCTCACCCATTATTGTACCTTTGTGTATGCCAGAATCCTTTTAAATTGACTGCTGTCTCAAATTTGTATTTGACACGTTCGAACTACAATACCCAGCAGTATTGTAGTTTGTGTGCCTATTTGTTTGCCTACCTGCACGTGAGCGCCGGAGCGTGAGTAACAAGCCAGTCTGTGGCGTTCGTGTGGGAGTGTCCCTTATTTCTTTTTTGAAATTCTTTCAGCACTAATAAGTTACTTTGTATTACTATTTTTGCACCACTACATTGTTTGTAGGCCCTGTATGCAAGTACACGGTCGGGTGCAATCGAATGGCACTACATTATTCCAGAGATTGTATTTTATCTCTACATCAAACGTGCATTGAATAAAATTGGACATCTTCACATTTTCTGTAATAAGCCTATGCCACAACCTTACACAGGAATCCCATCGCTACAAGCTGCCTTAATTAAGGCACGATCGGCTATCAAAAACCCAGTCGTAATTATTAACAAACTTATCTCCAGCTTAAAAGAGAACACCACAGAGGAGGAGGAGTTGTAATCATTGCAAGATCCTTCTGTATGTGCAGACACTGAACTGGGATACAACGTCTCGGGTACTGGCCTGGAGCTATCGTCTATCTCCAAATAACTCATGCCATTTGGTACTCTGCTACAGACCGCCTGGTGCTGCTAACTTTTTCTTAAATGCATTGTATGCCTATCTTGGTATGCAAGGACTCTGTTCCACAAACATGATTATTCTGGGTGATTGTAATATTTGGTACAATAAGCCCCATGAACCAGATTGCATCAATCTCAAAGACATCCTATCGTCACATGGTCTTCAACTTTTGCCCGACTCAGTGACCCAAATGCTGGCGGCCATTGTTTAGACCTGGTGATATCTAGAGGTATAATTCCCCAACACCATGCAGACACGCCAGTTACCTGGTCAGACCACTTTCTGATGAGTTTCACTATTCTGGCAGACTATGCTAATTCTGGGACTACCCCAAATAGTAGGATACAATTTTCACACTGCAAAAAAGGCCTTGACTTTATCACTAGCCATAAATTGGTAGATGACTGTGGTAGATGACCTTCACCTGCACTTTGGCTCCAATTGTGTCGATCTATATCAGAAACATATTTCCTCCTTGCAAGCAAACTGTGACCCAATTGCTCCCCTTAAACGCCACAAAGCTCCAAGAATATAAACAATCAATGGTATAATGATTTATTAAAGTCCTTCCAGAAAACCTACTGAAGAAAAGAAAAAAGATGGTTAAAAACCAGGGTCACTTATGACTATCTGGAGGCCAATTGGCACTGAAAGTCTACAAAAATGAAATAATCTCATCTAAATGTCTTTGCTTACAAAAGCAAATTAGTCTAGCTGAAAATCAATATAAAGCACTGTTTGCTACCATTCACAATTTTACTTGTCACACATGCACTACTCCTAGATCATCATCCATTTAATCCATATGGGCTAATGAATTCAATACTTATTTTCTGGAGAAAATAAATATGATTAGGACCAATATTGATCTGCATTCCAACCCCAAGCAGGCCCCTCTTGTATATGGGGAGGAAACGTTTGTGTCAAAGTCAACCCCGCCCAGCTTTGCATTTACTATGGTTGACTCGGATACTATCGAAAATCTTATTTGCAAACTCAAGCCAACCAACTTCGTCTACGACCCCATTCCTGCATATTTGACTGAACAGCATGCATTAGCTCTGAGGGAGATTATTCAATCTTTTGTTAATGCCTCACTTACCCAAGGCTTTGTGCCACCTAGCCTAAAAAAACGTATCTTACTCCATTTAAAAAAAAAAACTCTTTGCACTATACATCTCGGTCGGATTATCGCCCAGTTGCTGGCACACCGTGGCCCGCAAACATTCTGGAGAAAGTTGTAACCATGCAGCTCCAGAGTGTTTTGGAAGAACATCTTATCCTAGACATTTTTCAGTCAGAATTCAGACCACGGTACTGAGATGGCACTGGTGTCCGTCTGGGATGACCTGCTTGGGTCTGCCGATGAAGATGTCAGCATGCTTGTCATGCTGGACTTGTCGGCAGCCTTCGACATGGTCGATTGTGACATCCTTATTTTAAGATTATCCTCAGTGGCACACGTGTCCAATATGATATGCTCTGAAATGGTTTCTCTCTTTCCTAACAGACCATCTAAAGCAGGTCAAGTTGGGTCTCTACATGTTTGATCCACTACCAGTCATCTGTGGGATCCCCCAGGGCTCCTCCCTGTTCCCGCTCTTGTTTAATATCTATGTCCGCCCGCTTCTAAATGTCTTTGACAAATTCAATCTACAATATCATTCATACTCTGATGACACTTAAATATATGTCCGGCTATACCGACATGCGGAAGCACTAGACCGAGTGCAGACAGAATACAAAAATGGATGTTGGAAAACAAATTGCAATTGAACCCCTCTAAAACCGAGGTAATAGTATTTGGGCCAAAGAAAAAATCTGCAAAGCTGACACAAACCATCCCATGCCCTGCTCTTTTTGGGATAACTACAAAGTTTGCTCCAAAGGTGAAGGACTTAGGATGCATTTGGCAATCAGACTTGAATTGCAACTTATATTTAAATCAGGTTGTTAAATCAGTGTATGGTCAACTTAAGCTGTTGAAGCCCCTCCTGCCTCTCATTGTGGTGAAAAATTACCACTGAATGGTTCTGGGAGCACTGGCCAACTCAAGGGTGGATTACTGCAGTGCCCTATTAATGGGCATTCCAAAATTTCAACTACGGTGACTTCAGGTTGCTCAGAACTCTTTTCACTGCCTAGGAAATCTACTCTTTCGCAGTTTCTTAGGGATCTCCACTGGCTCCCAGCGCAGCAGAGGGTCTTGTTTAAGACCCTTTTCCTAGTTTTTTAATGTGTATTCATGGCCTGGCATCCTTCTACCGATCCTCAATCCTCAGGCTATCTATTGCTCCAACCAATCCCTTCTATCAACTGGTAAATATCTGTTGTTGGTCCCTTTATCCAGGTCAGTCACCTGGGGTGATGGACGGATCTCAAATTTTGGACCACGCACCTGGAATTTGCTGGCACTTGACTTGCGCAGTATCGGCTCCCTACCCATTTTCAGAAAAAAAAACAGAAAACCAATCTCTTTGGATAAAAGAAATGTGTAACGATCTCTGTCATCACTTTGTATCACCTGCGCCCAGATGCAGATTCTGCTTGGATCTTTGTGATATGCGCTTTATAAATGCACAAAATCAAATCTTAATTAGATGTGGGTGTCTGCTTTTTTTAATCAGGCTGCACCATGGCATATCCATTTTACTGCATGACTAGTCATTTGCGTCCTGGACAAGAGCGCAATGGCTTCCTTGTGTTTTTACAGTCCTGTAACATGGCAACTGGCTCAGTAGCCTCAAGTGTTTCTCCAGGTGGGTAAGGCCATTTTATTCCTACATGCGCTCTGACTCAGTTCTCAAAGGCAACCTGGCTAAATGGAAACTGGTGGTAGCTGTACAGAGGATCTGCCAGACATCTCAATCCACTGCCTGTCTGTGCCTTTTCTGATGCCTGCAAAAACAGGAGTGAGGCTGCCTTTCACTGATTTGGAGGCCACTGCATGTTTGAATGGTGTATTGGATGTGATTGGTAGGCTGCAATCACTCCAGGTGTGAGCATTTTTCACACCCCATGTTCTCTCGAGGGTGTATATATATTTCTGATGTTTGTGAAATCTGCTTAGATCACATGCTGTGCAAAGGCCGACATCTAGTGGTAACTGCAGAGTATTGCAGTTTGTTTTTTGAAACTCGAAAAGGGGCTTCGAACACGGCATGCCAGTAATACTATCCATAGTGTGACGTCCCCTGTACCCATAATCCCTCACGCGTGTAGGACCCTCCGTTTTTTTTCCGCCATACTAGTCAGACGCATGTTGCGGAGTTCCCTCAGCGCTAAGCCTTATTGTAGTTCAATTAAAGTTAAATTTCTCCTTTCCCCCTTCCATCGACGCCGAAGTCCGACGCTGATGAAGATCGGCGAAATCGACCGTCAAGGACTACCACGACAGACCCTGGGCCTTGGAAGGCCTCAGCCCTATACAGTTGGGAGAGTGGGGGAGTACACATATAGGTTCTCTATTTCCCCCCTTTCATATATACATATTCAACCTGCTGCCATATTGACCCATAGGGAGAGTACTCTATTCACATTCTGCCCTAAATGTAATAGGAAGTTTCCCTGGGTGGATACGCACCATACGTGCTATCTGTGTCTCCCACGAGACCACCCCGAGGCTACCTGTCGAGCTTGTAAGCTCTTCAAGCCGAAAACCCTTAAGGACCGCTCAACTAAGCGCTGGGCCCACAACGCCAGGCAACTAGAGGCCATGGCTGTCGAAGGGACATTCAGCGATGGCAGCAACGCCGCCAAATCGGACGGCGAGGGGAGAGGGGTGACTTCCGACACCCGCGCGCAGGCCCCCGACCCCGAAGGGCTGGCTGGCGCCCACTTTGTGGGGACAATACCCGGCGGCAAGAGCGCTACACAGTCTACCACCACTAAGCACATCAGCCCCGGCTGTGATTCGACACGTGTGTCGAGCGATGGGCACCAGACGACACCACGAGAGCGGTCCAATGAATCTTTGTCCTCTGGGCGTTCCCGTTCGCCTCATGGCAAGGCCCAACCGTCTTCGGTTGAGAAAGGTGTCGCCCGATCAATAAACCCAGAGGCCCAGTCGTCGGATGACGATTCCGCCCGGCGCCCTTAAGAGGCTAGACGCGATGCATCTGACCGTACACCCGAGATTCGACATCCTTCTTCGAATCCCGCCTTCGAAACTTGACGCACGCCGTCGAAACCCTCGGAGGCCCCTGACAATTCTGGGAAACACTCCTCTAGCCATGGGGGAGGGGATAAACAACAGAAAAGGACATCTGTGGGTCCCCATGTTCATAAAGAGAAGCAGAAGGCCCCAAAGGGAACAGGGAAGTTAAAGTTTCGGCCCCTACACCAAAAACTAAGGCCATTCCTCCCACTGCTGAGGATATGGGCACTGAAGAGGAACCAGAACCAGTTTTTATTCCTAGCTCTAAAGAGTGGCGCTCAGAAGATATTGATAGGCTCATGAAAAGGTTAACATTCATGGCTAACTTTTACGAAAAAGACCCTAACTACTTTCATAGTTACTCTAATACCCCTCCTACCTCTGCCCCTTCTGGATCCAAGGTAACACCTGAGTCCTCTCAACTCCCTACTAAGAAACTCCGCTCAGACGCCCTTTTCCAGGGCTTGGTCACAGACCCCTTCTTGGTGGAACATTACCACCCTGATTCCTATTGTGACGAGACGGAACCTCAATTTGTTGAGGACCAAGCAGGTGATCCTTATTATGGGGATGACAAAGACCAGGAGGACGAAGATGAAGCTGAAGCTTACAATATTGACTCCCCGATTCCTACAGACCCCCGGTGGATGACTCGCCTGTAGACAACCAACCGCTCCTTAATGAGGTGCTGGCTAAAGCGGCTGCCCACTTCAGTATTGACACACGTGGTGTTCAGGAAGACCGGGATTTCGCTGAGGAAATCCTAGGGGGATAAAAAAGCCATTACTCAGACTATCCCATTACTAAAGTCCATCCAGCGCAGGACTGATCCCTCGCTGCTAACCCCAAATCTCACTTGAGCGGTTAATACGCGGGTCGAGAAATTGTTCTGTGCCGCACCCTCCGATCCCCTGTACATTAGGGGTCAATTAAAACCTGATTCCCTGGTCTTGAAAACCACCAGGAAAAGGGCAGGCACCCCGCTTGCTTCCTCAGAAGCACCTCCGGATAAGGCGAGCAAACGTCTATTTGGCCTGGGAAAGAAAGTTGCCGTCATGGCAGCCTATCAGTCAAGAATTGCCAACAGTACTACCCTTTTGGCAAGCTACAATTGCCATCAGTGGCACCTAACCCCTTAAAGAGCCAGTTGGCTCGGGTGGCAGCAGAAGGGAGATCTGTGTCAGGCTGCATGTTAAAAACTAATTTTGATGCAGCAGATAATGCTGGGAGGCTAATCCCCGAGGGCACTGTTATCAAGCGTCACGCTCGGCTTAGACAGTCCGGTTTCAAACCTGAAACCCAGGCAACCCTAATAGATATGCCTTTGGAGTCGAATGTTCTATTCGGCAAGGCAGTTGAGAAAGCCCTAAAACAGCCAAAGATGAGTACGAGACCCTGAAATCTCTTGGCCAACTCACCAACAAACCCTCTGGACAGAGGGGTAACAGCAATTTTCGCCACTTTCGGGGCCAAAATTCCCAAAGGGGTTCCAATTATTACCAAAATCAAGGAACTTCATGGGGTAACAACCTATCCCAATCCTCACAGGGCTACCCCAGAGGGCAGCATAGGGGTCGCACTCAGGGTAGAGGCAGCCCCGCCAGAGGTGGTACGCCACCCAACAAGCAGTGACGCTCTGCTTCGGGTCCCACTCGCATGCATCCCCGGTAGGGGGGGGCGCATTTCCAAATTCACCCACGCATGGGAGGGGATCACTTCGGACAGATGGGCGCTATTCAGAGGATACTGCATAGAGTTGCTAGGGTGCCCCCATGATCATCCTCCACGACAAAGAGTACACTCGCTGGAACATCAGAAGATCCTCCTCGAGGAGATCGCCGTTCTGCTAGCAAAGGACGCCATAGAAGTCATCCCGGTCAACCAGGTAAACAGGGGTATTTATTCAACCTACTTCCTTCTGCCAAAACAAATCTGACAATGCGCCCAGTACTAGATTTGCGCCCTGCAAACAAGTATGTCAAGCCACAAAAATCCTGCATGACTACGCTACAAGAGGTAATCCCCCTACTAAAAAAGGGGGATTACATGGCAACATTGGATATGAAAGATGCCTATTTTCATATTACAATGTTCCCAGCGCACTGAAGATTCTTGCGTTTCAAGATAGACAACCAGCACTACCAATTCAGGGTGCTGCCCTTCGGAATAGACTCGGCTCCAAGGGTATTCACTATGTCTCAGGCAAGTGGTCAGTGGGACGATCTAGTGGTCGTTTCGCCAACACTAGTACAGAGTCTTCGCTGGTGGACAAGAGAGAATCTTACAAAGGGGAAACCCTTCTCCGATCCAGAGATACAGGCCGTTGTCACAACAGACGTCTCCCTGGCAGGGTGGGGGAGCTCACTACCTTCACCACACAGCTCAGGGTCTCTGGTCTCGCACAGTGGCTCAGAACCACATCAGTCTGCTAGAACTTCTGGCAGTCTTCAGAGCGCTTCGGGCATTCAATCCCCTCCTATCCAACCGGTCAGTGTAGATCCTAACAGACTGCACAACTGCAATGTTTTACTTAAACAAACAGGTGGGCACTCGTTCTCAAAATCTGTCCAAGCTTGCCCAGAAAATCTGGAAATGGGCACTCAAACGGAAGATTTACTTGTCATCCCAACATGTTCCGGGGGAACTCAACTCGCTAGCAGACGCTCTGAGCAGAGATTCCCTCCCAGCAGTGGTCGAAGTGTATGAAAAGAAGTAGTGGAGCAATGTTCTCTGCTGGTCTGCCCCGCTCACTATAAACCCCATTCCTGCGTCCCCTCCCACACAAAATACAAACCCCCAAACAAACACACCTGCTATTTATGGGAACATGCAATGCAATGCAGTGCACTGAAGTGCAAGCTTCAACTTCTTCCTACACTTATATTTTAAAACGAACCCATTGAAGAATGTTTTCTTTTTAAAATAAAAGTATAGCAACAGTGAAACTTAAAAATAGTATGGGAGCACGGCTCCCGACCGCTCCCGCCCACTTCGACCTCTGCTTCCAAGAGGATCACGAGTGGCGACTACACAAAGAGGTCATAGGAGACCTCTTCTCTCAGTGGGGTTTCCCCACTATAGACCTATTTGCCACAAGCGAAAACAGGCAATGCCCAAACTTTGTATCCAGGTTCCCCCAGCCAGGCTCCAAGGGGAATGCCCTATGGATTTATTGGTCAGGGATATTCGCCTATGCTTTTCCACCAACCCCTCTGATGAGGAAAGTGGTGAACAAGATCCACAGGGAACCGATGACGTTCATCCTAGTTGCTCCTATGTGGGCGAGACAATCATGGTATCCACACCTGTGCAAACTGGCAGTGTGCGACCCCATCAAACTACTGTGCCGGTACAACCTACTCTCCCAGCACGAGGGGATAACAGTGCATCCTCAGCCCAACTCAATGAACTTGGCAGCATGGCTCCTGAAGTCATAGAGTTCGGACATCTCAATTTACCGCAAAGATGTATGGATATCTTGAAAGAGTCAAGAAAACCGAACGAAAGGCACTGCTACTATGCTAAATTGAAACGATTTGTAATTTGCTGCCAGAATAAGCAAATCAGGCCCGTTGATTGTACTCCTTCTAATATTCTAACCTATATGCTCCACTTACTGGATGCAGGGTTTGTGTTTAACTCGCTAAAGATACACCTGGCGGCTTTGTCAGCCTACACCACTTCCCATAACAAGGTCTCATGGTGGAAGGTACCAGTCGTCAAAGCATTTATGGAAGGGGTAAAGGGACTCCACCCTCCAATTTCTAACCCACCGCCAGGTTCGGACCATAATGTGGTACTCTCCAAGCACCTGGGACCTCCCTTTGAGCCCATGCACAAGTCTAGTCTCAAACAGCTGACTTATAAAACTGCCTTCTTAGTAGCCATCACCTCCATAAGAAGGGTCAGTGTTAGGAAAGATTTCATAATTGTATGTAATTTTCCCTCCATCTGTCAACCCCCAAACTTTTTGCTTCTGTTTAGACATCATTGACTGACTTTGCCAGAGAAGCACAGCCTTCAGTTGCACTCCTCTGGGCTTTCGCTCACTTTTTATGGGGAAACTGACATTCCCTTAAGACAGTCAGTACTGGGAGACTGTTTCCCTTAGTCCTTTCCTCATGTTGCAGCTTATGTGCAACATGTAACAAGTGTGCAATGTATCGTACCATACCGCACACTTGGGTCTCTAGTCATTTCCAAAGGCCCTAGAAACTCTCGCTGGACTTTTTATGAACTGTGCATATGTGTCATGGACAAAACTGGTGGCAGCTATCGTTTTGCATTATTTTTAACCCTTTCTTGCCAAGTTAACCGCGTTTGGCACAAATAGGTGGCCTGGCTCCAAAATGGCCATGCCACAAGGTTCTTTGTCCTGTCCTTTGGCCATCTTGCCCCTTCACCTTCCCCAGGTTGAGCCGACCCGGACCAGTCCTTATTTGTTCATGCACTTTCCCGCGAATCCCAATACTTTCGCGGGCTTCTGCATGTCTTGTGCGTGTGCCTCCAGGATGTGGGCTGGAATGTCTGATCCCAATACACATCCTGGGTGCCAGAGAATCTGGAGTGCCCTGAATGCCTGGGACCACCGTGGTCTGTGATTGGTCCACGTATGGAGTGTGTGTTCTCCGATAGGGTCCTCTCCGTTTTTGGCACAAAGGGAACTTTGAATAAAAGGAGGCTGAAAACACCACTACCATGTCGATCTCCTGAGTTCACACGGAACAAAGGATAGGCGCCAAGTATCCTGCAGCACGAAGCCGAGTCGAGGAACCGCTGGTGACCCGCTGGAAGGTTTGGCACCCTGAGCCCGCTGTCGTCGCGTGGTACCCTTGTTCATCTGGTCGTCCTAGAAGGTCTGCGAAGACGCTTCGACCCATTGGAATAGTGAGACCAACTATTCTTGGCACCTTCATCAAACCCTGCAAGTAGGCTTTCTCTGAAGTGTCCCTGGGCCAACCAGTGGACTGACCAGCATACCCAGTTGCTTTGCTCTGTCACTACCGCCGTTAAAAACTTGGTATACTGCTAGCTCTGTGTCCACGGCACCCTCAGACCAAATTTCGTACACCTGGCATTCCCAGGTCTGAAGTGAGACGAGTGCGCCAGGACCAGAGTAAACGCTGTTACCGTGTTGCCCTGTCGCAGCAACGACCTGTGCAAGTTCGCTGCATTTGTGACCCTCTTGCCCCTGAAGCCTGCTGCAGTGCAACTGGGTCGATTCGTCCTCCTGGAGAGGAGAAATCGCCACTGTCCCGTTTGGGAATCATCGCTGTATCTTGGGAACTACAAGGTGCCGAGACGTCCTTTTTGCCGCATTCGAACCTGCCAGCGAAGTGGACTGTACTGGCGAAGTTTGGGTCTGCCTGCGTCGGGGACCGGTGAGTAGTCCTTACCCCAACCGGTGGCCCCTAGCGCAGGAGCCCATTTTTACGCACAAGTGGCCCCTGAGGGCCCCTTTTCTTTGCACAGCTTTTGCGAAATAGCGACTCCATCCCGCACTCTCAAACTGCCTCTGCCCTCAAGTGGAGGTCCTTCTTGAATAGTGGGAATTTGTTCTGCATCGCCTCATCCACCTTCCTGAGCTGCTAGAGACCCTAGTCTTGTATGTGTATATGTATATATATATATATATAAGTATTGAGTGTGATGTATTGGTTTACTTAGTGTTACTGTTATTCTTTGCTATGGTCTATGTTACAAAGGCTTTGTAATAAATGGGTCTATATTTTTAATATAACACCTGTCTGGAGTAATTTGTAAGTGTCCTTGCTCTGTGTGCTCATTGAGGTCCTTCAGTCACCCTCGCCCCTCCTGAGACTTAGGGCCTCATCACGAGTCTGGCGGTAACCCTTAAATGTGGCGGTAGCGCTATTACCGCCGCATTTAAGGGTCTGCCAGATCATTCAGCCTGCAGATTTCCAGCCGGCGGTAATGGCGCTGAAAATCAGCATATTTGCTGAGGGGTGGAAATCCTCAGCAAATTTGCTGATTTTCAGCGCCATTACTGCCGGCTGGAAATCTGCCGGCGGTAATACCACTAATTTTCCCCATTGGGCCCAATGGGGAATTAGGAATTCCTGAATGGGCCCAATGGGGAATGGGCACTAACCGTTCCGCTAAACCCGTGATCCGGCGCTAATAGCGCCGGGGGAGTTTGGCACTAGGGCTAATGGCGCCGGCGGTAATGGCACCGGCATTACCGCCCAACTCGTGATGAGGCCCTTAGTCTTGATCGCCTGCCATAGCTACCCAGATTGGTCTGCTTGTCCAGAGGTTACCCTGTTCCAAGAAACTAGGATGGCCTTCTGAACCTCTGCCCCTCCAGGTCAGAGTTCAGAAATACTTCTTAACCCTCAGTGAAATCCAAGCTCTGTCAGTGCAGGATTTTTTCTTTACTATATATAAGGACAAACTGGTTTTACGCACTCACCCTAGGTTCTCACCTAAGTTCATTTCCAAATTCCATGTTAACCAGTCGATTGAGCTACCGACTTTCTTCCAAGAACCCAAAAGCTCTGCTGAGGTAAAACTCCACACACTAGATGTGAGGAGGGTGGTCCTCTACTACGTAGACAAGACCAGACCGCCAAGAAAGACAGATCAACTGTTTGTCTCCATAGCGCCAGGCAGAGAAGGATATCGCATCTAGTCAGATGTATCCAACTATGCTATTCCCTTTCAGATAAAACACTGCCTTTTACGCCAAGGGCCCACTCCACAAGAGGTACTGGAGCCACTCTGGCTTTCATTGCAAATGTCCCTTTAGACAGTATTTGCAAAGCAGCTACATGGAGCTCTGTTCACACCTTTACACAGCACTACTACATTGACACTCATTCCAAGACAGATACACAAGTGGGACAAGCGGTTCTAAGACATTTATTCGCTCATGACCCTTTTCACATCCCACCTCCTTCTTCTCACACTGCACGCTAATCTATGCACAGCATGTGATCTAAGCAGATTTCACAAACATCAGAAGGGATACATTACTCGACGTAAAAGTATTTCTGATGCTTGTATATGCTTAAATTCACATGCACCCACATCTTCCTCCCCTCTGAGAGAAGGCTCATGGATGCTTGTAGTCTTATCTATCTCATCTCCTTGGATACTCTGCAATTGCGCTACTCCTCATGCTACCTCATGTCAGAAAAATACAATCTGAGGGTCCTACACACGTGAGGGATCATGGGTACAGGGGACGTCACACTAGGGATAGTATTTTACTGGCACACCCTGTTCAACGTCCCTTTTCGAAAACAAACTGTAATACTGCAGCTACCACTAGATGTCGGTCTATGCACAGCATGTGAATCTAAGCAGATACAAGCATCAGAAAGACGATTGCGGTGAGTAATGTATCATATGTAGATATTATACATTACTAATATATATATATATATATATATATATATATATATATATATATATATATATATACACGCCTATATTGGATTTAGGGATTAAGCTGATGCCAGCTGTAATTTAGTTTTGTCTTCACCAGTGGTGCAAGCTGATCTACACATTCGTATTCCAATTAATCTTATGGGTACTAAAGTATTTATTTTTTAAGTCCTGCTCTCAGCCATTTTTATTTTGGGCCTGTCTTTGTTTAGGGAAACCATGAGGCCGGCCTAAAAATGGACATTGTCCACACATGGGCTCACTCCAACCTGGCACTGGTTTAGGACAGTCCTGAGCCAGGGTAGGAGGCGCTAGTTTCCCCTACCTTGCCTCCCTACACTGGAACACCTTTCCCATGACACTTTGTGCCGAAGCCTCACTCCTTGCCTTCCGCAAAGCCTTGAAAACCACTCTGTTTGCCTGATCAACACCACAGTCCCTATAGGACCTCGCGCCACTTCTCCTGACAAACCTGCAAATGTATCTGCAACTAGGTGACTGCATTAATGTGTTACCAATGCAAACTATGTAAAATGTAAAATATGTATATTGTACCTCCCCTATTTATATTGTACCTCCCTGTAACTAAGTTCCCTGCAAGTAACGGCGCCACGATGCCCATGGGCTGTTTTGTGCGCTATACAAACGTAATAAATAAATCAACCGCAACGCATCCTGTGGGGGGTAAACCTGAAAGTCTGGGTTATTTTGTAGCGATTCTGGTTAGCCCACTGCCAAAGTCTTAGGTATGTGATTGGAGGGCTGGCTTAGACCAGTACATGAGTGTGTAGGTTTATTTAGACACTAATCCTGCTGTCAGTTCTGTCAGATTTTTCTTTGATGTCTGCATGTTTATTTACCTGCTGGAAGATTTTGACACCAAAAAGCTTCTGAATTTTGATAACAAGTGTTAAAAGAGAATTCTATTTTTGGGCCCCTTAAAGGGATGGTCTAGTAAAAATTTTTATTTAAAAAATAGATAGGCAACATAAAATAAAATTATAGCATTCTCCGTTTTAAAACTTCCTATGTAAAATTTTGAGCTATTCAAGCTCAAAATTCACAAAAGCAAGATTCAGGCAGAAACAATGCGGTTGTTTTCCGCAATGCCACGTTGTTTCTGCCTGAATCTGCTTTACCATTTGGGGCTCTCGGGCTCCCCAGGGGGAGCCCGAGAGCCCCAAATGGGAAAGCAGATTCAGGCAGAAACAACGCGGTTGTTTTCCGCAATGCCGCGTTGTTTCTGTCTAAATCTGCTTTACCATTTGGGGCTCTCGGGCCCCGTGGGGAGCCCGAGAGGCCATAATGGTAAAGCAGATTCAGGCAGAAACAACGCGGTTGTGTTGGAAAACGCTGCGGTTTTTCTTTCCGAGTTTCTCAGGCTCCTCCGAGCCAGAGGAGCCTGAGAAACTTGGAAAGAAAAACCGCAGCGTTTTCCAACACAATAACGTTGTATTTATGTTTGCGGTCGCTTCAAAAGCGACCGCAAACATAAATACAATGTTTTTAAAGCTACGGTTTTATTTCTAAGTTTTCTGGGCTCCTCCAGCCCGGAAAACTTAGAAAAAAAAAACGCAGCTAGTGCTTATTTTAAAAAAATAAATAAATGGCACTTACCGAGATTCAGCTGCAGCTTTCCTGCTCTGGTCTCCGGTCCCCGTCCTCCGCCTACAGCCCTAATGAAGGGAAAGCCACCCAGCGGTAGCCTTTGTTTACTACAACTGGCTGGCTTTTCCTTCATTAGTGCCGCAAAAGCCAGCACAGGCGGGCCTCCATTTCACAAAATGGATGCGCCCATGTGCTTGCTTTTGCGAATTTTGAGCTTGAATAGCTCAAAATTTTACATAGGAAGTTTTAAAACAGAGAATTCTAGTATTTTTTTTATGTTGCCTACCTATTTTTTAAATAAAAATTTTTACTATACCATCCCTTTAAGCCGTTACTCCCTTGCCCATTTATTTTTTTGGATCTACTTATTTTTGGTGGCCACATGGACTTCTTCTTAAGTTACCCTGCCCTTGCAAACCTTTTTGCCTTACTGAAGGTATATGGTATAGGGTATATGGTATTGGGTCACCTTGTATTGGTTTTAGGGAGAAGGCTAGTGGCAGTTGTAAGTTCATTTTGTCTTCACCCAAGGTGTGCAAGCCATTTTACTGCATTGGTCGTCCAAAGTCTGCATCTTAAGCTTAAACCAAACTCAACCAACTGTATTAATCTTCTTTTATATCAGCCGCCTAAAGACATGTCTCATTTTAATGAGGCTTTTACAGCCTTTGAACAAATCAGGCAGTGCAACCTTGCTCTTAGGTGATTTTAATCACTGGTATCAAGACACAACAGACCGCAAAGCAGTCCTACTGGAACACAACCTCACAAGTACTGAATTTATTATACTTCCCACAGAACCCACGCACTGCAAAGGTATGATGCCTGATTGGGTAGCCTTTAGACATTTACAAGATGAGATCATTGACACAAAACCTTGCATTTGGTTGGACCACTTTGTTCTTACAATTCAAATATACCTAACACAGCAATATGAAAATAAACCTACTCCACCAAAGAAAATCCAAGTAAGAAATGTCAAGAAAATTACTACTCTGACTTGGAAAAATGGATTACCTTAGTAATGAAGCATACTTTGGATAAAGATAAACCTAAGTTTTTGGTAAAAACATTCAAACTGCCTATGACCCAAATGTTAGATCAGTTTGCACCATTGAGTGCTTGCATAGTGATAGAAAAGGCTTACCATAATGATTGGTTCTCTAAGGAACTGCAAGAGTTAACAGACCCAAAACACAGGCTGGACGTCTTTGATTGAGAACTAATTCTGAGCACACAAATCGGCTTGAAAGGAGCTTAAGAAAATCTATAAGTATGCTATATACGAAGCAAAGAAAAAAATCTTTGGAAATCAAATAGCGAAAGCAGACAACGGGGTCAAACAACTAGTCAGTATATTACAGAAAATATAAAACTCAAGGCCGCAACCTTGTTCCTTTATACCATCTAAAGATGATTGCACTAGAGTTCAAAAAGCTTTTTTGGATAAAGTTTCAGGGGGATGAGATGAGATTTATTTTGGAAGAGTTATTTTGGATGACTTTTGTATTCCTTCCATCCCACTCAGGGCGTCCACTTTGAGTATCGACCAAAATAAAGAAACAGAGGAAAAAGAGCAGAGTTTTGGGTTTAAAACTATAAATATGCCGAAATTGATGGAAATGATGAGTAGCGTGCACCCCACTTCATTCCTAGGAGATATTATTCCTTCAAAGATAGATATGGCAAACAGAAATATGTTTGGTCCTTTTCTCATCTATTTCATTAACTCTTCTTTTCAACACAATGTTTCGAAAAATATTTTAAAAGTTACTATAACCCCTCTTATCAAAAAAGCAGAGCCGCAATGATAGCTCTAATTTGCGGCCAATTACCAATAAAACGTTTCTGCTAAAAATACAAGACAAAATGGCCACCAGACAATTTCACGATTGTTTAGATCAAGATAAAATCCTCCACCCAAAACAATCTGGTTTTAGAGTGCATCATAGCACAGAAAATACATTGCTAGACCTTCAATCAGACATGTTGGATATTGTGGATAAGGGTACAAGTGGCTTGCTGGTTTTATTAGATCTATCAGCGGTCTTTGATTTGCCGGATTATGATATTCTCTTCACTTCATTGGTAAATGTTCACCTAAAGCTATTAAGTGGATTCACTCCTTTCTGACTGATGGGGTTTCGGCAATTCATTGGGAGACGGCTCTTTGGAATATGCCCCAATAACCTTTGGAGTACTGCAAGGCGCGTGTCTTGTTTAATCTTTATATTAAACCCTTGCAGTAGAACATGAACATCCATTTTACAAATTATGCTGACGATACTCTGCTTTTGTCGAACTAGAGGGGGCTTATCATCAGGACACTAGTACTAGTACATTGATTGAATGCCACCTTTAAAATAGTGAAACGGTGGATGACCATGCACTAGATGTGTTTAAACGATGCCAAAATGTAGCTGCTACTTTTTGGTTCAACACTTATGATGTCTAAATTAGACCCTAGATATTCAAACCTCCTGTTGGATATTTGTTATATCAAGACACAAACAAAAGTTTAAACACTATGCACATAATTGGATTGCTCTGTTAACGCTGAGGCCCAGGTCAATGGGATTGTACACAATACACATTATCATTTGAAGTTACTGAGGAAAATCGGGCCATTGATTTCCGATGAAAGTTGGGAAACAGTGTCCAGAACCACAATTTTATCAAGGGTTGATTACTGTAATGCCCTGTTGAGTGGTGCATCTAAGAAAGCATGCATGCACTTCAAGTTGTTCAAAATTATGCTATTCGCATCATAAAACAAGTTCCAAGGGGGAGGACACATTACAGCATATCAAAAAATCTCTTCATTGGCTTCCAATCAAAGCCAGAGTGCAATTTAAAATGGTTGTTTTAGTCCATAAGGCTGTCTATGCCGCATCACCAGATTACCTGAAAAAGAGACTAACCATCTGCCAGCCAAAGAAAACGCTGCACTCAAGCAACAATATGTTACTAAGCTGCCCACGCCCATAGTGGATGTAAGCAAATGGCAAATCATTTTCATACATTGCTTGGAATACTCTGCCTCCACACTTGCGCCTAACAAGAAATCTATCAACCTTTCAGAAGAGTTTGAAAACACACTTGTTCGAATAAAAAAAAAGGAATTCTTCTCTCTGCATCCCAGTATCAGCTAACTGTCCTTTGCTTTGCTCTTGTCTTGAGTGTTTTTGCCATGCCCTAATGTCTGTCGAGATTTCGGCATCTAATGAAATAAAATAAAGTACCTTTTTGGTATTCCATATTTGTTCTAACTGGTTAAAACAGTTGTAAGCCCCTTTACTCTCTTGCTCACATCCTGAGGTGTGGTCTGGGTTGAGTGGCAGTGCTAATGGCCAACCAGTATAGTTGGCCACCTGACTGCTCTGTCCCTAGCCCCTCCTTAATTGGTGTTTGAGAGTTGCCCCGCCCACTGCTCTCTTGTTGCTGATTCTCAAAAGAAGCAGGACTGCTGCCCTGCTGGTGGAGTGTCCCACCAATTCCAGCTGTTTTGTGCAATTTTAGGACCTCGTCTGGTTATACTGGCTAGATGTAGTTTGGGCTCATCTTGGTTGGGATTTCCTGTTCCCAGAAGTCTACATTGTGCTTCTTGCATCCTCCTGCCGACTCCACTTGGGTGTTGGATTGAGCCTTCTGTTTTGGGACCTTTTTCAGGCCATTTTGCCACCAATGCCTGCTGTTTTCCACTAGGGTCTTCCGTTCTCGTCTTTGGAACGGTCTCCTGTTGTCCTACCACACCCTCCTTTTGTTCACTGAGCCACCGGATCCATCTTCACAGGTTTCCTAGTCTTCCCTGAGTCTTCTTTGCTGGGGTTCTCACTACTGGCTTCGGGCTTAGCCATGGGAAAGCCCCTTTTCTTTCTTTTTGTTCGTTTGGCCATCGTTGGTCGAGGGTTCAAGTCCCTTGGCACCAAATTACTGTAAACCGAACCTGGAATGAAGCCTTTACTTAACTGGTTGTTTTGCCAAGATTGCCGCTGTGAGTACTTACCTCTGGGTCTTGGGGTGGGCGATTATTCAAGATACTCACTCTCAGGGGCCTCTCTGGTCTTAAGCACATTTGTCATTGGCTGACATTGGGGGGTCCTCCTGCTTCACTGCACCTTTAGTTTTTCAATTCACCTCTGCATCTCTTCATTGAGGGCCTGCTCTTGTCCTCCCTTGTATTGTTTGCTGCCAAATTCACACCTGTTACGTAAAAGAGACTTTCTTTAGTTTTCCCCATACAAGCAGATGGCCTACTGACTGTCTCATTGATGTCTTGGGGACGTTATACTTACCCTGGCACTCTTCTAAAGTTGCGTTGAGGGTACTTACCTGCTCCAGGGCACGTTGCCTATACCGACAAAGAGTTCAGGGGGTTCTAGGTCAAGAATGGGATTTTTTGTATTTATCAGAGATTTAAATGTTTTTGAAGTCTTGCTCTTTACTTCTCTAACTGTGAATGCATGTTTACACTGTCGATAATTTTGATAACTGGATTTTTTTTTCTGAGGTGCATTGCACTGGTTATTTTATCTAAAAGTGTATCCTCCATTTCTTGCAGCCTTGTGGCTGTGTAAGAATTGTTTCCACCCTCTACCACTGTAATGAATTATGATTTATGCATTTGTATTAATCAAATCCAGTGCCCTAGAGCACAAGAATTAATGTGGAGTATAAGAGGCTTTCCTATTATTTTACCTGTGTCCTAACATTTCTGGTTCCCTTTTCTTCCCACCCCTTGTCTATATGTGTTGTATGCTCACCAGGAATAGGGCCTACAATATATAGCAAGATTGGATGTGACCGCCGGGCTCTCTACTATGTGTTGTGCTGGCCGTTGGGATTTTTAACTGTTTGGTTAGACTGTCTTGTCCCTCCCCCCCATTGCCTATATTTTGTATGCTTATTTGTGATAATGGACCCAGGTTAACTATAAAGGTGAGGGGATTTCTCAAAGACATTACTGTCTTTTCTAGCGTACTGTGTATTTTTTAATACTGTGTTTTATGTGTTTTAGTATTTATTTGAGAAAATAGAGATTTACATGTGTAACATAATTTCGAATGGATTGTCCTTCCACGTATTCCTCATCTTTGATATACTCCGATATCCTGCTTGCAGCTCAAACTTTTTTCAGCAGAGGGTGCTGTGCGTAGTCATCGACCTTGTGTCATTCGATAGCCTCCGCCCTCCTAGAGTATGACATTGACGTTGGTATTTATGGCACGCACCGCGCCCATTGCCTCAGTTCAATTTTTCTACACAACTGCTCGAAATGGTTCTACGCCTCAGCGTGTTATTTACTGCATAAATAGTTTGTTACAAAAATGTCTACTTATACCCCGAAAACTGGCTTCAAGAAATGTGCTGAGTGTTCGGCTAAGATGTCCATAACCGATCCTCATCGAGCATGTCTCTGGCGCCTGGGAGTGGGCAACATCGTCGAAGATTGTGGCAGTGCCAGTCTGTGACTGGAAAAGCATTAAAGGAAAACGAGGGAAACTTGCTTTGGGCAAACCATCCCCGAGTTAGTCTTCAGTGATCCCCACAAAAATGTTATAAGAGCCCAAGAGGGAGAACTCCGCACTGGGCCAAGAAGCACGGTAAAGGTTTGAAGCTTTCAAAATCTTAGCGGTCATCTTCGAGGAGATCCAAGAAAATGAGTCATTGCTTCAGATCGTCCTCTACGGATTCCTCGCCCAAAGGGAAACTGGTAAGATTTCCCCAAAAAGGGGGCTAGTCAAGTGGAACTGGAACATTTCCGATGGCAGATGTTAAAGGTGTTTGAGAAGGAGGCAAAGCCAGACCCTTCATTGAAGTCACATCGCGCGAAAAGCAGACAGGGTGTCGTCTGTGAAAACCAATGACCGTGGGCCCAGACAGTAGATTGAAGGCTTTGAAGGATTCAAAGGTCTCGAAGGCATCTTGTGCGCCTCTCATGGTCTCAGCACCTCAAAGGGATCCTCTTTCTCCGGCCCATTCGTCGACGTCCAAGTCTAGTCTATCGATGCTAAAACAGTGGGGGGTAGGGGTGGGGGGAATTCCTCAAGGACTTTTGAAAGTCTGTCAAAGGTTTTTAAACCTCAGGGGAAAAGACTTTTTAAAGTCCACGGCCTCTATTTATGAGGAAGAGGTGGAGGAAGAAAGCCCTATTTATAATTTTGGTAGGGAATACGGCACTCCTGGTGTTCCAGAGGAGCGTGTATCCCAGGAATCCAAAATGAGAGACCTTGTGGACACCCTGCAGGATGCGAGTGGTCTAGACACCTCTCCAGAGGTTGATATTGGCACTCCTGAAGGTTCAGGCCATGCTGATGCATCTTATAGATCAGTAATGGCAAAGGTTACTGAATACCTCGGATGGGGTAGATCATCTGAACAGGATGACCTTACAGATATTTTGGACAGGGGACCTCCTAAGGACCCATTCCCCCCCTTCCAAACAGCAGTGAAGAATAGAGTTCCCGAGAACTGGAAAAATCCAGATACCATCCCTGCGGTTCACAAGAATTTCACTAAAAAAATACAGACCCTCGTCAGTGGATCCAGAGTTTCTTTCGTAACATCTGAGTCCCCAAAGCCTTGCTGTGCAAACAGCTACTGCTGAATCTAAGGGAGCAGCCTATCTCACAGTCCCTCCGGACAGGGAGGATCAAAGGCTCGATGCCATGGGAAATAACGTTTTCTCTGCAGGGAGTATGGCACTGAAAGCAACAAATAGAACTTGTGCTATAGCGAAGTTCACCTACACTTTGTGGGAGGTGATAGCCATGGCATCTGAGCACATCCCAGAGGGTGAAGAAAGGGAAGGCTTTATGATCATTATTCAGGACGGTAAAAATGCTATGTGCCAATCATTGCAGTCAGGGCTAGACACTGCAGATTGCATTAGCCGCTCTATGGCTTTTGGTACAGTGCTTAGATGATTTGCCTGCCTTCGCAAATCAGGGTTTGCTTCTGACGTGCAACCCAGATTATTGACTATGCCGTTTGGAGGGTCTTACTTGTTTGGATCTAAAGCAGACTAAAGTCTTGAAAAGTTGCAGTCGTCTAAGGCAGCGGTGGCATCTTTGAGTCAGGCTATTAGGCAGCCACAACAAGGTCGAACGGCTCCATCTTCTGCTGAGGCATGGAGAAATCGTTAATTTCATAACTATTCCTCAGTTAGCAGAGGAAGCGGTCAATTTAGCCAGAGGGGACAGAGAAGGCAACCTTGCGGCGGTCGAGGACATACAGGCAGAGGAGCTGCAGCAGTATCCGCTGCCTTGCTTTCTGCACTAATCAGTGCCACAAAACCACTTTGAAAACTTGCATCATTCAACAGTGGTGGGAGGCAGGTAATCCCAGCATCTGAAAAAATGGTGAAGTATTACAACAGATGCTTGGGCACTACAAACAGTCATCCATGGTTACTGCCTCCCTTTTCTTTTCTAAAGAGACCACCAGACTGCCCCCCAGAAGGCCAGTCCTTGGAAGTACCAGATCCGCTCCTCCTACAATAAGTTCAGACACTGTTGGAGAAAGGTGCAATCGAGCGGGTACCTGTAGCGGAAAGAAATCAAAGCTGCTACTCTCCTTATTTTCTGAACCCGGAAAAGAACAGAGGATTGTGACCCATCTTGTACTTGAGATGCTTGAACAAGTTCCTCAGGAAGGACAAGTTCAAGATTGTCACTCTCTCTCATATCCTCCAGGCCCTACAGCTCCAGGATTGGAGGGTGTCATTGGATCTTCAGGATGCTTATTTTCATGTGCTGATTCATCTCAAGCACAGAAAATACCAGAGATTCGCTGTTGGCAGTTTTCACTATCAGTTTCGGGTATTGCGATTCGGACTGACCTCCACCCTGAGGGTTTTCACCAAGCTGATGGCGGTGGTGACAGACTATCTACGGAGGGGGAGGGGTAAAATCACATCTACCCCTACCTGGACGATTGGCTGATCAGAGCCCGTTCACTCGAACCGCTGAACAGCACCTGTCATTCTCTCCACAAGCTGGGCTTCTCCCTCAACTTCAAGAAGTCCCACATTACACCTTCCCAGAAGCTGCAATTCATTGGAGCAGTCCTCGACTCTTCTTCGGGAAAATCTTTGCCACCCGAGGTGAGGTCTAACCACATAGCGGAGATGTTAAACAAATTTCAACGTGCCTCAACTCTCGGCCTTTGATTTTCGGAGGCTGCTCGGTCTCATGGTATCTTGCATTTTTTTTGGTGCCAGTGGCCCGTCTGAGAAGGTGGTCTCTTCAGTGGGCCCTCAGGACTCAGTGATCAGTTCTCCGGCAGGATGACCGATCTGGTATGGATCCTGAACAGGGTCGCGCAGGATCTCCTGTGGTGGTCCGTCAAGGAGAATGTGTTGAAGGGGCAACCCTTTTGGCAACCATGGACAGAGATCGCAGTGGTTACAGATGCCGCCCTATCAGGTTGGGGAGGTCGCACCAACGGTCTAACAGTCAGCGGATACTGGTCTCCGTCGGGGTCCAAACTGCATATCAACCTTTTAGAGCTGAGGGCAATCAGACTAGCGTTGATGGCCTTCCTGCTTCTGTACAAGGAAATAATGGCCTGTTAATGAATGACAACACATTGGCCATGCATTACCTCAACAAGAGAGGTGGTGTGGGGTCACTTCCTCTGTGCAGAGAGACAATGCAGCTCTGGTTTTGGGCATTGCAAGAAGGAATCTTTTTTCAGCAGTTCATCAAGCCACAGAAGAAAACACAGCAGCGGACAATCTGAGCAGGCAGAACAGAGGTTCCCACAATTGTTAGTTGGCTCAGGAAGTCCTTCAAGGGATCTTCACCCTTTGGGGAACCCCCTAAGTGGATCTGTTCGCGACCAGTGTCAAACGGGAAGTGCAAACAGTTCTGCTCTGGGAATTGGAGGTCTAGGGGACACGTTCGTAGTTGACTGGGAATTTCCACTTCGGTACTCGTTTCCGCTAGTCCCTGTTATTCCTCATGTTCTCAGGAGGCTAGAAATTTCAGAAATCCCATGATCCTGATTGCCCCGGACTGGACCAGGCGGATATGGTACACAGAACTTCTGTAAATGTCCATCTACCCTCGAATTCATCTTCCACAAAGAAAGGACCTTCTCTCGCAAGAGGGCGGTTGCATTCTTCATCCAGAGATCAGGACCCTCAATCTCCACGCATGGTTTCTGAGATTCTGAGATGTTGAGGTACAAAGATTGGGACATTCCAGAAGATGTCATGGAGGTGTTGCTTTCCGCCAGAAGGCCAGCAACAAAATCTTTATACTGCTGCCGTTGGAACATATTTTGCAGCTGGTGTAGAGATAAAGGAATTGATTCATTTACTTGTGACACACCATCCCTTTTGTCTTTTCTACTACATTTAACCCATCAGGGGCTACAGGTTGCTACAGCCAAAGGCTTGACAGCTACGCTATCCATTTTCAAGCGTTCTCTGGAACAAGGTTCCTACTTCAAGGTTCCTATCGTTATCCAATTTCTGAAAGGGTTGACCAACATCTTCCCACCTGTTCTTTTTATTGTTCCAGTCTGGGATCTTAACCTAATTTTAAGCTTCCTGATGGGTTCTCCATTTGAACCATTACATTCTTGTCCACTTAGGATGTGGTCTTTAAAAACAGTATTTTTAACAGCCATTACTTCTGCTCGCAGAGTGAGCGAGCTTCAGGCATTGTGTTCAAAACCACCATTCACAGTCTTTCATTAGGACAAGATAGTTTTGAGGGTTCGTACCTCTTTTCTGCCAAGAATAGTGTCAGAATTACATCTGACACAAAAGATTGTCGTGCCATATATACCAACGACGCACTTCCCCCTCTGCTGAAAAAAGTTTCCGAACTGCAAACAGGATATCTGAATATATCAAAGATGAAGAATACTGGTGGGAGGAACATCCAGTCGAAAGAAAATTACATGGGGTATGTAATTTGTTCTTCTGTGGCTTGTGGAGCTGCTTAGAATTGAATGCTTTGCATAGGCCAACATCTAGTGGAAGTTGCAGAGTATTGCACATGAAGTTTTTCGAAGTTCGAAAAGGGGCGTCAACAGGCCATGACAGCAATACTATCCCTAATGTGCCGTACCATGTACCCATGATCCCTCATGCGTCGAAGTAACTCAGATTATTTTTTTCCGCCATCGTGGCTAGTTGTATTTTCACATAGTCCCTAGCAGAAAGCTACTTTTGGAGTTAATTCCATCCAAACCTCTCTTGTCGGTTACCGATCGATGAACTTCATCAACCGCTGATCTCCGGAGCGCCTCAACGCCTGATTCCGAACACCGAAACAGATGCTGTACCATCGACGGGCCTCGTACTACACCTGGCTTCGGCCCAACCAGTAGGGCAAGTGGGGGGCGCAGGGGGACTGATCCTTTCGGTGTAAGAGAATGTCTGCCCACATTCCCTGCCCATACTGCCTTGATCTTGCTGCCTCTTTCGATTATAGAACATACTCCATTTAAGTTTTACCCCAAGTGCAAAAGGACATTTCTGTGGAAAGACATACACAGGGTGTGTAACCACTGTCTTGCACGGGATCACTGAGTCCTGCTGCACATCCTGCAAACTCTTTATGCCCAAAACCCTTAAAGAGCGCAGGACTAAGCGGTGGACGGCATATGCCATGATGGCAGAGTCGGAGACCGCTGCAGGGATCTTTGAATCGGATCACGAAGGCTGAGCCATCGGAGACTCAGAATCGGAGCTCGAAGACATTACAGAGGAGCATACCAGTTCCTGCACGCCTGTCCCTAGCCTCAAAAGGCAGTCGCAGCACGCTGCTATGAGGAACGCCTCTAGCGACGACGACGTACACACTCACGACTACACATAAACACACTATCCCCCCACCCCGAGCTGCTACTCCGCGGACCCGTTGACGGAGGGCCGCATGCATCGGAAACCCGTGGAGCAGCCCCCAGGGCCTGTGAAACCTACACAGCCCGCCCCTCTTCTATGCCTCCTCATGCCAGGGAGGCTTCAAAGAGTTCTCAGCAATGGGATCTGCAGTCCAATCAAGCAGACCAAGACATGTGGGTGGCTGACCAGTATGATCCCAACCAAGAGACCAGGATATCTCGGATCTTATCTTCACATATCCATTTGACCCCTCAGCAGTTGAGCGGTCATATTTCACCTATAGCATACCAATTAGTTTATAATGAGTTGCTTAAAAAGGCAGCTCAACATTTTGGAATACAAACAGAGGAGACAAGTCCTGGAGGGGCCGACTTAGTTGAGGACATCTCAACAAGAAAAGGCCATTAGCCAGGCTATTCCTCTCTTAGAATCTATCAAAAAGAGGGTCTCTCCATCCCGGTCTGCCCCCTCCTTTGCTACAGCAGTCAACTCAAGGGTGGAAAAAACATTCAAGCTGTCACCAATCGATCCTCTTTACATCAGTGGACACCTCAGGCTGGATTCTCTGGTGGTTAATACTACCAGAAAGAGAGCTGGTGTTCCACTCTCCGAAGCACCTCCCAACAAGGAGTGCAAAAGGCTTTACACGCTGGGTAAGCGTATCACTACTTCTGGGGTGTACATGACCAGAATAGCAAACAATACTACCCTGCTTGCCAGCTATAGCAGCACCCAGTGGGATGTCGTAAAACATCTTGTTTGCGCATCAGAACCTGCTTGTTCACACCTTCTCAAGGTGGCCACCGAGGGAAAACAAGTGTCCCAAAACATCCTGAAAAACATTCTAGATTCTGCGGGCACCTCACGGAGAGTCATCGTGGAGGGAACTCTCCTGAAAAGACACTCTTGGCGAAGGGACTCTGGCTTTAAGCTGGAAACACAAGCGGCCCTTATCGACTTGCCCATCGATGAAGGTCTCCCCTTCGGGAAAGCGGTTGACGACCTGCTGGAAACCACTAAGAAGGAGCACAAGACCATCAAAACCCTGGGTCAAATATCTAATGAACCCTTCATACAAAAGGGGGATTCAACACACACCGGAACCTCTGGGCACAGGGATTCAGAAGACCAGGCCAATCTGGGGCCTCCTTCTACAGCCCCCAGGGTCAATCATCCTACCAATACCAACAGCGTGGGTTTCGCTGTGGGAAAGGACGAGGCAGAGCTACGGCCTCTAGAGGCACAGCAGCCCCGGCCTCCAAATGACAGGCCGAATCACGTTCCCTCCCATGCATCCCTGGTCGGGGGCCGGCTAACACTCTTTGCCCAGCAGTGGGAGGGAAAAACATCAGACCGATGGGTACTCGACACAGTGGCCAAGGGATACTTAGTGGAGGTCATAGAAACACCTTGCCACTATCCACTTCAAATAGTAAGAATTTCCTCCGAACACCTCAACATCCTGCAGGAGGAGATTGAAATTCTACTCCAAAAGGGAACAATCGAGCTGGTACCAATCCTGGAACAAAATCAAGGTATTTATTCAATGTACTTCCTTGTTCCAAAGAAAGACCTAACACTGCGCCCAGTGTTGTACCTGCGCCATTCAAACACGTATGTCGAACCCCCAAAAATCAGGATGGTCATCCCACTACTGAAACTAGGAGATTACATGGCAACTTGGACATGAAAGGTGCATACTTTCATATTTCAATTTTGCCAGTGCACAAAAAATATTCAAATTGGGAGGCGCACACTACCAATTCCAAGTGCTTCTATTCGGCATTGCATCAGCCCCCACGGTATTCACAAAGGTCCTAGCAGTAGTAGCCACCTACTTGCGAAGGCAGTCCATTCCAGTGTACCCTTACATAGACTGGCTAATTACTGGGGACTCTCCCAAGAGGTGCCTTCAAAAGACACAACAATCGATCTGCTGTTCAAATTCGGCTTCTTTATAAACGAAAATAAGTCAAGTCTAGTGCCCAGCCAAGTGTAAAGCAGTTTCTGGGGGCACTAATCAAAACAGACGACAGACCTGTCTTCCCCTCCGAAGAGAGGGTCCAAAACATGTTGTTCCAAACACCTCAGTATGTAGCCGGTCGTCGGGTGACGATAAAACAGACACGTCAATTACAGGGTGGGGCACTCATTACCGTCAACACACTGCTCACGGCCTGTGGACACAGGCGCTAACCAGAAAGCACATCAACCTTCTGGAACTACTAGCAGTTCTCAAAGCACTTCAAGCCTTCAAGACTCAGCTAGCACACAGGCCAGTCCTAGTCCTCACAGATAGTACCACAGCCATATTTTATATAGAAAACAAGCTAGATTACGCTCTGCAGGGCTGTCCAAACTAGCCCAGAACATATGGCTGTGGGCACTACATCACATGTTCCTAGTGGCACAACATGTTCCAGGGGGCCTCAATTCTCTGGCAGAGGTGCTAAGCAGGAGTACAACGCTACCCTCAGAGCACGAGTGGCAACTAAACACATACGTGCTAGACAACGTCTTCTCAAACTGGGGGTTCCCGGAAATAGACCTCTTTGTGACCCTGGAAAACGCACAATGCCAAGATTACGTGTCCAGGTTTACCCAGAAAGGATCCAAGGGGAATGGACTTCTGATGAACTGGTCAGGGAAATTTGCATACACCACTCCCATCCGCCCACCCTCAACACCTCTTAACAAAATAGTCCACAGGCTACACCTGAACAAGTAACATTTATTCTAATAGCTCCAATGTGGGCATGACAAACCTGGTTCTCCCACCTTCAGATTATGTCCCTGTGTTCGCCCATGAAACTACCTTGTCTGGCCGACCTGTTAAACCGGGATCGGATGACAACGATGCACCCATGCACTCAGAAGCTGAACTTAGCAGGTGGCTCCTTAGGTCATAGAATTTGGTCACCTTGACCTAGACTCAAGGTGCATGTGAATACTTAAAGAAGCACGCAAACCTAACACAAGGCACTGCTATTTTAACAAATGGAAGCGTTTTGTTTTATGGTGCAGGACACAGTCTTTTAATTCAACTGACTGTTCACTGTCCAACATACTCAACTACCTTCTATATCTACTCACTCAAAGTACACCTAGCGGCTTTCTCCGCTTACACCACATCTCAGGGTAAACTTTTGTGGTGGAAGGCGCCCGTAGTTGATGCTTTCATGGAGGGTGTCAAAAAACTGTATCCCCACGCCCCCTGATTTCTAATCCTACTCCCGGCTGGGACCTCAACATCGTACTCGCAAGGCTCATAGGGAATCCCTTTGTGCCAATGCACAAAGCCAGCCTTAAACATCTTTCAAACAAAACGGCCTTCCCTATAGCCTTTATCTCGATCAGAAGGGTGAGTGAACTCCAAGCTCTGTCAGTACAAAACCCCTTTGTAGCTATACACAAAGACAGGCTTGTGCTACGCACCCATCCTCGATTCTCACCAAAGTCATATCAAAATTCCATGTAAATCAAACAATAGAACTATCTGCGATATTCCAAAACCCTACAAACGCAGCAGAAAAAGCCTTCATACACTAGATGTATGCAGAGTTGTCGGGTTCTACCTTCAAAAGACTAAACCTATCAGAAAAACAGATTGTTTTCTCGTTTCTGTAGCCGCTGGGAGAGAAGGGGACCCTATCTCTAAAGCAGCAATTTCTAAATGTATTGTCAACCGTGTTCAACTTTGTTATTCTCTTACTTAGAGAACGTTACCATGTAAGCCTAGCGCGCACTCAACTCGAGGCACAGGGGCAACTCTAGCCCTTATAGCAAATGTACCCCTAGATGCCATTTGAGGTCAGTACACACTTTACCCAACATTACTGTCTGGACACGCATTCTAGGGATGATATACAGGTGGGACAAGCGGTGCTGAAACATCTCTTTGCAGCGCTACCTTCTAACAACCCACCTCCTTCTACAAGTACTTCTTGCTAATCTATGCAAAGCATGTGATTCTAAGCAGATCGACAAGCCTCAGAAGAGATACATTACTCACCGTAATTGTATCTGCTTAGATTCACATGTGCCCCCTTCTTCCCCTGTTGGTGTAGAAGGTGCTTGGGAAAGAAGCATAGATCTTTCACACCTCATGGTCTCTACCTACACCAGATGCTTACAACTTACACTCCCTCTTGTCAGAAACAAATAATCTGAGGAACTTCGACGCATGAGGGATCATGGGTACAGGGTATGTCACACTAGGGATAGTATCACAGTCGCACTCTGTCGACGCCCCGTTTCGAACTTCAGAAAACATCATGTGCAATGCTCTGCAACTTCCAGCAGATGTCGGCCTATGCAAAGCATGTGAATCTAAGCAGATACAAGTATCAGAAATACAATTACGGTGAGTAATGTTTCCCATATATGGTCAGTATATCAGTACGGGGTATGGATGGGTGTGTGGACTAATTGTACCTTTCTGCCAGCCTGCCTGAGAGTTAAGACCTGTAGCTCTGTCCATGTTATTTACCTTTAAGAGTGGTTTGGCTTCCCTTTCTTGCCACTGTGTTAGAACCCCCTTAGGGTTAGTGGTGTAAAACTGCCTTAACGCCAAGTTTGGAAATATTGACTGGGCCTGTCTCTCTGTACCTTAACTAGCGTTTGGATTTTTTGCTGCTTGAAGTCCGTCCTGGGCTCTCCCCTTCCTCGCCCTGCCCCTTTTTGTTGGCTGGGCCCACAAATGGGACCATCCATGTTGGGAACGGCTTTTGGCTGTTTTACTGTTGTCTTCCTCTTTTTTCCACCTTAGTTGTCCACCTTGGTGTAGGAGGCTGCCATCTCAGAGAAGAGTATTTGAACCCCAATACTCCATCCCTCTATTTTGTTTGGGCCGTTCTGGGTCACCTTCAACATAGTCGACTTTGTGGGGCCATGTTCTGCTGGCTTGTTTCTGCTGGCTGCCCTTCTTTGTCCTCTGAACCGTCTGAATCTGATTGGCCAGGTTCCTCAGTCTTCTAGGAGCCATCTCTGCCTCTGCTTCCACTTCTGGCTGGTGGTCACTGGGTGACCTGATACTATAAACCACGCATGGAAAAGAAGAGATATACTCACAGTGTTGTTTCTTCTTTCCTGAATCATTTTTCAGAAATCATGACCGTGAGAATTTACCTCTGGACCCTGGGGTGGGTTCTATGTTCTTTCACCATAGGCTATTTTTTCAATGGGGTGTTTTACAAATATATTTCACCAAAGAAAACCATTGAAAAATATAGGGGGTTGGGAAAGGGCATATAAAGGGTTGGGGAGGTCAGGAATAATAGAAAAACAAAAGGGGATAGGGGTTTTGAGGGGAAGCAAAAAGACAGGGAGCACCAGTTCGATCCCCAGGTCCGCACTTAGAAACCTCTGGGTATTAAGCGCGTTATAAATAACCTATCATAACCCCTCGCCCCCAAAATAAAAAATACATGTTTTGATGGGTTTTTTCGGTGAAACACGTTTGTTAAAAAACCCATCAAAAAATAGCCGTCGGTGAAAGAATAGTATACGCTGGGTTGGTGGGTTTCTTGAGAAGCTTATCCCCAAGGGCTGCTCATGGTTGGAGGGTTAAAGGTTTCTGCCATTACCCTTCTACCGCGTTTTACTTTTCAGTTGCATTGGCCCAAATCCTGCTTCGCTGCTGGATCTGAAAGCTGGTACTGGAGCTCTTGAAGAGGGTCTCCTCTGGAATTGGTTGCTGTATTCTCCACACATATGCGGTTGAACTGGTGCTTAGCTTCCTTTTCCCCATAACCGTGGATAACCACTTGGACGTGTAATGCGTTTAATACCGGAGACCAGTCTCTAAACACAGGACCGGGATTCGAAACGATGTTGCTCCGTGTTGTCTTGCTTCCAAGGCAAACTTGTTACCCCTGAGCTATCCTCCTGGCTCCTTAGCTGCCTCCGAACATTTTCCCTGCGTCACCCTTTGGACCCTGCAGGTCTAGGCCAAAGACTGGAATTTTAGCCTGTCACATTGATTTTATATGTACTTTTAACGTCCAGAATTACACTCCTGCCTATTAGAAACTTGTTGTTACAGTGTATAACTGCAAAGTATTTCTGGATGTATTTTTCCTAGGAGTGTAATGAGTCGGTGCCGAGACTCTAAATGTATTCTGTCTCCTGGCAGGATCTGCCATTGCGTTGTAGTGGAAAATAATGACGATTCTGATGGATTGATGAATACTTTATTAGTTAAGCAGTAAGTAAAGAAAATCAACGGCAACAGAAGATTTCGGGGCAAGTGAACCCTTCTCCTGGATCCAGATGTCTTATACCCACAGAAATACATGAGTGTCAATGGAAGGGGTTGGTCTCGGCCTGCAAGGTCACGCATTACAACTTTAATTGCTGATTGAGACAAACCCTCATTGTACAGTCTTTTGATGCCATCTGCACTAGGCAGCGCTTGATAGTGTTATCAGTAAAAGCAGCACAGTGGAAGGCATTTCTTCATGAGTATACTCTATGGAAAGCTTCACACTTGCTTTGGGACAGGAGAGCGGTCTAGTAAAATGATGAGACCCACCAGCTAAAGCCGCCTTTCACTTAAAGGCGAGAGCATGGAACATGCTTAGCTATGCCAAAAACGGATGTGTGTTAGAAACTTGAGCAGTGAAGGTGAGCATTCTTAAGAGGTGTGCAAAGCACTGTTCTACAGGTGACATGCGCAGTACAATATACTGTCTACCTTTATTGCAGGCTAGAGACAGTGGTTTCAACATGGCATAAATGACGAACAGAATATACTATCACACAATGGTGTAGGGTAACAGGGGGGTACTTATGTAATTATGCCATATTCAGTTTTCCCCCCCCAACAGTCCCCTCCTATGAGACCTTCTCTCCAGTCACATTACACAAATGTTTAATAGTGCATGCTTCGCATTCAAGTATGTCATAACAAATTGTATCTTCAGTAACCTGGCAGTACATTACTTGAGCAGTTTGTGAAAAATCTGAACAGGAGCGGAGTGCACGTTGACAGAAGCATTTACATACCATGGACAGACAGTACAACCCTAGCAGTATGACCACACCTATGAGCAGGATTAGCTAAACGGACGTTCCTAGCGATCCTAACAATCCATGACCCTAAGGACCAGGCAGACTCATTGCTGCTGTGCAAGCGGTTGATGGTATTATGAATGTGAGTGATGATGTCTGTGATATTGCTAGTGTAATCTTCTATAAAGGTACAGCACTAGCTTTTTACCGGACAGCAGTGATGGGGACGCAGTGGCAGTGATGGGGACGCAGTGGTGGTATTGACAATGTCTTCCACTAACCGGGATAGCTGAGTCAAGCCGTTTCGGTTTATTTTTACCCCAAGGGCTGGTATCAGGTACCCCACTCCTGCAACAAAAGGCTCCAAATCCATGTTTCTCTTTGAACGGTGTAGAGCGGGAAAAGTGGAGGGGTGGCGTACTGCAGTCAAGATATATATATCCCAGATAACAACTCACTCCCCAATTGATAGGCAACCATGCATAAGCCTTATCCCCGCAAATGAAGTTAGTTCCCAACTATGTTGCGTCCCCTAGATTTAGTGAATGTGAACCCGTGGTCAAATGCAAATATAACATTAATTACTACACTAGAGCAGGTGGACATGTAATGCAGACGTACTTGTTCCCCTATACAGGAACCTTTGATTGGTATAGCATAGGAGCCCAGTTGCTATAGAGGACAGGCGCAGCTGGTTTGGCCTGTACCTGGTCTGGGGTGGGGTAATTTTCATGGCTCCTTGAACCCCGTGTGTGACTTGGCGTCCCGGCAGGGTCAGGGGACTAATTGTAATTGGTTATTTATGACGCGCTTAATACCCAGAGGTTTCTAAGCGCGGAGCTGGGGATCGAACCTGTGCTGCTCTGTGTGGTCTTGCTTCCAAGGCAAGCTTGTTGCCCTGAGCTATCCTCCCGGCTAAGAATTAGGTAGTTAGCTTGAGGTTTCCACTGGACAGGAATGGGGGCAATGGGAAACTGGGCAGACATGTCATGAGGCAGGTGGACGCACACCCAGAAGTCGATCAGGATGAAAATGCAGGCATACTGCAACAAGCGGTGCAAATAGGTGTTTGCGCTCTGGGTCCAGGGGTGAGCCGTGGAACGCTCATTATCATGACAGGAAGTGTGAAAAGAATACATTTACATTGGGGATCATTATTAATATTATAATCCCTATGATAACAGATAGGTATCCACACATGTTGGCCTCAGTGAGGCCTTTTGTGGTCTCTGCGGTCCTTCGGACTCTTCCGAGTGAACAGTTCGAGGTGAGGGGACCCTGTTCAGTTCAGTTGGTCAGGCCCAGTGAGAGGCAGGGTGTAGCAGGAAAAACGTGGCCCCAGCCAGTCCTTTCATTCAGGGTAGCAGGGGTAGTGGGATAGTTGGCGTGAGTGAAGCAAAGGCCTACAATTCAAAGTGTTACAAAGCTCAGATGATCCACATTTCAAATGTTGCAAAGTTGAAATGTTTGAAAGTTCAAATGTTCCAAAGAGCTGGGCTCCTTCTATCGGTACATGCGCTACAACATTTGCAGGTACCAGACCCATATGAACAGGAGGGTCATGGTCACAAAGATGAAAACCAACAGTTGATAGCAGCAAGGGCAATAAATCATAGATACCGGGGTATAGCAGGAATGACATCTAGTCTTGGTTAATAATTCATAGATACAGGGCCATAGCAGTAATGACATCTAGTCTTGGTTTGGGGAGCACCTCAATTGCCTGATTCATTGTGGCTGGTACGTTAAGTGGTGAGTAACTTGACCAGTCACCACTTTGCTCATAACTTTCATAACTCTGCTATAGATCGTCGTGGTCCAGAAACACCGGACGAGTCTGGCATTGGGTCAGAGGCATTACCGATGGTGGTGTTGGTGGTCTTGGCAGTGACGGAGCTTCTCCAAGGAAGATCGACAGTCTTGGTGGTAATGTCATCGGATGGTGTGAGAACTTTGCTACAATGAGAAGCATGGATCTAGGATGGGAATCCCATCACACCTCACAGCAGAATTCTTGGTGAGCAACACTTGGTGGGGGCCGTGCCACCTTAGCTGGAGTGATGATTTTCGCTGGTGAATCTTCTCCAGGACCCAGTGTCCTGGCTGCAGAGAGTGGTACAGTCCCATGGCTGATTCTGGCAGGGCCTCAAGGACCTGTGCATGGAGAGATCAGACGGTTTGAATCAACGTACGACAGTACTGAATCAATGTGTCATCCTCTAGCCCTAAGCTCTGCGCTGAGGGATCTGCAGGTGGAGCAGTTCCCATTCTCATGTGGCAACCTGTGAGGATTTTGTGAGCTGACAATCTGTTTGCAACGTGGGTTGTTTCTCATGGCTAACAATACAAAAGGGAGTGCCTGGGGACATTTCAGCCCAGTTTCGCTGAACACCTTAGACAGGCTTAACTTAAGGCCCCGTTGCAGCATTCTACATGCGTGCTAGAACATGGGTGGTAAGCACAATGGAACTGCTGTGCTATTCGTAACGCTTTACAGACTTCTCTAATAACTTGACCTGTGAAGTGGCTCCCCTATTGCTGTCTATGTATAGGGGCAGTCCGAATCGAGGAATAAACTCAGCAAGCAGTTTCTTGGCAACAGTGATAGCATCTGCTTTTCTGCACAGATAAGCCTCCACCCACCCGAGAACACATCCACTAAGACAAGGCAATACTGATAAGTCATGCAGGCGTTGAGTTGTATGAAATCTATCTGTTTAAACAGACTTTCCAGTATTGGCTGTGCAGAAAGCTTCGTAGGCACTGCTCTCTCGACATTATATGATAAACCTGTTAGACAATTTACACAGTAGTGTTGGGCTAGAGAAACTAAACTAGGCGCTATCCAGTCTCTCTGGAGTAATGTGATTATGGCATTTATACCTGAATGGGCCATGCCATGGGCTTCGCAGACCAATTAAGGGAGCAGCGCCTTGGGCACCACCAGGTGGCTGTTTGGGGAGCACCACAAGGAGTCTACTCCCAGGCTATACCTGCGCTGAGTCAAGGTCACCTTCTCAGTCTCCGGAGCTTGATCTTGGAGGATCGCCAGACTGGCAAGAGACTGGACGGGTAACCATGGAACTGCTACACAAATGAGACATTCATTAGGAGCCACAAGCCCTTTCAGGGCTGCTGAGCAAGCTACATTGTCAGCTAAAGCATTTCCTAGGGCAGTAAAGGACTGTGGGGGGTCGTGCCCTCGGCACTTCATTATAGTTATGGCAGCAGGGAGTAGCACTGTGTCTAATAAAACTGCCACGTACTTTCCCTTTTTGAATAAGGAACATTAAGTATCCACACTGTTTCCAGAGGACGCTGAAGTCATGGACCAACCCTTGGGCGTACCTGGAGTTGGTGTAGATTTTTACTGATCTACCCATAGCCAGCACATACTCACATGTGAGGGCCACAAGCTATGCTACTTGTGCTGACTTGTGGGCAATCTGTAGGTTTCTAGGACTGAGTGGGGTGTGCATGCGGTATACCCAGAAAATCAGGTCTCCGGAATACAGGTGCCTGAACCATCCGTGAAGAGAATGAGCTGTGGGTTCAACAGGGACACATCAACTAGATCTGTGCGAGGGGATAGCAGTGTTTCTATTACCACCTGACAGTCATGTGGCTCCCCATCTTCAGGGGCGGTAACAAGGAAGCAGGTTTAAGGAGAGGACAACAACTTAGGGTCACATTGGCAATGGAAACAAGAAGCTTCTCATTCCTCGTGAGGCAGGAATTGGATACATTCTGTGTTTTGCCTTTTACCAATAATGACGATACAACGCAAGGAACAGAAATAGTGATGGGATGCCCTTGGACCAAGGAGTCGGTTTTCTCAATCAATAGGACCACAGCAGCCACAGCCCGCAGACAAGCTCTGTATCCTGCCTCCACTGGGTCCATGGCGATGCTGTGGTAGGATACAGGTTGATGTTTATCCCTGTGTAACTGGGCCAACACACTTTGAGAAAACCTGTTGCGCTCATCGCAAAATAAGACAAAGGGTTTGCTATAATCTGGCAGACCTAAAGCCGGAGCCGGCGCAAGCGCCTGCTTAATGGTGGCAAAGGCATCTTCGGCTTCCGGGGACCATGGCAGAGGTTTGGGGATCGATATCATGTGTAAGGTTCGGAAGGGGTTTCATCATGGATACAAACCCGGGGACCCATTGCCTACAGTAACTAACTACTTGTGTACGAGCCCAATAGAAATAAAATATAAATATCCTGAGGAACCTTCTGATCTGTTTCTTGGTCTGGGATTTTGGGACTTTCTGGATAATGGAAATCTGATCCTGGGACAAGTGTGTTGTCCCCCTCCTGGGAACTGCACTGAATCTAGATCTTTCTATAGGATTTGGGAGAACAGTGTGGGTCTTTCTATATACCCCATTGGGAGATGAGTGAATGTATATTGCGTCATCGTATGCGTGAACATAAAGAGTTACTGACTTTCGGGGTGTACGGGTATAGAGAAAAATGTGGAACACAAATCTACAACAGTGAAATAATTGGCAGTGTACGGAATACACAACAAAATTGTAGCGGGATTGGGTGCCATGATAAAGGATGGCATTACGGCGGAATTCACTGCACTGTAAGGAACTCATGGTGGCAACAGTAAAGACAGACACAAGTGATCACAGTTCAAGGGTGTTTATTAAACTGTATAGGTGGGTTGGAAAATGCATATTCTAAGCCTAAATCTAAAATGGGTGCAAGTTTCGACCATCAAACAATAATAAGGCAGTCCTATTGGCGTTGTGTCAAATAAAAGGGCCTATACTAAGAAAAAGCTATTTCCAATCCTTACCCGAAGTGTAAAAGAAGTAATGATCCTAAGAAACGAGGAAGTGTTCACAAATGATAAGTCAGGATGCCATAGTCAGGGTCTCCCTTCCTCACGTTTTCAGCACGGGACCAGGTAGGATTCTGGAGCACAGCACACGCTCAAGCTTTCCCAGCACGAGACAGCAGTTCGCTCTCAGCAATCAGGGTCTCTGGTGGTTAAGTCTCTTTGCCATAGAAGGTCTATGGCCTCCGAGGACCTGAAGGGTTTTAAAATAATAAAGAAAGTTCTGTATGTACGTTGGGTGATTACTTTTTAACCCTGGACCCCCCTCCTCCGGGCTTCAGATCCACAAAATTATCTTAATGATATCGGGACCTTTGGTAGTTACATTTTCATGCTTTCGAGGGCCTGAGACGTTCAAGTACAAAACAAACGTTCAACAAAAGTCCTTTTCTGGTTGCACTGTAGGTGATGATTCCTCACCCTTGGGTCCACCTCTTCCATGCTCAGACCCCTCTCGAATCTAAGCCTCCCTCTGTCGCATTCACTCTGTATTCAATAACTTTGTGTTACATTGTCAGTGGGTGTCGAGTTCACTACGGCTCTCACTCACACGTTTTCTCCTTTGACATTCACAAATCTTCGGGTGACGGATGTTCACCCCTTGGATCCTGCTCTTCCAGGCTCAGACCCTTCCTGAATGCTTGTCTCCCTCTGTCGGGTTCACTATGCTTTCTGAACACAATCTCTTCTGTGACATTCATGAATCTTAATGTCTTTTCAAACAGTTCACTGTGGACATCCCTCTGCCGGTTTCACTCTTGCCAACTTTGTTAATCGCATATTTTCTCAGTCAGTTCTTGCGATGCGGGATTCACTTACATTAGCTTCACTCATCTGTCGGTCAAAGACTTTCGACACTACGGAGGATTTCACTGGACCCCTGTATGATCACTTTGACCCCTTTCTCGCCTTTCCCAAGGCCTTCTGGTAACAGTAGTTTCTACAATCGGGTAATCACCACAAGTTTCCTGAGTAAGCACCCACGTAGTGCCCGACTCCTCGGCTGCTGGTTTTTCCCCTCTTTTCCTATCAATTGTTCTTTGTATTTTCACAAATTCACAGAACCGCTTGGCTTTTCTTCTCTCAGGAATCAAGGTTGGTAACACGGAGGCAAGCGTCTCTCCCCGGCTTGGTTTTCAACAGAGTAGGGCCCTGTGTACCGTTGACATCTGCTGCAACACACACTGGCTATTGTTTGCGGTCTTACCATTCCTTCTGTAGAGGTTTCACGGGCCTTGGTCGGAAAGGTCAAGGTCGCTTCTCTCCTCGTCACCCTCTCGGTTCGCAGCGTCTTTCTCCTCCCCTTGAATTGCTGTGCTGAGTTTGCTCTCTCTTCGTGCGGTCTGCCTTGCTCGTGTTGTGCTCTCATGCTCCACCTTTTATCCCTGTGGCGAAGGGAAAGGGCCATCAGGTGTGTGCGGTTCTGGTCAATTGCCTGACTTTGCCTGACCCTTGTGTTGGGACATGTCAGGTAATTGGTTCGGGTGTTAGTCTGTCGTCCTTTGTGATATGTGAAAAGTGTTCGCGTCAGTGAAAGGGGTTTGTCACAGAAAATTATACTCTTCGGTCTAGGGGTGTTGGCAAAGTGAGAAAGGTGAGATTGGCGGGGTTTGCTAAACATATGTAAATGACTGGGATTATTAGGGTGGACAACAGAAAAGAGGATTCTCAGAGTTGGGTCCGAGAAATTCACGGAGTGGAAGGGAGGTATTTGTTGCATAACCTACAAAGGCCTCTGGGTTCCCCAACCTAGGCGATCCTCCCTCTTCCTTGCCACCTGAATAAGGGATTCCCGGGATATACTTGGAAGAATACCCTCAGGTTTCTAACAGCGTGCAGGTCCTGAATAAAAATACTCTTCTTGCCTGTCTTTTTCGTAGGCATTATTGGCAGTATTGGGGTACTACAGGGACTGCGGGTTGGCACAATGATACCTTGTTGGTGCAGGGATTATATCACAGGGCGAATGCCTTCTTTAGCTTGTCCAGAAATAGGGTACTTGGTGTACACAGAGCGATGGTTTGGCGGGATTCAGTGTGATCTTGACTGGTTCAGCTCTCAACATGTACACAGTATCATTTGCATGGATCGAACACAGGCAGGCCGGGGCCTGTCCAATTGCCCAGGGTGGTATTGGTCCTGTCATTAGGTTTCGAGCGGGCTACGTCTTGTAACACCTAGCACTTCATGCCCTCTATGAGCGGGGGATATCGAAATACACACAATCAAGGGAACAATGAATGGTGCAACTCAGTTTACACAACAAATCTAATCCAAATAAATTCACAGGAGAACAGGGGCTTAGTAAAAATGCATGCTGTTAGGAAATAAGGCCAACGTGACCATCATGGGGGTGGACTCAGGGTGAGGCATCGGTGTAGCTCTTATACCCACGGAATCAACTATCCCTTCTGAATGGGGTGTCTGGGAAAACTTGCAGGCTCTTAGAGTGGAGCGTAATGCCCCTATGTCCGCTAAACATGAAACCTTTTGGCCGGCCACATTACATTCAACATATTGAGTAGCAGGGACAATCGATATAAGTGGTGCAACAAGCTCGGTGGCCTCTTGGCAATCCTTTACATCGGTCATATGTAACGACTGTCGGAGCGGACCTCGCACCGCCCTTCATGGGGCAGTCGTCTGTCCGCCCTGCCCGTTGTACTGAGGTCAATTTGTGCACTCGGCTTTCCAGTGCCCGGACTGTTTGCAATAATTGCACTGGTCGATGTTTGTAGCTGGGTAAAACCCTTCGGCAGCTTGTCCTGCTTGAAATGACTGGGCAGCTCTCCTTCCCTGTCCCCAATGCCCAATCCCCGGTACCCTCGTCGTCTTTGATAGGGTTGTAAACTCTGAATTTGTAGCACCATAAGCTTGGCTTCTGTTTTTTCTCTGCCTTTCAACCTTCTTGGGAAAGTGTTGTGCCACCAACAAAACCTCAACCAACCGCTTTCCTTCCCATCCAATCATTATAGCCTTAATCCCTTCAGCTACCTTAGGTTGCAATCCCATAACAAACTGTGTTACTACTGCCTGCTGTGCCGTAATTGCGGCATCAATAATCCTTTAAATGTTGCTCATGACACTGTTTTATTTGTTCAAAATACTCTGCAGGGTGTTTTCTCCCTTGGCCTGTTTGCACAAGTTAATCTTGGCCCAATCAGTTTTCCTAGAGCAAATTGCACGTGTCCGGGGGTAACACTGCCCGCAGAAGCTGGTTTAAGTCTACGTAAGTGGGGTATTACTTTTAGCTGTTCCTGGAATTTGACAGAATCTTCTCTTATCTTGGGCAATCTCTGAACCATGTTAAATAAGTCAGTGGCGCTCCAAGGGGCATGCACTGTGACTATGGTGTCACCTCCTCCCGGGATCTATCTGAGTGGGAATATGCCAATGCTGTAATTTGGGGTAGAGTCTGGGAAGCTTTCAAACTAGCCTGAGGATCGTGAAAACAATCTAGAAATTTAAGCTCTCAATTCAGGGATGAACAGGCCCTCCATTGTTTGTCTGGGTGAGGATTGGTGGTAGGTAGGTGGTTGTGTGGAATCTGGGGTATCCACTCGCTCATTTGGTGGGTTGTTCAAAATAGCCGGGTTGTGAGTGTCTAGAATGCCTTCCGAGTTTTCTTTTGGCGGAGGCTCCCCTGGAGGACTGCATATAACTGTTAGTATCCGATTTTGTGGATCGGGACCTGCAGTTTTATGCACTCATTTTTTATGGTTTTTACTTGCCCCATGAGCCTTATTTGCAGGATTTTTTGTGCCCGGGTCTTGGATTCAGTCATTCTCCTAGCAGCTTCATTATACCAATCGAAAGTAGCTGTCCCACTTGCTTTGGTGTACACGTAATCCCTTTTTCTGAAATGCAGGTTAGTTATTCTGTCTAGATCAAATGTGCCTTCCTGAGGAAAATATCTAGGTGACTCGGTCTGTGTACACTCGTGCCGTTGTTCCAGGTGCTTCCATGCTTTTGGCGAGTAGTGAGTAAACGTGAAGTGGGCTGGACTCCCTTTAGAAGGAAGCAGCACTTGTCTAGATTGCCCTGAACCCATTCTCTCGCTGGGGCCAAGACAAGGTATGACTTATTACGGATCCAGGTCAGTTTCTAACCCGGTCTGGATCGTGGCACAATGGAGCCACGTGGCTAGCGGTGTGGGTATGGCTGAACTTAACTGCTCTGCCATGTCTATTCGGCAGCTCAGATATCACCTGGGCCCGTTCCTCCCCTGTTACAGAAATTTCAGACACCCACAGGTGTTGGTCAGATTCAGTTAACTGCTGTTTGACAGTTTATTTCCCCTTTATTCTACCCACAATGCGCAGAGCAGTGTTCAGTTCTTCAAAGATGTGGGTAGTGTGTTGACATAGAAGGAGAAGTTTGACCAAGATGTTAAGGTTTTGGCTATGAACCTTTATCTTATACAAAATAGTAATCCAGTCTATCCCTAACTCTAGAGGTGGATTCCCTATATCAACCAAAACTAAATCTCTGATCTGTCAGGAAGTCTGTGATGTCCAAATAAAGAATGGTATCTGTCCTGGTCCAATCTTCTAAACTATCCCTACCACTTAAACACAAAAGTCCAAAAACAACAAAACCACGTCCCAAGAGAATACTTACTTTCTCTGCGGTCAAATGTCTGTGGCTAGGAGAATGCCTCCCTTCTCCTAGCTTTGTATATTACACCTTGACTCTAAGTCGTTTCTTCTTATTCAGTTCTCTCACCTTGGTTGCTTCTCTTAGTGTAGTTTTTTTGGGGTTTCTTCCTTTTTGTTGAAAAAATAGGGAGAAGGGAAAGAAAGGGTGACTCTTGGGGTGATCCAGTGTTGACACAACTCTGCTTCAAGGGAGGACCTTGATGCTGCTGGTGACAACTTCCAAAGGATGCTGGTCTCTGCTTATCAGGCTTTGTCAGTTACCTTTTCCTCACCTGTCACTTAAACACAAACCTCTAAGCTAACTGAAGAGTTGTTATCCCAACCCAGGAGAATGACTCCCTTCTCATAGGGTAAAAGTCTCTCATAGTTCAGGTTTCACAAAGTTTGACAAATACCACAGGACTAGGAGTGTGGCTCCCTTCTCCTAGTTTACATCCAGTTATTAACAGGCTTTTCTTGAGTTAATTCAGTTCTCTCCATGGACTTGTATTATCTCCACTTGAATACTGTAATTCAACTTGCCACCACCAGGACGAGGGAGAGACTACCCGAGCTCTCCTTGACTTTTCCACATTATACCAATATTCTCCATTCTGCCCCCACTGGGATGAGGAAGAGGCACCCTGAGTCCTTCCTGACTCTTCAATACCACAGTGTTATGGAACTGACCAGAGAGTTGCCTTGCAAAATGATCTACTTCGCTCTTGTCTTCTTGTTTCACCTTCTCAAGTTTACCTGGCCCCCCTCCTGGACTGTTACCATCTTTTGGGGGAACTATTCACTGGTTTCACCAGGGGTCACGTGTTCGTTCTTTCTCTTTCTTCTTCCGCTCTTCTTCAGCCCGCTTGACTTTGTGGCCTGTTACTGTTGTTGGTCTCAGCGTAGTCCTTGGACCGCATGGTACACCCACCACAGTTCACGCCGCCACCACCACCCTGACTCTCAACTCCGACTGACGAGACCCTTTCCTGGCGTCCCTTGACTCGTTCGCGCCACTCCACACTGCTGCTTCGACACAGCCTTCGAACGCCCTGTTTCCAACTCGCTCACTTTTTGGCGGCCTCCTGGCTCGCCGACTTCTCCTTCTGGATATCGCTCTCCTTGTCCTTCTTTGCTGTTTAGCTTAAGTAGCAGCGACTGCCACAGTGTAACGTCAGTTCAATTAACAACATCTGGTCGAACACTCTTCATGCTTGGCTGTAGCTTTCTTGAGTTCTTCTTCGTCCCAGTACTTATCATAGTGATACTGTCTGACACATTACAGTAACACATAGTCTTGGACTTCATTTGTAAGAAAGGTTTGGGTGTTAACGTGTGGGGCTGGGAAATAAAGGGGCCGTGTCCCAGACTCGTGTCCTTGTCCCAAGGAGGGGAGTTCCTCTTCATGAGATCCTCCCACATGTTACCTCTAGGGGGACTTTCGGTTGAGCGGCCTCACCTCCCTAGCCTCATGAAAAGGGTCTCCCCACTGGGGAGAAGTGACACCATCTGAAGGGTTGTCACAGTAGGCAGGGGTTAAAGACAAGACACAAAATCAGTAGAAATACAGCCTGTTATAGCTCCCGTACTAGGATAGAGGAGAGTGAAATGTAAAGCAGGGTCGTAACTTGTGTTGCTCATTGAGGGTTTCAAGTGACAAGGTCTGGGACGAGACAAGAAAATCACAGGGTTCTCATCCGCACCATTTGCTTCGCATACATAAAGGACACATTCTTCCTAGTCCCTGTTCGGTCCTGCACTACTCTGACCGACCTTGCGGTCTCATGTCTTCTTAAGTCGGTAGGAAGCGTGGATGTTCTGCTTTTTAAACTGCGGTGACCAACCGCTTTACTCTTTTTACTTCAGATAACCAGTTTTGTTTCAGGCAGGCTACCTTCCTTACCTTTACTCCAGACAGATTATTTACTTTTAAATCAAAATACAGATATTTTAACCAGGTTCAGACGACACGATACATGACATCGCAATACATTGACGCAGTTACCTGTGTTCATCAATCCACGATTTTTCAATGGTCTCTTTCCTCCTCATCTGCCCTGTCTGTCCCCCTGCCTCCTCAATTTTCCGGATGCTCCGGCCAGCTCTTCCCTCTGATGAAATCATTCTTTTTGGGACCCAGGGCGATCACCGGGAAGTGCGCCCACCAGCCCAGGTCTGGCTGCAGAGCAGCGGGATCCAACATCTTAAGGCACCAGATTGTAATGGAAAATAACGACCACTTACAATTCCAGTGGATTGATGAACACTTAATTAGTTAAGCAGTAAGCAAAGAAAACCAACAGCAACATGATATTTCTGCGCAAGTGAACCCCCCTCTCTCCTGTGTCCAGATCTCTTATACTCACAAGAATATGTGAGTGCAATGGAAGGGGTGGTCTCAGACTGAGACGAACCCTCATTGTACAGTCTTTTGATGCCAACCACACTTGACAGTGCTTGTTAGTGTTATCAGTAAAAGCAGTACAGTGCAAGGCATTTCTTCAAGGTCAGTATACTCTCTAATGTTTCACACTTGCTTCGGGGCAGGTGAGAGGTCTAGTAATATGATGACATATGTATTTATTTATTTATTTATACTGCGCACCTAACCCAAGGGTATCTGGCCGCATTCCTAGGATCAGCAGTTAGTGGTGCGGAAAGAGCTTACATTATATTGAGTACAGGTAGGTTGCAACAGAATTAGTCATTGCGATGCATTGGGTAAATAAAGTTAAATAGAATGATAGGCAATACATGGCAGTACAGTTACCATGGTAGGAATACAGGTAAGTTGCAGAGGAGAGACATTACGGTGCAGTGGGTACATAGAGTTACATAGTGGGAAAGGCAATACATGGCAGTACAGTTACTGTGGTAGGCGAGGAAATGAGTTACCGATCTTGTTCGAAGAGCCAGGTTTTCAGTTTTATTATGAAAGTCCAGTAGGACGGTTCTGCTCTTAGTGTCAGGGGCATGGAGTTGTTTTGAGGCTTGATTCGAGGCTTGAACTGGGAAACTGTTGCCTCCTGATTTTTGTTGTTTGAATCTAGGTATATTAAGGAGGTGAGCATTTGTGGACCGGGTAGGTCTATAGCTAACTTGTTTTGTAAATTTGTTAGATATTTTGGAGCTACATTAGAAAGGCGTTTGTGGGTTAGTGATACTGTTTTGACAACAATCCTATCCTGTACCGGGAGCCAGTGGGCGTTGCGTCTTGAAGCTCAGGTGTGGATGGTCTTCGGTATGTTGAGAGCCACTCTCAAGGCATTGTTCTGTTGGACTTTGAGTTTTTTTAGGTTGCAACTGTTAGTCCCAACATACAGGGCCTTACAATAGTCAAGTCTAGAAACTATAAGGGCCCTAGCCAAGGTAATGCAACTGTCTGAGGAGAGGAAGGGTCTACAGGCATTGATAAGCTTTGAAGTGTAGGTGGCCGCCGAGGAAGTCGCATTTACTTGTCTTGTTCGCTTTCAGGGCTGAATCCAGGTATATGCCTAGCGTTTTAACTTCTTTGGAGAACTTGATGGTTATGTTGTCAATGTTAAATGATTTGAATTGCTTGTCTAATTTCTTTAGTTGGTTCTGTGAGTTTTGTCGTCATTAAGCGATAGGCCATGGATAGCCATCCATGACTGAATGATTTGGTACGTTTCTTTAAGTCTCTTATCGTCGTCGTCATCGTCGTAGGAGCCTGAGATGGGAATGAAGATTTGGGTGTCATCTGCATAGTTAGTGTAGGTGACACCCAGGTTGTCCAGGTGGTCAAATAGTAGCTTTGTAAAGATGTTATATAAAGTGGGGGACACACAGGAACCTGGGGGAACACTGCAGTCAACTGGGGCAGGCTCAGCATCTGCCAGCTAAAGGCACCTTTCACTAAAAGGTGAGAGCCGGGAACACGCTTAGCTATGCCAAAACGGATGTGTGTCAGAAGCATGAACAGTGAAGGCGAGCATTCTTAAGAGGTGTGCAAAGCGCCGTTCTACGGGTGACATGCGCATTGCAGTATACCGTCTACCTTTATTGCAGACTAGGGACAGTGTTTTAAACATGGCGTAAATGACAAACAGAATATACTGTCACACAATGGTAGGGTGTGTATGTATGTAATCATGCCGTATTCCTTTTTTCCGCTAGTCTTCTTTAGTGTTCTCCCCTCTAAGTCCTATATTTACTGTATGGTGCACATGTTTATTATTTGTAATGATATGTCGGAGATGTTAGGATCCCTGTGACTGTGTTTAGTTTTGGCACATGAGCCTCTGAATATGACTTGGTGAATGTATTATTCTGCTGCGTGCAGGATTCACTTTTCTCCACGCCCGCCCCTTTGCCTATATGGATTGTGTCCATCTCCAGATATTAGACTTATCTTTCAGTATCGGGGAATGGTTAGGTCGTAACTGACCATTACTGTTGTTTTGTACATGTACTGTTTATTACTGTGTGTTATGTTTAACCTGCAGTACTTATTCATATTTGATAGAGATTCTTTGTGTCATTTTGCTTAAGGTGTATATTTTTCAGTATTCTAGTGTGGGTGTTTTTATTGGTTATCTTTGTGTAATAACTTCCTGCAAGCATTCCTCCCTCCTGGAGTTGAGCCTGACTGATCTGCCACAGCTACCATCTGTAGAGAGGTTTGTTTTATCTTTTGGGTTGGAATGCCTCACCATTACATTAGATGGTTACACTGCCTTCATCAGTGGGTTGTGCAAAAACCTCCCTAATATCGAGCCATTAGTAGACTGCCTATAACTGAAAACGGAGAATAGCAGATGATTCTGGAAGCTCTGTTGCTGGACCCCTGATCATCTTGCAAGGCAAGGGATCATCTTCGGTGATCCCTTCCATTGATTCAGTGAGCACAGTCCGATCCTCCATATCTACATCTGTTGTGTGCCCAATCGAAAGCTCCTGACCATTTGTATCACTGTCCCAGTCATGGGTGCATCATTTTGTTACGAGGGACCTGAAAGTTACATCTGCTGTGGGAAGGGGCTTGCTTTGTCTCTGGGGTCTTCAGGACAATTCTGATGGGAAACCTCTACTGTACCGTTATGCAGTGTAAACTCCATACCAGAGCATCTGCTGGCTCGAACCAAAAGTCTGCATTATGCATGCTCTTCAATGCTGCTGAAACCACTGTTGTCTTAAGTGTTGCCTTTTTGTGGTCCACCAACCTAGTCTGCATCATTGGTCCCAGTCTTCAGGTGCTTGGGGCTCTTCCTGCAGACCATTTAGTCCCAACAGTCATTGCGGCTATTGATAAATCAATGCTGGTACTCCTCTCAACATCCTTGTCTCCTACACTTCTCCTGTGCACTCAAGCAGTATTTCTGCATCTTGCAGGTCCTATGACTCCTAATTCATTGTTGGTCCTGTTCTTTTGTGCCTACGGACACCGACTGCAACCCTATTTCATTGGCACTGGACAGCACATCCTCTACCTCACTGGTTCACCTGTGCAATCTTCCTTTCTGGGCATCTTAATCACATTTTTATCGGGATCTTCTCTGGTGGGCCCCTCCTTTGCAGCTCCTCCTTTGCAGCTCCCAAACAAAGTTACACATTTTTGACAGTTTTTAATCTACAACTGGGAGCTGCCTTTTGTCTTTGTCCCTTGGTTTACAATGGTCAAAACGTCTAAATTATTCAAACCATCCAAAAGTATTGGAACTTGTCACTTACCTCTTACATATTCCTGTTTCTCGTTAGGTATCACATCAATAAACACAATGGCAATAATTAGGAGAATATTGTTTTACCTAAAAATGCAGTCGTAGACTGAGCTGCCCTTAGTAAATGTTTATCTGACTTCATGCATGCAGAAGGCTTTGGTTTGATTAGACATCTAATAACCGTGCTAAAGGAGAACATTACAGATCTCAGTAACAGTGGATTAACAATTCCGGCGTGTTTCACTTTATTTGGCCAAAAGATGAGATTATGAACAAAATTGTATAGAATCTACAAAAAATAAAACTATTCTAGAATCAGTTATTGTGACCTACCATTACAAACTGGAGAACGTATATATTGCTACGTATGAACCTATTGCCCTGTTTGGAGGCGATGCAGCGAAGATACGGTATCCTAAGAGCTAAGCTTCTGCCGAGTTGGTAAGAAAAGAACAACTTAGAAACACCTAGCCATATTACACTTATCTATTCGTTTTGTTCCTTCCTTTGATGAAATGAGGTCTGATCTACTTTGGCTTCGCTGTTTAAGCAGCTACCTAATATTGCTGTAATTAAATAGTGGCTCGCTGTTTATGAAAGAAAGAAGGAAACAAATTGGCTTTTGTAGCTCTGTAGCTCAAGAACGCCCGTGTTGCTGAGGCAGAAACATTAGGTGAAATGAGTACAATGGAGGGTACGAATGGGAAGTTACATATCAATGTTTTTGTTAAATTAATTATATTTGGTATTGTATGTGATGTTTATGATCTATGGAAATGTTTTCAATTGTGTATGTTTTTACTATGCACTGTTTTATATGTGTGTGGAAATCCTGCTGTACCACTGATGGGCTGCTCTGCCTAAGCCCTCACCAGAAGACGTTGAATAAGCTCCCTAACCGCAAGGCTTCCTATAACATTCCGACGCATTATATATTGTTTGCAAGATTTTGATACAAAAAAATATTTGTATGGTTTGTATGCAAAGGCTAGATTGCCAAAAATAGTGTTAGTAAATTTCGAACTTGAAAATAAACATTCTGCTACCTCGACTCAAAATAATAAGCACTGAATTAGATAGATCATTCAGCTTTGTCTTACATCAATACTGATTTTCCTCACTCTTTGTTGGCTTAGACGCCTGATGACTCAGCTGGATGCCGTGAAAGAGTCTAGGCCAGTGGAAGGAAAGAACTCGGAAAAGGAGAGATTGCCTCCCAGCCAAAACATGGTCACCTACGAGTTGCACTGCCGGCCCGATCAGAACAAATTCTCCCACGCTGCAAAGGTAGGTGTCTCTTCTGTTGCTCGTCCTCCCACAGACTTTGACATGTAGAGAAGACACCAACTTGATTTTCTGGCAAAGCACTATGTGCTGCACTCTAATAGCCACCCATTGCTTCAAGCTCAACCCCAAAACGGAATATCTTCTCATCTACCCTCCACCGCTTAATTAAAATAATTCACACAGACAACCAACACATATCCCTCTACACGTATTTCAGATGCTTTGGCTTCACCATTGACCTCCCACCTTTCATTCACGCACCACATGGCTGCTGCGTCCAAAACCTGCAACCTACAACTAAACCTCCTACTCAAGATAAGGCATATCCGTACCTTTAGAGAATTGCCTTCAAATGACTGCATTGTATTCAAAGCCATCCACCTCAAAACCATATCTTAACTTCATGACAAACTGAAACCAAAACAAACACCAGACATGCTAGCCAGCATCTTCTACACATTCCACTATGCCAACTAACACACACACAAAAACGAGCATTGAACCAGTGGGCACCCACAGTATGGAAACCTCTATACATTCACATCAACACTGCAACCTCCATCGCCACTTTCAGGACGAGGCTCAAAACAAACATTCCTGTTTCCCACACAGGTAATCCATCCCCTCCAACTCCCCTGCTACCGCCTGCCCATCCTAATCTTACTTTCCTATCGTGAACACATATTGTAACTTCTGTTTCACCGCCCATCTTTTGCCCTTTTCAACTTTTGGGTTACAAATGCTGTGTGTCCAGGATGGGCTTCTGATGCTTGTTAATCTGCTTAGTCACATGCTGTGCATATGGTCCGACATCCAGTGATAACCGCAGAGTATTGCATCTGGTCTTTCGGGGACCGAAAGGGGATGTCGGTATAGGCGTCTCTGTAACACTGTCCCTATCGTGATGTGTAGTGTACCCAAAATCCCTCACGCGCTGAGGTCCCGAGATTGTTTTTTTCTGCCCAGATAACTCGTCGCCCTATAGCGGAGCTCTTACATAAGAGACACTGTTTATCTTTATACCGACTTTGTCGGTTATTCCCCCATAAGTCATTTTGATGATGATTAAGAACTTCGACGAAGATTGCAGGAAGTTTCTACGGCAGTGGATTTCGGTGCCTAAGATCTGGCGGCTGAGGCATCCACATGGCCGGGCCCACACAGTAGGGGGAGTGGGGTCGGGTGGCCATATCTTTCGTTATGTCTTTCCTCTTTCCCCCTCTTTGCCCTCTAGGTCTGGTCATCTTTGTTTATACCTTTCACTAGGGAAAGGACTCCAATTAGGTTCTGCCCTAAGTGTAGGGTCAGATACCCTTGGAAAGACTAGCACAGAACATGTAATTCTTGTCTCCCCTTAGATCACTACGACGAGAAGCGGTGTGCAGCTTATAATCTCCTTCGGCCTAAGACCCTTAAGGAGCGTTGTGTAAAGCGGTGGGCCGCGTACGGTATGTCATGGGCTGAACCCTTTTCCCCCACCGCCACACCCATCCCCGACCCTTCAAGGCCTGACGCAAGTCTCGCTTCAGGGACAACACCCGGCGACCGGCATACAAAAACCACATCACACTAAGCACACAACCCCACTGCGGTTACGTCGAAAAAGGTGAAAGCACCAATAGGGCCGTCGAAAATTTCGGCAGATTCCTTTGATCGGGTAGATCAGCAGCCTTCCCCGCATCCGCAGTAGTGTCTTGCAACTGGGCACTCCAAAAACAAGAGCGCTACCCCTAAATCGGGTTTACACATCAAAGCGCGGTCATCCGACGCTCCCTATAGGCCCGGTAGGCCCAAAACCCACTAGTAGGCCTCCAGGCGAAAAAACTACTGCTAGGCCTTCTAACGCTGCGGTAGGCGAAGATTGAAGACAGTATCGCGAGAATTACTTCGGCAGTTGGGCTGGTACCTACTCTGTCGAAACGCATGGGGCAGGCCGCGGACAAGTCTAAAGACACGCTATGGTGCCCCGATACTCGCGAAACCTACGAGGACAGTCAGGAGCCTCTGACCAACACCCTTGGAGACAAATTTCGACGCCAAAGGGCGGAAGATGACGATTTTCCACCTTTAGGCCCTTCTGGTTCCTCTAAGTGGACAAGGGAGAAATTCAAAGGGTGCATGGATCGTCTTGAAAGGATTGTTTCGGTGTCTGAGCATCCTTCCTCTAAGAGATCTCGTGAAGACCCTCTTTTAAGATTAGCTTCACGTTTCCAAGAAAATCCTGACTCTCAGCCCTCGGTCTCTGTCCACCATGAAGAGATGGTTCAGATGGACACCTAGGACATATACAGTGAAGAAGACCCTTCCTTCCTGCAGGACTACACTGAGGACCAGGCGGATGCCATGGACAACAGGGAGGAAACCCAGCAAGTGGAAACCGAGGCATGGACGCTCCCCATGCAAGATCAGGACACTGATGTTCTATGCCTGGATTCTCCTCCATCCACCCTGGCCCACCAGGCCTCCCCTATAGACGACCAAATGGCCTTCAAAAGGCAGCAGATCACTTTCAGATTGCTACTCAAGAGGCGGTACCTAAACAAGACTTTGTGGAGGACATTCTGAAGGAGAAACCCCCCTCAAGCCAAGCCATTCCTCTCCTAAATTCTGTTAAAAGAAGATTGGCCCCCTCCCTGGTGACGCCAGCTCAGACCCGGGCAGTGAACCCAAGAGTGGAAAAACTGTTTTGGCCAGCTCCTTCGGACCCTCAATATATTAAAGGCCACACCACCCTGACTCCTTGGTAGTGACTACCACCCGGAAACGAGCTGGAGACCCCTTGTGACGGGGGAAGCACCTCCGGATAAGGAATCCAAGAGGTTGTACGCCCTAGTTAAGCGTGTTACCTCGGCAGCTGCATACACCACACGCGTAGCAAATAACACCGCGCTGCTTGCCAGTTATGCTGACGCACAATGGAACCTGGTACAGAAAGGTCACCTGGAGGTTCCTGAAACTGTTAGGTCCAGGCTTCTCACCATTGTGGCCGAGGGCAAGCAGGTAAACCAGAATATAATCAAGAACACTGTGGACACTGCTGAGACAGCAGGCAGGTCTCTGACCCAGGGCACTCTACTCAAGCGGTACGCTTGACTTCATAACTAGGGGTTCAGGCCGCTCTTATCAACAAACCCATAGAAGAAACCAATCTCTTCGGGAAAGCGGTCGATGATGCCCTGGAGATAGCCAAGAAAGAGCATGAGACTCTTAAGTCCTTGCAACAGATAACTCAGAAACCCAAAGGGGTGGTGGTTCTCGTCGGTCCTTTCGAGGGCAGTCCCGTGCAAGTCAGAACTACTACAGCACGGGAAACTATAACTCTGGACAAACATCAGGAAGCCCCGCCTACTACCCACCTAGGGGTCAGTGATGCGGTAAAGGCAGAGGTAGAGGCCCCAATCCCAGAGGAGCCGCAACCTCTGGTCAGAAATGACCAACAGATCCAGGTCCCCTCCCATATCACCTCGGTCGGGGGGCGTTTAACATCTTTCCTCACGGCATGGGAGGGGATAACTTCAGACCAGTGGGTTATAAAGACGGTCGCCCACAGGTACTGCGTGGAATTTGCCTGACCACCACAGTTCAGACCACCACGCTCACACGCCTCTCACCGGACCATCTGCAGATCCTGAATCAAGAGGTGGAAGCGCTGCTGGGAAAGGACGCCATAGAAGCCGTACCTATTCAGGTAAACAAGGGTATTTATTCAGTGTACTTCCATGTACCCAAAAAGAACCTCACATGCGCCCTGTTCTAGACCTGCGCCCACGAACACATTTATAAAACCTCAAATGTTTTGTATAGTAACGCTACAGGAGGTGATCCCACTGTTGAAACAAGGGGACCACATGGCAACATTGGACATGAAAGATGTATACTTTCATATTTCAATGTTGCCAGCACACAGGAAATATCTAAGGTTTATGAAAGAGGACAGGCATTACCAATTCAAAGTGCTCCCCTTCCGCATCGCCTCAGCACCAAGGGTGTTTACAAAGGTCCTGGCAGTAGCGGCAGCACACCTGCGCAGACTGTCCATCCCGGGTTTACCCTTACCTCGACGACTGGCTCATAACAGGGGACTCTTACGACACATGCTTTTTGAACACCCAGAAGACAGTAGACCTTCTGTTCAGTCTGGGATTCTCCATCAACGACAAAACTCCAGTCTCGTCCCCAGTCAAGTAAAACAATTTCTGGGGGCTCTAATCCGGACGAAGGATGGCCTCGTCTTCCCCTCCAACAAGAGGGTTCAGAACATGCTTTTTCAGATCCCTCAATATGTAGCCAGTCGGGAGGTGACGGTACGCAAAGCCATGTGCTTGCTAGGTATGATGGCGTCATGCATATACTTGGTTCCCCATGCGCGGTTGCGCATGCGTCCCATGCAAGAGTGGCTCAACAGCCAGTGGTGTCAGGCCAGCGGACAATGGGAAGATCTGGTAGTTGTCTCGCCAGCCCTCGTTCTCTCTCTGCAGTGGGGGTCGAGGGAAAACCTCCTGAAGGGGAAAACCTCCACCACCCCTCCAGTGGAACTCTCTCACGACAGACGCATCTCTCACAGGGTGGGGGGGGGCTCACCTGCTTCAGCAGACAGCGCAAGGAGTGTGGTCCCCACAAGTAGCATCCAACCATATAAATCTGCTAGAGCTATTGGCGGTGTTCAAGGCACTGAAAGCCTTTCAGACACAAGGGAAGACAGTGCTGGTTCTGACAGACAGCACCACAGCCATGTATTACCTGATCAAACAAGGTGGCACACACTCTCCAGGGCTAGCCAAGCTGTCCCAAAACATTTGGATGTGGGCTCTCAAACACAAGATGTTTCTGTTGTCCCAACATGTTCCAGGGGAACTCAATCTTCTGACAGACATGCTCAGCAGAGATTTCCCACTGCCTATAGAATACGGATGGCATCTGCACGAAGGCATCGTGTCCACGTCTTTGCAGAATGGGGATTCCCGGAGATCTACCTGTTCGCAACTCAGGAGAACGCCCAATGCCAAGACTACACCTCCAGGTACCCCCAGAACCGCTCCAAGGGGAACGGACTCTGGATAGCATGGTCAGGGAAATTTGTTTACGTTTTTCCCCCCTGACTCCCCTACTCAACAAGATAGTGCTCAAGATGCACCAGGAACCAGTCACCATGATATTGGTATCCCCCATGTGGGCCTGCCAACCCTGGTTCGCTCATCTAATGGAGATGTCCCCCTCCCCACCAGTAAAACTACCCTGCCCGTACAACATGTTGTCTCAGGACAAGGAGGAGACCCTACACCCATGCCCACAAACTCTGAACTTCGCAGCCTGGCTCCTGAGGTCATAGAGTTTGGACACCTTCAGCTCCCTCAGAGATGCATGGACATTCTCAGGGAAGCTAGGAAATCTAACACCCTCTATTGCTATGCCAGCAAATGGAAACAGTTTGTCATCTGGTGTAATACCAAGGGTGTCAATCCCATCGATTGCTCACCCACGCACATTGCGCTGTACCTAACCCATTTGTTAGGCACAGGGTTGGTCTTCAATTCCCTAAAAGTTTATCTTGCTGCTCTCTGTCTACACCATGTCACAACAGAAGGTGTTGTGGTGGAAAATACTGGTGATTAAAGCTTTTATGGAAGGGATTAAGAGGATTCAGCCCCAATTTCTCACCCAGCTCCAGGATTGGATCTAAATGTGGTTTTAACCAAACTCATGGGACCTCCCTTTGAGCCAATGCATAAAGCAAGTCTAAAAGACCTTACTTATAAAACGGCCTTCCTAGTGGCTATCTCTTCTATTAGAAGGGTTAGCGAACTACAGGCCCTTTCTATTCTAGACCCTATTTTTTACAGTCCACAGGGATAAAGTAGTTTTGCGCACTCATCCCAGATTTGCACCTAAATTCAAGTTCCATGTGAACCAATCGATCGAACTACCTACCTTTTTCCAGAATCCCACCAGCATGATGGAAAGAAGTCTACTCACACTAGATGTGCGCAGAGCAAGTCATGTTTTACCTGGAAAGAACGACACCACTGATAAAAACAAACCCATTTTTCGTTTCAGTGGCAGCTGGTAAAGAAGGGGATCCTGTCTCTAAATCAGCTATCTCAGGGTAGATTGTCAAATATATCACACTATGTTTCTCTCTTGCTAAGAGAGAACTGCCCTTCAAGCCTAGAGCACACTCTACTCTGGGCACTGGGACTTCCATAGCATTCATTGCAAATGTTCCCCTAGAGTCCATTTGCAAAGCGGCAACTTGGAGTTCTGTACACAGCTTTACAAAACACTATTGCCTAGACACTCATTCTAGGTCTGATTCTCAGGTGGGACAAGCAGTACTAAGACATATTTTCTCTACTGTTCCTTCTCACAACCCACCTCCAACTCCGGGTACTGCTCGCTAGTCTATGCACAGCATGTGATTCAGATTAACAAGCATCAGAAGACATGCATTACTCACCGTAATAGCATTTCTGATGTTTGGATCTGCTTAGATTCACATGCGCCCTCCCTACCTCCCCGCTCGGGGTGGAAGGAACATAGACTTCTTACTATTTTCTCTCTTCATGTACTCACTCACAATAGCCTTGGGCTCCCTCATGGCAGAAAAAATACAATCAGAGGGATCTCGGCACGATAGGGATAGTGTTACAGACACGCCTATGCCGACGTCCCCTTTCGGTCCCCAGAAGACAAGATGCAATACTCTGCAGTTACCACTGGATGTCAGACCATATGCACAGCATGTGAATCTAAGCAGATACAATCATCACGGTGAGTAATGCATGTCATACTTCGCTGTATGAAGAATCTTGAAATAGTATGGTATTAATCATATTTACATAGCAGGTCTGGGCATCGATACTTTACCCCAACAGAAGTTGCTATTGTTATGTTGGTTGCTGGGACTGAAGGGAGGCCAAGTCGGGGTAGGCCGTCCCGAGAGCGGGTGGGAGGGAGGGGTATTTTCACTGCTTGGTTGGGGGGGGGGGGCAGTGCGGAAGTAAAATTGGAAAATGTTTGGCGGCAGAGTACATGGTTAGTGATAAACACTCGAGTGATACAGAGCAATATCCGGCAAACTAGTGTGGAAAATTTGGGACACACCCTGACTTAGGTGACGGAGATTAAGTTGATGTCTTGGAACGTCAGAGGGTTGGGTAATTATACTAAAGCGTGCAGGATTACTGCATACGTGCAGAGGCATGGAACGAAGATACTCCTTTTGCAAGAGACGCATGGCACAAGAGGAGCGGCAACTAGGATAGCACCAACTTAGGGGCCAAATAGATTTTTCACTACCTATTCATCCCACGCGAGGGGGGTTTTGACACTGGTTCATAAATCGATTAAGTTCACCCTGGAAAAGAACTATATAGACAGCGAGGGTAGATACGTGATTTTGCATTGTGTAATCACTGGTGTGGAGTATCTGTTGGTAAACACATGCTGTCCTAACTTAGGCACCCCTGCATTTTTTTACAAGGTGGTAGCCATTATGATGGGCTATATAGGGATCCCGATCATATTGGGGGGGGAGACATGAACCTGATATTCGATGCTGGGCTGGACAGAACAGGGACGGCCTCCAGGGCGTTATCACGGCGGCCCGTAGACTGCTCATGCATATGGCATCATTGGGGCTAAGAGATGTCTGGAAAACATTACATGCGCAAGAAAGGCAATATTAATTTTATTCTTCTGTGCACGATAGCTCGTCAAGGATAGACATGTTCCTAGTATGCGGTACTTTCATGGGCAGGGTCAAGAAAGCAGAAATACATGCCCGCACATTATCCAACCATTTTCCAGTGACGCTGTCACCGGTACCTCACAGCGCCTGGCGCTTTAAATCTGAGGGTCTATCGGATATCGCGTTTAAGGCAGAGATCTGAGCTGATATTGAGACATTTTTTATTTGCAATTACCTACATGATACCACTGCGGGAGTGAGATAGGAGGCCTTCAAGGTTTATATCCGGGGTATGTCCATATCCAGAGAAGCAGGTATACTTAAAATGATCAGGAATGACCTTCAACGTTCTGAAACCAAACTCAAGCGCCTAGAGCAGAAATGCACAACAACATCGAGCCCTGATAAATTTGCACAGATAAGACCAGAGTTGGAAATCTGAGTCGCACGCACTTAGGGAAATACACTATTATACACGGCCACAGGCTGCAAGGAGATATGGGGAGGGAGAAAGGCCACGAAGGACAATTGCTACACTAACTAGACTGGAAGGCGGGCAGATCGAGAAAGAGAGTATAATCAACGAGCATGGTGCCCAACAGTGGTCTGATCATGAGATCCTTAATATTTTCTCCAAGTTTTACAGCGCCTTATATGCATTGGGCCAACCACACGATTTACATACAATTCATTCCATTTTAGAAGAGATTCCCATGTCCTCCGTTAGCTCCCAAACCAGGAAGGAGCTCGAAAGCCTGATCACCCTAGAGGAGATAGTAAAGGCTATAACTGAATTGCCGAAGGGTAAGGCCCCGGGTACGGACGTTCTCACTCCAGAGTTCTATCAGGAACATGTGGCACTACTTGCCCCGCGGCTACTTGAGGTTTGGAATGAATCACTCTGCGAATCTATTCTCCCCCCCACATTACGAGATGCTACCATAGCTATTCTCCTGAAGCCTGGTAAGCCGAGCACTGAGTGTGGACCGTACAGGCCGCTATCTCTTATGAACATAGATACTAAAATCTTTGCAAAAATCTTGGCAAGTAGGTTCCTACCACTCATGCCCTACCTGATCCACGATGACATGGGAGGGTTTGTTTCCGGCAGATCGACGTCACTGAATATTAGAAGGCTCTTCAATGTTATGTCCAGAATCGACCCGTATGTGGAGGCAGTGGCAGTAACACTTGATGCTCAGAAGGCCTTTGACATGGTCTCATTTCAATACATGTATGTGGTCCTGGAAAGGATGGGCATAGGTCCAGAAATTATTAGGTACATCAAATTACTATACACATGTCCTACTGCGAGTGTACTATTTAATTCCCATAGGTCTTCCCCCTTCACACTGTAAAGGGGCACCCGGCAGGATTGCCCGTTCTCCCCTAACCTCTTTGCTCTAGTCCTAGAACCGTTGGCCGACACCATCGGAGCTCGACACGCTTGGAGAGGAATCCGGCTGAAAGATCAGCCAGAGATAATATCACTATACGCAGATGATGTGCTGCTGTACATCAGAGACCCGTGCACAAACCTCGATCTGATATTGCGCGATGTGATCTGGATAGGCAGCTTCTCTGGCTTCACGATTAATTATCGCAAATCAGAGATTTTCCCACTAACTATGAATACCAATCAACCGACGAGTGAGTTCCCACTCCGCTGGTCACCTGAAGGAATTAGATGCTTGGGGGCCCAGATATCTAGGACCAAGCCATCACTACTGACTGACAACTACGCGGCCGCTGAACAATATGTTGAGTCTAAAATAACAAGATGGCGTCCACTTCCCATCACAATGGTGGGCAGACTATCTCTAGTGAAGATGATTTTGGTCCCAAAACATCTATTTATTTTTGCAAATGTCCCCAACTGGCCTGGGAAGCAATACTTTGCTAAACTTCATGGTCTCTGCGCACAATTCCTATGGCATGCTGGGGCTGTGCAAAAGAAATGGGCCGATATGACCCCACCCTAAGAGAGAGTTGGCTTTACAGCCGCCAACCTCGAGCTGTATTGGATAGCAGCGCAGGGCCAGTATGCCTCGAACTGGTATGTTGACTCAGGCTGTCCACCCCATGTTAAACAAGAGCAGTTGGCAGCGGTTGTTGCAGATCTTAAAACATTAATCTTGCATCTGACCTATAAAGACGAATCATCATGGGACCCTACAACTACCAAGTTAATGCTACCATTATTGGATGAGTTACGCCCCTACTATAAATGGCTCCCCATCTGGAGATTCCCCAGAATATAACCCACATACGATATGGCGCTTGTACACCATTGACATGGGTTGGGGTATAGGGCGTTGACGGATCTATTCCCTGATGTGAAGTTCATCACACCCCAGACATGGCGAGCCGAACATTCGGGTGCAGGATTACAAACACAAAAATACTATAGGCTCCGTGCCTCATTCCGATTTATGTGGCCATGCTTCCCTGATGTACCCTCCGATACCCCAGAACTATAATTTCTGATGCTTGTGTAATCTGCTTAGATCACATGCTATGCATAGGCCGACATCTAGTGGAAGCTGCGCAGTATTACAGTTGTTTTTTGGAAACTCGTAAATGGGTGTCGAAATAGGGTGTGCCAGTAATACTATCCATATTGTGACGTCCCCTGTACCCATAATCCCTCAAGCGTGTGGGTTCCTCAGATTGTTTTTTTCCGCCATTGTGAGCGGTCACTAAATATAAGCGGAGTCCATTTTCGGCGTACACTGTTGAACTTTATTAATTACGTTACTGTGTCTTCCTGTCCTTTTGCCGACGCCATGATTCGACGCGGTAAAGATTGAAGAAGACTTTGAAGCTGACCGTCGGACGAACACTTCCAAGGCCGGGCCTTCCAAGGCCGGATGGCGCTGTTGACCCTTTCGGCTTCGGCCTTACAGTAGGGAGAGTGGGGGGTGGACATAAACATGTATGTTCCCACCTTTTACCATAGTCGCCCAGCTGCCTACATACGCTATGGAGCGTACTCCTTTTAAGTTCTGCCGCTCTTGTAATAAGAAGTTCACTTGGGTCGACAAGCATAGGGTCTGTAACCTCTGCTTGAATAGAGACGACAACGAGGTGCATTTTCGGGCGTCTAAACTACTCCGACCGAAAACCCTCAAGGACAGGCAAACAAAACGTTGGGCCCATCACGCCATGCAGGCCAAGGCCTCCATAAACGTCAAAGAGGCATCCAACAACGGCAGCGACGCCGTCCCTTCGGATGGCGAGGGTAACGGGGAGCCCCAGCGTCCCCCAGTGCCAGCCCCTGTCCCTAGTAGACGGGCCAGCGGTCCTGTTATGGGGAAGACACCCGGCGGCAAGGGCACCACACTCCCCCACAAACACACACCCCACGGCGATGAGAGTAAGGTCGCACACCGAGAGTCGACGGTGAAGGGCAGATCATCTGATCCTTTGTCCTCTGGGCGCTCTGAGCGGCTGCTGCAAGCCCGTCAAAACCAAAGTCACCCGACTTGATACTCCACCCTTCCGGCCACGCGACGGCTAAACACGCCGCGCAAGCCATCCCCGCGGTCGAAGTTCGGCCTACATCCGGGGCCAAGTCCAGGGAGTCCTCCTTAACCACCTCTTCGACCCCATTGCTCTGGATACTTCAAGTTGAATGGAGAATCTGTCCTGCCTGCTTGAGTCCAGTGCCATATGCAGAAGGCAGGTGAAGGATCAAGCAAAGCAACAACTCTAGTGCCAATGTACAAATCTATACGGAGGACAGTGGGGGGGGGGGCAGGGGCAGTTTATACACTAGCACAAAGCACTGATAGGCCCAGTGTTCATACATACTACAGAGCTAACGTTTTTTAGGGACATGCATCAGAAGTGCATCCAGTTCATTCCCCCCTTTGAATTCTCGGATGTGTAGTTTCCCATCTTTCAAATTGGTGGGAAATCTACAAATCGGCTGATCTTTAACCCGACTCTACTGATCACAGAGAAAGTGGTCACAGCATCAAAGCTGCATTTACTATTGTAGACTCACTTCACCTATGCTCTTGTCTGCCAAACAAGGCCCCCTTGACAGACACCACATCCCGCAGTGCAAGATCCAGACTGCGCAGCACTTGCTTACTGCAACCTTTCCAAATCAGATTGAAAAGCTCACTTAATAGCTGCATACCTTAAAACAGTATACCGGTATAAACAAAATGACGGTGGTCATGGTATCTATAACGGTATACCGTTACACCTCTAGTACAGGCCCTCTAATACCACACAGATCTAGTGCCCCATCGCAACCTCTCATTTTTGATCGTATTGACATTGAGATCATAATCAGCAAGCTGAAGAACACGATAGCGAGTGGTCCTGATGGGGTAATGAACATCGTATTTAAGGACAATCCCACACCCTGGGCAGACATCCTGTTCCATTTGTTCGCGCACGTAACCCAAGAGAATATCTGCCCCACATCTTGGTCTGACTCAATACTCGTCCCAATCTTTGAAAAAAGGGATCAGAGCTGAACCCTCCAGTTATAGACCGATTTCATTATTGGACACATCCTCAAAGCTTTTCGCCAACATAGTGTTAAAAGAACTCACGGCATGGGCAGAACAAAATCTTCGAGTGCTTGTTTATCTTATGTGGGATCATATTCCGGGCGTACTTTATACGTTGCAGTGATCGATCTGCCCTCCGCGTTTGACAACGTCGACATCTCTAGGTTATGGTCGGAGTGGGGGATAGATCCATCCTTGCTAAGGATGATACAATTGTTGTACTCGGATAACTCCACCAGAGTCAGACTAAATACACTAGAAGAGCAGTCGAAAAAAGGAGTTTGACGGGGATGTGTGTTGGCCCCCTTTCTATTTAATTCGTATTTGGCCGATTTATGGGACAATAGTGAGGAGTGGGGAGGATTTGTTCCAACGTGGTCTGGGCTGAAATTGAGGTGCATTGCATTTGCAGACGACATCCTGCTAATGGATTACACCCCAGCAACGGCAACTTCTTGGGGTGAAAAACAACCTCAAAGCAAATTACCTGCAGATTAATATGGGGAAATCCTACGTCCTGGTCAGCGCGACCAAAAGGAAGTGCAAAGAGTACTCCTGGAAATTGAATAACGCTACAATCCAGTGAGTTGAATCCGTTTGTTATTTGGGTTTTCAGATCGCAGTTAAGAACCAGCGAGAAAGACAAGTAGCTAGAATAGAAGAAAAGATTTTGTCGTGTATGTCAATTTTGAAGATGATAAAACGAAAAGTGTGCTTATACTCCTTGGTCCAACTGATCGAGTTTTATAGAATAAAAGTGTCCCCAATTGTTCTGTATGGGTGCGAATGGATGAACATCTCGTGTAGGAATTTCTTTGCTGTGCTTGAAGGAGAAATTCTGAAACATGTTCTGTGTCTCCCGATTTCAGTACCAATAAGCATCATTACACTGGAATTGGGTCTTACGTCCTGGTGGTCTTAGTACATCAGTAGGAGTGTACACTTGGTAGACACTAGACAGAGCAAGACACAAACCCATTCTTGAAAATATTAAGAAAAAGATGTGACAATTTTCACATTATAGTCGATCTAAACGGATCTGAATCTGAAGTGGTCTTTAAGAGCAAAGTTCAAAAATGGGACGGATCAACGGACCTTTCGGATCTTAATCGTTTAAATTTGTTTGCGGGCAAGGAACTCTTCTCCCTACCATCAAATCAGTTAAGAGCGTACTTAGTGAAATGTCCCTGCTCCAAATACCGTGATTGGTATTTAAAATTTCGACTTAACTGCCTTCCCTCGCTAGAGGTTTTGGGCCCTAAGGTTGGAGTCCCGAGGGAATTGCGTATCTGCAGAATGTGTGGATGAGATTCCACTGAGTCAAAATTTCATTTGGTGATGCTTTGTCCTGCGTTCCTTAATCACAGGGTGCGCAGTTTTGAGCGGTTTATTCACTCAACGTCAGCAGTCCTGACCCACGACCTATGGCATAGACTTATGGCGAGCTCTCAACTGTCACTATCGATAGCCCTGATCAAAATGCTGATAGATCTCTTCTTGGAAATCAACAAAGTAACGGAGAAAGTAATTTTAAACTTAATCAAAGTATGTGAATTTTAATTGGTGTACACTAAATAGAATTGAGGAAAAGACCTATAAGGTGTTAGTTGTGCAATTCTATTAAACGATTTACATGTTTCATATTCTTTATGCATAGTGCATTGTCTTATGTGATTATGTTGAATATGTGTGTATGAGATTTGTGCAAATAGTACATTTCGTACAGCAAACACAAAAAAAAGCTTGACTGCTTTGCGTTGCTTACCTTGGCGAGTCGGGCAGTATATTGAGAAACCCTGCATACAAGGTGGGGTTTTATCTTCCTGACATCTTGCTGAACCCTACCACCGGCCTTCCACACAGACACTAGATTTTGATTCACTAGAGTTTGCTCCGCTCTTCTGCAGGATTTCTCTCCTCCCCTCTGTGTGCTCAGGCTTCTCAGCTCCCAAGCGGGTGGCGTCCTCAGCCAGTTTTCCAGTCAGTAAATTCCTTTGGGTTGCTCACAACTTGCCACGGTTTACTTTCTCATGTTCACCATACTAGTGGTCTCTGTATCCAACGTCAAACTGGCTCTCTGCCACAGGCTCTGGTTTCCAAATGCATCCTGCGCCATAAGGCCACAGCAATGCAGCAGGTTGCCCATATACCCTCTGCTCACAACAGAGTTGTTGCCTCTTCTCTCTCTCCAGCATGCCCAGAACAGGTGGATGAAAACTTATGTTATCACCCAAAGAAAGATCACAAGACCCTGGGAAAAAAGACTTTCGATGTTGCACCTTGCCCCATGACCCCCGAACCACCACCCTTATGTATACCCCATGCTGGCTTTCAAACACATACTTATTTACATTGTTTTTGTATATGCAGTTTTTATTCATCCCAAAATGTTATTACTATGACAGGATGGGACCCGCTTGAATCCACACTCTCAAAACTTCTACCCCCTGTTGGTAGGAATATGGAACCTTTTGCAAAACAATGGAATGAAACTGAAAGGTATCACTGTAATGCTGAGAGATGGACATGGTATCAAGAGATGACACTGACCACATATGTAACAGTTTTGAAAACCTTTGTTAAAATATCCTGATGGGTGGAACGCCTAACTTGCCCTATAGCTATGGTGGGGATTGCCCTACCTAAAGAAACTATGGAAAAGTCTAAGGAAATGTCATGAGTCTGAAAGTTCAACTCAAAAGTCTGCCTGTGTAAACACCTATGCTTGCTCTGAGTCTAATATAGAAATGTAATGTTGGGATGTTCTAACTTAAATAGTGTTCAACCTAAAGTCTGGAGCAGTCTCTAGCCCCCTTCACAAGTTCAGGATACAGTTCCAACCACAAAGTTCCCTTCCCCAAGCTTAAGCACTGTTTCAACCAAAACAACAATGTTCCAAAGTAGCTATGGGGTTCCCTCCCCCAAACTTCAAGCATTAGTTCTCCAAATAACAATGTTCCAAAGGAGCTCAGGGGGGGTTCCCTTCCCTAAGCGTTAAGCACTTGCTCTCAATGTTCATCAAAATTCACAGTGTTCAATAGCGTTTGTATTTCAAAGTTGTTTTCACACTTCTTGTTGGGGCGGCCCGGTCTAGGCGCAGTTAACAGGCTGCACGGCCCACCCATTACAGGTCACGCAACCAGTTGCCCTTACCCAGCTTTGGCGAGTTACAGGGTTTCACCAGTTCTGAAATTCACTGCTTCCCTTTCTTGCTACTTGTTTGGTTCTCCTTTGTATAATGTTCTCCTCAGGTTTCTCGTTCCTCGCTTTTGCTCTCTTATTCACAGTATTCTTGTTTGTGATACTTCAGCGTCTCGACATCCTGTTCTCCTCTGCCTTCCCGCAGGCTGTGCGACTCTCTCCTTTCTCGCTCTCCTTACTGTTTGGAGACTCCACCTTTTATACACCTATGAGTCTCTATCAGGCTGCAGGTGTGAATTCCTAGGCTCAATTGCCTGACCACAATTAGTGCAATTATCAGGACAGGCCTGAGCTTCAGCTCTATATCCTTCAGGCTCCCTCTTCTTCGTCTCAGTACTATAGTGGTGTCTCTTATAGGTAATCATCATTACTCTTGGGGTTAGTTTCTTCTTTTTAGTACTTGGTCTCGCTTCAGGTATCGCTTCAGGTGATAAAGTAGGATCTGGACAGCAATATCCTGCAAACGCTGAGGGAGGGTAAGGTAAGTCAATATCATGAAATGGGGGATACAGTGTCTCGCCTTCATGTACCCTCTGTCCAATCTCCAAGGACCCTCCACCCAGGTGATGCTTCCTCGCTTGTCAACCCCCAGGGTTGTGATCCAAAAGCGATGGCCCTTCCCTGTCCACCTGAACAAAAGATCCCTAGGGAATAGATGTGAGGGCACCTTCAGGTTTCAGGACTACCAAGGGGACTATTGAGGCTTTTGGAGGGGGTTTACAATAACTCTGTAAGAATTTGCTTAAACCAAAAGGGGAACATGTCAGCTGTTGTCCGCACATTTCGTGGGGTCAGACAGGGGTGCGTCTTTGCCCCATGGGTGTTTAACCAATATGTTTCTGACGCAGCTGAACATTCATCTAAGGAGGCTCTATTAGCACCAAGACTTGGCTCTGTGAAGATTATATGGCTGGTCTATGCGGATGATTTTTTGTTGTTTGACCTAACGAAGGTGGGACTCCAGCGTCTTCTAGATGTTTTTTGCCAACAATGCCAAGATAAATGGCTTGACCATTAACCCCGCCAAAACTAAAATCCTTGCTCTATCTAAGGGTCTTTGCAGGAAGAAAATTAATTCCTGGAATTTGGGGGGTGGGGGGCGGTAAAGGTAACTACTTCCTTCAGCTTTACCTACCTTGGCTACTATGTTCGGGCTACTAGGGGCTCGAGCGGGCAGATAAATATGCTTCTGAACAAAGCTAAGGTACTTGGCAACCAGATCCTCAAAATCGATCAAAAATATGGCCAATTTTCTATCAAACCAGCGCTTCTCTTCTTTGAAGGGAAAATAGCTCCTAAATTGACATATGGTTTGGAGTTATATACCGGGTTAATCATCTCTAAACCTGATGTGATTGAAGGCGTCATTTGGAGACAGGTTTTACTTCTACCCAACACGGTCCCTCTGGCTGCAATTAGATACGAATTGGGATATGTTTCTTTACAATCTCGGGTTCATTGGAGGATGCTTATGCTTTATGCTAAACTTAAGGTTCCATTATCTAATACTCTATATGAACTGGTTGGAAGCAATATTGAATGTTCTGGCTTCCTATCTAATTTTTGCAATTTGTGTGAAACTATTCTTTGCAATATTGACTGATTTAGAACAGTTAACCACTAACCCTACAAAAACTAAAAAGAAATTGTGGGATTATGACTGGTGCCTTACTATTGATTGCTTTCATTCATATAAATCTATGGGCCAGATATTTGATGTCATCAGTGATGTCATCAATGATATTTGTGATGTCATCTTTGATGTCCTGGGTGTTAGTCTTAGCAGTGCACGGTGGTGGCGCGAGTTATGGTTGCTTAGCTGGTGTTAGTGTTAGCAGTGCACAGTGGTGCAGCCAGTTATGGTTGCTTAGCCTACCATAACTGGCGAATTTCGGTTTTACCTCGAACCATAATGTCACGGTTATAAAGTTTTTTTAGTGAATTTCACCGGTTTTTAGTAGTGCAACTTAACCATAACGTCCCCTTAACAAAGTTTTTTTTTAGTGAATTTGTACAGGTTTTTAGTAGAGCAAATTAACTTCCCTTTAAGAAAGTTTTTTTTTTACTGAATGTCACAGATTTTCAGTAGGGCAACGTAACCATAACGTCCCTTTAACAAGGTTCTTTTGCTAAACAGTATACACCTTGCGGAGAATGCCACATGACAATATGCTGGCGTACAGCATGGTGACATGTCCCAGAATCAGTACACACTTAACAGTAAGATCTATGCCCCGTGGACAGTGTGGAAATAGATTTTAAATTGATGTAGGAACGTCCACCTTCAACATTTCCCTTACACAGCGCCAACACGTATTGGTAGGCAGGCATTAGCAATGCACTACAAATTATATACTTTTAGCAAAAGTTCTGCTTATTGAAAATGACATCAGCTAAGGCCATCCGTCCTCCCCAAGAAACAGCAGCACTGCTGTAATGAAGAAGCCTGAGAAACAGTGTTGCTACCTTACAAATAACAAACGCACAACATTTTTCGCCGTCCATCTACTGGCCCATATTAGTTTGTTGCCTCTTTGCTCATTGCCGTTCGCAAATTGCCTTATTAGCTGTCCTACCAAAAAAGAAAGCCACCCGTAAACAAAGTAAATATTCCGTTAAGAGCGACCTTTCACAGTGTAAATACATTTAAAAAAAAAATTGCATACACTCCATGTACTTTATATTTCTCAGTAAAGGACATAGACGCAATAATATTTGCCAGTCATATTCTAGATTTGCAAAGCAGTAACGTGTGCTACTAAAAAATAGGATTACTGGTTATAATCCGGCGCGCCTTTGGCGGGTCGGATTACAAAACAAAATCCTTTTTCAAGATGGCCCCCATAGAAAGGGAAGGCGATTGTTTCATACATAGCCCCTCTTCCCTTTCCATGGTAGCCTGCAAAAAGCACAAGTACGTGACGCAGAACCTGTAAATAAACATACAGCGACGTACAACGTAGTACCTTACATTTTGAAATGATAGACTGGATTGTAAAAGAAAACGTTAAGATTTTAGAGTTCGTAAAGTAGGTTTATTTAACAAGAAACTCTCAGAGGCCATCGGAGTAATCGCATTTTGAATGAAATGGTAACAATGGTTCTAAGGGCGTCATTGTAAATGTTAAAGATTAGGCACAGGTTGTTCTTTTCCCATACAAAAATTATGCGTTCTTGGTTAAAGCAGCCGCTTTGTGTGCACAGTGATTTCCAAGAAGGCGCCATGACCATAAATGATGTGATGTTGCTCCTAATAGCGAGTTCAGCGTACGGGCAAATCGAGCCTGGGCTGGCATCCCACATAATTGTGATGGACAGGCAACCGGTCACGAGCAATTGTATTTGGCGTCCAAAAAAGCTGTCACTCGGCATCTAAAACCATGGCATGGACAGTAGACGCGTGAGGGATCTTGGGTACAGTGGACGTCACACTAGGGATAGTATTACTGGCACGCCCTGTGTCAACGCCCATTTTCGAGTTTCGAAAAACAAACTGTAATACTCCGCAGCTTCCACTAGATGTTGGCCTATGCACAGCATGTGAATCTAAGCAGATACAAGCATCAGAAATACGATTACGGTGAGTAATGTATCCCATACGTGTCAATACCCAACCTTTAGCAAAAAAGACACAAAGAATGTGGAAAGTAATACACAAATGTAAGTGGTCAAACATGACATTTTAGTGAAATGTTAGTGTTGACCATGTGTAAATATAGTAACAGGCTACAAATGCCGAGATTCTGCAAGCGCCGTAAGGTAAAAAAAAAATGGCAACTACACAGGAAGACGATAATTCAGTTATGAAGTCAAAATGAATGGACAAGTAAAAAAAAATTACATCTCGTGATTTCAAACAAGACCAAAAGAACGTGCAAAGTGATACACAAAGCTATGTGGGCAAACATAACGTTTCAAACAAGAAATATTAACGCTCAAAAACGGTGAGTGTAGTCATACCCTGCAAACGTGGAAACTCTGCACTCTCCATTATTGGAGGAAAAATATAACAGCGCAGCAAGATAATACTTCAGTTATATTGTCACAATTAGTGTTTCGGTAATTTAAAATTAAAACGCGGGTCGGTGTAGAGTGGTCAAAAGTAAACTTGCATAATATTTACTGCCTCCGTTCTTTTTGGCCAAGTCAGACACCAATGTATTCGCACCGAAGAATCTTTGTGCACTGATTTCATGTGCCTTACAAACGTTTTTAAAACATGACCTTATCAATTGCTATTTTATTCAAACCTTTCATTCCTTGAATTGCTTTTAAAGTTTCCCTTTCGCTCAAGGTCAAAAAACAATTGCCCCTTATACATTCACTACGATGCGTGTGCCTATTGAGCGTGCAACCAAAAAGGCAGCTCATGTGACCTTCACTCAGAAGGCAAATACATTCTTACTTTGCAACAACATATTGAAATCCAATTATGAGAACCGCTACTCCCATACACCTCCAGAATCGCTGTTTCCAGCAAACAGTGCAGATGGCGGGCTTAGTTTTGAAAACGTAGGACGCCAGTCTGACGGCAATATTATTCCAAAAACATTGTAACCCAGACGCACTAATTGGTAGTGGTACAGTGAGCACCAACTTCTATTTAACCGTATGACTTTGGTGACAAGAAAACTCCACTTTTTCAGTTTGTGCTGCCACATCTCATCCCAGCCTCCTTAAAGGTCACCTTCTGAAATAGTATTTCATAAGTGTGACAAGTGCAATGGTGTCTTGTTTAGTATGTGTTACTGGCGATGTCCGCATGCACCAAAACATGAATAAAAGATGGCGGGGGCACCGAAGAAAGCTGATGTACTTAACGCTGTTCCACAACCAATCAGGGAAAGCGCCACATGTCCGCGGACACAAACCTTTCCCCCCCATTCAGTCTATGGGGAAAAGAGACGTTTTGGGACACGCCCCTATAACTTCCCCCCCTGGTCCAAACATCACCAAACTTTCCAAAGTAATTCAGAGTGGCTGATATACTTTTTTTTGCAAAGTTTGGTGAGGATTCGTCCAGGGGGAGCAGAGTTATAAGGCACCCAAAAAGTGTTCTTCCTATGGAAACAGCAACTTCACCATAACTACACAGCCACCAACGTAATATGCGGCAGTGGTTGTGGGCAGGGCCTAGAGGCTTGGATGTATGTCCATAGATATTTGAATGTATGGGTCTACAGTGGCTTATAACTCCACTGCTTATAAGGTCGTTCTTCGCTTCGGCCATGCACCCAAGACTGTACACCCTCCCCAGAACCATCTGAGCGATAAGCAATACTACGGGTGTATGCATTGCTGTGATATGATGTGGTGGATGTGGCCAGGGCCTAGAGTTTTGGGAGTATGGCCTACGGCCTGCAGCCATGCACCAAAACTCTACATCCTACCCACAACAACTGCACTATATAAAATCCATGTTGCCTTATAACTTCAGTGCTTATAACTTTGTTCTTGGGTGCATGGCCTTGGGCCATGCACCCAAGACTCTACGTCCTGGCCAGAACCACCATAGCATATCACACCCATTGTGGCTTGTAACTTCACTACGTATAAATTTGGTCTTGGGTGCATGGCCTTCGGCCATGCACCCAAGACTCTAGGCCCTCCCCACAACCACCTGATTGATGTTTAATACTACAGGGTTATCTATAGCTGTGATATGCTACAGTGGTTGTGCCCAGAGCTTAGAGTCTTGAGTGTAAGGCCATAGAGCTTTCCAAAGAAATTCAGAGTGCACCACATACTTTTTTTGCAAAGTGGCGGGGGCAGCGAAGAAAGCTGACATACTTCATGCTGTTCCACAACCAATCAGTGAAAGCGCCACATGTCCGCGGACACAAAGTTTTTCCCCCATTCAGTCTATGGGGAAAAGAGACGTTTTGGGACACGCCCCTATAACTTCCCCCCCTGGTCCAAACATCACCAAACTTTCCAAAGAAATTCAGAGTGGCCCATGTACTTTTTTTGCAAAGTTTGGTGAGGATTCGTCCAGGGGGAGCAGAGTTATAAGGCACCCAAAAAGTACTCTTCCTATGGAAACAGCAACTTCAGCATAAGTACACAGCCACTACCGTGGCTATGTAATATGCTGCAGTGGTTGTGGGCAGGGCCTAGAGTTTTGGGTGTATGTCCATAGATATTTAAATGTATGAGTGTACAGTGGCTTATAACTCCAGTGCTTATAAGTTTGTTCTTGGGTGCATGGCCTTTGGCCATGCACCCAAGACTGTACACCCTCCCCAGAACCATCTGAGCGATAAGCGATACTAAGGGTGTATCCATTGCTGTGCTATGATGTGGTGGTTTTGGCCAGGGCCTAGAGTTTTGGGAGTATGGCGCACGGCCTACGGCCTGCAGCCATGCAACCAAAACTCTACATCCTGCCCACAACCAATGCACTATATAAAAACCATGGTGCCTTATAACTTCAGTCCTTATAAGAAGGCCGTGCACCCAAAACTCTACATCCTGGCCATGACCACCACAGCATATTGCACCCATTGTGCCTTGTAAATCCACTACGTATGAATTTGGTCTTTGGTGCATGGCCTCTGGCCATGCACCCAAGCCTCTGGGCCCTCCCCCTACCACCTGATTGATGTTTGATACTACGGGTGTATCTATAGCTGTGATATGCTGCTGTGGTTGTGGCCAGAGCCTAGAGTCTTGGGTGTAAGGCCATACATATGTGAATGCATGAGTGTCCAGTATATGAAACCCATAGTGGCTTGTAACTGCAGTGCTTATAACTGTGGTTTCGGGTGCATGGCCTTCAGCCATGCAGCCAAGACTCTACGTACTGTCCACAACTACCACATCATATCGCACCCATAGTGCCTTATAAATTCTCTACATACAAATGTGATCTTCTGTACATGGCCTTCGGCCATGCATCCAAGACTCTAGGCCCTCCTCACAAACACCTGATCGATTTGCGAGACTACGGGTGTAGGTATAGCTGTGATATGCTGCGGTGGTTGTGGCCAGGGCCTAGTGTCTTGGGAGTATGGCCTACGGCCATGCACCCAATACTCTAGGCCCTGGCCACAATCACCACAGCATATCACACCCATGGCGGCGTATAAATTAGTAGCACACCCATACAAACAAAAATAGTAACTACATCATGTACTCATTTGTAATGTTCACTAACACCACGCGTGTCCTTAGAATAGTTTGAAGTTGCCTGCGCACAGCACTGACTGAAGTACTATCCTTATGAGACCCCTCATTTTCAGTACTTACAAACATCCCGGACAAGGCGGGCATGGCGAATACATCATTAACACCTGACGCCTAAACAAGTACAGTATTTCACCCATCTTACTCTCTGAACCTCGCCAAGCACTGTAGCTGACCAAAACAGTTTCCAAATAAGCATTTCGCCTCTGGTCGCGACCGCGCTGTCGTCGGATCCAAGATGTCGGCCGCATCCACACATTTTGACGCACATCACGGCTCGCTGCAGCCAATCGGCGAAGACATCCCGAGTCCGCGGTCATGACGCCACCCCCTAGCTAATAGGTATCTTGTCCGCGGAGCGAACAGGGAAGTGTGACCGCGGAGCGGACATAGATATCACTAATTTTTTTAGACATATTTTTTGGTTGTTTTAAACGAAAGTACTGGATGGATTGTCACCAAATTTACAAAAGCACGCTTTCAGGACCAAGCCCCTGCCCCTGCTGCAAATTTGGTGAAAATCCGTCCAGCGGTTTGACCTGTAGGCATGCGCAAAGTTTTTCCCCCATTCAGTCTATGGGAAAAAAAGACGTTTTGGGACACCCCTATAACTTTTGCCCCCCTGGAACAAACATCACCAAACTTTGCAATAAAATTCAGAGTGACCCATATACTTTTTTTTTGCAAAGTTTGGTGACGAATCGTCCAGGGGGAGCGGAGTTATAAGCCGCCCAAAAAGTGCTCTTCCTATGGAAACAACAACTTAACCATAACTACACAGCCACTACCGTGGCTGTGTAATATGTATATATATACACGTGCACACACACAATCAGTGATCTCAAAGTGAAATCATCAACACTTTACATTAGAAACAGTAAAGGCAGTTAAAATTAATTGAAACAACTGACACTGAGCAGTAAAAAAGACAATGTAATACAATCTTTATTCATATATTCTTCTTTGTAAATCTAAGGTCCCCTGATGGTAGCTTGAGCAGTCTTTCTCTACCAGTTAAGTAGGCTTGGTGCCTAAAGAGTCAATATTACAGCTAATTACCTGAGAAAGGAGCAGGAAGTCATCAAAGTTCTCGAGAACAACATTTGGCAAAACTAGCAGGTGAGTACAGTTCCAGATCCAACACACTTTGGGAATTTTTACATAAGTAAAAAGAATGTGGGGGTACTCGCCCACTCCCATCACACTAGGGAAAACCCGGTGGGGGGTGAGAGGGTTGGGGCCGTACGCAAGAACTCCAACGATCACAATCAGGTAGCAGAGAGTTAAGAGAGTGGGCTCTGCTTGACACTACTATTAAACCAGCAGAAATCTCAATCATAAAGTTGAAACACGCACAGACTGACTGGTACACCCGCTTTTGCGTTTTTTGGACACGTTGGCTGAAGGCAGGCTATTCCCTTCAGAAGGGGGTAGGATCTGGCACTGAATCAACAACAATGTCTAGAAAAATAGGATCTTTAATTGAACTAATAAAAACACTACTGGCCCACCCCTATAAGGGAAGACCTAAAAAACAGACTTTAAACTAAAGAGGCACTATGGGTTTGTAGAAAGGTCTGCTCAGGCGAAGATTTCAGCAACAAATTGTCAAGTTTGTGAAGATGTCTTTGAAAAGGTACAGAGTGTGGTTTTACAAATCAATAGGCTGTTTTAATGCAGGCCAAGGCAACATGACCACTGCAAATACCTTTAGTTCTTGGACTCGACAGTGTTGAGCCATACTTCGAGTGGATTGTGTCCTCCAACGTATTCCTCATCTTAGATGTATTTCATCCAGCTTTGCTGCTCTTTGGAAATTATTTCGGCAGAGGGCACCGTGCGTCGATGTCGTCGATGGTCCCTCGAAGGCCTCCGTCGAAGGTGACGTCATCGGGTGTATAAGTAGCACGCGTGGCGCCCGTTGGCCTCAGTTCCGTTTTTCCGCAGTTACGTTGCTTCGGGTATTCGGCGCGCCTCAAGTTCTGTGAAGAATAATATATATAAACAAGAAATATGTCCTCGTCATCGACACTGACCACGACCCCGAGATCGGGTTTCAAGAAATGCAAGTTGTGCTGCTCAAAAATGTCGATCACGGACCCGCACCGCGAGTGTTTGTGGTGCCTCGGAAAAGTCCACGACATGGAGGCCTGTTCGAAGTGTCAGGCGATGACGGGGAAAGCCTTGCGAGAAAGGAGAGGAAAGCTACAGGTAGGTCGGAAGGATCGGAAAGCCTCTAGCGTCGAGTCGAGACCCCATGAGGAGAAATCCCCTAGACGCGAAAGGCATCGATCTAGATCCCGAAGCGATTCTCATCGCTCGTCGTCTTTGTCAAAAAAATCGAAGAAACGACGCCACAGGTCTCCCTCCACCTCGTCGTCGGACGAGTCTCCGAAAAAAAATGAAATGCCCCACGAAACATTCGTCTTCCGAATAGTGGGAAGCATTCAGGGTCAAAATGATGGAGGTGTTTGAGAAGGCGAAGCCTCGGTCCGCGCCTTCTTTGGAAGCCGGCCGGGAGCGTCATCGCTCCGACACTTGCGCGCCCTCGAGCCCGGGTGATCGTAAAAGGAAGGATAGGGAACCTTCCAGGACGGCGAGCAATAAACGCTCGAGTCGACTGCTCAAGGTCACCGACGCCGTCCGAGACCTGTCACACTTCGAAGGGAAAATAGTCGAAGACTGCCTCGACGCCCTCGAAGCAGACCCTGTCGATGACCACTATGTCGCCAACGCCTTTATCGACGCCGAAACCCTCGGCGCCAAAGGCTCCAACCAAGCCAGGGCAGCCAGAAAAAGGGAAGGAGAAAGTTACAAAACATGTAATTTCTTCAGAGCCTGGTACTACACCTCTTCCTCCTCCACCTCCTCCCAGAGAAGGTTTTCAAGCCTCTCCCTAGGAAGGAGTTTTTCAAATCCTTGACCTCACTTTTTGAGGAACAGGAGAGATCCGAGGAGGAAAATGTACCTTTTGGATTGGAATATGGCACCCCAAATGTCCCAGAATGCTTGATCTCAGAGGAAAGCAGAATGAGGGATTTGGTGGAGTCTTTACATAATGCAAGTGGCATTGACACTTCTCCTGAGAATTACTTTGGTAGGCCAGATCCAGGAGAGCATGCCAGTCCATCTTACCGTCAGTTAATGACCAAGGTGATAGATTACTTGGGATGGGCTAGACCACCAGCCCAATTCGTCCAAGACGATTTAACAGACATATTGGACCATGGTCCCACTGAAGACCCAGTACTACCTTTTCATGTAGCCTTACAAAACAGGGTGGCCAAGAATTGGGAAACTCCGGATTCTATTCCTCCGGTAAATCAGTCCCTTGCATCAAAATACCGTCCAGCCAGTAGCGACCCCGGCTATCTGTCAAAACATCCAACTCCCGAGAGTCTGGTCATACAGGCAGCCACAGCGTCCAACAAACATGCGTACCCGTCTATCCCTCCAGACAGGGACGATAAGCGTGTGGATGGTTGGGCACGGAAGGTATTTTCAGCCAGGAGCATGGCATTAAAATCTGCCAACTCCACATGTGCCTTGGCAAAATTTTCGTACACTCTGTGGGAGTGCATCGCAATGGCGGCGGGGCACATACCAAAGGGGGAAGAAAGGGAAGGTTTCCTAGCCATCGTTGGAGATGGAAAGGAGGCCATGCAGGAATCCCTTCAATCTGGATTGGACCCTGCGGATAGTGTAAGCAGGTCCATGGGCACTAGCACGGTAATGCGAAGGTTTGCGTGGTTACGGAAGTCGGGTTTTGCACCGGACATACAGAACCACCTTCTGAACATGCCTTTTGACGGGTCTCACCTTTTTTGCAACAAGGCTGACGAGAGCCTTGAGAGGTTGCAGACCTCAAAAGCAGCGGCCAAATCTTTAGGAGCTGCTATTAGGCAACCTCAGCCTTTTCGTGCGCAAGGGCAATCATGGAGGGGATGATCCTATCGTTATTACACCTCATATGGAAAGACGAGAGGAATGGCCCGTCAAAGGGGCCAAAGAAAGGCCACTCGTGGTGGACGAGGAAAACGTGCTAAGCCAGCTCCAGCTGCAGCCTCTTTGCCATCAGCGGCTGCAACATCCGCCACAAAACCACTTTGAGGACTTGCACCACAAAACACCTGTAGGAGGCAGGCTGTCGCAGCATCTGCAAGAATGGCGAGCCATTACTTCAGATGTTTGGGCTCTAGAAATAATAGCCCAAGGCTACTGCCTTCCTTTTCTAAAGCAACCTCAAAGCAATCCACCCGGGAGACACCCGTTAAAGTTTTCAAACCCGCTCCTACAGCAGGAAGTTCTAACCCTACTGGAGAAAGGTGCTATAGAACCAGTACCTGCAGCAGAGAGGAACAAGGGATGGTACTCCCCGTATTTTTTGATCCCCAAAAAGGACGGAGGAATGAGACCCATCTTGGACTTAAGAAACTTGAACAAGTTCCTCACGAAAGACTAATTCAAGATGGTTACCCTTTCTCAGATCCTTCAGGCCCTTCAACTCCAGGACTGGTTGGTGTCATTGGACCTCCAGGATGCTTATTTTCATGTGCCGATTCATCTCAAACACAGAAAATACCTGAGGTTCGTAGTTGGCAACTCACACTATCAGTTCCGAGTCCTGCCATTCGGGTTGACCTCCGCCCCGAGGGTCTTCACCAAGTTAATGGTAGTGGTGGCAGCGCACCTCAGGAGAGGGGGATTCATGTCTACCCCTACCTGGACGATTGGTTGATCAGAGCGCGCTCTGCCGAGCAAGCACTGGATCATCTGAAAAAGTCACCCGCCACTTCCTCCACAAACTGGACTTCTCCCTCAATTTCAAGAAGTCTCAAATGACACCTTCCCAACAGCTTCAGTACATAGGAGCTGTACTAGACACATCCTTGGGAAAGAGCTTGCCTCCCAAGACGAGGGCTCAAGACATTCTTCAGATGGTTTCCAAATTCCAAAATGCCCAAAATCTCCAGGCTTACGACTTTTTAAGCTTGCTCGGCCTCATGGCATCCTGCATCTTTATGGTGCCAGAGGCACGCTTGAGGATGAGATCCCTTCAATGGGCCCTAAAGACTGAGTGGTCCCAGTTCTCGGGTCAAATGACGGATCTTCTTCAGATTCCGAACAAGGTCAGACAAGACCTTCTATGGTGGACCTGTACAGAGAAGATCCTAAAAGGAGAACCTTTTTGGCAACCATGGCCGGAGATCACAGTAGTGACGGACGCCTCACTCCTGGGGTGGGGAGCCCATGCCAACGATTTGACAATCAACGGTTGTTGGTCTCCATCGGAGTCCAAACTACATATCAACCTTTTAGAGCTGAGGGCAATCAGACTAGCGCTGAAGGCCTTCCTGCCATCTGTCAGGGGAAAGAATGTCCTGATAATGACGGACAACACAGTGGCCATGCACTACCTAAACAAAAGAGGAGGTCTGGGGACACCACACCTGTGCAGAGAGGCAATGCAGCTCTGGTATTGGGCGATTCAGGAGGGAATCTCTTTAACAGCAATTCATCTAGCCGCGGAAGAGAATATGATGGCAGATGCTCTGAGCAGGCAGAGCACGGTGTCCCACGAATGGGAACTGGCTCAGGAAGTCATTCAAGAGATCTTCGCCCTTTGGGGAACCCCTCAGGTAGACCTATTCGCAACCAGTACCAACCGAAAATGCGAAAGGTATTGCTCAAGGGAATTTCCCCCGAGATGAGCCCTGGTGGACGCGTTCGTGGTGGATTGGAATTTCCCACTTTTGTACGCGTTCCCTCCGATTCCCGTCATTCCTCAGGTCATCAGGAGGCTGAGACGCTTTGGGAACCGCATGATCCTAATTGCCCCGGATTGGGCCAGGAGAACGTGATATCCGGACCTGCTAGCTATGTCCATCTGTCCTCCAGTACGCCTTCCTCAGAGAGAGAACCTTCTCTCTCAAATGGAAGGTCAGGTTCTCCACCCAGAGGTCAGAACACTCAACTTTCATGCTTGGTATCTGAAAGGCTGAGATACAGGGATTGGAGCCTTCCAGATGATGTTATGGAGGTGTTGCTTTCGGCAAGAAGGCCAGCAACAAAGTCTCTGTACCGTTGCTGTTGAAAAAAGTTTTGCAACTGGTGCAGGGAAAAGAATGTCGATCCTTTTCTATGTTCTATTCCGGAAGTACTATCTTTCCTTCTGACCCTAGCACATAGAGGTCTGAATATCGGAACAATACAAGATTACCTTGTAGCCCTTTCCATTTTCAAGCGCTCATCGGAAGAATGTTCCTACTTCAAAATTCCTTTGATAACACAATTCTTAAAAGGTCTCACTAATGTGTTTCCTCCTCACCCATTTCAATTACCGATTTGGGATCTAAATTTAGTCCTAAAATTCTTAATGTGTGCCCCTTTTGAGCCTATGCACACGTGTCCATTAAGATTACTAACATGGAAAACGGCCTTTTTAGTTGCTCTAACATCGGCAAGAAGAGTGAGCGAATTGCAGGCACTGTCTTCTGGGCCACTCTAAACTGTGCTCCATAAGGACAGGGTTGTATTGAGGGTTAAACCATCATTTTTACCAAAAGTAATATCTGATTTTCATTTAAGTCAGAAAATTGTTTTACCCTCATTCTATCCTCCACCTCATCCTTCTAAGGAGGAAGAAAGATTACACAGACTGGATACAAAAAGAGCTTTAAGCTTTTACATCTCTAGACTTTCTAGGCTTAGAGTGGACAACCAGTTGTTTATAGGCTACACAGGAAGCAAACTGGGTCAATCGGTAACAAAACAGACAATTTCACGCTGGATTGTACTTTGCATTTCAGAATGCTACAGACTAGCACAAAAAGACCCACCAGAAGGGTTGAGGGCTCATTCCACCAGAGGCATCGCCTCTTCCACGGCCCTTCAAAGAGGTGCCCCAATAAGGTCCATTTGCGAAGCAGCAACTTGGTCTTCACTTCACACCTTCTCAAAATTCTATAGCCTGGATGCTTCCCAGTCTAGGGAGCTGACTTTTGGAAAAGCAATGCTTTATTCCGCCATCTAAAGGCATTGATAAAAGAAAAAGAAAAAAAAAAATCTGACCCCTCCAGAGAAAGTAACAAAATACTGCTTTGGGAGTCTATCTAAGATGAGGAATATGTTGGAGGACACAATCCACTCGAAGAACAAGTTACTTACCAACTGGTAACGTTCTTTCGATTGGATGTTCCTCCAATGTATTCCTCATCGCCCTCCCAACCTACCCCTCTGTAGATTTTTCCGGGTTATTGCCATCTCAAATCTCGCAAGGCTGATACCTGTCTGCCGGCACAATCTACACAGTACAAGATCACAGGCAAAAAAAGGGGGAAAAACAGAACTGAGGCCAACGGGCGCCAGGTGTGCTATTTATACACCCGATGACGGCACCCTCGACGGAGGCCTTCGAGGGACCATCGACTCGACGACATCGACGCACGGCGCCCTCTGCCGAAAACATTTCCGAAGAGCAGCAAAGCTGGATGAAATGCATCTAAGATGGGGAATACGTTGGAGGAACATCCAATCGAAAGAATGTTACCAGTTGGTAAGTAACTTGTTCTTCTAGCAGCTTCCTCAGGCAGTGATTCAGTGTCGGGTGGGATGAGCCGGTCAAATGAGTACAACACACAGTGCAGACGAAGCAGCAACAGGACATGGCAAAAAGACACTTGGGAAAGGTAGGCAACGCCCAAGTTGGTGTCGGTCACAAGCAGATTGAGGCGGGAACCAGGGCTGTTACTTGACTTTTGGGTTGCCGAGAGACTCCGTCCAGGTTCTCCAGGGACAAGGTGAGTCCTTTGGTCTATCCATTCCAACCGGGAAGGTTTGTAGAGAGCACTTGCAGGGGTTTTGTCACTTGCAGTGGCAGAGTCCTGGGTACCATTGCCTCAGTTGAAGGCAGCCTTGTCCACACAGCAGTTTCACCCCAAAAGTTCCATTGGGATGGGTTGAGAGAAGAGCTTTCCTCTTAAATAGAGCCTTCTGTCTTAATGTCTATGGTATAGGATTATGGAATAGACTGTGTTCCAGACAGAGTTCCTAGGTAAATCCTTCTTGTCTTGAAACCCAAAGATAAATCCCCTAAGGGGAAGGTCCCCCCTTTATATAAGCTAAAATACTACAGCGAATTGATCCAAAGCAAGCCTGTTGTCAAGTGTCCAATCCAGGCTGCTATAACAACCGTCCTTTACCTGCTGGTGTCATACCCAGAATGCCTTGTCTGCAAGAAGTCAGGAAGGGTTGCAACAGGAAATTTAGGATCCCTATTGAAAACCAAGGTGGTTAGGCTGTGCTGTTGTCTGAACCTCTCCTCTGGGCTACTTTAATTTGCCCCCGTCCTCTGTGTGCCTTCAAAAGATTTCAGTAATCTGCACCCTTGTGTGAGGGGGTAATTGTAATGGCTGGACTGTCTTTGAAGCACTTGTTCCCAGAGGACAGTGTAAGGACGGCCCCTGTTCCCTATAGGAATGTGTTGACTCTCCTCAGGGGAATCAAAAAATAAACGTCCTTGTCTGGGTGCCACATAGTTGTTATGGGTACACCCGGGCCAGAACAGCTGATACACCCCCAACCCGGTCATGAAAGAGTCAACTCACTAAGCTGACGACAATGAGACATCCAATGCTTACGGCTATGTAAAGGTGTAAGCTCAGTAAACACCATGTCATAACCTTTTTTTTTTTATTCGTTTAAAGCGCAATTTGGTTAATAAAAACCTTATACACTGTAGCATAAACAATTACAAATCATTTTTATACAATATTAAGAAAACAAAGTAGAATAAAATACAATTTCAAATCCCTTTCCATTTACAATACAATTCAATTCTTAGCTCTAATTCTTTGCTTTATAATATTTATAACAAATTTCAAATCACCACACTTCAAAATGCATGATATTCCAGATACACTTTTCTACAGTCAAAGTAACATTCGTAAAATACCACACAAATTAAGAATATATCATTAATATAGAACTTGTTATAAAATACTTTGAAAAATAATGTTTTCCCTAAAAAATGGCTCTCTTCCAAATATAAAAAGCTGCCCCAATATATACCTTAATCTCCCCCTCATAAATAGTTGACCAAAACTGGTCTGATATTATCATTCTCAGGTCACTTGCCAAATGTCCATAACCTTTATAATACCATTCCTGTAGCTCACTATACATGGTAAGAATTAGTCTTGCGGTTTCCACCTCAGTTTTACAATACCTATATAATCTTTCTCCTCGGGGGATATTTGTCCAGGTACCAGTATATTCTTTACACGTAAGGATATTCAAGCATAGTTGCATAATAAAGCTTCTCATTGCTCTATTACCTGTTTTTAATAAATATTCTCTTGGAGTGGCCGCTTTAAATCCCTGTAGAGCATAGGCAGCATAACGTTTCTTAGTATAGAGATAAGACTGATTTTCACACAGATCCCAAGTGATTGATTTTTTATTTAGGTTTCCGAGTAGAATAGTAGCCTCTTCTCTCTCCCTTGGTACTTTCAGGCCTAGTTCGAGGAAGAAGAGTATGCTATTTTGTAGGCTTAATATATAAGTATTTATTTTCCCATCCCCACTTCTATGTTTACCAATAAGTCTCAATAGTCGCCCTTCCTCCCCTTCCCCCATCACCATCCTGAAATATAATTTACAGCATCCTATTTTCCACAAGGTCGCCAAGGAGGTTAGCCCCAGCTCACATCTTATCACCTCTATACGTACATTCCCAGGGAGGCCTAATACAGGTCTCCAATGTTTCCCTTCCAATTTACCTAGATTAGTCAGAAATGTTCCCTCCATCGTTTCCAGGGCATATAATACTCCAGGTATTATACAGCTTTTGTATACCTCTAGGAAACCTTCTATAGTGTGTCCACCTTTACTGTACATATATTTTCGTATGACATTCCACTTTTTTAATGTTTTAGTTTCCACCATTTGCTGAAAAAAGTTCATTCGGGGATTACTCAAAATTGGAATCCCCAAATAAGGGTAGTCCTCCACAACTCCAGTATTACGGAATTTATATGCCATCTGGAGGTCATAACTAGACATGGCTTATATTTATATATTAACGGGCTGCTGGGTGCACAATTAAAAGAATTTGACCCAGAGGTGCAGATTGTTAAAAAGATTGTTAAAAACCCACCAGAAGGGTTGAGGGCTCATTCCACCAGAGGCATCGCCTCTTCCACGGCCCTTCAAAGAGGTGCCCCAATAAGGTCCATTTGCGAAGCAGCAACTTGGTCTTCACTTCACACCTTCTCAAAATTCTATAGCCTGGATGCTTCCCAGTCTAGGGAGCTGACTTTTGGAAAAGCAATGCTTTATTCCGCCATCTAAAGGCATTGATAAAAGAAAAAGAAAAAAAAAATCTGACCCCTCCAGAGAAAGTAACAAAATACTGCTTTGGGAGTCTATCTAAGATGAGGAATATGTTGGAGGACACAATCCACTCGAAGAACAAGTTACTTACCAACTGGTAACGTTCTTTCGATTGGATGTTCCTCCAATGTATTCCTCATCGCCCTCCCAACCTACCCCTCTGTAGATTTTTCCGGGTTATTGCCATCTCAAATCTCGCAAGGCTGATACCTGTCTGCCGGCACAATCTACAGTACAAGATCACAGGCAAAAAAAGGGGGAAAAACAGAACTGAGGCCAACGGGCGCCAGGTGTGCTATTTATACACCCGATGACGGCACCCTCGACGGAGGCCTTCGAGGGACCATCGACTCGACGACATCGACGCACGGCGCCCTCTGCCGAAAACATTTCCGAAGAGCAGCAAAGCTGGATGAAATGCATCTAAGATGGGGAATACGTTGGAGGAACATCCAATCGAAAGAATGTTACCAGTTGGTAAGTAACTTGTTCTTCTAGCAGCTTCCTCAGGCAGTGATTCAGTGTCGGGTGGGATGAGCCGGTCAAATGAGTACAACACACAGTGCAGACGAAGCAGCAACAGGACATGGCAAAAAGACACTTGGGAAAGGTAGGCAACGCCCAAGTTGGTGTCGGTCACAAGCAGATTGAGGCGGGAACCAGGGCTGTTACTTGACTTTTGGGTTGCCGAGAGACTCCGTCCAGGTTCTCCAGGGACAAGGTGAGTCCTTTGGTCTATCCATTCCAACCGGGAAAGTTTGTAGAGAGCACTTGCAGGGGTTTTGTCACTTGCAGTGGCAGAGTCCTGGGTACCATTGCCTCAGTTGAAGGCAGCCTTGTCCACACAGCAGTTTCACCCCAAAAGTTCCATTGGGATGGGTTGAGAGAAGAGCTTTCCTCTTAAATAGAGCCTTCTGTCTTAATGTCTATGGTATAGGATTATGGAATAGACTGTGTTCCAGACAGAGTTCCTAGGTAAATCCTTCTTGTCTTGAAACCCAAAGATAAATCCCCTAAGGGGAAGGTCCCCCCTTTATATAAGCTAAAATACTACAGCGAATTGATCCAAAGCAAGCCTGTTGTCAAGTGTCCAATCCAGGCTGCTATAACAACCGTCCTTTACCTGCTGGTGTCATACCCAGAATGCCTTGTCTGCAAGAAGTCAGGAAGGGTTGCAACAGGAAATTTAGGATCCCTATTGAAAACCAAGGTGGTTAGGCTGTGCTGTTGTCTGAACCTCTCCTCTGGGCTACTTTAATTTGCCCCCGTCCTCTGTCTGCCTTCTTCAAAAGATTTCAGTAATCTGCACCCTTGTGTGAGGGGGTAATTGTAATGGCTGGACTGTCTTTGAAGCACTTGTTCCCAGAGGACAGTGTAAGGACGGCCCCTGTTCCCTATAGGAATGTGTTGACTCTCCTCAGGGGAATCAAAAAATAAACGTCCTTGTCTGGGTGCCACATAGTTGTTATGGGTACACCCGGGCCAGAACAGCTGATACACCCCCAACCCGGTCATGAAAGAGTCAACTCACTAAGCTGACGACAATGAGACATCCAATGCTTACGGCTATGTAAAGGTGTAAGCTCAGTAAACACCATGTCATAACCTTTTTTTTTTATTCGTTTAAAGCGCAATTTGGTTAATAAAAACCTTATACGCTGTAGCATAAACAATTACAAATCATTTTTATACAATATTAAGAAAACAAAGTAGAATAAAATACAATTTCAAATCCCTTTCCATTTACAATACAATTAAATTCTTAGCTCTAATTCTTTGCTTTATAATATTTATAACAAATTTCAAATCACCACACTTCAAAATGCATGATATTCCAGATACACTTTTCTACAGTCAAAGTAACATTCGTAAAATACCACACAAATTAAGAATATATCATTAATATAGAACTTGTTATAAAATACTTTGAAAAATAATGTTTTCCCTAAAAAATGGCTCTCTTCCAAATATAAAAAGCTGCCCCAATATATACCTTAATCTCCCCCTCATAAATAGTTGACCAAAACTGGTCTGATATTATCATTCTCAGGTCACTTGCCAAATGTCCATAACCTTTCTAATACCATTCCTGTAGCTCACTATACATGGTAAGAATTAGTCTTGCGGTTTCCACCTCAGTTTTACAATACCTATATAATCTTTCTCCTCGGGGGATATTTGTCCAGGTACCAGTATATTCTTTACACGTAAGGATATTCAAGCATAGTTGCATAATAAAGCTTCTCATTGCTCTATTACCTGTTTTTAATAAATATTCTCTTGGAGTGGCCGCTTTAAATCCCTGTAGAGCATAGGCAGCATAACGTTTCTTAGTATAGAGATAAGACTGATTTTCACACAGATCCCAAGTGATTGATTTTTTATTTAGGTTTCCGAGTAGAATAGTAGCCTCTTCTCTCTCCCTTGGTACTTTCAGGCCTAGTTCGAGGAAGAAGAGTATGCTATTTTGTAGGCTTAATATATAAGTATTTATTTTCCCATCCCCACTTCTATGTTTACCAATAAGTCTCAATAGTCGCCCTTCCTCCCCTTCCCCCATCACCATCCTGAAATATAATTTACAGCATCCTATTTTCCACAAGGTCGCCAAGGAGGTTAGCCCCAGCTCACATCTTATCACCTCTATACGTACATTCCCAGGGAGGCCTAATACAGGTCTCCAATGTTTCCCTTCCAATTTACCTAGATTAGTCAGAAATGTTCCCTCCATCGTTTCCAGGGCATATAATACTCCAGGCATTATACAGCTTTTGTATACCTCTAGGAAACCTTCTATAGTGTGTCCACCTTTACTGTACATATATTTTCGTATGACATTCCACTTTTTTAATGTTTTAGTTTCCACCATTTGCTGAAAAAAGTTCATTCGGGGATTACTCAAAATTGGAATCCCCAAATAAGGGTAGTCCTCCACAACTCCAGTATTACGGAATTTATATGCCATCTGGAGGTCATAACTAGACATGGCTTATATTTATATATTAACGGGCTGCTGGGTGCACAATTAAAAGAATTTGACCCAGAGGTGCAGATTGTTAAAAAGCCATCTCTGGCTTTTGGAACTTTGTGTCCAGAAATGCACATGTGACCTTCGAACCTGTCCCGCTGCCACAGCAGTGCAGTCACTGGGAATGTCAGGAGACTGTCCCAGCAAAGTTGCATGAATGCACTATGTTTTTGGCAAGGAGTTTTATTAAAAGGAGGTGAGATTACCAGGCAGAATTACCTGCATCATTTTAGTTAAAAATACAAAAAGCTCAGGTTATTTAACCCTTGCAGATGGCATTCTGTCACAATGGTTCCAAAGGTCTTCCCGCAGAATGGCCCAGGAACTAATGAATAGCAGCCACAGCAGCTACCTCGATGAAAGGAGACCCTCCCCCCCCTATAGGACACAGCAGAGATGGGCAGCAGCGAAGTTCATCCCGATCAGGGTGGCACAGGTGAAACATGGTGACAAAGCAGGCCCATCTCAATGCAGGGGAACATCTACAACAGGAGGGATTGTCTCTGGCCACAAGTTGATGACCTGCAGAATCGCAAGCCCCAACTCAGTACTGCGACCGATGCACTGGATATGCCACGTGCAAAGCTAGACGGCTCATAGGATGGTCCCACTATACTTCAAACAGCTTCTGACAGTAGGCTTTCCCTGCAGGGAATGGAAGCGGTTGGTCCCAAAAGCCCAAGTGTTGAAGCACCGACAGGGGTCTTCATTGGCTTTGGCAATGCTGGTCACCCGTAGCAGCAGTCGTCCTGGTCTTCAGGATGGTGCTCCTCTTCTTCTGGTCTAGGCTTCAATTGACAATCTGGGGAACGGCTGCAGGACTCCTACTTTTATACCAAATTCAGGCAAAGGGCTGCCCCAGCCCACCAGTGGCAAAGATCTGCATCATTCAAACTGGCTGTCCAATTCTGTAAAGTCTCTGGCCCCACATTTCTCCAACAAGGGACATCCTCTGGCTGGAATGTGAATTTGGACAAGACAGTCCTATCCCCCATATTTGTACAGAATGTGCACACCTCTGCTTTGCCTGGGAACTCCAGCTTGAACTCACGAAAGTGCATGCCTTATGTGGTATTTCCTGACCTGAGATGACAGGAGGAAGGCCAAACAGAAAGGCCAAAGGACAGGGCGGAAATGACATGGCACAGCCATTTTGAGTATATGTTCTCAAAATGACATTATGCAGTGTAAAATCAAACGTGCATGGGAGTGCAACAAACAAAACCTTTAAGACTACCTGCTGCCACCATCTGTCCTGGACACACAAAAAAGGTAATACAAATGTTGCTACAGAAAAAGAGTAAGGTACATAGTACCCCTGCTGCACTTACATTAAGGTGATGTGTGCTTCATTAAAACAGTACAGAAATCACATGCTGAGACAAGGTCCCCCTGCACTGGTAACCATATAGGTTGACCCGTGAGTTGAGGTAGGGTAGTAAAGCAGACACACTGTACTTACCTTTAAAAGTGAGTACAGAATGCAAGCCGTAGCAAATAGCTGGGGGTTTCATTGGTGTCAGTGGAAAGAAAGCTGTACAAAATATTTCCTAAAAACGCAACTCTGTAAAGATCCCTCAGAATAGAGGGTAGTGAGTTAGTACACATTTAGGCCCCGAAAATCAGAGAGGTATTACAAATGCAGGCATGGTTCTGGAAAGGGCCCCTCTCCTCTCTAAAACCAGTGGCAACAAAAATAATCACTTTCATGTGCAACATTATTTATTTTGTAAGGAATATTGGGCATTAATTGCAGTGAATTATCACACTAAAATGCATAGAACATCGCAGGAATACTTAAAAATATCAGAATTGCAGTAAATCACCAGGATCGCATGTGTAACAAACTGACAATGCCAATTTACAGTTAAGTAAGGGTTATTGTCACCTTTTAAAGAGTTTTAGAAGACCAAGAAAGTTTGTCCATAGGGTTTAACAGAACACATCCAAAAAGTCTCTTGTGGTTCTAGTGACAATCTAGGTATCTGATGCTTACAGTCCATGGGCCCAAAGACAGTGGAAACCATTCAGCTGAGGAGGAGCTCAGGGCCCAGGTTCGTTCACCCACCAGAGTCCATAAGAAGGATAGCGGCACAGTGGGTCTCAAACATACAGAAGACAAACTTTTGTGATTAGGGGGCACAGAAGCCAGGAGATCCTGGATTACTGGACTAGCAACAGATTTGGGATCAGCAGAGTTGGCTGTAGTGACCCTAGGAAGGGCAGGTGCATAGGTGACTTTAGGTGTCAGGACTGAAGGTCTCCAAACAGTAAGAGCAGAGTTCCAGGTGAAAATGGAGCAAAGATGGCAGCTACACAACAAAGAATGCATCACTTCAGATGGCCCACGATGAGGAGGGCACTGCAGTTGCGACATCAGCAAAGAAGAGCCCCATCAATTCCGTCTGAGGCACCTCTGATGGAGACAAAAATTCAGCCAAGGCAACAATAATGATCTGACAGTGGTCGAAGTGGGCGGGAGCGGTGCTCCTCTATTTCTTTTAATTAGGTTTTACCGTTCCTATACTTGTATTTTAAAAATAAACCGTTCTGGAATGGTTTTGTTTTAAAATAAGTGTAGGAAGAAGTTGAAACTTGCACTTTTAATGCACTGAACTGAACGTGCCCTTAAACACCATGCACATTGGGGTTTGTATTGTGCATGGGAGGGGGCATGGCGATGGGGTTTGTGGGAGCAGAGCAGGCCAGTAGGGAACATAGCTCCACTACTTCTTTTCGTACACTTCGACCACTGTCCGACGATGGAAGCAGCAATCCAAGATGTTCCACAAAGCAACGCAGATGAGATGGAGCAACGGAAAGCCACTCAGACCCCAGCAAAGGGGGGAAGAGAGGCTACATTTTTAGGTGCAGCGAATGCTACAAGCACAGGAAGGCTACTAGGAAAGCATCAACACAGCAGTCGTGGAGTTTCCAGCATGCATCGCTGGAGGTAAGTGAGAGGAAAGCCTTGCAGAAAGGATCCTTTCAGCCAGAGCGGCGTCCACAAACGGACAGGGCCCAGCCATCACACCAGTCTCGGGATCCTGCGGAGCGGCCCATCTCTCCAGTAGTCTCCCAGGTAGTTTGGAAGACATCCAATCCTGGGTGGCTAGACAAACTCCATACACTCAGGAACACAAGCACAAATGTCGATTGAAGGTTCTGTGCTACCCTCAAAAAGTTGAAACTGGCTAGCAGTGACTCAGTGTCCCTGGGTAGGCTTTGTCCAGAGCCTACATGGGAAGAACCAGCCATTTTAGCTGTTGCTTTTGGTCTATTCAAGCAAAGCAAGACATAAAAACAAAGTAGAGTAGTTTTAGCATGCATTAGTATCCCATTGCCCATTGACCACTGTATATGACTATTTGGCCACAAAGACGACAGCATTGTGTTGCCTTAACTAAAATGTATAGCTGTTGCCATCCTACTCCTTAACACCTGGCTGACATATAAACTCCTAAGGGCATCATGCCAGAAAGGAGTTGTCCGCTACAGGGCAACTTTAGTAGAAATCTATCTAACAGAAAATAAAGTCTAAAATGCAGGAAAGTCAGCGCAAGGTTCACAGAGTTAGCATACAGAATCTCAAAAATTGAACTCTAACTTAACATCTTTACTTATGGTACTTCACCTTTGCTAACATTGCTTTTTGTAGAGTTTCAGATTGTGCTTACTCCTCATGAGGAGTGTGCATGCTTGCAAAGGAAGTAGTTCATGACCAATGCATTTAGAGGGGCTCATCAATGCACTCTTAGCTTGTAGGTGGATGCACCCTCTGTTGGAATTAGATGCCGAATACAGTTTGCCTTGAGCCTTACGCCCCTTAAAACATATTTCTCATGGTGGTTGTCTGGGGATATGAAAATGCATACTTAGTATGTTTTTATTTGTATTTGATTTGATTTATAAAGCGCTTTTGCCAACGCATTACAAGAGAGTGACCGTACAATTTATGAAGGAGGTAAAAAATAATAATACAATTAATTCAAACAAAGATAGCCGAGGAACATTACAGAGTGTCAAAAAGGAGTACAAATCAAAGATCAGTGTTACGGAAGAAGGATTTCCGTTAAGTAAGGAAAAGATGGAGAGTGGGGAAGTATCAGATGTCAAAGTGGATGAGTTCCAGTGTTTAGGGGTAAGGATAGAGAAAGAGTGGAAGCAATATTGAGCACAGGGTTGCTCTGGAACAGAGTGAGGGAGCTGGGATTATGATTCAAGAGAACTTGATGGACAATATAAGGAAAGTAAAGAGGAGAGATAGGGGCCAGACTATGTGTGCGCATGAAGGTAAGGCAAAGAAAGAGTAATCGCTGTTCAAATGATAGCCAGGAGAGAGCCGGAGTAATAGGACTGTGAGGAGAAAGGCTGCAAAGAGTACAGATGGCATCATTGAAAATTGAATGGAGTGGGGCAAGTTGATGAGCAGAAAGGCCAATGTGAAGAGAAGAGCAGTAGTCGAGGCAAGGAAGTGTGGAAATTTGAAGTTTAGCAGTGTGGAAGGTGACGAAAGGCTATAAGAGTGGGCAATGTTAGAAATGTGTCCGATGAAGGAGAGGGATGAATAAAGACAACACCCAGATTGTAAGTGAAGAAAGATCGAGAGAGATGGAGGGAATGAGATGGGAGGAAGAGGGTGAATAGAAGTTGTATATGTTTTCGAGGTATTTGGGTGTAGAAGGTGCAAATGTATCCAGAACTGAACTGCAGTAAAGCAAGAAGAGATGGTGGCATTGAAAGAGTTGATGAAAGTACATAAGGATAGAAAGATCTGGGAGTCCACATGAAAATGAGAGGAAAGTCCAAATGAAGAAATTATAGCAGAAAGGAGGAAAGAATTAAGAAAGAAAAGGGGGCCAAGCACAGAATATTGAGGACAGTGTGCAGTAAAGAGGGAGACCAAAGATTGATTGCCAGCCTAGGAGACAGCGAAGGATTGATTTTCAAGATAAGAGTACACGCATGCAAAGGAAGCAGTTCAAGACAATGCATTTAGATGGGATCATTGATACACTCAAAGCTTGTAAGTGGAGACGTCCTCTGTGGGAATGAGATGCCGATTTGTAGAGTTTGCCTTGAGCCTTTCTCCCCTTAAAACAGATTTCTTTGGGTGGTTGTCTGGTGATGGAAAAATGCTGATTTAGTTTGTTTTTAGAGAGAAGTCTGCATAGTATTGCAGTCAGAACTGTATATCACATTGCAAATGTCACTCTATTATGTCTCCTATATATGTAGATTGTGGAACTGGAGAAGCGTCTGAGTGAGCTGGAGGCTACTGTGCGTTTTGATCAGGACAGTCAGGTGAGCAAAGCCACCTCATTAAAAAATATCAGTGAAGGACATAACCGAGCAAGGTTCGGCAACAAGGGGCTGAGATGAGCTCTTAGAACCAAGCATTGTTGTTATTTTACAACTGTCAGGTGAAATCACCACAAATTCCCTCTGCCTCGTAGGATTGTTGTAATTGTCTGAGCTAGCAACCTCAAAGTTATCCTTGACACACTGTTGATCAATCAATGGCAGTGACCAGAAAGCATATCCCTCAAACACATTCTGGCTTCCTTGAGGTTGACACTGTTAGATATGTATGGGGACACTGCACCAAAACTATATTATTACAGACATGCCTTAGTAAACTGTTTGGTAGAACAATGCTTTTGAGCTCTTTGGAACATCTACTTTGTTTTTTGTGTTTGATAAAATGATTAAAAAAATGTTAACTAAAGAAAAAAAAGGGGGCTGCATTTCATGTACATTGAATGTCCTCAAGCTACCTCCCATTCTGTCTGTCATCCATTTTGTTCTGTAATTGCTGAAATACAATTCATTTTGCAGCCCCAACCACTAGTGTTCTTCACTGACTGTGTTGCTTTTTTATACTTTTCTTTAGAACCCTCTGACAGTTGGATTGCAAGGATCTAGTTTAATAGTAAGTTCTTCACTGTGTTATTTTTTTAAGGCAGCATTATGCACACTTCTTTCACTTTATTTTATTACTAGTAAGATCTAGAGGAAGAGGACACATAGTGCCCTTTTCAGTAAGCCACTGAATCATGATGTACATTTTATTGACTTTGCAATTATGCGGCTGTGCACAACACAATGCAAGTAATTACACAATAGCACAAAACTCGTACAGCAGTTCAATACATTGTACAAAAACAATGATCAATGGCATTGGTGGTTCTGATATCTCACATCTCACTAAAGTGACTTGTTCTCGGGCTTACAATATTGTTGCTCTGACATCCTTCCCATCCCAACTGATTGAGTACACCTGCACTGTAGGTTGGACAGGAAAACACCTGCACTGTAGGTTGGACAGGAAAACATTTCTCTGAAAGAGAAATTTAGAATGGGGCCGGTAAATGCTAACACCTCTTCATGTGCCAGGCCCCAGTACCACTGATAAATCACCAACCGTCACCTCCCAGTTTCTGTGTTTCTACCCTTTCTGTTGGACGTGGGAAGATCTTTCTTCGTGCACCTCTTTTTATTTTTTTAATTTATTTTTAGATGTCATTCCACTTATTTGCTGTCTGAGGGCATATTTTTATTAAAGGGGATATTTCTTTTCATTAGCACCTCTTCGGTCTCCACATAGATGTTAGAAATTAGGTGTAAAGCTGTGCATAGGATGTGATTACTGGTTTTCAGTTGCTGACCGTTGCAGGCCATATGTCAACACCCTCAGGATATTCCATCTCATATATTTCTGCCACTTCTGTGTGGGACTCCAGCTAAGGATGCTGAAAACACACTTCGTCTTCATGCTAAAGAAGGTTCCTTTATCACCCACCACCTAGAAATTCTTGGAAGGATGGAAGACACGACTTATATGTCAGAGGGATTCGGAACCAGAAGGGGTCTCTGAATCAAAATCGCCAGTGGAAATGTCACTCCCTCCCGTACCAGAGGCTCTTCCACCACCCGTTACAGTGCTTGCATCTGCTAGAACCACTCAGTGGGAAAGCACCAAGCTGCAAGCCTTGGCCCTCGGTACCAGATGATGTTTTCTTGCCAGATGAAGGCATGCGTCCCCAGCCAGCACGAGCCTCCCCGCAATGAGAGACAATGAAGGACTCTCCCAAATCGGGAATAAGGCCAAGACAGAGTGCGGGTGAGCTTAAATGGGAGTTTATCAATGAGAATACGGCATGCAAAGAACTCTGCAAACTCCGAGAGCGCTCTGTCTGACAATAGCAAAGACAGGCGTATATATTTACAAAAAACGTCATAAAAACCTACACACTATAGGGGGCACAAGTTCAATGGGATTGGGTGGCGACGACTAACTATAGGTGCTGCTGCGATGTGGTTGGCCGTGGCTGGAGAACGTCACTGGGCAGCCTCGTGGGTTGGGCAGGGCCTGGCAGGTTGGCAGAGTTCATCCGGGCGGTGTTGTTGTGCCATCGCGGCCAGTGTCAGAGATGAATGTCTTTTCCTGACTTATTTGCCCTAGGCCATGCACACCGCAGTCATTCAGTCATTTCAATATTATCTTCTTTAGTAAATCTTCCAATAGGTTATTCTACAGGTTAATGCAACACAGGAGGAATGTACCTTGTGAGGGGTCTGGAGGTAATACGTCAGGACATGGTTACCAGTGTCCTGTTGACCGGGGCTATAGGTCGAGGGGCTAAGCTCCAGGGCCTGGGACGGGCGGTACAGGTCTTTCTGCCTTGTTAGAAGTTGTTATGGATGTTCCGCTGTGTGTTGTCAAAGTGTTGGGCGTCCTGATTGCACAGGGCCATAAGTCTAAGATGATCCGGTGGGCTATGGGGTTTACGAGGGGGTGCCTTTAGAAGTGTGTGTTCAGGCAGAGGTTTACTGCCGTGCTGTAAATAATGCAGGTGGCGGGCCGTGGCCTTGGGTGCTGCAGAGGGGGCTCCAAATCTTTGAAGCGGCTCCAGTTTCGTTGGGGGAGGCAGAGTAGCGCAGCGCGGGCCTCTGCTCTCATGTCTTGGCAGCCTTCACAGGGTGGGAGGGGAACGGCCTTGCATTCATTTCACAAAGGTATCTCCCTCGTGTGTTGCCGATTTTAGGTAAAAACATCACAAACATTTGAACACTCTATAATACTTATTCAAAATCATTTTGAAACATGCATTTAAACTTTGCTGGATGTGTTTCGATTATACTCAGTCTGAGCACCTTATCCGTACACTATGTTTTAACAACTACAGTATTAAGTTATGTGCATATACATTTGCAGTAAGTGAGGTAGTATTGGGGGTTGGTGGAGTACATAGAAAGTAACTCGCCACTGTACGTGGCGGAGGTGGCACGTAAGGGGCTTAGACATACACGTGTGACGAGTGCATTCTCGCACACTCTTCACATGTGCCCGTGGTATGGTTACATTCGTTTTCTTGTGTACCCTAGCAGCATCAGTTCATTTGTGGCGTGGGACCGCGGGGCGTGTGGCTTTCAGTGATACTTATGAACAATAATCCCCCGGGAATGCTTCTAACATTTGCACACCCCTGCAGGGGTGTGGGTCCTTCACGGCTGGTGTCATGTACGATAATTGCACAATTTCACAAATTTCTTTAGTACGAATGGTTGTATGGAGAGGATACATATGTTAAAAGTGGTTTCTTACATTCACATTTGGGTACCTGTCTGCTTCCAGCAGATGACCATTCTACAGATCTTCCCATCGCCCAGGCCTTGCTGACCGGGTCATTGTGGGAGCAGTGATACACTGCGGAAGGTGAACTGTTACAATGTTAATGTATTACGCTAGATCATGCCCGTCTTGTTCGTGGGAACGGGCTTGCAGCGGATCTACCATGGTGCTGCGGAGACAGGGAGGACTGAAACTATCTGAAGGAGGGGGCCGCGCTGCAGCGCGCTGAGCTCACACCATCTTTAGCAGACAGAAAATGGTTTCTGAGGCCTAGCTAAATTTAATACGTGCGGGCAATGTCTTCAGCAGGTGAGCCATCCACCACCTGGGCCCTGGTGGTAGGAGGGAACGCCCGATGAGCCATGGCCCTCACCTGGGGTGGAGATGTAGGCAAGGAGGGGGGTCTTTTGGACCACTCCTCCCCTACACAGATAAAGCTCAGTTGCTATCTTAGAGGAGTGCACAAGCCCCTGCATTCGCCTGAACAGACAAAGAACTATATAGGGCACACAAGATTGAGTGCACCGCCCTAGATTGTGTATTTAGTCAAAAATCCTATTTTGAGGAGGTTATGGCCATTTCTTTGGGGGGCCCTAAACATTTTTCTTTTTCCCTGTCTTTTCTGGTTCCTTGATCTGATTTATGGTGGTGAGAGGGACTCCTGAAGTCCCCCTGTCGTCATGCCTCTTTTTACCTTTTATATGTTATATGATATTCGGTTTCCCCATAGGCCTGCAGTTCCAGAGGTGCCTCTCAGGCACCCATTGTTTCCCTAAGGTGATTTTGTCACCGTATTTGTCTCGGGAGGATGACTCAGCGGCAGCGTGCTCACGTTGGAAGCAAGACGACACAGAGCAACACAGGTTCGATCCCTGGGCCCACGCTTAGAAACCCCTGTGTATAAAGCGTGTTATAAATAACCTATCAATCAATGTACATAGCTTTTAGGGAGCAGGTTGATGACAGACGTACTTCAGCTTTGACTTTACCAGGAGTCAAGCCATTTTCCCGCATTGGTAGCCCAATGTACCATTTGGTATATGGGGTACTGATGGGTTTTGTTAAATCCTGCTTGCTGCCATTTTGTGTTTCAGGGCTTTCCTTTATCTAAGAGGTGGCCTCAAAATGGAAGTTCTGCCCATGTGGGCTCTTTGTGAGTCCACAGTGGCAGCCTCCATGTTGGTTTAAACCAGTTAGGACCATATCAGTCATAACTGGATTAGGCGAGTACAGGTCCCTGCACTATCCCTCTCACTTCCTTTGCAGGTGGCTAAGGATATGTGGCAGTTCCATGACCAACATTATCATGGGTCATCTGACCCTTTGCCCCAGCACTTTCTTCGCCAATCCATTTCTGCAAGGGTATTTAGGCTTTGTCCTGCACTTTTTGCAAGCCTCTTGCTTTCTTGTGCCTGTAACTTGGAAGTGGCAAGTCTGACGACCTGCTGAAGGAGATTTCCCACCGATTCCTGCCATTTTTGTCATTTTTAAAAGCCTTCACTTGCAATAATTGCCAAGGTTTGCCCACGTATTCCTCATCTTTCATATACTCCAATATCCTACTTGCAGCTCGAGCTCGGAAACTCTTCTTCGAATGGATTGTGTCCTCCCACGTATTCCTCATCTTGTGATAAATCGTTATCTCCAGCTCCGCTGCTTCGGAAAAAAAAATTCTCGGCAGAGGGCGCTGTGCTCGAGGTCGTGGCGTCGATTGTCCCTCGACGTATTCCGTACTCTGTCAACGTCACCGATGGTATAAGTAGCTCGAGCCGCGCCCGTTGCTTCAGTTCCGTTTTTCCGATCGCTTTGCTATCGAGAACGGCGCGCTTCTATTTTCTGTGAAGAAAATGTCATCACCTTCGACACCCAGAACTGGGTTTAAAAAGTGTGCAGATTGTCGGTCTAAGATGTCGATTACCGATCCCCACCGGATTTGTCTCTGGTGTCTCGGTTCCAGTCACCGAACCGACGACTGCGGCTCCTGCCAATCGATGACCGAAAAAGCTCTTCGTGAGAGGAGAGGTAAACTGTCGGTGGGGAGGGAGGCCTCAAAAAAGGTTTAGTCAAAAAAACATAAGAAAGCGACCGATTCTAAGGGATCGGATCGCCACAGGCACTCGAAGAGATCTCGATCTAGAAGTAGAACGAGACATTCTTCGTCGTCATCGAAAAAAATGAAGAGGAGATCTAGATCTCCCTCATCATCTTCTTCTTCAGAGTCGACCGAAGAAATTCGTTGTCCGACTAAATCGGATTCTCCCAGTAAGTGGGAAGAATTCCAAAAAAAGATGATGGAGGTTTTCGAGAATGCAGCCTCGACCCCCTCGAAAGAACCTCGAAAAAGCCATACCCCTAAGGTCGCTCCATTGGACGACAAAGGGAAGTCCAAGGCTACTATGGCTAAGACCAGTAGCGTCGAGGAATACAAAAAACCTCGAGTCGACATAAAACCGTCGAAGAAACTTCGAGAGTCGAGCACCTCTCCAGTGCCGGCCAAGAAATACAAATCTTCGAAGACTTCGACGACTTCGTCGACAATTTCGACACCAAAACCACATGCGTCATCAACGCCATTATCGAAGTCATCTTCGAAAACTTCGAAGACACCCTCGAAAACTTCGAGGGATTTGCCATTTCCTTCGAAGCAGATGGAAGAGGAAGAAAGGAGATTCATTCCTTTGCCCAGATCAGACTTTTTCAAATCTATGTCTGCAATCTATGAAGAGTCTGCTACAGAAGAAGAATACGAAGTTACTCCTTTGGGAGTTAGGTATGGTACAAGACAAGTTCCTGAAGAACTTATTGACCAGGAATCTAGAATGAGAGACCTGAGTGATACTCTACATTCTGCCAGTGGAGTTGACACATCCCCAGAATTAGAGTTCGCCAAACCTGATCCTGCAGAGCATGCAGATGCTGGGTACAGGGGTCTTATGACCAGGGTAGTTGAATACATGGTTTGGGGTAATACTTCACCCATTTTTGAACAAGATGACATGACGGATATTATCGTCAAGGGACCTCAGAAGGATCCTGTTCTCCCTTTTCACAGGGCCATTCAAAGGACTGTGGAGAAAACCTGGGAGAAACCAGAAACCATTGCTGCTGCAGACAGCACTTTTCCAAGAAAATACAGAGCAGCTGGATCGGATCCTGAATATTTGAATAAACATCCGACTTCAGAGAGTTTAGTCATTCAAGCAGCATCCACTTCAAAACAAACTGCTTATCCAACTATCCCTCCAGATAGAGAGGATAAAAAAATTGACGCCTGGGCACGTAAAGTTTTCACGTCAGGCAGTATGGCACTTAAGTCGGCAAATGTCACCTGTACCCTAGCCAGGTTTACCCATACCCTGTGGGACTGTATTTCGGCGGCGGCTGATCATATTCCGGAAGGCGAGGAAAGGGAAGGCTTCCTGAATATAGTCAAAGACGGGAAGGAGGCAATGGGGGAATGCCTCCAGTCTGGACTGGATACTGCTGATAGTATCAGCATATCTATGGCTGCACGCGTTGTGCTACGCAGAGTTGCGTGGTTGAGGAAGTCGGGATTTGCACCGGATGTGCAAGCTAGACTCCTCAACATGCCCTTTGATGGCTCGAGGCTCTTTGGCAGAAAGGCTGATGAAAACTTCAGACCTCGAAAGCGGCAGCTAAATCACTTAGCGCCTCTTTGCGCCAGCCTCTAAAACCCTATTCCGGCTCATCTTCCTGGAGGGGTCGTTCTTTTCGATACTACTCCTCTTTTGGTAGAGGAAGAGGACAGGCCTCTCAAAGGGGCAAAAGGAACTTCCCTCGTGGAACACGGGGAAGAGGTGCAAAATCAGCCTCAGGAGTGGCATCTGTACCCTCAGCCACTCCTGCAGCCGCCTCCAAATCCCTCTGAGACCTTGTTACACAAAACACCAGTGGGAGGCAGTATCTCTCAACATCTGAAGGAATGGCGAGGCATTACCTCAGATGCTTGGGCACTGGAAACAGTATCCCAAGGTTACTGTCTCCCCTTTCTAAAAAGGCCTCAGAATCATCCACCGGGAGCCAATTCCGTCAAAATTCCGGATCCGCTCCTGTTGCAGGAAATTTTAACCCTGCTAGAGAAAGGTGCCATAGAACTGGTACCTGTAGCGGAGAGGAACAGGGGTTGGTACTCACCATGTTTTCTCATCCCAAAAAAGGACGGAGGACTGAGACCCATCTTGGACTTGAGAAACTTGAACAAGTTCCTCAGGAAGGACAAGTTCAAGATGGTGACTCTTTCTCAGATCCTTCAGGCTCTCCAACTCCAAGATTGGTTGGTATCATTGGACCTTCAGGATGCTTACTTTCATGTGCCAATCCATCCAAAGCACAGAAAGTACCTGAGGTTCGCAATTGGCAATTCTCATTATCAGTTTCGAGTTCTGCCATTCGGGTTGACCTCCGCCCCAAGGGTTTTCACCAAACTGTTGGCGGTTGTGGCAGCAAGTCTCAGGAAAGGAGGTATTCACATATATCCCTACCTGGACGACTGGTTGATCAGAGCAAGTTCTCCAGAACAAGCTCAGGAACATCTTTCGATCACCTGCCACTTCCTCCACAAACTGGGCTTCTCCCTCAATTTCAAGAAGTCCCACATGATACCATCCCAGAAACTCCAGTTTATCGGAGCAGTCTTGGACACTTCATCGGGAAAAGCCTCGCCTCCCGAAGTGAGAGGTCTCCACATCCAGCAGATGGTAACAAAATTTCAGAATGCCCAACGTCTACCGGCCTTCGATTTTCTCAGGTTGCTCGGCCTCATGGCATCCTGCATTTTTCTAGTACCAGAGGCCAGGTTGAGAAGGAGATCCCTTCAATGGGCACTCAGAACTCAGTGGTCCCAGTTCTCAGGGAATATGTCGGATCTTCTGCAAGTCCCGAGCGCAGTTGCTCAGGATCTTCTATGGTGGGCTTGCAACGACAACATTCTCAAGGGAGAGTCTTTTTGGCAACCACGGCCGGAGATAACGGTAGTGACGGACGCCTCACTCACGGGGTGGGGAGCACACACCAACGATCTGACAATCAGCAATCGTTGGTCTCCATCGGAGTCCAAACTACACATCAACCTATTAGAGCTGAGGGCAATCAGACTAGCTCTGAAGGCCTTTCTGCCCTCTGTACAGGGAAAGAATGTTCTGATAATGACGGACAACACAGTGGCCATGTACTATCTCAACAAAAGAAGAGGTGTAGGGTCACTGCCACTGTGCAGAGAGGCAATGCAGCTCTGGTTCTGGGCAATACGGGAAGGAATCTCTCTGTCGGCAATTCACCTAGCTGGAGAGAAGAACACGGCGGCAGACGCTCTGAGCAGGCAGCGCATGGTCTCTCACGAGTGGGAGCTGGCTCAGGAAGTCCTTCTGGAGATCTTTGCCCTTTGGGGAACCCCTCAAGTGGATCTGTTCGCCACCGCAATCAACCGGAAGTGCGATCAGTACTGCTCAAGGGAATTTCCTCAAAGAGGAGCTCTGGGAGACACATTCGTAGTGGAGTGGAAGTTTCCACTGCTGTACGCGTTTCCCCCAGTCCCTGTGATTTCTCAAGTAATCAGGAGGTTGAGAAAGTTCAGGAAAACCATGATCCTAATTGCCCCGGATTGGGCCAGGAGGACGTGGTACCCGGAACTTCTAGACATGTCCATCTGCCCTCCAATATGTCTTCCGCAAAGAGAGGATCTTATCTCGCAAGAGGACTGTCGGGTTCTCCATCCAGAGGTCAAGAAACTCAACCTTCACGCATGGTTTCTGAGAGGTTGAGATACAAGGATTGGGATCTTCCGGATGACGTAATGGAAATCTTGCTTTCGGCCAGAAGACCAGCAACAAAGTCTTTGTACCGATGTCGCTGGAATAGGTTTAGTAACTGGTGCAAAGACAAGGATGTGGACCCTTTTCAGTGTGGCACCCCAATGGTGCTTTCCTTTCTGCTACATCTAGCTAATCTGGGGCTCCAGATAGGAACAATAAAAGGATACCTTGCTGCGCTGTCCATTTTCAAGCGCTCCTCGGAAGAGGTTTCATATTTCAAAATACCGTTAATAATTCAATTCTTAAAGGGGCTTACTAATGTATACCCTCCAGTCCCTTTTCATGTACCAGCCTGGGACTTAAATTTAGTATTAAAATTCTTGACTTGCATACCTTTTGAGCCTCTGCACTCATGTCCATTGAGGCTTTTAACTCTAAAAACTGTCCTCCTTGTGGCCCTATCATCAACCCGCAAGGTTAGTGAACTTCAGGCTCTCTCATGCAAACCACCATATACTATTTTTTATAAAGATAAGGTAGTCCTTAAAGTTAAACTTTCATTTTTGCCAAAAGTAGTCTCGGACTTCCATTTGTCACAAAAAATAGTACTTCCAACATTTTATCCTCCTCCTCACCTGGGCAAAGAAGAGGAGAGATTACATAGATTAGATCCCCAGAGGGCTCTTAGTTTTTACATCTCTAGGATGGCTAAATTGAGACAAGATGACCAACTGTTTATGGGTTACACTGGTCAAAAATTAGGCTTATCTGTAACAAAACAGACCATTTCCCGCTGGATCATATTAGCCATAGTGGAATGCTACAGATTAGCGGGAAAAGAACCACCAGATGGGCTTCGTGCCCATTCTAGAAGGGGAATGGCTACTTCTGCGGCTCTAAAGAGGGGAGTCCCGGCAGCAGACATTTGTGCAGCTGCAACCTGGAAAACAATACATACCTTTGTTAAACATTATTGTTTGGACACTGCCTCCTCTAACGAGGGTTTATTTGCAAAGGCAGTTCTGCATTCTGTCCACGAAAACTGAAATGGTACTCCCACCTCCAAAAATTGATACTGCTATGGGAGCCTATCACAAGATGAGGAATACGTGGGAGGACACAATCCATTCGAAGAACAAGTTACTTACCAACTGTAACGTTCTTTCGACAGGATGTTCCTCCCACGTATTTCTCATCGACCCTCCCATCCAACCCCACAGTACAGTTTACGTGTTCTTACACTTTCCTCTCACGAAGAATGTATCGGTCATGGGACACGCCTGGGTGTTCCTCCTATATATATTTAATCGAAAAAACAGAACTGAAGCAACAGGCGCGGCTCGAGCTACTTATACCATCGGTGACGTCGACGGAGTACGTCGAGGGACAATCGACGCCACGACCTCGAGCACAGCGCCCTCTGCCGAGAATTATTTTTTTTTTCCGAAGCAGCAAAGCTGGAGATAACGATTTATCACAAGATGAGGAATACGTGGGAGGAACATCCAGTCGAAAGAACGTTACAGTTGGTAAGTAACTTGTTCTTCTCAGCAAAGGGTGCCGTGCGTCATCGCCGGCCTTGTGTCCTTCCAGGGCCTCCGTCCTACTTGAGTATGACGTTGACGCTGGTATATGAAGCACACAATGCACCCGTTGCCTCAGTTCTGTTTTTCCGCACAGCTGCTCAAACGGTTCTTCGCCTCTGCGTGTTGGATTACTGCGTAGAAAATGTCGACCCGTAAAAGGGCTTCAAGAGATATGCTGAGTGTTTGGCTAAAATGTCTATAACCGATCCTCAATCGGGTATGTCGCTGGTGCCTGGGGTTCGGGCCTTGTCGTTGACATTGTGGCTCATGCCAGTCTATGGCTGGAAAAGCTTTAAAAGAGAGGAAAGGAAAACTTGGGCAGACACTTCCCGAAATCGTCTTTGGTAACCCCCACAAAAAAACCGTCCGACGATAAGAGCCCAAGAGAGAGATCTCTGCACTGGGCCAAAAGGCACAACAGGCATGCAAAGCGCTCAAGGTCTTGACATTCCTCTTCATCATCTTTGAGGGGATCTAAGAAAAGGTGTCATCACTCCAGATAGTCTTCTACGGATTCCTTGCCCAAAGGGAAATGGGTACGTTTTCCAAAAAAGGGGGCTAGCAAGGCAGAACTGGAGAAATCCCTTCTGCACATGTTGGAGGTGTTTGAGAAGGTGGCCACATCAGCCCCTTCGAATGAGTCGTTAGAGACTCCTGCCCCATCGCGCTGATGGTCGACAGGGAGTTGAAGAAAACCGCTTTCCGCGCGCACAGGAGCCCGGACAGCAAGTCGTCGAAGTCCTCGAAGGCATCTTGTGCGCCACTCATGGCTTCGAAGATATACTCCTCCAACCCACTCGATGCTGTCGAAGTCCTCGAAGTCAGGTTCATAGATGGCAAAGTTGTTGGAGTCTAGGCCCTCAACGTCCTTTTTCGGAACCGTCGAAGGTTTACAAACCGCAAGACAAAAGAGACTTTTTTAAGTCTATGGCCTCTATTTATGAGGAGGAGGTGGAGGAGGAAAGCTCTAATTATGGTTTTGGCCTGGAGTATAGTACTTATGGTGTTCCAGAGGAGATAATATCCCAAGTATCAAAAATTAAGGAGCTTGTGGACACCCTAAAGGATGCCACTGGTCTGGATACTTCTCAAGATGATGATTTTGGCACTCCTGAAGGCACAGGACACGCTGATGCTTCTTATAGATCAGTGGTGGCAAAGTTAATAGAATATCTGGGCTGTGGCAGCTCATCTATTGAGTATGAACAGGATGACTTGACTGATATTTTGGATAAGGGGCCATCTAAGGTCCCAAAACTTCCTTTTCATACAGCAGTCAAGAATAGGGCCTTGAGGGGTGAAGGTGGGCGTGGCTACATGGCCACAGGATTCTGAGGTGCACTTGCTGATCCTCCAGTGATCCTGACATTAAAGCATGCTCTGAGCTGACTGGGATCCGCAATTTTAGACCTACAGCAGCATGAAGGTGCAGAGAACGCAATGATCAGAATTCTGGGATAAATTGCAGCAAGCGGTGCAAATCGCGAGCTGAAAGAACATTGCAGCACCCTATCGGCGAGGACAGCAAAATGGCGGCTGGCAGTAAACAAAGGATAGAGCCGAGGGGCAGCTGCTCCAAAATGAAGACGAACCACGTTGCGGTCAGACAAAAGGCGGACCCCGACTGGTGAGGGTAAAGTGTGGATTGTAGCAGTCAGCGGCTCCGTATAGGGCTGCCGGGCACAGGAGCCACTGAGGAGTGGAGCGGCTGAATGCTACAAAGTAGCTACGCATTTGCAGAAGACCCAAGAGGTCTGGTCTTGCGCACCGGAGAGTCACACACAGTGAAATCTGCATGGAACGAAGCAGACGAGCGGTGAGAAGAGCTTGCGATGCTGCAGTGCCACCTGAATGGTAAATACTGTTGCAAGATTGAAAGTACAGCCTCAGATGCACGGACAGATCTTGTATGTCAGGAGGGACGTGAACGGCAGCTACTCAATGGTAATAGCTACGGCTCAGCGACTAAATGGGGCTCCAAACCCCTTGGACAATATTAGGAGCATGTTAACAGTTACTGGAGGAAACAATACAGTAGCTTGAAATTGACGAATGCATAAAACACTGAGATCTCCCACAGGCTACGGATACAGAGCGGGCGCACAACACAGGCATGCTTGCCAAACAAAGGGATTAACCATGCGGGCTGCGACAACACTGAATGTCCGCTGAGTGATAGTCATTAGAATGCTACAAGCAGCAACTTGGAGATGCCAACAAGAAACACATTTGAGTACGGAGCAGTGGGGCTTCAGGAAGAATACGAAGGCCCAGTCCACTGGGAAAAGAGACAGTAGAGAACAGTCGCAGAACTGACTTGTGGAATTAAGCTACCCCATATGGCCCAGGAAAAACAGATAAGGAAGAGGGTGCAAAAGGAACCAGCCGATGTGACCGAGCACGGACAGCCGAAGTTGAACCAAGGGAGAGCTCAAAGGGCACTAGAGGCCTGAACCAACCAAAGGCTGCATACAGTCCCATTACAATAACAGTTGCCAGAAAATAGGTTTGGAGGTAGGGAATCCTGCAAGTGTGCGGCAGCATGGGCCAACTAAAACCCATAAGGCCCCCAACAGTTTACGATACTGGCAGTGCCCAGATAAACTGGTGGGAAGTAATACTGAGGGTTGATGCCTTTACGGGGCTCTTGATGCTACAAAGACCCTAAAGATGGGGAGCAAGCCTACAATAAGGGATGTGTAAACCCGGAGCGGATTGTACAACACTGGTTCCCCCCCCCCCACCTCCCTCGGTGTAAACCAGCCCAAAATTGGTATGAGCATACGCAAGTCAACGCCAAGACACAGGGTGCCTACTGTATGCAGGGACGATAACAGAAGGAGAGTATTCATCTGGGCATTTGGGAATGCACTGTAAGTGCACAGGCAGAACAAAGGGGTGCATAGAGGCAGCGCTGAGTCCAATAAACTGTGGAGGACGGCAGAGACCATAACCCCATCATCAGAACTAGTAACACCCACTGAGGAGCCCATGGACTAAGAGAAGAGGGGATGAGTGCGAGAAATATGAGGCAATGAAAAGGTCCCCAGCCACAAGGAAGTAGGAAGAGACACCGGAGAAAAGGGGAGAGGCGCAGGGACAGGTCCAGGACCCTGAGAAGAGCGCACACAGACCGTGCTTCCGGTCTGACAGCAGAATACCCCCCACCACAAGACTGCGATAGAGGAGGGCTGCATCAGGCGAACCTGGCCAGAAGATAGCGCCACAGAGCAAAAGGGTGCGATTATGGCATCTAAGTCGAACAAGAACAAAGAGAAACAGTCATCAATCGATGCGTAAGCCTGCACAAATGACAGACACAAAACCAACAGCATAAAAGACACATGAAGGAGAAACACTGGTGCGAATTGTCCAGCAAATACTGGAAGCCATAGCGGAGCTGAAGTTGTCGCTGGAGTTCAAAATCGATGCAATTGGTATTGATGTGAACCTTTTGAGACCAGATTGGCCAGCACTGCAGGGCACCAGGTGGGGGTAGGTAATTCGTGCCCCATGGCCGCAGAACCAGGAGAGGGTGGGGGCAGCCAACACCAGAGCTGCACACGCACATCCCCCTCCCCTCTCCACCTTTGAAGTTAGCTGGGACAATCACCCAAGGGTAGACACGCTGCCACCAGCACTAACGGGAGGAACAAAGGGCAAGGTGTAAGTAACACCTCTCCCTTCCCCACAATGAGGTGCTAAGCACCCAGGGTATGGGGAACAGGAAATAGGCAGGGGCGAGATGCAGAAAACACCCCAGGGTGGGATTGCCGTCGGCGCCGCCGGCCGGAGGCCTGGCAGCACAGCCCCCCACAAAGGCACAACAAAGACCCAGGGCCAGCTAATATAAGGAGCTGAGTTTCAGCAGTAAGACAGAGATCAGCTCGGGACCCTGCACGGGGACCCAAGCAAAAAGAGTACACTGCTATCTTCTTGATGTGACAGGATGTAAGAGCATTAACAGAATGCACAGTGGTGCTAGAGAAGGAGGTGAAGGCTAACACAAGCAGTTGTAACAGAAACTCCCAGGAAGTCTCCATACTGAAGCAGCAGGTGAGGAATCTGGAAAACAGAGCAGAAGAGGCGGAAGGTCGAGCACAGAGGAATAACGTACGGATAGTTGGGCTTCTGTCGGCGAAGAAGGTACGACCCTGACAAATTACATCAAAGACATGCTATTGCAAGAAATAGGAGCTGGTTCACTCACCCAAGGGTTTACAGTGGAAAGGGTGCATAGAGCCCTGACAAGGAAGCTGCCACCCCGACCCCGCCCCGACCAATAATTGCCAAAATATTGAATTACAAGGACGCAGAGCGAATCCTAGAACATTTCATGCAAGGAGGTGCGATCAGCCTACCATCGGCGTCCATTACCGCATACCCGGATTACTCTTTTCTGGTGCAGAAACAAAGAATGAACTATGGGGCAGTCAAGAGGAGGCTATGCGCCGCCTATCTTAAATACATGTTGCTTTACCCGCCGAAGATGAAGGTCCTATATAAAGACAGTGCTGTTTTTTTTTACATTTTTTTTTTTTTTTGGGAGACCCCTGAAGATGTGAGCAAGTGGATGGACTTGCTGAATATGCCGATGGAGAAACAAGACCAGGCAGGAGCCGGAAGTGGTAAGTGAATCTGCATTGTGTAAATGATGTACTCTTGAGGCGCATGGGGGCCAACATATAATGATCTGACACAGACAGTTAAGCTGAAAATCGAATGTGTTTCTTACCGTTAGCTAAATGCAGGAGGAGCAGGTGCTGCTTAGTTTTAAGCGGCACTAGGAATCACACTATCACCCACATTAGTTTAGATTAGCTGGGATGCTAGTAGGTCACTATCCTACTGCTGCACTCCCACTACCGGCATTGGGCCAGGAAAGGCGCAAGATGCAGGGATGCCTGAGATCCAGATTTGGAGCTGGGCAAATGTTGCGAACGGTTGGGGATGGGGGAGGGGTGCAAGGTGGGGTAGTTGGGGTGAAGTTGGCCTACGGGCACACACAAGGGGACGAGGGAGGAGGTATCAAAGGAGAGATCAGACATGCACTGGGAAATGAGAGCGGGAACCAATAGAGAGAATGGGCGACCTCAAAATAGCAACCTGGAACGTTGGAGGCCTCAACAGCTATATTAAAAGGAACCAAGTTATGGCATACTTGAGACGCCAAAAAATAGATATAGCTCTCCTAAAGGAAACTCATCTAAGGATAGACAAGATACTCTGGCACAGAAAAGGAGCGGGGTGACCTTGGCCTCCACATATTCAGCATATGCGAGAGGGGTCTTAATATGGGTGGCGCTGACGGCCCCATTCAAGATCTTGCAAACCTTCCGAGACACGGACGGAAGGATGGTAATACTTCGGGCAATGGTAGAAAACAAAGAAATGTTTGTTATCAATATGTATGTCCCAAATCAGGACACAGCAGCCTACTTAAGATCTCTGATTAACCCATACAGGGATTGTGCGCTGATAATGGAGATTTGAACTGTACGTTGGACCCGATGCAGGACAGATCAGATGATAAATTTACCTATCCAACCCTCTCGGCTAAAGCCATCAATACGTTTTTGCGTACATTTAAATGGGCTGATGTATGGAGGACACTGCACCCGCAAGACCGTGTATACTCTCATTACGCTGCCCCGACTAATTTGTATACAAGGCTAGACTATGTGTTTGTGGGGGAGGAAACGATGGAAGAAGTCATACAGGCTGAATATAAAGCACAGGTCCTCTCAGAACATGCCCCTCTGTTTGTTACGTGGCAGATCCCCCCCCCCATCCTCCGAGCCAGAATTTCCACATGGAGACTTAGGGCTGAAGCACTAAGAGATACAGGTTTCTGAGAAAATTTGAGGGAAGTGGTGAAAGAGTATTTTAAGTACATCACTGGCAGCGTCCAATCTGCAGGTATACTGTGGGAGGCCTTCAAAGTAGTGGTGAGAGGGGTGGCTATTGCAAAATCTAAAAGAATGCAAGATGTGAGTGACCGTGATTTGCAGAAAGCGGAAAATAGAATAGAAATCATAACTCAGGTAGGCAGCAGGTCCATAGAAAAGGCCCAGCAAGTGTCCCGCCTGCAACCATAATGTGTAGAAAACACTGGGATAGGTTAGGCAAATTAAACTACAGAAAATAAGTTGAAGGACGACATTCAGGAGGAGATAAGTCGGGGTGCTTGTTTAGCATGGTTGTATAAGAGTGAAACCAAACGGGAGGCAATTAGAGCAGTGAGGGGTAAGGATGGGGAGTTGTAGGAGACCCAAGAGGAGGTTAACAAGTGTTTTTATGAGTATTACAAACATTTGCACAGGGAGACATCGTGTAGCGATATGTCGAGATACATGAAGCGCTGACAGAGATCTGTCCCCTCAAACTAAACACAAAGGAGAGGGACAGCCTAGAGATAGATACCCATCACGATCGAAGAACTAGAGTATGTGATAAACGACCTAGCGACTGGTAAAGTCCCAGGGGCAGATGGGCTTCCAAGTGAATTTTATAAGGAATACAAGACAGAAATCCTCACCCCACTATTAGAAAGGCTAAACAAAGCGCTCGACACAGGCACATTGCCCAGTTCTTTCAGAGAGTCGGTGATCCCTTATAAAAACCAAATAAGCCAGACACCAACTGCATCTCATACAGGCCCCTCTTGTTATTGAACCAAGATGGGAAGATCCTCGCGGCAGTCATGGTGCACAGACTCAAACCGGTTATAACCAAGCTTATACATACAGATCAGCCAGGATATGTGCCACATAGAAATATTACTAATAACCTGAGGCGGTTGCACCATATAATAGATTGCACCCAAGGAGGAACACAGGAAGCGGCAGTGGCATCACTTGAACTTGACACAGTAAAGGCATTTGACTCAGTCAGATGGCCTTGGCTGCTCGCGGTGCTGGAGATTTTTGAAATTGGACCCACATACATGAAATGGGTGCGGCTGTTGCATAATAAACTTATAGCAAGGGTCAAGACGGGCACGTGTATCTCAGAACACTGGCAGTTGAGTAAAGTACAAGGCAGGGATGTCCGTGGTCCCCGGTGCTTTTCATCCTGGCGTTAGGGCCACTGGCAGTCTACCTAAGGGAAGAATATGGAGAGGCGGGCATCAGCACACCGGGATGGAGGCATTTGATTTTGTTGTATGCGCATGATATGCTTCTATACTTGCAGTACCCTTAGACAAATTTGCATTATATTTTGGATGTGATGGAGCGGTATGTGACACTGTCAGGCATAACCATTAAACCGCAAAAGACGTCTGTTCCCTTTGGGAGGGTACGCCGGGAAACCCATGCACGAACTACCAGTGTTGCCAATGGGAATTAGACACATTTAGGTACTTGGGAGTGGACATCTACCACGACCCTAAGGTAGAACATGTAAAGAACACAATGAGAGTAAAATTGAAAACAGCATGTCTTTCTGGGCTAGATTGCCGTTGTCCATGATGGGACGTGCATCATTATTGCAGATGGTGGTTTTACTGAGACTTCTTCTCTATTTTGCAAATATTCCGTTTGCGATACCAAAATCTTTTTTCCGGAAATTGCACAGTATATGAAGGAGCTCCTTATGTCATAACACGAGGTGTAGAGTGGCACTGTCGAAGCTCCAGAACCCATACGAACAAGGGGGGATAAAAGTGTCCAACTTTGAAGTATATTTTGTAGCGAGCCAGCTGCAATTTGTGGCTAAATGGCTGTCAGATGGCCAAATGCCAGAGTCAAGGTTACTACGGGCTGCGAGTACTCTGTACTTTTTGAACCAAGTGATATGGCTGACTGACACAAGCGCAATTCGCTTGCACTTGATGTTGCACCTGGGGAGAGTAATGTGGCGCAGAGCCTGTCTCCTGGTAGAGAACTCAACACCATATTCCCCGCAGATCCCGCTTGTGGCATTGGAAGAGGTGGACAAACAATTGAGGTTAGATGTGAGGAAGTTCTGGGAACCAAAAGGAGTAACAACGGTGGGAGGTATACTGTAAGAGGGGGTGCTCAAAGATTTTGAGGAACTGGTAAAAGACACAGGGATGCACAGAGGGCAACACCTTACATACACCACCTCCAGAGGAGTCTTAGGCACAGATGGCCAGAGACTACAATGTCCTTCCAACCAGACGAGACCATAGATACATTTTATAATGTGGCAGAAGGAGGGCACAAAGTCTTGCGCATATATAAACTAATAATGTCTAAGATAGGAGGGGAATTGAGACAGATGAGGCAGAAGTGGGAAGCAGACTTAACAGAACCAATGTTGGATAGTAGGTGGGGCAGAGTTATGGGATATCATAAAAAGGTGTCAAGGAATACACGACTAAAACAGATCCAATTATATGTTACTCATAGGGCATATCTGACACCAAGCGACATCGCCAAATGTAGCTAGGCTGCAACACAAGCATGTCCGAAATGTGGGGAGATAAATGCAGATCTAGTGCACATGTTTTGGGCATGTACGGAAATTAGCAGATTCTAGGGAGAAGTAGCCCATGCATTGGCAAAGCAGATATCACTCTGGACGTCGGATCCCCATGGCTTGTCTGCTGGGGGGATTCCCAAGACCCAAAAGGGCTAGACAGATCAGTAAGGTCAAGGACCTAGCATATGTACTGGCGAAACGCAGGATAGCGATGGGGTGGAAAACACAGATGAGGCCAGCTGTACAGACGTCGTGGAGGGACTTGTTAAAATGGGCAAACGCAGAGACGGTGGTGTGGCAAGAAGCGATAGGTCTGAGCTCAGAACAAGGAGAAGGAGGGGTGGAGGCTTGGAGGCAGTTGATTGCGGATTTGGTTACCTCGGAACAAGGGGACAAGGGTAGGGATGAAACTCTCATACAAGAAGGAATCGAGACTAGAGGGGGAAATGAGGAATACAAGAGTGATACAGGAGCATGGGTGCAAAGTAGACCAGGGGGGAGGTGGGGAGTTGAGTGACGGCGGGGGCAAACTGACAAAATGGGATTTGAAATTTTTGCAAAAATTTAACATGTCTGCAAGTTGGCATGGTTATGTAAAACAATAAAATTGATTCTGATGCTTGTTAATCTGCTTAGAATCACATGATCTGCATATGGTCCGACATCCAGTGGTAACAGCAGAGTATTGAATCTTGTCTTTAGAGAATCGAAAGGGGACATCGACATGGACGTGCCTGTAACACTATCCCTACGTGACGTGCAGTTGTACCCAAGATCCCTCACGCATCGAGGTCCCTCAGATTGTTTTTCTCCGCCCTGCATACTGGTCGCCTTATGCAGAGCTCGTCAGAGACATTGCCTATTGTGCCCTCGACCTTTGGTCGAATAGTTATATAAAATAATTCAGATCACCCTATCCGTCCCTGATTTCAACGGCTGTTCCAGATCTCTGCCGAAGACCTTCAGAACTTCGACAGACAGTGATCCAGTCAGCGCTGCCGACCACGTGGCCGGGCCTTCCGCCGGCCTACACAGTAGGGAGAGTGGGGTCGGGGTGGACATATCTGTACAATCTGAGAATGCCTTTCCCTTTCCTTCCTCTTTCCCTTTTGGTCTTCGTCACTCTACCCATCCTCGGCTATGAAGAGGACTCCATTTAGGTTTTGCCCCATTTGTAAAGGCAAATTTCCCTGGAAAGATGAGCACAAACGGTGTAACCGTTGCTTGCCCCTCGATCACAACGAAGTAGGATGCGCGGCTTGTAAGCTCCTCCGTCCTAAGACATTAAAGGAACGCAAAGTCAAACTGTGGGCGGCCTACGGGATGTCGAAGGCTGAGTTTTCTCCCGCTGCCGCACCCACCGAATGTGACAATGGTGAGAGTGACAATCAGACCTCCGAATTGGAGGTCGTTGACCTTTCGACGGAATGCTCTTGTTCTGCGTCGTCTGTCCCCGGCCCCGACAGGCACTGCTATGGGGAAGTCACACCCCGGCGACAAAGACGAACATTTAGACAGCACTAAACACACAACCCCAAGTCAGTCTTCGGCTAAGTCGAAGAAGACTTCAGTGCCAACGGGTACGCCAGAACCAGCGGCACCCGCCAACCGTCAAGATGGCAGCCCTCCCCTCAGCCGCATATGCGCCTAGCGACCGGCCCATCAAAAACACAGGGCGCTACCTCTAATATCCCAGGTTCCGTCAGGACGCATCACAAGAAGGCATCCGGCAACGACAGGGTTCCGATTCCGCCGAAGAAGGCGGTCGCCAAGACAAGGCACCAGCACCGCTGAGGACAAGGCCCCGGCACCGCCAAGGAAGGCAGCCGCCGAAGACAAGGCCGCAAAAGACTCCTTTACAATCACAGGCTGAAGCTACGCGCCTCCTGTCTGTGGAGGACGTCGCCGACAGCATAGCAAGGATTGTTTCCGCCGATTCTCAGAAACAGCAGTCGATGGATTCTTCGAGGCCTATGGAAAAGGCCAAGGATCCGTTGAGATCCAAGGATAGCCAAAGAGGAGTACTGGAACCCTCCCATAAGCCGAAGGAGAGGCACAGGGACATCCCACCTCCTGTATGTCCTCCAGGATGAACTCTCTGAAGGGAGAAGAAGGATGTCTTCGACGTTGAGGCAAAAATCTCAATGTTTTATGACAGAAGAGCGTTTTCAAGAACCTTTTCCACCTCTAGACCATTCTAGGTCTTCAGATTGGACTAGAGAGAAATTTGAAAACTGCATGGAAAGACAGAACAACCCACACCAAGAAGACCACGGGATGGGAGCCCTTCGGACCCAAGGCTCTTTGACCCCTCTATGGAAGAGGATATATACAACTATGAACGCACTGAAGAAGACATTCCTGTAGACACTCAGGATGAGGATCAGTTCACCAATCCCGAGGACATGCATGATCCCACAGAGGGCTGGGAGGAGAACCTGGATATGGGTGACCCTCAACCATGGCAGTCTCCAGATCCACAAGATCCTGATGCCCTATCTTTGGATTCCCCCCATACCACCCCCATTAGACAACCCTCGCCAGTGGATGATCAATTGACGTTTTACGTCATGTTGCGCTAAGCAGCTGAACGCTTCAAAATTGCCACAGATGAAGCTGTCCCTGAAGCTGATTTCTTGGAGGACATCCTCAAAGAGAAGCCACCGGCCAGCCAGTCTATTCCTCTCCTCAATTCAATTATAAAACGTCTGGCTCCCTCCTTATCAACACCTGCTCTTACAAGAGGTGTTAACCCAAGAATAGAAAAACTCTTTCGTCCTTCTCCCTCTGACCCCCTTTATATCAGAAGTCACTCCACCCCAGACTCTCTGGTGGTGACTACTACAAGAAAGAGGGCAGGGGTCCCTCTGTCAACCGGCAAGGCATCACCTGATAAAGAAGGAAAAAGACTGTACGCCTTTGGGAAGAGGGTCACGGCCGCAGCAGCGTTTTCAACACGTATTGCCAACAACATGACCTTATTGGCCAGCTACGCAGATGCTCAATGGGCCTTACTACAAGAAGTCCTACAGGAGGTTCCCGAACCACTATGAACTCGCCTCCTGACGACAGTCACTGAAGGCAGACAAGTGAACCAAAGCATATTTAAGAACACTTTAGATTCTGCCGAGACAGCTGGTCGGTCCCTGGCTCAGGGCACACTCCTGAAGAGACATGCGTGGCTACGGAGCTCTGGATTCAAGCCAGAGACGCAAGCGTCACTTATAAATAAACGCGTGGAAGTATCCAACCTGTTTGTGAAAGCGGTCGTTGAGGCCCTCCAGACCGCAAAAAAGGAGCATGACACCCTGAAAACACTAGACCATATGACACAAAGACCCTCTACAAGACGATGATCTGGGTCCAGACGGCTTTTTCGTGGCCAACGCTTCCCTCAACAACAATACTCAATGTGAAACCATTGGAACTCGCCACAGAGAACCAGCGGATACACCACCCCGTATCCCCAAAGGGGTCAGCTTCGCAGGAAAGGAGGCTCCCCGGCCTCGGGTTTCAAAATGACCCGAAGATTCAGGTCCCCTCCCATGCCTCCGCGGTCGGGGGCCGGCTAACATCGTTCCTTCAGGCATGGGAGGGGATAACTACAGACGAGTGGGTGCTAAAGACCGTGGCCTACGGTTACTCTATAGAGTTCAACCGGCCCCAAACATTCAGACCTCCACGAGCAAGACGACTGACACCAGACCATCTTTGCATACTACTTCAGGAAATCGAGACACTACAAGAGAAAGGAGCCATAGAAATCGTACCTCTGTCAGAGGTAAAAGAAGGTATTTATTCAGTGTACTTCCTTGTACCCAAAAAGTATCTAACCATGCGCCCTGTTTTAAATCTGCGCCCAGCAAACAAATTTGTAAAGCCACAAAAGTTCTACATGGTCACTCTGTAGGAAGTAATTCATTACATGGCAACACTGGACATGAAAGATGCATACTTTCATATTTCAATGTTGCCAGTGCACAGAAAATACCTCAGATTTATGATAGAAGACAAGCATTATCAGTTCAAGGTACTACCCTTCGGCATAGCATCTGCACCAAGGATATTTACAAAGGTACTAGCTTTGGCAGCAGCACATATGTGCAGGCAATCCATCCCGGTCTATCCTTACCTCGACGACTGGCTCATAACGGGGGACTCTTACAAAACCTGTCTGTCAAACACCCAAAAGACGATAGATCTTTTATTCAGTCTGGGATTCTCTATCAACTAGAACAAATCCAGCCTAGACCCCAGTCAGGTCAAGCAGTTCCTAAGGGCTCTAATTCGAACAAAGGACGGCCTCGTCTTCCCCTCCAACGAGAGGGTCCAAAACATGTTGTTTCAAATCCCTCAGTATGTAGCCAGTCGAGAGGTGACGGTACGCAAGGCTATGCAACTGCTAGGAATGATGGCGTCATGTATCTACTTGGTTCCTCATGCGCGCTTGCGCATGCGCCCATTCCAGGAGTGGCTCAACAGCCAGTGGTGTCAGGCCAGCGGACAGTGGGACGATATAGTGCTTGTCTCGCCGGCCCTCCTTCTCTAGCTGTGGTGGCAGTCAAGGGACAACCTCTTGAAGGGGAAATCCTTCACCACCCCCGCAGTGGAAGCCACTCTAACTACAGACGCGTCTCTCACAGGGTGGGGAGCTCACCTGCTTCAACAAACAGCGCAGAGTTTGGTCGTCAGACATAGCATCCAACCACATAAACCTGTTGGAAATGTTGGCAGTGTTCAAAGCACTAAAAGCTTTCCAGACACAACTGCAGGGAAAGACGGTCCTGATCCTCGCTGACAGCAGCACGGCCATTTACTATCTGAACAAACAAGGGGGCGCTCCCTCTCCAGGGCTGTCCAAACTGTCCCAGAACATTTGGAAGTGGGCTCTCAAACGCAACAAGTTCCTGTTATCACAACATGTTCCAGGGGAGCTCAATCTTCTAGCAGACGTACTCAGCAGAGATTTCCTGTTGCCCATGGAGTACAAATGCCGATTACACGAAGACATCGGCTCCAACGTTTTCGCAGAATGGGGCTTCCCAGAGATCGATTTGTTCGCAACTCTGGAGAACGCTCAATGCTAAGATTACGCCTCCAGGTACCCCCAGAACCGTTCCAAGTGGAACGGACTCTGGATAACATGGTCAGGGAAATTTTCTTACGCTTTCCCCCCACCCCTTCCCCCCCCCCCCCCGACTCCCCTTCTCAACAAGAGATGCACAAGATGCACCAGGAACCAGTCACAATGATACTGGTGGCCCCATGTGGGCCCACCAACCCTGGTTCACTCATCTGATGGAGATGTCCCTATCTCCTCCAGTCAAACTGCCTTGCCTGTACAACATGTTGTCGCAAGACAAAGGGGAGACACTTCACCCATGCCCGCAGACATTGAACTTAGCGGCCTGGCTCCTGAGGTCATAGAGTTTGGGCACCTGCAGCTCCCTCAGAGATGTATGGACATACTCAGAGAGGCAAGAAAACCAAACACTCGATATTGCTATTCCAGTAAGTGGAAGCGGTTTGTCATCTGGTGCAACTCAAAGAGCATTAACCCAATTAACTGCTCTCCAACACATATTGTTCTGTACCTAACTCATTAACTTGACTCAGGCCTGGTCTTTAACTCTCTAAAAGTTCACTTAGCTGTGCTTTCAGCCTACACGACGTCACAAGAGAAAGTGTTGTGGTGGAAGATACCAGTTCTCCAGCATTGGATCTTTCATGGATTCACATGCTTTGAATATTCCCCGTCGTCAGGCTGGGAATCCCCGGTACATTATATAGACCCTTTCCCGTAGGAAAACTTTTTCGACGCTTATGCGTCCTATCCACCTCGTTTTGTATCATGCGTGCCCGTGCCGTCAGGACGTCATGATATAAATACAGGCCCCGCCCCCGCGCTCCCTCAGATTTCAACCGTCTTTCAAAGCAGTGGGATCTTCGTGTTACTACTAGTGATAACTAGATTGTTTTTTTGTCTGTTTCGCGTAAGCGAAGTTCAAATCTGGAGAATTATGTCTGGAAAGGCGTTATTTCGCCCATGTGCAACCTGTGGCCTCAAAAAGGTTTATGAAGGAGACGGCCACATGGACTGTATCTACTGTCTCCACCCGCACCACACGGCGGATACATGTGAGATATGCCAAGGTTTTCTCCCAAAAAACCCTTAAGGACCGTAAAAGAAGGCTGGTCGACTGGCTTAATGACGGAGCGGGTGCCTACCCGGCTTCGGAAGTTGGCTCCACGGCCTCCAGGAGCAAGTCGGAGCCTCCATCGAAGAAGGTGCGGCCAGCAGAAATTCGCCCTGAGGACAAGCATAAGGGGAAACATGCTGGATCCTCCTCATCTCATAAAAAGCCCTCCTCCTCCTCATCATCTAAGACGGAGAGGCTGGCGCTGTCTAAATCCTCCTCAGGGGACCGTCCCAGGTCTTCCGTGAGTCGAGAAGCTTCAGCCGAGAAGTCGGCATCAAAATCGACAACGAAGTCTAAAGGCTCGACGACGACGACTTCCTCGTCGACCTCGGTGTCATTGACGATGCCTATTACCGTTCAAGCAGCAGCGGTTGGGATTCCTTCGTCGACGGAAACTCAGTCTATGGCTTGGCTGCCTGAGGTCTATGACCCGATCCCCCCTGAGGTCTTACTGCAGCCAGACACGGCCTGCTCGGCGGAAGGGGAAGGTGACATGGTTCTGCAGCCATTGGATTTAGGCTTACGGCCTTCCACGTCGACGACGACGGCGACGAGTGCGAGCGGGGGTATGGTACCTATATCATCCACGTTGCTGAACCCCCAGACAGTTTTGTCTCTGGATGTGCTTAATACTCTTCAGAAGCTACTACAGCGGCTGGATACCCAGTTCCCTCAACCTGGGACGTCATCGTCACTTCTGTCTGTACCTTCCGTCGACGAGCAAACTTGTACGGCTCGCTCGTCGACGAATCACCCATCGGCTCCCCAGGCGGTAAAAGATCGTCCTCGAGCTCAGGAGGAGGGTGAGTTGTCGGAGTCCGACTCTATACATGATGACTCTGGGTCAGACATCTCCCTGTCACCGTCGAGGGACCCGACATGGAATTCGGATGTAGAATTGGAGTCTACGAGGAGCCAGACACAGCCATCTCCCCCTGATGATGTGGGAGCCTTCCATGCAATGATGGGGAAAGCGTGTTCCGAATTCGGCTTGATTCCTGAGGAGCAGAGGAAAGACTGTTTCCTTTTTGACCATATGGGTCAAAGGAGAAAATCGGTATTTGCCATCCCAATCCTTGACCACGTGTGGCAAGAAGGTCTCAAAACGATGCGCCATCCGTTCTCGGAACCAGCCATAAAGGGACGGATCGAGAAAAAGTTTAAAGCTCCGGAGTCCACTCCAAAATGTCTAACATCACAGCCTTTGTCTGACTCGGTGGTGTCGGCGGCAGCAGCTAGGAAGGCCAGGGTCCAGCAAAAATGTTCAACGCCACCGGAAAGCGAGGCTAGGAGGCAGGACGCATTTGGAAAGAAGGTGCTCTCGGTCGGAGCGACGACAGTAAGAGCAGCCAATTCCTTAGCGATCGTGTCACGATATGATAGGGAAATGTGGCACAAATTAGCCCCTATCCTAGAACACCTGCCAGACGAACACCGAAAAGCAGCTATGTTACTGGTGCGGGACGGCGAGGAGGCCTCGAACCACGCTATTAATATCGCAGTGGACCTAGCAGAGTCTGGTTTCAAACAAATCAACCATGGAGTAGTGCTTCGTCGACAAGCGTGGCTCAAATGTACTACTTTCCGTCCTGAAGTACAGTACAAAGTCCTGGACATGCCATGCGAAGGGGAGCACCTGTTTGGCGAAAAGGTTGATGAAGCGCTGAAAGGGATGAAAGAAGACACGGATACTGCTAGGTCCCTCGGCGCCCTTCAAACGGGTAGAAATTTTCGCTCTTTTCGCCCTTTCAGAGGTGCTTCTGGAAACTCCCGCTTTGGAGCCTCGAGGGACCGTGGATTTAACAGGCCCTCGTACTCTTCACAAGGGTTCAGACGAGCGTCCCAGTCGGCACGTGGAAGCAGGGACTATCAAGCCTCCAGGCGGCGAGGCTCAGGTCCGTCGTCAACGAAGAACAAGCAAACCAGCAACCAATGACGGCCTTCGGAACGTCCTGGGGGGTCGAGTCTCTCATCACTTCGACCGATGGAAATGCATCACCAAAGATCGATGGGTCCTAGACACGATTCGCATGGGTCATGCGCTGCAATTCAAAGACAAGCCTCCGCGTCTTCCTCCTTTATTCTCGACACAGCCCCACCTCCAAATCCTACGACAAGAGGCGGAGCTTATGTTGCGAAAAGGGGCGGTAGAGAGAGTTCCTGTGGCACAGGAAGGCCAAGGAGTTTATTCCAGGTTCTTTGTTGTCAAAAAGCCAAACGGCAAATGGAGGCCCATTCTCGACCTGAGGGTACTCAACAAGTGGCTAAAGAGCCAAAAATTCAAAATGCTAAAACTCCAAGAGGTTATCAGATCGGTGCAACCCATGGACTATCTCTCTTCACTAGACCTTCAGGATGCTTATTTTCACATCCCAATACGCCCACGACACAGGAGATATTTAAGATTCGTCGTCGGGAGAAAGCATTTTCAGTTCAAGGTCCTCCCGTTCGGGCTCAAGTCCTCCCCCAGGACGTTCACCAAGTGCTTGGCCCCTATAGCGGCCCATTTAAGGAAGGATGGTCATCATGTCTATCCATATCTAGACGACTGGCTAATCAGAGGGTCATCCAAGGAACAAACACGAGACAGTCTACGAGCCACAATGTCCATCTTACAGGAACTGGGCTTCGCAATAAACTTCAACAAGTCCTCAGTAGAGCCTTCGAGGACCTTGGTCTTTCTAGGAGCGGAGTTTCATACGCACACAAGCCTGGTGAAACCATCCAGCGAAAGAATTCAGAAACTTCAAAACAAGGCGTCGGAATGGAGCGGCGGTACCAGAGTCTCTGTGCGCAAGTACATGTCCCTGCTAGGGACCATGTCGTCCTGCATTCCGTTAATAAACAACTGCCGTCTGTTTATGAGGCCTTGCCAGGAATTTCTAGCGGACCGTTGGGCACAGAGCAGAGGTCGCTGGTCCGACAGACTGGTCGTCGACGAACAACTAGTTCAAGCACTCGGCTGGTGGAAAGTGTCTACTCACCTAACGAGAGGGATGCCTCTACTGGAACCAGAGTTCCAAAAGACGGTGGTGACGGATGCATCGCTGAGCGGATGGGGAGCTCATCTGGATATGTTACAGGTACAAGGCCAGTGGTCTTTGCAGGAGTCCTCCCTGCATATCAACCTGCTAGAACTGAGAGCAGTGCGATGGGCTCTGAAGTCTTTTCTTCCGCAACTGAGGGACTCGGTGGTGCGTGTCATGACGGACAACACCACTACGATGTTCTACTTGAGGAAACAAGGAGGGACACGTTCCAGGTCCCTATCGACAGAGGCACAGAAAATCTGGCATTGGGCCCTTCAACACAACATACAAATCTTAGCATTTCACCTACCAGGAGTGAAAAACGTGGAAGCCGATGCCCTCAGCAGAGAAATGAACGAAGTTCACGAATGGGTGCTGAACGACCAACAACTTCAACAAGTATTCAAGGAATGGGGACACCCTTCCATAGACCTGTTTGCAACGAAGAACAACAAGAAATGCCATCAGTACGCAAGCAGATGGCCTCAGCAGGGCTCACTGGGGGATGCGTTCTCATTCCCATGGACGAACAAATTCCTGTACGCATTTCCTCCTTTTCCCCTTGTCAGGAGGACGTTGCAATGGATCCTCAGGTACCCATGTCGGGTAATTCTGGTGGCCCCATACTGGGCCAGACAAGTGTGGTTTTCAGACCTACTACACTTAGCGGCGGCGGAACCGATGAGATTCCAGAAGACCCCCGACCTTCTGTCTCGACAGGAGGGTGTCGTTTGGCATCACGACCCGGACAGCCTCAAGTTGACGGCCTGGCTCCTGACTTCGCCGAATTTGGTCGGCTAACGATTCCGGAGGACTGTCGACGTATCCTGCAAGCGGCAAGAGCACCTTCCACAAACGCCTCATACGCGTACAAATGGAAAAGGTTCTGTCAATGGTGTGAGGATCAACCAGGTTTGGCCCCGCAATCGATTAGGCCGGAACAGCTCCTTCCATACTTGCTGTTATTAGCTCAAATGGGCCTGTCGGTGTCGTCAATAAAAGTACACCTAGCAGCCATTTCCAGGTTTACTCGTCGACGGCACTCGGCACCATTGTTCAGCGACCGCCTGATTAAGCACTTCCTTAAAGGCCTCTTTCGGAGTTTCCCTCCAGAGAAGAAATTTCCACCGGAGTGGAGCCTCAATCTGATCTTAACGTCTCTTATGAAACCTCCGTTTGAGCCAATGTCATCATCGTCTCTGAAGTTTCTGTCGTGGAAATTGGCCTTCCTGGTGGCCATCACTTCAGCCCGACGTATCTCAGAAGTTCAGGCTCTAATGGTGGACCCACCATACTTACGATTTTTCAAGACCAAGGTAGTCCTAGCCACTAACCCACAGTTCATACCAAAAGCTCCTTCGGTGTTTCATAAACACTCTTCTATCGTGTTGCCTACGTTTTTTCCGGAGCCATGCTCGGGAGCGGAGCGCATGCTACACACATTGGATGTAAAAAGGGCTCTCAAGTTTTATCTTCATCGTACGCAACCGTTCAGAGAAACGAGACAGCTGTTTGTGGCCTATGGGTTGGGTGCTAGAGGAAAAGCCATTTCAAAGCAAGGACTTTCAAGATGGGTGTCATCTACCATCTCGTACTGCCATTCCAAGGCAGGGAAGCCTCTTCTACGACGGCCAAGAGCTCATTCAACTAGAGCAGCGGCATCGTCGACGGCACTGTGGGCCGGAGTCCCTCTAGGGGACATCTGCATGGCGGCTACCTGGGCGACTACACACACCTTTACCCGCCATTACTGCCTGTCGCAGCAACATGCCGAAGACACCCGGATGGGACAGGCGGTGCTTCGACACCTATTCCAGTAAGGTAAGCCCCGGCTGCGGGGTGGCATCCTGTGGAATTTATGACTGTATGTGGTCCGTTTTTTCCCTATGTAAACTATTACTGATGTATACATAATCTTAGGGAACGGCCTTTTGCGAAGAATGTATAGGGGTTTGCATGCACACCTCCTCTTGGGGGTAATACTGCTATGTAATCTATTCAAAGCATGTGAATCCATGAAAGATCCAATGCTGGAGAAGGGAATAGTTTCTTACCTGTAACTCCATTTCTCCAGCATTGGTATCTTTCATGGATTCACATGCGCCCACCTGCCTCCCCTGATCATGCAAACCGGTTCCCCCACTACTTTGGGGGCCGAAATCTGAGGGAGCGCGGGGGCGGGGCCTGTATTTATATCATGACGTCCTGACGGCACGGGCACGCATGATACAAAACGAGGTGGATAGGACGCATAAGCGTCGAAAAAGTTTTCCTACGGGAAAGGGTCTATATAATGTACCGGGGATTCCCAGCCTGACGACGGGGAATATTCAAAGCATGTGAATCCATGAAAGATACCAATGCTGGAGAAATGGAGTTACAGGTAAGAAACTATTCCCTTATTCAAGCTTTCATGGAAGGAGTGAAAAGAATTCACCCTCCCATTTCTAACCCGGCTCCCGGATGGGACCTAAACATGGTGTTGACTAGACTTATGGGGCCTCCCTTCGAGCCCATGCACAGAGCGTGTCTTAAAGATCTCACCTAAAAGACTGCTTTTTTAATAGCTATTACCTCCATTAGGAGAGTAAGTGAACTACAAGCGCTCTCAGTCCTAGATCCCTTTTTAACAGTTCACAAGGATAAGGTGGTTCTAAGCACTCACTCTAGGTTTGCGCCTAAATTAATTTCTAAGTTCCATGTGAACCAATCTATAGAACTACCAACGTTCTTTCTAAACCCTTCAAGCATCGGAGAATAAAGCCTGCACACACTTGATGTACGCAGAGCAGTCATGTTCTACATGAAAAGAACTCGACCACTGAGAAAGACTAATCAGTTTTTCGTTTCAGTGGAAGCAGGAAGAGAAGGAGATGCGGTCTCCAAATCCACTATCTCTAGGTGAATTGTCAAATGCATCACACTCTGCTACACTTGTGCTAAGAGAGAACTGCCCTTCAAGCCTAGAGCACATTCTACTCTAGGCACTGGGCAGAGCAGAGCAGTCATTGCAAATGTTCCTCTTGAATCCATTTGCAAAGCGGCAACCTGGAGTTCTGTACACACCTTTACAAAACACTCTTGCCTAGTCACTCATTGTAGGTCTGATTCTCAGGTGGGACAAGCAGTACTAAGACATCTTTTCACTACTGTTCCTTCTCATAACCCACCTGCAACTCCGGGTACTGCTCGCTAGTCTATGCACAGCATGTGATTCTAAGCAGATTAACAAGCATCAGAAGACATGCATTACTTACCGTAAAAGCATTTCTGATGATTGTATCTGCTTAAATTCACATGCGCCCACCCTTCCTCCCCGCTCGGATGGAAGGAACATAGACGTCTTACTACTTTCTCTCTTTTCTGTACTCCCTCACGATAGTCATAAGGCTCCCTCACGGCAGAAAAAATACAATCTGAGGGACCTGGACGCGTGAGTGATCTTGGGTACGCTGCACGTCGCGTAGGGATAGTGTTACAGGCACGCCCATGTCGACGTCCCCTTTCGATTCTTGAAAGACAAGAGGCAATACTCTGCGGTTACCACTGGATGTCGGACCATATGCACAGCATGTGAATCTAAGCAAACACAATCATCAGAAATGCTTTTACGGTAAGTAATGCGTGTCTTATAAATAAATAATAATAGGGTCTTGGAAAATTGGAATAGACCAGATACCACCCCTACAATCCACAAGGACTTCACAAAGAAATACAGACCTTTTTCGATGGATCCAGAGTTTCTTTCGAAACATCCAAGTCCACAAAGCCTTGTTGTTTAAGCAGCCACATCTGCTTCTAAGGGAGCAGAATATCCCATGGTTCCTCCGGAGAGGAAAGTTAAAAGGCGAGATGCTATGGGAAAAAGGGTTTTCTGCTGGGAGTATGGCGCTGAAGGCATCCAATGCAACCTGTGCACTAACAAAGTTCACTTACACTTTGTGGGAGGTGATTGCCATGGCATCTGAGCACATCCCACAGGGTGAAGAAAGGATGGTTTTATGAGCATCATTCAGGACTGAAAAGAAGCTATGGGCCTCATTACAAGTGAGGCGGTAAGGGGTTAACTGTACCGGTAAAGGCGCCTTTAACTCCGTTTCCTGCCTCATTACGAGGCCCCCTCGTGGGACCCGCTCTGGACGTCTGGTCAGACCAGGCATCCTTTGCGGGTCACGCGAGTGGACCAGCATGCTAACAACGGGCCCGTCATTAACAAGCCCATTGTTAGCATGCTCCCCATTCCCATTGAGCCCTAAGGGGGCTCAAATGGGAATGGCCATGGTCCAGGTCCGGGTTCCCTGAATGGGGAAATACTGGGTCCTCCAAAGTCGGAATGGCCCAGTATTTCCCCATTCAGGGACCACGGAATGGCCCGGTATTTCCCCATTCAGGGACCACGGACCCAGACCAGAGTTTGAAGGCAGCCATGCCCTTAATAAGGGCATGGGAATGGCCCGGTATTTCCCCATTCAGGGACCACGGACCCGAGTTCCCTTATCAAGGGCATGGCTACCACCAAACTTGTAATGAGGCCCTATGTGTCAATCATAAATTGGGTCTGGACATGGCGGACTGTATTAGCTGTTCTATGGTTGTTGGTATGGTACTTGGATGATTCCCCTGGCTACGAAAATCAGGGTTTCCTTCCGAAGTGCAGTCCAGGCTGTTGGATATGCCGTTTGAAGGTTCTTATTTGTTTGGAACAAAAGCAGACGAAATCCTTGAGAAATTGGCAGCAGCAAAATCTCTGAGTCTGGCCACTAGGCAGCCTCAACAGAGTCAGTGGACTCAGTCTTCCAACCAGAAATGTAGAAACCGTTAATTTTGGTACTATTCCTGTGTTGGGAGAGCAAGAGGTCAGTTTACGCAAAGGGGACCGAGAATACCACCACTAAGCAGTCGAGGCTGTACGGGCAGAGGAGCCGCTACAACATCCACTTCCTTGCCTTCTGCCCTGACCGGTGCCTCAAAACCGCTTTGAAGTTGTGAAGCATTTGTCTGTGGTGGGAGGTAGGTTAACCCAGCATCTGAAGGAATGGCGAAGCATTACAAAGATGCTTGGGCTCTGCAAACTGTTGACCGTGGCTACTGCCTCCCTTTTCTGAAAAAAACAGAAAACTGTCCCCCACAAGGCCAGTCCTTGAAGGTACCAGATTCGCTCCTCCTACAGGAAGTTCTGACACTGTTGTAGAAGGGTGCAATCGAACAGGTACCCGTAGCAGAAATAAATCAAGGCTGGTACTCTCCTTATTTTCTGATTCTGAAAAAGGACAGAGGGTTGTGATCTATCTTGGACTCGAGATGCTTGAACAAGTTCCTCAGGAAGGACAAGCTCAAGATGGTCACTCTTTCGCAGATCCTCCAGGCCCTTCTGCTTATTTTCATGTGCCAATTCTCAAGCACAGAAAATACCTGAGATTCGCCGTTGGCAGATCTCGCGATCAGTTTCGGGTTCTGCCTTTTTGGGCCAACCTCCGCTCGAGGGTCTTCACCAAGCTTATGTCGGCGGTGACAGCGAATCTACGGAGGGGGCAGGGATTCACATCTGCCCATATCTAGCCGATTGGCTGATCAGATCCTGTTCACCCGAGCAGGCTCTGGAACATGTGGACAGTACCTGCTGCTCTCTCCACAGGCTGGGCTTCTCCCTCAACTTCAAGAAGTCCCACATTTCACCTTCCCAGAAGCTGAAATTCATTGAAACAATCCTGGACTCTTACTTGGGGAAAGCTTTGCCACCCAAGGTAAGGGCTATCCACAAATCACAGATGGTGCCCCAAATCTTCCGCCCTTTGATTTTCTGAGGTTGCTCGGTCTCATGGCATCCTGCATTTATCTGGTGCCTGAGGCACGCCTGAGAATGAAGTCCCTTAAGTGTGGCCTCACAGTTCTCTGGCAGGATGACAGATTTGGTACAGATCCCGAGCAGGGTCCCCCAGGATCTCCTGTGGTGGGCCATCAAAGAGAATGTGTTAAAAGGGAAACCTTTTTGGCAGCCATGGCCAGAGATGACAGTTGTTACAGACGCCTCCCTCTCAGGTTGGGGAGGTCACACCAATGTTTTGACGATCAGCGGACTCTGATCTCTGTCAGAGTCCAAACTGCATATCAACCTTTCAGAGATGAGGGAAATCTGATTAGCGCTGATGGCCTTTCTGCCCTCAGTACGGGGAAAGTGTCCTGATAATGACAGACAACACAGTGGCCATGCATTACCTAAACGAGAGGGTGTCTAGGGTCACTACCACTGTCCAGAGAGGAGATGCTGCTCTGGCTTTGGGCACTGCAAGAAGGAATCTCTCTGTCGGCAGTTCACCTGGCCGGGGAGGAAAACACGGCGGTGGATGCTCTGAGCAGGCAGAGCACTGTCTCCCACAAGTGGTTAACTAGCTTAGGAAGTCTTTCAAGTGATCTGTTCACATCCAGTGTCAACAGGAAGTTCGACCTGTTTTCCTTCAGGGAATTTCCTCAGAAAGGTAAGGGACACGTTTGTAGTGGACTGGGAATTCCACTCCTGTACGCGTTTCCACTGATCCCCGTCATTCTCCAGCATTGGTATCTTTCATGGATTCACATGCTTAGAATATTCCCCGTCGACGGGGAATATTCTAAGCATGTGAATCCATGAAAGATACCAATGCTGGAGAAATGGAGTTACAGGTAAGAAACTATTCCCTTCTAATTGTGCGGCGCAGGCTATTAAATTACAGTACTATCACAATGGGCACTTTCTAAATGTGGAACAATAGAGTACTAACATTACTTCAATGTCGTGGCGCTGATGGGTTCAGAGGGTAGGTAGAGTGGTCGGGCTTCAGAATAATTATAGCTCCACTCCCCACCCAGGCCACACCTACCTTGGTAGTAGCTGCTGGTTGACGGCTGGCCATTGGCTTCCCCTGCTGACACCTGCAGACACTATCAGGAGCCATCTCGGTTTGGAGCCGCCCTTTGCCTTGGGATCCTTAGCTGCAGGGGCTGCACGGGTAGAGGGCTGCCCTGGGTGGGGTCAGTTATGATAGTCAAACTGCACAATCGGGGAAGGCGGGCAGGCTTGAAGGCGGGAGGTGATTGCAACGGGGAAGTGCATGCCGTGGGAGGGATCGGGCTGGAGAGGGTGCACAAACGGGGCTGCGGCCTTAGCAATGACACAAATGTTACTAAACAAAGGCCCAGGAGGGTCTTCAAAAAGGATTCAACTCGCCCACTTAGCTATTTTAGAAAGAAGCGGGCACGGAACACTGCAGGTTGGTAGACCTAGCAGCACCCGGGGGGTGGCTAATCAGGGAAGATGGGCTAGGTGGGAGGTAATTGCAACGGGGAAGTGTATGCAGTGGGATGCCTCCGAAAAGGATTCAACTCACCTGCTTCACTGTTTTAGAAAGAAGCGCACATTGGAGGTGTGGCCAGCAGCGCCACCGATGTGGCAGCTCTGCTAATGGCCTGCGTGTGGAGCCCACTGCCTGGGAGATAAAACACGGTTCCCCCTGATCTTATAAGCATGCAAAGCCATCAGCTGTGGTCGGAAGGTATCGAGCATCAGCAGCTCCAACATGGGAAGATAACTTGTAATATTAATGCCTAAAATCCGCCGGTGAGCCCTTGGTTGCAACATCAGAGCGCCAAGATGGCGGGCGGACGCAGGGAGGACGAAGGGAGGAAGATCTGTCCTTCGGGGAGTGCATGATCGGAGCAACTTCCACAGCTTGTCACAGCTATGCAGCGAGTGAACACTTGCGCCTGACTTCACAGAGCAAGCCAGAGCTGCGAGGGGGGTGACCTGTGATACCAGTGAAGGTGCCAGAGTGAAGAGTAGGAGATGCGGGAGGCCACCCGCCCCTCTTCCACGCCGGGCCACAGCGCGAGACCCGGCCCTCAGCCGGGGTACATTACACAGCCGGCCGCAAAATTCTCAGCCCAGGAGCCCTGCGCCACGATGAGCAGCGGATCCCCACAAGCTACCGCAGCCAACCTCACCTGTAACTCAGCCCAAGAGGAATTCACTCGCCGCATAGAGGCAGACGGCAGCAGCACCCACGGTACGTTCCGTGGGCCCCGGGACAGCGGGAAATAACCCTATGCCACGAGCGGTTGGGGCATGTTTATACTGCAGGAGAGAGGCTGCCCACCCCTGTGTGAGACGCACTGGGGAGCCTGCTGGGCATAGAAGTGTGTATCTGCTCCTCCCACTTTACTGTCCATGCGGCGCTGTGAAGAGGGACATGCAGAGGAACACCAGCATTGTCCACACAGCGCTGGCAGCACACTCACAAATTCTGCATAGTAAACTAAGGTGAGCCAACTGAGGGGGATAGGAAAGCTGCTTCCCCGCAGCTTTCCTATCCCCCGTGAATCCTGGTTCCACTGAGCAGGCAGCTTCTCCACACAGTTAACCCTGGATCTAAGAGGGATCGTCCCCAAACCAAGCCCCCCCCCCCTCAGCATTGTCGTCCACCTAGCCATTCCTTTTGAGGCCCCACTGAAGCAGCTTCTACGCCATCGGGACATTCGGCGCTATCCAGTTACCACTCGGACCCTCGGACTCACATCTCACCAGGTGACCCGACCCGCCACCCCTACCATAGAGAAAGCGGGACACTAAGGCGCAGAAGCATTCCAACAGTCTCTTCTGTAGCCTGGATGCTGAGGTCGAGTGCCCATCAACACAAGGGCGAACGGGAGCGATCTTTTCCTGCTCTCGAGAGGCGTCCATCTGTCACCTCCTACAACAGCAGGAACCATGCATTGCTCAAGGGGATATCGCTACCATGTCCAAACACCTTAAGACCCCTAAGAATGGAGATATCTCCACCATGTTGCTCCCGCGAGAAAAAGGGAAGAAGCCAGAGACCGCTAAATCCCTGCCACAAGCTTCACCCGAGGGAGCAGGACAACTGGCTACCAAAGAAGACATCCAGGCATTTATGAGGGATATCAAATCGGAATTCCATACCTGTATGACAAAACTCACCACCAAACTTGAGCGTACAGATCAGCGAGTGATAGAGGTGGAGCAAAGACTGGGAGAAGTAGAGGACGTGACTCTGGAGCATTCAGCTTCCCTTCTCGGAAGTACAACAAAAGATCTGGGCCCTGACTGATAGAAACGAGATCTTGGAGTACAAGCAGGAGGACTTGGAGAACAGGGCCTGACGAAATAATCTGCGCATAAGGGGGTGCCCTCTTCGATTCCAGACCAGAACCTGGCGGAATACGTAGGGGACCTATTTCAGTCCCTCCTGCCACATCTCGAGAAATCTCAACTCCTGTTGAATCGCACCCACAGACTACGCCCTCGAAGAGGATTTGAGACCGAATAACCCTCCCCCTCCTCACCCCCCAGATGGGATCGCCCGAGTCCACTTCTATGCGACAGAGGAGGCAATAATGGTGATAGGCCGCTCCCGAGACAAACTGTCGTTCCATGGATCTCCCCTGCAAATCTTCCAGGATCTAGCCGCAGTGACAATACAGAAACGGAGAGCCCTCAGGCCACTGACACTATTCCTACCAGATCAAAAGATCAGGTATTGGTGGCTATTCCCTACCGCTGTCCAATTTTCCTACACAGGGGTCCCCGGAGCGATTGCACACCTAGAAGATGCGAAAATGATCCTGAACCCCACCCCACCGGATAAAGGAGATGGCCCCTCCCTCGACTCCTCCGGGGGTGCAGAAGACCTCCCCCCGAAGGAAGTCTATACTGAAGCGTCTGAAAGATCTAGAGGGAGGGGTGATATTTCTTCCGGAAACCCTCCTGCTCCCAGAGGACTATGCCCGTCTCCGGAACAGGAATTTCCCAAAGCAACTCCTGGCTTCGGGGGGAGGGGATGGGTTGCTGGTGAGAGGGACCAAAAATGAGGGGGGACAGCAATCTTGGTGGCCAAGGGTATTCCGCTCAACAATTCAACTCAATGTCAGACCCTGGCGGCCGCTTTATAGGTGTGAAGGGGATGCTCCTGGGCCAACTGCACTCATTGGTCTCGATCTATGCCCAGAATGAGGACCAGGAACGCTTACTGGCTGACCTAGAGTCCGCCCTTCTGCCATTCCTTGAAGGCAGGTCATCATCAGAGGGGATTCCAATGGGTTCCCTGACCCGGACAAGGAAAAAACACACATGCCATCCCCCAGAGACTATAAAATCGCAACAGGAATTCTCCACTTGTTTAGATCCCTGGGAGTGGTGGACACTTGGAGGGTGCGTCATCCAGAGGAAAGGGACTATACCTTCTTCTCACGGGTCCACTGCACGTCCTCACGCATCGACTTGCTCCTGGTTTCACCCCATCTCTTATCCTTCACAAATAAGGTGGACATCGCCCCAAGGTTCTCACAGATCATGCCCCGGTGTTGCTACAGATTAGATCTTGGAACCCGCCCCCGGGTTCCAGACCACAATGGCACCTGTATGACCCAATCTTGAACGATATGGCCTTAAGAGATGAGGTGGCAAAAAGCAATTAAAGACTACTTCCGAGAAAACCCCACAGATCTACTTCCCCTGCCACAACATGGGATCTTAATAGCACACACTGCAGCATATCACTAAAGGAAGAAACAGGCGAGAACCCGCTTGGAACAAGAGATACAGGACATTGAAAGTAAATACAAGAAGGAGTGGTCCCCTAAGGTTCACGCTGCCCTACGGGTGTCCCATAATAAACTAGAGGCCCTGTATGCAGAGGAGACGGCGCAGACCCTGTTATCAGTCAAACAGACTTATTACGCTAAAAGTAATAAGGCCAACCACCTCCTGACGAGGAAACTAGAAAGCAAAACTTTATCATTGGAATCCAAAAACCAAGTAGGGGTAACCCAATACGGAGAACGGGAGCTAGCGCAAACCCATTTACTAGAGAACATGGCCAGTGCCGACAGATCGATTAAGGCACAGAGGTAATATATTGCAGAGCCATCCCTACCCCAACTGGCTCAGCAAGACAAGGAGGCTCTGGAAGCCCTGATTCAACAGGAGGAAGTGGAGGCTGTAATTAAATCTCTGAAATCCCATACCCCAGGCCCAGATGGTTTCTCCCCTAGATTTTACAAGCTATTTAGAAGCCAGGTTCTCGCTCCCTTAACGTCCCTTTTTAATTGATTCCGGGAGGTGGGAAGTGTAACTCCATCGATGCAAAACTCCACCACAATTCTGGTACTGAAGCCCGGGAAGGATCCTAAAGATTGTGCCTCTTATAGGCCAATCTCGCTCATGAATATTGATGCTAACATCTGCTCACAGGTGATAGCGAATCGAGAACACTCACACCCATTCCCCCTTACTTGTGGAACACATCAGAGATGCCCGCCCCCCCAAACCCCTTCTGTTTGCACTTATTGTGGAAATAATGCAATTCAGGCCCGGTGGTACAGGACTCCCCCCATAAAGTCTCAATGTATGTCGATGATGTGCTCTTATCTATTACCAACATCCTCCCCTTCTTGCAGGTGGCCTTACAGGAATTTCAAGCGTTTGGACGGGTGGCTGGGTTTGACATTCATTTTGGGAAGTCAGTAGCATTGGGAGTAGGCCTTTCCATGCAGGTCATAAGTGCCATCCAGGCTATCTGCCCGATCTGCTGGGATACAACTTCTATAGCTTATCTGGGGGTTCACTATCTGGAGGTTCACTTGACGGCCTCTACGAGGGACCTCTATGGGGCCAATTTTGCTCCCCTGATTAAGACATTAGAACAGGACCTGGAGAGATGGGCGGGACAAGAAATGTCATTAATGGGGTGGATCACTGCTGTCAAGATGAACCTCTTCCCCCGATTGTTCTATTGCTGTTCATCCCTCCCAGTAGAGGCCCCGAAACCCGTTTTAGAAAGGCGTCAACGCAAACTATTAAGTTTCATTTGGTGGGGGAAGAAATCTAGGATCCCTAAGAGGGTGATGATGGGGGGGGATCCGGGCTAGTGCGTTTGGGGGTCCCTAACCTACTGAGATACGCAGAGGCAGCCTAACTATCCCATTTGTCCACGTGGTCGGCCAATAGTCCGGTTCCAAGATGGATGGAGATGGAGCAAGCTCAATGCACCCTGCCCCTTTGTTTCTTACCCTTTATTTCACATTCATCACGTAAGGAGTGGCCTCGTCTATTCTCATCGATGAAAGCTACTCTGATAGTATGGGACAAGGTTCTACGGGGGAAAAGGATCACTAGGGGTGTGGACCCACTCTCCTCAGTCTTTGGTAACCCACCCTTTACACTGGGCATCCCTCCGGGAGCTTTCAGGCGATGGAGGGAAGGGGACCTACTCACTCTGGGTCAACTATTTGCTGAAGGCCAACAGTGCTTGTTTGAAGACTGTAAAAAGGAATTTAAACTCTTTGAGGTGGATAGGTTCACATACGCCCAGGTCCGTCACTGAATTATTCACCCGGAAATAATCAGACGGCAACTTGGTCGCTGATCCCACTCGAACTTAATATTGGGGAGACCCTACACAAGGCAGGGATTACAAAATTGTATAGACTGCTATGGAAGGACCTCCTGTCCCTGCGCCACCAGGACTACATGTCCTGTTGGGAGGCTGGCCTAGGCCTTCAGTTGGATGATGTGGCCTGGTTGGAGATTTGGACCAGTGGCCGTGCCTCGTCTAAATGTGTGATGAACAATTAGTGTGCATTGAAATTGTTGTTCCGGTGGTACTACCCGCCGGTACAGATTCATCACTTTCAGGTCTTGATCCCCCTATCTGTTGGTGAAATTGTGGGGCTCAGGGTCTGTACTTTCACATGTGTTGGATTGTCCCCTAATGCAGACTTTCTGGGAGAACATTGTGCAAATGATTCAAGACATTACTGGTAGTCGCCTCCCGCTGTGCCCGAAAACCCTGCTGCTAGGGGCGCCATGTGAAGGGGTATATCCAAAGTCGGGAGCCCGAGCAAAGCTAATGACTCATTTGTTGCTGGCAGCACGTATCACTACCGCCCGTAGCTGGAAAACGGCAGAGGGCCCAGATTTGGGGCGTTGGTGGATTAAAGTCTGGGACATTCTAGTAGCCGAAAGAGTGTCAGCTGCAAAAGAAGGAAAGGTCCATCAATTCGAAGCAATCTGCTTGATTATGACCAAAATTCCCAGCCCTGACCTTTAAACCACGTCGGGTGCGGCTATATCTAGGCCCGAATGGAAACGTATGAGAGAGACAGATTGGCATGCAATATGAAAAATTAGTAATCAAGATGGTTAGCGGGTGGGGGGGTCGTTGAAGTTCGATTGTAAATCATTTTTTCAGAAGGTGCTGTTTGGTCAAATGTAAAGTTGTTGCTCCAACTGTGAAACTTCAAAAAAGATATTTTAAAAAAAAAGCCGGGCATGGAGCACTGTGAGTCGGTAGACCTAGCAGCACCCGGGGGGTGGGGGGGGGGGCAATAAGGGAAGGTGGCTGGGCTGGGAGCCGGGAGGTGATTGCAACGGGGATGTGGATGCCGTGGGAGGGATCGGGCTGGAGAGGGTGCACAAACGGGGCTGCGGCCTTAGCCAGGACACAAATGTAACTAAACTAAAATGGACCAATTAGGAAAGCTGTACTGCCATTCCATTCAGCCCTGAGGGTAAGGGTAATGGAGAACTGGCTGAAACCACATTCTATACCATCTGTTAATAAGTTATTGATAAAGAAATACAAGACTGCTTCAGTGGATCCTCCATTTCTGAACAGGCACCCAATGCCTGAAAGTTTAGTGGTTCAAGCAGCAACAGCATCTTCAAAGGCTGCATCCTGTCCTTCTGCTCCAGCAGATACAGAGGATAGGAGAATTGGCTCTTTGGCTAAAAGAGTTTTTATTGCAGGAAGTACGGCATTAATAATCTGCCAATGCTACCAGTGCATTCGTGAAATACACTCATACCCTTTGGCGTGTGGCTGCTCTAGCAGCAGAGCACATACCAGAGGGGGAAGAGAGAGAAAGCTTTTTAAGCATGATACAAGATGACAAAGATGCCATGAGACAATCCCTGCAATCTAGTTTAGATACAGTGGACTCGACCAGTAGAGCCATGGCTGCCAGCAATGGTACTTGACGCATGTCCTCGCTGAGAGAGTCTGGATTTTCGGCAGACGTCCAGGCACATCTGTTAGACATGCCGTATGACGGTACTTCTCTTTTTGGGGAGAAGGCTGATGGCAGTCTAGAAAAACTATCAACTTCTAGAGCGGCAGCAAAATCTTTGGGGGTGGCGGTAAAACAATCTCAATATACAGGTCAAGGATGAAGAGATCGTTCTTTTCGTTTCTATTCTTCCATTTCTAGAGTTAGAGGACAGTTTACACAAAGAGGTCAAAGAAGACCCTATCATGGAAAAGGTAGAGGAGGAAGGACTCCCCATTCAGCACCTGAAGAGTTGCCCTCAGCTGCAGGTTAACAGCAAAATGACTCCTTCAACCACAAAACTGTGGTAGGGGGCACACTGTCTTACCATGCCCAGAGATGGCAAATCACAGCTTCGGCTTCATGGGTCCTTCAAACAGTAGCAGACGGATACTGCCTACCATTCCTGAAAAGACTTCCCGATTGCACCCCAAGATCAACCTTGGTTCCAGATCCGCTCCTCCAAAAGGAGATTTTCATCCTTTTGGAGAAAGGTGCGATATAATTGGTGCCTGTAGCAGAGAGGAACCAAGGTTGGTACTCTCCTTACTTTCTAATAACAAAGAAGGACGGAGGAGTGTGACCCATCTTGGACTTGAGATGTTTGACCAAGTTCCTCAGGAAGGACAAGTTCAAGATGGTAACTCTTACGCAGATCCTTTAGGTCCTTCGACTCCACGATTGGTTGGTGTCACTGGATCTTCAGGATGCTTACTTTCTTGTGCCGATACATCAGAAGCACAGATAGTACCTGAGGTTCGCGATTGGCGATTCTCATTATCAGTTTCGAGTTCTGCCATTCAGGCTCACCTCTGCCCGAGGGTTTTCACCAAGCTTATGGCAGTGGTGACAGCAAGTTTAAGGAGGAAGGGGGGGGATTCATATATACGCCTACCTGGACGATTGGCTGATCAGAACTGTTTCTCCGGAAAAGTGTCTGGATCATCTCAGTCGGACCTGCCGCCTCCTCCACGAGCTGGGCTTAAGTCCCATTTGACACCCTCTCAGAAGCTTCAATTTATTGGAGCAGTCCTGGATTCAGCCCCGGGAAAAGCTTTGCCACCCGAGTTAAGGGCTCAATATCATTTGCAGATGGTCCGAAAATGTCAGTGTCCAACGTCTTCTGGCCTACGACTTCCTAATGTTGCTCAGCCTCATGGCATCCTGCAATTTTCTGATGCCAGAAGCCTGTCTGAGAATGCGATCCCTTCAGTGGGCTCTCAGATCCCTATGTTCTCAATTCACCAGCAGAATGACGAACCTTCTCCAGTCCCGACAAAGGTCACCCATGCACCCCTGTGGTGGGCCAGCCAAGAGAATGTGATGAGAGGAGAACCATTTTGGCACCCATGGCTGGAGATGACAGTTGTGACAGACGCTTTCAATAAGCGGACACTGGTCTCAGTCGGAGTCCAACTCCATATCAACCTTTTGGTGGTGAGCGCAATCAGACTAGCGCTGATGGCCTTGCTGCCCTCGATACGGGGAAAGTGTGTCTTGATTATGACAGACAACACAGTAGCCATGCATTACCTCAAAAGGAGAGGTGGTGTGGGTGTCACTGCCCCTGTACAGAGAGTCGCAATGCAGCTCTGCTTCTGGGCACTAAGAGAGGGAATAACACTTTTGGCAGTTCATCTAGCCAGAGAAAACCAAACAGCGGCGGACACTCTAAGCAGGCAGAGCATGATCTCCCATGATTGGGAACTAGCTCAGGAAGTCCTTCAATAGATCTTCGCCCTTTGAGGAACCATTCAAGTGAATCTGTTCACGACCAGTGTCAACCAGAAGTGCGAGCTGTTCTGCTGTAGGGAATTTCCCCGAAGAGGAGCTCTAGGAGACATGTTTGTAGTGAACTGGGAATTTCCACTCCTGTATGTGTTTCCACCAGTCCCTGTCATTCCTTGCATAATACGGAGGTTGAGGAAGTTCAGGAAAGCGATGATCCTCATTGCCCCAGATTGGGCCAAGAGAACGTGGTACCCAGACCTTCTGGAAATGACCATCTGCCCTCCAATTCGTCTTTTCCAAAGAGAGGACCTAATCTCGCAAGAGGGAGGTCACATTCTTCATACAGAGATCAGGACTCTCAACCTTCACATGTGGTATATGAAAGGGTGAGATATAGAAGGATTGGGACCTTCCGGAAGATGTAATGGAAGTGTTGCTTTCGGCGAGAAGACTAGCAACTAAATCCTTGTAACGCTGCCATTGGAATAGATTTTGCAGCTGGTGCAGGGAAAAGAAAGAAGATCCTTTCTCATGTTAACTTCCCCTGGTTTTGTCTTTCCTACTTCATTTGACCCCTTCTGGGTTGCAAGTGGCCACAGTGAAGGGCTATTTAGCAGCCCTTTCAATTTTCAAAAGCTGTCCTGATGAGGGATCATATTTCAAAGTACCGATTACATCACCATTTCTGAAAGGCTTGACAAATTTGTTCCCGCCTACTCCCTTCATCGTGCCATCATGGGATCTAAACCTGGCACTAAGAGGTCTTATGGGAGCTGCCTTTGAGCCCTTACATTCGTGCCCTATAACCATGCTCACCATAAAAACTGCCTTTTTAGTGGCTTTCACATCTGCCCGTAGCGTAAGTGAGCTTCGGGCTCTATTTTCCAAACAACCTTTCACAACCTTCTCCAAGGATAAGGTAGTTTTGAGGGTTAAGTCATCTTTCTTGCCGAAGGTTGTGTCAGAACTTCATTTGGCACAAGGTATTGCACTACCATCTTTTTTATCAACCTCCTCATCCATCTGAGGTGAAAGAGATGGTTCTAAGTTTCGTTAGCACAAGGACCGCAAATATTCGCCAAGATGATCAGCTTTTTGTTGGTTATGCTGGTCATAGGTTAGGATTAACCTTCACAAAACAAACCATCTCTAGATGGATTGTGATGTGCATTAATGAGTGTTACTCATTGGCTCGCAAGGATTCACCGGAAGGTCTAAGAGCGCATTCTATCAGAGGAATGGCTGCTTTTTCGGCTCTCGAAAGAGCTCTACCGGTGAGGGACATTTGCAGAGCAGCAACATGGAAGTCCCTGCATACATTTAGTAGATTCTACTGTGTAGATTCTTTTTCAGAAGCGGAAGCCAAATTTGGCATGGGTGTCCTCCACAACATTAACAAGTAAAGTAAATTCTTGGCACCCTCTGCCAAACTCAAACTGCTTTGGGAGTCTATCAAAGATGAGGAATATGTGGGAGGACACAATACGTTCGAAGAACAAGTTACTTACCCCTGGTAATTATCTTTCAACTGGATGTTCCTCCCACGTATTCCTCATCGCCATCCCATCCATTGCCTCTTGTCTAGAATTTCCATGTCTTACACCTTCCTTTCTCGTAACGGCTGGACTTTCTCCTCCTGGAACAGCAGCATGCTACTTAAGGAGGGGGAAAACACTAAGAACTGAGGTAAGGGTCTGCGTGCGTGCCAATATATAATCAGCGTCGACGTCACGAAGGACGCTATGGAGGCCGTCGAGGACCAACATTCGACGCTGCACGACGCTCGACCCTATGAAAAATGTTCCAAAGCAAGCTGCAAGCAGACTTGAATATATCAAAGATGAGGAATACGTGAGCGAAACATCCAGTCGAAGGAACGTTACCAGGGGTAAGTAACTTGCTCATCTGGCTAATGCATTGATGCTACGCTGGAGGCCAATCGGCGTATGATCCAGTATTATTGTGTTTTCTGCATACATCATCCACGGGATTGTCCTTTTTCCAATATGCAGAGGGAAATTCCTTGGCACCGCCAAACACCATCAAAATCTGACATGTATAGATTATATAGAAGGGGCGCAAACACGCACGCCTGCTTTAAACTAACATTAGTGCAAATCTGACACGTTAGGTTACCTTCCTGCGAAAGCCACAGCGACACCACTTTGTCACTGTAAAATGCTTTAAGAAAATGCAGCGACGCAGGGTCCAGGCCCCAGTGCACTAGTTTGTTTCACAGTTTGTGGCGAGATACTGTATCAAACGCCTTTGAGAAGTCCACATAACACATATAAAATTTACCTTTTGAAAATAAGCATCTGCAATTAAATATTGCAGTGCACAATTATTATGTATTGTGCTATGGGATCCTTGGAAGCCGGTTTGGCCCATTTGCAAGTGACCCATTTCTTCTGCCCACCTAGTGAACTTTTTCAAAATAAGTGTGGCAAAAATCTTCTGTCCTGCATCGTCAGTAGTTTCTAATTTGTTGGGTCTGTTTCACAACCCTTTTTATAGACGGAATCTTACCTGCACCAGGATCTTGCCAAACCATTGCTCCAATATCGCCCAGCACAATGGGTTTCATTTATACACATTTGGCACAGCATCAGGGCCAGGTGCCCTAGATGCTTTCAATTCTTTAATTACTGCTACAATGTCCACCATCTCAAAGCGGTATAGGCCAAAATGACAGCACCGAAAGTTCCGACCTATCCAAAAAGGTTGTAAATGCATGCCACCAAAGGTTCGAACACTAAAAGTTTGAACCTTTGGTGGCATGCATTTTAGGTAGGTAAAAAAAAAAGACTGCAGGGGTGTCCCCCGCAACACCCTGCTCACTATACTACACAATATAGTGAGCGGGGGGGAACCCCTGCAGATGCCCGAAAAAAAAAGAAAAGGACCCTGTAGGGCAGTTTCCCGATCACAGAAGTGAAAGGGAACCAGCGCTGCAGGGACACAATGCAACTTGAAAGGTAAGTAGGGTGTGCGTGGGGGTATGTTGGGGGTTTAGGTGGGGGTGTGTTGGGGGTGTGGGTGGGGTAGTGTTGTGGGGGTGTTGGTTTGTTTGGGTTTTAAATGTAGGTTCGCATGGGAAATGTACAAACCTTTTGTGGTGCGTACATTTCTCATTCAAACTTTTCCGTCGCTGACTTTTCCGCGACGGAAAATTCACGCAAATCCTCTTAAAGCCCCTCAATATTTCCCATTTCGTCTGACCAAATTCAATATGCCCATACTCTATTTTAGGGGCATAATATAAACTCTCTAAAAATTCCACCTCTGCGATGGGATTGAGTTCATGCTCAATATTTCCCGCCTGAAAAGCCCTAAAGAAAGCCCAAAACCTCTTATTATCATGTGTATGTAACAGATTGATCAAGACCATCCAATTCATACTATATAGGGATCTAGGATGTTGGTTGTCGTATCCAATTTCTTATACCTTGTCATTAGTAACTTTTGCTATGCTATACGCATTGAACTTGTAAGATCATCTTGCTTTTTGATCCTTGCTCGATCTTTCCGCAATGCTCTCTTTTTTTAGATATAGCCACATCAAATGTACTATGCACTGCCCAGTTTATCCCCTCTTTTACCATAAAGTTTTAACCTTTCAAAAAGCTGGGTGAATTCCCTATTCACCTCCAGATCATATTCATTCAACCTGTTCATAAGTGGCACATGGTCTTCATTAAAATAAGCGTTTAGTTTCCCTATATTCATATCTGTCCAGCAGATGCGATTCCCCTGATTGTTAACTACTACCCCCTCACAACACTTTCTGGGTCCCAAATTCCCCTTCCTTTCTCCAGTATATTCCCAGGTCAGTGCCAAATGGTAACTACTATTTGTCTCCAAGAGAGTTCACGGGCTACAGTCATGCCAAATTTCCTAGCTTAAAAAAACATAATCAATACATGTGGCATACTTTCCATTAGTCCATGTATTGTCCACAGTTTGTTTAGATATTCCTTTCAAATGAAGACATGTTACGTTATGTGTTTCCAAACACTGACTCCATTCCTTCTTACCCAACGATATCTCTGCCAATTTCCCCTGCCGGTTAGGGTGTCCCATACCAACTATAGCTGGGGAGAGCCCATCATTTCTATATATATATTTTCATTGAAATCCCCTGCTACAATGACTCTTCCCTGAGGATAACACGTATACCAGTTATCAAGCATGTCAGATACTATCTTGTGTATTATACTAGCATTGTCTCGGGAGGATAGCTCAGGGGCAACGTGCTCGCCTTAGAAGCAAGACGACATGGAGCAACACAGGTTCGATCCCTGGGTCCGCGCTTGGAAACCTCTGGGTATTAAGCACATTATAAATAAACTATCATGTCATATATCATTGGTCACACTAGGGTATTTATATACATGTATAAGTAGGCGAGGTGATTGCATACACATTTTATCTTTCAGCTTAACAATCTACATATGGCGAGGTATTACCCATAGATAGAGTTTCTAAACATCTAGGCCTCTAAAGGCTTTTGCCCCTATAGCTAGACCTCCCCCTATCAGGCGCCCCCGCACATTCCGCATAGCCAGACAATAAATGATATTGAAACCATCAAGAAAGGCGTCGACTCGCCAAGTCTCTTGCAATAAAAAGACATCACAAGAAAATAACATTCACAATCCAGCAGGATTTGCAAGGAAGGAGGTATAACCTCGCAAGTTCGAAGAGATGCACCTAATTTGTGCTAGACTCCCAGACTTTCATGCATGGCAATGGGCAGCAAAATCTGGCAGATCCAGCACCCATGGTACCGTGCCACACCCATCTATGCTTAATAACTCCTGATTCGAATAATCCAAATGATTAACTTTGCTCATGGACAATTCCGCTAGGCCAGAGTTGTTTTCCTTCTCCAATGCATTCTCACTCGGCCTCCAACATACCGTTAGTCAGAATCCCATCTTCAAAAAGTTATTCTCATGAAAATTTGACAGTGATACTATAGCAGGCATAATAAATTCCACTATCACCCAATGCGTAGAGCTATTAACATCCGGCAGAGTCATGTCCTCAATCCTGGAATACAATGAAATAAATTCATTAAGTGGCTCCTATTCAAGAAGGTGCTAGTATTTAGTGGACACATCTCCATCAGTTTAATCCCCCTCCCCAAAACAAAGGACCTGTTACTTTGCTGAGCCACTCTCGGCACTACCCATTGGTCAACATGGTCTTTTTGCATAGTGGATTTCCTACACTCAAGCAAACTCTGTACATCGTGTTTTCCTTTCAAAGGACTCTTCTTTTGAACATGTCTCCGCACAGACCGCTGATTATCGGAGTCCCTCTGTCGGCCAGAATTTACCATGAGTAACGCAGGAGCTGTAGCATTCTCTGACCGATTGTCAGTCCGTTTGGGCTGTAGCCTTCTTTCTAATGGCCCTCGTAGCACAGTTTGCCGCTTGGTGCCATCTGCCAGTATATTTGTTACAATAGTGATTTTCTCTCTTTCGGCTTGCAACTCTTGTCATGGTTTCTGCCTCTGCACTACACCCCCCATTCATCAGTTCAGATAGCCTTATATCATCCGATCTTTTAACCTGTTGTTTCTTAGGGGGAATAGCCCTCTTCCTACTTTTCTCAGCTTTTTTGGCTATTACTATGGTTTTTAGAGTTTCCGGTGGAGCTTCCACCTCTTGGATTAATTAGCAATGATAGATCCTGCCGTCAAATGATCATTGCTACATAACCTGGGGTTGTCTGTACATGAATATCCGTGTCCATGGATGGGCCAGTATTAATGTTATCAGATTTATCAGAAACCCTTGTCTGACTTTTTATTTCGCCGTCAGAGATATTAACCGGCAGCGCTGTATTGCCCAATAACACTGCTGAGGCAAAAAGATGGTTCTGGACTTTAGCAGATACTATATCCACAACCGTTGGCAATATTTCCTTGGTTTCACGCTGTTGGATCTCAAGGGTAGTGCAAAGTACTGGTAAAGAGTCAATCGAGACTGCAATGGCATTTAGAGACGGCTGCACTCTGCACTTGTCGCGTTTTGCTATGGAGGGCCGTCGCTCCTGACTCCTCATCCACTTCACTCATATACTCACCATCACTTTCGCCACTGCTAGAGGAACTTGAGGTTGATGCAAGCCGCTGTGAATCTGCAGTACCAGACAAACGCGTCGCAATCACGTTGTTAAAAGTGGATGATACGTTTAAACTTAGATTCCTTGCCTCCAGCCCAATGACTTTCTACTCAATCGGTTGCATAGTTTGAACAGAGAGTGGTTCTTGTCAAAAGGGGTATGTATTGAAGGGGACAGCATGATGGGCGATTCAGTGTCCATGTTATTCCCTTCCATTTGCTTCTTGGTCAACTGATTTTATCAAATGGGCTGGTGAGGAAACAGAGGCCCTGGTTGAACTTGCATCAGCTTCTTCTGGCCTCATAGATACGTCCCTAATGCACACACACTCCCCCCCCCAGCCCCTGTCTCTTCAAGACCGTCCTCTTTCTCCTTCAATTGTGCCTGTTCAAAATATCCCCTAATCGTTTTCGGCCGTGATGATTTGTTCAAGCCGTTAACGCTCAATACTCCAAGCTTACTGGAGGCATTCTGGAAACATTCATTGGGGACTGTTTCCAAAGATTTCTTTTCACTACGGAGACCCATCTTCCGTCCCACTCCAGTATTCATTTCAGTAAATAAGCAACGCGTTCAAAAGAGTAGACTTCACTCCGATAAAGTCCAAATATGTCCACCAATAAGTTGTTTCTGCTAGAGACCAGGAGTCCGGTTCAAAGGCAATTTGCCCAGAGTCACCTGATCCCACAAACACTGTTAAGTGTAGAAAATCAGTCTTTTAAGATTAACGTGGTTACATCCAGTTTTGTCGAAAAAGGCAATCTCAGCAGTACTTCACCATTCCACTTTGCATCGTCAAGCAATGCTCTGCTGTCCCCTAATGTGCGCTGAACTCATATACCGGTAGACAGCTGCAATCCTCCTTAGCTACCAACAGCGCGGACTGCTAAGACTAGTACTCGGCTACTCCGCTATAGCTTCAGCGGGGCCGCTGCACTCCCTTTCTGGTGGAGTAATTGTTAGGAAAGATTCCCATGTATGTGTAATTTTCCATCCAATTGTGTACTCCACAACTTTTTGCTGATATTAAACACCATAGCCTGACTTTACCAGAGGAGCCCAGCCTTCTGCTGCAATCCTCTGGGCTTTTCGCTCACTTTTTATGTGGAAACTGACATTCCCTTAAGACAGTCAGTATGGGGAGTCTTTGTTTCCCTTAGTCCTTTCCAATGTTGCACCTTTTCTGTAACATTTAACAAGTGTGCCATGTACCTTCCAGTACAGTGCACTTGGGTATATTAGTAATTTCCAAAGGCCCTAGATACTCTCGAAGGATTCTTAGGAGAAGTACCTTGGACAGGGCTGGTGGCAGCTTATCATTTCACATATTTTTAACCCTTTCCTGCCAGGTAAACCACGATTACCGCGTTTGGCATGAACAGGTGGCCTGGATCCAAAATGGCCATGCCACGAGGTTCTTTGTCCTGTCCTTTGGCCATCCTGCCCCTTCACCTTCCCCAGGTCGAGCCGACCTGGGTCAGTCCTTATTTGGGCATGCATTTTCCCACAAAGCGCCACTCTTTCACGGGCTTCTGCATGCCTTGTGTGTGTGCCTCCAGGATGTGGGCTGGAACGTCTGGTTCCAATACACATCGTGGATGCCAGAGAGTCTGGAGTGCTGTGAATGCCTGGGACCACTGTGGTCCGTGATTGGTCCACGTATGGTATGCCTGTAGGTGAGCAGATCTCCCATTGGGTCCTCTTTGTTTTGTGCGAAGGAGATTCTGGATAAGAGAAGGCCCCAAACACCCTTACCATGTCGATCTCTGGAGTTCTCGCTGAACTAAGGATAGGATCCAAGTTTCCTGAAACTAAGAAGCCGAGTCGAGAAACTGCTGGTCACCCGCTGGAAGGTTTGGCACCCTGACCCCGCTGTCATCCCGTGGGACTCCTGCATCTGGTCGTCTTAGAAAGTCTGCGAAGACGCTTCGACCCATTGGAATAGTGGGACCAACTATTCTCAGCACCTTCATCAAACCCTGCAAATAAGCTCTCTCGGAAGTGTCCCTGGGCTGACCAGCTTACGCAGACTCTTTGCCCTGATACCGCCGCCGTTTGGAGGAGGCCCTCGAAACTTGGTACGTCACTAGCTCTGTGTTCACGGCACTCTCACACCAAATTTCGTACACTTGGCGTTCCCAGGTCTGGAGTGAAGTGAGGCACCCGAACTGGAGTATACGTGGTTACCGTGACGCCCAGCCATGGTGACGAACTTTGCAGGTGTGCTGCATTTGTGCCCCTCTTGCCCCTGAAGCCTGCTGCAGTGAAACTGGCCTGATCTCTCCACCAAGAGCGGAGACATCGCCACTGTCCGTTTGGGAATCATCGCAGTATCTTTGTCGCTGAAAGCCGCAGAGCCGCCAAGTTTCCGCACTTAAACCTGCAACCGAAGTGGACTCGACTGCCAAAGTTTGGTCTGGAGTGCGCCTGGGGTCGGTGAGTAATCGCAACCCTAACCGGTGGCCCCTAGCGCCTCCATCCATTTTTACGCACGAGTAGCCCCTCAGGGCACCTCTCCTTTTCACTGCTAGTGCGAACTAGCAAACTATTACCAACTCTTGGAATCGACTCCGCCCTCAAGTGGAGGCTCTCCTCGAATAGTGGGAACCTATTCCTCATCCCCTCACCCACCTTCCTGAGCTGCTGCAGACCCCTGAAGAGACCCTGTTTTGCCCATTTGAACTACTGCGTGCGCCAGCAGTGCAAGTCCATTTGAGCAATAGGCTCCACTCTTCTTAGGGATTGGACTGCCACTTAGTTAGGAGTGTGATGGATGCAGAAGGGACTAAAGACTATTTGCATTGCCTGTTTCCTTCCCGTTTAAGGTTGTTGATATATTTTGTACATTAACCCTTTAGACCCCATTGGTCTTGTATATATGTATTTAGATAGGATTGTGTTGGCTTACTAGTATTACTGTAATTTGATTTGTGTGTTGAAACTCAAAGGCCTTGAAATAAATGTATTTGTATTTCTAATATATATATGCACCTACTCTGTGTGCTCATTGAGGTCTTTCAGTCACCCTCACACCTCTTGAGACCTAGTCTTGACCGCTGCCAAGCTACCTTGATTGGTCTGGCTTGTCCAGAAGGTTACCCTGTTCCAAGAAACTAGGCTGGCCTTCTGAACCTCTGCCCACCAGGTCAGAGTTCAGAAATCAATCTTAACAGTAATGCAGTGGTGGAGTGATTACAGTTCTCCAGCCTTTAATGTCAAAGTCAAAACTGACTCGTATTGCATCAAGGGCATACGTCCTCTGTTTACGTAAAAGCTGTGGTAAATGACATGTACAGACAATGCTTTAAATCGTTATGAGCTGTGCAAGGTCAATGTGGAATTTTAAAGATCACCTCAGTAATTGCATGTCAAGGTATATCTGCACCTGTCCCCCCACATATAAACACAATAATGGATGATAGGACAGCTCAGTGCAGCGCAATACTGCAAAACCTTGCCCTGTTAACTCAGTTTATTTTCCTGGCTTACCACCTGGATCACTCAACTGCTGTAAAAGAAGCAAGCACTGGTGCTGTGCACTTACTGCACCTCTCTCCTTGCTCGATCCGGTGCCAGAGGTGGATACATCAGCTCTAAAATGTCGCAGCTTTTGAGTGGAGGGTCTGCGATGCTGTTACACACCGCTACACACCTCTCCACTGTCCTACAACGACCCGTCGTTTGAGGCAAGCACCTCTGAGCGTGAGAAACGCGTGTCAAGCCACACCTCTAACCCATTAACACGATAACAATGCCGGGGCTGCTTCCAACACACACTCTGAATTTTAGTCTAAGTGATGTTGATTGTTGAATGTGATTTGATCATCACATATGGTTATATAAAAAGTATATATTCATTATATTTACACCAGAATCACTTTAAATACTTCAGTCGTTTATACTAGAACACTTAGAATCATTTAGTAATTCACTTTAAAGGGCACTTTCACTTGTGTGTTAGTATAAAGTTACATTCGCAGCAGCGTTAGAAAGGGAAAGGACAATGTTATTGTATTATCGGTTATTGCGCATGCATGCGGTTTTCAACGGTTTATACAGTAATACATTTACTATGGAAACACATATAGTAAAGTCACTTAAACGGAGGGAAATGGTTAGTGCAACATAAGGTTAGTTCAAGGCTCTAGAGGTCTCTTCCCCTACTAAGTCTTTTTAAGTCCAAAAACACAACCCTAGCTAAATGCAGTACGGAGAGGACTTGAAGTATTGACAAGCAGCGAATTACTAAGAGTTCCCGTCGGTTTCTTCCAGTGTCTAGAGTTATTGAAGCAGCAACAACTAACAAAGGAGACCTTAAATCGGATTCCAGAAGGGGACACAAGCAGCCACTTGGGTCCGAGGTAAGAGGGGGTTGCCCTGGACACCTCTATGTGCACTCCAACACTCTGGAGCGACTTCTTGGAATAAGGTAAGCAATACCTTTTTCCCCACAGTACCTTAGGTTAGAAGAACATTTTTGTGCTGAATGCTCCACGATGTTGCAGCTCTGGACCCGACCTCCGGATTCCTTGGTCTGGTGACTGAAGGCAGGACAATGGATGGGATCTCTCGGCAGCAGTCTCGAGGGTGGACCTGTGGCACGACTTTCAGCAACTTCTTGTTTCACTCTGTGGTTTTGGTGCCTTTTCTGCAGCACCAACAAAGCACACGGATCACCCGGTCAATCTTTCCTCGCTTCCTGCACTCCCACACTCGGTTGAGGGGGTCTGGGCGACTGCAGTGTCCTTACGGGTTCAGCAATGATTTGAACAGATTCAGCCTTTCCATGACGATGCACTCAAAATGGGCAGCAGGTCTCCTGGTGTTGGGGTTCCGCAGCTCTGGAAGCTCATAGGACCTCGGGAGATGGCTCCTTTCAAAGTTTGTCTTGGGACTGGTTGTTCCCACCAGCCAAAGCGAAGGAGTCGCCCTCTTCGGAGCTCCTCTGTCGCATAGAAAACAGGGTCAGGACAGCAGTGGTTGCTTCACAGTGTTGTTAAGGTTCTGCCGGCATCTCTGGTCGTCTTCTTTTTCGGTTACTTCAGATTCCAGTGGTTGACTTGCTTTTCACTCCAGAAATCTCGCCTTTTATAGCACACACTCCTCTGCAGTCTCTCTCAGCATTTTACAGAAAGGGGCATTTGGCTGTCCAATCAGGACAGACTGATCCCCCTGTGGGAGCTGGACCTATTCAGACACTCTGGCAGACAAACGACAGGGGGGTGGAACACTCCTCCCCTACTTCGTGCCTGCCCAGACACTCTGGAGCGTAGTCAGGATACCTACTGGTTCCCGCCACAAGCAAAACACACACACTGACCTCCCCCTCCCAGAATGGTAGAAGAAGGGCTAACAAAGAACAACCGAGCTAGTAGTGGCAAAAGAAAGTAGGGAGGCACCAAGTTGGTTCTCGGTGCCCCTATTGTGCACTACCGAGGCTACGGACATAGCCTGCGGTACTAAAAAACACAATAGTTGGTAGAACGCGTCCACTGCCACCAGCCATAACTAGGTGATTGTCTATGTGACTAAAAAGTCACAGGAGCAGAGAGAAGGGGGATACTAAGTATCCCTTTGGCACTCCACTGAAGGTGGTGTGTGCCAATCTCTCAGACTAGAGAGTTTTGGGAGAGATACTAAGTATGCCTCTATCCTTAAGAACTGTAGTTACTTGAGGATACAGATATAGAATCTTAAAGGAGGACCCTAAGAGTTCCCAGCAGAACTGCCCATAAGCAGTAGTAAAAACACAGATGCCTTTAAAAGCTATGGAGCGGGCAGACTCTGTACTACAGGCAGAATACAAAGAATAGAGTTCCAATAGACAGTACCCTCGAGAAAGAATGAGGGGGGGAAAAAGGCTCCACTCATTCAGGATTGAAAGAAAAAGGTCCAGCATTCCAGCAAAAAGTGCTGGGGATCAAACTAGGAGAGGCGATGAAGCATAAACATGATACATCTCCCTAAGAGTCTTGTCCCCCAACTCTGCCTTCCTGGCATCGGTGGACGCAATCAAGAATTCCTAGGAGCTGAAGGCTCCTTCAGAGGGCACTTGCCGCTCATTGGAGACTGCGGTGGTTCTTGTGCATTTCATACCATTTTGTGCCCCGAGATATCACAGGCTGTCTATTGCCCCTTTACTACCCTTTTTTATCTGAAAAGAGCAGGAAAGCTATAAAAAAGAGCAGGGAATTCACCCTTGCTAACATGGATGCCCTCTTCCTCAGCAGCAACGGCCTCCAGGGGTCTCCATGGGGATGCTGACACATTGTATCTGATTGGCCTTAAGCTCCGTCAAGGAGCCAATCGGGTACCGGCAGACTGTAAGCCGGCCCCCAAGCCGAAGGCCCACAGCAAAAGGCCATGTCTGTGCCAGACATTGAAGAAGAAGACGTCGAACAGTGTGGCAGGACTGGTGAAGCGCTCTGGTCCACTCCCCCACCTCCAACTCTGCCTTCCTGGTATCGGGGGGAGCAATCATGAATTCCTAGGAGCTGAAGGGTCCTTCAGCGGGCAATCGCCGCTCGTTGGAAACTGCAGTGGCTCATGTGCATTTCATGCCCCTTTGTGCCCCATGATATCACAGGCTGTCTGTAGCCACTTTACTGCCCTTTATTTCACTGGAAAGCGCGGGAAAACTCGAAAAATAACTGGGAATTGACCCACACCAACATGGATGCCCCCTTCCTTAGCAGCAATAGGCCTCCAGGGGTCTTCATGGCCATGCTGATGCACTGTATCTGATTGGCCTTATGCTCCTTCAAGGAGCCAATCAGGTGCCGGCAGGCTGGAAGCCGGCCCCCACGCCGAAGGCCCACAGCAAAAGGCCCTGTCTGTGCCCGTCACAGCAAAAGGCGCTGTCTATGCCCCCCGGGCCTGAAGGGCACGGGAGGGCCCCCTCCTCATTGCCACTCTAAATGCTACAATGCAGCCTCTGGTGAACATCCTACTTTCCATGAACTTGAACCGCAACACCTTCACGCTCCTTTCTGCTCCACAAGTAAATGATGGCTGAACTTTCCACTGACGCATCTTATCACCTTGATCCATAACTATGCCTGTCCCACTCCGTCTTTCTGCCTTAGCCATCCTATTTTCGCTCATTGCTTTCTGTATTCTACAAAGGAAAAATGTGTTTCAGGTTGTGCTTTTATTTATCATTGCACCTTTTTACTACACTGATCTGTGACCCATTTTAAAATCTAATCTAGGTGGGTGTGCTTTACATCTTGCATCCTTTTTGTGCACTGCGTTTCTGATCCTTTTTTTTATATGCGAATCTAGGTGGGTGTGCTTTACATCCTGCATCCTTTTTGTGCACTACAATTGTGTTCCATTTTAAATTTGAATCTTGCACGCGTCTCTTTTGCTCTGCATTTCTGCCCTCTTAAACTACTAGGCCACCTTAGAGTACGGGCCAGGACTGTGCAGTGCAGCCGCCTCCTGTCCTCTGTCCTCTGCCACTGTGATGGCACTCACCATCTGTCCAATCTTCTCTAATTGCTACACTATCATCTATCCTCCTCTCTCACGAAGTCTGGAAGAAAAAAGCACTAAAAAGACATCCTGAGTGCAAACCCTGGCCTTCCCATTGCAGACACCTATGTCGGCGCATCTTCCAGAGAGATCTTCACTGATATCCTTTTCTCTGTCCCCTCTCCAGATCTATGGACACGTCATCTCATCTCTACTCCCTCCCCCTTCACATCCTCTCCCATTAACGATGGCACCAAATGGAAGCCCTCTTGTCCGGCTTCTCATCATCCTGTTGCATCGTTAATGTCTACCACACAGGCACTATCCTGTTTCAGGGTCCTCAACCCAACCTCCTTCTCTTTGACCAGGTCCTGCGGTTCCTCATTAACTTCCTTCCTTCTCCTGCCTCTCCCCCTACTTCTCTCTCTGTCCCTTCCCTTTGTCTGGTGTACCATGCCCCTGCAATCCACCTCAGAAAACCTTCAAAGGCGGATCCGAAAATCCATAATCGGGCCAATACTTAAACGGGGGGAGCCACCGCAGGAATGTGGATCTTATAGGCCACTATCCATGATGAATCTGGACTGTAAATACTTAGCAGCAGTACTGGCGAACAGACTTAAGAGAGTGATAGGGGACCTGATCCACACAGACCAAACTGGGTATGTTCTGGGGCGTATGCGCTCATGGAACCTCCTAAGACTACACCATGTGAAAGATGGCACAAACCACCTGGGAAGAGACTGCACAGTAGCCTCCCCAGATGCGGTCAAGGCTTTCGACTCGGTTAGGTGGGACTGGTTACTAGGGACCCTGGAGAGATTTGGGATGGGCAGCGTCTTTATGAAATGTGTGCGGCTGATGTACACTGCACCCACGATGAGAGTGCTAACAGGGAAACAGATTTCTGGGGCATGGGACGTAACAAAAGGCACTAAACAAGGCTGCCCACAGTCGCCAATGCTATACATCCTGACATTGGAACCGCTGGCAGCCTTACTAAGAAGAGAATGCATGGAAGCCGGAATAGAGATAGATGGGGTGTCCCTGTACACGGACGACATGCTATATGTCAGCCAACCAGAGGATAACCTACCGCACATACTGGACCTAGTAGACCAGTTTGCCAGGCTCTCGGCTATCCGAATAAATAGGGAAAAATCTAGTCTGTTACCACTGGGGAGACTAAGAGGCCTAACTAGAGACCAATTGCCAAAACTGGGGCTGAGATGGACAGAGAAAACCTTAAGATACCTGGGAGTAAACGTGTGGCATGGCTCAGTCTCCGCACACATAGACAGAATGCAGAGAGCCTTCGAGGGAGTGGAGAGATCTATGAGGTTTGGGGAGAAACTACCCCTTGGAGTATCGGGCAGGGCAGCTTTGTTGAAAATGGTGGCACTTCCGTGCCTCCTGTACCACTTCATTTATGTGCCTTATGCTATACCTAGGGGATTCTTCATGCGGCTGTAGGTGCTGATGCGTAGATTCCTATGGGTGGTGGGGAGAAACAGAATAGCCCTAAGCACGCTACAAAGGGACTATAGCAATGGTGGAATGAGAGTGCCTAACTTTGAACTGTACTACCTGGCTGGGTAACTGCAGTTTGTAGCGATCTGGCTTTGTAGCGAACTGGCTCAGGGACGACATAACCCTAGACACCCAGCTAATGCAACCAATGCTGAAACTACCTGAAAGAAGTGCTAAGGGTGGGGGATTTGGAACTACCAAGACCCTCAGGGCTACTGAAACTAGGTTGGGACCTGTGGAAAAGAGCTTGGAGACTCCTGGGAACCCCAGAGACGTACTGCGGAAGCATTCCCATAGTGGGGATCATAGGACCACAACAAGGCATAGTGAAACAGATCAGGAAGCATTGGGAGACCAAAGGGATAGCAACGCTGGGCGACTTCTTTGAGGACGATAAGATGCTGGAATTCTCGTCCCTGGAGAGAGAACATGGGTTACACAAGGACAGTTTCTGACGTACTTGCGGATAGTGGGCAGGATAGACATGAGATGGCCGGGTACAGGAACAGAAACCATTGTAATATTGAGCAAAATGTGAAGACCTATATTGCCCATGCGAAAATGTATCTGTAAATGCATTGTCACAGTGAAGACACTTGGTGTTTATTTTTTGTTTGTAACTTAAAATTAAAAATAGTTAAAAATATTTTTTAAAACCTTCAAAGGCGGAGACCTCCTCCACCTGGCAACTCTTAACACCCACTCAGCCAACAAACACTCTGCTGACATCTGCCTCCTTCTTGAAGACACTGACCTCGGCATTCCCGCTCTTACCGAGACATGGTTCAATGCCAGCTCAGTCACTGCTTTTTAATCCCTCCTCACTGACTGCTTCAAGATCCTTTCCAAGCCTCGACCTCATTGTGCTGGTAGCAGCGTTGCGTTACTATTGCCAGAGGGGGTTCCTTCTTCCACCTTACCCACCCAGCTCTACTCTTCCTTTGAGAGCCTGGTATGCAAGTTGGATATCTCTCCCTGACCATTGCTATCATTTTCCAGCCTCCAGACGCTACCAGCCTGTTCCTCTTTGAATGGGCTGATCTCTGTTGTTCCTTAATTTCAACTACCTCCAACCTACTCCTCTTGGGTGACTTCAGCATCCAATTGGGCTCCCCTGTCACAGCATCCACTCTCTTCATTGACCTCTGCACCTCTCTAGCCCTCTCCATTCTCCCTTCTGGTCCAACACACTCGGCTGGACGCACTCAGGATGCCCTCATCCGTTCTGACCTCTTCCCCCAAACCCCTCTGGTTACCCCTCTCTCTTGGTCAGACCATTCTCTCCACTCCTCCCACCTTGGTCCCTTTGGCCCTCTGACCGCAACCCCAAAAGCCCTGCCAACCTTGTTCATGAACATCCATCCGATGAAACAAGTGTCAGGTGCTGCCTTTGTTTCCACCTTCACCCCCCACGTCCCTGACTCCCTACCTCTGACTCTACCACCGACTCTGCTCTTACAAACCCCCACCTGGCCATCACCAATACCCTTGACATTCTTTTCCCAGTCATGAGGATCCGCCTGAAACCCACCTCCAACTGTAACACCTGGTAGGAAGCCCTGAAATGAAAGTGCAGAGCGGCAGAATGGAAGTGGCAAACCTCAGGCTCACCCTCTGACGAACTGGCCTGCTGCCTGCTCCAAAGGCAATACAGACGCTCCATCTCTGCCAATAAAAGGACCCACATTCAGGCACGGGTATCTGGTGCATCCAACAACACGGCTGAACTTTTCAAAATCTTCAGGGAACTAGCCAACCCGTCTGTAGTTTCCTCCTCCCCTCTTCCTCTCCAACGCACTGGCCACACACTTCACCACCAAAACTAAAGACATCCTGAACACTCTTATTACTCACCCTCCCTTGCCCCTCACCCTCCTACTTCCTCCCTCTCATCCTTCCCCCAGCATATCTAAAGAGGTTACCACAGTTGTCCGCTCCATGAAGGTCTCTTTCAAAACAGGATTCCCCTTGCTCATCCAGAACCTTCAAGGACAACATCAGCTCTCTTGCCCCTGCAATCACTGATTTCTGCAACCACTCTTTTGCCACCGGATCTTAACCCTCCTCCCTCAAGCACTCCCTTGTGCAACCCCTCCTGAAAAAAACCTTCAACAGACCCTACCTGTCCAGCCAACTACCGCCCTATCTCCATCACCTCCTTCCTGGGGAAACTGCTGGAGAAACTGGCCTTTCTTCATCTCACCTCGCACACTGAACTTGTTGGTGCTCTCCATGACCATCAATCTGGATTCCAAGCATCCAGAGGCACGGAAACTGCTCTTCTGAACACCAGTGAAGAACTGCTCGCATCTCTAGACTCCAACTCCCCAACTGTCCTCATCCTACTTGATCTCTCCTCTGCCTTTGACACGGTCAACCATTCCATCCTCATACAAAGGCTCCACGATATCCTTGGTATCTCGGAACGGGCACTGGACTGGCTGACCCCCTTCCTAACTGACCACTCTTCCCAAGTCATCCGGGACACCTTCTCTCCTACTTCTTTCTCCACCTGTGGTGTCCCCTAGGACTCTAAACTCTCCCCTTGACTCTTTAACGTTTATCTTGCTCAGCTGGCCCTCCTCATCTCCTCCTCCCCCAACTTCCAGTGTTATGAAGACGAGAGACAACTCTTTTTCACACTTCATGCTGACCCTCTTGCACTTACCATCATACCTGACTGCCTATCTGCCATACAGTCCTGGTGCACTTCCAACAATCCCTACCTCAATGCCAGCAAAACTGAGATCCTTCCCATTGGGACTCCTGCTCCCTCCTTCTTCCCTTCATTCTGGCCTTCCTCCATGGGCTCTCCCCTGCTCCTTCATCTGAAGCCAGAAACCTCTGAGTCATCTTCGACTTCTCTCTCTCCCACTTTGACACTTCCTTCTCAAAGCAATTCCCCCTTTTCTCACTTTCCCACAGAAGCTCAGTGTTACCCGAGTCCTGGTTTTCTCTAGGCTTGACTATTGCAATAGCCTCCTCCTGAATCTACCTTCGTCTACTCTGCGACCCATCCAGCTAATCCAGAAAAGGGCAGCGAGACTTATTTTTGTCCTTAAAGCCAGGGACTGCATCTCTCCTGCCCTAAAAAGTCTTCATTGACTCCTGGTTGCTGCACGGATTAAATTCAGATCCCTCTGCATCATCAACAAGGCTGTCTGGGGCCGGGGACCACACTACCTGCAAATCTCTCTCACTAAATACTCTTCCTGTGGCACCAACTCTTTGTGTATAAAGTGTTTTGCTAAGCAGAGGGCACAAGATTGATCGCTTTCCTCCTCTGGCTCCCTCCTGTGGAACAGCCTCACCCTTCCTCTGCGTCTCGAGCCGGACTTTCTTAAATTCCAGAAGCTCCACAAGACTTTCCTCTTTACCTCCTCCTTCCCTTCTTCCCTCCTCTGCTAATCTCACAGTTGTTGTGATTGGTGTCCTGGGACCTTATGCATCTCAGGGCCTTTACCTCCCACACCCAATGTCCCCAGCTCTGTCTACCTCCAGCACTTACCTCAGCACCCTCCGGCCTCCGCCCTGGAAGCTCGCACTTTTCCACCCAATGCAGCTCCAAGCCATGTAGCACTTACCATGCAATGCACTTCTTCTGTCGCTCTCTTGTGAGCATGGACACCCCAGCACCTATCCCCACTCCCCTCTTACTTGCTGCACTTGCACGTTCTGAATACTCAAGGCATAGTAGGTTTGTCCTTGTTTCCCTCCAATGTATTTAATGTTTTCAATCCCATGGTCCCTCCCTGTTGCCCTGTTGGCGCTTTGAAAGAGATTTGACTTACTGTATGAGCACCTAACAAGCGAACAATAGATACATAAAATAAATTTTGAATAAGAGAAGGGACTCTGCATCCATTCCAAGTCGATCACCTAAAGTTCACACCGAACTACAGGAGGAGCCAAGTATCCTGAAACGAAAGAGCAGACCCGTGGAACTGCCGGAGACATACTGGAAGGTTGGCACCCTGACGCCACTGTTGTTGGGTTGAACCCCTGCTTTTGTATCGATCAAAGGAGTCCTGCGTGGGCGCTTCAACCCTTTGGAGTAGTAGGACCATCTATTCTCGGCACCTCCTGCTTATCCTCGAAAAGATACTCTTCGGAAGTGTTCCTAAGCCATCCAGCGAACTGACCAGCTCGAGCCCGGGGTATCATAAAGGAGCACCGCCGTCCCGAGTTGACCCTTGAGACTTTGGGAATCGATAACTTGTGGTCCTGGGCCTTCACCCGCCAAAACACTTAGTCCTAGCTCCTGTTGATTGCAATGTATGAGAGTGCGCCACGCAGCAATCATTTGCGATCCCTGTGTCGCCCTGCTGTAGTGATGGTCGTTGTAGGAGCCTTGCATACCTGCCCCTCAGTGCCCTGAGATGTGCTGCACTGAAACTATCCTCTTTTCTTCATTGACAGCTGAGAAAAGGCTACTGTCGCACCACAATCGTCCCGTCCTGCAACCACAGAGTTGTAGTGACGTGTAACTGAAGGGGTTGAACCTACAAGGGACTTGGCCTAGACTAGCAACAGAGCAGTGGTCCCCTGGCACAGCCATTGTTCTTTACACACAAGAATCCCTGAAGAGATACTCACCTTAGCTAGGATAGTGTCAGGTTTCCCCAATACCTTTTTGGCTAAGAACAGAGTTGGGATGCTAAAGGCTGGTTGGTGGGAGGCGAAAGAGATGTTTGGTCTAGTGAGTCTGTTTAACAGTCCTCTTAGGACACAGGGTTCCCAAGATGGAAAAGGAGACACTCTGCACTGATTGGCTAGACGTTCTCTGTGTGTTAGTTTGGAATCCTGTTTAAAATTTCAAACTGCCTTTCATTCAACTAGAGTCCGGAGCAGGTCACAGCAAATTGAGCTCCTGAAGAAAATCAAGAAATTCTACCCAAGATGACTAAAGACGAAGTTCAGAGACAGCAGAAATTCAAGAACATCCATACAAAAAGCTCAGAGAAGTGTGCAAACTATTTTATTTCAAATTTAAAGGCAGAAGTAGAAAGATATCTCCATTCTATGAGCAGCTGTAAATATTGTTGCCACTTTATCACAATTGGCAAGTTGTACTAGTTAAGTTGTTATAGTTCCAGTAGTAAAAGAAAACATAAGAAGAAAAGGAAAGCTGAGATACTTGAGAGTTTAATGCAGTCTTTTCAGCGCGCAATTGTGAAGTAAATGAAATAACTGTGCACAAGGCTAATATTACTAACAGACTTGGTGCGCGCGTCTCATTCATTGAGGTAATGTTGGCGTGTGCCGCGGTGAGAGAAATCATTGCGAAGCCTTTAGAAGAAAGGACCTTTATGCACAATCAACAGCACGCGTCTTTCCAGGAAGTCGGGTCTTCTTGAAAAGGCATCAGCGTACGTGTAGTTCCTTTTGTTACGGCTGAGCGGTGTTGGCGATTTCGGGCATCCAAGTGGCAGCGGTGAGTCCATTCTGTGTTTTCAAGGCAGCATGTCGTTATTGCAGCGATCGCATTTGTCATCTTTAAAAAAGAAAGATACAAAATTTAAGACCGTATTTTTAGTCATTAAAGAGTTCAAAAGAAAAGACTTTAGTAGGGAGTTTGTCGAAGTACAAACATTGTGAAGGAACAGTGAAGTGAAAATTAAATATATCCCTCAACATTTGAAGTGAAACATTATGGATCCATCAGCCATACATTTCTAGAAAAGTCTTTGAGCTATCAGGCAAAGGCCAACAAGTACTGGGCCTTTGGGGTGGGTTTGATATTAGGAAAAGTATTTTGGGTTGGCAAAGTAGATAATTAATGATACCTTTTTTTCACCTTTAGGTCAGATTGATTAACTGTTTGGTGAGCAAGTCTAGGGGGGTCTAGTGGGCTAGCTTCCATTCCTGCAGGAATAAAGATATGGGACCTCACAGATAGCCTGCGTTCTCTAGCTATCCCGGAAACTCGAAAGCCACTCTACTTGCAAGGGTAGACCCTCTTTGAAAAATAGGACACTGTTCTTCATCACCTCAAGCCCCTACCCGAACTACTACAGCTCCTTGAAGAGGACCGACTTTCATTTTTACACACAACCGCGCGTGGTTTATGCACTGCTGTACTTTTGAGCATAAAGCTCCCCACTGCGTAGGGCTGGACTGCATAAGTTACTGGTCGACTCTGAAGAACTGCCAATCCAATATTTGTGTTAACTTACCTTTTCTGTTGCAGGTTGTGTTGTTCCCCTTGTCCGAATTAGGCGAAACACATTTGTATATATGGTAAATAGTGTAAGGCGTGTGTGGTAACTGTTTATTATTACTGTGGTTTATTTGTGTTTAGTTATAAGGCCTATAATAAATGTATTTCTGATATACACTTGTCTAACAGTATTCTGTGGAGTTTTACTGTGTCCTCATTGTGGGCTTCCGATTACTCACTCCTCCTGAGACGTAGTCTTGACTACCTGCCAAGCTACCGTAGATTGGTCTGGTTTGTCCAGAAGGTTCCCCAGTGCCACTAAACTAGGGTGGCCTCCTAAACCTCTGCCCACCAGGTCAGAGTTTAGAAATCCATTTTAACACATTGGTGTACAGCGGTGGGATAAGATCGGAGGTACCCAGTGTTACACAGTGGTGAAATACCCAGGTTACACTTGAAACACGTTACACTTGAAACACAGTGACCTTAGCTTAAACGTAACTGTAAGCCGCCTGCCTCACTTATGGCATGGAAGCAATTGCAAATGTAACTTTAAGTGCTTCCAAGTCTGAGGCTTTAAGGAAGATTTGTGCAGGGAGAGGCTTGTCAGCCTCTGGCACAAAAGCTGAAATGACCCAGAAGATCATGGAATGGCAGGAAAGCCAAATCAGAGCTTTCCCTCTTATAAACGTGCAGAAGGTGTTGGGGATACTCCCAGTAACAGTGCTGAAAGGACTTTTGCTGCCTTCATAGAGGAGAATATTGATGATAGGGATGATGTAGAGTCCCATGCTTCTTTTTCTGGCTCTGAGGCCGAGGCCATGCTGGAATTCAAGAGACAAGAACTGCTGTTTAAGCAGAAGGAGCTTGAACTTCGCATGGCTAAGCTAGAACTGGAGAAAGCAGACAAACGGAGGGACAGGGATCACCAGCTGGAGCTTGACAAGTTGCAAGCTGCCAATGGTTCTTCTGGAGGATCTGGCTCCTCCTCTCATCCAAGGTTTCCAAAAGATCTGCTTAGTACGAATGATGACAAGAATGACATCATGGCCTGGTTAACTGCATTTGAGTATGCATGTGTAGTGCTAGAAGTTGTGGATGCTGAAAATATTGCATGGTTGCTCAGTCGACTCCCCCATTATGGCTGCAGTGCCATTATGGAAATGTCAGAGGCTGACAGACAATACTTTGCCAAATTGAAGCAAACTCTGGTCTTGAAGTTTTGGAAGACTCCTTCCCAATACTTTAAAATATTCAGAGATTACAAAAAGAAAGAAGGTAATACTTGTGTCACATATGTAACTGATTCCTTGAAAAACTTGAATGGCTGGGTGGAAGGTTATAAGATCACCACCTTTAAGGGTATGATTTGTTTAGTCATGCTTGAACATATTTTTGTTACCTTTTCCCCTGAGCTTACGCAGCACTTAGCTGATTCTAATGAGATAGATCAAAAGAAGTTAGCCATTGCAGCCAATTTATGGGTATCACATAGAGTGTCCCATAAGGAAAAGCCTGCTTCTGGTAAGCAGGAGTAGGGGAAAAAGCACAAAGATGAGGAGGGTGGGGATACTGATAAATCTTCCTCCCGTAAGGCTCACAAAAAACATAGTAAGGGTAAGTGACATGAGAATGTTCCAAATAGTGGGAATCATCCTCCCAAGCATAGCTCTGGCTACAGTAAGCCTCCCTATGTCCCAAGACCCAGTGGATCTTGTGTGGCTTGTGGAGCAAGTGACCATGTGAAGGGGGACCCCAGATGTAAGGTCAAAACTATGAGGGTCCACTCTGTGAGTCTGGCGTTTCCCTCTTTTGAGGAGGAAGAAATAGACACGGGGCATCCTTCTCTTCAGACTCCTTCCCTAGTGGGATAGAATCTGAAGTAGTCTTAGTATCCCTGGGTTCCTGGGAGCGTAGAGTTTCAGAGGCCTATGCTAGTATTCCTGATAATACCAATCACTACTTGAAAGAGGTTTATGGTCATTGCATCGAGTTCCTTGCATCTAAATGCATTTGCATCGAGTTTTTTCCATTTAAAAAATGTGCATCGAATGCATTTTCTTTCTTCTTTTTTTGAGGGGGGTGGGGGTGCCCCCCAAGCCCCTGTGTTTTACCCTTTTAAATCCACCTGAACAAAAATTAACCCTTTACCTCCCAAAAACATGCATTCGATGCACATTTTATGGATGGAAAAAATCCATGGAATGGCATTAGATGCAATTACCATATAGCCTTTAAAGACAATGTGCTAATCAATGGAGTTGACACTCCTGCCCTTGGGGATTGTGGGGCCAGCAGAGCTGTGTTAGATTCCACTTTAGTAAACCAAGAAGTGCTTGCCAGAGCTCCCTTAATGCCCACTGAGTTAGCTGATGCCCCCCCTCAACTTCCTTAGTAAATCTAACCATTAATAAGGATTCCCGTTAGTGAACAGAGGCAAGTCCCTTGAAAGTTTCTGCTTGGAAATGACCTCAGAGACTTAGCTCTTGTGGGGGACACAGCAGAAAGGCCATGCACAAGGTCACAAACAAAGGCTGCCCTGGCCAATTCCAAGGCTGAGCCAAAGCCAAAGGGGAAGCCCCAGGCTAAGGGAGTCAAAAAAACTCAAAAGGGAAAGAGAATATTCCCCATAACTCACTCACCACTGAGGTGGAGGTAGTTGGCCAAGCACCTGAACCTGACGAGGAAGAGGTGCTGACTGAAATTCTCAACCCACATGACCATCCTGAACTCCAAAGTGTATTGGTTGTAGGTGATCCTGATAGGGAAGAGTTTAGTAAGGGCCAACGTGAGTGCTATCTTCAGAAGGCCTAAGGAGACAGGCCTGTTCCCAGCTTGAGGGTGAACCTCCTAGGAAACCTAGGATTTATTGGGAAGGTGTGGGCTCCTGTACAGTGACCCCACAGAGTCTACTGAAGGTGATCATAAGAGGTTGGTGGTCTCCCTTCAAGTAAGACCCTTCCAAGTAAGACTAGCTCATGAAGTTCCTCTAGCTGGTCACCTGGACATCAGGAGAATGAAGCCGAGGCTATCAATGCATTTTTACTGGCCCTGGAATCGGGTCCAGGTAGAAGGCCATTGTAGGAGTGGTGCCCCATGTCAGATTTCTGGTAAGAGTGGCTCAACAATCCAGGTTCCGTTGGTGCCACTCCCTGTGGAGGGGGCGCCATTTGAGAGGGTAGGGATCGACATTGTTGGTCCCCTTGACCTTCAAACATACTCTGCAATAGGTGTATCTTGGTGCTGGTAGACCATACCACCAGATATCCTAAGGCCATCCCATTGAAGACTATGACTGCCAAGTCAGTTTCAAAAGCATTACTTCAAATGTTTACTAGGGTTGGCTTCCCTAAAGAAATTGTCTGACAGTTGCAGCAACTTCATGTCTAAGTACATGCAAGCCATGTGGAAAGAGTGTGGGGTCACGTATAGGTTTTCATCGGCTTATCTACAAACAAATGGCTTAGTTGAGAGTTTTAATAGAACTCTCAAAAGCATGATTGGGGCTCTGGAAGAACCCCAAAGGAGAAAGTGCGATCTCCTGTTTTCCATGCTTATTCCTTGCTTACAGAGAGGTACCTCAAGAGGGTGTTGGTGTTAGCCCCTTTGAGCTTCTTTTTGGTCACTCTGTTAGGGAACCACTGTCCATAGTCATGGGAGGGTGGGAGCTCCGTACTCCTATCACTACCAATGTAGTAGTCTATGTGCTAGGGTTAAGGAAGAGAATTGTCCTCCTGATGGCTCACGGCAGTGATAAGTTGAAGGCTGATCAGGCTCTGGTAAAACATTGGTATGACCAGAGGGCTTCACTTGGTCACTTTACTCCAGGCCAGGAAGCCCGGATTATGAACCCTACAAGGCCTAGACCCCTACAGGATAAATGGTCAGGCCCTTACACAGTTGTCGAGCATCTAGGTGAGGTAAACTATTTAGTGGACCTTATGAGGTCAGGTCAAGCCCCCAAAGTGTTCCACATAAATAGTCTGAAGGCTTTCATCCCTAGGGTTGAAATAGCTGCGCTACTCTTGACATCTAACATAGAAGAGGAGGAATCAGAACCTCTTCCATACTTATTCCCAAGTAGCCCTTCAGGTGGCTCCATTGATGGTGTCAAAATGGCCCCTCACCTGACTCCTACCCAACAAGAGGAAGCAAGAACTTTGCTGGAGCAGTTCTCCCCCTTGTTCTCACTAACTCCTGGTTTGACACCTTGGTGCAAATATGAAATTGACACGGGGGGGGAAAGTGTACCTACCAAAGGTAGGGGGTATAGGATGTCTGACAAGGTGAGATCCTACATCAAAACAGAGGTCACCAATATGTTGGATCTTGGAGTGATTGAACCCTCCAGCAGTCCATGGTCCAGTCCTGTGGTTCTGGTGCCAAAGGAAGGTACTTCTGAACTGAGGTTCTGTGTGGACTAAAGGACTCTGAATGCTGTCACCAGGACAGATGCTCACCCCCTGCCTAGAACGGATGAGCTGGTGAATACCTTGGGTGCCTGCAAGTACCTCAGCACATTTGACCTCACTGTAGGGTATTGCCAAATGGCCCTAGCAGAACATGCCAAGGAGAAGCCAGCATGTTCAACCCCAGAGGCCCTTTACCAGTTTAGGGTAATGCCCTATGGATTACAAAAATGCACCTGCCACTTTTCAAAGGCTTGTGAACCATGTACTACATGGGCTGGATGAATTCTGCTTAGCATATACTGGATGATATAGCAGTTTTCAGTGTCATCTGGGAAGAAAATGTGAGACACCTGGGGATAGTGTTGAAGGCTCTTCAGAAGGTCCACTAGACCGTAATGGCCAGTACGTGCCAGACTGGACAAGGATCCGTGGTCTACCTTGGACATGAAGTAGGTGGAGGGAGGATTCAGCCTCTACCCAGTAAAGTACAAGCAGTACAAGCATGGCCTACCCCCACCACACAAACCGAAGTGAGAACCTTCTTAGGTCTCACTGGTTGTTACCAAAGTTTCATGGGAGACTATGGTACCATAGCTGCCCCTCTGACTGCTCTCACTACTCTGAAGAAATCCAAGAAGGTCTCTTGGTCTGAGGAGTGTGAGAAGGCCTTCAATGGCTTAAAAAGCTCCCTGTGCCAGGCCCCTGTTCTCAGGGCCTCTGACTACAAACATGCTTATATTGTGCAGACAAATGCCTTTGACACTGGGATATTTGCTGTACTATCACAGGTAGATGAGAAAGGCTAGGAACACCTGATTGGTTTCATTAGGCGCCAACTTAATGACCGAGAGCTCAGGTGGTCCACTGTATAGAAAGAATGTTTCTCTGTCGTATGGGTCCTAAGGAAGGTGAGACCTTACCTCTATGGGACCCACTCCACTGTGCAAACTGATCATAAGAGCCCTTAAAGTGGCTAATGAACATGAAGGGAGAGAATCCGAAGTTGCTCAGGTGCTCAATATGCCTGCAAGAGTTTGACTTCACCATTGAGCACAGGCCAAGTGTCCAACATTGCAACGCTGATGGGTTGTCTAGAATGTTTAGTCGACCCGACCATGAGACTCATCCAGGGGTGGATTAATTCCCCCTGTTCTTGGGCTTCCCTTGGGTGCAATTTTCCCTCCGTTTATGGAACCCCTTCACCCAAACATTAGCCTTTTGGTTGGCTTACCTAACCTGATTTTCTCCAGTGGAGCACAGCCTTCAGCTGCACTCCTCTGGGCTTTTGTTCATCTGTGATGGGGAAACTGACACATCCTTCAGACTGTCAGTACTGGGGAAACTATGTTCCCCTTCGTATTTGACTATGTTTCCATTTCTTGGTAACTTTGCATCTATATACAAAGTACCTTATAGTACCACGCATAGGGGTCCTTTTTTTTGTGGCCCTAGCCACCCTCTAAGGATTTGTTTCGTGATTGTACAAGTGTTCCTAGGACGAACTGGTGGCAACAGTTTACTTTTAAAGTATTTTTACTTCGAAGGGATTGTGTCCTCCGACGTATTCCTTATCTTTGATAATTCGTCTCCAGCTTGCTGGCCTTGGAAAAAAATGTTCTCAGTAGAGGGCGCTGCGCATCGACGTCCGTCGAGTTGGTGTCCCTCGACCATGCCCATAAATAGCCACGCGCAGGGTCCGTTGCTCAGTTCCGTTTTTCCGCGCTTCGTGGTGCCTCGGAATATCGTTGCTCAGTTCTTCAGTCAAATATACTTCATTATTCCTCGAGAATACCGACTCGTACTCGATGGCTTCCTCATCCGAACCGACGACTCCACGGTCCGGCTTCAAAAAATGTCGAGACTGTGGAAAGAAAATGTTGTTAACGGATCCTCACAGGATCTGTTTATGGTGCCTGGGAGCAGAGCACCATTGCTCGGCGTGCGAGGACTGCATGTCCATGACGGCGAAAGCCTTGAAGGAGTGTAAGGGGAAGCTCGAGAGAGGTAAGGCAGTTAAAACTTCTTCGAAAGTTTCCTCGGCAGAGTCGAGACATTCGTCTCCTCGCCATCACAAAAGACATTCGCATTCTAGGTCTCGAAGCAGTTCCCATCACTCTTCGAGATCTAAGCATTCAAAAAAGAGACGTCGAAGATCCCCTTCCTCGTTTTCTTCTTCTTCCGTTTCCCCGAAAAGGGTCTCCTGCCCCACAAAACATAGCTATCAGGCTGAGTGGGAGGAATTCAGGAAAAAGATGCTTAGCGTCTTCGAGAAAGCGGCCTCGACCCCCTCGAAGACTGCTGAGGGTGATACCCTGGGTGAAAGACCTGAAAAATCAAAACGCTGCGAGTCACAGCACCCGGCGAAAGAAGCTACTCGAGAGCGTCACAAACCCTCGAGTAAAGGCAAGGTCGCGTCTTTGACGCCGTCGTCGTAAATCCCTTCGACGCATAGATCTGCGTCTTCGACGCCATTATCGGAGGGTTCTTCGACGCACAGGTCAGTCGATTCGACGCCGACCTCGACGCCCAGAAAGGACAAACCCACGGCCACCCCACAGCCAGTGGCCATACCCAGAGCCTCGATCACGAGAATGTCGTCGACAACCTTGAGTAGAATTCCGATACTCTCGGGTTCCTCGAGGCCTCTACCAACTTTCTCAACGCCTTTTTCGATGGCTTCGAAGCCTTTAACGTCTGCGTCGACGACGCCGACGTTTTCTCAGCCAATTATGACGAATTTGGCCCCTTCTGCTCTGGAAATGGGAATTATACAATTTCCAAGATCTGATCATTCCAGAGCCTTAGCATCTATTTATGAAGAAGGGGAGAATTCGGATCAGGAGAGACCTTTTGAGTTGCAGTGATCTGCAACTCCTGTCCAGAGGAATTTACCTCTGAGGAAAGTAGGTTTAAGGACCTCCAAGAATCCTTACATGAAGCAAGTGGGTTGGGCACTTCCCCAGAAGTGGAATTTGCCAAACCAGACCCAGGGGAAAATGCTGAAACCCCTTATAGAACCTTGATGGCAAGGATAATAGAGTTTATGGGGTGGTCTACACCCTCACCTGCTTTTCAGCAAGACTACCTCACAGACATTTTGGTTAAAGGTCCAGAGGAGGATCCTGTGGTGCCATTTCATGCGACATTACAAAGAAAAATATTGGCAAACTGGGAAACCCCCGAGTTTATCCCGGCGGTTAACAAAAAATTATCAGCCAAGTATAGGGTGTCTACTGCTGACCCTGAATATTTATCCAGACACCCAACTCCGGAGAGTCTGCTTGTGCAGGCAGCAACTTCATCAGGTAGTAAATCGGCTTACCCTATTGTTCCACAGGACAGGGATGACAAGAGATATGACTCTATGGCCAAAAAGTATTTTCTGCATGTAGCATGGCGTTGAAATCCATCAATGCTACTTGTACGCTCGCAAGGTTCAGCCACACACTTTGGGAGTGTGCTTCATCAGCGGCTGACTGCCTCCCTGAGGGAGAAGAAAGGGAAGCGTTTCTAAACATTAAGGATGGTAAAGACGCAATGTGCGAATCCCTTCAAACTGGCATCGATTCTGCTGACAGCATCAGCAGGGCCATGGCGGCAAGTACAACAACCAGGAGATTTGCTTGATTGCGGAAGTCTGGTTTTGCTCCAGATGTGCAAAGCAGACTCTTGAATATGCCCTTTGACGGCTCTTCCTTGTTTGGTAAGGCAGCGGATGACAGTTTAGAAAAGCTTCAAACATCAAAGGCAGCAGCAAAATCCCTGGGAGCTGCAATCCGTCAGACACCATATTGCCCCTCAGGAACCTCTTGGAGAGGTAAGTCCTTTCGCTTCTATTCCGCATTCGGAAGAGGAAGGGGACAGCCGGTTCAAAGGGGTCAGAAAAAATTCAACCGAGGTGGACGGGTTAAAAATACAAAAGCCGCAGCAGGTGCCTCTTTACCCTCCGCATCTGTATCAGCCGTTTCCAAACCGCTCTGAGGACTCTCCTCACAAGACACCAGTAGGGGGCAGGTTAACTCAACATCTGACGGAATGCCAGGCTATTACGTCAGATGCTTGGGCATTGGAGACAGTTGCCCAAGGTTACTGCCTGCCTTTTCTACGCATCCCTCAGAGTCATCCACCGGGGAACAGCTCTCTGAAAGTTCAAGATCCGCTCATCTTGCAGGAAACTGTAGAACTGCTAGAGAAAGGTGCCATAGAACCGGTACCTGTAGCGGAGCGGAACAAGGGCTGGTACTCCCCCTACTTTCTCATACCGAAGAAAGACTGAGGACTGAGACCTATCTTGGACTTACCAGAATTGAACAAGTTCTTCAGGAAGGACAAGTTCAAGATGGTAACTCTCTCTCAGATCCTTCAGGCCCTCCAGCTCCAGGACTGGCTGGTATCTCTGGACCTCCAGGATGCTTATTTCCATGTGCCAATCCATCTCAAACAGAGGAAATACCTGAGGTTCGCAATTGGCGGCTCTCATTATCAATTTCGAGTTCTGCCATTTGGGCTTACCTCCGCCCCGAGGGTCTTCACCAAGTTAATGTCGGTAGTGGCGGCAAGTCTAAGGAGGGGAGGGATTCACGTCTACCCCTACCTGGACGATTGGCTGATCAGGGCTGTATCTTCAGAACAAGCTCAGAGCCAGCTAGATTATGTCTGCCACTTCCTTCACAAACTGGGCTTCTCCCTCAATTTAAAGAAGTCACAGATGATACCATCACAGAGACTCCAGTTCATCGGAGCGGTCCTGGACATTTCTCTGGGAAAAGCCTCGCCACCAGAGGTGAGGGCTCAAGATATTCTGCAGATGGTCACCAAGTTTCAAAATGCCCAACATTTCCCAGCCTTTGACTTTTTGAGGTTGCTAGGCCTCATGGCATCCTGCATCTACCTTGTGCCAGAGGCTCGCCTGAGAATAAGATCTCTCCAGTAGGCACTAAGAACCCAGTGGTCGCAGCTCTCAGGAAAAATGACAGATCTCCTTCGGATTCCGGACAAGGTAGCCCGAGACATTCAATGGTGGGCTTATCGAGAGAACATTTTGAAAGGAGAACTGTTTTGGCAACCATGGCCGGAGATAACAGTAGTCACGGATGCCTCACTCATGGGTGGGGGAGCCCATGCCAACGACTTGACCATCAGCGGTCGTTGGTCTCCATCGGAGTCCAGACTACACATCAACCTATTGGAGCTGAGAGCGATCAGACTAGCACTGAAAGCTTTCCTGCCATCAGTACAGGGAAAAAATGTCCTGATAATGACGGACAACACGGTGGCCATGCACTACCTCAATAAAAGAGGAGGCGTGGGATCACTGCCACTGTGCAGAGAGGCAATGCAGCTCTGGTTTTGGGCAATTCAAGAAGGAATCTCTCTATCGGCAGTTCACCTATCCGGAGAGAAGAACTTGACGGCGGACGCTCTGAGCAGACAGGGCACAGTCTCCGACGAGTGGGAACTAGCTCAGGAAGTCCTTCAGGAGATTTTCTCCCTTTGGGGAACCCCTCAAGTGGATCTGTTCGCCACCAGTACCAACAGGAAGTGCGATCTGTTTTGTCCAAGGGAATTTCCCCTGAGAGGAGCTCTAGCGGACGCGTTCGTAGTGGACTGGGAGTTTCCACTCCTGTACGCGTTTCCACCAGTCCCTGTCATTCCTCAAATGATCAGGAGGTTGAGAAGATTCCGGAGGACCATGATCCTAATTGCCCCAGACTGGGCCAGGAGAACGTGGTACCCGGATCTTCTGGACATGCCCTCCAATTCGCCTTCCACTCAAGGAGAATCTTCTCTCACAGAAGGGAGGTCAGGTTCTCCATCCAGACATCAGAACCCTCAACCTTCACGCTTGGCTTCTGAAAGGTTGAGATACAAGGATTGGGACCTCCCTGATGACGTCATGGAGGTGTTGCTTTCGGACAGAAGGCCAGCAACAAAGTCTTTATACCGCTGCTGTTGGAACAAATTTTGCAGCTGGTGTAGAGAAGAGAATATCAACACCTTTTCATGTGGTACACCAACGGTGTTATCCTTTCTACTCTACTTGGCAAATTCAGGCCTTCAAGTTGGCACTATCAAGGGCTATCACACAGTGCTATCGATCTTCAAGCGCACTGCAGAGGAGCCATCGTATTTCAAATTACCCTTAGTAATACAATTTCTAAAGGGATTAACTAATGTCTATCCTCCAAGACCATTCCAAGTTCCCTTATGGGACTTAAAATACATTTCCTGATGGGTACTCCTTTCGAACCACTCCACTCTTGTTTGTTAAGATTTCTCACCCTTAAAACTGTCTTATTAGTGGCACTAACATCTGCTAGAAGGGTGAGTGAATTACAAGCTCTATCTTGTAAACCCCCTCATACAATTTTTCATAAAGACAAAGTTGTCCTATAGGTGAAGCCTAATTTCCTCCCAAAGGTGGTTTCTGAATTCTACATCACTCAGAAAATTACCTTACCTTCATTCTATCCTCCTCCCCATCTGGGGAAAGAGGAAGAAAGGCTACACAGGCTGGACCCAAGGCGGGCTTTAAGCTTTTACATCAGCAGACTTGCTAGGATTAGGCAAGCAGACCAACTGTTCGTAGGTTACTCAGGGCACAAATTGGGACTAGCGATAACAAAACAGACCATTTCCAGATGGATTATATTGGCCATTCTAGAATGTTACAAACTAGCAGGGAAAGAGCCTCCTCAAAATCTTAGGGCTCATTCAATCAGGGGTATCGCAGCCTCTTCGGCCCTCCAAAGAGGGGTTCCGGTTCGAGACATATGTGCGGCTGCCACATGGTCGTCAGCACATACCTTCACAAGATTTTACAACCTGGATTCCTCCTCTAGTCAAGAGACTAGGTTTGGCAAAGCCGTATTACATTCTGTTCATTCCTAAAGGGAAACATGGCGTTTTACTCTCACCTCAAATTACACACCACTGCTATGGGAGTCTATCAAAGATGAGGAATACGTCGGAGGACACAATCCCTTCAAAGAACAAGTTACTACTTACCTGGTAACGTTCTTTCGATGGGATGTTCCTCCGACGTATTCCTTATCGCCCCTCCCATCCATCCCTGCAGTAATACTTCCCTTGTGGTTGCAGCTTACGCTCCTTCAAGGTCAATAACCAATTCATGCATGACTTATCTCATGCTACAAAACGGAACTGAGCAACGGACGCTGCGCGTGGCTATTTATGGGCATGGTGACGCCGGCGACGGTACGGTGGCTGTCGAGGGACACCAACTCGATGGACGTCGATGCGTAGCGCCCTCTACTGAGAAAAATGTTTCCGAGGACAGCAAGCTGGAGACGAATTATCAAAGATAAGGAATACGTCGGAGGAACATCCCATCGAAAGAACGTTACAGGTAAGAAGTAACTTGTTCTTTTTTTAATTAACCAAAACTCGTTTATCGCGTTAGGCTCAAGCTAAAAATTACTATGCCACAAAGTCTTTTGTTCTGTCCTTTGGCCATTTTGTCCCTTTGCCTTCCCCCAGGTTGAGTGACCCGGGTATTCCTTATTTGAGCATGCAGCCTCCTGCGAAACCTGCATCTTTCGCACGCTCCTGCATGTCATGTGTGCTAGTGCCCAGGGAGAGGGTTGGGCTGTCTAGTCCCAAACCACACTACTGGTGCCAGTATGTCTGGTATGCCTGAATGACTGGAACCATCGTGGGCCATTATTGGCCCACGCCTGGCTTGATCGCAAGAGAGCAGATTCCATTGGCTATCCCAGATTTGAGTGTGAAACGAATTTTGGATAAGAGAACGGGCTGTGCATCCATTCCAGGTCAATCACCTGAAGTTCACACCGAACTACAGAAGGAGCCAAGTATCCTGAAACGAAAGAGCAGACCTTTGGAACCGCCAGAGACGTGCTGGAAGGTTTGGCACCCTGACCCCGCTCTTGTCCCGTCGGACCTCTGCTTTTGTATCGATCACAGAAGGCCGGCAATGGCGTTTTGACCTTTTGGAGTAGTGGCACCAACTACTCTCGCCACCTCATGCTTACCCTCGAAAGGAGCTTCTTTGGAGGTATTCCTGGGCCATCCAGCGACCTGACCAGCTCAAACCCACGGTATCCTATAGAAGCACTGCCGTCCCAAGTTGACACTCGAGACATGCCGTTTAAGCTTTTTTTTCCTAATGCATCAATTCCAGAACTGCTTAAAATATGAGCAAAATTGTCATATAATTCAGGGAAATAGATTGAATATAAGGTTTTGTGCGGTAGCATTTTAAAAGTATTTTGGATGTTATAGTAACTCATGTTACATGCTTGTCTTATGCTCATGTCGCATAGCAAGCAAGACATCTACAGACATGTTTTCAAAGGTTAATCAGTTCAAGCATGGCTAGTTGCAATATAAATGTTTTAAAAATAAATTTGAATAAACTCACTGTCATATGTGTTTCCTGACTAGGGAATGGCTAACTTGTGGTCCTGGGCCCTCTCTCACCAAAACTCGTAGTCCTAGCTCCTCTGATTCGCGATTTATGAGAGTGCGCCGCGCCACGCCGCAATCATTTACGGTCCCTGTGTCGCCCTACTGTGGTGACGGTCATTGTAGAAGCCTTGCATACCTGACCCCCTGCGCCCTGAAACATGCTGCACTGGAACTGTCCTCTTATCTTGATCGATAGCTGAGAAAAGGCTACTATCCTGCCATGGACGATTGTTCCGTCCCACAGCCACTAAGAGCCGGAGCGACGTGTGACTGCAGGGGTTGAACCTAAACTGGCAAAGTTTGGCCCGGGCTGTGTAGAGGGTCAGTGAGTACTTGCATCGCTTACCGGTGGCCCCCTGGCACAGCCATTGTTATTTAAACACAAGAATCACTGAAAAGATACTCACCTTAGCTAGGATAGCCTGCGCTCCCTAGCTATTCTCGAAACTTCAAAGTCGCTCTACCTCAAGGGTTGATCTTCCTCTAATAATGGGACGCTGTTCTTCACCTCAAGCCCCTTCCTGAACTACTACAGCTCCCTGAAGAAGACCTGTTTTCGTTTTTACGCACAACTGCGCAATGTTTACGCACTGCTGTACTTTTGAGCATATGGTTCCCACTTTGTAGGCCTTGACTGCATAAGTTGGGGATGGACTCTGAAGAACTGCCAATGCGATATTTGTGTTAACTCTTCTGTTGCAGGTTTTGGTTGTGTTCTCCCACTCATTCGCATTAGGCGAAACATATTTGTATACATGGTAAATGTTGTAAGGTGTGCGTGGTAACTGTTTATTATTACTGTTTTTTATTTGTGTTTAGTTATAAGGCCTATAATAAATATATATTTTTATATAACTTGTCTAAGAGTATGGTGTGGAGTTTTACTGTGTGTGCTCATTATGAGCTTCCGATCACTCTCACCCCTCCTGAGACTTAGTCTTGACTGCCTGCCAAGCTATCGTAGATTAGTCTGGTTTGTCCAGAACGTTCCCCTTTTCCACTAAAACTAGGGTGGCCTCCTAAACCTATGCCCACCAGGCCAGAGTTTAGAAATCCATCTTAACACTAACTTGCCCCAGGTCATTTTTCCTGTAGTCGGCAAAGGCAAAGAGAGTTCTAGGAAAGGAATTTATATTGTTAGCACATATCTGTGAGTTCTAACGTATATTTAAAGTCCTGCTCTCCACTCTTGTAAATACAAATACTTACTTGAACCGTGTCTGTTTTTAATAACACTAACCTTTTCTCTGGAGTAAATTTCCTCGGTAACTGTGTCCAAAATGATAATGGATTTCTGTGGGGCCTTTGGCTGTGCTTCAGAATTGCTTTCCACCCACTAATACCATTTTTAACTGTCATGTGTATTTATGGTGTTCAAATACTATGTACTAGAAGGGCAGAATTACTGTGGATATTTGGCATTGACTTTAGTGAGCTGTATTATTATTTTTCCTGTATAATAATATGTCTGGCTACATTTTTTCTTCCCACTCCTTGTCTTATCTTTGTGTTGTGTGGCCTTGTACAGGACCTACAATTTAAAATAAGAGTGGTGTGTGTCTAGTAGGACAATGGATTATATGATGTGCAGGCAATATGCATTTTAAGCTATGTTTACAATGTTTAGTTCCCTTTGTCTCACCCACCATTGCCAAAGGTACCATGGGCTACTGGTGAAGCCAAAACCAAAGTACAGCTGCCACAACGTACTGCCTAATACCAAAGTAGGGTGATGAAATCACGATAGAGCCGTATGGACTACCCAGGATCAAGTACTGTAAAAGGGTGGAAAAGAGTTGCAATGGCATGAGTCCCTCTAGCCACCAAATATAGGTTAGAGATCCAAAAATAAAAAGGGAGAAAGCAACACATTGGGTGGCCTCAGAAAGTTACAATGGAATTCCTAAAACACTAATTTTGTCTTACCACTGCTGCTTTTGCTTCTGACCTTAGGGGCTTAGTCCAAGAAAACCAATGTGTTCTTCTTTCCAATTATTGGGACTGTAATTGATCAGAACTTTAATTCCCTGGGAGTTTGCATCTTGTATTCCACACCTGGACAAGAAGCTTACTACTTACTGGGTTGTTTAACCTTCTTGGAGTCCAATTTTCAGGATCCAAAGTTGCGGGTACGTACCTCTAGACCCTGGCATGGTGCGTTTATTCACGATAATTACCCTTGGGGGTAACTGTGGTCGAGACTATAAGCAGGCGTGTCTAAACTGCATTTTCCCATTGCCTTCCTTTGGGGCTCATCCTGCTGTGCTGCATCTTATCCTGGGGATACTGTTTTTTAAACCTGCATCTAGAGCGCTTCATTGGGATCTCCTTTGGTCTGTTCTGGAGCTCTTTGCTGCCATATCCACTGCAATGCGATGGCGATTGATCTGTCTAATAAAGGTGTACATTTTTCAGTATACCAATGTGCTGTATTTTTTATGGGTGTCTTGACTAACTGTACTTTTGTGTTAGCCTTCTTCCCCTCCCTTAAGTTATGCCTGGCTGAACCCCCTCCCTTAAGTTGAGCCTGGCTGATCTGTCATGTTATTTTCCTAATGAGAGTTTTGGGCTGGGTGTACTTGTCCTAATTTAGGGTTAGTGGTTGTCCAGCCCTCTACAGATTGTGCAAAAGCCATCTTCAAGCCGAGAAAAGACTGGTGTATCCATAGTACAGCCCCTGTGACAACTGTTCTGCAGAAGAAAGGATGTGAGCCATTGACTGACAAACATGGCAGCTTGCCCCATTGTCTCTTTTCTCTTTACCAGAAAAGGATTGATGGTAAACCCCCTTGTGTTTGCGGTGGTGTGATCACTGTTTTTCTTTCTAGATCGGCTAATTCTTTGTCTAGTGTTCTGAGATCCTCCTATGAGAATTTCATGGGAACTTGCTCTGATGGTTGATACGAGACTGTGAAGAAATCGAGGTGGAAGCCTCTAACTGTCTCACCCATGCATGCAGGAGTAATGCTGTCCTGACCCTCCACCCACACCCCCAAACTGATGAGATCAGCACTGCATGTCACACCCACCTGTAGTCTGGTCTGGTTGCCTGTCTGCTCTTCTTCAGTTGCAGCCTCTCCCTCCATGTTCCTTTGTTCGGGACCAACATGTCAGCTCTTTGTTCCTGCCAGTAGTGCAGGCTGCTCTGTTGGTCTGGGACCTTTGATCTAGTGTGTAGAGGCTGCACAAGTGGCCTCTGCCTCTTCTGTCCATGCAGACATTTTTTGTGGAGAAAAAAACGTTCAATTGAAGATTACACTTGTACTTTCCAAAGACTTATGATAATTGTATGGTGAAGTCTCCACAAAGTAAACCTACACCGCTGGCCCCGTTTCAGAGGAAGCTAGCTCCCCTAATTTAGTGTTGATCTTGATCAGAATACCTTTCCTCCTTTCAGCGAATATGGCAGAATTTGTATTGCCAAGTAGGCAAATTGCTGGGTGAACCTATCCTGCAAGCACCTGCGGGTCAACATGAGTCTTCGTATCTATTGCCTTCTCTGCCAGATCCAGGATAAGGCCCACTGCGACAAAGACCTTGTTTCTATTACCATGGGCAAAAGAGTAGGTGAGCTTCAAACTCTCTCTTCAGCAAACCCTTATATAATGTTTCTTTAAGAGTTCTTGGATGGAACGTTTCCCTCAAAGGTTCTTTTCGAATTTCTTTTGAACCAAGAATTTGTTCTTCCAGTCTTCACCCTTGACCACACTCTTCTTTTGTAAATCGGATTCTGCTTAATTCCGACGTCTTTAGGGCTCTTAAATTCTACTTGAACACAATAAAGCCTTTCAGAAAGTTGAATCCTTTGTTCATAGCGTATGGCATGCTTTCCCCCATACAGTCCTCAAATGCTACCATTGCAAGATGGAAAGTTTCTTATGTTGCAAAGTGTTATGAAATTTCTGATCTCAGTGTTCCTAAGTGACTCAGACTTTATGCTCGGAGCCAAGTCAGCATTGTTGGCCTTCTAGAGACGTGTTCCTGTTCTCATTGCAGATAGCTCTATGGTAGCTTCCATGGCCACGCCTTCTAATTTAATTAAGCCTTGCTCTCGATGCATTTTCTAAGAAATATGATACCTTTGGCAAGGGGGTCAACTTCTTTGCCTAATGTCTTGTCTGCCATTTGCTGATACTCCACCCAACGATTTGGTCTGTGAAGTCTGGTTCCCAACCAGTTGGGATGGAGGGAGAGTAGGATGCCAGAGTAATTAACTTTCATGGTGATTCCAGTTCTTAGTCCTTGCGCTCGCTTCTTCACAACACCTTCCCAGCCATCCTCTCAAAGCGTATGTGCTTCAACCACCACAGCGTAAAAATGTGTGGCTCTGCTACGTGATGGTTGGTGTTGCATGACTCTGGTGGGGCCTGTTGCATGGAGCTGTACTTCTGCATACAGCCCCATTCTAAATGTCTTAAAGTGACCACACTCTTGAAGAAGATTTTTTCCATCCTGCCTCTGGTCATATGTTACCCACCAAGTTAGAAAGGAGAGGTGAGAGCAAGTGCTAAGGGTACCAGAGTTTCCATGAAAGTTATTTTTTTTCCCCATATCGGTGTGCTTTTGTTCAATGGATGGATTGTTGGCTTTGGACAGTATGGGGTGCATGAAAGATTAAAAAAGATCTAGGTGTATATCCATGTGCTGCATATTTTCTTTCATTTTAACACTAAATCAAGAACCTAGGGACGTTAATCCAAATGTGCTGCTTCAAAGTATTTTATGTATTTATTTAATTGTTTTAGCATCTCTGCAGCGTGAGACCAGCTGTTCTCCAAGGCCGTGTGCCTGATAATAAAATGGCCGGCATTATTTTTGGCTTGAAAACGAGACTGTGTCCTCAGTTGCTAAGCAACCGCCTCTGATTTACCCACAAGGCCCCTGCCGGTAGGCGGCAGCCGGCCCTCCTCTGGAAAGGCCCTCGAGGTAAAGGCCTGTTCTGCGCCTGTTACACGTATGCAGCGTGGCGTGGCTAACCACCTTTTGCCCCCTCCTCGAAAATCCATTCAACTTGATATACATCTTGTGTTGCAACGCAGTGCACACTCGGGCAGAAGGCCTCAGAGTATATCGATTGGGGACGCCAGAGGCGTTGCTAGGGGGGGGCTAATGGGGCTATAGCCCCTGGTCTTTTGGTTGTAGCCCCGGATAGAATCTCAGGAGCTACAGCCAAAAGGCTAGCTAGCCCCTAGTCTCAACATTTCTGACATCAGCATAGCCCCGGGTCTTTTCCAGACCTAGCAACTCTCCTGGGGGACGCAGCAAACTTATCCTGACACTGTGTATTCTTCATGGACTGCTTCGCTGACCCCGCCCTGCAATACCTCTTGGCAGCCACATTACTCAGTGATTATATAATCAACCCAGATCTTACCACATGCACTCATCTAGCCATCTTATTTGGAACCTATATTCATTGATTGCCGATCTGTGCCTTGCTGTCTTTTCGCCCTCATGCTCTGCCTATGTTTAAAATGTTGCATATTTAGAAATGGAAGTTAAATCATTTTACTAGTACATGTCAGTTCTATTGAAGACTGCGCCACACCAAACTAGGCCACTAGGCAGCCCTTTGTGAAGTCATATGATTGCCCAAACTGTACCATTACTGCAACCCTAGTGCCTGGTCACACCAATTCACCAATTTCCCTCCTGGTCCACAGGTTCACCCTAAACACGTGAACACCAAACCATCCTAGCCAGCAAATGCATCTTAAATATTATAAATTGGACACTCTGTTTAGATTAAATTACCCTAGACTATTGTCTCAGCTGACTTATGCTATGTTCAGACTAACCTGTATGCTACTTGCTTTAATTTCCTATTAGTTTCTCGCACTGCCTCCGCCTATTATTTTGCACTAGCATATTATTGGTTATTTGCACGGCCCTGCCCATTACCTGTATTAGCATCTTATTGGTTTCTTGCACTGCCTCACCTATTACCTGTATTAGCACTGTATTGGTACTGCCTGGTCCCAACCATTTCAGACAAACAACTATCCATAGCCATGTTTATTGTTAGCTTAGCCTACGTAGCTCATTTGGAATTGTTACCATAACAGTTCTGCCTAGCTATAGACAACCTGCTCCAGTATGCTAACTTCTTGTCTTCACATTAGCGCCCTTGGTCGCCTATTTACACTTATCAGCTTTGTAGGTTTCATCTGGTTCTGCCCTCCTCTCCCCCAAGGCCCAGCAAATCCTATTGATTTGAAGGTAGGTAACGTATCTAATATGATACTCTCAAGTACTCCACTTCAAGCCTAATCCCAAAGTACCCATGCAACATTGCTACTAGGAACGCTAGACTACACTCTAGATTAACAAAACTTTATGAACCTACTAAAAGATCTATGCACCTTGCCACTCAGAAAACCAACCGCCACTTGAACCAAAAAACGACAAGTATTGACCTTACCCCTAATAGGCCCAGTATCTACACTACCATACTCAAGGTCCAGCCTACAGGAGTACCCTGCACAGTCCCTATCTCGAGCCCCAACCTTTCAGGGGCCCTAATAAACGCAAGATCTTTGGTCGCCCCTGCTACTGAGATATCTGACCTTCTCCAATCCGAAAACTATGACTTCTTGGCTATCACTGACTCTTGGCTACATGCTGCTGCAGGCCCTGCCCTCATGATGGCCATTCCCAATGGCTACACCATCTTAAGAGCCGTTAGAAATTAAGCACAAGGAGGAGGTATATCCCTTATTGCCAAATCCAATTTGTAGATAAGGTTATCACCCTCCTTGGATATCAAATCATGTGGAAATCTCACAGTTAAACTATCTATCAACAAAACCCAGACACTCACTATCCACTTAATCTACAGACCCCCAGATCCTATTGGAACATTCGAGGAGGATATCTCTACCATCCTGTGTAACGACCTAAAAATTCTTCCCAGGTCCTCTTACTAGGGGACATTAACTTGGGCTTCAATGACCCTAAAGACCCACACGCTTCAAGTTGCCAATATCCTAACAGGCTTTGGCCTTACTCAGAGAGTGCTCCAGCCTACCCACATCAAAGGGAGAACTCTTGATTGGGTGGCAGACTACAATTGTAATGCTTCCATCTCATCCATCTCGCCTCAAATTTGGACAGATCACCACCTTGTGACATTTTCACTTGTAACTAAACGACAAACCCATACCACCACCCAGCCTGTCCCACCTATACCAACTAGGAATAAAAAGAACATTACCCCCGACAACCTACTCCCTCTGATTCTCCCCACTCTCAACTCTTTACCAGAAAATGTGAGTCCCGAGGCCCTGGTGAACGAATATAATAAAATGATGTCTACCTCAATAGACGTAATCGCACCTCTTAAAATGCGTCTAAGCAAACCCAAAGCCCACCTTAACACTTTGTAAACACCACACTTGAAAACACTACGAGTCAAAAGAAGACAATGTGAGGTAGCATGGAGACTACTTCCGTCTGAGGAAAATAAAGCCAACCTCCTTAAAGCATCTGCCCTATACAAAAATGAAATAATTGTAGCTAAACGCGAAACTTACAATGCCAGAATTGCACAAGCCAATTCAAGTATAAAGGAGCTTTTTGTTATCGTGAAGGATTTAGAAGCCCCCATCCCAGTACCTGATAATTGTGTTAAAGACAAACTTTGATGCTCTAAAATACAGCAAGCACTATCTGACAAAGTTTCGACCTTACAAGCAAAAATTGCCAAAAAGAAAGCGTCCCTAACAACAAATACCTCCCACACAAACTTTACCACACCACCAATAGATACAGTTTGCCCACCCCATTTCAAATTCTCCAAAGTATCCATCACAGAGAGCGAAAAAATTATTCTATCGCTCAAACCTTCTAATTGTCAAGGAGATCAATGCCCCGCCCAACTGACAAAGGATGCTGCCGGAGATCTGGCCCCGTTTATCGCAAAATTTATCAATGCAAATAATCTTGGGTGCTCCCATTACTTAAAAAACAGACACTAAACCCCGCCATCCCCACCAACTACCGTCCCATTACAACAGTGCCCTTCCTACTAAAAAGTTTAGACAAAATGGCCTATTTACAAATACAGAAACACCTGGAATCTAACCACTTGCTGGGGGGTCGCCAGTCAGGCTTTCGGCCCCAGCATGGGACTGAAACAGCCTTAATAGACCTAAAAGCCCAAATTGACGAACTCAGAGATAAAGGGAAGTCAGCCCTCCTCCTGCTTTTGGACTTATCGGCTGCCTTCGACCTTGTGGATCATGGGATCCTTTGTAGGCATGTAGGCATCTGGACTTGGCAGCTCACTTTTCTAAAGAAGCCGTAGTATGGATTTAATCCTTTCTCAACAACAGGACTATGAGAGTCTTCTCCCCCACTGCAGCCACAGATCCTATCCCCATCTCTTGCGGAGTGCCTCAGGGTTCTTGCATCTCTCCTACCTTGTATAATATCTTCACAAAGCCCTTGTTTGATGATCTGGACCTTCTTGGTATCACCTACACTAACTATGCAGATGATACTCAGATGCTCCTACCGCTTTCTGGTGATTACAACAAGGATTTGGCCTTGGTGAACAGGGTATATCTCATCATCCAGGCATGGATGGCCACCCACGGACTATGCCTGAATGATGACAAGACTGAGATCATCATCTTGGGCACTTCCCCAACCCTCAAAAAACTGGGACCTAAATACTCTACATTCAATATTGATAGCAACCCCTTCAGGGTCGCTAGCGAGGTCAAAACCTTGGGTTTCTACCTGGATTCGACGCTCTCCTTCAAAAAACAGGTGAATGCAATGGCATCCACCACCGCATACACTTGTAAATTAATCAGAGCAGGTAAACCTTTCCTGTCCAACAACAGTTGTATATCCTGGCAAGAGCTCTTGTTCTATCGAAGCTGGATTATTGTAACTCTCTCTACTTTGGGGCCACCAACGAAACCATCTAGAAAACCCAGCTCTTCCAGAACAATGCTCTCAGAGATGCACTTGGTCTCTCCAGAAGAGATCATATCTCTGAAACAAGAAGATTAAACAACTGGCTATCCACACAGGATGAAATCCAGTTGAAAGTGGCTTCTCTCACGCACAAATGTCTAAACAATGCACGCCCTGCTACCTTACTGAGAGAATCATTAGAAAATCCTCTACAAGACCTTCCAGAGTATCGAACACCAATTGCCTCTTGTTCCCAAGATTTAAACTAAGAGTTGGGGACGCAGTTTCCAGGTTAAAGCAGCCCAACTGTGGAACTACCTACACCCGCCCTTATGAGAAGATCAATCTTACCTACAATTCGGGCAGAACCTCATAAGCTGGCTCAAAGACTCGGACCAGCAATATGGCACGTGACTCCTTTACACCTCCTGCTATACCCTTGCTCATAACAAACTGTTACCATAATTGTATGTAGTATTTTTCTGTATCTCAACTTTGCAACTTCATTTTATCCTGGATTGTATACCTTGTATCATGTAATATACCTAGGTAAACATACTAATTGTAACATTGTGTTACTTACCACAACTGTATGTAGTATTCTATCTGTATCCCTACTATGCAACTTCATCTTATCCTTGTTTGTATACCTTGTATTATGTTAATGTACCAATGTAAATGTACCTTCTGTAACCAGGTAAATTGTTTTATGCTATGCGCCCTGATACCCTAGGGTCTGGTGCGCAATAATCTCAATTTGAAATGTTGCAGAGACCAAACAAGTAGGGCATGCATACATATCAGTGCATGGCCATGACAACCAGTAATTGAAGAGAGGCTAGTGCAGGAAGGGGGGTGTGAGGGAATGTGTGTGTGTGTTAATATACACATTTTATTGAGGTTTCACAAGGTACTTATCAGCATTTTATATCATCGTGTCGTTGCCAATTCCTAGTTTCATTAGTTACAGTACATGATTAAATACAGATGTACAGCGAAACACAAGATTTAGGCATATGTCATGGTAAAACTAAATAAAGTGGATGGGGAAATACCCATAACATTCTTATCTCGGGGCTAGTTTGCAACTAGAGCTCAGTATGACAAGCAAAGTCAATATGACTTAAGTCCTGAAGAATAGTAATACTTGCGGCTTTGAATAGGATGTGTCTCTTTAAAGCACTAGTACAAGGAAAATCCTACCAACATTTTGGAGAGTATATACGACTGCTATTGTATCTGTGGTAATCGCAAAATCTGTAAAGGGGGAGAATGTGGATACATACTTATGATATTAACCTGTATTGTTATGTGTTTAACTCACAATGTAAAGCACTGATGTTGCAAAACATAAAGGTCTTCATTGTTTTGGATCAGTTCTTGTTTTCTGCTACATCACATAGTATGCATTAGTATGCTAGGAAGTGTGGTAAATGCAAATGGCCTTTTTGACATTGACCTTCAGGGCTTTGGGCTGGGCTTGCGGCCAAGTTTGTACGTGTCCTGAGGTGGTAGATATTTGGAGGTGGTGATTGAGAGAATATTTACCAGGGCAAAGAGACGTAATGTTAAGGAGGCTTGTCGGGTCAGTTGTTCAGCAGTGTTTATTTATTTTATTTATTTCATTTGTTATACGCCCAAACCCTAAGGTATCACAGCGTAGTTACAGACACTTAATAATACTTTACAAGCAGTATACATACAGACAAGAGAGCAAAAAAATGACGAGTTACAGAGACATCAATAGAGATTTACTTGGCTGAATATTCAGGTAGGCGGTGCTCGTTTATTTAGGATAGGACTGATGGTGTGAAGTGTAAACCTCACATAGTTTTAGTTGATCATCATCTGGTTAGAATTTGTTCAATAGCCATGTTTTAGTCGTTTTTTGAAACATTGGAAGGCGTCTTCATTTTTAATGTTTAATGGGAGGGTATTCCAGTGTTTTGGGGCCATGACTGGGAAGCTACTGCCTCCCGCTCTAGTACTTTTGTAGCGAGGGACCGCAAGGAGAGAGTTTGTATTGGATCTGAGCGTTCTATTCGATTCTTTTTTGGTAATAGAGTTATTGATATAACTGGGTGCTTTCTTGTGGGTAAGGCATAATGATTTAAATAAGATTCTGGCCTAATGGGGATCCAGTGGGCCTCTCTTCTGATGTGAGAGATGTGGTCTGACTTTCTTAGTCCTAGGGCATCACGTAATGCTTTGTTTTAGATGCGTTGTAATTTGTCTGGATTGGAGGTGCCTAATAGGAGTACATTGCAGTAGTCCAACCTGAAAAGTATTAAAGCCCTGGCTAAAGTGGTAAAATTTGTAGGTGTGCGGAATAAGCGGCTTAGGGCAGTTAGTTTAGCGGTGTAGGAGATAGATGAGGCTAAAGCATTAGCGTGTTTAGTCATGGTAAGGTTAGCGTCTATATATACACCTAAGGTTTTAACCTGTTTCAGGACGGGTATAAGAGTGCCGTCAATGTTTATTGAGCTGTAGTCGGAGTGGAGAGTGTTAATTTTGGCTGGGGAGCCCACAATGAGAATCTGTTTTCTCATCGTTGAGACATAGGCTTTTTAAGGTCATCCAATTTTGTATTATTGTGTACATTTTGTTAATCAGAAGGGTGTCATGGCCATGATTCCCCGTGATTGGTATGAGGATTTGGGTGTCATTAGCAAAGTTGGTATATAGGACACCCATGGCATCCAGTGCTGCAAATAATAGTTTGGTGTAGGGGTTGCAGAGGGTGGGTGATGGGCAGGATCCTTGGGGAACACCTATGGGGACTGTTATGGGATAAGCAGCCTCTTTGCCGATGGAGACTCTGGAGGTACATTCAGCTAGAAAAGATTTTACCCAGAGAGTTGCTTCCTTTGAGAATCTGAAATCATTGGCTATGGTAGTGCAGAGTTTGTCGTGATCAACAAGATCAAATTCTGCAGGTAAATCAAGCAATAGCAGTACACAAAGTTTTCCTGAGTCCCTAATGGTATCCAGCTGGATTTTTAAGTCCAGAAGAGCCGTTTCGGTGCTATGGTTGGGACAAAATCACGATTGTCTGGCAACTAAAAGCTGATTTTGTTCTAGATGTGCTTGAATTCGTGTGGAAGCTATTTTATCTATGATCTTGAGCAGGAATGGGACCGTCGTTATGGGACGATAGTTCGTGGGGATTGTTGGATCCAGATAAAGTTTTATCAGAGGGGTTACCCATGCTTCTTTTATACTGGCTGAGACCAAACTTGTATTGAAGGAGGCGTTGACGAAATTGGTGATGATGGGGGTGAGGATGGGGGGCGCAAGTTTGACTAAGTGGGCTGGAAAGTTGTCATCTTTGCCGTTAGAAGCTTTTAGTTTGGCTATAGTATTTAGCACTAGATCTTGGGTCACTGGAATGAAATGGAATAGAGAATTGGTGTTATCAGGGATCACATTTGAAATGGAAGCAGAGCTGTTTTTATCAGCTAATAGTTTTCTTTTGTTATTGATTTTATTTTGTAGTAATTCGATCTTAGACGCAAGGGTACTTTGGATGGTAGTGCACCATGCTTCGCTAGAGTTTACAGGGGTGGTGGCTGGGATGGGATTTTCCAATTCTCTGAAGATACTAAAAAGCTCCTTGGCGTCAAAGTTGGCGTTGCTGATGCGGGTGTTATATGCATTAGCTTTGTGGGGTATGATTGCTGTTTTGTATCTTTTATTTGCTGCTCTAAAAGCATTGGCCGAGTCTACGAGAGGTTTTTTTTGTGGATGTGTTCAAGGGCTCTTTTGGTACATCTGAGCAAGACTAGCTCTTCGTTGACCCAGAAACTAGTACATTTATCTGCCCTTCGTGTTTTGGTTCGTCATAGGAGCAGCGTAATCAATGGTAGTAGTGAGGCAGTTATGGTAGATGTCAGCAAGATGGCATGGGTTGTTGATGGTTACAGTGTTGCCTAAGAGGTTTTCGCTGATGATGGGGGAGAGGATATCCACTGTAAGTTTCCGGATATTTCTAGTTTCATAGGTGTCCATTTTTATCGATTTGGCTTGGTGGTTCCCAATGCTGCTTAAAGTAAAGTTACTATTGTGGTCTGTCCAGTCTAATGGTAGAATAGAGTCAATGGTTACCTGGGTTGCACAGAAGGTTGTAATTAATGGACACCAATTGAAAGTATGTTGCCCTTTGGAAAATGGTTGTACGGGGGGTTGCGTGTTAAGTCTTAGTAATGTTTGCAATTTCATTCTTTATTCTTCTGCATGAATCCCAAAATCCATTCAATTTTCAGTACAAATTTGCTGTTTATTCCATCTCCTGTCAGGGTCTGTTTTGTAAAACTATAGAATTTCTTTTGCAGGAGGTACATATTCTGCACAATGAAATATAAAAGTATTAAAATAACATACTAAGCAATGTAAGCAGGTTTTATGCACAGTCGTAAAGCGTTCCAATAAGAGTAGTTTTAAGTTAACTACTTATCAATGTTCCAACCTCATACACTGACAATGTATTTGTGACATTTGTAGGAGACAGTTGAACTGTTGCAGGCAAAAGTTAACACTCTGGATATGGCGTCTCTCGATCTGGTAGAAGCACGATTACAGGTAAGCTTTTCTTGCAAGTTGTGAAATACACTTACTGTGGAGCTGCAAGGACAACATCTTTTTGAAGGAGTGTTGTAGTGCAATAGACATGACTGAGGTTTGGTCGTGAATGTTACTGCGTTGTAGGCTGGGAGTACATTGGCATCAACCCTTAACACTTCAAGCACAGATAAAATAAGTGGCAAATAGATTTGAAAATCACAGCGGTCCATGTTTTCTTTTAGCATTTATTTTCATTTTTACAGCTGATGCTTTTGTTGATAGAAACAAGTGCTCTAATCCTGCAGAATGGATATACATTTAAATGTATAAATGTGTTGATATTAAGTCAGTTTTGTGGCACCTGAGAAAATAGTGGTTCGGCAAAGGACATTCTATATGCTATTGGCCTCTGCTGCATCTCCCGTGGTTACGCTCCATTCTGCCTCCACATTGCAACAGAATACAGACCTCTATGCTTGCGAAGTGAAAGCACGATTGGAGATGATCATACCATCAAATGGCTCATATCCCCCTTTTAATATCTGTTCCCTGACGCTTTGAGAATTTGTTCAGAGAATTTGGAGCTATTAACCCTTCCCATTAACCTAATTTAACATCCAGAATTTACCAAAATTGTTAGGAAGATTTCCATTGGACTCGAAAGAAAGTCCTCTAGTTATCACTTCTGGTGAGTCCCTTCAACACATTAGGCCTCATTACGAGTGTGCCGGTGCGATAATAGCGTGCCGGGACTGCACCATACTGGTTACTGCACCAGTGTAAAGACTGGATGGGGGTATCTGTACTCCTGCCCTCTATATGGCAGAGTAGAAGCACAGAGCACCCCAGCCAAGGTTCTCTATAGGGTAGCTATGGATGAGCAACCAAGGCTTAAGCTCTTAGGAGGTGATGAAGGCTGGTTTGTAAGTACAGTGTAGTCCCCACGCCCCCCACAAAGGAATGTCCACACACTATGTCATGTGCTAACACAGTTCTTTATTTAAAAATAAGGTTCAACACATATACCCAATTAATAACACACTTTGTACTTTGGCAATTCTAATATGGCAAATATTTACAATGTCTATGTGGTACCACACTTAGCTATTGACTCCTTTAAAATGCATCAACTGCTGACAGTTCTAATGGCATACCAATGAAACAGTAATGTTGGTCATCATAGGACATAGGAAGGAAGACAAGTTAGTTTAAACCATGGCAGAATGGTTCTCTTCCTACTAAGACAGTTCTGAGTGAGTATCCTCCGCCTCGTCAACCTATAATAAAGTGAATTAACCAAGCCCAGCCCATTAATGTAAAAATAGTCTTGTTTCCTCGTCAAAAATGTTCAACTACCCCAATGTACCTGAGTTAGCAGAATTTCTTTGATGGATCCCTCGAGAGTGGACTCCCTTTAAAGCAGGAGCCACAGGATGTTGAGCGTCCTCAAAGAATGTGAACCCTGGCGTTGAGATTCCTTGATGAAAAGAGCTTGGCGCCGCCAAGAAGACTCAGTGAAGAATGTAGGCCCGGCAGCGGGCATCAGGTGTCGGCGTCAGCTTAGACGATCAGAGCTCGACCACGGCTGGATTTCGGATCTTCACTTGTCTGCGTCTTTGTGGACTTCGGGTGGCGGGAAACCCACAAATGGATTCTCCCCGGTCGTCGTCGACCTAGACTTTCTCTGGAGGGCCAAAGCTGTCGACGGTGATGACAGTGGAGCCCTTCATTTAATGTTCTTAAGCAAAGGTGGAGTGTTGCGGCTCCGGTCATCGAGCAGCACAGCGTCAAGCTGTCCCCGCTTCTGGGCAACACGACTCGACTGGCTTCCATCGATTACGGAAATCCTCCGAACCCCCGTCGACCGTAATGGACTTCGACGGCCTCGATGTCCGGGTGATTTACTTTGAGCTTCCTTGGCTGACCCCATCTCCGGTTCACACCCTTTCAGGACTGGCTTCCAGGATGCCTCGGTGAAGATCAGCTTCTGCACGATGATCCCTCGTAGCTCGGGGAGAGGTCTCCCAGCCAGGTTCTCTCTCGGATCAGTCCTTGACAGACTCAACAGCTTTCAGATTTCGGCAAAGGAAAGCAGCAGCAATTCTTCTTCTTCCAGCTGGGCTTCAAAGACAAGCAGCTTCAAGTTTCAATTTCAGCTTCTGAACAAATTGGGAAGTGAGAGGTCCCCAGATATACACATATGTCCCTCATTCACACTGCTGAGCCAAGCTCAGTCAGCCAATCGGACTGTCAGCCAATCAGGCTCACAGTTCATTCAGGCCATTCCCTTCCACCCAGACACCCACCCAGACACCCATTACAAGGAATGTGGATCGGGGCAAGCACCTAGCCTTTCAGCACACCATACTGCATCCATGACAGTCTCAGGCAGGGCTGTCTTATTCATTGTGTCACACACACAGAAACCAGACACCCATAATTTGGAATGCAGATTGGTCACACACTCCATTCACCCAGTTTCCACCCCAAGGGTGTACCCTCAACATACAGTCACTGGGAAGGCTCCAGCCAGTCTGGCCTGGACTTCCCTATAATACCATATGTGGTTCTTCCACCCAACAGCCAGCCAGGGTAAGGGACAGTGTCAGGGCTTCCCAGGCCTTTGGGAAGACAAGGTAACAGGTAATAGAAACCAAGAGGCCACAGGGGCCATCTTGTCTCCTATCAGGAATCCACTGATTCCTATGGCAGGGCCTGGGTATACCAAAATGGAGGATACTCGGAGCACCTGTCAAATTCATCATGCAGCTGCCACCAGCCCATACCCCGCTCTGTGGGCCACACACAGGAGCCCAGAAACATACACTAGGGTTACAGGGTTTTACCCCCACCCCTGGGTGCCATAAGGGTACCCCAAGGGTCTCTGTTCATCACAACTAAAAAGAGGAAGAGCTGCACTGCCAAGAGTCCCAACTGGACTCCTGTGCAGAAAACAACATAGAACACACATGATAAGGGAGTACAGGATGAGGACATTGAGGCCCTGTCCCTCCAATGCATTTCCAGCATCACAACCAGCACACTCCAAGTTTGGTAGTGGGATGGCTTGATTTACTTGCATGGCCAATCTATGGGCCTCCATGGAATGGGGAATCCTACCCTTCCCACCACTTGGAATGTGCCGTAATTACGGCTGACCAAATGGCAGGAACGGTATTACTGTTTGGTGGTACCCCGGTCGGTTTTACCAGTGGGATACCACCAGACCTATGAGTCAATTTTCCCCCAGTGAGTTACCCCCACATCTCGCTCAGAACACAACTCTTAAATATGAGTCCCCTAAACTTCTTTGCTGGTTTTTAGACTTCTGTTTTCTGTCAGAGCGACTTTCGTAGACTTTTTCCTACAGTTACAGCTTCTTTTTAGTGTGCTGCCCTTCATACCCTATATAGTGTGGTGGGTCAGAGGGTCAGAAATGAGAGGCGGACACAAAGTTGTAATTTTCTCATTATCAGACATGTTGAAAAATGGGTTAGATAAACGCCTCTCTATCCTTATCCTAAGGAGAACTCCCCTGCCTAGGAAACTAAAAATAAAGATCAGTCTGTGTCAAGTCATTCAACTTGGAAACTGTCCTTGTGTCCAAAACATTCTAATCTGGCACTCGCACTAGAAATGAACAACTAAGGGTGATAGGAAATGTCTCTGATCTATAGTTGGCAAAAAGTGTAAGTAAATCAATAAATCCAACAGACGTATTTTCCAAAAAGAAACCCTTGGATCCAGAGTGTGATTCCCTTTCCAGAATAGAATAGTAAAATTGTCTCTTTCAAACAACCGCTTTTAAAGTTCAGGTAGGGTGGCAAAAGTTTTTCTTTCAAACAGTTTCTTAAAGTTCAAGTAGTATGGCAAGTGTTTTGGTTTGTTAGATTAGCTTCTAAAGGTTCTTGTGCAAACAATATATTAAATAACATTCAACTCTTCCTTGATTTTTCTGCATTGGATTCTGTATTGGATTCAAAAATAAGGTTTTATCACATGCAGCTTCTCTTTTGTTTCTTTGTACTGGTGTTTCTTCAACAGAAATCTTATGAGCTCTTCAGAATTCCTGGTGTACTCCCCAGCCAGGTATCTCATCACAAAAAGTGTTTGTTCACCTTCAGAACTTTAAATGCCTGGCACCTCTGCCCATCAATACCTTCTTCATGTGCCTCTTCGATTCCATGGTATACTTCACTGCCAGGTATTTTTGCAACATGGGTACATTTTATTTTCTAACTCGAGTGGACCTCCTGGTAGCCTCCCTTGCCAGGAATCCTTTGGTGGGTTCTTCAGATCCCCTGGTGTACTCCCCTGCCAGGTATCTTCCTACAATTCTAAGGGCGGTATTCAATTTCAAAATGCCTGGTATTTTTGGTTGCCAGGGCGTTCTTTACGAACTCCTTAGATCCCCTGGTATACTTTGCTACCAGGTATCTTGCCACAATGTCTTATGTCTTTCTATGCTTCAGATGGATTTCCTGGTATACTCCCCTGCCAGGAATCAGTCTCTGGGGTCCTATAGATGTCATGATGCCTACCCCCGGGGACCCAGACCAAGTCCAGCAACCCCGGAAGCAGGCATCAAGTTACCCCAAGCAAGCCCAACAACCACCGCTAGGGGCTATTTGGGTGCAGTCCTGGCGCCTATGGCGCCAGGCTCATATGGAGAGTCAGTCCTGGCGCCATAGGCACCAGGCTCATAGATTAAAACTCACCTGATGCAGACCATGCTGCAAACTTACCTGATGCAGACCATGCTGCAAGAGCTCCAAGCCAAACGAGGCTTGGAAGGGACTATTTTACCTAGGAACTATTTTTTTACTCGGGTGGGGCTGGGGAGGAATACTTACCTGGGACTACTTTGGAGGCTATTTAAACCACGCCCGAAGAGCAGCACACGCTTCGCGTTATTCTGCATCCAGCAGCGTAACGCTCACTGTGCCTGCAAGTCTGCATCCAGTCTTCTGCCACGCCCGCCTCGAGTTTGGAGCTCCTAGAAAAAGGCAGAAAGAAGGAGAAAAGGTTAGAACAAGAGCAATACCTTTGATCCTTACCTGAATTCCCGATCCATCGTGCCTTCGAGCTGGAAGAAAGAAGTTATTTTATGCGCGTCGCCTCACCTGCTGCAGAACCGCGCTGAACTCACCGGCCATTGCAGCATCTTCACATTTCACTGCATCCTCCTGCATGTTCCCGCCGCACTCCGGCACCTAAAGAGAAGACAAGAACAGCAAGGTGAGCCAAGGGAATACACAGAGGAATACCCCCCATAGACTTACCTGATTTTACCACCGGGAGTACTATTCTTCTTCACGGGTCGGCGCAGCTTCCACTGCATCCTAGCCGAACCCCGGCCCCTAAGGGGAAACAAAAGGACAGCAAGGGGAAACAAGGGAAACCCTCCTCACCACAAAAGACTTACCTGATTTTACCGCCAGAGGTATTATTCCCCGAGACTTCATACTTTCTCTCAGCGCCTGAATAAGGGAGAAAGCAACAGGTTACATATGGACATTATTTTATCGAACTGTGTTGGATAATACTAATCCTTACCAGAACATTACCGGTTGCCACGAGGAACTCTTCAGTAGGGTCAAGCTGCAACCTGCAAGGAATCGGACAAGAGTGAAAGTCAGGCATTTGAACTCTTACGAACTACATACTTACGGCGTCTTGCCGGGAATATCGGAGTCAATATTGTCCTGGAACTCACCAATTCCTTCGAGCCAGTGAAGCAACTGGTTATCTACACGCCCCTGCGCTCAATGCAGGATGGAGAGCTCATCTTTTCAAATCATCAGAAGAATATTCCTACGGGCCAAGCAAACGAAGCTAGGTGGGCCAGTCCAGTCCGTCATCTCAGTCCTACGCGTCACATTGGTGGAGACCGCAGCAGTCCATTCCAGATCGACGCCTCTGTGGGAGCCAGGTGAGCGTAACAATAGATCCCTTGGTGTACTTCTCTGCCAGGTATCGTCCCCCAATTGTCAACTGCCTGGTGTACTCCTTTCACCAGGACTTTTACTGTCCTTCAGGTATGCCACAATTGTATTACTTTGCTGTGTTTCTATTTGCTTGCTTAGGGTAATACTTGTTCCAACTTTCCCCACATTGACATCTCGGATATAGGGACTTGATCAAGGTATGTTGCTGTCTTTATCTTATTGGTATTTGCTTAGGATAACACTGGTATTTGTTTGCCCAGGATAACACTTGCTCCAACTTTCTCCAAATTGACATCTCACACATAGAGGCTTGTTCAAGTTTTGTCTTTCTTACTTTATCTGGTCGGTATTCATATGTTCTTATTTCTTCCACTTAACTACACACCTGTCGGTACGCCCCGGGGTCCTCTGTCTCTGGGCAGAATCATTGGTACTGGAATGACCCCAGCACACCCATCTAGGTGCTTTAGGGTGAGTGCCATTGGAAGAACTGTGATACAAGGTCCCCACATGATTATAATATTCTCCTCAATTTAGACGTGTAGGCATAGTCTGCGCATATAAACAGACGCCATTTTGTAGATATGAAGTAGGCATAGTCGAAGCAAGAGGCCTGCACGGCCATGCAGTATTTAGCACGCTAAGACACAGGCTGCGAATTTGAGGGGGAAATCTGAACAGGCCTAAGCGCTGATGAGAGAGGCCCACACTGCTAGCCTCCACAGAAGCTCTCCTTTGTTCGAAAGTTATGTTTGTTCAAAGAAAGAATGTGCCGTGCAAGGACACGAGACAGTGCTGGGCACTGTGGTGCATGTGTTATCACAAACGGGCCAGAGCAGGCCTCCGACCCCCACCCAGCCAACCACGAGTTATAGCCCCTACAACTGTCTGATTCCCAAGACCCCTGAATTCCAAGATACCAGCTGACCCCAGACCCCCGACCATAAAGCCAATGAGCCATAAACGATCTAACAGAATGGTCACCCTACCTTTATTTCATAATGACTTGATTTGTAGTGCGAGGTACATGGAGGGATACGTTCTAGTTCAAAAGCGAGGGTGGAAGCCTTGGAGGAAGCCTTGGAAGCTGAAAGACGCGATTGGTATGACTGAAATGTGTGCTGGTCAGAGCAACCCTTGTACCAGCTTATGTTCATGCCAGGTGCCCTGTATAATGATAGAGTAACACTGTTAGCTATTGAATATAATTGATTCTTTGACCTTGGTTCCCTGGTGACGATGAGCCCAGCCAGCCCCACGTGATGGAAGATGGACAGACAGGGCTAGGGCCAATGGCCTGGCATCCCCTAAGGAGTAGGCCGACCATGTATAAGGTTGCACCAACTGTATGTGAATGATGCTGTGTCCCCTTTTAAGTCTCTGCTTGCACACTTTTTGCTCAGAACGCACCGTGTCAGAAGAGTTCTTTGCTGGCATACTTATTTTGTAGAAATAAAACTTGTTAACCTTGCAAGAGTTTCTGGGGCCTTTTTCCCTAGCGGGTTGTAGTTTTTCTAGTATGCGCGTTCAGGGGCATGCCTTCACAGCGTTCCCAACCCCTGAAGAATCTCTGTGATGAAGCTTCCTGTCTGGGACGGCTTCCTGGACACTGCAGAGCTTCTTCCAGCTCTGCACTTACCCGCTGGCTTCTCGCAGTGGCCTGGACTGGATAATGCTGCTTTCTGGTATGTCCATATCTCTGAGAGATCCTCTGCTGCTCCCGATACTCTGACGGTCCTCCAAAGGTGCCCACTGCGTCATCTCCTTCCTTCTCGCTACTCTAGTCTGTGATTCTTTCGTTTGCGAGCTGCCACATGGACGTGCCTGTTCTCTTGACTTCCGGCACAGTCCTTTCTTGTTCTGCTTTCATTTTGGCTGCGGATGCCATTTTCAAATGTCCTGCGCATTTGTGATTCAACCAAATAACGCCTGCACATTCAGTTTTGGATTTCTTTCAATCTGCATCAACTACTTCCTCCTCTTCCTCGTCTCAGTACTCGATGCTTTATGAGAGTTGAAGTCCTTAGAGTTTATTGGATTTCTAAAGTAATGTTGCTTAGGATTCTTAATTAGAAAAGCATTATAGACAGGAGATGTAATCCGAATGTTGTATGTGTTGGGGGGGGGATTTTGTCTAGAATGATTTAAAGAAAGGGGTGTCTGTGTTCTATAATGAGGATTTGTGGGATGACAACAAGCCATCAAGAACTTTGGTATTAGAAGATCTTCAGAAGGAACAGGAGAATACTGTGTTTCATCTGATGGAGTCACTACCTCCTCCCGACAGCCGTCTTCTCTCATGTGATCCTCCCCCATATTACCACCTTTAAGGTCAGGATCAGGTAGCAGCTGCCGTCCCCTGGCCACATTGGAGGAGATCATTACCAGGGAATTAGTCATGACTCCACAGGTTTCATCACACAGGTCAGAAGAAGGACAGAGATGTATGCCTTCCACTAAAGGACTTTTATTGAACACAATTAAATGATCATTATGTTAATGTTAAAGGTATTTGCACCGAGCACCGTCACGAACGGAATTGGTCCCTCAGGTGCTGGAGGATCTGTAAACAAAAAAGGAGGGGTGGGGGTTAGTAGGGGGAAATGGGAGTAGAAAAGTGAGAAAGGTGGTGTCCTGTTTGCAGCTTCAGTTCGGTTTTCACTGTGCGCTGAGCTTGGATGTGAATTATCGGATCGATGCCGGTCCTCATGTTCTGTTGGTGCGAGTTATGTGTTGTTTGTTAGTTGTTGCAGTGTTGTGAAGAGAATTGGATGTGTGGGTTTTTGTGTGAGAGATGTATGAGGAAAGTTGAGTTTCTGGGTTAGCGGGTTTTTGCCTCTTAGTATTTGCATTTCTTTGTTCCACGTCTCTAATTGGCATATTGAGTTGGTATTCTAGTTTGTCCGTCTAGTTGTTATGTGTGATGGGACAGCAGGTTTCCATCAGAGCTATTTTGGAGGTTTGTGTGCCCGTTTGAGACATGCATCGTCTCCCGCTCTGGTATTGGTGCTGTATATTTTACATTCATTGGCTTCCTTCCTACTGGTTTCCCTGTATGTGAACCAGAGCTTCCTATGTTTGCTCTGTCGACCCAGCCTGTGCCAAAATATCCTCATCCTTACCCTTCCCTCCTGATCTCTCCATATTTAATCTTAGAGTGATGTTAACTTATCTATGTTTCATTTTGGTATAGTGATATCCTGAAAATATCTCATTCGCCCTGCCTCTGTTTATGAGCCTCCATAGGCGTTCCTTATAGGTTTGGGTAAAAGAGCCAGGTTTTGAGTAGTTTCTCAATAGAAGGTGATCTCTCGTGTTACATATGTTTTTCGGAAGTTCGTTCCAGGTTTTTGGTGCAAGAAGGAGCTTCCTCCAAATGTTCTTTTATTGTATGGTATGGTTTTGGTTCCAACGGATGTCGCTGCTAGATCTGAGTGGTCTTGTTGAGTGGTAGACATTTATCTTCTCTCTTAGGAACTCTGCTCCTTGGCCGTCGATTGCTCTGTGCGTTATGCACATTGATTTGAACTTTATTCGCTGTTTTATTGGTAACCAGCGTAGTGTTTTCAGAGCTGGAGTGATGTGTTCTCTTCGCGGTAGTTTCAGCAGTTCCCCTGTAAATTAAATGGACAATTCAACAATGGTCAATCATTTGTTTCTGGTGTGGGCGGGCGGGCAACAATCTTCTCCGCTGTAGTTGTCTTGGCACAGAGGGTGCCTGCCTGTGGGGGCTGCGTTTTATAGACCCCTTGTGGGGGTGGGGTCAAGTCTACCTTCGCTACCCCCTATCTTCTCCCCCCCAGGGATCCCTTAGCTCCTCCCCCTTCCTTCTGCCTGGCGCTCCTCTGTCTTCATCCGCAGGCCCTTGGCTTCCTGTGTGCAGGGATCCTTCGGGGCTCGATGGCCGCTGCAACTAATGCAGGGGCCACCCAGGCCCTCTCTTGGCACGTTCCCTGGCATAGCCGCAACAGCCCAAACTAGCCCCCCTCCCATCCCCGCTTGCGGACCACTTCCCTACCGTCTTTGCTGGTCCCCTACTTGGTTTGTCCCGCCCCCCCTCCCATCGCCCCCGTCCCCTGCAATAATGTCAACACAGACTCGTATTGTGGGTACAAAACAGCAGCACACATAAATACCTACAAATTATGAAGTAACAAAACACATCATATCCATAAATGCATTTCAGAAAAACCTGTATAGAAAATGATAAAATCTAAAGCACCCAATAAAGCTTCATTACAATTCATGTATGCAAGGTAAACAATAAAATAGTTAATAATGTACTGTAAATGTACGTTTAAAATCCTTTAATCAATTTGCTAGGCGACAACCATGCCCTGTGTATATATTTTGTACCCGGTGCACCACATCTCGATTATCAATAGAGTAGTACAACTTCATGGCATGTTCGTCCAGCGAATGTTTCTGATCACGAAACCATGGTTTTAAGTAAGCTCCTCTCAAAACTGTCAGTGCTTCTCAGAGCAGCAAAAAATGAATCACTGATTCATCATGCCAGCCACATAGAGGGCAGATACTTGTGTATATATGTTTCCAAATCTCAGTTAATGTGACAACCCTAAGAGTGCCCAATCTAAATTCCTTGAACAAAGTGTGAGCATGCAGGGATAAAATCCAATCTAGGTATCCATCAAAGCCAAAACCAAGCTTGTGTTCCAGATAACCTATACCTCTACGTAGCCTCATGCACGGCTCCACCGTTTTTGTTCTGGTCGACTGTATGGCAGCACTTTATATCAGCATAGGAGTCGTTTTGTTGTTTATGGACAGGCTAGACCAAAGATTGGGCAAATCAAGGTCTGTAAGAGTGTTCTTAACATGGACCAAGCCTTGAGTTCCCCATTGTCTAGCCCAATACAGAGCTTGTCTCAAATTAATCTCATCTTCAATAGGTTGCATATCAACCTTAAGCCTTAGACTCTTTAAACTCTGAGCCTTAGACTCTTTAAAAGCTTGGAGCATTTGAGTGTTTGTATATCCCCACCATAAAGAGCAGCCGATCTCTCCTGCAGTTTGTATATTTCTAAGACTGGGGATAACTCACCCTTACCATGTTTTACAAAAAATACTTCTTGTGCCACTATATTTGCTAGATTGGTGCAAGATTTTGCCACTTGGGATTTCCATGCACCAGTTTCAGTAAACCTGATGCCCAGATATCATACATGTCAACCTGCTCCAACCTGTTATCGCCTGCCCTGATGTGTAACTGTCTTTGAATGGATTGTGTCCTCCCACGTATTCCTCATCTTTGAAATTCGATATCCAGCTTCAGCTGCTTTGGAAAAATAATTTCAGCAGAGGGCACTGTGCCTCGATGCAGCCGACTCCGTTTCGAGGGTGATGTCATGGAAGGTATATACAGCCCGCACAGCGTCCGTTGGCTTCAGTTCTGTTTTTCCGAGTAAGCTAACGATTTGAGAAACTACAGCGTGCTTCTATTCTATTTGCAGTGTCTTCTTCATCGACACCTACTACCCCGAAGACCGGGTTCAACAAGTGTCAGGACTGCAGCTCCAAAATGTCGATAACCGACCCACAAAATGAATGCAATCTATAGCACCATACAAAACTGGATGGTCACTCAGAACCTATGCTAGAATGATAGAAAAACAGAGCTCTTCGTCATCGTGTCTCCACACCGGATTAGACACCTTGACTCAATTTTTTCCTCATTCTGCATTGACGGCACATCCACCAAAGCAAATAAAAACTCAGGGCGTTTACCTCGAGCTGACCCAACTATGACCAGAGAGATTAATGCCCTAGCATCCTGCACTGCCTCCACAGCCAGACTAATTTCCCTGAGCAGGCAGTTCCTCTCACCGATTAACTGCATCACACTTGCACAAGCGTTAATCATCTCTAAACTCGATTACTGCAATGTCCTTCTTATGGGCACTTCAAACGCCAACCTGTCGAAACTCCTTACTCCAAAACAAAGCACTTTGCTCGGCCTCAAACGATCAGACCACATATCTGCTGCCAGACGCGAATCCCACTGGCTCCCAGTTAAAGCTCGGGTGGAATTTAAAATTGAAAACACTATCCTTCACTCACCACTGTGTGCGCAAGGATGCCCCCTATTGCCCCTGCATGCACGCTCACATCTGATTCAAGTATTTCACTATTTACCCCCTGTTTCAACAGAGAAAGGGCTGGCGGAGTCAGCTTCTGTGTCACGGGTCCCACACTAGCCAAGAACTGGTTGTTTGACAAATACAAGCCATAATTGGACCTATGACCATCTTGTACCTTGCACTCACCTTTATGCTGTACTAACTCTGTGATGCCCCTGGGTCTGGGCATTGTCAAAAATTTTAAAAGAAAAGTAATAAATGGTGCCATTTATCCAGAATCTTGCAGGCTTTGGGCGAGCAAGTACCCTTAAAGTGAGCTGGCCTTCCTTTAGGAGGAAATGGCACTTGTCTAGACTGACCTTAACCCATTCTCAAAAGGGTTGCTTATTGTGCACCAGGTCTGTGCCTAACTCTGTCTGCACCAAGTCACAATAGTATCCCTTGGCTGGCTGGTATGGTTCGGCTCATAGCTGACGGCTCTGTAACGCCTATTCAGAGGCTTCAGATGGGGACACCCGATCTCTGCTCATCCCCTGTTACAGAATTTTCAGTGACACCCGGCAGGTGTAGTCTAATTCAGATGACTGCTGATTCACAGCCTATCCATGTTATGCTACCCACAATACAGAGCAGTATTCAGCTTCCCGGTGACAGGGTTGGCAAAGGGTTGAAAACAAGACATATATTTGGAGGAAACACAACCTATTACAGCTCCCGTTCTAGGAGAGTGTGAATACAAAGTCCGGTCGCAACTGAGTTGCACATGCACGATTTCAAGTATCGAGAAAAGGGCTAGGTACGACAAGTGCTGAGCTCACATCCAAAATATTTTCTTCGCACCTATACAAGACAAAATCATTCCAGCTCCTGATTTATACTACTCTACCCTTACTATCTGCATGGTGCTATGGTATCTTGTATCAGTTGAGAGCATGGATGCACCAGTTCATAATTAATTTTATTACTGCGGTCGCTAACCGCTTTTTAACTTTTTGTTACTTCTGATCAGATCGGACTTGTTAAAAGGCAGGGTACCTTCCCTCCTATGTCCTAGGACAACCAGACAGATTCCAGATTTCTCAGAATTCCTCAAACCAGAGACAAACATCATTCCAAGCCTTTTCAAGACAACAACGCACAAAACCTGACAAACAGCAATGCAATTAACTGCACTCACCAACACACAAATTTAATTTGGCTCCTCTTCCGCATCTGCTCGGTCTACACCCCCGGATTTCTGGCTGCACCTGCCAGCTCTCCCCGCCAAAGAAATAGTCTTACTCGTGCCCACGGGGCTCACTGGAAGTCGTGTTCAGCGACCCTCGAATTTGGCCGCAGTGCAGTGGGAATCTGTCATCGTAGGCACCAATCTTGTTAGAGAAAAATAACCACAAACTCTTCCAGTGGATTGGTAAGCAACATTTAATGGCAAATCAGCAAAGCAGCATACACAGGACAAACTGCAACCCAACGACAAACGAGACTCAGCGCAGCCACCCCCTCTTTCCTCCAGTTACCGGGTTTTATACCTGAGGGTACCCATGTCTTTCAATGGAGAGGGCGGTTTCAGACATGGCAAAACGTTGGGAAGAAACATGTTTCAGGTGCAAGGACAGTGTCTCAGCATACAAGTCTTAGGCACAGGCTGCGTTCTCATGCACAGGAAGACATGATGAGGATAGAAGATAAATAGTGATAGATTTAGGGTACTGCTGTGCAAGCTATTTTCTACAGTTCACACACGGCTCAGGGCATGGCAGACGGCTAACTTTATGACTAGGAAAAGTCATGACTAGGAAAGCAGCAGTCAAAAGGACGCTCCTATATGCCAATAGGAAAACACGTCTGAGGCGAGAACTGTGGAAGCGAGCTCTGCTAGGTACTAGGTGGTAAAGCCTTCAAAGTTGGGACATGTGCATTAGAACATAGGGCTCACACAGCAGTGGCAATGAGGCACTTGTGAAACTTGGTAGTTAGCATTGGCTGTGCATTACTATAGCAATGCATGGTATTAAAATGTCAAAATCCTAGTTTTCCCCCACATTCTCAAGCACCCCACTTCTGCCCTAGGGAGTAGGCTTGTGACAGCTTCACCAGGGGTGCAAGCCATTTGAATGCATTAGTATGCGCACTGAGGCCTTTGGGCGTGATACGCTTTACAAGTAATTCCTAATAATAATAATGTACCTTTTTGATAGCCATTGGGGTACCAATGTTTCTTCAGCTGTGTTCTCTGCTGTTTTGTATTTTAGGGTGTCCTTTGTTCAGGGAAACCACATGGTAGCCTTACAATGTCAGTTCTGCCCCCATGGCAGCCTCCATATTGGTTCTGACCGATTTAGGCCAGCCTAAGTCCATGGGCTTTCCCTCTCACATCATCCGGGGGGTTCTGGCTGAGTGGCAGTTCTAAAAGAATGGTTGGCCACCTCACCCCTTTGTCTCTAGCCCCCTCTTGTGATTGGAGGGCTGGCTTAGGCCAGCACCTAAAAGTAGTGGTATGCAGGTTGTCCTAGTCCCTGCTTGCTCTCTTGTGGCTGGAGCTTTGCAAGAGGCAGGTCTGCTGACCCGCTGAATTCCCCTCCAATTCCTTCTTTTTATTTTTAGTCCTTCATCTAGCTATATTGGATGAGTGCATTGTTTTAGGCATATCCCGGTTGGAGTTATCTGGTGCTAGATGTTTAGGCCCGGGCTTCCAACATCTTACTGCTGACACCACTTTGGTGCTGAATCGAGCCTTCCTTGCTGGGACCGTTTCCAGTCTGCTTTACTGCGGCTGCCTGCTATTTTCTGCCAGGGTCTCCTGCCTTGCTATGAGTAGCTGCTGTCATCTGGAAGAGTAGGGGGTCACAACTACCCTACCTTATCTGCTCTTTGGATGGTCCTGTGTTGCCATTTTCTGTTATCCCTTTGCTGTGTTCGTCTTCAAGTCCATGGGCGTCTTATGAAGAAGACCTGTATTTGGTTGTTTTGTTCTGCTGGAACTGTTTTCCTTGAGACTACTGCTGTGTGTACTGTGGCGAATCCGGGGTTATTGTCACCTCTCCCCAAGAGAGAGCAACCCGTTTGGAACTAGGGAGGTGAGCCCTCTATACTTCACACCCCTTGGGGGACGGGAAGCGGAATCTCTCTGGAGGTGACTCCCTTCTAGGGGACAGAGACCCTAATGGGAATATAGCTCACCATCCCTCCCCCTTTCACTAACACTGTTGTAGGATATCTAGGGACTGGTGTTTACCATGTGTTTATACTCCTCTTGGTAGTAACTGACTTGGCTTCTGACCTTACCTGTCTCCTTTAGGGAGAATGCCAGTGTCGGCGTGAAGGATGGACGTGCACCAGGAGGGTGGCGCAGGACGCAGCTACCAGCCGACCAAAGCAGCCAGAGAGGTGGTAAGAGTGAGGGAGCAGACCCATGACTAGCAGAGAGGAGCCCAGCTTAGAAGTTGCGGGAGTGACTCCACCAAGACAAAGCTGTGAAAACAAGGAAACGCAGCCTCGACCGCCCACCGTGGAGCCCAGTTGAAGAGTTGCATGAGCGGCTTTGCAATGAAGATAGACCCGGCACGCCCCCATGACTATCCTGAGGAGCACTGCTTGAGACACCAGGCACACAGTGGCTCAATGGGAGAGGGAGGCATGCGAAAGAGAGAGAAAGGAAGTGAAAAGCCCCAGTGTGGGGAGACGCACAGAGAACCCCAGAGTGGGAAGTGAGAAAGAGAAGTGCTCTGGAGTGGAGAGAAAAGGAGAGGGCCCAAGAGTGGGGAGACACAGAAAAGACCCCAGTGTGGGGAATAACCAGAAAAAAACAGAGTGTGGAGTGGAAAAGATAAACACAGAAGAGTGCAGAAAACCGGAAGGAACCACAAAGTGGGGAGTGAGAAGGAGAAACAACCCAGGGTGGGGAAGAAACGGAGAAATCCTCTGAGAGGGGGTTCTTCCTGTTTTTCTGTATCTCCTCCTGGGGATCCCGGTTCTCTAACCCACCAGTCGATCCTTCTTTCAGTTCTCCTCTGGTCCTGCCTGGGTTGTTTGCTGCAGAATCCACAAATATGGGATTAAACCCAGAGGATTGCCAACTGACTTTGTCCCATTGACTTCTATGGAACCTTTTACTTACTCTTGTAAAGTGACTTTCATGGGTACATACATACCCCAGGACATTTTTCCTGTACTCCTCTAGGGTCAAGAGAGTTCCAGGCAAAGAAATTAATTTTGAGCACTTACTGTTGATTTCATATCTTTTTTTTAAATTCCTTCTCCCCACTTCATTTACTGTGAATGTAAGTGTACACTACTTTCAGTGACTGTAACTATTTTTCCAGAAGTGAATCGCAAAGGTAACTGTTGCTAAAAATGTATCTGGAGTTCTTTGGAGGCTGTTGGCTGTATTTCTGAATTGTTTTCCACCATCTAGCACTGTCTCTCGTGTGCATTTTTATTATTCAAATACTATGCCCTAGAGGGCCAGAATTAATGTGGATTTTTGGGGTTGTTTATTTATTTATATAGCGCGCCTGACCCAGGGGTAAATGGGCGCTTAAGGTAATGGTTACAGGATACATTTTATACATTTAGACAGTTTATGCAGAATATACAATTTATACAGTTTAGACAGTTTATATAGTATATACACAGGTACAATACAAAAATGATACCTTCGAACGCAAAGGCAGGGAAGAGTGAATGCTACGGTATGTATATGTGATGTCCAGAGTGACATGAGGTAGTGTTAATTTTGATTCAGTAGCCAGGTAATGACATGGTTTCTGAATGATTGGATTGGTTGGATTTTATGGCTAGTTTTCTTGTGTGGTGAAATGTCTGCTTTCCCTTGTTCATGTGTTGTTCTTACCACCAGGTATAGGGCCTGCAATATATAAAGAGTGGGTTGTCTTTCTGACAATGTACGCTAGTTGTGTAGGCAGTCGTTTTTATAAAAACTCTGTTAGACTCTGCTTCCCTTTGCTCAGCTCAATCGTCTCCACCTCCGTCACTATACGTTATGTTTTTGTTGGTGATATTGAACCCATTTTAAAGTATAGGGGTTAGGCGAGTCCTCTGAGACATATGAGAGAGAGAGAGAGAAAGAGAGAGAGAGAGAGAGAGAGAGAGAGAGAATATATTTTGGAGGCTTGTGGATCTGCTTGGAATCGCATTCTTTGCATAGGCTGACATCTAGTGGAAGCTGCAGGGTATTGCACATGAAGTTTTCGATGTTCGAAAAGGGATGTCGATAGGGTGTGACTGTAATACTATCGCTAGTGTGACATACCCTGTACCCATGATCCCTCACACATAGAGGTCCCTCTGGTTTTTTTTATTCCGCCATCGTGGCATGTTATTTCCCAGAATCTGTAGTTTGAGCTACAAGAGCTAAACTCATCCAAACCTTTTCTGTTTGCGTTCGATGCACTAATTCGACAGCTGTTTCCCTGGAACATCTTCACAGCTGACCCCGGCTTCCAAAACAGACGTTCTGTTCCACCGACGGGCTTCAGCCTACACCGGGCTTCAGCCTAACCAGTAGGGAGAGTGGGGGGGACTCATCCTTCTTTGTTAGAGAAAACATACCTTAATTTCTTGCCTGCTGCCTCTCTGTCCACCTTCCACTATGCAGCACACCACCTTTAAGTTCTGTCCCAAGTACAACAGAAAATGCCTCTGGGTCGACAAACACAGAGTTTGTAACCACTGCCTTCCACGTGACCACCTCGAATCGCATTGAGCGGCGTGCAAGCTCTTTAGGCCCAGGACCCTAAAGGAGCACCGGACCAAGTGGTGGCCAGCATAAGCCAGGTCGGCCGCGTCGGAAAAAGCCGCCGGGATTTTTGACTCCGATCACAAAGGCCAGAGATTCTGATTCGGAACTCGAGGACGCTACGGTAGAACAATCTAGATCCCGCATGCCTGTCCCAAGCCTTGAAAGGCAGTTGCAGCGCCATGCTATGAGGAAGGCTTCTGGCGGAGCCGGTGTACACGCACACACTTCCTCCCATAACCACATACCCGCAAGTAGTCCCTCGACGGGCCCATCGACTAAGGGCTGCACACCATCGGTTGGCGCCTCCCGGCCCACTGACCTAACACCGTCCGCTGTGGTTCTGTCTACGCGCTTACCACAAGGTGATCATGCAGACACTCCTGCGAAGGGTGCACATAAACACTGCTCGCCAGCTGAGGCTGAGACGCCGAAACAGCAGCTGAAAAAACTGAAATCACATTCTCGCACAGAAAAACACCACAAGGAGCCTTCTGCTCTGGGTAAACAGGCCCCTGGACACTGAGGACGAATCCTCACCTCTGTCTTACACCCACAACATGAAGTAATCTCAGGAAAGCCCCAAGGACACACCTAGAGCTGATTGCCCGGTAGAAGCACCTCCTGTGGTCTCAAAGGTCATTCCGGCGCCACCAAGATCCATCCTGCCTGCTGCCCCCTGGACCCAATCACAGTTAGAGGACACAATGGGTAAAGGTTCATTCTTTGTAAACTTCATGAGTAAGCTGCCCACTCCCTCTAGGCCTGCTGTGCAGCCTCCTATACCGCCCCCAGTGTCGGCAACACCATCTACCCCTGCCCCAGCCCTGCCACCCCTGGAGCCTTTACAAGGATCTTTTTCTGGGGACATGCAGTCCACACAAGCTGACCAGGACATGTGGGTGGACATTCACAGTGACCCCGGCCAAGAGGGTGAGGACACCTACCTTCAGGACCAGGACGAACCAGACCGACGTTGTTAGCCCCTCCGTAGTTGAAGGTGGTCACTCTTCTCCTATTGCAGACCAACCTACAATGAGCTGCGGAAAAAGGCTGCACACCATATTGGTATTAACACTGAGGAATCCAGACCCGCAGGTACCGACTTTGTTGAAGATGTTCTCAATGAGAAAAAGCCAGGCTATTCCACTCCTGTAGTCCATTAAGAAAAGTGTCTCTCCGTCCCTGGCTACCCCCTCTCTTACTAGGACAGATAACCCACAGGTGGAACAATGTTTCAGGCCCTCTTCTTCAGATTCCCTCTACATTAGGGGTCACGTCAAGCCAGATTCTCTGGTGGTGACCACTACCAGAAAAGACCTGATGTTACACTCAACCATTGAGGCACCTCCCAACAAGGAGTGCAAGAGATTTTATGCGCTAGGCAAGCGTTTCAAGACCTCTGCTGCATACCTCACCAAAATAGCAAACAGCACCACCTTGCTTGCCAGCTACAGCAGTACCCAGTGGGATGAGGTCTCATGGCACCTGGATTCCAAACCGGAACCAGCTCGCTCCCACCTTCTTAAAATCACCACCAAGAGTAAACGGGTCTCCCAAAACATCCTCAAGAATGTCTTGGATTCCGCAGACACCTCAGGAAGGTTCATTGCAGAGGGTGCTCTCCTGAAAAGAAATTTCTGGCTTAGAAACTCAAGATGTAAGCCAGAGACACATGCAACCTTGATTAAGGAGCAGATTTGCGAACAGCGCGAACACGGACAGGAGTCTCAGTCAATGTTGTAGAATTGATTCTAGGACACAAGCACGCTTAGGCATCCCAATATGGTCATTATTTGGATGAACGAAATACAAATATCCAGGAGAAGGTTTTTTGTGTTACAGCATTATCTGTTTAATTAACAGGACAACACATCAGGATCTTAATGAGCCTATCTACTAAGTGGCTACTGTGTGGAAAGTGGCCCTGATGTGGGGTTAACTCGAACACTGCTGAAGAAGCCAGGATCCAATTTGCCCTGAGGAAGGCTCTTCAATCAATGCCAAGAAAGATGGCAGTAGCCGAAACGTGCCTTTTAGTACAGCGCATATCAAAATCGCAAGAACTAATGTTTCTGTATGCATTACTACTTATCCATAGTTTCAATTCTGGCACGTAGGCAGCTCGACAAAACATGATCATACCTTGATCATGAATACACACAAAGGATAGGAACCTTTGATAAAAGACAGTCTGAATAACACTGTGCAAATACAAAATACTAAGTCAAATTTTCCAATTTGCATGCTAAATGTGATTTTTGTCCATGCTTTGAACAAATCTCTCTTGGTATGTTTTAACCATCTACTTTGACAATTCTGTTTAATTCACTGTTTATGTATCTGAACAATCTATGTACAAAAAAATCCTTATTGTATTGTTTAGAATTATTTTCTTTCATTTTTGTTGTACATTGGACATTTTAACCAATTTCCTTCGTGTTTCATTAAATGTATAGTCAGTCAGTTTCGCTCCAGTTGTTCTTCTTGGTACTTTTCTATTTTTCTGACTCTTTAGGAGCAGAACATACATTGGTTTGGTAAATTTAGCATAAATGAGACCTTAACTACTTTGTCAACTTACAGTGTGAGTTATATTCTTCTTTGTTTACTTTGTACTTTGCCCCGAACCCACACTGAACACGCGGGGGGCTCCCCTATTTTTTCGTAAAATACCTTGATTAACATGCCCATCGAGGAGGGGCTCTTCTTTTTTGCAAAGTGGTCGATGACCATCTGGAGACAGCGAAGGAGCATGAAACCATCAGGACCCTTGGTCAGATTTCCAGCAAGCCCTTCCTTCCAATGGGAGCGTTGAACACACACTGAAACCTTCCGGCTCAAGGTTCAGGAAAACAAGGCAAGCACATCTGGTTCCTCCTTGTTCAGACGTCCTACCAGTACCAGCAGCATGGGTGCCGCTGTGGAAAAGTACGAGGCAGAGCTGCAGCCTCTAGGGGCGAAGCAGCCCCTGCCTCCAAATGATGGACCGATCTAGGTTCCTTGCCATGCGTCCTCTGTCGGGGGTCGCATAACACTCTTCGCCCAGCAGTAGGAGGGAATAACGTCAGCCCTCTGTGTCCGTTATACAGTGGCCAAAGGATACTCTGTGGAGTTTCTCGAAATACCTAGTCATCATCCACCGTGTGTAGGACGAATGTCCTCCAAACACCTCCACATCCTCAAGGAGGAGATCCGAACCCTACTACAGACAGGAGCCATTGAGCTGGTGCCCCTTATGGAACAATATCAAGGTATTTATTTAGTGTACTTCCTTGTTCCAAAGAAAGATCTAACAATGCGCCCAGTGCTGGACCTGCACCCTGCAAACATGTATGTCAAACTCCAAAAATTCGGGATGACAGCGCTGTAGGAAGTCATCCCACTATTGGGGATTACATGGCAACATTGGATATAAAAGATGCATACTTTCATGTTTCAATGTTGCCGGCGAACAAAAAATACCTCAGATTCATATGGGGACACGAGCACTACTAATTCAAGGTGCTACAATTCTGCATTGCATCAGCCCCCAGCGTATTCACTAAGGTACTGGGAGTGGTGGCCGCTAACTTGCGAAGGCAGTCCATTCCAGTGTACCCTTGCTTAGACGACTGGCTAATTACCGGGACTCTCCCCAGAGGTGCCTTCAAAACACGCAGAAAACAATCAATCTGCTGTTTCAATTGGGCTTCACCATAAACAAAAATAAGTCAAGTCTAGTGCCCAGCCATGTAAAGTAATTTCTGGGGGCACTGATCAAAACAGACATCGGACTAGTCCACCATTCTGAAGACAGGGTCCAAAACATCCAAAGAGAGGGTCCAAAACATGCTGTTTCAAACACCTCAGTATGTACCCGGTTGTCAGCTGATGGTAAGAAAGGCGATGCACCTACTGGGAATGATGGCTTCCTGCATCTACCTAGTGCCTCAAGCCAGGCTGCGCATGCGTCGAATGAGTGGCTAGCAAAACAATGGTCGCAAGCAAGCAGTTTGTGGGACGATCTAGTGGTGGTTTTGCAACCTCTGGTTCAATCGCTCCAGTGGTGGAACAGAGACAATCTGCTAAAGGTACAGCCTTTCCACACACCAAGGCCACTCTCACGACAGACTCCTATATGACTGCGTGGGGCACTCACTTCCTGCATCACACTCCTCACAGGCGCAAACCAGGAAGCACATCAACCTTCTGGAACTGTTAGCAATTATCAAAATGTTATGGTCATGGAAAGGCTGGGGTCGAGAACCAGACTGAGGTCAAGGACATTAGGACAGAGTAGAATGCAGTCAGTGACTGGGTGCAATGGTTTAGTAAATATCTTCCCTGTTTCCCTTAACACTTAACACACTTAACAGCAGCTGAGTTCAGTGCACCAAATGTAGGATTGGACATCAACCCAGGGCAAGATGTGGCTCACCTCAGTAGATTTCTGAATTAGAATGTTGACTGCAGATTGGCAGTAAGCAGAATTTCTAACTGCCTTTTATCAACATACTTTGAGAAGAGCAGACGTGCTTTGGGCCTGCTAATCTGAGGCCTACCTAGGTGGAATTAAGAAAGACTGAAAGAAAGAAGAAATCAGGAATTCATTCTGCTTCAGTTTCTGGTGGGAGCGCAGCGTGTTAGACAGCATCACCTCTAATTAGATTTAAAGTCTGAGCAAGCGTTTGTAAAAAGAATTCTGAACTATATGTGTTTAGAAATAGACTCTTGGTTTTGTTTGGTTTTCAATAACTAACTCTAGCAAAACGTGTATTTTAATTGCCCATACAAACTCTTCAAGGGCAGTCGGTCTTGGTAAACGTTTTGCGTGTTTGCGGGCGAAAGAAACTGACACTAGTGAAAGATTGAAGACTTTCGGCAAGCAGTGGAAGCTTGTGGTTTTTTTGTGTATAGATTGAGACGAAATCTTAAGAACCGGCAGGTGGCATGCGAATGAAAGAATAACTGTTCCTCTTATTTCATCGCGCAGTACAAGCCTTATGGAACTCTTGTGAGAGGGATTTGTGTTGCTAAGAAACAGCGAACAGCAGGTAGCGTTCCGATGAACGCAATGTCTACAAGTTATTCAAGTGTATGCTGCACAGTTTAATCAATTTAACGAACACCCATTCGGAAAACAAATGTACATTTCACTTATCTGTTCTCTGCGAGGCAAGTCTCCAGTCCGGGTAACTCCAAATTCCACGATAGGAATCGAAAAAATCCTTCTTCTGCCGTAAGCACGTAGTGAGTGCCAGCGGCCATTTTGTTTCCCTTTGGATGTTGGAATTTGCAGTTAGTGATGCGCATCTTGGGTAGTTCTAGGAAAAAGATGAACACAGCTTATTAAAGTTACATTAAGAAAATTAAAGGCGCATTTAGTACTAGAAAGAATGGAAAGGACATTTAGGAAAAGTCAGTTAACATTTCAGTTGAGTTAAAAACAAATTTTTAAAAGGAATATTAAACCTTCATGAGGAGCCTATTTGGAGATCCTGCGAAATTTGTGACAGACTGTGTGCATGGTAGGAAATTACCTGAAGCAAGTAATGTAAAGACTCAGCTAGCACACAAAACAGTCCTAGTCCTTCTGGACAGTACCACGGCCATATTTTATGTAAACAAACAGTGGGGTACACATTCTCCAGGGCTGTCCAAACTAGGCCAGATCCTCTGTCGGTGGGCCCTGCATCACAACATGTTCCTAGTGGCACATGTTCCAGGGGAACTCAGTTCTCTGGCAGATGTACTAAGCAGAAGTACACTGCTACCCTCAGAGCATGAATGGCAACTAAACACAGACGTGCTAAACAACCTCTTCTCAAAGTGGGGGTTCCCAGAGATAGAGCTTTTCAAAACCCTGGAGAACACGCAATGCCAAGATTACGTGTTCAGGTTTTACCAGAAAGGATCCAAGAGGAATGCACTTCTGATGAACTGGTCGGGGAAATTTGCATAGACATGACCCAAACCCCCACACCCGCCCCCCCCCCCCCCACCCGCTTCACAAAAAATAGTCCACAAGCAACACCGGGAACAAGTAACACTGATCCTAATAGCTCCGATGTGGGCCCGCCAAACCTGGTTCTCACACCTCCAAATGATGTCCCTGTGTCCTCCCATGAAACTACCCTGCACCGACAACCTGTTGACCCAGAATAAGGGAACAACGCTGCACCCATGCCCTCAGAAGCTTAACTTAGCAGCTTGGATCCTGAGGTCATAGAATGTGGTCACCTTAACCAAAGGTGCATGGACATACTCAAGGAGGAGTGCACGCCTAACACAAGGCGCTGCTATTTTTTTTTGGTTTAAATTATTTTTATTTGCATTTGGTAAGCAATTTTTAAACAACCCCCCCTCTCGTACCCCCTCCCACCACTCGCTTGTGGAACCGCATTTCCATATTCTGTATCCTCCGAAGCATACTGATCTGTCTCCATTGTTCACTGCAACTTTCCATTAGGTCAACTCATGTCCAGCACCCATATATTTTGAGGGTACCATTGTTGCACAAAGTCACTTTTTAAAAAGTTTGGAGTTCTGCTGCACTTCTTTTTCAATTTCGGACAAACCATGCTCCGTTGGGTCCACCATGCCCCCCAAGGAGTCATCGTCTCTAATTTCTTTCAGCGAGCACTTCAGGTCTTCTTTCAAACTCCCTATCTGCTGCTTGAAAGGATGCTGTGATTCTCTCTTCCATTCCCAGTAAGCATTTTTGTAGATATTCCTTGTTTAAGGCCATTGCCTCAGTTCCATGTGCATCTACCTCATCTCCGTCTGCTTGGCCAGAGTCTTCCTGCCCCGTCTCTGAGGGGACCCGTTGCCAGTATTTTTCCAGCTGGCTTTTCTTTTGACTTTTTTTTGCCGACAGCAGTCCTTGTGTCCTTTTGATCCTGGTATCTGAGACTGGGAGCGTTCTCCTGGCTCTGCGTTTCTGCGCCTCTGTGCCTCTGTGACGGAACTTCCCCTTCTTACTTCTCAGGACAACTCCGTCAGTACTCCTCTCAATCAGTCACTTCTGCACTCCCACGGCCCGGGGAACCAGCTCTTACAGGACCCACTTCCACAGCCTGATAGTTACTGAGCCTTTTGGGGGGCTTTTAGGCCTTCCTGCCTTCACCTCCCAGCTATTCCTGTCCTCTATTGCCTTTTATAATGGGATCTCAGCTACCCCCCTTGGTGCTTCCTTTCAGGCTTCTCCCTCTATTGATTTTCCTGTATACTGAGGCTCTGTTCATGCAGCCCTTCAAATGTCCAGTGCGTGCTGGCCCCTTATCAATGTAAGATGGCTTAGACTCTCCATGGATGCTAGGTGGGGGGAATGGAAAGTAGCCCTTCTACCTATATCTACGTTGCTGGCAGTCTCCGTGTGTCTTCCAGTCTTCCTCGGTTGGGAGCCTCAGCAGCTGGGCTCCCGACTGCCTCCGGTATCCTGCTTTTCCTCTCCACGGGTTGCCAACTCTTCCTTGCCGCCTCCAATCGCCACTGCAGGGTTTCTCTGCTCATCACCGCTTTCACTGCTGGGGTTGCTCTTCGGTGCCTGCCCGCCCCTGCCAGCAGCTCTTCTAAACTGGAGGCTCGGGTCTCCGCCGCAGCTCTTCCGCTCTGAATACCCCTCCCGCTGGAGCTCCGCAGCCAACGGGGCTCCAACTTGCCTATTCTCCCTCGTGTAGGGGGCAAGGGCAGCTACAGTCTTCCCTGCCCTTCTTCCCCAGGGGCTACAGTATTCACTCTGCTGCTACCGGCCGGGATCCTCACGCCTCGCGAACATCCTCAGTCCTCCCTACGGGAAGGACCACCTCCCTGATGCAGGGCTTCGTTCTGCCTCACCGAGCGTCGGCAGTGCTCATATGGACCCTCTGTTTATATCTATTCAGCCAAGGTTGCCTCTAATCCACCTGCTCGCCGCTTTTCCTAGCCCTCGATCCTGCTTATGGGTCTTCAGAAGCCCTTTTCACCGTAATTGTCTTCCTTTTAACGGCCCGACCGGTAGCTCTCTGGAGTGCACCTTCACTCCTCGGCGGCCATCTTAGAATCCTCTAGGCACTGCAATTTTAGCAAACCGAAACGCTTTGTGGTGTTATGGTGCAGGACACAGTCTCTCAATCCAACCGACTATTCACCGACCATTATAGTCAACTACCTGCTCTACCTACTTTACTCAGGATTCATCTTTAACTCACTCAAAGTGCTCTCTCTACTTACACTCATAATTCTGTGGTGGAAGGTGACCGTAGTTAAGGCTTTCACAGAGGGTGTCAAGAAGCTGTACCCTCCCTTCTCTAATCCTACTCCTGGCTGGGACCTCAATGTCGTACTCACAAGGCTCATATGGGCCCCCTTGTTAGCTCATGCACAAGGCCAGACTTAAACATCTGACATACAAGACGGCCTTCCTCGTAGCCGTTACCTCTATCAGAAGGGTGGGCGAATTACAAGCTCTGTCAGTACAAGACCCTCCGGAGTAATACACAAAGACAAGGTGGTGCTAGGCACACAACCTCGCTTCTCACCCAAATTTGTATCAAAAGTCCATGTCAATCAAACTATAGAGCTTCCTACGTTTTTCCAGAACCAAACAAACGCAGCACTAGATGAATGCAAAGCTGTCATATTCTACCCTTCAAAAGACCAAGCCGATCAGGAGGACAAATCATTTCTTTGCATCTGTAGCCGCTGAAAGGGAAGGGGACCCTATCTGTAAAACAGCGATTTCAAAATGGATTGTCAACTGCATCCAACTCTGTTACTCTCTTGCCAAGAGCACACTCTTAGGCCAACAGCACACTCAACTCGAGGCTCTGAAGCAAATTTAGCCTTCAGAGCAAACGTGCCTCTAGATGCCATTTGCAAGGCTTCCACTTGAGTTCAGTACACGCCATCACCCAGCATTACTGTCTGGACACACATTCTAGGGGTGATACACAGTTGGGACAAGCAGTGCTGAAAAATCTCTTTGCAGCGCTACCTTCTAATAACCCACCTCCTTCTACTAGTATTGCTTGCTAATCTATGCAAAGCATGTATTTATAAGCAGATCCACAAGCCTCAGAAGGGACACATTACTCGCCGTAATCGTATTTCTGATGCTTGTATCTGCTTAGATTCACATGCGCCCGCCCTTCCTCCCCTCTTGGAATAGAAGGTGCTTGGGAAAGAAGCATAGATATTTCACACCTCATAGTTTCTACCTGCACTTCACGCTTACAAATTACACTCGCTCTCTTCAGCAACAAATAGTGTGAGGGACCATGGGTACAGAGTACGTCACACTAGGGATAGTATTAGTCATGCCCTATTGACTTCCCTTTTCGAACTTCGAAAACTTCATGTGCAATACTCTGCAGCTTCCACTAGATGTAGCTCTTTGCATAGCATGTGCATCTAATCAGATACAAGCATCAGAAATACGATTATGATGAGTAGTATATCCTATTTCTGATTCTTGTTAATCTGCTTAAAATCACATGCTGTGCATATGGTCCGACACCCAGTGGTAAACGCAGAGTATTGCATCTTGTCTTTCGGGGACCGAAAGGGGACGTCGGCATAGGCGTGTCTGTAACACTATCCCTATTGTGACGTGTGTAGTACCCAAAATCCCTCATGCGCAGAGGTTCCTCAGATTGTTTTTTTCCGCCCAGATAACTGGTCGCCTTATAGCAGAGCTCTTACTAGAGACATTGTTTATCTTTACCGAATTGTCGGTTTATTCCCTGTTAAGTCACTTCGCCCAACAAGAACATCTTCGAAGACTACATGGGAATCTTCTACGGCTGTGGATTTCGGCACCTAAGATCCGGCAGCTGGATTTTCCACGTGGTCGGGCCCTCTGGCCGACCTATACAGTAGGGAAAGTGGGGTCGGTGTGGCCATATTGTTTAGTAGGTCTTTCCTCTTTTCCCTTTTGTTCTGGTCATCCTACCCTTTGGCTACGGAAAGGACTCCTTTTAGATTCTGCCCTTAGTTTAGGGTCAGATATCCTTGGAAGGACGAACACAGGACGTGTAACGCCTGTCTCCCCCTAGAGCACGACGAGAAGCGGTGTGCGGCATGCAAACTCCTTCGGCCTAAGAACCTTAAGGAGCGTCGTGTAAAGCGATGGGCCGCGTATGGTATGTCACGCATGGAGCCCTCTTCTCCCACCGCCACGCCAGCTGAAAGTGATGGGGGTACTTCGGATGACCAAACATCCGTTTTGGATGTTGTAGACCTTGAGGCGGACGCTTCTAGGTCTGCCACACCCATCCCCGACCCTTTAAGGCTCGACTCTGGTCTTGCTACAGGGACTACACCCGGCGACAGGGGCGTACAAGCGCATCGCACTAAGCACACAACCCCTAAGCCAATTTCGACGTCTTCGTCAAAAAAGGCGAAAGCGCCAACGGGGCCGCCGAAAACTTCGCCGGTTCCCTCGGATCGTTCAGATCCAAAGCCTTCCCTGCATCCGCAGCAGCGTTTTGCGACTGGGCAATCTAAACAAACTAAGAGCTCTACTCCGAAACCTACACGCATCGAAGTGCGGGAGCCTGATGCTTCGACGATTTCTAAGGCCTCAGTAGGCCCGAAAACTACGGCTAGGCCTCTACCCGGAAAACCTACCGCTAGGCCCTCTAGTGCCGCAGACAGTATTACAACTGCCGATAAATCATCGGCGCCTTTGTCTCACAACGATTTGGCGACTATCGAAGGTAGCATCAGAAGAATTACGGCAGCAGTGGGCCTTACTCCGGTTCCACCTAAGGTTATGGGCCAAGCCGCGGAAGAAATTTCGGTGAATTGGGTTCCCGATTCTGATGAGGCTTACGAAGATAGTCGAGAGCCTCTTTCCGACACCCTGAGAGGTTCCTTCCGACGCTGTAGTGCGGAGAACGTCATTTCTCCTCACGTAGGCTCATTTGCTTCCTCTAAATGGATTACAGAAAAATTCAAAGGGTGTATGGATCGGCTGGAGCAGATTATCAGTTCTGATCATGCTCCCCCTAAAAAGGGCTCTGGTAGACCATAACCTCCAAATTCAGGAAGATCAGTCTCATGTTTTCCAACGGGAAGACGTGGTCCAGATGGACACATATAGAGACATCTATAATGAAGAAGAAGCAGCTTTTCTGCAAAACTATGAGGAAGATCAACAGGATACTATGGGCAACTGGGGGGAAACCCAGCAGAAAGGTCAAGACCCATGGACACAGCAAGATCAGGACTCTGATGTTTTGTGCCTAGACTCTCCTCCGTCCACCCCGGCTCGCCAGGCCTCTCCTGTAGATGACCAAATGGCATTCAACTCCAAAATTGCCACTCAAGAGGCGGTACCTGAGTAGGATTTCGTGGAGGATATCATTGAGGAAAAACCTACGGCGAGTGAATCCATCCCCCTCCTTAGCTCTGTTAAGAGACGGGTAGCTCCCTCATTGGTGTCACCTGCTCAATCACGGGCAGTGAACCCGAGAGTCGAAAAATTATTTCAACCTTCTCCTTCCGACCCTCTATACATCAAAGGGCACGCCATCCCAGATTCACTGGTAGTGACTACCACTCGAAAGAGCGCAGGGGTACCCCTTGCAACGGGAGAATCGCCACCGGACAAGGAGTCTAAGCGGCTGTATGCCCTGGGCAAACGTGTCACGTCAGCAGCTGCATACACTATACGGGTTGCTAATAATAATTCGAATGGATTGTGTCCTCCCACGTATTCCTCATTTTATGATAATTTGTCATCTCCAGCTTTGCTGCTTCGGAAAAACATTTTCTCGGCAGAGGGCGCTGTGCTCGAGGTCGTGGAGTCGATTGTCCCTCTACGGTCTCTGTACCGTGTCGACGTCACTGATGGTATAAGTAGCTCCAGCCGCGCCCGTTGCTCCAGTTCCGTTTTTCCGATCGCTTTGCTATCGTGAACGGCGCGTTCCGAGATTTTCTTCGTGAAAATGTCATCTTCTTCGACTCCTTCGACACCCAAGACTGGGTTCAAGAAGTGTATCGATTGTGGATCGAAAATGTCGATCACGGATCCACGCTGAGTGTGTCTCTGGTGTCTCGGTTCTAGTAACCAAACCGACGACTGTGGTTCCTGCCAGTCCATGACCGAGAAGGCCCTTCGTGAGAGGAGAGGTAAACTGTCGGTGGGGAGGGAAGCCTCTAAGAAGGCTGTGTTCAAAAAGCATAAGAAAGCGACCGATTCGAAAGAATCGGATCGACATAGGCACTCCAAGAGATCTCGATCTAGGAGTAGATCGAGACACTCTTCTTCCTCGTCAAAAAAACTGAAGAGGAGACCTAGATCTCCCTCATCATCATCATCTTCTGAGTCGACCGAAGAAATTCGATGTCCGACAAAATCGGATTCCCCCAGAAAATGGGAGGAATTCCGTAAAAAGATTGAGGTTTTCGAGAATGCGGCCCCGACCCCCTTGAAAGAACCTCGGAAGAGCCATTCCTATAAGGTCGCTCCATTGGACGACAAAGAGAAGTCGAGAACTACCTTGGTAAAAGCCAGTAGTATCGAAGATACTCGAGTCGACGCCAAGTCGTCGAAGGCTCCTCGTGAGTCGAAGACTCCTCGAGAGTCGAGCACATCTCCGGTGCCTCATAAAAAGCTCAAGTCATCGAAGGCTTCGACAGCTTCATCGACGCCATCAGCGTCGACTGCTTCAGCATCGAAGCCAAGTGCGTCTTCGACACCTGCATCGAAGTCTTTGAAGTTCCTGTCGACAACCTCGAAGGATTTTTCTATTCCTTCGGAGGAAATTGTTGAGGAAGAAAGGAGATTTACTCCGTTGCCCAGAACAGACTTTTTTAAAGCTATGTCCTCAATTTATGAGTAATCTGGCTCAGAGGAAGACAAAGTCACTCCCTTTGGAGTTTCATATGGCACAAGACAAGTTCCTGAGGAACTCATTGATCAGGAATCTAGAATGAGAGACCTGAGTGATACTCTACACTCTGCTAGTGGAATTGACACCTCCCCAGAGTTAGAATTTGCCAAACCTGACCCTGCAGAACATGCAGACTCAGGGTACACAGGTCTTATGAACAGGGTAGTAGAATACATGGGTTAGGGTAACACTTCACCCGTTTTTGAACAGGACGACATGACAGAAATAATTGTCAAAGGTCCCCAAAAAGACCCACTTCTCCCCTATCATAGGGCTCTTCAGAGAACAGTAGAAAAAAATTGGGAAAATCCTGATAGCATTGCTGCTACAAATAGTAATTTCCCAAAGAAATACAGACCAGCTAGTACGGATCCTGAATATTTAAACAGGCATCCGACTCCAGAAAATCTGGTTATTCAGGCTGCATCCACAGCAAAACAAACTGCATATCCCACTATCCCTCCGGATAGAGAGGACAAGAAAGTTGATGCCTGGACCCGTAAAGTTTTCACTTCAGGTAGCATGGCCCTGAAATCGACAAATGTCACCTGTACCCTGGCCAGGTTTACCCATACCCTGTGGGACTGTATTTTGGCGGCGGCTGAGCATATTCCGGAAGGCGAGGAAAGGGAAGGCTTCCTGAATATAGTCAAAGACGGAAAGGAGGCAATGGGGGAATGTCTCCAGTCTGGACTGGATACTGCAGATAGCATCAGCAGATCCATGGCTACAAGCACTGTGTTGCGCAGATTTGCGTGGTTGAGGAAGTCGGGGTTTGCACAGGATGTGCAATCCAGACTCCTTAACATGCCCTTTGATGGCTCGAGGCTATTTGGCAGTAAAGCTGACGAAAGCCTAGAAAAACTCCAGACCTCGAAAGCGGCAGCTAAATCTCTTAGTGCCTCCATGCGCCAGCCTCAAAAAACCTATTCAGGATCATCTTCCTGGAGAGGTCGTTCTTTTCGCTACTACGCCTCATTTGGCAGAGGAAGAGGACAGGCTTCTCTTAGAGACAGAAAAGATTTCCCTCGTGGTGGACGAGGAAGAGGTGCGAAATCAGCCTCAGGAGCGGCATCTTTGCCCTCAGCCACTCCTGCAGCCGCCTCCAAATCTCTCTGAGACCTTGCTCCACAAGACACCAGTGGGAGGCAGGATCTCTCAACATCTGAAGGAATGGCGAGGCATTACCTCAGATGTTTGGGCACTGGAAACAGTAGCTCAAGGTTTCTGTCTCCCCTTTCTAAAAAGGCCTCAGAATCATCCACCGGGAGCCAACTCCGTAAAAATTCCAGACCCGCTCCTGTTGCAGGAAATTTTAACCCTGCTAGAGAAAGGTGCCATAGAACAGGTACCTGTAGCGGAGAGGAACAGGGGTTGGTACTCCCCATACTTTCTCATCCCAAAAAAGGACGGAGGATTGAGGCCCATCTTGGACTTAAGAAACTTGAACAAGTTCCTCAGGAAGGACAAGTTCAAGATGGTGACTCTTTCTCAGATCCTTCAGGCTCTACAACTCCAAGACTGGTTGGTATCATTGGACCTTCAGGATGCTTACTTTCATGTGCCAATCCATCCAGGGCACAGAAAGTACCTGAGGTTCGAGATTGGTAATTCTCATTATCAGTTTCGAGTTCTGCCATTCGGGTTGATAAGTATGTGGACCCTTTTCAATGTGGCACCCCAATGGTGCTTTCTTTCCTACTGCATCTAGCCAATCTGGGGCTCCAGATAGGGACAATTAAAGGATACCTTGCTGCGCTGTCTATTTTCAAGCGCACCCCAGAAGAGGTTTCATATTTCAAAATTCCATTGATCATTCAATTCTTAAAGGGGCTTACTAATGTATACCCCCCAGTACCTTTTCATGTCCCAACTTGGGACTTAAATCTAGTACTAAAATTCTTGACTTATACCTTTTGAGCCTATGCACTCCATTGAGGCTCTTAACATTAAAAACTGTATTTCTTGTGGCCTTGTCATCAGCCCGCGGGGTTAGCGAACTTCATGCTCTCTCATGCAAACCGCCATTTACTACTTTTTATAAGGAGTCCTTAAAGTTAAACCTTCCTTTTTACCAAAGGTAGTTTCAGACTTCCATTTGTCGCAAAAGATAATATTACCAACTTTTTATCCTCCTCCTCATTTGGGAAAGGAAGAGGAGGGATTGCACAGACTAGATCCCAAGAGGGCTCTTACTTTCTATATCTCAAGAATGGCTAAATTGAGGCAAGATGACCAACTATTTGTGGGTTATACTGGTCATAAACTAGGATTATCTGTAACAAAACAGACCATATCCCGCTGGATCATTTTAGCCATAACTGAATGCTACAGGTTAGCAGGAAAAGACCCACCAGATGGGCTTCGTGCCCATTCTACAAGGGGTATGGCTACTTCTACGCCTCTAAAGAGGGGAGTCCCGGCAGCAGATATTTGTTCAGCTGCTACTTGGAAAACAATACACACTTTTGTAAAACATTACTGTTTGGATACTGCATCCTCTAATGAGGGTTTATTTGCCAAGGCAGTTCTGCATTCTATCCATGAAAACTGAAAACTAATACTCCCACCTCGAAAATTACTACTGCTATGGGAGTCTATCATAAGCTGAGGAATATGTGGGAGGACATAATCCATTCGAAGAACAAGTTACTTACCAACTGTAACGTTCTTTCGACTGGATGTTCCTCCCACGTATTCCTCATTGACCCTCCCATCCTACCCCGCAGTACAGTTTACGTTTTCTTACACTTTCCTCTCACGAAGTGTGCATCAGTCATGGGGCACGCTTGGGTGTTCCTCCTATATGTTTTCATCGAAAAAACAGAACTGGAGCAACGGGCGCGGCTCGAGCTACTTAAACCATCAGTGACGTCGACATGGTACAGAGACCTTCGAGGGACAATCGATGCCACGACCTCGAGCACAGCACGCACCCTCTGCCGAGAATTTTTTTTTCCAAAGCAGCGAAGCTGGAGATAACGAATTATCATAAGATGAGGAATACGTGGGAGGAACATCCAGTCGAAAGAACGTTACAGTTGGTAAGTAACTTGTTCTACTCTATTAGCAAGTTATGCTGGTGCCCAATGGAATTTGCTCCAGGAAGGCCTCCCAAGAGGTTCCCGAACCCACAAAATCAAAGCTTCTCGCCATTGTAACGGAGGGAAGACTAGTTAACCAGAATGTGGTGAAGAACACTTTGGACACTGCGGAAACTGCAGGCAGGTCTCTTGCTCAAGGGACCCTACTGAAAAGACACGCTTGGCTGCGTACATCAGGATTTAGACCTGAGACTCGGGCCTCCCTCATTAATAAACCCATTGAGGAGACTAACCTCTTCGGGAAAGCAGTGGATGAGGCTTTGGAGAAAGCCAAGAAGGAGCACGAGACTATAAGGTCTCTGCATCACATTACACAGAAACCCTCCTCCCAAAGGGGTAATAACTCTCGGCGGTCCTTTCGAGGGCAAGCCCGTGCTGGTCAAAACAACTACGGCACGGGTAATTTCAACACAAATCAAACATCTGGAAGCCCCACTTACTACCCCTCAAGGGGTCAGAAACGGGGCAAAGGTAGAGGCAGAGGCCCCAATCCCAGAGGAGCCACAGCCTCTGGTCAGAAATTACCACCAAGTCCAGGTCCCCTCCCATGTCACCCCGGAATCTTTCCTCAGAGGATGGGAGGGGATAACTTCCGACCAGTGGGTCTTAAAGATGGTTTCCCACAGTTACTGCGTGGAATTTGCCCGACCTCCACAGTTCAGACCGCCGCGCTCACGGCGCCTTTCACTGGACCATCTGGAGATCCTGATCCAAGATGTGGAAGCACTGCTGGGAAAGGACGCAATAGAAGCCGTCCCTATTCTTCAGGTAAACAAGGGTATTTATTCAGTGTACTTCCTTGTACCCAAAAAGAATCTCACCATGCGCTGTGTTCTAGATCTGCGCCCAGTGAACAATTTTATAAAACCCCAGAGGTTTTGCATGGTAACACTGCAGGAGGTGATCCCATTGCTGAAACAAGGGAACTTCATGGCAACGTTGGACATGAAAGATGCATACTTTCATATTTCAATGCACACAGGAAATATCTAAGGTTCATGATCCAGGACAGACATTACCAATTCAAGGTACTCCCCTTCGGCATCGCCTCGGCGCCAAGGGTGTTTACCAAAGTCCTGCCAGTGCAGACTATCAGTCCCAGTTTACCCTTACTTCGACGACTGGCTCATCACGGTGGACTCGTTCGACGCTTGTTTTTTGAACACCCAAAAAAACAGTAGATCTCCTCTTCAGCCTGGGTTTCTCAATCAACGAAAAGAAATCCAGTTTAGTCCCCAGTCAAGTAAAACGATTTCTGGGGGCTCTTATTCAAACGGAAGACGGTCTTGTCTTCCCCCTCCAGCGAGAGGGTTCAGAACATGCTTTCTCAGATCCCTCAATATGTAGCCAGTCGGGAGGTGACGGTACGCAAAGCCATGCGTTTGCTAGGGATGATGGCGCCATGCATATACTTGGTTCCCCACGCAAGGCTGCGCATGCGTCCCATGCAATAGTGGCTCAACAGCCAGTGGTGTCGGGCCAGCGGACAATGGGAAGATCTGTTAGTTGTCTCGCCAGCCCTCGTTCTCTCTCTGCAGTGGTGGTCAAGAGAAAACCTCTTGAAGGGGAAGACCTTCACCACCCCTGCAGTGGAAGCCACTCTCACGACAGACACATCTCTTACGGGGTGAGGGGCTCACCTGCTTCAGCAGACAGCACACAGAGTGTGGTCCCCTCAAATAGAGTCCAACCATATAAACCTACTGGAGCTATTAGCGGTGTTCAAAGCATTGAAGGCCTTTCAGATGCAACTGCAAGGGGAGACAGTGCTGATCCTAAAGGACAGCACTACGGCAATGTATTACCTGAACAAACAAGGTGGCACTCACTCTCCAGGGCTATCCAAGCTGTCTCAAAACATTTGGATATGGGCTCTCAAACACAAGATGTTTTTGTTGTCCCAACATGTTCCAGGGGAACTCAATCTTCTGGCAGACGTACTCAGCAGAGATTTTCCTCTGCCAGAAGAATACGAATGGCGACTGCACGAAGACATTGTGTCCAACGTCTTCGCAGAATAGGGTTTCCCAGAGATCGACCTGTTCACTACTCAGGAGAATGCCCAATGCCAAGACTATGCCTCCAGGTACCCCCAGAACCGATCCAAAGGGAAGGGTCTCTGGATAACTTGGTCGGGGAAATGTGTCTACGCTTCCCCCCCCAAACCCCCCCCCCGACTCCCCTTCTCAACAAGATAGTGCACAAGATGCACCAGGAACCAGTTACCATGATACTGTTGGCCCCCATGTGGGCCCGCCAACCATGGTTCGCTCACCTGATGGAAATGTCCCTCTCCCCACCAGTCAAGCTGCCCTGCCCGTACAACATGTTGTCTCAGGACAGGGGGGAGACCCTACACCCATGCCCGCAAACTCTGAACTTAGCAGCCTGGCTCCTGAGATCATAGAGTTTAGACACCTGCAGCTCCCTCAGAGGTGCATGGACATACTCAGGGAAGCGAGAAAACCTAATACACATTATTGCTATGCCACCAAATGGAAACGTTTTGTCATCTGGTGCAATTCGAAGGGCGTCAATCCCATCGATTGCTCACCCTCACACAATTCGCTGTATCTAACCCATCTGTTGGACTCTGGGTTAGTCTTCAATTCCCTAAAGGTTCATCTGACTGCTTTGTCAGCCTAAACCACATCACAACAAAAGATGTTGTGGTGGAAAATACCAGTGATTAAAGCCTTTATGGAAGGGTTTAAGAGGATTTATCCTCCCATTTCTCATGCAGCCACTGGATGGGATCTGAATGTGGTTTTGACCAGGCTCATGGGAGCTGCCTTTGAGCCTATACATAAAGCAAGTCTGAAAGACCTGATTTATAAGACAGCCTTCCTAGTGGCTATCACTTCTATCAGAAGGGTTAGCGAGCTACAGGCTCTTTCTGTTCTAGACCCCTTTGTTACAGTCCACAAAGATAAGGTAGTTCTGCGCACGCATCCCAGGTTTGCGCCTAAATTCATCTCGAAGTTCCATGTTAACCAATCAATCGAACAACCCACATTCTTCCAGAACTCTACTAACATGGCCGAAAGAAGCCTTCACACACTAGGCGTGCGCAGGGCAGTCATGTTTTAACTGGAAAGAACTAAACCACTACGGAAGACTAAACAATTCTTTGTTTCAGTGGCAGCAGGTAGATAAGGATACCCTGTCTCTAAATCAGCTATCTCAAGGTGGATTGTCAAATGCATCACACTATGTTACACTCTTGCTAAGAGAGAACTGCCCTTCAAGCCTAGAGCACACTCTAGTCGAGGCACTGGGGCATTCATAGCATTCAATGCAATTGTTCCTGTTGAGTCCATTTGCAAAGCGACAACCTGGAGTTCTGTACACACCTTTACAAAACACTATTGCCTAGACACTCATTCTAAGTCTGATTCTCAGGTGGGACAAGCAGTACTAAGACATCTTTTCTCTACTGTTCCTTCTCACAACCCACCTCCAACTCCGGGTACTGCTCGCTAGTCTGTGCACAGCATGTGATTCTAAGCAGATTAACAATTATCAGAAGACATGCATTACTTACCGTAATAGCATTTCTGATGATTGTATCTGCTTAGATTCACATGCGCCCTCCCTACCTCCCCGCTCGGGGTGGAAGGAACATGGACGTCTTACTACTTTCTCTCTTCATGTACTCACTCACTATAGCCTTGGGCTCCCTGATGGCAGAAAAAATACAATCTGAGGGACCTCAGCGCGTGAGGGATTTTGGGTACTACACACGTCACGATAGGGATAGTGTTACAGACACGCCTATGCCGACGTCCCCTTTCAGTGCCTGAAAGACAACATGCAATACTGTGTGATTACCACTGGATGTCAGACCATATGCACAGCATGTGAATCTAAGCAGATACAATCATCAGAAATGCTATTACGGTAATGCATGTCATATATTTGTGGGTCTGCTTGGAATCGCATACTTTGCGTAGGCCGACATCAGGGGTTGTGCGGAGTATTACATGACTTTGAGTACCGTCAACGGGACGTGTTTGTAATACTATCCCTACTGTGATGTGTACTGTACCCATTGTCCTTCATGCATCTCAGTCCCCAGACTGTTTTTTTTTCTGCCATCGTGTTGGTCTCAATTTTGCAGAGTTCCTGTTTCGGAGTTACTGCTTACCACCTAGCCTTGACATTTATATTACTTTAATTATAATAACTATTCGATTACCGTCTTCAGTGAACACGCGCGACGCATCCTCCAGCTCTTGCCAACGTCTTCACAACGTCCAGGGATTCCAGAGCCTCGCTGACTGCCTACAACTCTTCAGGCTTTGGCCTGCACGGTGGAGGGAAAACATTTAGTACATTTTTAGATAATGGGCCTCATTATGAGTTTGGTGGTATCTGGCTGGTAAATCTGCCTAGATATCACCAAACTGAATTACCGTTAACCCCGCTTGGTCTGGCGGAATTACCACCAGATTACAAGTGGCAGTGTGAATGTCAATTTTTTGGGGAGTCTATAGGACTCTATGGGGCTTTTTTGGCAGAATTACTGAAGTGGTAATTCTGCCAATTTTGACGATTTTACGGCAGAGAGTTGGAGGACTTAACTCAAGCATTTTGCTAAAGGTAAATCCTCAACTCCAGGACCATACCTGTAATATGGCGGAGCGGGAAAAGTGGTGGTAATTGCATTACAGCCAATTTTGTACCACTCTGCCATACTTGTAATGAGGCCCAGTGTCTCCACACCTTTCCCCATAATACGTTTCATCTCACTGTCCCCCAGCATTAATCATGGCGACTACTCCTTTTAAATTTTGCCCGTTTTGTAATTGAAAATTTCCCTTGAAGGATACACATATCATGTGTAACCATTGTCCTTCTAGAGACTACCAGAGACTAATTGTTGCACTTGTAAGTTCTTCAGGCTGGAAACGCCAAAAGATCGGCATTCTGAGCTCTGGGCAGCCTACATAATACAAGCTGAGGCATTGACGGAGTACCCTGCTGGTGCAGAGGGGTCTGAGGAAGAACAGGACAGTCCTGGCACCTTTAGTGATGCCAGGGAGACATCCAATCGGAATAACTAAAGATTCTCGAGTGCCAAATGCCAGCTCCGAACGGTAGGCATCCTGCACTGCTATGGAGACAAGCTGTCAAACTATCACTGAGGTGATTATAGTAGTAACTACTCACCAGAGATGCAGAGAAAAGGATACAGAGTGATTCTGACGCTACCGGTTGTAGTTTTCAGAAACTCTGTAGAAACATACCTTCCTAATGATGTACCTTGCTAGCTGATATCAGAACCACAGCTAGAGGAGTGAATCAATGGAAGGGGCAGGGGACACACAATAGCAGGAATTCGCCAGGCTGAGAAAAACAAGAGGAATTATTCTGTATGAACTCTAACAGAACCAGGATACTGTGAACCCCTAAATTAAACAAGACTAACCTGAGAGGATACTCCAGAAGCGTGGGAAGAGTAGGATACACATTACGTGGTTCGAGCAAGGGTGTACGAGGCAAGTCAATATGATCCAAAGGAAAGGAATGCTAGACTTAGCCACTGGAGGAAAGGGAGATGCTAGTTAGGGAGCTGATGCCCGAATGGCACGAGGGACTCACTAGAGTCGGGTTGGTACACTTTGCTATTCTGGATAGCGTTCAATAAATCCTATGCACGTGTCTTTTAAATGAGGAAGTAAGAGTAGGCAGCTTGGTTGGAGATTCCTTTGTGTGTGGAAAAAATAGCAGGAAAAACAATGAACCTTCTTGATTCTCAAAATGCCTTGCGGTTAATAGGAAACATCAGAACATTTATACGTGTCGCTGAAGAGCTGAGCAGGGACACGTAAATTATAGAACCACGGTAATGATGGTAGTGTGCCCTTTACAAGGTCTAAAAACAAAAGAAAGCAAAGCCTGCCGTGATAACGGAAGTAGGCAGGCTGCAAGCGGTCTGTAACGTAGACCAAGCGTGACCGCAGTCGAGGGCGGAGACAAAGCCAGTTTGTGTAACAAGCTGACGTCACAAACCGGGAAGCAGATGGCTGAAGGAAAAGACCATGGCAATCTGTGTAGCAGGCTCGAGTCAGGTCCTGAGAAAACACAATTCTGTGGGCGGTGACTGAATGTAGAAGGACAAGGGAGGCCACGGGTTACAAAGTAGCAGTTAGTGCTGAAGCACAAACGAACAGAGCTTTGGGGGGGAAATCCAATCAGAAGCCCTGCACAGCTGTCTCAGTATGTTTAAATAACATCTAGGGAGGGCGTAAAATGAAAACGCGCTGTTCTTCGTCACATGACAAGCTGTTCTTTATCACGTGATGATTCCAAACAGACTGACCGGAATTAAGCACAGCGTCCCTGACACGCATGCCGTCTCCAAGGCAATCTCCCAGTGAGTCGCCAACAAGAATAGAACGGCCTGGCTGCCGTTCTCCGAGCAAACTGCCTGCGTTTTCGATCCAGAAAAGCAGACAACCTGGCTTTGGAGTTTTTAGGAGTGGAAACGGAAGTTGGGGCAGATGCAGGCATGAGCATGACACAAGCATATAAAACACACATAAGGGCCGGGCAAAGCATGAGGCGCTCACGCAGAAGAAACACTGTTGTACACAAACAGAAACACACCTCACCCTCGCCATACATTTCAACGCATTCGTTGAAAAGTACCATGATGGCAGTGGAAGTCGGCCCCACAGCTAGCGGCTCTGCATCTATTAAAACCTCTGCGCTCAGAGCTTCGATCTCGGTGCATGTCCCAAAGTCCAAACATACGCCGAGCAAAAGTGGTTCCACGCCTAAAACACCTTCACAGTCACCAAAATATCAACTGCATGTGCCAAAACAGACCTTTTCGGGACCCGTTCAAACACTAAGGTCAGAATATACAGAGCCACCTCCCTTCTAGTGGATACTCTAAGAAACGAGAAACAAACACACGGTAATCAAGAGGAGGAAATACTCTTACCTCTCTAAGATACCCCCTCTGGTAGTGCTTGGACTAAGGATATAATATGTGAGGTCTCTTAGCAAGCTGGCTTCCTTTATGCAGTTCCTAGAGAATCGCCCAATAAAGCACACGCGTATACCCTGAGGATTATGCAGTCCATCTACGGACGTCACCAATGATCCTATTTCATCCTCACCCATTGATGACCAGTTGCTGTATAATTGGGGGATTCTATATGGACTTTTAGGGTCCTTTTAATTTTTGGCTATTTCCCTCTTTATATTGTTGGCTCATTGATCTATTTCATGGTCAGTGGGACTCCGCTGATGTCCCCTTGCCATTTCAACCCTTTTTCACTTAAAAACAAAAGACAATTCATTATAAACATCTTGTTTTCTGGGACGGTGGGTGGGAAACGAAACCACAATGGGGTGAGGCGGGAAACCGAGGGAGAATGTGGTAGTGTTTTCGCCAGCCCGTGCCTTTATGGGTTGGCTACTCCCTCGGTTCCCCGCCCCGCCCCTCACTTTTTCGCGCGCTTCCGGGGGCGGGCTAACGTGTTCCTCTCCCCTTCCCGCCCCCTGACCTATAGGCATCGAGGGGATGAGGTCGGCTGGGCAGCCCCCACTAAGGGGCGGCGCCCGCCATGCCACTTTCACTGGCGCGTTCACCCGCCATAGCGTGGGCATCCCAGTGCCTTGTCCTCCCCCCTCCTCCATTGTCCTGGCCCCTTGCTCCCCCCCCCTTTCCTCCCCTCTTGCCACCCGGCACATATCATACATCACATGTTGAAACAAACAACTCGGACACTGCGTAAAGTTGGAAGATAAAAATGCCTCAGCGGCTTTATTTGCATAAAGTCTTGGAGTTATTTTACAGGCGATCCGTAATTCACCGCCACCGGTATACTACTCAGTGTGCTGCTACCTAGGTATCCCTTGCCCTCCCCCCCGCCTTACCGTCCTCGTCCGGTGGACGCCTCAGGTTGAGCCCGGCCCTTGCTAATAACCACGCTCTACCCCCGGCCGTTTGTCGATTCCCATGACCGTGTTATCCATGTGCCCCTCCTTTTGCTCTAGGTCTTTATTGGGAATGCCCTGCCCCCCCTCCTACCCTGACACTTAACCCGTGTCCTGGGTCTGGGTCTAGATAAAACCGGCAGCCACACGGTGCCTCGCTAGTGTTCAGGTTCCTATACCGGCACCACCATAAGTGCCCCAACGTTACACGTGTCCCACATCCGTTGATAAGGCTGACACCGCCCTCCGGTGCAGGCCCACACCTTTCTGCCTGCCTAGATGGTCATCGCTTTGCGATGCCCGTCTATTTGAGTCCTTTCTACTCTACTCTGTCCCGCCCTTCGTCCCCCAATTGCCGCTTGTACTGAAAGCCCTATCCTATCTATGCTATGCTGCCCCCCAGGTCTCCCTTCCGTCTTGCCGAGTCCCTGAGAGCTTCCCAGTTCCCTCTCCCCCAAGGCCTCCCTGCGAAGTCTGACCCAGTGCCCCCCTGCCTGCGTAATGTCTCTACCGGGTACCCTATCCCTTCATCTTCCTTCCTTTCCCAAACTTGCTCCTCCCGATGCAGGCTTCCCAGCCCTGTTCTTCCGTACCCAGTCTCCTGTCCCCCCAGCTTTTGGTCCTTGCCCCCCTCCCTTTCCTTGGTACTGACTTCCTCCCCCCGGTTCCCTCTATTCGCCTTGCCGCCCTTTCTTGGATCCCCCCCTCCCTCCCCCTCATGCCCCCCTCCTTCGTGAAGACTTCCCCTTGCTGTTATTTTGTCACAGTTACCTGACCCCCCCCCCGTAGTCTCCTCTTGTCCCCCCCCCAACCGACTTCCCTTGATGGCCTTGTTTGTGAGTTTGTTATTCGTTACCCCCCCCCCCTGCAATTTTGGGCTTGGAATTGGCTCCCAAGTCCCCTACATCCCTCCCCTTTTTCCCAGGGCCTCCCCCGAGCCTATTGCTTTTGGGGCGTCGTAGATCTAATCTGTTGGCTGATCATTCCCCTATGGGTCTGCCAGTGCTTCGTTAAAGGGATTGACCTGTGACACCTCCAAGACTCTCTGCTGGCTGCCGGCGGCAGAGAGTTCCCCCCCGCCTGCACAGGGCACTCCCCTCTTTAGTTTTAGCAATTGTTCCGTTTTAGCATGCTCCCCCCGCCCTCTTTGAGGATGTGTGGGCGATGGGTGGTTGGGGGGGGGAAGCGGGGAGTGGGGGGGGCAGCAAGAGGAGCAAAAGGAGCCTCCCCCTTATCCCCCCTCCACCCTCACAATCTGCACCCCATCACGTGCATCCCGCATTTTCTAGCGCCGTCCTCCATTCTAAGGACTTTATTGCGGTGCTGACTTCCGACAGGTGCGTTTTGTCCTTCTCGAAATAACCGGGTACCTTTAAGGTAATGAGGGGGTGCCTAATCCATACCATCCCCCTACTTTTTAGGAAACCCCCCATACGGCTGTTGGTTTTCCTCCTCCCCTCCTCTATGGCCCTGTGGCGTACCGCCCCCCTCCATTCCTGCCTTGGAATTATCTCAGACCACATCACCTTGCACTCCCTGAAGGTCCTCCCTATTCTGGTTAGTAAAGTTCTTAATAGCTCTGTCAACTCCTTCCTTCCTTTTGTCACAAGATCATTTCCCCCTATACGTAACAAGATAATGTCGGCCGAAGGGTGTTGCTGAGCTGCCTGTTCCAATGTCTCCCATAAGTACGTGCTTTTTAAGCACCCCTTGGCGATCCAACTGACCTGTGTATTCCGGAGGCCCAGGTTACCGTCCCAAAACGCCGTCCGTGCTCTGGCAGCTGCCCTGGCCACGAAGGAGTGTCCCACGACCCGTACCCTGTTGGTTTCTGTGGAGACATGAGTGGTCATATTAGGTATGTGGCCTGATTGGTGCAGCTGTCGCAACCTGGAACCCAACCCCCCTGTCCCCCGGGCCGCATTGGCCTAGTTATCGCACATATAGTTTGTATTTGTCGGATGTCCATCTCCCTATCTTTTTGACCCTGTCCTCCCCCAGGCCTTCCCTGCTTGCCGTCGTTGCTGCACCTATGCGGAACGAGTGGGTCGAATATTGCCCTGGATCCACGCCAGCACTTGCCAGGGCCCCCTCCAAGACTCTCCTGAATTGGAACTGGGTAAGTGAAGTTCTGTCCTCGTGTCAGAACAAATACCCCGGCTCGCCCCCCCTGATCGCAAAATATGCCGTCGTGTTTTCGACTGGGCAAAACGCTTCCTGTCCCAGTCTGGCCAACACTAGCTCGCATCCCTTGGCCTGCTGGTCTGTTTTAGATATCCTGATGGTGACTGATATCCCCCCCGCCTTATGGCATACATCTCCCCATAGTAGGGCTCTGAAGTGCTGGTCATTCTTTGCTTTCACCACTAACTCACTAATCCGTAGGGCCCCAAAAAAGGCCAATGCGAAGCATGCTTTAAACATGGTGCTTTCGTATTGCGAGTAGCACACCCCTGTAGTTGCTGTCATGACCTTCTGTAATAGCTCAAAATCAATGGGTCTCCTCACTGAGGTTGGTCCTGTGGCCCCCATGCCCCTGTCCCAACCTTTCAGTGCCGCTCTTACCAGAAAGCCCTTCGTTCGGTCATGCTGGCCTACCAGCTGGCTATGAAATGCCACCGCGCTCAGGTGCCCTGTCAGCCATGATCTTGATTTGCCCGCCCCCTTGGCCCAGAGCACAAAACAGTCCACCCTCTCTTCCGTGCTACCCCCCCAGATGTTTAGTGTGCTCCAAGAAAGTATCGTAGTTGGCCTTGTATCGCGTCCATGTGCTCCCAGCCAACGCTCTGGAAGCGAGCTTCCTCATTCCTTGACCCAACTCACTAGCTGCCATAATTCCTTGTCGAATGGAGTCATGATGGGCTGTGCTTGGATGTGCGCTTTCCTGAATTGCGTCATCTGTGAACGAGAAAGTGCATCGGCCGCTGTGTTATCCACCCCAGGTACGTGACGCGCTTTAACCGCTGCATTCATCTCAAGGCATTTGCGAATCATGTGGTGTAGTAGACACAACGTGGCAGGGCATCTTGCCAAATGAGTGTTCACCGCCTGCACCACTGGCATATTGTCCGACCACACCACTAGTCTCTTGTTACTCAGTTCGTGCGTCCAAATGTGTATTGCTGCCACCACCGGGAATAGTTCCAGCATGGTGATGTTTCTGCACAGCCCCTTCCTGGCCCAATCCTTAGGCCAGTCGGCCCTGCAACATTCTTTTCCTAATATGGCTCCAAACCCCACCCGAACTGCCACATCGGTGAACAACTGTAGCTGTGCGCACGCTGTCCACGGGGACTGCCACAGGCATACCCCATTAAATTCTCTTAAAAAGGAGCGCCATACTCTGAGGTCCTCCCTCAAACCTGCCCCGAGGCGTATTTTGTGCCACCCTTTCTCGTGCCTTCCTGTTGCCACCGCCAGATGTCTCACAAAGACTCTCCCAGCCGGTATTACCCTGGCGGCAAAATTGAACTTACCCACCAAGGATTGAATGCTCTTTATGGTTGCCTTGTCCCCGGCCAATGCCCTGTCGATATCCCCAATGAATTACTTGATCTTTTCCGTAGGTAATCTGCATGCCCCCTCCACCGTGTCTATTTCTATCCCCAGATAGGTTAACTTAGTGCAAGGCCCCTGTGTCTTGTCCAGGGGTACTCCCAGATCCCTGGTTAACTTCATGAAATTTTCGAGGAGTGCTGTGCAAATATTGGTGCCCCCCCCCCACCCACAAACAGGAAATCGTCCAGGTAATGCGTTTTTCCTCCCCTGCCCTCCAGTTTATTAAGTGCCCATTCGAGGAAGGAGCTGAATGCTTCGAAATACGCGCACGATATGCTGCAGCCCATCGGCATGCATTTATCAACATACACATGTCCCTCAAACTGGAAACCCAGGAGGAAGAAACTGTCCGGGTGGACTGGTAGCAGCCTGAATGCTGCCTCTATGTCAACTTTCGCCAAAAGCGCCCCTCTTCCCGCTGCTCTAGCTAGGCTTATGGCATGGCTTGAAGCGTATGTTACTGAACAATCCTCCATGTCCAAGCCATCATTCACCGACCCTCCTTTGGGGTGTGATAAATTATGTATGAGGCGAAACTTCCCAGGCTCCTTCTTTGGTACCATACCCAATGGTGAGATGATAAGGTTACTCAATGGGGGACGCTGGTAAGGGCCTGCTATCCTCCCTAATTCGATTTCTTTGTTGATCTTTGCCCTGGCCACATCCGCCCATTCGTTAATTGACTTGGAGTTCTTCGCTGTTCTGGCTCCCACGGGACCCTTAAAGGGGATGCGGAACCCCTGCACAAACCCCTGTGCTAGCACGTCCCTTCCCAGAGCCACCGGATACTGTGCTAACCATGTGAACAGGTTATCGACCTTGATGGGGGAAGAACCTTTATCATTGAGGCCATTCCCAGGCCTCTCCCCGCCCCCTTTCCCCCCGCCCCCTTCATTACCATTGCTGCCTCTCCTGTCTGCTCCCGCCGGCGCGAATGCCCTTGTCCCTTCACTCGTTGATGTACCAAAGATTGAGACACCTTAAGGAAAAATTGTTTATTTTAGTGAACAGTGTTGATTTAGAACATAATGACAATATATATTGCCCGAATAGTCTTCTTGCACCCGATGCCCCCTGTTAGAGCCGACCTGGTGGTGCCTATTTCGGTTGTTCGATTGGCGCCGGCCGTCCCCTGCACATTCGGGCTGGATGTCCATGGGTCCCGTAAGTGGAGCAAGCATGTCTAAATTTGCAGGTTATGCCCCAGTTGCATGCCCCATCATTAAAAAATCTTCAGTATAGCTGTGCCCTCCCGTTGGCAGGGTTTGGTCGCCCTCCCCCCGCTGGCCTTGTCATAGCTTCCGTGGTGGCCGACTGTACTGGCCCTGTGGTTCCCCGGCCTGTTTGAGGCCCTATGCTGTTGCCCCATGCTGTCATTTCCATCTTCCCCTCCCTCGGTGCCACTGGTTTGGGAGCCGAAACAGTCCTGTTTAGCCCTGTACCCCCTGCCGAGAGCCCTTCACCTGTCTCTGCCCAGGGATTAGTGCGACCTCCCGCCAGCATTATGGTCCCATCGGCTTGCTCAATTGTCCCACTGGAAGACTCCAGCCAGTTCTCGACTGACATATGGTTCCATCTAAGTTTGGGATTGTGTTCCATTCGCAAACGAAAATGCTGGTCCCTCAAGAACCATTAATTTCCACCCTGTTGGTTATACTCATGATGACGCATGCCCTGTATCCCATTAAGTGCGGGCCCAAGTCTGGGTCCTTTTGATTGAGGGTTTGGGCTAATATCTTGAATGCAGCGAGCCAGTTTTCGAGGGTTTCTGCGGGCCTCACTCTTTTCCTGGCTTTGGCTATTTCCCTCCCCCCTGTTCCACGAAGGGTGTCGTTGCCTTTCGTTTCATGTTCCAAGAGAGATGATATGTCTATGAATTTGCCCTCCCAAATTTCCTGTTTTATCCAATCCGGCAAGAGCCATGCTGAGTAATTGCCCCCTGTTGCCGCCGGTAGTTTGGGGCTGGTGCCGTTACCGGGCTGCAGCCCAAGTTCCTTATTCACCTGTCCGTCTGCCCCAGTGCTGGTCGTTGCACCGGGAGCCGGAGTGCCGCTCATTGCCCCTTCTTCCCTCCCCCGCCAGACATTGCTTGCTCCTGTGGTGACCGACCCAAGTGCCCTGCTTGCTGTGGGGGGCAGTGGGACCTTTGCCCCTTGTGCCGCCAACACTGCCCTGACAATTTTTTGTATAAATTCCGACTCACCATCCCCGCAGATGGGCGCACCGTTCGGTACCTGCCCGGCCTCACGATCCGGAGGGGTGATCAATTTGGGTTGTGCCTTAGGCAGGGGTGCAGGCGGCTGTGGAGTTGGAGTGGGTGTTTGCGGGTTTGGGGTGCCCGTGGGGCCTGCCGGTGTCGCACCCAGCCGTGCCTTCAACGCTGCCAGTTCTTCCTCCAGATCCCTTTTTGTTTTCTTTACCGTGTGGGCCCCCACTTGTTTTTGCCGTGCGCTTTCGTGGGGGCCCCCCCTCAAGTCCAACACCCGCTGCCGGGTTGTCGTGGCCGCCCATGCCTTCGCCACTTGGGGAGTCCTTGCCCTCTGGGACAGTTTTCCCCCCTTCCGGGTTGTTCCCCGGGGTGGCGCTTGTGTTGGCGATCACCGGGCCCCCCCATCCTTGCCATAGCTGCCTGCCACCCCAGGACCTCTGCTAGGGCTAAATATTCAGCCCAAGATTGTGCATCCATTCCGCGCACAGAGGCTGATGATCCGGCTGCTTCCGCTATTGCCTGGCCATCTGCCAATATCACAAGCTCTACGACGTCGAGGGCTGGATTGACTGCGCTTGCGTGTACCGACATGTCGACCTATGCAAGACAAATTTTGAGTCACTGTGGAGTACAAAATGCGTGCTACTTTTAATGACATAATGGATGACCGTATTGCTTGACTTTACTATCCCTAGGTGCCAAACCACTGCCTTCCGCCCGTCTCCCTGACGCCCCCCCCCTTGCTGTTCTACCACCTCCATACTAAGCATTTCAAAGCCTGATCCGACTCTAGTATAAGGACACGTTTTTTCCCTTTGTGCCTGGGGGGCTATGTAGCACCTGAGGGCTCGTTCCTCATTTGGGGAAAACATTCTGCCCTATGTTGCACCTGCTAGCATGTGGCGCGGCAGCCACCAAAATAGCTACTGCATGTGGCTTCCCGTCTTTCACCCTGCCAGACCGGCCCTCCCCCCCACCGCACCTTGCCACTAATTTGTTAATTTGTTTTTCTGTAATCTTTACCCATAACGGCCGTGCATCCTTCCCCCCGTAGCCGAGACCACGCGATCTATACTCTGTGGCGCCTGGTGGTACGGCGCCCCCCCATGCCCACAATATCCCGCAATGCAGGGCGGTTCCTCTCTAATATCCGCAGAGACCCGAGCTGCAAGGTTCCACCACCAAACTGCCCAAACCCCCCTCCTACACCTCGCACCAACATTCGTGCGTTCCTTAAATCCTTAACTCCCATCCCCATCCCATTGACGGGACATGGCGCGGCGGCCCAAACCCAAAATCACCTCCTACATTACCGACCTGCACCATTAAAATATAATATACACGCCAGGGTCGGCACAACACCCCCCCGTGGAACATGACGCGGCAGCCCAAACGCTGCAACGCTTTCTCCACTCCATCGCGCCCTTCGTGTCCCCTCCCATTGGCGGGACATGGCGCGGCGGCCCAAACCAAAGGTCACCCCATACATTACCTACCTACACCATTAAATATAATTCTCCAGCATGGGGTCTGGCATGGATTCACATGCTCATGAATATTCCCCGTCGTCAGGCTGGGAATCCTCGGTAAAGAAAAAATCAGTATCAGTTTCGTTTCTGATCTGTCTTTCGTAGTAGTAACCAATCACTGATCTCTGCGTCATATCATACTGACCACAGCCAATGACTGCCCTCTACCTAAGCCCCGCCTCTGGCAGCCATCTTCAGATTTTTACCGCATGTTCAAGTGTTGGGATCCTCGTGCTATTGCTCTCGAGCGTTAGTGCTATTTTTTCATGTTTTTTTCTCAAAAACTTCTATTTTTCGGTCAAAAGAGCCTCAAGCTCCACCGTTTCTTCATCCGATCAACGGGGACCTGTGTCGGATTCGTCTACGCCCCTCAAGGGTGAAGATTTCGTCGAGCCATGCTTTTGGAGGACTCCAGAAGTTTCTCAGGCCCATCTCGGACATGGCCCAGGAGAAGGGAAGCTCGACGCCCGGAAAGCTGTTCAGGGTCTGCCCTGGATGCCAGCTTCAGAATGTCTTTAAGGAGGACGAACACTCCTTTTGTCTTTACTGCCTACATGAGGACAAGACGCACGTGGAGAAGGACTGTGCGTTTTGCGGCAATATGTCAGAGCGGACCATGAAGGACCGCCATCAACGTCTCGCCAACTGGCTGGAATGGAAGAGCCCGTCAGGCGAGAAGAAGAAGTCCGAGCGGTCTTCTAAGACCTTTGAGGACGCCCCGGCGACGGGGGTCCAACACAAGGCCAAGCACCGCGAGTCCGCTGGCACCGGGAGCGCCGAACGGTCGGGCTCTACGGGCGCCAGGCAGGGCGCATCCTCCCCGGCGCCATCAACCACGAGCCAATGCTCTGGTTCGGGTAAGAGGAAGGCCGACCACCCGGCGAAGCTCCTGGAGAGGCCCTGGTCGAGCTCGAAGGCCCCATCAAAGGGAGAGCGAGGCAGTGACCCTCCCCCCATGGAGAAGGCGCTGAGCGCACCTAAGGTGGTGAAAGCCTTGATCCGGCCAAGGCCTCTATCGAGACAGTCGCGGCGGCCCTGGCTCAGCCTGTGGAGGCTACACCAGTGGTGGCGACCTCGGGGCTCAGAGTCTCCCTGCCACCGCGGAGGGAGTCCTCTTTTATGCCCATCGACAGGACCCTGTGAAACCTCCGACGGAGAAGAAAAAGGGGGGGCAGGAGGTTGTCGTGGATTCGGCCTCAACCTCTGAGGAAGAGCTGATCGAAGTCTTAAGCCACGGCGTTGGCGTGGAAGAAGACCAGCCTGTCGGGAGGGACCCCGACGTAGGAGGCGACGATAACGTCGAGGGTGCCGACGGGGGCCCCTGACCGCCCGTCGGACTCCCCTCAACCAGTGCCGCAAGACAACTCGGCGGCCATTTTGTTGGCTATACAGTCCTTATGCTCGGAGATAAGGACGAGACTGCCGTTACCACCAGCGGAGGAACTGCTCCCGACGGGGGACCCGGAGCCAGGCCCTTCTGGGAGCCCTCCCCCTAAGAGAAGAAGGATTCATCCTCCACCTCCTTTTCAGCCATCGCGCCCTGTTCAGCCCTCCTCCCCGTCCACGACTCGTGGGGATGATACGGGGACTGACACGGCCGCGACGGGTACGGACGACGAGGTTTACGACGAGGATATGCCGTCGTCACCTCCCACCCGGGCTTCCCTGCCCGACGAGATTGGATCGTTTCACTCCATGATCGCCAGGGCATCCAAGCTTTTCCAGCTCTGCCCGGAAGAGAAGAAGAAGTAAGGTTTCCTTTATCAACGGCGCGAGGCCAAGAGGAAGATGGTCCTCTCTGTACCTCTACTGGACGATATTTGGGATGAGGGCCTCGCCCTCCTCAAGAACCCATCCACGACGCCGGCTAGAAGGGATCGGTACGAGAAGAAGTACCGGGTCCCGGACGCGGCCCCCTTGTGCCTTCGGGCACAGCCGACCCCGGACTCGGTCGTCTCTGCGGCAGCCAGGAAGAGCGGGGGGGGGGCGCGGTCTCTACGTCGACCTCCCCGCCGGACGGCGAGGGAAAGAAATTGGATACGATGGGACGCAGAGTCATCTCGTCTGCAGCGACGACGATTAAGGCGGCCAACGCCTTGGCTATCGTAGCCCGCTACGACAGGGAGTTGTGGTACAAACTGGCCCCCCTGCTGGACTTCCTACCGGACGACAAGAGGGCGGATGCCCTAGAGATCTTGCAGGAAGGAGAGGTGGCGTCGGACCACGCCATTATGATTGTGACGGACATCGCTGACACTGGATTTCGCCAGTTGGGCAACGGCGTGTGCCTTAGACGGCGTGGATGGCTCAAGGCTACTGACTTCCGTCAGGACGTGCAGACCAGAGTCTTGGACATGCCGTTCGACGGAAACAACCTGTTTGGGAAAACAGTGGACAATTCCCTTCAAGCCATCAAGGCAGACACGGAGACGGCCCGGGCTCTTGGGGTTCTCCAGCAACGGCGGCCGCCCCTTTCGGAGCGTCGGAGGCAAACAGGGTGCCTCCAAAGGTTCCGGCGGTGGATTTTCCACCTACCGTCAAGCGGCCCGTTCGTCCGTCGCAGGAAGCTTACAGGGGACGAGGCAAGTCAGGCGGACCCCGCCGTCGTCGCCAAGGAGGACAAGGCGGCAAAGCCTCGTCGAAGCAGGACTGGACCGGCCGTGGGGTCGGGCCCCCACCGAAGCACCCCGATGGGAGGCCGGCTGGCGAGCTTCGTCAGCGTGTGGGAGTCCATCTCCACCGACCGTTGGGTGCTGGACGCCCTAGCCCAGGGTCACGCGCTCGAGTTTCTAAAGAGGTGCCCGCGCGTCCCCCCTGTGGCCAGGAAAGAACATCACGTCCCTCAACTTCTCTTGGAGGTAAAGGCGATGCTCAAGAAGGGCGCCATCGAGCTCGTCCCAAAGAGGCTTCGGGGCTCCGGAGTTTACTCAAGATACTTCCTCGTGAAGAAGAAGACGGGAGGATGGCGTCCCATCCTGGACCTACGACGACTGAACAAATTCATCAAGGCACAGAAGTTCCAGATGGTCACCCTCCAACATGTCCTGGATCAGCTGGAGGAGGGCGATTTCCTGTCGTCGTTGGATTTGGAGGATGCCTACTTCCATATTCCCATCCTAAAGGGACCCCGAAAGTTTCTCAGGTTCGTGGTCCAAGGGCGTCACTATCAGTTCAGAGCCCTTCCCTTCGGACTGAGGTCGGCACCCAGGGTGTTCACCAAGTGCCTCGCACCGGTGGCGGCGCAGCTGCACCGAGAGGGGATCCACGTCTACCCCTACCTGGACGACTGGCTCATCCGAGCGAAGACGAAGGAGCTCGCCGTGGAGCACACGGCAAGGACCGTCCAACTTCTCACGGATCTGGGATTCTCCATAAACTACGCCAAGTCCCACCTGGTGCCCGCGCAAGACGCACTGTTTCTGGGAGCGCTGCTCGACACAGTGTCGCTTCTGGCCTCTCCGTCGGAGGAAAGGACGAGGGCCATCTTGGGCAAGGTGCAGCGGATGCTGGTTGCGGACGCGGCCAGAGTGAGGTCCATCAAGTCCCTCCTCGGAATGATGTCTTCTTGCATTTACCTCATCCGCCTGTGCAGGCTCTTGATGCGCCCGTTGCAGGAGTTCCTGGACGCGCGCTGGATCCAGACGACGGGCAGCTTCGAGGAGAGGATCACACTCTGAGAGTTTCCGACGAGCGATCCGGTGGTGGGGCAACCGCGCGCATCTGACGGCGGGCATGGACTTCCAGACCCCCGGCCACCAGGAGACAGTGACCACGGATGCCTCCCTGGAAGGGTGGGGAGCGCACACTGAAAATCTGCACGCGAGAGGCCTTTGGCTCCCGATGGAGAAGTCCCTCCATATCAACGTCCTGGAGCTCCGTGCAGTGTTTTGGGCCCTCAGGTCCTTTCTTCCGTCCCTCAAGGGCAAGGTGGTGAGGATCTTCACCGACAACACCACCACCATGTTCTACATCAGGAAACAGGGCGGAACCAGGTCCCCAGCCCTGTCCAGGGAGGCGCAGGATCTGTGGCATTGGGCCGTCGCCCAAGGGATGTTTCTGGTGCCGTTTCATCTGGCAGGGATAAAAAAACACCATCGCCGACTCACTCAGCAGGGAGCTGCGCTCGTGCGACAAGTGGGAACTACGACAGGATCTAGTGGACCGCCTCTTCTGACGGTGGGGCACACCCCAGATCGATCTGTTCGCGACGGCGACAAACTCCAAGTGCCGGAGGTTCGCCAGCAGGTTTCCCCAGCCGAGGAGCATGGGCGATGCTTTCTCGTTCCCCTGGGAGGGCCTGTTTCTATACGCGTTCCCTCCATTGCCATTGCTGATCCGGCTCATCAACCAGCTTAAGAGGTCACGGTGCAGGATGATCCTCGTCGCACCTGCGTGACCGAGGCAGATATGGTTCCCGGACCTCCTGGACTTGTCAGCATCCCCGTCAATCAAGCTGCCAGTGGACGCGGATCTTCTCTCCAGGGAAGGAGGCGCCATCCTCCATCACGACCAGAAGTCGCTGAACTTGCAGGCCTGGCTCCTGCAGCGTTAGAGTTTGGAGGATACGACATACCGGCCGACTGCAGAGAGGTTCTTGCAAAGGCCAGGGCGTCCTCAACTCTTAAATTCTACGGACACAAATGGAAGAGGTTCTCTGTCTGGTGCCACGCACAGAAGATTAACCATCTACGGATTACGGCTCCCCAAGTACTGCCGTACCTACTGACGCTGGCCAAAGCTGGACTGGCGCACGCGTCCATCAAGATTCATCTTGCTGCGATCTCCCGATACACCAGAACCACGGGGCGGACGTCTTTGTGGTCTCATCGTCTGGTGAAAGAGTTCATGAAGGGACTGTTCAGATCGTTCCCGCCGGTGAAGGCTCCGGCCCCGGCGTGGGAGCTCAACGTGGTGCTGACCAAGCTCATGGGACCTCCGTTCGAGCCTCTGCACTCGGCTCCGTTGAAGTTCTTGTCGTGGAAAACAGCGTTTCTTGTGGCCATCACCTCCGCACGACGGGTGGGAGAGATCCAGGCCCTTTCCTGCAAGGCCCCGTACTTGACTTTTCACGACACGAGGGTAGTGCTCAGGACGCACCCCTCCTTCATGCCCAAGGTGCCGTCGGACTTCCACCTCAACGAACCCTTGGTATTGCCTGTTTTCTTCCCGTCGCCTTCGTCGCCGGCTGAAAGGACTTTGCACTCGCTGGATGTGGCTAGAGCGCTGAAGTTCTACGTGGACCGCACAAAGTGTTTTCGGAAGACGTCACAACTCTTTGTGAACTTTGGACCTGTCAATCAGGGGAAGGCTCTCTCGAAGGCTTCCATTTCCAGATGGCTCTCTGGCTGTATCATGTACTGTCATCGGTTGGCAAACCGACCGCTGCCTGGCCGTCCGAGAGCCCATTCCACCAGAGCGATCGCATCTACCACAGCGTTCCTATCTGGTGTGCCCTTGCTGGACATCTGCAGGGCTGCTACGTGGAGGTCGACGCACACCTTCACAAAATTCTACTGCGTCGATCGGGATTCCAGGGAGGAGTCCAGGGTCGGCCAAGCAGTGCTGCGCAACCTGTTCGCCTAAGGTGAGCCTGGTGAGGAGGTAAGAATTGCTTAATGTTGAGTTTGATGTAATGCTTAATGTTGAGCCTTTGCCACCTCCCGTGGTTGTGCATGTGTGCACTGCTATGTATTCTTTATTCATGAGCATGTGAATCCATGCCAGACCCCATGCTGGAGAAGGAACAAGTTACTTACCTGTAACTGTTGTTCTCCAGCATTGGTCTGGCATGCATTCACATGCGAACCCTCCCGCCTACCCCTCTGCGGCTCTTCACTTGGTCATACTGCCACTTCACGTGCTACCAAATCTGAAGATGGCTGCCAGAGGCGGGGCTTAGGTAGAGGGCAGTCATTGGCTGTGGTCAGTATGACGCAGAGATCAGTGATGGGTTACTACTACGAAAGACAGATCAGAAACGAAACGGATACTGATTTTTTCTTTACCGAGGATTCCCAGCCTGACGACGGGGAATATTCATGAGCATGTGAATCCATGCCAGACCCATGCTGGAGAACAACAGTTACAGGTAAGTAACTTGTTCCTTATGTCGCCATGGCGACATACACGCCAAGGTCGGCACACCACCACCGCCCCCCCCCCCGTGGAACATGGAAACGCTTTCCCCACTCGATCCCGCCCTTCGTGTCCCCTCCCATTGTCTGGACATGTCGCGGCGGCCCAAACCAACGATCTTCTCCTACATTACCAACATGCACCAATAAATATAATTAGTTACCGTGGCGACATACACGCCAGGGTCGGCCCATCTCCCCCTCCCCCCCCCCCATGGAACATGATGCGGCGCTTGTGGAACCTGAACAAAGAACAAAGAAAACGCTTTCGGAAACCAATCCCGCCCCTCGAGCAATACCTAACCTTCCCTTTGATGCGACCTTGCGGCCCTCGGGTGACTTACCGTGTTACAATACAGCGTGCAAATTAGCAACATGGCGCGACAGCCAAACAATGAAGAAACAATGAAAAAACACCCTTAAAACAGTTTCGACATGTGGCGACCCATAACCGCTCCCACAAGCACCACTTATGTTTGAACGAGTTATGCCATGGCCGACAAACAAATAACTTTACCCCAAACGCGATGCCACCAGCCCACCAAGCCATTTGCAATGTACTCATTCTGCCCGCTAGATATGCAGCAATCATTAATTATAACCACCTCGCCCCTGCGTGGGCCCACCAACCAAAGCCCCAAACCAATGGTGTTACCAACTTGGGAAGGAGACCAACCCGCACTATTACTCCATTGCCAACATCTGATGTAAAGAACCAATTAAACGCCTTCCCTATCCCTATAAACATGCAACCATTTAATAATCCCTACCTTTTAACCCCCTCTCCCCAGCGAGGTCCTAGATGTTGCAATTTCCCGCCCTTTTTGCAATAAAACATTTAAACCGTGACCAACCCCTCTTGTGGTTGTGTCGGCAATTTAACATTACGGGTCGGTGACGTGGCCGCCATTTCCCTCCCTGCTTGGTTAGTTACCGCGGCAAGAAAAACAACGAACCCCGACGCCCGAACACTCCGGCTATTTGCATTATGGCCCCACTCCGCCTCTTGCATGCTGCACATGCCCCAATTTCACGGACCCCGCGCTTTGGGGAGCACTAAACTTCGAATGGCTGAAAGCGCCTTCCCCGCCCACGAAGCAGTAAAGCAACTGCCTTCATGAGACCTCTAAACAAGCCCACATTCATACGGTTCCCACCCACCCCTTACCCCCTGCGTGGTCTAAATGTTAACCCCCGCCCGCATGATTAAATAAACCTTCAGAACCAATACCATGCCTTCCGACTGCTCTCTGTTCCCCATTCCTTGTTTGGCCCCTCTGCTGGCCCATGCCGTGCCCCGGAACTCCAGAGCCCCCTAACCCGATCCTGGTTTGGAAAAGTGCTGCCCCATGCAACTGCGATGTCCGCCCGCCCGCCCAATGGCCGGGGGTGGGCGGGGGCATGGCCCTTAGCAGCTCCCAGCCTTACTTGTACCCGCAGCCTCTGGCGTTTTGCGGGAGCCCCCAATGGCGAACCCCTTTACATGCCCCAACTGACCGTGTCTGGCCCCCTCGATAATAAAGTAATGCCCTACCATGCTACTATGCTTGCCCCACGCTGGAGCCGTGGCCCCACCGCTCCTGTTCCCCCGCCTCCCGACCTCAGCCTCCTTGCCGATTTATACTTTAAATCCCACCCCTTGAATGGAGCCGCGTCCTACCGCGTGCGAAGGGACCCATTGCAGTCCGATAACGCTCCCTGCACCTTAAGGTTAAACGCACTTCGTAATTAGTTTCCTGTCTAAGAACTCACCTTTTCACTTTGTCTCTATCCCCGTGACGGTGCTCCCTCGTCCGGCTGTTCGACCCGATTCCTTATTTTCCTCCTTCCTGGATTCGGACCCCGGATAACCGCAGCTAGTACTGGCAAACTCCTTCAAAGGAACGGCTGGAAACCCCGCACAGGACCACTTCCTTCAGAAAACGAAACCACGATGGGGTGAGGCGGGAAACCGAGGGAGAATGTGGTAGTGTTTTCGCCACCCTTGCCTTTATGGGTTGGCTTCTCCCTCGGTTCCCCGCCCCGCCCCTCACTTTTTGCGCGCTTCCGGGGGCAGGCTAACGTGTTCCTCTCCCCTTCCCGCTCCCTGACCTATAGGCATGGAGGGGAGGAGGTCGGCTGGGCAGCCCCCACTAAGTGGCGGCGCCCGCCATGCCACTTTCACTGGCGCGTTCGCCCGCCATTTGTTCAGGGGACACCATGAGGCAGCCCTAAAATGTCTATCGTGCCCAGGTTGCCTCTTTGTGAATCCAGCAAGGCATCCTCCAAATTGGCTTTGAATGGTTTAAACCAGTCTCTGAACCAGGGAATTTCCTCAGAGAGGAGCTTTGGGGGACGCATTAATAGTGGACTGGGAATTGCCACTCAGGTGCACGTTCCCACGTGAAACACTTGTGTATATGTGCGTTATAAATGCCATATCATATCAACAGTCCCCGTCATTCCTCATGTCATCAGGAGGTTGAGGAAGTATGGGAAGACCATGATCCTTATTTCTCCGGGCTGGGCCACAAGAACATGGTACCCGGAACTTCTGGACATGCCCATCTGCCTTCCAATTCGCCTTCCTCAAAGAGCGGACCTGCTCACTCAAGAAATAGGTTGCCTTCTCCACACAGGAAATCAGACCCCTGAACTTCTGTGCCTCCTTTCTGAGAGGTTAAAATACAGAGATTGGGACCTCGCGGAAGACGTAATGGAGGTGTTGCTTTTGTCCAGAATGCCAGCAACTGGAGCTTTGCACCACTGCCGTTGGAACAAGTTTTGCTCCTGGTGTCAAACTAATGGCATTGAGTCTTTTTTTTGTGATACACTTTCAGTGTTATCTTTCTTACTACATCTGGCCCATCGAGGGCTGCAGGTTTCCACTGCGAAGGGTATCTGGTGGCGTTATCCATCTTTAAGCGCTTGCCGGAACAGGGTTCTTATTTTAAAGTTCCCATTGTCATCCAGTTTCTGAAGGGCTGACAAGCATTTTCCCACCTGTTGCATTTATTGTTCCAGTTTTGGAATCTTAATTTAATTTTAGAATTCTTGATGAGAGCTCCATTTGAGCCTGTACATTCGTGTTCTTTAAGGATGTTGACTTTCAAGACTGTCTTTCTGACAGCAATCACTTCGGCTCGCAGGGTAAGTGAGTTTCAGGCTTTGTCTAGTAAACCACTGTTTACTACCTTTTATAAGGAGAATGTGTTTTTGACGGTTTGTCCATCGTTTCGTTTCTGCCTAATGTGGTGTCTGAATTTCACCTAGCACAAAATATTGTACTACCTACTGTTTATTCACCTCTGCATCCTTCCAAGGATCAATAGAGGCCTACACTCTTTGGACTCTTAAAGGGCATTGAGTTTTTACATCAACAGGTTTGCTAAGATCAGACTGGACGACCAGCTCTTGGTTGGATATACTGGTTATAGGCTGTGTCAGGCAGTTACGAAACAGACCCTATCACAGTGGATTATATTATATATCACTGAATGCTACAACTTGGCGGGCAGGATGTTCCTGATGGTTTGAGGGCACGTTCCACTAGGGGTGTGACTACTTCAGCTCTTCAGAGAGGGGTACCAGTACAGGACATTTGCAGTGCTGCAACTTCACTGCATACCTTTACCACCAATCATTATTGCCTGGATTCTCCATCGGGTCACGGGGCAAAGTTTGGAAAAGCTGTTCTACACAGCATAGATCAAAAATAAATTCTACTTTCTCCAGCATGGGGTCTGGCATGGATTCACATGCTCATGAATATTCCCCGTTGTCAGGCTGGGAATCCTCGATAAAAGAAAGAACTGTTTCACTTTCACTTACAAACTGTATTTCTCCTTTAAACCAGTGACTGTCCTCTGGGTCATACTGCCTCCATCCAATGACAGTCCACTCCCTAAGCCCCTCCTCTGGCAGCCATCTTCAGATTTTTACTGCACGCTTCAGTGTTGGGAGTCCTCGAGTTTGCTCTGCAAGCTACTTGTACGTTTTTTCGTGTTTTCAACTGAAAAAGGTTCTATTTATGTTCGAATAGAGCCTATGTGTTCTCTTCTACATCTGCCGACAGCAGGGACCCATTGTCGGTGAATTTCAGCACCCCTCAAGGGCAAAGATCGTTGAAGTTTCCAGAAGGCCATCAGGCCTACTTCGCGCACTCCGACCATGACGGCGGAGAAGGAAGGAAGATCCCTCTTCAAGCCCTGCACCAAGTGCGGGCTACGGAACGTGTTTGTTGAAGACAGTACCTGCAATGTCTCTACTGCCTGCGTCCAGACCACAAGGAAGGAGAATACGAGATATGCCTCGGTTGCTCCAAGAAGATGACGAAGGATAGGCACAGTAGACTGGTTGTGTGGCTGAACGCCAAGGTCTCTGCCCCATGCTCCGAGCAGGCTCATGCCTTACGCAGGACCGGCTGGTCCGAAGAGCGGTCTTCTAAGTCCTTTGAGGGCCCCTCATCCGTGGGGGCTCAAGACCAGGCCAGAACTGCAAGTCCGAGTCCACCAGGGTCGCCATAGAAGCGGGTCCCGCTGTGGACAGGGTGGGCGCGATCGACATCGCCCTCCGCCTCCATTGCCAGCCGGCAATCGAGCTCCTCCTCGAAAAGGAAATCGTCCAACCAGGCTAAACTGCGGGAGAAGCCAGGAAGCCACGGACAGAGGAGATGAAGGCCAAACTGCCCAAGAAGGCCCAATCGGCACTGGATACGAATTTGTGGGCGATAGAGTTGGAGGCAGGTGCTCTCTTGAAGGCTAAGGGGGCTGACCCTGGGAAGGTAACCCATGCAGCGCAGAAAGTATGCCTGCCCCCTGAGGCATGAAACAGCAGCAGTGGCTTTGGCAAAGTCTGCTGGCACGCCAGAGAAGGGGACACTGTCTCAGAACCCGGTTCCGGCCCGTAAGGGTGGGAAAAGGGGGGGGGGGGCATGGAGGGCCTGATCAGTCCCAGGCCGTGGCCCAAGCCATGGAAGTTTCGTCCACAGACACCGAAGACCTGAAGTCCTTAATCACGGTCCACGAGGACGTGGGAGAGGAGGACGAGGGTGTAGGGCCTAGTGTTCCGATCACGCCAGCTCAGCCAAGGGATGTGTCTCTGGACATCCTGTCGACCCTCCACACCTTGGTGTCGGAGATCCAGAAGAGGATGCCACAGGGCCTGGTTCCAATGGCCCCCCAGCTCAGCCACCAGCTAAGAGGGAGAAGCATCATCCTATGCCCCCATTTCAGCCTCCACATCCGCATCGGGCACCCTCTCCCCCAGCAGACCCAGACATGGGAATGGGGACAGGTAAGGCCACGGCGGTCGTTCCATTCCATGATCACAAGAGCCTCTGAGCTATTCCAGCTTGTGCCAGAAGAAACCAAGAAGGAGGGTTTCTTGTACCAGAGGCGCAATACCAAGAGGAAGACTATCATGGTGGTGCCCCTTCTGGACGCCATGTGGGAGGAGGGCTTGGACCTCTTGAAGAACCCTTGTACGGCTCCGGCCAAATGGGGTAGGCAGGAGAAGAAGTACTTGGTGGCGGAATCCGCACCCAAGTGCCTGAGGTCGCCACCATCACTGGATTCGTGAGGTGAAGAAGATGGACGCCATGGGAAGGAAGGTGATTTACACCACACCGTCCACCATCAAGGTGGACAACGCCCTGGTGATACTAGCCAGATACAACAGGGAGCTGTGGTACAAAATGGGTCAGAGTTTGGAGTTCCTCCTTGACGACAAGAGGATGGAGGCAATCGCTCTCTTCCAGGATGGGGAGGTAGCGTTGGATCATGTCATCACAGTGGCTCTGGACATTGCCGACACAGGGTTCCGGCAAATGAGAAACTGTGTCTGCCTTTGTCGATGGGGCTGGATGAAGGCCACGAATTTCGACCAGAAGGTCCAAGCGAAGGTACCAGACATGCCTTTTGACAGAGATAACCTTTTCGGGAAGGTTGTCGACGAGTTTCTACAGGCCATCAAGGCGGATAGAGAGACCGCCCATTCCCTGGGCACACTCCAGCAGCACTGTTCTTCTTTTCGCTCCTCCAGATGAAAGTCGAGCAGGTCTTCAAAAGGTTTCTCCTCATCGTACCGTCAGCCTTCCATGTCCACGACTCAGGAAGCCTACACAGGCCATTCTCAGGCCTACGGTGGCGGAGGACGGCGTCGCCCGCAGGGCAGGATGCCAGTGTCGAAGCAAGCCTGAATTGACCAGGACCTTGGCCCTCCCCCCCCCGTGTACCCAGGCGGGAGGCCGGCTGACGAGGTCCGCCAGCGAGCGGGTGAAGATCACCACTGACAGATGGGTGCAGGACGCTCTCGCCCAAGGACATACCCTGGAGTTTTAGCGCAAGTGTCTGCGGATCCCTCTAGTGGCCCATCGGGAGCAGCACATCCCTCAGCTCTTGGAGGAGGTGCGGGCCATGCTGCAAAAAGGGGCGATCGAGCTAGTTCCCCAGCAACTCCGGGGTTCCAGAGTCTATTCCAGATACTTTTTGGTCAGAAAGACGACAGGGGGCTGGAGACCCATTCTAGACCTGCGACGTCTGAACAAATACCTCAAGCTCCAAAAATGTAGGATGGTCACATTGCAGCACGTGATCGGCCAACTGGAAAAAGGAGACTTTTTGACATTGCTGGACCTGGAGGACGCCTACTTCCATGTCCCCATTCACAAGAAACACCAAATGGTTCTATGCTTCGTGGTGCAGGGACAGCACTACAAGTTCATGGCCCTTCCGGCTTGAAGTCGGCCCCCAGAGTGTTCACGAAGTGGCTGGCACCGGTGGCGGCCCATCTGCATCTACAGGGTATACGTATATAACTATACCTCGACGACTGGCTCATCCGGGCCCGTCCACTCGCGAGAGTTAGCCATCAGACAAACAGATACGACCGTCCAGCTGCTGACAGATCTGGGATTCTCCATCAACTATTCAAAGTCCTGCGTGACACCATCACAGAACACGCTGTTCCTAGGAGCCAGACTCAATACGGTATCCTGCCTGGCGTCACCCTCGGAGGAGAGGGTAGCAGCCATTTAATGAAGGGTGCAGCGGCTGTTGTCGATGAAGACTGCCACAGTGTGAACTACCAAGTCATTGCTCAGCATGAAGTCGTCTTGCATCTACCTTATCCAGCTCTGCTGGTTACAGATGTAACGTTGTCAGGAGTTCCTGGACGCTCGCTTGATACAGGTGTACAGAAGCTTTGCGGGCAAGATCCCGCTCGACGACGAGTTCGTCGGGCGATAAGGTGATGGGGCGTCCACTTCAACATTGCCCAGGGCATGGGGTTTCAAAACCCTGATACCAGGAGAAGGTCACCATGGACGCTTCCCTGGAAGGCTGGGGAGCCCACACCGGGTGTCTGCACACCAGAAAGCCTGTGGCTTCCGGAGGAGAAGGATCAACATCCTGGAGCTACGGGCAGTGTTCTGGGCCCTCAATTAATTCCTTCCCTCTCTAAAGGACAAGGTGTTGAGGATCTTTAGGGACAATCAGGAAATGGGGGCACTCAATCCCCAGCGCTATCCAAAGAAGTGCAGGACTTGTGGCACTGAGCCATCGGACAAGAGATGTTCCTTGTTCCTCTTCACCTAGCGAGCGTCAAGAACTCCATCACTGACTCCCTCAGCAGGGAATTGGCTCCTGCCACGAGTGGGAACTTTGGCGGGACCAGGTGGACCGTGTCTTCGGAAAGTGGGGCAGGCCCCAGATCGATCGATTCATGGGTCTGGCATTGATTCACATGCAAACCCTCCATCCGTCCCCTCTCCGGCTCTTCTTGGTCATATTGTCGTAAAGACGTGCTTACCAAATCTGAATATGGCTGCCAGAGGAGGGGCTTAGGGAGAGGACCGTCATTGGATGGGGGCAGTATAACCCAGATGACAGTGATCAGTTTAAAGAAGAAATACAGTTTGCAAGTGAAAGTGAAACAGTTTTTTCTTTTACCAGACGACGGGAATATTCATGAGCATGTGAATCCATGCTGGAGAACAATAGTTACAGTTAAGTAACTTGTTCCTTCCCATGTGAGAAACTAGAGGGTGTCCCACCTGCTTGTCCCCGGGGGATCTCTCAGGTGGCCAGGACACTGCCATCTCCTTTTGATCCAGACCCTGGGGGTGATCCAGTGTAGAAGGATCACCTGGGTCAGGGTTCTTGGGGAGTGGGGTGAGGCAGCCGATGGTGAGATGCAGTATTCCCCCCTTTCTTGTTAATCCAACCCATCCTATTTTTTAGGATTTTCTGAGGTCCCAACCCACCCTGCCCCTTTTTACACGAACACTGGGCAGAGGAAGAGAGTGACTGAGAACAACAAGACTAAGGGGGTAATTCCGGGGTGGGCGATAAGGGGTTACCGGCACCGGCAAGGATGCTGGTGAGGGTAACCCCTTACCGACCTATTCCGAGGTTCCCTAGCGGGACCTGCTGAAAACGTCTGGTCAGACCAGACGTCCTTAGCGGGTCCCGTTAGGGGACCAGGGAGCAAATAACGGGCCTGCTATCTGTGGGCCCGTTATTAGCGCCTTCCCCATTCCCATTGAGCCCTATGGGGGCTCGAATGGGAATGGGTAATGGTATTCGGCATGGGGACGTACCGGGTCCGCATAAGTCGGAATGTCGCAGTAAGTCCCCATTCCGCCTACCCGGACCCGAGTTTGGAGGCAGCCATGGTGCTAATAGCACCATGGCTGCCTCCAAACTCTGAATAACCCCCTAACTCTCATACATTGTACTGGACATGTGCCGTTTATCGTGCCAGGCAAAAATCAGGCACTTGACTTTAAGGTGGTAATGTATGGGTGCTTCCCTATTTTTTGTTTACGGGGGATTGGTCTCACACAGGGAAGAGCATATGTCAAATATAGCAGAACATGGAGCCAATTACCCCTCTCTAGATCCAATTTATTTTGATTAGTGCACCACCTGTTGGCCATATCACTATAAAATGTGTAATAAGTTTCTTCGCGCTATCTCCATGCCATTCATATAAAACATATTTTATTAATATTTTCATATAACAAACATAAAATCAATGAGGACTATTCGTGTATACATTTACACAAACAAATTTACAAAAAAAATGTCATAGATGTATTCAGAAAGATGTTTTCAAAAAAGTGGGGTTAGTAGGTGACTAAGATCCTTCTACAGACCGAATTAGCCTTCTAAGAGATCGCAATATAGCAACGAAAGAAAACAAACATAAATAACTTCAGTTGTTGATATATTGTTCTGTAAGTCACAGAAGTTTCATCTAAAGAGATCCTCTTGTATGGTCTCCGTTATCTGAGGCTCAGTGTTTCATGCCTCTTCGATGGTCTACATATGTTTCGGCATTTCTATAATAAATGAGACACTGGGGGTCATTCCGAGATTGGAGGCAGCCATGGTGCTATTACCGGGTCCGGTCTTGCTGAATGGGGACTTACCGGGTCATTCCGACCCTGGAGGGCTCAATGGGAATGGGGAAGGTGCTAATTACGCTGTATGATTGCGCCGGTTGCTAACAGTCGGTCTTGCGTTCCGTTATGGGTTAGATGTTGTAATTTCTTGCTCTTATAATCGTTGCTCCTCCGCTCGCATCCGCATCTGTCAGAGACACTTTTAAAAGTTTAAATAAACGTGAAGAAAGGCAGGCTTGTGAATGAACTATGAAGTAAGGACAGCTGTGAAATCAATGATACTGCGTAACAGAGTGGTCCGGTGAAAGGAAGTAGCCCACTTGAAAGTCTCCATGAAAGGTGCATTCTTTGTTATGATAAAGCAAATGAACTGCAAAAGCGAAGTAAGCCAAAATTGACTGCTAGAGAAGGGGAGAGTGAAAGTTCAACCTTATTTTGTTAATCAAAGTGGTCCTGCGAAGGTCTGTATAGAAAGCCACGCACATTCGAAAGTCTTCGACCCCCGAAAGTGGTCTGAGCATGGCTGAGGGAGACCCGAAGTGTAATAAGCTTGGGGGAAGAGAGCCCCCTTGCAAGTTTTGTTGAACTTTGTTCTGAAGAAGTCTGAGCCCGACAAAGGGGGAATTGGTGTGACTTTGTTGTGAAAGGTTTGAGCCCGACAGAGGGGGACCTACGTGAAGTGTGTTTTGAAGAGGTCTGAGCCCGACAGAGGGGGACCTACGTGAAGTGTGTTTTGAAGAGGTCTGAGCCCGACAGAAGGTGGCCTATGTAAACTTTTTGTTGAAACATTATTTGTCTGGAAAGAGAGACTTTAACGTGTAAGGCTAGGTGAGCCTCGATCCACGTTTTACGACTGTTCATTGTGTTGAAAACCCAAGCCAGAGTGTGTCATCCTGCCTGCAGGGACTGCCTTACCCAGTGTGGTCTAACGTGGGGAGGAGAGCTAAAGGGGGAAACACTTCTAATTTTACCTTTAGAGGTGAATGGCTCCATATATTTTCCCCTTAATACCTAAAGTCTCACTGTCCACCAGCGTTGATAATGGAGAATACTCAATTTAAATTTCTCACATGCAAGCAAATATTTCCCAGGAAAGATACACACAACGTGAGTAACTATTGTCTTCCAAGAGACCACCAGTATGGTAAATGTCGTGCTTCTAAGCTCTTCATACCGCAGATGCTGAAGGATCGACGATCGAAGCGGTGGGTGGCCTACTCCAATGCAAGCTGAGGCATAGAGAGAATACTCTGCCGGAATCTGAGGCAGAGCAGGACAGTCCCGGTTTTGTTAGCGACACCGACGAGACTTCAGATAGGAAACCTGAAGATTCCCATGGACCGGTCCCCAGCTCCAAACGGCTGGCGTCACGCTCTGCTATGGAGGCTTCCCCTGGCAACAAGGTCAAACATACATAACACCCTCATTGGACAAACTTGACACGCGCTATTATAATGCCAGCAAAACGAAAGCATATTACTACACACAAACCTTCAACTCCCATTCCCGCCATTTCGATGCTCTTGTCGAAAGGGATAAAGTCTTCAGTGGAACACGCAACCTCAGCAAGGGGTCTGGCCACTGAGAGGGCCGCTGCACTGAGTAGCTCCCTCTCAAAGCATGTTTATAAAACATTGCAAACGCGAAAAAGTAACCTGTACCGCACCGAAAGCTACTACACATACGCCTAAACACTTTACTTTAAAATATTTGTAATGCGCATCCTTGGACACTTGATCATTAGGGTGCAGACAAGACAAAATAACAGAAAAACCAAGACACAGGCACGGAAACAGTCTGTTTCAACGCCACTTGAAACACCAAAGTCAGACTATAAAGGTCCCCCTTGGAGGTGGTCGTTCCATTGCAGGCCCCACCTTTTAGTGGTACTTGGTCTAAAGAAAGATTTGAAAAGACATTAGATAAAATGGCCGTATTTATAGAGTTTTTAGATAAGCAGTCAATTAAATAAACATATTGTACAGGAGGAGGTACCACCTAAAAAAAGCAAGGGGTTGGGCGTAGTGGTAAAAATGTGGTGGTAATGCTATTACCGCTCCATTACCACTCTGCCCAATCCCGAGTTTGGGTGGAAAGTTGCAGATTTACCTCCACCTCTTAGCTGGAGGTAAATCTTGCCACTTTCCGCCCATTTGCGGCATTATTACTGCAGCGCTATTAGTGCCAGTGGTAAATGGACCCAATGGGAAGTATCAAACCCCCCTCAGCAACTCAGGATCCAGAGATAATAGCGCTGACCGAGTTGCGGTAAAGCTATTGGCATTGGGCGGTATCCCGTCGCATTTACCACCAGGATACCGCGCAACACCTGAGGACCCCCCATATCCTCTTCACCCATTGATATATACGATATGTGATAGGTTATTTATAACGCACTTAATACCCAGAGGTTTCTAAGCGCGGATCACATTCTATATAATGACCTCCTTAAAAATGTAAGTGGTTGAAAGTGACCTCCTTTAAAATTCAATCCCATGAGTCAGAAGAAGACACGGATTTTGTTGTTGATTTTCTTAATGAGAAAAAGCATAGGGGCAGTATATTCCTCTGTTACAGTCTGTCAAAAAGAGATTGGCACCATCCCTTTTCCACTCCAGCCCTAACTAAAGCTCTGATTCCTCGCATTGAAAGAGGTTTTAAGCCAGCACCAACTGACACAGAGCTCATACAAGGGCATCCATAACTCTATTCACTAGTGGTCACTAATATGTGTAAAAGGGCTGGAACACCCCTGCCCATGCCTGACAAGGAGAGTAAAACGATTTGTGCCCTAGGGAAAAAAGTGGCAACATCAGCTTGCCAAATGCGAATCGCTAATAATACAGCTCTCATGGGAATGTTTTAATAGAGCATAATGAGATCACATGGAAGATCTCCTTAATGGTGTTCATGAGTCCCTAAGGGTGGAAATGCTCAAAACACTAACAAGGCAAACAAACCGGCAACACTGTTATCAAGAATACACTTGATGCCACAAAAACAGATGGAAGAATAGTCGCAGTGGGTACTCTAATCAAAAAACACCCGTAGCTAAGGAATTCTTAATGCCACAAAAACAGCTGGAAGATTAGTCGCAGAGGGTACTCTAATCTAAAGACACCTGTGGCTAAGGAATTCTGGTTTTAGACGGCCACACTACTCAACATGCCTGTGGAAGAAGGTGTCTCATTCGGTAAAGCTGTGGGCAATGTTCTGGAAACTGCAAAAAGGAGCACAAAACAACACTGAAACCCTTAGGCCAAATTAAAAGTAAACCTTACCAAAGAGGTTCTTTTTCCAACCGCCAGCATTTTCGTGGCCAAAGCTACACGAGATCATCAGGGTGTTAGGCAGAATTGCATGCAGTACCCTCTGGGACCACCACATACAATTAGGACTACAGATGTAAGCAAAACCAACCTTTGGTATACGTCTGTACCACAGTTTTTGGTAGCGAGCTGAGCAGCCAGGCTTATCTCAAGAGGGAATGTGAGCAGTAAAAGGATGTTACACAGAGGTCTTAAAATCACAGTGGTTAAAGTAGACACTTGCACTCAAGGTTTCTTGGTAAAACACTTATAAATGTATTACACAATCATTTAGAAAACATTCACTAGAAGGAGGCAATTTAATATCATACACAAATACACGACAATACCAAACCAATATGTTTCTCAGTAAATTAGGCTCCCCTGAAATAGGAGCAAAATGGCATTTCAGTTACTTTAAATGGGAGTAAAAAGGCACAAGTTAATAAAATAGACCACAAATACTTTCTTAGGTAGTGCAAATAGTTTCCGTTCACTAGAAGACTCGATTCAGTTCAATAGGCCTAAGCCAAAGTCAATGGGCTAGTGTCTTGGATAGGAAAGAGCAGTTCTTGTAGTAAACGGTAAAGTCTTTGCCAAATTTCTCAGAAGTAGTTTGTACAAAAAAGAATCATATGTTGACTCACAAGCTGATTAGGCCTGTAAGTTGGGAAAGTTCCCCGAACTTTCACGTCGAGAGGTAAGTTCTCTCAATCGGGTTGGCACAGTACCTTAGTATGAAGAAAAGATGCAGCTGAAGATGTTGGTTCCTGGCAGTTCCTCCAGATCTCGCTGTTCCTGAGCCTCAGTCGTGGGGACAAGAGGGAGGACGTCAGAGAACTCCTGCACTGGCACTGGTCAAACAAGCTGGCATAATGGAAGATCTTCGGTTCGAGTAGCTGTCATCAAGCACACAAGCTGGTGTCCTTCCCCTTGGTTAATCCTAGCCAGTTCCGAGAATGGTATCCAGGTGGCTTATGAGTTGATTGGTCCCACCAAAACCAGTCTTCAGTCCTAAAGTCCGCCAAAGGCATAGAAACAAAGGGGCCAAACCTGGTTTGGCACGCAGAGACAAACACTAGAAGGACCTTTCCAAAAAGAAATGGCGAATAAAGAAGACCCGGACCTGTGTAAACAAAAGGGGCTTAAGGCGCCATCTTGAAAAACATGGCTCCTGCGATTTTTAGCTACTGGTGCTCACGGTCGGGAAAAATCACGGTAGTTTGTTGTAAAACCACTGCCACCAGCCATTTCGATAGGAAAGGGTAGCATTTGACTGCTACATGAGTTTCTAGACACAGGGGATACTACGTAACCCCTCCAGCACTCTATTGGAAGATAGTGTGTACTGGGTCTACGAATTAAAAAAGACTAGTAAAGTCAGTTTAACCTTACATTCTCTGGGAAACAGTAGTTTATCCCAGAGAAGGTTTTAAACCTTTTGGAAGTCTAAAAGACAACCCTGTGTTACTGCACTGAGGGTGCTGTGTAACACACATGAAAAGATGATGCCTATGGAGTTATCTAAAACGCCATAATCAAAGAACACAAGAGTAAAAACGCATCAAAATACATGAAAGAGTGGGAAAAAAGACTCACACACTTTCCAGGTAAAAGAATCAAGTCCTCAAAATCCAGCAAAGTAGCTGGGGGTCTCTAAGGTGAAGGGAATTAGCACATTTATGAGAATTCTCCCTAACACAGAAAATCCGGCTACACCTCAGGTGCAGGGTCCAGTGCCTGGTTTACCAACCAAGGACTACAGTCACTGTCACAATCCTCCTTTCCTAGACAATTCAGAAGCAGGCTTTGCAGTGGTAGAAGCCAAGCCACTAGAGGTTCGGCCACACCCGCAAAACAATGACTGTCTGTTCCAAGTTCCCTCCCATGTCACCCTGTTAAGGGGCCGCATAACATTATTCGGCCCACATATGGGAGGGGATCACATCAGAAAAGTGGGTGTTGTCAACAGTAAAGGACGGATACTGCTTGGAATTTCTAGAGCAACCGAGCGATCGTCCGCGAACAGAAAAATACTATTAGAATATCCCAGTGCTCGAACTATGACTAGCAAACACTTATGTCAGACCACACAAATTCAACATGACAAAATTGTAAGAAGTCCTCGCATTACTCGAGAAGGAAGACTTCATGGCCCCACTAGACAAATGAAAGATGCATACTTTCATATTTCAGTGCTGCCGGTACATCCAAAATAGCTAATGTTCAAAATAGGTCATGCGTATTACCAATTGAAGGTGCTTCCCTTTGGGATCACATCAGCCCCTCGTGTATTCACAAAAGTGCTAGTCGTGGTAGCACGGCACCTGTGCAGGAAGAGTATCCCAATATACACTTATCTGGACGACCTGCTACTAACCAGAGAAACACCTCCTGTTTGTCAAAAGAATATGCAGAAAACAAATCTTCGGCATCAACTGGGTTGCATCAACTGGGTATTTCAATCAACAATAACAAATCAAATCTAGTTCCCAGCCAGCAAAAACTGTTTCTAGGAGCAGTCATTCGCACAAAAGACACCTTTCCCTCCAATGAGTGGGTCCAAAACCTACTGCAACAAATGCCTTGCTATACAGCTGGTCGGCAGGTAAGTCAGAAAGGTAATACGCCTGCTTGACATGATGCAATCATGCATCTTCATTGTGCCACATGCAAGGCTACATAGGCGTCCAGTGCAAGAATGGCTAGCGAAACAATAGTCGCGAGCAAAAGACAATTGGGCCGATCTAGTTGAGGTTTCTCAAGCATTAGTGTTGGCACTAAAGTGGTGGACAGAAGAAAACATGTTACAGGGAAAACAGTTTGTCAACCGGCGAAAGGCCACGCAATCACAAGAGACACATCACTCTCAGGTTGGGGAGCCCACTATCTCCCCCATACAGCACAAGACACATGGTCTCACCCACTTTCAAAGAAACACATCAGTGTTCTGTAATTCCTAGCAGTTTACAAAGCGCTACAAACATTTTAACATCACTTGATGGGGAAGAAAAATGTGCTAATTATCACAGACCGCACATCAGCCATATTTTACATCAACAAACAGGGCGGGACTCACTCCCTAAGTCTGTCCACACTGGCACAGAAGATTCAGAAGTGGAGCCTATGCAGAGGCATACATCTCCAGGCACAACATGTTCCAGTGGAACACAGGTTACATGTCTTTACATCGAAAACTTTCAAACGAAATAAAAATGCATTGAAAGTTATTCAACGAAAACATTTGAATCCGATGCATTTTTGTAGGTTTTCTTTTTTGTGCCCCCTGTTTTTTACCCTTAACAACGCACCCCAAACAAAATGAACCCTTTAGCCCACACAAATATGCTCTCAATGCATATTCTTTGATTGCATACGTTTCGATGGAAAAAGTTTAGTTCGAAACTTTTTCGATGGAAATACTGCATACCGGGAACACAACTGCGTAGCAGACACACTAAACAGAAACAAACACACATCAGCCCTCAGAACACAAGTGGGAGCTAGAATTGGACATACTAAACCACATTTTTACATGCTGGGGGCAACCCAATATAGATCTCTTTGCCACAAAAGAAAATGGAAAAATGGCCAGATTACGCCTCGAGTTTCCCACAGACGGAATCCAAGGGGAATGCACTGTGGATCAGTTGGTCAAGGATATTTGCATGCGCTTTTCCTCCAACACCACTCTTGAACAGAGTTATCCATAAAATGCACCAAAACACTTGGCAATGATTATAATTGCTCCACTGTAGGCATGTCAAACATGGTATTCCCACCTCCTCAAGATGTCAATTTGCCCGCCCCTGAAACTAACATCACTTATCAGCTAGATGCATGAAAAATATTAAAAGTGCGTAAGCCAAACACTGGACACTACTACTTTAACAAATAGAAATTATTTGTAGTATGGTACACAAGGTCAAATGTCAACCCAATTGAGTATTCACCATCACATATAGTACACAGTGTACTATACTTGTTAAATTCAGGTCTAGTCTTTAATTAATTGAAAGTGCATTTAGCTGCACTGTCAGTAAATACAACATCGCAAAGCAAAGTTTCATGGTGGAAAGTACCCGTTGTTAAAGCCTTCATGGAAGAAGTCAAACGGATTTATCCTCCAACTGCTAACCCACCCCATGGTTGGGATTTAAATGTTGTAGTAAGCAAGCTCATGGGCCGACCTTTTGAGCCTCTCTTACAAGTTTGCTTTCCTTATAGCCATTACATCTATTGGGAGGGTAAGTGAGCTTCAGGAGTCATCTGTGACAGAACCTTTTGTCAAAATACATAAAAACAAATCGATCTTGAGAATGCATCCTTGCTTCTCACCGAAATACATTTCTAACTTCCATGTCAAGCAATCCATTGAATTGCCAGCTTCCTTTCCAAATCCACGAAACTATGGGGAGAAAGTGCTAGATGTTCGAAGGGCAGTCGTGCTACCTTAATAAAATAAAACCACTCAGGAAAACAGACAAGTTATTTGTGTCTCTAGCCGCCAGAAGAGAGGAGGATCCTGTCCCAAAGGCTACCATTGCTAAATGGATTGTAAAGTGTATACAACAGTGTTACACTCTGAAAACACTATCATTTACACCTAAAGTTAACTCTACACGTAGTACAGAGAACCTCTAGCATTCATTGCAAACATACCACTAGAGGCTATCTGTAAGGCAGCTACATTGAGTTCAGTACATACTTTCACACAGAATTATGGTGTTGACACAAAAAACAGAAATGACTCACAGGAGGGTGAGGCACTGCTACAGCATTAATTTTTCTTTTCCTTTTATCAGCCCACCACCTTTATCTGGTACTGCTTGCTAGTCTATGCAAAGCATCTGATTCTAAGCAGACCCATAAGCCTCATAAGACAAAAATTGCATACCTGTAACTGACTTTCTGATGGTTGTATATGCTTAGATTCACAAATGCCCACCCATCTTCCCCTTTTGAGGATTAGAAGGTACCATAGACAACAGATTTTGTGTGTGGTTTGTCAGCACAATTTCTCACATTCATACTTCAATATTCACTTCTTACAACCCCAGGATGGAAAAATCACCATCTGAGGACCTCGACACATGAAGGATCACGGGTAAAGTACATGTCACATTAGGGATAGTATTACAGAAACACGCCGTCGACATCCCTTTTCGAAATCGAACACAAATCATGTAATACTTAACACCAACCACTTTGTCGCTCAAGCAGATACAAGCACCAGAAAGACGATTACAAGTATGTAATGTTTGTCATAAATATAGTATTGTGAAAGGGTTAGATCCTTGACCCGTTCACAAGGGTTGGGTCCCCCTCTCAACCTGCGGTAGCAGGAGGCCTTCCACTGGGGTCCCCAGAGGCTGGTGTGGGAGTTGAGAGTGTTAGTCCCTGTTCCTTTAACCTATGCCTGTATGAATTTACGAAGTACCACTACTTCAAGCACAGTATCTGTTGGGTGCAATGCTGGCCAGTCCCGTAGGTACTTTTCCCAAAAGTTATTAAGATGTAGTTGCAAAATAAACCCTGGGAGAGTATTTTGCGAGGCACCCTATTATGGTGAAAAGGGAGATACTGAGTATTTAGCCATACCCAATCAAGTTATGGGCAGAGCGGCAAGGCTTAGACTCAGGAGGGTGTGTGTGAGTGCTGAAGGGCTACAATGAGTCTATACATAACAACACCAATAATTCCAGTTAGACAGGTAAGTACAAAAGTATACAATTATTTATTAGCCCATTCAAATACACACTAAGCAAGTAAAAACCTCTAGTCAAATATTGTCAAACCAGCACTGTAAACAGATATATACAGTCACCCTTATGAGATATAGGAAAGCATTTGATTCAGTAAAAGGTGTAACAGGTAAATACTCAGATGCATAAGAATTCGAAAAGATGATTTGAATAACCACAGAAGAGCTCCCCTAGCACTTAATGAGTCCAACCCTAAGATGGTTTGGGGCCTTGTACCAAAAAGTCAGTAGTTTCAACGTTACATTTCACAGGTAGGTTTACTAAGAGATTGACAATGCCAGTGGTTATGATTAAGAATCACACACTTAGGTAAATTTCAGGTAAGTAAATTCACTCAATGCCAGTACTAAGATAGGCCTAGGAAGGGATACTTGACCAGGCCTCCATCGACCAAAGTCAGGAAAGAGTAATTTAGGGTCAGCACTTTACGCCCATGTAACCGAATTGAGAGGTTAGGGGACAGAAACGGGTATGTTAACTTACCCCTCCGGACTCTGATGTTTCCTGAGACCACTGCTGAGACTCTGGATTCCATTGAGGACACATTCTTCTGCGCTTGGTACCTTTGATGAAGGCCCCGGGGTCTCGGGTGCAGGATTTAGATACGATTGGTTGCGTTTTATAGGAATCAGCTCCAGGCAAATTCCAGCAGAATACCGATATGAAAAAAAGATGAAGACTTCTGCAGAGCAGACCCACCTTAGGGACGCCTCCACGGAGCGAAGAAGACTACTTGCAACAGGAATCACCATGGTCAGGCCGCGACAGGCAATCTTCAATAGACGATAAAATTAGCAGGCCCAGCACAGTTACTATTTATGCAAGAAACTTAAAATGCTGGTTTCAAGCATGCACTCGTAACGGCGATGGCTGCAGCGAGGTGATCTCCTTTTGGTCAGAGTTGGGTCGGCTTCTGATGTTTTGTCTTTGGAAAAGTTCCTGTACCTTTTGGCAGACAAGCACAGGGACAGGGTTCAGAATTCTTACTGTCCCAGTTCTAACTCATGTTGCTCGTCCCTTGGATACTCAGCCAGTTATTCCTCCTGCACCTCTGGCACCAGATGAGGCTGGGTCCCCTCTCAAGGGAGCTGATGCAGTGGACATCAGCTCCTCCCCCGAGGAGGACCACCATCTCCCACCTAACACCTAGTTCAGGTGCGTGCTGATAAAAGCTTTAGAGCTAAGTCACATCTACAAACGGTTAGGTCATTGTCCACCATTTCGGCCTTGACTAAAACATGTGGATAGCCTTCACACTTCACCCAAGCTTTCACAGCTTTCCAGTCTAGGCAACCAGCCATATTGAAGTTCAGTGCTCTACAAAAAAGAAACATTTTGACTCCACGAGCAAGCCAGCGGGTCATCAGCTTCTGCTGAAGAGCCCAATTTAACTGGTACTGAACTCGAAAACTCGAAACCAAGCTGGGGCTGGTATTCAGTTTATTACCTGGTTCCAAAGTTGAAGATGTTCACTTTGGCACAGATCTGCCCAGCCCTCGATCGTCGGGACTAGTTTGGTGTCCCTGGATCTTTAGGATGCCTACTTTCATGTGCCTATTCACATCAAGCACAGGAAGCACCTGGGATTGTGGTACATTGTTACTACCAGTTCAGAGTCCTGAAATTCAGTCTTTCTTTAGCAGCCAGGGTCTTCACAGAGCTGCTGGAAGTGGTTGCGGCTCGCGTCTGGAGGGAAAGCATTCATGTTTTTCCCTACCTGAATGACTCGCCCGTCCATCCGAGTTCGCTCCCCAGACCAGGCTTCGGAAGACTTGTTCCCTGCGTGCAGCCTCTTGCACACCCTGGGCTTCTTCCTGAATGTCAAAAAGTCTCAAGTTTGTTCATCCGAAGCCCTCAGATTTATCAGTGAAGTATTGGACACTTGCCTGGGCACAGCATTTCCACCCGAGGATCAAGTGGCGAACATCTTCCGGATGGTGCAAGTCCACCAATCCCAGGAGCAAGTTCCTGCGTCAACCTTTTTGTGCTTGTTTGGTCTAATGACCCACATTCTGGTGGTTCCTGGTGCCTGATTGCGCAAGAGGTCTCTTCAGTGGACCCTCCATTGCCAGTAATTTCAGTTTCAGTGGAACATGTCCGACATTGTGCATGGCTCGAGCATTGTTTCTCAAGACCTTGCATAGTGGTCTCAGCAGTAGACAACCTGTGTCCTTTGAAAGTTGGGCCCGGAAAAACATTCCCGGAGCTCCTTGGGACATTGTCCCGGCAGCAGGACACCTTTCCTGTTCCGAATGGTAGAGGTGTCCCGCTGCCCGGACAATGTCCCAAGGAGCTCCGGGAAGCAGAGGGTACTCACGTTGGCCTGTATCAGAGTATTACAATGTGAGCCATTAGGCACTGACGGGATGGGAGGGGTGGTACTATTAGCAGGGACTTTTGGCCCTTTAGAAATGTAAATGGGAGGGAGTGATCCGAATTGAGAAGGCTGCATAATGTTGCATGCTTTATGAAATAACGACTATGGCTTTAAAACCCAAGGGGGATTTGTTAGGCTCACATTAATCTACATGATGCTATTGTGACTTTGCATGCAGAATGGGGAGAATAAAACTAAAGCCATACTCCCATTGCTCAAGATATTTCTATGACAATGTATATAGTGTATGGTTAGTTTACAATGAAAGGCTAGTTTATTATGTAATGTGGTTTGCTTCCAATGCATTGCTATAAATAATTATATTTTATATGTATTATATAATTAATAAGCACATGAAATGTAAAGCAAACCTTAATAAATATCTATATCAACTAAGCCTGGAAAGATGTGCATGGTCGCGTAAATTGTCCACATCCCAGTTTCACCATTTAACCAAGTGTGTGATACTGTGCAAATCATTTAATCACATTGTGCCTTATCTGCAGCTCTGTAAGTGATTGATTCACTTCAAAGCTTATATTATTGTATCATGCTATTATAATGGAAGAGCCTACTGACTATAGAGTTGCTCCATATATAACAATAGTTCAATTTAGGTATTTGTCACTTGGCTTATTTATGGCAACTTATTCTAAAGTCACTTCCAAGGTGCCACCAAGTATCAAAGACTGATGATGCGCCTTGCAATGTCCTTTACTGTGGAGTCACTTGTGTTGGTGCAATCCTTATGCTAATTCGGAAGTTTGCATGTATTTTGCCTCAGAGGGATTGGACAGAGCTCCCCAACAAACATACACAAACACAATGCATTCATTTTTTATTTTTTTAAAGCCGCCCGGGCCACGTCTCATGTTACACCGACCTAGCCTCTTCGCACTCACCCGCCTCCAGACAGAAACAAGGAAGCTGAATGAGCTTCCTAGTTCCTGTCTGTGTGTCGCACGAACACCAAGCAAGAAAGCGATGCTCTGTGCCGCTGGCACCCGGAAGTGCTGCTGCTTGCGTGACAGCACAGGCCCCAGGCCCTGCAACACCCAGTTCAGCACCCTGGCTGCTGACTTTGAGTCAGGCCAGCCAGGGTGAGGGACTGAGCCATGCAGGGCATCCCAGCCCTGAATATGTTGCAGCGCGGCTGCCAGGCATCTCTGCATTATGTAATGAGACAGCGCAAGCCTTGCTGTGTACCCCGGCCGGGCTTGCGCTGTCCAGTTACATAATTGATCATTGAGGCCCCGCTGCCCTCCTTCCAAAAGTTGGAGGGGACAAAAAGGCATGCCACAGAAGTTGGGGGGGACAAAACCCCCTGTTCCCCCCCTATAATTACGCCCATGCCCCGCCCCCTTTTTACACAAACACTGTGCCAAGAAAGAGGTGACTGAGGGTAACGAGACTAATTCTCATACATCGTACTGGACATGTCCCGTTAATCGGGTCAGGCAAAGTCAGGCACTTGACTTTAAGTGCATACACCTGATACCAATTAACTCTCCTCACACGGATTAAAAGCAGAACCTAAAGACACACTCTGAGCAAGGCGGAACATGAGTATGAGCAGGAATTCTAGAGCAAAGGCAAGCCTACTGGAGCAGAGCGGCAGACCAAGGGACGAGAGCAGCTGGTCAAAAACCCCAAGAGTTCCCTACTGGAGATCATTGCCTACGACGGGCCGCGAAAGACACATGATGAAGGCCAGATCCCGCAAGTGACAGCTGCATTGTGTTTCAAGGATGCCAGCAACCCTCCCGGGTGAACGGCAGAGTTTAGGAGGCAAGGCTAAGCCTGTGGTACTAACCTTGACTCGTGAACTGGAAATCATAAAACCAAGAAAAAAACGCACACAGCCTGTGTGTTAAAGAAAGTTTGAAATGGCAGCATTATATCGCAAATGAAGGATGCATCCATGTGGATGAGACTCGAAGAAAGGCAGACCTGTGAATGAACTTTGAAGTAAAAACAGCTGTGGAATCAGAGATACTGAGTAACGGAGTGGTCGGCCAAAGTAGGTAGCCCACTCGGAAGTCTCTGTGAAAGGTGCATTGTTTGTAATGATAAAGCCAATGAAGTGCAAAAGCATAGTAAGCAGTTTTCCCTCCTAGAAAATGGGATAGTGGAAGTTGAATCTTGAACTTTTGGTCAAAGTTGTCCTGCAGAGGTCTGTAAAGAAAGCCACGCACATTTGAAAGCCCGGCTGAGGGAGACACGAATTGTAATAAGCTTGAGGAGGGGAGCCCCTTTGCAAGTTTTGTAGAGCTTTGTGCTGAAAGGACTGAGCCTGACCGAGGGGGACCTATGTGAACTTTGTTGAAATATTATTTGGAGGTCTGAAAGAGAGACTTTAATGTGGAAGGCCAGGCAGACATCGATCCACGTTTTGGAACTGTTTATTGCACTGAAAACCCGACCCAGAGTGCGTCACCCTGCCTACAGGGACCGCCTTAATCTGTGTGGTCAAACGTGGGAAGGAGAGCAACTCGGCCATCTTTATTATGTTGAACACTGATTTTTCCTTTGCATACATCTCGCCTTTATACACTTTCTGTACAAGAGATAGGGCATGCATTGGGTGTTAGCATAGGCCATTTTGATTTTACAGACTCCGTTAGGACTGTTTTGTTTTTCGTTTGATGGTCGAGACTGCTCCCATCTTAGTTATAGGGCAGAGTAGGAGTTTTCCAACCTCAGAAACTTCAATAAAGGTTTTACAAATTGTACCTATTGTGTCCGTGTCATACTTGTGATACAATGCCACCCCTACATATGGTGTAAGACAGCAACCGAAGTAAGATGCCCTGCCCTCAAATGCCTCCAAATAGACACCTAACTCTGTACAATCACTTCAGGTAGGTTAAACAATCCAGTTGTGCACTCTTCTCAAAACACAGCCTTGTCAATTGATAGTGTTTTCTACTACAAATCTCTCAATGCACGTTCATAGACCTAACCATCTCTTTAAACAATGTATTATCATTAATACGTATTAAAATCCATAAAACGAACATTACGAAATTAGACAGATCGTTTCTTGTGCAAAGTTGCAATAAGGTGATATATCAATGCCAAGAAAGTGCAACATGCAAAAAAGTGCTTACTTAAAATGCAACAGAATTTCAATAAATTGTATGTGGTTATTGTATATAGGTATCCTATTGTTAAAAACACAAAACTTATGTGCAATAGATCATATTTTACACACAAACCCTTACTGATCACGTGTGTTTTACATAATTTTCATCCACATTTTTTATCACAAAAGGACACTCTGCCCTAACATACACAATTTATCAACATTGGTGTACTACATACACCTCTGGTGGTCTTGCTCCCTTATATTAAACATTATTCATTTGACGTCAATATATAGGTTTCGACACTGCATGTTTCGGCCCAATCATACCGAATACATTAATCCGAGATGCTGCCTCCAATATTACAAAGGGCCTTCATCAGGACGTGGACCAATTTTAAATAATGAAATCAATTGCTGCACATGATGGAAAAGAGACTTGCTGTTCCAAACCAAGCTCTCTAAATTAAAAAAAATATAGAGAGATGTGTAGAAGGTATAACAACTCAAGGGTTTACATTTTTCTTTGTTAATCATTTAAATTTTAAAGAGTCGCCACTCATCAAACAGACTATCCTTATTTCGTGTTCCGGTTAGGCATCAGGCTTTTTACTTTTAAAATCCAAGCCGGAAAATGCAGACTTGATTCTTGCCATCTCCATATTTTTCTTTCTTTAGACTGTGTATAAATCTAAATTATTCACAATGTTGAACCTTTCATTAGCAACACAAGCAAACCCACTAATGGGTTTCTCACTTTGAACATTATGCCTGAGCATTTATGAGAAACCTCCAGAAAATGAATATTCCCCCTCTAGTCCAATTGTAAAAATGATGTTACCCAATGGCGCGCTCATTAGTTCTACAATAACAATCCTTGTAATCCATGTGCCCTAATTTACTTTACTAATGTACTTCCAGGCGTGGGTAGACCTCCCACTTTCTGTTCTAGTCATGAACCAACTGTGGCACCAGGCCGCCAAGCTGAAGGATTGTGGGGAGGGGTGCCACATCTGCTGATCGCTCTGGTGAAGCAGGTTGGGAATCAGCAGAAGCCTGATGGGTGAGCAGACTGATAGATGCTGACGCTCCGAAAACCAAAATCTGGCTGGCCACCACGGGCTATGAACAGGAGAGTGCAATTCAACGTGTTACTGAGCTTACATAGCGCCCGGTGAATCAGAGGAAGAGGCAGGAAGGCATAGGCCCTCATATTGTGCCACTGAATCTCGAGAGCATCCCCTAGGGAAGAAGCTCCAAGCCCGTTCCTGGAAGCATATAGAGGAAGTTTCCTGTTCGATGATGTCGCAAAGAGGTCTACTTCTGGAGTGCCCCAATGGCGAAAAAGGTCGGAAAGGATCTCCGTGTTCAGCTCCCACTCGTAGCTGACCACCGCTCGCCAGCTGAGAGTGTCTGCTGTTACATTCAGCTGGCCCGGAAGGTGTACCACCAACAGCCAAACACTGTGCAGAATAGCCCATTCCCAAATCTGAATGCCTAGATCTACAAGGGGAGGTGACCTGGTACCACCCTGCTTGTTGACGTAAAACATGTTTACTGCATTGTCCGTGCGGATGCGGACCCCCTTGTTCACAATCCCTGGCTTGAAAGCTTTGAGCGCCAGGAAAATCACCAGGAGCTCCAGATAATTTATGTGAAATTGTCCTGCGCCGACCACAGGTCGAAAACCTGAAGATGATCCATCTTCGTGCCCCACCCGATAAGGGAGGAGTCCGTCGTAATGGGCTCCTGAAAAGGCGCACCCACTGACAGATTGCCGGAAGAAGGCCATCATAGGAGATCTATCATCATGCATGGTGGAACCGGAACCATTTTGTTGTCCGGGTCCACTGCCTGAAGCCAGGGCCTCCGAAGGACTGCGTAAGTCGCATCTTGAGACGCGCAAGGGGAAGAGCAAGCATGCACGAGGCCATGAGGCCCAGAAACCTCTGGAACATCCAGGCGGACATGCTTTCCGACTAAATGAAGACTTGACACGTGGTTAACAGATCCGCCATCCTATCCACCGTCAAGTATACTCTGCAGTCGATTGTGTTCCAACGGAAACCGAGGAATATCAGGTCCTGAGAGATCGTCATGGAGGATTTCCGCCAGTTCACCGACAGCCCAAGACTGAACAGGAGCTGAAGGAGAGACTGACGATTGCTCGAGGCTTTCACCGGACAAGGACTGCGCAGAAGCCAGTCGTCCAAGTATGGATACACATGAATAACCTCTAGCCTTAAAAAGGCAGCGATGACTGACCTCATCTTCGTGAAGACACGCGGTGCCGAGCCCAGACCAAAAGGGAGCACCCGAAACTGGTAGTGCTCCTCTCCCAGGGAGAACCGCAGATATTTCCGATGTGGGCTCCAAATATAAGCATCCTGAAGGTCCAAAACGCTGAGCGAGTCGCCCTTCTGAAGAGAGGACTTTATTTGGCAGGGCGTAATCATCTTGAATTTCTCTTGGGGAAGAGAAAGTTTGAACTGGGAAAGGTCTAGAATGTTGCGCAGGCCAGCCTGGTTGGGTTTTGGCACAGAAAACAGACGAGAGTAGAAGACCTCCCCTCGTTCCACTAGGGGAACGGGTTCCACAGCCCTTGAGATCTAAAAGCTTCTGGACCTCGGCTCTGAGGGAGGATGTCCTCGACTGCTGAAAGGGAGGATTGAAGATTGGGGTAGTGGGGGAGGGGCAAGCAGAAGCCCGCCCGAGCGATGGACAAAACCCACCGGTCGTCGGTGATGGTTTGCCACGCCTCCAGATGAGACGAGATTCGTCCTCCCACCGGAGTCTCGTGTGAGCACCAAAAAATATCATTTTGCAGACTTTTCGGCGGAGAGACTACCTGTCCCTGAAGAGGGGGCTGACGACTGAGAAAAAAAACAGCCACGTTGCTGCCTCCGGCGGGAGTTACCCGGCAGAGGATCAGTCCTGCGCAACCTGCGGTCTTGGAACCATCTGAAGCCTGAAGACGATCGAGATAGGGAACCAGCTCTCTGAGCTTTGACTCGGGCCTTCACGAGCATTATTTATGTATTGCATTTATAAAGCGCACAAAAACGTCCCTTTAGCATCGAGGCACTGTTACAGTAGAGTTTACTTAGTTGCAAGAGAAAAAACAAAAGGAATAACAATTACATACATATGTAGTAACAGGTGTTGGCCTACTGGTTCCAAGGTTACAGTGGAGCCCGTCAGGCATTTTTAGACTAATCCATGAAATGGGTGATTACAGACAGGCATTTAGAATGACAGATACAATAACACAGTGTTTCAGAGGTTGCAGGGAACCAGGTCAGCCATGCATAAGTATTTACAAGAATTAGAATTGGCAATGTAGGTATTAGAGGAAATGGAGGGGGGCTCCTTGTGGCTAAGGCAGGTGGTTGGTGGTGAGGGGTGCTGGCGTAATTGACTTAGATGAAGGGTTTAGTCTTCAGTGCTTTGCGGAAGACAGTATATGAGCTTTACTTTCAAAGTGCTGTGGGCAGCGCATTCCAATTCCTAGGTGCTAGGTATTTGAAGCTGGCGCCACCTGCTTTAGCTCTTATGAAGGTGCGAATGATGATCTGGTTGGCGAGGTGAGCTCTTATGGGTCTGGAAGAGGTGACGCAAGTAATATTTTCTGATAGGTACGGGGGGCTGTAAGAGAAAGGCACTTATGAGTGATTGCCATAGTTTTGAATAGGATGCGCTCTTTAATTGGGAGCCAGTGTACGTTCCTTCTTGCGTGGGTGAGATGTTCCCTTTTTGGAATGCTGAGTACGGCTCTGAGGGCATTGCTTTTTGTGATTTGTAACCTGTTAAGGTTTTTGGCTCAAGTGGCCATGTACAAGACGTTGCAATAGTCCAATTTGGCCCCAATGGTAGCCCTGGCTATCGTGAGGCAGTTTTTAGTTGACAGGAAAGGTTTGACTGCATTGATGATTTTAGTGGTGAAGGCAGCCGATGAGGTGACAGCGCTAACCTGGTGCGTCATGGATAGGGAGGAATCAATGAAAACCCGTAGGGTTTTGGCAGCAGTACAGACGTTAATGAGGGTGTATCAATGTCAATCAAGGATCTCTGTTTTGTCCCCATTGAGACAAAGTCCCTTAGCTGCCATCCAAGTTTGGATGATTGCATACGTATTGGACAAAGTGGCAGAATCTTTTTCATAGCAGCCTGTGAGCGAGAGTAGGACTTGAGTATTGTCGGCATAGTTGGTGTACTCTATGCCATTTTTATCCAAGTCATTAAAGAGCGGTAGGTAAAGATGTTGTAGAGTGTGGGTGCAGTGAATGAGCATTGGGGGACACCACAGTGAATGGTGGTTGGAGCGGCAGAGGCCTGGCCCGAGAAGACTCTCATGCGCCTTCCCTTAAGGAAGGAGGAAATCCATAAGATGGCTTCCGTAGAAAAATGGGCAGCATTTTTTAAAAATGGCCAGCATTTTCTAGTTGTCTACACAGGATGGAGTGATCCATTAGGTCAAATGTTGCAGACAAATGTAAGAGGAGTAGGAGAAGTGCCGGCTTGCCTGTGTCCATGATATCAACAAGTTGGATCTTTAAGTCCAGTAGTGCAGACTCTGTCCTGTGACCTGGGCGGAAGCCTGACTGCCTTTTTCCCAGAATGCTGTTCTCCTCCAAGAACTGCTGAATTTGACAGTACGCAACTGTCCAGTATTTTTAGGAGGAAAGGGACCGTGGTGATGGGTCTGTAGTTGTCGGGTGAATATGGGTCTAGAGAGTTTTTCTTTATAGGGCACAAACCCACGCCTCTTTAAGGCTATCGGGGACAGTGTTGGAGTCGAAGGAGGCATTGATGAATGCTGTCAAAAAAGGGGCTAATGTAGCAGCGCAGTCTTTTATCAGGTTGGCCGGGCAGACATCTCCCTTACAATTGGATGGCTTGGTGATTCGGATGAAGTTTTGCACTTCTAACTCTGCCACTTTCCTGAACGAGAAGAGTTTATTTACCTTGGGGTCTGCACTCGTTGTATGCGACGCACTAGTAGTATGCGATGCATACGACTGAAGATTGGGCAGGGCCTTGAGATGGGCGTGGATCTTTTTTTGCAGGAATTCAATTTTGTTGATCATAGCCATTTGTATACTCGAGCACCATGATTCATCTTTAACAATATCAGTGGTGTTGGTGACCGGAGTGGCCATTTCTTTAAAGATGGAGAATAGTTCCTTAGATTATGATCTGGCGGTTGTCAATCCTAGCGTTGTAAGCTGATGATTTAGCTAGGGCCCACTTGCCATTTTTTTAGTGCCTTGCGCTTGAGTGTGCGTAATTCTTTGAGCTCAGAGGAGAACCGCGAATTAGCATGTTTCTTCCCTTTAGCTTTTTTGCTTTCTAGCGGGGCAATAGTCTACTGCTGTTTTGATCGTGTTGCTGTATAGCTCCACCAGCACTGATGGGTCTTGGGTAAAGAGGGGCTACAGTGAGGGAACCTCTAGGAAAGGACGGATCATATCCCTGATGAGGTTGCGTGAGCATCTGGCTAGAGCTGGTGGGGCCATTGTGACTGGAATGGGTACAGAAGAAACAGTGGGTATTGAAAAGTGAATAAGATGTTCAGTTCAGCGGGGTGTTGGAGCTAATGTCCACTTTACAGTTATGATCCACTACCCAGTATAAAATGCGTCCCTTGGAGTGGGTAGGGGACAAGATTTTTTGGTCGAATCCCAAGTCCTGGAGTGGTTTGGCCAATGCTTTGGCTTGTTTATCCTGGTGATCATTAAATCACATATTAAAGTCACCTAGTAGGATGGATTTGGTGGACTGTTTGAGATGGTCTCCCAATAGATGTAGTAGGTTGTCCTCGAAGTCCAGAGGAGGGCCTGGTGGGCGGTATGCAATATGGATCACAATGGTGGTGTTGTGTGAGATCGCTAGTTTTACAGACAGGGAGTCAACGTTTCCACTGAGAAGGGATGTAGTCTGTCTCAACGCTAGGGTATCCTTGAGTATGAGAGTTACTCCCCCACCTTTGGCAGCTGGTCTGTCCTGACGTAGGATGGTATAGCCTTGAGGGAGGGCTAATGATATGGCTGTTCCTGAGGCTTCATAAACCCAGGTTTCTGTAATGGCCAGTGCATCTAGGGCCAAATTGGGGAGTAGGTCATGAATTTCAGATGCATGTGCTAGGAGTGAGCAAGCATTTATTAGGGCCCATTGAAGCATCTTGTGCAGAGACCTGATTTGGTTCTTACTTGTGCGAGATCTCTGGTTCCTGGGAAATTTCTTTGTGCAGACCAGCACAGGAGGTGAAGGCACCCAGGAGGAGATGGCCAAGTAGTAGGCTTGACTAGATGCGTTTTGGTGGCAGGGTAGGAGCGCAGGCCCAGTAAATTCTACTCGAAGTTGGTCTGGGGCAGGTAGCATAATGGCATGGTATAGTGCGACTCCTTAGCCTGCTATGTCTGGAGCATAGTCCGGGGGCGTACGATACGTTGGGATTGTGGAGAGCTGGCAGAAAATAGGTAGGTGCAATGTCATCCGAGTTCAGTTTATGATTAACCATGCTAAATTACTGAGTGTGCAGGGTAGGCCGTAGCTGCTGGAGGTCAGCTAGGACAGGACAATAGTTTAAGTGGAGCAGGAGCTGGTAATTCTACCCTGGGCAATAATAGTTGAGTGGCAAGGAATAGGGCGAGAATCACATGCAACAAGCATGTGTCAAGCAACCTGTGTGGAGAATGGCCTCAAGCATTTAAAAACAGGTGGAACTGTTAGAGGCAGCACCTAGTACAGGCTTACAACAGGAACATATTCCGGCATTGCACGGGGGCGGTGAGTTTACTGGTGCTTAGTAGTCAGAAAAAACATAACCTAAGGCGTCAATGCATACACATATTGGCAAAAGGCGAACAATGAGCGGAGTGAAGGCGTATCCCGTTAGATGCAGCTAACACGAGAGTTCCCTTACTACACAGAAGCAGAACAGCAATAAGCACATCGTTTGGCCGTGGTGGGGGGGCGGGGAGTACTGTGGGAGTGTTATGGTGTGGTGTGAGCATTCATTCAGCATACCAGGGAATGATTTTGTTGTGTGGGGTCTGAAGGCAAGGCATTGGAGGTTGCTGACCTCTCAATGGTGCAGCCTCTGCAAACCTGCAGCGGTGGAGCAGCGAGGGAAGACGGCAATGTGTCAGGGCGTAATAGGCCGTATAGACAGTGGATGCAGTAACAGTGTGATAGGAACAGACAACAAGAATAAGCGATTTTACCTGCAAAGCTCGCCAAGGGCATACATTAGAATTACACAACAGTAGATACTCACATAATGCTGGTCGTAGCGTAGTAGCATGTTCTAAAGTTTGAAATGTTCGGGCATAATGGCCGGTCCAACGGCACAGTGGCACAGAGGGCCCTTTAGAGGCAGGTCTGGCTTCCGCCTGACAGTAAGCCTGATAGGCTAATCAAACAGAGATCAGCCAATCGAGGTAGCCCAAAACTATGCTGGTCACGGCCTCAAGCAGGACGCGTTAGCGCGTCTGCCACCTTGGAAGAAGGCTCGCAAGATTGAAAACTGCAAAAGCATATATGGTCTGTAAAGGCAGCTGGAGGTCGGGAGCTCGTTGGAGCCGTTCTTCAAGAAGAACGCTGGGGTCTTCTTCTGGGCACGTAATAGATGGTATTTGCTGCTCATGTCCTCCTCTGGTGTTTTGTGGATTAGTGGCACCGCTGAATCCTGGCGAAGACGAGGTGAGAGGGCTCCAGCCCTCCTGTGTTCGCTGCACTCGTGTAGTAGTGTATATGTTTTTGTTCTCAAAGTGGTCAACGTACAGGTTGGCTATATCAGGGGCGCCCCCATGCTCGTCCCTTGAATTTGCTTATATTGACTCCCTTCAAACATAAAGACACTTACAGTTAAGGCAATCCGTGCTCATTCCACGATAAATTCTGTGGGCATTTTATCCACATTGCTCTGTGTATCTAGCTGTTCCTTCAGACAAGCCAGTTGGGGGATACTTGTATACAAAGCCTCCACATTTAAGGTCACAAATAGATCTGAAGGCCCCATTCTTATTTTCGTTAAGATGTTCATAATGTCTGTTGTATCCCTAATGTATGACTTCATCTTGAGGACTAGAGGTTTGAGGAAGAAGTCCACAAACATCAACAAAGGTTCCAAAATGGAACCTATGCCCGATACATTTGGGCGGCCTGCCGAAGACGTAACTTTTTTATACACCTTTGGTAAGATATAAAATGCAGGAGTCACTGGATGAGATTTACACATGGTGTCAGAGGTGGGATACGACTGAATTGAGACAAATTGGGGGACCCTACAATTGCAGAAACTTTGCCACAGAGCCTCAGACCCCTCTACCGCCACAAAAGAATACATAGGCTTTGATATTTGTAGCAGGCAAGAAGCCACTATCCATCCTGGGAAAAGAGGGATGGTTCCCACGGACTTAGTCTTAATACCCCCTGCGGGTTGTTATATAAGATTGGCCCCAAAATCTGGTGTGGCCTGGAAGTTTGGCCTTGATGTTCTCGCAGGCGTTCTAGATCCAGACCTTAGGGGAGACATAATGGTTCTCTTACAGAACCATGGTGAATCCACACCATGGGGACAAAATAGCACAGGGAGTTCTTGAGAAGGCTCTATTTCCCTGTTTTAAGAAGAAGCTTAGGCTTTGAAGAGGCCAATGAGACACGTGTCCCTGGGGCACAAAAGGGAAGAAGAACCTACCATCCTTCCTGATTCAGCCTTCGCCAAGCGAAATGATCCAGCACTCCCAGAGGCTTTCTTACAAGTGAGTCCTAAGGGAGAAGGATAAGAAAAGGTGAGTCCCTTTTTTTTTTTCCTCAAACAGGGATTGCTTTATAGAAGGGAAACCTGCAGAGAAGGCCCAAGTAAAACTCAGTAATACCCAAAACCCATTGCAAGATTGTGCTAGAGATTGCATACTCTCATTTGACAGGGGGACATTTAGCACAGTCTAAAACCCAAGCTCACATCAGTGGGAAAGTCTACTGGCCAGGTATCCATGCTGACATAAAGAACTTCATTCAGACTTGTGAAATATGCCAGAAAACCAGCTCACATATTCCCTTACCTGCCCCTCTAAACCCAATACCGATAATAGAAGTCCCTTTCTCCCGAATTGGGATGGATATCATTGGACCGTTGGATCCTTCTAGACTGGGTAATAAATATGTTCTCGTAATCGTTGATTACGCTACCCTGTACCCAGAAGCCTTCCCCATGCGGAACAACACAACCCAGCAAATCTGAAAAAACCTACTATCATTCTTTTCTAGGGTTGGTTTCCGCAAAGGAAATTCTGACAGATCCGGGATCCAATTTCATGAGTAAGCTTATGGGTGAAGTCAAGGAATTACTCCACATTGCCACCTTAAGAACCTCAGTTTACCACCCCAAACAGACTGATTGGTATAGAGACTTAACAAAACCCTTAAAATGTTTTGAGAAAATTGGTAGAGGAGGAATGGAAGGACTGGGATTGCATGATCCCATGGGCCCTATTTGCAATGAGAAAGACCCCTGATGCATCTCCCCTTTTGAGTTACTCTATGGTAGAGAACCAACAGATGTCTTAGACATGCTCTGCGAGACCTGGGAAGAGAGAGTAGAGGCACCCATTCCCCTCTCACAGACAGCAACCCGATTGCGAGAGCACATGAAACTCGTCCACAGTCTAGTCCACACTCACATGGAGAAAGCTTAAGCCCAACAGAAACCCACCTATGACAAGAAGGTGAATTTAAGATCTTTTTCAGTAGGACAGAAGGTATTAGTCCTCTTATCTACCTCTGAAAATAAACTTGTCTCAAAGTGGCATGGGCCCTATGAGGTGCTAGAGCAAACAGGAACCTGTACCTATAAAATAGCCCAACCTGATAGAAAGCAAAAGACCCACCTCTACCATGTAAATCTCCTACAGGAGTGGAAAGAAAATCCTTCTGCCGCCACCTCCTCTTTATTTTTTTGTTTGGTACCCGAGGAGATGTACAACTCTGAGCTTATTCCCCAAGAACAAACAGAAACAAGATTTGAACTACCTTATTGTGCCATCCCCCAATGTAGTCTGCGAGAAGCCAGGGAGAGTACATGGCACTAATTATATCAGAACTCCAAAGGGAAATGTGGTCCCTTTGAAAACCATATAGACTCCCAGAAGCACGAAAATAAATAGTGGTTGAGGAAGTTAAAAAACAAATGCTGAAGGCCAACATTATTGAGCCCTCTTCGAGTCCATGGTCCTCTCCTATTATGTTGGTAACTAAGCCCAATCATTCTTGGAGGTTTTGCATAGACTTCAGGCAGGTTAACTCCATCTCCACCTTCGATGCCTATCTTATGCCACGCATCGATGAGTTAATAGATAAACCTGGAAATGCCACCTTCTCGCCAACCCTAGATTTAACCAAGGGATATTGGCAGGTCCCAGTACATGGACCTGATAAGGAAAAGACAGCTTTCTCAACACCAATGGCACTATTCCAATTCATAGTCCTCCCTTTTGGAGTGCTTGGCACACCAGCCACTTTCCAACGACTTATGGACAGGTTAGTACAGCCCTACTCTGATTTCTGTGGGGCCTATATTGACAACAGTCATTTATAGTAAAACATGGGAAGACCATCCTTTTCATCTTTCTACTATTATGAGAACCCTCAGAGAGGCCAGTTTAACTGCTAATACATCCAAATGTAAGCTGGCTCAATCGGCTGTAAAATAACTAGGCATCTTTGTAGGCAATGGCCGTGTCCAGCCATTCGAAGGAGAGGTAGTCCTGCTTTGGAATGATAGAAGCAGGGATCCACTCTGAGAAAATCAAAGCTACACCCCCACCGGGACTGTTGGTTCTGGGTTTGGAGAGGATCTTATAGCCATCAGAAAGGAGTGTCAAAACTCGTGACAGAGCTGCCCGTGAACCAAGTCTCTGTGAGACCGAGCACATGCAAATCAAACTCTTACAGGAGACGGCAGATGTCAGAGGAATGTTTGACAGCTGAGCGAAAGCTGAGAGTAGCAATTTGGACAGGTTGATACTTTTGAAGGACTTCCGTTGAGGGGTACAGGCAGTGTTCCAGATAAGATTTTGAGGTGGGAGTATTTTACTCAGTTTTTAAACTTTGAGAGTAAATGTGATTTTAAGAGAGTAAAAATGACTTTTCTCCTTTGCAAGAGAGTAAAATGTATGCAACATCTAGCCGACGCATGCACAAACTGTATGGAAATCATTACCGTACGGCAGCTTTCTGCATTGTGACAGAATACACCTTTCATTATTTCTCTAAGGTTTGGCCATTTGATCTCTCCTGTATACATTTAAATGTTGAAATCACAAAAGCCTAGCCAATTACATAGTAAAGCAGAGTCCTCATTTTCTGGAGCTATTACTACCTAATGGTATGCCAATGTTATGATACAACATTGCAAAGAGGCAATGACTCCATGCTAAATTCTACATGTAATCTAATGTTCAAATGGTTATTTATATAGCGCTTTTGGCCAAGCACTGTTCATAGAACATATTTATCAAAATGATCACCAAACCAAAGTCGGTACTCCTTTATCGACCTCGAAAGGATGAAAGGCTGAGTTGGACTTGCCGGGATTCGAGCCTGCAACCTACTGATCATGCACAGATTGCAGCAATGAGTGCTCAACCGGCTGAGCTATCTTATTGGCTAACATCCTTCAGAGGACGGTTTACTGAGTATCGACTGAGGTATAATAATCACAGTACCTAGATGTTGGACAAACCATTTATGAAGCACTACATGAAGTAAAATACCTATCTGGATTATCAAAGGCACAGGTTTTGCTGAGTTTCTATTTCAATTACAAATGTAACTTTCATTTGTTTTTGAACAACGCTTGCACTTCCTGGAGAGTCAGGTTTTGGATGTTTTAATTGTAGTCTTGAAGATTTGAGAGGCTAGAACACCAGTGATTGGTGTAATGACAATCACTCAGCCTTGAGCAAAGACGCTGCTGCCACTGACCATTTATAGTAATGTACCCCATTGACTGCAAGGTTGAATGGATGTAATCGAGACTGTGCGTAGTCATCATTATGACAGTGTAAATTAAATTATTAGTGTAAAAACGATGTGTCTCTGCATGATTATGCACACAGCACCAGAACTCTGAAAAATACAATTGTGCATTACTGGTTTGCTTTCACTGCAAAAAAAGCATAATTTGTTGCAAAATATAAATTCTCAATTGCAACTTAGTTTTCCATCTTATTAATTATACAATCCTAAAATTCTAGGAAATTATGCACAGTGCTTCTAAAACTGAATGGAAAGAAATCATTCCCTTTATCACAGTGTGCAGTTTCTTTTTTGAAAGGCTTCAGAGAAATACATTCTGTTTCAGAGGTGGCTTGCAATTACATCCATGTAGATAAAAATCAAAAGAAGCCGCCTAGTTTCTATCAAGTAACCTAACCTTTGCAATGCCCTTTGCTCTAAACCTGTGTGTAAATGTACCCAGAAAAATAATAAAAGTGTCGTATTTGCAAGATTGTATGCGTAAAAAGGCTTAGTACCCACCTTATCTGGAGGCCTAGGTACAGGCCAGAGGTATGCCCTGCGGAAGTGTTAGAGGTGCCCGAGGATGGCCAGAGGAGAAAGGAAGAGAAGGCAGGGTAGTCGGAGAGGAAGAAGAGGGTGCCAGAGGGGTTGCAGAGGAAGAAGGTGTTAGGGAGAATTCTCTTATAAGGCTAATTTCCCAAACCTAGCGAGTCCCCCGGCAGCTTTGCTGGACTTTTTGGGGTTTGTTTTTTTTTCTCCTGCTAAGAGTGAAACTCTTCCTCCCACTCTTAGGCATGATTTGAGGTATGTCTTTGACTCTTTGTGTGCTTATGGGCTATGGTTTTTTTTCTCCATAGGGTATCATCTGTTTTTGTGTATGTGTTACACAGCACCCTCAGTGCAGTAACACAGGGGTGTCATAGTGACCCCCCCCCAACATAGACTCCATACCCTGGGACTGACTACTGTCTCCCAGGGTATGTAAAGTCACCATTGACTTTACTAGTCCTAAATTGTGAACAGAACCAGAACAAACCATCATATTGTGCAAGTACTGGAAGGGGTTAATTATATTGCCCCTGGGTCTGTTTTCAAGGGGGCACTGTCCAGTCCCCCCTTGTCGAGTTTCTGGCTGTTGGCAGTGGCTACCACGCGAAATATTCCACCGGAATATTTTCTATGGGATTTTCCCATTTATTTTAAACGCACCACTTTTTGGTGCAATGTTAAAGATACCGCCGGTTTATTTATTTATTATTAAATCAACGGTTGGGTCTTTTTGCCAGAACTCTTTTCTAAAATGGCGTTCCTGTCCGTCTCTGTAACTCTGTCCAAGGTCGAGCCCTTTGTTCCACATTTTGGCGGGTTTCTCCACAGAAGCCCTCCAAAGGGCGCCACTCTGTCTGGGTTACACGGGAGGGGTGGAGGGGGGAATTGGCACCCTGGACTGCATTTCCTCGGCAACCCAAGTCGCACTCTACTCTGATTGGCCCAGTGGTGAGCCGCCCAGCTCACCACTTAGCATGTGTGATTGACAACTAGGCTGATGAATGGGGGGTTTTCTGCATAAAAGCAGGGCCTTTGGGACTGGAACTTCAGAAGTCACCACAGGACCTGAGAAACCGAAGAGGGAAGAAGCTGAGCCATCTGCAACCGATGACACCACCGGTGGAGCCCTGCTGCAACGAACTCACCACTTTCCCAATGACAAGAGAAGATCTTCTGCTGGAGAGTCTTCTTCCTTTGAGCTGGTAGGATCAAGCAGTTCGCCCTTTTCGCCTTCCAAAGACTTCTCTTGGTCGAATCGCCTGTGCCAAGCACCCCGGCGGCCAAATAGCCAAGCTCACCACTTTTGACTGCAAATAAAAGGACCGCACCTTTTAATCGGGAACTCCGCGGCTGGTTTCATCCCTGTGCAGTGCAAGAACTCCACGTTTCCTCCTCGACGAGATCTTCTCTTCCCCTGGTCGGAACCACGAACGTCAACCACTGCCAGGAACAACTGCCCCCGCTGGAGCTTCCTCTCTCTTTAAGGTACTGTGTCCTGCCTGTCCTCCTTTTCTACAGATTGCTAAAGGTGACCCTTAAATCCTTGGCTTTCTAGACTGGGTTGGCTCCAGACCTTCTAACTATATCTTTTGAATCACCCCAACCTCTTTTTGAACATTCTGCAAAGACTTTTAGTGCAACTTAAACTGTGTGATCTTGGGCACATTTTGCTTTGCTCCATTTAAAGGTTTATGAACTTTGACTTCCCAGTATGCACTGCCTTTATTCCCTTGCTCTGAACTCTTAAACGTGTTGGGAACTGTTTTATTCTATGCTCTGCCTTTTTCTCTCCCTTTAAACTTAACTATTGGAGTGCCATCTAGGTTACGCGCTCACATCTGTCTTAACAAATAGTAGTGCTTTAACCCTGACTTGTCTGATGAGTTACCAAAGGAGGTTTTCATACTTTACTTGACTGTGTTTTAACTTGTTTTTGATTTAGAGTGCTAGTATATTGCCTAAAGTGTGTTTTAAATAAATAATTATATACTTTTTATACAAAGCTCTGGTCAGTGTTTGTTTGCTCTACTGTACTTTTAGCCCTATTGTGTGTACTTTATATACTGCCCTACTCTTCTTGAGAGAAGTCTGACTGCTCAGCCACAGCTACCAGGTGAATCTGGATGGTGCAGACTGCTACCAATTGGGTTTACTGCTTACTCCTGTAGTCTTAATCTTTTTGCAGTGTTCCCTAAGGGAACTGCACAGGATTCTGCCTAACAGAAGGCAACACGCCCTGCGGAAGTGTTAGAGGTGCCAGAGGGTGGGCAGAGGAGGAAGGAGGAGAAGGCAGGGTAGTCGAAGAGGAAAAAGAGAGTGCAAGAGGGGTGGCGGAGAAAAGAGGCAACAGGGTGACCAGAGAAGCAGCAGGGGGTGCCGCAGAGGTGGCTGAGGAAGGAGGCGGGGGTAATACGGGAAAGCAGGAGAGGAAAGGAAGTTGATAAGGTGCGGGAAGCGTCTATCAAAATTGAGGTGATTGGCCTGAGGGCCCTGGACCAAGACGATGCCATTCAAGTAGACATTAATTATGGCCTTTGAGGAGTGGAAGGGGGCCAGGAGGGCCTCCCACCGGGTGCCACCAGAGGATGTCGGTAAGGGTCTGTCTGGAGGAAGCACTGGTGTAGGTATTCGCAATAAGGAGGTCTGGGTTGGAGAACAGGATGTCCCTTTTGAGCTTCTTCCTGCCAGACTTAGTGAGAGGGATAGGATAGTCGATAGAAAAGCAATTGGAGAAGATAGGTGAGACGGAGAGCACCATAGAAGGGAGGAGGGAGGGTAGCGCTCGGGGGTAGACATGGGGGAGGAAGAAGGGGTGGGGGGACACAAAAGGGCGGGGAGAAGAGCAAAGAGCAAGAACTGGCCTACGAAATCAGATGCAATACGGAACCAACAGCAAAGCACAGAGCACAACAGGGAACCTGGAAGTAAAGAATGCAGATGCAATACAGAACCAACAGTAAAGCACAAAGAACAACAGTGAACCTAGAAGTGAAGAATGCAACAATGCAATGTAATGCCAAAACCGTAGAGAACAAAACAATGTCAAAATCGTAAATATCAAAACCGTAGAGAACAAAAAAAAGTCAATACCAACAACAAGGCACAACACACAGCAGGAACCTAGGAGTAAACAATGCAGGCAATGAAATGTAATTCCAAAACCATGGAGCACAACACAATGTCAATTGTAAGGAACTCATGGTGGCAACAGTAAAGATACGCAAGTTCAAGGGTGTTTATTAAACTGTATATGTGGGTTGGAAAAACGCCTAATCTAAACCTAAATCTAAGATGGGAGCAAGCTACAACCATCAAATAATAATAAGGCAATCCTAGTGGCGACTTGTCAATTAAAAGGGCCTATACTGAGAAAAACCTATTGCCAATCCTTACGATAAATACAAACAAAGAGTGTTGTTAGTCTACCCTACCATAGCATAGACTGTATATTCTGTTGGCCAAAAACCAACCGCATCATATGCCCAGCATCGCCAGTCCAGAATCGTCAGCATAACCATAGAGCGTCCATTTTGTACCAACAGAATTCGCCATTTTGCTTTCTCTTGCTTTTCTGTTTTAACGCTTTGCACAAATGAATTCTATTTCGCTCTGCCCCTTCACAGAGCGAGGCCACAAGTTACATGTTGAGAGACTAGCCCAGACAGAAATACACTGTTTTCCTCCCTCACAAGTCCTTGAAGGCGGGCAGAGAGGCATTTAATCACCAAGCCAGGTGCCAGCTGGTCTCTCTGAAGCTGCAGAAACTGTAGAAAACAAGCCGTTAGCGGCATGAATTATACTCTCCTCACAGCCCCCCTTTGTGGGCCCTCTTAGATCAAGCTGACCCATAGCACACAAATAGAAACTAGAAGATAGCATGCTTTGGAATGTGTCTCTCCTACGAACACAGTTTGCTCATAGAAAAAGAGCATTATGTTCTCTATAACAAAGAATCCTGTCTGCGCCTTTGCAAATTGCAACTGTTGCTAAATCAATGTCTTAGAAGGTGTCATACTCGTCATAATTGTCAATCACCGAACCCCTGCTCAGGAAGATACATTGTGGGCGGTTTTGATGCGTCACAAACTGATTGTATGACGGGTTTTATGTATATATGTCCCTGTTTTAGAATGTTTGCTCTCTTGCGTCTCACGAGGTCTGGGTGACACAAGTTGCGAGACGTGAGATCCAGTCGGCCGACTGAGACTATTTACTTTGCAATAAACCCTAGATTTTGGGAATTGAACCTCGTGTCTGGTGGCTGTCGAGGGACACCAACTCGACGGACGTCGATGCGCAGCGCCCTCTACTGAGAATAAAAATTCTGAGGCCAGCAAGCTGGAGACGAATTATCAAAGATAAGGAATATGTCGGAGGAACATCCCATCGAAAGAACGTTACCAGGTAAGAAGTAACTTGTTCTTCTCTAGCAGGGTTAAGATTTCCTGCAACAGGAGCGGGTCTGGAATGTTGGCAGAGTTGTACCCCGCAGGGTGATTCTGAGGTCTCTTCTGAAAGGGAAGGCAGTAACCTTGGGATACTGTTTCCAGTGCCCAAGCACCTGAAGTAATGCCCCGCCATTCTTCCAGATGCTGAGAGATTCTGCCTCCTACCGGGGTCTTGTGGATCAAAGCCTCAGAGTGGCTTTGCTGCAGTAGCGGCTGAAGGGACAGTTGCTGCTGCTGGGGCAGATCTAGCACCTTTTCCTCGCCTCAGAGAAAATTTCCTTTGTCCTCTTTGACTGGCCTGTCCCCTTCCCTTTCCAAATGAGGAATTAAATCGAAAGGCACAACCCCTCCAGGAGATGAGCCTGTGTAGGGGCGTTGTTGAGGTTGTTGTATTGCGCACTAAGTGACTTTGCTGCCGCTTTAGAGGTCTGCAGCTTCTCCAAACTTTCATACGTCTTGCTGGCAAACAACCTCAAGCCGTCAAATGGCATATTGAGAAGTCTGCCCTGCACATCCGGTGCAAAACCTGACTTTCGAAGGGATTGTGTCCTCCGACGTATTCCTTATCTTTGATATAATCCATTCCAGCTTGCTGGCCTCAGAAATCTTTTCCAGTAGAGGGCGCTGCGCGTCGACGTCCCTCGAGTCGGTGTCCGTATTGGCGCTGGCGTCATCATGAGTACAAATAGTCTCGTGCAGCGTCCGTTGCTCAGTTCCGTTTTTCTGCGCTTCGTGAGCCTCAGAAACGTAACGCTCAGTTCCATTCTTCATAAAAATCTTATTTCTTCGAAAATGTAAATTTATAACAATGGCATCTTCATCCGAACCATCGACTCCACGGTCCGGGTTTTAAAAAATGTCGTGACTGTGGAAAGAAAATGTCTTTAACGGACCCTCACAGAATCTGTGGTGCCTGGGATCTTCGGAGTGTGAGGACTGTATGTCCATGAAGGCAAAAGCCTTGAAGGAGTGTAAGGGGAAGTTAGAAAGAAGTAAGGCTTTTAAAACTTCTACCCCTTCAAAAGTTTCTTCGGCCGAGTCGAGACATTAGTCTCCTTGTCGCCAAAAGAAACATTCCTGATCGAGATCTCGAGGCAGTTCCCATCATTCTTCGAGATCGAGACATTCTAAGAAGAGGCGCCATAGATCTCCCTCTTCTTCTTCCTCCAGTTCCCCGGAAAGGGTCACCTGCCCCACGAAACACAGCTCTCCGGCGAAGTGGGAGGAATTCCGTAAAAAAATGCTTAGCGTTTTCGAGAAAGCGGCCTCAACCCCCTCGGAGACGTCTAAAGGGGATACCCTTGGTGAAAGACCCCAAAAATTTAACCGCTGCGAGTCGTTGATCCCGGCGAGTAAAAATACTCTAGAGCGCCATGAACCCTCGAGTAAAGGCAATAAGACTGCGTCATCGATGCCATCGTCGAAGATTCCTTCGACACACAAGTCTGCGTCATCGACGCCATTGTCGAAGGTACCTTCGACACATAAATCTGCTTCATCGACGCCGTCATCGACTACGATGAAGGATAAGCCTAGAACTGCCACTACGTCACAGGCACCAGAGGTGTCGAAATCCCCGACCATGATGTCGAGAATGCCTTCGACAATCTCGACGAGGCAGAGTAGTATTCCGATCCTCTCGAGTTCATCGAGACCTTTTCTGACATTTTCGACGCCTTTTACAGGATTGTCGAAGCCTACAACGTCCACAACCATGACGTTTTCTCAGGCAGTAACAACACATTTTGCTCCTTCTTCTCTAGAAATGGGTTCGATCTGATTACTTTAGAGCCTTGTCTTCCATATATGAGGAAGGGGAGGACTCTGACAATGAGAGACCTTTTGGACTACAGTACCCATTCCAGAGGAATTAATCTCTGAAGAAAATAGGTTGAAAGACCTACAGGAGTCTCTACATGAGGCGAGTGGTATAGATACATCTGCATAAGTAGAGTTTGCTTGACCAGAACCTGGACAACATGCTGAGATATCTTATAGGGCTCTTATGGCTAAAATAATTGAATTTATGGGGTGGACTACACCTGCACCTTCTTTTCAGCAAGATGATTTTACTGATATATTAGATAAAGGACCCCAAGAGGATCCCGTTGTCCCTTTTCATGCTGCTCTGCAAAGGAAAATATCTGCAAATTGTGAGACTCCTGAAGTTATCCCTGCAGTAAATAAAAAGTTCTCTGCTAAATATAGAGTATCACCTTCAGATCCCGAATATCTAAGCAAACCTCCAACTCCAGAGAGTTTAGTTGTGCAGGCAGTGACTTCATCAAACAGTAAATCGGCATACCCAACTATTCCACAAGACGGAGATGATCAAAGATTTGATGCCATGTCAAAAAAAGTCTTTTTGGCATGTAGTATGGCGCTTAAATCTATCAACGCCACTTGCACGCTAGCAAGATTCAGCCACACGCTTTGGGAGTGTGCTTCATCTGCGGCTGACTGTCTCACAGATGGGGAAGAACGGGAAGCATTCTTAAACATCATCAGGGATGGAAAGGATGCAATGTGTGAGTCCCTTCAAACAGGCATTGACTCTGTGGACAGCATCAGCAGGGCCATGGTGGCAGGTACCACAATTCGCAGATTTGTGTGGTTGTGGAAGTCTAGGTTTGCTCCAGATGTGCAAGCCAGACTTCTGAATATGCCCTTTGATAGCAATTCTCTATTTGGAAAGAAGGCTGATGACAGCCTGGAGAAATTGCAAACATCCAAAGCAGCAGCGAAATCCCTTGGGGCTGCAATCCGGCAAACTCCAAATCACCCCACAGGTACATCCTGGAGGGGTAAGTCCTTTCGCTTTTACTCTGCATTCGGAAAAGGCAGAGGACAGCCAGCTCAAAGGGGCCTGAGACGATTCACCCGTGGTGGACGGATCAAAGGTACAAAATCCGCTCCAGGCGGTGCTACTTTACCCTCAGCATCTGCATCAGCCGCTTCTAAATCCCTGTGAGGTCTCCCCTCACAAGACACCAGTAGGGGGCAGGTTAATTCAACATCTGGCAGAATGGCAGGCTATTACATCAGATGCTTGGGCATTGGAGACAGTTGCCCAAGGTTCCTGTCTGCCTTTCCTACAAACTCCTCAGTCATCCACCAGGGAACACCTCTTTGAAGTTTCCAGACCCGCTCCTTATGCAGGAAATTTTAGACCTTCTAGAGAAAGGTGCCATAGAATCGATACCTGTAGCGGAGAGGAACAAGGGTTGGTTTTCCCCCTACTTTCTTGTACCATAGAAGGATGGAGGATTCAGACCCATCTTGGACTTGCAAGAATTGAACAAATTCCTCAGGAAAGACAAGTTCAAGATGGTAACCCTTTCTCAGATCCTTCAGGCCCTCCAGCTTCAGGACTGGTTGGTATCTCTAGACCTTCAGGATGCTTATTTCCATGTGCCAATCCATCTTAAACACAGGAAATACCTGAGGTTCGCAATTGGCAACTCTCATGATCAATTTCGAGTTCTGCCATTTGGGCTAACCTCCGCCCGAGGGTCTTTACCAAGCTAAATGCGGTTGTGGCTGCAAGTCTAAGGAGGGAAGGGATTCACGTCTACCCCTACTTGGACGACTGGTTGATTAGAGCAGTATCCCCGGAACAAGCTCAGATCCATCTAGATTATGTCTGTCACTTCCTTCACAAGCTGGGCTTCTCCCTCAACTTAAAGAGGTCACAGATGATACCATCACAGAGACTCCAGTTCATTGGAGCAGTCCTGGACACATCCCTGGGAAAAGCCTTGCCACCGTAGGTGAGGGTTCAAGATATTCTACAGATGGTCACCAGGTTTCAAAATGCCCAACGTCTACCAGCCTTTGACTTTTTGAGGTTGCTCGGCCTTATGGCATCCTACATCTTCCTAGTGCCGGGGCTCGCCTGCGAATGAGATCTCTCCAGTGGGCACTAAGGACCCAGTGGTCACAATTCCCAGGGAGAAGGTCCGATCTCCTACTAATTCGGGACAGAGTAGCTCGAGACCTTCATTGGTGGGCCTGTCGGGAGAACATCTTAAAAGGAGAACAGTTTTGGCAACCATGGCCGGAGATAACAGTAGTCACGGATGCTTCACTCATGGGGTGGGGAGCCCATGCCAACGACTTGACCATCAGTGGTCGTTGGTCTCCATCGGAGTCCAGACTACACATCAACCTATTAGAGCTGAGAGCAATCAGACTAGCGCTGAAAGCTTTCCTGCCATCAGTACAGGGAATAAATGTCCTGATAATTCCGGCCAACACAGTGGCCATGCACTACCTCAACAAAAGAGGAGGCATAGGGTCACTGCCATTGTGCAGAGAGGCAGTGCAGCTCTGGTTTTGGGCAATTCAAGAAGGAATCTCTCTATCGGCAGTTCACCTAGCCGGAGAGAAGAACTTGACGGCGGACGCTCTGAGCAGGCAGAAAAGTCTCCCACGAGTGAGAACTATCTCAGGAAGTCCTTCAAGAGATCTTCACCCTTTGGGGAACCCCTCAAGTGGATCTGTTCGCCACCAGTATCAACCGGAAGTGCGATCAGTATTGCTCAAGGGAATTTCCCCCGAGAAGAGCTCTAGGGGACGCGTTCGTACTGGACTGGGAGTATCCACTTCTGTACGCGTTTCCTCCAGTCCCCGTCATTCCTCCAATGATCAGGAGGTTGAGAAGATTCCGGAAACCCATGATCCTAATTGCCCCGGATTGGGCCAGGAGAACGTGGTATCCGGATCTTCTAGACATGTCCATCTGCCCTCCAATGCGTCTTCCGCAAAGAGAGGATCCTCTCTCGCAGAAGGGTGCTCCGGTTCTCCATCCGGATATCAGAACCCTCAACCTTCACGCCTGGTTTCTGAAAGGCTGAGATACAAGGATTGGGATCTCCCGGATGACGTAATGGAGGTGTTGCTTTCAGCCAGAAGGCCAGCAACATAGACTTTATACCGCTGCCGTTGGAACAAATTCTGCAGCTGGTGTAGAGAAAAGAATATTGGACCCTTTTCATGTAATACACCGATGGTGTTATCCTTCTTGCTTTACTTAGCAAATTCAGGTCTTCAAGTTGGTACGATCAAGGGCTACCTCGCAGCACTGTTACTCTTTAAGTGCACTGCTGAGGAGCCTTCATATTTCAAATTACCCTTAGTAATTCAATTTCTGAAAGGATTAACTAATGTTTTTCCCCCAACCCCTTTTAAAGTTCCTTTGTGGGACCTAAACCTAGTCTTAACATTTCTACTGGGTACTCCATTCGAACCCCTTCATTCCTGTTCATTAAGGTTTCTCACTCTTAAAACAGTTTTTCTAGTGGCTTTAACTTCTGCCAGAAGAGTGAGCGAATTACAAGTTTTATCTTGCAAACCTCCTCATACAATCTTTCACAAAGATAAGGTTGTTTTACACATGAAGCCCAATTTTCTCCCAAAGGTGGTCTCAGAATTCCACATTACTCAGAAAATAACTTTACCCTTGTTCTATCCTCCTCCCCATCCAGGGAAAGAGGAAGAGAGATTACAAAGGCTGGATCCAAGGCGTGCCTTAAGCTTTTACATTAGCAGACTTGCAAGAATCAGACAAGCAGACCAATTGTTTGTGGGGTATGCAAGGCACAAATTAGGTTTGCCCATTACAAAACAAACCATTTGAAGATGGATTATTTTAACTATTATAGAATGCTATAAATTGGCAGGAAAAGAGCCCCCTCAACATGTTAGGGCTCATTCAACCAGGGGTATTGCAGCCCTTTTCGTCTCTCCAAAGAGGAGTTCCAATTAAGGACATATGTGCGGCTGCCACATGGTTGTCCGCACACACTTTTACCAAATTTTACAGCCTTGATTCCTCCTCTAGCCAGGAGACAACATTTGGAAAAGCTGTGTTGCATTCTGTGCATCTTTAAAGGGAAACATTTCATTTTACTCCCGCCTCCTCTATATACTACTGCTATGGGAGTCTATCAAAGATAAGGAATACGTCGGAGGACACAATCCCCCCGAAGAACAAGTTACTTACCAAACTGGTAACGTTCTTTCGATGGGATGTTCCTCCGACGTATTCCTTATCGCCCCTCCCATCCTTCCGCGCAGTAAAAATATTTCCTTGTAGTTGCAGCTTACGCTTCTTCAAGGTTATTAACCAATTCATGCAAAGCAAAGCTAAACTTCAAAACGGAACAGAGCAACGGACGCTGCGTGAGACTATTTGTACTCATGATGACGTCGGCGCCTTTACAGAGGCTGTCGAGGGACTCCGACTCGAGGGACGTCGACGCGCAGTGCCCCCTACTGGAAAAAATTCCGAGGCCAGCAAGCTGGAATTGATTATATCAAAGATAAGGAATACGTCGGAGGAACATCCCATCGAAAGAACGTTACCAGTTTGGTAAGTAACTTGTTCTTCTCAGCCACGCGAATCTGCGTAGATGCCATGGACCTACTGATACTGTCAGCAGTGTCCAAACCTGATTGGAGGCATTCCCCCATAGCCTCCTTTCCATCCTTTACTATGGCTAGGAAACCTTCCCGTTCTTCACCATCAGGGATATGCTCAGCTGCCGCTGTCATACAGTCCCACAGGGTGTATGTAAATCTTGCAAGGGTGCAAGTTACATTTGTAGATTTCAATGCCATGCTACCTGAAGACAAAATCTTACGGGACCATGCGTCATTTTTTTTTTATCCCTGTCTGGGGGAATTGTAGGGTATGCTGCATTCCTAGTAGATGGGGCCGCCTGAACCACTAGACTTTCAGGTGATGGATGTTTCCTTAATTCTCCAGCATGGGTCCTGGCATGGATTCACATGCTCATGAATATTCCCCGTTGTCAGGCTGGGAATCCTCGGTAAAGAAAAAATCAGTATCAGTTTAATTTCTGATCTGTCTTTCTTAGTAGTAACCAATCACTGATCTCTGGGTCATACTGCCCCCAGCCAATGACTGCCCTCTCCCGAAGTCCCGCCTCTGGCAGCCATCCTCAGATTTTTACCACACGCTCAAGTGTTGGGAGTCCTCGTGTTTAGCTCTCAAGTTTTTTTTTACTGCGTTTTCACGTTTTTTCAGGAGAATTTCTCATTTTTTTGGTTTAATCGAGCCTCAAGCTCCACCGTTTCTACTTCCGATAACGGGGACCCGTTTCGGAATTCTTCTATGCCCCTCAAGGGTGAAGTTTTCGTCGAGTTCACACTTCTCGGAGGATTCCGGAAGATCTGTGGCCTACCTCAAGGACATGGCCCAGGACAAAGGGAGCTCGACGCCCAGATCCAAGCTGTTCAGGAACTGCCCTGGATGCGGATTATATAAAGTTTTCAAGGAGGACGAGCATTCGCAATGTCTCTACTGCCTCCATGGGGACAAGACGCACGTGGAGAAGGACTGTGCGTTCTGCAAGAACCTTTCTGAACGGACCAAACAAGATCGTCGTTCCCGCCTCGCCACCTGGCTGGAGAAGGGCACAGCAAGTGAGAAGGTGAAGAAGAAGTCTGAGCGGGCTTCTACGTCCTTTGAGGGCACCCCGGCAACAGGGGCCCAACAGAAGACCAAGCACCGCGAGTCCGCGGGCTCCGAGAGCGCCGAAAGGTCGGGCTCTTCGGGTTGCCAAGCAGGGCGCTACTTCCCCGGCACGTTCGACCACGAGCCAGTGCTCTGGGTCGGGGAAGAGGAAGTCCGAGAACCCGGGTAGGCCGCTGGAGCGGACCCGGTTGATCTCGAAGGGGGAGCGAGGCGTTGACCCTCCCCCAAGGTGAAGGCCCAGGACGCACCTAAGGTGGTGAGGGCCTTGATCCACCCGGCTAAGGCCTCTACCGAAGTGGTCTCTGCGACCCTGTCAGAGCCGGCTGAGGCTACGCCAATGGAAACGGCCTCTGGGCCCAGAGTATCCCTGCCGCCGCGGAGGGAATCCTCTTTCCAGCCCATCGCTAAGACCCCCGTGAAGCCCCTGGCTGAAAAAGAGACGGGGGCCGGTGGCCGTTAGACTCGGAATCAGCCAGTGTGGAGGAACTGGTGGAGACCGAGAGGGGCCTCAACGAAAGGTCCATAGGCCTCAACGAGAGGTTCATAAATCTCAACGAGAGGTTCGAGAAGGTTCGATCCCAGGGGACGGTCCCTGCTGACGTGATCGAGGATAGCGACAAGGACGACGAACAGGGCCCACTGGAGCGGCCATCATGTCCGTCGCAGCCATTGCCCGAGCCCCAGGATAGCTTGGCGGCCATTTTGTTGGCAATCCAATCCTTATGTACCGAGATGAGGACAAGATTACCATGCACCCCGACGGAGGAGCCAGAACCAGGCCCGTCGGGAAGCCCTCCACCCCGCTCCACCCTTCGTGCCTGCGAGACCGGTGGACCCCTCGCCGGGAGAGGATACGGCGACGGGGACGGACAATGACGGCGGCGATGACACAGTAGACATCCCGTCGTCATCCCCCTCGTGTGCGTCCCCAGCCAACGAGGTTGGCTCTTTCCACGCCATGATAACCAGGGCATCTGAGCTCTTCCAGCTCTGCCCTGAAGAACAGAAAAAGTAGGGGTTTCTGTACCAACGACGAGAGGCTAAGAGGAAGACGGTCCTCGCGGTGCCTTTACTCGACATCTGGGACGAGGGGCTTGCTGTCCTCAAGAACCCTGCCATGACACCCGTCAAAAGGGACAGGTACAAGAAGAAGTACCGAGTCCCCGATGCCGCCCCCTTGTGCCTCAGGGCCCAGCCCATGCCAGACTCGGTCGTCTCGGCAGTGGCTAAGAAGAAGGCAGCGGGCGCGGCGGCCTCAACTTCCACTTCCCCGCCGGACAGCGAGTGTAAGAAGTTGGACTCTATGGGACGACAAGTCATCTCATCGGCAGCGACGATGATTAAGGCGGCCAATGCCTTAGCGATCGTGGCCTGCTACGACAGGGAGCTCTGGTTCAAGATAACTCCCCTGCTAGATTTCCTGCCTGATGGCTAAAAGGCAGAGGCCCTAGAAATTCTGCAGGAGGGCGAGGTGGCGTCAGATCACGCCATTACGGTGGCAACGGACATTGCCGATACCAGATTTCGCCAACTGGGCAACGGAGTTTGCCTCCGACAACGAGGATGGCTCAAGGCGACAGACTTTCACCAGGACGTCCAGACCAGAGTGTTGGACATGCCGTTCGACGGCAACAACCTCTTTGGTAAGGCGGTGGATGAGTCTCTACAGGCCATCAAGACCGACTCAGAGATGGCCCGGGCCCTGGGGGTGCTTCAGCAGCGACGGCCCTTTCGGAGCTCTGGAGGCAGACAGGGTGCCTCCAAAGGATCCAGCTGTGGCTCCTCCACCTACCGCCAGGCGGCCCGCTCCTCTTCCCAGGAGGCCTACAGAGGTCACGGCAAGCAAAGGGTTCCCGCCGTCGGCGGCAAGGCCGCTTCCAAGCAAGACTGACCCGGCCGGGTGGTCGGGCCCCCACCGAAGCACCCCAGTGGGAGGCCGACTGACGAAGTTCATCAGGGTGTGGGAGTCCATCTCCACCGATCGTTGGGTGTTGGACACCCTGGCCAACGGGCACTCGCTGGAATTCCTAAAGAAGTGCCCTCGCATTCCTCCCGTGGCCAGGAAGGAGAATCACGTCCCTCAATTGCTGTTGGAGGTAAAGGCGATGCTCAAGAAAGGTGCCATCGAGCTCGTCCCCAGGAGGCTCTGGGGCTCCGGAATATACTCAAGGTACTTCCTCATCAAGAAGAAGACAGGCGGTTGGCGCCCCATCCTAGACCTGCGTCGGTTAAACAAATACATCAAGGCGCAGAAATTCAGGATGGTCACCCTCCAGCACGTACTGGGGCAGCTGGAGGAAGGCGACTTCTTATCGTCGCTGGACCTGGAGGATGCTTACTTCCACATCCCCATTCTAAAAAGGCACAGGAAGTTCCTCAGGTTTGTGGTTCAAGGACGCCACTACCAATTCAGAGCCCTACCGTTTGGATTAAAGTCAGCACCCAGGGTTTTCACCAAGTGCCTGCATAAGGACAAGATTACCACGCAAACCCTGGTGGCCTGGTGAAGTACCTGGACGACTGGCTAATCCGGGCAAAGTCAAAGGAACTCGCCGTCGATCATACGGCGAGGACCGTCCGGTTGCTCATGGAGCTGGGGTTCTCCATCAACTACCCCAAATCCCACCTGATTCCGTCGCAAGTAGCACTGTTTTTGAGGGTGAAGCTAGATACAGAGGAGCAATTGGCCTCCCCTTCAGAGGAGAGGACCAAAACCATCCTGGGCAAGGTACGGCGACTGTTGGCCACTGATGTGGCCAGGGTGAGGTCCATCAAGTCCCTTCTCGGGATGATGTCCTCATGCATCTACCTTGTGCCCCTTTGCAGACTTCGGATGCGTCCGCTACAGGAGTTCCTCGACGCCTGCTGGTTTCAGGCGGGGGGCTGCTTCGAGGACAGGATCCCCCTCGACGAGGAGTTCCGTCGGGCGATCCTATGGTGGGTCACGCAGGCTCACTTCATGACGGGCACAGACTTTCAAACCCCGGCGTTTCAGGAGACGGTGACTACGGACACCTCTCTGGAGGGTGGGGGGGGGCCCCACACCGGAGATCTCCACGCAAGAGGCCTTTGGCTCCCGGAGGAGAGGTCTCTTCACATCAACATCTTGGAGCTCTGTGCAGTGTTCTGGGCGCTCAAGTCGTTCCTCCCGTCCCTCAAGGGCAAAGTGGTGAGGATCTTCACCGACAACACCACCACGATGTTCCACATACGGAAGCTGGGGGGCACCAGATCCCCAGCCCTATCCAAGGAGGCCCAGCATCTGTGGCACTGGGCCGTCGCCCAGGGGATGTTTCTGGTTCCCTTCCACCTGGCAGGAATAAAAAACACCATCGCCGACTCACTCAGCAGGGAGCTGCGCTTGTGCCACGAGTGGGAACTGCGCCAGAATCAAGTGGATCGACTCTTCCAACGATGGGGCAAACCCCAGATCGAACTGTTCGCGACGTCGACGAACTCCAAGTGCCAGAGGTTCGCCAGCAGGTCCCCAAAGCCGAGGAGCATGGGCGATGCTTTCTCATTCCCTTGGGACGGCCTGTTTCTATACGCGTTCCCTCCATTGCCGTTGCTGCTCCGCCTCATCAGCCAGCTCAAGAAGTCCAGGTGCAGGATGATCCTCGTCGCACCGGCGTGGCTGAGGCAGGTCTGGTTCCCGGACCTTCTGGACTTGTCACCGTCCCCGCCAGTTAGGCTGCCGGCGGACGCAGATCTTCTCTCCAGAGAAGGAGGCGCCATTCTACACCACGACCCACAGTCGCTGAACTTGCAGGCCTGGCTCCTGCAGCACTAGAGTTTGGAGGGTACGATATCCCAGCTGATTGCAGAGAGGTTCTTGCAAAAGCCAGGGAGTCCTCAACTCTCAAGTGTTACGGTCATAAATGGAAGAGGTTCTCTGTCTGGTGCCATGCACAGAAGATTAACCCTCTGCGGATTACGGCCCCTCAAGTGCTGCCGTACTTACTGTCGCTGGCCAAAGCTGGACTGGCTCACGCCTCCATAAAAATTCATCTGGCTGCCATCTCCCGATATACCAGGACTACGGGACGGGCGTCCTTGTGGTCTCATCGCCTGGTAAAGGAATTTATGAAGGGTCTATTCCGATCATTCCCGCCGGTGAAGGCTCCTGCCCCGGCGTGGGAACTTAATGTGGTGCTGACTAGGCTCATGGGAGCCCCATTCGAGCCTATGCATTCGGCGCCTTTGAAGTTCCTGTCATGGAAGACAGCGTTCCTCGTGGCCATCACCTCTGCACGACGAGTGGGAGAGATTCAGGCCCTATCTTGCAAGCCTCCATACTTGACTTTTCATGACACAAGGGTAGTGCTTAGGAGGCACCCCTCCTTCATGCCCAAGGTGCCGTCAGACTTCCACCTCAACGAGCCCTTGGTGCTACCAGTTTTCTTCCCGTCGCCTTCAACGCCGGCCGAGAGGACTTTGCACCCGCTGGATGTAGCTAGAGCTCTCCGGCTGCATCATGCATTGTCACCGGTTGGCAAACCGACCGCTGCCCGGCCGTCCGAGAGCCCATTCGACCAGAGCGATCGCTGCTACCACGGCGTTCCTATCTGGTGTGCCCCTGCTGGACATCTGTAGGGCTGCTACGTGGAGGTCGACGCACACCTTCACAAGATTCTACTGCGTCGATCGGGACTCCAGGGAGGAGTCCAGGGTCGGTAAGCAGTGCTGCGCAACCTGTTCGCTTAAGGTGAGCCTGGTGAGGAGGTAAGAGATGCTTAATGTTGAGTTGTTGTATTGCTTAATTTTGAGTCTGTGTATACTGCTATGTATTCTTTTATTCATGAGCATGTGAATCCATGCCAGACCCCATGCTAGAGAAGGAACAAGTTACTTACCTGTAACTGTTGTTCTCCAGCATGGGTCTGGCATGGATTCACATGCAAACCCTCCCACCTATCCCTTTGAGGCTCTTCACTTGGTCATACTGCCAGTTGGCGTGCAACAAAGTTTGAGGATGGCTGCCAGAGGCAGGGTTTAGGGAGAGGGCAGTCATTGGCTGGGGGCAGTATGACCCAGAGATCAGCGATTGGTTACTACTAAGAAAGACAGATCAGAAACAAAACTGATACTGATTTTTTCTTTACCGAGGATTCCCAGCCTGACGACGGGGAATATTCATGAGCATGTGAATCCATGCCAGACCCATGCTGGAGAACAACAGTTACAGGTAAGTAACTTGTTCCATATTCAGGGTCTGAAGAAGAGGGCCTGCATTTAGATGTGAATTTCTTATTAACTGCAGGAGCTGACTCACGGTTTTCCCATGCAGTCATCACCTTCCTTTGCAAAGCTATGTGAAAAGAAAGTATGGGGTCTTGTTGAGGTCCCCCTGAAAGGATGTCTGTCATGTCATCATCTTGGTAAGTAGGGGAATTTCTGTTCCATTCCATAAATTCTGTTACCCTACTCATTAATGTCTTGTACCCTGCATCTGCATGATCAGCAGGATCAGGTTTTTCAAACTCATACTCTGGAGATGCGTCCAGACCACTTGCTGTCTGCAGACACTCATATAGGTCTGCCTTTTTTGATTGAGGGTCAATCAACTCCTCAGGAACTTCCCTTGTTCCAAACTTTACACCAGCCGGTGAAACATCCTCCTCCTCTGAGGATCTTTCCTCATAAATGGAGGACATGGATTTGAAAAAATCCTGTCTATCTTCAGGATGAAAAATCTTCTCCGGCAGCATAGACTTTGCCTTCGACACAGAAGTCGATTTAGGAATAGGAATCAATTAAGACGTTGACAAGGGCATCGATGGCGTCAACGTTATCGATAATGGCTTCGATACAGTCGAAGGAGCCTTTGATATCGTCGAAGGAGCTATCAACGCCATCTAAGTAACCCTCGACACTGTCGAAAGAGTGCTCGACTTAAGAGTCTTCGAGTGGCCTGTCGACAACACCTTGGACTCTGACATCTTTGAAAAAGACTTTGAGGAAGCCTTCGATGACCATTTTAATGGCGGATGAGTATCCGGTGGCATTTTGTCGAGTATTGCTTCCGGATCCCCTTGAAGACGCCCCTGATGATTTCTCGTCGCATCTTTTTGTCTTAAATCTTCCCATGTCACTTTTAGTATGAGCAACGACATGGCCTTCACTAGACTTCTTTGAGGGGGTCTGGGCTGCATTCTCAAAGTTGTTTAACATTGAGGCTCTGAAGGCCTCCTACTTCTTTGGGGAATCCTCTTTAGAAGGGCAGGTGATAACCTCTTCTGAAGAATAGGAAGAGGGAGATCGCTGTCGCCTTTTCTTTGACTTTTTTGAAGAAGACGACTTCCTAGATCTACTTATCAACCTTGATATCTTCGATTTGTCACGTCTTTCACTAGACTAATCCGAGCCTTTATTTCATCTCGAAGAAGACTTCGAGGTCTCCTCCTCCACCGCCAGTTTACCTATCCGTTCCTTTATAGCTTTATTGGTCATCAACTGACAGGAACTCATCTAGCCGATGGTCGGGACCCAAGCACCAGAGGCAATTTCGATGGGGATCTGTTAACGACATCGTCTTCCCGCATTTCTGACATTTTTTTAAGACCGTTTTAGGCATGGAAGGGTTCGATGACGAAGACATTTTCACGAGAACTGAAGCGCCGTTTTCTTGATACGAACCGAAAGCTATCGGAAAAACGGAACTGAGGCCAACGGGCACGGCTCTACCCTTTTATACATCTATGACGTTGACACTCGACGGATACTTTCCCAAAGCAGCAAAGCTGAAGGTAAGGATATATCTAAGATGAGCAATATGTGGGAGGACACAATGCATTCGAAGTATTGGTTCCCACAATGATCTGTCGGAACAGCTGCAGAAGCTTTCCTTTTATACAAGTTTCAGGCTGGCAGCTAGCCCAACCCCACCAATGGTAAGTGTCTGCAACATTCAAACAGCCCATGGTTGTCCATATAGGTCAAACACTGGTCAATACAGCTGCTCCAACACACAAAGCCTGCTTGCCTGCCAAAGCACCAGCTTTGACCTGGAAAAGAATTACCACATTTGGCATTTCTTTACCTGAGAAGGCAGGAATAAGGCCAACGAACAAGGGTAAATCTTGTGACATAGCCATTTGAGGGCGCTAGTCACCTTTAGTAGGCATTTGCATTAAATACAAAATTGCATGATATAAATATCACACAAACTGTAAATACCACACAGCTGCCACCAGTAAATCATAACCAAAAAGCCATCCAGTAAAAAGTATCCTAACTGCACTTCACTGTAGGGTGGTGTGTGCAATAGTAAAAATACAAGAATTCCAAAAGACATACAGTGGGCCTCATTACGAGTTTGGCGGTCTGGAAATAAAAGTGCCGGTAGCAATGTATGGACACCCTTCCCGGACCACCCAACTAGAAGTATGCCGGTAGGGGTCACTGAACTCCCAGCAGGCCTGACCTGCCGGAAGTTGAGGCTCCTACCGGCATGGTTTTCACTGAAGCACTGGCACCTTTACTAACGGCGCCAGTGCTTCAGTGTCCCCATTCCCATAGACTTCTTTGGGACTATAACTGTCCTGCCGCCTCTTGTGATATAACCCGGTGGCACCGGGATGTCAGGTGGCAGTAATGGTGTTAAGGGGTTGGCGGCAACGGCGGGTTACCGCCAACCTCGTAATGAGGCCCAAAGTCTCTCAGTACTGACAGTCTTAGGCACTAGTCAGTTTCCCCCATAAGAATGAGTAAAACAGGCAAGGAAAGTCTAGCAGAAGCTTTACTAATCTCCAAAAGTTAAGACGGGGATAAAAAATAAGCAAAAAGACTGATGGTCCCATGGGAATCGAAGGCGGAAAAGGGGCAAAAAAAAAAAATTTCCTAATGCTAACCTGTCTTTATAGTTTCCGCCACCCTGGCCCAGGGGATTGAACAGGTTGCAGGCTTTATACTGTAAGGAGCCCTGCATGGTCTTACATGAGTCGAGACAGTTCCATCCTCCGTCTTCTCTGATTTATTTGAACCAGGTGTAAACCAGTTTCTTAGCCTTGGAAGCCTTCCTCATTTGAATGTGGTCAAAACGTTAACATTTATATTTGTACAGAACAAGGCCTTTCCATAGGTTGGATCATCTTTTTGTCCCTCATGGTGGTGTTTCACCTAGACGTAGGTTTGCTAAGGTCACCATTACCAGATGAATTGTGTGCTACATTTATAAGGCATACACACTGCACAGTCTTCCCTTCCCCGAGAGACCATGTGCATTCCATCTGATCTAAGGCTGCATTTGTAGCTTTCAGAGGCATGTGCCCATTTCTCATATCTGTCGGACAGCCACTTTTCCCTGTGTTTTCTGCAATCACTATTCCTTGGAAATTTCCTCCAGATGAGATGCTTCGTTCAAACAGAAATTGTTGTCTAGACAATTTGCTTGAAACCTCCTTCGATATTCTGCTGCGCCTCTTCCCTACAATACTTTGTTGCTGAATCCTTTGCCAACAGGGTTGGCGAGCCTGATAAATGAGAGTAACAAATTACCTTCTTGGCAATTTAAGTACTGTTTTTCCGTGGCTCTAACTCCTTCACAACTCCCATCTAGCTATCCCCGGTACTGTTTTCTCATGGTTGTCATCAAAACTAGAGAAGTTGCAGTTGAGATACAGGGCATAGTTGTATTGGGGCGCGGTTGTCTAATGGAGGTTTCGCATAATGAGGTTTAACATTCTAAATACTTTTCCTGTTTTATGCAGCATCTTTAGAGCAGTTTTCCGTCCCCTTGTGCTGTAGAAGCAGGCCTTCATGAATCACTATGAAGGTATTATTTTGTAATTTAATTCCCATGCCTAATACATAAGATCATTTGTATGTCAGAAAATGCAACATTGTATTAAGATATGGTATACTGTTGAAATATTTGTTCCTTGTGGTAATTACTGTTTTCCTTTTTCTTCTGTGAACCATGCAACACTAGAGACTGGCCTATTGCTAAATTACTTTACTCATTTTTCCCTAGAGTGTCCTTGGGAAGATGAACGAGATTGCAAAGCACAAGGGAACTATTGAAGATGCTGACACACAGAGCAAGGTGAATTGTTAACATTTATGATGAAAACAGTTTTTCTTTTGTACAGCATTTGTAAAGATAAATTCCCTTCCGTTGCATTTATGCTTTTGTGTCCTCTATAGTTTACTTCTCAGTATGAACAGTGTTCTAGAAAGCCAAGCACTTTTGCAGTTACCTAGTTGTCATATAGTGTGTGTTAATCATTTAATCTAAATGCACAAGCAGGTTGGCCATGGAGGAGGTTGTTTGGTCTAAAGAATTATCCTGTGACCTTGTTTGAGTTCCTTTATTTTTTTTTTTGGTCGTCATGTTTTATCCACCTTATTTTTCCTCAATGAGTTCCTACCCATATCTGCACCAACAATGTAACTGTCTGTGTCCCGGGAGTCCCTAAGAGTGCTATGTTAGATGCCCAAGTCTACCCTGTAGTCTTTTTTGTTGGATCTTCCTGTTCTGCTCCTTATGTTACTCACTGTATTGTGGTAGCTCTTTGTGAATTATTACAAGGCTGCATACTATATTGCAGCCAGTTTACTTTTCAGGGAACACATGGATTGCTTCCTGCACGTGTCCAATGAAATGGCAATCTGTTTTCTGAAGTTCAGTGAGACACCACAGCAATGCTTTTTGCGCAGTGTAAGCATGACAATAATTCCACGGCCTTGTAAGTAAGATCATGGTCTATGTTAAACTCCAGATGGGATCTCAGAGTAGCCATGACCGGTCTGACCCCTTGAATGAATGCATGTCTGGGATTCGCTGTTGAATAAACATCCTGCGTGTTTGACTGGCAAGGTTTAAATGTGACAACCATCCCTAATTTGGTGGCTGCCAAATGGCTGAATGGTTGCTCTACCTGATAGGAAGCTGGATGTGAAAGCAGCTCCCTAGTGTGCTTGAAGATGTGGGTTTCTGCAACATACCTCTTTGTGAGTCGCTGGGACTCGTTCCGAAGCAGCTAAAGAAGACTCCCACCTAAAGAGGAAAGACGCTCTGCTGAAGCTGCAATGGCTGCAGGGTTCTGCGCTACTCGGTATTCTTCGCAAGACCAGAGGGAACGACACCTGTGGCCTTGACTGAGCCGATATGATTACTTGCCTCCCAGACTTGCTGAACCCCAAAACTCCTGCAAGGAGCTGGAGGTAGGATCTGCGACCTAAAACTTTGCACGATAGAAGCATATCACCTTTGAAATGCTGGGCAAAGACCTGTCCAATAATGTCATTCTGGTTTCTTGATTTGTCCTGGATCCTTGAGTCGCCTACATGTGTGAACTGTGATTTTGACACCTCCTTTTACCACTAGCTGCTAGGCTTTCCTCTTGCTTTTGTCGCATTTGGAAATCATTGGGTGAAATCTGCATGCAACCGCAGCTTTTGCCGATTCTGACGAGGTTGACTTTCCTTTCCCTATAAACCTCTGCGACAGTCAATGACTTGACCCCTTCCCAAGAGCTGACGAGGACTCTGAGAACCAGCAAAGCCTTCCTGCCTGCCGGCTAATAAGGCACACCGGCAGGAGGAGGAAGTGAGAAGAGACCTATAAGTTGTGAGAGACTTTAGAGCGCTGAAAGGCCAATGAGGTCTGAGCGAGCAGAGAGGCCTGGTATGCTGCGTATCTGAACATTGGCTGAAGAATGCACCCAGTGCATGGGCAAGACTGGGTGGTGGCTGGTGTATAGCGAGCAGGGCATTATATGCCTAGAGACCTAGTGAGCTGGGAAATAGATCTTTGGGAGTTTAGAAATGGATAGCTGGGTTCTATATCCCCAAGACTGATTGGGTGACAAGATTAGAGATTGGTACTATAACATGGCTTTTGGGACAGAAAGTAAACTGAGATGTTAGGGGGAGATCAGTATTCCCATAATAGCAGATAGGGCAGATTCCAATAATGGACTACTGTAAAAGCAGTACTGTGGAAACAAGACAAATTGAAAAAAGGAACATCATTCAAGTTCATTGATGGTGAAAGATATTTCAAATTGTAGAGGATAAGAGTAGAGATGAAGTACAAAGACTGGAGAATACACGTTGAAAGTCAAACTTGGGTGTATTCTTGCATTTACTTGAAAGTCAAACTTGGGTGTATTTTTGCATTTACTTGAAAGTTCAACTTCAGTGTATTTCTGCATTTACTTGAAAGTCAAACTAAGGTGTATTTTTGCATTTACTTGAAAGTTCAATTTCAGTGTATTTCTGCATTTAACCTTTGGCCATTGATTGTAACCTGCTAGCCCAGTGACTGTTCAATACTGCTTTACTTGCTTACTCCTCCCTCTGCCTCTTCTCATTTCCACTCATGGCGCTTTCTGTTTCTCCCATCTATTCCAACTGCTTCTCTATCAACTACCCTTCCCTTCTCACTAAGTCTGGAAAAAATAAATTTAAAAAGGATCTCTTGGTCTCCAACCCTGGACTCTCCATCGCTGATAACTATACCAGCGCCTCTTCCAGACAGACCCTCACCGACATCCTCTTTATTGTTCCTTTGCCGGATCTATGGACCCCCCCATATGATCTCTTTGCTTTATCCTGTCTCCTCCTCTCCCATTAATGGTGGCACTCGCTGGGATGTCCTCATGGCTTCATTCGACTCCTCCAGAGTCATCCTTAATGTCTACCTAAATGGCACTGTCATGGTCCAAGGTCCTCAGGCCAATCTCCTCCTCTTCGATAGGCATTTCCCTCGCCTCATCAACTTCCTCTGATCTCCAGCTGTCCCCTCCTCTCACTCCCTGGCTATTTTACCCACTTTTTCCTCCTCCTCTGCCACTCTTCAGTCTACCTCCACAACTCCGCACGGCGTACCTCTGATTTGTACCCCTCCCCGGAAGGTCTTTAAGGCCGACAACCTTCTTCATCTTGCCACTCTCAACTCTTGCTCTGCTGTCAAACACGCCTCTGACATCTGCCACCTCCTTGAAGAACTGGACCTTGATGTCCTCAGTCTTACAGAGACATGGTTCACGGCTAGCTGTCACAAGCTTTGACACTTTACTCCCTGAGGGCTACAAGATCCTCTCCGCACCCAGATCCACTCGACCTGGAGGGGGCGTAGCCCTGATCTTTCCTGAGTGGATTCCTGCCACTATCATTCCCATTCAGATTTACTCATTTTGAATGCCTTGTCTACAGGCTCTCACTCCTAGCCACTCTCTTACTGTTGCTACTCTCTACCGCCCCCCCCGGGCAAATCACCTCTTTTCTCTCTGAGTGGGCCGACCTCTCCTCCTCCTCCGGGGTGACCTCAACATTCACCTCGATTCTCACTGTCCCTCATCGCTGCTCTTTCGCAACCTCGGCGATACCCTCTCCATCCTCCCCTCTGGCCCGACGCACTCTGCAGGACACACACTTGATGTCTTGATCTCCCCTGGCCTCCCCCTCTCTATTCCTCTGACCACTCCTCTCTCCTGGAGTGGCCACTGCCTCCTCTCCTCCCATCTCTCACTCTCTTCTCCCCAAGCCAACCATACCCCAACACTTCCACTTACCTTCTCGGACATCCGACCTATGAAGCGTGTGTCAGCTGTGGCTTTCGCTGCCACCTTCTCTCCCCCGCCTCCTCCCCTGGCTGACTCACACCCTGACACAACCCTGTCCCTTCTCTACTCTTCCATCTCTGATACTCTTGATGCTCATGCCCCTGTCATGAGGATCCGCTTGAAGTCCAAAGCCAAGTGCAATTCCTGGTATGATTCCGACCTAGCTACACTTAAACGTAAGTGTAGGGCAGCTCAGAGGAAATGGAGGTCTTTTTGCTCATCCTCTGACAAACTGGCCTGTCGCCTGATCCAAAGGCAATACCGACTCTCTGTCCACACTAAGAAGAGAGCCCACATTCAAGCCCGTGTCTGCGGCATCCAACAACTCGGCCGAACTCTTTAAAATCTGCAAGGAGCTTGCCAACCCTGCAGCAGTCTCCTCCCCTCCTCTTGCCTCCCAGGCTCTCTGCAATGCCCTTGCCTCACACTTTATCTCTAAAACCCAGGACATCCTGTCCACCCTCGCCTCCCCTCCCCCTCCTATTCCCTCTCAGTCTGTGCTTGGAGACCCCCCTTTAAGAACCCCCCCACCATCCTTCTCTTCCTTTCCTATTTTCTCCCCTGACGAGGTCGCTAGACAAGTTCGATCTATGAAAGCCTCGTCAAAACAGGTTCATCCCTGTTCCTCCAAAACCATCAAGGACCACATTGACACCCTCGCTCCTGCCCTTGCTGATTTTTGCAACCACTCGTTTGCCTCAGGATCCTTCCCCTCCCCTCTGAAGCACTCCCTTGTGCATCCTCTTCTCAAGAAACCCACAGCTGATCCTTCCTGTCCGGCAAACTATCGCCCAGTTTCCATTACCCCCTTTCTGGGCAAACTCCTGGAAAAGCTGGCCATCTCTCAGCTTAACCTTCATTCAGATTATGTTGGTTGTCTCCATGACCACCAGTCTGGCTTCAGAGCGGCCAGAAGCACGGAAACTGCTCTCCTCAATATCCGTGAAGATCTGCTCTCCAACCTTGATTCTAACATTCCCTCTGTCCTCATCCTTCTTGATCTCTCTTCTGCCTTCGACACGGTCAACCACACCATCCTGCTCAACCGTCTCGTGATAATCTGGGTATCACTGATCAGGCTCTGGCCTGGCTGACCTCTTTCCTCTCTGATCGACCCTCCCAGTCCAACTGGGGTCTTTCCTATCATCTATTTCCAGTGCTACGCTGAAGACACTCAACTCATTTTCCGGCTGCCCTCGGCCACCTCCTCTCCCTCTCTCATCTCTGACTGCCTAACTGCCATTCAAAATTGGTGTGCCGCCAATGATCTTTGTCTGAATGCCAGCAAGACGGAGATCCTCCTCATCGGCACACCATCTCCATCCTTTTCCCTCACTCTCTGGCCGGCCTTCCTTAGCCCTCCTCCTACCCCTACCTGCGAGGCTAAGAACCTTGGCGTCATCTTTGACTCCACACTTTCCTTCTCGGCCCATATCTCTGATGTCTCTAAAAAGTCAAACGTCCGAATACACCTCCTCAGAGGTATTCTGCCTTTCCTCTCCTTCCCCCAGAAGCTCATGGTATCCCAAGCTCTGGTTCTCTCTAGCTTGGACTATTGTAACAGCCTCTTTCTAAATCTACCTGCCTCTACTCTCCGCCCTCTACAACTTATCCAGAACAGGACTGTGAGACTTGTCCTTGGCCTCAAGCCCCTGGGATCGTATCTCTCCAGCTTTGAAATCTCTCCATTGGCTCCCAGTGGATGCAAGGATTAAATTCAAAACCCTCTGCATTGTCCACAATGCTTTCTGGGGCCTGGGTCCAAAATACCTTCAGCTATCCCTCCGCAAATACCTCCCCTCTCGAGCTCTTCGCTCCTCTACCTCTAACTCCCTCAGGGTCAGTCGTTTTTCAAAGAAACGAGCTGGGGGTAGATCTCTATCTTTGGCTGGGGCCTCCCTCTGGAACAGCCTCCCTGCCATTCTAAAACTTAAGGAGAACCATCTCCGGTTCCGGAAGCACCTCAAAACCTTCCTCTTTGCTTCTGCCTTCGCTCCCCTTCTCCCCTGCTGATCTGCTCTCTTGGCACTGTGCACCTGGCCACCCTCTGTCACCTGGGCCCAGGTACCTGCTCACCCTGCCACCTTCCTGCACTGCCTCCTGGCCACCCCTTGCACTGCGGACTGAATCTGTACCCATATAGCCCCCCCCCCATTTTTCTTCTTTTCTGCACTTATTCAGACTTACCCAGTCTGCTGCCTTAAACACAGCACTTGCCACTTGCTGGCTGCACTACCACAGTTTGCCTCAATTTTCTATTTATTTTATTTATCTGCGCTCCTCGGCTTCTGCACTTTCCACTCTCCCCCTTCCATGTACTTTTTCCCTTTTCCCTTTCCCATGCACTTGCGCGTTCTCAATGTCACTGGGCCTAGTAAGATCGTTTTTATGTTGTGCTGTGTTCTCCCTTGTTCCCCTCCCTTGCCTAGTCGCGCTCTGACACACTTGTGTACGAGCGCAATGCAAATAAAATATCATATCATATCATTCAGTGAGTATACGCTGTCCAGTAGAAACAGATAAAGTTCACTTCGGAGATTCTAAATGTATATTGAACAGAAATCGATTATATTCAGCTCCTGAAGAAGAAATGTTTAATTTTCTAAACGCATTGAGATATAAAGAACTTGGCAACTATTATCAACAAAAAGTGGAACATTGATTATATGAATCATTGAAAGATCTTCTGATTAACTGATTTCACTAATAATGTGTGATACATTGCATGTTTAAGTGTTTCAAAAAAATCCATTTTTAGAGAAATATTGTATGTGAAGGAATAGAATTGTGTTTATATATGAGATTTTTAAAATATTAAAGTTTTTTATAGAAAACATACGGAAGGATATTTCTGTGGAAGAGTGCAGGGTTAACTCGAGATTGTATTCTGTGGGGATCTTGGTTTATTACACATATAAACCTCTTATCAGGTAAAATAAGTACTTCAGCAAGTAACACCTTCAGTATACTACTAGTGTGTTCCGAAAACTGCAATTAGGATGCTTATCACCCCTATACTTCAATATGGGTCTACCATATCATAATAAGCAATACAACATGTAGGTAAGTTGTGAGATAAAGGAACCAGGCATTAGCAACAAGAGAGTGGCCATGTATTGGGTTCTCCCTTAAGTACTACTACTCAGAGAGGCTAAATCCAGCCTACCAATCACAAGAGGGGGCTATTAACAAAGGGGCCAGATTACTAACCTGTCAGGTTGGCCCTTCGGAGGATCACTCAACCGAGACCACCGAGACCCCCAGGAAGTGAGAGGAACAGCCCACGAACATATGCTGGTCTAAAGCATTAAAACCCAATATAAAGGCTGCCATGTGGCATCACAAAGCGCCTACATGTGTAGAATGGACATTTTAAGTCTACCTAGTTCCATTGAACAAAGGAAGCCCTAAAACACAAAATAGCTGAGGGCAGGATTTACATTACTACCCCAATTAAGATCAAACAGATGTATTGGTCTATCAGTGCAGTAAAATGGCTTGCACCTGTTGCAGCCAAAACTACATTATAGATGCCGCCAGCATAAATCATTAAACCAATGTAGGCTGATATTACACTAGGGCACAATTGGGGTGCTTAGGAAGCACCCCTAGAACTGGGAGCCTTATGGGCAACCCAGCACCATATTCTCAAAATGAGTGAAAAGAGGTTGCATTGTTAGGGAGACATCAGTAGGAATCCCACTGACTACCAAAAATAGGTTGGAGATCCAAAAATAGATGGAAAAATCAAAAGTTGATGGGCCCTAAAAAGTAGCCATAGAATCCCCAAAATTGAAATGATGTCTTAACACTGATCTTTTTTCTTTCTAGGTGCACCAGTTATATGAAGTAGTCCAGAAATGGGACTCCATGTCCACCACTCTCCCCCAGGTCGTGCAGAGATTGGTGGCAGTAAAACAGCTTCACGAGCAAGGTTAGAATCTCAATGTATTTGATCTGTTTTGTTCCAATCACTTGATGATATGGCTGTTATTGATGTGTTTTCTTTACATTTTGGACATAATGAAACATAGAATAAGTGCCTTGGCACATGCCTTACTATGTTAAAAATCATGTTGAAACATCCCATATCTAAGACTGCCTTTTCCAAGTCCAGCTTGTTATATGGAGTTGAACATGAAGCATGAGATTTACGAAACTAAATGTGTAGTTCAACGCTTTATCTGAACCTATTTTCCCAATATTGAAACATCACTGTTTTATTGCATGGTAAAGGAGATGAAAAGCTTGTGTAAGACCAACTGCACGCCACCATTACCCCCACATCATCGCAAACTGTTTTCTTCCTTTTCTCAGCCATGCAGTTCGGCCAGCTTTTAACCCATCTGGACACCACACAACAGATGATCGCAAATTCTTTGAAGGACAACTCGAATGCTCTAGAACTGGTAACTCTTTATTCTTAGTGTTAAGCATTACAGGAATCTATTGTAATGTGTTTCTACATGCATTTAATGGTGGAAATGCCCATATTGCTGAGTCAGAGACACTAGAATAGGCACTGGAGCCTTGGAATGTTCAACTGGGTTCACAGATAACTGGCACATCTAAGGCGATGACATCAAGTTTGAAAGATTCTGCACTTTAACAACTGCCTGATCACAAGAAAACCAAAGTTGGTAGCTGACAGGTAAAATGTGCAACGCTGTGCCCCTGGCATTACGCTCCAAGATGATGCATGTGCAAGTCTCCTTACACAGCTGGTTGCTGGTGTCCCAACCGGGAATCCCTGTTAAAATCTAATATAGAGTCCAACAGCTAGATATTGTTTTCTACACAAGACTTTCTTTCTCGAAGAGCGAGAGCTACAGTTGCAAGAACAATATATAACTTGTTTCTCCAGCATGGGGTCTGGCATGGATTCACATGCTCATGAATATTCCCCGTCGTCAGGCTGGGAATCCTCGGTAAAGAAAAAATCAGTATCAGTTTCGTTTCTGATCTGTCTTTCCTAGTAGTAACCAATCACTGATCTCTGCGTCATACTGACCACAGCCAATGACTGCCCTCTACCTAAGCCCCGCCTCTGGCAGCCATCTTCAGATTTTTACCGCACGTTCAAGTGTTGGGAGTCCTCGTGCTTAGCTCTCAAGCTTTTACTGCGTGTTTCGCGCTTTTTCAGGTGATTTTTCAAATTTTTTCGGTTAATCGAGCCTCAAGCTCCACCCTTTATACTCCCGTTAACGGCTACCCGTTGCAGGATTTTCCTACGCCCCTCAAGGGTGAAGATTTCGTCGAATCAACTCTTGGAGGATTCTAGAAGATTTGCGGCCTACTTCGAGATGGCCCAGGATGCGAGTTCGTCGTCCGGACCCAAGCTGTTTCGCAGCTGCCCTGGATGCGGGCTGCAGAATGTGTTTAAGGAAGACGACATTCGCGATGCCTCTACTGTCTTCATGGGGACAAGACTCATGTACAGAAGGACTGCCAGTTCTGCAAGAACTTGTCGGAGTGGACCATGAGGGACCGTCGATCCCGTCTCGCAAGCTGGTTGGAGAAGGGCTTGACGGGTGAGAAGACGAAGAAAGGGTCCGAGCGGGCTTCTAAGTCCTGTGCGGGCGCCCCAGCGACGGGGGCCCAACACCAGGCCAATCGCTGCGAGTCCGCTGGCTCCGGGAGCGCCGAAAGGTCGGGCTCTTCGGTCACCAGGCAGGGCGCACCTTCCCCGGCACCGCAACCACGAGCCAACGCTCCGGTTCGGGGAAGAGAAAGTCCGAGACCCCGGGTAAGCTTCGGGAGAAGCCCCGTCCGATCTCGGAAGAGGGGGAGCGAGGCATTGCCCCTCCCCTGAAGGAGAAGGCCCGGGACGCACCTTAGGTGGTGAAGGCCCCTACCCAGCAGGCGAAGGCCTCTATCGAGGCTACTTTGGCCAAGCCGGCAGAGACATCGCCAGCGGAGACTGCCTCTGGGACTAGAGTTTCCCTGCCGCCAAGGAGGGAATCCTCTTTTCAACCCATCGTTGTGGCCGCCATGATGGAAGAAGCGAGGGGGGGCACGGTGCCCTCCTCGAGCTCGGAGTCAGCCTCGGAGGAGGAACTGACCGAGGCCGTGGCGAACCTCGAAGTCCAATTCGAGAAGGTTCGATCCCGTCATGAAGATCCTCGGGACATAACCGAGGAAGACGACGAGGGTGAGGAAGAGCGGCCTTCCCTTGCGGCCATTTTGTCTGCCATCCAGTCCTTATGCTCTGAGATAAGGACGAGATTCCCACCGCCCAGGCCGGAGGACCCGCATCCCGGCGCGTCGGGAAGTTCTCAGAACAAACGACGGAGGACCCACTCTCCTCCGCCTGCCCCCGTAAGGCCTACAGTTCCCTCCTCACCCTCCCACGAGTCGGGAGATGACGGCGCATTGGGATCGACGACGGGGTCTGAGGGCGACGACGACGGAACGGGTCTCCCGTCGCACGGGCCTCGCCGCCCGACGAGATTGGCTCATTCCACGCCATGATCGCCAGGGCGTCCGAATTGTTTCAGCTCTGCCCGGAGGAGCAGAGAAAGGAAGGTTTCCTCTATCAGCGCCGGGAGGCCAAGAGGAAGACGGTCATCGCGGTGCCCCTAATCGATGACATCTGGGAAGAGGGCCTGTCGGTTCTCAAAAACCCCTCCACGGCACCAGCCAAACGGGACTGGTACGAGAAGAAGTACCGGGTCCCCGAAACCACTCCCCTGTGCCTCAGGGCCCAGCCAACGCCAGACTCGGTCGTCTCGGCGGCGGCGAAGAAGAAAGCGGCGGGGTCAGCAGCCTCGACGCCGAATTCCCCGCCGGACGGCGGGGGAAAGAAGTTGGACGCCATGGGGCGGCGGGTCATTTCATCGGCGGCAACGACGATCAAAGCGGCCAACGCCCTGGCGATCGTGGCCCGTTACGACAGGGAGCTCTGGTTTAAGCTGGCCCCCATATTGGACTTCCTGCCGGACGACAAGAGGTCCGAGGCCCTGGAAATACTGCAGGAGGGCGAGGTGGCTTCGGATCACGCCATAACGGTGGCAACCGATCTTGCCGATACCGGGTTCCGCCAGCTGGGCAACGGTGTTTGCCTACGACGACGGGGTTGGCTCCGGGCGACCGACTTCCGTCAGGACGTCCAGACCAGGGTGTTGGACATGCCGTTCGACGGCAGCAACTTGTTCGGGAAAGCGGTGGACGAATCCCTCCAAATCATAAAAACGGACACGGAGACGGCCCGCGCCCTAGGAGCCCTTCAGCAACGACGGCCCTTTCGGAGCCCCGGAGGCAGACAGGGTGCCTCCAAGGGATCCAGCCATGGCTCGTCGTCGTACCGCCACGCGGCACGCTCCTCATCGCAGGAGGCCTACAGGGGCCGCGGCAAGCAGGGAGCGCCTCGCCGCCGTCGGCAAGGTGGCCAGGGCGGCAAGGCCTCCACCTCCAAGCAGGACTGAACCGGCCATGGTCTCGGGCCCCCACCGAAGCACCCCGGTGGGAGGCCGGCTGACGAATTTCGTCGGCGTGTGGAAATCCATCTCCACCGACCGTTGGATGCTGGATACCCTGGCAAGAGGACACTCTATCGAATTCCTGAAGAAGTGCCCTCACGTTCCACCTGTGGCCAGGAAGGAAAATCACGTCCCGCAACTGCTGTTGGAAGTATGGGCGATGCTCAGGAAAGGAGCCATCGAGCTGGTCCCGAAGAGGCTCCGGGGTTCCGGGGTGTACTCAAGGTACTTCCTCGTCAGGAAGAAGACGGGCGGCTGGCGCCCCATCCTGGACCTTCGTCGTTTGAACAAATACATCAGATCACAAACGTTCAGGATGGTCACCCTCCAGCACGTACTGGGACAGCTGGAAGAGGACGACTTTCTATCGTCGTTGGACCGGGAGAATGCATACTTCCACGTTCCCATCCTCAAAAGTCACCGAAAGTTCCTCAGGTTCGTCGTCCAGGGACGCCACTACCAATTCAGAGCACTGCCGTTCGGATTGAAGTCGGCCCCCAGGGTCTTTACCAAGTGCCTAGCACCAGTGGCGGCGCGGCTGCGCCTGCAGGGGATTCACGTCTACCCCTACCTGGACGACTGGCTCATCAGCTCAAGGACGAGGGAACTCGCCGTCGAACACACTGCGAGGACCGTCCAGCTACTCACAGATCTGGGATTCGCCATAAACTACCCAAAGTCCCACCTGGTGCCGTCGCAGGTGGCCCTGTTTCTGGGAGCGAAGCTCGATACAGTGAGGCGCCTGGCGGCCCCGTCGGAAGAACGGACGAACACCATTCTAGGCAAGGTGCAGCGCCTGCTAGCCACGGACGTGGCCAGGGTGAGGTCCATCAAGTCCCTCATGGGGATGATGTCCTCTTGCATCTACCTGGTGCGCCTCTGCAGACTACGGATGCGCCCTCTTCAAGAATTTCTCGACGCCCGTTGGATGCAGGCGACGGGCACCTTCGAAGATAGGGTCCCCCTCAACGAGGGGTTCCGGCGGGCGATTCAGTGGTGGGGCGTTCGAGCGCACCTCACGGCGGGCAAGGACTTTCAGACGCCAGCGTACCAGGAGACGGTGACGACGGATGCCTCCCTGGAAGGTTGGGGCGCCCACACCGGAGATCTCCACGCAAGAGGCCTCTGGCTCCCGGAGGAGAGGCTCCTGCACATCAACGTCCTGGAACTCCGAGCCGTGTTCTGGGCTCTCAAATCGTTCCTCGCGTCGCTCAAGGGCAAGGTGGTGCGGATCTTCACGGACATCACCACGACAATGTTTTACATACGGAAGCAGGGAGGCACCAGATCCCCAGCCCTATCCAAGGAGGCACAGGATCTGTGGCACTGGGCGGTCGCCCAGGGGATGTTCCTGATTCCCTTCCACCTGGCAGGAGAAAGAAACACCATCGCCAACTCGCTCAGCAGGGAGCTGCGCACGTGTCACGAGTGGGAACTGCGCCAGGATCAGGTGGACCAACTCTTCCGACGATGGGGCAAACCCCAAATCGACCTGTTCGCAACAACGACGAACTCGAAGTGCAAGAGGTTCGCCAGCAGGTTTCCCCAGCCGAGAAGCATGGGCGATGTGTTCTCGTTCCCCTGAGACGGCCTATACCTGTATGCGTTCCCTCTGTTGCCGTTGCTGCTTCGACTCATCGGCCAGCTCAAGAGGTCCCGGTGCAGGATTATCCTCGTCGCACCGGCGTGGCCGAGGCAGATCTGGTTCCCAGACCTTCTGGACTTGTCAACGTCCCCTCCCATCAAGCTGTCGGCGGACGCCGACCTTCTCTCCAGAGAAGGAGGCGCCATCTTCCACCACGACCCGGCGTCGCTGAACCTGCAGGCTTGGCTCCTGCAGCGCTAGAGTTTGGAGGCTACGATATACCGGCCGATTGCAGAGAGGTTCTTGCAAAGGCCAGGGCGTCCTCGACTCTCAAATGCTACGGTCATAAGTGGAAGAGGTTCTCTATCTGGTGCCGAGCACAGAAGATCAACCCCCTACGGATTACGGCCCCTCAAGTGCTGCCGTACCTGCTATCGCTGGCAAAGCCTGGGCTAGCCCATGCCTCCATTAAGATTCATCTGGCTGCGATCTCCAGATATACCAGAACCACAGGACGGACGTCCCTGTAGTCCCATCGACAGGTGAAAGAATTTATGAAAGGACTGTTCCGGTCGTTCCCACCCGTGAAGGCCCCGGCGTGGGAACTTAACGTGGTGCTGACCAGGCTCATGGGGCCCCCATTCGAGCCGATGCACTCCGCACCGATGAAGTTTGTGTCGTGGAAGACGGCGTTCCTGGTGGCCATTACCTCCGCACGACGAGTGGGAGAGATCCAGGCCCTATCCTGCAAAGCACCATACTTGACTTTCCATGCCTCGAGGGTAGTGCTTAGGACGCACCCCTCCTTTATGCCCAAGGTACCGTCGGACTTCCATCTTAACGAGCCCTTGGTGCTACCTGTTTTCTTCCCGTCTCCTTCGTCGCCGGCCGAGAGGACTTTGCACTCGCTGGATGTGGCTAGAGCGCTGAAGTTCTACGTGGACCGCACGAAGAGTTTCCGGAGGACATCACAGCTGTTCGTGAACTTTGGACCTGTGAATCAAGGCAAGGCCCTCTCGAAGTCTTCTATTTCCAGATGGCTCTCCGGCTGCATCATGCACTGTCACCGGTTGGCTAACCGACCGCTGCCAGGCCGTCCGAGAGCCCATTCGACCAGAGCGATCGCTGCTACTACGGCGTTCTTATCTGGTGTGCCCCTGCTGGACATCTGCAGGGCTGCTACGTGGAGGTCGACGCACACCTTCACGAGAGTCTACTGCATCGATCGGGATTCCAGGGAGGAGTCCAGGGTCAGCCAAGCAGTGCTGCGCAACCTGTTCGCTTAAGGTGAGCCTGGTGAGGAGGTAAGAGATGCTTAATGTTGAGTTTTTTGTATTGCTTAATGTTGAGCCTTTTACCACCCCCCGTGGTTGTGCAGGTGTGTACTGCTGTTTAATCTTATATTCATGAGCATGTGAATCCATGCCAGACCCCATGCTGGAGAAGGAACAAGTTACTTACCTGTAACTGTTGTTCTCCAGCATGGGTCTGGCATGGATTCACATGCAAACCCTCCCGCCTACCCCTCTGCGGCTCTTCACTTGGTCATACTGCCACTTCACGTGCTACCAAATCTGAAGATGGCTGCCAGAGGCGGGGCTTAGGTAGAGGGCAGTCATTGGCTGTGGTCAGTATGACGCAGAGATCAGTGATTGGTTACTACTAGGAAAGACAGATCAGAAACGAAACTGATACTGATTTTTTATTTACCGAGGATTCCTAGCCTGACGACAGGGAATATTCATGAGCATGTGAATCCATGCCAGACCCATGCTGGAGAACAACAGTTACAGGTAAGTAACTTGTTCCTTGTGAATTGTCTGGGGTCCAGCTGGAATCCGCACCAGCAGTGCTTGGGAAGAACCCTTCAACATCTGAATGTGGCAGTCCCACAAGTGATTATGGGCCTGCCAAAAGTTTTAAGGTTTTAATGAAGGTATTTGGACAGAATTCTAATTTTGGGGTTCTTTTGACCATTTTTGTGGGCCCCCTAAATGTTTAACTGGCTTTATTGGTTGTTCACCTTTTCTTTTGTGACCAGAAGGGCTTCTACTGAAGTCTCTCTGTGTTGCAACACTCTTTCTGGTGTGCTTCCCTTAATAGTTCTTATGAATACCAGGGCAGAGAGGGTCTTAAGCACCCCATTTTGTCCTCAAAGTGACCCTGCTTGACAGTGCATGAGTTAGCATTTCAATGTGGGGGATTTCTTGGTTTCCTAATTCACGGACGTGTTTAAAGTAAGAATCATTTAACACTGACTATTTTACGATTTAAAAAGCTGTGCTATGCATGAGAAGTTTAATACGCTTCTATTACAGAGTTTAATGAAGACTTTTCAAAATACACTTGTCGTGTTTAACTAATAGCCTTTATTTGTTTTCAATTGTTACACTCTGTTACTGTATTTTCATAATCCAGCAAGAGAATAGCAGATTAGTTGCTACGCACGCTCATGTTGGCAGAGCACAAACAATTGCTTTGACAAAATGTTTAACGTTTACATGTTGGAAATTAACCCTTCCTGTAATTGCAGTTTTGCAGTTGAACTTTCTGGTCACATGCTGTGCCTGTCCCACCATCTAGTAGTTATGCCCGGAATTACTACAAGTTTCATTTATCAAAGTGCAAGTTGTTGGCATTTTCCATCACCCACAATGTCACTCTTTTCAATTCCTCCTCGCACAGCATTGATCTCTATTGTAAATTGACCAGCAATCGCCCTCTCATCTTTAGTAAAGTAAACTGTTATGTTCCATGTCCTGAATTCTGGACATGAGCTTCATTTCATTACAAGTTTCGCAGCAAGGGAAAAATGCCAGTATAATTGCCGGTAATTCCGGAAACGTCATTTTTCCCGTACTGGGAAAACACGAGTTTTCCAGTGGGGGGCCACATATTTACCCCCAGGCCTAACCTGGCGGTAAATCAGGCCCCCACCGGCAATAAAATGCTGCATTTACCGGCACCGGTATCACAGGTGCTGGTAATTGCAGCAATCCCTTCCTTTAAGTCCTGTCAGACTCCATGGAATGGGAATTTACTGGCGTTTCCACCGACTGGAGTATCATGATAACAGGTGGCGGAAACTGTAGGGGCAGTGTAAGGAAGACATGGTATCAAACAGTGAAGTCCAAGGGTGTTTATTGATTGAACACCTATCTAACCTAAATCTAAGGATGGGAGCAAACTACGACCATCAAATAATAATAACGCAGTCCTAGTCAAGTCTCTTGTCAAACTAAAAGGGCCTATACTAATAAACCTATTGCCCATCCTTGCTTCTAAATACAAAACGGTGTGGGACAATAATGTATGCAACAAAGAAAAGAGCTCAAGAAATATGTCAGGACGGTTGAGCAGTTGGCTTCCCTTCCCCATGTTTTCAGCACGAGACAAGGCGGCATGTTCGAGATTCGCACACAGTTCAAAGCATAGATATCAGTGGCTTCTACCAATGTCTCTTTTCCAATAACAGTCTCTTACTGCAGAGTGCCTGTCATAATATACAAATATCAAAGTTCCATTTCTATTAGGATCTTCACAGACACAAGTTCTCGCTTCCAGTATTTATCATGGGTCTCCCTCCTTCAGGCTTGGATCCCTTAGTACCTCAATGTTAACTCTTGGTCTCTCTTGTTTGGGCTTGGACCATGGATCTCCCACATTCGGATTCGGATCCTTTTGATATCGAAATCGAAGACGTTTCGAATGTGCAATGGGTTTTGCTTAAACCGTCGCAGGATTCACTTCATACAATATTCTCATAAATCTTTTGGCTTTCGTTTCTCTTGGCGGGATACCTTACAGAGACCTTCAATTGAGCACACTCACGGCACCGGACCACTCTGTTAAGGGTATTGTATCTTTCCTTCTCAAGTTCAAACATTCATCAGCAGTTTAGCTTTACTCGCGTCTTTCATCACATGTGTTTAACAATGTTTGTTCCAGCGCTCGTTATACAATGTTGCCACGTGCAAACTTGACTTCAACACAGACAGGTCTTGCATCGGTCTCTCCAACTCACCGGCTGTGTTGATATCTCTACTGCTTCTTTGTTCTTGGAGCCAAGGACGATACGCCGTCGGCTTCTGCTCCTCCTCACCTTGGTTGGTTACACGGGAGGGCCTTTGGTATCTCTGACACGCAATGCAACAGTCTTCAGTCAAGTTTACTGGCCTTATGCTTTCTGCTTCGAAGGCTTCTGGAAAGTAATGGTTTCTTGCTGAAAAGGTCAAGGGTATTGCCCTCCTTGCAAACCCTTCTTGGTTTCCCGTCTTCCTCCCCTCATTCAGCTGCAGACCGAAACTGCTGTTCCTTTGTGTGCTTTGCCTCACTCAGAGTGTGCTCTTGTGCTCCGCTCCGCCTTTTATCCATGTGGGGATGTTTAATCGAAGTCAGGTGTGAGTGATTGTCAGTAATTGCCTGACTTCGCCTGACCATAGTAGCGCAACATCTCAGGTACACTACTCGGGTGTGAGTCTGTTTTCTCCCACAGTGGGCTGTCCGTGTAAAAGTGTTTTAGAAGGGAAAGGGGGAGGGGGGGTGTAAAGTTCCCACGTATCCTACCTGGTAGTATGGGGTATAGGTGTTACAGGAGGAGGGATAAAGCGTCTCGCCATTCGGTGGCCCACTCCCAGAACACACCTTACCCAGGTGATCCTGCCGCACTAGTCCACTCCCAGGGTCTGGATCCAAAGGCGATGCCCGTGCCTGGCCACCTGAGAGAAAGATCCCCAGGCACTAGCGGGTGAGACACCTTTTGGTTTCTCAAAGCAGTTTGCCGGAATTACGAGCGAGATACCAGCAAACTTGTAATGAGTCCCATGTGGTCTTCCAGCTGGAGCTTAAGGTAACTATCTAGTGGTAAGAAAAACATTTGACTCCCTCCACTCATAACTGCATCATCGGTGCTACCTTAATGCTATTAACTCTGTCAATGGGGCAGAGTTTACATCTGCTGTCTGCCTACTCTCGAACACTGCAAAGGCAGAACATACTGCACAAGCCGATTCCACACAATTTCTGTAATGGGATTTCTTGTGAATTTTTGTGTGGTTTAGTAAGAACGGTTGAGGTTGAAATACAATTGTCTGCTTCTTCTGTGGGGCACGATAATAGACTTGGTTTAATACTGAACGACTTGTAGGGGGGCGTGGCCTTATGCCCGAGGAGTGAGGACGCAGGCTCCTTGAGCTCCGGCTAAGCCACAGCAGTCCGATCCTTTTCTGGGTGCTTCTGCCCACAGACACCATAGACACGGTGATCCATCAACGACCGAGGCGAAGAACTGCGCTTTCCGCCCTACTCCGACAAAAATCAGAGCCCGAGAAGCCTCTGCCGCGATCGGGCCCAGCTCCCCCTCCTCCCCGTGCAAGGCGCACAAGATGGCGGCCGCCTCGCGCTGACGGACCCGTGGCGCACATCGGGGCCGGGAACCAGCGACCACAGACCCAGGCAGACCCAGGCTGCTTATGAGTGCCCCCCTGCTGATGTCCCTCCCTGGAAGCACGGGGCGAACCCACGGGCCGACAGCTAGAGCCCACCAGGACGCCATCAAGAACCGGAGGTGGCCCCTCCCCCCACGGCCCGAGCGCCCCAGATAACCGCCGAGGGCCGGCGCCACGGAGGATCACTGTGTGGCTGGAGCACATAAAGACGGCGGAGCCGGCGGCGCCTGTGGTCCGTTTTGGAGGGAGCACACCGACTGCACGCCGAGGAGCAGTGCTGACCCGCACCCGAGAAGCTGCACCCCCCCCCCAACGCACTTGGTGAGTGTCCCCCCCGATCCATGACCCGGGAGCCCGGTGTACCCGCTGGGGGGAGACGCCGCTCCGCTCCAGGGTGACGCGTGAACACGCTGACGGACCCCACCGGGACCACTCACCCCACCACCCGACAGACACCCCAACATCGGGGAGCCGCTCCCCGGGACAGAGCCTCCTCCATCGGCGGTGCTGGTGGCCGTCGCTCAGCTCCCTCAACCCACAGCATTATAATTCCGGATTCCCGGACGGCCACCTCGACATAGGGGAGCCGAGCGTCCGCTCCCCGAAGGAGATCCTGCTTCACCGACGGGGGCCGGGTCATCACCCAACCACCCAGCCCCACAGCCCTACAACACCAGAACATCGGAGCCCATCCGCGGCACTCACGGACAGTCCCCCCCTGGGGCCGGCGCGGGTCCCATTGCCAACCTCCTCCACCTGTCAAGTGAGACCACAGCCGTCAAGGACTACGGCCACTCCATAGTGGATGAATCAATCAACCGGACACTGTTGATTCACGCTAGGGAGCCCCCCCCCCACCGCTCCAACCGCATATCACACCACTTGAACGGTGCCATCTCAAGAGCCCCCGCAGAGGCCCTTCAACATTATAGACCACCCCGGGGGTGCGTGCCCACGGTCCCTAATGCCACTTGTGCCACCGAGGCAAGACGCTACCACGCCTTAGGATCCAGACCATCACGGTGAGCGGCAGAACCACACAGTCGCACACTGGGCTGAAACAACCTCTGAGAGCCCACACACGATACTTCCCCCAAGGGGAGCTACAGATACGCTGCATTACCTGGTGAGACCAGGCAAAGGAGAGATGGCCGCCGCCAGGAACAAAGCCAAGAACGCTACCCTAGACCCCTTCATAACACCCAAGCCTCACCCCACTGCCCAATCCACCCCGAAGAGCTCAGCAAATCACGATGGCCCGGAAGAAGAGGCCAGGCATAACCAACTGCTCGAGGCGATCGCAGCCCTGAGAACATTTATTGACACGAAAATAGGGGAGGTTAAGGCTGATATCCAACTCATAAGGCAAGACGCCCGCAACTTAACGGAGAGCGTAACCATCATTGAATCCTCCCAGAAAGACATTTCAGACGGGACATCGTCGCTGCAGAAAGAGGTTGCAGACTTAAAACGCAAAGTGAGCTCCCTGGAGGCGAGGTCCGAGGAAGCAGAAGGGCGGGCCAGACGAAATAATATCAGGATTCTGGGCATACCGGAGGGGACAGAGACCACGGACCCGACAACCTATGTAGAATCCCTAATACAGCAGGAAATAGGGGCATCAAACCTCTCACAGGGTTTTGCCATAGAGAGAGCCCACAGATCTCTTCAGAAGAGGCCTCCTCCCGGATCTTATCCCCGCCCCATCATCGCTAAGGTTCTCAACTTCCGCGATCGTGAGGTGATTCTGAAATTCTCAAGAGATGGAGGAGAAATAGAGCGGGGCAATTCAAAGATCACCATATACCCTGACTATACCCAATCGGTGCAGAGAGCAAGGAATTCCTTCGTTCCGATCAAGGCCAGGCTGAGGAAACTAAACCTGAAATACATGCTGCTATACCCCTCACGATTGAAAGTAATCCATAAAGGGCGCGCAATATTCTTAGAGTCACCAGAGGCAGCTACCATGTGGATGGAACACAACAACCTGGCTGAGGTCCCCACAGAACCCACATCTGAGAAACTTAACGAAAGCAGCCAAGGTTGATCGCTTAATAACACGGCCGGGGCACCCAAGCCCCTTGCATCGCACCCTAAACCAGAACAAAGCTACACTATCACTGAAGCAAAACTACTAAGTGAGAATGCTAAACGACTGCGGGGCTTGCCTGACCTCCCGCCCATGGACACAGACCACGGACCCACTGATGACCAGTGCAAGCCAGCTGCCTGCACGCACCAACTCGCGCCAGAGACCCGGATTAGGTCAGACAGCGCGAGAGCCCCCAAGCACTGCACTCCGGTGACAGAAGCTGGGTGCGTTAGTTAGTTACTTTTTTCAAGTTGTTATCGTTTCGACTGTCCTACCTCAGATGAACAATGATTGGCCTGGTCTGGACTCCGAACCAGAGGCTGGGTCTGCCCATCCCACACAAGCGGAACAACATGTATCACACGATGCGACGCATATGACACAGGAGAAAGGAGAGGCGCTCCCCGCAACGAGGAACCCACTCACGCAATGGCAGCAAAACTCAAGTTAATCACATGGAATGTTAGAGGGATGGGAACATACATACGGAGAAACCGAATATATTCATACCTGAAGAGAAAAAGAATATCACTGGCCCTTCTTCAAGAAACACACCTAACCAAGGAGGCCACAGACAAGATGGTGAACTACTGGGGGGGCCAGGGCAACGGCGCATCCTTCTCAAAGTATGCAAGAGGAGTCTACACGTGGGTGAGTCCGGAAATACCGTTTCAACAAATGGGGGCCGAACTGGACAAAGAGGGAAGGTATGTAATAGTGTGGGGCATGCTTGAGAACTCCCCTCTGTGCATAGTAAACTCATACTTTCCTCATCACAACATACCCTCTCACATCAAGGAACTATGTGCCAGATTGCTGCACTACAGAGAATAAACGTTCATATGGGGGGGAGAATTCAATTCCGTCATGAATGCTGAACTAGACAGATCAGTAACGCCACGCATACCTAACAGCCCTTCCCCAGGGCCCCTCTCCAAGATGGTGGTAGACCTACACTTATCCGACATTTGGAGAGACCTCCACCCCTTCGACAGATCATACTCATTCTATTCGGCTCCCCATAACCTCCACACCAGGCTAGACTATTTCTTCATCGCCAATGAGCTAACCCCACAAGTAGAATCGGCAGAATACATGGGCAGATCAATATCGGACCACTCCCCTCTACTGCTGCAGCTCTGCTCCAAGGGCCCTCGCCCACCCATCCCGATGTGGCGCATGCCAGTAGATGCCCTGACCGACCCAGCATTCAAGGAAACCTTAGGAGAAAAGCTAGAAGAATACTTACTGATAAACAAGGGCTCAGTCGAGAAGTGGAGCACACTCTGGGAGGCGATGAAAGTGGTGACAAGGGGAGAGATAATCGCCGAAGCTGGCGGGATCAGGAGGCAACTACGCAGGGAACTAGAGGCAGTGGAGGAGAAAATCAAACAACTCGAAAGTGACGGTCCATTGACCACTGAAAAGGAATCAGAATTGAAACCGATCAGGGAAGACTGCAGGGCGGCATGGGAGAGACTCTCAAAGTTAAACTTTTCTGTCCGCACTCTGAAGGCCCACAGGGAAGCAGATAAGCCAGGCAGAATACTCGCATGGTTATGCAGAAAGGAACACCCGAGGCAAGCCCTCAAGGAGATCAAAGACAGCAAGGATATGACCCGCAGGACACAACAAGAGATCAATGACACCTTCACGGATTTCTATAATGACCTATACGCTCACAAGAACGAGATCCCCGCGGCAGGCATAAGAGACACCCTGGCCGAAGTAGGACTACCCAGGCTGAATCAAGAACAACGGGACAAACTGGGAGAAGCTATCATGATTGAGGACATCACGGATGCGATTAGATCCCTTTCCACAGGCAAGTCCCCCGGGACAGATGGCCTCATCCCAGAATTCTACAAAGCCTACGAGGAGACCTTGTCCCCTGTACTACATGCAGTATACACGGAGGCATATGAGTCGGGCACTCTTCCCAATTCCATGAGAGAAACCCTCATCGTCCCAATGCTCAAGCCAGGCAAACCAGCCGACAGGTGTGATTCTTATCGCCCTTTGGCGCTCCTAAACTATGACGGCAAAATACTAACAACCATATTGGCTAAGAGGCTCTCGAGGGTGATCGGATCTCTGGTGCACAAGGATCAGAATGGCTTTGTTCCAGGACGAAACACCACTGCCAACCTCAGGAGGCTCCAACACATAATCGCACAGACGACCGAAAGCGAGGAAGACCTAGCAGTACTCTCACTGGATGCCATAAAAGCCTTCGATTCTATTTATTGGGAATGGCTGATAGAGACTCTGAGGGAATTTGGGCTCGGAGAGCACTTCATCCGCTGGATCAAGGTCCTCTATAGCGACCCAGTAGCAAGAGTAAAAACAGGCGCTGTGGTATCAAGGGCCTGGCCCATCCAGAGGGGCACCAGGCAGGGATGCCCGCTCTCACCAATGCTATATATCCTAGGACTGGAACCAGTGGCAATATACTTTAGGAAGCAGTTCTTCGACGCTGGCATTAGCATTGGTGGGTCGGACAACATTATCTCCCTATACGCAGATGACGTACTCCTATACCTGCGTGACCCCCTGGAAAACGCCCCGATTGTACTGGATGTCTTGGATAACTTCGCGAAATATTCGGGGATAAGATTCAGTAGACGGAAGTCATGCTCTTTCCCACTTGCAAGGCTAAAGGGTAAACCTGTGGAGGAGCTGATAATTCTCCCCAGGTTCCTCTACTACTTCACCAACGTGATATACTACATGCCCCCATCCTTCTTTAAGAAGATAGAATCCCTGATTAGAGACTTTCTTTGGGGACGAGCTAGGCACAGACTCACGCTAAATGTCCTCACACTAACCTACGCCGAGGGCGGCATCCAACTCCCCGATTTCCAAAGGTACTTCTTGGCGGCTCAATCGACACATCTAGCAAAATGGCTTTCAGATGAACATACAGCAGAGCTGAATCTCTTATCCCAATCCTCCTCACCGCTACACCCCAAAGAGTTAATTTGGAACACTCGAGCAGGGCCGCCCAACCCACCCATGATAATAGAGGTGGGGAGACAGGTATGGAGCAGGGTGAGATCCATAGTCGGACTACAACACTCATACACACCCGACATTCCCATGCTGGCGGACATCTGCAAAACCCCCAGCGATCTAGCAACGATGAGGAGATGGGAGAGTCACGGCCTTTACACATGGGGGTCATGTTCTGCGAGGGACTCTTCAGGGACTTTGACTCACTCCAAGAAAGGGACGGACTCCCACCAGGCCAATTCCTATGGTACCAAAAAGTGAAACATGCAGCCAAAGAGAACTGGGCCGAATGGCCTGAGGAGCCAGAGACACATCCCCTCCTGAGGGAAATATACGAACTCAGCGACGGATGGAGACCGACATCAAGGTTGTACACCCAAATAAACAACAGATCCAATCCAAAGAGCGCAAGGATGAAAGAAAAATGGGAGACAGACTTGGGGACCGAAATCACAGAGGGCGAGTGGTCGAGAGCCCTGATATACCCAAAGGAGATATCTAGGAATGCCAGGTTTAGACTGATCCAACTGAACATACTCTACAGAACATATATGACCCCACACAGTATATCCACGTTTAACAATACAGCCGACCCAAAATGTCCCTGGTGCTCCTCAGACCTGGCAGACATGATCCACATGTTCTGGACCTGCCCCAAATCTCAGAAACTCTGGCAGGCCGCCGAACAAACCTGCAGGAAAGCTGGCCTAGAGACATACGAGTGGACACCCAAGGAGTGCCTACTGGGCACTTACCCAAGACTAACTAAAATCAAGCACCTGGCGAAGCTTATGGACATGGCCTGCGTGTTAACCAAGAGGACAATTGCCATGGCCTAGAAATCCCCAGCAGGCCCCAGGTATGAGCCCTGGATCAAAGAGATGGAAAGGTGGACCACGGCCGAAACTAGAGCCTGGGAGGAGGGGAACAGACGGGGAGACGACGACGTGAGCAACACGCTAGAGGCTTGGAGGGCCCTCCTGAGAAACATGATCTTTTCAACGACCTATAAACCTCCCTGAGCCTGTCCCCCCCCCCCCCCCCGAACCCCAGAGGACAACAGGCAGCAGAGAACAGCCCATCAAACCTATGTACTCAACTTTGTCACCGCCCTGAGTGGGCAAATGCAGAGAACTGGCTCCGGACCCATGCCCCTAACCTAGAAACAAGGAATATAAGGCCCTTTTACACGGTGGGACAGTCGATGTTGTTATTTTGTTTATTTATTTGATGTTACATTTTTGTAAGATTAATTGGCACACAATATATGCATCAGACGATACAACCCATAGTAGTTGCTCAACAGTTTTCTTTTTCTTGTGTATGTATATTTATAAATGCCAATAAAAACATTTAAAAATAAATTAATACTGAACGACTTGTAAGAGTGACATTGGTTGAGTTAAACTGCATCTGCTTGGTAAGGTTGGTAAATGTGGTTGGTAGTGATTTGGAGCAATAGGGTCGTGATTGCATGTGGTACTCCCACTGCATGTGCAACTACCAGTACATTTTTCAGGGCCTGACTAAGGAGGCTTAAGTTTTCAGTGTACCCCTGTGGTAAAACAGGTCCACATTAATTGACGGCTAATATGAGAAACCATGAATAAATATTGACTATCTGGGTGAATTTGGACTGAGACGAGAGCTTAACATATATCTACCAGTGTGTAGCATTTGGCTTTGTGGTGCACACAGCAGTATAGTCGCTGGATCATCGATGACAGAAAAACACAAAAGTACTACTGCTTTTACGGCCCTTAATTCTTGGACAAATCTATTTACATCTCAGCCAGGTTTCTTTATGGGCAAAACTGTGATGTCATATGGGATAGTCGTGGGGACCAGTATTCTGTCTTCTAACAATTCATTTATTATCACATATACCTGTGCTTCTGGCTTTAATGGGTAGTGTGGCTTCCTGGGTAGGGGTTTTCTAGTGTCTACCTGGATGTGCACTCGTTCACTATTAAGAATAATTCCACATCATTTTCATGTTGCGACCACAACTTCCAGCTGTGTCTCAATCATCTCATCTACGTTTACATTCATGTGCTTGATCTGTAACATTTATGTATTTGTTTCTAATGTGCCGCAGGCATCAGGGCGCAAAATGTACACAATACATATAGGAGACAGGATAGGGAAGGCTTGGGGAGATTAACCGAACAGCAGGGTTTTCAGCTTCCGTCTAAAGGTAATCAACATTTCTTCCTTGCGAAGACTTTCTGGAAGAGCATTCCATGCCATACCGGCTTTAACTAGGAAGGATTTATCCTTTCCTCTCATTCTCCTCACCCGAGGGGCGGTGAGTAGATTTTCTGAAATGGAGCGTAGTGTTCTGCTTGGTGCATGCCTGATTAGTGATTGTGTAAGGTTTACTGGGGCCTTACCAAACAGGCACTTATGAGTCAAGGAGAGAATAATGAATTGGATCCTCTCTGCGACAGGTAGCCAGTGGAGGCCTCTTCGGTAGCTGGAGACATGCTCTTTCCTGGAAATTTTGTGTATTACTCTGACTGCATTATTTGGGATAATCTGGAGTCTATGTACGGTGTCCTTGCTTCGCGCCCGTCCCACAACCCCAAGAAGAGTGTTACAATAGTCCTGGCGAAGCATGATAATTGCTTGCATCAAGGTTTGAGACCACAGGATTTATTTGGCGTAGAACGTTCAGATGGTATAGGGCATTTTTTACAGTACTGTTGATGTGTGCATCGGCACTCGTAGATGCCTCCAACACTATGTCCAAAGTTTTTAACTTTTTCCATCACTGTGATAGGGTTGTTGTCTATTGGAAACTCTGGGTGTGCTTCACTCTGTTTGTCTCTTGCCTGTTTGGTTCCAAAGATCATAAATTCCGTTTTAGATTCATTGAGGCACATCCAGTTCTTAACCATCCATTCACAGATGAATGAGTAAATGGAGGTGAAGTTTGCCAGATCAGTTGCATAGTCACCACTGCGATCCATTATCAGTTGGAAATCATCTGCATATTTGGACAAATGCAGGCCCCTAAATTCCAGTTGATGTCACAGTGGTTTTATGTACATATAGAAAAGGACTGGTGAGATACATGCCCCTTGGGAGAACTCTATACTTGATAGGGACCTCCTTGCAGCATGCACTACCCCAGCAGACCTTAAGTGTCTTTCTCTCAAGAAGGATACTATCCACATGATGACATCGCTAGAACTGTGGATGCTAGGGTTTTGAGCAGATGAGTGGTCCAGCAAATTGAAAGCAGCTGATAAATCCAAGAGGATCAGCAAACCTACTTTGCTTTCCTCCAGCCTTTCTAGCATTTGCGATTGTAAATTATCAAAGCGCTTTCAGTTCCATAATGGCTCCTGAAACCTGACTGTCTAGGATAGAAAATAGCTGATGCCTCAAAGTGGGACTGTAATTGTGTATTTGCAACCTTATAGGATGTTCAAAAGAAAAGGTGTATTTGTGATGGTCCTCAGATTAGCAAGGTCTTTATGATTGAGACCAGGCTTCTTAATCCAACGTGTAACTATCACTTCCTTAATGGTTGTTGGTACATTTTTGTGTAACAAGGTGGCGTTGACAAATCTTGTCAGGAAAGGGGCAAATAGCTTATTATTAGCTAGAATGACTTTAGATGGCAGTATGTCTCCTGGACAGGATGTTGGTCTTAAATTGGTTAGGATTTCTTCCATTTCATAGTCATTTTTTTCGAAAACAAAAATGACGAAAGTCATTTTTTTGCGAAAAAAAAGTCGAAAAAAAAAGTCGAATTTCTTTTTCAATACGTTTTTTTCGAAATGGGGGGGTTCCCCCCTAACCCCCCTTTTTTTCTATTTTTTTTATTTTACCCCTTTTTTTTATTCCCGGACCCCAAAATAAATATCTAATTTAAAAAAAAAGAATTTGACTTTTTTTTCGATATTTGTTTTTCGACATTATTGTCTTTCGACATTATGTTTTCGAAAAAATGACTGCACTCCGTTCTGGAAGGCAAAACCGAAACCTACATTTTCCTTCCTATGGCTCGACTCAAGATCTTGGTCGAGTGGCGTATCTAACTTTGTCAGGTTTGGATCTTATTGCGTGCCAGTAAGACTTTATCCTGAAAAGCTTTTTGAGCAATTTCGCATTCAGTATTTAGTGAAGTAAACGACTGAGATAAAGCCACTGGTTTCTCCCAATTCCTGTACATTTCAAACAGTTTTCAAGTATTATTGCATGCTTTCTTTTTTCATCACAAACGTGTTCTTTTGTGCCTAATATCCTGGCTTTATAGATTATTTTATCGGCGTTTCCACTTTTCCCTATTTTCCACAGTTTTATCTTTAGCACAGATCCATTTGGACTCTCTTTTCCCTTTCTTGAGTCAGTTTAGCTCTGGAGTAAACCAGTTCTGTTGGTTAGGGCGGTGGCAGACTAATACGGGTCTAATGGTGGGGGCCTTCTTATCCAGCAATGCTGAGTAGTGTTTGTAGATTTCCACTAGGTCACAAGGGTGGTCTAGGTCAGAGGAGGCGGCCATAACAGCCTTCAGACAGAGGTTTAAATCTGTACCAGTCAGCTTATTCTTGTTTCCGTTCAAGACTTTCTTAGGTGTAGCTCTAGTAGGCCCTGATGTTGCAGGAAGGTTAACTGTGCAACTTAGAATGCAGTGATCTGACCAGATAGCGGCATTGGTATCCACTGCACTAGCAAGAATCATGTGTCGCCACCCAGTCCAAAATATGGCCCTTTATGTACTATTACTTTTTTTAAATATATATCCTTTGGGATGTCTAGGTACACTCCACCCGGGGTACAATTAATTATGCTTTGCCATTTACATAATAGGTCCTGTGCCAACAGGTTTAATTGGGACGATGGGCTAGACAAATAGTCAAGCTTTTGTGAGATCGGGCCAACAGGTACAGTAAATGTCTCACTTAACTCAGTGAATCCACGGGGTTATTAGAAATCCCAACAGCTGTTTCTGAGGATAGTGGGACATTTGCAAAGTATTTTGTTTTTATCGCAAATAAGTATGACTCCATAACTGTTGAAAATGGTACCCGTTTTGCGTTGATTCTACAATTAACAGAGGGGCCAATTAGTCGATCAGGATGATTTCCCCCTCCACTCCCCACACCCATGTAGCTCCCTCATGGCACCCTAAAATGTTGCTCACCATGTACTCTGGGCTATGGTGTGGAGGCCAAGAAGAAAGAGGGAATGCATGTATCCGATAGCAGTGGTAGTGTAGCCTGAGCTGTGCCTGTGTGGAAAACCTAGCCAATCATCCTGATCTGGAAGACAGACATGCTATACCATTAGTTGTGGAGGCATCCACAGAGTGAGCTAAGGCATGGAGAGGTCTGGGTGGGTTTGAAGTGCACAAGGACCTTGGAGGAGACTGTTCAGATGATTCTTGAGGCTACAGATTAGATGATCCTCATGGTGACCACACTACTACTGCTGTTGAAATCAGAAGTAACAGTCTACTGGTGCCCCGACTTTGCTTTGCCCATGTGGGCAAGTAATACAAGTAGTGCTAAAGAGGCAATGATTGAGGAGTACCTGAGGCCCAGAAATTAGATCCCACTAAAATGACTAAATGTACTGCCCAAGGCTGAGATCTTGGAAATCCGGCACTAGGGTGACAAAGCTATCAAACATTGTGAAATCTGTGCCATTCCATCTAACCAATCGCTTCGGCATTTGTTAATGGAATGTGAGGGCACATGGCCTGTGAGATTGGGAAAACTGCAGAGATTTGTCTCTGGGGAAGATAGATTAACATCAGATCACCTATGGGATAGAATGATATCAGGACATGAAGTGCTTCTGACATCAGCTGTGATAGATATACTGAGTGCCCTGAATCTCCCGAGTTACAAAAAGTGGGTGGTAGGGGACTACCAGCTTCCCCGCCGGCCGACAGCTTAATTGCTGCCCAAACTATGGGCTGTAATCAATCTGCGGGCTATACCAGTGCGTATAGTCCGAGGATTGACCAATCAGCGTCCCAGAAACACCACTAGGGTGTTCTAATATCTGTTAAACCAAATACAAATAAATAAAATAATAAATAAAAAAAATAAAAAATTAGATCCCATACAAGACCAGGCCACTGCTGCTGTAGTCAGCATTAAGGATTGCCCACCAATAATTCTCCACTTACTGGGCCTGACCCATTTGTTAGGGAGTTTTACAAAAGTCCACCAATTGTAGGACATGTTAAGACCCACACTTGGAAAACAGAGCTTCAACTCGTAGTATAGGCCTGAACCACAAAAGTGGTGTTGGTAGCAATGGCTGAGCAGCCAGACTTATCTTAGGAGGGAGAAAGAGCTGTAGGCAGTAAAGCGATCTTAGAGTATATACATAGGCCAAAGAAATGCTAACACACTAACAACCTGACTCTTTAGGGCCTCTATGGTGGCTAAAAGAATTGTTCTGCGTCATTGGAGGTCTACTGTCTTTCCAACTAAATCTGAGTGGCTTCAGGAAATGTACTCCATTTTGAATACTGAGCGAGTTGCCCTTTGGAGCCAGAGGAATTGCCGTGTTGGAGGATATATGGACCCAAAATCTCGAGATGAACTTAGAATGAGTCTTGGCTGGTGTTTCAGCAGAAAGTTCTGGAGTGGTACATTTTATGGGGTGTTTTTTTCTCTCTCTTCTCTTTTCCACAATTCTGCTTTATGTTCTGGTTTATTATGTAATCTTTGAAACTTAGTATAACATTTCTTTTGAAACAAATAACTACAAATGAAATTTTTTAAAGTAAGTAAATCACTTTTGTAATACATTAAGAATGGCATTATGCAGGTAGGTAAAACCTTTGTAATAACTCAGGATATCTGTTTCATGAACAAATGGTTGAAACAAAACCAACATAAAGCAGGTAAATACGTGTAATTATTTCACATGGCCTAACACTTTAGAAGTCCATCCCTATCTCATTATGAGTGTCTCAGATTGGAGGGCAAAACAGGTAAGGCACAAGGTGTACAAAGTCCAAATGTTGCAGAGGAAGTTTTCAGTAACAGGTACGTAGGCTCTCAAAAATGCGGGTATACAAACTTGTTCAAAATGTGGGGAGGTGACTGCAGGGATGATGCATATGTTCTGGGCGTGCCCTGAAATAAGGAGATTCTGGGGGGAGGTAGCCCACCTCATGGCAGAGAAGGGGATAAGTCTGGACGTGGACTCCCTGTGGGCGTGTATATTAGGGGGATTCCCCAGGCCGCGCAGGCTGAAACACATGAGTAAACTCAGAGACCTGGCTTACATACTAGCTAAGTGCAGAATAGCTATGGGCTGGAAAGCAAGTAGAAGAAGCCTGGTGGCATGATCTTCAAAAGTGGGCGAAGGCCGAAACTGTAGTGTGGAATGAAGTAGTAAACAGAGTTGGGGAGGAAGAAGCAGATATGTTGATAGCCTGGAGACAGACAGTAGCTACACTATTGGGGCCTGATCAGACTAGCTCAATGGACGATAGTTCTTCTGGAGGAGAAGAGGGATGTGGGGTAGGCTCAGGAAGGGGTGGGGGCTGGTAGTTGGGGGGGGTGGGTGTGAGAGAAAACGACTTGAAAATATATATGAAGATTGTAATGCATAATTATTGTTCTGTTGTAAGGTTTGAAGTTGGAATTAATAAAAATTGTTTTAAAAAAAAGTATGCTCTTTGTTGGAAAAAGGTGTCGGGGGACATTGGAGAAGGATCCCTGTAGGCACTCAGGCGCTAGGCTGGGGCGAACGTGTATGGGTGAATTCCCAAACACACAAATCAGTGCTCCAGCAACACAGGAGCAGCAAAGCAACTCTAGGTAAGTTCTATCAAGAGTCTCACAGTCCCTTAGGAGTGAAGAAGAGGTTGCAACACAATGCCCCCACGATGCAGCAGCAACAGACCTGGTCACTGGATTCTTGGTCAAGCAGACGAAAGAAGGGACTCAGAAATGGATCTTACAGCAGCTCCCTTTTCAAGACACCAGTGAAGAACGATTACCGCCCGGTCGATTTATCTCGCTTTTTTTTCGGTCCAGCACTCTGATGAGGGGACTTCAAGGAGTGGATTCTTGCCTCTTGAGGGGAGGCATGGTATCACAAGTATGACACTGACACAAAAGATACAATTTGTAAAACCTTTATTAACTTTGTGGGGTTTGGAAAAACTCCTGTGTTGTCCTATAACTAGGATGGGAGTCGTCTCGACCATCAAATAATAAAGAAAACAGTCTTAGTTGTGTCTGTGAAATCAAAATGGTTTATGCTTACAAAAAATGTGTAAAGGAGGTATGTATGTAAAAGGAAAATCAGTGTTCGACAGAAAATAAATGTGGCTAAATCAGCTCTCCTCCCCACGTTTGTGCAGCACGGAATAAGGCAGTCTCTATGGGCAGGATGACACACTCTGGCTCAGGCTTTGTAACACTGAAACAGTTTGAAGCGTGGATCGAGGCACCCCTGGCCTTGCATGTTTAAAGGCCCTTGTTCCAGTCTTCCTCAAAGACCTTTCACAGATCAACGTTGGTGCCCCTCTGCCGGGCTCAGACCTTTCACAGTTTAACAACACTTGCACGGGCTCCCGTCCCCAAGCCTTTTACACTTTGAGTCCCCTTCAGTCGGGCTTAGACCGCTTTTCCTGATGTCGAAGACTTTCGAATGTCCAGGGCTTCCTTTGCATACCACCGCAGGACCACTTCGACTGAGAAATCAATGTTCAGCTTTTTCTCTCCCCTTCTCTCTGGGTTAACTTCGTACACTTTCGCTTTTACAATTCATTTACTTTTTCCGCCTCGAACAATGCACCTTTCACAGACACTTTCTAGTGGGCTACTCCTTTTCGCCGGATCACTCCATTACTCAGTATCGCTTATTCCACAGCTGCCTTTATCATAAAGTTCATTCACATGTCTGCCTTTCCTCGCATTTCATTAACACGCTTACAGCTTTCACTTGTGATATATTGTTGCAAACTTCAATCTTTTTTAGCTCACAGTGCTCTCTCAGGTCGCTTGCCAACTCACTGGCTGTGTGCGGTTGTTTTTGCTTTTTTGATTTCCAATTCCAAGTCAAGGTTGGTACCACAGGCTTGGCCTTGCCTCCCCAACGCTGCCATTCACCCGGGAGGGTTGCTGGCGTCCTTGAAAAATAATGCAGTCTTCGATATTGGGATCTGGCCTTCTCCATGTGTCTTTCACAGCCTTGTGGAGGCAACAACCTCCTGTAGTGAACTCTTGGATTTTTCGACCCCGCTGCTCTGGTCCCTTGGTCCATAACTCTGCTCCAGTAGGTTTGCCTTCGCCCTGGAAGTCCTGCTCATACTCGTGTTCCACCGTGCTCAGAGTGTCTCTCTAGGTTCCGCCTTTTATCCGTGTCAGGAGAGCTAACTGGAATCAGGTATATGCACTTGAAGTCAAGTGCGTGACTTTGCCTGACCTGATTAGCAGGACATGTCCAGTACGATGTATGAGTTAGTTTTGTTACTCTAATTCGCCCTCTTCCTCGGCCTAGTGTTTGTGCAGAAAGGGGGGGAGGGGCTAGTTGACACATCCGATCCTAAAAATAGGAGGGATTGGGTGTACAAAAAAGGCGGAATACTGCGTCTCACCATTGGCTACCTCACCCCCACTCCCCAGCGACCCCTCACCCAGGGGATCCTAACGCACTGGTCCACACCTGGGGTGTAGTTCCAAAGGCAATGGCCGTGCCCTGGCCACCTGAGAGATCGATCCACGGGGACTAGCGGGTGAGACACCATTTGGCTTCTCACACTCTGGAGGTCCGGAACCAGTCCACCAAAGTTTTGGGAGGATTCGATCTTCCGAAGACAATGCATTGCATAGTGACCACAGGTCCCAGGGTATTGGCGGTTTGCAGCCTGTGAATGTCACAGCTTGTCATGGGATGGCCCAAAAATGCAGATAGTCTCAAGACTGATTGGTCCCACCAGTCTAAAGGGGAGAGTCATCCTCTTCGGAGTTCTCCCAACTCTTGGAAGAATGGGTTGAACAGTAGTGATTGCACAAAAGGCATCTCCGGTTGTCTGAAAGTGGCTACGGACATCTCTCCTCTTCTTCCTCCTCGATTGTTCTGTAACAGGGGTCAGCTTGTCTTCAGCCTCAGGATCCATGCCTACTATGCAGGAACCCAGTCAATCATCACACATGCACCATTCAAACTCTGGGTGGTGACTGTCATTTCAGGACAGCCAGCCTCCCAGTTGGAACTGGTAACAGGCAGGATAAGCAGAAGACAAAGAACAGCTGGGTTTCGGAGTCCTCCCCATTTCCTGTCCTCGCAGACACACTGGAGCCTTGGCGGGCTTCACAAAGGGATCCTGCCAAAAACAAAAGTCAAACCAGGACCCTCCCCACCCAGCATGGTAGAAGAAGGACCAAGAAGGGACAAGCCATCTTGAATTGGCGAAAAAAGAACAATCACCATTTTGGGTAAATTGTGACCCTTCTGTGCACTACCACGGCTGTGAGTACAACCTGGCGGTAAACATTGCCACCAGCCTTTCAGATTAGCTTGTCACTGTAACCAAAAAGTTACAGGAGCAGTGAAAAAGAGGATACAGTGTAACCCCTCAGCACTCCACATAACATGGGGTGTGCTGATCTCGCAATATAAAAGATAGGAAGGATACAAATATACCCCTATAACTGAAAATAAAAAGGGAAGCCCAAAGGGTTCCCAGCAACACTGCACAGAGAGTGCTGTGTGATGCAAAAGACAGATGGCATAAAACCTGGAGGAAAGTATAACTCCCAAGAAAAAGGTATTAAAATAAACACAAAAGTCTCCCAAGTATAGGTTAAAAGAATGGGTGAGTGTGGAAAAAGGTTGCCACTCACTCAGGGGAATAGACCAAAAATCCAATAGTCCAGAAACAATTGCTTGAGGACTCACATGTGGAGAAGGTTGGTCATAACAAATGGAAATCTACCCTAACACCATTCTATAGTTGCTGCTGCACACTGGGAAGTGAGCTGCTGGCTGGAGAAGGTACGCAATCTGTGCAGCAACTTTTGCACTCAAACAAGTGTTCTCTTGTTGCTCTCAAGTAGTCTTCAATGGGACTATTGGCAGAAGCTTAGCAAGTGCATAAAGGGAAAATTAGTAAAAGGAGTGTGCAATCGTCCAGAGTAAAAAAAGATCCAATTGGCTATTTTGGTACATGCAAAATTTGCCTGCAAATTATTTGTTAGAAATGTTCCATGTTCATTGCATTGTCCTGACTAACCTCCCATTTTCTGATACTTTGACAAGTATACGCTTCTTGGTAAACTAATTGAACCACATGCCCATGTTTGCTACCTGTTGAAAATTGCATTTTTCTCTACTTTTCAAAGCTGGTAAGTTCATAATGGGCAAACGAGTACCCTAAATGCCAAGCATTTCTTTAGACAATTTGCATATGCCAATAATTTTAACATGCAAAGCTTCTTTTATTATTAGTTGCATAATGGTCATAAATGTTACATGCTCATTGCAGTTTCTGGAAACATTGTCATGGTCTGATACTTTGCCATCTGGCACATTTAGCAAATGCATGCTAAATTGATGATCTGCAAATTTGCAAAACTTACGATTCAATTCCAATGAAGTTAGTTGTTAATTTGTAATTAACAGGACCATAATGCCTGCCAAATATTATAGTAAAATCCCAACCAATGTTGTAAAGTTGTTTTCAAATGCTCTGAAGTTATGACATATGATATTGGCTTGATGTGCTTAAAAGTGCACCACGTCACACTAGATTTCTGGGAAGATAGCTCAGAAGAAGAGCCCCAACCCCTTCAGTAAAATGCTCTTTTATGCCTAACCACTTTATGAGCAATATAACAGGCCCTTGAGCTTTAAAATGCACTATTTGCCACTCAATTCCAAAGGCATTAATTGGCTGATTACCTCAAAAACCTATAGAATACCCCCATTTGCCACACAATAATTGGAAATTCCTTAGAGGAAAACTATAAAATTCAACTCTAACATTTGTTTTAAATGCTTCAACTCATGGCCAAGTTTACAGTACAAATGCGCTTAACTAAAATATATTTGTCACTAAATGCCCAGAACATCTCTTAGGGGAGAACTCCACCCTCCCTGTAATGTTTTGTAATTTCTGCCCTGTTTACCACTTAATTTCCTATTTTTTTATTTGTAAACACCAACTCTGGGTCAAATACAGCTAAAGGCTATTGCAAATTGCCTGGACCAGAATTGCGCTTGGTCTAGATTATTGTTAACTAGCTGGGTTACCCGGCGTTGCCCGTGTCCTGATCGAGTGGCGTCTCCTGTGCCGTGGAGGATGTTGCTCTTGTCCTCATGTCAGCAAGTCTTGCTTCAGTTTGCTCTGGCATCTCATTTGCCCTGGAGAAAGTTGCTCTTGTTCTCTGGCCGGCAAGTCGTGCTGCTGTTTGTTGTTGTGTTTCAGAAGCTCTTGATATAGATTTTCGCTTTGCATCAGATGGAGCTTTTCCAAGTGATGATCGTTTTCTGTGCAGCATGTTTGTCACTTAATGGCTTCAGCACATTTGAGAAAATGTCCAAAAAAGATTGATTGATTGTGCTCTCTTCTCTTGAATGAACGTAAGTAAACTGTAACCTTGTCATTTCCCATATTTGGAGTGGCGTGATATAACAAAAATGCTATTTTCTTTTATTCCCTTTAAAAATGCTTTAATAAACAGTTTCGAACTGTGTACTGTATTAATGCATTTTAAAGGAATAACCAACTTATCAAACATTTTGCTTCAGACACATTTCCAAATTTTGCCTCCTTCTAGTACCTACTGTAGTGAATGGGGTGAGCATTAGTAAATGAGAGTATCTACTGAGTACAATTTTTGCATCCAAACATAGACTACAATCATGTCCCATTCAAATGAGGAATCCATGCAAAATTTGGTAGCAGTGGGTTCAACGGTGTGGATTTGTATAGCCAAACAAACATACACACATATACATTCAACTTTATATATGAAGATTAATGCACATGAACATGTCATCTTAGTAATATTAAGTTTCTTGATGTTGCAATCATTTTGCCACCAACTGAAAGCTAATGTGTTCCATCGAAAGGATGGATGTTGCTCCCGTAAAATTTGATACACAAGTTTTTCTCATTGCCTTCAAAAGGTAAGAGATTCCTGGTCTGTTATTATCACTACTCATTAACCTGTTGCTTACTCTGTGTCAGAAAAGACTTCATGTTTGGAAAAGAAGGTAAGTACTAACTCTCCCCCCTGCGGCCTGCAACTGAAATCGGTTTGGCCACTCCAACTTCCAATGTTCCTGCTCTTTGCAATAGTGACATGCAATGTTGCTGATAACAAACCCATCCACATTCCCTTGTGAGCCAAGAGCACGTCCACAGCCTCTGCCCCCTTTCCTGCTCCCACATTTACTGACACTGCCCTGTTAACTGCTGTTGTTACTGTAACCTTTTTACCTACATGGCTATCGACTTGCATTCACTCAACTTCTTTCTCTACTCTTGTCAAGACACAATAATTTGCAAAAGAAACCAGCTCCTGGTGATACTTCGTTTGCCACCCGGCCAAACAATTTTTTAATTGCTGCTGTACCATAGGTAATGGATCTTGTACAAATGTATATGCTATGGCTACCAGTGCCATATCTGCCTGCTAATGTATAGCTAGAAAAACCCAACTTTCAATCGATGAAGGATATCTGCTAGCGATTAATCTTCCTTTTGCTTGCAATTTGAAATGTATCAATCTGTCTTTTGAGGGCATACTACTGAAAACCTTTCCACCAAAGCATCTGTGATCTGACCCAAATTATCACCAAGTATAACATCTTTTTTGGGCCAGCCACTCTCTAGATCCAAATACTGATGCACTTGGTGAGCATAATCACGCTCATGGGTCGTTTCATATCAGACCATGAAGGATAATAACCTTGTATCACAGTGTGCAATTCTTCAATACGTTTCTCGGATCCTTGCCTGATATTCGGAAACTGCACAAATTCCCCAAATCCCAATTGTCCACAGGACATGTACTTCGATCGGTTCCATCAGCACCATCTCCTCCAAACTGTCTCAGTGTGGCTTGTAATTGCTCAGTTCCGGGACTGTAGATCACACCTGCGCATTTGAGGGAGAGAGGCCTATGGTGGACATGCTTTCTTCTTACGCATGGCTTGTGTTTGGATCACATGCTTGTGCTTTGGGGCTCCATTTGCGGAAGTTGCGCTTGCCTGGTTAGTACTGGCTGTGCTATGTGACCGTGGTTTGGCCATGCACTTCCAAAAATGTTGATAATCTCTTCTACCTCTCTGTCCATCTCTCCTTCCCCCTAATTCACCTCAGCCTGCTGATGGTATAGTTTGGTTATGGGAGCCTATGGAATATGTCCCTCTTCAGCGTTTTGTCCCCTTTTCTGTTTTTGTATTTTATCTAGTTTGTTTTCGTGGTTTCACCTTTACTTCTTCTAGGTTTGTGAACTTCAACATCCTTATTCATGTGGACCCCTCTGCAAACCAATTTCGGAAGACCTCCTGCAGATTTATGCTACAGCCTTTAACCTCTAGGCTGCATCTCAAGTGGAAGCGTTTTTATTAAGCAAACACCCCATCTACTGTGAATTGTCTTTGCTTGTCCTCTTTTGTCATGGAGTGCCATTTCTCCAAATACCTATATGTCTCCAGTCGATAGTTTATGTACATGAAATACGTGGCCGTTCCACAGTCGGGGGGATCTTGCTCATTAGATTGGTTTCCCTCAGTTACCTGTTTTATTGTTTAGTTAGGCCTTTGTTAAATCTGTTAACCTTTCGCTTTCCTGTTAACTGTTCTCTCTTAGCCTACCATTTATGAGACTAAGCTATACTTATTTCATAAGTTTTCAAGCTTGCTGCCTCTACTGCTTTCTTTCCCTGCTGAATGTTCTTGCCTGTTGGGTTGTGCTAATTTAAACAGTGTCTTTCCCCTTTCTTCAGTTATTTATAACTAGTCGACCCATGCTGTCTTATAATAAAATAATGGAAGTCGGATCAAGCCTTTATATATGCTTTGGTGATTATAGCTACGCTTTTGGCTCTGTTGACAGAGGAAGATAATGGAGCAAATTACACGATTGGGGCTTGGATTCTTGCCTTTGTATTATATAAAGCTGTTGCACAGTGACACAGTGGTGAGGGTGAGGTTGTTCCAGGCAGGAGTACTTCCGGAACTATTTCGCACAAATGTTGGCCTCAAGCAGGGCTGTGTCCTCGCTCTGCTACTGTATAATTTATAAGTAGCGGATTTTGAGGCAGCATTGAAGGTGGGTACATAACTATCCCCCCAGTTTTGGTGGAAAGAAGGTTCATTGAATCACTTATGCGGATTATACCGTCATACTTGATTGAACTCCTGTAGGTCTTCAAAACTTTTTGCCTTAAAAGTATATGCTGATTAAAAATGGTCTTCACATAAACATAGGCAAGATAAAAATGATGACCAATGGAAAGGAGGCTTATCGGGGGAAACATTTTACCTAGCGACTGTGTTGATCTGGCCTGGAACAAGTCCAGACTTATAAATATTTAGGCATGCATATTTTATCTCGACTAAACTGTCATCACGCAAAAGCGACTGCCTCTATGGCTTGGACAAAATGGCTATCACTGAAAAGTGTTATCGATAGACAAGGCAACAGCTCCATTGAGGCTAAACTCAGTACCTACAGTGTGTCGGTAGTCCCAGGGAATCTGTATGCTCTGGAGACTCTGCCTGTGGGATCGGTGGGCTGGCTTAAGACAATTGAGGGTAAACTTCTGAGCTCTCTATTGGGTCTACCTGCCACTTCCCGGTGGAAGACATTCGTCTGGAACTTGGACTGCCTTCTTTAAATATATTATGGATGACGGCAATGTGTAAATTATGGGCAAATATTTATTTTAGTGACCCAGCAAATGGACGACTTCTGAGCCTAACTGTGAAATGTGGACAATGTTGTTTGTGTAGTGTGTGGGTTATGGCTATGCAAAACCTGGTTAGAAAACATTGCCTAAACATTGGCATGAACAGCCTGCCTGAGTCATTGGAGGAAGTATATAGGTTGGACTTTGAGAGGAAATCTAGAGACTATGATAGCTCGGGGTCTGTAGACTATCATAAAAGCGCAAATATGCTCTATGTTCAGCCCAGTGACTGAACAAAAACTCTCCATGTGACTATCTAACCAAATCATATTCTCCGCAATTAATGGGCTTTATCCTACCCTTGCGCTTAGAAATTCTCCCGGTATATGAAAATACGGGGGCTTGGATTGATCTTGAAAGGGGAGATCGCCTATGTCGCCTACGTAACAATGTTATTGAATCCTCGGGGCATTTACTCACACAATGTACTGTGCTGTCTAACCTTTATAAGAAGGGATACCATACATTTATTGACCCAACTTCAGACCAGTTCTGGAGTTCATTTCATGGGTCGAAATCCTTGGTAGTGATGGCTGCACCGCCTCACATCTGGCTTCAGGTGGAAAAAAGCCTGGAACTGTTTAAGGGGCAAAATGTAGAAATCTTGTGGATATCCTTAAATCACGTAAGACCAGGCATGAGGCACGTAGTACTATTGAAATCTATGTACATAAATATTTGTCACCTTCCTGCCTAGAAATACCCTGATCTTAATATTTAAAATGTTCTGATTTTGCTGTAGTGCTGATTGAATGGAGATGTATAACAATTTTAGTCTAAAAATGTTTTATTTTAGGATGAATTTATGTGATGAATGTATGTGTTTTATTCTTTTATAAATTTAAAGATCAAATGTTGAATTTGTGCTTCATCTTTTATTCTCATAGTGTAAAGGTCAAATGTTGACCAAAAACAATTAACATAATTTGGTTGATGTGGAGCCCAAGGAGAAACACTAACCTTTCCTATCAGCTCTCCTACAAAACCCTTTTAGAAGTTTCAATTAGGACTCTTACATATCCTCAGTGTGCACAGGGTTTCAAAGAGAAAAGGTCTGCTATTTCTGTTACGTTCTCAGCTGGGCACAGTGAATCAGAGTATTGCACCAAACGTCAATACCCGCTGCTCATCACCAAATCAGCCAATAGTGAGACCGGCAGCAAAGGTAAAAGCAAGTTATTTTTCCATGCAGCTGTGTAGGAATGAGTCAGGAGCCTGGCATAGTATCCCTGTCCCAAAAATGTGGACCTCAAGCACAGAAACATTTTTTAAATGATTTATACAATGAGCCGTAAACAGAAAGCTAGTATGCTACATTAGGTTGGTTACATTAACAGTGACCTTCTTAATGGTTCATCGTTTCAACCTGTGGTCATGGCTTTAGAGCAGCAGCCAAGTTTGGTGCAATTCCGCTCGACCTACTAACTTGATACAGTCTGCCTCCTCTAGTGGATATATCCGTTACACTTAACAGAACCTAACCTCATACACAGCACTCCTGTTACAGTGCGTGGGAGCAGCAAAACCCACCTTAATGACATGCGGCAGGGCGTACAACTGGGCATACCTCTACCTTGGACAGAGAATTACATCATGCCAGCATGGCCTTTTGTGTGCCTGCCAAGCAACAATCCTTTTCTCTGCACCACCTCTCTAAACATGGCTGAGGTTGCCAAGTCAAGTAATGGCTCCAGTTCTGCTCTGTCGTAGGTTCATCTACGTCCACAGACCTAACGTCAAATGCTGCCCGCATCTACACACCAAAAACAAAGATTTTTTTTTTTTTTTTTTTTTTATAACCTTTAGGAAAAAAATCTCTGTCCTGGTATCTGGTCACTCCATCGAAATCAATTTCATCTAATGCCTTACATCCAACGAAAAGCATTGCCATCTAAATGCCTTTTCATTGTCTATAATTCGCTGGTATATTCGAAACTAGGATTAGGGTTTAGGGTTCGGTTAGGGTTAGGGTTGGGGCTAGGGTTAGATTAGGGTTGGGGCTAGGGTTAGTTTAGGGTTAGGGGCGGGTGGGCATAGGGTTTGGGGCAGCTGGGGTGGAATCCCCTGCCCCCAATATACAAAAAAAATTAATCCGTTACAAGGAGCTGTCCAGTGCCGACATTTCAACACTGGACAGCTCTGTGTAACGTTTTAATTTAGAAAATAAATGCATTGAAATGCTATCTTTTACATGTAAAAGTGCATTTCCATTGAAACCAATCCATTTATATTTTCGATGGACTGGTTTCGATGGAAATGCACTTTTACAAGTAAAAGATAGCATTTCGATACAATGGCATTCGATGGATTTCCATCTATGGGAATGCATTTTGATGCATTTCCTTCGATGGAAAGACCATAAACCCTCTGTCCTCTTTGTGTTTCAACGTCGTTCACTATATGGCCCATCCACTCATTGCCCAAAAGTGAAAATACCTATACGAGGTGGATGGATTACTTTTCTTACAATCCTTTAGAACTGCTATCTTATTCAGTTTTCTGTGCAGTTCCAACCTTACACAGGGGAATAATGAAAAGCATGTTACTCTGCTGGAGAAATATTTTTGGTGGGGGTAACCCACTTTGTTCCCTTCTTATGATAGATTCTAATATTGAGCTTCATATTTCATCTGCTCAAAATGTATCTTGATACGAAAGATGCCTGTCAATATACTTGTAACATATCATGGCTTATGATTATTTGTGGACGTGTCAGTAAAACGGTAGTCTTGTTTTCCGAAACCCATAATTATTCCCTCAGATGTGCGCAAAGCATTAATCCAAACAGTAATGATTAGCCTTCTGATCTAGAAGAACAACTATTTTCTTTAATGCTTTAATGTACCATATTACTTTTTTTTAGGTCCAAAGTACCATGAAAGAAAACCTTGCTGCAGTAGGAGATAACTTTGCCAACATGGATTCCAGAATCAATAAGCTGGTCAAATAACCTGAGCCAGTAGGGCCCCCTGAAGAACTGGCGACCAAACTTGGCATGCAGGTTGCAGGCTTGCAGAATCTGCACTATTGAAACCACTGTAAAATGATGACAGATTAAACAAAAGAACCGTGTACATATTTGGTAGTGGAACTGTTTTTTTTCTGTATGAAAATGTTAATAAAATTGCAAAGCAAGATAAACTATAATTCTATGTTCTAAGGCTGTTGTGGTGTTCTGCTGCGATCTATGCACATTTATAAATGCAGCGTTTACCAAAAATGACTTCAGTGGGTTAAAGGGAGTGAGGTACAAACAGAGAAGAGAGTGGGCACCACCATGTATTCAAAAATGTTCAGAATATTCAAGCAAAAATCAAATGTTTCAAAAAAGAATATACATCCAATTGAAAAGGAGCTGGCTGTGACAAGTCTGGAGACACCCGGACTTATAATTGCAACACACGCTGGAGACCAAGTAATAATACTGGGTCACACAACCGCTCTCATATGGGGTCCAAGATGGGCACATATTTATATCTGATTCACGACAATATGTTCAAGTATCCATAATATACCATACTTCTTAGAGAAAGGAAGATGAGTCTTTCTGATGCATATCAAAAATGATTTATCCATAGTAGTTCAAACAAAAAGCTCTCACTAATAATCCTTAGTGAGGAAGCAGTTGCCACAATCCACATGTATTAGACTAAAAAAGCCAATGCATTTCGGAAATTATTTCCTTCATCAGGGCAAGTCTCATTGGTGTGGTCAGTGGTAAAAAACAGAACGTCCTGCGTTCATGCCCACTCAGCAGTGGGTTGTAAATGACATTATGCACAAAGGCATGGAGAAAATCCACTCGTGCTTACAAGGAAACCAATCTTGTAATACACAGAGAGAAACGATCCTCCACTGTGCAGCTGCAGGGCAATGACTCAGACTGCTTATCCCTTGTTAAGATCTGGCTTGGAGAAAATGTGCACTTCGTTCAACAGGTGGATCATGGCCATGATTCTTGGGGCTTGATGTGTCTCTCTCACGATTGCCTCATTGGGGCTGCACATGTCGACCTGATGGGTGGGTACTGTCGCCAGCTCGATAATGTCCTGCTCAAGCAACTTGTACAATTCTTCCTCAGCATGCCTTTGCATATTTAAAGGGATGTCCCTGTTGTGTTGGGCCACTGAACGCACTTCCGTATTGATGTGTAATCTTATTTGTCTATTCGTCAGTTTTCTTAGTCCTTTGAACAGTTTGGGAAACAACTGTTCCATTTTGTTGGTTGCGTCAATGTACTTATGAGCCATGAGGCAATATAGTATGTGGATCAGGGCAATGTCTAGAGCAGCCCTAAAGCTTAGGATGCATCCGCTCTCTGCTGCTGCTTCGAGCACATGGATAGGCAGCGTCTTGGTCTGTCCTTTGTATTGGCATTCAGCCAGGAAATACCCATTGCACGGCAGGGGCGTTTTGGATCCGTAGGGATATATGTTTACCTCTGCTGGCTTGAGTCTGGGGGCTCTTGGGATATACTTCTTCACTAATGTTGTTTAAGTTTTCTCCCGTATCGACTAGGAACTCTGCTGACAGCCCTTGTACTTGTAACAACAGAATGGGGCTCTGTTCTTTGGCTGAAGGGTTTCCCAGGGTGTAAAAATATCCTTTCCTCCTTATTTCTTCTGGGGCTGATTCTCTTTTCTCCTTGCTTCTTCAGCCAATGAGCAGCTGGAGCCGCTGTCTGAGGCAGATTGTTCTATCAGGCCTCTAACATAGCGTTTTAGCCTTCTCTGGGGCCTTGAACTGGAAGAATGATGAGTACGCCATTCTGGTACTGGCTTGATGTGTAGACGGCTCGCCTCCATTCAGTCTTTTTGACGTTTATGTGGGGGTTCGTATGGTGCTGACGCCCCCATTTGGAATGTGGTCGATCTGGACTTCCACAAAAGTGTGACTTCTCCTCTGATATATGATATGGCTTTGATAACGCGCCTATACACAAGTGTTTCAAGGCGCTTACCTGGCTGAGGGACATGAGGCACAGCGCTTTAAAATGGTCTCCCCTCCGCATGCAGAGCATTGTTGGCCCAGGGCAGGGCACACACCTTTACAGAAATTCATAGCCGCATTTGTAGCAGAAAGGGTCACTGTTATGTTGATTTGTCGAGAACGTGGACACCTTGTGAATTGCTTCTTATGGTGGGGCAGATACTTTAATGTTGCCCGTGGATTCCACCTGTAGCTCCAGCGTGGTGTCAGACCTGGCTAGTTTTAAGTTCTCATCTAGCGACCGCTGTTTCTGAAGGAGATGTTTTTGGAACACTGGGGATTCACATTTGCAATCTCAGGGCTTCTTCGTTGGAATAATTGTTGAAGTCGCAGTGTCATCCGGACATGAATTCACATCACAAACGTGTCCATAGAATCACCCTTGTTCTATTTAGTCGTGTGGAACACGTGGCGCTTATAGTCCACGTTGGTGTGAGGGGTCAAATATTCAGTGCGTGCCGGCCTGAGACTGTGTAGGAGTCTGTGGTGTCAGCCTGGAGCTCGTCCACAATGTCCCTCACATTGGGCCCTACAGCTAGTGATAGCAAGCTGTGTTTCTTTTCATCATCCAACATGCCTATAGCTTGTATGTAAACGTCAAAATCTCTAACCCACCTTTTCCATCTGGCCCCCCAGATGCTGGTCTCCATGATGTCAAAATGGCTGGGTAGCTGCATTGCCAAATTGGCTTGCAATCTAGATGGTAGGCCTCCCTGCCGCGTGGGTGGGAAGTTCCATCTACAGATAAGGCACTTGTTGTTCTGTAGTAGCAACTTAGTTTTACAAATACTGACTAACGTATCCACCCTCTCCAGATTAAATATTTTCTAGCATGCAATACACCCATGAGGATTGGGTTTATCGTACTTTACATAGTACAAATGCAGAATTCTAAATTGCTAATGCAATTCACTTGTTCAAAGATTATGAAGTGCCTCCTTTATGTATCACCCCAAATAAGTAAAATAAGGAAAATTAAAATATTCTTTTTTCCTGCTCCTTTAGTCCTATAATGGGGCTATTCTGCCATAGGACTGTATTAGTGCAGTTGCCCAAGAACCCTAAGAGCTTAGAAGCCTAAGTTCCAAAGCCTGACAGTGGCTTTGTCTTCTTTCAATCTCTACCCCTTGCAGTTGTGTGCATCTCCTGTCAGCTCTATTTTTGTATTTTATTGAATTAGCTGAGTTAATCAACTTTTGAATTTAAAATGACATCACAACAAAATTACATTGTATAAACAAAAAGACAAATAAATATTTTCGATCGATAGGCATAACAAATATGGCAAAGCCTAATGTCACAAGTTGCAATAGCCATTAAAACCATACTTCATTTGGCCCAGATCACATATGGCCATCAACTCAATGCTTAACTGTTTCATGTGATTCAACGACTTACAATGAGTTACTATTACACAGCAATTAAATTCTTCTAGAACACGAACATTACAATTCCAATAAGCATGGTACTGGGTCATGCACATATTTTAACAATGTTTCCAACTAACATCACTGCTCTCCCAGGGCCTGATAACATCGTGCATTTGCAGAACTGAGACAAAACACAATCAGAAAAACTCATTTAGACTCAATGCGATATAATAACACAACTTATATTAGTCAAGAGAACACAACTCTCACATGACCCACTTCAAGTATGTTAAGTTCTTGTCTGGTTCAGGTGATGATTGGTTTTCCAATTCAACAATTACATTGAGATTTCTCTAGGACAGTCAGTGGTTTGGAGGAGAAGACAAACTGAGTTGCAGGTAAACATGACTGGGAACCAGAGTGTTACTAAAGTCTTAAGAGTTAGCAGCACCGGGGTCACCATGCCTTACCAAGGAGAGCCATAATGATGGTTTTCCCTCTCCCCTTATCAAGGGCAGGATTTGTGCTTTGGAAGGGAGTTGGTTCATGGTCACCTGAAGTGACAAAATTGTGCTACTACAGCTACCAGAATCCTTTGATCCTTTAGTGGAAACTAACAAGCAACACCTGAAAAGGAAAACGGCCTCCCTGATGATTGTTTGAGACAAGAAAACGTTTGGAGGAGAAGACAAACTGAGTTGCAGGTAAACATGACTGGGAACCAGAGTGCGCACCTCATCCTTTTTCTTTTTTTCTACAGTTTGTTCATATAACATTCATGGCCTGTAGCACCTATAGCCACAGATATATATAGGAACGAGAATAAACCATGAGCACTCATCAACCAAGGTCCATGCCAACATCACTAAATCCTGGTCCATAATTACGCTCTTCATTTTGACCGCCATATTGCAATTCGTCAAGTGATTCTTAGGCAGTAGATCTCAATGGATGGTCGATCAGTGCTAATTCTGTCAGAAAATGTATCGTTGCAATTCTTATACTAATAGACGGAGTAGACAAGATTAACTGCCATCTGATTTCAGAGTTAAAGAACTCAGATACTCATAATGTTTATCAAAGAACTTTTGTCTCTATGCAGCCAATGCAGGACAGTGGATGATGAGATGGTCTAATGTTTCCCTGTATCCAGATCCACCGCAAAAACGACAAATGTTCTGATGAGGATGTAATAGTTTCCGATCGACTAAGAGGTCTCGAGTGGGCCAGAAATTCAATCTTAGTCGAAGGATGGAGGATCTGATAGAAGGAGACAGAGATTTGCATAAGTATGATTCCATTACACAGAATTCTTTTTCTCCAAAAGGATTTTTCACAAAATGTTTATACGTTAAGCAAAGTCTTCTCGCGTCGATCCAGTCTGCCTGATATATTTTTAATTTGGCACGATCTGGATTAAACACCAGTACTTCCAGTGTGACATCGGCATTGGCTAGGATTCGATAAATGCTCATGATCCTAGCCCTGGGAAACTTATGATCAGAGAAAAACATGCAGTCAGATAATGTTCTGAGCAGTGTGCCTGCATTTGAATATACAAGACATTTCCTGCACATGGCACAGAGTCGCCAACAATACAATGCATACAACTATACCAGACCTAATTCGTAGCGCAGCCATGCTGCTGGGATACACTGTGGAAGATGCAAGACCTGTCTTCAAAACTTGCCCTCAAGTTTGTCAAAAAAGGTTCTTGGCAAGATGTTTCTCGAGTCCATACCATATAAGAGAACCGGGTTAATTTCTGTGTGTAATATGTCATGGCTGGGCTTAGAGAGAACTGGCCATATTTATACATAATGATTTTTGTCTGAGATACAGCTGATGTTATTCTGTGCTCTAAGAGTAACAGATGACCTCTATTTTGGCTTTTCAGATCTATGGTCATGCCCAAATATATATATATAATGAGGTACTATGACGAGGCATGCGTTGTTGATTGTCCATGACATTTTACCTCAGGTGGATTTCTTCGAGGTGCATGCCATTACCTGTGTTTTTTGGAGATGAATCACCAATTGATTTTCCTCAAGATAGTGTGCGAGGGCATTCATTAGTCTCTGGAGGCCTATCTGCGTTTTCGACAGGAGAACTAGATCATCGCGTAGAACAGAGCTTTGATAGGCACAACCCTTAATTTAGGGGAGTCTGAGATGACATTTTCAAATGCTTCCCCAACGACATGGATGAAAAAATTCAAGAGGGCTTGCTCTTGGTCCGGTATTAATACACTCCAGATTAAGATCGCCCATGATGATGGTGGTGAAAATATTGGCAGTCATCAAAATGATATGAAGCAACGATATTAACACTTTATAGAAACTATCATCAGTTATGCCTGCCGGATACCTATAGATATTAAACAGGGCTATTTTGCGGTCAAAGTAGCTTATTTGAACCAATTGTAAAAAATGATTTGGTACTGCCCACGGTTGAATGGTTAAACCAGAGCTTTTTTTTACAGCTACTAATAATCCGCAGGTTGGTCTACCTCGAATCGACGGCTTAGCTGGTAATAGCACAATGTCATGGTCATCCCAGGTTGGGGGACTCATGAGCCAGGTTTCCTGCAGTGCTACGATGTCAAATGTGTTTGTGATTTTCTTTGGATGATTGAAGGGGTGTGTGACCACATGTGTTCCAGCTGGCCAGACATATTTTTTTTTTAGGTTTTTCTAGGGATGGTTATGCCTTACCAGATAAATGCATTGGCAATTGCTGGTTTCTAACATCTTCACACTTATTGCAGTTTGTCAGGGACTGTTCATGCCTTTTATCTGGTTGAGGAGAGTTTTTGATTTATGGATTTTGGGCTATGATGAAGCCCAACCTAAAGAGATCCATCTTTGCCCTCCACACCGCATTTAGAACCATTCCAGAGGGGATCCAGAGTCTTACAATGGAAAAGGCCACCTCACTCATGAATTCCACCTGATCTATGTCCACGGAGGTGATGTCTTCTAATGCAGGGACATCTGAGAAAATATTCAAAATACTAGTTCTACAGAGGTCAGATTTACTATACGGTAGGGCACAACATTTCATGATCAGTGAATGCGTCTGCCGTATGATCTTACCTCTAGTAGGTACAGAGCCACCCATCACATCTTCTTTATTGGTCATGCTGTTAATTTCATTATTCGCAAGTGGTCTATCTGTGTTTGGTTGGCGATCAAGAGAATTGTGAGCCGGTTGATAATCGACCATGATATCATCACGCCACTGTATGGGAGGTTTAGTCAATTCTCCTCTGCGTTGTTCTCCTTCTGTTGGTATCCGGTTTCCAATAGCATCAGTTTTCTGCAGGTTCATAGTTTGATTTTTAAGGCGTTCGGCCAAATATGCAACTACTGCTTTTTAATCTCAATATCTCTTTCGTCAAGATTGTAATCATTTTTGGCCCTTGCTTTGTTTGTTTCCAATATTGAACAGTTTCTCATTTGTGGTTGTATCTGCAACCTTGGCCGATCTTGTTCCATCACTGCTCTCAGGTCATTTAGAGTTTGTGTATTAGGGACTGATCCCCCATTGTTCCTCTTGTAAAGTAATAGGTAAGTTATTTTTTGCAGTCATTTCTTTGTTTGAAGGCTTCAGTCTAGCGGATTCTGTAGGGCTTTTTAATGCTCTACAGATAGCCCGAATGAAAGGTTTAGCACTCTTAATACTGGTTGACTTAAGCACCCGCATGTTTTTAGTTTTTTTCTTTTTATTTGTCTCTTGTGCCATCAATTTAGGCTTGATCTTTTGGGAAGGTTGTTTCTGTGATGTTATTCCTTTATCAGTGAATATGTCAAATTGGTTCATAGTAGCATTAACCAACTGGACATAGCCATTTTGCTCAACACTGACCCAGGAGTCATTTACATGGACAACTGATGTGTTCAAACATTCCTCTACCCCTGGTTTAATTACTCGATCAAACTGAGGGAGAGCAGAGGACCTGATACGTCTTTCCCTTGTTCCAATTTGCGAGTCTGGCAGAGACGGTGCTGGACCTACTTTTGCTTTGTCGGGTAACAGTAAATTGATTTATCGAATTTGCATTTCATGCGCAACCCAGTCAGAAATCAGTTGTATTTGTGCTGACTGTTGCATCATTTAGAGCTTAAATAGACTTGCGATTGTTGTATTAACCACTGAAAGCGTTCTCTCCATCAGCGTGTTCTGATTTACGTGCATTTGTGGCGAATGTGGTTGAGATATCATGCACCTTCGCGGGGTCGGTTATGCATATGTTACAGAATGTGTTGGCGAATCCATTGCACTTTTGTCATAATAATTTGGAGACAAGGTCTTATTTGTGGTATGTGACAATTCTCACACACTCGCATGAATTGAAATGTCTGAGATCTCATGGATTGTACTAACACTCTCCTGCGTTACCTCTGCAGCAATCAGAGTGACTACAGCCCCTCGCCGCGGGGAGTGAGCTACTTCTCAAATAGCCAAATCAGACATTAATTGCGTTGTTTTGTGACCTTTGCGTGTGTTAGGAATGACGCTACTAGGTATATTAAGCAAAGCTCTTAAGGCATTGTTAATGCACACATCATGACTATGTTGGGGCGGCCGATATTCTATTTGAGCATCTAGCACAGGTTTTGCAGGCATACATACACTCTGGGCGAATAGAGCAAAAGTCACGAATATCCGTGCTTGCCGGTATGCGCCTATTAACTATCACAGGTGTTCGAATAATTGCCTTCTGAAAGGTTTTCCTGCGAGTTTGTGTGCCCTCCACTGCCATGACTTGATGGCGCATTTAAATTGTCAGCCATGTTTGTCTTTCAAGAATAGGGACGAGCTGACATACGTACTCTTTCACTTCTCTTTCACTCTTATAGCCACCGCTTATGGTACAAATCCCTCTCCCAACAAACTCACCAATCAATGATTACTGACTCGTAATTGTGTAAACACACCGCGCACCCGTTCACTGCTTCATCGCTGCGGCAAATCGGTGCTTCCAAGGTGCTGATGAAAATAACTCCAACCTCGGCCACTCTCAAATTGGACAAACACTCAAACAAAAGAACCAAACTCTCGAAAGAGCATAAGACATCGTGGAAAATATCCACAAAGGTAGGCTACAGAGACTGACCACATACCTAGACCCAGCCGAAAGCCCTCAAGTGACTCTCCCATTCGTATGTACCGGAACAAACATATCCAGACCGACAGACACACCTAGATAGACGTTGGCCTGCATCACATCTGGCTAGGATTGACTGAAGGATATCATGCCCGCGCCTAGAAAAACGTGAATGCTAGCATGTGCAACACTTAGTTGTGAACACCAGTCTGCGTCGCGTTCGGATGGAGTTGTGAATGTTAGCATGCCCACACCTGGACGGATCACTAAACTCTAGCCTGCGCCGCATATAGATAAAGTGTGAATGTAGGCATGACCACACCTGGATGGAGTCCTAAACCCTGGCCTGCGCCGCGTCTAGTTGGGAATGTGAAGGCCAACAAGTACCACACTCAGACAGAACTGTGAATGTTAGCATGGTAAAGGTCAGGTAACCCACTAACTAATATAAGCTCAAACTATGCATACTTATCTCACTCAACAAACTCACACAACCATCTCTCGCACAAGCCGCACGCACTTCACAACACTGCAACAACACATAAGCCGGAACAACCGCACACGCGGACTGACTCCGATCCGATACCCGCACCAAAGCTCAGCACCCGGTGTATACTGAGTTGAAGCTGCCAACAGAACACCACTCCTCTCACTATCCTACTCCCTTCTTCACCTTACTAACCCATCCCAACTTTATCATTTAAAGATCCGCCTGGGGACCAATTCCGTTGGTGACGGTGCGCGGTACAAATACCTTTAACATTTAACATCTACCACAGGTGCGTGCGCGCATGTTAGTTTTTATGCGTGACTGAGAAAGAAGGCAGATCCACAGGTAGCAATCCTCAGTAAGGTGTTCTAAATAGCCTATACAAAAGAAATTAGAGCAATATGAGATGTTGTATATAATTCCAAGTCCACTATAGTGATGAAAGTAGTGTAGATGGTAGATTTACCAGTTGCCAAAGAGCAGTAGAAGTCCAGTATCCACAGGAGCAGTGCGAGCGGGCACAGCGGTGCTTCCCACAGGTGCACATGCGTGCTAGTTTTTATGCATGACTGAGAAAGAAGGCGGAGCCACAGGTAGCAATCCTCAGTAAGGCGTTCCTATCTATTGTTTTCCCCTCTGCCTCTGTGGAAGAACTTGTGCTGCTTCTTTGAATAATCTTTTTCTACTTAGCTTGTAGAAAAAAAGAACAGAATCAGTAAGTTTGCCACAGTTATTCTCCAAGTTTACTGTTCAGGATTTATGGATTGTAGCTTGCTTACATAGTCCTTTTCCATTTACAACCTTGTTCCCTTATACTTGGGCTCTAGGGTAGTCCAATCAAGTATATAATTGTACGTGTTATGCTTTGTTGGCTACCAGAAGCATTGAAGCACCTGTAAGTAGATTTATTAAAATGTTATAAACAACCCCCAGCTCCTCACAGAGAAATAAAGTAAGGCAAGTACAATTTCTATTATTGTCTGCCCTTGTTTCAGGTTCACCTTTCTTTCCTGACTGCGTACTGAGGACAAAATAAGCACAGCAATGTGAGGCTACTTTGGATGCTAAATTTAGGCAATTGCCTGAGAGGTCTTGTGTACAGAGTGGTGCAGTGAGTACAAAAACAGATTGCCACACAGTCACATGAAGTGTTATACACATATAGTTGGGTAATCTTCCTCTGAAAAGTGTTGAAGATATTTAGGTAACAAGGGTGCTGCCTTTTTTACCACATACTAAAATGCTGTAGCCCCATGTCTTCATAGTGCTTCTTCCCTTTTATAATGTCTAAATCACCAGGACCCTTGAGTGGCAGCTGGGAATCGAGGTGTCACAACACCGGTTCCAGAAGATGCTGGCTACTCTGACTTCAGTAGTACCCTTGTCATCTGTAGGATTTACCTTGTACTGCTACTGAGCTGCAGGTTGACCTCCCCAAAACTGTTGCAATTACATGAAGTTGCTCTTGTTTGCCTGCCTTGTAGTACCACTAAAGAGCAATCCAATTGCACACAGTTGGCTATCAAAACTAACTTAACTGACAGCTGCATGGTGCTGCCAGAGGGCATTACATCTGTCAGAGACCCACTACACATTTAGCTGTCAAAATATGCAGCAAAGCCTCCAGTGTTCCTGTAGACCATTTCAATGCTACAGCCTAGTATGGTTCAGGCTTCTCTCATTGTTCAATAGTAAGTACATTGGAGGTTGTGGGAGCAAAACGGTAAACCATTGAAGGAGCATTTTTGTATGTATTGCATTTTTGTTTTAACATACACAAATTTAAATTTACTTATATGCAATGCGCAATTATGAACTTTTGTTGTATTATAACTGGTATTTTAGTGTTATACCTCTTTTATCACCTGTTTTACATATTCATGTTGTTTTAGTTCTGTTTGTACTGCCATGCTTGCCAAACATATTGTAATGTTTTGCTGTGTACTGTGGACATAATTCTATGGCTCAGCCGAAAAAAAAGTTAAAACAAATGCATATAAAAGGATAATAAGTTGATAAGAACAGACTATGTGGTACCAGTGTACCAATTTTAAACTCTGCCTACTCTACCATCATCTGCCTCTATCTCCCACTTTAGTCACACTAATACTGACAAAGTGCTATCTCTACTGATGAAGGTTAACCCCTCTTGTACCCCATTAGATCCTCGTGCTCCTCGGCTAGTCAAGCCTATTGCCCCTTTGGTGGCTTCTCAACTCGCTGAACTCTTCAACCTGTCCTTCAACTCCATTTGCTTTCCCTCTCTTTTCAAAACAGCCATGGTCTTCCCACTCCTAAAAAAGCAAGGGGCTGAACCGAGCATACCAGCAAACTTTCGCCCTGTGTCTCCCCTTCTGCACTACTCTAAAGTGCTCAAAAAGGTTGTGTTCAACCGTCTTACCAATTTCTTAGACATCCACAACCTTCGAGGCCCCCAACAAACAAGTTTCAGCTCCTATCACTCCATGGAAACTGCTCTCATGAATGTGCCCAACTTCATTGCCTCTGCTAAGTACTCCAACCTATCCTCTATCCTAATTCTCCTTGACCCATCTGTTGCCTTTGACACTGCCGATCACTCTGATCTCCTTAATACACTTTCTTCTTGGGATTCGCAATCGAGGCCTGGATTTAATCGTATCTTGCACCTCGCAAATTCTCTGTCTCCTGGAGCAACAACACCTCTCAACTAACTCCTCTAACTGTTGGTGTTCCACAAGGCTCTGTCTTGGTTCTGTTCCTCCTTACACGCTACACCTCTGCTCTTGGTGCTCTAATCTCCTTTGGGTTCTCATACCATCTTGGCAGACGACACTCATATCTTCTTCTCTTTTCCTCAACTGTCCTCATATCTCTCTATCAAAATCTCCAACTGTCTCTCTGCCATTAAATATTAGATGGCGTTGCACTCTCTGATGTTAAACTCTACCAAAACAGAGGTGCTCTTCCTCTGCCTATCCAGTTCCCACCTTACACTTTTCCCCTACTCTTCTTCAGCTAGAAACCTCTGCGTCATCTATGACCCTTCTCTACTTCCATCTACAAAACTGGAACAGTAGCTCGCCTCAACCTCATTAATATTAAGAAAATCAGGCACCTCCTTCCTTTCAACACTGCCAAGCATCTCTTAACCACTCTTGTCTCCTCTAAACTGGACAACTGTGCCAGCATCTTCTTTAGTCTCCCCAACTATGCTTTCTGTCCTCTCGAAAAGATCATTAACTTCACTACCAGGACTCTCTCTCTGTGTACTCCCTCACTTCACACCTACTTTCTCGTACCGTCACCAGGCTGGATGGCTGACAATGCAAACCATGGCCAGATTCAGATTTCTTCTCCTGGTTCACAAATCTGTCCACCGTAAGGCACCACTGTTTCTTCCTCTATCCAACTCTACAAGTTTTCTCGGAATCTCTGCTCTGCCTACTACGCTACCCTTGTGTCTCCATGCCCTCCCTGTGCTTCCTCTCGCTTTTGCTCTTTCTCTCTTCTTGCTCCACTTGCATGGTATTCTCTTCCCCCAGACATCTGAGAAACATTCCACACAGATTTGTTCAAAACCAAACTAAAAGCCTACATCCTCGCCTCTGAGTTACCCTCTTAACCTACCTCTCATCTGCCTGCTTGCTAACCTTCTTCCCTCGCCTCTAACCTGCCTCTGCCCCTCACTTGCTCTGCCTCCACTTTAGCACTTCAACCATCATGGTCATATCCCGACCACAGCTGGCCGTACTGCATACCTGCACTTAAAAATGGCTAATGTTCGTTTTCCTTAATCTATGTATGTCTACTTATGTATTTTCCCACTGTTTCATTTATTCCCCTTGACAACCTGGTCAGAATGTCCCTCATACTCACCCCATTGTAAGTAGCTCGCTGCTTACCGTCAAATTGATTTGTTTTTTATTGTACGTTCTTTGGTGATCAAAAGAGCATTGTTCCTCCTGTATATAAATACAATAAGAAAAATAGTTTCAGCACCTTCAATAGGGAACATGGAATGAAGTACTAAGTTGCAGTCTAAGTTTATATAATGAGTGCAATCACTTAAGAGGTCCTATAACTCCTTACAAGGATGACCTTCATCTGCCTCATTTGATTTTAAATCGAGCAGGAAGAGGCATTCTAAAATGTAGCTTTGGTCATCTGAAAAAAAAAGTCTCATCACATTAGCATCATCAACCCGTTGCCGATACACTGATAGTCATAAGCTCAGAAATGTACTGCCTTTGTTTTCTACCATACATCTGTACATTGACAACTAAATTAAGAGTAGCTTTTTTTTTACTTGTATCATTGACTCCAGCTCGGTCTCTCCATCCTACACTACCCCTGCATCACTGTTTAATATCAGGCTTTGGGATACTGCTCTACTAATAATGTCATCTACCTCCTGCTTCTCCAGCAACTACACCAGGAAATCCTTTTGTAACGGTAATGATGAGGATATTTCTCCCATCAACATGTTTTATGGTATGCTACAATAATGTTGACTTAAATCGGGCTTAAAACCCATTGTAATCCTCCAAAGAATATAAGCTTCTTTTGATCTGATTTGCCCATCTTTTTCCCAATTCATGATGCAAAGTTTTATTTAGCAGCAAAATCTGTGAAAACGTCTTTTTCAACTCATTTCCGAAGGCTCAAGATAATAAATCTGGTAGTGCTTTTGGTAAAAGATGAACTTCATCTTCCACAAACTGTATTGCCATCAGATAAAGAAGCAATTCCATATCTGGCTGAGGGCACTGTGAAAAATTGTAAGGGCTAACTTAGACGCTGCCCAAGGACAGACGAAACTGCGATAGTGGCTGGACTCGCATTAGCTGAGTAAATTGATTTTGGTTGTAAACATGAATTTTATGTATACAAGCAATTTTAATGTGTTTTTATTTAAAGGCACATCTTATGTATGATATGTTTGAAATGTTTTATGAATTGTGTATTCATTTCAAAGTGTAAAAGGTGGACAAGATCGTCCAAAAAGCACTAAATAAAAAAATATTAAAGAAACAATGCTTCCAGATTCTACAGGGAAAAAAGTACACGGTCAGTTCAACATTTGCCTTCCAAAATGCTTTCTCAGAGGGGCTGTTGCCTATCTCTGCTCTTTAAAGGTGAGGAGAACTTTATCATTTTCAAAGTTATTCCTAAATAAGACAAAGGTGAGTTCCTTGGTTAATTTGTGGATGGCTGATACATGGCCTATCCAATGCAGAGCATCCCCTTTGATCAAACAAAGATTGCTACTAGAGCATTGCGTTTGTGCTCTAACGAGGTGGCATTATTAGCACAAATCTTCCCTTGCAAGACAGGGTCTTGAACCTCCCTTTGGATAGTACATTACATTTCCCTGAACAGCAGCTGATGTCTTCTAACAATGCAAGGATGTAGGTGTGACGGACACATAGTATGTAATTTCCCAAAACACCTTTCCCAGACAAGTTAAAAATTCCTCTTTTCCTTCCCATAAGTATCGGCCTTCTCTATGTTACCAATAGGCAGATGATGATCGTGAAAGCGATAACTAGGCCACTGAAGTAGAGGTAAAGGACTACATCAATGGGTACATTTTCCCCCACCAGGCTTATCCAGAAGTGTAGTGAAAGGAAATTGTTTTGGACTGTTGATTAGGAGCAGCCCAACTCTCAACAAATCTTCATTCTAATGGGATGCCCACAGGTACCTCATGTATATTCTCCCAGATTCAGTGGATCATGGAAACATTTTCACCAACAGTGGGTACCATACTACATCGGCTTTGAGGTCCTCCTTTATCAGTGCCAATTGTGAGGTTGGCATTGGTATATATGGATTCAGATGATCTTGTTTTAGGATCATTTTCAAAGAGACAATTATTTGGTTGCGTTTTGTTGCCTTTTTATCATATAAAGACTGTCTTCCAAATGAACATTTTTTTCAGCTTTATTCAGTTTCTATGGAGGGCAGATATTCTTTAAAATCCCACAGGTCCCTGGTTGGTACCATAACGTTCATACCATGAGACCATGGCGTGTGTATGTGGGTGTAGTTAAAGTTTAATAGGTGGACCGGAGTTCTAATATAAATTCTCCTCGATCCTCGTGCATGAAGTATCCTTTACTTCTCCTGAACTTCAAACGCAGAATGTTCAAAGGTCTTGGTGTTTCCTTTTGTTCTATGGAGAGATCAAACTGTAGTCTGGCACAGGGTCTTCAATTTTAGTCCATTTTCAGCACAGACACAGTATAAGGATGAGCTGACTGGTTTCTGTGGTATCCAGGCATTAACACCACTTTCATCAGGACTAGAACAGATGATATTGAGTGGTCTGCTGTTTTTGAGATTTTAAATGCAGCTTAATCTGGCTGTTTGTTTTGAGGTCCCACCCTCAACATATGGTATTCTCCCCTTTCAAGGCGGTCCTTCTCTCAGACTGAGTACCTTCAGTCTTCCTGCAGGAGCTGTAGAGTAGATTATCAGCCACATGTGATGTAACCTTTTGGAATATGGCTTCTTCCCATTACGGTCCGTTCCCACGTAGTATGGTGCTGGCAGCGTTCCGGTGTGGTCCCAAGGAACGCTGCACAAAAATTGCTCTCTTGAACGATTTTTCGTGCAGCGTTCCTTGGAACCACACCAGAACACTGCCAGCACGATACTACGTTGGATACCAGGAGGGGGTATTGCCACTAGTTCTGAAAACGGATTGGCTGTGACCCATCTTGGCTCTTGAGGCGCTTGAACAAATCCCTCAGGAAGGACAAATTCAAGATGTTAACATTCTCCTGAACCTCCAGGCCCTGGTGTTACAGGATTGGTTGGTGTCACTCAACCTCAAGAATGCTCGATTCCATGTGCCTATCCATCCCAAGCACAGGAAATACCCGGGGTTTGTGATTGGCAGTACCCATTATCAGTTTTGGGCTCTACTTTTTGGGCTCACATCTGCCCCAAGGGTCTTCAACAAGTTATTGTCAGTGGTGGCAGGCATTCTCGGGAGAGAGGGAATTCATATCTCCCCTTAACTAGATGATTGGCTAATCACAGTCCATGCACCCGAGCAGGCAGAAACACCCTTGCAGCACATATCACCCCTTGCACAAAATAAGCATCTCCCTGAACTGCAGGAAGTCCCATGTAATATCCTTGCAAATGCTCTAGTTCATCATAGGTGTCCTGGACTCTTCTTCAGAAAGGGATTTTCCTCCAAAGGACAGGGATCTTTACATCCAGCCGATGGTCATGAAGTTTCAGGATACCCCAGCACTGCCACCCAGGGTTTCTGGACCTCATAGCATCCAGCATTTTCTTGGCGAGAATTAGGTCACCTCAGTGGGCCATCAGGTCTTGCTGGTCATGATTCTCAGGTCCTTAGTCGGATCTTACAGTACCTCATTTGTTGCACCCGTATTGAGAACTTGATGGTGAGAAAACCTTTTTGGGAAACGTGTGGTTACGGAGGCCTCTTTGAAGGCTTTGGGCGTGCACCAAAGGGGCTGGCAGTGAGCGGGTTGTGATCCCAAGCAGACACAAAACTTCACATGAACATGTTGGAACTGAGGACATCAGACTGGCGATTATGGCCTTTTTGCCTTCCATAACAGGGTAAGACTCTCCTGATCACAATGGACAACATAGTGGCCATGCACTACCTCAACAAAAGAAGAGGTGTAGGGTCACTGCCTATGTGCAGGGAGGCAATGCAGCTCTGGTTTGGCGTGTGACAGAACCGAGTTTCTCCTTGTTGGCACTTAATTTAGCTGGCATGGAGAACAGGATGGCTGACACCCTAAGCAGGCCGGGCTCAGTCTTATGCCAGGAAGTTCATTTGGAGATATTCACCCTTTGGGGAACCCTTCAGGTGGATCCAATTGCCTCCAGTTCAACACAAATTGCAAGTTGTTCTGCTCAAGGGAATTCCCCCCCGCCCCTCTGCCGAGAGCAGCATTGGGTATGCGTTTGTGGTGTACTGGACATTTCCACGCCTATACTCCTTACCACGGATCCACATCATCACTAACATTCTCAAGAGGTTGAGAAGATTCGTAATGGCATGATCCTGGTTGCCCTGGACTGGGACAGGAGGACATGTACTCAGACATTTTGTACATGGCCATCTGCCCTTGTGGCATCTTCATCAGAGCAGGATTGTTCTCATAAGCTGGAGGCTTAGTGCTCCACCTAAGTATCAAGGCCCTCATGCTTGTCATGATTCCTACCCCTCATGTCCCCAGCCCTCCAAGATGTCAGGCTGGAGCCAGGCCACAATCACCTACATGGCCCTCAAGGGCCTCTCCATCCCTCCAAAGACCCACTTGGAGCCAGACTTGGCGCTTGTGGCACCAGACTCACTCACTCCCATAGGATAACATTGGGGATTGGACTTGTAGTGCATTAATGGGGACAAGATGGATGCCCCCACATATTTCGGTTCCCTGAACTGCATGTGCAGTGTAGTCTTTTCTGGTGTGGTTCAGCCCAGAGACACCTGGGATACCCTGAGACTATTTAAGCCACACCCAGGCTGAGAAACATGCTTTGTGTTTTCTGCAGAGTAACACTCACCGTGTTCAGATCGGTCTCCAGTAGGCCTGCATCTTTCTTCTGCGCTCAGCTCCTGCAAGAACAAGAACACTGTTAGGAACAGCCTTACCTTGCGGCACTTCTGCCCATCATTCATCGCTCCTTCTGTTCTGCGGGCATCTTCGGCGGTGTCATTGCCATCCCGGCATGCCGCTTCCTAAGGAAAAGGGAAAAGAACAGAAAAAAGGCATTAGTAAGCATTCAGCAAATCTTCGCTTATTTTTAAAGACTGTACGAGCTTCAAACGCTTACCTGAATCCCAGCCGCTCTGGGGGAACTCTTGTCTCCGGAACTTCTCATCCATCTGCAAGAGGGAAAAGACACTCCAGGTTAGCGTGGAAACATTCAAGGCGCTGCATACAGCGCTTACTCACCGCGTTTCTTCTTCATAACCGGCATCCACGCTGAAAACGTCACGGGACCTAAAAGACACAGAAAAAGAATTCAGTTCAATACAAATACGAAAGGGTCGCATCGCGCATCACGCTCTCACTCGCCTTCAGTGCTAATCATCTCAGCAGCACATCGCCATCCCCGGATGCCGGCCATCATCTAAGGAAGGAAAGGAACGAAGTTAGAGAACTGTTCAAAAGACTCATTATACTTACCTGTCGGACTCTTGCCAGTGAAGTAACTAGGCAGCAACGAGCCCGCATCAATCAACGCGCCCCTGCGCTGAAAGCAGGACGGAGAGCACACTTTCCAAGAAAACAAGGTGAGCTGTGGATCAAAGGGAAGGGTTGGACCCGGGGAAGAAGGGGTTCAAGCACACAGAGACAAAAGGGAGTTAAACTCTACCAATCCTTTATTTCAGGCCCAGTCTCCAGTCGAGTAGACTCCAGGGAAGGGTTTGAGGTCGTAAGAGGTCAGAGCAGGCTGAGTGACGTCCCCGTGGATACCAGGTGAGCGTTACAATGCTTCAGACATGGCATCCGAGAAATTGAGATACAGTGACTGGGACGCTCTCAAAGTCTTCATGAAGATGTTGCTTTCGGCAAGAAGACTGCCACTCAAGTTCCTGTATGACTACCGTTGGAACATTTGCAGTTGGTGCACAACTTATGAAATGGGTCCATATCTGTGCAGCACTCCTGTTGTACTCTGTGTTCTTGAACCTTGGCTGGCAGGGTACAGTTGACCACAGTGAAAAGGCATTGGGCTGCTCTTTCAATTTTCACGCACACATATGAACAAGGATTCTAGTTTACAATATCTATCGTGATACAATTTCTCAAAGGACTGACAATATTTTTACTGTGTTTCCCTTCATTGTGCCAGCCTGGGATTTATATCATGAACTGACTTAATTAATGGGGCTCATTTTGAGCTTATGCATTCTTGTCTACTCAGGCTGCGGACATGGAAAAAAATATTTTTGATGGCAATAACTTCAGCACGTAGGGTTAGTGAGTTGCAAGCCCTATCCTGCAAGCCTCCATTTATAGTGTTGTCTAGGGTGCAAGTGAAAGTTGGGGTGCAACAAACCTTTCTTCTATCTCTGATTTCCATCTTTCTAAGAAAATTCACCCTCTTCATCACCTGTCAAAGAAAGAGGAGACAATACCTAGAGTAGACCCAAGAAAGGTGGTAGGTTTGTACATCTCCATAGCAAAAGATTTCAAACACTAAAGCTGTGACAAAGCAAACATTGTCCGGGTGGAAAGTCTTATCCACCACTGAATGTTAATTCATTGCAGGGAAGTAAATACCTGAGTGCTTCAGAGCACACTCAACCAAAAGAACGGGTGCCACTTTGGCCCTCCAAAGAGGAGTTCTGATGTTCGACATCTGCCGGCTGCAATTTGTTGTCTTCCTTACATACCTTCACAAAACACTGCTGCCTAGATTCTCTTTCGGACCAGGATATCCAATTTGGTAGAGTGGTCCTCCAAAATATTTTTAATTGACCTTAGCCTTTGGGTTCACTCTTTCCTCCTCCTACATATACATATTGCTGTGGAGTCCATATAAGATACAGGGTAGGAGGGCGATGAGGAATCTTTGGGCAGAAAATCCATGAAAAGAACATTACCGGAGCAAAGTAATTTGCTCTTCTAATGTATTGTGTCCTCCCACAGATGCTCTGGCCCAAGATTCCTCATAGCCCTACAACCCTGCCCCTCTGATAAAGATATTGCTCTCAAAAGCCCATACTGATTAAAACGATAGAAACCGGGGTGTGGTACAAGCTATATATATATATATATATATATATATATATATATATATATATATATATATATATATATATATATATATATATATATATATATACACACACACATACAGATACCGACATCAAGTCTGGCACAAAGTAAGGAGCGTTTAAAGGGACCTCAATTGTGACATCGCATGGCAATCCCAGCGGGCAAACAGGTTTCTGTGATCAGCTGAAGCTGGGAGAATATATCCAAGTTGACGAATCTGTGGGTGGACTTCCATCAGAAAGAACATTAATTGGAGGTAATTGTTTTTTCTACTGCACTGGGGTTAAGGAGTCCTTTTGAGAAGTACAATCAGACCCGGCCAAGGAGTTCATATCGGAGGAATCGAGAATGGAAGACTGGACCAATGATTTATGGCATGCTAGCAGGCTCGACACTTCCCTGACAGTAGTTTGACTTGACTGTTGCTTCTCATTTCTTTTTTCTCATCTTGGTACAGAAACTCCTGCTGCTGAAAGACATTCAAATTGGTACCATCACAGGTGACAGGACTCCAGGTTCTCTGTGGGGAAGAAACGTCTGACATTTTCAGACAATCCTAGACTTCTTTTCAACAAATATCAACCTGTGACACATATGAAAATGGTGCTCTGACACAGATTCCTTGCACTTTAAAGACAGAAAACTGGTTCTGTGTGATCCATCTAGAGGCTGCATAGTTCCAAGCAGTACATTAAAATAGCAGATCTTTTGAAATGGCAGCATTCCATTCCACACAAACATACTTTGCAGGGATGATTTTGCATAAATGTGCTTTCCCACAAATTAATCTATTCTGGACTCTGGAGAATGTTCACTGCATACTCACACATCTTGGAACCGCAGGGCTAGGCTATGACTAGTAGATGCTCTTTGCAGTTGATGTTGGTACTTTTTTCCACCTCTTCTGCGGAAAACAATTCCAAAGCTTCACTTTGTCAATATGTTTGATTTCCTTGTATTGTCCCATCTTAACCTGTTCCCTCTGCAACCTCTCCCTAACTGAAAGGAGCAGCTGTCCGAGAATACAGGCCAAGTGTTTTATCCTTTACCCAGAATATTCAGATTGAGTGCCTTATGGTTAGCATACGGTCATCTTCAACATGTTGGGCAGTCTAGTGGATGGGAAGCCAAAGCAATACAAGTGGCTGTGTTTACTATTGGAATTCGCATAAGAGTATCAATTTTCTCTTTTTGCTGCAGTTTTATCTTTTCTCTCATACCCTGTTCCTACAGATATATAACTGAATTATTGCAAAGCCTGTTTGACAGCTATCACTGCTTATAACATTGTCCCTTTCAGATCAAAGTGGTGAAAAGGCATTTCAAAGCATAGTTTAGGCTTCATCAACCAAGATGAAACCATTGTGCAGTATGGGAGTTGAATGTGTTGCAAGATACTTAAAAAAAAAAAAAAAAAAAACTTCAAATGCCTAGCCTCTTCTGGTCTTGGGCTAGTCACTCTTAAAAAAGGATGAGTGAATTGGAATCAGGAAAGGTATTCACAAAAATTAGGGGTTTAAGCATGCATCCTTTTTGTTTTCATAAAATTGAAAATTGTTTATGAATTTCATATTAATGGGAACACCTATTAGCCTGTTTTACCCCCAAACCATCCAACAGTGTATAAAGAGACTGTATAATTTAGATGGTGAAGGGGGCCGTTTGCTTTTATTTAGATAGCAGAAAATCTTTCAGGAAATACCCAAAGTTATTTGTCAGGTAATTCCCCAGGTAAAGAAACGTATGACATCTCTGCTGCTCATTGGAAGTCCTTATCCCTGTTAACTCATGCTAAGTAATCATCCAAATCTAAGAACTGAAGGGGGCCGGATGCATTGAAAAATGTACTCAATGTAAATACTACTTACTCTTACGTCCCGTCCCCTTTCCTCCATACTGCATGGGCGTCCTTTCCAAGGGACAGGAAGGGGAACCTTTTTCACCAGAAAAAACCTTCACCTTTAAAATTCGAGGCGTGGGTGTGCGGCCCTGGTAGCATGTGCTGCCCTGACTCCGCCCTTCGGCGCCACACCTCAGTCCCCTTTTCCCCATTGACGGGAACAGGCCGAATTCACCAGCGTTCATGGGTTTGGCTTCGGCCATGGAATTCCACGCACGCATACTTCTTCTTTTGTCTTTTTATCATTCAGGTACTCGGTCCTCAGGTGTCGCGCTCCTCCGCGGCGCATGTCGACTTCCACAGGGTTCAGCAGGTGTCCAACCTGCGACGGGCTCTTCCCAACTTCAGACCCCCACGCCCTCTACCTACGTCTCCTTGGCCCAGACCACGGTTGGCAAGCTTGTGCAGCGTGTGATGCCCTGTCAACGAGGTCGCTGAAGAACAGACTAGCCAGGTGGAGGGAGCTCTTCCAGAAGTCACCCCCAGAGGACCTCAAGGACTTCGTGAAACATCGATCCAGGCCCAAGGTAGGGCCTCTATTTTCCATCACACCTTGCAAGGGAGACTCCTTCCCAAGAACTCATCCGCACGGGCGGGACTGTTCAGGTCCTCGTACCAGCACGTGCACCGAGACTGCTTCATCTACAGGCTGAGGGATCCTCAAATCCTCTCGGTGACAGTGTTGAGGGACCGGAAATGTTCTTGTACCGGGTCCTCACCCAAGGGGCTCTGCCCTTGTACCGGCATTATGTCTGAGGGGCCACGCCCTAGTACCGGCAATAGGTCCGATGGGGTGCCTAAACGAAGCTCTACCAGCCCCTGGGCTGTGGGTATCATACCTAACGGGTCTAGGCCCAAAGAGCAGGGTAGGCCTCGAGTCCTGGAGGCGGCTGGGCCCAGCGAGCCGAGCAACATGACGCAGGCATGTGGCAGGCAGCTCGACAAAATGGCCCCCAGTCCAGGAATCAGCACCCGTCCAATGCCATTCCTGGAATTCGGCGAGGAACGAGTGTCAAGCTGAGACTGGCCTCAACCAGGTACGTGGCCTACAGCCTATCCTTCATTTGCGCAGGTCAGGTTCCCACTGCGTCCATTTGGGCAGGGTATGCAACGGCTCCAGCAGCCTCCCGCTACCCCGCCTATATCCCCTACCACTCCTCTGGCCTGTGAAGACCGGTTCTTTGAGAGGTTTCTCGGCCTTATGAAGTCCCCTCGAATGGGGGTTATCCTTGGGGATGCCATCAAGGATGTGCTCCCTCCAATGCTTCAGCACCTCAGCCTCCTCAGTCGGCGCCCCCAGCCCCAGCGCAGCCTCTGCTTCTGGCCCCCAGCCCATTCCTCAGCCGGTTCTGTACCAGCCTCCTCCACAGCCTCCGGCTCCGGTACCAGCCCATTCCTCAGGCAGTTCCATACCAGCCTCCAGCTCCGGTCCTGGTACCCCAGCCACCGGCTCCCAATACTCCTCCACCGACGCAGGATCCTCCTGACCCACAGGACATGGATGAGAGGAGGACCCTGACACGCCCTTGTCAGCCAAGGCCTTCCACCAACTTCTTGCAGGGCTGGCATAGTACCTGGGCCTGCCTCAAACCGAGGTCGAGCAACCGGCAGAGGGGGTCCTTGCTGAAGTCCTCATGCGACACCCCTCTGTCAAAATGGGAATTCCACTGCAGACCGATGTAGTCTCCCTGGCCAAAAAGGGTTGGCTCAAGCCCCACTCTGCCCAGCCCGTCAAACGACGCCTGGACGCCAAGTACAGGCAGATGCAGGGGGACACACTCTTGCTATCGGCCCATCCTCAGCCACACTCCTCGGTGATCCGCTGCAGCATCACTATACTCCAGGCCTCAGTCGTCCTCAGCCTCCTCCTCTGCGACACTTCTAGGCAAGGAGGAGGAGATCTTGGAGGCTTACGGGAAGAAGCTGTATTCCAACGCATCCTTGCATCTTTGTCAGGCCAACGCTGATGACATGCTGGCTGCCGCTAACCAGAGGTTATGGCAGGAAATTGCAGACTTCCTCCCGGAACACCCTACGCAGAGCCAATCACGTTTCAAGGTGGGACTGGCTGAGGCCAAGCTGGTGGCGCATGACCTCCTGGAGTCCACTGTGGCCCATATTGACACCTCTGGCCGTGCCATCTGTATCGCAACGGACATGAGAAGGACAGCCTGGCTCAGTGCAACGAAATTAAAAACAGATGTCCAGGAACGCATATTAGACCTGCCGTTCGAGGGGGGGATCTCTTCCACTCCACCACGGATGAGGAGCTGGACAAAAAGAAAAACAGCTCACAAACAGCCAAGTCTTTATCCATCTTGACAAAGACCACGCCCAAATCGTACACCCAGTCAAAGCAGCGCTCCGACAAGGGCCGTACGTACGGAGGGTTCAGCGGCTTCTAGGAACGGAGGTCCAAGCAGCCGGACCGCTCGGCGACTGCAAATCGGCACAAGCAACAAAAAGGGGGGGGTAAGGACTTTTTCCAGTCCCCCTCCTCCGCAACAGCCTCTGATGGAAAGAAGGCATGACGCGCCCCTCCGGGTCCACGTGTCTCCAGTGGGGGGCAGGCTTGCTCTCCATGCACATTTCTGGCACCAGAATTTCACGGACCCCTGGATCCTCTCTGTAGTATCCACAGGGTACCACCTACCCATCCCAGCCTCTCCCCCCTCCTCCCCTTCACTCCCTCAAGTTGGGACAGCAACTCTTCTGGCGGAGATCCGGTCGCTCATAGAGAGCCAGGGCTGTGGAGGAAGTCCCAGCCTCCCAGCGAGGCTTGGGCTTTTACTCCTGGATTTTTGCCATTCAGAAAAAGAACCAGGCGGGCCTGAGAGTTGTGCTGGACCTTTCCACCCTCAAGCTCTCCTTACCTCTACAAAAATTCAAGATGCTTACGCCAGCTTTCATAGCGGAGACATTGTGCAAGGGAGACTGGATGTGCTCCCTGGATCTGAAGGACACGTACCTACACGTCCCAATTTGTCAGCCCCATCATTCTTTTCTATGGTTCAGGATCATGGGCTACCATTTCCAATACAAGGTCCTTCCGTTTGGCCTCAACTCGGCCCCCAGGGTTTTTACCAGACTCATGAATACTGTGACTGCCCGCCTCAGAGCGCAGGGCTCCACATCTACCCATACCTTGACGACTGGCTCGTAGGGGCTACATCTCTGGAAGCGGTTCACCACTCTTCCCATGCCCTTGTGAACACACTGCATGATCTGGGCTTTTCGCTCAATCTATAGAAGTTGCAGCTGCAGCCCACGGAGACTCTGACATTCTTGGGCCTCATCTGGGACATGTGCTCCGAGAAGGTGTTTCCGTCGGAGCACAAGAGCTCGGCCATCAAGAGGGCCACCACCCACTTTCTCAGCAGAGAAGTGACCTTGGCCTGATGGTACCAGCATCTCCTGGCTCTCTTGGCGGCGGTCCTACTAGCCGTCCCACACATGAGACTGAGGATGAGGAGGATTCAGCTGCACTTCGCGGCCTCATGAAATCAGGAGCGGGGCTGTCAATCCAAGATGATCAACGTTCCTCCATCTCTCCGCCCGGACCTCACATGGTGGTCCAGGGACTGCAACCTACGGATGGGCAAGCCATTCCGGCCTCCCACCCCGCAGGTCACCATCACCACAGACTCCTTGTTAGAGCGCTGGGGAGCCACCATGGACGGCCTCTCGGTCCACGGAACTTGGACTCGACAGGAGCAGGAATACCACATCAAATGGTTGGAGCTGAATGCCATCTGGCTAGCGCTCAGAGCATTCCTTCCACTTCTCTGGGGCAAGGTTGTCCTCATCCAGACAGACAACTCGACCAGCATGTACTATGTCAACAAGCAGTGAGGCACCAGATCCCCTCCACATTGCAGACTGGCAATCAGCATGTGGGAGTGGGCCCTGGAAAACATCTACCTCATGGCAGTCCACCTTCTGGGGGAATCCAACCTGGAGGTGGACAGGCTCGGCAGGTCGGAGTGGACAATTACGAGTGGCAACTAAATGACCTTGTTATTCAGGAGATCTTCAGCAGATGGGGTCTCCCCCAGGTGGATCTCTTTTCCACCGGGCACAACAAGAAGTGCCCTCAGTTCGCCTCCTTGCAGGGACTTGGCCCTGGCTCCCTGGGTAATGCATTTCGGATTCAGTGGAATGGCAAGACAGCATACGCCTTCCCGCCCACTCAACTGATTCACAGAGTGATTTGCAAGATCAAGGAGTCTCACCAGCTCAACATCATTCTAATAGCTCCATGGTGGCCGGCCAGGCCTCGATTCTCAGAGCTGCTCAGCCTCTCGGAGATGCCACCGATTCACCTTCCGATGGGCCGAGCACATCTTCTGGCATAGCAGGTGGGCAGGGTCATCCACTCCGCGCCACAGAAACTAGCCCTCACAGCATGGTTCATGAGCAGGTAACGCTAAGGCACCTCAGCCTCTCCCAGGCAAATCTGGAAATCATACAAGGCGCAAGGCTACCAGGGCCCAGTATAAAAGTAAATGGACCAGGTTCTGCCACTGGGCAGACTCCAAAGAAATTGACCCCCCTGGAATGTACGTTGGATGATGTGCCCTCCTTCTCGGCGCACCTCGCCCACTCTGGCGTGCAGGTGGACACCTGCTGCACTTACCTCGCAGCCATCGGGGCCTACAGGAATTCAGAGGAGGGGGTCTTCTCAATCCGATCATCAAGAAACATTTGATGGGGCTCGCAAGGCTTTACCTGCCCATCAAGAGGCCACACCCCGTGTGAGACCTGAACATAGTCTTGGGCGCCCTGGCCCACAAACCGTTTGAACCTATGGCGTCCACGGACATCAGGCTGGTCACCATTAAGACGACCCTACTAGTCGCCTTCACCTCGGCTCGCAGAGTCAGTGAAATCCAGGCATTGGTCACCTCAGAACCATATACTACCTTTCACAGGGACAAAGTAGTCCTGCGGACACACCCAGCTTTTCCGCCTAAGTTGCCGTCTGCTTTCCATTTGAACGAGGAAATAGTCCTTCCTATGTTTTTTGATGATCCTAAGGATGAGGCACAGAGTTCTGCACTGCTTGGATGTCCGGCATGCCCTGAAATTCTTCCTCGACAGGACCAAGCGCTTCTGCAAATCAGACGCCCGGTTTGTCACTTTCAGAGGTGCAAGACCAGGCTATCAGGCCTCCAAGGCCTCCATATCCCGCTGGATGGTATCGGCCATCAAAGAAGCATACGAGGGCCAGCACATGCCGCTCCCGGGGACCATGCACTACCACGCAGTCAGGGCCAAGGCAAAAGCCATCGCATTCCAGCACCATGTCCCTTGGCAAGTCATAAGCACGGCAGCCACTTGGGCCATTCCCTCGTCTTTCTGCAAGCATTACTGTTTGGATGCCAGCTCTAGATCTGATGCGGCTTTCGGATAGGCAGTTCTCGGGAACCTATTTGCTTAAGGAGGGTCTCCTCTCCACCCTGGGGCTACATTCAGTTGTAATCGCCTATGCAGTATGGAGGAAAGGGGGCGGGCCATAAGAGTAATTATAAGTTACTCACTGTAGTGACTAAAGTACTCTTAGTCTTTAGTCCCATCATCCTCCCCCCTAATAATACTGGTGTCATTAGCCAATGTTAAATCTATTGTTGACGCGTCAATGGGGACTGAGGTGTGGCGCCGGAGGGCAGAGTCAAGGCAGCGTATGCTCCCAGGACCGCACCCCAGCGCGCTTCTGAATTTAAAGGGGAAGAAGGTTTTTTCTGGTGAAAAAGGTTCTGTCTCCCGTCCCTTGGAAGGGGACGCCCAGGCAGTATGGAGGAAAGGGGACTTAGTCACTACGGTGAGTAACTTATCATTTCAATGGATTGCCTTTCTTCCTTGGATTCCTCATCTGATAGATATTCCCTCCAGCTTTACTGCTTCAGAATGTTTTCGACAGGGGGCATTGTGGACCTCGACCCGGTCGTCGGCCACCGATCCGTCTTGCTCTGCGTCTGGTCGTCAGCTCGGGACGTGATGTCAGGCGTTGTATAAATACCCCATCACTACGCCCCAACCTCAGTTCCTTTTTTCCGAGCGCTAAAACGCTGCTTGGGAACACAGAGCTTCGATTCTCTCTGCGTTTCTGTTAGAAAACTTACTTTTTCACAAAATCCTCGACGCGAGATGTCGGTCGCTCGGGTATCAGGTTTCAAACGGTGTACCAATTGTGGCACTAAGATGTCCATCACTGACCCACACGAGTTGTGTCTCTGGTGCCTCTGCACGGGGACTGACGGGTGTCCGTCATGCGGCAAAATGCAGCCTAAATCACTTGGTGATCGAGCTGCAAAACTCACTCTGGGTTGACCAGCCTTAAAATCTGCAGCGCAGTCAATGGTTCGGTCTTCGGAGGCCGATTGAGGGGCACACTTCCAAGAAAGCACACAAGCGGAAGAAGAAATGGTCCCACTCGATGAGCTACTCTTCCTTGTCCTGAAAGAAGAAAATGCATCATCGCCATCGTCTGGACACCGAGTTGTCGATGGATGAAGGTACACTGTCGGCTGGGCAAACCCCCCGCCAATACTGTGAGAATTTCAAATCCTCAATGCTTGCAATGTTCAAGCAGCATGCTGCAGTCGGCGCGGCTAACCCCCCCACGCAACATGCTTCAGAGACGAGAGCAGCGCTCGGTACACCCGACCCTTCTAGTGCCACCGATAAATCTTTCAACGTCGTAAGAAATCCAATAGAATCCGGATTATCCCTGTGCATCCAACGATGTGGACGCTACAGCGTCTCCATTCCGATCGACACAGATTTTCACCATATCAGTGTCGAAAGACAAACCGTCGACGGTTGTCAAGAAAATATTCCCTTCCGCAACCCTGGTCTGAATTTTTCGATACCATGGAAGGTATCTTCAACGGTCATGACGTCGATGACCAGGGGGATGTCGACCCGATTTACTTAGGTTCAGGAGGGGTTGATTATTTTGACGACCAGAATCAGCTTTTACAGCTGGCTCAAGGCCACAAGAACACCAGCCGTCTGGACTCATCGCCAGACCTGGAATTTTAGCAGTCCCAGCCCTATCTTCACGATACCTCTGAATTCAGGGGTCTGGTAGAAAGGGTTATTGGCACCCTGGGATTGCACTCATCAGTGGCACCTGTACAAGCTTACCACCTTACCGACATTCTAGATCCTTTAGCAGTTATGTGGCAAAATCCTTGTTCCCTTCCTCCCGTTAGCTCCACCATTTTCGGGAAATAACGGACGGCTAGAGGAGACCCTTCATACCTCTCCTCTCACCCTTCCCTGGAGGGGCTTGTTATGCAGGCTGCTACGGTCTCTTCTAGACCAGCCTCTTCTACATCCACTCTGCCCCAGACATGGAAGCAAAGAAAGTAGATGCCTTGGCGAAGAAGGCATTCACCTCTGGTAGCATGGTCCTCAAATCTACAAATGTGGCAAACAATTTTGCTAAATGCTCCTTAGGTCTATGGACAGCAGTGAAAAATGCTGCTCAGTATGTCTTGGAAGGAGAAATGCGCAAGGGCTTCCTACAGCTAGTGGAGATGGGAAAGAGGTGGCCAGGCAGTAGCTGCAAACGAGACTGCACATCGCTGACTGTGTTGGCTGATCTATGGTGTCAGCCATAACACTAAGAAGGCAGGCCTACTTAAAATCCTGGTTTTTCGCCTAATGTCCAAGCCAAGCTTCTGGGCAAACCCTTTGATGGCAATCTTCTTTTCGGTCACAAAGCCGACGATTCCTTCGAGAAATTTAAGGAATCCAAGATCACTGCAAAATTCTTAGCCCTAGCTGAGCAACTGCCCAAACCTGCATTTAGCTTCTCGTCTAGGGCACGGGGCTATAGGAGATATGCTCCTTACAACAGCAGAGCGCAGCTCCACCCATCTTGGCAAGGGCACACATGCTTATCGCGCTCCGTAAGGGGCAGAGTGGCTTCTAGAGGCCAACAGGCAGCGGTGGGGGCGACCCAGCCTCCGAAGCTGCTTTGATTTTCCCCTCTTACAGCAGACCGGTTGGAGGACGGTTGACTGAGCATTTGCTCCAGTGGCAGGGAATTACGTCTGATGCCTGGGCTCTACTGCTCATTCAGTGGAGTTATTGTCTGCCATTTGTGAGAAAACCACTAGGCAGACCGCCCCCACCTCAAATCCAACCTTGACAGGAGCTCCAGGAAGAACTGAGAGCCCTGTTGCTGAAGGGTGCTGTGGAAGAGTTACCACCCGAGCATAGAGGATCGTGCGGGTATTCCCTGTATTTCCTGGTGCCAAAGAAAGGAGGAGGTCTCCGTCTCATTCTGGTCCTCCGGGCCTAGAACAAGTTCTTGAGGAAAGACAAATTCAGGATGGTGACGTTGGGGTCATGATTCCTGCCCCTCTTGTCCCCAGCCCTCCAAGATGTCAGGCTGGAGCCAGGCCAGAATCACCTACATGGCCCTCAAAGGCCTCTCCATCCCTCCAAAGACCCCCTTGGAGTCAGACTTGGCGCTTGTGGCACCAGACTCACTCAGGATACCATTGGCGATTGGACTTGTAGTGCATTGATGGGGACAAGATGGATGCCCCCACATATTTCGGTTCCCAGAACTTCATGTGCAGTCTAGTCTTTTGGGTGTGGTTCAGCCCAGAGACACCTGGGATACCCAGAGACTATTTAAACCACGCCCAGGCTGAGAAACATGCTTTGTGTTTTCTGCACTTGCAGCGTGACACTCGCCGTGTTCGGATCGGTCTCCAGTAGGCCTGCATCTTTCTTCTGCGCTCAGCTCCTGCAAGAACAAGAACACTGTTAGGAACAGACTAACCTTGCGGCGCTTCTGCCCATCATTCATCGCTCCTTCTGTTCCGCGGGCATCTTCGGCGGTGTCATTCCCATCCCGGCACGCCGCTTCCTAAGGAAAAGAACAGAAAAAAGGCATTTGTAAGCATTCAGCAAATCTTCGCTTATTTTTAAAGACTGTACGAGCTTCAAATGCTTACCTGAATCCGAGCCGCTCTGGGGGAACTCTGTCTCCGGAACTTCTCATCCAGCCACACTCCGGGTTAGCGTGGAAACATCTAGAGGCGTTGCATACCACGCTTACTCACCGCATTTCTTCTTCATAACCGGCATCCATGCTGAAAACGTCGCGGCACCTAAAAGACACAGAAAAAGAAAAGTTCAATACAAATACGAAAGGGTCGCATCGCGCATCGTGCTCTCACTCACCTTCAGCGCTACTCATCTCAGCAGCACGTCGCCATCCCCGGACACCGGCCATCATCTAAGGAAGGAAAGGAACGAAGTTAGAGAACTGTTCAAAAGACTCATACTTACCTGTCGGACTCTTGCCAGTGAAGTAACTAGTCAGCAACGAGCGCGCATCAATCAACACGCCCCTGCGCTGAAAGCAGGACGGAGAGAACACTTTGCAAGAAAACAAGGTGAGCTGTGGATCAAAGGGAAGGGTTGGACCCCGGGGAAGAAGGGGTTCAAGCACAAAGAGACAATAGGGAGTTAAACTCTACCAATCCTGTGTTTCAGGCCCAGTCTCCAGTCGAGTAGACTCCAGGGAAGGGTTTGAGGTTGTAAGAGGTCAGAACAGGCTGAGTGACGTCCCCGTGGATACCAGGTGAGCGTTACACTGTGTAACTAATGAAAAGCTTGTCATCAGTCCATTTCTCTTGAGTCAGAGATGTGTAGAACTTGAGGGCCCGCACCGGATCTAATCAATGGAACCGTTCCTCAGCATTGGAAAGATGAGGCAAAGGAAAGATGATGGGTAGAGGGATCTTTTGAGAGAGATGGAAATCGGAGACCACCTCCAGAAAAAAAGGAGGGTCTAACTTTCAACGTCGCCTTCTCCTTGCAGAAAACCAAGTAAGGAGGATTAATGGACAGAACCTGAACCAGTCTAGCGGAAGTGATGGCAACTAGGAAAATCACCATAAGGGTGAGCAGTTTTAAAGAAAAGGATTTAGGGGTTCAGACAGAATACACAACACTAAATTTAAATCCCACGCCAGAACAACAAACTGTGTGGGGAAAACATATTGGTAAGTCTCCTCCTGAACTTCTGGGCAGAGCTCCCACTCATGGGAGGTTGAAGACTGCCTGCTCAGTGTGTTCTACTTTTCGGGCAAACCGGCCACAAATAGGCCACAGTCAGAGACACGCTGTTCTTCCATGCCCAGAACCACAATTGCATTGCTTCTCTGCACAGCAGCAAGGAGGTAATTCATGGCTACAGTATTGTCCTTCAGGACAGGACCAATAGCGCCTTGCCCTTCACAGCGGGGAGGAAAGTGACTAGGGTCAGCCTGATCGCCCTATGCCCCAGCAGATTGATGTGCTTCCGGCCCTCTGATGGGGATCACAGTCTGCTCATGGTCAGATCCTGTAGATGAGTGATCCTAGCCTCTCAGGCACTTATCTGTGACTAGGGTCAATTGTGGCCATGGTTGACGGAAAAGAGACCTCTTCAGGAGGCTGCACTTTGCTCATAACCAATGTAGAATACCTGGACACTCTGTGAGACCAGAAGAAGGTCTGACGTTTGTACCTGAAACCAAGACCATTGAGTGAAAGCAGAAGCTGGAACTGTCATCTGGGGTTGGAAAACCTGGACCATCTTGAAGATGTTTGACCCACTGTCCTCGGACAGGAAACCTCAACCCAGGCGAGTATCCAAGACCGCCCCCATGAATCTGAGGGACTTCTTGTAATTCAGGGAGAAGCCCAGCGTATGCAACAGGCTGCCCGTCTGCTACAGATGTGCCAATGCTAGATGTGGTGAGCGGGCTCAGACGAGCAAGTCGTCCTGTAGGGAAAGACATGAATGCCCACCCTTGTTAGGCGATCCGTCACTACTGCTAGCAGCCTGTGAAAACCCTGGGTGCTGAAAAAAGACCAAAAGGAAGGACTTTGAGCTGCTACTTGCAAGTTCCCCACTTTGAATCCCTGATACTTCTTGTGCTTTTTGTTGATAGCCAGATGAAAATAAGCATCTTAGAGATCCAGTCATTCACGTCATTCATGTCGAGGGCCTGGAGGATCTGGGCTAGAGGGACCATCTTGAACTTGTCCTTGCGCAAGTACAAGTTCAGAAGCTGTAGATCCAGGATGGGCTCAGACCTCCATCTTTCGACACCAGAAAATATGTTGAGGCCCACCCCTGCCTTGTTTTGAGAAGGGTACCATCTCGATGGCCCTTTTTGGCAGAAGTCGACTGCTCTCCTCCACCAGGAGAGGTTCTGGAGGCAAGGGTTTGTGCCAAGGGGGTGGTCTGAAGGGCAAGAGGCAAAGGGAAGGCAGTATCCCTGCTGGATGATCTGTAAGGCCCAGGCATTCAAGGTGATATTTCTCCATTCCTCGCCAAACTGGGAAATCTTGCCCCCCACAGGGGGTGAATAGTGGAAGTCCGCTTCATGGAGGCTTTGCGCTGGGGGTTGCGGAGGGCACTGAGGAGGAAGAGCCTCCTCTAGGAACACTGCATCCTCTACCCCTATAGGGACAGTGTTGTCCTTGCCTACCTGAAGAAGATTGACCTCTACCCCATGGGCATACGAGGCAAAGGGACGCAGATTCCTGCCCCACGCTGCCGGATGCTGCACCACCAGCCCAAACGACTTGATTGTCACCTTGGTGCTGAACAAGTTCATGCCATCGATGGGCATGTCCAGGAGCTTCTCCTAGACGTCAGTGGGGAACCCATACGTCCTCAGCCAAGAAAAGCACCATAAGGCGGTGCTGGTAGCCATAGTCCTAGTAAGGCAGTCTGCGGTGTCCTAGCCCGACTGCAAAATTTGACGGTAGGCCTCCTTGTCATCTTTAATAACGGCCTGGATGCAGCCCCACATCTTCCCTTTGAGAATGGGCTCCGCCGCCTTAGTTAACACTGACCATAGATCAAATAGGAATTTGGCTAGAGCACAAAAGGCATTGACACATCAGAGACCTAGGTTTAACGAGCCAAAAATCATCTGCTCCATGCATCCAACCCTTTGCTCTCCATATTCCAGGGGCAGCGATGGAAATTAGGTGGTCTTGAGATTTGCTGTAGCAGCCTGCACCACAAAACTCTCCAGAGAAGCATGGGCAGAGATAAATAAGGGGTGTGAAGGGGCGAGCCTGTGCATCTTGGCCAGGTCACGGTCCACGGTGAGGACTGACGTTGGTTTGGCCCACCATTTCACTATAGGGCCCTACATTGCCTGATTGAAAGGCAGCAAGGTCCCCTTCTTAGGACCTTCGTCCAGAATGTGGCACAGATCATACTGTGCCTTAGGCCGCGAGGGGACCGGCAGTCCAAGTGTGTCGACCACCTTCACCATCAGGTGCTCAAAAGCCACCTGAGGCTTGTCAGGGGTGGTAGCAGGCCTCATGTCCACTTATGGTGAGGTGTCCAGGCCACTTGCAAGTCAGCTGCTAGGTACCACTCAATCACCATGTTCAATGTAAAACTCCTCTGGGAAGTCCATCACCTCCATGGGGTGGAAGGGCACCAGCCCAAAAGGGACATTGTTACCCTCCTCTTCATAAATGTCCTCCAATTAAGACATATATGCCCTTTTTGTGAGCGGAAGCACCATAAGTCTTCCGAAGACAGAACGATACGTACCTTCTTTATGATCTTGTTGTGTTCCCCTGCAGTCTCCCTGCTGGCTCCTCTAAGCATGGTGGAATCCACCGGCTCCACTCAAGCCGTTGACGCAGGGACTGAAGCCATTGACGCTGGGATTGAAGCCATTGACGCTGGGGCAAAACCTACAGGTGCTACATCTGACCGTGTCTGGGCTGGAGCAGCTGGCACTGGGGGCCTTGGAGAAGATGTCGAGCATCTTCAAACTGAAAACCTCCCCTTCCTCTCGTGAACAGTACTTGATCGGAAAGGGTACTTGTGGGGCCTCTTCCTACTGGCCTTCCTTGAAGTGGTAGCTCCTCTTCTTCGAGGAATAAGACGACTGATGCTGTGAAGAACCCCCAGGCGACCTCAACCTCTTGCAGCGTTTCTTTTTCTTTTTGTTTTTCTAGATGGAGGACCACTCCATGGTGCCACACTCTGCACCCGGCAACCCTGAGCAAATCAGCTTATCCCCTCTCTTTGTGGAGAAAGGTGAAGAGTTTTGCTTCACGTCACCGGAGCGCCTTCAGGTGCATTGACTGGCATGACGGGCAGTCTTGAGTGTCATGGCTTTCACCAAGGCAGTTAAGGCATATGCGGTGCGGGTCCGACACAGACATTTGGCAGCCACAATACATAGAGGGTTTGAACCCCGAAGACCTTGCCTGCATTGTGACGAATTCGAGAGGCAAAGCAAGAATTTTAATTAAAATGAATAAGCTAAGAGCGGTGTTCCTAGTAGCGAGCAGAGTGCACAGAAAAAAGGAACTGAAGTCACGGGCCACTGCGGCTCCATGTATACTGGCCCTGACATGTCCAGGACGGGGTGCGTAGAGGCTTTGGTCGGAACCGACGCAGAGCTGCGCTGTGCCCCCTGGCAACGGCAAATGTTTCCTAAGAGCAGGCGCTGGGAGATCGATATCGTAGGTGAGGAATCCATGTGAGGACGGAGTCCATTAGAAACCTTTGAATGGAGGAAGTGGGCTGATGGATGATGCAAAAGTATTCGCAAGCTAACCTTACAAAACATGAGCTTCTGCTCTGGGACGGAGCAAATTGGACATGTAGCCTGTGGTCAGTGGCATTGGAGGTCCTGCCCTTCCCTGTTATCCGAGGTGTGAAATCTAGGCATCATGTAATTGACTCAAGTTTACCTCTTAAACCTCAAATCTGAACAGTTGCACAATCTTTTTTTCCCCCACATGTGAATTTTATGCAAATTCCGAGATTACTGATACTTCGCCATGCAAGGTACAACTAATAAATGCCTTTATCTTTGGTCGCCTAGACAACTGCAATAGCATCTTTCTGGGACTCTGCATATAAACTTAACAAATGTTTTTTTAAAAAAAAAAACCTTTATTTACACTTGACAAAGGTACGTAACTCTGACAAAGGTATATCAACAGATCACACTTTCGATGTGGGTACAAGAAGTAATACAATTTGTATCGCAAACAATGCCCTCAAGTCAGGGTCTACAAACAATTAGAGTGTTGTATGAGGCACCGATACCCTGCCATTATTGTATTTATCATAGGACTCATGGGGAGAGCTTTTGGGCAAGGTATCTTTGGAATTCACCCCAAATGTCTTTGGGCCTGGATGTACTCGGCAGTGTTCCTACATAGAGTTCGTCACAGTTTTCAGCCCATGTCATACCCAGCAACCAATCTTTACCCAGTGGCGGGGCCACATTCTTCCACCTTCTTATTATACAGCGTTTAGCCACTGAGCATCCTATATGTATGTTATTGTGCATTTGCATAGCGGCTTATATACCATTGGTATGATCTCAAAGCACTTTGGGTTGAACACCCTTGGGGACTGTAATCCAGGTCAGTGGAGAGAGTAGGGTAGCATATATTGCTTGGGTTCACGCAGCATGTGTGCAGCCAGTGCAGTTAGCGCAGAGAGTGGCTGCATTCTAATGCTAGGCGCGGTGGTTGTGAGAGATCACTGGAATGTGTGCAGCAAGGTAGATGGCCTCAGAGTCTGCATTCTGGCAGCCGTGTAGCCTGTGTATGAGATTGTGTGTGCAGCTAGGCAGGGGCTTGGGGGGGCAAGGGAGTATAACTGAGTTCTAGAAGACTGTTGAGGTGTTCATGGAGTAGTGTAAGTATGTGTGCAGGTAGGCCGAATTGATCAGGGGTAAAGCTGTTGTTTGTTGGTGTACAGGAGAGAATGAGGATATTGGTTTGAGTGTGTCTGTGCTTAATATTAAGAGGCCCCTATTCCTGGTTACTTTCCAGAGCCTGATGAGCTGACCATGTCTGTCCTGGTGGTTCATGGTAGTGGCTCTCAGAGAGATTCTCTGACTGGTGCGGAGTGTGTTGTGTTTGCCCGGTGTAAGGAACTCATGGTGGCAACAGTAAAGACAGACACAAGTGATCACAGTTCAAGGGTGTTTATTAAACTGTAAATGAAGGGTAGAAAAACGCCTAACCTAAATCTAGATGGGAGCAAGCTTCGGCCATCAAATGAAAAATAAGGCAGTCCTTGTGGCGTCTTGTCAAAGTAAAAGGCCTGTTCTTAAAAAAAAAAAAAAAACTATTGCCAAATCCTTACAACTAATTACAGAAAGTGTGTGGGGTAGGGTTTTTCAATAAAGAAAGAAGTGTTCACAAATAATAAGTCAGGATGTATTTGGATGTGATTGCCAGAGGTCTCCCTGTAGCACGTTTTGAGCACGAGACAAGGTGGATCTCCTGAGCGCAGCACACACTTGAGCTTTCCCAGCACGAGCCGACAGTTCTGTACCAGCTACCAGGTTCTTCGATGGTTAAGTCTCTTTTCAATAAAATTCTCTTTCCTTCGAGGGCCTGATGTATTCAACAAAACGGACAAACAAAAAGTTCCTTTCCAAATGAACGGTGGAGTGATGACTTTCCACCCCTTGGATCTCCCTCTCTCGTGCTCAGACCCCCAGGCTTCCCTCGATCGGGCTCAGGCCCTTCTTTCGAGATTTCCCTCTGCTGAGCTCGGATCCCAATGCCAAGGGGGAAAATCCACTTCCCCTGATCTTACAATACTTCTTGCATTCACAAATCTTTTTAAAAAAAATATGTTTATTTTTGGAACAAAGCAGAGTGGTAACCATATATATTTGAATCAAGACATGTAAAACCTCATTATAGAATCGCCTCACATTTTCCCTCTGTCTCCCATCCCGCCACAGTTGATTATCCCGGGTAGGTGTCGAAGGTCCCTGTTCCTTCCCCCAGCGCCTAAGAAGCAAGTCCATCCTCAAGGATTTTCGTGGCCAGTTGCGGTTTGTAGGTCAGAGCCGGGAATTCTTGGTCATAGTCAATTATTGGTACCCAAATGTTTTGGAAGCGATGGAGCAGGCCCGTTCTGGCTGCCGTCAACCTCTCTGCTATCAGCACGTCCCATATTTTTACCCACCAGAGGGGCATAAGCGGGCCCTCAACGGACTTCCATGTGCGGGCAACCACTATTCTACCCCTTAGGAGACACTGAGATAGAAACTTGGCTTTGGTTCCTGATCGTGGGTAGATTCCTGGGACGGGAGACCCCAGGAGAATAGGTTCAGGTTCCAGAGGAATTGTTGTTTGGGTGATCTCTGTGATGACAGTTAAACATTGTTTCCAAAAATTCTGGACCTTAGTGCAGGTCCACCACATATGAGGAAAGGATCCCACTTGGCCACACTGTCTCCAGCAGGTTGGGTTGAGAGTCTGGTTCATGCGATGGAGTCTCAAGGGGGGATAATACCAGCATAGCAGGATCTTGTAAGAACATTCTCTGTTAGTGATACATGCGGAGTCGGTGCAAGTCCACCCAAGTTTGGTCCTCTATTGAGTGCCCTAGGTCTGCTTCCCATTGTGCCATAGATCTGGTTCTTGAGGCTAGGAAATCCGTTTGGAAGCGCTTGTACAGGATTGATATTTTGCCCCGGGTCTCGGAGATCTTTGAGGGTTAGTTCCAGGGCTGTGGGGGCCCGGGTCGCTGCTTGGCGGGTTTGCGGGTGAGAGCACCAGTGACGCAGTTGAATATAAGTGAATCTGTCCCTCTCTTGGAGCCGGAAGGTTCCTTTGCATTGTTCAAAAGTGCGGGATAATCCTCCCTCAAAGAGCTGTTTTAGGGCTTCCAGGCCCCCCTCGATCCAATTTTTAAAGTTTTGGGGGCACGCTCCAGGTGAGACAGCCGGGTTCAGGAATATTGGAGATGAGGGGCTCAGTCCTCTCGGGATCCCTTTCTGTTTCAGTGCTCTGTCCCAGATGTTCACTGTATGCTTGGTGGACATGAGGAGACCCTGCCAGCACCTGCGCATCAGGGGTGGGATGTGTGGGAGGAAGCGTAGGGGAAGGGGGAGGTGCGACTGTTCTAGTTCCACCCACCTGGGGCGGTTCGTGAGAGTCTGCCATGCTTGTGTGCATGCTAGTTGCGCTGCCATTTGATATCTTTGCAGGTCTGGGACCCCCAGGCCGCCTAGTCTTGCACTGCCTAGCATTGTTCCCCTGGGATCCAGGCTTTCATCCCCCTCCAAATGAACTGTAGCATTTTCCTCTGTAGGCCGCGAAGGGCAGGCGTCGGAATCATGGTTAGGAGTATTGAGCAAGCGTATAGGAATCTGGGAAGCAGATTCATTTTGCAGGCAGTAATCCGGCCCATCAGTAATATTTCTTGAGATGTCCAGCGCTTTAGGTCGGCTTCCAGTTCTTTAAAGAGTGGGGGGAAGTTTACTTGGTAGACCATCTTCGGCTCATCCGGGATTTGGACTCCTAGATAGGCGAAAGCCTTTGTTTTCCATTGGATTGGACACATGGAGGCTAGGGTTTCCTTGTCTCCCGGGGTTCTGCCTATTCCCAGGGCCGCTGACTTATTAAAATTGATCGAGAATCCAATTACTCTATCATAGCTGTCCATTTCCGCCAGGGCATGTGGCAGCGAAGAGCGGGCCTCAGAGATGGTCAATAGGACATTTTCCGCATACAGCGCAATTCTGTGTGGAGAGGGGCCGACACGGGGGTCCTTGACAAGGTTGTTTATCCTGACACGCTGGGCAAAGGGTTCCATGATCAATGCAAATAATAGTGGGGATAGGGTGCAGCCCTGTCTAGTGCCACAGGTCAGGGGGATCGGGCGGAGAGGGAGCCGTTGATTCTGAGGAGGGTTTTCAGTGCTTGGTAGTTGGCTAGGATCATAGTTCTGAACTCTGGCCCAAATCCAAAGGCTTCCAGGGTGAGTCTCATAAAGGTCCAGTCCACTTTGTCAAATGCTTTGGTTGCGTCGAGAGACATTAGGACCAGTTTTTGTGTGTTTTGGGAATTTAGATCCACCAAGTTCAGTGTTCTGTGAATGTTGTCGCTTGTGGATCTGTTTGTGATGAACCCTGTTTGGTCGGGATGGATTATGTCAGGCATAACCTGAGATTTGCGTGTTGCCAGAATTTTGGAGTAGATGTTAGCATCGATATTTAGCAATGCAATCGGCCTATTTGAGGCAGGATTTCTCGGGTCTTCAGTGATTGATTCCTGCATAGAGGGGGTTATGATACCTGTGATCCTGAATAAATTAAAGAGGCCTACTAGTGGAGCGAGCAATTGGGGTTTAAAGACCTTGTAAAATCTGGTAGAATGGCCATCGGGGCCAGGGGCTCGAGGCTTGAGGGACTTTATGGCTTTGTCCACTTCCTCACCCGAGATTGGCGTGTCTAGGATGTCTCGGGCTGCGTCTCGCAATTGGGGGAGGTCTGCCTTCCCTAGGTATTCTGTCTATTCTGCTAGGTCTCGTAGTGGGGCGGACATCACCTGCAGTAGATGGTCTGCTGCTAATCGTTGTTTGTCTTGTTCGGCGTAATGTAGTTTGCCTTGTGGGACTCGTAATCCCACAATCGTGTTTCTCCTTCTGGTTTTTGCAAGTTTGGCCACTAAGAGCTTGTTTACTTTATTGCTCTTTGCATAATAAAACTGCTTGGTCTTTGCTAGTGAGTGGGCTGTGTGTTCTGCGTAGTGTGCTTCTATCTTCTTTTTTGCTATACGGACAGCTTGCTGAGTTTTTGCAGACCAGCCTCCCTCCTTATGGGATTCTTCAGCTTTCGAAGTTCTTCTTCGAGGATCAGGCGTGTTTGCCTTCTGTTCTTATGGAAAGCGACCCCCTGAGCGATCAGCTCTCCCCGAATTACTGCCTTCATGGCGTCCCAGGTGTTAGCAGGGGAAGTCTCTTTGTTGGGGTTTTTGTCAAAAAAGGTTTGATTGCTGTTGCTATGGAGTCCCGTAGCGGCATCTCGTTGAGCATCGGATCGTATAATGTCCATCTGCGTTGGGCCGATTGGGCAGGGTCATGTGCCCGAATCACCATGGATACCGGCGCGTGGTCCGAGATTATTCGTGAGCCTATGGCTACTTCGTTGGTGCATGCCAGTAATTGTGGTGAGTCGGGAGGAGGTCTGTTCTGGAGAGAGGCCTATGCACATAGTAGTAGAAGGGGAAGTCTCTTTCTGAGGGGTGTAGCACTCGCCATGAGTCTACCACCTCAAGGGATCGGAATAGCTGTAAGAGAGCTAATGCCAAAGTAAAGTCCCCCACGGAGGGCGGGTGGGATTTGTCTAGTGTTGGGTCCGGGACTCCGTTGAAATCTCCCCCAATCACTATCTAGCCCTCTAGAAAGGAAGAGAGGGCGGAACTCAAGGCTTCATAAAATGCAGCTTGGCCCGTGTTTGGGGCATATACTGCTACAAACGAATATAGCTGTCCCAGGAGCAGGCCCTTTATTGCTATGAATCGGCCTTCAGGGCACCGTTCTGTAGCCAGGATTTGAGGGTTCAGCCCTTTCTTGAACAGAATTGCTGTACCTCCTTTTGTGATGCCATTGGTGGCAAAAAACTGTTTTGGGAAATGTGTCGAGTGTAGACGCCGTATGTCGGTTGGTTATAGGTGAGTTTTTTGGAGCATAATTACTGCCGCATTTTCATCTCAGAGTCTTTGCAGGATTGATCTGCGCTTAGCGGGAGAGTTCAGTCCATTGACATTTAAAGAGAGGAATTTCAGAGTGAGGTGATCTTGGGGAGGAGAGGCTGTAGTTAAGTTCGGAGGGGGTAGTGGGATGGGTCTGAATCAGGCAACATGTAAGACGGTTATAGGCGCTTTCCACTCTGCACGTGAAGTTTTTAGCTTGGGTCCCCAACGGGAGGACCAAGCATTAACTGGGGGGGCAATTTTGTAAGTCTGGCTCCACCCCTGGCCAAAAGGGCCAAACAATTGTTCATAGCCAACATGGCTAAAACAAAGAACAAACATTGCGTAGTGTTCCGAGGACTCATAGATGGACAGAACCTCGGAACTGGGCATGGGCCGTGGGAGGAATAGCCCGCTGCCATTGCTGTGTGAGTTCCTCTGTGTTTTCCGAGGTGAGTTTCATTGGGCGAACAAGGTTGTTTAAGTCTGCGTCAATTTGTAGAATCGATCTATAGGCAGACCAGGGAATTGTCCCGGGCTTCAGGATGTTTGGAGATTAAAGTTGCAGCGTACCTGTACGTTTCTGTGCAGGCTCATCTTCTTTTCCTAAATCTCGGGTCCTTCGACCATGTGTTTTGGATCTATTTTTGTGGTGATGTGAGGACTGTTTCCGCAGTATGTTCCGAGGCTGCGGGTGATTGGGATTTTGGTGAGGTTGGCTGCATGATCTTTTCTGCGTCTCCAATTTGACTGATCCTCCTCAGAGTACCCTTATAAGTGAATTGTAAGGCTGTAGGGAATAGCCATCGGTAACAGATTTGTTGAACCTGGAGGAACAGTGTCAGGGGTCGGACTTTGTAAAGTGAGGAGCGATAGTTCTTGATAGATCTGGAGGGGAGAGCCCTGAAAAGAAACTTCGTCCCTGGACCGAGCGATGGATGAGATGGCCTCTTTTGTAGTGAAAAAGTGAACCCTGGTGATTACATCGGGTGGGGGGGGGAGTCTGATTCCACCCCCCGGCGGGGGCATAGTCTGTGGGTGCGATCAAGAAGCAGTTGTGATTTGTCCAACTGTAGAAGCAGAGACTGAAAGCGGTCGCCCACATAGTCTGCCAATTTGTTATCTGGGACTGAGAACGGGACTCGCAGGTTGTTGCGACGTGCTCTGTTTTCAAGGTCCTCCTGCTTGAATTCCAGGATCTCACATTTGTCCTGTAGGAGTCTGATTGAGCATTGAACTTCACTTAGGGTAGCTAATTGGTTCTGGGCTCGCTCTTCCATTTCCCCCAGAAGTTGTTCAGCTTCACCCTTTGGTCGGTGTGCTCTAGTTTTGTGGAGAGTTCAGTCATACAAGATCTGAATTCGGTTTTGATATCAGCCATGAATGCCCTAATGTCGTTTTTGGTCGCGAGGGTCCCCGACTCTTCTGAGCCCTTTGGCGAGGCAGGAGCAGGAAGCTCCGGTTTCGTGCTTTTATCAGCTGATAATAACATCACAGCGATTGTCTGGGTTTTTGCCAGATTTTTGTTGTTTAGCCATGGTGTTCTTTTATGCGTGGCAGGGATGCTGTAGTGACTTCTGTCTGGGTGGAGTACAGTAGTTAAGCAATCTATCCGGAAATGGGTGTCCGTATACCGTTCCCACGTCGGTCTAATTGCTCAGGGAGCAGTGGTTTGTTGGCAAGCAAAGGGAACTTCTGGCAGAGAAGAACTTTACTACCTCAGGGAGTCAGCGATGATGAAGAGGCTCGCTTGAGCTCCATGGAGCACATGGGAGAAAAGAGTGGGCTAGGACGTGGGCCGGGGCACCGCAGGAGCTGGTCAGGAGGAAGGGACTGAGGGAGAGCTTCCGGGAGTATAGGGTCAGGGGCATCGTAAATGTCAATTAAAGTTATTCAATCTTCTTTTTTAAAAAGGTGCCAGTCTCAATTCGCTCAGTGGAGGCATCCGGGGAACATGAAATCTTCAAGCAAGTGTGAGATGGGGTCCCCAATATTGTTGACTTGGCCGGAGCCCCTGGATGGGGACCGGGCTGTTTCGTTTTGAGTGCAATGTTTATTCATATAGTCCTGGTATGGGGCAGTAAAAGGAAGAGCCTCTCAGCTTCTGTGTCCCTGGGTTTCTTCTGCCGTTGCGTTGGGCTCCCCCCTACCAAGTTGAAATCAGGAGTCGGAGGGCCCCCTGCCCTATGTTGTCAGGTGGGGCTGGGTTAAGGGCATAGGTGGAGTGGGCTGCTTCCCCGCCAGGTGTTTGGCCCCCGAAGTGAAGGTCCGGGCGGAGTGGGCCCTCAATCGATGTTAGAGTGGGGGCGAGGGGAGAGCCGCAGAGCCCCGCACTCCATCACCACCCCCAGAGATTCACCCTCACTCCCGGTGCCGCTGCAGGGCTTGCGCAGCCTTACCGGTGTAGGAGGGCTCTTCGTTCACTGATATGGAGCTGGCGGCAGGCTCCGGTGTGCAGGATCACGGGTGCTACCCCTGCATTGGTGCGGGCGTCTCTTGGAGTTGTCCTCTGTCTGTATCCGAGCCGCGGAAGAGCTCTGTCGGTTCCGGGCAGGCCGTCCAGCTCTGGACTGCCAGCTCCAGGCCACAGAGCGGGACCCAGTGCGGGCGGGCTGGGGTAGGTAGGAGGTCTCAATCTGATGATCTCTCCAGCGTCGTGGGTGGTCATGGGGGGGCTTCTAGGGATCAGCGCCTCATCTCTCCCCCCCTCACTATCCCAGCGGCCCTGGACTTGCCGCTCTGTCCGCCATTTTGGGATCAGGCCTGTGGGTGGTGGTGGGGCCGCAGGACGGATTTCTCCCGGGTCCCGTTGTTGCGGGTTGAATCGGATGGTGCCGCAGGAATTCCTAATCACCCCAGAGTGTTGGTTTATAACATGGTATGCTAGAACCACCTTAAAAAGTCAAAGGCAGCGGGCATCCCACGGAGGCCATCAGGAGATCGAACACATCGCCGGCACTCCAGGCCACGCCCCCAAAAACCCATTTACGAATCTTAATGTCTTTTCAAACAATTCACTGTGGACATCCCTCGGTCGGTTTCACTCCCATCAACACATTGTTCATGGAATTTCAGGTTTCACCCCTTCTTGTTAGCATCCCTCCGCCAGGTTCACTCTTGCAACCTTTGCAACGCACTGTTTATTCGCTAATTTCACCAGGCAGGATTAATTTCCCTTTGCTTCACAATCATCTGTCGGTCAAAGACTTTCGACTGAACGCAGGATTTTACAAGTCCCCTGTATGATCACTTTGACCTCTTTTCGCCTTTTCCCAAGGCCTTCTGGTTACGGTAATTTCTACCACTGGGTAATCGCCCAGAGTTTCCTGCATGAGCACCCGCGTGGTGCCAGACTCCTCTGTTGCTGGTTTTCCCCCTTTTTCGTCAATAGCTCTTTCAGCATTTCACAGTTCAAACTAGCAGTTTGCTACTTTTTATTCAACACAGCTCGGTTCCTTACCGACTCTCCCCTCGACTCACTGGTTGAGATGAACCGCTTGGCTTTCTTTCTCTCTGGAGTCAAGGTTGGTACCACAGAGACCAGCGTCTCTCCCTGGCTTGGTAATCAGCAGTGGAGGGTCTTGTGTACCATTTACATCTGCTGCAACACATGCTGGCTATTGTTCGCAGTCTTCCCTTCCTTCTGCAGGGGCCTTGGTTGGAAAGGGCAAGGTTGCTTCTCCCATTGTCACCCTCTCGGTATGCGCTTCTTTCTCCTCCTCTTGAACTGCCTTGCCGAGTTAGCACTCACGTCGTGCAGTCTGCCTTGCTCGTTCTGTGCTCTTGTGCTCCACCTTTTATCCCTGTGGGAAAGGGAAAGGGCCTGTCGGGTGTGTTTGATTCTGGTCAATTGCCTGAATTTGCTTGACCCTTTTATTGGGAAATGTCAGGCTCTGGTGTAAGTCCGTTGTCTTTCATGTTATGCAAAAGTGTTCGTGTCATAAAAGGGAGGGGGAAGTGTTTTGGAATATCCTACGTGGTAGGATGGGGAAAAGGTGTTGAAAGAAGGGGAAGGGGGATACTGCTGCTCACCCATCGGTGTCCCATTCAAGCTCCCCAAGGAACTGCCCCATCCAGGTGATCCCCCCCCTCACTGGTCCACCCCCAGGAACTGGATCCAATAGCGATGGCCGTGTCCTGGCTACATGGATGGCAGATCCCTGGGGACTAGCTAGGGAGACACCTTCAGGTTTCTCACACCAGTTAGAGGGTCCTTGTTTCTGAGGCTCTGTTGCAAGTGCCAGAGGGCTCATATTCCTGGTCTCTGGTTATTGTTTATCGTTGCTGGCTGGGTATTCCTGATACGTTTATGGTTTCAGGTGAGGAATCGTATCGTAACAATGTTGTCCCTTCTGAGAGCAGGGGTGCTAGAGAGCTGGTTGGCACGAGGCCGTAGTGCATATTCTCAGGAGATAAGAGCAAGTCCAGCCAAATAATGCTATAGCGCCTCGGGTGAGGGAGCTCTGTGCATTATTCCTGGGTAGGTAAGGGGTCCCACTTTTCCATGATAATCCCATTCAGGCCGGCTTCCGTTACCCCCCGGCTCCTAACTTTCTGTGATAATGTCTTTCTAGCAAAATTCTGGCCATTGGTGAATGGTTTAGCCCTAGGTTTTCAGTGCTTTACAGAAGGCCATGTAGTCTTGGTTGTGTCGAATGTGGGGCGGCAGTGAGTTAGACAGGGCTGGCGCCAAGGTTGAGTAGACAGACACTCCAATCCTGGCTGAATTGGAGGCTGGAATCACTAGCAGGAGGGCCGTGCTTGACCTTAGGATGAGTGTTGGGAGGTAAGGCATAATCTTTTCTTGTAGGTATGCCAGGCCGGCCTTGCGCCTTGCTTGGTGGGTGATGCATAGGCTTTTGAAAGTGGCCCTTCGTCCAATAGGGACCCAGTGAAGGGTGCGGAGATCAGGCGAGATGTGATCCCTTCGTCCTTTCGTCCCAGTGCACGGAGGAGTCTGGCAGCTGCATTTTAGACTCTATGGAGTTTAAGTTGGTAGGCCAATTGGTACGCAAGTAGATGGAGTTCACATAGTCCAGTCTGGACATGACAATGGACATAATTGCAGCCAGTCTGTTGGAGTAGGTGAGGTAAGGTAAGGTGCATCTCAGAAACCTAAGGTGGTAGTGGCAGGATTTGGATACATTGAGAAAGTATCTGAGCCGTTGGACAAAAATGTCCTTCCACAGTCTGAATAGTGCACCCATGGGGTTATATGGTACATGGTGACTAACCACTTCAGATAGCGAATCCAATATGAAACTCCAGAATCCACGCAACTCACTGCAGCCCCATAACATGTTGCAATGGTCTGCTTTTCCATCTCAGGAATTTACTGTCTGAGGTTGGGTATATTTTGTGGATCCTATTGGGGGTGTAATACAGTCTATTAAGAATTGTGTACCGAATCATTTGGCATCTAGTGTTCAGTAATACTGTTCTGGTTAATGTGCACAGTTTATCCCATTGCTCATCTGATAGGCCTATCCCCATGTCCCCAGCCCATTTAATTCTTGCACTGGAATTTTGAGTCCTACTTTATTCCTGATCATCCTGTACACCGTGTTTAATAGCCTACAGCTGCCATATCAGTTGGAGACATACATGAGGAGTTCAGATTTGGGGGGCTCAAGTGGGCATCCCTCGCACCATGCAGAGACTGCAGCCCTCAACCTGTAGAAGTGCATTATCTCTGTTGTTGTGCCCTTGTGCTCTTGCTTCCAGGTTTGTAGTGTGAGAAACGTCCCTTCCAGGAACAAGTCCCTCAGTGCCCGGTTTCTTATCTTTTCCCAGTGTGCTTGGAGGGAACCATCTCAAGTAGGGGAGAGGCCAAGGAATTTCCACAGCGGCAGACACTTATAGTATGGATCTGCTACCTCCACTGTTGTGAAAATTGCTTGCCATGCAGTAATTGTAATGTGTCCGGGGTGAAATGGGCAGTCGTCCTTATAGGATGTTTCCAGTATCAATGTTTAAGTATCTGTCTTGTTGGCAGCCAGCCGTTTCAATCTAGCGTGTGGTGGGGCAAAGTCTTTACCATACCCAGTAGGAGGCGAATTGTGCATGGGCAGCCATGGAAAAGTGAGCCTCCGTCCCTAGATATTAGGACCCCAGCTATTTAATCCGGTCAGATGCCCATTTCAAGGGGATATCACCTCCCAAACCCCCTGCAACGCAGTGTTGGCTGTCAGGGGGAACATTTCGGACTTGGTGTAATTCACTGAGAAGCCAGTTAATATCTCACATGATCGGGTTGAGATTTATATGTGGGTCTCTGGCATATCCAGGAAAATGTACAGGTCAAGTACATATGGGTGAATGCAGTCAGAGTGTCACATGCCCCTCGAATAAACACACTATTAATATACAGTTTACAGCACCATTTACAAACATTTTATTTTTTTTAAAACCTTTTTATTTCATTATCAAGTATTCACAAGGTAAAAAAACATATCTAAAGAATCAACACTGCTGTGCAGAACGCACCAGTTGTTATTCATCTTTACCATGTAGCCGTGACCAAAATATCCCAGTTAGTAGCATGTCTTTTTCAATTTAAAGATCAAATGAGCAAAGTTGGATACTCAGTACATAGAACACTCTATGACCCCATGCTCGACATGTTTGTTCAAATGCCCATTAGATGCTGAACATTCCTAGTCACAAACCACAATTAATGCATTCATTTTTTTTACAAATATTCTTAGTTTGATATTTTAACCTCGACTTCCTCTTGGAAAACTCATACAATACTAAACTACAAAAAAACCCACATAAATAGCCTTTAGTGCTATGGATTTATGGGATGGATAAAACCTATCCAACTATATCCCCAACGACAGTTCCTGACATATAGCAACACGTCATCCGCATAGACAGAAATTATTTCTGGTGGTCCTGTCAGTCGAATTCCCCGCTGTCTGTGGTGCTCCCTGATCAGGTCTGCAACAGGTTCAATAGTTTGTGCAAATAATATTGGCGATAAGGGGCAGTCCTGACAGGTACCCCTGCCAAGAGGGAAAGGCTCAGATAAATGTAAGTGCACGAGGACTCGTGCAATTGGGCAAGTATAAAGGAGTTTGATGTAATTGATCATGTTGAAGCCGAGCCAGCATTTCTACAAAATTACAAATAGGTACTCCCACGACACAAATGCCTTCTGTGCGTCCAATGTTATTGCGGTACCCAGGATAAAGCCTGCCTGGTCACTATGAACCAGGTAGGGCATTAAGGGGAGTATCCGGTTTGCTATCATCTGTGGGAAGATTTTGGGGTCAACGTTAAAGAGCAACTGCAGTCTATATGACAGACAGTCGATGCTGGGTTTACCTGGTTTAAGGAGTATGGTTATTTTGGTCTCCCGCAGCCATTCCGGCAGGATAGAATTTTCCAGAAATTCTTCCCACACCCTTAGCAGGTAGGGAGCCAGTATTGCAGCATATTCCATGAAGAACTCTGCTGTCAGCCCTTCAGGGACTGGAGTTTGCCTCTAGGGAGCTCCTTAATAACTAGCATGATATCCACCTTAGTAAACAGCATTTTGATTTGCTCTTTGGTGCTAGTGGATAATCTGGATATTCAGATGTCTTCTAGCAGAGAGTGTAGGGCCAGTTTGCCTTTCGGTGGATTGCCACTGTATAGTTCATAAAAGCGCTGAAAGACACCAAGGATGTCTTGGTCAGTCCATATACAGTCCCCCTGCTGGTTCAGTACACAATCTATTTGTGCAGGGCCTCGCTCGGTGTGTATCATTCTGGCTAGAGTCCTCCCCGGGCTATTTCCCTCGCTATAATTCATTGCAGACGTGTGTTTAGAAAAATATCTAATTTCCCTCTGGGCATGCTCCCGGAATTGTTATAGGTTGTCGCGTATGTCTGCCAGGAGGGTGGAGCTCGGTGAGGCTGTATGTAGTTTCTAACATCTTCAGTTTACTCTTGCAGCCCCCTAGATCGCCTCCTATTGTTTTCAGAATACCAAATTCCGTAGAGATCGCCATGCCTCTAATGTAGGTCTTCAATGCTTGCCAGATTGTACTAAATGAGGTTGCATCCATGGTGTTGTGGGCGAGGTAGGTACGCATATAATTTACTTTTTTTTTTAAACTTTGTTTATTAGTTGTAGTTTACGGTATTGCAGCAACACTTATAATAACAATCAGTACATTTCAACAAAGATGGGTATCTTGGTCAAATCTTACATCACACATTTAACATTTTCAGACAAATATTAGGGTCTCTGGGGGCTTTCATCATCGGACAGCATTTCACACAGATACACCCTAAACGGAGGCCATATATCTTTGGGCCTGCATGTTCTAGGCAATGTCCTTGCATATTGCTCATGTAAATCCAACAGATTGTCCACAAGATTGTGGAACTCTCCCGTCCCCTGCACACCCTTTATACTGTAGAAACAGTCAATATTTCTATACAATGGTAATATTCAGTTTCTTTCAGAAAAAAGAAGAAATTAATGAGAGAAGCTAATTCATGACACTATTATAATAAAACAGAATGATGGGGACCATCGGTTTTAATTGAATTTTAAATTAATTGTTATAGATATGAATTTCAATTCATTCATCATCCAGTCTTTGTAAACATAATAACATAAATGTGTTCATTTTGAGGTTACATTCAATATAATAATACAAGGGCATACAAGGTACTCATCACACTTTCTATACAATAGGCTTTTCACATGGTATATCCACAGAAAGTAATGATGAATATTTTCTCGACGCGTTTCGGGGTGTCCCCTTCTTCAGGAATTGATAGCCCTCTTCATTGCCGTTAATCTTTGTTTCGTCTATAATGTATGATACAATAATCAAATTTTAGATTCTCACTGATAACTGTCATTTAACTCTTGGGAGAAATTTTTAATAATAATCACCTGGATGTTCAATGTTCAATGTGGAATATCCTAACTGGATAACGGCAATGAAGAGGGCTATCAATTCCTGAAGAAGGGGACACCCCGAAACGCGTCGAGAAAATACTCATCATTACTTTCTGTGGATATACCATGTGAAAAGCCTATTGTATAGAAAGTGTGATGAGTACCTTGTATGCCCTTGTATTATTATATTGAATGTAACCTCAAAATGAACACATTTATGTTATTATGTTTACAAAGACTGGATGATGAATGAATTGAAATTCATATCTATAACAATTAATTTAAAATTCAATTAAAACCGATGGTCCCCATCATTCTGTTTTATTATAATAGTGTCATGAATTAGCTTCTCTCATTAATTTCTTCTTTTTTCTGAAAGAAACTGAATATTACCATTGTATAGAAATATTGACTGTTTCTACAGTATAAAGGGTGTGCAGGGGACGGGAGAGTTCCACAATCTTGTGGACAATCTGTTGGATTTACATAGGTTAAAACAACCCAGTGTCAAGGTTGTTATTCTCCCCGGCACCCCGTAAATTTTCAACAAATCCTGTAAAAAAACCTTAAACCTAGGTGTGCGCTAGGCAAACAAATATTGGATTCTTGCATATTGCTCATCACACTCATTGACATACGCGAGTTCTTTGAGCAAGTTGTCCTTGCGTGGTGCGTGTGGGCTTTTCCAGCATTGAAGTATGCACTTTTTGGCCACTGCACAGGTTACATTAAATAATCTTCTGGTCACTTCCGCTGCCTTCCCTATGGCCCCAAACAAGTATTTCTGGAGCGTGAGGTCTGCTGGTATCCGTGTTATCTCTTCTAATAACTCGGCCAGCACCCCCCAAAACTTAAGGATGAGCGGACAGCTCCAGTACATGTGAAACGAGTCCGCAGTTGGGTTCCCACATTTTTGACAGCTCCCGGTACAGTTATCCGTAAATTTGGCCATTTTGGCTGCTGTATTGTGTAGTCTATTCAGTACCTTATACTGGATTAGCCGGAGTCCAGCATTGAATGATACTGTCTTGGATAACACACAGTATCTTGATCATTTCTTGTCTTCAATTATAGTCTCCATGTCTGCTTCCCATTTCTCCTTGACCGTGTTTATCGTGGGTGTATGTGTTTGTATAATCGTATACAGTTTGGAAACACTGGTCCTGGAGCTTGAGGATAGTGATACAAGGCATTCATGCGAAAGCGGTTCTTCTGGGAATAGAGGCCATCTACTTTTGAATGCTGCCTTCATACGGTGGTATTGCAGTAATCTAAGCTGTCCTCCCCCCACAGTGGCCACAAAGTCTTCCTGCGTGACAAATTTCCCATTAGGGAACATATACCGCATTTTGATTTCTCTATCAGGGTCCCACAACTTTTGTATGTGTACATCGTATGTTGGTGAGATGCCGGGGAAGTTCCAGAGAGGTGCGTCTGTATTGTACGGTGTCTCAAGTTTAAATCTTTTATAAATCTTGGCCCAGGCAAGGACTGTTGGACTGACTGGGTCAAATTCGCATTTGTCCTTATGTTGTGTTTTAAACAAAATGGAGCATAGCTCTGTTGGGCCTGCAGCATGTCTCTATGGGAAGGTGTGGTGCAGTATCTAGCAGGTCGTACCAGTGTTTGGCATATTGGGCTTGCACTACTAAGTAGTATAATTCAAAATCTGGTGCCGCTATGCCCCCTGTGTTATATGGTTCAACCAGTTTCTCCCATTTCATCCTGGCTGAACCCCCATACGAGATGTACTCTACCGCCGTGGATCGTAAACTATCAAAAAACTGTCTGCCCGGCCAGATGGGGACATTACCACATATGTACATTAATTTTGGTAGGACCACCATTTTTAGAATAGCTATCCGGCCTGCAAATGATATCAGGAATTTGGCCCACAGCTGGAGTTTGGCTGTGATAGATTGTAAGAGTTGTTCATAATTATCTAGATACAGAGAGGTTCTTTTTTGGACACTAGAATTCCCAGGAATCGAATTTTGATGGGTTACTATTTCAATCTGTGCGTGTTGGTTGGGCATATGGTTGCTGTCGCATATCATTTTCCAAGTCTGCTTTAAACGCTACATCTTGCGGTGCCTCACAATTGAATCTCTAGGACCTGCGATTTGGGGCCCGGTTCCCCATATATGCAGCAGTATGGGGAAGTGGTCTGAGAGAGTGCGCGGGAGAATATCCATAGTCAGTACCTTCCCATGAGATGTCGCGAGATCAGGAAAATATCAATGCGAGATGTCATGTCATGCACCGAAGAATAGAATGCATATTCTCGGGTTTGTGGGTGTAGTGTAGGCCACATATTCCACATGGCCAGGCTATCTTGCTCTGCAAGCTGCACACAGCTCTAGACGCTGGTCTTGGGGCCAGACCTGCCCTGCCCAATCCGCTGGTCTAAAATGGTATTCATGTCGCCACACCATGAGACAGCCATTGTTGTATATGCATCGATGATGGATGCCACCTCTGCATAAAAGCCAAGGGGTGTCTATATTTGGCTCATATGTGTTGACCAGGAGCAGATCAACACCTTCTAAAATGTGTTGACCAGGAGCAGTTCAACACCTTCTAAAATGCCATGCAAAATCACATAATGGCCGTCGGGGTAAATATGCGTGTCTTTCACAATGAATTTGAATCATTTATGGATCAAGATCAGTAATCCCAGGACTGAGATGAATAGGATGTGAACAACCTATTGTTACCCCAATATGACACTATGCCTCAGTTAGTGGCTATAGTTGAATGTGGCTCCTTGAGGAAAACCATATTGATCTTGTGCCATCATCCTCCTGGATTAAGTGTGATTATCCAATTCCCAGCCATTCCAAGTCATCACATTAACTGCGGTCATGTTACTGTGCGATGAAGCTCTCCATCGATAGTAATCACAAGGTGGTACATCAAAGCCTGCACCAACTTTTTCTTGCTGACAATGCTTACAACCTCCATCTGCCAAGACAATGGGCCTCATTACAAGGTTGGCGGTCCGGTAATAACGATACCGGTAAGGGAATAACAGCATAATTTACCAGACCGGTGCATTATGACCCACGATGCCGGTGCTACCGGGCCCTGCGGGGACCCGTTGTGACCAGGTAGCACCTACCCGGAATGGGCGTGGGCACATGGCAGCCGTGTCAGTAACAACGGCATTCCATAAGCAAGTGCACATCACGAGGTTAACGGTCATGCACTTACCGGCATCCAGATGCCGCTAAGAACGGGTACCATGACGCTGTTAAATCCGGCAACGTGGGACAGCCGTTAATAGCGAACTGCTGTGTTGAAACCTGCCACAGGTGCACAGAATCAGCACAGGTGGAACCAATGGAGTCTGGCACAGCACAAAAGGAGCACACCCACACACCACACCCCTTCCAAACACAAACTGCAACCATTAGCAGTTGCAATACTGGGGCTGGAGGACATGCCTGAACTGCTACTACTCCAGCAGGCATTGAACCAGGGAATGCAGCAGAAGCGCAGGAGGAGAAGAAGGGTGAGACAGGGCCACCACATGCCACCAGGACAGGCGGTTGTACCCCGCAGGCAGCCACCTATACCTCGCCTAAGGGCCAGTCCATTTGACCTAACACTTGCACAGATCCACACCCTGTACCGCCTGGACAGGGACACCATATGCACAATAGTGGACATCATCCATGATGACCTGGTAAGCCTCATCAACATCCGTACAGGCATCCCCCTTTGCTGAAGGTATTGTCTGTGTTGCACTTCATTCCCACAGGCACCTACCAGCACACTGTGGGGCAGCAGCATGGTATCTCACAACCATGTTTCTCCCGTGTGCTCAACCAGGTGCTAGATGCCCTCCTGGAACATGGAAGGGACCACAAATATTTACCACTGACTGTGGATGAGGTGCATGATACTAAAACAGCATTTTATGCACTGGCAGGTATGCCTAACGTAATTGGTGCCATTGACTGCACCCATGTGGAGTTGGTAGTCTGGCATGCCGAGGAGGTTGTGTACCGCAACAGGAAGCTCAACCATTCCCTGAATGTCCAGATGAGGTGCGATGCAAGGCAATTCATCACGCATTGCTGTGCAAGATTCCCGGGATACACACATGATGCCATGGCGCTGCGCAACTCCACGCTTCCCCGCTACATGGCACGACATGCTGCACAACGTACCTGGCTGGTGGGTGAGTCCAACAACAGGGCAATGAGGGGTGTTGCCGGGGGAGGAGGGAACACAATCATGGGCAACCTGTCTGCTGGCTGGGGCATGAGGGGTGTTGCCAGGGGTTGGACACAACACAATCATGGGCAATCTGTCTGCTGGCTGGGGCATAAGGGGAGTTGCTGGGGGGAGAACAGGACACCGCGACCTGGGTGGCAAAACTGTGACCCCAATTACCTCAACAGAATGTACAACACTTCCAATGGATGCAGATGTGGCATGCCTACACAGCTGTGCGTAAATGGAAGCAACAAACAAGGCGCAAAACCCCAGCACATGCACCTTGCACAACATCAGGCATGATGAACCATGGCTACCACGATGCACCACCCTGTAGGCACAATGCCTGGAATACATAAGCGGCGCAAAGTACATCACGGCACAAGCAGCCATGCCTGGGGCAAATCCAACTACCACACATGGAAATCTGTCACTGCACCCACCCCACAGGTACACTGCAGACCAGTATACCCGCCCAGGCATCTCTAAGGAACACTAACAATCGCAATGGTGCAAGCAAGTTGACTTATGTAATCACCGATCAGTTACCACCACTACCTCCGCTCCACCATGGCAGTACACACCCAGCCCCTCACAGTAATGTTTGATGTCACTGGCGGACCATAACACCATTGCCATTGGGCCTTGGTCATATGGGGGAAGGCAGTGATGGACAAGTACATTGCAACATAAAGTAGTCGTGAACGTGATTACCAAACCAGTGTATCATGAGGCACATCAGGAAAACATGTCATTATACAATCCACATGTATAGTATGGATTTCTAACGCATCACACCCATCAGATGTCAGTAGATGATGGTCAATATAAACTCATTAGTGCGAGTGCCTCACCTGATGGAAAGGTCCCTTAGATCTGAATGGCACACATAACACCCAAGCATGGGTCATCCCTAAGTGCCTGGGTCTCACTATGAGGGAATGACAAGTGCAGTAATGATGAATATGTGGCATGTGACCATGAACACTGTACATGCATTGCACACAAGGAATGACAACAATGTTCATAAATATACTTTCCATTGCTCCTGTGCAGGTGATGCCGCGTATCCCCTGAAGCCATGGGTCCTTACCCCCATCAGGCAACCAGTCAACAGGCACGAATAGGACTACAAACCTGCAGATGCACACACTTGTGTCACGATTGAGCAGACTTTTGGCCTGTAGAAGGCTTGTTTCCGCTGCGTCAGCAGGTTGGGTGGGGCACTCATATACAGGCCTAAGAAGGTGAGCAAGGATTTTGGGTGGGTGGGGGGGTGCATTGTTTGGGCATCCTTCTGGTGCAGCCATGATGTGTATGGTGTCTGTTTGGTGGCCTACAGGTGTGTCATGGCTTGCATGCTGTAGCCATGCCTCAGGGGCTGTGTGCCATGTGCAGTTTGGTTGTGTCTCAAGTGTGCAATCGGTAGTGGAGATGTGTGCACCATGCATTGAGATGGCACAGTGGTGAGGCCTGCATCTCGACGGTGATGTATATGTGTGTGTGTGTGTGTGTTTGCAATTGTGGACTCATGTGGTTTGTGTCAGTGGGGTTTGTAGTGTGTTTTCGTGGCAGGGATGTAGGGTTTGAGTTAGGACTGACTTTAGGTGGGAGGTGATGGGCCATGTATTTACTCTCATCTACTTGCCAATTGGACTCCAACATTTTACTTGGGGTATTAGGTGTGTGTGGTGACTTTTGTACTACGCTAAGGGTCACTCACCGTCATTGTCCTATGATGGGACTCCCATCTCCAAATGCCCGACTCCCTCTATGGCTTCCATATCCATTACTGAGCTGCAGGTTCCCTCCCACTGTGCAAGCTTTATGGGTGATGTAGCTCCACCACCTGTTGCCTGGGCCTGGCTGCGGTTTGCTGACAAAATGTTTCGAACACGCAGCTGCAGGTCGTCCCACCATTTTCTGCAGTCTTTCACACTGCGTGGGGTTGTGCCCACCGCGGACACCTTCTGGGCCACCTCCTCCCAGATGTTTTTCTTCCTGATTTTGGCCGGAACGGTGCAGGTCTGGGCAGAACACCACATCCGCATGCTGGACCAGGGTGTCGGATAGCATGTTTAGCTCGTTATCACTAAAACGGGGCTTACGCAGCTGAGGTGTGCCTTTACGGGTAGCCTTTGACATCTTCTTGCTGGCAGGGGACACAGTATCCTAATCCAGGTCCTGTGGGCAGGGGATTGCAATGGATTGTGTTTTTAAAGATGGCCGCCGGTGCATTTCCCATTCTGGCGTGATGACGTTGCTTCCGGTATCGGCACTTTCGGTGCTGGTATGTATGGTACCGGTATGAATCTGGATGATGCCGCTATCGCGGGTTTAGAGGGCCTTACCGGCATGCCGGTGGCAGTATGTACGGTACTTTTATGAATCTGGATGATGCCGCTATTGGGGGTTTAGAGGGCCTTACCGGCATGCCGGTGCAGCCGTTACCGGCATGCGCATGCACGCTGACTCAGAATCAACTGTTGATTCCAGCAGCAATGCAACACGGACACGGTTGCACCGGCATGCCGGTAATTTTTGATTTTTACCGCCCTACTAGTAATGAGGCCCAATTTCTTTTGAACGTTTTACCCCCAACCCAAGCACCTCCCTTCCCACCTTCATCTCCCTCCCAAACAGTGCGATGTCAATCCACCCACAAATTGAGAAACCATCCCTACCAGCAACATAGCAGCTCTGCATGGGGGACACTGCTTTGGACTCTACCAGCTCTCGTCACTAACACCAATCCCTTCCTGTGCAGAGAAGTGTTTCTATATACACACTGCATACCCCCAGGAAGGTACCAAACCAAATCAACCAGCGAGAGGCGACCACCCACACAACAGAAGTAAACTCTGGGGGATCCTGGGCCTAAGCACATTGATTCTTAATGTGTTGCCAGTCAACAGGTGATCATTTTTGAGGGCCTCAGGTGGCCAGTGCATTATTGCCAATGCCGCCTGCTGCTCCGCGGATGAGAGAAATGTTCACTGCGATGTAGGTCACCACCTCTTTAGGTAACACAAAGATGGGAGAAGGAAGTAATCCCTCTGTATTGGAATCTCAGTGGAGCTGGGAAGAACATTGCATATTTGATAGCCCTATCTCTCAGCAATTTCTTAACTTCCACAAATGTCCTGCGCTTTGCCTGGACTACGGTGGAGAAGTTGGAGTAGATGTGTATGCTTGCCGACTCATAATGGAGAGGACCCTTCTTTCTAACCACCCGAAGAATGAGGTTGTGGTCTCTATAATTCAATATTCTCACAATCGGATGCCTTGGTAGGGCCCCCGGGTTTGGGTCTTGTTGCCAGCAACCTGTGGGCTCTCTTCACCAGAAAGGCAGTTCTAGTGGAGGTGTTAGACCCCACCCCCCCCTCAAACTGAATGCAGATAACTTGTCAGGCTGATCAATAGTTCCAGTTTTGCGAAAATCAGAATTGTAGCGCTTTTTACGACAAAAAGCACATTTCAGGGAGATGTATATTTTTAGGGTCAGAATGCCCCATGCAGTTGAGGTTATCTCCGGTATTACACATATTATGAATATCATAAATCTAGTATTAAAACTGAACAGAAACAGAGTTCTGCCCAAAATGAAACCATTAGTAGCGGCACAGAACATTCAGACTAACTACATTTTAAAAATAGATGGTGGAAAAACCCATATTCATGCAAGATAATTAAATAATTCTCTAACAGAGGTTCATGGATAGTTCACTGCAGCCGATATACATATATATTACATGGACGCGGTTAGTTATGGTTAAACTGGTGTTTCCATAGGAAGAGCATTTTTTGGGTGGCTTATAACTTCGCTCCCTCTGGACGAATCCTCACCAAACCTTGCAACAAAAGTATATGGCCCACTCTGAATTTGTTTGGAGAGGTTTGGTCCAGGGGGGGCAAAGTTATTAGGGGGGGTCCCAAAACTTTTGTTTTTTCCCATAGACATAATGGGAAAAAACTTTGCGCATGCCTGCAGCCCAAACCGCTGGACGGATTTACACCAAATTTGCGGCAGGAGCGGGGGCTTGGTCCCGAAGGCGTACTTTTGCAAATTTGGTGTAAATCCGTCCAGTAGTTTTTTTAATTACCAAAATGTAAGGCAAAAAAATTAGTGATATCTCCGTTCGCTTCGCGGACGGACTTCCCGGTTCGCTCCACGGACAGTGCCCCGATTGGCCGAGCAGCTTGCGTGATGTCCGCAGACATGCGACGTGTTCGCTGATTGGACGGCGTGGTGCTTGAAGCGCGTCAGATTTTCTGTGGCGCCCGCCATCTTGCATTTGCGAACGACCGCGGACAGCGCGGTGAAACTTGGATTAAAAATTGTATTTAGTGGAGTGTGTTGGTGTGTAAGAGTGTTTGGGGAGGGTGGGGAGTATGAGATAGGTTCAATGTTCTGTTCTGTTTTTTTTATGTGCTAGACACTTTCGTTGTGTTCGATTTTTCTGCGGACAACACGGCTGTTCTGAAATGTTCGTAAATAAACAGAATGGATTCGGTGTCAAGTTGAAAGTGTTCTAAGAAGACTCGTGGGGTCCTGGAATGTTCGCAGGGGGTGTCCTGAAGACTTTGTCTGTATTGTTCGTTGTCAAGCTGAAAGTGTTCTAAGAACACTCGCAGTGTCCTGAAATGTTCGAAAATAAACAAAATGGGGGTGTTCTGAGGACGTTCTCTGTATTGTGTGCCTGCTTAGCTGTATCCAATGAGGGAATGGCACAGAGAATGAAGTGGAAAGGGTAGAAGGGCTGTCTAAGAGTTATGCGGTCTGCGGACATGGCGTACTACATCTGGGGTTTTCCAGCAAATCCAGCATGGAAAGAAGACTGTAGGGATCAACCAATCAGATATTGAGGTTGTGGATTTGTGTTCAAAGAGACTGTGTGTAGTGAAGATGGCAGAAGTGGAGAAAGTCAGGGTGTTGGTGCTCGGAGATATGTTTGTGCATGGTTTACAACACTATGCTCAATGCAGGCATGTTGCAAAGAATTTTGATGTTAAAGGAGTGGAGGTGGTGTGGAGCACTGTGCCTGATTGCAATGTACAGGGAATTGTACAAGTTTGTGAAGATTATGGGCAGGATCAACAGTCCCCATGTGGTAGTTTTGCACTATGGTGCTTTCCATTTGGGCTATGTCAGTGCCCCTACTTTGTTGGCAGATTTGGAACACTTGGTTCAAGCAGTAATGAACATTCTTCCAAATGCCAAAGTAATTTTTTCTGGATTAGTACCTAGGGCAATATGGGACAATAGTTCAGTTTTTTGTCCTCAGCAAAACAATGCTAGGTGTGTAATCAACCGAGGCATGTGTGCCTTCATGCTTAGAGCTGGTATGTTCTTCTGTAATAATGAGAATATTGATTCCAGTAATGCTGTTTATTTTAATGAGGATTGCATTTCCTTATCTTTTATGGGAAATGCCATTCTGTTTTGGAATGTAAGGGTTGCTTTGGAGAAGGTTATGTGAAAATTTTAGGAGTAAAGTAAGAAAAATTAAAATAAAATACAAAATAACAGGTGTCTGTCAAGCATCTGCAAAAAAAACTAAAAAAAACAGCTCTTTTCAGAGCCAACCTCAAAGGGGAAATGGGCACACTACTTAAATTTACATTCACCACGCTCAGATTTTTGATATGTCCGCGGACATGGCGGTAGTCCACGGACATCGAAATCACTAGCTAGGGGTTCAGTATGTTCTATGTTACATGTATATAAAGTCAGAGATATTATTGTTAAGTTGCGCTACTAAACACCTATGAAATTCAGTGAAAAAACGTTGTTAAAAGGGATGTTCTGGTTAAGTTGAGCTACTAAAAACCTATCAAATTCAGTAAAAAAACTTTGTTAAAGGGACGTTATGGTTCAAAGTAAAACTGAAAACCCCCTGAAATTCGGCAGTGTTGGTAAGATAAGCGACCATAACTCGCGCCGCCGTGCACTGCTAACACTAACACCCAGGACATCAAAGATGACATCACAAATGTCATTGATGACATCACTGATGACATCACATGGCTGGCTCTCCCTTTTTTTCCTTTACTGGCATATCTAAGCCACATAGTTTTCTTCAGTAACAGTCAGGAAGTAAAAATTGAAAAGGTACTATATTTGTAGACTTAGGGTCAAGTCATATCATATCAAACATATATATAGCGGAAGACACAGGCTTGAAAGAGAGCAATCCTTTCTGTGCATGAAGATAATCATTAGAGTTGTCAGCACTTTCTCATAGTTTTATTTTTATTACTATACCTTCCCTGTATATGCTCATATTTGTATACATTGTACTCACACTCCTTTCCTTAGGGTTCACTGACATCATTTGATACACATACATACAGTAAGTAGCACCTTTGAAACAGAGCAATCATTTCTCTGCATAAAGATAATCAGTTAGGTTATGAACTCTTTCTGCTACTACTTCTGCTTTTTTGCTTACTTCTCTGTCCCTGTATATACTCATATTTGTATGTGTCGTTGTCTCTTTGTGTTTTGTCTGTATTAAGTGTAATTATGTATTAAGTGGGTTTTATTAGCTACTTATTACATGTTAGATTATGAATATTGCACATTCATCATGTATACTGCACACACTGCCTAAGGTTCTGCATGAGCTGCTCAGTATATTGGATAGAACTTCATAATAGAATGCTATTTATATCAATGCATTGCTTAATGCACTAATTAGCTCATGATATTTATTCAAATGATCCTTCACACTTTTTGGTCAACATTATAAGAATCCCTCCTACAGAGTTTTCATGAAAAGTAAATGCACTTGTGATGTCATCAGTGATGTCATCAATGACATTTGTGATGTCATCTTTGATGTCCTGGGTGTTAGTGTTAGCAGTGCACGGTGGCGCGAGTTATGGTTGCTTATCTTACCATAACTGCCGAATTTCAGGGGTTTTTCGGTTTTACTTTGAACCATAACGTCCCTTTAACAAAGTTTTTTTCACTGAATATCTATATATATATATATATATATACACACACACACACACAGATTTTCTTGCTGTGAATTCTGACATTGATGGGTGGGGTGAGGCCTGTTAGAGGTCTGGGAAAGTACCAATTCGAGCACACAGCTCCTTGGTTTGCAACAAATAAGATGAACAGTACGGTATAGCCTGCCAAAAAGACTCTGGTGATCTGATGAGGACAGCTCTTTTCCAGACATCAAAGGATTTATAATGAAGGTTAGTAGGATCTCGCACAAATTTCATTAGCCTATGTGCCAGTCAAATGAGGCATGCCAAATTATGTCAGGTGGGCTGGATGAGTGACAGTCAAGCCAACCAATAATAGACAGGTTAGGGGTTTGCTTGTGGATGTAAGAGCCAATCAAAATGTATTGAGTAATAAAATGCAATGTTGCACCAGCCGTAAAAACGTATATAAGGCACTGAATTTGGGAGCTCATTGCTGTTTTCCTTGTATCCTGTGATGCATTTAAGATGATTGTGAACGCAGCCCTGGCGCCAGTCTCCCCCTTGTCTGGTCTCCAGTACCTCAATCCACTGATGCCAAAGGTTATGGAGGATGCAGGGCCCTCCTCTTCACAGTCAAAAAGGCAGGGTCGTCAAGTATATTCCAGTGCAGATGTTCAATCGCTTCTTCCATGGGATCCATGCCAAATTTCTCAGATAACCTGACTATGCGGATATTGTTGTGTCGCGAACACGACTCCAGATCCTCACACCACTGCAGAGCGCATTTGAGATCTTTGGATATGGAAGCAAGCAGAGTCTTCAGTCCCACAATATCATCCTCTGCTGTCCTTATCTGGGTTTCTGCCTCTGTAATTGTAGCGTTTATCCGTTCCATCTTTGCATTTAATGTAGTGATGTTGGAGGTTATTTAATCAAGTTTATGTTACGCTCACCTGGCTCCCACAGGGGCGTCGGTCGGACCCGGACAGCTGCGGTCTCCACCCACGTGATGCGTAATGCAGCGATGACTGACTGGATCTGCCCTCCTAATCTTGTCTGCTTAACCCGTAGAAATATTCTCCTGCAAGTGGAGAGATGGATTTAGCCACTTGTGGATTCAAGTGATGGCACCCCCACAGTCCTCCCCAACTAATCACCTCCGAAATGCCCTCACAGCAATCTCACCTTATATTCTTGAAAGATGAGCTCTCCATCCTGTGTGGATTTGCAGGGGCGCGTCGATTCCAGTTACTTCACTGGTTTGAAGGCTCGGGAGAGTTCCGGAGAGTATTGACTCTGAGGTTCCTGGTGAGGACCAGTAAGTATTAAGTTTATAGAGTTCAATTTGTCCGATGTTCAATCTTGTTCCCCCTTCCTTTCCTGTCTTGCAGCTGGCTCGTGAAAAGATGCTCTTGTGGCAGCTGGTGGCGCTCAGGTAAGAGTCTGTATTACCCGGCGCTGTCCGGTAAATGTTGCACGAGGAAAACGTGTTGTTTTGTCGCTCTTTACAGATGCGGCACGTGAAAATATGGAGAGTCACAAAAGGATGCCTCCGGTGGTAAATCAGGTAAGTCTATGGTGGTAAGAATTATATTTGTTGGTTCCCTCGGCTCACCTTGTGGTTTTCTTTTGTCTCCTAGGTGCCGAAGTTCAGCGAAGAAATGATGGAGGCACCGCCGACCTGAAGGATGCTGTGAAGACTGGCGAGTATGGCGCGGCGCTGCGGCTGGAGGTGCGGCGCTTGCAGAAATGATGTTCTTTACAGGTCCGGAGACAAGATGGATCCAGAATCAGGTGTGGAATAGAAATAAGTTTGTTTTCTAACCTTGTCCCTTTCTTTCCTCTTTGTTTTAGGAGCTCCGGATTCGAGGCGGGCGTGGCAGAAGACTGGATGCAGGCACAGTGAGTGTTACGCTGCTGGATGCAGAATAACGCGAAGCGTGTGTTGCTGGTCGGGTGTGGTTTAAATAGCCTCAAAAGTAGTCCCAGGTAAGATGTCCCTAGAACCACACCTGAGTAAAAAATAGTCCCTGTAGAAAAATAGTCCCTTTCAGGCTTCATGTTGGATTGAAGTCATTTGCAGCATGGTCTGCCTGAGGTAAGTAATGACTATGGTCCAATTCAGGTGTACTCCGGTTCTCTCGCACCGTGGGAGCACTATGTTGATAGGGACAGTAGCGGCCTCAGGGCTCCAGGAGCAGTCTTCCAGCTGTACACACTGTCCCCACTGTTCCCCCAGTATACCCCAGGCTTCTTACTCGTCAGCCATCTGTGAGGAGCCAGGAATGAGACACACACAAAGGGGACTCATGGCTTTGGTCATAAACCTTTATTGAAATAAAAAGGGGTTTGGAAAAAGCATCTGTCCCTACTCTAAGAGGTATTTCTCTACCTAAAAAAAACTGAGGGTCTGTCCAATGTCAAGCTGTCCAAAGCAAAAGCCCCTGTGGCCAAAGTACTATTCTGGCACTCACATATTAAAAATCAACTCTAAGGTGAAAAGGGAAATGTCTTTGGCTTAGAAAAGTGCATCAATGGTCAACGAAAAGAAAGATGTAACTTCCACACAAGAAAAGTTCCAAATGGATAAAGTTCACAGTTCCAGAGGATGGTTCCCTTCCCCTGGACTTATCTTCAATCTGTTTTATACATTTAGGGATAGCAGTTCATGAGTTTCTTTTGATCAACAACACAACTAATATAAGCAACAACTTGGCTGTTAGTCTTAGTATTGGTAGGATACCTGGTGTACTCTCCTGCCAGGTTTCTTCTCCTCTTTAATATAATTTCAACACAGTCTTTGGCTGATGTATCCTTATCAGGACTTCCTCATGTGATGCACTGTACCAGTAAAGGTAAAGTTGGACAGTGTGTGTACACTTTGGCCAGGGATCTCTCATATGAACACACTTGCAACTTGAATCTGGCTTGTATGCTCTTCTGCCAGGGCTTTTCTCATATGAATGCACTTGCAACTTGAATCTGCCTCGTATACTCTCCTGGCAGGGCTTCCTCATAGGTATACTGTACACATTTGCAAACTTGACAATCTCATATTTATTCTGTTTTATCTCTTTAAGAAATATGGAGGCTCATTATCATATGCTTCATTTACTTATATTTTCCATCTGTAGGGTCGCCAGAGTGCCCCGGTGTCCCCACTTCCCTTAGGTGGACTCATCAGCTCTCTGTGGCAAGCCTGCTGCAGCTTTTTGGCTTCCCCCTCCTCTCTGGGTTTGCTGCCTCTGCTCTGTGGCTTCTGTGCCCCTCAAGGCTACTGCTCGCCTGCTCTGGGTTTCTCCAAGCTCTAGCAGTGTGGAGACTGCTTTTCGGTACCTGCGTATGGCAGGAAACCTTTCATTTTCTTCCTCTTCTGGCGCCCTCGCATCATACCAACCATCTCCGGCAGTCTGCTCTCCTCAGCCTTCTCCTTACAATACTTTTGTATTCAGGGAAAGGGAAGTCGGTCTTGATGACTTGTATACAGAGTTGAAAAAGTATTCCCAGTAGCCTTCATAGGTGGGCGAGGGTAATTATGACAATATGCCATTAAGGCATAGGGAATGGAGAGGGTATTTTTGAGGAACTATTGTATTGTTTATTAATAAAGCGCTTATACACAAAATGAGTGCTTCAAAGTGCTCCAAGATGGGAGGGGAACATGGGATACAATCATTACTAAGGCCTTGGAAATTTCTGAATGATATACAGTAATAATAAGCATACTAGATTTGATGACATTTCTGCTAATTCAAGTGCGTTAACCTGTTGTGGGAGGGGGAAAACATAACCAGACATGACAAATAGACAATGATGCAAGTGCCAGATCAGCACTTAGGATAGGAGGAAGTGCACCTGGTCCAGGAGGGGGATACCATGTCTCATCCGATGATGTCACTCCCCTCAGGGTTGCCTCCCCCCCATGGGACCCTTCCTCATATAGCCACCCCCAGGGTCAAATTCAGGTAGCGGCTTCCATCCCCTGGCTACATGGGGAAACGGGAAAGGAAGTCTATATTTCCCTGTTCTCTTGCGTTTTGGTGTTCCACTGTAAAACAATAGGGCTGCATGAACCAGCGCATGACCCGTGTGCAATGGTGTCCTTGCGGAGGCCCATCCATATTAATGGAGAGTGATCAGTGACCAGTCTAAATATACTGCCAGTGATGTAGTATTTGCGGTATGAAACTGGCCACTTTATAGCTTAAGCCTCCAGCTCAAGGGTGGCATAGTTCTTTTCCCAGGGATATAACTTCCTACATTGAACAGAACTGAGTCTGTTTACCCTGCTGACTGATGCAAGGAGGAGGAGCCAATTTATACTTGTACTCTAACTCCAAGCAGAGCGTTGCAGAGTCAGAGCAGAGTCTTTGGTGGCTTGGAGGTGGGATCAGATTGAGACAGCAGGTAATCACACTTCCTCCTCTCTGTTGCACTCGCCAGTCTGTTGAAGCTTAGATCAAGACGTGTAGTGATTCGTTTTATTGTGCTAAGGGTGGCATTCATTTATTCGGCTGACCTTGCCAGAGACATCTTGTACTTGGCCATACTCAGAAGGCACAGGGAAGCACCCCTCACTACTACCCTCCCCCAAACTTACCCACTGGTAACTACAGGGCTTGGTCCCTTTGAGCCAGTGATGGTAATAGAAATTAACATTGTACTAAAAATTAAGGCTTTTCGAACTGGGCTCAGAAGTCAATCCAACACAGACAAGTCACCTACTCTACAAAAAGCCGGTCCTTCCTTGATTATCTGTTTGGGGACTTGTGGGCCTACCGAGTCTGAGGTCCTAAGACGAGAACTGCAGGCCAACCATGTCCCTCTTTCTGTGGTTGGGTGCCAAGTCACTCCTATGAAAGACTTTCCATTGGAAGGCCCAATGGAGGGTTATACCCCTAGTATCCAGGAAGTACAGTCCTGCTCACTGAAGTTGCACGGGGGAAAACCTTAAAAGGTCTAAAAGCAGTTCGGTGCAGCACATACTGTCACCCATAGCACGGCAAAAAATTGCAGACTTTTTTCCCAAATCACTGGGCTCCAGTATGGAAATACGAGCTGTAAATCCAATGCAATGTGCAGCTGTTTTAGAATGCACACGGATGAACGTGTTAACAGACATGAGTATTATTGAACATGCATATGAGGCTATTAGAGTTGACACTACTGTAGCTCAAAGTAGCGTGAATAAGCTTCACGTCCAGGTACTCCAACGGACCTGACTGACTTCAATGGCTCAGGACGCAGTGGGAGCAGCTTCTCCTATCCCTTCGGCATTTACAGAACACACAGATGATGGCCCCATCTACCATACACTCAGAGACGCAGACGATATGGTTAAACTAACTTTGGCTAGCCTGTCTGCACTTAACATGGTGTTGAGCTCCTTTGTACGTCCCTATGATAACATCTGAGAGGAAGTATAAAATCATATTACAATGTTGAACTCCATCAGTATAAAGGTCCAAGATCTGGAAGCATGTCTAGGACACATTGTGTCCTTTGGTCGGTCAGCGTTTTTGGAGAAGCCCCAGAGTATGCATACATCTAGAGTAAACTAAGACAGAGTCATTGTCATTGAAGAGTTCGCTCTAGAAGATTCTACACCGACACCCAAGTCTCCTAACATTGAAGTTGGTGGGTGTGATGAACCTGGAATATCGGGTACACAAAGGGTGGTAGAACGGAAACCCCCTGAGGAGCCGTATGTGGCCGAGAATGGAAGTTTGAAGAAGACTAAAAAGCAGAAGGCCATCTCAAAGAAAAATTCTTCTTCGAGGAAATTCTTGCGATTTGTTAAAGAAAAGTAGGCATTCCGAAAAGGAATTTACTACAGGTCTTGACTCCACTGTTGTTGGAATGGACATTTGATCTAACACCATCAATAAAGAAGACGACCTTCCAAAAAGTCTATACATACCAATCACTATCATTGGAAGGAGTTCGCAAGATTCAAAATATTGTGGATACAGATGCAAGAGTGGTACATCCATACTTCCTGCGCCCGGAAGGCAACGGAAAGAGCTCCACTGTTACTGTTACAAAGATGGATGCAAGGACTACAGCAATTAGACTCCAGGGCCGACTGGAGGGATGTTTTACAAACTGAGGTAACTGCCCCATCTACAACTTTGGAATGCCAATTGCAAGGGGAATCCCATCCAAGGGATGTCTCTCCACAGTCCTGTCCACTAATGAATCAAGTACTGGCAACAAGAAAGACACCACCCCAGCGCACTGTGGAGCAACGACTATGGGGGTGCCAACAGAGGGATTTGGTCCTTCGAATATCAACACTATACCAGTTGCTTTGACTGAAATTCCCTTATCAATGCAGGAAAATATGAACCCAGTAAGGAAGCTGAAGTTGGATCTATTTCCAGCTAACTGTACTGCTCCTGTGGCTACCCTTGGAGTGGCCACCCCCGGGAACTTTGCCATGTCTATACTCAATTTTTTATCGATGGTGGACTATTCAACTTCAGCTCTTCCTGCCCCGGTCGTCCACCCCAGTGGACTTTGCTTAGAAGGCACTCATTCTTATTTGGGGAAACTTCTTGGTAAATTTTATATCCCCACAGACCAGAGGGGCGCTACTCAGTTTGGCAATTCCCTCTTTACGGGGCAGGCTCACAGCTCTCTAAGAGGAAGCAAGAGTCCTATAAAAATGAAATCTAAATCATGGGAACAAAGCACAGAGAAACTATATAGTGCTCAGTCATTAGTAAGGGGTGGCCCGCTTGTGGATCAGCTCCCTGTCTTACCCAACTATTCCCATCTTTTGAGAGAGGTAAACTCCAGACCTCCAGATTCGGTCCTGGTTTGACTAGGGTGGCATACTTGGGCCGAAATGTTCTTGATCTATCCAGCCTTTTGGGCAATTCGGTCTCTATGTTTAAATCACTCAAATGTTCTTTTGCTTTTGCTGAATTAGGGCTTCTAAGATTGCGGTCTTCAGCAGACATTGATAGTGTTTTTTCATGTCAGAGGGGACACAAAGCATGCTTACCTATATTTCAGTTCGAGAGTGGTAATGGATTTGATTCTCTCTCAGAGGGAAAACCTGCAGAGGCTGGGCTTCAATGTGGTTCAGGGACTTTGGATCTTAATCCTTTTCCCCTTCGTTAAAATCCCTGGTAGGGCAGTTCAATGCTACCAGGATAACGAGCGGATGGTTCCTAGTTTGGGCAATGAAGGGTTAAAGTGGGCAAATCAGGCATGTTGTAGCTCATACTTGGGTCCAGAGGAGGGGATGATGAGAGTAGGGTTTTGCCCCCCACATTAGGAGGAACAGAATTAAAACTACTGTCCTGGAACTCTCGGGGTAATACTCACCGTCTAACTAATGTGGTAACCAATGAGACCTTGAACAGGGGCTCAGTCATTTTCCTACAGGAAACCTGGCTTAGTACCCCTTCACTATTAGATGGTTATTGCATATTTGCACAGATAGCAAAGCCTAGTTCTGGGGGTCACCCTACAGGTTGCCTGATAATAGCTATCCATATTGGACTGGGCTTAACAGCTCATGAGGTTTCAAACTCTACGTATGGGCCATTAGCAGTGGACGTGGTAACTTCCAAGGAGAAAATCAGAATACTTTTGGTCAACATCTATTAGCACAGTAGAATGGGCTCTCTGGAGGAGTTTATTTGTGCTCTAAATGTTCTGATTTTGTCCTGGCAGTTGAAGAAAGGGCTCCGACAGGTTGTTTTTGGGGCGGGGTGACCTAAATGCAGACTGTCTCTTTCCTGAAAATACTCCTACTATGTGGGATGAGTTTCTGATTCTGGCTAATCCAGATTGGAAATCCCGGACAGGGCTGAAATGGCTCAATGCTGCTGCTGCCTGGGGGCTGAAGCTCTTAAATGGACAGATTGGAAAACAAAAGGGGGGAACTCTATATGGTCTATGGGTTCTAGTAAGTCTACACTGGATTACATATTTGTGGGCCATTACCTCTTTGATCTATGCTAAACCTGATCCCCACTTGGAAGGGCAACCAACAGATCTCATTGTACTAAAGAGTCATAATGGAATTAGGTGGTCCCCTCAAAACATAGCGTCTTTAAATGACATACTTAAGCGGGCAATGACAACCTTAAATTTTGAAAGGAAGCTGAGGGTCTTTAACGGCTTCACTTTTGACTCTACTATAGAGGAACTAATGAATAAGAGGAGGGAGTATTAGGATGAGGCATTATCCTAGGCGACATTTCCATGTACATGACAAAACCCTTGCCCATGGGAAATCAGTGATGAGGCGTGATATCAAAATGCTGAGGGTAGATGGGCGACCTACTCCTCGGAAAGCAGAAAGAATTAGGCTACTAAAACAAAGGTATAAGAACTTCTGCAAACAAAAGAAAGCAGATCTTTTGGAAAGCATGCTCCAGGCACTGATCAGTAAAGATGGGAGTGCATTTTGGTCATTGATCAACAGACTTGATGTCCCACTACTTCTCTCTCAATCCAATATAGTTTTGGACAGGGGAGTCACTAGGCCTGGAAAAGACCCGGGGCTAAGCTGATGTCAGAACTGTTGGGACTGGGGGCTAGCTAGTCTTTTGGCTGTAGCTCCTGAGATTCTATCCGGGGCTACAACCAAAAGATCAGGGGCTATAGCCCCCTTAGCCCCCCCCCTAGCAACGCCCCTGGTTTTGGAGAAGGATTGGGTTACCCATTTCTCTAAGCTCTATTCTTTGGTGAATGCTAAACGGGAATCCCTGGATGCTATGTCACCGATTGAACCAACAATAGGATTTGAGAGGAGGGTGGACATTGAGAGGGTCGGCGACTTAATTAAATTGTGTAAGACCTCCAGGGTGGCCAGCCCACCCAAATGGTCTAACTAATAGTACCATAGGGCTGATCCCTTTAATTGGATGAACGCCTTGGTAATTCTTTTTAACAGCATAATCAAATTAAATATTCTCCCGCCTTCTTGGCATACAGCAATTGTGGTCCCCATATTCAAGAGGGGTGCACGTTCAGATCCAAGTAATTACAGACCGATATTACTTTTGGATTCTGATAGTAAGATTTTTGCATCTCTCTTGATGCCCACCTCGAGGCCTGGGTGAATGCTGTGAACAGGTTTCCTATTTTTCAAACAGGCTTTCGTAGAGGACACTCAACCAATAATAATGGTTTGGGGTTAAGAGCTATCCAGGAAAGCTCCTGGTCTGATAAATCGGCTACTACCTATGTGGCCTCTATAGACCTATGTGGGGCCTCCGATCGAGTGGATCTTAGGCGCCTGTGGTAGAAATTGGACTCTTGGGGTATGCTGAAGGGCATGCAAAAACTGATCATTGTCCTCCATGAGAACTCAGGGGTGAGGGTTCGTCTGACTAGAAATGGCTTGTTGTCAGAATTCATTTCAACTCTGTCTGTCCTAAGACAAGGCTGCAAACTCACCCCTTTTCTCTTTAATTTGTATGCATCAGATGTACCAATGTACCTAAGTAAAGCTTCTATGGCCGCCTCTAAGTTGGGCGACGAGAAAATGACATAGCTAGCATATGCAGATGACTTTTTGTTGTTTGATCCGAAACGTGTAGGCATAAGGAGGCTACTAACTGCTTTTTTGAAATTTACAGCAGAGAATGGCCTCTTAATTAACTCCTCAAGGACTAAAATCCTTAATTTCAGCAGATGCAGGAAAAGGGCTCATCTAGCATGGCCTGCAGAAGGGGCCATTCTCACACCCTTCACTAGTATGATCTATTTGGGCTTTTTCATTTAGTCTAGCACATCTACATCTATGCTCCAACAAATTCGGACTCAAAAGGCTTAACTATTGTCAAATCAACTGGCAATCGTGAACCAAAAATGTGGTCGTTACTCGATCAAACCAGCACTAAAATTTTATGAAGGGAAATTTATCCTTAAAATTATTTAGGGCCTTGAACTATACTTTGGCGTGGTACCTAAATGGTTGGATTGAATAGAGGCCAAACTTTGGAGCAGAATATTGGGAATTCTTAACTGCATCCCTATCTCAGCTATCAGATTTGAGCTGGGATTAACCTCTCGAAGAGCTTGAGTAAAGTGGAACAGCCTGCAACTGTACTTGAAACTGTTGTCTCCTATGGAATCCTCGCTTTATGATTTGCTAGGTAAAGCTATGCTCCTTAACCCTAGTGGGTCTAGAGTACATTTCTTGTCTGATCTCCGAACTTATGGCAACTTTATCCTGGGAGAGCTGAACGTGGACACTGAGTTCCTTATTGGTAATCCTGATAAGGTTAAAATGTGTCTGTATGACTTGGATTGGGTTGAGACTGTTGAAACATTTCATAGCTTTCCATCTAGGAGTCATCTGAGGCATGAATTTTAAAAAAAGAGGAACAGTCCATCCGTACCTCATTTTGTTCCCCTGTAATTTTCCGCAGAGCAATATTTTTACATTTTCGATGAAACCTCCTTCCAACCCGTGAGATTCTAGAAAGGCGAGGGCAGAATGAAACGGATGAACAGTTTTGTAGATTCTGTAAAATCTATGATATGATATTTTATTTATATCGCGCTCATACACAGGTGTTTCAGAGCGCGACAAGGCAAGGGAGGGGAACAAGGGAGAACGAAACAACGATCTTACTAGACCCAGTGACATTGAGAACGTGCAAGTGCATGGGGGAGGGGAAAAGTGCATGGAGGGGAGGGAGAAAGTGGAAAGTGCAGAGCAAAAGGATAAATAATCATAACAAAAATAAATAAAAAATCAGCACAAAGTGGTAGTGCAGCCAAGTGGCAAGTACTAGGTTTGAGGCAGCAGATCAGGTGGGTCTGATAAGTGCAGGAGGGGGGAAGAAAAAGGGGGGGGTGTATTGGTACAGATACAAACCCCAGTGCAAGGGGTGGCCCGGAGGCAATGCGGTAGGGTGGCAGGATGAGCAGGAACCTGGGACCAGAGACAGAGGGTGTCCCAGTGCAAGGTGCCAAGAGAGCAGATCAGCAGGGGAGAGGGGGGCGAAGGCAGAAGCAAAGAGGAAGGTCTTGAGGTGCTTCCGGAACCTGAGACGGTTTTCCTCAAGTTTTAGAGTGGCAGGGAGGCTGTTCCAGAGGGAGGCCCCAGCCGAAGACAGAGGTCTACCCCCCAGCTCGTTTCTTTGAAAAACGACTGACCCTGACGGAGATGGAGGTAGAGGAGCGAATAGCTCGACAGGGGAGGTATTTGCGGAGGGATAGCTGAAGGTATTTTGGACCCAGGCCCCAGAAAGCCTTGTAGACAATGCAGAGGGTCTTGAATTTAATCCTTGCATCCACTGGGAGCCAGTGGAGAGATTTCAGAGCTGGAGAGATACGATCCCGGGCTTGAGGCGAAGGACAAGTCTCGCAGTCCTGTTCTGGATTAGTTACAGAGGGCGGAGAGTAGAGGCAGGTAGATTTAGAAAGAGGCTGTTACAATAGTTCAAGCTAGAGAGAACCAGAGCTTGGGATACCATGAGCTTCTGGGGGAAGGAGAGGAAAGGCAGAGTACCTCTGAGGAGGTGCAGTCGGAAATTTGACTTTTTACAGACCTCCGAGATGTGGGCCGAGAAGGAAAGGGCAGAGTCAAAGATGATCCTGAGGTTCTTAGCCTCACAGGTGGGGGTAGGAGGAGGGCCAAGGGAGGCCGGCCAGCGAGTAAGGGGAAAGGATGGTGAAGGTGTGCCGATGAGGAGGATCTCCGTCTTGCTGGCATTCAGACAAAGATTATTGGCGGCACACCAATCTTGAATGGCAGTTAGGCAATCAGAGATGGGAGAGGAGGTGGCAGAGGGCAGCCTGAAAATGAGTTGAGTGTCAGCGTAGCACTGGAAATTTGAACAGAAAATGGCAATGCAGTGGGCGAGAGTTGCCAAGTATAGGTTGAAAAGCCAGGGTGAGAGGTTAGATCCCTGGGGAACACCACACATAGAGAGGGAGATAGATGATAGGAAGGACCCAAGTTTGACCTGGGAAGGTCGGTCAGAGGAAAGAGGTCAGCCAGGCTAGAGCCTGATCAGTGATACCGAGGTTATCACGGAGACGGTAGAGCAGGACGGTATGGTTGACTGTGTCAAAGGCAGATGAGATATCGAGTAGGATGAGGACAGAGGGAATGTTAGCGTCAAGGTTGGAGAGCAGATCCTCACGGATGTTCAGGAGAGCAGTTTCCGTGCTTCTGGCAGCTCTGAAGCCAGATTGGTGGTCATGGAGACAGCCAACCGTGTCAGAATGAAGGTTGAGCTGAGAGATGGCCAGTTTTTCCAGGAGTTTGCCCAGAAAGGGAGTAATGGAAATTGGGCGATAGTTAGCCGGACAGGTAAGATCAGCTGTGGGTTTCTTGAGAAGAGGATGCACAAGGGAGTGCTTCAGGCGGGAGGGGAAGGATCCAGAGGCAAAAGAGTGGTTGCAAAAGTCAGCAAGGGCTGGAGCAAGGGTGTCAATGTGGTCCTTGATGGTTTTAGAGGAACAGGGATGAACCTGTTGTGATAAGGTTTTCATAGATCGGACTTGTCTAGCAACCTCATCGGGGGGAAAAATGAGGAAAGGATGAGAAAGGGATAGGGGGTTGGCAGAAGGAGGGTCAGCAGGCATAGACGGAGAGGGGCGGGGAAGGGAAGGCAAAGTAAGGGTGGATAGGATGTCCTGGGTTTTTGAGATAAAGTGAGAGGCAAGGGCATCGCAGAGAGCCTGGGAGGAAACAGGAGGGGTAGAGACTGCAGCAGGGTTGGCCAGCTCCTTGCAGATTTTAAAGAGTTCGGCCGAGTTGTTTGATGCCGCCGAGACACGGGCTTGAATGTGGACTCTCTTCTATGAGAATATAAAAACTAAACATGTAATCATAGCCTGCCCAGCTCTGAATGTTCAACGTATGAGTTATCTTGGAGAGATGTTCCTTTCATAAAATTGGATAAATACTGATACTTTGAGGCAAAGATGTTCAAACTCACCAAATGTGTCCGACGTGTTAGCAGTTGCATGTTTTTTTTTTAAATCGATTTTTTATTAGACTTTTGGCAAAGATGCTGTTTACTCCCAAATTGGGGGAAGCGATAAAAAAGGTCAAAAATAAATGGAAAACCAAAGCTCGTACATTAAAAGCAAACATCCTCCAGAAGGATGCAGAAAGTATACTAGAGGCTCTATCTAAAACTAACACAAGAACATTTTGGACCCTTATTAATAAGAGAGGTAACTCCCAAGCTAGAGAACAAGGAGTGTGTATTGCCTCCGCGGTTTGGGAAGGGCACTTTGGTTCTCTATACTGTCCACCCACCACTAAATGGGTGGTGCCGGTAGACAGCCTCTTATGTCAATGGAATATCCCATTTACATTGTTTGATATTCAAAGACTCATATCCAGATGCTCGTCATCCCGGGCACCAGGGCCCAATATGCTCGCTAATGCAGTGTTTAAGGGCAATCCGATTCTGTGGGCAAAGATCCTGTTTCTTTTGTTTAAGGACATCGTTATATCCAGGGCATTTCCAACAAGCTGGCACTTGTCGTATGTGGTACCCATCTATAAAAAGGACGATAGGTCTATGCCGTCCAGCTATAGACCTATCGCCCTGCTGGACGCCGATTCAAAAATGTTTCCGTCCTTAGTCTTGGAACACATCCATACATGGATGGATGAAGGAGGAGTACTCTCACCCCTGCAATTTGGTGTTAGGAAAGCTGTGGGTACGGACGCGGGGGGGCTTCTGCTGTCCATCATGCAGCACCAGACCAGGACTAGAGGCAGTTAACCTATTTATTTGGCGTCAATAGACTTGTGTTCTGCGTTTGATTTGGTAAGTAGAGCCACTTTGTGGCGTAAACTATACGCTCTAGAGATGCCTGCACGGTTGTCATCCATTATTTATCTAGTCCATGTAGAAACCAAAATTAGGGTCTGACTCAGTATGGAAGGAACTCTTTCGGAGGAAATCATGATGAGTAATGGTCTCAGACAGGGATGCATATTTGCGCCAACTATTTTTAATTTGTACTTATCAGACGTAGGCCCATATCTGGAGGATGCATCTTTTGCTGCTCCTAAAGTGGAGGGTACCAAGATTGTTTGGACAGCCTATGCTGACGATGTACTTTTGTTTGACCAGACACCTATAGGTTTGCAGCGTGTGTTGTCCTCATTTAAGAAATATACTGTGGAAAATTCATTAGCCATTAATCGGACAAAAACTGTCAACATGCGCTTAAGTTACAGGAAATGTGCTATTAGGTTTGCCTGGTCCTTAGATCATGTCAAACTCATAATATGTCATGCTTTTCACAATTTGGGCTATCCCATATTTGAGTCCGTAAATAGGGTAAATTTATGTATCTATTTGGATAAGAAAATCATTCCACTGATCTCCCAATTGTGCAAAATTGATAACAAATATGGGAAATTCTCTTTGTTACCCTGTCTGAATATGAACCGACGCAAATCTGTTGCTCAGTTTTGTTACGGGATAGAATTTGCCCCTTCTTGGTTTAGAAGCGAATTTCTTAAATATGAGGCCCGCCTGCTGAGATCTATGGTCTGGTATCTTCCGAGATGCGTCCCACTTGCGGTGATACGCTACGAACTAGGGCTGTTCTCCCTATTAAGCATAATTGTGTGGCGCAGAGTATCCCTATACAGGAAACTGCTAGTGGGTAAGGACAGCACCCTGTATTCAATAGGACTACTTATCACGAATCCCATGAAGGTCAAGAGACTCTTGCAGCACGCGGACTGGAACTCTACGGTCAGTGTAATTCTGAATAAAAAACTGTATTCCCAACTGGTCGCCAATAACAAAAAAATGGGTACCACAGAGCCTTATCTCATAAAATTCCCAAGCAAAGCGCTCAGACAGAAATTTATGAGATTCCGTTTCAATGTTTTGGCTACTGGTCTAATTATGAATGTAAGGCAAGGTTCACTCGCTTCAACTGTTGAATGTAGATTTTGTAATCAAGATGCTAGGGATGAAACATTGGAACATTTGTTGACTCAATGTGTGGGACTCAGACAAGCACGCATTGAATATTTTTCCAAATTTGTGCCTAATCCAGAATGTGTCAATCTTAAAGTTCTTTGAATGAATATGCTACATGGATCCAGGGTTAAACTCCAACTGGCGGTCCTACGTTTTAAAAAAATAAAATGTGAACTGTAAGGATGAATGTTGGTACTATGCTCAGAGAGAAGATCGCTCCCTTTGAAATTGGATCAGGAAGTGCTTTTGATTGTAAATGGAAAGTAAGAAAAAAGAATGGGGAGATGTTTTAGTATTATGTGGTGTATTAATGAAAAGGGTGTAATGCTTTAGTGAGTCATGCAACATGAAACTTTATGTATGAAGAAATGTGATATCCTTGTTAATGTGTAAATATTCTGTGAAATAGCATGTATCATTATTGTCCAGACAGTTTTTAGTTTTGATCAATGTGTATCATATTTTTAGCCGCTGAAATTGTTGTAAAAATGGATTAGAGATTTCTATTTTTTTGTAAAGGTTACTGTGTAACCAAAAAAAAATTAAAATTAAAAATTTTTAAAAAAATACAAAAATAATTATTGGATTGAAAGATCTTTCTTTTTTTCTCCCTACACTTTTATTACTATCATTAATATTATTACTGTGTTGTTGCATTTCTGTCTGGTCTTAATGTATGAACTCTAATTTATTCTAGGATGTTGTAAAGGTTTTTTTAAAACCATATACAATAAAAAAATATAAACAAAAATAACTTCCTACTGATATGAAGAATCGGGTGCTCAATGCCATCGTGACCTTGTGAAAAAAACAGCCCCCAACCCGACATGTGTAACATCTGTCTGCAAGATGAACTCTTTGTTAAACTTTGCCACCTTTGACACTGGTTCATTGCACAGAATATTCTTGAGTTTTTCAAAACGTTGTTCTTCATCTCTCCACTTTATCTTTTGCGGTTCTACGTTCTTAAGTGTATCAGTTAGGCAAGAAGAATAACTGGGGATGAATTGTCTAGAATACCCCCTCTAGTCCCGAAAAGGCTCTTAGATCTTTCTTGGTTCTGGGCACTGGAGTTTCCTGGACAGCTTTCACCTTTTCACTTTGGGATTGAACCAGCCCATTACCAATAAAACAAACCTAGATGCTTAACTGCTGACTGTGGCAAGGGAATTTCTTTTGGGTTTGCTGTGAGCCTGGCTCTCCTCAAGGTTCTGGTAACTAAGCTGTTTAAGCTTTATTCAGAGTAATCCCTTAGCAAAGAACAACACAATCACAGTTAAGAGTCACTTTTATTAGCATAAAATACAATAAAACCACAAACAGTAATTCCCCAAAAAGGTAAGACAATGAACTTGGTAAAAGAAAGTAAAACACGTAAAAAAAACAACCACCGTAGAATTAGATTTCAACCTTGGGAGGAGCGCAAAGCTCGCAGCCTCGATACTGCATTATCAAAATCTGGTTAGACTGCAAGAGGAAAGTGCAGCTCACAACCTCGAAAGTAGCCTTCAAATGGATTAGCTCATTGCCCGTCAACCTGCTTCTTAAACTCCAGGCGAAACGGAAATACCTTGCAGAAGCAAATACCACTTTCCACTCTAGTGTATTGATGAAGAATTTAATCGATTCCCTCGTACTTCTTAGCCCCATGTGAAGTAGAAGTGATAGTAAGTGCCGACGCCTGAGCCCCATTAAGAGTGGGCATAGAACGTAAAATGGGTTAAGGTTTCTTCAGCTTTTTTACAGAGTGGGCATACATGGGTGTAATTTTAGGGGGGGCAGGGGTGTTTGTCGTCCCCAACTTTCATGGCACACCACCATTTGGTCCCCATTCATTTGGCTGTGGCACCTTTTCTTCAGATGTCATGTCCCCCCCAACAATTTCAGCAAAGTTACTCCACTGTGGGCCTACACCAGTGTTTTGGGGGGGACCAATCTCACGTATACCAGGACATAGCTCTCAACTCACACACTTTTGGTGGCTGTCACCCGCCTTGTAAACAGTTGACTCACCAGCCAAGCCTCCTGCACGCCCATTCGTTTCAATGGGCCTCTCACCCGCCAAAATTAAAATCGGGTGTTTTCACCCGCCTTTGCGACACAAATGCTTGAGAGGTATGCCAGGAAATATACAGTAAACCCAAGCTGAAACGAACATATAAAGATCGCTCATAAGCGGGGTGTTTACCATCTAAGAAAAGTTTGCTATTCCCCAATGAATTGGGTAAAGAAATACAGGGCCATTTTTTAGGGCATGCCTTTGGCTCTCTAGATTCCTGAATGTCTTGCATTTAGCGGTTGTCTTGAGCTTGGCCTTGAGTGAAGGGCGATACTCACTGGGATTTTCCCAGAAGTGTCTGGCACCTAGCCCACACAACATCTTTTTCACATGTAGAACCCAGCCCTGATTTCTCGCACCTTCCAATTGCAGTTAAGTCTCTCAGAGCATCTTTGTAGGGGGCTAGGCTTGTGGAAGACCAAAGCCTCACCCAATACAGCGCTGGCCTAAGGGCAATCAAATTCGCCAAAGGCAGTACTTGAAGTTCTAGGTGAATCAGCACGGTGGAACATTCTTAGGTAAGACCAATCATTTCTTTAAGAAGATATTCTCTACTTGTTTGAGGTGCTCAAACACTTTGGGTTGGGCCAACACTTCATCGGATACGTGAAACTGTTGTACACGAACCTGGTAGCCAGGATCTGCACAAACAGCACAATGTCCCAGGTGTTCCCGTTGGCCGGGGGCACGAGTCAGGGCTGGCCATTTTCCCCATTGTTGTTTGTGCTAACGATAGAACCACGAGCACGATTAATAAGGGATCAACATGCACACAGGGGAATACACAGCCAGACCACCACAAGTCAAATCACTATATGCAGACAATACTTTGCTATACATACAGAATCCAGATGTGGGTCCAATCATGGAAGAAGTCGCCAGATTCACAGACTACTCAGGTTACAAGAATAACACCTCTCAGTCCGAACTATTCCCATTAACAGATGGTACTGCCCCGCCAGGTGATCTCAGGATTCCGATGGGCTCCGAACTCCTTTAAATACCTGGGTGTCAAAGTGTCTCGCACACAACAAACCCTCTACGAAGACAACCACGAAACATACCTGAATGCCCGAACAATTAAGCTAGCATTGTGGGCCAGATTCCTGATCTCCCAATATGGCAGATTATCCCTACTAAAAATAGTGGTGACCCCCAAACTCCTATATTATTATGTCTCAATACCAATCTGGCCTGGGCGTTCCTTTTTTTGCAAGACTCCGATCACTGGCGGTGCAGTTTGTCTGGGGAGCTGGTGCATCCCGCATAAGCTGGGTTGGACTGACTGAACCACATGAGAAGGGCGGACTGGTGGCACCAGGCTTCGAGTTGTACAATTTAGTGGCTCAAGCACAACACACAGGGCATTGGTATGAGACTGTCCCAGGCCCTGTGCATGTAGCACTTGAAAAATACAGTACAGCCCTGGCAGATCTTAAATCAGTAACACTGGAGGACTGATACACGGACACTTGCACATTCGACCTGGTATGCACAACAGTTAATGCATGGGGCCGAGTGATCAGGCGGCTGGCGACAACTACACCATATAGTAGAAATCTTGGACTCTGGTGCTGCCCTGGGCTCCCCCCTACATATGACCTTGATATACAGATGGCCTGGGATCCCGGGAGAATGATGACTTTGGGAGACCTATTCCCTGAAGGGAGGTTCGTTACACAGGAAGAGTTCACTGCTAAATTGGGCAATCACCCTGTAAAATTATTAAAGGAATTACCGTATGAGTGTAGCGGTACGTAGAAAATGGCCGTCATTTCATCTACAGCCTGAAACATGCGAGTGCATTGATGTAGTGGTACAGGAGGACCCACAGAAGGGATTGGTGTCAAAACTATACAAAGGGGTACAGACGGCTCAGCCAACAAAAAATACGGCATCATTCAAATGGTAAAAAGCTCAAGCTACTGACATTGACAACACCAAATGTCATAGCTATTGTTTATTGACAAAAGAAGTGGCACTCAACTCATGCCTACGCCTGATTCAATTCAAGGTACTAAACCAATTACTTTAGACTCCGGCCACGGTAGCCTATTTTTTCCCCAGACGGTAACGATATGTTATGTTATTTGGCATTCATAAAGCGCTCTATGTAGCTGTTACACTTCGGGCTTCCTTGCAGAATACGACTCCTTTACAAGCTCCTCTGTGGAACAGATACAGGTTGCCATGGCGCCTGTACAAACTACGACGGAGTCTGTGTCAGCTGACACGTGCTGTACGTGGAAGACGTACGGCAAGACACTCCCCCATACGGCTTTAAAACCACTGTCTTTCAAGGGGCTCGTTGCTGCTAATTAGCGTTACAAGCTAAAGCGGTCCGTTTACTCCTTCGTGTTTTCTCCGCACAAATTCCTAATCTGCTTACCTGGTTTTGAACCTTGCCTGGCTTCTGAATTGGCTTGCCTCCTCCTTTATTCCTGTCATGCTCGCCTGGCTTTTTGACCCGGAATGTTATTGGATTATTCTTCCTGCTGTCTCTTGCGGTACCTTATTCCAGCTAGTTGCTACTAGATGCGGAACGACTTTTCCTTCCTCGCAGGTGACTTGCTATCAACCACCCGGAACTCTTCTACACCTTATCTGGATGTGTGTGTGGTCAGGTACATACTTGTAATTGGCAATTCCACCCCTGCTATTAATCATTCCTCCACGGCCTTGCTTGGATCTTTGCCTTTTGTTGGATTCTGGGACATTGAGTGACTGTCTTGTGAACTTGTCTTCAAGTGCATTTGCTGATACTGCACCAACCCGGCACTAGTACGACCCTCGTGCCATTCAGGGCTATTTCCCTATACTAACATTCCTGTTTGTTATTTTCTCCTATCGTTGCCTTCTGTTTCATGGACTACTTTCCATCCTCAAAATATCCATATTCAGGTTAGTTGTCATTGGTTCGATACTTTAGGAAGTCTCTTTAGAATTATTCCCACTCATTGTGCTTATTCATATTTTTGTAGATTCACCCTAGGGAAGCTCCACTCCAATACTTACCTAGGTATTTTCCTGTAATATACTGCTGTTCTGATTACTTGGTTTATTTTCAACACTGTATAATATCTTTGTATTCCTTTGCAGCATTGGTATTGGCGGTGTGTGATCTCCCCGCTCTTTTATTCAATTGACACCTCTGTCTGTCCCAATCGAAACAGCGGAGAGGTACATTGTAGAAAAGAGCCCCTCTTTGAGGAAGCCTGAGTCTTGTACTCAGGGGAGCTGGCATGGAAGGCTGAATATCGATTCTTGTACAACCATCATCTCCAAGGTCACTCATCCACATCTTGGGCCTACTTCGGAGTGGTGAGTAACAGTATCATTGGTATGACCTCAAAGCGCTGGTAGGTTGAACGCCCTCGGGGACCGCAGTCCAGGTCAGTAGAGCGAGTAGAGATAGTTTGTGTCATAGGGTGCATGGGTGCACCAGTTATGTGTGCAGCTGGTGTAATTGCCTGATGGTAGCTGCATCCTGGCATTAGGTGTGGTGGTTGAGGAGAGATCAGTTGAAAGTGTGCAGTCTGGTGGGTGGGCAACCAGACTGTGTTCCGGCTGCGTTAGTTAGGACGCTTATGTGAGCAGCTAGGCCAGTTTGTCATGGGATATAGCTGCATTTTATTCGAGTGATGTTTGTTCGTGGGGTAGTGTTCGTATGTGAGCAGCTAGGCAGAATGTATCGAGGGGTATAGCTGTACTCTAATTGAGTGATGGTGTAGAGTAGAGAGTAAGCGTAGTGATATGATGGTTCATACATAAAGCACCTAAGCACAATGCACTTTGAAGCAAGTGGTGAGTTACGGACAATGGGGACATGCCAGGAATGGTACATGTGGAGCGGAATGGTTGGGTACACATCACGGGGGCCGTGGTAGGGACAGACAGCGAGCATGCAGGGGTCAGAGGTACAGAGACATTACGGGACTAGAGGGGCTGGGTATACAGCAACAAGAGGGGACTGAATGGGTGTACAGCAATATCATAGGGGACCCGGAGGAGGGCATATTGCGTCACCACGGGAGGCAAGGGCTGTGCACGTAGTTGCATCATATTGCACCGGTGGGTAGGTGCAGCGACGGGATGGTCTGGGCAGCAGTGGAACGTGGGGACCCAAGGGTGGTGGGAACACAGTGACATAGAGGGGAGGAGAGGGGCTGGGTAAACAACGACATCACGGGATCGGGGGTGGTATGCATCGACAGCACGGGTAGCTGGAGTGGTGGGCACATTAGGGACATTGCAGGGACTAGTGGATGGGCATATGGTCAAAGGGGCCAGGGAGTTACGGGTGGGGCCTGAGGGGCAGAGGTACAAAGCAGCAGCCTGGGAGCAGGGTACGACGTCCTTTCATCGCAAGATTTCTTTTGCAGGTTTCTTTGCCACACTTTTTTTGAAAAACCATCAAATGTTTTAGGGGGGGGGTTAGTAAATTATATATATGGGTGTGGGTGTTTGGAAATAAATACAAGTGAAAGAAAATGGGTGGGTTGGGGGGGAACCCCCCCAAAAATAATGTAAAAATATTTGATGGTTATTTTGTTGAAAAAATCACGCTAAAAAAACCCCACAAAAAAACATCCCGCGATGAAACGACATGGAACCGGGAGCAGGCGGGGTAGGGGCTCTCAGGGACATCACAGGGACTGAAGGGTTAGGCTTACAGCGACAGGACATGGGGCCAGAGGGATATATAGCGACTGAAAGGATGGGTTGTACAGTGACAGGACGGGGGCCAAGAAGGCGCAGTATAAGTGACACACGGGCGCTGTCGGGCATACAGCGACATCACAAGGACTCCGGCAGTGGGATACTACAGAGGGATATAGCAATATCATGGGACCAGGAGGGCAGGGGAACACAGCAACACATGGGCAGACTGTGGTGGAGGGCCGGGCTTACAGTGACAGGACGGGGGTCAACGGGATACATTGGGACATGATGGGGAACATGCGGGTTGACAGATGGTCAGTGGGTGGTGAGGGTTTAGAGGGTTGAAGATTGGAGTGAGGTTCAGATGGTTTGGGGGGGGTCAGGTGTGTAGGGTGAGAAGATGAGAGAGAGGGTGGAAGCAAGGCGATGGCATGGGGGAGTGAGATGGGGTGGGGGAGGGAGCGATTGGGAGGTCGGGTTGGTGTAGAAGTGGTGACGAGTAGACAGTCGTGAAGGGGGACCAGACACGTTTTCTACTTTTGAAGGGTTTTGGTGGAATAGGGGTGTGAGAGAGGGTAGGTCGGTCGGAGGCAGTTGGAGATGAGGCTACCGTTCTTGCGAGAGTGAGACGTGCTGTTTTTAGAGAGGGGAAGGGATATGAAGGGAAGGTTTTGTTTCCGGATGTTGAGGGTGGTTTAAGGAGGTGGGCGGTTTAAGGAGGGGGGAGGTAGAAGTGGGGGGGTGAGCAGTTCTGAGGTGGGTTGGGGTGGAGGGACACGGTGGTATGGGCGAGCGAAAGGGCGGGAGCGATGTGGCATGGACAGTGCACGGATGGAGTGGACAAGGATGAGGTATGGGTGGACAACAGGGCAGGAGGGATGTGTGTTGGACAGTGCAAGGATGGAGTGGAGGAAGATGAGGGGTTGAGCGGTTTGGATCTACCACCAACTCATTGCTTGGAGAAGCGACTGACCCCGAGGGAGTTGGAGGCGGATGAGCGAAGAACTTGAGAAGGAAGATATTTAGGAAGAGAGAGTTGAAGGTATTGAGGCCCCAGTCCCCAGAAGGCCTTATGTACAATGCAGAGGGTTTTGAACTTAATCCTCGCAGCCACTGGGAGCCAGTGCAGAGATTTCGGTCCTGGAGAGATACGATCCCTGGGCTTGAGGCCAAGGACAAGTCTCGCAGTCCTGTTCTGGATGAGTTGCGGAGAGTAGAAGCAGGTAGATTTAGAAAGAGGCTGTCGCAATAGTCCAGCCTAGAGAGAACCAGAGCTCTGGAGACCGTGAGTTTCTAGGGGAAGGAGACGAAAGGAAGAATACCTCTGAGGAGGTGCAGCTGGTAGTGTGACTTCTTAGAGACGTCAGAAATGTGAGGAGAGAAGGATAGTATGGAGTCGAAGAAGACCCAGAGGTTTTTAGCCTCACAGGTGGTAGCAGGAAGAGGGCCAAGAGAGGCCAGCCAGAGATTGACAGGAAAGTAGGTAGCGGGTGTGCCAATGAGGAGAATCTCGGTCTTACTGGCATGAAGGCAGAGATCATTGGCGGCACACCACTCCTGGATGGCGGACATACCGTCGGAGTTGAGAAAAGGAGAAGAGGTGGCTGAGGTAGCCTGAAAATGAGCTGTTATCCGCATAGCACTCGAAGTTGGGGCAGAGCGCGGCAATGCGGTGGGCAAGAAGTGCCAGGTATTGGTTGAACAGCCAGGGAGAGAGGATAGACCACTGGGGAACACCACAGGTAGAGTTGGGATAGAGGAGAGGAAGTACCCAAGTTGAACCTGGGAGGGTCGATCAGAAAGGAAAGGAGTCAGCCACACCAGGGCCTGACTGGTGATGCCCAGGTTATCTTCGAGACGGTTGAGCAGGATGGCATGGTTGACCGTGTCAAAGGCAGAAGAGAGATTAAGTAAGATGACGACACAGGGCGTGTTGCAATCAAGGTTGGAGAGCAGGTCTTCAAGGATGTTCAGTCGAGCAGTTTCCGAGCTTCTGGCAGCTCTGAAGCCGGACTGATGATCATGGAGACAACCAACAGATTCAGTGTGAAGATTGAGCTGGGAGATGGCCAGCTTTTCCAAGATTTTGCCCAGGAAAGGAATGATGGAGATTGGGCGATAGTTAGCCGGGCAGGATGGGTCGGCAGAGGGTTTCTTAAGGAGGGGGTGCACAAGGGAGTGCTTCAGGGGGGAAGGGAAGACTCCAGTGGTAAATGAGTGGTTGCAGAAGTCAGCCAGGGCAGGAGCCAGGGAGTCAATGTGGTCCTTGATGGTTTTGGAGGAACAGGGATGAACCTGTTTTGATGAGACTTTCATAGTTCAGACTTGTCTAGAAACTTGTCTGGGTAGAACAGGGGAAAGGCAGAGAAGGAGGGAGGCGAGGTGGCTGAAGAATGGCAAGAGGAAGAGCAGGGAGAGAGAGGGAGGAAGGGGAGAGGACAGGATGTCCTGAGTTTTAGAGATTAAATGAGAAGCCAGTGCCATGCAGAGGGCCTGGGAAGGGACAGGAGAGGTAGAGATTGCGACAGGATTGGCCAGTTCCTTGCAGATTTTGAAGAGTTCAGCCGAGTTGTTAGATGCCTCAGAGACGCAGGCTTGGTGTGGACAGAGATCCGGTATTGCTTTTGGAGCAGGCGGCAGGCCAGTTTGTCAGAGGATGTACATGAAGCACGCCATTTCCTCTCAGCCACCCTGCACTTGCGTTTAAGGGTGACGAGGTCTGAATCGTACCAGGAGTTGCACTTGGTTTTGGACTTCAGGCGGATACTCAGGACAGGGGCAAGAACATCGAGAGTATCTGAAATAGCAGAGTGGAGCATGGAAAAGGGCTGTGTCAGGGTGTGAGTCAGCCAAAGGGGCAGGGGGGGTGAGAAAGTGGCGGCAAAAGCCTCAACTGACATGCGCTTCATGGGTCAGATGACCGAGAAGGTGGGTGGCAGTGATGGAGTTGGCTTGTGTTAGGCCCACCTGGTATCCACGGGGGCGTCACACGACACCAGATGGGAGACTGTGCGCTGTCCTGGACCCCTTCCGCTTGTTTGTATGTTGGCTGGTGAACAGATCCTGTGACAGGAGAATGGAGGGTTAGGTACCGAGCCTGTGATGGGGGCTCCCACTGACCAAGTCCCTTCCCTTGGAGGTTATGCCTCACCTTAGTTTCTTGTGGTTGAGCTCTCCGTCATGCATCTCTGTGCAGGAGCGCGTGTTAGTTGTGGGCGTTCAGAGGGACTAGTTGCTTCACTGGTCCTGTGCCCTTGTGTCAGGTCCAGACTGGCTGTGACACCGACTCAGTTTATGGAGTTCAGGTAAGTCTTTCAGTTTCTGTTCCTTCTGTCTTTTTCATTCCCTGTGCTTTTTCGATGTTCCTTTTCTCTTTTGTGCTCTTAATGTCTCTTTCTGTCTTCCACAGGGGTTGTTGTGTTTGCGGAGCTGCAGCGCCGGATGGATAAGGCTGAGGTAAGTAGTTTAGCATGAAGCACGGCGCTGCTCAACGTGAGCTAGTTGCTAACCTGTATTTCTTTCTCTCCTTCTTACAGGGTGCAGTGCGCTGATGATCCGGAATGAAGTTCAATCGGCGACCAGTTATTCAGGTGAGTGGTTATTGGTGTTTTAGCTTGTCACCTTTGCAGATAGCGTCACGCGATGTCAAAGCTGCTGCTTACTGAGTGCGGATTATTATTAATGCTGTCCTTTTATTTTGCAGGTTGCGGAGTACTCCGGAGATCGCGAGACCACCGAGCGCAGATGGCTGCGCATATGGACGTAAGGAGCTGCTACTCAAAGGTAAATGTCCTTTATTAATGCTGTTCTTGTTCTTGCAGGTTGCTGATGGAATCCAGGTTGATGGCTTCAGATTTAAGTGGATGGGAGTAGCTGATGAGCTGGAGCTGGACACGCTGAGCGATACGCTGCAGGAGGGTAGAATAACGCGAAGCGTGAATCCCAGTTCGGGCATGGTTTATATAGCTAGCCACACCTGAAGATTTGACCACACCCAAAACACTAGTCTGCAAGGCTCAGTTCTTGGAACTGAGCTGTATAAAAGACCTCCATGTTGGATTAAGGGCCAAAGTGGTGCACGCCTCATTCTAAATAATGAGCCATGTCTTCTGTTGATGGGCTTTTATGGTCCTTGGAGCCATTGTGGGGGGCTATAGCCTCACTGCTGTCAGGGGGCTGTTGCATCTGAGGGGGTCAAGGATAGGGGTCGTGACAGCTTGGCCTGAGGGGTAGAGAGGGTGGGCTGGGAAGAAAGGAGAAAGTGATCACTCCAGGAGAGAGAAGTTGTGAGAAGGATGGAAAGGGGAAGGTCTGAGGAGATCAGAACATCCAGAGTGTGCCCTGCAGAGAGAGTCGGGCCAGAGGGGAGAATAGAGAATGAGAGAGAGTTGCAAAAGAGTCCAGAGGAAGGACTGGACGCATCCAGGAGGATGTTGAAGTCTCCAAGAAGGAGGAGTTGAATGGTTGAGACTAGGAGGGGAGAGGAGAGGTCTGCCCACTTAGAGAGCAAGGCAAGGAGGCGATCTGACCAGGTGCCCGGTAGATAGTAGCCACAGGGGGGGGGAGAGGGGAGAGGAGAGAGAGAGAGAGAGAGAGAGAGAGAGAGAGAGAGAGAGAGAGAGAGAGAGAGAGAGAGAGAGAGAGAGAGAGAGAGAGACACTGCAAGTGAGGCATTCCAAAGAGGAGTAGGCCTGCGTAGGAATGAGAGAGGCAGGAATCCACTTGGGGAAGATCAGGGATACACCCCCTCCGGAACGGTTGGACCTGGGCACGGAGAGGATCTTGTAGCCGTCAGGGAGGAGTGTGTCAAAGCTCGTGACAGAACTGGCCGTGAACCATGTATCGGTGAGATCGAGGTCAAGTTCCTCGAGAAGGTGGCATATGTCGGAGGAGTGTTTGACAGCTGCAATGTAGATGTGAGATAAGCTAAGAGGGCAGAATACAATACAGTATTCTTTGAGCGCACTATGTAGATGTGATGCAATCTTAGGGCATAATACAACAATGTAATCTCTTGGTCACACTATCTAGATGATAGACAGGCTAAGAGCGAGAAATACGACAATCTTCACATTTAACTCCAAGTGTGACGCATGGCTAAACTTCACATTTCTATCCAAGTGTTGCGCATGGTTACACTTCACAATTCTATCTAAGTCTGACGCATGGTTGATCTTCACCTTTCGCTCTGAGTGTGACGGAAGGCTAAACTTCACAATTCAATCTAATTGTGGCACATGGTTAAACTTCACAATTCTATCTAAGAATGATGCATGGTTAATGTGCATGAAATGTGGGAGCGAGAGTGACGACTAAATGCATATGTTTTAGTCTTGCCTGAAAATACTTTAATTCTGGCAGGAGGTAGCGGGAATAATACACCTGATGATTGGAATACCCCTGATACTACTCCCCCCTCAAATACTTTCTGGGAGACATAGGTAAAGCTTCAGCCAAAACAACTAAATTGTTTAGAATAAGTTGTATAGTTGCGAAAAAATGCATCTTGTTGAAATGGAAATCTAAGTTGGCACCATCAAGCATGGAATGGCTCAAAGAGCTTATACATGTGAACCAATGTATGTAATGAACCATTACGATATTCATTATTATATGTACTATGCGTGGAGTGCAAACTGCATCCAATCGGACTGCCTGTCTGCTTGAATAAATAAAGTTTTTAAAAAAGGAATATATACTCGACTTGGGATAATAATTTTGTATTTGCAAAACCCCAGATCTCTGACACAGGCAGTGCTCGTTCGTCAAATAGTGCTAGGGCTGGTGTAATTGCCCAGCTACCATGGCTTGAGAAGAAAGACCGGATTGCCCCGCTATATTTGCTTAGGCTTACCTTTAATTTGACCAGTTGGTCCGTCCACCCCTCGCCTCATTAAACCTAATCCCCAGGTAATCAAAATGCCCAACTTGGTCCAATATAAGGCCATCATCTTCCATCTTCACCTGGAATGAATTGGAAAAGGGGGGGTTATATACCATAACTTTATTTTTAGAGCTATTGAGCTCGAGACCAAGCTCCTTGCATTTTATCAAAAAGATGCTAAGAGCCGATTTCAGAACGACTGGGCTAGTAGCGAGAATGGCTGCATCATCGGCAAAAAATAGGGTGGGTCATTTTTTTGACCCAATTTTAGGAGCATCCAAGGCGCATGCCTCCAATGCATCCACAATTTTCTGAATGCATAACAAAAAGATGGGGCCGAGAGACACATCCCTGACGGACCCCTTTAAAGACAAACAGATCAGTCAGGACCCCTCCCACATCATATTGCATAGTAGCCTGGTTGCACACATGTAGTAATTTAATAGCATCAAGAAACTCTTTTGGGATTTTACGCTTCTTCAAGGTTTGCCACAATACTGCTCTCGGCACGGAATCGAATGCCGTTTTAAGGTCCAAAAAGATGGCATAAAATGCCCTGTTTAGCCGTTTTCTGTTTTTGTGGAGGAATAAGAACAGTAAGAAACAATGGTCCACCGTGCACCAGCTAGTTCACAACCTGGCTTGGGCATTACTAATGGGCAGTGTGTCATCTACCCATTTTTTGAGTTTTCCCAACAGGACTTTGCTGAAGGTTTTGCTGGCGCAATTGAGTAGGGAAATGGAGCGGTAATTTTTCCGGCTGATCTTTAGGCCCTTTTTATGTATTGGTACTATTGTGGCCTCCTGCCAAGTTCACTGTACTTCTTTGGCGCTGATGGCAACGTTAAATACTCTGCATAAGATTGGTACCCAGATGCCCATTTCATCTTGATAGACGTCTAAGGGAATAAGATTGGGTCCTGCTGCATTCCCCCTTTTTTGAGAACCCAATGCCTCTTCGACCTCCTTATGGGTTGTAACCAAAAGTGCATCTAGGGGGGTTTGTGGCTGGGTCCTCCACACTATGCTGTACAGCCTGCGTTCCCATACTTGTATAGAGATTTGAGAAATGCCTTCTCCACGCAGTGCCTGAAATACAGCATTGCGGGGACTGACGGCCACCTAATTCACAAGGGGAGACCAGCTTCCAAAACTGCACCATGTCCCCTTCTTCCATCACCTCATGGAGGGCGGCCCAGGAAGCTTGGGCATATGCTTTTTTTTGTTGTGTGCAAAAGAGCTTTATGGTTTGCCCTCAGTTGTTGCAGGGCCCCTTTGTCCACAAGATTTGCGGATCTGGCCTGCAGCACTAGGTCTTTTTTCGATCTACAACTTTCAGCTTTGTACCAGGGATTTTATTCTGCAGCCCTGCATTTAGTCTCTGCATTTATTGTGGACACGAAGGGTACTGCATTTTTGCACAGCAATTATGATGGATGCTGGGGCACTACAACTAAGTGTAGGTGGTGTCGGTGTACTTCCCATGTCCTACTATAAATTAGTATGTCATTGATATAAGCCCTGCATAAAGAGGAGTAAGGGCTGAGGACTTCGTCCATTAACCTTTGAAAGGTGGTTGGGGCCCTATGTGGTCTAAAAGGCAATACTTTGATACAATAGGCTGTTTTCTCGTTGTCCTCTAGGATTAACAGGTACTTGCCAGTACTCTTTCGTTTGATCAATTGTGGAGTGGAAAACTGGCAATCCCCAATCGATCAATCAGATCATCTATCCTTGGCATAGGCTAACTGTCGAATTGAGATATTAGTATGTCATTGATATAAGCCCTACATAAAGAGGAGTAAGGGCTGAGGACTTCGTCCATTAACCTTTGAAAGGTGGTTGCGGCCCTATGTAGTATAAAAGGCAATACTTTGATACAATAGGCTGTTTTCTCGTTGTCCTCTAGGATTAACAGGTACTTGCCAGTACTCTTTCGTTTGATCAATTGTGGAGTGGAAAACTGGCAATCCCCAATCGATCAATCAGATCATCTATCCTTGGCATAGGCTAACTGTCGAATTGAGATACCGCGTTCACCTTTCTGAAGTCAATACAGATCCTCCACGACTGATGTGGCTTGGAAACAAGTACTATCAGAGAGGACCAAGGACTAAGAGATCGTTGACAATATCAGATCTTAGCATATTCTCCCCCTCCTCTAGGACTATTCCTTTCCTTGCTTCTGGGATTGGATAGGGTTTTAAATGGACCACCTTCCCTGGGAGTGTACGGATGTAGTGAAAAACAATTGTACTTTTCCTGGTTCAGATCTAAAGACATCGGGGAAACAGTTCTAACAATTCTGGTCGATCTTTCTGATACTGGGGTAGGTGGGAAGGAATCAAGGTATTTTTCTCTGATTCTTCGGTTAATAGACTGGTTAATACCACTGTAGTGTTCTCAGCGGGATCCTCTCTCCACTCCTTGAGGAGATTTACGTGATAGATATGAGTCTTAATTAGTCTATCGGCTGGGAGATTTGATAATCATATGGCCCTGTTTGTTCCATCACCTCATAAGGACATTGCCATTTGGAAAAAATCTTATTCTCAGATGTTGGGAAGAGAACGGGGACCTTTTGTCCAATAGAAAAGGACCTGAGCAAAGCTTTCTTATCATAAGAGGCCTGTTGGTTTTCTTGAGCTTTAACCAGGTGGGCTTGAACTATTGTTCTCACAGTAGATAAATGTTCTCTTAAACGATGGGCTGTTTGGGGAAGGGGCAAGATGGCTTCCTCCCAAGTCTCCCGTAACATGTCAAGGACATACAGCTGCAGTCTACCATATACTTCAAACTGAGAAAACCCAGTTGAGGATTGAGGTGTTTTTCAGATGGCAAAAAGGGCCCAAGGTATCATGATATCCCAGTTTCTTTCCTCTGCCCCAACTAATTTCTTGAGGACATGTTTCAGGGTTTTATTGAACCATTCCACGAATACATCAGTTTGCAGGTGATAAACGGAAGTCCTTAGAGTTTTTATATGTAGGATTTCCTTCACCTCTGCCATTACCCAACTCACGAAGGTAGTCCCTTGGTCTGTTAGGATCTCCTTCGGGAACCCAACTCGTGAGAAAAATGCAATCAGGTATTTAAGATTTTGTTGGTTCATATTATTGTGTAATGGGAATGCTGCAGGGTTTTCGAGTTGCATAATGCAGAACTACCAATATATAACGATGCCCCAATTTATATGGCTCGAGAGGTCCAACTATGTCCATGCCTATATGGGAAAAGGGTACATCAATAATAGGTAAAGGTTGTAGTGGAGCTGGATGGAGCATTTGACAACTGGTCTCTTGACACACGGACCAAGTAAGCACAATGTTTTTCACATCAGCATAGATGGATGTTCCTAAGTGACCACATGTTGAAAGAGAGTCAGCAGTTTTTAATACCATTCTTTTGTGGCTTTTGGGTACTATTATCTGAGATCTGGGCGTACCATCGGGGTTCAGATCACCTCCATACGGTAGCCCAGATTTAAAAAATAAATAATAATGGTCTGTTGTGTCTTGACTGTCGTGTAGCCGAAGAGTCCTCTGTCCACAAGTGCCGCACAGAGAGATTCAAAGTCACTCTCTGTACAGCCTTTGAGGCTACAGGTGGGAGATGTTCTTCCGGAACTGCGGTACTCGTGGAACCCCGAAACACTGTAAAGGAAACACTGGTAACAACCAATCAACAAGTAAGTGGAACGGTCTTACCAAAAGGTGTCTGTGGAGTGGCGGTTGTACCTATGGGGAAGGTTCCGAGACCCAGCAAGGCTGTTCTTTCAGTATGTAACTATCCCAGCAACGTTGCAAGTGCCAGGCCCACCTGATGCCAGAATCCGCACAAGAAGGGCGGAACGTAGTAGGAGTCCGTGAAGCAGTCCGTGGTCGTAACAATGATCCAAAAGCAAGTACCAAAGCCAAGGGTTATCCGTTGCCAGTCCGTGAAACAAATCCGAGGTCAAGATCCAAAAGGGGTGAGACAAAAGGTATGTAGCGCCGTACAGGAATCCGAAGAAACAGCTGTGAAGCACCGAAGCACCACAACACAGCCATTTAAATACTGGCGCTGCTATTTCCTCCTGGTCACATGACCCGCGAGCGCATCACGTGAGTGTAGTCCAGAAACACGTGAGCGGAAGGCGGCGGTCATGTGACGCGGAAGAGGCCGGTCTAGCAGCCGCCACAGAAGACGCCAAAGGGGTAGACGTCTCTGCGGGCAAACAGCATGCCGACCCAAGCTTTGTGGCAATCGGCGCCGTGGCAACGGGGGCGAAGAGAGAACCTGTGAGTCCCGGAACCGGGCGAGGGGTGTTCGGGGCACGGGGATGAGGAATGGGAACCCCAGAGAGAGGAGTGGAATGCGTGACATGGTCCCCCTTTCTGCCTGTCCTCATTTTCAGATAACACATGAAGGAAAGTTTCTGCCAGCAAGGGGTCATACCTGTGGGTGAACGCCAAGTCCAGAATTATCTCGGTTTCCTCCGTGAAGGCTTTTGGTGGTGCTGCCTCAGATGTTTGGGAATCTTCGTCTGCCTCTCCAAAACATTTGCTCTCCCTCTCAGTTTTGTCCGCTTTCTTGATTTCCAATGTTTTGGGAAACACAGCCATCTCCAGGATCCCCTTTGCTATTTTATCTCCTGCGTTTACTTGATATGACTCTTTGCCACTGTTCTGAATCAGGATCTTTATATCACCTCTATAGTCAGGGTCTATGATGCCCGCTAAGACGTCTAGGTCGAGCTAAACCCGACTTAGAGACAAGCCTAGTGTAAGTGCCTAAAGCAGGTATCAAGACCCGGTCAGTGCGTATTACCACTCAGTCTCCAGGTTGTATTAACTCTCCCCTGCTACTACATTAATCAAATCCAATAGAATGCTCTGTAGCTACTGATGAATGGGAAGGTCTGTTGCTAAGTTTTTCAAACCTGAGGGTTCCCTAGTTTGTGTAAACTGAGCCCAATCCCACCACTGACACCATATATAAGGAGCCAGGAATGAGACACGGACACAGGAGACTCACGGTTATGGTCATAAACTTTTATTGAAACAAAAAGGGGCTTGACAATGCCTCTCTCCCCCTAAGAGGTATTTCCCTATCTAAAGCAAAACAAAGGGCCTGTCTGATGTCAAGATGTCCAAAGCAAAACATTCTGTATCCAAAGTACTATTCTGGCCCTCACATTCTAAAAATAAACGAAGGTAAAAAGGGAAATGTCTTTGGCTTAGAAAAGTATATCAATGTTCAAAGACAGAAAAGGCGTAACTCCACCACAAGAAAAGTTCTAAATGGATAAAGTTCACAGTTCCAGAAGATAGCTCTATTCCCCTGGATTTCTCTTCACTATGTTTTATACTATTTCAGCACAGTCTGTAGCTATTCCTGATGTCCTTACCAGGACTTCCTCAGGTGTTGTACTTTACACACTGTCCAACTGTATACTCTTGCCAGGGCATTCTCATATGAACACACTTGCAACTTGAATCTGCCTGGTATACTCTCCTGCCAGGGTTTTCTCATAGGTATACTGCACACACTTGCAAACTTGACAAGCTCTTACATTTATTCTGTTCTGGTTCTTTAAGAAATATTGAGTCTCTCCTTCTTTCTCAAATGCTCCATTTACTTTTATTTGCCTTCGTTAGGTCGAGCGTGTGGAGGCTGCTTCTCGGTACCTGCGTATGCCAGTAAGCCTTTCTTTCTCTTCCTCTACTGGCGTCCTTACAGTGTACACTCTGCTGCAGTCTGCTCTCCTTGGCCTCTTCTGTGAGCCGGTTGGCTATACGCACCTCGCACCAGCCCAGCTGAACCTTGGTCGGTACCCAGAGGACAAGACTTTTTCAGCCAACGTCTCGCTCCTGTCAGCTGGTTCACCAGTTTAAATGTCCTGTCATCAAGTATGTGTTTACAAACACTACAGGGCAGTTTGTGCTCCTAGCCTCCATCGATCTTCATTACTTGACTCAGCTTCCTCACTACAGTACTTTTGTATTCAGGGAAAGGGAAGTTAGTTTTTGATGACTTCTATACAGAGTATAGAAAAGTGTTCTCAGTAGTCTTCATAGGGGAAGGGAGTTATGATATACTTTATAGCACGCCCCTATACAAGTGTTTCAGGGTGCAACGAGGCAAGGGAGGGGTATAAAGGAGGATAAGACAATGATCTTACTAGGCGCAGTGACATTGAGAACGCGCAAGTGCAGGGGAGAGGGAAAGGGGAAAGCGCAGGGGGCAGCAGAGGAGTGGAAAGTGCTGAACAAGGGATTGCAACAAGTAGTGCAGCCAGCAGGTGGCAAGTGCAAGATTTAAGCACAGACAACGGGTGTCTAGTAGGTGCAGGTAAGGGGACTGTAGGGTTACAGATACAGACCCAAGTGCAGGGGTTGACAGGCAGCAGTGCAGGTATACAGCTGGGTGGAAAGGGACCTGGGCCCGAATTCAGAGGATAGCCAGGTACCCAGTGCAGTAACAGACACGCAGGGGAGAGGAAGAGAGAAGGCAGAAGCAAAGAGGAAGGTCTTGAGGTGCTTCCGGAACTGAAGATGATTCTCGTCGAGTTTGAGAGGCGGGGAGGCTGTTCCAGAGGGAGGCCCTAGCCGAAGAAAGAGATCTACCAACAACTCGTTGCTAGGAGTAGTGACTGACCCTGAGGGAGTTGGAGGAGTGAAGAGCTTGAATTGAAGGTATTGTGGACCCAGGCCCCAGAAGGCCTGTGGACAATGCAGCGGGTCTTGAACTTAATCCTTGCAGCCACTGGGAGCCAATGAAGAGATTTCAGGGCTGGAGAGATACGATCCGTGGGCTTGAGGCCTAGGACAAGTCTTGCAGTACTTTTCTGGATGAGTTGCAGAGAGTAGAAGCAGGCAGTATTAGAAAGAGGCTTTTGCACTAGTCCAGCCTAGAAAGAACCAGAACTCTAGAGACAGTGAGCTTCTGGGGGAAGGTGAGGAAAGGAAGAATACCTCTGAGGAGGTGCAGCTGGTAGTTTGACTTCTTAGAGACGTGAGAGCTGTGAGGAGAAAGGGAAAGTGAAGAGTCGAAGATGACCCAGAGGTTCTTAGCCTCACAGGTGGGAGCAGGGAGAGAGCTAATGGAGGCCGGCCAGAGAGCAACAGGAAAGGATGGTGCAGGTGTGCCAATGAGGAGGATCTCGGTCTTAATGGCATTAAGGCAGAGGTCGTTGGTGGCACACCATTCCTGGATTGCATACATACAGTCAGAGATGAGAGAGGGAGAAGAGGAGGCGGAGGGGAGCCTGAAAACAAGCAGAGTGTCATCTGCATAGCACTGAAAGTTGGAGCAGAAAGCAGCAATGCGATGGGCGAGAGGTGCCAGGTATTGGTTGAACAGCCAGGGAGAGAAGTTAGATCCCTGGGGAAAACCACAGGTGGAGAGTGAGACAGAGGAAAGGAAGGACCCTAGTTGGACCTGGGAGGGTCGGTTGTAGAGGAAAAAAGTCGGCCAGGGCCTGATCGCTGATACCTAGGTTATCACGGAGGCGATTGAGCAGGATGGCATGGTTGACCGTGTCAAAGGCAGAAGAGAGATCGAGTAAGATGAGGACAGAGGGGAGATTAGAATCAAGGTTGGAGAGCAGGTTATGACAATATGCCATTAAGTCATGGGGAATCGAGGGGGTATGCTCAAAGGAAAAAGGGGGATACCAGGTCTGAACCAATGATGTCGTGTCACTCCCCTGAGGGTTGCCCCATGTGATCCTCCATCATATAGCCGCTACCAGGGTCAGGATCAGGTAGCGGCTGCTGTCCCCTGGCCACATGGGGAGAGGTCACAGCTGGGAAAGGAACGATGGCACCATCACATTCTTCACACGTCCCTCACCTGGGTTCACTCGCCTGGCTTTATAGGCTGGGAGGGCAGGGCCAGGTCCGGTGTGCAGCACCTGGCCTGGCTGCCGATGCCAGGAGCATTGGCGCTCTACCGGTGTCCCCGACCCAATGCTCCACCCAGGGCTGCACTCCAAGCAGGTACCACGGGTCATGGTGCCGTGAAATTGGTGCACTCTTCGCCCCAGCAGGGCAGGCTCTGTGTCTTCTGGAAGCAAGGCAGCCCTCCTCCTCCTCCCGCCTCTCATCACCCAGGCGTTTGGCGGGCTCCCAGGGAGCAGAGGGGAGAACAAAGCAGTGCACAGCCATCTGGCAACCAAAAGCCATCTGATTTGGATCAACAGTTCACTGAGGATTCTGAAGTAGGTACAACCTTCTCTAGCGCAGGCCAAGATGCTTAATGGGGCTCCAGTGTCAAGCCGAAGCAGGCTTGTGTTTGAGCTCAGAGTGTGGCCATTTTGCAGGCTGCTCTGCAGCACCTCGAAACTTAATAAATGCTTCACATTATTATTCAGAAGATGGCGGAAGCATATCATTGTGACTGGACAGAGAGCCAGGCACCATGTACACTACCATTGGCTGCTGGTTGCATCCTGAATCCAATTCCAGGCCATCATGCTGGTACATAATCAGGGACATTGCTTTTTACAGAATAGATTTCTTTCTTATATTTCCTGCAGCCGTGGTCTGTATCCCAGGAAGAACTCTCAGTTCTCAGGTATAAATTGTCCCAATGCGGAGGAAGATCTTTATTCTCCCACTCTGCAATGGATATGGAACTTAAACCTTTCGGGCATGTAGGCGTACATGGGACCACATCCAGTTCCACCAAGAACTGGAGACTTTTCCATTTTCCTGCTAATTATTTCTGTTCCCATTGCAGTTGGTAGAGCCATTTTATTTATTATTATTTATTAGGTTCATATAGCGCTTTACAACAAAGCGCTTTACATGAAACAACAAGAATACATTAGAATAAAATGGAAGCATTATTGTACAACATGAGACAAACCATCAAAAGCAATATATAGAACAGTTTTCAGAAGAATGTAAAGAGAAACTGAACTGGGGAAGAATAAGAGCGAATCAAGGTTAAGAGGAAGGGGAATGCAGAGATGAGCTTTCAAGGAAGAACAGAAGGAGCTGTAAGAGGAAATGGAGCAGATAGAGAGAGGTAGTGTTTCAGTGTAGAGGGGCAAGGAGCTGAAAGGAACAGAAACGAGAACAGGCACAAGGGGGAAGGAGGAACAGTAAGTAGGAAGAGATCAGCAGATCTGAGGGGGCGAGTGGGAGCATAGAACTAGAGGAGAGAGGAAAGGTAGGGAGGTGGGGGGACAAGATCATGAAGAGATTTAAAGACGAGACAGAGGAAGTTAAATTTAAGTTGAGAGTGAAAGGGATGCCAGCCAAGATAAGAAAGTGAAGAGGAAATGGGATCCACCAAAATAATACAGTTTCTGGATGACCAACCACTTTATAAAAACATATACCATATTTTACAAATATCTTCAAGAATCCCTTTCACTTCGAGCATTCATTTTTCTCAAAGTGTTTGTGTGAGATTTGCTGAAAGATTACTAGATCCAGGCTTCTCCCGTTCTGAGTCATCATTTTTCCTTGTATTAATCTCTCCAGCTTGCAGACCATCAGTACTGGTGATCAAAAACTTTGTTGCCTCTTTGTATGCAACGACCTTCTACTTCTTCTTGTCCCAAACAGCAAGCCAAAAGGGTTGAACGATCTATACCTAATCCCTTAACCGTCTGGGCTTCTCACTGACTAGACTAAAAGACATTTATTTCTAAAATGTGATTCTGTACATGTCCTGTTGTGTATTTGTACTGTTAGCATCTGAAATGCAATCAAGGGTGAGACCCTAAAAGCTCTAAGGAATTTTCTTTGGTTGTGATTGAGCGCAATTTTATTAGAATGTTTCTAGAGCCGCCTCCATTGCCTGAAATCCTGCCGGTTCATGCCCTTAGTAAGTCCCTCAACCAGATCTTTTTTCTCCTACTTCGATTTTCTAAGTCCTCAGACCTGGACATTGCCAGCACTGCAAGCTCTTCCAGCATCTTAACATAATCTTTCATTTTTGTCACAGCTTGTGCATTCCTGTAGCATTTCCTCTGAAACCTTTATTCTTTCATCTCGTTTTCTATTTCCGCCAGAAAGCTATTGATTACTTTTTTAAGTCCTCCATCTCTCTTTGAACCTGGCATGATTACTATTTTCAGGGGACTTGTTGAGATTTACATTTATGAGCATGGCTGCCTCCTCTTGTTCCTTGTCAGGATTTCCCTTTCTATAATGCAATTAGTCTGTCAGATCTGGCTTACAAACTTCCTTGCCTTGCTCTACTTAATCGTCAGATTTGTGAGCCGTCACACTAACCTGTTTACTCCCAGTAGGCTTCTGTCTATCCTTTAATTGTCACCAGGAGTATTCCATTTTATTGCATGGGTGCTTGTACTCAAACAGATTACTGATCATGTTACTCCTTCCGATACATCGTAGGCACCTCTTTACTTTTCTAACTTCCAGGCACCAATGCTTCAAATTCTCAGCATCTGGTTTAAATAGTTACCATGCTTTCTTTTGCCTTTTATTCACTTGGCAACTCTATTGCACCATATTTTTTGTCATTAAGGCTGTTTAGTTGTACAAACGTACAACTAAACACTGGCCCAATCCAACCACCTTCAGCCCCTCCAGGACCCAAATTACAGCCAGTCTCACCACACCCGAACTAAACAAACTTAGCCTCAAGTGCGGACTAATAAACACTAGATCGCTAGTGGCACACGCTACAGAGATAGCAGACATCATCCCCTCTGAACAGCTAGACCTCCTAGCAGTCAACGAATCCTGGCTACACGCTGCAGCAGGACCCGCCCTTTCATTGGCCATACCTAACGGATATACCATATTGCGATCAGATAGAACCGACACTCGGGGTGGAGGCATTGCACTCATAACAAGAAACAATCTACCTTGCAGACTAGCGCCATCCCCAGTCATCAACTCATGTGAGCTCATGACAGCTAAAATTAACATAAGCAACAGCCAGACCCTCACAATATACCTGGTCTACAGACCGCCAGGCCCAATTGGGACCTTTGAAGACGACATATCAAATATCATCTCAAATAACCTAAAAAATTCCTCTCAGGTCCTACTACTAGGCAACCAGAACTTAGGTTACAACGATCCCAATGACGCACACGCATCCAATGTGGCTAGTATCCTAGCGGAACAAGGATTCACCCAAAGAGTGCTCTCCCCCTCACAGAACAAAGGCAGAACCCTGGACTGGGTAGCAGACCATCACTGCAATGCCAAGATAGCCTTCTTATCCCCCCAGATTTGGACAGATCACCACCTCATAACCTTCACCCTATCCACCGCCAAACTCACCTTGGCCACCGCACTTCTAGCGCCGTCCATCCTTACCCGGAACAAAAAAAAAAAACATCACCTGTGACAAACTGCTACCCCTCATCCTCCCCACACTCAATGCCATCCCGGAAAACCTGGACACAGAAGCTATGGTTAAAGAATTCAACCACATCATGACCACATCTCTAGACTCCATAGCACCTCCCGAACTTAGACAAAGCAAACTCAAAGCCCATCTCAATTCATGGTATGCCCCATACCTAAAATCACTGCGCAAACAAAAAAGGCATTGCGAGACATCCTGGCGAGCACAACCCTCTGACGAAAACAAAGCCAAACTCAGTTCCATCACAGTCCTATACAAAAAAGAAATCATCCTAGCTAAACGTGAAACCTACAACTCCAGAATTACCCAAGCCAACTCCAGCAGGAAAGAACTCTTTGTCATCCTCAAAGAGCTAGAAGCACCCATCCCTGTGCCTGACAACTGCACCAAAGACCAACTCTGGTGCTCCAATATACAGCAAGCTCTAGCCAACAAAGTCACCACTCTTCAAACAAAAATTGCCAAGATAAAAGCCACACTCTCTGGCAACAAACCCACTAGCATCAACCTAGAGCAACCAAGTAACCCTACCAATCACCCCAGATTTAAGTTCTCCAAAGTCACCATAAAAGAAACAGAAAATACCATACTATCTCTCAAGCCCACCAACTGTCAAGGCGACCTATGCCCCGCTCAACTTCTAAAGGATGCAGCCAGAGATCTAGCCCCCTTTATCGCGAAACTCATCCTTCTCCACCAATACCATCCCATCCAACCTCTACTGAAAAAGAAGACCCTAGACCCACTAATACCCACCAACTACCGCCTGATTACCACAGTGCCTTTTCTCCTTAAGATCTTAGATAAAATGGCATACTCCCAGATACAAAAATACTTAGAAACCAACTCCCTGCTAGGAATCAGGCAATCTGGCTTCCAGCCCCAACACGGGACAGAAACAGCGCTACTAGACCTTAAGACACAGATTGATGAACTCCGGGATGAAGGGAAATCAGCCCTCCTTCTACTCCTGGATCTATCAGCAGCCTTCGACCTGGTCGACCACACAGTCCTATGCAGCCACCTGAACTCGGCAGCCCACTTCTCCAAAGAAGCCATAGCATGGATACAATTTTTCCTAACCCACAGGACTATGAGAGTCTTCTCTCCTACGGCAGCAGCTAACCCCATCCCCATAACTTGCATAGTGCCCCAGGGATCTTGCGTCTCACCCACCCTCTATAATATCTTTACCAAGCCCCTCTTCGATAATGTGGACCTTCTGGGTGTCAGCTACACAAACTATGCAGTTGACACACAGATTCTCCTACCGCTTACCAGTGATTACGACAAGGATTTGGCCTTGGTGAACAGGATATATCTCATCATCCAGGCATGGATGGCCACCCACGGTCTATGTCTGAATGATGACAAAACAGAGATCATCATGCTGGGCACTCCCTCGACCCTCAAAAAACTCAGCCCCAAATACTGAGCATTTAACATAGACAATAACATTATTACTGTCGCCAAAGAGGTCAAAACTCTGGGCTTCTACTTGGACTCCACTCTCTCCTTCAACAAGCAGGTCAATGCCTTGGCCTCGGCCACGGCATATACATGCAAGTTGATTAGAGCTGGCAAGGCCTTCCTGTCACAGGACAGCTGCATCACCTTAGCCAGAGCCCTCATCTTATCCAGGCTGGACTACTGCAACGCTCTATACATAGGAGTCAATAAACAAACCATCAAAAAAAATCCAACTCCTACAAAATAACGCACTGAGGGCAGCCTTAAGTATCCCTAAGAGAAATCATATTTCAAACACCAGAAGAACCAACAACTGTCTCTCCACCCACGATAAAATAAAACGAAAAACTGCATCCCTCACCCACAAATGCTTGAACAATGCAGCACCCCGCTACCTTTGCGACAGATTCACCTTGAAGCCCACCACAAGAATCACCAGACTCGCCAACACCATCTACCTCTGGGACCCCAGATACAAACGCGCCAAAATCGGAGGCAGCAGCTTCCAGGTCAAGGCGGCACTCCTTTGGAATTCACTACCATCCCCTCTAAGAACCGATCAAACCTATCACATGTTCCGCCATAGCATCACTAGTTGGCTCAAATATGCCAACATATAGGCACATACCCGCTGACCTTGCCCGCTACCCTCTACACAGTCCAGGCACCAGCAGCACCAACTAACTACCTTGTAAATTTATGCATGCAATGTACCTGCCTTTATATATCGCAACCTGAGTGTGCCAACATGTAACCAAATGGCACTTGCACACAAATGTATTTTCATGTTGTAACCAAGCTTTGAATATCCTTATGCCTTGCGCCTGAATACCCTCGGGTCTGGAGCGGACTACAAATAAACTTAACGAATCACAATTCACTAAAGTGATTTGCATTTGATTCTTTGGGGTGTAGTACACTGGAGGTTATGTAGAGCACTGTAGATTGCGGCTCCAGAACTCTCCACTGAACTATAAATCCCATGGATACCCACTACAGATTCCATGATTCAGTAAAAGAGCTGTGCCCTCACCACAACCACTCATACAAACAGAGATCACTTTGTGCCCAGCATCCCCGTCATGTGTTTCTTGTTAGGTTTGTCACAGGTCTCAATGAAGGCACAGTACCCAAGTCTGTATCTATGTTGCTCCATCAACTGTCACCACTCTTCCAGGGTCAGGGGCCCTCACATACAGCAGGAGACAAGGCATCTGGAAGTTTGGCTCCCCACTGTTTGGGGATTAGAAATTGGGGAACCTGCTCTACTCAATTACTGGCCCCTGCACCTGCTTTCTGCATCACGGCCCCGGAAGCAAGTTCCCCACCAGGATTTTACTATAGCCTGGCTGCACAATACCCGTCTACCACACTCTTCATTGCCAGCTCACCATCAGTGAATGCTTCTGATATAAAGTATGTCCTGCTTTGTCTGACACCCAGCTAAAATGATGTGCGCCCTGTTGCATCAAATCCCAGTCCATTCTGCGGTCTGATATGATTGTACAATCCCCCCACATACTAAACGCACCCTCTTTCCAACTATCAAGGAAGCCAAAGAGAGACTCACTGAAGTGTAGCTGATTTTGTTTGGGTGCATAGGCAGCGCAGAAAGTAACCACCCGGGACCTCACCTATCCCTTTAATGCAATGCATCTCCCCTCATCTCTGAATAGTTGCTTTATGTGGAGACCTAGGGATTTCCTATATATAATGCCCACTACGCCCCTCTTATGCCCACCAGAGGCCCATAGTATACCTCCTATCTCTCTACCTGTGACCTGAAATTCTTTTCCCTATGCAAATTTTGTTTCTTGCACAAACAATACATCCAGTTTGAAAAGTTTAAATTCCCTTGCCAGCATAGAACGTTTTTGCTATGAGTTTAAGCCTTTGACATTGAGGGACCCCAAATTTATCCCATCAAGTAATGTCATGGTGATTTTCCAATTGTTGCATTGTAACCCAACCCATATTGGTTGGCGTGTCCACTTTATCTCTGCAATCGTTGGGACACAGAAACCGTGGTTTGCACATGCGTTTGGATGATTCGGTCTGACCCCAATGGTATCGAGATGTGTCTGGTTACCCTTCTGAAGTGTACCCCTCCCTCCCCTTTCACCAACCCAGGAAAAATGCCATCTTTGGCATTCTTCTTGAATTGAGACGCCCTAAAATAAGAAGGGCCACACTTCAGAGGCCCCTTTCCAGGCAAAAAATCCAATAAAACATTTTGTTAAACTAATGGTGGAAGCACCCCGCAACTTTATTCCCACACAGCCATGCAAATCTTGTGGATCAACCATTACTTGTTGAAACACTTGAGCCTGTTTTTCCCGGATTAGTAAATCAAGCAATTCGTTAGCAACTGGAAAACATAACTACCAATGAAAAAAACTACATTGACTTATCATTTCCTCAGAGACCTAGCTTTCAAGGTGTGTTGAACTGCTTATACTTCCTGGTACCTTGAGTCCGGCCTCTTCGCAGCAAGGAGGTCGTGGTTTTGTGCATAGGGTCCCTGGGCAATCGAGTTTTGGCTCTGTCAGTTCCTTGCGCTACAGCTTGGAGGCTCTCCAGAACTCCTCGGGCTTCCTCTTCCCAGCCCTCAACTTCATGTTCGAAGCTCAATGAAAAAGGGAACCACCATTGGTAGTGAATTCCTGCTCCTGTAGCCAGGTCGTCAGTGGGCGGCAGCTTCTTCGCTTGTTAAGTGTAGTAGCCGATAGGTCCCAGAAAATCTTAACACTGGATCCTTCAAAGTCAATAGGCTTTTTCTATCTCGCCCTCTGCAAAATGTTGTGTTTTTGGCTGAAATATATATATTTTGTTTTTGCGAGAACCGATCTCGGCCCATTCGCTGGGCCTCCCACTCTTATGTGTCCTGTTAAATTCGAAGTGGGTGTTTCCGTGGGGTCGAACAGTGATATCACTAGGGCCTTTACTCGACTCTCCGAGGTTGGGGTTACTCCCAGCTTCTCACTTAGGCCCATTATGCATAGGTTTGTTCTTCGTTCTCTAGATCATGCAGCTTCAATTCTACGTCCCTCTCTCTTCGTTCCAAGTCCAGGAATCGGGCTTCGCTGTTCATCGCCGCAAGATCACCTGACAATTGGTTGTTCTCTAAGGCTTCGATCCGGTCCTCTCCTTTAACCATTCTGGTTTGCAAGTCAGTGACCTTCTCAGTCATGCTGGTTTTTAATTGATAGAATTTCTCCTCAGAGGAGGCAAATGTCAGCCTTAGTAGAGCTGTTGCAGTCATCTCCCAGTATTTCTGGTAAGTTCTTCCCCTGCTTCATGGTTGCTGCGTCGTAGTGGAATCTGTGCAACTTGAGGGCTGTGCGCGGGTCCAGGGCGAGTGCAAGCACTGGCGCTTGTTATCCCTTATGTGTCCAATGACCTCAGTGATCTTCACAGTGGTCGTGTTCTGCCCAGATTGCGAACTCTGCTCCTGTAACCAAACAAGGGTTCTTATGGCAAATGCACCCCTTTTACTCCCACTGAAACACTCTACGCTCTCAAGGAGTTCTACTGGTCGCATTACCTCCTGTGGACCTGCTATGCACTCTCCACATTTTTATATCTGCAGCCTCTTCACTGCTGTTAATGGGTTATCTAATGCAGCAGGGTCGCTAGCCTGTAACTAGGTTGTACGATGAGCTGCTGGTAACGTGGTTGCATTGGTATGTGCTCACTCACTGTTTTCCACAAGTTGGGAAAAAACATGCCTGTGCTTCTCATTGCTGTCACTGCTGTGATACTGACACTGGGATCAACATTCCAGGGTTTGGGATGGGGAGATGTGAAGCTTCTATACAGTTCCCTTAGCCATCGCATCAGGTGGAGCCCAACTTATAATGGTGATTTGCCCCCACATCCCAGTTATCCTTCCCAGTCCCAAAGCAACCATATGTTCCAAACCAAGACGGCTTGACAAACTATGAGAAATAAGATTCTCCCTCAAATATAAAAAGGTTTCACACAACAAACAATCCTGCTCCCTGGCAAAAAAAAAAGAAAAAGAATTGCTGCTCATTTCTATTCAAAAACACTAGCTCCTGTGGACCAGCTCTGCCTCTCCTTCCTGAAGTTAAACCTAACCCACAAATGAAATGGGAAGTTCCATTCTCTTTAAGAGGAGCCCAAACTCGCTTTCCGCTTAGGAACTCTCCTAAATGCTCACCCAACTACCCCAATCACACAAGAACACAATCTCATTAAAATCCTTCTGCAGGTTCTAATTCCCACACAAGCTCCCACGGATCCACCAAATGCAGTGGATGAGTCCACAGTGATTCATGAGTGGGGTCCAGGGAGATTCACCACAACAATCATCTCTGTTCCTTCAATTGACAAACATAAACAAACTACTAATGTGGATTACAGCAGAAAATTAAAACAGTGAAACATTTAGTTTGTAAAGATTTTTTTTAAACACACATTTTTAAAAACTTGATACAAAAAAAGTACAGCCTCCCCTCCCCAAAAAACAATCAGTAAAGAAATAGCAACTTCAAAAATCTAGTTTAAAAATATTTTCATCTGTTAAATTAACGTCAACGCCCATATAAAAGATACAATTCACAATTGTAAATGTTTTACATTTGTTTTTACAAAAAAATATTTAAAAACTCAAGAGAAAAAACATATCTTACATGAAAAGGCAAAAGTTGGTAAAAACAAAAAAAACTTTCGACTTTATAGATGCCCAATAAAATGTACACTATTTACAAACCGATTACACACTTTTTTGCATAATTATTTATATACATAAATATCCGTCGACTGAGAATTTTGGTTAGGAATTGTTGCTCGATTACAGTAAGATGACTAAAGCTGTTTTTTTGTCTTGTACACCTTGAAAGAAAAAAGGACTTTTCACAAAACTGATTTTGCATTCGCGGACATAAGGAAGCAGACACACCTGGCAAAGTTCTCTTCCAGGCTGCACATTAATGTGAGGGACTTCAGATGGCATTGCCTTTCCTACTCACTTAAAAGAGGAGCCCTTCTGCTATACCAACAAAGAAATGCTATTTGCTTAGGGAAGCCATAGAAATATTCGATTACCTAGTATATTTTTTTAAATACATTATACGTTACTGAGATTTTTCTTTTACCATAAATTCATCTACTTATATACTCCTTTGAAGTCAGTGAGGTCGCTAACAACTTAAGTTGGTTAATTGATGGTGCACATTCATTACTTGTTAATTTGCATGCAATGGGGAAAACAAGATGATTAATCTGGCCATTACTAACATTGTTAATATATTTCCAGCAGTAGATTAACCAGTGAACTGTACCCTAATGTCACTGAACATCCACTGTATTGCAATGGGAGAGGTCAAAGATGGAAACCACTGTCATTTCTTTAAGTATCAGAGACAATACTATAATTAAGAAAAGTCCTTTACACACATTCTGGCTTCTGTTTTAACATTCAAAAGTATCCTCCGATGCACCCTGGTGTTTAACTGCTGTTGCTCACATGGCCTCAGACCTCTACTAAAAAGAAAGCAAGAATTGAACTACAGATTGTTTGCTTGTTGGCCACAACCGATTAAATTACCTTTTCCCCCAATCAACACCACAAAGTAGGCAAGTTCCCTGTATTTTGCATCCACTTGTGTCGAGGTAAGAAGCAGCTTCTGGATAACAGGATTTCAAATTCCAACACCTAGCGAGTGATGTCTAAGAAGTAGACCATACACCTCTTGATTAAAAGCAGGGTGCATACTCAGGGGAAACGCAGTTTGTAAAGGGTAACAGAAGGATGCTAAAAAAAACAAATGGTAAAAATACAAGCTGTCGTTCAGCCTTGAGGCTGCAAAACGGGGTAAGCAGACGCTTAATATGCATAGTACATTACAAGGATCTCGTGTATACCACTAGCCACTTCGGGTTCTGCTTTGCATCAACCCCAATAACTTAATGCACTTGCAACAGCGCAGCCCTAACTAATGGGAATGTTCCACTATGTAGAGTTTTTAGAGTGGTATTTGTTCAAACAAAAATGATCACATTAAACTGAGTGCTTGTTTTGAGTAGGTTTGTAGTGGCTCAATTTTGACAGAAAACGTTTCACCTGCACGATGGAACAGAAAGGATTAGAACAGCCCCTTTCATATATTTAAAAACAGGGCAACTCACACGCTTATTAATGGTGCACATCTTTCAAGGGTACAGCCACTTCATTTCATTGCTTTTACCTCGCACCACTAACAACATTTAAGAGTTGATCCCATTATGCATGAACTATCTTAATCATGCCCAATGTACTTTAAAAAATATATATATTTTAGTATGTGAAAATCTAGGAAGGAAATAAGTGCCTAATTATCGGTATCGAGGAAGTCGTCTTGTATGTTGGGGTCCAAAGAAAATCCTTAAACTCTGCTGCTAATCCAGCAAATGTTGACACTGTCAATTCGAGTCACAGCCATATTGTACTGCAGCTTGGCAACTACATCCTACCGATAGGATGACTTTGTATTTTAGTAGTGGTATTTATTAAGGGTAGACCTTGCCATGCAAGCATCGGAATGCTGTACAAGTTGTTAGTGACTTAGGGCAGAGTGTGGCGAGCACATATAGTGTGGCCAATGTAAAAGACAGGCAACCTAATGATAGCTGAATCTCAGAAACAGGTGGTCTCAGCTTTTCGTAGGGGCTTTGCTGTACCATCCATGCACTACATCGCTGCAGGTCCACACATACACGTGATTTTCTTTCCTTCCATAATTAACATTTTTTAATTTGTACTCATTAAGCATTGCTCTGCTTTCTTTTATGAAGATTATTTTATTCTTTGAAATAAAGATTATTTCATTAACAGAGGTTTAAATTACGAAGCGCACAGTACAGGTGTTCAACTCCTAGATGAGCCTTTCCAATGATTAGCGTTCAGGTCCTCCGTTATCCACTCCCTTCCCACCTGCCAGATCATCGCTCTATTCCTTAAATCAGATTTCAGAAAATATCTGAATGACTACAGAACATAGACAGCAGACACTGGCATGCCAGCCGCTCATTTCATTTCAGAGCAGCGCTGCTGAAGACACTAGAGGGGGCTTGCAATGCACTTTTTCAGCAAGGGAGGGGACGGGAGCCAAGGTTCGCCCACAAATGTGCAATTCAGAGTAGAGCATGGCACCCTAGTTTTGTGCATCATGTGGAAGATGAAAGGTGCTAGCAGAAGGCAATGGAGACCCATAGATATTTTGATGCCAACGATTTAAGATCTGCTGGAGAAAACCTCTGCAACAGACAGCCGATTGGAAAACAATTTGACCTTTATGGTTTTCGATTCTGAATAAATACAAAAATTAGCATGGATGATGCAGACATGTTTTACCAGTTTCGTTTCTGGTCAACAAAGTCCGCCCCATTTCCACAGGCATGCTACAGAGAAGCCAATGGAAAGCCAGGCCAGCAGAGAAGGGTTACATGAGAATAATGGAACATAAACCGTTAAAATGCAGACTCCAGGGGCCAGGTGCTGCAGCCAAAAAGAAGACCCTCTCCCCATCGTTAGTAGTGTGTACACGTCCAAAGCTCAACACGAAACAGTTGGCTTTAGACATATATTTATACCCTAAGGTCACCCGAAGGGTTACATTACCAATGCCATGCAAGGACATGCCATGCATGTATGCTTGGGATTGCATCATGCTCGCTCTTCCTCTACTACGTTCCCTTGACAAGGCCAAGATGAAAGGCAAATGGACAACACTCAATGCAGGGATACTACAAACCAACCCCATAAACGTGTTATTAGTTCATCACAGCTGAGCCTGGGAGAATATTCATAAAGAAATACAGATAACAGAGTCCTGCGAACAAACTGCAGTTTCTCCAGGGACTTGGGAGGGAACTCTAACATACCTTCCCACAGAGGTACTTTTTTGTCGGAGGGGTTCTTTTTTTTTTCTCTTACGGTTATGATTAAACAAGTCTATATTGTTTGTGGGAGTTGAATCACATTTACCTGCACAAAGTTTACAAGCTTTTTTGATTGTTTTCTGGAACCTGAGTGTTGAGGCTACCCTTTAAATGCACTAGTGCCAGCACAGTCGTTTTTTGCAGCACCTCGGCTCAGTATGGGTGTGAGGTTTCTATGCTGTGCAGAGAGTTTAACATCTGCCAGAATGTGACCAGCAACATAGCACATAGGCAGTTGGAGGATGCTCACACATTGGAGGGCCACATTTCCATATGGCCTTCATTTGAACCAATCCTTGCAAACAGACTAAAATAAAACATATTAGTCAAACAAACAGTGCTCGTCTCTTATGCCTGATATGTAGTAAGGGCCATTTTAATATAAGTACAGCACAAAATAGGAAGACATTTTGAATACTGGGACATTTCTGGCTTACGGTCTTTACCCCTAAAAGTAGATGGAAGGAAACAAAAAAAGACCTATTGTATCGGTGCAAAAGCAACAGGATCGATAATTAACATTCCGATGAAAAGGCAGCAGAAACTCTTACGTTTAAATGCAATCCTACAAAAGAGGCATTGTGGACAGGTAACAAGTGGGCAGATGAGAAATGACCGAAGTAAATGCGAGCCTATGAACTCTGTTGGTCCAGATGGTGGTGTGCTTCTAGTGGACGGAGGAACGCAGGATGACTAAGAGTGCTTCTTCATGCTGCCCAGCAAAGAGAAAAAACATTGCATGGACGTTGAGAGAGGTAATTTGTTCTCAGTTCAATTTCAGCTTCTTTCTTGTTAGTGTATTCTCTCTGCATCTGCCCCCGTAGGCCTCGTTTTCGAAGCTATCTTCAGTGACAGTTTCCAGTCATCAGAGACGTGCACTGACTTTTTTCTGGATTTTACTATGCTGCAGTGGAGGGCAGGTGAGAGTACCTTGCCCAACCCTGGACCACGCCAGCCCAACATTCGAGAGGTCCTCTTGGGACATGTCCATGAGATGGCTGCAATCCTCAGAATACATCCTATGCTACCACGTAAAAGTGCCTTGATGTGAAGCTCTGTTGCCGATGGCGACAGACTCGATGAGGTGGACACCGCACGTCTAAATTATCCTTCGCCGACAACTTTTCGCTGGCCTCCCTGGTCCTTGCTGTCGGGTATTGGAGCGTCTATCAGTCTGGGAGAAAGAGAGACTTTGAATCAGTATGCAACATTCTGACAAACACTGCAGAAACAAAGATGAGCATGAGGTCAGAAAGCAGAGGGAGGTAGCGTTCTGACTGAATAGAGGCTGCATCATAGGATACACAGGCAAACCAGAGTGTGAAACAAAAAAAGAAAATGACCTTCATGATCATTCCAGTACTTAGTCCTAGCTTTCATTCATTCATTCACAACTTGTTGGGCATGCTTGCTGCGTTGGCTGGACCAGAAAAAACTTCTCCAAAAGATGGTGCGATTACAAATGGGCAGCATACAATAGTACCCTTTCCGAAGCCTGAGGTCCTGCCGACACGTATACATGACCAACTGTTGAACCCCTTAATTTCTACATGTTTATCTAACTTTTCTGGGGGGGAAGAGAAAGGACTTGGAATCAACATGAAATTATATATTTTCTTATACTAATCACTCTCCTTTCCCAACTGCTTGGGAATTTGATTTTGTTGGGTGATTGAGACCGTATAAGCTATGTTATTTTGATTTATACCGCGCACCTTAGACATCGATGAAGCAAAAGTTTGTTTAAAGCTTCCTGGCCAAATCCATTTATTGGCAGGAATAGCTTCCATCAAGTGTAGACGTCCGATCTCTATAACTGATGCATGTTTCTGTAGGCCCATAATGCTACCTTTGTCCTGGAACAAATGAACGTGAAGTCCGAGAAATCTGCAGACCGCCCATTACTGTGTTGTAATTATTCTAGATTGGGACAGGGGGGGCGAGCTGTGAAGAGACTGGATGTTGGCATTTAAGGCACTTACCTGATTTCTCACGTTCTCAGCGTCTTCTTTACACTGTCCATTTTACAGGGTCTTGAACTGGGAGCCCTGATGAACGATGCACAGAACGTCTACAGACAGCTGAAACGTGATCATCTTGGGGACAAGGTGGTCGGGAGTCCATAGCTCCTGAACAATTTACCAGGCATGTTCCTTATTTATCACGTTGGCTAAAGTAAGACCCTGACAACCCTTTATGCACCAACATAGGTAGACTACAGGACTAACGAAGAAACCAGATAACCTTCTCTGCACTAACAAAGGCAGAATATAGGTTTTAACAATCTCTCCTATCAAACTTAGAGCACATTAGGATCAACAGCTTGAGGCAAACATTAAGGCTATGGGCCCGCAATACCTGAATAAATCATTACATGGGACTGGAGGATAGGAGAGAATTGGAGGTGGGCGGAAAAAAAACAGCTCCAGTTTCAAGCACAAGCTTAAACGAAGCCCTCCCAAACATGGGAATGTATTGAAAGAAGAATATAGTCCTACTTTTTCTTTTAGATTGTTTTGCACAAGTTCATTATGTATTGTATGTATTGTTATGGATTCATTTAATGTGATTTTCTTGTTTTACTTTATGCATACTCTTGAGCAATTTTCGTAAAATCATTGTGCGCAATTCATCATCTGTTGATTATGTGTTTTCATTGTTTGTCAAGGTCAAAAAATGTATGTTTTTATGACACCCCAAAAGCAGATATTAAAACCATGTTTGACTTTTAGTTTGAGTTCTGGACAATTACTATATGTTAGACCCCTTATTTTCATATACAATTTTCTTAAATTCTTTCTTTTTTGGAGTGCATTCACGTGGACATACATGGGCTCAGAAGACCCAGCACCAAGAATAGGACAGCCCAATTTGAAGGGTCTTTCCTGAAGCATATTCCTTTGAGCAGTTCAAAAAGTTACACCTTAATGTTGACATCTGGCAATAGAGGCCATTTGCCACTTTTGCAAGGGGTTCACCATAGATTATAAATACATTATCAAACTTTCTGAATGATTTCAATCCCCCTTTATGGAAATCTAAAGCTGTATACATCTCTAGATTATGTAAATCCTTTCAGGCATAGAATTATGAGGCTAGGATGAAACAACAAACCTAATCCCATAGTTAAGAATATATTCTGATGAAATCTTAGTAAGAAAAGAAGAGGCTGTTCTGAAGACCACGTTCCTTTATGAAAGATTGCACACATTAAAATCTAGCAGATGCTGCTCGAAAACATGCTTTGATCTAAGTTTTATAATACATTATTTCAAAATATAGATACAATTTTACAAAATGAAAGCGCATGATTCTTGCAGTCAGGCTGAAGACAAGGGGCTGCAGAGTTTTGGACTCCTCCCTCGCTTCCTGCCTTCAAAGACATTCTGGAGTTTGTTCACAATATATTTCCAAAAGTAAGTTTGAAAGTAAGTACAAAATTAAGTTCAAATCCCACTGAGGAATTGGTGTCCTGAAAGGAGGACATAAAGGAAATAATCAAAATGTCTTGTCAGTCAAGTTTCAAAATGAAAAAATGTCATCAGGCTGACTGAGATAAGCCGATATACAGCTGAAATGTAGTGCTTGCAAGAATCATCCAGGAATCCATTGAGGTAAACCAGATAAAGATCATCAGTCGAATCTTTAAGGTATTTTAATGCCCAACAACAACCAGATGCTAATGATCCCAATCGTATGCTTACGTGTTGTTTTCTGGTACAATCTCTTCTTGCTGCGCACAGCATATGCACACTCCGATTTCTAAATGCTCATTTTCCGGGAACCAGACACTCTAATGCTAAGATCAGATTTGAAAAAGCCAATTTGGGACTATCAGAACTATTTGAAAGGTATGTGATCTCAGTGATTGACTGATCAATTGGGAGAATTGTGAATGGGAATCTCTTCGGCCAGTCTCACAGGATCACACCTCCTAGAGATGGATTCTGAATATATCCAGTCATGAGGTATATAACACCAATAAGGGTTCTCAGTTGCAACTTTCAAAGAGATCTATTTGCAAAGACATTATGTGGGGAAAGGTCTCTTCTGAAAAAGCATCTCCCCGCTGATCTTCTTGTTCTATTAAAATCCCACAGATACACTGCTTTAATGCAGAGGGAATAGGTTCCCCCTGCCATTTATATAAAACATAACACGTGCTTGCTAGTAAAGTATAATAATTAATACATTTTCTTTTTGCTGATGTCCCTCAATGGACATCTATGAACTCACCAACGTTTTACTGCTGTTTTGAACCGGACCTGACTTTTGGAGGTAGGCGCCTATTCTGATAATCCATCTCAACAGTGTTGTCCTCCAGTCTCATACCACTCGATCTCTGCAGCCTTTGACACGTTTGACCATCCTTCCCTGCTTTTAACCCTCACCTCCCTCAGACAAGGATATTGATGTTGACTTGGACATTTCTTACGGATCAGGCTGGTCTTCCACAATCTCAATCTGTTGAAACTCCAACACTTCATCCCCTACACCCTGCCAGTCGGTGTCCCTCAATGTTCAGTCCTGGGCACACTCCTTTGTACTCTTTACACTACCTCACTGGACAAACCCCTCTCTTCATTTGTCTTCCAATATTGACTCTTCTCCAATGAAACCAAGCTCATTATCTACATTCCCTCATTCACTCCTGCCCTATCTGAACGTATCACTGTATCTCTGCCATTTGTCACTGGAATTCTGTACAATACCGGATGCTGAACTCTTTCTTCCTGCTTCTAAACCTCCCTTACTCCCATAAGGCTTGACACCTTGGCTTTTGATAGCAACCTTAGAATCAAACAATTTGTCTTGGCATCAGCCACCATAGCCAAGTTCAACATCCTCGACAAATGGAAAATCCGAGCACATCTCACCTTCCACTCTACCAAAGCTTTCATATTAACACTTACCCTACTACTAACCTTTCCCTAATACTCCTTTTCACCCCTTAACAAGATTTTCATCTTTACTACATATACCCTCTACAACCTTCCAAGATCTTTCCCTACCTCTTCACACAAGCACCATGCTGGCTGGCTCTCCATGCACAACCGCCCTCTTAAAATCCCTGCTCATCCTCCATAAATGTATCCGCACCACTACCTCACAGCAGAGTGCATTTCTCTATAACTTTCTCTTGCACCTGGGATCTTCCTCAATTCTCAACATATCTGTCCCCCATCCTCATGCCTCGTCCAGATTCCGTTCCTTCACAAAACATGCCTCCTTTATGGAATGCCCTCTCCACCAACATCAGGGTCAGCCCATCACTTGAACTGTTCAAAAGGCAGCTACTTACTTGCTGCAGACCGGGCATCTCAGATCCTTGTACACACCCCTCCAGGACCGTAACCCATGCGTACTTTGGCTATGCCACATACAGGCACTGAATGCTGAAAAGTATACTACTAACCCATAATGGCACTAAGCCACCTTTATCTAGTTTATGCATGTCTGTACCTGTTGTCATCCCTGTTCGATAGCCCTCCATGCTTAAGGTGATTTTTGCACAGGCCTGTGATGGGGCAGAGCACGCATCCCAAAAATGGAAGCCAAATCACTCTTTAACTGGTAATTTGACAGAGCAGCCAGGATTAACTCATGGGAGGGAGAAGTGGGCGGTCACAAAGGTACAATTAGTCCTCAACTTATCCATGGAAAATATACCACTCTTGTATACTGAAAAATATACACATTTATTATGTTACGCACACATATATGGGATACATTACTCACCGTAATTGTATTTCTGATGCTTGTATCTGCTTAGATTCACATGCTGTGCATAGGCAGACATCTAGTGGAAGCTGCAGAGTATTACAGTTGTTTTCGAAACTCAAAAAGGGGCGTCGACAGGGCGTGCCAGTAATACTATCTATCCCTAGTGTGACATCCACTGTACCCGTGATCCTTCACGCGTCAAGGTCCCTCACATTGTTATTTTGTCTGACATGAGGTAGCATGAAGTGTAGCATGAGTACAGTTGTATCCAAGCAGATATGTATCAGATAAGCTCATAAGCATCCATACGCCTTCTCTCTGAGGGGAGGAAGGGTGGGCGCATGTGAATCTAAGCAGATACAAGCATCAGAAATACGATTATGGTGAGTAATGTATCCCTTCTAAGGCTTGTGGAATCTTAGATCACATGTTGTGCATAGATTGGCGAGCAGGGTTAGAAGGTGTAGGTGGTGGTGGGGTGTGAGAAGGTTCATGGGTGAACAGATGTCTTAGAACTGCTTGGCGCACCTGTGTATCTGTCTTGAAATGAGTGTCAATGCAGAAATGCTGAGTGAAAGTGTGTATTGAGCTCCATGTAGCTGCTTTGCAAATGCGGTCTAGAGGGACATTTACAATGAAAGCCAGACTGGCTCCTGTGCTCCTTGTGGAGTGAGCTCTGGGCGTTTGATAGGGAATAGCACAATTGTATACAACTGACTATCCACCTGGAGATGGCAGTTTTTGAAATGCTGTCACCTTCTCTGCCTGGTGCTATGGAGACAAACAGTTGGTCTGTTTTTATTAGCGGTCTGGTCTTGTATACGTAGTAGAGAACCACGCTCCTCACATCTAGTGCGTGGAGTTTTACCTCAGCTGTGCTGGTGGGTTCCTGAAAAAGTCAGCAGCTCAATAGTTTAATTGAAATTTAGAGATGAATTTAGGGGAGAACCTAGGGGTGAGTACGTAAACCAAGCTTGTCTTTGTGTACAACAAAAAGGATCCTGCACTGACAATGCTTGTATTTCACTAACTCTTCTTATGGAAGTGATAGCCAATAAGAAGGCAGTTTTGTAAGTCAGGTGTTTGAGACTAGACTTGTGCATTGGCCTTGAAAGGGGGTCCCATGAGCTTAGCAAGTACAACATTGAGATCCCATCCTGGCGGCGGGTTTGAAATTGGAGGACGGAGTCTCTTTACTCCCTCCATGAATGCTTTGATGACAGGTATTTTCCACCATGAGACCTTATTGTGGGATGTGGTATAGGCTGACAAAGCCGCCAGGTGGACCTGTAAAAAGTGGAATACTAACCCTGCATCTAGCAAGTGGGGCATATAAATTAGAATGTGGGAAGTAGTAGATTCTATGGGGTTAATTTGTTTAGACTGGTACCAAATTACAAATCTCCTCCATTTGTCAAAATAACAGTGCCTAGTGTTAGGCTTTCTTGATTCCTTCAAGATATCCATAAATCCCTGTGGCAGATAAAGATGTCCAAACTCTATGACTTCAGGAGCCATGCTGGCAAGTTCATTGAGTGAGGTTGAGGGTGCACTGTTAGTCTCTCGTGCTGAGTGAGCAGATTGTACGGGTATGGGAGTTTGATGGGATCGCATATCGCCAGTTTGCACAGATGTGGATACCAGGGTTGTCTTGCCCACATAGGAGCAACTAGGATGAGTGTCACCTGTTCCTTGTGGATCTTTTTCACCACCTTCGTCATTAGGGGTGTTGGGGGAAAAGCGTAAGCAAATTTCCCTGACCAGTTCATCCATAGGGTGCTCCCCTTGGAGCATGGCTGGGGGAACCTGGATGCGAAGTCTGAGCATTGCCTGTTTTCGCTTGTAGCAAACAAGTCTATTGTGGGGAAACCCCATTGAGAGAAGAGGTGTTCTACGACCCCTGCGTGTAGTTGGCACTCGTGTTCTTCTGGTAGGGGATCTCTGCTCAATGAGTCTGCGAGAGAGTTGAGTTCCCCTGGAACGTGCTGCGACGATAGGAATATTTTCCATTTGAGTGCCCATTTCCAAATTTGTTGCGCAAGCCTGGAGAGATTTGGAGAACGTCTGCCCCCCTGTTTGTTGATGTAAAACATTGCTGTAGTGCTGTCTGTCAGGACTTGCATGGATTGGTTCGCTAGGTGAGACTCGAACACCTGAAGGGCCTTTAATACTGGCAGTAGTTCTAGTAGATTGATGCGGTTTTGTGCTGCCGCATGAGACCACAGACCTTGAGCTGTGTGGTGAAGGTAATGAGCCCCCCACCCAGCGAGTGAGGCGCCCGTAGTGACAATCGCGTGTACTTCCGGGTCGTAGAAGGGTTTCCCCTTCCACCGATTTTCTCTTGTCCACCAGCAAAGGTTTTTGTACTAGTGTTGGCGAAACGACCACTAGATCGTCCCACTGACCACTCACCTGAGACCACTTTTTCGCCACCCACTCCTGCATGGGTTGCATGCACAGGTGCATGTGAGGTACCAGGTAAATGCAAGATGCCGCCATGTCTAGCAAACACATTGCTTTGCGCACCCTTATCTGCCTCTTAAAATGTGTTAGGGCTCCTGTACTGGAACAAACTATATCCTACATATTACTACTCCAAGTAACATGTTTTCCCTGCACTGTAAGTCTCTATGCTTTAATGTATGAATTGTCTTTGGGAGTGCCCTGAGGTCTCAGACACTGGGATACTTTGTAAAGTTTATGAAAGTGAAGACGCCCATTTCGTAGAACCACTGGTAAAAGTATTTTTTTTCTTCATGAGGGCCTATTGATATGTTCAGAAGGAAGAGGCTGAATGATAAAGGGAGAGCGCACAAACATCCTAAAGGACTTCGAGGGAAGATACTTGTACACACTATTTGCCCTCCTAAAAGAAAGTACATGGGTTCAATGCATGAGGAGTAAAATATTATAATTAATGATTGATCAAAGGAACATCATTGAAAAGTTATGACGATGGGAAGCTTTAGAGGTTTGAGTCTTACATTTGAAACACTGCCTGGATCGGCATTGCCCCATTTGGATGGAGGACCATCTAGCCTTGTGCTCATCCTTTGGGTGCTGTAAAGACAAAAACAAAATGTTAATCATTATGTGTTTAAAAGCAAAAGTAGTTATCAGACTTTTGGCTATGAAAATGTATGGTGTGCTGGCTATTTGTAACATGTCCACTACACATACAATGTTGCAGCTCTCTAAGGTGGCACTGAGAGCAGAGTGATTCAAGTGAAAGAAATGGGGCTCAACAAGGAATGTAAAATAAGAGTATGATGGCGAGAGACCAAAGGGTGACTAGCATGTCACAGGAATATATATGAGAAGGAGAAAGAGGAAGAGTGAGGGGAAGAGAGAGGAAGAGAGAATGAAAGGGAAGAGAGAAAGAAGTAGGGGGCGTGGGAGAGAGAGAGCTGAAGGGAGAGATTGGGAAGATAGGGGATGAGAGTGAAAGGGGTAGAGAGTGAGGCGGAGAGAGGGATGCATCTTTCACTTTGCATGAAGCACTCGGTGCAAACAAGTATGGCTAACAAAGTTTTTTATTTGAGTTTGATATATATAATGTACTTGACTATAAATAATATCACTGGGAATGGGAATTACTTTGTTTAAACCCTAAAACAGGGGCGTTGCTAGGGGGGGGGCCTAACGGCGCTATAGCCCCCGATCTTTTGGTTGTAGCCCCGGATAGAATCTCAGGAGCTAAAGCCAAAAGACTAGCTAGCCCTCAGCCCCAATAGTTCCGACATCAGCTTAGCCCCGGGTCTTTTCCAGACTTAGCAACTCCCCTGCTCTAAAAGCATATTTGTTCCAACTACAAAAGATGGGGTGTGAACTAATACTTCAAAATCGTATCTGGTCCCCTGCCAGTACCCATTTACACTTACTTGGCATTTTTTCTCCTTCCTCTTCTTGAAGGTTTGAGCTTCTCAGGGGGCACCTGTAAGACGGAAACAATTGGATTATTGTTATTGTTGTCTTTCTCTTAAAACCCCAGTTGCCTTAGCTTTATCAATATATACATAGTTCCTATAGTGGGTAGGTTTTTTGTTCTGGCAGCAGAATGTTGCATGGCAATTGCTTTTTCGGGTTTCTTTCAGAAACAGTGTTGGGGTAGGGTTCTGGGAAGACTATTTTAGGGGACCTGTAAGATTTACACAAAGTCAAACCAAACTCTCACTGGTAGAGCAGCTAAGCAGCCAAGCCTAGAATAAGAAGATCAGGAGCATGATGTGACCTAGTTAAAATACACAAGGAGCTGCCATGCAAGAGATTGTCCCTACAAGTATTATTCACATATTTATTTAATAACACAGGTGAGATTAAGGTAAGGGTATTATAGACAAGTAAAAATATATGACAAACATTACATAACAGTAATCATCTTTCTAATGCTTTTATCTGCTTGGATTCACATGTTTTGCATAAGCCGAAATCTAGTGGTTGGTGCACAGCATTGCACGATTTCTTTTAGATTTTGAAAAGGGACGCCAACATAGCGTGTCTGTAATACTATTGCTATAATGAGGTGAACTGTACCCATGATCCTTTACGCAAAGAGGTCCTCAGTTTATTATTTTGTTCTCCGACCTGAGGTTGCATGAAGTGTATAGTGAAAAAGTTGAATGAGATGAACCGTGTTGAAAAACACTAAAAACAGATTTATTGTCTGTGTTTTTTGTATTCCCAACAAGGGGAGGATGGGTGGGCACATGTGAACTTAAGCAGATACAAGCATCAGAAATACTATAACAGGTATGTAATGTTTGTCTTCTGTGGCTTGTGGATCTACTGAGAATCACATGCTTTGCATAGACTAGCAAGCAGTGCCAGACTATGGTGGTGGATGTATAGAAGGAACTGAGACAAATAAATGTTTCAATACTGCCTGTCCCACCTGCGAGTCATTTCTGGCCTGTGTGTCTACACAATAATGCTGTGCGAAAGTGTGAACTGAATTCCAAGTTGCAGCCATGCAGACAGCCTCCAGTGGTATATTTCCAATAAATGCTAAAGTAGCCACTGTGGCATGTGTAGCCCTTGGTGTGAATGGTAGTGCTTTGTTTGCTAATGTGTAACACTGCTGAATGCATTTTACAATCCATTTTGCAATAGCCGCCTTTGAGACAGGATCTCCCTCTCTCCTGGCTGCTAGAGATGCAAAGAACTGGCCAGTTTTCCAAAGGGGTTTTGTTGAAGTAGTACATGACTGCTCTACGCACATCTAGTGTGTGGAGAGCTTTCTCTAGAGTTCTGGGGATTTAGAAAGAAAGCAGGCAATTCAATGGATTGGGTAACATGGAACTTAGAAATGTACTTTAGTGAGAAGTATGGACGCGTTCTAAAAACCACCTAGTTTTATGTATTGTGACAAAAGGTTCCAACACCGATAAAGCTTGAAGCTCACTTACCCTTCAAATAGACACAATAGCTAAAAGGAAAACAGTTTTGTAAGTGAGATCTTTGAGGATTGCTTTGTGCATTGGCTCAAAGGGTGACCCCATGAGTTTAAGACAACGTTCAATCCCAACCTGGAGGTGGGTTTGCAATTGGAGGATAACGTTGTGTTACATCGACCATAAAGGCTTAAACAATTGGAACCTTCCATCATGAAATCTTGCTTTGGGATGTTGTATATGCAGATAGTGGAGCTAGTTGAACTTTTAATGAATTAAAGAATAAAACTGAGTCCAACATGATAGTGCACTATATGTGATTGTGTATGCTCAATAGGGTTGATATTCAACCTTCCACACCACACAACAAACCTTTTCCATTTGTTAAAGTATCAGTGATTTGTGCTTGGTTTGCGGTCTTCTTTTAATATCTGCACCCATCTGTCAGGCAAATTAAGGTGTCCAAACTCCACGACCTCAAGAGCCAAGCTGCTAAGTTGGTTAGTTGAGGATGTAGTGTTTTCCCCCGGTTCTGTGACAACATGTTGTAAGTGCATGTTAGTTTCATCGGTGGGACAAATGGACATTTTGAGGAGGTGGGAGTAGCACGCCTGTTGTGCCCATATTGGAGCTATTACAATAATTGCTATGTACTCCTGGTGCAGCCTGTGGATTACTCTGTTCAAGAGTGGGGTCGGAAGAAAAGTGTATGCAATATCCCTGACCAACTGGTCCACAGTGTGTTCCCCTTCTGCAGGAACCTGGAGGCGTAACTGCAATGTCAGAGTGCAACTCCCACTCGTGATCTGAGAGTTGATTTGTTCTTCTGTTTAGTGTGTCTGCTAGGCAGTTGTGTTCCCCTCGAACATGTTGGGAATGGAGATGAACCCCTCTGTGGAAGCTCGATTTCCATATCTTTTGCGCCAGTGTGGATAGACTTTGGGAATTAGTCCTGCCTTGTTTGTTGATGTAAAACATGTGCTGTCTATTATAATCGGCACGTTCTTTCCCACAAATTGATGTTGGAATGTTTGTAGAGCTTGATAAACTGCTAGCAATTCCAGAACATTGATGTGTTTCTTGGAGAGCGTGCATGATTACCTTCCTTGCGCCGTCTGGTGGAGGCAATGGGCTTGCTACCCTGAATCCGATGCATCTGTAGCGATTGTGAGGTGTGTAGGTGGATTGACAATGGATTTTCCTATTAACAGGTTCTCTTTTGTCCACCACTGTAGCACCAACACCACCTCTTGTGAAACTTCCACTAGATCATCCCAATTGCCCTTAAGCTTGCAACCATTGTTTCGCTAGCCATTCCTGAAGTGGACGCATATGCAACCTTGCGTTTGGCACGATGAAGATACAGGACGCCACCATACCGAGGAGTCACATTATCTTCCTGACTTATCTGCCGCCTAGCGGTATCACAAGGGATTTGCTGTTGAAGATTTTGGACCCTCTCCTTGGAAGGAAAGATGACTGTGTCCTTGGTATGAATTACAGCCCCATGGAACTGATTTTGTTGGCTGGGAACTAGGCTTAATTTCTTTTCGTTGACCGAAAAACCCAATTGATGCAGATGATTTATTGTTTTCTGCATATTTAGAAAACATACTTCTGGAGTTTCCCCTGTTATTAGCCAGTGTTCCAGATAAAAGTACACTGGAATAATGTCTCCGCGTAGACGGACTACTACTACTGCCAGTACCTTTGTAAAAACATATGCGGCTGAGGTGATCCCCTCTGTAAACCACATTGAACCTTCGATATTTTCAATGCGCTGGCAGCATTGACATATGAAGGTAAACATCTTTCATGTCCAATGTGGCCATATAGTAATCCCCCTGCAGCAGCAGTGGGATTACCTCTTGCAATGTTGTCATTCTGAATTTTTGCAGCTTGACATATTTGTTCACTAGGCGCCAGTCTAGCACAGGGCGCATGGCGAGATCCTTTTTGGGTACAAGGAAATGTACTGAACAAATATATCATCCTCTTTTGACCAATTGGATGACCTCTTGTAGCGTTGTCATTCTGAACTTTTGTGGTTTGACATAAGAGTTGGCTTGTCTCTGGTCTAGCACCGGGTGTTGTGTTTTGTCTTTCTTTGGAACAAGGAAGTACACAGAATAAATACCCTTGTATCCCTTTGACGGGTTCTATGGTTGCCTTTTCAAGTAGCATTTCTACTTCCTCTTGCAGGAGCCATTGCTGTTCTAACCGTTTCCCTACAAACTGCACTCCACCTAAACTAGGGGGATCAAGCAGTAAAATATATGGGATACGCCGATGAAATTGTTATTCTTGACCTCCCTCCACGCGGCGTGCAAACAGCATTGGACAAACTCCACTCCTTCTCGGCGGAAAATTCACTCAAAGTGAACACTGCTAAAACTAAAATTATGCTGTTTGAGCCTTCACAGAAACGGGTGGCTCGAGCTGCTTTGAATATCATGGGTGTTCCTATTGAAGTAGTCACTCAATACATCTATTTGGGAATTGTGTTTGATGTAAAACTTGTGAGGTCCACTCATCTGAACAAACTCGGCCATTGTGCCCAAACTTCTGGGGCCATTTGCTGTTTTGCCTCTAAAGGAGGGCGATACTCTGTTGGTTCGTTGATTAAACTCTACTCTATGAAAATCGCTCCCCTTATCTGCTATGCTGCTGAAGTATGGGCTTTGGGGTCCTTGGGTGCTGTTTCTAGAATTGAGTTGAATATCCTTAAAAGGATCTTAAGATTACCGCCATATGTCTCTTCTGAAATGTTCTACCTGGAGTTGGGTTTAATACAAATAAGAGAACGAATCACTATGTTTTGTCTGTCATTGTATTAGAAGCTTGCGCATGCTCTGAGTAACATTCTTATGGGGCTGCTGTTTGAGGTGTTCTCAGCTAAACTTGCTTTCCGACTCATGGATTAGTGGATGATCCCTTAGAAATGAACCTTAATCAATTTAAGAGTGCCATGAGGGCATCCCTGGAGACCTTTTGCCATGACCAGCTGACAGTCAATTTGGCTTTGAAATCTACAGCCAAATGTTTCTTCCCATATATTATGTAAAGACAGCTGGTTCCTTCTTACATACAGAAATTCATTGGTAACCCTTTTTTGGGATTATATGCTGTTTAAATTCAATGTAGTTAAAACGTTTGCGGGTTTTGTGGTGAATCAGATCTGGAATCACAGTGACTAGTATTAAAATAAATGGTTACATACAGTGACTTACACGCACAGTTTCGTGAATAAACAATTATTAAAGTTAGAATAAGCCTTCAGAAGGGAGCAATATAAAAGCAACACACAAAACTGTACACTCTTAGTTTCTAAATCAGTAAAGACCCTTTTGGGATGACCCACAGTCACAACATACACCCTCAGGTGACTTCAATAGCTAGGGTGCTGGGGACATAAATATCTTACTGTTTGCATTTAGAAAACTCTTAGAAATTGGTAAAAGAAAAAGGTTGTTAGAACAGACAAGAGACCACAAATATTCTTAAGCAGGCAAATACTTTTGAGTAGTAGAAGATGCAAGCAACTCTACAATGAGAGGTAAGTTCTCTCAGACTTTACAGTACATTTGTATTGAAGAAAAAAGTGCAGCAGATGAATTCTGTTCCTGTGCAGCTCTGCAGATCTCACTGTTCCTGGGCCTCAGTCGTGGGGACACGAGGGAGGACTTCTGGAGACTACTGCACTGCAATGGGACAGTCACCGCTCAAAACTGGCAATCTTTCCAACAAGTGGCACTTCAGTTTTTCATCTCCTCACGACTACCGCAACTAGCAACACTGCGTTTTCTGGCTGATGGACTTTCTTTGCTTCTGGGGTTCCACACTCTGTTGAAGGGGCTCTGGCTCGGCCAGTCCTGCTTCCTGGGAGTCCAGAGGATCTTCCTGGAGCTCTTAGCCAACTTAAAATCAACGCACACAATCTGGTGTTCCTCTCCCTGGCTATTCGGTTTCCAGCAGCATCTCTGTGGAAATTCAACCAGCTCCGAGAAGGATGTCATGGGTGTTCCAAAGCTTACTTTGGAGATGAAGGGTCCCACCAACTCAACGGGAGAAGTCATCCTTGCAGGGGCTTCTCTGTCGATACGAATTTGGAGTTTCAGCACAGCAGCAGGGCTTCACCGGGCAAACCAACGGTCCAGGAGTTGCAGCAGGCGTCCTCTTCAAGTTCTTCTTCGGTTCCTTCGTCCAGTGGCCGACTCTGCCTTCCAAGCCAAAGCCTCACCTTTCATCCAGTTCTCTCCCATTAATTCCAGCCTAGCTGTCAGTCACCCAGCAGGCTGACTATCCTTGCCGGACAGTCAGCCGGCCAAGCATCACAGAGTGCATTGGGGTCTCCTAGGAGACTAAGCACAGGGAGTTTCGGCACCTCCCTCACTTCCTGCACACCCCAGACATCCTGGAGCCAGAGGCGGGATTCACTCGTGAATCCCGCTAAGGGCAAAGCGAACAAAGGGACCAAAACTAGTTTGGCGCGCAGAGTAAATCTCAAGAAGGACCTTCCTGATAAGAAGTGGCAAAAAAAGAAGACCGGGCCATTTTGGCGAAATGGCCATCCATGGGTGCCTTACCGTGGCTGCGAACACAGCCTGCGGTAAAAGCACACAATGGTAGTAAAAGGTAAACCACTGCCACCAGCCATTAACTGTAGGAAGGTCAACATAAAAATGTTACACGAGACACTAGACAAAGGAGATACAAAGTAACCCCTCCAGCACCCTATTAAGTAAAGATAGTGTGTGCTGGGTCTAGAAAGTTACAATTTGTAAGTAAAGTCAATTTCACTTCACTGCTCTTGGAAACAGTAGTTACACCAAGAGAAGGTTTTTAAACCTTTGGAAAATCTAAGAGACTTCCCTGTTCCACTGCACTGAAGGTGCCCTGTGTCACAATGTAAAGATGATGCCTATGGAGTTTGTCAGACTCCAAAGTTAAAAAGAACACAGATATTAAATCACATTAAAATTACATGAGAGATAAAAAGTCCTAAAGTCCAGCAAAAGAGATGGGGGTCTTTAAGGTAGAAGGGAATGAACACATTTCTGAGAATTTTCATTAACAGTACATATAAATAAATAAATCTATTTTAATATAACTGAGTAAGTGTTTTCTTGGGTCTATGTACATGCTGATTTCTTTGTACTGCTCTTCACCTCACATGACTCCCTCCTAAAACGAGCCTGGCTGCTCAGCCACTCTACAGACCTGTGTAGTATAGGCCTATATTAGGAGTTTGATTCCTAATACCAAGAGTTAGGTCTTATGAAGTCCCACATCAGTCGGACTTTAGAAAAACATACCCAACAACCCCCAATACCCTGGGACTTCGAGCCGGAGTGCTGTGCATCGTCTTACGAAGAACAAATTTTCAAAAAACTTGGTGGACTCCTTCCAGACCTCCAGAGGCAAGATTTCACTCCTTGAAGTCCCCTCGCCAGAGTGCTGGACTGAGAAAGCGAGGCGAATCAATCGAGCGAGCGTCAACGATTATCTGGTGTCTTGAAAAGGGTGCCAAAATCACAGAGCTGCAAGAAGCCACGAAGAATCCGTTGCTGGGAGCCTTTCCACTCGACTTCTGTAAAATTCCTTCCAGTGCCCTTTCAAGACCAATAATCCAGTGACTGGGTCCTGTAGCTGCTGCATTGTGAGGGCGTCCACCTGCATCATCTTGATCACTGCTGAGGTACTGCGAGATTCAAGGTAATACTTACCTAGAGTCATTCTGCTGCTCCTGTGTGGCTAGAGTGGCAATTCATACATTTGGGTGTTCGCTCATACTCATTCGCCCAGGCCTAATGCTGGTGCGCATTCAGGGAGCTTTCTGCAAATTCCCTGGACCCATCAACCAACTACAAAGTATTGTACTTACTTGTTGTAGGAAATGCTTGGAATGCTCACTTTTCTACAGTTTGTGCTTTATCCTGTTCAGCCTACTGCTGGCCAGAAGTCCACCAGTGTCCCCTTCTGCCCCTGAGACTACTTATGTCTAGTTAGGGAATGACTACTAAAGCGTAAGGCCTCTGAAGAAAATCTTTAAAAAGTGTTGCAAAGTACTTAATTGCTAATGTTGGTATTGTAACTGTATTATTCCTGAAACAGAATAATTTACAAAGCTTACTACAAAGTGGTTTTTACTTTACTTAACTGCATAATGTCCTTCTACAAGTCTTTTACACTGTGGTTACTTACCAGAAGTATTGTATTGGTTTTATACTGTGTTTATCGTTTCTGAAAGTACTTACTGTTCTAAAGAATTCTCTTTGCCCACGTATATATAAAAAACATTATGTGAACCTAACTCCTAGAGTGTATACATGTCTTTTCTGACCATATGTATGCTCTTTGTACCTTCCTACAGCCCTATCTCCCTTCCAAGATAAGCATGGCTGCTCTGTCATTGCTACCCACCTTGAGTGGTACAGGCCTATACTAAGAGTTGGAGCTCTGTACTGCCAAGTAGAGTCTTATAGAGTACTAAACAGCTAAAATATGGTTGTACCATCTGTATATGTTAATTTCGTTTTTTTTTCACGTGTCGAAATGGATGATTTCGGCACCTGTGATTTGGTTTTATTTGTATCTCGAACACCATTACATGCGGAGACTGTTAGAGTTTTCCTAAAGTCCCACTTGGAGGTAAGACTTTAGTAAGCTATCCCAGTAGTTTGTAGATTCCCCCAATTCTTAGTATCAGTCTCTATTACTCCAATATCTTGATAGAGTGGCAGAGCAGTCAGGCTTATCTTAAGAGGAAGATGTGAACTGTAGGTAAGTACACTGAACCTAGTTAGTAATGCATATCAAAGAAACACTTGCATACATTTATATTAAAATATAGATGTATTATTTTTACACGTCACGGTTAAATACTTTGCACAATAAACTAATACACATAGGTATACTTTACAATACTTTCAAAAGGCCATTTAGTTTCTGAAGCGGCACAATTATTACAGGAGTTTGACAGATCTACTATACTATCGGTAATAATGCGCACCCACAAGTCATACAGTAATTGTATTTCGTCAGCATACACATATAAGATAGTGATATTTGAGAAGGAAAACAGTTGGTTAGTGTTCTCCTAGCAGAGCTTCAGGTTCTAGAGGCGGTTTCCAAAACGCAACCCTAGCTAAAAGGCACTCTGATGAGGGGTCTGGACGAGTTGGATTGGGTCTCTGGAGTATCCTTGAGGACTCAACAACTTGGTCGAATTTAGCCTTTGCACGAGGATGCATTCGAAATGGGCAGCATGGTCTCCTGGTATTGGGTTTCCGCAGCTCTGGAAACTCACAGGACCTCGGGAGATGGCTCAAGTCAAAGTTAGTCTTGGGACTGGTTGTTCCCAACAGTCAAAGGGAAGGAGTTGTCCTCTTCGGAGTTCCTCTGTCGCACAGAAAACAAGGTCAGGACAGCAATGGTCGCTTCACAGTGTTGCAAAGGGTCTGCAGGCGTCTCTGGTCATCATCCTCGGTTATTTCAGATTACCGTTGTTGACTTCCTTTTCACTCCAGGAGCCTCACCTTTTATACAGTTCCAGCAATGGGCAGCACCAGGCATGGGCTTTCGGAGGGCTGAAGCCCTCCCACATTGATGCAGCAGATAGTCATCAATATGCTGTGAAACCCAGGCGGGCCCTGAGTTTTCACCTCAGAGAGCGGTGTACTTTTAAACCTTTAAAGTAAGTAAATACACCACTCTTCAAGGTGAGAAAATAGTCTCGTGACTACAGCATCAGCAAACGTGCACAGAACAAAAGCCTGCCAAGGGGATGTTAGGCAAGATTGTATTTAGTAACCATGTAGGAGACTACACCAGCCTTGTCCTCCTGGCAATAGGTAACCCAACCTTTGGTATAGGCCTGTACTACACAAGTTGGTAGAGTGACTGAGCAGCCAAGCTTATCTCAAGAGGGGTCAGTGTGAGCTGTAGAGGTGTAAAATAGTGATCCACAGTGACAGGTATTCAAATAACACTTATACTCAAGGTTTCTTATTAAAATAATTATTCATGAATTTGTCAGTTTTAAAATAAGCCTTCTTTGGAAAGGGCAATTGTCAACAATAAAATAAACTTCAAAAATACACTCCTTCAGTTTCAGTTAAGTGAGTAGATACCCTTTTGGGATGTCTCGCACACACACACTTCCTACACCCTGAGGTGACTTTAATTACTAGGACACTGTGAACATTAATATATCCCTTTTACACTTAAATGCAACACTGATTGTGGGCAAAGGCAAAAGTTAGGGAAGGAAACAAAGGTTAACACGTGTCTACAAACAGGTAAGCACTTCACAATCACCCAATGAAATATAGGTTAACCCTTTCCCAGCTATACAAGTAACTTATGTATGACCTTTTTGAGGGACAGATAAACACAAAGTCAGAGGGTAAGAAGAGTCTTCAGGGAGCCAGGACAGCCAATGTCAATTGAACAAAGTCTAGGGGAGCTGAGGCACTTCTTGAAGATAGCACAAACGTCTTGCACAATGTTAAAGAGAGTTTTGTTTTAAAAAGATTTGAAGGTTGGTGGCAGCAATGGCCTTTCGCCAGGTAAGCCTTTCGCCAGGTAAGCCTTTCGCCAGATAAGCATCCCTTTGCGGTTTCAGCTACCGGCAAATAGCACCACTGAGGTTCTTGGACAACTTGTGGGCTCCCATTGCTCCTAGGATCCAGCACTCTGTTGAGGTGGCTCAGGCTTGGGTCGGGATCTTCCTGGAGCTCGGGTCTGGCTTAAAGACGATGTACTCGTTCCTGGTGTTCTTGTCCCCTGGGACTCGGTTCCAGCAGAAGCAAAGAAGTACAGCTAGCCGGGAAAGGGGTTTCAGTCAAGTTTGTCTTGGGGTCAGTTGGTCCCACCAATCCAAGGGAAGAAGTTGTCAGTTTCCGGCTTCTCTAGTCGATATGAAAACTGTAGCTGCAGCACTGCAGCGGGGCTTAACCGGGCAAACCAACGGTCCAGGATGGTGCAGCAAGCTTCTCTTCCAGTTTCTTCTTCAGTTCCAAAGTCCAGTGGTCGACTCTGCCTTCCCTGCAAAAGATCTCGCCTTTTATGCAAGTTTCTCCCATTAACGATTAATTTGCAGCCTAGCTGTCATTTACACAACAGGGTGGCTGTCCTCCAAGGAAAGCCAGCCAGCCAATCACCTTTGGGTGCATTCCTGTAACCAAGGCACAGGGAGTTTTGGGCACCTCCCTTACTTCCTGCCCCAGCCAGACATACTGGTGCCCGAGGCGGGCTTCACTCGTGAATCCCACCAAAGACTAAACAAACAAAGAGACCAAACCTGGGTTTGGCGCGCAGAGTAAATCTCAAGAAGGGCCTTCCTGACAAGAAATGGCGAAAAAAGAAGACCAGGGCCATTTTGACGAAATGGCCATCCATGGGTACCTTACCGTGGCTGCGAACACAGCCTGCGGTAAAAACACACAATGGAAGTAAAAAATAAACCACTGCCACCAGCCATTAACTGTAGGAAGGGTAATATAAACATGTTACATGAGACACTAGACAAAGGAGATACAAAGTAACCCCTCCATCACCATATTAAGTAAGATAGTGTGTGCTGGGTCTAGAAAGTTACAATTTGTAAGTAAAGTCAATTTCACTTCACTGCTCTTGGAAACAGTAGTTTATCCAAGAGAAGGTATGTAAACCTTAGCAGAAATCCAAAGGACTTCTCTGTGACACTGCACTGAAGGTGCTGTCTGTCACAATACAAAAAGATGAGGCCTATGGAGTTTGTCAGACTCCAAAACCAAAATAAACACAGTTCAAAGCAAAGAAAAATGCATGAGAGAGTGAGAAGGTCTCACCAACTCAAGGATAAAAATTAAAAGTCCTAAAGTCTTAGCAAAAGAGCTGGGGGTCTCTTATGTAGAAGGGATTAGCACATAAATGAGAATTCTCCCCAACAGGGGATGATATCAATAGACCCCCTACGTGGAAGCTAAAGGCTTAAATGCTGGGCTCAACTTTTAGTTAGCCCATGCCCCCAATGATTAGCATTCCTTTGTTAACTAAATAGCCTGTGAGATACAGAGATGTGGACAGGGAAGGGTCTGAGAGTTTCCAGAGAGAAACGGGTAAAGGAATAAAGCATTTTTATTTGTGTGGATTGCATGCATGTATATATGTATACATGTGAAGGTGTGTGTATGTATGTTTGTATGTGAGGGGTTGTCTAAGTGCATGCGTATGAATAAATGCAGTGTGAATGGTGACATGGGTGTGAGTACGCATGTGAGTCTCTCTCTCAGACTGGGGTATAAAATTGTCTCGGGCACCAATGAAAAAGTGTCCCACCATTGCAAACGGCAATGCATTCCTTTTGTGACAGACTGTTTGAATAATATCCAAGGTTTTTTTTGTTGTTGATTAAATGTGATGTAAGTTGTGCATTCTGGACCCTTTTAAAGAATAAAGAATATATCCAGCAACACTAGCCGCATAGTTAAGCAATTTATCGAACTGGCCCACACTGACCAAAAAAGTGGCCCACTTTGACCCAATAAACTGGCCCACACTAGCATTTTGCCTTTCTGGGTTGCTCATTGCCCTATTGCTCTATAGGCCAGTCCAAATCTGGTGCATGCATTGGAGCATGAGCATTTTTTTGCCAGGAGCAAGGCATGTTTTACTGGCATTTTTGGGCAAAGCTTAGCCAACTTGAGTGTTATTATGTGAACGAGGGATTGCAGTAGGGGAAGGGTACTGCAATGGGGCTGGCTGGGTCCTACTTTTACATTGAATTTTGTACTCACATTTAGGATAGGTATAACCAAAAGCTGGAGGAAGAACGTAAAATGGGAGGGCTGATATGAAAGCCCTAACCACTACTCTACAGATAACCCAAACTCAGAATAAAAAAAAGTGAAAGCAACAGTACCAAAACTGGCTTAAAAGCTTTAGGGCAATGTGTATGCAAGAGGAGGGAGAGAATAATAAAGGTTACTCACCATAGTGACCATCTTACTCCTAGTCATAGTCCCCTTTCCTCCATACTTATGGGACATTCCTCCGTCCTGTGGGACGGGACCGGATTACTTTGTAAAAAGCATCACATTTTTCAAAAATGTGACCTTCCTCTCTTTTTACGCGGGGTACGGTACGCGGCCGTAACCCTGCCCTCCTTAGCTTCGCCCAGCGCATCGTCCATCAGTCCTTTTCTATCGCCTTTAAGCAATAACAGGGTAGCCTTATTAGAGGGGACGGCGGGCGGGTGTCTGGTGGAAAGGGGACTATGGACTAGGAGTAAGGTGGTCACTACGGTGAGTAACCTTATTATACTCCTACGTTCCGTCCCCTTTCCTCCATACTTATGGGAGATTCCCAAGCACTCCTCACAGGAATTACGGGTGGATGAAAAACTCCTTACTGAAAAAGGTTTTTAAGCACAGACTGGCCAAACTGAGCAGCAGACCTGGAGCTCAGATCCAAACAGTAGTGTTTAAAAAAGGCCGATGGAGAACAGGTAGCCGCTTTCGCGATGGTCTCCCAGGGGACATACTTTTGAAAGGCAACAGCAGCTGCCTGGTCCCGCACCAGATGTGCATGAACCCCTTTTGGAGGTTGAAGACCTTGAACAGCGTAAGACTCCATAATACAGGCAGCGATCCATCTGGAAATAGTCGCTTTGGAGGCCCGTTTACCCTGCAGATTAACGAAGGTCACCAAGAGTTGAGAAGAACTCCTAAATTCAGATGTTCTGTCCAGATAGAACTTAAGAGCTCTTCTAACGTCCAGGCAATGCAAAACCCTCTCAGCCTCTGAGGCTGGGTTTGGAAAGAAGACAGGCAAGGAGATTGACTGATTCAGATGAAAAATCAGAGACCACTTTTGACAGGAATGAAGGATTTGCCCTCAGGACAACCTTATCCTTATGAAAAACCAGAAAGGGATGCTCCACTGACAAGGCCTGGAACTCACTCACACGTCTTGCCGAAGTCACAGCGACCAAGAAGGACACTTTCGACGAAAGGTGCTTAAGGTCTACCGAAGCCATTGGCTCAATGGGCTTATGGCACAAGGCCATAAGGACCACGTTCAGATCCCACGTCGGATGCGGTTTGAGAACAGGAGGGTAAAGACGCATGAGACCCACAAAGTGCCTTTTAACCACTGGGGTTGCCAGTGAAAAAGAGCACTGATCCGTGGATAGGTATGCGGCAACAGCCGAAAGATAAGTCCTGCATGTCAAGAAATGGATGCCCGACTGCTAGATGAGCAGCAAAGGACAGCACTATGTCGATCGTAGCCCCCCTGGGGTCCAGCTGTCTGGCTAAGCACCAGTGGCAGAACCGAAGACATTTGCTCCTGTATTGAGATCTCGTTGAGGGCTTCCTTGCCGTCTGAATAATACACATGTTATCAGCGGACAAGTTGAGGTGTTCTAAAGATCTGAACTCAGGCACCATGCCGCCAAGCTGAACGAATGTGGGGAGGGGTGCCACAGCTGTCAATCTCTCTGGTGAAGCAGGTTGGGAACCAACGGAAGCCTGATCGGTGCACACATCGGCAGATGCTGAAACTCTGAAAACCAAAACCTGGCCGGCCACCACAGTGTTATGAGCAGAAGAGAACAGTTCCCCGTGCTCCTCAAATTGCAGAGTGTCCGATGAATCAGAGGCGGGAAAGCATAGGGTCTCATGTTGAGCCAGGGAATTTCGAGGGCATTCCCCAGAGAGGAGGCTCCCAGCCCGTTCCTGGAGGCATTCAGGGGAAGTTTCCTGTATGACGCTTTTGCGAAGAGGTCCACTTCTGGAGTGCCCCAACACCAGAAGATTTGCAAGAGGACCTCCGAGTTCAGTTCCCACTCGTAGCTGACCATTGTACGTCAGCTGAGGGCATCCGCAGTAACATTCAGCTGACCTACGTTCCTACGATGAATGACTACTTCAGTTAAAATAAGCACCCAGAGAGCAGCCAGACGGCGCCTAGTTTCTCTAAACGTCCCAAAGAAATTCAAGTACAATACAGAGCTTCTTGTAAACAACTGAATTTGGGAAGTATACTCTACACACAAAATAATTCCTCTGAAGACAGCCTTAACCAACCAGACCAACCAGACCAACAGCACTGTGGGGGTGAACTGTAGGGGTTATGTTGGCCGAAACATATGTCGACTAGATTTGAGGAAACTGTTACCAGCTTGTGTTTCCTTTTTCTTTGAACCTACTTCAAACATCATAAGGGTGTCCCTTTTTCTAAATGGTAACGTCAGGTACACCCCGAAAGAATATGGTACAGTGATACAGAGAGGCTGTATTAAAACATCAAATAAGAAACAGCTGTCTCTATAGACAATAACGGTTGAATTTATTTGTGAAGGTGTAATTGTCGCCTTGGAGGCAAATCTTCCCCCGAACTAGTGTATTAACATCACAGATGAACAGCATTCTAGACTGTATTCCCTTTTTCCGACAATCCTTTTTATAACCGTGTTTGGATTTTTTCTTTTTCTCTTCCTGTGGCACTTTTTGCCAATACTATGGTGCACTGACACCGTCTAGAGTTTAAGTGCTTGTGCACATGTTTAGTAAGATTTGTTACTAGGTTAATATGTATAGATCCTTTTTTAAGGTGTTTAATGCTGCATAAAATGTATTAAAATAAATGAAGATGTCAGTTCTCAATAATAGAGTGGTGGTCTAAACAATTTGTGAATTATTCAGATTGTGTTTGATCTGATCTGTTGCAATTTAGGGACTCGAAGAAGGGGTAGTTGACCCATCTTTCTTTTTTGTGATACATCAAAAGGCAGGTCCAGAACTTTATCCTGCACCTCTTTAGAGAACTTGGTAGCATGCCGCCAAGCCTGACGAGTGTGTCCACGCCAAGCATAAGGCCCCGGGCCGAGGTGTCGAAATGATGCGCCGCAGCCTCCAGCATATCCTGTGTCAGGGCCTTGCATCTGACAATCCTGCTTTAAAATCCTCTCGTTTATTAGCGGGAATGAATTCCTCAAACTCTGACAGAGCTTTCCACATTTTCATATTCACCCCCGCTAATACCAGTGCCACGTTAGCTTGACGTTACTGCAGGGCTGAATTAGCGAAAATCTTCCTCCCCAGAGAGTCAAGAAGCTTATCCTCTTTGGCCAGAACCTGTGTTGCCGCTGTAGAAGATGATGAAGGGAGTCTGGATTGCAATGTAGCAGCAGCCACCACCGTGGAGGAAGGGGGTGGACACGACGCTAAGGCCACTTCTTCCGAAGAATGGAGCCTATAACGAGCGTCAATCTTTTTGTTAACAAACAGTCCAGAGTGTGGTTTCTCCCAGACTTTACGGACCTCGGCTAAAATGTCCTTTTGCAAGAACAAGCCAGTGCAGTCCAAAGGACACAAGGTGAACGCCCCGAAAGCACCCCCTCCTGCAGAACGGGTGCCTCGGGTACTGGAACATCCAAAAGGCACATCATGTCCAGCACCCGGTCGGGAAAGGCTCTAACAGAGCAGGGCTGGTCCTAGCTGTCCTAATCCCCCTGTGCATCGTCCGACACATCCAGAACAAGCTGCAAAACATCTGGCAGTGCAGGAGATTTGTCCACTGGAGACAATGGAGGCAAGGGAGGGAGGGCCGGTGGAGGCCTGGCTAGTATAGGTGGCGCTGGTGGAATCACCAGTGCCACAACTGGGACAGATGGCGCAGGAGGGCATATCTCCCTAACCAAGCCTCGAAAATACTCCTTCATGGGGTCAGAGCGCATTAACTTTTGAAATTTGTCGAAAGAAAGCGTCCTCCACCGACGATTTACTGGAGGCCTCTCATGAGCGGTGTAACTCCGTGGACGTAAGGGAGAGGGTTGTCAAGAGGGCCCTTCTCCGCTGTTATCAACATAGATCAAGGGCGCAGATTCCGCAGGGAGCGGCACGTTGTGCGGTAGGGCCCCCCCGAGCGTTCCAGTCAAAAACTGGACGAAAGGGATGCGCAAAAGGAAAACTATGTTCACCTGAAATGCCACTCCCCACACCCAGCGCCGATGGCAGAGATGTAAGGGAGGTATCCAAAATGGCCGCCGTAGACTTGGTGGGAGTAGCCGCCATTTTGTCAGCAACTGAGGAGAACTGCGACACGTGTGAAAGTGAGACAGGGGTCTCCACAGATGGGTCAGGGGTCTTCATCTTAGCCTTGACACAAGGCACCTCGGCCTAGCCGGTACTGCGTGGCCTAGAATGTTTTTGAGACATGCTATCAGCCAGAATAGCCTTCAACGGAAGGACCTCGCAATACCGGTAACAGAGGAATTCCGGTCAGAAACCTCACTCCGTGCCCCCTCAACAGAACTGGCATCACTGCTTGAGCAGGAACGATGAGGAGTGTACCTCACCGACAAGACCTTAACAGGCCTCTCAAAACTGTCGGTCACCTTAGCCTCCAAACGAGGGACCTCGGACCCGAGCACGGTAAAAGCCTCTTCACGAAGGGCCTTGAACTTTTGTTTGGTACAGAAAACCTCAGAGGCCTCAGGGCATACTCCGGTGTCTTTACGGGAAGCTCCAGTCAAGAAGACCTCGAAGCAAGCTCCGGTACTCACCGCCTCAGTAGAACTGGGGCCACAAACAGCTCCCACAGGAGGGGCCTCGGATTGTAATCCAGTGTCAATAGGCCCCTTACGGAGGCCATCGCAGAACACTCTAGTACACTTTTTAGGCCTGGAAGGCACCTCTCAGGGCAAGCCCCGGTAACACAGTTTTTGATGCTCCTCCTGGACCAGGAAGGAGTCCCCCGGTCGGTGTGCCCTAAAAAGTAAAGAACTCACTGGGCATTTCTTCTTCTGGTCGATGAAAGTTTGAAAGTGCGTAGGGGGAGTATTTGCATTTGTATTTTGTTTATTTGTAAAGCGCGCCTGGCCCAAGGGCATCTGGGCGCATATCTTAAAGGTTACAAAGGCTGGTAAATTTTACAAACATAACATGATAGTACAATACAGTCAAGTTGGCATAGCAGTAAAGAGGAGCACATACAGGTAAGGTACAGAAGAAGAGATGAGTCAACTTGAATATACATGGAAATAGTGTGCAGAGCGGTACAGTTTCAGTAGTCAATATACAAAAGTTGCCAGGTGGGCTGCAGGAGCTGTCAAAGGAGCAATTACAGTGCAAAGTCCGCTATGACGGCATTATCAAAGTGTCTCAGTTGTCTTGAGCTGAGAGCCAGCGTTTGGTTTTACTCTTAAAGGACTGGAAGGATGATTCAGCTCTAATGTCATTAGGTAAGGTATTCCATCATTTCGTGGCTAGTACCGGGAAGCTAATCCCCCCCCCCCGCTTTTTGGAGCTTGAATCTAGGAAGGGATAGGCTGTGGGTTTGGGCAGCTCTCAGAGTTCGGCTGGCTGTGTGTGGGGTAAGTCGGTTCGACAGGTAAGGGGGGGCCTGGTTTGCCAGACATTTGTGTGTGAGTGGCAGTATTTTCAGGGAGATTTTTAGCGCGACCAGGAGCCATCGTAAATTGCCTCTATGGCCCGAAATATGCTGATTTCTGGGAATGTTTAAGGCAGCTCTAATAGCGTTGCTCTTTACAACTTGTAGATTATTTAAATTGCTTTGGCTGGTCCCTAGATACAAGGCGCTACAATAGTCAATCTTAGACATTACAAGGGTTCTAGCTAGAGTGATACTATTGTCAGTGGTCAAAAAGGGTCTGCAAGGTGTGATAAGTTTACAGGTATAGGAAGATGCTGAGCTAGCCGCATTAGTTTGTCTAGACAAGGATAATGAGGAATCAAGATACACTCCTAATGTTTTGGTATTCTTGGAAACCTTAATGGCGTTGCCATCAATGATGAATGACTTGAAGGAGGGGTCAAGTTTGTTGAGACGTTGATGGGATCCTAGAATGAGGAGTTCTGTCTTATCATTGAGGCACAATTTGTGTTGAGCCATCAAACAGTGGTTTGGTGAACACGTTATTAAGTGTCAGTGAAACAAACAAACCTTGGGGTACACCACAGTGAATAGGAGAGGGTTCTGCAGATGCAGAGGGGGAGAAAACCCGCATGTGAACACCTCGTCCCACCGCTCTAAACGACGTTGAAGCACCCGGACCGACAGGGAATCCCACCGGTGGTCCGGACCCAAACACTCTAAACAAAGAGGATGGGGATCCGCCCTAGCGAAGTGTCGCTCACAGGAAGATCAAACAGGAAAGTAACTGAAACGGCATAGACGGTCTGCCACATGACTGCTAAGCCGGAGCAGGAGAGGACGACACTGGAAGGAAAACATCTTCCAAGGATGCAAGTGCGTCCAGTCCCGATCGAGTGGAGAAAAGGACTGATGGGCGATGCGCTGGGCAGAGCTAAGGAGGGCGGGGTTAAAGCCGCGTGCAGTACCCCACGCAAAAAGAGAGGAAGGACACATTTTTCAAAAACGTAATGCTTTTTACAAAGTGCTCCGGTCCCGTCCCACAGGACGGAGGAATGTCCCATAAATATGGAGGAAAGGGGACGGGACGTAGGAGTATATGCTAAAAGTCCTTTGCAAGAAAAACCCCTGACTGACGTGGGAATGGATTAATAAAGTTGGTACCCCACAAGAGGCACTCCAATCAATCATGGTAGAGGAACATCAGTGGGTGGAGCACTTTGGGCGTCTTTTTGCTCCCATTGGAAGTATTCCAAAAGAACAGGAAACTATCAACTACGCCCCTTGGTCTTGGCAGATGGATAAACAGGACATTCTGGACATGATCTGCAAACTAAGCATCTCCATGGCCCCGGGTCCAGATGGCCCGACGAATAGCCTTTTAAAACAGGCCCCAGCTGAATGGGCTGAGTCTGCCTATATGCTCGTAGCCCAGATCATGAAAGAAAGAAGAGTCCCTCCATCATGGAAAAAGGCCTTAATTGTACCCATTTTTTTTAAAAGGGCATAAGATCTGACCCTATCAGCTAGAGCCTCTCCCTCAAAGATAAATGGGAAACCGGTTCCCTGGATTATCTATGCGGATGGCCGGATCCACCCCTACTGGTCTGCAATGGAGACTAAATGCTCTCCAAGATTACATAAATAAAAATGGCCTAATGTCAAAAAATAAAAAAATGATTATCCTTAATTCTAACAAAGGGAGACAAAATGAAACATTCAAATGGTTTGATAGAAAAGAGCGATTGGAATGCATCCGCTCAATTCTATATTTGGGTACTCTGGTCAGCCTAAGTTTGGTTGAGTCACCTTGGGTGGCCCTACTAAAATCTAAAGTCAACAACTTGGCTGTGCAAGAGTTAATTCTCCACTGTAGATTTGGAAAATGCACCATGATTCCTCTCCTTACTTTTTATAACCAAAATGTTTGTCCCATCCTCTCGTATGGAGCTGAGGCAGGTCTGAATCCAACATAGCAAATAAGGGAAATGCTAGAGGGTGCTTTCTGGAAGAGAATCCTGTGGCTCCCGAATGTTCTACCGATGTCCTGTATTCGGTTTGAATTGGGGCTCCAATCGCTGTATTTCGTATCATTATGTACATCTCTGACAGTGTTTAGGAAATCCCTTATAGCTCGCACACTGGTCCCCAATTGACCGTCTTGGGAGCCCCTGAGACATCAACAAGTGATGGTTTGATAGATAGCTGGAAAGAAAAATGTTCCCTTTGCCTGATGGGAATAGGTTGCTCTGTGGAACTCCTGATAGCCAAAGCCATGGCTGGGGAAAAGGAAATTACAGCAGTAAGACTGGATCCTGACTCAGGATAAAAGAAACCAGCTATCCCTTATGAAGCATTAAGTAGGAGAGTGCAGACCTACGAAAGTAATACCCAATTACTTGAAGAAATTTCCCCGACAGGTCTATAGAGTCTCTTTTATGAGATTTTGCTTAATCGTCTTCACTACCAAAGAGATTCTCGTTGCACGGAAACAACTGGCCAAACAATTTGGCTCCTGCAGACATTGTCTAAGAGAAGGAGAGATTGAAACTTTGAAACACTTGCTGATTTCATGTGTGGGACTAAAAACTCGGAGAACGTATTATTTGGGAGGATTCATAGACAAGGCCAGCACTTTATCTGCTGATGACTGGTGGAATCTGATTTTGTATGGCAAAAATGTTCAAGTGGTGGTTGTAGTGATAACATTTTTGAATTGTTTTAATGTTAAGATTGATTTATTTTTTTTCTCATTTTCTCCTGACCTGCTGAAGTGGAATGTTTGATAATGTAGAGGAATGATACATTTTGTTAAAGGTTTGAAATAAACTAATAAAAACAAACCAAAAAAAGGATAAAGCCAGCTTTGTGAGTCTTCTTACATGAGGAGGGCATGCTTCCTGACTGTGCCATGGCATTGTTTTTCTGGTGTTAAGGTCAAAGTCAACATGATAATTGTTCTTACATATGCGGGTTGGGAGGACCGTTTATGCAGCCCGTAAAGCAGTGTGTTCTTACTGTTGCACTGCATTTCAGTAGTGCGTGTGCGAAAATGAGCTAAAAACATGGCGCCGGTGCGCAGCCATTTTGGACATTCACTTCCATTACTGCAACAAAAGCCTACGTTTTCGTGGGCTCAGTAAACAAACGTGAATTCTGCAACGGTTGCAAGGTCCCATAATGATGTCAGATGAGCTAATTGTGGAGGATAGTGGTTGTATTGTCCACCAAAGGACGAGCCAAAATTGGAGTCGGAGCTTTGCAGGTGCAGTGATAAGGTGTGCTGGGAACGAAGGCGAGCGAGAGAAGCTGGGTTTTTCCAGTTCTAGCTCGGTTTTTCGCCTCTTTGTTCCCAATGCTTGCTGTCTGGTAACCATGAAGGGGCAGGGATTTCCCTATGAAGAGAAGAGGTATTCCTCATGAAAAAGGCAGAGAATTGGACCCCGGTTGAGGCAGTCTCGCTCAGAGGGAGAACGCTCCGCTTTTCATCCATGTTGATGTATAATCTACTTTAGGGGGGAGGAGGGGAATGGGTGAGTGAGAGAGAGAAAGAGAGAATGAATAAAGGACCTGTAACAAACCATTGTTTATGATAAACTGTTGGTCTAAGTGTGATTTTCTTGCCTCTCTGAGTCCAAGAATTTTAGCTGGGTCCGTGTAATAGGGTGCGCGAGTCTGACGTCCCTACACGGAGCAGACAAAGCAAAATAATTTCCTACTGGCATTAGGGGCAAATACAACATGAGTGTTCTTATATGGGGGATTTTTATAATGATTTGTAATTTTTATAGCGCTTTTGCCAAAGCAATGTACAGAGAACATATTTATATAAAATGAACACCCAACTGATGTTCGGAATCATTTATTGACCTCAGAAGGATAAAAGGCTGAGTGGGCTTTGCCGGGATTTGAACCTTTTAACTGCAGATCAGAGCAGCAAGGGCTCAACCCGCTTAGCTATTGTACCAGCAAAGGCATATTTTTTTACTGTGGCATGTCTTTTTTTTACTGCCATCAAGGCAAAGCCAACAAGAGCATGTTCTTACGTGGGGATACGGCATATATTGGCAGAGCCAGAATGAAAATGTTTTGTTATAGTAACGTTACTGGCATTGTGGAAAAAGCAAAAAGGAGTATTTTCTGATGGGGGAATACTGGCACATATAGGAGCACCAAAATGGACATGGTTAGGCATAATCAGTATGAAAATTTTCTTTTACACTTGTAGGGTACTGGCATACAGTGGGCAAAGGCATTATGAAAGTGCGTTTGAAAATGCTCCTGTGCATTGTTGATAACTTGGCATCTAATGGACTTTTTATGTCTTACCCTACAAAACCGATTGTAAACTGTGTGGCTTTTTTACCTAATGTATCACAGAAAGTGTATTGTAAAATTCACCATTTCAACCCCTTATTTAAAAAGATTTCTCTGGGAGAGAATCCCTCTGAACCCACCTGAGTGGGTTTCGCTCTCCCTCGCTACAATTGGTAGATCCTACAGATTCGATCAGGTGCAGAAAAAGCCCAGTTCCCTCTTCGAGTTCCCTTTAGGGTGAGCTCTACTATGTTAGCTCAAGGCCCCAGTTGTTACACAATCCTTGATATGCCTCCGGTGAAAGATGCATCTAATAGGCCAAAGGAAGGCAAACTATCTATTCATCCTCCTCGGCAACAGGTGTGGGGGGTCAACAGCAAAATATAGGTTTAATGACCCCGCTCACTACCATCTTTCAAAAATGCTATCCAGCCCCACACCCAAAGTTTCATGGTTGGCTCTGCGCCCCCACTTTCAGCACTTACTCCTTTGCCATCTTCCTCAGCAGTTTACAGAAAGGGGCTTAAAAAATGAGCACACCCTCAGGTTCCTCACACCCGAGTCAAACTACTATGTAGGCCGAAGCCTGTAGCTGTAGGCTATAGAACGCTCATGCCCGCTGCTGTTGAGCGCAGGCTGCAATTTGTTGAATGACAGATATAAAATTGGCACGGATTGTGAAAAATATTATAAAGAACTATAATTTAATTAACGCTCAAATACCCAAGCAAATGCAAAAGTACAACGAGCTCTGCGAAGTGCGACCAAACCCATGGCGCAAAACAAAAAAACAATCTGTGGACATCTATGTTAATATATAGCCTCGGCATTATGAAAATGATGAGGCACACCAACACTTACAAAGAAATTAGCTTGAGCCAACCTGTACCAGGAACAACTGTTGAACCAATATCTAAGGCAAGTAATCAGGTTTGGGTTCCTCAGGGTAGTAAAAAACTCCCATAGGATTCAAAGGCCTCAGTGCAATAGTCAAGTGTGGTTATATAGTGCCATTTTTGTAAGGGAGTATCAACACGTTTCCTTACAAGTTTCCTGTGGTGAAAGAAGGTAGCTACCAGTGCTAAATGGTTTGAAAATCCCAAGCAGGATTCGTGAACACAGCTTTCACCAAAGGGAAATCAAGGGTAGCTGCAGGGTAGGACTTAACGTCCTATTGCTGTCCATGTCGGAAAGAGGGACAGCAAAAAGGGTATGCTGCCTGGTTCCTCAAACCCTAACTGTAAGGAAGGCATGGTATCAACAGTAGAAACAGACACAATAGATGCAAGTCTCAAAAACCTTTATTTTGAGGTTTTCGTTGGGTTGGTAGAATTCCTAGCTGGCCCTAACTCTAGAATGGGAGTAGTCTCGACCATTAAATTAATAACAAACAAGTCCAAGTCAGTCTAATCAAAATAAAAAGGCCTATACCTTTCCCTCCTTTCTTAAATGACATATGTGTAAAGGGAATACAAAAAGAAAAAATAGTGTCTTAAAAGAAGTGTCAGAATGGCCTAGGTAACAACTCCCTTCCCCATGTTCAGCAGCACAGGGTCTCGAGGGATGGCACAGTTCTATCAGTCTTGAACACTTTGGCTTACTGGCACAATTCAACAGTTCAGGGTTGGGGTCCAAGCTTTTGGCAGTTCAATCGGGTCTTTAGACTTCATCCGCCTTGCCACAAATAACTTGAAAACTTAAACGTCATGTTCTGATATTTGAAGTACATTTGATAAATTGAGATAACTATCAGTAAAAGCGTTCTAGAAGGGCACAGCATGAGCATTCCTTGAACTAGAATTTCTTTCTATTTTTTTTTATCTCATGATTTATGTAACCTTGTGCCAGGGCCCAAAGGTTTGTTCCGATAACTCAACATCTTCTCAATCAAGCATATATTTGCTCTAAAAGTGGTGCCCACCTCAATCTTGCCCAACAAATTTATTTTTAAAATGTTTGTGTTATTTCTAGTGTGCACATTGGCGTGCACCACAAATGGCTACTAAACTTTGCTAGTGCCCTAAAATTGCAATGCCACAAAACGTTTTCTTGTTCTTTGGCCATATTGTTGTTCGTCTTCTTCCTACCTTGCCAGGTCAGGAAATCCCATATAAGGTCCTGCACTTGCCCAGGAAATCTGCTGCTTTCGCAGGCTAGTGTTGCCTGTTTGTGTGGCCCAGTAAGGGGATGGACTGAAAGTGTGCGAAGGTATTTGACTATTGGGGAGGTATTCAGCTATTAGGAGGTGGGGTGAATGTGGGGTCTTGTCGCTGGAAGCACTGTGTGGATGTTTGGGTGTAAACGACACCCAGATAGTCAAATAGTGGTTTGGTGAACACATTGTAGAGAGTTGGAGACATGCAGAATCCTTGTGGGACTCTGCAAGTAACTGGCGATGGTGGGGACGATGCAGAGGGTGCAAAGACCCTCATGGATATGTTGCTAAGAAAGGATTTAATCCATGTGTTAGCTTGGTCTGAAAAGTGAGCAGCAGATGACAAGTGTTTACATAGAATTTCATGATTCACTAAGACAAATGCTGCTGACAAGTCAAGTAGTAGGAGGATGGCAGATTTGCCTTGGTCTTTTAGTATTTGGATTTGTGTCTAAATCAATGAGCGCCGTTTCAGTCCCATGTCTCGGTCTAAATCCTTACTGTCTAAGTCCTAGCAGATTGTTGGTTTCCAGGTACTGCTGTATCTGGAGGTAGGCTGCACAATCCAGAATTTCTCGCAAGAAAGGGACAGTTGTGATGGGTCTATAATTGGAAGGGTTGTTAGGAATTAGGTGACTAGACTATTCTATTATAGCATAGATGACCAATTTAAAACATTATACAAATCATGCAGATAATGGTGTTTAACTACAGAAATAGCTGCTATGCCTGTGACTATGTGACAGCTGGACTGAATTTTTCATGGAACTCTGCTGTATTCTATGGGTTGCAGTGCAAGAGGGGGAAGGAACAAGTTACTTACCTGTAACTGTTATTGCCTGGCATGGATTCACATGCTCATGAATATTCCCGTCGTCAGGCTGGGAATCCTCGGAAAAAGAAAATAAATGGTTGCAGTTTAGTTTCTAAACTGTCTTTCTCCTAAAAAACCAATCACTGAGCTCTGGGCCATACTGCCCCCAGCCAATGACTGCCCTCTACTGAAGGCCCTCTTCTGGCAGTCATCTTCAGATTTAAAGTAAAGTGGCAGTCAGTAGGACCAAGAGAAGAGCCGCAGAGGGGCAGACGGGAAGGTTGGCATGTGAATCCATGCCAGACCCATGCTGAAGAACAGTTACAGGTAAGTAACTTGTTCCTTCTCCAGCATGGGGGTCTGGCATGGATTCACATGCTCATGAATAAAGAATACACAGCAGTACATACATGCACAATCACAGGAAGTGGCAAGACTCAACAGAAGCAAACTCTTACCTCCTCACAAGGCTCACCTTCAAGCGAACCGCTTGTGCAGCACTGCTTGGCCAACTCTGGACTCCTCCCTGGAATCCCTGTCAATGCAGTAGAATTTCATGCAGGTGTGCGTCGATCTCCACATAGAAGCCCTACAAATGTCCACAGGAGGAACACCACACAGAAATGTCGTTGTAGCAGCGATCGCTCTGGTAGAATGGGCTCTCGGACGGCCAGGCAGCGATCGGTTTGCCAACCAGTGACAGTGAGTGATACAGCTGGAGAGCCACCTGGAAATGAAAGCCTTGGACAGGGCCTTTCCCATGGTTCACAGGACCCAAGTTCACAAAAAGCGGAGAAGTTTTCCGGAAACTCTTTGTGCGGGTCACATAAAACTTCAGCACTCTAGCCACATCCATCGAGTGCAAAGTCCTTTCAGCCGGCGACAAAGGCGTCAGAAAAAATACAGGTAACACAAAGTGCTTGCTTAGATGAAATTCCAACGGGACCTTGGGCATGAAGGAGGGGTGCGCCCGCAGCACCATCCTCATCTCGTGTAAAGTCAAGTAAGGCTGGTTGCATGATAGGGCCTGGATCTCACCTACTCGTCTTGCAGAGGTGATGGCCACGAGGAACGCTGTCTTCGACGACAGAAACTTGAGTGGAGCTGAATGCATTGGCTCGAAAAGGAGTACTTGAGGGGCCATGACCCAGAGAGGGTTGATCTTCTGCGACCGGCACCAAGTCGCAAAGCGCTTCCATTTGCGTCCGTAGCACTTCAATGTAGACGACGCCCTGGCCTTGGCAAGCACCTCCCTGCAGTTTGCTGGAAGATCATAGCCACCAAACTCTAATTCTGCAAGAGCCAGGCTTTCAAGGTTCAGTGATCCTGGATCGTGTGGCAGAATTGCACCTCCTTCCCAGGCGAGAAGCTCCGCGACCACTGGCAGCTTGACTGGAGGGGATGCTGACATGTTGAGAAGGTCCAGGTACCAGATCTGCCTCAGCCACGATGGTGCGACGAGTATCATCCTGCACCGGTACCGTCTGAGTTGACGGATAACTCGAAGAAGTAATGGCAACAGAGGGAGCACATACAGAAACAGACCTTCCCAAGGCAATGAGAATGCGCCCCCCTATGCTCCCCGGCTGGGGGAATCTGCTGGCGAACCTCCGGCACTTGGTGTTTCATCGCTGTCGCAAACAGGTCGATCTGGGGACTGTCCCACTTGAGGAAAAGGTTGTCCACTTGATCCTGCTTAAGCTCCCACTCGTGGCAAGAGCACAGCTCCCAGCTGAGGGAGTCGGCAACAGTGTTCTTTACTCTTGCCAGGTGAAACGGATGGAGGAACATCCCCTTGGCAACGGCCCAGTGCCACAGGTCCTGGTATTGTCCGTGAAGACCCTCACCACTTTGCCTTTGAGGGACAGTAGAAAAGACTTGAGGGCCCAAAACACAGCCCGTAGTTCAGTACGTTGATGTGTACCATCTTCTCTTTCAGCATCCACAGGCCTCTGGCGTGAAGATGTCCAGTGTGGGCTCCCCATCCTTCCAGGGAAGCGTCTGTCGTGACTGTCTCCTGGTACGGGGGGTTCTGGAAGTCCATGTCTCCGGCGATGTTGGAGTGCACGCCCCACCACCTTATCGTTTGCGGAACTCCTCGAGCGCGATCCTGTCCTGGAAGCCTCCGGACATCTGGAGCCAATGGGCGTTGAGGAATTCCTGCAGCGGGCGCATCCGCAACCTGCAGAGCCGAATCAGGTATATGCACGACATCATGTCGAGTAGAGACTTGAAGGTCCGCACTGTGGCGACCTTCACTGCCAACAGCCATTGCACCTTGCCCAAGATGGCTGATCTCCTTTCCTCCGATGGTGACGCCAGATAGGACATCGTGTCGAGCCTGGATCCCAGGAACTGCACGTCCTGCGATGGAGTCAAGCAGGACTTTGCATAATTCACTGAGAACCCCAGTTCCGTCAAGAGCCGGACGGTCTTTGCCGTATGGTCGACGGCAGTGCCCTTTGACCTGGCTCGGATGAGCCAGTCGTCCAGGTAAGGGTACAAGTGGATCCCTTGCAGTCGTAGATGGGCTGCCACTGGAGCCAAGCACTTGGTGAACACTCTGGGCACTGACTTCAGTCCGAAGGGAAGAGCCTTGAACTGGTAATGCTTCCCTTGAATGACAAAGCAAAGAAACTTGCGGTGTCCTTGGTTTATAGGGACGTGGAAATACGCAAACTCTAGTTCCAATGATTACAGAAAGTTCCCCTCCTCCAGCTGGAAGAGCACGTGCTGTAGCATGACCATCCTGAACTTCTGGCACTTTATGTACTTGTTGAGCCGTCGCAGGCTGAGGATGGGCCTCCAGCCCCCGGTCTTCTTTCTTACGAGAAAGTACTTTGAGTAAACTCCGGAGTCTGGGAGTCGCTTTGGAACCAGCTCTATCACACCTTTTTTTTTTTTTAACACGGCCTGGACTTTCAAAAGCAGCTGAGGCATGCGTCGTTCCTGTCGGGCCACTGGCGGTATTCACGGACACTTCCGTTGGAACTCTAAAGTGTGTCCGTGGGCAAGAGCATCCAGCACCCATCGATCGGTGGAGATGGCCTCCCACACGCTCACGAAGTTTGCCAGTCGGCCTCCCACCGGGGTGCAGGTGTGGAGGCCAGACATCCTGGCCGGTTCAGTCCTGCTTGGTGGTCGGCACGCTGCCCTGGGAACCTTGTCAACGATGGCGCCCACCTCCGAAGGCCTTGGAACGACCCCTGTCGGCCTTCTGGATCACAGAGCGGGAGGGTTGGCGGTAAGAAGATGAGCCCCCGCCGAAAACCTTTGAAGACCTGCTAGACTTCCCCACGGATGAACGAAAAGACGGCCGGTGTTGCTGCAGAGTGCCCAAGGCATGGGCCTTCTCCGCGTCTGTCTTGATGGCCTGGATGGATTCATCGACGGCCTTCCCGGACAGATTGTCTCCATCAAACGGCATCTCCAGGACCCTCGTCTGGACTTCCTGCCTGAAGTTGGTGGCCTTGAGCCAGCCACGACAGCGGAGGCAAACCCTGTTGCCCATCTGGGAGAAACTCGTGTCTGCAATGTCCAGTGCCACTGTGATGGCGTGGTCGACACCATGTCGCCATCCTGGAGGATCTCCAAATCCTCAACCTGCTTGTCATCGGGGAGGAAATCCAGGAACGGAGCCATCTTGAACCAGAGCTCCTGGTTGTATCTGGTCAGGATCCTTGGACAGCCACCCTGTTGTGTGAGTGACAGCTAGGCTACGAATGAATGGGAGAAACTTTCAAAAAAGGCAAGGTCTTTTACAAGGAAGGCAGTCTTGACCACTGGACGAAGGAAGCAGAGAAGAAACAGGAAGAGAAGCTTGCTGCACGCTCCTGGACCATTGGTTTGCCTGGTGAAACCCTGCTGCATTGCTGAAGCTCCAAATTTAGAATAGACTAGAGAAGCACGGAAAGGACGACTTCTTCCCTTGGGTTGGTGGGACCAACTGACCCCAAGACGAACTCCACTGGAACACATCTCCCTGCTGGCTGTACTTCTTTGCTGCTGCTGGAACCGAGTGCCAGGGGACAGGAACGAGTGGATTGTCTTTAAGCCGGACGTGATCCTAAGGACCCCCTTGAAGCAGGACTACGCAAGCCTGAGCCACCTCAACAGAGTGCTGGACCCCAGAAGCAAGGGCACAAGGAATCCAAGAACCTCAGTGCTATTTGCGAGTAGCTGAAACCGCAAAAAAAGCCGCTGATCTGGAGTGTGCCATTGCTGCCGCCAACCTTTAAACCGTAGTGCAGGAGTCCCCAGACGTCCTCCCTCTTGTCCCCATTACTGAGGCCCAGGAACAACAGGATCTGCTGGACTACAACAGGAACAGAAGCCAGCTGGACCTTTTCTTCAGACTCAAGTTATTGTGTAACTAGGGGTACTTCGCTCTTGTTGTGAGTAGCTTGCTTGCTCTCACTGGAGACTTGCATTTGCTGCCTTTGCAGAGTTGCTTGCATCATTGCTCATCAAAAGCCTCCCAGCTTGTGGCCCAACAGTGATTTCGTTTACTACAAACTCTCTTTAAAGGATAGTTCCGGGACTTTTTTTTTATTGTCCCTACGGGTCGGCCATGTGTTTGTAAGCATAAATCGGTAGATCGTAGGAAACTTTCCTATGGACCTTACCCGACTTTTCGCCCATTATCGCACTCGAAATCAGCCTCCATTTTGTGATAATCCTATCATTCCGCCGCATCGACCTGGCTCACCTGCCTTTGCGGCACTAAATCAAATCCCCCGCCCCTGAAACAGACATTATCAAAACATTCATATTCCCCGCCTCTCTCCGTGACGTTACTGTGCTGCGTAGGCAAACGCGCCCAGGCGTCTTCTACGCGACTCCACACAGACCCCGGAAATCAACACAGATCAGCTCACAATACAGCGCACCACAATTCGGAATATGAAACTGTACTTTGAAATCAAACCGCAAGATTGTAAATGTGGTAAAGTACATTTATTTGACATCAAATGTTTAGAGAATATTCAGCGATTTGCATTTTTATTTGCTCATGTTCCAAAAAGTTCGTATTGAGGAACGCGATGGTCCTTTGCTGTACACAGGGTCTTAGAGCATCTCACAATACAGCGCCACAATTCGGAATGTGAAACCGTGGTTTAAAAGCAAACGGCAAGATTGTACATTTGGCAAAGTACGTTTATTGGACATCAAATGTTTAGAGAATATTCAGCGATTTGCATTTTTCTTTGCTCTCGATCCAAATTAGTTCGTCTTGAGGGAAGCGATGTTCGTGTGCAGTACACAGGGTGTTGGTTTACGATAAAAATAAGCTCTTCGGTCGCACTGATAATCGCATGGCTGTTCCAACAACGAGGCACTAGGCCACCACAACGGTAGGTATGTTGCATCTAACCGTTAGTACCGCGTAAGGGCATACTTGTACTTGGCGATCGTCCCATAAAATGGTCAGGGTGGTAACGTTGTTCACGCGGAGAAGCAACTGGCGGCTGTAGAAGCCGTCCGCCGGTGTCCGGTACTCGTGACACAGACAGTAGTGAATGATGTACCTAAAAACATAAAAAATGAAATTAGTCTCACCATCAGATCCTTATTAAAATCATAGCGAGGACAGCGCTACTGGGTGTACACAAGTGTTTAAAGGCGTGGCGAGGCAGGGAGGGGGGTGGGGGAGTGGAGTACAAGGTAAGTAGCATAAAATAATAAATAAATAGGGCCAGCTGGTGGCAAGTGCAAGGTAAGTGCAGAACAAGTGCTGGGAAGGGGGGGCTGTAGGATACTGAGACAGTCCCCCAGTGCAGGGGTTGACAGGGAGGCAGTGCAGGTGGAGAGTGGAAGGGCCCAGGACCGAGGTCGCAGACAGTGGACCAGTTGTAGCAGGGGAGAGGGAGAGAGAAAGCAGAAGCAAAGAGGAAGGTTTTGAGGTGCTTCAGTAAAAGCAGATGTTTCTCCTCAAGATAGTGCGCGGTAGAAAACAATATACCACATAGAACGAACAAGTACAACTGAACCCGTCTTTAAAGCCACTGTATAGTAATGAAATTGCGGTATAAACTCATCAAAAGTTACTTACATTATATTTGCATTTTCCATTGTGTCTCTGTGTAGGGCAGACCCGAAACACCACTCCTTCTTTGCCGACGTTACTTCTTCTAATGAACGTGGCTCATCGTTTCGTTTCTGAAATTTTATTCATTATCTTTTCTTAGTCTTTCAGGATGGTCCCGGCCTGTCAATGTCAAATCACAATAGAACCTTATACTGGGTCGTGGGCCGTTCCGCCACCCGAGCAAAACATCAAAGCAGCTGACCTTCACTTTGAGCGAGCACACATTTCTAGTTAGCTGCAGTTAGTGTAAGGGCATCTTGTCTGCGTGCCTTTTTTTTTATTGTCCCTATGGGTCGGCCATGTGTTTGTAATACGGAAACATTCTATAATTTTTGTAAAAATGATTTATATTACTGTTTGGTTTAATTGCAATGGGCCTGCAACATGAGGAGACTCGAGAGAACAGACAATCAAATTACAATCATTTAAACCGTGATGTGTATTTCTCAATGAGCTCTGCTTTAGGTGGACATGGAACAGAGGCAATGTTGGGTGGCAATGCAGTTGTCCCCTGCATAGGTTCGTTCACCACTCCATGTATGTGCCTATCGAGGACATCTACGATAAGTCTCTCAATAAACTCATATTGCATATCCTCAAACACTGGTTTGATCACCCATTGTTTACTTCTTTTAGTGAAGGCCTTATTGTAGCGAAGCGTCCCTAAAGTTCCGGTCGTCCTACTTTGTTGACGGCCAACATTATGGTTATGTGCCAAGACCGCTAGAAGAGTCCGATTTATCATGCCTTCCATGCCCAAATGCAATCTTTTGGGCCTGTACTTTAGGCACATATTGTGGAACACCTCCAAATCTCCTGTGTGGCAGAATTCCGTGAGTCCCCTCAAATCTCTTGTTATAGTTTTATCAAATACAATCTTTTCAATGGCCTTGTGAGTGGGTGATGAAGGAATCAACCACTTCTTCTTCCGTGCCTCCTCTGTGGACAAATGGCCATGTTCACATTTGTGGAAATGCTCATTTGTCGACCATCGATGTACGTTGCTACAGTGCAACATTACTGACCGCCATTTTTCCAGTAGAATTTCCAACGACCCTTCACATGTTTTTGAGCTCCACCAAAGATGGTTGCTGATTGACTTGGACCACTGTGAAATACCTTGCATATCTTTTTTTTTTCCTGCAGCCGACAATTTTTTATTGATTGTTTTTGCAAGATGCCATACGTCAAATTGGTGATTTATATTTTTGTACTCTTCTCTCATTGTCTTGGCAATTGAAACGTGTCTGTCCGTGGCTATCAGGTCGATCACCATTCCCCGCGATTGTAGTTCTTGCAATGATGCTACAAAGCCAACTTTCTCCATGGCCACAGAGGATGTACTTTGTGACACCTGCACGACCACCGAACTCACAATTTTCTTACTTTCCATGTCCTGAAAGTGGTAGGTGCAGTACTTGGCTGAAAATCCTGGGCTGTCGCACTGTCCATCACCGGCTAGCCTGAAGCGTTTGCCCGCGAATGTACTTTCCATTGACATTTTTTCCATTCTCCAAGCTTCGCTGATGGCTGGAAATAGATAATCGGTTTGGTATTTGTAGAACTGACTTTTCGCAATGAAATGGATTCCCACAAACTGAAAGAAATACTGTAACTTTTTAAAACTTGAACCACTAAAAAGTGCGGCCGCTGCACAAAGTAGATTGCCTGCTGGCAGTTGCCCCAGCATGGGTTGTGCAGACCATGCGAACGGATGATATTGTGTACAGGTGGCATGTATTTTAAGGTTAGTGCCTCGAATTGCACGAGTCACATTAATCAATGGCTCCCCACATACTTCCCCACCAACCCAATGCCCACATTTCATCATCATAATAATATCCATCAAACAGCTATCGAATACAATGAATTTGGCCTCTTTCCTTATACTGTCACTCTGCATCCCAGCTGGTTCGGCCTGTAACGTTGAGGACATGTCACTCGCATGAAAGGTACAATCTCTGATATCGTCTTCCGCTATGCTGAGTGATATTGATGGTGTTTCATTGTCGTCCACTTCATTCTCTTCCATTGCAACATCTGTTCCTTGTCCGGAGATGGGAGAAAAAAACAATGTCTTCAACTTTCGCGCGCTCTTATTTTTTGCGGGTGTGGATTCTGTGAATTGATCTCCGACTGCATCCAAACTACCAGGAGGACATTCACTATCAATGGCTGGTGGTGGTATAGCTCCGTTGTCAATCACTTCATATTCTTCCCATTGGCACGATGCATCTCCAGTCTCAAGTCCCTGCCAAAAGGTTTGACAAGCAACATCTCTCGTTCGCTTCACTGTCTGTGTAGATCTAGTTCTTACACCCACTCGCAACTAGAGGACAGATTAGAAAAGGGATGTTCAGTTTAAACACAACTTACAGTATTGAACTATTGACAGTGAAAGACAACATAATATAGTGAACAGGACACTAACCTTCTTTTGCTTTCTTTTCTTTGAAACTTTCTTGCCTCGAACTTCAACATCTGGACGCTGTTGCTCCGACTCGTGTGTGCATGTCTCCACTTCCTCTCGCGCTGCAACGACTATATTTTCATGATAAGCACATCCATCACTCACTGAGGCTCCATCGACTCCCTGAAACATAGAACTTTCATTAGTATGTATAATAATATTGAAAACACAAAATGTACTTGGGGACCAATACCCATACGTACATCTCAATAGCAAAACACGAATGAACGCATGGTGTAGAACATTCAAACGACAATAGTTCACGCATTGTTGATCTAGTTAGATTGAACTGTCAAGATCCATACCTCGGGCTCCGCATAGACTTCCATTGATGATATTATTGAAGATGACGCTTCAGCAACTCCCTGAAACACAGTAATTGCATTAGTATGGTTTTCTATTTTGTTTAAAAGAACATAAACTTTCTGCAGGCGTCAACGGCTCATCTAAAGAGACCTGCACAAATGATCAGTTGTCTAAAATAAATAATGGATATCTAAATATGATTCGATTTGCTCCATCGTTGGAAGTGTCACCACCCAGAGATCTGCATCAACTACTAGGGGTGATGTTCTTGTTGAAGAAGCTCCGTCAGCTCCCTGAAACATAGTACTTGCGTTAATAAAGAAGGAAGTATAGCGGATGTAATCACGTCATTTGATCTCGCATGATTGATCTGTCAGTATCCATACCTCGAAATGCATAAGAACATCAAGGGACGCTGTAACTGCGGTGCACACTTCTGCAAGCTGTTGCGCCGACCCGTAACTGCATGCTCCCCCTTCTTCTTGGACTAATGCTCCATCGACTCCCTGAAACATAGGACTTTCATTAGTAATGAACACAATATTGAAAAAAGAAGACACATAGGAGGGCGACGACAGAAGGACATACCAATGGCTAAAAACGAAAGAAACATTGTGTGTAACAATCACGCTACAAGAATGCAAGATCTGATGATCTCCATCGATGGAACTGTCCGGAAACGTACCTCGAGCATCTGAGTGACATCTACGGTTGTCGTCAATGCGTTGGACTCCTCAGCATCTCCCTGAAAGACAGTACTTGCATTATTTTGGATAACAATAATTATAACTGAAAACAAAGACTAGAGGACGAGTACTGTGGTGTACCATTAGGTAAAATAATTACACGATCAATTAAAACTATTGATTTACATGCCTAAAACAAGTCAGTGTCAGAATAGCTAAGTAAGATTACCCGATAGGCGCTTGAAGTGGCTGATGACTGCAATAACGACACGGATGGAGAATCTTCCGCCTTCATATTGAGTGGATACATAAATGGGGAAATTATTGTTAGCTAATGCTACACACTACCGCAAGGCCGAGAGACAAATACGTAAACTTGACTCACCAGTGGAGGGATGTGGACGAATAGAGTGGGAATAGCGGTTGAGAGCAATTTTCGCCTCGCTCGCGGTGTTTTCTTCTTTATTAGCAATGATGTGGAGTACATGTCTGGGCTAAAGTGCCTGCTGCAGATGCGGTATCGATCACCCCTCTTGTCCGCAAAGACTTCTAGGACTCTACTTTCTAGCTCAGAGGCTGGATATCCGCAATATCGGACCCATTCTCTTATCTGATCTATTGTCTTAGGGAAAACATGCATTATAGTACCTTCAGATTTGTTATGGGTCTTCGAAGGGCAACCGCCAATGGAACAGGCAGGCATTATGGAAAGTTCTGAAAAGTAAAGATCAACAATTCTCTATGAATACCAATGTGTTAAAACATTAAATGACACATAAAAGGTTCAATGCAAGGTCCGTTTTGGTTCTTGGAACTATACACGTTATTCACATGCGGATAAGTATTTCAATAACTTTCAAAAAATAGAAAAAGTAATTTGACTAAACTCAGAACATGTGACTAGTTCCTTGCATGTACTGTCGTGAACGAAAAGAAAACATGGATGCAATTTGATGACTACTAGCAAATAGATATAAATTAAAAAATTGGACGCAAAATGATTATGGTACATGGACTTACCTTGACGAACAAACAGTTAGATGCAGGGATCAGAGTAGTTTCTTGTCGTAGAACAGGGAGCAGTTCACAGGTTGCAAACTGACGAGTTTGCTCAAAGTGGTCACGGAAGTTCACAGAGACGAAGAGCAGATAACCAGCACCTTCACGGGTTGACTAGCAAAGCGCAAAGAAGTTCTCATTAGAAATATGAAGTGGGTTATAAAGAATTCGAAACAGGGGTGTGTTTGTGAATGAATGACGTGTATATGTCGTGGCATTATGCGGATTGCAGGGGGGCGTCCAGCGTGAGGGGGGATGCTTGGCAGGAGACACGGGGTCTGGAGGTAGACATGGGAACAACAACCCATGCTCTATAGACCACTTTGAAGTGTACATGGTCTTTGGCACCTCTTGGCCTTTATCGCTCCCTGACAGCTCCACTTGCCAGCAGCGCAAGTACCCTGGTGCGAACTGCCTTTGATAGGGCGGGGGGGGGTGGATCGGGGCGGTGGTCGTGCAGACAAGACCCGTTTGCCGCAGGGCCTCACCAAGGAGAGGCCATCTAACTGAATGTAAGAGGATGGCTGCAGGATCTACTACATGGAAGGCAGGGGGGTGAGTTTATAAATACCTCACCCTCCCAGGAGAATATACACTAGATTCATTTAAAAAATCAAAACAACCATTGTTAAAATATATGTTGGGCTTTATTTTAGATTTTAGTTAAACATAAATAATAAACATTACACATTGTAAAGTTGAGGTTGCAGCACATCGAGGGAAAATCCGCGGTATTGTCCACTGTCACTGGGGAAATGTTGTCTAATGGCAAGTACCGCACAGGCAGGTATTACTCTCCGAACGCGGTGTCCGAGCCTCCCGTGAAGCCACCAAGTGAAGCAACGATAGGCCACCAGCCTGTACCACCTGTGAAAAAAAAAGATGCAAACTGTATTAAACTGACCAAACTTTCTTATCAATGTCGATTCAGGTAACACATGTCATTTTTCTTAGAAAAAAATTATATCTAGAAAATGCACTATATGGAACCAATTTACATGCGTTCGAATGATATGTAAATGTAATTTTATATGTGGGAGACGACCATGAAATAGTGGTGGCATCACTGACATCACAAACAGAGTATACTTACTCGTTACTCGGATTACGCGGACGAACAGTGCCACGAAGTTCGTGCATAAGCACCATCATCATCCTCAACACTGTCCGTGAGAGGCAGGCTTCCCTGAACTCTGGCAGCTCGGTGATGCATTGCGGACTTTGCTCGCCTTCCTGCAGACTTTGCTCGCTTTCCGAAATGTAGGCCAAGCACCCGGAATTTTCACGGCAGCAGCAGTTCTCCTCCTCAGTTGGCATTAGCTCGCACCGATTGCACGTGCACCAGGTGGAGACGCCGTCCATGCGACATGGTCCAGGCTCTTCATCCGTTGACTGGTCCTCCCAACTGCCGTCCGAATCCCCATCGTTTTCACGTGCTTGCCTTTCCAGTAGTTCCTCCTCGGTGTACTCGGGCTCGTACATATACGGCATTATTGTGGCCATTGTGCGGTAAAGATAGTAAAATAATTTACAGAGATGGTACAGGTGTTCACACGGGCTACAAGCGGCGAAGGTAGCTGACCAGAGCACAGAATACTCAAAGTGACACAGAGAGAGGAATGGAATCGAAAATCTGCTGCTGTATGTTGTGAAACGGTCTGTTTATACTTATTGGGGAAAGAGGCGTCCTGCCATTTCCATGGCAACACGTCAATAGCTGAGGCGCAGCGATTGTTGACACGAGACGTGCTTGAAATGGGCAGTACGCGTCTGCTGATGTCAGGCTCAGGGGCGGGGGATTTGATTTAGTGCCGCAAAGGCAGGTGAGCCAGGTCGATGGGGTGAAATGATAGGATTATCACAAAATGGAGGCTGATTTCGAGTGCGATAATGGGCGAAAAGTCGGGTAAGGTCCATAGGAAAGTTTCCTACGATCTACCGATTTATGCTTACAAACACATGGCCGACCCGTAGGGACAATAAAAAAAAAGTCCCGGAACTATCCTTTAACATTGTGCAAGACTTTTGGGCTATCTCTAAGAAGTGCCTCAGCTTCCCTAGACTTTGCTCAATTGACATTGGCTGTCCTGGCTCCCTGAAGACTCTTCCTACCTTCTGACTTTGTGTTCATATGTCCCTCCAAAAAGTCATACATAAGTGAATTGTATAGCTGGGAAAGGGTTAACCTATATTTTTTGGGAGTGATTGTAAAGTGCTTACCTGTTTGGAGAAACTTGTTAACCTTTGTGTCCTTCAACCTATTCCTTTTTCCACAACCTCAGTATTGCATTAGGTGTTACAGTGATACGTCAATGTCCACAGTGTCCTAGCAACTGAAGTCACCTCAGGGTGTAGGAAGTAGGTGACACATCCCAAAAGGGTATCTACTTACTTAACTGAAGGAGTATATTTTTGAAGTGTATTTTATTGTTACAACTTGCCCTTTCTACAGAAGACTTACTTTAAAACTGACTGCTAAATTAATAAATAATTATTTTAATAAGAGACCTTGAGTATAAGTGTTATTAGCATACCCGTCACTGTGAATCTCTATGTTAATGATAATGATGATGTGTTATTTATATAGCGCCTTAATCCAAAGCGCATTACAGAGCACATATTTACATACAATATCACCCAACCAAAATTGGTACTCATTGATCGACCTCGGAAGGATGAAAGGCTGAGTTGGCTTTGCCGGGATTCGAACCTGCGACCTGCAGATCAAGCTCAGATCGCAGCAGCGAGCGCTCAACCTGCTGAGCTATTTTACCGGCCTACACCTCTTCAGCTCACATTGACCCCTCTTGAGATAAGCCTGGCTGCTCAGTCCCTCTACGAACTTGTGTAGTACAGGCCTATACCAAAGGTTGGGTTACCTATTGCCAAGAGGACAAGGCTGGTGTAGTCTCCCACAGGGTTACTACATACAACCCAGGCGAACAGGTGGTACAAAAATTGCCTTACAAATCCTTTTTGGACAATTTCTTAGGATAAGTTAGATGGAGGGTTGCATATACCCCCCCAATGAGTCTGTGCATCTTTCATAAAAATGATTTAAAAGAAAATATACTCAGAACTAGTACTGTTAGGGAGAATTCTCAAAAATGTGCCAATTCCCTTCTACCTTAGAGACCCCCAGTTCTTTTTGCTGGACTTTAGGACTTTTAATTTCTATCCTGGAGAGAGCGAGACCTTTTTCCCACTCTCTCATGTATTTTTCATTGATTTGAACACTGTGTTTCTTTTGACTTTGGAGTCTGACAAACTCCATAGGCATCATCTTTTTACATTGTGACACACAGCACCTTCAGTGCAGTGTCACATAGAAATCCTTTGGATTTCTGATAAGGATTAAATACCTTCTCTTGGATAACTACTGTTTCCAAGAGCAGTGAAGTGAAACTGCCTTTACTTACATTTTGTAACTTTCTAGACCCAGCACACACTATCTTACAAGGGTTACTTAGTATCCCCTTTGTCTAGTTTCTCATGTAACACTTATGTTACCCTTTCTACAATTAAGGGCTGGTGGCAGTGGTTTACTTTTTCCTACCATTGTGTGTTTTTACCACTGGCTGCAGTTGCAGCTGCAGTAAAACACCCATGGGTGCTTATTTTGTCAAAATGGGCCTGTTCTTTTTTCCCCCATTTCTTGTTGGAAAAGTCCTTGAGATTTACTCTGTGTGCCAAACCTGGTTTTGCGCCTTTGTTCGCTTTGTCTTTGGCGGGATTCACTGTTGAAGCCCGCCTCTGGCTCCAGCGTGACTGGCAAGGTTTATAGTGATTACATCGAAAACAAAGGGTTGACACACCAAAGTATCAAAAACAAAGCATCTAATGCCAAAGCATTGACAGTCTATCTTTAACCTAGTGGAGTCAAGGGCTAGTGAAGTGACGGTTTGCTGCCGTGACCGTGTTACCTGCCTTTGCCCTGCTGTGCAAGCGCTAAAGTCTGGAGCGGTCCGCTTAAGGCTGTGGCCACGCCCCCATCAGGAAGCAGGAGTACAAAATTCCTACACCTTCGCCCTTGCGGCGTTAAGCCCTAGTGGAGTCAAGGGCTAGTGAAGTGACTGTTTGCTGCTGTTTGGCTGGCGGTTGGTGGCGGGAGACGTTCTGCAACCCAATCTAAAACAGGATTAACACAGCAGTGCTGAACGTCCTGCAGGAATTACGTACGGGTAAGCCAATAGACTTACGTATTCATATTCTGTGACCAGGAGACTGCGGAGGTTAACCTCTTTGATCTTGGTCTCTTATTTCTGTGAATCTGCTCAAAAATGGTCAAATCTAGAACTACCAAATCTTGCTACAATTTAAGGAGGGGCAACAACAATAAGTAAGACCTTACATCTAATGCAAAAGACAATAAGTCTACCCCTGAGGGTGGGAAGCCTAATAAAATGCATTATCCCTGGGCTTTTTCAGAAAGTCAACCTTAAAATCAATAAACTGACTACTGAATCCACTGGAGAACTCCGAGAATCTAATTCTAATGGGAGTCAGGCAATGGATGTCTCAAATTACGAGGATATTGATAATAACTCATTACTGAACCTTTGCCTGTCCATCCAAAAATCTATGACCTCACTTCCCGGAGGTTGTAACTCAGCTAATAATGGTGGCCAGATAATTGAAGCTCAGGTGCTGCGTGCAGATGACACTTTGCCAGCATCATTTGTAGAGTCTCAAGACCCAGTAACAACAGAAGGTACCGTATCCGCTATATCTGGAGAACCAGTATCATCCCTCCCTGATATCTCTCAATCTATTTCGGAAAGGGACCGGCTTTCTGCCTCACCCAATCTGTATATCGATCTGGAAGGGTCAGTTGCGGTAGATGAAACTAGGGCAAATGACTTATCCCATTCCCACACAGCATCAATTGCTGAACTTCAGGCTTCTATACGAACTATGCAATTTGCATGAAAAATGTTACTTAAATTATGTGGCAGAATCCATGTCAATACGGTTCTCTACCTGACCCCAGAATCTTGCAAGACATTCTGCAACCGGAACATTCAGTCCCCCCCAGAAAGAACCCTATATAACTGAGGCTCCCTCCACTAATGAAGAAATTGAACCTGCTTCAACAGATGTTGTGGTTCCTATATCCAGGAAGCAACGGAGACTGACTAGACATCTGGAAATCCAAAAAGTCCCTGTGATCATACCTTCCAGCAACAGCTCCCGTGCCAATAAAATCTAGGAAAGCACGGAAAATAGCGCGTAGATCAAAGAAGCGCTTGAGTACTCAACCAGGTAAACTAACCAGCTGGATACTGCCTGAAAAACCTAATGAGATCTCGTATGTCAGCAGTAGTGATCAAGATTCTGGATCTTCAATTTACTCAGATGGAGAAACTAATGTATACTCTACCCCCCGTAGGAAAGACAAACATCCTCAGAAATCCTCTTCAGCTATGCAACATGACGACAAATTTAATCCTATCCACCGGAACAATCTGACCCAAAAATATGCAGATACATGGTTGACTTGAGCCCAGGTGATGGCTAAACTCCACTTAATACCACAATTGCGGGTTGTACGGTCTGAAGATTTCTCTTTTGTGCAACCTTTGAAAGTACCTAACTCCAACATTACTGCGCCACATTGTGAGGTTCAGGATACGATTCAGTTGATCCGTGCGCACAAATCTAGCCTAATTCAAGTGGGACTGGGGGTGGATGTAAATAAAGAAGAGGAGGATCCCATAATCACAAGTACAGACAAGACCAGGAAGAATAGTCAGATCACAATACCCAACCTCCCTACTGGTAAGAAGATACAGTTGAGACATTCAAAACTCCTTGAAATGGCTGGCTGACTCACTCCCTATGGTCCTTCAGAAACAGTGAACTTGTTCTCTTTTGTCTGACTATTCAAGGTTTCAGTCATTTTCTTACTCCCCAGGATTCTCTTGGATACCCAAACTTTTTTCCTACTTCAGGAGACTTGGCTTAAGTCACCACTACTGATGGACAGATTTTCTGCATTTCACTGCCTGGCCAAGAAAGGACCCAGGGGTCGCCCTTATGGTGGACTTTTGGTAGGAGTGAAGAACACTATCCCTAGTAGGATAACCACCAATTATGAGGATTACATCTGTGCAATTGAAGCTACTATAGAGATGGGAGTTTCATGGGAAAAAGTACTTCTAGTTAATGTCTATAATCCTCTGGGTGCTAAACATCGAGAATTAAAAATGCATGATCTAATTGGCAAACAGAGAATGACCCCTGATGCCAACTTTATTATTCTTGCTGGTGACTTGAATTGTCATATTGCTGGGGGTGGGGGCACGGCTAATAATAATTGTTTACACCAATATAGCAGAATAGAGCATGTCACAGAGGATGCTGAGGGTGAATGTTGGCGATTATTCTTTAAGTGCTGGGACCTTGAAATAATAAACGGTCGAACTCAGAGCAACAGACCAGGAAAGAGTATGTGGCATAAGGGTCTATACCAGAGTACGATTGATTATATCTATACTAGCTCTAAAGTGGCGTCTTGGGTTCTCGATATGACAGTTACCTAGAGCCCATGGAGCGATCACAATCCATTTACCCTGACTATGGACGTTATTTCTTCCATTCCTGAGATTATCTCGAGTGGAGAAATAACAGTAAATCATCCAGCTAATCGCATTATCTGGTCTGATAATATTCTTAAGGCTACTAGGGTAACTGGCCAGTGGAACACAGGTTTTGAAGTAAAACTAGGTGCCATGACGCCTGAAGTAATCGAAAAATAGATTGTTAGCTTCTCGGGCGGGCACGCTATGTGCAGACACCCCCTGATTCTGAAGGAAACTGCCTCTAATTCCCCTTTTCATAAAGAAATTCATGATGCTAAACGCAAGCTTAGGGGAGATCTACAAAAACTTGTCACAACTAACTACTCCCTGAATTTAATTGCTCCTAACATCAGAAAATTAAAAAATAAATATCACTCTTGGCTAAAATTGTACTAAAAAAATCTTAAATTCGGCAACTGGTGTAAAACAGTGAGTGTACTCTGTTCTAGGAATTCCCGGAACATTTGGGCGGTATTAGGGGGTGCAAAGGGCAAAGGGATAATTCCAATGCTGAATCCGATAGGTGCCCAGGAATGGGTGTCCTTTCTCGAGAATCGCAATGGAAGCTTTACTGGGTCAGAAGAGTCATCTGGCTATGTCTCTCTTATACCCTCTCCCTTTACAGTTTCAATCAATGAGTTAGTAAGTAAGAATTTAAAAGCGTCTCGTGCGCCGGGCGCCAAAGGGCTAACCAATGCAGTCATAAAAAGTAATCTGTTATTCTGGGCGAATCTAATGAAGGTACTGTTTGAAAAAGTAATAGCAGACGGTAGAATACCAACCACATGGCAAAGGGCCATTCTGATACCAGTTTTTAAAAAGGGTAACAGACTGGATCCTTCCAATTACCATCTTCTATCAATGCTGGATAGTACTGGGAAAATGTTTGCTTCCTTGTTATTAAATATTCTGCAAGTATGGGTAGAAAAAACTGAGATCTTTGTTTGTTTATTTGATAATCTTAGATCACTTTCAGAGTGGTTTTAGGCCTAGCTATTCAACGTCACAATTTACTAATCATGGATTTGCTTAGGAATAAGGCATTGCAGCCCAATAATCCACCTCTTTATGCCCTTTATGTCGACTTTAGGGTAGCTTTGGATCCTGTTAACAGAGCTCTACTCTGGCGTAAACTCAAAAGCTGGTACTGCGCCCCCCCCGCTCTCGTTTATTATCTAGAGCAATTTCACACAAATACCACGGTCCATCTTCGCTTGGACAATGCTGGTAATCTAACACATCCAGTTTTACAGCTAAGGGGTGTTAAGCAGGGATGCGTTACGGCTCCTCTGCTTAATAACCTCTTTCTTTCAGATGCACCCAAATATCTTTGGGGTACATGGAACTGCCCCCCGAAAGTTGGTAAGACTCAGTGTTTGATTCTGGCATACGCTGATGATATTGTGATATTTGATCACACTTCAAGCGGACTTCAGAGGACAGCTGTAAGACTGTGGCAGCATGCAGAGGCAAACGAATTGATAATCAACCATAGTAAAACTGAAGTACTCCTGTATACTGCTGGTAAAGTAGCACATCCTACTATGCGTGTAGGCACTCTTGTAATTAATTATACACACTTCTATAAATATCTAGGAGTAGAGTTCGACAACAGGGGGAACTATACGCTTTGCATCCAGGCAAGAAAAGTCAAAGCAGCCCAATTTACAGCGCTGATATGCAGGTCCACGCAGGACCAGAGTGGCTACTCAATATGGGGTGCATGACAACTCTATGTACAGTGTTTTATACCTATGGTCACTTACGGCCTAGAATCTGTGATATGAATCAAGATTGGTTACAGATACTGGAGGGGGAAATTTTGGAGACGCATACTAGGCCTTGCTCAATGTATACCTGTGGCAATACTGCGACTCGAATTAGGGATTCTCTCCCTTAAATCTGTGGTATTAAGTAAGAGAGCGGAGTTATATATCAAGATGAAGAACAACCCGACTAACCCTCTACTGAGATGTGTTAAAGATGCTATGGGTGTCACTAAGCAGTGTAAATTAGAGAAAGATATGTTGATGCTGAGTTAGGCAAGTGGGTGGTCCCCTTGTTGGGGCCAAGATAATCAAAAGATGTTTTACCACCTTCAGAAGTCTATAGCACTTTGGGACTGGCAGAAGAATTATGGGCATCTGGCTACCTTCAAAATCTACAGCTTTGTGACTTATGTTCTCTATACTTTTAAAAAGAGTCAACTGTACCTTAATCTTTGCCCCTCCCCAGCACTGAGACGTTTTATTCTGTTGATGCGTATTAACCATCTACCTACGTTAGCGAACAGATCTTGGGATGCTGCGTCTCCTGAACCTACAAGAAACTGCAGATTATGTGGTGTTCTGTCCACTCTCGAAACTGCAAGGCATGCGTTAACTCAGTGCGCGGCGATGACTCATCATTACAATAAGTATCTCAGAATTTATGTACATAAACTGGACCATCTGGAGTCTAATGAGTTCTGGTACTATTGTATTAACACACTTAATTCTAGGCTTCATATTGCACTGTTTAATATCTGGTCTATTGCAGAAAAACAAATGTGCAGTTGAGGGCAGTAGGAGGCATTGTTAACTTCTGGTTTTAATGACCTGAGCCAGGACCAGGTAATTTTAGAATATTTTCTTTATATCCTCGTCTGGGTGATCTGCTTATTAATGTTTCTTATAAGTATGTATATGTATATATGAAAGGATGCTTGTCTGATTAACTGATGAATTGATTTCAAATCACTGTAATTAATATCTTATTTATCTTATTCATGAGAATTTGTTTTAAATGTGTAAAGTTTTCATTTTCTTAAAACCGTATCACATTACAATAAATACAACTATCTTTAACATGGAGAAGTGCCTTTCCATCGAAAATATAAATGGACTGGTTTCAATGGAAATGCATTTTTACATGTAAAAGATGGCATTTCAATACATTTTATTTAACGTTAAAACGTTACATGGAGCTGTCCAGTGCTGAAATTTCAGCACTGGCCAGCTCCTTGTAATGTTTGAATTTTTTTTGTATATTGGGGGGTGGGGGGGGTTCCAGGTTCCCCCCCCCGCAACCCCTCACATCCACCCCCCAACCCTAACCCTAATGTAACCCTTAATCTAACCCTAGCCACAACCCTAACCCCAATGTAACCCTTAATCTAACCCTAGGCCCAACCGCCAACGCTAACCCTAATGTAACCCTTAATCTAACCCTAGTCCCCAACCCCCAATGCTAACCCTAATGTAACCCTAATCATAATGTAACCCTTAATCTAACCCTAGCCCCAACCCCCAATGCTAACCCTAATGTAACCCTAATCATAATGTAACCCTTAATCTAACCCTAGCCCCAACCTCCAATGCTAACCCTAATGTAACCCTAACCATAATGTAACCCTTAATCTAACCCTAGCGCCAACCCTAACCCTAATGTAACCCTTAAGCTAACCCTAGCCCCAACCCTAACCCTAATGTAACCCTTAATCTAACCCTAGCCCCAAACCTAACCCAACACTAATCCTAATCTAACCCCTAATCTTAACATTACATTTCGATGGATCAATCGAATTGTATTCAATGAAATGGCCATTCTATGGAATGTTATTTTGATGGAAAAAAATTCTATGGTTTGGGCTTACATGGTTTAGTTGTCGATGCAATGACTGAATACCGTCTGGCAGGGCAGTGAGCGAGGGCGATGCCGAAACTCAATGTGTTTATCCTCCTTGTTTACAGGCATACACCCAAAAGGTGATTGGCTGGCTGTCCTTGGTGGACAGCCACCCTGCTGTGTGAGTGACAGCTAGGCTGCGAATGAATCAGAGAAACCGGCATAAAAAGGCGAGGTCTTTGGCTTGGAAGGCAGTGTCGACCACTGGACGAAGGAATCCGAAGAACTTGGAAGATACGCTTGCTGCAACTCCTGAACCGTTGGTTTGCCCGGTCAAGTCCTGCTGCATTGCTGGAGCTCCGAATTCATCTAGACTAGAGAAGCCCTGCAAAGGACGAATCGACCCCAAGACAACTCATCAGGAAATCCTCTCGGAGCTGGTTGTACTTCCTTTGCTGCTGCAGGAACCGATTGCCAGGGAGAGGAACACCAGAATCAAGTGCATCATCTTTAAGTCAGACCCGAGCTCCAGAAAGATCCTCCGGACCCCCATGAAACAGGACTGACCAAGCCTGAGCCACCTCAACTGTGTGCTGGACCACAGATGAGAGGAAAGTCCATAAGGTATCCGAGAACCGCTGTGGTGGTATTCGTGAGAAGCTGTAACCGCAAAGTGCTGCTGATCTTAAGTTTGCCCATTGCTGCCGCGACCTTCAAACCATGGTGCAGGAGTCCCCGGACATTCTCCCTCTTGTCCCCACAACTTAGGCCCAGGAACAACAGGATCTGCCAAATGACAACTGGAACAGAAGCCAGATGGAACCAATTTCCTCAGACCTCGTGTACTGTAAACTAAGGGGTGCTTACCTCTTGTCATCTAGGCTTGCTAGCTCTCAGTTGAGACTTGTCTTGGTCGCTCTTGCAGAGTTGCTTGCAGCTTTGCCCCTCACAAGCCTCCCAGCTTGTGGGCCACCAGTGATTTCATTTTCTACAAAGACTTCTAAAACATTGTGCAAGACTGTTTTACTTACCTTCAAGAAGTGCTTCAGTTCCCCAAGACCTTGCTCAAATGACATTGGCTGTCCTGGCTGCCTGAAAGACTAACCGCTGACTTTGTGCTTTAACTATCATTAAGCAAAAGTGTCACATTCCATAATTTGTGTAGCTGAGAAAGGGTTAAATTACTTTGCATTGGGGGTTGGGGGGTGGGCTCCAAAAGTACTTACCTGCTTAAGAAAATTTGTTAACCATTGTTTCTTTCCCAAAACCTTTCCTTTAGACACCAAACTCAGTTCTGCTCTAAATGTACCAGTGATATATTAATGTCCACAGTGTCCTAGTTATTTAAGTCACCTCAGGGTGTAGGAAGTGTCTGTGTGCCATCCCAAATGGGCATCTACTGATTTATTGAAACTGAGAGTGTATTTTTTATAAGTATATTTTTGTGTTACATATATTGCTCCCTTCTAAGGAAGGGTTATTCAACTGACAGTTAAATTAATAAATAATTGTTTAATCAAGAAACCTTGAGTGTAAGTGTTTATTTGAATACTTGTCACTGTGAAACTCTGTTACAACCCTACAGCTCACATTGACCCCTCTTGAGATAAGCCTTGCTGCTCAGTCACTCTACCAAGTTGTGTAGCATATGCTTATACCAAAGGTTGGGTTAACTATTGCCAAGAGGACAAGGCTGGTGCAGTCTCCCACAGGGTACTGCATACAATCTTGCCTAACAAGAACCATGCAATAATCTCCATATTATTTTCTATGAACTTGGTGGCACTCATTATGAGATTTAATACATTTCAATTTGACTACTGCATTTCGTTTAAATTTGAATGTTTGGATTCTAACTGTCAATAAACGTATACCTCCAGATTGAGGCATATTTATCTCTTTAGTATTGATCAGTAGACTAAACAGAGCTAAAACTCAGGCGTTAAGCTGTTGGAAAGATAAGATGTCTTTAGGTGGGACGACCCGGAAGTGTGTGATATTAGGCCCTTGCTTTGGAATTATGTAGTTCTGTTTTATCATCGCACTGACAGGGTTCCCACGGGGACGTTCATCTTCTTACTCATCCTATGTGTATGGATCTTTGTCTTCCTGTGATTGCTGGTAAAATAAAGTTTTACCTTTAGGAATGGGAGAGGACATTGGCTGGTGTTAAGGATCACCTTTTGACGTCATATGCTGGTAATATGGGTATCTAAGGTGTAGGGAACAAGTGGGTGACTTGTGGTCTATCCACCTTCATGTTGTCCTGTATCAGGAGAACAATAAAACACTGATGAGTGAAAGAGCTATTTCGCTCCACCTTTCCCTTCCATCTCTATTAGCACCTGGGCTGCGCACGGGCAACAATCAGGATGCTCGAATTGCGGGCTGAATCTCACTATACAAGCCCATGTTCCTAGCAAGCAGACAGCTACTCGGACCCACCCCACCATCTTACCACCCGCTCCCCGCTGTCCCTGGGCTCCTCAGCACCTATCGTCAACTGCCCTCTCCCCACCCAATAACTTGTTTGAACCCGAGCTGCTCCACCGCTCATCAACAGCTCCCGGGTCGTCCTCCATTTCCATGGCAGCCATATTGGTTTAATATTTGTTTGAATCAACCGGTTGTGACTAGCACGCAACCCGCTGATTCAAACAAATACATCGTTATCAGCACCCTTGTTTATAAACCCAGGGTCCCAAAAGCAATAATGACACCCTCCCACTGCCTATGAAGCCCTGCCAGTAATGGCGCTTGGGCGTGGCATTAAGGCCCTCGCTTTGCTCAGGTCTTTAACTTGTGCTCCTGCCGTTGATATTTCAAACATCCTTAGAGTGCAGAGGAAATTGCGCCCCACACTGAAAGCATATACAAAATATGCCAAATTCCTTCAACTGAAGGAGGTATACAAAATGTCTAGTTTTCTCTTACTTTTCAATCTCAGGTTTTCCTAAACTGGTAACGTTAAGACTCGTTCTCTAACAGTTACTGCGCTATACCAGTTCTATCTTTTTCTTGTATATGCCCCTTCTCATAAGGAGACTATATATTAAATGCTTCTTCACTTAATATCAAATTGTGTCACCCAACTAGATTCTTTCCTAGACTTCCTCCTAGACCTTCTGTACCCTATACTGGCAAAAGCAAAGCGTAGGTGTGAGATTACAACTTCATATCGTGTTTGTCAGATCTACCTCATTAACCCCATTCTGTCAAAATAAGCCAGAACGGATCTTTCTCCTGCTAATTGTGAATCAGACATTTGGCTTGATGTGTTGACGCATGGATGGCCAGTAATTAAAGGATCTTTCTGCAATATCACTGAATGCAATGCATGACATTATAAAACCTGTAACATTTTTATAATTGATTTGGAATTCAATACTGCAAACTTTACAACTTTACACCCACAATTTATAACATGACGAAAGAAAAACATTGTTTTTCTAGCTAAGACTTTCGCAATCCCCTACTATTACCCCATGGAACCTGTGGAGCCAAGAAACAAAAACAATTATACAATCCTCAACTTTTCGTTTGAAATTAAAATAAACATACTGGAGATGGCCAATTGTAATTATTAATGACTGTCACCTGAAACCTCAAATATTACATGATTTCTGATGAGCCCCAGCCCTCGCTCAACCAATGAGAGGAACCATGGTTGCCCACTGCATATTTGATGTTGTGATCTAATCGGTGAAGGTTTGTTTATTCTTGGACACATGTAGAGTCATTTATCACAGTAGTGCTTTCAGGTGCCCTTTTGTATAACGCTTTGAGCGTGGTGGATGGCTCCTGGCATAATAAGATCACAAAACTCTAGATCAATCACAAACCTCTGTCACTGTAGCCTCTCTCTGAATGGTGTTGCCCTCAGGTTGCTCCATGAGGAAGGATAAACTTGGAACCTCAATCGCCAGATCAGTTTTTGACTCTATTGGGAGGAATGGGTCAGCAGTGCTGCCTTTGCAGTCTGGAGAGCTGCTGCCACTATTTAGGAATTGGACCTCTCTGTTGCATCTCCAGAAGGCACGTGGCAGAGTTTGAGATAGATCCTCTATTCGCGGACACAGCGTTGCCCTATCACACTGACCAGTCACTTGACCATTGAAGTGTTTGCCAGCATCCCAGTCTCTTACATGGTCTGCCCTGGAGTTTCCACCGTGATTGGGATGCTTTAAGGCTTTCTGAGGAGGCAGTTCACTCTCGGAAGACTTGGTGATGTGAGTGTGCTCCCTGCTTTCAGCAACTGGTGTGTGATCAGACATTTCCCCATTGAACCCTTCAGTCACCTCCCCCAGCTCAATAGATCTTCTGCTTTTCTTAAATGGTGGTCTGACCATTTCAGAACTCTGGCTCTCTGGCACCAGTTTTTCTCCTATGTTTGGGCATCCACGGTCAGGCAAGTGAGTTGGTCCTGCTGTCCGATCTACACCATAGCGGAGATTCTCATGGGATGAGAGGGAGTAATCCAATGGCTTGGAGGTATGGCTGTAGTCTAAGGCACTTGAGGCATTCCCTACTATGGAAGGGCTAGGATGGGCAATGCAAGACATCAGATCTTGAACTTTTCTGGCCGTATCCATGCAAAAGGGAGAAACGGCGGGAGCCGGATGGTTGCTTTTGCCTGACGAGTTCTGCTCAGAGGACTGCTGGCTGACTGAAGGGCTTGGAGATGATGACGTGCTGGTCCCTTCACTCTGCTGCGAAGAGTGGCCTTGTTTTTCTAAGCCTGGGCTGGAATTGAGCTATGTGTAGGAAAGAGAACAAAAAGGAGCAAATTAACAACAATTTCAGTTTAAGACATGGGTATAACATACATTTCATGTCACACTATTGGAAATGACCAACGGTTCTTAACAATGGCTAGCTGTGTGGTACGGAAAGTTTAGCTAAGCCAGTGATTGCATATATGGAAGAGTGCAGCAATGCAGATCGAGGTGATAAATAGTAGGAAAGCTGTGACAGATAAGGAAGGACTCTGTACAAAACTGAAAAACCTAGCAGCAGGTTGCTCTCATATCCGTATTTAACATTATAGTTTCACAGATACTCTTGCCTGTGGTGCTGGAATAATAATAGCATACAATTACAGCCCATCAATCTAATGGAGAATAACTGGTTTGCTCAGCCTTACTTTAATTTAAGCAGATACACGCATCAGAAAGACAATTACGGGTATGTAATATTTGTCTTCTGAGGCTCGTGGATCTGCTTAGAATAACATGCTTTGCATAGACTAGCAAGCAGTATCTTGTTAAGGAGGTGGGCTGCTGAAAAGTACAGAGGTAAAGAGATGTTTTAACACCACCGGTCATGTCTGAGAATAGCTTCTTGCATCAGTATCTACACAGTAGTGTCGTGTGCATGTATGAACTGAGCTCCATGTAGCTGCTTTACAAATTACCTCTAGGGGCACATTTGCGGTGAATGTAAGGTTTGCACCAGTACCCAGAGTTGAGTGTGCTCTGTGTGTAAATGGTAGTGTCTTTTTGGACAATGTGTAGCATTGCTGAATGCGGTTTAAAATACACCTTGAGATTGCTGTTTTAGAGACAGGATCACTTTCTCTACCTGCAGCAAGTGAAACAAAGAACTGATCCGTTTTTTGCGATGGCTTAGTTTTGTCTAGATAGTACATTACCGCCCTACTGACATCTAGTGTATGGGGGCTATTTCCCCAGAATGTTGTGGGTTTTGAAAGAAAGCAGGAAGTTCAATTTACTGATTGACATGAAATTTAGAAATGTATTTTGGTGAGAATCACAGATGCGTTCTCAGGACTACTTTGTCCTTATGTATTATGTGTGACAATGGGTCTGTGATTGATAGCGCTTGTAGTTCAACTCTTCTTATAGATGTAATGACTATAAAGCAGGCAGTCAGTCTTGTAGGTAAGCTCTTTAAGACTTGCTTTATGCATGGTTTCAAAAGGAGGACTCATAAGTTTAGTTAGGATGACATTTAAATTCCAACCTTGGGGAGTTGTTGAAATTGGGGGGATACATTCTTTTGACCAGTTCCATGAAAGCTTTAACAGGAAATTTCCACCAAGACATTTTGCTTTGTGATGTAGTGTAAACTGAGAGTGCCGCTAGATGTACTTTTAGTGTGTTCAAACTCGGAGCTCAGGAGCAAAGATGCTAAGTTGAGCGTCTAAGGACGAGGATGGAGGGTTGTTCCCTGATGCTGCGAGAGCATGCTTTAAAGGCATGGTAGTTTAACTGGTGGATAGACCGACATCTTCAGCAGATGTGGGAACTAGATTTGGAGCCATTTGGCTCATCGTTAGATGTTCCTGGTGTAGTTTGTGGATCATTTTGTTTAGCAATGGTGTTGGGGGAAAAGCTCCCTGACCAACTCACCCACAGTGCGCTCTCCTTGGAGCCTGTTTGGAGAAACCTGGATGCGTAAGCAGGGCATTTTATATTCTCTTGTGTTGCAAAAAGAGCTATGTTTGGATACCCCGATTGTTTGAAGATGTTTGTAGTGTCTGTGTGCAATTCCCACTTGTGTTCAGAGGGAAGATCTGTGTCTGCTGTGTACATTTGTGAGACAGTTGTGTTCCCCTGAAAAGTGTTGCAACAGGAGGAGGAAGAACCTTTGCAGAGACCAATTGCATATCTTCTCTGCTAGTTTGGATTGATTTAGTGAGTGCGTTCCACCCCGCTTGTTAACATGGCGGTTGTACTGTCTGTGAGGACTAAGACTGTTTTGCCCGATAACTGGTGTTGAAAAACTTGTAAACTGCCAGATGTTCCAATATGTTGATATGTTTTTCCGACAGGGACTGTGACCACATGCCATGTGCTGTTTGGTGGAGATAATGAGCTCCCCAACACGAAAGTGACAAGACTATTAGTGGCCTCCAGTGCTGAGGCGGGAAAAGAATTCCCTTTTGTTAGGGTGAATTCTCAGAAATGTGCTAATTCAATTCACCTTAGAGACCCCCAGCAACTTTGCTGGATTTTGAGGACTTGATCTTTTACCTGGAAAGAGTGCGAGCCTTTTTTCCCCACTCTCATGTGTTTTGATGTGTGTTTTACATTTTGTGTTCTCCGATTATGGAGTTTTAGATAACTCCATAGGCATCTTTTCGTGTGCGTTACACTGCACCCTCAGTGCAGTGACACAGGGATGTCTTTTAGACTTCCCAAAGGTTTAAATACCTTCTCTGGGATAAACTACTGTTTCCCAGAGAATGTAAAGTGAAATTGACTTTACTCGTCTTTTCCAAATTCATAGACCCAGCACACACCATCTTACCATGGAGTGCTAGAGGGGTTGCATACTATCCCCTATGGCTTAACACTCATGTAGCAGTCAAATGCTACCCTTTTCTATCGAAATGGCTGGTGGCAGTGGTTTTATAACTAACTACCATGATTTTTCCCGACCGCCAACACCGGTAGCTAAAAATCACGGGAGCCATCTTTTTCAAGATGGCGCCTTAAACCCCTTTGTTTAAAACAAGTCCCGGTCTTCTTTTTTCAACATTTCTTTTTGGAAAGGTCCTTCAAGTGTTTGTCTCTGCGTGACAAACTAGGTTTGGTCCCTTTGTCCGTGTGCCTTTGGCGGGCTTCAGGACTGAAGCCCGCCTCTGGCGCCTGAGTGTCTGGGGTGGGCAGGAAGTGAGGGAGGTGCCCGAAACTCCCTGTGCGTAGTCTCCTAGGAGACCCAAATGCACTCTGGCAGGATTGGCTGGCTGACTGTCCGGCAAGGACAGCCACCCTGCTGGGTGAGTGGCAGCTAGGCCGGAATGAAAGGGAGAAAACTGTTTAAAAGGTGGCACCAGACAGGAGTGCCCCTATCCCCGCTCATCTTTGCCCTTATCATGGAGCCTTTTGCTCAGCGTGTGCGTAACAACCCTGCTATCGAAGGGGTGAAGGTGGGGGAATGGCATCACAAGGTGTCCCTGTATGCCGACGATGTGATGTTCACCCCAAGTCCTCCCTGCAATGCTCTCTTATGGAACTAGATCTCTTCAGGCGTACTGCAGGGTTCACAAATAATTTCTCCAAATCTGGAGCATTGGGGGTAGGACTGAGAAATTGAGGCCCTTCGCCCCTATTGCCCTGTTGAATGGGAATGCAAAGCGTGAAGTTATTTAGGGGTCCAAATCCCATCGAACTCGCAAGAGGTCTATGGCGCCAACTTCCTGCCACTTTTCAGAGCCCTAATGGCAGACTTAGAACAGTGGAAATCCCAAGAAATCTCCCTAATGGGCCGCATTATGGCCTGCAAGATGAACATACTCCCAAGATCGCAGCGCTCCCGGTGGAGATCCCCAGCACTCCCCTGCTCCGCTTGCAACGCAAAGTCTTTCGATTCATCTGCCATGGGAAAAAGGCGCGATTTCCCAAAGCGGTGATGCTGGGTGGGTCGTGTCTGGGAGGGATGGGGGTAGCCAACCAACATAATTACCAAGTGCAGTGGCACAGCTGGCACGCCTCTCTGCTTGCTTGGTAACAGATGACCTCCCCCAATGGGTAAACATAGAACAGTCCAGGCATTCGCTGCCTCCTCTCCTCCTTACCGCATATCTCTCCAGCAGCGCAGAAGCACTGGCCTGGGCTTCTCACTACCTCCATATCCACTGCAAACACATGGGATTGGGTGATGAAGCTAGTGTGTATGCCGAGGGGGCCAGGTCCACAAACCCCTATCTTCTGAGTTCAGTAGATGGAGAAGGGGTGGCCTACACCGCTTCTCCCAGCTTTTTAACAACAGGGTCCCATTAACCTATGCTAACTGTAAGGAACGGTTTGCCCTGTCGGAAGCTGACAGACACAGGTATGCCCAAATAAGGCATTGGACAGTTCATCCTCAGGTACAATAAGGGGCAACCCGTGAGCGGGGGCCATTAAGCGTTTTCTACTGGAAGGGGCTCAGGTGGTCGCCATCTTGAAACTATACCAATTTATGCACACAGATATGTGGGCCCTATGGCCGCATTACATGGACCAATGGGAAGCAGACTTGGGTCACCCTATCGAAGACAAGAGAAAGGTGGATATCTTCTTCCAAATGCGTGACCAACAAATAAACTGCCTTCAAGCTGACATACCGCTGGTACTACTCCCCCAGTGAGGCTGCACCACATTGAGAAATCTCTGGGCCCGGGGTGCTGGCGTCAATGTGGTGTGCAAGGGACATACTTTTATGTGTGGTGAGAATGCCCATGGGTCCAGACTTTTTGGAGCAAAGTAATATCCATAATTGAGGCCATAACGCAGACAAAGCTTCCCTTAGAACCTGAGGTGCTGCTCTTGGGGGCTCTGGTCCTGCAGATCTATCCTAGATCGGGAGCAGCGAGGCAGCTGACACACCTCTTGGTGGCGGCATGGATTTACATCGCCAGGGCCTGGAGGACCCCCCGAGGGCCTGCTTTTCCCCATTTCGTTGCACGTTCAATTATGTTCTGATTTAGCCCTGCTGCTACTCTGCATTTCGTTGCACGTTCAATTATGTTCTGATTTAGCCCTGCTACTACTCTGCATTTCGTTGCATTATACTGGTATAATTATGCTCTGACTTAGCCTTGCTGCTACTCCTGCTTTTCGCTGCATTATACTTTTATAATTTATAATTCAACTGTCTAACAATCACTACCATTGGCACCTCTAATACTAAACCTATCGTACCTACTCCCTAAAGTCTATTAACTTAGCCTGAAGCCATTACTTATTGCAACTCGCTACTAGCCCTCACACTACCTCATTTTCCTTGTTGCCTCCGCATTATGTTGTTTTGACACAGCTGATCTACTTTTTGTCCTGCACTGCTTCACTGCGCTCCCTTCAGCTTACTTTCCTGCCATACGACTGGTCACTATGCACCTACACCATGAATCACAGCATGCACACATGTTGGTCATATTGTTATCATGCTTGACCTGCTCTTTCACCTACAGCCACAGCACTCAACACATCAATCCACTCCCCTCCAACCCCCCCGAGACACTTATCTCCATGATGGCGAACTCAGCTAGAAGCTCTAACCTTAACTGCTCACTTCACCACAGAGCCCTCACCCAAGCCAGCACTTCTGGAAGGCATCCTAATGCTAACATTTCGCACATCACTACACCGCCTCCTAACAACCCCTACTTAAACTCCCCCGCCCTCTGGCTAGAACACTTTGCTACAAAACCCACGCCTAACCAACCTTGTGCCTTGCACTTAAGGAACACCAGACTGGGATCCAGATTACTTGCGCTGGTCACCACCAGCAGAAGTCCACTATGACCATGATATCTCCATCACACAATCAGCGGCACCTTGGTCCTATCCTATCCCCCAACTTGCTCTCTCCCGACCACACTCCACGCCCTGGACATAGCAGACCTCATCACCACTCAAGATCTTGACTTCTTGGCCATATCGGAGACATGGCTACATGCAGCCTCTGGACCACTACTTTCCCTCGCCATACCTACAGGCTACTCTATCATTAGATGCGACCGCAACACCAATCAATCAAAAAGGCGGTGGTGTCGCCTTTATCCACAAAAGTTCACTCGGCCTCAGAGCTATTCTTCATCCTCAGTTTCCATCTGCAGAGTTCCTCTCAGTAAAGCTCCCCATTTCTCCCACCCAAACTGCCACCCTACACCTCATCTACAGGCCGCCAGGACCTGTCGCCACCTTGGCTGGCGACATTATGACCTTACTAGCAGATAAATCTAAGACTAAATCTCAAATTATCCTACTCAGTGATCTTAACCTGGGCTTCCAACACCCGAATGACCGTAATGCTGCAGACATCGCCAACACTATCGGAGCTAGGATTCTCCCATCACATTCTCAAACACACTCACATCAAGGGGAGAACTCTTGACTGGCTAGTTGACACGAACTGCAGTATCAATTTACAGTCCAGATAGCCTTGCGCTTGGTCAGACCATCACATAATTACCTTCAAAATCAAAGCTAATATCCAAGGCCCTAAACACGATATTGCCCCTGCTTTGCGCACCACAATCAAAAAGGATATTACAACTGATAAACTACTCCCACTTATCCTTTCTACTCTAAACATATCTTCTTCATCCTGCTCTGACCCAACAGTACTAATTGATACCTACAACCATGCTATGCTCAAAGCTTTCAACTCCATCGCCCCAATCAAACTTAGGAAACCAAAACAACACGCACATCTCAACTCCTGTTTTACGCCACACTTGAGAGCGCTAAGAAAAGAAAAACGAAACGCTGAAGCTCGCTGGAAAAGCCATTCGTCTGATGCTAACAAGGACAACCTTTTCATAGCATCCCTGAATTACAAAGAGGATATTTGCCAAGCAAAAAAATATACATACAACAAGCATATTATACAAGCAGACTAACACCAAAGAGGAGTTCAAGATTCTGAAAGAACTTGAATTCCCTGTAACTCCCCCTAACTTCTGCACGAAAGATAACATATGGTGTGCGAACATACAAAAAGCACTCCTAGACAAAGTTCAATGCTAAACAAAACTACCTTCAGATAAACCAGCAGATCACCCTCCCCAATAGCACAAACACCCCCACTGTACCGACCTATAAACCATTCAGCTTCTCCCCTCTTACCATTTTTGAGGTTGAATGTATCATGAATAAGCCCAAACCGTCCCAACTGCCAGGGCGACACCTGCCCAGTTCCCATTATCAAGAAGGCCACACACGATCTAGCCCCTTTTATCACTGCCTTCATAAATTCGTCATTCAAAACTGCCATCGTTCCGGACAATTTGAAAGACACGTGGGTCACTCCCTTGCTAAAAAAAACCTACTCTGGATCCCAGCATCCCCACGAATTACAGGCCCATTAGCACAGTCCCATTCATGCGCAAAATACTAGACCAAGCTGCCCATCTGCAGATCCAGGATTACCTGGAAACTAACAAACTCCTTGGCCTCAGGCAATCTGGCTTCCGGCCCAGGCACGGCACGGAAACTGCCCTCATTGACTCAGATTGAGGAGTTGAAAGATCACGGGAAACTGGCCTTGTTACTGCTACTAGATCTGTCTGCAGCGTTTGATTTGTTTAACGACCAAATCCTCTGTCGGGATCTTAAATCAGCTACACACTTCTCTGACTGTCACCTCGTGGATTAGATCTTTCCTTGATAACAGATCTATGCGGGCATTCTCCCCAGCAGCATCAGCTGAGCCTTCACCCATTCAATGCAGTGTCCCTCAGGGTTCTTGTGTGTCTCCCACTCTCTACAACGTGTTCACCAAACCACTTTTTGATATTCTTGACTATAGGTGTCACCTACACTAATTACGCCGATGACACCCAGATACTCATCCCTATCACATGTGATCACGTTGCTGACACTAAATCCCTGAATGACATATCTGGTCGTTCAAGCGTGGATGGCACAACACAAACTCTATCTCAAGGATGATAAGTCGGAACTCCTCATCTTGGGATCTCAGCATTGTCTTCATAAATTAGATCCCTCTTTCAAGTCCTTCAGCATTGACGGCAATATCATTAAGGTGTCCAATGACACCAAAACTCTGGGCATCTACCTTGACTCCACACTATCGCTGTCCAGAATCTATATCAGGGGTGCACAACTGATTTTGACAGAGGGCCGAAAGTACCTTACATGAGGGCTATAGTGGGCCGAAAAGTAAAAGTGAGCGGGGCGGTAGGCGGGACATGTCAGGAGGCTTTTTCAACCCCCAATTTGTATTAAACACATGGAAAAAGATATGTTTTTGAGGGGTAATGATTTTTATTGCATTTCAAACTTACATTTTGTACTACACATTTTCCATTGCTATCATTTATTTCGATTTAGTTATTGTATATCGTCTGTTTAATTAAATTATATATATTTTATTGACCCTTGATTGGACATTCCGTTATTTTGGACTGCTATAGTTTGCTGTTTGGGTTACCCAAGAGGAGTATGGCCTTCGTTGAGTCAGGTTTCCTCAAAAAAGCAAAGGATATACATCTCCTAACTGTGCCTGTTTTAGCTTTATTATTGAGTTCACTCTTGGAGTGCAACACTATGCACCATGGCTCCCATCCCCAACCAAACACTATGCCCCATGGCCCCCTCACCCCCAACCAAACACTATGCCCCATGGCCCCCTCACCCCCAACCAAACACTATGCACCATGGCTCCCATCCCCAACCAAACACTATGCCCCATGACCCCCTCACCCCCAACCAAACACTATGCCCCATGGCCCCCTCACCCCCAACCAAACACTATGCCCCATGGCTCCCACCCCAACCAAACACTATGCCCCATGGCCCTCACCCCCCAAGCAAACACTATGCCCCCTGTCCCTCACCCCCAACCAAACACTATGCCCCATGGCCCCCTCAACCCCAACCAAACACTATGCCCCATGGCCCCCTGACCCCCAACCAAACACTATGCCCCATGGCCCCCTCACCCCCAACCAAACACTATGCCCCCTGTCCCTCAGCGCCAACCAAACACTATGCCCCATGGCCCCCTCACCCCCAACCAAACACTATGCCCCATGGCCCCCTCACCCCCAACCAAACATTATGCCCCATGGCTCCCACCTCCAACCAAACACTATGCCCCCTGTCCCTCACCCCCCAAGAAAACACTATGCCCCCTGTCTCTCACCGCCAACCAAACACTATGCCCCATGGCTCCCAACCCCAAACAAACACTATGCCCCATGGCCCCCTCACCCCCAACCAAACACTGTGCCCCCTGTCCCTCACCGCCAACCAAACACTATGCCCCATGGCTCCCAACCCCAACCAAACACTATGCCCCATGGCCCCCTCACCCCCAAACACTATGCCCCATGGCTCCCAACCCCAAACACTATGCCCCATGGCTCCCAACCCCAAACACTATGCCCCGTGGCCCTCTCACCCCCAACCAAACACTATGCCCCATGGCCCCCTCACCCCCCTAACCCCCAACCAAACACTATGCCCCATGGCTCCCACCTCCAACCAAACACTATGCCCCCTGTCCCTCACCCCCAACCAAACACTATTCCCCCTGTCCCTCACCGCCAACCAAACACTATGCCCCATGGCTCCCAACCCCAACCAAACACTATGCCCCATGGCCCCCTCAGCCCCAAACACTATGCCCCATGGCTCCCAACCCCAAACAAACACTATGCCCCGTGGCCCCCTCACCCCCAACCAAACACTATGCCCCATGGCCCCCTCACCCCCAACCAAACACTATGCCCCAAACACACTCAAGCATGCACCCATACAGACCCGGACCCCCACCACCCCAACTCAGCACACACACAAACATGCACCCATACAGACCCGAACCCCCCACCCCCCAAATCAACACACACACAAACATGCACCCATACAGACCCGAACCCCCCACCCCCAACTCAGCACAGACACAAACATGCACCCATACAGACCCAAACCTCCCACCCCCCCAAATCAGCAAACTCTCAAACAAGCACCCATACAGACCCGAACCCCCACCCCCCAACTCAGCACACACACAAACATGCACCCATACAGACCCGAACCCCCCATCCCCCCAACTCCAAACCCCCACCCCCAACTCAGCACACACACACACTCAAGCATGCTCCCATACAGACCCGAACCCCCCACCCCCCCCAACTCAGCACACACACAAACAAGCACCCATACAGACCCGAACCCCCACCCTCCAACTCAGCACACAAAAAACATTCAAATCAAAAAATTCATACACATCCGACACCCCCCGACCCCCGCATCTCAACATACACACAAAATACATTCAAATACAAACATTCATACACATCCGACACACCCCCTCACCCCCGCATCTCAACATAAACACAAAATACATTCAAACACAAACATTCATACACATCCGACACACCCTCCCACCCCCGCATCTCAACATACACTCAAAATACATTCAAACACAAACATTCATACACATCCGACACACCCCCTCACCCCCGCATCTGAACATATACACAAAATACATTCAAACACAAACATTCATACACATCCGACACACCCCCCCTCCCCCGCATCTCAACATACACTCAAAATACATTCAAACACAAACATTCATACACACAAACATAAAGCAAAACAAACCCGACACACAAACAGACCACTTACCGGAGACGTGCTGGAAGGCAGGAAGGCAGGTAAGCTGGAAGTCGCTGCAATCGCACTACGGCTGGCATGGTCCAAGGCTGAAATGCCTTCCGGCATCAAGCCTTATGGACCACGCCAGCCGTAGTGCTGGCCCTCCATTGGTGCAACACACACGCATTACGTTGCTCGTAGAAGCGACGTGATGCGTGTGTGTGCTGAGCCAATGAGGGCCAGTGTTTTCACCGGCCCGGAAGACAACAAACACTTTCCTAATGGAGGGCGGCCGCGGGCCGCCCTCCATTAGGAAAGTGTTTGTGCCTCGCGGGCCGGTCAAAAGGGCATGGCGGGCCGCAACTGGCCCGCGGGCCGTATGTTGTGCACCCATGATCTATATAAAGGAGACCAGGGAAAGCAAAACCCAATCTTACACTTTGAGAATGACCCAATTTTATTCAAGGTAGGTAAAACCCAATGTAGACTTATTCTAGACAGGCTATACAGCAGGCCAAGGGAAGCAAGACCCAGTTGGTAAACGTGTACACTTATATTCTGGAAGAAATATTTAGGTGAAGTTAACAGCATTAGTTTGGGAAGTGGAGAACCAATTCACAGGAGTAAAATAACCACATGTATACTTTTAAAAAGGGCAAAACACATTCAAAGTAAGAACTTTTGTAACTGCTCATGTTTCAGAGGGGCAGTTACCACATCAACTCTGTTACAAGTAAGTCACTTTTAAACACTTGTTAAATTTTTCAAGGCAGAATCCGTTTCTTATCCAGTCCTTCCCTAGTCTATTGCATGAATTCTTTCAAAGGAAGAAGAGGGACCCTAGTGGTCTAGGTGCCAGCTGTAGACAGGGCGAGATAGGGTTCAGTTGCAGAAAAAGTCAGAGTTCCTGTGGAAGTCTCAGAGTTGGTTATTGTCCAGGAACTTCAAAAAAGACAACCTAGGAGGATTCCAGCACCTGGCCTGGGTGAACTGGAAGGGAGGACTCCCAATCACACGAAACACCCAAAACTACACAGCAATCACAAAAGGCTTAAGGGAAGTAAAAGCCCAGCCATCACAGTACCCCAGCACAGAAGAAGAGTTTGCAGCAGGACGTCTTCAGGATCTGCGGCCAAAAACCCAGTCAATGAATTCCTTGTCGTGAAGACTGAAGAAAGGACACTGGAAGGGAATTTGCAGCAGGGATCAACAGGGAAGACTCCAGGCAAGGGTTTAGTTGTGGCCGGATGCAGCTCTGTGGTTTTGGTGCACTTTTCAGCAGCCAGATGAGGAACGAATATCGCTGGTCGGATTCTCGTCACTCTCTGGGTCCTGCACTCTGGTGAGGAGACTTCCGGGATTCAAATCGTGTCTGTGTAGGGCCAGGAGCAGGCCACCAAAGTTTCAGACGGATTCTAACTTCGGAAGACCATGCACAGTACAATGGCTCAAGGTTCCAGGTTATTGGGGTATTGCAGCCCAGCAAGGTCGCAGCACGTCGTGGGATGGCTCAAAATGCAGGTCATCCTGACACTAGTGGATCTCACTAGCCTCCGGGTAAGAGTTGTCACGTTCAGGACCCCCAGGTCGATACAGCAGGCTCTGGTTACACAACAGGCTCTTCGGTCGATGGAAATCGCTATGGCCGTCGCTTCTTCATCTTCCTCTTTGGTTTCAGCTTCAGTTGTCGACTTGTCAGCAGCTTCCAGTTTCAGAGTTTTTCATCAAGTGTTAGGGGTTCCATGTGATATCGCGCAGAAATATCGGCATACAAAAATTTCGCCATATTTTTGTGGCGATATTACCCCATGGAACCTGCGGAGGACACCCCCGCAACCCCCATATATTTTAAAAGGGAGCGGGGGACACCCCTGTAACCCCCCCCCATCCATTTACCCCATAAATTATCCCCACCAAAAATATCGCCTATGGCCGTTCCCGACGACCATATGTACGGCGATATTTTTGGTGGGGATAATATTACCTGATACCGTGTTAGGGGAGTTTTCCTTGCGTCCCACCTGGAGATAAGACTTTAGTAAACTATCCCAGTGGTTTGTAGATCTCCAACTCTTAATATCAGTCTGTACTAACTCAGGACCCTGGTGGAGTGGCAGAGCAGTCAGGCGTATCTTAAGAGGAAGATGTGAGCTGTAGGTAAGTACACTGAACCCACTTAGACATGAGATATGGCATTTATAACGCACATGTACACAAGTTTTTTTAGGAGCAACATGCACCACAAAGTAGCACTTACACTTATAATAAATATATAATTGTATATAAATTATATTTACACCAGAATTCCTTTAAATACTTCCGGTGTTTATACTAGAACACTTTAGAATACTTTAGGATATACTTCAAATGACACTTTCACTTTTGTGTTTGTTGGCGGTTGCATTTGTTGCAACGTTAGAAAGGGAAAAGACAATGTTATTGTATGAACAGTTATTACGCGCTACTCTTCAGTTTCTAACAATTTATACAGTAATACATTTACTCTGCAAACACATATAGGGCAAACACTTAAAAGGGTGGAACATGGTTAGTTAGTTTAACATTAGCTTGGTTCAAGCAGGGTTTTTTTGGCACAGCAAGACTTTTGTCCCAAAATGCAACCCTAGCTACAGGCAGTTCGGAGAGGGCTCAAAGTCTTGACAAGCAACAGAATACAAAGAGTTCCAGGGGATTTCTTCCAGTCCCTAGCGTTATAGAAGCAGCACATTAACAACTAACCAGGGAGACCTGTAAAAGGACTCTATGAAGGGACACAAGCACCAGCTTTATTAAGAGGTAAAAGGGGGTGACCCTGAACACCTCTAGGTGCGCTCCAACTCTCTCGAGCGACTTCTTGGCATCAGGTATGCAATTTCTTCTTAACCACAGTACCTTAGGTTTGAAAAGAATGTTTGTGCTGGATGCTCTGCGATGTTGAAGCTCTGGAACCGACCTCCAGATTCCTTGGTCTGATGACTGAAGGCAGGACAATGGACGGGATCTCTCAGCAGCAGTCTCGAGGGAGCGCCTGGGGTACAGTTTTCAGCAACTTCTTGGTTCACTCAGCGATTTTGGCGCCTTTTCACCAACAAAGGACACAGATGGTCCGGTCAATCATCTTAGCTTCCTGCAGTCCTGCAGTTTGGGCAAGTTGGATCGGATCTCTGGAGCGCCCTTACGGGTTCAGCAAAGATTTGGACGGATTCGGCTTTTCCACCACGATGCACTCAAAATGGGCAGCAAGTCTCCTGGAATCGGGGTTCCACCGCTCTGGAAACTCAAAGGACCCCGAGAGATGGCTCAATTCAAAGTTCGTCTTGGGACTGGTCGTTCCCTCCAGCCAAAGGGATGGAGTCGTCCTCTTCGGAGCTCCTCTGTCGCATAGAAAACGGTGTCAGGATAGCAGTGGTCGCTTCACAGTGTTGCAAAGGGTCTGCAGGCGTCTCTTGTCGTCTTCTTCATATACTTAAGCTTCCAATGGTCTACTTAATTTTCCCTCCAGAAGCCTCACCTTTTATACAGTTCCAGCACACACTCCTCTGCAATCTCGCTCAGCATTCTACAGAAAGGGGCAGGTGGCTGTTCACTCAGGACAGTCAGACCCCCCTGTGGTAGCTGGTCCTATTCATGCACTCTGGCAGACAAAGGGAAGGAAGGAAGGAAGGAAGGAAGGAAGGAAGGAAGGAAGGAAGGAAGGAAGGAAGGAAGGAAGGAAGGAAGGAAGGAAGGAAGGAAGGAAGGAAGGAAGGAAGGAAGACAGAGACACAGAGACACACACACACACACACACACACACACACACACCCCCCCTCCCAGAATGGTAGAAGGGCTAACAAAAAAAACCATGCTAGTAATGGGGAAAAAAGAAGGGAGGCCCCAAGTTGGTACTTGGGTGCCTCTATTGTGCACTTCCGAGGCTATGGACATAGCCTGCGGTATACACATTGCACAATAGTTGTTATAACACGCCCACTGCCACCAGCCATAACTAGAAGATTCTCCATGTGACTAAAATATCACATGAGTAGAGAAGGTGGATAGGAGGTATTCCACTGGCACTCCACTGAAGGTGGTGTGTGCCAATCTCTCAGACTATAGAGTTTTGGGAGAGATACTAAATTGTAGCTACTTGAAGATATAGAAAAAGAATCTTAAAGGAGGACCCTAAGGAGCCCACAAGAATGACTGAGTGCATAAAGGCTCCGCTCCTTCAGAATTTCAAGAAAAATGTCCAGAAGTCCAGCAAAACACACTGGGGGTCTCACTAGTAGAGGGGATGAAGGATAAAAATTATAAATCTCCCTAACAATTACTTACAGCAATACAAGGGTAGTAGACCCTAACAGTTGTACCGTGACGCTCAGCAAGAAATCACATAGTAAGTCAACTGGACAATATACTTTTCAGAATAGTGGAATCCTTATTCCAGGAACAGTATAAACATATAACTCTGATTCAGGATAACAGTTATTGTAGGGGAGTTGGACCCTTGGGTGTAATATTCAATTACAGTTGCTTTTCAGTTCACAGACTAAGGGAAGCAATAAACTTGTTTACTTATTTTTGGATGGCACACATCTATGCAAGTTAAGTAAAACCTATATGATATGTTTATCTATGTAGCGCCTATACACAATGTGTTTCAAAGCTCTTCAAGGCAAGCTGGATATACTTTTGTAAGGAGCTACCAGGAACCTAAAAGCTAAGTGTGACCTAGGCAGACTTATTCTGGATAGGTTAACAGCAAGTCAGGGGAAGCAAGACCCAATTGGGGACACTCATACAATTATCATAACAGGAATAATAAAATGATACCAACAGCATTACTTTTGGAAAGAGGGGAACCCAATTCACAGGTGAGTAAGTTAACCCATCTACTTTCTGTGAGAACAGTGAAACTGTTTCTAAGCAATGTAAGACTTTGAGAATACGTATTTAAGAAGGCACACAGCTTATTCAAGGTAAGTAAACCCTGTATATACTTTTCAGGATGGCAGGACATATCTACAGTAAGTAATCACTTTTGTAACTATTCACTCCGAGAGTTTAAAGTTACCAACTAACTTTTTTACAAGTAATTACACTTTTCAACACTTTTCTACTTTTCAAGGCAGACCCTTTAAATTATCTAGCCCTTCCCAATTCTAGTACATGAGTTCTCTCGGAGGCGGAAGGACCCTAGTGGTCTAGGAGCCAGCAGTAGGCAGGGTGAGATGGGGCTCAGTTGCAGGCAAAGTCAGAGTTCCTGAGGAAGACTGGGCAAGCAATTAAGTAGTTCACTTTGAAAGTTAGTTAGGGTCCAGGGAAGTCAGAGAAGACACCCTAGGGGGATTCCAACAGTGGGCCTGGGTGAACTGGAGGAGAGACTTCCCAATCATATCAACATCCCCAGGATACACAGGAATCACAAGAGACTGAAGTCAAAACACAGTACCTCAGCACAAAAGAAGTGTTGCAGCAGGAAGACTTCAGGATATGCAGTCAAAAATCCAGTCGATGGATTCCTTTGTCTAGAAGACGGAACTTTGGCAGCAAGGATCACGGAAGAAGGCTCCACACAAGATTTTCCTCATGGCTGTATGCAGTTCTGTGGATTTGGCACATCTTTCAGGAGTACAGAAGAAGACAGAATATCGCTGGTCGGATTCTCATTGTTTGCAATGTCCAGCACTCTGGTGAGAGGACTTTCCAACTCGATTCACATCTCTGGAGGTCCAGCAGGATGCCTACAAAGTTTCAGCAAGATTCAGAAGACTGTGCACTACACAATGGCTCAAGGTCCCAGGGTATTGCAGCCCCGCAGGTTCGCAGCACGACGTGGGATGGCTCAAAATGCAGATCTTCTTGAGTCTAGTGGGTAGTGTGCCTCATCAGGCTCTGGGTCATCGTTTTCAGAGTCCCCGGGTGGATTGGAAGGAAGGGTAACAGCAAGCTCTAGTTACACAGCAGGCTCTCCGTTTGCTGAAAATCGTCTCAGCCGCGTTTCCTTCATCATCCTCTTCGGTTTTGGTTCCAGTGGTTGACTACCTCTTCAGCTTCCAGCATCAGAGTTTTATGCAGGAACCTAGCCAATCAAACTGCCATGTAACATTCAATCTTGTGGGGGTTGGCAGTCCTTTCAGGACAGCCAGCCGCCCAGTTTGAACTGGATTCTCGCAATCAGGCTGGAAGACAAAGCGGTGCAAAGTTTTGGACTTCTGCCTTGCTTCCTGCCTTCAAAGACACTCTTGAGCCTGGGTGCGGAATCCACAGGATTCCAGCCGAAGACAAAATTGACACAAAGAATGTTCCCACCCTGGCTGTCAGGAGAAGTAACAAGAAAGGACAAGGAAGAGTGAAACGGCGAAAAAAGAAGACTGGGGCCATTTTGGTAAAATGAGCACCCATGGGTGCTGTAAACCCCATAGCCCTGCTGAGGGGCTCAAGTCTGGGAATATGGCTCGACCATGAAAACCGAGAGCTAGGTTGAAGACGCATCGGAATACGTTTGGTGGGGAAAGGACATACCACAGACAGACTCCACAACAGAAGAGTGTGTTGGGATAAGTAAAAACAGGGAAAACAGCGACCGCGAACGAATAGCGTTCACTGAGACACCAGCTGAGGTACAGATAGTAAGGAAAGGCGAAGTTCCCACTGCAACCACTGCCGCGGGGACAGAACGTGTATTAATACCGCAATCAGGTGAGAGTGTGGGGGGGACACACGTGTATACACAACATCACCGACACAGTGGAAAGTAGGAATAAACATACGGAAGGAAGTCGGAATGCATTTTACCCAAACGAAAGAAGCTACGGCCTTTAGAGCGTAACATGGCGATAAACAACGCATGTTGTAACCTACCCAAAACACCAGTGCATGAAACTCCAAAAATCAGTCCCTGTGAGTCTCCCGTGCTGAACCCATTATGGCGGTCGGCATTCAGGAAAGAAGGGGGCGGGGCATGGGGGGCTTATCAAAGCTTCAGGATATGGTGGTCCCTGATAGGACTAGGGGACTCCAGCCCCTATATAAAGCAAACATCAAGACGGGACTAACGGATACTTCTCCCTTTTGTTTCAGGACAGACTCAGGGCGAAGAAGGAGCTACTGGACTCTGCTGGGCTTACGAGGCCTAGACCCAGGTTCTTGCCATATCCTCGAAGGAGCCCAAGAGCTCATCTATTTTTGGACTGCAATTAAGGAGAGTCATTATCCGGATTTTTTTTTTCAGCGTGTTCTTAATGGTGCCTTTACCAGGGCTGTGGAAACAGCCTGCTGCAAAGGTGCACCAAATTTATAAAAAGGTTCACTGCCACTAGTCAATAAAGGTAAGTTTGTCCTTGTAACATGGTACAGTTAAAAGGAGAACGAGGATACAATGCATCTCCCCAGCACTACCATAAGGTGGGGTGTGCTGGTTTCACCTAATAAAATGTAAAAGGGATCCAAAGATCCTTTCTACCCTTGTAACCTCTCTCACAAGTAATAGCTCTCACAAGGTTAGCCAGAGAAAATTAAAGGGGAGCCCAAAGGGCAACCCTGCAATAATAAAAAGGTTTTACCAAAAGTTGTTAGAGGATAAAATTAAAACGACACCATGGAGAGTCTTAAAAATAAAACCCAAAAAAGAGTAAAGGACTCTGAAAAAGGTGCCCACTCACTGAGGCAAAGGGGAAAAATAATCCACCAGTAAAGCAATAAGTTCTTGGGTTGACACAGGTCAGGAAGATTTATCATTGCTATGAAAATCCTTACCTAACAAGAACCCATTCCCGCCACCAGGATACCTCTCAAACATTGCTGCAGCAAACACAAAACAGCCATATGCTATGCCAAAGGCACCCACTACCTCCAAGAACACCAGTCTGCCACCAATTATGCACAGAAACTATTTTTCTTCTTTTTTAAATACATTTTATTCAGTTTGTTGCAAACTTAAAATACACTCAACTATTCAGCATTGTCAAACCACCATCCATTTCAATATGCAACACCCTCATGAACTACTTCAACTCTAAAATAAACTACATCAGACAAGCCCTCTCCCTCTGCTCTCCCACTTCACACTCACAAATATTCCAACACATGGGACACCTTCCACCCCATTGACAGCCACAGCCATTTCCCTTACTGCCAATAGAAAATCTGTCACTTTCTGGATGATACATGCCCACCTCAAGCCGCATCCAACTTTCATTACCTCCCTGGCTCTGCACTGGCTCAACATCATTAACTCTCTCCCACATGGCACTATCCCACTAGCACTCAAAACTAGACAAATCTCACCCTTGCCCAAAAAACCATTGCTCAACCCCACGCTCCTCGAAAACTACTGCCCCATTACTATCTTGCCATACAATGCTAGAATTATGGAACGCTTCATCATTACCCAACTGCAACAACATATCACCACAACCTCCCTCCTCAATCCCTTCCAATTTGGTTTCAGACCTTGACACAGCACAGACAGCTACACTTCACATCCTCAATGACCCCAAAACATCACTGACAAAGGACACAGCACTACTCATACTGCTTGACATCTCTGCAGCCTTGTTAGGCAAGACTTGATGTAGTAACCCTGTGGGAGACTACAGAGGACTTGACCACTTGGGTCTGCACTACACAAGGCAGCCAGGCTTATCTCATCTCAAGAGAGGTAAATGTGAGCTGTAGAGCTGTAGCAATGAAATCCACGAATACAAGTAGCCAAGTAAGCCAAGTAAGTCATCCTGCTTCTGGAGGGTCCTGGGGAAACTCCTGCAGCTTTTGGCCGGATTGCAGACGTTGCACTAGACTACGGATTTCTCAACCCCTGGCACTCGGTTCCTGCAGCAGCAAAGAAGTACAGCCAGTCGGGGAAGGTGGTCCAGTGTAGTTTGTCTCGGGGTTAGTTGGTGCCACTAACCCAAGGAAAGAAGTCGTCCCTTCCGGAGCTTCTCTTGTCGATCAGAAAAAGGAGTTTCAGCACAGCAGCAGGGCTTCACCAGGCAATTCAAAGGTCCAGGAGGATGCAGCAAGCTTTCTTTGTCGGGTTGTTCTTCCCAGTGGTCGACTCTGTCTTCAGTCCCAACACCCTCGCCATTTAAGCAGGTTCCTACCACTCAAGCACAGCCTAGCTGTCACTCAAACAGCCAGCCAGCCAATCAGGACTGGGTGCATTCAGGCATTCCTAAAGGTAAAGGACAGGGGAGTTTCGGAAACCTCCCTTTCTTCCTGCCCTTCCAGACACACTGGAGGCCGAGGCGGGATTCAGTACTAAAGCCCGCCAAAGGCGAAACAACCAAAGGGCTCAACCCTAGGTTGGCACGCAGAGTAAAACCCAAGAAAGACCACACAACCAGAAAATGGTGAAAAAAGAAGACTTGGCCATTTTGACAAAATGTTCACCCATGGGGGCGATACTGCAGCTGAGGATTCAGCCTGCGGTAGAAAAGCACAATGGTAGGAAAATTAAACTGCTACCACCAGCCATTTAAAGTAGTGACGGTAACATAAAAAATGTTATATGAGTAGGTAGGAAAAGGGGCTACTAAGGAAAATGGTCCACCCACATCCTTTGTGGACGACATCTCTACTTTAGTACTCAACAATGCTAAACCCAACTCTCAAACCATCATTCTTGGTGACCTTAATCTAGGACACCAAGACCCTAATGATCCTGCGGCCTTCGACCTTGCAAACACTTTAACAGATTTAGGCTTCTCACACCACATACAGGAACCCACCCACATCAAAGGGCGGTCTCTTGACTGGCTCAGTGACATAAACTGCAACATTAGCGTACTCTCCAATGCCCCAATTGCATCTGGTCTGACCACCACGTCATCACTTTCAGTATCGAGGCAGCCTCACCACCCACGCCTCTGGTCGCCCCAGCCACCCTCACTAGAAATAAAAAGAACATCACGACTGGAAAACTACTTCCCCTCATCCTTCCCACAGTAAACAATGCTCCTGACACTTGTGCAGACCCTACTACCCTAGCCGACATGTACAACCAGTCAGTGCTTGCAGCCATCAACTCCATTGCCCCGTTTAAACTGAGGAAACCCAAACAACGAGCACACCTTAACTCGTGGTTCACTCCGCAGCTTAGAGTGTTACGTAAAGAGAAACGTACTGCAGAGTCATGCTGGAGAAGTCACCACTCAGACGCCCACAAGGACGGTCTTCTGATAGCCACCCTTAACTATAAGGAAGCTGTAGTCCAGGCAAAAAAAGATTCCTACAATAACCGCATTATATCAGCCCAATCTAACACCAAGGAACTCTTTAATATTCTTAAGGAACTGGAGACACCTGCAGCCCCCCCTGACTCTTGTACTAAAGACAGCACCTGGTGCACCAATATTCAGTCAGCACTTTTGGGCAAAATTGCCACCCTCCAATCCAAAATCAGAGACAAACAGAAATCCCTACAGCTCGACCAACCACTGACCACACTTACACTCGATACACACCCAGCCAAGCTTTCTCATAAACCATTCTCCTTCTCCCCGCTCACCACTCTCGAAGTAGAAGGCATCATAAACAATTTAAAACCATCTAATTGCCAAGGCGACCCTTGCCCTGCACCTATTATCAAGGATGCATCTCAATGAGCTAGCCCCGTTCATCACAACATTCATAAATGCCTCTTTCAAAACAGGTATTGTCCCCGACAACCTAAAGGATGCATGGGTTATCCCACTCCTCAAAAAACCCTCCTTTGACCCTAATATCCCAACTAACTTCAGACCAATCACTACAGTCCCATTCTTACTTAGGATCCAGCTTACCTGCAGATTCAGGATTACCTCGAACTAAACAATCTTCTGGGCTTAAGACAATCAGGGTTCCGCCCTAAACATGGTACGGAATCTGCTCTGATCGACTTGAAAACTCAGATGGAGACACTAACGGACAAGGGGAAGTTAGCTCTTCTTCTCCTCGACCTCTCCGCAGCCTTTGATTTGGTCAACCACCAAATACTCTGCGAGCATCTCAAATCTGCAGCCCACTTCTCTGACTCTACCAATGCCTGGATCCATTCATTCCTGAGCAACAGATCTATGAGGGTCTTCTCACCCATGGCCTCAGCAGAACCCTCCCCCATTCACTGTGGCGGTCCTCAAGGCTTGTGTGTATCCCCTACGTTGTACAACGTATTCACCAAGCCCCTCTTCGATGTGCTTGACTATCTGGGTGTCTCCTACACCAACTACGCGGACGACACCCAGATACTCATCCCCATCACGGGAGACTACACAGCTGACACTAAAGCCCTTAACGATGTGTACTTGGTCATCCAGGCCTGGATGGCACATCACGAACTTTGCCTTAACGATAAGACCGAGCTCCTACTTCTAGGATCAAACCATCGGTTCAACAAGTTAGATCAATCTTACAAGTCCTTCATCATTGACGGCAACGATATTAAAGTCTCCAAAGACACGAAGACCTTAGGCGTCTATCTCGACTCCACACTCTCCCTGAACAGACAAACAAATGCAGTTAGGTCAGCCTCGGCCTATACTTGCAAACTCATCACCGCCTGTAGACCCTTCCTAAACTCTACCAACTGCATCACCCTCGCCAGAACACTTGTCATGGCTAAAATCGACTACTGTAGTGCTCTCTACCTGGGTACTAGTCAGTCTAACCTTAATAAATTACAAACTGTACAAAATAATGCCTTAAGGGCAGCCTTAAACATCCAGAGACGTTCACACATCTCCTCCATCAGATCGGACTTACGTTGGCTCCCGGTAAAACAAAGAATTGCCCTGAAAACCCTAGCCCTGACTCACAAATGCCTGAGCAACAACGCCCCACCTTACCTGTCCGCTCGCTTCACACTCCACACATCCACTCGACCCATTAGAGCAGCCCAAACTCACAGCCTCACCGTGCCGAGATGCAAACTCCAAAAAGCAGGTGGGGTGAGCTTCCCTGTCCTAGCCTCCAAACTTTGGAACACCCTGCCCACGCCCATTAGAACTGAACCATCGTTCCACTCCTTCAAGAACAATGCCAAAACATGGCTGTTCTCCCAAGATCTATGAGACCCTTACTCAGTCCAGCCCCTCTGTGTGATTCAGGACATGTATATATTTCTCTCTCTGCTATGTACTGTATTATACTCTGTTAATGGTACCCCTCGGTATATGTATATATGCTGTATATTTTGTAATGTACTGTGTAACTGTTTATTGTAACATGTTTAAGAGTATGCGCCCGGTTGCCCCTGGGCCTGGTTTCTGCGCTTTATAAATAAAATACAAATACAAATACAAATACAAACCCCACAGCACTCCACATAAGATGGTGTGTGCTGGACCTACAAAGAGAAAAGGTAAGTAAAGTCAATTTCACTTTATTCTTGGTAACAGTAGTTCACACAAGTAAAGATATCTAAACCTTATGAGAAATCTAAAGGATTTCTCTGTGACACTGCACTGAAGGTGCTGTGTGTCAACATAGACAAACTCCATAGGCATCTACTTTGTGTGACTCCAAAAACAAAGGAAAAACAATCCAAATCAGATCAAAACACATGAGGGAGTGAAAAAAGGGCTCACTCACTCCAGGGTTAAAATGAAAAAAGTCCTCAAGTCCAGCAAAAGAGCTTGGGGTCTCCAAGGTTGAAGGGAATTAGCACAGAAATGAGAATTCTCCCTAACAAGCCTTCAGCACCATAGACCACAACATTCTACCCATCATCATGTCCCACAGGATGAAACTCTCTGGCACCATCCTCGACTGGTTCACACCCTTCCTCATTAGCAGAACACACTTTGTCTCCATGCCCCCTTATCGATCAGACCCCAAACCAGTTAAGTATGGGATCCTGCAAGCCTCCTCCCCATCTCCACTCTACTTCAACCTAAATGTAGAATCCCTTGGACAGACCCTTAACAAACAACATCCATTTCCACCAATATGCAGACGACGCACAAATAAACTTCCACATCTTCCCTTCACAACACCATGTTAGGGAGGACTTTCATTTCTGCGCCAATTCCCTTTAACCATAGAGACCCCCAGCTCTTTTGCTGGACTCAGGACTTTTTAAAATCTTACTCCAGAGTGAGTGGGGCCTTTTTCTCACTCACTCATGTGTTTTCCTGACTATGATTTTCTATGCTCCTTACTGTTTTATGGAGTCGGGTAAACTCCATAGGCATCTGCTTTTGCATTGTGACACACAGCACCTTTTGTGCAGTGCCACTGAGAAGTCCCTTGAACTTCCCTTAATGTTTAACTACATTTTCTTGGGTGAACTACTGTTTCCAAGAATAGTAAGATGACTGCTGTCTTGCTTACCTTTAGTTTATGGGTCCAGCACACACCACCCTATGTGGAGTGTTGGGGGATTACCAATACCTTTAACCCATTCCTCATGTACATTTTTTTTAAACATTTTGTTACACTAACTCACTTGAGTGGCAGTGGTTTCTTTTTTACTACCTAGTGGCATGCATCTGCAGGCTGATATCTCAGCTGCAGTGAAGCACACAAGGTGACCATTTTGCCAAAATGGCCCCAGTCTTCTTTTTTTGACCATTTCTGGTTAGTTTCTTCTAGGCTTTTACTCGGTTCTTTGCATCAGGTGTCAGCCCTTTGTGTAGTTTGTCTTTGGTGGGCTTCAGCCCTGAAGCCCGCCCAGGCTCCAGTGTGTCTGGAAAGTCAGGAAGTGAGGGAGGGTCCCGAAACTTCCCTGTCCTTTGTGTCTAGGGGTGCCTGAGTGAAACCAGTTCCTATTGGCCAGCTGACTGTCCTGTGAGGACAGCTACCCTGCTGTGTGATGGACAGCCTAGGGCTGTGAATAAATGGGAACTTGCATAAAATGAAAGGTTTTTGGGACTAGGAGTGCTGACCACTACAGGACAGAATCTGAAGCAGAGGAAGAGAAGAAGCCGACAGCACCCTCCTGGACCGCAAAGTTCCCGGTGAAGCCCTGCAGCTGTGCTGACCCCGTTTTCGAATCGACAGGGAAGATTCGCAAAGCACAACTTCTATCCTTAGGCTGGTGGGACCAACTAGCATTGAGACAAAATGTATATTGGTGCAACCCCAGACATGCTGCAACTTTCCAAGGCTGCAGAAGCCCAATACCCTAAGTACCCCGCCCACTTGTGAGTGCATTGTCTTCCGAAGTCCGAATCCAGCCAGATCTTCGTAGGCATCCAAAGGGCCCTGCAGAAGCAAGAAACCCTCAACAGAGTCCAGGACCGAGAGTTAAAGGAAATCCTAACCAGAGCGTTTTGTTCTTCATTGGCGCTGAGAAAAAGGCGGCAAAACCACAAAGTGCTGCTGAATCGACAGAAATCCATTGCTGCCGAGTCCCTCTCATGAGTGCTGCCGCAGCAGCCCACCAGACGTCCTCCCTTTCGTCACCATGATCAAGGACCAGGAACAAGGGTCTCTTGCATTGCATCGTGAAGGCAACCAGCTGCAGCATTTTCAAGTTACTGTGGGGGGGCTTTTTTTTTTTTTTTAACCCTTTTGCCATTGACCTCAACTTGCCTGCATTGGCCTTACAGCTTGCGCTTTCTAAAGGTGACTCCTCTTGAGTTGCTGTGATTCCGCTTTTACACACCGACTATTGAAGAACATTTGTCTAAGAAGAAGAGCATCAGAACTTTGACTTTGTCCATTGACATTGGTTGTCCTGGCTCCCTAAAGGCCTCCTTCTGAACCTATTGGCTTTGGCAGTGCGTGTTCCCTTATAGGTCTTAAATGTTGAACACTTTAATGCTGGGATAATTGACTGCCTGGATGCCTTCGGGAGAATCTTACTGTTCTTATAACCTATCAGTCTGTTCTGATCTAACCCTAACCTTTCCTCCCAGAAAATCTCAATATTGCAAAGGTATATAAATGCTATGCTGGCCTCAAATGACGTCCCCTCCGGGTGCTGGAATATGTGTAACAGGAATGAATTACTCACTTGCTTTATTATTCACTTTTAAAATTGAATCCTAATTTGGGATTAATGTTACAGCTAATTACTGCTTTTAAAGGATGCTTTAAATATCTTTGTGTATAAATAATACACTTATTATAACTTTGTGTTACTTGGATACCTATATTAACTGGTTTCATTGCACAGCTCTACAGCTCACATGACCCCTCTTAAGATAAGCCTTGCTGCTCAGTCACACTACCAACATGTGTAGTACAGGCCTATATTAAAAGGTGGGTCTAATACCAAGGAGTTAAGTCTTGTGTAGTCCCACACCAGTTGGACTGCACTAATTCTTACCCAACCCACTACACCCACAAAAGCTGCAAATGGATGGCCACCCACTTCCTCAAGCTCAACCATTCCAAACCACAATACCTCCTCATCTGCACTTTTCCCCCTGCCATGCACAATCCCAATCTCACCCCCCTGGACTAATTAACACAACACGGACAACCCACAAAACCCTCTCAGCACCCGTCAAATCCCTTGGCTTCACCATCAAGCCCCACCTTTCATTTACACACTGCATAGCTGCTGTCACCAAAACATGCAATCTACAACTACACAAGATCAGACACATCCCCTGACGGATTCACCAACGCAGTGCAAGCACTGGTTCTGTCAAAGATGGACTATGGGAATGCTCTCTTCACTGGAGTCACCAACAGCACATTTGTCCCCCTGTGAACCTAGACTCAACCTCCACCTAGCCAAACATCCACACATTAGCCCAGTTCTCAACCAGCTCCACTGGCTCACTGTACACAAAGGAATTGTCTTCAAAGTACTCAGCACTGTATTCAAAGCAATCCAGCACAATATCCCATCTTACCTTCACGACAAACTCAAACCCTAAACTACAGACAAGACAAGTCAGCCAGCAACCTCTACATATTGTACTCTACAAACTAACATGCACACAAAAACGGGAATTTACCCAGTGGACACCCAGAGCATGGAACACCCTACTTCTTTAAATCTGCCCTTCAACCCACCTTCAGAAGAATATCAAAACATACATGTTTCCTCACAAATAACCATGTGCTGCTACCACTTGCATATCTTAATCTTCCTCTCCGGAAAACATTTTTTAACTTCCGTTTCATCACTCACCGTTTCAATCTTTGAACCATGTAAGGCGCTCTGAGATCCCATGAATAAATAATTTGAGAACTGCCTGGACTTTCTAAGGTAAGTAAAGCCTTTTTTGTTATTACGCGTCTTGCTCCGCTCACCTTTTGGGGGCACTGGTCATCCCATATGGCTACCAGTGCAAGGGGAACATGTACCTTTTGCAATACTACTTTTCTGTTTTACTGTAGCACACATCACCTTACAGTGAAGTGCTGTAGAATCCCTTTTTCATTTTTCTTTAGTAACATTTCTGTTACTTTTACAAGGTGTCCAGGAGGGCATGGGGACAGTGAATATTTTCTACCTTGTTTTTACCACCTGCACTTTTGCATATTTACGCCGTAATGCCATTTCATCCACTATATACTGAAAATTGATGTGCTGCATGTTTTTCACCTTATCCTTTGGCAATCTTGTTCTTTGGCCTTCTTCCTGCCTTCTCAGGTAAAAAAAAAAACTATATGCTAACCCCTTTCTCAGGCAAAAACTTGAATTTCATGCACAAAGCCACAGTGTGAGCACATGGCTGAATGTGGGGCTTGGGACGATCTTGTCTCTATACACATTTTAGCCATGCAATGTCAGTTGCCAGTCTTAATGGTGCAGAGCCTTACCATTGGCGAGCTGGGGGAGACCCCAACTCGAATTTGGAAGAAGAGAAGGCGTTTTTCGGCTGATCTCCAGACTGCCGTTTGGAGCTCTACAAAGAGATCCAGCACACTAAAGACACTAAGATTGCTGTTGAAGACAACCAGCCAAGTCCTGGTGAAGACATGTCTGTCTGAATCGATCTTCAGAAGACCCTCTGCCTTGCTCTGACTGGTGGGACTAACCAGCCAGGTCCCCTGCACGAGGTTCCAGCCCTCAGAAGCACCCTGATACCATTTTATGGACTGACCAGCTTCATCTATGGCATTTTTGGTGCATTAGTCCCCATTCTGCATGTTGGCCTGGAACTCCAATCTGTGAGACCCTTCCTCTTGCAGTTGGCACATGAAGTCCCCCTTGCAGGTCGTATTAAAACAAAGAAGATCAAGGAGAGGTGAGGCATTTATTTCTATTGGGTTAAAATGAGAGTCCAGATAGAAAATCACTGCATCGACTGACACAAGGTGGGTAAAAATCCAGGATCCATGATTAGAACTATCCGTATTTGAAAGGTTGGGGATTGGCACTGTACCTTGACCCTCCTACATCTTCAGGCAGCAGGTATATTCCAGTGGTAGTTGACTATGCCATTTAAAATACCAAAGCCACTCCACTTTGGACAGTAACTGCCAAGACAGTTGCTAAATGCCCTGCTTGGTATTTTTGGCAGAGTTGGTTTTCTTAAAGAAGTTGTGCCAGACAGAGGGCACACATTCTATGCCCAACTACATTCAGGATATGTGTAAGGATGGTGGGGTTTCTATAGGTTCTCTTCAGTTTATCTTCCACAAATGTGTTTGGTGAGAGACTCAGCAAGACATTGAAAAGCATGAGCTCTTGAAGAGCCACAGAGTAAGGGGTGGGACCTTCTACTACCATTGTCCCTTGTTTGCCTACATAGAGGTGCCACAAGAGGGATTGGCTTCAACCCCAACACACTTCCTTTCGGACAACCAGTCAGAGGAAGCATGGCTCCGGTGAATGAAGGATGGTAAACCCCAGATACGCCAGCCATATTAAATGTGGTGGACTATATTTTGAGTCTACCCAAAAAAAAAAAAAAAAACTGCTCTTTTGATGGCTCGGGTCAATGTCGAGCTTCAGGCTACTCAAGCACTGGGATGTTCACTTGTTCATGTTAATTTTTCCCCTGGCCAGGAGGATTCTGATCATGAAGCCTATTAGGCACGGATTGATCCTATTGGGGCTAGATCCATAAAAGATAAATGGTCAGGGCCTTACAGAGTTGTTGATAGACTAGGTGACATTAACTATTTAAGGACCGGGAAAGCCACACAGAGGCTCTTTAAGTGTTCTATATAAATAGGTTGGAGGCTCTCATCCCTAGGGTTGAAATGGGACCCCTGATTCTGGTCTCAGATAGGGAAGGAGTCTGAGCCTCTCTCAGATCTGTTCCAAAGCAGCCCTTCTAATGGTGTCACTGAGGGCATCACACTGTCCTCTCAACAGACTCTGAAGCATCAAGAAGAGGCCCAAAACTTGCTTGGGCAGCTGTCTCCCCGTTTTCCCTTACTCCAGGTTTGACACCATGGTATCAACATGACAGTGATACTGGGGATACTGCTCTGAGGAGCTACAGCATGTCAGATAACAGTCTCACATTAAGAACGAGGTCAACAAAATGTTGGACCTTTTGGTGATAGGTCCCTCCAGCCTTGGTCCACCCAGTGGTATGGGTACCAAAGGAAGGTACCTATGATTGGAGGTTCTGTGAGGACAAGACTCTTAATGCTGTCACCAAGACAGATGCTCACCCCCTACCATGAACAGTTGAGTTGGTGGACAAGTTGGGTACTGCTAAGTACTTACGCACTTTTGATCTCACCAGTGGCTATTGGCAAATATCCCTGAGTGTGCGCCAAGGGGAAGAGTATTTTCCACACCCGAGGGTCTTTACCAGTTCAAGTTAATGCCCTTTGGTTTAAAGAATGCATGGACTACCTTCCAAAGGCTAGTAAATCATGTTCTCAATGGGCTTGATGATGTTTGCCTGGCTTGCTTATATGACATTGCACTCTTTAGCTGAACATGGGAGGAACATGTTGCACATCCAATGACAGCATTGCAGGACAGTCAATAGGCCCACCTGACCATAAAGGCAACCAAATGCCACATTAGTCAAGGCTCAGTGACCTATTTAGGGCACGAAGTTGGTGGGGACAAAGAACAAGACTGGGAGCCAACCCCCGGCCCCCTGGACTCTGGAGTGTGTGAAGAGCATCTGACTACCGTAGACCCTTTTTAAGTACAAACTGATGCCTCAGACACTGGAATAGGAGCAGTCCTGCCCCTTAGATGGGTGACAAAAGTCAGCCTACATGTACGAGCAGCTATCAGCTTAAGGATAGGAAGTTGTGTTGGGTCACTTTGAAGAAGGGAATAGTTTCTTACCTGTATCTCCATTTCTTCAGCATTGGTATCTTTCATGGATTCACATGATTAGAATATTCCCCGTCTGGCTGGCAACCCTCTGCACCTTTCTAAAGACGTTTTCCATAGGAAAATTTCCACATTTCTGTGTCCCATCTACGTCGTTTTGGGCCGCTTACGCATGCCCCAATAGGACGTAGCGGTATAAATGCTCCGCCCCCCGCGGCTCCCTTCAGATTTTAACCCCCCAAAGTAGGATGGGGTATATATTGTTTGCATGTAGGGGAGGCCGGCGGGCGCATGTGAATCCATGAAAGATACCAATGCTGGAGAAACTGAGTTACAGGTAAGAAACTATTCCCTTCTCCAGAATTGGATCTTTCATCGATTCACATGCTTAGAATAGATTGTATAGCAGTACTCCTGATTTTGGCGGTGTGAATGCAAACCAATAACATCCCAACCACATATTTACTCTTTTTTTTTTTTTTTTAAAACTTCAGCAGTTACACGCTAGCTTCAAACGAATAACAACTACCATAATATATTACAATATATATGCATATATATAGATTAAAGGACATTCCCCTGAACAGGGCTTACCTCACTGAAACAGATGACGTAGGACTGCTCGTCCCATCTGTACATCGTCTGCATGCTGCCATTCGAGGCAATAATGGTGGGTAAATGTATGTGGCACCGACCAGGATGCCGCCTGACAGATGTCTCCCAGCGGAATCCCAGCCCACAACGCCGCCGAAGATGAAGTTGATCTCGTGGAATGGGCTCTCGGACGCCTTTCCAGCGGCCTCCCCACTTTCGAGTGACAAAAGGCAATCGTCGACGAGACCCATCGAGCCAGTCTTTGTTTTGAGATCGCCTTTACTTTTGTCGACGGTCCATAAGCCACAAACAGTTGTTTTGTATTTCTAAATTGCTGAGTACGATGAAGGTAAAACTTTAGAGGTCTTTTCACGTCCATTATATGGAGAGCTTTTTCCGCGACCGATGAAGGAGTCGCGAAGAATGTAGGTAGTACAATCGACGAATGTTTATGAAAGACAGTAGGAATTTTCGGTATGAAATGAGGGTTGGTCGCCAGCACCACATTGTCCTTAAAGAATCTCAAGTATGGAGGATCTATGACTGATGCTTGTATCTCCGAGAGTCGTCGTGCTTAAGTGATAGCCACCAAAAAAGCCAACTTCCACAATAAGAATTTCATAGATGAGGAAGCCATAGGTTCAAAGGGAGCTTTCATTAGTTCCGTCAACACTAGGTTAAGACTCCAGTTCGGAGGAAACCTTTCAATTGGTGGAAATGTGCGAAATAAACCTTTCATGAAGTGCTTTAACAGCCTATCACTAAACAATGGTAACGAATGCCTTCTTCGCGTGAATCTTGAAATGGCCGCCAGGTGAACCTTTATTGATGAAAAAGATAACCCACTCTCTGCTAAATGCAGCAAATATGGTAGAAGCTGTTCCGGAGTTATATTCAGGGGCTCTAACCCTGGCTGATCTTCACACCACATGCAGGATCTCCTCCACTTGCATGCATACGAAGTGTTCATGGACGGAGCTTGCGCGGCTTGCAAAATACGACGGCAATCCGATGAAATAGTTAGGGTACCAAACTCTGAGAAGTCAGGAGTCATGCTGTCAGGTTGAGACTGTCCGGATCGTGATGCCACACTTTTCCCTTGTTCGGGGTCAGGAGGTTTGGAACCTTCTGAAACCTTACCGGCCGCGCTATTGATAGCTGTAGCATGTCGGAGAACCATGCCTGCCTCGGCCAATAAGGAGCCACTAAGATCACTCGACATCGGTATCTGTGAATCCATTGCAGGGTCCGTCGTATGAGTGTAAACGGGGGAAAAGCGTATAGAAACTTGTCCGTCCACGGGAAGGAGAACGCTTCCCCCAGTGAATCGATCTGTGGCCATCTGCTGGCGTACTGTTCGCACTTTTTGTTCTCTCTGGTCGCAAAGAGATCCAGAGAAGGCTGTCCCCACTTTCTGAAAATCTCCAACAACTGATGTTCGTTCAGTTCCCATTCGTGTATCTGATCCATTTCCCTGCTGAGAGAATCCGCTTGTACGTTCTTTATTCCCGGAAGATGGTGGGCAACTATAGTTATATTTTGTTGAAGAGCCCACTGCCATACCTCCTGAGCTTCAGTGGAAAGAGTTCTGGAGCGAGTACCTCCTTGTTTTCTCAAGTAAAACATTGTTGTTGTGTTGTCTGTCAGTATTCTCACCACTGACCCTTTTATGTGCGGCAGAAAAGCTTTCAAGGCCCAACGCACTGCCCTCAACTCCAGCACGTTGATATAAAGGAGTGACTCCTTCGACGACCACCGGCCTTGCATTTGGAGAGAGCCCAGATGCGCTCCCCATCCAGTCAGCGACGCGTCCGTCACTATGGTCATGTGAAACTCTGGTTCCTGCAGGGGAACCCTTCTGGATAGGTTTTCGAAGACTTGCCATCATCGAAGTGCTCGTAGGAGCTTGTTGTTGACGGTTAGTTTGTTCGACCAAAGTCCTTGGTTCTGGGCCCATTGGTCTGCCAGGAATTCTTGAATTGGCCTCATGAAGAGGCGACACTTTTTCACCAAGGGGATACACGAAGCCATGGCTCCCAATATCGACATATATCTCCTTACCGACACTTTGGTGTTGACTCTCCACTGTCTTGCCAGCTGATTGAGCCTGTGGATCCTCTCCACAGATGGTCTCACCAATCCTGACTGAGTCTGAACTCTGCACCCAAAAACACTAAGCTTCTTGAGGGAGTTAATGAGGACTTTTCGAAGTTGACCGCAAATCCTAGTCGTCACAGAAGTTGCATGGTGGCCTCTAGACTTGCTTGCGTTGTCATAGGGTACAACCCCCTCACTAACCAATCGTACAGATAAGGGTAAATAAACATGATGCCCCTGTTTTCTTAACCATGCTGCAACCGGGGCTAGGCACTTGGTGAACGTCCTGGGAGATAATTTTAGTCCGAATGGGAGCACTGTGAACTGGTAGTGTGTCCGTCCGACTACAAACCTTAGGAACTTTGTGTCGTCGACGCATCGGTATATGAAAATACACGTCCTGGAGATCCAACAACGCCAGAAAATCCCCCTGTTGTATCGACCAGATAACTTCAAGTGTGAGCATTTTGAATTTCAGATTTTTTAATGTTTTGTTGAGGTCTCGAAGGTCGAGAATGGGGCGCCATTTTCCGTTGGGCTTCTTCACGATGAAGTATCGGGAGTACACTCATTGACCTCTTTGTGACACAGGTACCAATTCTATAGCCCCTTTTTGTAGAATAAGTACTACCTCCTGCTTTAAAATTTTCAGGTTGGGTTGAGCCGAAAACACTGATGCGATGTGCGACGGCTTGCTTTTGAATTGTTAGGAATGACCGAACTTCACAGTGTCCAATACCTACCGGTCTGAGGTTATCTTTTCCCACTCGTCGACACAGTGAGACACCCTGCCTCCCAGGACGTTCTGAAACTCGTCACTGCTGGTCCTTTGATTGTTTGTCCTTCGACGACGATGAGTAACCTGCCCTTTTCCTTGAGGCTTGATAGTCTCAATGTCTTCTTGCAGTTTGAGAAGCCCGCCTGTAGCCCTGAGAGGAGACGACTGTCTATTGAAAGTACGGTCCCTTGATGACGAGAACCGGGAATTTCCTGACGCTCCTCTAAAGTGGCGAAACGAACAAAAGCTTCTGCCACTCTGGAGAGCCCCAAGAGAACATGCTGTGTCAGAGTCTTCTTTCATGCCTTTCAAGGCCTCATCCACCTTCTCCCTAAAAAGAAGGTTGGCTTCAAAAGGCATATCTACCAGGTCTACAGCAATATTTATAGAGTGATGAGAGGCCTCTTCCCCCTCTCGAACAAGTAACATTGCAGCCTTTCTGTGTTCGTCCGGCAGATGTTCCAGTATGGGTGCTAAACGATGCCAAATCTCTCTGTCATACCTCGCCATAATAGCTAGAGAATTGGCCACCTTCATCGTTGTTGCACCCACCGATAACACCTTTTTGCCAAAGGCATCTTGTCTACTGGCCTCGTTCTCCAGAGAAGTTGTGCATTTATGTTGAGACCTTGCCTTTCTTGCAGCAGCCGCCGATACCACCGACTATAGAGCAGGTTGAGAGGACAAACATTTCGGAGTAGACTCAGGAGCCTTAAATTTCTTTTCCAGTCTACCTTTTATCGCCCGCTCCGAGAACGGATGACGCATCGTTTGTAGTCCCTCTTGCCATACATGATCTAAAATGGGGACCGAAAACACCGATTTTCTCCTCTTTCCCATATGATCGAACAAAAAAAACTGTCTTTTTTCTCCTCTTCCTGGGCCAGCCCAAATTCGGTACAAGCCTTACTCATCATCGCGTGGAAAGAACCAATGTCATCTGGAGGTGACGGTTGGGCTGGGCTTCTTGGAGCTTCCATCTCCGCTTCCGACTCCCAGGTCGGGTCCCTAGAGGGGGATAACGATATATCCGATATGGACACTCTCTCTGACTCGGATTCCAGCAGTTCTCCTTCATCCGGGCGCGCACATGGAAGGCCTTCACGGACCGGCGTCGCCGTCGACGCCATAGGAGTCGGTCGATGGGAAGGGCCTGGCTCGTCGTCGACTGGTTTCGCTGGAGAAGCAACCTGAGGTAACTTTTCATTTAATTTCCTCAACAAGTTTTGTAAAGTAGACAGAACTTACAGGGATAAAACAGATTGATGATTAAACAACAGAGTTGTAACCGGGATATTCGCCCCGCTCGAAAGAGTCAGAGAGCAAACCCCTTGCAACCCAAGTTCCGCAGGCCCAGCCACCTGCTCACGTTCGTCATCCACGGAGGATATGGACAGGGCTGCCTCCTGCTGCAACAAGGTTTCTGGTAAAACCGGATCATACACCTCTGGTCGCCAGCCCTCTTGTGGAGCCTCCGTCGACGATGTTAGTTTCTCGATCGTCACCGTCGTCGTCGCTGTCACCTGACTCGGCGGAAACACCTGAAGAGACGATCTGCGTCACTGGTAGTGAGGGCATCGACGATTGCACTCCCGTCGACGACGCTGGTGGATGCACAGAGCCCTGAGGTGTTCCCGCCTTTTTTTAACATGATTTGTGTTTTGAAGAATTTCGACTCGAGGATGATCTATGATGATCACCTGAGGAGGATCTTGACAGGTCTTTTCTCTCCTTCTTTGACGAGAAAGAAGACAGGAGGTTTTCGTTTACAACGAAGATTCTCTCGTGGAATATTTTTCCTCCTGGTATTGAGGTTCCGCAGCTCCGGAAGCTCCTTGTTCCTCAGGAGATGGCTCGTTTCAAAGTTAGTCTTGGGACTGGTTGTTCCCACCAGCCAAAGGGAAGGAGTTCTCTTCGGAGCTCCTCAGTCGCATAGAAAACGGTGTCAGGACAGCAGTGGACGCTTCATGGTCTTGACCCCTTTTGAGTGCATAGTCGTGGAAAGGCCGAATCCGTCCAAATCTTTGCTGAACCCGTAAGGACACTCCAGAGATCTGATCCAACTTTCCCAGACCCCCTCATCGAAGTGTGAGACTGCAGGAAGCAAAGAAAATGGACTAGGTGATCCGAATCCTTTGTTAGTGCTGCTGAAAAGGCGCCAAAACCGCAGAGTGAGCCAAGAAGTAGCTGAAAGTCATGCTACAGGTCCTGAGAGACACCATCCATTGTCCTGCCTTTCGTCACCAGACCAAGGAATCCGGAGGTCTGGTCCAGAGCGGTCACATCGCAGAGGAGCGAACACAAACACTTTCTTCAAACCAAAGGTACTGTAGGGAAAGGTATTCCTTACCGGATTCCAAGAAGTCACTCGAGAGCGTTGGAGTGCATGTAGAGGTGTCCAGGGCAAAACCCTTTTTTATCTGACCCAAGCTGCTGCGTATGTCCCCTTCTCAAGTCCGTATTTAGGTCTCCTTAGTTAGTTGCTAACTTGCTGCTTCAGTAACTTTAGACAATGGAAGAAATCTGCAAGCACTCTTCATTATTCGCTGTTTGTCAAGACTTCAAGCCCTCTCCGAACTGCCTTTAGCTAGGGTTGCGTTTTTGGACTTAAAAGACTTGCCACGCAAAGAAACAATCTCTAGAACCTTGAATTAAGCTCATGTTGCACTAACCACTTATTTTCCTCCCTTTAAGTGACTTTCCTCTGTGTTTGCAGAGTAAATGCATTACCATATGACCTATTGAAAACAGCTGCATGAGTATGCAATTACCGATAATCCGATAACCTTGATTTTTCCCTTTCTAACGTTGCTACAAATTTAACCGCGAATAAACACAAAAGTGAAAGTGCCCTTTGGGGTGTATTATCAAGTATTCCTAAGTGTTCTACCGTAAACGTCTGAAGTATTTAAATTGATTCTGGTGTAAATATAATAAATATATATCTTTTATATAAATATATGTGCAAGTGCTTCTTTGTTGTGCCTGACTAGCTAAGAAACAGAGTACTTACCTACAGCACACATCTTCCTCTTAAGATAAGCCTGACTGCTCTGCCACACTTCCAAGGTCCTGAGCCAGTAGACTGATACTAAGAGTTGGGGATCTACAAACCACTGGGATAGCTTACTAAAGTCTTACTGCCAGTAGGACTTTAGGAAAACTCCCCAACAGTGTCCCATGTGGGTCGACCGTCCCCAAGTCCAGCGGCAGTCCCAGAGAGCTTCGGGCAGGGTCCCAATCCCTCCCAGGAGGGAAAAGCTGGAACACAGCGAGGACAGAGCTGCATGAGAGTTGGGGCTGCTGCCCCTGGCCTTGGGCACCTGTCTTCCATGTTGGTCGACCATCCCCAAGTCCAGCTGCGGTCCCCCTATCCCTACCTGAAGACCAAAAACACCCAAAATATGATCTCCCAAGGGCGTTTGGTCTACCAGTGATTTAGCCTTTTCCCTTTGTGCCCAGGTCAGTGCACCCACACGTGAGATACCATTTTCATCGGGACACCTGTTGGGTGGTTTCTGGACCGAAATGTTTCAAAATTGTGCCCGCCCAGCACCCACTACATTTTGGACTTTGCAAGGCATTCTGGGTAATAAAAGGTAGCACCGTAGCCCCACACACGCAAGTGAGACCTCTTTGGATTCCCACGGGCGTCGTCTTTTCATAAATGCATGGTGTTCCCCATTTTCCTTGGTAGCTGCAACATCCCAGGCCCAAATCTATGGGTTGTCCAGAAGGCCACAACACTATAAATATCGTCTCCTCAGGGTGTTCGGTCTCCCAGTGGTTTAGCCTTGTTCCCTTTGCATCCAGGTCAGTGCACCCACACATGTGAGGTACTGTTTTCCTCGGGACACCTGTGGGAACGTTTGATGGTAGGACATGTGTTGTTGCATGCGTCTTGCCATGGTTTACTGGTGGCAAATGTCTCAAAATTGTGTTTTTTTCCTTACATTTTGGACTATTCTGGGTAATACATTGTAGCGAGACACACCTCAGTGGCCCAGCAACCTCTCGAGTTACCGCTCTGCTGCTCCTCTGCCTGATCTCCGAAGCCCCTTGCTTCAGCCCTTGGACTAAATGGGACCAATTAGTCCTGATGCCTTCTCAATTATTCAGTCCCTCAGAGCCTTCAGAAGTGTCCCTGGACTGCCCAGTGGACTGATCAGCTCCCTCGTGGGCTACCTTGCCAGAACGGTCACCCCAGAACTTTGGTTGTCACCAGCTTGAGCAACAAGTTGTTTTTCCTGAACATTCCAGCTGCCTCTCCAAGCAAACCAGTCAAGGAACAGCTTCTGTGACCACAACTAGAAGAACGCCTGTCGTCGCCTGTAAACTGTGATCATCTGGAACTCACCTTTCTCCATCCTGTGAGAAGTGTCCTGAAGAGGTGTGCCTGATTTCTTCATCGACAGGGGTTGCATCTGGCATTTGCCCCCGATCGTAAGAGTGCTCCTCGAACCTGCAACTCCTGGGTATTTCTCACTGGAACAAAGGATGGAAGAACACTCTCCCAGAGACCCCCAGTTGACCCAAGGTGATCCCTGGGAAAATCAGAATCGGGTGGTAAGGATAACTGTGCTTTTAACTTCATGAACAAAGTGGTGCTTCCAATCAACAAAGAAGCAAAATCTGAGAATGTGCAATTCATGTTTTCCTTTTCCCCTTACATGTATGCATAATGTCTGCAAAAACACTTGTTTTACTTTGAAGTTATTTTTGCAACACCACTCTGTATATGTTACGCACACACTCACACAGCAAAATAAAAAAAGAGCAAATTGGTGATTATTTTTTTTAAAGCTAAGCTTACTGGCTATAACGGAGCACTGAAAAAGGTTGGAGACTACAAAGGAACGAAATGGGAGGACACAACAGTACAATAAACAAGACTTGGCAAGTCCTCTTGGTGTTAGATGTTTCAAAGCACTCAAGGAGGGAGGGAATATGCGGATAAACAGCAGTCGCTCAGAGCCCTTGAATTTCTGAGGCGATAATGGTCTGCACAGGCAGATTAAGGGAATATGATATATTTAACAGTTTAGATACAGCAAATAGGCCTGCCGGCGGTTCTGCATTTTCTTTTCAAGTGCACATTAAGGGGTGAAGACAAGGGAGAACAGACAGATGATCTTCAGGCAGGGCTCTAGACAGATCGTGCAAGTGCGGGAGGGTAAGAGAGGGGCAGGGGACCAAGTGCGCCGAGTCAGTAGAGGCTGGCAAAGTGCGGAGAGAGAAGTTCTCAGGGTTTTATTACAAGTGCAGTGGGGTGCAGGGCCTTGCGGCAAGTGGAGAAGGACTGGCAGCGGTGCCTGGGACCTGTGAGACTCGGAGGTACACCAGGCAGCCAGTCAATAAACTGTCTGGAAGGAGGGAGAGAAGGAAGAGCAGAGAGCTAGGTTAGCAAGGTAGGGTGAGAGAGAAGGAAGAGGAGAAGAGGAAGGTCTTGAGGAGTTTCCAGAACTTGAGAATTTCAGGTTCAAGGCGGGGGGTGGCAGGGAGGCTGTTCCAGAGGGAGGCACCTGCTGAGGAAAGGGATCTCCCTCCAAATCTCTGCTTGGAGAAACAGCTCACTCGCAGAAGGTTGGAGGTATATGAGCAGAGGGCTCGAGAGGGACAGTATTTAGGAAGGCAACGTTGAAGGTAAGTAGGTCCCAGGCCCTAGAAAGCCTTGCGGACAATGCAAAGGGTTTTAAATTTGATCCTTGCAGCCACGGGGAGCCAGTGAAGGGATTTCAGCGCCAGAGAGATGTGGTCCCTGTGCTTGATGCCAAGGATAAGTCACGCAGTTCTGTTCTGGATGAGTTGCAGGGCGCACAGGGCAGAAGCAGGGAGGTTAAGGAAGAGGCTGTTGCAGTAGTCCAGCCTGGAGAGAACTAGGGCTCTGGAGCCAGTGAGCCTCGGAGGGAAAGTGAGAAACGGTAGAATGCTTCTAAGGACGTGTAGTTGAGACTTTTTTGAAATGTCAGAAATGTGAGAGGAGAATGAGAGAGTGGCGTCGAAGATGACCCCCAAGGATTTTGACCTCAAAGGTGGGGGTAGGCGCAGGGCCAAGGGAGGACCGCCAGAGTGAGAGTGGGAAAGCGGGGGCAGGTGTCCCAATGCAAACAACCTCAGTTTTACTGGTACTGAGGCAAAGGTCGTTTGCAGCACACCATGACTGAATAGCGGCAGACAGTCAGGTCTGAGTGAGGAGGAGGAGGCGGCGGCTGAGGGTAGCCTGAAGGATAGTTGCGTGTCATCCGCATAACACTGGAAATTAGAGGTGAAAGTGGCAATAACACATGCCAGGGCAGCCATGTAGACGTTGAAGAACCAGGGGGATAGGTTAGAACCCTGGGGAACGCCGCAGGTTGAGAGGGTGATAGTCGAGAGAAAGACACCAAGTTAGACTTGGGATGGGCGGTCGGAGAGAAAAGAGGTTAACCAAGCCAGAGCCTGACCTGTGATTCCGAAGGGGTCATGAAGCCGTGAGATCTGGATTTTTTGGTTAACCATGTCAAAGGCGGAGGAGCGATCAAGGAGAATGAGGACAGAGGGAGTGTTAGTGTCAAGATTTGAGAGCAGGTCTTCACAGGTGTTCAGAAGAGCAGTTTCCGTGCCTCTGAATGCTCTAAAGTCAGACTGATGATCGTGGAAACAACTGATTGATTCTGTGTGGAGGTTTAGCTGAGAGATAGCCAGCTTCTCTAGGAGTTTGCCCAGGAAAGACGTGATGAGATCGGGCAGGCGTTTGACGGAATGGAAGGGTCAGCAGAGGGTTTCTTGAGAAGAGGGTGCACAAGGGAATGCTTGAGAGCAGTTGGGAAAACTCCAGTGGAAAGGAGAGGTTGCAAAGGTTTGCTAAAGCTGGAACGAGGGAGTCAATGTTGTCCTTGATGGTTTTGGAGGGGCAGGGGTCAACTTGCTTGGATCAGGCCTTCATAAACCAGACTTGTCTGGTGACTTCATCAGGTGTGGCGGTAGAGAGAGAGAGGAGAGTGGCAGTGGAGGTGGGGCCAAGGGAGGCACAGGTGCTGGTGTGTGCTATGGTGTGGGGGGGAAGGGAGGAGAGGATGTCTTGGGTTTTTGTGGTGAAGTGTGGTGCCAGGGCCGAGCAGAGGTCCTGGGTGGGAGTGACAGAGGAGGAGGCTGCTGCAGGATTAGTTCCTTGCAGACTTTGAAAAGTTCAGCTGTGTTGTTTGATGCCCCGGAGATGCAGGCTTGAATAAAGACACTTTTCTTGGAGCGGATGCAGAGTCGATATTGCCTTTGAAGGAGGCTGCAAGCCAGTTTGTCAGATGGTCCACCAGACGAATTCCATTTCCGCTCAGCTGCCCTGCACTTGTGTTTAAGGGCCGCCAGGTCAGAGTCGTACCAAGAGTTGTGCTTTTTGGAATGCTTCAGTCGGACCCTCATGACAGGGGCAAGAGTATCAAGAGTGTTGGCGATAGAGATATTAAAGGCAGTGAGGGCTGTGCTGTGTCAGGGTGGGAATCAGCCGCAGGAAAGGGAGGAGGAGAGTAGGTGGAGGCAAAGGCAGCCACTGTCACTTTTTTCATGGGTCTGGTGACCTTGAAGCCAAGTGGCTGGGTGATGTAGAAGTAGCATCACCAGTTTGGAATCACACTCTTTTAAACCTTCCCATGAGCCTGCAGAAAATAGCACTATACATACCCGTATAGCACTAAACATTCCTGTATTTGTACTGGCCTTTCTTAGTGCCCCTTTCATCAATGCACACCTGCCTCAACTCCCTTGTATGGAGCAGACCGGCACGCATGGACCAGACGGCGTAAGCACATCAAGCTATACCTTTTTAAATCCAAACCTGCTACGTAAATAATGTTCAGGTATGCTGTCCTGCAGCAAGGATATGCCTCAAGTGGGGAGGATGTTGAGGGGATTAACCACAACTAGTACAGACACCAGGTACAGTAATTAGTTTTTTCTGGCAGTTGATTTATTTTCAAATCTGTTTATTGGCATTTGTTATTTATTACAAGCACAGGAAAAGTGCCATGAGTGCCATCAAACAATAAATCACATTGCATCTCGGATTATTAACATTTACAACTTAACATTAAAACTTTAACTATCTCCAAATGTTTGTATCTTGAGAAGCCGGTGCCGAGTGGGGCACAGGGGGGGATTGGGACTTTCAGGGGGGGGGGAAACTTCCCGTGGCAGGGATCGCATGAAGTTTGGATTGGGCTGCCTCGAGGAGTCCAATTCTGTCCGTGGGTCTACCCACTGTGGGTTTGTGCTGGTTCATGGGGGCTTATCGTCGGAGGGGTAGAACAAGGGGTCTGTGAGTCCTTTCCAGGCGTCTAAGGTCGTGCTCGAGACATCTGTGGATCTGGCCACGCTTTCCTCCCAGGCTCTCGTTTCTGCCAGCACCCATCGTTTCAGTTCACTGTGCCAGATTTTCTGTTGCGGTCCCGATGGTTTCTTCCAGGACATTGCAATTGTCCTCTTGGCCAGAATGCACATAATGTCCATTAATCTAACGAGGTGCTTTAGCTTTGCTGGTCTGGGGTATGTGCCGAGTAGGCACTCCGCAGGAGTCCATTTATATCTGGTCAGCCCCAGGTTTTCACTTGTCTGCTGAATTAAAGACCACAGGGACTGTGTTCTGGCACACCGCCAGAATGCGTGGAACAGGTCCGCATTGTCCATTTCGCACCAGGTGCATTTGGAGCTCTGGGTTTTATGGAGTTTGGCCAGCCTGGATGGGGTTAGATATGTCCGATGCAGAAGATTCAATTGTATTTGTCTAAATCTATGATTTCTGGATACTGTTTTTGGAAATGTCAGAGCTCTTTCCCATTCCCCAACTGTTAATTCTCGGCCTATGTCTGTTTCCCATCTGGACTTCAGTCCATCACTGCGTGGGTTGGGGGTATCATTTAGGTGGCTATAGATCTGAGACACTGGTCTCCCTCCTTCTCCCAGTTCATACAGTAGCGTAAGCAGGGGGTTTGTGTCTGGTTCCTCCGGCCATGTCGACCATCTGGCGCGTGCCGTGGATCTTAATTTTTGATACCACAGAAACTGGCCTGTGTGGACATCATTTTCTTCTTGAAGTATTTCAAATTCTTTGAACACCCCCTCCGTGTATAAGTCCCCCCATGAGTATATCCCTTTCTGTTCCCAGTGCCTGAGGTGTTGCAGATCCCCGGGGGATCTGCATAGGTCCGAGACAAGCGGTATGTTCGGGGAGTATTGGTGTTTGACATGGGCGAGGGATTCAGTCCTATGCCAGATTTTGCGTCCAAGAGTAACCATTAGGGGGGCATTTCTTATCAGGTGGGTGGGGGCCCAGGAGAGTTCTTTCATATACAACGGGGAGACCAGTGATTGCAGGAGAGGGGTTTCCGATGTGGCATCGTCTGCTAGCCACTTGGTGACAAAGCTAAGCTGCGCTGCCAGATAGTATTTTTCAAAGTTCGGGAGTTGGATTCCCCCCTGAGTATACGGTAATGACAACGTGGTAAGCGCTATCTTGCGTCTTCCCTTCCCCCACAGGAAATCTCTCAGCATACTTTCCAGTAGGCGAAAGAAGGGCGCTTTGATGTAGAAGTGTACGTTCTGAAATCCATACAAGAATCTGGGAAGGACGATCATTTTAGTTATGGAGGCCCTGCCCATCATGGATAGGGGAAGTTTTGCCCAGAAGGCTATAGATTTCCTCAAGACCGGGAGAGCAGCCTTAGTGTTGCGCTCATGCATTTGTTCCGGGGAATGCATTATGTGTATGCCTAAGTATTTGAACGAGGTATGTTCCCACCGTATTCCCACCGAGGGAAGCTCCGATTCTTCCTGTCCCTTAAGATTTGCCAGGGGGAAGAGGCAGGATTTAGCTCTGCTGAATTTTATTCCAGAAACCTTCGCGAAATTGTCTAGGACCTCCAGCATCGTGGGCACATTGTAGTATGGGTCTCTAACAAATAAAAGAATATCGTCCGCATAGAGAGAGATAATGTGGTCAGTGTCTCCCAGCCGGATCCCAGCATCAAAAAATTGCTTACGGAAATAGATAGCAATGGGTTCTAGGCCTAGTACGTAGAGCATGGGAGAGAGGTGACAACCCTGTCTAGTTCCTCTGCATATGTTCCAGACCTCCGATATGTGCTTCCCAGTTTTTACTCTGGCTCTAGGTTCCGTGTATAGTATCTTGATCCACCTAATGAACCTCGGGCCGAAGCCAAACCCCTCCAGGACCGCCAATAGCCATTCCCAAAAGATCGAATCGAACGCCTTAATGGCGTCCAGGGACAGCAGTGCGTATGCTTCTGTGCAAGCTTCAGTTTGGGCGATAACATGCTGCACTCTGCGCAAATTCATGGTTGTGTTTCGGGCTGGTATAAAGCCACATTGGTCTTCATGTACTACTCCCCCTATAATTCTGGCCAGTCTACTTGCTAACACTGTTGTCAGAATTTTCGCATCGTAGTTAAGCATTGCTATCGGGCGGTAGGAGTCACATCTATCAGGGGGTTTATTAGGCTTAACAATCGGGATCAGGAGGGTCTCTCTCATGCTATCGGGTAATATCCCTGTCTCGTGTGCTTCTTGAAAGACCTCGTGTAGCAGGGGCGTTAGGGTGGACTCATACGCCTTATAAAACTCTGTGGGCAGACCATCGCTCCCAGGCGCCTTGCAAGTAGCTAGTGATCTAATAGCTTCTGTGATGTCCTCGGTTGTGATTTCTGCATCTAGGGCCTCTGATTGTTCAGGGGGCATCTTGGGGAGTTCAATCTCTTCGAGGGTGTCCATGATTTTGTCTAGGGGGATCTGGTCATTATGAGAGTAAAGGCGTTCGTAGAAGCCCTTAAAGGTATCGTTTATGGCTTGCTGGGTCTGTGCTATCCCCCCCTCTTCAGTTTGTACCCCAGTGATTGTATGTCTGGGGTGTTTTCTTGCAGAGCCAAGCTAGCATTCTGCCTGGTTTGTCTGCCTCCGTGTGTATTCTATTAGTTTTGGTGGCATAATCAAATTTGGCGAGCCTATTCCATGCTAAGGTAGAGTTAGTTCTGAGTACTTTGAGGCTATCCTCCCTTTGTTCTGTGGCGCCCGGGGCTGCTTCCAATTGCTATATTTGCTGCTCCCAGTGGATCAGCTCGTCCGTAAGTTGTCTCTTAATGCCCCCTGCCTTTGCTATTATTTCCCCTCTCGTTACTACTTTTAGGGCGTCCCACATTGTGCTTAAGCGATCTACGCTTCCGGTGTTTCTTTCTATGAAGCTTTCTATGAATTCGTGTAGGTCTTCCCTAAATGTCAGATCTCCCAGGGCATCTATCGGCATTCTCCACATTGGGATAGGAGGTCTGGGGCCAGTGTGATTCCAACCCACCAGAAGTGGCGAGTGGTCGGAAATGGTTCTGCCCAGATATTGGGCTTCTTCTGGCAGTTGATGAGGCCTATTCATATTTCATTCTATTCTCTTACCAGACTGTTATTACGGACCCGTGAGGAAATTTACATCAGTCACTTACCAGATGAAACTGTTTTTTCTACATATTAGAGGGGTGTTTAAGAATAAACATATCATGAACATATTTTCATTTTCTTTAAAAATGTTTGGCTTCTGTTAATTCTACAGACAAGCTGGGCAACATCATCATTATTGTACCTGAAGGTTTTGCAGAAGACAGGTTAGCGGATTGGAGCTATGTAAGTGCCCCAGGAGTAGTGATTGCCCCTGGAATAGCTGCAACCCCAAAGGGCTCTGGAGGGATGGCAGTAGTGGCTGCTGGTTCTGTAGCAGCGGGTTGGTCCCCAGCAAGGCTTGCAGGCTCCCCGAAGGTGTGCCGCTGGCACTAGTGTTCAGTGCTGAAAGGTCACCTTAAATACAGTAAGAACAGTGAGCAAAACAGAAGCCTCATTATGAATCAGAAACTATTTTTTTTTTTTAACAGAAAAAGTTTGCAAACATCAGAAACCAGAACTGACAGATGTTCTAAGCCAAGCTTTACTTCATCCCTCTGGTAAATTCTTTAACAATCTTATTAAGTTCTCTTACATCCTTCACATTACTCAACCCTCTGACCATCTCAACATGAGAGGCAAGTCTAAACAAGTGCATTCTGCCACCACAAAACACATCTCCAGTTATTAAGGAACTAAGACTTTACAAGGGAGACCAGCTTTAAACAAAATACAGCAACATTTTATATGGATTTAAGATACGGCACACAAAATAAGACAACAATAAATAGCATTTTATGTGCTGTACCAGACATATTGTAATTCAACTACTGGCTATTTAAATAACGCAGAACCTAAATGTAAACTAGTATGTTTTTCCGTATGCCTTACCCACAACCTCAACATTCCTGTGTTCATGCTTGAAATTAATCTTTACTTTAGATTAGGTACATTTCCATCACTGGAAATTGAATACAATTTTATAACCATTCAACACAATTATTTCATACTTTAATTCCATGCTCCACCAGGTTCATACTCCAACAAACCCCAACACATGTTTATCAAGAAAAAAAGCAAAGTAGCGAAACCTCCAGCGACGTTTTTTCTTTCGTCTCCACTTGAAAATGTGCAACCTTTAGTAGTCGGCCAGATTTCTCACAACCCCAATCAGTACTCAACCACCTAAAGACAATCCCATGATCGGTAGGTACCCTCTAGACGGAGGCATTCTCCAATCCTGAAGTCAATTTAGAGAATTGCAGATAATAATAAACATTGTCAGTCATTTATGTTTGGTACAAAATATTTAAAGTGAAACCATTTGTATTAGGTATGAATATATTTTCGGTGAACTGACAACATTGCTCAATGTACTTTTGGGTTTGACCTAAAAAGAAGCTATAAAAGCTCAACCACGTCTTCTAGAACAGCCCGATTAGCTTGGCACAAGCTGCGACCAGGAGTCAAGTGTTTTTACACATTGCATTAGCTGGCTTACCCTCGACTTAGAAGGGCACTAACTGCCACTGCCGAGTTTGCACTGTTGGCCTTAAATCGGCACAGTGCCTTTCGTCTGTGAAAAAGGTGCAAAGTGACTTTCTTGCCCATGTCGGCACCTCTTGATGAATTTGCCTTTCTAACACAGTCGTGGATCCCCTTCTACATAGATTTTCTTAGCAACTCGTTATTACATCATTCAAAGGCCTACAATTTGTTGCTTCTCTATAAGGATAATTTAAACTTAGCATGACATTAAAGACACAGGGGGATGCATCTCCCTTTGAACAAATGTAGCACACTTTCAGCACATTCTCATTTGGCACGAGTTAAAAACGATACTATGGGCCTCATTACGACCCTTGCGCTCCCGGAATGAAGGGGCCGGTACAGGACCGGCCCCTTCATTCCGGGAGTGCGGATTACGAGGTTCCCTTTGCGGGACCCGGACCAGACGTCTGGTAAAACCAGACGTCTTTTCCGGGTCCCGCGAGGGGAAGAGGGAGGTAACAACGCCACACTTGTAATGTGCCCGTTGTTACCTCCGTCCCCATTCCCACTGAGCCCCATGGGGGCACAAATGGGAATGGGGAATGGTTCCTGCAAGGAGTAATTACCGGGTCCTCCTATGTCGGAATGACCCGGTTATTCCTCATTGCAGGAACCCGGTAATGGAGCCCGGTTTGGTGGAGGCCATGGAGCCAATAGCTCCATGGCTACATCCAAACTCGTAATGAGGCCCAATGTGTCTTTTTAAGTTTTATTCATAAAATACAAACTCTACAAAGCATTTATTTTCCTGCATATTTCTCTTCACTTCACCCCTGACACACTTCATAGGTAGCTATGTACTATTGTACAGATAATTTGGTCTAGTCTAATCCAAAGTGTGTCTTCTATATCAAAGCCAATCCCTGAAAACGGGCATTGGTCACTTGATAAGAGCAAGTGTTCTATGGCCTGAAAATGATTTGCTTGAATATACAAAAAAAACTAAAACAGTGTGCTCATACAAAGCAAAACAAATGCTTCTCATCTTGCATTCATGTAAACACGTGAAAACATTAGGCAAATTAAACTTGATTAGATAAGGACACGCTGGTGCCTTATCAACAGCATATTTCAGCAAATTGCCATTTTCTATTATTTTTTAATTTTATTTTGTATTTGTTTACGGTTTATACAAAACCTTTACAAATTCGATACATATTTAAAAGAAAAGGTAAGCCAAGAGAAAACTAAGAAGAAGCAAAATTAAAAAAACATTTTTACATATTTGCAAAGCTTCTTAATTAGTTGCTTCAGGCCATAAAATAGAAATAAACAACATTGCCCAATATAGGATTTACAGCCACATTCTGTTGTTTAAATCTCATTAACTAGCAGCAGAGTCGATATTGCTCTGATCATTTTATTATGTTTTGATGTTTAATGTCCGACTCAGATTCTAGATCTTCTATACAGGCTGCCTATTATCGGGCAATGAGATTACAACTTTCCAAAACTTTCACCAGAGGATACCAATGCTGCTTCCTGTCCCAAGATTATTCTGTCCCATTTTATTTGTAAGTCCACTAACATTACATATCAATACAATTTGCTGTCATGTTTGTTTAAATCTCTGAAATGTGACATCCCATTACAGTTGCCATCATGTTGTTATTTATTAATTTGGCATGGTTTTATGGATGACCAATTGACTGTTAATGTGCAGTTTCTAATACTTGAACTAAGAAAATTGTCTAAATTTAAAGACACTCCCGTGCCCTGCACACCATTCAAGCTGAAATAAATCAGTCAATACAGTACTTGTATTTTCAAAAATATATAATTCTGAATGATTAGCAAAAAGTGTAAGTAAATGTACTTTAAAATTAGCAATTGGATTTATACAAACAATAATTAATTTCACATATGGCCATCATAAAAAGCAAAAAGGAAACAAAAAAAAATTATGTTCTTTTGCTGTGTTGTGATTTCCAGCTCTACACGTTTCGGGGAAACTCCCCTTCTTCAGGAGCAATAAAAATCAGCAATTACATATATACATACAGTTAATCATCATCTTTACATCTGTTGAAAGATCAAGAAAACTTTAGACATAGTAACAACCACAGTTAATTACAATTTATACAAAGTGACTAATAATCAAAAAAAGCTAATTCCCTGTGTATTTTTGCTCAATGGCTGGTGAACCGTGGTTCCAACACTGATGTGACTCCAAAAAGAGGAACTAAAAGAAAAATTCTAAGGACAGTAGAAAACAAACATCTAATGTGTCCCAATGTATATTCTATTTCAAAAGATCTAATGTCCAAGTAGTCAAAGAATGTCCACAGTCATCTCTAATCCCTAAAGAGTCCCGGCAGGGTGTCAAATAACGTCCCAAGATCATACTAGCTAACCAGGAAACAAAGGACCTCAAGTAGTAAAAATCAACTCAAAATAGAATGCTATCCACCCAATAAAGAGTAATATGCTTACCCAAACAGTATAGAGAATTACCAGCAATTCTCAAATGAACCGTGATGAAAAAAACACCAGGTTATCCCACCTTCGGTGAAAATATAATCCAAGGCTCGTACGGATATTAGGATTCTAAGGAAACAAACACCCCCAATTAGTGTTGACATTAGTAACCAACTGAATAGAAAGTAACTTAAATCCAATAAGGACTACTTTTACCTCAAAAGACATATCTGTTGAACATATGTTAACTTCAAAAGCAGGACCAGCGGATTCAACTTATCCTGGATAAATAAATCCAATATTCAAATGTAACGTCTAGCCACTTGCAGGCTACACATCCCATACTGTGAAATTCAAAAAAAGGGGTAAACACAAATATAGCCATTACAGTCAAACAAACCTCAATGGCCCAATGTTAAATAGAAACTAAGATGGTGCTAACTACAGCAACCATAAATAATACTTACAGAGAATGAAAATAGTCTTCTATACAGGCAACAATCCATGAAGTTAAATGTGACGCACACTGCTCACATGATGTCCACAAACGGACTGAGTAACTGTGCCGACTTAAATGAGAACAGGCAAATCATGTGACGTTGTCATGTGACTCGGAGACCTCCAAAGCCGACGCCTCCTCGAGTGAAGCCGTCCCTCGGTTCTAGCATAATAAGGACTTAAATATAACTCATATGCACACGATATGATGTGCATCGTGTGCGCAACTAACTCCATTCAACAGCTGAATACATCGTATATGCGGTGTATTTCCGAAGTCACATGACGATGCCTTAAAGCCTTAAAGAGGCCAAATCAAACTATAGAGATGTAAAAATATAATGAATACTACTCCAAATAGGTGAAATAGATTTTTTTTACACCATAAAAAAACCGAAAGTCAAACGAATATGCAAAAAAAATAATAAATGATAAAAGAATGTAAATAAAAATTAAAACAGACTGCATATCTCTACACAAATAAACACCCATCCAGATGATTAAAAAAACAAAAAGAAAGTACTTTTGGTTTTTTTATGGTGTAAAAAAATCTATTTCACCTATTTGGAGCAGTATTCATTATTTTTTTTACATCTCTATAGTGCAGTGTGGCGTCGGCAAGTGACACTCATGTGAGTTTGGAAGTTCACTGCACGATTGATATAGTTTGGTGAATACTGGATTGAGCTCTTAACATATTCTTTTACCTATATGTTAATATTGCTTAGATAGGTGTTATATTTAAGATTTTGAAGTACCATGATGCGGGCTTGTAGAGCAGAGAGACGCTTTAATTTCCGGGTCACGTGACATTGTCACGTGACGTCGTCATGTGACTTCGGAAATACACCGCATATACGATGTATTCAGCTGTTGATTGGAGTTAGTTGCACACACGATGCACATCATATCGTGTGCATACGAGTTATATTTAAGTCCTTTTTATGCTAGAACCGAGGGACGCCTTCACTCGAGGCGGCGTCGGCTTTGGAGGTCTCCGAGTCACGTGACGACGTCACAAGATTTGCCTGGTCTCATTTAAGTCAACACAGTTACTCAGTCCGTTTGTGGACATCATGGAAGCGGTGTGTGTCACATTTAACTTCACGGATTGTTGCCTGTATAGAAGACTATTTTCATTCTCTGTAAGTATTATTTATGGTTGCTGTAGTTAGCACAATCTTAGTTTCTATTTAACATTGGGCCATTGAGGTTTGACTGTAATGGCTATATTTGTGTTTACCCCTTTTTTTGAATTTCACAGTATGGGATTTGTAGCCTGCAAGTGGCTAGACGTTACATTTGAATATTGGATTTATTTATCCAGGATAAGTTGAATCCGCCGGTCCTGCTTTTGAAGTTAACATATGTTCAACAGATACGTCTTTTGAGGTAAAAGTAGTCCTTATTGGATTTAAGTTACTTTCTATTCAGTTGGTTACTAATGTCAACACTAATTGGGGGTGTTTATATTTCCTTAGAATCCCAATATCCGTAGGAGCCTTGGATTATATTTTCACCGAAGGTGGTTTAACCTGGTGTTTCTTTCATCACGGTTCGTTTGAGAATTGCTGGTAATTCTCTATACTGTTTGGGTAAGCATATTACTCTTTATTGGGTGGATAGCATTCTATTTTGAGTTGACTTACTACTTTAGGTTCTTTGTTTCATGATTAGCTAGTATGATCTTGGGACGTTATTTGACACCCTTCTGGGACTCTTTAGGGATTAGAGATGACTGGACATTCTTTGACTACTCTGACATTAGATCTTTTGAAATAGAATATACATTGGGACACATTAGATTTTTGTTTTCTAATGTCCTTAGAATTTTTCTTTTAGTTCCTCTTTTTGGAGTCACATCAGTGTTGGAACCACGGTTCACCAGCCATTGAGCAAAAATACACAGGGAATGAGCTTTTTTTGATTATTAGTCACTTTGAATAAATTGTAATTAACTGTGGTTGTTACTATGTCTAAGGTTTTCTTGATCTTTCAACAGATGTAAAGGTGATGATTAACTGTATTTATATATGTAATTGCAGATTTTTATTGCTCCTGAAGAAGGGGAGTTTCCCCGAAACGCGTAGAGCTGGAAATCACAACGCAGAAAAGAACAATTTTTGTTTCTGTTTCCTTTTTGCTTTTTATGATGGCCATTTGTGAAATGAATTATTGTTTGTATAAATCAAATTGCTAATTTGAAAGTACATTTACTTACACCTTTAGCTGATCATTCAGAATTATATATTATTGAAAATACAAGTACTGTATTGACTGATTTATTTCAGCTTGAATGGTGTGCAGGGGACGGGAGTGTCTTTAAATTTAGAAACTTTTCTTAGTTCATGTTTTGCACAGGCTCCAGTGTCAGGGCCTGTATACCTCCCCAGCACCCAGAACTTTGAATAATGTGTCTAATACTTACCCGTTTGAAGGAAGGCTTGTATACTACACTTAGGATCTTTTACCTTTCCATGGGTATTTCTGCTACAGTTTGCCATCTTCAATCTCCCTGCCCTTTAGCTAGCAGGACTGACCCTGCTCTCCATCCATGTGGCGCTGTTTCTGTCTCTGCCTTTATGTTTGTCTCTATGTGTTCTTGTGGCAGTGGACTTATATATTCCTTAATCTGAATCCCTGTACCCACTGTGGATTTTTTTGTTTATATTTCAGGTTGGGGGAGAATAAATATTTTGGACTGCCATCTGTTGTTATGCGCAAACAATCCAATTTGTTCATTTTAAACACCCTTTGTTTTAAATATTCATATCAAAGCACGGTTTGGACCATCAAACTTCATGCCAAGATAAACAATTTTCTATTTACCTTAAAGAGCAGGGTTCACTCTGCTACACACCATTTTGCTAAAGTCACATGATTTAATCATGTACGTTATTTTCCAGGTTAAATGTACATTATCCTTCTGTAGGCCATGCGCGTGAATCGGAATAATTCCAAATGATTGGACAACCCCCTGGTTCAACTTCAAATGTCTTTGAAATGCAAAACAAGTTCTTTGACATTTTAAACATTTTAGTGGAGGCAGAGTGGTTATGATTTGCAGCGCTTCTGTTCTCACCCCAGAGTCATGAAAATGAGTGAACGCTTCTAGATCCAATGTTCATCCTGCATTGCACAGCACAGAACAATGGGTTATATGTGGTAGTACATTATAAACATAAGGTGTTAACCCCTTAAGTTCCCACAGTGTGTGTTATAATTAAGAGTACTGCCTAGTTTTTCAAAGCCTTTTGGTCCTTCATATCATGAATACACATAACATTGTTTGCAACAGGGGTCTGCAATCCAACCATTGGTGAAACCAAAAGGGAAACTAAACCCATTGAAGAGGGCAGCAATGCCAGAGAGGAAAGGTTTAACTCAAGGGAGAAAGAAGGCAGGTAGTACAGTCCAGTTAGCAGACAAAGTTAAACAAAGAGAACATAACACTGGCATCTGAAAGAACAAACTTTAATGTATATAATCTCTTATCAGGTCAAAATAAGTACCTTGGTTATAGATAGCATGTGATAAAACCAGTGTATCTATAAAACAGCATTGGTCTCTGAAGACACAGTCCACCCCTATTAATAAAATGCAAGCCCACTACCTGCTCTAGACACTGCACATACAGTCTAAGGAGGGGGGGGGTGAGGAGACAAGAGAACCCTGAACACAGTAAAACATTGTGCTGACTTAGTCATTATCAAGAGTCAAGATGTGTTACAATCACAATATTCCTCACCCACTAAGCATGTAGTAACATGACTGTCAGGTGGCAACTGTAGATATATAAATATCGAATATATACACTGAGAGGGAGAAAAGGGTGTTACACTTTAATAATCCAACCCAGGAACCGCTAAAAGGCAAGATTGGGTTAGGCTCACAGTTCTAGCCCTAGGGGATCCTTACACTTCTATAAAAGACAACAACACAAAATTAGCCACACGCCCAACAAAGTAACCAGTATTCCCAGGAGTAGTGTAATATAGTGCTTTAGTACCAGCTAGAATTCTAGTCATTAGGCTTAATAATCGAGAGAACCATAGGGGACCACAGGAAATATGTCAATGTACAATTACCTACCTGTAAATGTCAACTCAGAGGAGTAACGGGACAAAAGCAGTAGGCAAACCTGTGGTTGTGGTTAAAGTCCAGGGAAGTCCCAGTTCTACCCCACAGGAGCAGAGAAGAATGCAATTGACCTCAAGGAATGCCAGAGAACCACCTCTTGAAGATATCCAATGCCAGGTATCAGAACCAGCAACCCAAGGGACAAGGGTTGGAGAGCAGGATTCGAGCCAATACAAAAAGCAAAATGTGGTTGAGGGGACATGCAGAAGGAACAAGTTACTTACCTGTAACTGTTGTTCTCCAACATGAGTCTGGCATGGATTCACATGCTCATGAATATGCCCCGTCAGGCTGGGAATCCTCAGTAAAAGAAAAAAATCAGTTTCGTTCTGAACTGTCTTTCTCATAATAACCAATCACTGGTCTCTGGGTCATACTGCCCCTCCTCAGGCAGCCATCTTCAGATTTGGTAGCACGTAAAGTGGCAGTAGGACCAAGAGAAGAGCCGCAGAGGGGTAGGCGGGAGGCTTCGTGAATCCATGCCAGACCCATGTGGAGAACAACAGTTACAGGTAAGTAACTTGTTCCTTCTCCAGCATGGGGTCTGGCATGGATTCACATGCTCATGAATACAAGAATACATAGCAGTACACAGATGCACAACCACGCGAGGTGGCAAGGCTCAACATTAAGCATTTCAACAACACAACATTAAGCATCTCTTACCTCCTCACCAGGCTCACCTTCAAGCGAACTGGTTGCGCAGCACTGTTTGGCTGACTCTGGACTCCTCCCTGGAATCCCGGTCGACGCAGTAGAAACTCGTGAAGGTGTGCGTCGACCTCCATGTAGCAGCCCTGCAGATGTCCAGCACGGGCACATCAGACAGGAACGCCGTAGTTGCAGTGATCCCTCTGGTCGAATGGGCTCTCAGACGGCCAGGCAACGGTCAGTTTGCCAACCGGTGACATTGTGTGATGCAGCCGGAGAGCCACCTATAAATGGAGGCCTTGGAGAGGGCCTTCCCCTGGTTCACAGGGCCAAAATTTACAAACAGCTATGACGTCTTCCGAAAACTCTTTGTGCGGTCCACATACAACTTCAGCACTCTAGCCACATCCAGCGAGTGCAAAGTCCTCTCAGCCGGTGACAGGAAGAAAACAGGCAACACCAAGGGCTCGTTGAGATAGAAGTCCGACGGCACCTTGAGCATGAAGGAGGGGTGATTCCTCAGCACGACCCTCGTTGCGTGGAAAGTCAAGTACGGAGGCTTACAGGAGAGGGCCCGATCTCTCGCACTCGTCGTGCGGAGGTGATGGCCACCAGGAACGCCATCTTCCACAACAGGAATTTCAGAGGTGGCGAATGCAGAGGATCGAACGGAGGACCCATGAGCCTAGTCAGCACCACAATGAGCTCCCATGCCGGGGCCCGGAGCCTTCACCGGCGTGAACGAGCGGAAAAGTCCTTTCATGAACTCCTTAACCAGGCGATGCGACCACAGCGACGATCGCCCCAGAGTTCTTGTGTAGCGGGAGATAGCAGTCAGATGGATCTTGATAGAGGTGTGCGCCAGCCCCACCTTGGCCAGCGACAGCAAGTAAGGCAGCACTTGAGGGGCCGAAATCCGTAGAGGGTTTAACTTCTGTGCACGGCACAGGACGGTGAACCTCTTCCATTTATGTCCGTAGCACTTAAGAATCAGAAAAGCCCCGGCCTTGGCAAGCACCTCCTTGCAGTCCGCCGGGATCTCGTATCCACCAAACTCTAGCGCTGCAGGAGCCAGGCCTGCAGGTTCAGCGACAATGGGTTGTGGTGCAGGCTCTCGCCTCCTTCCCTGGCAAGAAGATCTGCGACCGCCAGAACCTTGACTGGAGGGGAAGGTGACATGTCCAGAAGGTACGGGTACCATATCTGCCTCGGCCACGCCAGTGCGGCGAGGATCATCCTGCACCGGCACAGTCTGGGTTGACGGACGAGTCGTAGGAGCAACGGCGGGAACACAGAGAAATGGGCCGTCCCAGGGGAATGAGAATGCATCCCCAATGCACCCCGGCAGGGGAAACCAGCTGGCGAACCTCCGGCACTTGGTGTTCGTCGCCATCGCAAACAGATCGATCTTGGGATTGCCCCATCGTCGAAACAATAGGTCCACCTGATCCTGCCGAAGTTCCCTCTCGCGGCAAGAGCACAGCTCCCTGCTGAGTGAGTCGGCAACAGTGTTCTTCACTCCTGCCAGATGAAAAGGTACCAGGAACATCCTTTGGGCGACGGCCCAGTCCATAGGTCCTGCGCTTCCTTGGAGAGAGTAGGGGATCTGGTGCCCCCCTGCTTCTGAATGTAGAACATCGTTGTGGTGTTGTCGGTAGATCCGCACCACCTTGCCCCTGAGGGATGGAAGGAATGACTTGATGGCCCAAAACACAGCCCAGAGCTCCAGGACGTTGATGTGCAATGACTTTTCCTCCGGGAGCCAAAGGCCTCTTGCGTGGAGATTTCCGGTGTGTGCGCCCCATCCCTCCAGGGAGGCGTCCATTGTCACTGTCTCCTGATGCGCTGGGGTCTAGAAATCCGTGCCAGCCGCTAGATGTGCGCGGACCCCCCACCATAGAATCGCCCAACAGAAAGTCTTGTTGAGGGCGATCTTCTCCTCGAAGCTTCCCATCGCCTGCATCCAATGGGCGTCGAGGAACTCCTGCAGCGGCCGCATCCGCAGTCTGCACAGCTGAACGAGGTAAATGCATGACATCATGCTGAGCAGGGACTTGATGGACCTCACCCTGGCAACCTTCATGGTCAACAGCCGTTGCACCTTGCCCAGGATGGCCTTTATCCTGTCCTCCGACGGTGCGGCTAGGCGTGCCACCATGTTGAATCTGGCTCCCAGGAACTGGGCGTCCTGAGATGGCTCCAAGCAGGACTTTGCATAGTTTATCGAGAAACCCAGTTCCGTGAGCAGGTGGACGGTCCTCGCTGTGTGTCCGACGGCGAGTTCCTTGACTTCGCACGCATGAGCCAATCGTCCAGATAGGGGTAGACGTGGATCCCCTACAGGCACAGGCGCACCGCCACCGGTGCCAGGCACTTGGTGAAGACCCTTGGGGCCGTCTTCAGACCGAAGGGGAGGGCCTTGAACTGGTAGTGCCGTCCATGGACCACAAAGCGCAGAAACTTTTGATGCCCCTTGTGAATGGGGATGTGGAAGTAGGCATCCTCCAGGTCCAGCGACAACAGGAAGTCCCCTTCTTCCAGCTGTCCCAGCACGTGCTGAAGGGTGACCATCTGGAATTTCTGGGATTTTATGTATTTGTTGAGGCGGCGGCGATCTAGGATGGGCGACCAGCCGCCGGTCCTCTTTCGAACAAGGAAGTACTGCGAGTATACTCCAGAGCCCCGGAGCCTCTTCGGGACAAGCTCAATCGGGCCCTTTTTTAGCATTGATCGTACCTCCAGAAGTAGTTGTGTAATGTGGTTTTCTTTCCTGGCCACAGGTGGAAAACGGGGACACTTCCTTTGGAACTCCCGAGTGCGCCCCTGGGCCAGGGCATCCAGCATCCAACAGTCGGAGATGGAAATCCATGCACCAACGAAGTTCGCCAGTCGGCCTGCCACCGTGGTGCTCGGATGGGGGCCCGACGTCACGACTGGTTCAGTCCTGCTTTGCAGAGGCCTTAGCACCTTGGGCCCCTTGGCGACAACGATGTCCGTCGGCCTTGTTTCGGCCTCTGTAAGCTTGCTGAGACGAAGAACGGGCCGCCTGACGGTATGAAGAAGAGCTGCCGCCTAATAATTTGGAGGCATCCTGTGACTTGCCTCCCGAGAGCCGAAAGTACAGCCGTCGTTGGAGCATGCCCAAGGCACGGGCCGTCTCAGTGTCTGCCTTGATGGCCTGCAGTGACTCGTCTACTGCCGTACCGAACAAGTTGTTCCTGTCGAAGGGCATGACCAGTACCCTCGTCTGAACGTCCTGACGGAAGTCGGTGACCCTGAGCCAGCCACGCCGGTGAAGGCAAACGCTGTTGTCCATCTGGCAGAAGCCGGTGTCGGCCATGTCAATGGCCACCGTGATGGCGTGGTCTGAAGCCACCATCTGGGAGGAAGTCCAGGAGGGGGGCGATTTTAAACCGCAGCTTCCTATCGTAGCGGGCCACGATAGCAAGAGTGTTGGCTGCCTTATTGGTCGTCGCCGCCGACGACGAGATGACCCGACGTCCCATGGTGTCCAGCTTCTTCCCCTTGCCGTTCGGCGGGGAAGTGGAAGTCGATGCCGTCGCCCTAGCCGATTGCCTCTTGGCCGCCGCGGAGACCACCGAGTCCGGGGACGGCTGCGCTCTGAGGCACATCGGTGTAGAGTCTGGAACCCGGTACTACTTCTCGTACTGGTCCCTCTTCACCGGGGCCGAGGATGGGTTCTTCAGGAGGGCCACTGCCTCGTCCCAGATGTCGTCCAACAGCGGGACCGAAAGCATGGTCTTCCTCTTGGCCTCTCGTCGTTGGTAAAGGAATCCCTCCTTCTGCTCTTCGGGGCATAGCTGAATAAGCTCTGAGGCCCTAGCGATCATGGTGTGAAAGGAGCCAATTTCGTCGGGAGGAGAAACCCGGGGTGGGGGCGACGGGAGATCAGCTCCGTCGTCGCCACCGTCGTTCGTCCCGGTCTCAGTCTCTTCCCTCGATGGAGGGGATGGAGGTGAAGGATGGAAGGGCGGGGGAGGATGGAACCGCCTTCACTTGGATGGAGGGCTCTCCGACGGTCCAAGAGCTACAGGATCGTCCGCCGGAGGCAAAGGCATCCTTGTCCTTATTTCTGTGCACAGCGTGTGCAAGGCTAGCAAGATGTCCTCCGACCTGTCCGTCTGTGGAGGCAGCGGTTGCGACAGTAGCGTCTGCAGCGGTGTAGACTCCTCCGGCTCTTCGTCGCTCTGCCGTTCCTCGCCATCTCCCCTGTCGCTTTCCACATCCGCCTCGTCGGGGTTCCTTCCCATAGGCTCTGACCTCAGCGAACTGCTTGTTAAGAACTGACTTGAGCCCTGAAAGCTCGTCCTCGGAGGAGATATCTGAGTCCGGTAGCACTATTGTGCCCTCCCCCCTTTTTCTCACCCAGGGGCTACATGGGGGTCTTATCGATGGGTGTGAAAGATGATTTCCTCCGGCCGGGCAGGGAAACTCTTGGCTTGGGGGCTGTCTCCACTGGGGCCGCTCCCGCGGCCTTCGCCAGGGACACTGCCACCCCCTCAATCGAGGCATTAGCCTGGTGAATCTGGGCCTTCACGGCCTTAGGCGCATCTGATGCCTTCACTGTGGGGGAGGGCCTCTGCCTCGCTCCCACTTGGCTTTCTCCTGTCAGAACCGACCGGGCCTTCTCCAGAAGCCTCCCCGGGTTGTCAGACTTCCTATTCATCGAGCCAGAACATTGGCTCATGTTTTTTTTAAAAAAATGTCTTTATTAATTTTATTCAAACCAAACATGCAGTGCAATTTATGACAGTTCCATTAAACACATTTAGTCTTTAGTGACTGCTCCCCCAATCCCTCCCCCTTTATGAGCCTGTTATTCCAAACATTTCCGCTATCAATAATTTCCATGCCATTAGGGGGCCCACTTCTTCCACACCCATGCTGCTAGTATCTCGACATACCATTGTTTCAGCCTCTGCCCATTTCTGTAAATCTTTCCACCATACCTCCACCCGTGGCTTGTGGCACTTCTTCCATCCCATAGCAATCCTTCGTTTTGCAAGCACATACGCCAAATCTTTCAATTTCCCAACATGTTTAGAACGTTGGCTCGTGGTTGACTGCGATGCTGTGCCCAGCCTGGCAGCTGAGGAGCCCGTACCAACGGCCCTCCCGGTGCCCGCAGACTCACGTGCTTAGCCTTATGTTGGGCCCCTGTCGCCAGAGCGCCCTCAAAGGTCTTAGAAGACCGCTCGGGTTTCCTCTTGGGAGAGGTACGTTGCCGAGGCTCACCTGCCGCCGGGCTCTTTGACTCCAGCCAGTCAACAAGTCGCTTGTGACGGTCCTTCATGGTCCAGGAGAACATGTCCTTGCAGAACGCACAGGCCTCCTCAACATGCGCTGTATCCGCGTGAAGGCAGTAGAGGCACCGGAAGTGCCCATCCTCCTTGAAGACATTCTGTAGTCCACATACTGGGCAGATCCTAAAGTCCCCTTTGTCTTCGGCCACGAGGGGTAGGCCTATAAGATCTTCTGGAATCCTCCAAGAAGTGAAATTCGACAAAAAAAAAATTGCCCTTGAGGGGCGTAGAGATTTCCGAAACGGGTCCCCATTGATCGGAAGATGAATCGGTGGAGCTTGAGGCTCAAATTGACAGAAAAAATAAGAGTAAACTCTTTTGAAAACGCAATACGCAGTAAAAGCTCGAGAGCGAAGCACGAGGGCTCCCAACACTTGAACGTGCGGTAAAAATCTGAAGATGGCTGCCTGAGGAGGGGCTTAGGTAGAGGGCAGTCATTGGCTGGGGGCAGAGACCATTGATTGGTTATTAGGAGAATACTGAAACGAAACTGAAACCGATTTCTTCTTTTACAGAGGATTCCCAGCCTGACGACTAGGAATATTCATGAGCATGTGAATCCATGCCAGACCCCATGATGGAGAATCTAAAGATCTTGGATCATACGGATCCCTGAAGGTAGGGACCCCTGGAGGTAGGGATCTTGAATACTCCTCCAACCCAACACCAGACCCAAAAGATAGTTACTGAAAACTTTGCCCAACAAAACAGTGCAACATGGTGAGTAAAATGTCTTCTTTGTAGGCGGAAAGCAGGATCTGGTCATACAGGGACTTTAACCCAGGATCAACGACAACCCAGACGACCCAAAAGAAGAAGAATTAGCCTTCCTAGGAGCAGGACCCTCAGCCAGAAGTGAAAGCAATGGCAAAGATGGCACCAGAGGACAAAGAACCTGGACAAGGAGGTTCTGGCAGCTCAAAGGAAAAAAAGAGTGGCAGCCCACCCGCAGAAGACAGTCCGACAGAGAGCAATGGTGGGGGTGATGCAGGATATCCCATACAAGTAGATGAGGTGGGGGAGTGGAGTCAAACAACCCTTTCGGAAGGCAGCAGCTTGCAACACCAAGGCGCACGACACAGAGTAAAAACGGGAATTTGTATTACAGCCCCAAAAATTTACCCAGCACGAGAAGCTAGGCCCAACCGTCAATAAGCAGAAGATGAGGTCAGTTCTAAAAGGATGCCCAACAACAGAACATCCAAATCAGAGCTAAGCAAAGGACACAGGGTCAGACCAGTATGGCCAGATCTTGCGCTAAAAGTCCAGCAACAGCTTACTCGTGGCAAAAATTCTTCGGTACGCTATGCTGCAATCCCAAATGTCAGGGACTTGTCTAAACCAGCTCAAATCACTCTAGACCATGTATGTGTAACTGTCATGCAAGTCCTTCTTCATGGTTTGCCCACACAAAGGAATGCCTAGAATCAAAATGACAGTGAACAGGGTTTACAAAATACAATGCTATGCCCATATGGCTACCAAAACATAACATTGGACTATTGATGCAATAAATTCTGCTTGCAGCCCTGATGCAACCGAAACAAAATTACGGCTGCCCCAGCCAACTCTATAAATCCAATGTAGGGTGATATAATCAACATAGGGGAAAATAGGGTGCTTAAAAAGCATCCCTGGACCAGGAGCAATGTGGGCTACCATGGGACCATAGAATACATAATTAAAAAAGGTTGCAGTGACGGGGACCTCTACTGAAGTTGCTCGGACCATTAAAAAAGTAAACGATCCTCAATTCTAAAGAGGAAAAAATGTTGGGGTGCCATAGAATTGAGACAGAACCTCCAAAAATGAAATTTTGACCCATCTAATAAGAGCTACAGGGTGGGATTAGTGTGCCGAGCACAGAAGCTAATAACACAACACACCCCCTGAAACTGTTGTTGCACCATGCTAGTTTAACCTGGAGTCTTTTTTCTTTGTTAAACTCACAATATTGTGTCATATAGAACTCTTTAATATTTGTATTCTATAGGTTTATCACAAGTGTCTAAGGTCCCCTAATTCAAATGGCACATTCTGACAATTGTGTCATCTGAATTTTACAAGCATTTGCTGAAAAGGTTTCTGGTGAATTAAGCCATTTGCACATTTCAATTTAAATCACATCCCTGGTATTTTAAATACATTTTAGCATAGACCTTCTTTTGAACCAAACACTTCTGTTTTAAGAAGTGAAAGTCTGTTTTACAGTTCAGTCCTGCTCCCAATCGTTACTGTTCTCTCCAAATTAAAACGGCAGCGTTTTGGGTGAAAGCTTACATAATGAGCATGTTGTGTACCTTCAAGAGGTTATCCCTTCTCAGAAATAATCATGTTGGATCTCGTACCAAAATGCCAGAAACAAGAAGTTTCCTGTAACACGTAGTGTCAGCAATGGGCCAATCTCTTGCCCTGTTTTGGGACTTCTTGCCCCTTTGTCAGACATGCTGCATCCTGTGACACGTGGCTCAAAGAACCTTGCCCCACTGGCTAATAGTTTAAGTTTCAACCTTTTTTAAAATAAGTATAAGCCACTCATTTGGCAGGCTAGGGGTGGCCCTTGCACCTTACCTGGAACTCCAAGTGGGGGTCCCCACCGCCCTAACCGGGGCTTTCCTATTCAACCACCATCATTATAATATTGTCAGATTACCACCAGGGTACCCGGACTGCCTGGTCTATCTCCTTGCCTAAAGCGTGCTTAAAGGCATGGACTTATCTTCCTCTCTTCCTCAGGCACTTCCCAAGGGACCCAAAGTGGTAGAGTCTGATTGTTCACGCTATGGTAGAATCTGTCTGTCAGACCGCTCTGCCTCCCTCCCCCTCCTTCCCTCCCTCCCTCCCTCCCTCCCTCCGCCCCTTCCCTGTCCCTCTCCCACTCCCTCCCCCCTCCCTCTCTCTCCCCCTGCCCCTCTCCCACCCCTCTCTCTGTCTCTCTAGACATTGTCCACTAGCCTTGCGGCTCTATACCTACTCTCATGTCTCCTCCCACTAACTCTCCTTCCTGGCCTTCACTCTCTCCAACACTCCTCTCTCCCACTACTACATTTCCCTCTACTCTCTGCAACCCTCCTGGTGCTCACTTCCCTCTCTTCTTCCTGCACATACACACTACCACATCCACAACCTGTCCCAAACATATTCTCAAACACCCACCTCTTTCTATTTCGCTCTCCAAAACTCTCTCTCCCCCCCATGCTCTTCCAAACACACAATAATTGGTATCCTCTCTCAAACCTTTTACCATCACTTTTTCCAAACAGGATCTGCCCTCAATGTTCTGCTCCAGCCACTCAGCAGTCCTCCCTGGTCTCTCAGTGCACCGCTGACTCCACCGGCCTCACCCATATACCTTTCATGCCCTACTGAATCTGCTGGCTTTTTATAGGCCCACCGTTCCTGTTAAAGAGCCAATAGAAACCAAGAGGAGCTCAGTTTATGATATGGCATATCCGGCCATGAGAGGGCTTGAGGAAGGCCAAAATACAAGATGGCCAAAGGACAAGGTGAAATCTCATGGTACATTCATTGTAAAACATATGGTACTCTTAAAGGCATTATGTGGTAAAATGTAAAACCGCATGCGAGAATGCAAAAAAAACACATGGTAGAAAAATATCTGCAGCCATCAGCCTGTCCAGGACACATCATGGAAGTTACCATAAAGTAAAAAAAACTGCAAGGTGATGTGTGCAGTGTTAAACAAGGAATTTTTTTTGAAGCAAAAAGGCTTTACTTACTTTCAAAAGTCAGGTCGGGTTCAAAACAACAGCAAAACGTTGAGGATGGGTGTTAGTCCACATGTATCTATGGAGGGAAGACACCAAAAAGGCAATCTTTCCTAAAAGATACCAGTTATGCATCTAGTCCCCTAACTGAAATTCAATTCCAGGCTTACGCTACCATTTACTCTTGGCATTCCTATGGCTCTATCTGTACAAACTCAGACCTTTTAGACTAGTCTGCTCTCAATATGCCTCGAGGATAATCTCCAGTAATGTAGATTCTAAAAGATACAGCTATCTGTGTGGGACAGGGTTTTGATCACTTCTCGCTCTGCCATTGAAGTATAAAATATTTCAATCAAATAAATATATACATAAATATACAATAGGAGTTTTGGGGTTTCTTTAAACCTAATTTTGTGGGCATTTATTTGGTATAATCCCTTGGAGAATACAATATTATGCAGAGGTGTTTGCAATTTGTATTTAAACTGCATACATGCTATCCACCTCTTGTTGGTTTATAAGCCCATAAAACTGATACTGCCCAAGGCAGCATTCTAGGTAGCACTGCACAAGATGGTAACAAATGCACATTCTCTTTTGTGTAGGTGTAATGAGTTTTTATTCATTAGTCGAAGATCAGCAAGTTGAGTAAAGGCTCCCATTGTTCAAAATAATCCCAGCTTTGTTTTCACCATTGATAAATCTCTCCATCTGTCCAGGTAGAATATAAGCCTATAATCATATATTTCAATAATTCTTTTATAAAGTGGCTTAGAGCAGGGTTTTGAAAACTATCGTTTACATATCTATCCGCAAATATGCATCTGAAATAAAAGTATATCTTTTGCAGTTCATTTCAGTTGGAACATTTTTTTTTTTAATTTGATTTTATTCATTTTTAACAGAAAAATGTCACATTACATAATACACCATTGTTGGCCCACAGTTGCTTAACAGAAACTGAACATATCATATCATTTTACTTTCACAACTTAACATACATTCCATAACTCTGGGTGTATCTTATTAACAAGAAAACTTTGCCCACACCCTCCCCCCCTCACCCCCTTGGTTTAGCACACATCTTTTGAACGTTGTATTGGCGTGGGAAATACAAAGACATAGTGAACATAGTTCTATTGTTTGATCGCTCTATCACCACTTGATCTGAGTTTTCTTCCATGATCTTCTATTGTGTCTTGCATCTTGCATCAGGTCCATTGGGGCTCCTCAGACTAGGAATCAGAGGTTTTTACAAGATATTTATTTTTGAAGTCCATTCATAAAGTTTCGCATTGTGCAGCTTTGTCGTGTAGGGAGGCGGTAATTGTTTCCATTGAATAGATGTTTGAGGCTAAATTGATCCATTCGTTCTTTCCCGGAACAGTTGTGGATTTCCATTTGTTCACTAGTAAGGCCTGAGCCGCCAATAATAGTCGGGGGCCCAGTCCTTTAACTCTGATCCAATCATCTTTGTCTCTTTCTAGCCCAAAAAGTATTAAATAGGGGTCGGCGTCTCTCTGATTGCCATCTATTTCTTTGATCCACCCCAGGACCTCGTCCCAGAACACTAATGCGCGGGCAACCCCACCACATATGCCAGTAAATGGCTCTTTCTCCACATTTTCTCCAGCATCTCGGGGTCATTGTTTGGGACATTTTGGAGCGTCTGAGGGGGTCGTATTGCCACCTATGTAAGAGTTTGATGGCGTGAAGTTTGTATTGACTGGATATGGACGTTTTAGATGCAGCTCTATGCATTATTTCCCACTGATCGGGGTGTATCTCTTCCCCAAAGTCTTTTTCCCATCTATTTCTCAGGGGGTCCGTAGATCCATCTCCTGCCACTATTAATTCTTGGGACATTGCAGATATGAGGCCTTTCATTTAGGATTTAGAGTCTAAGAATCTCTCGAATGGGGTAAGGTCTCTTAAGTTTGTCCTTCCATTCGGGTTTCGTTAGCACGCCTTTTAGTTGGATATACTGGAATGTGGATAGTGTGCCTATACCCAGGGCCTCTATTAGTTCTGGTAGAGTGATGTATGAGTCTTTTCTCTGCAACTGCCCAACCCTTTCCAGGCCCGCCTCATACCATGATTGGAACCTTCCTACGTTGGGAATGTGATCGTTTATGCCAGGGGACCATAAATGGCTGAGCGGAGACAGCCAGGTAGTGATTCTACGCATTTCTTTGCCTGTTCGCCATATACTCCATATGGTGCTCAATATGGGGTGGCCTTTGATTCTCCGTTGTACCCTTTTATGTGGGGTCCATAGCCACTCCGATACAGTAGCTGGGGATAGATAGTGGTTGTCCATTTGCACCCATTGGAGGTTTTTACGATCTCGGAGATGTGGGATTAGAATGCGTACCTGGGGGGCTTTGTAGTACGTTCTTTGGTCGGGGAGCCCCACTCCTCCTTTGTCCTTGGAAAGTGTTAATGTGTTGTAAGGGATTCTCACTTTCTTCCCCTGCCAGAGGAATCTTACCATGATCTTTTTGGCCTTAATAAAGAACCCTTTTGGTATCTCCACTGGTAACATTTGGAAGGGATACAGGAATCGGGGGAGGCATACCATTTTGACAGCATTAATTCGCCCTAGCCAGGAAATCATGAGTTTATTCCATTTTTTAAGATCGGCTGCGAATCGCTGGAGGAGTGGGGGGAAATTGGCTTCATATAGGTCATTCAGGGTTTTAGTAATCTGTATGCCCAAGTATTGCAATGTGGTGTGTTCAATCTTAAGGCCTAGTGGGAGGAACCTGGCGTCATTTTCTTCTGCGGATCCCTGGAGGGGGAACAGTATGGACTTGGTCCTATTCACTTTGAACCCGGAGAAATGCCCATATTCGTCCACTAGCTTAAGGGCGTGAGGGATGGATTCTGAAGGGTTAGTTATGTGTAGGAGGATGTCGTCTGCATAGAGTGCTACCTTATATTCCGTTGGCCCTAGTCGCATTTCTTCTACTCTAGGGTCAGCTCTCGTTTTTTGTGCTAGGGGTTCTAAGGAGAGTGCAAAGAGAATTGCAGAGAGGGGGCATCCCTGTCTAGTCCCGCATTTTAATTCGAACCATCTGGAGTATTCTCTGTTTACAAATATCGACGCCTTGGGGGATGTGTATATCGCCTGTATTCCATTTCTAATTCTTGGGCCTATTCCGACCTTCTGCAGGACTGCTCCTAGAAATATACACTCTACTCTATCAAAGGCCTTCTCTGCGTCTACTGATAAAAGGGCAGGATCGCTGGGGAGGCTATGCGCTGCAAGGTGTAGTGTTTTACGCATGGTATCCGCCCCTTGTCTCCCCAGTATAAACCCAACCTGATCAGGGTGTATTAAGTGGGGCATTAGTGTTTCCAGTCTTGCAGCCAACACCCTAGCGTAGATTTTGGCATCGAGATTAAGGAGGGAAATAGGGCTTAGGGTCTCTCCCATCCTTGGGGATCACCGTTATCAATGCTCTTTTGAAGGAGTCAGGTGCCACCCCTGTCTCTATTATCTCGTTGAATAGTTCTGTTAGGAAAGGTGTTAGTTGCTTAATGAAAGTTTTATAAAAGCCAGCAGTGTAGCCATCTTCTCTCCTTTGTGTCTAATTGGCCAGGAGTTATCTCAGAGGTATATAAATTCTCGTAGAAATTGGCAAAGCACTCTGGGATGGTGTGGAGAGTGTGAGTTGAGGGGGTGGAGTCCTATTATTTCCTGTACCTTGTGCTCCGCTCTCTGCTCTCTAAGTCTGGCGGCTAATAGTGCGTCAGCCTTGTCTCCCTTTTCGTAAACTTTCTGTTTAAGAAATCGAAATTTACGTACTACTTGTTCATGCTCCAACAACTGTAGTTCCTCCCTTTTTCGTTGGGCTGCTTTCATTTAGTCAGGATCTAACGCCGGGTCTTTTATGATCTCTCCCTCTAATTGGCATATCCCAGTTCGTAGTCTATGCTCTATGATCCTTCGCTCCCTTTTCTTAGAGTATCCTTCTCGTATCAGAATGCCTCTCCATGTGGCCTTCCTGGCCTCCCAGATCATTTGTTTCGAGACTTCCCCATTATTGTTCATTTTAAAGTATTCGGCAATTTCGTTCTCCATTACAGTTTTGAAAATTGCATCCTTCCAGAGGCTCTCATTACACTGCCATTTCCCTCCCCTAACAGGTAAGTCTGCCTAGTTAATGTCTACTAAGACCATATCATGGTCTGACCATTTTATCAGGATGATGTCTGAGTATTGTGCGGTGTTTGCGAGGTCGCTTGAGAGAAATATATAGTCAATACGTGCGAGTGTGTTCTTGGGGTTTAAATAGAAAGTGTATCCACTATCGTTGGGGTGTAAAATTCTCCACACATCTTTCATTTCATACAGTTCCATTATTTCGGACAGTTCAGTACGATCTCCTTTATAGTGGCTTCTCGTTTCGGGTTTACCTGGTTTCCAGTCTTTGGTCAGGTCCGCCCACTGGTTAAAGTCACCTCCCAGGATGATATGACCTGCGGCTTCCAACATTATTTTAGGGATAGTTTTCTCGAGGAATTTGGTCTGTCCAGTGTTGGGTGAATATACAGTGGCGATTGTTACTTTTACTTTTGCAATTTTCCCCGTTATCAGGAGAGCACGACTTCCCACATCAGACCATGTCTTGTCCACTTTAAACTTAATTCCTTTCTTGAGTAAGATTCCGACACCGCCCTTCCTGAGTGGACCAGAGCCCCAGAATTCCAGACCTCCCCGCTTCCCAAGGATGCTTCGCTCCTCTCCCTTGGCAAACTTTGTCTCTTGCAGGAGAAGGATGTCGATATTGGATCTACGAAATTCTCTAAACACCAGTGATCTTTTGGTTGGCGAGTTCAAGCCCTTCACATTTATGGTCCCTATTCTGAGCGAGTCCCTCACTTTGAGTCCGTCAGATGATGCCATTGTTGGTTGTTATTGGGAAGTTGCTCACTTTCAGAGGCCAGACAGTTATTCTATCTCCAAGTCCCACGTTACCTTTGATATTTCGGGTTAGTTCAGATGAAGCTACAACCTTTTCCAAGCTTCTATTCCCCTTCCCTCCCCCCCCTCCCTTCCTGAGTTGATGGCGTTCGATTGAACCCGGATGGTAATTTTGGTCCAGCATCGAACCACCTATGAAGACCGTTACCTCACGTCCCATGCTTAATATATCATCTCAATTTCAATTGAGCCCCCTGTGTCCGCCCCCACATGTTCATGTCCTGTATTTGTTATCAGGCAAGAAGGGAGTTTTCCTTATTGTTAGGCAGAAACCTGTGCAGTTCCCTTAGGGACCACTGCAAAAGGCTTAGGACTACAGGTGTTGGCAGTAAACCCAATTGGTAGCAGTCTGTACCACCCAGATTTACCTGGTAGCTGTGGCTGAGCAGTCAGACTTTTCTCAAGAAGAGTTAGGCAGTATATAGAGTATACACATTAGGTACAAAAATACAGTAGCACAAGCAAACACTGACCAGAGCTTTGATATAAAAGTAAATAATTTTTTATTTAAGAAACACACTTGTAAAAATACACTGGCACTAATATGTCAAGCAAGTTCAAACACAGTCATTAGAAATATATACACCTCCCCGATTAATTATTCGACAAATCTTAGGAAAAGAACACCACTTATTATCAAATACCGAGGTGAGCGCTTAACCAAGATGGCACTCCAATAATTATTTAAAAAAAGGGAGGGAAAAAGCAGAATTAGAAAAACACACAATACCAACACTTTTAAAAGAACCACAGCAAGCCAAGAAAGGCAGACTCTACTGTAGAGCAAGAAAATTCATAGGCCAGGAGAGAGCAAGGTGGAATGTGCCCAAGATCACACAGTTGAATTATACTTTAAAAGTCTTTGCAGATAGTTCAAAACGAGTTGGATCAGTTCAGAAAAGTTAGTTAACAGGTCCCAGGTCACCCCAGGATAGAGTGTCAAGGATTTACGGGACACCTTGAACAGTCTGTTGCAAGGGAGATCAGGCGGGACACAGTACCTGAAATGGTGAGAAAGCTCCAGCGGGGGCAGTTGTTCCTGGCAGCGGGTGCAAGTTGGTGCTACGTCCAGGGGAAGAGAAGATCTTGACGTGGACGAAAGCTGGAGGTCGTTGCACTGCCAGGGAAGAAACCAGCCGCGGAGTTTCCCGGTTAAAAGGTACTACCCTTTTATTTGCGGTAGTGGTAAAGCGTGGCTATCCGGCCGCCGGATTGCTTGGCACGAGCGATTCGACCACGAGACGATCCAGGAAGGCGAAAAGAGGGCGAACTGGTTAACCCCACCAGTTCAAAGGAAGAAGACTCTCCAGGATGAAGATCTTCTCTGTCGTTGGGAAGTGGAGAGGCGGTTCAGCAGGGCTCCACTGGTGGTGTCGTTGTTGCAGGTCGGCTCAGCTTCTCCCTCTTCTGATTCTTTAGGTCCTGTGGCGACTTCTAAAGTTGCAGTCCCCAAAGCCCTGCTTTTATGCAGAAAACCCCCATTCAATCAGTCCTAGCTGTCACTCAAAGATAAGTGGTGAGCCGGGCGGCTCACCACTGGGCCAATCACACAAGAGTGCGACTTGAGTTGCCGAGGCAACTCAGTCCAGGGTGCCTAAACCCCCCTCCCACACACCCTGTAGACCCAGACAGAGTGGCACCACTTTTGGAGGCTTCTGTGCAGAAGCCTGCCAAAAGTGGAACAAAGGGCTCGACTTGGGTTGGAGTTAAAGAAGCGAACACCAATGCCATTTTAAAACCGAGTCCTGGCAAAAAGACCCAACCGGGGAATAAATATTAAATAAATAACCCGGCGGTATCTTTAACATTGCACCAAAAAAGTGGTGCGTTTAAAATGAATGGGATAGGAATATCCCATAGGAAATATTCCGGTGGAATATTTCGCGTGGTAACCACTGCCACCAGCCACAAACTCAACGAGGGGGGACTGCACAGTGCCCCCTCGAAAAACAGACCCAGGGGTAATCTAATTACCCCTACCAGTAGTTCCACAATATGATGGTTTGTACTGGTTCTGTTCACAATTTAAGACTTGTAAAGTCAATGGTGACTTTACATGCCCTGGGAGACAGTAGGCAGTCCCAGGGTACGGAGTCTATGTTTGGGGGTCACTATGACACCCCTGTGTTACTGCACTGAGGGTGCTGTGTAACACACTTACCAAAAACACATGAAACCCTATGGAGTAAAAGACCCCATAGCCCATAAAACGCATTACAAAGTCAAAGGACATTCTCACATCATGCCTAAGAGTGGGGGAAAAAGAGTCTCACTCTTAGCAGGAGAAAAAAATAAACCCCAAAAATCTAGCAAAGCTGCTGGGGGACTCACTAGGTTTGGGAAACTAGCCTATACAGAGAATTCTCCCTAACACTTGTTCTTTTCCATTTCTTCCTTCCCCCCCTTTTTTCCCCTTTTGTCCCCCCCTTCCTCCCTATTTTAGTCTACTCAAGTCTCCTTCCTTAACATTGAAACAGATGTCATTTTACCAAGGTTTCGTGGGAGATCAGGTGGCTGCCTCCGGGGAGGCGTTACCTCTTTGAAATGTCCTCAAACCCTTTGCACGTTTTCTCTTGGGGCCCTGGAGGCGCCATCCTCTATCCTCTCGTTGCAGCCCTTCCCGATTATCGTCTTCTGAGTGGGGGCCAAGCAGGTCGGATATGCACGTCTTGATTTCCCTCTCCGAGCTCAGCTTTATTTGGTTTCCCTCGTATTCGAAGGAGAGGGAGAAGGGGTACCCCCATCTGTATCGGATTTTCTTTTCTTTCAGGTGCTTCATTAGGGGGCCGCACATTCTCCGGAGTGCGAGAGTCATTGACGATAAATCCTGATACATTGAAATCTGAGCACCTCCGAGCGTGATTCGATCACCGTTTCTTGCTCTCTCAAGGACTCTAGTCTTGTCTTGGAAGCGGTGGAATCGTGCTAGTACTGATCTCGGTCCGCCTGGGGGGTCCCCGGCCCCGTGAATTCTTTCAGTTTTGGGTTAGTCAATGGCGTCATCAGCGACCAGGAGTTTGATATTGTCGTGCAGGGTGTTTCGTAGGTCACCCTCCGTCTCCCCTTCTCGTTCTGGGATCCCAAAAATGCGTATATTGTTAGGTCTTTCACGGTTTTCCAAATCGTTGAGTTTTAGCTTAAAGTCCTCTTCCCGCCTTTCTAGTTCCGTCATTCTCATGTCAAGCTGTGCCTCAAGTGTGTCTATGGAGGCTTGATTACTTTCCACTCCTTCCAGCCTTTCTTCCATGTTGTCCAGGCGATTCGTGATTTTATCTATTTTACATCCAATGTTAGCCCCCAGGCTCTTTATTTCTCCCAGCAAGGCTGCAATGTCCCCCTTGGTGGCTGCTAATTCACTCCGTCGTGTCTGTATTGGCCGTATTGAGTTCGCTGGTTCCAGAGGGTGAAGATGCGTAGGCAAATGAGGCCAATTTCTCTTTTGCGCTCATGTGTTCCAGGAGGCCTTGAAGGTGGTAACAGTTCAATGGCGGGGCAATAGCAACTCTTGTATGGGGGACGTCTTACCCGGGAGATTTCGGAATGCAGTCTTTCTATGTGGTCTGCGGCAATGGAGTGGAGGGTGCGCAGTTAAATGCTTAGGTCCCTGACATTGAGTTTTCACCTTTCGTCGCTTCCGATTGGGGGAGTCCGGGGCTACTCTTCTGGTGAGCTAGGTTAGGGCTACGGAGGGTGTGGTCTCCTCTCTTTTGTGACTGCAGCTCCGGGGGATGCTGGTGATATAAGACGCTGCTCGTAGTCGCTTGATGTGATCCGTGATTAGGGCTTAAAGGGTCCGTGGTCTGCCACTTTGTCTTTGTGGCTCTGCACCTCTTATTTAGTAGTTTGGAGCTAATGGGTGTGTCCCCAGCTATGTTTGGGATGTTTGGAGTCAGTCCTCCCTCTGTTTGTGGGTAGCCATTCTCCATATTTCAAGGGCTCCTCAGTTTGGCGTGCACAGGTTGACCAGAGTATTGGAGCTTTGCTGTGGCCAAGGTGGGCTTGGGGCCCCGCATTCGTATTGCAGGCGCCAGGAGATTCTTTTCAGGGATTCTTTGTTCCGCCAGCTGCAGTTTCTTTTTCACCTGTGGGGTGGGGGGGGTTCCGTAAAGTGGAGGCTCAAGGAACGGAGCTTACGCGAAAAGCATGGAAGCCTCTGCGCCCCCTGGTTGCCGATCTGGAACATGTTTTATATAGCTTCCAGGTTCTATACACTAACTTGTGCTCAGGTTCGAAGCCCTATCCTAAGATGACAAATTAGTGAAACTAGATTCTAGTTCTAAAACTTAGATTCAAACTACTTTTTTGGGTGTGTAATTGCCAACATGTTGCGTCTGGTTTAACTTTGCTGTATATTTTATTAACAGAATTAAATTATGTTTTTCATCTATTTTACTCTGTGCTTTGATCTCAGTCTCATATATAGGTGCAGCTTCTATATGAGTGTCCATTTAGAATTGAATTCATTTTCATTCAAGTTTAAAAAAATTCTCCGTACAACATTTAAGTCATGTATATTAAATCTGTGCATGTTTAGTATGGGGTTAACATCAGTTGAATAGATTGTTCTAGCTCATGGGGTTTTAGATTAAATATTAGTTTTGTTACACATTTTATTCTACTAGAAATAAAAAAGGTTAAATCATTCTCTCAAAATTTGTAACCACATTGTGCAATGTTTCTGCTTTCAAGAGCATTAATTGTATACACTGGTTTCAAAATATGGCAGCATATTCTTATGGAAGCAAGCTGTTTGCTTATGCATAGCTCTATATATTTATATAGGTGTTTCGCTGTATATGATATAAACTTGCTTTTAGTGCCCATCAGTTTAGAAATGTTGCTCCCATTTAAATAAAATATATAAAAACATTTACATATGCCATTTCTTTCTACGTGTGTGAACCACACATGCCTCTTTCATGAATGATTTCAATTTTCTGACAGCAATAAAATGAATAGCTCCCCTTCTGTTTAGCATACCCTATAACAATTGATTCTTAATTATGGCCCCCTTTTTGGAAATCAACAATATGTTACCCTTTGCATGCACCTATGTTTCTAAGGATTGAAGCTGTGATGTAATAATTGCACTGGTGCAAGTCTGTGTTTCAATGTGTTAAGGCATGTATAGAACAGTCCAACAACATTTGCTTTCACTCTTCTCTCTTGGTGAATGATAAATTGAGCCCATTGTGCACCGCTGATCTAAATTGCTTTTTTGCCTACCTTGTTGCATGCAACTTTACAACTCTAAATACCATAAAAATGATTTGCCATTTATTTAACATGGTGGCTGCAATTATTTTGTACAATTTAGAATGGTTTCAGCAAATTGCATATCTGAAGTGGTGTATTGTGCTGGTATTGCAGTCTAGTTTCGTGGCTAATGTATTTCATATAGATTATGGGTTTATCCCTTTACTGGTCTTTCTCAGCGAGTAGAAATAATTCAAATATGTTAATTTGAGAACAGTATTTATACTTTAAAACAGCATTTAATGCAGGTACATTACAATCCATCAGAGCAATTGGCTCTACTTTAAATGTGTGTTGAAAATGCTTAAGAGCTGCCTTTGTTCGAAAGGTATACTGTTCTATTTTGTCTCTTTACTAGTTAATCTATCCCTTTTAAAATAGTAGTTAAATGGGCTTATAAATCCTAATTCAGTATTTAGAAGATGCTTCGCTACTGGGTTCCTGGAGAAAGTCTCCCTTCTCCAGATATTTGGCTCCCAATGTTCTCGCAGTGCCTCTGGAATGACTCTTCTGTGGACCCTCTTCTGATCAGTTTTACTATGTGCAATCTTAAGGGAATATGTAAAACACAAGGGACTGTTGTGGGTATCCCTACTGTGGGTTGCCCAATACTATGATCACACTCTGGAACACACAGTTTCTTTGTTAGGGTGGGTTAGGATGGGTACATACCTTTTACTGGAGAGTGTTACTCTATTGGGAGACCTGACCTAGTGCTCAAGAAACAAGCACAGGCAGGGTCTTCCTTACTAGGACCCTGAAAAACGGACATCAAGGGCCCTACAAGATTCTTCAATGCTCAGATGCAAAAGAGGAACTTACTGGAAATATAATGTACACTCTCCAGTCTTTTAAGAAACAGACTTGCACCTGCCTGATGGAGAAAGCTCATTAAAGTCTATAGAATTTCATCCGGACAGTGGCAGACACATAGATAGCCCAGAATGGCTTAATATGTGTGTTTTTAGCACGACAGAGTGCACCAACTTAAAATTGTAAGTCCAGTAAAAGATATGTACCCATCCTAGCCCACCCTAACAAAGAAACTGAGTTCAATCTTAAGGGAAGACACCAGGAGGAGTTGTTTCCTTCTCCTGAGGCCTCTTGGTTTCACAATTTACAAGAGCTAGGCTTAATGACTTCCTTCCCCAGACCCAGTCTCATGGTTTCACAATTCACAGTTCAAAAATCACCTTCCCCTTGCTTGCTTTATACTTCAGAAGTTCACAATTCACAGTTGGTCCAAACCTTATAGGTGCAGGTCCCAGACCGGTGTGCTTCTCTTGACTTGGTGCAGTAATCCTGGAGCACTATCCTGCCAGGTACTGTGACTGGAGAAAGTTAATTTCTGTGCCAATTCCCTTTAACCTAAGAGAATCCCAGCTCTTTTGCTTGACTCAGGGCCTTTTAATTTTAACTCCTTTTTTCTCACTCTCTCGTGTTTTTTCTGACTGGGATTGTTGTGTTTCTTACTGTTTAATGAAGTCTGGTAAACTCCATAGGCATCTGCTTTTTGCATTGTGACACACAGCACATTCTGTGCAGTGCCACTGAGGTCCCATGCACTTCTCGTAATGTTTAACTACATTTCCTTGGGTGAACTACTGTTCCCAAGAATAGTAAGATGACTTCGGTCTCACTTACCTTTTCTTTTATGGGTCCAGCAGACACCACCCTATGTGGAGTGATGGGGGGGTTACATAGTAACTCCTTGATCCCACTTCGCAGGTAACATTCTGTTACATTAACTAACGTGAATGACTGGTGGCAGTGGTTTATTTTTTACTACCTTGAGCCATGTATCAAGAGACTGATTTCTCAGCGGCAGTACAGCACCAAAGGGTGACCATTTTCTCAAAATGGCCCCCCCCGTCTTCTTTTTTCACCATTTCTTGTCAGTTCCTTCTGGTCTTTTACTCTGTTTGAGTCCTTTGCACATTTTGCCTTTGGCAGGCTTCAGCCCTGAAGCCCACCCAGGCTCCAGTGTGTCTGGAAAGGCAGGTAGTGAGGGAGGGTCCCAAAACTTCCCTGTCCTTTGTCTCTAGGTGTGCCTGAGTGAAACCAGTTCTGATTGGCCGGCTGGCTGTCCAGAAGGACAGCCACCCTGCTGAGCGATTGACAGCCTCGGGCTGTGAATGAATGGGAACTTGCTTAAAAAAGCAATGTTTTTGGGACTAGTGGCAGAGTCGACCACTGGAGGACACAATCCAATGAAGATGATGTGAAAATAGGCCAGCAGCAACCACCTGGACCGTGAAGTGCCCGGTGAATCCCTTTTATTTGTTCAGATTTGTAGAGTGCACAGAAGCCTGTGGGCATCGTGGCGCTTGTTACAGACAATTCTTAGTTACAGATAAACAAACTTTTGCAATTTACAGTATGGTGGCTATTACAGACAATTTATAGCTAGTTAAAAATAAATAGTTGCAATTTAAAGTACAGATAGTGAGATTTTGAGATTTCTTTGGAAGGCAAGGAGGGAGTTTTCTGCTCTAATATCTGTGGGTAGTGCGTTCCAGGATTTGGCAGCAATGTAGGGGAAGCCTAGCCAGCCAGCTTTGGCCCTATTGATTCGTGGGATGTGGAGTAGGTTGGTGTATTGTGTCCTGGTGGGTCGTGTAGAGGAGGATTTGGTAAGTGTCTCTGATAGGTATGATGGTGCAGAGAGGGAAAGGCATTCATGCGCGAGGGTGAGGATTTGGAAAGTGATTCGCTCTTTGACCGGGAGCCATTGAGCGGATTTGTCTGGCCTGGGAAATTTGCTCCCTTTTCGGGATGCTTAAAGCTGCATGAAGAGCATTGTTTTGCGCGACTTGTAATCGGTATAGATTTTATTTGGGTGAACCTGCTATTAGGGCATTGCAATAGACTAGTTTAGCACCAATAGTTGCTCTGGCTATTGATAGACAATTAGATTTGGATAGGTACAGTTTTATGCCATTTATGAGCTTGGTGGTGTGTGCGGATGAGGATGTGATAGCGCTGACCTGTCTAGTCATGGATAGTGTGGGGTCTATGTGGACCCGTAGGGTCTTGACAGATGTAGACACCGGGATGATAGGATTATCAATGGTGAAGTTGGAGTACAATTTATCAAGTTTGGCTAGAGTAGTTTTTTGACCTGGTATAATTATTTCGGTCTTATCCCCATTGAGGCAAATGCCATTGACCGCCATCCAGGCCTGGATGGTGGTGCCTCAGTGTCTTTTGGTATGAGGCAGAGAGAGGTAAGAGTACCAGAGTCTCGTAAAAGTTGTTCGTGTATGCGATACCAAGTGCGTCAAGCTTGTCGAAGAGAGGCTTCGTGAACAAGTTGTACAGTGTGGGTGCTGCACACGAGCACTGTGGGACTCCGCTGTGGATGGTGAATGGTGGTGGGGATAGCGTTAGCTATGTTAGATAATACATTCATTGCTCTGCCTTCAAGGAAGGAGGTGACCCAAAGAGCTGCTTCTTTAGAGAAATTAGCTGAGTGTGTAAGGTGTGATGTGAGGGTCTTGTGGTCCACCAGATCGAAAGCGGCTGAGAGGTCTAAGAGTAACAATAGGGCTGGCTTGCCATTGTCCATTATTTGGGTGATCTGATTCTTTAAGTCCACCAGGGCTGTTTCAGTGCCGTGTCCTTTTTGGAAACCAGATTGTCTAGTCCCTAGGATAGAGTGGGTTTCAAGGAAGTGTTGGATCTGGCTATGGGCGGCTTTGTCCAATATCTTAAGAAGGAAGGGCACAGTGGTTATGGGTCGGTAGTTATTTGGTTGTAGAGGGTCGAGAGTAGGCTTTTTAGAAGGGGTCGGACCCAGGCCTCCTTGAGGCTGTCAGGGATAATGCCTGTTCTGAAGAAAGCATTAATGAAGGCCGTCGGGAGCGGTGCCTGCTCAGTCCTTGATGAGTTTAGGAGGACATATGTCCCCTTTACACAGAGGGTTTGAGGTTTTTGATGAGGGTCATTACGTCTAATTCAGTGATGTCATTGAAGGTGAAGACGGGTTTCGTGGGGTTGGTTGGAGCAGGAGTAGAAAGGGTTTGCTTAGGCCCAAGATGAAGAGGTAGGACTTTACAGTGATCCTAGATTTTTTTTTTTTTTAAGGAGATTGATTTTGTTTAGCATGGCAGATTGAGTACTGGCACACCAGGCTTAATCTTTGACGAATTCGTCAGGGGTGTTGGGTGGCGAGATGAGCTCGTTGAAGATAGTAAAGATTTCCTCTGAGTGCGATTTGGCATTAGAAATGCGTGCATTAAATGCGTTGGCCTTGGCTTTGGTGATGGCTGCTTGGTATTGGTTGGAGATTATGTTAAAGCTGTTTTCGGCACTGTCACTTGGGTTCGTTTGCCAGTTTTTTTTGTGCCTCTTTTGCAGGAGCACAGGGACTGTAGTTCTTCAGTGAACCAGGAATTGGAGTGTAAGGATTTTTTCTCTTTTTTACATTCTAGTGGTGCTATTGCATTAATGGCTTTGGTGAGAGTATCCTTGTAAATGTCTGCTAGGGTATTAGGATCATTGGAGAGGGGGGGGCTAGCTCAGGGATATTAAGGTATGGGCGAAGGTTATCAGCATTGAGTTTCTTAGTGCATCTCACTTGAGCTGCAGGGGCAGGGGCGAGAATTTTTTGCCTTTCGGTGATGGGTAGAGTGAATTCAATCCAGTTGTGATCAGTCCATGGCAAGGCTGTATTGGAGGTGATCGTGGTGAGGCAATTATGGTCTGCGACCCAGTCTAGGGAGCGGCCTTTGGAATGCGTGCAATTCAAGACTTTTTGTGTGAATCCTAAGTCAGTAAATTCCTTTGTGAGGGTATCAGCAGCTTTATCTGTGGAATCATTGAATCCTAAGTTTAGGTCTCCAAGTAGAAGAGTCTTGGTGGAGCTTTTGATGCTATTGCTGAGTAGATGGATAAGGTTTCCCTGAAAGTCTAGAGGGAGACCTGGGGGGCGGTTTAGCACATGAATGTTGATGGTGCTGTTGGGGGACAGTGCAAGCTTAGCAGACAGGATGTCTGAGTTGCTAGTCGATGGGTGACTGATAAGTCGAAGAGGGAGGCTCTCTTTGAAAATCAGGGCTACTACGCCTCCCAAGCGGATTGGTCTGTCTTGTCTGAAGATGGTAAAGCCTGGTGGGAGTGCGCGAGCGACGACGGGGCCGGAGGCTTCATGTAACCAAGATTCTGTGATGGCAAGTAGGTCAATGTTATTGTTGGTTAAGAGATTGTGAATTTCTAATGCATGAGCTGGGAGGGAGCGAACATTTAAGAGGGCACATTTGATATGTGGTGTGGGTATGTTTTTGGTGTTTGTGGTGGTGGGAATGGGGATGGGGCTGGGTCTATCGTGACAGGTGTGGTAGAAGGGAGGAGCCTACTGGGATTAGTGTGTGAGTGTTTGAGAGTGAGGGAAGGTTCGATGTGGTGGGTGTACATATAGATGGAGCAGGAGCCTAATCTATTATTTCTAGATGCCATGGGAGTAGGATGAAGGCAATATTCTAGAGATAGAGTGCGAGCTCTGAGTCTGTCAAGTCTGCTTGCTGTGCTGAGGCACGGTGCTAGAGATGATGTGGCTGCTTGAGAGTGGTAGGACCGTTGCGATGTACTATAAGTGTGCATGGCAGTCAAAGGAAGGGGAGCCGAAAAGATGTTCAAGGGTGTTAGTTGCGGAGAGGTTAGTGCAGTGTAAGAGGAGAGAATGGAGAGCGTGAATAGGAGAGTGGTAGTGGTGAGAGGTGAGGACCTTGCTTGTGTCTTTGGGCATCATTGTGTGAGTGGGTCAAGGACCGCAGGCGGTAATAGTGACCATTCAGGGTGACAAGTATCAGCAATTATTGTGGCTCGGATAACAGTAAGCATTAGCAGTCGGCACCTAGGGCTTCAGTTAATAGGCAAAATGGCTGCAATAGGCAGATTCAGAATTGGTGCACAATGGGCAAAATGGCTGCAATAGGCAGATTCAGGATTGGTACACAATGGGCAAAATGGCTGCGAATGGGCCGAGTCAGGAGTGGAACATAATGAGCAATGCAGGGTAACAGCGATCTATTTATGCAGTAGAATACAATAGTGGTCATAGAAGTGAATATAGGTTTCTGCATTGAAACGCTAGTTTTTTGATTGCTCTACAGCTGTGCTGACCCGTTTTTCGTTTCGACAGGCAACACCCGTACGGGACGAATTCCTGCCTTGGGCTGGTGGGACAACTAGCCTTGAGAAAAGCTTCATTGTAGCACAAACCCTGACTTGTTGTGACTTCCCAAGGCTGCAGAATCCCAATGCCCAGGGACCACTGACCATCAACGAGTGCATTGCCGTTGGAAGCGCGAATCAGGCCAAACCTTTGTGGGCAACCAGAGGACCCTACAGAAGCAGGAAATCGTCATCCAGAGTCCCCTCACCAGAGTTCAGGACCGAGGGATCACATAACTTCTAACCAGAGCTGTTTGTTCGTCTTTGGCGCTGAGAAAAAGGTGCCAAAACCACAAAAGGTCGCTGAATCAAGGAGAATCCATTGCTGCAGAGCCCCTCTCTAGAGTGCTGCTGCAGAAGCCCACCAGACGTCCTCCCTTTCATCACCACGACCAAGGACCAGGAACAAGGGTCTGCTACACTGCAACAGGAAGGCATCCAGCTGGAACGAATTCTTCAGTTCACACGTATTGTGGTGCTTGGGGTACATCTACCTTTTGCCAATTGTGGTGCTTCCTATCTTGGGGAGAACTATTTTAAACACTTTTGCGTTGACCTCAACTCACTTGCACTGGCCTTCCAGCTTGTGCTTCTTCAAGGTGGCTCATCTTGAGTTCTGTGATTTTCTTCCATTGAACTACTGACTATTTTTAAAAAATATTTTAAGAGGAGAGAATCAGAACTTTGAACTAGCCCATTGCAATTGGTGTGATTAAACCTTTACAAATTAAGAAAAATACAAATATGAAAACCATATCATAAGATACCAATTAGATCATTAGTATATAATACAAAAGAGTAGTGCTAATAGTGAAGGGAAAAGTAAAAAAAGAGAACAGAAGTACCAACTCCAAAATTAAAATCAAAAATATAAAAAAAAGCAGTAAAATAGAGTTCAGTCGATATAATCAACATCTAGTGAAAGAGTACGCACATTACAATTTAACATTAAAATAGAATACAGTCGGAATAATCAGCAGCTAGTAACGGCAAACTCAATACATTAGAATAGCAAGACCTGAATAGTACTAGCAGAATGACTTAGCATAGTTTAGCTTAATTTAACAAGACTTAATCCATAAGGCATCCAGAATGGTACAGGGAAGAAACAAACATCTTTTTACAAACTCTACAAGTTCAAGCTTTTAATAAAGCCAGATAGAGCCAGCCCCTCATGAATGGTAGGAATGTTAAGAACACTATTATTACTGGGATAAAACTATTACTGCTGGGATAAAAGACTGCCTACATCCTTCTGGGAGAATCTAACTGTTCCTAAGTATAAATTATGTTCTGATCAGACTATAATCTTTCCCTCCGTATAACTCAATATTGCAATGGTGATCACAATACGTGTTATTAGAGACCTCAAATGACGCCACTTAATGTGCTGGAATATGTATAACATATGAAAAGTGTACTAACCTGCTTTATTGCTCGTTGAATTGAATCCGAACTTTGGGATTAATGTTACTATTAGTTGCTGCTTTTTAAAGATGGACTAAATATTGTGTATATATAAATACATATTTATACAATAACTAAGTGTGTAAGCGTTTACATGGATACCCGTATTTACTGATTTAATTGTACAGCTCACATTACCCCTCTTAAGATAAGCAAGGCTGCTAAATCACTACCAACTTGTGTAGTACAGGCCTATATTAAAAGCTGGATTACCTAATACCAAGAGAAAAGTCTTGTTAAGTCCCACACCAGTTGGACACTACACATTCTTACTTAACAAAGAGTACTTAGTTACTCTTCATGGAAGAATGCATGTCCCAGACCTGTGGGATTCTTTTCTCTCTATGCTGCAGACCCGGTTGACTATCCTGCCAGGTGCTGTGTCAATGAAGATGACTTGGGTTGCATGGAAGGAGTTACCAAAGGATGAGTAATATCGAAAGGAACCTCCCCTCCATTGCTGTCCCCTAGGATGAAAAGGCAGAGGTTGGCGAACTGCAGCGCTCAACGACTTCGCTGCAGCTTTGGAGGTCTGCAACCTCTCAAGGCTCTTGTCAGCCTTGCTGCCAAAAACATGTTCACCATCAAAGGGCATGTTGAGGAGCCGGGCTTGCACATCGGGAGCAAACCCCCGACTTCCGCAAACACGCAAACCTGCATATTACGGTGCTCGCCACCATGGACTGGCTGACACAATCTGCCATATCCAGACCCGACTGAATGGACTCACACATGGCATCCTTGCCATCCTGCACAATAGCAAGAAAACCATCCCGTTCCTCCCCTTCGGGAATATGTTCAGCCACTAAAGAAATACAGTTCCACAGAGTGTGCGTGAAACGTGACAAGGCACACGCGGAGTTGGCTGCCTGTAAAGCCATACCGCCTGAAGAAAACCCTTTCTTCGCCCAGCCATCAAAACGCTTGTCGTCCTTATCAGGAGGGACAGTATGGTACGCCGCCTGCTTTGCTGGGTTCGTAGCCGCCTGCACCACCAAACTCTCCGGAGTGGGGTGCGTGGTCAAGTAGCAGGGGTCGCTACTGGCTGGGCGGTATTTTCGCAGCAAAAACCTCCTCACTGCCGGGAGACTCTCCGGAGCAGTCCAAGCCGCTGCCACCCTTCTTTGCAAGGTCATATGGAATGGCAGTACTGGGCCAGTTGGTGGACCTTGGTCGAGGATATCCGTCAGGTCATCCTGCAGAAAATCCACTGGTGGCGCAGAGCACCCCAAGTACTCTGTTACCCTCGACATAAGGCGCCAGTACGAGGACTCGGCATGGGTGCTAGGCTCAGGCCTACAGAACTCCACCTCCGGAGAGGTGTCCAGACCACTGGCGTCGTGGAACGACTGACGCAGGTCTTCAATCTGGCTATGACCAGACAAAATCTCATCAGGAACCATACCTTCCTCAGACCCTTCATCCACCTCAGAAATATAATCCAAAGGCTGGAATGAGGGCACAGAAAAAGGGACAAAGACATTTTTAGCCTTGGCCAGAGCCTTTCTAGGGGGTTCCACCGTGCCACGGGGTACCTCCAACAAAGCAGCCTCGAAAGGCGTCGATGAAATCGGCGTCGACGGCTTCGACACAGTCCTCGAGGGCGGAGCCCGGCACGTGTCCTTCGACAGCCTGGGCACCGATGGCTTCCTCGGAGGCGGAGCCTCAAGAGAGTCCCTCGACGACCTCGGCGCCGAAGGCGTCAATGTCTTCTTCGAAGACGTCACAGGCTCTGATGGTCTCGAAGGAATAGAGGACCGGGACCTGGAATGGGCATGTCTAGAGCTACCATCCTTGTCCGACCGGGACCTCGAAGGCGCCCGGTAATCGCGACGACCGCTCAAGCCCGAAGGCGTGCGAGTGGTGTCTCTAGCACAGTCACGGCCGGCGTCTTTCGACGGCGCGGACGGAACTGAGCCCTGCGACTGAAAAATCGCCATCATCTCCTGCCGAAATGAATCCCATTCCGCAGGAGTGGAATACTTGTTGAGACAAGCAACCCGCCGACGGGCAGAGTCCTCGGACGAGGACGGGGGAGGCGACCGGTGACAGCGCTTCCATGAGTGCCTCGAAGAGGCAGAGGAATGGCAGGACCTACTCCTAGACACACCAGACTTACGCCGACGATGCACAGAGTCGCCCCTCGAATCGTCAGTCAAAAGCCTAGTGGATTTCGACTTCCGGGGCTTGGCCACCTTACCTACAGAAAGCCTCTAACGCTCCCGCAAGGCCTTCGATGTAAGCGACTGGCAGTCTACGCAGTCATCCGTGTCGTGGTCCTCACTGAGGCACCAGAGGCAGGCGTTGTGCGAGTCCATCAATGACATCTTGGACCCGCAGTCCTGACACTTCTTAAAACCCGGCTGCGAGGTCGAAGACGACGAAGACATCATGGATCTTCACCAACAAACAGGTTCGAGGAACCGAAAGAACAGAACTCAGAAGAACCGAGGCGCGCCGAGATCTCCGAAGCGAACACGTTCACAGAAAAAACGGAACTCAGGCTACGGGCGTCGTGCGTCCTACTTATAACATCCGGTGACGTCGGCCCGACGGAGGCCCTCGAGGACAGCGTATCGATGTCATCAACGCAGAAGCCGAAAGATTTTCCGAAGCAGCACAGCTGTGGTGATTACCCATCATAGACATGGAATACGTCGGAGGACCCAATCCCCTCAAAATATATATTGGATTAACATACCCCGCCGCTGCCTTCAATTCCTTTAAAGGATACATTTCCTGTTTATATTTCGCTTTAATATCACTTTAGGGAGGAATAAGAAGAGCTGAGGACGTTTCATCCTCCTCTTTATGCTGATTAAGCATCCACTCCTCCTCGGGTGGGTCTTCTTTCTCTTTTTGATACATCTTCCATAGTTCTAAAATAGTTAACTTTTTGTAAGTTCCTCCCTGTGTATGTAGTATACAAATAAGTTGTCACGTGTCGCAATACTGATTTTGACAACAAGCCTTCTTGAGGCCACGCCATGAGTGTTTTAATAGTCATTCCCTTCACTCACTTTGCGTGATACTGCCTGATTTTAGGTGTATACTCTGGTAATGTCCTGCATAGGGGTAAAAGCAATGCACCCCCTCCCCCCCCATGATGGCAAGTCAATCTCTACTGCCAATACTTATCGGGTTCTCAGATAACTTATAACACAAACAATAATTTAGGCAAGCACTATCAATCACCACCCTTTACATAAAGCAACCAATGGTTTAACCAATTTTAAAATCTCTATGATAGCGTTTCTTCTCATTTCTTCATTTATAATTCTATCAATTCTTGCTAGCCTGTTCCATTATTGCCGCTGTACGAACCTTTATTTAATTTTACTTATTTTTTCTCAATTTTTATCCTTTTCTGATTGACGTCAATCACTCGATCTTAAGGCCTGATAATTAAATTGCATAACTATTGTTTTATATTTCTTAGTTTATACACAATAAAAGTTTTATACTGATGCATTTACAACCCCAAATAAATATGCACTTTCTTTTCTCTGATCACCTTCCTTTTCTTTCCCTTAGTACATGTATCTCATCTCACTATTTACCCCATTTTGGAGTGTAATACGCATTGTTCTTTATTAGCACTTGCCTTACGAATCCCTACCATATAATCTGCTTAGAGATTAATGAGTATTCTTTGGTCCCCTTGGAACCTGAAATCAAGGCATCCATCTCCTTAAACACAAATCCTGTTAACATATATTTACACTTACACCATAGCCCGTGCCTTTTATTTGTCCACTTCAATGCTCTTACATCCGTGGCTCAACTCTAGTCCCTCTGCATCGACTCTTCCCCAATCGACCAGTTTGTCTTCAGTCCGTGGGGCACCTGCGGGGACCAGACAGGAATTTCTTCAAAAGGGGCACCTGCCGACTGATTCTTTTCACATGTGTGTATTGCACACCGCTCTCCACAGGAAGCTCCACAATCTTCTGGCCAACGGTGGAACTCGTCGATCGTCCGAGAGTCTAGATCTGGGCCCGGGTTGACTGCACCAGAACCATCCTTACTGCTACCAAAATGTGACTAGCACCTTTGGGCGTATCTCATGCACAGAATGGAATTACCATAATAAATGTTCTCAGACCCAAATAACCGGACATACTCAAAGAATATGGCAAAGTACTACTGTATTGCTAGCTCAAATACAGCAGGGAAATCTGGTGATCATGCGAAATGAAGCTCACTCACTCTCTTCTAAGTTTTGTATTACACAAATACTTTTTACTACAATGTACATCAGCTATGATGTCATCTTACGTGGCAAACAAAAACCTATTGAGGGGAGGGATTGGTTAGGGGAAAACATATACTTATAGTATGTGTAAGTGTTAATAACATCATTGGCTGTCCCTTATCTTGTAGGCACGCATCAAAATACCCCTAAAATACGTATAATACTGATTATAGCAAAATACTAAAAGTAGATTGGCTTTTGCAACATTGTATAGCATGCGGTTTCATAACCACTAATGATTGGTTGGCATAACCTTCCAACCTTGGACATTCAGCTCGCTAGCGGCACATGAGCAAAACTAAACCCAGGTGCAGAGAACAACGTCAGACCACTGCCCACTTTGGTCAATTAGCATAACATCTCTCATCAGTTAGGCCATAAGCCAAGTCCTCTCCATTATAGTTGATCTTGCTGGCTGTTTTCTTCTCTGGGACTTTTCAGGGAGTCAGGGTACACCTCAATCTTCGTCTGAGGCTTAATGAATAGACCTTGTCTTCTGTTCTTGCACCACGTGTTAGGAGACCACAGATTTGTCCATTTCGTCCTTTTACTTACTGCCATTTGATTCAATTGTGCTGGGTGCCATTACTCCTCTTGGCCTATGGAGACTTGGTCGTTCCATCTTACATATGCTTTTTGTATACTTGATTGTCCAATACTTGGCACTTGCAGATCTTTCGCTTCTGCTTAATCTAAGAGAAATGTGCCCTTCGTTCATAGCTTATCCTAGTTAACTCCCTTTGTAATTTCCAAATATGTCTTGCTATATGTAAGGGAGAATGTTCTGTTTCTGTGCTAGTTCCCTTTAACCTGAGACCCCCAGTACCTTTGCTGGACTGTGGACTTTATTTTTTATTTTAAACTCCTGAGTGGATGGAACTTTATGCCACTCGCTCATTCTTTTTCTCGGACTGGGATTTTTATTTTTACTGTTTTATGGAGTCTGATAAATTCCATGTGTTTAATACAGGCATCTGCTTTTTGCTTTGTGACACCGAGCACCCTATGTACAGTGTCACTGATAAGTCCCTTGGACTTATCTTAATGTTTAAATACATTTTCTTGTGAGAACTACAGTTCCCAAAAATAGTAATATAACTTATCTTACTTAACCTTTTCTTTTGTGGGTCCAGCAGACACCACCCTATGTCAGGGGACTGGGGGGTTACATTGTAACTCCTTCACCCACTTTTTGTTACAACTGACTAACTTAAATGGCTGGTGGCAGTGGTTACTTTGGACTACCTTTTATGCAGGTTACTTGCAGGCTGATTCCTCAGCTGCAGTACAGCACCCATGGGTGACCATGTTCTCAAAATGGTCTTTTTTTGCCGTTTTGCATTTGTCAGTTCCTTCTGGGCTTATCTTCTATCCTTCAGGATAGATTTGAGTGTATTCTTGGTAAAGGGGATCTTGTCGGAAGCAGCTGAGCGTCTGTCTTTCTGTTTCTCTCAGTGCGGCTTAACAAGGGGTGAGGGGGGAACTTCAGTCGTTTGGGCCTCGCATCGGCCAGTATATTACCTGCCGGTACTTGAAAACCCGGATTTAACACGACACAAACAAGGTGTTTTTACAGGTGTGTTTATAGCCACTCTGACTTCCAGCTATTATAGACTCCTTAATACTCAAACTGGGTGATTATAAGGAGCTAGCAGCTATTCACCGTGGAACGGACTGTGACTGTGGGTGAAGTGCCTTGGAGCCGTCCTTGTGCCGCTCTTGATAATCCCCTCTGGTAGACATCTTACATCACAGCAGTGAATTCTGCATTCTATTTTCCATTTTCCATGCTGTGCATAGGCCGACATCTAGTGGAAGCTGCGGAGTATTACAGTTTGTTTTTTGAAACTCGAAAATGGGCGTCGACACAGGGCGTGCCAGTAATACTATCCCTAGTGTGACATCCACTGTACCCATGATCCCTCACGCGTCTAGGACCCTCAGATTGCATTTTTTCTGACATGAGGTAGCTTGAGGAGTAGCATGTGTACAGATGATCCAAGCTGATAGAAGATAGATAAGACTACAACCATCCATGCGCCTTCTCTCAGAGGGGAGGAATGGTGGGTCGCAAGTGAATCTAAGCAGATACAAGCATCAGAAATACGATTACGGTGAGTAATGTATCCCTTCGGAGGCTTGTGGAGTCTGCTTAGATCACATGCCGTGCATAGATTAGCGAGCAGTGTTAGAAGGAGGTGGGAATTGAGAAGGGTCATGAGCAAATAAATGTCTTAGAACCGCTTGTCCCACTTGAGGATCTGTCTTGGAATGGGTGTCAATGCAGTAGTGCTGAGTAAAAGTGTGAATAGAGCTCCAAGTAGCTGCTTTGCAAATGGTGTCAAGGGGAACATTCGCAATGAAAGCCAGAATGGCCCCAATGCCTCTTGTCGAGTGGGCTCTGGGCATAAAAGGCAAAGTTTTGTCAGAAAGACAGTAAAACAACTGAATACAGTTGACAATCCACTTGGAGATGGCACCCTTAGAGACGCAATCTCCCTCTTTGCCTGTGGCTACGGAGACAAACAGTTGATCCGTTTTCCTAAGCGGTCTGGTCTTGTTTACGTAGTAAAGGACCGCCCTACGCACATCTAGGGTGTGTAGTTTAACCTCAGCCGAGCTTTGTGGGTTTTGGAAGAAAGCCGGAAGCTCGATGGACTGGTTTACATGGAATTTGGAAATAAACTTAGGTGAGAACCTAGGGTGTGTCCGTAAAACCAGCTTATCCTTATGAATAGTAAAGGATCCTGCACTGACGGAGCCTGAATTTCACTGACCCTTCTTATAGATGTAATGGCTACTAAGAAGGCAGTCTTACAGGTCAGGTGTTTGAGACTTGTCTTATGCTTGGGCTCGAAAGGGGGGCCCATGAATTTAGATAGCACCACTTTCAGGTCCCATCCTGGTGGTGGATTAGATATAGGAGGATGAAGTCTCTTTACTCTCTCCATGAAGGCTTTAACTACGGGTACCTTCCACCACAACAGTTTGCTATGTGAGGTGGTGTACGCTGACAGTGCTGCCAGGTGTACCTTTAGTGAGTTGAAAACCAACCCTGCGTCCAGCAGGTGGAGCATGTATGTCACGATTGTGGAAGGAGTGCAATCAACTGGGTTGATTTGTTTATTCTGGCACCAGATAACGAATCTCTTCCATTTGTCGAAGTAACAATGCCTCGTGTTCGGCTTCCTAGACTCCTTTAGGATGTCCATAAACCTCTGTGGTAAATTGAGATGTCCAAACTCTATGACCTCAGGAGCCATGCTGCTAGGTTCATGGAGTTGGGTAGAGGATGCACCTTCTGACCTTGGGGCTGGGACAAAAGATTGTACCAGCCCGGGAGTTTGATGGGATCGCACACCGAAAGTCTGCGTAGGTGTGGAAACCACGGTTGCCTCGCCCACATGGGAGCAACTAGGACGTGCGTCATCGACTCTCTGTTCATCTTGTTCACCACCTTCCTGATGAGAGGAGTTGGTGGTGCTTCCGACCAGCATGGCGGAAAAAAACAATCTGAGGGTCCTAGACACGTGAGGGATCATGGGTACAGTGGACGTCACAATAGGGATAGTATTACTGGCACGCACTGTGTCGACGCCCATTTTCGAGTTTCAAAAAACAAACTGTAATACTCCGCAGCTTCCACTAGATGTCGGCCTATGCACAGCATGTGATCTAAGCAGATTCCACAAGCCTCAGAAATATAAATACATATATTTTAATAATTAAGTGTTTACTTGGATACCTATTTGAACTGATTGCATTGTACTCCTCTAGAGCTCACATTACTTCCTCCTAAAATAAGCCTGTCTGCTAAGCCACTCTACCAACTTGTGTAGCACAGGTCTATACTAAGAGTTGCGTCCCTAATACAAAGAGATAAGTCTTACGAAGGCTTACACCAGTTGAACTTTAGAAAAACATACCCAACACTGGAGGCAGGTAGTGTGATTGGTGTAGAGTGGATTACAGTGAACATTAGTTATACTTGTGCCCAAGAAAACCATCTACAAGGCTAGCTTCACTAAAAAGAAAAGTTACTTATGAAAAATGAAATGGATCATTTTAATGAACAGGCACTTGCCTCACTGACAGTAGAACAACTGAAAGAATTGTTTAAGCCAAGAGGCCCGAGTTGTAAGGGAAGAAAAACTGGGTTAATACAGGTTGTTAAATCACCAAAACCATGGGAGTAGGCCTGTAACCTCTACTCCCAACATTGATATGGAAGCAAATTCTGAGGATGAGAGTGTAGGGCTTAGTTCTAAACTGCCCGATGGGTCAGAAGGTGAGACGGGTGCTCAAGGGTCTGCAAACGCATCTCCACAGCCTTCTCCTATACCTCAGTTACCTTCTATCATGACCAATGATGGGAAGGAACTAGGGTCCTCCCGAACCACCAGGCGCTTTAGAGTTAGGCAAGACCTCTTTAAGGCGCTATAATGGACTACGTAGGAGGAGGAGGGGCACCGGGAAGGCTCTCTCTTGCAAACATAATCACATACACAGACATAGGCAAGCACTGAAGAAGGTAGTTATTGTTTAAATATAACACGCAATTAACTATTAGTTGGATAGATTTATAATGTCCAATCCCAGGCATTTTAAAAGCTCTCCCCTCCTTCCCAGGAGGAATGTGGCCTGTGGGATTCAAAATGGACCGCAGGCTTCATGTGCGGTGCCCGTTACCATGGCCAGCACGACCCGACTCACCAGGTATCCACTGTCCATCAAGCGTCCATGCAGTATTAAGTGTGGAGGAAACTACAGGACCCAGATAACGTTAGCAGGAGGAGTGAAATATGGATAGAATGAATGAAAATTGTTTGCACATAAAAGAAAGTTATTTTTCCTGGGCTAAGCCTCAAGGTTTGTAAACGTCTGCAGGGCTGCAGTGTGTTTTTGCACATAGTTAGCAAAATGGTGGAAAGCATGAGCTACAGTGTGTTTTTGCATAGCTAGCAAAATGTAGAACAGCATGTTCTGACAAAACCGCTGACAACCAAGAAAGAAGGCTTTGGAGCATCCCTATTATGGATAAAGGACAGATTGAGATGAAGCCATGATCCAGCCCCAGTGACACCACCACAGCAAGCCAGGCCTATATAAAACCCTGCCTGAAACCACTTTGGCAGGAAAGGAACGGGGAGAGGGACAGGAGAAGACCATTCAGGCAACAGAGTCATTTGCTACCATCCTCATTTGTAAAGATTAAACTTGTTATCCTTACAAGATCGCTTTTATGCCTTATATCCCTAGAGGGGTGTATTCATTCTCGTGTGAGCGTAATTAGGGACACCCCTTCACCCCGCAGTGTCATAATATAAGTCCAGATTTGATATCTCTTGAAAAACCGAAGCTTGAACTTGAATTCAGAAAACTTACTATTCTGTCCGAGGACAAAGAAAAAGAGAGACGGCACAGGGAGAGGGAAATGCAACATAAGTATGAGATGAAGAAAATCTTCCTACATTCTACTTCCTTTTCAGGGTCTTCACAGTCTGATGGTCCCAAGAAGCCTTGCCTTCCAAGAGAGGTGGTGAGTGTGTATTATCCCAAGCTTGGTGTGTTGGTTTGGTTGGGTACATTTGAGTTCAATTGTGGTTTGCAAGATATTAGTGAGAATGAGGTAGTTCCATGGGTTATGTCTAGTCTCCCCCAGAATGGCTGTGATGCCGTCATGGATGGACATTTAATGCTGAATACAGAAAAGACTACGAAATAGTCAAAAAGGCTCTTATAGCCAGGTTTGGGAAGACTCCTTTCCAATACCTAAAAAGGTTCACAGACCATAAAAAGAAGGATAGTACCCCCTGGCCTACACTTGGGCGTGTGAATGCCTGAAAAACCTAGATGGCTGGGTAAAGGGTTACAAGGTGAGCTCTTTTGAAAGAATGAGGAATTGTTTTTGTACTTGAAAATATTTTTGATGCCTACTGCCCAGAGATGAGACAGCACCTTGCTGACTCAAAAGAAATTGATCTCAAGAGACTTGCACAAGCTGCTGACTTGCAGGTAGCCAACAGGGCCACACACAAGGACAATAGGGCAACTCATAAAAAGAAAGAAGGGGAAAAAGCACAAGAAAGATGGGAAAGAAAATTAAATTCTAATTCTCCACCATTCAAAGAGGGCCACACATACTAGAAGGGTAAATTCCAAAGGAAACCATATAGGTCTAGTGAAATCTCTGGGGTCAAGCCAGAGGGAGGTTACCAGAAACCCCCATTCCAGAAAACATTTGGTAAATGTGTGGTTTGTGGGTCTGGTGACCATGTGAAAGGGGATCTCAGATGCAAGTGTAAACCTTCAGGTCTCCCTCTGTCTACATAGCCTTTTGTCCCTGAGGAAGAAGCTCCAATAAGAGGTGCTCACTTTCACTCACTAGCTGAAGAACCCATTGGAGTTCAAGCTAGTGTTTCTTTAGCGTCCTTGGGTCTGTGGGAACAACAGAATATTGACGTTTATAATACAATCCCTGACAACAGCAGAGAATATTACAAGGACAGCGTGCTTGTAGATGGCCAGGATGCCCCTGCCATTAGAGACACTGGGCCAGTATTACAGTAGTTGAAAGTTTTTTCAAACCTGAGGATGCAGCCAAGGCGCCCTGGGTCCCACTAAGCTTGCTGGAGGCCCCATCCAAATGGTCCCCATTTTGCCAGCCAGCATTCAATGTAATAACATGACTGTAAGAATACCTATTAGTGTGCAATCAGAAGTATGTGGGAGAGTCCTATTGGGTAATGACTTGAGGAGTAGTTTCCAGCACCCCAAAGCCCCCCAGTAAAAAGAAACAGGAGGAGACAAGATTGGCCAGAGAGGCAACCTTGAGAGACTCTCAGTTTGAGATCAAGGAGCAATCCAGTATTTCAAATCCACAGGCAGGCTAATCTACTTCTCACAAGAAGGAAGAGACCAAAGAGAGACCCAGAGTTTCGGGGAAGAAAAAGGGCCTCAAGCCCAAACCAGCTCTGAAGAAAAGGACTCTCCCCCTCCCTCACCCCCCCAGAGGAAAGTCCCAGGTCACCCCAGTGACCCCATCTTCGCTGAAGCTGAATTGGTGGTTCAACAAACTCCTGTTGAACCAGCTACTGGTGAAACAGAACTGGAGGAGATCCTTCCCTGCTTGGAAGATCTGGATTCTAGAGACCATCCTGAGCTGCTGACTTTGCTTTCAGAAGGTGGACCCTCTGGGACAGATTTCAGCAGAGGACAAAACGTGTCCCTCTCTAGAATGTCTGCAGCATACTGCTTTCCAGCTGGAAGGACAAGAGCCAGGAAAGCATAGACTCTATTGAGAGAATGGACTCCTCCACAGTGAGCCTACAAAGTCTACTCCAAGGGACTTCAGGAGACTGGTAGTGCCCCAAGAGATCAGACAGAGGTTTCTACAACTAGCATACAAGATCCCTCTGGCTGGTCACCAAAAGACCAAAGAGACTTTCCTTGTACTTTTACTGGCCCAAGATGGGTGCAGATGTTGATATGCTGAGGCCATACCTATGAGGACTGTTATTGCTCAGGCAGTGGCTAACGCCCTATTTGATATTTTTACCAGGGTAGGTTTCCCTAAGGAAGTAATCTCTGACAGGCGGGCAAATTGTATGTCCCACTACATGCAGGCCATGTGGAAAAACTGAGTTACTTACAAGTTCTTAACTGCCTACCAGCCTCAAAAGAATGGTTTGGTAGAGAGGTTTAACCATACAATGAAGAGCCTGATAGTTGCCTTAGAAGAACCCCTGAGAAGAAAGTGGGACCTTCTACTGCCATGCCTTCTCTTTGCTTATAGAGCGGTGCCTCAAGCTAGAGTGGGTTTCAGCCACTTTGAGCTCCTCTATGGTCATCCTGTCAGAGGCCCTTTGGCTCTGATTAAAGAAGGATTGGAGAGTGCTCCACCCTTAAAGCCAATCAGTGTGACTGTACTAGGCCTCAGAAAGAGGATGGTGCAGCTGATGACTGAAGCTTCTGAGAACTGGAAGGCTGGTAAAGCACTGGTCAAGCATTAGCATGACCAAAAAGCTAACATGGAGGGGTTTACTCCAGACCAGCTAGTTCTAGTTATGGTTCCCAGAAAACAGTCTTGCAAATGGATAGGTCCCTTCAAAGTTGTAGGCAAACTTGGAGAGGTCATTTATTTAGTGAACCTGGGCAACTCTAAGTAGGCCTCTGAGGTCTTTCACACTAATCGTCTCAAGGCTTTTGTCTCCAGACCAGAATTAGGAGCGTTGCTTTTAGCTTCTGACCAAGAAGAAGAGGAGGAGGAGGAGGAGGACAGCAAGTCTCTCCCTGATTTCCTAAGGGCACACCCTTCAGATGAAACTATAAAAGGAGTAAAACTATATTCTGATCCGACACTGCAGCAACAAGGTGATTGCAAAGCTCTGTTAACTCAGTTTGCCCCTCTGTTTTCTCCGACACGAGGCTTGACCCCTTAGGGCCAGCATGATATCCTCATTGGTGACAGTCTCCCTGTCAAAGGCAGGGGTTACAGAATGTCTGATCGTGTGAGAACTCACCGGAAGAGATCAACAAGATGCTTGACCTTGGGGTTATTGAGCCATCTACCAGGCAATGGGCTAGTCCAGTTGTACTAGTGCCAAAAGCAGGAACCAAATAATTGATATTCTACGTGGACTATAAGGCTCTGAATTCAGTCACCAAGACTGATGCCTATCCTTTACCTATGACAAATGAACTGGCGGACAAACTTGGAGCTGCCATGTTCCTCAGTGCATTTGTCCTTACCTCAGGCTATTGTAACGCTCACCTGATTCCCGTAGAGGCGCCGGTCTTGACTGGGCGTATACCGTATCTTCAAAGGTGATGTGTAACACACGGCTGGCTCTTGGGGCTGGACCTCTGTGCACTGTATGTTTGACTCGAAGGGTAAGATGTCTTAGGTAAGTGAACGCCGTGCTCTCCATCTGCCTCGGGGCAGGGTGCTGTAACCAGTTTCTTCACTGGATAAGGGGAGCAGGCCTCTTGACTTCAGAGGACTGCTGTCCGTCGTTTACTGCACGAACGGTAAGTTTCAAGTAATTCTAATGTCTTTAAAGTCTATAGTAATGATGTCTCTTGTTTTGCAGGGTTCCGGCGATGGTGGATGACGGGCTGAAGGGAGTTGAAGATGGAGCCCGTGTGATGAATAGAAGCGCCTGGAGGCACGTAAGTAAGCGCTTGTTGCCTGCTTCACGATGCGCTCTAACTGTCTTTTTATTTTGCAGGTACAAGTTCGGAGCGGCTGCAGGGTGCCGGAATACCCACTGGGTTAGATGTGGAAAGGAGTAATGGTACGTGAGTATTAAAGTTCCCCAATGTCTTTAAACGCACCTTGTTTTGTCTTTCAGATGCCGGGATGCAGTGTGAAGACCTCCGGAGCGCACGAAGAGTAGGTAAGCCTTTGTCTTTCAGAATGCAGCGCGAGGCGTTGGTGACAGCCGATGGCCCAGGTAAGTGAAGAGCGGTCACTGAAGACCGTAATGCTAACCTGTTCTTTCTTGTCTTTATAGGTGTTGCTGAAGACTGGATTCAGGATGGTAAGCCTTTTTCCTTAGGCCTAGGATCAGATGCAGAAGACACGATGAGTGTTCTGCTGCAGAGGATGCAGAATAATGCAAAGCAAGATTCATCCATCGGGTGTGGTTTAAATAGCCTCCTGTAGTGCTTAGGTGTCTCCTTCCACAGCCACGCCTAGGTAAGAAAAGAGTTCCTGCTTTCCAGAAGAGTTCCAGTGTTCTGAACCTAGGGAGTGGCTCCTGCCTCACCCAACAGGAAAAGTAGTTCCAAACAGAAGAGGATCAGAGGCTCAACTGGCAGGCAAGTAAGCAGCATGGTCTGCTGCAGGTAAGTCCACCCAAGCATTATGAGCCCGGCGCTTCCAGCGCTGGGACTGGGCATATTTATGAGCCTGGTGCCACTGGCGCCAGGACTGGGTCAAAAAGGTCCCAATTGAGACTGGTTGGCACTCGGAACCTGGGTTATGAATCTGCTTCCAAGGGAGTTGGGAAAACCCTGACCTTTTGGAAGCAGAGATCATGACAGTACCCCCCTCAAGGCCCCTCCCAAACCGGGCTTCTCCGGGGGTTTTGGCTTGTCAGGAAATGTTCGGTGAAATCTTTTGATTAGGCGAGGAGCGTGGACATATTCAGCAGGTTCCCAGGATCTCTCTTGGGGGCCGTAGCCTTTCCAGTCAATTAGGTAAAATAGTTTAGATTTGGAGATCTTGGAGTCCAGAATGCTTTTGACTTCAAACTCGAGTTCCCCATCAACTAAGATAGGTTTTGGAGATTTAGTTAGTCGGGTTTGAGGTTGCACGGGTTTTAATAGAGAGACGTGGAAGACCGGATGTATCTTCATGTGCGGGGGCAAGTCCAACTTGACCGCTACTGGGTTTACTATGGTAGTGATGGAATAGGGACCAAGGTATCTTGGGTTGAATGTGCATGGCCCTTTTAGAGGTAGATATTTGGTGGATAACCAGACTTGATCCCCTACTCGATATTGAGGGGCTTCCTTCCGATGTTGATCTGCTCCTTTCTTGTATTGTTCTTTAGCCCTTTGAAGGTGAGAAACAGCTTCCTTAAAGGCTTGGGTGATTGTAGAATGCAGGTAGTCTACTGCTGGTGTTTCAAGATCTTGGAGGGGATCCAACTCCGAGGTTCGAGGGTGACTGCCGTACAAAAGAAAAAACGGGGTTTTCCCAGTTCCCGAATGGACAGAGTTATTGTAGGCATATTCGGCTATCCAAAGGATGTCTTTCCAAGTTTTTTCAGTTTGTTGCAGCATGCAGCGTAAATACTGTTCCAGAGTTTGATTGGTCCTCTCGGTTTGTCCGTCGGTCTGAGGGTGGTGACTGGTCGATAGTCTCACATCAATTTGAGCCGACCGACAGCAACTTCGCCAAAAATGAGAAATAAATTGACTACCTCGATCCAAAATTAGAACCGAAGGAAAACCGTGCAGTCGGACGATGTTTTGAGAAATTCTCGGGCCAGAGTTGCTGCTGTTGGCAAGCCTTTGAGCGGAATGAAATGCGCCATCTTGGAGAATAAGTCCACGATTACTAGAATCGTATTGTATCCGGAGCATGGAGGTAGATCGGTGATGAAGTCCATAGAAAGCGTATGCCAAGGGCGAGGTGGGATGTCAATAGGGCGTAAGAGGCCTGCTGGTCTTTCCTTTTGACTCTTGTTTTGGGCGCATACTCCACAAGACATTATAAAGTCTCTGATATCTTTTTTCCAAGACGGCCACAGAAGTAGCGCTTGATCTTTTCTGAGGTCTTGGCTATACCGGGATGTCCTTCCATTAAAGAATCGTGATAATAAGAGATTACTTCTTTCTGTAAATCTGTGCTGGGTAGGTATAATCGTTCTTGGAAATACAATAAGTTGTCCTTTACTGCAAAGTCCTTTCCGTGCAGATGCCAATTCTGTATGTCTGCTGGAGTTACAAGTTGCCTGGCTTTATCCTTAACTTCCTCTATGGATTGTGTGGCGATTACACCCAGAATTCTTTGTTCGGGAATGATTGGTACAGGTTTAGGGTTGATCAAGTGTTCTTCCACTCCCATCCGAGAAAGGGCATCAGCTTTACCGGTTTTTGTACCAGGTCGATAGGTAATTATGAAGTCAAACTCGGCAAAGAATAACGCCCAACGGAGTTGTCTAGAGGATTGGGCTTTTGCGGTTTTCAAATATTGCAGGTTTCGGTGATCCGTAATCACAGTAACGGTGTGTCGGGCCCCCAGCAGATAATGCCGCCAAGCCTTAAAGGCAGACTTGATAGACAGAAGTTCCTTGTCAGTAATCGTGTAATTGATTTCAGGAGAATTTGCGGGACCAAAATGCCACGGGATGCAACTGATTGGTTACCGGGTCCTTTTGTGATAGAACTGCCCCCATGGCAAGGCTTGAAGCATCAGTTTCCACGATGTAGGGGAGTTCGGGGCGAGGGTGTTTTAAGATTGGTGCAGAGATAAATTTAGTCTTCAAATCCTGGAAAGCTTGTTCCGCCTCGGTAGACCATTCAAAACGTTTGTTTTTCTTTAACAAGGCAGTGATGGGCTGGACTATTCGAGAGAATTCGGGGATAAACCTGCGGTAAAAGTTAGCGAAGCCTAACATGCTTTGCACACCTTTTACGGAGGATGGTGATGGCCATTTGAGAACTGCATCGACCTTCCTTGAATCCATACGCACTCCGCCAGGTGATATGAATCCCAAGAATTCAACTTCAGTCATGTTGAAAACACATTTTTCCAACTTAGCGAAAAGTTTGTGTTGACGCAATCTTTCGAGGACCATTTTCACGTGTTTCCGATGTTCAGATTCCGATGAAGAATAAACGAGGATGTCGTCAATGTAAACAACAACACACACATCTATGAGCTCTCTGAGGACATCGTTCATAAAATATTGAAAGGCGGCCGGGGCATTGCAAAGTCCGAAGGGCATGACCTGATATTCAAATAGCCCATACTTGGTGCGGAAGGCCGTCTTCCATTCATCGCCCTCTTTTACTCATACCAAGTGGTAAGCTCCTCTAAGATCCAGCTTTGTATATATGCATGCTTTTCTGACTTGGTCCAGGAGTTCAGGGATCAAAGGTAACGGATATCTATTCTTAACGGTGATCTGGTTCAGGGAGCGATAATCTATACAAGTTCTAAGGTCTCCTTCCTTTTTTGGAACGAAGAACAAAGCTGAAGAAGCAGGGGACTTGGAAGGACGAATAAACCCATTTGCCAGGTATTGATCCAGGTATTGTCGAAGGTGAAGGTTCTCAGGCTCGGTGAGGGCATAAATTCCACTACAAGGAGGAGTAGATCCAGGTATCAGGTCTATCTGGCAGTCATAAGACCTATGAGGAGGTAGAGAGTTAGCCTGATCCTTCCGGAAAACATCTTGGTATTCTAGGTATTCGGGAGGTAACTGGGGAGTCTCTGAAGAAATTGCTGCCAGTGCAACACCAGGTGGAGGGTGACAAGTAGAGACACATTCTGGAAACTGGACCGTTCTTGCTCGCCAATCGATCAGAGGATTGTGTTTCTCTAACCAAGGTATTCCTAGAATAATCTGAAACTGAGGGGCCTTGATCACATCGAACACGATCTTCTCATGGTGTCCATCTTGACTTATTAGCGTCACTTCTTGAGTGGCATGCGTTACTGGCCCGGAGGCTATCTCCGTACCATCCACCGTAGTAATGACGTCCTTTACAGCCTTGGGACAAAGAGTTAGATTCATCCTCAAAACCATTTCATGATCCACATAATTGCTGATGGCACCGCTGTCGACGTAAGCTTCAATTGCATGTAATCGATCTGGATTATCAGGGCTAATGAGGACCATAGGTATCACGAAATGCGAGGTCACGGAACTGGTTTTCACGCTCGGCAAGAGGACCTCTATTCTTGTCGGGCGAGGTCGTTTCCCTGCTCAGAGTTTGTAACTTTGGTAACTGCAGCTCCTACTGCCTTCTTAGCAGGTTTCACCGGACAGTCTCGAAGAAAGTGCCCTGAGTTTCCGCAATAGAGGCATAATTGCAACGGTTTTCTCCTTTCCCGCTCCTTTTGTGTTAGAGGACCTTTCAGACCCCCTATTTGCATGGGTTCCCCGGAGTCTACTCCTTTGGAAGGAGTTGGCGGTTTGGAAAATACTCGAGCATCAAACTTGGAACGATCGGACTTCCTGTTCTGCAGTCTGTGATCTATTTGAACGACTAAGTCTATATAGTCCGAACAATCTTGTGGGGGATTCACTACTTGGGCTAACACATCTTTGAGCTCTCCACGTAGACCTCTATAAAACAGCGTAATCCTTTTGTCCTCAGGCCATTGAGTTTCCACTATCAGTCTGTTGAAAGACGCAATATAAGCCAAAAGGTCTTGATTACCTTGTCGCAACGAAAGAAGATCATTGTCCAAGGCCTGCCCCTGTGAATGTCTTGCGAACAGTTTTTCCATACTGAGCTGAAAAGCTTGAAAATCATGGAGGACCGGATCATCTTGATTTACTAGAGGGATCGACCAGTCTGCCGCATTGCCACTAAGGTACGAAAGCACGAAAGCTACTTTAGCTTGATCAGTTGGAAAGGCTGCTGGCCGGCATAAGAAATGCAACCAGCACTGATTGATAAATACTGCAAACCTCTTTGGGTCACCAGAAAATCGTTCGGGCGGAGCCAGAGGTACATTCCCAGGTAGGTTGATCTGCACTGGATTCATAGAGGATGTAGAAGGAAGATTTCCCCCAGATGCGGGTAACGGGGTCTGTCCGGCTTGTGACTGTAGCAATTGTCTAGCGAGATCATCTGTTCGCTCCTTGGAAATAATCAGTTCCCTTCTTAGAGCGTTCGTTTCCTGACGGGCTGCATGCACTTCTGCCCTTAGTTCCCCAAGTAACTGGGCTAGTTGGTCGGTATCCGAGGTTTCCATAGCGCCTGGACGGGAGTTTTGTGGTTGGCTTTGCATTCTGTAACGCTCACCTGATTCCCGTAGAGGCGCCAGTCTTGACTGGGCGTATACCGTATCTTCAAAGGTGATGTGTAACACAAGGCTGGCTCTTTGGGCTGGACCTCTGTGCACTGTATGTTTGACTCGAATGGTAAGATGTCTTAGGTAAGTGAACGCCGTGCTCTCCATCTGCCTCGGGGCAGGGTGCTGTAACCAGTTTCTTCACTGGATAAGGGGAGCAGGCCTCTTGACTTCAGAGGACTGCTGTTCGTCGTTTACTGCACGAACGGTAAGTTTCGAATAATTCTAATGTCTTTAAAGTCTTTAGTAATGATGTCTCTTGTTTTGCAGGGTTCCGGCGATGGTGGATGACGGGCTGAAGTGAGTTGAAGATGGAGCCCGTGTGATGAATAGAAGCGCCTGGAGGCACGTAAGTAAGCGCTTGTTGCCTGCTTCACGATGCGCTCCAACTGTCTTTTTATTTTGCAGGTACAAGTTCGGAGCGGCTGCAGGGTGCCGGAATACCCACTGGGTTAGATGTGGAAAGGAGTAATGGCACGTGAGTATTAAAGTTCCCCAATGTCTTTAAACGCACCTTGTTTTGTCTTTCAGATGCGGGATGCAGCGCCGAAGGCCTCCGGAGCGCACGAAGAGTAGGTAAGCCTTTGTCTTTCAGAATGCAGCGCGAGGCGTTGGTGACAGCCGATGGCCCAGGTAAGTGAAGAGCTGTCACTGAAGACCGTAATGCTAACCTGTTCTTTCTTGTCTTTATAGGTGTTGCTGAAGGCTGGATTCAGGATGGTAAGCCTTTTTCCTTAGGCCCAGGATCAGATGCAGAAGACACGATGAGCGTTCTGCTGCAGAGGATGCAGAATAATACAAAGCAAGATTCATCCATCGGGTGTGGTTTAAATAGCCTCCTGTAGTGCTTAGGTGTCTCCTTCCACAGCCACGCCTAGGTAAGAAAAGAGTTCCTGCTTTCCAGAAGAGTTCCAGTGTTCTGAACCTAGGGAGTGGCTCCTGCCTCACCCAACAGGAAAAGTAGTTCCAAACAGAAGAGGATCAGAGGCTCAACTGGCAGGCAAGTAAGCAGCATGGTCTGCTGCAGGTAAGTCCACCCAAGCATTATGAGCCCGGCGCTTCCAGCGCTGGGACTGGGCATATTTATGAGCCTGGTGCCACTGGCGCCAGGACTGGGTCAAAAAGGTCCCAATTGGGACTGGTTGGCACTCGGAACCTGGGTTATGAATCTGCTTTCAAGGGAGTTGGGAAAACCCTGACCTTTTGGAAGCAGAGATCATGACAGCTATTGGCAAATAGCTCTGACAGACCATGCGTATGACAAATCTGCATTCTCTACCCATGTAAGCTTGTGCCAATTCAAAGTCATGCCCTGGGACTCAAGAATGCACCTGCCACGTTCCAAAGGATGGTGAACAATGTTCTGAACGGGTTAGATGACGTCTGCATGACATACTTGGATGACATTGCAGTGTTCAGCCCCACTTGGGAAGAACATCTTCATCACCTTGATTATGTGTTGCAGGCCATGCACAGGCACATCTGACCATAAAGGCAAGCAAGTGACAAATTGGTCAGAGTAAGGTGGTCTACCTTGTTCATGAGGTAGGAGGAGGGGAGATTTGGCCCTTGCCTAGTAAAGTACAAGCTGTACAGGACTGGGCCACCCCCACTACTCAATCCCAAGCAAGAGCCTTCCTAGGTGTCACAGGGTACAACCGTAACTTTACAGAGAACTATGGGAGCATAGCTTCCACAATGAATGTCATCTCTTCACCTACATTTCCGAAGAAAGTGAGATGGGATGAAGGGATTGACAGGCTGAAAGATGCCCTCTGCAAAGCTCCAGTACTAAGAGCTCCTGATTACACCCAAAGGTTTATTGTACAAACAGACGCAGCTAATACAGGAATAGGGGCAGTCCCGAGTCAGCTGGATGAGCAAGGCATGGAACACTGGATTTGCTTCATCAGTAGGAAACTGAAGGACCATGAGACAAGGTGGGCAATGACAGATCGAAAATGTTTTGCCATTATGTGGTCTTTGAAGTAGTTTAAGCCATACTTGTATGGTTCTACTTTCTTTATTCAGACAGACCACCAACCCTTGAGATGTTTAATGCAAATCACCATCCAAGGGTTTGATTTCACCATTGAGCATAGGTCAGGATCCAATCATCAGAACGCTGATGGTCTCTCCAGGACGTATGAATGACTGGAAAAGATTAATCCAGGCGAGGATTAAATCCTCCTGTCTTTTAGTCTGGGGGGACGAGTGTTAGAGAGAATGTTCAGCTTCTCAGCTAATTCCCTTTAACTCGAGAGACCCCCCAGCACTTTTGCTTGACTCTGGACTTTTTTGATTTTGTACTCCCAAGGGGAACCTTTTGCCACTCCCCCATTTTTTTTCTCTGACTGGGATTTTTATTTTTACTGTTTTATGGAGTCGGGTAAACACCATATGTTTAATACAGGCATCTGCTTTTTGACACCGATCACCCTATGTGCACTGTCAATGAAAAGTCCCTTGGACTTCTCTAAATGTTTAAATACATTTTCTTGTGATAACTACAGTTCCCAAGAATAGTAAGCTAACTTTTTATCTCACTTAACTTTTTCTTTTGTGGGCCCAGCACACACCACCCTATGTGGGCTGCTGGGGGGTTACATTGTAACTTTCTCTCCCACTCCTCATGTAACTTTTTGTTACCACTGACTAACTTAAATGTCTGGTGGCAGTTGTTACTTTTTACTACATTGTGTGCAGGTTACTAGCAGGCTGATTTCTACAAGAATGTATAGAGCCCAACTACGGTGGGACTTTACAATACTTATCTCTTGGTATTAGGTAACCCACCTTTTAATATAGGCCTGTACTACACAAGTTGGTAGAGTGACTGAGCAGCCAGGCTCATTTTAAGAGGGTTAATGTGAGCTGTAGAGCTGTACGATCAAATCAGTAAATACAGGTATCCAAGTAAACTCTTTAGTAACATTAATATAAAAGTTAGGATTCAGTTCAACAAGACCAATAAAGTCTATATTCCAGCACAATGAGTGACGTCATTTGAGGTCACTATTAGCACTTATTTGTGATCCCCATTACAATATTGAGTTTTGTTATGATGTGCCTCATGTGCTTGTGGTGTTGTTGGAAAGGAGGGAGATGTGGTCTGTAGTACTTGTTCTGTATGGATGGAATGCCGATGTGAGGTAGTGGAATGTTTGGTGTTGAATGTAGTGTCAGAGTTCAAGCTTAGGTCAGTTGAGCCTGGGTGATGGGACCCAGTGGTTATGTTCTTACCATCTTGTAGTAACCTGTAATAAAGTAAGAAGCTACAGAAGACAACATAGTTACTTTATTTCAAGTTTCAAGGATGGAAACGCAAACGTCAGATCAAACATACTTGGTAAGTAATAAAACAGTTGGCAGTCTTGTACCCCAGCAGTAATAGTGTTCAACAATTAAAACCTGTAAGGTAACAAGCACTGCCAAAGCCAATAGGTTCAGACGAGGAGCCTTTAGGGAGCTAGGACAGCCAAAGTCAATGGGCCAGTTCAAAGTTCGGATGCACTCTCCTTAGGACAAGGTTTTAAAATAGTCAGTAGTTAAGTGAAAACAAAAATCAAAAGAAGCTTAAGAGGAGCCACCTTGAAGAAGCAAAGTTGGGAGGCCAGTGCAGGTGAGTTGAGGTCAATTCAAAAAGGTTTAAAATAGTGCTCCCCAAGCTAGGAAGCACCACAAATGGCAAAAGGTAGATATACCCCAAGCCGCACAGTAACTGAGAATTGAAGAATTGGTTCCAGCTGGATGCCTTCCTGATGCAGTGTAGCAGACCCTTGTTCCTGGTCATTGGTTGTGGTGACACAAGGTAGGACGTCTGGCGGGCTACTGCGGCAGTACCCGAGTGAGGGACTCTGCAGCAATGGATTCTTTTTGATTCAGCGTCCTTTTGGGGTTTCTGTGCCTTTTTCTCAGCGCCAAAGAAGAACAAACAGCTCTCGTTACTTGATCCCTCGGTCCTGGACTCTGGTGACGGGACTCTGGATGAAGATTTCTGGCTTCTGTAGGGTCCTCTGGATGCTCACAAAGTTTTGGCCAGATTTGCACTTCCGAAGACAATGCACTCTAAGATGCTCAGGGGTCCCTGGGACAGTCACAGCAAGTCGGGGGTTGCGCCAAAATGAAGCTAGTTGGTCGCACCAGCCCAAGGGAGGAAGTTTTCCCTTGCAGGTCTTCCCAGTCGAAACTAAAACGGGGCCAGCAAAGTTGCAGGGCTTCACCGGGCACTTCACAGTCCAAGGGGGTGCTGCTGGCATTTCTTCACATCTCCTTTGTCGGATGTTTCCTCCAGTGGTCGACTCTGCCTCTAATCCCAATACCCTTGCCTTTTAAGCAAGTTCCCATTCATTCCCAGCCCTATGGCTGTCAATCACTGAGCAGGGTGACTGTCCCCTGGACAGCCAGCTGCAAATCAGACCTGGTTTCACTCAGGCACACCTAGCGACACAGGACAGGGAAGTTTCGGGACCCTCCCTCACTTCCTGCCTTGCCAGACACACTGGAGCCTGTGTGGGCTTCAGGGCTGAAGCCCGCCAAAGGCATAATGCATAAAGGACTCAAACCAGATTCAAACAGAGTAAAAGCCCAGAAAGAAATAACAAGAAATGGCAAAAAAAAAGACAAGGGTGGATAAAAACAGTCACCCTTGGGTACTGTAACGCAGCTGAGAAATCAGCCTGCAGATACTTAGCACAAAGGTAGTAAAAAAGAAACCACTGCCACCAGCCATTCAAGTAGGTTAGTGTAACAAAATGTTACTTGAGAATTGGGATAAGGTGTTGTTACTAACCCCCAGTACTCCACATAGGGTGGTGTGTGCTGGACCCACAAAATAAATAGGTAAGACAAAAGTCAACTTAATATTCTTGGGAACAGTAGTTAACCCAAGAAAATATATTTAAACATTACGAGAAGTCAAAGGGACTTCTCAGTGGCACTGCACAGAAGGTGCTGTGTCACCATGCAAAAAGCAGGTGCCTATGGAGTTTACCAAACTCCATTAACAGTAAGAAACCGCAAATCCTAGTCAGGAAAACATGTGAGGGAGTGGAGAAAAAGTCTCACTCATTCAGGAGTAACAATTTAAAAGGCCTGAGTCCAGCAAACGAGCGGGGAGTCTCTAAGGTTAAAGGGAATTGCCACAGAAATGAGAATGAGAATTCGCCCTAACAACTTGTGCCATTTTCAGTGCTTCCTGGCTTGGTAAGTGCTGTTTTTAGAAGTGTTGTTTTTAGGCCACCCTTTAGAAAAGGGTGGCTTTATCACAGGTTACTGTGTCCTTGCCAGCAAAGGGTTATAATCCCTCCTCTCTGTATGATGGATCTGCATCCTCAGTTCACTCTTCTGCGTCACAGTATTGGAAGTAATCATTATTACTCCTCCACCACTCCTCTTCTTCAGAGTACTCGCGAAGTGTTTGTTTTCAAGAGGAAACCTGAATTCTGTATGACAATAACACAGTGGTCTGACTTCGTGGTCTTGTTGTGGTGTTAAAAAGGGGTGTTAAGAAGTCCCTGCCCCTCACAGGGGAGTTCCTCCATGTGAGGTCCTGCTTAGCACCACCCCTAGGGGGATTATTGCGTAGCAGGTTCACCTCCCTAGCCTCACAAGGAAAGGCTCCCCCTGGGGAGAAGTGACCGAATCTCCCGATTTGTCACAACAGCCAATTAGGCTGTGGATCGAATGCACACGTTCTATAGCCTAATTGAGAATTGAGTGATAACTTGCAACCTATGAAACCCATAGATATTAAAAAGTGAATGGGAAGGGGAAAGGGACATTAGCCATCATAATTTCATTCCTCTGGAAAATAAGCCCCAATATAAAAAAATCTTTTCTCTCTTGCCATTGTAAAGTAGGGAAAGCGCTCCACAGCAGTGGGACACGATTCGCAAAGTGAAGTGGGAAGGGTACTTGCATTAAAAAATATCTCATAAAACGATTCTTATTTTGGGTAGGTTAACATCATTTTTTCTATGCAACTTTTTCTGTTACAAATACTTGTTTTAATGTGGGGACTTTCCATACATAAAGTAAGGGGACCACCTTCTACTTTATTTTATTTAAATAAATGAGTTTTTCTTTATTGTTCCAGAATTGTGGGGTGGCACTGTATACTAGGGGATGCTAGATTAGTGACGGCCACGTAGCGAAAAGAGCGACATGACAAATATATCTCTACAATGTACAAGCTTGGTCCAAACTATTCCCCAAGGAGACTTTTGGCATCTTTTCACAGAGGGCTTGTTCTAGTGCCCACATATCGATACACATCATGAGGTGCACTAATCGTTTTTCAGTGATAGCTGCGAAACTCTGCAAAGCTTTAACTGTTAAGTTATGCTTCATTTCGGACTGTGCACTTTTCTACCAAGAATTTAAAAAATGCTCTTTCTGCAATTAAAAAACTGTATGGGTGGCACTCCTGGTCGTGAGAGTAGTCTCAGTAGTTCCAGCGCTATGCTATCCCCTGGGGTGAAGGTCAGTGCTTTTTAACTTTCCTGCCTACTTCCATTACAAACTTTCCAGATGTGGATTCAACCTTTAAACCACACACCTTTCTCTAAACACATTTAGGCTGCCGGAACTCACACTGAACTTTAAACAGGGAGAGCAGCCAGTAGGAACATAATCAGAGTACAAGCGTGTGAAACTCACGGAAATTGATAAAATCCTGCTACCAACCAGCGACCGTCTCTCAACCTCCTACCTATATAATAATACCTAGATAGAGAAAAAAGGATACATGATGTACCCATGACTGCTGAGACTTATGGTGCTTCTGGAGGCATATCAGTATTAACGTCCTTGATGGGCTCAAGGATTAGAGCGTGCCAGATTTTTGTAGATCAATCAAATCATATAAATTGAAACATGAATATAATGAAATCTACTTGCATCTATTTCCAACAAGATTAAACCTTGCAGCAATTTTTTTAAAAAAAGGCTTTCATACTCCTACATGAACTACTTTCTAAATAGTATAAAATTGATATTCCATCTCTCACAGTAATATTACTATCAAATACTTCCTTTAACAACTGTGTATGCAAATGACACCATGCTATACCTTTGGGAACAATGTGTTACGTAGACTACACATCCTCTTTAGATCTACACAGAAGATCTTGGAATACTGTGATATGTGGCATTGTATAAACACAGCAGTGATGCAACTAGTCAATTTCATACACTCCCTCCCATTCACCACCTTAAAAATATACTTTTGGGGAAACACTTCTGGTTCAGAAGGAAAACTTTGCAGAATAAGGCTCTTGGACTTCAAGTCCATGAATTCTGACCAGTTTTCACAGGAACACCATTGTTTCAACCAATACTGCTATACTGTATTACATTTGTGGGTACAAGGGCCTGTTTTAGAAAATTTCCTCAAGCAAAATGCATTTAAGTAAACATAGCTTTGCATGCATCAAGTCACAATAGGTTGATGGGTATTGTGAAAAACCAGAGGATGTTTCACTGCCCTGAACCCCGGGGATCCATTGCTTAGGTGGCCAGGGCACCGCCATTGCGCCTTTGGATCCAGACTCTGGGTCTGGACAAGAGAGGGAGTATCACCTGGGTGAGGGGTGCTCGGGGTCCGCGGAATGGACACCCAATAGGTGCATTGGAAAGGGGGGTATGCTGTGTCACACTATCTAATCCTATTTTGTGGGATATTCTAACTTCCCGGACCACCCACCCCCTTCCTACACAAATACTGAATAATGAGCCGAGGAAGAGGAAATCTAAGGCTGAAAGGATTACCACCCATGGAATACAATGGACATCTCCCTCTAAAGAGATCATGCAGGGTCAGGCACTTGACTTTAATCACGGACACCTAATACCTATTAACTCCCCCCACATGGTTAGTGGAACACCGAGACACACTTGGAGCAAGGTGGTACACGAAAAGGAGCAGACCCTCTAGGGTGATGGCTAACCAGGAGAATGAGAGCGACAAACTGAGGGGTTAATCCAAAAGGCCAAGAAGCCAGAGACCCCAGCACCTCCACCCCCAAACGCTGGTGAGAGATTGTTATTTCCAAAAGGACACGAGGACTGCGTAAGACAGCCCAGCTGGAGGAGGGGGGGGGGAGAAGAGTCTTCGAGTGCTACATGGTTACCAGCCAACCTACCGGGCAGAGTTGGGGAGGCGCTTAAGCAGTAGTGGTAACAACCTTGACTCCTACATCAAAGGGGCGAAAGACAGAAAGCATCTTAATACGACTGGTGAGTTGAAGGTAGCAAAGAAAGCCCGATCTATCGTTAATTGCAATGCTCGCAACAGTATCCGATAAACTGCAAGAGAAAGTAAAACCATTGCTAAGAACTGTGAATATGAAATACAAAGTAGCGGAGTGGTCCGGCGAAGTGCGAATGCCCAATCGAAAGTCTGAAATGTTTTAAAGCTGCAGAGGCAGCGGGAAGTGAAAGGTAATGAGCCTTAAATGAAAAGCTCAAGAACTATTGAACTTTGTTTTGTTGAATCTGCCAAGGGAGCGAGAGGTGGGTCCGAGCCTGGCTGAGGGAGACCTGTGCGTGAAGTGAAAGTTAAAGACAAAGAGGGTCCGAGCACGACCGGGGGAGATCCGCATTTGAAAGTAAAGAAAGTGTCCGAGCCAGATTGAGGGAGACTGGTGTGAAAAGCAAGAGGGTACGAGCCCGACTGAGGGAGATCAGTTTGAAAAGCAAGTCATACATTTTCTAAAAGACATTGAAGCTGAAGGAAAATATGTAAAGCAGAAGTAAAGAAAGGAAGAAGGGTCGAAGTGGTCATGTGGAGGTTAGAGCAAAAATCCTTCCAGTTTCGAAAGTCTTTGACAGTGAAATCAAAACACGAAAGGAGGTTTGAGCACGACTGAGGGGATCCTATAATTAACAGTGATCAAATACTATAAACTGTTTTGCTGAAACTGTGTAGAAACATGAAGGATAACCTGGACTTGGGTGAAGGGAACCAGAGGTTAAACCCGTGAACTTGTGACTCAGACTTGAATGGCCAAGAAGGCTCTGGAGGGCAGAGCCAGCCGCCTAACTGTGTTCACAAGCCAAAGTGTGTTCATCCATCAAGTGTTCCACCTAACCCCGTGCTATATAACGTGAGGGCGAGATTTAATATGGATTTATTTTGCCATTCTGACATTTAGTTTCTTCACAGATTTTTCCTTTTGTAGATACATATCCATATATCACATTAGAGTGTATTATAGTGAGAACAGGCATTGGGTTTTGTTAATATAGACCTTTATTGTTTGACTAAGACTGACTAGGACTGTTTCTTAATTATTTGATGGTCGAGATTACTCCCATCTTAGTTATATAGGGCAAGACAGGTGTTTTTCCAAACTTCTTGAATTTAACAATAAATGTTTTGTGTCAGTGTCTACTTGTGATACCATGCCTCCCTTACAATATTAACACCCTAAACCTAAAACAGAGTTAAATTCACGGTCAAAGAGACCCTTCATCTGAGGTGCATTACATTACTGTAAATTCAAATTTAAATCTCTTACATTTCACACAATGGGCCTCTTTAGGACCCTGCCGGTCCGGAAACAATGGTGGTGGTAAACCCGGAAACAACGGTGGCGGCGGACCGGCACACTACGAGTTCTACAGGCGGGTGGCCTTACTCCCGCCAGGTCTGACCTGGCGGGAGTAACGCCACCCACCTGCAGACGGAAATGGAAACACTGGCACCGTTAATTAGGGTGCCGGTGTTTCAATGATCCCCATCCACATGGAGTCCTATGGGACGCCATGGGAATGGGGAGTAACGTTATTCTGCCTCCGGAATTACCGGACCACCGGGGCTGTAATGCCCCGTTAAGTCAGGCAGGTCCGGAGGCAGTAATTCAATCCAAGTCCGGCGGCAGCCTGCCGGTTTTTCCGCACGGCTACCGCCGGACTCGTAATGAGGCCCAATGTCTTTCAGTAAGTAGTGGTGGCAGATAAACCATTGTCAACTGTGGGGAAATTGTGGCCAGGCAATGCAACCTGTGCCTTTAGAACTTACCATGCATATTTTCTTTTTTCAAATTGAAGTTTATTGCAGTTTTAATATACAAAACATATGAGGCAAAGCCCTCAACTTGAGAGACCAATGTATATCTGAAGAAAGAAAAATATAAAGACGCTAACACTGAAAGGCCTCTTCAACTTGGGGAGAACCAGAAAAGGAAAATCAAGGTACATGAGTCCCCATCAGACGGACATGCCGTCACCAAACCATTTACTTCAAAACAAATATGAGCTGTTCTCTCTGCATCATATTTCCCAGAGGACTTTCTGTCTGAGTGTAAGATTCCACTACTATCCACCCTTGTCACTCAGTGAACTCAGCTGCTCACAATAGTACTTTTCATAGCGCCCAGTCCCTCTGAGTTTCATGCACCCAGAAACTTGGAGCGTCAATGTTCGTCCACCACAACTTAAGCAAACATGGAGATTCTTGAAAGGCCAGATGCCTAGCACAGCTATAGTGTAGACACATTTCCCTTCATGCCTTCCCTGCCGTTATTACAGCTTTCTCAGGGATTGATACGATATGCGATAAGATAGGTTATTTAAAATGCGCTTAATACCCAGACGTTTCTAAGCGCGGACCCAGGGATCGAACCTGTGTTGCTCCGTGTCGTCTTGCTTTCAAGGCGAGCACATTGCCCCTGAACTATCCTCCCGATTTAAGTATTTCTTCAGCTCTCTCAGCATCCCAGAACAGCTACTCTTTATCCTTCCACGTTACCCTTAAATTGGCTGGCCTAAGCAGGCTTGCTTTCACTCCTCGATCCAGAAACACTTTAAGGGTGGAGTTTCCTTCTCCTCTTCTCCATTGTCGATGCAAGATCAGGGAAAAGGTGAATCTTATGATGTTGGTATTTCAAGTTATCTTTCATAGCCACTGCCTTCTGGGTCCTCTCCTTCTCTCGGACCTCCAATAGCTTAACAATCAGCGCAAGGCAGCCCACCCGACAACTCTGAGCTCTTGTTAGAAGCAGACATAGATGGGGTCATCATCCACCTCCATAGTGAGCAATTCTGGGAGGCAACTAGCGACATAGGCAACCGGATAGTCACCCTCAACCACTGGGGGGGGGGGGGGGGGGGGAGGCCCACCACCCTAATTTGTTTGGCCCTCACCCTGTTTTTTTAGGTATTCCAGGCTAGATTGTCCACTCCGGGGTACGAAAAAATCTGCCTCTGCACCTTTAGTTTTTTTCTTCCCCCTTGCCATTATCTTCTTCCTCCCATTAGGGCGCTGCAACTTAGTAGCTTAGGAGCAAGGGTACGTACAGTATAATCTACCACTATGCACTGGTGTTACCGCGTTCTGGGGAGGAGAGCCTTTTATGTACTCTGCATTATGGGGATATTTCAGTGTTCCATTGTTTATCATGTCCACATACCCCTCCTTGCTGTCATGGTACCTATAAATGCCAGCCTTCTAGCCCCATACAAAGATGGCTGTCACCAGCATTACTTCACTCTCCATTTCCACCCAGCGTGTTGAACTTACTCAATATGGCCGCCGTATTTTCTGTGCCTTCAAAACCAAAGTCCTTACATCTGCGATTGCAGGCAGAGTCATGTGCCTCCCAGAGAAACCGTCATCTGAATACTCTCTGTGGTTACAAGGGCTTCTCAGGCCGTTCAGAGCTTGCACCTCCTCCTGGGCTCCCGTGCTTGCTTCTCCAGCGCCAGAAAGGGCCTGCCTGGGGGCACCAGTCGCTCCCAACCCTAGTGAGCCCATCCGATCCGGCACAGAAACCACTCTCTGCTCAGCAACGCAGGTAGACCTCATGAGGTTTTCCGACCTCCGCCTTTGTTATTAAAGTGCCCGGTCTCTGGCTAATTCATTCAGCATTCGAGAAGGGTATACAGAGCTCCGAGGGAAGACTCCAGCTCCTCTGTCATCTTGGACACGCCCCCACCATGCATATTTTCTAAGTGAAAAAAGTGTTTCTAGCCTGGATTTCTTGGTTTTTCGCTTTCCTTTAACCTCTCAGAAGAACTCATTTTTTTAAATGTCTATTATTTTTAAAAGCTGTGTACCACAAATAGCAAGACAATCATTGTATAAAATCAACTAAGTGTACATAAATCAATCAAAACATTCCCCAATTCCCAAACCCTTACCCCCAACAAACCTCTCCATCACCTCTCAGCAGGGCTTGTATCCCAGAGGGTACCCCCAGCCCCTGTGTTGGTGACTTGGTTAGACCAATGGCTGCTTTGTGTCAAATGTGGCCACTTGGTGGGAATCTTTTTCCCTCCTCAATTTCACAAAATGGAGGTTGTGCTTGTTTGAGTGAAAGGCTTGAGGGGTTACATGACTATCCCTTGTCCCCCTGCGTGTGTGGAAGGGGGAGTGGCCATTATGGCAGCTGGATTTGTGTATCCCAGGACTGGTGGCTATAACCAGCCGGAAACCAGTTCTGACTGACATTTGCAGATTCCCTTCTGTTGCGTCAGTGTGTACCTCGAGGGACTGGGTGTGGAGAGAGACAGAGAGATTGGGTTCTGTGTTCACTCACATTCTCCAAAGGGGGATAAAAGCACACCTCTATATGCCTGATCTGATGGGGGAGGACTGGATTCCCCTGCTCCTACTCTAAGGCCCCATCTTCCTGAAGTTCCCGACTGTACCTGCACCGCCAGACCATGAAGACTCTCTGCACCATTTGGACCCCAATTCCTTAATCCAAGGACATCAGGCATGCACCTGGTTTCATCTCTAACTGGGAAGCTCCAGGGGTCTGTGCTGTCCATTTTCCTGCAACCATTAATCCAAACTCATGTCCCAGTACTGTTTCTGTGGCTAGCTCCTCTCTGTTGTGACTTCTCAAGTAAATCTTCAATGATCATCCTTTTTGGGTCTTCTGAAACAAACCCAGCCTGAGAAGTCTTATTATGAGTCGGACGACAGAGGAACCCAGAATCTCAGACTACCACAGACTATACCTTATTTGCCTTTCAGCTCCTATCTCAGACCCACAACCACAAAGACGTCCTATCTTCAACAATTGCTCTTCCCAAGGGATTTGTTGTCCCCCTGCACTGGTGTGTCGTCACTGGAACACAAGCTGGTCAACAAAAAACGTGCACAATGACCGCCTCTGGAAATCGCAAAACTTTCTGTATTTTTTGGAACCATGTTATTAGCGCTAACAATTATGTGGCACTGCTGGTGAGCCCCTTCAATTGAATCTTCATCTTTGGGACCCCTCTTCATACCAAACAGTCCTCTGTGGCCTAAACTCCACCAGATTGTTACAAACTAACGCTTTTTCGCAAAAGCTGCCTAAATTCGCACTAACCAGTTGCCCTGGTTATCTCTAAAAACTCTTTCTGGTGTGGTTTGGAAATGCATTTCACTCAACTGTGATTGCACTTTCTCATCTAGGAAGTACTCTTTGGTGATCTTTTAAAAGCTCTTTGAAACTCGTTCTACTTACCCATAACAGTGTTGCATTTATTTTGTGAAAAATGTACTTACCTCTGTAGTGTTTTATCATTTGCCTTTTCCTATATGTTGTAATGAAAATATACTTTGTGGACATTCTCTCATTTGGTATTTGAGAAAAGCGTGTAGCACCCCATTCACCTACGAAGCATTAAGCATTGGCTGCCCTGCCACACTACCACTTAGAGAGCTTGATGAAACTTGATGGCATCCATGGTACCGGAGTAAGGAAGACGTACCTCAAGACCCTGACCACAGGGCTTAAGTAAAATCCTTCTAGCAAGGAGCATCACCTAAATTAAGATTTCCCTGTACTCCTCCCCAAGCATCAGTCGCTTTTGATGTGAGCTTTTCATTATATGAGTTTGAACAGTAAGCCAGATAGTTTCTACACATAAGGGAGCAGGGCACAGGTGTATCGCACAAACATCACAATTCTATTGGTCACTAGCTGGAGAAACCTAGAGTGTAGTCATCAACTGGTAAATACCTTCCAAAACAGGGAAGGCTAAAAAGGCATGGATGCTCCAGCAAGAACCAACTACAGTCAGGAAGCAGCAGGAAAACCTTTACTTGGCCTTGGTGCATCACTGCTAAATAGGAAAAACAGTGAATGCACTGCTTGCTGCTAGGAAGTTCCTTGATGAACCATAAAAGTCTGCATCAGTCGTATTTTGTGACTGGGTCCACACCAACATAAAACTAGCCTTCTTGGAAGAGTGGCCTCCATTTTGGAATACTGTAGGACTAGGAGGTGATATAGACAAGTCTGTTATCAGGGGACCATTGTGAACTGCTTGCTTTGGTGTGACACACAATGAAAACATCTTATCAACCTGGTGGAGTAGAACAATGAAAAGAAATACATGCCTTTAGACTTTTGCAGCAATATAGCACTCTCTGAATTACTGAACAAAGCGTCATGAAGATCTGTGAACAGTGTCAAATATTTAAAATCTATAGACAAAGTCATGCAAAAAAAAAATCTGCCAATAAACTTTGTTACACAGGGATTTCATGTCTGAGCAAGAGAAACCATATTTTCTAAAAAGAAAAAAATAATTCATTCATAAAAATCAAAAAGTGAATCACAGTTGGCAATACATGATCACTAGCATTTACCCATAAATCCATAGTCCTAGAACAGCTAAGCATGTCGCTTACAGTAGAGTGCCTAGTTCTGATAATAAATAAATTACTTTATTAGCCTGTGCTTTTAAAGTTAGGCAGTCACAGCCAGAGTGTAGTAACTGATTAAAGAGATATGGTCACAACTCTTATGACAATCAGAATCCACCAGTGGTGAAATGTGGGCACAAGTTAGTAATGTAGATCATAACTTTCTGGAAAACACTAAATCCAGATAGTATAATACTAAAATAAAAATGAACTTACCAAGTAAGCTGGCACTCAACAAAGGGTTAATTAGAGGTGGTATCAATGGGTTAAATCTCCCTGGGGCTGCCACATTGTGGTGGATTGGGACTGGTGTTTCTGCTGGAGAGATGGATGCTTTCCCCTCAGTGGAAGAGGAGACAGTAGTGGTTGGAGTATTGATGGTGGAGGTAGATCCTAAGGTGGATACCTTAAAAGAAAAATAAGGAGGGCAGGGATTATGGACTTGTCAAGATATGGATAAGTCACAGAGAATCAGTAGTTAACTGAGACAGACAAACATATCTAAAGAAAGACACATATATGCAATTGAACTGCTTGATAACACTAATCACAAGTAGATTATACGGGCTGTGGAAATATTAATTAATCCATTAAACAATATAGCCCTGCTAAAGATAACATGTTAAAAAATAATTGATATACAAAAAGCAAAGTAAAAAAAACAGGCTACTTCAGGAGAAAGGATAAACCATGAAAAGAGCCCCATCTCACCTGGGTTTGGCAGACACTAGAATCAGAGGAACTGAGGCTGGCTGCCAGAAGAGCAGAGTTCAAAGCCAGAAGTGCGGGAGGAAGAGAGAGGGCTGGGAAAAGAAGAGACTGTAAAACATCAGCAGCAGGAAATGCAGAAAAGGCATCGTCGACATTGCCAGTTACTGGTCCATCTCCTCTATCTCCAGGATCTGATGGTGAAGTGGGTAATGTGTCTTGCACAGGAGGCAAGGACATCAAAGCAGAAAGGAGCTGGCTCTGCTGCTGAAGGAAATCCAAGGGTGGTACTAGGGAGGTTTGAGAGGGGTTCTGGAGCAAAGATGCCATTAGTAGACTCTGCAGGGTCTGGGCCTCCAGCTCGCCAAGACTCGCCTGCAGTGCCGGGCTGGCAGCAGCAGCAGTGTTCTGGAGGCCCAGAGGGACATCGTTCTGTCCAACAAGTGATGTAGAGATTAGGTTCATGAGGCTCTGGTTTAAGAGGTGCTGTCGCTGGGACAGGGCCAAAGACAGCGGGAGTGATGCCAGAAAGCTCTGCGTGAGCAGGTTGGAGAAGCTAGGGGCATTGGCAACAGAGTTTGACAGGGGCAGGACCTCCTCTTGGTTCAAGAATGGAAAGACATCCCCAGGAGGCAAGTGGCATGGGAGCACACTGTTCTCAGCAGTGCAGCTTACAGTAGGACTGGGAGAAGAAGTCACTTTCGTGCCCGTCGCCAAATTGGTAGAAGCGTTTGAAACTGCAATAAAAAAAACACTTCATTAAAATCAAATCCTCTGAAACATCACAGTGCACTGCCAACAGAAAGACTGCCTTTCCACTGTTACATTACATCATTTGTTCTACCTTGGAAGCACCATTAACAGTAATATTTCAAAACCGTATTTAAAAAAAGGAAAACATATAGCCATTGTCCCTTCCTCTTGGAGTATGTATTACAAGGTCAATGAAGATAAGCGTCTAAGTTGGAAGGGACTGACTCACCCTCACGCGTGAGACTCTCCTGAACATTGCACACAATCTAAGCATCAAAGCGACTCACAAAAGTTTTCTCAAGAGGGTTATTTGTCACAAAATGTTAGAAGCCAAAGCATCATAGGTTGTACGAAGCTACCAAACAAAGCTGCTTTTAGATTGTTAGGGTGCGGGGGGAATCACCTTAACAGAGTTCTCCTTCTGTTCAATTCCCTCCATGGCTCTACTGCTCTGTGCTTCTGTCTGCATGTGTTTACGCAGATGTCTTCCAGGCATCTTTCCTTTGGTGATCTGCTCCCCATCACTCCTCTACTAATAAGGGGGAAGACCACCATTACCTCTCGATTTTGCCCTCCTGCCCAACCCACTGCTTGCATGACACTAAGGAATGACGTCTCTGGCATTCCTTTGTGTAGAATTCCCTAAACTGCATGAGAGGCAGCTGAACAACACTGCAACATCTCTACTGTGGAAAGATGACCTAGTGCCAAAGAAACTCCATACCACTTAGTCCCCAGCCCAGCAAATAAAACCTTTAGTACCAGCATTAAACCACAGGGAACGCTGCAAGATTTATTGTTAATCAGGTATTAATTGAGCACAGACTTAGCTTCAAGAAGCAACAGAGCGCTTTACAATCATAGGGGGAAGAACATGGTGAGGGAAGCAGAGAAACAAGGTAGCAGGTAGCAGGGAGCCAACACCAGGGAGGTGAGGGGAAGGCAATCTGGCAGCAACCAGCATAAGAAACAGTGGGGAGCCAATCACCCAGTCTTAGGTAGGGTGGGGGAGTGGAGGGTGTGTGGAGGAGCCATTCCTTGAAAAGGAGGGTCGTGAGCATCTTGCTGAACTGTAGAAGCGAAGGGTAGAGTCTGATGTTGACAGGGAAGTGGTTCCAGATTCATGGAGTGCAGACAGAGAATGCATGTATTCCGGTTCTTTCCTTCCTGCACCGTTGGAATTTAAGACTGCACATGTCCTTACTTCTGATGGATCGCAGGCCTCCAGAAATGCTGAGTTTCTCAGTGAGGTAGCTTGGGGAATTTAGGGTGACAGTCTTGTAATGATGCAACAGGATTTGAAGATGATACAGGCTTGCAGTAGGAGCAAGTGAAGTTCGATGAGGGTTGGGCTGACGTGGTTGAATTATCAGAGTCCTTCCATGAGTTGTACTGCAGTCCCAGGGTATTCACTGGAAGGCCTACCAAAAGGGCTTCCAAGTGAGAGGACAAAGGCTTGGACAATAGAACTAACTTCGTTTTCTGGGATGAAGGGCTTGACTTCTCACATGAGACAAAGTTGGTACCAAGCCCTTTGTGTCTTCCTTGCAGAGTGCTGTTTGAAGGAGTGGTTGTTGGGATAGTTTTCTAAAGTCCAACTAAAGGCTTCATAAAACCATATCTGAGGCAGTACAAAACTCCACCCATAGTATAAGGCCGTACCACCCGAGAACATTTGGTAGCGTTGACAGAGCAGTCTGGTTTATTTTAGGAATGAGAGAGGGCTGTAGCTTGGTACAAAGAAATTATTGCATACATTTGGTCCAAAGAAAAACTGAAACACTATGTATTGTAAAAATTATTATTTATTATACATACATGTAGGTCAAGATACATCTTGGGAAAGGTCTACATATTATATAAACACAATCATTAAAAACCAACTTAATACGCATGGTAATCAAACCTAAGTATAACCTTGTTAAGAATAGCAATCCGCAGTTCAAGGTGAGTCAAACCTAGTGTAACACATTCAGAATGGCATGAAGCTATTCTTGGGGAGTAAAACCTAAGTAGTTACACTTTTAGAATACCATGGGTAATTCCAGGACGGCAGACCCTATTGGTCAGAATATAGAGTATTATCCAGTTATAGAATCACTTAATTAGACCAACACTGTTACAAGTATATCCTGCAACATATGTAACTTTCTTCTTTTATGGATGGATAGTGTTACACGCCAATGTTACTTTTTAGAACACAGTTCAGAGGGAGCAACTTGACTTGTATAGTTTCTAGAGGGGCCTAAAGCTGCTCATGGGCAAGTAAGAGCCTAGTGAATCCTTTTTAGAAGTGCACTAAAGCAATTCAGGGAAAGCCCAAGCCAACATTACATTTTAAGAAGAGCAGCAGCAATTCAAGGTCAGAATAACCTATTGGTAGCTAAACAATTACACTATGTCTATTAAAGGAATAGGCAGTTTAACCAGTGATACTTATCAGAAGTGTAGAATACAATTCATGGGGAAGTAGGAACTCTTAGTAGACCTTTAAGAAGGCAATAAGCAGTTCAGGGCAACTAAGCACCCATATAAGTTTGAGGGGTTACAAGCCACTCAGTATTGACTCCAAGACTGTTTTAGAGGAGGACTTGGGCCTTGGGTCCTTATCCAACGATGAAGCTTTGCAGGCTAGGTCTGCAGATTTTTGCAGGTGCAAGCCGTTCTCCTTCGGTTTTTCGGTGCGTAAAGTAGAAGTAGCCCGAGAAGGGGGATTTTGCGACCCCTCACCACTTGACAAAGGCCTTTTAGAGGAGGAGGAAAGCTTGGCTTTTTCCTGACTGGATGAAGGCATAGGCTCACGTGTCCGCTGTTTCTTAGGCAGCGCTTCTTCGGATCTCGACCTTTGGCGTGATGGTGACCTCTTGTCCGAAGGAGTGGCAGCCCTGCCTCCGCGTGAAGAGCCGACCTCCGAGGCCCGATAGGCTCCCTCGTTTAGGCAACAAATTAAGCAGATGTTGCGTTCCTTGCAGGTTTTTTGTGAGAACCTGTGACAGATGTTGCAATTTTCGGCCAAATGATTAGGGTACAAGCAGTACAGGCACTTTGAATGCCTGTCCCCCCCCCCCCCTCGTACACATTCCTAGACTGCAGGTCTCACACGGCGTGAACAAAGATTTCTTCGGACCCGAGGATTCCATAACGGGATCGGAAACACACCTTTCCTTTTCAAAAGACTGGAAACGGCGAAAGGTGTAGTGACGAAAAAGAAACTTCTCTCACACAAAGACTAATTCTCTCAGTAGAGAAAGCGAGGTAATCCCAACGGTTTGGAAGACGGTTGAAATCCGAGGGGACGCAGCGAGGGTGGGGCTATGCACTCAATGTCCCATTGGTGCTGCCCAAAGCACCCATAACGATGTTGATGGCACACTAAAGGTGTCAAAGTTTTTTCCAGAGGAAAACTACTATATTGAAGTTACCAGGGTTTTCCCAGCCTGATGGGGGAATATTCACAGCAGGTGGATCCATGAAAGATCCAATGCTGGAGAAAGAAATTCCCCCCCTCACCTAGTGACACAGAAAAATAATCACAAAGTCCAAGCAAAACATTCTGAGGTTGACACAGGTCAGGATGATTTATCACTAATATGAAAATCTTACCCAACAGTGGTGTCTATGGATGTCAAACCCAAAAAACTTGGTACAGATGGCCAGCTGGGGTGTGAAACCCTAGAGGTTCATAGCAAAGAGCCAGGTCTGGATGCTAGGGTGTTTAGTGTTGTTGGCCAGCAGTAGGAATTCTGTCTTGGAGGGTTTGAGCTTCCTGTGGATGTCTTCGAAAGAGGAGATCTTGAGGTACAGCTGTGTGTCATCTGCGCATTGGTGCATGTGGCCGTTATATGGAGCTACAAGGGTTACAAGCGGTTCCATGAAAAGATTAAAGGACAGTGGGAGAGGGTGGATCCTTTTGGGACTCCACCAAAGATGGGTAGAGTTGGTGATCTGGAGGAATCCATTTGTACAAACTGGTGGCAATTAGAAAGATAGGAGTTGAACCAACCGAGGATGATCTTGCTATCCCCGTGCACAGATGTAGATTATCAGTGAGTGCCTGGTGGTCTACTGTGTCAAATGCTGCTGGAGAACTAGGAGGGAAGGATGCCCATCATTGAGGATTTTAAAGGCATGGATACAAAAGAAGCTCTACTCTGCCTTTCAAATTATTAAAGTGTATCTAATACAACATATTTTACAAACAAACACGGCTATTAAACATGCCATACTAAACAACCATGATCTATTGTTATTGCTCGGGTCGTTACCACAAAGTTACTCTTAACTACTTACACTTCTGAGACATGCTAACCTGGAAATAGACTACAGACTGGTATATATAGCGAGAAGAAACAAAATTGAAATGGAATTGTGGAGGAGGCCTGCTTACTGGATGTGTGGTTTGACATGCCCTTATTACACACTAGATTGAACCAGACCAGTTCAAAGACTGTCATAGATCCATCACAGACTGATCTTAAAGAAAGATAATCAGCGGGGGGCGTGGCCGGCCGAGGACCCGCTCGGATGGCTCCGAGGTAGGCTCCGAGAACCCCTTTCCTGACAAGGCTCAAACCTCCCATAAAATAGTCCGTTTTCGCTGGAAAAATGAGGTAAACGTTGATGAATACCTAAGGCGTCGCTGGGGAAAAGAAGAAGTAACGTGTAGCCACCGTGGGCGAGTTCGGAGCGTTTTTGTGAAGCGATCCGAGCCTCCCACCAAGATGGTGGCCCGGTGCTGAGGAACGAGTGCCCAACGCGGGACACCGACTAGAAATGCAGCGGTTGAGGAAAAGGTGGCCCCAGCCGAGCCGAGCATATCAGTGCTCATTTTGGTCCAATATGGGGAAAACTACCACTCTCCGGCCCCAAGAGATATAGGAGTGCCTGGAGCCTGTCCGCGAGGAATGAAGAGAGGAGCAGAGGTCCTTGTGCACCGCCATCCAACAAGGTGCTGCAAGGACAGGACGGGAGCTGCCTGACGCACCGAAAACAGTGAGAAACAACGATCCAGCGTGTGTGCCCACTCCCCAGGGGTGCCGAAGAGGATGGACGGTGGAACCATCCTTGAAATGCTGACAGAGGGGCTGCCAGCAGAACCGCCGGTTCCCAAAATGAGGCGCAGCATGGGCAGCGAGATTACAGCATGAGCACCCGTTGAGAGCAGGGGCAGCAGCAACATGCGGTGATCGCCGGACCCACCAGACCTGCCATCCGGAAGAGACCTGCTGGGCTAAACACTGCGGGATCAAACAAGGTGAGTATATAGAAGCGGGGCGGCGGGAAGGGCCGTGCTGGAACTTCGAGCGGCGGTTGGGCGCACCTCAGCCTTCCCCCACCTCCCACGCGGTTGGAGTAGGGCCGTGATCCCAGCACTTCCCGGCTGGGTGCAGGCTGGGCGAGACGCGGAGGAGGTGGGGGGGGGCGCACTGCCTGGATGCCCGACACTGAGGCCTATGCGGGACTCCCGAGGAGGAGGCACGCATCAGCGCAACCCGCGCAACACAAGAGGAACGGCCAGCTGTATGCTAGACCGGAGCGTGATTAAATGGATTCCTGGAGGAATCTCCTTGGCACGTAGCAGTTGGCACCAGTGAGAAATTCTACAGACCTGCTGCAGAGCCGCAATGTCATGCTTGGTCAACCAGGGAGGATGAGAGTGTGTTCTCCCCACAGATCGCCCTGAGGCTCTAGAGATGATGCTCCTGTACCCCAGCTAGGGGGGGAATAACCCAATGACAACCGAGGCCACCCAATAGGTTGCCCCCATAGGCAGACCCCAGCCAATAGAGCGGCTGGAAATCCCAGAGGAGAAGCAAGAGGGACAGACCTAAGAGGCCCTGAATTCGAAGGAGTCTCAAGACCCAGCTGAGGACACTTGGCAGAGGCAAAAACCCCTGTGGAGCTCTGCGAAACGGAGGAACAAGGGAACCACCTGTGCCAGCACAGGATGACCTACGAACAAGCCAGAGACAAGTTCAACCCCGAAACAGCCGCGGAAAGTGCTCCCTGCCTCCCGCCCCACTCAAATATGTCCAAGCAATCCTCTAAATCGAAAGGGGGTGCATCGGGAGCGATAAAAGCGATGATGCAAGCGGCGGAGACTCAAAAACATGGCCAGATCCAAGCTACTGCCCAGGAACACCCCTCCCCAATCGAAGACTCAGTCGAAACAGCGGACCCGCCAATCCGGAAATCAGACCTCCTGGCAATGCTGCAAGAGTTGAAAAAAGACATTAAATAAAGCACTGCAGTTTTAGCCAAGTCTATAGCAGATCTCAATAAAGGGGTCATGGCAGTTGAAAGAAGGGTGGATGAGGTGGAGACCACGATAGCCGAACAGGGACATGAACATGAAGAACTAACCAAAAGAGTACAGGAGCTTGAACAACAGATGGAGCGGGTTCAGAATAGGCAGGAAGATGCCAAAAACAGGTCTAGAAGAAATAAGATATGGATCCGGGGAATCCTGACAATATGTAATAGACCTGTTTCAACATATCCTGGATACTGGGGATGACAAAGACATGGTGCTGGACCGCACACACAGGGTCTACTCAACATATCAACTCCCCGGATGTCCTAACACGAATACACCTATTCCAGTTGAAAGAAGACATTATGCGTGCCGTAAGGAAAAAAGAACCCACATACTTCAGGTCCGCAACCATTCAACTATACCAGGACCTGGCGCAAGCAACCCTCCTCAAGAGGAAACGGCTGAGGGTTGCAACAAACTGGCTGTGGGCTAAGGGGGTGCGCTATCGCTGGGCATACCATACCAGTCTACGATTTGAATGGGAGGGCCAACGGTACACGATTACTAAAGAGGAAGAAATGGAGAGCCTTATGAGAGGCGAAGAAGATAACGAAAAATCTGGCGCAAATGGCTCCCCATCTAGAGACAAAAGGAGGGTGGACCCATCCGAAACGAACAATGGAAACCTGCGCGCCCCCGTCTAAAGGGCCGCAATAAGGACACCAACGTTACGGATCCTGCGTGATCGATCGACCGACCTTGAGGCATTAATAGACATATCTAAAGAGTGGTGCCAAGTAGCAAACGCCTGATCTCGAACTACGATAGGCGCCAACAAGAAGGAGTGTAAATATGAAAGCTGGGGACAAGGGTGGCTAAGGGGAGAGATGCGTGGAACTTTCACCAACTCAACTGCACGGGAGATCAACAAGCGGATTCCCCGATGTCCTGACAGGATGGAACTACAATCAAAACATGATCTGTGCAGGGGACAGTTAGCAGCTCTACGGGCGCATACTTGGAAATCCCTACGAGAATCTGAATCAACGGTGGATGGGAGGGGGGGGGGGGGGGACAAGGGGGGACCAGACCCTAATTTCCCAGGTAAATTCGTACCTGGTGATTTGTTGTGGTAAATCCACTATGGGTGTTTATAGAGGAAGTTGGAGTTCGGGGTTAAGGGGTTAAGTACTCAAAGACATGGAAGGGCCTCAGGAATTTAAGAGAAGCAAAAGTGTAAGACACGAGAATGGCCGATTTAACATTTGTCACACTAAACGTCCAGAGGCTTAGTTCCCCAATCAAACGCAAATCCATGCCATCTAGACTGGGAAATATGCAGGCCTCGTCAGTCTGGATGCAAGAAACACATCTGCTTAGAGAAGATGAGCACAGATTGAGGCACAGGGCCTTCCCCATGCAATTCTTCGCCTCTAGTGGAACAAAAAGACGGGTGGGCATCCTGCTGGCCAAAGGGGTCACCTTTGAAAAACAATTTGTAAAGAAAGATCCGGAGGCCCGCTACCTGCAGGTGGGAGGAAAATTGATGGGGCAGCAGGTAACGTTGGTATCGATCTATGCCCCTAACGACGGACAGGACCGATTTCTGATAGAGGTGCTCCCGATCATCGTGCAGTGGGGGGAAGGGTCAGATTCTAATTGGGGGCGATTTTAATGGAGTAATGGATGCCGAGATGGACAAAACTCTCCCGGCTTCCTCTAACGACCACACGTTCAGACCGGCCCAAAAAATTCCTCAGAGATCTACATCTAATTGAAACGTGGCTCTTCTTTAACCCACAAGACAGGGCATACACCCATTACTCTGCGGTACATAGAGGCAACTCCTGGATTGACATGGTGCTGATCTCTGACTCGCTGATCCCACAAGTTATGGGATTAGAGATTGGAGTGAGGTGCTTGTCGGACCATGCCCCGGTCCTCTTAATGTTGGAACTCCTAAGCCCACAGTACCAGCCCCGCAAACCATGGCACTTAAATGAAGTAATCTTGAAAGATGTAGCCCTCAGAGCAGACATAGAACAAACCCTGAAGAATTACTTCCAAGAAAATGTCACCCCTGGTATACACTGGGACACCATTTGGGACGCAAGTAAGGCTGTGGTAAGAGGGGAATTTATAGCGCACACAACAAACTACATTAAAACAAAAGAAAGGGTGAGTCGAGATATGGAGACCAAAGTGGCAGAAGCCGAAGCAGAGTATAAAAACAGGGGCTCACAGAGAGCATGGAGGGCATTGAAAAAAGTCAGGGCAGTCTTAGAGACCCACCTGGTGGATGAAGCATGCTTCTTCTTGTACGAACCAAACAATCCTACTATATTAAAGGAGATAAGAGAAATCGATTCCTCGTAGCCAAATTGAAGCAGTGAAGAAACCGGAATTGCATAACCCAACTCCGAAATCCGGAAGGGAACCTAGTACCGGGGGAAAAAGCAATAGAGGAAGTAATCCAATCATATTATACCAAAAACCTAAGAAGGGAGGACCTGGTGAGAGAAGATCAGACCGCATTCCTTAACCAAATGACCCTGCCACAAATCAGCGATTCGGACAGGCAAATGCTAGAAGCCCCCATAGCGGAGGAAGAGGTGGGAGAGGTAATAAAAGCACAAAAAGCGAACAAAGCCCCTGGCCCAGATGGGCTTAGTAATGCATATTACAAAACGTTCAGAACCACCCTGATGGGCCCCCTAACGAAACTGTTTAACTCCATTCGGGACTGCGGGAGGATCCCTGGGGACATAAGCCAGGCAACCACAGTACTGATATTAAAACTGGATAGAGACCCCAGTGAATGCGCGAGTTACCGCCCTATATTGCTATTAAATGGGGACGCAAAAATCTACTCAACGGTGCTGGCCCATAGACTAGCGGAGGTACTGCCGTGGATAATAGACACAATTGAATGGGGTCGCAGAACAGGAAAGCGATTCTCGGTTCTGGCGTTAGACGCCTCCTGAGACTTGGACAGTCTACATTGGGGGTTCATACAGCTGACTGTGGAAAAGTTCGGGTGTAGCCCGATTTTTACCCGCATGGTAATGGCCAATTTCGCAGAGCCATCCACATGGCTAATGGTTAATGGACGGTTCACAGATAATATCCTCATTCAGAAGGGCACAAGACAGGGGTGTCCACTGTCGCCTCTGATCTTTGCCATGGCCATGGAGCCGCTGGCACAAAAAGCCCGATGACCCAGAGATACAGGGGGTAGATGTAGGTGCCAGAGGGCCCCAAAAAATAGCTCTCTATGTGGATGATATCCTCATGATTCTCAAAGACACAACACACTCACTACCAATAGCATTAGACCTACTAGAGGAGTTTATGAAGGTTTCCGGATTCCATATCAATTATGGTATATCCAGTGCGCTCAATATTACCGAGAGAGCGGAGCAAGTGACAGAATGGGAAGACAGGTACCCGCTGAAGTGGAAACAGAGTGCGGTAAAATACTTCGGAATACAGTTAACCCCCAAATACGGAAAACTATATGGGGCCAACATGGCGAACTACTGAAGGAGCTAGCGGGGGGACCTAAAACGTGGGGAGGTGCAAGAACTGTCATGGCTGGCAAGGATAACGGCAGTGAAAATGACCCTGCTCCCCAGGTTCCTCTATGTGGTAAGAGTCTGACCAATATGCATCCCAACTCCAGCCATTCAAAAATTACAAAGGGAGATAATGGCATTTATTTGGAAAGGGAAAAAAACAAGGGTCCCGAAAAAGGTCCTGTTTAGACAACAAATGTTGGCAGGGCTGGGAGTCCCTGAAATTCGCAGATACTTATGGGCAGCGCAGATAGCCCCCGTATTACAATGGTCACCCAGAAATAATCAAACCGGTTGGGCGGCCCTCGAAATGGAAGCAACCAGAGCCCCCCTAGATAGCCTTTCCTTCCTTGCTGAACGACACAGAAACAAAGAAGGTACATTACTCGAATCTACCAAGGCCACCTTATGGTACTGGGACAAGGCGTTACGAAGTACAAAGGTGAAGATTGGGGGAGGACCTTTGACACCTGTAGCCCACAACCCGGACTTCACCCCCTGAATGCGACCTGACTTCTGGGTACAATGGGGAGGAAGTGAGAAAACATTGACAATGGGAGACCTTTACGAAGAAGGTACACCCCTAACCTTTCAGAGATGCAAGGCTAGATTTAATATACCTGAAACTGAGAGGTTCCATTATGTTCAACTAAGGCATTGGATTTCTATCAGGAGGGTCCGGAGGAGGCAACCCGGGATCCTGTGGGATTAGAACTCACGATAAAAGGCCAATTCGGGAAAGGGGTGTCGAAACTGTATAGCTTAATGGAGCAGTAGACCCTGAAGAATCCCTCCTATATATGCAAAAATGGGAGGCAGAAGTAGGGAAACCAATCTCTGGTGAAAATTGGAGGCAAATATGGCAAAGAGCCGCTAAAGCCTCCAAATGCACCTCTATCAAAGAAGCAGCATACAAAATGTGTTTGAGATGGTACATAACACCTGCATGCATGCATTCCATTAACCCAGACTACCCCATATCCTGCTGGAGAGGCTGCAGACAACCTGGTAACCCAATACATATGTGGTGGTCCTGTCCAATAGCGGAAATATACTGGAGGGAGATCCTAAGCCACATCAAGGAGATCACAGGGGTACAACTGCTATTCGATCCGATGGTGGTCCTACTGGGGGAGGCGGTCGAGGGGTGCTATGCAAAATCCGGGTCGAAAGCTCACCTCGTTACCCATATGTTAAGGGCTGCTAGAATAACCTTGACTCACACTTGGTAGAACAAACAAGGACCGATAGTGGCCATGTGGTGGGTAAGACTATGGGGGTGATGGTCATGGAAAAGATAACCAAACTATCCCACGGCTCTTACACAAAATATTTGGACACCTGGATGCCACTACACAATTTTACAGATGATAGAGAACAAATGTATTTCAAGCCTAAATTATTGCGCAGTATTCCTGTTATTTAAAAGCACATACTCTGAACCGGAAGAGTACTTGATCCAAGAGATTCAGACTGTTGGAACATGCTACACCGTATCCAAATGTTGAGATTGTTGGGGGTTGGGGGGAGGGAATATTTTCAAATGTTTGTAACGTATGCTTTTGAAAAACCAAAATAAATAAAGTTGGTTAAAAAAAAAAGAAAGATAATCAGCCAGTGAAGATGAACAAATGAGATCTTTATGGGCAATTAATTATGTTGGATATTAACTTTGCTGTTAGGACACTTCCACAAATTATGTCTCTTTCGTTTGAGGATTCTTTGGAGGGAGGTTTATAGAGAGGGTGGATATGACAGTGGAAAGTCATACAGTATACAATGCACCACTCATTGCACTAGGTTATAACCATGGTCTGGATAACTCAAGTATAGGAGCCCAAGGTTTTGACTTTAAAGAATCCTAGTTGCCAAGAAATGTATTATTAGTTTGGAAACACACAACTTGTACAAATAAAGACTTGTGGCTTAAGCCAAGTAATTTTGCCTCATTTGAGAGAGTGCCGTTTAGATGGTGAGCAATGGAAAAAATAAAATATAAACACAAATATGAAAAGATCTGGAATAAATTCAAACACCTATGCATGATTATACTGCATGGGAGGGGTAAGGGTACTGTATGTGGGTCCCCTCTTTGTATGTTCTCTGTCTTTACTGCACCCTAACAGTTACATTGGTATTTAGTACCAACAATTAAAATGGGTTTGTCTTAATGCAGACTTATTTTTGAGCATATAGCTCTATGTCACGAGACATCTAAACAAGTGAAACATTACTACCCTGTAAAAGTATCTTTAAAGATTTACATCCAAAAGCATATTGAAAAAAACATATGCAATATGTGCCATTTCCTGAAAGGCTAGGATTTTTACCAGTACTTTTCTGGGGGGATAACATGTCTGTTTCAAGGAAGTAGGGCTCACACTCAGACACCATTTCAGCCTCTAGGTCTTCCACCTTGGTGAACTATTTTGATGGCAATGATGCTTTCCATTTACTGGTCTCAACTGTGTAGGCTCCCAAGTATTCTATATACAGCAACTTGGGCCAAGCATTCAGAAGACTTTCCATTTGCTTTCTTTTTTGTCCTGATGAAGACACGTGTATACTATGTGCATGTCGAACAGGTTTTTTCAATGGGCTTCAGTCACTCTAAATATGTGAGACAGCAAATGATTAAAACACATTGCATACATTATTTGTAAACAAGCTGCATCGGCGCGGTCTCCGAAAAAGTATTTGCAACAACGATGATTGATCTGAAAGTCTTAATGTTAGGTTTTCCTTTCTCAACTCCTTCATTCCAGGGCAAAAGTCAAGGGCATACAAAAATTAAATGACGGGTTCAGTGAATAAAAAAAGGGCATTGTGGATAGCAAGTACACAACCTACATGGATTCTTTATGATCTGCCAAGATTAGAGCCCGATGAAAGTTTATTTTTAAATAAAGTGTGCAACACTTGGGGTCAACCGCTAGATGGTAGGCTATGCAAATCATGCAAACCTAAAACAGGTTAAAAAGCCTCAAAAATACATATTTTTAAAACTTGACTGTTAGTAAGAAAAGCACTCGCTTTCAATGAAGGGCTTTCAAGGACAGGACTTATTCCAACTTAGCAAGACTTTCATTGGAGAAAGGCCTGTGGCCATTTTATAGCAAAACCAATGAAACTTTGCAGTCAAAGTTGAGATCACAGTGCACAAAGTAGTACTAAATGAGAGACTGAAACGGGCAGTTTTGCTAGAACCTGGTGTATCACTCACTGCACATGTCCTTAAACCAATTACAGACCTATTACAAATGTGCTGTTTCTTATGAAGGTGGTTGATAAATGGCTACCCCTTAACTGCAAGAGCACGAAGATAAAATCGGGTTTCAGGTCTCACCATGGCAGGGAAAGCTCTCTGTTGGATCTTCAAAACGAAATGCTCAAAATTATGTACAACAGCAAGGTCGAGCTGCTGATGTTGTTAGATCTGTCAGCAGCCTTCGACCTTGTTGATCACAGTAAGCTCATCGATCGTTTGAAAAATCTTGCTGGTTGTTCTGATGAGGCAGCCCTTTGGATTGAATCCTTTTTGCAAAATAGGATGTCTAAAATCGTCTGGGCCGAAGCTCCATCTAAACCAGAGAGTCTAAACTGTGGTGTGCTACAGGGCATCCGCCTCTCAGCAGCTCTTTTTATGTATTTTGTCGCCTGTTATGTGATCTCCTTGACTGAATAGAAGTCAGCTTTTCTAACTATGCCGATGATACCCAACTGATTATAAATATCAGTGGGGACTATGAAAAAGATTTGTGTCTTATTTCTAGGATCTACAGTACTATTCAAAGATGGATGTCCTACAATCGTATGCGTCTTAATGTGGCTAAAACGGAGCTCATCATCTTTGGTTGCACTCAGGCACTCCCGAAATTGGACAATACATTTTCAAGCTTTGTTATCCAGAACCATCAAGCAAACACTGTTCCGAACGTTAAGACACTGGGTATCGTACTTGAGGCTTCCCTTAACTCAGATGCTCAAATCCATCACACCACGAACAAGGCTCAATATTACCTGAGATTTCTTAAGGTAGTTAAACCTTTCGTTTCAGAAGCCGATTGCACCACCATAGTTCGTGCATTGATTATGCCACGTATTGACTATTGTAGTGCGCTTGCAGGAAAGGGCTGTATTCAAAGGCTCTAAATCCTACAAATGATGGCATACACATTGTGAAAGGTGTTTCTAGGAGAGAACACATCACTGAGCACTGAGGTAGAAGCCAGGATTCGATTCAAATTATGCACCGTTATCCATAAATGCCTTTATGGTCACCCAATGAGTTAACTTAAAGACTCAATAAGGGTAACCTGTCCCAAGAGAGTAACAAGATCCAGTGATTCTGCTTGTTTGGCTGTTCCTAAGAGCAAGCAGGTGAAGGGCCTGGGAAGGTCTTTCCAGGCACAGGCAGCACGTCTATGGAATAATCTCCCGAAAGACCTCTCCGTAGATGGGAACCACACATCCTTTAGCAAACGGCTGAAAACCGTCCTTTTTGAATAATCTATTCTGACTTGTGGTTGATCTATCCCTCCGTCGTCTTGTGCCCTTGATGCCTGCGGGTGCATTATAAATACATAAATAAATAAATAATGACCAAGAGTCCTTAAAACATTGGATCACATTTGTGCACAATGCTGGTGGCAAGGTTGGCACATGATGCTACTTGCCACTTCCAGCTATCAGAAACCATTTAAAGTACAAGGAGAAAATATAAAAAATACCAAAATTGCACAATTTGAGTAGAAGAGCATGACTTTTACACACAACTCCTCAACCTCAGATAAGGAGCATTATTGGTAAATGCTTGCACCCCCATAGAAACAATATCTAAACAAAAGTTATTGTCAAAAGGTAAATCTACATCCTGCACCACGCATTGTTCTTGATGGTACCTGTGTCTGTGGATCGTGTATTAGTTCCTTTAAGGCTACACATGAATAGTCAATTGAACAAAACAGCACATTTTGATTTTATTTATGTATGTATTTATATAGCACTTAAACCTGTGGGAATCAAATCGGTGAAACGTGGAACATTAGACAACAAAGAACCTAGCATGAACTAATGAAAAGTGGAGCAGTCAGCTTGATCTGGCGAACAATTTACATGAAGAATTCCATAAAGAGGAATGGTTTCAGCTTCTTCATAAACGAAGACAGAGAAGTCAGATCTCATGCACATTGGTAACTTGTTCCAAAATGCAGATCAAGAAATTGGAGAGATCTGCCACCCGCTGTGGTGAGTTTGATGCGTTTACTATGCACTAACAACTGAGTGCAGCAGCGTAAAGCGCGGGTGGGCTTGTGCCATTTGAGGCACTCTTTGAGGGTGTTGGGTGCTTTGCCATATAGGCATTTGTGTGCGATAGCCAAGGTTTTAAATTTGATTTTCTGCACAATTGATAGCCAGTGGAATTGTGTCAATGCAGGCTTAATGTGAGCACGCCTGTCAACACTGCATATTATTTGAGCAGCCGCGTTTTGTACCACTTGTTATCGGGATACTCCATATGCGGGAGCCCTCAACGGTCTATCTTGCTTCCCACAGTAACTTTGGCTTTGGTGGAGGTGTTGGTATCCATTATAAATGGCTTAATCGGCCAGAGCAACCAAATGTAATAATGGCAAGCACTGACAGTGGCCGAGATCTAGGCGTTTATATTCACATCCAAATTAAGGACAATACCCAACGACTTAGCCTTTTTCATGACGGGAATGGAATAGGAGCCTAGTGTTAAAGATTCATAAGCATTTCCCAGTTTCTTTGACATAGTCAGGGTGGCCAACAGCAATAACTCTGTCTTCTGGTCATTAAGACGGAGCCGTTTCATCCACCCACTGAATGGACCATTAATCCGGAGGATCAACCTTATTACCAAACAGCGTGAACAGCAGTTGGGTATCACTGGCGTAGTTTTGAAAGAAGGTGTGGTTTTCAAGTAAGAGATCATGGAGAGGCTTGGGATAAAAGTTAAATAGGGGACAAACATGCTCCCTGTGAGACTCCTTCCAGGATAGAGTATCCCTGGAATGATGCTTGACCCAGCAGCACCATGGCTGATCTACCTCGCAAAAAGGAGCTAATCCAATTTTAAAAAAAGACTGTTGACTCAAGTTAAGATCTCTTTAATTGGTTTTTTTATATATAAAAAAATGTTTTTCAGAATTTTATAGTGGAGCAAATTAGTAACACTCGCTGTTTCGGTATGTTAATGGAATAGTATGCTGATGAGTTAAATGTTATTTATTGTACATGTCATCAATCGCCTAGTAAACATATTTATAAAAAAAAGAAAAGATCGTTAGCCAAGCGTATCATACGAATGTTATGATCCAGGACATCGAAGGCACTGAAAGGTCTAAGAAGATCAATAGCCCTGTTTTGCCTTCATCAAGAATCTCTAATATATTTGAATGAATGTATCATTGATGTTTCCGTACTGTGCATAGGACAAAAGCCTGATTGGTAAGTTCCTAGTAAGCTGTGCGAGTTGAGAATGGGCAATTCTTTCCAAGATTTTCAGGAGCAAGCTCACATTACTTATTGCTACACTGTGTCGTTTACATTAATATAAACTTGTATTAATTTCAGGAGTAAACTGGCAGTACCTAGGCAGATCTGCAACAATAAACTACCTATTTGTAAAATATATATACACCTTTCCCATCAAGCAAAATAACTGCTCTTGACCATAAGATACCCTGCTAGATGCCACTAGTGATCATAAATATGTACTTAAGGTACATTTATTGGGAACATTAAAAAGTGACTGGCAACAGGATATACTATCAAAATTGATTAAATCACTGATTGATTTATGCCTTACTAGAAACCATGGGTTGAAACACCTGTTGGCAGGGTACCAGGCAGGGTTTTAGGAATACACAGACATCTCATCTAAATTTTAGGGAGAACAAGAATATTATTCACAACATGAATTTCAAGATCAATATATATATTTAATGGGAATTAAGCGGTTCCATTTGTACTTTGCTTTCAATGTACTTGGATGAATCCAGTTGAGACACTTCACGACCTTTAACTATCAAATACACTTTATAGAATGTACACAATACGATGTATGCATGAAATTTGATTTGTCTAGTAAACATGTACATTAAAAAGATTCACTTGACACCATTTATTTGTACATCATTTGCTAATGGATTATGCAGGTAGAACTCTTGCTCAAATGCTCATAATTGTGTGATACAAGTTTACACTGGCTTTGACAAAGTAATCATGTGACTGATCCAACAGACTTGCACAATAATACAATACAATTGTTCTTCGCATATGGTAAATTGGACCATATTAGGGTATGTATTGATAACCTTGCTGGGGAAAAGGGTCAACATTTCCCCATATTTTCACTCTTAGGAAAGTCAAGCACTTTTCTCAAATATACTAGGACTAGAGGAAAGAATAGTAAATAAACTAATAAAACCAGTCCCAGGATATGTTGGGGAAGGCTTTTTGGGGTGGAGGGAAAAACAAACAAAAAAGCCTCCCTTAGCAACTTTTCCGTAGGCACATTTTTCCAAATAGAACTAATTTTAGTAGCCTCCTTAATAATACTTATAACAGATTCGTATATTGCACTTAACATCCGTTTCCTCGTTTTAATTTTTTTAATGGACCTTTTAAGGATGAAGTTCTGATCCTGCCGGCCCAGATTCAAATTATGCACTACAGGCTTGTCCCAAGCCAGAGGTCGGCGGTTTAACTCATGAGCTGAAACACTAGCTCTGACTTAACCACAGGCTTTTGTAATAACTGGGGACCGCCCAGAAACAGACACAAATACTGATCTGTGAACAGAACAATCCTGTCATATGGAGCTGTGCGCTTTAGGGTTTGACGTAGAAGTCTTTGAATACACACACCATGTGAGGTTGAATTTCCTAAACTGCTCCTGGTGCTTGCAATTCTTTTTTTTTTTTAACCAGTTGCTGAATTCAGTGCCAAATGAGCCCCTTAGAGACCATAAAAATCTCAGTTAGGGTGCGCCAAGGACATCCTGTCACCATGTGCACATAGCAAGATGTTTGTGCCCCACTAGTTGGTGGCAGCCTTTCTGAATAATAGTGGGTTGCAGACTGCTAAAACCCTTGGGGTGCCCCCACAGGGAACACCTGTCTGAATCCAAGAGTTAGGCATAATTTAATATGCAATTGCAAGCAGGATATAGATATTGCCTGCTTCGTAGAGCAAGAGTAACCCGAACCAGATAGGACCAATTTTGGAATGGTCATATTAAAGTGTAGGTCCCATCTCATCATATATGCTTTTTTTCGACACGAGTTGTCATAACGGACAGCCGTTAAAATACAGTGACAAATTAATAGTAAATATAGCAATACATTTTAAAAGATTATGCAAAACTATTATTCACAACATAAATTTTTATATAGTCGGGCTACCACATACAGCCACAATGCATGCATTCCCTCCCCATGTCCATGTAGTCCTCCCATTTCCCCCAGATCTTCAGGTACTTGCTCAGTGTACCACTGGACCGATAGGTTATTTTTTCCATGCAGCAGCATTGTTTAATTCCTTTCTCCCATGTTCCGACTGTTGACATGTCCCCGGAGCCCCACTTGAATGCCAGCTCCCGCTTGATTACCATAAACACTTGTATATAGGCACACTATAAATAAAATGTCACATCATAGCCACTATTGCAATCAACCATGCTTCCCATTTGCTTCCTTCATCACCCCATTAATATGTAAAAGTGGCATTTTGGGTTCCTTCAGAATTGTCCTGCTCAACACTTGTCAGTTTGCAAGGACGACTTCTCCCTTTGAGTTGGTGGGACCAATCAACTCCAAAGTAAGCCACCTGGACATCCCTCTCGGAGCTGGTTGAATTGCCACAGAGTGCTGCCGGAAACCGTATAGCCAGGGAGAGGAACATCAGATTGTGTGCGTTGCTTTTAAGATGGCTTAAAGCGTGTGGAAGATCCTCCGGACTCCCAGGAAGCAGGAGGACTGACCAAGCCTGAGCCACCTCAGCCGAGTGCAGGACCCCAGAAGCAAGGACAGTCCATTTTGACAGCCAGGAACCGTGTTGGTGCTATTTGCGGTAGCCACAAGAAGCTGAAACGCGAAACAGCCACTGACAGTGAAGTTTGCCGGTTGAAAGTCTTGACAGTCCCAGTGCATTGCGGTAGTCCCCCGACGTCCTCCCTTTTGTCCCTACGACTGAGGCCCAGGAGCAGTGAGATCTGCAAAGCTGCAAAGGGACAGAAGTCATCAGCTGCATCTTTTCTTCTTTACTAAGGTACTGTAAAACAAGTCTAAGAACGTACCTCTTACCGTGGAAGTGCTTGTAACTTCTGCAAATCAAAAGTCTAATCAGCTTGTGGCCCTATGTTGGATTCTTCTTTTTTATCAAAGAATCCTAAGAACAAGACTTTTCCATTTACTTACCAGAAGTGCTTCATCCTATACAAGACTTTTGCCCATTGACTTTGGCTTAGCCTATTGAATTGTATGACTCTTCTAAGAGGATCTGAACGTATTTGCCCTGCTTAAGAATATTGGTGATCTCTTGTGTTCTAATAACCTTTGCCTTTTACCAACTTTCAAGAGTGTTCTGAATGCCAACAGTAAAATATTAAATGTCCTTGTTATTGAAGTCACCTGTGGGTGTAGGTTGTGTCTGTGGGCTATCCCAAAAGGGTCTTGTCTGATTCAGAAACTCAGAGTGTACAGTATTGAAGTGTATTTGTGTGTTATTATTATACTGCTCCCTTCTTAAGAAGGCTTTATAACTGACTGATAAATAAATTAATAATGGTTTATGCAAGAAACCTTGAGTGTAAGAGTTTATTTGAATACCTGTAACTGTGAATCTTTGTTTAACTCCACTACTCTTGAGATAAGCCTGGCTGCTCAGCACGCTACCAAAACTGTGTAGTGCAGGCTTATACCAAAGGCTGGGTTGCCTATACCTGTAGTCATAGTTGTTTGTAGTGTTCGCAGAAGTTACTGCATTCAATCTTTGCCTAACAACCTGATACCGAGTTGTGAGCCCCTTCTTCTGGAATGCCTCTGTGAGCAAGTTAACCTGAAGGGGGTTGTGGTCCGGCAAGTCAAGGCCCCCGCCCCCCCAAACTGCGCCGAAATGGCAAGCTGAATGCGTATATACATTTAAACTTCCCTGTGACCCAGCCCATACTGTTTTCTCAATTCCTGGAAGGATAGCATAGCATGTTGTTCCAGTACATCGCCCAGTCATATTATTGCCGCTCTAGCCCACCACGGTTGATTCCCCAACTTCCTGACTTCCCACAATGCCGGGTTATCCCATAGGGGTTGGAATTTGGTTACTTTCCCTTTCCACCCCATCGCTCTCATGTCACCTTCTGAATTTGCACGAACCTTTGTCCTGCCGGGGGTAACTGTTGCCCTCGTGATCCCCCTTACAACACTTGCAGAGTGTCTGTCCCCCTCATCGCATCCAGCTCCTGCCTCGTATGCGGGAGTCGTCTCCCCCGAACACCCACTCATTCGCTGCTACCACCAGGTGGACGGCCCAGTACTACTGCCCGATACCCAGCAATCCCACGCTTCCCTCCCAAACCCACCTGGTCAGTGTATGCAATGCTATACGGGGGCTTTTGTTCCCCCAAATTACCTCCCTGAGCAGGGCGTCGATATCAAAATGTCTTTTAGGGATTCGTACTGGAGTATTTTGCAATACGTAGAGTAATTGGGGTGGAGGGGGGGCAACATGTGTAATAGGTTCCCCAGCAGGGTCACCGGCAAGGTGACCCAGTGCTTGGCGTCCGCCCATAGTCCAGGTTTGGTCAAGGTTTGGCTCTAAAAAGGTGCCCATATCCCGTTGTACATGTATGCCTAAGTATTTGGAGACTTCAGTTGCCATCTGAAGGGGGCAGTCTCATGGGATGGCCTCCATCCCACCTTTGATCTGCATGATCACATATTTCTCCCAGTTTATCTTTAACCCACAGTACAATTGGAACTCCTCTAATATCTCCATAGTGCTCGGGCAAGATGTGGCAGGGTCCCCAAGGAACACCCGAAGATCATCTGTATATAGGGAAAGAGTATCCCCCTCCCCTTCGGGACACCTGAACTCCCGGATCGACTGGTCGGATCGTAGGCGCTGCTACAGTGGCTCCACTGCCATGAGGAACAGTAGGGATGATGTCAGGTGCCTCTCTGCAGAAGAAATATTTGTGACCTGTGTCCGTTAACTCAGACTCTGGCCATTGGCTGCATGTAGAGCAGCTGCACTCAGCTTGTGTACTGGGGTTCCATCCCCATCTTAGCCATCACGGCCCATAGGAAGATCCACCCAACCGAGTCCAAGGTCTTTTTTTTTTTATAAAACATTTTTTTATTATTTTGTAACACACCAAACATTACAATAATTATGACTTCCATGTTCAAGTCTAACAAGGTAACATTACAAACTGCTTTCTTCAGTCCTGCTCCCTCCCGCCCCCTTAACTTGAGCCATAATGTCCGTATCATCAGCCTGTACGTCATCAGGCAGGTCTTATTGTCCTCATCTTGTCCGTATCATCATCACTGTGATCGGGCTGGGGGGTGGGAGCCACTATGGTGGCCACCAATTGCCTCCATTCGATTAAGGGTCCTGCCTCCTCCTCACCTCCCCTGCTGACCGCTTCGAACCAAGCAGCAGTTTCCGCCTCTGCCCACTTCAAGAGGTCAGCCCACCACAACTCCTGGGCCTCCAGGCTGCCTACCAGCACATTGCATTCCTTCTTTTGGCCAGGATGTATGCCAGGTCCTTCATTTTACTTATGTGCCTCAGATGACGTAGCCTAGGGAAACCTCCTAGCATGCATGCCCAGGCCGACTCCACCTCCAGCGTAATGTCTTTTTCGGCCAGGCGTATCTTCAGTTCAAACCAAAACCTAGCCACCTCCGGACAAGCCCAGAACATGTGTAACATCCCGGCTTCCTCCTCCCCGCACCTGGGGCATCTCTGAATCGTCTGGCCCCCAAACCTAGCAATCTTACAGGGGGTCAGAAATGCCCTATGAGTGACATATAATTGGATCTGTTGGAGCCTCGCGATCCGGGACACTTTCTTATGGTATCCCTGGGCTCTATCCCATACCCCATTCATCCTAGGCTCTCCCACCTCTTCTTCCCAGAGCTGTCTCAATAGGGACAATTCCTTCCCCACCTTGGAACCCAGTAGCTCATATATGCGGGATATCTCGTGCCCACCCTCCGAGATGTCATAGCATCTTCATGGTAGCATCCGGTTGTTCTGTGAGCACCGCCGCCGGACACTTTTCTCGCACTTGTCTAACAATTCTGGAGTAGGTTATATGTTGCCCCTTATGCACCTCGGTGTCCTCCATCAGTTTCTGGAATTCTAGTGCCTCCCCCTCCTGCCATATGTCTCCCAGAGTGGCCAGGCCCATCGGTTCCCAGTATCTACAGACCCCTTGTATCAATTGGGGGTCCTCTCTGCATAGCGCTGCCAACGGCACCTGCATGGAAAACAGAGCCGAGTATCCCACCATCTGCCATGCTCTGTGCCACACCTCCCAGCCAAGCCCCAACAGCCTCGCCATCTCTCGTACCTTTGGCTTGGACAACCACACCACCTCTCTGAGGAAGTACAACAGCCTGGTTTCGGCTGTTTCTTCCTCAGGCACCTGGCCACATGTTGCAGTTGTCCCGCTAAATAATATAACTCAAAATTCGGCAGGTTTATTCCCCCACTATCGCACAAATTCTGTAATTTCCAAAGAGCCACCCTGTTCCTGGAGTTATGCCATATAAAGCCCCTACACAAGCTGTGTAGACTAGCAAAGAAGCGCCTAGGGATCACATGCAGGATACTTACAAAGAAGTGTAATAGTCTGGGCAGGACTACCATCTTGATTAGAGCCGCTCTCCCCATCATGGCCAGGGGCAATCTGGACCAGAATCCCATGCTATTTTTGATGCCTTCCACTGCCTTTACTGTGTTTTGTTTATGTTCTTCTCCGGTCGTGTGGTATATGTCAATTCCGAGATATCGGAAAGACCTGGTTCGCCAGGGTATTGGCAATACCGGCAAACCCCTAGGTGGGACAAGTCTATATCTCCCCAGGGGGAACATGCTAGATTTCTTGGGGTTTACCGCTATGCCGGAGAGGGCAGCATATTGTTCCATCACCTCCAGGATGTATTGTATATTCTCTTCTGGGAAGCTTCTGCAACTGTTCAGTGCTCCACAGCTGGCATCTGCATCCACAGCCCGAGCACACAACTAGAAGGTCGGGTCACTCCACCCGCCTTCTCCCACTGTAGGGTGCCAGGACCACTCCGCTGTTCGGGCCGCGGGGTCCAGCTGCACAATCCCTGCCTTTTATGCGGGCCCAGCGCCGGTCATCCAATCCTCTGTCTGCTTCGGTGCACGGCGCAACCCGGACGCTTCTCGTGCAACCCCGAGCTCCAACCGAACACACGAGTGTACGGGGCCGGAAAATTTGTAGGCGGGCGCTTCGATGTTCGGTGCCGCAGTCCCCGGCTCCCGGCGATGCGCTGTAGGACCGGAGTCTACCGCTCGCCCCGTCCAGCCCCAGAAAATCTGAAGCCCTCCTCCGCTCAGGCCGCGAGGTCCTGCTGCTCCTGCCGCAACCCAGGCGCGGTTGTAGCGTAGCGCGACCGCCCCTCCATCTTGCGCGGTCTCCGACCTCTTGTTCCACCACAATTGGGGCCATCCAACTGCCCACAGCAATCACCTTTATTGGCGCACAACTGCCATGGCGTGCTGCATGTGCCGCCAGCGCTGTGTGTGCTGCTTTCACACACGGTTCGCTCTCCCACGTATACCTCCAATGTTTATGGGTCTGAGATGTTCCGCGGCTGCAGTTATTAGCTGGCCATGTCTCCTGTAATCGCCCGCCGGTCTGCTGCGGAGCCTGCTCCGGGTGCCGCAATGTGTCTCTGCCAGGTCATATATATATCCCAACTCAGCGCTCCGGGTGCCACAATGTATCTCTGCCAAGTCTTATCTTTGCAACTATGTCCTTCTGCAAACGCACAGTGCAGTGTTTCAGTATAATCGCTCCGTCACATCTTCCGTGCCCGTTCTGTTTGCTTTGCGAATCGGGACTTCAGGTCACTCAGACTGCTTCTCATGCACACGGTCTTTGTTCCACTACAAGTTCAGCGCCATTTTGGCTATGCATCCATATTTATCCAGCAAATTTCTCGGCCGCCTCATTCCCACCTTCAGGCTCTGATTAGGTCAGAAGTTGTAACGCTGCATGCACCTACTATTCATTTCACAGCAGCTCCAGATGTTCCCATATCTACATGCATTAGGTGCCCATATTCCAACGGATCAATAACGGATCTCGGGAGCCTTCGGAGAACACGACTTAGCCCATGGCCATGAAGCCACGGCCCCGACTGAGTCCAAGGTCTTTTCCGAGTCCAGCACCATAACCATGTGGGGCCCCAACAATGACAGTTAGCGCCATGGCATTGTGGATCCGCCGAAAAGGTTAATTCGGGTTGCCCTACTCAGGACAAATCCACATTGGTCCAGGTGTACCAATTTGCCCATCAGCGGGAGTAGCCAGTTGGCCAGGACTTTTACCAGGATGTTGGTCTCCACATTGAGTAAAGAAATCGGTCAGTAAGAGAACAGACGTTCTGGGGTTTGTTCATTCTTATGAAGAAGACTACATTAGCTAGCCTGAGATCTTCCGGGAGTTGACCCTTTCCCCGACTTCAACGCAACATCTCTAACATGGGATCTCCCCACTGTATCCTAGACACACTTCCAGAATTTGACTGGAAACCAGTTGGGCCCAGAGATTTCCCCGGCTGCAGCCCCTGGATGGCCTCCTGGAGCTCTTCCTTTGTTATGTCGGCTTCCAAGGCGTTATTGTTCCCCCAAGCACAGCAAGTCAACGGCAGCCAAGTATCTCTACATTTCGGCGGTTGAAGGACTGAGATTTCTGCATACAGCCCTTGATAATAGGCTGAAAACATCTGGGCGATAGCCCCCCCTTCCATGTGGTTCCTAACTTCCCCGTCCAATATGGGCCAGACCCATCGTGCCCCTTCTTCTCTTCAACCATGCGAGCATGCAGCACCCTTTATCCCCCAGTAAATACATCCGAGCCCGTTTAAACAGGTGGGCCCGTCAGGTTTTGTCCATTGCCACTTCCTTGTACTCCTGTTCTGCCCTAGCCAATGCCCATATGGCTGCCTCCGACAGTGCTTGAGCGACACACTTCTACGCCTCACCTGCCTTTTTTTCTTGCAGTTTGTCCAACCTCTCCCTTCCCTGTGCCCATAACACACACCTTGCCAACCCCTGTATCACTGCTTTGTACGCTTCCCATAACGTATCACTGCCTTCCACCATCCTTGTTTCAGATTGAAGTACTCCACTGTTCCCGCCCTTATATCTTCTTTATCCCCTTCATCCCTCAAATGGTATGCATTCAGACGCCACCGCCACCACCCCCTCCCCTACTTTCTCTCTTCCTTCCCAGTGGATAAGGAGTGAGCTGTGATCAGATAGCACCCCAGGCAGGCACTGCACCTTCACCACCCTGCCCGTTTCCGTGCAGGGTACCAACATGTATTCCAGCCTCGACCGGGAGTCATGGGCCCCAGAGTGACAAGAGAAACAAATCTGGCCCTGGTTGATGTCTCTCCATACATCCTGCAGCCCTGTTGCCAGAAAGGAGGCAATTCTGGTGGGGGAACATATCCTCCCTGACACATTTTGGACTACTGGCCTTTGCTCCCATCTACCACATCATTAAAGTCTCCCCCACTGTCCTAGTATGTTAGCAGTGCACCTTGCAACTCTGCTAGGAGGTCTGATTGTAGCAGTAGAGGTGCATAAATGCTGACAATAAGCATGGATTTACCCATAGAGAATAAAACCGCAAAAGTCACTGTGGTGCCATCCATCCCTGGATTAACTGCTCCAAGAACAATGCCATTGAGGGACCATCTGCCTTCTTAGGCAGCTCACTCAAGGCGTACGTTGTTTCGGCGGGATCGCCCTTCTGCATTTTCGATCCTGCCCTCCAGCAATGCTGTTGGCTGTAATAGCAGTTGCGTTTCTTTTTGCAATGGTGTCAAGAAATAACCAAATTCGAATATTACACCATTACGAGAAATGGATTTGGTGAAATCACATACTTTCAGTATCTTCATCGCATACATGCTAAAAAGAAAAAAGTGTGTCAAAGCTGCCTCCAAATTGTTCGAGAGGCGAGGCCAACAAAAGGTAGGCTCTTCCCCCATTGTATTTCAAGGATGCCAGAGACCCTCCCAGGTGAACGGCAGAGTTGGGGAGGCAAGGCCAAGCCTGTGGTACTAGCCTGGACTCAGGAATTGGAAATAGCAAAACAAGAACGAACCGCACACAGCCGGTGAGTTGCCTGAAAGACAGGTGTGTGTTAAAGCGAATGAAGTAGCAACATTGTATCACAAATGAAGGATGCACATGTGTGAATGAGACACGAAGAAAATCAGGCCTATGAATGACCTGTGAAGTAAAAGACAGCAGTAAGATCAGCGATTACGAAGTGGTCCGGCGAAAGGAAGTAGCCCATTTGAAAGTCTCAGTACATTGTTTGAAGTTATAAAGCTAACAAACATTAAAGGCGAATTAGGCGAGAGTAACCGTGAACTTTGAGACAAAGTGGTCCTGCAGTGGTCTGTAAAGGCAGCCACGCACATTTGAATGTCTTTGACAACTGAAAGGGTTCCGAGCCTGATTGAGGGAGACCCGAAGTACATTAAGCTTGGGGTCGGGGGCCCCTGGCAAGTTTGTGTTGAGCTGTGACATGAGGTCAAAGCCTGACAGAAGGGACTTAAGTGAACTGTGTGCTGTAAGGTCTGAACCCGGCAGAGGGGGACCTTTGTTAACGTTACATTGGAATATCATTTTGAAAGGCAAGACAGAGACTTTATCATGGAAGGGCAGCCGGGCCTCATTCCATGGTTTGGAACTGCTAAGAGTGCTACAAACCGAGCCAGAGTGTGTGATCCTTCCTACGAGGACAGCCTTACTGTGAGGTGTAACGTGAGGAGGAGAGCTGGTTCAACTACCTTTATTCTTCTGAACACCGGTATTTCCTTTTGCATACATTTACACTTTTTGTACAAGAGATACAGCAGGCATTAGGATTTTGATAGTATAGGCCATTTAGATTTGACAGACTTCACTGGGACTGTTTTGTTTATCGTTTGATTGTCGAGACTACTCCCATCTTAGTTATAGGGCTCCAACCCCAACAATTTCAATAAAGGATTTACAAATTGTATCCATTGTGTCAGTGTCATACTTGTGATACCATGTGTAAGAAACCTGAAGGTGTCGTCCCCGTGGATCTCTCAGGTGGCCAGGGCACTGCCATCGCCTTAAGATGCAGACCCTCGGGTGGACCAGTGCGGGAGAATCACATGGATGCAGGGTCTTCAGGGAGCAGGGAGTGGGATACTGGATGGTGAGACGCCGTATCCCTCTCTTCCCTGTAACACCTTTATCCCATCCTACCAGATGAGATATTTATTTAGAAACTGAACCACTCCCAACCCCCTTTTCCTGCACAAACACTTTTTCACGGACAGCTGCTCTGGGAGAAAACAGACTAAAACCCGAGCCGTGTCCATGACACGTTCCAATACTATGGTCAGACAAGGTCAGGCAATTATCGACTATCACTCACACCTGACTCCCATTACACTTCCCCACATGGATAAAAGCGGAGCACAAGAGCACACTCTGAGCGAGACAAAACCCACAAAGGCACAGCAGTTTCGAGTTGGCAGTTGAACCAGGAGAGACAGGCGGCCAGGCATGAGAGGTTGAGAGGGGCAACCCCCTTGACCTCATTGACAGGAAGCCGTTACTTTCAAGAAACCATCAAGGCAGAAAACGTAAGACTAGGAAACCAGGCTAAAGAATCCTGCATTGTGTGTCGGAGATACCGAGGGTCTTGCTGCGTAACTGACCAAGGCGGGGAGGAGCAGCAGACGCCGTGGCATCGTCCTTGGCGCCAAGAACAAAGAAGTGACAAAGAACAACAGAGCCGGTTAGTTGGGGGGACCGGTCGGTGTTGAAGTCAAGGTTGCAAGCAGTAATATTGTAAAGTGAGCACTAGAAGGAACATTGTTAAATGCATGTGATGAGATGCGAGCAAAGCTAAATTGCTGGTGAATATTTTAACATTTGCAGAAAAGAGACAATACCGTTGACCCAGTGTACGGTACTGTGAATGTGCTCAATCGAAAGTCTCTGTGCAGTATCTTGAGGAAAGGAAAATGAAAGCAGAAGATCGATGTGAGGTGTAAACTGTGTTAAGTGAATCGAAGTGGTCCTGGTCCTGCGACGGTATAACCAAAACCCACCACACATTCGAAAGTCTTCGATTCTGGTATCAAAAGGTGATCAGAGCCCAGACAAGAGGGATCCATGGTCTGAGCCCGAAAGAGGGAGACCAAGTTGTGAACATTGCAGAAAAGGGGATCTGATGGGGTGACTGACAGATGATCCAGGACTTGCTCGGGCGAGCACGCCCTGATCAACCGATCGTCCATGTAGGGGTAGACGCGAATCCCCCCTTTCCTGAGATACGCTGCCACCACCACCACCATGAGCTTGGTGAAAACCCTCGGGCGGAGGTCAATCCAAACCGCAGGACCCGAAAAAACAAAGTGCGAGTCGTCAACCGCAAACCTCGGGTACTTCTTGTGCTTGGGATGGATCGGCACATGAAAGTAAGCATCCTTGAGGTCGAGAGACACCAACCAGTCCTGAAATTGAAGGGCCTGGAGGACTTGAAAGAGAGTAACCATCTTCAACTTGTCCTTCCTGAGGAGTTTGTTCAAACCACACAAGTCCATGATGGGTCTCAATCCTCCGTCTTCCTTTGAAATCAAAAAATAAGGGGAATACCATCCCTTGTTCCTCTCCGCTACAGGCACCAGTTCTATGGCGCCTTTCTCCAGCAGGGCTTTGATTTCCTGCGCAAGGAGCGGATCCGGACTCTTCAAAGAGAATCCCTGGTGGAATGTCGTGAGGCCTCTGCCGGAAAGGAAGACAGTAGCCGTGGGCTATGATCTCCAGAACCCACACATTTGAAGTAATGCCACGCCATTCTACAAGATGCTGAGCCAGCCTTCCCCCAACCGGCGAACCATGGGACATGGCCTCATGACTGAGCTGAAGCGGCTGCGGCATTGCCTGAGGGTAAAGAGGCAACTGCCTGAGCGGCATTGGCACCTTGAGTACCTTGTTTTCCACCTCTGATACTCCTACGGTGGCTGTGATGCTGGAAATGCATCGGAGGGACAGGGCCTCCGTATCCTTGTTCTTTACTGCTTTTTATCGTGTGTTCTGTTGTGTTTTCCGTGCAGGAGTCCATATGGGACTCCTGGCGGTGCAGCTCTCTTTTGGTTTGGTGAACGGACCCGTGGGATACCCTTATGGCACCCATGGGTGGGGGTGCAACCCTGTGACCCTAGTGTATGTTGTTGGGCACCTGTGGGTGGCCCGCAGAGCAGAGTATGGGCAGGTGGCAGCTCCATGCTGAATTTGACAGGTGCGCGGAGTATCCTCCATTTTGGGTTACCCCGGCCCTGCCATTGGGATCAGTTGATTCCGGATGGAAAACAAAATGGCCCCTGCGGCGCCTTGCTTTCTATTACCCATTACCTTGTTTTCCCAAAGTCCTGGGAAGCCCTGACTCTGTCCCTTCCCCCTGACTGTCTGTTGGATGGAAGTGCCATATATGGTGTTGTTGTGAAGGCCCGGCCAGACTAGCTGGAGCCCTTCCCACTGATGTATGTTTTGGGTACCTCCTGTCGGTGGGACCTGGGTGAATAGTGAGTGTGTGACGAATATGCATTCTGTGTTGTGGATGTCTAGTATCTGGTGGTTGACACAATGACTGAGACAGCCCCGCCCGAAACCGGTATGAATGCAGTTGGGAGTGTTGAATGGCCCGGTACATGTCCCAATACACACAACTTGTTGTGAGTGTCTGGAGAAGTGAATGGCCCGCCACATTGTTCACGAGAGGAGTCGGAGGGAAAGCATAAACAAATTTCTCTGACCCGTTCATCCATAGGGCGTTCCCCTTGGAGCCTGGCTAGGGGAACCTGGACGCGAAGTCTGGCCATTGTTTGTTTTTGCTTGTAGCATACAAGTCTATGGTGGGGAAACACCATTGAGAGAAGAAGTGATCTACAATCTCGTGTTCCTCTGGTAGGTGGATCTCTGCTCAATGAGTCGGCTAGAGAGTTGAGTTCCCCTAGAACGTGCTGTGATGATGGGAATATTTTTCGTTTGAGTGCCCATTTTGAAATTTGTTGTGCTAGTTTGGACTAATTTGGAGAACATGTGCCCCGCTGTTTGTGGATGTAAAACATTGCCGTAGTGCAGTCGGTGAGGACTTGCAAGGACTGGTTTACTAGGTGTATCGCGAATGCCTGAAGGGCTTTGAACACTGCCAGTAGTTCCAGCAGATTGATTTGGTTCAGCGCTGTAGCAAGAGTCCACAGACCTTGTGCTGTGTGATGAAGGTGTGGAGCCCCCACCCTGCGAGTGACGCATCTGTCGTCACAATTGCCTGCACCTCTGGATCGTGGAAGGGTTTACCCTTTAAAAGATTTTCTCTTGTCCCCCAGCGAAGGTTTTGTACTAGTGTTGGCGAAACGACCACTAGATCGTCCCACTGACCGCTTGCCTGAGACCACTGTTTCGCCAACCACTCCTACATGGGACACAGGCACAGGCACGAGTGTGGTACCAGGTAAATGCAAGATGCCACCAGGCCTAGCACACGCATAGCTTTGCGCAAGCTTATCCGACGGCCGGCTTGATAGTGAGGTATTTTGCAGTAACATATTTTGGACTCTTTCCTCTGACAGAAAGACTAACTCCTCCTTCAAGTCTATTACAGCTCCTAGAAACTGTTTAGTTGTGCTCGGCACTACACTTGAAATGTTCCTGTTTATGGAGAAGCCCAATTGAAAGAGAAGGTTGATAGTTCCTTGAATGTTTTGGCTGCAAATATGGGGAGTCTCCCCTGTAATCAGCCAGTCGTCCAGGGAGGGGTACACTGGGATTACCGCTACCGCCAGTATCTTTGTGAATACCCTTGGTGCGGATGCTATTCCGAAGGGTAGCACTTTGAATTGGTAGTGCTGGTTTGCTATCTTGAACCGCAAGACTCTTCTGTGCGCTGGGAACATTGAAATATGAAAATAAGCATCTTTCATATCCAATGTTGCCATCTAATCCACCCTGTATTAATAGAGGGATTACATCTTGTAGCGTAGTCTTGCAGAATTTTTGTGGCTTGACATAGGAGTTTGGAGGGTGTATGTCTAATACTGGGCGCATGGTTAGATCTTTCTTTGGCACAAGGAAGTAGGTTGACTAAATACCCTTTTTTACCCGGCTCGTCGGGACAATTTCTATGGCGTCCTTTTGGAGCAGCGTTGCGATTTCCTCGAGAAGGATGCGTTCTTCCTTCCAGTGAGTCTTCTGGCACAGGGGATGGTTTCGGGGGTCACTCGATTAGCTCCACACAACCACCCGCTACGGTGGATAGCACCCATTTGTCTGAGGTTATTCCCTCCCATGCTTGGGTGAAGTCTGAAATACACTCTCCTACTGGAGAGACATGGGAGGGCACCTGAAGTGTGAAATCACTGTTTTGGAGGTGTGGCTCCACCTCTAGACGAGGGTCATCCCCCGGCCACGGGATCGACACTGTACCCTTTGGCAACCTTGCAAGGCTTGGTCTTCATTGTTACCCCAGGATGCTCCCCGATTCGGACTGTAGCCTGAACCCCTTTGTGAATTTTGTCTGTGAAAGCGACGAAAATTACTATTACCTCTTTGGCCAGTGGGTTTATTAGTTAGCTGGCCCAGCGATTTTAGTGCGTCATATTCCTCCTTAGCAGTCTTTAAGGCGTCTTCAACGGCCTTACCAAAGAGGACGTTGGGCTCAACGGGCAAATTGAGAAGTGTAGCTTGTGTCTCTTGCTTGAAGTCGGACTGGCGTAGGCAAGCATGACGCATAATAATTGTTCCTTATGCAATACTTCTGCCCGCATCGTCAGCGGCGTCAAGAATGCGTCTTGAAACTGCCCTGCCTTCTGCAGCCACCAGGGCCAATTGTGTATTAAGTGGTTCAGGAGCTGACAATAAAGCTGATACCTCATCCCACTTATGGCAGTTATAACTCGCCAGAAGTGTGGTATTAGCAATCCTTGCTTGAAAGACAGCCGAAGAGGCCACTTTCCGCCCCATTGTGTACAGCTTCTTACTCTCCTTGTCCAAAGGTGCCTCAGAAGAGGCTAACGGTGTTCCTGCTCTTTTCCTTGTTGTTGTAACTATAAGAGAGTCAGGTTTGAGCTGTCCCCTGACATACAGAGGGTCTGAGGGAGCATGGCGGAAGAGCTTCTTGATGCAGGGATTAACTGACTGTGTCTGGTTAGGCGTCTCCATAGAGGGCTGTATGCTCCGCTGGATAGACTGCAGGATGGGAATGAATGGAGTGACAGCTTTCTTATCCCCTAAAATGTCGTCAAGAAACTCTTTGTCTTGTTGAGTTTCTTGCTTTTTTATCTGGAAGTGCTCAGCTGCCTTGATGAGCATGTCATTTTGTAGTGGCTGGTTATGTTTAGGTGAATCTGCCACCGGAGGATCCTGGGTGACGCGAGAGTCAATGTTATACATGTCCTGCTCATCATCATCATCATCACCACCACCACCATAGTAGGGATCTGCGGCCTCCTGAGTTAAGTAGAGGTCCTCGGTGTCTGAATCCGGGTCATACAGGTCAATGACTGGACGGTCCTGCTGGGATGGTAAAGCCAGGGTATCAGGACGAGACCTTTTGGAAGGGGGCTGAGAAGCACTGGCATTTGCAGGGGTCTGAGAACTAGAGGAAGCTGCTGTGGGTGGGGTGGTTAGAATGCTTTGGAAAGAATCCGTTTTTAAAAAAGGTTTGCCATAAAGGTCATCCTTCTCATGGCACCGTCTATGTCATGACATGTCCACTGGGCAGAGCTTGGAATGGACATAGGGTCCAGTGGGAGAGCCTGATCTTGAAGTGTGACTGGGACCTGAAGAGGAGGCTGATTTGAATACCTTTCCTTTGGATGAGAGTCCCTTTCTCTGGAAGATGAATGGGACCTTTCCCTATGAGGGGTCTAAGAAGATTTTTTTCGTGGACTCCTCCCCCTTCATTAGGCCTTTCTGGACATGTTTTTGGACGAGATGGGCCAATCCCGACTGTTTTGGATTTTTCACCGATTTCAACGGGGTATGTCGATCTTCGGCCGTGGGTTGACCTGACGTCTCGTCAGCCAACATGCGACTTTCAGGAACGGTTTTAGGCATGACATCTGTGCTGTCATTTGACAGTCGGGGTCTGTCATGGGGCGATCAGGACCTCGAGTGCCCAGAGGACAGGGAACTTGTGGACTTCTCCCTAGACGTCGTGTGTGGGCTCTTAGTCGACGTGCATGTCGAGTCATAGCCCCTGGCTGTGTGCTTAGTGGTAGTGTCTGTGTGAGCGCTGAGGACGCCGGGGGTCGTCCCCGTAACAAGGCCGCCGGTCTGTCTGGTGGGGTCGGGGGCTAGCGCTTGGGAAACTAGTATCCCAGTCACCTTCACCCTCGGAAAAAGCAGCGCTGCTGCCGTCACTGGAGGTACCCTCAAAGTCCATGGTGGCATCAACCTGCATGGCGTGGTGGGCCCAGAGCTTGGTTAAACAGTCCTATAACGTCTTGGGTTTAAAGAGCTTACAGGCTCAACAGGTCCCTTAGACGTGCTCCTGAGGGAGACAAAAGGTGCACACCAGATGCTTGTCGACCCATGGGAATTTTTTGTTGCACTTAGGGTAGAACTTTATCCATAATGAAATGAAATGGCAGCTAGGCGAGAATAATGTATGAAAAGGGGTAAATACATTCTCAAATGTGCTCCCCCCTCTCTCCCTACTGGGTGGGCCAAAGCGGCCCTCCAAGGCCAGACAGATCCGTCGATGGGAGTCTTAGATTTCTTCACTGCTGTCTGATGTTATCGATAGTCGGTGAAGGGAAATATAAAGGATAGGAAGAGAAACTAACTCCAATTAGTATAAATCAATGGTGTTTTTGTTGTTACAGACACAGTACATTGAGGCCACGACTTTGGGTGAGAGACAAAGCCTGGGACAGTGATATTAGGTTGTCACAGCACTGCCAGTCATATTTGGCCATAAGTAGTCACCAAAGATTATTGATTAATTGCAAATGGTTATAGGAAGAACCAAAATCAAAGGCTACATACACGTCCAGACCCCTAACTGTGTCAGAGAAAAGTGGTATGTATTTAAAAAAATTGTTTGTGTGGATTAACTGTATATATCGGTCACTTTTTTACTAAACCCAAACACGTTAATTTGAGTTTAATGTATCCACCTACAGTAGAAGTGAGATTGCGTGGTGGACCACTGTCTTTTTAAATATTTTTGATACAATTAAAAAATAATTCTTTGAAGCACGGCACAAAGTATTTCTGCAAATTCAAGATATGGTGAGTAGACCGAGAGGATGTACGTCTGAAGGATAAAAGAAAAATGGTTGGAATGTAATTTTCAGTGTCTCCCATAGGAGCGTGTGTGTATAGTGTAGACAGAGCAGCAAGGCATATCTTAAGAGGGATAGAGGGAAGTGGAATCAGTACACATATGGTCCAAGGAAATACTGAAACACTATGTATTGTAAAAATAAATTGTTTATTTAAATACAAGTAGGCCAAGGTAAATCTTGGGTAAATGAGTATCACAAATCATATAAAACACATTATAAAATTGCAACACTATGCTTTAAAGTACACAGACCTTGTTCAGAAAACCTAACAGTATTTCTAGGGAAGTCAGACCTTATCGGACAAATTTAGTATTGGCCACACCTATTCATGGGGAGTAAAAACCATTAGTTAATTTTAGATTACTTTCTATAATACTACAAGAGTAGTAGACCCTGTCAGTTATGCAGTGATACTCCGCAAAGAAATCACACAATCAATCAACCCTGTTACCAGGATATTATTTTGAATAGTAGAACCCAGATTCAAGGAACAGTATATACCATAACTACATTTATGATAAAACACAGTTATACTAGGCGAGTAAGACCTTTTTCTGTTACATAGAATTACAGTTGCTTTTCAGCTCAGTGGAACACAGTTTAAAATGAGCAAGAACTCTTTACACTAATTTAGGAGTGCACCAGGCAGACTAAGGTCAGCTACACCTACAGAACACTTTTCAAGAACGGCACACAGATATTCTAGGCAGGTAAAACCTAATGTTGTAATATACTATTACTGTTGCTTTTCAGATCAGTGGAACACAGACTGAGGTGAGCAATAACAAACTTATTTTAGGATAGCACACAGCCAACTCAAGGTATGTATAGAACTAAGACTGTTTTAGCATCTGTATAAAACAGACCAGGGAAAGCAAAATCCAATGCTACACTTTATGAATGACTCAAAGTTATTCTAGGTAGGTAAAACCCAAGGCAGACTTATTTTAAACAGGCTATATAGCAAGTTAGGGGAAGCAAGACGCAGTTGGGGAACTTATACACCTATTCTCTAAAATAACCTTAGACATACTTTTAAGAATGGCACCACACACATTCAGGATAATTAAGAACTTTTGTTAACTGGTCATTCTCAGAGTTACAGTTATCAACCAGTGTCTTTCCCTAGTCTATTGCATGAGTTCTCTCAGAGGCAGAAGAGGGACCCTAGTGGTCTAGCTGCCAGCTGTAGGCACAGTGAGATAGGGTTCTGTTGCAGGCAAATGCCAGAGTTCCTGTGGGAGACTGTTCAAACAAGTAAGTAGTTCATTTTACCGTTAGTTAGGGTGCAGGGTCTTCTGAGAAGACATCCTTGGAGTATTGCAGTAGTGGGCTTAGGTGAACTGGATGAGAGGACACCCAATCACAGAAAATACTCCAAAAGCTTTAAAGAAATCACAAAGGCTTAAGGTAAGTAAATACCCCAGCCAACACAGTACCTCAGCGCAAACGAAGAGTTGTAGCAGGAAGACTTCAGGATCTGCAGCCAAAAACAAAGTCGATGGATTACTTTGTCATGAAGACAGAAGACAGAACCTGGAAGAGCTTCTGCAGCAGGGATTAACAGAGAAGGCTCCAGGCAACAGTTGTGCTGTGGCTGGATGCGGCTCTGTGGTTTTGGCGCCCTTTTCAGGAGCCAGAAGAAGACTGAATATCGCTGGTCAGATTCTCGTTGTTTGCAAGGTCCAGCACTCTGATGTGGAGACTTGTAGGACTCAAATCATGTCTCTGGAGTTCCAGCAGCATGCCACCAAAGATTCAGCTCGATTCAGAATTCGGAATACCTTACACACCGCACAATGGCTTGAGGTATTGGGGTATTGCAGCCCCGCAAGGTCAGAGCATGTCGGGGATTGGCTCAAAATGAAGGTCTTCTTGAGCCTATTGGATCTAACCAAGCTCTGGGTCGGGGGTCGTCTGTTTCAGGATCCCCAGGTCGATTGCAAGGAAGGGTTACAGCAGGCTCCAGTTACACAGCAGGCTCTCCGATCGCTGGAAATCGCTATGGCCTTTGTTTCTTCATCATCTTCTTCTTCGGTTTCAGCTCCAGTGGTCAACCGGTTAGCAGCTTCCAGGTTCAGTGTTTTTATCAGGAACCACAGCACAACCTCTGCATTCTTTCTCTGCAATTTTACTGCAAGGGGCGGTCTGGCTGTCCAATCAGGACAGCCAGCCCCCCCCGCTGGGAGTTGTTCCCTTTCAGTCAAGGTGGATGACAAAGTGCAGCAGAGTTTTGCACTCCCCCTTGTGCAGGGAATCCACAGGATTATAGCTGTAGACAAAACAGCCAGAGGTTGTTCCCACCTAGAATGGCAGGGGAAGAAAATAATGAATAAAAGTCAAAGGTAAAACCACTGCCAACAGCCATTCATGTAAAACTCGCAATTGTAACATGTTACCAGGTAAGTAAGAAAGGGGATACATTGTATCCCCCAGCACTCCACATAAGGTGGGGTGTGCTGGATCACTATATAAAATGTAAAGAGGTATGAAAAATCCCTCTTTACTACTTGTGAACTGTAGTTCACCCAAGTACATGAAAGAGAAATTAACAGGGGAGCTCATAAAGTCAACCCAGCCTAAGCCCAAAAGTTGTATGAAACTTCAACCATACACTATGGAGAGACAAAAAGGTCACCCATAAAAAAAGAGTAAAAGACTAGGTGAGAAGAAAAATGATTCCCCTTCATCTAGGGACAAGGTAAAATAGTTACCTAGTAAAAGCAAAAGGTTTTGTGGTTGACACAGGTCAAGAAGATGCATCATTGATATGAAAATCTTAACTTACATCGGCCCATGCAAAGCATGTGATTTTAAGCAGATCCACAAGCCTCAGACACAATTACATTATTAAGCATCACTGGAGGCAGTGGTTGGGGTCAGGTAGAGAGGATGGGGGAAGAGGGCAGAGGGAGATCCCTCTTTAGCAAGTAAGTAAGTGTAGTTTAAGTTGAGCTTTTAAGAGATCCACAGCCGAACTGGCTTTGATTGCTATGGGCTCTGGGTTCCAGCGAAGTAGGGAGAAAGAGTGGAAGTGGGAGGAGGCACAGGGAGGATATGGGATGCTGAGGTTGAGTGCAGGAGGATCAGAGGGAACGAGATGAGGAAACAGTCTGTTACTGAGGAGCATGACCATTTATAGCTTTGTTGACTAGGAGAAGAAATGTTAAAGGAGAGCGGTGGTGTAAAGCACCAACCAGCATGTTGTCGCTAGGTATGAGGGGTAGGATCTGGATCGTTTGTAGAGAGTGCTGGAAGCAAAGGTGAGGACTTTGTCTAGAGGGAGGAAGGAGCAGAGAGGAAGGTGAAGGAGCAGGCTTGAGCAGTAGTCCAGTTTGTTGAGCACAAGAGTGGAAATTAGAGTTTTTGTAGAGTAGTTAGTAAGAAAAGGACACATTTTCATAATGTTGAGGAGGTTAATACAAGCATCAGAGGTAGAGGTAGTGATGGATTGTTGCAGTATCAGGTCGTTATTAAAAAGGGCCCCAGGATTGCGAGGTCAGGCGGGAAGGATATAGGTGAGGGGATGGGAGGGATGGCATTGGAAGCTTGCACAAAGATGACTTCCAAAGCCATCCAGTGATAAAGTGCAGTGAGGCAGTTTGTGATCTATTTCGAGATGGCTCGGGTGAAGGAGGGAAAGGAGAAAAATGTTTGAGTGCCATCAGCAAAAAGGTGATAGTGAAAGTCAAAGGATGAGATGAGTCTTCCTAGGACAGAGATATAGATGTTGAAGAGTAGAGGTCCTAGCACTAAGCCATGGGGGAGACTGACAGGAAGAGGGGCAGAGGTGTCAGAGGTTTGCGAGTTCCAAGAGTGTTTAAAGGATCATCCTTCCAGGTAGGAGGCAATCCAGGCAAGAGCATATTTGCAAAACGGAAGCTCCTAGCGAGTGAGGAGAAGAGAGAGTGATTGACAGTGTCAAAAAAGGCATAAAGGTTCAAAATGATTAGTATAGAAGAGAGTTTGAAGTGGTGAGCATTAGACAGAAAATTAGAGACATGCAGGAGTGCAGTCTTGGTGCAGTGTTTCATATGGAAACGATTGAACTGGATCTCCAAAGCCATTATCCTCAAGGTACGTTGTGATCTGGTTGAAGACAACCTGTTCAAGGGCTTTCGAATCATGGGAAAGGAGAGCCACCGGGTGATAGTGTACTAAGACGTTTGGGTCAACAGGGGATTGCTTCAATAGGGGTAAAACAGTTGCAGATTTGAAGGAGGCAGGGAAGAGTCCAACAGCGAGACAGAGTATAGATAGCTCAGCGAGATAAGGGCAAGTGATTGAGATCAAGTCTTTGACCATTTGGCAGGCAAATGGTCGATACGTATGGTGCCAATTCAATAGGAGAGGTAGGGGAGAAGTAGTCGAGTATGGTAGAGGTAGTAGACAGAAGGAGGGTAGGAGAGTGAGAGGAGGGCTGCGAGACTGTCAGGATTTTAAAGATTTTAGAGGAAATGTAGTGACAAAGTCATTAGCAGAAAGGGAGGAGGCGATGGATATTGGCTTGAGAGGTGTGAGCATAGATTGGAGGGTAGATGAACGTTTGCAGGGATAATTGGGAAAGGAAGAGATTAGGTTTGTAAAGTAGGAGGATTTGGTCCAGAGCAGAGGTTAAGCAGCAAGGGAATTTGGATAGGCTAGGAGTAGGGAAGGTGTCCGTAATTTGCACCAGCATCATATTACACAGCGCATGTTGCTTTTGAGAGTCTGATTGTCAGTGATGATCCAAGGCTGAGAAAGGCAAGGTGTGAATGTGCGAGTAGGATAGTGTTGGTCAAATAGATGCTTAAGTAGATAGAGAAAGCACGGTCAATGGAAGAGGCATAAATAGGGGAAGGAGACAGACAAGAGGTGAACATACCAATGTAAGGGGCAAGAGAGGCATGCCTGAATTTCCTCTTACTCATTGAAGAGGGGACATGAGGAGAAGAAGGTGGCGGAACCGAGATGTCAAAGTGAACAGCGGAGTGATCACAGGGAGAGGGGTTAATGGAAGGGTTGGAAGAGGGGTTAATGGAAGGGTTGGAAGAGGAGAGTGAATTAGAAAGGAAGACAAGAGAGTTCCTGCCAGAGTAGGTAGGTTGCTCATAAAAAAGAGTAGTCAGATAGTAAAGACTTAAGTTCAAAGCAGATAGATGCAGAGAGCTTGGGAAGGTTTAGGTTCCCCAGTCTGACAATGGGGATGTCGGTACGGAGTGACTCAAGGAGGAGGAGGGTGAGCAGAGTTGAAGTGGTCAGTGATGTAGAAGACTTGTTGCAGAGGGATTGTACATTCCAGAGGCCTCATGAATGAGGGACAGGAGGTGGAAGAGAGGGGCATATGTGTGGTAGGCAAGATGGTTTAGATGACGTTGGTGATGAAGGGAGCCCCTTATTTGAGGGGTGCGGGTTCAGGGAGGAAGGAAGGAGGAAGATGGGGAGACCAGAGACTGATGCAGAAGTTACACCAAGTGGAGCCGGAAAGCTAGGAGAGCGAGTAGAAGGAGGAAGGGAGCGAAATGCAGATGTGTGATGAAGGGTAGAAGAAATTCAGAAAGTGAAGACAATGAAGAAAGGGTTCAGCCTAAGAGCGGGGGAAGGGAGGTGGGTGATGAATGGCTGGCTGAGAAGAATCAGGTGTACGTTCTGAGTTGGGCTAGATTGGCAGTAAACGGACCCAAAACAGAAATGTTCATTAGTCCTGTGAGTTAACAGATGCTCTGCAAAGCAGGGTGTGGCCAAGGAACAACAAAACAAAAAGAAAATGCACTGTAGTCCAGGCACTGATTCTGTACAAATGTCTTGAGTAATGCTCTCCCCACTTGGCTCCCCAATAGCCCTCTTGCACCCTGTAAGTCAAACAGAAAAGCAGCAGCTAGGGTCATCCTGCACCTACCCAAATACTCACACTTTGACCCAGCTCTCACACAGCTCCACTGGTGCCCATTGCCACAGATAATTGGAGGTCTCTGTATTGTATTGAAAGCCATCCACCTCAAAACCCCATCTTACCTTCACAACCTTGATACCCTCGCTCCGGCCCTTGCTGATTTTTGCAACTACTCGTTTGCCTCAGGATCCTTCCCCGCCCCTCTTCAGCACTCCCTTGTGCATCCTCTTCTCAAGAAACCCACAGCTGATCCTTCCTGTCTGGCTACCTATCGCCCAATTTCCATTACCCCCTGTCTGGGCAAACTCCTGGAAAAGCTGGCCATCTCTCAGCTTAACCTTCATTCAGATTCTGTTGGTTGTCTCCATGACCACCAGTCTGGCTTCAGAGCGTCCAGAAGCACGGAAACTGCTCTCCTCAATATCCATGAAGATCTGCTCTCCAACCTTCATTCTAACATTCCCTCTGTCCTCATCCTTCTTGATCTCTCTTCTGCCTTCGACACGGTCAACTACACCATCCTGCTCAACCGTCTGTGATAACCTGGGTATCACTGATCAGGCTCTGGCCTGGCTGACCTTTTTCCTCTCTGATCGACCCTCCCAGGTCCAACTGGGGTCTTTCCTATAATCTATATTCCTCTCCACCTGTGGGGTTCCCCAGGGGTCTAACTTCTCACCATGGCTTTTCAACCAATACCTGGCAACTCTCGCTCACTTCATTGCCATTTACTGCTCAAATTTCCAGTGCTACGCTGATGACAACTCTTTTTCCGGGTGCCCTCGGCCACCTCCTCTCCCTCTCTCATCTCTGACTGCCTAACTGCCATTCAAGATTGGTGTGCCGCCAAAGATCTTTGTCTGAATGCCAGCAAGACGGAGATCCTCCACATCGGCACACCATCTCCATCCTTTTCCCTCACTCTCTGGCCGGCCTCCCTTGGCTCTCCTCCTACCCCTACCTGCTAGGCTAAGAACCTTGGGGTCATCTTTGACTCCACACTTTCCTTCTCGGCCCATATCTCTGAGGTCCCTAAAAAGTCAAACTTTGTACTGCACCTCCTCAGAGGTATTCTTCCTTTCCTCTCCTTCCCTCAGAAGCTCACTGTCTTCCAAGCTCTGGTTCTCTCTAGGTTGGACTATTTTAACAGCCTCTTTCTAAATCTACCTGCCTCTACTCTTCGCCCTCTACAAATTATCCAGAACAGGACTGCGAGACTTGTCCTTGGCCTCAAGCCCTGTGAGCGTATCTCTCCAGCTCTGAAATCTCTCCATTTGCTCCCAGTGGATGCACAGATTTCATTCAAAACCCTCTGCATTGTCCACAAGGCTTTCTGGCGCCTGGGTCCAAAATACCTTCAGCTATCCCTCTGCAAATACCTCCCCTCTCAAGCTCTTCGCTCCTCTAACTCCCTCCGGGTCAACCGTTTTTCAAGGAAACGAGCTGGGGGTAGATCTCCATCTTCTGCTGGGGCCTCCCTCTGCAACAGCCTCCGTGCCACTCTAAAACTTAAGGAGAACCATCTCCGGTTCCAGAAGCACCTCAAAACTTCCTCCTTGCTTCTGCCTTCGCTCCCCTTCTCACCTGCTGATCTGCTCTCTCTTAGCACTGTGCCCCTGGCCACCCTCTGTCCCCTGGGCCCAGGTACCTGCTCACCCGGTCACCTTCCTGCACTGCCTCCTGGCCATGCCTTGCACTGGGGACTGTATCTGTACCCATACAGCCCCCCCTTTTTTCTTCTTTTTCTGCACTTATTCAGACTTACCCAGTCTGCTGCCTTAAACACAGCACTTGCCACTTGTTGGCTGCACTACCAGTTTGCCTCCATTTTCTATTTGTATTTATTTCATTTATTTGCGCTTCGCACTTTCCACTCTCCCCCTTCCATGCACTTTTTCCCTTTCGCATGCACTTGCGCGTTCTCAATGTCACTGGGCCCATTAAGATCGTTTTTATGTTGTGCTGTGTTCTCCCCTGTTCCCCTCCCTTGCCTAGTCGCGCTCTGAAACACTTGTGTACGAGCACGATACAAATAAAATATATCATATCACAACAAACTGAAACCCACCACCCACCCACAATCATCAGACAGGCTAGCCATTCACCCAAAGCTTGAAACACTCTACCACTTCCCATTCTCACCACACCCTCCATCACCACTTTCTGAAAAATTCTAAAAATATACCCATTTCTCCACACCTAATCCAGCCTCAACCCCCTCCCATGCCTTCACCGGTCTACCCTAATCTTCCTAACCTATACAGAATGGATATTGTAACTTCTGTTTCACCTACCATCTTTTGTACTTTTGAACCTTATAAGGCTCTCTAAGAACATCTGGGTAGGACCAGTGCAGAAATAAATGCAGATGAAATTTAGCACAGGAATTTGATCACTGGATTTGGAGATTGTTTCTTATTAATAACTAATCGCGTCTACATAACTATTTTTGGAACACAAACCTCTATTAAGGATATACTGAGAGCAAGAAAGTCCTCCAGATGACAGAAACTGGTGCATGCCACCCCTAAACCCCCCACCCCCCTTTCAAGAGATGGCACAGGCCCTGCTGAAATAATCTACTGGTTCCTTTGAGAAGTGGGGAAGATCCATGCTGTCCCAAGCCTCACTTCTGGTCAACTGTAGTGCGCCAGTCACCCTCACTCATTACATATAATTCGGATTCCAGCAGGGGCACCTGCCGCCACAGAATCAAGCACCCAAAAGTGTCCGCTGCAGAGTGCTGCTATTTATGGGTGTAGGCGTGCCATTTTCCAGCACAGGATGAAAGCGGAAGGATGTGAAAGGGCAATGTACTGCTCTCTGCTTTCCCAGATTGACAAGATCTTATGCTGACAAATTCAGGCTTAGCTCTAAATTGAATAAACAGGAAAAATGAGCAAGGCTTTCTATTTTGATGTGTGCCTAGGTCAGGCTCAGCACCTCACGTCCCCTCATCAGGAGAATGTTTGTTTGCTCCTCCCCAACCTGGATATCTCCTCTTTATTCCCACATTCAAAAGCTATTATTTGGCTTGGCAAGTTCTACAGGTGTAAACAGCATTACAAAAAAACTAAAAATGGCACATTATCCAGGGATGAGTAAATTGAGAAATTCATCCACATTGGGGAGCAGGATGAGATTGTAATTAGGAGGGGCACCTGGTGCACATGAACCTTTTAACACCATGGTTAATCTAGCTTTGTTCTTAAACCTAACCACCACTGTACACTTTTCATTTCGCAAACATCAACATTTAGACATTATACATTTTGGCACTGAATACGTGGACCAGCAGAAAGGCAATCTTCACAACATACCTTACATGAATTCTGTTAGCAACCAAGAGTACATTTTCAGAGTCTCCGTCAGTAAGTCACCAAACAAAGACTGCATGTATGATGTGCAAATTCTATTACATGTTAATGGTTAAACAATTACAGTATTGCGCCTGTCCTCAACTAACAATCTCTTCACATGCCGATATAAAGCCTAACTGAGCTTATACAATGCTAGTCCCAATATGGTCAGGTGCACAAATTACACATTCCAACTACTTTCATTGGTGCTGGTTGGAGCTTTGGTATATTTCTGATATACTATTGAAAACACGGTTGTTGCTGGGTCTGGAAAAGATCTGGGGTAACGCTAATGTCGGGACTGTCAGGACTCTGGGCTAGCTATCCTTTTGGTTGTAGTCCCTGAGCGTCTATCCATGGCTACAACCAAAAGACCCGGTCTATAGCCCCCCACCCCTCAATACCCCTTTAGCAATGCCTCCAATTGTAAAATTCTTTATAAAAACAACTTCAAACCTCTAGTCTAAAATCTTTACTAAACCTAAATGACATGGCTTAAAAAACCTTCAGAAGCGTTCCCTCGGTGTCCGCAAACCTGTCTGAAGATCTATGTTTAACACATAAAAGCATACATAAAAAGTCCTGTGCCTATTTTACATAGTGAATAACCTGAATCTCCCCACTTGCCACATTTGTTCAGGTCCTCAAATATCAGTAGTTACTCTGAGATCCCATCATTCCCCCTCAATGAGGGGTACTGGTCCCCAGTCTGTGGCCTTGTTTAATCGAAGACGAGCCAGTTTAATTTTAGGCTTGCATATATTTTGTTTGCAATGAGAGAGCGTTCAAAACATTTTCATTTAAGGAACTCTTGACTTAATGACTGCTGACATAGTAACTTTTATTGGTATTGTTTCCACATGGATATCATTAGACAAAAACTAGAATATACCTTACATAATTAGTTGATAGTCTAGTTATGGCCCAATAGCATTTTTAAAGAAGCAATGAAAAGACTAGAAAAAAAACTGCATGCTAAAAAAGCTTGAAAGTACCTGTCGCACCACCTTGGATGGTGCTGCCACTGCTGCTTGAAGTGGTGAAAGAGGACGGCGCGTGGAATTTTAGTTGCGATTGACTCCCTGAGGGCTGTTCGGAAGACACAGAGGACAGTTGTCCAAAAAGGTTGAGAAGTTGGGTGTTAAAATCCTGAAAGACGGGCCAAGGATTTGAATTTGTGCTTTGGCAAGCTGCCCCCTCGGCTGTTGAGCCAAGAGGCATGGGGATAAAAGGGAGGTTGGGCACAGTTGAGCTATTTAAGTGGGTGGGAGAGGCCCCAACACCCCCGTTGGAATGAGGCTGCGTGAAGGACACATTGGTGGCATGGCTGTTAGTATTTCCAATGCTCTGTGCACTTAGCAAAGTCAGAAGAGAAGATAAAGGCTGATTTGTGGCCATAGAATGGGTGTTTCCTTTCATTTTTGACATTTCCTCTTCGGGTCTGATGGGGCTGACATCGGGTGGCCTGGGGACACCTGTGACAGCTGCAATGTTGGGGAGACGTGGAGAATTCTTTGCGACAGGCAGCTGTACCTGGCTCCTTTGGCCACTTTTGCCATGTGTCCTTTTTGAGGGACCCTCTTCAATTCCAGTGTGGTTCAAATTAGATTCCTTAATCAAGTGCAGGACTGTGGGTGACCTCCGTTGCCTCCGTCGTTTGGTGTGGTCTTTCTGAGGAGCTGAAGGCCGGTCCACTAATGCCACTCCTCCTTGGGGGTTCACCATTGAAAGCAACACATTGGAATTGAGGAGGCGGTTCTGTAAAGTGCATGGGCCGTCTGATAGACTCCCACCTCCATCCATTTTCTTTTGGCTTGCTAGTTGGGCTTTTGCTGCAGCCGAGAGAAGGCTGCTTGCTGGGAATGAGGAAGTGTTCTGCTGGTTTAGGAGATGACCAAGAGGCAATCCCAGAAAGCCGGGTTGGTTCTTCTTTTCATGCATAGCTCCAGAAGACACTGTTGGCAAATTATTGCTTTGGTGGATTAAGGCATTGTTAACTGAGACCAAAGAGCCGGGATCCACCTTGCCTTGGTGAAGTAACCCTTCAAGTATTGCTTTTGGACTCTGCGGTACAGAAAGCTTGGGAGAACCTGCAGGCATAGGAGATCTGGGCACAGGCTTCCCAGTGTTGGAAGAGTAATGTGCTCCTAGCAGAAAGGCCCCATGCTCAGAGGATGCAGATGAATGCCTGGAGCGTTGAGGGGATGGTTCAATACTACCTCCAGGGGAGGAGATGGAGGATAAAGTTGTAGAGGGCGAACCAAGAGTGTTAGTCCTCGACAATGAAGAGCTCTTCTGGGAGTCATGCCCTGCTCGTATCAAGGGCGAGGAACGGCAGCTAGACACAGAGGTGGACTCGGGTGGCGTGTTCAGGTTGGAAAGTGGAACCTGAGCATGGAGTGGGGATGGGGCATTCATACAGTGATAGCGCTGCATAGCTGGTTTATTGCTGATGGAGTTCAAAATTCCCAGTGGGTCTTTCTCTGGGCACACCATTGGATTTTGAAGATCATGGGGCTGTTCTTCTAAAGGCTTTTGGAAGCTTGTTGAGAAAGCATGTCCTGGCCCATAATTGCAAGAGCTAACAGATAAAGATTTAGGGGCCGGTTCCCAGACATCCTGATTGGGAAAGGAATAGGAGGGATTAATGTCGGAAGACTGACTGAAATTCCTGTGATGTGGAAAGGTGTTAGGGTAATACTCCGGAGGAAAACTGGAGTCTGATCTTGAAAACGAGTCATAACCTCTGTTTAACGGAAGAGAGGAAGGGTTCCTCACAGAGTAGGCTTCCCCAAAAGTTGCTCCGTGATGCCTCTGGTATGCAACCCTCTGTCCCGGCCTGAAGTTGTCGTACCGTTCTCCAGAGCAAGAAGGGTAAGGCTCGTCCTTCTGTTCTGCACACTGCGGCCTGGATAAAGAATTGGCTTTTTCCATCATCATTCTCGTGAAAATATCGTTGTCAAACGAGGATGGCTTGCCGTAGGATGCAGGATGCTGCAGCCGGTTCATAGGGCCTCCTGTGTGGTACATCTGGCTAAGACCACACCCTGAAAAAAGAAAATTATTTAAAAAAAGCATCAGTGACTGCTGCATATCTCCAGCAAAGGTCCTCCCACACCTACCAATATAAACTATTCACACAATTAAATATTAATATGGCCACAGGCGACTGTTCTACTTTAGCCACAGGACAAAAGGATTAAAATACTTTTTGCCCAAGACCACACTCTGAACCAGCAAAATTCAAACAGCTATGTCCATAAATCCACAAGCAGGAAATGGGAGGGGTATTCAACAGTCAAGGAGAGGTACTTCCCGAAACATCAAAATCTCATGACTTCCAACATACACCACACACACTGTCTGCAAAGACCTGGTGGGACTCAGGGAAGATGGAGAAGCGTTGGAGCTAAGAGTTAATCAGTTATACTTTTTTCCTGGGTCAGAAGTGAAAACAGTCTTTTCTGAAGACAATCTCTTCTTTATGTTATTTCACAGTTTTTCTACTTTATTCCTTGAAAATATCCAGATCTTTTAATTTTCTGTTACTCCAGATTCCCTTTTATATCTTCGCATGACACCCCTCAGAGATACCTCACTTTTACAGAACTGGACAAATGGTGAAAATGAGAGAAATGGTAACTCCTCAAAAAAGCCTTTCAGAAATCGTAGACTCACTAGAACAGACCATATGCCTTCATCTGCATTACCAGCAAGCCACATCAGAGCCCAAGGAGCCAGAGAAACAATTTCACAGAGAGGTGACAATGTCTCTCTGAATGGTTTGTTCCCCCCCTCTCATAGATATTAGCACCGTAAAGGGATAAAACAGGGCCCCCACACCCCTTTTCACTACACGAGACACAATATAGCAGACTAACCAATCAGGTACATTCTAGGACTATATGCACCTGCAAAAAGGGTAAGTGCAATAAAGGAAACGGCCTAAAGGGCCAACAGTTAGCCAGCAAAGTTAGAATTACAATACTGGGCCTCAATAGGTTCCAATTCACCACTAGAAATAGACGAAAGCATTGTAACCACCAGTGGTTACTGTAATGCCAGGGCTTCCTTTGTAGAGTGAACAGCAGGGATCTATTATTCTAAAATCAATAGTAATTCTATCATTACCGTCATTGTTTTAAAAATTCCAAGGCCCTTTGCCGAAACAGAGAAAAATTACTCTGTTCTGCTTCGAATCTTTGTAAGTCACTTTAGAGCAGTTTAAAGAGTTTCCAAAAGTTCTCCCATAGGAAACAATGGGGCCAAATCTCATATGTCTGCAGCAGGTATGGGAAAAACGAAGGTAAGTTTCTCCTTTTACCCCACAAGTGCAGCAAGAGAGCCAACAATGCAGAGAGGAAACCATAGGGGGAACCCCCCCCCCCCACCCCACTCCACCAACGAAGAGTTCTAGCCCAAGGTTTGAGAACAAGCAGGCCAGGAATAACCATGTTACTTACCGTAGTGACCACCTTACTCCTAGTCCATAGTCCCCGTTCCTCCATACTTATGGGACATTCCTCCGTCCTGTGGGAAGGGACCGGAGCACTTTGTAAAAAGCATCACATTTTTCAAAAATGTGTCCTTCCTCTCTTTTTAATCGGGGTACCGCACGCGTCCGTAACCCTGCCGTTCTTAGCTCCGCCCAGCGCATCGGCCATCAGTCCTTTTCTATCGCCAGGTCAGAGACCTTTAAGCAATAATAGAGGAACCTTATTAGAGGGGACGGCGGGCGGGTGTATGGAGACTATGGACTAGAAGTAAGGTGGTCACTACGGTGAGTAACCTGGTTATACTCCTACGTCCCGTCCCCTTTCCTCCATACTTTTTTTTTTAAATGTATTTTTATTATTTCAACAAACAACACTACAAACATTACAACTGTTTAGGACGTTCATGATCGATTTTCAGACATAGTATTGCTCTCCTCATTCCTCCCCTCTCCCACCCCACAGACTTGAGCCGTCATATCTGTGCCACCTCCTTGGGCATCTACAGGTGATTCGGTTATTGCCAACACCTCCCGGTTTTCCGCATCCTGATCCAACTGGTGGCGATTTGCCATTGAGGCCTCCAGCTGTCTCCAGGCTATCAGGGGGCCTACCTCTTCCTTTCCCCCACTCGTGACTGCTTCATACCAGACGGTGGTTTCTGCTTCAGCCCATTTCAGGAGGTCCGCCCACCACATCTCCAGTCTAGGCCTGTGGGCAGCTTTCCAGCTCATCGCAACTCTGCGTTTGGCCAGGCTATAGGCCAGGTCTTTCATTTTACTGATATGTTTTAAATTACGTGGCCTAGGGAAACTCCCCAGCATGCATGCCCAAGCAGACCCCACGTCCAGCACCACCCCCCGGCTGGCCAATCTCGTTTACAGTTCTGTCCAGAATGTCCCCACCTCTGGGCAAGCCCAGAACATGTGTAGCAACCCAGCCTCTTCCTCCCCACACCTAGGGCATTTCTGTATGGTCGAGCCACCAAACCTGGCTATTCTGCCGGGCGTCAAGTAGGCTCTGTGGGTGACATACAGCTGGATCTGCTGAAGTCTTGCGTTCCGGGACACTTTCTTATGGTACCTTTGGGCTCTGTCCCACTGTCCCTCTGTCATAGGTTCTCCCACCTCCTCCTCCCAGTCAAGCCTCAATTGGAGCAACTCCTTCCCCACTTTTGCGCTCAAGAGCTCATATATCCGAGATATTTCGTGCCCGCCCTCTGAGACATCATACATCATTTCTACAGAGGCGCCAGGTTCTTCCGCCAGCACCGTCTCAGGCCACCTCCCACTCACCCATTTCATGATCCTGGTATAGGTGATGTATTGGCCTCTATGTACCCCTGTCTCCTCCAGCAACCTCTCAAATTCCACCGCCTCCCCCCTCCTGCCATATGTCCCCCAGAATGGCCAAGCCCACCGGTTCCCAGTATCTGCGGACCCCTTTGATCAGCTGGGAGTCTTCCCCACATAATGCCACCAACGGGACCTGCTGAGAGAGCGGGTCCGATTCACCCACCGTTCTCCATGCTCTGCGCCAAACCTCCCAGCCCAGCACCAGCAGTGTCCCCATCTCTGCCACTTTCGTTTTACAACCACACCGTTTCTGTTAAGAAGTATGGGGCGGGGACGCCCCGTAGGAGCCAGGTCTCCGCCGATTCCTCTTCCGACAACCATCTTGCTACATATGATAGCTATCCCGCCAAGTAGTATAGTTCAAAATTCGGCAGGTTTATGCCCCCCCTTGTTACACAAGTTTTGTAATTTCCACAGGGCCAACCTATTTCTAGAATTGTGCCATATGAAGCCCCTGCACAGGCTGTGGAGCTTAGCAAAAAAGCGTTTGGGGAGCAGATACGGTAGGTTTACGAAGAAGTGCAGTAGTCTAGACAAGACCACCATTTTGAGTAGCGCTGCCCTTCCCATCATGGCCAGGGGCAATCTGGCCCAAAATACCATGCCATTTCTTTTACCTGCAACAGCTTCCTCTATATTGTGTTTGTGTTCTGCTTCTAACTTGTGGTATATATTTATGCCTAAGTATCTGAACGTCTCTGTCTGCCAGGGTATTTGTAAAATGGGCACGTTTTTTAGTGGAACGTTCTTGTACCTTCGCAGGGTGAATACACTGGACTTCCCGGGGTTCACTCATATGCCCGAAAGGGCGGCATAGCGGTCCATCACCTCCAACACATATTGCAAGTTCTCCTCTGGGAAGCGCAGATAGAGGAGCAGGTCATCTGCGTACAGTGATATTAGATGTGTGTTCCCTATAGTGCGCACCCCCAGCTCCCCATATTGTTGCCTGAGGCTAATAGCTAACGGCTCCAATGCAAGTATATATATAACATAGGCGACCAGGGACATCCCTGTCTGGTCCCTCTACTGAGTTGCCATTTATCTGAAATTATAGCGCCTGTCCTGACTCTTGCAGGGGAACTATATAACATCTTGACCCATCTAATATATCCCGGTCCTATCCAGTATCCTTTCAGGGTCGCTATCAGCCATGGCCACCTCACCGAATCAAACGCCTTGACCGCATCCAATGACACTATGGCCAACTCGCCTGGGTCATTCTCGGTTTGGTCCATGATATGGTGCAGCCTTCTGTGGTTGTCAGTGATATTCCTGCCTGGAACATAACCTGTCTGATCTGGGTGCATTAGTTTGCCAATTACTCGCTTTAGCCTATTTTCCAGCACCGCCGTGAGTATCTTGTTATCTTGGTTAAGCATTGATAGCGGCCTATATGACCCACAATCCACATTCGGCTTTCCCGGTTTCAAAAGTGGGATGATCACTGCTTCTCGGAGAGGCTCCGGCAGCTCCCCCTGTTCGTAGGCCTCTCAGAACGTGGCCAGAAGCGACTGAAGTAACTCCTGCTTATACGCTTTGTAGAATTCACTAGGTAATCCATCCGACCCAGGCGCTTTGCACGTGGGCAAGTGTTGGATCACTGCATCCAATTCGTCTAAGGTGATTGGGGCTTCTACGTTCGCCCTCTTTGAGTCGTCTAAAGTGGGTAGCTCGATATCTTTGATTGTTTGCAGAATCTCCTGGCCCATATCTTCTCCCACGTCCTCATACAAACTTTTATAATATTTGTGAAACTCCTCATTTACCCCCTCCTGGGTATTGCAGATCTGGCCATCCGCATCCCTGACTTCCCTAATCACCTGCCGGGGCGTCTCATTTTTGTATAACCAGGCTAGTAGTCTGTCGGGGTTTATCTCCTCCCGCATGTTGCCTCTCGATATATTTCTTATAGTTCAGCTTACATAATCTATCCCAGAGTTCACTACTAGCCTCTTGCAGGTTTCTCATCTTGACACCATCCTCTCGGGTGGTTTCCCCCTTTCGCATCAGGTCCTCCAACTCCCTTTCAGTGTCTCGTAATTTTTGTTCTATCCCCCATTGGAGCCCTTTAGATTTCGATATGGCTACCCCTCGCACCACCACCTTAAATGCCTCCCATACCGTTCCCATAGATCTTACGCTTCCTGTATTTATATCAAAATATTCCTCTATAGCCTCCCTCAGGTCTTCCCGGAATCCCGGATCCTGCAGGGCCTCTGCTCTAAGCCTCCACGTCAGGACACGCGCTCTCGGGGGGCGGTGTCGCCACTCCAGGACCAAGGGTGAATGGTCCGACAGTACTCTAGCTTTATATTCTGCACCCACCATTTCTCCCGCTATCTCCGCGGAGGCGAACACGTAATCTAGCCTAGTGCATAGGTCATGTGGCGCGGCACAGTGCGAGTATTGCCTGTCCTTTGGGTGTAGCCGCCTCCATACATCCTCCAGACCAAGCTCTGCCAACAGTGTCCCCAACGCTTTGGCCGCTGGCACTGGTTTCAGTGTCTTGCTGTCGGCCTGTCCATCCCGGAGTCCAGGGTGCAGTTGAAATCACCTCCCCACAGTATTGCACCACGCAGCAGGGGGCTGACTCTACTATACAGGGACCTAAATAGGCTGCAGTATCATGATTAGGGGCATACAAGTTTATAATGTTCACTTCTCTGTTTTCTAGGAGTCCCACCACCATTCTGCCCTCCGGGTCTGTTGTCGAACGAAGCAACTGAAACGGCACATGCAGTGCCACCCATGTCACCACCACCCTCACGTATACCGAGTATGTAGCTCCTGTAACGCTACCCTTCCATTTCCTCTTCACCACCTCCAGTTTCTCTTTTGTGAGGTGGGTTTCCTGCAGCAAATCTACATCCACCCTCATCCTCTTCAGATACATCATTATTTTATTGCGCTTCAGATAACTTAAGGCCCCGCACATTCCAGGTCACTACTGTGAGGTTACCCGACGCCATTGTTGTGCTGTCCGCTCTCATCCCTCCCCTTCCTGTGTCCGCGTCGGTGGCTCATAATCCGGCTCATTTCCCTCCCCCCCCACCCCCAACTTTCCCAACCTTGCCCCACTGCACACAACTCTCCCCCGCCCCCCTCCCTAATCAACCTCAACAAATGCCCAGCTCCATCCCTGGATCTCAGGCCCACCTGCGTCTGGTCCCGTCTTGTGACTCCGAGTACAAGGACCCCGCAGGGCGTCACCAAACTAGTAGTGACCTAACTAAGCGTAAAGCTATGGGGGTTCAAGGGTCGTTTCCCTGAAGCTCCCACTCATATGATTGGAATTATTCAGTGCAACCGGATCTCACAAAAAAAAGGAGCTTTTACTGTCCAAGCAGCACCATCCTAATGTCTCATTCAGTGCTATATTCTAGTCCCAGTATCTAACGCTCTGTCGCTGAGGGTGCCACATCCTCATGTTACTCATCTCCTTCAGCCGCCGTCTGGATATCTGACTCCTGGGGGCGACTCTGCATGTCTAGCCAGTCCATAGCGTCCTCTGGCGTTTCGAAAAAGAAAGTTTTGTTCTTGTGGAACACCTTCAGCTTGGCCGGGTAAAGCAGCAAGCATCTCTGGCCTGTTTCTCTCAGTCTCCTTTTCACCGGTCCAAGGTTCATTCTGCTACGCTGTACCTGCATGGTGTAGTACGGGTATGCAGTGATTTTGGCGGGCCCCCTCTCAATCGTTCCACCCATCCGGAAGAATTCGAGTATCTTTTCCCGATCTCGGTAATTCAGAATTTTTGCGATCACTGGCCTGGGAGAAGCCCCTGGTGGTGGTCTTCTTGGCAAGGCCCTGGGCGCTCTTTCCACAGCAAACCCCTGGGTCAGGGACCCCCCAGTTATCTCCTGCAATAACATGGTTTCCACATATTCTGTTGGGTTCAGCCCTTCCATTCCTTCTGGCAGACCAACTATGCGGATGTTGTTGCGTCTAGCCCGTCCTTCCGCTTCCTCCACTCTATTCTCCAGGTTGCCTACTCGCTGTACCAGGGCGTGTATTTCCGATCTGTGGGCGGCACAGTCTGCAGTGTTTGGGGCCATATCCTTCTCCAGATTTCCAGTGCGCTCCGCAAGCAATCTCACATCTTGTCTAAGCAAATTCACGTCCTCCTGGACTGCTCCGACCTTAAGATACAAAGCCACTTTCAGTTTGTTCATAGCTAGACCGAGTTTGGTCTCCCGGCAAACTTTCATGTCCGCAATTGCCGCCAGCACCTCCTGGATAGTACCCGGGGCCTCCTCCGTCAGAGTAGTGGTTTTGTCCTTGCTCTGGGCTCCCTCCGCCCCAGGAGCAGTCTTTGCATAAGCCTCCAGCGTGGGCTGCTTGCTCTTCAGTCTTACTACTTTGTTCGACATTATGCCGTACCGCCTGCGTATGTGTTGGCGCAGCTGCCTCTCTTGCGAGGGTCCACTTGTTGTGATGCTGTTCCGGAGGCTAGGGCTTGGTAACCCTGTTGGGGGGCCTCCTCTGCTGCCGTCTAGGAATGGGCTGATCCTCCCACGTATGTGCGCCCACTTGTCACCATTCAGCTGGCCCTCTGGTGGTCGAAAGCATCTGCTCTTTCTGCCCCTTTCTGCGCCGGGATCTGTCCGGGCCCCACAGTCTTTAAGCTCACAGCCTTGTCTCTGGCTTCAATGTACGGCCCAGTATCAGTATAAGCTCATGGGTGGTGGGGCATCTCGGGGCTCATATTCGTGCAGGCAGCTTATGTGTGTTGTGCCTCGGCACCACGTGCATGGCTCCCGAGATCCGGTGTCATTGTTATTACTATTGTTGTTTTATTTATTTAGAATTGTTAATTGTTTTTTTTTTTGTTTTTTTTTTTTAAAGCTTTCCTTTTCCCAGTGGGTCTCACAAGGAGTCATGCCATCCAAGATCCAGCCGCAGCCCCGAGCTGGGGGAATCCCACGCGGCGCTCTCCTGACCTACCTCTGCCGGCTCTTCTCCTCGCTGTTGTGCGCCTCCGAGGGGCCCGGCTGGGCACCACCATCAGGGCGCACCCATGTCCGGCCGGGCTGCTGTGTTCGGGGAGGCTATCCCCTTTGTACTTTTCGCACCTAATGCCGGTGCGCTCCCATTGGGCACCGCCCAGCAGGATCCCCACAGGGGGGCCTACTGTCTATGTCTGCCCTCACAGGGACCGGCATTCCGACCGTGCGCAGCCCGCCTGGCTCACACCCCATGTGAGCCCTTCGCGTCTGTGCGTCCCGCCTCCAGGACACCGGCCTCCCACTGCCCGCCGAACATCGGCCTTGGCCAGCGCTCCAATACTCTTGCGGCCCCCTCCGCTTTATCCCAGCGGGGGCTCCGCAATCACTAGGCGGGTTCGTTTCAGGCCGCCTCCAGCCCCGCTCGTGGTTTAGGCTATGCAGCCCAGAGTGATCCGCTGCCACCTTCCACTGCATTTCCCCGGCGTTAAAGTCCGGGGTCCATGCTTGGTAAGTCACTAGCCCTTCTCTGTTTCATTTCATATTGATCCTGCTATTTTGCCTCTTAGAGCTGTTAGAGCAGCGCCCTAGTTCCTCCCCTTCACTCCCTGTTTGCTATTGTCCAGGGCTCACCGTGCTTATTGTTCGTGCTGGCAGTACATCTCTGCCCTGGCTCCTCTTTCCGTCCCTGGTATTTCAGCCAGCCATCATCCCCTCTTATGCAGCAGTATCTTACGTCGTGATAATATTTGTTGCACTCTCGACATCTGTTGCTAGGGTGCCCGTCCCGCTGCAGTTTCCAGTGTAGCCCTGATTGTTTTTTATCATCGGCAGTTACATTGTATCCTGGAGTGCCCGAACGCTGCAGGCTGGGCTTCCCCAGCACAGCCTTCGTGCTCCCTCTTCCAGCTCACTGCAAAGGGGGACACGCAGCTTCTCTGTCCATGTATTGTTCCAATTCGCACGCCCCGTACCAAGGTCCGGCCTCCTTCACTCTCTGACTTTTATATGCACTTTTCGGATTTTGTATGATCCGTCCACTCCTCCGTCTCACACGCCGAGGCTTATTGCCGGCACATTGTACCTCCCTGGGGAGTCACCGCTTTGTCATTCCGTATTCGAACTCGCTCATAATGCCATTCTCTGCGCCTCCAACCGCACCGGTCTGGGCACTGGCGTCTCTCTCTGTGCTACATCCTTTTGTCTTCAGTGAAACGCCATTTTGGATCCTTTGTCCCCGATCCTCGGCCTCCTCCTGCGGGCTCAGTATTCACAAGCCACGTTACCACTCGATACTGTGATACTCTCCAGCTGTGCCCTGCAGTTTCACGAGCCTGCACCTTTGATTTTGGTCCGTTTCAGGTATCCGAATGCATAGATTCAATCGGATCTTTGCAGGATCAGCGGGAGCTCCTCTGGATACACGTCCTGTTACATGGCCTTGTAGCAACAACCCCCCGCCCCTTCCTCCATACTTATGGGAGATTCCCAAGCACTCCTCACAGGAACTATGGGTGGATGGAAACCCCCTTACTGAAAAAGGTTTTTCTGCACAGCCTGGACAAACTGAGCATCAGATCTGGAGCTCAAGTCCAAGCCGTAATGTTTACAAAAAGGCGATGGGGAGGCCCAAGTAGCCCCTTTCGCAATGGTCTCCCAGGGGACATACTTTTGAAAGGCAACAGCAGCTGCCTTGCCCCGTACCAGATGTGCATGAATCCCTTTAGGAGGCTGCAGACCCTGAACAGTGTAAGACTCCGTAATACAGACAGCAATCCATCTGGAGATAATCGCTTTGGAGGCCTACTTGCCTTGCGGGTTACTAAAGGTCACCAAAAGTTGAGAAGACCTCCTAAGTTCAGAAGTTCTGTCCAGAAAGAATTTAAGAGCTCTTCTAACATCCAGGCAATGTAAAACCCTCTCAGCTTCCGAAGTCGGATTTGGAAAGAAGACAGACAGCGGGATTGACTGATTTAGATGGAAATCTGAAACCACCTTTGGTAGGAAAGAAGGATTTGTCCTAAGAACTTTATCCTTGTGGAAAACTAAGAAGGGATCCTCCACCGACAAAGCTTGGAGCTCACTCACTCACCTTGCCAATGTAACGGTGACCAGGAAAGCCACCTTCCACTAAAGGTGCTAAAGATCTACCATAGCCATTGGTTCGAAAGGCTTATGGCACAAGGCCGTAAGAACCACATTCAGATCCCACTTCGGATGCGGTTTGCGAACAGGAGGATAAAGACGCATAAGACCCGCAAAGTGCTGTTTAATCACTGGATTTGACAGTGAGAAAGAGCACTGGTCCGTGGATAGGTAGGCGGCCACAGCCGAAAGATAAGTCCTGCATGACAGGACATGAATGCCGACTCTGCAAGATGAGAGACGAAGGACATCACTGTGTCAATCGTAGCCACCCTGGGGTCCAACTGTTTGGCTAAGCACCAGTGACAGAACCGAAGCCACTTGCTCTTATACTGCGACCTCGTTGAGGGCTTCCTGGCTGCCTGAATTATGTGCATGTTGTCAGCAGACAGGTTGAGATGTTCTAAAGATCTGAACTCAGGCACCATGCGCCAAGCTGAACGATTGTGGGCAGGGGTGCCAAAGCTGTCGATCTCTCTGGTGAAGCAGATCGGGAACTAGCGGGAGCCGGATCGGTGCACACACCGACAGATGTTGAAGCTCTGAAAACCAGAACCACAGAGGTATGAGCAGAAGAGAACAATTCACCGTGTTCTTCAGCTTGCAAATCGTTCGATGAATCAGAGGCGGGAAAGCATAGGCCCTCATGTTGTGCCATGGGATCTCAAGAGCATCTCCCAGAGGGGAAGCTCCCAGCCGTTTCTGGAGGCATACAGAGGAAGTTTCTTGTTTGTCGATGTTGCGAAGAGGTCCACTTCCGGAGTGCCCCAACACAGGAATATCTGCAAGAGGACCTCCGTTTTCATTTCCCACTCGTAGCTGACCATTGTTTGTCGGCTGAGGGCATCTGCCGTGACGTTCAGCTGGCCCGGGATGTGTACTGCCACCAGCCAGACACCATGCTGAATCGCCCATTCCCAAATCTGAATGGCCAGATCCTCAAGAGGAGAAGACTTGGTGCCCCCCTGCTTGTTGATGTAAAACATGGACACATTGTCTGTGCGGACATGAACCACTTTGTTGGCAATGACTGGTGTGAACGCCTTGAGCGGCAGGAAGATCGCCAGAAGTTCCAAATGATTTATATGAAGGAACTTGTCTTGCAGCGACCAGAGGTAGGAGACCTGAAGAAGATCCAACTTCGCCCTCCACCCCAGAAGGGAGGAGTCTGTCACGATTGTCACCATCGGAGCGGGGTCTTGGAAACCGGTACCCACCGACAGGTTGCTGAAAGACGACCACCACACCAGGTCCACTCTCATGAAAGCCGGAATCGCTACTTTCTTGGAGTCCGGATCCACAGCCTGACGCCAAGAACTCTGAAGAGCCATTTGTGTCCGCCTAATCTTGAGTCGAGCAAGGGGAAGAGCCAAAAAGCACAGGGCCATGAGGCCCAGAAGCTTCTGGAACCACCAGGCCGACATGCTCTCCGACTGCGCAAACATTTGACACATGGCCAACAGATCCGCCATTCGGTCCACGGTCAGGTAAACTCTGCAGTCAATCGTGTTCCAACGAAAACCCAGGAAAAACAATTCCTGAGAGACCAGCATGGAAGATTTTCGCCAGTTCACCGAAAGCCCAAGGTGAAACAGGAGCTGGAGAGACTCAAGATTGCTCGAGGCTTACAGCGGACAAGGACTGCGCAGCAGCCAATCGTCCAAATACGGATACACATGGATACCCTGTAGCCGAAGATAAGCTACAATAACCGACATCATCTTTGTAAAGACACGCAGTGCCGAGCTGAGGCCAAAAGGGAGCACTCGGAACTGGAAGTGCTCCTCCCCCACAGAAAACCGTAGGCATCTCCGATGTGGATTCCAGATCAGGATATGCATATACGCATCCTGGAGGTCCACCACGCTGAGCCAATCGCCCTTCTGTAAAGAGGACTTTATCTGACAGGGCGTGCTCATCTTGAATTTCTCTTGGGGTAGAGAGAGATTGAACTGGGAAAGGTCTAGGATGGTGCACAGGCCAACCTGTTTGGGTTTGGGCACCGTAAACAGACGGAAATAGAAGCCCTCCCCTCGCTCCCCTAGAGGAACGGGTCCCACGCCCTGAAATCCAGTAACTTCTGAATCTCGGCTCTGAGGGAGGGTGACCCCGACTGCTGGAAGGGAGGATTGATGGGTGGGGTAGGGGGAAGGGGCAAGCGGAAGCCCGCCCGAGCGACTGACAAGACCCACCGGTCCTTGGTGATGGTATGCCACGCCTCCCAATGAGACGCGATGCGTCCTCCCACCGGGGTCTCGTGAGAGCACAGAAAACCCTCATTTTGTTGGTTTGTCAGTGGCAGCACCACCTGAACCTGAGGAGGAGGCTGAGGAGCGGGAGAAAAACCGACTCTGTTGCTGCCTTCGGCAGGAATTTCCCCAAAGAAGTGTCAACCCTGCAGGATTTCCGATCTAAAAAACCCTTGAAACCAGAGGAAGGCCGAGGGTTTGACAATGATCTCTGTGCCCTGAAAGGAGGTTTAACCAGGACAGACAAGGACTTGGCGGTCTGAGTGCTGTCCTTAGTTTTGGTCAGCTCCACATCTGTTGAAGAGTGAAAGAGCTCCTTGCTATCGAAAGGCAGGCCCAAAACCTTATCCTGCACCTCCTTGGAGAACTTGGTGGTGTGCAGCCAAGCTTGACGAGAGGTATCCACACCAAGCATAAGGCCCCGGGCCGAGGTGTCGACGTGGTGCGCCGCAGCCTCCAGGAGATCCTGTGCTAAAACCCTGGCGTCCGACAAACCCACTTTGAAATCTTCCAACTTTTCAGCAGGAATAAACTCCTCAAACTCCGACAGACCTTTCCACATTTCAATATTCGCCCCCGCTAACACCAGTTCTGCATTGGCTTGACGCAGCTGCAGAGCCGAGTTAGCGAAAATCGTCCTCCCAAGGGAGTCAAGAAGCTTATCCTCTTTGGCCAGAACTTGTGTAGCCGTCGAAGAAGAGGATGAAAAAGGTCTGGATTGTAAAGTGGCTGCCGCCACTACCGTGGAGGAGGGGGGCGGACACGACGCTAAGGCCACCTCTTCCGAAGAATGGAGCCTGTAACGCATGTCAATCTTCTTGTTGACAAACAGTCCAGAGTGTGGCTTCTCCCAAACTTTACGGACCTCGGCCAAAACATCCTTCTGCAAGAACAAGCCGGTGCGCTCCGAAGGAGATAAGGTGAACGCCCCTGAAAGCATGCCCTCCTGAGGAGCAGGTGCCTCAGGTACTGGAACATCTAACAGACACGTCCAGCACCCGGTCATGAAAAGCTCTGACAGAGCGGGGCTGGTTTTCGCTGTCCTGATCGCCATGTACATCATCCAACAGGTCCAGATGAGGTTGAGTCACATCTGGCACCACAATAGCCTTGTCCACTGGGGACAATGGAGGCAGGGGTGGAAGAGTTGGGGGGAGGCCCAGCCGGTAAAGGTGAGGCTCAGGCACCGCAGCCGGGACCGTCGGCGCAGGCGGCATATCTCCCTGAACAAGCCTCGAAAGTACTCCTTCATGGGATCGGAACGCATCAGTTTTTGAAACTTGCCGACGATTTAGGTGCAACAGGAGGAGGCCTCTCATGAGCGGAGTAATTCCAGGGGTGTAAGGGAGAGCGTTGCTAAGAGGGCCCTTCCTCACTGTTGTCTACATAAATCAGGGGTGCCGATGCCGCAGGAAGCGAGACATTGTGCGGTAGAGGCATCTGAGCGTTCCAGTCATAAACTGGAAGAAACGGATGTGCACAAGGAAACGGATGTTCACCTGAAAAAGCACCCCCCTACACCTAGAGCCGATGGCGTAGTTGTAAGGGTTGTATTCAAAATGGCCACTGTGGTCTTGGCAGGAACGGCCGCCATTTTGTCGGCACCTGAGGAGAACTGCGACACGTGTGGAAGTGAAGCAGGGGTCCCCACAGGTGGGTCAGGGGTTTTCATTTTAGCCTTAACACAAGGAACTTTGGCCGAGCCGGTACTGTGTGGCCTAGAATGTTTCTGTGACATCGTAAGAGCCAAACTAGCCTTCAAAGGAAGGACCTCGTACTGCTGGGGACGGAGGGATTACGGTCCAAAGCCTCACTATGTGCCCCCTCAACAGAACTAGGGTCTCCGCAAGAGCGGGAACGATGAGGAACACACCTCACCAACAAGAACTTAACAGGCCTCTCAGAACTGTTGGTCACCTTAGCCTCTAAAATGATGGGCCTCGGACCAGAGTCCGGTAAAAGCCGCCTCATGAGGGGCCTCGAACTTAAGTTCGGTGTCATCAACCTCAACCAAGGTCTCAGGGCGTACCCCAGTGATTTTACGGGAAGCTCCAACCAAGGAGACCTCGAAGCAAGCTCCGGTACCCGATGCCTCAGTAGAACTGGGCCCAAAAAAAGCCCCCAAAGGAGGGGCCTCCGAAAGTAATCGGGTGTCAATAGGCCCCCTTACAGATGCCCTCTGAGAAAACTCAGGTAGAATTTTTAGGCCTGGAAGGCACCTCAGGGCTAGCCCCGGTAATAGAGCTTTTGACGCTCCTCCCAGACCGGGAAGACCCCGGAAAGTAGTCCCCCTGGCCGGGGTGCCCTAAAAAGTAAAGAACTAACCGGGCATTTCTTGCGCCGGGGGAGTACGTTGAAACACCTCCTCCCACTGCTCCAAACGACGAAGCGCCCGGATCGAAAGGGAGTCGCAATAAAAGCATGAGTCCCACCGGTGGTCCGGACCCAAACACTAAGCACAGAGGAGGGGGATCCGCCCTAGCAAAGCGTCGCTGACAAGAACAATTTGGAAAGTCTAGCTGAAACGGCATAGACGGACTACCACGCGACCGCTAAGCCAGAGCAAGAGAGGAGGAACTGGAAGGAAAAAAATCTTCCGAAGATGCAAGTGCGTCCAATCCCGAGCGAGCAGAGAAAAGGACTGATGGGCGATACGCTGGGCGCAGCTAAAAAGGGTGGGGTTAGGGCTGCATGCGGTACCCTGCGTAAAAAGAGAGGAAGGACACATTTATGAAAAATGTGATGCTTTTTACAAAGTGCTCCGGTCCCGTCCCAAAGGGCGGAGGAATGTCGCGTAAGTATGGAGGAAAGGGGACGGGATGTAGGAGTAATGCTGGTTGAAGAGCAAACACAAAGCCCACTCCAGACAATGAAGATCAACAGTGAGGGTAAACTCAATGCCCTACTACTCCTGGACCAAGGGGACCCATTGCCATCTAAATCAACTACCAGATTAGGCCCCCTGGACTGGGGGGACAAGTGCTTGTGGCACAGGTTTTATAGAATGTGGCATAGACACTGCACAGGTGAAGGTGGTTGGTGGGTTTAGGTATGGCTGGCAGCGATTGGGGGCTCAGAGTAGAGGGACTCGCACCCATAACCCAACAAGGAGCTAATCCAAAGAAAGGACAGGAGCATGGAAGAATCCAGCAAGGGCCACATATTGGCCTAAGGGAGAAGGAGGGTAGAGCCAGCCAACCAGCCAGCCAGCACGAAATGGTCCCACAATGGAGGACACATGGGCAGGCAACCCAGGATGGACCAAAACAGATCTGAGGCAGAGTTGCAGCAAGCCATTTTACTTTCAAGTCAGGAGCACTCCCCACCTTTAGGCAAAGGTTCTGCCAGGGAGGCAACACTGCAGGCAAGGAATCTTCCTTCCTGTACCACAAATGAACAGCCAGCCCAACCAACAAGGATGACTTCAGGAAGGCAAGGAAGAACCCTACATGAGATTCTATCAGCAAGGAAGGAGCATGATGCAAGGACAAAAGAGCCAGTCTTTAACCCGTATGGCTAAACCAAGATCCTCTGCAGCAGCCCATCTCAATCTGCAGGTTGCCAGGAGTTCAGGAATGGATCTGAGGAATGCACAGGGCCTCCCACTGATATAGCATTCAGCCAGGTGCTTGTCTAAAACTGCTCATCTATCACAAGCAAGGCATCACACAAAGGTGTTGCCGGCCAGCCAATCGGGTTGGCCCTAAAAACCACCAACACCCAGGCACGACCACACTGGCTTTAGATGGGGAAGGTCTGGAGGACTCCAGACAATATCCAAGGGTGCCTTCAAAGGCTCTGGGTGAGCCTATGTTGTCAATAAGGCCCCCAAGCATATTGTCCCACAGAAAGATATACCCAGACAAAACGGCCAAAAGCAGGGCTTAAAAATGCATTAACAACCCATTGGCTACCCCCATTCGCTACCATATACGTGAACTGGGCTACTAAATGTGGTACAAACCTGGTGTAGCCCAAACTAAATGACAGCTGCCACCATCCTACTCCACAACACTTTCAGGGTGAATATTGCCTATCGACCAAATGGGGAGGTTTAAAACCATCCCTGCCCTGGTAGACATATGGACTACTAAGGGCAGCACATCATAAAAGGGTTACAGTGGCAGGGTGACTTCAAAACACCAGCAAACAAATGAAGCTGCAAGAACTCTAAAAAACGAAATTCTCCTCAAAGAGGGTGCTTGTAAATGAACTGCCAGGATGTTGAATCCAAACAATAACGCACTATAAGCTTTCGGTGCTAGACACAGAATTCTAATTTGAACCCTATAAACCACTAATAGCCAATATGGTTTATTAAGGACTGACGATATGGGCTTACATTTTCGTACCTATATCCTAATATATCGCTTTTTCCAGGAAACACAGTGATGCGTTATAAGCCCACTTAACATGAAGATGATTGGCAAGTTCAACATTTACAATGAACAAACTGGCGAATATGTAAACATGGGCCTGTGATGGAACTGTGGAATAAAGCTACATTGTTGAGTGTTTATCAGGCTGGAACCGCCAACACAGCACCCATTAGTTGGCACATGGCGATTCCATGGAAAGCCACATGCCACACCGGGGTACAATTTTTCCAGGTTAAATAAGTACATAAACCAGCCAAACCTATTGCTCTCATTAGGAGTATGTAAAAGGAATATAAGGGGCCTTTAAATTGGAGAGGGAGACATTAGAAAACGGTATTGCTTTTAGGAAACTTCAGCATGTTTACCTGTCATTTATGAGCCTGAAAGTTGCAAATTGCAATAATGAATAGAATCTACTTTCCAATAGATGACATAGCTCAAGAAAAGGCTTAAATAAGAGCCATATTCTTAAGAGTGCGGCTGTTAAGAAAGGACATATTTTAAGTGTATAAGCGTAGTGTGTGTAGGTTTTTCAAGGACTTATGGTTCAAGTAAGACATGCATTACTTACCGTAATAGCATTTCTGATGATTGTATCTGCTTAGATTCACATGCTGTGCATATGGTCCGACATCCAGTGGTAACCGCAGAGTATTGCATCTTGTTTTTCGGGGACGTCGGCATAGGCGTGTCTGTAACACTATCCCTATCGTGACGTGTAGTGTACCCAAAATTCCTTGAGCGCCGAGGTCCCTCCAATTGTATTTTTTCTGCCATGTGGGAGCCCAAGGCTGTTGTGAGTGAGTACACGAAGAGAGAAAGTAGTAAGACGTCTATGTTCCTTCCACCCCGAGCGGGAAGGTAGGGAGGGCGCATGCAAATCCAAGCAGATACAATCATCAGAAATGCTTTTACAGTAAGTAATGCATGTCTTCTGATGTTTGTTAATCTGCTTAGAATCACATGCTGTGCATAGACTAGCGAGCAGTACCCGGAGTTGGAGGTGGGTTGTGAGAAGGAACAGTAGAGAAAAGATGTCTTGGTACTGCTTGTCCCACCTGAGAATCAGACCTAGAATGAGTGTCTCGGCAATAGTGTTTTGTAAAGTTGTGTACAGAACTCCAGGTTGCCGCTTTGCAAATGGACTCTAAGGGAACATTTGCAATTAATGCTATGGACACCCAAGTGCCCAGAGTAGAATGTGCTCTAGGCTTGAAGGGCAGTTCTCTCTTAGCAAGAGTGTAACATAGTGTCATGCATTTGACAATCCACCTTGAGATAGCTGACTTAGAGACAGGATCCCCTTCTCTAACAGCTGCCACTGAAACGAAAAATTGGTTCGTTTTCCTCAGTGGTTTCGTTCTTTCAAGGTAGAACATGACTGCCCTGCGCACATCTAGTGTGTGTAGGCTTCTTTCGCCCATGCTAGTGGGATGCTGGAAAAATGTAGGTAGTGCAATCGATTGGTTCACATGTTCGAGATGAATTTAGGCGCGAATCTGGGATGAGTGCGCAGAACTACCTTATCCCTGTGCACTGTAACAAAGGGGTCTAGAACAGAAAGAGGCTGTAGTTCGCTAACCGTTCTGATAGATGTGATAGCCACTAGAAAGGCCATCTTATAAGTAAGGTCTTTTAGACTTGCTTTATGCATTGGCTCAAAGGGAGATCCCATGAGCCTGTTTAAAACCACATTTAGATCCCATCCAGGAGCTGGGTGAGAAATGGGAGGATAAATCTTCTTAACCCCCTTCCATAAAGGCCTTAATCACCGTTATCTTCCACCACGACACCTTTTGTTGTGATGTGGTGTAGGCTGAAAGAGCAGCCAGATGAACCTTTAGGGAATTGAAGACCAACCCTGTGTCCAACAAATGGGTTAGGTACAGCACAATGTGTGTGGGTGAGCAATCGATGGGACCGACGCCCTTGGTATTACACCAGATGACAAACCGTTTCCATTTGCTAGCATAGCATTAACGGGCGTTAGGTTTTCTAGCTTCCATGAGTAGGTCCATGCATCTCTGAGGGAGCTGTAGGTGTCCAAACTCTATGACCTCAGGAGCCATGCTGCTAAGTTCAGAGTTTACGGACTTGGGTGTAGCATCTCCCCCCTGTCTTGAGACAGCATGTTGTATGGCCTTGGTAGTTTTACTGGTGGGGAGAGGGACATTTCCATTAGATGAGCGAACCAGGGTTGGTGGGCCCACATGGGGGCCACCAGTATCATGGTAACTGGTTCCTGGTGCATCTTGGTCACTATCTTGTTGAGAAGGGGAGTCTGGGGAAGGAACAAGTTACTTACCTGTAACTGTTGTTCTCCAGCATGAGTCTGGCATGGATTCACATGCTCATGAATATTCCCCGTCGTCAGGCTGGGAATCCTCGGTAAAGAAAAAATCAGTTTCAGTTTTGTTTCTGAACTGTCTTTCTACTAGTAACCAATCACTGGTCTCTGGGTCATACTGCCCCTAGCCAATGACTGCCCTCTACCTAAGCCCCTCCTCTGGCAGCCATCTTCAGATTTGGTAGCACATAAAGTGGCAGTAGGACCAAGAGAAGAACCGCAGAGGGTTAGGAGGGAGGGTTCGCATGTGAATCCATGCCAGACCCATGCTGGAGAACAACAGTTACAGGTAAGTAACTTGATCCTTCTCCAGCATGGGGTCTGGCATGGATTCACATGCTCATGAATACAAGAATACATAGCAGTACACACATGCACAACCACAGGAGGTGGCAAGGCTCAACATTAAGCACCAGGCCCTCCTTCAGGCAAACAGGTTGCGCAGCAATGCCTGGCCAACTCTGGACTCCTCTCTGGAATCCCAGTCGACGCAGTAGAATCTCGTGAAGGTGTGCGTCGACCTCCACGTCGCAGCCCTGCAGATGTCCAGCAGGGGCACGCCAGACAAGAACGCTGTGGTAGCAGCGATCGCACTGGTCGAATGGGCTCTCGGACGGCCGGGCAAGGGTCGGTTTGCCAACCGGTGACAGTGCACGATGCAGCCGGAGAGCCATCTGGAAATGGAAGCCTTCGAGAGGGCCTTCCCTTGGTTCACTGGTCCAAAGTTCACAAACAGCTGTGATGTCTTCCGAAGACTCTTCGTGCGGTCCACGTAGAACTTCAGCGCTCTAGCCACATCCAGCGAGTGCAAAGTCCTCTCAGCCGGCGACAAAGGCGATGGGAAGAAAACAGGTAACACCAAGGGCTCGTTGAGGTGGAAGTCCGACGGCACCTTGGGCATGAAGGAGGGGTGCGTCCTCAGCACCACCCTCGTCTCGTGGAATGTCAGGTATGGAGGTTTACAGAGGATCTATCCCACTCGTCATGCGGAGGCGATGGCCACAAGAAACGCTGTCTTCTACGACAGGAACTTCAACAGTGCCGAATACAGAGGCTCGAATGGCGGCCCCATGAGCCTGGTCAGCACCACGTTGAGCTCCCACGCCGGGGACGGAGCCTTCACCGGCAGGAACGATCGGAACAGTCCTCTCATGAACTCATTCACCAGGCGATGCGACCATAGGAATGACCACCCCGGAGTTCTGGTGTAGCGGGAGATAGCCGCCAGATGGATCCTGATCTTGACAGAGGCATGTGCCAGCCCCGCGTTGGCCAGCGATAGCAAGTATGGCAGCACCTGGGGGGCCGTAATCCGCAGAAGTTTAATCGTCTGTGCATGCCACCAGACAGAGAACCTCTTCCATTTGTGTCCATAGCACTTGAGTCGGGGACGCCCTGGCCTTTGCAAGCACCTCCTTACAGTCCGCCGGGATGTCGTAGCCTCCGAATTCTAGTGCTGCAGGAGCCAGGCCTGCAGGTTCAGCGACCCCGGGTCGTGGTGGATGATGGCGCCTCCTTCCCTGGCGAGAAGATCCGCGTCCGTCGGCAGTTTGACTGGTGGGGACACGGACATGTCCAGAAGGTCCGGGAACCAAATCTGCCTCGGCCACGCAGGTGCGACGAGGATCATCCTGCACCGGGACCGTCTGAGTTGACTGATGAGTCACAGCAGCAACAGTGAGAACGTATATAAGAACAGGCCGTCCTAAGGGAATGAGAAGGCATCGCCCATGCTCCCCGGCTGGGGAAACCTGCTGGCAAACCTCCCGCACTTGGCGTTCGTCACCGTCGCTAATAGGTCGATCTGGGGAATGCCCCATCGTCGGGAATAGGAGATCTACTTGATCCTGCCACAGCTCCCACTCGTGGCACGAGCGCAGCTCCCTGCTGAGTGAGTCGGCAATGGGGTTCTTGATTCCTGCCAGATGGAAGGGTACCAGAAACATCCCTTGGGCAACGGGCCAGTGCCACAGGCCCTGCGCTTCCTTGGATAGTGCTGGGGATCTGGTGCTCCCCAGGTTCCGGATGTAGAACATTGTGATGGTGATGTCGGTGAAGACCCTTACCACCTTGCCCTTGAGGGACGGATGGAACGACCTTAGGGCCCAGAACACAGCTTGGAGCTCCAGGACATTGATGTGTAGTGACCTCTCCTCCGAGAGCCAAAGCCTTCTTGCGTGGAGATCTCCGGTATGCGCTCCTCATCCCTCCAGGGAGGCGTCCTTCGTCACTGTTTCCTGATGTGCTGGGGTCTGGAAGACCATACCCGCAGCCAGATGCGCGCGGGTGCCCCACCACCGGATCGCTTGGCGGAAAGTCTCGTTGAGTGAGATCCTGTCTTCGAAGCTGCCCGCCAGATGAATGCAACGGGTGTCGAGGAACTCCTGCAGAGGTCGCATCCGCAGTCTGCATAGGTGCACGAGGACATCATGCCGAATAGGGACTTGATGGTCCTCACTCTGGCCACGTTCATGGTCAACAGCCGTTGTACTTTGCCCAGGATGGCCTTCGTCCTTTCCTCCGACGGCGAAGCCAATCGCACCACTGTGTAAAGCCTGGCTCCTAGGAACAGGGCGACTTGCGGCGGTACCAAGTGGGATTTCGCGAAGTTGATCGAGAATCCCAGGTCCGTGAGCAGTTGGACGGTCTTCATTGTGTGAAGTCCTGTTGACTTTGCTCGGATGAGCCAATCGTCCAGGTAGGGGTAGACGTGGATCCCCTGCAGGCGCAGCCGCGCCGCCACTGGTGCTCGGCACTTAGTGAACACCCTGGGCGCCGACTTCAATCCAAAGTGAAGGGACTTGAACTGATAGTGTCGCCCTTGGAACACAAATCACAGGAATTTTCAATGTCCTTTTAGAATGGGCATGTGGAAGTAGGCATCCTCCAAATCCAGCGACGATAGGAAGTCGCCTTCCTCCAGCTGTCCCAACACGTGCTGGAGGGTGACCATCTGGCACGTCTGGGACTTGATTTACTTGTTTAGACGACGAAGGTCCAGGATGGGTTGCCAACCGCCGGTCTTCTTCCGGACGAGGAAGTGTCGCGAGTACACTCCGGAGCCCCAGAGCCTCCTTGGGAGGAGTTCGATAGCTCCATTTCTTAGCATCGCCCGTACCTCCAGCAGCAGTTGAGGGATGTGATTTTCCTTCCTGGCCACGGGTGGAATACGGGTACACCTCTTGAAATTCCATGGTGTGCCTGCGGGCCAGGGCATCCAGCACCCAACGGCCAGTTGAGATGGACTCTCACACGCTGACGAATCTCACCAGCCGGCCTCCCACCGGGGTGCTCAGGTGGGGGTTCTGACGCCACATCCGGTTCAAACCTGTTTCGTCGTGGCCTTGCCGCCTTGACCTCCTTGGCGACGACGGGATCCTCCTGTCTTGCCGCCTCCTCTGTAGGCCTCCTGCAACGAGGAGCAGGCCGCTTGGCGGTACGACGAGGAACCGCCGCCGAATACTTTGGGAGGCACCTTGCTTGCTTCCGGAGTTCCGCAAGGACAGCCGTCATTGTTGAAGTACACCCTCGGTGTCCGCCTTTATGCCTGTAGTGACTCCTCCACTGTCTTGCCGAACAGGTTGTTCCCGTCGAAGGGCATGTCCAGAACCCTGGTGTGTACGTCCTGGCGGAAGTCGGTCGCCTTGAGCCAACCGCGCCGGCAAAGGCAAACGCTGTTGCCCATCTGACAAAAGCTGGTGCCGGCGATGTCCGTGGCCACCATAATGGCGTGGTCCGATGCCACTTTGCCTTCCTGTAGGATTTCCAGGGCCTCAGCCCTCTTGTCCTCTGGGAGGAAGCCCAGCAAGGGAGCAATCTTCAACCACAGCTCCCTGTCGTAGCGTGCCACGATCGCGAGGGCATTGGCCGATTTAATCGGCGTCGCCGCCGACAAGATGACCTGTCGTCCCATGGCATCCAGCTTCTTCCCCTCTGAAAATCTCTGCTGAGCAGGTCTGCCAGAAGATTGAGTTTCCCTGGAACATGTTGGGACAACACAAAAATCTTCTGTTTGAGAGCCCATATTCAAATGTTTTGGCACAGCTTGGATAGCCCTGGAGAGTGAGTGCCCCCCTGTTTGTTCAGGTAATACATGGCTGTAGTGCTGTCTGTTAGAAACAGCACTGTCTTCCCTTGTAATTGCATCTAAAAGGCCTTTAATGCCTTGAACACTGCTAATAGCTCCAGTAAATTTATATGGTTGGATGCTACTTGTGGGGACCACACTCCAGGCGCTGTCTGCTGAAGCAGGTGAGCTCCCCCCCCCCCCCCACCCTGTGAGAGATGCATCTGTCGTGAGAGTGGCTTCCACTGCAGGGATGGTGAAGGTTTTCCCCTTCAAGAGGTTATCCCTTGACCACCACTGCAGAGAGAGAGAGAACGAGGGCTGGTGAGACAACTACCAGATCTTCCCATTGTTCGCTGGCCTGACACCACTGGCTGTTGAGCCACTCTTGCATGGGGCGCATGCGCACCCGCACGTGGGGAACCAAGTATATGCATGACGCCATCATTTCTAGCATACGCATGGCTTTGCGCACCGTCACCTCCCGACTGGCTACATATTGAGGGATCTGAAAAAGCATGTTCTGAACCCTCTCGTTGGAGGGGAAGAAGAGGCAGTCTTTCGTCCGGATTAGAGCTCCCAGAAATTGTTTCATTTGACTGGGGACTAGACTGGATTTTTTCTAGTTGATAGAGAAACCCAGACTGAACAGAAGGTCTACGGTCTTTTGGGTGTTCAAAAAACATGTGTCGTACAAGCCCCCTGTTATGAGCCAGTCGCGAGGTAAGGGTAAACCGGGACGGATAGTCTGCGCAGGTGTGCTGCTGCTACTGCCAGTACCTTTGTAAACACCCTTGGCGTCGAAGGGGAGCACCATGAATTGATAATGCCTGTCCTCTATTATGAACCTTAGATATTTCCTGTGCGCTGGCAACATTGAAATATGAAAGTATGCATCTTTCATTTCCAATGTTGCCATGTAGTCCCCCTGTTTCAACAGTGAGATCACCTCCGGTAGTGTTACCAATGCGAACATTTAGAGGTTTTAGGAACTGGTTCGCTGGGCGCAGGTCTAGAACAGGGCGTATAGTGAGGTCCTTTTTGGGTACAAGGAAGTACACTGAATATATACCCTTGTTTACCTGAAGAATAGGGACGGCTTTTATGGCGTCCTTTCCCAGCAGCGCTTCCACCTCTTGATTCAGGATCTCCAGATGGTCCGGTGAGCGCGGTGGTCTGAATTGTGGAGGTCGGGCGAATTCCACACAGTACCCGTGGGCGACCGTCTTTATGACACACTGGTCTGAAGTTACCCCCTCCCATGCCGTGAGGAAAGATGTTAAGCACCCCCTCAACCGGGGTGACATGGGAGGGGACCTGGATCTGATGGCCATTTCTGACCAGAGGCTGCGGCTCCTCTAGGGTTGGGGCCTCTACCCCTGGCTTTGCTGCAACGCTGACCCCTTGGTTGGTAGTCTGCGCTTCGACATGTAATCCTGATTTAGGGGTAGCGCCCTTGTTTGTTTTGGAATGCCCAGTCGCAAAACGCTGCTGCGGATGCAGGGAAGGCTGCTGACCTGAATGATCAGAGGAATTCACTAACTCACGACGGCCCTGCTGGCGCTTTCACCTTTTTCGACGTACCTGTCGAAATAGGTGGAGGGGTTGTGTGTTTAGTGTGATGTGTTCTTTGTACGCCTCTGTGGTCGGGTGTTGATCCCTGAAGCGTCAGGCCTTGAAGGGTCGGGGATGGGCGTGGCAGACCTATAAGTGTCCCCCTCGAGGTCTATAACATCCGCAACAGATGTTTGGTCATCGGCGGTGCCCCTGTCACTTTCGGCGGGTGTGGCGGTGGGGGAAGAGGGGTCTGCCCGCGACATACCGTACGCGGCCCACTGCTTTACACAGCGCTCCTTAAGGGTCTTGGGCCGAAGAAGTTTACAAGCCGCACATCGCTTCTTGGCGTGATCTAAGGGGAGACAAGAATTACACATTCTGTGCTCGTCCTTCCACGGGTACCTGACCCTACAAAGATGACCAGACCTAGAGGGCAAAGAGGGGGAAAGAGGAAAGACATAACGAAGATATGGCCACCCCAACCCCACTCTCCCTACTGTGAATGCCAGCCAGAGAGCCCGGCCACTTGGATGCTTCAGCCGCTGGATCTTAGGCGCCGAAATCCACTGCCGTAGACAAATCCCCTGCAGTCTTCGTCGAAGTTGTTCCTGCCGTCGAAGTGACTTAAAGGGGGAATAACCGACAAGTCGGTTTAAGATAAACAATGGGCCTCATTACGACCCTGCCGGTCCGGAAAGGACGGTGGCGGTAAAACCACTGCCACTGTTGTTTCCGGACCGGCTGATTAAGAGTCCTGCAGGCAGGAGGTGTCACTCCCACCATGTCTGACCTGGTGGGATTTACACCACCCGCCTGCAGGCGGACATGGAAACAACGGCTCCGTCATAAACGGAACCAGTGTTTCCATTGTCCCCATCCCCATGGAGTCCTATGGATCTCCATGGGAATGGGGACTTAAAGAATTCCGCCTCCGGAATTCCGAGGTCACCGGGGTCGTAATGCCCCGGTGATTCCGGAATCACGAAGGAGGAATGGTAATACGGTTCCGGCGGTAACCTGCCGGTTTTTCCGGCAGTTACCGCCGGACTCGTAATGAGGCCCAATGTCTCTTATGTAAGAGCTCCGCTATAGGGCGGCCAGCTATCTGGGCGGAAAAAAAAAATCTGAGGGACCTCGGCACGTGCAGGATTTTGGGTACACTACACGTCACGATAGGGATAGTGTTATAGACACGCCTATACCAACGTCCCCTTTCGGTCCGCGAAAGAAGAGATGCAATACTCTACGGTTACCACTGGATGTCAGACCATATGCACAGCATGTGATTCTAAGCAGATTAACAGGCATCAGAAATGTGCATATCTTTTTGTGTGTGTAACAACTGGGAGTCAAGGGAAAACAAGATCAAATCAAGCCTTAGCAGTTTATGGCCATGGTTGAAGGGGAATCAAATGTGCAAAATTGGACCAGTCTGATTTTAGACCATATCTTTATGAGGCCATTCTACTGCACCTTGAGAAGGTGTGTTCAAATGGAATGGATGGTAAAGGGGTAATTGATCAATTTGGAAAAGTGGCTGAAGAAATACTCCCTTTTGCTGCATATACTAGACGCCAAGTAAAACACCAAGCCCTGGCTAAGGTTGAATGGTATGTCCAAGAGTGTGCATCAGCAAAGAAGAATGGTAGGACTATTGACTCAGGGACACTTTGTTGATAGATCTTTACTGCGCCTGGAATGTGCCGAGTGCGAGGGAATTACTAAGCTGAAAAAAAGAATAATTTCTCAAGTCTAAGTGGGAGGCCCTTGCTTCTGCCCTGGGCATCAGGGACTATATTACATTTTGGAAACTGGTGTCAAGTGCCGAAGTAAAGGAGCATGTAGACAGTCAGTGCACTATGACTGCTGGAGAATGGTTAGAATGTGTATCTGCTTTATATAGCAGAGATGGGGAGATCAATATAATGAACGATGTTGGTGTGCCCCTCCAGGACGATGAGAGCGGGTTCACATTTAGCATAAACAATTTGGAAATTTCCATCAAGTCACAGAAGGCAGGGAAGGCAGCAGGTCCTGACAAAGTGCCAACTGATATTTAGAAAGAGGAACAATCTATTTGTGCTCCGACCTTCTGGAAGCTCTTTAAAGCGTGTGTTGAGACCAATTCTGATCCTGACTCATCGTGGCTAGCAGAAATCGTCCCAATTTTTAAAAAGGGAAGGAAGAAGTGCCTGGAAAATTACCACCCATTATCATTGCTAGATAGCTCAGGCAAGATCTTTGCAAAGGTGATTTTAGGGCACATTCAGACTTGGGTAACTGACAATGAAATTATAAGCACGCTCCAGGCAGGCTTCCAGAGAGGAAAGGGCACAGTGGACCAGCGTTTGTCTCTTTATTATTATCCAAAAATATACCATCCTGCAGAAAATGAAATTGTACACAACTTTTGTCCATCTCAGGATGGCTTTTGACTGTGTACCAAGGGGCCTCCATTGGCTAGTTATGGTTAAACGGAGCATGCCTAGTGGTTTAATTACTGCCATTCAATCGCTCTTTAGGGATAATAGGGCAGTCATTAGAGTCAGACTGGGGGGAGAGGTCACTGACCAGCTTGACATCGCAAAAAGTAAAGCAGGAACGTGTTTGGGCCCACTTTTGTTTTGTATATTAATAAAGGGGGGTCATAGAACTGTAGCTTGTTGAAGGCAAAGACCCTCCAAAGTTAGGCCATAGGAGATACCCAGGTCTTTTCTTCGCGGACGACAATGATTCTGTCCAGTACCCCCAGGCCCCAAGGATTGAGTGTGTCATTGTTATCCTATGAGAAAATGTGAGGAATTAAAGCAGAGCTTGAACACGGACAAAACAAAAACGAAGGGACCCACAGCTTTTTCGATAGGCACAGGAGAGGCGTCATCTCACAGGCTTTGGGTTTATACAGCAAACAAGCCACATTAGCTCCCCTTTTTGGAGAGAGCTTTGGGAGTACAGGGATTTAAAACCATTGACTGTGGTAAAAAAAACAAATCACCATCTCAAGAGCCTTTTATGGCTCCCCCAGGGTACACCCAATGCTCGGTTACATCTTGAAATTGATAGATGTCCCATAGGTGTGATTGCTGAATCAAAACCTATTGTGTCCTGGCTACGACTATGGAAGACTCAGTAACTTGTAAAACTCAGGGATGATTTGGTACATAGGTTGTGCCTTAAGGGAGCCATGAGCCTGCCATGGATGGCACAAGTTAGGAAGGGCCTTTGTTACCTTAACGAGCAGGAAGTTTGGTTACATCCTATGATGATTAAACCAGCAAAGTCCAAAAGTATTCAAACTAAATTACATGATGAATTCTCCAGAGAGAATGGTGGGAGCCTGTAGGAACCCACAGCTGGCACCCATTATGTAAGAATAAAATCTGACTTTGGTTTTGAAAAATATATGGATTTGATTAAAATCCCCGGCCCCCACGCCCACCACCGTGCTCGTGCATTTTGAATCAACTTTATATTAGGCACCTTGAATGGGGCAAAGTTTACCAAGTCATGGGGACAGGGGAATTTGTGAAGAAGATGTCCTTTATGTGATGTTTGTGAAGAGACTGTAATCCGCTTCATGTTTTTCCCCCACAAAACTAGACGATTGATATCTCTGTATCTTAAACCCTTTTTAAGATCTTCGGGTACTCGCACTGTAAGTCAGGCACTGGAGTTATGTAAAAGCTCTGACGATCTGGAAAGGGTTTATAGAGAAGTTAAATACATACATTGTGCCGGGCTTGTCAGGCCCAAAACACAATAAGAGATACCTCTGTCCCCATTCTTTTATCCAAGTGGAAGCTGATTTTGCCACACTATCATATTACATAGAGGCCAATTCTGGGGGTTACAAGTATTTTACTATCGTTCAACTTTCCCTCCCCCAATTATTATCACGGCAAACCCGAACTTGTAATTGGATGAACTTGAGGAACTGCATTTTATGTAAATTTTGATCTCATCTGTTTTAACCATGTTTTTATATATTCCTATGCATCTTTTTATGTGATTAAATCATTTTCTGTGTTGTTCTTTTATGGCTCTGAGCCGAATAAAGGTTATGATTGGTTAAATATCTTTTCATATCACGCTTTGCTGAAAAGTAGTAACATGTTGCATATTGAATTTCTATGCTCTAAGAGCGGAAGATGCCTTAAATCCTGCTCAGTGCCCATATGCAAGGTATGTTCAGGTCTTATGTGAGAAATGTGAGTGTAAGTGCTCTAGGGAGAGCCATTGAGAGAGTACATGAGTGATAATGCCTATTAACATAACAGAAAATAAATGATGTGCCTCAAGGGTGCACTGGTTCTATACATTCAGCATGATCCTGCAAATACAATAAAAAAAAACAGGTTTTAGAATGCTACAAACAACCTGTATAAGGTCCACAGGGGGCATTTAAAATGACTGTTGTCTGTCAATAGTTCTGATTTTTAAAGTGTCATTGAATAGGGAAAATTAATTTTTACTGACATAGGTATGCTGGCCTATACAATTACATGAGGGATTGCACATTAAGGAATAGCGTACATTACACTATGTGGCTTTCTAATGGATCCTGGGCTCAAAGTAGCACTAACAATCAGTGAGAGCGTCAGTCAGCTAAATTACCTCCCGGTTGGTTTTGTAGTGTATGCGGTGAGTCCTCTATGCTTTTGTACAACGTCGCCATGGCCACAATTTTCCTGCGGTGGTTGCAGAGCTTGGTCATGTCTTCGCCTGCACGGACGTCCTCTGCACTCCTCTGTTTCACAGCAACTGTGGGGTCAAAGTTAAAAACCTGCAGAAGGTAGGAAGCAATAACAATGACTAAGATAAGTTCAGTATACAAGAACGGATGAAAATTAACTAAGCAATACAGAAGACCTCAAAATAGAGGCAGAACCAAAATATCAATGAATTTTGCAGTGGTCATCCATGAACTTAACCAAAAGATTCAGCCGTCGCCATGCAGAATTCCATTGTACTTCTGAATACATAGGAGTATATTTTAAATATATAGCACATTTAAACTAAGAGCTTTGAAAGTGTCAAACAAATATGTTCAAAAAGCAGAATCATTTTGACGATAGGCAGGCTACAAGTAAGCAGTTGTTCACAAATCTTATTTCAACCACAGACAGCAGGAAGTCAAACTGGGCAAGGAGAGCATGCAAAGGGAGAGAGTTGCAATGAGAAGGTAGAAGAAGCAAGATCGGTTAACAACTCAAGTCTGTCAAGAAGGGTGCAGAGAAATACCAATGAAAATGGTGTGCAGACCAAAGTGGGTTATAGGGTTTACAAGGGAACAAGAAACCAAAGATAAGTGTGAGCCAAATCATGGATACATTTAAAGACGAACCAGACAGTGAACAGATTGATCAGTTACACAATGTAGGGGAAGGCTTTGGAATATTGCAGTAACTGTAATACAAGAGATAAAACCAGAATGATTATAGTTTTTGAAAAGTATGCATACATGGACTCACTTTTTACCTTTCCATGAGAGTTCACCAAATTTGGCATGCAAATGATCTGGTCAGATTCAAACACTGAATCGCATCTATAATTGCATGTTGAGCATGACCCACCCCATCCCTTTTCCACCCGTTGCACTGTGTCTTCACTCTCAAGAGGGGAGGATGAGCAAGGATTGCGCTTCTAAGCAAGTACAAGCCACAGAAAGACTAATACCTGGTAAATAATGTTGGTCTTCTGAGGTTTCTGAATTTGCTTAGATTCATGTGCATTGCACAGATTAGTGAGCAGAACCTGTTGGAGGTGGTGCGTGAGCTGAAGGATCAGTTGCAAATAAATGTTTTTAAATGGCTTGCCAACTGGGGAATCTTTTCTTGCCTGTGTGTCTACACAATAGTGCTGTGTGAAAGTGTAAACAGGACTTCATGTAGCCATTTACAAATTGCTTCTAGTGGTACTTTAGCAATGAAAGAGTGTGTTGTGTGTGCAATATGGATAAAAGGAAGGCATTTTCTTGATAATGTGTAACACAGTTGTATACACCAAACGACTGATCCTCCAATAATTGACTTTATGAAAAAAATCACCTTCCCTTCCTGTTGCCAATGTGATAACGGGCTGATGAGTTTTACTTCATTTTTTGGTTCTATTGAGGTAATACATGACTGCCCAACAGAGATGAAGTGAATGCAGTACTCTTTCTCCCCTGTGTTGTGTGGTTTGGAAGAAAGCTGGTAATTCGATTGATAGATTGAAATGATACTTGGAAATGTCTTTTGAAAATAATCTAGGGTGCGTCCTTAATATCACCTTATGTTTGTGTATTGAGACAGACAGTTTTCAGACAGTCAATCCCTGCAGCAAACATTCATTTGATCGAGGTGACGGAAATGATAAAGTCAACCTTGTATGAAAGTTCCTTTAAGGGAGCGCTATGCATTGGTTCAAATGAGTAACCCATTAGTTTACATAGGCCTGCATTAACATCTCAACAGGCACTGGATGTGCTACAGGTGGGTATAAGTGTGTACACCCTCCATGAAAGCCTGGACAACTGGAACCTTGCACCAAGTGTTAACTTCTATTGTGATATTGTATATGCTGCCAATGCTGCCAAATGCACCCTGCATGAATTGTACACTAGACCAGATTCAAGTAAATTAAGCAGATTGGTAGCAATGTCTGATGGCAAACAGTTAATGGGGCTGATGTACTTTTACGTACACCACACCACAAACCGCATCCATTTATTGAAATAAAAATGACAGGTATTTGGCTTTCTTGCCTCCCTCAATATGTCCATACATTGAGTGGATAGTTGCAAATGACCAAACTCTATGACCTCAGGAGCCAAGCTGCCAAGTTGATTGTCTGAGGGTTCAGATAGTTATTTGCTGCTGTTCGCAGGTTACGTGAGGGAGCAGTTTGACTGGTGGTCGCAGAGCCATGTTAAGCAGGTGCGAGTACCATGTCTATCTGCCCATCATGGTGCAATGGCCATCATAGTAGGTGCTCCCAGTGCTGTCCCTGAATCGGGTTGGCACACCTGGTTTCCTCTTACCAGATACTGCAATAAAGTCGAGCAGCTCGTATGCACTTCCAAGCAGTGATGGGTCGCTGACCCTGGTTGGCAGACCTGGATTCCTCCTACCAGGCACTGCGACGAAGAAGAGTAGCTTGGATGAACTTCCATGCTGTGGTGTCACATACAGACTTGATTTACTCCCCTGCCAAGTACTGCTTTCATATGTTTTGCTCTCTTTTTTCTCAGGGTCTCCCTGTATTGGTATGAGTCGCATACCCAGTTGCAGTATTTTCCCAGAGTTTCCCCAATGAACCTAGTACCTCTTCTGTACATTGGACCTCCAGTAATTGGAAGACTGGTGTTGGCGGCTCTGCCTTGGTCCCTGCGCCGCTTCTCTTTCTACTTCAGGGTACACTGCAGGGCCTCTGCAGCATTGGGTAATGGGCATCTGGAGTTCCTCTCCGTACCCACGTGTTCAGGTAGAATGTTTCTGCCTCACCCCCACTTCTCCTTCCGCTTTGCCGGTCTGCTGAAGGCACACCGACATGAGACGCTGTCTCTGGGCTCTCACGTCCCGGGTAGCCTTCTCTGCTCCCTCACTTTCAGCTTCCTCTGCAGCGGCTCTGCAGTGAGTAAGTGTTTCGTGCATTGCCTCGGCCTGGCCTCTACTACACCACACCTTTCTCTCGCCTGCCGGTTACAGACCGTCTCTACTAACCCATAGTGCCAATTCTGCGTCTCGGGCAGCAGTTTTCTCTGCTCTCTCCCACCAAGTTGGGCAACCTCTTGGCTTCGGGCTCCTCCGGGGAGGATCTCCTCTTCTGGTTTTCCTCCAGGGAGGACTGGGCAACTTGTCAGCTCCCAAAGGTTCTCCCGTCTCCCGGATAGGCAAACTGGTCCACAAGCCCTTCTCTGGCAGCACATCTTCCATCTTCCTGTCTCCTCGAGGGAGGGTTTGTTAGGCAAAGTTTGTATGCAGTACCCTCTGGGACCACTACACACAACTAGGACTACAGGAGTAAGCAAAACCAACCTTTGGTATAAGTCTGTACCACACAGGCTTATCTCAAGAGGGAATGTGAGCTTGTAAGGGTGTTACACAAAGGCCCACAATAAGAAGTATTCAGATAAACACTTATACTCAAGGTTTCTTGGTAAAAACACTTCTTAATTTATTACACAATCATCTATAAAGCATTCACTAAAAGGAAACCACCACTATCACACAAAAGAATATACTACAATAATGATTACTAAGCATGTAAGCTCCCTTGTTCCTGAGCCTCAGTCGTAGGGACAAGAGGGAGGACGTCGGGGGGACTCCTGCACTGCACGGGGACAGATCACCAAGCTGGCAAAATGGCAATTCTTTGATTCTAGTTGCTGTTCTTCAAGCACACAAACTTGTGTCCTTCTCCCTGGTTAATCCTAACCAGCTCTGACAATGGTGCCCAGGTGGCTTATGGATTGGTCCAACCAACTCGAAGGAAGAAGTCGTCCTTGAAGGTGCTTCTATGTCGACGTGAACTTGGAGATTTGGATCTGCAGCACGGCTCCACCGGGCAAACCAACGGTCCAGTAGTTGCAGCAGCCGTCCTCTTCCAGCTCGTCTTCGGTTCTTTCGTTCCAGTGGTCGACCCTGCCTTCCAAGCCAAGAGACTCGCCTTTTAAACAGTTTTCTCCCTTTCATTCCAGCCTAGCTGCCACTCACCCAGCAGAGACAGTCAGCCAATCACGCCAGAGTGCAACTGGGTTTCCTAGGAGACAAAGCACGGGAGTTTCGGGCCCCTCCCTCACTTTCTGCCCACCCCAGACAGTCAGACGCCAGAGGCAGACTTCAGTCCTCAAGCCCGCCAAATGCATAGACACAAAGGGTCTGAGGGTGCAGAGAATAACACTAGAAGGACCTTTCCAAAATAAAATGGCGAAAAAAAAGAAGACCGGGACCCATTTAAATAAAGGGGGCTTAGGCGACATCTTGAAAAACATGGCTCCCGCGATTTTTAGCTACCTGTGTTAGCGGTCGGGAAAAATAATGGTTGTTCGTTGTAAAACACTGCCACCAGCCATTTCGAGAGGAAAGGGTAGCAGGGGACTGCTACATGAGTTTCTAGACACAGGGGATACTAGGTAACCCCTGTAACACTCTATAGGAAGATAGTGTGTGCTGTGTCTAGGAATTTAAAAAAAAAAAAAAAAGACTAGTAAAGTCAATTTAACTTTACTTACTCTGGGAAACAGTAGTTTATCCCAGAGCACATGTTAAACCTTGGGACAGCCTAAAAGGCTTTCCAGTGTCACGGCACTGAGGGTGCTTTGTGACACACATGAAAAGATGATGCCTATGGAGTTCTCCAAAAAACCCATAATCAAAGAACACAAGAGCAAAACACACATCAAAATACATGAGAGAGTGGGGAAAAAAAGGCTCACACTCACTCCAGGTAAATAATCAAGTCCTCAAAATCCAGCAAAGTTTCTGGGGGTCTCTATGATGAAGGGAATTAGCACATTTATGAGAATTCTCCCTAACAGGGTTTGACAACACTTCCTGGATTCCCTTTATTTATACTACTGTTGGACCAAAAGGAAGTCAGCAACCACTAGACTGGTCAATGTGGTTCCCATAGGTAAAATGTACGCTTCCACACTTTTCCCTCCTTGCAGTACTGATCTTGTGGTTCCCTTGTAAGTCGGAGTCCTCCTTCGTCAGTGTACTGGGAAAGGGCTCTTCGCTTAAGTAATTCCTATTCTTCCACATACCACTACTTTCTAGGGGAATAGTAGGGCGACAAGAACCCATGATCCTATTAAGGAAGGGGTTGTTCTCAGGGATTTAGGAAAGGGGTCTAGGGTCAGGTGATTGGTGGAGATACTGAATTCTCTTCAGATAGCCGGCCCCTGTCTCATGGGGGGGGGGGGGTTCTTCCCATGGGATCCTCCTGCTGCGTACCAACCTCAAAGTGACTATCAGAGGACTCAACTATCAGACCTCCTGAGGAGGGGGCTCACCCTATGGAAGGGGCAACATTCGAAAACATGTCACAGAACTTGGATGCGAAGCTTGGGCATTTTGTGTTTTTCCACTGTTGGTTGAACATGTTGGAAAAATCAGTTTGAGTGTACCAGTACAGAGTTCCCATTGCTATTCTTTTACAAGGACTATGCTTAAGCGGTTGGCGAGACAACCGATTACCCTGGAACATGATGTGCCTGCATTTGAATGTTTCTTTGGAGACATCCGTGGCAAATACACTGTGGGAGCAGAGACAACGCTATTGAGTGTGGTCAGCTAAGTTTGTGGATATAAAAGATAGCTAGTATTGTCTGTGTTGATGAGGATAGTTTTTCCCATAAGAACATTTTGAAAATAGAAATGCGCCATTTTAATCGCTAGGAGCTGCAGCAAGTTTGTTTGCCGTTTGGCTTGTTGAGCTGACCACTTCTCCTAGTAGGTGAGGAGTTGACAATGCACCCACACCAAATGGCCAGTGATGCATTTGCTTTGATGGCTACTTCTAATGGCAGGTTAACAAAGGTTCTTCCTTTTACCATGTTCCACTCAGCCCACCATTGAAGAGCTCTTACAGCCTTTTACAAGATGACCTTTTGTGAGACAACCACTAGATCATCTCACTTGCCTGTCACTGTTCAGCTAGCCACCGCTGCATTGGGTGCATGTTGAGGCGAACATGAGGCACGATAAAAACACAAGACACCATCTTGCCCAGAAGTCCCATTGCATTTCTCATGGCTTTTTGGAATATTTGAGCTTGTAGTGCCTCCAGTCTCTTCTGAGATTGGTAAGCCATTGCTTTTTACGTGTTTATTATGACACCAAAAACCTCTTTGTTTTGGTTTGAAACAAGACTTGACTTTCTCATTATTGAAAAACCTTAGACTGTCCAGGAGATTTACTGTTTGTGTGTAGAGGGGGGGCTATTCTGCACACTCTCATGTTATTAGTCAGTTTTCCAGATAAGGGTACTGTGACGAATGTCAATGTTTCATCACTGCTTTAGATGGGGCAGCCCCTTTCCATGAAGGCGCCCCTTTCGATGACGGCGCTACCCGATATTCTCCTTGGAGATGGTGTTCAGCGGGAGGATTTTTCGGGGAGGGAGAACCCCATTGAGAGCAGTGAGCAGCTTGGGAGAACACAATATCCCTTTCCCCATTCCACCGTCCCTCAAAGGCCATCCTTCTCCACATTATTTGAAATCCCATGTATTGTTGTTAGTTATACATCCCAGGTAATAAATACTTGAACAAGGAAGAGGCCGCAAGTAATGATGATTACTAACACGAACAACAGTACATGCTATAGCCTTTGCAAGGTCCCGATTGGTCCGCTGTCATTCAAAGGCAGATAGGGTACTGCAAGATGGGAGTCTTCGTTCTGTGCCCGGCACAGACCACGAGAGGCTTCAGGTACGCGGAGGCCGGCCAAAGGGAGAAGAACATCTTGTCCCGGAGAGAAAAGCACTTGCAGAAGACTCGCAGCACAGGATGCAGACTGAAGGAAAGGAAAGATGCTTGCCTTAACCGGAGCCGCAGGAGTGCAGGGAGACTGACACCGAACAGCAGAAGAGGCACACAGAAGGTCAGCGAGGGTGCCAGTGAGGGACGGCCCACGACCTACAGGTACAAGGGTGGCTGATCCCAAGGTTGGGGAGATCCAAAGGTGGTAGGAGGCTGGAGGCAAGACGTATGCGACATCAAAGAGGCAGAATAATTACACGAAGGGGGTCTGGGACCCATGGTGGGAAGATGAACACAGAAAAGTAAGAAATACAAACTTTGCATATTTAAGCAACAGCCACAGACCTTGGCAGGAGAATACCAAGGCTACAGTATATAAATAAAGAGAACTGTAAGAACATACAAGTTAAGGGTGTCTGGGACCCATTCTGGGGAAATACCCCCCCAACCAGTAATATAAACTTTACACATGAAAGAGAGATTCAAGGCCCTTGGCAGGAGAGTGAACCAAGGCTGTGGCTTGAAGAAAGATCTGGGAAGCTAACCAAGTGAAGGGGGTCTGGCACCCATATGGGGGACGAGTACCCCAAAGCATAATACCAACAAATACAAAGCTTGCACTTTCAAGGAACACTCTGAGATCTTGGCAGGAGAGTAAACCAAGACTGGGTGAAAGAGAAGGTTGTGTACCCTACTTGGCAGGAGAGTAGACCAAGGAGGGAGTACTGAGAAAAGGAGCCACGCAGGGCTCCAGATAAGGCCTTTTTACAAATGAAAATCTTGTAAATATGCCGGCTTTATTATTTTCCTGGGTACATTTACACACCGGTTTAGAGCAGAGGGTAGTGCAAAAGTCCGGTTACTTGACAGAAACCAGAAGGCTTCTTGTGATTTTTATCTACATGGATGTAGCCAACTCTGAAACCTTTCAACAAAATAATCTGCACACTGATCAAAGGAATGGTTTCTTTCCATTCAGCGTCAGAAGTACTGTGCATGCTTTCCTAGAATTTTATGATTGTATAATTAATAAAATGGAAAAATAAGTTGTAATTTTTTTTTTTAACAATTTATGCTTTTTTTCCAGTGAAAGCAAAACAGTATTGCACAATTGTATTTTTCAGAGTTCCTGTGCTGTGTGCATTATCATGCAGAGGCAGATCATTTTTACACTTCTAATTTAATTTACAGTCTAATTATAAAAACAGTGTGTAAAATGATGACTATGCACAGTCTAGTTTACATCCATTCAACCTTGCAGTCAATGGGGTACATTGCTATAAATGGTCAGTGGCAGCAGTGTTTTCGCTCAAGGGTGAGTAATTGTCATTACACTGATCACAAGTGTTATAGCCTCTCAAATCTTCAAGACTACAAATAAAACATCCAAAACCTGACTCTCTAAGTGCAAGCGCTGTTCAACAACAAATTAAAGTTACATTGCTAATTGAAACAGAAACTAAGCAAAACATGTCCCTGTGATAATCTTGATAGGTATTTAACTTTATGCAGCGCTTCATAAATGGTTCATACATCTAGGTACTGTGATCATTATACCTCAGTCGATACTCAGTTAACCAACCTCTGAAGGATGTTAGCCAATAAGATAGCTCAGCCAGTTGAGCACTCGTTGCTGCAATCTGTGTGATCTGTGGGTTGCGGGTTCGAATCCCGGCAAGTCCAACTCAGACTTTCATCCTTTCGAGGTCGATAAAGGAGTACAGACTTTGGTTTGGTGGCAATTGTGATAAATATGTTCTATGTACAGTGCTTTGCCAACATTTGACCACTAGATTAGATATAGAATTTAGCATAGAGTTCTTGCCTCTCTGCACTGTTGTACCATAACACTGGCATACCATTAGGTAGTAATAGCCCCAGGAAATTAGGACGGTCATTAACCATTAAATGATAATTTTGCTATCGAATCTCAAAACCCACAATACAAATTCATGTATGCTTTACTATATAATTAGCTAGATTTTTGTGATTTCAACAGTTAAATATATACTGAGAGATCAAATGGCCAGAAATAATGAAAGGTGTATTCTGTCACAATGCAGAAAGCTGCCGCATAGTAATGATTTCCATACAGTTTTTTCACATGTCGACTAGATGTCGCATACATTTTACTCGCTTGCGAAGGAGAAAAGTCATTTTTACTCTCTTAAAATCACATTTACTCTCAAAGTTTAAACATAGAGAGTAAAATACTCCCACCTCAAAATCTTATCTGGAGCACTGGAGCCATGCCCTTGAATCTTGTGGAACATTCATTGGTTTTCATATGCTGGAAAGACTCTGGGAAAAGGGAATCAACCCCTTGAGTCTTGTGGAACTTTTGGAACATTAAGGTTTGATCTACAAGGTCACGCTGTAGGTCTGCAGTCAAAAGATATTTACCCTTACACATTAGTTTAGTTTTATTATTTGGACTGCACACCGAACCCTGAGATAAATGGGCGCTTGAGCTTGTGACATAGTTACAGATGCATACATTTAGAATACTTTGGACAGCAGTGCTTGTCGACCATAGGTTACAGGTTAGTCGGTTTGCAAATTAATACATGTAAGAGCATAGAATTGTCGCTGGGGGTTACAGTTTGGTCAACAGTGCAATAAATACGTTAATACAGTGTGAAATGTGTTATGGAGCATGGTTATAGCAGAAGAGGATAGTGGATGAGCCTAGGGCCTGTTAGAGTTTTTGGTCAGAGAGTCAGATCTTCACTTTGGCGCTGAAAGACCAGAAGGAAGGTTCAGCTCTAATCGTGACGGGGGGAGAGTTCCAGCATTTGGCGGCCAGGACTGAGAAGCTGGCTCCTCCTGCCGTTTTTAGTTTGTACCTAGGGATAGTGAGGCAATGGGAGTAGAAAGATCTAGTAGGTCTGGCTGGTTGGTTTCTAGAGAATTTGTCGGAGATATATTTAGGGGCGGAGTTAGACATTTGTGAGTGATAACTAGCGTGCAGAGGGAGATTCTATTTTGCACCGAAGGCCAGTGGGAATGCCGTCTAATGCTCAATATATGGTTAGACCTGGGGATGTTTAAAGCTGATCTCAGAGAGTTATTCTGTAGGACTTGTAGTCTATTAAGATTCTATTCTGAGGAGCCTAAAAAATAAGAAATACATTTAAAAAAAAAAGAAAGAAAAAAAATGTATTACAATAGTCCAACTTTGATAAGAGTAGTGCCCTGGCTAACGTGATGCAACTGTTGGGGGACAGGTATGATTTGCAAGCATTAATCAGTTTATTGGTATAGGCAGTTGTTGAGGCAGTGGCGCTCACTTGTTTAAGTGAGGGAGTAGAGTCTAGATATACTCCTAACTAATGTTTTGGCCTCCTTTGCAACTTTATTTGGTGTTCCCGTCAATGTTGAAGGAGGTGTACAGACGGTCACGTCTGTTTAGACGAGCTTGGGATCCAGTGAACAGGAGCTCCGTCTTTTAATCATTGAGACACAGGCTGTGGGCCGCAATCCATGTCTGAATTTCAAGGTAGATTTTGTTTATCAATTTGGAGTCATTTTCATAGCAACCAGTCAGCGCAATGAGAATCTGGGTGTCATCCGCGTAATTCGTATATGTGACACCCATGTTATCAAGACGATCAAAGAAGAGCTTTGTGAAGATGTTGTAGAGCATCAGGGAGACGCATGAACCCTGTGGTACTCCGCAGTAGATGGGGACTGGGGCAACTGAAGCTGATGGTGCGAAGACCTTGGTAGTTCGGTTAGAAATAAATTATCGGATCCAAATTGAGGCGTTTGTGGAGAAGGCAGAGGCTGTGGTTAGATGTTCTGTCCAGTATTATGGACCTATAATTGGTAGGAATGTTGGGGTCTAAGTTCGTTTTTTTAGGAGGGGCAGAACCCAAGCCTACCTGAGGTTGTTGGGGGCCGAACTGGCATTGAACGAAGAGTTAATCACAGCGGCAATGAAAGGGGTCAAGTCTTTGGCACCTTCCTTAATGACTGGGGCAGGACAAATATCTCCCTGGCATCTTGACAGTTTTAAGCCTAGAATAATATTTTCCACTTCTTTCGCTGTGACTGAGGAGAAGGGAGGGCAGGAGGGGTGTGGGGGTGAGGGTCCAGCAGGATGTTAGTGTTAGAGCTATTGGCCAGACTGTTTTTTTTGTCTCTATTTTAGTTTGTAACATTGTCACTTTATCAGATAAAGCCTTCTGAATTTTGGTACACCAATCCACAGCCTTCGCGCATGCTTCTGTTGGTGGAGCTGGAGTCTCCAGTTCCCTCAGAATGCTGAAGAGCTCCTTGGTACCAGATTTTGCATTTAGGATTCTGTTATTGTACGTCTCTTTTTTGGTGTTGAGGAAAGCAGTTTTATAGGAGGCAGCAGCAGAAGTGAACACTGCCTTGTTGGGAGTGGTAGGTGCTTTCTCCATATGGCTTCGGCAGCTCTTTTGATCTTGGAGGGTTTTTAATTCAGTCATAAACCATTTATTAAGATGGGCTGCCGGTTTAGCTTTTTTTAGTTTGATGAGGCGATGTTGTTTTAAGCTAGTTCTAGGGTTTCATTGTATAGGTCAACCAATTTGTCCGAGTCTAGGCCGTTGTAGTTTGGCGGATCCAGGATAGCATGGAGCAGAGATTGTAGGTTTTGAAGCGTTATGTTCTGGTTATTTCTGGATAGAATTTGAGGAGCAATGCTAGAACTGGGATTAGGGGATGCATTCTCCTGAATGGAGAAGGTGATGCAATGATGGTCTGACCATACGGTGGGTTCATTCTGGAGGATTGTGGTAGAGCAATTGAGATCTGCCAGCCAGTCGTCCAACGTTCTGCCCTTGTTGTGCGTGGGCCCGAGGATACGTTGTTTAAAGCCCAACTGGGATATAGAATTTTACACAGAAGTGGCGTTCGTGTCGCTAGGGTCATGCAAGCCCAAATTGAAGTCCCCAAGCAGGATAATTTGAGAGCCTGGTTTGGTATTTTGAGTTAGAAGGTCTGTAATGTCTTCCTCAAAGGAGGAGATGGACCCCGGGGGTAAGTAGATTAGATGCAGTAGGATCGTTCTGGTTGTTGAGAGAGGGAGTTTAGCTGAAATGAGTTCTGCCGAGGGGAGGCACACATGAGAAACGGCTCTAAAGCCGAGGTGGGTTTTGGCTACTCCCCCCTCCTTTGCCTGTGTCTTGTCTCTATCTGTCTTGATGATGGTGTAAGCCTCAGGGAGCGCTAGAGAGAGGGCAGGGCCTGCTGCCTGGTGCAGTCAGGTTTCAGTGATGGCGAGAAAGTCTATGCAGTTAGTGGAGATTAGATCAGCAATATCGAGTGCGTGTGCAACCAGCGAGCATTCATTGATGAGGGCTCCTTTGATGATAGGCTATGTGAGGCGCTCGCATATGCTGGGATATAGGTAGCGATGGGCTGGAGTTCATTAGGCTTCGTCGTCTCAGCCAGGAGGGTGGTGGGCAGAGTAGAAGTGGTTTTGGTTGAGGAATGACAACCAGTAGGCCTGGTAAGGGTCTTGCAGTTTAAGAGGCAAGATCCTAGGTCTCTCATTTCTGGGCAGGATATCAGTGGAGTGGGTGTGAGGCGAAATGTTGGATCCATTCCGCAGGGCTTAAGGGGATGCTGGGGGTGCCAGTATTATTAATGCAATAGGCAGTAGTGGCGGCTTTGTGTGATGTCTGTGGGATGAAGGGGGGTAGAAAGTTTGTAGGTGCAATTGAATGGAACAGAGGGAGGATAGTGGCCATGGTGAGTGTGACTCTACTTAGGGAGGCCATAAGGGTGGGGATGTGCTAACCCAGTAACACAGCTCAGTATCACTACTAGATATCGCAGTGTTTAAATATCACAGCTAAATGTCACAGTGGGCTAAATATCACAGCTAAACTATCACAGCTGAATAACACTGCTAAATATTGCTGCTAGGTGTCATAGTGGGCTGAATAGGGCGAACTCAGAAGTGCTGACAGTCAATATTGGTGGTACACCTTATATTTTGTTATGCAATACATTTGGGCATCAATATATTGTATTTATAAAAAAGAGGGGGTGAGGCGCACACTCTAGTTCCCAGCTTTGTGTACCTTCTGCAGTTCAGTTGGTCTTCTGCTCCAAGCGCTTCCATGCCTCTTACAATCTTCAGGGAGGCAGTCTGTTCAGGTGTTGCTTATTAGTTCCAATTTTGGCCTCAGGGAATTCTGGTAGCTGTAGTCAGTGCTGGTAGCCAGGAACGAACTCCCCTCCAATAGCACAATATAAATCCCACGGTGGAATATATTGTAGTTAACACAATTGCTCAAGTGTTAAAACGTCCTGGAGACTATTCTTGAGGGGGCGCCCTACGTGGCTAAGCTTACGCAGTACAATTTAGTTATCACAGTACGATTGGCAGCAGCGTTAGACCAAGATTGGGTTTCACATTTGGCCACTATATTAACAATTAACGAGTTAGCAGTTAACGTCAGTGGTATAGATAGGTATGTGGCTGATTAGGTTGTCGGGCACAACACATGGCAAAAGACAGTTGAGTAGTTGAATTGACGATAGCAGTTACAAGTATAGCCATATCTGGACACAATGCAGTATTAAGCTCAAAATCATTCGTATCACGTGAGAGTATGACTCTGAACATGAAAATATGGCACAATGAGGATAGCCGGGGTATTCACCGCTTACCGCGTCAGGTTTTTGTCCAAAGCATGATATGTTGCAAGGGAGTCTGATCAGCTAGCGGCCAGTGTCAGAATGGGTAACAGACTATCGCAGTCTAATGTGGTAGAAGAGGGGTAGTGCTGTAAAATGGGCGCCTTCCAGCCCTTTTAAGGCCCGACAGGCACAGACATGGGGGCCTTAGTCAGGGAGCCTTTGTCTTGTGAGGCCGGCTTCCGCTTCCGGTCACCCTCAAAAGGCTTTAAAAGCCTGACCTACGCTGGTTGCTATGCAACCAATATTTAGCTTGTGAGGGATAGGTTAGGATTTGGACACAGGATGGCAAACTTTACTTTGGACATTCTGACACAGGCAGTTTCATTAGCTAGTTTGGCTGAGGCAGGGAAGCCCGTTTTAGAGATGGGGCTAGTTAGGTTTTCATCCAATTCCCGCCACTTTTTTTGGTTATTAATAAAAGTCTTTGCCAATCAACATGACACCTTTGTGTCCGTCTCTTACTCCTAGATCCTCACAGTACACTGGGATGCCCTTGCAGCATGTGTGCTGTCACCACTGCAAGTACTTTAATGAACGGTTGCCAAAGCAATTTCAAAAGGGAGCACCTTACACAGAAAATGTCTTGAGATATTTGGAATGACCTGGGAACATTTAAATATTAATGTGTGCATCTTTCATAACCAATGAGATCATATAAGCTTGCCTTTTCAGCAGTGGAATGAGCTCTTGGAGGGTATTCATTCTGAATTTTTGTGGTTTGACATATATGTTTTCTGGCCCTAGGTCTAATACCAGCCTTTTTGCTTTGTTGTCCTTCTTAAGGACAAGGAAGTATTGAGATTAGATACCCTTGTGCACGTGGTCCAGAGGTATTTCGATTGCTTCTTTTAGGATGAGTGCTTCTCTCGCTTCTTGGAGTAGAGCAAGAGGATTGTGCAGCATTTTTCTTTATTGCAGACATGGATTGTGTGGTTAAGATAGAAGCGCCACAAAATATCCCTCCTTGACTGTGCTTAGTACCCACTTGTCCAATGTTATCCCCTGCCATGCATGGGCGTAAGATGCTACGTGTCTCCCTACTGGGGAAACATTTGAGGGGACCACTACTGCTGTGGAGTTATTTTGTGGCCGAGGCCACCAGTTCAGGGGTCTGGCCCCTACCATATTTGTGCTGTCGCTGTGCTCCTCCGAAACATGTTTGTTGTGTCCCTGAACTAGGGAACAATGCATTTACTGAAGGCTCGTGGGCTATGTGACTGGATGGGTCTGAAAAATAAATTCAGACGATTAGCAGAGGATATCCTCTGCTGATATGTTCTGTCCATGATCTAATTTAGAATTTCAGCTTTGTAGTGTGTTGTGTACTTTTTAGGACTTTCCAAGAGCCTTGTCCACTGCCTTACCAAACAGATGCAAGTCTTCTATCGCCTTGCCCAGCAAGTGTGCCTGTGTCTCGAGTTTCACCAATGAGCTTCCAAAGCCATGCATCTCCATTGTCGCCACTACTCCAGCTGGGCTGAAAGTGGCCTTTAACATCTCAGCAAAATGTAAGGAGCTTGGACTTGAGCGTAACAGCTCTAAAACCACAGTTATGGTCTAAACTCCCATTCTCGAAGCCTTTCCAGGTAAAACATGAGGCAGATGGCCATACACTGGACCAAATGGGGCCTTTTGACTACCTAGGGATTAGATTCAATGAGGTGGGGGGTGGACTAACCAACTCCTCAAACCCAAGGTAAACCTAACTAAGTATAGTGAGGCCATACGGTCCTATTTTTCAGGACACGGTAGTGGTCCAGTTTCCCATCCCTAGCATTATTTGATTAAGAAGCTTTACCTGCACCCATTTATGGTGTAGGGATATGGGGCGTTGCAAGCACAAAACTGTTGTCCCCCGTTGAGAACATTTTCTTAAAGAAGTGGCAGCTCCTGCCTAAGAATGCCTCAACCGCATGGCCAAATCTAGAATTGCAAGTACTGCCTCCGGCTGACTAAGTTGCCCTCAAGCCAGCACTGAATTGGGTAAGAGTTTGATATTCCCCGAGCCTGGCCCACTACAAAGAGGCCCCGAGTGATTTTTTTACAACTGGTAGGTGCAAAAAGCGAGGGCTGGGTCCTCCATGTGATAAAGATGCTGTTCAGGCTAGGCCTTAGACACTTTTGGGAAAAACCCAATCAGCGTCATCGTTCTCTTAAGGCAGAGCTTAAGATTATCGCCAAACGCATGCCTTTGGGATCCTGCAGTCCCGAAGACAGCGCCTGAAAAATGGCACTGTATTCCTCTTGCCAAGTTCGATGGGGAGTAGTAAACCCTTTCTGGATAGCATACACCCACCTTATGAGCATTCTTTATATGTCCGCTTTAGACTGGGTCTACTGCAAACTGCCTGGTAAACACGAAATTGGTCCGCTCATAATACTGCTTGTTGCCCACTCTGTAAACAAGCTGATAAGACACTGAACCATTTTACATTGTTATGCCCGCCTTTAGTAGAACGGCATAGGTATTTATTAACTCTTTTACTTGGCATAGGGTTGAGAAGCATGAGGGAATCAATGCAGTTCCTCATTAAAATACGATGGAGTGGAAAGTGGTATTTGCCTCTGCCAGGTATGTTCATTGTGCCTGGCTTCTAAGAAGAAAGTTGTTGGGCATCGATTTACCTCTCCCCACAGGCTACCCTCGAGGCTGTAAGCTGTTGTACCCACCCCCTGTAGTTGAATACATTTAATTTAAAAAAAAATGTAAATGCACCTTTTGAGGCTGCAAGCGTTGCTCTCCTCTCAAGGACTAAGTTACATTTTAAAGATGCTTGTTTAATTTACTTTACTTTTCCACAATGAGTGTGGCCTTATCCGCCTTGGAATTATAGTCTGTCTTATTGTATTTTTTTAGGCTAACTGAATGTGATTTTAATCAATTGTGATTGTGTGTTGTGCTAAAGGACACATCTGAATAAAGTTTTGAAAGCGAAACGATAAACTGTGGCTCCTGCGACTAGACGTCCTGCTGTTACAGCAGAGTAATGCATTTTTATAACTGCAGTTGCCAATTGTGTTCACTCATTAAACACCTTACACATGGCAGTTTTTAGTGGCTAGGGTACCTCTTAAATTAATTCATCCATTTTCTCCCACTGTGGTCTGTTGTACCTCGCAGTTAATTCAGTGGCATTGGCGATTTGTACCTCATATGCTGCTAATGTGTCTAATTTTCTCCATAGGGTGTACATTGTTTTGATTTCCTTTTCTGGTCGGTATTCATTGTTGGACAATCTTTTTCCAGACCTCTTCCTAGCTGTTGTGACAACCAGGGAATCTGGGGCTACTGGATCCTTAATGTAAGGTGGGCCGCTGTGTGCCGGGTCGTATTTTATTTCCATACGAGGATGAGCCAGTTTGGAAAAACACATTTAAGGAGGAAGATGCACTCGGAGACAGTTTCTTTTCTTGAAGTAGGCCTTCAGTAAAATCAGTATCCTTGATTCATGCATTTGGATCCCATATCTGCTTGCTACATTTTTAAGTAGATAGGTATACAGACACTAATCCTCTGTAGGTGTTTAGGTTATGGGTCGCTCTACCACATCAGGGGAGGGTAAGGTGTACTCATCAGGTTCACATTGAGGTTTAGCTTTTTTGGCTTATATGATGTGTTCTGTGTATTCATGTTTCCTCTTCATGGGCTGCTGCCCAGTGTTCCATAAAGGAAACCAGGTTTGCCCTAGTAGTATTGATTTGTTCTATGGGCCATTTTCTGTTACGTTATTTCGCCCTTGGATAATGAAGTAGTTTAAGAGCGTGTCTCTGCCCTCTTCCAACTCTTCCAACTCATTAACTATGATTACGCCTTAAGACGTGGGTGTAGATGGTGTCGACATCTGTGGTTTCAACGTTGAAATATCAGGGTTCGAAACACAGGGGAACTTGGAGCTATAGAAGAGCCCGGTTAGCTGGACACCAACACCTACAATGAGCTACTTTTGGATCCCCAGGCCAACAGATGCAGAACCAAAAAAAAGAAAAAATGAGCAGAATTTAACTCTGTGCTTTTGGGATCTATGACATTTAAAGGATGAGGGGTCATAAATAATGCACACAATTATATATTTGAATCTTACGTGGAATTAAGACTTGCAGAACGCTATGTACTAGCTCCTAGTTTCCCAGTGTTAGCTCCTGGTCACTAATTAATGCTGGATACCCAGGAGCCACTTTTAGCTCCTTCTGATCCAATCTTAATTTTGATCCCTAAAAGATACTTGTGTGTTTTCGTTTTTGTGTGCATGTCTTTATGCTTGTTTACCTGAATCAGTCGTGCTCTACATTTTATGGCTGCTGGCCCACAATGCTGTGTGTGTATATGCCGAGTAGTCGACACTCGACTAGGAGTGGCTTCCCTCCATTTTGGATTTTCAGGGCAGGCATCCAGTGAACAACACTGTTTTGAGCAGTTCTCATCCACTTTCGGTTTTGACGCAGACAGTGTGGCGTTCAGTTTCGGACAAGCTTCATTCATTACCTCTATAGAGGAAACTCGAAACTAGGTGTTTTGCTGTTGTGTTTGAAGTTTAGGCGTTCTTTCCTCTATCCAGAAATCTAGACATCCTCATCTCCATACAGCACCGTGCTCCCAGCTCTAGGTAATCTACCGCCTCGGCTGAGTCCAGCCGAGCTGCACTCCAGCGTTACAGCTGTGCTTCGAGTGAAACAGCAGAACTATGTCTCTGCATAGTAAGGGACCGCAACCTTAGGTGCTCCATGTTAGGCAAGATTGTATGCAGTACCCCTTGGGTACAACAACCCTGGCCTCCTGGCAATTAGGAACCCAAGCTTTGGTATAAGTCTGTACTACACAGGTTGGTAGCGTGTTGAACAGCCAGGTTTATCTCAAGAGGGGTCAATGTGAGTTGTAGGGGAGTTACAGAGATTCACAGTGACAAGTATTCAAATAAACACTTGCACACAACGTTTCTTGAATAAACAATTATTAATTTATCAGTCAGTTAGAGTAAGTCTTCTTCAGAAGGGAGCAATATAAAAGCAACACACAAATACACTCCAAAACTATACACTCTTAGTTTCTAAATCAGTAAAGACCCTTCTGGGATGGCCCACCGTCGCAACATACACCCTCAGGTGAATTAGGGTGTTAGGGACATTAATATCTTACTGTTGCATTTAGAATACTCTTAGAACTTGGTCAAAGGTAAAGCTTATTAGAACAAACAAGAGACCACAAATATTCTTAAGCAGGCAAATATTTTTGGATCCCCTAAGCAGAGTCATTCAGTATAACAGGTTAAGCCAAAGTCAAAGGGAAAAAGTCTTATATGGGCTGAAGCACTTCTGGTAGGCAAGTAAGAAAAGTCTTTGCACAATGTTTTAGAAGTCTTTGATTCTTCTTTCATTCAATGTAGGGCCACAAGCGGTTTAGACTTGTGAGTAGTAGAAGATGCAAGCAACTCCACAATAAGAGGTAAGTTCTCTCAGACTTTACAGTACCTTGGGATTGAAGAAAAAGTGCAGCAGATGACTTCTGTTCCTGTGCAGCTCTGCAGGTCCCACTGTTCCTGGGCCTCAGTCGTGGGGACAAGAGGGAGGACTTCTGAGGACTCCTGCACTGCAATGAGACGGTCACCGCCCGCAACTGGCAATCTTTCAAACAAGTGGCACTTCAGTGTTTCAGATCCTCGCGACTGCCGCAAATAGCAACACTGCGGTTTTCTGGCTGTCAAGATGGACTTTCCTATCTTCTGGGGTCCCGCATCTGTTGAAGGGGGCTCAGGCTCGGTCAGTCCTGCTTCCTGGGAGTCCAGAGGATCTTCCTGGAGCTCTTGGCCAACTTAAAAGCAACGCACACAATCTGGTGTTCCTCTCCCTGGCTATTCGGTTTCCAGCAGCAACTCTGTGGAAATGCAACCAGCTCTGAGAGGATGTCCAGGTGGCTTACTTTGGAGTTGATTGGTCCCCTCAAAAGGGAGAAGTTGTCCTTGCAGGGGCTTCTCGGTCGATACGAATTTGGAGTTTCAGCACAACAGCAGGGCTTCACCGGGCAAACCAACAGTCCAGGAGTTGCAGCAGGCGTCCTCTTCAAGTTCTTCTTCGGTTCCTTCGTCCAGTGGTCGACTGCCTTCCAAGCCAAAAGCCTAGCCTTTTATTCAGCTCTCTCCCTAGCTGTCAAGTCACCCAGCAGGGTGGCTGTCCTTGCCGGACAGTCAGCGGGCCAATCACTACAGAGTGCATTTGGGTCTCCTAGGAGACTAAGCACAGGGAGTTTTGGGCACCTGCCTCAATTCCTGCCCCCACCAGACACCCTGGAGCCAGAGGCGGGCTTCACTCGTGAATCCCGCCAAAGGCAAAGCGGACAAAGGGACCAAACCACAAAAATGGTCCACAAAAATGGCGAAAAAAGAAGAGCGGGGCCATTTTGACAAAAATGGCACTCTTGAGTGCTTTACTGCAGGGGCGAACGCAGCCCGTGGTATATGCACACCAAGGTAGTTAAAAGTAAACCGCTGCCACCAGCCATTCATAGAGGAAAGGGCAACATAACATTTTTACATGAGAAGCTAGACAAAGGGGATACTAAGTAACCCCTCCAGCACCCCATTGTAAGCTAGTGTGTGCTAGGCCTAGAAAGTTACAAATGTAAGTAAAGTCAATTTCACTTTACTGCTCTGGGAAACAGTAGTTTATCCCAAAGAAGGTATTTAAACCTTTGGGAAATCTGGAAGCTTTCCCTGTGTCACTGCACTGAAGGTGCTGTGTGACACAATGCAAAAGATGATGCCTATGGAGTTTGTCAGACTCCACAACCAGAAGAAACACAGTGTTCAAAATCACATTAAAATACATGAGAGTTGGAAAACAAGGGTCTCACTCATTTCAGGTAAGAAAAACCAAGTCCTCAAAATCCAGCAAAGTTGCTGGGGGTCTCTAAGGTGGAGGGAATTAGCACATTTCTGAGAATTCTCCCAACACTCCAAAACCCCCACAATACTCAGAACATATGGGTGGCTAGGGATAGTTAGCCCAAAGGATCAGGACAGCTAAACCGCCCACAAAGGAAGCTCCATCCACCTCTGTCCCAATCTCCTCTCTAACCAATCTGCTAGCTATCAGACCGTAAGACCCCCCCACCCCCTCGACCACGCCCCCTCGTCCATAACCACAGTCTACCATAAGAAGCCAAAGGACAACTACAACCCAAACAAAACTCAAGAAAGTGTTGCTGGCGAGCAAGGGCCCCTGCGACCGAAACACAATAATGGAAACTCATTAAGCTAGTAGACTCCAAACGACCACAATATGCCACGACACCGAATGGGACGATGCGAGAGAAAACTAGGAGTAAGAACAAATCAAATGGAACCACATCATGGCACCACGTCAAAAAACGGGCACAACACCGGAACACACACCCTTAAGCATGACAGAAAATAGAACAAACTCCAAAAGAGGAGAAAAATCTTTATACCCAAAACCAAACCTCACGACGGGCCACCCACCAGAACAATTCACAACCACCAACGATGCAAGACGCTACAGCAAGAGTCCAGAGCCGCACAGTAAAAGACCAGAAACATCTGGAAGGAACGGGAAAACGTTGCCCTCACTCCATATATCACCAAAACTCTAGGGCACCAACAACAACTGCAATGAGACAGGAAAGGAACCAGAAAAAGTCTGGACCCAATACTAAACCTAGCAGATCTTCTCAATTACGAAACAGACACTTCTGAACACACCTCACATCGTGAGAGCAACAAGGAAACCCGCCGCCAAGACCACCATAAAACGAAACCAAAAACAAAACAAAGCAGTGTTGAAAAAAATACACCAATCTAATCTACGCAAGATTAATGTCCAAACATGCTACAGAGTTCTATGATCTACTCTACGACGATGGAACAAACATCTTATTTGTCACAGAAACCTGGTTAGATGACATCAAAGTCACACCACACAGCTGTCTACCTGACAACTTCAAATTCACACAGGTAAACAGAAAAGGAGGAGGACTTGCAATAGCCTACAAAGAACACCTGAAAATAAAAACAGATGACCCACTTATCAGAAACTGCGAATTCCTCGTCCTTCACCTGACAGCGAACGCCAAATCAAACCTCACATTCATAGACCACCGACCTATGACGCAACCTTCGTAAACACCTTAATAGAAGCCATCACAAACCTGGCCATCAAACACAATCACCTGATAATCCTTTGGGACTTATGGTTTGAAGAAAAGAACGCAAACTCCCAAAAATGCACAAAAATCACTAATCAAGCAGCTCGAGACAATGAAATTACGCCACATGGTTAAGAGCGACACACAGCAGGACACACTCTCAATGCAATCTTCGCCAACAAAAACCTGATCACAACTGCGCCACCAATACAAATGCTATGGAGCGACCACCTAATCATACCATTCGTGATCCAAATACCAGCCAAAGCACCCAAACAGGCCCAAAACCTCAACAGAACCTGGAAAAGAACCTAGAATAGTACTGAGTCTGAGGGTAAGTGAACTCGGGTGACTAAGCCAAAGAAGGCAAATAAACTCAAGAGAGTTATGACAAAAGACCCCATTAGACAGATTAAGGCCATTAGGAGTGTCATAACCCCCTACCATAAAAACATGAAATATTCTGTTTGGGAACACTTGGAACTCTATGAGCAGATGGACACTTTTCATCTGAAAGACAACCCGAACTGCATAGAGTATGTAAAATGGACATTCTCCCCCGAGTACTCCAGCTTCTTTGCTGGACTGGAGGACCAAAACCATTCAAGATGGTCCACCTACAGGGCGGCCATCTTAAAACACTTTTCCACCCACAGAAACCCCCAAGAGGCTTGCAAAGCGGCCTACTGCAGTGCGGTGAAGATCAGGCCCCACGAGAATTTGTGCAGGAGTTCAAACGCGCCTCTGCACATACCGCTAGGAGGGTGCGCACGGACAGCACAGAGTTTGTAACCACCTTCTTTCATGCACTTCCAAAGTATATTATGACCCAGCGGGTGAGGGATTTCCATGGCAAACTATCTCTGGACTGGGTCATAGAGCAGACGACCCTCATTTATGCGGTCCAAAAACCTGCAGAAAATAAAAATCTGAACAAAAACCCCAAACCAGCCAACACGCCTGCTGCAGTAAGGTGGAGGAGGTGAAGGTTGCCCCCATTTTAGACCTAGAGATGGGGAGCTTAAAAATACACCTACACAAAATCAGCAAATTCAGAGACCCAGGAGGCCTTCAGGCCAATCTCAAACAGGTGGCAGTCAGGGAGGTAATCCCACCAATGGGACCCCCAACTCAACTGATTATATCAGTCCCAGATACAAGGGCAACCGAGCAATCCTGGGGTATTTATGGACTCCCACAGCCCAAGGGGCGGGGGGGGGTCCAATCAGGTAAGTACTGCCCCAGTAAAACTTCCCTCCTAACTTCCCCCAGGAGGGCAGTCATTCCCCAAATGCTGGGTTAAATTCCCCCCCCCCCACCCCCGATGCTCACAAACCCCAACCTGAAGGACAACCCTCCTTTCATTCCCCTATTTCAGGAAGCCAGACAACCCAATCCGGGAGAAGGGAGGCCAAGAGTGCAGGGTTACCAAAATTCACCATATCCAGGGTACAACGGCAGAAGGGAATCCTGTGATCCAACTAGAGTTGACCAGAGACCCCCATATCAGCAGGAACGGGTGTCCCAACTGGAGCGCCAGGTCCAAAACCTTACCCAGGATCTGGGTCGCACGTTGAGGGCTCAAAAGAACCCTCAGATAAACATGGCGGCTCAGAACCCCAAAAACCAAGGGTCTGGCACCCCAGAACAATGATGGAGAGAAAACCCCGACAACTCACCGGTTCCAGAGGAGGCGGCACGGGTGGAAGGGAGGTGTAAAGCCCTAGAGGAAGCTTCCTTCCTTACTTGTGAAAAGCCCCTGTATACCCAGGAACCGGAACCAAAATCACCTGCCCCCGAAAATATGCAAACCAAGGAACGGAGGGTGGGTAGGAGAAAAAAATTATTCAAAAAGGCCCATTTTGTGGAGGAAGTTGGTGTCCTCCAATTTGAAGGGGAAGAATCCTTAGAAGATTCTGGGGAAAAGATCTTCTCCTTCAGGGACGGGGGAACACCTCCCAAAGAAAAATGGGTCGCAAGAGATTTAAATGAAGGCTGGGTGGATGTGGGGACTGAGTCAGAATCGCCCATCCTTGAACCCCAGAATGAGCATCCAGGAAACCCAATAGTAACGGAGGGATCCCAAACCTCACAAACCAATTATATTGACTGCCTCCAAAAAGGGTGGGGGGGGGGAGGCAGCCCAGAATCACAAAAAGGGGAGCCCAAAACTCCCCAAATGGCAGAATGTCAAATTTTGCTTTCAGATCCCCAAAATCCAACACAGAATTACGCCCAAACTACCCGTGTTGGAGTCAAAAATAAGGAAATTGACCACCCAGCTTGCCCAAAATGCACATTATCTTTGCCCCCTTCAGGAGAAGGAGGGTAGATTTTATGCCCCGGTCCAGGTGCAAGGGCAGTGGACATTTCCGGCGCTGGTTGGATCCCAAGCCACTCTTCTGTCAAAAAGGGCCTTTGAGCAGCTAAATTCAGGAAGGTGGGAGAGATACCAGATCCCTCTCACCCCTCTTCCTGGACAACTACAGAGCTTCGATGGGAATGAAATTCCTGTCGAGGGGACTGCACATTTGGAAATTAAAATAGGGCGACACTAGATGAAGCACCCGGTCATAGTCGTGGCTCCAGAGGGAACCCCCCCCCTGTCTATTAGGGAATGACATCCTTCGTAGGTAGTCTCCCCTAATAGACTGTGTGAACAAGGTACTCTGGACCCAGACTCACAGGCCAGTACAATTAAAACAGAGTGTCAAGCATGTTAGTCTAAATGGCACATGCCACATGGTTGAACAAAAATCAGATCAAATTAAGTTTCATCTTCAAAACAATGGAATACCCGATGTGGCAGTAACTGCTGTAGGCCAACAAACTAATGATGGGAACTCCTCTCCATTCCTGAAAAATCAACCTTTCTTCCAGTTTCAAGTGGCATTCCACACTGGAAGGAAATACTTTGAAATTCAATACCAATTCACAATCTGAAAATCCCAATTCTATAGACAAAATTGATAACAAACCAGCACAAACTGTAGCTAGTATTCAGAAGAATGGCGAACAGCTCTTCTTCCCGATTCAGTTAAATGACGGGAAGGAGTCTGTCCTCGCCCGAGTTGACTTGAATAGCGAAGAAAGCTTCATCAGCGAAGTATTATTCAGTAAACTCCCAAAAGACCAGACCCTGCCCGCTGTAGAGTCAGTTTATCAGTCTGTATGGGGCCTGGAAATTCTGTGCTCCAAACATCTTCTGCTTAGCAGTTGTATGCTAAAAATGTCTATAGGTGACAAAAGCATAGAACATAATTGTTGGGTCGTGCGAGGTGTTCCTTCCGCCTTTTACATGGGCAATCATATCCTCAAACGACTCGAAATAAATTGGGATACAAGTTATTGCCAAGCCCGGTCCCAGCTGAGAGTAAAGCCTTCCGGTCAGCCCCATTGCTCCCGTAGGCAATTGAAGTTCAAAAATGGAGAAGAGGTCACCATCCCAGGTGTGATGCTGGAAATGCATCGGAGGGACTGCCTTTTTATCGTGTGTTCTGTCATATTTTCCGCGCAGGAGTTCATGTGGGACTCCTGGCGGTGCAGTTCTCTTTTGGTTTGGTGAACAGACCCGTGGGATACCCTTACGGCACCCATGGGTGGGGGGTACAACCCTGTGCCCCTAGTGTATGTTTTTGGGCACCTGTGGGTGGCCCGCAGAGCAGAGTATGGGCTGGTGGCAGCTCCATGCTGAATTTGACAGGTGCGCTGAGTATCCTCCATTTTGGGGATCCCCAGACCCTGCCATTGGAATCAGTTGATTCCTGATGGAAAACAAGATGGCCCCTGTGGACTCTTGCTTTCTATTACCTATTAGCTTGTTTTCCCAAAGTCCTGGGAAGCCCTGACTCTGTCCCTTCCCCCTGACTGGCTGTTGGGTGGAAGTTCCATATATGGTGTTGTTGTGAAGTCCAGTCCAGACTGACTGGAGCCTTCCCAGTGACTGTATGTTGTGGGTGCCTCCTGTGGGTGGTACCTGGGTGAATGGAGTGTGTGACCAATATGCACTTCTTGTTGTGGCTGTCTGGTTGCTGGTATGAGATACAAAGACAGACAGCCCTGCCCGAAACTGGCCTGAATGCAGTGTGTAGTGTTGAATGGCTGGGTACTCATCCCAATTCACATTCCTTGTTGAGTGTCTTAGAGGGAGGAGGATGACCTGAATGCACGGTGTGCCTGATTGGCTGACTGACTGCATGAATGCCCTTCTGTACGATTGGCTGCTGAGAGTGACCCAGCAGTGTGGATGAGAGACAAGATAGTATATCTGGGGACCTCTCACCACTGGAAATTGTTCAGAAGCTGTGTCTACACTTTAAGAGTAACTGGAACTGCTGATCCTCGACGCCCAGCTGGAAGACGAAGACTTGCTGTTGCATTTGCTTCAACCTGATCTGAAAGCTGCCGAATTCGTCGAAGATTGATCTGAGAGAGGACCTGGTAAGGCACCCTCTTCCCGTGCTCCGAGGGACCATCGAGCACCGCTAATCTTCGCCGAAGCTCCCTGGAAGTCAGACCCTCGAAAGGCGGTCGACCCGAGACGGGACAGCCGAGGAGAACGAAGCAAAGCACCCGGACTTCGCCGCTGTCTAGGTCTATTGCCGTCGACCAGGGTTCGCAGGTTTGTGTAACTGCTGGAGGCCCGTCGAAGTTGTGTTGCCCAGCCGTGGGGGCCACTTGATGCCGTGACGCCGCCGACCGCAGCCGCCCGCTCCTTTGCCTAAGAACATTTGAATCCAAGGACTCCCTTGTCCGCAACGTCGACCGCTTTGTCCCGCCGGAGAAAGTCGAGGACGACCAACGCGCCGAGGCGAATCCGCCGGTGGGTTTCCCGCCACCTGAAGGCCACAAAGACTTCGACGACTCGACACCCTTGTTGGGCCACAGCTCTTCTGAAACTCTTTGCGGTCCTGAACAATTTATCGCTGAGGTGCCCCGCACACCTCATCCTCGCAGGACGTCGCTGACGAGCACCACCTGGATCGACATCGGGGTCTCGGCACCCTTGAACTTCTCATCGCCGCCGTCGACAAGTTCACCATCTTCGATGCCTCTCGATGATCCGTGGCTCCTGCTTTAAAGGGAGTCACTCAAGAAGGATACTTCGACGTGTCTTCGAAGAACCCTACTCCACCAGGTGCATTGGGGGGGGTCAAACCTTAATAGGAGGAGCTAAGGCTATTGAACAATATATGGACTGGGCTTGTGCTATATATCTTTATTTTACAGGTTGCCCAGGTGGGGGGGATCTCCACACAGAACTGTGTCTATCGGTATAGGCCAGCATTCTGCCTATTGTTTCAACCATCTTATGTTCCTTCCTATCTCTATTGCTGGTTTCCTCGTTATTGATCTGTGTGACATTTTAACCGTACAGTTGATGCACTTTAATGAGATTCGATAACCTTGGTGGTACCACTTTAGAATTGTATATATTTATCATTGTTGATTTCCGAGTACAAAGTGCGTTATTGTGATAGTGTACATACCTTTGAATATTAATTATATAAAGACTGTTTTCAGTAATACAGTGTGTGGACATTCCTTTGTGGGGGTTCAGGGACTACACTGTACTTAAGAACCAGCCTGCTTCACCTCCTGAGAAGCTAGGCCTTGATTGCTCGACTACGTTACCAATAATAGAGAATCTTGGCTGGGGTCCTCTGTGCCTCTCCGCTACCATATAGAGAGCGGAAGTACAGACACCCCCCCCTCCAGTCTTCACACCAGGTCGCTACAGAATCCGCATCCCCAAAGGCGAATTGACAGAAAAGAAATGGGTCCATATTAATCAGCTGAAGAGTTGTCCCCCTAGGCACACTTTGCAACAAATTGAGGAGCCCAGAGAGCATCAAATAGGAGACATCTGAAACATGAGAATAAAAAAAAGAAGAACCAGAGGGGAAACAGATAGAGTTTTTGGTATAATTATGTAACAGGGAGTATTTTTCTTCATGATCAATTGTCATCATTGAATGCCTGCGTATCCCTCTGCTGTCAACCCGATTGGAGAGCAGTTAGTGGGAAATGGTAGTAACCGGTTTGTGTTCTCTTTCATAGATTTGTACTGGTTGCACCTTCATACCAATGAGGACTTCCTCAGGGACCTGTAAAGTAGAAACCCAAGGAAGTCTGGGGTTGTCGCTCAACACCATAAAGGAAGATCCAAGAGAAAGCTGGTGGTGTCATTCCACGTTCCAACCAGAGACAGTGAGAGGAGCCTGACGCACCGCTCTCTGATGGACGAAGGACTCGTACCTGATTGATCCTGCTTGGCCCCTTGAAGAATCCCACTTGCCCGATTCTCCCTCAACTTGGATTCGCAGAAGTTGTCGGGGGGGCGGGGGGAAGAGATATGTGGGATATACTGACCCACTCAACAGTATTTCCCCACATCACCAAGCTGCATGTGCGCAGAAACAGCAAAATGGCTGCGCTGGCTCCTGTGAGCACTATGGCCTCAAAACTGCGTTTTTGCAGCAACAAAAAGGATGGCTGCACCTTCTTGCCAAGCACACAGGGGCAGAATTGAAAAAGGGGAATGTGCCAGTGTGTTCTTACCTGTACAAAAGAAATGGAGTGAAAAGGCAGCACTGCTTTGCTGAAAGCCCAAGATCTCCATTATAAAGGAAACCTTTTGCCATTTAAAATAAAGCTGCTGACGCTATTTCCATCTGTTCTCCCTTAAATCACTGTGCTTAATAAGGCCCTGCCATGCCCAGTATCTCATTGTGCCTCAGAAAAACCAGCCATGATTTCTGAATGACAGGCTCTGTCAAACCAACTCAGAGAAATCAACAAGGAACTCCACTTTTACTTGCATGGGAAAACGCGTTCCTTTCTTTACAAATGTATCAAAGCTCAGTAGTTCAAAAGAGACTCCAGCTATCTGAGCCATGTCAGTTTTAATGCATCTGTGCTTCAAATAAACTACTGCCTAGAATAACTATGGCTGCGAGGCAATATTGGGAAGTCAGATGGCAAAATCGAATTTGAAAGGAAATGCTAGCAGTTTTAAACACACGTGGAAACATGGGTTTTGCAAAACTAAAGGAGAAAAATGCCAATTTAAAAAGTAAACTCTTGAATGAAAGCCTGCTTATTTAGCAATGTGAAGGGGTTTTGTTGCTGGTGAAAATGCATATATGGGCTATTTTATTCCACAGGTTTGTTTTAATTCAGGACCAAATATCAGAAAATAAAGGTTTTAAACCGCCTTGGCTGGATTTGCAAGCTGTCAAAAACAGGTTCTTCTGGTTGGCAGAGTTAAAGCTTCCCCCTAGAAAGGGAGCCACACCATAACCTTCCAGGACACGAAAGTGATAATAGCTAGCTTGAAAAACTTTGAATGTACCAGGACAAAGAAAGGTCAGACATTCATCTGTGCTCCAGGCTGGGACAATAGAAGTCCTGGGACACTAACCTGTGAAGTGAAGGGGGCCATAAAACCTTCAATCAAACTGGGAACCCCCCAACCCACACAGGGTTGAAGTGACAGTTGGTGGCACCTGAAAAAGAAAAAAATGGTCCAGTGCAAGACAAAGGACTGCCATTTGCTTCCAAAGACTATTTTATAAATACAATTTAAAGACTGTTTATCTATACAGCAAGAATTAGTAAAAATGTAAAAAGTTTGCAGTTTTAAATATAATTTTATGGGCTTTCATTGAAGACATGGTAGAATTCACTGGCACTTTGAGGACAGTATTGCGAATTACAAGAAAAGCAGCCATGTTGCAATTGCGAGGTTTTGTACATACATCCCTTATGATCATCCACACCCATGTATAAAGTTATGGAATTTTAGGCAGTGTATTTCACAATGAAAATGACCAAAAAAGTATAAAAGGACAAAGCAATGTCTCACAGATTGCAGGATTGGACGGCTGTGCTCTACATAAAATATGAAACCTGATTATGTCATTTATTAAGGTGCCACAACTGTACAAATGTATAATTTCTGGTATGACGGATTTTTGGCAAAAAGGTCTGTGGGAAGTCTTTACATCATAAAATGCAACCTCCTGAACTGAGTCCCATCCCAGGGGAGGCAACCAACATGGATTGTCCAATCCAGTTTTTAGAGGCGGGCTTAGCTAAACCGGCCCAGCCATATAGTCTATGATGTCACTATGCATTATAAATAAGACTCCAGACAGACACTCTTCCTGACGTTCCTGCGCTGTCTTTATGTTCCATCCATCCAGATTCCAGATCCCAACTACAAGGCCAAAGCTTTGCTGACCCTACTCCAGAGCCCACTGCAAAACCCAAGCAGTGCTGATCCTATTTCCAGCAAGGCCTCAAATCTGAAAATCCACTAATCTCCCATTAAAAAGGGGAAAGCTGTGGTGTTTTTGAGAAGCATCCTGATACCACTAACTGCATGCCATCCGGCTGACCTTTAGTATCCAATGACTAAAATTGCCAGTCCAGAAGTGCCATCCGGTGACCAGAACTGCCCAGCAACCGTTGACGGTCCAAAAATCCAAAAACTAAAAAGTGGACTGAGTATAATAACCACCCCATAGACGCCCATAGCATATCTTGCACTTGTCCTTATCCTACTCTCTAAGCCATCCTATCCTTACCTTGCTAACATGTTAAGCCTGTCACTCATTCTTGCAACCCTGCCCTTGATTTTTAGTGCTGGCGCCATCTCTTAAGTAAGTAATTTTGTCTTGTGTAATCCTAAGCCATTAGTCCTACTTCAAGTGATCGGACTGGTTTCCACAAGGGTTGGGTGCACTCCAAATCAGTGTATTTCACCCGTTTTTATTAAAAACCGTTTGGGCAATTTCAGGCGGTAATTGCAAAATTACAAGGTTTTCAACGTGTCATTTTGCTGCAATCTGGTTTAAACTTTCCACTCATTTTCGGCTCTATGCTTTTGGTAATCCATTCTGTGACTGTTAGTGTCTTTGCATTGTTGGTTTAGTGAGGAATTAAATATGCTTCAAGGCTTTTAACACATTCATTATTTATTTGTCCATTTCCGAGTGTCATTTCATAACAGTGCAAAGGGGTTTAAAATCCGTTTTTCTTATTTGGGTGGTGGGGGGCGGGGCGTGGGGGTGGTCAGATTTGAATTCAGTTTCCTGTTTCTTATTCCAGATTACCTGCTGCTTCAGTTTATCCACTCAGAATCGATCATTTGTGGGTTGACGGAAGATTGCAGGGGCAAATTCTAACTTGGGTGCTATCTTTCCTAAATCAAAAAGTGCTCCTATTCTGCTATGCTGTGTATATGTTCCACTAGAAGGCTAAACCCAGTGCATTGCTCACATTCTCATTGTAATTACACCATTGGTGAATGCAGCCCGATATTAAAAAGTGTATGATTTTGTTTGAATTTTAAAATAAATAAAATATATATTTTATTTTACCAGCCAGCCAGCCTGATTCATAGTCCATTGTGACCCGGGGTAATTGAAAAGGGGGTGTGCCGCCCTGCCAGACGACCTTCCGAGGTCGGGGACTTGTGCTCAGCTGTCTCTTGACGCCACGTTGCCCTTACCGTCTGAAAGCACGGCGTCGCTGCCATCGCTGAAGGCGCCCTCTGCTGCCATGGCCTCCCGACGCCTGGCGTAGTGGGCCCAACGCTTGATCGAACGGTCCTCAAGTGTTTTCGGTTTAAACCTACTGCACGCTCTGCAGTTCGCCTCGGGGTGGTCCCTCGGCAAGCAGAGATTGCACGTGGCGTGTCTGTCAACCCAAGGGTACTTGCGGTTGCACTTGGGGCAGAATTGGAAAGGGATACACTCCATACGCACCTTGTGGCAGCGGGCTGTTAAGTGTAGGAATATATAAGAATGTACCTATATACCAAAAGAGTGTACAGTATGTCCACCCCCCACTCTCCCTACTTGCAGGGCCGAGGCCAGAGGCCTTCCGAGGCCCAAATCTGTCGTGCAGTTGTCGATGGTAGACTTCTTCTCCGGGCCGGCGTCGAGTTTGAAGTTCAGTGACTCGACGTTGGGGTGGAGAATGGGAAAAATATAATGATATTTTGCAAAAGTATGGCTAAGGCCAGGGAACTCCGCGAAATGCTTCCGACCAGTATGGCGGAAAAAAACAATCTTAGGGTCCTACACGCGTGAGGGATCATGGGTACAGTGGACGTCACACTAGGGATAATATTACTGGCACGCCCTGTGTCGACGCCCATTTTCGAGTTTCGAAAAACAAACTGTAATACTCCGGAGCTTCCACTAGATGTCGGCCTATGCACAGCATGTGATCTAAGCAGATTCCACAAGCCTCAGAAATATATATATGAAATAAGCATTTCAGTCGTGCACTGCATACTAGGCTGAGACCAAGGTGTGCGTCGCCTGATTGAACTCCTTAACAAATTTAAATGTACTATCCACAGTACAATATTGTTATTGTTATTTGGCATTTATTTAGCGCTCTATATATCATGGGTATGATCTCAAAGCGGTTGTAGGTTGAACGATCTCGGGATCCATAGTCCAGGTCAGTCGAGAGAGTAGGGTAGAATAGGTATCTGGTAATTTCATCTAATACAGTGCTCGAGTGCACTCAATATGTGTGCAGCCAGTGTGATTTGCGTGATGGTGGCAGCATCCAAACACTAGGCATGGTGGTAGTGAGAGATCAGTCGAATGTGTGCAGTCAGGTGGTTGGTCTCAGACTGCATTCTGGCGGCATTAGGCATGTGTAGGAGGTTTATGTGTGCAGCTAGGATGGATGACCTGCGATTTTGAAGCGAGCCAGTAGGGTGCAAAAACGCTTCTTTCAGGGCTACAAAAACTAGACCAAAAGCAGTGGAGCCTCTTTGGTTGTATGTTACAGCGACAGTGATCAGGAGTAACATTGTCGCGAGCCACCATTAGATCGGACAAGAGTCACAAGTGTCACGGGATTCAAGCTCCCAAGGCTAAAACTGTGGCAGCAGAGCAGTGCAACGCAGCACCGGTGCGACAGACTTGTGAGTAAACATTACACTTGCTTGCTGCCCTACTGCAATAAGTTAGCTTTTGGTTTTAACTATAATTTCCAACCTCATGCTATAGACTGAAATGAAAATGTATGACCCAAGAACTCGCACGGTTCCTTTTTGCCCTTCTATGTCCTCACATGTACGGAAATCATCATCTAAAAAAGATTGCACCCCGTGCAATCAGTACAATTTCTCCAATCAGTATAATTTCTCTTGCTTTGGCAAGTGTGTCCTGCATAGCTTCTGCAGCGAACATGGCTGTGGTTACTGGAAGAAAGGAAAGCAAATATTTTGATGCCGTGACGGATGTTATGCTGCTGGTTTGGCAACAATTTACTAACCTTTTCCTAAATTAAGACCTAAATGGGACAAGCAGTGCAGGAGCACTGCCTCCTTTAACAATGCTTCATAAACTTGTTGCCGAATCCTCTTTGTCACGGTTATCTCCGGCATTGAAACAAGTCAGATGTTATGCGTTTTCACATGCTTCGACCCCTCAACGGACTCCGAAGTTGGCGGGATTACCTAAATCGGCCCCAACTGTCACCTCTGTCAACCAAACAGTGCACATAGTCTTCTACTTTGGCAAGCCACAGTGCCAATCTCTTATCTTGCAGGAGGGGCCACAGAACTGTCAATGCACTGAGCCACTCACGCCCTCACAGCAAAGTAAGTCAGCAGTTCGGGCTGCATCTCTGGGCCATGAACAGGCAGAAAATTGGCCAAAACAGGGATCTGCAAATTATGAATTTTTGGCCCTTCTGACAGAAAGCAGAGTAATTCTGAAGGAAGTAACTGATTTAGAGTTGGCCTCTTACTGCAGTGAGGAAGGAGCTCAGCAGCAGGGCCCCGAGTTTGACCCTACTCCAGTTGAAAAGTTCTCTGAAGAACCCGCTAAAGTTAGGGACGGATGGCAGAGGGAATGCTCCGTCTACCCATCTCCACCTGGCTTTGGCGAATCCTCCCCGATCAATACAAGCGTTGACGATCCAAGTGTGTTTGAGGCATCTACTTCGAGGAGTAAGATTGGCCTGGCTGATTTGTTTGAGGTTCGAAGGGAGCGAGGAAAGGCGGAGTGGAAATCAGGCCACCATCCTGTGTTCTAGTGAGAATCTCCTAGCTGTAACTGTAAATGCACTACGGTTGTGTACTAATGTTAACTCCGCTGTACTCCCTGTGCTGCCACCTCCCTTAAAAGGAGATGCAAATCAAATGGAACAAGATACTGTCACGCAATATGTGGAGAGTGGTTATACGAACAGAGGTCTAGCTGGGCAATGTAAGACCTGCCTGGGCATTAACAAAGAACTAAAGGCCTTGTATAACCAGCAAGAATTGTTTTTTGTGGCCACTCGATCTAATGCGCATATGCTGCCTATTTTATGAAAACCTTTCTTTTGTGGAGGGTTTTTTAAAGGACTTTTATTGTAAACAGTTGCTGAATTTGGAGATCGACAAAGAGGAAATGGAAGTGAGGGATGTACGGGGGTTGGCCTCAGGTGTGGAGGCTAACAACCAGGAAGAAGTTGAAAGTATGGGTTGCTATTTGCACCCTGGGGCTGCGGTATGTATTTTTGAGGATTCTCAGAGTGTGATCGTGGAAGCAACATCACCGGTTGACCCTGGTATTTTTCAGCTTGCTGAGGAACGAATGGTTGAGGGTGGGGGTGAGATTGTGTGCCAGGATGGTTCAGGTGATGACATGACGCAAGGTGTGACTGGAAACTTTGCAATTTTTAACATAGGGAAAGTTAGGAGAAAAAAAGGAAAAACGGCTTGAGCAAGTGTTAGGGCCATAAAATGTGAAAAAAATCAAAAAATAGGAATTGCATACAGAAATTGAGCAGAGCCTCAGGCAGGTTTCTGCGCACTTTAACTACTCCTCAAACACATTATCATCCCCAATATACAGGTTTGCATCAAGATAAACCCTCCTGTAAGAAAGGTGGCAGTGGGCAGCCTGCGCACAACCAACTGTACTAGACGGGTCGAGGAATATCAACCCTTCTCATTTGGCAGGTTCAGATGGGGGTTTTAATGCCATTTCCAACTTAGACGGTGAAACAGCAGGGCATTCCAACTCGGTAGTTCCTAAGGATCTTGTGCAGTGTCGCCTTGTCTTGCCTATGAGAGTAGTGTAAGTGGTGTTTATGCCAACATGCTCCGGGGGTTATTCCTGACCAATCCATGGTGGCGTGGCAGACTAGTGGGGCGGGTCATTTAACAAAATGTATGTGGGCCAGTGGAGTAGTTGGTTTTTTGAAGATGGAGGCAAAGAGAAAACAAATTGTAGAGAGGGGGCGGGGGGACTGAGGTAGAGATTGCACCTAGGATTGAGACTGCTAATTTAGGACTTGTCTTGGAATGGGCTTTAGTGGCTTGTGTCCAATTTACACTAAATAGATCATACGTTTTAAGTTATTAAAGGAGGTTCCATCCTTGTCACATTTTATAGAGTACATGCTCTACTGATGGTTTAGGTAGAAGACAAAAGATTAATCATCTAAAGGATAACAGAGTCTAAAAAATGATACTGACTGGAGTTGGGTGGTGGCCTGCTTTGATGCTTGCAAGCACTAGCTGCCAGTCTTCTCTGTTGAGCCTTCTTCTAGAACTCATTTCCTGGAATTCTAGGGACTCTGCTCATTTGTTGTCTGCCCTGGATTCTGTAATATTTCAGGGCCAACATGTTTTGCATTCAGAAATCATTGTTGTTGGATTCCCCCTATTGTGGACGGGTAGGATTGTCTGCTCAACCCGGCCTACAAAGGCGAAGGGGGTTAGACCCCACCTATGGGTTGTTTTTTGGTGTGCGTAATGACATCTCTGTCTCGGCTTCAAATTTTGCACTGCCCAATCCTTTTCTGCAGGCTGTGGAGTTGATATGGGACAGGAAAGTGTACCCAGAGATGAGCTTTACTCAAAGTTTAAAGCTCTATTAGAACCCAAGAGTAATCAACCAAAGTGAATTCTTCGATGCGATTGAGGAAACAATTTATGCTTGGCAAACCAAGAGACATTGCCTTTCAATTATGTGGCGATTTAAATTTGACATGTCTCCAACAACCTGAGCAATTGAGCACCGGTAAACACAATTTAGATCTTAAGGTGCGTGGTAACACATGGATGGAATTGATGGATGCTTGGGGAATGAGCATTCTTTTTTTCTTTTAACTTTATTATCTGCTTGACAAGGTAACAAGGGCAGTCGAATAATGGCATTACACAGAGCGGTGCACAGCATCTGAGCCCACTGTGGCCTAGCTGAGCTTAACATACTCCGCTTTACTCGTATCTGATTGGGAGATCAGATTATTAATTAGCAGCCTTTATCCAGCAACACTAAATAGCAGTGGAACTGCTCATGGTTTCTTCAGACGTGGATATCAATTAACTGCATTTTTTGAAGTATTACCAACTTGAGGTGGACATTTGGAAGTCTGTCTTTGAGGTTCGTATTGGCCTTGATAAAGACCTATATAGGTTGAAATACATGTTGGCTGAGAGTTAGTACGTAATAAAGCAGACAATAATAAACCAATTGCCCATTTCTTGAATAATTGCTCTTTCACTACTTCACCTGTGGGAGTGCACAGTGGTCAGGGCCTACATTCAATAAGTACCCAATTTTGTAGCTTTTTGGGCGTAGTGGTACCTGGGTCCAAATCTGTGCTGCCCCTCTCTGTAAACTGACTATATCTCGTAAAGATGATCAGGAGACACAGAGTTGCTCTTGCATGCAGGAGCCCCTATGGTTTGTGTCTTGTTTTCAAGGATACACTCAGAATGGCGATGGCTGCAGCAAGGTATCCCAGGAGAGAGCAGGTCAGTCCACTGGTTCATCCAGGGACACCTCTGAGACTTTGGAAGGCCCGGATCCTCAAACGGGGGGTCAAGACTGGTTGTTCCCACCAGTCCAGGGGTCGAAACACAGAAAGGATCAGGCAGAGGAGCAGGGCTTCACCGGGACTTCACTGGAGTTGGTGTTAGTCAGGTGCAGGGGTCGTCTTTGGGTCATCAATGGGCTTCTCTTCTTCATAGAGGACATGGCTCCAACGGCGATCTGAAGAACGGCTGCAGGAGTCTCCTTTTATCCAAGATTCGGACTGGAAGCTCGCCAAGAGTCACTAAAACGGCTGAATAGGCCTGAAACTTTTCAAGAAAAAATAGATATACAGGCTCTGGTGTGTGTGTGTGTGTGTGAGAAAGGCAGTATGAATACTGGTTTGCTCATTTTAGACCAATTCTGAGCCATGAAATCCTGCAACCTCTTTAGAGCACAGATTCAAGAGCTTCCATGCGATTTCCCACAGGACAATTTTGGCGAAGCCCAGTTTCCCAGCTTTGGCTTTCGCACTGCAGGGAATCTGTTTTTTGCTCAGATTGCCCCCCTCCCTTGACTCTTTTCTTGTGCAGGGGGGAGATTCCCTGCAGTCCCTGTAGCCAGTTATCCTCCCTAACCAAAATTCACCCTGCTCTTGTGCCGGGGGACACCAAAAAGGGACCGCTCTCTGCTCTCCCACGATGCCACCACCAGTGATATCCCCCTACCCCCACATGTCAGCATTCTTTTCCCACAACTCCCGCTCCTTACCTTGTAGACCTGCATGCCAGTCGGACGCACTATTCCAGACACGCTGCTGTTAGGGAAAGGCAGCCTGTAGTGAATATATTTTGTCTGATGTGTATTCTGAATATGCTAATTTGCGTAGGGTACAATTAGCACATATGCGGGTCATCTTCTGACAAGTGGGCAAGATAGCGGGTGTACTATTTAAAACCGAAGGTTTGAGGTATGGACCAAGAGAACCCAGAAGGTAGACTCAGAGACCGGTGGTAAGGGGCACTCGAGAGCACGAGCACGAAGGCGGCCTTTCTGCGAGGCTCTGAGTCAGCGGAGCTGATTAATGAAGATATGCCCGGCTCTTGGTGTGCTTAACTGCTGCAGCGGGCGGCGTCCAGTTCCCGAACACCTGTGGCATGGTTTGCGCCAACCCAGATCATGAAACGTGCCCGCAATACATTTAAACGTTGCAACCTCTGAGAAGGGCTGTCATGGCTGGCAGGGAGGCAGCCATTGGAGACGGTCCAGCACCGGCACGAAACAGAAGAGTGCCACACTGCACGGGAGAGTGCTCCCGGCACTACCGCCTACAAGGAAAGGGCAGCATTAGAGTGATAGCAGTGCCCTACAGATGACTGTAGGGTTTAGCAGGGATGCCGGATTTCACAGACGTTATGGGGTGAGGTGTTGGTGGATCTGATCAGCCACGGGACACCCTCGTGAGGCCATGCAGTGCGGCCATTACCTTAACCCAGGAGAGATGCACACCTACAGCAGATGAAGGCGGCAGAGGCCTGTATTGTGCTGGAGGACTCTGAGCAATTCGACCATCCTCAAGGAGGGGGTGCGCTCGCCTGGGTTTTTTGAAATTTTAAAAGAAATTGAATGACGGTAGATCAACCTCCGGAAAATGTGTGGGGCTAATCCACACACATTTTTCTATGCTCACTGGACAACATACACATAACATAACACACATAAACCCAGGTACTCTGGGTGGACACAGCCTACATGTGCAGTGCCCCAATAATATTTAGTTGCGATATGACAGCCAGGATTACACCATGTCATCTCAGAAGGAGGAGGGCAAAACCTTCCCCCTGCCATGGCCAGCCTAATTCACTATTAAAGGATCCATGGATCCACTCTGTCCTTTTGTCTAGCACTGCAGGTGGTGGCAGCAATTAACATAATTAACATACTAATAGAATATACTTCAAACGGGCCCACATACGGCCTAGCTGCAGAGGTTAACAAAGGAGACAGGAAACCCCAACAACCTTTGATATGCACTGTGTCAACCTAAAGCCAGCTCCCGCCCTTAGTATTAATGGACAGGGTGAGATGTCATATCTGGGACTGCGTTCATTACAGTTGTCATCCCTGCAGGGGGACCCCATTCAGAGGGTACAAGTATGTGGATTGACGGCACCAGAAGGTCTGTTGTGGCTGCAGCTTCAAGGAAGACCTGCCACTTTAATCAGGAACCACAGAGCCCAATTGACCAGAGACCTTTTGATCCACAACAGACAGGAAGATGGGTGGGGCTTAGTATTACATGTTTTCAACCCTTTACCTTTTCTGTTGCAAAGCACTCTGGTTATGGCCTCATGCATACAGGAGATTGTTGGTGGTGACGCAGGATTGGTTCATTAAGGTAGGCTTAGCCTACGCCAATCCCTGTGGCCAATTTGGCTTTAAAAGAGGGTTGAGCCCCTCTTTAGGCCAGATCATCTGAAGACTTTGCAAGGGGTAACAAGAAGAACTCAGCATTGGACCCTAGCTGAAGGTACAATCTGCCTTACAGCTTCTGCCAGTGAAGGAAGGCCAGGGCATCCAAGAGGGAAACAAGATCCCTCCCCCAGGGAACAGAGGGAGACACGGAGTCCAGATGGCCCTCCAAACAGCTCCAGAACTGGTACTCAGCCAGCACACAGCGTGCCCAGCTAGGCCCTGCAAGCAAGCTTCCTGGATGTGGTTAAGCTCTTGTATGTTGACCCCAGGGCGTTGGTGGTCACCAATGGCTTCACTTCTGCTCCCTTCCATTTACACTGGGGCACGCGGAAGGGCTGCCCCTTGCTGCTGCTCCTATATGCATTGGTCATTGAGCCGCTGGTTGCCAGGATCCACGAGACATAGATCTAGAGCAGCGGTATTCAAACTGCGGGACGCGGCCCGGTGAGGGTCTGTGGCCGCATCCCTGGGGGCCCGTGAGAGCGCAGCATGAAATGTAAAAAAAAAAAAAAAAAAATGTAAACTTTTTTTCCTTCTTTTTAGATTGGTAGAAATGGGCAAGGGCGACTTACATGGTCGGGCTGAAGCATGACACTGGGGCTCATTACAAGTATGGCGGTAAGGTAACAATGGTGCTAGTAGCGCTACCGGCACCGTTGCTACCATACCGCCATACTACAAGCTGTGCTCGCGGGTGGCTGTCAGCCCGCCAGGTCTGACCTGGCAGGCAGAGCGGCACCCGCAAGCACAGCATGACTATCACCGGCACTGTTATGAATGCTGCTGGTGTAACAGGCATCCCCATTCCCATTGAGCCCTATGGGGCGGAAATGGGAATGAGGAATAATCTTTTCCAGTGGCCATGAATGGATAATTACTGGGTCCACTGGGGTTGCAATACCCTGGTAATTGCGCATTCAAGAGCACCGAGAAAAAAAAACAACTCCGGCGGGTACTGTTTGAATAGTACCCAAGGGGCTGCTTTGTGTTAAAATGTAAGTGCATTGTGATATTTATAGAATATTTATTCAGTAACAATGGTCAATATTACTAACTGCATAGTGAAGTAACTCGTCAAACTGGCCCACATCGGCCAAAAAGGTGGGCCATTTTGACTGGCCCACCCTAACATTTTGTATTTTTGGTACAGGCATTGCCCTATAGGCCAGTCCGAGCCTGGGGTCTCATCCATAATGGTGAAGGGGCGCCCACCCACTGGCCCCCGCACCCATTATGAAGGAGCTAAGGAGCCAGCCCAGTGAAACAATAAGCACTCTCTCAGCTGCTTTTTCCAGCTGAGGGAGTGTTCCTGGGCTGGCTGAACTGTCAAAGGGAAATCCTATTTCCCTTTGACAGTACAGTTAATTCCCCAGCCACACATGCTACTGAACCATGCAAGTCTGGGGGGTTTTGCTTCGCCAGCATTGCATAGCTCATTTGAAATGCTGGCTGGGGCAATGCATGTCTGTATGTGCGAGGGGGAGCTCCTGTGCCTCCTCGCACATACCGACAAAGCAGCCTGGAACAGGGCGTTTCAGCACCCGCATGCAGGCCAATGCAGAAGGTATGTTCATTTATTTTATTGAAACGTGTATGGATGCGTGAATGTTTGTGATGTGTGAGTGTATGGTGATGGATACTCGTGTGAAGTGTGTGTGAAGAAGTGTGTGTGTGAAGAAGTGTGTGTGTGAAGAAGTAGTGTGTGTGTGAAGTGTGTGTGTGAAGTGTGTGTGTGAAGTCGAGTGTGAGTGTGTGTTTTTTTTGGTCCGTTGAGCTGATTCTGGCAAGTGGTGGATAGAGGGGGGAAGGAGGGTTGTATAACAAAGGCATTTTAAAAATGCCTAAATACCTTTGTTGCACAATCCCCCTACCCACCTGCCAAAATCAGCTCTCCTTCTGAGGTGTTGTGGAGCCCAGGGGACAGGGATGGTATTTTCTACTGGATTTCTATCATAGATGTCCAGTCAAACATGCCATGCTTTCCCCCTTGGAACCCCAGCGCCTTGCATACACACATAACCATGTTCATTGTGTTAGGCCCAGTGGGGCCCAGGGGACAGGGATGGTATATTTTTGCTGAACATCTATCATGGATGTCCAGTAAAACATGTCATGCCTGCCCCCTGGGCTCCCCCAGCAGCAATTACAAACTGATGGGATATTTACCCTTTTTTTTTTTAAAGAATGCTCTACAATGCAACATTTTAACCCATGATTGGTTCAGACTCCCTCACTGTGCTCGATCGTTATGGCATTTTTGGGGGAAATAGTTATGCCCCTCCACTTAAAAACTTCACCAGCCGCCACTGGCTCTCGGACTGTGTTGGAAATGGGATGAGAGAGCACAGGGACTGTGGTAGAAGCAGGAAGGGCGGGAACCATGGGATAGTGGTGGGAGCAGGGTGGGGAGAGCCCAGGGTCTGTGATGGTGTGGGGAGAGCCCATGAACTGGGTAGGAGTGGGATGAGAGAGCCCAGCCACTGTGATGGAAGCAGATGGGGGAGCCCAGGGACTATACTGGGAGTAGGGTGCAGTGATGGTGCGCAATACATACTGTCCATTTGGCATTTTTTTGGGGGCCCGTCCTGCCCAAATTTTGCTCAGGGGGGGGCGCAGGCCAAAAAATGTTGAAGACCACTGGCCTAGTGGATTTACAATGTGAGGCAACGTCTTTGAGTGGCATGCTCGTCAGAGTCTCAAACACAAAATAATCCAGTGTGCTCGTGTATGGACATCACACATTTCACAGCTATCTCTATAAAAAAAAAATAACACCAACACAGAGGGGCGGGGCACGGGGGTCCCGAACAATTTATTGCTTGCTCAGGGGGGCCCTGGCATAAAAAGTTTGAAGACCACTGATCTAGACCAGCTATCTTTATATGCAGATGATGTCCTTTTATACTTAGCTAAATGGCAGTACAACCCCCTCCCCCGTATCCAGTCCATCGTGCACAATTCCAGTTTAGATTACAATTGTACACCATCAAATATCTGGAGATTCAAATAGATTCCTCAGTGGGCACACTAGTTCAGGACAACTATACCACATTGATTTCAAAGATTCAGTTGGACTTGCTCAAGTGTAACACTCTGCCCCCATCGCTGCAGAGTAGGGTTAACATGGTGAAAATGAATGCCCTCTCCAAATTGGTGTATTTGGCTCAAATGATCTCCTCCCCTATGCCCTCGGAGATGAGACGCGATCTTGATAGGCACATTAGGAAATTCATCTGGGGACACAAGATGGCTAGATTGAAATTGGAGTGGTTGTACGCTTCTAAACAAGATGGGATGTTAGCGCTTCCCTCGTGGCACTCGTACCTCTTGGCGGCACAAGCAATGGCTGAAACCAAACGAAATAGCCAGCTGGCATAAAACAAACTAGCAGCATTACAGCCCCTTACACCAGAGGAGGCTGTGGCTCTACCGGGATCCCGCCAAGAGGGGGAGAGAGAGAGAGAGAGACAGAGACGCAGAGAGAACAAGTGGGAAACCTGGAGGCAGGTTCACATAATGCAACTGTTTGAAGGTACGGTGCCATTGTCATTTGCAGATGACATGGGAGTACTAGGGCTGGGCCCTGGAGCACAGGGCAGTGATCTCACTGATTCGATCCTAGACGAGAGAAACCACATTTACTCATAACTCCTCAAACTGCAAACTAGAATTATACTAGAGTTCCCTAAATTGAAGGCCTTCCATTTGCTCAGCATCCCGAATAACGTGGGGAGGAAAGGGCTATTGGCTGAACAATGGTCGGCAGAACTTCAGGTCCAGCATACACCTTTTTCTCTCTGATTAAGGAAGTTTCCTCATCATGTGGGTAATAGAGAAATCGTCCAAAGATCCGATTACACACCGGTTAAGATGGCTGCAATGAAACTGGTGACATCTACTGATTGAGGGAGGGGGTGCGGGCGACCAGGGACACTGGGGCATATGCTTAGGTAATGCCCTGTGGCACAAAGATTTTGGGGCATGGTTCAGCGAAAGATGGGTAAAATCCTTGGTGAGACACTGGTGTTCGACCCAAGGGCGATGCTATTTTGGGGGAGGAGTGGAGGATTGGCATGATGATGGGAATGTGATTAGGCTGATGTACACACTGCTGTTCGTGGGCCGGAAAGCCATTCTTTTCAGAAGGAAATCCCTGGATGGCCCTCCTATGAGGTCATGGGAGGGTCTAATGTCCAGTTTGTGTGGACACGAGCGGCAAGCCTAGGTCAACTGGCGGGGTATGTAAAGAGCATGGCCGCTTTGGGAACTGTATGTTCCAATTTATCTGAACTATTGATGGACTGGTGGGACTTGTAGGGGAGGCGTGGAGGAGTTGGGGGGTGAAGGTAGGAAGGGGTACGGAGCTTCTGAAGTTGGGATTTAATTTGAAGTATGTGTCTTTTATTTGTGCGACAGCCAGCATGTTCCTTTGATATACACCCCCCTCCTGTGCAGTTTAACATGTTTATTGGTTATTCTTCTCTCCTTGGAATGATACGTGGCTATGGGAAGGTGGCTGGGTGGGAAGGTTGGATATTGCGACTGGATACAGATTGGACATCGAAGGGTGGATTATGGTGAATGTAACCCTTTGCATATTTCCATTTGACCCGCCCAGCCCTGGTTCTGCTTTCCCGGTGTTGTCTTGGTCCTCACGATTTGTATTTTGTATTATGTTATGTTATTATATTCAATGTATAACTGCTTCATGTCAATACAAAAAAAAATAAAGAAACTGGTGGTAAAAAGGAAGCCACATTTTGAAAACTGCGAGCGGAAGGCTAAGTGCAAATTTCAGGACACATAAAAACACATTCAGTCTCCAATTCGTAAGAAACAAAACTGGTGCTGGGGAACCAGTGGGCGTGGTAAAATGAAATGGTGCAGGGCCTCACATGCGCACTGTGCTTCCATTTGCTTTTAACCTTTTTGTCTGAATGCTGCAAAAATAAATGCTCTGGTTTTTGTACCGTGGTGCAGCAGTCCAATTAGTCTGCAGGAAGGGGACAGACAGTACCAATACATTCAATTATAGGTACATGAGGGACTGACCAGACAGGAGAAAAAGAGATTAACGAGTAGACAGAGATCTAAAAAAGAGAGTAGACAGATCTAAAGGAGGAAAAATAGAAGACCAATAAAGAATTAATTAACGTAGGTTTTAGCTAATAATATATACAGTTTTGCTTCTAAGAATCAGCTAACTAGATCAAGGAAAGCACTGAACAAAACAGAAAACACATCTATGGAATTAGTGCACAGATGTTATGGCAATTCCTGACAGGGGGGAAAATATTTAAGGAAACATAAAATAAATAGGGCTGAGGACCCAAAGAGTTTGAAAAATGTTAGATGTTGATTTATCTAGCTCTGCCCCCACCATATCAGGGCTAAAAACTGCACAGTGCTGGGAGTTCATTTTATTTGACAAAACATACTTTTTGTTGTCTCTTAACAGGTGCAAAGTATAAATGCATCAAACACCAGCACAGTGCCCTCTAACATCGAAACTGCACAACCTTTAATAGGTGCTTACATTTTTCATCCACCTTCAAAAAAATACAAACATTACAGAGACAAATCCCACAAAGGCTTCATTTTACACACATGGCTTCCTGCAAACTGTCCTATTAAAAGATGGGTCTGTTTCTTTGTCAAATGGTGCCTGCTAAGGCTGCCTAAAATTCCCATCATCCGCCTCCCCGCTATGTCCATCTAACATCACTGCAAGAGGCACCAGAGACATGCAAGAAACGCTGTGCAGATAAACCCAACAAAGCATACGGGCATCACAGACTTGGCTCTGGACTGGTTGACCGCTTTCGTCTCTGAATGACCGTCCCAGGTTGAACTGGGCCCGTTTCTCTCCTTCATCTCACTCTCCACATGTGGTGTCCCCAGGGCTCTATACTCTCGCCATTGCTTTTCAACATCTACCTTGCCCCTCTAGCCCATTTCATCTATGCCTACTATCATAACTTATGCAGATGACACTCGGATCTCCTTCAAGCTTTCCTCCTCTGCTCTCATTCCTGTCTGTCTGCTATTCAGGCATGGTGCACTGCTAACGATCTCTGCCTTAATGCCAGTAACACTGAGCTCCTTCTCATTGGGACCCCCAGCTGCCTCCTTCCCTCCAACACTCTGGCCGCCCTCCATAGGCCCCCTCCCCTCACTCACCTATGAGGCAACAAACCTTGGTATCACCTTCGACTCCTCTCTTCTCGCCTCACATCACATCACAAACCTTGCCAAGAAGCACCGCTTTCAGCTGCACCTCCTTAGAGGGATTCTCAGTTTCCTCACCTTCCCCCAGAACCCAGTGTCTCTAGAGCTCTGGTCTTCTCCAGGCTGGTGGACTGTAACCTGCCCAACTCCTCCCTTTGCCCCCTTCAACTAATCCAGAATAGACCTACATGACTTATCCTTGCCCTCAGGCCCAGGAGCCACATCTCTCCAGCCCTAAAATCTCTCCACTGGCTCCCGGTTGCTGCGAGGATTAAGTTCAAAACCCTCTGCATCCTCCACAAGGCTTTCTGGGGTCTGGGACCCCGCTATATCCAACACTCTCCCTAAATTCCTCCCTGCTAGAGCCCTTCAGTCTTCTAGTTCCAACTCTCTGCCGGGCAGATGCTTTTCCAAGCAGAGAGTGGGGGGTAGATCCCTCTCCTCTGCAAGTACTTCCCTCTGGAATGTCTCCCTGCTCCTCTCAGACTTCAGCCGTCTCCTTAAGTTCTGGAAGCTTAAGACCCTACTTTCTCCGTCCTCCTTCCCTCTACCCCTCCCATGCTAATGTCGCCCTCTGCCTCTTGACTGGCTGCCTGGTTCCTTCAGATTATTACAGGGCACCAGGCCCTCCTCGACCAGTCTACCCCTGCAATTGACACTCCCCCCAGTCCCCAATCATGCACTTGGCCTTCTGGGACCCCCTGCCCCTGCACTAGTCTGGCTGGGCCTGCACCCCTTGATCCCTTCCAGCCACGCTCCTCACACTTGCTTGTGGACCCCCTTTTCCCCTGCACTTTCGTCTCTGTCTTCCTGGCCTCACGCCCTCCTCCCTGACCAGCACTCCCCCCCCCCCCCACTACCTCCCCCGCGCTTCTCGTTACTGCACTTGCATGATGCGAATGTCACAAGGCCTAGTAGGACCGTATTTTGTCTGGTCATCCCTGTTGCCACCCCACCCCCCCTTGCCTTCTTGCGCCTTGCAACACATTGTGTATAGGCACATTACAAATAACCAATTCATAAATGAAATAAATCAAATCTAAAATGACGCAGAATTTTGCATCAATTATTCTTTGGGTAATCGAAACAGGGTATGCCACAGAATACAAAGGTTAAAAAAGAAAGGCAAGTAAAATACAAATCAGCATCAATATACAAGGCTCGAGAAGCGGGACGAACATGATCGCTGAAACAGTAAAGAAAGCAACAAGTCAGCCCCCAACTTTTGCACAGCAGTGAGATGAAATAACTGCCCGCAGCCCACCTTGGGTTTTTCAGCTCTGGCTCCTGTTTGGCACATCAGCACCACGGTACACTGCAGTGCATTACACTGTAGCAGATCTCGCACAGAAAATCCCCATGCAATATACAGGTTGAAGTGGTCCCCTACTTATCGTCAGGGCTAAGCCCAGGCAGCAGACAAGAGGGGCTCGATACACAACAGGACAGCAGCAGCGGACTCCTCTTCTATGGCACCTTCAGCCTACTCAAAGGAATGAACCTGCCAGTATTGCACTCTCTTCCTCAGAGAAAGCTGGAAGACAGGTACAGATGCGCCCTTTGGGAGGCTACAGGGACTCAAAACAGAAGCCCACAGTGCCAAAAGCAGAGCCGGTCTTACCTTGTGGATGTTTATGGGGCATTCCAGACCACACTTGCAGGTTCCGTCTGTCAACAAGTAGTTCCTGATCTGCTCCAAGGAGGTAAGAGTTGTTCCACTAGGACTAGAGATGAGGATAAGAAAAAAATGGAAGCAAGTTTAGTTAAACTTTTCTTTTCTTACAAAAATAGTGCAAGTCATTCCCCATTTGCACCCACATACCAGGGAAAAGACCGACAAAAAGAGAGCACTAATTGATCAGGTTTTACAGACTTTTACGGGTAGATTTCCCTAAAAAGACATTGAGCTCATAAAAATTGCACATAACCACAACATTCAAAATGTTCTTTCAAAAGGCCTCAGTCCTTAAAAAATGTCCCAAATGTCTTTTTCAAAACATTATTTATAATTTATCACTGATCACAATTACAATGTGTAAACTCAGAATAAGGGTTGCCAAAAAAAGGTGAGAGCCATTGAGCAAATTTTCCATTCTTACAGTACACGGCATAAACCCATGCTATCCAGCCTCCACGGTCCAACAGTGCACACCCAATTCAATTGGATATTCAAAAAAAAGTCCTGATATTCATCTTAATGACGCCGACTTTCACAATTGTTACAAGTACATAGAGCATCAAAGAAAGTTTGCGTGTGGACAATTGAGATTCCCAACAGTTAAAAAGCATATCCATGATATTACATAAAGATCTACCTTAAAGAGTGGTTGTGTGTACCTAAATCTGTTTTTCGTTAGAAGACTGAACCTTGTAATATTAACAATTATTCTTTAAACCCAGAAGCTGTTGTAGAAGAACAAGCATTGCCTAACCCAGGAGGCAAACCCTTTCTATAGTGAAGCCAACCCTGTTTAAATGAATCCACCTGATCTGTGAAGTTGTTAAAGGTCCAGTGTCCTCCGATACAATTGTGACATTGTTATCTGAAGCTGAACGTGTGGCAATACAGCTTCAGAGTAGCGACTGAAACCAAGAAGGTGTGAATAAAGCTGGGTAAGGGAGATGGGTGCTTGTAAAGAATAATAATTTGTAATGCTGAGACTGCTGAAGTTGAGAGAAAGTCAGTATTCATGCAGAGGCATGTTATACTTGTGCAGTAAGGCACAAAGAAGAGGCTAAATCTGACCTTTTTTTGGAGCATAGGAAAGAAGAGAGCCTTGCCTACCTTTAGAGGTTGAAGAATTTTACCAGGTTACTCACCGTAGGGGCCACCTTACTCCTAGTCCATAGTCCCCTTTCCTCCATACTTGCGGGACATCTCTCCGTCCTGTGGGACGGGACCGGAGCACTTTGTAAAAAACATCCACATTTTTTTCAAAAATGTGTCCCTCCTCTCTTTCCTGCGCGGGGCCCGGCACGCGGCCATAACCCCGCCCACCTTGGCTCCGCCCCATCCATGGCCCCTCAGTCCTTTTCTATCGCCAGGTCAAAGACCCATTAGCAATAACAGAGGAACCTTATTAGAGGGGACGGCGGGCGTATGGAGGAAAGGGGACTATGGACTAGGAGTAAGGTGGTCACTACGGTGAGTAACCTGGTAATACTCCTGCGTTCCGTCCCCTTTCCTCCATACTTGTGGGCGATTCCCAAGCACGAATTACAGGAACTACGGGTGGATGGAAATACCCCTTACTGAAACAGGTTCTTCAGCACAGCCTGACCGAACTGAGCGTCAGCTCTTGAGCTCATGTCGAGACAGTAATGCTTACAGAAAGCAGATGGGGAGGCCCAAGTAGCTGCCCTAGCGATGGACTCCCAGGGGGCATATTTCTGAAAAGCAACCGCAGCTGCCTTGCCCCGCACCAGGTGTGCATGGATACCCTTAGGAGGTTTCAGCCCTTGGACGGTGAAAGACTCCTTGATGCAGGCGGCGATCCACCTAGAAATAGTTGCCTTAGACGCCGGCTTGCCCTGATGGTTACCGAAGGTCACAAAAAGTTGAGAAGAACTCCTAAGCTCGGAAGTCCTGTCCAGGTAGAACTTAAGAGCTCTTCTGACATCGAGACAGTGTAGAACCCTTTCAGCCTCTGAGGCAGGGTTCGGAAAAAAGACCGGAAGGCAGATTGACTGATTCAGATGGAATTCGGTCACCACCTTCGGAAGGAAAGCCGGGTTTGTCCGAAGGACTACCTTGTCCTTGTGAAAGACCAAGAAAGGATGCTCCACCGACAATGCCTGGAGCTCACTCACTCTCCTTGCTGACTTGACGGCTACCAGAAAGGACACTTTCCAAGATAAGCACTTGAGGTCCACCGTAGCCATTGGTTCAAAGGGTTTATGGCACAGCGCCGTCAGAACTACATTTAGGTCCCATGGCGGGTGCGGATTACGAACCGGAGGGTAGAGGCGTGTCAAGCCAGCAAAATGCCTCTTCACCACTGGGTTAGTTAGAGAATAAGAACAAAGGTCTGTAGAAAGGTAAGCGGAAACTGCTGAGAGATAAGTCCTGCATGACAGAACATGAACCCCTGACTCTGCTAGGGAGGACACGAAGGACAGCACCGTGTCAATCGTGGCCACTCTCGGATCCAACTTCTTCTCCAAACACCAATGACAGAACCTTAGCCATTTACTCCTGTATTGAGATCTGGTCGAGGGTTTCCTGGCTGCCTGGATAATGCGCATGTTATCCGCAGACAAACTCAGATGCTCTAAAGACTTGAACTCAGGCACCATGCTGCCAAGCTGAGCGATTGTGGGGAGGGGTGCCACATCTGTTCCCCCTGGTGAAGAAGATCGGGAGTTACTGGTAACCTGATCTGCAAGACACCGACAGGTGTTGAAGTTCTGAGAACCAAAACCTGGCCGGCCACCACGGGGCTATCAGAAGAAGGGAACAGTTCACAGAGTTCTTCAACTTCCAAATTGCACGGTGAACTAGAGGCGGGAAGGTGTAAGCTCTCATGTTGTGCCATGGAATCTCGAGAGCATCCCCCAGAGAGGAGGCTCCCAGCCCCCCTGTGGAGGCGTACTGAGGAAGTTTCTTGTTCACCGCCGTGGCGAAGAGGTCCACCTCCGGTGTGCCCCAACGCGAGAAAATCCATGATAGGACCTCCGCCTTCAACTCCCACTCATAGCTGACCACTGTCTGCCGGCTGAGGGCATCCGCTGTGACATTCAGCTGGCCCGGGATGTGCACTGCAAGCAGCCAGACACCATGAAGCACGGCCCACTCCCAAATCTGGATGGACAGGTCCAAGAGGGGGGGAGACTTTGTTCCCCCTTGCTTGTTTATGTAATACATTGATACCACATTGTCTGTTCTTATGTGGACCACCTTGTTGACAAATGAGCAGTCTGAACGCCCAGAGCGCTAGGAAGATCGACAGAAGCTCCAAATGATTTATGTGCAGGAACTGTTCCTGAGGCGACCAGAGGTCCGAGACCTGAAGAAGATCTAACGTCGCACCCCACTCGAGGAGGGAGGAGTCCGTCGTGATCGTCACTGTGGGGACCGGGTCCTGAAACCCCGTGCCCCCAGACAGATTTCTGAGAGATGACCACCAATCCAGGTCCACTCTCATGGAATCCGGAATCATCATCCGCATGGAATCCGGATCCACTGCCTGACGCCATGAATTCCGAAGAGCCATCTGGGTCTGTCTCATTTTGAGATGAGGAAGAGCCAGTACACACGAGGCCCAGAAGCCTCTGGAACCACTGTTAGGGAGAATTCTCTGTCCTAACCTAGTGAGTCCCCCAGCAGCTTTGCTGGATTTTTGGGGTTTCTTTTTTTTTCTCCTGCCAAGAGTGCCAAGAGTGAGACTTTTACCCTCACTCTTGGGCATGATCTGAGTGTGTTTCTTTGAATCTAGATGTGTTTAATGGGCTATGGGTCTTTTACTCCATAGGGCTTCATGTGTTTTTGTGATGTGTGTTACACAGCACCCTCCGTGCAGTAACACAGGGGTGTCATAGTGACCCCCCAGTATAGACTCCATACCCTGGGGCTGACTACTGTCTCCCAGGGCATGTAAAGTCACCATTGACTTTACTAGTCTTAAATTCTGAACAGAACCAGTACAAACCATCATATTGTGGACGTACTGGCTGGGGCAATTCAATTGCCCCGGGGTCTGTTAGTCGAGGGGGCACGTCTCCGTCCCCCCTGATCGAGTTTTGGCTGGTGGCAGTGGATACTACTTTTTATATTCAACCGCGAATATTTTCCTATGGGATTTCCCATTGTTTTAGGCTACTATACCTTTATTTAATTATTTACGGTAGCCTCGAACATACCGCCGGTTTATTTAATTAATATTAATTCTCCGGTTGGTGTTTTTTGCCAAAACTTGATTCTAAAATGGCGTTTGTGTTCTCTTCTGTGACTCCAACCCAAGTCGAGCCCTTTGTTCCACTTTTTGGCGGGCTTCTCCACAGAAGCCCTCCAAAGTGGTGCCACTCTGTCTGGGGTACTTAGGAGGGGTGGAGGGAAATTTAGGCACCCTGGACTGAGTTGTCTAGGCAACTCAAGTCGCACTCCATCCTGATTGGCCCAAGTGGTGAGTGACAGCTAGGCTGAGTGAATGGGGGTTTGCTGCATAAAAGCAGGGCTTTGGGGACTGGAACTTCAGAAGTCGCCACAGGACCTAAGAATCCGACGAGGGAGAAGCTGAGCCGACCTGCAACGACACCATTACCGGTGGAGCCCTGCTGGACTGACTCACCACTTTTCCCAACGACAGAGAAGATCTCCCGCCGGAGAGTCTTCTTCCTTTGACTGGTGGGGATAACCAGTTTCACCGTCTTTTCGCCTTCCCGACGTACCTCGTGGCCGCCTTGCCTGTGCCAAGCACCCCGGCAACCGGGATACCACGTTTTACCACGACTGTGAAACAAAGGTACCACCTTTAACCGGAAAACTCTGCGGCTGGTTTCTGTCCTGGTAGTGCAACGACCTTCATCTTTCCTCCAAGTCGAGATCTTCTCTTCCCCTGGACGACGACGCAACTTGCACCCACTACCAGGAACAACTGCCACCGCTGGAGGATCCTTCCCACTTAAGGTACTGTGTCCCGCCTGGCTTCCCTTGCTACCGACTGTACGGGGTAGATTTAGCCCCCGGCTTTCGAACCTGGGTTAGTCTGGGACACCCTGGCTAAACTTTCTTAAGCCTCTCTAAACTCTTTTTGAACCCTCTGCAAGACTTTCTAAGCCTAGTGTAACTGTGTGATCTTGGGCGCATTTGTGCTCTGCTCTCTCCAAGAGGGGGCCCAGCCTTTGGACTTTCGCTCACCAGTGACTTTTTGCTCTTCTGCCTTGCTAATAGTGTTCCTGAATCTTAGAGTGGTGTACCTTTCCATATTCTGTCTTTTTCCCTCCCTTTCTCACAAACTTATTGGAGTGCAATCTAGTTAAGATCTCACCTCTGTATGAAAATAAGTTGTGTTTTACTGTGACTTATCTGATAAGGAAAAAGGGGTGTATATATTACAATAGTAACTGTTTAGAATATTTTACAATAAGAGTGCTGGAGTGTTTCAAACTGTGTGTTTTTAAATAAATAATTATATACTTTGATACCAAAGCTCTGGTCAGTGTTTGCTTGTATTATTGTATCCGAGTGCCTATTGTGTATCCTTTGCATACTGCCTAACTCTTCTTGAGAAAAGTCTGACTGCTCAGCCACAGCTACCAGGTAAATCTGGGTGGTACAGACTGCTACCAAGTGGGTTTACTGCCAACACCTGTAGTCTTAAATCTTTTGCAGTGGTCCCTAAGGGAACTGCACAGGTTTCTGCCTAACAACCACCAGGCCGACATGCTCTCCGACTGCGCAAACATCTGACACGTGGCCAACAGATCCGCCATTCTGTCCCCGGTCAGATACACTCTGCAGTCGATCGTGTTCCAACGAAAACCCAGGAAGATCAGGTGCTGTGAAACCGTCATGGAGGATTTCCGCCAGTTCACCGACAGCCCAAGATGGAACAGGAGCTGAAGGAGAGACTGGAGGTTGCCCGCTGCTGTCAACGGACAAGGGCTGCGTAGGAGCCATCATCCAAGTACGGATACACATGGATACCCTGGAGAAGAAGATAGGCCGCCATCACAGACATCATCTTCGTGAAGACACGCGGTGCCGAGCTGAGGCCAAAAGGAAGCACGCGAAACTGGAAGTGCTCCTCTCCCAAAGAGAATCGGAGGTATCTCCTGTGTGGATTCCAAATCAGGATATGCATGTACGCATCCTGAAGATCCACCACGCTGAGCCAGTCGCCCGCCTGCAACGAGGAGCGAATCTGGCCAGGCGTGATCTTGAATTTCTCTTGGGGTAGGGAAAGATTGAACTGGGAAAGGTCTAGGATGGTGCGCAGGCCAGCCTGGTTGGGTTTGGGCACCGTAAACAGCCGGGAGTAGAAGCCCTCCCCTCTATCCCCAAGGGTAACGGGTTCCACAGCTCTGAGGAGCAGCAGTTTCTGAACCTCGGCCTTGAGGGAGGGTGAGCCCGACGGCTGAAAGGGAGGGTTGCGGGGTGGGGTAGGGGGTAAAGGTAAGCAGAAACCCGCTCGAGCGACTGACAAGACCCATCTGTCTTCTGCGATGGCCTGCCACACCTCCCAATGAGACGCAATGCGTCCTCCCACCGGGGTCTCGTGCGAGCGCGGAAAACTCTCATTTGGCAGGTTTATCGGTGGCGGTGCCCCCTGAACCTGATGAGGAGGCTGAGAAGCGCGAGAAATACCGCGTACGCTGTTGCCTACGGCGGTTATTCCCTGCAAGAGTATCCACTCTGCGATTTTTGCGGTCGAGGAAGCCCCTAAAACCAGAGGAAGGTCGACCTTGCGACAACGGCCTTTGAGCCTTGAAGGGAGATTTGACCAGAACAGACAATGATTTGGCCGTCTGAGTGCTGTCTTTGGTTTTGGTGAGTTCTACATCAGTAGAAGAGTGAAAAAGCTCCTTACCATCAAATGGAAGGTCCAGAACCTTGTCTTGCACCTCCTTCGAGAACTTAGTGGCATGTAGCCATGCTTGCCGCGAGGTATCAACCCCAAGCATCAGACCCCGAGCCGAGGTGTCTACGTGATGAGCCGCAGCCTCCAGGAGATCCTGGGCTAAGACCCTGGCATCGGAAAGGCCTCCTCTGAAATCCTCCAGCTTCTCGACCGGAATGTGCTCCTCAAACTCCGACAGACCTCTCCACATCCGCATGTTAGCTCCCGCCAAAATCAATTCTGCATTGGCCTGCCTGAGCTGCAAGGCCGAATTGGCAAAGATTTTCCTCCCTAGAGAGTCCAGGAGCTTGTCCTCCTTTCAAAAGACCTGAGTAGCCGTCGCAGAGGAGGATGCTGCAGGTCTGGATTGCAACGTGGCCGCAGCCACCACTGTGGAGGAGGGAGGCGGATAAGATGACAAGGCCACTTCTTGTGAGGAATGTAGCCTGTACCTCGCGTCAATCTTTTTATTAACACAAAGTCCCGAGTGTGGCTTTTCCCAAACTCTTCGGACCTCGGCCAGAACGTCCTTCTGCAAGAACAGGCCGATACGCTCCAAAGGAGACAAGGTGAACGCCCCAGAAAGCACGCCCTCCTGCGGAGCAGGTGCCTCGGGCACCGGAACATCTAAGAAGCTCATCATGTCCAGTACCCGGTCCTGGAAAACTCTGGTAGAGCGGGGCAGGTCCTCGTTTTCCTGATCACCTTAAGGGTCATCTGACAGGTCAGGATCCTGCTGAAACGTGTCAGGCACTGCCTTGTCCACTGGGGACAATGGTGGCACAGGCGGAAGCGCAGGGGAAGGCACCACGGGCAAGGGAGTCGCCGGCGGAACCACCGTCAGAACGGGCGAAGCCGGAGGCGCGGGTGGACATATCTCTTTGAAAAGCCCTTTGAAATATTCCCTCATGGGGTCGGTGCGCATAAGCGCTTGAAATTTACCGAAAAAAGCGTCCTCAGGAGATTGTTTTTCGGAACCTGAGGAGGCCTCTCATGAGGTGGACAAATCCAGGGACGTAATGGGGAAGGGTGCCACACCGGCCCCTCCGCCGACATATCCACATAAATCAAGGGAGCCGCCCATTGTGCGGAAGAGGCATCCGGGCATTCCAATCATAAACCGGCCGGTAAGGATGCGCACAAGGGACCTTGGGTTCACCCGAAGGACCGAACCCTACACCAGGGGCCGATGGCGTAGTTGTAGTACCTAAAATGGCCGCCGTGGTCGTGGCGGGAACGGCCGCCATTTTGTCCTCATCTGAGGGGAACTGCGGCACGTGAGGAAGTGAGGCAGGGGTCCCCGTCGATGGATCAGGGGTCTTAATTTTAGCCTTAACGTAAGGAACCTCGGCAGAGCCGGTACTAGGAGGCCTGGAATGTTTCTGCGACATACCAACCGCCAGCTGAGCCTTCGAAGGAAGAGCCTCGGCACTGCTGGTAAAAGAAGAAACTTTCTTCTTTGCCCCCTCAACAGATCTGGTGTCACCACAAGAGCGGGAACGGTGCGCCGTCACCGACAGGGCCTTGCCCGGCCCCTCAGAACTGTTGGTTTCCTTAGCCTCTGTACGAGGGACCTCGGACCTAGGCCCGGTAGAAGCCTTATCAGCACGGGCCTCGAACATCCGTTCGGTAACCTCAAGCCCAGCCAAGACCTCGGGGCGTACCCCGGTTTTGTTTTTGAGGGAAGCCGAAAGAGCGGCCTCAGAGCAAGCTCCGGTACCCCACGACTCAGTAGAACTGGGTCTACAAACAGCCCCCACCAGAAGGGGCCTCGGAGCGTACTCCGGTGTTCACAGGCCCCTTAAGGAGACCCTCGGAGAAACTCTGGTAGAATTCTTAGGCCTGACAGGCACCTCAGGGCGAACCCCGGTAACAGAGCGAACAACGCCCCTCCCGGCTCTAGAGGAACCCGGGAAGGTATCCCCCGGCCAGGGTGCTCTGAAAATTAAAGAACTTACTGGGCGTTTCTTCTTCTCGCCAATGAACGCCTGAAAATACGAAGGAGGAGTCTGTCCGAAACACCTCCTCCCACCGCCCCAACCGACGTTGAAGTGCCTGGACCGAAAGGGGGTCACAGTAAAAACAGGAGTCCCAACGGTGTTCCGGATCCAAACACTGTAAACAAAGAGGATGGGGATCCGCCCTCGCGAAGCGACTGTGACACAATGAACAGTCTGTAAAATCTAGTTTAAAAAGACATAGACAGACTAGTAAACGAACGCTAGCAAGAGCCAGAGAGGGGAAAAAGGGAAGAAAATCTTCCAAGGATCGTGCGGAGAAAAGGACTGATGGGCGATGCGCAGGGCGGAGCCAAGGTGGGCGGGGTTACGGCCACGTGCCGGGCCCCGCGCAGGAAAGAGAGGGACACATTTTTGAAAAAAATGTGGATGCTTTTTACAAAGTGCTCCGGTCCCGTCCCACAGGACGGAGAGATGTCCCATAAGTATGGAGGAAAGGGGACGGAACGTAGGAGTATTCATGGATATATGGAGGTCATTTATATAGCACAATTGATAGCAGAAACCTAGCTAGACAGCAACAGCATTGCAATAAAGAGAGCAGAACATATTCGGGGGAGAGATGGGGAGACATCCTGTCAGTCTGTGGTAGTCACGTGCATACAGTTGTGCAAATTAGTGCATACAAATCTCTTAATAAATACACACACAGTCTTAACCCAAGTCACATATAAGATCTATGAAACAAAGTTCTTTGGGAAAAACCAAAAAGTTATTTAATAAACCACACACATTCGTTCTTATAAAGCAGGAAAAGCTCTGTTAAAGAGAAAAAAGTTCTTCAATAAAGATGACATGCATTACTCACCGTAATAGCATTTCTGATAAATGTATCTGCTTAGATTCACAGGCTGTGCATATAGTACAATCTTTTTGAAAGAACTCCTCTCACTTTATTAAAGAACCCTAATTTCTGATGTTTGTCAATCTCCTTAGAATCACATGATGTGTATATAGTCCGACATCTAGTGGTAATCGCGCAGTATTGCATCTTTCTTTCGAAAATCGAAAGTGGATGTCGACATGGGCATGACTGTAACACTATCCCTAACGGGACCTGTAGTGTACCCAAAATATCACGCGTCGAGGTCCCTCTGGTTGTGTGTTTTCTGCTGTGTAGGGAGCCTTATAGTCGGTGTGAGCGAGTACAGAACAGAGTAAGTGTAAGAGGTCTAGGTTCCTTCTACTCAATGAGGGGGAGGAAGGGTGGGCGGGTGTGAATCTAAGCAGATACAATCATCAGAAATGCGATTACGGTGAGTAATGCAGGTCTCCTGATGCTTGTGAATCTGCTTAGAATCACATGCTGTGCACAGACTAGCGGAGCAGTACCCCGAGATGGTGGTGGGGTATGTGAAGGAACAGTGTCAAAGAGATGTCTTAGCACCGCTTGTCCCACCTGAGAATCAGACCCAGAGTGTGTACCTAGGCAATAGTGTTGTGTAAAGGTGTGTATAGAACTCCAGGTTGCTGCTTTACAAATTGACTCAAGAGGAACATTTGCAATGAATGCTATGGTAGCCCCTGTGCCTCCGAGTAGTGTGCCCTAGGCGTGAAGGGCAGATCTCTCTTGGCAAGAGTAGTAAAGTGTGATGCAGTTTACAATCCACTTTGAAATAGCTGATTTTAGAGACATGGTCCCCTTCTCTACCACCTGCCACAAACGAAAAACTGGTTTTGTTTTTCTTAGTGGCTTTGTCTTTTCCAGATAATAGATAACCGCTCTCCTCACATCTAGTGTGTGGAGGCTTCTTTCTGCCACGTTAGTGGGGTTCTGGAAAAAGGTGGGTAGTTCTAGGGACTGGTTTACATGGAACTTTGAAATAAATGTAGGTGCAAATCGTGGGTGAGTGCGCAGGGCCACCTTATCTTTGTGAATCGTGACGAATGGGTCCCGAACTCAAAGGGCCTGCAGTTCACTAACTCTACTTATCGGAGTGATCGCCACCAGGAAGGCGATATTGTAGGTGAGTGCTTTAAGGCTAGCCTTGTGCATTGGTTCAAAGGGAGGCCCCATTAGTTTGGTAAGTACAACATTCAGGTCCCACCCGGGAGCTGGGTTGGAAATACAGGGATGAAGCCTTTTTACCCCTTCCATAAATGCTTGAATTACTGGAATATTCCACCACAAAACTTTAGTCTGGGATGTGGCGTATGCTGAAAGGAAATGTAACTGTCCAGATCCACTGGTTGTAAAATGGCTACCGTAGCAGCCTCAAATCTGCTGCTAAGGAGGAATTTGAAGAAATTTAGTAGATTTTATCAGATGTTTGATGAATGTATAACGGAAATTGTTAAAAAGTGTGTTAAACTGAATAATAAATGAAAAAAATTAAGAAAGCGCAGCTAAGAGGACCTTGAGTGAATTGAAAACCAGACCTGAATCTAAGGAGGGTTAGGTACAGAACAGTATATCTTGGTATGCATTCAACAGAATTGATCCCTTTGTCATTATACCAGATGACAAAGTGTTTCCATTTGCTGGAGTAGAAATTCCTGGTGTTAGGTTTCCATGCTTTCCAGAGTATGTCCATACATCTTTGAGGGAGTTGGAGGTGCCCGAACTCTATGACCTCAGAAGCCAAGCTGCTAAATTGAGAGTTTGAGGGCATGGATGTAGTGTCTCCCCCCTGGTCTTGTGACAGCATGTAGTAAGGGCATGGCAGCTTCCTGGGAGGGGAGACTGACATTGCCATGAGATGGGAGAACCAAGGTTGGCGGGCCCACATCGGGGCCACCAGAATCATCCTGACTAGCTCTTGGCACATCTTGTGTTCTATCCTGTTGAGCAGGTGAATCAGGGGAAAAGCGTAGATAAATTTCCCTGACCATATTAACCAGAGACTGTTCCCCCTGGAGTGGTTCTGAGGGTACCTGGAGGCGTAATCTGGGCATTGTGCATTCTCCAGAGTTGCGAAAAAGTCAATCTCTGGGAAGCCCCAGTCTGCGAAGATGTTGGGATCAATGTCATTGTGTAGTCACCACTCGTGCTCTACGGGCAAGGGGAAGTCTCTGCGGAGTACATCCACCAGAAGATGGAGTTCCCCTACAATGTGTTGTGACAGGAGGAACATCTTGTGTTTTGAGAGCCCATTTCCATATGTTCTGGCTCAGTTTGGACAGCCCTAGAGAGCGAGTGCCCCTGTGTTTGTTTAAGTAATACATGGCCGTAGTACTGTCCGTGAGGACTAGAACTGTCTTCCCCGGGAGGCGAGTTTGGAAAGTCTTCAGGGCCTTGAACACTGCTAGCAGTTCCAACAAGTTTATGTGGTTGGATGCTACTGCTGGGGACCCCACGCCGTGCCTCATCTGATGAAGAAGGGGAGTTCCCCACCCCGTCAGAAATGCATCTGTGGCGAGAGTGGCTTCTACTGCGGGGGTGGTGAAGGTCTTCCCTTGCAGGATGTTTTCCCTTGAACACCATTGCAGAGACTGAAGGAGGGCTGCCGAGATAACCACTAGATCGTCCCATTGTGCGCTAGCCTGACACCATTAGCTCGAGAGCCACTCTTACATGGGACTCATGCGCAGGTGTGCGTGTGGAACTAGGTAGATGCAGGAGGCCATCATCCCCAACAGTTGCATGGCTTTGCGTACAGTCACCTTGTGACTGGCTACATAGTGAGGGATCTGTAACAGCATGTTTTGAACCCTCTCATTGGAGGGAAAGACAAGGTCATTCTTGGTCCAAATTAGAGCCCCCAAAAACTGTTTGTGTTGGCTGGGGTCTAGACTGGACTTTTTCTCGTTGATCGAGAACCCTAGGCTGAAGGGGAGATCTACCGTCTTATGGGTATTTGTTAGGCATGTTCCGTACAAATCCCCTGTTATTGGCCAGTCGTCAAGGTAAGGATAGACTGGGATGGACTGCCTGCACAGATGAGCAGCTACTATCGCCAGTACCTTCGTGAACACCTGTGGAGCTGAGGCAATGCCAAAGCGAAGAACCTTGAACTCATAGTGGGTGTCCTCTATCATGAACCTTAGGTATTTTCTGTGCGCATCTCCACTCGACTTTGAAGGGCACGACTTGGTCACTGATGATCCGGGCTTCATCTGGCCCGAATCCCGACGCGGAACGGTGTCGGGGGCCCCGACATCCCGATATCCCTGTGCCCCTCCCCCCACCTGCGAAGCGGCTTTGCACCAACGTCCCGGACGTGCCGGGCCTCTATGCACGCCAGTGCCGCCATTCACTCCAGCGAGGATCCCCACCCACCCCTGCTGAGGCTCGCCGCTTGAGGAGGCCTCCCCCGGAGCCCTGATCCTGCATTCTTCCTGTGGCCGCTCCCTGCCGCCGAGGGGGGGTGGCACATACGGCTGCGGCACGATCCAACGCCGCCTCGGAGGGCGTCCTCAGCGCTGCCACGGCCCGGCCCTTCCTAGACCGTGGTCGTGCTCGCCGGGGGGCCAACTGTTGGGGGCCCTCCCCCTGCACCCCTCAAGGAGACTCCGGAGAAGGGGGTTGAGCTGTGGCGCACCCCTGTACACCTGGTGCCGCGCTCCCCCGCGGACGCACATTGCAGGGCCCTGGGCCCAATAAGGTACGTGGTGCGTGGAGGGGGGGTGCCGCTTCACTCCCCCCCCTGGGTCGCTCCGTGGCCTGAGCGCTGGCGGTGCCCGACTCTGGATCATACGGGGCATGCGTTAGATGCTGGTTCCTCCGCCCGACACAGTCGACTCTGCCCTGGATTCACTTCACCCAGGTGTCCCCCTGCTCCACTGATTGGCCTGCATTTGTGTAATTGACTTGGGGTGCTCTGGGCCACGCCAGCCACCCACATCTCTACTTTGGGGGGTCTCCTGGCGTGGGGACTCCCGGGGCCTGGTACGTCCTACATTGCTGGTTCTGAGCCACAGCCTGTCCATTTAATCGGCGGTATACAGGGCCAGGTGGTGCTCTTCCCCACCCCTCCTACAGACTCACTTGGATAACCATATCTGGATCACTGTTCTCATAGCGGCCACTGGGCACCACCACTTTTAGCCTCTACGTCATCTACACCCGAGGTCTTCGGACTGCGCCTTCCACGCCACCTGGGGCAGGCTGAACCTCCACGGACTGCACCGGCAGCAACAAGCCTCACATATACGGGTCCACAGTCGCTGGCCCCCCCTGGAAAATCTCCTGCTCTACATCACGCCTTGCATACTGCCCTGCGTGTCGCACGGTCTGAGTTCCCCCCACCTTCCTTTCTTGAGCTGCTGGGTTTCCCCCCCCCCCTTACTCCATTGGAACTCCAACATCGCCAGGATGACCAAGGGGGCCGCAAAGAAACAGAGCTCCATCAATATGTTTGCGAAGACGCCGGTGAGATCGCCAGAGGAAACCATCGAGCAGGCTCCCACTGCGCCATCATCCGCCACAGCACCGGAGTCTCAAAACATGATGGACTTTATCCGGGAGGGCTTCACCGCACTCCACTCCAAACTAGATGACATGAACGGCACTATATCCTCTATCAAGGCCCACATTGAGAGGACAGATAGCCAGGTGGCGGAGGTCGAGACAAGGGTGGGCTCCGCTGAGGATGCATTGGGTACCCTGCGCTCTGAGGTCATCGCTCTATCCAACCGAGTCCTTGATGTGGAAAAGAAGAACGAGGACTTGGAATCCCGATCAAGACGCAATAACCTCCATATTATCGGTGTTCCTGAGAATGAGGTCCATGAATCAATGGAAGACTTTGTCGAACACACATTACTGGCACTCCTCGATTCACCCAAACTCTCCCCGCCATTCATCATAGAGCGTGCACACCGAGCCCTGACGGCTAAACCCAAGCCTGGTGCTCCTCCTCGGCCCATCATAGCCCATGTGCAGAATTTTTGTGACCGCGATGCCCTCCTCACGGCCGCGAGACTCAAGGGTGAGCTCTTACTGGGTGGCGCAAGGATCCATCTTTACCCAGACTTCTCGATGGCCGTCCAGTGTGAACGCAAGACTTTCCTAGCGGTAAAGCGCAGGCTGCGTGACCACTCAATTAAATACGCCATGCTCTACCCCGCCAAACTTCGCATAGAACATGCCAACCGGGTGTTGTTCTTCACACTTCCAGAAGAGGCCTCCAAGTTCCTGGACGAACATTTCCCATGCTGATCCCCCCCCCCTCTGTTATTGGCTCTACAGCTATCCTTCAGCCCCGTCGGGGAGGGCCCAGGCCCGGCCATCTCCCTGTACTGGAGTCACACTGGTTTTCTATTCTGTGACCTGCTTAGATTGTTTCATTTTTACGAATATGTGCCACGTCAACATGTGCAAGATCTCCGTCCAAGTTACGTGCAAACTCCCACTGTCGGCACCTTTTGTTTCACTTGGACCTGCCGCTGCCCGGAGAGACGCGGCCAATCCGGCCTACAGGCCCCCAGGCGCTGATGCCTTTGGTTTGGTTTTGGTTGAGGAGTTTTGGGATTGCCATCCCTCTGTTTGGGGGAGGGATCTGGATGGGGGTGGGACATGTTGGGGGTTATGTTACAAAAAGCTTGGCGTTGGCAGCAAGGACGGACCGCGAGGTGGTACTCAATGACTCTTACTGCAGGGCTGCTAAACTGGCCCATTGGTTATTGACATTTTCTCTGATACAATCACCCCTGCATCAATGTCTGGGAGTGACCTGACTTTCATGAGCTGGAATGTACGGGGGTTGGGTAATTACAAAAAGATGAGGCAGCTCCAGCTGCAGGCTGAGCGTCATGGGTCCAAGGTTCTTTTTTTTACAGGCGACACATGCCCGCATGGAACAGTGTATGAGATTTGCCAAATCATGGGGCCCCCACAGATTCTCCACCGATTTCTCTTCCCAAAGCCGTGGGGTCATGACTCTCATTCATAAGAGTCTCAAGTTCACTCTTATCTCCTCACAAATAGACCCTCAAGGCAGATATGTACTGCTTCATGTCACACTTCAAAATAAGGAGATAGTCCTGCTGAACATTAATGGTCCTAATATAGATGACCGAGATTTCTATGTACAGGTCACTTCCCTTCTCGATGGCTTCCCCCTTGTCCCCATCCTCTGGGGGGGGTGATTTCAACACAATTTTTTATATAGCCCTCGACAGATCTGGGTCCAGGCCCCGTCAACTTTCCAGGGCAGCCTATGCTGCACTATCATCCCTACCCCGTCTCGCCATGGTTGATGCATGGAAGTTCTTCTACCCGGATTCCCGCGTTTATTCTTTCTACTCTTCAGTCCACGATTCCTATTCCCGTATTGATAGATGGGTGATCTCCAACGAATTGGTTAAGAATGTCATACAGCTAATGATCCTCCCCAGAACCCGGTCTGACCACTCTCCTGTGACCGTCACCATAGATTGGGGGCCGGATCCCGGCCGTACTCTACGTTGGAGGTTGAAGCCTCTCTCCCTTCTGGACCCAGAGTTTTGTTCCGAGCTCAAGGTATCTATTGAGGAGTTCTTTGAGACAAACACAGGCTCGGTAACATCGCAGGCCACTCTATGGGAGTCCTTTAAGGTTTATATCAGAGGGATAGCACTGTCGAAGGAGAATGGTGTCCTTAAGTCGATCCGTAGAGACCTCGCCGAGAGCAATCTAAATTATCGATCCTTGAGGCTAAATCCTCACTTCACTCCACTCCACTCCACTCCACTCCGGGTACCCTGGTGGATATCGGGGTGGAGCTGGATACGTTCCGATCCCTTGCGGAGCGCGAACAAAATTTTTTAGATAATCCTGGCATGGCGAGGAGATACGGGGAGGGTGAGCGCCCGGGCCGATTTCTGGCGCGACTTATCCGTCACGAGACGGGGTCCCCGCATATACTTTGGATTGAGAGACATGACGGCTCCCTGGCTGTCACCTCACAGGACATAAATACGGAATTTTTTACATTCTACGAAACCCTATATTCCAACTCTGACGAGGTGCCAGCGACGGAGATCGATTCCTTTCTTGATACCTTTCCTTTGTCGACTCTCTCTCCGGAGACCGCAGGTTCCCTTGATTCCCCACTTACACTTGAGGAGCTCTCTGATGCGGTGGACTCCTTATCCTCTGGGAGGGCCTCTGGCTCGGATTGTATCCCAGTTGAATTTTATAAGCGTTATAAACTACTATTGCTCCCTCACCCGATGGCTCTCTGGGAGGAATCGGTGGAGGCCGGTGTATTTCCCCCTTCACTCCGCGAAGCCACAATTACAGTATTACTTAAATCTGGTAAATCCCACTCGCAATGCAGCTCATACCGCCCGCTCTCACTTATAAATTGCGATGTCAAAATATACGCCAAGGCACTGGCACTCCGGTTGGCTCCCTTTTTGCCATCTATCATCCACCCAGATCAGGGGGGCTTCATCATACTGAATACATACCCTTGTTTACCTGGTGAACGGGGACGACTTCTTCGGCGCAGTTTTTCACAGTATCTGCACCTCTTCCAGCAGGATTTGCAGGTGTGCTGGTGATAGGCGTCTGCTCTTTGGTGGGTGGTATCGAGGTGGCCGGTGGAACCAGAAGCAGTAACCGTGGGTGACAGTCTTTAACACCCACTGGTCTGATGTGATCCCCTCCCATACGTGAACGAATGACAAGCGTCCTCCGACCGTGGAGGCATGAGAGGAGACCCGAACCGGCGAATCACTGAGGTGTAGAGTTCCTGCCTCTACCCTTGCCTCTACGTTGACCTCTCTGCTGATATTGGCTGTTACCAGATGAGCCTTGGCCAGAGGACCATGGGATAAATTGACCACTGGAAGACTGGGAGAAAGATTGACCACGAAAGGAACGGCAAGAATTTGAGCCCCCTCGCTGGTGGAAGGGCTTGGGCGTGATCAGGCTGAGTGAATTCAGCGTCTCATGCTCACTCTTAGCAGTTTCCAGGGTGTCGTCGACAGTCTTGCCAAATAAGTTGGCTTCTTCTACAGGTTTGTTAATCAGAGAGGCCCGAGTCTCTGGTTTGAAGCCTGAGCTCTTCAGTCAGGCCTGTCTCTTAAGAAGAGTCCCCTGGGCTAGAGTACGTCCAGCAATCTCAGCAACGTCTAGAGTGTTCTTGAATAGATTATGGGCACCTGCCTGCCCTCAGTCACGACCACCAGCAAGCGTGATCACATGGGCTCTGGGACCTCTTGAAGGCCTTTCTGGAGCAGGCCCCATTGGACACTGCTGTTACTAGCAAGGAGAGTCGTATTGTTAGCTATTCTGGTAGAATAGGCCACAGAAGTAAGTTTCCCTAGGGCATGAAGTGTTTTGCAATCTTTATCCGGGGGAGCTTCTGCTGTGGATAGAGGAAACCCTGCCCTCTTTCTAGTGGTTGGAACAACCAGGGAGTCCAGTGTGGCATGACCTCGTATATACATGGATGAGAGGGGCGGAACAATTTCTCAACCCAAGGGTTCACTGCCCTTGTGAGGGATGGTGACAAAGAAGGAACTAGGCGTTTCTTTATTGAATTAAGTAATGGAATAGCCTGACTAGTGGGAGGCTTCTCCTTGAGAATATTTTCAACAAAGTCAGCAACAGGGGCTAACTCATGTGTAGTGATTTCAAAATGATATGCGGCTCTCTTTAGAATGGTATTAAATAACATTTGGTCATCCACAGGTGATGACTGCCTTTGTTGAGGTGAAGAAGGTGGATCCAGACAAATATTGTCCGGGTCAGGGGTATGTGTGTGTGAAAGCCACGGCCCCTGATCTGCTGACTGATCCTGATCCCAGTCCATGTCCTGGTCAGCTGTGTCCCAATCAAAAGGATTGTCCTCATATGTATCCTCCTGTTCTGAGTAATCAAAGACCTCCTCTTGGCGGACTTGTGTAGGAAAGGGAAAGCTTTTGCAATTTTTGTGGAATGGGCCAGGAGTCCTCATCCCTAGGTCTCTTGGGAGTAATATATTTATCTGAGAAATGTATAAATTGGGCCATCTTGTCCATATAATTCTCAAAGCTTTGCCTAGTTTGTTTGTTTATTAATTTGATAATGCGCACCAAGCCCATGGGCAGCTGGGCGCAGCAGTACAAGAATTCTCAAAGCTTAGTTACAGTGCTTGTCACACCGAAGATGCAGAACGGTCCGGAGGTGGAAAAGGCTGGTCAGAAGGATGAGATTCTCCTGAAAAGCCTTTGAGAGAGGCTGGGGGGCTTCAGAATACGTCACTCGATGAGAGGGAATGCCCCTGTGTTCTGCCGCTGCCGAAATAAGTCGCGAGACTCTCGCTTATTTTTGGCGGCTGAATGCCAGGTCTCGACGCGCCTTCTGGCACCGTCGCGGTTGACGTCTCCGCCGAAGCCTTGGGTGTTTGCGCGCTCTTGGACGGCATGTCAGCGACAGAGTGTTTTATGTGGGGAACGGCCTTGTGAGAGGACAGCCCAGTCGCATGCCGAGATGACTGTTGCGTGGAGGCCGCTGTACCACAAGGTTCGGAAGACACCGTCGAAGTTTTCGGCTGGCCTTTTGGCATTATTTGTTTCTTCAATGTGTCTGTTAAGGAGGCCTTAGGGGTTGTGTGTTTGGGCTTCGGTGTTGCGTGTGCCCTTGTCGCCGTGGCTGGCAGGTCGGGACGAAAGAGCTTGCAGGACTTACAAGAAAGCTTGTCGTGGTCTCGAGGTAGACACCTATTGCAACTGCGATGGGTGTCCTTCCAAGGGATTTGCTGTTACACGACGGACACAATTTAAAGGGCATCCTCTCCATAGCAGAGGTAGATGGCAGCCAGACAAAATAGGGAAAGAGAAGGGAAAAGGAAACACATTCTTGAAAAAGAATAAACCCAGAGCCCCACTCTCCCTACTGTAAGGGCCAGCCCGGAGGGCCGAGGCCACGCGGTCGACAGACGTTGATCAGTACACCAGTCGCCGAGCAGTAGTGGATGTCTTCGGCGGCAGGAAGTCCACGAGGCAGTCGTCAAAAAGAAGTAGTCAGGAGACTAGAAGACCGTAGGTCGTGGGACAAAGTAACATTGACCAATATTAGCTCTTGCGAGCTATGCATAAGGCGACCAACTAGTTGGGTGGAAAAAAACATTCTGAGGGACCTCGACGCATGAGGGATTTTGGGTACACTACGCGTCATGTTAGGAATAGTGTTACAGTCACGCCCATGTGGATGTCCACTTTCGATCTTCGAAAGAAAGATGCAATACTCTGCGATTACCACTAGATGTCGGACTATATACACATCATGTGATTCTAAGGAGATTGACAAACATCAGAAATTAGGGTTCTTTAATAAAGTGAGAGGAGTTCTTTCAAAAAGATTGTACAATTTTCTAACAGACAATTAGCTTTAATAAAGAACAGAATACTGTATGAAACAGAGCCATCTTATTTAATAAAGCATACAAAATTGTCTAATAAAGTCTGCAAAGTTCCTTAGCAAGGCACACAATGTTTTTAAGTAAAGCACACAAAAGGTCTGTAAAAAAAAGCACATAACCTTTAATAAAGTCTGTGGAGTACTGAAAAGCACCCTGTTTTTCAATGAAGTGCTAAGAATTATTTTACCAAAGTAAATTTTTAAAATATTTAAAAAATTATATATACAGAGTTCTTTAGTAGAGTACCCCGGGTTCTTTACTAAAGTGCACAGACATTTAATCCAAAATGGCAGTTCACTAACGAAGCATACAGTTCTTTAAAAGACAACAAATAATTACTTATTAAAATGCCAATTTTAGTACAGTGCACAGTTCTTCAGAAGAGCATATTATTATTTCTAAACACTTTATGACCGCTTCCTGCGCACTTTGTAGAGTTCTTCAATTAAGCACGCAGTTTACTTTATTACCTAGACAACGCTTTCTAATAAAGCAAAGTTTCACTAACAGTTATTTGATAAAGTTGGGTTTCCTTTAGTTACGTTCTTGAATTTAATGAGTCTTACGCGTCAGTAAAGCACATAGCTCTGAGGCGTGCAGTGTTTTCTAGTAAAGTCCATAAAAGGTGTTTATGTAAAGCACAGATCTCAGTAATGAAGTGTGCTGCGCAATGCAAAAGAGCACAGTGAAGTGCACAAAATGATTTAAGTAAAGCCACTTTTAACAAAGCAAGCTATTTGAGAATACATGTTTTTTTTTTTACAGAAGCTTTCACCGCTCAAGTAAAGTGTGCAGGGATCTTTAACAAAGCCAAGATCATTATTTGGTTAAGTGTGCAAACCTCCTGTTACAAAGAGCATGATGCCCCCCACCATAATGTTCTTTTTTTCATCATCTCTGCCAAAGATTCTATAAAGATCTATATATATTAACTCGCATTAGTTCACGGGAACAATTCTACTTTAAAAGCTCCCGGAAAACTTTTCTGCATAACTTAAAGAACATATACGACAATTTTGAGTAATCTGAAAATCTTTGAATGAAACATTTAGTTATGATTTGATTTTGTGCCCATCAGTCGAAACAAATCAATTTTGACTTGACTTAAACGGAGTCTCCTTCATACCTTATGTAGACAACAGTGTCCTGTACTTCTTGCCTCTGCCATCCAACAGGCACCTGGATCGCGGTGCACCCCGCCTCTGTATCTCCTCCTCCACTCTCAGTGGCTCCATTCATTTTGCTCTATCTTCTTTCTTGTACCTGTTAAAGGGGTAAGCAGCATTTTGTGTTTTATTGGTTTACCGTTGCTAGCGTTTCCGTCCTCCAGCAGCACCTCTTCCCCACCAGTTGCAGGGGTGAAGGAGCAGGTGTTGAGGCTGCTGCTTTGCTGCCTGAATAGCCTCAGGCCTGTTGCCTGCGTACTCGCCCACATACCGACCCAGACATACACATCTAAGCAAACATCAGTGCGACAGACACATAGCCAAGGCTGTCAAGATGCCTGGAAGCCAGGCTTCTTATGTCCTGTTGCTACCAGAAACACAGACCTCAACTAGACAGATGTCTAGGCAAAAAAAAACGTTTACAGGCAGGTAAATTAGATTCCATGACTGTACTACTCAACTATTCCTAAGTAAACAAATGCAATAAGAACGGAATATATGAAGAACTTAAGAGTCATGATACAACAGCAAACATATATGGAAATTGTGCAGGGTGAGGAGGGATTGGACATCATTAAACGAGCATAGAAATATTAAGTGATCCTTTGAATTTTCAGAGCACGTTTTTCCCTTACCCATCCACCCCAGTTATTCTATCAATCATATATCAAATTTTGCTTTGGATAAACGTCAAAGATTGAGACCCCACCGCTCTTGGCATCACTGCTCTCAGTTCATGTATTGGCCCTTCACATGTGGGGTTTCACCTCTGCTTGTTTTCATGTTAATCTATTGCTCCTTCGGGTCTCATTACGAGTTTGGCAGTACTGCATCTGGTAACACTGCCAAACTGAATTGCCATTACTGCATGCTGCGACTATGTGGTAATGGTTTCCATGATTTAGTCAGATGGACCCAGTTATTCCTCATTTTAGAGTCTACTAGGACCATGAGTTATCACAGCATGGCTAAATATCTTCCATTAATGCATTTGTTTGGAGGTAGCCATCTCCACACAAAGGAAAGCAGTTTTTCTGGGTTTCTGTAACCAAATCCGTAATTAGATAGAGAAGGACAAAGGCAGGAATTCGAAATACTGTGAGTTATATTGTGAACACACTACTTGTAAAGAAGGTTCTTGGTATTTTGCTGTGTTCCACTGCATGAGATACTCACAGTACTTACCTATTACATGGTATCGGCCTACCCTTTTGAAAGACACCCGATTATCTTCACGGTTAAAAGTAGTTCATGTTCCCCTACTCAGATGTTCCACAATGGTTATAGAAGCCAGCCAAAACTCAACCATTGCAAAAGCACACCATCAGAAAACAGAAGAAAATCTTATTTTTAATGGCAACTTAATTTGGCAGAGGTTTCTTAGATTTACTTGATTCTGAAATCCGTAAATGTCATTTATCGCCACTTTATCTCCTAACGAAAAGGTGTGCTGTGTCACATGTCTATTTTTAGCCGGGACTCTCCAGGGAAAGAGGGGGCAGGGAAGCATTTGTGAGAGGCTTACTTGTACTCCTTAATGTTCTTAAATGTATACCTGTTCATTTCTGCAAACATCCTTTGCCTTAAGTCTGTAAAAGATCCTTTAGGAGGCACATGTTCAGAGCTGGCCTGGGCAGCTTCTTGGTGGTTCCTTGACCTTCGCAGTTTCCTTTTCACAAAGTGTTACACAGCCATTGTGTAGCTCATCTAGCAAGAAATAAAAACAGAAAATAAAGGTTTCATTTCTGGGAGGCAGGCAGAGTGAGGGTAAAACCAGACAGAAAAGAGGGATAGAAGACAGCGAAGGCAGGAGGGAAATGGTGGAAAGAAGCAAGGAAGGAGTTGGGAGAAAGGGGGAAGGAAGGAAGTGGAGTGTGTACAGTATCAACTGGACACGGTTTAAGAGGCTCTTAAATTAGATCAGTAACTCCTCCATAATTTTAGCTAAACAAGGCAAAGGTAAATCAATCAAATAATACTGTGATTCCCAGATTAACTGATGAACACACCAGGTTACTTAACTCATTTATTTATCTTATTTATTGTTCGCTTGTTAGGCGCTTATACAGCAAGTACATACTGTTTCAAAACGCCCACAGGACAGAGGGAGGGAACAAGAAACACAAGTGGCCAAGTGAAAGTGTGGCACAGGACTTTGCCGGACTTGGATTTTACCTCCCTGCTGCTGCTCTGTTTGCTTTCTACACTCTGCGATTGATTGCTCTGGTCCGCTTGGGAGCTCGGTGCTCGGCTTACCTGGACTCAGTTTCCTGTTAAAAACTTGTTGCTAGCGCGAGTGGGCAAGTGAGGAGAAAGTGTGGTACAGTTTGGTGAGTATGGGACGCGCTCCTCGTACCACCCACTTAGTAGCTTAAAGCATCTGCCTCTCTGCGTTTGTGACTTTGAACACACTATCCACCTCTCTTCTTTTTTCTTCTGTGCCTCTTTTTCGGTTTGTTCACTGCCCTTGGCTGGACGCAATGGCGGTCTCTGCACCTGTGAAAATTGCACTTGAGCATACCTATGCTTCTGATATATTGCCAGGGCACTGATAAGGCAGTGTGTCCCTTTCTGGAGATTCATCCATCAAGGAGAAGAACAGAATTGCGTGTATGTATACGGCCGAAGACAAGGCCAACCCCCCCAAAAAAGTGTTTGGCACAAAGTATTTTGGGAGGGTTAAGCATGGTCTGGTCTTTCAAGGTGCTCCCAAAATCAAGGTTTCTAGGAGGGTAGCAGGAGCTTCAAACAGAGCCAAGACTACCACAGTATCCTATTCTTAACCTGTGGATAAGGTGTCAGAGAAAGACTGGAGAGGCCAAAATCATGAACCACCAGTCTCAGGTTGGCAGTGCCACTTTTTAGCCACTACTAGGAGGAAGACCAGTGCTTAGCAAGATTCCTGCATAGGTTCGGTTGCTGGGAATTCATAGGTTCTTCAGACTGTCTAAGGTTCCCATTCAGGATCCTACGTTGAGCCAAAGCAAGAACAACCTACGCTCTCATGTCCTGCTTCCTGGAGGAGGAGGAACGGATGTTGCAGAACGAGGCGGTACAAGAGTAGATGAGGAAGAATGCAAAAGTGTCTGCCTTCCCAGAGCGGGACAGTTTCTTAGCAATGTCATCCTAGTAAAGAGGAAAGACAAAGGGAGACCAGCGATACACTTGAAAGATCTTAACGTTTAACTCACTTACAGGTCTTTCAAGATGGAAAGCATCCATCTATTGAGAGGCCTACTGCAACCAGGAGGCTGGTTAACTTGATTAGACCTCAAAAGATACTCATCTATTGTTTCCCATTTTTACACTACAGCACCATATAAAAGTAGGAAAATAGGCTTTGGAAGAACTGGAGCTTCAGAAACAGTTTGGAATGGTTAGCCAGATCCTTTGTAACCAAGAGTGAGGCTGCAAGCAGTGAAATGCAGTGTACTATACAGAATGGGCAATAGCTCAGTAGTGAGCTATACCCATCACCTGGGTCGGATACAGTCACAGATATTAGCGGAGATAACAAAGGATTGTCTGGCATAGCTGCTTGGAGAAGAAGGTTTTGGTCCAGGCAGAATACCTTCAACAGCTATGAACATATAAGCATATTGCAATTCAAAATACTTGAAAGTTTCCATGACTGAAAGCTGGTAAAGTGCATTTAGCATATGGGATCCATGCTTGACATTTATTTGCTTCAAGGCTCCATTTACGAGATTCGAGAACTGTGCTAAGAGCAGAAGTAGTTTAGGCCTGCATCTCCTTCCTGACAATTCAGCAGCATCCTTTAATCAGCCTTCCATCAGCATGACCATTTGCCCATAGGGAGGGAGTGGGGGTCTCGGGAAATAAACTGATAACCCCTCACCAGACCCTAAAAAGTAGAGAAAAAAAAAAAGAAATATATGGAGAGCACCGACCTTTGTGGACCTCCAGTCGCCTCCGAAGTCTTCCATATCCGACATCAAAGACCAGCAGAAATTCCTGTGTGAAACTGGAGAAGTAAAAGCCTTGTGGTAGCCTTTGTGTCAAGATTATCCCTGTTGGAGACAAAAGTAGACTTTTAAGACCACCAAATAGCTGCAGAGATAGTTTAAAAGACACTTACCAAGTTTTCAATGCCCTAAAAAGCTGGCATGAACAGACTATGGAAAAAAAACAAAAAGACGCTTGAGTGCAAATTCAGGGCCAACAACGAGGGATAAGAGGAGTTAGGGAGGAACTGGAAAACCAATTTAACAATAGTACCCGCGCATTGGTGGAGCAATATTTTTAAATAGGAAATCCAGACATCGCATTCTAAAAGGAAGACAGACAATGCTTAATGAGTGAGAAAGAGAAAGCAAGGAACCAACTATCCCAGACAGATCTTGTTGCAATTTTCTTAGGTTTTCCAAAAAAGAAAAAAATAGTACGCTAGGCAACTAAAAGGAGAACCTTTATCCAGTAGAGCTGACAAATTCTCGTATACCTAGACCTACCAATAGACATGATAAGCAAGTGAAAACCTTGAATGATGTTAAACATTGGCAGAGGAGATTTATAAGGGCAAACTAACTCCATATTCCCAGCCACTCTTATATGACTTGTCAATTCCCAGAAAAGGAAGACAAAATGCTGTTTGGATTGGATAAGGGGAAACTAAAAAATTGGTGATTTGTAGACTGCTCTGCTAAAATTGAGGTTTCAACTGCTAAAACGTGGAAGCTTTATAGTGTAATGTTGAGTCTCGAGTTTTAGATCCGACCAGAAACCTGAAGGAATTGGTATGGTGAGGACTGCACTTTTAACAGTTTGAAACTGCACACAGACTTCCAAGGGGTGTTTGGATGAATTAAATAGGGCAGAGGGCTGGGCAAAAATCTCCTCAATGAATTTGCACCTAGTGGGAAGATTTCTAACCACCACAGAAGACAGAGCAGTATTTCAAATAAATAAATAAATGCCGGCAAGGTATATCAGGCCGTAAGAGACACAAGGTAGGGTATCAACATGTAACATGCAATTTCAGAACTATAATGCGTGCCATTCCCCGTTAAGAGGAGGCACTTTGAAACAAAGCTAGCTACAAACCCAATGGAAACCAGAAGAGTGGCTTAAGAGCCGTGATTGGCCCACAGACAATAATGGGGTAAAAGAGAGATGCTACAATGCACCACACTGAAGGTACCCCATCTATAATGAGCCTATAATGAGCTTAACCATAGGGCCTGTAATAGTGTACATTCACCTAGCTGGACCTCCCAGCCATACACCAGACTTACATAAAACGTAGTCATTTTTTAAGGGACGATGGAAGAGAGTTGGAGAATGGGATGCTTTGCATTAGTTATCTTGAGACACAGGATTGAATAAATACCGACTTTACACGCTTTCTCCCCACTAGCTCGTCCACGAAATGTGTTGCCCAAAGAAAATGGCAACAGATATTGGGCATATACTATCCACAATACAACTAGTAGAACATGTTTCAAATATTTGAGAACCTTTGAGTCACAGAGTGGAGTCAGTGACTGGCTCAAATAGGTCTCAAGGGATTCAAGAAGCGACGGGGGAGGATATAGACATGTAGATGCATGCGAGCAGGGAAAGAAACAGAGTGCAAGATATGATGAGGATGGAGTTAATGGCAACAGGAAATTCGATAAGAGGGACAAAACAGTGCGAGTTTAGCCAAACGGGGAATGGTGGAGGGACTCAGTGTTATGTTGGCGCAATTCCTGTTTAAACAAGATGGTGGACAAAGCGCTACTATGAAAGGGAGGCTACCTGTTGTAATGGGTTAGTTAGGCACTCTTCTGAGTTTGCGCAAGTGGGGCATGTGTCAGTGCCTTATTATCATAGGGAAATCGAGAATAGGATCCTCCGGTCTATCCTACTCAGTAAGTGTTTGAGATGGGGTAGTTCATAGCTGTGACCTGTAGGGACTGACAGCTTGTTAAGGACTAAAGTTAGTGTTACTAAGCACCAGTAAGACTGTTTATTTAAGTGGTACCATTATCCCTGAGCTGCTTCTTTCTGTGTGATCTGTGTATATTTTTGGGTATTCATGCAAAAAAGGCATGCAGAGTGTACAAGTAGCTAGGTGCACAAGCATGAATGTGTGTAAAACAAAATCTTGGAATAGAAATTATTTTTTAACTATCCACGTTGCAAGAAGACCATTATTAATGTACTTGAGAATAAAGAAGCCCAATGTCGAAATGCTGCAGGAGAACAATCGGAGTCTGTGGGAGGCAAGATATTTAGCAAATGGGTAAGGACAGAATACAGCAGCAGTTGCAGTAAAAAAAAAAAAAGGCAAGACTATCTTGCTGCACAAGAGGTTCAAGAAAAAGTAGTGTTTTTAAAAATGTGATCCAGAAGAGATTTGATCGCCTTGGCAGGGACCCAGTAACAGGGGTAAAAGATTCATCTACATTGGAGGTATGGAAGACAGATCTTAAGACTACAAAAGGTGATAACTAGGACAAAAAGCAATTGTAGCTTCCAAACATTCAACTACAAAGATGGATATACACAAAGATGGGTACAACAGGCAGGTAAAAAGAGTGCATTGTTTCATAACACAAAATAGAGATGAAGAAATACCTGAATTTATGAATTTAAAAGTTATATTAATTTTGTATTTAATTTTTCTGTAGATTCTGGTGCCTCAAGATGGTCCCCGGAATAGAAATGCATTGGACTGTTTATAAAGAGCATGTGTCGTTGAAATAAACCTTAACTTTATATATACAACGTCCACTACCTCTCTGAGTTTGTAAAAAGATTAGAGAACTGTACTTGGAAGCATATGTATAGAATTTTGAGAACTTGTATGTGAATTTAATTGCTAAAACATATTTTATTTATTTTTATATCGCCGAAGCCCGCAGGCATCAGGGTGCATTACATGAAGACAAGGACAACAGAAAAGTGACGGGACAGTAGAGTAAGATTACTGGTTCTGAGTAGATTACATGGACATTAGTATTGATGCAGGTCCTTTATTTGAAAAACAGTGTCTTCAGTTTCATCCTAAAGTATAGGTAGTTAGATTCTAGTCTTGGGCTGTTTGGGAGCTCGTTCCACTTAGATGCCGCTTTGGTAAGGAATGCTCGTCCAAATCCACGTTTTTTTTTGGAGCGAGTTACTTTCACAAACAAGGTTTGTATGTGGTTATTTGTTTTTTTAGTTTTTTTATTTATTTATTTATTTATTTTAGGTATATGGGTGCGGATCCATATATACAGTGATGGACAATGGTCATTGCCTTAAAGGTGATCCGGTCTTCCAGGGATAACCAATGAAGGGACTTTCTGTCTTCTGTAATATGGTCCTCCCTTTTTTTCTTGGTAATTGTCCTTACTGCATTGTTCTGTATGACCCGACATTCTTTGATGCATTTTCTATTGGCCCCCATAAGTAGTGCATTCTCGTAGTCCAGTCTGGATAAGATTGTGGCTCTGGCGATAATGGTGCTGTTTTGTTTACTCAGTAATGGCCTGATGCGGCTGGGCAGTTTTTGGTGGTATCTGCAATTATCTTTCAGATATGTTACGTGGGCTTACGCTCCCAAGGATGCTTGCAGGTAGACACCTAGTGTCTTGACCTTATCAGAGACCCTTCCATTAGTGTTTTTGATCTTAAAGGTGGTGTATGCTGTGTCTAGCTTAGCTCTTGCCTGGTGTGATCCAAAGATCATGAGCTCAGTCTTGCATCCGTTGAGGCAAGGCCAATTTGTCATCATCCAGGCTTTGATGGTGCTGTAGATGCAGGTGGCTTATTATTGTCAGTGGTACGACAGCCGGACAGTTCGATGAAAAGTTGTGCATCGTTGGCGATATTTTTAAAGGGCTCAAACGGAGCTCCCATTAGGAACTTTAAAACCAAATTCAAATCCCATCCCGCACCTGGAAAGGCGACGGTGGAAACACATTCGTTAGCCCTTTTAGAAACTGAGAAATCAAAGGGATCTTAAAATAAGAACATTCCTCAGACGAGCACTTAAATATGGACAGTGCCGCCAGGTAACCCTAAATAGTATCCACTTGCAGGCCCTTGTGGGCGAAAGCAAGCAAAAAAGACAAAAGCAAAGGAATTGAGCATTGGAAAGGATCCACATTCTATACCCTGCACCAGTCACAGAACTTTCTCCAACGGCAATGGTACAGGGATTTCGTTGCGGGCCTTCTGGTCGAAAGCAACACCTCCATCACGTCTTCGGGGAGGTCCTAATCCTTATACCTCAACCTTTCAGATACCAAGCATTAAGGCTGAGAGACTTGACCTCTGGATGGAGAACCAGACCCCTCTCCTGTGAGAGCAGATCGTCTCGGTAGGGAAGACGGCGTGGAGGGCAGATGGACAGGTCTAGAAGGTCCGAGTATCACGCTCTCCTGGCCCATGCCGGAGCAATGAGGATCATTCAGGAACTGAACCTCTGCAACACTTGCGGAATAACGGGGACTGGAGGAAACGCATACAGTAGTGGGAAGGACCACCCCACCACGAACACGTCCCCTAAGGCTCCTCCTGGAGGAAATTCCTGCGAGCAGAATCTTTCGCACTCCCGGTTGGCACTGGTGGCAAAGAGAGCCACTTGTGGTGTTCCCCAAAGGGCGAAGATCTCCAAAAGAACTTCCTGAGCCAGCTCCCACTCATGCTCTGCCTGCTCAGAGCGTCCGCGGCTGCGTTTTCATCTCCGGCCAGATAAACTGCCGAGATCGAAATTTCCTGCTGGATGGCCCAGAACCAGAGCTGCATTTGCCTCCCCGCACAACAGGAGTGACCCTGCCCCCCCCCTTTTTGTTGAGGTAGTGCATGGCCACTGTATTGTCCGTCATAATCAGGACATTCTTCCACCGCAGAAAAGCCTTCAGGGCTAGCCTGACGGCCCTCAGCTCTAACAGATTGATGTGGAGTCTGGACTCTGACAGAGACCAACTTCCGCTGGCTATCAACTCGTTCGCATGAACCCCCGAACCTGTGAAGGATGTGTCCGTCACAATTGTCACCTCCGGCCATGGCTGCCAAAATGGTGCTCCGTCCATCAGATTGCCTTCGTCCGCCCACCATAGAAGATCCTGGGCAACCGAAGTCGGAATCTGAACGGGATCCGACATCCTGCCAGAGAACTGCAACCACTGCATCTTGAGAGCCCACTGCAGAGATCTCAACCGCAGCCTGGCCTCTGGCACCAGGAAAATGCAGGATGCCATGAGGCCGAGCAACCTCAGGAATTCGAACGCCGGGAGAGACTGGGCATATTGAAACTTGTCCACCATCTGCAGAATGATGAGCCCTCACCTGGGCAGGCGAGAACTGCCCCAGGGATGTGTCGAGCACTGCTCCGATGTACTGGAGCCGCTGGGTAGGTGTCAAATTGGACTTCTTTAAATTGTTGGAGTAGCCCAGCTTGTGAAGGGAGTGGCAGGTGAAGGACAGATGATCCAGGGCTTGCTCAGGAGTGCGCGCCCTGATCAACCTATCGTAGACGTGAATCCCCCCCCCCTTTCCTGAGATACGCTACCACCACCATCAGCTTGGTGAAGACCCTCGGGGCGAAGGTCAATCCGAACGGCAGGACCCAAAACTGAAAATGCGAGTCGAACCTCAGGTACTTCCTGTGCTTTGGATGAATCGACACATGAAAATAAGCATCCTTGAGGTATAGAGACACCAACCAATCCTGAAGTTAAGGGGCCTGGAGGACTTGAGTCAGAGTTACCATCTTGAACTTGTGCTTCCTGAGAGCTTGTTCAACCAACGCAAGTCCATGATGGGTCTCAATCCCCTGTCTTTTTTCGGGATCAAAAAAAGGAGTATACCATCCCTTGTTCCTCTCTGCTACAGGCACCAGTTCTATGGCGCCCTTCTCCAGCAGGGATAGGATTTCCTGCGCAAGGAGCGTATCTGGACGCTTCAAAGAGAGCTTCCCCGGTGGATTGTCGTGAGGCCTCTGCTGGAAGGGAAGACAGTAGCTGTGGGCTATGATCTCCAGAACCCACATATCTGAAGTAATGGCCCGCCATTCTCCAAGATGCTGCGCAAGTCTGCCCCCAACCGGCGAACCATGGGCCTCATGACTGAGCGGACGCGGCAGTGCCTGAGGGCAAAGAGGCAGCTGCCCGAGCGGCTTTGGCACACCGAGTACCTTGCTTTCCACCCCGGGTACTCTTACAGTCGCCCCTTTGACTGGCAGCTCCTCTCGATTTACCAAAGGAAGAGTAGTACCGAAAGGAACCTCCCCTCCATTGCTGTCCCCTATGACGAAAAGGCGGAGGTTGACGTACTGCAGCGCTCAAAGACTTCGCTCCAGCTTTGGAGGTCGGCAACCTCTCAAGGCTCTCGTTAGCCTTGCTGCCAAACAGATGAACACCATCAAAGGGCATGTTCAGAAGACGGGGTTGCACATCAGGAGCAAACCCAGACTTCCGCAACCACGCAAACCTGCGTAACACGGTGCTCGCAGCCATGGACCGGCTGACACAGTCTGCTGTGTCCAAACCAGACTGAACAGACTCACACATCGCATCCTTGCAGTCTTGCACGAGGGCTAGAAAACCATCCTGTTCCTCCCCTTCGGGAATATGCTCAGCCGCCAAAGACGCACAGTGTGTGTGAATTACACTAAGGCAAGAGTGGAGTTGGCCGCCTTCAATGCCATACCGCCAGCCGAAAATACCTTCCTCGCCCAACCATCAAAGCGCTTATCGTCCCTATCAGGAGGGATGGTAGGGTACACCGCCTGCTTCGAGGAGGCCATAGCCGCCTGCACCACCAAACTCTCCGGAGTAGGGCGCGTCGATAAGTAGCAGGGGTCACACCACTGGATGGGCGGTATTTTTTCGCAAGCAACTTATTAACTGCTGGTAGACTCTCCGGAGCAGTCCAAGCCGCTGCCACCCTCCTTTGCAAAGCCATGTGAAACGGCAACACCGGATCAGTTGGTGGACCTTGATCCAGGATATCCGTCAAATCATCCTGAGCAAAATCAACAGGTGGAGCAGACCACCCCAAGTATTCCGTCACCCTTGACATGAGACGCCGATAGGAGGAATCTGCATGCGCCCCAGGCTCAGGTCGGCCAAACTACACCTCCGGAGAGGTGTCCAGGCCACTAGCGTCATGCAATGACTGACGGAGTTCCTCCATCTGACTATGCCCAGACAAAAGATCATCAGGGACATCAGGAGGCACAACCATCTCCTCATCAGACAGTTCCTTGACCTCCGAAATGTCTTGCAAAGGCTGGAAAAACTCCATTCTAGGAGTAGGAACAGAAAAAGGGCTCAAAAACAGGCCTCACAGACTTACTAAGAGCCTTCCTCGGCGGTTCCACAGCCCTCCGGGGCACCTCCGGCAAATCCTCCACAAACTGCGTCAAGGGCGCCTAGGGAATCGGCATCGACCGAGGCACCGACGGCGTTGATAACTTCTTTGAGGGCAGAGCCCCGAGAGTGTCCCTCAACGGACACGGCGCCGATGGCGTCAACGCCTTCTTTGAAGGCTTCACAGGTTCCGACAGTCTCGACGGCTTCGAGGACCGGGACCTGGATCTGCATCCGGCACAGCTATGGCGATCTCCCTTGTCCAAACGGGACCTCAACGGCTCCCGATGATCGTGCCGACCGCCCGAGCCCGAAGGCGTGCGAGTGGTGGACCGAGCCCGTTCCTTGCCGGCTTCTTTCAAAGGCTCAGACGAAAAAGTGCCTTGCGACTCGAAAATCACTAACATCTGCCGGCAGAATGAGTCCCATTCGGCCGGCGACGAAGACTTGGTGGGACAAGTCAACCGTCTGGCAGAGTCCTCCTCCTCCGAGGACGGGGAAGGCGACCGGTGATGGCGCTTCCTAGGATGCGCCGATGAGGCAGAGGAATGGCGGGAACCACTCCTAGACCGGGACCCCCTTGATTTTCACTGACATGGAGTCGCCCCTCAGTCGAAAGCCCAGCGGATTTCGATTTATGTGGCTTAGTCACCCTACCTACCTTCAATTTCTTCTTACGTTCCCGCAAGGCCTTAGACGTCAGGGACTGGCAATCCTTGCAATCGTCGGTGGCATGGCTTTCGCCTATGCACCAGAGGCACATGTCGTGCGGGTCCGTGATGGACATCTTTGAACCGCAGTTCCCGACACTTTTTAAAGCCCGACTTTGGGGTAGTAGAAGAAGACAAAGACATTGTCTTCAAAGAGAAGAATCGAGCATGCCGAGATTCCAAAGCAAACACGTTTGCAGAAAAAACAGAACTGAGGCTACGGGCGCCGTGCGTCCTATATATAACATCCGGTGACGTCGACCCTCGACGGAGGCCCTCGAGGGACAACGGATCGATGCCCTCTGCCGAAAATGTTCCGAAGCAGCACAGCTGTGGACATTACCTGTCATAGATGTGGAATATGTCGGAGGACACAATCCCCTCGAAAGGATGTTACCCAGTCTATGGCTCCTCGATAACAATTACCTGAGTTGTCTAAAGCCTTGTGGAGTTTTTGATGGTTGAGCAAATCGAATGCTGCTGAGAGGTTTAATAATATCAGCATCACTCTTTTTGCCTTGTCTAGTATACTAAGCATTTTAATCTGAAGGTTGAGCAGGGCCGTCTCTGTACCATGTGCTCCTCTAAAGCCCGATTGTTGGGTGTGTAGGAGGCTGTTCCTGTCAACATAATCTTGGAGTTGGATGGTAGCGACTTTGTCCAAGACTTTTAGGAGAAAGTTACAGTCCGTTATTGGACGGAGATTGGAAGGGTCGTGTAGGTATAATCCAGGTTTTTTGACTTTGGGTGTAACAATAACCGTTTTAATTGCGGTAGGGACTTTGTTGTCTCTAAACGAAGCATTCACCATTCTACAGAGATAGGGGCAAAAATCCCAGCATTGTCCAGTATAAAATTGGGTGGTAGTATGTTTGCGGAACAGGCTGTGCATCTAATGGTAGAAAGTATAGAGTTCATGTCCTCTAGAGTGATAGGGGAGAACTTGAATTTACTCCTCCCGTGGGGGGTAGGCTCCAAGTTAGCCAGGAGATGGTGTGGTTGGACATCCAACTTGCAGGATTTTATGACTTTGCAAGCTTTTTGAATTGTATTGTAAAAGGCTGTTTGGACCTTCTCACAGTCTTCTTGTGATGGCTGAAATGGAGGGGACAGTTTCAGAGGATTTTTGATCTATTTCAGAATCTGGAATAATTTGCCAGTCGAGCTGGAAGCAGTAGTGATTTGTTCATTGTAGTAGTTTTTTCTTTGCTTCCGTCAGTTTTTCCTCTATGTAGTTTATCCAGTTCCTTCCATTTCACTTTGTTTTTGTCTGTGGCATTTTTGTTGCCACTTTCTCTCCCATTTCTTTTTTTTTCTTTTTTTTTAAAGTGTAGTGTTTTCAGCGTTAAACGAATTCTGGGGATTAGGGTTGGGTCTAACCTGCTTGCTTTTGATGGGAGCATTTTGGTCGATAATCTTTTGGAATTGGTTATTAAATGTTGCCACGATTTTCTCACAAGAGTCCTCGTCTACTGTTGTCTTCATAATATTTTCAATGCCTTGTGCCAGAATAAGGGGTGTGATCTTTTTAAAGTTTCTTCTATAGACTTGCATTGTTCAAGTTCCTGATATTCTCTTTAGGTATCAGTACCAGTTTGATTTTTATGGTGATCAGACCATATGCATGGATTTGTTCCTAGCATAGTAGTTATCACGCTGCTGGAAACTATCCAATAAGTTGGTTTCTCTTATTCGACGTAGGTTCTGAGTTATTCACGATAAAGTCAATTGCTTTTAGATCATTCTCAAGAGATACAGCGTCTTTGTCTTTCATGTTGCCTCTCCATCTATTTAAGTCGCCTAGGAGTACCGTCGCTGTATTGGGCCCTTTTAGGTTATTTAGCAGCTGTGTCAATTCATCAATGAAGTCAGAGTGTAGTGATGGGGGTCTGTAGATTGAAAGGATGTTAAAACAACTATTTTTAGTTGGGGTCATTTTGAGAAGAATAGTTTCACATCCATTGCAATGTATAGGTGAGGGGAATAGATTAAGGTCTTGTTTGGCTATTATGGCCACTCCACCACCCTTTCCTATTTCTCTGTTTTTATAGTGAATGGTGTATCCATGGAGGACCGCGATGTCGATGGTAGGACCGATCTCCTGGGTTATCCCAATTCAGCAACCACTCTCATTAAACTAACTTTTTGCACATTATGTACGATCCATTAAGTTTAAATGTGTCCTAATTTTTCTTTAGCTTTCAATATTTGAGAATGTTAATGATGTGACAGTTGTATGTTGGCCTGGGGAGCTAGGTGTCCCTAGTATAGAAGCAGAAGCTTAATAGCCCTCAGCAATTTCGAACCCTGAATGTCACGGATATGACTTGTGACTATATGCTTCAATACATTCCTTTTGTCTCCATATCGTGACAACCCTTCAATTGGCAAATTGTGCATTTGTTCCAATTTTAATGTGTTTCTGATGAACACTTCTGAAGCTTTGCGAGTGGGAATAGATAGTTCGTTAGCACTCAAAATCAATCAATGAACCATTATACAAGCACAAGTTTCTGCAAATATGTAGCGCCACTACATCCGAGGAAAATGCTGTTTGCCCCCTTAAGACATACAGGACAGAAGTGGATCTAGGTTTTCAAAAATCAAGGCTCTAAACATTGATCACCTATAAAACCACTGTGGTCATCTATGCGATCAGATGCCACTGTGACAAACAGCATCTACAGAATCGCAATTGTAGAGCACAAAAGATATGTCAGATATACAATTGTTGCATCTCTGACCCAACAATATATTGGGGGAAAAGTCATACAGAAAACGGTACACCATGGACTGTGCAGCAGCACATTTAACAGGAGTACAGCAAAAACAGCAGCTCGTGTTCTCATTACAGGACATCATGGACTTTTATCCAAAACCAAGAGTCATATCACCTGCTTAAATGAATGCAAGAAGTGAAATAACGTCCTCCACCACCATTTTTTATATGAATGAAATTATTTTTTTTATTTTTATTTTTTCGTCAGCAGAGGCATAAAGCATATACATACATCAGAGAAGTTAAAGCATTAGGTACATACATGAGTGAATACAGGGGTATACAGAGACAATGGAGCAACATCGTGGGGGGATGACACATCGCAGGGCAATAAGTTCCCAAATTCTTCAAGGAGGAGGCTGGGGGGAATCGTCGACTGTGGAAGTATCATCTAAGCCATTTAAGTAGCTATTGAAGGCGGACCATATGTTTCGGGGGCGGGAGCGAGCTGGGATCATTTCAATAAACTCTTCTTCACAGTTTCGGGACCATGTGAGCAGATTTAACCATTTCTGGAACAAAGGGGGAGGGGGTGGGACTCTTCCAGTTTTGCAACACACATTTTTTAGCCACTATACAGCCAATATTCAGGAACTTAGCCATGCTCTTGGCTCCCTCAGCCTACCATATCCCAAACAGAACACCCAACGGATCAGTGTCAACCACAGAGTCAGTAATTTCAGATAGAGTTTCCAAAACCCTGCCCCAGAACGCAGTCAGGCCTGGACAGTTCCAAAACATGTGCAGATGGTCAGCCCCTTCTGCACCGCAGCACGGGCAAGGTCGTGGGTCAGCGCGCACAAAGCTGGAGATCCTGCATGGGGTATAGTACAGCCTATTCAACAACTTATACTGTATGGTTCGGTAACAGAAGTTTAGGGAGACCCTATTGGTATGAGAACACATCTTCTCCCATAGGTTGTCGGTAAGCTCCAACTCCAGTTCAGACGCCCAGTTGTCTCGGGGTTTGGAGGGCCGGGGGGCAGAGGTCAGTAAGAGTTTGTACAGTGAGGATACCACCCCACGAGCGCCTCCCGAGTTGGCGATGTAGGCAACCCCAGGGGAATCCAGAGGTTCATTGGGAAAGTCAGGCAACGCATCTCTGAAAGCAGCGCGGAGTCTATAGAACTGCAAGGTTTCCAGTGCGGAACCCGAGTGGCCTGGTCTCCAAGTTTGTGGCGTTATGAACTGTCCTTCAGTGAAAGTGGAAGAGTATGCCAGCGCGCCATCTTGGCTTCCGCTTGCGCTGCTGCAGCTAGGTAGTTGTCTGCCAGCAATGTGTCTTTGGTCAGGGACACCTGACTCCCAGATATTTGATCCCACCCGGGGACCAGCGGCACGGGTACTCAGTGGCAGGTTGTAGCGTGGAGCTGGTGAGGGGGAAAATTTCGGATTTAATATAGTTTATAGTGAACCCAGAATGCGTGCCTATATGGGTAATATCATGCAGGATTGGGTCAAGGTGAACAGCCGGGTCTCTTATAAACAACAGCACGTCGTCAGCATAGAGCGAAATAATTTCAGGTGAGTCTTTCAGCCGTATGCCTTTGCGTGAATGTCGCTCCCTTACGTAGTCCGCCATTGGCTCTATTGCCAGGGCGAACAGGATCGGGTAGAACGAGCAGCCCTGTCGGGTACCTCTAAAAAGGAGGATCAGGCCTGACGTCTGGGAGTTGACACGGACCCTGGCTACCAGGGAGGTATAGAGTTACTTAATGTATGCCATCATGTTGGGCCCTACACCCATAGTTTCCAACACCAACCACATGTATTTCCAGGACACCATGTCAAATGCCTTCTAGGCATCTAGTGTAACTGCGACTGCACTCACCCACCTGGTCAATACGGGACATAACATTGAACAACCTCCTAATGCTATGGGATGTGGACCTCCAAGGCATGAAGCCTGCTTGGTCATCATGGACCATATATGGCATGACCGGGAGGAAGCGATTGGCAATCACTTTAGCAAACATTTTAGTGTCTAAATTCATTAGCGAGAGGTGCCTGTACGATCCGCACTCATCGTTGGGTTTAACGGGTTTAAGTAAAACCGTTATAACTGCCTCACGTAACGTTGGGGGAAGGGAACCCAGCTGGAGTGACTCATTCCATACTTCGAGTAGTTTGGGGGCTAGTATGGAACGTGTTCTTGATAAAATTCTGCGGTCAGCCCGTAGGAGCCCGGTGCCTTACCCTTAGGGCACTTAGATATGGCTTCAACTATTTCATCTAGTTGGAAGGGGGAGTCTAGCTGGTCCCTCGTTGCGGGGGAGATACAGGTTGTGGGAATCTGCTCGAGGAGGTCTCGCATAAAGGATTCGCTGTGTTCTGGGGGCTGAGAGTATAGGTCTATATAAAAGTCTGTAAAGACTTCAAGGATCTGTTGGTCGGACCAGAGAGCTGTCCCCTGGTGGTCCTTTACACAACTGATCTGAGTTTGGCCCCACTCGCCCCTGGCCAGGGTGGCCAGTGTTTTCCCGGGTCTATCGCCCTCCCCATATTTCCACGCAGGCTGCGGGCAGCTAAAGTATTGCACCTCTCTAGTGGCCTGCTCGTTAAAGAATTGGAGTTCTTTACTGATTTGGAGTAGAGTGGCAGGGTCAAACGAGGACGGGTGATCCCTCTCCAGTTTGCGCAATTTGGTTTCGGAGCGGCCAAGGGCTGCTCTTATAGTCTTAAGGATTCCTGCCTCCCTGGATATAGACATTTCCCTGATAAAGGCTTCGAAAGCATCCCATCGGACTCCCAAGGGGGTGGACTGGGGTGTGTTGAACTCAAAGTAGGTCTGAATATCGTCAAGAATGTCCGCCTTGAACACTATGTCATGCAATGCAGAAGACTTGAACCTCCAAGTATTGACGGAGGGAGGAGGCACTCCCAGTTCCAGGGACATCAAGATTGGTGAGTGGTCCGGCAGGGTGCGGGCCAAGATTTGTGTTTCCACCACCCTGCCCAGAATTGCGCTTGACAAGGAACATGTCAATTCTAGACGAGCTATCGTGCACCGTGGAGTAGTGAGTGTATTTGCGTGTTTGTGGATGTAATATTCGCCATGCATCTTGGATGTCGAGTGTTGTACTATGTGCTAGGAGTCTTCGGGCCGTGCCAGATAGTGGTCTGGGAGCTGTGCCTATCCTGTCCAATTTAATGTCTAAAATGAAGTTCATATCACCCCCCCAGATAATGTGCACCCCCACATAGCCCAACAATATAGACACCACCCAGTCAACAAAGTCAGGGGAGTCCACATTAGGGCCGTAGGTGTTTACCAACAAATATTCACCGTTCGGTATAGTGCAGTAAAATATCACATACCTTCCCTCTGGATCTATGTAGCTCTTGTGGAGTAAATACTTGAGTGATTTATAAATCATCGTCAGTACCCCTCTTGCTCGGGTCGAGTAAGAGGTGGAATATCTGTGGGGGCCCCATGCTGGTGCCATACATTTGGACAGGGCGCCCATGGAGTGAGTTTCCTGTAACAGTAGAATTTTGCATCCATGTCTATTGGCGTAGGTCATGATTTGTCGCGCCTTGGTGTAATTACTTAAACCCCGAATGTTCCAGGACATCACTGTAGTAGGCATTCTAGTATTCTAAGGAACATCCCACCACTGTCGCCATGGTCTAGTAGGGCGGAGCAAGCCCCCAATTGGGTACCCCGATGTCATGTGGTCTGCCTGTCTAACTCTGCCTTTTGCAATAACGGTTTCCAAAATCCCAACATTACCACCCCCCACCCTCACTGCCCTCCCCCAACTTGCAGTGTATATGCCCTCCCCACACCGCCAAGTACAGGTGTCACCAATTAACTCGACACTCCCTGAGCAGGAGAGGTCAAGGGGCACTATCCAACAGGGATACGCCCCTACTATGGCCCAACCGGGGCCAACCAGCAGTAACACCCAACCAAACAAACTTTGCAAATGCAGTGAGGTGTGCTGTTGCCGTGTGGACGGCCGTTTGAGCATCATGTAGGACAGCGAGAGCTGTCAAATACAGGTTCTGCGGTAACCGGATCTTATTTTAGGTCAAAAAAGTCGGTAGGCCATTGAAAAACAGGATGGGGGTGAGGAGGTAGCAAGAGCTCATGGTCAGTTCCATGCTCTGAAGGAGAGCGGAGATCAATGTCCATAGTACCAAAGGTAAGCCTGAAGCCGGATGTGTGTAGAAGGGGCTGAATTTGCTGAGTATGCAGTACATTATTGCCATTGACATATTCAAGTTGAAGAATTACTGGACAGGTTAGGCCACATCAGGGTATGATACGCTAGATCAGTCTTCGTCGGCGCGGCCACCAGTTGGGTCATGGAGAGGGATGTGCGCTTCAATGAATTTGACCGCCTCGTCAGGCACAGTAAAAAAAATACAATTTGCCGTTGTGTGTGATTTTGAGTCGTGCGGGGAACATGATAGCGTACGGGACATTTTGTTCCCTAAGCAATTTCTTGACCCCGAGGAATTGGCGTCTCTCCTGTTGTACCGCTATTGAAAATTCCGGGAAAATCCTGATGGTATTGGCCTCCAGGCGTAGGTCTCCCTTCTCACGTGTTAGGCGGAGGATGAGGTCTCTGTCGCGGTAATTTAGAATCCTGCCGATGATGGGCCTTGGGATGTCGCCTGGTTTGGGGCGCGGTGACAAGGCTCGGTGGGCGCGCTTGACTGTAAAGTAGGGCGAGAGGGCCGGATTACCAAGGAGGTCTCTGAGCAAGGTTTCAGCTGCGTCTTCCATGCGCCCTTTCAGGGTGTTTTCCGGGACCCCAATGATTCGGAGGTTATTTCTACGGGAGCGCGATTCCAAGTCGTCGCATTTTACTTTCACGTTTTTCATGTCGCGTGACATGGAGGCAACTGATCTGCAGGACTTTAATATTATTTTCGTTCGTTGATATTCTACTCTCAGCGTCGGTGATCCTGGTAGCCGCCTGGTCCACTCGTGTTTTTAGGGAGGCCACATTGGCATTGATGTCGTCTAGCTTCTCATGGAATGAGGCGAAATTTTTGGCCATAGTTTCCATGAGTGTAGTCAAGTCGGGGGCCATTGCGCAGGGATGAGGGTCCGGGTCTGGTTCCTCCTGCAAGGATGACGTGTGGCCAGGTTCCGTTCTCGGGACGGCCTTGGTGAATTTGTCCATGGCTCCCCCTTTCGAGTTCCCTCTGGATTTGTTAGACATTGCCGATGCAGTCCCAGATGATTTAGTTTGTCGGGTGCCCCCAATGGAATGGGGGGAGGGGGGGAGATGAAGGGCCAAGCACCCACCTAGTCCAAGGGTTCCGCGGCAGCAGGCCACTCGCGCATGGGAGGGGGGGGCCCAGTGCAGCCCGGGGCTCCAGTGACGATAGGTGGTGAGGTGTGCAGTGTCTAGATTTCCCGGAGGCCCCCGCAGGGGCAGGCAGTCGGGGTACGGCATCCCCCTCTAGGGTGGAGCGAGAGGTTCCAGGCTCTCAAAGGCAGCAAGGCAGGGAGATGAGGCCCAGCCCAAGGGCACCGCTAACACCACAGGCGGGCCCCCCCCTCCTCACCTGAGTGCAGCTGTCCGTAGCCCAGGATCGTGGGCCGCGAATTTCAGGGGGCAGCTAGGCTCCAGCCCAGCCGCCCCACGCTGCGGCGAGGCGAGCGCTCCGGCGCTGATGGGAGAGAAAGGAGTCAGGGCTCGCTCCAGCGCAGGCCCACGCGGCTGCCGCCCACGCGACGGTGCACTCCAGGGGGGCCGCCGATGGCAGAGTCCTTTCCGGGTGGTCGGCCGCAGGCTGCGCAGTGGGGGCCCTCAGAAGAGGGGGCAGGACACACGGGCACCGCGCTCCGCGATCACAGCCCGCTGTAGTCGAGAGCAGGGAGGGAGGAGGAAGTGGAAGCTGGCCACGCGCAGAGGCCTCCGCATGTCGACAGCCAGCTGGTCCAGAAGTACCATTCACTGGTTTACCGGGTCAGATTCGGGCCAAGATTGAAGGTGAGCAGGCAGGATACGATACGATAGTGGCTCCACACAGTTTTAGGCTGCAAGGTTGAAAAGTACCGCAGTTGAGGGCGGATTTCGGCCAGAGCCACACGGAGCTCTAAGACTAAGCAGCCATCTTGGGCTGCTCAACAGCGCCACCTCCATGATGACAATAAAAAAAGGATATTTCTTTAGCCGCACAAACACACTACAATGAAAAAAATAAACACTCCTCCAGCGCATGCGCTAGAAACAAAAAAAGTACGTTCAACTACAATGAACAGTGTACTTTTGTGCAAACATGTTCTATGAACACAATATAAGGGCTAACCAAAAGCCTCAGCCACCACAAAGGTGTTGACAGACCCCAAGAGACACTGCACGAGTAAGAGCAAGCCACTTAAATATTCATTTAAGACGCCGAATTTCTCAGAAAATATGGAGTTCTCTCATTAAAACAATGTACTAGAGACACAATACCCAAACAATCCACGTGCCAAGATGCTAGAGCAGAAACCTAACGCACTGAACACCGCTCTAGTACACAACGTGCCATGATAAAATGTCACATCCTACCAAGAACCATTTTCATTGGATCCGTGTTTACATTTTTAATATTTCAGTAAAAACTATAAAAAAACAGCTGCGTACCAGGCAGAATTTCTTGCATCTACAGTATTGATATTGTGCTACACGGTAAGACATAAATGTACACTTGTTCACACAGTTATATGTTAAACTAAATTAAAATGTTCGTCATTAAATACACATGTATGTGCATAAGGTGGTGCATTCATCGCTCATGTAGATTAATCGTTTTTCTTCCGATTGTTTTGTTTTTAAAGAAAATATTAGTCTTTTTTTTTATTCAACAGATTGCTTCAATGGAAGTTGCGAACAGTCAGGCCCATCCTATCTGATTGTTCCCGATGTATAGCATCTAAGGGGACACTAACTTTAACCTTTGCTGGCAGATTACTTCTGCTCTCCTACGTTTGATTCAGAGCTTTTGGATCGAATTCCCGTTTTGAAATTGCTCCGCATTTTCACGATCATTTCTGTCTGAATGTTACTCTCGAGGCTGACCCTGCAAGTCAAATTCCATGCCACACTCACCAGGTCTAGAACATGTGCACTGAATCATACCAGCTGCTTGTCCCTTTTGAATATTCCTCTATGTGTTCCAGGATTAGAGGACTACCAATCAAATTGTGGCGCTTCCAGTGATGGAATAAACTTTTTCTGGAGCAAACAAAAATGCTTTTGAAGTATTGCAGACAAAGTAGTACTACAGAATGGCAAATTCACCTACTCTAGATGAAAGTGGTGCCTAATTTTGTTAACTATGCTTGCGTGCCAGTCACAATCTAAATGTAACCGTGGGGTTACAATTAAGGATTTGATGAGCACGAGCAGGAGGTACACGCAGGAAATACTATTGGGCATTGAGGAGCAATAACACTGAATGGCACAAATGTACTTTCCCCATTAAATTCTGTAACGATAGGGTTCGAAATTGTGGGGAGCTGGGAGCGATTTAGCTCCTGCATGTGCACAGAAGAGCCTGCCTAACTTGACACCAACGGCTACTTTTGGCTCCCCAGGCCAACTGATGCCAAACAAACACGCTTGTGTGCATTTGGGACACTGTAAACATTAGGACACATCGAAACAACATTTAAAGCATAAGGAGTCATAAATAATGGACACATTCATAAGTTTGCACTCTATATGAAAGTTAAATTTGCAGAACGCTCATTGTTCCCTACTGACAGCATCTGGTCACTGGTTAGTTCTGGATACCCAGAAACTGCCTTCCGCTCCTGCTTATCAAATCTTAATTTCGATCCCTGTAACCCATTATACTTAAAATGTTCCAGATGTGCCTTAACACGCATGCCCAAATATAGAGTGTTAATGTTAGATAGGTATTTTTGTATGGCACCAGTTGGTCAGCAATGGGCTACAAACTGAGGCTAAATAGCACCCAGCACTTTCCATCAGTGAGCAGTAGTATCTGGGAACGTGAATGCAGGTCTTTCTGAAGCTACTGAACCCCATTCCACCATTAGCAATATTTCTCTAAATCCTTGAAAACCTGATTGTTCGCTAGATACGTTTGGTGTTAAGTCTGCGTTGTGCGACAGCCTCATCCTGTCCTGACTTTTTACGCAACAGCACTTTGCATTCCTGGCCTTGTAGTTTTAGGTTTGCCATGAGACCTAGACGAGTCCCTAGCTGCAATGGAGTCGGCTAAAAACAATGTATGGGGCGCAGATAAAGGTATGCAAAATTATAATCACGTGTTCTGTATATAACGCTTTTGGCCCAACGTTGGTACTCATTTATCGACCTTGGAAGGCTGAAAGGCTGCGTTGTCCTTGACGGAATTCAACCTGCGACCTGCAGATCACACAGATTGCAGCAGCGAGTGCTCACGCTGAGACATTTTACGAGCAAGCAAACAAAAGAAACAAAAAGATACAAGCCGTTGTAGTGAATTGTCTGAAAAAACTCCCAGGCAGCTTCCCAGGAGGATAAAGTTATGTTAGGTCATTTTATGTTGATTTATACCGCGCACTGCTACCACCCAGTGGCAGTCTCCAGGCACTCGTGTGGCTCTTGAAGAAAGGGGGTGGAGAGGTTAGTGAGGATAGGATGAGAGGATAGGTTCCGAAACAGGAAGAAATGGCCTCTGCGAGTGTTGTATTGCGCATGTGGGGGTTGGTGCGGAAGGCCCCGTGCGTTGTAACCGTATGGGTGAGAGTCAATGCCTTGGGTGTGTGTGTGTTAGTATGTTGTGAGCACTGGTTATCTAGTGTCCATAAGGGATTCAGAGTCGCAAGAGGCCATAGCTGTAAGACTATCTGGTGTCTTGGTGTGTACCTGCAATGTTGATGATTTCATGGACTATGTGCAGTGGTTCGTTCTAGGTGTGCTTCCAGCATCTTGGAGATGGTGGGTGTGAACAAAGAATCTATTCTTGGTGTGTAGTGTGGTTAGCCCAAGGTCTGGAGTAGTGGCATTGGTTATGTCAGAGCAGCAGGAAGGGGAATCTGTCATTTTTTTTTTGGAACTTCTGGTGGGACTAGGTTACAGCCTGATGGTATCTACCCCGGTTTTTGGTTGCGGTTCATTGGCCCATCTCGCCGCCTCCTCTCTAGTTGTTTATCTGTGATGTTATTGAACTGGTGTCTTTGTGGCTGTCATTGTCTGTTGAATAACCAGTTTTTGAGTCGTTTGCTGAAGGCGAGGTGGTCTTCTATGGTTCCAATGTCTTTGGGCATGGTGTTCCAGAGAGTAGCAATTCGACGCGAGAACGCTGTTCCACCAAATTATCTTTTTTCGTAATGTTTTGTCTCCATTTGTTGGTCGTTGCTGGATCTTCAGGCCATTCTTGGGCAGAACCGGCTAATCCGGTCTTGGAGGTATTCAGCTCTTTGTCTGGGCAATGCTTTGTAGGCGATGCATAGTGCTTTGAATTTGATGCATTTTTTTTGTGGTAACCAGTGTAGACTTTTCAGTGCTGGCGTGATGTGGTCTCTTCTGTTTAGTCTTAATAGGATCCTGGCTGCTGTATTTTGCACCCTTAGGAGTTTCGTGGGGCGTCTTTCCGGAATTACTAGGTAAAGGCTGTTTGCATAGTCAATTCTTGTGAGCATCAGGGATAAGAGTGTGAAGGAAGGAGAGGTAGGGGAGTAATCCTTCGAGTAGTCTTAGGAGGAAGAAGCATTTATTGGTAATTGTGTTGACTTGCGGTTCCAGGGAATGTCTGTTGTCCATTAGTAGTTCTATGTTTTTTACTACATTGGTAGTCTCCGGTTGCGTTTGCATGTTGGCCGGCCAGTTCAGTTGTGGGTTCCCTCGGTCGAATCCTGCGGGTGAGCATTATTTTGTTTTTTTGTTGGGTTCAGTTTAAAAGTTGTCCGTTGCCATCCAATTGTAGATGTCTGTGAGGCAGTTGTTGAGGAAGTTCTTTTGTTCCTGGGTTCCGTTTCTTTTCACAATCAGTTGTGTGTCGTCTGCGTAGTTGTAGGTGGCATGTCTGTGGGTTCGAATGATCATCAGTGGGCACATGTAAATGGTGAAGAGCAGAGGTGAGAGGCTGTATCCCTGCAGGACTCCACAGGATATATTTTTGGTGTTTGAGGTGAATGATCGTAGGTAGGTTCTTTCAGTTTGGTTTGTTAGGAATTAGGTAAGCCACTTTAATGGGGATTCCTGTATCCCACATTCCATTAATCTATTTATTAATTAGTGTTGCGCGGCTGAATGTGTCAAATGCGCCGATATGTCCAGTAGTATGCGGGTCGATTGGGCGTTCATCTGCGTTTATTTTCAGGTCTTCTCAGATTGATAGGAGTGCTGATTATGTTCCTCTCTTTGGTCAGAAGCCAACTTGTAACAAGTCGAGTATTCTGTTTGTTTTGACGGATTTAAGTAGGATCTCGTATACATGGTTCTCCAGGATCTTTGCCTGGTAGGGCAGGTTGGACATCTGTCTGTAGTTGCTCGGGTCTTCTGCGCTTTCCGATTCCTTTCTCATCATTGGTTTGATGTATGCTGATTTGAAGGCGGCAGGTACTATTCCATTTCAGTGATAGATTCATTAGATTCCAGAAGTGAGTTTCTGGGGTTCTGTGGTTGATAATTACTTTGAAGATGACAGGGTTCCCTTGGGGATCCTGCAAGGTTGGTGTCATCCTGATCAGTGTAACAAAGTTAGGCAGGTGAGTTTTGCTGTAGTCTGTGTTTCGCCCAGTGTCTGTGGTCCGGCAGTTGTGGTTGTGTTTGCTCGGGCTGTGCTGATGGTCTCCTGGATTGTATCTATTTTTGATCTCAGGTGGTTGGTGATGCGGTCCGAAAGTGCTTGTATAGGGATGATGGAATTCTTGCAGGATGAGTTTTTTTAATCTCTTTGATGAGTTTGAAGAGTTCTTTCTGTGGATTGAAAGTGGAGGCAGAGTAGGCAGTAGGAGCCCCGATGGAAGTGGGCAAGGATGTGGCACTACCGGTACCTGCAGAGGAGTAACCTTGAAAAGCTCCTAAACACTTGTGTATAGGCGCGTTATAAAAGCCATATCATATCATTAAAGTTTGCCTTCATTGGTTCAGAGTGCATAAGCATCTGAAACTTGCCAGAAAACGCATCCTCAGAAGAACGCCCAGGCCTTCTGGAGTAGGTAGAGGCCACTCGGAAGGGGCAAACCGCTAGGAAGGCCCTCCGCCAACTGGGTCCACGTAAACCAAAAGAGCGGATGTAGGAGGGAGCGAGACTGTGTGGCCGTGGAAAACGAGCACGCCAATCCATCGGAGGGCAGAATGGATTATTATCCACAACACGTGGAAACTGCTGCTCGACCCCAAAAGCAGGCCCCTCAAAACCAGGCGTTGAGAATGCTGGTGTGAGAGAGGTAGTAAAAATGGCTGCCGAAGACCGGAGAGTTGGACCGCCATTTTGTTATTGCCTGAGATTAACTGTGTCACAGGAGTCAGCGAGGCCATTGTCACAAGAGGGTTATCAGGGGACTTATGTTCCTCAGTGAGGGAACCTCTGTGGTGCCGGTACTCGAAGACTTAGGGACAGTCTTGTCTTTGCCCCCTCAGCAGAATCGGTTCGACCACAGGCTTGTGAGTGGGAAGGCTTAGTGTCACCCCCAGTAGCCAGAGTCTTCAAAGAAGGCCCCTCGATCTTGCCGGTCTTGGATATATCCCCCAAGTCGGGGATCCTCAGGGGTTATCCCGGTGTGTTTAGTCGCCTTAACGGGGTCCTTGAGACGAGTCTCAGAGCACTTAGCTCCCGATTTGGAAACCTCGGGAGATACCCCGGTGAAAGCCCCAGAAGTTCTAGGATTGACCTTAGCCCCTAGATAAGGAACCTCAGATGTGACATCTGGTCCTGGGAGCCCCCTTGAAGGGAGAAAAAGCTGGAGTCCATGTTAGATCCCATTTTGGGACACCTCAGGGAGAACCCTGGTACCAGAGCCATTTGGGCCCCTCCCGGAACCAGAAGAACCAGTGAAGGAGTCCCCTGGCCGGGGTTCCCTGAAAAGGAAGGAACTTCCAGCATCATCCTTTTCTCTTCAATGAACTGCTGTAAATGTAGAGGAGGAATCCGCTGAAACACCTCCTGCCACCTATCGACACTGGAGTGCCCGGACGGAGAGGGAGCCGCAGTAGAAGCAAGAGTCCCACCTGTGTTCCGGGCCCAAGCACTCCAGACAGAGTGTGGGGATCTGCCCTCGCGAAACGACATTCGCACGAAGCACAGGACACAAATCCAGATGCTCCGGCATAGACGGAAGAAAGAAGACCATGAAACAGGAATATGAAGGACAAGGGAACAAAAAGAAAAAATTCCCTAAAATGCAAGTGCATCCGACCCCAACCGCGCATAGAAAAGGACTGAAGGGTGATGCGCGGGGCAGAGCTCAGAAGGCAGGGCTGCAGTCATGTGTGGTGGCCTTGCATAAAAATAAAAAGGACAAAAAAGTTTATTTTTTTGATGCTTTAAAAGTGCTCTGGTCCCGTCCCGATGGATGGAATGTCCCACAAGTATAGAGGAAAGGGGACGGGACGTAGGAGTATGGGTGAGCACAGTTTGAAGGAGTCATGTAAGAAACTCATCCCCTTACTCTGAGTGAAGCTAATCTAAGAGAGTGAAGGAGGGGGGGCGTGAGTGAAGACACCCAGGAACAGGGATGAAAGAGAAATTTCAAGAGTGAAGTGAAAGAGTGCATGAAGCCCTTGACGAGAACAAACACTCCAGAGTGGAGTAAACAAGTGAAAATGGGTGCCAGGAGAAAGATTTAAATACCTCAAGTGGAATTCCATTTGGAACATTTAGCCATTACAGTGGCACCAACAGACCTTTAAATCGAGGGAGAAATCCTGGAACAGAAGGAGCAGTCGAGCATCTTTTTGATTGTTAAACGCTTTAGATGAACAAGTTACTTTCTTACCTGGTAACGTTCTTTCGATGGGATGGTCCGACGACGTATTCCATATCTATGACAGGTAATGTCCACAGCTGTGCTGCTTCGGAAAATCTTTGGCGTCTGCGTCCTGCACCGATGACGTCGATGCGCCGTCACCGAGAACCTCCTCCGACGGCCGACGTCACCCGATGTGATAAGTAGGACGCACGACGCCCATAGCCTCAGTTATAGTTTTTTTCCCAGAACGTGTGCCCCCAGTTTTCTGCCAGTCAGACACACAAGGCCTTGCGGAACGCAAGCTGCAATCGCAAAAGAAATTCTGCAGCAGGGAAGGCAAGGAGGGAGCGATATGGAATACATCGTCAGACCATCCCATCGAAAGAACGTTACCAGGTAAGAAAGTAACTTGTTCTTCGAGGGGATTGGGTCCTCCGACGTATTCCATATCTATGACAGACTCCCACAGCAGTACCAAGCAAGGAGGTGGGAAAGAATTTAGAACACAAATTTAGCATGCCCAATCAAATTGCCTAATAGAGGACTGCCTTGCCAAAGGCCAGATCCTGCCCTCTGATAGAAACGAGGGAGTAGTGACGTACAAAAGTATGTACTGAAGCCCAGGTGGCTGCATCACAGATGTGACGAATAGGAACTCCCCTCTGCAGGGCAGTAAATGCAGCCACTCCCCTGGTAGAATGGGCCCGCAAGGCAGCCAGAGGATCCTTACCCCGCCAAGCGGTAACACTCGGAGATAGGTAAAATAATCCAACGAGACAAAGTCTGTTTCGTCACAGCTTGTCCCAAACGCTTTCCAGCGTAACCAATGAAAAGTTGATCGTCCACTCTGACCCGGGACATGCGCGAAATATAAAAGCTCAACACTCTCCTAGGATCAAGCCTATGGAGCCTCTCCTCTTCCTTACCAGGATGTGGAGGAGGATAGAACACCGGAAGAACAACCTTCTGGCTCAAATGAAATTCCGAAACCACCTTCGGAAGAAAAGAAGGACGAACTCTAAGGACAACCCTGTCCTTATGGAACACAGTGAACACAGTGAAGGGTGGCTTAACTGAAAGTGCCTGTAACTCACTCACTCACTCTGCGAGCAGAAGTAACCGCAACCAAAAACACAGTTTTCAGAGTTAACAGCCTCAAAGGGCAAGAATGTAAAGGCTCAAACGGAGCACCCATAAGAAATCCCAACCGGGCACCAGAAAAGGTGACGGAGGTAACACATTAGTGAGCCCTTTTCAAAAACTGCAAAATTAAAGGAATCTTAAAATAGGAACACTCTTCAGACGAGCGCTTAAATATGGGCAGCGCCGCCAGGTAACCTTTAATGCTCCCCACTTGCAAGCCCCTGTGGGCCAAAGAAAGCAAGAAAGACAGAACCATGGGAATGTCACATTCAAAAGGATCCACATTCTTAACTCTGCACCAGTCGCAGAATGTGAAGAGCCCTCACCTGGGGAGGAAAACACTGCCCCAGGGACGTGTCGAGCACTGCTCCAATGTACTGGAGTCGCTGTGTTGGTGTCAAATGCGACTTTTTTAAATTGAGAGAGAAGCCCAGCCTGTGAAGGGAGTGGAAGGTGACGGACAGATGATCCAGGACTTGCTCGGGAGAGCTCCCCCTGATCAACCAATCGTCCAGGTAGGGGTAGACGTGAATCCCCCCTTTCCTGAGATGCGCTGCCACCACCACCATGAGTTTGGTGAAAACCCTCGGGGCGGAGGTCAATCCGAACGGCAGGACCCGAAAGTGAAAGTGCGAGTCGCCAACCGCGAACCTCAGGTACTTCTTGTGCCTGGGATGAATCGGCACATGGAAGTAAGTATCCTTGAGGTCGAGAGACACCAACCAGTCCTGAAGTTGAAGGGCCTGGAGGACTTGAGAAAGAGTCACCATCTTGAACTTGTCCTTCCTGAGGAGTTTGTTCAAACCGCGCAAGTCCATGATGGGTCTAAATCCCCTGTCTTTCTTCGAAATCAAAAAATAAGGGGAATACCATCCCTTGTTCCTCTCCGCTACAGGCACCAGTTCTATGGCGCCTTTCTCCAGCAGGGCTTGAATTTCCTGCGCAAGGAGCGGATCCGGACTCTTCAAAGAGAGGTTCCCTGGTGGATTGTCGTGAGGCCTCTGCCGAAAAGGAAGACAGTAGCCGTGGGTTAGGATCTCCAGAACCCACGCATCCGAAGTAATGGCTTGCCACTCTACAAGATGCTGCGCCAGCCTTCCCCCAACCGGCGAACCATGGGACCTGGCCTCATGACTGAGTGGTAGCGGCTGCGGCGTTGCCTGAGGGCAAAGAGACAACTGCCCGAGCGGCCTTGGCACCTCGAGTACCTTGGTTTCCACCTCTGGCACTCTTACGATGGCCTCTTTGACTGCTAGCTCCCCTCGCTTTACTGAAGGACAAGTAATAGCGAAAGGAACCTCCCCTCCATTGCTGTCCCCTAGGACGAAAAGGCGGAGGTTGGCGAACTGCAGCGCCCAAAGACTTTGCTGCGGCTTTGGAGGTCTGCAACCTCTCAAGGCTCTCGTCATCCTTGCTGCCAAAAAGGTGTTCACCGTCAAAGGGCATGTTGAGGAGCCCGGACTGCACATCAGCAGCGAACCCAGACTTCAGCAACCACGCAAACCTGCGCATTACGGTGCTCGCCGCCATGGACTGGCTGACACAATCTGCCAAGTCCAAACCCGACTGAACGGCCTCACACATTGCATCCTTGCCATCCTGAACCATAGCAAGGAAACCATCCCGTTCGTCCCCTTCGGGAATATGTTCAGCCGCTAATGCAACACAGTTCCACAGAGTTTGTGTGAAACGAGACAAGGCACATATGGAGTTGGCCGCCTGAAGTGCCATACCCCCCTGAAGAAAACACTTTCTTCACCCAGCCGTCAAAACGTTTTGTCGTCCCTATCCGGAGGGATGGTAGGATACGATGCCTGCTTTGCCGGGGCCGTAACCGCCTGCACCACCAAACTCTCTGGAGTGGGGTGCCTAGACAAGTAGCAGGGGTCGCTACTGGCTGGACGGTATTTTCGCAACAAAGACTTGCCCACTGCCGGGAGACTCTCCGGAGCAGTCCAAGCCGCCGCCACCCTTCTCTGCAGAGCCATATGAAACGGCAAAACCGGGCCAGTGGGGGGGACCAAGATCAAGGATGTCCGTGAGATCATCCTGAACGAACTCCCCTGGGGGAGCAGACCAACCCAAGTACTCGGTGACCCGAGACATAAGGCGCCGATATGAAGAATCAGCATGAGTGCCAGGCTCCGGCCTACAAAACTCCACCTCCGGAGAGGTGACCAGTCCACTGGAATCATACAGCGACTGCCTCAGGTCATCAAACCGGCTATGGCCCGAGATAAGCTCATCTGGAACCGGAACCAAGCCGTCATCAGAGCCTTTATCACCCTCTGAAATGCACTCCAGGCGGGGAGAGGAAGACCCCTGGGGACCAAAGCAGTGCCTGAACTTAGCCAGAGCCTTCCTAGGGGCTAATCCCGTGCCACGGGGCCCCTCCGACACCACCACCTCGAAAGGCGTCGAGGGCGCTGAACGAGTCAGCGCCGGCGTCGACAGAAAAGGCGTAGACGTCGAGCGAATCGGCGTCGATGTCAGCTGCAGCGCCGCCAGCATCGGCGGCGTCAAAACAGGCCTCGAAGCCGGAGCTCCGAGCGTGTCTCTCGACGACCTAGGCGCCAACGGCGTCGATGACCCCCTCGGAGGTAGAGCCTCGAGAGAAATCGGTGACGACCTCGGCGCCACAGGCGTCGACGTCGTCTTCGAAGACGGCACAGGCTCATGCGGTCTCGAGCGCGTCGAGGACCGGGACCTGGAACGGGCATGGCGAGAACGGCTACCCTTGTCCGAGCGGGACCTCTCCCGCGAGCCGTGCCGACCACCCAAGCCCGAAGGCGTACGAGTGGTGTCTCTCGACCGGTGCCGACCGACCCCACTCAGAGGCGCGGATGGACCGGTGCCCTGCGATTCAAGAATCGCTAGCATCCGCTTCCCGAAGGAAGCCCATTCCTCCGGTGTCGCTTGCATGGAGGGATAAGCGACCCGCCGACGGGCGGAGTCCTCGGAAGAGGACGGGGAAGGCGACCGATGCTGGCGCTTCCGGGAATGCCTCGAAGAGGCGGAGGAGTGGCGAGACCGACTCCTGGAAGGAGACCCCACTGGACTTCCGACAATGACGCGGAGAGTCGCCCCCTCGAGTCATCCGTCGGAAGCCCCGCAGACCTCGACTCCCGGGGCTTAGACACCCGGCCTACCGACAGTTTCTTCTTGCGTTCCCGCAAGGCCTTTGCCGTGAGCGACTGGCAGTCGACACAGTCGTCCGTATCGTGGGCCTCCCCGAGGCAGGCGTCGTGCGAGTCCGTGACCGACATCTTGGACCCACAGTCCCCGCATTTCTTGAAGCCCGGACGCGGGGTTGAAGACGAAGTAGACATCGCCACAAACAGGTCTTCACAAAAAAAAACCGAACAGGTTCAACGAACCGAGAATTGAAAACAGCAAACTCCAAAGAGTCGAGGCGTACCGAGATTCACGAAGTGAACACGTTCGCGGAAAAAACGGAACTGAGGCTATGGGCGTCGTGCATCCTACTTATCACATCGGGTAACATTGGCTGTCAGAGGTCGTCCTCGGGGACGACGCATCAACGTCATCGACGCAGGACGCAGACGCCAAAGATTTTCCAAAGCAGCACAGCTGTGGACATTACCCGTCATAGATATGGAGTACGTCGGAGGACCCAATCCCCTCGAATTATGTGTGTTAGTTTTGCTATAAATGTGATTTGAACTTGTGACTGTTTCGATTCATCCTGATAAGAATATATTTTCATTAAACCTTTGATATTTAGAATAGGGAACATAGCTCTTAAGAGTTACTTTTGATTACTTTAGTTTGTTATTTTCTTTGAAGCTGTCCAAGAGGTCAGTCTAATTGTAAAAAATATAATAAAAATCCATGAACATGATGTCCCAGAGTCAGAGTCCTACTTCTGGTCTGCCACAACATATTTTAGGCTCCCGCTTTCTTAGGAAAAGTGGCTTTAGCAGACAGAAATCATCATACTTTAGGCATGCTCGCCTGCCTCAGCCCGTCTGAACCTTTGACGAGTATATTCAGCTCCACTAAATGTGTCACTTTATATGGTCCTTCCTGATAACACTGTCTCAAGATGTGAGAAAGCAGCTGGTATCAAAGACTTGTATAGAGGGTCTTGTTCCCTGCTTGTAACCTTGTTTCAGTACGATTCCTTGCCCTATCTAGACCTCGCTTTCCATTGAAATGCATGTGTACCTTTGAGTATAAGAGAACGATGCACGAAGGAGTAGGGGGAAGGGTTGGTGGGGGAGCGGTAAGGGTGGAGAGGAGAGGTTCTCCTGTTGCTTCATTTCTACTAATAAATTGTTCACCAATCCACTCGAACAGTCAATGGTTATTTTTCCACAGCAATACTAATCTCTTTGGGAAAGTATTCCAGAGTTGTGGAGCGACAATCGAGAAGGAGAAATCTCCCAATTTCTTCTTAGAATAGGTAGGCATCAAAAATGTCAAGCGTGAGATTCATCAAAGGTTTAAATTGGGAAAAGTTCTGTACCGTTTTGCTTGGATACATTTGGGAACTTTACCTTGAATTGCTTATGCACAGGGCTCTAAAAGTGATTCTCCTGCCAACAGGCAGCCAATGTAGAGACTGAAGTGCCATTGAGATGTGATCTCTTTAGCCCAGGCAGAGTAAGATCCATGCACCTGCATTCTGGAGACTAGCGATATGTTACGCTGGGACACCAAAGTAAAGGCAATTCACATAATCTAATCTGGCAATTACTATCGAAATAATAGCGGTGCATTTTTTGGGGAAAGCTAGAAATGGAGGATCGTTGGGAGGGCTTTCAGTTGAGCAAAAGCTTGCCAGGAGGCGACTGTAGTGATTTGAGGTTCAAGAGAGGTTGGTGTCTGGGGTCAGTCTGACAGTCTGGGAATCAGACTCTCTCACTCCAGCCTTGGCCGATCTCTGCAACTACTCCTTTGCCACTGGAGTTTTCCCCTTTCCTCTCAAGCACTCTCTTGTGCACCCCCTGCTCAAAAAGCCTTGTGCTGCCCCCTCCAACCCGGCAAACTATTACCCAATTTCTATTACTCCTTTCATGGGCAAACTCCTGGAGAAATTGGCCATCTCCCCTATCAGTCTGGCGTCAGAGCAGCCAGAGGCATGGAAACTGTTCTCCTGAACACCTGTGAAGCTCTCCAACTCTCCCCCCTGTCCTCATCAACCTTTCTTCTGCTTTTGACACGGTGAACCACAGCATCCTGATCACCCATTTCCGAGATACCCTGTGATCACAGATCAGGCTCTGGCATGGCTATCCTCCTTCCTCTTGGACTGACATTCCCAGGATGAACTTCCTTGCCTCCATCACACTCTCAACATGTTGTGTTCCCCCGGGATCTATCCTCTCGCGCTGGTTTTTCAATGTCCATCTGGCCCCTTTTGCCAGCCTGATCTCTACCTTTTCCTCTAACTTTCAGTGTTACGCGGATGACATGCAGCTCTCTTTCAGGCTACCCTCGGCCTCCGCCTCCTCCACGCTCATCCCAGACTGTCTTTCCGCTCTTAAGGAATGGTGCGCCTCTAATGATCTCTGCCTTAATGCCAGTAAGACAGACATCCTTCTCATTGGGACCCCTGCTCATGCTTTTCCCCTTTCACTCTGGCCGGCCTCCCTTGGCTCTGTGCCCTCAACCTCTAGTGAGGCCAAAAAAACAAAAAAACAACAAAAAAAACCACAGGCTCCTTATCTCCACACATCACAGACACCTCCAAAACGACCCATTTCAAACTGCACCTCGTCAGAGGTATTGTACCTTTTATCACCTTCCCCAGGAAGCTGGGTCTCCAGAGCCCTGGTTCTCTCTAGGCTCGACTATTGCAACATCCCCTTTCTCAATCTACCTAACTCTACCTTCCGTCTTTTGCGACTCATCAAAAGAGGACCGCAAGACTTATCCCTGGCCTCAAGCCCAGGGACCGCATCGTTCCAGCTCTGAAATAGCTCCACTGGCACCCAGTGGCTGCAAGGCTCAAGTTCCAGACACTCTGCATCATCCAAAAGGCCTTCTGAGGCCAGGGCACATCCTCTTCCCAAGTACCTTCCTTCCAGAGCCCTCCGTTCGTCTACTTAGAATTCTCTGTGGGTGAGTTGCTTCTCCAAGTAGAGACTGGGTGGTAGATCTCTTTCCTCTGCAGGTGGCTCCCTCTAGAATGGCCTCCCTGCCACTCTCGGCTTGAGCAGGACCTCCTTAAGTTCCCGAAGCTCCTCAAGACCTTCCTTTTCTCCTCTTCCATCTCTCTGCCTCTCCCCTGCTAACCTTCCCCATAACCTTTTTTCTCTGCCTTCCCTCAGCTATCCTTCCCTTCCTCCTGCTCAGTTACGTGACTGGCTGCCTGGTGCTCCTCTGAGTCATAAAGGGCACTTGCCCACCCCACCTGCCCAGTCCCTAGCACTTGCCTACGGGCCCCCATGTACTGCCTCCTGGCATTTCATGCACCTCTGGGGCATGTTCTCCTTGGAGGCCCTGCCTTTGTTGCACTTAACCCAGGGCACTATTCCACTGGGTGCACTTCTCCCCTTCCTCTCGCCTGCACTTCTTGTCTGCGCACTTGCGCGATCTAAATTATAGTACGGCTAGTAAGATCGTTTGTCTGGTTCTCCCTCGTTTTCCCCTCTCTGCCTGGTTGTGCCTTGAAACACTTGTGCATAGGCACATTATAAATAACCAATCAATATAGGGCTGGAACTGATCGTCCTGTTGCTTTTAGGAGGGGGTTTAATGATGCTTTATCCGCTGTATTTCTTTCTTTTTCCTGGATTCAGTAAAAGATGGTTGTGTGCCATCCAGGTGTTGATATTTTTGATACATTCTGAGATGTGGAACAAGGGGGCCAAATTGGTCTGCGTTATAAGGAGGAGTGATGAGTTGTGTATAATCTGCATAATTGTAGCCAGAGAGATTAGGAGACCTTAAAAAGGCGGGGAAGCCGCCGAATTAGAGATTGAAAAGTAGAGGAGCCATTGAGGCACCTTGGGGTACGCCAAAGGGATGTTTTGTAAACTCTGAGTGGAAATGGACTAAAAGCTAGGACTACTGCGCCTTCATATTTTCTGCAGGATGTAGAATCATACCCATTCATACCTTTTTACTAAACATCTGAATGGGACACTCCACCCACCAAACCACCTAACGTTGACATGAAATAAGAGACAACTCAACCTGTGGCATTCACTATATAAATGGCCAGTGTGTCCAACTCTTCAATTCAAACCCACATTCTATTCTACGACTTTTGGATTTGCTTTTCCAATAGGCGAGGGTCTACAAACTACATGCAACAGCCTTTTGGCTACAAATCCAGTATTTTATTGTTTAAAGCTCAGGACTGTTAGGCAGAATTATATGCAGTACCCTTTGGGAACACCACACACAATTAAGACAAGCGACAGTACAAATTCACCTTTGGTACAAGCCTGTACTACACAGTTAAAGTGGTAGCGATGGCTGAGCAGCCAGACTTATCTCAAGAGTAAGTGAGCAGTATCAAATAGTTTCACAAAGGACAGCAATTACTAGGATTCAGGCAAACACGGACTCGGTTTTCAAGTAAAAGAATATACATTTATTTCACTCTTCAGTTGTATAACATTAAACTATAATTAGTTTAAAAATCACACTCTTAATACACCACACCACTCCCAATAAGTTCCAGACAAGTTAAGCTCACAAAATGAAGTGGGAGCAAAATGGCACTCCAACAAAGTTAAAAGAAATTGAACCACACCAACAGGTAAGTACTCAGGGCAAACGAGCAATAGGAACTCCAGTGATAGAATCAGGTAGAAAAGTCTTAGGGCCAAAGTCAATGGGTCAAAAGTCTTTTGCTCAAGATCACACAGTTCAGGGTAGTTCGCGGTAAAGTTCGTGCCACCGATTCCGGATGAGGTTGGTTGGCAGAAAAGTTAGTTCAAAAGAGAAGAGAAGGACAAGCCCTCGGTTTGGAGAAAGATTTCAAACACTTTCACCGCGGCTGAACGAAACGAACAACCGGATTTGAACAGTACCTTAAAATGGAGAGGAAGCTGTAGCTGAGGCGGACATTCCTGGTAGTTCCTGCAGGCTCACGGTTCCTGAAGCGACTGTCGGACTGACAAGAAGTAGGAAGACTGGAGGGTCCTGCACTACCCAGGGAAGAAACCAGCAGCAGAGCAAAGCAACGAATAAAGGTGCGCTCCTTAAAACTCAAGCAGGTTTCGACCTTCCTGGCTATCCGGCCCACTGTAGCTCTGTACAGCGAATTCGACCAAATGAGGGGTCCTGGATTGCAGTTTGGGCGAACAGGTTGGTCCCACCGGCTCAAGGGATGAAGTTTCATTCATTGTAGGGGTCCTCTTCCATCAGCTCCTCGTTGGTACTTTCGTTCCAGTGGTGACTCTGCCTTTCCAGTTCCAGAGACCTGCTTTTTTATGCAGTTTTCCCCCATTCATACAGCCTGGCTGTCAATCACAAAGCACAGTGGTTGTCCTGGCAAGGAAATTCACCCAGCCAATCAAACAGTAGAGCGGCTTGGGTTACCAAGGGAACCCATGGCAGAGGTCCTAAGACCCCTACCTCACATCCTGCCTACCCAGACTTTCAGGCGCCTTAAGGAGGGCTTCTGTGCAGAAGCCCACGAAAAGACGGCGAACAAAGGGACCAAACCTGGTTTGGCGCGCAGAGTAAAACACCAGAAAGACATTTACAAAAAGAAATGGCGAATAAACCCAGCCGGAACCGTAATAAAATATATATATGGTCATGCGGGTTCATGTTTGAGGCTAATATAATAGCCTAAATAATACCAAGGTTATTTAAGATAACCGCGGTATAAAAAAATAGGGTAGTTACCACTGCCACCAGCCAAGTCTTGATGTAAAGGGAGTGAAACAATGCTCCAAGAGACACGGACAAAAAGGGATAAGAATGAACCCTTTCCAATACTCCATGTAAGATTGGTTGTACTGGGTCTGTGGTTAAAGTGACTAAAATAACGTTAATGGCAAATTTACCTTTTCTGGGGGAGAGTAGTCAGCCCCAGAAAATGGAGTCAGTGGGAAGTCTCAAAGACAACCCTGTGTCACTGCACTGAAGGTGCTGTGCAACACACATGAACAATATGAGGACATGGAGTAGGTGAGGCTCCAGTGCTCAAGATCACACAGAAAGTAAAAACACACACAGCAAAACACATGTAAGAATGGGGAAAAAAGGCTCACACTCTTACCAGGTGAAAAAAATAAAGCCTAGAAATCCAGCAAAGCTGCCGAGGGACTCATTAGGTAAGGGAAATCAGCCATTTATGCGAATTCTCACCAACAATGACCAAACTAGATAGCAGCAGAGCACTGTGCTTCCCATCCACCCACCCCAAATACTAGCTACTTACTCCGTATGGTGGGTACGAAACCAATGTACTGCTCTCACATTAGGACAGGCACGAGTGGTTAATCCTGCTTGGTTTCTTTTCCCACTGGTGCTTTCTGTATATACCCTGGAAGTGCAGAACTATAGGTACTAGAATGCCAAGAAAGGGGACAAAGATGGACTGTTTACAATGAACTTAATTGCGAACAACATACACTGCCGATAATATTCGTAGATCATGGCGCATGGCCCAATTGAGATGGTGAACTGTGGCGTGCTCTGATAACAGAGATATAACTATGCTCCATGACAAGCACGCGTGTTGCATCTGTTCTTTTCTTGCATTCAGAAATGCTGCAAGTGACAGAATGCAAGCAAAAGGGGCAGGGATGATGGTGCTATTCACACTGACATGGGAAAACTTTAGATGTCTGTATACGCTCCTGCGGTCTTCGTTACCTGAAAGGGTGCCATGCTATTTCTGTTTTTCAGAAAGACAAGCATCTGCTTATGTGAATAGGATGTTCAGCTCTTGCTTGTTAAAGAATCATCCAGCTTTGTAAACGTTTTAAAAATTAAGTATATATTTTCTCCATAAATTATCCAATCTACTGCAGTAGACTGCAGTGGGAGTTTGTCATTAAAATGCACGTCCCATCACACTCAATAGCCGAACATGATCGCTCTTCACGTTAAAACCTTTCACATTACAGTGTTACTGGTGCTGACCAAACCATTTCCCATTAATTGCTGCTTGCTGGACAGCCCTTGACTGACAGATGCCACTGGCATTCTCAGGGCCTGTGCAAGGAATTTTGCCACCCTAGGCAAAGTGTGAGATTGGTGCCCCCCCACTTGAACACATACCTTTCATGCTGCAATTGTACAGGCCCACATTAATACTGCCATACAGAGCAGAGCTCTAATGTTTTCCAGGGCCATATGCGAAAGCCATCCAGTCCTGTTTCTGCTTGGAATTCTGGGACTTGTAGTTTTCGTAAATTCCAAGCAAGGAAAAAAATGGTATTGGGTCAAGAGACCTTTTAAAAAAAATCTATTTAAAGAAATGTCTTAGAAAGACCGCTCTGTGACCGCACAGAGATGTCTTTCTAAATCGAATCGTCACACCCCTGCCGCTCCCAAGAGAGCACAGGGTCCGACAGCCACGCCAGGACCCGGAAGCGCTGTCGAGGGGGAACAGGTAAGTGTGTGTGTTGTATGTTTGTGTATGTTTGGGTTGTTGGGGTGAGAGGGGGGTATGCAAGGGGGGGGGCCCAGGGCGAGTGTTAGGGAGAATTCTCAGAAATGTGCTAATTCCCTCCACCTTAGAGACCCCCAGCAACTTTGCTGGATTTTGAGGACTTGATTTTTTTAACCTGGAGAGAGTGAGACCCTCTTTCCCACTCATGTATTTTAATGTGATTTACTTACACTTGTAACTTTCTAGACCTAGCACACTCTATCTTACGATAGGGTGCTGGAGGGGTTACCTAGTATCCCCTTTGTCTTGCTTCTCATGTAACATTTTTATGTTACCCTTTTCTCACTGAATGGCTGGTGGCAGTGGTTTACTTTTAACTACTCTAGTGTGCATTTACCGCGGACTGCGTTTGCAGTTACAGTAAAGCACCCAACGGTACCATTTTTGTCAAAATGGCCCGGTCTTTTTTCACCATTTCTTTGTGGAAAGGTCCTTCTTGAGATTTACTCTGCGCGCCAAACCAGATTTGGTCTCATTGTTCACTTTGCCTTTGGCGGAATTCACGAGTGAAGCCCCCCTCTGGCTCCATGGTGTCTGGGGTGGGCAGGAAGTGACAGAGGTGCCCGAAACTCCCCATGCTTAGTCTCCTAGGAGACCCAAATGCACTCTGTAGTGATTGGCCTAGTCATTGGCCTAGTCATTGGCCGGCTGACTGTCCGGCAAGGACAGCCACCATGCTGGGTGACTGACAGCTAGGTTGGAATGAATGGGAGAGAAGTGAATAAAAGGAGAGGCTTTTGGCTTGGAAGGCAGAGTCGACCACTGGACGAAGGTACCGAGGAAGAACTTGAAGAGGACGGCTGCTGCAACTCCTGGACCATTGGTTTGCCCAGTGAAGCCCTGCTGCTGTGCTTAAACTCCAAATTCGTATCGACAGAGCAGCCCCTGCATGGACAACTTCTCCCCTTGAGTTGGTGGGACCAATCAACTCCAAAGTAAGCCACCTGGACATTCTCTCCGAACTGGTTTCTTTGCCACAGAGTTGCTGCTGGAAACCGAATAGCCAGGGAGAGGAACACCAGATCGTGTGGATCGCTTTTAAGTTGGCCATGAGCTCCAGGAAGATCCTCCGGACTCTCAAGAAGCAGGACTGACAGAGCCTGAGCCCCCTCAGAGTGTGGGACTCCAGAAGCAAGGAAAGTCCATCGCAACAGCCAGAAACATCAGTATTGCTATTTGCGGTAGTCGCCAGGAGTGGAAACACTGAAGTGCCACTTGTTAGAAAGATTGCCAGTTGCGAGCACTGACCGTCCCATTGCAGTGCAGGAGTCCCCAGAAGTCCTTCCTCTTGTCCCCACGACTGAGGCCCAGGAACGGAGAGATCTGCAGAGCTGCACAGGAACAGAAGTCATCTGCTGCACTTTTTTCTTCAATACAAAGGTACTGTAACGTCTGAGAGAAATTACCCCTTATTGTAGAGTTGCTTGCATCTTCTAATACTCACAAGTTTAATCAGAATGTGGCCCTACATTTGATTCTTCTTTTCTTCAAAGACTTCTAAAACATTGTGCCAAGGCTTTTCTACTTTCCTATCGGAGGTGCTTTATCCGATATAAGACTTTTGCCCATCGACCTTGGCATAGCCTTATACTGAATGACTGCTGTGGGGATCCAAAAGTATTTGCCTGCTTAAGCGTGGTCTCTTGTTTCTTCTGATAACCTTTTCCTTTTACCAACTTCTAACATTATTCTGAATGCAAACATTAAGATATTAAATGTCCCCAGCACCCTAGCTATTGAAGTCACCTGAGGGTGTCTGTGGGCCATCCCAAAAGGGTCTTCACCTATTTTAGAATATTAAGAGTGATTGTTTTGAAGTGTATTTGAGCGTTATTTATATTGCTCCCTTCTGAAGAAGGCTTACTTCGACTGATAAATTAATAATCGTTTATTTAGGAAACCTTGTGTGTAAGTGTTTATTTGAATACTTGTCACTGTGAATCTCTGTGCAACTCCTCTACAGCTCACATTGACCCCTCTTGAGATAAGCCTGGCTGCTCAACACGCCACCAAATGTTGTAGTACAAGCTTATACCAAAGGTTGGGTTTCCTATTACCTGTAGTCAGAGTTGTTGTAGTGCACCCTAAAGGTACTGCAAACAAACTTTGCCTAGCAGCGAGGGAATGTAATTTCTTTGCTTTTTGTAGCCTGCTAAAAATGGGCTAAAAAAACCTACAAAAAGTGAAATGATGACAGAACCGAAAAAAATATTTATGCAAGTATAAAAAAACATGTTCATGCTGGCTGCACCTGTATATGTACATTCAGGTTATATGCAGGCATATGCCAGCATTACCATATAAGAGCTTACTCCTGTTGGATTTGACAGTAAAAAGGTCATGTCACTGTAAGAAAGCATGTCCAGGCTGACTGCACCAAGCCAGTCTAGCAACTTGCCCTAGCAATGCTGTGAGTACCTGAAGCATCGTGCCCAGACATGTGACTACCAGCACCATCTTGACACAGGCTCAATGAGTACCTGAAACATGCTTCCCAGGCACTGCGGCATTTATGCCCACTCCTCTACTGGTGTAAAGTATTGAGAAACAGCTGACAGTTGCTGGACTAATATGTCCTGGAAAAAGAAATCCCAGTGTTGACCATATGGCAAACAAAAATGAGGAGATACTCAAACTTCCCACATTGCTTCTACAACAAGCCTATTCTGGCACAAGCCACTCTGCTGAGTTTGTCATTAAGGGTGTATGGAAGACCTTTGTGTCCTGGTAGAGCTGGACTGCTGCTGATACAGCCCACATACTTCAAACAGGACGCATTCAACCATCAGAGGGTAAAGACCTTTCACCAGGCCCCCGTGCAACAGGTTAGGCTGGCAGCTGCAGTGACTCAGCATGGTAATGTTCTCAGTAACGGGCCAAGTTGGGAAACAAATCATAACCACCTAAATAATATTAGGGTTTAAAAGATGAGTAATAATTCTGATCATGGTTGCATATTCCTGCTTGCTCGGCTGGCTATTAAATTCGAAAGATTTATCAAATGCGTGTGATAGACGAACATATCTGTTTTTTTTATTAATTTCATGTTTTCAAATTAAAGACCTGGCAAGCAGATGGTAGCTCAGTAAACCTATATATTATGGCACAATAATGATAGATAACGGTAATGAATAATGCATTGGAGATCAGGTAACTTGACATTTAGTTCCTTTTATACTGTTACATCAATTAGAAGCACGAACCATGTACAGATCTGCTGGTGACCTGCTGGCTCCCACCAGCCAGTCTATCATCCATCAACTGCCTGGGCTGGAACCTCCTTCAATCATACACATTCTACCTACTCACTCAACATTCTCCTGTGATCTCGCATACTGCTAACACCCAGGGAGATGAGATAGAACACATTTCCCATTTCTTCAAGACCGACAGCAAAGCACAAAGCACAATCACAACATGGCGAAGATACACCTCTCCCTTTGAAAAAAACATATTGAACCAGAGAACACGAAAATACGGCCAGTTGAAAAACACACCACACAGTTACTACCATCTACGTCCGGGGTAGAAAAACAAAACTGAATAACCAGTCCTAAAATGAAAGGCAGTGAAATTAAGAGCAACCACAAGCAAAGCATACAACAAGTAATAAATGGGTGGAAACACTGTGTATAAGGGTTGGATTGCCAAACAAGCTCAACAATCTCCTGTGACCTCACATCCTGCCAACACCCAGGGACATAAGATATAACACATTTACAAGAGAAGAGACACAAAGGGCACATAGATGTTTTTCTTTGAGCCATTGTGCCCATTGAAATGTGTGCCTAATATAAACCTCAAGATTAAGTCACTCTCACACTTATCACCCATCACAGCAATGATCACCCAATATAATGCCACATAGCAAAAGGCTTGACACCTTGTTACTGTGCCCCCCATTGACGCACCATGCTGATGATCAGTGAGAATGACTGTGCACACTCCTCAGGCAGAGCCACTAGTCTTGTTGGATCAGAAAAAAATGTACACAGAGGGGACATGCGTGGTACAGAGAGAATGTCTCATCCTACAAATGTATTCTTAAAGGGGATGTTTTGCAGCTCAAGGACTCTAATGCATAAAGATGGCATACTATAGACTGCGTTGCAAAACTGCACTGCATCTGGCTACGTCTCATTTCAGTTAAAAAATCACACATACATACAATGCTGGTTAAGTGGGTGACTGTTGCCTCTCTTGTCAAATGCCTTGCAACATGTTAACATGCTGCCTTTGCCTAGCCACAGTTATAGGGTTGTTGCGAACAGACACACAGAAAAAGTTAGTATTTAGGCTCAGTTATAAACACTGACAAACAGAAGGACGAACTGCAAATACAGCGACCCGGAACAGTGACATGCATTAAAAAAGGAAGAATTTACTTTCGCTCATTTGATAATCATTCATGCCACAAAGCTTGAAAAAGTGCTTAATACTATGTGATAAAATACACGCCTTCCAGCACTTGAGTATCTACATAGAAAGCAATTGCTTCTGCAGACATGTTAACTTGAAGGTTTAAAGGCAGAATGCTCCTCTACACCTCTGCCTCCTTTGAAGCCCCCTCCCCCTAAGTTGAATACACCCTGGCAAGAACTGGCTCATAGTTTGGTTCCACAGTGGGACTTACAGTATTCCCACCTAGGCCCACTCTCTGTGCTTCTAAATCCTAGTTTTCGGCAGAACCGCGAACCACATAGCAACTCGTTGTGAAAATGTTTATTTAAATTGGAGTGCTATTCAATTTATTAGGTCTCCATGATTAAAGACAGAAAGGAACCATCAGTGACAACAGAGACAAGACCACAAAACTAAGGAAGATGGGGGCGGGTCAAATACAACACAAAGCCTAATTTCCCACTCCCCAAGTACAGAAAATATTAAACATCTATGTACAGTACAGCCCTGCATTTTGATATATGGTTTCAACTGCAGTGCCACCTCAAACTTTTGGTAAACTGCAATAAACTTAGGACAAAAGGAAAGCATATGAGAGCGGCAGCTTTATGGGCTGCGCATAACAGGCCCAAGATAACTTGAGCTTTGTGTAGGTCGTCTATGCTTGCCTTGGACGTGCAGCTGTCAGGGCCTGTGCTGAGGTCAAAGGCAAAGCTGGTGGCAGAAGGCCGAGTCGTTTCCTGAAGGACAGATTGACACAAACACACACCTCAGTGGCGCCAAAAACGCAGGCACGACTCTACTTATGTTTATTTCGTGTCCAGAGCAACAAACTAGAGGTTTCGAAGCGTTGTAAAAATAAAAGACAGGGAGCCTATGGGGCAATGAGTTTATGTCGACTGGAAAAGAGATGGAATTGTCACAGTCATAGTTTTCATGTTACTCTGTATCTGCTTTCCTAGTCCGTTATTGCATAGGGAAGCTAGGAAAGCAGTATTGACAGCTATATTCAATGCAGGACGTTCTAACATCGGCCCAGGCCATCTCCCTGCTGACCTGTAACCTAGGTAATGGTCCAGTGGACCCAGACTAATTGACAGCCCATCGGCACAGGAGCCACAATGACGCACACATACATGTATACACTCATTCTCCCTTCCACTTTCATACATCTACTCTCTATCACACCCAGATTGGCTATTGCCACCCCCGAGAGGCAGAACAATTACAACAATAGAGCAACCCTCACCTGTATGTGCTGGGTGTGTGTCTCGCTCTCAACAAGCAGAGTTGCCGCTCACAGCGGCAGGCTGTAGATAGTGTGCAGGGCGGGCCACGGACGGTCTAGAACAGCGGTATTCAAACTGTGGGGTGCAGGTTTTTTTTGTTTTTTTTAGATTGGAAGAAACGGCTAGGGGCGGCTCACATGGTCGGATTGAAGCATGACACTGTCTCAGGCACCAATGAAAAAGTGGCCCACAGTTGTGTAAATGGATATTCATTCACAGACTGTTTGAATGGTACCCAAGGGGGTGCTTTGTGTTAAAATATAAGTACACTGTGATATTTATAGAATATTTATTCAGCAACTATGGTCAAAATTGCTAACTGCACAGTGAAGTAACTCATCAAACTGGCCCACATTGGCAAAAAGGTGGCCCATTTTGACTGGACCACACTAGCATTTTGTATTTTTAGTACAGGCATTGCCCTATAGGCCAGTCCGAGCCTAGCGGCTCCTCCCTAATAGCGAGGGGGCGCTCACCTAGTGGCCCCCTCATCCATTATGGAGGAGCTAAGGAGCCAGCCCAGTGAAACAATGAGCACTACCTCAACTTCTTTTTCCAGCTGAGGGAGTGCTCCTGGGCTGGCAGAACTGTCAAAGGGAAACCCTTTCCCTTTGATAGTTCAGTTCAGTTCCCCAGCCGCACATGCTCACTGAGCCATGCAAGGCTGGGGCGTTTTGCTTCGCCAGCATTGCATAGCTCATTGGAAATGCTGGCTGGGGCACTGCATGTCTGTATGTGCGAGTGGGAGCTCCTGCGCCTCCTCGCACATATAGACAGAGCCTGGAACAGGGCGTTCCAGCACGCACATGCAGGCCAATGCAGAAGGTAGGTTTATGTTCTTTTTTTTATTGAAACATGTGTATGGTGATGGATGCTCGTGTGAATGATAGAGTGAATGCTGTATGAATGTGTGCATTTTTTTTTTAAAGAATGCTCTACAATACAACTTTTTAACTCATTTGTTTATAACAAATGTCACATTGGGAAGCCCCCCTTGATTGGTTCAGACTCCCTCACTGCGCTCGGTCGCTATGTGCTATGGTATTTTTGGAGGAAATAGTTATGCCCCACCACTTTAAAATATTCACCAGCCGCCACATAGTGGTGGGAGCAGGGTGGGGAGAGCCCAGGGTGTGCGATGGTGTGGGGAAAGCCCAGGGACGGGTCCATGTCTTAAAATCAGGGCAAAAATGGCCATGATTACAAAATATCGCGGCAAAAATGCTGTGGTTTTTAACACCACAATCATGTAAAAGATGCGGGGGACACCCCTGCAACTCCCGCTCCCCTTAAATGGTATAATGGGGTACACCTTTACCGGATCAAACCACAGCACTTTTGCTGCGATTCTTTTTAACGGTGACATTTTTGCCGCGATTTTATTACCCGATACCCCAGGGACTGGGTAATAGTGGGATGAGGGAGCCCAGCCACTGTGATGGGAGCAGGTGGCGGAGCCCACGGACTATACTGGTAGTAGGGTGCAGTGACAGTGCATAATACATACTGTCCATTTGGCATTTTTGTGGGGGCCCAGCCGACCCAAATTTTGCTCAGGGGTGCCCAGGCCAAAAAACTTTGAAGGCCGCTGGCCTAGTGGATTTACGATGTGAGGTAACTTCTTTGATTGGCATGCTCGTCAGAGTCTCATATACAAAACAATCCAGCGTGCTTGTGTATGGACATCACACATTTCGCAGCTCCCTATAAAAAAAAAAATAACACCAACACAGAGGGGCCCCAAACAATTTATTGTTTGCTCGGGGGGGGGGGGGGGTACTTGGCATAAAAAGTTTGAAGACCACTGGTCTAGAAGAACATTTGCACGAGTCTCAGTCACGAGGGCACGTGCAGTGCTAATGTGCAGGTGCGACCTGAGGATTTGCACAAAGAACAACGCAGCGCACCACGCCCACACCAGAGCCCTGACTCAAACCGAACCGCACGGTGCTTGCTGCGCTGCATGCGGCTGCATGCGGCTGCAGACAGTGCCTCTCACCTCACTAGAGAGAGAAAAAAAATAAATATATGTATACAAAAAAAAGCATGGTTATTGCCTTCGGCTTTATTTGCAGCTGCAACATTTTCACAATAGAAGCAAGCACCTAGCATTGCCTAGTGGTAGCACCCACCATAGACATTTGGAGGACAACAGAATAAAACGAACGGATGAAAACAAGCATATTTGATAAACATCAGTCATGACAGTTCCAGTGCAATGCATACCTTTGCACCTGCAAGACACTTCCCATCCAAGTTTAAGCGAATAAACATGGGGCAGGTGCACCCTTCAGAAGCTACCAGGGGGTTGAGTGTCTAAGTGATCTGCTCGAGACCTGCCTTTTTAATTTTAGTAGATTGGTGGCAGCCACCACTTGTACGTGGGGAGGGTTGAGGTGGTTGACAGGAAAAACAACCATTTCATGCAACCTTTTGCATATAAAATAATACATTGCAAAAATATACAGAGCACATGGAATGCTGGTATTGCATGCTACATGAGACAAGGAGAGCATCCATGATCCTCTACCAATGAAAGCAGCAAGTGAGGTGCATGGTAGCCCTGCTCTTCCAACAATTATATGCTGCGAAAAGGAGGACACATCTATAGACTCACAAATATGGGAGCATGCCCTTGTCCTGATGTACAGAAGGCAGCGATAAATAACTGTGGCTGGAAATACCATTATTGGGTCCTTGATTAGCAACATTATTAGAAAAGAACATTGCAATACCAGTCAGGCTTCCATCCGAGGCAGGGCTTAACAAACCACCATCCAAGTAATGGAGGATTTGCTGCGCGATCTCCAACTTCACCCACTGTCCCAAACACTGCCCCTCCATCATTTAAGCATGGATGCCAAACACCTAGCCCAAACTACACCGATTAAAGGCAGCATTCAGTCTCTTTGTTGACCAGAGGCAAGTACAACACAGACATTGCTATGGGAAATGCAATTAGAGGGTTTCTCTCTCCCGACTTTCATCCCCAGCAGCCACCCTGGTATATGAAAGCCACTTACCACATGGCTGCACAGCTCATCCCAGTTCTCAACACCCACAAGAATACCAGTCTAATAGGGATAAGCATCAAGCTATCTAACTCCCAACTGCTCCTTGCAGGACATACTTCCATATCTTCACTCTACTTATAGGCCACAATATTCAAGATCACATTTTCCTAGCATTCCCCAAGGACTTCCAGGTTGTCAATTCAAAGAAACGGCTTTCTGGAAAGAAGCTTATATTTTCAGTTTTACTCATGCTTTCAGTCTGTAGAACCATTCAGAGCTAACAGAGAGAACAGGAGGTAATTTACTCGACTCTCCTGCACAAGGACAGAGCCTAGAACAGCCCCTTTCTCTTGGACATGAGCAGACAGAAGGCACATAGCAACACCTACTGGGGTTAGCGCAGATCGCACATTGCCTGCCTCACTCTACTAGACTGTTAACATTGGTTTCCTGTGTTTTCATCTCAACTATGTTAGCTGTTGGTATTTTCCCCAGGGTGGTTTCACCGCAGCCGTTTATGGCACATTATTTAAAAAAATGTAATGGTGGGGTTCCCCCTCTAACCCACCCCCACACTGTGCCATACCCCAATCCTCTACCCCAAACACACAAGACATTTTTATTCAAATGCACCTAAAAGTAGCCACGAGGAAAATACAGTGTGCTAAAATATACAGTGCCTAAATTCCTCAATATCTTTCAGGTAGGGGAACCAAATCTTAGCCTTTGCCGCATTCCAAAATGGACCTGCACCACCTCACCCTCAGCGGAGAGACCTTGCCGAACCAACTCACGAACACTTCGCTGTTCGCTGTGCTTCAAACTTCCTGCAATTTGCCCATTCTGCTGATCAAACAATTATGAGGTTGAGGTCCAAAATTCTACTTTGGCCCCATCCACGAGGCAGTCAGTCATTTTGAAGTGGCTGCAAAAACAATTAGGACTCTTACAAAACACCTGAATCAATAAATACATTCCTTTAAGCAATAGTCCCCCCAAAATATCTGCAATGCAAGGTTCACTAACCTGGGTCATCCTGGCTCTACTTCCCACCTTTATCACCAAATTCATCAAAGACCCCTCATAAGGTGGCAGCGTTCCTCCAGAATTCAAACACACATCCATACATGCCACCCCAAGACATTGCTGAAAGCTGATCCTGTCCAATTAAAGGGCCATATGTGGAGCCTTTTGCTCCAGTGAATCTCTGGAAACAATGGCAGTCTCATAACGTTCCTCAAGCGTTGAGAACAATAGCCTACTGAATGGGTTGTAGTGTGTTTTTCCGGCTAAGCCTTGGGAATGAAAACTAACCTTTTAACCCCTTAACTGCTGGGCTACTGTGCATGTCTATGCAAACAGGAAGAGCATACTAGTCCTCAGCACTTAAACACCCAGGATGAAGCGTGGATCTTTGTACCTGTACTACTGGACCTCTCAGCCATCTTTCATACCAATGACCGTGGAGTCATTCGCAGCCATCTACAAAAAGGCAGCTAGAATAAGTTATGTCACCAAATTTTACCCACCAACTTAATTAGGTTCATTCAGATCCCAAATTACCAGCATCTAATGGGGAGGGCCCCTGGGATGGGCTAACCCTCTTTAACGTCAACATGATCCACTGGGCGCATCACTGAAGCATACATTTTAGGCATCCTAATTTATGCAGATGATAATGAATTTCACCTTAACACAGGAGGGCTCTGCTGATTCCAATCAAATAGCAACATGATTAAAATATAATCATGTTTCCGCATTGTGAACACTGTTATTACAGTCTCCGCTGCAGTAAAAGCCTTGGGTGTATACTTGGACTCCACATTTTCAATGGAAAGACAAGTCAGCGCCATTTCATCTTCTGTTGACCTCACGACAAAAATCAACGCAGTGAAACCTCACCTGTCACCTAAAAACAGCCTCAACATTGCAAGAGCTACCATTGGCGCAAGGCTGGATTACTATAACATCCTACTCCTAGGCACATCTGCCAATAAAATCAACAAATTGCAAACCACGCTAGACAATGCTCTCAAAGCAGCACTAAGTATCCCTAGGAGAGAGCACATCTCTCAGGCCGGAAAAGATGCCTACTGGCTCCGGATCAAAGAGCGTATAATTTTCAAGGCCCTCACTATCACACACAGATGCCTCTCCCAGTCAGCCCCCTTCTACCTGGCTGAAAGGATACATCAGGTGCCCGTCTATAGAGCAAAACGAGACCAATGCTCCCACCTACTCTTAGTCCTGGTATTCAATAGAGCCAAAGTCGGCGGCACCAGTTTTTAAGTGTTAGCCCCAAAAGCTTGAAACGCTCTCCCACTTCTGAAAGGCAATTAAAACAAAGTTATTCAACTAAACTGTACCTGAATGTTTTCTAATGCTGTTCCCCTGTAACCATGGAACACTTCCACAACATTGTCTTTGAACCAATTCTGTTTTCAAGAATCTGTCTTTAAGTTGTATCTAAGTGAATGTAGATACAAAAGCTACGATGCCTTAGGGCAGTTTGTGCGCTTTATAAATTCAAATAAATAAAATAAATATCCAACACTCAATGCATCTAACTGTCCTGTGCTTCAATGAATTTAAGACTGAATATTGCTCATGGTCCAAGTGGAGCTTACACCTTCCTCTTTCGCCTAGTAAGATACATTAGAAAACCTCTCATGCTAGTACGCAAGACCTAAACCTGTTGGTTCTGTATGATTACACCGTCTTATTTTACACCGCACGTGAATAAAACGTTCCACTACTACGGCTTTCCTATGAAGTCACATTGTTCACTGCACTAGCCGGGCCATGCTTAAAGTACTGCAATTGCATCACACTTGGCTAGCTTCCAATTAAGGAGATTATCAAATTCAGGAATGTCTGGTACACAAGGACATTTACCATTGCACTCCTCAATACGTCTTCCAGTTGACTGTAGCAAGGTGTCAGTTTCCTGAAATCTCCCTGCCACTGGACAGGTGAAATACAGAGGGCAACCATAACATAAATAAGGTGCAAACCATAAATAAGGTGCAAACCTCTTGAACACTTTGCGAAATTTCTCAGGCCTCTGAAGACTCCCCTCTCCAGCACTACTTTTGGCTATGATGTGCTATAATCTGGAGCCGACCTTTACAAGACTATACTTCTATTCGCATGCCAGAGGCTGGACCTGATGGGCCTCTGTCTACAAGCTTTTCCATCTCATCCTATCTAATACACTCGTAGGTTCCCCTGAATGTCCTCTGGAATTTAAAGAGAAATAAAGATAATAGGGTCAGCTATACTGAGGTGATATCGTGATGGGGCAGCAACCAAATCTTATTTTTTACAAAGGAAATCCTCTCATCTTGTCCCTTCCTTTCAAAATCTTCCCCACCCCATATCCTTTCATTATTATTTTTAATTTTCTACTAAACTGGGGACTGCACGATTCCACAGACCCCACGTTTCTAGTGCACCATCATAGCAACTACATGCAACTTTCCCATTTCTGTATTTACAGGAGTAGAGGTTTTTTTTTTTTATCAAGACCATCAACTTTCAGTCTTTAATAATCCTCCAAAAATATAATGTAAGCATTAGCATATTAGATTATCATTGCATTTCAAACAGATTTTTCAATTCTTGGAAGCGCATCTCTTATTTGTTTACTTTATGGAGAACAAAAGAAGAAAGAGGAGCATGGAGTGGGCCTGCAGTGTACTGTATTAAGGATTGTGGTCTTCATATGTTGTGGCCTGTGGCAACTTGATTCCTTGAAGGCAATAGATATTCCTCCCCAACACACTACACAGACTTAAATAGCAGGCTACGGGAAGGGTTGAGGGGCAGAGGAAGGCCCAATAGATCCACTCAAGCGGTAAGAGAAAACAATGACATCATTAAGGGTTAAACCTCACAGTTTAGGGTAAAATCACTTGCATTCGCCCGTCCACCTGATTTTACGTCTCTCAAGTGATGTGGTCAAGAAATAGTGTAAGAAAAAAGCTAAAAGAAATGTCCACAGACCATGAAACCCGTTCCCACCAAAGGAAAATAAAGAAAGCAAGAGTTTGAAGCGACCTAACCCTTGTGGTACAAGGACGAAATCTAAGGGAAAGCAGTCATCCATTGTTTGTATTGTAGAGGATAGGTTCCCTGAAGGCAAAAACTCCAATTAGATATGAATCCACTCTCTTTCCAGTCCGTGAAGCAGAAGCGCTGTCAGACTGCAGCTGTCCAAAGGAACTGTAGCAGAGAAGGGTATCCAGAATACAATCCATGTAGGAAAAACCAAGGCCAGGAAAGCCAAACAGTTTGAGTTACCAAAGACGAGATAGGGGAATCTAATAACAGAAGCCAGGAGTCGAAGAATCCAAAAGGCATTGCCAGAATACAGAACGAAAACGCTCACAGACCCAGGCGCCGACATTGAGTAGCAGTGTTGCTGGGCTTTTAGTTATCCTTACGGCATGACGTTCTTGCTGCACAGACTTCTGGGAGATGAGTCAGCAGGTTAGCTGCCAAGCGGCACGTCAATTTATGCCCGCGTGTAAGGGCATAACGGATCCAGAACGTCCTCTTATTACACCACCATCAACAACAGGAGACAGGATCTCCCAGTAAGAACAACGTGGTTATACACACGGTTGTGGTGAAGTAAGGTTGTTCAGCCACTTCATTATTAAAAGTACACATCATTGTTATCAGTAGTACACATGGTGGCCATAGAAAGAACTACACTGAAGTATTTTCCTGCTCATTAAGCACCTCCTCCAATGCCTGCAGGCTTTTCTTAATGTTAGTAATCTTCTTTACCTCTGGTATCAAACTTTCTAACTTTTAAAATTTCATGGGCACTACCATGGGCAGTCCCTCCAAAAATTCTATGTGAATAGATTTCCTTTCTACTGCTGGCCAATATACACTGAACTGCCTTGCTCCTTTCTGTATAACAAAATGTATGTCAGTCGTAGCAACTGAAACAAACTGCACACGCTTATCCTCACCATGACACAATCTACCAGTCAAGACTATCCCAATCGTCATGCCACCCGAACAGATCCTGTTCTTCCCAACAAGCACAATACACTGTAGCTGCTTTTATTTTCTGAACCTAACCATCGTCAGCAATACTTTTTGTTTGTGTTAGTGCTGTGAAAAACCTAGGGGTGTTCTCACATCTACTCCCCTGGGATCCTCCATGCAGATCGCTTTTGGATCCTGCCCCTGGGGGCATACAAGCGAGGGAGGATCACCTGGATAGAGGGTCCTCAGGGATTGGAAGTGGGATGCCCAAAGATGAGACACGGTATTCCATATCTTCCTTTCCGGAAGATACCCCTACACCAGAGAATGTAATGGGGTACTGTTCATCTGGTGCCATGGTTTCTGAGAAAGGTAGGAGGCCGTATCACAACAGATATGTTACAAGGAAGAGAAAGGATACAGATGAAAGAAAAACATGAGAATATATCTCAGTATTCCTCCCCCCCCCTTAATCAGGATAGCCAACCTGATCTTCCCGCAACCTTTATGGGTTATTGTAAAAGTGTTCCACTTCACTTTCCCCTTAATGTGTATAAAAATGCTCAGACGAGGAAGAAACAATTAGGAGCTGTAAAGATTACCTCCATTGCCTATTGAAGCACTGGGACAAAGAAGAGACCTGAAGGCATTAATTTGCTTAATTGTGGTCAGGCAATGCAAATCCTTGACTCGCAGTTGCAATCCGTTAGACAAACACAGGTACATAAAAGGTGGGGTCATCAGCAGCTGTCAGACCGACCAGGGAAACCCGACAGCAGAAGGATCAGAGTGGAAGCCACACAGGAAGAGAAGCCGAGATGCCAGTATGCCACCAGAAGCCCTGGGGATTCTGCTGGAGGGTAAACTCTGACCAGAGGTCCTAAAACGGGGTAGGCAAGCAGCAGGCGCTGCATGAAGGCGAAGGTGAAGCTCCGTATAGCAGCCGGCGAGGGCAAAGTAAAGCACCCGGCTGTTTGGCTGTACCTCAGAAAATGAAAACAGAAAGAAGGACCCGCCGATACTGGGTAAGTGTCTGGGACACTTAAAATACCAGGGGTGTTCTAAGGAGACCAAACAAGCAGAAACGGTCAATTGAATGAAGCAAACTGTTATTTATATTGAATGCTGAACTGAATTAATGGAAAGAAAGTAAGTTAGCTCATTGAATGAAACAAGTGTGACTTCTAATAAATACCGAACTGAATGAGATGAGCAAGAGTAACCTAGCGCATTAAATGAAACAATGTTACTTATATTGAATACCAAATAGAATTAAAGAAGTGAAAGTAACTTAACATATGTAATGAAACCAACTACATTTTTTCTAATGAATATCGAATTGAATGAAATAAGTGAAAGGAAGCTATGGTTAATACCAAAGTGAATGAACTGAACAAAAGCCACTATTATTGAGTAACTTGTTTTGATTGAAATAAGTAAACTGGCCTTTTTTGGAATCCAGAAGTAAAGGGATGTTGAACTGCATGAAAGCCACACATTTAGTAAGTTAAAGGAAAGAATCAAAGGTGATAAAGAAAGCTTGCTGAAGTGAAAGCAGGAAACCAAATATTGATATACCTCAGACTCGGGGAAGGGAACCATGGATTATACAAGTTCAGCTTAAAGATTGAAACTTCAAGACACTTTCTTCTTGCGCTTTGGGAACAGAACTCTTAAGCTTTGGGAGCGGATGGGTGTATGGGACGGATGGGTGTATGGGATGGATGGGTGTATGGGACTGATGAATATATGAAGCGGATGTATATTCAGAGTAAATTGTGGTATATGACAGGTGAGTGTAGAGATGAATATATAGAACAAGATATTACTGCTGGAATGCGTGAAAATTACGAGTGATTAAAACGGATGAGTGCGTGGAACGGTTAAGTGCGTGGAGCAGATGAATGCATAGAGGGGGTGAGTGCGTAGAGGGGGTGAGTGCGTAGAGGGGGTGAGTGCGTAGAGGGGGTGAGTGCGTAGAGGGGGTGAGTGCGTAGAGGGGGTGAGTGCGTAGAGGGGGTGAGTGCGTAGAGGGGGTGAGTGCGTAGAGGGGGTGAGTGCGTAGAGGGGGTGAGTGCGTAGAGGGGGTGAGTGCGTAGAGGGGGTGAGTGCGTAGAGGGGGTGAGTGCGTAGAGGGGGTGAGTGCGTAGAGGGGGTGAGTGCGTAGAGGGGGTGAGTGCGTAGAGGGGGTGAGTGCGTAAAACAGGTAAGCGCATAGCACGCGCAAGGGCATAAAGCGGATGAGTACCTGGAGCGATCGAGTGCCCAGAGTGAACTGATGCGTCGCGTAGAGCCGACGAGTATGTAGAACGAACGAGCACTGATGCATCCAGTACTGATGAGTGCATAGAATGGATGAGTATGTTGAACTAATGAATGCGTAGAGCATGAAACAGTCAGGAGTGCATGCCTGGCGCAGTCAAGAGTGCATGCATGGGGCGGACAAGTGGACAGTCGTGTGGCGGACAAGAGTGCATGCACGGAGCAGACTAGACTGCGCAGGGCGAACCAGAGTGTATTAGACCAGACTGGGGTGCATAGCATGGATAGGTGTCCACGGTACGGACTGTAACGCATAGAATTGCGTGACATATATAGTATGGTTTAGAATGCAAAGAACGTTTGAAAGAGCATTTAACTCATCATATCACACCACCACGCTTACTCTCTCCTTTACATCACCACTCAACTAGAACACAGAGATACTATGACACCATTCGGTATAACTGTTCTCATAGCAACATCCGCCGCTCACTCCACATCATTCTAAGTTGACACTGCTGGTCTCACACACCCCCAGCCAGGCATTCTCCTCAGGCCTAACGCAGCCACAGCTGTTCTGGATAAAACCTGCCTGAACGAACACATTCTCCTGATCTCTCAATCACCACACCTACTGCCAAGAAGCAGCTACTACACGGATATCGCACGAGCTGCACACATACCCGGTGCTCACATGCACCTTTTGACTCTCTCTACTCTCTCTACTGATCTGAACTTCGGTTCCCAAGGGCGTTCAACCTACCAGCGCCTTCAGACCATGCCAATGGTATATAAGGCGCTATATAAATGCAAAATAACATAACATAACATAAAGCAGACTCCATCGGCTTTGCTGTATGCAAATTAGCTGTCATTTTCTTGACAGAGGACTGATTTCATTTACTTTAAATCTCTAGTGTGCTTGTCTCTAGGCCTTTTGATGCAGATGAATAATGGAATACAGCTCATTATAAAAGCCTTGAATAAAGCACACTGCAGCTGGTATACAATGGAAGACCTCGGGCATATGAGGCAGCATCTGGGTGCATAGGTTGGTCTGGGTCCCAGGTGAGTCCACTTCGACTATCAAATTCCAAAGGTTGACCAATTGTTGGGTAACAAAAACCATGCGTCATCAGCAGAAAATATCATTTTGGAGAATGCAGGCTTCACAAAAGAGAATATTCTATGCTGTGTCCTGGCACAGGATGTCGGAATCTGGGAGGAAAAGCAGCACATAGGCATCCTGGTAGGGCAACAATACATGACCATGTGGGGATGCTTCCTGACAATAGGAGGCTGTATACCTGGGAAATTGGCACCTGCCTTTGGATGGCAAATTCTTTCGAATCCAACTAGGCCTGCAGGTCGAATAACAGACTGCCTACTCCAACTAATAAATGCACTCAACCCATAGCAATGGCTAGCCTATTTTACCAGTGCTTGCAGTAAAACGGCGCTTGTCACCATAACTCCACTTCATGCTTGGCACACTGTTGCTATCCAGCGACCAGCCACATACAGTAAAACCTTTATTTGAAAAGGTTTCAAACATCCCAGAACGTCAATATACTCGCCATCAAGTAGAGTACAATGCAAATGGTACTTGTACTCAACTATGCAAGTGGTTAAGTAGATTTTATGATGCCTGCATCATGCGCTGCTGCTGTCACCCCCTGCCTTCCCAGAAGAATCTTTTTTTGTTTAAATACCCTTCAATGTTTTTCTCTTCTTTGTTGTTTCTGGTGCCAGGTCTGGAAACGTCAAGATTTTCCAACACTCATAAAAGATCTTCCTTTTGTTTAGCCGCTGTCAAGATCCAGCAGCCTAGGTGAAGAGGGTGCCAGTGCAACAGCCCGCCTGGAGACAGGCGCGTAGGCCTACATGAAGAGAAGTCCAGAAGGTGTGGCCCAGGTGAAGAGCTCCAGTGCCTCTAACACTGGTGGATGGAGTGAGTGGGTGGGCAGGCGGCCCCCAACCCCAGAACGTGGCCAACGCTTGGAGCGTAGAGCTGCTGAGCAGTGAAAGAAGCACCTCCTAAGGAAGGGGGGGGCTGCATAGTTAAGAAACTTCCTGTCATGATGCCTACCCCCGGGCAGCTAGACCAAGCCCATTCGCCCTAGAGGCAGGCATCCGGACATCCGTTTAAACCTCAGAAGCCCCGGCTAGGGGCTATCTGGGTTCAGTCCTGGCGCCTTAGGCGCCAGGCTCATAGTCATCACTTACCTCAGGCAGACCATGCTGCACATGCATCCAGGCCAACGTGAGACCTGGAGGGACTATTTTTTCCATAAGGACTACTTTTCACTCGGGTGTGGTTATAGGTGTTAGGCAGAAACCTGTGCAGTTCCCTCTGGGACCACTGCAAAAAGATTTAAGACTACAAGTGTTTGACAGTAAACCCACTTGGTAGCAGTCTGTACCACACAGATTCACTTGGTAGCTGTGGCTGAGCAGTCAGACTTTCCTCAAGAAGAGTTAGGCAGTATACAGAGTATTCACAATAGGTCAAGAGAACACAACAGAACAAGTAAACACTGACCAGGGCTTGGTGTAAAAGAGATATCATTTTTTATTTAAAACCACATCTAGAAAAACACACAGGCACTAATAGTAAGCAATTCAAAAACACGGTCACTAAAAGATATACACTCCCTTAAAAGAATATTAGACAAGTCTTAAGTAAAGCCCCACTTATTTTCAGACAGCGGTGAGCGCTTAACGTAGATGGCACTCTAATAGTTCGTTTTTAAAAGGGAGAGAAAAGCAGAGAATAAATTGAAACAGATCCCAACACTTTTACAAGAACATAACAAGGGAGGAAGGCAAAGTAAAACCGTGAAGTTAGAGTTCAATAGGCCGGATCCACTTTCAGGGGATCAAACGAAATGTGTCCAAGGTCACACGGTTGCAGTGCACAAAAGTCTTGTAATGGTTCAAAAAGAAGTTGGACCAAAGAAAGGGACCAGTTAGAGGGTCAAGGCGGCCAGCCCAGTCCAGAAGGTTAAGGGGTTATTATTACCTTGTAGCAATCTTTAGAAAGGGAGGACTGGCGGACACGGTACCTTAAAGTGGTGAGAAGACTCCAGCGGGGGCAGTTGTTCCTGGCAGCGGATGCAAGTCTGTGCTTCGTCCGGGGGAAGAGAGGATCTCGTCGGGGAGGAAGACAGGAGTCCATTGCACTGCCAGGGAAGAAACCAGCCGCAGAGTTTCTCAGGTACAAGGAGCGGTCCGTTGATTCGCGGTTCAGTGGCGAGTGGCTATCCGGCCGCCGGGGTGCTTGGCACGGGCAGTTCGACCACAAACCGGTCTGGGGTGCGAAGAAGGAAGGTAAAACTGGTTGTGCCCACCAGTCAGGGGAAGAAGCCTCTCCCGCCGGGAGATCTTCTCTGTCATCGGGAAGTGGTGAGTCGGTTCCGCAGGGCTCCAACGGTGGTGTCGTCGTGGTAGGTCGGCTCAGCTTCTCCCTCGTCGGATTCCCAGGTCCTGTGGCGACTTCTGAAGTTCCAATCCCCAAAGCCCTGCTTTTATGCAGCATACCCCCATTCACTCAGCCTAGCTGTCAATCAAACATGCTAAGTGGTGAGCCGGCCGGCTCACCACTTGGGCCAATCACACAAGAGTGCGACTTGAGTTACCAAGGTAACTCAGTCCAGGGTGCCTAAACCCCCTCCCACACCCTCTGTGGTACCCAGAGTGGCACCACTTTTGGAGGCTTCTGTGGAGAAGCCTGCCAAAAAGTGGAACAAAGGGCTCGACTTGGGTTGGAGTCACAGAAGAGAACACAAACGCCATTTTAGAATCGAGTCCTAGCAAAAAATACCAACCGGCGAATTAATATTAAATAAATAAACCGGCGGTATGTTCGAGGCTATGAGAATTAAATAAAGTTGGTAGCCTCGAACAATGGGAAAATCCCATAAGAAAATATTTGCGGTTGAATATAAAAAGTAGTTTCCACTGCCACCAGCCAAAACTCCATCAGGGGGGACAGAGACGTGCCCCCTCGACTAACAGACCCCGGGGCAATCGAATTGCCCCGACCAGTACGTCCACAATATGATGGTTTGTACTGGTTTCTGTTAATAATTTGGGACTAGTAAAGCCAATGGTGACTTTACATGCCCTGGGAGACAGTAGTCAGTCCCAGGGTATGGAGTCTATGGTGGGGGGTCACTATGACACCCCTGTGTTACTGCACGGAGGGTGCTGTGTAACACACAATAAAAACACATGAGACCCTATGGAGTAAAGGACCCCATAACCCATAAAACACATTAACAGTCAAAGGAACACCATAAATCATGTCCAAGAGTGGGAGTAAAAGAGTCTCACTCTTGGCAGGAGGAAAAAAACAAACTCCAGAAATCCAGCAAAGCTGCTGGGGGACTCACTAGGTTAGGAAATTTAGCCTAAAGAGAGAATTCTCCCTAACACTAGGGACTTCTTACCTGGGACTACTTTCAAAGCTATTTAAACCACGCCCGATCTTCAACACAAGCTTCGCGTTATTCTGCATTTAGCAGCGTGACGCTCACCGTGTCAGCAAACCTGCTTCCAGCCTTCTTCCACGCCCGCCTCGAACACGGAGCCCCTAGGAGAGAAAGGAAAATAGAAGAAGAGGTTAGATTACAGACTTTAATCTGATTCCTCACCTGATTTCGGATCCTGCATCACTCCGAGCCTGAAGGGACATTCTTCCGGCACGCGTCGCATCCCAGCTACAGCGCCGCTCCATCTTCATCAGCCCACAGCATCTCCGACTCAGCGCTGCCTCCGTCACTTTTTCGGTGATCTGCAACACCTGGGGAAAAAACACAAAAAAGCAAGGTGAGCCTAAAGAGACTAAAAAGACAATCCCTTTCATTACAAGACTTACCTGATTATCACCGGAGGCTTTATCCTTCAATACACCGCATCTAGGAAAAAAGGAAAAGACAGTGAGCAATTCTCACGCACCTTTACAGGATAGTTTGGGTAATACAGACTCTTACCTGAACGTCGCCAGCAACCTCCAGACAGAATTTGCCGCTGCAAATATACAGGGAGTGCAAGAGTGACCGTTGGACATTTTGAACTCTTTAAAAACTTGGCAAACTCAGGACTCAATAATCGTCCAGAACCCCAACACCTAAAACCAGTGAAGTAACTGGTATCTACGCGCCCCTGCATGCCACGCAGGATGGAGAGCTCACCAATCAAAAATATAAGGCGAGAACACCGACCAGGAATATCGGAGGTGGCAAGTGGGGAGAACGGGAGCAGGGAGGGGGGGGGGGGGTCTGCATTCACACCCACGGGGCTAAATACCTTTCTCCATCTACAGGAGAATATTTCTACGAGTCAAGCTTACAAGACTGAGGGGGTCCGTCCAGACAGTTATCTTTGCCCTACGCTTCACGCTGGTGGAGGCCGCAGCTGTCCGGGTTCGATCTACGCCCCTGTGGGAACCAGATGAGCGTACCAGAACGCGAAGTCTACCTAAAAAAAAACACCCGGGCGTTATGGAAAATTCTGAAACCGACCAACTAACTAGCCCAACTGTTAGGAGAACTTAGGGCAGAGGTGCACTCTGCACGTCAAGAGACTAATGCCCTCAGGAGAGAACTTATTTTGTCAAAGGAACGCACTGATGATCTTGCTAGACAACTGCTGCAAAGCCAAGCCGGCCAAACACCATTACCTGGACTCGGAGGGAATCCAAATCCTGTCTCTTCGAGCAATCCTGTGCAAGTGGTTCTCCCAGGGAGCATTCCTCTAGCTCCACCCAAATGTTTTGCTGGGGACCTGAAAAGGTTCGCTGTGTTCATGAACCAGTGCCGCTTGCACTTCCTATGCAGACCAGGAGCCTTCCGTAACGACCAAGCCAAAGTAGCCTTTGTACTGTCGTACCTTAGTGGCAGCGCAGCAGATTGGTCAATCCCGCTGGTCAACCAGGATGACCCTCTTCTTCGGGATTTTCAAGGTTTTCAATTGAGTATGGAAAAGCTATTTGCCAGGCATTCGCAGGGTCAGGCCCTGGTTAACAAACTTTTATCCCTACGACAAGGCACTCAGAATCTGTTAACCTATATTGCAACCTTCAACAGGTTAGTGGTAGAAACCGGTTGGCCAGAGGAGAAAAGAATTACTTTATTTCATCGTGGGCTTCGGGGTGAACTCAAAGATGTTTTGGCCCAAGTGGTGAACCCACCCCAGGATTGCACCGAATATATAGACTTAGTAGTCCAGTTAGACCACCGACTCCAGAATCGAAAGGCTGATCGAGCTAAATTCGAGAATCGAGTTCTGGTCAAACCACATGTTACCTCCAAAGGAACCGACAGATCAGAACCCATGCAGATCGGGGGGGTTAAGGGACCCTTAACGCAAAAAGAAAGAGAAAGAAGACGACAAATGCAATTGTGCCTTTATTGTGGGGTTTCAGGACATTTTCTAAGAGATTGCCCAATTAAACCATCCAAGAAGGTAGCCGGAGTAGCTGTTAGAAATCAAACAGAGCCTGAATCGGGAAACAACCACGCCCGACAAGCGTAGAGGTCCGCTTGCCGATCTTGAAGGACACTCAGACCTCGCATCTAATCATACCAATGGTCCTCATTGATCCTAGACTCCCATCACGTATGCACGCAGCAAGGGCATATATCGATAGCGGGCCGTAGGAAACTATATGGACCATAAATTGGCTTTTAGGATGACTATCTCTCTGAAAAAAGACCGCTCCGGATGTCGTCACCACAGTCGATGTAACAGAAATTGCCTCAGGGCCTGTAACTCATTCCACTACAGAGATGACATTGCTGGGTCAGGATGGGCATCGAAAGACTATTGTGTTTGACTTAATCAAAGCGCCACAGTTCCAAATAATACTGAGGATACCTTGGTTAGAAACACATCCTTGTATTGATTGGCGAGAGAAGAGAATAACCTTCCCGGATTGTGCACACACCTGCTACCCGTAAAAACCCTTGAACAAAGGCCTGGCCACAGTCACTACTCCAGTCGTGCAGTTACCTCAGGAATACCAAGAATTCCAGGATGTTTTCCAAAAAGAACAGGCAAATACCTTACCGCCACACAGATCATACGATTGTCAAATCGACCTCATCCCCGGTGCACAACCCCCATGCAGCAGAATCTACGCCCTCACGGAACCCGAGAATCTGCACCTACGACAATATCTAGACCAATACCTTGCTAATGGTTTCATTCGTCCATCCAAGTCCCCCGTTTCCTCAGCTTTGTTCTTCGTACCGAAAAAGGAAGGTGACCTCAGAACATGTAAAGACTACCGCGCATTAAACCAGATTACTGTAAAGAACCGATACCCATTACCTTTGATCCCCGAGTTCCTAGACCAGGTAAAGGATGCTTGCATTTACACTAAATTAGATCTCAGAGGGGCATATCATTTGGTACGTGTAAAGGGTGACGAATGGAAAACTGCCTTCCGCACCAAATACGGATTGTTCGAATATCAGGTGATGCCCTTCGGGTTGCGCAATGCACCAGCAGCCTTCCAGTATTTTATGAACGATCTCCTTCGTGAACTCATCGACGTTTGTGTTGTCGTTTACATTGACGACATTCTAGTGTACTCTTCCTCAGAATCAGAGCATGTTGAGCACGTTCGAGCAGTCCTTCAGAAACTATGTCAGCACAAGTTATTTGCAAAACTGGAAAAATGCGTTTTTCATACCACGAAAGTAGAGTTCCTGGGATTTATCTTGACTCCAAAAGGGAGTCCGAATTGACTCTCGAAAAGTGGATGCAATCCTCAAATGGCCATCACCCAATTCAGTTAAAGTAGTACAAAGCATGCTCGGATTTGCTAATTTCTACCGCAGATTTATTCCAGTCGTCTCACAGATTGTACACCCCATCGCAGCACTTTTGCGAAAAAACAAACGTTTCTTGTGGACCGAGGAGGCTGAAAGAGCCTTCCAGGAGTTGAAGTCGAAATTCACATCGGCACCTGTCTTGAAGCATCCACGTCCCGAACTTCCATACATAGTCGAAACAGATGCGTCCAGTTTAGCCATGGGTGCTGTCCTGTCCCAGAAGGATCCCGAAACTGGTCAACTTCATCCTGTAGCCTTTTGGTCCAGAAAGTTTTCAGCCCCCGAATTAAACTATGCGGTTACCGATAAAGAATTGTTAGCCATCAAATCCGCCTTCAAAGCTTGGAGACATTGCCTTCTGGGTGCTAGGCACACCATCACAGTAATCACTGACCATGGGGAACCTGCAGTATTTAAAAACAGCCAAGGCCCAATCATCCCGTCAACTCCGATGGGCGCTATTCTTCGCCGAATTCGATTTCGTGATTACTTATCGACCTGGTTGCAAGAATGGTAAGGCAGATGCCTTATCCCGAATAGGAATGGGAGAAACATTTTCGAACCCAGAACCAGTACCCATAATTCCAGAACAAAGAATCCTCGGCGTAACTAGTTTACAGACTTTGGAAGATATTAATTTAAAGATTTAACAACTTTTCGATTCAACAGCCCTGCAGGACTGGAACAAAAGAGGCCCAGATTATTCAGTCATTAATGAGTTACCCTACTATCAAGGGCGTCTGTTTTTACCACACAAGTAACTGCAAGAACTGGTAAACTCCAATTATCATGACGCTTTGATGGAAGGACACCCAGGTATTGCCAAGACTGAAGCTAAAGTTAAAAGACAATTCTGGTGGCCCACCTGACGAAAGGACAAAGTCACTTGTGTTGTCTTGTGGGATCTGCGCCCAAAACAAAAGCCAAAAGAAGAAACCAGCCGGTCTTTTACAGCCTTTGGCTATTCCGCCTACACCTTGGCACACTTTGTCCCTAGACTTTATTACAGATCTACCTCCATGTAATGGGTTTAACACAATTCTAGTAGTTGTTGACCTTTTTTCCACAATGTCTCACTTTATTCCTTTAAAGGGATTACCTTCCGCTTCACTTTTGGCCAAGGAATTCCTTGAAAACATCATTCGAGTACATGGTTTTCCTTCTGTATTGGTGTCAGATCGAGGTAGTCAATTCATTTCGCAATTCTGGAAGAAATGTTGCCAACTAGCGCAAATCTACGTGAGGTTATCTACTAGTCACCATCCCCAGACCGATGGTCAGATGGAAAGGACCAACCAGACTCTGGAACAATACCTACGTTGCATGTTACATCAGACCGAGGGCAATTGGAAGGATATATTATGGATTGCCGAATACGCATACAATAACTCAGTACATTCTGGAACCGGACAAAGCCCCTTTTATACCATTTATGGTCATCATCCTCGAACCTCAGAACTTGATTCACCACAACACTTGGAAATGCCAGCAGTGACCTATCTGCATTCTACTATTACTCAAGCCTTTAAGGAAGCAACTGAACATTTGAAAAAAGCAAAGGAGAAATACAAGAAGAATGCCCATCAGCATAGGAGTGACACTCCCCATTATCAGATTGGAGATCAAGTTTGGCTGGCAACCAGACACATACCCCTAAAAGGGACTCGAACTTTTAATCCTAGATATTTGGGGCCTTACACCATTAAAAAAAGTATTAACCCGGTAGCAGTTAAATTAGAATTGCCCTCTAGTATGCGGATCCATCCCGTCTTCCATGTTTCACTTCTAAAACCAGTTCAACCCGGAACAAGATTAGCCAAGCCACCTGACCCCATCCTAATAGATGGAGAACCTGAATTCGAGGTAAAAGATATTCTGGACTCTAAAATGGTTAAATCTAAACTTTTTTATTTAATCGATTGGAAAGGTTACGGACCACAGGAAAGGTCATGGGAACCCTGTGACCACGTCCATGCACCTCGATTAGTGAAGAAATTTCATCGGAACTTCCCAGACAAACCAGGGCCCTGAGGAAAAACAACCTTAGGGGGGGGGGGGGGGGGCGTTGGGGTCAGGGGGTGGGGTGAGGGAGTGCTGTCATGATGCCTACCCCCGGGTAGCTGGACCAAGCCCATTCGCCCCGGAGGCAGGCATCCGGACATCTGTTTAAACCTCAGAAGCCCCGGCTAGGGGCTGTCTAGGTTCAGTCCTGGCGCCTTAGGCGCCAGGCTCATAGTAGAAATCAGTCCTGGCGCCTGAGGCGCCAGGCTCATAGTCATCACTTACCTCAGGCAGACAATGCTGCACATGCATCCAGGCCAACGTGAGACCTGGAGGGACTATTTTTTCCATAAGGACTACTTTTCACTCAGGCAGACCATGCTGCACATGCATCCAGATCAACGTGAGACCTGGAGGGACTATTTTTTCCATAAGGACTACTTTTCACTCGGGTGTGTTTCTAGGGACTTCTTACCTGGGACTACTTTCAAAGCTATTTAAACCACACCCGATCTTCAACACACGCTTCGCGTTATTCTGCATTTAGCAGCGTGACGCTCACCGTGTCAGCAGACCTGCTTCCAGCCTTCTGCCACGCCCGCCTCGAACACGGGGCCCCTAGGAGAGAAAGGAAAATAGAAGAAGAGGTTAGATTACAGACTTTAATCTGATTCCTCACCTGATTTCGGATCCTGCATCACTCCGAGCCTGAAGGGACATTCTTCCGGCACGCGTCACATCCCAGCTAAAGCGCCGCTCCATTTTCATCAGCCCACAGCATCTCCGACTCGGCGCTGCCTCCGTCACTTTTTCGGTGATCTGCAACACCTGGGGAAAAAACACAAAAAAGCAAGGCGAGCCTAAAGAGACTAAAAAGACAATCACTTATATTACAAGACTTACCTGATTATCACCGGAGGCTTTATCCTTCAATATGCCGCATCTAGGAAAAGACAGTGAGCAATTCTCACGCACCTTTACAGGATAGTTTGGGTAATACGGGCTCTTACCTGAACGTCGCCAGCAACCTCCAGACAGCATTTGCCGCCGCAAATCAACAGGGAGTGCAAGGGTGAACTTTGGACATTTTGAACTCTTTAAAAACTTGGCAAACTCAGGACTCAATCGTCCAGAACCCCAACACCTAAAACCAGTGAAGTAACTGGTATCTACGCACCCCTGCATGCCACGCAGGATGGAGAGGTCACCAATCAAAAATATAAGGTGAGAACACTGACCAGGAATATCGGAGGTGGCAAGTGGGGAGAACGGGAGCAGGGAGGGGGGGTCTGCATTCACACCCACGGGGCTAAATACCTTTCTTCATCTACAGGAGAATATTTCTACAAGTCAAGCTTACAAGACTGAGGGGGTCCGTCCAGACGGTCATCTTTGCCCTACGCTTCACGCTGGTGGAGGCCGCAGCTATCCGGATTCGATCTACACCCCTGTGGGAACCAGGTGAGCGTAACACCTCCCTCATCCTCGAGATGCAGTGGTGACATGGAAACAAACAATACCCTGGGAAAAGGCAAGCCCCAATGAAACGGGGAGGGCAGGAACTGCCTCCATGAGACCCTCACAGCACCTAGGGTGAGCAGGCCATCCCGTTGTAAGCAGGAGTGGTATGTCCTCGTCTCAAGGGCCATCTACAGAGGTACTGTGCAGAAACTAAAAGTCATAGGGGGTGACTGACTGCAGCAGTCACACCCATGTATCTAGTGTATATAATCATGTAAATGTATACAGTTTTTATGTACTTGCAAGTATATTTTGTATTGTTTAAATGTATATAGTTATTTAGGTGTTAATGTAGATCTATTTAAGTATGTATATAGGGGTTAGATAGTGGTTAGAAATGTGAGTGTCGAGCGAAAAGGTGTAATAGGGTTCCAAGAGAGCAACCAAGATAAGGAGCCAGATGGGTAGAACAGGTCTGTCCCATCAGTTCACCGTAAGGGTCCCCCATGACCGAGTCCACAGAGAGTGGGCTGGCGGAGCAGATCCCTAGAAGGTGAAATCACTTCAGGGTAGGATTAAAAAAAAAGAAAAGTGCTATCAATGGGTAGCGTTAAAGGTTATAATGTTTGTTTTGAAATAAAAAGGGGCCACCCATTGTGACCAGATTAATCCACTCCGGTATCCATTTCAGAAAGGTAGTAAGTCAGAGGGTTGTCCCTCTCCTGTTGCAGGGTAGGGTTAACAGTTTATAGTCTGCAGGTTGTCTAGTGGCCTTCTGCTTGCAACTGATCTGTGGGCATGGAGTTGGCAAATGGTCCCACCCTTACATGGGATAGGGGAGGCACAAAGGCTCCACGCCAAGGCTTGAAAGAGCAGGGCTACATAAGTGTTCAGAGAGATTGATGTTAGAGACTGCTGGTGCATGGACAACGCACAACCGGATTATTTCTTGTTTTCTTTCTCATGTGCATGGAACTTATGTCCACATTGATGGTTGCTGGAGGCTTCTAGGTGATACAGGGATGTCCTTCAATGAAGCCTAAAATGTTATCAGACAATAACACAGTCCATTACGAAGTTGGGTGGGATACTGAGAACCACCGTCAAGGAATTGGAAGCCAAATCCTTTGGTATTAAATGACCAGAACTTTCTTAAAGGAGGTGGGATTGAATGGAGTGGATTCCATCGAAGGAAAAATTCCACAGCCAGACTGAAAAACCAGAGATAAGGAAAAAAAAAAAAAAAAAAAAGAGTACCCTTTTAGAATGTATGAACATTTCTGAATTGGAGCATAGGCTAAAGGTTTTGAAGACACCTTACAGACAGCAACTAGCCAGAAATCAACTATCAGCCCTTCAGATAAATAAAACTGAACACTTAATCCATAAAATGAAGAGGTAGTAGGAGGTTGGCAACAAAGCATACAGACTATTAGTGTATAAACTCAAAGCTAGAATTATAGCCAATATGGCCCAGTACTCACAGCCCTAAGCGCTATATAAAAACTAGTTATTAAGGGGGAAGACCATAATCAAAATCTGGGAAGTTTGAATTATTCAGGGTCTTTTTTTGGGCAACTGTTCTCTTCCCCAGACTGATCAACAAACTACAACACAATTTTTGGACAGGGTCACCCTACACAGGTTTTCTGAAGAGGAGGCAAATGCCTTGACACACAACATAACTCCTTTCATTAAGCTAACTAAGGCGATTTCATCATTGAATAATGTGCAAGGTTCCACGTTCATATGGGTTTTTGCACAGTTTTATAAGAAACTGTTGCAATCCCTTGTCAAGTTTCGAACTTCCCTTTTGTATTTGGCAAAGCAGATAGGCCTGGTGTCTGACTTGATGGGAGAGCCACTTATTTCACTGCTCCCTAAACACCTGCACACTTTATACTGACCTACAGCCCTATCACACCACTTGCACGCCAGCATTTTAGCCAAGAATCTGGCAAAAAGATTAGAAACCTTTCTACTGAGGTTAATCTGGTAAGCGCAATGTGCGTTTGTTTTTAACAGACAGGCCTCAGATAGTGTCTTTAAAGTTATCAATCTGATTGATATGGACCATAAAACTAAGGTCCCTTCCATTCTCATTAGATTGGATTTAGAGAGGCTTTTGATAGGGTGGAGTGAACATTTCTACAATCAGTACTGAACAAGTTAGTTCTGGGGGAAGGTTTTTAATCAACAAGGTTAAGGCAATGTATGAATAGGTCTCGGATGCCCCATCATTTCCTAGTAGGAAAAACTCACTAGGGATTCCCCCTGTCACCTCTGCTATTTGCCCTCTTGGTGGAGTCCTTGGAAGCAGCCTCTTGGTGGAGTGCTTGGAGGCGGCCATTAGAAAGGACTAGTGTTCATGGAACTGAATATCATGGACAGAATTCTAAAGTCTACCTGTTTGATGACTGTTGACATTTTATAAGCCTGAAATTTCTATTCCCACAGTATTGTATAGTCGGTTTGGGGGCCTATGGGAGGGTGTCAGGCTTAAGAGTAAATCTTAATTAAGTCTGAAATGCTAAACGGTACAATGGTAAAATTGCATAGACATATTTTAATGAGAGTCTGTCAAGAGGTGAGATTTAAGTTAATTTGACAGGTAAGACCTCCTAACTGTAGAGGTCAAACTACCCAAAACTCAGGGACACTATGCGAAGATTTAGGATCCTAGTGGTCACTTGAAATTTCTCGGAATCAGAGGGCATTATTTAGGCCCCAGGACACTGGAGAAGCTTAGCCTGGCTGAATATACAATGGTACTACCAAGCCTCACAGCCAAGAATAATTGCAGAGTTGCTTCTTTTTGGTTATGAAATATGATATGAAATGGCATTTATAACGCGCCTATACACAAATGTTTCAAGGGACGACAAGGTAAGGGAGGGGAAACAGGGAAGACAGACAATGATCCTACTAGGCCAGGTGGCATTGATATCGCGCGTAAGTGCAGGGAAAGGGGGGGGGGGTTTGGGGGGAGTGCAGGGGAATAGGAGGGTGGGCAATGCAGCACATAGGAACAAACAGTAATATAAATAAGACAATAAATGCCGGTGGCAAGTGCAAGTGCAGACATCAGGTGTCAGTGCTGGTAGGGGCTACAGGGATACAGAAACAGCCCCCAAGTGCAAGGATTGCCAGGGTGGGGGCAGTGCAGGTGTGCAACTGGCAGGGAGGGGCCCTGGGCCCAAGATCAGAGGGTAGCAAGGTAACCAGTGCAATTTCAGATTCAGCCAGGAGATCAGCAGGGGAGAGGAGGAAAGCAGAAGCAAAGAGGAAGGTGTTGAGGTCCTTCCGGAACAGGAGATGGTTCTCCTCAAGTTTCAGAGAGGCAGGGAAGCTGTTCCAGAGGGAAGCCCCAGCAGAAGAAAGATCTACCACCAACTCGCTGCTTGGAGAAGAGACTGGCCCTGAGGGAGTTGGAGGCGGATAAGCGAAGAGCTCGAGAAGGAAGATATTTAGGAAAAGAGTTGAAGATATGGAGCTCCCAGGCCCCAGAAGGCCTTGTGCACAATGCAGAGGGTTTTGAACTTCATCCTCACCGCCAGTGGGAGCCAGTGCAGAGATTTCAGTCCTGAGAGATACGATCCCTGGGCTTGAGGTCAAGAGAAGTCTTGCAGTCCTGTTTTGGATGAGTTGCAGAGGGTGGAGAGTAGAAGCAGGCAGATTTAGAAAGAGGCTGTTGCAGTAGTCAAGCCTAGAAAGAACCAGAGCTCTGGAGACAGTGAGTGTCTGGGGAAAGAGGAAATGAAGAATATCTCTGGAGGAGATGCAGCTGTTAGTGTGACTTCGAGACATCAGAGATGTGAGGAGAGAAGGAAAGTGGGGAGTCGAAGATGACCCCAAGGTTTTTAGCCTCACAGGTGGAACAGGAAGAGGGTCAAGAGAGGCCGGCCAGAGAGTGACACAAAAGGAGGGAACAGGTGTGCCGATGAGGAGAATCTCGGTCTTACTGGCATTAAGGCAGAGATAATTGGCGGCACACCACTCCTGGATGGCGGACAGACAGTCGGAGATGAGCGAAGTAGAAGAGGTTGCGGAAGGGAGCCTGAAAATGAGTTGAGTGTCCTCTGCATAGCACTGAAAGTTGGGGCAGAGGTCGGCAATGCGGTGGGCAAGAAGTGGCAGATATTGGTTGAACAGCCACAGAGAGAGGTTAGACACCTGGGGAACACCACAGGTGGAGAGAGGAGATGAAGGACCCAAGTTGGACCGCGGAGGGTCGATTGGAGAGGAAGGAGGTCAGCCAGGCCAGGGGCTGATTGGTGATACCCAGATTATCACAGAGACGGTTGAGCAGGATGGCATGGTTGACAGTGTCAAAGGCAGAGGAGAGCTCAAGTAAGATCAGGACACAGGGGGTGTTGGAAATTGAGGTTAGAGAGCAGGTCTTCACAGATGTTCAGGAGAGCAGTTTCCGTGCTTCTGGCAGCTCTGAAGCCAGACTGATTATCATGGAGACAACCAACAGATTCAGTGTGGAAATTAAGCTGGGAGATGGCCAGCTTTTGCAGGAGTTTGCCCAGGAAAGGAGTGATGGAGATTGGGCGATAGTTAGCCGGGCAGGAAGGATCAGCAGAGGGTTTCTTAAGGAGAGGGTGCACAAGTGAGTGCTTCTGGAGAAGGAGAAAGAGAGGGAGAAAGAGAGGGAGAAAGAGAGGGAGAAAGAGAGGGAGAAAGAGAGGGAGAAAGAGAAGGAGAAAGAGAAGGAGAAAGAGAAGGAGAAAGAGAAGGAGAAAGAGAAGGAGAAAGAGAAGGAGAAGGAGAAAGAGAGAGAGAGACTGAGTTTTAGAGATGACATGAGAGGCCAAGGCAGTGCAGATGGCCTGGGAGGGGACAGGAGAGTTAGCGACTGCAGCAGGGTTGGCCAGCTCCTTGCAGATTTTAAAGAGTTCGTCCGAGTTGTTAGATGCGGCAGTGACACGGGCTTGAATGTGGGCTCTCTTCTTGGTGCGGACAGAGAGCCGGTATTGCAGTTGGAGCAAGCAGCAGGCCAGTTTGTCAGAGGATGTACCGGAAGCACGCCATTTCCTATCAGCTACCCTGCACTTGGCCTTCAGGCGGATACTCATGACAGGGGCAAGAACATTGAGAGTATCAGATATAGCAGAGTGGAGCACGGAAAAGTCTGTGTCAGGATGTGCGTCAGCCAAAATGGGGTGCGGGGGGGGAGAAAGTGGCGGCGAAAGCCTCAACTGACCCACGCTTCATGGGTCAGATAACAGAGAAGGTAGGTGGCAGTGCTGGAGTTGGCTTGACTTGAGAGGTAGAGAGGGTGAGCTGGGAGGAAAGGAGAAAGATATCGCTCCAGGAGAGAGGAGTGGTGAGAGGGATCGAAAGGGGAAGGTCTGAGGAGATCAGAACATCCAGAGTGTGCCATGCAGAGTGAGTCGGGCCAGAGAGAATCGAGAATGAGAGAGTCGCAGAGGTCACGAAAGAGTCCAGTGGAAGGACAGGAAGCATCCAGATGGATGGTGAAGTCATTGAGGTTGTGGAAACGCAGGACCCCCACTCTACCCCCCCACCAACAACCCTGAATGATTTGTGCGATGGGCTACCATGCTAATGTGGGACACATGTATCCCAAAACATAAGTAGACAACTATCCCTGGTTCTTTCACCCCAATGCATGGGAACCCACAATTCACCTTGACTGGACCATAAAATGTCCATTGTCTCCAGGCTCCCTGGATATTTTGGGGTGATCAGCGTATTGGATTAATTCACATTCTCAGCTGAGGAAGAGAAGAATTCCCAGAGCAGCGTGAGGCAGAACGGTAAAGCCGCCAAAGATCAAACTAGCCGTCAACGCTCCCCAAGACTGATGCTCAACTTACCCAAGGCTCGCAGAGGTGGAGAAGGCGGCCGACCGGACGGTGAAGGACCGCAGTGAAGCCCAGCAGCAGATGTGAGCCACCGCAGAGAACCGGTGAGTTGGCAGTTAGTGACTGCTGACCCAGGGGTGTTCCGTATATGAAAGCTGTTAAAAGGAAGTCACTTTGAATACCAAACAATGTATTAAAGCAAAGCAAAACTAATTGATTGCAGAACAATTAAAGAAAATAAAGCTAAGTGGCAAAGAAGAAAGTTCCCTTATAGGGAACTACAAGAAGGGAAAGACAAGAACCAGTACTACCCACAGACAAGAGGCTGCCAAAAGACTTTGGGAAAGCAACCAGTGGAGAAAACCTCTAATCAATACTACCCACAACCCAGAGGTTATGGGCATAATATCAAGACAGCCCTTGGGAAAAGCTCAACACCAGCAATACCCTCAGCTAGTAAGTTGTGCAGCAAAGCAACCAAAGCATAAATACCCTTTGCAGAGATATACTTTTGGGGACGCTTGTATCTCATATTGCCAACAGACAAGTGACTGAGACTATACTAAAGTGACAAGGACCCAACTCTTCCTTTTGGGGATTTCAACTTGTACCCACACTGCCATAAGTCAAAATGTTGTCAAGAAGTTGTAGAAGTTAGTGCAGCTTGACACAAAAGGAGCAACGAGAGTATGAACGCTACTAGGGCCTTTCCTCTAATCATATGTGGAGAACGCTGTAGTCTCATCTGCTGCCTACCCCGGAGAGCTCCGCGCCTGTGAGAGCCTGAAAAACACACGAAAAACCTGCAAGTCCATGCTGAGCCTGAGCCTGGAGCTGGAGTTTGATTCCAGAGTGCAAGTGCTGGTAGTCCGCACAATAGGCTAGTAAGGCGTGGTGTTGTGCTGTTTCTACAGTTGAACAAGTTACTTACCACTGGAAACGTTCTTTCAATGTTCCTCCCACATATTCCTCATCTTTGATATTTCCAATATCCATCTTTTCTGCTTTGGAAAAGAAAAAGAAATCAGCATGGGGCGCTGTGCGTCAATGCCTGTTGACTATGTCCCTCGGAGGCCTCCGTCTCAATGTTGATGTCATCGCAGGTATTTGTAGCACGCGCAGCGCCCATTTGAAGAGGAAGTACCAAGCACGATTCGTACTCCTGCCACCCCTTTTGAAGTACCAGGAACATTCACGCCGAAATATGTGACGTATGATGAACAAATAAACCAGCATAGAGCCGCAGTTGGGCTCTGTCCAGTACCTATCAGAATAACAGCACCTATTGAAGTACCGACACCTAAGAAAACCTTGTCAGTAAGGTACCCATTGAGAAAACCATATCGACAAGTGAGACAGAATGACGATTTTCAGAATGTAATAACCGTAGAAGCTAAGAAGCTACTAAAAGGAAGATGAATGATGACATCATAAGAACCCAGACTGACTCACATATAGAAGATATAAGGACCTGAGAACAACAACAAAAGAGACAAAATACCAAAGATAAGCGACATCCTGAGCCTAAAGTGAAACAATTGATGTCAAGAGGTCAGAAACTTTTGCTGTATGCATAATGAAGATATTCAATTAGTTTAAACGTGTACATATGCAAGAAACCGAAAGCCGCCAAGAAATTGTGAGGCTTGCTCATGCTTAGTAGTAGGATAGATTGCGGCAAGCGCCACCTGTACATATACCTACCTCAAAAAGCACTTTATATAAGTATACTTCCACTACGCACAAGAGCAGATTCAACCAAAGGTTACTAAAAGGTCTCAAGAGGAGAGTTTTGCAGCAAACAAATTGAGAATTAAAGATGGAGAGAAACTCAGACGAAGGTAACCATGCCAAGAAGCCATGGTCGTATCAGCTGAAATAGGCCAACAGTGGATACAATTAAAGAGAAGAAGAACAGAGTATCCTGTGCAGGGAAGGTCAAGATAAGTCACAGATGGCAGACAACTGGCAGAATGAAATCAAAAACACAAAATTGCATGAAGGAAAGGCCGATTTCACGGTGTCGGAATCACGTGACCTGGCAAGCATGAAGGGATGAAACTTTCACACCTACGTATGGACCTTTGCCATACCCAGACGTCTTAACTTTCCCAGACCAATAAGCAGACTCGAGGCCAACCACAAATAAATAATTGACACATGACCACTGAGGGGATGATTGATTGTAACAATAATTGGAGGGAAGCTGGGGTGCAGACATACTCGCTGCATCTGGCCAGCTATTCAGCATGCTACTAAGCGCAAGTGGAAACGTATGAGTGGGGTTGATGCCAACCCAATCAGAGTGGACCGTGTAATCTAGGGTCCTATAGTTAGAACCAATGAGACGTCGTACTTTCAGTGACTTTTACAGTAGTCATTTTGAAGGAAGGGCTTAGCTGCCCCATCTGACATTGTTTATCCAATCCCCTCTACCCGTTACCATATACAGAAATGTACCTATGGTAAAGTTATCCTCCTAGAACCAATCAAGTTGCATGCTAAGTTTTAAGAGTTACACGTCAGTGATGATGAGTTTTTGGTATAAATGTTATGTTTTTCCTGAAATTAATTGGAGTTGAAGCGAGAAGGAAGATGGAGCGATTGCTGATATTCATTTAACTCCTGTTTTTTGTGCTGGTCATTAAACAGACTCTCTTTGCCAAACTAATGAGTTGTCATTATTGATTTGGTGCAAGAGTATGAATCTGCATCCCCATCCATCTCAAGGGTGCTGCTGCTCATCTTAAAGTGCTGTTTGGAAACCGCCCCACTCCTATTGGCCGGCTGAGGTCCATCCTGCACACGTTGGTTTTAGTTCTGTTTTTACGAGTGAAGCATTTATCTTGTGTTTGATGGTTACTCCCCCTGAGAGAGCATAGACTGCAACTGCAAGGAAAATTCTACTGAGAGGTAGGTTGGGAGGGGCAATAAGGAATATGTGGTAGCAACTTCTAGTTGAAAGAACATTACCAGGATAAGTAACTTGTTCTTCGATTGGATTGTGTCCTCCCACATATTCCTCATCTTTGATACACTCCCACAGCAGTTTACGTAATTTTGAGGAGGGAGTAGAATTTAGTATGACATGAATTTATGGTTGTGTATGCACTGAATGCAACACTGCTTTTCCAAATGCAGATTCTTGACATGAAGAAGAGTCTAAACTATAATGTTTAGTAAAGGTGTGTACAGAGTACCACATGGCAGCTGCACTGCACTGTAAAGCAGAAGTTGCCATGCCCCTGGTCGAATGGGCTCGGAGGTGTTCTGGAGGATCTTTACCTGTCAGTTTGTAGCATTCCGATATTGCCAGTATAATTCATCTGGATATAGTCTGTTTGTTAATGGCAAATCCCAATTTGGGACCTGAACAGCACACAAATAACTGCTCATCCTCTCTTAACCTTGCCAATCTGGAGATGTAAAAGCTCAGTGTACGTCTAGGGTCAAGCCTGTGAAGCCTTTCCTCTTCCTTCCAGGATATGGAGGAGGGTAAAAAGATGGTAACATGATCTTCTGAGTGAGATGAAACTCAGACAATTTTGGGGAGAAAAGTGGGCTTCACTTTTAGTACCACTTTGTGCTTATAAAAGACAGTATGAGGAGGATTGCAGGATAAAGCCTTTAGTTCACTCACCCTTCGGACTGATGTAATTGCTACTAAAAAGATGGTTTTAAGAGTTCGCTGTCTCAAGGGACAAGAGTAAAAAGGCTCAAAAAGAGCTCCCATCAGAAGGTTTAACACTGAGTTAAGGTACCAAAGTGGGACTTGAAACAGGATCGGAGGGAAAACATTAGTCAGTCCCTTTAGGAATTCCCTTTAAGAATTGTACTATTAGAGGAATCTTAAAGTAAGAGACTAAGTGCGCTTAAAGATAGAAAGTGCCTCCAAATATCCCTTGATGGTAACAATCTCGAGTCCCAGATTTGCCAGATGTAATAAAAAAGGAGAACACCATAAGCGCATTACATGTAAAAGGGTCAACATTCTCATCTCTATACCACCAGCTGCAGAACTTATTCCAGCGGCACAAAGATATAGTTGCTGGCCTTCTGGCCGAAAGCATAATCTCCATTACGTCACCTGGGAGGTCACAACCCTTATATATCTCAGCCTTTCAGAAACCATACGTGAAGGCTGAGCGTCCTGATATCTGGACGGGGAACCCTGCCCTCCACTCGCGAGACAAGGTCCTCTCTTTGTGGAAGACCTATTGGAGGGCAGACGGACATGTCCAGAAGGTCCGGGTACCACGTCGTCCTGGCCCAATCTGGGGCAACTAGGATCATGGATTTCCTCAACTTTCTCAACCTCCCGATTACGTGAGGAATCACAGGGAATGGAGGAAACGCGTACAGGTGTGGAAATTCCCAGTTCACTACGAATGCGTCTCCTAGAGCTCCTCTCGCGGAAATTACCTTGAGCAGTACAGTTCGCACTGGTCACAAACAGATCCACTTGAGGGGTTCCCCAAAGGGTGAAGATCTCTTGGAGGACTTCTTAAGCTAGTTCTCCCTCATGGGAGACTGTGCTCTGCCTGCTCAGAGAGTCCGCCGTTGTGTTTTTCTCTCCGGCTAGATGAACTGGCAACAGAGATTGCTTCTTGCATTGCCAAGAACCAGAGCTGCATTGCCTCTCTGCACAGTGGTAGTGACCTACACCTCCTCTCTTGTTGAGGTAGTCCATGGCCACTGTATTGTCCGCCATTATCAGGACATTCTTTCCCAGTACAGATGGCAGGAAAGCCTTCAGCGCTAGTCTGATTGCCCTCAGCTCTAGAAGGTTGATATGTAGTTTGGACTCCGATGGAGACCAATGACCGTTGATTGTCAAATCGTTGGTATGGGCTCCCCAGCCCGTGAGTGAGGCATCCATCACTACTGTCATCTCAGGCCATGGTAGCCAAAACGGTTCTCCTTTCAAGATGTTCTCCTGACAGGCCCACCACTGAAGATCCAGTGAGACTCTGCTCAGGATTTGCAAGAGGTCAGACATCCTTCCTGAGAATTGTGACCACTGGGTTCAGAGAGCCCATTGGAGAGATCTCACTCTCAGGCGTGCCTCTGGCACCACAAAAATGCAGCATGCCATTAGGCCGAGCAACCTTACAAAATCGAAGGACGGTAGATGCTGGTCATTCTGGAATGTGGTCACTATCTGCAGAATGTCTTGAGCCCTCATCTCTGGTGGCAAGGCTTTTCCCAGGGATGCATCCAGGACTGCTCCGATGAATTGGAGTGTTTGTGATGGTATCATGTGGGACTTCTTGAAGTTGAGATCGAAGCCCAGCCTGTGAAGGGAGTGGCAGGTATAGCTGAGATATTCCAGGGCCTGTTCTGGGGATCTGGCCTTGATCAGCCAATCGTCTAGGTAGGGGTAAACATGAATTACCAGGTTACTCACCGTAGTGACCACCTTACTCCTAGTCCATGGTCCCCTTTCCTCCATACTTATGGGACATCTCTCCGTCCTGTGGGACGGGACCGGAGCACTTTGTAAAAAGCATCCAAATGTTTTTCAAAAATGTGTCCCTCCCCTCTTTCCTGCGCGGGGCCCGGCACGCGGCCGTAACCCCGCCCACCTTGGCTCCGCCCCGCGCATCGCCCATCAGTCCTTTTCTATCGCAGAGTCAAAGACCCATTAGCAATAACAGAGTAACCTTATTAGAGGGGACGGCGGGCGGGCGTATGGAGGAAAGGGGACTATGGTCTAGCAGTAAGGTGGTCACTACGGTGAGTAACCTGGTAATACTCCTACGTCCCGTCCCCTTTCCTCCATACTTATGGGATATTCCCAAGCACTCCTTACAGGAACTATGGGTGGATGGAAATGCCCCTTACTGAAACAGGTTCTTCAGCACAGCCTGGCCGAACTGAGCGTCAGCTCTAGAGCTCCTATCGAGGCAGTAATGCTTACAGAAAGCAGATGGGGAGGCCCAAGTAGCCGCTTTAGCAATGGACTCCCAGGGAACATACTTCTGAAAAGCAACCGCAGCTGCCTTGCCTCACACCTGGTGTGCATGGATACCTTTAGGAGGTTTCAGCTTTTGGACGGTGAAAGATTCCGTGATACAGGCGGTAATCCATCTGGAAATAGATGCCTTAGACGCCGGCCTGCCCTGAGGCTTATCGAAGGTCACAAACAGTTGGGAAGAGCTCCGAAAGCTTGGAAGTCCTGCCAGGTAGAACCTAAGAGCTCTTCGGACATCCAGGCAGTGTAGAACCCTTTCCGCCTCCGAGGCAGGGTTTGGAAAAAAGACCGGAAGGGAAATCAACTAATTCAGATGGAATTCGGTCACTACCTTTGGTAGGAAAGCTGGGTTCGTCCGAAGGACTACCTTGTCCTTGTGAAAGACCAAGAAAGGGTGCTCCACCGACAGTGCCTGGAGCTCACTCACTCTCCTCGCTGACGTAACGGCTACCAGAAAGGACACTTTCCAGGACACATACTTGAGGTCAACCGTAGCCATTGGCTCAAAGGGTTTATGGCACACCGCCGTCAGGACTACATTTAGGTCCCAAGGCGGGTGCGGACTACGAACCGGAGGGTAGAGGAGTGTCAAGCCTGCAAAATGCCTCTTAACCACTGGGTTACTCAGAGAATAAGAGCATTGGTCTATAGCAAGATAAGCAGAAACCGCTAAAAGGTAAGTTCTGCATGACAGAACGTAAACACCCGACTCTGCTAGGGAGGACACGAAGGACAGCACCTTGTCAATCGTAGCCACCCTTGGATCCAACTGCTTTTCCAAACACCAACGACAGAACCTGAGACTTTTACTCCTGTATTGGGATCTGGTCGAGGGTTCCCTGGCTTCCTGGATAATACGCATGTTATCCGTAGACAAGTTAAAATGCTCTAAGACTTGAACTCAGGCACCATGACGCCAAGCTGAGCGATTGTGGGGAGGGGTGCCACATCTGCTGTTCCCCTTGATGAAGAAGATCTGGGGTTACTGGTAACCTGATCAGCAGAAACACCGACAGGTGTTGAAGTTCTGAGAACCAAAAACTGGCCGGCCACCACGGGGCCATGAGCAGAAGGGAACAGTTCACAGAGTTCTTCAGCTTCCCAATTGCTCGATGAACTAGAGGCAGAGGCGGGAATGCGTAAGCTCTCATGTTGTGCCATGGAATCTCGAGAGCATCCCCCAGAGAGGAGGCTCTCAGCCCCCCCTCTGGAGGCATACCGAGGAAGCTTCTTGTTTACCACCGTAGCGAAGAGGTCCACCTCCGGTGTGCCCCAACGCAAGAAAATCCATGAGAGGATCTCCGCCTTCAACTCCCACTCGTAGCTGACCACTGTCCGCCGGCTGAGGGCATCCGCTGTGACATTCAGCTGGCCCGGGATGTGCACCACAAGCAGCCAAACGCCATGAAGCATGGCCCACTCCTATATCTGGATGGACAGATCAACCAAAGGTGCCCACCCTGCAGGCAACAAAAGATTGTGTGGAAGGGGTATCCGAGCATTCCGATCATAAACTGACCGATAAGGATGCGCACAAGGCCGAGAAACCAGCCCTACACCTGAGGCCGATGGCGCAGCTGTAGGGGTAGCGTTCAAAATGTCTGCCGCGGTCGTGGCGGGAACGGGCGCCATTTTGTCATCACCTAAGGGGAACTGCGGCACATGAGGAAGTGAGGCAGGGGTCCCCTTCGATGGATCAGGGATCTTAACTTTAGCCTTAGCATAAGGAACCTCGGCAGAGCGACATACCAACTGCCAAATTAGCCTTCTCAGGAAGGACCTCGGCGCTGCCGGTAAAAGAAGAATTTCCCTTCTTTGACCCCTCAACAGATCTGGTGTCGCCGCAAGAGCGGGAACGGTGAGAAACAACCTTCACTGATAAGGCCTCGCCAGACCCTCAGAAATGTTGGTAGCTTTAGCCTCTGTACGAGGGACCTCGAACCCAGGTCTGGTAACAGCCTTACTCGCGCGGGCCTCGAACATCGGTTCGGTAGCACCAAGCCTCACCAAGGCCTCGGGGCGCACCCCGGCATAAGAGCCAGTCATCCAAATACGGATACTCATGGATACCCTGGAGACAAAGTTAGGCCGCAATCACCGACATCTTCGTGAAGACACGCGGCGCCGAGCTGCAGCCAAAAGGAAGCACTCGAAACTGGAAGTGCTCCTCTCCCAAAGAGAAGCAGAGATATCTCCCTTTGTGGGTTCCAAATCAGGATATGCATGTACGCGTCCCGAAGATCCACAACGCTGAGCCAATCGCCCATCTGCAAGGAGGAGCGTATCTGGCTGGGCGTGATCATCTTGAATTTCTCTTGGGGTAGGAAAAGGTTGAACTGGGAAAGGTCTAGGATGGTGCGCAGGCCAGCCTGGTTGCGTTTGGGCACCGTAAAAAGCCGGGAGTAGAAGCCCTCCCCTCGCTCCCCAAGGGGAACGGGTTCCACAGCTCTGAGTTGCAGAAGTTTCTGAACCTCGGCCTTGAGGGAGGGTGAGCCCGACAGCTGAAAAGGAGGGTTGAGGGGTTGGGTAGGAGGTAAAGGTAAGCGGAAGCTCGCTCAGCTCGCTCGAGCGACTGACAAGACCCATCTGTCTTCTGTGATGGCCTGCCACGCCTCCCAATGAAACGCAATGTGTCCTCCCACCAGGGTCTTGTGCGAGCGCGGAAAACCCTCCTTTGGCAGGCTTATCGGTGGCGATGCCATCTGAACCTGATGAGGCTGAGGAGCGGGAGAGAAACCGTGTACGCTGTTGTCTACGGCGGTTATTCCCCGCAGGAGTATCCACCCTGCGAGATTTGCGGTCCAGGAAGCCCCTAAAACCAGAGGAAGGTCGACCTTGCAACAACGGCCTTTGAGACTTGAAGGGAGCTTTAACCAGAACAGACAATGATTTGGCCGTCTGAGTGCTGTCTTTGGTTTTGGTGAGCTCTACATCAGTAGAAGAGTGAAAAAGCTCCTTACCATCAAATAGGAGGTCCAGAACCTGGTCTTGCACCTCCTTCGAGAACTTCGTGGCAGGCAGCCACGCTTGCTGCGAGGCATCAACCCCAAGCATCAGACCCCTAGACGAGGTGTCTACGTGATGAGCCGCAGCCTCCAGGAGATCCTGGGCCAAGACCCTGGCATCGGAAAGGCCTCCTCTGAAATCCTCCAACTTCTCGACCGGAATGTGCTCCTCAAACTCCGAGAGGCCTCTCCACATCTGCATGTTGGCTCCCGCCACAATCAATTCTGCATTGGCCTGCCTGAGCTGTAAGGCCGAATTGGCAAAGATTTTCCTCCCTAGGGAGTCCAGGAGCTGGTCCTCCTTTCCAAAGACCTGAGTAGCCGTCACGGAGGAGGATGCTGCAGGCCTGGATTGTAACGTAGCCGCAGCCACCACTGTGAAGGAGGGAGGTGGACAAGACGACAAGGCCACTTCTTCCAAAGAATGCAGCCTGTACCTCGCATCAATCTTTTTATTGACAAAAAGTCCAGAGTTTGGCTTTTCCCAAATTCTACGGACCTCAGCCAGAAAGTCCTTCTGCAAGAACAGGCCGGTACGCTGCAAAGGAGACTAGGTGAACGCCCCAGAAAGCACGCCCTCCTGCAGAGCAGGTGCCTCGGGCACCGGAACATCTAAGAAACTCATCATGTCCAGCACCCGGTCATGGAAAGCTCTGATAGAGCGGGGAAGGTCCTCGTTGTCCTGATCGCCTTGAGGGTCATCTGACAGGTCAGGATCCTGCTGAGCCGTGTCAGGCACTGCCTTGTCCACTGGGGACAATGGTGGCACAGGCGGAAGCACAGAGGGAGGTACCATGGGCAAGGGAGGTGCCGGCGGAACCACCGTCGAAACGGGTGGAGCCAGAGGCGCAGGTAGACATATCTCCTTGAAAAGCCCTTTGAAATATTCCCTCATGGGGTCGGTGCACATAAGCGCTTGAAATTTACCGAAAAAAGCGTCCTCAGGAGATTGTTTCGGAACCTGAGGAGGCCGCTCATGAGGTGGACAAATCCAGGGACGTAACGGAGAAGGGTGCCACACCGGCCCCTCCACAGACAAATCCACATAAATCAAGGGAGCCGCCCCCGTGGGCAACGAAACATTGTGCAGAAGAGGCATCTGGGCGTTTCAATCATAAACCGGCCTGTAAGGATGCGCACAAGGGACCTTAGGTTCACCCGAAGGACCAAACGCTACACCAGGGCCGATGGCGTAGTTGTAGGGGTAGTACCTAAAATGGCCGCCGTGGTCGTGGCGGGAACGGCCGCCATTTTGTCCTCATCTGATGGGAACTGCGGCACGTGAGGAAGTGAGGCAGGGGTCCCCATAGATGGGTCAGGGGTCTTAATTTTAGCCTTAAAGTAAGGAACCTCGGCAGAGCCGGTACTATGAGGCCTGGAATGTTTCTGCGACATACCAACCGCCAACTGAGCCTTCGAAGGAAGAGGAAGGGCCTCGGCACTGCCGGTAAAAGAAGAAACTTTCTTCTTTGCCCCCTCAACAGATCTGGTGTCACCACAAGAGCGGGAACGGTGCGCTGTCACCGACAGGGTCTTGCCCGGCCCCTCAGAACTGTTGGTATCCTTAGCCTCTGTACGAGGGACCTCGGACATAGGCCCGGTAGAAGCCTTATGCGTACGGGCCTCGAACATCCGTTCAGTAACCTCAAGCCCAGCCAAGACATTTTGTTTTTGAGGGAAGCCGAAAGAGCGGCCTCAGAGCAAGCTCCGGTACCCCACGACTCAGTAGAACTGGGTCTACAAACAGCCCCCACAGGAGGGGCCTCGGAGCGTACTCCGGTGGACACAGGCCCCTTACGGAGACCCTCAGAGAAAACTCTGGCAGTATTATTAGGCCCGACAGGCACCTCAGGGCGAACCCCGGTAACAGAGCGATCAACGCCCCTCCCGGGTCAAGAGGAACCGGAAAGGTATCCCCTGGCCGGGGTGCTCTGAAAAGTAAAGAACTTACCGGGCGTTTTTTCTTCTCGTCGATGAACACCTGAAAATGCGAAGGAGGAGTCCATACGAACACCTCCTCCCACCGCGCTGACGTTGAAGTGCCCGGACCGAAAGGGAGTCACAGTAAAAACAGGAGTCCCCAACGGTGTTCCGGACCCAAACACTCTAAAGAGGATGGGGATCCGCCCTCGCAAAGCGACAGTGACACGATGAACAGTCTGGAAAATCTAGTTTAAAAGACATAGACTAGTAAACGAACCCTAGCGAGAGCCAGAGGGGAAAAAAGGGAAGAAAATCTTCCGAGGATGCAAGTGCGTCCGGCCCCGATCGTGCAGAGAAAAGGACTGATGGGCGATGCACGAGGCGGAGCCAAGGTGGGCAGGGTTACGGCGCGTGCCGGCCCCCACGCAGGAAAGAGAGGAGGGACACATTTTTGAAAAAAATGTGGATGCTTTTTACAAAGGGCTCCGGTCCCGTCCCACAGGACGGAGAGATGTCCCATAAGTATGGAGAAAAGGGGACGGGACGTAGGAGTTTTCCCCCTCTCCTGAGACTTGCTGCCACAGCCGCCATCAGTTTGGTCAACACCCTTGGGGTGGAGGTCAGCCCAAATGGCAGAACTCAAAACAGATAATGAGAACCGCCAACGGCGAACATCAGGTACTGTCTGTGCTTGTGATGGATCGGCACATGAAAATAAGCATCCTGAAGGTCCAATGATACCATCCAATCCTGAAGCTGGAGGGCCTGAAGGATATGAGAAAGGGTAACCATCTTGAACTCGTCCTTCTTGCGGAACTTGTTCAAGTCTGAGATAGGTCTCAATCCTCCGTCCTTCTTGGGGATTAGAAAATACGGGGAGTACCAACCCTTCCTCCTCTCCGCTACAGGTACTGGTTCTATAGCACCTTTCTCTAGTAGGGTTAAAATCTCCTGCATAAGGAGCGGATCTAGAACTTTCAAAGAGTTGTTCCCCGGTGGATGACTGAGGTTTTTGCAGAAAAGTGAGGCAGTAACCTTGGGCAACTGTTTCCAATGCCCATGCATCTGAAGTAATAGCCTGCCATTCTGACAGACGCTGTGACAATCTGCCTCCTACTGCAGTCTTGTGTATCAAGTCCCCAAAGGTTTTGGAGTGGCAGACGCAGTGGCTGAAGGTAAGGCAGCTGCTGCTGTTGCTGTCTTAGTACCTCTTCCCCCGTCCACTACAGGGGTTGTGGGATCTTCTTTGTCCTCTTTGAGCTGGCTGTCCTCTGCCCTTCCAAATGTTGAACATTGATGAAAGAACCTAACCCTCCAGGGTGTACCCGTGGGGTGGTTTGGAGTTTGTCTTATTGCAGCACCAAGGGATTTGGCTGCCGCCTTGGAAGTTTGCAGCTTCTCCAAACTCTCAGCTTGGTTTCCAAATAAATGAGGGCCATCAAAGGGCATGTTGAGAAGCCTGGATTGTACATCTGGGGCCAATCCTGGCTTTCTCAACCAGGCAAATCTGTGCATCACTGTACTTGCCACCATAGCTCTGCTGATACCGTCAGTCGAGACCAGTCTGGAGGGATTCGCACATTGCATCTTTCCTATCCTTCAAAATGTTTAGAACTCTGTCTTGCTCTTCCCCTTTGGGGATATGGTCAGCCGCAATAGAAAGGCATTCCCAAAGGGTGTGTGCGAACCTTGCTAACATGCACGTAGCATTGGCCGATTTCAAGGCTATACTCCCGGCTGAAAAAACCTTTTTGGCCTTGGCGTCCTAACACAGTCGTCCCTATCGTGGGGTACTGTAGGATAGGCATTTTGCCTACTCGTGGAGGTGGCCGCCTGAACCACCAGACTTTCTGGCCTTGGCTGCTTGGACAGGTAAAAAGAGTAAGAGCTTGAGCTCTGTTCTTTGCCGTCAGTTTCTTATGGACAGCTGGAATGGCCTTTGGTGCGTCCCAGTTAGTAGTCACACGCCTTTGTAAGGCTTGATGAAAAGGTACAATTGGGTACTCTTGAGGCCCCCCCTGTCCAAGATGTCGGTAAGATCGTCTTGTTCAAAGACTGGTGTAGGTCTTGACCACCCCATGTACTCCATAACCCATAACATCAGTTGCCTGTATGTCACTTCTGCGTGGTCACCTAGGTCTGCCCTGCCAAATTCACCCTCTGGTGAGGTGTCTATTCTACTAGCCTCATTAAGGCATTCCTGCAAGTTCTTCTTGCTTGAATCTTCTGAAATCAATGCCTCAGGCACTGATGGTGTTCCATATTGTAACCCAAAGGGTCTTCCTTCATCAGAAGATTCCTCTGCATCTTCATAAATAGAAAAGAGGGATTTGAAGAAATCTGAACATGCAAAGGAGCATAAGTCTTTTCAAATGTTGTTGACTTTATATTTGTGGTTACAAGAGCCGAAAACGTCAAAATTGTCAACGTCGATGGCTTTGACGGTTGCATCTATGGCTTCGACACATGTGGCGTCGAGGAGGTCGACGCGCGAAGCGTTGATGGCTTTTCCACAGTTATCGGCGTCAATGAAACACTTTTCGATCCTGTTGGAATCGAGTCATTCGGCATTGATGACTTTGATGGCTCTGTCCTCGAGGGGACTTTTTCTCGACTCAAGGAATTGGATCTCTCTCGAGGAGACTTGGCTGCCGGTATGAAGACGCACAGCTTTTGTGCTTCCGAGGTCTTTCAACCGGAGCATGGTCTTTAGGTGTAGTCGAGGAGGGCAAGGCCACGTTCTCGGAAACCCTTAACATTTGGAGTCTAAACTCTTCCCACTGGCCCGGTGAACTTGATATAGTGGGACAAACGACCCGTTCCGGTAAGGAACTTGAAGACGAGGAAGATGGTGATCTATAGTGCCGTTTCCTTCCATATCTGGAGGTTGACGAGTGGTGTGAACCACTTTGTGACCAGGAATGTTTCGTCTTTTTGCGACAAGGAGAAACTCTTCCAAAGTTTTTTTGTTTTGATGGAGTTGAGGGCGATTTTTAGGTCTTAACTGCTGCAAGCTTCCCTCTACACTCTCAGGGCTTTGGCCATCATGGATAGGCAGTCCTTGCACTCCGAAGACGGAGGAGTCAACCCCAGGCACCACAAGCAGATCCTGTGAGGGTCCGTCCCAGACATCTTCGCACCACAATCGCAGCACTTTTTGAAGCGAGACCCAAGAGTGGACGATCCTGAAGACTAAGCTATTTCACATCAGATACTCAAAGAAATAACGAATTATCGAAGAAGTATTCAAAGATATTCCTGTCAAGGAACGAGGCGTACCGCATACGAAGCGTAAGCGGGGGAAAAACAGAACTGAGGCCAATGGGTGCTAGGCATGCCACAAATACCTGCGGTAATTACGAGGCCTCCGAGGGACATCGAGTCAACAGACAGTGATGCACAGCGCCCCCTGCTGAAAATAAATTCTGAAGCAGCAAAGCTGGATATTTGAAATATCAAAGATAAGGAATACACGGGAGGACACAATCCATTGAATATAGCCTATGTCTCACAGATTAAAGCACAGATGTGTTTGAGTGCTGCGCTGTGGCGACTGCAATCTGCACCTCGCAGCGACTCATTGGGAGAGGAAGAGTTGGCGCTACAGCTTATAGTTTTATAGCGGAGTGGTGAGGGAGTGGTCCTTGGTGGTCTGTGGTGGGACGAGGCGGATGCGATCGAGTGAGTTTCAGCAACTGCTTGTGCACTTTATTATCATATCATTGGAAGTGACTTGCAGCCGAGCAGGAATGGCAAGCAGCATTTAACGAGCAGCCCCCCTCTGTGTGTTAACTCGGTGTATGTAACCGATGGCATGATTTGCTGTCGTTTACTTCACGGCAAACTGCATACTTCAGACATTTTATTGCAACTTCTGATTTTCCCTGTAGTGAACGAATATGGATACCTTTACAACCCAAGTAATTGTTGCTCTCTGTGGTGCAAAGGCAATTGCTTATGCCTGCCAACTTTTACTCTGTTCTGAAAAGCAGAGTTTATGATTACGCCTAAAAGATCGTACTTGCTGACTGTCAACGTCCTTCTCTCAAAACAAGAAGCACAGCTATTTTTTATAGCCCCGTTGGTCGTTTTATGTTAAAATTAAGACACTTGAGGAGAGCCGCTGGTTACCTCTGCCTGCACAAACAGCTTTTCAGAGTGGTGCAGTGTACAGGCCCAGCTTCATTGTTACTGAACTTGAGTGCTAATTAAATGGTTCATTCTACCAGAAAGAGTGGTGAAGCCGCCGCTTCCATGTACTATGTCTACATCGCCCTTCCTTGCGAACAGGGTCTAAAGTGGGGCAACCAAAACTGGGTGACATTTCAAAAAAACCGAAAAGCAAAATAGCACCTCTGACAACAGTCACTTCTGGAAAAGGAAAGATCACTGGATATTACGTTCCCCAGGCTGGGAAGCCATCTGTGGCTAACAGCTAACTGCCTGAGCAGACTTCAGTCATGGTCCAGTTCACCTACGATTCCTGTGGGTTTTGATAACCATCTTTCCCTTTTAAAACTTATGTATGAACTTGCATAGACCCAACGAGAAGCATAATAGCCCTGCACTTGGCCGATCACAGGAGCCCTTAGTTGACTCTATTCCCTGTACTAATCTATCTGCCACGCCAGTGTTGGAAGGGCTTATTTCTAACTTCTCTGAAATCGGAAGCCAGTTCCCTTTACTCAAGCCCATCATCGGCCTCTCTCCATTCAGTTGAAGAGGCTCCCTCCTTCAACCCAAGTATCAATTCAATTGCTGTGACAATTGATGCCGTATTTGGATTATGCTCCTCAATTGAGCAGGAACAGACAATACTGAAGAAAATGAAAACTCAAGTAGTCGATATGATTACAAACTCTAATAGTGATCAGGGTGAGCTGGAAACCAGTGTAGTCTCTCTACTATCTTTGGCAATTGAGATTAATCTACGGGCGGCAGTTCCATCTGATCAGTTGAAGTCCACTGATCAGGGGCCACCAAGACAGATTTTGAACCAGGCAGATTCCGTGCATCCTGAAAATGTCCGGAGCACGGCAAAATCTGTTCTGCATAAAAATAATGCATCAGGGGACGACTGCAAGCCCATACGGGAAAGAAGGAAATTGAAACGCTTAATTAAAAGACAACTCAATAAAAAAAAAAAAAAGGAGAGCGGGCACGCAGTTGCCATTACTGCACATAGGCCACAGGAGGGCACATATTGTGCCCTGGGCTCAGATGGATAAGAACAACCTTATTAAGGCGCTCCCGCCCCTGACTGCTGGGGCTGGGAATTGGATATACGCTTTTGAAAAACACACGGCAGGAATATCTGTAGCGGTGAGGGGACATAAAAAGTTAGCTTGTAACAATTGTAGGAGACCAGGCAAGAGATTTTAAGATCAATCCGGTGATGCACATGATGGGGCACCTCTCAATAACATCAGAGGACAGGTGTGGGTCGCACTGCAGCGAGCGTTTCCTGACACGCCGGACCTGCTATACATAATGCAATGCACGATGGGGGGGGGGGGGGGGGGGGTGATGAAGACCCCGCTCAGTACATTTTAAAGGTACAGGAGATGTGGAGGGCCAAGACTGGAGACCAGTGGGACTGAACAGTTCTGTTTTCTTACTTTGTTATTAAAAGGGGATTACCGAAGGAAGTGCAGATGGCTCTCGATAAGATCTTAGGTGTAGACGAAAGGGTGGACAGAGATACAGACTATAATGGTACACCATTGCAAACAAATAAAGGAGAGAGACAAGGAAACGGGTACAGAATAACTAGAAAAATATCAGTTGAAGGGGCGGTAGCAGCAGCGACGTAGACAGATCCTAAAGAGCAGGATTCAGTGCAAACAGGCACAAGGACAGCAGCGCTCTAGGTCATGGCTAAGTAGCCATGAAATAGGACGCTTCTTGCCGAGGCTCCCGCTGATCCTGCAAGATCCTGTAACGCACATACTTTGATGCTACCATACTTGCACCAGAAATGAAGATTAAGCTGTGGGAACACAGTGCACACGGGGATCGCGTTTCCAGAAAGCCCAGTGAAGCAGAAATGTGGCTACACAGATAAACGTTAAGAAGGAACCCAACGGTGCAAGAAAAGAAAATGGCGGCTTGTACGGAACAAAGGACCAGCTGCAGCTACAGTGTATAACAAACTGATACTGTTTCGCGGCAGGAAGGCTGGCTGCGCAGCCCTGCTATAAAGACAGAGCAAACTCGGAAAGCGCAGAAGGCTGCAGCCCTCGCAGACCCGTCACTCCAATGAGAGGCGAATAGATTGGGAGAGACGGAGCGGGGGGCACCCGAACATTGAGTAGCACAAGCCCAACCTGACGCATACTGCCCTCAGGCAATGCAACATGCAGATGCCTGCAGTCACTCGCCGGAGGGGTTTAATGAGTATCGATAGTGTGACGCCTGGAATGTTGACTTGGACCGGAGCAGGAATACGCTCAGAGCGCATCAATGCGGTGGGGCCGAGAATGGAGCCATAATGGAAGGAAAGGTGCCACCCGAGCTGCGCACTACTTATAAAGATCTAGGCGCGCAAGACTCATGCAGCACCATCAACAAGCCCGAAAGGGAAACAGAGCAGCAAACAGTAATCCAGTAGCTGCTGCTCAGTTACACTGTTTGGGCCAAGCTGAATGCAGTTGGTGAAAAACGCATCCACTTTAGGTTCACAACCGGAACAAGAAACAGTCAACGTTAGATGGAACTGAAGTTGCCTCACACACGTGAAACCAGTGTGAACAAGGACCCTGAAAGACAGGAAGAGAGCAGGTGTGAGGCAATGCCAGTGGCAGAGACACAAGGACACCAATGACCACAGAGACAAGAGGACACGCCATACATCGAAAACAAAACCCTACGGAGCAGGTATCCGCATGAGCTGGACTGCTCCAGTGACACAGAGGGAAAGCAGGCACAAAGGATTGGGTGGTGTGAGCACAAACAGAGAAGGGGCCAACAGCGTAACGGACAAGATGGCCCACAACAGTAACACCGAATTGAACTAGACGCCACAGATAGAAGCAGAAGAGCAGAGGGCACAAGGCTCTGCGGCTAAAACTTGCCGTCAACACAGGGACACAGGCCATACGACCAGTACCCACACAGAACTGAAGGGTATACCAGCAGACAACATTGGTAAATGGTGGGAACAGGGACTGAACAGAGGATTGACCAGGACCGCGCAGTGGGCACTATATTCAGAGGTCAGCATGTATGAGGGCATCTGACCACCAGACCTGGGAAGGCTCCTGGACTGACCAGCAGAGCACGGTGAGGTGGTAGACACTGAACTGACCTGGCCAGAGAATTGGAGGAGCTCCCCCGGATAAATAAAAGCCTGCTACACTCATGAGCCCGACTAAAGACTAGCTAGAGGGAGCACAGCCTGGCACCATGCAAACAGGAGAACTGCACAGAACGACGCCTCACAGTATACACTTGAACAATAACCAATACTGTTAAGGAGGGATAACCCCGTCAGAGCAAGGTGGTGCAGGGGCCACAGCCAAGCTTGGGGGAGCAGTAAGAGGCCTCCGATACCAGGCTCACACATTTAACCAGTGCACCTCATGGTGCACTAATATCTGCAGACGCACCCCACCCTCCGCAGGCGCAGCTGGCAGCCCCCAAATGGACCCAAGCACTAGACGAGTTGGGACAAGCTGAAGTGCCTGTAAGTCTGAAAAATTAGCTTATCAGTCATTCACGGACGTGCATTGAAGGTTCACCATATTGAGGCTATTTGCCTGAAACTACCCATTCAACACGGTGTTGAGAAGAATTGTGGATGTTTTAAAGTTTCCCCTGAAGAATGTTCGCCCGAAAGGGGCTTTGAAGAACAGAAACATGTTGGGATTATATGTCGTTTTATTGACACATTTGTTTTTTTTTTTATGTATTGTGAAATGTGATTTCGTTTGTGTCTTGCGTACGTGTTTAATTTGAAGCCTAGCTTTTTAGATTTTGTAGGTTTTAGTGGTAGTATTTACATTGTTAGGTGAGGGTAGTTTTTATGTTTTATATTTTGAATAAAACAAGAATGTTTTTTGAAATTCGGAATGTTGCACGCAGTCTATGTTGTCAAGCCTTCTAGTGCCTGGAAAATCTTTCAGAGGTTTTTATTGATGGGGGAGAAAGAGGGTTTCAAGTAGAGAAAGTTTACCATCTTATCCTTCTTTTATGATATATATCAATATTCCTATTAGTGGAGTAAGATGTGGTATGTGTAAATAGGATTTTTTGTACCTTTTTGAATACATATGAATATATGGACGCTGCACCACCCACATGATAGACATTCGCATTACTCTGCCCCACAAAACATGACTATATATTCGCCTCTCCGGAGAGGACGGGAGAAATAGTGCGATCAGAATACAAAGCGAGGGTCCTCTCGGACCACTCGCCATTGGTTTTAACATGGCAATATATGCCTCCTAGAGAGAGGATCCCAACATGGCGGCTCAGAGCCGAAGCATTGAAAGAGTGTTCAGGGGAGACCTAAGGAAGGAAATTGTAGAATACTTCGAAAATAACACTGGCAGTGTAGAATCAGCTGGCACTCTATGGGAAGCATTTAGGGTGGTGGTGAGGGGGGGGGGGGGGATCAGCTATAGCCAAATCTAAAGGGCTGCAAGGAGGCATACTACAGAGCTGCAGAGGGCATGGGCGAAACTAGAGACAGTCATGGGTAGAGGAGGTAACTCCCGGGAGGATGCTGAAACCATAAACCAATTGCAGCAAGAATGTGGAGGGCACTGGGAGAGAATACGCAACTTAAACTACAAGAAATACATAGAAAGGCAGCACGCTGGTGGATACAAGCCGGCGAGATTGCTAGCATGGTTGTATAAAAGTGAGACCCCCAGACCAACGATTACAGCAGTAAAGGGGGGAGAGTGGACAAATATTGGATACCCAAGAGTGCGTGAACGGAGAGTTCCTTGAATTCTATAAACGATTGTACAGAGACGTAGGAGGGGGTGAAGGGAGCGAGATAGTGGAAACACTAGAGGATATTGGCCTACCAAAATTGAAGAGCGAGAGGACCTAGATGTCCCAATCACATTGGAAGAACTAGAAGCAGTGATTGAGCAACTACCTACCAGTAAGGCCCCGGGAGCGGATGGACTCCCCAGTGAGTTTTACAAAATGTATAAGAAGGACGTGCTTCCCCCGCTAATGGCGATGTTAAATGAAGCATTCGAAACAGGGAGATTGCCAGAATCCCTGAGACAGGCGATCATTATTCCACTTCTCAAACCTAATAAGCCGAGCATGGAATGTGGGTCGTACAGACCGCTATCGATGCTGAACCAGGACAGCAAGATACTTACGGCTGTGTTGGCAAATACACTGAGACAGGTCATAAGCAGACTTATACATCCTGATCAGACCGGATATTTTCTACACAGAAGCATATCAGACAACCTCAGAAGGCTCCACCGTGTCACAGAGCAAACAGAAGGAGACTCGCGCGATATTGCAATTGTATCATTAGATGCAGCGAAGGCCTCGATTCCGTCAAATGGCCTTGGCTCATGGCAGCCCTAAAAGAATATGGGATGGGACCTGGGTACCTGAAGTGGGTGAAATTACTGTATAGCTCACCATTAGCCAGAGTCAAGACGGGAGCGATCATTTCGGAGAGGTGGCAACTCAGTACGGACACTAGATAGGGATGCCCTTGGTCCCAGATGCTGTACATTCTCGTACTGGAACCCCTAGCGATATACCCGAGACAACAATACGAGGAAGTGGGGATCTACACAAAAGGGGGACCACACTTAATATCATTATACGCTGATATGCTGTTATACTTGAGGTACTCTGAGGAAAATCTGCAATACATTTTAGAAGTAATGGAGCGATTTGCGTTGCTCTCTGGCATGGTCGTTAATCCTAAGAAGTTGTGCATATTCCCCATGGGAGGTATAAAGGGGTCCCGCGAGAACAACTGCCAGTACTACAAATACCCTGGGAGACCAGTACGTTTAGATACCTGGGGATTGATATCTATCACACGGTGGAGGCAGAATATAAACATAATACCGAGAAGGCGGCAGCAAACATTGAGAATAGCATGAGGATCTGGATTAAGCTCCCCTTGGCCAGGATGCGGAGGGTGGGCGCTGTTCAAGATGGTCGTATTGCCCAGGCTACTACACTTTTTTGGGAATATACCATATCAAGCAATTGATTTTGTAAAACTTAAGAGCATATGCAGGGGCTTCATTTGGCATGGTACTAGGAATAGAATAGCCCTATGGAAACTACAGAACATGTATGACAGAGGGGGCATAAAACTGCCCAACTTTGAGATCTATCATTTGCCCAGTCAACTGCAATACCTGACAAAGTGGTTAACGGAAGACTCAACATCGGAGTCTAGACTGTCGAGATCTGAATGTGTCCCGTTTTTTTTGAAAGAATGGATATGGCTGCCCAAACCAGGGCTAAAAGGGCGCCCGGGGATGTTGGAACTGGGATGGAAGATATGGCGTAAGGCTTGCCAGGCCATGGAGAACCCGACCCCGTGTTCTCCGCAAGTGCCGCTAGTGGCATTGACCGGAGGTGACGAGCAACTGAGGAAGATGATTCGTAGGCAATGGGAAACGGTGGGAATTGAAAACAATGGGAGATGCATGGCAAAAGGGGGAGGTAAAGGAATTTAATGTGCTAGTAGAAGAAACAGGTTTACACCTAGGGCAGTATATCACTTATACCAGATTGGTACTGCGGGTGAGAGAGACATGGTCTGAAATAGTGCTGGAAGATCAACCCGATACAGCCATAGAAACAATTTACGATGTCACAGAGTGGGAGAGGGGGAGGCACAAGGTTTCACAAATCTAGGAACTGCTAATGTCCAGGGTGGGAAAGGAAGGGACCCAGCTAAGACGGGACTGGGAGGAGGAAGCAGGGGAACTCATGAATAATGGGTTATGGGAGCGGGTTCAGGGGTACCATAAAAAAGTGTCTAGGAACATGAGGCTGCAACAAATCCAGCTATATGAAACCCACAGAGCGTGCATGACCCCCGCAGAGGATTGCTCGATTCAAGAGCGCAGAACGACAAACATGCCCCAAATGCTGGGAAGTGAACGCAGGGATGATACACGTTTTGGGCATGTCTGGAAATTGGGAAATTCTGTGGAAAAGTAGCCCACCGATTAAATGAGAAAGGGATCACGCTAAACGTGGAATCTGTGTGGGAATGCATGGTAGGAAGGTTTCCTAGACCGCGTCAATTGAAATATGTGAGCAAACCTAAGGGCTTGGCTTACATACTTGCCAAGCGCAGAATTGCCATGGGGTGGAAAGCATGCAACAGACCAAAAGGCAGAGGTTTGTTGGAACAATCTCCAGAAATGGGCCGAAGCGGAAATGGCGGTATGGAATGAACCGGGCAGTAGGGGCGGGGAGGAGGAAGCGGAAACCCTGACGGCCTGGAAAACACTTAGTGGCCACACTGTCGGGGTCCACCCAGGACTGCTCAAGCGATCATGATACCTCTGGGAACACTGATGGGGACAAAAAGGCAGAGGGCGAAGTGGAGTAGGCTCCAGTTGGGGGGTGGGTAATGGGTAAGCAGTGGATACTTAACGATATTTACATGATGTTTAAAGTTTTATGACAAGCACTGCTGGGTTTGTTGATTGTCTGTTGTAAAAGCGAATAAAAATTGTTTAAAAAAAAAAAAACATTTTTAAAAAAGGATAGCAGCGCTCTGGCCAGGTGGCAGACAAGGGCAATGCAGCGTTGGACCTCAACCACAGTATTGAGACTGGTATCAAGGAAGTCAGCAACACAGAAGAGGGTAGGTTTCAAGGACGTAGAGGGGGCAGGAGTGGTTTTGGAGCGATGGGGACAAAGGGGGAACAGGACCAGTCCAGTGCTGGGGATGCGGGAAGTGGGGTAATTTTGCACAGGAATGTAGAAGCAGTATGGGAATGGGGTACAATCCATACGCCCGCAGGACCAGTAAAACAACTGCACCCACACCCCCAATGCCCACGTCCATCCCATACGAAATACATTAAGCATACACACAGCTACCACCACGGCCCCCACAGGTGCAACTGCTGGCCCCGCCCAGTGCCCCAGTACAAGCAACACTGCAGAACCAACCATACAGTTGCGCAATGCCTGGATGGAAGTAATGCCATCCCGAACGGAAAATAGTACCTTATAAGAGAGGAAGAGAGGGGGGGGGCAGGAGGGGTGTTCTATGAGGTAATCCTTTCACACTTCCAGGTACCAACACATACCCTGATTAAGACAGCCCATAGAAAGCTCTTGCGTCTGTCTGTGACTACCTACCCTGGCACAGATCCCTTGGTGGGCACAGAGATGCAAAACAAGCAAGTCATCTTTATGGTCAACACAGGTGTCGCACTAAATCATGCATCAGTGAGGGAGACTTCCCGGTATCGGGTGAAACTCTTGACATGCAAGGCTTCTCTGGGCCTGTCGTCACGCTTCCGTACACAAAGAAAGTAGTTATAAAATAGACAGAAAGGTGGTTCACACGCCCTTATTTTATTCGGAGACATCCCCAGTAAATTTGTTAGGGCACGACCTCTTGAGCAAACTGAACATAACCATCTTCTTTACAGCCCAAGGGATAATATGTGCCACCACAGGGTTGTGTGCCATGAGGGCAACAGTGATAATACAGGCCAGAGATGGGGAGGTGGTTGTGCGTGGCATTCCAGTTCATCCTGATATGTTTTGTATGTGATTACAGTTTTAATTGATATTGTGCCCCAAATTAGTAAGGCATATTGGCGAGTAACATCTGATTTCATCTTCAGGTCCATCGTGACCCCAGAGCTTATGGCAGGGAAGAACCGCTCATTGGACCTGCAGGGGTTGGTAATATCTGCAAAACGAGTGGTCGTATTGGGAACAGAATCAGACGGCAGTGAGTGGTGCACTGGATTGTGCAATGAACAGACGATACCCCTAAAGGAAGTGACTGACGCATAATTGTTTGAGGACGGGGCTGATGATGGGGCAAAAATGTACCCATGTGAGATTATGGTGCAATATTGCAAGGTGCATTGCTCTTTGCTGGCCCTGGTAACCCCGCCCTCCTTCAGTTACAAAGACGTAGAGCAGGTCCTGAGAGATTATGGACGACCAGTGCCCACAATGCAGTAGAGGGTGGCATATGAGGCACTATTACTGCACTCAAATCAAGGGATTATTGGGCCCTCCAATTCCCCATGGAATTCGGCCATATACCCGATAAAAAAGGCAAAGGGTGGGGGGAGTTGTAGGACGATTCAGGATCTCTGCTCTCTGAATGGCATTGTACATGCAGAATTTCCGGTAGTTCCTAACCTCGCAACCGTTTTGTAGCAGCATCTCAAAACAGGCAACACATCTTGCTGTGGTGGATTTGAAGAATTCCTTATTTCCATACCCCGGCATGCTGACTCACAATATCTCACTGCATTTAGGCATGCCGGACTGCAGTTCAAGCACACAAGATTACCACACGGGTATTGCGAAACCCCTAGTATTTTTAATACATGCTGACTTAGGGAACAGCCAAGTGCCCAGTACCATCATCCAGTATGTGGACAACCCGTTTGTGTGCAGTGACAGTGAACAGCAATGCTGGAGCTACTGATGCCCTCCTGCAACTGTTGGCGTACAAAGGGTACAAGGTAGACAAAGCTACAATATTGTCTCCAGAAAGTGCTTTACCTGGGCCAATTGATATTGGTCCATGGAAAGAAAATAATCCCAGAACGCGCTGCATCTGTGCGCAGAGCTCCCCAGCCCAAGACGGTGAAGGAAATGCAGAAGTTCCACGGGTTGTGCAATTACTGTAGGGCATGGATTTTAGACTCTGCAGCATACACCGGGCCCCTATTGCAGGACCATAAAGAGGCACAAAAAACTGATAATATATCATTTGGCCAGAGGAGATGGTTACTAGCCCTTTTGAATTAAAGGAGGTCATCTCTACTGCCCGAGTGCTAGCGACCCCTTACTACATGCAAGAGTTCTACCTATTTGATAATTCCTATGGCCAGATGATGGCAGCAGTAATCACCCAGAAAAGCACAATGGACCACTGGCCTAATACAGCAGAGTGTTGGATTCAGGGATGCAGGGACAGTTCCTTTGCGAGAAGGCACTCGCGGCGGCTGCATTCGCGATTGAAAAAAGCTCCACTATTACCACGGGGTGCTCCGTGACACTGTATGTGGAGCATGCAGTGTTTGCCATTTTGGAGCAGTCTAAATCAATGCTGACCAATTACCGGGCATCCGCACATGCGGTCATTTTGTCCAGCCCAATCATCCATATTGTAAGGTGCAAGACAGCAAACCCTGCAGCCTTTCTGACAGAAATATGTACTAAAGAGGACCTTGCAAAACAGGACTGTGTAACATTTGAGGGAGAGGAGACGGGTCAGAGACTATTTACCAATGGACAGGCCTGAGACATACTGGTGTGGTAGTGGTCCACCTAGTGGACAGGGAGTATGAGGTGATGGTGCACAAAAGGTTACCTTATGCATTATTCAGCCCAAGCAGCAGAGCCAATTGCACTCATTGAAGCGCTTCTCGTGTCCCAGGGGTGCAGAGTGACTATTTACTCCACCTATGTAACCACAATGGTACATTCCGGAGTAGCACAGTGGAAAGGAGAGGGTTCAGAAGTGCCAACGGGTCCACAGTACAACACGCTGCATTACTGAATAAATTGATCAATGCACTCTCCCAAACTTCGATGACAGCGGTGGTTAAATGCACCGCCCATACCAATGACACAGATGCAGTTTGCCTCGGTAACGCCACCACGGATGCAGCCGCCAAACTATAATAGTTAATAGATAGATAATTGAACTACCTACGCAGGCACCACAGGAAGAGAAAGAGTTGTGGAAGAAAAGAGGGTTACGCAGTCCCCAACCGACTTGTTATGGCGCACAGACTATTGCAAATTGCTGTCGACCAGTTAACCTATCCCGCACACTTGTCCAAACAACACATTGCTGCGGACATACAGGAAGTCTGGTTTGTTCCCAACCTCCAGGAGGCTCTTTCTACTATGGTGGTAAACTGCATAACTTACCAGACATACAGCATGGGTCGCACTCTAAGAACCATACGAGGAACCTTGCTCCGCCTTACAGGCGATTCAGAGAGCTCCGTATCAACTACACGGATATGGTTGAGTGTTGTAATGGGTCAAGGTATTTGATAGTTGTGGTGTGCCCATTTTCACAATGGGTCGAGGCTGATCCTTGTGCACAACCCGATGCTAAATGCGCGGACACATTTTTAGTGAGGGAGGTGTTACGTCGGTGGGGCGTTTGCGATGTCTTACGATCCGATAATGGCACCCATTTCTTGAGTGAGCTATTCAAGGAGATAACTGTGTTACTGGGCATAAAGTATCAAAGGTGCACAATTTACCAACCACACGCCAATGGAGTTGTAGAACGTATAAACGGACTGCTAAAGAGCAAACTTTCCAAGTTATGCACAACTCTAAAACAGAATTGGGTGCACAGCTTGTCCCTGGTGGTTTTCAGTATGGACACGCAGTCCTGCAAGGATTACCATTTATTGCCTCATGAGGTGGTAACAGGACGGCAAATCACATGCCCCGATCTCCCATCAGAAAACCTTCAGATGCTCACAGGGCTGAGTCCGTTATAGGGTATGAGTTCAGTGCTCATCTTTCTGCCTTAACAAAAGTAATAAAATGTATTTCCCAACAGATAGCGCCACCGTGGTCTGAAGACACAGCCAGCGCTGCATCTATCTCAGTGACGTCACCACCACTACAGCTGTTCCCAGGAGATTGTGTATTAATCAAGAAATGAGTCTGCAGATTGAGTGAGCCTAGATACAATGGTCCTTTCACTGTGGTCTATTCCACTCCTCTTGCGGTAAAGGATAAGGAGCTGCAGTATTGATACAACTTTCTGATGTCCGTAAGCACCCAATACCACACCCCCTGCACAAGAGACAGAGGAGTAAATACTGTGATAAGAAATATGCCGAACGAACAGTATTAGGTGTACATACGTATATACCCAGTGATAAGAAAGGAGTATTGCGTTACTGATTATAACACGTTTATTCTGCACTACTCTTATTGTGTTAGGATAGTTGTAGATACCTTTATTGTGTCAATGCTGCTATACACAATGTACACTTTATTTTTTTATATCTTCCCCTCCACTACTCCACCCATCTTTTCCATCCCCCTCTTATTATCTTGTTCCATCCGATTCATCATGATTTTTTTTTTAAAACAATTTTTATTGCATATTCAAACAAACAAAACCAATACAAAGCAAACACGCAGTGCAAATATCAATAGTACCATTTTCACATTGTTCATTACACAATTTTAGTCACTGCTCCCCTTATCCCCACCCCCCTAACGAGCCTATTTATTCCACTCACTTTGTATCTGCACCGCGTGGCGGGGTCTCATTTCCAGTGGATTCTGTCAGATCTTGTATCGTTCCAAACAATTCATCATGATAAACATACATATCTCTACAGATGCGCCTGATGAAGGCTCTTCTATTCGTGCGCTCTATTGTTAAGCTCACCTGGTATCCACGGGGATGCAACACGATATTGTGCGCTATCCTGGACCCCCCCTCTGCCTGGTTTGTACGTCAGCTGTTGGGTAGCGCCTAAGACAGGAGAACGGAGGGTTTAGATACTGTGCCCGTGATAGACGGACTCCCACCTCCCTCTGATCCAAGTCCCTACCCTTGGGGTTCTGTCTCAACTTGGTTTTGTGTGCGTTGAGCTCTCGGTCCCGAGTCTCTGTGCAGGGGGCGCATGATGGATGCGGGCTTTCCAAGGACCTAGTTGCTTCACTGGTCCATGTGCCCTTGTGTCGGGTCCAGACCGGCTGTGACCGACTCTGCTTATTGTGTTCAGGTGAGTCTTTCAGTCTCTGTTCTGTCTCTTTTTCTTTCCTTCGCTCTCTGTGTCTTCTCAGTTTTACTTTTCACTACTACGCTCTTTGCTAAGGTCTGTGTCTCCACAAGGATGGTTGCGGTTGCGGAGCTGCAGCGCCGGATGGAGAAGACTATGGTAAGTTGTTGAGCGCGGAATGAGGCGCTGTTTATTTAGAATCAGTTGCTAAACTGTATTCCTTTCTCTTCTTCATGCAGGTTTTGGTGCAATGATGTTCCGGAGTGATAGTTGATCGAAGCGCTGCTATTTCAGGTAAGTGTTTTATTGACGTTTGCTTGCTTCTTCTTCGCCCTTGCAGGTTACGGTGCAATCCGGAGTTGGGGCGAGGTTAACGAGGCGCAGGGCGATGTCAGGAACCGCTGCTTGCCAGGTAAGGGTTATTGTTAATGCTGTCCTTTTCTTTACCTTTACAGGCTGCGGTGCAACTCAGAGATGGGCAATGCAAAACGAGCGCTGGATGGATGCAGGGCCTGCTACTCTCAGGTAAGTCTGTCCGCTTGCTAATGCTGTTCTTGTTTTTTCCAGGTAGCCGGTGAAATTCTGGTCGATGGCTTCAGGTTCAGGTCGCCGGGAGAAGCAGATGAGCTGGAGCTAGCCACGATGAGCGTTACGCTGCAGGAGTGCAGAATAACGCAAAGCGTGGATTCCAGGTGGGGCGTGGCTTATATTGCCAGCCACACCTGAAGACCCCGGCCACACCCAAAACACTAGTCTGCACAGCTTGGTTCTAGGAACTGAGCTGTGGAACAGGCATCCATGTTGAATTAAGGTCCAAAGTGGGTACTTGCCTTACTCCCAATAATGAGCCTGGCGCCAAAGGCGCGAGGACTGACTCCATGTATTCTGATGATGGAGTTTTAGGGTCCTTGGAGCCACTGTGGAGGTCTGTAGCCCCACTGTTTGTCAGGGGGTTGTTGCACCTGAGGGGGTCAGGAGAATGGATGGTGACAGCTATGTTACAAACTCATTTTCTTCCCCTTGTGTGATGCATTGTGTAGTATGATTATTTAGCTTTTCTATGTTTGCATTAGGGATTTATTTGGGGTACAGTTTTATATGGGGAGAACATAAAGGAGGAGGACAGGGAATGTCAATATTCCGTCATTGAAACCAAAAAAGTGATGGGTGGAAGGTTTTGAATTAATCAGAACCACTGGCATTGCTCTGGGCAACCTTCCACACCACCGTTTTTTAGCCCGTCTGCACCACTGCAAAAGGGGTCAAGCCATATAGTCAGGTACTGCCACTAATGGATGCAGCCCTGCCCGAACTGCTAGGTCAGGTCCCTCTACAAGGAAACGCAAGCAACCTCTGACATGTTTCAGGCTTGATGGGCCTCCTCAGTGAGGTGCACCTTGGTTCCCTATGGTGCAGCGATCAAGGGACCCACGTCTGGGCATTACCTCTCTCACATAGGGAGACAAACTGAAACCAAAAAAGTGATGGTCGAAGGTTTTGAATTAATCTGAACCAATGGCATTGCTCTGGGCAACCTTCCCCACCACCGTTTTTTTGTGCCCGTCTGCGCCATTCGTCATTAACATGTACCAATATTCCTGCATCACTGAAGTATAGCAGCAGTGAATGGGACCGGGAAATATGAGGACAATGACACCACTGCTATTGGTGTGAATGCAGAACAAAAAGAGATGGCTAACCTTGCCATGTCATCATTATTCCGTGATGTATTTTGTAACATAATTGTAAATGTAAGTTGTGAAAAATCAAAAGGGTGTCTCAGCTGCTAGTCCCCGGGGATCTCGCTCTCCGGTGTAAAGGGCACGCCCATCACCTTTGGATCCAGACCCTGGGGGTGGACCAGTGCGGGCAGATCACCTGGGTGAGGGGTCTTCGGGGAGTGGGGGTGAGGCAGCCGATGGCGAGACAGGGTATTACTTCCTTTCCCGAAACCATGATCTCTCCTATTTCTTAGGATTCTCCGATGTCCCAAACCCTCCCCCCTTTCCACACAAACACTTAGTAATAAAGCTAACTCTTAAACATTGCAATGGACATGTCTCGCTAATTGGGTCAGGCAAAGTCAGGCACTGATTCTAAATGTATAGATCTGATGCCAATTAGCTCTCCTCACACAAATAAAAGGCGGAACATAGAGACACACTCTGAGCAAAGTGGAACGCAAGTGAGAGTAGAATTTCCAGGGTGAAGGCGCACCGACTGGAGCAGAGGCATGGACCGATGGAGGAGAACCACGGGTAGAGAACCCTAGGAGTTCCCTGCAGGAGGTCGTTGCCTCCAAAAGGCAGTGACAGACATGTGGAGAAAGCTGAATCCCAAACAAGAAAGCTGCGTTGTGTTACAAGGATGTCAGTGACCCTTTCGGGTGAAAGACAGAGTTGGTGAGGAGAGGCCAAGCTTGTGATACCTTGACTCGTAAACTGAAAGACCGAAAAGGAAAGAAAGAAAGAAAGAAAGAAAGAAACGCACACAGCCAGTGAGTTGGCAAGCGAAGTGAGACACCGGTGTGTGCTAAAGTAAAGAAAGATTGAAGTGGCAACATCATATCGTGAGGCAGACATGCAAATGAACATTGAAGTATCCATAGCTGTAAAAGTCAGCGATACTGAGCAACGGAGTGGCCCGGCAAAAGGAAGAAGCACACTCGAAAGTCTCAGTGAAAAGTGAAATGTTTATAGCGATAAAGTAAATGAACTGTAAAAGCGATTTGATTGAAATTGACCCTGGAAAAAAAGGGGAGAGTAAAAGCTGAACGATGAACTTTGGTGAGAAAGAGAAAGAAAGAGAGCATCCAGATGGAAGTTGAAGTCTCCAAGAAGAAGGAGTCGAGTGGTCGAAGCCAGGAGGGAGGAGGATAGGTCCGCCCACTTGGAAAGGAAGGAGGAGAACTGACCGGGTGGCCGATAGATAGTACCCAAGGTAACAGAGTGGCCAGGAGAGACAGAGACAGAGACAGAGACAGAGACAGAGACAGAGACAGAGACAGAGACAGAGAGAAAGTCTGCAGACAAGGCATTCAAAAGAGGAGTAGGCCTGTATAGGAATGACAGAGGCAGGAATCCACTCTGGGAAGATCAAGGCTACACCTTTTGTTTATGTGCTGTAAATGTGTGTAAAAGTTCTATAACTATATACAAACAATAAAAAAACAAATCATAAGAACAGTACTAGCCAAACTCTTACAGAAAATATTCTTTCTTTCACAGAATTTGCATGTTAAGACGCCTTTCCGAGCAGCAAATAATGTTATGTTTTATCTTTTAGGCATCTCTACCACAAGCCCTCAAAATCTGTACTAGCCACTAGCCATTGGCGGGCGATGATGGAGCCTTGGTGAGAAAGAAAGTGTGGGCCATGTGCACATAGATAATTGTGGGGTCAACTGACTTTATTTATGGCTAGTGTCATGCCATTAGAAACACTGTTTTTTTTCCACCATTAGCTTGTTGAAAATCTGAAGTGGAACACTGTCACAGATAACATGCATGAAGCAGAGTGTGCACAGTCGATGTTATTTCTTTTTTTTTTTTTTTTTTTAAAGGTTTGTGGTTAAACCTTTACAAAATTTCAACTTAAAAAAGAACAAAGAAAAAAGCAAAAACAGATTAACCAAGGTAACAAAATTGAAAATGTATATAAACGAGTATAAATCATTTTAAACTACTCAGTAAAAAAGAAATTAAATCGCTAAAACTGGTGTAATCGAATATTCAATACTTGCACATCAAAAGCAGAGATTATTTCATACTATAATACTACTGTCTCTTACACAATATTCATTTGAAGTAACCATCATTTAGATTGAAAGATTTTAAAAAAAAGGCAGCTACTGCTAAAGTTTCACATGTATTGCATCCACTCAAGCACCAGTGCCATATTTGTTGTTCATTAGCCCATTGGTGGTTAGGATACATTTTTACCAAGTAGAGTTCCCGTTTTATAATAAATTCCTTGCAAAAGGAGAGAAGGTGTCTTTTTGACTCAACCGACCCATCTAAATGGAAAAGTCGACAAACCCAATTATTTAGGCTCAAAGGCTCAATTAGGCCACGTCAAGCAATCACTTATCTTGTGTACAATAGATTCCAAGGCAGTTGCATGAAAGTGCGCCTATGATGTCTGTCTGGAAACTTGGTAAGGAGCTATTTCGTCACATTTTTTGCATTCCCGGTTTACATGCGACATGGAGGCATAGCTATGCAATTTCTCTAGATTTTCAATTCAAATCAAAATCTAATAAATTATCTTTTACTTTTTCTGGATTTGAGATTAAAGTCTCGATACTCAAATTGATTTGCCCAAGAATTCACAGACAAAGCGTCCCAATTGACATTACAATGTTGGGCTTTTTCCGGTCACAAATTATCTGCATAGTCATGTAAATCCACGTACACAGAATCGCCGGAAGATAATATTTTATTGAATAAGGAAAGCAAGTTCAATTCCACCCTAACAGCAATGGAAGATAGGCCTAGTTCAAATCTATTATTTTAATCAACACCACCTTGGGGATCCTGCTTCCCCTTACCTGCAACTGATATTAAATAGAGTGCAGCCTGAGTGTTGGGTAAAACTGCAAACGAGAAATGCAAACACTCCATTCACTACCTTTTTCCAACAGGATCACCCCCAAAAACAATGCTTTAAAGGAATGGTCAAGCAGTTATAGATCACGTGTCAATCAATCCCTTCTTTCGGAGGAAACACATACAGGAATCGCTGAATAACACATTTTCAAGCAGTTGATTTTTCCCTGCAATGTCAAACTCACAAAAACTTTTTGTATCTTCTGCAATACTTTTCTCAGGCTCTTTGACATATCTACCTTGGAGAATTCCAAAACATATTCTAACCTCTTTCACCCACTCAATTTCTATAGGTCAATGTTCATTTGATAGAACTGGAAATATCCCAGTCTCTTCAGATTTACCACAAAGGCCTAACATCTAACCTACAGATTGAAAAATAAAATCACAAGCATAGTTAACAGCTTCACATCCTCCTCCTTTGATTTGGTAAATTGCAAGGGACAGAGATTCTAATACAAGATTGATATGCATTGCAATAAACTCATCAATGGCCCATTCTCCCTTTGAGTTTGAAATTGACACACTATTTGCCACTGTACTGCCAGCACTAGTGTACAGGGATTTAACTTCCTGGGACACCTCTCCCGTTCGGCACCTCAATGAGGGTGCCCAACGGGAAAGGTGTCCCGCTGGGAGAACAATGCGTGCTGAGCAATTCCTGCTCAGCATGGTCATTGTCCTGGCAGCAGGACACCTTACTCTTTCCGAACGGGAGAGGTGTCCGGCTACCAGGACAATGTACTAAGGAGCTCTATGAGGTAATGTGAGCCATTAGGCAATGATGGGACCAAGGGATGGAAGGGGGGGGGACTATTAGCAGGGACTTCCAAGTCCCTTTAGAAATGTGCATGAGAGGGAGTGATCAGCAGTGAGAAGGGTGCATAATGCTGCATGCTTTACCCAAGGGGGATTTGTTCAGCTAACATTAATCAGTATGATGCTATTGTGACTTTGCATGAAGGGTGGAGAGAATTAAACTAAAGCCATCCTCTTATTGCTCAATATATTTTTATAATGATGTATAGAGTGTAAAGTTAACTATGAAAGGGTAGTTTCTTATGAAATGTGCTTTGCTTTCAAGGCATTGCTTTAAATAAAGTATTATCTAACCACATGAAATGCAAGGGGAAACCTTAATAAATATCTATATCAACTAAACATGTGAAGAGGTGTTCAGTTGCTTAAATTGTCCACATCCCGGTATCAACATTTAACGAAAGTGTGTGATCCTCGGATCATTTAATCACACCGTCTTCTCTGCAACTCTGTGATTCACTTCAGAGCTTCTGGTAATATATCATGCTGTGATTTCAAAAAAAGCCTAACTATAGAGTTGCTCCATAAATAACAATAGTGCAATTTAGGTTTTTGCACCACAAAGTTATTTGCCACTTGGCTTACTTAGGGCAACTTATTCTAAAGTCGCTTCCATGGTGCCTCCAAGTATCAAAGACTGACTATGCTCCTTGAGATGCTCTTTTCTGTGAAGTCATTTCTGTTGGTGCAATCCATACGCAAAATTAGGAAGTTTGTATGCATTTTTCCCCGGAGCACCTGGACAAAGCTCTAATCACTGGCGTAACAGGGGCCCCCGCAGCCCCTGCCACCACATGTCCTGGGAGGGGGAGCCCCTCTTGGACACGAAACATTTTTTTTTTGTAGTCACTCTGCCTTCATAAAGAATGATTTCCACTATGGTTCGGTCCTCAACAGAAATAATTTCTTTATGAAGTTGCAGTGACTTCAAAAATAAACAAATTCATTTTGAAGTAACGGTGCTCCCCTCAACTCCATGACGGGAGTATGAGTGTGAGTGTTTTTCCAGGGGCGCAACAATACAAACTTTTCAGGGATGCAGGGGGGCTAACGCTTCAAATGTTGGGAGAGGTGCTAACTTCAAGGGTGGTGGGGAGGAGCAAACCTATTTGTGTGGGGGCATCTAACTTCTTTATGCATTTGAATGAGACTATTCTAGTGCAGCGTCAATGTTACAAGCAGTTAACTCTCTCTGAAAGCCCCCACTTATGGACTGCTGTGAGAATAAGCGGTTTCCTGTCCCCTCACTACTCTTCCAATCACTTCACTGGCATGCAACTACTAAACCCACATCAAGTTTTCAATTGCCTGAACAATTATGCATTTGAATGCAGGTACTAACCGTGAAATGCTTTAAGTTAGTAATTCCCGGGCCTTTGCTAACAACGAAGATCCAGGTGCTGTTTAACATGCGTCCTGTTCTGGGCATCTCTGATAAAGCAGCCCTGCTAAGTGTAATTACCTGGCTAGATGGGCATTTGGGTGCTTCCCTTCTAGCCATTTCCTACAGAGGCATTGTAGATTTTTCTGGGCCTCTGTGATAAAATAACCATGGTAAGTGTTATTACTCCGACTGGCATTTTGATGCAATCAGTCTAGGTATGTCTAAATGTGGCCTGGATGTTATAACGTGTCTAGGCTGGTTTACATCCTGCAGCCAGTTGGACATGTTTTCATTGTGGCATGGCATTTTTAATAGCAAAGCATTAATGTTCCTATACACTGTTGGTGACTTGCATGTATTAGATTTTTGGATTGGCGTTACCCTACAAAACAAAAGCAAATGCTCTCACCTTTTACCCAATTTTCTCAGAAAGTGTGCTGTATAATGCATTAACACACATATTTCACTGTCGCCTTCGCTACTCCGTGCACCTTTTCTTCCTAACTGGACCAGAACGGCTATCCAGCCACCTGGCACCCTTAATTGGGCAGGACCAGCCCACGTTTTTGAAGCTCAGGAAATAACTCAATTGGCCTTGAAAAAGACTAAGGTTGAAATGCGCGTCGGCTGTGTAATGTGTCAATATGTTAAAACTGGCACCTCTACGTTTAAGATTGTATTTCATTAGTGCTGTTTAACTAGGGAAATAAAACAAATCACTTGTTCAACACCAAACAAATCTGACTCATCCATTACCTGACAAAGTGGCTTAACTAACGAACACCGGACTATCTAATCCAACCAGCGCCTATAGGTCCACAGTTTGTCAAACCCCACAATACATATTTATATTGTTCTACTAGTGCAGTGGGCGGCGTACCCCTGCAGCAGCACATTCCTGTGTATTGCCCAGGCGTGGTAATCTAGGCAGGCTCAGAGCGTGGTGTGGCCCGTAATTGAATGTCAAGTTGTGGGGAGCCCTCAGCATGGCTCGCAAGGGGGCCCCCAAAGTTTGTGTGCACTGAATTTTGGGGGAAAGACGCAGGACTTTTTTCGTGGCTCGCCTCCCCCACTCTTGCAATGCTGGATACTCCCCTGACTGTGTATGCAATTTAGAGGTCTATACCACACGGTTTATAGTGATAATATCGAATACAAAAATGTCGAAAGAAAAAAAAAATAATCGAATTTCTTTTTCACTACTTTTTTTATTCGAAAAGGGGCGGGGGTTCTTCCCCAACACCCCTATTTTTTTTTGTTTTTACCTTTTTTTACTCGCGAAACCCCAAAAAAATATATATAAATAAAAAAATAAAGAATGATTTTTTTTTCCGGCATTATTTTTTCGAAATTACTGTCTTTCGACATTTTTTTTCTCGATATTATGACTGAACACCATACCACACACCATCATTAAACAAGTCACAATACTGGACATTGGTCTTACAAAATTAATTGTAGAACTCTACCAGAATCCTTTCAAACCAGGTAATTTCCATGTTAAGTGCAAGATAATCTCCCTAACCTCTTACACTCTAGCAGGTACATCAATTTCAGAAGCCTGATCAGGCTCAAACAACGGGCACCACAGATAAGCAAAGAAACCTGTTGGGAAGGAAATTAACCTTTCCACCCCCCCGTAGGCGCTTTAGGGTAAGGCAGATCCCATAATCGCACTTGCGATGTACCAGGGGACAGGGGCCGTGATAACATGAGATCTAAATGCATAGATTTAGTGCGCATATACAAGGAGACGCCATTCTGTCGTTATGGTACATACATTCGCCCCTGCATTGCTGCGCGGTAAACACAGGCCCGACGAAGAAACCCGAACAGGCCCAAGCACTAATGTTAGAAAGACTTGCGCTGCCAATTCCCATAGAAACTTTTGGTTCGGCAGTCTCACTCACATAGGGGTTTTCACACAGCCGGTCAGGCCAATATAATCTCCCTCTACGCCAACTACGCCCTACTGTACATCCACTCCCCTGAAACCAACCTTGCTCCTATACTTGCAGATGTTGCTCGGTTTGGGGACATATCTGGTTTGAAAGTTAACTGCTCCAAGTCCACCTTATTCCCACTTACTGACTCCACAGAGCCCCCCTCGACCTGTATGGGTTCAACTGGTTTCCAGCTAGTGTCACGTACCTGGGGTGCTGTTCTCACGTCACACTGCGCAGCTGCGTGAGGACAACTATCAGAACTACTTAAGCAGCCTGGCTGCAAAGACCTCCTCCAGCTGGTCCAGACTCCCCATCTCACTAGCAGGCAGAATTGGGATATTTAAAATGGTTGTATTACCTCAATTACTGTACCGATTCACCAATCTGCCTGTGTGGCCGGGGGACGCTTTTTTCCAAACACTACGCACTATAAACAACACCTTCCTTTGGCACTCCGGAGCAGTCCACCTCAAGCTGTCTACTCTGACCACCCCCAAGGAATTGGGCGGATTCAACACCCCAGATTTCATCAGATACTGGGTGGTAGCCCAATCTCAATTCGCAGCTCATTGGTTTAACACCACTGATCCCCCCCCCCCCCCTCCACATGTTCGCCTGGAGAAACTAACGGTCTGCGACCGAATGATTGGCTCCCTCATCCTCAAGCCGATCCCCCTGAACTCAGATTCTGCAGACCCTGTAGCTAGTACATCCTTAGCATTGACCAAGCTCTGGACAATGGTCAACACACTCCACCCATTCCACGGTGACTTGCCATTATGGAACTTCTTCCCTGATGTCCCATATATCACACAATCAGTGGTATCCCACTGGGCGGATGCCGGCTTTCTGACTGTTTGTGATGCCTACGAACAGGGAAACTTTATTGAGTGGTATGATCTACCCCTCTCCCTCAAACGTCGGCCCTCTGTGTAGCTACAATACTCCTCGCTACGGGAGAACCTCAAGTCCAGATACCCGATTTCCCCTCCTTGCCACCTGACGAGCCTATAGTTGCGGAGCTCTGTTCCTTCTTATCCTTCAAAAGGTAAGGTGTCTAGACTTTACTCCTTATTGCAAACTAGAGCTGCCCCCCCCCTTCACCAAGCTGAAACGTAAATGGGAGGAGGATCTCGGTGTCGAGATCACCGACGAGAGATGGTCCCGAATGTGTGCCCGCACTCACAAAGTGTCATATAACACTAAATTTTAATTAATCCAATTCAAGGTACTACATAGATGCCATCATACACCAATGAGACTTCACCACATGTTCTGCACCGTCCCTCCCAGTTGCCCCAGGTGCGGTGCGGATCAAGCTTCCTAAATCCATATGCTATGGTACTGTCCTGGCCTGGCCCAATTTTGGCTGGACATCTGCTCCACACTTTCGGACATTTTGGAACATACAATTGTCCCCACTCCCCTCCACTGCCTGTTCCATGATCTCCCTCAGCTGACCCGCGATTCTAAGAAACTAGCAGGCCTTTGCATGTTGTTGGCAGTCCGCTGCATATTACTATGTTGGCTCCGCCCTAGGGCACCTACCTACGCACAGTGGCTGAGGACAGTCACTTGGGCTCATGACACTGAGGAGTCCTGGAGCGCAATGCAACACCCGTGTTCAAGGCCAAGAGACATTTGGCGGAAATTTCGGGACTACATGTCGGCCATGGCTTTACCGTCGAACTCTCGCTCGACCTCCCCTGCAAGTTCCCTGTAAATGTTGTCCCCCTTGATACAGTTATTACTATGCTATCTACGGCCTTGCTTCCAGCTTACCTCAATTGACTCATATGTACTGTTTAAAATGTATATTGCTTGGTTTTTTGTTTTGGCTGGTGCCGTGTGGCTCCGTTAGATTTCTCTGGTGCGTTGTCAAGTCTAATAAAAAATAAGTAAAAAAAATAAAAATAAAAAAAAAAGGCAGATTATCTAGGGTCAAGTTTTGACAGACGCTGGGAAGAGCCAACTAGAATGAGCTCAGTTTTGTTGCCATTGAGGGCCAGGGAATTGGTTATCATCCAATTTTCAATCAAACCATATATGTAATTAATATTCAGGAGGTAATTCTCAGTCATTCTCGTAGTTACCGGAGTGTTTAATGAGCACTTCAGTATCATCAGCATAGTTGGTGTAATCAACGCAGAGACTGTCCAGGAGTTGAAAAAAAGGACAAATATACAAATTAAAGAGGGTAGACTAAAGACAGGCTCCCTGTGGAACACCAAAAAGGTAAGAAGTTCCAGGGATGACTTGAAGCCATCAGAAGCCACCCGGGCAGATCTAGGACCCAGAAAAGAGGCCAGCCATTGTAATACACTACTGGAGCAGTTGGCAATACTCCACAGCCTCTCAAGCAACAAGGAATGATCCACAAGGTCCGCAATATGGCAAATGTTAGCCTTAAGGTCAATCAAGACAGTCCCCATACCATGGAAGACAGTCCCCATACCATGGAGTGCTCGAAAGCCAGATTGGCGAGACCAAGCAGGTCATTACTTTCAATGTGTTGCTAGATTTGAGAGTAGCCGACCCCATCAAGAATCGTCATTAAAAAAGTAGCATTAGTTATAGGAAGATAAGAGAGTGAGGAAGGGTCGAGGAAAGCTTTTTTAATCCAAGGAGAAATCCATACCTTCTTCAGAGATTCAGAAACTGTAGAGGTAGCAAAAATTGAAGGGATCAGACAAGCAAATGATGCTTTAATTTTGGTAGGGGGGCAAACGTCATTAGAACATGAGGAAGGCTTTAAGCGAGCAACAGTGTCCGAAAGTTCAGCTTAGCTCATTACTTTAAAATTGATGCTGGGGGTGGGGGGGTAGAAGGTGAGGGTAGTGTGTGAGTGTAACCATGAGTATAGGTACCACTATCGGTACAACAAGGAGATGATCGCAGAGAGGCAATCTTGCTGCGATGGAAATTCCGATTATCCCTGAAGCCCTTTTGAATGTCAGAGCACCATTGGTCACTTTTAACCAGGTAAGGGAAGGAGTTGTCTTTCCCCTCGAAGTGCGCAAGGGTGGTGATGAGCTCTTTATGCAAAGAGTATGCAGATTTAATGTGCTTTTCATAAAAAAACTCGTTTGGCCTTGATGATAGCAAGCTTGTAGTTAGACACCGCAATATGACACGAGGCAAGACTAGAAGCGTTGGCGTTTTTCCACGAAGCCTGTTCCTTTTGTCTTTTGTCTTTTAAGTGTTTATAGAGTGAAAACTTACTCGGAGAACAAAGATTTACCCGAGGTTTCAGATTTAACTGTTTTAACTATGGAGGGGGCTAGAGCATTGGTTAAGGTAGAAATAATCTCGTTATACTGGTCAACAAGAATGTCAGTACAGTTAGAGTGAGCAAGATTGTCAAGCAGAGGGCAGGCTAGTTCAGATACATCATCTGTGGTAATTTTGCGATAGTTCCTGACTAACATTTGAATCCTCGGGTTAGTCTTGAGCCTGTAAAGTTGTCTAGGCAGGTCCAGAAGAAACGTGACAAGGCTATGATCAGACCAAGGTCAAATCGCAATGTCAAAATTATGTAAGGTTAGACGTTGAGAAAGAACCCAATCAAGAATATGACCATCTTTATGGGTGGGGTGGGGGGGGGGGGTCACAATAAGTTGATGAAGGCCATTGGCTTCTAAGGAGAGGACTAGGCTGGTTGCTTGGTGATCATCATCATCATCATCATGAGAAGCCCAGAAGTTAAAATCACCATGGACGACAACCTAGGAGGCAGTCTTTGTGATGTCACCAAGAAGCATGGGGAGTTGTTCCTCAAAGAGAGGCATTGGCATAGGAGGCCGATAGATGTTAGCAAAACAAATGGTGGTATTAGCATCTACAATCATTTATATAACAGTAAATTCCCAGCCATCAATTAAGGTCGTATTGTATTCATAAGCAGTAAGAGAGTATTTTATAATAATAGCGGTATCCCTTGCCCCTGCCGTGCTTCCGGTTGGCACAAAACAATTGATAGCCAGGCGGGGTCGCAGACAAAGTTGCATGATTGGTAACATTAGAAAGCCAAGTCTCAGTGATGCATAATATGTCAAGTGTTTGGGTACAGATCAGATCTGCAACTTCGTCGGCATGTTTGACTAGTGAACGTGTGTTCAATAGTCCAATACATAAATGAGAGTTTACAGAGTGCCACGCTACAGAACTATTGGCTACAAAAAGGCACCGAAGACTAAAAGCACGGAAGTGAGAGAGAGGCTAGTAGGTGACCCACAAGTCAAAAAAACAAAGAAGGTAGCCCAGGAAGAGAAAGGCAATGAAAGTTCAGCTAAAAGATGCTCTTACCTAGAGGAACACCAACAGAGGAACGTTCAAGAGCAGGAGTTCAGCAGCAGGAACCGGACGAGTCAAGGACCGGCATAAAATGGCCTCCCTCACACGCTGGTGCCGACGAGCATGATTGCATAACATGAGGGCTAGGGAACTACAATATAGATGGGAAGTGTAGTTCCCTGAACACGCAGGGACTGCAGACTTTTCTTCAGAAAGCAATATTCAAGAAGAAACCCTGTCACGATCAACACGGCAGTTAGGTTAAAACTGAAACAATTCAGAGGTAGGGGAAATGGTAAATATTAAATTAGATCTAAAAGTAAATTAAAGTAATAGTGTTAAATTCATAGGTAATAAACACTAAAAACACAAGCACGCAGCACATTATTTAGGTTGCTTACAAGAGCTTGGTTTGCTTAATACTAACATGTACCAGGAGCTACTTTTGGCTCCCCAGGCCAACTGATGTCAAACAAACACACCTATGTAAATGTAACCCTGTGCATTTGGGACAATCTATAAATACACATTGGGACACATCTATGCAACATTTAAAGCATAAAGGATCATACATAATCCACATTTGTAGTAACTAGACACTTGCTAATGCTGGATACCAAAGCTCCTGCTTAACCTCCTGCTTATCCAATCATAATTTCTATCCCTATTAATTGGGCACAAAATTGTGCCAAGATGTTCTGGAGCGATGACAGATTAGGCTGACTCCCCCAGCCCCTCACCCGCCGCAAACAAATAAGTAGAAATGTTGATCTGAAGTACAGCAGGAACATGCCCCAATGTGTTCATCTATACAGAAATATTAAAATCAGGTGGTTTAAGCAGAATGGTGCCACAAGAAGAAACTCTACTATTATTACTAACTGATCTGAAGAGGAACTAAAGGTAACATGCATCTTTCGCTGTGCATGAACTAGCAGACACATAGAAGAAGGTGAGCACAATTATAACTTTTAAACCTCAACATGAACAGGTGGCAAAGGTTTATTACTTGTTATAAGGCACTGCATTGTGCACCTAAGGCTAGTTTAGTGATTGGGACAGTACAAAGCAGGCATTCTTAGTCAGCAAGGCACAAGGCTGGAAAGCGTGTTGTAACAGTTGTTGTTTACCTTAGATATCAAACAATGAGAAGCTCAATTAAGGATCATCCTCACAAACCCACCTTTTCTCATGTATAATTGGCTAGAATTTAAGACGCTGTTGAATACAGAAGTATTGCAATCCTTACATACAGAACTCAAATTGCATACCCACAGATGATTATTTTGGTCCAGTAGCACCGACGTGTCTCTAGCTATTTGATTAATAAAAAATAACAGCTGCTGTTAGGGGTCAGCCCCACTTCATTAAGAGCCTCTCAGATATATGACATTTCTTGGGACTAGACCGGTCTCAGAACTGGCGCAGATGGACTCCAGAAACTTCGAACAACATCTGTTAAACGATGGGCTACACTGCCTTGATCTTTAAATGGGGGTAACAGACACACCTCAAATGGTTTAGCAAACCTAGTTTTCTTTATAGTTTTTAGGCTATAAAAACAACTCCTTCACATCACAGCGTTAGGTAATTAAACGATTAGGAGTAGTTTCATCTGGGACATTCTATTCCCAGGTGAGATCAGAAGAAAATGTTGGCTGGGTGAGGGCACGGGGTAGTCTTTTGCTTCCGGGGTTCAGGTATTATAACTTGGCTACACATATTCCCTGCCTGCATTCAGTGTTTACCTTGTTAAAGGACCCTTAAAACATATACAAGCTACACAGATACTACAATACACATAGCAGTCTTCTGTCAGAAGCTTGCTTGGCGGAAAGGCCTTATGTTTTATCACAATGGGTTTAACATAAAGGAGAAAATAAGCTGCATTTCTGCGACTATCGTACTTGCATGCATATAATGTATAATTAGAAATAAAGCAAACAAATAATCATTCATCACTATAAGATTATATTTAATGAAACAACAACTTGGCCCAAGGATATAAATACCTCCCCTATGTGTTCTAGTAAGGAGGGAAGACTTAATCAACCCCATTGGTACTGGAAGCCAAACAGAATGGATTTTCCCAGCTTCCTGGTCACGTGGCTTGTCTTGAGGCCCCATGGGATAAACTAGTAAAGAGGTAGTGCTTGGGGTTGGAGGAAGAGCCCTGAGCAGGCCAAAGAGAGAGCGCAGTGTCCGAGAATGAACATTTTGAAGGGTGCTAAATGTCAGAAACAGAGGCAGTGGCAAGAACATCGATTCCTGCAACTAGCACATATGGCATCATGAGTAGACCCAGCTGAAGACTTCCAGAGTTAGAGGAGACAACTGCTACTGACAGTTGACGAGAAAGACATGGGGTATTAGATGTGTACAAGAGCAAAGAATTGGTTAGAGTGGGGAGGCAGAGAGCAGGCCAGCTCAGAAAGAAACGTGCATTTAGCACTGCATACCAGACAGAAGCAGAGGTGATGGTTCAGGGTCTTGTTTGCAAATGCTATTTTACTGCGGCAAATCACTTTACTGCAGCGACTTTACTGCAGCAACTTCCTGCAGCATCCCCACTCAGCCTCCTCCTTTGGGCTTGCAGCCGCTACCAGTCCCAGCTACTCTTACCTCTGCAACCGACATGGAGTCTTCCATGCGAGGTCCAAGAGCTACAGTCTAGACTTATTATTGGGTGTACTCTCTGTTTCCGGGACCACTGTCATCCAGGTTGCTGGGCTCTTCCATCAAAGCCAGCCAGGGTGCGGGGTGTTCTCATTGAGGCCCCCCCTTTTCTTTTTTGTGGGATCAGCTGTCAGATTCTCTTTTCCCCCCCAAAATGCACAGGTGGAACCTTTGTGCCCCCCCTTTTTTTAAACTCCTTTCCTTAATGAACAAACTGTCAATATGTCTTCCCCACCCTGCATCACTATGGCTCACCCCAAACTGGCCTGAGCTAAGGGCTGTGGTAACAAGATTCATTCTTTAAATACAAGGAAGGGGACTGCAGTGAATTTCCCTAGATTGATTGAGAAAAGAAGCTATGAAGGAACTCTGCATACCAGAAATAGAAGTTCAAGTTCCCAGACAGACAAGATAACTAGACTAAAAGAAGATGCATTGCTTGCTGAGAACTGAGTGTGGCCCTTGACCAAAGAAAATGTGTAGATTCACTGAAAAATGGCTCAATACAAAAAGTTAACATTAAATAGCTTTACTGTTGGCACAAAGCCATAAAAGTGTCGCACATTCATAATAAAAACATTTCTTAAACAAACAAGTAAAAATATAACATGTAATCAAAAACACCTACGATGCCAGTTGGTATAATTTATAAACACGGAATGTTAAAGTGCAATACATAAAGTGCAATTCTGTAACAGGCATCGATTATTCCAAACGGCATCTATTTCAATATCCATTGAAACCTTGTCATAACAATTTAGCTCTATTCAGAGATTAGTTCAGAAATAATGATATACACTTGAAAATGGGCTAAGAACAATAAAACTAAAAATCTTTAAAATGGGGAGAGTGCACTCGCTGCCCCACAAAGACAACATTATTGCCCCATCTAATAATGATTTTCAAACGTTGTTGCCGCTCTCTGCCCCAACTTTCAGTGCTATGCGGATGACACCCAGCTAATTTTCAGGCTACCCTAGGCCTCCTCCTATCCTTCCCTCATCTCTGACTGTCTGTTGTCTGCTATCCAAGAGTGGTGTGCCGCCAATGACCTCTGCCTTAACGCCATTAAGATTGAGATCATCCTCATCGGCACACCCGCTCCCTCCTTTCCTGCAGCTCTCTTGTCGGCCTCTCTTGGACTCCTTTCTGCTCCCACTGTCAAGGCTAAAAACATTGGGGTCATCTTCGACTCCACACTCTCCTTCTCTCCCCACATCTCGGACGTCTCCATGAAGTCACACTACCAGCTGCACCTCACTGTCTCCAGAGCTCTGGTTCTCTCCAGGCTGGACTATTGCAACAGCCTCTTTCTAAATCTGCCTGCCCACTCTCCGCAACTCATCCAGAACAGGACTGCGAGACTTGTCCTTGGCCTCAAGCCCAGGGAATCGCATCCCTCCAGGACTGAAATGTCTGCACTGGCTCCCAGTGGCTGCCAGGATTAAGTTCAAAACCCTCTGCATCGTCCACAAGGCCTTATGGGGCCTGGGGCCTCAATATCTGCAACTCTCTCTTTCTAAATATCTTCCTTCTCAAGCTCTTGGCTCATCTGCCTCCAACTCCCTCAGGGTCAGACGCTTCTCCAAATAACAATTTGGCGGTAGATCTCTTTCTTCGGCTGGGACCTTCCTCTGGAACAGCCTTCCTGAAACTGGAGTAGACTCATCTCAGGTTCTGGCAGCACCTCAAAACCTCTCTCTTTGCTTCTGCTTTTTCTCCTCCTCTCCCCTGCTGACTTTGACTGAAACTGCACTGGTTACCTGGCCACCTTCTGATCTCAGGCCGAGGTCCCCTCCCCCGCCAGTCGCACACCTGCACTGCCTTGCCAGCAACCCCTACACTTGGGGACCGTTTCTGTATCCCTACAGTCCCACTACCAGCACTTGACACCTTTTATCTGCACTTACCACCTGCTGGCCGTACTTTTACTTACTGTTATTATTCTATTATGTACCGCACTGTCCCCTCCTCTTCCCCCCCCCCCTGCACTTTCCCACTTCCCTCTCCCATGCACTTGTGCAATCTGAATGACACCTGGCCTAGTAGGATCGTTGTCTGTCAACCCTCTGTTGCCCCTCCCTTGCCTCGTCGTTCCTTGAAACACTTGTGTTTAGGCGCGTTATAAATGCCATATCATATCTCCGGTAACTGGATAAAACCTTTGTCTACATAGCCAAGCACGGTGGGCATAGCATGCTATCCTTGTCACGAGTTAGGACTGTTGGTACTTTTACAAAATGTTAAGCCATCCGCTACTGTACGTATGCCCTCACTTTGTAATAATGGTTTCAAAAGCCATGCTCTTACCAATTTCAATGGATCACACAAGAATAAAATATGCACTATAGTTTCCTCTCCCACTTTACATAGAGGACAAAGGCCAACCCTTCCATTTTTCCAGGATTTGGTGAATGCAGTAGTTTTTAGTATCCCCATCCTGATACTAACAAATAAAGCAAGTGCATACAATGGACTTAAATAATCCAAATAGTCTTCTTGGGAAAATTCTGGCTTGTATGCTAAATAGGTGAACCCAATTTTGATATACCGGCTGCTTCCACGAATTTACTCCTGGTTAGTGTGATTGCTTTTTCTTTCAAGCTAAGTTTATCACCACTAGCAATGGTGTGTGGGTCCTCCCAAAGTGAAGATTAATTTAAGCTATACAATGCTTTGTTTACATGGGTAAACAAGGGGATGGTATTACCCCTTCTAAGGCCAGAACATGCATCATATCATCCCGATATTTCTAAGTCCTTCGGTGCTCCACAACCATATCAAATAGAGTACAGAGTTTAAAGCAACCTGCGTATTTCCCCAGGGTTGCACAAGCCATGTCTAGGTGAGCAGTCCAGAGTCTGTTTTCATGGAATCGAATTCCTAGGTAGTCAAAGAACAGGGCCAGTTCTAATCTCCCACCCTCCACACCAATGAAAAGCTTTTGATGCTTAGTGTAACGAGGTCGGAAAACCAATGTCTTTGTTTTATCAATGTTTAATCCAAGACTCAAACCGATTTTCTTAGGAATAGGTCTAGATTGGATTTCAGACCCAGATGAATGGTAGCTAGAAACACTGCATCATTCATCTGCATACACCAGGTCTGGATGCTTGTCCGACACCATTCTGGGGCAATCCAGACATTCCTGTATCAGAGGCACAATCATTTCTTCCATATAAATGCAAAACAAGGGAGCAAGGAGATAGCCTTGCCTCACACCCTTCAAAACTTCAAAGGGTTCAGCAACTTCCCTGGCTACTCCGTATCTCACCACCGCTTTGTTGTTGCTATACAATGCCTGAATTGCAGAAATTAAATGGCGAGGAGCTTTTCTTTTAATTAAAACTTGCCATAAAGCTTCCTGAGACACCACGTCAAAAGTGGTTTTGAGACCTACAAAAACTGCATACAATTTCCATTCCTTTTCAAAACCATATATTTTTTCAACTGACAGAAGTAGTCAGAAGCTTTGATCAATTGTGCTTTTGTTTTTTGGAAAACCGGCTTGGAGGTCACTAATAATATTATTTTGCAAAAACCCAGGCTTTTAGATGGGCTAAAACGGATTTGGCAAAATTTTGATCGGCACTATATAAAAGCAAAATGGGTCTATAATTCCCTGGCAAATCCCTGCCCCCCTTTCTTATTTATAAGGGCAATTGAAGCAGATCGCCAAGAGGGCGGTGGGGGTACAGAATTCAGCCTATGGACTGCATTGAATAATTTAGATAAAATCGGGGCCCACACAGATGGTCCATCTTTATAAAAAAAAAACAATCGGCATGCCATCCGGACCTAGTGTCTTGCCACTCTAGATACGGATAGCATTACAAACGTGTTGCCTCGTCAGATGAAATCTGCCCTCCGTCGAGGACTCAAAAGTATTAACCTCTAAAGGGTCAGTAATTGCACACGTTATGAAGCCACCATATAAACCCAAGAAGTGCTCCAGCCAAACATCTGGGGTAATACAGCAATTGAGTGCCCCATCCCCATTTGTTTCTGTCCCCGAGATTCTTTTCCAAAAATATATAGAATTTCCATTATCAAACGCCAGCATCAAATCACACCACTATTTCCTAACATAAACATCCTTCTTGTATAACATTTGCTTTTTGTAGATTGATCTACACTAAGTTGTACCTTGTCCACTACAGTATCAGATTTAAGGCATTCCAGTAACTGCCTCTTGGCCACCCAGCAATCAGTATCGTACGAACGAACCCGTTTTAATGTTTTTTTTTTTTACTTTACTGATCTCGCAAGTAAAATATGGGAAGGGCTGCTATAGGTTTGTCAAACTCCTTTAAAATGCTGTCATCTGCAATTTCTTTACTGCGGAATGCCTCTAGATTGCATAAACGTTGGGTACAAATAACTTCTGGTGACATTCGTCCTGGGAGGATTGCTCAGCAGCAACATGCTCACCTTGGAAGCAAGACGACACGAAGCAACACAGGTTCGATCCCCGGTCCGCGCTTAGAAACCGCAGGGTTTTTAAGCGTGTTATAAATACGCAACTAAAAAAAAAGGAAAAGAAAATAATTGCTGTAACAGCATCTCGATGCCCGCGGACTTTGTCAGCACTTTAAAAATGCAAAAATAATAAGGAAATATTAGTAAAACATTGCTAATGGAATTGCTAGCTTAGTAATCAGCAACATTTTAATTAGCAAACTCTGCTAATCAATTTTTGAAAACTAATGTATGCCTTGGGAGTCTACACATTGAATCCTGTAGGTTAGTGCAAACTGTGTAGTCCTCCGCATTCATCTATGTAGGACAGGGTTCTGCAACCCGCAGCTATTTTGGACTAGAACTCCCATGATTCATCACATCTGAAGAGCCAAAAGTTGCAGACCTATTGTCTAGGATATACTGTGAATTTTACATAACCCTCTATATACTGCCAATTTCAATATGTGATCTAGCAAAATATAATGTATGTACTCCATCCTCTGCAGTCCTGGAAAGTATTAATAAGGTGTAAAATTAAGAGTTCTAACCCACATGGATCGCCATTCAGACATCACAGAGTTGTAAATGCTGGGAACCCTTTATTTCAAAATCTTTATTTCGATCCCTCCATCACATCATCAGTTTACAGCAGGTGTCCCACACGCTCCACGCCTTAGCAGAAAGGGGTCGTCTCAAGAAAGCAAACAAAAAATCACCAAAATAAGAGAACCTTCTATTTCACAACCTGCATAACAATTTTTTAAAAAGCTAGCGCTTGGGTCATTGACCAGTCCGGCATTGAAGCTTTTTTAAGACAATGTTTACACAAAGCTAGGGTGGACTTCAAAATCCCTGGGGAAAAGGGGCAGGACAGATCTTCTTTGAAGAAGAAAATGAAATAGAGGGGTCTCCAGTGAGTAAAAAGTCAATAAAAGGTTTAACGTGTTTGCAAAATAGTTATATAGGAGGTATATAGTTGTAGTAGTATCTGCTGCATAACTACACATAGCGCAGGCATTTGTATTATCAACTTTGTCGCAAATCATTGTCCTATTATTCTAACAATGACCTATTGTGCTAACATCAGTGTTGAAGGAGAACATCCATACATTAGCATTCATACATCATCCATTCATATATGTAGCTACATTCCAATGACCGTGTTTTTAAAGGGAACAGAGACAGATGTTACAAAGTATATTCCTTTACGTATATGCTTTACACCTTTAACCATAATTGTTTTTATGCTGTGTGTTATTAATCGTTTGATCCGAATAAAGGTTATATTAAATTGAATTGACAGACTCATGCAAAGTTCTTAACCCTCACTTCAAATGAATTCTCTTGCTTTCTTTTTTTCTGCCCCTCACAACCGCTGCTTAAGATTAGATAATTTATATGCCTCTAGAAGATGGGCACAACACAGCAAACTCCAAATGATAGAAGCCAGATGTATATGTGACAACTGAGAAGTCCCCCTAAAACTCCAGCTACCTGCCTCTACAAATAAAAATAACTGCTGGTGTATGGATAGGCATGATGATGATAACTAAAGAACATACCAAACGCACAAAGGCCATCACAGACTTCATTGACCTACATAATCTGGAAGATACCTATATAGCAAACAATTGGGACACTTTTGAAGCCCACTTACAGAGTACAGTGATTACAATCATGGCAAGAATCGATACAAACAAAATTCTCACGGGGTAGTAACAAATACATTTGAAAAAAACCTACACTACACCAACAGCAATAGAAACATTGCTATGTAAAGAGATGAAATTGCATAAGAATTTCCTCAATTCTACAACACACAATTGTGAAACAATATATGAATTCCCTGGAAAATGCAACCTTTCCAATCTCCACTATAAAAAAATTCACACCTTGAATACAGGACAAAAATAGAGTTAAAATTCACATGAACACACCATAAAATCCAGTTAATTGCATAATACGTAAACATTTTTTACGCAACAAAGGTTTCGTGCAAAGCCAAGCACGATAAAGAAATGTGGCTTCAAAGTAAGTGCCATTTAAAATTTCAGTCGATCGAAATAAAGCATCTGTATCCACAGTATTTTTAACATGTTTTTTCCTAAATGATTGGATCAAGTAGATTCTCCTCAGTTCATTATAACACATTCACAAAAGAGCAAGAGATGCACAACAGACTCAGAGCTATACCATAGGCCGGGCAAATTTCAGAGTTGTCATCCCTCCATCCTTGAATAAACGTTTTGACCTGGAGGGTGCCAACCCCGAATTTAGTAAATAAGGTACATGCATAGGCTGGAGTTATTAGGTTTAAATTACTCTCCTGACCTAAAATGGGTTTTAAAAGGAGAGATAATCCAGCCCTGATTTCAATCTCAAGCACAGGTTTAAGAGGCGTTCCCGATTCTCCCATTTAGCAAGCCGATTGACATCTCATTTTAAAGTTGCACGACATATTATATGGCTTCTTCCAAACTTCATCTAGACCCACCAAGCCTAGTTGTCGTTTTACATGGCTAGGTAATTGGGAGAGAAGCGACCACCCCAGATGGCTCAACAAGTCAGAATTAGCTTCTTGGTAATTTCCCAACTCTGGTGAGCCCCAAAGTCGCACCCAGTAGACCACCGGTTTCCAGGACAGTTGGTGGGTTATTGGTTCGAGTCCACACTCCATCAATATTGGTACAGACGGTGAACTACATGTAATTTTTTTTAAAGTGGCCCCATATTTCAGGTCCATACAAAACTGCTGATCTAACCTGGATCGTGTAAAATCAAATGGCAGGTAAAACCACCAGCTCACCATGAGATACAAAAAAAAAAAAATTCCTGAGGCCACCACTGTTCTTCACTAAAATAGACTTTAACCTACTGGACTGACCTGCCCATAACCCAGTATCAGTGAATCATACCCCCGGATAGTGATAGTACGGGACCTATTCCAAAACAGACCCCTCTTCTTCCAATCTCGGGGTCCTGGCCCTGGACCTTGTCGGCCTAAACACCATCACTGTGGTCTTTTTTCTATTGGGGGTTAGTCCCAATTGCAAGCACTTACAAATAAAATGCTCCAGACCCGCTTGATCCCCATTGGTGACGTAGATAACGGAACTGAATCATCTGAGAAAAATAGAGCTGGATAACCATCAGCACCAATTTTGAGTGAGTCCAAGTTCCCCCTCTCGCATTCCGCCATCAGACTTTGGATAATCTTGTTTATATATAAACAAAACCGAAGTGTGGCAAGGATACAACCTTGCTGCATGACTCCATCTACAGGAAACTGATAAGTGGTCTCCCTTAACGGGCCCCATCTCACAGTTGCTGTGTTACTGCAATAAAGTTGGGCAATAATAAATACTAGCTGGCAAGGGACTCTTCCCCCCCCCCTCTTGATCCTCCACCCCCTTCCCCGCAACCCCTATTCAACAACAAAACCTGCCATAACTTTGCCCTCAGTACACTGTCAAAAGCAGTTTGGAGATCTATAAATACTGCATAAACACATTATTTTCGATACAGTATACTTCTGCAGAATCATGGACAGGTGAAAGCAATTATCTACTGTGCTTACCCCTTCCTGAACCCAACATGAAGATGCGAAATAAGACCCCTCACTATCACCCAATCCTGGAGTTCTTGTGCTATCACTGTGGCAAACAATTTCCCCGATGCACTGAGTAAGGATATCGGTCTATAATTACTTGGTTTTTCCTTCCCACCCTTTTATATACGGGTACCATCTCTGCTCAATGCAATGATTCGGGGACCTTGTTAAGGCAAACCACTGCTCAAAACAACTTAGTTAATACAGGTACCCAGACATCAGGCTAGACTTTCCAGAAGTCAACAGGGATTTTGTACGGACCTGGTGCCTTATGGCTTTTTTGTACTCAATAATGCCTTATTCTCGGCCGTCAAGGTGATAAGTGTTGTCCACTATGGTTAAATGATATCCAGTCCATTTCCACTGAGCTCTCTCTAGGAGAGCTTTTCAAATCATCATCCTCCTGGTATAGACCTTGAAATTGAAGGAAGCATTCCTCTGTTATAACCATACAGCAGAGAGCGCTATGTGTGTGGAATTCTGAAGCAGCATTAATTGTGGCACGCTGCACTTTAGACTCTGTTTCTGTTCCTGATACTGCGAGTGAGAGAACAAAGCTCTTGCCGGGAGTTGCATTGCCGCGACCCGCTTCCTGGAGGAGGCAGAGCTAGTGCTGCTCACGTGTGCGGTCACGTGATTGGACCAATACCTCATTACTGCGCCCGAGTCGGACGAGCGGCGTTAAGCCCGACAGGGGTAAAGTGCGTAGGCTGTTTTGCGCTGCAGGCAAGAGGATCATACGCAAGTACTTATTCAGTGCATCAGCGCAGATTCATCTAACCTCAGAGACTCTTCCTGTTGTCAACCGTAAGTAAAATGCAACTCCGCACTTTAAAAACTGGTATGCCCCATCAAGTAGATCCTTCAGCAGTTAGAGGGGAAAGAATACTATTAACCCCTGCACCGCGGCAGAGCGCTGCAAGTATGACATGTTCCCCTCCTCGCTCCCACAAATCGAAAGAAAGAGGCACGGTTCCGTTGAATTTGGGGAACTGTAAAGACATTCGTACCTATTGGAAAGAGGCAAGAGAAAAGGCCATTGCCAGCACTGGTGGGAGGATGGACCAGCTTCAAATAGGAAACACAGGTACCATGAGTTTGCCTGGAACCATAACTCCAAGCACAACACTGAAATCATGTCAATCAAATTATACACTTCCAGATATTGCAATACCTGTAGTGCTTGAACCTCAGGCCATCCACATATCCCGTCCTGAAGGTTCTTCAATCTCAGACAGTGCTTTACTAAAAGCTATCCCGCCAACAGCTAAAATAGCATCACCAAATAGAACAATGTACCCGAGTGTAGATGCGGCAGTGATTTAGACCCTGAAGGCACGGCCTTCTCAATACAAGCACTGCCAGACAATCTGTCTAAATCCCCAGTGCTGTTTGACTCCCCCGAAGAGGATAATAGCTCTGCTTTAAGTGTGTCCTTTATGCAGCCAACTCCCAGAAAACCTCCAAATCTGCCTCTAATGGACACAGAGCACCCTAAGGAAATGCACAATGGAAAGTTACTTGAAGTAACATTGCATGCCATGAACATGGCTATCCAGGCATTAGGTAAATTATATGAGTCTATTGATTCAAAATTGGCCAAACAGTCAACTAATATGGAAGATATACGTGTTTGGCAAGAAACATTTGAGCAACATCTCATCACTAGAGTTTTGCCGCAGAGTCCAGTTAAAAAAATCAAACTGGGGATAGCAGTTGCGTGCCAAACCTCAAGTGTTACCAAATCCCTTGAGTCGGACAATCCAAAAAAAACAAGTACAACTCCTTCACACGTTGAAAAAGTCATAGTGGAAATTACGGAACCATCTAAAGCCCAGCAAGGCAAAAAAATGACAGGGAAATCAATTAGCAACAATGACCAAGAAGCTTCGTCAAAAATGGACTATACAATCTTTAAGGCAGGTAAAACAGGTACTCCTGCAGAAAAGGACATACATAAACCCATTAAAAACTCCAGGAAAGAAAAAAGGAGTGGCAGTAAGTACTAAGCAATTCTTTAAGGCTATTACCCTCCCTCAATAAAAACGCAATCTCTGCTTCCCAGGCGATAAATAAAAAATATAAACAACAAACATTAGTAAAGGAGAACAAAAGCTCAAAGAAAGCACTGGTTAATCACAGGGTATACAAAACATTAGATGATTTATTACAACATATTGATCACAGTAACTCACATGCATCTACTGAGTCTAATGATCAAGTAGAAAAAAATGCAAAACCTGATAGTTCCAAAGCCGGAGCAATTGCAGTGGCACAAGCCCGCAATTTAGAAGCATTGAACCAACACAGATTGGAGATACGGAAAGCGGTAGAAGCCTATATGGCCAGCCACAGAGCTCCGGAAGGGGAGATACTAGGCGTAATGAATGAACCGAAGAAGCCATCAACCGAGTCAGAGAAGCTTGGAATCAGGCTGTTGGAAGGAAGGAAGCACAAGGGGGAAGAAAAGTCTAGTTATAGTCAACATAAGGGCGTAATACCCCTACACCCTCGTGATTCATTTTCAGATCCGGCAGAAATGCAAGGTTTTCATCGCACATCCAAAATGGTGAACAACGAATATGCAGTTAGTAGTTCACATAAGGATGCTGAAGTTCTACACATAATTGAAGCAGCTTTGAGATCTATGGAAATCAGCCACAAATCAGGAAACTTAGTCAAGGCTCAGTCAGAGGAAATGAAAAATGAAAGGAATGAGAAAGCTAACTTTAACCTCAAACCCGGACCGAAACACTTGGCAACATACTCCTCGACACTAGCATGTCGTCCGCCCCCTGGAGTTCAATATGATCTGAACAGGAGATCAGTAATGGCTATCTTCTCAGAAATATCAGAGCTAGAAGACATTACATCCTCTGACATTGACTGTGTAGAATTTTCCAAAGATGGCAAACTCGACTCGGTTCGACTTTGGCTAAACTCACGAGTCATTCAAAATGTAATATGGTCATCAAAAAAAACCTTATACAATCTGGGTTTTGAATTAAGTCCCGAAACATCTCCCAATACAAAGCAAGGTAGTGAATTAAACCAACTATCGACCACAGAAGAAACACAGTTCAAAAGAAGGAAGACAAAAGAAGACAAGAAATGCCTCACACTTGTCAATGCAAATGCTCTGAGAAACTATGATAGCTAGACAGATTGAAGTATAAAAACCTAGCGACACTCAAGTTGGAACACAAGAGGGTTTACTCATTTACTTAATGATAGACAGCAATTTAGGAGCATCGGACATTTTATTACTACAGGAAACCTGGTTGACGTCGGTTCCTGTATGGGATAATCATGATATCTTTTTAAACCCAGCACTTAAAAATTCCTCTGGAAGACCATCATCCGGACTTTTAATTGCTATTAAATCCACGAAGGTCACATCATCAGAATTATGGGCAATGTCAAATAATCATATGCTCTTGGTAAAGTCGGTCTTCGGGAACATTGGTTACACAATTCTGAATATATATTGGAATATCATGGCTATAACAGATTCCAAATTATATCATGATCTATCAATGCTTTTAGATGTAATTGAAACCGACGTCACAATATCCTATGTAGTCATGACGGGTGACTTCAATATCAACTGCTGGGAAAGCAAAACACAAAGTGAAAAACTAAAAACGCACAGATGGAAGCTATTCATGAAACATCGTAATCTTCATATGCTTAATGGAGCATTTAAACCAGACACGCCGCCCCAGGCAACGTGGAAGTAACCATTCCATAATTGATTACATATATGTAAACACAAACTTATGTGCAGCGGTAGTGGGGTTTGAAGTATTGCACTCAGATAAAAGTGATCACAATATTTTGACAATGACTTGGGAGTGCGAGCACCCAAAAATAATTGGCAATAATATGCTGCAAAAAGCCCACTTATGCATCAATCCTGGAATGAATCGGCTTAGATGGTCTGAGGAAAATTTACAACATTTCAACAGACTTCTGGCAAATTCAATGTCTAGGGATGTGGGCAGTTTGGGCTATCTGGGAATGGAATACAGCAATGTAATGCAACTCTTTCAGCAGCCCAAATCAACATACACCAAATCATTAGCCAGACCTCACCTCCACTCACTCGATCTGGCACTGAAATCGAGAAAAAGAGTATATTGAGCAGAAGTAAGGCACATTGCTAGAAGCTCACCGGATCGGAAAGCACCGCAACTTAGGAAGGTTAAAAACCGATATATAAAGTAGGTCAGACAACATCGAGCCCAATTGTACCAAAACGATGGTGCAAATATGTTAAGTATTTTAGCCACTTAAAACACAGCAAAAATGTGGTCAATCATTAACCAAGAAACGGTTGGCTCACAAGTGGCAATTCAAGCAAATGCAGTTAACTAACAACAATGGGTACAACACTTCACACCAGGCCTGATGGCAGTGATTGCCCTAAAGATAACAAAGCTATGTGAAAATTCCATCTAGAATTTGATCAGGCGGACATACGGCATCTGATCAAATCAGCAAGCAATTCGAAGGCGTTTGGTTCTGATGGGCTATCCAACTATCAGCTGAAATTGCATCCGGAATTGTGGGCATCTATATTGTACAAAATATTTACAGCCATAAATCAAGAGCAAGCAATCCCTAACAGCTGAACTCATGCCATAACTGTACCCCTATTTAAAAAGGGGGATCGCCAACTTCCAACCAGCTACCGACCAATCTCACTGCTGGATGTGCCGGGCAAAATTTATCGAAGACTATTATTAAAAGAATTAAACAAATGGACCACAGATCAACATCTAATTGATCCTTTTCAAGCAGGCTTTGTGTCGGGGTTGGGTACGCCCCCTAACATCTTATGCCTGAACTTGATAAAACAGCAATATGCAGAAAAAGGCCAATCACTATACTTGCCATTTATTGACTTTCAGGCAGCTTTCGATTCGATTGACAGAACCATACTATACAATAAACTGAAAAAACATAATTGCCCTACTTCCATATTAACCTTGACCATGCTACTCCACACGAATACCACAATGCATATGTTTAACATATGGGGGCCTCTTCACAGCAATGATAGCCACAGAGAGAGGTTTGAAACAAGGATGTCCACTTGCATCATTTTTATTCAATTTTTTCATCTTGGACATGGGGGACATATTCACTAACATCATCTGTGACGCTCCAAAGTTAGGCAATCAAAAAATTAAATATCTATTGTACGCCAACGATTTGGTAATTATGTCCCAAACCCCTAGTGCTCTGCAGAATATGTTACAAGCCTTACACTCGTACACAAAAAAGAACAACATGATTATAAACATCAACAAATCACAGCTGGTGGTATGTACACCAAAACCACCTAAAATAAAAAGAAGACAAAAGGGCCCGTGGAGAATTCAAAATACAATCTTGGCCGAAGTGGACCATTATAAATATCTTGGAATAGTGTTCTCAAATACTATTAATCAAATTCATCATAGAATCGAACTAGATTCCAAACTTCGAGCTCTAACATCGCAAGCCAAAATACTAGCAGACAAGTTTGGGAAATTCTCACTCAAGCATGTTCTGTCATTCTACCAAATGAAAGTAATCCCAATCTTGATATATGGCATGGAGGCCTTCTGCACTATAAAAAAAGAAGATTGGAACAAAATGGAAGCCAGTTTTTGGAAGAAAGTTCTGAATTTGCCTAACTGCACCCTCCTACCCTTGATCCGATACGAATTGGGGTCACTTTCCTTGCATTCTCTATTATGGAAAATGTGCTCCCTATTACGTAAATGTATACTGGAGCATTCGAATGCACAATGTGTTGGGCATAGCAGCAAAACACTTACTATCAGATCGTAATACACTATCAAAAAATTGGTGCAAAACAACATATAATGCTATGTCAGAAGCAGCTATCGATCTGGAACTACTAATGACTAATCCTGGGCGAGCAAAAATTAAACTGTCAACTTGACTGGATACAGAATATGGAGTTATGTGCGCAATACAAAGAGTGTGACATTTCGTTGTTTGGAGCAAAAAGGTATAGACAAATGGCGGAATATTTGACTAAATGCCCCTCACCATACATTCGAGCTCAGTACATGCGCTTTAGGTTCAACTTATGGCACACTCGTGAAGTATTGGTGCGAAGAGGAATAATCTCGAAAAACTTAATACATTGTCGATATTGCTTAAATGAATGTGAACATGAAACATTGAAACACTTATTGGTGTTTTGTCCTGCCTTGATTGTGACTCGCAAACAATTTTTCCAAAGAGTGTTTGAGTTTACGGTCCACTTAAATGCACAGGAAATTTGGCAATGGGTCTTTACATGCCCAAAAGTGTCGGGAAAAGTGGCAATTGTACACTTCTTAGAAAGGACAGTAGCCGAAGATAGTCATAGTAGGAAGGGTGAAGGGGAAGGATGATGAATTCCTCACACTATTAAGTTAGGTTGGAGCTGTTCTCTTTCCCGCCTCCCTTTCCCCTTACCCTCATACCTCTTTCTCTGTTTTTGCGTGTTCATTCAAGTGAGTTTCTGAATTACAAGTTAATTGCAAATTTTAAGGTTGGATTTTAAACATGAAATTTGATTGAAAGTTTTATCTTAAATGAAATGAGTAGAAATGAATTAATTCTACGTTTATATGTATTTGAAAAGTTGTTATGCAACTAAACAAATTAAAAAAAAATTTTTTTAAAAAGAGCGCTATCTTTTGTGTCTTTCCGGTCCGCAACTATTGAACAGAAAGCCTTAAGGTCTTCATTTATGGCTGCCTCCATAAGTTCGTCCCACTTCAATTTGAGGAAGTCTGACTTGCTCCCCTTCATCAGGTTCTTATAGTTACTCCTCTTCAATTGGATTGTTTCCTTTTCGATCTTACCTTCTTTTCTAAAGTATGACATGAGATCCTCCTTTGCCAGCTTACATGAAGAATCAAAATAGGCAGCCAGTCGCAGGTTTCTCCACTTCTGTGGGGTCACTACACTGGTAAACCAAGGGCTAAGCTCCGAAGTCAATCAGTCATATTCGACTATAATTTCACAATCCCCACGATTGAGTTCACAAGCATTTTCAATATAAGGGAGAGTAGAGAAATATATTGCATGCTTAAGACCCATCATCATAATATTGTCCCATTTGACAACACGCCTGCAAGTCCCACTAATTGCAATCAGTACGGGAGGAGCGATAGGTCCTCGATTCTTGCCTGACCACCTTACTTTTAACTGGCGGGGTTTGTGTTAACTGTCCATCTGATCCACTGTGGAGAATTCTTCCACTGCCTCCCAGTCTCCCATCTCCACCAGGATATAATCTATCCTACAGGACCATTCTGGTACAAAGAACGTATTTCTTCCCAGCCTATCCTCTACACGCCTACCATTACATGCACTCAGGTATAACCCCTAAAAAATCTGGGCTGTCTCCAGAGCGTGTTCATGAGTCCACACAGGAAGACTTGCTTCTAGTGACGGGATCTCCCAGGCCACATTCACATCATCCTATATACCCTCCATTACTTTTAACAGTTCAAACGGGATGTTAAAGTCTCCTCCCACAATAATGTGGAGGTGACCACACACCTGCGATTCCCACTCACTCACTAGATCATGCAATTGAGTCAAAGTAGCCAGGGGGGGTTAGTTCCATATGGCCTGGTATAGACGTTAGAAATTAGCAGAATAAGCCACTCTGCGTTAGTACCGATTATCAAATGTAAATCGGCTGAGCTTTGACTACTCATCTTAGTCTCCCAGCCAGACTGTATTGCCACGAGGGTCAGCAGCCGCCCCCCACCAACCCATGGTCTACCTCTTGCCCCTTTTCACTGGGGTCCTAAATGCCTTAAACCCCTGTATCTCAATGGGTTCCAGAGGCCAGGTTTCCTGGATACAAACGATCTTGTTCGACAAGGGAAAACAAAAATAAAAAACATGCAAGGTATATCAGGTGTCTGGCAATACCAGCTGCATTCCCAAAAAAAAAAGCATCTTGGTGCCTCTGGGGCTTGTAGGGATCAATCAGTGGTGGGGGGAGGAGATGTCAATCCACCTCATCTAAATGTTCTCCCCTTAATGGTAGGTCCCTGGCTCCAACACCCATCCGATCTCCACAGAGGCGTTTATTTACTGGCTCAGGCAATACCAATCTCAGGGAAATTAATGACCTCGGCGGGGGGTAAGTTCCTGCTACTATGGCTAGTAACCCCTCTACCAGTTCAGAATCCTTAAGAACCAGTTCAATATGGTCCCTCTGGTTTGGGGACACATTTCCCCTGCGGGCCCCAACAAGGTCATCTCTAATGATAGAGCCACATCCCTTCACGTGCCGCATCCAGTATATGCTCTTGTTAAAAATAACTAATTTTCGAATACACTAGGACTTCTATTCGGGACGTTACACATAGAGATAGATTTGAAGTTCTATTATTTCAGTGTCTTGGGTCCGTGGGGGCACCATCCCTTACTCGTGAAGGTGAGTACGAGGCCAGGCTACCCCTTCTTGGGATACCGGAGTCAGGGGAGGGGGGGGTGACTAGCCACATGACTGTTAATATCAGTAGTGGGCTTAACCCACTGTACATCCTTTGCCACTTTCACAGTTGGGATTGGTAGCTAACCTCTCCCACCCTTACGGTTGCCAAACTTTTTCTGAGGCCGTGATATAAGGCTCCCTTGCCCCCTGGCCGACTCCACACTTATGCCCTTACTATTCTGTAGTTTGAGCATAAAGCAGGTAAATTTCTTCTGGGCTTCGACAAGCTGTTTTCCTTGATCCACAACAGTTTTGGATAACCCCACAATCATTTCTTTAAATGTAACTACTTCCATCGATAACTTGTCAAATTACCTCGCCAATTACATTTACAATGCGGGCAAAGGTTGATCAAACTGCAGGATTGAACTCTGCCCCCAATGGCAATGTTATTGTTTCTTGGGTTTCCATGCAATAATTCAATTGCAATTTCCATGGGCTTATGCTTCTTTCCTTCTCCATTGCCTACTGGCCTTGAAGTCAAATTCCTACTTGCAGGCAAAATGGCAGTATCTAAGGAATAGAATATATTATGTAAGAACTTCAGTGCAATAGCAATACTTTCACAGTTATCAATAGTTATACAGTCCTCAGTTAGCCCCACGTTGAGATTGTTTGATCTTTCTACCATAGGAGATAGACCAATAGGTGTGATTATAGTGGTCTCAAGATTTAGTTTGCATTTGGACCTAGGATCATTGCAATCTAAAACATCTGCACTATGGGCAACTTGGGGGTAAACCTCAATTACAGTACCCTCCCACGAGCCCAGAAATGGAGCGGGAGTAGGTAATTAGTCTTCTTACAGGCTCATTCCACACCTTCCACGATAAACTTGGCTAATGGGTTCACTTTGTTTTTATTCCTAACTCCAGGAACATGTTGGGGCCTCTCCTTAATCCCAATACAGGCGGCTTCCTTTTCATCCCATACCTCAATATCACCCATAGGCTTACATCCATCATCCCTAACCACACAGCGAGTATTACCTATAGTTTGGACAGGTGTCGCTAAATCCCTTCCATCTAAATCATGCAAAAACCTTTCAAATGTCATTAATTAAAACCTTTACTCCTTTGATGGGCTCGAATAATTTATAGATCTTTTTAGGACACCCACTCCTGCTGCAATGGCAGTAGTTGCCTTACTCTTAACGATCCTGTACCCTTTAAAATCCTTTTGGATCACTCCCAGTCAATAGCTATATACCTGCACGGACCAGAATAAAGGTCAAAGAGACCTGTGCAAGTGTGCCAATGTGCAAAAACGCAGGTATAAAAAAAAAAGAAAGAAAGAATAATGTATCAAATGATAAGGCTAATAACTATACAATTCATGCAGGCTAGACTGTGCGACTAATACAAATAAAAAAACTAAGAACAGTTATACAAAACTTTAAAAGTCCTGGGATCACACGTATTCAAGTGTTAAAAATAAGCAGGCAGAAATCGATAAAAACTGGTTAAGTAAAAATATTGAATATTAGTCTGAGGCTAAAAATTCAACTGTACAAAAATCGCCAGTGTGCCAATTACATGGGTGGGCAGGGAACACCTGACCACTCGAAGAGCTGCTTTAGTCAGTCTCGCCCTGCCCCATCCCAACAAGAGCATGTAAACCACTGGCTAGGCTCAACTCCAAGCTCAGTGATTTTCCCAAAGCGGGAAGTCTTAGTCATGTAGCAGTTCATGAATTATTAAGGCAAGTAGGCAATTATGAACTTAAAAGCACAAATGAACTGCAACCTGGGAGTTGATCCACTCAGGCACTATTATCAATAGTTTGGGCTAAAACAAAGGAGTGCTCCAACGGCTATAAACACAATAATAACGGGCCAGAGATAGTCACAGTGGTGGCAATCCTAATTGACTTCTACATCCCACTTCACCTATCTGTGCTCCCGAACACTTCCAAGTTCCAAAAATACTAATACAGCACGATACAGCACAGCAGCTAAAAATCAAGTCGATCCCACGATGAACACGAATGCTCAGCTCTAGGGTCAAGTAGTTGTACACTCTGGTTACTGTTCGGGTTGCTGTTCAAGGAGGGGTTAAGTACACAAAAGTACACAAGAGGCTTACTTTCGGCCGCATCAAGCCGCTCCACCAGTAACCACCAGTAACCACCAGTAACCACTCATTTCCCCACTTATCCTCCGTGCTGTGCTCTGCGTCGGACTGGGGGGATTTATAGGTTTCAAGCTGCAGGGCTGGCAAAAGCTCCTCCTCCATAATAGAGATGGCCAACAGACTGGGAGAGCACACCACAACTAAGCACTTATCGCCGCACTTCTACTTACTAAAAATAAAAATTTTAAAAAAGGAATTCCGTTTAAGTCTCTGCCGAAATAACAGGCACGCTATCAAAAGAGATGAATATGATGAGGCGGCTTTATAATGACGATATAATCAGAAGCATTTTCCCTCGGGTAGCTAAAAAGGCCTTCAACCGAGTGGCATGGCTCTTACAATGCTTTTAAATTAGCCCCACCCCCATCTCCTCAAAAAATAGGTTACAGTATTTATCAATGTAAGTACCAACCCACTATTATTGAAACGAAGGAAAAGACAGCGATGCTGTACCTTCTTTCAATCCTCGACCTAGAACCACATCTTTCCTACTTAAAAACTCTGATTAGAAGCCATTAAAATTGGTGAGGCAGATATCAAATTATCAAACATTTTGCATGACATCCTACTCTATGTGCCTGAACCCAAAATCTCAGTTGCTCATATTCTAGACATCTTACAACAATATAGTCTTACTCTCCAGAGATTCCTTCACAAAAACAAGATGGAATTATTTCCACGAAATCCACTATGCACTTCGAAACAATCCTAGCAGCTGCGCTACGATGAAGCCCAAACATAACATTTCCTGGTGCCCTTTGGCAAACAAACAATCTAAAATAAACTTTACACTCAAAGGAAGTCCTGGACTCTATACATAGTGCCACTACCATATGGTCCCCACTGTACCAGTCACAGTGGCGAAGGTTGGAATCTGCCAAGACGATAATTGCTCCACAAATATACAAACTAATTGGCTTAGTCCGTATTCTCTTCCCTTTGATCGATTTACAAGCAAATTGGTGAAACTAATTTCCAATTTTATATGGATTGGGGGGTAAACAGGATGTACCCTAGCCAAACTAAAAGCAAACAAATCCATAGGTGAATTATAATAACCAAACTACCACCTCTATAAACTAGCCTTCAAACACTATCAGCTAGCTTCTTTATTCGTACCTGGCTGCGCTTGGTTCACACCTTTTAACTGCCTCCGTCGTCCCCAAAGGCTACAAGTTAAATGCATGTTTTTATCATCGCGGACTACATCCGAAAGCTGCTTTCATCTGCCATCTTTCACTGTCCATCACCTCATAACCCATCAGACAAATTACAATAAAAGCACTACTGATGAAAGTACCCAAAATAGTATACCCTACTCCTACATAGTTTCATAAAAGAGTAACAAACCATAGTAATCGGTGTTCCTTAACATGGATAAAGAGGTTGCATTGTAGCACTCACACAATGTGGATGTGTTTATATATCAAAAGAGAAAGCCTTTATCCCCAAGTGTGGTAAGAAATGATTTGCCAGCAGCAGAGATGACAAAATATGGCCAAATAAAACCATTACATAAATATGTCTACCCAACTCAGCTTTCTATCAAATCATACCAAACATGAGTCTGCATTTTCCGAGCGAGCAACCGAAGAAGGGTACAAATTTGTAGTCGACACATTAACTGTTGACTAGTGATTTTTTACTCTTTGGCGAATACGAAATGTAGTGCTGTGCCTATGTTCAACATTTATTTTATTGGATATTTTTAAGGCGCCTATACAACAAATGGTGTTTCAAGGCACTACAAGACAAAGAAAGTGTGCAGGGGGAGACAAGGGAAAAGAGAACGATAAAGGTCCAACTAGTCCTTGTGACATTCCGATTGTGCAAGTGCAGTAACAAGAGGTAGGGGGAGTGCCAGTCTGCGCGAAATGTGAAGTGCTAGTTTGGTAATGGAAGAGAAAGAGGAGAGAATGCAAGTGAAAGGAGGGTGGGAGGGTGAGTGAGATGGCCACAGGGGCTAGGCGAGTGCTAAGGGGAGACCAGGAGGGCAAGTGCCAGGGATTGCATGGGGTAGAAAGGTTGAGGGTCCACATGCTAAGTGCGATGCGGGGGGGGGTGGGCCTTGGACCCTGTAGAATTTAGGTGGCAACTGACTTTTTATGGGTGGCTAGTAGCTTGCAACTTGCATTTTTGCCTCTCTGAGTTAAAAGCTACCAAGCCTTTAAGATCTATAAAACAGTAAGACTCATAAATCGATCAACAAACTTTACTTATTATCAAATGGGAAGCTGATATGCAAGGAATTCAGAATTCAATGGAATGGGCCAGATCTGGCAATGCAATCACATTGAAAATTGACATGGCCTCCTAGGTGCAAACAAAGCATGTATTCTTCACCAAGTCATTTGGAGCCCACCAAACTATTTTGACCTGGTCTGGTCTCATCCCAGCCTTCAATTGCCGAGGCTGCCAGAAAAAGAAAAAAAAAAACAGAAAACCCTCAAACGTATAAATTGATGTTCTCTTTGGGAGAAACATTGCTGAAATTAAATGCATCCTTCCCCCTTCAAGAGAATCCTCGTTCAGATTAACGCAGTTTAAACTGCAAGTTCCCTGACATGGCTTACACCAATAGAACACAATTGGTTTTATTTACTGCTATCAGTAATGTAAGAAAGGCATGGCTTCAACAGTAAGACAGACACAAGTGACCACAGTTCAAGGGTGTTTATTGAAATCTACAGAAGGGAGAAAGCTACGACCATCAAATAATAGTAAAGCAGTCCTAGTGATGTCTTGTCAAAATAAAAGCGCCTATACTAATAAACCTATTTCCAATCCTTACCTCTAAATTCAAATAGTGTGGAAACAGTCTGAAAAAGAAAGAAGTGTTCACAAAATGATATGTCAGGATGTTCAGGCCGTTGGGTTCCCTTCCCCACGTTCAGCACGGGGCCAAGCGGCACACTCGAGCTTAGCCCACACTTTGGCTTCTCCAGCATGAGGATGCAGTTCAGAGCAAACAACAGGGCCTTCTGCGACAAAGTCTCTTATTCGTAGAATACCATGGAGTGCAAAATATGTAAAGTTCGCTTCTCTTTCAGGCTTATACAATTGAAAAGGGCTATCCTTCTCCAACCTTCTTAATTCCAGATTCCCTTTGCTTTACTGTCAGAGAGTTTCAAAACTATATGGCTTTGCTTTAATCCCATACATGACCACTCCCAACACTGCTGCATACTGGTACTTGTATTTCTTAAGATCAATTCCTTTGACTTTACATTCAGTTCCGTTTCAAACAAGCCTTGGGATTCTATTCACTTTTCCTCTACTTTGCGATTTCCCCGTTTTGGCAGTGTTTGCTTTTCAGTGTTCACATCACTTCCCTTTTACAGAGACTTCCCCTCAGCCGGCTCAGATCCTCTCAACACAATGCTCAATTAGTCTCCCTCCGCCAGACTCGGACCGACTTCATTTATGTTATAACTATTGATTTTCACCTTCCTTTTTGGGTTCGGGCAACTTGCCCGCTTTACCTTACAAACTCTTGCTTCCCACCTGCTCAGCCGAGTCTCTCTCACCATCTTTTGATCAATCTCACTGTGCAGAGTTGCGAGGTCAGCAGATCCGTACTTTGGCGTGGGGATGAGATCAGGGCCTCACCACCTGACCAGTCTACACCCTGGGGGTCGGCACTGGTCCCAAGGGACCAAGCAATTCTCCTGGCTGCCTGAATTCAACACGTAGGAGGCACAGCTCCTGTGGCAACTGCAGCCCTGCCTTCTCACTGGGCCAGCTTCGCTGCACGCTTTCCTCCTCTGAATCCAACCGACAGCTCCCAGCATCTTCGTTTCTCAGCTTGCGTTTGGGATTGAAGAAGGGGGTGTGTGTCTGTGTGTGTCTGTGTGTGTCTGTGTGTGTCTGTGTGTGTCTGTGTGTGTCTGTGTGTGTCTGTGTGTGTCTGTGTGTGTCTGTGTGTGTCTGTGTCTCTCTGTCTCTCTGTCTCTCTGTGTTGTCGTCCGTCTTCTGTAACTTAGTAGGTTTTTCACTGGTAACCCACACCCCTCCAGGTTGTCTCTTCTCAGAATTATGAAAAGATGGGGTGGGAGGGGTCTTAGAATCTAAATGGGATAATAACCCTAGGTTTGACACAGTAGGCACAAAAGCGGTACCTCTAAATGAAAGGACTCCAATATGATCTTCATACAGTCCTGGTGGGTGTGGCTTGCAGAGGCCATCAACTACTCCTTCGGAAAGAAAATCTGCCGACAAAAATCATGTAGGACTCAAAAATTAACTTCTTGGACTAAGAGCCTCAGTAAAGAATAATCGGCCTCCAAGTGTAGTGGTTTGGTGTGGTGCTAACCAGTGAACTTGGAGTCAGTTTTCCCTTTCATCAGTGTCAGAAGGCGGAGCACAACACTAAAACCATCAGTAGCGTAGAGCATGAGTGGTTTACTGTGGTTCAATGCGGGCCACAAGGTAAAGGTAAAGACGCTTGTTTGGAGAAAAAAAAAGATCCCTGAATTCTTATACGAAGTACACTGTTGTGGGTATTGTATGAATTGGATCTAAATGTTTGGTCTACAAAGCCTGTCCAAGCACTCCAACAAGTCGCTTCAAGAACAGATGCTAAAATTGGTGATTGAAATGCCACTCCCCGCCTCACCGCTGGCACCCAGTAAAGGGAGTTTAAGTTTGCCGCCCTACCCCTGCCCCAAGCTGGTTCCTTGCGATCTCATCCCCCAGCATGCCGCCAACTTTGAACAGGCGAATATCACATTTGATGGGGGTTATGACTCACTCAGCGCAAATACGCCCAGGTGTAGGGAGTGTGGGAACAGAATGCCCGACGGATAACGAACAATTAGCAACAGCCGATTGGAATAAACAGAGAAAGGGAATAATCAAAGAGGAGCATTATCCCCGTAGTTTTACACAGATTCTGACTAGGATGAAAGAGTGGGGTAATCAAGCACCTCCTATGCCTCTACATCACAGCCGGCCTCTAAACAGAGTTCTTTATGCCCCTACCTGCGGCAATCAGTGATAAATGAATCACACTCGCAGGTAGCACTCTCTTGGTAATTTCTACCTTAGCAGGCCTCTATGAAGATATACAAATGAAGGTACAACAACATACGATTGTGTTGAATACTATTCAAAATAAATTGGATTGTATGGACAAGAATATTATTACCCCTGAAACACTGTCGCAGGATTTCCTCATTAAGGGGTCGGACCTCTCACAAGCGGTAGCATTGTTTGAAAAAGAAGCCTCTGAAGCGGTCAACAACGCGGCCACGTATAAACAACCTCCTGTTATCAACCAGTCCTCTTTGGTCACTTCGGCCACCTGCTTGAATAAGAAAAAGGGGACGGTGGTTGTTGTAGATCATGCCAGTTGCAGCTGTCCCAGCCAAGAAGATATGGGGAAGGGTCTAGGCAAATAGGGAAAGAAAACAAATAAAGGGAATGGGTTGAAAAGTTCTTTGACAAATGTTTCGGATAAACCTATGCGGAAATTAACCATCCGGGAATTATTGGTTGCAAAAAAGTCGATCCCCAGTGCACCAGAAAGGACCGACAAAGTGCAAGACAACAACTCAACAGGCACAGTGTATGCATCAGACGAGGACGCTTTGGAAAAGGAGCGTTGCATGGAAAGCAGGGCACTACCTATGACAGTCACGGTATGGCTGTGCTGGAAAATGTACTGCCTTCTCCGACTACGACTGTACCAATAATTAAATCAACTGCTTCCCAATGCAATGGGGTGACAAATGTTGGAATTTCCCTGATGAAGGTTGTTAACCGGTGAGATTAAGAGTATGCCTGTGACAAACGTATTGCCTGAGGTGGTAAAGAGTGGGGGGGCGGGGGATTATTAATGATGCAGGCTTCAAATGTATTCCATTGGGCCCCCTCACATTAGTTTTCGACCCACATTTCTGGCGCCTGCCAAAATAATGACGTTTGTAGGGTCAGCTTCTGTGGATTTAAAGAGGTAGCATTGGTAAAGCACAGTGTAAAGGGAAGCAATGGGTATACACTACAGGCATCCCTACAACCTGCCCTGCGATCAATTTCAAAAGCCTGTATGACAAGGGATAAATCGATGTACAACAACGCAAATGAAAGAAGAGTGCAGGAAAGACTCACAAATGAAACCCTGGATATAAAAATGGTGCACACTTTATTTATGAATGGTTATGCTGAAAATCAAAGTCACCAGAATGTTACATTTTCAATATTGAAAGGAGCGACGGGTAGAGACGAGACTGGTGGCTACAACCATATAAAGAGGAGTATTGGCCAATGTTGCCATGGATTGGATGGAGTTTCAAAGAGATGGGCACATTATTGTGCTAGGGGATTCTAACTCAGCAGGCTTTGACTTAGAAGCGGACGTTGATATATCAACAACGTTATCTCTTGATGCCATTATCACTAATTCACAGGTGATAATGGCATCAAGTGGAAAAACTGTCTAAATAGCCTAGGTTTGTAATTTCTAAATGGTTCCACTAATGTTGATATGTGGTGTATAGCACTTGGTATAGTGGCCTCCGTAGAGCTGACTTGGATGATATTTTTCCTCGACGATTTTCTGTTGACCAAATGCAGTGACTGAAATAATTGGAAGCAACTGGATATTGAGTTGTGCATTCAATTGGTCACCAGGATGCGACTGAATAAATTATGAGGAGATCCTGCTTAACCCAGTCCACAATAGAACAACAACATGGAACCAATGCAAGATATGTAAGATGAATTATGAAATCAAAAGGGGTGGTGAAATGTGCTAACTATAATTGGAAACTGTTGATGCAACACATGAAAACATTTGTGATTTTATGAATTATATTATAGAGTGTACTATTGGTGGTAAATGTAATAAGGGTGATGTTTAAAAGACCTAATAAGAAAAACACAGATATGATGAGGTTGTAGCTAAAGGAAAGAAAAAAGAAAGAAAAGAAAGAGGAAGGAGGGAAATTAGGTCCTTAGTTCAGGCAACCTTGAAGGAAAGTGGATACGACACAGATTGATTAAAGAAAATAAAAACATTTAAATTAACTGAAATTCAAGAACTAGGTCAAAAGTAAATTGAGTGTTAATGGTCCGGGCAGACGCAGAGGAAATGTTGGGTTGTCTTCAAACTCAAGTCTCATGTTCCTTCTGGGCATTGATGAACGCCCAAAATAATGGTTGTTGGTAAAGTATTATCATTCTCCAGGTCCAAGCGCAGGAGTCCGCATCACTGGAGCAGAGCTGCCGGAGCAGTTCCCCCCTCACTCCCGGAGCCACACGTGCTGCAGGAGCAGCCTGAACCTCCTCACGGAGCCTTTTGACTCAGCCGCACTAAGAATCAGCATTTCAGAACCCTACCCTGTCACCACTGCTAAGGCCTACCTGGCCTGGTGCCAAGCCGATGTGGAGCCGAGACTCTGTGGTTCATTGTAATCCGCCCCTAGAATGGTTGCCGCCATGATCGTGGGTCTTTGTATACACATGGTTGCCTAGTTATCAGCACCGATCCTGCACCAATAGGACAGGAGGGCTGCCGGTAGGCGGAAGCACCCCTCCCCCACTCGCCTAAGGGCCACCCTGTCTGGGCCTGTCCGGGACGTTACAGCCGTAGGGCACGCCATGCTGCCCTCGCGATTCTTCTAATCCAAGTGACACCTGCATCCTTCCTGTCTTGTGAGAAGAACAACTATTTCCTTCAACGCAGACATCTCCCCTCAAACAAACTCTAAACGAAAACCAGCGAGTACTAGCCAGAACGTCTATTTCACAAACTGTATCATGCGGTAAGCGTACAAAACGTACACACCATCATATTTAATCTAGGGCTCTTTGTATGAACTGTACTGTGACAAAACGTTTCAAATAATAGTATTAATGCGCGGTTACAGTATGGCACCAGCTATGTACTAGCTAACCTATCACTCTAGTCCTAGACGGATGCAAATGCTTGTTCTTAACCCCCATAGTGCAGCTGTTTTCTCTATGAATGACACTTTATTAGTATATTATTATATTACACAACCCCCCCCTACAGAACACAAACTATAGATTGAGCTCGCGCACCACTTCCAAACACATCCCTCGCACTGAACTTCCACATACCTACAAACAACCACCCACTAACCAAACCATACCAATGTCACCACACAACATATCAGACACCCACGCCTCCACTAACAAACTAAACACACCTCACATCAAATGTGCCCTCCTCAATGTCCGCTCCCTCCCAGCTCATGCATCAGATATTCATGACCTCTTAACCAACAACAACATTGACCTATTAGCCATCACAGAAACATGGTTACATGAAGCATCAGGCCCCGCCAATGCAGTTGCACTACCACCAGGCTTCACCATACTCGGACAAGACAGACCTGAACGAATAGGAGGCGGAGTAGCATTCATCTACAAGGAGGACCTCCAGCTCCTACTTGTCAGTCACTCCTCGACCAGCAACTCCGACCTCTTATCGGCCAAACTCACACTGTCACCCAACAGTACCATCAATATTCACTTACTATACCGTCCCCCAGGCCTCACCCTAGACCCTCGGGAAAACATCATCCACATTCTCAGTAATAATATCAAAAGCTCCACTAAAACACTTCTACTAGAAGACCTCAATCTGGGATTCAATGATGCTAAAGACAAACCTGCGGTCACCCTCACCAAGGAACTTCGTGACTTAGGCTTCACCGTGAAAGTAGAAAGTCCAACTCACTCCAAAGGCCGCATTCTAGATTGGATCGCGGACCATAATTGCCTCGCTACTATCACCTCTAACACCTGACTGCACTGGACCGACCACAATTGTATCCAATTCTCTGTTCCCATCACTAAAAACCACAAAACTCTGACCCCTGCTATCGCTTAGAGTCAGAAGCTCTAAAAAGCTTAAAGAGGATAACCTGCGCCCTTACCTCAACACCCCCGAACTAGCACCCCCTTTCGCTAATGACCCCAATACCGTAACAGACATCTACAAAGATTTCATCACTAAAGCTATTAATGAAATAGCACCACTCGAATGGAAAAAAGAAAAGAAATCACTACACACCAACTCTTGGTTCACTGAAGAACTGTACTCCATGCGCTCCTGCAAAAGAGAAGGACTAAAACAACTGGCAAACCAACCCCTGCAGCAGTGCCAAGAACAAATTCAACTTAATCTCCCACCAATACAAAACACCTATCACTGCTGCCAAAGCCTTCAACACACGAATCTCTAATGCCAAGTCACACTCTAAGGAAATCTTCGCCATTTTTAAAGAGCTCATCTCCCCCCCAATACACTTGATGAAATAATCAAAGATGAAGCTTGGTGTGCCAGTATTCAAGCTGCCATGCTACACAAAATTGACCTTCTCCAAAAGAAAATCAAAGACCATTGCAAAGCATTACCTCAACAGACAGGAACCAAGCCTACCAACTCCACACCCACCTCGTCTAAACCCACCATACCTGACTTCTCCTTCAGGAACGTCACTGAACCAGAAGTTATCAACTTACTAAAACATCTCAAACCCTCCCCTTGTAAAGGCGATATATGCCCGCCCAAGCTCACCAAAGACTGCGCAGACTGCTTTGCGCCGCTCTTTACGGCCTTCATCAATGTGTCCTTTAAATCATGCATTGTCCCAGCTAGCCTCAGAGGCCTGGGTCCGCCCCCTCCTAAAAAAACCTACCCTCGACCCCCTACAGACCGATAACTACAGTGCCATTGCTCTTGAAATTACTGGACAAAGCCGCACACTGCCAAATCCAACACTTTCTGGAAACCCACTTCATCCTGGGGACCAGGGAATCAGGCTTCCCGAAAGTACACAGCACCGAAACAGCCCTGGGGGATCTGAAGAGTCAGATCACCCAAATCATGGATAGGGGCAAGCCAGCCCTACTGCTCCTCCTAGATCTCTCAGCCGCATTCGATCACAAGACCCTCACCTCACACACTCAGCCAATTTCTCTAAAGAATCAGCTCTCTGGATCGCCTCCTTCCTTGAGGGAAGAGCCAGGAAAGTCTTCTCGGACACTGCTAATGCCACACCGACTACAATCCATTGCGGGGTCCCTCAAGGATCCTGCACTGCACCCACACTTTACAACTTGTTCACTAAGCCTCTCTTTGACAAACTCGACTCACATGGTATCACGTACACGAACTACGTGGACGACACAAAAGTACTTCTACCTCTCTCAGGATCATACCACGAAGACACCAAGGCACTCCACACGATCTACTCCATCATCCAGGCTTGGATGGCAGTTAATGGCCTCTGCCTCAATGGAGACAAGACTGAAATCATGATACTAGGTCAACAGAGCACCCTAGACAAACTGGACAAACTGTATGCCAACTTCTCCATTGGCAACTCCATCATTCCCGTATCCACAGCTGTCAAGACACTGGGAGTTTACCTAGACTACTCACTATCAATGACCAGACAAGTCAGCGCAATCACTTCCTCATCTGCGCATACCACCAAACTTATAAACTCCATCAAGCCATACCTCTCAAAACCTAACTGCCTTTCAATAGCCAGAGCAACCATTGGAGCCAAACTGGACTATTGCAATGCCCTCCTAGCAGGCATATCGGCAGCAAAACCTAAACAGACTACAAGTCACACAGAACAATGCTCGGGCTGCTCTTAGCATCCCAAGAAGAGAGCATATCTCCCAGCCCAGACACTCAGCCCAATGGCTCCCGGTCAAAGAACGGATCACACTCAAAATCCTCACCCTCACACACAAATGCCTCTCTTTCCACCCCGTCCTACCTATCAGAGACCATCTCTAAACCCTCCTCCTCACGTCCCACCAGGACGCAATACACCAACTTACTCCATAGCCCACGCATCAAAAAAGCCAAAGCCTTTGGCCTAAGCTTCCCCTACATTGCTGCTAAGTCCTGGAAAGGTCTACCTGCAGACATTAAAGCAGAGAACTCGCTCCCGATTTTTCATAGGAAACTTAAGACCTCCTTCCTTGCACAATAATATGTGACACTCGCTAACCTATGTAAATATACTGCACTGTACACTTGTACAAATGTCATACCTGCTCCTGTAAATTATGTATTACTTGTGTATATGCAACCAAGATATGTCTGTAACAAGCGCCACGATGCCCCCGGCCTGACGTGCGCTCTAAAAATCCGAATAAATAAATAGTATATTGATGCTGCCTGATATTATATCGATCTAGACTGAACTCTGAATGCCGGTGTTAGCATGGCTATATATCCTACCTGTTTCAGACTTCTAAACAGAGTCCACGTACTACTAGCAGCCAATACCTCGATTGTGCAGTTGAGCCTTCTGACTTGCCAAATGAACAGTTCTTGACTCCAATGTGTTAGTAAACTACCAGTGTGTGAAGCCTCGCCTTGAACATTTGCATACCTTTAACAGCATCCCTCCTTAGACATCACATACTATGCTTATGAGACTGCTTGTGAACCATTCTGTGCATCAACGTCATGTTCTATATGCATGTTAAACTGACTCCACAAGTCATGTACTCCCCTCGGACCACTACACTACCTAACTTACAGATGCTTAGGACATTACTTGTATTATCAATACTAGTCACATTAACCCCTGCAATCCTAGCTAACATTCTGCCATATAGCACAACAACCTATAACAGGATGCCATCCGATCATAAACATGGGATATCACTCACCATGAGCACAGTACTTCCTCAGTCAGAGTTAATAACACCAACCACATTCCTGCCACTGTCTCCCAGACTCTCCCAACTCTTTACAGATGACTAAAACCACTGTTAGTCACTACTGCCCACTCTCCCCTGCACAATGGATTCAACCTTATGCTACTAGTCCTACCCCTAACCAACCTTGCACGACTATCTCCAGAAACCTTAGGCTTGGATCGAGACTCAATATCGACCATCAATTACCTACCAACAATAGTGCCAATCTAAAACCTCTACCGGTATTAAAAAAATAAAAAAGAACAAAAACTAGACCGAAACACCAGAAACAAGAACTTTTGCAAAAATACCATCTCTCCACTGCCTAATGAACCGGATAACGACCCACCTTATATCAAAGGGGAACTAGTAAACGCTAGGTCAATGGTAGCCCACGCGTTAGACATTGCAGATCTAATAATCACTAACCAATTAGATTTCTTAGCAATAACCGAAACCTCTGCCACTAGCATTACCCGACAACCATTCTTTACTAAGGCTAGACAGAGAAACCTCCCGAGGAGGAGGTATTGCCTTCATCGCCAGAACTAATTTAGGTCTCAGAGTACTCCTTCAATTCACCTTCCCTTCGGGAGAACTCCTTACAGTCAAACTGCCACTCTCACATAACCTTGCAACTCATATACCGGCCTCACGGTCCAATCTCATCCTTTGAGGAAGATTTCACATCTTTACTCACCACCAACACAAGTCCCTGCTCTCAGATTATACTAGTAGGCGACTTCAACCTGGGCCTTAATGGCATCAATGACAAGAATGCTTCAACCCTTGCCAATGCTATCACTGAACTTGGCTTCACCCACCGCATCAACCTGCCAACACATAAAGGAAGAACGTTAGATGGGCTTGCTGACCTCAACTGCGATAACAAAATCACTGCCAATGAACAATGAGTCTGGACTGACCATCATTTGATTACGTTCATGCTACCAGTCAGGGCCCAACCAAGCCTAAACCCCATGCTCCGCCTACACCGACTAGAAACAAGCGTAATATCACCATGGATAGTTTACTGCCAGTACTCCACCCCATCACAAACCCTACACTCCCCAACCTAGACCCTATAGCTTTAGTTGAACTTTACAACAACACACAACACGATTATCTAGCAATTGATAAGGTAGCACCCTTAAAAATGCGCAAACAGAAACCTCAAGCGCACCTTAACTCTTGGTTTACGCCCAACCTCAAAGCTTTAATCCACGACAAAAGAAGTGCAGAAACCCTTTGGAAGACTAACCCAATGGATGGCAATAAAGAAAAATGTGCTATAATATCTAAACAATATAAGAATGAGATAGCTCAAACGAAAAAAGACACCTTCAATCCTGCTCCTAAAAAATAAAATTAAATTAAAATAAAAAAAATAAAAAAAACTATCTAGATCCTAACATACCAACTAATTACAGACCTATAAACCACTGTCCCCTTCTTAAAATCTTAGATTGAGCTGCCTACCTCCAGATTCAGTCTTATCTGAAAATGAATAATCTCCTTGGCCTGCGTCAATCTGGCTTTAGACCCAAACACAGTACTGGATCCGCCTTATTAGATCTGAAGAATCAAATGGACAGCCTAAAGGACAACAGGAAACATACTCTCTTGATCCTTTTAGATCTTCGGCCGCATTCGACCTTGTCAACCACAAGGTCTTATGTAACCACCTAACTTCAGCTGCACACTTCTTCCACGGCCTGGATTCAATCATTCCTTTATAATCGCACCATAGGCATCTTCTCACCTAACGCCTCTGCAGAACCCATACCAATCATATGTGGAGTTCCACAAGGGTCTTGCGTCTCACCCACATTGTACAACATATTCATCAAGCCCATTTTGGATGATCTTGATAATCGGTGTGTCACCTACACTAACTATGCAGATGACACTAAGATTCTCATTTCCATCAATGGTGATCATGAAATTGACTCCACCCTACTAAATAAAATGTATCTGACGATTCAGGCTTGGATGGCCACACACGGCCTATGTCTGAACGACGAGAAGACTGAGCTTCTCCTTGGCGGATCTACAGCAGGACTAAATAATTTAAGTCATCAGTTTAAATCTTTCAACATCGACGGCAACAATATCGACGTTTCCAAAGAGGTGAAAACCTTAGGTTTTTACCTCGACTCCGCTCCGAATTTTAAAAAGACAGATTAATGCCACTGCATCTGCCACGGCATACACCTGCAAATTAATTAATTCTTGCATACCTTTCATCTCAACAGCCAGTTGTACCATATTGGCCAGAGCCCTAATTTTATCAAAATTAGACTACTATAATGCCCTATATCTAGGCTCGAGTAAATGCAATGTGAACAAACTACAAATTCTACAGAACAACGCTTTAAGAAGTGTGTGCAACATTCCCAGAACCCAGCATGTCAGATAACAGACGCAGTACAAACTAGCTCACAGTTAAAGATAGGGTTAAAGTTTTGAATAATTGTCACGCACAAATGTCTCGCTAACTCTGCCCCCAAATATCTTGACGACAGATTTTTCAAAAAAACCTTCGAACGCCCCACCAGAATGGTACACTCATGCTGCCATGCTGCTTGAATGTACCTAGATTTAAACTGCAAAAAGCTGGTGGAAGCAGCTTTCCAGCGATGGCTTCTAAACTATGGAACTCATTACCTATTGACCTAAGAATCGTCCTACTTCAGCTTTACGAAGAGTGCTAAATCCCAGCTCCTATCCTTTGATGTATAATGAATGTACTAGTCTCACCTCCTTGTAGATATCTGCATGAAACATTTGTAAATATCTGTAACTTATTGTAAATATTGCCCTGTGTTATTGCTGTCTTCTCTCCATGTAACCTACGTAACCATGTAACGTGCCCAGATACCTCTGGGTTCGGTGCGCTCAATAAATAAACAAACTAAACTAATGTGGTTTCTGAAAGCGACTGGTTTCAGTACTTTGGAGACAGCTATGGGGAGACAAGAATTGACAAATTTATCAATGGAATTTGCAAGACTGTTGATTATGGGCTAGTTGCGGCTATGACATATGAAATGTATTATGTATTGGAGGCCATTACAGGAGCCAGCAGCTCAAGAACCCTGGGACCTAATAAAACCTCAAATAGATTGTTCCAGGGAGCCCCTTTGGAATGGGCAGGGATTTTGAAGTTCCTTTTGACGACATCCCAAGGACAGCCACTTACCCGTCAACTTGGCGGACTGCGTATATAATTCAGTTTTATGAAAAGGGAATTAGAGCCGCTCCCAAAAATTATCGACCGATCTATCATAGAAGCGGATAGTAAAATATTTGCGAGTCTGAAAGCCTGGGTACATAATTAGGATTTGATTTCACCATTACAAACCCGGCTTCCGAAAACATCATGGCACGAACTTGAATGGATTTATGTTGAGCTGTCTTCAGGATTTAGTCAATGAAGGAAAATACCCTGTCAACCACTTAGCTGCATCAGACTTATCCAATGGCGTTGACACAGTCTCAAGATGTAGATTGTGGGAGAAACTAATGGAATTGGGGTATCCCTGACAGCTTGCTAAAGCCGATTATAAAATTGCATGAAGAAACAAATGTCCAAATCAGGTTGAACCCGGAGGGTTCCCTATCTGAAAGGATTCCTACGAGTAATGGTTTGAGACAGCAGTGCATATTGGCCCCCTGTCTCTTCAACTTATATGTGGCAGATGTGGGTTTATCGTTGGAGGATGGTTTTGCAAGGTATAATAATTTAAAGATCAAAAACTCTGATTATGTACCTTCTAAAGAAAAAAAACGAAAGACTACACTATGCTGCTCTGTGAACGGTATTGCACTTGAAAGGGTTAATCATGTATCTATGAATCCCATTCACTAGCTCATCAGATAGAATTTTCCTTAGGAACCATTTGAGAGCAAAAGCAGAACATTATATCCCACAAATGAAATGCATTAAGTATCGTTACTGCAAGTTTTCAATGCTTCCAACAATTATATTCTTTGAGGGAAAGACAAGCCCAAAACTGTTGTATGGTATGGAGTAACTTGATCACTGGGCATTGAAATACCTTACCCAGAACGAAGGTGTGATCTGGCGTAAGGTAGGGAGTGCTCCAAATTCAGTTCCAGTCGTCGCCACTGGACATGAATTTGGGCTAACCTCTCTGAAAGCTAAAGGACAATGGGCTATCTTGTCACTGGAAGAGACATTTTTGCAACCATATGAAAAACCTATGCCCCAAGCTATTGCCGAGGTCATGAACCTTAGACAGGTCCCAACGCTGGGTAAATTCACTGACCGTTGTGAGTCAATACTGAAAGATCTTGAATTGACCAAGATGATGCACTGAATAACCCAGAACGGACAAAAAGAAGGCTCTTTGATGATGACTGGCGTTTAAACACAGAAAGCTTGCATGGTTCTGTTTCCCTATCGCAACTCCAATACAACCATAAAAGCAGAGGCACTGTGGCTCCATGCTTGGTGAGGTTTCATAGTGATATGATTAGAAATTAATATTTGAGGATCCGATGGAATTTATTCCTAACAAAAATGTTCTGTGTAGACGGAAAGTGTTGAAGGAGAATGAGGTCCAATGTAGAATTTTCAAACGGGAAGGTAAAGTTTAAACATTTACATGCTTACATCTGTAGCATTACAGAATGTTTTACACTTAGAACTAGGAGGTACTTACATTTTCAGAGATTTTTTGATACAGGTGACAGTATAAATACATTTTGGGGAAAATGTATTGTTGGTTTGCAAACATTGACAGTAGTTTCAGTGGTAGACTTTCTGAACAGTGAATATAAATGATTTGAACTTCCATGGCTAAACTTCTGGCTTGTTGGATTTTTTTTTTTTTTAATCTTAGTTGAAAAATGTGTGGATTTTACGGCATGAACTGTTTTTTTTATCCTGTTTTCGATTATTTTTTTTATGGGGTTCAAGCTATTGCTGATTGTATTATGAATTGTAATTTTAAACAATGTGTGCTTTTTTTGTTCAACTGTTTTGTTAAGGTTGAATATCCGTTAACCAAAATAAAAATAAATGCAAATCCTATCACTCTTCTGATATACAAACTAAAAATACTCTGACACATCTTCGCCTCTTGGTATAGATCCTTTCCAGGTATATCACACTCACTTGACTAACAATGCTTTATTATTTTAGTCACCTTCACTATTCATTTTCATGCTGTCAACAATTCCTGTGGTTTCGTTTAGCTTATCATCATACCCCTTGCATGTTTAGGTTAATGTATGTCTGTATTCCTTCACCACTACCTCTGATAACTGCAGTCTTGTCTTATCTTTTGAAAATGTTCCTTAATTGAGCCTCATCAATTGATTCAGTCAAATCACCTTCACCAAACGAATACACATGGTGACCTTTGCAAGCTCCGATATAGGAGACAGTGTAACATGTATTGACAATAGTTGACATAAAAATATTTGAACCAAAAAATAAAACTGATTAATGTGATGAATGGATTATTTGCACAAACATTATCAATATGACAATTTTGCCACCCCGTTCCACACTTATTACTCAGTACGACATATTTGGGGGTTTCACTATAATCCTTAAATAGATGTAAACTACAATCAAACGCATTATAATCTAGCAATCTCTCCACACTATCCAATACCACCCCCTTCATTAACCTTTCATGCAGCTCCCCTCACTCACCATGTGGATAAAGTTGCAAACTTCATGTATCTGTTCAGCAACAAGTACAGAAACAGACTATCCACTTCGTTAGTTTCACATACCAACCTATCTTTTGGATTATGTCAGGACCTGCTCTCCCCAAACATGCAGATTTTAGATATCCAGTTACAGAAAACAAGAGTAATCAAAGTAGCAATGCCGTTTTAATGTCTCAAGTATTTCAACTAATACAATTATTCACCCAGATTTCGATGTGTGTACTTGACCTTAGTAAACAAATTCAAACGTTTAATTTTGCCCAGTTGCCAAAATACACCATGCCATTTGTGGAACTACCAAGAAGTGCAAAAGGATTAAGGTTTTGGGCAATGCCAACAGGAGAGATAACAGAATATGTAATAGAGAAAGGGCAATATTACTTAAATATGAGTCAAGCATGATAAAGGCAGGCAGAGTTGTTGTAGTAACATTTTAATAACCGTTTGTTTGTTTATTCAAAGGTTTGCATTTTGCTCTATATCTCGATGTTATTTTTGGCTGGACATTAGAATGGGAATGGTGTAAGCTTTCCAAGAGAGGGATACATTGCAGACAGAGGTGGGCCTACAAGATCCTTGGTGGCACTTTTCCTGGGGCCCTTCTATGCAAGAAATGTAACAACGAATAAACAGATCAAGGTTGGTCAAAACTGCATTCAGGGAGTACACATCATAGTAGAACTCTCTCTCTCACACACACACACACACACACACACACACACACTTCGTGAAAACTGTTCATACTTCTGGCGGTCTCTCTGAAAATCAGTTTTCTCCGGTTTGTCTCTTCTCAAATCAGTACATAATCTGCATACCTCTTACAAAAATCAGTATATAGACTGGATTGCCTTGTGTAAAATTAGTACATACTCCGATCTCTCTAGTATGAAGTCAGTACACAATCTTGGTTTTCTAGTGTACAGTCAGCACATATTCATCCCTGTCAATTCAGTATGTAGTTCTTTGTGACACACACATGCTACCTACTCCTGTTCATTTCTCTCAATATAAAACATGCCTGTACTAATCCTAACATGTTGGTGAATGGTACGCACAAAGAAAAAGATGAAATGTAGACATAAAACAGAATACTCTTGTATATTTAATCAAGATAAGCATACACTTTTACATACTCAACTCTCATCAACTATTCTCCTCCCGGTCAACATTCAAACTTCCCCTCCACCAACCTTCCTTTCACCTCAATATTTCAGCCACTTTGCACAAGTTCACATTGCCACGCTTCTCCCTTCTCCCAGACATCAACCAACATGGATAGAAAATATACACTGAAAGGATCATTTCTACAATAGTTAGCCCCCACACTATCTTTTGTGGCTCTGCCCACAAAATAGAACTTAAAATATTTCTGCATGTAACAGATTCTGGTTGTTTTCTATTTTCCCCCATCCCTAAGCTCTTACATTTCATGGAGTACAATGATGACTACACACCACGTCAGTTTACTACCCAACCTCCTGTTGCCTCTAGTCTCCCGACGCTCTTTTCCAGCATTCCATCATGAAATGTAACCACTGTAGTCATGATCCAGCCCATTTAGTGCTAACTTTCAATACCATGGCCAATCTGCTCCTTGTCTTCATAGTGTTTGGATAACTCTTGTTAATGTGTCTTTGTTTCTCGATTCTCATCATATCCTCTGCTTCAATGTCTCACGCCATACTTTTCATGAAACCATCCCATCCTCAATATATTTTTTTGGCATGCCCCCCCCCCCTTCAACAACTTTACCTGTTCCACCATCACAGGTTTGGCGAGTCCTGACCAATGTGGAAATAACCTCCTAACTAGCATACTGCTGATGCTAAAAAGGTAGCGACCCCATACTAGAATGGGGTGGTTGTGTATCATGCAAGCACAGTTTTATTGTGTTCCTCGACTCCAGTGCAGTCATGCCTCTTCATCAAGTAGATTTATACTTGTATTGAATATTACCAGTAATTTTTTCTGATAGGGGCAATAAAAACAGTTAATGTCAGGGCAAATCAGATTTGCTTTTAAAACTTTTCCATTTACCCTAACACGAGTGGAACATCATTATCAGGAATTGTCTCTTTGGCATCCCTTCAGATATTACATCTTCCAGCAAAACATCTACCACAAACCACGCAGTAACTCCTCGTGCAAATTTCACATTACCTGGGAATGCATTAACACCAGAATTAATTGATTACTTGCTCTCAGCCAGTCAAACATGAAAGGCCAATTTCGCCAACAGAAATTCAGCCACCTGACATCTTGTCAGGTCTCAATGGCAGTGTACTATTACATGAGCTGTATCCCTGTTCATCACGTGGTGCACACTGCCACTCTGTTATTGGGACTCTATTCAGTGATGTTGCATCCTTGTAAGGACAACTACTCATCCTAAGAGAAGCATTTTCTAGGCACTTCACAGATAAGGCATTAACAAGAGGCGTTGGTCAGTTTTGATTTTAAATGCTACGCTTCCCCACAAAATCAAATGATACAACCCAAAAAAAGCACACACAAAATCTGTCCATGTCCACATACACAAACACGCCCCTCTCTCCACTGTGGAATAGTAGTTCTCCTTCTCTGCGGCTTTCAACAATATTGCAGAAAAGCTACTTCCCTGCATCCTCCCTCCTCCCGATGACCTCAAATTGTATACTGTAACCACCATAGTGCGTAGGAGGTCACCCAGGGCCCCCCTTCCCCTCCCTGAGTAAATTGTTCCAAATACTGTACCACTGGTCTGTTTCATGTTTGTAAATTATGCTTTATTCATTACTGTACCTGTTATTCTGTAAAGCGCTTTGGTTTAAAGCGCTATATAAACTCAATAAACAAACATTCCCTAATTTGTGTAATGATAGCACCTAATCCCATTCAATTGACGTCGATGATCATAATGGTATTATCAGAGTGTAAACTTTCAAGTTGCAGGCTATTTGCCAGGCATAAAAATCCCTTGCCTCCTGACAGGAGTATCAACTTTGCTCATGCGCCCAAAACATTTCTTATTCTCCCAAAACAAATTATGCCTTGCCAGTGACTAGTTGGGAGTGTAAATGTCAAGACCTTGAATGAACCTTGGGACTGAACATCTCTAAGGTTAACTCTCTTATTAGGTCTTCCTTATCCATCAAAATGCTGCTTTACATTCTGCTAACCACCAATATGTAAATCTTGATAATACATTTTGCAGCATTACAAATGTTGGTGCAAAATTCTAAATACATTTTGAATAATATTCAGCGAGACATAAGAAGGCTCTGAGCTAGTCTGTATCTAAAGGAGTCCTCTTACCACTTGCACCAGATTCATTTTAGCACAAGTTACATTTGTATTTAGATTGTACCACTAATATGGCACTGCCTGCAAGCCCAATTTAAGTTTAATTCTTAATGGTCAGTCCTGCAACGCTTGGCACAGTACCTGGTCATGTTCTCCTTTTTTCCTTTTTGCTCCTGTCCAACTGTACCTGCTCTTCCCCTACCAAATTAGACCCCACAGCGCCAACCAATCTTGCGCTTCCATCAGCTCATCAAATTATCAAACACTTAGTCCCAATCACCTGCCCCCAGAAATGAGCTGCCTCTTTCAAATTTGCAACTGCCCTACCCTTTCTGAAAGAATTCTCGTCTGACCCAAATGTCCCACTGAACTTACATCGGATTAGGCTTCTACCCCATTATTCAAAAGGTCTTGGAGCAGGTTTTTTTTTGTTTTTATTAATTTATTTTCAAGATTTACAAAAACCAAAATATACATCAAAAGTTCAAACAGAGTATTAAACATAACACTCAGTGTTTCATAGGTACAGAAGCAAAAAAGTCCAAATCATGGATAAATATTGAAACATTTCAGATAATACAAGACACATTGTGTACTATTCTTAAAATAAAACACCTAATCTCAAAATAATTCAACAATAAATGCAACATAGAACATTACAAAAACATAAAGACCACACACACAAAAACAAAACGGGGAAATCCTCAACTGATACACATAAATAATATCGGATAGTCGGATCCGATAGAAACAACTAATCCTCAAATACACAGTCACCATATAAATCTGTAAATGGTTTCCAAAGATCTCAATACTTATTTTCCTTTCCTTGTCTCACAAACATCACCCGCTCAAAGTTTGACAATACCAACAAATCATTAATCCAATTCTCCACTCTGGGCTTCTTCCTCGTCTTCCACACCATCAGTATTTGTTTCACTGCAACCACAAGTGCTTTATCAACCAACTGTCCATACTGACGAGCAATCGCACAACGCCCACTACCCGACAACAGCAACACCTGCATAGGCATCCTGGGAAAACGTATGGTCAAGATCACCTCCAGCCTATCTAACATTTCCACCCAAAACTCTAACACCCGAGGACAATACCATAACATATGAATCAATGTTCCCTTCTCCTTCCCACACCCCCAACACAGGTCATCAGCAGTCAATCCTAACTTAAACATACGCAATGGAGTCCAATACAGATGTCCTAACACTTTCAAATGAATCAATCTCAACCTGAGATCCAACCTACTTCTATAACCTACATTCCACATAGATTTCCACTCCTTTTCCGTAATATCACAGCCCAACTCCTGCTTCCACCTCTCCAATGCTCTCCTGTCAGCATCAACATCCTTAGAACATATCGGCATCAAGCTAGTATAAGTGCATACCATTCGCGGCGATGACATAAGGATCTGACCACCTGCCGAAACCACCTCCAAGGGACCTGACAGCATTGCCAATCTTTCACTCAATAGAGCTTTCAACTTCACAAACCTATTCAGCTCCCTCCCTGCCAAATGAAACGTCCCCCGCAACTCCTCCAACGATAATATACGACCATCACGCACCACATCACTGATACATAAAATCCCTTTCGAGACCCAACTCCTCCAACAAAAGGTTTTATTGGCTAATTGTTAACTCGGATTAAGCCAAATAGACGCTCCATAGTGTAAGTACAAGTTCCCTTGAAAGAGACTCAACCACCACACCAAAACCTCTTTAGTCACCGCAATAGTCGGAAGCCTACTACCCCTCCCAGGCAGACATCCCATCGAGGCAAAAGAATGCAATGGAAAACCATTCAATGTATACCTTTCAATAAGCACCCACAAGGGTTCTGGTCCTCTCCCTATCTAAAAATAATACGCAGTCTTTTTCAAAATAAACCCTTTATAGTAGTGTTCCAAATCTGGGTACCCAAAACCCCCATTTTTAGTACTACGTGTCAAAATAAACTTAGGAATCTTAGGTCTCTTTTTATCCCCCCACAGAAAGTTCTGAAGAACACGATCTATACTAGCCAGCATCTTTTTTGAAAATTTCAGAGGCAAAGATTGCACAACATAAAGTATCTTTGGCAAAGGAGTCATCTTAATAGCATTTACTTTAGCCCAAATCCCCATCGGTAATCGTTCCCATCTACTAATATCCTTACTCAAGGCAGCGACCAATTTACCTAAATTAAATTCGACCATTATTTTTATTATCCTTAGTCAGATAAACACCCAAATATTTCACATGGCACATAGTACTATTACAATGCCAATCTAAAAAGTAACCAAGTACACAAGTACTAGCGATTGGAAACACCTCTGTTTTGTCCCAATTAATTTTATGCCCCGACAACCCACTCATCCTATCAAAGATATTTTTCAATACTACACTACCTCGCTCAGGATCCGCAAGAACCACCACCATGTCATCTGCATATGAAAGGACTAACTTCCACATTACCAAATTCCAGGCCCCTAATGATTCGCTCTCCACATATATATGCCAACAATGGCTCCAAAGCAAGATTGAACAAGTAGGGTGACAACGGGCATCCCTGCCTAGTTCCCCTAGTCAACGCAAAAGCTTCAGACAAAACACCATTTACACAAATCCTATCCTTGGCACCACTCTGAAGACAACTGATTATCCCTAGAAATCCATTCCCAAATCCCATCTGCCTCATTGTAAACTGCAAAAACCTCCAACTCACTCTATCAAACGCTTTCTCAGCATCCATAAAAATCAATGCCGCATCTGATAGATCTTCCTGTTTCAAACTCATGATATCAATCGAAGTTCTGATATTATCATAACCAAATCTATCCCGCAAAAACCCCACTTGGAATGTATGAATCAATTTCCCCATACATTTTTCCAATCTATTAGCTATAATCTTAGCAAATATCTTCACATCCACATTAAGTAATGAAATGGGACGATAATTGCTACAATTCTTCCGATCTTTTTCCTCTTTCGGTAACAAGGTAATCATTGCTTCACACATCGACTGGCACAAATCACCTTCGTGTATAAACCAATTAAACAACCGACATATGATAGGAGCCAAATAAGTCTCAAATAAGTCTCAAATTTCCTGTAGATTTCCACAGGAATACCATCCATTCCTGGAGATTTACCCACTCCTAGCTGCTTAATAGCCAGTAAAACATCATCCACCTCAATATCCATTTCTAAATCCCTGCTTTCCTCCAACGACAACCTAGGAAGATCCAAATTCACAAAGAAACTTTCCAATTCCACCGCAGACGGAAACACATCCTCCGAATACAATTTCTCATAAAATCCCTTAAAACATTTACAAATATCAATATTTTTCATTACCATATCACCACGCTCATCAACAAGACTTTGAACAAAAAGTGTCTGCGTCATACCCTTCAACCTATTAGCAAGCATTTTCCCACTCCTATCTCCACATTCCCAGAATTTTTGTTTCGTATAAAAAATACCCATCTCAGTCAATAGGTCATTCTTACTAGCCAACAATCTCCGAGCCTGTAACAGCTCTTTTTTATCCTTAACCATCCCTGATTGCGCATGTATTCGTTGCAAATCCGAAAGCCTATTTTCCATACATTTCAATTCATTCAAATGCTTAATCTTCAAGTGTGCAATTTTACTTATAAATTCCCCTCTTAATACCGCCTTAAAACTATCCCATACCGTCCTGAAGTCTGTCGACCCTTCATTCTCTTCAAAATACCTCTCCATAACCGTCTGGATACTTTCACAAACCTCCATATCATCCAAAACTCCTACTTTAAGACGCCATCTAATATATGTGGGCACCTCCCGATCCATAACCACCTGCAAGTCCATAAGAGCATGGTCTGAGATCTCTTTCCCTAATGTTCACAGCAATCGTTTTATCCAACAATGAATCAGACACCAAAATGTAATCAATCCTAGAAAACGTATCATGCACTGGAGAATAGAATGTAAATTCCCTTGAAGAAGGATGAACTTCCCTCCAGACGTCCACTAAACCGAACTTCTGCAGAAAAAATCAAATTCCAAAATTAGTGTACCTACATTGACTAGTACGGTCAATCTTATAATCTCTAACACAATTAAAGTCCCCCCCTAAAATAACCGTCTCACCATGCATTTCACTGAGTGAACGTGAAATGTCCTCAAAAAGCACTTGCTCGGAGAACACGGCCCACATATACACCCTAATGTGATCTTCTTACCACAACACTGGATATCAACAAAAATCATTCTACCCTCTCCATCCATTACCACTTTATCAACACTGAATTGCAAACCTTTCCTAAATAGGATGCTGACCCCTCTCGATTTAGACAAATAATTAGAAAAATGCCTGCGAAATCTCGAATTAAGTAAAGATGATTATCCTCATCCATCAGGCGAGTCTCTTGCAAGAACACAACATCTGCTCTGGCCCTCCACAGTCTCGCCAAAACCTTCCTACGCTTACGCGGGCAATTCAAACCCTTAACATTCCAAGTCACCACTGACAATGTACCCATCTCCCTATAGTAACCTACTCAAAAGACCAAACAATCCGAAACAGTATCACCAACAATTGAACTCCAAGTCAGCACTGAAATGAACAGCGACACAAATACCTAAATTTCCAACAACCCGATTTACCATAATATTCAGTTGAGGATCTCCAGTGACAAACAATGTACAAAGACAAAACAAGATAAACATACAAACACAAACCATCAATAAACAGAACCACATTAGTATCTGGATGAAACCTCCAGATTGCACATGAGAGCAGCCCGTAAAATCAGTATCATCATTAAGTTCCTTCTCATCAAACAACCCTCTAACCTAGCTAACATATGGAACTCTCCAAGTAAACCCACAAAACTCATCTAACATAGTGTATCCACATAGAGTCATAGAAGCTACAAAAATGCTACATGTAATTTACACAAATTTCTTTTTTTTTTAAATCAAATAAAAGAGGGACAACCAGTTGTACTACATTACACTATAGCAATCAAGTTGCCCACCATATGAAGTCAGAACCCAACCAAGTTAACTACTCAACAAATGCAAATTTTAAGTCTATTCTAAGCATATGTCAAAACAATTCCGTCTGGAACCAAACCTCCTGAACAATTCTCACACCCACCCAACCACCAAGATCCACCGCCAGCCCACTACATGAGACAACCGATTGAGACCACACAACAATTACAAATAGTAAATATCGAAACACGGCAATGGCTTGCACACAGAACCACCCAATATATATTTTAGAGCACACAACACAGCCCAAACTAGCATCAATGAATCCTCACCACTTCCTGTCACCGAGGCTGGGGCCACCCACTCAAATCCACACCCCCATTCGCACATTGCCCGTACACTGCACATATACATTTTGCACCATAGGAAGGAGCCATCAACAACAAGAATATAATTAGCAAGATCCATTAATAAGTAATACAATCACTACCCCCTTCTAACATGTTGGCTTACAGCACATTAATTAGAAAACCAACCATCCAGCAGTTCATATAACTTCAATTTCAAGCCCCAACTACCAAACTGAATGTACAGTCTGGGGATAAATGCTCCAAAATCAACCTGGAGTGCAAGGCATGTAGGAATTACAGTCCTTCTAAAAAAAATACAATTAAAAAAAAAAAAAACAATAGGTGTGGAGTCTATAGGTATTTCAACATGCCAGGCTATGTGGCATGGGGGTAGGCAGGTAGGATACACCCCCCACGAAACCCGTAATGCAACAGATACTATATGTGGAGGTATGGTTGCATCAATCCATTCAACAACATCCCCAAAAGAGCCATTATCAGCACTCCAAGTTGTAAGTACACATCAAATAAGACTTAATTTACGGCAGCAACTCAAGAACAACGTGGAAGAAGAATGAGCACAGAAAGCAACACAAGCAGAACAGGGAAGCAACCAAGCAGGGACTGGTAGCAGGCAAACAGAAGAAGTAGTGCAGCAAACATGAAAAAGCAGCTGCAGGATCAATCCCTCCTTTTCTATAAATAATAAAGGATGCAACCAGTCACCAATAAATGCCAAAGTATGGTCATGAATGTTAGGAAACACTCAAGATTTTCACATACTCTTGCCTTTACTCCCTAAGGAACTTCACATGAAAGACTCATGCAGCACTTGCAAGGGTGCAGAAGTAAGACTCTGACACTGTCACGACCTGAAACAGGTGGTCTTTAATAGGTTGACCAAGTAGTTTGAGGACAATTTTAAATAAATGTTTTTGTCCCTGCTTTCCTTTTTAGGTAAGGGGGGGGGGGAAACAACCCCACATTCCATTATTGTCGAGTAAGAAGAGCAGGGGCGAGGGGCGTCCACCGCTCCCCTTACTCAATTACTTTTTCGGTGCTGAATTCTGCATTTTCTCCTATTCGATTTCGTTTTTTTCGATGCATACCATTTTAGCTCATCCTTTGGCTTTCAACCTCATCATCATCATCATCATCATCATTTTGCTGAAGACACTGAAATCTTGTTCTCCTTTCTTCCGTCACCCCAGCCAACTCCTAACAGATTCAAGCCAACTGACTGTGGCCCAAATTCGTAATTGATCGGTTAAACCCCTTAGCATCACCACACAAAATACACTACTTGCTCATTTGATCCTAGAACCAAAATTAAACATTAATGACTTTGAATGTTCTAACTGGCACTTGATGCACATTTTCTCCCCCCCTCCACCCGATACCCCCGAACCCCTTTTGCCAATGGCCACTTCAAGTAAATATCACATTTTGTTCCATGCTGTACATCTAAACAAATAATAAAAATGGACTGTTTCCATTTTGCATCAAAATTCCTTCTTTCAATAGCAATGAAATATGCATGAAACGTTTTTTCTAAACATCAGACTGTATGGGCTGCTCATCAGACGTTAGCATAAATGCTTGTGGAGGTGCAATTGGATTCTTCATTACTGTTAAGACTTTAAAATAAAACGAAAAAAATATAACTAGAATGTAATTCAAAATGAGTATCTAAAAGTATTAACTAACAAAACAAGAGGAAGTCAGTGGTTCCACACTGCTTAAATCAACGCCAAACAGAAACCAGTTAGCACTTGCTGAATTCACAACACTGGAATGATCAGACCTTCAAATTACTTGTTCTTTCTTAAACCCATGTCCCGCTACACAGAGCAGGTCAATGCCACAACAGGTCAATGCACAGCTCGCTTGTTTCCCCTTCAGTTTGCGCTCACTACAATCCTCCAAACTGCAACACACGCCAGCACCATGCCGATACTCTTTGTGCTCTGCATCCAACATAGCAATGCGCCTGGCATTAATTGGGTGACTCATCAGCCAAGTATCAGTTCAGTGCATCTCAGGGAGTGGTGTCCTATCAAAATGCAACAGCACTGTGCTGCGGCTTCCTCATAAAACCCTTGAAGCCTGAGAACAGGCATCAGGCAACAAGTTACTTCAATCAACTTAACGATACATATCGACAAAGGATGGCTTTGAGGGATCAACGCAACAACACTTTTTGAGAATTGGCTCCCAAGCCAGCGTACTCTTCAGTAAGACTGATCAAGATAAACATTCATATGGCCCTCTCAGTCAGCTCCACCCAGCTTTTCCTTGACTCGCTGGTCAACAGTTCTCAACCAGCTCAAACTCCACCAACCTTCCTTTAATCTCAACATTCCACTAATTTCTCACAAATGTTCACATCACCACAGATGAATATGGATTCTTTGGGATTCTGTATTAAACATGTGATTGAAGTTAGTAATGTTGTCTGGCGTCTTTGTTTTGAAATTTTTAAAAGATACAAGCTCATTCTTAGCGACACATCATCAGTATTTGGAATGATAGACCTTACAGCATTTGGGCTGCATAAGGCTCAAGATTTTCATGCCAATAATAAATAACTACTCCATATGTCTCTTTTGACATCTGTACATACGCTTCTCTATCCCATGAAACATGAATCATTTGTAGGGAACCTAATGTTTTATTTTACATACACCAATGTTTTGGGATACTCCTTGCCAACTGATGGAAAAAGTAATGTCTTCAACAGAGGTGAAACTTCAAGAAGTAATTTTCCCTTCTGTTATAGGGAAACATAGGGTTACAGATGGATACTCCCTGTACTTTTACGCTTCTGCTACCTACTGTTTTTGGGAAATAGTTTGAGGGAGGTAGATTTATGGTGCTAGCCTGTTGAACGTGCTCTCCAAAACTGAACGATTACCACCTAGTTGGATGACCTTACACACAGAAAGAAAACAAGAGCCTACCTTTTGGGATATGTTCAACCCTAAAGACTGGAATGCATATTAAACCAACTCATTAAACCAAATATTGTCCTGTTCTATGACCCAAACCTTGCACACAATGGCTTGAGTTTTCTTTATTTAAAGATGTTTATTTAGCATGGTTATAAAAACAACACTCCCCCGACAGCATTAAAACATCAAGCTCCACTTTAGGGAAACAACATTCGACATACACTGCTAACTTTGTTTGGGTAAAAGCAACTTCATTCTAGAAAATCCCAAAAGGAAAGTATGTTTGACTTGGCTACGACTGCTGCCCCATCTGCAAAAAGGAATCCATCATCAAGAAGCGATACCAGTGCAGGTAGTATATTCCCATACCAGACTCCGCAGTAAACGTTAAGATCTCGCAGGTCGTGGCAAAACAAACTGCCAATAAACACACAATCCAAGGATAAAGAGTTATTTTTGGGTTAAAAAATGTTTTTAAAAAAAAAAGTTAAATATAAGCCCAGTGTTTAAAGAAAGCATAAACATTTGTTTCCTGTTACCAACGTGATGCTTTGACCCTTGTGTCAGTGCGCCACCTAGCATGACCCATTCTGTTGTGGAGAACAGCAGAAACATGGAGTATAAATAATTATCACACAATGACGATATATACCACTAAAACAAAGCAGTGGGTGAAGACTTCAAAATTCACATATCAGTGGAAGCATGTTGCGGCGCAGAAGTTTCACACGGATGCAAGCTGTTCAAGACTGACAGGCAAGCGTGGTAAACACAGACACACGAAGCGTGTACAATCCCCACACAGTGTGTAGGCATTAATGCAAGGATGCACAGGGGCATCACAAATAGACGTGATACACTCACCGATACACAGGGTGTAGACATTGACACATGCAGAAGTTGAAGATTACAACAGTGACAAAGATAGGATGCGTGCACAGACATGGGGAATGACAAAATTACGCAGATTGCACAGCAAATAGGCTGTACACAATTAAAAACTGGGAGCAGAATGACAAACATACAGGAGGACACACATATGGTGAGGAGAATACCAAATGTATTGCAGGGCAGACACTTTAGCGTATAGTACAGATGTTACAATACACATGGTGCACACATACAAAGTAGTCAGCAGGGACATGTCCAGTACTGACATGGTCACACAAGTGCAGTCCGAGTCAGTCAGCGAGAGCTGAGATACATGCACATAATGTGCACCAAGCGATACAAAGGCAGCAAAGACTGACACACTGCCATATATACAAAAGTGCACATCAAACACAAGGCAGACAGGTGCTAACGAGGATGCACATACGAGTGACGATAGTGACACACACAGAGCTGTACACATTTATTCACGATGCACAAACAGACAGAGTGCACAGCAGATATACAAGTGCAAATTGCTGACAGTAATACACAGGATGCCCACAGCGTGTGGAGCAGTGACCAGCTGTCCCTATAACTCAGCACCCAAAGCTCCCCATGCTTATGTAAAGCACCCTTTCAGCTCTGTCAATAGCAGCCCTTGCCCACTGACACTCACCTCAGCTGCCCGGGGGATCTGCTTCAGGCCCTGTAGGGTCTTCTTCCTCCTTCGCCTCCCTCCTCCTCTGGCCTTTAAAAACAAAGGGCAGTAAAGGCAATGCCAGGGCTGCAGCTGCCCCTGCTTTGGGGGGCAAGCCTGGGTTTCTCTGTGGAGGGGGTCACAGACACATCACGGCTCTTACGGGGCTCCACATCCTCTGAATTTCCCCTACAGTTGCTGTTTTCTTTTTTTTCCCCTTTGCTGGGATCCAGAGCCCACAAAATCATGGAGTTTCCTCCTGCGCATGCGCACTGTCTTCCTAGCAAAAAGGGGCAGCCCTGGGGATTCCGTACCCACCATGCAACGCGGGATGTTCTTGGGAAACATAGGGAGACAGAGGAAGGAGGAGACTATAGAAACAAAAGACAGACACGGTCCGGGCTCTGTAGGGACAAACATGTCAACGGCAAAAGAAACTTTGCGTTTATGAGTAATATAGTAGCCATCTTGCAATGATTCATTACAGACTGAAGGTAACATTGTCGTATTCCAGTGAAATAAGCGAGCCTTTATCGAAATCGCAGAAAAAGCGGCAAATACATAGTGGAAATCTAGTCATGTATTTATTAACAAACGAATAAGTAAATGAACTGTTAGTAATTGCCAATGAATGGAAGCCCAAACCATGTAAACAAAATACAATATCTCTGCACTTTATTGAAAATACTGTGTACAATTAATTATTCCTTTATGGGAGTCTACAGCTGCCTGGATCCTTGTTTAAAAATGTGTTTTACGAGGACAGTTCAATAGCACAGTACACTTGTATCCCTTTCCCATTTCTTTCCGGTATTCTTACCGACCATCTCTAACTACAGTCGTTTGTCATTAAGTTCAATAGGGAAAAAAAACAAATAAAATAATAATGTGACCCATCATCTAATTGTCCGAATGAAGATTTTTCCACTTTTCTTAAACGTTTTGAAAACTAATTAAACCTAAACTTGGATTTTAAGAACATATTCTTTACGTATGTACTGAACTTTAGAAACCAGAAACAAACATCTGTTTGGAAAAATTGAAATCACAATACAATAATTATCATTTTCATTGTGTCGGTTCGATTCAATCCAATGGCCACCCTCTGCTTCTAAAACGGCCTGTGCTGGTTGCTGCTCATCCTTAGAGTGTCATAACACGTCTTCCTACTAGGCGCACTGGGGAATAAAAAGGTGGAGTTAAGTCCTTGCATGAAATGCACGTAAAGATATTAGAAATAAATATGAGATGATGCCCACTTCTCTCCCCCACACCCTCCCCAAACAAAAGTCCTATCCAGCATATAACGTCCCTTAAACCGGAAACCCTTTCTTCTTCTTTGATGCAACCCATCTCTGAGTCCTTAATCTATTGACATTTCCAGAACTTCACGAACTTCCATCATATCAAGCGATTTCCTCTCTGTTCCTAAAACCAGAACGAATATGCTTATAATTAATATTGGGTGTGTTCTTCAATGTCATAAATACTAAGATACTGAATAATGACAGTACCAGGCGGATTCTTGGCAGGGTGTTTATTAGCACACCTGAATTTAAATGCACAACAGGGGATAATCAATTGTCCAGGGCATGGGGCAATAGCAGTACTCACAGGGTGAGAGTCCCAGTCCATACAGTTACTTCACTATATACTGCAGTGTGACCAGTGTTATGTACACCTTACGTCCCGCTACGCAGTGACGTAAGGCGCCGTTAATAAAAGCCCTGGCCCTGCTATGCGTGGGCAGTTCCAGGCACACCGCAGCACAGGCGTGTCCGTGTCTCTTTTCGGCTGGTACTGCGCAGCGGGGCCTTAGCCCACAGGGCCCTGCATTCTCTTCTTCCCGCCGACGCATCGGCCGGGGAGGAGAACGTAACAACAGGATTGCACACAGTGCAACCAGAGCGCCCAGGAGGTGGAGCCCAGCCATGGAATTATGCTCTGGCTGCCAGGCCCCCCTTGAGGTTCAGGCTCCGGTGGCAGGAGGAGCGCCGGGGCAGTGTGTGTCACTCTGTTGGCTCCGCCGAGTTCTGGCCCCTTCCGTCATGCTTCGCGCTCCCGAAGTCTTGCAAGATCGCATGCTCACGATCTCGCAAGACAGCGTCCCCACGCACCTCCTTTGGTGGGAAAAGATTCTGGCTAGTCCATGACAAAGTGGTTAAATTTTGTGGACTTCATTCTCTCGTGTTGGGGTCTGCCTTGGTTGAAGACAAGGCCTGTGGCTTGAATGGTGAAGTGGGGAGTTTTGGGTGAGGCCAAGCCTCTTTGTGTTGCCTCCCTTTGTGATTCTCTGGACTGGGGCTAGGGGCTTGTGTACGTCTGTTCCCCCTGCTCCCTTTCTCCTGAAGCGTTGGGAGTTGCTGGGTGCACTGCTCATTGTCATTCTCAGCTTCCACGGATGGGTGGTTGGTGGACCCCCCATAACATCTTCACCCCAACCTACCAGGTAGGATACCTGGGAACTTACCATCCTACCAGGTAGGATACCTGGGAACTTACCCTCCCCCCTCCATATACGAACACTTTCACATACACAGCCCGCTCCGGGAGAAAACAGACTCATACCCGAGCAATGCATCTGACATGTCCCAATACCATGGTCAGGCAAATTCAGGCAATTACTTTCAACAACTCGCACATGGCTTCCATTAAGCTTCCCCACACCAATAAAAGGCGGAGCATGAGAGAACACTCTGAGCCAGGAAAAGCACACAGAGGAGCAGTATTTTCCAGGTAGCAGCTGAGTCAAAGGAGAAATACGGGAGATCAAGAAGGGAAATTGAGGAGGGAAAGGCCCTTGACCCTTTCAGCGAGAAAGTGTTATCCTCAAGAGGAATTCAAAGCTATTTGCATGAAGCAAGGAAATACGACTGAAGAATCCTGTATTGTGTGTCAAAGATACCCAGTGCCCTCTGTGAGAAACCTGAAGGTGTCTCACCCGCTTGTCCCAGGGATCTGTCATCCAGGTGGCCAGGACACGGCCATCGCTTTTGGATCCAGTTCCTGGGGGTGGACCAGTGCCAGAGGATCACCTGGGTGAAGGGGTCTTCGGGTAGTGGGAGTGGGACACCGGATGGCAAGACTCAGTATCTCCTTCCCTCTAACACCTTTACCCCATCCTACCAGGTAAGATACTTAGGAACTCAGCCCCCCCTTTACAACATGAAAACGCTCTCATGGACAGCTAGCTATGAGTGGAAACAGACGAACACCTGAGCCGTATACCTGCAAAAAACTGTGTTACTTTAGCTAGTATCATGCGCCCTCATCATGTAGGAGAAAAAGAAAGACAACCACTGCCTCTTATTCTCCAAGTTGTAAGCTTTGAGCTTTTAATTGTGCATTGATTCGAAAGGTTGCCCTTTAAGATTAGACGTGTTTCGACGTCTGCGTCTTTTTCAAATCAGGGCTAGTCAGTTCAGTTTACAATTCATAAATTGAATACTTAGATTGGCTAGTCATGGGTTAAATCCCTGTTTGTCAGCGTGTGCCGTTTCAAAGAGTACCTGACATGTCCCAGTACAATGGTCAGGCAGGGTCAGGCAATTACCCTCACACAGACCTGAATTCCATTACACCTCCCCACACAAATAAAAGGCAGAGCACGAAACCGCTCTCTGAGCAAGGCAAAACACATAAGGAAGCAGCAGTTCCAAGATGGCAGTTTAACACAAGTAGAACAACAGCAAAACAGAAGGGGATCACATGGAGGGAAGTGCTCTTGACCTTTTCAACAAGGAACCGTTACTTTCAGGAAACTTCGAGAACAGAAAGCGTAAGACCAGAACCCAGGCTGAAGAATCCTGCATTGTGTGTTGAAGGTTCCCGGGGCCCTCCACGTCGATAATCAAGGCGGGGAGAATCGCTTGCCGAAGTGATACTGTCCTTGGCTCCTACGACAATGCAGTGCCAGTGAAATCAACACAGCCGGTGAGTTTGGTAGACTGATATCAGCCCGGTCTGTGCTGAAAGAAAGGTTGCAAGCGGCAACATTGTATGGTGATTGCTGAAGCGAACAGTGTATGGATTGCATGTGATAACCAACGAGAGTAAAAGAAAAACAACAGATGAGTGATTAAACTTTGAAACCAATATACAATACCCTTGACAGAGTGGTCCGGCAATGCGTGTGTGCTCATTCAAAGGACTCTGTAAGGTATCCAACTGAGAGTTGAGAAAGGTGAAAGAGTGGGAAAGGACTGTACATCGAAGTGGTCCTGCGACGGGTCAAGCAAAATCCTGTGCACAATCGAAAGTCTTCAATGTTGATACTGCCAATTGAATAAGTTGATGACAAAATAGAGAAAGTTGGTCCGAGCCCGAACGAGGCAGATCAGTTGAAAGCTTTTGGGATAAAGTGAGTTTGTCTTACAGTGAATTAATTTGGTCCGAGCACAGCGGAGGGAGACTGATTGAACATTGTGTTATAGCGGATCTGAGCCCGGCTGAGGGGGATCCAGGGTGAATAGTGAATCACCTGAGAAAATGGACACATGGAAATCCTACACAATTTGTATTAAAAGGGGATCTGAGCCCAGCTGGGGGGGATCTGAGGTGAATAGGGAATCACCTGAGAAATTGTTACGACCACCTGGCTCCCACAGAGGCATCGATCTGAACTGGACAGCTGCGGTCTCCACCAATGTGACGCGTAGGGCCGAGATGACGGACTGGACTGGCCCACCTAGCTTTGTTTGCATGGCCCGTAGGAATATTCTTCTGCAAATGGAGAAAGGGAATTAACCACCCGTAGAGTTGAGCGTAAATCCCCCCACCTCCGCTGTTCTCCCCACAGATCACCTTTGATGTCCCCTCTTATAGTCTCACCAGATGGTTTAAAAGGATGAGCTCGCCATCCTGCATTGAGCACAGGGGCGCGTTGATAACCAGTTGCTTCACTGGCTCGAAGGAATTGGTGAGTTCCAGAACAATATTGACTCCGAAAAGTATGTACTTCGTAAGAGTTCACATGTCTGACTTTCACTCTTGTCCGATTCCTTGCAGTTTGCAGCTTGACCCCAGCGAAGAGTTCCTCGTGGTAGCTGACGAAGTTCAGGTAAGGATTTGGCTTATCCTACACAGTTCAATAAAATAAGGCCAGAATGTAACCTGTAGCTTGCTCCCTTATTCAGGTGTGGAGAGAAAATATGAAGTTCGGGCAAAATAATGCCTCCGGCGGTAAAATTAGTTAAGTCTATTGTGGTGAGAAGAGTTCCCCTTGTTTGTCCCTTCGTCTCACCTTGTTGTCCTTTTGTTCCCCTTAGGGGCCGGGGTACGGCGAGGATGCAATGGAGACTGCGCTGAAGAGGAATACTACCCCCGGCGGTAATCAGGTAAGTCTATGGGGGTAGTTACTATTGCCTCTGTTTATTCCCTTGGTTCACCTTTGCTGTTCTTGTGTTCCACTTAGGTGCCAGAGTACGGTGGGAACGTGCAGAAGGATGCGGTGGATCGTGAGGATGCTGCGAAGGCCGGTGAGTTCAGCTCGGCGCTGTAGCAGGCGAGGCGGCGCGCATAAAAGGCTTCTTTCTTCCAGCTCGAAGGCGCAGTGGATCCGGAATTCAGGTAAGGATCAAAGGTTTTGCTCTTATTCTAACCTCTTCTCCTTCTGTTCCTCCCTTTTTCTAGGAGCTGCAGACTCGAGGCGGGCGTGGCAGAAGACTGGATGCAGGCTTGCAGACACGGTAAGCGTTACGCTGCTGGATGCAGAATAACGCGAAGCGTGTGCTGCTCTTCGGGCGTGGTTTAAATAGCCTCCAAAGTAGTCCCAGGTAAGTATTCCTCCCCAGCCCCACCCGAGTAAAAAATAGTCCCTAGGTAAAATAGTCCCTCCCAAATCCTCATTTGGCTTGGAGCGCTGCAGCATGGTCTGCATCAGGTAAGCTTGCAGCATGGTCTGCATCAGGTAAGTTCTACTCTATGAGCCTGGCGCCTATGGCGCCAGGACTGACTCTCCATATGAGCCTGGCGCCATAGGCTTCAAAAGTGACACATGAAAGACAGGGTGAATTCGCATATTAGCAGGTAAGTCCAACTTGACGGCCACCGGGTTAATAATGGCCTTAATAGAATAAGATCCCAAATATCTAGGGTTAAAGGTCCTCGTTCCCTTGAGAGGTATGTGTTTTGTGGCCAACCATACTTGTTCCCCTATCTGGTACTGTGGAGTATCACTTCTATGCCGATCAGCATCTTTCTTATATTTCTCCTTCGTCCTGTTTTAAATGTGCAGTTGCCTCCTTAAAGGCTTGTGTAATCGTAGCGTGTAGAAGGTCCACTGCGGGCATTTCTAAGTGTTGGGGTGAGTCAAGGTCTGAGGTTCGAGGGTGGTGCCCATATAGGGTATAAAAGGGGCTTTGTCCAGTTCCAGAATGTACTGAATTATTGTATGCATATTCGGCGATCCAAAGAATGTCCTTCCAATTACTCTCAGTCTGATGTAACATACAACGCAGCTATTGTTCAAGTGTCTGGTTGGTCCTTTCTGTTTGACCATCGGTCTGGGGGTGGTGACTGGTCGATAATCTCACGTCGATTTGTGCCAATTGACAACATTTCTTCCAAAAATGTGAAATGAATTGACTGCCCCGGTCAGAGACCAACACGGATGGAAATCCATGTATGCGAACAATGTTTTCGAGGAATTCTTTGGCCAGGATTGAGGCTGAAGGTAGTCCTTTTAAAGGAATAAGTGGGCCATCTTGGAAAAAAGATACACAATAAATAGAATCAGGGGAGTTGCTAGGTCTGGAAAAGACCCGGGGCTATGCTGATGTCGGAACTGTTGGGACTCGGGGCTAGCTAGTCTTTTGGCTGTAGCTCCTGAGATTCTATCCGGGGCTACAACCAAAAGATCAGGGGCTATAGCCCCTTTAGCCCCCCCTAGCGACGCCCCTAAATAGAATGGTGTTAAACCCAATACAAGAAGGTAGATCGGTAATAAAGTCTAATGATAAGGTGTGCCATGGTGTAGGCGGAATGTCTAAAGGTTGTAAGAGTCCAGCTGGTTTTTTCTTTTGACTTTTGATTTGGGCGCAAATGCCACAAGACATCACAAATGATTTAATATCCTTTCGCCAGGTGGGCCACCAGAATTGTGTTTTAATTTTAGCTTCAGTTTTTGCAATACCTGGGTGCCCCTCCATTAGGGTATCATGATAACGGGAAATGACCAGCTCTTGTAGTTCCTTGTGTGGCAGAAATAGCCGCCCTTGGTAATAAGGCAGATCATTGGTGACAGAGTAGTCCGGGCCTTTCTTTACCCAGTCCTGCAGGGCTGTAGGATCAAAGAGTTGCTGGATCTTTACCTGAATGTCCTCTAGTGTCTGTAGAGTAGTCATGCCAAGAATCCTTTGTTCGGAAATTATAGGTACTGGTTCTGGGTTCACTTCTGCCTCTCTCATCCCTATTCGGGATAAGGTGTCTGCTTTACCATTCTTGCAACCTGGTCGATAGGTTATCACGAAATCGAACTCGGCAAAGAACAATGCCCATCGGAGTTGACGTAACGATTGGGCCTTGGCTGTTTTTAAATACTGTAAGTTCCGGTGATCGGTTATCACAGTAATGGTATGCTTGGCACCAAGAAGATAGTGCCGCCAAACCTTGAAGGCGGATTTAATGGCTTATAACTCCTTGGCGGTAACCGCATAGTTTAACTCGTGTGCCGAGAACTTTCTGGACCAAAATGCTACTGGGTGAAGCTGGCCAGTTTCAGGGTCCTTTTGAGACAGGACAGCTCCCATGGCTAAACTGGATGCATCAGTTTCCACTATGTATGGAAGTTCAGGGCGCGGGTGCTTTAACACAGGTGCAGACGTGAATTTCGCTTTCAGCTCTTGGAAGGCATTTTCATCTTCTTCAGTTCACATAAAGCATTTATTTTTTCGCAAGAGTGCTGTGATGGGATGTACGACATGTGAAAAATCTGGAATGAATCTGCGGTAGAAATTGGCAAAGCCGAGCATGCTTTGTACTCCTTTAACTGAACTTGGTGATGGCCACTTAAGGATTGCGTCCACCTTTCGTGAGTCCATTCGGACTCCCTTTGGGGTCAGGATAAACCCAAGGAATTAAACTTCTGTGGCATGAAAAACGCATTTTTCTAGTTTTGTATATAGTTTGTGCTGGCGCAATTTCTCAAGGACTGCTCGGACGTGCTTCACATGGTCAGATTCCGAAGAGGAGTATACTAGAATATCATCGATATACACGACAACACAAACGTCAATGAGTTCACGAAGGACATCGTTCATGAAGTATTGGAAGGCTGCTGGTGCATTGCACAACCCGAAAGGCATCACCTGGTATTCGAATAACCCATACTTAGTGCAGAAAGCAGTCTTCCAATCGTCGCCCTCTTTTACATGTACCAGATGGTATGCCCCCCGGAGATCTAATTTAGTGTATATACAAGCGTCCTTCACTTGGTCTAGTAGTTTAGGGATCAGAGGCAATGGGTATCGGTTCTTAACAGTTATCTGGTTCAATGCGCGGTAATCTATGCACGTTCTGAGGTCACCTTCCTTTTTGGGCACGAAGAACAAAGCTGAAAATGCAGGGGACTTGGATGGGCGAATAAAGCCATTGGCAAGGTACTGGTCTAAGTATTGTCGTAGGTGAAGGTTCTCAGGTTCCGTAAGGGCATAGATCCTGCTACAAGGGGGTTGTGCACAGGGTATGAGATCGATTTGACAATCGTATGATCTGTGAGGAGGTAAGGTGTTTGCTTGTTCCTTTTGGAAGGCATCCTGGAATTCTTGGTATTCTGGAGGTAGGTGCATGACTGCTGTGGTTACTGTGGCCAGGCCTGCGTTCTGGTCTTTCTTTGGGTAACAGGTTTGTGCACAATCCGGGAAGGTTATTCTCTTCTCTCGCCAATCAATACAAGGATTATGTGTTTCCAACCAAGGTATCCCCAGAATTATTTGGAACTGTGGGGCTTTGATTAGATCAAACACAATAGTCTCTCGATGCCCATCCTGACCCAGTAGTATCATCTCTGCGGTGGAATGAGTTACAGGCCCAGAGGCAATTTCAGTTCCATCGACTGTGGTGATGACATCTGAGGTGGTTTTTCGGCAGAGAGCTAGATTCATCCTGGAAGCCAATTCATAGTCCACATAGTTTCCTATGGCGCCGCTATCAATGTATGCCCTTACTGCGTGCATACGCGATGGCTGCCCTGGATCTACGAGGACCATTGGTATGATGAAATGTGAGGTCTGAGTATCCTTCTTCAAGCTCGGCAAGCGGACCTCTACGATTGTCGAGGGGGGTAGTTTCCCGAGTCTGACTCCATATGGCTTTTATCAGCAGCTCCTACCACCTTCTTGGGTGGTTTTACAGGGCAATCCAGTAGAAAATGCCCAGAAGTTCCACAATATAGACACAATTGCGTTTGCCGTCTCCTTTCTCTTTCCTTCTGTGTTAAGGGTCCTCTAACCCCTCCGATTCGCATGGGTTCTGAAGCATCTGCTCCTTTGGGGTTAGCGTGGGTTCACTCGATTCTCAAACTTGGCTCGATCAGCCTTTCTGTTCTGAAGTCTGTGATCTAACTGGACCACTAAGTCTATATATTCAGCGCAGTCTTGAGGTGGGTGCACGACTTGAGCTAAGACATCCTTGAGTTCTCCTTGAAGCCCTCGATGAAATAACGTGATTCGTTTTACCTCGGGCCATCCAGTTTCCACTATTAACCTATTAAAGGTCGCGATGTAGGTTACCCTGTTGTAGGGACAAAAGTTTGTTATCCAGGGCCTGTCCTTGGGAGTGCCGGGCAAATAGTCTTTCCATGCTAGTTTGAATGCCCTGAAAATCCAAAAGAATTCGGTCATCCTGAGTAACTAGTGGAATTGACCAATCAGCTGCACTGCCGCTGAGATATGACAATACAAAGGCTACCTTGGCTTGATCGTTTGGGAAGGCTCCAGGTCTACATAAAAAGTGCAAGCGGCATTGGTTCATAAACACGGCAAACCTTTCGGGATCTCCGGCAAAGCGTTCGGGTGGGGCTAATGGAATATTTCCTGGTAGGTTTATTTGCCCAGGGTTACTCGATAACACAGGAGATGGATTTCCCCCGGAACCAGGTAGGGGTGCTTGTCCAGGTACACACAATGGGGACTGACCCAGACGTGGTACAGCTAATGATGGGGTCACCAATATTCACATAACAAGGGTTTCAAAAGCCGTAAAGACTAAATTTGAAAATTTATGAAATGATTTTAAATGGTATCCAGCAGGATATCCTACTTATTCCAACTTAGAACAACCCAAGGTCACCATAAGAAGCATAGAGCAACATCATTTTACACAAAGAAAAACGTATTTTCTTTCTGACTTATTTATTTCACAAAAAAGAGAGAGTGTGTTTAACAAATACATAAAATTCATTACTTTCAACAAAGACATACAGTTATAATTTGAGCAAAATCTAAGTGCAATTACGGTTTAAGCAAAATTTAAGTGCATTTTATGAAAGTCCGCCAATTGGTCTAGGCAAAATATAAATGCACTTGTAAGCAATATACAGGTCTGCCAACGTCCACTTTTCACTTGGTATATGAAGAGAAAAGAAAGAAAAAGGTCTCAAAGAGAATAAATCAATAAGCAATTGGGAACAGAATTTAAGTTCCATTCGACATTGAGACCGTTAGGACGTTTCGGCGGGCCACCTGTGAGGCCACTGGTGTTGGAAAACCGCCTTCCTCGGGGCAAAGTAAGTAGTGAAATTCCCCTAAATGAATGAGGGGGAAAACTTCAAAGGCAGGAGGTCAAGACGTCAAACAAGACCCTGGTGCAGAGCATGAGCAGGAGTGACTGAAGCAAGACACTGAGTCTCTAAAAGATGTTATGTGCTCTTCTGCAATTATCGCGTACGGATCTTAAATTAATAGAACCCGATGATCATGAACATTCTTCAGAGTGGAGGAAATGATACCCTGTGATGAAGCAACGTTGGTATCAAAATGGATGTTGCGGTAACGAATACCCTTTACACAAAAGCTTCCTCATGTTCCTTCTCCTCTGCAACTCGTCCTCTCTGAAAGCAGTCTCCCCAGGCTAACAGGCACTTCTGGGCACTTCTTGGTGCTTGTCCAGCCTGGCTTTGCAATAGTTGCCTAGCAAGGTCATCAGTTCGCTCCTTTGACAAAATCAGTTCTCTCCTAAGAGCATTGGTTTCTTGACGGGCGGAATGCACTTCAGCCCTCAGTTCCCCTAGTAATTGGGCCAATTGGTCAGTCTCTGAGGTATCCATAATGCCCGGGTGGGAATTTGTGGGTAGGCTTCACATTCTGTTACACTCACCTGGCTCCCACAGAGGCGTCGATCTGAACTGGACAGCTGCGGTCTCCACCTATGTGACGCGTAGGGCCGAGATGACGGACTGGACTGGCCCACCTAGCTTTGTTTGCTTGGCCCGTAGGAATATTCTTCTGCAAATGGAGAAAGGGAATTAACCACCCGTGGAGTTGAGCGTAAATCCCCCATCCCCGCTGTTCTCCCCACAGATCACCTTTGATGTCCCCTCTTATAGTCTCACCTGATGGTTTGAAAGGATGAGCTCTCCATCCTGCCTTGAGCGCAGGGGCGCGTTGATAACCAGTTGCTTCACTGGCTCGAAGGAATTGGTGAGTTCCAGAACAATATTGACTCCGAAAAGTATGTAGTTCGTAAGAGTTCACATGTCTGACTTTCACTCTTGTCCGATTCCATGCAGTTTGCAGCTTGACCCCAGCGAAGAGTTCCTCGTGGTAGCTGACGAAGTTCAGGTAAGGATTTGGCTTATCCTACACAGTTCAATAAAAGAAGGCCAGAATGTAACCTGTGGCTTGCTCCCTTATTCAGGTGTGGAGAGAAAATATGAAGTTTGGGGAATAATGCCTCCGGCGGTAAAATTAGGTAAGTCTATTGTGGTGAGAAGAGTTCCCCTTGTTTGTCCCTTCGTCTCACCTTGTTGTCCTTTTGTTCCCCTTAGGGGCCCGGGGACGGCGAGGATGCAATGGAGACTGCGCTGACCCGTGAAGAGGAATAGTACCCCCGGCGGTAATCAGGTAAGTGTATGGGGGTAGTTACTTTTGCCTCTGTTTATTCCCTTGGCTCACCTTTGCTGTTCTTGTGTTCCCCTTAGGTGCCAGAGTGCGGCGGGAACATGCAGAAGGATGCGGTGGATCGTGAGGATGCTGCGAAGGCTAGTGAGTTCAGCGCGGCGCTGCAGCAGATGAGGCGGCGCGCGTAAAATGCTTCTTTCTTCCAGCTCGAAGGTGCGGTGGATCCGGAATTCAGGTAAGGATCGAAGGTTTTGCTCTTATTCTAACCTCTTCTCCTTCTGTTCCTCCCTTTTTCTAGGAGCTGCAGACTCGAGGCGGGCGTGGCAGAAGACTGGCTGCAGGCTTGCAGACACGGTGAGCGTTACGCTGCTGGATGCAGAATAACGCGAAGCGTGTGCTGCTCTTCGGGCGTGGTTTAAATAGCCTCCAAAGTAGTCCCATGTAAGTATTCCTCCCCAACCCCACCCAAGTAAAAAATAGTCCCTAGGTAAAATAGTCCCTCCCAAGCCTCATTTGGCTTGGAGCTCTGCAGCATGGTCTGCATCAGGTAAGCTTGCAGCATGGTCTGCATCAGGTAAGTTCTACTCTATGAGCCTGGCGCCTATGGCACCAGGACTGACTCTCCATATGAGCCTGGCGCCATAGGCGCCAGGACCGCACCCAAACAGCCCCTAGCAGGGGTTTTTGGGCTTGCTCAAAATAGCTTGATGCCTGCTTCCGGGGTTGCTGGACCTGGTCTTGTTCCCCGGGGTAGGCATCATGACAGAAATTGGGCATGTGTGAAATTCCGAAGAGGAAAATAACTTATTGTTTACTCATCGCATCAGGCCCTTTGTACAAAGAGAATTTGGAAGGTAAAGATACTTGGGCACAAAAAGCCTTGATGCTAATGTTTGAACTTCACCCTCATGCTAGAGAAGCCAGAGACTGTGCTAAGCTTAAGTGTACTGCCTTATCACGTGCTGAAAACGTGGGGAAGGGAGGCCAACAGCCTGAACATCCTGACATATCATTTCTTGAACACTTCTATCTTTTGCATAACATTGTTTCCCTCACTATTTGTATTTAGAGGTAATGTTTGGCAATGGGTTTATTAGCATAGGCCTTCTTATTTTGACAAGACACCATTAGGGCAGCGTTATTATTATTTGATGGTTGTAGCTTGCTCCCATCTGTAGATTTAGGATTCTATAGGAGTTTTTCAAAACTTTTTCACCCTTGAAATGTGGTCACTTTTGCCTTTCTTACAGTTGATACATGCCTTCCTTACATGTGGTATCAGAGTGGGATGTGACTCAACTGAGACAAATTGGGGAAGCCTAAAATTCCAAAGCCTAGTCATAGAGCCTCAGCCCCCTCTATCTCCATAAAAGAATCCACAGGCTTTGACATCTGTAGCAGAAGAGAAGCTACTTTTCCTCCAGGGAAAAGGTGATTCCCACAGACTTACTTTTGATACCCACTCCTTGGTGGTATATAGGATTGGCCCCAAAATTTAGCCTGGCCTGGAAGTTTGGTCTAGATGTTCTAGCAGGTGTCATAGATGCTGACCTCCGAGGAGACATAGATGGTCTCCTACAGAGCCATGGTGAAATTCCATTTGAAGTACATCGTGGGGGCACAATTGCACAAGGAATTCTTGAAAGAGCTCTATTTCCTCGTTTTAAAGAGAGTGAACCGGAAGATACTGACCGAAGTACCTTAGGCTTTGGGGGAAGCTGATGAACCATCTACCACTGAAGTAAAAAGGGAAGAAGAACCTACCGTCCTTCCCGACCAAGCCTTCGCCTAGCAAAATGATCCAGCACTCACTGAGGCTTTCTTGCAGGCAATTCCCAAAGGGGAAGGATTAGAAAAGGGAAGTCAATTTTTCTTCCTAAGACAGGGATTACTGTACAGAAAGGAAACATCCACAGAAGGCCTAAGTAAAACTCAGTAATCCCCAAAACCCATTGGAAGATTGTACTAAACATTGCGCATTCTCATTTGACAGGGGGACACTTAGGACAATCTACGACCCAGGCACACATCAGTGGGAAGTTTTACTGGCCAGGTATCTATGCTGATATAACAAAATGTCATTCAGACGTGTGAAATATGTCGTGTGAAATATGTCAGAAAATCATTACTCACATTCCCTTGCCTGCCCCTCGGAATTCTTTATCAATAATAGAAGTCTCTTTCTCAAGGATCGGGATGGATATCATTGGACCGTTGTAAAACTCTAGACTGGGTAACAAATATGTCCTTGTAATCGTCGATTACGCTACCAGATACTGTGAGGCATTCCCTATGTGGAACAACACCACCCAGCAGATTTTAAAACATCTATTACCATATTTTTCCAGGGTTGGGTTTACCAAGGAAATTCTTAGGGATCAAAGATCAAATGTTATGAGCAAACTCAAGGGTGAAATCAAGGAGTTGCTCCATATCGCCACCCTAAGAACCTCAGTTTACCATCCCCAAACAGATGGATTGGTAGAAAGATTCAATAAAACACTCAAAATGATCCTAAGAAAGTTGGTACATAAGGACGGGAAGGACTGGGACCACATGATCCCCTGGCCACTATTTGCAGTAAGAAAACCCCTCAGGCATCCACTGGATTCTCTCCTTTTGAACTACTTTATGGTAGAGAACCTAGAGATGTCCTGCATATGCTCTGAGAGACCTGAGAAGAAAGAGAAGAGACACCCATTACCCATTCGTAAACAGCTACCAGATTAATAGAGCATATGAAACGTGTTCGAAATCTATTCTATACTCAGATGGAAAACGCCCAAGCACACCAAAAGTCCACCTACGACAAAAAGGTAAAGTTAAGATCATTTTCAATAGGACAAAAGGTATTAAAGGTATTATTCCTCCTACCACCTCAGAAAACAAACTTGTCTCAAAGTGACATGGGCCCTATGAAATATTAGAATGAACAGGAATCTGTACCTATAAGGTAGCCCAAACTGACAGGAAACCAAAGACCCACCTCTATCACGTAAATCTCTTAAAAAAGTGGAAGGAAAATCCTTCCGCCGCCAATGCCACGATAGTATCTTGTTTGGTACCAGAAGAAATAGATAACTTTGAATTAATTCCCCTAGAGCTATCTAGTCAACAACAAGAAGATTTAAAAGATTCAGTTACAACATTCCCCAATGTATTCTCTGAGAAACCAGGAAGTGTGCAACACACTTATCAGTATATCAGAACATCCAAGGGAAAAGTGGTCCATTTGAAACCATATAGACTCCCGGAAGCCCGTAGACAGATAGTGGTTGATGAAGTGAACAAAATTCTAAGGGTGAATATTATCAAACCCTCTTCAAGCCCAGGGTCCTCCCCTATAGTATTGGTCACAAAACCTGACCATTCCTGGAGGTATAGACTTCCGCCAAGTCAATGCCACCTCTGACTTCGATGCCTATCCCATGTCACGCATCGATAAATTGATTGATAAACTCGCAAATGCCACCTTTCTATCAACCTTATAGTTAACCAAGGGATACTGGCAGGTCGCAGTGTATGGACCTGATAAGGAAGACAGCTTTCTCGAAGCCCCTGTTCAATGTTTTCCCTTTTGGGCTACATGGGGCCCCCGCCACTTTCCAATGACTTATGGACAAAATATTACAGCCCTACTCTGATTTCTGTGGGGCTTATATTGACGATATAGTCATTTATAGTAAAACTTGGGAATACCATCTTTTCCATCTCTTTACTATTATGAGAGCCCTCAGAGAAGCCAACCTAACTGCCAATCCATCCAAATGTGAGCTAGCTCAATCAGCCGTGAAATAACTCAGCTTCTTTGTAGGGAACAGTAATGTCCAACCGCAACACGAGAAAGTGAAGGCCGTCCTAGATACCCCAGATACCCATACGCCTAAAACTAAGAGAAACCTCAGAGCATTCTCAGGGTTAATCGGTTATTACTATAGGTTTATCCCTAACTTCTCAGACAGGGCAGCTAGGCTGTCAGACAAAGTAAAGAACGCCGAACCCCAGAAAATTCATTGGACAGACAAGGATGATGTATGTTTCAACAACCTGAAACCAGCTCTGTGCCAGAACCCAATCCTAAAGGTAGTAGATTTCTTGAAGTAATTTGTGTTGGAAACAGATGCCTCCCTTACAGGGCTAGGAGCAGTCTTGTCACAAATTTCGACCGATTGTAACACCCTATCTTATTCACCTTTTCGCAAACTCTTCCCACATGATCAAAATTACTGTGCTGGAATTAGAGACACTTGCCATCAAGTGGGCCATTACCAACCTTAGATACTACCTCCTAGGAAGGAAGTTCACACTTGTCATGGATCATTTTCCATTAGTCTGGATTAGCCAGCAGAAAGATTCTAACCATCAAGTCATGCAATGGTTCTTAGACCTGCAACCCTACTATTTCACTGTGGAGCACTGAAAAGACAAAGACCAAGCAAACATAGATTTCCTTGTGAAACAGATGCAGCTCCATCATATAGGGGAAGAGTATGTGAGAAACCAGAAGGTGTCTCACCCACTAGTCCCTGGGGATCTGTCATACAGGTGGCCAGGACATGGCCATCACTTTTGGATAGTTCCTGGGGGTGGACCAGTGTGGGAGGATCACCTGGGTGAGGGGTCTTCAGGGAGTGGGACACCGGATGGTAAGATGCGGTATCCCCATCCCTATAACACCTTTACCCCATCCTACCATCTAGGATACTTAGGAACTAAACCCCACCCCCTTTCTATTGCTTTAATTGATTTACAATGTTTGCAAAAAGAATAGAGTTCCTTCCAGCTTCAATACAAAGTTTACAAAATGCATAAAACCACAATGAAGTGTTCCATGGATTCAGACATCAACTCTAAACAGGCCCCCACAATAGTGGAAACCACTTACCTAAAGTAAAGAACCACAGAAATATGTTCATTCAGGAACATCAACAACAAAAGAACAAAGAACATTTTTTATGAACTAATGATTATACATTTCTATACTATGTACAAAGTGCACTGTATTTATGAATAACACACGAAGCACTGAGCCTTGAAAAAGCTCAACGAAGGCTGAAACACGCCCACGTGCCTCCTAGCAGAGTTATGTTAGAAGAAAAATCGTTATAAATGATGTATATGAATCCACTGTAATGATTGAATTAAACCCTGTAGGTTTATTCACTAATTAGTGTGCATTATTGGAGAAACAAATTATGCTAAAACGGTAAATATTAATGCACACAGGCTAACATACAAACACAACCTCCTACTCAGGCATCATTTCCCCTGCTTTTTTCAAGAGTATTTTGACCATAAACGAGACGACTGCTATCACAAGTGAGGTCCTTTCTCCACTCATTAGGAATGCCCACCAGTCCTCCTCATCAATTGATTGAGGGTAACTGCAGCATCAGAAGGCCAAATAATTTTGTTCTCACCACGGTTAGGCTTGGGCAGTATAGCAGAAGATGTTTTAAAGTTTCAACACTGTCTTCTCCTTTACAAAATGGACACAGATTTGATTTAGATTTATCTCGTATTGCGATAAATTCATTTGTTGGTAGGAGGTTCAGAGGTGTTCTGAGAAATTGATCACGGGAGAATCGATTTGGAAACTTTGCCAAGTATCCTGGAAGTACATTTAGGTTTTGTGTTTCCAATGACAGATGTGCCATTGATTGATAGCAAGAGGCGCTGGCAAGGGTAGTTATCCAATCGGTCTCTTCTAGCTTCCTTTTACTCTCGTCGGTTATAGTTTTAAATCATCTTCGGAGAATTCGATTGCACTCAATTTAGCTCTGTTATTTCTTTCCCAAGTTTTTAAGCCTCCGTCAGTTCTTTGTTAATGGTATCCAAGATGAAGGTCTGAGAAGGTAAAAGGCACTTTCTGAACAGGGCCAGACTGTTCCATTCCACCATGGCTTTTAAAGAGAGAAGGCTGAGCTCTCTGCGTATGATCTGAATGTGTGTTGAAAGACTCTCTTCCAAAAGAGTACCTCTAGCCAAGGCCACACTTTATCCGGGATATTTAGCATAGCCTCTGCACGTAGGTCAGCAAAGGAACCATTTTTGATTTATAGTAGTTTACCACAGGCAGCACTGAGAATCAGCCAAACCTCTTATTCATTGCTACTGCTTGGCTAGCCAGGGTCTTAGTTCTCTCTCGGAGGTGATTCCTCATCAGGGTTTCCACTGCACTGTTGTTAAACCAGACTCCCAAATATTTGAAACAGTTAACTTGTTCGATTGGTGTACGGCCCAGGAACCATTTCAGGTTTTCGTTGTGCCTTTTTGTTCTTTCAAAGCACATTATTTTAGTTTTTCCTGTATTTATCTGCAGATCATTCTTGTCAATATCATTTTGGAGGCTATCCAACTGTCACTGGAGACCCACTGGAGTTTGGTCTATTGTGACCAGATTGTCGGCATACAGTAGTCGAGTTAGAGGGACGACTCCTATCATTGATGGGAAGGATCTGGCCTAATCCTGTTGCTGCTTGATATCAGTCAGGAAGAAATTAAACAAGGCTGGTGTGATTGGACATCCTTGTTTTACACCTCTACCTGTGGAAATTTCAGTTGATAGAAGACAACACCGGTTCAGCCGTACTCTCATGCTGGTTTGTGAGTGCAGTGCTATCAAGGGTTCCAAAATGGATTTTGGGCAGCTAGTTTTTCCCACAGTCACTGTCGTTTTACTTGATCGAATGCTTGAACAAGATCCACAAAGGCCACAAAAATCCTCGGTTTACCCTCCCTCACACTCCCCTTCAAGATACTAAGTAGCAGGATGTTTACAGTTGTATCAATGCCCTTGACAAAGCTGTTTTGGACAGGATCGTTACACCCTGCCGCCTTAGTCCTTTCTTGCAGCCACTTTAGGAGCAGAGAGCCAAACATTTTTCCAATTACAGAGAAGGGTGATGGGGCAATAGTTCTTTGGGTTTTCTCTGTCTTCACTCTTGAAAATTGGGACCAGTATTGCCTTTTTCCAGGAGCCCGGAATCTGATGAGTTTGGGTGATTTGGTCGAAATGTTTGTGGATGAAGTTTGCCCATGCCTCTGGATGATCTTCCAGCATTGTGTTGGTTAATCCATCGGGGCCAGGGGTCCATGAGCCATTTAGTTTCTGTATTTTCCCCATTATATCCACTACCCTATGGGGGATGTCCCATGGGTCAGTCATACTGGGGGAGCTGGGGTGTCAAAGTTGTTCTTATCACTGAAAAGGTTTGAAAAATGAGTTACCCAATCTTGTTCTCGGACACTGTTCAACTGCAGGTCAACAGAGATGCCTGCGACAGACTTAACCAAAGTCCAGAATTCTTTGACTTTTCTTCCACAAATCACTTTTAGCATTGTTTCAGCATCATGTTGGTAAATTTTTGATCTGTACATATACAGCCAATTTTTGTAAAGCTTGCCTGCCGTGATTGCTTTTTCTCGGTCATCTGGGTGGTTTGATTTTGCTGCTACTCATCTGACTTTTCTCAAGGATCTTCTTTTTTCTACAAGAAGGGCATCATTTGCATGAATTCTAGTTGTTGGCTCAGTCTGTGGTCCCCATTTTTCTATGTGACAGCATTCTAACAGAGGGGTATGTTCCACCTTTGAGCCCTCTGTTATGAATTCTATCGTGAGATTGTCAATTGCTGACTTGGCCATTTTCAGTCTGGTTCCTCCATTGCATTCTATCACTGAAGAGACCATTATTTGCCTGTCATGTTCCGCTGCAGCGGACCAGCTTCTCTATAGCAGATTGTGATCTATATTTGCCGACTTCACCACCTTAAACAATGTGACAAAGGGCAGGTGGTTCCTGGATACAAAGATGTAATCAATTACTGCTAGTTGTTCTTCTCTCCCCCAGGTCGCCTGTGGCGGTACATCCCCTTTGATTTGGCCGTTTAGCATATGCATGTCTCTTGAAGCCATTAGTGACAACCACGAAGTTCCTCTAGCCCCTGATGCAGTTCCCCTATTGGCTCCCACCTTTTGTTTGTTCATCCTTTAAACATCTGGTGTTTAAGTCGCCACATAAGATAATATAAGGGGTGTGCTGGTTTGTGTATGCGTCGTCTATCAGACCGGCAGTCAGCTCCAAGAAGGCCTTGTTGGAGATGGCTTGTGGATTCCAATATAGATTTATTATTGCCATGGTAAATTACTTGTTTTGGACTGGCGATTTTGCTAGTTGCTGCCAACCCACTAAAAGTTCTTGAGCAAATACATTTGAGAATATTATTTTTTGGAGGGTAAGGTTAATGCCAGATTTTAACACTGTTAGTAGACCAGAGGTGGGTTCCCCTTTTGCTGCTTGGCTTAAGACGATTTCGTACCCGTTGAGTGTATGTGTTTCACTCAACCAGGTCTCCTGAATGCATGACAAGTCATAATCCCCCAGGTTTATATTGCTCTTTGCAGTCAGGTGTTTAAAACCCCCAGTGTTCAACAAAGCCATCTTTAGGCCTTCATATGCAATGTCGTCGGGATTCCGTCAATCTGTTTTTGGCAATTGGAGAGAGGGCGTCTTGGGTGGCTATGCATGTTTGCGGTATGCCAAGGCACCATGAAGCCATGACCAATTTGATAATTCCCTTCTGTGTTCAGGACCCTTTGAGGATATTCTATTCTCCCTGCCTTGTCCAGTAGGCCGATCCAGTAAGATTGTGACATTGAGGTTGAATCTCAGGCCCTTCGGGATGCGACCCATCCCCAGGGGGTCTTGGAATATTTGCATTTCTTTTGGTCTTTTTAATCCTGCTCTCCCTGGGGAAGCAGGTTTGCTGACGCTTTTGTCTCTTCATTTGTCCCCCCTGATTGCTGCATCTTGTTCAGATAGTTGGGCTGGTACATCCACAAAATCTTTCACCAGTGTTAGGTGGTAACCTAGCATTAGTAGACTTTCAGCTTCATCCAACACCATCCCCTTTATCACTGGCAAAATTATATATATATATATATATATATATATATATATATATATATATATATATATATATATATATATATATATGCTGTCCATGCGTTGCTCATCCCCAAATTCAAAACCTTCAAGTCTTTTGACAGCACTTGCCGCAGATTTAGGATACAATGGAGCAATTCCATAACATTTTTCCTGTTTAGTGTTAAATCATCCTCCTTGTCCAAAATTCACTTGAGTTTTAATGAGCATGAACTATTGCATTTTGAACTCACAAGGTTTTGGGAGTCAGAGAATTCCTCCCTGGTTGACCTCTGGTCTGGTATTATTTTCATGGGGTAGGTTCTTGCACACGTTGAAGAAGAATCAGTAATGGTATTGATATCTTCTTCTTTATGTAGATTTTTCCATTCAGAGGGCAAAACTTGAGGAGGCGAAGCAGGAACCCTTTTCCACCTTTTCTCTGAGTAAGTATGTCCCAAGTTTTCCATGCTCATGGTTATACCCATATATTATGTTTTAAACTCTCAGATATCTGCATGGTTTAGGCTCCCCAACACTCTCTTTCTTTTTTCAGGCGAGTCAGGAAGACACGGGAGCCAGGCTCACGAGGATGGGAGCTGACTTAGAAATTTTGGGTCCGTTTTCAAGCTGGCGCTTTGTACCCTGGGGTCTTGTGTCCCCCATAACCAGTTCATACTCTGAGCCCTCAATTGAATATAAGGATAGGTAGGTTCATCAGTTCCTGTAGCATTTGAGTTTCTTCTTTGTCATTTACTGATGTCTCTATGGTCTCTGCATCACCAGACTGCAAGGTCAATACTTGTGGTTTGGGGACTTATGGGGCTTTAGTCTTCAACCCTTTTTTTGTGGGGCAGGTTTTGGAGCTGCATTTGAAGCTATTTTGGTTGGTTTACGTCGATATTAGACATAGGAAATGCACTTGGTGGTTTGACCAGCTGCAGTGTCGATTCTGTTGCCTTGTGTTTCTTCTTCAGCCTCTGAGCAAAGATTGAACAGTCTGGGCTGGTTGTACCAATAGGTCTTGCATCTTCTTTCTGATTTGTGTCCACCTCCTTCTCCAATTACAATGAAAGCCCCACTGGACCGTTATTAGCAGCTCCTTTTGTCAGTATCGGGGGTCTAGTTCTTGTGTTTTCCCCTTCTTTGCCAATTAAATCGGCTTGGATGTAAACGCACAGTTGAGTCTGTGTAGATTGTGGACATGTTGTAGGTGAGCCGTGGTTTTACTTCGATCTTGAGTTTTTTGGGTGAGTGTGCATTTCTCCTGTATTGGAATTCCTGGACTTATTGGCAGTGATATAAACTTCCACAAACAGGAGTTTAGGATGCACCATCGCCATCTGTGTCATCTGGTCCTTTAAAGTGTCGTTGATATCCTTGTAGAGTTTATTAAATGGTGCTAGAGCAATGGTTAATGATGACATAATTGTTAAGAGATCTGGTTTTCTTTTCCCGGCAGGCGGTTGCATTTGCTCTGGCCATTTGCTGTTCTCCTGTGTACATGAAGTGGAAAAGTCCAGTGAGGAGTCTGACATGTGGGTAGAGTTCTGCAAATCCTGGGGTGCCCAGACTTGTTGAGGTTGTCGGTCACAGTCAGGAGTATGACTTTTGGCTCCGATAGCCAATGGCAAACTCTGAGGGTCAGTGGGCCGGAGCAACTCCCCAACCTCCATGTTCTTCTCTGCTGATGGCTTGGCTCTAAACTCCCAGTTGAGTTGCTTTTTCTGGCTCCCTTTTCCTTGATCACTGAGCCTGTGACACAATTTGGCTGTAATTTCCTCAAGGATGTTGATTTATGCCCTGTTGCTTTCTCCAGGGGGGCCTCCACGCGCCCTTCATTTCCCCTGCTATCCTCCTCTCCGTGCATAGTTAAATGCAAGAGGTTTGTTATCTTTTGGAGGGCTCAATGTGTTTGGTTTTCTCTGGGTTGCACGATTTTGTGTTGATAACAATTTGATGTAGCAGGGGGGCTCCTGTTCAGGGGCGCTGGTTCCTTATCCCCAGTGTCAGGTGAGTCACCCAGGGCTGCCAGGCACTGTCCCCTATTCCCTCAAGCATTTTGGCATCCGAGAGTTCACCTGGGGGATCAACAGCGATGTTTCTCGCTATTTTAGGCTGGAAGAAAACTGTCATTTTTTAGCCTGATCGGCTTCCCTTTGGAATTGCCTTGCGATAGGCTCTTGGTGAATGTATTGGCTTTATCCTCTTTCCAAGATTTGATTTATGAAAGAGTCTGGGGCAAAGCAGAAATCTTCGATGTCTTCTGTGAGTCCCCTTAGCTTTGAACAGCTCCTGACTCTAAGGTTGTAATTATTTTCTGATGGTCGTTGTGCTCATCTCTAAAGCGTCTTTTCGGTTGTCAGTATTCTTTGGGTCCGCAGAGGGGTCTGAAGGGTCTACTTGAGGCATGTCCTCCCCAGTATTGGCTCCGGATGGAACAATCAGAGGCCCCTCATGATCTCCCTCATGGGCTACTTCATCAGGGTCCGACATAGGCAGATGATCTTTTAGCCTTAACAGGGTTACCTCATGCTCAGTATCTAAGACATGTGGCTGGAGGTTGTGCACCTGGGCCTGGACCAGGATCTGAATTTTCAATTGGACCAGGATTTTTCATTTCCCAGGGCTTTGGGGTGCGGCTAGTGGAATCACTTGCAGGGTCATCAGTAATGTTAGTGGGCTTGGTGGAATGGCCACATTTACACCATTGTCCCAAGTTAGCTGTTCGTCTTCCCCGTCCTTCTGTGCCCCGCCCCCAACCATTCCGTCTTGCTGGGCCCTCAAACCATCCCATTGGGCCACTTCCATAGTGGCAGCTAAGTTCATTATTTCGATGCTGTCCATGCTATGGCAAAACATTTCCAGGCCCCCCGGTGCTGCCGGCGGCCAGGCACTGCTCGTACTCTGATCACTTTCTTTACCACATACACATAGTTCCAAGGGCACCAGAGAGCCCATAGCTCTCCAGATCAATCTGAGATGCCTTTAAAATGGGGCACGGGGCTCACAGCTTTAGTCGGAGCTTGCAAGGACGGCAGATGTGAAAGATGACTGTTTTTGGGTTTAGGAGATCGTGGGATTGCGGTAGGGGTTGAGGCTAGAGAAATGTTAATTGTGGGAATTGTTCTGTTTCTTTTAACCCGCTGAGTTGGAGGGTTGTGTTGTCGTTGCTGCAGCTTGGAGGGGCAGAGGGTATCCCTCGCTGTGCTGCTTGGAGCTTTGGAGATTCCGACCTTCCTCCATTCGTCAAACTGCCTTACATCTTCTTGGCCAGCAAGTCAACTCTGTGACCAACTCTGCGGCCGCTCTACGGTGGAATGAGTTTTTATATGGAACCCCTCCTCTTCCAGCACAGCACAGGGATTGCCAGGGAAAAAAGACTGCGCAGACTGCAAGTCAACTCTACGACTAACTCCGCAGCTGCTCCGCAGTGGAATTAATTCTTGTATGAATCTCCTCCTCTTCCAGCGCAGCACAGGTATTGCCAGGGCAAAAAACTGCACAGACTGCAAGTCAACTCTGCGACCAACTCCCCCCCACCCCTTTACAACATGAACACTTTCTCACGGACAGCTCGCTATGAGAGAAAACTGACTAACACCCGAGCTGTATACCTGACATGTTCCAAAACAATGGTCAGGCAGGGTCAGGCAATTACTGACACTTGCACACACCTAACTTCAATTACACCTCCCCACACAGATAAAAGGAGGAGCACGAAAGCACACTCTGAGCGAGGCAAAACACATGGGGAAGCAGCAGTTCCAAGATGGCAGTTTAACATGAGAAGAAAGACAGCAAAACAGAAGTGGATCGCATGGATGGAAGTGCCCTTGACCTTTTCGACGAGGAACTGTTACATTCACGTAGGCTTGAGAATAGAAAGCGTAAAACCAGGAAACCAGGCTGAAGAATCCTGCATTGTGTGTCAGAGGTATCCGGGTCCCTTCCGCTTCGATAATCAAGGTGGGGAGAATCTCTTGACGCTGTGGTACTGTCCTTGGCTCCTACAACAAAGCAGTGCTAGTGAAATCAACACAGCCAATGAGTTGAGGAGACTGATACCAGACCGGTCTGTGTTGAAGCCAAGGTTGCAAGTGAACAGTGTATGAAATGTATGTGATAACCAATGCAAGTAACAGAAGAACAACAGATGAGTGATTGAACTTTGAAACCAACATACAATACCCTTGACAGAGTGGTCTGGCACCGCGTGTGTGCTCTTTCGGAGGTCTCTGTAAGGTATACAACTGAGAGTTGAAAAAGGTGAAAGAGTGGCAAAGAACTGTGCATCAAAGTGGCCCTGTAACGGGCCAAGAAAAATCCTGTGCACAATCGTAAGTCTTCAATGTTGATACTGCCAATTGAATACGTTGATGACAAAATAGAGAAAGTTGGTCCGGGCCCGAACAAGGGAGATAATTGAAAACGTTGATGACAAAACAGAGAAAGTTGGTCCGAGCCTGAACGAGAAAGATCAATTGAAAGCTTTTGGGATAAAGCAAGTTTGTGTTAAAGTGAATTAACTTGGTCCGAGCCTGGCGGAGGGAGACTGATTGAAAATTGTGTTCAAGCAGATCTGAGCCCGGCTGAGGGGGATCCGAGCTGAAGAGGGAATCACCTGAGAAATTGAGTACGAGTGACATTACGAAGACGAAAATAACATATTGTTTAGTCGTCATATCAGGCCCTTTGCACGAAGAGACTTTGGAAGGCAAAGACACTTGGCCACAAAAGGCCCTGTTGATAATGTTTGAACTGCACCCTCCTGCTAGAGAAGCCAAAGACGGTGCTAAACTCGAGTGTACCGCCTTATCCCGTGCTGAAAACATGGGGAAGGGACGCCAAAAGCCTGAACATTTTGACATATCATTTCTTGAACACTTCTTTCTTTTACATAACATTGTTTCCCTCTGTATTTGGATTTAGAGGTAAGGTTTGGCAATAGGTTTATTAGTATATACCTTCTTATTTTGACAAGACACTACTAGGATTGCGTTATTATTATTTGATGGTCGTAGCTTGCTCCCATCTGTAGATTTAGGATTAGATAGGCATTTTTCAAACCTTTTTTTGAAGTGCAATAAACACAGTTGAACTGTGGTCACTTGTGTCTTTCATACTGTTAATACCATGCCTTTCTTACACCTCCTACAGGACTGACCGAGTCGCCGAGGAGCAGCAGATGCCGAGGTATCGTCCTTGGCTCCAGGATCAAAGAAATCAACACAGCCGGTGAGTTGGGGAAACCGATGCCAGACTGGACTGTGTTGAAGCGAAGGCGGCAAGCAGCAACATTGTATAGAGAGGTGAACCTTGGCGCCTGTGATGAAAGCTGGGAGTAAAGTTTAGTTGCCGAAGACTGTTTGAACTTTGATGCAAATTGTTGCAGTAAAGCCCCAAACAACAAAGTGGTACTGCACCATGAACATTCTCAATCGAAAGCCTCTATTGGGGGTTTAAGCCACGGAGAAGTGGCGGGAACCAAAGGAAAGTAAAGTAGAGGAAATTGTGAAGCAAGAGAATCGGAGTGGTCTTGCAAGGGTCTATGGCAAAATCCTTCGCACAATCAAAAGTCTTCAATTCCATGAGAATAACGGAAAGGTAATAGTGTGTGGCCCGTGCCAGACTGAGGGAAACCGACAACAAAAGTGTATAAAAGGGGTTCCGGTCCTGACTGAGGGAGACCCATTGTAAACTGGAAAGGGGAGTCCGAGCGAATAAGAGACTTTTGAAGGGAAAGGGACTTTGACACAGAAGGCCAGGATATTTGTATCCTGAACTGCATCCTCGTGCTGGAGAAGCTAGAGTCTGTGCTGAGCTTGAGTGTGCCACCTTGCCCGTACTGAAAATGTGGGGAAGGGAAGCTAATTATCTAGCTGTCCTGACATATTGTTTTTTGAACACTTTATCTTTTGCATACATCATTTTTCCTCACCATTTTTACTTAGAAGTAAGGATTGGCAATAGGTTTATTAGTATAGGCCCTTTTTACTTTGACAAGACTCCACTAGGAGTGTGTTATTTTTACTTTGATGCTTGTAGCTCGCTCCCATCCTTAGATTTGAGGTTAGATAGGCCCTGGAAGAAACCATTGAAGTTCAATAATCACCCTTGAACTGTGATCGCTTGTGTCTGTCTTCACTGTTTGATACCATACCTTCCTTATACGTGGTGGCAGGAGTGGGATGCGACTCAATTGAGACAAATTGGGGAACCCTAAAATTCCAGAAACTTAGTCACAGAGCCTCAGACCCCTCTATCGCCATGAAATAATTGATAGGCTTTGATATATGTAGCAGCAGAGAAGCCACTATCCCTCCTGGGAAAAGAGGGATGATTCCCACAGACCTAGTCCTAATACCACCCGGGAGGTTGTTATATGAGATTGGCCTCAAAATCTGGCCTGGCCTGGAAGTTTGGTCTAGATGTCCTAGCAGGCGTCATAGATCCAGACTTTTGGGGAGACATAAAGGTTCTCTTACAGACCCATGGCGAAACTCCATTTGAAATACACTGAAGGGACAAAATTGCACAAGGAATTGATCAGAAGGCTCTATTTCCCAGTCCTAAGGAAGAAAGTGAACCAGAGGAAACTGAGAGAGGTAGCTTAGGCTTTGTAGAGGCTGATGAAACACCTATCACTGATGCAATGAGGGATGAAGAACCTTCCAATCTAGCCTTCGCCCAGCAAAATGATCCAGCACTCGCACAGGCTTTCTTACAAGTGATTCCTGAGGGGGAAGGACAAGAAAAGGAGAGCCCCTTTTTCTTCCTGAAACAGGGATTACTATATAGAAAGGAAACCTCCAGAGAAGGCCTAAGTAAAACTCATCGCAAGATTGTGCTAGAGATTGCATATTCTCATTTGACAGTGGGGACTTTAGGAAAATCTAAAACCCAAGCTCACATAAAGAACTCCATTCAGACATGTGAAATATGCCAGAAAGCCAGCAAACATATCCCCTTACCTGCCCCTCTGAATCCCTTACTGATAATAGAAGTCCCTTTCTCCTGAATTGGGATGGATATCATTGGACCGTTGGAAACCTTTAGACTGAGTAATAAATATGTTCTCGTTATCGTTGATTCTGCTACCCGGTACCCATAGGCTTTCCCCATGCGGAACAACACAACCCATCAAATTTTAAAACCCCTACTAGCATTCTTTTCTAGGGTTGGTTTCTCCAAGGAAATTCTAATGGATCAGGGATCCATTTTTATGAGTAAAGTTGTGGGTGAAGTTAAGGAATTACTACACATTACCCTGTCACAGCCAGCTACCTGATTGCGAGAGCACATGAAACTCGTCTGGAATCTAGTCCACACTCACATGGAGAAAGCTCAAGCCCAACAGAAGTCCACCTATGACAAGAAGGTGAATTTAAGATATTTTTCAGTAGGACAGAAAAATGTTCAGTAGGACAGAAGGTATTAGTCCTCTTACCTACCTCTGAAAAGAAACTTGTCTCAAAGTGGCATGGGCCTTATGAGGTACTAGAGCAAACAGGAACCTGTACCTATAAAATAGCCTAACTTGATAGAAGGCAAAAAACCCACCTTTACCAAGTAAATCTCCTAAATGAATGGAAAGAAAATCCTTCCGCTGCCACTGCCTCGATATTGTCTTGTCTGGTATCGGAGGAGATAGACAACTCTTAGCTTATTCCCTAAGAACTATCTAGACAAACACAAGAACATTTGAGTGACCTTGTCATGACATTCCCCAATGTATTCTTCGAAATACCAGGAAGAATACATGGTATTTATCATTATATCAGAACTCCAAAGGGAAAAGTGGTCCATTTGAAACCATATAGACTCCCAGAGGCACGAAAACAAATAGTGGTTGAATAAGTGAGACAAATGCTGAAAGAAAACATTATCAAACCCTCTTCAAGTCCATGGTCCTCCCCTAGTGTGTTGGTATCTAAACCCTATATTTCTTGGTGGTTTTCCATAGACTTCAGGCAGGTCAACGCCATCTCTGCCTTCGATGCCTATTCTATGCCGTGCATCAATGAGTTAATAGATAAACATAGAAATGCCACATTCCTATCAACCCTAGATGTAACCAGGGGATATTGGCAGGTTGCAGATCATGGACCGAAAAAGGAAAAGACAGCTTTCTCGACACCCCTGGGACTATTCCAGTCCAAAGTCTTCCTTTTTGGCCTGTATGGTGCCCCAGCCACTTTCCAACGATTTATGGACAGGATATTACAGCCCTACTCTGATTTCTGTGGGGCCTATATTGACCACATACGGCCTCATTACAAGTTCGGCGGTAACTCTGCCGGTGCTATTGGCGGTTGCCGCCAGACTTGCAATATTAACCGGTGCCTGGCTTGCCAGAAACACCAGGGAATTACGACCCTGGTGGTCCGGGAAGTCAGGCGTTGGTAAATTGTTAATCCATATTCCCATTTGAGTCCATGGGACCCCGGAAGCACCGGCACCGGGCACCGTGGCTCCGGCAAGCAAACGCATAGTATGTCGGTCCAGTAACAATCGTGCCGGTATGCTTACCAGCACCGCTGTTCCCGGACCGGCACACTCATAATGAGGCCCATAGTCATTTATAGTAAAACTTGGGAAGACCATCTTTTTCATCTTTCTACTATTATGAGAACCCACAGAGAAGCCAGCTTAACTGCCAATCCATCCAAATGTAAGCTGGCTCAGTTGGCCATGAAATACCTTGGCTTCTTTACAAGGAATGGCACTGTCCAGTCCAAGCAAGAAAAAGTAAAAGCTGTCCTAGATGCCCCCACGCCCAAGACCAAGAGAGACCTCAGGACATTCGTAGGATTGGTCGGTTATTACCATAGGTTTAGCCCTAATTTCTCAGATAGAACAGTCAGGTTAATAGACTAATTAAGGAATGCTGAACCCAAGAAGATTCATTGAACTGATGAGGATGATGTATGTTAGAACAATCTAAAACAATCCTTGTGTCAGAACCCAATCCTAAAAGTAGTAGACTTTTCAAAAGAATTTGTGTTACAAACTGATGCCTCTCTTACAGGGTAAGAAGCAGTTTTATCACCCATACATGATGGGTTAGAACATCCCATCCTATTCACTAGTTGTAAACTCTTCCCATGTGAGAAGAACTACTCTGTGTTGGAATTAGGGGCCATTGACATCAAATGGGCAATCGTCCAGCTAAGGTACTATGTTCCAGGGAGGAAGTTCACACTTGTCATCGACCATTCACCTTTAATATGGATAAATCAATGAAAAGCCTCTAACCCTTGAGTCACGTGATGGTTTTAAGACCTGCAACCCTACTGTCTCATTGTGGAACCCAGAAAAGGTAAAGAACAGGGGAACGTTGATTTCCTTTCCCAGTTTCCTTGGGAAACAGATGAAGCTACATTGCATAGGGCAAGGGTGTGTGAGAAACCAGAAGGATCTCTCTCTCAGGTGGCCCGGCACAGCCATCGCCTTTGGATACAGACCCAGGAGGTGGACCAGTGCGGGACTATCACCTGGCTGATCGGTCTTCGGGGAAAACAGACTCATACCCGAGCAATGCATCTGACATGTCCCAATACTATGGTCAGGCAAAGTCAGGCAATTACTTTCGACAACTCAGACCTGACTCCCATTAAGCTTCCCCACATGGATAAAAGGCAGAGCATGAGAGCACACTCTGAGCGAGGCAAAGCACACAGAGGAGCAGTATTTTCCAGGCAGCAGTTGAATCAAAGGAGAAATACGGGAGATCAAGAAGGACAATCGAGGAGGGAAAGTCCCTTCACTCTTTTGGTGAGAAATGGTATTCTCCAGAGGACTTCAAAGCCATTTGCATGAAGCAAGGAAATATGACTGAAGAATCCTGCATTGTGTGTCAAAGATAACCATGGCCCTCCTAATGGACTGACTGAGTCAGGGAGGAGCAGCGGCCGCCGTGGTATCATCTTTGGCTCCAGGATCAAATAAATCAACACACCCGGTGAGTTGGGGAAACCAATGCCAGACCAGACTGTGTTGAAGTGAAGGTCGCAAGCGGCAACATTGTATACAGAGAGGTGAACCTTGGCACGTGTGATGAAAGACGCAAGTAAAGCTTAATTGCCGATGACTGTTTGAACTTTGATGCAAATTGTTGCAGTAAACCCCCAACAAGAGAGTGGTCCGGCACCGCGAACATGCTCGATCGAAAGTGTCCAGTGGGGGTTTAAGGCACAGAGAAGTGGCGGGAATCAAAGCAAAGTAAAGTAGAGGAAATAGTGAAGCAAGAGAATCGAAGTGGTCATGCGAGGGACTATGGCAAAATCCTTTGCACAATCAAAGGTCTTTGATTCCATCAGAATAACGGAAAGGTAATAGTGTGGGCCCGAGCCTGAACGAGGGAGACCAATGATGAAAGCGTATAAAAGGAGGCCTGAGCCCAACTGAGGAAGACCCGTTGTGAACTGGAAAAGGGGGTCTGAGCCAGACTGAGGGAACCCATTGTGAACTGGAAAAGGGGGTCCGAGCACGACTAAGGGAGACTTGAGGTGAACAGTACACCCAAACACTTTGTGAAGTGTGTGAAGAGAAGAGAACTGGGATATTTTGTTTGTTACTCTAGGCATTCCGTGAATAAGAGACTTTTGAAGGGAAAGAGACTTTGGTGTAGAAGGCCCGGATATTTGTATCCTGAACTGTATCCTCGTGCTGGAGAAGCTAGAGCCTTTGCTGAGCCGAGTGTGCCACCTTGCCCTATGCTGAAAACATGGGGAAGGGAAGTTAATTATCTAGCTATCCTGACATATTGTTTTTTTAACACTTTTTCTTTTGCATACATCTTGTTCCCACACCATTTGTATTTAGAAGTAAAGATTGGCAATAGGTTTATTAGTATAGGCCTTTTTTATTTTGTCAAGACTCTACTAGGACTGTGTTATTGTTACTTTGATGGTTATAGCTTGCTCCTCCCATCCTTAGATTTAGGGTTAGTTAGGCATTCATCCAACCCATAGAAGTTCAATAAACACTGTTTAACTGTGATCACTTGTTTCTGTCTTCACTCTTTGATACCATGCCTTCCTTACAACAGGCAGAGGAGCGTACTCGAGCTGCTAGCAGTGAAGGTGAGAGGGTCACCGTATCTGTAAAGCTATCAGATTCTATGATTGTTCTTGAACAGATCTCAGTTGTACACCAAATACAGTACTTTGCTCATTGATCATATCATGCATCAATACCTCACTTTTGCAAGGGTGGGATAGTACTTTGCCTTTGTGTCTTTAATAGAGTTATCAAGTTCCTGAACATAAGCATGGAAAATGTGTATTCTATGGCAAGCACGGATGCTTGTATTATGCTTGTTTAAAGCTTACTTACTACTTACGAAGCAACTTGATCTATCGGCTTGAAGTAATATGTTTTTAAAACGGAGGGCACGATTCTGAGATGCGTGCAAACATAGGACAGTGTTCTTCCATAAAGGATTAACACTTTCCTTACAAACACCATATTCTGATAAAGAAAGAATGTGGTGCGGGACATGAAAGCCTCAGCTTTAGCATGTTCCTGATTTACGGCTTGACAAGAACCATAGCAGCCATCAGGAATGCAGGGCAGCCACGTGGAGGAGAGTCTCCTTCCAGCAGCACTGGTTTAGCATGTCAAAAAAATGAGTTAAAATATAGCACCTGTGAAATGCCATTAAACTGTACTGCATTTTCCCTTAATAAAAATAGCCTTTCCTAAACTGCTGCACCACCTTTCTATTTTTTTAAAACAGTTTTTTAATTAATTTTAACAACATAAACAACCAAAATAAACCAAACAATAAACAGCAGTCATAGGTACAATGCAATTATCGTATGTCCATCGTCGTTTTGACATTCCTCCCTCCCTCCCGAGCCTACTCCACCTCTCCATTCCCTGTTGCATCCACCGAGGGTATGCACAATTCTGCGCCTGTCAAAGAGTTATCATCCTCAGAGCCGGTTGAAGCTGCTAAAACAAACAAACAAACAAAACAGAGTGGCCACTAAGCTCCTCCAGGCAATTAATGACTCTCCCAGGTCCTCTCCTCCCCCGTGAACTGCTTCACTCCACACTGCCGTCTCCGCTTCTACTCATTTCTGGAGGTCGCGCCACCATACCTCCACCCTCGGTCTATTATTAGCTTTCCAGTTCATGGCAATTCTTTGTTTGGCTAGTATATAAACCAAGTCCTTAAGTTTACTCACATATTTCATTTTACGCGTCCTGGGGTACCATCCCACCATGCTCGCCCACAAAGATTCCACTTCCAGTTCAATCCCTTTCTCATTCAACCGGTGTGTCACCTCCCCCCAGAATCTCCTAATTTCAGGGCAAGCCCAGAACATGTGTATCATTCCCGCATTTACTTCTCCACATTTCGGACATGTCTGTATCCCCGCAGTTTTGTAACGCGCAATCCTCTGAGGGGTCATGTACGCCCTATGAGTAATATACAACTGGATTTGCTGCAATCTAGTATTTCTGGATACTTTTTTGTGATACCTCTGGGCTCTTGCCCACAGCCCATCTCCCATGGGTTCCCCGGCTTCCTCCTCCCAGTCTCGTCTCATCTGGAGCACCTCTTTACCCACCCTGGACATCAGCCGTTCGTAAAGTCGGGAGACCTGGTGGCCCCCGTCCGACATGTCATACACTGTTTCTATGGCTGTGTCAGACTGACCTTCCAGCACTGTGTCCACCCACATATCATTCACCATCCGTATCAGCCTGGTGTAAGCAATATACTGTCCCCGGTGCAGACCGGTGTCTTCAATCAACGTGTCAAATTCCACCGCCTTCCCATCCTGCCATATATCTCCCAATGTGACAATACCACCTGGTTCCCAATGCTTTCGGATTATCTTTCGCAGTTGCTCAGCTACCCCAGTCAATGCCACCAGCGGCATCTGCGGGGAACACGGAATTGGTTTCTCCTTAACCTGGCAAGCTCTCTGCCACACCATCCTGCCCAGTTCTAACATTCTCGTACGCTCCCTTTGTCGCAATTTTGGCAACCAGATCCATTATTTCTGGAAGTATGGGACACATTCCGCCTTCAGCAATCTAGATTCCGGTGCCGCATCGTCTGATAACCATCTGGTCACATATTGTAATTGGCTAGCTAGAAAATACATCTCAAAGTTTGGCAATTTAATGCCCCCCTTATCATATGTGTTTTGCAATTTCCATAGTGCGATTCGATTCCTAGCATTGTGTGAGGAATCACCCAAGTAGACCTGGTGAAGAGACCAGTAGTCAGTTGAGCGCGTCGTGTAGCCGTTGAATTCTTCCTGACAATGCAACTTCCAAAAGAACAAATGGACTGTTTGGAAGGGGAATTGCCCGGAAGAGGAAAGGTGACTCGGAACACAGCTGCCTAGACAGAGAACACAGTGTCAGGAGTTGGGTTCGTTGAATTAAGCAAGAATAAACAATGTCAGAAAATAATCCTAAAAAACTCACGTTCCGTAGTGAAGAGTATCAAATAAAGAGCCAAGAGTAATCCAAAAGCAATCCGTTTAAACAAAACAAGGTCGAAAATACCAGGGCAATAGTAACAACAAGATGTAAGCTCCAAACGAAATTCAGAAGCAGAGTTCTGCAGTTAGGGCGGAGCTTTATACCAAGTCACATGACCGTTAGGAAAAACGTTGTACACGCCGTAGTTGTGCACATAGGTGATCTGGCAACCAACGTTTCCAGGGCAACCCCCAGCGTTGTCGGAGGGATCGGAAACGTGAGGTAATGAAACGCTTTGATCCTATCTTGGGCAGACATGGTTTCACTGAGTAACGAGGCTCCAAAGGTGTCAGATATTTGGGGCACGCCTGTTTGGCAAAACATAAAGTCTTGGGAGCGGGACCCCTAATTACAGATTTCCTGACAGTATCCTCCCCCAAAGATGCCTTCCCCTTCTGAGAGGCTAGAAACTGCGCCAAAAGAACCGGAGCATACAAATTAGATTCAGGCTCCCAGGTACGATCTTCAAGACCATAACCCTTCCAGTCTATGAGAAAATACCGAACCCCCCGGGAAATCTTAGAAGCAAGGATAGCACGCACCTCATACTCCTCCTCACCTTGTACCCTGATCGGAGGTGGATGAATGGGGAGCCTGGTACCCTCAGAACAGGGCTTCAAAAGACCGGATGGACCTTCCACTTGTCCGGTAACTCCAGTCTAACCGCAGACTAGTTTATAATATCTTTGATCCGATAAGGACCTACAAATCTGGGTTTTAAACAACTTCTCATGGGGATACAGAGGTGTTTGGTGGAAAGCCAAACCAACATACCTGGATGATACTCGGGTGCAGGAGTCCTATGTCGATCAGCGTTTTCCTTAGAACGTTCCTGGACTTCCTTTAAACGACAATGTACCTGGTGATGTAGAGTGGCTATGTCTCTAAGACTGTCCTGAACTGCGGGATTATCTGATAATACCGGGAGATCCAATGGCAAAGAACGTGGGTGGTAACCATATAATGCAAAGAAAGGAGAAGAACCTGTGGAAGTATGAACCGAGTTGTTATATGCAAACTCGGCCGCCACTAATCCCAACAACCAAGACTCCTGATGCTGCATAGTCAAGCAACGTAAGTACTGCTCGAGTGTGGCATTTAATCGTTTCGTTTGACCATCTGTTTCCAGATGGTAAGCAGTAGAATACCTCGCATCAACCCCCATGGACGTGGTAAGATGCCTCCAGAAACGTGAGGTGAATTGCAAGCCTCTATCGGAGATAATGATGTCGGGTAAACCAAAACAGCGAAAAATGTGGTGAAGAAACAAATCTGCTAAAGAAGGTGCTGTAGGTAACCCTTGGCATGGGACAAAAACAGCAAGTTTAGAGAATGAATCGACCACCACCCAAATGGTATCAAAGCCTTGGATGGACGGGAGTTCTGTTATAAAATCCATAGAAATCATTGTCCATGGCTTGCGCGGAACCGGAAGAGGACATAACAATCCCATGGGTTTCATGGTTGTGGATTTACACCGGGCACAGACGGCGCATGTAGAGATGTACTCCGAAACGTCTTTCTGCATTGAAGGCCACCAGCACCATCTCTTAAGTTGCTCTAAGGTTTTACGCAGACCGGAATGGGCTGAAATCAAAGAGTCATGTCCCCAATGTAACGCTGTTCGTCTGGAATCAATGTCTGGAAGAAACAGACGACCATTGACATAAGGCATTGAGTTAACAATTTCTATGTTAAACCGCCCTATTTCTGAGGGATTCCCCGAAACCCATTCTCTGATGGAATCCTTTAATGAAGGTTTCAAGGTACAAGTGCAAATGACCTGATTGGGTAACATCAACCCGCCGAATTCCTTGGGAGAAGAGATATCCCCATACCTCCTTGAAAGGGCATCAGCTTTCGAATCTAGAGTTCCGGGACGATACGTGATCTGAAAATTGAACTGTGAAAATAATTCGTGCCATCTAGCATGTCTGGCTGTGGTGAATTTCACAGATTGCATAGCAAGCAGGTTACGATGGTTAGTATAGACCTGAACCGGAGTATCAGTACCCAGGAGGTGATGTCGCCAAACCTTGAAAGCATCACGCACAGACAACAGTTCTCGCTCGGAGACAGTATAATTTGCTTCGTATTTAGTGAGTTTCCTGGAATGAAATGCCACAGGATGAAGAAAACCCGTATCCTCACAAAACTGGGATAACACTGCACTGACTGCTTGATCTGATGCATCGGCCTCCACATAGAACGGTTGCGTAGATTTGGGATGCTGGAGGACTGGTGCGGAAGTAAATGCTGTCTTTAGTTTGTCAAATGCTGTCTGTGCCTCCTCCGTCCATTTGAACCCATTCTTAGGGCTAGTAAGGGTAATCAATGGGGCTACAATGGCAGAGAATGAGCGTATAAAACGTCTATAAAAATTAGCAAATCCTAAGAAGGACTGCAAGGACTTAATAGACATGGGAGCAGGCCAATCTAGAACAGCCCTTACTTTGGAATCACTCATTCCAACTTCCTGGTTCGTAATGTCATAGCCTAGAAATTCAACGTGCTTGGCATGGAAGGTACACTTCTCCAATTTAGCATAGAGACGTTGGACTCGTAATCTTTGAAGCACTGTGGATACATGCTGGACATGAGTATCATAGTCAGGAGAATAGATTAGGATATCGTCAAGATATACAATGACAAATTGATCGAGTAAATCACTGAAGACGTCATTGATAAAAAACTGAAATGTAGCAGGGGCATTACTCAAGCCAAACGGCATAACCAAGTATTCATAAAGGCCATACTTAGTTTTGAAGGCCGTTTTCCATTCGTCACCCTTCCGCATTCTGACCAGGTTATAAGTGCCCCGTAAATCTAATTTAGTGAAGATTGTAGAAGAACCCAACTGGTCTAGAAGAACCGAGATAAGCGGGATCGGGTACTGGTTGCGAATGGTGATTGCATTCAATGCGCGGTAATCGATACAAGGGCGCAAATCGCCTTCTTTCTTAGGAACAAAAAAAAGAGGCGATGCAGCCGGAGAACGTGATGGTCTAATAAAGCCGGAAGCCAAGGACTTGTCCAAGTACTCCTTTAGCACAACATCCTCCTTCTGTGTTAGGGAATAGACACGACCAGAGGGTACTGTGGCATTTGGAATCAAGTCAATGGGACTATCATATTGCCGATGTGGTGGTAGGATTTCTGCACCCTTCTTGTCAAAGACGTCCTTGAACTCCCTGTATTCCTGTGGCAATGCCGTAGTAGTGACTGCTCCAATGACCAAAGCGGAATCCAATAGATGAGTACTGGGTCCCAAAGTCGTGGATCCTGGTATCCCACAAGACGTAGTAGAGAGTTCTGAGTGAAAAGATACCGTCCCGGCCGCCCAATCCACTGACGGATTGTGCTTTTTTAACTAAGGCAAACCAAGAATGAGCTTAAATTGATGTGCTGCAATAACATCAAAAGCTATGGTTTCGGTATAACCAGAGGACGTAGTCATGAGGAGATCCACCGTTTGTTCGGTAACCAACCCTGATAACAGGGTCGTGCCGTCAACGGCATTGACCAATTCAGGAGAAGACTTGGGAATCAAAGGAATACCATGGTCCCGAACAAATTGACTATCTGCATAATTCCCAGTTGCCCCTGAATCCAATATTGCATCGACAGAACAAGAAACCGCCAAGTGAGTGAGGATGTTAACGGGAATGGAAAACAAAACCATAGTTTCAGAGCCCGTAATAGCGTGACTCGACAAAGGGGCTCCCTGTATTGCCGAGCTTTGGAGTTTCCCTGTTTACGTGGTTTCTTGGGACACTGTCTCAAGAAATGTTCTGAGGAACCGCAGTAATGACATAAATTATTCTTCCTGCGAGTCTCTCTTCAGGCGACAGAGGAGCCCTGACGGTACCAATTTGCATAGGTTCAGGTGTAACATGGCTCTGGTCACAAGATACTGGTGTTGAATAGGGGACCATCCTCTTTTCCCTCTTGTGTTCTGCCCTTTGTGCATCGACTTGAAGAACCAAGTCCACCAATTCAGAAAAAGCAGTAGGGATCACATGGACAGTAGACAACACATCCTTGAGTGAGTCTGAAAGACCTTTATAGAACAGAGCCCCTTTCTTCACCTCAGGCCAATCTGTCTCTGCTACCAATTTATTAAATTTGGCCAGGTAGGACAGTAACGACATCTTGTTCTGTTGCAAAGAGAGCAGCTCCAAGTCCGAGGCCTGAGACTTGTACCGAGTGTCAAAAACACGGGACACAGTGGAGATGAGGGCATCGCAGTCGTACAAAAGATGGCTACCCTGCTCCAATAGAGGGTTAGCCCAAACTGCAGCTGTTCCTCCTAAGTATGATAACACAAAAGCCGCTTTGGTAGTGGCATCAGGGAAAGACGTCGGACAACATAAAAAATGTAGCCTGCATTGATTGATGAAGGTGCGGAACGTCTTCGGATCCCCCATGAAATGTTCCGGAGGGGCTAAGGGTAACTGCGCCATCATGTAAACAGGTGTGTTCACTTGTTGAGGAATACCTTCCCCAGAAGCAGAACCAGAGGGAGGGGCAATAGCACCACCACCCGCCTGTAAGTTAACCTGTAAGGCGTCGATACGACTCTGGGTGGCGTCATGAGCCGCAGTCATGTCTGCGCGTAAACCAGCCACCAACTGGACCAATGCTGCCAACGGATCGTCGGCAGATTCCATCATGGTAATAGTATACGGCTTCTGAATATGTGAGGAATCACCCAAGTAGACCTGGTGAAGAGACCAGTAGTCAGTTGAGCGCGTCGTGTAGCCGTTGAATTCTTCCTGACAATGCAACTTCCAAATGTACAAATGGACTGTTTGGAAGGGGAATTGCCCGGAAGAGGAAAGGTGACTCGGAACACAGCTGCCTAGACAGAGAACACAAAGTCAGGAGTTCGGTTCGATGAATTAAGCAAAAATAAACAATGTCAGAAAATAATCCTAAAAAACTCACGTAGTGGAAACACCTCTGAGCAAGGATTGCAGGTAAGGACAAGGCGGAAACCCAGAATATCCCGGAAACCAGTCTTGGTGTGTAGTCCGTGAGAAAATGTTCCAGCAGTGAATGTCCCAGGCGGAAATCCCAGAAGATGTAGGACAGTTCGTCCGAGGAGCAAAGTTCCAGAAGAAAAAAGGACAAGCCAACCTAAACCTGCACCCGCTGGCACGCGGACGCCTAAAAGTAAAAGGGAGTATGTGAAAAGTTCCTTAGGTAAAATCCGAGCAAGGTGTAGATGAGTTCCTTTAGAAGAGTTGAAGTGGGGGGTTATGTGCTTGCCAAAAGAGCCGGAGAAACAGCTGAGTAGTTCAGTGAAAAGCAAAGGATCGGGACATGCAGGCTGTGAAGTTCCAAAGCGACAAAGCAGAAAAACGTTATGCTGAAATGGGTGGTCGTTCGTTCCGTAGTGAAGAGTTCCTGGAGTATCAAATAAAGAGCCAAGAGTAATCCAAAAGCAATCCGTTAAACAAAACAAGGTCGAAAATACCAGGGCAATAGTAACAACAAGATGTAAGCTCCAAACGAAATTCAGAAGCAGAGTTCTGCAGTTAGGGCGGAGCTTTATACCAAGTCACATGACCGTTATGAAAAACGTTGTACATGCCGTAGCCGTGCACGTAGGTGATCTGGCAACCAACGTTTCCCGGGCAACCCCCAGCGTTGTCGGAGGGATCGGAAACGTGAGGTAATGAAACGCTTTGATCCTATCTTGGGCAGACATGGTTTCACGGAGTAACAAGGCTCCAAAGGTGTCAGATATTTGGGGCACGCCTGTTTGGCAAAACATAAAGTCTTGGGAGCGGGACCCCTAATTACAGATTTCCTGACACATTGTGCCAAATAAATCCTCTACACAAGCATTGGAGCTTAGTAAAGAATCGCTTGGGTATCATGTGAGGTATGTTCCTGAAGAAGTGCAACAGCCTAGGCAACACCACCATCTTTAACAATGCAACCTTTCCTATAATGGTCAGGGGGAGCTTAGCCCAGAACTTCATACTACATTCAATATTTTTCATCGACTTCTCTGTATTATGTTTATATTCGACCTCGGTCGTATGATACACATCAATCCCCAGATATCTAAAGGTCACAGTCTCCCACTGTATTTGGAGTACCGACAACTTCTCTCATGGAATCCCTGTATATCTGGCCAGGGGAAATATGCATGACTTCTTGGGGTGCGCCGTTATCGCAGAAAATGCAGCTTTTCTGTACATCACCTCCAATATGTATTCAAGATTCTCTTCGGGGTACCTTAAGTATAACAGCATATCATCGGCATACAGTGATATCAGATGCAGCCCTCCTTTCGTTGGAATACCCACTTCCCCAAAATGGTGCCTCAGATATATCGCCAAGGGCTCCAATGCGAGGATGAACAGCATCTGGGACCACGAGCATCCCTGTCTGGTGCCCCTACTAAGTTGCCATCGATCAGAGATGGCCATGCCAGTTTTAATACGAGCCAATGGCGCGCTGTATAGCAAGCGCACCCTCCTCAAATACACTGATCCCACTCCAAACCCTTTTAGGACCGCCATCAACCAAGGCCACTTGACCAAGTCCAAGGCCTTCACCGCGTCCAACGATATTATAGCCACCTCCCGTGAATCTTTCTCTGTCTGTTCCATAACATGATGTATTCTCCTAAGGTTATCAGATATATTCCTATGAGGGACATATCCCGTCTGGTCGGGGTGTATGAGTTTCAACACTTTTCTAGTTAAATGGAAGTTTAAGACAAGTTTCTTAAATGAGAAAAGTGGCAGTCTTTTAAGAAATGCTCGCAATCCCACTGGAGCACATGTTTTCTCCACAACAAGAGATTTTAACAGCTTTTATTGTTGGAAAGCACATTTCTCCTTCAATACTTCCACCACTTCATAATGGTGGTACTGGAAACTGGAGGGAGAATGCCGTATTTCCACACTCTTTTTATCATGAGCTCAGAATCGGACCCTTCATCTACTGACCAGTCTGCGACTTTCACAATATCTTCTAGCCTGGCCCCCGGTAAGAATGCTCTGGTGGCCATAGCTCGTCTAGCAGAGTGTGCCCCGAAATCTTGGGTGTCTATTTATTTTTAAAGTTTTTTTATTGGCATTTTCTAATAAAATAACAATAACCCCCCGTTGCCTTTCCCACTAACCCTTCTACCCCTCTCCCCCGGGCAGAGTCGTGATTCCTTTTTTCCACTGAACAGGTAAACAACAATTATTCCCATTTGCATATTATTCAATATTCTCAGGTTATGAAGGCACCATTGCTGTACTAAGTCACCTTTTAGAAAGTTCACTACCATTGCCCATCTCTGCCCAAATCCTACATAATCCCCTTGCAAAACATACGTCATCCACTCCATTGCCATGAACACCCACAATTTAAACAACCAGTCCCTTTTTGTTGGTGGTCTCTTCTGTTTCCAGCTACTCGCTATCACAAGCCATGCCGCTATCACCATTAACATAAAAGCTTTGCTATGTATCTGAGTTGGCAGGTGGGTCTCTGGGTTAAAAAAACCACACATCCATTCCCTAGGTGTCAAATTCACATCAGGGGGTACCATTGTCGTTATCTGGGTCGTGACATCCACCCAAAATTTCCCCAAGCTTCGGTACTCCCACCAGATGTGTCTCCAATCCCCTTTCATACCACAACCCCTCCAGCATTTTTCCGTAGTTGACAGGAACATTTCATGCAAGCTCTCAGGGGTAAAATGCCACTGGACCATGATCTTATACCACACTTCACTGTCCTGAATCGACCTTGTCAGTTTGGGAATGTTTGCCCATAGATGTTTTCAATGATCCCTTGGTAGATCCATCCCTAAGGTCTTTTCCCACTTATGCATATATCCCCAGACATGTCCCCCTTCCTCTTCCATCAATACTGAATATAACCAAGACACCATTTGTCTATCACCCGTATCTGTGGTGATGCATTTTTCAAACACTGTAATGTATCTCCCTGCTGCTGCTTTACCCCCTGACTCAGCTATCCAATGTCTTAATTGATAGTACTCCAGCCTATTCTTCTCCGAAAGACCTACAATCTGTTTACATTCTTCAAATGTATAAATATCTCCTCCTTGCATCATATCTCGCATCTTTATACATCCCACTTTCTGCCATTGTCTGAATACTCCCTGTACCATCCCTGGGTGAAATTGCAGATTCCCAAATAACGGAGTGAACGGGGAGGGGGGTGTGGCTACATGGCCATGGGATAGGACGTATCTCCAGTGAGCTCCTGCCGATCCGCCGTTGATCCTTGGAAGAACTTGTGTTTTATACTGGTAGTGCACAGCCAATGCAGATCCCCTGTTGCATGAATATTGGGGGCATATTAAAGGCGCAACTGCAGAAGGATTAGTATCATGAGGAAGGAATAACGAGGAGCAGAAGTTCTGAGGAGCCCGACTCGCGGTGAAAATAAAATGGCGTCCAGCAAGAACAAAGGGACGAGCAGCAGAATCACTGCATCGCACTGAGCGGTATGGAACGGAACAAACGTTTATGGTGGTGGACCTTGCCCACCCGTGGAGAAGGGGATAGTGCACCAATGAGACCGGGCCTGAAAGACAAAGTGCCGGACAGTGTGAGCCTACAAGTACGGGAGGGCGCGCCTGCTGGGGACAACGGAGCGCCGGTGTGGGTAGAAGGAAAGGAGGACACGCTCCAGTAACAGTGGGGAGGACGCGACACCGCCAGCGACATCAGAGGCTGTAACGGTGAAGACCGAGCGGCCACCCTGAGGGAAGCGCCCGGGCAGAGCAGAGCCCATAGCGCAGCCCCAACGGCGCATCAACAGTGGTATTGCCGAGGAGCGGGACAGGAGGGCAAGCTCCGGAGCACTACCACGTCGAAAGGAGAGAGGCACTGCCTGAGGCGCGACGCAGGAAATTGCGCAACAATGGTGTAACACTTGCCTCAATCTGTGGTTCTGGAAAACATACCTCTCAGTGCAGTCATCTGCCCAACCCCATACCGAAGCACCAGCACGGTCTGGGAGCGCTGCCACGAACAGTAGTGTCCCCACATGTAACGCTCACCTGGCTCCCACGGAGGCGCTGGTCTGGTATGGATTGCTGTGGCCTCTTCAAGCGTGATGCGCAGAATTCGGACCACCGATTGAACAGGACCCCCAAATCTTGCTTGTCGGGCCCGTAGGAATATCCTTCTGCAGATGAGAAAGGGGATTAACTGTCTGCTGAATAGTGTGCTTGTTCCCCCCTTCCCTCCTTCGTTCTTCTCTGATTCCTCCAAAACCCCCGGTTTAAGCTCACCTTATGGTTTGGAAGGATGAACTCTCCATCCTGCTTCTGGTGCAGGGGCACGCGTTCGTCCAGTTACTTCACTGGTTTTCAGAATGGCGCTGGCACATCCACTTGACTTTTCTGAACGATGCGCCGTAAGTATGAAGATGCAAAAGTTCAAGTGTGAGCCTCCTTTTATGTTGTCTTTTCTGTCCTTTATTTCAGGTGCAGAACAAAGGCGATGCGTTGAGGGGTTAAATTGCCGGTGGTAAATCAAGTGAGTTAGTGATGAGGGCGACCCCTCTAAATGTCTTTATAATTCCCCAGTAATGTCTTTTGTCCTTTCCCCATAGGGGCCGGGGTGCGGTACCTGACAAAGATGTGGCGCCGACCCAAGATGTGAAATGGTTCACCAAGAAAAGCCGGTAATTAATATGGCTGGAAATGTCCTTTCCCCATAGGGGCCGAGGAGCGGTACCTGCCAAAGATGCAGCGCCGACCCGAGATGTGGAATGGTTCACCAAGAAAAGCCTGTAAGTAATATGGCTGAAAATTCGGCTTTCCTCTTGTGTTCCCTTGCTCACCTTTTGTCTCTTCTTCTCTCCCCTAGGAGCAGAGATGTGGCGACCGGTGCTGAGAGCCGCGATGGAGCCGGGCGGCGTCTCGGGAAAAGGTGAGTAAAGCGCGGCGCTGCAGCGAGCAACGCGGTGCTTTTAAATGGAAGTCTTCCTTCAGGAATGCTGGCATGAAGATTCCGGATGCAGGTAAGAAGGTTGAATAAGTTCTTGGTTTTCACCTTTCTCTTCTCTTATTCCCTTACAGGTGTTCCAGGTTCGAGGCGGGCGTGGCTGGAGTCCAGGTGCAGGAGCAGACTCGGTGAGCGTTCAGCTGCTGGGAAGCAGAACAACGCAAAGCACGTGTGGCTGTCCGGGCGTGGCTTAAATAGCTTTGGAAGAAGTTCCAGGTGAGTATTCTTCCACAGCCCCACCCCAGTAACAAAATAGTTCCTTCAGAAAAATAGTCCCTCCTAAGCCTCATTTGGCTTGGTTCTTCATGCAGCATGGTCTGCATCAGGTGAGTGTGCAGCATGGTCTGCTTCAGGTAAGTGCACCAAACACTTCCCCTTATGAGCCTGGCGCCTATGGCGCCAGGACTGATGTCCAACATGAGCCTGGCGCCAACGGCGCCAGGACAGAGTCCAAAGAGCCCCTATGAAGGGCCGCTGGGCTTTTACCCGGGGGCGTGATGCCTGCTCCCCGGGGTGCTGGGCCTGGCCTGGTGCTCCGGGGGTAGGCATCATGACAGCACTCCCCCCCAAGGCCCCTCCCAAGGTCTTTTCCCCAGGAGGTTTCGGTTTGTTCGGGAAATTCCGATGGAACCTTTTTACTAGCCGAGGTGCATGTACGTGGTCGCTGGGTTCCCAAGATCTTTCCTGAGGCCCGTATCCCTTCCAATAAATTAGATAGAAAAGTTTTGATTTTGAGATCTTAGAGTCCAAAATGTTCTTCACCTCGAATTCAGGCTCCCCATCTATCTGGATTGGTTCTGGTGGCTTTATTAATCTGGTTCCTGGTTGCACTGGTTTCAAAAGCGACACATGAAAAACGGGGTGAATCCGCATGTTATATGGTAGATCTAGCTTGACTGCCACTGGGTTAATTATAGCTTTGATCGAGTAAGGGCCTAAATACCTTGGATTAAAAGTCCGAGGTCCCTTGAGCGATAAGTGTTTGGTAGCCAACCATACTTGATCCCCTATTTGGTATGGAGGCGCCTCCTTTCGATGCAGATCCGCATTCTTTTTGTATTTCCCTTTCGCATGTTGTAAGTGTGCAGTAGCATCCTTGAAGGCTTGAGTAATCGTAGAATGCAAATGGTCCACTGCGGGCATTTTGAGGCTCAAAGGTGAGTCGAAGTCTGAAGTACGAGGGTGATGTCCATATAGGGTATAAAAGGGGCTCTGACCAGTTCCAGAGTGTATCGAGTTATTGTATGCATATTCAGCCACCCATAAAATATCCTTCCAATTACCCTCCGATTGGTGCAACATACATCGTAGATATTGTTCAAGGGTCTGGTTCGTTCTCTCCGTTTGACCATCGGTCTGTGGGTGGTGGCTGGTTGAGAGCCTTACGTCGATTTGTGCCAGTTGACAACACTTTTTCCAAAAATGAGAAATAAACTGGCTTCCCCGATCGGAGATTATATGGACGGGAATCCATGCAGACGGATGATATTTTCGAGGAATTCCTTGGCAAGAACAAAAGCTGAAGGTAATCCTTTCAACGGAATAAAATGGGCCATCTTGGAAAATAAATCCACCACAACCAGAATAGTATTGTATCCATTACAAGAGGGCAGGTCTGTGATAAAATCTAGTGACAAGGTGTGCCAAGGTGCTGGTGGAATGTCTAAGGGTTGAAGAAGACCGGCGGGTTTTGTTTTTTGACCTTTGTTTTGGGCGCAAACTCCACAGGACATCACGAAAGATTTAATATCCTTTCGCCAGGACGGCCACCAGAATTGTCGTTTAATTTTTTCCTCTGTTTTGGCAATGCCAGGATGTCCTTCCATCAGAGTATCGTGATGACGGGAAATAACCAGTTATTGCAATTCCTTTTCTGGCAAAAATAAACGTCCTTGGAAGTAAGGTAAGCCATCGTTGATTGAAAAGGCAGATCCCCTTTTGATCCAATCCTGCAAGGCTGAAGAGTCCAGGAATAGTTTTACCCGTGCTTGAATGTCTTCAAGGGTTTGTAAAGTGGTTATCCCCAAGATTCTTTGTTCGGGATTTATCGGCACAGGTTCTGAGTTTGTGTCCTTTTCTCCCATTCCAATTCGAGATAGCGCGTCCGCTTTGCCATTCTTACAGCCGGGACGGTAGGTGATTACAAAATCGAACTCAGCAAAGAATAAAGCCCATCGGAGCTGTCGTGAAGACTGAGCCTTGGCAGTTTTTAAATATTGTAAATTTCGGTGATCAGTGATCACGGTGATGGTATGCCTGGCGCCAAGAAGATAATGCCGCCAAGCCTTAAAGGCGGACTTAATGGCTAATAATTCCTTATCGGTGATTGCATAATTTATCTCCGGCGGCGAGAACTTTCTGGACCAAAATGCTACGGGGTGCAGTTGGTTGGTTTCGGGGTCTCTCTGAGACAGGACAGCTACCATGGCTAAGCTGGATGCGTCGGTTTCGACTATATATGGGAGATCAGGACGCGGGTGTTTGAAAATAGGTGCGGACGTAAATTTAGCTTTTAATTCCTGAAAGGCCTGTTCAGCTTCCTCGGTCCATTCAAAACGTTTATTCTTCCGCAAGAGTGCAGTGATGGGTTGCACCACCCGTGAAAATTCCGGGATAAACCTGCGATAAAAATTGGCAAAACCAAGCATGCTTTGGACACCTTTCACCAAACTAGGTGATGGCCATTTGAGGATGGCATCCACTTTCCGTGAGTCGATTCGGACCCCTTTAGGTGTCAGGATGAATCCAAGAAACTCAACCTCGGTGGTATGGAAAACACATTTTTCCAGCTTTGCAAACAGTTTGTGCTGGCGCAATTTCTCAAGGACGGCCCTGACATGTTTTCTGTGATCAGATTCCGAAGAGGAGTACACCAGAATGTCATCGATATACACGACAACACAGACATCGATGAGTTCCCGAAGGACATCATTCATGAAGAATTGGAAGGCTGCAGGCGCGTTGCACAACCCGAAAGGCATCACCTGGTATTCGAATAGTCCATATTTTGTACGGAAGGCCGTTTTCCATTCGTCGCCTTCTTTTACTCGTACCAGATGATAAGCCTCCCTGAGATCTAACTTGGTGTATATGCAAGAGTCCTTCACCTGGTCAAGGAGTTCAGGGATCAAAGGCAGAGGGTAACGATTTTTAACAGTTATCTGGTTCAATGCGCGGTAATCGATACAAGTTCTAAGGTCGCCTTCTTTTTTTGGCACGAAGAACAAAGCCGAGGATGCCGGAGACTTTGACGGGCGAATGAAACCATTGGCTAGGTATTCGTCTAAATATTGTCTCAAATGCAGATTCTCTGGCTCAGTAAGGCCATAAATCCTGCTACAAGGGGGTTGTGCACCGGGCACCAGATCGATTTGGCAATCGTACGATCTGTGAGGAGGTAACGTGTTGGCCTGTTCCTTTTGGAAGACGTCCTGAAAGTCTTGGTATTCTGGAGGTAGTTGCATGGAGACAGAGGTTACTGATGCTAGACTGATCTTCAGATTTTCTGGGTAGCAGGTTCGTGCACACTCCGGAAAGGTTATTCTCTTCACTCGCCAATCAATTTGAGGATTATGTGTCTCTAACCAAGGGATTCCGAGAATAACCTGAAACTGTGGAGCCTTGATTACATCAAACACAACTGCCTCCCGATGGCCGTCCGGACCTACAAGTGTCACCTCAGCTGTGGAATGTGTTACCGGTCCCGAGGCAATTTCGGTTCCATCAACTGTGGTGATGACATCTTTGCTGGTTTTAAGACGCAGGGGAAGGTTAATCCTGGAGACCAATTCACGATCCACGTAGTTTCCTATAGCCCCACTATCGATGTATGCCTTTATTGCATGCAACCGCTTAGGCTGTTCTGGATCTACGAGGACCATTGGCACAGTGAAATGCGAGGTCTGAGAATTCGTTTTCAAGCTCGGCAAGCGGACCCCTACGCTTGTCGGGCGGGGTCGTTTCCCGATACAGAGGTTTCATGGGTTTTATCAGCGGCTCCTACCACCTTCCTGGGCGGCCTTGCCGGGCAATCTCGTAGAAAGTGTCCAGAGGATCCACAATAAAGGCATAAGTGCATCTGCCGTCTTCTTTCACGTTCCTTTTGCGTTAAAGGTCCTTTAACTCCTCCGATTTGCATTGGCTCAGAGGCTTCAGCCCCCTTGAGGTTAGCGTGGGTCTTGACTAACACCCGGGTCTCAAACTTGGACCAATCAGCTTTTCTGTTTTGCAGTCTGTGATCCAATTGGACCACTAAGTCTATATATTCTGAGCATTCTTGGGGCGGATTTACAACTTGGGCCAGGTCTCCGCGTAGACCTCAATAAAATAACGTGATTCTTTTATCCTCTGGCCACCCAGTTTCCACAATTAGTCTATTGAAGGTTGCAATGTAGGAAAGGAGGTCTTGATTGCCCTGTCGCAGAGATAGAAGTTCGTCATCTAGAGCCTGCCCCTGGGAGTGACGAGCAAATAACCTTTCCATGCTTGCTTGAAATCCTTGAAAATCACGAAGAATCGGGTCATCTTGAGTTACCAGTGGAACTGACCAATCGGCAGCACTGCCGCTGAGATATGACAATACAAAGGCTACCTTGGTCTGGTCATTAGGGAAGGCCCCAGGTCTGCAGAGGAAATGCAAACGACACTGATTCATGAATACGGCGAATCGTTTGGGGTCCCCAGCAAAGCATTCGGGTGGGGCCAGCGGCATGTTTCCAGGTAGATTAATCTGCATCGGGTTACTGGAAAGCACAGGAGCGGGGTTCCTGTTATAGACTTGATGGTCGTGCAGAGTAAGGATACCTCCGTCCCCAAGTAACGCACAGGCAACACCAGTAATACTGCCTGTGCGGTCCTTGAGGCCACAGGTGAAGTAGTTCGTAGACCTGGATTCAGGAACCGCCGGAAATGGACCCCCCGATCGCTGCAAGGCAATGGGTTAAAGGTAAGCAAGGCAATGGGTTACAGGTAAGCACAGACGACCTGACAGGAATATAACAGCAGGGTATGATCCTACTTGGCTTACCTATGTGTCAAAGGTGTAACAACAGCGGGCGTTGGGGACCCCAAAAGGCGGAGGGTAGATGGCAGGTAAGCAGGCAAACAACCGCCCAGCGTGAGGTCAGAGGCCAGGAGTCCAGGAGCAAAGACGAAATCCGTAAGACAAAACCAGGGACAGTCCAAAGGTCAGACAGCAGTTTCAACAGTTCCAAGGCGTGGTATCAAGAGGCAGAGGACACGGGGAAATCCAAAAGTAGAAGGGTGGTCCGGCAACTGGTAATCCAAAGATAAACACAAGGGCAAGGCAGAGGCAGTCCGTGGTACAAAAACGTGGTCGAGTGTATCCGTAGAGTAAGGCAAAAATGAGCGTCGCAGAATCCCGTTGGAAAACAGCTGTGAAGCGACGCTCATTGATTTCAGGACGCTTTTATCCAGCAGGACGTATCACGTGATGAGGGGCTAAACACGTGATACGGAAGCAGTGGAGAGTCACGTGACACGTGACGGGCGGATCTTCCTAAGTCCATTCAGGGCACCTCGGTAACCTGGGAGCCTCCAACGCAACTGCCAGGAGCGGGAAGGAAGGTAAGTGCCAGGTGTATGAGAAAACCCCTGGGACTGATGCCCGAATGGGCGCCTGATCGTGCGTGCACTTGTGTATATGGGTGAGCGAGTGGGATGGCAGGAGGACGAGGGTGGGGGCGTGGCCAACTCGGAAGTGCTGGTAGGTGCAGGAGTCGTAACAGAGTCCCCCCTCAAAGGCCCACGACCCCGTGGGCAAGCAGGGCAGTCCCTATGAAACTGGGCAACCAGGAGAGGGGCATGGACGTCAGAGGAGGGAACCCAGGAGCGATCTTCAGGGCCATAACCCACCCAGTCAACGAGGTACTGAAGGCGACCCCTGTGAAAACGAGAACCCAAAATGGCACTGACCTCGAACTCATCAGGGGCGGACAGTGACACGGGAGCAGGAGGCGCAGCGATACGAGTAGGGGCAAGATAAGGCTTGAGAAGGGAAGTGTGAAAAACAGGGTGGAGACGCCAGGCAGAAGGGACCCCAAGACGAAAAGCAACAGGGTTCAGGACGTGAGTGACCCTATAGGGACCAACAAAGCGTGGTAACAGCTTGCGACAACCAGGGATGCGTAGATGTCGGGTCGATAGCCATACCCGATCACCCACATGATATACAGGGGCCGCAGCCCGCTTCCTGTCAGCCTTCGATTTCATGACTACTTGCGCCTCATGAAGATGGACCAGGGTCTGGGCATGGACATCGGTCAGATCGCGGACACAGGCATTAGCCGCAGGAGTGGCAGAAGTGAGGTCAGGTAACGGGAGAGTGCGGGGATGCTGGCCGTACATAGAATAAAAGGGAGAAAAACCTGTGGCAGAATGTCTGGCATTATTGTATGCGAACTCAGCGAGATGAAGTAAGTTAACCCAGGAATCTTGATACTGGAGGGTCAAACAACGCAGGTATTGTTCCAGTGCTTGGTTTACTCTCTCCGTCTGCCCGTCGCTTTCTGGGTGATAGGCAGAAGAAAAGTGAGCAGCAATACCTAAGAGCCTGGTAAGGGCCCGCCAGAAGCAGGAAGTGAACTGTGACCCACGGTCTGATACCATAACCTGCGGAAGACCGAAAAGACAGAAAACGGTCTTAAAGAACAGGCGGGCAAGGGTCGGGGCTGAGGGAATGCCTGTACAGGGGATGAAGCGGGCCATTTTTGTGTAGGAATCGACTATGACCCATATTGTATCATAGCCCTGCCTGCGTGGTAAGTCAGTGATCAGATCCATGGAGATGGTATGCCAAGGCCTGGGTGGAACAGGTAGTGGTTGGAGTAACCCCAAAGGACGCCCTCTACGAGCCTTACATTGAGCACATACTGAGCAGGTGTTAACATAGTTAATCACGTCTCGTCTCATGGATGGCCACCAACACCAACGGTGCAGTAACTCAAGAGTGCGTTGCTGCCCGGGATGGCCATTGATAGCTGCGTCGTGGGACCAAGCAAGCGCCTGATTACGGGCGTCGATTGTGGGAAGGTACAATCTACCCTGAACAAATGGTAGCCCCTCTTGAATAATGATATCCCATTCATTAAGTGCGTGCGGATGTTGGGAAACCCATTGCCTGATGGTCGTAAGCATGGATGGGGATGGCGTGCATAGACATATGACATGGCCCTTTCCTAAAATCGTCTCTGAGAACAGAGGCAATGTTTCCCCACCAGGGGAACGAGAGAGGGCGTCAGCTTTGCCATGGATCGAACCTGGCCTGTACTTAACCACAAAGTCAAATGCAGCAAAGAACAGGTGCCAGCGCACCTGTCGGCTATTAGCACACTTGAGCGAGGCCAGGTCCTGGAGGTTCTTATGGTCTGTGTACACGATCGTCTGGTGCCTGGCTCCCATGAGGTGGTGCCGCCATGCCTGAAGGGCATCTTTTATGGCCAGGAGTTCCTTCTCAGTCACCGTGTAGTGGGATTCGGCTGTGGTGAATTTCCGCGAATGAAAGGCAACCGGATGTAAACAGCCCGTGGCAGGGCATGGTTGGGACAGCACGGCGCCTAGGGCAAACGACGAGGCATCTGCTTCTAGTATATACGGTAATTCTGGGTCGGGATGCTGTAATACGGGAGCTGATATAAATCTAGATTTGAGCGCGTCAAACGCCTCCTGGTGTATGGAGGTCCAGATGAAAGGGACAAGGGGGCTCGTCAATGCAGTCAAGGGAGATACAATGGAGGAAAAGCCTACTATGAACCGCCTATAGAAATTAGCAAAGCCGATAAATGACTGCAACTGTTTGGTGTTGCCGGGGATCGGCCATTCCATGACAGCGCGGACCTTGGATTGGTTCATCGATAGCCCCCCAGGAGAAATATGAAAACCCAGGAAGTCCACCTCTCTGACATGGAACGAGCACTTTTCGGGTTTAGCAAACAATGCGTTCTTCTTCAGTCGTGATAGGACTTCCCTGACATGAGTAACGTGGTCCTTCGACGAGGAAGAGAAAATCAGGATGTCGTCTAAGTAAGCCACCACATACGTGTCCAAGACATCGGAAAAAATATCATCGATGAAACGTTGGAACGTAGCAGGTGCATTACAAAGCCCAAAGGGCATAACAGTGTATTCGAACAACCCTTGTCGGGAACAAAACGCGGTTTTCCATTCGTCACCGCGCCGTATTCGGATTAGGTTATAAGCCCCTCTTAGGTCTAGTTTGGTATAGATTGTTGCCCTAGTCAGTCTATCCAGGAGCGTGGAGATAAGAGGGATGGGATATCGGTTCTTTATTGTGATGGAATTCAAGCGCCTGTAATCCACGCAAGGGCGCAAATCACCCTCCTTCTTTGGTACAAAGAATATCGGACTGGCAGCCGGAGAGCAGGAAGGCCGGATATGACCCAAACGCAAGGCCTGTTGTATATAGTCTTTTAGGGTTTGTTCCTCGGATGGTGATAACGAGTAAACCCTTCCCTTGGGTATAGGGGCTTCTGGGAGTAAATCGATAGGGCAATCATAGGGCCTATGCGGAGGCAGGCCTTCCGCTATGACTTTATCAAAAACCATGTGGTAATCTTGGTATTCCCTAGGAATGCCTGCCATAACGGCTCCCACGGTGTGTGCTGACATATCGTCGGGTGCCGTATTGCTGATATGAGAAGAAGCCATGGCGCCGAGAATGGAAGCAGGAGATAAGTGTGACTCCGGTTCCAATAGACAGAAATGTTGGCATTCCTCTGACTCAAACTGCACTTGCCCCGTACCCCAGTTGATTAACGGGTTATGGTGCTTTAACCAGGGTATACCTAGTATGACCCCGAACTGGGGCGTGGAAATGAGGTCAAACGACAAATTTTCCTTGTGTACACCATGAATGACCACTTCCAAGGGCGCGGTTTGGTGTTTAATCGGGCCGGATGCTAGGGATGTGCCGTCAACAGCCTGTACCTGTTCGGGACGTGTCTTTTGGATCAGGGGTAGATTCAGTCGATGTGCTAGTGCAATGTCCATAAAACAACCCGTGGCTCCGGAGTCTATTACTATTTGAACAGCGTGTATGATGTCTCTGGTGGGCTTCAATAGTGCTTGCACTGTAACGGGTCTGATAGGACCAAACGTAGGGCCCGCGGGGGTCGTGAATGGGCTCGCCGGTGCCCCCGACATCATGGGCGAGCCTTCTGAAAACCCGGCGCCTTGTTTCTCGGTCGACGGGGGCATTCATTCACATAGTGTCCGTTTAGACCACAATAGAAACAAGCGTTGTTGGCTCTTCGACGTTCACGTTCTGACTGTGTTATAGGACTGCGGATCCCGCCTATTTGCATGGGCTCAGAACCAACGGAAGAGGGAGCTGGATGGGGCTGCCCAAACAAGGATTCTACCCTTCGTTCGGATTTGCGGGCGTCCACTTGTAGAGCAAGGTCTACAAGATCTGTGAAAACAGAAGGAAGGGCAGGAACCACTGAAAGGGCGTCCTTCATAGCACTACTGAGTCCTCGGTAAAACACGATCGCCTTCTTTTCCTCAGGCCAAGAGGTTTCAGCGGCAAGTTGGTTATACCGGGTGATATACTCGATCAATGATTGTTTGCCCTGCGTAAGGTCCAGTAGTTCCAGGTCTCTTGCCTGGGCCTTGTAGCGGGTATCGAATACTTTAGCCATCTCCGTGATCAGAAGCTCGAAATCGTATAATAGGGGATGGTTGCCCTCTAAGAATGGATTAGCCCAAGTGGCCGCTATGCCTGATAAGTGTGATAAGAGAAAGGCGGCTTTCGTAACTGAATCGGGGAAGGCTTGGGGTCTACATAGGAAGTGGAGCCTGCATTGGTTTATAAAGGTGCGGTAGGACCGTGGGTCTCCCTGGAAACGTTCTGGGGCAGCAAGAGGAGAGGTGGTTGGGATTAGAACAGGGGCAGGAGCGGGAACAGGTGCGGCCTGGACTGGAGGGGTGGGATCCCTAAACTCGATGTCTGCAGGCAGGGGCTGTTGTGCGTTCTGTAGGAGGTCTAAACGGTGGTGTATGGCGGCTGTGGCTGTGGCCATGTCAGTCCTGAGGGCCGCTACGGCCTGCATTAAAGCGATCACGGGGTCCCCGGCGGAGGGATCCATACTCCGACGGCCAGAGGCTTCACAGTCTGTTATAGACTTGATGGTCGTGCAGAGTAAGGATACCTCCGTCCCCAAGTAACGCACAGGCAACACCAGTAATACTGCCTGTGCGGTCCTTGAGGCCACAGGTGAAGTAGTTCGTAGACCTGGATTCAGGAACCGCCGGAAATGGACCCCCCGATCGCTGCAAGGCAATGGGTTAAAGGTAAGCAAGGCAATGGGTTACAGGTAAGCACAGACGACCTGACAGGAATATAACAGCAGGGTATGATCCTACTTGGCTTACCTATGTGTCAAAGGTGTAACAACAGCGGGCGTTGGGGACCCCAAAAGGCGGAGGGTAGATGGCAGGTAAGCAGGCAAACAACCGCCCAGCGTGAGGTCAGAGGCCAGGAGTCCAGGAGCAAAGACGAAATCCGTAAGACAAAACCAGGGACAGTCCAAAGGTCAGACAGCAGTTTCAACAGTTCCAAGGCGTGGTATCAAGAGGCAGAGGACACGGGGAAATCCAAAAGTAGAAGGGTGGTCCGGCAACTGGTAATCCAAAGATAAACACAAGGGCAAGGCAGAGGCAGTCCGTGGTACAAAAACGTGGTCGAGTGTATCCGTAGAGTAAGGCAAAAATGAGCGTCGCAGAATCCCGTTGGAAAACAGCTGTGAAGCGACGCTCATTGATTTCAGGACGCTTTTATCCAGCAGGACGTATCACGTGATGAGGGGCTAAACACGTGATACGGAAGCAGTGGAGAGTCACGTGACACGTGACGGGCGGATCTTCCTAAGTCCATTCAGGGCACCTCGGTAACCTGGGAGCCTCCAACGCAACTGCCAGGAGCGGGAAGGAAGGTAAGTGCCAGGTGTATGAGAAAACCCCTGGGACTGATGCCCGAATGGGCGCCTGATCGTGCGTGCACTTGTGTATATGGGTGAGCGAGTGGGATGGCAGGAGGACGAGGGTGGGGGCGTGGCCAACTCGGAAGTGCTGGTAGGTGCAGGAGTCGTAACAGTTCCCTCCGGAACCGGGTAAAGTGGTTTGTCCAGCTTGACCTTGCAAAAGCTGTCTAGCCAGGTCATCAGCTCTTTCCTTTGTTACAATCACTTCCCTCCTGAGAGCATTAGTCTCTTGACGAGCGGCGTGTACTTCGGCCCGTAATTCCCCCAGTAGTTGGGCCAACTGGTCAGTCTCGGAAGTTTCCATAGCGCCTGGGTGGGAATTTGTAGGAAGGCTTCGCGTTCTGTAACGCTCACCTGGCTCCCACGGAGGCGCTGGTCTGGATTGCTGTGGCCTCTTCAAGCGTGATGCGCAGAATTCGGACCACCGTTTGAACAGGACCCCCAAATCTTGCTTGTCGGGCCCGTAGGAATATCCTTCTGCAGATGAGAAAGGGGATTAACTGTCTGCTGAATAGTGTGCTTGTTCCCCCCTTCCCCCCTTCGTTCTTCTCTGATTCCTCCAAAACCCCCGGTTTAAGCTCAACTTATGGTTTGGAAGGATGAACTCTCCATCCTGCTTCTGGTGCAGGGGCGCGCGTTCGTCCAGTTACTTCACTGGTTTTCAGAATGGCGCTGGCACATCCACTTGACTTTTCTGAGAGATGCGCCGTAAGTATGAAGATGCAAAAGTTCAAGTGTGAGCCTCCTTTTATGTTGTCTTTTCTGTCCTTTATTTCAGGTGCAGAACAAAGTCGATTTGTTGAGGGGTTAAATTGCCGGTGGTAAATCAGGTGAGTTAGTGATGAGGGCGACCCCTCTAAATGTCTTTATAATTCCCCAGTAATGTCTTTTGTCCTTTCCCCATAGGGGCCGGGGTGCGGTACCTGCCAAAGATGCGGCGCCGACCCGAGATGTGAAATGGTTCACCAAGAAAAGCCGGTAAGTAATATGGCTGGAAATGTCCTTTCCCCATAGGGGCCGGGGTGCGGTACCTGCCAAAGATGCGCCGCCGACCCGAGATGTGGAATGGTTCACCAAGAAAAGCCGGTAAGTAATATGGCTGAAAATTCGGCTTTCCTCTTGTGTTCCCTTGCTCACCTTTTGTCTCTTCATCTCTCCCCTGGGTGCATAGATGTGGCGACCGGTGCTGAGAGCCGCGATGGAGCCGGGCGGCGTCTCGGGAACAGGTGAGTGAAGCGCGGCGCTGCAGCGAGCAACGTGGTGCTTTTAAATGGAAGTCTTCCTTCAGGAATGCTGGCGTGAAGATTCCGGATGCAGGTAAGAAGGTTGAATAAGTTCTTGGTTTTCACCTTTCTCTTCTCTTATTCCCTTACAGGTGTTCCAGGTTGGAGGCAGGCATGGCTGGAGTCCAGGTGCAGGAGCAGACTCGGTGAGCGTTCAGCTGCTGGGAAGCAGAACAACGCGAAGCACGTGTGGCTGTCCGGGCGTGGCTTAAATAGCTTTGGAAAAAGTTCCAGGTGAGTATTCTTCCACAGCCCCACCCCAGTAACAAAATAGTTCCTTCAGAAAAATAGTCCCTCCTAAGCCTCATTTGGCTTGGTTCTTCATGCAGCATGGTCTGCATCAGGTGAGTGTGCAGCATGGTCTGCTTCAGGTAAGTGCACCAAACACTTCCCCTTATGAGCCTGGCGCCTATGGCGCCAGGACTGATGTCCAACATGAGCCTGGCGCCAGCGGTGCCAGGACAGAGTCCAAAGAGCCCCTATAAAGGGCCGCTGGGCTTTTACCCGGGGGCGTGATGCCTGCTCCCGGGGGTGCTGGGCCTGGCCTGGTGCTCAGGGGGTAGGCATCATGACACCACACGGGCGGGGTAACAGATGAGCAGACTAAGTTCACGCCGCCCATGGTCCACGTCCGGATTCTGCAGGCGAGAGGGTCAGCGCGACAACGAACACCCTGAGACTGTGCGGAGCGCAACAAAGGGCACTTAAGAGTCAACGTAGTTGCTGGGGCAGAGCATAACACAGCTGCAGTGCTGCCAGAGCTGATAAAAGGTGCAGGAAGGAGGGTCTTGCATTCGAGAGCGCCGGCAGCCACATTAAAAGGTAAACGGAGCAGCACATAAGCGAACAGCACCAGGTGTCCCATCACATTAAGACACGCCATGCCAAACTGACCTGAGCACGGTATGCTCACCCTGGCAGCAACTATAAATGGACCACAAGGGCCACTCACACAGACAACCACAGCTGGTGCCATAATTGCAATTGTGCTGGACAGCAAGACAGGTGAGACCTGTGGTGCCCCTAGTGTATGCCACCATAAAGTGCTGGAGCCCAAGACGCCACACTATCTAATAGCATTAGGAGGCTGATGGAACCGGCGAGAGCACACTACCAGACCTATCCAGGGGGCACAACACCCCGAGACAGGTCGCACAAGAAGCACACCACCACGGGCGGGCATTCATATACACCAGTGGTAGGAGCCAGGACGGGCCAACCACGCTGGACAGCACTACCAACAAGCCTCATAGCGTAGGCTTAACAACGCATACGAGACAACCACAGCCACACCCCGAGAGAAGCAGTGCGGACATACAGAGGCCCTGTACATTTGGATAAGTGCGCTGGGCACGGAGGGAGTGGCAGGCCGGGCGCAAACACGAGAGGGGCAGTTGTTGGAGCGGCTTGGTGGCCGCTAATGACGAGGAATATTGAAGGATAATCAGAGGGGCACTGCAGGCCATACAAATGTAAAAATCGCCAACACATCAACACTGACCCAAAGGCCCTTAAGTACACAGATAACGGCACGACCCATCTAATGCCGGGACACAAAGATAACCAGAAAGAGCAGCGATCAAGGACATGGGAGGACACAACCCACTCGCGAAGCAGTGTTAATAGTATATGAACACTTCCACCACAGTTCCCCCTAAGCATCACAACCGAGGACGGACTAGCCTTGAAGCACCATAGGTCACACCCCTAAAGGCCTGGAGGGAAGTACAGGGCAACACAGAGATGGCGAACAAACAGGCCAAGACAAAGGGCAAACAACCCACGCTAGAAGAATACGCCTGGACACCGCAGACGGCAGAGGGAGCTAGGAGCAAGGAGAAGACTCCTGCCCCAGTCACCGCGGCAGAGAACAAAGATCAGCAGATTCTGGAAGCGATTGCGGACCTGAAACTAGCGTGGGAAACCAAACTGGAATCGGCCATGGTCGAACTGAAGGCAGCACTGGAACTTAAAGTCGGCGCAGTGCAGGAAGAGGTGAATCTCCTTAGGCAAGATGTCAGAACGCTAGCAGAACGTACGGGAGAACTGGAAAAGGAAATTGCCCCAAACACAGCTGCATGCGCATTTCACAAATCGGAGATCCACATACTAGAGCAACGCGTGAGCAACTTTGAAAACGGGGCGGAAGAGGCGGAGGGACACGCCTGGAGAAACTACTTAACCATTGTGGGACTCCCGTAAAGAAGGAGCAGAGGGATCGAATCCCACGGACTACATTGAAACAATGCTGCTGCAAGAGATAACAGGAGCGGTACTATCTCAAGGGTTTGCAGTGGAACGTGCGCGCGGAGCCCTGACAAGAAGACCACCGCCAGGCGCCCGCCTGAGACCGATAATTGCCAAAATCCTGACCTATCGAGAAAATACTGTAACACTTCCGGAAAGGAGGCACGATACAAAGGGCATAGGCGAACATCACTGCATACCCGGACTACACGATGTTGGTGCAAAGACGCCGCATGAACTAGCAGTGAAAAGAAGATTGAGGGAAGCGGGCTATAAGTACATGCTAATATACCCTGCCAAACTGAAGGTGTACCACAGAAACAGAGCACTGTTCTTCGACACCCCAGAGGAAGCGTCAGAATGGCTGGACACACAGAACTGCCATTTGGAAACGGGCATCCAGAAGGAAGACGGCGCAGATAAGTAAAACAGAGGCTGCTGTACCCCCGGTGTAGCAGACTCAGACACTGGGACTAGAATATAAAACAGGGCAAAGGCGGTTGGGAGATACGCAACATGGGCTGCATTACAACGAATGTTCACGCACAACATTATAGTGCAAAATTGCAGGAGTCACATGGAAAGTGCTCTCACACCCCCAAGAATAGGTTAGTTAGGTTACTGTTAGATCGGTAAAACCCTGCTGGGTTCCTGATCTCGGCACACCGAGATAGGGCCAAATGCAGGGGAGCCTGAGATCCAGGGATGGAACTGGTCAACAGTTGGGGAGGGATAGGGAAGGGTATGTGTGCAGTGATTGTAGTTGGGATAGAGGGGGTGGGGGATTAGTTGGGGAGTTATGGTTGAGAATGGAAGGGGAACGAGCCCATACTTATGCCAAACAAAGCCGGAGGGAGGTACAAAAAGGGAGGGAGGTTGGATGAAACACAGACAACTATGGGAGGTCTTAAAATTATAATATGGAACGTGAGAGGCCTCAATAGCTACCGGAAGAGAAACAAAGTAATGATGTACCTGAGAAGGCAAAAAGTGGACATAACGATATTGCAGGAAACTCACCTCACTAAAGAGAAACTAGAGATGGTCAAGAAAAAATGGAGAGGGACCACCATGGGAGCGACATATTCAGCCTATGCCAGGGGGTGGTTATCTGGGTGGCACCCCATGTGCCATTCCAGCTGATTCAGGCCACGGCGGAGCCAGACGGGAGAATGATAGTAATAAGAGGGTTGTTGGAGAATAGAGAACTGAGCATCATAAATACGTATGGCCCCAACCATGAAACGGCAGCCTACTTCAGGACATTATATAACAAACTCAGCCCCCACATGGGAGGTGCGATCATATGGGGAGGGGACTTCAACTGCACGCTATGTCCAAAGATCGATAGGTCAGATACAAAAATAGACAATCCCACCCCTGCCGCAAAAGTATTACAGGCCCTGCTGAGAGATTTCGAGTTGGAGGATATATGGAGACAGAAACACCCGAATGACAGGCACTACTCACACTACGCCACCTCACACAACCTGTACACGAGATTGGATTATTTGTTTGTCACCTCAGACCTCATAGGGGAAATGACGGGCGTAGAATATAAGGCAAGAACTCTATCGGACCACTCACCCCTGGTCCTGGAGTGGAGACATCAACCTCCTAGGACAAGAATCCCAACATGGAGGCTCAGAGCGGAGGCCCTGCAGGACTCAGTATTCCGAGAGGACCTGATGGAGGAGATTGTTGGGTACTTTGACACTAACACAGGAAGTGTGGAGTCAGGAGAAATCTTATGGGAGGCATTTAAGGTGGTAGTGAGAGGGGTGGCCATATCCAAGTCCAGAGGGCTACTAGGGGGTATAGAGCTGGAGCTACAAGAGACAGAGATGAAACTGGAAGAAATAATGCATAAGGGAGGCACCACACAGGAAGACGCCGAACAGGTATGCCAACTACAACAAGTTAGCGCGGGAATCAGGGAGAGATTATGCAAACTGAACTACAATAAATATATTGAAAGGCAACACGCAGGAGGGGACAAACAGGGGAGGCTGCTGGCATGGTTATATAAGAACGAGACACCAAGACCGGTAATTAGGGAGATAACGGGGGAAGTAGGCCAGATTTGGAACACCCAAGAGGGGGTGAATGAGGGGTTCTTTGGGTTCTACAAACACCTTTACGAAGATACGGGGGAGGTGGCAGAACGGGACATCTGGGAGACACTGGAAGACATTTGACTACCCAAACTGAATGAGGAAGAAAGAGAAGACCTGGAAGCCCCAATTGCGATAGAAGAACTTGAGACAGTAGTATTACACCTACCCACTAGCAAGGCTCCGGGGTTTGATGGGCTCCCCAGTGAATCCTACAAAACGTATAGACAAGAAGTGCTCCCCCCGTTGCTGGCCATGTTAAAAGAGCCGTTTGAGAGGGGAAGGTTGCCTTGAGGAAGGCAGTGATTATTCCGCTACTTAAACCCGGCAAGCCGAGCACAGAATGCGAGTCGTACCGGCCCCTATCCATGCTAAACCAGGACAGCAAAATCCTTACGGTGGTGCTGGCAAACAGATTTAAAAGATTAATAAGCAAACTTATACACCCCGACCAAACTGGCTACGTCCTGGGCAGGAATATAACTCACAACCACAGGAGACTCCACCATATCATAGAACAGACAGAGGGCGACCTTAGCGAAATGGCAATAGTCTCGCTTATTACAATAAAAGCCTTCAATTCAGTGAGATGGCCTTGGATGATGGTGGCCCTGAAAGAATACGGGATGGGACCAGAGTACTTGAGGTGGGTGAAAATGGTATATAGCTCCGCAATGGCCAGGGTCAAAACAGGCGCGATAATTTCAGACAAATGGCAATTTAGCAGAGGCACGAGGCAGGGTTGTCACTGGTCCCCCAGGCTATATATCCTGGCACTAGAACCACTAGCGATCTTCCTTAGACAGCAATACGGGGAGATTGGGATCCACACGAAGGCGGGACCGCACTTGATATCATTGTACACTGATGACATGTTGCTATACCTCAGATTCTCGGAGGAAAACTTGAGGTATGTCCTGGAAGTGACTGAGCATTATGCGACGCTTTCGGGCATAGCAGTAAACCCCAAAAAGTCAAGCATGTTCCCCCTGGGGAGATAGAGAGGGATCCCACAAGCTAACTTACCCATCCTGCAGATACCCTGGCAGACTAGAACAATCAGATACTTAGGGATCAATGTATCCCACACGGTTGCAGACAAATATAAATACAACATAGAGAGGGCGGTGGAAGGAATTAGAACAGCATGGAGTTCTGGGCGAAACTTCCCCTGGCCATGGTGGGTAGGGCGGCTCTGCTTAAGGTGGTGGTCCTGCCAAGGCTATTACACTTCTTCAAAAATATCCCCTACATGCTCCCTAAACGCTTTTTTGCGAAACTCCAGAGCTTATGCAGGGGCTTTTTATGGCATAACACCAGAAATAGGGTGGCCATATGGAAATTGCAGACAAAGGGGCCATAAACCTGCCGAAATTTGAGATGTACCACTTAGCGAGGCAGCTCCAATATGAGGCTAGATCGTTGTAGAAATGGCAGAAGCTAGACTGCTAAGCAGGGACTGTGCCCCATTCTTTTTAAAAGAACTGATTTGGCTATCCAAATCTGAGAAGAGTGGACGAGCGAGATTGCTGGAACTAGGATGGAGCTCTTGGCGCAAAGCGTGCCAAGTAGTGGGAAACCCAACCCCATGATCCCCGCAGATTCCACTGGTAGCGTTATGCGAAGAGGATGTGCAAATGATAAGGGGAATCCACAAATTCTGGGAGCCGGTGGGCCTTGAGACTCTGGGAGACATATGGCAAGAAGGGGAGGTATTAGACTTTCACAAGATAATGGAGGAAACTGGAGTACACATAGGACAATATATCACAAATGTCAGAATCATCAAACGAGTGAGAGAAATGTGGCCCGATACAGTACTATCAGAACAACCCAATATGACCATTGAAACAATGTATGATATTTTGGAGGGCGGGCACGAAATATCCCGAATTTACGAGCTACTGGTGTCTAGAGTGGGCAAGGAGTTGCTCCAACTGAGGAAGGACTGGGCGGAGGAGGTGGGAGAACCTATGCAGGACGGGCAAAGTGAACGAGCCCAGAGCAAACACAAGAAGGTATCTCTTACAACACCACACTTTTTGCCTTTGCCAAGAATGGTACTCACGGTTCTTCGGGTTAGCTGGAGGCTTTAGAAAAAAGAGGCGTCCCCCCGGAAGTCCAGAGATAAAAACTATGCTCTGTGCAACCAGGGGGCCACCCCCTGGGAAACCCTCATGGGGAAGAAAACCCAGATGCAGATGAAGGTAGGTATCCAACTGTAAGGTATATGAATGTCCTCTGGAGCAAGGATGAATGTAAGCAGGAGGATCCTTGAAGCTTCGTTCTGATAGATGAGGAGACAGGAACTGGAAACTCCAAGGTAAGAACTAAATAATTCCAACCGCAAGGGACTGAAGAAAGGATGGAGAAGGAGGCCAGACTCCGGTAAGAAGGGTGAGAAGGGAAGTGGAAGAATAATCCCGAAGAGTGGGAAACAGGTAGCACAGAGAGAAAAGAACTGAGGATAAAGAAGCCGAGGTTCAGCGACAGCGGCAGGGAGCCGTGGGAAAGAGAGACTCAGAGAGCGGTAAGTGCAGCAGGGAGCCGAATAGCAGAGAGGAGCCAAGAGCTGCAGAGGCGGCTAGAAGCCGGAGGGTGGAAAGGAGGTGAGGGCGGCTTGAAGCCAGGAGGTGGAAAGGAGCCGAGGGCGGCGAAGGCGGCTAGAAGCCGGGAGGAGGAAAGGAGCCAAGGCGGCGAAGGCGGCTGAAAGCCGTCAGGAAGAAATAATGCCGAAAGTGGCGAGAGCGTGAAAGGCAACAGCTAAGAAACGCTGTGCAGAAAGAACAAGGTAGATTGCAAGTGCAAGCAAGGAAACCTCGTAAGTTTCAAAGGGCGAAGGAGCAATGCTAACGAAGGGTTAGAGTAGCAACGCAGTGAACCATTGTGTATTGGAGCATAAGTAGGAGTGGATTCAGCCTACATTCCGTGTTGGATGGAACACCAGACCTGCACTGCTAGTTAGTGGAAACGTTGTCTAGTAGGCGCCATCTTGGATTCCAGTGAGTGTGTTGGGGATGGTGAATCTTCCAGTGTTTCCAAAGACTTCTAGGAGTTCTTCTAACAGTATGCCCTCCCCGGGGGATGGAAGGTCCGGGTTTCCACCGTTGAGACCTAATGAATTTATGCACCAAGGTAGGTGCATGAACAGCGGAAGCTGGTTCCCAGGTTCTATCGGAAGGTCCATAACCTTTCCAATCGACGAGATATTGTAGGGTTCCTCGATGGTACCTGGAGCCAGCTATGGCTGATACTTCATATTCTGGTCCTTCGGGTGTGTCGATTGGCGGTGGAATGATTGTTCCTTGCCTGTGGAACGTGTCAACAACATGAGCCTTCAATTGAGAGACGTGGAATACATTATGTATTCGAGACCATGAAGGGGGTAACAGAATTCGATAGGCCACTTTCCCAACTGCCTTGGAAACTTGAAAAGGACCAAAGAATTTGGGGGATAATTTAGAAGGTATTAGTCTCTTTGGGAGATATCTGGAAGATAACCAGACTAGGTCCCCTTGCTGGTAAGTGGGTTCCTGGGTTCATTTCTTGTCAGCTTGTATCTTGGTCTTTTGTTGAGTCTCCTTCAGAACTGTACGGGCAAGGGCATGTCCAGATTGAATTTTGGCCACCAAGTCTTCAACCGTTGGAGAATTAGTAATCCTGGGAGGAGTGATAGGTATTATTATAGAGTGAAACCCATACGTACAGTAGACATCTTGATCGCTGAGTGTTGGGAGTTGTTATATGCTACTTCTGCATAGGGAAGTAAGTCATTCCAGTTGTCTTGGGTTGCAGAGCTGAAGCATCTAAGGTACTGTTCCAGAGATTGGTTTAGCCTTTCTGTCTGGCCGTTTGTTTGTATATGATATCCTGAGATCAGGTTCCTTTGTATGCCTAAGGATTGGCATAAGTTTTTCCAAAATGTCGAGATGTATTGTGGTCCCCTGTCGGAGGTAATGCTCTTGGGTAACCCATGCAATCGGAATATAGTCTGTAAAAAACATGAGGCCATTTGGGCTGCCGTGGGAAGTTTAACCATGGGAATGAAATGAGCCATTTTAGTCATAGAATCCACTGTTACCATGATGGTGGTGTTGTGGTTTGAAGGAGGTAGGTCTACAATAAAATTGGTAGATATTCTTTCCCAAGGTTGATTGGGTATGGCTGGTTGGACCAGCTTTCCTACTGGTAGCCTCATTGGTGTCTTTTCTTGCAGACATATGGCACATGAGGAAACGTAGTCTTTAACATCTGCAGATAATGTAGGCCACCAGAAATGGCGACTGATCAATTCTTGGGTGTTGGCTATTCCTCTATGTCCTGCAATCTTGTGGTCGTGACACATGTACAGAATTTATTGTTTTAGGGAATCCGTAGGCACATATAGCACAGAGTGGTGGTAATATAGTCCTTGTTCTTCTTGCAGCTGATAATTTTGGATATCATTTTCCTGGATTTGCTTCCCTTGGTTGCAGACTTCTTGAAGAAATGATGAAACTACAAAAACAAAAGTGGCTTGCGGAAATATCTTCTCCGATATAACGCAATCTTCTGTTTGAAGACTTCGAGACAGAGCATCAGCCAATTGATTACAGGTACCTGGGATGTGGGTAATATGAAAGTCAAAGGAGGAAAAAAAATATGCCCAGGGGCTTGGCAGCTGTTTTGACATTCGAAGTTTTGAAGGACTTTTAGGTTTCTGTGATCGGTTCTGATGGCCATGGGATGTCTTGCTCCTATCAGAAGATGTCTCCATTCTTGGCCTGCCTTCTTGATAGCGAGTAGTTCCTTTTCCAGAACCGTGTAGTTCTGTTCTGAAGAAGACAATGTTTTTGACATGTAGGCTATGGGGTGCTCTTTGCCCCTCAGAGAAGTCTGTTTCAGTAGAGCTACTATAGCCGAATGAGAAGCATCTGTCTCTAGGAGGAATGGTTTGGTTTCGTCCGGTAACCTTAGAATAGGAGCAGTTGAAAACGCTGTCTGGAGCTCGTCAAATGCTTGTTGTGTTTCTGTAGACCATACACATTTTTTTTCTTTTTGTAGAAGAGTAGTCAATGGCTTGATGAATTTTGAGAAGTTGGGTATGAATTTCCTGTAGAAGTTTGAAAAGCCAACAAATCTTTGAATCTCTTTCACTCCTTGTGGGGCTTTCCACTGCAAAATGGCTTGTACCTTGCGGGGGTCCATGGAAGCCCCTTTTGCAGAAAGGATAAATCCCAAGTAAGGAATATTATCTTGATGAAAGGAGCCCTTCTTCAATTTGGCGAAGAGATGGCTGTTCTGAAGGCGATGCAGCACCTCCGAGACATGGGTAATGTGTTCTTGAAGATTGTTAGAGAAGATCAATATATCGTCAAGATATACGATTAATGAGTGAAGTAACAAATCTGAAAACAAGTGGTCCACGGATCTTTGGAAAACAGACGGAGCATTAGCTAGCCCAAAGGGCATTACGCGATATTCGTAGTGCCCAAAAGGTGTGCGGAATGCCGTCTTCCATTCGTCTCTGCTTTTGATTCGAATTAAATGGTATTCACCCCTTAGATCCAATTTCGTGAAGATGGAGGCACCCCTTACAGCTTCAAAAATATCTTGTATAAGAGGCAAGGGATATCGATCTTTGTAGGTGACTCTATTTAACCCTCTATAATCGATACCGGGCCTTAGTTCCTTGCAATCTTTTTTAGGTATGAAGAACAAGGATGTTCCTGCAGGACTTTTAGATTCTGTGATAAGCCCATTGCGTAAATTGGTATGAAGATATTCCTTCAAAGCTTCCTTCTAATGGTTAGACATAGTGTACATCCGTCCAAAAGGGATCTGAGCATCTGGCAGGAGATCAATACTGCAGTCCTCTCTTCTGTGGGGAGGCAATTTCTTGAATTCCTCGTTTGAGAAGACTTTATGGTACTTGTGATAGTATTCTGGTAATAAATTTAAGTTCAATACCACTGAGGGTGAGTTCTGAGAAATGACAGGTGGATTGGAGGTGTGTACCCCTGTGGCACAGTTTGGTAGACAAGTGGTGATACAGTATTCAGATCCCAGAAACATCGTTCCAGCCTTCCAATTGATATAGGGATTGTGTTTGGCCAACCATGGGATCCCTAGGATTATAGGGTAGTGAACTGCCTTAATAAGATCAAAGATCACCTCTTCTTCGTGGGAAGATATCTTCATAGTGATAACTGAAGTATTTTCTCTTATTGGTCCAGAGGATAAGGATTCTCCGTCGACTCCTTCGACGGGTACAGGTAAAGTTTTGGTCGCATGAGGTATCTTGTTCTTGTAAGCCCAGTCGGCATCCATAAAAAGACTCGCTGCCCCACAATCCACAAGAGCTTGAACTTTTTCAAGGATAATGTCATTGAATTGGAGTGTCATTGGTAGAACCACCATCTGAGGTGAATTAGCCACCCCATTTAGGGAACTTGGAAACTTGGACACATTCATGGTTCCCTTTATTAACAGGTGGAGGTATTTCCCGAACGCCGCGGAGGAACCAGGTTACAGTCCTTCAGTAAATGCTTGTCCAACCCACAGTACATGCACAGGCCCAGAAAGCGTCTCCTGTTCCTCTCTTCGGAAGTAAGAGGCCCTCGGGTGGTACCTATTTGCATAGGTTCATCTTCAGTGGTTTGTGAGGTCCTGGCAGATTCATTTTTATGGTTGGTGGAGGCCCTTTAGCCTTTCCTTTTCTCTTTTCTAAGTTCCTTTCTTGGATTCGGTAATGCATTTGTAGGACAAGTGTAATCATCTCGGCAAGGTTATGTGGGTGGGGAACTCGAGAGAGCTCATCCTTCAACTCTTCGTTGACATTCCTTCTGAAGATGGTTAAGAGGGCATCATCTGACCATGCCGTCTCGTTTGCCAACTGCTTAAATAGAGTGATGAATGCCAGAAGTTCCATTGTTCCTTGTTTCAAGTCTAGGATGTTTTCTTGTGCTGAGACCACTAATTCTCTGCGTCCAAACATGGCCTGTAGGCTGTTAGTGAAGCTGGCTAGAGAGTCCAAGAGTTGATTGTTAGTGGTCACCAGCGGAGTAGCCCAAGCCAGAGCACTTCCTGATAGGTTAGATATCATAAAACTAACCTTAGACCGGTCATTAGGGAAAAAGGCCGGTTTCAATGTAAATTGCACAGTATATGAGTCGATGAATTCTTTCAATCTCTTGGGATTGCCTTCATATTTTCCCATAGGTAAAGGTCCTGGAGGCAGTTCTGTTCTTGAATGTACCATTTGGCGAAGCATGGTGTTTTCATTGCGCAATGTCTGCACTTCAGTATTGAGATTTTGTACAGCTGCCACGATTTGCTGTATTTGTTGTTCCATCACTCTTCCTTTTCTTTAGGGCGTTGCTATCTCTTACAATACCACACTTTTTGCCTTTGCCAAGAATGGTACTCACGGTTCTTCGGGTTAGCTGGAGGCTTGTAGAAAAAAGAGGTGTCCCCCCGGAAGTCCAGAGATAAAAACTATGCTCTGTGCAACCAGGGGGCCACCCCCTGGGAAACCCTTGTGGGGAAGAAAACCCAGATGCAGATGAAGGTAGGTATCCAACTGTAAGGTATATGAATGTCCTCTGGAGCAAGGATGAATGTAAGCAGGAGGATCCTTGAAGCTTCGTTCTGATAGATGAGGAGACAGGAACTGGAAACTCCAAGGTAAGAACTAAATAATTTCAACCGGAAGGGACTGAAGAAATGATGAAGAAGGAGGCGAGACTCCGGTAAGAAGGGTGAGAAGGGAAACAGAAGAATAATCCCGAAGAGTGGGAAACAGGTAGCACAGAGAGAAAAGAACTGAGGATAAAGAAGCCGAGGTTCGGCGACAGCGGCAGGGAGCCGTGGGAAAGAGAGACTCCGAGAGCGGTATGTGCTGCAGGCAGCCGAAGAGCAGAGAGGAGCCGAGAGCTGCAGAGGCGGCTAGAAGCCAGAGGGTGGAAAAGAGCAGAGGGCAGCGAGGGCGGCTTGAAGCCGGGAGGTGGAAAGGAGCTGTGGGCGGCGAAGGCGGCTAGAAGCCGGGAGGTGGAAAGGAGCCGAGGCGGCGAAGGCGGCTAAAAGCCGTCGGGAAGAAATAATGCCGAAAGTGGCGAGAGCGTGAAAGGCAGCAGCTAAGAAACGCTGCGCAGAAAGAACAAGGTAGATTGCAAGTGCAAGCAAGGAAACCTCGTAAGTTTCAAAGGGCTAAGGAGCCATGCTAACGAAGGGTTAGAGTAGCAACGCAGTGAACCGTTGTGTATTGGAGCATAAGTAGGAGTGGATTCAGCCTGCATTCCATGTTGGATGGACCACTAGACCATCACTGCTAGTTAGTGGAAACGTTGTCTAGTAGGCGCCATCTTGGATTCCAGTGAGTGTGTTGGGGATGGTGAATCTTCCAGTGTTTACAAAGACTTCTAGGAGTTCTTCTAACAATATCCCGTAAAGCGAGGCTGCAACAGATCAAGTTATACGTCACCCATAGGGCGTACATGACCCCCAGTAAAATTGCTAGATTTGGAGGTACAGTGATACAGAAATGCCCCAAGTGCAGGGAGGTGGATGCTGGGATGGTTCACATGTTTTGGTCGTGCCCGGAGGTGGGAAGATTCTGGGAGGAAGTCAAACTACGCCTGTCCCAGAAGGGGATCATGTTAAGGGTGGATTCAGTATGGGCATGCATGCTGGGGGGATTCACCAGACCATGTAACCTAAAGCATGTCAGTAAATTGAAATACCTGGCCTACATCTTGACCAAACGGAGAATCGCTATGAGCTGGAAAACGGCCTAGAGACTAGAGTAGAGGTGTGGTGGAATGACCTCTTGAAATGGGCAGAAGTGGAGACAGTGGTATGGTACGAAGCAGTCAGCAGGGGAGGGGAGGAGGAAGCGGGCCCCCTGATAGTGTGGAGACAAATGGTGGATAAGATGTCGGGACTCTCCCATGTCGAGCCTAGTGAAGGCGATACGTCAGGTAATAGTGAAGGAGATACACTCTAAGAAACGAGGTATATGGTATTAAAGTGGTCGCTCGAGTTAACGGGGAGCGAGGGGGGAGGACTTTAATGTGTAACATGTGAATGTATTACAAAGCAGCAAGTATATGGAAATGTCCTAAAGGTTGGATTGGTTTGGTGTGTTGTTTTTGAAAAAAATAATACAATTTGTTTAAAAAGAAATGGAGTGAACGGGGATGGACGCGTAGATAAGTTTGCCTTTTCTATAAACCGGTCCCATATCTCACATACCACTGTCAGGCTGACCTGTGTAGTTAGGGGCCTATCTTGTCTACATAGCCAAAGGACCCCTTCTAGTGGACACCCCGCCACCGCCGTATCCATCCTTACCCAGGGTTTTGTGTTATCTCCCATAAGCCATTCGCGGATAACAAGTAGCTGTGCTGGCTCGTAATATTTTGCAAAGTTCGGGAGGCCCAACCCCCCACCTTCTCTAGGTGCCATTAATGTTTGTAATGGGTTTTATTTTGCCAAAGAAATCTGTAAACCACTTTATTCAGGGCCTTAAAAAAGGAATGTGGAACAGTTATCGGAAGAGCCTAGAACTTGTAAAGCAGTCTTGGAAGAGTCACCATCTTAACAGATGCCACTCTTCCTAACCATGAGATTCGGAGCGGGGTCCATTTCCCTAAATCATCATTTACCTTTTGCAGTAGTTGCAGATAATTGCTATCAAATAGCTGTGAGAGCCCCTTAGTTATTGTCATGATGCCTACCCCGGGGATCCAGCTCAAGTCCAGCAACCCCGGAAGCAGGCCTCAAGTTATTCCAAGCAAGTCCAACAAGCCCTGCTAGGGGCTATTTGGGTGCAGTCCTGGCGTCTATGGCGCCAGGCTCATATGGAGAGTCAGTCCTGGCGCCACAGGTGCCAGGCTCATAGATTAAAACTTACCTGATGCAGACCATGCTGCAAACTTACCTGATGCAGACCATGCTGCAAGAGCTCCAAGCCAAAAGAGGCTTGGAAGGGACTACTTTACCTAGGGACTTTTTTTTACTCGGGTGGGGTCGGGGAGGAATCCTTACCTGGGACTACTTTGGAGGCTATTTAAACCATGCCCGAAGAGCAGCACACGCTTCGCGTTATTCTGCATCCAGCAGCGTAACGCTCACCGTGCCTGCAAGTCTGCATCCAGTCTTCTGCCACGCCAGCCTCGAGTCTGGAGCTCCTAGAAAAAGGGAGAAAGAAGGAGAAAAGGTTAGAACAAGAGCAATACCTTTGATCCTTACCTGAATTCCCGATCCACCGCGCCTTCGAGCTGGAAGAAAGAAGTTATTTTATGCGCGTCGCCTCCATAGTTCATGGAAAACTCTCACGTCCCTACGAGCCGGAGCCGTTGGACGTGGTGGCCGTCAAGGGGTCTATGGTGACTGCCTCGGACGGAAGGTCCGCCGTCACCCGGAACGTGAGCTTCTTCAAGAAGCTAGGAGACCTGAGAACTGACCCAACACCCCGGAACCGGACTTACTGGAGATGCCTGACGACGGAGGAGGCCCCTCCGGCACACCTGAGTCTCCTGTCAGGGGAACGCCTGCGGATAGACTGCCCGTGCCGGAGGTAAGCGGGAGGTAACCCCAGAGGGCTGGGCGAGGGAAACCCGCTTACCTCAGCGATTACGTGCTGGGACATTTGTCTGTTCGACCAGAGTAGCCTGAGGATTGCTGAGTAAGGGGACCCGGGTGGCTGTTAATAAAGGGGTGTGTGGGGAAACTGTTTTTGAAGTATTGTGTGAGCAGAGTTGTTTGAGTTGTAGTGTGTATTATTATAGTGTTTCTTGTTTTTCCTCCCGAAAAAGGAACAGTGTGGCGCTGCCCCTTGAAGGGACGCGCACGCGGCGGCGTGACGTTGCACGCCGCCACGTGCAGTATAAATAAAAGGGGCGGTCCCGGCCGCGGTAGTGCGACCGGGAAGCTCGAGCAGTACAGACGTGTGAGTGTAGTCTGTACATGCTGGGGGGCTTACGGGTATCGATGGGGGTCAGAACAAACCCCCAACAGTACCCCCAACAATGTGCATCTACCGGGTCACTCAGCCTCTGTACTGTCACAGTCTATAGAGGAATCACCCTAATTGCCCGGGTATATTTGCAGATCTGACTTCCTGTTCCCAGTCTCTTTCAAATTGTCACCACAGCCACATGTCCCTTATCTCGCCCCCTCCTCCACCAGCTACAGTTTGGCTGCTTAACACCAATCTGGGGGCGATCGCAGTACTATGCAGTGTCTGCTGTTCATGTAATGCTTTGCTCGCTGGCCACGTGCCTTACCGGAAATCTTGTTCCCTCACCCTCTCTGGTGCTTCAATTGTGCCCTTTTCCCCTGCCGAGCCACATCCGAGGCCCGGATCACCTCCCAGTTCCACATTCCACCTCCCGGCTACCGCCACTCTTCTCCGACGTGCATCCATCTTGCTGGGTCCACGTGCCGGTCACGCCCTGTTTCCACTCTCCAGCAGGGCCTTTCTTACACACCCTGGGGAAGGGGCGCGAACGCTGTCACGGGTCTGCAACTGCCATCCCTTTAGATCAGGGTCTTTTGCTGCTGCACAGCCCGCCTCCAATTTCGGATGAAGCAGGCTTGCTTAGTCTGCCAGGTGCCAGGCGCTGAGCCGAGGACTACACGTCCTCACCCACTGGCAGCCACCCTGGAAACCTGTTTTTTTTTTAAATATTTTTTTTTAACTAAGTGTCTTTGGTCACTTTGACCTTTACACAAGAAAAAATGAACCATATTATCACATTGCCGAATTTAAAAGAGAACACACATAGTTGAACAGATCTCTCATAAAATGCAGATAGTACGTGTACACTAAAAACTGCAATTCATCTCTTATACAAAAATACATACAAATAAATTTGCTGTGATTTAAATCATGTTCCCAATAATATTTTTGCCATTCCTCAATGAATGTTGGTTATAGATCTATGCTTCCACTGTTCCTGCTATTTTCTGCAGGTTCCCCACTTAGTTTATCAAATCTTTTTTTCGCCATCAACCATATATGATGTGCGGCTGCCGACACTACTGTGATGTTCGCTGCCACCGGTGATGCGGGCGGCAGCAGTGTTCGGGAGCGGGCCTCGGCGGAGGCCTGCTCTGGTGCAGGGGGCGTCGCAGGACGCAGGACAGAAAGAAAGACACGACCACTTGCTGAGGTGCATAAACCCGGACTGGCGCGCTGACGCCAGTTCCGGTGATTCCTTTATTTTCTTATGGTCACGTGCCCCGGACTAACGGGTCACGTGACACCACATTCCTCCCCAACTTGGAGGCGTTTAACCAACTGTTTAACATAAAGTGATTTTAGCAAGATATTATTTGCTCCGCTGTCTCAGAGTCTGTCTTGGCGGGGTTTTCTGTATATTCCGTCCACCACGTATCCTTGAAGACGGGACGACGGTCTGGGTCTTTCTCTTAGAAGGTACCGAGTGCTGCTTCTCTCCGGTGTGTCTGTTCTCGGGTCTGCCGGCATGGCTGGGTCCTCTTGCTGGAGCGGTGTTCCGGAGGTGGGTGTTGTGGCGCGGGCCCTTGACAGTGTTTGGCTCTGGGGTGTGAGTGGTGCTGTTGCCTCGCTCCTTGGAGATACTAGTTGCTCTTCCCACAATTCAGCTGGTACTCTCCTGAAATGCGACACGTTTCTTGTCACGGTCTCGCTTCCTCGTGTGGCGGTGACCATGCGCTGACTGTCCATGGTTGCGGCTCGAAGTTAAGGGACATCTTCTTGGGTGTTTCTCGGTTTCGACAATTACTGTGTCACCTGGTCTTAGTTCTCTGTGGCGGGCTCTCCGGGCAATGCTTTCTTGTTCGATCCGCCTCAGTCGCATTTCTTCTATGGCTGGGATGTCCGGTTCGGGGGCTACCCATCGAGGGTGTATGGGGAGCTCTGCCTGTATCGGTACTCCGAGCATGAGGGCGGCAGGGTTGACCCCGGTGGATGAATGAGGGGTTTGCCTGTGTGTTCTTAGGAATCGATAGACAGCTTTCAGCCATGGGTGTCCTTTTCCTTTGGCGATGCGAATGATTTTGTTCAGCGACCCCATAAATCTTTCTGCGTCGCCATTCGCTTGGGGCCATCTGGGAGTGATGCGCTGGTGCTTGACGTTTACTTCTTTGAAGACTTCATGCAGTTCTTGGCTGGGGAATGATGGGCCGTTGTCGCTCTTCACCTTTCTCGGAATTCCGTGTGTCGCGCATATCTTCTCCAGCGTGAGGATCGTGGTCTCTGCGTTCGTGGATGCGACGTGCTCTACCTCAGGATATCTGCTGAACTCGTTGATCACTAAGAGTAGGTATCCTTCGCCTGCAATTGTGCAGTGATCCATGCTAACTGCATCCCACCGCTTGCTGCTTCTCGGAGCGCTGCTGATGGGTTCCGGGTTCTCCGGTCTCCTGGATGCTTGGCACGCGGCACATGATTCCACCAGCTCCATTACCCTTTGTTGCATATTGGGCATCCACATTCTAGATTTGAGGTATGCAGTGGTCTTGATGATGCCTTGGTGGCCGCTGTGGGCTAGCCGTAGGGCTCTCTCTTCTAATGACTCGGGTAGCACGATGCGGTGGCCCTTGAGGAGTACTCCTTCGGGAGCAACAGAGAGTTCGTGTCGTATCCCGAACAGTGCCCGGAGTTTGGTTTGGGCTGATGTGGTGCGTTGAGCTATGGATGTGAGGTAGGTCTTCCAGTTGCCTGATTGGATGGCAGTTGTAGTGTGTTGCAGGATGGTGTCTGCTTCTGTTTCACCGGCTATTTCCTGTATGGTGAGGGCGCGTGGTCGGGCACAGGCGACCACGTGGCATACGTGTTCGTTCGTTTCTTTCGAGTGATGTTGTTCTCCCCTGGTGGCAGGTCTCGGGTGGTGGGACAAGTAGTATGCTGGGTTGTCGGTCCCTGGGCGGTAGTCGACCTCTATGTTATAGGGCTGTAGCTGCAGCATCCATTTCTCAATGCGTGCCGGGGGATGGGGAGCAGAGCCACGGAATATAGGGATCAATGGCTTATGATCGGAGTAGACTTTTGCTTGTTTTCCGAGCAGGTATACTTTGAAGTGACGACATCCCCACAGGATGGCAAGGGCTTCCTTCTCAATGTGGGCATAGTTTTGCTCTGGTTTGGTGAGTGCCCGACTGGCAAACGCAATAGGGAACACATTACCCTCGTTGTCCGTTTGAGTTAGGACAGCTCCTAGGCCTACGGGGCTGGCATCTAGTAGTAGTTCAGTGTGCCTGTCTACGTTGAAGAAGGCCATGGTCGTGGACGCTGACAATGTGTCCTTGATCTGCTGGAAAGCTTGTTGGTGGATCGATGTCCACTCCCATTTCTGGTCTTTTTTGGTCAGTTCACGTAGTGGGCTTGCGATGTTAGCAAGGTCTGGAATGAAACGCGCGCAGTATGTCGCCATCCCCATAAAACTTCTCACCTCCGTGGCTGATTGAGGTGCTTTGGTGTTCTTAATGTCATCTACCTTTGATGGATCAGGGGATACGCCTTTGGCACTGAAAATATATCCAAAGAAACATAGTTCTTCTTTTGCGAATTCGCATTTCTCTGCATTCAGCGTCAGGCCTGTTGTTTCTGGCCTGCTCAGGACTGCTGCTAGGCGTTTTTGGTGCTCTTTCTCGTTTGAGGCGTACACGAGAATGTCGTCGCTGATATTTGTGGTGCCATCTAGGCCCGTGATGACCTTGCGGATTTCGTGCTGGAAAACCTCGGCAGCCGACGATATTCCAAAGTTAAGTCGCTTGTACCTCATTAGCCCAAGGTGAGAGGAGAATGTGGTGATGTACCTTGAGTCTCTGGCTAGTTTGAGCTGGTGATAGCCCGACCTTAGGTCTAGCTTGCTGAAGATTGTTGCTCCAGTGAGATCTACAATGAGCTCGTCTATCGTTGGGGTGATGTGGCGTTCTCTTCCGATCGATGCAAATTCTCACAGCGTTGGGCTGTTTCGGTTTTTGGGCAACCACCATTGGTGACACACACGGGGTAGGACCTGATGTTTTTTCGATTATCCCTGCTTCTTCGAGTTTGGTTAGTTCTTCCTCTACGGCTTCTCGCAGATGTTATGGTATCCGCCGGTGCCGTACTGCTTTCGGCTCTATCGTGGGGTCTATGTGAAGTTTGATTGTGCGGCCTTTTAGACACCCGATGCCTTGGAACAGTTGCTTGTGTCGCTGTATTAGATCGTCAAGTTCGTTTTGTTGGAGGTTAAATGCAAAATGAATTAGTTTTAGTTTCTCTGCAGTCTTGCAGCTGAGCAGCGTTTCACAGCCAGCATCCACTACATAGATGCGCGCCCTGCAGCTAGTGTTATTGTGGGCGAAGTCAGACTTGAAGGACCCTTGTACAGGTAGGGGTTTCTTACATCCATACGCGTATAATCTGACTTTCTTCTTGTGGAGCGTTGGTTTCGAGCTTGCTGAATGCTGTCGCTGGCATTACATTCACTGTTGCGCCAGTGTCAATGACTACTTTCAGTGGATCGCCGTTGGCGATGACGGTACACGACGGTCTCTTCCTTTGTCGTGACCGGTGTGGTTCGACGGCCGATATAAGGTGTACTCGGTGTATCCGTTTGCCTCTTTTCTTCCGTCTCTCTTTTCTCTCAGGGGACACACTGTCGTCGCTGTCGTCGCTGTCGCTCGTGTCTGGGGACCTTTGAGAGTGGTCGATCACTCTGACTTTTCCTTTTCGGTCTTGTTGGTGTGAATACTCTCTCGGTGCGAACTTCTTCCGTCGCTCGGGTGGTGGTCGTGACGCCGTTTCTCTGTCGCTTCGGTTCGGCGGGTTCATGCAGACTGCTGCATAGTGATTGAGACGGTTGCATTTCCTGCACGTGGATCCCCATGCCGGGTAGGATTCTCCTTTGTGCCATGGGCCACCGCACCATTTGCAGGATTTATTCCGTTCTTGCGGCATCTGTGTTGTTTGGCCGTATTTCATGCGAGTGTTTTGATGTGTAGATATGGCTGCTACCTCTTCTGATGGCTTAGGGTTGTCTAACGGGAGCCTTTGGATCGCTGCTTCGATCACCGCTACCTGGTCTTCCGTTTGCTCGCAAAGGCGCGCCATTTCTAAAATGCGGGATAGGCGTATGTTCCTTTCCGAGAGTATCGCTCTTCTCAGCTTTTCAGAGGATATGCCGTTGATTATTTGGAGGCGGATTGCGAAGTCTTCGTCCGGGAACTCACAGCCAACTGCCATCTCGCGAAGGCGAGCGTGAAATTTGTCCACTGTTTCCTTCTCACGCTGTCTGGCCATGCAAAAGTGGAAGCGTTCGTAGTCAGGGTTGAGGTCTGGTTTGAACATGTTTGTGAGAATTGTTTTGGCTGCGTCATAGTTGTTGTGGTCTCCGCGGTCAGGGGTAGCGTTGAAGAGGCGTAGGGTGGCAGCCCCGACATTGAGTAGGAGAAACGTGCGCTTCTTTCTCGCTATGATGAGGTCCCTGGCATCAAGGTGCATTTCAAATTGTTGTAGCCAGATTTCCCATCTGATGGCAGCCCCTGTGGTAAATGGGTCGAATGGCGGCATGAGCGTCGTTAGTGCTAGGTCCGGGTGGTCTGTGGTGAGGCTCTTTCTGATGGATGAGCTTGTGCTGGCTCTTACAGGGCTGGTTTCGGAGCTTGACATGATGTTAGAGTGTTTTTGATGGCGTGATATTTCAGTGAGGGTGGTGCATCACAGGTAGTCTCGGGGCCCGGCACAGGTAACCAGGGCTGCCGTAGACTTCTCACTAGGTAGAAGGAGGTCAGGTATCCCAAAGTCCTTTTTTTTTTTTTTCCTCTCTCCCGTGAGCAACGGGTGCATAAATATGGGGCCTTGTGGAAGAGCGTGTCACCACACGGCCTCACTGGATGGGGTGGTTGTTTCACTCACCGGTGTCTGGGGCGTGATGGCTGGGTGGTGAACGTAGGTTCCTGTTGTTTGTGTGGCCACCAGGCAGTCAGGGGTCTTGCACTTTGTGTGTGTGAGGCGGGGTGTCCTCACTGCCACAAGAATATTGGATCTGCAAACGTTAATTTATGTTTGGTGCACTCTCCTGGGATGATGCTTGACAGCGTTGGGGGGAGAGTGGCAGTAATCCGTTGGTGCGCGTGTTAATACGCGGCGTCATGGAACGTTCGGGATGCAGCTGCCGATGTCGTTGTGACTGACACGCGGGCAGCCGGAGGTGTCCAGATCATGCGCGTGAAGTATGCGGCCTCAATGGATGTTTCTCCGATAGGTGTCAGCGTTGGTTGCGGCCGCCCGTGGCCTCGCAGAAGGATTGTTTCCGCTTCTGCGTGCGAGGCACGGCAGCCGGAGCGCGTATGACCGCGCGGCTCCACGTACAGGAGGGAGGGAGGCGCGGTCTCACGTGGATTCTTCCACGGCCTCGTCGCCAGTGTGATGTTCGCTGCCGCCGGTGATGCGGGCGGCAGCAGTGTTCGGGAGCTGGCCTCGGCGGAGGCCTGCTCTGGTGCAGGGGGCGTCGCCGGACGCAGGACAGAAAGAAAGACACGACCACTTGCTGAGGTGCATAAACCCGGACTGGCGCGCTGACGCCAGTTCCGGTGATTCCTTTATTTTCTTATGGTCACGTGCCCCGGACTAACGGGTCACGTGACACCACAACTACCATTGAGTCTGCCCCATACAGGGTGCTCCAAAACTGGTTAGAAGAGTATTTGCGTATTTGTGTAAGCAGATGTGATTTTTCTACTGCTTGTTCACAGAGGCGACATAAACGCTTGTCCTTGGCAATACCCTGCCATGCCCCTGTGTTTGCATATAACGGCAATATTTCCAGCTGTAGGCTCAGGATAAAGCATGCAAGTGCAGGCCTGTGTAATCTAATTAGGTATTCCCGTGGTGTGTGTTTATGCTCATTCCGCGGGTCGAGTACTGGGCACTGTTGCTCATGTTTTATAAGTGTTTAATGGACTGTATACAATCATAATCCTTCAATTTCCTTTCGAAATCGGAAGCAAATACTTCACCCAATTTACCCAGCAGTCCTTTCATGCCAATATTCACACAGTGTTTCAGCACTAGTCTTTTCATATCTCTGTATCTTATGCTGCACATGTGTTGTGGCCGGGTGTGGGGGCCTCAAGAACACATGGACACTGGACACGTCTCAACTCTGCTTTATTCTCTGTCCAACTACTTGCTTTCCCTTGCTGCCTCTCCTCCTCCCACCCCTCCCTCTTTCTCCCTTCTACTTTTGTTTTCTTCTTAAAGGGCCGGGTGCCCTATTCCCTTCACAACACCCCCCTTACTTATCGAGTAAATCCACGGTCTACATCTGTTCAATAAGGCGGGGAGGCGTCTGGCCATCCTGTGGGGCCGTCCGGCCTTGTCAATTCTTTCGTTGTCTGGGTCCGTTGGCATGGGCTCCTGCGGTGGGTCTGGAGGATTCCTTGGGTCTTCAGGCTCATCCTCTTCCAGGGGCATGTCCTCGGCTGGATCTTCCTGGAGCATCCTGCGGAAGAACAACGCGTTTCTGGTTATCTCGCCTTGGTCCCCTATCGCGGTGATCATGGGCCCTTTTACTTCAGTCACTGTCATCGGCTCGGGCCTGTGTGTCGAATCAGTTTTCCGGCGTTGGGCCTGTCGGACTAACACTGTCTCTCCAACAGGGATTAGTGGTTCTCTCGCTTTCCGTTTCCTGTCAGCCCATTCTTTGGCCTTTTGTCTTTTCTCTGCTTCTCGTTGTCTGATTTTGTCGTCTTCCTCAGGCGTATAGTCCTCAAGTTGGGGAAGCCAAGATCGGTGTTTGTATTTAATCATGAGTTCAGCCGGGGTGCGGCCGGTTGCCTCGTGTGGGGTGTGTCGATAGCTTCGTAGCATTTGCGAGATGGCTTGTGGAATCGAGGCCTGATCCGTTGCCACTTTCTGGTGCGTGAGCTTGATGTTCGCCATGAAGCGTTCCACCATTCCGTTGGCTTGTGGCCATAGTGGGGTAATTCTTTGGTGGCGGTACCCTAGGTGTGCCGCAAATTTCTTGAATTCTTGGCCCTGGAACAGAGATCCATTGTCGGTTTTCACCGTGTTTGGGATGCCCCACTCACTAAACAGTTTGTCTACCGTGCCCACCACGTGATGGAAGACTGTGGACTGCACGTGTTTCAACAGTGGGAATCGGGAATACTCGTCGATGGCTACCAAGAGGTGGCCCCCTTCTTCCAGCGGGCCATAGAAGTCAAGTGCCACACGCTGCCATGGTCCCTCTGGGAGGGGAACTATCTGCAGCAGACATGGTGGCGAGCTGGCTGTATTTATTTGGCATGAGCCGCAATGTCTCAGGATGTCGTCTACAATGGTGTCCATGTGGGGAAACCATACTTGGTTCCGTTATATCTTTTTTGTGTTGGCCACGCCTCGATGTCCTTCATGTGCAATCATGACCAGGGGTTTTCTTAGGCTCTTGGGTGCTACGAGGCGGTTCCCTCTGAGTAGGGTGCCTTGGCTTGTTCTGGCTAGTTCGTTGTGTATTTTCTCCATTCTTGCCAGGTCTCTTCTGTCTACTTTCCCCCTCCCCCGGCGCACAGTGTTCGTTGGGCGCCTGTTGCCACTTGTACGTGTTTGTGAGGTGGACTGCTGCTCTGATGGTGGTGTCTGCCCTGCTCTTTTCTGCGAACAAATGTGCCGTGATTGCTGGGGGAAGGGCGTTCAGTGACAGGTATGCTACGTACTCTTCAGCTTCTCCTTGCATTGTGGTGTCGGTAGCTCCATCCAGGTGTCATGACAAATAGTCTGCGGGGATGGTATAGTCGTGTTCCTGGAGGCGAATACCCCATCGCTCGATGCATGGCGGCATCTTGATTTTAGGGTTGCCAAAAAGAGCCAGCAGGGCCTGGTAATCCGTTATTAGTGTGAAGGTGCGTCCGATGATGAAATGGTGAAATTTTTCGCAGGCCCACACAGCGGCTAGGCTCTCGCGCTCAGCCTGTGAGTACGGTTGCTCGGTGGTGTTCAGTGCACGGCTGGCATATTCTACGATATGGGTAGTGGTATCATGCTGCGGGTCGGTTTGGGCTAGTATCGCCCCTAGCCCTACCGGGCTGGCATCTACGGTAATTTTGGTGTGCCATTGTGGGTTAAAGTACGCCAGTTGCCGGTTGGTTGCAAGTTCCCGTTTTATGGATGAGAAAGCTTGTTGGCACTGGTCTGTCCATGTGAAGGCTTGGTCTTTCTTCAATAGTTGTCGTAGCGGGTATGTGAGCGTGGCGTATTGGGGAAGGTATTGTGCGCTGTATCCTGCCATGCCCAGGAACGAGCAAAGTTCAGACACGTCCTTCGGGCTGGACAGGTTTGTTATGGCCCTGATTTTGTCCGGGTCGGCTTTGATTCCTTGATCCGAGAAGATGTGGCCGAAGAAACATAGGGTGTGAGTATTGATCTCACATTTCTGGCTGTTGAGCGTGAGTCCAGCGTCCTGGAGAATGTGACAGACTTGGTGTAAGGCTTTGTCGTGCTGATCTTGAGTGACTCCAAATATGAGGATGTCGTCACTGTAATTGAATGCATTGGTGACTGGGATGATTAGCCTGAGAATTGTTTCCTGAAAGATCTCGGCAGCGGATGAGATGCCGAAGTTCAGTCATTTGTAGCGGAATAGACCCTCGTGAGTAGTGAAGGTTGTGATGGGTCTTGACTCGAGATCAATTACGAGCTGGTGGTAGCCTTGGTTGAGGTCTAGTTTTGAGAATTTTGAGGCTTGGTTGAGCCTTATCAGCATGTCTTCTATATTTGGTCCTGGGTGTCTTTCCCGTTGAATGGCTGTGTTGGGGATCCTCATGTCAACACAGAGGCGCAGGCGTCCCTCCGCTTTGGGACCGACCACTAGCGGGGACACCCATGGTGTGGGTCCTGTCGCTCTCTCTATGATGTTGTTCTTTAATAGCATCTGTAGTTTGTGGGTGACTCTAGCTTGTAGATGGAATCCTATTCTTCTGGGATGTTGCAGCGCGGGCCGTACCGATGGGTCAATGTGCAGTTTGATTACATTGTCCTTCAGCATGCCGACACCTTCAAACAGGCCAGGGTAAGTGGTTTTCAGTGTCTCGATGTCTAGCGGCTTTAGGCTGATGGCTCTTATGTATTGGGAGTTGGGTGGGAGCCCTTTTATCGCCTCTGATTGATCATAGTGAATGTCAATGAGGTATAGAGCGACAGCTGTCTTGTGGCTGAGGAGGCATCTTCCTGTCGCCGGGGTGTGGATGACATGTATCGCCGTCTGGACCTTTTTTCCTCTATGCACTAGATCACATGCAAATTGTCCTTTAGATGTCAGTGGAAGCGTTGCGCCCCACTGGAAGATATCGGCTTGTGATGCCTGTAGCGGGAACTTTTCGGCTAAGTTTTCATATTTTTGGTGACTCATGACGTTGACGGTTGCGCCTGTATCTACCAGGAACGGGGTGTCGATTCCTCCTAGGAGGACTGTCACCCGGGGTGCTGTGCTGTCATCTGAAGAATCTGAGATGAGTCGGACGTACTCTCTGCTGTACCGATCATACTCTGTGTATTGTTCCTGTTATAGTGATTGTTCCTCGAGGGGTGGGTTCTCATATGGGTCCCTGGTGGTGTTCTCTCTTCCGGGTTCCTCCGCTGGGTAATACTGCATGTGGTATATTTGTTCTTGGCTGTTGTGGATTTTGTTTGCCGGTTCTACTTGTAGGTTCTCTACTGCTCTGATGAACCCAGAGTTGGTCATGGTTTTGGGGTTGCCGTTCCTGGTATTGTCCCGCTCGGGGTGTGGTCGTGGATTGAAAGGTCTCGACGGTTCAAATCGTCTCGCTTGCGTTTGTTGATTCGGTGGTCGGTATGCTGGTAGCAGTGGTGTTTTCTTTCGGCAAATGCTCTGAAAGTGGTTTTCTTGACCACACTTCATGCACATTTGGCCTATTGCGGGGCACTGACATTTGTGTGGAAATTCAAAGCCGCAGCAGTAGCATTGTCTTTCTGGTGGTGGTTGTCTGGTGGAGGTCCACTGGTCTTGTCTGAACGTGTTGTTGGGTTGGCGGCCTTGTTGGCTACTTGTGATGGCTGCTATGGTATCCGTCTTCTTTGGGTTCTCTATGTGGGCAGCCTGAATGTTGACCCTCTCATATACTCTGGCTAGCTCTGCTATCTCCTTCAGGGGTAGCGGCTTCTTTAGGAGGTGCTTGCGAAATATCGAGGACAGGCATCCCTCAATGACTCTTAGACGCATAGCTTCATCATCATTGAAGTTGGCGAAATCGCAATATGTAATTTTCCTCTGAAGACGTAGTATGAATTGTCCAACTGTTTCCTGAGGCATCTGTGTGCACTGGTTGAAAATATAGCGTTCATAGTCTCTGTTTGGAACCACTACTAGGCAACTGTTGATGGCTTCAATGAGTCTTTGATATGTTGTTCTCTCTGCTAGCGGGATGGTTTTGATGATGCTTTTTATGTCTCTCCCGACCAGGTTTGTGAAAATATCTAGTTTGTTTGGTGCGTCCTGGTTTCCTACAGCTCTCATGAATTCTTCTAACTCATCCATCCATTCTTGCCATCTCTGGCCCTGGTTCTACTGGGGTTGTAGTGGGAACAGGTTTGGGCGGCGTAGGAATGAGACAGGGTTGGTGGGAGTTATTCCCGGTGTGGTGGGTGCAGTAGTGTCTACTGCTGCGCTTCCTGACTGTGACATGCTTGGTGGTGTTTGGGCGTGATCGTGGCGCAGTTACTGGTGCCCTCGTGTTCAGGTGGCTGGGTGCTGTGAGAGCTGTAGGCTCTCTGTGTGGTAGCACTCACGGCCCCGTGACACTTTGGGCAATATGTGTGCCCTCGTAGCCTCACTTTTACGTGTCCGTGGCACTAATCAGTGCTTTTGTGCCCCCATGCTATCAGTGGCTCTTACTCCTCGCTTTCAAGTGGCTTATCGTTAGTGCTGTGCTTTGTCTCTGCACTGGTTTAATCCTCGCTTTCAAGTGGCTTATTATTGGTGGTATGCTTTGTCTCTGCACCGGTTTAATCCTCGCTTTCAAGTGGCTTATTATTATTAGTGCTCTGCTTTCTCTTAGCACTGGTTTTGTCTTGCCCCTCGGGTCGTATGCTAATCCTCCTTTGTGCACTCTTTACCTGTGCTGTTAACACGCGGGTGGCGTGTCTCCCTTCGCATGCGCGTGGCTCCTTCTGGCTATGCTGTTGGTCGCGCGCTTTCTGGCTCTTCTGCCCCTGACGGGCGGCGCTTCGCAGGCTTCTCCTGCGTGGGCTGGGCCTCCTTACCAGTCGCGCTGTAATTCTTCTGCCCTGCTGGGTGGGTGGCACTTCCTTGGCTCCTCCTGTGCAGACTGGCTCTCCTCACCCGTCTCCGTCATCGCGCTGTGTGGGCAGGCGTGCACCTCCTCTGCTCCTCCCTCAGGTCACTCTGTACTGTCGTGCTGGACCTCCTCACTGGCACGGCGGGCGACTTTCGTATACCTCCTTTGGGTTGCCCTGCCTCGTCGTGCTGGACCTTCTCACCGGCACTGGCAGATGGTGACTTCTCGCGTTGGGCCTCTTCCCCGTCGCTGCTGGGCCTCCTCCCCGTCACTGCAGTCCGTCTGCTGGCGGCGGCGCTAAGTTCCTCCTTCACTACGGCAGCTCTCTGTACACCTCCTTCCCTGTGGTTACGTGGGGTCACCTCCGCTTCTTCGTCGCCAGTTGTTGTAGCCGGGTGTGGGGGCCTCAAGAACGACACAGACACGGGACACGTCTCAACTCTGCTTTATTCTCTTTCCAACTACTTGCTTTCGCTTTCCCGCCTCCCCTCCTCCCGCCCCTCCCTCCTTCTCCCTTCTACTTTCGTTTTCTTCTAAAAGGGCCGGGTGCCCTATTCCCTTCACAACAACATGTAGCTCAGAACGTGTTGTTTCATTAGACCCAGTAGGCTTTCTTTCTTTTGGCAATTGAAATGTATATTTACCCATAATCTGCACACAGCCATCTTCAATAATGTTTGGAGGGACGTTAAGCCTAGCTCTAATCATATGGCTTCTACCGGGACAGCTGTAGGTAACCCCAACATAGATCTAAGTAGTTTCCCCTCCAGCCTGTTCAACCACTTCACCGCCTCCTCCGGTAAGGTCTCCAAGGCATACAATATACCTGGCACTACTGACACTCTATAGGCCATAAGCTTTGCCTCAGTAGACCTTCCCCCTTGCCTGTCGATAACTTTTTTTAATGATAGCCACTTTGTCCAAACCAATGTAATAATTGCATTGGCATGGCAGGTGATGCTAGCATTGGAGGTTATGTTCATGCCAAGATAGCTGTAGGCATGGACTTGTTCCAAACGCTGTCCACCCAGTTGCCATGTACAGGTGGCCCCCTGTTGTGTGCCTTTTCCAATGACCATAACCTTAGTCTTATCGATATTTATGCGGAGACCATTTAGGTCTGCATATTCATTTAAGGCGTCAAGTGAAGGTTGCAGTCCTATTGGGGTCTGGTAAAAAATAACGGTGTCATCAGCCTACGTGATACAATGTATCTTTGAATCACTGTATTTGGGAGGAAAGTTACATGCAGCTTTTAAGGCATTAACAAAGTCTGAAACATATATGTCCTACAGTAGTGGCGCAAGTAGAAAACCCTGCTTCAGTCTTCTATTGGTGGGGAATGCTTCAGTGAGTGTCCCTTCCTGTGACGTGCCCACCCTAACTATTGTCTCACCGTACAGCTTTTCAATAAAGTACTGGTCTGTTGGATCCTGGCCCCTCTCCCTCAGTTTGGACTATCCCTGTCAACAGAGTCAAAAGCAGAGCTGTAAACCTCGAAACACATATACAGTAGTGTGGATTCATGATTTTGAAGTGTGTCAAAAATGAGGGCGAGGAGTACCCATATGGATTCATTTGTGCAATTGTCCTTTCTGAATCCTGTTTGTGTGATATCTAGTATGGCATGGTGCACGTGGTGAGTAGCTGCAATAGCAGCTGTGAGAATATCTTAGATCTGCTGTCTATCATTGCCAAGAGTCTGTAGGTATTGGGGTCTTTACATGCTCCTTTCTTATACACTGGTATAAGTATAGACTCCAACCATGTAGAAGGAAAACGTCCCATCTCACACACATGTAAGAACAGGCCCCTCAAGAGTACAACCCAATTTTGTGGGTCATTCTTGAGTATTCCATTGCTCAACCCATCCGGCCCAATGGCCCTAGAGGATTTTGACTTGATAATTATTGAAGCTACATTATCCTGGTTTATGTGTCACCACACTAAGGAACCTATGTTGGGTTCGTTGAGAAAGCAGGTCTGGGGAGTGGCTTTAGCCCAATAAATGTTCTTAATGGGCGGCACAATTACTCTTGGAGATGCCACACAACACCAAACTCATTTTTGTATCTCTGAAAATGTGCAAGAAAACCAGAACGTCTTAGTGTCCTTAGTCCGGAGTAAGTTTACTATGAGTCGCCAGCTAGTTGAATGTTCACTACACTTATGCTCGCGCAGCCAGCTCTTTTATTTAGTTCTGATCAATACTTTAAGTTTCTTTTTCCATGCATATATGTTCACTTCTGTTAATTTCGCGAATATAGGAGTTCAGTTCTTTTGGCTATCTCTGTATCAAACAAAACTCTGATTCTTCCCCTTTGTGTTCCTCTGCTTATTTGATTTTGAACATTCATGGCATATCTATTTAACACATTTTTCTGTTCCCAATCATACTGCTTGAGTAAGTCAGGATTCGTCGTGGTGTCAATTCTTAGAGAAGAATTAAATGTGTTAATGTTATATATAGACCATCGAAGTCTATTTCCCTGCTAGGGTTTTCTCACAGGCATACCTTTTGCCCATGTGAAGGAAGCTGAAATGTTATACTTAGAGCAGCATGATTGCTTATGTCAATAGGGCTAACGTTTAGTTCAGGTGAGTGTTTAAACATAACAGTTTACAAAGCAAAAATCTATGCAGCTACTAAATATACAATTTGACCTAGTCTGCATCAATTCCGCACTGCTCAGTGTGACCATATGGAGGTCAAACTCTAATAAAGCTTCCCGCCATGCCTGTCACTTAAGCAGTGCAGCTTGCCTTTTACAGAGACTTGAAACGGGCTCGTCCAAGTATGTGTCTACATTAAAGTCGCCAGTTAGAATCACACCCGCACGAGGGTGTTGGTTATAACATTTCCTCCACGTCTCTATAACTATAGACCTAAAAGGCTTTGTAAGGTCATCGCCCGGGCCATCATACAGCGTAACTAACAACATTGAATCAAAGCCAAACGGGATCTTTGTTAATGTGGCACAGATCATATTATTGTGTGTAGGAGTATCACATACTTCAATTAATTCATATACTGATGTTGCTCCTATACAGAGACCATCCCTTGGGCGTCCCTTAGCTCCGGCTATCGTCCAACTTGAAAATCACACTGTACCCCTCCAGGTCAAATGGAATAGTCAGCCAGGTTTCCTTCAAGAGGAATACCTGGGCACCTGCTATCATCTGAAAGCCATGATGGGTGCTGAGAAAAGAATGGAATCCCCTGGCATTCCAGGAGATCACCTTAAAGGGAACCAGTTCCTTAGAGGTAGGCAGTTCCTTAAGTAAACTTCAACAGTGGCCACCCACCGCAACCAACAACTCTCCATCGTTTGCACATCCGACTTGTAGCCCACTCCGGCAAATTGGCCATATGAAATACTTGTGGCTCCTGTTCCCCAGTATTTTTCATTCCTCACCAGTGGGTCTGACCACTGCAAGCTCGAATCCCAAATATTTAAAGTCTTGTGCGTATTTAAGAATACATTCCACTATTATTAGTGAAGTAAATGACACAATTACCCAATGAGCAACACTAGACAAGTGCAGAAGTTCTGGTGTAGTAATATCTTTTGTAGTAATGGTGTGTAGTTCCAGATTAAAATGGAGTAGTTCCAGTAGCCAGCTTCTGTTAAGATAGGGACTTCATGCCGTTGGCGACAGTTCCACTAGTTTTATGTATCTTGTGTCGTACCTGAATAAAGTGAGATATTTGTTGTTTGTGGGGCGCTCTGATTTATTGGTCTTTGTAGAGCTTCCACCTGTGAAAGCCAAGTTCCAGGAGTATTGCTAGCTACTTCAAGCATTTGGGATCTTCTACCATTGCCTATTGACAGGCAACCATTTGAGTTTATGTGAGTTTCTCGTCTCCTGGTTTGTTTGCGGGTCTTAGTTTTGGATGCTGTGACAAGTACCCCAAAATCAGCAGCTGTGTCCCCATTGTTCCTTATCGTGGAAGCTGACTTAGTGGGACTGGTACTGGGGACCACCCATTTATTCATAGGGCCCTGCAACATCACCCTCCTTACTTCACCATTAACCATCTTATTTGTGACCGGGATATAGACCTAACCCCTTGATTGGTGGGGGGGGCGGTCAAGGTAGGCTTAGACAGGCCTCTCTTGAGGCATATTTTCTTGGATTTGGCTATCAGCAATTTAGTCCTAGATATTTTCTTTGTTAGCTGTTTTATAAGATCTGGGGATGGTGGAGTATTTAACTTTGGCTGTTCAGTAGACAATGCCATGGACACTTATGCGGCTTAGTTCCTCAGTCTCAGCCGTCTCTCCGACTCTGTCAACCTTTTTCATTCTGTCTCGTTGGATTGCGTGGGATCAAGATTTATTATCACAGAGTACGGAGGAATAGGAGGGCATATTGGTGCCAGGTGTTCAGAGCCAGATATGGCAATTACAGGGATGTGTTGTGTTTTTCTAGAGGTTCCTGACTTAGGATCCTTAAGAGGCTTTCCCAGGGAGCCAGTTTGTTGTACTCCATTGAACTTCTTTGTTGCATTTTAGCTGTTAGGGCTCATTGTAGTGGTTGCTACTAATACTTTCCCCATAGTTTCTATTACTCCTCTGTGATCCCCGGCTATATTTGAGCACAGGCGAAACAAGTCATAGATTTTTTCTTCAAGATTTTGAATTTGATCAAGCAGGCACCTCCTCACAGGGGTCAATTGTGCCTGATAATCAGGATTGTATAGTGGGCTATCACAGTCTGAATGGGTGTCACTAGAAGTGAATTTGGAAGACGTGATCACCTTTTCCAGATCAGGTGTGTCTGAGAATGCAGATTCTATTACATTGTTGTGGTTGCCTTTCCCAATGCCCATTGAGTTTCTGCAGTGGTTCAATAGTGAGCACTTGTTGTCAATGGTGAACTAGGTAAGAGGTTTATCGAGTTGGGCTGTGTGACACCTGTAGCTCCTTCTATCTCTGTTGTCACTAAGTTCCTCTGAGAAGCTTGTGTCTCAGGGCATGCTAAGTCCAGGTAAGTTGTCATTTTTGGTTCTGTGAAGTCTGGCAAGCCCAGCTGATCCTTTTTCCCTTTCTTTGGGAATGGGGGTCCCACCGGGTCGGGTTTCGCATTTGTTAAGCTGCACAGTCGTTTGCTTCTCTGCGGTGTGTTGCTGCATTGCCCATATGAATGTTGCTTTTGTTTAGGCATTCTATGGATTGAAGGTGTGGCTTGCTTTTACAACTGATTTCTCCCAGCCCAGATGTTAGATAGTTTGTAATCCTGGAGCTCCGGCCAATGTGGGTTGCAAAAGTAAATCAATATCATAATGTTACTTTTGAACACCCAATTTCTAATTTTCAGGCCGCTTACCCTTTTTCACCCGGCTCACGGCAATCCACGTCAACGCGGCTCTAGGTCCAGCTACGGTGTTAATTCTTCATTGCTGGTGCTAGTTTGTGCAGCATACTGCCGTCCCGATGCCCTTCTGGCCCTGGAGATCCAGGCAACACCAGACACACTGCTACAAGCCGTGTGAGCTCTGCACAGCCAGTGTGTTTTTGTTCACGTAGTCCCGCCTCCAAATGTGAGCCAAAGGGAAGAGAGCCTCCTGCAGCACCCTCAGCACCAGACACACTGCTACTTGGGTGTCTATTGCTGCCTGTTCAAAGGCCCATTTAATCCATCTCAGCAGGGAAGCACATGACACTGCCTTATGCGGCTTAGTAAGCCCGATCAGTAATTGAGATTCCCTGACCGGCCTGAGCTCGGCTTTTACATCCTCATACACTTTGAGGCAATTAACAACACACAGTTTAGGCAGATCAGGAAAAGCTGGGTAAGACACGGTTGAGATGTTCGTCTTGGTCCTTTTAGTAACATGGAATGTAACCCCTTTGGGAGAAAAACTCCTGTTCGACATATCTAATGCTCTCACATCTGAAACTCTCTTACATGAGATCAGGCATAGAAGCATTGTCAGCTTTGCTGCAATTTCTTCCTGGACCGTTGTTCATTATCTGGCCAAGATAGAAATAGTCTTAACACTTTATTAATATCCCATAGTAGGGAATACTTTGGAGCTCGCTTAAGAAGAGATTCTCTCCAACTGGAATTCTGCCAACCGCGGCTTGTCCTGCTGAGATCGTTGACCTGTATACTTTGACTGTTCTGTAGGCCCTGTTCCTATTCTCTGCCGCTACCCTGGCTAGAAAATTAGTTACTGCAAACGCATCCTCTGTAACAGGTTTCCCCAGGCACCCTGGAAATCATCCATGTGTTGGGGTGGTCAGGAAAGGTCCCAGTGATAAAGAGGAGTTCATGTTGGAAGTGCCATATTTGTGACTGGAGGTGCTGTAAAATTGGTGTGGTGTTGTAATTTTATATGCATCCAGTGTAGTTAAATGTGAATGGGATGTGTTACTTTGTTTCAAGTTGATACATATTAGATTTGCACATGCGTAGCAAGATAAATGCCAAAATCGGCAAATGAAATATGAGCACGATCCAGACATGGGGCCTCATTGCAAGTCTGCCGGTCTGGATTTAACGTTGCCGGTAAAACCGCACCAGCACTGTTTACCAGACCGACTCATTCCGACCTGCGAATCCGGAAACACCATCACCGCAAAGCGACCCCTGCGGTGACAACACACCCGGAAGTCCCGTCAGCGGAAACTGCATGCCAACTCACCGACGCACCCCCAGTCACCGGCAATGCGTAACACTGTGCATATTACGAGTAGCACGGACACGGAAACACTGCCAGAATAATGGCGGAAACACTGTGTCCATCGTGGCGGTACCGCCGATACCGCAGAGATGGCGTTAAACAGTGGCAGGAGAGCTGAATCCAGCCACAGGTGTGCAAAATCAGGCCAGCTGCACCACGTAGGCTACTGGGAGCCTACAAAAGGGACCCAGCCACACCCAGGCCACCTTCAAACACAACCATGCTGTCAGCCGCTGTAGCAGCATTTGGCCTAGGGAACCTACAAGCAGCGGTGCACATTGAGGCAGCAGTGGGGCAGAGGAGGAGGCGCAGGTGGCAAATTGTGAACCCGGGGCCAATAAACATAAATGTGCAGCTGGCACGACCCTACAGGCAGCGAGCAATACCCTGTATCAGGTCCTCAACCGGGAACCTGACCCCAGGGCAAATCCACACATTATACCGGGTTGACCGGCCCTCAATCATGTCCATCATCACCCTGATCGAGGAGGACATCAGCAGCCGCATTGGCATCTGTACTGCAATCCTGCCTGCTGAAGATTGTCTCAGTACTGCATTTCCTTGGAACAGGAAGATATCAGCACACTGTCGGTGAGCTGCACGGGCTGTCACAACCCTGTTTCTCAAGAGTACTGGACCAGGTACTGGATGCGCTGCTGCGCCATACGCAGTGGAGAAACTTTGCTGAAAATGTTGGTGGGGACATGTCCTCTGAAGAAAAGGTGCCTCATTCAAATGAATGGGGACAAAATAGTGTGCCATGAAAATTGGGGGGGGACAAACACCCCCACCCCCCTAAAATTACGCCCATGGCCATACGTCTGAGCACATATCCCTACACCGTACCCCAGCCCAGGTCATTGCCACCAAGTTGGCCTTCCATGCCATTGCAGGCTTGCCAAATTGCATAGGCGCAGTAGACTGACCCACGTTGAGTTGACAGTTCCACATGCAATCGAAGCGGTGTACCGCAATCGGAAGCAATTCCACTCACTGAATGTCCAGATGGTTTGCGATGCCGGACAAGTGATCACCCATTGCTGTGCACGTTTCCAGCAGTCAACACATGACTCAATGGTCTTGCGGAACTCTACATTACCATGTTACATGGAACGCTATGCAGCACAAAGCACATGGCTATTGGGTAAGTACAACTGCCAATGCATGGCCCCTGCCCAATGGTATGGACAGTTACCACATCCCACACATTGCAGCGCATCACATTTCAAATTGCCACAGTGCGCAATTACCTGCCCAGCCTACGCCCATGCACACCCTAGCCATGGTGTCGCACCACATGCAATGTCGACATGAGGATGTGAGTCCCTCACCCGCCCAATGCACTTGTGCATCTTCAATGCACACAATGTGCACTTAACCGGCAGTGTGCATTGTTCACATTTTTACAGTGACCAGTAACTGACTGCTGCGTCTGGCCATCATATCACAATGCCATATTCACCCTCCACATATGAACTCCTGGGCATCAACTTGTGCGCAACAAGTCGTTGCCCATTATCAATCCACGAATGTTACCATCAATGACCCCTGCATGGTATTGTCATCCAAGTTGGCTCAAAAGATGTCCCACACAACGGAAATCAGAAACGGGCCATGATTGTACTGCATCTGATTCAGACAGTGATACCACAAACACTAACATGTGCCCTTGCTTACACTCCCATGCAGGTGCTGTTGGATATGCACTCACGCCATGGCTGATGACTCCCATACGAAGGCCAAGGAACAGGCATGAGGAGGCCTACAACAGGGCACATATACGCACACGTGGCATGATAGAGCATACCTTTGGATTAGTGAAGTCCAGGTTCTGCTGCTTGAGCCGATCGGGTGGCTCATTGCAGTACAGCCCAGTGAAGATAGGGAAGATAGTAGTTGCATGTGCCATGCTGCACAATCTGTGCATACGCAGGAACATTCCACTGCCCCCGGACACAGAGGAGGAAGATGGTGATAATGACGATGATGAGGATGATGATGGGAATGGGATGGGTGCACTCCCTGGGAGGGGTGCCCATAATGGACAACATGCACGGGCTATACGCATTCACAATTTTATTTGATACACTTCTCATGCACATTAGGCACTTCATGTGGTGGCACGACATTAAATGGTTTGAATGAACAGGAAATCAACAATGTCCACTCATCATTTGCATTGCAAAAAAGTGTATTTACTACATTACAGGGGTGACTGGAATTGGATGATAATGAAGTACACCCGTGCCCACCCACCTCCCCAAATGTACACACCCCCCTCCCCAATGTACCCGCCCCCCAACTAGGCCCCAACTGACTTACCCCACTAAGGACCACCTCCACCCCCCCAACGTACCCACCCCCAAACAGGTCCCAACTGACTTACCACACTAAGGACCACCCCCACCTCCCCAACGTACCCACCCCCAACCAGGCCCCAACTGACTTACCCCACTAAGGACCAGCCCCACCTCCCCAACGTAACCACCCCCCAACCAGGCTCCAACTGACTTACCCCACTGAGGACCACCCCCACCGCCCCAACGTACCCACTCCGCAACAACAAACAAAATAGTGTGGTGACGGTTTAACGTTCACCACACTATTTGCGTCCATGCTTGTGGCTGTACATGTCCTTCCCGGAGGGTCCGTACAGTCATGATGACCGCCTCCGAGGACTACTGGCCACCGAACTGGAAGGTGTGCTGCTTGCAGATGGCACTGGCATGGTCGCAGCTGGCACATTGGCCAAATATGCCTGTTGGGCCACTTGCATTGATTCTGAGATAGTTGACATTGCGGTGTTCCCCTCCCTGAACCGCCATGACAGAACCATGTTTGTGGTAGCTAATCTGCCGATGGCACATGACGGTCTCCACAAATAGGTGGCAGTGCTCTCCCTCTGGAGTCTGGCATCCTCGCGCTGCAGCCTGTCCTCCTGTTGCAGATTAGCCTCCTGGAGTTGTCACTCCACTAACTGCGTGAGGCTTGCCTGGTGTTCCTCGATGCGCAGGAGGCAGGCGCTGAGTTCTGTGAGTGAGGGTGTGGGGGAGTGCATTGGGCTGTGGATATTGATCGGGCTGAATTGTAACTCCTGTAGGGGAGTGATGTTGCCCCCGTCATCCTCATTGTGTGGTGGGTCGGCACACTGTTCCACCGGTGCACTGTTGCCGCTGGATGCATCGTCGTCAGCTGTATCTTGACGCCCACTGATGGGTGCGGCAAATGTGGCAGCAGGTGTGGATCCTGTGGCCACATGCCATGCTGGTGGTGCAGCGGGGATGGGTGTGTCCGTGGCCAATGTTGGCACGGCCGATGTTGGCGCAGCTGATGGTTGAGTTCCAGAGATGGTAGTGGCTGATGTTGGCGGGGCCGATGGATGAGTTCCAGAGGTGGTGTTGGCTGACGTTGGCGGAGCCGATGGTTGTGTTCCAGAGGTGGTGGCAGTGGCATCCTCTGATGTCCGGGTACAACGGCTATGTCCAGTGCCATGTGGAGTGGGCTGTTGTGCAGTTTCACTGTCGGATGATGTGCCTGTGGGGGAATGCAGGGCGTGCTGTTAGTTGCAACGCACTCCTCATACTTGGTCCACTTGCATGTACACACATTTGATGGGTGATGCACTCAGGTGTGTGGATATCAACTTGCACACAGTTACATGCTGTCTGCCTGTCCTGCGGGTTCTGTCACTTGTGCATGTGGTGTGTGTCATTGGTGGATGCATTGGGTGCCTCTAGGCCCGGAGGGTTTCAACATTCACACTCATGGCATTCCACTCTGTGTACTTACCGGCATTGCCAGGTGGGCTGGCTCCGAACTCTGCACCTCTCCTCTCATGTCTGGAGCCTCAGGGGTGTAGCAGGTTCCCCTCCTGTGCTGGTTTTGTGCTGGCAGTGTGATGCCATTAGGTTGCGCACATGCAGCCGCAGATTGTCCCATTGCTGGTGGCAATCTTTGACTGTGCGCACTGTCACGCCATCTGCGGTGCACTTCTGTGCTGCTGCCCAGATCCCTTTGCACCACTGCTGTGTGCTGCGCCTTTGGTCAGCACTGAACAGCATTGGGGCGTTGTCTATGATGTGCTCAACCAGCACTGTTAATTCTGGCTCACTGAAGTGGGCTTTCCACTGGCATGTGGCTGGAATGCGTGATGCCATCTTCTTTGTCATGTGGAGCAAGTCCCAGTGGAAGTAGGCACTGTGGTTGCAGAGGATGGCAGTGGATTGTGGTTTAAGTAATGGCTGCGCTCTCTTCCTGTTTTTTGCGGAGACAGTGTTTCCAGATCCGGTATTTCTGTATCCGTGGCGGTGGAGGCGGAAATGGATATACCACTGCAATGTTTCACGGTACATCCGTCTCCGTGGCTGTTTGCGTTCCGGCGGTGACACCGTTTCGGAAATGGTCTGGTGCGCGCGACTGACAAACCATAATCAGACCTTATTTCCGCATGCTTGCGGACGCGGTAACGGTGTCACTGCCTTCACGGAAACAATGGATTCCGGACCGGCGGACTCATAAGGAGGCCCATGGTGTGCTATGAAGTTCCTAGAAGCTGGGCAACAAGGAGTTTCATAATGAGCATTCGAGGAAGGGGGCTTGTCCTGAAGAACCCATTGTAAAGAAGTGACAATAGTTATTAAACATGCATGCACACTGATATACATACACAGGAGTTTTTATAAATCTACATGTATTGTGCTTTCTTTATCAGTTCATTAAACTCTGCATCAAGGGGTTTGCAAGGGGAATTCTAGGCATCTGGGAACAACTGGTTTTGCAGGATTGGAGGCCAAAGGAGAAGTAATGATTAACCAAGCAGATGGTCAGCCAACAAATCGGCCAGGGTTTTTAGGGCCTTGTAGTTTTGCATAAGGCAGATGTAACCTTTGTAAGTGCATGGGAGTTTGTTATTCACTGTTTAGAGGGATCCGGCCATTTGCTTTTGACCAACAATAAACGGATGAAATGACGCTCAGAGCCAGAGTGACCGATACTCATGAGTTCCGATTGTTTTCTCAGGATGTGCCATGCGTGTTGAATTGGTAGTAGTTTAGATAAGAATATACCGGAGACGCCAGTAAAGTCAGGTGAGTCGGTTAACTTTAGTTCAAAGGGAACCTGTATATTCTTCTTCTCCTCGTGTTGTTTAAAGTATTCATGCAAACCATGTGCAATTACATTTAGGGTTGGTAGGTCTAATCACAGTTGTAACTTGTAATAAATTATGTTTGTATGTGAGTGTGTAACTATGTGATGATGTCACGACCTACTACGGACACATCTTGAAAGAGGGTGTGTTGTACGCATGAGCTGAAGATGGTAGTTAAAATAACTGCAACCAATGAGAATGGGAGAATTGGAGAAAGATTGGATTTCTTTTGTATAGGTCTTGTCCATTCACAAGTGGGGGGTGGATTGTAATAAAATAGATGGGAGTGTTTTAACTGTTGCAGAAATGTATATAATGTGTCAACTGTGCGGTTCGGAGAGACTCGGGTTAGTTTGACTCTAAAGGGTCATCTAGCCCCTCCCCGGATGATTGTACAATAAACCTGATTTACGTACAAACGTGCACTCACTTCTTATGTAGTGGGCCTGCTTTGGGTTAAGGTGAGTAGAGGCCCATCCCCCCATTTGGTAACCACAAAGGGACCCCATACTTTCCGAGATGTTGTGGGTCTCCTGTGCGCACAACTCAGTTGTGGCGCCTCTTTGTGGGGACCAGTCTTCCGTGTACAGTGAAAAAGAGAGGTTTACGGGCGTCACATTCGTTAAAGACCTGTCTGTTCCCCGGAGGCGTGGTACGGTGGTACAGCTGTGCAGGACGAATTGAAGGAGCATCACTTTGGAGCGCTTGCGGTTGACATGAGTTCACTTTGGGGGTTAAAGCAAGAAGGGAAATAGGGGAAAAAGAGTTTTTTTTTTATTTAAGGGATTTTGGTAAGGGTACGATCAGAGTGCGTGTGTGCGAGGTTATGGGGATTAAAAGGGTGAATGCTTTGAAGGAGTGAGTGAACTGTTTTATGTTGTATGTTCTTTGTATATATTTTTACCTAAAAATTCACAAAAAGGTCTGGGAGTCCCTATACCGAGAACGAACATGGCCAAATAACCTGTTCTACGGGAAGGTTCCCACCTGGGAGGGTCTACAACAACATTTTAGCTCACTGTACCTTTCACAGAGGAGAAATATCCATTGGCATATCAGTCTTTGTCCCACCCACAAGGGCAGTCCAGCACCGAAATGCTAGGCAATTCTCCTCTGAACAAGGGTACCAACAGCAATCCCAGACATGTGTTTCGACCTAGTTGGGCCTCATCCATCAGGTGAAGCTGTGCCTCTCTAAGCACAGTGAGCAAAGGGTCCCCGTCTGGATTACCCTGGGTAACTTAAGGTGAAACCCAAAGTTCCTAAAAATGCACAAAAAGGTCTGGGAGCCCCTTTACCGAGAACAAACACAGCCAAATAACCTGTTCTATGGGAAAGTGCCCACTCGGAAGCGTCTACAACCACGGTTTATCTCACTGTACCTTTCACAGAGGAGAAATATCCATTTGCATATCAGTCTTTGTCCCACCCACAAGGGCAGCCCAGAAGCGAAATGCTAGGCAATTCTCCTCTGAACAAGAGTACCAACGGCAACCCCAGACATGTGCTTTGGCCTAGTCAGGCCTCATCAGTGAGGTGAAGCTGTGCCTCTCTAAACACAGTGAGCAAGGCGTCTATGTCTGGATTACCCAAGGTAACTTAGGGTGAAACCCAAAGTTCCTAAAAATGCACAAAAAGGTATGGGAGTCCCTCTACCGAGAACGAACACGGCCAAATAACCTGTTCTATGGGAAGGTGCCCACTCGGGAGGGCCTACAACCACGTTTTAGCTCACTGTACCTTTCACAGAGGAGAAATAGCATATGCGTATCAGTCTTTGTGTCATGACCCTTGCCCCTGGCCCTCACTGGCAAGTCAGCCTTCACGTTAGGGCCAGGTCAAATGCCTTTAAACCTCATCCAAGACTCTCTGAGAGTCATTCCTGGCAACTTTGGCGCCAGGCTCATAACCATCATGAAGACCAACATTAGAATGGGGCTATTTACTTGGGACTATTTAACTTGGGGGGGGGGTTCAGCCAACATGGAGGCACACACATAGCTCAGTTACAAGGAACTGAGCTATGCGGTCTAGTCTTTTGGGTGTGGCAGGCCTGGGACTATTTTACCTGGACTACTTTACCTGAGACTAGTTAAACCACACCCAAACAGCAGAACATGCTTTGCGTTATTCTGCTGTGGGCAGAGTAACGCTCACCGTGTCCATTTCTTTGATGCCAGTTTACCTGAAACCATGGACCTGCAGCGACAGAAAGAACACTACGAAACTTACCTGGGACAGTATCCTGTCTTCAATCCATCGCTGACTTCAGTTCCACTCACCTGAAGGTACGAACTCCATCATCCGGCACTGCATGCATCCTGGAATACCATAACCTGGAAAGAGGAGAAAGAAAGACAGCATTAGTAAGCGTTTACTCATGTTTCCTTCCGAATGAAGAAAGCCACACAATTCTTACCTGGGTAGTCATCTACTGGTCAGTATCAATGCTGGAACATTACGGCGCTCGGCGAGGAACATCGCAACCTGCAAGGAGAGAAAAGACACAGGTTAACACTATAAAAGGCGAAACAGCGCTGTACATCGCGCATTACTCATCGGACAGCATCGCGCACACCGCGCTTTCGCCTACCGGCCCATGCTCATCTTCAAAGTGCATGACAACTCCAAAATACCTTTCCATACCTAAAAGGAAAGAAGCAAGACATTATTATTTGAACTAAGAGGAACATAAGAACTGCTTATAAAGACTGTAAAACAGCAAACCTACGGAGTCGCAGCAGGCCTGGATTCCCACATGGAGGGCTTGCCCCAGTGAAGTAACTTGGTCGCTGCGCGCCCCCCACATCTACGTGCCCCTGACACAAGGAGCAGGACGAGGAATCCACCTTCTACAATATTAAGGTGAGGAGGAGGCCCAAGGGGGGAGGAAGGAGTTGAGGCCAAGGGAGGTGGGAAAACATAAAGACAATATGGTATTGAATCCAGCTCTCCTATATTGCAGATCCATCTTTAACCAGAGGCCTTAGCAAGGGACCGGGAGAGGGTTCGAGAGTGCAAATCATCCAACCAGGGCTGGGTGGCGTCCCCGTGGATACCAGGTAAGCGTAACAGAAAGCCTCAATAATATTATCCACCTGGGCATCATGGAGACGTAAGAGACTGACCAGTTAGTTCAGTTGTTGGGACAATTACGCGCTGACGTACATTCAGCCAGGCAAGAAACCAATGCTCTTAGGAGGGATTTGATTGTTACTAAGGATCGTACTGACGAAATAGGTAGACAATTGCTCCAATCACAGGCAGGACAGACCCCATTGCCTGGTAACATTCTGCTAGCACCTGTACCAACTTCTACCAATCCAGTACAAATAACCCTTCCTGGGGCATTTCCTTTAGCTCCACCTGAACGATTTACAGGGGACCCCAACGTTCATGAACCAGTGTCGTCTTCATTTCCTTTGCAGACCTGGGGCTTTTCCTAATGACCACGTGCGGGTTGCTTTTGTTTTGTCATATCTGAGAGGCAGTGCTGCGAATTGGTCGGTACCATTGGTAAGTCAAGATGACCCCTTGTTACATGACTTTGGGGGTTTCCAGATGGAAATGGAATAACTCTTTGCTCGTCATACCCAAGGCCAAGCATTAGACGACAAACTTTTGTCACTCCGTCAAGGAAGTCAAGACTTGCTTACATATATAGCAACATTTAAAAGACTAGTCGTTGAAGCTGGGTGGCCTGAGGAAAAAAGGATCACACTATTTCATTGGGGTCTACGAGGGCAACTAAAGGATGTCCTTGCTCAAGTGGTTAACCCACCGAAAGACTGTGCAGAATTCATCAACCTTGTGGCGCAATTAGATGACAGATTACAAGACCGAAAAGCGGATGGATAAGGTTAGACACTCGAGCTGTGTATGTCCGGTCAACGGATAATGTTCCACGTACATTGGGAAACACGGTAGAATCCATGCAAATCGGAGGTGTACGGCCCCCTTTAACTAAAACTGAAAGAGACAAGAGAAGGCAACAGCAGTTATGCTTATATTGCGGAAAATCAGGCCACTTCCTCAAAGAATGTCCAGTGAAACCACCAAGGAGAACTGTTGGAGCCACAGAGAAGGAAGATAATAACAAGGAGTCGGAAAACTACCAAGCCCGGCAAGCGTAGAGGTCCGCTTGTTGAGCTAGAAGGATGAGCTACAGACCTCACACTTTGCATTACCAGTAATTTTGATCAATTACCAACAACCGTCTCGGATGCATGCTGTCGAAGCATACATAGACAGCGGAGCAGTTGGGAATTATGTAGACCAAGATCTGGCAGCAGAGATGGGGCTTCCCTTATGCTCTAAGTCAACTACTGAAAAAATTACTACTGTTGATGGGACAGAAATAGCTTCTGGACCAGTAACCCAATGTACAGCAGCACTAACCCTACTGTGCCAGGAAGGACACCGAGAATCTATTGCATTCGATCTCATCAACGCTCCTCAGTTTTAACTAATCATAGGGATGCCATGGTTGCTAGCTCACAACCCTCTAATAGATTGGCGTGCCAAGAAGTTGGCCTTTTCCGATGATTGTGCTCGCACCTGTTATTACCAAGAAAAGGGGAAAACAGACTTATGTACATCTGCTACTCCCAGTAAGGCGGCGATTGTACTAGGTGTGACTAGTACTCTACCAAATGGATACCAAGATTTTCAAGACGTGTTCCAGAAAAAACAAGCAAATACTCTACCACCGCACAGGCCCTACGATTGTCAGATCGACCTCATACCTGATGCGCAAATTCCTTGTGGCCAAATCTATGCACTTACTGAACCAGAAAACCTCCATTTGAAATCTTATCTTGATCAGTACCTGGCAAATGGATTTATCCGCCCGTCTAAATCACCGGCAGCTAGTCCCTTATTCTTCGTACCTAAGAAGGAAGGAGAATAGAGGACTTGCATCGACTATCGCGCATTAAACCAGATCACAGTAAAAAAACGTTATCCACTGCCCCTTATTCCCGAATTATTGGATCAATTCAAAGACGCCCAAATCTATACCAAACTGGACTTTAGGGGGGCGTGCAATCTTCTTCGAGTGAAGAAAGGAGACAAATGGAAAAATGCCTTTCGTACCAAATACGGCTTGTATGAATACCAGGTAATCCCTTTTGGACTTTGCAACGATCCCGCTGCATTCCAGTACTTTATGAATGATGTTTTGCGGGAGTCCATCGACGTTTGCGCCCTTGTTTACATTGATGACATCTTAGTGTATTCTGCTACAAAAGAAGACCATGTCAGGCATGTCCGCTCCGTCCTTACTAAACTCCGCCAACATAAACTGTATGCTAAACTCGAAAAATGCTCTTTTCATGTCACCGAAGTGGAGTTCCTCGGTTTTATCCTCAAACCAAAAGGTATCAGAATGGATAGGCACAAGGTAGATGCCATTCTTAACTGGCAGTCACCAACTTCATTTAAATGAATCCAGAGTATGTTGGGCTTTGCAAACTTTTACCGCCGATTCATCCCAGATTTTTCCCAAATAGTGCATCCAATTACATCACTATTGAGAAAAAACAATAAAAAGTTCCATTGGACCGAAGAAGTAGAGAAGACCTTTCAAGTACTTCTTGCCCAGACCTCCCTTATATAGTTGAAACAAATGCCTCTAGCATGGCCATGGAAGCTGTTCTCTCGCAAAGGGACCCAGGAACTGGCCAGTTACACCCTGTGGCCTTCTGGTCACGAAAAATTCTCACTTCCCGAACTCAACTATGCTATCACAGACAAAGAACTCTTGGCTATAAAATCAGCTTTCAAGGCATGGCGACACTATCTCCTTGGTGCTAGACATACTGTCACGGTCACAACTGATAATCGAAACCTGCAATACCTAAAAACAGCAAAGGCTCAATCATCCCGTCAACTGTGGTGGGCTCTTTTCTTCGCTGAATATGACTATGTGATCACCTAACGGCCAGGAGTCCGAAACGGAAAGGCTGACGCCTTGTTCCGCATGGGTGTTGATGAAAAGGTATACATAACTCCAGATCCAGTAGCCATCATTCCAGAAGACAAACTCCTGGGTTTTACGACAACATTGACACAGGGTGAACTCCAAAACAAGATACAACTCTTAATGGATCCCACTTTCTCACAAGAGTGGTGTATTCAAGGAGAACATTACACCATTAAAGACCAGTTAGCATATTTTAGGAACCGTCTATACTTGCCAAGTAAAGATTTACTAGAGCAGGTTATTTCGGGTTATCACGACTCCCTGATTGAAGGTCATCCTTGAATTGCCAAAACTCTAGCTAAAGTAAAACGAAACTATTGGTGGCCCACATGGCGTAAAGACATCATACAATGTATCAAATCTTGCAGTTTGTGTACACAAAACAATTCCCAAAAGCAGAAACCAGCTGGTCTTCTCCAACCATTGGAAATTCCTGCCGCACTATGGCACACACTGTCCCTTGATTTCATTACAGATCTACCCCCCAGTCAAGGATACAACACCATCTTAGTAGCTATAGACTTGTTCTCTAAAATGGCACACTTTATTCCTTTTAAGGGTCTTCCAAATGCATCCAATTTAGCAAAAGTATTCCTGGAGGAAATCGTACGGCTACATGGCTTTCCATCGGTCTTGATCTCAGATCGAGGTAGTCAGTTCGTATCCAACTTCTGGAGGAAATGCTGTTCAATGGCCCAAATTGACATTCGATTATCCACAAGTCACCATCCTCAAACAGATGGCTAAACACAAAGAACAAACCAAACCCTCGAGCAATACTTACGTTGCATGTTACATCAAGTGGAAAGAAATTGGAAGGACTTGTTATGGATAGCTGAATATGCCTATAATAATTCATTACACACCAGCATTGGACAAACCCCTTTCTACACTATATATGGTAGACATCCACGTACTTCAGATTTGGATCTCCCAACCCCTTTGGAAATGCCAGCGGTTAAAACCCTACATACGACTATTTCCCAGGCCTTCAAAGAAGCAGCAGAACATTTACTCCAAGCCAAGAACAGACAAAAGAAATTTGCTGACCAACATCGTAGTAAAGCCCCCGACTATCAAATTGGAGACAAGGTCTGGTTAGCATCAAAGTATGTGCCCATAAAAGGGACTCAGACCTTTCGTCCCCGATATCTGAGACCTCATTCTATTGAATCCATAATAAATCCAGTGGCAGTTAAATTAGACCTACCGCCCACTATGCAGATTCATCCTGTGTTTCACGTATGTCATGAACTGTCGTCTGCGTCCCTTCTGGACCTCCTGGTCCCTGACCCATAGGGGATTGAATACAGTGATCCTTCCAACATGGCCGCTTGAAACGGAATGCTGCTGGCCAGTCTCTACGATCCACGCTGTACGCTTTACAAAACTGACACATTCCCGCGGCTCTACGCATCTCAACGCTACCGCTTGCTGTAGTCGGACGTGTGTTGCCGGAGTTCGTTTGGGGCTCTCTTCTGATTCCTGGTTCCTTGAATCCCCTTCCTTCCTGCCATTCCTCTACCTTACCTCCAATCTTCCTGGATTTTCTTCCGCGCTCGGGTCACAGCGTTCTGTGCCTCCGAGTGCGAACATCATTCCTTCCTGGTATCCACCCTGGACTTCTGAATGTTCCCGGAAGTTGGATAGCGAACCTCACGCTGGAATCCGAGGACCAGCACTCGGGTTTGTACAAATCCTGGACCGTGAGAAAGAAGACATCACAGAAGGTCGCAAGCAAACAACAAAAGCAGGTGAAAAGGGGATAGACTTGTGACAGATTGAGACGCCTAAAAAACAATACAGATACAGAGATGGAAGCCGCTGTTCAAGACCTTATGCGAGGCATGCAGGAACTAACCACGGAGGTACAGAACCTTAAGGCTGAGAATGCTGCATTAAAACAGCTAGTATTGTCACGTGACTCTGCAACTAAGGAAAGCGTGTTATTGGGAGGAGTAGTGGATAAATATGATGGTTCTTCAAAGACTCTCCGTGCTTTCCTTGATTCATGTTTAGTGCACTTCACCTTCAAACCCTACTACTTTTCCACTCCCAGAGCAAAGGTGGGCTTTATGATCTCACACCTCACTGGAAATGCCTTGACCTGGTCAAGCTCTAAAGGCCATGTTTGATCGCCCAGAACAGGTGTACAGTGCTCAAGAACCACTACTCGACAAGGATCCCAGGATATGCTCACCTATGTGACCCGTTTTAAACAACTCGTGAAGGAAGCAGATTGGTCTCAAGAAGCCAGCTTCCCCCTCTTCTGAAGAGGTCTGAACGAAGAAATAAAGGATGAGTTAGCTAGGGTAGCTTGCCCAAGCTCCTTCCAGGCTCTCATGGACCTTTCCTTGAAAATAGACTTCCGAATCCAAGAAAGAAGAGCAGAGAAAAAGAAGTCTAAATCGGCTTTCCAAAAGGCCGCCACAGAACATCCATCTAGACCTGAGCCCACAGTTTCTCCAACCCCGTACCCAGAACCCATGCAACTGGGGGCCTTCCGTGGACCCATTACCCCACAAGAAAGGATGCGATGAATTCACACTCGTCTGTACATGTATTACGCCTCCGATAAACACCTCGTGAGAGAATGCCCTATTGCTCCTCCACGGCGTTCGGGAAACGCCAGCTCCCGATCCTAGAAGGGGCACGATATATTCGGGTGAGAGATATATGCTCCATATAAATTCCATCCTTGAACTCTCCTGGACAAAATAATCTTGTGATTCTACAGGTCTTTCTATCGCCTTCCAAGAAAGAATCTTACCCCATCCTGGCATTAGTAGATTGTGGAGCCAAGGGCATATTGATAGGTCATGATTGGGTCACTGCTCACAACATTCCACATGAAACTCGAGGAACTATGCAACCTGTAGAGGCGATTGATGGGAGACCTTTGTCTTCAGGACCCATAACCCTTCAGACTAAAGAGATCCTGCTCTCTATAAACCACCATCAAGAGAGGATCAGATTTTACATTATAAAATCAGCCCATTATCCAATGGTTCTAGGAATGCCCTGCTTACAAAAGCATAACCCCTACATCAATTGGGCAGCAGGCTCCTTGTTCCCTGGTGCTGAACACTGTATGGGCCTCATTACGACCCTGGCGGAACGGGTTAAACGGCGCCGTAAAAGGCTTCGGCGCCGTTCAACCCGTTCTGCCACATTACGAGGGACGTTAGGCACGCCTGGGAAAACCAGGTGTGCATACCGGGTCCCGCGAGGGGAAGAGGGAGCAAACAAACGGGCCATCTCGTAATGGCCCATTGTTTGCTCCCTCTTCCATTCCCATTCAGCCCTATGGGGGCTGAAATGGGAATGGGGATGAACCGTGTCCGTGTCCTCAAGTGAGGAATTACAGGACCATCCAAACTCGGAATGGTCCGGTAAATCCTCATTCCGAGGACACGGACACGGATGCGGTTTTGCCGGCAGCCATGCCGCAAGTTGCGGCATGGCTACTGGCATAACTTGTAATGAGGGCCTATGTCTCACTGCTTATCCCTAGATTCCTTACCAAAGTCTTGTGAAGACTCGCAAGAGAGTCAGCAAAATCCAGTCACTGTCTCTAACATCATCCGGATTCCCAGGGCCTACCAGGCCTTCACTGATGTATTTTCGACCGCTATAGTTCAAGCTCTCCCTCCTCACAGACCAGAGGATTGCGCCATCGATACTGAACCTTCAGCAGTGATTCCTTTCGGGAGGATGTTTATTTTATCAGAACCTGAAAAAAGGGCCCTCCGGGAATACCTGGATACTTACCTGGAAAATGGCACCATACGACCATCTAAATCCCCAGCGGGTGCTTCATTGTTTTTTGTTCCCAAGAAAGACACCAAGGAGCTCAGACCATGTCTAGATTACTGTGGCCATAACCAGTGCACTCTCAAGGATCGCTACCCATTCCCTCTCATCTCGGATATCCTGGAAGCAGTCAGAGGTGCAGTAGTCTTCACAAACCTAGACCTAAGGGGTGCCTACCATCTTATTTCTATAAAGGAAGGTGACGAATTGTAAACAGCCTTTAGAACCCCCTTTGGCCATTTTGAATACCTGGTTATGCCCTTTGGACTTGCTAATGCCCCAGCGGTCTTTCAACATTTTATGGACAGAGTGTTCTCTGATATGCTGTTCATCTGCGTCATTGTATATCTGGACGACATACTGATATACTCCAAGGCCCATCTAAAACATGAAGAGCACGTGAAGGCAGTCTTACAAGGTCTACGTGAACATAAGCTCCTGGCCAAGCCCAAAAGTGCATTTTCCATGTATCAACTGTTCACTACCTCGGATTCGTTCTCAGCCTAAGGGGAATTGGAATTGACTCCTCGAAGGTAGACTCCATTTTATCCTGGCCCGTTCCAACTACTGTAAAACAAATTAAATCCTTCCTGGGGCTTACTAATTTCTATCGGAAATTTATACCAACTTTTTCGGAGATTGTGCATCCTATCGTTACATTGTTAAAGAAGGACACCCCTTCTTGTGGGCCTCAGCCCAAGATACGGCGTTCCAACGGTTGAAGTCGGAGTTCACACAAGCCCCCATCCTAGCTCAACCTGACATTGATCGACCCTTTCTTGTTGAAACTGATCCTTCCAACTACGCCATTGGGGCAGTCCTAAAACAAGAATTGGGTGACAAGTTAGAACACCCCATCGCCTATCTTTCTCGCACCTTGACTCCCAGTGAAACTCATTACTCTTTTCTGGAAAAGGAATTACTAGCCATCCGTCAAGCCTTCACTGACTGGCATCATCTCCTCCTGGGAGCCAAACACCCAGTGCAAGTTTGCACGGACCATCGGAATCTTCAAGTTCTACAATCTCTAGAATGTAGAAACAGTCGTCAAGCCCGTTGGGCCTTCTTTTTTGCTCAATAGCAGTTTCAAATCCATAATGTCCCTCGAACACACAACATAATAGCCAATGCCTTATACAGACATCCTGATTACGAACCCCTTGACGTTCGGACCTTTCCTAAGATGTTTCACCACACGATATTTGTTGCCCAAGCACTTACCCTCCTGGAGAATATTCGAATTCAAACTCAATCCTCCGAAACCTGGAAGGAGTTTAAGAGAAACAATCGATGGAATCTCAAAACAAAGGACGGATATCTATTCACAGACAATCGCATGGTCATTCCCACTCCTGGACTGAGACAAGAGATCACAAGCTTATGTCATGGTACCTTTCATTCAGGACACTGTGGCATCAACAACACCCTCCATCTAATACAAAGACAGTTTTGGTGGCCGAAGATGAAGGATGATATCAGGAGCCATATCCAGACATGTGCAGTCTGCAATCAGAACAAACATGATAATAAGAATCCGGCAGGTCTCCTGCTCCAACCAGCAATACCAACAAGTCCCTGGGAAATCATTGCCACAGATTTTATCGTGGAACTACCATCTTCCAGGGGCTACACAACTATCATAGTTACCATTGATTTGTTTACTCATATGGCTCATTTTACACCCTTATACAAACTGCCATTCTCATCTGAACTTGCCGGAATCTTCCTGGAACACATATTACGGCTTCATGGGCTACCCTCCAAGATCATTTCAGACCAAGGACCCCAGTACATATCTCAGTTCTGGAAGCAATTATGTTGTATACTGGGAATCCAGCGTGCCTGTCCTCACGTTATCACCCACAGACCAATGGAGCCACTGAACGTGTAAACCAAACTCTGGAACAATACCTTTGTTGCTTCGCTATCAAGGTCCAAGATGATTGGTCACTCTTAATACCTGTCACCGAATTCGCTTATTACAATTCGGATCATTCAGCTATCAAAACCAGTCCTTTCTTCTGTAGTCAAGGATTTCATCCTTCAGTTCTACCCTCCATTCTCCCACTCCCTACCCAGTTCCTGCGGTAGATTTCTGGATTGAAACCCTTCTTACCGTACACAAAGAAGCAAAGGAACACTTAGAAAAGGCCTGAAGAGATGTTAAACATTATGCTGACTCCAAAAGAAGACCTGGCCCTTCCTACTCAGTAGTCGATAAAGTCTGGTTATCCTCAAAGCTCCTTCCTCGACAACTGCGCCCAAATAAATTGGCTCCCAGGTATTACGGCCCTTTTCTATACAAGAAATCATCAATCCAGTGGCCTTTCTACTCGGACTACCAGAATCATGGAAACGGATCCATCCAGTCTTCCACACCACACTGTTAAAACCATATCTTCAGTCATCTCGAACAGCTCCAAAATCTACCCCAGTGATTGTCTATGAACAACTCGAATACAAGGTTTCCAGAATCTGTGACTCTAGGTACCAACTTGGTCAACTACAGGATTTGGTCGAATGGAAAGGATACCCTCCCAGTGAGCGCACCTGGGAACCCATGTCAAACATGAATGCCCCCAGGCTGGTTGGAAAATACCATCTTATCCACCCGGGCAAGCCCGGAGGAGCTGGGCTTCAGAGGAGGCATACTGTCATGAACCGTCGTCTGCGTCCCTTCTGGACTTCCTGGTCCCTGACCCATAGGCGATTGAATACAGTGATCCTTCCAACATGGCCGCTTGAAACGGAATGCTGCTGGCCAGTCTCTACGCTCCACGCTGTATGCTTTACAAAACTGATACCCCCCGTGGCTCTGCGCGTCTCAACGCTACCGCCTACTGTAGTCGGACGTGTGTTGCCGGAGTTCATTCGGGGCTCTCTTCTGATTCCTGGTTCCCGGGTCCTTGAATCCCCCTTCCTTCCTCCCATTCCTCTACCTTACCTCCGATCTTCCTGGATTTTCTTCCGCGCTCGGGTCACGCCGTTCCGTCCCTCCGAGTGCGAACATCATTGCTTCTTGGTATCCACCCTGGACTTCTGAACGTTCCCGGAAGTTGGATAGCGAACCTCACCCTGGAATCCGAGGACCATCAGAGAAGGTTGCAAGCAAACAACAAAAGCAGGTGAGAAGGGGAGAGACTTGTGACAACGTATCACTCCTGAAACCGGTACAACCCGGTACTCAGGTTACAACACCACCAAAACCAGTATTAGTTGACGGGGTACCAGAGTTTGAAGTAAAGGATATCCTAGACTCAAAATACACCAGATCCAAACTATACTACTTAGTTGATTGGAAGGGATACAGCCCTCAAGACAGATCATGGGAACCTAGTGAATACATCCATGCACCTCGCTTAATTAAAAAGTTTCATCAGAATTATCCAGCCAAAACAGGACCAGGCAGAAGTGCCACCGTGAGAGGGGTTTGGGGGGGAGTGCTGTCATGACCCTTGCCCTGGCCCTCACTGGCAAGTCAGCCTTCCAGTTAGGGCCAGGTCAAAGGCCTTAAAACCTCATCCAAGACTCTCTTTGACGCCAGGCTCATAACCATCATAAAGACCAACATTAGAATGGGACTATTTACTTGGGACTATTTAACTTGGTGGGGTTCAGCCAACATGGAGGCACACACATAGCTCGGTTACAAGGAACTGAGCTATGCGGTCTAGTCTTTTGGGTGTGGCAGGCCTGGGACTACTTTACCTGGACTTCTTTGGGTGTGGCAGGCCTGGGACTATTTTACCTGGACTACTTTCCCTGAGACTATATAAACCACACCCAAACAGCAGAACATGCTTTGCGTTATTCTGCTGTGGGCAGCGTAACGCTCACCGTGTCCAGTTCTTTGATGCCAGCTTACCTGAAACCAAGGACCTGCAGAGAGAGAAAGAACACTACAAAACTTACCTGGAAAAGTATCCTGTCTTCAATCCATCGCTGACTTCAGTTCCACTCACCTGAAGGTACGAACTCCATCATCCGGCACTGCATGCATCCTGGAATACCATAACCTGGAAAGAGGAGAAAGAAAGACAGCATCAGTAAGCGTTTACTCACGTTTCCTTCTGAATGAAGAAAGTCACACAATTCTTACCTGTGTAGTCATCTCCTGGTCAGTATCATTGCTGGAACATTACGGCGCTCGGCGAGGAACATCGCAACCTGCAAGGAGAGAAAAGACACAGGTTAGCAATATAAGTGGCGAAACAGCGCTGCGCATCGCGCATTACTCACCGGACAGCATTGCGCACACCGCGCTTTCGCCTACCGGCCCTTTCTCATCTTCAAACTGCATGACAACTCCAAAATACCTTTCCATACCTAAAAGGAAAGAAGCAAGACATTATTATTTCGAACTAAGAGGAACATAAGAACTGCATATAAAGACTGTAAAACAGCAAACCTACAGAGTCGCAGCAGGCCTGGATTCCCACAGGGAGGGCTTGCACCAGTGAAGTAACTTGGTCGCTGCTCGCCCCCCACATCTACTCGCCCCTGCCACAAGGAGCAGGACGGAGAATCCACCTTCTATAATATTAAGGTGAGGAGAGGGCCCAAGGGGGAGGAAGGAGTTGAGGCCAAAGGAGGTGGGAAAACATAAAGACAATCTGGTATTGAATCCAGCTCTCCTATATTGCAGACCCATCTTTAACCAGAGGCCTTACCAAGCGACCGGGAGATGGTTTGAGAGTGCAAATCATCCAACCAGGGCTGGGTGGCGTCCCCGTGAGCGTAATACTTTGCCCCACCCACAAGGGCAGTCAAGCACTGAAATGCTAGGAAATTCTCCTCTAAACAAGAGTACCAACAGCAACCCTGGACAATTGTTTCGGCCTAGTCAGACTACATCAGTGAGGTGAAGCTGTGCCTCTCTAAGTACAGTGAGCAAGGGGTCCACGTCTGACTTACCCTGGGTAACTTAGGGTGAAACTCAAAGTTCCGAAAAATGCGCAAAAAGGTTTGGCAGCCTGTAGGGAAGGCATGGTATCACATGTATAATACTGACACAATGGATACAATTTGTAAAACCTTTATTGCAAATGTTGGGGTAGGAGAAACTCCTATTTTGCCCTATAACTGAGATGGGAGTAGTCTCGACCATTAAATGACAAACAAAACAGCTCTGGCGGAGTCCGTCAAATGGCCTATGCCAACAAAACCTAATGCCTGCCCAATCCCTTATACAAAAAGTGTAAAAAGGAGAAATGTATGCAAAGGAAAAATCAGTATTCAAAAGAATGAAGGTAGTTGAACCAGCTGCCCTCCTCACGTTAAACCTCAAGTCCTTGTAGGCTGGCTGTCCTTGTAGGCAGGACGCTCTGGCTCGGTTTCTAACACTCTAAGCAGTTCCAAACTGTGGATTGCGGCCTGCCTAGCCTTCCACATTAAAATATCTTTCTTGACTTTCAAAATAGTATTCCAATATAAAGTTCACAAAGGTCCCCCTCTGCCGGGCTCAGACCTTGCAGCACACAGTTCACGTAGGTCCCCCTCTGCTGGGCTCAGACCTCTCACATCACAGGTCAACACAAACTTGCCAGGGGGCTCCCTTCCCAAAGCTTACTGTACTTTGGGACTCCCTCAATTGGACTCACGCTCCTTTCGGATGTCGAAGACCTTCGAATTTGCATGGCTCCTTTACAGTCCACTGCAGGACCACTTTTACTAAAACTCACATTTACTCTTGCTTAATTCACTTTTGTTGTTTGTTTGCTCTATACCTTCAAACAATGTACCTTTCACATAGACCTTTGAATGGGCTACTACCTTTCGCCAGGCCATGTTGTTACTTAGTATCGCTAATCTCACAGTTGCCTTTTACTCCAAAGTTCATTCACAGGCCTGCCTTTCTTCGCATCCCATCCACAGGCGTGCAGCCTTCACTTGTGATATAATGTTGCTATTTCATTCCCTTTAACACACAACGGTCTCTCAGGTCGCTTGCCAACTCACCGGCTGTGTGCTCTTCTTTCTTGTTTTGCTATTTCCAATTCACGAGTCAAGGTTAGTACCACAGGCTTGGCCTCGCCTCCCCAACTCTGCCGTTCACCCGGGAGGGTCACTGGTGTCCTTGAAACGCAATGCAATCTTGACTTGTGGGATCTGGCCTTCTCCATGTGTCTTTTGCGGTCTGTCAGAGGCAACAACCTCCAGTAGGGAACCCTTGGGTTTTCAGCCACTGCTCTCGTCCTTTGGACCGTTGCTTTGCTCCAGTAGGTGTACCTTTGTTCCGGATATTCTGGTCATCCTAGTGTTTCCGCCTTGCTCAGAGTGTGTGTTTAGGTGTTGTCTTTTATTCGTGTGAGGAGAGCTAACTGCTATCAGGTGTATGCACTTAGTGTAAAGTGCCTTACTTTGCCTGACCCGATTAACGAGACATGTCCAGTACAATGTGAGAGAGTTAGTCTGGTTACTCTCAGTCACCCTCTTCCTCGGCGCAGTGTTTGCGTTAAAGGGAGGGGAGTTGGGACTTCAAAAAACCCTACAAAATAGGATGGGGTAGATGAACAAAAAAGGGGGGAATACCGTGTCTCACCATCGGCTGTCTCACCCCCACTACTATAAAACCCCTCACCCAGGTGATCCTCCCATTCTGGTCCATCCCCAGGGTTTGGATCCAAAGGTATTGGCCATGCACCGGCCACCCGAGAGAAAGATCCCCAGGGAATAATGGGTGGGGCACCGTCTGGTTTCTCACAGAGCCCCTCTGCCGAGAATGAACACAGCAAAATAACCTGTTCTGTGGGAAGGTGCCCACTCAGGAGGGTCTACAACCATGTTTTAGCTCACTGTACCTTTCACAAAGGAGAAATATATATTTGTACATCAGTCTTTGTCCCACCCACAAGGGCAGTCCAGCACCGAAATGCTAGGCAAATCTTCTCTGAACAAAAGTACCAACAGCCTACCTGGCCTAATGAGGGCACTGATGATAAGGAGATATTGGAAAACCTGCATACTGTTTCAACAAGGCACAAAGGCTCAAGGTTAGACAAGCGGTTAAACATCTTAGACCTATGGAGGATGTATGACAAAGGCTAGAAGGCCCATAATGTTAAAGTCTCAGAGGAGGGGCGAAAAAGGAGGGTGTGATAAATGCTTCCGCACTGCCCCCATATAGGCCCTATCCTTTATCACCCACAGAAGGGTATACTGACCCTGAATTTGAGCCTCCATTTTCTCCAGTGGCCACTCCAGTGGTTGCCAGACAGACACAGGTAACACCTCCATCAGCTATGATTCCTAAACAATGGGATATTGAGGAAAGTGGAAGGATAACTCCTTCAGTGGTTAGAGCTGAAGAATGGTTGAAAATGGAGAGCGGGAAGGGAATAACTCCCCTGACTACTAGGTTAGCAGCGATATTAAGGGGGGGAGGAATGAGAGAGAGAGTGAGTCTGGCACCTAGAAGAGTAGATATGGGGCTGAGAATGAAGGAGAAAGAGGAGATTATACCTTTACTGCCAGGACAGAGGATAGGTTGTGAATGGTACTAAAGACACAAGAGAGGAAAACATTGGTCGATGTGCTGTGGCTAACGGAGGAAGAGGTAGTGCTGTTACAGTGGTAGAGAAATGAAGAGCGGGAAGAAGTGAATAGACAGGCAAAGGACGTAGCAGAAGGAAGGTGGAGGCATGGAGAAGTTCTTGTTAGGTTTGATAAATCGATTATCAAAGAGGTCAATGTTGACCTGGAGAACAGAAGTATTGCTATGGGTATAAGATTCCAGCATGGAGAACGGGAGCTGGCACCCTACTCTAGTGCTGAGTATGCTTCCATGCCTGTAGAAGAGTCAGGGGAATAGATAACAGTAGTAGGAGACAAAGGGCATTGGGAATCGGATATCGAGCAGGGAGAGCAGGGTGTAGCAGCCACACCTCCTGCTCCAGTAGCAGCGACAGAGAGTATATAATGGAATAGTGGGACGCACTGTGGTACTTGCATGGCTGGAGTAAGTAGCAGGGGAGAGATGGAGGAGGTCCCAGTAAAAGCAGGTACAACTACCTTTCCGTTGCCCCAGAAGGGACTGGGAAAGGCGTATTCTGTCATGTGGTCACATATGGACTGGAACAATTTGATGAAGACACTCCAGGGAAGTGGTTTTATGCATTAGAGAAACACACTGCCGGCGTCATGTTGGCCATAGGTTATATGAAAAGCTTAGTCACGACTCTAATAGGGGAACGGTTAAAGGAGCTCTAGAGGTGAGCAGGGTATCCGGGAGTTCAATTGGATACAAATGCTCACGATAGTGCAGGTATGGGGGCCCTGCAGATTATGTATCCCGATAGGCCCAATATAAATTCTATTCTTGCCAAAACAATGAAGGTAGATGATGATCCTGCCACATCCATCTCGTTAATGCAAGAGATGTGGAGGGCAGAGACGGGAGAAGTGTGAGATAAAAATGTGGCAATTCTTTACCACATGCTAAAGGAGGGACTTCCAAAGGAAGTCCAGCACGATCTAGATAAAGTATTAGGATGGAGGCCAAGAGTTGGCTGGATATTCAGGCACACATTGTGCATTTTTGTAAAAGGAGGCAAGAGAATGAAAGGGAGAGTATAGAACAAGCACAAAAGGAAGAAGGCAAGCTTGTTCAGAAAAAGTTAGCAAAACTCTTTTTGGAAGAGGCAGTGATTACCAGCTCTGTGGAGCGACAGCAGGGACAGTTGGGACAACAGGACATGGTGAATCCGGTATGATGCAAGGTTGGATGGACGGGTATTCTCCCGGTCCAAGGCAAAAGAGAGGGTTTCTGAGGGGTAGGGAAAGATTTTCACAAGGAAATGGGACATTTGTAGGGTTCAGAGGAATCGGGCTCTGGCTTAATGCGCCAATGGGAAATAACAATGGAGGGTTCTATGGGATTCAGTGTTGGTCGTACAAAAGGATGGGGCACGTGTTACGAGATTGTCGAGACAGGTCACAGTATTTTAATGTGGGAGCTCAGCAAATGCAATCCCGGCCATGCCATATGCTCCAGGCTCTGTTCAATCGCAGCAGGCACGGATTGAACAGAACCCAGCGACTGGGGTGCACAGACCTATGTGATTCCACCGACCATGCCAGCACAGGCACCGGTATAGACATGAGGGAAAAATCCTTTAACCGAAGGAACGGTCACTCATTACACAGGAGCAAGTGATTTTGGAGGGAATCCCTTTTCGCTATCTGGTGCTAATATGTACAAAGAGTAGGACAGCCCACAAGGATCTCTGATGTGTCCAGTCCTGTCCGTTACAACCTATCTGGAAGAGGAACCCCAGATAGGTGTATAGGTAGGTGACTGAACGTTTTCATTCATGGTCGATACAGGGGCTACAAAATTGTGCATCAAGGAAGGTGGTGAAGAAAAAGTGCCAGACCATTTATGGACCAGCAATCCTCATGATGTGGGGCTGCTAAAGAGTGTTGGAGCAGTGTGAATAAAATTGAAATCTGGTGCGATATTACCAGGGGTTAAGGCCCATGTCTAGAAAGGCAGACGAGGGAATTTATGAGACCATTGTGGTGTTGAAGCAAGGCAAAATAAATCCTCTGTGTCCCTATGTAACACGACCATCTTCACTGTGAAGAAAGGAAAGGGGTCCAGTTGGAGGATGGTCCAGGATCTGCACCCCCTCAATAATATTGTTGAGATGCAATTTCCAGTTGTACCGAATTCTGCTACCATTCTCTGTAATATCCATACAGGGTTGAACCACTTCACAATCATTTATTTTAAGAATGCATTTTTCTTGGTCCCTTACACCATAATTCTCAGTACCTCATGATGTTTACGTATTGTGGTCAGAGATTCAAGCACACAAGGTTCCCACAGGGATACCAGTGAATCTCAGTGTTTTCAACAGGGTGGTTCAAATGGATTCAGGGAATGCACATGTGCCCAGTACAGTAATCTAGTACAAACGGACAATGTGTTAGTGTGTAGCACTTCAGCAGAGCAGTGTCAAGGAGATTTAATAACCCTCCTCACCGTGCTTGCTGAGAAGGGGTACAAAGTGGACAAAGGAAAATTACAGTACTGCGAGACAGAGGTAATATATTTGGGGCAAGTGTTATCACCTTGTGGAAGGAAGGTAATGCCAGAGAGTTCCATCGCAGTTCAGAATGCACCTCAGCCAGTCATGGTGAAACAAATGCAGCAGTTTGTAGATCTTGGATATTTGACTACTCTAGTTATGTGAGGCCTTTACTGCAAGGACTTAAGGAAGCACAGACGGTGAAGGGTCTAAAAGAATGGTCTGAAGAACGGGTGACTTGGTTCCGGGAACTCAAAGCTGCGATTAGCAAGGCTCTGGTCTTGCTGACACCAAATTACAAGAAATCATTTAATTTGTTTTCTTACTTGAACAGGCAGGTGATGACAGCAGTCCTGACCGAGCAAACATCGCTAGGCCATCAACCTTTAGCATACTATAGCAGACTCCTAGACCCAGAGATGCAAGGACAGTTCCCTTTTGAGCAAGCTTTAGCGGCAGCATTTTTCACAATTCAAAAGTCTTCAACCCTTACCAAGGGTTGCCTGGTAATGTTGTACGTGGAGTGTGCAGTGTTTGCAATCCTGGAAAAGTCTACTTTGATGACCCATAGAGTTTTGAGCTATGAGGTTATTCTATTTAACGCATTTATACATTCCGTACAGTGTAACCTAGTCAATCCTGCAACATTTGTAGCCGAGCCAGTGAAGCCTGTTGACATTGTCCACGATTGTGCAACATATGAGGGTGAAGAGGAAGAGAGGATGGGCCTCATTACACGGTAGGAGGTAACCATGGCGCAATTAGCGCCATGGCTACCCCCTACCACCTTCTGGGTCCGGGTATGCGGTATGGGGATTGACCGGGTCATTCAGACCCTTGAGGACCCGGTAAGTCCCCATGCCAATTGCCATTCCCCATTCCCATTCGAGCCCCCATAATGCTCAATGGGAATGGGGAAAGAGCTAATAACGGTACCGCTATTAGTGGTACCGTTATTTGCTCTGAAGTCCCTCAGTGGGTCCCTTCCTTAACGTGTGGTCTGACCACACATTAAGGACGGGACCCGCTGAGGTACCTCGTAGTAGGGCAGTAGGGGATTACCGGCACCGGTAAGGGCAACGGTGCCGGTAATCCCCTACCGCCCTACTGAAGTCCCTCAGCGGGTCCCTTCCTTAACGTGTGGTCTGACCACACATTAAGGACGGGACCCGCTGAGGTACCTCGTAGTAGGGCGGTAGGGGATTACCGGCACCGGTGCCCTTACCGGTGCCGGTAATCCCATACCTCCTACCGTGTAATAGGGCCCGATGAGTGTTAAGGAGGATGCTTTGGAGGGAGGTGACTTACTTTCTGTTGATGGGTTCTCGATAATCAATCAGGACACTGGTGAGAGGTATACGGGTGCAGTCGTTGTGGGCCTTGTGGGTGGAGAATACCAGGTCAGACTTAAGAAACGGTCGCTTTCACATTACTCTGTGCAAGCAGCAGAACTAGTGGCTCTTATGGATGCGGTAGAAATTAGTGAGGGGAAGGCGGTCACTATTTATTCTGACTCCGCGTATGCAACCTCAACTGTGCATTCAGGGTTATCAAGGTGGCAGAGAAGAGCGTTTAGGAGATCTGATGGGTCCCCTGTTCAGCATGATATGCTGCTATCGAGACTAATCGATGGGTTAGCCTGGTCAATAGAGGTAGATATTGTAAAATGAGCTGCGCACACTAATCGTACTAACTCAATAGCACTTGGAAATGATGCCGCAGACAGGGCGGCGAAAGAAGCTGCATATTTGCCATTTACAGATGCCCAGAAAATGCAAACCGTGTCCTAGCAGCTACAGTTGCCAGCACCATATACTACAGTCCTGTTCCTTAAAATCATAGAAATGCAAGGAAAAGAACCTAAAGAGGAACAGGAGCGTTGTGCAAAGAGAGGATGTGTCCTCTCGCTCGCGTATTTGCTGTGGAGACAGGAGCTGACGGGGAAGGTAGTAATGCCTCTAGAACTTGTTCTTGTGGCTCTAGAGCAACTACATTACCCGTCACCCACTTCTCAATGACAAACTGCAGCAGAGCTCCAAGAGGAATGGTTTATACCAAACCTTAGGAACAGGTAGGTAGATTTATAGGAAACTGCGTAGTATGTAGGTAATTGAATTCTGGAAACACCATGAGGTCAGTAAGGTGAGGTTTTCCTAGGCCCTCTGGGCCATTTTGGAAATTCCAAATAGAATTTGGTGATATGCTTGTGAGATGTAATAACTACTGGTACCTTATAGTCACTCTCCTGGTGGCTTGAGGTTGGTATCTGCGTACTCCCTGATGCTAAGTCTTCACCAAGATTTCTGGTGATGGAGGTATTTCCACAGTGGGGAATTTGTGAGGTCTTGAAGTCTGGCAATGGAGCACACTTTTTTAATGACTTGTTCTCAGAAATCACTTTGCTCTTGGGAACCAAGCACAGGTTGTGATCAGTGTACCACCCGCAGATGAACGGCATCGTAGAATTGTTGAATGGGGTACTTAAGGGCCAGTGTATGGTAGGAGGGGCCTGCCAGAAGATAGGGAGCATATGCTGCAGGTTTGTGCCCCCCAGGGATTTGGAGAATGGGTTCCTGACTCAGACTGTTGCGCCTTGCACAAGCTCAGAGTAATCATGGAGAATGAGGCAGGAATACAAATGACCCGTGGTTGGACTCTCATTTTTCTTGGGTGCCATCCTGGATGAGCCTAGCCGTGAGAATTCTTGTGCCTATTTTTCTCTTTCTTCTCATTATCTTTTGCTCTTGTCAAATGCTCTTACGAAGTTGTTCTGCCCAGGTACCAAATGTAGCTGCAATGATGACTGTGACCCTGTCCAAAGCTAGAACCACTACCATTTTATATCACATAGGTATTCAGACTGAGGTTGTCTTGTGTCCTCTTGTGGGTTGTTTGTGTGGAGCAGCAATTAGTTTGCGTAAATGGTGGGGGGATGAGTTGGGTTTATTTATGGAACAGTATGCCCATATTGGGACAAATATAAGAGATGATTGTAGAGGTTTTCCCTAAGAAGATGGTTTTAAAGAACAGAAATATGAGTATTAATTAAAGGGGGAATGTTGGGGTGGTCAGGAAAGATCCCAATGACGAAGAGGGGTTAATGTTGCATGTGCAATATTTGTGTCTGGGGGTGTGGCGAATTTGGTGCGATGTTGCAATTTATATGTATCCACTGTAGTTAAATGTGAATGGGATGTGTTACTTCAAGTGTTACTTTGTGTTCAAGTTGATACATATTAGAGTTGCATGCACGTAGCAAGACAAATGCCAAAATCGCCATTTGAAATATAAACATGATCCCGATATGGTGTGCTACGAAGTGCCTAGAAGCTGGCCGGCGAGGAGTTTCATAATGCGCATGCGAGGAAGGGGGCTTGTCATGAAGAACCCACTGTAAAAAAGAGACAATAGTTATTAAACATGCATTCACACTGATATGCATACATGTAGTATTGTGTAGAATCACTCCGTGAAGAATCACAGAACGTAGGAAGGGGAGATTCCGTTTGAGAACGCGGGGAGCAAGGAGTGACGGTTGAGGGATGAGAAGGAGAGAGGCAGCAGCATTAATATCCCCATTATTATAACCTCTTACTTTTACTTACTTATTGTAATGAATAACTTACCTGTTTAATCCCCTCTGTGTCCGCGTACGATTACTGCAGTGACAGCTATACTTTAGGTGGCTACCAGGATTTCCCAGCATTTCGTCGAGCCGTCAACACGAAGAAGGGCAGAGGGAGCGGCAGCGGTTTACGGATCTCACAACTGAGAGAGTCCAAGCCGCACAGCCCTTCCCCAGACATGAGTTACCTGGCGGTATCCTGCACTGCACATGGGGCATCACAGTATTTAAAAAAAAGAAAAAAACCTTTTCTACTCCTGGCCATTGGATCCTTAGTTACAGAAAGGGACCCCGCAATGTGAGGCATCCTCACGCAATGTGCGGCCATCTTCACTGGCCATACACAACAAGGACATCCGCATAGGGACACCATGCCCTTCCTCGCCCCAGTATTATTAAAAACAAATAAAAAATTCCTCAATTTCTTTCAATTGTTGCAGTGAATGAAACAGGAATGCACAGAGTAATCTCAGAATAACAGGCAAAGTTAGCATTACTAGAAAATATTAAAATTTGCATGACAAAAAGGATAATACATTTTAAGAAAAGATAACAACACCAACAGTTACTACTCGCAAGTTACCACTCGGGCTATAACGGAGAATCTTAGTGGGACAGGAGATATGTCCATGCATACATCATGGCCCTTAGAAAGTTGGCCAGGACACGCACATTCAATCAACCATCTTGCAATGTTACACGTTTGCTAAAAGAATACAGGAGGAAGGTGAAAGTGTGAACAATACATCATGGCCCTTAGAAGGTTGGCCAGGACACGCACATTCAATCAACAACTGCAAGAGAGATTGAGAGACCAATTTTTGTTAGAATGTAGTAGTAGCAAAGTACGAGAGAAGCTGTGGACCAAAGAGGATCCACCGCTGATGAAGGTTCAACGAATGGCCAAAGAGGTTGAACACACTGAGAAGTACATAAAAGTCTTAGAGAACAGAGTAAAAGAAGTCCCAATTAAGAACATCACATCAATTAATACCCTACAGACAACAAATGAAGAGCTGGTGGCCAGTGTGAGTAACTGGAACATGAGGAGGAGAAGTTATAGTGATGTGAGAGAACCCAAGTTTACCAAATACAACTGGGAGAACAGAGATGCCAGAGAAACAATGAGGGGTCAATGCCATGCCACTGAATTTCAAGGAGGTCAAAGTAGCCAAAGAGGAAGAGGACACGCTACTATGAGAATATGCTACAGATGTGACAGTCCATCCCATTGGGCCAACAGGCCAGAGTGCCCTTCTCTAAGGATAATATGAAGACATTGCAATGGGACAGGACATCTAGGTAGATGCTGCAGAAATAGAGGAACCAGCATGAATTGGATTGGAAATGAAGATAGCAGTGAAGGAGAAGAATATGTCTCAGCAGTCGGTGGTGAAGATGAAGAGTTTGACAGCCCCAAGACCAACATAATAGTACATGGCAAACCAATTACGATAATGGTTGATTCAGGTGCAAAATACATACTCATCCCAGAAGTAGTATGGAAGAAAATGGGATCAGAGTACTTGCATGAAGTTGACATTAAGGAGTCATGATGGCTCAACGATCAACGTAATTGGATGGTTCAAGGCTGCATTAGGATTTCAAGACAGACGAGCTGAAGGACGTGTATATGTCTCGAAGAAAGGATCATCTCTCTAACTTAGTTGGACACATCAGAGATTACTCAAAGTACGCCTGGACCCAAATACAGCAGAATCAGTCTTCTTGATTGAGTCACCTAAAATTGACAAAGGAAAAGTGAGAACAGAAATATTCAGGGCTCGAGGTTGGGTGTGTGAAAGGTTTCACACATCGCATTGTTCTGAAACAAGGGTGCAAACCAGTAGCACAGAAATTGCAAAGTGTCCCGATATCCATGAGGGATGAGGTGAAGTCTGAACTCAGTAACCTTGAGGAACAAGGAATAATAGAAAGAAATGATGCATCGGAATGGGTTTCTCCACTGATAGTGGTGAGAAAGGGTTCAGGAAAAGTAAGGGTGTGCATCGACTTAAGGGAGCTAAATAAATATGTAATTCCTGAAATATACCATTTACCCAATATCCAGGAATTGATTTCAACTGTGGGTTCTGCAAAAGTATTCTCAACACTTTATCTTACTGCAGGATACCATCAAGTAAAACTGCACAAGGAGTCGAGGTATCTAACTGCCTTCATCACACCAGAAGGGCTGTTTCAATACTGCAGAATTGCGTTTGGTCTAATATCTGCAGTCTCTGTTAAAAAAATATAATGTACCGAATATTTGATGGTGATGAAGGCGTCATTTTTTTTCAAGATGACATCTTGATATATGCTGACAGAGAGAAAGAACATGACAGGAGATTGGAGAAGGTCTTTAAGAAATTGCATGACATTGGTATGACGCTCAGCAGAGAGAAATCGAAGATTAATAGGAGAGAGATTGAGTATCTGGGGCATGTAATATCAAAGGATGGAATCATGCCTAAGAAGGATTTGCAAATGTTAGAGAAAATATGGCCACTCCAACCTGCAAGGAACAGGTCAGGAAATGTTTGGGTATGGCCGAATACTACTCTAAGTTTGTACGAGGATTTGCAGACTACACAGTTGCTCTACGAAATATGATTAAAGTGAGTAAAAGATTCATGTGGGATGAAGGATGTGAGGATGAATTTCAATACATTAAAAGGGCTCTGAAGATAGCAACGGCATTGAGAAACTATGTGCAAGGGAGACGTACAATAATCACAAAAGATGCAAGTAATGTAGGCTTAGGTGCTTTTTTGACGCAGACCCACGAAGGAAAAGAGCATGTGATAGCATTTGCATCTTGATTGCTAAAAGGAGCAGAAAAAGCATAAGCGACCATAGGAAAAGAGGCTCTTGCAATTAAATGGGCCACAGACAAATTTAGGAGCTTTGTGTGGGGAATCAAATTCGAGCTACATGTAGATCATAAACCACTAGTTGAAGTGTTCTCAACCAAGGGCCTTGACACAGTACCAGGCAGGATAAGAAGATGGGTTTCCAGGTTACAGGAATTCGATTTTTCGATAATGTACATTCCAGGTGTGAGGAACTACGCGGTGGACTGTCTGTCTAGAATGACGAGTTATGAAGAAGAATCTGAAGAGGATGAAGAGGAGCAGGAGATGATTTGTGAAATGTGTGAATCCTCGATATCAAAACAGGAGTGGTGTGAAGAGATGGCCAAAGACGTCAAAATGATGCTTGTAATCCGAGGGTTGGAAGAGGCCAGTTTGTCTATTAAGAAAATGCGAGAAGCAGGAATAGAAGTATTCTGGAATGTAAAAGATGAACTGTATATTCAAGATGGTTATTTGATGAGAGGAGAAGTTGGTACCCCCAGAGGCGATCAGGGAGAAGGTGATACGTCTTGGATATGAAGGCCATCTAGGAATTGTGAAAACCAAACGAACAATAAGCTATACCTATTGGTGGCCAGGATGTGGCATACAGATCGAAAGAAGCGTCAGAAATGGTATCCTTTGTATGAACGGTGATAAAGGATGTGTGAGTGAAAAGTATCCTATGGTTCTAAGACATATACCGGAGAGGCCCTGGAAAAAATAGCTATTGATCTACTGGGGCCTGTGTGGGGTGAGGGATGTCAGACCTTTTGTATTGTTGTCATTGATATGTTGATGAGATGGGCGGAGCTGAGGATGACGCCAAATGTGACCACCAAGACGGTGATCTTTTGGAAGTGCTATGTGGTCGTGAAGGCTATCCTGAGGAGGTTTTGACTGATAATGGGTCAGATCAAGCACAAAAGAACTGTTCGCCATACTCAGAGAACTGGAAAACCCAATAACACCTCAAGATAACTGTTTTAAAGATAAAAAGTGGTGCTCTGAAATCCAGCAAGCTCTCTCTAATAAAGTCCGAAACCTCCAAAAGAAAATAGAACTAAAACGCGTGACATTAGCATCCAATATATTACCGCCTACTAAGACACTTTCTAACTTCAAACCCACTACGCAATTCCACTTCTCCAAAGTCTCCATACTAGAAGTAGAAAAAGTAATACTTGGCCTAAAACCGTCCAACTGCAAAGGAGACCTATGTCCAGCACAACTCATCAAAGATGCCGCACGAGATCTAGCACCATTTATCACTAAGCTAATTAATGCCTCCTTTACCACAGGCATTATCCCCAGTAACTTAAAAGAGTCTTGGGTGCTCCCACTCTTAAAAAAGGCTACTTTAGACCCCACTATACCCACCAATTATAGACCTATTACTACGGTACCGTTCCTTTTGAAGATACTGGACAAGGTGGCATATATCCAAATCCAGAATTTCCTGGAACAAAACCAACTATTAGGCTCCCGACAATCTGGCTTCCGCCCTCTTCACGGCACAGAAACTGCACTGATTGACCTTAAAGCCCAAATAGACAAAGTACGAGATTCTGGAAAACCAGCACTCCTCCTGCTACTAGACCTATCGGCCGCTTTTGATTTAGTGGACCATAAAGTCCTATGCAACCACCTAGATTCAGCAGCACACTTCTCCACTGAGGCCATAGCATGGATACAATCCTTCCTTAGTGACCGCACCATGAGGGTTTTCTCACCTACAGCAGCTGCAGACCCCATCCCTTTACCTGCGGTGTGCCACAGGGATCGTGCGTTTCACCAACGCTATATAACATATTCACTAAGCCCCTGTTTGATGATTTGGACCATCTGGGTATCACGTATACTAACTACGCTTACGATACCCAGATCCTCCTCCCACTCACGGGGGTTTACGAAGAAGATCTAGCACTGGTGAACAAAATATACAGCATCGTTCAGGCATGGATGGCAACCCACGGCCTATGCCTGAACGATGATAAAACTGAGCTTCTTATCCTAGGCACCGCACCCCTCATCAATAAACTAAGCACAAATTACTCTTCCTTCATCATAGATGGGAACTGCATACAAGTTGCTAAATAAGTCAAAACATTAGGGATCTACCTTGATTCTACCTTATCATTTTCCAAACAGGTAAATTCCCTAGCTTCCTCAACAGCCTACACATGTAAGCTCATTAGAGCAGGAAAACAATTCCTATCCCAGCACAGTTGTCTAACACTAGCCAGAGCCCTTATCATCTCTAAACTAGATTATTGTAACGCACTGTACATAGGAGCCTCTAAATCCATCATCAACAAAATCCAGATACAGCAAAACAAGGCCCTCCGAGCGGCACTGGACATCCCCAGGAGAGAACACATTACAGAAACAAGAAGGAAACACAAATGGCTCTCCACCCATGAGAAAATCAGACTTAAAACTGCATCTCTCACATACAAATCTCTACACAACAAAGCCCCTCAATACCTTAAGGACAGATTCACCAGATCACACCCCACAAGACAAACCAGACTTGCTTACACCAATCGCCTCCAAGTACCTCGCTTTAAACTGACCACCATAGGCGGAGCTAGCTTCCCAGTCAAAGCTGCTCAATTGTGGAACGAATTACCCACTACCGCGAGGCTAGAACATTCTCTTTCCAAATTCAGGCAAATTGTAATTAACTGGCTGACGACAGCTATTGCTAATTGAAATTATGATAATGCTCACGCCTGTTTGCTACACAGCATCTGTACCATATGATTGTAAACCTGCATTGTAAACTTGCATCTGTAACTGGTAATTATCTGTAACATGTAACTGTAACCTGTAATTTATGCTCTAAGCTGTACATCTTCTTACTTCCTGCGCCCTTATACCCCAGGGACCGGTGCGCATAATAAATACTAAACAAACAAACAAACAGGTTAAATCTAGAGAAATTAAGGAGTACTTTAAGGGAAAATCCATTACACACAAAACCAGTGCTATATATCATCCCCAGACCAATGGCATTGTAGAAAGGTACAATAGAGTGATTAAGGAGGTGATCATGTGGGCATGGTCTAATGGGAGAGATTGGAAGGAAGTGGTGAGGAGAACCGTCATGGCTCCTAGGTTCATGCTGCACAGAACAACTGGTGTGTCTCCTTTTGAGCTTAGCAGAGGGAGGAAGGCCAACACCAAATTGTTTCTGGGATGGATGGGGGAGGTGACTGGCATGAGCGTTGAGTTGGATGAAGTGGAAAAGAATGTCAGAAAGAGGCAATTTAGTAATACGTCTCTGCAGGATAACAGGAAGTTTAGGGCAGCAAGGTTCCACAGGTTGTGTGTTGGGCTAGAGTCAACTGCCGGTGGTCCTATGAGAAAATGGGTCCCATTGGTCCAAACCAATCAAGGTAGTGGAAGTGTTTAAACATGCCATGAGAACAAGGGATGGAAGGGTGTGGAACAATGAAAGATTAATGGTTATGATGGGGAATGGTGGAGTGAGAAGGTGTAAGGAAGTGGTCAGAGAGAGAGATAATTCTTCCTTGCCAGAAAATTCAGGTACCCTAGGAGCTGCACCAAGGTTTGGAAGAAGCTATCGAAGACCAAGTCATGTAATGGACTGCGCTGAGTATCCTAGTACCGAAAGGGACTCTTGTGTGAAAGAAGGGGGATGTGTAATATTGTGTAGAATCACTCCGTGAAGAATCCCAGAACATAGTAATGGGAGATTCCATTTGAGAACGCGGGGAGCAAGGAGTGACAGTTGAGGGATGAGAAGGAGAGAGGCAGCAACATGTATATCCCCATTATTATATCCGCTTACTTTTACTTACTTATTATAATAAATACCTTACCTGTTTAATCCCCCCTGTGTCCGCCTACGATTACTGAAGTGACAGCTATATATTTGTAGTGTCTGGACCCAGGAATACGGAAGCAGGAAGCAGATAGCACACAGGTGCCAGCAAGTACAAAAGGCAGTAGGTTTAATTGTAGTACAGGTTACAAGTTAGAAGGGAGAGTTTATGTACAGGCATCCTTCTCTGTGTATCTCCCATCCTGAATCCCTAACCATCCTCTCTGGAACCCTGAAGGGACCCAGGGTTCTATCACCATCTCAGATTCCATGGTTTGCATTGCATAAGGCAATGCAAGCCCCACACTACACATCCCCTTCCTTATAAAACTATAGGAAGGGGTCAAACACACACAAAAAACCAGGCAGGATCCCATGCACAACACATACACACAACCTTTCAGTTGCAAAATCATATTCACAACCTTCCATAGACAAACCAACACACCATTCACAACGCCAGCTTGAATCTCCACACTAGATCCTGTCACCAACCAGATCACAATAGAAACAGCCAGACGCACACTACCACACACTACTTCCCCAAAGAGCACACCAAAAAGATAAGAAAGGACAGAAAAGCGATAAACAAAACAAAGAGCACATAGAAACAAATGTCTGCAAAAGAAACAGAACACCAGAAAGATACACAGGCACAGGTTAATTACTCCTGTCGAGCCATGTAAATGAGATAGAATATCTACATGTAGTGTGCTTTCTTTATACATTTATTAAACTCTACAGCCAGTGATTCGCGAGGTGAAATCTGAGCATATGGGAACAACTCGTTTTGCAGAATTGGAGGACACCAGAGAAGTAATGATTAACCAAGCAGAAGGTCACCCAACAAATCAGCTATGGTTTTTATGGTGGTAGCTTCGCAGAAGGCAGATGTAATCTTTTTAACTGCATGGGAGTTTGTTATTCACTGCTCACAGGGATCCACCCATTTGCTTTTGACCAACAATAAACGTGGGATGAAATGACGCTCAAGGCGGGAGTGACTGTTACTCATGGGTTCCAATTGTTTTCTCAGGATGTGCCATGCGTGTTGAATTGGTAGTCATTTAGATTACCATGTTCCGGAGTCACCAGTAAAGTCGAGGCGGTTGAGATGGTTATGGCCAGTTTGAAGGGAACCTGTTTTATTCTTCTTCTCCTCTTGTCATTTGAAGTATTTGTGCAAACCATGTGCAATTACATTTAGGGTTAGAAGGTCTCAGGCTAGTTGTGATTTGTAATAAATGATGTTTGAATGTGAATGTGTAACTGTGTGATGATGTCACGACCTAAAGTGCAATAGCACCTTGAAGTGTTTATTATGCACAGAATGGAATTACCATACTAAATGACCCCAGTCCCAAATAACCAGACAGACTCAAAGAATATGGCAAAATACTACTTTATTGTCAGTTCAAAACAAAGTAGGGCAATCTGGCGAACAAGAAACAGTAGTCCGCACACTCACCCATGACTTTAATTGCACAAAGGCTTTATACCTCAATATGTGTCAACTATGACAACATCCTACGTGGCAAACGTAAAACCAATTGAAGGGAGCGGTTGGTAAAGGGTACAAGTGTAGCTATGGTATGTATAAGTGTTAATAACTTTACTGGATGCCGCTTATCTAGAAGGCACACCTTGAACTACCTCTAAATACTTTTAATACAGATTATAACAGAATACTGTAGCGGATTGGCCTGTGCAACTTTGTATAGAAGATTGCTACATGGACCCATATGATTGGTTGGCATTCTCTCCCAACCTTGGAATTTCGGCTTGTTAGCAGCACGTAAGCATAACAAACCCCAGGTGCAGAGAACAACATCAGTGTCAATAAAGCTTAAGGAGGAGGAGATCAATCCCCTCTCCCGAACCACAGAAGCCGAATAGATCGACCCTCCCACCGTGGTTGGCATGGGTGCCTGAGTATTATAATTACAGGAAACCACGTGGCAGCCAATGGGGGGAACACGGAGTTAGGGAAAGGGAATGGAATGACAAAGGGAAGGAAGGGTACAACAATATGCATACGTGGAAAAACAAACTAAACTAATCACAACTATGCCTAATCCAGCAATTCCTGACTTGATACCTCTGAAATTCTACCATACACCCCTGGGTCTAGACCTAACCACTTGAGCTTGTAAAGCATGACCTAACTACAATGGACTCACAAACACATTACATAAAACGTAGATGTTAGTGATAATTACTTGAATGAACCACATCAATAACCAGCTCTTCTTGCACTTGACATAACATTGCGTAAGCATATGGCACACACACAGAACTTGTCAGGAAATGATAAAGACTGAGACACATGGCCCTAACATGGCAAGCAGAAGCAACAGAACACAAAACATAACATTACACATCTTGGAAACATCAGTGTGGTGTGGGTGTGTTTGCACAAAGCCCTTCACGAGCCCCTATTGTTAGCAGAGCTCCTCATTAACCAAAAACTCAGGCATGTGCTTGCCTGAACTCATAGATGCCTGTTTTGTAAGATTCTGCAGGCATATCACCCACCTGGGTGCCGTAATAATGTCTTAACTAAATAAGATTCTTAGAGCTACCTCACACCACTGCCGATATGAGAATGCTTGTAAAAGCGCACTTAACTGCTTGTCCGGATGCCTCCTGAGGATGTCCGGACCCAAATGGAATGCAGCCGAATTGTAGCGTATGGCTGCCTTAATCACCACCGCGACCCGGGTATTAGCAGACCGACATCACACATCAAGGCACATTCATGGAACACTTACTGGCTGTCCGGGTGCCTCCTGTGGCTGCCCCGGACCTGAAGAACATATGCGGGAAACGCTTTATCAGTTTCTCAACGCCGCAACCCGACGTTTATTTCCAACGTCCCTTCCAGCGTTCCGTTTTGCCTGCAAGCTTCACCTTCAGTCTGCTGCCTCACCGCCGCCACCGGCTGTGCTCTCCAACATTACTCATCAGCACCGGAGCACGGGCAGGTGGCCGTTATAAACACGCCTTACTGATTGCCTGCAGCTGGTGACTGGCGCGCATAGGGGACTACACATCCTCCCAATGCCTACTGGGAAGTGTAGTTCCCAGCCTCATTTGTGCACAATCTGCCTCTTTCTGCTCAATCCCTGAATCCTGACAGTACCTCCTCTCCCAGGGCTCTTCCCAGGACCTGCCTTTTCAGGATGTTTACTGTTGTAAATGAAACAGTCTTACCAGGCGCGGAGCATTAACCGAACTGGCAGGTTCCCAGGAGCAGTCTTCCAGTCCATAGCCCGCCCATTGGATCAGATACCACAAACCTTGCCATCTCCTCCTTGAGTCCAAAATGTTCTTCACCTCATACTCTGTCTGACCCTCATTGTGGATGGCTGGAGGTCTCTGCACATGTGTTCCAGGCAGTGCGGGTTTAAGCAAACACACATGGAATTCTGGGTGTATCTTTAAGGTTTTAGGCAACCGTAATTTCACAGCAACTTCTGACATACATTTCACAATTTCGTAGGTTCCAATAAACTTGGGGGCAAATTTGCAAGATCCGATTAAGGGCAAATTTCGTGTGGACAACCATACCTTATCCCCCACCTTGTACTGGGGGGGCCTTCCTTCTCTTTTTGTCTGCATATATTTTATATTGTGCTTTTGCCTGTTCAAGATTGTCTCGAGCCTTCTGTCTGATGGTCAGAAGCAATTGTTTTCTGTCTTGGAGTATTGGAAGGTTCATCACCTCAGGTAACTGCTCAGACAACAATTCCTGTACCTGCCCATACAAACACTCATTAGGAGCCATCCCCAGTGATGCATGCTCCGTATTATTGTAGGTGAACTCAGCTAACCATAACGCCTGAACCCATGACTCCATACCTTCATGTAAATAACAGCTTAAGTATTGTTCAAGCGTCTGATTGACCCGTTCCGTCTGTCCATCCGTCTGAGGATGATAACTGGTGGACAAGGCACAATTGATTCCTAACATCTGACAGAAGGCGTGCCAAAACTTCGATGTAAATTGCGGACCCCTACCTGATACAATACTACGAGGTAATCCGTGTAGCCTGACCACATGTGGCAAAAATAATTACGCCAACTTCCCTGCTACTGCAATTCCCCTAGAAGGCACAAAATGAGCTTGCTTAGATAGGTAGTCCACTACCACCCATATGGTGTCATACTGGTCATCCAGAGGTAAATCTATGATAAAGTCCATGGATATATGCGTCCATACTTTCCCCGGAGTAGGCAATGGTTTAAGTAGCCCTGCTTTCTTTGTGTGATCAGCCATGTTTCACATCTTTGCACATACTTATGTACACCCTGTCTCAAATTGGGCCACCAAAAATATCTCTCAACCAGAGTCTGAGTTTTTTTACTGCCCGAATGCCCGGCCAAGGGTGAATTATGACACCAATGCATTGCTTTCTTTTGTAGATCCAAGGTGGGCAAATATAATCGTCCATCATAATAGGGAAGTTTATCTCTGAAGGTTTCCAAAGGATCATTCACTCCCCAACCCCGATTCTTTTGTTTCTTCATTTCCTGTTTTACTTGATTCAATAACTTGGTCACCACAGCTCCTACCACCTTTTTTGCTGGAATTATGGGCTTTACCTTAGTCACCATATTCTCTAGATTTTGCTGGCGGGATAAGGCATCTGCTTTTCCATTTCTTTACCCCGGCCTGAATGTCACCACAAAGTTAAACGCATTGAAATATTTAGACCAACGTAATTGCCTGGGACTCAATGAATGGGCTGTCTTGAAATACTGTAAATTTGTATGGTCCGTCACTACCAACACCTGGTGCTTGGCTCCCAATAAGTAATGCCTCCATTCCAGAAAGGCCGCCCTAATGGCTAGTAGTTCTTTATCTGTGATTGAGTAATTTTGCTCACATTGAGTGAGTTTTCGTAAATAGTATGCCACTGGATGCCAAACCCCTTCTTGATCCTTTTGAGATAACACTGCCCCCACCGCCACATTTGATGCATCAGTCTCCACTTGAAACATTTTTTCAGGATCAGGATGCCGTAATACTGGTGCTGACGTGAACGGCTTCTTCAATTCTTGAAAAGCCCCTTCAGCTTCTGGATTCCAACAAAAACTCATTGCCTTTCTTAATATTTTCATTATAGGTGCAACAGTCTGTGAAAAATTGGTAATAAACCGTCTATAGAAGTTAGCAAAACCCAAAAAGGATTGAATATCTTTAACGCATTGGGGTGTGGGCCAATCGAGAACTGCCTGTACCTTACTTTTGTCCATGATTATTCCTTCCGGAGTCAATATGAACCCCAAAAACTCCACCCGTGTGGCGTGAAAGGCACATTTTTCTAATTTTACATACCACTGATAGTCCTGCAATTTTTTCAACACAGCCCTCACGTCGAGGAATGCCCGGTTTCAACTGGTTCAATTTAATATCTTGCATAGAACGTACGTGTCTCCGCTGATGCTTAAGGCCATGAACAAGGATTTATAGGATGACTGCCCTAGGTGTGGGGTACCACGGACGGGGCTCTGGCATATGGTGTGGGACTGCAGGGTAATAGTAGGGTATTGGGAGGAGGTTCTGAAAGGGGTGAATGGGCTGCCGTGCATGAGATTGGAGCGTTGTCCAGAAACATGTCTGTGGGGTAAGCTCCCGGGGAGAAGAGGTATAAAGTGCGGAATAGGATGGGCCGGTTCCTACTCATCTGGCTAAGCGCCAGATGGCGATAGCGAGGAAGTGCCCGCAGGGTCCGTCAGTGGTTTTATGGTGGAAAGATGTACGGAGGTGGGGGTTGGCAGAAATGACGGTCATGCAAAAGGTGGACACCAGATTGGAAGGGGTGGGGGTCACGGTGCAATGGGCCCAGCTGCTGAATGATCTGTCTGAAGACAATGATTTACGGCCGCCGTGAGGATTTATGGATGAGGAGGAGGCAGAGGAGGTGACAAGGGAGGAAGGGGAAGAGGGATGTGGGGATAATGGCGAGAAAAGTTGGACTTTTAGGGAAACTATGGACATGATGGTTCGGGTTGCTGTGATCGTTGGAAGGCCGGGAGGCCGGAGACTGGACATTGGATCGGGGGGAGGGGGCGATGGGAGGGGGCGGGTGAGGGGGTTTTTACTGTGTTTTATTAAAGTTTGTTGGTTGTATGTAAGGGGGGAGCGGGGTTAGGGGTGTGGGGGGGTGGGGTTAGGGGAGTTCAGGGTGTTAACATGAAATGCTAATAAAGAGTGTTTTAAAACACAGCCCTCACATGCTGTTCTTTTGAAGTGGAGTAAATCAAAATATCATCAATATATACAATAACAAAAATGTCCAAAAACTCACTCAATACCTCCTGCGTAAAATACTGAAAAGCTGCAGGAGCATTACATAAACCAAAAGGCATAACCAAATACTCAAATAATCCAAACTTAGTCCAGAATTCAGTCTTCCACTCATCCCCTTCTTTGACACGAATCTAATGATATGCTCCTCGTAAATCAAGTTTGGTAGAAACCACTGCGGTTTTTACCTGATCCAACAGTCCTGAAATTAAAGGCAGTGGATATCTATTCTTTACCATCACTTTGTTCAAAGTCAAACATGTCCTAAGAGTTCCTTCCTTCTTTGGAACTAAAAACAATGGGGATGAGACTGGTGACGTGTCGTGTCGGATAAACCCCTTCTTTAACATATCATCTAAGTACTCACAAAGATGTTGATTTTCTGTTTCTGTCAATGCATATATTCTACTACAAGGCAATTAGGCCCATGGTTCTAACTCAATTATGCAATCATATGGTCTGCGGGGCGGCAATTTTACTTCTCCTCCTTTATCAAAAACCTTGACAAAATCTTGATATTGACCAGGAACCTTTAATCCCACAGCACCCACAACCTTGGATGCAGATGGCTGGTCCGCCAAAAATAAAGCAGGGCCCAACTCCTCTTCCATATGGCCCATATATTCCTGATTCTCAAAGAAAAACTCTGTAGTAACCCAGTCAATCCTCGGATTATGCTGTGTTAACCAAGGAATGCCTAAAATAAGGCCAAACTGGGGTGCTGCTATCAAATCCAGTACAATCTGCTCCACGTGTCCTGACCCACACCTTATTCTTATAGGTTGAGTTTGCTGACAAATGGGCCCTGAAATTAAAGGGGAACCATCCACCGACTGCACCCCTTCCACCTGTGTCTTCTCTCTCAATGGTAACCCCAACCTTTTGGCTAAACTAATGTCAATGAAATTCCCGGTTGCCCCGGAGTCCACCATAGCTGACACCAACTGTTTTGTACATGCAAAAAATAAAGTTACCAAAATATACAAATGGGAATTACCCTTTCGTGTAGTATTTGCTACCCAAGTGGGGAACCTTCCTACCACTGAGCCTGACACCTGAGTTCCCCCTAAGGCCGGCCCAATCCTTTTCCCGACTCCCCCTTGCTTTTTTCTCCACCAGCAGCCTTCTTTGGTGTGTTTGGACAAGTGTGTATATAATGCCCTAGTTGCCCACAGTACAGACACAAATTATTAGCTTTTCGCTGCTCCTTTTCTGCTGCCGATAGTAGACCTCTAACCCCTCCGATCTGCATTGGTTCTCCTTCACCATTTCTGTTTATTTTTCCTCTATCCAATCTCACAAAAGGTACCACTTCCGGTCTTTTCCTGTCTCCATTGCGCTCATTCATCCGATGGTCCAACCTTAACGCAAATCAATCATGGCCGTACAATTACTGGGCTGGGGCTCTACCTGTGCCATGGCATCTTTTAATTCCTCTCTTAAACCTTGATAAAACAGAACTGTCTGTTTATTTTCTGGCCAATCTGTTTCAATTACCAGCCTATTAAATTGCTTTACATAAGAAAACCAAATCTCGTGTACCCTGTTTCAACGCCAATAACTCTTTGTCTTGTGCTAAAGAAACTTCCCTGCGGTCAAACAATCGACCAAATTCCGCCCAAAAATTGTCCAAGTGATATAACGGGTCATCTTTCTGCACCAATGGCATAGCCCAAGCTGCCGCATCTCCTGTTAAATATGATATTCCAAATGCGGTCCTAAAATTGGATAGTCTCAAATGCTGAAGGTTTCCACAGGAAATGCAACCTACACTGTGTCAAAAACATCATAAACTTCTTGGGATCCCCTGAAAATCTTTCAGGCGCTGCCAAAGGCACACTACTTGGAAGTTGGACAATTACCGTGGGTGATCTAGCTGCTGCCCTTCCTGTAGAGGACCCCACTTCCTCTAACGGGGTTCCCTGTGCTACTATCCCCTGCACTTGTGTCTTCAGTGTGCTGGATTCCTGATTAAGATGTACTAATTCTACCTGAATGTCTTGTAGTGCTTTTAGCACTTCCGCTAACGACGGAGGGTTCTTCAATTGGCCTGGGTGGTTCAGTAATCCCGAAATCGGGGGCTGATGATTCTGTCAATAAAGCTTAAGGGGGAGGAGATCAATCCCCTCTCCCGAACCCCAGTCCCAAATAACCAGACAGACTCAAAGAATATGGCAAAATACTACTTTATTGTCAGTTCAAAACAAAGTAGGGCAATCTAGCGAGCAAGAAGCAGTAGTCCGCACACTCACCCATGACTTTAATTACACAAAGGCTTTATACCTCAATATGTGTCAACTATGACAACATCCTACGTGGCAAACTTAAAACCAATTGAAGGAAGGGATATGTTAAAGGGTACAAATGTAGCTATGGTATGTATAAGTGTTAATAACTTTATTGGATGCCGCTTATCTAGAAGGCACACCTTGAACTACCTCTAAATACTTTTAATACATATTATAACAGAATACTGTAGCGGATTGGCCTGTGCAACTTTGTATAGAAGTTTGCTACATGGACCCATATGATTGGTTGGCATTCTCTCCCAAACTTGGAATTTCGGCTTGTTAGCAGCACGTAACCAGAACGAAACCCAGGTGCAGAGAACAACGTCAGTGTCAATAAAGCTTAAGGAGGAGGAGATCAATCCCCGCTCCCGAACCACAGAAGCCGAATAGATCGACCCTCCCACCGTGGTTGGCACGGGTGCCTGAGTATTATAATTACAGGAAGCCACGTGGCAGCCAATGGGGGGAAGATGGAGTTAGGGAAAGGGGATGGAATGACAAAGGGAAGGAAGGGTAAAACAATATGCATACGTGGAAAAACAAAATAAACTAACCACAACTATGCCTAATCCAGCAATTCCTGACTTGATACCTCTGAAATTCTATCATACACTCCTGGGTCTAGACCTAACCACTTGAACTTGTAAAGCATGACCTAACTCCCATGGACTCACAAACACATTATATGTCCCGGGAGGATAGCTCAGCGGCAGCGTGCGCGTCTTGGAAGCAAGACGACACGAAGGAACAACAGGTTCGATCCCCGGCTCCGCGCTTAGAAACCTCTGGGTGTTTAAGCGCGTTATAAATACGTAACTAAGACAAAAAAAACACAATTACGCAACTAAGAAAAACAAACAATTCCTGTAACAGCGCCTCGATGCCTGCGGGCTGTGTGAGCGCTTTATAAACGTTAAATAAATAAATAAATAAAATATAAAACGTAGATGTTAGTGATAATTACTTGAATGAACCACAACATCAATAACCAGCTCTTCTTGCACTTGACATAACATTGCGTAAGCATATGGCACACACACAGAACTTGTCAGGAAATGATAAAGACTGAGACACATGGCCCTAACAGGGCAAGCAGAAGCAACAGAACACAAAACATAACATTACACATCTTGGAAACATCAGCGTGGTGTGGGTGTGTGTGCACAAAGCCCTTCACGAGCCCCTATTGTTAGCAGAGCTCCTCATTAACCAAAAACTCAGCCATGTGCTTGCCTGAACTCATACATGCCTGTTTTGTAAGATTCTGCAGGCATATCATCCACCCGGGTGCTGTAATAATGTCTTAACTAAATGAGATTCTTAGAGCTACCTCACACCAGTGCCGATATGTGAATGCTTGTAAAAGCGCACTTAACTGCTTGTCTGGAAGCCTCCTGAGGACGTCCGGACCCAAATGGAATGCAGCCGAATTGTAGCGTATGGCCGCCTTAATCACCGCTGCGACCCGGGTATTAGCAGACCCACATCACACATCAAGGCACACTCATGGAACACTTAACTGGCTGTCCGGGTGCCTCCTGCGGCTGCCCCGGACCTGAAGAACATATGCGGGAAACGCTTCATCGGTTTCTCAACGCCACGACCCGACGTTTATTTCCAACGTCCCCTCCAGCGTTCCGTTTTGCCTGCCAGCTTTACCTTCGGTCTGCTGCCTCACCGCCGCCACCGCCGTGCTCTCCAACATTAATCATCAGCACCGGAACATGGGCGGGAGGCCATTATAAACAAGCCTTCCTGATTGCCTGCAGCTGGTGACTGGCGCGCATTGGGAACTACACATCCTCCCAATGCCTACTGGGATATGTAGTTCCCAGCCTCATTTGTGCACAATACGCCTCTTTCTGCTCAACCCCTGACTACTGACAGTCAGACTAATACCCACTTGCTCCAATTAGTCCATCATCTCTCATCGGTCAGGCCCTTGGCCAAAGTTTCACCTTTCTAATTGACCTTGCAGCCTGTTCTTTGCTCTGGAATCTTTGCGGGAGTGTGGGTACACCCTTATCTTCATCCGGAGCTTAATGAATGGCTCTTGTTTCACCCTCTGAGTCACATGTTTTTTTGTTTTATTATTTATATTGCGCACCAGACCCAGGGGTATTCGGGCACGAAGGCAAAAGAGGTTTGTTAAGCTTAAATTGCAGTTTACAGGTTAAACATAGGGTACAGCTACGGTTACAATGCTGTGGGTATGTATTGTCAAAGAATCACAGAAATATAGACAGTAAGTTTACAGTAGTTCAGGTGTGACATAAGTAATGCAGAACAAATATACAGAATATACATGAGAGCCTAGATTTCAGAAGGGGTTAGGCATCATGGTCTTTAAGCCATTGAATCAAATTGTATCAAAATTGTCGGTAGGGGAGATCTTCCCTTAGGGCAGGGGGAAGGGAGTTCCAATATTGTGCTGTTTTAACAGCGAAGGTGCTCCCACCAGATTTAGTGAGTTTGAATCTGGATACTAACAAAAGGTTGGAGTTGGCTTTTCTTAGGGGGCGGGAGGCTGTATGTCTGGTGAATCTGTCTATAAGGTATTGTGGGGCTGCGTGGTTAAGAAATTTGTGTGTAAGGGAAGCTGTTTTGAGGAGGATTTTGTCATTAGTGGTGAGCCAGTTGGTAGATCGCCTGAGGTCTGATATGTGGGTGTTTTTGGGGACGCTTAGGGCGGCTTTCAGGGCATTATTTTGGAGTGTTTGTATTTTAGCAGTGATGTATTTGTTACTGCCTATATAGAGGGCGTTGCAGTAATCTAGTTTCGACAGGATTAGTGCCCTTGCCAGAATGACGCAATTATTAGGTGAGAGGAAGGGTTTGGCTGCTCTGATTAACTTGCAGGTGTACAAGGTGGCTGAGGCCATGGCATTCACTTGTTTACCAAAAGTAATCATGGAGTCTATGTGGACGCCAAGGGTTTTAACTGTTTTGGCCACAGTAATGATGTTATTGTCAATTATGAAGGAGTCGTAGTTGGGACCTAGTTTTTTTATGTTAGAGGAGGTGCCTAGAATGAGGAGTTCGGTTTTGTCATCATTCAGGCATAGACCATGAGAGGCTATCCATGCCGGGATGATGAGGTATACTCTGTTCACAAAGGCTAAATCCTTGTCATAATCTCCCGTCAACGGGATGAGGATCTGTGTATCGTCTGCATAGTTAGTGTAGGTGATATCAAGACCGTCTAGATCATCGAAAAGGGGCTTTGTAAAAATATTGTAAAGGGTGGGAGATACACATGATCCTTGGGGTACGCCGCAAGATATAAGTGTGGGGTCTGCAGCTGCTAGAGAGGAGAAAACTCGCATTGTCCTTTTATCTAAGAAGGACTTGATCCATGCGACTGCTTCATGGGAGAAGCAGGCTGCCGTGACCAGGTAATTGCAAAGTATTGCATGGTCTACCAGATCGAATGCGGCAGAAAGGTCGAGGAGTAGTAGGAGTGAAGTCGTGCCTTTGTCTCTTAGTGTGTCTATTTGTGCCTTCGGGCCTAGGAGTGCAGTCTCAGTACCATGCTGTGGTCTGAAGCCGGACTGTCGAACTCCTAGGAGGTGGTTGAGTTCCAGGTGGTGCTGAATTTGTAGGTAAGCTACTTTGTCCAGGATTTTCAGTAGGAACGGCATAGTGGTTATAGGGCGGTAATTAGTTGGGATGGAGGGGTCCAGTGTTTGCTTTTTGAGGAGTGGGAGGACCTAGGAATGTTTCAGGTTGCTGTATATGGTACCTGATGTGAAGGAGGCGTTTATAAGTTTGGTGATGAAGGGTGAGAGTTCACGGGCAGCGTCTTTTATGATTTGGGCTGGACATGGGTCGCCTTGGCAATTGGATGGTTTGAGGGTGAGGATGACTTTCTCGACTTCTTTAGTGGAGACTTTGCGAAAGTAGAAGGGAGGGGTGGCAGGTATAGGTGGAGAAGAAGTGGGTTTCAGAGTAGGTATAGAATTCGAGGTGGCCTTATAAGGGGTGCCTATGTTGGCATTATTTGCGGTAGCTAAGGAGGCTTTTTTATTGTGGATCTTTGCCTGAAGCATTGTTATTTTATTGGCAAGGGCATGTTGTATGCCTGTGCACCAATCTTTATCCTTGATGCAGGTATCGGGCGCTTGGATAGGGGATTCTACTTCCTTGAGGATGGCGAACAATTCTTTAGTGTTGGATTTAGCTTGAGTGATACGGGTATTGTAAGATGTTTGTTTTGCCAGGATAAACATGTGAGGAGACCACACATTTGTCCATTTCAACCTCTTATTTACTGCTTTTTGATTTAATTGTACTAGGTGCTATTACACATATTGCCTCTGGAGACTTGATCACTCAATCTCACATATGCTTTCTGCATTTTTAATTATCCAATACTTGGCACTTGTGGATGTTTTCTTCTTAGCTTAATCTGAAGAGAAATATGTGTCATGTCTATGGCTTATCCTCTTGACTCCCTTTGTACCTTGCAATTATTCCTTGATCGACATCCTTGATCCCAAGCCAAGAGGCTCCTCTCCATCCTTCACACAATGCAGTTTTTCCAGCATATTCCGTCCCTACATCCTTGGTCTGTGTCTGAGGTAGCCCGGTTAGATTCAATACGAGTCTGACATCCATCTTTTTCCCCATGGTCACTTTAGTCACATTATAGGTTATATCGCAGTAAGCTTCTATATGTCTCCTCTACCTTGCGTTTCCACGTACATACATTTACCTCGCCTCTTCTCACTTGTTTCTTTAATACTCATGAGTTCTTCAGACTTGATTACATATTTCTCTTGTTCGCACCTTGAAACACTTGTGTATAGGTACGTTATAAATGCCATATCATATCTTCAGTTAAGTCTTTTATTCTTTGAATATTCATAGATCGTTTCAGTGCGTCCATGTGTCTTTACTTCAAGACCTCACTCTGCAGCTGTTAGATTTTCTTTACAGTTCTTCAATGTTCATTGTGTTATGTTGATATCTGTCTACTGTCTCAGTACGAGAGTACATTCTATACGGTTGTCTGAGTACATCACATATCTTGTACACTCGATGCGGCATTGGGACAATGCCTGGTGTCATACATATGATTCTTTCACTGTCGTTCCAACATAACGGAGGTGAGGGGATAGAGCTTAACAATTACGTGTTTGTCTGCTCCAGTACATTCCCCCCTCTGGTCGAGTACTCAAACATTGCCTTTTTCTCAATCTAATTAATCTCTTCTGTCCATCTTGACTTTTTCCGCATCCACACCTTTGTCAACCCTCTCAGGTCACCTGCATTCTTTATATGTTCATCCACACTCCATGTCACGTGACAACATTTACTGGTGGGCTGGCAGAATACCCACCGTCCAATATAGTTATTTCGAACCTTTGGGTAGTAGAACTTCATTAATGGGTGTACCAGCAAACTTTAATTATGTTTTCACGGGTGGGGTCTTCAGTCTGTAGTGTGTGATCAACTTTCACATCGATCATTCTCTCCATCCCAATAGTTTTGTTTGCAGTTTTCTTGCATTGCCCTATAAATAACCTAATAAGACAGAGGGCCTCATCACGACTTGGCGGTAACCCTTAAATCCTGCGGTAGCGCTATTACCGCCGGATTTAAGGGTCCACCAAATCAGGACTTCGGCGGATTTCGCCCCAGCTCTTAGCTGGGGGGAAATCCGCTGAAAATTTGCACTCATACCGCCGGCGGGAAATCCGCCGGCGGTATTAGTGCAAAATTTCCCCATTGAGCCCAATGGGGAATGGGGCATTCCCGAATGGGCTCAATGGGGAATGGGGATTAACATTACTGCCAAACTCGTGATCCGGCGCTATTAGCGCCGGGGAGTTCGGTGGTAGGGCTAATACCGCCGGCAGTAATACCGCCGGTGTTACCGCCCAAGTTGTGATGAGGCCCAGAATCCTAGCAATATCAACACTAGTATTGCTCCAAGTAGTATGAAGGCATTCACCATTCAGGTCGGAACCCATGAGAACAAGGACGAGAACCAATCATCTTCCTCTACCTCGTCAGCTTTTTCTTCCATTTTCGTTTGCAGGACTGTCAACATAGTTATTTTCTCTGTCAGGGTTCCATTTTCTCCATGGTGGGCAGGTGTGAATGTGCAGCAAAAATGCCTGATTTCTGCGCAAATGCCTCCTTCAATTGCTGTAATTAGGTCCAAAACCAACCTGCTATGGAGGGTCATAGGCCTGATTGCTCTCCGTTCTTCTCTGATTACGTTAAATCCTTGTATTGTCTTATTGATCATTTGTAGCAGCTCCCATCTGGTGATCTGCAACCACTTGGTGTTGACTGAAGTCTGTAGTCCTGGCATGAATATTGACATAAATATCACTGCTGTCTTGCTAAATAATCTGTGCTCTGCAGAAATGTCATAAAACACATCTTCTGATTTTGTTGAGAATTAGTTCTCTCTCTTCATTCTTAGGAGGCTAAGCAATGTCCTCTTCCGCTGGTGTGCATCCATCTTTGGAAACTCTTCAATATTTAGGTCACTTTGGGGAATAACGAATGCAGGAACTGGTATGATCACAATAGAGAATATTCCTCCCCGGTGTTTAGGCAGCTGCACATAAGATCTGGATCCACAGGCCCAATAACGATCCATTATCACAGCAGTTCCACCATTAATTCCTGGTACTTCGAGCATGTGCTTGCATCCTTTATTTTCTCCAACTGGAACCAGGCCTTTGTTCCTGAAGCATATTGTTGCATTCTGTATAAGTATTATGGACACCGGTCCTGCTTTAGTGCCAACCCATGTTAGTAGCTTAGAATACTTTGAAAGGGGCCCCTAGGGCTTCCTAACGTCTATGGAAACAAGGCGAGTCACCACACACGGTAGATACACCAGACACGAGGTTGTATTCCCAAAGCTAGGGTTTATTGCAAAGCAAAAGTCTCAGTTGGCCAACTTGGTCTCACACTCTGCGATGTGTATCTCTAGACCTCGAGGGACGCAAGAGAGTGAATTACGTACATCAGTTACATATATGCAAAATGCATATCAAACAATCAGCTATGACATGTTTAACACCCCCCTTTTATTGGGTTTCTTTGAACTTGGTGTGATGATGGACATCTCCGACAACTATGACACCTTCAAACATCTATTCTAGTAACAATTTGCAATTTGTGAGTGCAGAGGCATCTTTCAGTTGTTGAATAGAACACAGCGCTTCTGTTCTTGGAAGCGAGCTACATACGGGGGGAAGAGTTGCATTCCAAACCTTGCTATCTATTAGGTGCTATTTGTGTCCTGGGAGCCGACACGCTCTAGCGGGGCTCAGCAAAGGGGAGGCCATAAGAAAAGCATAATTCAAGCCTTTTGCTGTTTTATTCTAACATATTCTACCATATAACGAGACTGGCTGGCAGCTGTGAAATGATTAAATGCCCTGCAGCTCTGCTTCAAGGCTACATTCGGGAGGGAGCCGGGTATTCTTCCTGGCGCTGCCTACGTTGTGTTTCAACAAACTCTTGTTATGCTCACGGCCCTGCGGCCTTGTCCTTTTTACGTGCAGACAACAATGTTTTACAGTCGAGCAGTGTAAGCAGAAAATATACTGTGAAGCAATAGGAACAGAAAGCAATGAGCAATGGTTAGAAAACAAAATGGCGATTCTTGTTACATCAAAAATGGCCGTTCATTGGCAAACTCGAAAACCTATATTCTATAGTATATAGTATAGTATATATATATATATTATATAGTCATATCTTGCATGAGACGGTTGGCCCACAGCCAACAAAATATGTTTGTGGTCAGAAAGTAGAGGTATCCATTTTTCTAGACTGACAAACCCTCCTTTGGCCGTATGCCAAATGTCTCATCTATTTATTGAAACCTCCTCTAGTGATGATGGGTCTGAAGTACTTATGTCTGAATTTTGCATGCTATCGTAAACATCATTGTCTTCATCAATATCTATTGCCATCAACTCTTTTACGGTTTTCATCTCATTTGGGTCTTGGTCAGCTCGACCATGAGGTTGTTTTTTCTTCGTCATCATATGCATACATCCTTCCGTACATCCCTCAGTTACCTCAGCGCACCCTATTGGTAGGCAATGTATGCAACAACAGCACGTTAGGAATATTCCAAACACCACTACTAATATTGAAATCAACTTCCATCCCCAAGAACATAGTATTCCCCAAAACAAAGATCCTATTCCCCATCCCCCTTCTTCAGTAGGCATTTCAGAGCTTAGGACATGCATTTTCTTTATCGCTTCAAAGATCGTAGGGGAATAGTCATCGACATAAACGCAACACGCTGATCCCACTATTTTGCAAATTCCCCCATGATCAACCAGGATCACATCGAGAGCCATTCTATTTTGCAGCGTCATTAACCTGATTCCTCTTTCTTCCAGCGTCATGTTAAATAGTATATCTGTTGTTGTGTTTATGGTATTTTTTAGAATTCTGGACAGCTGCCTTATATTATAGGAGTTCACTATCTGCCCTAAGAATAGAATTAATGATTTTGCTACATCAGTTGCTATTAAAACACCCTCGTCAGTCCTTTTGACTCCAGTTCTGGATAGTCTGGCCATGTCTGCTGTTTCTAAGAGGAATACTCCTGGGAACAGTAGACCTAGGTAACATGTACCTCCCCAGTTTCTGGGCAACCAAGGATATGCTTTCTCTCCACATATAAAATAAACTGGATCACCTACATATACTGGTTCTATTTCCCATTTTAATACCACTGTATTCATGCATCCAGTATATGTTCCGACTGAAAAAGAGCCTTTCTTTTTTAGACAAAAAGGGACAGTTCTTGGGCTATAATTCAACGTGTAAGATGGGGGGATTGCATCTTTGTCCCCTTCTGTTCTTACACGAAACGCCATTACAGATGTTTTTTCTGGTGGGGACAATCTATCTCGTCTATTTTGTCGTGTTATCTTTCGTGTACTTTTTCTCGTGGGCTCTGGGGCTATTACTTGTGCTTTATGGAAAATGGAACAACCCACAGGCTTCATTATTATCTCCTCAAACTCATTGATGTTGGTTCTGTCTAATTGACCCCTACTACTCTCATTCCATTTCCCATAAAATATTGCACCTAAAGATGCACTACATGCAGAACTTAATGGTAATGGCTGTACATACCACCCTATTCCTTTCCCAGCATGCTGTGGTAAATGGGCACATACACAGCAATTTGTTTTCTTCAGAATTGCATGTGTCATGTTCATGATTAATAACAACGTATTATTCCCAAAACCTTCCCTGTGTCTTTCTTCCATTGGGGGCAGGGTATAGGTAATCACCTGAACCGGGCTTTCAGTAGTGGATATATTAATTATTGGTAAAAACATTTCTAATGGGTGTATCGCTTCCACATACCATAATATTAGGGCTGTCGATATTGGTGCTACCACGCTCATAAAGCACATTATTATTGTCAGTGCCAGCATACAATTCGTTTTACCATGCATTTTTCTTAAGCTTACAGTCTTTATAATTGACTCATTCTCAGCAGTGGTGGTGCAGGAGGAGGCTGGAACCGGTCCCTGCATGTTTCTCGTCGTCCTTCTTCTTCCTTATCACAGTTCGTCGTGGATATCTCTCTTCGTCGACCTTGCTCTGATGTCAATAAGTTCAACGGAATTGTCACAGTTCATTTCTGCCAGTCCTTAATAGCCTGGATTTGTTTATTCATTGTTAGGCAAGATCACTTGTCCTTTCTCATACTGCTCAGAGGACCTTTGATCAGTTATCTTATTGCCTTAGTACCATGTGCGCCCAGCTTGTCCGCTCTGGTTCCTGACACATGTACTTTTATGATAGCACAGAGTCTTGAATTGTCCGACTTGCACAATTCTCACGCTTCTCTCCTCTACACCTCTAGTTCCTTCTCCGTCCATGAGCTGAACCAGAGGTTGACATAAACACCAAAAAAGAACTGCGGATCACTTTGTCTTTCGAGGCCGCAAGTTGCATCGCCTTACTCCTGGTATCGTGTGATCCGTGAACAGTGCTGGTGCACTTCCAGATTCAGGCTCAAAGTCAGCCTGTGGCGCTACTGCAGGTGCTCGTGTGCGCCGTGCCAATGATGCAGATCCGTTCTTTGGCGTGCTGGCAAGTGCTAGTGGGCGCCAAAGGGGTACACAATTTGTTTCTGCTAGTATTTGCAAGGCAGATTTCGTGTCAGCCAGGAGTGATGTTGATTCTGCTGGGCAAAGTTGGGGCACTCTTTGCCCTTCCCCCTCTTTGGCAATCGTCTCAGGCTTTGTTTCGAGTTTCACTTTTCGTTTTGGCAGACTTGGTGGCTGCTTACTGGGACTGCTGTCTCTTTCCGGTCATCAGGGTCAGGCAAGTCTTTCAGTGAAATTGGAATCTTCTTGGCATGGGTGGCATGGATCCACAACTTCCTTACATCCACCCGTATTGCCGTCTGCGTTGCCAAAAGTACTTGATAGGGCCCGCGCCACCTTGGTGCTAACAATGACTTTCTTTCAAAATTCTTTAGCAGCACCCAGTCTCCTGGCTCCAGTGCGTGCCCCGGACCGGTGTATCTCACTGGTAATGCCTCCTGCACCTGCTGATGAATCAAACGCAATTTCTGCATTAAAAGGCCACAACAAGTACTAAGCACAGGATGTTCTACCTCACCAAGTCTTTTTGGCTGTGGTACGCACCATACATTTGCTGGCCTCCCCATTACGATCTCGTACGGGGAGAGCCCAGTTTTAACCTGTACAGACGTACGCATGCATAATAGTGCTATTGGTAATGCATCCACCCAACTCAACTTGCTTCCCGCACAAATCTTGCTAATCTTTGATTTAAGAATCCCGTTGTGCCTCTCCACAAGACCGGCAGAACTCGGATGCCTTGAACTATGGAATCTCTTATCAATCTGAAGACCAGCACATATCTGTAACACCACTGTGCCCACAAAATGTGGTCCATTATCGGACCATAGGACATGGGGCAAGCCAAATCTGGAAAAGTATTCCTTAAGCATTACTTTTGCCATGCTCATTGCTTTGCAGTCCTTCAAGGGATATGCCTCTACCCACTTACTGAATGCACAGATCACCACTAAGACGTATTTTAAGTTTTGGCATCTCTCCATCTCTATGAAATCAAAATGGATCACCTCAAATGGCATAGAGGGCGGGCCAAAACTGCCTATTGGAGTCACTGTTCCCTTTCCTACATTGTGTTGCAAACACGTGATACAGTTCTGCACCAACCTCTCTGCATTCTTTTTTATGTTTACATTCTGCCATACTGTAGAAAGGTGCTGTATTATCTTTTTCGCACAGATGTGAGTAGGGCTGTGGGCCATTGTCACCATTGCAGTCACATACGAATTTGGCAACATCCAGTTTCTAGTTCCCTTGTCCACCCAACAACCTTCCAGATCTAACTCAGCAGAGCCCTCTGCCCACCCCTGTATTTCATCGGCCGTAGCTTCGGCCTGCATTTCTTTGACAGTGGCAACTCCATTTTCTATCATACAGGGTACTTCCTCTGTCTGAACTGTCATCATTTTGATATTTAAATCAGTGGCCGTTTGTTTCGCAAGTCTGTCTGCGAATGCGTTTCCCTCTCCTACTTTGCATGTTACCTTTTTGTGTGCCTCCCATTTCACTATTGCTAGGCGTTTTGGAAGCGTGAGTGCAGACAGCAATTGTACGATCAAAGGGCCATGTTGAATTCTGGCGCCATGTGATGTCAAAAACCCTCTCTAAGCCCAGAGTCGACCAAAGTTATGAACCACCCCAAAAGCATAGTGGCTATCAGTATATATATTCACATTCAAATTTTCAGAAATCTCGCAGGCTCTGGCTAATCCTATTATCTCTGCGGCTTGTGCCGAATTGTAGGGAATTCTTTTGCTTTCTACAACGCTCTCTAGGGTAGTGATAGCATATGTGGCAGTTGTCATGCCATCTGGTAATTTAAAACATGAGCCGTCACAAAATAACTCTCCATCTGGCTCTTTCTGTGGGGTATCTCTTAAATCAACTCTCCCCTTGGTTTCTTCCTCAGTGACCATTAAGCAATCGTGGGGGGGGTGATTAATCCTCCCCAATTTCTTTTATGGGTCGTGGCATTAATTCTGCAGGATTCAAAGCGCTACACCTCAAAATTTGGATATGGGGCGCGAACAAGATAATCTCATATCTTGTCAATCTAGCAGAGGTGAGGTGTTGCGTCTGTGTCCTATTTAATAGAACGTCTATGGCATGTGGCACCATCAAAATTAAAGTGTGCCCCAATACATCCCTTCCGTTTGTTTCACTGATGCATCAGCTGCCGCGACAGATAGATCGCAAACATCGTGGAAGTGTCCGCGCTACAGGGTCCAGCGCAGAAGAAAAATAGCCGCATGGCCTATTTCTTCCACCTTGTTCCTGTGTCAAAACCGCGAATGTCATCCTTCACTTTCACACACAAACAGTCTAAAAATCTTCTCATAATTCGGCGTACCCAAAACTGGAGCCAAGCATAATGCAGTTTTCAATTAATCAAATGCTTTCTGACATTTCTCATCCCACTGTAATGGCATAACCGCATCTTTTTTAGTCAAATTCACCATCGACTTTACAATTAACGCAAAATTACCAATCCATGGTCGGCAATATGAAGCCATGCCTATTATGGCTCTGACTCCTTTTTGTGTCTTTGGAATAGGCATACAAGAAATACTTTCTATGCGTTCTGGCATTAGCCTTCTCCCTTCTTTCGAAAGTAGGTAGCCTAAATAGGCCACCTCCTTTCGATTATATTGAAATTTCTTCAAACTAGCTTTATGGCCATGTGCCGCTAGGTGTGACAGTAGTAACACAGTGCTTTCTTTACAAATCTCCTCTGTGTCTGCAGCTAACAATAGATTGTCTATGTATTGTAAGAGTACACAACCCACTGGTAATTCTAGCATGTCTAGCTGCTCTTTTAATGCTCTACTGTAAATACTTGGGCTTTCCGTGTAACCTTGCGGAATCCGCGTAAATGTAAATGATCGTCTTCCTAATGTGAACGCGAACAAATATCTGCTGTCCTTGTCCACTGGAATACTGAAGAACGTGTTTTTCAAATCCACTACACTAAAATATTCTGCTGAAACAGGTATCATTGTCAATATTGTAGTGACATCTGGCACTAGAGGAAATTGTGGATTTACTACCTTGTTCAATGCGCGCAAATCAATTATAAAACGGTATGGTACTTCATTGCCTCCTTTTTTATAAACTGGAAGAATCGGGCTGTTGCATGTACTGCCTGTAATTTCCTCGATTACCCCTAGTTTCACCAAATCTGTAACAATACTCTTCAATCCTTTCTCACCTTCAGCCGAAATTCTGTATTGAGGAATTTGCGGTAGGGTAACACCTTCTTTCAAAATGATCTTTACTGGCTCTATCTTTAAGCATCCTACATCATTGTCATGCATTGCCCATATACAGGTTGGCACTTTACTTAGTTCCCCTGGTAAAGTTTCGGACATTAATTCTGACACAGGGGCATTGTGTGGCCAAATCGTTAGGAACAATCCGTCTGCCGTGCAATGTATAACGGAACCTAATTTTTACAACAAATTTAATCCCAACAAGTTCTCCCCACAATTTTCTGTTAAGAGGAAAGGACAATGTTCAGTAAATGGTCCTATTGTAACTGGGACTGGTTTGGACACTGGATTTATGACTGGTGTACCTGCAAACCCTATGGAAACATTCTTTTGCCCTGACAGTGGTATATCCGGAACCAAGTGGTGGTCTAGTGAACACTTCTGCGCTCCTGTATCTACAAGAAAGTGGTGCTGCTCATTCCCGACTCTCATTTCTACGTAGGGTCCTCTCTGATTCACGGGAATAGACACTGGTTCCGACCCCTGTCCTGGGCTGTCCTATTGGGGAAATAACACATTGTCCGATGTGTAATCATTGCTGTTACTGTAATACGTGTTTGGCTGTGTATCGAAACCGTTCCCACTCTTTCCTCTATTTCCCCCACTCTGGTTTCCATATTGTTGATTTTGCTGTCCCTGACTCTGGTTTGGGGCATTTTGGTTTTGGCCTTGGTTTTGATTACCTCCGTTATTGTGATGCTGCTGCATACTATTCCTATTTGGTCCATTCGCTCCTTGGTGTCCTCTATGCTGTCTCCTCTGACCAGACCCGTTTCTATTCTGCAGATGCGGACATTGCGCTCGCCAATGTCCTTCCTCCTTACAATACGCACACTGATTTGGTTCCACTGTTCCCCCATGCATATTCGAATTACTTCTTCTTTGTGCGTTCCCTCGCCCTCTATTATGTCCTACTACTTGCTGCAGTAGTACCAGTGTTTTCAGATTTACCCTATCCCTCTCTTCTTTCTCTTTTCCCGCAGTTACTCTGTGCTCATAATATTGGGCCATGTGTAATACTTCGCCCAACGTTTTTGCTTGCCATGCACTCTCTGATGTCATTATTAGCTTCTGGATTGGAAGTTTTAACCCCCTCACATATTTTTCAACAAATAACCTCTTTCCCGCTTCCGAGCCCACATCCTGCCCACTGAAGTCTGTGAATACTTCTTCAAACCTATTCAAATAATCTGTAGCTAACTCATCCTTGCCTTGTACACATGCAGTCAATTTGTCCCATTGAATTCTTTTCTCTGGGACAATTTCTTTTAATTTCTGCACTATACGTGCTGGTAATGCTACCAGGTTCGTTCCTGGTGTTCCTCCAACTGCTTTATTCCTGTCTTCTATTATCAAGTCCGCCCATGTGGCGCCAAAGGCCGTTATGTCATCTACCTTCCTTATTTGTTTCCATATGTCTGCTAGCAGAATCACCGGGAATATTAGGTCTATGTCACCCATGGTAAGCATGGATGATTGCAGGCAGGACTCTACTTCCTTGTAAAACCCTGCGGGATTCTTTCTTATTGCAGGAATCGTCTGCTTTATGTTGTTCACCTCCTGTCTGGAAAAGGGGACATGCACATATTGGGCGGTGTAATGGGCTGGTGTTACCTGCGCCGCTACATTGCCCGCTACGGGAACCTCCACTTTGGGCACAAAGGTAGGTGGGACCTCTCTCATAGGAAATTCCCCACTTACTGTCCCTCCCCCTTCTCTCAGGTGTAACAATATTCCCAGATCCATCGATAGGGCTGTTTCTCCTGTCCCTCGCTCTAGTGCTCTTCTATATACTGCCATTATTTTGGGTGGGCTGGCCTTATCGTTTTTTATATCTTTATCTAATACATTTTCAGCCATTGACTGTAGTGCTTTTCTTTTCATGGGCATGGAATATTCATCAAATATCTCATGTATCTCCATTGTGGGAATACTGGGATCCGACATCCATCTAAACGCTTCTTGTATACATACTTTAAATTTGTTGCCCCTCTGCACTGACGACATTGAATGTCATTGTTGTATATACGGCTCTACAGTTTCCTTCCTATGTCTCCCGATATCCCTACTCCTGTACCCAGGTGTAGCAAACATTTCAGCATAATCATTATCTAATTCATTTTTAAGTTCAAAAAGTCCATATACATGTTCTCTCACTTCTTCATCCCTCTCCCTACAGCGTGCTAATGCATTCAAATCTAACAATCGCTGCGGTGGTAATTTCCCAATTAACTGTTTCCATTTCTCCACCAAATATTCACCCATGCATTCCAACACTACCTGTCTTTCGTTGCTTCTTCGAAAGTCATACATCGAAGCCAATGCTGCCATCCCATCATTCCCGTCTATATATATCTCTGCCTGTTGCTGCAATTCCATCTTCTTTCTTTGCTGATTGCACTGCGAGTTACCCTCGTGCATCCCCGTTGGTCAGTGCTGCCTCTTGCCCCCGCGGTTTCAACTTCAACCCCGGGAGGAACGGACGGTACCGAGTCTGTGTCTGAGGCGGGAGGTGCGGATGGGACAATGGGAACAGGGAGTGTCTGTTGTGGGCCTGGTTTTATTAATAGGAAGTGCTACATGCGCGGTCTATGGCTGTGGGAGGGCTTGAGCTACCGGAGGGAGAGCTTGGGCTATGGGCGGGGTTTGGGCAATAGCTACTGACGTTTCTGGCCTCACTTCTGATCTTGGGCCTTGTTTTGTATGGGTCAATATGTTTTCTATCAATTTATCTGCTATGTGTAATTCTCGTTGTGGATATATCTTTTCTATATTCAACTTGTCACGGCTACCTGCACTTCTTAGACTCTCAGTCCACTCCTCTTCTTCTTCCTCTTCCGCTACTTCACCTTTCGATTTATGGCTGCGCGCATGCTTTGCTCTGCTTTTAAATCAGAGCATTGCTTCCCTTCTCCAGTCTTTAATAGTCTCAAATGCTGCAGGACACACTTTCTTTCTTATCAACACCCTTTCCAAGTTATCTATTCTCGCTATCTCAAAACTACCATTAATCAGCCACTGATGGTCTTGTTGCTTTCTAGTTTGCCTATACCAAGTCTCACAGAATATTATCACACCCACTCGATACTTCACATACATCTCATACGCAGGCCTTTCACCCAGGTGGTACAATTTGGCCATCTTCCAAAGATTGTCTACCACAGCGGAAAAACCCTGCTAAGGTGGACAATACCCCAGGCATGTTTCAACCTTCCCCCTGGTTAATCAACCTTACCTAGGGCGTTTGATTTTGCAAAGTCAACTCTCAACCAATATCAGGATTACTTTGAATCGGGGAATGACTCACCTGATAGATCGAGTCGTCTGTATACTGACGCAACAAATGATGTCGTGTCTGCGTTTCTTGGCTTCCGCCTCATTTCGGGACCCTCGCCTCCTTGTTCTCTAGCCAGGCACGTCGATCAGGGATCAGATGTGGTCAGATCTGCAAAGGAGTCTCTCATCACTTCTACAGGGCCCCGAACACCTCTTGATCCCGGCTCGATCTTCCCGTCCTCGCCGTTCTCCGCCTTACTCAATTACAACGTTATGCGATGGAACAAGTGGGGGAGGGTCCCTATTCGGGCGCCATCTTGAAAGGGGCCCCTAGGGGTCCCTAACATCTATGGAAACAAGGCGAGTCACCACACACGATAGATAAGCCAGACACGAGGTTGTACTCCCAAAGCTAGGGTTTATTGCAAAGCAAAAGTCTCAGTTGGCCAACTTGGTCTCACGCCCCGCGACGTGTATCTCTAGACCTCGAGGGACGCAAGAGAGTGAATTACGTACATCAGTTACATATATACAAAATGCATATCAAACAATCAGCTATGACATGTTTAACACCCCCCCTTTTATTGGGTTTCTTTGAACTTGGTGTGATGATGGACATCTCCGACAACTATGACACCTTCAAACATCTATTCTAGTAACAATTTGCAATTTGTGAGTGCGAAGGCATCTTTCAGTTGTTGAATAGAACACAGCGCTTCTGTTCTTGGAAGCGAGCTACATACGGGGGGAAGAGTTGCATTCCAAACCTTGCTATCTATTAGGTGCTATTTGTGTCCTGGGAGCCGACACGCTCTAGCGGGGCTCAGCAATGGGGGGGCCATAAGAAAAGCATAATCCAAGCCTTTTGCTGCATTATTCTAACATAGTCTACCATATAACGAGACGGGCTGGCAGCTGTGAAATGATTAAATGCCCTGCAGCTCTGCTTCAAGGCTACATTCAGGAGGGAGCCGGGCATTCTTCCTGGCGCTGCCTATGTTGTGTTTCAACGAACTCTTGTTATCCTCACGGCCCTGCGGCCTTGTCCTTTTTACGTGCAGACAACAATGTTTTACAGTCAAGCAGTGTAAGCAGAAAATATACTGCGAAGCAATAGGAACAGAAAGCAATGAGCAATGGTTAGAAAACAAAATGGTGATTCTTGTTACATCAAAAATGGCTGTTCATTGGCAAACTCGAAAACCTATATTCTGTCATATCGTGCATGAGACGGTTGGCCCACGGCCACCAAAATATGTTTGTGGTCACAAAGTAGGGGTATCCATTTTTCTAGACTGACAACTTAGCCCATGATTTTAGGCATATGTTGTTTACTATTTGCACTATGCTTACTGGTTCCTTCAACAATAAGTGTGCAGTGCATATTAACATTTCTTCTTCCCATCCTGTGCTGGTGGGAACTCATCCATATACCAATAGCTGAGGCCTCTCCTAGCATCCTGGTAATTCTGGTGTTTCTTGTATATCTGCACATCCCAGCCTCTACATTTCCGCAATCCTTAGTTGTTCTCCGGTCAAGGATGGATATATGAGCATTCTGTTCAACCAGCCTATGTCTATCTCCATCTGTGTTTTTACATAAGCATCTTCATATGGAAATTAGTTCTTCGATCGCCATCGTAGGGTTGCCCATCTTCCTTCAAATTGTCCTCTTGCTGTGCATGCTGCTAGATGGCTGAGGCACTTCACAATGTGCGCAGGTATTTCTTTTGCAATACATGTTCTGGCTGCATTCATGGTATAAGGGACGAGGGAGCATACATAGCAGCTTTCATCTGACGTTCTCTCCCCCACCTCCTTCATGTGCTGATACCACATGTTGTTCTTTAAATGGGCCGAATTATCAAGATACGTATTTATTTTTTCATGATCCTCTCTAACAGCTCTTTTGGATCGAGCAATTTGTTCAAATATACCAGGGAAAATATTACTCGTACCTTTGTTAGGGACAGAAAGGGTTGCCTCATTTTCAGGTATTTCACTTGATTTATAAAACAATACCTGAAGAAATACATACATCATGAAAAAATAAGGAAACGTCATAAAACAAAGTGTAACTAGAAGAAGCAATTCCATATTATTCGAATGCCACATAATCTTTTGTGGAGTAGCTGGTCTCCTTGTGAAAGTTCTTTCTATATACTGGGAAATACCCATTTTTGATTCAGTTCATTCACTTTCACTTATTTTTTAGATTTTAGATTTGGCAGTATCAAATAGCAACAACAATTCTGCCAACAATAGGATTGTTTTTGGCATCCTCCAAAAATGTAGCCGCATCCACGTGTTTTCTTACTAAAGCCAGATAAGACTGAAGAATATAGGTGTAATGTACATTCAGAAAGGTGTGTAACATCATAATTCTGGGCTTCATGAAAAGATATATACAGATATAGTACTTATTATTATTTTTGCATTTTTAAAGCGCTCACACAGCCCACGGGCATCAAGGCGCTGCTACGGGAATTATTTTTTATTTTTTTTAGTTGCGTAATTGTTTTTTGTTGTCTTAGTTGCGTATTTCTAACGCGCTTAAATACCCAGAGGTTTCCAAGCGCGGACTCAGGGATCGAACCTGTGTTGGTTCATGTTGTCTTGCTTCCAAGGTGAACACGTTGCCGTTGAGTTATCCTCCTGGGTACTGCTTTGTTATTGCCTCATTGTTCTGATATCACTGTAATATCTCAAGCAATGTAAGGTGTGCTCTGGAGTTGTTATTTCTCCTGGTTGTTGTATAGTCTGTTTTGAGTTTTAACTGACAAAATGTTTCTGGAACGGCGAAAGTCCATTCGCTTCCTACTTAAACTTTTAGGGAGTATTGATTTGTTCCAGAATGAATCTGTAAATTCTTTATCCTTTCCCTTGGTAACCGATCTGGTCTGCATGCGTGGAACTTCTTCTCTTGCTTCGCAGTCAACGGGTTTCGTAGGGATTATACTCTCTCCTTTGTAGATTTTCACGTCAGTCAGGCTTAGCCAGGCTCTTCTTCCCTTTACTGTGACGGCAGTGGGTGTGGCCTCTTTTACTAAGTACGGTGTTTCAAAACAGGGTTTGTTCAGGTACGTACAAAGCTTTGTGCTAACACCTGGCCCCCTGCGTACAAACTAGGCTGCTTAAGTAAAGTGTCATTATCGCTGGGTTGGCTATCTTCTTCAATCTTATTTGACCCCACCCTCTGGTGTTTGACCTGTTGAGAAATCAAAGAGGCACTAGCAGTCATATTTGTTAAATAATCATGTATTCCATCACCTAAAGCCTTCGCTACACTGTGGGTGTCAGTATCCACTCGACTGAGAGGAGCAAGGGGTATTCGCATTCGACGTCCAGTCACCAACTAATGTGGAGTCAGGCCGTGATCTGAACCAGACTGGTTTCTCAGCGCAAAGAAAGCAAGGGGCAGACAATGCAGCCACCCCTTCTTCAACGTAATTTTAATCTTAGCTATCCTCTCCTTAAGGAGTCAGTTTAATCGTTCACAAATTCCATTATCTTCATCAAACTCAGAAAGACCTCCCTGTGCAGCTTTCTATTTCTGGCATCTCTCAGGAACCTTGAGTTCGAGTCCATTACTGTGTTGACTAGTTTAGGCAGATACTCCGCCTTCACTGAAATGTTCCTCTCCAGAAAGAAATGCCAAATATCCATGGCTAGTTCCGCCTGGAGTCTTGACCTCATGCCTCCTAGCTTGATTATATATCTCACTGCCGACATATTGTCCATTCTGAGAAGTACACAAAACTTCACTGTGTGTGGAGTCAGTGCTTTGATAGCAAACAAACCTGGTAGAATCTCCAAGGAATTGATGTCCATTTGGAGTTTGTCGGGCGTCCATCTGCCAGCGGTGGTCATCGAAAAGCGCTTTGGGCTCTCCAGCCTGATCTGCTGACCTCCCACTCCTCTATCAAGACATCTAGGAGACTCCTGAAGATTGTTCTCCCATTGCACGCTTCCATATGATCCAACCACCAGCAAATATCTGTTCTGGCATCCTTGGATTTTGGAACTGACTGATTGTACTCAGTGGAGTAACTTGGCTGAAAAGGTTGGGGGGGACATGACATCTTAAGGAAAGGGGCCTCTGCCAAACGAGGGGTACAAAATGGTGTGACATTAAAGTTGGGGGAACAGACACTGTTGTCCCCCCTACAATTATGCCCACAATTGCACGCCAGCCTTCTGCGTAAATGTTGTATATTGAGCCTTTGCAGGGCTCGATAATGCAACGGGCCTGGGAATATCCCTAGGATTGAGGAAGCCAACGGGCCCACTAGTCTCGCTAGCTGCCTGAGGGAGGTATTCTCTCTCGTTAACATCATCTTGATCTTTTTGCGGCTCGACTGCATTTTGTGTGCTGGAAAGCTGAGTGACGCAGCTACCATGTCCAGTTGGAACCCTAAGAATTTCATCCTGTGAGCTGGCACTATATCTGACTTCTGAACCTGTGTTGTTAAGAGGTCTCTGTCTTGTTGCATCAGGATCATATTGTCTAGATAAATGATCAGTCTTGTGCCCTGCTCGCAAAGCTTAGCCGCTACTAGCTTCAAAAGCTTTGTGAAGTACCATGGGGTCGAGGACAGACAAAATGGCATACTGGAAAACTCCCAAGTCTGTCCTGCCCAGATAAACCACAGGAACCTCCTGTGCGGGGGAAGGATTGAACCGCTAAAAATGTGTCCTTGAGGTCTAGTCTCCTGTCTGCAACAGGTCTCTGAGGAGGTGAATTTCCTCCATCTTGAAGTGCCTGTAGACCAGATGTACATTAAGTTCTTTGAAAAGTATTACTGGCCTGATCGTTTCCTTCCTTCGAATTAAAAAGACGTTGCTGATAAAGCTTTCTTCCTGAGGAGCTACTGCTGTTGTGGCATTCTTTGCGACCAGTTCTCTCACCTCTGCATCCATTAATGCATTTCTTGCACAGTGAATCTGATCAGGGGAGGAGGATGAGCTTGATAAGGCTCTGTCAGAAATTCTAGCCGAAAACCTTGCGCTGTCTGCAATACCCACACATCTGTTGTGAATTCACACAACTTCTCTATGCACAGCACAAGCATGCCCCCAAGTGGTCCCTGAACCAAACTCTCAATCACCTGTAGGAGCTGGAAGTTGCTTATGACCTCCTCAGCCTCTGCCCCTTCTGCCTCTTCCACGGGAAGGGAAAAGAGGATGTGTGTTCCAATCTGAAGTTCTGTCATTTTCTCCACACCCTCCGTGGAATCTTCGATGGGGAAAGCAGCTGGTCGAGCAGCCCGCCCTTGACCAGCCTGTTGAAAATCTTGGTGTTGAACACTCTCTTCACTGGCAGTTGTGATTTATCTAGCACTGTAAATGTATTTGCAAATCTGTTCATTTCCTTGGCAAAGGTATCTCCAAAAAGCAGACCTTCTGCTTTTTTGCCTGGTTCTGACGTGGTTTAGTCAGCTAACTTTGAATCCATCTTGATTAGTACGCTCCTCTGCCTCTCCACCGAGACCGCGCAGTTTGCATTTCCTAGCATGCATATGGTCAACTGAGTCCACCCCATGAGGACATTTGGGTCCATGGGGATGTCCTGCTACTTGGCTTTCTGGGCCATTCCCATTATTTTGGCTAGCGGACCCGCCAGGTCTAACAACTTATCTTGACATCCTCATCAGTATCTATCTAGACCGACCTTTCTTAGGATCTCTTCCATATTTGGTGAGGAATGTTACCATCTTGGGGTCCAATAATGGAATTGTCACCATCTGTTTAGCCAGGTGCGGTCTCAGGCATTCTGCTTTGAGTTTGAGCTTCCTTTCCAAGTGGCCAAGTATTTCATCACCTTTGCCGATGGCTCCCAATCATGTGACCTACAGTGTATCAACGCTTCTGGGTCGAATTCTGTGTCCGACTCCTCTGTGATCTTGACACCATTGTTGCTCTCTTCCGATGACGAGGTATTGTCGTGCTCAGCAGAGGACCCCGCAGAGAGAAAAGCATTCACAAAGCCTCAACAAGCGCAGCCAAAGAAAAACAAAGTCACTCTCTTCTGATGACAAGGTATCGCTGTGTTCAGCAGAGGACCCCTCTGCTTCTTTTCTCTCTGACAGGTATGAGGAGGCTACTTTCACTCCCTTTCCTTTCTTGGAATAGTCGTGCTCCTCTCAGAGAAACATCTTTCTTAGCTTCTTAGCGTAGGTGGAGGCGTAGCTGTCTGCTCCAGCAGAAGGCAGCAGTAAAAAGAGGCACAAGGGAGCACGCAGAGAGAAAAGCGTTCACAAAGCCTCAACAATCACAGCCAAAGAAAAGTGGCTGATAAGATGAGAGAGACAGAACAAGACACGCTTTCATGAGCATCAGCCCTGCGCTGATCGCTCTGCGCACAGATTTAGCCATAGAGTTTCCCAGCACTCTTTTGAAATTCATGCCCATTTGCGAGTCCTTGGGATCCCTCTCTTGGCTTGATGCCTCAGATTCAGACATGGCTGATAATTAGCACAGCGTGGGGCACAGGACTTGAGCATGGACTCCCGATCACCCGTCTTGTCACACTAACACTGTGGGGAGCTGCAGGGTCCCTACTGAGCCATCTTATGCAGGAAACCTGCTGTATCCGAAGCCTGTTCTTAATAGGACCTTTGTCCTTTTATCTGCACAATTATCTTTTTTTTAAAATCTAAATATAAGTGGATAATACTCTCTTACAGCACAGCCACTCGGCTTCAAAGTCACCAGACATGAAAAAGGTGACAGTGGCTGCCTTTGCCTCCACCTACTCTCCTCCACCCATTCCTTCGGCTGACTCCCACCCTGACACAGCCCTCATTAACCTCAACCTCTCTATCTCCAACACTCTTGAAACTCTTGCCAATGCCATAAGGGTCCGACTGAAGTCTTCCAAAAAGTGCACTTCTTGGTACAACTGTGATCTGGCTGCCCTTAAACGCAAATGTAGGGCAGCTGAGTGGAAATGGAACTCATTGGGTGGACCATCTGACAAACTTGCCTGTAGCCTCCTTCAAAGGCAATGTCGACTCTGCATCCGCTCCAAGAAAAGAGTCTATATTCAAGGCTGCATCTCTGCAGCATCAATCAACACGGCCACATTTATCAAAGTCTGCAAGGAACTGGCCAGTACTGGAGCAGCCTCCTCTTCTATCACACCCACCCAGGACCTTTGCTCGCCCCTGTCTGCACACTTCATCACAAAAACCCAAGACATCCTCTCCTCCCTCTCTTCCACCTCACAGCATACACCAACACTGGAGCATCCCTTGGCCCCACTCCTCTTCTCCTCTGCTCTCTCTCTCCCATCACACCTGATGAGGTAACTAGACAAGTCCGGTCTATGAAGGCCTCATCCAAACAGGTGGACCCCTGCCCATCTAAAACCATTAAAGACAATATTGACTCCCTCGCCCCAGCCTTGGCTGATCCCTGCAATCTCTCCTTTTCCAATGGCGTGTTCCCAAATGCCCTTAAGCACTCCACTGTGCACCCTGTGCTTAAGAAACCCTCTGCCAACCCCTTCATTCTGGCAAACTACCGCCCTCCATCACTCCTTTCTTGGGCCAACTCCTGGAGAAGTTGGCTATCACTCAGCCGACCCTCCACACTGAATCTATCGACTGCTTTCATGACCATCAGTCAGGCTTTAGAGCACCCAGAGGCACGGAAACTGCTCTTCTGAACATCCGTGAAGACCTGCTCTCAAATCTTGACACTAACACTCCCTCTGTCCTCATTCTCCTTGACCTCTCCTCTGCCTTTGACACGGTTAACCACAACATCCTGATCGCACGCCTCTGTGACATCCTGGAATCACAGGTCAGGGTCTGGTGTGGTTAATCTCCTTTCTCTCCGACCGCCCATCCCAGGTGGAGCTCGGAGCCTTTCTCTCGACTTTGCTCTCTCAACCTGTGGTGTGCCCCAGGGATCTAGCCTTTCCCCTTGGTTCTTCAAAGTCTATGTGGCTGCATTGGCACGTGTGATTGCCACTTTCAACTCTAACTTCCAGTGTTACGCAGATGAAACACAACTATCTTTCAGTCTATCCTCAGCCGCCTCCCCCTCGCTCACATCTGACAGTCTGTCCGCCAATCAGTCATGGTGTCCCGGAAATGACCTCTGCCTCAATGCCAGTAAGACTGAGATCGGACGCATTGGGAGCCCTGCTACCGCTTTCCCACTTTCGGTCTGGCCGGCCTCTTTGGGCCCTGCGCCTGCACCCACCTGCGAGGCAAAAAACCTCTCTCCTTCTCCTCTCACATTTCTGACATCTCTAAAAAAAGTCTAACTATCAGCTACTATTCACTTTCTCACTTTCTCCCAGCGGCTCACTGTCTCCAGATCCTTAGTTCTGTCTAGGCTGGACAATTGCAACAGACTCTTCCTCAACCTCCCTTCTTCTGCCTTGTGCCATCTGCAACTCATCCAGAACAGAACCGCAAGACTTATCCTTGGCCTCAAGCCCAGGAACTACATCTCTCCAGCGCTGAAATCTCTTCACGGGCTCCCTGTGGCTGCAAGGATCAAGTTCAAGACCCTCTGCATTGTCCACAAAGCTTTCTGGGGCCTGGAACGCACCTACCTGCAACGCTGCCTACCTAAATACTGTCCCTCATGAGCCCTCCGCTCATCTACCTCCAACCTTCTGCGAGTGAGCCGGTTCTCCAAGCAGAGATTTGGAGGGAGATCCCTCTCCTCAGCAGGTGCCTCCCTCTGGAATAACCTCCCTGCCGCCCTTGACTTTGAACCTGACCTTCTTAAGTTCCGGAAACTCCTCAAGACCGTCGTCTTCTCCTCTTCCTTCGCTCTCCCTCTACTCTGGTAACCTAGCCCTCCGCTCGATCCGCCTCTCCCTTCTCTCCCTTACAGCTTGCTGACTTGCCGCCTGGTGTACCTCAGAGTCTCACCGATCCTGGGTACCCCTCCAGTCCTCTCTTGCACTTGCCTCAGGGCCATACTCCCACCCACCGTCACTGCACCTAGAATAGCCCAAGACAGTGGCTCTCTCTGCACTTACCCCAGTCTCTGCCGCCTGGGTGTACTTGGACCTCCCCCATCCCTGTGACCTTCTATGCACTTGCATGACCCAAATGCAGCATGCCTGATGATCGTCTGACTGTTCTCCCCTGTCTTCTCCCTTCAATTGCACTGTTAAACTATAGAATCGCCGTCAGGCCTTTTTGCTGTGCCTCAACGTTAAAAGTATGTTTACGCACCTACTGTGCAGACTATTATCGTCTCAGAATTTCAAGGGGTCTGAGCGACTGTTGTTTTTCCCCTTGTTCCCGCCCTCCTTGAGCGCTTTCAAACACTTCATGTGTATAGGCGCTATATAAATGAACTATACAATACAATACAATTGGAGCCTTGTCTATGCTCTGTATCCTCTTGTGGCTCAATATGGAACTGCATGCCTTTGACATGCTGCATATGTTGGGCTTATAATATGGCAGGTGGGCTTTCCCCACCCCTAATTTGCTTCTCGTTCTACTGTCAGGTAGTCTGCTATCTCAGCTCCGGCTGCTCCGCCCAACTCTCAACCAGTGGTTGAAGTGTTCGAAAAGAAGTAGTGGAACTATGTTCACTGCTGGCCTGCCCCAGCGCCCCACAAACCCCATCTCACGCTCCCTCCCATGCTCAAATCAAAACCCCATACAAACACACCTGGTGTTAAAGGGAATGTTCAGTGCAGGGCAAGTTTCAACTTCTTCTTACACTTTTATTTTAAAACTAAACCATACTGAAATGGTTTCTATTCATAATAAAAAGTATAGGAACAAAAAGTACATAGGAACTTAAAAATAAAAAGTAGAGGAGCACCTCTCCCAACCGCTCCTGCCCACTTCGACTTCTGCTTTCAATGGTTTCTGGGGACACTGTGAGAGTATGCGTGTTGGCTTCCTCCCAAGGAGGACGCTCGCGTCAGGGAGCGCTGCTGCACAGCCCTTGTGCTGTGCAGCAGTGCTATGCTTGCACGCCCCTATTCACACAATCTCCAATTCACCATCATCATGGCAAATATTAAATTAAGTAAAGTACTCATCTGCTCTGCTCGCTGAGCATCAAAGAAAGAGGAAATGGTTTCCGGTTTAAGGGACATTTTATGCTTGAGTGGACTGCGATTGGGGGTAAGTGGTGACATGTCTTTCTTGTTAAACTACTCATTTCCACTAGGGTTCTTGGGAAGTTTAGTCAAGTTTAAAAGTTGTGAGTGTTTTTTTCAAGTATGATGCTGACATTAAAGAGAGAGAAGCATAATACTAGACTCTGTGCTTGCCACAGAATCGTGAATTTAAAATATAAAAGGAAGCATAGATTTTACATAACACACCTTTATCGAACTGCCATAGACCATGAAGGAGTTACCTTAGGAAAATAACAGAGAAAAGCATTCCACCATTGTGACCAAAGTTACGGAGTTGCAGTCTTGCAGTCAACTCTGTTCCTTGTGCTGTGTCTGCCATGGCAGTCTGTCTACTGCCTCTATCAGTTGAGTGGGAGGACCCATTCATAAAGCTATCTTGACCGCAGAGTTGCAGAGAGGTGCAGTCTTGCAGTCCAGGTGGACTTGCAAATACAATGGAAGAAGGCCGTCTCCTGCGGAGTACTAAGCGGCGTGAGGAAGATAAAGAATGGTTCTACAGTGAGTGTGAAGCCGGAGGAAGGTAAGTGTTGGGGGCCTGCTCCGGGTCACCAGGCAGGCCCCATTCTCATGTCGGGCAACCGACGGGGTTCCGTTGGGCGGAGATCACGCCGTGGATAATGCAGTGGGGATCACCCCACTGCGCTCCAGGTCACTGGAGCCCACACGTGGCTGTGGACTCAGCCCTCTCTGTGTGGAAGGTGTAGACCTTGGCCTGTGTATGCTGTTCACAGGGCGATGTGCGGTTACATGGCGCTTCACCTCCCTCATGATGGCATAAGGAGGAGGTTCTACAGGCATCGAAGTTCTCATTACCAGCATCCTCATTAACAAAACTGTGGGCTGGATGCCTGCTGTATGGCAGGGTACTCGTGGTGTGCCCCTCCTCATTGGTTGTTCGGGGCCGCCTCCCACTGTTGTACAGTGTGTCACATTTTCCCCCTTTGCTTTGTTTTCCTTTGCAAACGCTCTGATGCAGAGTCGGGCCCGGGTTGATTAGGCCACGCCACCTCCTTTGTTCATGGGAGTCCGCCGTGGGCCTCCGTTGCATTTCCTCATTGTTTTTCTTTTTTGTAGCTCGCACCGGAGCACTTCTCCTCTCGCCACGGGGGTGAGGAACATTGCCGCGCGGCTCTAGCCACTTCCACTGCGGCTCTGCCACTGTTGCTGGCAGAAATGCAGGGGAGGGGCAGGCAGCTCACCTCTTTGTTGTGGGTGGGAGAGGGGCTGCCGGGCATCTCCTCTGCCCGCTCCTCAGAGCGAGCGCTATCTTGTCCTTGCGGGCCCAGTTGGTATTGGGCCCGCCTCCTTTCTTTTCTCGCAGCGCCCATCGCCGCAGCCTATGGATGGGGGAGGGGCAGCTCACCACTCCATCCCGGCGGATGCCGCTCCATTCACCCCACATTCTCCCTCTCGCAGTGGGGGCTGGTAGTTCCTTTGCAGGCCCAGTTGGAGTTGGGTCCGCATCACCTTTCTCATGCGGCGAAGTTAGCCGCTCCTCCCCTCCGCGGGTGGGGGGAGGGGCAGCGCCTCCACGTTGCGGCGAATGCCGGGGCACTCTCGCTCCCCACGGGGAGGGGAAACGGCATCCTCGCTCCTGTTGGTGGTGGTGGGGGCAGACCCTCCTCCTCTCGCGGCTGACACCACCCATCTGTCTCTCCCCTCCCTTGTTGCGGCAGAGTCCGCGTCCAAGGTGGGGGAGGGGCTCAGCCACCCACGCGGCCGATGCCGCGGACTTCTTCCGTCTCCCTCAGGGGACGGGCAGGCAGCTCGCCCACCATGTTTTCTTCGCGTGCCCAGTTGGAGTTGGGGATCGCCTCACCATCTCCGCTACAGGGCACGCGGGGCCCCTTCCCTTGTCGCCATTGTTGGGGGCCTGCTCCGGGTCACCGGGCAGGCCCCATTTTCATGTCGGGGCACCCGACGGCGTTCTGTTGGGTGGCGATCACGCTACGGATAATGCAGTGGGGATCACCCCACTGCGCTCCAGGTCACTGGAGCCCACACGTGGCTGGGGGCACCCAGCACACGACGGTCCCGGCTCTGGGGGCACCCAGGCCGGGGTCGCCTCAACCTGCCATGGTCACATGGCAAAGGGATCACTCTCGAATGGCCTTGCTCAGCAGGGGCGCTGTCCTCATGCTGGGCCATGTCCTTGAGCCCAGCTAACACAGTGCAGCACCAGCATGGTACAAACAAAGAACGACACCGGAGCCTCTTGATGGTGTGACTGACGAGCCGGAAGCGGCTCGTTACTTTTATTATGTTGGTCATGTGGCTACTGCCACGTGACTCATTACAACATCCTGGGAGCTACCATGCTCCCAGGAGGGGTACTACGCAACAGTAAGGCAGTATAGGCGAGTAACGCACTGGCTGAAATCCCTCCACACACGCCCACACACATAAACTCTACAAATCTCCCTTTACACCCTTCAGAAGCTATGAACAACATAAAGAACACTGTAACACTTACCGGGCACGCCCTGACGACTGACATTTTTCAGGAAGGGGCCAACACAAACAATGAGGGTCCAGGCTCCTACTCATTAGTGCCATACAAGGAGCCACTTGAAGAAAATCAGGTTATAAGGAAGTTTGGAACGAACCATGATACCGTTGAAAAAGCTAATGACACGCAAAGTGATTCAAGAGCAAAGTTTAACCCTTCACGGTCACTTGTGAATAAATGCCCTGACATGGAGGGGATACTACGTAACCACAACGAAATGGAAACAGAAATGGAAACAAACTGAAACCTACGTATCACGGCACAAATCCATACTGCTTTGAATAAGCATAATGACACACTCGTTTCAATCGACTCACAGAACCATAGTCGAGAAGATACTGAAATGGAAAGCAGCACTCATGGTACACCTATTGATGCGCAAGAAGAAAAAGAAGACAGCTCTGTGGTGACAAGTGACGCACAGCTTTGCAGCAATGGGAGGAAAGACTATTACTGATAATATAGTTTACAGCAACAATGAAATTACTATGCCTTTGCTAAAACAAGCACCAATAAGAAATGGGAAGAGGAACTTAGCATTCAACAAGAAAAGAATGACTGCTCGTTCTCAAGCAAAGACCCAGCCTTTAGGGAAACAGGGAAAGAAGAACTCAAAAACTAACACACAGGGTGTAACGCCATCAAAGACTAAAGCAAAGGGGAAAGGGCAATTTAACCCGAATCCACTACTACAAAAAACAGGAGAGCCAAAGTTAAACCAAAGAATCTACAGGAAAATTACACCCAAGGGGCCTCTTTTCTCTGTGAACCTTGTGAATTATTTTTGGAAACAAAGGAAGCCAACTTCCGATGAATCAGTAAAAGACTCTGCACACGAAATATCAGATGCAGAACTCCTAGAGGGAACGAGGGACCACATGGACATGATGTATCAAATTCCACTTCAATCATCAGCCATTACCAGAAAGTGGCAAGCAACCCCAATGGGACCCCCAACAACAGAGGCCAGTTGGGGGGTAAAGACAAAGCACAAAGTCCAACGCAAAACAAATTTGTGCAACTTAAACCAGAGAAGAGTGACCGAGACCCTCGGAAAACATCTACAACAAATGGAAACTGCCCCAGCAATGTGAGCAGGTTACAGGAGACTAGAGGGCAAGACAATTTGCTGATGTTACCAACAAGGAAAGGGATTACAAATGACCATCTAAATACCGTGTCCATGCCCACAAAACCAATGGAATCTAGCACAAGAACATGGGTGGAGGGAGACACAGGTGATAAAACGGGAGACGACCGCCAGAACTTATTATCTAACAAAGGAAGCACAAACCAGCCTCTTCGAGACTTTCCAACAACAGTGGACAAAACAGGATTGGGGGCTTGTGGGAATGGCTCTGAATCCCCACTCAATTCCACCCTGTTAGAGGAAGGCATAGAGGTCCGAGTTAATAAGACACAAGATATCCAAACTGCTGCATCCGTAATAACACAAAGTAACAATATGTAGACCAACCAGCACCTAAGGATTGGAATTAACTCGGAGACCGACGAGACACCTATGAATGTTCTGTTAGAAGGGAAAAGAAGATCTAATGAGTTCTCAGATTCAAAAGCCAATGACTCAACGAGAAAATCGGACTTACTATCAAAATGTCTACAGTTACAATAGCACTGGCCACATTTTCAAAACCTTATGAATCGATAAATGAAACTATGAACGATCATACCACTATAATTTCAATGATGCATACAAAGCTGGTCTTCTTGGAAAGATACATAACAGCTATGGGAAAACCGCATCAACCTGAGACCCAACAACACAATCGAGTGGACAAGGCAAGCCAGACAGCAGAGTCAGAAATCTTCATAAACAAACAGGTGAGGCTGTCTGTAATAAATCAGTGGGCCAAATTGATCTTACAAGTGAACCAAAAAAGCACTTAACATTAAATTTACCACCAAAAAGACAATGGGAGATAAACAGGAGTGAAAATAACAAGACAAAGATGAAGAGCCCGATCCTACACTAACCTCCTGTTCGAATACGGAAAGATCAACTAGGAGAAATAATGGCTGTGTTTACTCGGGGGCCGCTGGACTTACAACGGGAATAACATCACTCTCACAACCAAAAACAAATACTCAGACGACAACTTCGCAGGACTGAACTATGAAAGATTATGTGATCTTTTATAAAATAAAAAACCTGAGTACACAAGAAGAACCAAGCAAAATATGAAATGAAAAGGTGGTAAAACCTTCTAAAAGACAAGCAAATTAAGAAATAAGAAAGGAGGTTTGAAAACCCCCACAACCAGCATCAAGAAAATTCAAAATGGGTACTGAAGAAAAAGAAGAACCCTTTTTAAAAAAGATGGAGAAACTAGACTCGGCCAGAACTATAATCCTGACAATCACAGATTACATGGACAAATCAGCAGATCTTATGGAGTTATCCCAGTACTCGTTTGAGAACTCTGAATCTGACCTGGCCCTGACTTGCAGAGGGACTGGATCCCCATACAAACAACCAAATAGTGGGGAACGATCATACTCCTAAGTTGAAGGTTGGTATATCGATTCCCCCCTTTTTGACTTTGTCAGAAGAAAGGAAAAGAATTGTAGATGGTGGATTAATTACGTTACTCAGTTGGAGAATAATCAAACTAGTGAAAAATCACTAAGCAAAAGGGAAAATAAACATTTGTATGCCAAAGGACACACAGCTAGTAATCAGAGAAATGATGACCTGTGCCCTACACGCAAGAGAGTAAAGAACACTCAAAACACAATTGAAGGGCCGATTGCAGGAAAACCCAAGACAATATCCCCACAAAAGACAGATGTGATTCTGTCCATGGAAGAAGACGCCACTTACCGCGAACAAAACAAGGAAGTGAACGAACATTTAAGTTAGAAAGATTTTCAGACAAAGGGGACAAAATGACCCTTAATAGGAAGACAGTGATGCAAGTATTTCACTGCATCCCAAACCTATGCCAAATAATTTCAGAAGATTTAAAGATTGTGGAATTTGGAGTAAAACACAGAACGGACAGTATACATCTACATATCCTGTTGTCGGTAGCAAAAGGAATGTTGATAGAAGCAACGGATAGCGTCTGTATTCTCGGCTTTGACTTGACTCTTGTAAAGCAGTCAGAAACCATACGGCTAAAACTAAAACTGAAAAAAGACAGAAGCCCAGAACAAGATCATGAGGCTCAGCAAATGGTAATGATGACGAGAACGCCAGTGGAAGAAAAGACAACAGACAAACAACAACCACCCAAACAGTTCGCAGATCCATTGGGTGTGGGTCGGATGCCCAGGGGTCCAGGTGCAACCCTAAAGGTTACGCTCAAATCTAACAACAAAAGCACTGTAGATTTAAATGAACAAAAAGAGACACTCTCACAACCTGAGATGGAGGCAGAGGAAAACTGGGCATGGTTCCCGGAAGCCCTAACGAGACAACAACATGCATAGCCACTCAAGATACAAGAACAAAAAGATCATTTAGGGACATCGGCACCACAGCTGTCCAATAAGCAACTAGACATAAAAATGGTTTCTTGGAACACCAGAAGGTTTAGACATCTAACCATACCTAGTGATGTAAATCTGGGAGACTATGAGCCTCATTACGAGTCCGGCGGTAATTGTGCTGGAAATTTTGCGCAGGTTACCACCGGACTCGTATTACCATTCCGCCTCTGTGATTCCCGGAATCACCGGGGCATTACAACCCCAGTGACCCGGGAATTCCGGAGGCGGAATTTGGTAAATCCCCATTCCCATTGAGTCCCACAGGACTCAATGGGAATGGGGAAGTGGAAACAGCGGTACCATCTCGTGATGGTGCCGGTGTTTCCACGTCCGCCTGCAGGCGGGTGGTGTTAAACCCGACAGGTCAGACCTGGTGGGAATGACCCCTCCCGCCTGCACAACTCGAGATCACCCGGTCCGGAAATAACAGTGGCGGCAGGTTTACCGCCACCGTTATTTCCAGACCGGGTGACTCGTAATGAGGCCCTATGACATAATATGCCTCCAAGAAATTTGGTTGACGGGTAAACCATACTTGGATGGCTACAATCTGATTGTCACTCTGGCTACGAGAGGACTGAAAGGTCGCTCAACCTCAGGATTACTGACAGCACTTAAGTCAGGATCTGGCATACATTTTTTGAAAACTCTCTTTTCTGGCCTTCTTTGTCTTGCACTTTTAGCAAGTTGGACAAATGCACCATCTACGACAAACAGAGGAAAGACAGTGAATATGGTTATAATAAACTGCTATTGGAATCCCCAGGTGACCACTAATGCTAGTTTCATTGATACTGTTACTACCACAATTGACGATGCACAAACAAACAATAATGTGACTTATATGTTCATCTGTGGGGATTTGAATGCTACATGTCTAACACACTTGTCAAGTAAGAGAGACCAGAACTCAAACCATTCATCAGAAACAAGAGGGAAGCTATGGTTGACACTGATGAACTTGCGTGACCTGAACCCGTTAAAAACGAAGGATTATGATGGGAAGATACTGGTACCGACTTGGGAAAGAGGGGACCAGTCGGCTGACCTTGACCACATTTATGTATCAAGAGAACTGTTACACCACATTAAAAGATATGAGGTCATTAGTACAGCTAATAGCAACCATAATCTTTTAAACACGGTATGGACGACTGAACCAAATTCAGTTGAACAATTTATGAAGGCAGCAGTGGAAGTAAACAACAGTGGAAACTAACTCAGGTTAAAGAGCAAAGACATCAGAGTCCTAACTAGTGAATACAATTCAGCCATTTATAACGAAGGAGAAGGCAGGGTGAACAAGTTTGTAGACTACAGGCCTCTATTGTACTACTTCAGCTTAAAAATACTAGGGGGTGACAAGACAAAAAAACTGGCCGTCACATCTACGATAACATGCTAGTGGAAAAGCGAAGACAAATGAGCAGCATAAAGTGAACAGCAGCCAAATCAAACCGGGAAGATCTCAAAGTTCAAGCAATAAACGTATACCGGGCATACAAAACCTGGATAATTGCTTGAAGGCACAAAATGCTCCAAAAAGATTCAGAGCAAATGCTACGTGTACTAAGTGGTAGAAAGTCTAAAGACTTTTGGTCTTTAATTAAGCAAACCTCACCAGATGCCCTTGACCTCCAACAAAATTATGTCAGTGAGTCAGCTTGTGATGAACACTTCTCAAATCTTTTTCATGGATCTACATCGACCGATCCACCAACAACATCAAACAAAAGCAAAGAATGGTCGTTTCAAAGCCATTTTTGACAAGATATAAAAACGGAACCCATCAAGAGCCTGAGGTCCTGACGGACTGTCAAACATAATACTGAAGGAACATCCAAAGAATAGGCTCATTTCATACACACAGTAATTAAGAACATGTCCCCCCAACGGCTAATACCAGATTCATGGAAGACAGCAATGATAGTACCCATTTTCAAGAAAGGAAAAAAAGATGATCCTAAAAACTATCGTCCTATCGTGTTATTGGACGTCATAGGGAAAATCTTTGGATCACTGCTATTGATGAAATTTGTAGATTGGACAAAAGCCTTTGGCTGGAATGATCCATTCCAAACTGGATTCGTTAAAAATGTCGGAACAACAGCTAATATCATGCTCCTAAGCATCTTAAAGGGGAAAACCCAACAAGGCAGAACGAAGATCTTTATTGCATTTGTTGACCTGGTCCAGGCTTTCGACCGGGTCAACCGAGACCATCTGTGGGAAAAACTGGCAGAGAGGAACTGTCGAGGTGACCTAATGAAGCCTTTAATCGCCCCACACTCAGACACCACAATAAAAGTGCGCTTAAACCGTGCAGGTTTGCTATCAAACACAAATTCTACATCACGAGGAGTAAGGCAAGGATGTCCTCTGGCGCCTGCGATCTACAACTTTTATGCCTCAGACATCCAGAAATTTGAACCGCAATTGCGATCTTTTCCTCCAACCATTGGCGACACGAAAGTGACGAGACTGCTGTACACAGACGATCTCATATTGATCGACCAAACAGAAATCGGCTTACAACGTCAGCTGCACAGCCTGAAGAGATACGTCAATTTAAACTCCCTGGAGATAAACCAGGATAAGACCAAAATAATGTGTCTTCAGAAAGAAAACACTGGACGAAAGTCTTTTAAATGGTCTTTGGGATCCAACAGGATTGACCGGGTTGAAAGGTTCAAGTATTTGGGAGTAACATTTAATAACAGCTCCGTCGAGATGCCCTACTGGGAAAAGTGAAAACACTGGTGACTCAAGCCAAACAGATGGACAAGAGATATGGTTGTTTTTCTATGGTCGTGGCTATACATTTCTACAAGGGTAAGGTAGTTCCTGCCTTAACCTACGGAGCAGAGGCAATACCAGATACTCCTCACAGTCTACGGCCAAGATTGGAAGGTATACTTTGGTGGAAAACACTCAACCTTCCCAATTCAGCAGCAATTTCAATAATCCGCAGAGAATTGAGTGTCTCTTCGCTCCATGCAACTGTAGAATGGAACGTGCTGGCACTATACCGAAAAATCACACTTCCAACAAGTCCAAAGCACCATAAGCACAGAGCTGAACAATGGATCAAGCAAACTACTAACAGAATGGGCAAATAACAACAGGAAATAATTGGACCTGAAATCGAACCCCATGAGAGTTAAGAGGTAAATCATCTCCAAGCCTATTTGCTAAAGTTCTCGAACAGACCTTTTAGAGAAACCTTCATGCGAATGCAATTAAATCTGATCCCCACCAATGAGATCAACGCAATCCACGGCAAATCAGAAAGGAATACCTGTAGATTTTGCTCATTCGAGGACCAAGTGGAAACCATTAAACATCTATTGGTCTACTGTCCCGGGTTGACAGAGGAAAGAGAAAATCATTTCAGACCATTAATGGGAAAGTTCAGAACAATTGACGATGACACTTTTTGGGGAGCATTGATTAATGGAGCAAATACAGCTTGGGTTATTGCCGCATAACATCTTCCCTCCATGAGGGATGGACTATTATCCACTATTGGCCAATGATGAAACAAGAAATAAAGGGAACTGAGACTCAAATATGTGTGGAACCCGAAACCCTAAACCAATCCAACCTAGGAAAGAGCATAGAACTTCATCAACATTTTGTTTGTGACTGTATTGGAAAAAAATAAGATGTTGATGAATACACCTGCTGGAATTAGGATGTTAGATTTTAATGTTAGATCCTGTAGCAAATCATGGAAGGAAACATTTTTACTTGTTGAAGATGGTTTGTAAAAATTGTAAATCAATTAAATCAAACAAATAATAAATAAAAAAAAGTGGTTGCAGGTCACGGTTGTGAACATGATTAACATTCTATAAATATTGTGTCCCCAAGTCACTTCCTCTTCTTTGCTTGATCTTCAACAGGTGCATGTTATTGCAAAAAACAAGTGTGTAGAGGAATGAACTTCAACCAGCCTTTCATGCTGCTCTCAAAAGTTGTTTCCCAGAGCTGCCAAGTTTTAAATTTGTGCATATGTGACATTTACATGTTTGCAATAAACTTATATGTGGAATTTCAATATTTTTGTGTGACATTTTGAGTGACTCTAAAAGGGGTTTGGGCAGTAGCACCATGATGCCAAATGCCGAACAGAAAAGTGTTTGCGGAGTAGAGGGATGAAACTATGAAAGGACATCTTGGAGAAGGAAAGGTTACTGATGAACAACAGGTGTCTTGAGTATGAGCATTACATGAAGGTGTTCTTGAACTCCTGCTCTGACACCTCTCAATGTGTGGAATTTTCCTTGGATTGCTGGAATGCAGTAGAGTGCATCCAAATTCTTTAGTGTCACTCTAGATTGGCCAATACTATTGTATAGTGGAAGAAAGGGGCCATTCTCTTGACCTCATTAAATCTAGGGCGCATGCTGAGAAGCAGCACCCAGTAAGGGCGCAACCTCAGTCAGGTGACCAAGCTTGACTCTGATGAATTATCCTGCAACCAATCATTGGGCCTAGGACCTGCAGAAGTTGTCTGCCACGAGAACCCTGGCACCTTGAAAACAAGTTGCGTGGAATCAGGACATGGTTTTAGCAGATTGATGTGAAACACTGGGTGGATTGTCCAGGCTGTCTCTAAAATTGACCTCTTAAAAAAACCCTTCATTTTAGTTATTTAAACCCGGAGGAAGACGTGCAAGTTTTGCATGCAATGTCGAAATTGGTCGGTGCGGGTGATGGTGATTGAATTATCCCCCACCCAAAAACTCTGATTCTTTTTTTTGTTTTTTTGTTTTTTAATTTTATTTAGTTTGTTACAAACATTTTAAAAGAAAAGAAAAGAGAAACTACAAAAATAAAAAAAGAGAAAAAAGAGTAAACTAAGAAAAAGTAAGACTAACAAAATCAACAAAAACCGAAAAAAAGAAACAAACCATATCATACATTAAATAGAAAACGTTTGTAGTTTCTTTAAACATTATTGCACACTATAATATTTAACTAGTCCTGTTCCTCTCATTTTTTTAAATCTTATTTCCTTTTCCATATCTTTTTCTTCTTTCTTTTTTTATTCAATTATTATTGTGTTCTTCCAAATGGGTTGCATCGAGTTCAAGAAGCTTCTTGTGCAATTGTTCAAGATACAGCGATAGCGTTATTGTTAGATGTTGACATTCACTACTATGCAATCTAATCCACCATTCTTCACGGCTATAGGTTGTAATTTTTTCCAGCTCGGGCCCTAAATAGTTCGTTCTTGACTCTCTCAGTTCAGTGCAATCAAGCACTAAGTGCTTCAATGTCTCGTCTTGTCCTTTACAGAATCTGCCTTTTAGATCGTCAGCTCCAACTTCCCGTCTTAATCTTTGGATCTCTTTTGTTGGACACAGATTCAGTCTGAATTTCAGAAACAGTTTTCTTATACGCTTGAATGGGAATATTTCGAGATATTTTGACAAACAATGTAGACTTTTTGGCTTTCATTGGTCGATTTTGCATGCATCTACGTTCAGATTGTTTCTCTATTGTCTCTATCCAATCTTGTTGGAGTAGCTTTTTTTTACTGCATTGGGATTAGTTGTAAGAGTCCTTTCTTTTGTGTTTAGTTGTTTTAGGATGTTTTTGCATTTTAGTCTCCACATCTGTATTAAGGACTCCTTTTCATGATTTTGCCAGTCGACCATTACTTCAAATTGCGGTAAGTCAGTTTCTACAGTAGTCTTACTATATAGCGCCAAGGTGGTCCACATGATTCTTGCATTCAGGGATGATAGACTCATTTTGTATAATGTACATGCTGTTGGAAATCCCTGTGGGGTAGCTGTAAAATTCTCTTTGAGAATATACCTTCGCATCTGGACCAGACCTCACTGGCACAACCAAACATGCTTTCGGCCCCGTAGACTAGCACCGGGACCGCTTTGCTCTAATAAAAGTTTAAAACTGGTTTATAAGAGAATTTACTGTACTTTTTCTGAATCAGAGCCCCTTGGGCTGTTAGTTGCTTGCACTGACTGGCAATCTTTTTTGTCATTGGCTCATCATTTATACTTGAGTTGATGTAAGTACCCAGGTATTTACTACATTTTACTTGTTTTAATTCATTGGTTCCCTATGACCATCTGTACTTTTCATTTTTGTTTTGTGCTCCTTTTACATTTTTCAGTATCCGGATCTCCGACTTGGTTACATTTATTTCGAGACCATTATCATCAATGTAGGTCTTTAGGGCATTCAGCTTTCTTTGTAGGCCTATCGGCGTCAAATCGAGAAAAGTACTATATCATCTGCATATACTAACCACCCAATATGCATTAGTTTTGGAGGGGAAGATTTAACGCCGTTTAGCGCTTCGCCGACCTCTGCGATGTAGAAATTAAACAGCTTTGCTCCCAGCGGACACCCTTGTTCAACTCCATTGTTGTTTGTATCGGATTGGAAAGGTGGCCCTCTCTATCCAAACGGATCTGAACTTCAGTGACTGAATAAAGTTCTTTTATTGCCAGTATCAAGCTATGAGGGCATCCACAGAGTTTTAGTTTTGCCCACAGTATTTCATGGTCAATGCCATCAAAGGCATGGGCCAAATCGGTAAATGCTAAATAAACTTTCTGCCCAGTTCGGATCGCTTCCAACTTTAAGAGGTTCAAGATGAGGAGATTCAGTCCACACCCGACTCCCCTAACAAAACCAGACTGTCGTACGTCAAATGCATTATTGTTCTTATCCATTTTGCCAATTGCGTTAATAGGAGGGGTGCAAATATTTTGCCTATCACATCCAAGAGCGCCATTGGGCGATAATTGGCTGGCTCCATCGACAACCCTTTTTAAAGATTGGCACAACTATCGACCATTTCCATGAGGCAGGTACTCGTCGTTCTTGGATTATGTTCTTAAACAGGACATTGCAAAACTCGGTCAACTCCTCTGTATTACTTTTTAGCATTTGGCTGGACAATCCGTCAGGGTCAGCAGGCCTTGAGGTACTGATTTTTTGGATCAACCCCTTGATGTCGCCTCTATTGATTTTGATATCCCACAGCTCACTTGTACAAAACTCAGGGCTCTTCACTTCTTTTTGTTTTACAAACAGCATACCATAATGGATAGTCCATTGAGTTTCGGTGACCATGTTAGATAAGGCCTCCTTCTGTGGATTTTCCATTTCATTGAGTAGTGACCAGAACCCTCTTGAGTTTCTTTGTGCCAGTGCCTTGAGTATCGCTTCTGCATCTCTTTGCTCCAGGATTATTTTATGTGCTCTGATTACTATATTTTGCGGTGATGGTGATTGAATTGTTCGCCACAAAAATGTTTGCATCAGAGGAATGTATACAAATTTCACGTCCAGTTGTGCTTTTAAAATGATGCACTTCAAAGACTAACATTTTGTGTGCAATCTTGGGTTTCCTTGTGGATCTTTATATGTGAATGTTCTCCTGTGATTCATTTACAATACTGTACGTACTCCTAATGTATGTGATGTGTCTAAAATATTGTTTGAGATCTGTCTAGAATATCATACACACTTTAAAAATTATATGCACTTTAAATCATGCGGATATACTTTGAAATTCAGTAGGATTCTTTTTCAAATATGTCTATTGCATTTTTTTTTCTTTCCTATATTATGAATGAAATGAACATTCATTGCCCTTTGAATAAAATATTGTTTTAATTAATTGCTACTAAATGTATCCTATTGACACCTTCTTCCTGTATATGGTATACTTTGGAGCTCACCTGTCATTATGGTCTTGCATCTGCGCATCTTATGCAGCAGAGACTGCACTGGGGTGTTTCGAGCAGCTGACCAAGGTGATAGAAGAAGGGTTAGATTGTTCATCCGTCCTAGAGAATATACATTTGCAGGTAGTCTTTTTATTGGATATAGCTTATGATGGAGTAAAAGAATCAGCACTGACTATGGGAGCTGTAGGTGCAGGGAGCGTCAACTACACCTCAGAGATTGGTGATCAGATATACATCTAGCACCAAAGCCCTGAGAATTCCCTTTGAGGTCCGACTATTGTTTAGATCCTCCCTGGAAGATAAAGTTCCCTGCACATTTGAAGTGGACAAACGCAGATGAATTACGAAGAAAGCCAGAGTCCAGGATTTATGACAGACAGGCACAAAAGGAGCATTTGGGGAGTCCTCCTGAAGTGAGGTCAACTTTCAGTACTCATCCAGTCCTAGTCAAGGTGTTGACACAGTGGTCCAGGAAGCTTTTTCCGTCATAGAGAACACAGAAATCCTAACACCAAGCTGGTCAGTGTAACACCAAGCTCCTGTGGCTCTACAAAGTATCCTCAGATGCGTAGGTCAACAATATTGTGCAAAAAAGGCTACAGAAAAGTGTTCACGCAAGCTCCAATTCCGGGATGAAAGCACATCGGCTTGCTCTGGCAGCAGAAATACAAAAATTGTGGTCAAAGAATGCTCTATCATGGGTTCCTTCAAGTGAGTAGGGTAATGGGTTTTACTCGATTATTTTCTTGGCTCCCAAACTGAATGGGACTTATCGGTTGGTGTTGGACCTCAAGAGATTGAATGTAGTATTGGCTTCCAAAGCATTCAAAATGGAAACACTGCAACATATGATCCCCCTGTTCAAAGAGCATGACTTTCTGGCATCAAATAGATCTTCAAGATGCTTATTTTCATATTTCTATTCTTCACTCTCATCAGCAGTTCATGGGATTTGCCGTGGTGGGGTGTCACCTTCAGTTCACAATCCCTCCATTTGGCTTGAAGACAGTACCACAAGTCTTCATGAAGATGATGAGCCTGGTAGTAGCTCATCTACACAAAAGATAATATTTCTCTTTCCATCTGCATCATCCACAAGGATTTCTGGAGCATGGGCCACTACTATCTCCAACGCTCTCTTCCTAAGTACCTTCCTTCTAGAGCCCTCTGCTTGGCTACTTCCAATTCTCTGCGGGTGAGTCGCTCCTCCAAGCAGAGACTGGGTGGTAGATCTCTCTCCTCTGCATGTGCCTCTCTCTGGAACTGTCTCCCTGCCTCTCTCTGACTTTAGCCGGATCTCCTTAAGTTCCGGAAGCTCCTCAAGACCTTCCCTTTCTCCTCTTCCTTCTCTCTGCTTCTCCTGTGCTAACCTGGTGGAACATCTTTGAGGCAAGATTTTGGAATGCCAAGAGTTGAGGGGGGTTGTCAGAGGATCGGGCATCCTACAGCTACAGAGACACATGGCCTAATGCGTATTTGTGGTACCCTGGATAAGGCTATACCCGAGGTCTCTGTTGAAGCTGTCACACCACTGGGACCGAGGGTCAGACAATTTCATGGCCATGGCATATGTGAACCACCAACGGGGTTTTGGGGGATACTCCATCAAGGTTGCCGAAGCTGGTGGCAGAGGATTAGGGAGCTCGGCAGACCACATTCTCTTATCACCCAAGGCTTCCGACATCAGAGATGTGGATAATACCAGGGCAGATCAGTTGAGTAGGGCATTCCCATGCTCTGCCTGGGAATTGAATCCAGAGAGCGTCAGGTAGATTTGCAGGAGGTTCAAGGATCTGGAGGTGGACCTATTTGCCTCTTCCCTAAATGTTAAACTCCCCATGTTCTTTTCAAGGTTTACAGAGCAAGGGGCTTGGGAGGTGGATTCCATGACAACACAATTACCGACACATCTCTTATAAGCCTTCCTCCATTTAATTGTCTACCCAAAGTGCAAGTGCAACTCGGGGAATAAGGGTTGCATGTCATTCCTATAGCACCGGTGTGGCCAAGGAGATCTTTGATCCCCTCTTGTTGGAATTAGCCATGAAATCCCATACTCTTGTTGCATGTGGATTCAAGTTTGGTGGTGTTGGGGGCATGGTCCAAGATGGGCAGAGTTATCCAATATGGGGCCCTGGAGGTTGCAAGGGCAAGATGGCAGAGACAGGGTTTGACTTCTCAACCAGCCTCTATCCTGGAAGATGCTAGGAGACCCTTGACACAGAGCTCCAATAATCGACATTGGAAGAATGTTATCGGTTGGTGTGAAAGACATGCAACGGCCCCAATCAATTCTCCAGTTCCAATTATTTTGTGGTCCCTTGAGGAAGGTTTTAAGTTATGCCTATAAGTACCATCTTTGAGAACCCAATGAGCCACCATTTAAGAGCCACGGGGGCTTAAGTCAGAAGCGGATGGGCTGGTTAATAAGATGCTATGCAGCTTCTATCCATCTTAACCTCATGCTCAATCAGGGATCCCGGCATGGGATTTTCGTTTGGTTTTACAATCTCTTCAGGGAGTCCATTCGAGCTTTTGGAGTCAGTGGGATTAAAGCCTTTATAGACTACTGTAAACCATCTCCCTTCATTTCCCCAGATTTGGCCTCTGACAGTACTAGGACGGTTATAGGTGAAAGCATCGAAAACAAAAGGATCAAATGCCTTTTTTTCGACACCAAAAGTGCCGGGAAAAAAAGTTTCAAATGCTTTTCTTTTTTTATTTTTTTCTTATGGGGGGAGTAACCCACCCCAACCCCCCATTTTCCTTTGTAAAAACACTTTTTTACGCACACTAAACCAAAAAACATATAAATAAATAAATATTAACGCATTCCATTCTTTTTTTTCCAGCCCTTTTGGATTCGAATGAAAGGGCATTCGATCCTTTTTTTTCCAGCCCTTTTGGATTCGAATAAAAGGGCATTCGATCCTTTTTTTTCAATCCTTTGACTGGACACGTATTAGGACGAGGGAGAGGTGGCTGGGAGTAATGAACACTAGAATCTCATCTCACCACTCTGGTACTGGGACAAGGTAGATGTCTGCAGAGTACTGTGTGGGTCAAGTATGTCCCTTTAGCTATGGTCAGGCCATTCCATTTGAGACTCCACACCTGCAACCTGTCAAGTGGTTGCAGGTGTATAAAGGGAGAGCAGCAAAGGGAGAAACAGGGAGGCCTGTGTGGGAGAGACCAGCAGGGGATCCTTTCGGAAGGAGGCAGCCATGGTGGGACCTGAGAGGAAGACAGGACGCTGGCCAATTTTCCAAAGGACCTGTGGAACACGGGGCGAGCTGGACCGTTAGGCTGCCGCAGGTGTGGGAGTCTCTAGGTGAGAGAGAGAGCAGCTGGAACTGTGAGCGAGGAAGAAAGAAGAAAGGACGCCGCCCACACCCTTGCCAAAACAGTAGAGCTGATGGCGTGTGGAGGACAGCACCCAGCGTTGCGAGCGGGGCTCGCAGAGGCCTACCTGCCGATCTGATAAGCAGACAGGAAGCAGCAGGAGCCGCCAGAGCAGAACGCAGAGGACCGGAGAGTGTCAGGAAAAGCCACTGAAAAGCCAGGGAGCTCTGAGCGGGCTGTGCATAGATAACGAAGTGCCATATGAATGGAAACGTAAAACCAAGCTGATTTAAGCACATTGAATACCGAACTGAATGCAAATCTGAAACTAAGCATATTGAATACAAAACTGAATGCAAATCTGAAAATAACCATATTGAACACCGAACTGAATGAAAATGTGAAACAAAGCATATGGATTACCAAACTGGATAAAAATGTGTGGGCAACGCTAATAGCTGGTGAAAGCCAAAGGGGAAAGTGTCCATGTGAAACCAACCTATTAAAAAGAGTGCAAGTGTTAAAGCCTGTGACAGAAAGTTAGGACATGAACAAGACCACCTACCACTAAGTGACCTACATGAATGGATACAGTGAGGCAAGGACAAAGATTGACAAGAGGTGTGTGACATGATATGGCAAAGCTCAAAGGCTAACCAGGAGAAGCCAGGAGAGTGTGAAGTTGCACATAGAGCCAGGAAGCCGACAAGGAGAAGCTAAGTGAATGCAAATCAGTACACAGGGGCATGTACAGAAGAACATGTGTGGCTGAAGAGCCTAGGGTTCCTGGTTGCGCGATCTGTGATGGGTGGACCATATGGTCTAACAACTGCGCCTAGACCATCGAGCCCTAAATTGTGAAAACCAAAGACATTGTAAATCAAACCAAGGAGAAGCACTGTAAGTGTACTGGCGATGCAATCCAGAAGGAGGGTCAAGTTGACCTAGAGTTGTGTTGAACTTTGAAAGACTGAAACAAATATCAGTTGCTATGTTGAAGTCTTGGGGAAGGGAACACTGAGACCTGATGAACTACAAGCGCTGTCTTGAGGACGGAGATCAAGACCCTTTTGTTTTGAACTGTGTAGCTTGGAACTTGGAGAAGGGATCCCCGAGGATTGTGTGAAACTGTGTTGCCTTGAACTTGGGGAAGGGCGCCCCAAGGATTTGTGCAGCTGATTTGAACTTGAGAAAGGTAATCGTGAGACTTTATTATGGAACTTTCTTGAGCTTGGGGAAGGGAGCTGAAAAAGAATCTAAAATCTGGAGGAAACTCTGAATTTTGTGTTGATTGCCATTTCTTTTATTATTGACATCCCTGCACACATTGTTTAGTTGTTTAGCTCTAGTTGTGAGGGCCAGGATAGGTTTTGGACACAGACAGTCTTTTAAGTTGAACTCTTTGACTCAAACTTTCCTTAGTTTTGTTCAGGTAGGGAAATCCCACCTTAGCATAGGCCTTCTACCATCCTGACATTTGATTTAATAAACCATTTTATTTTGAAGCTTGAATCTGTTGTCTGTGTCTTGCTTCATGGTGCCTTCACAGTAGTCATAACATCGTCCCAGAGCTTTAGGCAGGCAGGAGCTCCTTTTTGTAAAGCCCCATTCACACAGGTACTTCCGAAAGAGCTAGTATTGCTGTGTGACCAAAACTATATTCCTAAAATCGTCTAAAAATTCCATAGATCCCAAAAGGTAGTGTTGCAAGGCATTCTTTCAACACCCTTCCTCTCGGGAAGAGGAGAGCCGGCACTTACTAGACGTTAAAAGGATGGTGATGATATATTTGCAAAGAACGCAGGAATTGCAACATTCCGACAGACTGTGACATTTGGTGGGGCTTCTCCACAAAGGAAAGTCTTGGTTGCCACCATAAGCAGGTGGGATTTGGAAGCCACTACAGAAGCATACAGCATTGCAGGGGTGCCCTTGCCCAACAGTGTACAAGGAAGGTCCACCAGTTATGTCAGCGTCAGGAGCAGAGAGGACATTTGTCAGGTGGCCATATGGGCAGATCTGAATAGATTATTTCAATAATATTGCTTGAACATCCATCGGCATGTGTCTGCAGCCTTTGGCACAGGAGTTGGGGCAGTAGCAGAGGAATGACCATAGCATGACAGTCAATAACGGTGCTAGGCTTCAGCAGCATATTTTGAGACTGAGGGCCTCATTACGACCCTGTCGGTAGCCGTGCCGGTAAAAACGACATGGCTGCCGCCATAGTTGTTTTCTTTCCGGCACCTGGCAATGCGGAATTACTGGGGCATCACAGCCCCGGTGATCCCGGTAATTCCCCATAGCCAGGCGCCGGGAAAAATTACTCCTGATTCCGATTTGAGTCTGATGACTCATTGGGAATGGGGAGGACGGATGCACCGGCACTGTGTGCAACAGTGCCTGTGCATCCGCCAAGATTTGCGAGCGGGTGCCTTTCCGCTCGCCAGGTCAGACCTGGCGGGCGGAAAGGCACCGACTCGCAGAACTCAGAGTATGCCGGTCCGGTAACAACAGTGCCGGTAGCTAGCCGGCACCGTTGTTCCCAGACCGGCTTTCTCATAATGAGGTCCTGAGTCATTCTTGACCCATCCATCTATGTGTGTGGGCATTCCTCCCAGTGTAAGTACTGGGTCGAGAAAAAAGAATGTGAAGGTAATGCCTGAATAACTTAACAGTAATCTTCCTTACTCCTAGTGCTACTCTTCCTCATCCCAGTACTAACATTCTGCCGACCTTACCTATAAGGGGGAATTCTGGGTCTAGAACGAGCTATAGAGGTGAAAAGAATGGAAGATTGGGGTTTATGCCTCACGCAATAGGAGGTGGAGCCCAGGAGAAAGAGAAAGATTTGAAAAAGAGTTCCTGTAATGGTAATAGTGTAAGTACTATGGTGAGGAAGAATAGGATTAGGCACTGGCATAGCGGATGCCCTGCCGCCCCATGTCCTTGTGGGCGCCTCAGGCTTCAAGAATAAAAATTTTCTTTCTGAAGTCACCCCAACATCAGAAAGAAAGCATTTCTCTATAACCGGAACGGATATAATTTCTTTCTGAAGTCGGAGCGACATTCAGAAAGTAATTATTTCCGTTCCAATTGGCATGCTGTGAGATGGAGCCGCTCAGGCTCCTCTGTGCATGACATGAACTACAAAGCTTACCCTGCTTCCTGGTTCCTGTCTGCAGCGAGTGTAGGCCTGCCTGGAGAGAGGAGTCCCGAATGGGAGATGGATTTAGGGGGAAAAAGGTAAGAACATTTCTTCTTCCCTCTTTTCCCCTAAATCCTTCTCCCAGTGTGACTGGGAGCAAGAGTGTTGCATGTTCATGAATGATATATGTTTGTTTGTATGTGTGTGTGCAAGTGTGTGTATATATTATGTAATATGTGTGTGAATGAGTGAGTGTATGATGAATAGGTGTGCGTTTGAATGAGTGAGTGAATGGTGTGTGTAAATGAGAGAGTGAATGCTGTGTAAATGTGGTTGCGTTTGATGCTGATCCGAAGAGATGATTTTGTGGGGTGGGTGAAGGTGGGTGGGAGAGGGGTTCACTAAAAATGTAATTTGTAATGGGCAACCATGATGTGTGCTATTATGTGGCTAGACTGGCATTTTGGTGCATCCAGTCTAGCCATTTCTTACTGTCTCTTGATATTTTCTTACTGCCCATCTCTGATAAATCAACATGATAAGTGTTGCTACCTAGCTAGAATGGCATTTCGGTGCAGCCAGTCTAGCCATTTTGTACTGTGGCATGACATTTTTTTACTGGGCATCTATAATGAAGTAATCATATATGTATTATTACATGGTCTGATGAATCCACAGATGTCGTCACTTCTCCCAGAGGAGGAGACCCTTCCCATGAATCCTGGACGGTGAGACTGCTACCCTATAGTCCACCTGGGAGTTTTACACAGTGGGAGGTTCTCATGGGGTGAGACTCCCCCTCTGGGAGTAGAGACAGACATCTAAGGAGAACAAGGTATGACCCCCGTCCCAATTACCCCTCTTCCACCTACACCTGGGGTACACCACAATAACATGCCCAAACACCCCATGTATTTGGGTAGGACCAGTAATTTATTTATTTATTGTGATTCAGTAAAAAAACAAGAACTTTACACAAATCATCATATATCTTAACAACAGTGTTACATTTCAATGGAAATAACAAATATTATTAAAAAAAACATAAATAATCAGTCTAAAACAATACGAGACCGGATATAGAGTAATCAAAAATTCACAGACTGAAAGTAATCGCTCCCAATTTTGAATTTACACATATTCACACTCTATAAAGCGCGAGGTTCAAGCCTCACTATTTGAGTTTAAACATTAAAACAAAAAATCACCACTTTTATATCGAATGATAAAGGTGAACAAAATTACCATAATTCGTCGTATAAATCGCTCCCATCTCAAAACATTCGGTCATGACACACTCGGCGGTTTTGGAAATATGCTCAATTTACAAATCCGACAGTGTCGCCTGTCAGCCGAGACACCAAATCTTGAGGCAATGATACTAGGAGGCAACTGTCTGGTATGGAAAAGCAGTAGGAAGTGGCACCACTTGGGACAGGGACAAGTAAGAAGATACTTTCGCGGGGACGTACACCTGTGCTGCAGTACCATAATGTCAGAATAATTCTTAATGGGAGCAATTCAAGTTCCAATCCCATGTCGTAAGTTTCTTTTTCCAAGCAGCAGACATCACAGATAACTCTGTGTCCCTACAGGGGACCAACCAACCCTGTCAAACAATCTGTGACACTAAGCATTCAAAGAAAGAAATCTGTCCCCACTCACCCATTCACGCCAATAAGCAAACCTACAAGATTCAGCATCGGACATATAAGCTCTTTTATAGCCTTGATGAACAAGGACCCCTTTTTCAATATTACCTGCCCCACAAAAGAGGGCAACACTAGTTCCAAATGCACAATTTCAATAGGAACACAAGGCCGAAGTGCTAGAATTCTTTGTCGGAATTTTGCTCTCTAAAACACTAAGCCACTTCCAATTAAAATGGTGATGGCTTCCAGACTGTTTTGCAAATCTATCAATTAAAGCGATCAGCGAGGCTGCTTTTCTTTGTCTCCACTATCAAGGATGGATAACCTTTAACAGTGCCTGTTGTGACTCCCAAGTATACCTTTCCGTATATTTTAACTCACGGCCGTGGAAAGAAAAGGAGGGACGTGGGGTTTTCTTCCCACTAAAATGCATCCCCTTTGTCTTGCTAAAGTTGATGCTAAACTCATTCTCTAGGGCATATTTTGCTAGCATTTCCAAAGAGCAGGTAGGCCCTCCGCAGGTGTGATCCAAGACCACAATGTCATCAGCACAGGATAAGGAAATTGTATGGGTCTGATTAATGCGTGGAGGGCAATTCAACACACACAGTACACACCAGGTCTGAGTGATACAAATTGAAGAGCCGGGGGGCCAACACACAAACACCCCTGCTTGACCCCACCCCACTGAAAATGGGGCAGTAAGGGTCCCCCTGCCATCCAACTTAACCCAGACCCTAGTCTCCTGATGCAACTCACAAATCAAATCCAATAGACCCTCCGGGCAGCCCAACCACTCCATTTTTTGCAATAGCAAGCTCCAATTTACAGTGTCAAAGGCTGCCCGGAAGTCAACAAACACCACACACAACCCTGGATTCCCCATCATCTTGGCGTTTCCTGCTAAATAATTGACAGCCAGCAAATTATGTGCTTTTGCAGAGCCTCTTCTAAATCATCACGGGCCCCCTTGGCTAATACCCACTCCTCAAGCTCTTTCAGTAAAATTGATGCAAATAATTTGCCTGTCACATCTAACATGGGCAAAAGCCTATAGTTAGATGGACATACGCAGTCAGTTTTTTAAAATATGGGTATCCGAATGGAGGTTTTCCAAGAGGAAGGGGTTATTTTTTCCACAAGAGTCTGTTTAAACAGAAGTTTGATAAGGGAGGCTCAGTTTTCTGGGTCAGCATTTAGTATGACGTTTGCCAATGTTGGGCGAGCTACTGTCTACCTTCCCCTCATTCACCTCCAAATAGAGCTGAAATAACTTCCTTCCAAATGGGCTCGCCAATAGGGTTAATGAGTATTTTTCCCTGGTGTTTCCTAACGTTCCCAACAATCTCCATATAGACCTGGAATCACCCCAAGACAGGCACAGATCATATTCTGCCAAAGCACATTTATTTTAGAAGCCCTCCACCAATGAACCCAATTACGGTATCTGTTCTTGACCTGTTTTACTTTCAGCCTTTTCTGGCCTGCTTCATGATCATTATACGTGATCCGCCTCACTGCTCCATGCATTCTTCTTTTCCCATCTCTTATTTTACAGTCAAATGGTTTACCAAAGCTTTCGTCCTGAGATATTACATGTACTGCTTTCTGAGGATTAAAACTAAGTGTAAGTTGTTTTATCCATTCCTCAATCTCATTACACATCAGGCCATATAGAGCATCAAAAGCTAATTGTTGTACAAGAAACTCTTACTACAACAAGAGAGACGACACTATGGGCCTCATTACGACCCTGATGGTATGGGGTAAATGGCGCCATAAAAGGTGCCGGCGCCGTTTACCCCGTACCCCCTCATTACGAGGTCCCCTCGCGGGACCCAGGAAGCAACGCCTGGTCAAACAATGCGTGCTTACCGGGTCCCGCGAGGGGAAAAGGGAGCAAACAACGGGCCAACTCGTAATGGCCCGTTGTTTGCTCCCTCTCCCATTTCCATTCAGCCCTACGAGGGCTGAAATGGGAATGGGGAAGGACCGGGTCCGTGTCCTTGGAGGGAGGAATTACCAGGCCTTTCCGAACTCGGAATGGCCCGGTAATTCCTCATTCTGAGGACCCTGACGCGATTTGGGTGGCAGCCATGCCGCCAATAGCGGCATGGCTACCGCCAAGGTCGTAATGAGGCCCTATGTCTAATAGGACACAAGTGACACCCATAAGGACAGAATCCAGTGTCCCTAGCCAACTCCCAGCGAACAACTCTAGGATGACAATGACAACATCTAGAACCGAAAAAAGAAACTCTCACTACAAGAGAGAGGACATCAATAAGGACAGAATCCAGCGTCCCTAGCCAACTCCCAGTGAACAACCATCACCCGCTCGATAAATGCTACTATAGATCATAACTGTATAAAGCTGGGTGAACATTAGCACTTGCCACACTAATTAAGCCGTGTATACTGGCAGGGGCATGGACCAAAGAGAGTCGTGAATGAAGGCGGACACCGCCCCTGGACATAAGTGCAAGCGTTAGCATTGAAACATACCAATGGGGGTAGGAGTGGTAACATGAATTAACAACGAATAAGATGATGAATGCCGAGAAGGCTTCAACACATGGAGGGAGTAAACCCATGCTTACCGATGCCACCCTCCTTCTAGATTTGGAAAGCTTTCTGGGCTAGACTGCAAGGGATGCACAAAAGCCTGCCCGCCCCGCATACAAACAGGGACCACGTAGGCAGCCGGTTGTCCAACTTGTGCAAGGTTATGCATATGAATGGATCCCCTATTGGAAAGGGACTGTGAGTGTCGTACAGCCCTTGAGCTGGACATAGACACAGAGATCCCCACACAACCCACCGGATTAGAAATATGGAAATTCAATGCCTCACTTCAAGACAGGAAAGATAACTAACCAACCCACTAACAACTTCACCCTCTACATACACCTCTCAAATTTTAACCAAACACAACCACAAACTTACAACACAACAATCCGCACAAAATTCACTACACTGCAACAACAAAACTAAACACACACAGACCCGCACAACAGCACACAATGTCTTCCGACAGTATAACACCCCAAGCACAGCCAACGGAATTCTAGGCTGAGGCTGTCAACAGCACATCATTGCTCTCTTGTACTTCTCCAGCTCATCCCCACTAACTCCCCCCACCCCTCCTTTCTTTCAGAACCGTCAGAGCGCCAGGAGACCACTCAGGTGGTGATAGTGCGCAGTACAAATATCCATTAACATTAACAAACCCAGGGAAGCCCAGTGCAACCAATGTCGGAAGCCTGCATTTGCTCACCCTGATGTTTGTAACTATCCATGCCACTACTAGCAACCTCAGTGCTTTACTTCTGATTAGCCTTTACGCCATTGTCTCCCTTCCTAGCGATATCATTGGCCTAGCCAAGTCCCAGCTCGTAGGCGTTAGAACGCCGACCCAAACTTACAGAGTTCCTATTGCCATGTCCAAGCATATCAGTAACGAATGCTACATTAAGCCTACCAAGCTTCTTCTACCTCTGATTCTCCCGTGCCAGATTAAGCCCACCTTATTCCTGCCCCTGCTGAAGCCCATGACCAATACCCTACTTATCAGAGCATCCCCATTGCCGCTAGAAGCGAATGCCCTTAACATCCACAACTATCCAGTTGGCATCCCACTAGATGAAACTCCTAGTGGTCCTGACACTATGCCAACATTCCAGACGGTCTCCCTCATTCCGACCCATAATCTCCCATGCCTTGCAGCAGCGAGAAACGGCAGGCTTGGCGTCAGACTTGGCAAATCGTACACAGTACCGTATGATCCTCTGCCCACTAATAGCCAACCATAGAGCCTCAAAAAAGCCTTACCTAAAATTCACAAAGCTTTTAAGAGATCTAGACTGTTAACTACCACATCTGACATATTTACCCAAAGCAATAGCCCTACATCCATTTGTGGTGCACTGATCAATGCCAGATCCCTGGTTTCCCATGCAGTAGACATTGCTGACTTGATCATAGATAAAAAATTGGACTTCCTAGCAATTACTGAGACCTGGCTACATGCAGCAGCTGGCCCATCCCTCCTTATTGCTACTCCAGACAACTGCACGATCCTTAGATCAGATCGAGAATCTTCTAGAGGAGGCGGAATTGCCTTTATTGTCAAATCTACCTTGGGACTTAGAACTGCCTCACACTCCCTTACCAATTAATGTGAATTGATGACAGTTAAGCTTCCCCTTACCAACTCACACGCTATAACGATGCATCTGATCTATAGACCACCTGCGCCCATGGGCTCCTTTGAAGAAGAGATCATTACCCTTCTATCCACCAACACCAAGCCCTCTTCGCAAATCCTTATGCTAGGTGACTTTAATCTAGGTTTCAATTACCCCGCTGATCAACCTGCTATTGTCATAAATCACCGATTCCGCCCCTTCTGGACAACATGGGCCCTCAGACATGGCAGACGCCGTGGGGAAACACACGGTCTAGTCTCCGAGTAATGCCTGTTGCTTCCTTGAAAACAGACACAACCCGCGGCTCGGCGCATCTCAACGCTAAGCTTGTCCGTGCTGTTCGTACCGGCAAGTTGCAACTCTGATTCCCTCCATTGTCCACTTCCCTTATCCTTTGGCTTCCTTGCGGTTTGCCTTCCCTTCCTTCCTGGTGTGTTGTTGTGTGCCGCTCCTCGCTATCTCTGCTTCGTGCAGCCGTGCAAGTTTCTTTCATAACTTCCTGGATTTGTTGCTTTCCCTCCTGGATTATTACCCGGTCTTTCCTGGAATCCTTCCTGGAACACTGAACGCTCCGGACCATCGTATCCTTCCTCGGTAGGAGCCCAAACTCACTTCTACACGTTACCTGCCTGCATACTGGCGACGGAGGTGACACGCCCCTTCCTGTACAAATCCCAAACTTCTAGAAAGAAGGAGAAATCTACGAACACAAGAAAGAAGACGTCAAGAATCAAACAGGTGAGCCAAGAGTCTGAGGACTCAGAGTGTGACAGCTATGGCTTTGGCTAATTCCTTGACTGAACTAAGCCTCACTCAGAGTTCTTCTCCCCACTCAATAAAAAGGAAGAATCCTAGATTGGGTAGCTGACCTCAATTGCGTAACTACCATAACATCTATCGAACCTCACCCCTGGACTGACCACTCCCTACTCACTTTTAACATTCAAGACTGTGTACTCCCTAATAAACAAAACCTTATTGCTCCACCCATGCCAACCAGGAATAAAAAGAATATCACAGTGGACAAACTCAAGACTTTTCTCCAGCCACTACTTAATCTCTTACCTGCCTCCTCCGATCTGGCAGAACTAGTGGAACTCTAAAACAATGCTATCACCTCAGCCCTTGATCGCATTGCATTTCTAAAATTGCGTAAAGGCAAACCTAAAGCACATCTAAACACTTGGTTCACACCCAAACTTAAAGCCCTACGCAATGAAAAAAGGAAATGGGAAACAACCTGGAACAACAACCCCTCCTCAGCCAACAAAGACAACCTACTTAAAATCTCAGCAAACTACAAAGCAGAAATTCTCTCAGCGAAACGCGACACTTACAACGATAGAATTGATAAAGCCAGTTCAAGTACCAAAGAACTTTTTCCATACTAAGAGAACTGGAATCTCCCACCCCTCCAACAGATAACTGCATCAAGGACAAAACCTGGTGCACTACGATCCACCATGCTCTAGCTAACAAGATCGCTCTCCTCCAAAACAAAATAGCTGCAAAAAAACACAACCTTCCAACTCAAGCCAATAGCCCGAAACACTGCCCCAATCTTCCAAACCGCCTCTGCAATTCAAATTTACCGCAGTGTCCACCCGAGAAGTGGAAAACATTATAGCCTCACTCAAACCCTCTAATTGCCAAGGAGACACTTGCCCAGCATCTGCAATTAAAGAAGCTGCCAGTGAACGTGCCCCCTTTATCAGCACGCTTATCAATTCCTCTTTCCGCACATGCTCTGTCCCCACTAACCTGAAGAATTAATGGGTACTCCCACTTCTAAAAAAAAAAACATCTTTGGACCCTAGCATCCCCACCAACTCCAGACCTATTACGACAGTCCCTTTTCTGTTAAAGATCATTGATAAAGCAGCCTGCATTCAGATACAATCATATCTGGAGACCAACAAGCTACTAGGACTCCGACAATCTGGCTTCAGACGCCAACACGGCACTGAAACATCCCTAATCGACCTGAAGATCCAGATTGATGACCTGAAAGATAAAGGGAAATCTGCCCTCTTGCTCCTTCTGGATCTGTCAGCCCCCTTTGATCTGGTTGATCACTAGGTGCTGTGTAAGCATCTTTCAACAGCGGGCCATTTCTCAGTAGACGAAACGGCATGGATCCAATCCTTTTTAAATAACAGATCCCATCAGAGTTTTCTCATCATCGGCAGCAGCTGATCCCATCCCCATATCCTGCGGAGTCCCACAAGGATCTTGTGTATCGTCTACTATGTATAATGTATTCACCAAACCATTGTTTGAGGACCTAGACCGTCTGGGTGTCAGCTACACTAACTATGCAGATGACACTCAGATCCTCATACCTCTGACAGGCAACTACGACAAAGATCTAGCTCTGATTAACAAAATGTACATCATCATTCCGGCCTGGATTGCCATACATGGTCTGTGTCTGAATGATGAGAAGACTGAGCTGCTTCTATTAGCTACACCTTCCAATCAGAAAAAACGGAGCGATCAATACCTTTCCTTCAATATTGATGGTAATGACATCAAGGTGGCTAAAGAGGTGAAAACCATGGGTTTTTACTTAGACTTCTCCCTGAGTCTGCGTAGGCAGGTCAGTGCTATGGCATCGGCGATAGCATACACATATAAGCTCATCCATGCCTGAAAACACTTTCTCTCCACAGAAAGCTGCACCACATTGGCCAGAGCTCTAATACTGTCAAAATGGACTATTACAATGGATCGTCTCTAGGTGCTAGCAAATATATAGTTAATAAACTCCAGAGTCTGCTGAACAACGCTCTCAGAACTGCCTTAGGCATCTCCAAAAGACAACACATCTCAGTGTTCAGACGTGACAACAATTGGCTCTCCATTAAGGACAGAATACAACTTAAATCAGTCTCCCTGACTTACAAATGTCTCAACAACTTTGCCCCTCAATATCTCACTGAAGGATTCATCAAAAACAACCCCACTCAACCCACTAGGACGACTAATTCCAGCTGCCTAAGAGTCCCCAGGTTCAAACAAAAAAAAGCAGGTGGTAGTAGCTTCCTGGTCATGGCTGCTCAACTCTGGAACTCCCTACTCGCCTCCTTAAGAGCTGACCAATCTTTCTACAAATTCAGGAAAAATTGTCATGATGCCTACCCCCGGAGCACCAGGCCAGGCCCAGCACCCCCGGGAGCAGGCATCACGCCCCCGGGTAAAAGCCCAGCGGCCCTTTATAGGGGCTCTTTGGACTCTGTCCTGGCGCCGTTGGTGCCAGGCTCATGTTGGACATAAGTCCTGGCGCCATAGGCGCCAGGCTCATAAGGGGAAGTGTTTGGTGCACTTACCTGAAGCAGACCATGCTGCACACTCACCTGATGCAGACCATGCTGCATGAAGAACCAAGCCAAATGAGGCTTAGGAGGGACTATTTTTCTGAAGGAACTATTTTGTTACTTGGGTGGGGCTGTGGAAGAATACTCACCTGGAACTTCTTCCAAGGCTATTTAAGCCACGCCCGGACAGCCACACGTGCTTCGCGTTGTTCTGCATCCCAGCAGCTGAATGCTCACCGTGTCTGCTCCTGCACCTGGACTCCAGCCACGCCCACCTCGAACCTGGAACACCTGTAAGGAAAGAAGAGAAGAGAAAGGTGAAAACCAAGAACTTATTCAACCTTCTTACCTGCATCCGGAATCTTCACGCCAGCATTCCTGAAGGAAGACTTCCATTTAAAAGCACCGCGTTGCTCGCTACAGCGCCGCGCTTCACTCACCTGTTCCCGAGACGCCGCCTGGCTCCATCGCGGCTCTCAGCACTGGTCGCCACATCTCTGCACCTAAGGGAGAGAAGAAGAGACAAAAGGTGAGCAAGGGAACACAAGAGGAAAGCCGAATTTTCAGCCATATTACTTACCGGCTTTTCTTGGTGAACCATTCCACATCTCGGGTCGGCGCCGCATCTTTGGCAGGTACCGCACCCCGTCCCCTATGGGGAAAGGACAAAAGACATTACTGGGGAATTATAAAGACATTTAGCGGGGTCGCCCTCATCACTAACTCACCTGATTTTACCACCGGCAATTTAACCCCTCAACGCATCGCCTTTGTTCTGCACCTGAAATAAAGGACAGATCACAGGTTAGGAAAAACAACATAAAAGGAGGCTCACACTTGAACTTTTGCATCTTCATACTTACGGCGTATCGCTCAGAAAAGTCAAGTGGATTTGCCAGCGCCATTCTGAAAACCAGTGAAGTAACTGGACGAACGCGCGCCCCTGCACCAGAAGCAGGATGGAGAGTTCATCCTTCCAAACCATAAGGTGAGCTTAAACCGGGGGTTTTGGAGGAAGTCAGAGAAGAACAAAGGGGGAAAGGGGGGAGCAAGCACACTATTCAGCAGACAGTTAATCCCCTTTCTCATCTGCAGAAGGATATTCCTACGGGCCAGACAAGCAAGATTTGGGGGTCCTGTTCAATCGGTGGTCCGAATTCTGCGCATCACGCTTGAAGAGGCCACAGCGACCCAGACCAGAGCAGCGCCTCCGTGGGAGCCAGGTGAGCGTTACAGAACGCTAAGCCTTCCTGCAAATTCCCACCCAGGCGCTATGGAAACTTCTGAGACTGACCAGTTGGCCCAACTACTGGGGGAATTACGGGCCGAAGTACACGCCGCTCGTCAAGAGACTAATGCTCTCAGGAGGGAAGTGATTGTAACAAAGGAAAGAGCTGATGACCTGGCTAGACAGCTTTTGCAAGGTCAAGCTGGACAAACTCCTTTACCCGGTTCCGAAGAGAACCCCGCTCCTGTGCTTTCCAGTAACCCGGTGCAGATTAATCTACCTGGAAACATGCCGCTGGCCCCACCCGAACGCTTTGCTGGGGACCCCAAACGATTCGCCGTATTCATGAATCAGTGTCGTTTGCATTTCCTGTGCAGACCTGGGGCCTTCCCTAATGACCAGACCAAGGTAGCCTTTGTATTGTCATATCTCAGCGGCAGTGCTGCCGATTGGTCAGTTCCACTGGTAACTCAAGATGACCCGATTCTTCGTGATTTTCAAGGATTTCAAGCAAGCATGGAAAGGTTATTTGCTCGTCACTCCCAGGGGCAGGCTCTAGATGACGAACCTCTATCTCTGCGACTGGGCAATCAAGACCTCCTTTCCTACATTGCAACCTTTAATAGACTAATTGTGGAAACTGGGTGGCCAGAGGATAAAAGAATCACGTTATTTTATCGAGGTCTACGCGGAGAACTTAAAGATGTCCTGGCCCAAGTTGTAAATCCGCCCCAAGAATGCTTAGAATATATAGACTTAGTGGTCCAATTGGATCACAGACTGCAAAACAGAAAAGCAGATCGGTCCAAGTTTGAGACCCGAGTGTTAGTCAAGACCCACGCTAACCTCAAGGGGGCTGAAGCCTCTGAGCCAATGCAAATCGGAGGAGTTAAAGGACCTTTAACTCAAAAGGAACGTGAAAGAAGATGGCAGATGCACTTATGTCTTTATTGTGGTTCCTCTGGACACTTTCTATGAGATTGCCCGGCAAGGCCGCCCAGGAAGGTGGTAGGAGCCGCTGATAAAATCCATGAAACCTCTGTATCGGGAAACGACCCCGCCCGACAACAGTAGGGGTCCGCTTGCCGAGCATGAAAACGAACTCTCAGACCTCGCATTTCATTGTGCCAATGGTCCTCGTGGATCCGGAACAGCCTAAGCGGTTGCATGCAATAAAGGCATATATCGATAGTGGGGCTATAGGAAACTACGTGGATCGTGAATTGGTCTCCAGGATTAACCTCCCTCTGCGTCCTAAAACCAGCAAAGATGTCATCACCACAGTTGATGGTACCGAAATTGCCTCTGGACCGGTAACACATTCCACAGCTGAGGTGACACTTGTAGGTCCGGACGGCCATCGGGAGGCAGTTGTGTTTGATGTAATCAAGGCTCCACAATTTCAGGTTATTATCGGAATCCATTGGTTAGAGACACATAATCCTCGAATTGATTGGCGAGCAAAGAGAATAACCTTTCCGGAGTGTGCACGAACCTGCTACCCAGAAAATCTGAAGATCAGTCTAGCATCAGTAACCTCAGTCTCCATGCAACTACCGCCGGAATACCAAGACTTTCAGGACGTCTTCCAAAAGGAACAGACCAACACATTACCTCCTCACAGATCGTACGATTGCCAAATCGATCTGGTGCCCGGTGCACAACCCCCTTGTAGCAGGATTTATGCCCTTACAGAGCCGGAGAATCTGCATTTGAGACAATATTTAGATCAATACCTAGCCAATGGTTTCATTCGCCCGTCAAAGTCTCCGGCATCCTCGGCTTTGTTCTTCGTGCCCAAAAAAAGAAGGCGACCTTAGAACTTGTATCGATTACCGCGCATTGAACCAGATAACTGTTAAAAATAATTACCCTCTGCCTTTGATCCCTGAACTCCTTGACCAGGTGAAGGACGCTTGCATATACACCAAGTTAGATCTCCAGGGGGCTTATCATCTGGTACGAGTAAAAGAAGGTGACGAATGGAAAACGGCCTTCCGTACAAAATATGGACTATTCGAATACCAGGTGATGCCTTTCGGGTTGTGCAACGCGCCTGCTGCCTTCCAATTCTTCATGAACGATGTCCTTCGGGAACTCATCGATGTCTGTGTTGTTGTGTATATCGATGACATTCTGGTGTACTCCTCTTCGGAATCAGATCACAGAAAACATGTCAGGGCCGTCCTTGAGAAATTGCGCCAGCACAAACTGTTTGCAAAACTGGAAAAATGCGTTTTCCATACCACCGAGGTTGAGTTTCTTGGATTCATCCTGACACCTAAAGGGGTCCGAATGGACTCACGGAAAGTGGATGCCATCCTCAAATGGCCATCACCTAGTTCGGTGAAAGGTGTCCAAAGCATGCTTGGTTTTGCCAATTTTTATCGCAGGTTTATCCCAGAATTTTCAAGGGTGGTGCAACCCATCACTGCACTCTTGCGGAAGAATAAACGTTTTGAATGGACCGAGGAAGCCGAACAGGCCTTTCAGGAATTAAAAGCAAAATTTACGTCCACACCTATTTTGAAACACCCGCGTCCTGATCTCCCATATATAGTCGAAACCGACACATCCAGCTTAGCCATGGGAGTTGTCCTGTCTCAGAGAGACCCCGAAACCAACCAACTGCACCCCGTAGCATTTTGGTCCAGAAAGTTCTCGCCGCCGGAGAAAAATTATGCAGTCACTGATAAGGAATTATTATCCATTAAGTCCGCCTTTAAGGCTTGGTGGCATTATCTTCTTGGCGCCAGGCAACCATCACCGTGATCACTGATCACCGAAATTTACAATATTTAAAAACTGCCAAGGCTCATTCTTCATGACAGCTCCTATGGGCTTTATTCTTTGCTGAGTTCGATTTTGTAATCACTTACCGTCCCGGCTGTAAGAATGGCAAAGCGGACGCGCTATCTCGAATTGAAATGGGAGAAATGGACACAAACTCAGAACCTGTCCCGATAATTCCCGAACAAAGAATCTTGGGGATAACCACTTTACAAACCCTTGAAGACATTCAAGCATGGGTAAAACTATTCCTGGACTCTTCAGCCTTGAAGGATTGGATCAAAAGGGGGTCTGACTTTTCAATCAACGATGGCTTACCTTGCTTCCAAGGATGTTTATTTTTGCCAGAAAAGGAATTGCAAGAACTGGTTATTTCCCGTCATCACGATACTCTGATGGAAGGACATCCTGGCATTGCCAAAACAGAGGAAAAAATTAAACGAAAATTCTGGTGGCCGACCTGGCGAAAGGATATTAAATCTTTCGTGATGTCCTGTGGAGTTTGCGCCCAAAACAAAGGTCAAAAAACAAAACCCGTCGGTCTTCTTCAACCCTTAGACATTCCACCAGCACCTTGGCATACCTTGTCACTAGATTTTATCACGGACCTGCCCTCTTGTAATGGATACAATACTATTCTGGTTGTGGTGGATTTATTTTCCAAGATGGCCCATTTTATTCCGTTGAAAGGATTACCTTCAGCTTTTGTTCTTGCCAAGGAATTCCTCGAAAATATCATCCGTCTGCATGGATTCCCGTCCATACTAATCTCCGATCGGGGAAGCCAGTTTATTTCTCATTTTTGGAAAAAGTGTTGTCAACTGGCACAAATCGACGTAAGACTCTCAACCAGCCACCACCCACAGACCGATGGTCAGACGGAGAGAACGAACCAGACCCTTGAACAATATCTACGATGTATGTTGCACCAATCGGAGGGTAATTGGAAGGATATTTTATGGGTGGCTGAATATGCATACAATAACTCGATACACTCTGGAACTGGTCAGAGCCCCTTTTATACCCTATATGGGCATCACCCTCGAAGTTCAGACTTGGGCTCACCTTTGAGCCTCGAAATGCCCGCAGTGGACCATTTGCATTCTACGATTACTCAAGCCTTCAAGGATGCTACTGCACACTTACAACGCGAAAGGGAAATACAAAAAGAATGCGGATCTGCATCGAAAGGAGGTGCCTCCATACCAAATAGGGGATCAAGTATGGTTGGCTACCAAACACTTATCACTCAAGGGTCCTCGGACTTTTAATCCAAGATATTTAGGCCCTTACTCGATCAAAGCTATAATTAACCCAGTGGCAGTCAAGTTAGATCTACCAGCTAACATGCGGATTCACCCCGTTTTTCATGTGTCGCTTTTGAAACCAGTGCAACCAGGAACCAGATTAATAAAGCCACCAGAACCAATCCAGATAGATGGGGAGCCTGAATTCGAGGTGAAGAACATTTTGGACTCTAAGATCTCAAAATCAAAACTTTTCTATCTAATTGATTGGAAGGGGTACGGGCCTCAGGAAAGATCTTGGGAACCCAGCGACCACGTACATGACCCTCTGCTAGTAAAAAGGTTCCATCGGAATTTCCCGAACAAACCGAAACCTCCTGAGGGAACGACCTTGGGAGGGGCCTTGGGGGGGAGTGCTGTCATGATGCCTACCCCCGGAGCACCAGGCCAGGCCCAGCACCCCCGGGAGCAGGCATCACGCCCCCGGGTAAAAGCCCAGCGGCCCTTTATAGGGGCTCTTTGGACTCTGTCCTGGCGCCGTTGGTGCCAGGCTCATGTTGGACATAAGTCCTGGCGCCATAGGCGCCAGGCTCATAAGGGGAAGTGTTTGGTGCACTTACCTGAAGCAGACCATGCTGCACACTCACCTGATGCAGACCATGCTGCATGAAGAACCAAGCCAAATGAGGCTTAGGAGGGACTATTTTTCTGAAGGAACTATTTTGTTACTTGGGTGGGGCTGTGGAAGAATACTCACCTGGAACTTCTTCCAAGGCTATTTAAGCCACGCCCGGACAGCCACACGTGCTTCGCGTTGTTCTGCATCCCAGCAGCTGAACGCTCACCGTGTCTGCTCCTGCACCTGGACTCCAGCCACGCCCGCCTCGAACCTGGAACACCTGTAAGGAAAGAAGAGAAGAGAAAGGTGAAAACCAAGAACTTATTCAACCTTCTTACCTGCATCCGGAATCTTCACGCCAGCATTCCTGAAGGAAGACTTCCATTTAAAAGCACCGCGTTGCTCGCTGCAGCGCCGCGCTTCACTCACCTGTTCCCGAGACGCCGCCCGGCTCCATCGCGGCTCTCAGCACCGGTCGCCACATCTCTGCACCTAAGGGAGAGAAGAAGAGACAAAAGGTGAGCAAGGGAACACAAGAGGAAAGCCGAATTTTCAGCCATATTACTTACCGGCTTTTCTTGGTGAACCATTCCACATCTCGGGTCGGCGCCGCATCTTTGGCAGGTACCGCACCCCGGCCCCTATGGGGAAAGGACAAAAGACATTACTGGGGAATTATAAAGACATTTAGAGGGGTCGCCCTCATCACTAACTCACCTGATTTTACCACCGGCAATTTAACCCCTCAACGCATCGCCTTTGTTCTGCACCTGAAATAAAGGACAGATCACAGGTTAGAAAAAACAACATAAAAGGAGGCTCACACTTGAACTTTTGCATCTTCATACTTACGGCGTATCGCTCAGAAAAGTCAAGTGGATTTGCCAGCGCCATTCTGAAAACCAGTGAAGTAACTGGACGAACGCGCGCCCCTGCACCAGAAGCAGGATGGAGAGTTCATCCTTCCAAACCATAAGGTGAGCTTAAACAAGGGGCTTTGGAGGAAGTCAGAGAAGAACGAAGGGGGAAAGGGGGGAGCAAGCACACTATTCAGCAGACAGTTAATCCCCTTTCTCATCTGCAGAAGGATATTCCTACGGGCCAGACAAGCAAGATTTGGGGGTCCTGTTCAATCGGTGGTCCGAATTCTGTGCATCACGCTTGAAGAGGCCACAGCGACCCAGACCAGACCAGCGCCTCCGTGGGAGCCAGGTGAGCGTTACAAAAATACGAAATTCTGGCTCATCTCCAAAGACGTGCCACAGTAGACTATGTTAGTTGTCCTCAACTAGAAACCGTGCATAGCTACACCTGTGCCGTCTCTAGCTCGTTGTACAATATCTTCCTGTATATTTGCTATGTCTCTTGATGTCCTGCATCCCTTTCCTCTGTACTTTCTTAATATGTATTATAACACTGTGTTCCTATGTATTGTAACTAAGAAATTGCATATTCCGGTAACGCTGCCTTTTTTGTAACTAAGAAACTATATATTCTTGTAATGCGCCCAGATATCTTCTCAGGATTTTCACTTATACGACTTCTCGGGTGATCTACTGTTCACCCCGGGTCCCCCTGCACCAGGCTCAGACCCCCTTTAACACAAAACCTTCAATTGGTCTCCCTCTGCCGGACTCAGACCAAATTCATATACTTTTCCAAACTATCTCTACTTCTACTACAACATCAAAGACTTTCAACTGTGCGCAGGATTTTGCTTGAACCATCGCAGGACCACTTCGATTCACAATTATTCATTCTCTTTCAATTGATCTCCCTCCGCCAGGCTCTGACCAAATGTATCTACTTTAGTCACTTCTCAGCTGGGTACCTTACAGAGACTTTTGATTGAGAACTCAATGTGTCAAAATTATAGGAGCTTGCTTTAAAGTTCAATCCCTCATCAGCAGTTCAACGTCACTTGCGCCTCTTATCACACACGTTTTTACAATGTTCGTTCCAGCGCTCGCCATACAATGTTGCTCCTTTCAACCTTGGCTTCAACACAGACCGGTCTTGTATCGGTCTCCCCAACACACCGGTTGTGTTGATTTCACTGATGCTGGTTTGTTCTTGGGGCCAAGGACGGTACCACTGCAGCTGTCAATTCTCCCCGCCTTGATTACTGACGCGGGAGGGCCCCGGGTATCTCTGACACACAATGCAGGATTCTTAAGCCGGGTTTCCTGGTCTTACGCTTTCTATTCTCGAGGAATCTTTAAAGTAACGGTTCCCTATTTGAAAGGCCAAGGGAAGATCCCTCCTTGCGATCCCCTCCTGTTTTGCCGTCTTTCTGTCCCTATTCTGCTGCTGTCTCGAAACGACTGTTTCCTCGTGTGCTTTGCCTCGCTCAGAGTGTGCTCTCATGCTCTGCCTTTTATCCGTGTGGGGAAGTGTAATGGAAGTCAGGTGTGTGTGTGATGGTCAGTAATTGCATGACCTTGCCTGACCATTGTATTGTGACAGGTCAGTTATACTGCTCGGGTGTTAATCTGTTTTCTCTCATAGCGGGCTGTCTGTGAGAAAGTGTTTGTGTTGTAAAAGGGGGTGGAGGGTAGAGTTCCCAAATATCCTATCTGGTAGGATGGGGTAAAGTTGTCACAGGGAAGGGGATACCATGTCTCATCATCCGGTGTCCCACTCACACTCCACAAAGACCCCTCACCCAGGTGATCCTCCCGCACTGGTCCACCCCCAGGAACTGGATCCAAAAGCGATGGGTGTGTCCTGGAAACCTGGATAACAGATCCCCAGGGATTAGTGGGTGAGATACCTTCTGGTTTCTCACATACTCCAGAAAGCAAGTCCGGCGCAGCCTGCACACCCAAACACCAAAACACTTTGCCCACAGCACTTCACACTGCGCAGATGTTTTTAATGGGCCGGCAAGGTGAGTGATTAAAAGGCCAGTTCCTTCAAAGAGTCAGAATCCAATATAGGGGAGAAAACAGCAAAGCGTCCTTCTGCACCAAAACACTTTGCCCACTATACTTCATGCACCACGACCAGTAAAATAAGATTCCCTGAGACGAGGAAGAGTAGGGACTACCTAGGTATGACTCCTTTAACAACTACTGAGATAAGAAATAGTAGGCACTACCTAGGCATGACTCCCTTAACAACTACTGGGATGACAAAGAGTAGAGACGACCCCAGTAGGATGCCTATGACAAGTACTGAGACAAGAAGGAGGTGCAGAAACAATGAAGAGCCATGGTGAGAACTGGAATGGATAGTCTAGTTGTTTCTGCCTACTCATCATAAAAAGGGAAGAAGGACTAACACATATTTGAAGCCCTCCCTCGAGGAGCATCGAACAAAGGAAGCTGTGCCATGCGAGAAAAGGGCTGTACACCGATACGCCTACCAGAGAGACGGGTAACCCCTGAGAGCCGACAAAGTACGAAGAGCCGTAGGAGCGGAAGAATCCCGGGAAGAGTCCTCACAGAATCCCTGCCTATAGTCTGCTCCCAGGTGGCCAGGGGAAGGCTGCCGCTACCTGATCCTAACCCTGGCGATGGTATTAGCCGGGTGGATCACCTGGGAGGAGATGGCCACCAAGGGAATAGGGTGACTCTGTTAGGAGAGAGGCAGTATTGATCTTCTTTGGAGGATGAAACTTCCATAATGCCGGAATACCTAATAGCATGCTGTCAGAGTAAGACCTTCCTTTCTAATAACATCCAAAGTGTTAGTAATAAAAACCCTTATGGTTAGCAGGGGAATAGAACTTGAAAGTATCAGTACATCAATACCCTTGCTTCTGATAAGTGTAATTTCCCCTCTGGTTTGAGTTATGAAATCAAAAATCAACCATTAATTCCTTTAAGACCCTTTTCTAGAATTATATTCTATAAACAGAGTAAGTTAGATAAGGTGAAAATCGAAACTTGTGATAAAAAGGAGAATATGAACCTTAGGGACTTCAAGTCCCATAATGCCATAGGAACTGGGATGAGAAAGAGTAGCTCAGAGGCACACAACTGCAGTAAGCAGTTTAGTGTTTCTGACGACATACACCTGAGCTGGAATCTTGATATATTACGTAACAATGTGTAGAAACCACTAACCTTATTAGATGTACAGTCCTTGAAGACAGGAGAACCCCCCTGGAGACCGTGTCACCCCCCGCCTGACTATAACAGGATCGGGGAAAGACAACCCCCCCAGGGAAACCCTCTGGGGTAGAAAACCCTGAGCTGGATAGAGAGAGATGGTCTGTGGTATATAGAGCGCTGGTCTGTGATGGGTCCCAGACTCCGATTCCCAAATATGGCTTATCCGGCTGCGTACCTTCTAAGGGTGAGGTCTTCGCAAAGTCTGTAGCAGTGGAAAGGATACAGGTCAGTTTCAGAAAGGTAAGTAGATATATGTACGAGGTTGAAAGGCAGCGTAAGGGCTTACACTTATAAGAGTATTGAGGAATCTTCTGGTGTTATGGAGGAACGTCCAAATGGAGCTAAAGAAAGATGAAGAAGTGTGAGTTCACGAAATTCCGCTGAATGGGCTATAGAGAGAAAAAATAACTGCCACCTACTGAATGCCGCGAATCCTAGGTAAGTCCGGAGCCACCAAGCCTGCAGGGTTGTATACACTGGAAGAGAACAGATGTCTAATTATCCTTCTTACTAGAAGAAGGTTAAGAGAAGGAGAGAGCCAAATCCGACCTTATCTCTGTGAGACAGGAATCGCTATATGTAGTTCCCGATAGGATTGGCGTAGTATTGCTGTAACCCTTGAGTAACAAAGTTCGATGCGTTACAGGGCGGGCGTGACTGCTAAGGATCGAATCCTGAAATGACAGAGAGTGTAAGATAAAAAGTAGTAAAGGTAAGAAAGTAAGTCCCCAGAGAGCATACTTACGAAGCGTCTACAACAGGAGTAGCGATGCGCTGGAGAAAGGGCGCAGCTGGTTTAAATTCTGTCACATGATCGGGAGAAAGAGAGTCCACAGTAGATGCTGGAACAGGCAGGCTGGTAATACAGGTACGGACAACACAGGCGGCCATCGTAGGTTGGAAAAAGGCGATCGTATATCTATGCCTACCGCTGCGCCACCATGACCATCGCCCATAATGGGATGCAACATGATTATTTAAATCCCCTTCGGTGCATATCAAGAGAAGCAGTAGGAGAAATAGTGACGAGCAGCAGTGGGAGCAAGAGAAGCTGACGAGTGACGACCCCAGAGCCTCTGCTGTGTTTGCAGCTGATTGTGGAGCCGAGAGGGTCATAGCAGCAGGGAACTTGACGTGCAGAAGTCACGCAGCAGAAAGCGGTGCTGCAGCAGGTTGTTCTGTGAGAGAAAGGAGCTTCCTCCACTCTTTGTCTGAGTCCGGTGGCTGGCGTGTACTGGAGGCGTACTTTCTGAAAGGCGCAAGCTGCGAAAGTACGACCGAAGCTGTCAAAAGCTGTCAAGAGAAGAAGTTACAGCGGGCGGGCCAAGCGGACGCACAGAGAGAGACCGGTGAGTTGTCCTATGTGTGTTGTATCCTTTTGGAAGAAGTTGTGAATGTCAATATTTTTGAGATGAAAGACGGTGTTGATGTATGAAGTAAACCACACCACAGAGTACTTGTAGTAGTGTTTGGACGTTCGTCCTGGCAGGCAAGTATATCAGGAAAGGGATTGTTAGTAGTAGTCCTGGCAGGTTAGTGGACCAGGAAGAAGATACTGAATTACTGCCTTGTGGTGAAAGGTTTTGGTGGAAAGAAAGTGGTAAGACCACTATATATTTAATGAACTGTGGTAAAACCATCTTGACAAGAACATTGTTGTTTATAGAGAAGAAATGTGAAGTGTTTGTCTTTTTCAAAGAAGAGACATATATTGAAATATTCACTGGAAGAATGAAGACAAAGACCTTTTGGTTTAACTGACAAGAGCTTGTGGAAAACGTTATACTGATGAGTGATGAATTTTGTTTGATCATAAAATAATCCAAGTGCCAAGGGAAACCTTCAAGAAGCAAAGAAATTTGGGGTTTTAAGCAAATCCTGTTTATTGACAGGAACTTTGTGTTTGTCACAAGTGCTGGGATGTAACGGTGATTCCTCCAAATCAGATATGTCTATGTCCTCCTCCCCTTTCTCCTCACCTGTTTCTTCCAGAAGATTTCCTCGTCTGTAGGACTTGTTCTTTGGTCTTTTCTTCTTCGTGAAGAGATAAGGTCGTCCGCGGGAAGAAGCCACCCTGATTCCCTGATAAACAGGAAAACAGCCGGCCCCGTCCCGAAGACGCCAGGAAGAGAGGAAAAAAGCAGCCGCTTAAAAAAACCTCTCGCCGGATGTTGATGATAACCGATGCGTGCTGGAGGAGTTGACTGGAGAGTCCGGAGTGCAGGTGATAGGCAGGAAAGTATTTCCGAAGCAGTCAAGCTGTCGTATTGAAGTTGTAGCATGAGAAACCGGGAAAACCCGGGATGGAGGAATGCACACCACTGCCAGATACCGGAGCGAGATCCGGAGAACAGGGAGGAATAGAAGAGCCCCGAAAGGCACGGGAAGCTTTAGAACGGAGTAAACAGGATAAAAAGGAAGGGAAGAAGCAGTAGAAAGTACACACTGCTTTTAGTTACTGAAAGAACCAAGTATTAGGAGTAGTAAAGGAAACACAGTAGCACGGCAACAAGCGAAAGAAACAAGTTGCAACGCACAGAGCCCAGAGAGGGGCGTGGTTAAATACGGAAACAAGAGAAAAGGCTAGACCGGTAAACCGGAAGCGGAAGGAAAAGTAACACAGAAGAAAAAGACTAGACCGCCAAACCAGGAAGTGAAAAGAAAAAACACACGGAACAACTAATGGCGCCGCCAACGCCAAGCCTTCCATAACCGCCAGCGGCCACCAAAGGACGGCGGCATGACAGTATGCCTCCTCCCAAGCGGCACCCCCCCCGGTTTACCCGGGAACAGACGGTGAAACCGCTGAATCAATGCTGGAGCGTGAACATGAGACACCGGTTCCCAGGAGTCCTCAGAGTGCGGATATCCTTTCCAGTGGATGAGATACTCCAAGCGGCCCTGATGATAGCGGGAGTCCCGGATGGAGGCCACCTCATACTCATCAGAAGGAACCACTTTGGGAACCGGATCATGCGGCAAGGTGCGAAGGTAGGGATCACTCTTGTATTCCCTAAGGAGGGAGGAATGAAACACCGGATGGAGACGGTGCATATGTTTCGGCAACTGGAGACGAAAGGCCACAGGATTGATCTGGCGTAGAATAGGGAAAGGACCCAGATAGCGAGGTGAAAGTTTAGAGGGGTGTAGCCAACGAGGTAGAAACCTAGTAGACAACCAGACCTTGGTGCCCTTACGCCATGCCGGAACCGGCTGTCGCTTAAGGTTGCAGTAAGATCGGTACCGGAGACTGCTAGCTCGTAAGCAACTCGTGGCAGATTTGTGAGCATCCGAGATACTGGTAAGTAGTGCATCAACAGATGGAGTTGTAGAAGGAAGAAAAGAGAGAGAAGGAATAAAGCTGGGATGGAAACCATAGGAACAAAAGAAAGGACTGAGACCAGTGGCACTGTGCTCTGCATTGTTATAGGCAAATTCTGCAGTAACCAACAGACTAACCCAATCGTCCTGTTGGGCATTAGTGAAACACCGTAGATATTGCTCCAGAGTAGCGTTCGTTCTTTCTGTCTGTCCATTGGTCTGTGGGTGGAAACCGGATGACAAAGCTCGTTCCATACCCAGTCTTTCACAAAGTTCTTTCCAGAACTTCGAGGTGTACTGGGACCCCCTGTCAGAGATAATCTTGTCCGGAATACCATGTAAGCGGAATATTTCTCTGGCAAACACTGCCGCCATCTCGGCTGCAGTAGGAAGACCCGCCAAAGGAGTGAAATGTGCCATCTTGGTGAAGCAATCGACCGTCACCATGATGCATGAACAACCTTCTGAAGGTGGCAGATCCACGATGAAATCTGTAGAAATAACGCACCAGGGTCTCTTCGGAAGGTCCTGTTGTTGGAGAAGCCCTATTGCCTTTTGAGTGCTGTACTTTGATCGACAACAGACCGGGCATGACTCGATGTAGGTTGTAACTTCTTTGGCCATCCCAGGCCACCAGAACCTGCGAAGAAGCAACTCCAAGGTGTTCTTTACACCTCTGTGTCCCGCTGTTGGATCATCATGGCACCATTTTAAAGCTGCCTGACGGGAGATACCGTCTGGTAGAAATAGACGTCGTTGTTGAAAACATAAACCACCTTGCATGGATGAATCCTTCGGAAGAGGGTTAGTGGATCGTGTGACCTCACGGACTCTGTCCAGAAACGAATCCACAGAACAGATCACTTTGACGTCTGGTAGCATGAGGCTGGGAAATTCCTTCAGAACCTTGTCTGGTACTGGTCTTCTGGAAAGGGCATCAGCAAGTATGTTCTTGGAACCTGGTAAGTAAGTAAGTACGAAATCATATTGGGAGAAAAAATGGGCCCAGCGAGCCTGACGTGAGTTGACGCATTCCATCTTCTGCAGAATCATAAGATTTTTATGATCTGTTCTGATCTCAAAAGGATGAGTAGCTCCCTGTAGGAGATGCCGCCATTCTTCGCATGCGGATTTCATGGCTAGAAGTTCTTTTTCAATCACCGAATAATGCGTTTGACTGTCGTTCAGTGTTTTGGACATGTAGGCAACGGGATGTTCTAGCTTCCCGTGTTCCTGTAGGAGAGCTGCTCCGATTGCTGCAGAAGAGGCGTCAGTCTCCACAATGAATCTCAGATTCTGATCTGGTTGATGAAGTACCGGGGCAGAGCAGAATTCCTTCTTGAGAAGTTGGAAAGCCCGGTCTGCCTCAGAAGACCAGGAGAAGGGCATGGATGACTTCTTTAGCAACCTTGTAATGGGAAGTACTCGATCCGAGAAACCTTGGATGAATTTGCGATAAAAATTGGCTAGACCTAAAAACCTTTGGACGTCTTTGATGGTATTGGGTGTTGGCCATTGCAAGATGGCGTCGGTCTTAGTGGAATCCATGCGAATACTTTCTGAAGACAGGATAAAGCCAAGATAGTTGACCTCGGAGACCTGAAAAATGCACTTGTCAGCATTGGCCTTGAGTAGATTGTCTTGCAATCTTTGAAGAACTTGGTGGAGATGTTTAGTATGAAGCTGAGTGTTTTTAGAATACACCAAAATGTCGTCGAGGTAGACGACAGCAGAATGAAAAAGTAGATCGGAGAAAATGCGGTCCATGAATCTCTGAAATACAGACGGAGCATTGACAAGCCCAAAAGGCATAACACAATATTCATAGTGTCCGAAGGGAGTGCGAAAAGCCGTCTTCCATTCGTCACCGGATCGTATCCTCAAAAGGTGGTAGGCTCTTCTTAAATCAATCTTAGAGAAGATCTTCGCCCCTTGAACAGCTTCTAGGATGTCTCCGATAAGTGGCATGGGATACCTATCTCTGAGGGTGACTTGGTTAAGACCCCTATAGTCAATGCAAGGGCGAAGTTCATCGGAACCTTTCTTAGGGACAAAAAAAAGCGAAGCCCCAGCAGGAGAAAACGAAGGCCGGATCAGGCCATGTTGTGTATTAGCATCCAGGTATTCTTTGAGTGCTTTCTTTTCTTTAAGAGAAAGAGAAAACATCCTTCCAAAAGGTACAACAGCATTGGGCTGGAGAACAATCTGACAGTCCTCTGGTCTATGAGGTGGTAACTTCTGAGGACCATCGTCCGTAAACACCTCCTGGTAGCGAAGATATTCTCTGGGAATACTGTTAACCTTAAGTGCCTCTGAATTAGAGTCTGATTCCGGACAAACATGAACCGTAGTCTGTTGGGTCTGCGAGGAACACGAACTACGACAAAAGGCTGATGTAAAGGACAGTTGATTCTTTGTCCAGTCAATGGTTGGATTATGCTTCCGAAGCCACGAGATACCTAGGATCAACGGAAAATGTGCAGCTCGGATGAGGTCAAATTGAATGGTCTCGTTGTGATGTAGGATCTTCATCCGCATAGGAGGTGTGGTATGGGTGATAAGTCCCGAACTGAGTGGCCTACCATCTACACCCTCCACTTTTAGATCCTCGTCCTTTTGCAAACGGTGAATACCAACCTTTTCCGCCCAAACCATATCCATAAAGCAACCGGCAGCACCACAGTCCAGTAGTGCCAAAACCTCATAGGACTGTTGAGAGAGGCTTAACTCCACTCCAACTACCATAAGACGGTTGTCTTCTACTGTGGACGGCGTGGGTGTGACCGATAAAGAGACGAAGGGACTAGGTAATCCTCCTCGGTAACTTGCCCCAACTAGTTCCGAGGACTGGCGTTTCCCGAACGTCTGGGAGGCACGTTAGGACAGTCTCTAAGCATATGTTGATTGGATCCACAATACATACACAGGTTGTGATCTCTGCGTCTTCTTCTTTCTTCCGGGGTGAGTGGCCCTCGGGTAGTTCCAATCTGCATTGGTTCCTCTTTTGACGTACAGGCGGGAGGGGAGAGCGGCAGTCCAGGATCAAGTGTAGCAGGAAAACCACGTTGTTTTCGACGTTCAAACCTTCGTTCTGAGATGCGGAAGTCCAGCTGAATAACAGTTGACCACAGATCGGTTAAAGTAGCCGGTCGGTTAACCCTTGCTAATTCGTCTTTGAGTTCCTCCCTTAATCCTCTCCGGAAGATGGTGTACTGAGCGTTCTCTTGCCATCCTGCGTCGGCAGCCACCCGTTTAAAACGGGAGATGTATGTTAGCAAGTCCGTACTTCCTTGTCGGATATCCAGTAGCTGTTCGCTGGCGACTGCCGCAGACTCTTGTCTTTCAAAAGCCGTTTTGAATTGGGCGGTGAAACTGGCATAGTCTTGGAGTAAAGGGCTGGCACCGGTCACCAGAGGGGTAGCCCAAGAAAGGGCGTTACTCGTAAGGTTTGAAATTAGAAAACCTATACGGGCAGAGTCTGAGGCATATGCTTGTGGTCTGAAAGTGAAATAGATTATGCATGCCTCCATGAACTCTTTGAATCTAGCCGGAGAGCCATCGTATTTACCGCAGGCTAAGGGCATGGGAGGCAAATCACTCCGGGACTGTTCGAAGTGATCGACACGCTGCCTCAAAGTAGTGTTTTCGGCTTTCATAGCCTGGAGTTCTAACGTCACATTCTGCATTGCAGCGAGCAAATCCTGGACCTGTTCCGGGATAGACATTGTGTTCTCTTCTGGGCGTTGCAAACTGTCACAAGTGCTGGGATGTAACGGTGATTCCTCCAAATCAGATATGTCTATGTCCTCCTCCCCTTTCTCCTCACCTGTTTCTTCCAGAAGATTTCCTCGTCTGTAGGACTTGTTCTTTGGTCTTTTCTTCTTCGTGAAGAGATAAGGTCGTCCGCGGGAAGAAGCCACCCTGATTCCCTGATAAACAGGAAAACAGCCGGCCCCGTCCCGAAGACGCCAGGAAGAGAGGAAAAAAGCAGCCGCTTAAAAAAACCTCTCGCCGGATGTTGATGATAACCGATGCGTGCTGGAGGAGTTGACTGGAGAGTCCGGAGTGCAGGTGATAGGCAGGAAAGTATTTCCGAAGCAGTCAAGCTGTCGTATTGAAGTTGTAGCATGAGAAACCGGGAAAACCCGGGATGGAGGAATGCACACCACTGCCAGATACCGGAGCGAGATCCGGAGAACAGGGAGGAATAGAAGAGCCCCGAAAGGCACGGGAAGCTTTAGAACGGAGTAAACAGGATAAAAAGGAAGGGAAGAAGCAGTAGAAAGTACACACTGCTTTTAGTTACTGAAAGAACCAAGTATTAGGAGTAGTAAAGGAAACACAGTAGCACGGCAACAAGCGAAAGAAACAAGTTGCAACGCACAGAGCCCAGAGAGGGGCGTGGTTAAATACGGAAACAAGAGAAAAGGCTAGACCGGTAAACCGGAAGCGGAAGGAAAAGTAACACAGAAGAAAAAGACTAGACCGCCAAACCAGGAAGTGAAAAGAAAAAACACACGGAACAACTAATGGCGCCGCCAACGCCAAGCCTTCCATAACCGCCAGCGGCCACCAAAGGACGGCGGCATGACAGTGTTACACTTGAAGCAGAGGGTGACTATATGAAAGGAGCTTTACTACTTGGAACCTTTGTTTGAGAAATCCTGCTTTATTCATGCAGAGGGGATCCGACTGTGGTCACAAGGCTATTTGTTTATAAAGTTTGTGTTTTTGTATAACTGTTATTTTGTTGAGATCGAACTGCCATATAAATAAATATCTGGATGATTTTGAGGTATGTATAAGTGTGAAGGACAGATTCCTTTTGATGTTAGAGTGTGTTTCTTTAGTCTTAGTTTTATAGGTAGGGAACTCCTCGTTAGGTTAGGGAAAGTCAGGCGTTTGTCACACCCGTATTAGTTAATAAAATGGCTTCTTGTGAAAAACCTTTATCAAGTTGTCCCCTTGGCATTTCTGACCTCTCACATATGTCAAGACTGGAGGCTCAAATTATGGGTGTTTAAAGCTTACTCACCACCAACAAAGATACCTATTTAATTGGCAGAATATTAGAATTCTTAAAAGTCGACTCCTTCTACCAGTATTCTGCTTTTAGTATGTCTTCCAGAGGAGCCCTGATGCTTTACGCTTTGGACACCATTACCCCTATTATTGTGGGTCATATCCTTTGCTATCACTGCCAGCTTTTTGCATGCTCCATCTTACCCACCTGGCCAAAGTCTCTGGTGCTATGGTGCTACTGCTGCAAAGGGTTTCCTCAGTGCAATGAGAAGCTGAGATATGCCTATTGGTCTAAACTGATGTGTCATGGCTTCATATGCTGCCAGACATCTAACTGGGCACAGCTTCGCTTGTTCTGGAAATGTGGTGTAAGTCACTGACTTAATTCCTGCCCTCATCCTCCTAGTGATGTAAAATGTGATACTCGAAGGGGAAAAAGATTTCTGATTAATCTCCAACGCTCTGACATGCAATACTCTTTTGCAAGAGATGAGACAGAGCAGCATCGTTAACTTGGCCGAGAGTGCTTTCCTGGTCAAGTCCTCATTATTGGCCAATTTATAATCTTAGAACCTCGTTCGCATCCCACATGTGTGTATATTAGTAACTGGTGGTTTTTGAAGCCATATTCTTCTGAGGAGCCTGCATTCTAAGGGATGCTCCCCTAAAAGAAGGCCTTCCATTCACGTGTGACCTGCAGATATTTTGCAGAATGAAAAGTATTAATCGTTCTGTACGCCTTTCCTTGAGCTGCGTACGCCACTAGGAAGTTTACCACATGTATTGTATCTGCTCCAGTAGGATGCATGTCCCTCGCCAGACATCAGCTATCTCACTGTGCCCAAGTGGCTTTATAAGCTTTCCTGGTTCCTGGCGCCAGTGTTTATTCGATGATTCATTCAGCCTCACCCCAAAGTCCTGGCATACACTAGGATCTCTGGAAATCACCCATGCCATTAATCTCAGGTTCCCCGCTTGCACCAAAGGGTGCATTTCCCCTGTTGGTCCTCGTACTAGCGATTCATCTTGGGGGAGCATTATTGGATGTCGCATTACATCTTCAAAAGATCTGGGAACCAGGCTTGACCTTTCTAGTCTGGCGTTACGAGTGTAAACTCTATCTTTTGTCTCCTTACCTGCGCCAGAGTTCCCGTGATCATGGCGAAAGGAGGAAGTGCATATTTATTTTCTGTACCCCATGTCTGTAGGAATGCATCGTCGCTTCCGGATCCGGTCTCCAGCTATAAAAACGTGAAAGCTGTCTGTTCAATCTTGATGCAAACAAGTCTGTCCTGCATGGGTCATGAGTTTGTGAAACACTGGGGGTAATTCCGAGGTTGGAGGTAAATGAAAAATGATGCCGGTAAAGGATTACTGGCATCTCATACCGCCCGGGCAATTCCGACCTAAGTCACCGATATTAGCGGTACCGTAAATAACAGTGCCTCTAATAGCGGCATGGGCGCGGGCACGCGGCCCATCAGACCGACAATAGCGGCATGCCGCTAAAGGGAGTAAGTCAGGCGGACAAGCAAATACCGGCTTCATGAAGGTGCAAATAGTGAATACCGGCATGCCGTAAATACCAGCATCGAGAACCAACCGTAAAATGCCATGTGCAGTGTTCCCAACTGCCACAGGTGCACACTATCAGCACAAGTGGAGGCAATGGAGTCTGGGCCAGTACAAAAGGAGCACACCCAGACACCACACCCCTTCCCACACCAAGATGATTCCAATAGTAGCAGCAATACTGGAGCTGGAGGACATGCTTGCATTGCAACACCAGCAACAACAGCAACAGCAGGCACCACAGAGGAGACGCAGCAGGAGAAGGAGGGTGAGACAGGCCCAGCATGCCCCACCAGTGTAGCCAGCGTAACCACGCAGGCAGCCCCCAATCCCTCGCATCAGAGCCAGTCCTTTCAATCTAACCCCTGAGCAGATCCACACCCTGTACCGTCTGGACCGGGACACCATCACCACCATCGTGGACATGATACACGACGACGTCAGCCTTATTGAAATACGCACCGCCATCCCCCCTCTACTAAAGGTAGTGTCTGTGCTTCACTTCCTTGCCACAGGCACCTACCAGCACACAGCGGGGCACATGCATGATATATCACAACCCTTAATTTCTCGCATTCTTAAGCAAGTGCTGGATGCCCTCCTCGAGCACACAAGGGACTACATATGCCTACCACTGACTCCACAGGAGATTTTTGAAACAAAAGTTGGCTTCCATGCACTGGCAGGCATGCTAAATTGCATAGGTGCCCTCGACTGCACCCACGTGGAGTTGGTGGTCCCGCATGTCATGGAGGCGGTGTACCGCAACCGCAAGCAATACCACTCCATCAAAGTGCAGATGGTATGCGACGCCAGCAAGATCATCACACATTGTTGTGCCCGATATCCTGGATCAACTCATGACTCAATGGTCCTGCGGAACTCCACGCTACCACGCTTCTCGGAGCGACATGCTGTACGACGAGTCTGGCTGCTTGGTAAGTTGCTTGACAGGCACATGGCAGTGAAATGGGGGGAGAGATGCACACACCACCATGGTGTCAGTGTTTATCTGACAGCACGATGTGCACATCGCTAAACACTGTGCCCCAAAGCATCCCAAATAGAACATGACACCCAAATCCCATAGGAATTAAGTAAGGTCGACACCTATCACAATATGACTAACAGTAAACCACCCCACATCCCACAACACGTGAACCACTCATCAGCGGACCTCACCCTCCGTAACACCATCCAGCAACATGCAGTGTATGTGCACTATGTTGCTGTCTCCAGCGAATCACCACACAGGACAAGCATCCATGGGAGAGCATTGGACTGAACCACCAAGGGAATCCACTGTCTGTCACAGGAATGCTGCATGTCACCATGGGGAACATCAACGCTGAATGCCTAATATTGCAGAGCCTACTGCCAACGCTCCCAGTCAGAAAATCCTACAGAACACAACACATCACTAAATTGACACAAACACAGCTGTATGCGTACACAATGCATGAGCTACAAGACGGCAGAGCACACTGTGTATCATCTTGAAGATGCAACCCACACCATTATTCCATGGCACAGGACAGATTGAGGGCCTAAAAAGGACATGCATACAACCAGGGACATGTGCATGTGACCAACGACAATCTGCCAGCAAATGTGACTAGTACAGCTGTCCATCATCAATCGACTGACATATACCTTTTTTTGCCTCCCATGCAGGTGACAGTGGCTATCCCTTGATGCCGTGGCTCCTCACCCCTGTCCGAAACCCACAGAACAGGCACGAGGAGGACTACTATCGATCCCACACCCGTACCCGTGTGGTCATTGAGCAGACCTTTGGCCTGTTGAAGGCATGGTTTCGCTGCCTTAGCCCGTCGGGTGGGGCACTCCTCTACAGGCATGAGAAGGTGGCCAAGATCAACATGGCATGTGTAATGCTGCACAACATGTGTATCCGACGCAACGTGCCCCTGCTCCCTGACATTGACCTGCAACTACCTGGTGATGATGAAGGGGATGAAGAAGAAGTGGCTGCACATCATCGCGGTGCCGATGCACAGGAGGGACGTGCTGTGCATCAGTCAGTGATTGCTCAATATTTCTGACACACATGGCTGCAGAGGGTGACATGATAGTTGGACAGAGGGCACTGGGTGTGGGGGTACATGTACACTATGCACTGTATAAGACTAAATGACACATGCGCAATGATGAATGTCCACTCAAGTCTTTCTTTTTACACAACGGGTGTACTGAAATTTACAATGAAAATGAAAGTGCACCAACCCTCCACCACCCTCACCCCCCTCTGTCTCCCCCCACAACTCCTCCACACACCCTCACCCCCCTCCACCCAAAACTCCCCCACACACCGTCAACCCCCTCCCCCTGCCCCCACAACTCCCCCACACACCCTCACCCCACAACTCCCCCACACATGTCCCAACAAGTGTCTAATGCCTTCATCAGGCTGGCCAGTCTACTTTTTGGCACTCTCTGGACCTGGTGGCAGCATGTCCGGCCGGCGCAGGGTGTGCGACGACCTGCGGAGTGGGCTGGTCTGGGTTGAGCTGGAGGATGATGTGTGGCCACCTGCTCCATCTGGGGTGCCGGGCGTTCCGCCTCCATAGCATCAGCGATGCGGCTGAGGACCTGCCGCAGGGCGGATACCTCCTCACACAGTCGGCTTGTATTGTCTCCAAAGATCTTGCCCAGGGAGGCGGTGTTATCTGCAATTATATTGCCCAGAGAGGCGGTGTTTTCACGCCGCTCCTGCCTTGCCTGGGCATTGTGATTCACAAACTGGCGCACAAGGGCCGTCAGCTCCTCATGTCGCTGCAGCCCCGCCGGTACACCTGTGGAGGTGCAGGGTGCTTGGGTGTCATGTTGGACTTCGATGGGCTCCACAATGGGACTCATGGCCCCCTGGTTATACTCCCCCACAGACTGCTCCGGGGTGGTGGCGTGGTCAGACTCCAAAGATGTGATCTGGGGGATGGTGCTGGGCTTGGTGTGCAGGGTTGTTCTGAGGAGTCATCCTCCACAGGCACCCACACCTCTTCCTGCGCCTCCTCCTGAGCCAGGGGTCCTGTGGCTGCCACCTCCCGACTGTGCTGGACTCTGCTGAGTGTGGAGCATCAGCTGTGTCCTGTGGCAGTGGGACAGGGGTTGCGGCTTCCTTCTCGACTGCCCTTGGCGGCACCAGTACCGTGGCATCTGTAGGTGGTTTCCTTGATGTTGCATGGTGGGCCTTGGGTTGGCCCTTTGAGGTGGAAGGCCTGTTGGCCTCATCCCGGGCCCTCTTCCGGGGTGTGGTTGGCTGTGGGGTGAGTCCTGCGCCTCGCTGTCATGGTCTGATCCTGTGGGGGTTGAAGAGAGGGACGGCATGAGTGATGGTTTGAGAAGCATCATGCATACATTTGTATAATTGCTCATCTACACATTAGAGAGTAACAGGCAGTTGAGTTTGGACGATCACGTTGCTTGCTACATGGCTGGGTAATGCAGGCATCCATCAGTGGTCACTCATGTTGGGGCAGACGTATGGTATGTGACATGCATATTTCTTGGGGCCTGCATGCAGTGTGACTCATGCCATTGACATCTTTGTGTGGTTTGTGTACGGTATGGGATTGCCTTGCTGCAGGCATCTGCATGTGTCTGTGCTGCGTACCACACCTTTGCTGGGAATGTGTGTGTATTGGGCCATGGCATGCCTCTTTAGACAGACATATTGGTGGACTATCATCAGACTCTGCATTACAGTGCTTTCTTATGACACTCACCTCCGTCCGCCGATGGCGTGGCGCCACACTCCATGTCTCCAACACCTTCTATTGACTCCATGCCAATCAGGCTAGCACATTAGTCCTCCCACCGGAACAGCTTTATGGGGGAGCTTGCTCCTCCGCCAGTTGACATTGCCTGGCTCCTGTTGGCATAGAGTATGGTGCGGACTCGCAGCCGCAAGTCGTCCCACCACTTCCTGCAGTCCTTGATAGTGTGGGGGGTGTTACCGACCTTGCTTACTTTTTCGCCACAAGTGCCCAGATCTCCTTCTTGCGTATTATGGCCTCCTTCTTCATGCTCTGGGCAAACACAACATCTGCATTTTGTTCTAGGGTCCCCGCGAGCATGGTCAGCTCATCTTCATTAAAACGCTCATTGCGCTGGTGGGAGGCGCCCTTCTTCACAGCGTTGGGCATTGTGGTGTTGTGGTGTTTGGGATCTCACACACAGCAGTATCCAACAGGTCCTGGCTGCTGATAGCTTTAAAGATGGCCACCGTGCTCTTTCCCGTTCCTGTGCGATGACGCTACTTCCGGTTCCGTTTATTTACGGTGACCCCTATTAGCGGTGACCGCTAATGCCGTTTTGATACATGCCGGTGGTGCAATCTATGCTTTAGTGGATGGCGCTAAGGCCCTTTTTCGGGGCTTTAGCGGCATGCCGGTAATGTTGTTACCTGCATGGTGCAAAGCTCGTGCCCGCGAGGTCGTAATGGCCCTCTATTAGCGGGCTCTTACCTACACAGACACGTTATTTGCTCCATGCCGGTAAAGACAGTTACTTACCTCCAACCTTGGAATGACCCCCAGTCTTGACCAATTGCAAGTCACTTGCATCCCTGAAATATCTTGAGTTCCTGTCCTCTATCTGGTTATGTAGTCCTGGAAGGTATTCTGCTGTCACGCTGACATTTCTCTGAAGGCATAAGTGCCAACAATCTTTTGTTAGTTCTGCTAGCCTTTTGGACTTTGTCCCACCCAGACGATTGCTATATCATACTGCGGATACGTTGTCCATCTTGAGTAGCACGCAGCATCGCACTCTCTCCTGGGTCCAGCATTTCACCGCAAACGAACCCACCAACAATTCTAGGCATCTGATGTGAAGATGTAGCTCCTTCTCTGACCATCTGCCTCCCATGGTCATCTCTCCACCCACCGCTCCCCAGCTCCACCAGCTGGCATCCGATTCTATTATCAGGTCCGTGGAGGATCCACAAATCGCTCTCCCGTTCCAGGCTTCCGTTTGGTGAAACCACAGCAATTCCATCCTCGCTTCTGGGGATATTGGAATTCTCTGTTTGTATGACAGACTTTTCCTGAGCTGCTGTATCTTCAGGAGCTATAGGTTAGGGCTCAGTAATGGAGTGGTCCTGGAAAGATCATCTGAATTGAGTAAGCAAGCGGAACTCCCAGTCTGGCTAATTCTCTCAGAGATATTAATTATTACGCCAGAATTGATTTGATCTCTTTCTTGATCATGTTTACCTTTGTCAGAGGTAAGCTGAGTGTTCCCTGGTTCTTGTCTACTACGAAGGCCAGAAATTCTATAGCTTGAGCTGGTGTTACCTCCGAATTTTCCCAACTGGTCAGGAATCCCAGTTCCTGTAACAGATCGTTCACGATTGCCCACTGTTCCTGTAATAGTTCCTTATCCTGACACATCAGACAGATGCCGTCCAGGTAAACGATTAATCTGATGCCTTGTTCTCTTAGACAGCTGACTACTGGTCTCATTAGCTTGGTGAAACACCAAGGCGCCAATGCCAGTCCGAATGGGAGGTTTGTGAACTCCCATCTCTGTCCTTGCCAGAAAAACTGGAGAAAGTGGCGATGTTCAGGGTCAGACTGGGACAAGAAATAGGCCCGGTCACCCAAAAAAAAGTGGCCCATCCCTCGCCTCAAAAAAGTGGCCCACCCCTCGCCTCATGACCCTTGACCTCTGATGATATCACTGGAAGTGATGTCATTTGACCCCACCCCAAAGTGACATCCCAAGAAGCGATGAAACGCGACATTTCACCCCTTGACAAAACAGGAAGTGGCATCAAATAGCATTGTTCCTAAGTACACTAAATTACGGTGAATCCAAGCAGACGTCCAATGCCAAATGATAATGTGTTATTGTATAGCACTTATGCTTAAGCTCTTTTTTATAGAACAAATATGCATACAATATCACCCAACCTGTATTGTACTCATTTATCGACCTAAGAAGGATGAAAGGCTTTTTGAAAAAAAAGAAAAGAAAATTGAAAAAAGAAAATACATTTTTTTTTATTTTCTTCCGAACTGACACAGACATGGCCAGAAACCGGCCCCCACTCCCCAGGGACAATTTCGGCCCGGCCACGGGCCGAAAAGCTAAGGGGCCAATCCAGCCCTGGCGATGTTCCTGCCCAATGGGTATGCATCCCTGAGTTCCACTTGTGCCAACCAGTCTCACTTTTGTAGAATGTCCCTTGTGCAATGGGCTCCCTCCATCTTGAAGTGTCTGTATGCTAGATATGCATTAAATTTCCTGAGGTTTATTACTGGTCTGGTTTTGCGTTTGCCTTTCACTAGGAACATATTGCTTACAACGCCTTCTATGATGACTGACACTGGAGCAATGGCCCTCTTTCGCCATTGTTCCCGAATCTCTATAGCTAATAGATTTTCTGGTGACTGCGCTTGTGCTGGTTCCTGGTAGAACTCGAATCAAAAATCTTGAACTTTTTCTATTATCCACGAGTCTCCAGATAGCTCTCTTCACCTTTCTACGTGCAGCGTTACTCTCCCCCCAACCTCAGGAATGACTGCCTCTATATGCGTAGCGCGCATTTCTGTCATCGTTCTCATATGTTAGGCTACTGATGTCTACCGTTGGACCTCCAGCCTCTGCCTATACGCCTTCCCCGCGATGTGAAGAAGGGGTTGGGTTTACGGTCTTCTTGCTCTCTCCAATTATCACTATTGTTGGAGGGCCTGAAATTTGAGAAGCCGTTGGTTCAGCGGCCCCTGCCTCTGCCAGCCCTTCCAAAAATCTTGCTGCCGAACAAACATTTTAAAGATGCTTACTCCTCGTCAAGCACCACATATGTGTTGGCGAATTTCAACATGTCTTTAATAAAGGAGTCTCCAAAAAGTTTACCTTTTGCGGCTGCCGCTATTTCAGATGCTGCCAACTCCCCCACTTTGGGGTGTTTTTTGAACAATTTCGACCTTATCCTCTCCGTATTTATTGCACTGTTTGCATTGCTGAAAAGGCAAATCGCTGTCTGCGCCCAGCCGGCTAGTATTTTGGGATCTATTGTCTGCTCTATGCGCTTTGCATCTTCAGCCAGCTACTAGATCTTTGTTAGTGGGCCCATTAGATCTAGCATCTTGTCTTGACAAGATCTCCATGATCTGTCAATACCTTTTTTATGTCTTTACCATATGTAAGAAGAAGGAGCAAACTGACACACAGGTGGCATGATAATTGCTATAAACCTTTGTTTGAGAAAATAAAGAGAAAACCTTACGTTGCCTATCTCTAAGAAGGGTTTCCCTGCCTCAATTAAAATACTTAGGGCCCGATTCATAGAATCTGGCGCGGAAAAGGCACAAGGACCACGTGCCGAGAATGAGTCTGCGCCAGCCGTGGCGCAGAGAAATCTTTGCGCAGCACGTGTATTCACAGATTTCCCAATGCATCAGTAGCTATAGCGCAAGTAACAGCAAGCTGCACGAGTAACATCCCCACGCACAGTAAAAAGCAAGTGAAATCCCTGGCAGCAGCCCAGCGTAAATGCACAAAAACACCTCGCAATCCTCGCCCGCACCCCGGTGTAATCGCGCCAAAACACTCCGCAATCCCCATCCGCACCCCCGCATAATCACACGAAAACACCTTGCAATCCCCGGCTGCACCCGAGCATAATCACGCGAAAACACCACTTGATCCCCGTCCACACCCCAGCATAATTGCGCGGAAAGACCACGCAATCCCTGTCCGCAATCCAGCGTAATCGTGCAAAAACCACCCTGTGAACCCTGTGTGCACCCCCTAGAAAATGCGTGTCCTCCCACGCAAGGCCTGGCCCACTACCAGCCAAATGGTGCCCCAACACTCTCACAATCCATGGCATGCAGCCCCCTCCAGAAGGGACACCCCCAACCCAAACCCCATCACCCGTGACCCCACCCTGAAGGCAGCCCCCTCCACATGGGACACCCCCACCCCAGCCCCTATTACCTGTGACCCCACCCTGCAGGCCGCTCCCTCCACATGGAATACCCCCACCCCAATCCCCATCACCCATGGCCCCACCCTGCAGGCAGTCCCCTCCACATGGGATACCCTGACCCCAGCCCTCATCACCTGTGACCCCACCCTGCAGGCAGCCCCCTCCACATGGCATACCCCAGCCCCCATCACCCATGACCCCCCCCTGGAGGCAGCCCCCTCCAAGTGGGACACCCCAGCCCCCATCACCCGTGACCCCTTCCTGCAGGCAGTCCCCTCCACATGGGATACCATGACCCCAGCCCCCATCATCTGTGACCCCACCCTGCAGGCAGCCCCCTCCACATGGCATACCCCAGCCCCCATCACCCATGACCCCCCCTGCATGCAGCCCCCTCCACATGGGATAACCCCACCCCAGTCCCCATCAACCGTGACCCCAACCGGCAGGCAGCCCCCTCCACATGGGACATCACCTGCATGATGAACCTTGACATACTGACACATCATTACTCCATCGATTGTGTGTCGTGCACCTTGACTGCCGTGTAGTGGCACCATCCTGAATATACACCGGGGACACATCCATGAGTGTGGCAGCTGGGCAAACAGAATAGCTGTCTGCAACAATCTCCCAACATACATATGTAACAAGTGAATGCAAAGGTGAGGGCCTGCTGGCCATGTGACAATGTCATGTCATCAATCCCCAGGGACAAATTGTTCACCAATAACAGATTCCAAACCACCCTCAATGTTTGCCACATGAAATAACACTGGCCAGGTGTCCTACAGCCTGAGCTTCATTTAGCTGCCATTCCTAGAAGATAATCCCTAATGAACACATCACTGGTTTGCCCATGTGTGAAGGACATGGCAATCAGACAGTGCACCATGCACCGAGACAGCTGCAATGGGCAGCCAATGTGTAAATACCAAGAAATGCCAATAATGTATCCCATTGCAAGAGGTTGACCAACACCAGAGATGATGATAACTGTAAAAACACATGCTGGTGAAGGGGAAAGCACCACTTGTGTGTTACACAGCATCAAGCAAATGATGTTCAAATGTCCTGAACATGTAACACTCCCACAGTCACCCCACTCACAAACACAGTGAGGGCAAATACACAGTGATGCTGCACATGTGACAGGAAATGCCATTTTACAGTGCACACACAAAATACCACTTCACACACACCCACTGGTCCACCCCATGTGTATAGTCACCCTGCAAATAAACCCCGAACATAACACTTGCAAGTAAGCAACCACACACATCACTAACAATGGGCAGGATCAGGTCTACAAATTGGACTACCAAACAGGCACACTGCAGAAATAACTGTGACTGACAATGACTGTGGAAGTGAAAATTAATATATTAAACAGTTGTATTTGAACCATACATACTGTAAATAAAAGCATAAATCATAAATCATAATCTTAAAAGATGTCCATGTAAAAATAGAAACATAGAAATGTCCATGTGTATAAAAAATATTTACACAAAACAATCTATAAAATTACAAATAAACACACCAAATACCTATGACCAAGATAAAATGGAGGATAGTCCAGAGTCCACCCCAAAACAAATAAAAGAGAAAAGGAAACTTACACCTACATAACTATGTACAAATAAATAGAGTAATGTCTGTGATCCAAGCTCCAAATAATAATGAACAATTAAAGGAAACTTATATCTACAAAACTATGTTCACAGGCAGCGGGCTAGTCCTCCTTGTCACCAATGTCACTCAATGTCTCGGCCAGGGCATCATCGAAGACTGCGTCCACTTCTCCTAGGCGGGCCTTTGCTCTCTCCTCGAGGGCTTGCAGGGACTTCAGCATGGACCTCTCCATCCCCTCCCACTCCCTGCAAGTATCCTCGAGGATGTCAGCCAGCCTCTCTGCCTGACACAGAGCAATCTCTGCCCTGGCCATGGTGACTCTTGCCTCCAGAGCCCGCTGCCTCTCTGCCCGGATTCGCTGCCCGTATCGCACGAACACGGAAGACATCCTTGTTCTGTGATTCACATTTGCATCCTGCCTGATGCCGGATGCCTGCCTCCTTGAGATGGGATTCCCTGAGTACAATAGCCTCCTACCTCGAGCCTGCTGCTGCAAAATCGCCTGGTGCCTGCTTTGTGTGGAAACCCTCTGGGCTGATGACATCATCCGGGGGTGTTGGGCCCGTGCCCTGCTCCTGGGTGCCTGCTCTCCCTCCATTGCTCCTGTCATTCCCTGGATTGGCGTGATGACCACCTCAGCTGATCCACTGTCGACTCCCAACTCATGCAGGGATGTTAGCTCCACCAGACGGGCCGACATGGGTGGGACTGGTGCACAGGGGGCCCTGGTGGTATCTGGGCGGGAAAGGCGCCCGGGAGGACAACTGCCGCACAGAGGAGCAAGATGAGGAGTGGGTTGCATAAATGGGCAGCCCACACATCCAATTAGAGACCAAGAATGCTACTAGCCAGTTCAGGAGATGCCAGACACCATTGTGATGATGTTCAAGCACACGAGTGCAAGCCTGCACATCATCACGAATGGTGCCGGTACGCTTCCCGATACCAACTACTATGGGCAGTGCGGTGTTGGTCTGGGTGGATACAACCAACACCTGCGGATGTGTACGGCCTGGGGCATGCCGGCAGGTGCATACTGCTGCAAGCACTGAACCAGGGCCAGGATTTTGCACAGGTACCCCCACGGTGACATGCTGAGCCTCATGCCGCTGGGTCTGGACTGCAGCAGTCACACCCACCTCACCACCCCCACCGGGTCCCATTGACTGGGCTAATATGGACCTCTCCTCCTCCTCCCCCGCCAACCTGGATGCCTCCCAGAGTCTTCCGCAATGGATGGCCCCTCTGTGTGCTCACCTGTCCCCCCACCTTCGCCCTCTTGGATCTCCCCGCAGCAGCTGTGGCCGATGTTTGAGACGTAGCACCAGTCTCCTTGCTCCCCGAAGATGTAGTGTCCAGGGGGCATGACTGGGCCTTGCGTCTCTGCCGGGTATAGGCATCCCTGCTGCCTTGCTCCACAGCACTTTCTCCGCCCTCTTCTTCCAATGCAACTGTGAATAAGGAGAATACAAACATCAGGGTACTGCACCGATGTGTGTTTGGCACCAAAAATATGCGCATGAAGTACACTGCTAGAGGTTACAACCATAATCACCCTCCACAACACACAGGTACAGGCAATATATATGCATACATACACATACATGTCTGTCCTTCACAACAGACAATCACATCCGTGGACATGGCATGGTCACATACACATGTCATGCACACGCATCACCTGACAATCCTCAAGCAGTGCACTGAGCTATCACATCAGAGACCCCTCAACAGAAATCACGCAACACGACAAGGTCACACATTGAAATGCACCTGTTACATCCATCCAGGATTGATGGCCAGTCACACAGTCATATCTTAGACACATCCACATGAATACCATGCATGTTCATGATGTTGACAACACCACCCATCTTTCACACCTCTCACATAGGCACGTCTCAGACACATTTGACAAACAAAGTGCACGCCATGAAATGCTGCAGTACAACACACAATGCAAAATTAAGACCATTGAAATTACACATGGTTCATAGAACACATGTAGAGTACTGTCTAGGACATGCACACAGACATCCGTACAAGAGGCATACTTGCTGTACGGCCAAGGTGCACACTCCCACCATGCATCAACATGCACATGCACTGTGGAGGCCAGCAACACATGGACACTCACCTGACGACTCCAGACGGAGCTGCAAATTGCTGATCTGGGTGTGCAGCGCCAGGTAGAATTTCTCCAGGACCCGCATGTCAGTGGTGTTAATCCGGCACCTGCGCCCCCTCCCCCCGATTTGGCACCATCCTGGAGGAAGTGCAGGGCAGGGCCTTGCGGTGAGTCCTGGATTTGAGGTCCTCCCAGCGCTTGTGCATGTGGTGGTAGTCACGGGGTGCCACCCCCTCCACGTGGATGGCACCCATGATCTGGTCCCAGATCAGCTTCCGCCCTTCCTTGCTGACTTGCGTTGGGGGGGGGAAGAGGGCATCATAATGCCCCAAGACATGCTCCACCAGGATGTCAACTTCTCTGGCTGTGAAGTTGACAGCCCTCTATCTCGTTCCCATGGTGTTGCCACTAACCTTGGAAGATGTTGGTTGAGACATGGCAACCCCCGAGGCAGGAGTGGGTGGGCAAGGTGGTCCTGGGGTTGGGCTGCGGAGCGGTGGTGATGTAATGGCTCATTGGGAGTCTTTGGGATCATCTGAGGTGGACACAGGGCCAAGGAAAGGAGCACTGGCAATGGCTTGACAGCAGGCACTCAAATTGCAGGGCAGGTGGGCAGCAGGCACACACAGTGGGCAGGCAGAATCAGATGGCTCGTAGGAGGCAGCTCAGGGCAGTAGGAGGCAGGTAAAAAGGCTTGCAGGCAGGAGCGTGGGTCTTCCGTGTTTCTCACGTGGGCTGCCGGAAACAGAGTGATGGTTACTTTGCGTGTGCAAAATTAGCGTGTACACACGAAATCAGAGGAAAGGGCTTAATCGCGTACGTTACATGACACGCGCTGGCCGTTGGCGTTCAGATTCGGGATAAAGGAGTACGCAGGAGAACATTACACTGCATGTGCGAGTTGGAGCGGATGGACGTGTGGAGAATTTTGGGGTGCCACGTGATTTGTTCACTACTTTGACAGTGCAAACCTCTTATTTTAGTGGGGGACTTGCCTCTGTGCACACGTGCATGTGTTTATGTTTTTTCTGAGGCTCACAGTGAGTCATGTATGCATTATTCATACTCTGGGTGCCCCTGTGTATCGCGTACCCCCATTGTTAACATCACAGTGGCTTTCGTGGGCTTCACATATGCATTTTTTGTGTTGCTGGGTGCCATCGCGTAATGCTTTTTCTTTTCACGGGAGCTACCGAGGGGTCGCTTACATGCACCTTTGATATTTGGGGTGCCTGTACGTTACACGCCCCATTCATTTTTTCACCAAGATAATATTGAGCCTTGCTGGACCACAATAGTACGTTTTAAATCACATACCCTGCCCCCTCACTCCTATTGCCCAGGAAAATTGCTTTTGGGCCCCCCATTGTACAAATCCATCTGCATCATGGTTGGGAAAGCTGACCGAGGTGGCCATGGTCGGGGATGTACAGAGCTCCCAAAAGGGTCAAGGAGCTGCCAGTGATGTTGCTCTCCCCACCACCCATGGTCAGGGAGCTGCAGGGGTAGCTCCTGTCCCAAGCAACCAGGGTCAGGGAGCTACAGCAGTATCTATTGTCGTCCCCCCCAGGTACATGGACACGCAGGGGCAGCTGATGTCCGTGCGTCCAAGTGGAAGGGACGTCCCCGCAAAACACCTGACCCCAGCACCCTGGGTCAGGGATCTGCAGGGTTATCTGTTCTCCCAAGCACCCAGGTTGAGGCACCTGCAGATGCAGCTGCTGCCCCCAACCGTCAGGGTCAGGGAGCTACAGCAGTATCTGTTGTCGCCCCCCTACTCCCCAGTTACACGGACACACTGGGGCAGCTGATATCCGTGCGTCCAAGGGGAAGGGACCTCCCTGCAAAACACCTGACCCCAGCACCCTGGGTCAGGGATCTTCATGGTCATCTGTTCTCCCAAGCACCCAGGTTGAGGCACCTGCAGATGCAGCTGCTGCCCCCAACCGCCAGGGTCAGGGAGCTAAAGCAGTATCTGTTGTCACCTCCACACCCCTAAGGGACACAGACACGCAGGGGCAGCTGATGCCCGTGTTTCCAAGGGAAAGGGACATAAAGTTAAAGGCCCTGAATCCAGCTCCCATGTTGAGGGGCCTGCAAGGCCAGTAACTGACCCAACATTTGTGGGTGATGGCATGGCCCAGGCCTCTAGTGGTCTAGCCCCTACTGCCCTGAGTGGTCCCAGCCAAACAGAATCTGCACCACCTTCCAAGAAGCAAAAGCATGCAGAACAGGGGGTAATGGAGGTGCTGAAATGAAGATAAGGTACCAACAACTGAATGCAGTAGGGGGCAGCTCCCCCCCCCACTTAAAGCTAGGCAGAGAAATTTGTATGGAATGATTTAGTATTGCAAATATGTGAAAATAGTATTCATTAGGGGTAGAAGATATTAGTATTCTAAAGGGTGTCATGTTTATAAAGTCGAAAAAACATTTATCATGGTTTAGTAAGTAGGCAAGTTACAGAATGCATATTATAAAAAATTGAGTAGGAAAATGACTACGTTTTTTTCTATACACATACAGAAAAGAACTCTGCCATTCATATAACTGACAATGCCTTTAACTGACAAGGGCCCTCATTACAACCCAGGCGGTAAGTGTTTAACGGCGCCGTAAAGAGGGTCGGCGCCGTTAAACACTTACCGCCTGATTACAAGGTCCCTTAGCAGGATGGTGACTTTAACGCCTGCTTTTTGCAGGCGTTAAAAACCAACCCACTAAGGGACCTTGGCGATAATTACGGCAACCGTAATTTACGGTGCCGTAATTATCGCCTTCCCCATTCCCATTATGCCCTATGGGGCAAAAATGGGAATGGGGAAGGGGCCATTGGTGAATGGGGAAGGCCACCGTGCCTACAGAAACCAGATAAACGATCTCAAACCAGACAAGTTAATTGGACTGTGTCTGAAAATTTAGCTAAGGGAACCAGCTGCATGACCATATTTGGGGCAAAAGCCTAAGATGTGTGCCAGGATGTATTTCATTTTTAAGGTTTAAACAAGATAAGAAATAATTGCCCGGTGCGCGAATGCTCAACGAAGAGTTTGCCTGGACATGTTTAGAAAAGGTGGGGGTTTGAATCCTCTTTCTCTGACAAGATATAAAAGGGAGCTCCCTTTTTAGCAGAGGGTTGGGTTTGTGTACTTGACCACAATGCTGTTTGTGTTCTGTGTCGGCCTAGCATGAAATAAAACCTGATGAATCTGACTCTGTCTCCTGCCTGCTGCTTGGAATTATTTTGCTGAAATGCCAGAGAGGCTCAGAGAGCTTCAGAGAGGGTCCCAGAGAGCAACAAAGGGCCCCAGAATGTCCAGGAGGGCCTGACAGAATGGAAGAGGTGAAAAGGAGCACGATGGAGGTCTTAGCACCTCCTCTTCACATGGCGAGCCAAACCAGGACGGATAGGATGATGGACAGACTGATCAAATTACTGAACAAGAGTACATCTCTTCAAGCCGAAAAGAACCTGGACAATCAAGACTAAGAGACTAAGGTGAGCTATACTGTTCTGCCCAAGATAAGAGTGGAGTAAAGGGGATAGAAAATAAGATAGGGATGGGGCGGACTGCAGCTGCCCTAGCCAATAGAAAAGAAGGGAAAGGGACACGGGGAGGGAGAACAGTATGGCAGAAAGGGGAATATAGATATATATTTGTGGTAACTTTTCAGGGAAAAATAACAATCGCAGTCCAGATTTGGAGAAAAAAAAGAACCAAGAAATTAACAACATTTAAAAAATCACAAGAGTAAAATACTCATGAGCGACCCCAGCAAAAGATAACTGACGGAGGTGGGATATGAACAAAAAATAACATCCGAATAAGGGCCTCTTTACGAGTTTGGAGGTAAGTAACTGTCCTTACCGGCATGGAGCAAATACTGGCCCTCATCACAAGGTTGGCGCTAAAAATCTGGCCGTACTGGCATGGCGGTAATAACATGTCCGGCTTGGCACCAACCCGCAAATAGCGGATGATCAAGAGTGCGCGGGCGCGCGCATCCCTGCATGCCGGTAATGGCTGTACCGGCATGCCAGTAATGACCCCCAAACCCCCAGACAGCGGATTCGACCAATACGCCCAGAACGGCTCCGCCCTCGGCAACCCCTAAATACCGTTACCGTTATTAACATAGTGCAAATAACGGGTGCGTTAATACCGGACCCGGAAGTAACGTCATCGCGCCGGAACGGGAAATGCCATGGCGGCCATCTTTAAAAACACAATCCATTGCCATCCTCCACCTACAGGACCCTCTACACCCCAACTCCCAGGCCACCATGGACAACATGTCGAAGACCACCCGGAGAGGCACGGCCCGCCTGCGCAAACCACGTTTTACGGACGATGAACTGAACATGTTGGCCGACACCCTTGTGGCAAATGCTGAAGTGGTGTTCTGCAATGACCTCAGGCGTCCAGCCCAGCTCAAGAAAAAGGCCATCTGGGAAGAAGTTGCCCAGAAAGTAAGTGCAGTCGGCACCACTGCACGCACAGTGCGTGATTGCAAAAAACCTTGGGACGACCTCAGGCTGAGAGTCCGGCACATATTGTCGGCTAATCAGAGCCTGGGGCTGGCAACAGGAGGAGTACCACACTCCCCACTGATATTGGCCAGATGGGAGGAGACCTGCAGCTCCATCATATACGTGGAGTCCATCGAAGGAGTAGGTGAAGCAGAGTTTGGCGTGCCAACATCGGCAGATGAAGGTGAGTGTCCCTACTGAAACAGTAAAAATAATCCTAATCATCCTCCCCGAAATGTGGCTGCTATACCAGCCAACAAATGGGCCATCATGCACACCTACATATATCCATGTACACATTCTGGGTCTACCACCATCCCATCCCAATGCATGCTGCGGTCATACACGAATACACCCACAAGCCACATTTCATGCGCATGTGCCACCCAGGACGACCCTCCCAAAACACATCAATGTCCAATTGCATCCAACAATGCGTACATGTGGACACGACTACGCTATCAAAATCCAGTCTTCAACATTGCATGTACACAGTCCCCTACAAAGCCACAAATGCAACTGATCAGATGGTGCCACATGTCCAATGACTCATGCATACACAGTGCAAGCAGAACAATCACTGATGTCCTGCCACTGTCTGTCCCCCACAGGTACGGATGCTGACAGTGACGAAGCGCAAGGGAGTGCACAATGCACAACACCAGCCAAAAGGCCTAGGAGGCAATCTGATGGCACAGGTCCATCAACCTGAAGTGGACCAAGGATGGGCCATGCGGGAAGCGGGCCAAGAACCGGTGCAAAAACAGCACCACAGACAAGCACACAGGACGAGCTGACACCTGCACCTGCATCCGTGGTCACACCATCCACACTGGCTGAGGACACAGCCGGCATGGAGGATGGCACACATTCTGCTGCTGCCAGCACAATTGGGGAGATGGCTGCATCGGCAGATCATAGTGTTGATGAGGTAGCTGAGCCGGACAATGAGGGCGATGCAGGACTTGTCCACTCAGAGCCTGTAGTGCACACACCAAGCCCGCAGGCCACCCCACAGGACACACCTCAGCGGGACTCATCCGACCAGGGCAGCCATGGAGAGTGGTCTCCGGCCATGCACAGCCCCATGATCCATGCTGTGACACCACATCACCCACCGACCACAACCCACACTGCCATACGGGACCTTGAGGGACGTCTCTCCAGGATGGAGGCCCGGCAGGAGGCGATGCAAGGTTATGTGCAGCAATACCTTGCTGAAGGGGAGACAACACGCCGTATTATCCAGGACAGCACTGCGGCCGTTATCCAGGCCATTAACTCAAGTGCACAGCAAGTGCGTGATGGCTTAAATGCCTTGGGTCAGATCCTCACCAGGATTGCTGACCGCATGGACCAACGGCAAACCCTGCCCCTTGGATCACAACCATCTGGGTCATCCGCATCATCCACGCTAGCGAGCTCGAGGCAGACCAGCCCTGTGCGCATGTCCCTGCGGAGGTCGCGCCGCTCAGAGATCCAACCCCCACCTCTGGAGGGGGCTCAACAGTAGCAGGGCCACCCTGCATAATCCTTTTGGGTATACATCCAGGCACATGTCGTGCCATAGTTGACTTTGGGTGTTAGGGGGTGGGTGGAGGGTGGTGGGGGGTGTAGTCTGTAGTACTGGGGTGTTTGGGGGCATGGGGGTAGGGTGGGGCAGGTGGAGGGGTGGTGGGTGTAGTGTGTAGTACTGGGGTGTTTGGGGGCATGGGAGTAGGGTGGGGGAGGTGGAGGGGTGGTGGGGACGTGGATTGTTGAATCATGTTGTACTTAATTTCTCACGAATACACCAGTTGTGCAACAAACATCACATGAGTGGACATTGCTGATTTTTTGTATGTCAATTTATTGCTTCATGGTGATTCGTGCACATGCGCCCACACAACCAGTGCCCACAGTTCACAACACATGGCACCCTCTGCATCAAAGTACATCAGAATGATTGGTCTATGACCATTTTGCGCACTGCGCGACCCTCACGAGTTTCGCGTCCTGGCCTATGTCCTACTTCTACTCCTTCCTCTCCTTCTACTTCACCAGGTGGTGGCAGCTCCACGTCAGGTGGCAGGGGTATGTTCCGCTGGATGCACATGTTATGTAGCATTGCACATGCCGTGATGATCTTGCCCACCTTCTCAGGCCCGTATATGAGTGCTCCTCCCGACCTGCTGATGCAGCGAAACCGTGCCTTCAAAAGGCCAAACGTCTGCTCAATGACCACACGTGTACGTGTATGTGCACGATTGAAGTCCTCCTCGTGCCTGTTCTGCGGGTTCCTGACAGGGGTGAGTAGCCACGGCTTCAGAGGATATCCAGCATCACCTACATGGGAGCAGAAGGAGGTATGTGTGAGGATGAGGCTCAGTTGACAGGTGTGCTCAGCCTGTACATCATTCAAGTTCATATGCACAATCTCGTCATTGGCAGCCACATCCACATGACTGTCAGCCCTGTACAGTGCATGCCAATCCATAGAGGGAGCCTTGTGTGACATACACGACCTAGGGTCCTAGGATTTTAAACCACCAGGCCAACCAATGTAGGTCTTGGCTAGGGGCATTTTGCATGCAAATGTGAGGGCTGTGTGTCGGCGGATGACTTAAGAAACTTCCATTCCCCCAATCCATCTGCCCCCATGGCCCAGAGGGCACTCCCCTTGCATATGCATGTACCTCCCCCCAATCCATCTGCCCCCATGGCCCAGAGGGCATTCCCCTTGCATATGCATGTACCTCCTCCCCCAATCCATCTGCCCCCATGGCCCAGAGGGCAGACTCACCCAACAGCCAGCCACTTCGTACAACGTCTCCTTCCATGTAGCGGGGTAGTGAGGAGTTCTGCAGCACCATGGCATCATGCGCGGATCCTGGGTATCTGGCACAGCAATGTGTTATTATCTGGCTGGCATCACACACCATATGCACATTGATGGAATGGTATAGCTTCCGATTGCGGTACACCGCCTCCACGGCATGTGGGACTACCAACTCTACATGGGTACAGTCGAGGGCACAAATTACATTGGGCATGCCTGCCAGTGCATGGAATGCTATTTTGGTGGCATTTGCCTCCTGTGGTGTCCTTGGTAAGGATATGTAGGCACTTGCGTGCTTCAGTAGTGCATCCAGCACTTGGTTTAACACAACAGAGAAGCATGATTGGGACATGCCATGCATTTGGCCCACTGTGTGTTGGTAAGTGCCTGTGGCCAGGAAGTGGAGCACAGATGCCACCTTCAGCAAAGGGGGGGGATGGCTGTGCGGATGTTGATCAGGCTGACCAAGTCATCCTGTATTAATTCCACTATGTTGGTGATGGTGTCTCTGTCCAGGCGGTACAGGGTGTGGATTTGTGCTGGGGTTAAGTCAAATGGATTGGCCCTTATACGTGGGATTGTTGGCTGTCTGTGGGGGGCGACTGCCTGCACTGGTGGGATTTGCTGGGCATGTCCCACCCTCCTTCTCCTCCTGCGTCTCCTCTGTGTTTCCTGTTGTACTGCCTGCTCAAGGAGTAGCAGTGCAGGCATGTCCTCCAGGCCCAGTATGGGAAGTACAAGTGGTAGCATTTTGCCTTGGAAGGGGGTGTGGTGTGTGGGTGTGCTCCTTTTGTGCTGGCCCTGACTCCATTGCCTCCACCTGTGCTGATTGTGTGCACCTGTGGCACTTGTTTACACAGCAGTTTGCTGTTTACGGGTGGTCCGCGATGCTGGTATTGCCGGCATCATGGTGGCCCTTCTTACCGGCATCTCGATGCCGGTATGTACTTCTACGTGTGACTCATGGTGTCCCCTTCTTTGCGGCACGCCGGTATTAAGGCCTCCCCATCTGTGCGCGTGCCCGCATGCTGGTACGGTGGTGCACGGCCACAGCGGGTCCTTGACGATGCCGGTAGCAATGGCATCTAGGGTCATGATACACCGGCCCGGTAATGGATGCCGGTATTGCCTTACCGGTGCCGTTCTTACCGGAGCGCCAACCTTGTGATGAGGCCCACTGTGTCCGTATAGTAAAGAGCCCGCTAATAGAGGGCTATTACGAGTTCGCGGGCACAAGCTTTGCGCCATGCCGGTAACGACATTACCGGCATGCCGCTAAAGTCCAAAAAATTGACCTTTAACGGCATCATGGAAAGCGTTGACAGCACTACCGGCATCAATGCATACGACATTAGCGGTCACCGTTATTAGCAGTCACTGTAAATAAGTGGAACCGGAAGTAGCGTCATCGCCCAGGAAAGGGAAAGAGCACGGCAGCCGTCTTTAAAAACACAATCCATTGCTACCCTCAGCACCCAGGACCTGGAGCATATTGCTGAGTACATAGACCAACCTCCAACAACTATATAATGCCCAAGGCAGTGAAAAAAGGTGCCTCATGCCAGTGCAAGGAGTGCTTATAAGGAGGATGAGCTCACCATGTTGGCTGAGACCCTGGCTGACAATGCCAATGTCGTATTTGCAAACAGCCTCAAGAGGGAGGCAGTCCTCAAGAAGATGGACATGGCTACTGGTGGAGGACCAAGCTCACTAGTAAAGCTGAGCCGGTGGGAGGAGATCTGTGCCAGCACGATTGGCATAGAGGCCATTGAAGGCATGGGCGACATGGAGTGTGGCGCAGAGTCATTGGCGGAGGGAGGTGAGTTGCCTAAGAAAACACTGTAATGCAAAGTCTGATGACAGTCCACCAATTTGTCTGTCTAAAGAGGCAAGGCATGGCCCAATAGAAACACATTCCCAGCCTAGTTGTCGTCTGCGGCACAGACACATGCACATGTCTGCAGCATGGCAATGCCATACCTGACACACATCACACAAATATGAAAATGGCATAAATCACACTGCACGCAGGCCACAACAGAAATACATATCACATAGCATACGGCCGCCCCAACATGAATGACCCTGACGGATGCCTGCATGATCCACCCATATAGCAAGCAACTTGATCATCAAAACTCCACTGCTTATTCCCCTCTAATGTGTAGATGAGCAATAATAGAAATGTTTGCATGATGCTTGTCAAACCATCACTCATGCCGTCCCTCTCTTCATCCCCCACAGGCTCAGATCCTGACAGCGAGGCCCGGGACTCACCGCCACAGGCAAATACACCCCGGAAGAGGCCCAGGGTTGAAGGCAACATGCCTTCCACTTCCAAAGCCCCACACAAGCCACGACAAGCATCAAAGACCAAACCAGCCCTGGATGCCACGGCACTGGTGCCACCAAGGCCCATCACCACAGTACCCACAACACCTGTGGCACCTGCAGAGGAGACAGTTGAAGGGTCCCAATCTGCAGAGGCCAGCTCTGTTGGGGATGCGGCAGCTACAGCACCCATCACAGATGACGATGTGCAGGGACAGGTGTGTGTGCCTCTCGAGGACGACTCCTCCGACCTACCTGCTACACTCCACCCCCCCAGCTACCACCTGTCGACTCATACCATGACACCACCCCAGAGCAGTCTGGGGGGGAGTCCATACAAGGAAGCATGAGTCCCATAGTGGACCCAAATGCAGTTGCCCATGTAACACATGCACCCTCCACCTCTACCGGTGTACCAGCGGGGGTGCAGCAGGCAGGACACGCTGCGCAGCGGCAGGAGGAACTCACTGCCCTGGTGAGACAGTTCATCACAGACAGTGCCCAAGCAAGGCAGGAGGGGCGTGACATCACTGCCTCCCTGAGGGAGATCATTGTGGAAAGCACAAGTAGATTGTGTGAGGAGATGTCTGCCCTGAGGCAGGTCCTCACCTGCATTGCTGATTCAATGGAGGCTGAGCGTCAAGCCCCCAGAATGGAGCAGGCAGCCACCCCATCTTCCTCAAGCACAACGCAAACCAGACCCCTACGTAGGTCAGTGCGCACCCTGCGCCGCTCGGACATGCCGCCACCTGGTGCAGGGAGGGCAGCCTGATGAAGGCAATAGACTATTGCTCGGACACCATGTGTGGGGGAGTTGCGGGGGAGCGTGAGGGGTGGAGGGCATGTGGGGGAGTTGTGGGGGGAGGTGGAGAGGGGTGAGGGTGTGTGGTGGAGTTGTGGGGGGAGGGTGGTGAGGGTGTGTGGGGGAGTTGTGCGGGGAGGGGGGAGTGTGTGGTAGAAGGTTTGAGCACTTTCATCTTTATTGGACAGTTAAATACACCCGTTGTGTAAAAAAATATCTTGAGTGGACAATCCTCATTGCATATGTGTCATTTATTCATATACAGTGCATAGTGTACATGTACTTCCACACCCAGTACCCTCTGTCCAACTTTCATGTCAGCCTCTGCACCCATGTGTCAGAAATATTGTGCTATCACTGACTGACGCACAGCACATCCCTCCTGTGCATCGGCACCACAATGATATTCAGCCACATCTTCCTCATCCCCTTCATCATCACCCGGTGGTTGCAGTTCAATGACAGGGGGCAGGGGCACGTTCCATCGGATACACATGTTGTGCAGCATGACACATACCATGATGATCTTGGCCACTTTCTCATGCCTGTAGAGGAGTGCCCCACCCGACCGGCTAAGGCAGCGAAACCGTGCCTTCAACAGGCCAAAGGTCTGCTCGATGACCACACGGGTGCGGGTATGGGAATGATTGTAGTCCTCCTCGTGCCTGTTCTGTGGGTTTCGGACAGGGGTGATGAGCCACGGCTTCAAGGGATAGCCACTATCACCTGCATGAGAGGCAATAAAAGGTATATATCAGTCGATTCATGATGGACAGCTGTAGTAGTCACACATGCCTGCAGATTATCGTTGGTCACATGCACATGGCCCTGGTTGTATGCACACAATTTTCATGCCCTCAATGTGTTCTGTGCCATGGACTTGTGGTGTGGGTTGCATCTCCAAGTTGATACACGGTATACACTGTCCTGATGTTGCTCGTGCTTTGTGGACGCATAACGCAGTGTTTGTGTCAAATTTGTGGTGTGTAGTGTTCGGTCTGATTTTCTAACTGCCAGCGTTGGCAGTAGGCTCTGCAATATTAGGCATTCTGTGCTGATTATTACGATGGTGACATTCTGCACTTAATTGGTGGTTGCGGCCCTGTGACAAGCAGTGGATTCCCTTGGTGATGTTCTTCAGTGCACTCACATGGATGCTTGTCCTGTGTAGTGATTTGCTGCAGTCATTTACATAGTGAATGTTCACAGCATGTTCCAGGATTGTGTTACAGAGGATGAGGTACGATGATGGGTGGTGGATATGTTGTGGGGTGTTTTTAAGTTTGGCATGTTGTGATAGGTGTCCAGCTTACTTCATTGCTATGGGATTTTGTCGTCATGTTCAGTTTTGGATGCTTTGGGGCACAGTGTTTTCTGATGTACACATCGTGCTGTCACATCAACAATGACCCCATGGTGGTGTGTACATCTATCCCCCATTTCACTGCGATGTGCCTGTCATGCAACTTATCAAGCAGCCAGGCACGTCGTCCTGCATGTCGCTCCATGTAGCCTGGTAGCATAGAGTTCCGCAGGACCATTGAGTCATGTGTTGATCCAGGATATCGGGCACAACAATGTGTGATGATCTTGCTGCCATCACATACCATCTGCACATTGATGGAGTGGTATTGCTTGCGGTTGCGGTGCACCTCCTCCATGGCATGCCGGACCACCACCTCCACATGGGTGCAGACGAGGGCACCTATATAATTTGGCATGCCTGCCAGTGCATGGAAGCCAACTTTTGTGTCATAAATCTCCTGGGGAGTCTGTGGTAAGGATATGTGGGCCCTTGTGTGCTTCAGGAGGGCATCCAGCACTTGGTTCAGCATGCAAGAAAATAAAGGTTGTGATATACCATGCATGTGCCCCACTTTGTGCTGGTAAGCGCCTGTGGCAAGGAAGTGGAGCACTGGCACTACCTTCAGTAGAGGGGGGATGGCGGTGCGTATTTCAATCAGGCTGACAATGTTGTTGTGTATCATGTCCACGATGGTGGTGATGGTGTCCCGGTCCCGACGGTACAGGGTGTGGATCTGCTCAGGGGTTAGGTTGAATGGACTGGTTCTGATGCGAGGGATTGGGGGCTGCCTGCGTGGTACCACTGGCTGCATTGGTGGGGCATGCTGGGCCTGTCTCACTCTCCTTCTCCTCCTGCGTCTCCTCTGTGGTGCCTGCTGTTGCTGTTGTTGGTGTTGCTGGTGTAGCAATGCAAGCATGTCCTCCATCCCCAGTATTGCTACTACTAGTGGAATCATGATGGTGTGGGGAGGGGTGTGGTGTGTGGGTGTGCTCCTTTTGTGCTGGCCCAGACTCCATTGCCTCCACCTGTGCTGATTGTGTGTACCTGTGGCAGTTGGGAACACTGCACATAGCATTTTACGGTTGGTTCACGATCCCCTATTAGTGCCTTCATGATGCCGGTATTTGCATGTCCGCCTGACTTGTGATGTCTTCCCATTAGCGGCATGCCAGTATTGCTGGTATTGCTGGCATGATGCACCACGTGCCCACGCCCTTGCTGCTATTAGAGGCACCGTTATTAACGGTGTCTCTAATACCGCGGTCTTAGGTCGGAATAGCCCGGAGCGGTATGCGATGCTGGTAATCCTTTACCGGCATCGTTTTTCCATTACCTCCAACCTCGTAATGACCCCCTAAGAGTATAATGTGTATATATAAGGGAAGAAATACTGACTCACGGTACCCGAGCAATAGAGAGAGATACCAGGAGGATACCTGAGAAGAGAGAGATACCAGGAAGATACCTGAGTGAGAGGAGATACCAGGGAAAACACCCCAAGAGAGAGAGGATACGCCCATTTGCCTAGTGTTTAAAGATGGCTGGATGGAGTTTGCACCCAGAGCCCATTTAAATGGAGTGATTAGGAGACCAAGAGAATTTAAAGATTCCTTGAAAGGGGTAAACTCGCGTTTTGTACAGAAACACACATATTTAGGGGCAGATATGCATGCAACCGGCCAGAGTCTTGTCTGATTTTTGTCACATGTCATGTTATGTTGTGTTTCGAATTGTTATATTGTTATGGTTGTTCATTTGTTTCATTTATGGCGTAACTGTCTGTATGCGCTGTAAAACATTGGAAATAATATAAAATGATATTTTCAAGCTAAATCTGAAAAATTGGCATTCAGCCAAGGTTTTGAAAATGCCAAAAAATAACAATAATGTAGATGACATGATGCTATGACTTAAGGCACACAAATTCGTGGTGACTTCAACTAAAAAAGAAAAATCAAACAGTTCTGAGATAAGTGTAAAAAGCTGTTGCACTTGTAAGCCATCACAAAAATTCAAACCAGCAACTATGGAGTTAGATTTGTGATTTCCTCGTACTAGACAAGATAACTGATGAATCATGCTAAGAACGATAGCGTTTCGCATTAAAATGACTGAGGTATAGTGATTTATAGAAGTATTATTGTCATGCGTTAAGCACGCTGAGCGAAGGAATGCACTGTGTAGAAGTGCCTTTTAACTGTGAAGAGTAGAAAAGTCTAGTTGAATTTATGAACTGCGAGCCTGTGAGGTGTGCAAGATAATTGGTTTTTAGGCAAGAAATGATTGAATGATTTTTAAAGCAAAAACCGAGCCTGGTGAAATGTTAGTCGAGGTTGTATTTGCGCTTAAATTCAAAAGGGTGTTGATAAGGATGTCGTGCTGAAGTGAAACAAGCTGTTTTTGTTGGAATGTTTTGTTTGGGGTTTGCATGCCGCAGTTTAAAAGATATGGGTTTTTATATTTTAATTAGCTTATATTTGTGAGATGACAAAAACATGAATATATTTTGTGTAGCATGAAAAATAAAGTCAGAGCAGCTGCTTGAAAACAAGCAATTGAGAATTAATGTTTAAGCAGGCTGCAACTAAGTAATACAAGAGAAAATAAAAATGCTTTCATTATGGCCCACGAGAGTGAATGCAGTGATTTATCAAGACAGGAATGTGCGATGGCAGTTCTTTGAAATAAGCACTGCCAAGCTTAGCGATCGATGGTGAAAGAAAAACAAAATGATTGTGTGTCTTGCAAGACCGTATTTATCGCTCACAAGCGAGTGCAGTGAAAGACAGGCTTTATTTTATTTAGAAACAATGTGTCAAATACAGATTGCAGCTGCGAAAGGTCATTCTGAGCATTGTTGCGCATTATGGAATAGATGCCCACACTTGGAAGTTGGAAAAATTCATAAGTGTAGTTGCAGCTTACCCATTTAATAACCCAGCGGTAAGGGGATACTTATTAAAGGAGACAGCAGCTGAATATTTTAGTGGGGCGGCTGGTAAGCGCAGGGCTCGGATCTGGTTGGGTCATTACATTTTTCATTATAACTCATGGTGGTCATTTTGTAGCAGGGCGGCAAAAAAAGACACATTAAAAGGAGCAAAAATGTCATATCATGGCAGTCATATAGCGCCTTACATATTCAGTGGCATTATTTTAAAGCACTGATAGGTTGAACACTCTCGAGGACCATAGATTAAGTGAGTGGAGAGAGAGACAGCAGTGCATGATGCATGGGCGTATCAGCTACGTGTACAGCTGGTGTAATTGTTAAGCTATTTTAGTGATCGGAAAAATGCTCAAGTGAGTGTGGTTTATACGTTGCATTTATTATAAAGCGCATTACGTGCAAAATTAATTTGGTGCAGAGGACAAGTCAGTGAGTGTACATGTAGGCTCAGCAATACGCAAACACAGGATACACAGAGGCACCTGGGAATAAAAGGTGTCAACCTAAAAATAAGAAATATTTTTCAAAACAGAAAAATGAATGTGTTTCATAGTGGGACATCCCCAGAAGATGATCAGATGTGTTTAAAAAAGTTAGGTGGCACTAGGGTTTTGGAATGCAAGGAGAAATATGGCAAGAAAAAACAATTTTTGGTCTAATGATAAGACAGTGGGACTGTGTATCCATGTAGCAAAGACAGCTTTTTAGATTATAGATGTGGCATTAGTTTAGCAGTCTTTTGAGGAAAATGCGTCAGCTGTGGTGTGATTTCAATAGGCACCTTTCAGTGGTAGTTATTTAAACGTGTAGGCACACATTAGCCCAGGGACATTTTTTGGTGCGAGTACAGAGGATGCAATGGTGCAGGTACAGGAATACATTGAACAAGAGAAGAATTAGCACATGGGTGGCATTGTCATAGTCAGCCTAGCTATTTATCATGATGAGATTCGGAAGGGTCTTGGTTGCACATTAATGCTTTCAGCATGTTGAGGACAGCAATGTAAGATTCTTTCATTTTTTAGTGCTGGTGGGTGGGCAGTTGTGGATTTTTAAAGGCAGGTATGTATATGTTGGACTGACCAGGAGGGTCTGATAGACTAACAAGAGTGATTCACTCTGAAAAGTATGAAAGGACGTGGACAAAAAGGCATATTTTGTGTGTTGCCTATGCATTTAATAAAGGAATGTATTTGTTTATTGATAGCCAGTGAACTTTTCTCCTGGCTTATGAGAGGCTTCTGTATGGGAATATTCAGTATTGCCTAAAGGCATTATTCTGTGTGATACATATTTTTTATTTTATTGAGGAGTTGTCCATGAGTGCCCAAAGAAGGGTCATTGTATTGATCCAATAGTAGTGCCTATTGTAGTGTGGCAAAGAATGAGCGATTCTTAGTAGAAAGGAAAGGTTGAATGCATGAAAAAACCCCTTTATTTATTTATTTATTAGAACTCATGGAGCACACAGAAGCCCTTAGGTATCGTGGTTCTGTTTCAAAGAAGAGGCTTGCAGATTACAATGAAAATGGCATACACAAGTGGTTGCATGCCACAGCTTTGCCTGTAGTTATAGGACAAATAAATACATACTGTAGTTACAATGGATGAGTTGCATTTTTAGCTCACGTTGGATAGAGTAGAAATTAAGTAAACACAGGGCATAGAGGTTAATTAAGCAACAAGGGGATGCGTGTAGACACCCCTGGGGGAACTGATAGGGGTAGTTAAACAAGGTAGTTTTGAGGGTTGGCGGAAAAAAAATGAGGAGGGATGGTTCTGCTCTAAGTTCGCTAGATGAAGCATTCCATGGTTTGGGAACAAAACGGGGAAGCTTAGCCCCCTGGCATTAGCTCCTTTGGTTAGTGGGACTTGTAGTTGAGTGACATGGTGACTTCTTTTGGATCAGGCTGAACTGGCTCTATTAACAGGATCGGTTAGATATACTGGGCGTCATGGAAACGTCAGAAACCGACCAGTTAGTCTACAAGTTGTGGCAGCTACGTTCCGAAGTACATGCAGCCAGAAAGGAGACCAACACCCTGAGGAGAGAGCTGATAGTAGCCAAAGAACGCAATGATGATATAAGCCGGCAACTTCTCCAGTCACAAGCAGGACATGCACCATTGCCGGGAAGCGTGCCCTCGATACCAGTGCCATCTGCCAATCCCGTTCAGATAACCCTTCCTGGGGAAGTTCCCTTGGCCCCGCCCGAATGATTTACGGGGGATCCCAAGAGGTTTGCAACGTTCATGAACCAGTGCCGCCTGCACTTCCTTTGTAGGCCAGGGGCCTTTCCGAATGACCAATCACGGGTCGCTTTTGTGCTATCCTACCTGAGTGGTAGCGCCGCAGACGGGTCTGTACCCTTTGTGGCCCAAGGCTATCCTTTGCTGCATGACTTCAGGAGCTTTCAGCAGAAGATGGAAAAGCTATTCGCCCGTCGTACTCATGGGCAGGCATTAGACAACAAACTTCTGTCCCTACACCAAGGGAATCAAGACCTATTAACATACATAGCCACGTTCAATAGATTCATAGTTGAAGCAGAATGGCCAGTGGAGAAGAGAACCACGTTATTTCATCAGGCGTTGCGGGGGGAGCTCAAGGATGTTCTCGCACAAGTAGTGAACCCCCCGAAAGACTGCTCAGAATTCATTGACCTTGTTGTTCAACTGGATCATAGGTTGCAGGACCGAAGAGCAGGTCGAACCAGACCGGACCCTCGCCCTATGTATGTGCGTTCAAAGGACAATACTGCCAGAACAACGGAAGGTTCAGGAGAACCAATGCAAATCGGGGGGGTCAGATCCCCCTTGACTAAAGCGGAAAGGGATAAAAGGAGACAGCAGCAGTTATGTCTGTACTGTGGAAGGTCAGGTCATTTCCTGACCTTCCACAGTGTGAAGCCACCGAGGAGAACGGTAGTGGCCACGGACAAGGAAGATACCATCAAGGAATCGGAAAACTCCCCAGCCCGGCAAGTGTAGGGGTCCACTTGTTGAGCAAAGAAAGTGAACTACAGACCTCCCATTTTGCACTATCTGTGGTCTTGATCAATCACCAACAACCATCTCGGATGCACGCAGTAAGAGCGTACATAGACAGTGGAGCCATAGGGAAATACATCGACCAGGATCTTGCGGCAAAGATGGGGCTTCCGTTAAACCCTAAATCAACCACCGACACTGTTACCACTGTCGACGGCACGGATATAGCTTCTGCTCCAGTATCCCAATGCACTGCAGCTTTAACCCTTCTGTGCCAGGATGACACCAAGAATCTATCGTTTTTGACCTCATTAAGGCACCACAGTTCCGGTTGATTTTGGGAATGCCATGGTTGGTAGCTCACAATCCTCGAATCGATTGGCGGGCAAAAGAATTGGCCTTTCCCGAGACTTGCGCCCACACATGTTATCGCCAAGAGAAACAACCAATAGACACCAGAACCTCCACGCTTGCGTCTGTGGCAATCGGCACCCTACCAAGTGAATACCAGGATTTTCAAGATGTCTTTCAGAAAAAACAGGCTAATACCCTGCCACCGCATAGACCGTACGATTGCCAAATTGACCTGATACCCGGCGCACAAATCCCTTGTGGGCGAATTTATGCACTCACAGAACCAGAAAACCAGCACCTGAAGGCCTATCTTGACCAATACCTGGTCAACGGGTTCATCCGTCCCTCGAAGTCTCCAGCAGCCAGTCCTCTATTCTTCGTACCGAAAAAGGAGGGGGACTTGAGAACGTGCATCGACTATCGCGCACTGAACCAGATTACCATAAAAAATCGCTACCCCTGCCACTGATCCTTGAATTGCTTGATCAAGTCAAAGATGTCCAAATCTACACAAAACTAGACCTGAGGGGGGCATATCACCTTGTTCGTGTAAAACAGGGGGACGAATGGAAAACCGCTTATCGCACCAAATACGGCTTGTACGAATATCAAGTAATGGCCTTTGGCCTTTGCAATGCGCCTGCTGCATTTCAATACTTCATGAACGATGCCCTATGGGAATTGATTGATGTCTGTGCTCTAGTGTACATTGACGATATCCTAGTATATTCTGCATCAAAGCAGGACCACGTTAAACACGTCCGATCCGTATTGGAGAAACTCTGTCAACACCAGTTCTACGCCAAGCTCGAAAAGTGCTCATTCCACGTCTCCGAGGTGGAATTCCTGGGCTTTATTCTCAGCCCGAATGGAATCCGAATGGATGTACACAAGGTAGATGCTATCCTGAACTGGCCATCCCCAAATTCATTCAAGGGGGTTCAAAGTATGCTGGGTTTTTCAAACTTCTACTGCCGGTTCATCCCAGGATTTTTGCAAATCGTGCATCCCATCACGTCATTACTAAGGAAAAGCAACACAAGTTCCAGTGGACAACATAAGCTGAGGAGGATTTCCAGGAACTCAAAGCAAGATTCACATCTGCCCCAATCTTACGCCACCCTCGCCCTGCTCTCCCATACCTGGTGGAAACGGATGCCTCAATCATGGCTATGGGAGCCGTCCTCTCACAAAAGGACCCCGAAACGGGCCAGTTACACCCTGTTGCCTTCTGGTCGCGTAAATTCACACCCCCTGAACTCAATTACGCTATCACAGACAAAGAACTCCTGGCCATTAAGTCAGCCTTTAAGGCATGGCGGCACTACCTCTTGGGCGCCAGACACACAATCACCGTAATAACTGACCACCGGAACCTCCAGTACCTAAAAACGGCAAAGGCCCAATCCTCACGACAACTATGTTGGGCTCTTTTTTTAGCTGAATATGACTATGTGATTACATTTCGACCAGGGGTGAAAAACAGGAAGGCTGATGCCCTTTTCCGAATGGGGGTGGAAGAGCAAGGGTATCAGACCCCTGACCCAATAGCAATCATCCCGAATGACAAGCTCCTAGGAATCACAGCAACCATAACTCAGAAAGAATTACATGAAGATATCCAAAATCTGATGAGTGCGTAGCAATTACAAGCGTGGAGTGCACAAGGAGAACATTACATGATAAAAGATCAGTTTCCCTACTTCAGGAATCGTTTATTCTTACCAAACCAAAAACTACAAGAACAAGTCATGTCCGGTTAACATGATTCCTAAATCGAGGGCCACCCCGGAATGGCTAAAACCCTAGCCAAGGTAAAACAAAATTATTGGTGGCCCACGTGGCGTAAAGACATTATTCAATTCATCCTATCTTGTGGAGTGTGTGCTCAAAACAAGTCATCCAAGCAGAAACCGGCTGGGCTATTACAACCATTGGAAATCCCACCAGCACCCTGGCACACGTTGTCCCTCGATTTTATTACTGACATACCACCCAGTCAAGGGTTTAAAACTATTCTTGTGGTCGTGGACCTATTTTCAAAAATGGCACATTTCATTCCTCTTAAGGGGCTCCCAAATGCTTCCACTCTGGCAAAGGTATTTCTTGAAGGCATTGTACGGCTCCTTGGGTTTCCTTCAGTTTTGGTCTCAGACCGAGGTTCGTATCTAACTTCTGGAGAAAATGCTGCTCTATGGCCCAGATCGACATCCGGCTATCCACCAGTCACCATCCCCAAACGGATGGTCAAACTGAGAGGACAAATCCGATGCTCGAGCAGTAACTGCGTTACATGTTACACCAAGCTGAAGGAAGTTGGTTCGACCTATTATGGATAGCTGAATATGCTTATAATAATTCCCTACACACCAGCACTGGGCAGACACCCTTTTATACCATGTATGGCAGGCACCCACGTACTTCTGAGTTGGACGTTCCTACAACCCTGGAAATGCCAGCAGTCAAAACCTTGCACACAACCATTTCTCAAACCTTTAAAAGGGCAGCTGAACACCTACTTCATGCTAAGAACTGCCAAAAGAAGTTTGCTGATCAACACCGAGCAAAGGCCCCCAACTACCAAGTGGGAGACAAAGTCTGGCTGGCATCTAAACACGTGTCCATTAAAGAAGCCCGAACTTTCCGTCCAAGATACCTGGGTCCATTCACCGTCACCTCCATGATAAATCCTGTGGCGGTCAGACTAGCTTTGCCGTCAAACATGCAGATTCATCCTGTGTTCCACGTGTCTCTCCTTAAACCTGTTCAACCTGGGACCCGGGTAGCAACGCCACCGCAGCCAGCAATAGTCACCGGGGAGCAAGAATTCGAAGTCAAGAACATCCTAGATTCAAAGTACGTCAGATCCAAATTATGCTACTTAGTAGACTGGAAGGGGTATGGTCCACAAGACAGGACATGGGAGCCTTGTGAGTAAATCCATGCACCTCGCTTGCTTAGACGATTTCATCAAAATCATCCAACCAAACCAGGACCAGACAGAAGAGCCACCTTGAGAGGGGCCTTGGGGGGAGTGCTGTCATGATTCCTGCCCCTCATGTCCCCAGCCCTCCAAGATGTCAGGCTGGATCCAGGCCACAATCACCTACATGGCCCTCAAGGGCATCTCCATCCCTCCAAAGACCCACTTGGAGTCAGGCTTGGCGCTTGTGGCATCAGACTCACTCACTCCCACAGGATAACATTGGAGATTGGACTTGTAGTGCATTGATGGGGACAAGATGGATGCCCCCACATATTTCGGTTCCCAGAACTGCATGTGCGGTCTAGTCTTTTGGGTGTGGTTCAGCCCAGAGACACCTGGGATACCCAGAGACTATTTAAGCCACACCCAGGCTGAGAAACATGCTTTGCGTTTTCTGCACCTGCAGCGTGACACTCACCGTGTTCGGGTCGGTCTCCAGTAGGCCTGCATCTTTCTTCTGCGCTCAGCTCCTGCAAGAACAAGAACACCGTTAGGAACAGCCTTACCTTGCGGCGCTTCTGCCCATCATTCATCCCTCCTTCTGTTGTGCGGGCATCTTCGGCTGTGTCATTGCCATCCCGGCACGCCGCTTCCTAAGGAAAAGGGAAAAGAACAGAAAAAAGGCATTAGTAAGCATTCTGCAAATCTTCGCTTATTTTTAAATACTGTACGAGCTTCAAACGCTTACCTGAATCCCAGCCGCTCTGGGGGAACTCTGTCTCTGGAACTTCTCATCCATCTGCAAGAGGGAAAAGACACTCCAGGTTAGCGTGGAAACATCTAGAGGCGCTGCATAGCGCGCTTACCCACCGTATTTGTTCTTCATAACCGGCATCCATGCTGAAAACGTCGCGGCACCTAAAAGACACAGAAAAATAACTCAGTTCAATGCAAATACGAAAGGGGTGCACCGCGCATCGCGCTCTCACTCACCTTCAGCGCTACTCATCTCAGCAGCACGCCGCCATCCCCGGACACCGGCCATCATCTAAGGAAGGAAAGGAACGAAGTTAGAGAACTGTTCAAAAGACTCATTATACTTACCTGTCAGACTCTTGCCAGTGAAGTAACTAGGCAGCAACGAGCCCGCATCAATCAACACGCCCCTGCGCTGAAAGCAGGACAGAGAGCACACTTTCCAAGAAAACAAGGTGAGCTGTGGATCAAAGGGAAGGGTTGGACTCCGGGGAAAAAGGGGTTCAAGCACACAAAGACAATAGGGAGTTAAACTCTACCAATCCTGTGTTTCAGGCCCACTCTCCAGTCGAATAGCCTCCAGGGAAGGGTTCGAGGTCGTAAGAGGTCAGAACAGGCTGAGTGACATCCCCGTGGATACCATGTGAGCGTTACAATTTGTGATTTTGAATTTAACCGTTCCTTCACCGGTAGCCAGTGAGCAGCTCGCAGGGCGTGAGTAATGTATATTCTTTTGAGAATACTGCGAGTTGCACACAGCATCACTCCGCACTTTTAGAGCCTGTGAAGATTTTTTGCTAGGATGTCTGCAAGGATGGTAGTGTAGTAATCCAATTTAATTTTGATAATGACACAGGAAATGAATGAGCAGTTTTTGCAAGCATTGTGGGGAAAGGAAAGGGCCGATCGCATTAGTAAATGTGGTAGTGAAGCGGAAGCAATGGCACTCAAATGATAAGTGCAACAGAACAGATTGCAGCATGTAACCTGGCATGACATGGACAAGGGTGAGTGGAGGAACACTCCTAAGTGTTGTTTCACAGCTGCAGAAATAGGGTTGGGATTGAAGGAGGTATTGGTGAACGTCATGAGATGTGGAGCAAGTGATTTTATACAGGGTTTTTAAACTAACGTACGGGCAGGGGCAGGCATCGCCTTGTAGCTGAATGGTCCAATGTTATTCATGTTTTCTATTATTTTTGACTTAGAATGCCCTCTGAAGTTGAAGGGGGTTACTGGGTCCTCTGCGACCTCCTTTTTGGGGAATTTCGAGGATAGCACAAATGTATTGAATGTTTTATTTTTGGGGGTGCTCCTAAAGGTCCTTTTTCAGGAGCTCCACCGTGAGTGGTAGGACAGTTTGAATTGTGTTATACCAGGGGTGGTATTTTACAATTGTTAAGGCCTTCGCGGTTGGTGTGGGGAAAAAATTTTTTGAAAAATAGTGAAAAACCTTTTTGATTCAGGACGATCAGTTGAGATTCTAGTATTATAGGATTTAGACGGTTGAAGAAAGGATTGAATGACAAAGCATGAAAGCATGATGACGGTGTTTACGTTACCAGGGAAAGCATGTTTGTTTATTTGGGACATGCCCCATTTAGACACAAGCACGATTTTGAACACATGAAAACAGCAGAAGGCCAATGAGATTGTTTGGGTGAAAATTAAAATATTTTATTATTGTAGCAGCATGATAAATATAGCCAGCTGTATGACCTGGTGGAGAAATAATACATTTTTTTTATAAATTCAGGCGCAGACACCAGAGAGCCGACCAAGATGGCCACATCTCAGTGAGCTCCCGCGCGGCCCGTAACTAATCCTGATCAATCCTGCACGTTTTGGCTGACTATCGCCTTTAGGCTGAGAGAATTGCTGTCCGGAAGCCTACAATCTATAAGAAGGTGAAATCCTGCACAAAATCGGAGGTCTGGACCCGTCGTTCTTCACCTTGTGCTGCTACGCACCGACACTAGCACCGGGGATCAGCAGACTACCGAGGGCCTGCGCTCTCCCCCGAAGCCAAGCAAAGACCGTGCGAAGAGAGGCAGCCTGGCCCGCCGGGGACAGTAAAAGTGGAGTGGAGAGCTGCTTTCTGAGCCCTTCCTGAGCATGCACGAGTGGTGGACCTCCCAAACCCAGCCGAGTGCAGTCGCGTACATTACAGAGCGCGGAGGACCCGCTCTCAGCCAAACCCCAAGCGCATGGAAGCGGAGCCATCCCGCTAGCCGGTGGACCGGAGGGGTGAGGTAAAACAGGTGGACCGCTCGGTTCGCTGGTGGTCCCTGCAACCCGGGCCCCCACGTGCCAGAGCAATAGAAAGCATCGCGGACCAGCCACGTTGGCGAAGACGGGCAGAATAGGTGATTCGGTACCCACAGGCGTGACATCTCCCGCAGCACACCAAAGGAAGCCCTGCTGACAGTCCAAATCCGGACCAGGCAACAAGGAGAACTGGGCAGGTACGGCGCGCACTTGGGTCGGCTCTCGGCTGACTTGCAGCTTTAGCCCAGCCCATGATACGCAAGAGCAATACCTCGCTTCCCAACCTACCCTGCCATACTCTCCCGCAGAGCGCCTTAAAAACCGAGGCCCCTAGCCTCATAAGGCTCAAAAAACGCTGCCAGAAGAGCAATCCGCTCCGAGTGTGAAACCACGAGCCCACGCACCAACCCTCGGCATAGCCAGGGAGGGGGAGAGGAAAATACCCAGCTAATGAGATACTTGTATATTGCGGGGGAAACAAGCTAACTGCCACAAGCAGCGTGCCACCAGCATTTGGACTGGCATCTCCCTGAAGCCTGTCGCTCCCAACCCGGCGAGTACAAGAGGGATTCAAGCCGCCACTAGTCACTCCAGCGGGGGCTGCCCAGCCGAGAGACAGCTCTACAAACTTGAACAGCTGCCACAAGCCACTCACAACGCTTCGCCACCAAACAACGGCGGTGGACTTACAGTCCGTGCACAAACATCAAACCCTGTGAACAAATACCCTTCAGTACGCAAACAAAATGGGGAAAACCGACAAAATGCAGAGAAAGTTAAACTTTGAGGCCAGTTCGGCGCCCAAGACGCCCAGACTATTGGAGGATAATGAGCCCCCGATGGACAACGCACACCGGGAGGACGGAGGAACGGGCGCAACAGACATCAGGGAGCTCCTCTTGGGCTTGAAGGCAGGCATCGGAAGCCTGAATAACAAGATGGATGGCCTGTCCTCCAAGGTAGATCTTTTGCAACATCGGCTAGACACCCATACAGAACGCCTAAATGAGGTGGAGCACCGTGTGTCCAACCTCGATGATGGAGCGTCACCCCTCGAGACCACGGTAACACAGCTCAAAGCTCAAATGAAGGCGGCTAACGCCCAGAGCGAAGACTTAGAAGGCCACTCAAGACGAAATAACATCAGGATTGTCAGGGTAAGAGAACACCAGCTACAAAATGGAGGACTATGTAGAAACGCTGTGCACCACTCTTTTTGGACGTGAGGCTCTATCTCACCTCTTCATTATCGAGAGAGCCCACAGGATCCCATCAAGTAAGCCCGTCCCAGGCGATCCCCCCATCCAATTATTGCAAGAGTGCTCAATTACAAGGACCGAGGTGCCATCCTTCGACTCGCTAGGGAAAAGGGAGAACTACACCACGATGGCGACAGAATTCACTTCTATCCGGACTTTTCACCAGCGGTCCAAGCTCAGAGGAGATCCTTTGTGAACATCAGGCAAAGGCTCAGAGATAATCAAATCACCTACTCAATGCTCTTCCCAGCTCGGCTCAGAATACAACATGGCGGGAGAATCCACTTCTTTCAGTCACCTGAAGAAACCAGCACGTACCTGGACCAGGCTGGATGTGGTGCTTCAGACCCCGTCCGCGAACGCACACAAAGAGAAAGAAACCAAAGAAACCCGACTTAACCGACCAGAGCCAACGGTAAAATAGAAGGTTCCAAAAACGGCAAGTCAACCGGAACTAACTTCCGAGCTAAGTACTCCAGGGCCGCGCAACTTGGGGTGCTCTTGGTGCCCCTTGCACAGTCAAAAGTTCACTTAAGTTAAATGTTAATAGGAAGGGAAAGGTGGGACGGACACGCAGCAATGCAGCCCCCGCTCACAACGGGTATCCAAACGGACAAGTTGGAGTTGTCCATGAAAGGAAGGTTGCGAGGGTTAAATTGGGAAATGCGCCACCCAGCCCCCCGGGAGTCACGGTACACTGCCACAGACCACCAAAAGGAACTCCTACACCCCTTCATGTCTATCCTTCGCACAGCCCCGCAACCCTTCAGAAAATGCCAGGCAACACGTGCTTACATAAGAAATTAAATTAAATTAAAGGTAATTCAAGGTCACCACATGGAACATTAGGGGGGGTAACCTCCCATCCAAAACAAGGAAAATCCTACAATACCTGAAGAGACACAGGATAGATGTGGCCATGATCCAGGAGACGCATCTCCTCCCAGGAAAGGAACATCACTGGGCTCGGAATTGGGGCTGCCACAGGTATTTCTCCTCGTACTCATCCTACGCCAGAGGAGTAGCCATTCTGATCACTCGCAGAAGGCAGAACACTGTTGGTGAAGGGAGTTTTGGCAGGCAAGGAAGTGATTTTCGTCAACTCCTACGGGCCCAATCTAGACGGAGCAAATCATTTCAACTGGGTTCTTACACATCTTGTGGAGACAGGCTCCGTGACAATCATCTGGGGAGGAGATTTGAACACTTCTCTAGACCCTTTGAAAGACAGGTCAAGGAGCACAACTACATCAATTACCAAAGCCAGCCTGCAGGTGCAGGAGATCTGCAGAGCCTATGATCTTGTGGACATATGGAGACAAAGTAACTGGGAGAGGCAAGATTATACCTTCCACTCGCCAGTACACAATACAAGTTCCCGGATTGACTACTTGCTGGTCTCCTCGAAAAGCCCTTTCCTGTGGGGCCAATGTCAAATTCTCCCTAAAACATTTTCAGATCACGCTGCTGTGACTCTCGCCTGCAACCTCTCTGCCTCCAAACCCAGCCTACTACAGTGGCGCTTTAAGTCAGGAGCACTGCAAGACCAGGTGTTTGCATCCGAGCTAAGGAGCAAGATCACAATGTTTATAGAAACGAACCAGGGCACAGTTACTTCGGCAGGCACGCTTTGGGAAACACTGAAGTGCTTCGTCAGAGGAGTGTGCCTGGCTAAAGAGAACGGCATTCTTAAACTAATTAGGCACAAGCTAGCTACTAGTGAGGAGCGACTGAAGCGCCTCGAACTTCAGCACTCCGCTACAAGTGAGCCACGCACCCAAGCCGTACTCAAGCACCCAAGCGGCACTTAAAGAAGAACTGTTGTCATTTAGAACCATAGCAGACCGTGAGTTAAAATTCCTAGGATGAAAACGACTGATCCATCAATATGGAGAAGGTCAAAAACCGTGAGCTCTCCTCGCGAAGTTGATCAATGCCGACAAAAAGCCGACGACGGTCGAGAGGATTCGCACTAAACAACGCACGATGGTACATGCAGAGGGAGAAATCATGGAGGAATTCAGGAGTTTCTACCAAGAACTGTATACCTCCAAACACAACCCCAACTCAGATGCCTTACATAAATACTTCGCAGACACCGAACTGTACTGGGTAGAGAGAGACCTACGTGAACCCCTCAACGAACCTATTACGGCAGAGGAAATCACAGAAGCGATCAAAACCCTACCTAATACCAAAGCACCTGGGCCTGATGGCCTCACAGGGGAATTTTACAAAGCCTTTGCAATCTTCCTGGCCCCCCTCCTTGCGGAGGTGTATAAAGAGGCATTAAACACCAAGTCCCTGCCTCGGACCCTTCGCGAAGCCAACATAATCCTATTCCACAAAACAGGCAAACCCCCTGAGAAGTGTACATCATACAGACCTATTTCCCTACTAAACCTCGACAATATAATTCTAGCAAAAATACTGACCCGCAGGCTGCTCCCCCTGATGCCGGCTCTGGTGCTCGCAGACCAAGCGGGATTCGTGCCCGGACGCAACACGACCTTCGGCATCAGAAGGCTGTTTGGAATCATCGAAGCACTTGATCCCACCCACCAGGCCGTTGCAGTCCTATTTGACGCTGAGAAGGCCTTCGAATCTGTCGAGTGGCCTTTCCTCTTCGCAATACTTACCCAGTTGGGTGTCGGGGCTCATTTCATCAACTTAATCTCTTTGCTGTATGCTAAACCCTAAGCCACCATTGTCCTAGGGTCAACAAAATCTGCTCTGATCAATCTCCAACGAGGCACCAGGCAGGGCTGTCCACTCTCTGTGCTGATATTTGCATTGATAATGGAACCCCTGGCCTCTAACCTGCGTTCCCAGCAACTCCACAGAGGGCTCACTATCGGGCCACACAGGCTAATAATATCCCTCTACGCAGACGATGTAGCCTTCTTCATACATGACCCCAGCGAAAACCTAAACCCGGTTATGAGGGAAGTAATACAATTTGGCGCTGTTTCCAGCCTGAAAATCAACCATACCAAATCGATCATATTCCCGCTAACCCCGGCAACTAAGCCCTTCACTGATGACTATCATTTTGCATGGGAGGTCTCACCTGTACGATACCTGGGGATACTGATGTCACTAAACTCCCAAGATATATTTCACGACAACTATGAGACAACGCTGAAGTAATTGCAGGAGAGAGTGACCCACTGGAGGACGCTCCCGCTGACCTTGTGGCGGAGGGCCTCACTGGTAAAAATGGTTATTCTCCCGAAACTACTTATATACCCATCATATTACCACAGTCCTTTCTGAAAAAAATTAAAAGATGAATCCTAAACCCTACTCTGGGCAGGCAAACCAGAAAGAATAGCTTATTCAACATTAATACTGCCAGTTTTCAGTGGTGGCCTCGCGCTTCCCAATATGGAACGATATTATTGGACGGCCCAGGCGCAGTTTCTCGGCCACTGGTACGCCGCACACTTCGTCAGGCTGCACGTTCAAATTGAGCGAGCCCTAGCGACACCCCACCTTTTGAGAGCTGTCATTATTAGTCAACTCCCTGTGCCCCACACCACTATGAACGTGGTTCTTGCAACCTATGGGATCTGGAAAAAGATGGCCCAAAAATATAACATTCAGGTCAGATTCTCCCCCCTCCTCCCAATCAAATTCATTCCAGGAATCCCCCTGACATCGGAAAGGGTCTTCCATCAGTGGGTTGCGAAACTCCAGCTAAACACGATTGGGTTCCTATTCAACGGAGGTACCTTTATTAAACCCCAACAGGCGACTGAGAAGGGGAGTGTTACCTCCCTGGACACTTTCATGTACTTCAGACTCCGATACACCCTCCAAACACTGTTTCCCTCATTCCCACTGCAACCACCAGCTTGGCAATTACTACACAATGTGATCAAGACACAGGGTGAGGGACGATTGGTCACCTCTATCTACAGATCTCTTGTAACTGACACAGTACCAGCTAACACACGTGCAAAAATTAGATGGGAAAGACCCCTGCAGGCATCAATCCCAGGTGAGGAATGGACATACATCCTAAGGCAAATGCAAAAAATCGCACTAAACACACGGCTCAAACTAATCCACTTTAACTTCCTGCATCAAACGTACTTTACGCCGGGGAAGAAATGTCTACAGCAACCAGAATCCGCTGCGGCGTGCGAAAGGTGTGGTGCCCCAGCTGCAGACTTCTTTCATCTGGCGTGGGACTGCCCCAGGCTGACCACATTTTGGACACAGGTCCTACAGAATACATCAGCAATAGTGGGGGAAGACCTACAACCCATCCCAACAGTGGCACTACTCGGGATGACCAAGCAACTGTCACCAGCAATACGGAAACTAGCAGGAGTTTTGTTGACACTTGCTCGCAGGAGGATAGCCATGTCATGGGGTCGAGACCTAGCCCCGACAGTAGAAAACTGGTGCAAAGACGTCCTCTACTGCCAAGATGTGGAGACAGACTTCATTAAAACATTACCTCAACATGCCCGCCCCCCAGACATATGGGGACCCTTTATCGCATATCTAATCAATGAAGCAGAGGAATCCACAGCGTCCTCGCCAGAAAGACCTAGCGTACAGGACAATGTTTCCTAGTCTGCCCAATCACAGAGGTTGATATCCGCACCTATGCCGACTGAACTACTGCAGACACATCAGCAAACCTGGAGGGATGGTGGAAGGGGTGGAGGGGGGTGGGGGAACTCGGGATTGCGCATTATTGTTGAACCCCTAAATGGGTGCAGTTGTTTTGTAACGTTTCATGAAAATTGAAAAATAAAATCTTTAAAAAAGAAAAACAAGAGGAAAGAGACAGATGACCTCCAGGAAATTAGAGGCAGCCATAACGTAGGGAAACATGACAAATGATTAAGAAGCAAACAGAATGAAATACGAATCATGAAGGACAGTAATGGTTCAGATAAAAAGATTTAGGTTAAACAACGTCATAGATAACAATGCAGCCATATAGGGCTTAATGGAGTATGAAATGGTACCTTCCTTACAACATCACGCAGAAAAAGAAAGGAAGTGTGTTTTATTATACACGAAAAACAAAATAATAATTAAATAAATGGCCAACATAAATAAGAGATGATTACAATAAAAGATTAAAAAAAAACATTAGGGAGACTTTGGGCCTCTGTTACCCAGGATCAGGAAAAAAATAATAATAATAAATAAATAAATCAGGAAAAGATGAAAATGATTGTTTATCTTGAATAAAAAATGAATAAAAGAAAAATTGAGGAAGGGAACAATTGGGCAAATGAATAAACGGATAGGGAATAAACTCGAAAGCATAAAATGGACAAAAAATAAGAAATTGGAAAACAAATAGCACTTATGAGGTTTCCTGGCCAACAGCAAAAAAGGAGCATAGGGCAATAAAAAGCATCAGAGACCATGAAGATCAAGAAAAAAAGAGCATGGCTGACAAAAAATTGGGTCAACCAAACAAAGGAAAATCACACACAAGCCATTTTTTTTAATATAGTGAGGTAGTAAAGAACAATTTTTCGAGTGCCTGTAACGATTTTGATTTATTTTACAGATAAAAGGTATGGACCTTTGCGTGGAAGCACGAGCAATGTTTGCATGGCCTTAGATTAGGGAGAAAAAGAAAAAGGTAAGTACTAGTTCACGCTAAAAGGGTTTGGACACACAATTGATCAGCACTAAAAGTAAGAGGATCCAGGTGAGTAACAGTAAAAGAGGTAGTAAGAGACACAATGTCTTCAAGTGTTTAGCTGTTTTTCCCAAGATAGGTGCAATCAGGTGTAGAAAGAGTAGAAAATAGATGCCAACATGGCCATTTCAGACAACCACAGAAAACAGAAGTCAAAATTGAAGGTGAGTAATTATTTTTGTGTTCATAATGTCAAAAAAGGTTGATGGGATAGGGGTGTGCAATCATTAGAAGAGGCAAACATTGTTGGGTACGATAATAAAAAAGGGAGGCACATAGTAAGAATTGGTGCCATAGTCTCAAAAAACAGGGGTAGGCTAGATTAAGTTAGGCAGGGACGGTGTGCAGCGAAACGCCTCTGTTTTGTCTCCATAGGATGAATGCAATGCACGAGCAAAGGCCATGGTCCAACGAAAGACAAGAAGAGAAAAGGAAGAATGGCTGCTGAGCTGAGGAAGCACTTGCAGCTAACCAGCAAGTATTTACTGCTAACCAGGAAGCACGTGCAGCTAAGCAGAGCAAAGAACAGACCCTAAACTAAGTATCCTGCAGGGTGGTTGGAAAATAGTTGTTTATGTGCACCAACGAGTAGGGGAGAATGATCCAGAAAGTGTTTTTTGATAGCAGAAAAGGAAGAAAGGGTTGAAGTTGGGAAGAAAATCTAACCCCTTACCAGTGCCCGAATGACTTTTGTTCCTATTTTGACCTTCTACGGATGACGGGGATCCCCAAGGACGTTTCTGTCATCTGCTACGGACGTGCATAGAAGACCAAAAAAGAAGAAGACATCTTTCTTTAATTGTTATTTTTGTCTCCTTAGGGTTGCATGGGTCACCCTCAAGAAAATAAAAATGTGTCGCATGAAGGACAACATGTATTGTATATTATTGAAAACAAAGTCAGGTTCTAGCCAGCTGACACAGAGCTAGGGATGGGGGGCATTCTGTTTGTAAGGCAAGAATGACCCATAAAAAGGAAAACGTTTGAATGAAAATGTCTTGTAGCTTTGTCTAGGAGGCAGGGGTGTTCAAAAAGAAGAAATGTCTCACGATTTTTAGGAAGTAGGGTATGAGAGCCAATGTGGAGAAAAGAGGTTTTAAGGAAATGGTTTGGTAGGAAATGTGTTAAATGGAAGAGACATGTTTATTTTATAAAAGAAACTCATTCGGTTTTATATTACAGGTATACGTCGAGGGACCTGTTTGCCTCGGGAAATTAACATTGAACCGCGTGAGAAAAGTGGGAGGTCGAGTGGAAGCCCGACAAAATGGATCGTCTGAATTGTGTCTGCAAGAGACTCCCCCAACCCTGTGTCCCCATGCTGAAACATCCCCTCTTTTGGACTCATTCAAACAATGTATTTATTGAAAGAGAGACACTCGAGTAAAAATGAACTTCTTGTGAAAAAGGAAAAAGTGACAATGGACTCCTGGTCTAAGCATCAAAAGAAACTGGGACACTGACTGTGAAAACAGCTCAAAAGCAAGGACAAAGGCGACAGGACACAGACGGTCCACCGATGCCAAACTAAGATGATTAAAGTGGAAGATACGGAAGAAGAAAATGTGTGGAACAAGAGGGAAAGACACAGTTCAAAAAAAGTTGTATATATATGCATGGGCAGAAGAAGAAGATCAAGGAGCGATTGTATTTTGCTGGGGTGGGAGTTGCAGACAAGATATGACATACGAAGAGACAATGGGCTAATGTGTTATCTCAAAGCTTGACCAACCTCTCGAGTCTCACAATGGCTGTGAAATTATCTAAGGCATGCAGTTAGTTTAAAGCAAATGGAGACAGGAAGTGGGGCTTAAATGTAAGAAGATAAAAATAGTTTAGAGACACACATGTTTTTTTTTAAGAATAACAATACGTTAGTATGGGACAAATTGTAGGATTGTGAAAGGATGTTTTTTTAAAAAAACTTTTTATTGAATTTTAATAACAGCATGAATCAACTATACCAACATCCCCCTACTTTACCCTCCCCCCCCTCCTTCCCTTAGGCATGAGACGACATAGCTTTACAACCTTTCTTATGACTAGGACACTAATTTACGGCTTCAAAACAAATCAAGTATACAAATGCCATGAGGACACCATTGGAGCATATAGTCACTCTGAAGATATTGTAAAATTGGACCCCAGTTCGCATGAAAGTTCTCGGTGATGCCCTGCAGTTTACATGTTACCCACTCCGTAGAGATAAAGTGCCATACCTTTCTTAACCATTGGAACTGGGTTGGTGGCGTCTGCTGCTTCCAACCTTGAGCTATAACTAACCAGGCCGCCACCACCAATACCATAATCACCTTCTGTTGGCGCTTAGGGTGTGCTTTGTGTGTGGGGTCCCATATACCTGCAAGCCATATGCTGAAAGCATGTTTTTTAGATAAGTATCAAGGAGGGTGAACATGGATATGGTTGAAAATCATTGTTTAACCAACAAGAACTTTAAAAATGGGGAAATGTAATGGAGGTGCTGAAATGAAGATAAGGTACCAATAACTGAATGCAGTAGGGGGCAGCCCCCACACACTTAAAGCTAGGCAGAGAAATTTGTATGGAATAATTTAGTATTGTAAATATGTGAAAATAGTATTCATTAGGGATAAAAGATATTAGTATTCTAAAAGGTGCCATGTTTATAAAGTCGAAAATGCATTTATCATGGTTCAGTAAGTAGACAAGTTACAGAATGCATATTATAATGACTAAGAGGCCGATTCATGAAATTAATGTGTGCTGAAAATTCCCGCACAAGCGTGCGAAAGTGTGCGAATCGCAGCACAAGTGCAAAACCGCAGTGAAACCCGTGCACAGCGATTCATGGAAATCTGTGCGTGTGTAAATCCATAGATGTGTGCTAAAATTCTGCGTGGCGTACGCTGGCGCACACGTCTTCAAACAGCGTGCGCTAGGTGCACATAGCGAAGCGTACACAACAAAAGTAGGCGTAACACGGGGCGTAACACGCAGAATGGGGAACAATGCGTGAAAATGTGGGTGTCACGGGGGAAGTACAGGAGGCAAATTCGCAGAACGCTCACACGCGTGCCTACAACACGTAATCATGGAATCGAACGGGGCTAACGCATGCGCCAAGAAAGACGCGCTAATCCGGAAACACATACACCAGTGTCAGAAATACAAACTGGGGCAAGCCCAGATGACTATATCATAGGAAATGAGTATAGAACTACAGTACCCAGTAGGCTTTGGGGCGATTGTAGTTCCAGCCTCCCGCCACTAGCCAGCTGCATGTAATTGGGACGTTTATTAAACCGCCGGCCGCCCGTGCACTGGTGCTGATAATTGTTGATTATACAGCACGGGCGGTCACGGCGGTTCACTCTCGGAGGAAGGATGCAGGAGAGATTGTAATTTTGCTTGAAGTCCCGCTGTGGCCCGCGGTACCAGTTTGAGTGGAGACACATTTTGTAAGGGGTGTGCGAGCTCCATTACTCATTGCCCTCTTCTGCAGTACGTGTGTCTCACGCGGATGGCGCCGAACACGCTGAACCCTTTCTACACGGTGTGAAGATTCATGCACCGGTGGTGTCCTCGGCAGTGGACGTCCCATTCACGGAGGTTGAAGGCGATACTACTGGAAGTCCGGGTGCGCTCACGAGCCACCCGAACAACAATATAAGTGCTTCTGTTTTTTGTTACATGTTTATTCCACGAGGGTGTCAAATTCCCTTCCGTGTTGGAAATGTTTAAGTTTGGAGTGGACTTAGTACTACCAAGTCACATGAACACTACACTCACCCTTGGGTCTATGATTGGCAATAGACCTTTGCCTTAAGTGTGATTATATTCATATATTGAAAATTACCAGGGACATCACGCTTCCATGCTCTGAGTACAAATATGACTGTGCAAATAGCCCGGACGATGGGGAGCATTCTCTGAAGTCAGAGTGCAGAATTCTGTCCTCAGTTGGCTGTGCTTTATGTTGTTATGTTGCTCGCCTGCCCTTCAGGCCATGAGTTCATGTCTATTTCATATGGGAGCAGTTCTCTTGTTTGTGTCATCCCGCTTATGCTTATGTGTGTTCATGTCAAAGCTGATGTACTATGTTGAGTTTTACGTTTTATGCATATTCAGGTTTAGGTAGAGTTCTTGTGAGTCTGTAGTAGGTGGTGTTCAGGATCAGGGATACAGACTGGAGGTGAGAAGGTGTACTTAGGATTTGTGAATTGTATGTTGTCTCCCCGCCTTCCCTTTTTCAATCCACCCCCTTTCCCTAACTCTCCCCTTTGGCTGCCACGTGGTTATCTGTTATATTACTATTCAGGCGCCCGTGCCAACCACGGTGGGAGGGTCGATCTATTCGACTTCTGTGGTTCGGGAGAGGGGGTCGATCCCCTATCATCCCTTACGGTTTTGACAGCCAGCAGGAAGCAGGCATACGTGGACCCGCGCAGCATAAAAGTGCGCGCAAACAACAAACAAGCTCAGACGTTCCTCGCAGCAGTGGTCGTGGGATACCGCAGGGGGAGGAGGAGGATAGTCAGGCCCAGAATTTTTACACCCAGAAGCAGCCTTTTTGGGATGCCTGATGACCAGGTGTATGGGAGGTACAGGTTTCCACCTCACATAATACTCGACCTGGTGAGTGAGTGGGAGGATGACCTCACATCACCCACCCTGTGCTCCCAAGCACTGAGCCCCTTAGAAAAGATGCTCAATGTACTGCACTTCTTGGCCACTGGTTCATTTCAGCGGACAACTGCCATAGTGGGGGGGTCTCACAGGCCACGCAGTCATGCTGCCTGCACCAGGTGTTGGCCATCATGACTGCACGCCCATCAGTCCGCAGGCACATATACCTGCCCAGAACACCTGCAGAAAGGCAGGCTGTCGTCCAGGATTTTTACGGGGTGGCACACTTCCCCAAAGTGCTAGGTGCCATTGACTGCACCCATGTGGCTCTACGTCCTCCCACAGCAACTGAGCACATCTACAGAAACCGCAAGCACTGGCATTCCATCAACGTGCAGGTAGTATGTGATGCCAAGGGAATCATCACCTCAGTATATGCCAACTATCCAGAGTCCACCCATGCCAGTTTCATTTACAGAATGTCAACCCTAAACCGGGACCTAGAAGCTGGGCGGCATGGCAATACATGGCTGCTTGGTGAGTATAAATGCCCCTGCACATGCATGCATGTCAGATACTGAGTAATGTCACAACCCCACTAATGATATCCATCATCACCTCCCCAGGGGACAGTGCCTACCCACTGAGCACCCACATGATGATGCCAATTCGGAACCCCACCACACCACCCGAGGTAAGATACAACACAGCCCATATTGCAACCCGGGGCATAGTGGAGTGCACATTCGGAGTGCTCAAGTCACGCTTTCGCTCCCTTGACCGCTCTGGTGGCCAGCTGCTATACACGCCCCCAGTAGTGTGCAGGATTACAGTGGCAGCATGTGTCCTGCACAACGTTGCAACACGCCGGGGCCTGCCGGTGGACATGGTGGTGCCCCCACATCCCCAACCACAAGCACGGCTGCTGCGCATGGGAGGGGAAAGGGCACGTGGTGAGGCAGCCCGTACGCAGCTGCTAGCTAATTACTTCACCTAAAATCACACCCCTGTGGAGTGCACACAGCCCTGGCATATACCTGCTGACAATCAATGATGATGACATAAGGGACAGTCAACTGTCACAACCATCCCAGCCTGAGATTGGTCACCTGGAATTGTTACATTGTGTGCATCCCTACCTGCCGAAAGACAACCAATGCTGTGACACAAAAAAAACACACATTTATGCTGCATGAATGACTACCCCCTTGCAAAATACAACATGAAAATAGCGCCATGTCACCCAACTCCTCCCCAGCTCCGCCACCCAACACACCATGGCATGTCATGCAATGTGAAAGCAAACAAAGCAATGCACAAGACCTGACACAAGTGTCACAAAGTGCACTGTCCCAGATGGAAACTGCCCACAGACAATATGCTCCCAGTAATCAATAACAAACAGCACACATGAACAAATACTTACCACCAACACAATACAGCAACACACCATGAAACGTTGCAAAAACATAACAGTACTAAGTCAAAGTAGTGGTAGTCTCACAACCTGAATAAGCCAGCACATCTACCCCTTCCAACTGTAGAGTCTTGCTGCCACGCAAATGTGTCAGTGTACTGCATACAACATGAACTCCATCTGAAAAGGAGACGGCCTTGTGAAGACATGAGGAAGGAACCTGCAAATCAGGAGGAAGACATGGATGCACAAGCACATATCAATACACCATGCAGTGTACAATACAACAACAATACCCACTAGGGATGTACACACAGTATTGACTACAGACTGCCCACACAGCTCATGGGAGCCCAATGTCACTGTGTAAGTCACTGTCACTTGGTCACACCCTTTGCAAGCCCATGGAAACGGGAAGCAGGAGGGGTGTGTGTGTCACGAACCCAAGCATCTAACCCAAACTCAGGACAAGCCTGCATGTGCCCAGCCAGAATACAGTGGATGCCCACGGGAGCCACACAAGGCAACACACTATAAAAAAAAAATATATATATATATATAAAAAATGGCCATGTGGGGGTTAGGGGGGCCACCCAGGAGGTTCGAGGACAGGGTGCACACCAACACCCACCTGCGTGGATGTTGCGAGAAAAAAAATACCTCCATGGGCTCATGGCCTGCACGGCTATGCCATTGTGGGAGAACTGCTGTCGCTCTCTTCACCCTCTGCTGCTGCATCAGGAGGTGGTGGCACTATGGGAGGCAGCCCATGCAAAGCCCTGGTATGGTCCTCCATGGCAGCAAGCATGCAGGTCTGGAAGGTCTGATTCTGGAGGATTGAAGTGCGGAGCTCCCCATGCAGCACGTCACTGGGTTGCCTGCACTTCTGCACGCATGGCCTCGCGGGATGCCCGGATCTTCTCACGTGTTGCCTGCAGCTCAGCTGAGAGCAAACCTGTGAGCTGCTCCAGCTGCTGTTCTGCCCTAACATTTCGGGAAGCCTCAAGTTCAAGCAGACTCTGCCTGAGGTTATGGAGTTCCACCCTCAGGGCTTCCCTGTGGCCCTGTGACTCTATTGATATGGATTCGTGCAGAGTCTCCAGTGCCGCCCGTCGGTCGCTGTTGGACGCCAACATGTCTTCCCTGTGTGATTGGCAAATGGAGTCTGTTGCTTGCTCTTGTTGCTCCATCTGCCTTTCAGGGGGAATAATGGAAGGGGCCACCCTCTCCATTGCCTGAGCCATCATTTCTACTGATGCTGCCTGTTGGGTTGCCATACAGTACATGGAGTTTTCCCATACAGTATTGCCTGGTGACGCACGGCCACCGCGTCGGCGGGCACCACACCTGTTCGGGGCAAGGCGGTCTGCACCTTGCTGTGCTGGCACTGCCTGAGGCTGCAGGACTGCATTCCCCCTCTGATCTGCTGGCCCAGGAACAGGATCAGATGCTGTGGAGTGTGACCCTGCATCCGTAACCGTCAAAGGCAGACCTACCAACACTGACATCCACATAGAGGGTTCTACCCCTGGTGCAGGTGGGTTGGACAGAACAGAATCCCTGGCAGAAGCACTGACCTGCGACAGCACATAAGTCTCATCATCCGATACAGCAGCTGAATAGAGGTCTGGGGAGCTGCACCCAGAGGCACCCCTCAACAGTATGGTCTGCAGTACCAAAGTGCTTTCACCCACCACCACACCACGTCTCTCACTGGTGCCTGGTCGTGGCTGAGAATCCTCCTAGGTCTGCACCATCTCCTGAACCTCACCAGCATCAAGTGCGTCGTCCCCTGCAAAAACATGAAACACAAGAAATGGAAACAGGCATGAGCATCATAGCACACACATAGGCCTGACAAGATAGAGATCCTGTACATGGTTTACACATGTCCCGCATGACTATAACCCTGGCATGCATGCACTGTCAATGATTTTGAAGGGGAGTCAAAAAGGCAGACAATGAGGACACCAAGATGGAAAAGCAACACATTTGCAGCATGTCGTGTAGCACTGGCATCACACATCAGCCTGTGAGTGGCATGTCCAATACACATACATGACACATGCCAGCACACAGATGTCATGTAGCATAGCCATGGTAAATTAGACAACTACAGCGATATGTCAGTGAATGAGTACTGTCACACATCCATGTCACATGGACATGATGAGAAGATTAATGCAGAATAGTGTTGCAAAATATGCATGTGCCGCACACAGCAACACATCCAGTGTACAATTAGACAGTGAATGTAGGCAGATGTATACATCAATGGTTGGTCACTTCAACATGACAGGAAGCAACTATCATGTTCCACATGGAAACAGGCCCTAAAAATAAATTTCAGCAGGCCAATACTCCCTCGCCCTGAATGGTTTAATCATTCACATAACCAGGTAACTAAAGTGGCACAATGTGGGGTGTAAACAATCACAGATGCATGTCACATATGTGGCATTAGGGATGAAAAAAGCATATGAAAAATTGGATAATCTAAACAATCAGCCTGAATGAACACAGAAAAAATTAGAACAATGTTGTTGCAAGATGATAGTTCAAGTGCAACAGCAGTAATGTGGGGCTAATTGGCTCTCTCGGGCAGAAGGGATACTGTCATACCCAAATCAAAGGCACGTGAATGTATTGGAGAAAGCACATTGGTGACCCATAACACTCAGGAGTACACACCCTCACCTGGCACTCAATCAGAACCCGTCACCCAAACAACATACACATGGATTACACACACATGCATGGGCACTCACCGGACAATGCCTCGTAATCAGGTAGCTCTCCCACGCCTTGGATCTGTTCCTCTGTGATGAAGGTCCCAGCAACAGACTCATGTTCAGTGAGTTCGTTGTCCTCTGGTGGAGACCCACCGCCAGTCACCAGAGTAGCGGCATGATTTGAGGCCAGCTTATTCTTTGCTCTGCGTTTCAGGTCATTCCACCGCTTGTAGCAATCATCAGCTGTGCGCCTCACAAATCCAAGGGCACTTATGCGGTCCGCGATGGTCTGCCAATGTGCCCTACGTTGACCAGGTGTGGTCTTGCACCCTGCAGTCACCACCATTTTGCGGCTTTGTGCCGACACATAGGTCACAAGTGCATCAAGTTCGGGGTCATTAAAGCTAGGCTTCCTTGCCGTGCCGGACTGTGTAGCCGTGTCTGGGGTCTCAGCCTGTAGTGCCAGAGCACCCTTCTTCCTCTTTTTCAAAGGTGGAGCACAGCCTGAGTGGCTTGCGCCGCTCTGGTCAGTAGGGGCAGAAGCGCAGGTGGACTGGGTACTGGGAGTGTGCGAAGGCACAATGACCATAGGTCTTGTTGCAGGCATTGGCTGAAGTGTGATGTTGGCAGGGGCAACGTCAGTTTGATGGACCAGGACTGACACTGTCCCGGCTGGGAGACTCAGAGCTCGGGTGGATAGAGCTGCAGCTGCCCCTGCAGCCTCCCCACCCTGCCTACTTGGGGCAGCAGATGACATCGCTGCCCCAGATCCACGTGGCCTGGTGACACCAACTTGCACCGGCACATGTGGCTTAGACTTGCTGACCTGGAAGTCAGCCTGGGAGTCATCCTGTGCCGGGTCAGGTGCCACAATGGGCTGGTCCAACAAGGGCTGAGCTGGGATGGTGTCAGCCACGTTTCCCTCAACCATGGGGGGGGGAAGCATGGGTGTCCCTGATTGGTCCTCCACACATGGGGGTCTAGGGGAACCCTGCAAATCCTGGTCACGTCCCCTACTGCGCCCACCTTTTGGAGGTCGGCCACCTTTGCCTCCCTTTCCGCTTGGTCGCCTCCCAACCATGGCACTGATGTTGTTGTGCATATGGGAGTTGCGGTAAACAATTGTCCTGGACAATTGGGGGTGAAAGGGGTAGGGTACTAGATGGAATTCGTACCCTAGTGCTCTAGAAAGGCTGTCTGTGACCCCTGGGGGAAGATGACGGGTCACGCAACGCACAGGCACCACAAAAACAAAAAAATAACGTGCACGCAACCCCTCATAAACCACGTGCGTGGAAAAATGAGCCTGCACTACGCTGTGGCACCCAGAAACACAAAAATAAGCGTACGCGTGTAACACGCAGCCTACAATGACCTCTGAAGGGGTACGCGACACACGGGGCAAGCACAGTTGGTAAATGTGTGCGCGACTCACCGTCTGCCTGGAAAAAGAACGTGAAAAAAAGCGCATGTGCGCGTTGGCAACACCCCCGCCAAAAGAAGAATTGTACGCTGTCTGAGGAGACAGGACAAAAGAAGAAGTGAACGCTGTTTGAGGAAACAGGCCCAAAAAAACCTACAAGAAGTACAGAATTCCCCCACTCGCTCTGCATGAAAAGCACGTACAAGGAAATGGGGTCCTACATGTACCTTTTGAAGCGGCTCACACGTACAGCGTCACTTACGCGTGTACGCGCTAAGGCCCTTTCCTCCAATTACACGAGCTGACACTTGGACGTGCAGTTTTTGGACGTGTACGACGAACATGCACTGTGTTGATGGAAACGCCCGCGCGCGTCACGTCATTTACGCGCGTAGGCCCTTTCCTCGGATTACACGCATTCACACGCAGACGTGCAGTTTTTTCACGCGCGCCTAACCACTATGCCCACGTCACGAGGGAAACGCCCACGCGAGTCACATCACAGAAGCACTTATGCGCTAAGGGCCTTTGGTCCAATGAAACCGCGTACGTGTGCTGACACGCTTACGCGCGAAGGGCCTTTCCTCGAATTACACACTGACGTGCAAGATTTTCACGTGCCAAATCACTCCGTATCAAGCTGGCCACGCAACAACACACGGAAGACCACGCTCCTGCCCAGAAGGCCGAATTACTGAGCCCCGAGCACACTCCCACCTGCCATCTGCTGCTGCCTGCCTACCTGCTGCCCACATGCCCTGGTATTTGGTGCCTGCACATCAGCCAGGGTTCCAGTTGCTGTGTCCACCCCTGCTGGAACAGAAGACTCCCGACTGGATACCATCGCTCCACAGCCCAGCCCCAGGACCCAGTTGCCCACCCACGCCTGCCTCTGGGGTTGCCATGTCGGGGCAAACACCATCTGAGACCACTTGCGACCCCCAGCCAGAGAGGCAGAGGGCCACCAGCTTCAGTGTGAAGGAAGTTGGTGTCCTGGTGGAGCATGTCCTGGGGCAGTATGATGCCCTCTTCAGAACATCACGCGCCAACAAGGAAAGACGGGAGAGGATCTGGGACGACGTAGTGGTTGCCATCAACGCGGAGGGGGTGGCAACCCGCGACATCAAGCACGTCAAGAAGCGCTGGGAGGACTTCAGGTCCAGGACCCTCCACATGGCCCAGCGCCTCGCGGAGGGGGGCCGGGTCAGCATGAGTGACATCCAGATGAGGGTCCTGGAACATGTATGCCCAGCGCTCCACGCTCAGATCCTTCGGAGGAAGACCCGTCTGGAGTTGAGCGGTAAGTGGCCAAGCATTGCAGTGTGAGACAGGGCATGTTGCAGTGTGCTGGTAGTCTGATACTTGCCTGTATGTGTGACATGGGCCATGTATGGATGTGTGTGTGCAGGGACATCATATTCATGCATGTGAGACCAGTAATGTGCCAACCTCATGCATGAGTTGGTGCATGAGTTCCAATGCAACATGGGGAGCTGTATGGCAAATGCACACATGAAAGCATGCCAGTGTCTGTTCTTGCACATGGTGGGGGTGTGAGGGATGGGTGCTGCTGTCATGTACATGTATGGTGCACATGTGTGTGTGTCTGAGAAGTGTGTCTGTGACTTGGATACGCCATGGATTCATGACACATATCCGTGATGATGTGTACATTCACTCATGCAGTGCGGTCACCGTTGTATGCACTGTGTCTATCCAATGTGTCTGTGGTGTATGAGGCATGATGCATGACCCTCCGGTGATGTGTGCGCATGGGCATGGGAACAGTGTGAGCCATGATGCATGTGAGTTTGAAGGCAATATTTGGATCAATAGAGGCCCTTGTACATGGATGCTGATGTTGATTGCAGGCGCCGTGCCTGTTTATGCATGTGTGTTGCGTGCATTCACCCATGTGTTGTGGAGGGACAGGATGGAAGTGACGTTAGACACTGCCACTCATGTGTTATTGCTTCCTGTCTAGGCGAATATTGTACTGTACCCTGATGCTTGTGTTCTATGTCTCCCTCTATGGAGCGTCAAGTGAAGAAGAGGGCGGAGACGGCGCTGTGGAGCCAAGTGGCAGGGATGCCTCCACTGGGTGGCGACGCAAGGCCCAGCCACCCTCCCAGGACTTGCCATCATCCAGGAGCGAGGAGGCTGGGGGGACATGTGTGGGGGCCTGCTGGCAGGTGCCCCTCACTGATGGGGGGTGGGGGTGCAGGGGGACATGTGTGGGGGCCTGCTGGCAGGTGCCCCTCACTGATGGGGGGTGGGGGTGCAGGGGGACATGTGTGGGGGCCTACTGGCAGGTGCCCCTCACTGATGGGGGGTGGGGGTGCAGGGGGACATGTGTGGGGGCCTGCTGGCAGGTGCCCCTCATTGATGGGGGTGGGGTGCAGGGGGACGTGTGTGGGGGCATGCTGGCAGGTGCCCCTCACTGATGGGGGGTGGGGGTGCAGGGGGACATGGGTTGGTGATCACTAGTGCAACGTGACACGTGGCCTGGCTGGGGGGCATGGCCATGGTGGATGGGCTGCCTGCGGGACATGTCCAGGGGTGCAGGGTAGTCCCCTGTGGTGTGGGCTGTCTGCAGGGGCTGTGGAGGGGGTAGAGGGGACACCTGGGAAGACCCACACTGCCAATTCACGTGTAGGACTCCCCGCGCACCACACTGGATACACGTAACCCACTCTGACAGCAAATTTGCGTGTAAAAGTTCCAGCGCACCCTAGTAACACACATACCCCGCTCGCACAGGGCCAATCGCGTGTGAAAGTTCCCGCGCACCCCAGTAACACACGTACCCCGCTCGCACAGGGCCAATCGCGTGTCAAAGTTCCCACGCACCCCAGTAACACACGTACGCCGCTCGCACAGGGCCAATCGCGTGTGAAAGTTCCCGCGCACCCCAGTAACACACGTACCCCGCTCGCACAGGGCCAATCGCATGTGAAAGTTCCCGCGCACCCTAGTAACATACGTACCCCGCTCGCACAGGGCCAATCGCGTGTGAAAGTTCCCGTGCACCCCAGTAATACACGTACCCCACTCGCACAGGGCCAATCGCGTGTGAAAGTTCCCGCGCACCCCAGTAATACACGTACCCCACTCGCACAGGGCCAATTGCATGTGAAAGTTCCCGTGCACCCGAGTAATACACGTACCCCGCTCGCACAGGGCCAATCGCATGTGAAAGTTCCTGCGCACCCCAGTAACACACGTACCCCGCTCGCACAGGGCCAATCGCTTGTGAAAGTTCCTGTGCACCCCAGTAATACACGTATCCCGCTCGCACAGGGCCAATCGCGTGTGAAAGTTCTCGCGCACCCCAGTAACACACGTATGCCGCTCGCACAGGGCCAATCGCATGTGAAAGTTCCCGCGCACCCCAGTAACACACGTACCCCGCTCGCACAGGGCCAATCGCATGTGAAAGTTCCCGCGCACCCCAGTAACATACGTACCCCGCTCGCACTGGGCCAATCGCGTGTGAAAGTTCCCACGCACCCCAGTAATACACGTACCCCGCTCGCACAGGGCCAATCGCATGTGAAAGTTCCCGCGCACCCCAGTAACATACGTACCCCGCTCGCACTGGGCCAATCGCGTGTGAAAGTTCCCACACACCCCAGTAATACACGTACCCCGCTCGCACAGGGCCAATCGCGTGTGAAAGTTCCCACGCACCCCAGTAACACACGTACCCCGCTCGCACAGGGCCAATCGCATGTGAAAGTTCCCGCGCACCCGAGTAATACACGTACCCCGCTCGCACAGGGCCAATCGCGTGTGAAAGTTCCCACGCACCCCAGTAACACACGTACCCCGCTCGCACAGGGCCAATCGCGTGTGAAAGTTCCCGCGCACCCCAGTAATACACGTATCCCGCTCGCACAGGGCCAATCGCGTGTGAAAGTTCCCGCGCACCCCAGTAATACACATACCCCGCTCGCACAGGGCCAATCGCGTGTGAAAGTTCCCACACACCCCAGTAATACACGTACCCCGCTCGCACAGGGCCAATCGCGTGTGAAAGTTCCTGCGCACCCCAGTAATACACGCACCCCACTTGCACAGGGCCAATCGCGTGGGAAACTCCCCGCGCCGGGATGTAAATGTATTCGGAGGGTGCGCAGGGAGTTTTACTGGCGTTTTCGTGGTTCGGGCCCTGTGCGCCATGTATGGGATTTGTGCGCTGTGCATGGCGCACGGGGAGGGGTTGGGGGCGTAACTGGCGCTGCTGCAGGGTCGCTGCGCCACTCTGCGCCACGGCTGGTTTTGGATGCTAAAATCCATGAATACGCTGTGCGCGGAAATGGATTTTAGCACACGCGGCTGGCGCAGAAAGTCGCATGCGCACACTGTGCGCCAGCCGTGTGCGCCACTTGTGCGCTGAATTCTATGAATTACCCTGTAAGTTTTTTTCTATACACAGACAGAAAAAAACTCTGCCATTCATATAACTGACAATGCCTTTAACTGACAATGCCTTTAACTGATAATGCTGCTAAATGGGTGAAAAAGATGCATAAATGAAGAAATGCTGCAGAGCATGTTAGCATGAGTCAGTTCTGAAGTTGAAGCATTCACGGCCACAGTGCCTTCAGAAACCAGATAAACGATCTGAAACCAGACAGGTTAATTGGACTGTGTCTGAAAATGTAGCTAAGGGAACCAGCTGCATGACCATATTTGGGGCAGCGCCACCTGGGAAAAGCCTAGGATGTGTGCCAGGATGTATTTCATTTTGAAGGTTTAAACAAGATAAGAAATAATTGCCCGGTGTGTGAATGCTCAACGAAGAGTTTGCCTGGACATGTTTAGAAAAGGTGGGGGTTTGAATCCTCTTTCTCTGACAAGATATAAAAGGGAGCTCTGTTTTTAGCTGATGGTTGGGTTTGTGTACTTGACAACGATGCTGTTTGTGTTCTGTGTCGGCCCAGCATGAAATAAAACCTGATGAATCTGACTCTGTCTCCTGCCTGCTGCTTGGAATGATTTTGCTGAAATGCCAGATAGGCTCAGAGAGCTTCAGAGAGGGTCCCAGAGAGCAACAAAGGGCCCCAGAATGTCCAGGAGGGCCTGACAGAATGGAAGAGGTTAAAAGGAGCACAATGGAGGTCTTAGCGCCTCCTCTTCAAGGGAAAGGCTCAATCCCAAAGCACGGCAAAGGAGACTGCCACGTCGAGGAAGAGGAGCTTCAATGATGATGAACTCAGATCCTCGTGGACTACGTGCACGAACACCACCATTACATGTGCAGGCAGACAGGGAGCACACATACGCCGGCTCAGCGTATGGTCCACTGGTAGCGCGTCACGGATTGCTTCAATGCCTTGGGCAATGAGAGGCGCACCGCTCGTAAGGTCATGAAGCGGTGGAATGACCTCCACCATTGAACCAAATCGAAGCTGGGTGCCAACCTCGCCTCTGCTGTTGACTGGAGGTGGGTCACCACAGGAGCAGGAGCTCACTCCACATGAAGAGGCCATGAGCGAGTTGATTCATGTGGATCAGTTGCAAGGCACGGGAGGCCTGCCAGATTACGAGGAACCGTCCGGTGAGTGATGAAGCGTGTGCAACCTGAATATGTGTATGTGGATGAAATTAATGTGTCTGATTGTGTAGCACTTCTGCCTGCATGTGTTTGACTGCCATGGGTGAACCATGTCATGGTGTCCTGATCCGTGCTTAGTGTACTTGAGAGTGTATACAACCCATGTGCTGCACATTGGTTGAACATGGCTTTGTGACAGTAGTCATCAACAACCGTTAGATACTAAAAGACATTTCCGGCATGCCAACACAATGTGGCATCTTGGTATTTCCATCAGTGATGTTAGTGACTCAGCTATGTCAGTCAAGTGCTTGTGTCTGAAGTACGTGCTACACATCATGCACTGCATGTGGTAGAAAGTCCATCCACACGTGTCCATAGGTGGTTTAATGCTACCCATACCTTCCATGAATACTGGCAGCGGGTGGGCCATTGTGCCATGATTGACATAGCATTTTCCTACACTGTGCTAATCCCAGCCACAGCTATGGCACTGGCCCACTTGTAAAATATTTGGCTGGAGTCAGCCATGTTGACCTGCCACACTCAACACCCCCCATGGGTGCATGGCCCTGTCCATCTTGTGTGTCACTGTCCCCTCTTCCTATCTCCCAGCACATGTCATCACTCTCTCCCCATCACACACCTGGGACACCACACTTGGGCCATTTCCACATTGTGTGCACTCCCTGTGCCAGTGGTGCACTGCTGTTAGGTGTGATGGTAGTGGACTTGGCTGTGAATATGTGTGGACATGTTCTCATGTACCCTAATGGCATGTTTCTTATCCAATTTTTGAGTCAGTCTTTGCATATTTCGGTCTTCTGATTGCTTTGGCATGGGACAGGATTTGCGTACACACATACATGTGTGTTGGCAATGTGTGCAGTGCTTACATGGTCAGGGACATGGGATGTAGTGGCAAGTCTGCATATGGCATGATCTGTGAGCTTTATGTGCGTAGTGTGTGTATACAACTGATGGCATGGTAACATGCATGGCAATGTGTTGCAGGACAGCATTGTGATACCTATGTATGTAGGCGATGCAACTTACTTGAATCTTCATGTCTTTATATGTCCATGTGCAGGTAATGAACCACTAGATGCAGGGGAGGAGGTTGAGGAGGAACGGGACCCTGAGCCACCACAGAGCACCAGTGGAGGACGTGTTGTGGCAGCCCATGAAAATCCACTGGTGCTACAGGCCATCCGGGGCATGACTCATTATGAGTCCGACTGCCATGAGACCAATAGCTCTCAGCTGTCGGAGGCGATTGTATCATGTGTTGAAGATGTTGTACCCTGTGCGTCTGCAGGTGGGTCACGTACCCTCACAGGGCCAGTCAGTGTTGGTACGACCATCTGTGGTGGTTATGGCCACAGACAGCGGCTTCACATCAAGGGCCATGCTCTCTTGGGTCCGGCAGGCGTGGGGCACGCATACGTGGTGGGTGTGTCACGGCTGGGGAGACAGTGTGGGAGCAGTCAGTGTTGTGTGTTGCACAGCAACAGGGTGGTTCCGATGAGATGTTGGCTCAGGGCATTGATAGGGTGAGCAATTCCATGTTCTCCCGACAAACACAGGTAGAGCACCAGCTGCAGGCATTGTGGTTCACATACCGCTAACACAGGCCGCACATGGAGGCCAGCAACAGGAGCCGACGGGCCGAACTGAGGTCTCTGCAGGCATCCCTGCTTGAAGAGGGTCAGGCCCACAGGGAAGCCCTGAGGCAAGAGTTTCTGGCCCTCAGAACGTCTATGGAAGTGCTAGAGGCAGCCCGTAGTACACAGTACCAACAGCAGATGCAACTGTTGTGTCATACCATCTCGGAGGAACTCTGTGCATCCCGTGAAGTGTTGCATGCGGACCTCCGAGGCTTCATGTTGCAGATGCATTCATCTGGGTCCCACCTGGCCCCAGCCACATGGTCAACCTCCCTTACCACTCTCACCTTCCATTCTACACAGGAAGGTGGCGACAGCAGTGACAGCCCTACCAATGCATGATAGCCGTGCAGTCCATGTACCCATGGAGGGAATTCTTTTTATGAACATCCACACATGTGGGTGTTGACGTGCACCCTGCCCCTCCCCCCTCCTCAGTGGACAACCCCGCCCCCCCAGACCAAGATGGACATTTTGTTTTTCCACCCCCTCTGGCCAGATGTTGGCATGTCATATTTTGTTTTGCCCTTTCGGGGTTGTGGTCTTTGTTATTTTTTGCATTGATTGCCCTTGAGGTATGCCAGTAACTCCTCTGGGTCTATACATGTGCAGTGGTGTACGTGCAGGCATGCCTAGTGAGATCATCTAGCATGTTTGCATGGGGGTGCACAGGACGGCATGTGCAGGTAATCATAGCTTTGTTTTTCCATGCATGTGTGTGGTGTGTCAGTTATACTGCACAATGGGTGTTTTAATATGTTCACCCATGTTGTTGCAGTAATCAGGGAAGTGGCAGGGACTGCGGTCCCGGGTGAGACATCCTGCACCATTTGAAGTCCACACTCCTCATGCCCTCCACCAGACAATGTAGTTCCTTTACAAATTAGAAAAACACACTTACTGGTGAAGGTCATGTGGGATTTAAAACATGCTGTCAACGTGTCGGCAGCTCTGGCACTTGTGGAACTCCTCGATGTTCCGACGCCATTAGAATGGCCCTTCACGTTTCACACGTTACTTTCTCTGTGCTCTAGTCTTTTTCTGCTTTGGTCAGCTCTTCCCTTTTTAACTCCTCCCCTTCCTTCCTTCTGAGCTTTGCAACCCTTGCTGTATGTTTCTGTTACGGTTCCGACGCTCAGAAATGCTTTCCTTCCATTCTTCTCACTTTCTGCTGTGTTTATGTTTCCCTTTCTTCTTTCTTCCAAACCGGGTATCGAGAGGGCATTGTCTTCAGGGTTTCACCCCCAAACTAATGGGCAAACTGAGAGATTAAATGCCACCTTGGAACAGTAGCTTCATTGTTATACCAATTTCCAACAGGACAACTGGGTAACCTTGCTGGCCACCGCAGAATACTCCTACAATAACTCAAAACATACAGCAACTAATCTCAGCTCATTCTTCTGTAATTATGGGTTTCACCCTGACATTGTCTTGCCTACAACTCTGTAGGTCTCACCCGTACCCTCAGTGGATGCCGTTCTCTACAGCATCACACAAGCACATAAAATCGGCAAAGAAGGTTTACAAGACAGCCAAGCCCAATACTACTCTCCTTGACGGTGTCCGTGCTCGGCCCAGCTTTTCTCCTCTTGATTTCTTTCCCGTCTTTGTTTACTTTACTTGCGCCTTACCTTTCTTATCCTCGTTACCCGCTCCTTTCTTGGATCTTTCTTCCTGTTTTCTTCTGCTCTATCTGCTATTCGGTTCTGACACCGCCACAGGCGCCTTCCTTCTCTCTGCCTGCGCTGTCGGTGTATTGGAGTGTGGGACGGCTGGTGCCTGCTACAGCCCGTCTACTCTCTCCAGCTGTATAGCAGGCTGTTTGTTCCTTTGCACTCTCTGTGCTGCCAGGATCTATGGAGAGCGGAGTTACTGTTGTTGATCTTACCCGTTATCCTGACTTTTCTACGTTGTCTGCCATTCCGTGGACTGGGTTCTTCCTATCCTGCCAAGACAAAGTGATCCTCCTAGAGTCATCATATACTCAAGAGCAAGAGGACAATGTCCAGGATCCACCTACACCAGAGGTTTTTTCTGCCACTGGCTTTTTCCTCTGTTTGGCGTCCTTGGGAAGGGGTCCTTTGCTGGCCTCATTCATTAAGGCGGCATAGTGCCTTCTACCCGAGGAAGGCCGTATCTCTTCCAGAAAAAGCGGTCTACCCAGAGGAATAAGGGCAAGAGTCGTCATCCTTATCAATAGAATCAGGTGAGGAGGAGGGGGACATGTCAGAATTAAATGAAGGACTGGAAGAGATTGGTAGTCCTTACACATGCAGACACAGTTATTTGGTAAGCATTTGCACTGTCTTGCATGATGGGTATGCTTCATTGTTGGTCATCTTTGCTGCATGTGTCGGTTCTCTTATATGTCCTTTGCACACTCACATGGCGTTGTGGTAATTTGATTTGAGCTTATGTCACTGTGTAAGCTACCTATGTAGATACCTCAATGGGTGCACCGACTGTGCTGTGCAGCATGTCATTGTACATCGGTAAACCAGGCCATGGAATCCTTGATTTGTCATTTGCTTGTTATTCACTCTGTGTGCCACTCTCTCTCTCCCTCTCTCTGGTGTGGTACAAATCAATGTCAATGGCCATTCACCCTGTGTCACCCTTTGTTGCTCCTGCATTCTGAGTTGTATGCAGATGTTCTTTCTGGTATCAACTGTGATCAGGTATGTGCATGTATTTTGTGCTGTTACTCTGCATTGCATTCCATGTAGGTAAAGCGTCTCCCGATAGTGTGTGTCAGAATTCAAGTTGCCCACGTCGTGTAGCCGAAGAGTTCTTCCTCCTGATGGAACCCTCTGGCTCCAGGAATAGACAGCCAGAGCGATCAATCAGAGGAAAGAAAGGATGCCCGATGAGACCCAGACGACCCAGATGAAGACACGTGCCGTAGGAGTTGTTATCAGTGAAGCCAGGGTGGTACGAGTGGCCGAGGACAGGCGTTGGATCTGCAAGTGAGGGGTTAACACAACACAGAAAGTATAACCAACCGCCCTTCTGACCAAACCCGAACACAACAGTTAAAGTATGCAATACATTGATCAAATTCTAATAACAACCCCTTTCCCATGCGAGACTATGGCTTACCGTGTTTTATCCGGATCAACACCGGGGAGAGTCAGGTGGAAAAAAGGGAAGGGAAGGGAAGCAAATCCGAAGACCACAATCCAGAATCCAAGAAAAACCTATCCACCTATCCCGCCGGCACGAGGACGCCTAATACACACTTGTTAGTGTGCGTAGCAAGGAAATCCAAAGTTCGAAAAGTTCCAAAGTTCAACAATCCAAAATTCGAAAAGTTCCAAAGTTCAACAATCCAAAGTTCGAATAGTTCCAAAGTTCAACAATCCCAAAATTACCCAGACGCAATCCAGGTGAGTGAGGATCCAGAAGACAAACGAAGAGTAACCAAAACAAATGGGCGAAGGCTAAGAAGTCCGTGAGCAGTCCGAGGTCGAAGCACGATGCAGGCAGCAAACAAGAACAAGGCAGTCCAGAATCTTAAGCCAGGTAACGGTCCGGGTCGAGGAAATGAGGCAATCAGGAACACAGGATGAAAGGGGGGGGAAAGGTACTGCAACAGGGGTTCAAGGGAACAGGATACAAAGCACAAGGTACGAAGCGCCACCAATTCTCAATCAGAAGCGCCGATACGAAATGAAGGCGGTGCTTAAAAAGGAGAGGTCACATGACAGCGTTCCGCGGCTTCCAGCGTCGGCCGAGGGAAACGCTGAGAGGACGCCAGCGTTGCCATGCCAACTTCCAGGCACCTGGTTGTAGTGTTCTTAGAGGGCTATGCATCCGTTTCTTAGCACTGCTTGCACGCCTGGACATGACAGTGTGCATCGTATGCAAGCCAGGTGAGTTACACGGATAGGTGAGTGCATGACATTTGCTGACACTTCGGTGGTGTTTGCATGGGAACGGGGTACTGTGTGTGTTCACTCTGGCCTTACTAACCTTTACCTCTGTCACTATTGCTCGAGGGTTGGTTTATTCCCCCAGGGGTGATGCCAATGATGGTTATGGTCTTGATAATCTGATGGATTGCTGGGGACACGGTTTACTGATTGTGATAACAGTGCTTTCTGACTGTGTGTCCACCTTTCATGGTTGGTTGTGAGTGTGTAGCATGGTCAACTGTTTGTGGACTGTGGCAGGGGTATATGTTTGAGCTGAGGTGTGCCTCATTCATTCAACTTTTATCAGGTCTAATGAGTGGCACATCTGATCCCTATCAGGGTTTGTGGGATTAGGAATGTTTCTCAGATTTTCTGGGTTGAATTTATGGTTCAACTATTAGTGTGTGCTTACTCCCTATCTACTAATGTTCATTCCTCAATGCTGTCCCTCCAAAGCCATTTCATCATGTTACTCTGACCTTCTTCAGGTGAGCCAGTTATTGATGGAGATTTTTTGCAGGGGATCTTTATCGTCAACAGGGGCCAACCTCTGGGATACACATCCTGCCGCCCTCGGTTTGGGGGCTCATCTCTTTGCTTTCCATGACCTACCCATGTGTTTCATCTTCTACTCTTCCTTCTCTCTCCATCTTCCCTGCTAAGCAATCCCTCTGCTCTCTCACTCTCTCCATTCCTTTTGTCCTAGCTGCTTGGTGACTGCTTGATGTGCCTCAAGGTCTCGCACGCGCCTGTGAACCCCAGCAATTTGTGGGGCACTTCCCTCCGTGACGTGGACTAGTGTCATCATCACTGCACTTGGGGAATGACCCGAGAGAGTTGCATCTCTCTGCACTTACCCAAGCATCCACTGACTGGTTGCACTTGAACCTCCCCTGAACTTGTTACCACCGTCCGAATACCACAACCCTCTGAACATCTGTGCACTTGCTCCTTCTGATTGCACCATACAGGTACAGCGTCTGTCTGTTCCACCCTGTCCTCGGTCCCTGCATGATGGCATATTGATGCACTTGTCCGACAGATTCACTGTTACATGCACTGTTGATAGTGTAGTATAGTTTAGTATGCAATTACTGTTCATGTCCAGAATGTTATGGATCTCTATGAGCATGTGTTATTTTTGTACTTGTTCCATACATCGTTGAGCGCATTGAGACACCTGCATTATGTATTGGCCTTTTATCTGTCTCTTTTGACATAAGATATCATAGCACAGTTTGGTGATAATTTAACATGACATATGGGACGGTTTATGTGACACACAGGCGATTGGATGTCTAGTTTGGCATGGTGGTAGTGGCATAGTCCCTCTTCTATGTTTTTCTTTTGAAAACTCAAAATCAAATTAGTTTTAGTTCTAAGGAATGCACGCAATGTTGCACTTCCAAGGACACATTCTCAGGGTGGTTTGGTGGGCACAGATGATTGGCCCTTTGTAATCATTGAATGACACCTGGAATGTGCCAGGGCTGTGTGCACTCCAGAGGGGTTGGATTTTAGGTGCGCACAGGGTTTAGCGCATTCCTTTTTGGCTGTTTCTTTCCCCATTGGCAAAGGGTTGTAGTGGGGCGCATTGGCATGGGTAACAATATCCCACAGTTGTATTGAACTGTGAAGTCCAAAAACCAGGGCAAGGGAGTAATTCATGTGGTAACCAAGACCAGGGGGAGGGAGTCACTCCCCCTGGCTGTGTTGAACTACTAAATTAAGATACCAGGAGGAGGGAGTAATTCCCCTGGTAGCCAAAACTATAAAGACTTGCTGAGGCAGAGTGCAAGGACAAAGGCAGTGTCGCTGCCAAGAAGAAGTGTTTGAACTTTACCTTTCTTATGCTGGAGAACAGTTTTAAACTGGGGAAGGGGGCTATTCCCCCAAGGAATAACCAAATCTGAAAGTGAACTTTTATTGCCAGTCCAGAAGAAGGGAGGTGTGTTGTGCATGGGTGGGTCCTTTGTAGGCCTCTGATTTGCATTGGTTTCACTTGGGCCCTTATTGCTGTGTCCTGTGTTCTTTTACCTCCAGCATTTTGCTGGGAGTATTTTCGGCAGATTATCCGCCGCTTTTCCTAGCGCTAATAGCCAGACTCGTGATTTCTATGTTTTAGCGCAAATGGATACTGGCGCTTTTACAGCCGACGCTTTTACAGCCGGCTGTACTTGCGCCGGCTCTAATGGCGCCGGCGGTATTTGCACTCGTGATCCGACGGACCCTTAAATTCGGCGCTAATAGCATTATAGCCGATTTTAAGGGTTACCGCCAAACTTGTGATGAGGCCCATTGTTTCATTCCTGAATACCTGCTGCTTATTGACATCTGTGTAGGATTGCTCATTTGTGTCTTAAGAACTTTGCAGGGGGAAATATTAACCTATTAACCTAAACGCTATGTTTTCACAAACCAAAACTGTTCTTTTTCCTGTGTTTTGTATTCTGCATTACTATAAGTGAATTCAATTGCTTTACTTATTTTTAATTGTATTATCACTGCTTGGTGGTTTCTGCCCCATATATATATATATATATATATATATATATATATATATATATATATATATATATATATATATATATATATATATATATATATATATATATGTAATGGATGTGTGATGTGAATATTAAATAAATAAATAAATATTTACTTTTAACAACTAGCCTGATTCCTGATCCAGTGTGACCTGGGGGGTATTTTGAGATGGGTGTGATATGAGTGGTATATTATTCAGAATATTGAACCTAAAGACATAATAAATAAGTATTTCATTGCGCACTACATGCTAGGTGAGACCCGGGTGTGTGCCTGATTGAAATCCTTCACAAATTTTGGGAGCCCCTTCCGTGATTCTGAGTTCGAGATACCACCCGTGACAGTCTAAAACAGCATAATAGCCTGCAGGGTACAGACACCTTGCTGGGTTGGTGTACTGTGCTACACTGTGCAAGCACCTCTCAAAATAAATACTCAAAAAATCGGGCCTGTTTGTAAAAGTAAATTAACCCTGAAATAAGTCATAAGGAAATTGATATTTCCAAAATGGCGATCCCACTAGAGATTAATATGGCTAGGGAACACCCCCTGCACAAACTGTTTGTCAGGGGTGAGTGGCCCGAACAGAATGAACAGATATGGCTGCAGGAAATCAAAGAACAGGTCACTGCCATAGACCTAGATACATGGCAGGACAAGGGCCCATTACACCAAGCTCTTAGTGAACTGTACATGGCCCCAAAAGAGGAGCAGTGTAAAATTGCCAAAATAACGGCCTACCTGTACCTCCACATAAGAATAATACAGGAAAAGCATGCAGAAAACATAGTTCTGGCAAAGAAGCAAGTGGAAACACTACAGGAAATCCAAACTAATCTGGACTCTGCAGAGCAAATGCTCCAGAAGAGCCAAGAATCAGAGACAGAAGCTAGGCAGTACTTGACAAAACCAAAGGAAGACCTGGCCCTCCTTCAGCAAGAGAAGGCAGAGCAAGATACCCAATTACAGACACTGCAAGATGGGTGTCAGGAAAGGGTTACAACATAGTCAACAGAAACTGGCGCATCAATTAAATTATAATAGAGTCTGTGCAGAACAGATAGTCACATTACAGAACCACATAGAATCCTTGAAAGAGGAAAATAATAAATAAATTATTAAAGACCTCCACACTCAAGAGGAATTTGATGGGTAGCGCCAGAAATCCCAAGCATTTAAAAAAAAAGGGATGACCTGGCTGAACAGAGGGGCACTCTAAGTCAGGAGGGGGACGTCTTAGGCCAGGAAGTGAGCCAATTAAAAACTAAGTTAGAGGAAAGAAAGCTGGCCCTCCAGTAGCTTAGTGAAGTGACAACCGAATACGTGAAGCTACTAGAGCACACCAGGCGGGTGGAGGATGCTCTGGAAAAAAAAAACAGACCAATAATGATAAAACTCAGGAGGTGAGTTTCCTGCAGCAGAAATTCGCCCAGTATTTCCAATCCTGGCAGGAAGCACAGAGAGACAATGAGGCTCTCTGTGAAAAGAATGATAGGCTCCACAAACAGATAGCCATGCAAGAGCAAATCATTGACACCAGTAAGGCCTTAATAGAGGAGCAAAAGAGTCAGATGTTGGCATGTCACCAGGGAATAGGGGTTGAAAGAGAAGAGGTAGGAAGGGACAGAGAAACCCTTGAGCCTAACATCAGGACCCCTGCAATCAGGGACTCTAGCCCTTCAGTACCATGGACTGTGCCGGCTTTATGTCCACTGGCTCATATGAACCAAGGGCCATGGGGATGGTAGACTTCAGCAGAATTGGCAACATGGGACTGACAGATCAGCGCCTCCCAGAAATGGATGGACGGGCGCCTCTGTACAGATTCCCAAATATTAGGGCTAGCCTCTCTGATCAGGAAGACTCCTGTGAGCGGAGAATAAGGGAACTGGATCCCCAAAAATACCACCTACCAAAGGATCAGTTTGTCAAATTTGGTGGGGAACTCCAGGAAATCAAGACCACAAAGAGTATCCTAAAGACCTCTTCCCAGCTAGGGCAGTGGGGGCGGGGGGTACTCTGCCAATCCTGGGAGCAGGGGAGAGTCAGAAGACTCTTCTGAGCACCGCAGGCATCAGGAAACTAGGCCCCCACATTCTGCAAGCCATTCTCAAGCTTGCAGAATCAGGGAGAGCCTAGAGGATCAGATAGCCTCTCCTGTTGCAGTGCCTCTGAGTCAGAGGATGAGTGGACTCGGGTGACTAAGACCAAAAAAGGCCAACAAAATTAAGAGGGCTATACTAAAAGATCCCCTGAAACAGATCAAGGCCATTACGAGCGTCAAAACTCCCTATCACAAAAAATGCCAAGTATTCAGTCTGGGAGCACCTTGAGTTATACGAGCAGATGATGGATACTTTCCATCTGACAGATAGCCAGAGTTGCATCCAATATGTCAAATGGACATTTTCCCCTGAATACTCCAGCTTCTTTGCGGGGCTGGAGGATCAGAACCACTCCAGATGGTTCACCTACAGGGCAGCCATCTTATACATTTTTCTGTACATAGGAATCCCCAAGAGGCCCGCAAGGCGGCCTACAATCTGCAGTGTAGGGAAGACCAGGCCCAACAGGAATTTGTGCAAGAACTAAAACGTGCCTTTGCGCAGACCACCAGGAGGGTGCGCACAGACAGTAGGGAGTGCATTAATACCTTCTTTCATGCACTCCCTAAATATATCATGACCCAGCTGGGGAGGGACTTTCACAAGAAGAGATCACTAGACTGGGTCATTGAACAGGTGACCCGTATTTATGAAGTGCAGAAACTGGAAGAGAATAAAAATACAAATAAAAACCCCAAACCAGCCAACACCCCTGCTGCTGCTAAGGTGGCAGAGGTGAAGGTTTCCCCCAATTTAGATCTGGAGATGGGGGGGCCAAAAAACATTCCTGTACAGAACCCATCTTCTAACCAAAGAATCAGAAGGCCCTCAGGCCAATCCCAATCAGGTAGTCAGGGAGGTAATCCCGAACTCCCCTGATTATATTAGCCCCTGTTACAAGGGCAACAAACCCATCCTGGGGTATGTGTGGACGCCCCCAGCCCAAGGGGGGGTACAACCAGGTAGCTACCAACCCAAGAAACTTCCCTCCCAAATCTCCCCAGGAGGGCAGTAATCGCCCAAATGGCGGGTTGAGTTTCTTTCCCCGGTACCCGCCAAACTTCAACCCACAAAACAACCCTCCTTTCTTTCCCCACTTTCCTGAGCCCAGACAGCCCAATCCAGGAGAGGGGAGGCCAAGGGTGGAGGCTTACCAGAACTATCCCAACCAAGGGTATTATGGGAGAAGGGACAGTTACCGTTCCCGTGATCCACCTAGGATGGACCAGAGACCCCTGTCATGACCCTTGCCCCTGGCCCTCACTGGCAAGTCAGCCTTCCAGTTAGGGCCAGGTCAAAGGCCTTAAAACCTCATCCAAGACTCCCTTGGAGTCAGTCCTGCGCCTTTGGCACCAGGCTCATAACCATCATGACGACCAACATTAGAATGGGACTATTTACTTGGGACTATTTAACTTGGGGGGTTCAGCCAACATGGAGGCACACACATAGCTCAGTTACAAAGATCTGAGCTATGCGGTCTAGTCTTTTGGGTGTGGCAGGCCTGGGACTACTTTACCTGGACTACTCTGGGTGTGGCAGGCCTGGGACTATTTTACCTGGACTACTTTACCTGAGACTATTTAAACCACACCCAAACAGCAGAACATGCTTTGCGTTATTCTGCTGTGGTCAGCATAACGCTCACCGTGTCCAGTTCTTTGATGCCAGCTTACCTGAAACCAAGGAGATGCAGAGAGAGAAAGAACACTACGAAATTTACCTGGAACAGTATCCTGTCTTCAATCCATCGCCAACTTCAGTTCCATTCACCTGAAGGTACAAACTCCATCTTTCGGCACCGCATGCATCCTGGAATACCATAACCTGGAAAGAGGAGAAAGAAAGACAGCATTAGTAAGCGTTTACTCACGTTTCCTCCCGAATGAAGAAAGCCACACAATTCTTACCTGGGTAGTCATCGCCTGGTCAGTATCATTGCTGGAACATTACGGCAGAGGTTAGCAATATAAAAGGCGAAACAGCACCGCGCATCGCGCATTACTCGCCGGACAACATTGCGCACACCGGAGGAGAGGCCCCAAGGGGGAGGAAGGAGTTGAGGCCAACGGAGGTGGGAAAACATAATGACAATCTGGTATTGAATCCAGCTCTTCTATATTGCAGACCCATCTCTAACCAGAGGCCTTATCAAGGGACCGGGAGAGGGCTCGAGAGTGCAAATCATCCAACCAGGGCTGGGTGGCGTCCCCGTGGTTACCAGGTGAGCGTAACAGAACGCAAAGCCTCAATAATATTATCCACCTGGGCGTCATGGAGACTTCAGAGACGGACCAATTAGTTCAGTTGTTGGGACAATTACGCGCTGAAGTACATTCAGCCAGGCAAGAAACCAACGCTCTTAGGAGGGATTTGATTGTTACTAAGGATCGTACCGACGAAATAAGTAGACAATTGCTCCAATCACAGGCAGGACAGACCCCATTGCCTGGTAACATTCCGTCAGCACCTGTACCAACTTCTTCCACCAATCCAGTACAAATAACCCTTCCTGGGGCAGTTCCTTTAGCTCCACCTGAACGATTTACAGGGGACCCCAAGAAGTACGCAACGTTCATGAACCAGTGTCGTCTTCATTTCCTTTGCAGACCTGGGGCTTTTCGTAACGACCAAGCGCGTGTTGCTTTTGTCTTGTCATATCTGAGTGGCAGTGCTGCGGATTGGTCGGTACCATTGGTAAGTTAGGATAACCCGTTGTTACATGACTTTGCGGGTTTCCAGATGGAAATGGAAAAACTCTTTGCTCGTTATACCCAAGGCCAAGCATTAGACAACAAACTTTTGTCACTCCGTCAAGGAAGTCAAGACTTGCTTACATACATAGCAACATTAAACAGACTAGTCTTTGAAGCGGGGGGCCTGAGGAAAAAAGGACCACACTATTTCATCGGGTCTACGAGGGAAACTAAAGTATGTCCTTGCTCAAGTGGTTAACCCACCTAAAGACTGTGGAGAATTCATCAACCTTGTGGTGCAATTAGATCACAGATTACAAGACCGAAAAGCGGACCGGATAAGGTTAGACACTCGAGCTGTGTATGTCCGGTCAAAGGATAATGTTCCACGTACATTGGAAAACACGGTAGAACCCATGCAAATCGGAGGTGTACGGCCCCCTTTAACTAAAACTGAAAGAGACAAGAGAAGGCAACAGCAATTATGCTTATATTGCAGATAATTAGGCCACTTCCTCAAAGAATGTCCAGTGAAACCACCAAGGAGAACTGTTGGAGCCACAGAGAAGGAAGATAATAACAAGGAGGCTGAAAACTACCAAGCCCGGCAAGCGTAGAGGTCTGCTTGTCGAGCGAGAAGGATGAGCCACAGACCTCACACTTTGCATTACCAGTAATTTTGATCAATCACCAACAACCATCTCGGATGCATGCTGTCGAAGCATACATAGACAGCGGAGCAGTTTGGAATTATGTAGACCAAGATCTGGAAACAGAGATGGGGCTTCCCCTATGCTCTAAGTCGACTACTGAAAAAGTTACTACTGTTGATGGGACAGAAATAGCTTCCGGACCAGTAACCCAATGCACAGCAGCACTAACCCTACTGTGCCCAGAAGGACACCGAGAATCTATTGCATTCGATCTCCTCAAAGCTCCTCAGTTTCGACTAATCTTAGGGATGCCATGGTTGGTAGCTCACAACCCTCTAATAGATTGGTGTGCCAAGAAGTTGGCTTTTTCCGATGATTGTGCTTGCACCTGTTATCACCAAGAAAAGGGGAAAACAGACTTATGTACATCTGCTACTCCCAGTACGGCAGCGATTGTACTAGGTATGACTAGTACTCTACCAAATGAATACCAAGATTTTCAAGACGTGTTTCCAGAAAGGACAAGCCAATACTCTACCACCGCACAGGCCCTACGATTGTCAGATCGACCTCATACCTGGTGCGCAAATTCCTTGTGGTCGAATCTATGCACTTACTGAACCAGAAAACCTCCATTTGAAATCTTATCTTGATCAGTACCTTGCAAATAGATTTATCCGCCCACCTAAATCACTGGCAGCCAGTCCCTTATTCTTCGTACCAAAGAAGGAAGGAGATTTGAGGACTTGCATCGACTATCGAGCATTAAACCAGATCACAGTAAAAAACGTTATCCACTGCCCCTTATTCCCGAATTATTGGATCAAGTCAAAAACGCCCACATCTATACCAGGTAATGGTATAGATGGTACGCCTTAGGGGGGCGTACCATCTAGTTCGAGTGAAGAAAGGAGACGAATGGAAAACCGCCTTTCGTACCAAATACGGCTTGTATGAATACCAGGTAATGCCTTTTGGATTTTGCAACGCTCCTGCTGCATTCCAGTACTTTATGAATGATGTTTTGCGGGAGTTAATCGACGTTTGCGCCCTGGTTTACATTGATGACATCTTAGTGTATTCTGCTATAAAAGAAGACCATGTCAGGCATGTCCGTTGCGTCCTTACTAAACTCCGCCAACATAAACTGTATGCTAAACTTGAAAAATGCTCTTTTCATGTCACCGAAGTGGAGTTCCTCGGTTTTATCCTCACACCAAAAGGTATCAGAATGGATAGGCACAAAGTAGATGCCATTCTTAACTGCCCATCACCAACTTCATTTAAAGGAATACAGAGTATGTTGGGCTTTGCAAACTTTTACCGCCGATTCATCCCAGATTTTTCCCAAATAGTGCATCCAATTACATCACTATTGAGAAAAAACAATAAAAAGTTCCATTGGACCGAAGAAGCAGAGAAGGCCATTCAAGAACTTAAGAAAAATTCACTTCTGCTCCAGTTCTACGGCATCCTCGCCCAGACCTCCCTTATTTAGTTGAAACAGATGCCTCTAGCGTGGCTATGGGAGCTGTTCTCTCACAAAGGGGCCCAGGAACTGGCCAGTTACACCCTGTGGCCTTCTGGTCACGTAAATTCTCACCTCCCAAACTCAACTATGCTCTACAGACAAATAACTCTTGGCTATAAAATCAGCTTTCAAGGCATGGCAACACTATCTCCTTGGTGCTAGAAATACTTTCACGGTCAGAACTGATCATCGAAACCTGCAATACCTAAAAACAGCGAAGGCTCAATCATCCCGTCAACTGAGGTGGGCTCTTTTCTTCGCTGAAGATGACTGTGTGATCACCTATCGGCCAGGAGTCTGAAACGGAAAGGCTGACGCCTTGTCCCACATGGGTGTTGATGAAAAGGTATACATAACTCCAGATCCAGTAGCCATCATTCCAGAAGACAAACTCCTGGTTGTTACAACAACATTGACACAGGGTGAACTCCAAAACAAGATCCAACTCTTAATGGATCCCACTTTCTCACAAGAGTGGTGTACTCAAGGAGAGCATTACACCATTAAAGACCAGTTACCATATTTTAGGAACCGTCTTTACTTGCCAAGCAAAGATTTACAAGAGCAGGTTGTTTCGGGTTATCACGACTCCCTGATTGAAGGTCATCCTGCAATTGCCAAAACTCTAGCTAAAGTAAAACAAAACTATTGGTGGCCCAAATGGCATAAAGACATCATACAATTTATCCAATCTTGCGGTGTGTGTGCACAAAACAAGTCCCAAAAGCAGAAACCAGCTGGTCTTCTCCAACCATTGGGAATTCCTCCCGCACCATTGCACACACTGTCCCTTGATTTCATTACAGATCTACCTCCCAGTCAAGGGTTCAACACCATCTTAGTAGTTGTAGACTTGTTCTCTAAAATAGCACACTTTATCCATTTTAAGGGTCTTCCAAATGCATCCAATTTAGCAAAAGTATTCCTGGAGGAAATCTTACGGCTACATGGCTTTCCATCTGTCTTGATCTCAGATCGAGGTAGTCAGTTCATATCCAACTTCTGGAGGAAATGCTGTTCAATGGCCCAAATTGACATTCGACTATCCACAAGTCACCATCCTCAAACAGATGGCCAAAGAGAAAGAACAAAGCAAACCCTCGAGCAATACTTACCCTGCATGTTACATCAAGTGGAAAGGAATTGGAAGGACTTGTTATGGATAGCTGAATATGCCTGTAATAATTCACTGCACACCAGCACGGGACAAACCCCTTTCTACATTGGCCTCATCACGAGTTTGGCGGTAACCCTTAAATCCGGTGGTCGCGCTATTACCGCCGGATTTAAGGGTCTGCCAAATCAGGGCTTTGGCAGATTTCTCCCCAGCTCTGAGCCAGCGGGGAAATCCGCCGAAAATTCACGCTATTACCGCCGGCGGGAAATCCACCGGCAGTAAGAGCGTGAAAATTCCCCATTGTGCCCAATGGGGAATGGGGCATTCCTGAATGGGCTCAGTGGGGAATGGGGAATTCCATTACTGCCAAACCCGTGATCTGGCACTAATAGAGCCGGGGGTTTGGCGGTAGGGCTAATACTGCCGGCGGTAATAGCGCGAGCGTTACCGCCCAACTCGTGATGAGGCCCTGTATATGGTAGACATCCATGTACTTCAGAATTGGATCTCCCAACCCCTTTGGAAATGCCAGCGGTTAAAACCTTACATACGACTATTTCCCAGGCCTTCAAAGAAGCAGCAGAACATTTACTCCAAGCCAAGAACAGACAAGAGAAATTCGCTGACCAACATCGTAGTAAAGCCCCAACTATCAAATTGGAGACAAGGGGCATCATCATGAGTTTGGCGGTAACCCTTAAATGCGGCAGTAGCGCTATTACCGCCGCATTTAAGGGTCCGCCAAATCACGGGTTTGGCAGATTTCCCCCAGCTCTGAGCTGGGGGGAAATCTGCCGAAATTTTGCGCTCATACCGCCGGCGGGAAATCCGCCGGCGGTAAGAGCACGAAAATTCCCCATTGAGCCCAGTGGGGAATGGGGAATTCCCAAATGGGCTCAGTGGGGAATGGGCAATACCCGTTCCGCCAAACCTGTGATCCGGCGTAAACATAAAGACAATCTGGTATTGAATCTGGTATTGAATCCAGCTCTCCTATATTGCAGACCCATCTTTAACCAGAGGCCTTACCAAGGGTCCGGGAGAGGGTTTGAGAGTGCAAATCATCCAACCAGGCCTGGGTGGCATCCCCGTGGATACCAGGTGAGCATAACACCCCCGTAACAGCCAGAGCGGGTGTCCCGACTGGAGCGCCAGGTCCAGAACTTGTCACAGGATCTGGGTCGCATGTTGAGGGCTCAGCAGAACCCTCAGATGAACATGGCGGCCCAGAACTCCACACACCAAGGGTCTGGTACTCCAGAGCAATGACGGGGAGAGAACCCCAACAATCCACCGGTCCCAAAGGAGGAGGCACGGGGCAAGTGGGGTGTAAAGCCTCCGAGGAAGCTTCCTTCCCCACTTGTGAAAAGCCCCTGGAAACCCAGGAACCGCAACCAAGATGTCCTGCCCCCGAAAGTCTGCAACCTAAGGAACAGAGGGCGGGTAGGAGAAATAAAGGACCTAAAAAGACCCATTTTGTGGAGGAGGTTTGTGTCCTCCAGTTTGAAGTACAGGGGTCCTCAGAGGACTCTGGGAAAAAGGTCTTCTCCTTCAGGGATGGGGAGCTCCTCCCAAAGAAAAATGGGTCCCGAGAGATCCTAATCAAGACTGGGTAAATGTGGGGACTGAGTTACGAGCTCCCATCATTGAACCCCAGAATGATAAGCCAGAAAACCACCTTGCCCAAAAATATTCTGGTGACTGCCTCCAAAAGGGGGGGGGGGGGCAGAATCAGAACCAGGATCAGCAGAGCCATGTTCCGAAAACTCCCAAAAGATCCAGCCATTTAAATTGATAGACAAATGGGAAATGGACATGGAAACTCCCAATTCCAAACATCTCCTGCCTAGCAGGTGTATGCTCAAAATGTCCATAGACAACAAGAGCATAGTCCATAATTGTTGTGTCGTGCGAGATGTCCCTGGTACATTTTATCTAGGCAGTGACATTCTCAATAGCTTTGTCATTTGTTTGCATCTGATAAACTTCAAGGCCTGGTCCCGATTAGCGGGTAATCCCATGGACTTTGATGATCCAGAGAAAGCATTTCGGTCAGCTGAACTGCTGCCATATGCAGTTGAAGTTCAGATTGGAGAGGAAGTCACCATCCCAGAACGGACCCGACTATTCCCACTTGAAGTAAAAATTAAAAGAGGAGAGAAACTGCAAAATCCTGACGCATATGGTCACCTCAATGCCCATCTCCAACAGCAAGGGTTGGGGTTAAACCCAACACCACTAGTCAATACAGAACATGACACCATTCAAATAGTGGTGGATAACAGCGACCTTAGGAGTATCACTCTGGGCACAGACACCATTATAGGAATGGCAGTTGATGACCAACATTTTTCCATAGATTTAGGTAATGAACTGATAGGACCAATCCCTAATGACTGTTTTTACAGTGGCAGCGACAAAGACACAACACCAGACAGGATCTTCATCCGGCATGGGGGAAATTTCCTGGTGTACTCTTCCTGCCCCTATGGTAAGGAAGAGGTGACCTGTGACTTCAGGAGGGGTGAGGTGATCTTTCAATTTCACTAGGACTGCCTTCCCTACCTAAAGCCATCAGTCCAAGTCAGTACTTTAACCAAGGACTTTTCCACCCAGCTGGAGGAGGCTGCTGAGATAGCCAAACCAGAAGTCTTTCCGGGCTTCAGGCAAATGGTTGAAGAGAAAGTCAACCTAGCTGATGCCTGTGAGACTCTGGAGCAAAAGCTAATGTTGAAACAAGTTTTCCTAGATTTTCAGGATCTCTTTGCGGTGGACTCATATGACTGTGGTCGCACCGAAATACATACAACAACAATTCCCATGGACTCTGGTATGATTCCAGTGTTTGTGAAGCAATACCGCTTGCCTCTCACATCCATGGCATCCCTCACAGGAATAATTAAAAACCTTGAATGCCATGGGATAATTTGTCCAGTCCACAACACCTTCAATAATCCGGTGCTGGGGATTTTGAAACCAAACGGCCAGTGGAGACTCTGTGCTGACGTGAGGGAGCTAAACAAACGGGTCCACACTTCCCGATGGCCTCTTACCTACATTGACAAAGGGCTGGCCCAGATCCAGGGATCAAAGGTATACACTGCCATTGACCTGACCAATGGGTACTGGACCGTACCTGTCAGTGGGGAGGACCAATACAAGCTGGCCTTTACCTTCGGGGGGCAGCAGTACACTTGGACCTGAATTCCCATCGGATACATCAACTCCAGCAATTAATTTAATATCTTCTTGCATAAGACCATGCCCGACTTGCTTGAAAGGGGTAACCCGGGCTAGGTAGATGATGTTCTGATCAAAAGCTCAACTGTGGAGGAACACATAGTGGAGATCTGTTATGTTCTGACAGAGTTGAGGGCTGCCGGAGCAAACCTATCTTTCCAAAAGGCACAGTGGTGCAGGACACGTGTCAATTTCTTGGGGCATGAGATAACTCCTGAGGGTCTCTGTCCCCAGGAAAAGAAAGTAGAAGCACTCCTGAAATTAAAAGACCCCACAACTCTGCGTGAGCTAAGGAGCCTCCTTGGACTGACTAATTACAGCAGAAAGTTCATTGAGGATTACGCAGTGATCACAAGACCCCTGATCCATCTGTTGAAGGGGAGGGTCAAGTGGGTGTGGGGTCCAGAACAAGCCGAGGCAGTAAGACAACTCAAAAGAAGCCTCTCATAAGCACCTTACCTAGCTTACCATGTCAAAAATGAGGAGTTCTTCTTGGAGACATGGTTCTCAAATACATGCTTGACTGCAGTCTTATAACAAAAGCATGACAAGGTCAATAAAGTCATCTCCTATGCGAGTAAGACTTTATCCTCTGTGGAGGAAAAATTCAACGATTGTGAGAAGGCACTCCTGGCAACGGTGTGGGCATGGAAGAATTACCGCCCGTTCATCCAGGGGGAACACATCATAGTGGAGACTCCACACCAGCCTCTGCAATATCTTCAAAGTGACAGAATCCGGGCCAAGGCTTTCCTGTGGAGGTCAGATATGGCCAAAACAAGAAGAGTCCCCTGACTTGCATGATTGTGCCAGAGAAAACTGTCTCGAGGACGAAAGTCTTAAAATCAAGGACAACATGGAGGTGTACCTTAATTCCCCACACAAATACTATGACGAAGACAAGTGTGAGGGAATGCCCACTGTCTATGTGGATGGGTGCTCCTACTATGTTGACAAAAACGGGGAAAAGGAACTAGTGGCCGGCGTGGGTAATGCCTGGGCGAATGATGCTCCAGAACCCCCTGCTGGGTACAAAATCGGTCCCCGTAGTAGTCAAGTGGCAGAGCTGATGGCTGTGCATTGAGCCATCCTCACTGCTGTCCAACAGCAACTCCACGAACTGGTCATAATCACTGATTCAGATTATGGGCCTCATCACATGTTTGTCGGTAACCCTTAAATCCGGCGGTAGCGCTGTTACCACCAGATTTAAGGGTCTGCCAAATCAGGGCTTTGGCGGATTTCTCCCCAGCTCTGAGATAGGGGGAAATCCGCCGAAAATTTGCGCTCATACCACCGGCAGGAAATCCGCCGGTGATATGAGCGCGAAATTTCACCATTGAGCCCAATGGGGAATGGGTCATTCCCGAATGGGCTCAATTGGGAATGGGGATTTCCAAATCCGCCAAACCCGTGATCCGGCACTAATAGCGCCAGTGGGTTTGGGGGTAGGGCAGATAGCTATTAGCGCTGGCGTTACCGCCCAACTCGTGATGAGGCCCTTTGTCCGGAACGGGTTCGTGGGGCACCTGGTTAATTGGAAAACCAGAGGCATGCTATGTGCTAATAACAAGCCACTAAAACATGGAAAACTAATACAGAATATTGATGATCTGGTCACCACTAGTGGGATGACCATCTTCTGGAAAAAGATCAAGGGTCATTCTAAAGTAGAGGGACCAGACAAAACTGGAAATTACCTAGCTGATCAGCTGGCCAAAACCGGAGCCATCCAAGGGGATCTACTTGACATCGAGTCCCTGTTGGGAAAAATCCAGGTCACTGCTATCACTAGGTTCCTGACAAATGCTCACATCGAACTCCCAACTGCCCAGTGGAGTAAGGAGATCCCAGATGCTGATTTGATTATGGCTCAAAAAGGGCATCCAATAATTGGTAAGTTTTATCAACACATTGAGGGCCCTGAGAACTTTCCCCTGATGGATACCGATTACATTGGAAAAGAGGACCTCAGAGTGTTGATGAAATGTCCGAAAAATGTCTGAATCCAAGACGGTTTGTTGGTGAGGAGATCGATATCTGGCTGTGACCAGTGGGTGGTCCCTACCTCATTCCGAAGCCTGATGCTAAGTCACGCCCATGATGCAGCCACAGCCGGTCATCGGGGGTTTCGTACGACATTAGAAATCTTGCAAGAGGTTGCATACTGGCCACACATGGGGCAAGACCTCGACCAATACTTGAAGGGGTGTCTTGTGTGTGCACAATTTCAGCCAAAATCAGTCACACACTGTGCTCCCCTGAATAAAAGGGGGATGATGCTGTCTTGGTGAGATTTGCAAGTCGATTTCATCAGGCCCGTGATTCGCTCCTCTAGAGGGAACAAGTACATGTTAACTGTAACATGCTTTTTTACTAAATGGGTGGAATGTCCCCCGGCCCCAAATTGCAAAAGGCAGAAACAGCAGCTGCACTGATGATCAATCACACCTTCTCGCGTTTTGAACTACCCCAAAGGATTGAGTCAGACCGAGGTAGTCACTTCACCAGCGAAGTGATGGCAAAGATGTGGGAGATACTTGGGGTAAAAAAGGTAATTACACATTGCATACCGCTGTCCTCTAGTGATGGAGTTGAGAGGTACAATAAAACTACTGTGAGCATATTAAAAATGTTTGTGGCAGACTCTGGGCCAAGTTGGGATATTCGATTACCCCTTGTCCTGATGGCCATCAGATCTACCCCTTCTTCTGCAACAAAAATGTCTCAATTTGAGCTAATCACTGGATGAAGGAAGGTGCTACCCCAGCATCTGCTCTATAGAACCCAAGAGCAGACCTTGCTAAATGCCTCCACAACTCATGAGTATGTTGAGAATCTGAGAAAACACCTTCAACATGCTTTTGCGTACGCTCAGCGGAATCTAGAAAGATCTGCAGACAGTATGAAGACCCACTATGACCTTAAGACAACCAAAAAGGAATATCAAGTAGGAGACAGGGTCTACTTGTACAATTTTCAAAGGAACCAAGCCAAGGAGCGCAAATTCCTGCCAAGCTGGCGGGGTCCTTTTGAAATTGTGGACAGAATCTCACCAGTCGCCTACAAAAACCACATCCCCAAGGGAAATTTGACAATAGGGGAAGACAAGTGGGTCCACATAAACCAGCTAAAGAGTTGCCATCCCAGGCATACTTTGCTGCAAGTAGAAGACCCTACCGGAAACCCAGAGGGGGAGAATCCAGACATCTACAAAAATTATTACATTTTCATTGATTACATACAAGGAAATTGTTAAGACTGTCATTAAATACATGCAGGGAATGTGGTCAATTGTTATTGAATGCATGCATCTATCCCACTGCTGAAATCCCCTGGGGAACAGTAGTGGGAACATTTTCATAACCATGATATGTTCTGTTTTCTAGTACTAGATCTAAATCCACCTAATCACCAAGGAGGACCTCCTCGGGGACCGGGAGGAAAAACCCAAGAGATCCGGAGTGTTGCTCCACACAGAACCGGAGAGGAGAGCGTGTTGCATCAATCACTGATGGGAGAAGCAACCAGATTTCTTCACATGGACAGAAGGAAAAATCCCACGTGCCCGACTTCCCCACGACTGGATGTCATGCTGAAGTCGAGGGGGGGCTTTGTGGGATATTTTTACCCATGCCAATGCGCCCCACTACAGCCCTTTGCCAATGGGGAAAGAAGCAGCCAAAAAGGAATGCGCTAACCCCTGTGCGTGCCAAATCTGCAAAATTGTGCATGGTTCATAAATCACAAAAGGCTGCACAACCCTGCCACACACAGTCAAAGTTGGTGTAAAAACAGAACTCACTGCAGGAGAATGCCAGTGGGTGCTGTACCTGAAGCAAGGCCACAGAAGTGGGCTAAAAACCGAAAATGCCCTTTAAAATGCAGCTTTCCCAACCAATTGCAATCTTCAAAGTGCTGTTTTGGTGCTAAATTCAGTCATTTTCCAAGTGAACTATTGAAATGAAAAGTGTACTGAAACCACAGTTCATCTAGTACAGTCAGAAGAGAAAACCGGGCCTCATTGACTGACAGCAGCTAAGAAATGTATTTATGAAACACCAGTCCAGCAACAGTTTGTTTTCAGTTACACTGGAAAAATGCGGATAAAAGCGGCAACACATCAGTTTCAGCTGTGCAGTGAAAACTCCAGGCATAAGATGAATACTTACTTCCAGATTGCAGACAGTTTCCAGCACTCAAAGACAGAATAATGCTGAGTTGAATGTGTGTGTGCAGCATAAGAAAATTAGATGTAAAAACCCAGTTTAAACTTTTTTTCCCTGAAGAAATTGCAAAATTCAACTATTTAACAGCATGTTTTTGAAGGGCATAATTCTTTTAAATGTCCAAACCCCTTATAAACTGTGCTTATTTTTATATGTTTTAAATGAAAGACCTTAAGTGAATTTTAAAGTAGCCCAGTTTGTAGTAAAGTAACTATTTAATTCTGACTTGACAGTGCCCAGTCTGGGAAGGATGACACTTCAGTTGACACTCCCTTGCTACAGGAAGCCTTAATGGATGCTGGAGGTTCCCGCATATTGACAACAAAGAGCTCATTAGACTTGCGTCTCTGGCTGAGCCAAGGACAATGGCAGGCTGCCCACTGATCTCTACAGGGGAGCTTCCCTCTCCAGGAAGAGGGCACCCCTCCCTGATCAAAGGAATGTGACAGCTGTTGCCTGTTGAAAGGAAAGTTACAAAGAAAAAAAATGCCCAGAACTTTTGGTGTTTAAATACTTATTTGTGATTAAGTATGAAACTCTTTAACTGTGCTACCTGAAGGAGGAAAAATCTAAAAATTGGTAGATGTTAATCTAATGTTAGGCCCTTCCTTTGAAGACATTAATGAACCCTGTACTACCTAAGGGACCAAAGTTACAGGAAAACCCTAATGGTAGCAAAACTATTAATGCTGCAAGTCTAATATTGTATATCGATGCTCTAGTAATAATCACCTATATATGTACTGAATTAGAAATTATTAGTCCAAACTGTTATGATTAAAATTGATAGAATTCCACAGAATGACAAAGACGGCTCTCACAGAGCTGGGGATTGAATGTAAAAATAACCCATCAAATATGTAATGTATGTGTCCGATTTTATTAGGGGACATCATTTCAGAAATGTACATTTGTGCAAAAGTTAAGTTTTGGTCAAAATGAATGTGGGAGTTCCTAAATTGCATCATAAAATATGACACCTCTTTTTGACTGCCAACCAGAACAAGGTAAGTGCCCTTGGCCACTCACAGCTGTGGGGGTGTGGTTTGAAATTCTGCCCATACCATAAACTTTGTGATGTCATTTGGTAGGATAAATATAGGAACTTCACCACACATAGACACACTGGTTCCTGACCATATCCTGATTCCCACGCAGCGCTTTGTTCCAGAACTCTTCATCTTGCAGCTGATTCCAGACTTCTTTGCAGAATCCAGGCCTCAGCATTGCTGAACTCTTTTAGCTAGGCCCAAATTCAACCATCCCAAATTTAAGGGAATTTAATTCTGATCCAGTCTGGCTTGCTACCATTCACGCTTGCCAGCTGAAACTCCCCATCACGCTAATCTGCCGTGTCCAGTGACCAGAAGGGCCAATCCATTCCAAATCTAGTTGAGGTGCCAGTCCAATTGACCAGAACCACCCAGCTGACCGATCCCTCCAGAAGTGCCCTGCTGCCGGTAGACCCGATCCGATGACCAGAACCCTGACGGTCCAATCTTAATTACAATGGACTGTAAGTATCAACAGGAATAATAGTAACCCATAGTATATTTGCCTTGTCCTATCCTAATCTCAACCTATCCCATCTTTAACTTCAGAAACCTAATATTGTCAGAACCATTCTTGTGCTCATTTTTCCTATTTTGTGATATTAAACCATAACCCATTAGTGATTTGGATTAAATAAAGTAATTCCATACAGAACGGAAACCAGAGTATCACACGTGAAGAGTTACAAGCGGCCGTGCGTAACTGTGGAGATTCACGGGTGGCATTCTCTTTTTCATAGTCATCAATATAGTATAATAAAACCAATCTGTCATTTTTAAAACCGAATTTCTGCTTTTCGCACCTACATTTTTTCTAAAATGCCTCTTAATAAAACTTCCATAACTTCTTCAGTTTTATAGATAGAAACATAATTTCAACTCTCAGTTAAACCTAAGACCCTTAGCTACATCCACAACCAAAAACCGCATTGTGGAACAGTGTATTTGACATAAATCGCATAGTGAAATTTTGCTGTGAATTTACATTTTCAAAAGCTTTACACATGTCTTTTCCCATCCAAAGTGTTTGTTAACTCTCATCCTGATCTAAAGTGTGTACTGTTGTTTATCTTGTAGCTCATGGTTGTTAGGACCTGTTTAGTGTTACTTTCATAAGAATTTCTGTCAATTTAAGCATTTTTGCCCACTTTGCATTGTTTCACAAAGCCATTTTCAACTGTCATTTTAAAAGTGTCAATTTCCAAAAACGGTTTTCTCTCTTTTTTGGGGAGGGAAGATTGCATTCAAATTCTAGACATTGGGCCTCATTACGAGTCTTGCGGTAACCGTGCCTGAAATTCCGACAGGTTACCGCCAGACTCGTATTACCATTCCGCCTCTGTGATTCCCGGAATGACCGGGGCATTACAACCCTGGTGACCCTGGAATTCCGGAGGCAGAATTCGGTAAACCATCTTGTGATGGTGCCGGTGTTTCCACGTCCGCCTGCAGGCGGGTAGTGTTAAACCTGCCAGCTCAGACCTGGCGGGAATGACACCTCCGCCTGCAGAACTCGAGATCACCCGGTATGGAAACAACGGTGGCGGCGGGTTTACCGCCAACGTTATTTCCATACCGGGTGACTCATAATGAGGCCCATCGTCTTTCATTCCTGAATAGCTGCTGCTTATTGACATCTGTGTAGGATTGCTCATTTGTGTGTTAAGAACTTTGCAGGGGGAAATATTAACCTAAACGCTATGTTTTCACAAACCAAAACTGTTCTTTTTCCTGTGTTTTCTATTCTGCATTACTATAAGTGAATTCAATTGCTTTACTTATTTTTTATTGTATTATCACCGCTTGGTGGTTGCTGCCCCATATATATATATATATATATATATATATTAAAAAGTATGTGTGATTTGAATATTAAATAAATAAATATTTACACCCGGGTGTGTGCCTGATTGAAATCCTTAACACAACCAGGAGGAATGACTCCCTTCCCCTGGCCTTTCCTTCACTTTTATAACACAGTTTAACACCATTTTCTATGCTTCTGCAGACTTAGTTTACTCTCCTGCCAAGCACTGCTATGAGGAAGATGACTCATGTTCTCTTCCTGATATGTGCCTTTAAGGTTGGATGCCTGACCTATGCCCGGGTTGGGGAAGCACTCCACCTAATGGCTCTCCCCACTTCTCTCTAGCAAAGGGTTTGTATCCCATCCCCTGATTTCTAGATCTCTCTTTTTTATATGGTTGCGTGTTAACCCAGACCCTCTGGTACCCTGCCCGGACACCCCATTCACTCCTGTACCTTCTGGGACTTCTCTCGTGTGCTCTGGTCTGCCTCTGGGTTTGCCTTTGCTTGTTTCGGGTCTCTCCAGGTTTCCGCTGTCTTCTTGGGCACTGCAGTGGCTCCACAGCTTCTGGCCTTCTGCAGTCTGCGTACCCTTTACAGACAGCTTAGTCCACCTCCCTTGCAAGTTGGGTTACTGCTTCACCAAGGGTCCTTCAGCACCTGACCTGCTTGGGATGCTCTCTTCGGCATCCCAGACTGCAGCCACTTGAACTTCCTGCACCAAGCAGCTTCCTGGTCCTTGGTCGCTTCTTATCTGATCTTGCATTGGATAACAAGAATGCTCAGTTAAGTTACATCGAGCGTTCTCTATGGCTCCGCACCTCCTCCTTGACCCAGTACTTATCGCATATGCTTCCATTTGGTGATCCCTAATCTTCCTCGTCTCGGTATCTTTTACACTCACAGATTTACACAGGTATATGGGAGTATGGTAAACGGTTAGGATCTAGGAGATATGGAGGTGTGTAGGGTTTTGGGTGAGGGATGTCATACAACGTTCTCCTGAGATGTTCTCCCTTGTCTCCAGAGGGGAGGTCTCTTACCATCAGATCGTCCCACTGAGTAGCACCCCCAGGGGGACTATTGGGTAGCGACCTCACCACCCTGGTCTCTAGGGAAGGGGCTCCCCCCTAGGGAGATGTGACGACATCTCGGGATTCGTCACATATATCTTTCCATATTGTGAGCATTCGCTCATCAATCTCTGGCATGTCCCCCACTCCGTCCGGTACATAGGGTCTGCGCCATTCATCTCTTAATTTATTTCTGGCTTCCTTGGATAGTGGGTTCTGCAGCCTTTTCCTTATTTACATTGCGATTTTTTGGTAGGCTCCGATTCAGATGATCTGGGATGTATTAGGGTATCCGGGTTGAATACATCACCCTGTTTTTCATCCTCTCTATATCTTTTCCTTTTATTGGACGTATTACCCTTTGAAACAGGACTCAGGGATGATCTTTCTCTCTCATCCGAACTTTCGTCCCATGATTCATCCCAGTCTTGTGTGTCCTGTCCATCTGAGCTGGATGTATCGCAATCCTGCGTTCTGCCTCGTCTCTACCATTACCTCGCTTTCCTACTGCCACTGCGCTTTTTATGTGGCGAGCCTGGGATGATCTGGGCCCTGCGAGCCCTCGAGGCCTTCTTTCTTTCCCCTTTACTTGTGCTAGATTATTTTGTGGCTTTGCCCCTCAGTTCTTGCTTCCCCTGTGAGAATGCTGGCCAGCATTCCACCAAGCTCAACTTTTCTGTAATCGGACCCAAACCTGCACATATAACCTTCTGCACCACTTGCCCCATCCTTTGTTCTAGCCTGCTGCGGCTTGTCTGAGGCTCTTTTGACTCCTCAGTAGAGCAGAGTTCTCTCCTACACAGTAAGACTGAGAATGTTTGCATTGGGACTACTGCTCCTGCTTTCCCACTCACACGCTGGCCGGCCTCCATTAGCCCTGCGCCCGCACCCACCTGCGAGGCAAAACATTTTGGGGTCATCTTTGACTCCACTCTCTCCTTCTCCAATCACATTTCGGACATCTCTAAAAAGTACAACCACCAGCTGCACCTCCTCAGAGGCACTCTTCATTTTCTCACCTTCCCCCAGTGGCTCACTGTCTCCAGGACACTGGTTCTCTCTAGGCTGAACTACTGCAACAACCTCTTTCTCAACCTCCCTGCCTCTGCTTTGCGCCCCCTGCAACTCATCCAGAACAGAACTGCAAGACTTATCCTTCGACTCAAGCCCAGGGACCGCATCTCTCTGACGCTGAAATCCCTCCACTGGCTACCCGTGGCTGCAAGGAACAAGTTCAAGACCCTTTGCAATGTCCACAAGGCTTTTTGGGACCTACCTATATGCAACGATGCCTACCTAAATACTGTACCTTCCGAGCCCATCACTCGTCTACCTCCAACGTTCTGCGAGTGAGCTGGTTATCGAAGCAGAGATTTGGAGGGAGAACTATATCCGCAGCAGGGTCCTCCCTCTTGAATAGCCTCCCTGCCGCCCTCCGTCTTGAGCCTGATCTCCTTAAGTTCCAAAGATTCCTTAAGACATTCCTCTTCTCCTCTTCCTTCTCTCTCCGTGTACCCTGCTAACCTATCTCTCCGCTCTATCACTCTCTCCCTCCTTTTCCACACAGCTTTCCGACTGACTGCTGGGTGTACCTCAGAGTCTGGCACCCTTGCCAGTGCTCTCGCACTTGCCTCCGGGCCTGCACTTGCATTGCCACTGCGCTTGGTCAATGAGAATGGCATCTCTCAGCACTTACCCAGTTTATGACTAACTGGGCACACTTGATTCCCCGCCCCCAACTCCCTGCACTTGTCCTCCCTACCACCCACCCCTGCCCTCTCCTGTATCGTCTGTGCACTTTCAAGGTCTGAATGTACCATGCCTTGAGGATCGTCTATCTCCCCTGTCTCCTTTCCTTGTATGGTGTCACCTCAATGCACTTGGAAAAACTGCAGAATCGGGGTCAGACCTATCTGCGGCTATCTACACTGTTAATTGTATTATATGCACTAAGTCTCCCTGGGCAGACTTTTATCATTCAGAAATTCAAGGGCTCTGAATGACAGTTGGTTTCTTTCCCCTTGTTCCCTCCCTCCTTGAGCGCTTTGAAACACTTGCCTTGTGTATAGGCGCTTTACAAATAAACATTACCATACCATACTCATTCTGAGTTTCTAAATTAAGCACAAAAAAGATATCCTGGGTACAAATCCTGGCCTTCCCATCGCAGACACCTATGTCAGTGCATCCTCCAGGGAGATATTCACTGATATCCTCTTCTCTGTCCCCTCTGTTAGACATATGGACTTCTCATCTCATTTCATCTCTACTCTCTCCCCTTTCACATCCTCTCCCATTAATGATGGAACCGAGTGGAAAGTCCTCTTGGCGGACTTCTTCTCCTCACGCTGCATCATTAATGTCTACCACACTGGCACTATTCTGGTTCAGGGTCCTCAGGCCAACCTCCTTCTCTTTGACTGGATCCTGCCATCCACATTAACTTTTTTCCTTCTCCTGCATCTCCCCCTTCTTCCCCCTCTGCCAACCCCTCTCGGACTGAAGAGCAATGCCCCTGTACTCCTCCTCAGAAAACCTTCAAAAGCAGAGACCGCCTCTACCTGGCGACTATTAACGCCTGCTCAGCCATCAAACACTCCGCTGAGATCTGCCTCCTTCGTGAATACACTGACTTTGACATTCTCGCTCTAACTGAGACATGGTTCAATGCCAGCTCAGACACCTCCTTTGACTCCCTCCTTCTTGGCGGCTTTAAGATAATTTCCAAGCCTCGACCTCACCGTGCTGGCAGTGGGGTTGCCTTAATCAACCCTGAGTGGGTTCCTTCTTCCATCTTACCCTCTCAGCTCTACTATTCCTTTGAGAGCCCGGTATGCAAGTTGGTTATCTCTCCCTCCTTCACCCTGACCATACTGCCATTTACCGGCCTCCTGGTGCTACCTCCCTGTTCCTCTCTGAATGGGCTGATTTATGTTCCTCCTTACTTCTACCTCTTCCAACCTGCTCCTCCTGGGTGACTTTAACATCCAATTGGACTCCCCTGGCACAGCATTCACTCTTTTTATTGACCTCTGCACCTCTCTATCCCTCTCCATTCTCCCTTCTGGTTCAACCCCACTCTGCTGGAAACACTCTGGATGCTGTCATCCACTCTGACCTCCCTCTCCTCTGGTCACCCCTCTTTCTTGGTCAGACCACTCCCTTCTCTCCTCCCACCTGGGTCCCTATGGCCCTGTGACCACACCTCCAAAAGCCCTGCCAATCTCATTCACAAGCATCTGCCCAATGAAACGAGTGTCAGCTGCTGCCTTCACTTCTATCTTTATCGCCCCTTACTGCCCAACTCAGACTCTACCACAACACTGCTCTCAGTAACTTCCACCTGTCCATCTCTAACACACTTGACATTCTTCTCCAGGTCACGAGGATCAGCTTGAAACATGCCTCTAAGCGCAACACCTGGTAAAACTCCAAACTTGCAGCCCTGAAACAAAGGTGCAGAGTTGCGGAACGGAAGTGGCAAACCTCAGGGTTGCTGCTTCCCACCATGCCTCTATCCTCCTCCTGTCCCCCTTCCCTGGACGGGAAGAAGGGGTTCGGCTTCTGCTACTCCTTCTCTCGCCAGCTTCTACCGGAAGGGGCCCTGTAGCATGAGAAATGGCTGGCAGAGTGGCCCCTGCCTCTGCCAGCTCTGCCGAAAACTCCAGTTCTGAAAACCCTCTTGAGGGAGGATAGAGCTTTATCGAAGGTGGAAAAAGTATTGACGTATGTACTCATATCCCTGATGAAGGAGTCGCCAAACAGCTTCCCCTTCGTGGCTCCCGCTGCTTCAGACGCAGTGAGTTCCGCCAGTTTAGAGTCCATCCTCAACAGGAGCGACCTTCTATGTTCCGCCGCCAGGAGACAGTTTGCATTCCTGAGGAATACAGCCTGCCAGTATCTCTGGGTCGATGGCTCGTGGCTGCCGCTTGGCTTCCTCTGCCATTTGTCACACCTTGTCTAGGGGTCCTACCAAGTCAAAAACCATATCTTGGCATGCCCTCGAAGAATGATGTCCCCGCTGAAGCGCCCCTTAAACGAGAGCATGCGCTCATCAATCTCTGGTGTCTCAGCACTTTATATGCCAAACGAGTTCGGGGGCACTCGGCACTGAGCTTGTTGCGGGCCTCTTGGGGTGCATGCCGGCTGTACCAACTGGGTGTCTTGGGTCTGTTCATCTGACAGCCAGTTTGTGAGGGATTTATTTATTTATTTATTTATTTATTTATTTATAATTTATATAGCGCAGAACCACTGACCATTAGGCTTAAGGGCGCTAACAACAAGCAAAACAAATAAAACGTTCACGAAGAAAGAGGTCACGGATGATAAACGTTATACCAGAAGGGAGGATCTCAGACCAAAGAAAATGAGATTAATTAAACAGATAGGTCTTAAGTCCTTTCCTAAACACTCTATTAGAGCTTTCATTTCTAAGTTTAAGTGGAAGGTTGTCCCACGCAATGGGAGCCGCAGAATAGAAGGCTCCACTCTTTGTCTGAGATAGTGCGCAGTTTGGAACGACAAGTTGAGAGAGGCCATTAGATCTGAGACTATAGTTACTGGTCTTAGGTTAAGTTCTTCTTTAAGGTAGTTGGGACCAGAACCTGTCAAGCAGTTGAAGGAGATGGACAAAAGGCGAAAGAGGATACGTTCCTTAATAGGAAGCCAGTGAAGTTCCCTTCTAGATAGAGAGATATGGTCTGATCTCTTTTTGTCCATAACACCCCTGACCACATTATTCTGCACTACCTGTAGTCTATTCACTTCACATTTTGGAAGACCAATGAGAAGACTGCTGCAATAGTCTATCCTAGAGCTAATCAATGCACTGGCCAGCGTCTCTCGACTAGTTTGAGAGAGGAAGGGGCGTGCATGAGAAAGTAATTTAATGTAGTATGAGGACGAGGAAACCAAATTACTGACCTGGGCTTTCATACTCAGATTACAGTCCAAGTAAATCCCCATTGTCTTAACCTTTTTCTTGGTCTTGATGACACGGTTATCAATCACAAGCTGGGAGTATAAATCTTCCAATCTGTGAATTTTCAGATCAGTACCCACAAGCATTAGTTCCGTCTTGTTGGTATTAAGGGCCAGTCCATTAACGCACATCCAACTCTGGATGAGCGAATATATCTGGTTGATTTTAGTTTCATCATCCGAGAAGATGCCCGTAAGAGGAATGATACACTGGGTATCATCAGCGTAATTAGTGAACTCTATGTCATTACTGTCCAAAAAATCAAGAAAGGGAATCGTAAAGATGTTATAGAAAATTGGTGAAAGACAGGCTCCCTGCGGGACTCCCTGCGTCAGGTCCATTGGGGTTAGCTTCTGCAATGTTGCTGCTCACTCGCCATTGGCGCCCATGAGAAAGGAGGTAACCCAAGCGGCCGCCTAGGTCGTAAAATCTGCCACCTCCCTCAGCCTGGAGACCAAAACTGAGTGGTCTACCAGGTTGAAGGCGGCAGATAAATCAAGCAACATCAGCATACAGGGGCTACCCTGGTCCATATGGCGAAGGAGCCTGGATTCTAAATCCAGCAAAGCAGTCTCAGTACCGTGTTTTTCCCGAAAACCAGATTGTCTCTTATTTAGAATATCATTAGTTCTTAGATGGGTAAGGAGTTGGGTGTACGCAACTCTATCGAGAATTTTCAGTAAAAAAGGTGAATTGGAAATAGGACGATAATTCAGAGGATCGTCCGGAGAGAGATCAGGTTTTTTTAGTAGAGGAGTTACCCAAGAGTGTTTAATACAGGAGGGAACAACACTATCTCTGAAAGAAGCATTAACAAACTTGCAGAGAGTAGGGATCAAAGAGGAAGCACAGGCTTTTATTGTAAGTGCCGGACATACGTCACCCTTACAGTTAGATGGTTTGAGGTTATTAATTAATACTGTAAGGTCGGCCTCTGAGATGGGCTTAAATGAGAACAGTTCTTCATTATTCCAACATTTAGCAGGGGTCGCCGGATCTTTAAAGCCCCTAAGCGATAGAGTGGCTTTGGCTTCGCCGATACCTCCATTAATTCTGGTGAGTTTAGCATCCATGGCCTCTTGTATTTGATTACACCATTTGGTGTCTTTAACAATAGGATCCTGAGTAGTGTTAGTGGTTGTTTCCAGCTCTCTAAACACCTTCAACAGCTCCTTTGGTTTGGACTGAGCTTTGGCTATCCTGTCATCAAGATAGGTTCTTTTAGCAGTAATCACTGCTTTTTTGTACGCTCTAACATGACCACTGTATGAGTCTTTATCAGCTTCTAATAGTGATTTTTTCCAAATGTAGAGAGCTTTAGTTTTAGTACTTTTTAATTGTTGTAGTTCTTGAGAAAACCACAATTTGGTTTCCCTCTAAATTATTTTTTTATTAGTAATGGGAGCTAGGGTATTTACTGCCTCTCGAAGAGTATTCTGGTAAACCGCAGTAATATCTTCGATCGAGGAATCATCTTTGATCAGACTATTTAAGGTGATGAACCAAGGGTCAAGAGCCTCAGGTGTTAGTTTTTTTATATTTCTACCACCTATGGTACTAGAAACAGATTTCCTATTATAAATAACTTTATCTGATAATAGTTCGAAGTGGATGAAAAAGTGGTCCGACCAAGGGCATGGGCTCACATTAAGGTTAGCTGGAGTGATATTGAGACAGCTCAGCCAGTCGAGAGAGTGTCCCTTCACATGGGTCGGCACATCAATTATTTGGGAAAATCCTAAATTTGACAATGCTATGTCTACTTGATTGGCTTGTGGGTCAGCCTTGTCCCCGAACCAATAGTTTAAATCTCCTGATAGCAGGACATTAGATAGGGGTTTTAGGAAGGTTGTCAATACTTCAGATAATTGATTGCTAAAATCTTTCATAAGATCTGGAGGCCGATATATAAGAATGATGTTAAGTGTGCTTTTGGCGTGCATGCTAATTTTTGCATGCAGTATGTCGCATCTGGCAATGTTACATACATAGACTTTCCTTACTTTAAGTTTTTCTTTATAAATCAGGGCGACTCCCCCCCCCCGTCCCTTCCAATCTGTCCTGTAGCAGGATGTTATATCCTTTTGGAAAAGCCAGGGCTAGGGTAGGACCAGAGGCGAGGTGATTCCAAGTCTCAGTGATGGCACATATATCTATGTTATTATAAGATATATAAGAGGCGACATCTAATGCATGTTTAAGTAGAGAGCGGGTATTCAAAAGTAGACATTTCAGAGTTCTATTACATACAACATCATTTTCAACTGTAGATAATGACAAGACTTGTTGTGTGTGGTTTGTATTTAGCACAATATTGGTTTGTACCATTTTACTGGGTATCGGAATAACATCAGGCGCAGAGCCATTCGTGTTAGAGGAATCAGCATCTATCCTAGGGAGCGAGATATCTGCCTCCTTTTGCAAAACAGACTCAGAACTAGGCAGTGTGGATAGCGAACCAGTTTGCAAATGATTACTTTTGGCTTTGAGATTAGCAACTTGCATCAGAGATAGAAGATCAGCAGACCTTCGTTTCGAGGCTAATCTCTCTTTGTCTATGAAAGTCAATAGGTCATTAATACCCATCCCGTTTACCTGAGTGTATATTACGGTCGGCAGAGTAACAAAGCGATCCTGCGGCCCAGGAGCGTCACGGACCAGCACAGACCGGCTACACGCGTTCGCGCCGGCGCGTTCGCGCCGAGATTGAAAGGAAATGGGTGGAGCCAAGCTCCAGGAAGCCTGGGAAGTGTAGTTCTAGTTTACCCTAGTCAACATGCACGAACACAATAATTCTGAATCATGTTGCTTCCTGATCTAAAACAAAGCTAATAAAGAATTGGTGTTGCTGTAACAGGCACCAAGGTAAATAATGCAGCTAAAGTAGCACCGAAGTATTAAAAACCAAGTCAATTTTAAAAACACTTTAAAATTCTAAATTCAATGAAAAGAAAGATTAGGAGTCTAGCAAAGCGAAAAGTGAGTCGTTTTATACCGGCACAGACTGGCTACACGCTTTTGCGCCGGCGCGTTCGCACCGAGATTGAAAGGAAATGGGCGGAGCCGAGCTCCAGGAAGCCTGGGAAGTGTAGTTCTAGTTTACCCTAGTCAACATGCACGAACACAAGATTTCTGAATCACGTTGCTTCCTGATCTAAAATGAAGCTAATAAACAATTGGTGTTGCTGTAACAGGCACCAAGGTAAATAATGCAGCTAAAGTAGCACTGAAGTATTAAAAACCAAGTCAATTTTAAAAACACTTTAAAATTCTAAATTCAATGAACAGAAAGATTAGGATTGAAGTTGGCACACCAAGAAATATGCTTCGAAGTTAGGTACTTTTATACCCACTTGACGTACGTACTCTGCAATTTCTCCAGTGCCAACCTGCATCTCGAGTTGTGCCATAGGAAGCCCCGACATGTGGTATTGAGTGTCCTAAAAAAGGCTTTAGGTATATCGAACGGAACGTTAGTGAAGTAATGGAGGAGACTTGAGAGCTGCAACATCTTTAATAGCGCAGCTCTTCCCATCAATGAGAGTGGCAATCTAGCCCAGAAAGTCATGGATTTCTCAATTTTACCTACCGCTCTCATCGTGTTTTGCATGTGTTCTATCTTAGAATCATTAAAAATATCTACTCTCAAATATCTAAATGTGTCCACCCCCCATTTAATCGGTAGCTCTGGTAATGTATTCAGGGGTTTCCCTTTATACCCCGCTAGGGGGGAACAAGCACGGCTTCCGTACATTGATCATGATACCAGATAGGTTGTAGGTAAAGAAGCATATCATCAGCATATAGGGAGATCATGTTTTTGTTGCCCCGCGTGGTTATGTCTGCATCTTGATATTCTTTTCGGGGATACACTGCTAATGGCTCTAAGGCCAGTATAAATAACATAGGAGGCCATGGGCAGCCCTGCTGTGTGCCCTATCTTAACAGCCATTTTTCTGAGATATTGGTGCCCGTCTTGACCCTCGCCATTGGATTGCTATATAGCAGCTTTACCCATTTAATATATGTGACACCTATACCAAAGCTTTTCAGTACCACCAGCAACCATGGCTATCTGACCGAGTCAGAAGCATTGACTGCGTCCAGTGAGGCGAAAGCCAAAAGCTGAGTGCTGTCATGCATGTAATCTATGATATGTTGTAACTGCCTTAGGTTACATGTAATATTTCTACCCGGGACATACCCACGACTGGTCCGGGTGTATGAGTTTGGAAATTACTGGCTTCAGCCTGTTAGCCATCAGAGCTGTTAGTATCTTCCCATCAAGATTAAGCAGCAAAAGGGGTTTGTAAGATCGATTTCGGATTTGTTGGGCTTCAGTAGTGGGATAGTGACTGACTCTCTCAGCGACATAAGTAGAGTGTCCCTGTCTAGAGCTTCGTTCAGCATTGCTAGTAATGGGGGCATGACATCGGCCATGAATTCTTTATAAAATTCACTTGGTAATCCATCTGCTCCTGGAGCTTTACCAGTCAGCAACCCTCTTAAAGTGTGTTCTAACTCCTCTATGGTGAAGGGGGCCTTAAACCTGTCAGCTGCCTCTGCATCCAGCTTCGGGAGATCTATCAGTGCTAGGGCCTCCTCTAGCGCTGATAATCAAGTTACTGACGTCTCCGCATACAATGCCTTATAATGATTATAAAAAATTCATTTATACCTTCTTGTGCCTCACAAACCTCCCCATTTCCTGCTACTATTGCCCGCATCATATCCTCCTCAGATTCACTTTTATACAGCCAGGCCACTAAGCGGCTTGGCTTATCCCATTCGGCATGCTGTCTTTCCATGTATTTACTCAGCATTCCTAATCTGTCCCAGTGCTGTAGGCACTCCTGCTGTAGGCTGATGATCTCCTGAGCCTTTTCTCAGGACATGTATACACATCCCATAGTTGAGAGTATTTCTCCTTGAGAGGTCTAAACATTGTCACTCCTCTTAATAGTCTACAAATCAAAGGGTGTTCTCCTATGGCGACCCCTTCAATTCTAGGGTGACCTGCTGATATCGCAGAGCGAGATGTATTAATGAACCTATATGCTTTCCCTTGTGCTGCCATCTGGGCTAGGAAATTTGCTACATGAACCACATCTGTTCCATACACCAGCCACTCCAGTTTGCTCATGCAGATTTATATGCTCTTTGGGTTCCTGGTGCCCAGGAACGTTAATGATGAGTTCAGCCTCATACGATAGGCCTGGCCTAACCCAGGCTCCCATGAAATCACCCACGCGATCAGGTTGTGTTTGCCTGCACTCACTAATGGGTGGCTGAGTCCCCTGGGATCCCTGACAATGGTATGCAGAAAAACATTGCGGCAAAAATGTCACCTTTACAAAGAATTGCGGCATAAATGCTGTAGTTTGACCCGGTAAAGGTGTACCCCATTATACCATTTAAGGGAAGCGGGGGTTGCGTAGGTGTCCCCAGGCCCTCTAAAATGGTATAATGGGGCTGGGGATATGCAGGGGTGTCCCCCGCATCCTTTACATGGATTGTGGCGGCAAAACCACAGCCTTTTTGCCCCTGATTACTTTTTGTGTAAACAGCCATTTTTGCTGCGATTTTAACACATGACGGACAATGCCTGACCCCTCCAGTCTGGAGTGATGAGAACTACAGATGCTTTATGTCTCCTCATCTGAGCTAGCGTCCTTGCAATCATCGAGAACGGCGGGAAGGCATAGCCTGTGCTCTGATCCCATGACTGGAGGAAAGCAGTTGGTTGTTCAGTCTCGATGTGAAAGGTCGATTTTACATGGACCACACCATCAGGCCTCAAAACACTTTCTCATCCAGCTTCCAATCGCTGGCGTCTTTGGGATATCTGGAATGCCTGTCTGCGACTTCGTTTTGGCGTTCCGCCAGGTACTCGGCTGTCACTGAGACCTATCTCTGGAGGCAAAGTAACCAGAATTCCTTTGGCATCTCTGCCAACATTGTGGACCTCGTTCCTCCCAGTCTGTTTATATATCTGACTGCTGACACGTTGTCCATCTTGAGTAGAACACAACTTTGTGCTCTTTCTTGCATCCAGCATCTCACCGCAAAGGATCCGGCTAGAAGTTCCAGACAGTTGATGTGTAAGGACGTCTCTTGTTCCGAACACCTGCTCCCTGTTGACAGGTCTCCAATCCCATTTGCTAGCATCGGACTCTATGATCAGGTCTGGGGATGAGCCAAATATCGCTCTCCCATTCCACACATCCATGTGGTAAACCCACCATTCGATTTCCTCCTTCACTCCTTGGGGGATTGGAACTCTTGTTTCGTAAATTGCGCCCCTTCTGAGGTGTTGCATTTTTAACCTCTGAACGGCCCTGTAATGTAATGGTCCCAGGGAAATGGCCTGAATCAATGATGCTAGACACCCTACCAGCCTGGCGATGTCTCTCACCGACATCTCTCTCCTTGTTAGTGTATGTTTGATCTGTTTTTTTATCTCGTTCACCTTGGGGATGGGTAGACTGAGAGATCCCTGGGTTGTTTCCACCAAGAACCGCAGGAATTCCATGGTCTGTTCTGGGTGGACCTTGGATTTCTCCGAATTTATAAGGAATCCCAGTTTCTGGAGTAGCTCCACTGTGATCTGCACCTGAACCTGAAGCGTCTCCTTGTCTTGGCACATTATGCAGATATCATCCAAGTATATTATGAGGTGAATGCCTTGTTCTCTCAGGTGTGTCACCACAGGTTTCATTAACTTGGTAAAACACCAGGGGGCGGATGCTAGTCTGGATGGTAGGCAACGGAATTTCCAAGTTGCCTCCCCCCATATCAATCTCAGAAACCTCTGCTGTTCCGCTGCTATGGGCACTGTCAGGTATGCGTCCTTCAAGTCTATCCTGGCAAGCCAGTTGCGCTGTAACAGTATGTCTCTTAGGAGGCGAATCCCCTCTATTTTGAAATGTCTGTATACCACAAATTATTTCAACCTTTTCAGATTGATAATCGGTCTTATTTTGTGTTTCCCTTTCACAATAAATATTTTGCTTATGAAGCCTACTAAAGAGTCTGTCACTTGTTTTATGGCCGCTTTGCATTCTAGCCCCTTCAGTTTTGCTTCTAGTAACCGCAGGTCCTCTATGCTCAGATAGATGCGCTTTGCTGGGGGTGTTTGCCATGGTGTTGTATGAAGATCTATGTGGAAACCTTGAACAGTCTTTAATACCCAAGCATCTTTGGATATGTCGCGCCAGCACCCTAAATATTCTGCTAACCTTCCCTCTACTGTCGGGGTATTTACGCTTAAGGTGCGCTGGAGCTTGCTTGTCCTCATCTGCATAATTCTGTTGGCGTTCCCCTTGTCGCCATCCTCTGCCCCTTCCTTTGCCCCTAGAGGGGAAAAAAGGGTTCTTTCTCTGATCTTCCTGTTCTCTCCAATGTAGTTTCTCACCGTAGGGTCTGTTATATGCGAAGCGGCTGGAAGAGCAACCCCTTCCTCTGCCAGCCCTTCTAAAAATATGTCCCCCAAACACTCATTTGAGTGAAGCTTGTGCTTTATCGAGTGCTGCATAGGAATTTGTGAACTTAGTTCCTTAATGAAAAAATCTCTGAAGAGTTTTCCCTTTGTTGCGGACGCTGTTTCCGGCGAAGCCAGATCGCTTAGTTTGGGGACAATCCTGACCAACAGTGACCTCCTCCTTTCCGTGGTAATTGTCCAATTGGTGTTACTCAACATGCAAACAGCTCAATGAGAACCCTTGGGTCTACTAGTTTGATCTTTTCCAGGGCCTCTTCCCCAGTTGCAATATTTTAGTGATTGGGCCTACCACATCTAAAATCTTGTGCTGGCAGGAGCGCCAGGACCTAACCAGGCCTTTCCTCATGTCTTTCATGTTTTTCCCTATAAAGGTGACCAACTTATCATCTATTTCTGGGGTATCTGCGACCCCTTCAGGGAGGTATGGTCTTGGGCATTCCGCCCTCAGTTTACTCCTACTTCTTTTTGCCAAATGTGTTCTTAGGGTTTTTTTTAAAGATAGGCTGCTGTCTTTTTTGGTGGTTTCCACTCAGAGGACCAAGGGTGGATCAATGCTTCCGGGTCAAAGTCATCTGCTCCCCCGTCTTCCTCCTTATTCGCTTTCTTTTTCTTTGGCGCTTTCCGGCCTTCCTCATCTGAGGATGATATTGAGAATACCTCCTCTTCAGTATAATCACCGTCCCAACCATCATCCTCTGAGCTATCGGACGAACCATCTTGCCACCTGCTAGGCTGTGATCTGGCTTTCACATTCCTTCTTTTACCACCCTTCTTTTTTGGAGGTGTGCCCGGGTGTTATGGGCCTCTTCTGCCCTATAGGCTGTTTTTCTGTCCCCTTTTACTCTTCTATGGGTTCTTATCCCTTCTAGCTGCACTAGCTCAGACTCACAAAATATCAGGTTTTACCTGGGACTGTGTCCGTCAAAAGTTTATCTGTGGTATCACTCTTGGCCTGCAGGGGCACTTTTGCCAATGCGCGATCTAATGATCGAGGCCCAATGCTGCTGCTTCTTCTTCAGGCAACGCGTTTTGTTATAAATACGGTCAGGAGCTTCTTTGAATTATATCAGTTTTGCTTGCTCCGTTAGAGCGCTCTATTCGCTGCGATCATTCACTGAGGAAACAAAGGAAGAAAAGTGAAAGCGCTGGAACTAAGTTGTCCCTTCACGCATCCTCTTCCCGTCGATGTGCTGCCCTCTCTAGGATTACCACGTTGTTGCTGTCGCCGGACTTCTCAGCCTGTTTTGCCCGCAACTAATTCTTTTAATTACCCTGCGGATGTGCTCCACCAGATAACTAACCTACATGTGCGCCCTGTGACGTAATAAAACAGTATTAGAATAGCTAATCATACATTCCCACACAATAAATCATGATAAGGAAAAACAAAATGTACTAAACTTGATGTCGAATTTTACTGGGAGGATGGCCTCTTCTACCGTGAACCTACTCAGTCTACGCCAGGAGACTACAGGAGAATTGTAGTGCCCCAGGAGATGAGATAACAGTTCTTACAGTTAGCCCATGAGAGCCCTCTAGCTGGCCACTTGAGTTAGAAGAGGACCAAAGAGAGGATATCTGTGTATTTCTACTGCCCCAAGATGGGGGCTGATGTAGAAAAATTCTGTAAGAGCTGCCACACTTGTCAGACTTCTGGCAAGAGTGGAGCCAAGACAATAATGTGGCACCTTTAGTACCCCTCCCAGTGGTGGGAGTTCCTTTTGAGAGGGTGGGGATTGATATTGTTGGTCCACTAGACCCTTCAACTTCTTCAGGCAACCGATTTAGATTGGTTGTGGTAGACCATGCTATCAGGTATCCTGAAGCCATACCTGAGGGCTGTTAATGCTCAGGCAGTGGCTAAGGCCCTCCTTGATATCACTACCAGGGTTGGTTTTCCTAAGGAGGTAATCTCTGACAGGGCGTCACATTTTATGTCCCATTACATGCAGACCACATAGAAAAACTGTGGAGTGACATGCAAGTTCTCAACAGCCTACCATCCCCAAACCAATGGGTTGGTGGAGAGGTATAACAGAACTATGAAGAGCATGATAGGTGCTTTAGAGGAACCCCTTAGAAGAAAGTGGGACCTTCTACTGCCATGCCTTCTCTTTGCTTATAGAGATGTCCCTCAAGCGGGGGTTGGTTTCAGCCCTTTTGAACTGCTCTATGGTCATCCGGTTAGAGGCCCTTTGGCCCTAATCAAGGGCAGGTTGGAGAGTGCTCCTTTCCTCTAGCCAGTGAGAGTCACTGACTATGTGCTAGGTCTCCGGAGCAGAATGGCACTCATGATGACAGAAGCTTCTGATAACTTGAAAGCAGGTCAGGCTCTGGTCAAACATTTGCATGACCAGAAGGCCAACATGGTGGAGTTCACTCCAGACCAGCTTGTTCTAGTTATGGTACCTACAAGGCAGAGGGCCTTACAGGGCAAATGGATTGGACCCTTCAAGGTTGTGGGCAAACTTGGAGAGGTCAATTATTTAGTGGACTTGGGCGATCCCAAGGAGACCCCTAGGGTCTATCACACTAACCGTTGTAAGGCTTATGTTTCCAGACCAGAACTAGGAGCTTTTCTTCTAACCTCGGATCAAGAGGAGGAGGAGGAGAGTGAGCCTCTATGTGATCTCCTCAGGGGAAAACCTTCAGATGAGAAAATGGAGGGAGTAAAATTCTCTTCAGATCTGACTCTGCAACAACAGGAGGAGTGCAAGGCTCTGTTAAATCAGTTTGCCTCCCTGTTCTCATTGACACCAGGCTGGACCCCTTTGGGGCCAGCATGATATTATCACTGGTGACAGTCTCCCTGTCAAAATCAGGGGTTACAGGATGTCAGACCATGTAAAATCCCACATAAAGGAAGAGGTCAAGAAGATGCTTGATCTTGGGGTAATAGGGCCATCTACAAGTCCATGGGCTGGTCCAGTGGTACCAGTGCCAAAAGCAGGAACCAAGGAATTGAGATTCTGTGTGGACTATAGAGCTCTTAATGCAGTCACCACGACTGATGCCCATATTTTACCCAGGACACATAAGCTGGTGAACAAACTTGGTTCAACCAAGTTCCTCAGTACATTTGACCTGACCTCAGGCTATTGGCAAATAGCCCTGACAGACCATGCCAAGGAGAAAACTGCATTTTCTACCCCAGACGGCCTCTACGAGTTATATTCCAGAGGATGGTGAATCAAGTTCTGAATGGGATGGAGGACTTCTGCATGGCATACTTGGATGACATTGCAGTGTTCAGCCCCACTTGGGAAGAACATCTTCACTGCCTTGGGTATGTTTTACAGGCTCTTGAACAGGCCCATCTGACCATAAAGGCTAGTAAATGTAAAATGTGTCAGAGCAAAGAGGTCTACCTTGGACATGAGGTAGGAGGAGGTGAAATAAGGCCATTGTCTAGCAAAGTACAAGCTGTGCAAGACTGGGCCACCCCTACTACCCAAACCCAAGTGAGAGCCTTTCTATGTCTCACTGGGTACTACTGGAACTTCATTGAGAGTTATATGACCATAGCTTCTCCCATAAATGTGATGATCTCACCCAAATACCCCAAGAAGATCAGGTGGAATAAGGAGTGCACTAAGGCATTTGAAGGACTGAGGAAAGCCCTTTGTCAAGCTCCAGTCTTGAGAGCTCCTTACTACAACCAATCCTTCATTGTACAGACAGATGCTTCTAATACAGGGGTAGGTGCAGTTTTGAGTCAACTGGATGAGAAATGCAGGGAATACTCTATCTGCTTCATCAGTAGGAAACTAAAGGACTGTGAGACAATGTGGGCAACTATTGAACTTGAGTGATTTGCCATTGTGTGGTCTCTGAAAAAGTTTAGACCATACCTGTATGGATCTACTTTTGTAGTTCAGACAGACCACCCACCCTTGAGATGGTTAATGCAGATGAAGGGGGAGAATCCTAAATTGTTAAGGTGGTCAATCAGCATCCAAGGGTTTGATTTTACCATAGAACACAGGTCAGGGTGTAATCACCAAAATGCTGAGGTCTCTCCAGAAAGTATGACCGACTGGATTAGGAGATTCATCCAGGAGTGGATTAAATCCTCCTGTCCCTTAGTCACGGGGGACTGGTGTTAGGGAGAATTCTCATTTCTGTGCTAATTCCCTTCCACCTTAGAGACCCCCAGCTCTTTTGCTGGACTTTAGGACTTTTAATTTTTATCCTGGAGTGAGTGAGACCTTTTTCTCACTCTCTCGTGTATTTTTGATCTGATTTGGACTCTGTGTTTCTTTGTTTTTGGAGTCTGACAAACTCCATAGGCATCTACCTTTTGTAGTGTGACACACAGCACCTTCACTGCAGTGTCACAGAGAAGTCCTTTGGATTTATCATAAGGTTTAAATACCTTCTCTTGGGTGAACTACTGTTCCCAAGAGTAGTAAAGTGAAATTGACTTTACTTACCTGTTTTTCCTATGTAGGTCCAGCACACCACATCTTATGTGCAAGTGCAGGGGTTACTTAGTAGCACCTTTTCCTACTTAGTCCTGTAACATTTTTAATGTTACCCTCACTATTTTAATGACTGGTGGCAGTGGTTACATTTTCCGACCATTGTGCGTTTTTACCGCAGGCTGAATGCTCAGCTGCAGTATAGAACCCATGTGTGACCATTTTGTCAAAATGGCCCGTCTTCATTTTTTGTCATTTCTTGGTTGTGAGGTCTTTCTTGGGTTTTCCTCTGTGCGCCAAACCAGGTTTAACCCTTTTGTTCATTTTGCTTTTGGCGGGCTTCAGTACTGAAACCCGTCTCTGGTTCAAGTGTGTCTGGCAGGGCAGGAAGCGAGGGAGGTGCCCGAAACTCCCTCACCTTAGTCTCCTTGGTTACCTCAATGCACCCAGTGGTGGCTGACTGGCTTGCTGTCCTTGCAGGACAGCCACCCAGCTGTGTGAGTGACAGCTAGGCTGGGAATGAATGGGAGAAACCTGCATAAAAGTCGAGGCTTCTTGAACCAAAGACAGAGTCGACCACTGGAGGAAACATCCGATGACGGAAACTGCAAGAGAAGCTTCCTGCACCCTCGTGGACCGTTGAACTGCCCGGTGAAGCCCTACTGTAGTGCTGAAGCTCCAATTCTGAATCGACTAGAGAAGCACCGGAAAAGATGGCTTCTTCCCTCAGGTTGGTGGGACCAACTAACCCCAAAATGAACTTTGCTGGAGGACCTTCCCCCCAACTGGCTGTACGTCTTTGCTGTTGTTTGTACCGAGTGCCAGGGGTCGAGAAATCCATATCGTGCGGGCTCAATGTCTGTTGTGAGGCTTTAGATCAGTTTAATAACCAGAGCTTTGCTGTTCTCACTCCTCCTAACGGCCCGGAATATGAACATTGAGAGCCGGAACCCTTAATTGGTCCTGTTGCGCTCAGGATCACTTTCGTGACCACAGCGCCCCCTTTCAATGAAAGGAGACATTGCGCTCGCCGGAGCTCACTGCCCCGTCCCGAACGCCAATCAAGTTAATATACTTTCACTACTGCCTACGAATACGCTCTGCCAAACTCCCACGTGCTGCGCTCACGTTGCGTGGTTACGCTAGGTTATCTATGCACCTTATAAGGTTAATACATCTCATACAATTAAAGCACCATAACAAAGTCAAAACAATTAACTGGCTGCCCAAGTTGCAAAGAAAGAGGAAGCACAGAGGAATGCAAAGGAAGATATTGGGCTATAACTGACAGGATTGGTTGGAAATGCACGTGTTCTAGTTTAGCATGTCAAAATGGACTACACAAAAAAGACTATTCCCTTGGAAATGTAGTTTTTTAATTTGTACATATTGATATGGTTGTAATAGTTTCAATGCTGCTCGAGTTTAAAGAGAGAAAGAATAATCCAAGCTTCCGTCTTGACATAGAATTCTGTATAAGGCGCTGTTTCAGTTGCACTATTACTTTATGAGGAAGAAACTAATGCGGTCCTGAAAGCTAGTAGACACAATGGAGTTAGAGCAAAATGTTATAATCTCTGCAAGATTCTCGATTGTAAGGCCCTAAAACTAAACAGGCTTGTGAACTGGAAAGTCTATCTGGTGGAGGCAAGAACAAAGACCGTGTTCTAGCTCTGGAAAATCCCGGCCACTCCTTTGCCAGCTATTGCATCATCCTTTTTTTGTTGCCGATGAGTCACGCTAATAGAGCGGCGCGTGTCCTTACTCGTGACCATTATTTAATGCTCCTCCAGAGCCACTCCCCACCACGCAACGCGATGATTTCGGTGTCGTCGCCGCTCGCGTTGTCTTCTCAACCCAACCTGTCCCGTCAAATCCCGCCTACACTTGAGAAAAAGAAGTACAGTAACGGTTGAGATGTTAATTACACTTGGGGCTGATTGGCTCAGGGACCCGAGCGTTAAGTAGCAAAGACGTTTCCCACTCTATGGGTAGGTTGTGTGGGTGACGTTTTATAAATCAGAGAAAGTCAACGGCTCGAGGAATAGAGTATCATTATTACGGCCATTTCGAGATGGAGAATTTAACTTCTAGTGGATTATTGAATGGCTACTAAATCAGTCCGAATCAGGTTGCTTAGTTCACCTTGTTCATTAATTTCAATATGATTAAGTATTGAATAGTTTCATATATTCTTTTTATATATTGAAAGTAACATATTTTTCAGAGAAAATAAGTTTTTTAATAGAGTAAAACAACCAAAATAAAAACGCTTACGGTAAATATTGTACTATGGTAAGTTTTTGTTGTGTTTAACTTCCTTAAACTTAATTCTCTCATGAGCCGACCCCCTGTTTGCCTGTTTATGAGGCAGGGATTGACGCCATGGTTGTTTGTCACTCCCTTCCCTTTTCTCTTTCAGTGCTTGCTCTGGCCCGCCCCTAGCCGAGCTGATAAAAGGCCCGACTGCGCAGTGCTTCCATTCAGTCTACAACAGCTGAAGCAGGAAAACAATGGTTATCATGAGCGCACGATCCCTCGCCCAGACCAGCCCAAAAACCCGTTTGGACCCGCTCCGCACACCTCGTTTCTATCAGTGTCATAAAGCTGGTCCCCGAAGGAGAAAGGTCAGACGTGACTGGGTAAGAGCATTTGAAAAGCTCATCTCTCGGCGGGTGTTTACTCCGTTTGTTATTGTTGCCGGTAGGGGTGTGGTCTAATAGTTCTTGTAATGTACCTGCTGTTTCACAATGTAATCGCTGTTCTTTGTAGTTCATTCCACTTACCCGTTCGCCTATGCATGCATTAATTAACATATTCCCTAGTAAATAGTAGTCCTTCCGATGCGTCACGCATCCCGGTTATGTTTTCCTTCCCTACGTTTGACTTAACGTATTGGGGAAAACCTCAATACTTATGGGTTTTCTAACCGCCTATGCTTTAGGTTAACCCACCGATTTCCAAATACGTGGCTATTTCCCAACCCATGTTTTTACTCTTGTCTATATTCTCTATCCATTCCTCCTGTACTTGTATCCACCGTCTATACATGCATACGTCTAGCTACTCCGTAATGCTTGCTGGATCTTAAGACCCAATCTCATCCATTGTACTGATTCGGTCCATTTGATTGTAATGGTTTGTAGCAATCTTTATTGTAATGTTATTTAATGGGGGCGGGGGTAGCCTCGGGAAGCAAGAGTACTTTACTTGGCCGTGGTATAGGCACACTTTCGATCTCATGACCACAGGGTTGGAACATACGTTTTTACTCGAAAGGCATTTCGTGTAGGAGGAATGCATCATTTAGCGCGAGATGTGTAACACTGCAGAAAGTTGACGATGTGGAACAGGGGGGGTGGCTGTAATGGTCGTCATCGAAATTACGAGAATAATTCTTTAATTTTTACGCTTACATCAGGCCAGACAAATTAAAGGATTCCCGGCCGAAACAAATTACATAACAATGCCAATTGGCACGCAAAACTGAGAAGGGGGCGGCGGCGGTATAGGGTGGGTTCAGCTCTAGTGCATACCTAGGCATTTGAGCCTCAATTTATCATACACTTTACCATGTGTTTTTGACACCCTGGCTTTACTCACGTCGCCCACATGATTTCCCTGGTGCTTGCAGTAGTTAGCAACACCAGTGTATTCCGTATCAAATATTGCAACCACGTTTACTGCCAACGCTGGGCATTTCCAAATAGCAATGTTCAATTTCAATCAAGACATTGTGTGAAATTAAAGCGACATTCTTCAGCATCACCAAGGTTACGGCTATCTTAGCCAAATTACTTCGGCAGGCTTGCACTCCATTCTTCCTGAGATGTGTAAACGTGATGGAAGCTCTTTCCACTTAAATGCTTTTACACTTATTTCCCACAACTCCTTGGTGCTGTTCACCTCCATTTACATTGCCATGTCCCTTCCCTATGCTTTCTTTCTTCCATCACTCTTCCTTTATTTGCTTCCATCATTGCAACAATTGTCTGCTATTCACTGTAACCACCCAAACAAGATATGGTGGTTTTCATTTAAAAATGTTGGCGCGAAAAAACTGCTGCAATAACATGTCGGCCGTGTTTATGCATAATTAAGGGTAATCCGTAACAAGCAACCACATTTGTTACATGTCCTCACTGAAAACTCGCAGGAGTTCTTTCAGGCCAACGTGTAGGCCTTGCTAACACTGGTGCTGTGCAGCCAGGGGATATCAGAAATTGACATTAAACTGTCCTTTAGTCTATTTGCGTGGCAGATGGGCAAAATTGCTAAAAGCTGGTTAGTGTCTTCTTTTTTTCTCTTGCAAATCATTGTTGAGCTACCATTTTCTGCGCAAATGGCCCGCTCCCACATCGGTGCATGAACTACTACCCTCGCGGTAGTAAAATCACGCAATGCCCTCCCCTCTATGTAATGGAAAGTCGTGCCAAGGTCAGGGAAAGGAAACTACAGGAATGTCATCACTTCCTAGTTCTGATGCAAGTGACTGATTGCAAATTGCTCCCAGCTGCATTACTGTGGAATGTTGACGCCCCTCCCATGCCAGCGCGCGACTATCATTATTTCCCTAGTGAGGCGTTCACATAATGACAGATAAAACATTCTGTGAACACGCCTGGTGGAGCGTGTAGTGTACAGTACATGACATAAAAAACCGGGACAGGGCAATTTACATAGAAGTAGGACTAACTCTTAAAGTGGCTGTCCAGGCACTACTCTTCAGTAGCGTTCGGCGGAGAATGGGGTTTAGTGTTACTGTTCAAATAAACACATATTAATATATCACAAACAGTATCTTAAAGTGTAAAATCCAGCATTTCTTCTGTGCGAGATTATGCATTCCTGCCTGCCAAAAAACCGGGACCACTGCAGTTTCCAATGGAAACATAATCTTGAGAAAGGGGGACCGACCATCGAATTCAGGGACAGTCCCTACAAAAGCGGGACATCTGATCAACCTAGTCGTTTGGACTGTGGAAATGTGCCACTCGCCACATCGCTCCTCTGGTTTGCATTCCTCTTCAAGGACCCCAGAACCGCAATATGAGGTGTTCGCGGCATACGATGCGTGTGAGCGACTGCTTCGGTTTTCAACATTAATGTTGGGGATGGGATGGCATACCTGCCTACATTTGAAAATAAAAAACCCTGAGTTATGCCACGCCCACAGCCAAACAAGACTTCGCCCATTTGCACATGACACCGCCCACATGTCAGAAAGGTAAACTCAGTTGCAATGTGATGTTGCCAGAAACGTGCAGTTCAATGTGAAATATGCATATTTCTTTAAATTGGCATTTCATAACCACCCAAATTGCATAGGACGAATGGCATTCGCCTTCCATAAAATCAACACGTTAAAATGTGCACATGTTTTAAACTAAGAACCAATGCAAAGGTTTTCCCTGGAACTTAAGCGAAATTGGACATTTCACCTTAGTAGTTTTTCCATCAGGTTTTTAGTGCAGTGGTGAGGTGTTCAGCCTGCAAACCTGAGGTCGGCTTTAATTCAATTGAAAAAGTGAGGGGACTCTGTCCACCCACGTTCCTCGACTTGAGGCCTGCCTGGCAAACTGAGCAAAAATAATAAAAGCAAAATAAAAGCGGAATACTGCTTCCAATCCGGTGTCATGAATGACACCGGATTGAAAGCAGTGTTCAGGGTCCGCATTGAAGGCCAACTAAAACATAAGGCAAACTCGGCAAAAAAGAATGAAAGCTGAAGCAAAATAACAGCGCGTTTTGTTATTTTGCTCCGGTCTGCATTCTTTTTGCCCATTTGCTGGAAGCGTTAGTCCAAAAAGCAATCCGTAAAAGATGCCCCTTCATGATTCCTCTGCTGGGGAGCAATTGGGCCAGAACAAGACTGGTCTACGTTCTGCCAATATTTTTTGAGGGGGTTGCTGTTGGGCCCTTATTATCGTTAGGCCGAAACCTAAACCCCACTGACCGTTGTTGAAGCTTTCTGCCAGTGACTTGTACTTGCTCTGGAGGTGCAAGTACTATGTATGTGGAATGTGGTGAGGTCCTTGTAGATAGAATGTGGTGTGTGTGTGACTGCTGGGGATTATAAATGTGGCAGTTAACATTGTGGAGCTGCAAGGTGTGGATGTGCTAGTGTTTTACTGTCCAGGAACCTACTTAGGTCACTTACCTGATGTGTACCAGCAGACTAATAAACTTACCTTACGAAGCCTGGGTCCAGTGTCTTGTCTGAGGAACCCACACCAGACTGCTGTGGGAGACTTGCAGTCTGCTGCGATACTGTCGCCCTTTGTATTTTATTTGTATTTGATATAGTGCATTAAGCCAAGGCGCTGTACAGAGAATCAAAAACGATACACTAAAAATGAGTGGCAGTAAAAGCAATGTTATCATTTTAACCAGAGAGAAGAAAATGGAACTTCAGCGACTTACGAAATAAAGAATAAATGAGAGAATAAGGAAGGGCATTCCAATGTGGGGGTGATAAAAGGCCAAAACACGGAAAAAAGAGACTGCATAAGCAGGACGTGGAGCTACGAGAAGAAATTGAGAAGAATGACAGTGATCAGCAAAGAGTATAGAAGGAAATAAGAGAAAAGGTAGTCCGGAGCAAGACCATAGAGACTTGAAGACAAGGCATAAGAAGTTATATTTAAGCTGAGAATGGAAATATACCAGCCAAGAGTAGAGACTGAAGAAGAAATACAATCACGAAAGGAGAAGTTATATGTAAGCTGAGAATGGAAATATAGCCAGCCAAGAGTGGAGACCGAAGAAGAAATAAATCACGAAAGGAGAGAAGACAAAAGATGGATAGAGGCTTTAAAAAGAGATCTAACAGGGTCAAGACAAGTAAGTGGAAGAACAAAGGGTAGTAGAACAATGAGTCTGGAGAAGATCAGAGAGGATATCGACAAGTCAGAAAAGTGCGAGCTTTGTGGATAAGCGACAGGCTCGCAAAGACAAATATGGTGAGTCAAGGATAAGGCAGAATCAAGGTTAAGACCCAGATTGTGAGCAGTAAGAGAAATGGGGAGGAGGGATGGGGGAAATGAAACCAGAGGAGAGAGGAGGGGCAAGAAGAGTGTTAGCACGGAAGAAGAGAACCTCAACTTTGTCAGAGTTAAGCATAAGATAGTGAGTAGACATCCAGGATTTCATAGCTAGTAGGCAAGCTGACGGTCTGTGGTGAATATCAGAAGAAAAGGAACAAAGACAGGAAAATATGAGTATCAGCATAGAAATGTGAAAGACCAAGCAAGGAAATAACTGCAGCGAGAGATGAAGTCTAGAGAGGAAACCGAAAAGGACCAGAACGGACTCTTGTGGGACACCATGGGCCAGCGAGAAGTAGTTTTCCCAGCCTAGCAAACCGAGAAGGTTCTTTGGGACAGGCAAGACTGAAACCAGAAAAGAACAGAGCCAGAAAAACCAAAAGGAGGCCAGTAGGAGAGATGAGTGTTTAGAGCAGCGTTCAGTAGAAGTCAGGACAGAGAGAGGAGCAGTTTCAGTGGAATGACGGGCGAAAGCTGGACTGAAATCGCAGAAGAATAGAAGTTAGTAACAAAAGTAGACACTTGGAAATACACCAACCTTTCAAGTAGTTTAGAAAGATAAGGCAATAAGGAGATGGGACAGAAATGTAAGGGATCAGCAGTAGGTTTTTTTCCTTCTTTTTGGATTAAGAGGCTTGCTTAAAGGATGAGGGAAAGGTTAACCACCAGGACAGCCTAATCCTGAATGGTAGTCGCTGAACGCAGTACATATGTCTCGCACTTTGAACACATTTGCTAGTCGGGCTAGTATTTTGACAGTGTCCATTACATACTCAAGATATGAACTGCTTTAATTACTAGCGCGCCCATTTGTCAAATATCCGGACTGTTAGGTTTAAATGCTTTTACATTTTATACCAAGTAGTCCTCTGCTCATTCTGGCAGGAACACTTTTCCTCTTGAACCTGTTATGCACCCCCCACACCCCCACCACCGGCCGCCAATACCTTTTCCATTCAAGCTCTTTTTTTCCCATGTACTCCGTGGAGGGACCTTTATCCTCACCTCTAGGCTTTAAGGGGCCATTTTGGTGTGCTGGCTGTATCCACTCCTGCACATGGACAAGGGGGTGGGGGGCACAGAGTGGAGAAATACTTTGGGGCTCCCTGCTGGGGAAGGGAGCCCGGTTTGAGGAAGTATTCTAACACACACCCCTGGAGGTGGCACACATTGATTGTAAGATTCTTTAGGCATCCCAGAATGGGGCATTGCCCAAGACCTGAGTGGAGGAGTGATATTTCCAAGGCTGGCACTTTGGTCTGCCTTGAGTACTGTACGCCTGTAAGTGGTGGAGATTCTGTGATGGAGTGTTCTGCGTAGCCCGGTTTTGCTGCAGGCACTGTGCAGTTTGGGACTTGGCACACACTACCCAGGATGGGGTTTCAGGCTGACTGGGTCCCGCCTGTTCCACGTGCTTGGATGCTCACTTGAGTGGGCAGGAACATGCTAATGCTAGAGCGGTTGTATTTGGGACATGCGCACACCACATGCCCTGTTAAATTATGGCTACTGGTGTGATTAGGGATGTCCATACTGGGCACCTTAGTTTTCTGATTTCTGTACTCTGTTCAGGTTGGGAAGCCAGTCCTATTTGATGGGGCCCTGTTGGTTTGTGGCTGGACCAAGGGTTGGTGGTGTTGAGCTGCTTATTCTGTGCTTTGTAATCAGGTTGCAACAGACTTGCCAGGCATAGGGTTACTTGCCTTATCGGTTCTCTATATGCACACTGTTTTCCCCTCAAGATCCATTCTCTAGCCACTGGCTGGATGGCAAGTACACATTTTGGGTTTGTTTATCGGGAGCTATTCTTGGAAGAAGCATTTGTGCAAGGGCATTCTTGTGGAGCTGGTTTCAGAGGAGTCTGATCCTCTGCCTCCCATTGCTCTGGGGTGGAAAAAGACGCACCAGGAAGAGGTCTCCTGTATGACTCGAGGGTGTAGAAAGTAGTCCTTCAAAGTTTTGAAGGCAGCTCAGTGGCATCGATCACAGGCAGAGACGTTCATCATCTTGGTCGTCAATCTCTTTGGGAGTATTTTACCTTTAAAAAGAATGTTGTCCAGTGGGATTATTTGGTGGATGACTGTGACACTAGGGGCAGATGATTACATAAAAACAACACTGGGCATGGTGTTTGTGTAGCTAACAGATGTCCTGAAGTTCCCCTCTAGGGAGGGGGTTGCGGCACCCAGCAGAGCTCAGCAGTTAAAGAAGTCTTCTAAGCCGAGGTTGCTCTCTATATACCACATATAAGCAGCAAGGTGCTGTTGAATGGAATGACCCTGAGCAGGTATGTATGCAAGAATTTGTCCAATCTTTCTTTTGAATGGGAAGGACATGTCTGTAGTGGAGATTAATCCCATTTTGGCCATCTTTTGGGGTAGATCCTCCATGGCTGCGAAAGAAGCAGTAGTGCATGATCCTGTGGATCGGAAGGTAGATGCAGCCTTTAACAAGTCTAATGCGGGGGCGCTTTTGGCTCAAGAATTGAATACCTAGACTTCCTGCTGCTCCCTGTCCTGGGGATTGGTGGGAGGGGGACAGCAAGATGAGGTTCAAAGGCTGGACACTGCAACTGTGGAAGGGGCTGATTGTGCACAATGGGTTGTAGGTCTCGGAGTTCCATCCTCTGCATGATGGGATGTGTCCGAACCGTCAGCAGTCTATTGAGGGGGGTGGCTGTGTTATTTCTGCAACTGATGATAATTTTAGTAATCCGATCCCTGGGACAATAGAGTTGGTGTGGTGGGGTTACAAATTCCTGGCCCTTCCTCCTCACTTGATCAGTTGCTCAAGCAGGCCATCTGCAGAGTGTCCAAGGACTGTAGCGGTTAGGGGGTTTCAATTATGTTTGGTCCAAGGTGCTCTTAGAAAGTTATGTTTGGTAATGCATTTGAAGAGGCTTGTTAAATATGTAACCAGCTTGCCTTTCAAGATTGAGACGCTCCAGTGGATTATACCTCTTGTACAGAAACTGGACTTCCTTTCCTCAATTCACGTTCAGGGTGCATACTTCCACAGCCCGATCATAGGTTGCATCAGCAGTTCTTGGATTTTCGGTTGAGAGGCAGTTCTGGAATCTATTTGGACTGTTGACCCCAAAAAGGATTTAAACCTGGTAGTGGAGGTTTTGTTGCACCTGGAGGACATTCAGATTTTGATTACCTAGACAATTGGTTGGTGACCGGACCCATGAGGGCCCTCTTGGAGGAGGGGGTGTAGTCTGCATGCTTTTGACTGACTCATCAGGTCGTCTTGGTCAATTGGGAGATAATCCCGCCCCCCTCCAGTTCGTTTCATGGTGCAAGAAAAGTACTGATCATTCTTAACCGATGCCAGTGGCTTAGGGTATTGTGAAACTTATCAGGATCTCTTGTCAGGAGTTCAGCTCAGAGGGTTGAGGTCACGATCTACCAACTGGAGGGCAGTGGTGGCAATTACCAGGACCCTGGTACTCTTTTAAAGCAGGGTGCTAGAGTGTTAAGTGTTTGACTGGATAAGTCAACTGTGGCTTATGTGAATTGGCAAGGGGTCAACAGACTTTCGCTCTGGGGGACTTGGCCTAAGCTCTGGATGAATGGTTGATTAACGTGGAATCCCTGAAGCAGTGCGTATCGGGTTTGGACTAGGGTGCTGTGGGCAGAGGTGGCCGAGGGCTCCCTCCTCCCAGTGTCGCTGCCTTTTCTCTCAGCTGTGGAATTCCAGTAGGGTAGAGCAGGCTCTGAGATGGCAAATCGGAGCTGATCTTTGTGTGCCTTATTGGCTGTTGAGTTTGTGGCTCCCCCTTCTGGTGGGTTTGGTGCTTTCTCGAGTATGGCGGTCTGTCACAGTACCAGTCTCCACTGTGGTCCTCGAGGAAAGAGCAGACTGAGATGGTTGGTGTGGAATCTGTAAGAGGCTTGGCAAATCCTAGCGTTACTTTGCAAGTTGTTCACTCCCTTCAGAAATTTAGGATGCAGTGACTGGAGTGCTAAAAGGGGCACCATATCCTGGTGGTCTGAATGGGGTTCTGGACATGTCTGGTGGCTTGTCGGTTAGATTGCAACTTTTCTGGGTCTGAAAGGCCTTCCCATCTCTACTTTGAGAGCTTGATGGGCAGCAGAACTCTGAGGAGCTCTGGGACAATCGTATTCAAGCCTGTTGATTTTTCCTAGTCCTATCCACTGATCTTGAAATGTCTTCAGAGACATATTTTTTGTCAGTGGAGATGGTCTTTAGGGTCAACTAATTAAAGTAAATATTTTTGGTACATATACCCTGCATGGCGGCTGGAAGTGAACCAGTGTGCTTTAATTTGGAGCCTTTGTTTGAGCTCTCCCAGACACTAATGTTGAGAAGTGATCTGTTTTTTGCCGAAGTTAGCCTTTGAATTGCACAGGTTTCATTGTGTTGTCAGTTCTTCATTCCAATACTTCCTCTCCGGAGGAAGAAGTGGAATTCTTTTTATTTTTTTTATTTGTTTATAGTTACATAGTAACTTTTACAAAAGATTTCTTTGTGGTTTAAAAACAGCATAATTAATACAAGTTTTACAAAATTCATTCCATACGAAATTCATATTTACCACCCACAATTCAGTTTTTACAACACTGTACAGTTAAAAGAAAAAAAGATAAAATTCATTTACCCAAATTCTGGATGTCCCTTATAACATATCTTGATACTTTACATTTCTTAAAAAGTTGCACTAACTGCTTGATCGCTTGCCCTGTAGAATAGGACATTTACCCTTTATTTAAAGACAACAATAGTTCTTTAAGAACCCGACTACGGCAATCTGTAGTTTTATTCTTTTACTGTGTAACATATCGAGCCACAAAAGATCTAAATCAACACATTCTGTATTTGGTACATACATGCTAAAGTGACTAATACGTTCGTTCCTAAGTCCGTTACATCTGGTCAGTAGATGCTCCAGGGTCTCCAAATTTTCCTTTTGTTTACAAAATCTACAAAAGGAATATCCCTTACTCTGACCACTTCTAATATCTACTATTTGTCCCGTACCTAGCACATTGAAACGAAATCTCATATACTCATGTCTCCAGTTTTTATCGGGAAATTTTGATGGATATGGTGCAAGCTCCCCCATTTTTTTTGTATTCTGAGACCATATGGTTATATAAATGAGTCATCTTAACCTCTTGGACAGTTGAATTCCAATCGGAATGAAGCAAGAGTTTTTTTATATTCATTGGGTTCGTTATAAGTGTATCTCTCTGGATCCCTAGTTTGTCCAGAATTTCATTTGCTTCTTCCAACATGTCCTTGAGGTACTTTGATGTAGGAGTGCCACACCTAATGCCTCTGCCCATTATATCATATAGAGTAGTATCTTTGCTAATTAACAGCTTCCTGAATAGGGCCATTCTGTGCTATTCTATGGTGCTTCTAATCGAATGCAAGCCAAGCTCATATCTTAATGCCACCAAAGGCACGCATTTTGGCAAGCAACGTACCATCGTTTTTACGATTTTGGATTCATATGCAGTTACTTCCATCCGGCACCATAACGGTGCCAGTTCTAGTCCATGGCACAGTTGAGGCACTATTCTGTTTTTATACAGGCGAATACAGGGCAATAAAAAGAATTTACCATATTTTCGATCAACTTTACATAGTTGAGAAACCATAGGAGTGATTTTCGATTCCAATAGAGCCCTAAAGTTTGCCTTGTTGTTTCCAAAAACTGGGTAGCCTAGATATCTTATTACGTTCCTTGTCGGTAATTTTTCATGATTTAGAAAGTGTTCATTTTTTGTTTTTTCTTATTTGACAATCGTTGTTTTTGAGTAATTGTTAGTGCATTTTTGATAATGTATTCTTTAAAAGCAGTTAAGTCGTTGGAGGCCTATGGGAGTGTGATCGTAGAGCCACGTCATCTGCATAGGCAGTCCACTGGATCTTAGTTCCCTCCACTTTAGGTGAATTTACAACCAATTTTTAAAAACTCTCTCCTATATCGGAGAAGTATAAATTGAATAAAGTTGGAGCATATATGCAGCCCTGCCTAAATCCATTTTTAACCCTTATTTCTTAGGACAAATTTCCTTCCATACTAAGTCTGATCTTGATTCTAGAGTCCTGGTGCATGTTGTATACAATTGACAATAGAGAATCAGGCATCCCAAGGTGTTAATTTTGTCCACAATATTGATCTATCAACTAAATTGAAAGCAGATGTTAAATGAATTGATGCCAAATAGATGGGAAGATTTCCGGGGGTCCATGCCGCTCTTTGCATAACATTTATTAAAAGACCTCCTGCATCAGTGCCTACATTCCTTCTAAAGCCAAACTGAAAGGGCGACAGAATATTACACTGATCCATCCAGTTCCGAATATGCTCTAAAACTAGGCTTGCAAATATTTTGAGTCAACATCCAAAAGGGCTATTGGCCTATAGCTAGTTGGTAAAGCCCTGTCCCCTTTCTTATAAATTGGGACTACGTAAGACATTCTCCAACTATTTGGAATTAGATGTTTCTTTATGATGTCTTTAAAAAAGAAAAATAGTATTTTGGCCCATAAGTTAGCTTTCTCTTTCATAACCCTGTTGCAGAGCAAAGTTGGCCCAGGGGCCCTCAATGGAGAGCTTTTCACAATGATGTATTCAATATCTTTAACACAAAAGGGAATATTCCATGTGGCATCTTCAGTCTCTGGTAACAGGACCCATACCACAGTTGGTGGAGGATACAGGCTACTAAAGTGTCTTTCCCACTTCTGACAACTTGTGTTAATGCAGAGAACTTTTATTTGAGCTTGCCCTCCATTGTTAACCAGTGCCCAGAATCTACAGGTATTTACATCGTACAACGCTCTTAGCATAGCCGCTGCATCTCCATGAAGGAGCTTTGAGCGCATACACCTTAGTTTCGATTTCCATTTAATTTTTAGTTCGTAAAGTTCCTGGGCTTCCTCCATTGTAGGAGGGCTTGCGCAATGCCTACGAAAACCAGATACTTCACGATTTCTTCCCTGCTTAAGTGTTCATTTCTACAGAGTATGCATGCTTGTGCCCTCCCGTACTATTTGCCTTATATTTGATTCCCGCTTTCTCTGATTACAGATTCGATGTAATATCCAAAGGATTCGTGAGAGTACATTTTTTTTCTTTTTTTTGGGCATACACATTTTCAAAATCTGCCTGGAATAGTATGTTTACTTTCTCGATGTTCGTTTTATGCCAGGAGATTCTGTTCAAATTAGTATTTGTTTCCACTCTTATGTTATAGTATTTATCGCCCCCCTCATACGTGTCTACCCACAATGTCATTAACATTTTATGATCACTCTCCTTTGTGCCAATCAAAGCAAAATCCTGGGCAAGATTAAAAATGTTGGTACTAACAAAGATATAATCTATAGTGGATGCCCATTTACCATTAGACCATGTTTTTTTGTCCTTGGAATCTTCCATTAAATCTTTTGCTCCTTGCAGGCTCCAACCTCCCAAGAAGACGGTCCATATGTCCCCCTGTTGACATTTCCGCGACTCAATTCTTTCACCAATTTTACGACCAGACGTGTACTCATTTCTGCCTTCTTTCAAGCATATTTCAGAATTATAATCCCCACACATAATTATGTGTAATTCTTCATTCATATCCTGACATTCTTGTATTACATTGTCTATGGCATCGATAAATGCTTTTAGATCACCTTCAGGTTGCCAGTATATATTTAAAATTAAGAAGAGTGAGGGTTGCTTCCTGCAACGTATTTTAACGAGGGTGGCTATACATCCTTTGCTTATATTAAAAAAATGTTAAGGTTTTAAAATCAATATTGTTCTTCAAAGCAATTAAGAGACCCCCCGAAGGTCTCCCCTTTAGCTTTTTCTGTGCTAGTTCCTGAAATGCAGTGAAACCATCTAATACTATCTCGGTAACCGCCCACGTTTCTTGTATGCATAGGACAGAATAGGTAGAGAGCACCGAGCATGTATCATAAGAGTATAGCAAGGCTCGCAATCCCCTAGAATTCCATGATAGGAAGCAGAGTTTTGCCGAACTCTAGGTCGAATCTTTCATGCCTTGAATTTTGGAGATTGATTCTTGCAGAGTCAATGCAAGCCGCCTTAATTCAGCCATCTCATTTAAATGAGTCTCTACTGTCGAGCTTCTTTCTCCTTCTCGATTTTTTTCTCCCTTGCGTCTCACTGGGATATCCTCCCATCTCTCTTCCCTGATTTTTCCCGGAGCCCTGACTGAAATCTACTATGTCATACCCAAATCGTTGAAGTGCCACTCCTTCCGTAAGTGCCAGTTCATATGTGGCTTTTGAGTAGAGCACAATCCTGACACAAACGTATCGTGTAGGATGTATGTAATCAATGAGCTTAATATCACTTGATGTAATTAGGGAGAGCCCGGGTATCTCATTGAATAGGGAGAGTATCCGCCCTCTGTGTAATGAGGAGGGACATGAAATTTAATATGACACTAGGGTCATCCACAAATTTTGGCTCTCTCCATTCTCTTTGAGCTTCATCTTCTGGCCAAGCACTATATAGAGTTTGCTCTTGCTCCTCTATCCTTGAGTTTCTACTAGTTTCCCCCTCCCTATTCTTCCCTCTCTTTGTCCCTTTTCCCTTCCTTATCACAATTGTACTCCCTGCCTTGTTCATGGCCCTGCTTTATATTCCACATTTCGGCTATCTCCCTAATCTGGTCTTCAAAATCCTTAGGCTTGTTACATTCCACTCCCCGGTCCCTCTCACCTTCCTGTGTGTTTATCGGAACCGTCCCTTGTTTCTGTACAATCCCTGGTGTATCGGGACCAGCTTCATTCATTTGGGCCCCGTGTCCCTGCTCCTCCTGGTTTTTCTTTTCTTCCACAACTTCTTGCGAGACAAATCTCTGCTGTTGTCTCTCAAAGCCTTTATGAGCAAATGACAATTGTCCAGATGGTGGAGTAGATCCCAATGTAGAGGGGTTCTGCAGAATTTTGATAAGTGCCTCTTGTACCAATTTTTTAATATCTTCACTAGGTGTCATTTGCAGCTCACTACTATTTGTATCCTCCCTACCCTGCTCTCCCGCTGATTTCGTCTCCTCAGACTGTCTAGAGCTATTAAGATCTTTTTGGCCATCTACTGCCTTACAGGGTATTTTGTCGTCTTCTACTTTTTCCACCTTATCGTGGACTGTCTGCTATAGGCTTTTGCTTATTTTTTACACCAAAAAATTGCTGAATACTCCTTTCCTCCTTAATAATTTCGACTTCCGTTCTGTTTCTTTTGTATTTTTTTATCATTTTATTTGCCTTGGACCCTTTATTTTTAGAATTGGCTTTGCTCATTTTCCCTTTATGATTCATAGCTTCTGATGGGGTATTCGTGGCTTCTACATATTCCTTACTGTTATTCTCCAATTGGGTACCCACAATAGTGTCCATTTCATTCTTTCTGAATGAATCTTGTTTATCCCGTATTTCCTTCACCTCCAAAGCTATTTTGCTTTCTTCATTTAACTGGGTGAAGTCTAGTTGGCCTCCCTCTACTGATAGGCTACATATATCTTTAATGTTAGAGGTATTTTTCATTTTAGGAGAAGGTTGATTTTTCTATTTTTTAGACTCCATTGCAGTACTCCCCTTCTCACTCTTGACTCTTGCTCTCATTTTCTTTTCTCTGCGTGAAACAACATACACATACGGTATCTCTTCTTCCTGATTCTGATCACCTCTGTTTTCCTGGATTTGTACTTGTATTTGGGCATCCTCATCCTCCATCACCTTCAGTGATGCTGATGGACTATCCAGCGTTTTTCCTACTTTCTGCTCTGTGGTCATTGCTGTATTAATTTGTCTTCCCCCGCAGCCTCTCGCCTTGTTGCTCCACAGTTTTAATTTTATCTTGGTTACTTAGTATCATTCTTTTCAATTCATTTGCATCTTCCCAAATTATTTTCTCATTACATTCATTCTTGCAAGGTTCTTTTTCTGTTTGGGAGCCTTTATTAAGCATTATCTTATTACTCTTTACTCTTAGGGGGGGGGTCTATAGACGTTTCTTTTTTGCTCATATTTAAGGCATGTACAAATCCCTCCAGCCTACTCATTTTTTCTGTACACTCTACCATCATGTATCTTAACTCCTGTATCTCGCCATGAGTCCGTTTGTGTCCCTTATCCAGGAGGTTGAGTATCCTGGTTAGGACTGGAAAAGACAGTTTCTGACATGATTTCACCCCCTTCTAGTTCCTTGCTGGGCTGGGTATACATCAGTTCCTCAGTCTCTTGACTCCTAGGGGGAACAGAGTTGGTCGGGCTAGAACATTTGTTTGGAATTGACTTGCCATCGCCATTTCCCCACCTCCAAAAATTGCCATTGTTTCACCCATTTTGTTCTTGTAGTGGTCATGTTTTTTTGGAATCTCATACTCCTCCATTATTCCTATAGTGGATTTGTGTAGCTGTACATTTTCAAGTCCACCTCCCCTAGCCCTCGCAGGGGTGGAAGGGCCAGTAGAAAGCCTGACCCTTCTGTCTAACTCCGCACTTACTGTTGGGGCCAGGAGGGACGTGTCCGGCTGAGGTGTGGAGGGCAGGGAATCATCCATATTTAGTACCGAAGGTCTTACCGGTATTTCTTGCATGCTTAAAAAACTTTTCTGCGCTGTCTGTTCAAGAAGATCTGTCTTCTTGAATGATTCCATTTGTGCCATTATCCCATCACTAACTACATTTGTTAGCGGCGGAAAGTCTATACCACTTAGTTCCCATTTGTCCATCTCAACCACCCCCAGAGCATCCCTAGTACCTTCATTCATTTTAGTAGGGAGGGGACTTATCACTAAGGGATTTATTGTCTGTGTAAATACAAAAGACCCACTTGCAATGATTGTGTTTTGCCTTGTCAATTTGCCTCTTGTGTTTTGCTTCTCCACTTTTTTATGGGCCCCACACTGCGTTGGTATTGTGCCACTCCTTAGGGTTCCCACCATACTTCCCTAACAGAAACACCCTCTCCCTGGGGCAGTTTTTTTTTTTTAAATTTTTTGTACAATTTTTACCTTCCCGCCGTTTTCTTTTAGCCCAATTGAGTTTGCTTACTACTTTGTACAGAAGCTGGATTTAATGGACGTATGATGGACATGTAACACAGCCCTTACAGTCGGAAATCACTATCAAAGTGCACGTCGTTGTGCTACTGTAGCAACATATTCACCAGAGAGGACACGGGACTTTTTTGCCGCCTGCTACTATGCAGCGAAGTGAACAAGCCCTTCAACAGAGCCTGTGATACAAAATGGTATTTCAATCGCGATACCTCTCGTTCTACCTCTGACGAAGACCAATTACAACCTCTCTCACTCGATGCTCGTAATTACACGTACATCATTTCGTGACATTTCGTGGCCCCGAGCCCCGGACAAACAGGCGAAACAGGCACTTCCAGGGCACTTTTCGGTGCGTGCGGCAGTGCCTATTTGTCAACGTTTCCGGGTTGGTGGGCGGGGCTTGTTTCCTTAACAGAAAAAGCTTAAATCAGTCCATGAAAGTCCACAGAAACACGGTGATCACAAGTACAGCAGGCAAAGCAGGCTCTCCCCAGGCGAAACAGGCACTTCCGGGCACTTCTCGGTGGCATTCTCAGGATGTCTGAAAGGTGCTGCTCTCAGGCATCAAGAGGTGTACACTTTTCGTGAAGTGGATAATTTGCTCTTCGGGTGTGGGGCCTCGGGCTGGTTGGAAGGCTTCAGTGTTTCTATTAGACGTTGGATTATATTTATCATTTGCATGGCTCATTGGCCGTTGGGGGTGCTGCTTCCTGCTTCGGAGGATTCAGAGACGTCTACCAGTGTCATGGCAGCGTCCTGGCAGATGCTGTCTTTCTGCAGGGCGGCCTCCTGGGCTGACTTGTCGGCAGAGTGGCCAAGTCAGGAGGCCTGTGCTAATGGTTCTGGTGTTCTGGGTGCACACTGAAGAGTGGGTGCCAGTTGTCTGCCCAATTTGATGATTGGGTGTGTTGCAGTGTACATGGGTGTTTGGTGTTTTATAGTCCCTATCTTGGCATTTGGTATTTCTCAAAAGTACTGAGGCGAGGACGAGGGATGTCGTGGTAATGCCTGTTACTTGCCTGTAAGTTTCATTACTCCTAGTCCTAATCTTCCTAGTCACAATACTTGCGACATGCTGCTCTCCTTTCCAGTGTGGGATTGTAGGACCACGATTTTCAGTGGGAAATGGTTTAGTTTACGGAGGATAAACGGGAGGAGTGAGGTCATGTATAGGAGGCAGCAAATCTTTAATTGGAAAAGGGTTCCTGTCAGTGGAGGTGGGGCTCAAAAGCACGTACTTGGACAAGGAAGAATAGAAATAGGAAATGGGGATTTCTGTTAAGCAATCGGGCATTGTCAGCTCGTCCACACCAATGCTACTAAAATCCTGGTCCCTCCACGAAATAGAAGTGTGCAAGAGTTCCCGCAGTACATTTTAGCCCATTTCACACTGCTGTGTATTTTATTAAACGAGTTCAGTATTGCCAAACTCGTTGTATTACTATGTTTGCACATGCTCTGATTACTTAGCGGTAATCTTCATTACTCCTAGTCCCACTCTTCCTCGTCACAATACTTCATGAGGCACCTGCCTCCGACACAGGACCACCTTCTATTTCTTTAATTCCCTATAACTCCTCCCCCACATCCACGTCACTCAGTTTCATATTACCAACCCGGAGCATGGGACCTTCCCCGCAGGGAGGCTGAGGAGGGTCATCAGTACGGGGACGAGGAAGAGTAGGACTAGGAGTAATCAGAGCATTACGTCCACGCTTCCTCGTCCCAGTACTTACTTCATGAGGTATACCAAAGCAGCAGCGGGGAAAAGGTCCCAATGAGACACAGAGCCAAAAACAGTGCAGCAAAACACACCCACAATAACTCTAAATCACATCCCCATAGACAAAATTCCAACCACGAAGGAACCAATCCCCGAGTTGGAAAAAACTCAACCCATAGTGGTTGATGAAAATGCCTAGACCAGCCAAGGCGGCAGCCATACAAATCTTTTGCAGAGAAAAACCCTTCTTGCATTGGCCCAGGTAGCCGCCAAACCCCTGGCGGACCGCCCCTGATGATGCGCAGGCACAGGCAGGCCAGAAGCCACATAGGCCCTGGCGATCACAACCCGGAACCACCGGAAAAAGGAAACCACAGATGCGTTCTGCCCAGCCCCAGCCGGACCACAAGCAATCAGAAGACTATCAGATTGGTGGATAAAGCAAACCAAGCCAAATACTCCATCACGTCCCGTCGGACATCAATGTTAAGCTGAGCCACCTCAGGTCTTCTTGGATCATGAAAGAAGTCAGTGAGAACCAGACCCTGAGAGGTGGGAAAACCGAGAGACAACTTAGGGAGAAACTTCGGACCACACCCCAGCACCACCAAGTCTGGCAGCACCCTCAGGAAAGGAGCGTGACATAAGAGAGCCCCAATCTCCCCAAGCCTACGGGCAGAAGTGAGGGCAATAAGAAAAGCAGATTTCAGTGTAAGATGTTTGATATCAATATCGAAAATGGGCTCAAAAGGAGGCCCGTGAAGGAACCGTAATACAAGAGGGAGTCAGCACAAGGACGGGAAGAAAAACCCATGATCAACTTCCCCACAAACACCCCATCCAAGTGACCATCAGTCTCCCCCAAAAGGAATTTCATGGAGGCCCACTGAGAGCGAAGCCTGGAAAAACTGCCAGGCCCCTGTCAAAACCCCTCCTGGAGGAACCGAAGGATAGCAGAGGGGCCAGAACCCAGGTGAGGGATCCCAGACCGCCCATACCAGTCTCAGAAATGGCCCCAATGTCTGCCGAACACCTTCAGAGTGGAGGGTCTAAGAGCATCCATTATGGACTCAACTACAGGATCTGAGAACCCCTGAGATATCAACCTAGACTGAGCAATAGCCACACTGCCCATTGCATCCGGTTGACTTCCAACCGCAGATCCCCTTGAACGGGACACGGCCACCTCGGAACCAGCCAAGGTTCCTAGAACCGAAGCTCCAACAGAGAGGGGAGCCAACTCCGGCGGGGCCAGAACGGAGCTAACCGTCACCCTGGACACTCTGATGCGCCAAACCACCCGGGGCAGAAGGGGAATCAGCGGAAAAGCATAAAGGAAAACCCCAAGGCCACTGTACAGAGAGGGCATCCATCCCCCAATCCCCTCGGCCTGAAACCGAGAGAAGAAAAGGGGAACTTCTACTGAGGCCGGGGATGCAAACAGGTCTAGAACCAGGGACCCTAATCTGACACAGGTCACCGGAAAGACCTGGGTCAACGGGACCAATTCCGCAGAGGAGTGAAAACCGGCGTCTGAGAAGATCCGCTTGAACATTGTCCACCCTTCTGATACGTGAGGCCACCAGAGACACCAGATGAGATTCCTCCCAGGTGCCTATCAGCGCTACCAGAGCATTCAAGGAGCGGCCGGAAAAAACTTTTGCAGTTGACCTATGCCAAGGCCGTCGTATTGTCCGATCGGACCAAAAACCGCCGACCGTCCAGCAACTCCTCGAAGTACACCAGAGCTTGGACAATGGCACAACTCTTGCCAATTGGATGATCGCTGGCTCTCCCCAGATCTCAACGCTTGAGCTGAGAGGACCCCCCAATGTAGACCCTTTCTGCTGGTCTTGGTAGTAAGAGAGGCCAGAGGAGGAAGGACCATGCACACCTCAGCCTGTAAACCTGAAACCCCCCTGCCACCATAGCAGGGAGACTCGCAGCGCTGGGGACACTGAAAACAAAAATACGAAAGCCGAGATGTCGGGAGCCAGTGGGAGAGAGTATAAGACACCAGGGGACGTAACCGAAGACAGGCTCAAGGAACCGGAAAACACGCAAGACGCCACGTGCCCCGTAACTTCAGCAACAGGACGAGCCGAGGTGTACTGCCTTCTGAGAACCCAGAACAGCCAGCAAGCGCCCCCCTGCACAACATCCAGAGTACGCTCTCCCCAGACGTCCGGACAAGCAGTGCAGGGTCTTGAGACCCATAAGCAGGTGACACATCCTAGAAGGAATAGGGAACAGGAACACCCGCAAGTAGATAACTTGACCCTGAAAAGGGAGAAGAACGGGCAAGACGGTAACCCACAACAACCGTTCGGAGAGAACGGATCCCATGGCCAACTACTTGGACCGTGAGCTGGGTACCAAAGTCCTAACCATGCAAACCTGGACAGGAGGGGACAGGAACGGCAACTGATACCCCCCTCCGGATGGAGCCCATTTCCCAGGAAGCCGAACCCCACCGGTCCCATACACCTCAGAGAAGATAGAGACGAGTAGCCAGGGAAAACCGCCAGTGACTGCACTTGCACCAGAGGGAAATCACAGGACGTTGAAACAGGCCTGCGCCACAATATACAGCATGCTTGTCAGCCCACAAAAAGATCCGACCTATCAAAAGGAAGATACAGGACAGCCCAGAAGTCCAGCAGACTATGGCCCCCTCAGCCGACAGAGGAGCAACCAGGCTGGCGTCAAAAGGGCAGAGTACTGTCACAAAGCAGGGCAAAGCAATCCATCCCAGATAGCAGACATCAAAGGCAACCCCCTACATGGGGTATGCCTATACTGGAAAACCCACTGAATTGACATCCCCCTCCACCGGCACCAGGGGCTCTGAGAACCCCTCTAAGCACAGACATGTACCACCATGTGCCCTATCACTTCCCACAAGTCTGAGAGAAGGCGTGAAAGCAACACGTCGGCACCAGAGGACCTAGGCCCTAAAAGAAGAGACACTGGGAACCCCCTGCATGGCCGTTACTTCCATGATGCATTTTCCATAATCCCAAGGGAAAATCAACTCCTTTGACTTTCCCTCGCGCAGTTTAGAGGAAGAGGACAGGACAAAGAGTCTGCGTCCATAGCTAGCACAGACCCAAACACACAACTAACACGCCACATGAGTGAGAGGTGGGTTGAGCCCTTTATCCAGTAGCTGGTAGCCCCATGCTCTAAATGGTTCCAATGCGTCGGTCTAGGAAGGATGAAGGACCGAGTCAGCACCGCTGATACTCGAACCCGAAGTGTAGATTATGCCAGGCCGGTACCCTTCTGGCCGCTTACAGACGTGTCCAAATTGCACCATATTCACAGGCAGCACGCAAGGAATGCAGCCAACATCCGGTGCATCCTGGGCTGTGTGTCTGAGTGGGTGGTATGTGACATGCCTGTGACAGTACAGAGCCCCCGCACTTTCAAATACTCTCTGCCACAGTCACCCCACGACAAGAAGCAGAGAGGCCTCACAACAAAAAGGAAGACTAGCCCATACTGCCAAGTCTAATCAAGATGGCCAAAACAGGAGGAGAGGGGAAAAACATCAAGCCCAGTCCTCCCCTCTCCTTACCTTCCCCCAGGCCGTGCAGGACCCGGCACACAATGCTCACGCTGCGGTCCGGAGCCCAGCAAAGAACCGAGCGAGGCAATCCAGCTCAACGGTCGCCTCAAGCCCCGCAGGGGGCCCAGGAGCAGCGCCGCACCTGAGGGAGCCGAGGGCCCCGCCACGCAGCCCGCCCCAGGGGGCCAGCAATCGGTGCTCCCCGGTGCCCCGCACCGGGAAAAAAAAGTCCAACCTGCCGGAGGCAGGAAAAATTAAACTGAGTGACGTGGATGTGGGGGAGGAGTTATAGGGATTTAAAGAAATAGAAGAAGGTCCTTGTGTCGGAGGCAGGTGCCTCATGAAGTAAGTACTGGGACGAGGAACAGTGGACGTGGAGGTAATGGAACCATTGACCTCTGCCAAAGTGCTCGGAATGCAGTCAACTACATGCATTGACTGCACTCAATTTATCCTGATTTCAGATGCAGACAGGGAAACGGCAGAAAACATTGCTCTGCATTCAAACATCTATTCAATGTCCCTGCGAGATTGCTTGAAACAAGACTTTCTGTCTCTTTTCACTGTACCTTATAACATCCCGAAAATGTGTTTTTACATTACACCATATATGTACTTATGCTAAAACTGTTCAGGCGCAGCCACACTTAAAATTAAAATGGTTATCCCTTAGACAACCTTGTTTAAATACTACAAAATAAAGGCCCGCCTCGCACAAGAACCCCTTTTCTTTATTTCCCCAGGCCACGCCTCCTCCCAATCCCCCCAGCCCCTGCCGACTCCGGTCATAATAGCCTGCCTCCCCAAGCCACAACAGTAACATTGCCGATGGCCCATTCGATACCGCGGGAGGGATGAGGTGGGGAAAATCATATTGGTACGAAGAAGAGTAGGAGTAATGAAGATTATCTGTAAGTAATCAAAGAATAACCTCCACTCGTCATCGTCCCAGTACTCCAACATGAGGCATGTCCACTCCAGAGAGAATGGGACGAGACCACAAACGCCACAGACCAACTGGGATATGCAATTCAACCAACACCAATTTATTGAGGCATACAGTCCAAGACAGTACCAACAGCAAGTCACAGAAGTGCCACAATCAAGACCCCAGCCCCGAAAGCCCCAGCTTCCTTACAGTGGACGTTCAAACGCTAGTGCCGAACAAACGTGTCCGGATCAGACCAGGTAGCAGCGTTTCAAATGTCCGGAATAAGAAACCCACATGCCTCCGCCCAAGAGGAAGTCATCCCCTGTGTAGACCAACCCTGGAGAACCCACAGAATAAGCCAAGGAGATAGCATCCCGTAGCCAGGGACTGATTGTGGAAACAGATGCCCTCTTCCCAGGGGCAGCGTCACCAAATGTGACAGACCGGAGGATGAACAAAGAACCCCACTGCGTTCCAAATAAACCAGAACAGCACGCCTGACACCCAGAGTCGACCAGCGGACCTCTTCGGGGAGGAGGTTGAGGGGGAAAAAGGGAAGGACAATCTCCTGCGAGACGTGAAATTTGGTAACCACCATAGGAAGGAAGGAGGATTGACATTTAAGGACCAAGGCATCGTAAGACCACCGCAGAGGTCGCCAATCTCACCCAATATCTGCACTGAGGTGATAGCCACCAGGAAGACATTCTTAATGGTCAGTTAAGACTCCAAAGGCCCAAAAGGAGAGGACTATAGAGCCTGCAGAACCAAGGGCAGATCCTAGGGGGGCAACCCAGAAGCAGAGACAGGCCTAACCAAAGGGAGAGAAGCCTCCCCACCAAAGAGTGACCACCCACATCAGGATCCCCAAAAGAGCGGATGGCCAACCACTGAGCATGCATGTTGGAGACAGATCCATGTTGAAGCCGGCCTGCAGAAACTGCAGGACGGGAGCCCCAGAACCCAGGGTAGTGTAACAGCCCTGAGCCAGCCACCAGGACATAAGTGCCCCCAGTGGCGCTCGTATGCCTTTAAAGTGGACGGACGCTGATCCTGCTGACTAAAGGACACCACCTCTGCAGAGACCCACAGAGACTAGGCAAGCCCTTTCAGTTTCCGAGCCCTCCAGACCACGCCTCTTGGCCCCACCACCTATGTTGGACAGAGCACTGGGTCCAGACCCTCCGGGAGAGGGAGGAGGGGGAACCAACACCTGCGCGGCCAAAGAGGAGCAACCAAGATGACCTCCGTATGAGAATTGGAGCAGCACCTTCGGGATGAAGGGGGTGGGGGGGTGGTATACAGACACTCTGCTGGCCAAGGGGAGTTCAGAGCATCCACCCCTCACACTGCCAGTGAGGGGATCCTGGAGAAGAACCAGAGCACCTTTGCGGACAGGGGAGTGGCAAACTGGTCCAGAACCGGAGATCTCCGCACCCAGCACACCTGCCGAAAGGCCAAATCCCACAGCACCCAATCCCTTGAAGGGAACACCCTGCTCAGGTGGTCAGTCACCATTGTCTCGACCCCTGACCTGACAATCTGACCAGGTAGGTGGTGAGACTCCACCCAGGCACACAGATGGAGATCCAGAGACCCCAAGGAGCGTGAGCTCCCCGGACATTTGATACAGGCCACCCGTGGCAGTGTTGTTGGGGTGCAAGAGGACTTGCCTCCCCTTGCAACACCTGTGGCCCTCAGAAGCTAGCTCCCTCCATTTGTAAGACCTGGGCGTCTCCACGTTGGACCACGGTTCCTGGTGTCAGTCCCAGAGAAGCTGCACCCAACCCCAACAGGCTGGCATCGGTGATAGTGATGATCGGAGAGGGCAGACCGAGACTAAACCCCAGCCACCATTGTAGCGAGACCTGGAGGGGAGCAGCAAGGGATGAAGATGAAGCCTGGCCCAGGGAACAAGGAACATACAGGGCCGCCGTGTACCCAAGAGCCAGACGGAAGTCACGTGCCGGAGCCAAATTCCGAGAAAGAATCAGTCACTCTACGTCTGAGTCCATGTAAGTCGAAGAAGCACCTGCCCGTTTGCCGTCCAGAATCTGGCCCTGATAATGTGCAGGTCCCGAGGGATGGTGGTGAGATTTGGACCAGTTGAGGAAGCCCATGGAGTGCAGGAGGGCACAGGTAGTCTCCACATGCAGAAGTGGAGTGCAGGAGGGCACAGGTAGTCTCCACATGAAGAAGCAGAAGGTCCTCCGACTGGGCCTTCAAGAACCTGTCTTAGAGATATGTAAAAACCTGAATCCTACGGAGATGCACAGTGGCTGTGACCGGCCCCAGATTCATGGTGAAGATGCAGGGTGCAGATTTCAGCCTGAACGGTAAGGCTCGGAACTGGAAATGATCCCTGCCCACAGCAAACCGAGGACCAGATGGAAACATGAAAGTAAACATCCTGCAGATCCAAGGATGCCAGGAAACCCAAGTTTCTCACGAGAGGAATAAATGGCTGAAGAAACAATCTTGAAACGTTGAGTCAGAATGTGACGTTTCAGGGACCTGAGGTCTATGATGAAACGGTATGCCCCTGAGAGCTTTGCACCAGGAACATGGAGTACATGCCCAGACCCCGCTCAACCCACGGCACCCGCCAAATGACCTTGGAGAGCAGGTCCGGCAGGGCCAACTTCTTGACAGAGTGCCTTGGGACGGACTTCCGAACTGTGCCAGACTGAAGAGGGTGGGACACAAACTCCAGCCTGTACCCCACTGAACTAGACATTTCATCTAGGCATCTCCAGAAAGACGAGCCCAAAGGGTCCAGAAGAACTTCAGACGACCCACAACGGGCATGGTGTTAAGACTTCAGCTGGTGTTGAGGGGAGACCCTACTGGAGTGCCACTTGCTCCCCGTCACAGGACGACCCTGCATGCCAGAGCGACCCCTGGAACGCTGTGGCTCCCAAGCCGGAACACGACCCCTGGACACCAGAGCTGACTTCTACGCGACTGTCCCGCATGCTTGTCGGCTTTTAAAACCCTGTGCACCTTGTCCTCAAGGGAACCCCGAACAGCATGTGTCCTAAAAAGGGAATTTTCATTGCCGTAGACTTCTGCCTAGAGTCAGTCCTCCAATCCCTGGTGTAAAGGTGCCTGCGACCTGCGATGATGAAACCCATGGACATGGCAGCAGCCTTCACACCATCGCCAGGTCAGACGCAAACTCCACCTGGTCCTTAAATGCTCGTGGGAAACTGGTAAGAGCCTTCCTCTGCAGTCTTGATGGCGGACTTCAAGCTCCTGAGTGCATCCTGCGCTGTGGAGGAGTACATGGCAGGAAAGTGACATCCCAGTAACCCTGGGATAAGTAGAGGCACCCCGGAAGCGTTCAGTATTATCCTGCGCGCAGACCATCTCCTTAATGATGGATGGAAACAAGAATGAATAACACGTGACAACAAACACCCCGAAAAGAACAAGGACTACCTTCTACAAGAACATTGAGCTGGGTGCCCTGCCATATTGACAGGGAATTGACTGACTGCTATAATCAAAGAAATCAGTCCTGATGAAGATTACAGAAGAAAAGAAGTCATTGAAACCGGCCGATCCGAACCTTTTACAGATGGCTCTGAACGAAGAGACACACGAATGTAACATTGATGACTGACCAGAGCCTAAATAAGAGAGGACATTAGGTCCATTTGGTATTCATCATGTCTCTTTGAATCACGATTCGAGTAACACAATAAGTAAAATATCACAAGCCTGTGTAAAGAAGTCATTGAAACCGGCCGATCCGAACCTTTTACAGATGGCTCTGAACGAAGAGACACACGAATGTAACATTGATGACTGACCAGAGCCTAAATAAGACAGGACATTAGGTCCATTTGGTATTCATCATGTCTCTTTGAATCACGATTCGAGTAACACAATAAGTAAAATATCACGAGCCTGTGTAACTAATCAAAACTCCCTCTCTCACTAGAGAGCATGTTCAAAAACGGCTGTAGAGCAACAAAACCTTTTTAATACTGTTTTATGCAATTTGTTGAACGGAAAAGCACACTTGGGAGGGTTACTAAAACATTACAGGCACTTTACCAGTTCTAAGCAATTCCTGCGTGAACTGCCTGTTCTATCTGTCACATACACACGTGAGACACCCTCCCTATTGTGCTTTTTATAATAATTTTTATTCAATCACCTCATTGTAGTATTAGGGTGAGATCCTTTCTATCCCCTTTTAGCTAGGCGTAACACCAGCGCTAACTAGGGCAAGTACACCACGGAGGGCCAGTGTTCTTCCTATCAGGAGGAGTGAAAGGAAACACTGATCGCATAAAATGAAATAAGTTTTTAAAAAATGGACTTGTATACCTGTATTTTGTTCTGTGTGATATTGTTTGGAAAGGAGCAGCATGAAAGAAATTGCCCCACTATTATTTTGAACATTTCCTTTGAGCGGAGTTCAAATGCCAACTCTCCCCCCTCCTTCAAACTCTTGCCCTTGTGGGATCCCCTTTACATTTTTTCCATTTCACAACTGCCCCCTGCCTCTCATCCCCAAATCCTGCCCAACACCTCCAGCCCCCTCTTGTTAAAAGGGGCTCGACTTCCCGGGCCAAACAGTCTGCTTGTTTCCTGGTCTAAGCCAGGGAAGTGGAAGAGGGGGCTCCAAGCGGAGCCCTGCCTTCCATTTCCATGGCAACACTGCCTGACTCTCCCCAGCCGGTGCCTCGAATGAAGCAGCGCCTCATTTTTTTTGTTGCGATTAGTACCTTGGGGCGCTAATAGCATTAATTCTGCGCTATGCGGGCTTCACTGGTTTATAACTTGGGGTCCGGCATTATAGCCCTTTTTTTGCTCTGGCCATTAACTTGGTTCGTTACCGGCTGGTGTAGCCCGTAGAATGTGGGATTAATGCTTAAAGATTGGGCCCTTATAGTCCGCTTTTTAGCAACTGCAACTCTCCAACCCTGCATCGACATTTATGGCGAGTTCTCTCCGTTGAGGGGCTTTAAGGTGCGAACCTTAACAGGAGAGAGGGGCACCAAGATGCCATGCTTCTTAAAGTAACAGTTTCCGCAGAAAAAACTAATGAAATAGTGCCTTAACCTCAATTGCCTCCATATCCTATACCATAATGTTTAATCGGATAGAAGATTCGGGCATGTGTATGCCAGGTCCCAGATACTTTTTAAATTCATAGTGCTTCACTGTTTGCATAGGACTCAAACCCAAAATGTCTAAAAGTTCCATAATTAATGGGTAATGGCTTTAACAGCAGTTAGGCAATAGACGGAAACAAGATAAGCCAGCAAGGCTAAAAATAAATGGTCTGTGTATACACTACACTTCAAGAGTTCTTCTCCACGTGTGTGGTCCCATAACCCAAGCCCTATTCGATTGCTATTGAGAACTCACTCGTCTGCCTCTTTCTTAGATAGCTTCCCCTAAAATCTATTTGGGAATATATATCTTGACTTGTGGCGAATTCCGGGTATTGGATACAAGAAAAGCCTACATTTTCAGCGAACCTACTGAATAGAGATAACTTGTAAAAAGAGTGCATGCAAAGACTCTAGCACTTGCTGATCTGCCCATAGTGCCTCCCATTAGCAACACTACATACCACTGTAGGCGCATTTGAATCCATGCACATCGGCAGCAAATGTGTACACTTTGTGTGGAGCTCTCCCAGAGAGGTTTCCTCTTACCGAGACTTCGCAGGCTTAAAGCCACCGGGAGGAACCTGCTAATGACTAAAGGGAACCAACACCCTTCACCTCGGAGATAGCAGGCCAATATGGGAAGTTCTTAGCCCTGACATTTCAAGTGAATCCTCCTAGTAGCCCATACATGGCCTTAGAGAAACATCACACACGCGTAACCACTCTCAGTAACTATGCTGTTCTGTCATGAAGTCTATCCTCTTCCTGGTACCAAGGGATTGCAGTGCCTACAACAGAAAGACTCCTCTTCTTGAAGGGTCAGAGGAAGGACGAGTTGGCCATACAGATGATGTATTGAAGCACTCCGTTAAAAGCTTTTACACTCTTCTAAGAGGGGAATCGAGTTCTAAACTCCCAAGTCCAGGAAAGTAGAAAATGGTCCAGAAAAGTAGAAAATAGAGGTAACATACATCACACTATTAAACTTCACTGCTAATGCAAGACTTACGGTGGGTGTGGTGGGGATAGGGGAAACAAAAAACCATCGACTAATCGGGTTTCGAAATAAGCATTAGATGAGCAGGAGCTAAAACCAGCTACTGGGTGTGTGCACCCAGTAAGCATGAGCTACTGCGGGGGGAGCAAGGCGAATACACAGCCATCTAACTTTGATATGAGTTGCACACTAACTTTTTGCCTACTATGTATGATCCATTATTTTTAAATGTCTGTCTACACTCTCAAACACAAGTTAATGACACATCCGTGTTTGCGAGGCAGCAGGTGGCATAGGGAGCCAAAAGTAGCTCTTGATAACTTGGTTTTAAGCTAACCAGGCTCTTCTAGGGAGAATAGGAGCTTAATAGCAACAAACAATTTCGAAACCTGTTAAGGCATAACTCAAAAGCAAATTACACACGTCTCAACCTAAAACCTCCTGCACTGCAACTCCTCCTACATCAGACTAAATCTGCACCAACAGAAACGGAGACACTGCCAATAATTGGTTGGGAAGGTTTGTCCAACGCCACACTTCTCTAAGCCTGATTAGAATTCGGTAAATAAGTGGGTCAAATGGATGCTGGGAGGAATTGCCTACGAATTAAAACACGTGGTTAATTTAAAACGGGTGGGCAACAATATACAATTTACTGTAAGTGCTTTGAGTGGGAGCCCTCAACACGAACCTCACCCTGTGTGTAACTGCTCCATCTCTGCATTGTGTCCAGAGTGGTGTGCATTGTACTTTATCCATAATATACCTTTTCTTTGGTCTTTTGAAAATATTTCAAACTGGCATATTTAATTGTACTGAAGCATAGTGCCTGTCAGTTTAAAAATCAAACGTGTACCGCTTTTTTGCATTTTAGCAATTCATTGCACGTAATGTTGGCATGTAAGATGAGGTACAGATGGAAGACTTTACTCAAGACCATGCAATGCTTGTAACTTGGATTAGAGCTTTAATGCGAACTGCTCAGAGGTTTAATGTTTATTCTTTATCCCTTTAGTGTTGGCGAACAAAGACGATTTTCATTCATCTCACCTGATTAGGTAAGTAAAATATTTCATAACTTAAAATCCTGCTCGCTGCTGACAAAGCAGCAAATATTAGAAATCTCAGACGTCCTGGATGCCTTTATCCATACACATAGGATATTCTCTCCTGTGATGGGAAATTCTTATTTATTGGAGGAACGGGTACCGTGGGCTTATAATAAAAGGGTCACTGCAAATATAAATCATTTTGTATCCCTGCCAACAGATATATTTAGAATCTGTGTTTTGTAATGTGTAGTTGGGACAAGGGCAGGATTGATGAGGAAAATTACTTATGGGAGGTTGGAGGTCTGTAACCAAAAGTTTGGAAGCCACCGTGAGCTCTTGCTGTGGTGGACTACCTTTTCAGTTTTCTTTCTATGTGGACATCTTGACTGTACCAGAGCAAGTGTAGTGATTTGGTACAAACAAGTTATGCAGTTTAGGCAGTGATACAAAGGTATTTGTCTATTATATCTGTCTGAAATGGTCTGCTGGCGGCATTCCTGTTTTTTTGGGGGGGCTGTTTTGCAGCCTGCTTCCACCATCTGAACTGGAATACCACTGGTGTATTTGGTAGTTTAAATTTGTCTTTTGGCTTCTACCACTAAAAACGCATTGTAGGGCCCTGTCCAAGAGGCTTCGTTTCACCAGTGGCTTAACAAGTGAATAAAATGGCAGTGTGGCTGGCATGCAGGCACACAGCTGAAAACGCGGGACAGCAGAGCATGGACAGTGTACGCGCCAGCCCCTTGGCAGCTCTGTGAACTTGGTTTGAGGTGGCTGCACAGTGGCGTCTGAAAAGCTGCGTAATTGGGGTTAAGAATCCAAGAGATGCATAAAAGATGTGTTCTAAGAGTCTAGATTCTGGGACATAGAGATTTTGCCCATGATCGTAGATTTTGAAACGCAAACAGTCCGAGGAATTATCTGAGATTACTTGTAGTTTTTATGATGGTGAAATCTTGTAGTACAAATAATAGGATTATTTCGTATTGGTGCTTTTCCTTCTGTGCAAAACATAAGTGTTTGAATCAATTGTCAATTTATGAAAAACCAGGGGTTTCTATGAAGTTAATATGGAACCTTTGTTCGTGTGTAACCTAACAAAGCGTAGCCTAGCACAATCACATATTTCAGGGCCTTTATGACAGTACCTGTGTCAGTGAAGTGACGGCAAGTCTTCATTTCATTTTTTAATGCTTTTTGGTTTTGCCTGCTTCCTATTCAGGCAACTTCCAACCAGTTAAGGAGCAGTAGTAGGATGAAAACATTTCAACAAATCTGCAAGTTAATGTTTGAAAATAACTTCCATTGAAGCTTAAAACCGAACCATTGACTATTCCAAAGAAACCCAAATCCTACAATCCGATCCAATCTTTGCTGTGGCATTAGTCCATTAAACTGCTGGATTGGCTTTGCAAGAAGTCTAAATTGGCTTCTGCCGCAGAGCCAGGAACTGTACTAGACTCATGGGTTCAAAGTAATCTGGTATTCTTGATGTCAAATCTTAATATGGAACTGTCTTATTTTATCCCTTAGAACTAATCCCAACTATTAACTTTGCATGATTGGATGAGTGTTTGAACCAAAAATAGCATTTGTTCTTTAGAGGTCAAAATATGATTACTTATATATGTTTTGTACTATGTATTCATTGCATCAAATGGTTATCTTGCAGTGAGACCGCTTGGCACAACCTCCGCAATGACGGCAGAATCGCTGCCGTTTTCGTCCTGTACTCCTGCTCCAGGCATGCTGTCCAGCTGGGAGCTGGAGGCCTGGTATGAGGACCTCCAGGATGTGCTGCTCTCGGATATTAATGGCAGCCAGACCTCTGGATTGCAACAGGTGAGACCTTTATTTTTTGGCGATTAGCATTTTTTTTTTATTATGCAATTTGATGGGGTTTTACACCAAATCCTATTGTGTAGTATCAACTTCATTTTGCCTATTCTAAATTGCTCGGAGCTATTTTGTAGCTCCTGGTTATAGCCGAATACAGCTTGGTTGGCTTGCCACAACCACTTTTGAATAGCAGGTACTCTGGTACTATGCCCATGTGTGAAGTGTTTGGTAACCTGTATAATGGAGCAATGGGACACATGCAGAAGTCATTAATATAATGAGTCGTATGTGGGCATGACTACATAGCAGTAAACTGTATTCTTCAGCAACCTTTTCATGGCTTTTAGCTCTCATCTGACCACACTGAGAATTAAAAGAAAATACTCTCAAATAGCAAATTAATAACTGTTGAAACGGTCCTAAGACTGATTTTAGAAAGACAGCTCTGTGCTCGAATATTGTTTTTAAAAAAACGAAAAAAAAACGAATTTTAACGGTCTCAAGAGGAAAAGACCTTTACAATGCTGTTTTTACGATCAAAAGAAAAGCAGTCATTGTAAATCGGTATTTTTCTCTTGAGACCTTTAAAATTAGGTCTTTTGACATAGAAACGTTAAAACGGGCCACGTCTATGCATCAAACTTTGGGAGCCCTCTGGAAAATAAAGCGCACTAGGAGCTTCATCCCTTCCTTGGCAGGGAATCCTAATAGTGTAATGCCTTCGCACACCGGGTTTCAGCACCTCTCATTGAAACTCGCAGGCCGCATGTTTCTTTCTTTAGTTTCTTCCACCAACTACTTTGCAGGACTGACTGGAGGTCAGGATCTAAAGATGCTACACTTCTATGGCATGGATGGAGGCAGCTCGGGATATGTGGGGAGTTTGGGCTTCAACAGGATGCCTAGGAGTTCACTCGGGTTGCATGGATCCTCCTGCCGGAGGAGGTGCGAGGGGGGGGGGGGATGTTGATCAGGAAACTCATGGACATTAGTGGTTGAAGTGGTCCTTTCTCTAAGGAAGGCTTAATGTTTCCTTGGTTAAAAGACAAGGCATGTTGCAGGCTGCTCTTTCCCCACACACAGACCCCGTATCCCTTGCCACTCAGCTTTTCAGTGGACTTGCAGGATGTGTACCTGGAGATCGTCATTTAGCATGCTCATTGAATTGTAGTTTTCCTTGTATAGGTCTTCCATCTTCAATGAGGGACTTCTATATGACCTCAGCACCACCGCTCCAAACGTTTCCATATTAGTGTGGCTGTAGCTTTGTCAGGAGGGCATACGCATGTATCCCAACCTGAATGATGGCTTGTAAAGGCCTCCCCTAAAGCATTACGAACCAGATGGTTGCCTTCTCTTTGAGCCTTTACATCAATTGTAGCAAGTCCTCTGAATCCTGCCAAACAGTCTGGATACTTGACTGATGGTGCCTTCTGTCCAGAGGCTCTCATGCCCATTTTATCTGATGGGAAACTACGCCAGGCTCCACATAAGAGTTGCACTTAGCCAGTCACTGGCCTCGCTCTGATCATGCAACGCTTTCAGTAGTGGTCTCAGCCTCTTCACCTCATGGTCTTGGTACCTTTCCATTCACCAAATCCTTCTTACTCTTAAACAAATGCTTTCCTCTCAAGGTGGCTTACTACTTTATGGCTCTAAATAGAATCCCTTGTTTGGATCTGTGCATTATGTCAATTGTGTGAGGGCGATCATGTGGCCAGATTGTTCAATCTAGCACTTCAACTTTTCTATTGGGCGATTACACATCAGATTGTCTTTTGTCTAGTTTTTATGCCTTTCCTAAATGCTAGGGTGGATTTGCTGAGCATACCCCGTTCTGTACAGCACAGGTAGCTTTGGGGAAGCTTTTCTCCCTTGGAGCGTCATTTACTCTAGCCTTAGCACTTCTTTTCTAGGCACAGTAGCAAACAAACTCACTAATTTCCAAAATGCAGCATGCGTGTTACCTATTTTGACATTAGTTATTTGGTCTCAAATCTCCTAGACGTAGCAGAAGTAGCTCTGTGCTGTCGCTCCCCCTGTTTTTCCAAAATTAATCAGGTAAAAGGAAGGGCAACCTCTGATTTCATTGACAGGATCAAATATCTACTGCTAACATTTATGGGCATTCCCTTTAAAGAAATGTAAATGGTCGGTCAAAGAAGACCGGAAATAGATGTTCTCATGCCGATAACAGATAATACTGTTTTATTGAACATCAATCAATAGGGTATACAAGAGTAAACCATTAAATTGAAGAAATATATTTGTGCTGAAGAAGGCCCTTATATTTATGTTGGAAAAGGACACTAGGGATAGTGTCCCATGTAAGCTGAGGCCGAAACATGTTGACGATCTGGAAAGACCATAAACTATAGGAGCTTTTTGTGATACTAATAATTCAGCTGTATTGATTTATATGTATTGACATCTACCCCTGCATAACTCGTGTCATCTGTGTGATTTTGAACATTTTTTTAAAGTAATTGTTAACCTTGACAAAAGAATGAAGTGCCGTTTGTCTGGTTTTCAAATTTATTTACTGTGAATAATGAATAAAATCATTTTGTATGGGATATTAATGTGGTCCCATGACAATGTTTGTTTCTTGATCAAGCCTCTATTAGGTGAAGTGGTCCTATATATATGTATGCTAATGATTACTGTGTAAAAGCATCACCAACCTCGACTTTATCGGCATAGAGGGGGGTAATCGATTCTCTCACTTTTTTTTCATGACTTCTGAAATCTCCCATTTGAGAATCGATCCTCTGAAATAAAAAAACAGGGAGAATACCTAATTGAGGTAGTGCTCTGTGCAGTAGCAACCGTGAGTGTACCAAGTGCTGGACAGGATTACCACAATAACTGGTTTCAGGCCCAATTAACCAGACAGACTGAAAGAATATGGCAAAATACTACTTACTAGCTCAATAACGTAGGGACATCTGGCAAGCATAATCAGTCACAGCTCACTCAGAGCATTTCTGTTAAATAAGAGTATACCTTGATACACGTCATCCTACAACGGTAATCCTATGTGGCAAACCGTAATAACCTATTAGGCGGAGGGATTGGTTAATTGGAACATATATAGCTATAGCTCATTTAGGTGTTAGTAACATCATTGGCTGCCCCATATCAAATATGCAGATAATAACGGATTGGCTTCTGCAACAATGTATTTTCCATATCACATCAGCCATATTGATTGGTTGGCACTCTCCTCCAACTTTGAACATTCTGTTCGTCAGCAGCACATAAGCAGAACAAAACCCACGTGCGGGGAACATAGTCAGACCACTTGGCTAATTAGCCTACCATTTCATCAGTTGGGCTCTAACCTAAGGCTTCTTTGTAGTTGACCTTGCTGACTGTCCGCTTCCTTGGAGCGTTAAAGGGAGTGGAGGTTCGATGCTATCTTCTGGAGCCTTCATGAATAGGCCTTGCTTTCTGGTCTTGCACCAGGTGTGAGCAGACCACGATTTTGTCCTCCTATCCTTCTATTTAGTGCTATTTGATTCAATCATATTGGGTGCTATTACCCTCTTTGTCCTCTGGAGACTTGGGTGCTCTGTTTTGCATATGCTCTCTGCATCTTTGATTGTCCAATACTTGGCATTTGCAAATGTTCACTCTTTTACTTAATCGAAGAGAAATATGTCCTACGTACAAGGCTTCTCCTCTTTGACTTTCTTGCTGCTGCACCCTTGATTCTGAGCCAAACAAATATCCTTTGTTCTTGCACACCTCTTTATTCCAGAGCCTTTCAGCTCTGCAGCCTTGGTTTTTCTCCTTGAGGCTTCTAGCTTAATATTATACAGAACTGACGTCCATTTTCTCAACACGGCTGCTTTACCTGCTTTATATAGTTCCTACGTTTTAGCAAGCTTCTATATGTCGCATAAACCTTGTGTTTGTGCGTATATACATCTACTGCATTTCTACTAACTTATCTTCTCAGCATGATTTCTTCATTTTTGCATATTCGCTTACTTTTTTAACTCAGTTACATCTTCATTCTTTAAGTACTCCTGTATTGTTTCAGTGCACCCTCATCTCTTCTCTTCATGGTGTCACTTTACACTTGTCAGACTTTATTTATAGTTCTTTTATGTCCAGTGGTGTTTAGACTTCCTTCTACCACATCAGTTCAAGGGTACATTCAAGACTGTTTGAGCGCATTACGTCAATGCAGTGTTGGGATAATGCCAGTTGTCATGCACAGTGCTTTCTTGCTGTTCTTCCAATGCGACAGAGGTGAGGGGGTGGGCTCCATAAGTGACTTGTACATCTGCTTCTCTACATCCCCTGCCCCGTGCCAAGTCCTTGACCACCTCCTCAATCTGCACCTTCTCTTCACACTGTGGTGTCTTCAGGATCTTTGTCACACTCCAGGTCATATGGCAACACTCTCCAGTTGGTTAACAGAATACCCAACATTCCACATAATTCATATGTTCCTTTAGATATTAAAATATTGTTCCAGGGGGCACCACGGGATTTCCTTTCAAGTACTCACGAGTGGTGCTTTCAGTCTGTGCTCACAAGTCACGGCATTCACGTCGATCATGATCTTCATCCCAATAGTTATGGTCTTTTTGCACTGTCCTAGGATTCCTCTTATAAGACAGAATCCCAGCAACATCAACACTAGTATTGCTCCTAATAGCTTGAATGCATTTGCCATCCAGGTTGGAAGCGACGAGAATAGAGATGAAAAACAAAAAAATCTTCATCCTCGGTCTCATCTACTTCTTTCACCATTTTCGTATGCAGAGTTGACAGCATAGTTCTCCAGCATGGGGTCTGGCATGGATTCACATGCTCATGAATATTCCCCGTCGTCAGGCTAGGAATCCTTGGTAAGGAAAAAATCAGTATCAGTTTTGTTTCTGATCTGTCTTTCTTAGTTGTAACCAATCACTGGTCTCTGGGTCATACTGCCTCCAGCCAATGACTGCCCTCTCCCTAAGCCCCGCCCCTGGCAGCCATCCTCAGATTTTTACTGCACGCTCAAGTGTTGGGAGTCCTCGTGCTATAGCTCTCGAGCTTTTACTGTGTTTTGCGCTTTTTCAAAGAGATTTCTCATTTTTCGGTTTAATCGAGCCTCAAGCTCCACCGTTTCTACTTCTGATCAACGGGGACCCGTTTAAGATTTCTCTACGCCCCTCAAGGGTGAAGATTTCATCGAGTTACGCTTCTTGGATGATTCCAGAAGTTTTCTAAGGCCTACCTCGTGGACGAGAAGAACATGGCCTGGGAGAAGGGAAGCTTGACTCCCAGCAAGCTGTTCAGGATCTGCCCGGTATGCAACCTACAAAATGTGTTCAAGGATGACGAGCATTCGAAATGCCTTTACTGCCTCCACGAGGACAAAAAGCAAGTGGAGAAGGACTGTGCGTTTTGCTTTAACATGTCAGATCGGACGATGAGGGATCGCCGGACCTGTCTTTCCAATTGGCTGGAAGGCAAGAGCCCAGCAGGTGAGAAGATGAAGTCGGAACGGTCTTCGAAGTCCTGTGAGAGCGCCCCGGCGACAGGGGCCCAACAGAAGGCAAAGCACAGTGAGTCCGCGGGCACCGGGAGCGCCGAGCGGTTGGGCTCTTCGGCGCACCTTCAACGATGCCATCAACCGCGAACCAACGCTCTGGCTCGGGGAAGAGAAAATCCGAGAACCCGGCTAAGCTTCTGGAGAGGCCCCGGTCGATCTCGGAGGAACCGGCCGAGGGAGAGCGAGGCGGTGACCCTCCCCCTAAGGTGAAGGCCTCAAGCACACCCAAGGTGGTGAAGACCTTGATTCACCCGGCTAAGGCCTCTATCGAGGGAGTCGCTGCGGCCCTGGCAAAGCCTGTGGAGGCTATCCCAGTGGAGGCGACCTCGGGGCCCAGAGTTTCCCTGCATCCGCAGAGGGAATCCTCTTTTAGGCCCATCGAGAAGACCCCTGTGAAGACCCCGGTGGAAAAAGAGGGGGGGGTGGCCGTCATGGACACGGACACAACCTCCAAGGAGGAACTGGCTGAGAATTTGGAAGAGGCCCAGCCCCACGGGAGGAATCCTGAGGAGGGGGATGACGAGAGCGAGGGTGGCAACGACGACGAGGTTCCCTCGGTGGCCATTTTGACGGCAATTCAAGCCTTATGCACGGAGATAAGGACGAGACTGCCCCTGACGGACGACCCAGCTGTACCGGGTCCGTCGGGAAGCCCTCCGAAAAAAAGGATGAGAATTCATCCAGTGCCCCTTCAGCTCTCACGGCCTTCTCAGCCTTTGTTGCCTTCCCCGATCCGGAGGGACGACACGGGAATGGACACGGCCACGACGGGGACGATGGGACTGGCCTCCCGTCTCAGATTCCTCGGGCGTCCCCGCCCGACGAGATTGGCTCCTTCCAGGCCATGGTTCCGTGCTTTTTGAACTCTGCCCTGAGGAGAAGGAAGGCTTCCTCTACCAACGGCTCGAGGCCAAAAGGAAGACGGTCCTCGCGGTGCTGTTGCTGGATGACATCTGGGACGAGGGACTTGCCCTCCTCAAGAACCCGTCCACAACACCTGACAAGAGGGACCGGTACGAGAAGTACCGGGTCCCCGACGCCGCCCCGTTGTGCCTTAGGGCGCAGCCGACCCCAGATTCGGTCGTCTCAGCGGCGGCCAAGAAGAAAGCGGGGGGGCCATCAGCTTCATCCTTAACTTCCCCACCGGGAATTGTGGTACAAGATCGCCCCGCCCCCTGTGGGATTTCCTCCGGACAAGAGGGCAGAGGCCCTGGCGATCTTACAGGAGGCTGAGGTGGTGTCGGACCACGCCATAACTGTGGCCACAGACATTGCCGACACCAGTTTCTGCCAGTTGGGCGACAGCGTTTTCCTTCGACGGCGGGGGTGGCTCAAGGGGACGGATTTCCACCAGGACGTGCAAGCAAAGTTTTTGGACATGCCCTTCGACGGGAACAATCTGTTTGGAAAGACTGGATGAATCGCTGCAGGCCATCAAGACCGACACGAAGACGACTCAGGCCTTGGGAGTTCTGCAGCAGCAGCGGCCACCCTTTCGGAACTCCAGAGGCAAGCAAGGTGCCTCCAAAGGATTCGGCGGCGGCTCCTCGACCTACCGTGAGGCGACCCGCTCCTCGTCGCAAGAAGCCTACAGGGGACGAGGCAAGTCCGGTGGATCTCGCTGTCGTCGCCAGGGAGGTCAGGGGGGGGCGGCAAGGCTGCTTCCAAGCAAGACTGAACCGGCCGTCGCGACGGGCCCCCACCGAAGCACCCCGGTGGGAGGCCGGCTGACAAGGTTCGTCAGCGTGTGGAAGTCCGTCTCCACCGACCGTTGGGTGCTGGATGCCCTGGCCCATGGGATTTTCTAAAGTGCCCCCGAATTCCTCCCGTGGCCAGGAAGGAAAACCATGTCCCTCAACTACTGTTAGAGGTAAGGTCGATGCTCGAGAAAGGAGCCATCGAGCTCGTCCCAAAGAGGCTCCGGGGTATACTCAAGATACTTCCTCGTCAGAAAGAAGACAGGAGGTTGGCGTCCCATCCTGGACTTACGTCGGCTAAACAAATACATCAAGGCACAGAAGTTCTGGATGGTCACCCTCCAGCACGTGCTGGGCCAGCTGGAGGAGGGCGACTTCCTATCGTCGTTGGTTTTGGAGGATGCGTACTTTCACATCCCCATCCTAAAAGGACACCGAAAGTTTCTCAGGTTCGTAGTCCAAGGGCGGCACTACTAGTTCAAGGCCCTCCCATTTGGATTGAAGTCGGCACCCAGGGTGTTCACCAAGTGCCTAGCACCAGTGGTGGCGCGGATGTGCCTGCAGGGGATCCACATCTACCCCTACCTGGACGACTGGCTCATCCGAGCAGGGACAAGGGAACTCGCTGTAGAACACACAGCAAAGACCGTCTGGCTGTTCACGGACCTGGGATTCTCAATCAACTTCCCCAAATCCCACCTGGTTCCGTCGCAGGTCGCGCTGTTTCTGGGAGCCAAGCTTGATACAGTAGCGCAGTTGGCCTCGCCGTCGGAGGAAACAACGCAGGCCTTCCTGGGCAAGGTACGGCATCTGCTGGCCACGGACGTGGCCAGAGTGAGGTCCATCAAGTCCCTTCTAGGGATAGTGTCCTCTTGCATCTATCTGGTGCGCCTGTGCAGGCTTTGAATGTGCCCTCTGCAGGAGTTCCTCGATTGCCCGTGGACGCAAGTGACGGACAGCTTCGAGGACAAGATCTCGCACAACGAAGCATTCCACCATGCAATTCGATGGTGGGGCACCCGTGCGCATCTCTCCGCGGGCACAGATTTTCAGACTCCAGCATACCAGGTGATGGTGACGACGGATGCCTCCCTGGAGGGGTGGGGAGCGCACACCAGAGATCTTCACGCGAGAGGCCTGTGGCTCCCAGAGGAGAGGCCGCTCCACATCAACATACTGGAGCTCCAAGCAGTGTTCTGGGCCCTCCCGTCCCTCAAGGGCAAGGTGGTGAGGATCTTCACCGACAACACCACCACGATGTTCTACATCCGGAAGCAGGGAGGAACCAGATCCCCAGCCCTGTCCAAGGAGGCCCAGGATCTGTGGCACTGGGCCGCTGCCCAGTGGATGTTTCTGGTACATTTTCATCTGGCAGGGATAAACACCATCGTCTACTCACTCAGCAGGGAGCTGCACTCGTGCCACGAATGGGAACTACGCCAGGATCAAGTGGATCATCTCTTCCAGCGATGGGGTAAACCCCAAATCGACCTGTTCGCGACGGCAACGAACTCCCAAGTGCCAGAGGTTCGCCAGCAGGTTCCCCCAGCCGAGGAGCATGGGCGATGCTTTCTCGTTCCCCTGGGACGGCCTGTTCCTGTATGCGTTCCCGCTGTTGCTGCTCAGGGTCTTCAACCAACTCAAGAGGTCCCGGTGCAGGATGATCCTCGTCGCACCGAGGTGGCCGAGAAAGATATGGTTCCCGGACCTTCTGGACTTGTCAGCGTCCCCACCAGTCAAAGTGTCGACAGACGCAGATCTTCTCTCCAGAGAAGGAGGCGCCATTCTTCATCACGACCCGGAGTCGCTGAACTTGCGGTCCTGGCTCCTGCAGCACTAGAGTTTGGAGGGTACGATATCCCAGCTGACTGCAGAGAGGTTCTTGCAAAGGCCAGGGCGTCCTCAACTCTCAAGTGCTACGGACCCAAGTGGAAGAGGTTCTCTGTCTGGTGCCGTGCACAGAAGATGAACCATCTATGGATTACAGCCCCTCAAGTGCTGTCGTACTTGCTGTCGCTGGCCAATTTCCCGATACACCAGAACTGCAGGACGGTCGTCCCTGTGGTCTCATCGCCTGGTGAAGGAGTTTATGAAATGACTGTTCGGTTCGTTCCCGCCGGTGAAGGCTCCAGCCCCGGAGCTCAACGTGGTGCTGACCAGGCTCATGGGCCCGCCATTTGAGCCCTTGCATTCGGCTCCGTTGAAGTTCCTGTCGTGGAAGACAGCGTTCCTTGTGGCCATCACCTCTGCACGACGCGTGGGAGAGATTCAGGCCCTTTCCTGTAAGCCTCCATACTGGACTTTCCACGAGACGAGGGTGGTGCTGAGGACGCACCCCTCCTTCATGCCCAAGGTGCCGTCGGACTTCCATCTCAACGAGCCCTTGGTGTTACCAGTCTTTTTCCCGTCTCCTTCGTTGCCGGCTGAGAGGACTTTGCACTCGCTGGATGTAGCTAGAGCGCTGAGGTTCTACGTGGACCGAATGACATCACAGCTGTATGTGAACTTCGGACCTGTGAACCAAGGGAAGGCTCTCTCGAAGGCTTCCATTTCCAGATGGCTCTCCGGCTGCATCATGCATTGTCCTCGGTTGGCAAACCGACCGTTGCCCGGCTGTCCGAGAGCCCATTCGACCAGAGCGATCGCTGCTACCACAGCGTTCTTGTCTGGTGTGCCCCTGCTCGACATCTGCAGGGCTGCTACGTGGAGGTCGACGCACACCTTCACGAGATTCTACTGCGTCGACCGGGATTCCAGGGAGGAGTCCAGAGTCGGCCAGGCAGTGCTGCGCAACCTGTTCGCTTAAGGTGAGCCTGGAGAGGAGGTAAGAGATGCTTAATGTTGAGTTTTATGTAATGCTTAATGTTGAGCCTTGCCGCCTCCCGTGGTTGTGCATGTGTATACTGCTATGTATTCTTATATTCATGAGCATGTGAATCCATGCTAGACCCCATGCTGGAGAAGGAACAAGTTACTTACCTGTAACTGTTGTTCTCCAGCATGGGTCTGGCATGGATTCACATGCAAACCCTCCCTCCTACCCCTGTGCGGCTCTTCACTTGGTCATACTGCCCCTTTATGTGCTATCAGGATGGCTGCCAGGGGCGGGGCTTAGGGAGAGGGCAGTCATTGGCTGGGGGCAGTATGACCCAGAGACCAGTGATTGGTTACTACTAAGAAAGACAGATCAGAAACGAAACTGATACTGATTTCGAGGATTCCCAGCCTGATGGGGAATATTCATGAGCATGTGAATCCATGCCAGACCCATGCTGGAGAACAACAGTTCCAGGTAAGTAACTTGTTCCTTATTGCTTCTGTCAGGGTTTCATTTTCTCCGTCATGGGCAGGTATGCAAGTACAGCAAGAAGGCCCAATTTTTGTGCACACGCGCCTCCTTCCATTGATGCAATTAAGTCCAGGACATACCTGCTGGAGGCTCACGATTCTGATGGCCCTACATTCTCTAATCGCATTGAATCCTTTTTATTGTTTTAATTGTTTGTGGCAGCTCCCACTTGTGATTTTTAACCACTTGGTGTTCGCTGCAACTTGAATTCCTGGTACGAATATAGCTGTGAATATCACTGCCGTTCTAATGAACAATTTGTGCTCATCTGGAATGTCATGCTAAGCTTCTATTGATTTTGCTGAAAAACAGTTCTCGTCTGTCGGATGAGGTTGAGCTACCTCTTCTTTCTTTGCATCCATTTTTGAAAAGTTGATATGGAGATCACTTTGGGGAATCACCTATGCAGGAACATGCATTCTCAATATAGAACCTATTACTCCCAAACTTTTAGGTAGCTTCATGTAAGCTTTGGATCCACAGACCCAATAGTGGTCCTTATCACGGCAGTTCCTTATGTCATTCCTGGCAGATCAATTATTTGCGGGCGTCCTTTTTTTTTTCCTCCAACTTTGATCAGACCCCTGTTTCTAAAACATAAAACGGAGTGTTGCATTCTTCATGGGCAGTATAGAATACAGGTCCTGCTTAATCTTCAACTTATGTTAGTAACTTTGCTTATTTAGTCCAGTCCTTAAGACAGTCACTATTGTCACTATTTGCACAACCTTCACTGGTGCTGTCATCAGTAAGTGTGAACTGCATGCCAACATTCCTGCTTCCCATCCTGTACTGGCGGATTCTTATCCATATACCAATAGCTGATGTCTCTCCCTGCATCCTGGCAAACCTGGCGTTTCCCAGTCACAATTCAGACTTTTGTTCAACAATCCTTATCTTGCTCATCCCAAACCACCAAACGAGTACAGGAGCATTCTGCTCTTCCAATTCAGGTCATTTTCCATCTCCTGTGTCTTTATGCAAGAATCTCAATATGGAAATGTTCTTTGACATCCATCGTAGGCTTGCCCTATTTCCTTCAAATTGTCCTCATGCATGCTGCTAGGTGGCCGAGACACTTCTCTTCATGTTAAGGTATTTCTCTTGCAATGACTGTTCTAGCTGTGATCATGGCATAAGGGATGAGAGCACACACATAGCGACTCTCATTGGATGTTCTCCCCATCTCACTCATGTGTTGATACCACATGTTATTTAAATGGCCTGAATTATCAAGGTATGCATTTATATCCTGATCTTCAACATCCCTCTTTACTCGATTAATGGGTTTGGAAATCTCAGGGGAAATATCACTCATGCTTTTGTTGGGGATAGAAAAAGATGTCTCGTTGTTGGATACTTAAATGCTATAAGCGTAAGGAAGTAAAGAGGAACACATTAAACAAAATGTAGCTACAAGACATATTGCAAAATGTCTAGTTGAATCCTGTGCAGTAAGCAGCTTTCTTGCTAGCAATGTAAACCACACTTATTTATAATTGTTATGATTGCACGATGATCCTGAAGATAATAGGACTGTTTTTAGGATTTCCAAAAATTTGACAATAACGAGCCGTCTCAGTAGAGCTGGAGAAAAACAGCATACACACATTTGTAACGTTACATGCAGCATAATGTGTTGTGTGCGTTCTTTGTATTCTTGCTTCTAAACATTCTCTTTAGCCTATCAGGAATAATTTTGTTGAGCACTGCAAAGTCTTGTTAATTTTACTTCAAACTTGAGAATAATTAACAGTTTTACTTAATCTGTTCTTTGTTGGCTCTTGGTAGCCGATCTAGTGTGCGTTCGTGGAACTACTTCTCTTGCTTCACTGTCAGTGGGTGCCAGAGGGGTCAGGGTCTCTCCTTTGTGAAACTTTATGCCATTCAGGTGCAGCCAAGCTCTTCGAGCGCCACAGCTGTGCGAGTGACCCCCCTCTACTTGGTACGGCCCTTCAATAAGGGGCTTGTTCAAAGTATCGACAACTCCTAACAAGCACTTGGTTACCAGGGTACACACTAGGTGGCTACAGCAAGTCAATAGGAGCAATTGCTTGGCTGTCGTCGTCGATCTTCTTTGACCATTCCCTCCGATTTTTATATCTTTTGGGATATAAAGAAACACTAGTGGTCATATTTGTCAAATAATCATGCGTGTCCCCTAATGTTTTTGCTACCCTACGGGCATCATTTTCTATTCAAGTGGGAGTAGTCAGGGTCACTCTCATGCAGCGTCCAGTCACCAACTCTTGAAGAGTTGGATGGTGATGTGAGCCTTGCTGGTTCCTCAAAGCAAGGGGAAGGCAATGTAGCCATCCCTTCAGTCATTTTAATCTTAGCTATCCTATTTTTAAGGCGTCAGTTAAACGCTCAGATACCATTTCACTGTGGGTGATCAGCAGACAAACTAATGCTTTATGCCTAACAGAAGAGCCATCTGTTTGAACAATTCTTTTACAAAATGCAGCCTGTTGAGACCACAGGACTTCGCACACACCCCATGTAGGGAACACCTCATGTACGAGAAACTTAGCAGCATATTTGGCATTGGGGTGCGTGCATAGACCTGCCTCGATCTATCTGTAAAAGGGGCATACTACCATTAACCTGTATCTGTAGCCATTACATGTCCACATAATCTATAAGTTGATGCTGAAGGAGTCCATTGGGTCTGCGTATTGTGCCTTTCACTATTCGCAAGGTATGCCCTGCTGTGAACTTCTGGCAGACGATGCAGTTCACAATGAACTGTGCAACGTGTTGAAAACCTTCTGTGGTCATGGCAGTAAGATTCTCTGGTTAATATGTGCAAGATAGTGAAGCTGATCCATTGCAACTCTCAATGCTAGAGGCATGACCCGCTGCCCAGTTCTATCTCCCTATAGCCTCTCTGGGGGATAAGGAACACTCCCTTCTCTTCCATAAATCCTGCTCTTCCTGTGGTACTCGACCTTGCAGCTCGACGGACAACATATCAAGCCTTCTTTCATCAGCATGCAACGTACTGACATTTTCTTAGTCTACTTCAAAATCAGAAATATTTGGAAAATACGCTGCTCTTTTGGCTTCTGCGGCTTAGTTACCACGAGATCATGTCTGCCCCCCTTAGCCAAGGGGAGCTTTAATATCTTAGTGAGTTTGTCCACTAGTGGCGCATGTTGTACTGGTGTGCAGTCTGCGAGGAGGGAGCTCCTCCTTTTCCAGCATGACAATCCTGCGTGTACGGTTGATGTCATGTAGACTGAGTCAGAGTACAGTGTCACTTCCTCATCCTAGTATCTGGAGTGCAGAAGTAAGCCACATTAAGTCTGCAGCCTGTGCTGAGCAATGTGACGTCAATCTTGCGCTTGTCTCTACTTCAAATTCACCATCACGTTTTAACTTTACTACTGCTGATCCTGTCTTTTTTCTGTAGTTTGATATATTTTTGAAGAAACCTCAATAAATAGAATTTCCCCCCTCCGCAAGCATTTTCTCTAGCATGGGAAATATAGTCATAAAACTCAGTATACGTTTTGCAGTCATGCATAGTCCTCTTTACCTACTGCTTCTGCTATGAATGTTGCTGAGTTCACTACTCTAACATTTTTAATTGCTAGGTTCGTACCCTGACGCCCTGTGTGGTCGATGTCCTTTTGGGTTTCTCCAAAATGGCAAATAAGGAATGCTTGACGAATAACGTCATTGAACACCCCATTGTAATACTTACAGTTCTTTCAATCGCGAAAGCAGGAGCAGCTAACGCTTGTTTGCAAGGGTAATGCCCTTTAATTCCCGCTTCTAAAATCCCACTATAGTAAGCCAATGGTTTATGTCCATGTCCTAATGTCTTCTGTGTGAGGACTACTGTCATCACTTCTCCATTTGAATGTGAGAATAAGTAGAACTCCTCATAGTCTGAAATCCCTAATGCAGGGGCTGTACAAATCTCCTTTTTAATTCTTCGAATCCTTCAGTCATCTCATCTGTTATTTTACTTTTACACTTCTGTGCTTCCTTTAGTTCTTTTAAAACTGGTTGAATGTATGTAGTGTGATCAAAAACCCAGGCCCTGCAATAATTACATAGGCCTAAAAATTGCATTTCCCTCACTCTCAGGTTGTCAGTTTTCATAATCGCTTCTGCACTGATTTATTGTGTTCTCAAGTTGTAAATTACCTAGGTCCATCTTAAGAACCCTATTAAAGATACATGGGGGGACTCACTGTACCCCTTAGGTGATCTTGTAGGTTTCCAGCGCTGCTTTCTATACAAAAACTAAGTCAAATCTTGTGAGTCCTCATGAAGGGGAGATGAAAAAGGCATTGTTTAAATCTAGAACTGTAAAATATTTAGCAGGATTTTACATAATATCATAGCTGGATTCGGGACTAGCGGAAACTGCTTTGACAATATTGTTTAGAGGGCGTAGATCCTGAATAGATCTCCACGATACCTTGTTGATTTCGTCACTTGGTACACAGCCGTGTTACATGGGGATTCTGATACTAGTATTCCCTCCTGTATTAAAGTGGAAATGGTTTTAAATATGCTTTCGTCTGCTTCTCTGGACATGGAGTACTGCTTTGCTCATGGCAAAATTGCTCCTGCTTTGAGTTTTATTTTAACTGCTCCTGCTCCACTCAATAGACCCAAGTTATATGGACTGCTGGTCCACAAGATGCTTGGCTCCTTTTCTAAATCTCCTGGAAAAATGGTTTATTTTTCACAAATGCCATTCTCTGTGGTAATTCCATATTCTCAATTTGGTTTTATCCAATAAGTGAGACTAATGAAAAATATCAATTCATCTAATATTCTCTGAACAGCTAATCTGTCAACTCAGTCACAAACAGCTATTACTGCCCTCCATCCTCTGACCGCATCATCTGTACCATGAATAACCTCTTACCACTGCTGCCTCTAGGTCAATGGGGATACCTGCCCTCCTTTGTCACCCACAGGTATTTCAGGCCTAAACAAATGTCGGGTATTCTCAATTTACCTACCAGTCTAGGAAGCTACGATATTCCGTACAAAATTTCTTCTGGGCCTAAAGGGACCCCTTGTAATGCCTTTTCGCCTGTAAATGCTAATGTGAATAATCTTACATTTATGTAGTGTATCCCTGCAGTGGAACACACTATCCCTTTTTCAGTGAAAGATATATTAAGTTTTGTCCTCAAATCACGTCCTAATATAGTCTGCCATGATTACAGTAATGGCAGAGACACGTCATATTCTCCTATTGAAATTGGCAGGAACCAAACTCCTAGCCCAAGAGAACCCTTGTGCATCCATGGAAATGCCAGACCTTGGGTACTTTCCCTCGAACACAGGAGCAGGTTGCTCCATTGTCTACAAGGAACACAAATCTCTTGCCTCCTATCGTTACCCTGATCCTCTGTTTCTCTTGTGGGTTTGGCTTCACAGATAATGCTGAACACATCAGGTCGCTCTGTGGACTTTCTTTCCTATTGTAGGTATAAATTCATCCCTGGACCCAGCCCTCCAGATAAGGTGCATATGGGGCCTTTTTACGCACAGAAATCTTGTTAATATGGTCCTTTTAATTCTGCCTTGTGTATCACTATTTATGGCAGCACCCCCATAAATCATGGCGTTGAATGGTGACAGTCTGGCCAGCAGCAGCTTGCAAATCCACTTGTTACAAGCACAATTTACACCAGCAGAGGGTCTAAGCCACAGGTGCACAACTTGCGGGCCAGTTGTGGCCCGCCATGCTGTTCTGTCTGGCCCGCCAGCAACAAAGATGGAGTGTGGCCTGCGGCAGCCCTCAATTAGGAAAAGTCTTTGTTGGTCTTCCGGGCCGGACAAAACACTGGTCCTCATTGGCTCAGGGCACATGCACCACGTAGCTTCTACGAGTCGCGTGTGTGCTGCACTAATGGAGGGCCAGCACTACGGCTGGCGTTGTCAGTAAGGCTTGATGCCGGAAGGCATTTCAGCCTTGCCACACCAGCTGTAGTACCAGAGACCTTGCCAGCGTTCCAGCTAGCCTGCCTTCTGGCACGGCCAGTAAGTACATATTGGGGGAAAAGGGGGCTGTTTGTATTTTTGGATTTGTATTTTATTGAATTGATATAGCCCTTTAATCCAAAGTGCTTTACATAAGAAAAGTAAATATACAGCAGGCATTAGATGACAAATGAACCACAACCAGATAACAGCATAAAGAGCAACTTACAGTAATGTAGCAGTGAGGAAGGTGTGGGAGGGGGAAGGTGAGCAAGGGAGTGGTAGGTGTAAGAGGAGGTAAGTACGGGGGAAGAGCAGGAGTGTGAGGGGGGAGAGCGAAGAAGGTGAGACAAGAGTCAAGCGGAGGAAGGGAGGGGATCGGAGGGATGGAGAGAGGAAGAGGAGTAGGGGTAAAGGGGAAGGGAGGAGGTAGGGAAGGGTGGGGTGTTAGGGAGGTGAGTGGAAGAGGTAAGATTTTAGAGAAGAGCGAAAGGAAGGGTAGGAGGGAGAAGAGCGGATGTGAAGGGAGAGGCGGTTCCAGTGGAGAGGGGCAAGGAGTTGGAAGGAGCGGAAGCGGGCGGGGGCACAGGGTGGAGGAGGAGAGAGTAGGAAAAGATTAGCAGAGCAGAGAGGACGAGAGGGGGTGTAGAAGGAAAGAAGGGAGGAGAGGTAAGGGGGAGCAAGATCATAGAGGGATTTGAAGACAAGACAGAGGAACTTGAACTTGAGTTGGGAGTGGAAGGAGAGCCAACCTAGAGATGAGATGGAATCAAGAGGTGAGAGAAGGCATAGGGAGCGGATGGCAGAGTGGTAGATGGATTTGAGAGGGATGAGATGAGAGGGGAGTCCGAAGAGAAGGGAGGAACAGTAGAAGAGTCTGGAGAAGAGAAGGGATGTAATTAAAAGTTTAGTGGCGTGGAAGGTAAGGAGGGGTCGATTTGTACGAATGTGAGAGATGTGGTGAGAGAGAGAGAGAGAGAGAGAGAGAGGTGAGGGTCAAGATGGAGACAGAGGTTGCGGAAAAGGGGAGAGGAGAGCTGGGTGGGGGGGAAGAGAATGAAGGGGGAGGGGGGAGGAACAGTGGAAGCAGGAAAGAAAAGGAGCTCAGTTTTGTCAGTATTCAGAGTGAGGAAGTGTGAGGACATCCAGGATTTAATAGCAGAGAGGCAAGAAGAGAGTTTATTGTGAATGTCAGGAGAGGAGGAGAGGAGGAGAAGGAGAAGGAAGAGTTTGTGTGTGTCTGGTCTATGTTTGTGTGTATGTTGATGCGTGGGGGGGTCGGGTGTGCCTGAGTCTTTGTTTTTGAGTGATAGTGCAGTGTATGTTGAGATGCGTGGTGCGGGTTCGGTCTGTATGGGTGCATGGTGTATGCTTGTTAGTCTGTATGCAGAGGTGGGGGGGTTGGGGTCTGTATGGGTATGTATGCATGGGGCATAGTGTTTGGTTGGGGAGTGGGGTCCATGGGGCATAGTGTTTGGTTGGGGAGTGGGGACCGCTGGAGATTTGGTCCTCTGTTTTGCTTATGCTTTCTGCTTCTTTGTCCAATACTTGGCATTCGCAAATGTTCACTCCTTTACTTAATCTAAGAGAAATATGTCCTATGTACATGGCTTGTCCTCAGACTCCTTTCATGCCTTGCAGTTGCTTCTTTCTGCTGCATGCTTGATTTTGAGCCAAATATCCTTTGTTCTTGCACAATTCTGTATTTCAGCGCCTTTCAGCTCTGCAGCCTTGGTTTTTCTCCTTGAGGCTTCTAGCTTACTATTATACGAAACAGATGTCCATTTTCTCAACATGGCTACTTTATCCGTGTTCTAGTTCTACATTTAGCAAGCTTCTGTATGTCATCTACCTGGCGTTTCTGCGTATATACATCTACTACATTTCTTCTCCGCATAAATGATGTCTTCGTACTTGCATATTTGTTTACTTTGTTACTTCAGTTAGATCTTCTAAGTACTTTATCATTTCAGTGCACCCTCATCTCTTCTCTTCATGGCGTCACTTTACACCTTTCTTTATATTCTTCTATGTCCAGTGGTGTTTGCAGACTTACTTCTACCACATCTGTTCAGGGTACATTCGATATGGTTGCCTGAGCGCATAACGGATGTGATGGATTGCCATTTGGCAAGGGTGTTGGAGCCATGTCTTTTATTAAATTAATAAAATTATGTGTTTAAGCTCTAAGTCCATGCCATAAGCATAGCTTGTACCTGTGTCCTGCATCAGGCTTATTTGCAGCGCATGCCCTGCCGGTGGCACATAGCAGGTTGAGGTCAACGGTGCCCATTTGACAGCTGCAGTGACACACGTCTCTACAGTAGAGTGGCTGCATAACATATGCACCCTGGTCTACCTACTGGTCTTATAATCTTTAAAGGTAAGCCAATCCAGAGTTAGGATATGGTAATTTCATAATTACAGCTACATCCAATTTGATATTAAGTCAACTCAGGAAGGTGATGTGTATTCTGGCCAGAGGGGCTGAGGCTAAGAACCTGAATAGCCATGCCTCTGCTTTGATCTTTGTGAGGGAAGGTAATGCCCTCGGCCATAGACAGCCATCCCAACAGGCAGCTGCCCTGACCTAGGCAGCAAAGGAGCATGTCCATTCAAAGGATGTAGCCTCACACCAGGGTGCTGGATTATTGAAGACCTTTGATCCTAGTGAGTAAGGAAGGGTGGAGTTAGAGAAGTCATAAGAGCTCTGTACCATGGAAAACAACCACCATTTTGTTTCTCTCGTTCCAGTCCCCTCCACTACCTCTATATCAAAACACTTTGGGTGTGATGTCAGAAGGGCCAAGTCCACTCATTTCAAGAGCAGGGATTGGCCCCTATTTTTAGTCCGAAAACCTGTGGACTTGGGGTCTCGCACCACTTTTGATTCACTCACCCTAGAAGGATTCTCAGAATCCCTTTTGGGAGAGTTGTACTTTCCAGAGCCCTCAACCAGTGATCTGAAGGAGCAGTCCAAGGCAGAAGAGTGCTGCCCCCTATCCTACTGTGTTTATTAGGGGTGTACACCTGCTGTGGATCAGGACCTGCCATTTGGCACCAGAATCTGATGCTGAGAGTGCAGGCTCTGAAAGGACTCACCATGTCCTCCAACCCGAATTGGTTCTCACTGCACCTGGAGGACAAGATCTGCCAAGGCTCTCTGCTCCAACACGTCGAAACTAGTGGGACGGCCATTGAAGGGAACTCTGCCGAGGGATCCTGCGGGTGCTAACGTCTGGTATTTTGAACAATCGTGTGCACATTGAGCTACTCAACACTGCATTATGCCCTTGCTGAGCCAGTCACCTGCTAGGCTCAGATCAACTGCTCGACCCAATTAACTGCTGGAGTTGCATGCCAACTCTAACCACCTTGACATTGAACTGCTGCTTTGCCATACCACATCTGAGAAACCGGATCACCATTTTGACTGATGCCTACCTACTTGAACCTCTGGAGTGTCCCTCATTGACCCTGCCCAATGGTTTACACCATGCCCAACCTTGAAGAGTTCCTGGTGAGTGCCCTGACCTGCATCGCTGCAAATCTGAGCCACACAGAGCTACTGCATTTGAATCTGCTAGATGCCTGCTTGCCATTTGGATGCACATGATCCATGGTGCCTGAACTGAGCTTAATCCGCTTGCACCATTATTCGAAGCTGATGTTTGAGTCTTTTGATTCGCTTAAGAACCAAAACAAGATACTATTGACCAATAAATGCCCCCTTGGTTCATTCGGGTCCTAGACTGGTTTGGTCACTTTTGCACCTTTTTTCAACAAAGAAGCATACCCTTTTAAGAACATGTGGTTTTCATTTACTGTACACCCCTGGTTAATTGTGCAATCTTTGTTTTTTCTCAGCTTTTTCCTCCTTTTGTGTACTGTTTTTCTATATAGTTATTTTGCAGGTGGTGAAGTATGTCTATTTTGTATATATCCTTGATTGGATATTCCCTTTATTTTGGACTGTTATGATTTTTGGATTGCTACTGAATATTCGCACCCCTCTTAAGAGCAGATTTTCCCCTCTGCCCATGTTGCCACAAAAGGCGAAGAAGGCATCTCTTAACTGGACCCATTTTACCTTTTGTTGTGTTGGGTCTTGGTTTGTAGCAGAGTACTACTCCTTGTACTTTTGCAGGACAGAATCCAATTGGCCAATCCGGTTTCAGCCATGGAAAGCCACATCAGGAATAACAGTTATAGATTGTGTCTGTAGGAATACATTCCGTGCATAGAGGTTCACTTATTGTCTTAACCACTTTTAGAACAGTTTTTTTTGTTGATCAATGACCGGTTTGCCTTTAGTGTGGCTGCAACATTAGCAGTTTAAATACCCTGCTTGCAAGCTTTCGAGTGCCCAGTTCAGATAGGGAAGAAAAGCAGAGCCTATCGGCAGCATGTATGGAAAAAATGAACAGATGCAAATAAGAATTGTAAAAATACCTTGAGCATTCACTGCCCGAAGTTCCTGGCTTTACAGGATACCTACTCAATTAGTAATTTGTAAGACAAACTTTGAAATTAAGTCAGATCTTGGCGAGTAATGCTGGTAAACCCATTCATCAGTTTTGAGATGCCATTTCCCTTCCCTTGGAACTGCAGCCACAATCTTTGCTTTAGTATTGTAGTCATTTATACAGCGCCTTTTCCCGTTTGTTTGGCCTCCACGCGCTTTGTGGTATGAACACCCTTGGGGACTGAAGTCCAGGTATGGGAAATTTCTAAGAGGCTTAAGATTCGTGTGTGCATTTGGCCAAGATGGGCTGGCTAGGCTCCATTAAGCAAGTTAAGAGGTCTGGGTATGTGGAAGGATGCTGAGGGAGCTAGACCGAAACACCTTACGATGACTGGCTGTTGCAGTCTTCGACCTTGTTCACATGCAAATACTCTTGTCTAAATGATTTGGGTTCCAATTACTCTTCTCAATTGGCAGGCAGGACTGATACAGGTTTTGTCAAATGCAATGTATATACCCCACCATGAGTTCTGTGGTACCCATAAGCTTGGAATGTCCTCTTGTGGACCTACTTCTGGCCAATTGCTTGTTGTACACAATGTTTCACATGTTTGTGCTTTTCATTAGAATTGATTTGGTTATCCGTGTAAGGGCTTGTGGGGACATTTCTTTAGATTGTTTAATATAGTTATCATTTTCTTTGCAGAATAATTTGAAGATTTGGGACCCACTCGATGCAGCCTTTTTCTGTAACTATGATTCTACGGCGACTTGCTGCACTGCAGAGATCCTCGGTGAACCACCTCAAATGTTGGGTTTAAATGAGAACTTCTCGGACAGCCTTCTTGAGTTTCTGGGCAAGGACAATGACCCAAGTTTCTGCAACACTTCTTCTGCAAGCCCAGCTGGCGAAGAGCAGTTGGTACATGTAGTTCAAGAGTCCGATTCTGGCAGCATTAATCACACGGAGGATGAGGACTCGAGCCCAATCTGTGGGACCAAGAGAAAGCGCAGCAGCCAACCACGAGGGGGGAAAAGACTTAAAGAGAAGGAACAGGAAGGTGATAAGAAAGTGTCTGAACTTGTTGCGGAAAACGAACGCCTAAAAGGCGAGATTGAGAGGCTAAGTGCAGAGGTGGAGTTGACTAGGAAAGCCTTGATTGACAGAATGGTGAATCTGAAGAAGGAATAGGGGCTGGCGGACAGTTGTCGTGTAAAAAACAATTGTTTGTATTAGAACAGGACATTCTTTTCCCCATGTTTGTAAAAATGTGAACCCGATACTTGTGCATCTGGAACAATCCGTTCTCGACAGTTTAGCTACATGGATTTCTGGCATGTTGATTGAGGCCCTCAACACCTCAACCAAAAGCCAGCAATCAGCCCCACAGCCGCGAGTCTTATGTTAACCGTCTGTCTGAAATAAACCCATGCATCTTTGCCGTTGTGTTTTACTCAAGGGAGGATGTCTTGCCTGTTTTAGAAGAACCAGCCTGTTTTACACATCTAATGGTTATTCTGAATTCTAATTGTCCCCTAAACTAATATGCATCTATTGCCGTTTAGTTAACACTCTGTCAGCCAGCCCCACAACCACGTACTCTCGTGGTGTTAGAAAAATGAAGCAATGCTCTGAGGAGCCGAATGCCCTCAGCGGCCCCTGGGGAGTAGCCATGCTTGCAAGAATGTCATCACACGCCAGGCTTGCAGTCTCCTGTCGCCAAGATGCTTAACACGGTATCTCGTGTTGAGCAGAACTCGCATGAGACTTCCCGCCTCATTGTTGACTGAACAGGTAGGTGCCTTGCATCAGCGAGAGTGGCAATTTAAAAGGGGCAGAGCAGCATGAGTGAGTTTTTAGTATGCTCGCATTTACTAATGCTTCAGCTAGTTTACTGCCCAGCTGGATCACCACCACTCCCACCACGCTGATACCTAACCCTTGCGTAATGTAAGATCACACAAGGTGTATAAAGATACTGCGAGCATCAATCATGATTTTGCCCCTTCTGTTTTTGTTCGAGAAGCGAGTGGTGGAAACCAATTTCGTACTTACCTTTTGTGCTTCTCTATTCATTAAACTTGTCCCGAGTCCGTGGTTGAAGTGGGGGAAAAAAAGTTTGTCGGACTACATCAAAAAACAAGCATTGGCAATGCCAACTTTTTTGCTTTTGTGTAGGCATGGAAAGGCCCTTGCCAGGCACCTCCATACTGGTGGTAACTAGACATTGATGGTAGTGGGTGCACAATGGTATGGGTATTTGGGCATCGAATATCAGTGTGCAAATGCCAAATAGTTATACACAAGCCGAAATGGGTGGCTTTGTCAATACTTCATTGAAGGACATGCATAGTGCTTGTGAATCTAGTGGCTAAAGGCGGACCTGGTTGACATTTTTATTGCAAAGGTAGCATGTTTGTAGCTTCACTTATTAACTCTGACTATGCCAATTGCCTGCCAGTTCAAAGCAAAGTTTGATTGTAAGGCTTGTTAAACTAGTTCAGAGCTCCCACGTGAAGGTGTTTTGGGAGAGGCAGCAACTGGGTGGGAATGGCCATGGGTGGGCAAATAACCAAACACCTACACGCTATGTGTTCCTCCTCATGTGCCAAATTCCCCCCAGCCCCCGTCTGTACTCCTTAGCTTTTGCAAACTAATGACACAGGTGGGGGGGTTAGAGGGAAGGGATGGTAGGAGTGGTTGACCTTTGGCCTGCAGCCTTCATTGGCCGAAATGTTTTGTAGCTTTGGGGCTTGATTAGGCAATGGCTGGAGTGTATACAAATACTGGAACGCAATGCCAGAGCATCTTACACTGAACGTGGGCCAAGTGGAGATCTCTCCTCTCTTTTGGGTTACATGTTTGCTAATTTCTTAGTCCTATTTGATGGTGTGCACTGTGCATAATATTACAGATTTGAATTCCCAAAAATAAACATACAATACAGTAACTATGAAAATCAGTTGGAACACGATCGTATAATTACTATTAGTATACGTTTAGAGCAGTGGTGCACAATATGCGGCCCTTCAGACATTTATGGCCCTTCAAATAACGGGAGTATAATGTCCTAACGTCCGTTTTTATATCTGCATTTTGATACCTGCCGTTTTACTGCTATTTAAAATGATACCAGTCCATAAACAAATCGGTGGTAATGGAACTACAAGGCAGTGTATTACAGGTATGGTATGGCATGGCATTTGTAACGTGCCTATACACAAGTATTTCAAGGCACGTCGAGGCAAGGAAGGGGGAAACAGAGGGAGGGCAGAGACAATTATCTTACTAGGCCAAGTGACATTGCGCAAGTGCAGGGGAGGGGGGATGGGAGAAGTGCCAGGGGAAGGGGGGGGGGGTCAGTGCTGTACATGGTATCAAAACAATAACTAGAAGTGCGGCCAGCAGGTGGAAGGGTAATTGCAGAAAGTAGGTGTCCAAAAGTGAAGGTAGGAGGACTGTAGGGTTACAGCTACAGACCCAAGTGTAGGTTGCTGGGAGGCAGTGTGGGTGTGGACTTGGGTATACACGCATTTCGTCGACCACTTTTTCATCGTGGGACTTTTCATCGCCAACCCTTTCATCGCAAACATTTTTTTTTGTAACAATTCTTTTTAGGGGGTGTTTGTTCGGGTTGGGGTATGATTATTTAAGTAAGGGCGGGTTTGGGGGGGGCTGCATCCCTCCCTAAAAAAAAAATGTTGGCGATGAAAGGGTTAGCGATGAAAAGTCCCACGATGAAAAAGTGGTCGACGAAATTACGTAGAACCGAAATCAGAGGGTAGCCAGGTGACCAGTGCAGTATCAGCAGGGGAGAGGAAGAGAGAGGCAGAAGCAAAGAGGAAGGTCTTGAGGTGCTTTCAGGGAGGCTGTTCCAGAGGGAGGCCCCAGCCGAAGAAAGAGATCTACTACCAACTCGATGCTTGGAGAAGCGACTGACCCGGAGGGAGTTGGAGGTGGCGGAGTGAAGAACTCAAGTAGGAAGGTATTTACGAAGAGAGAGTTGGAGCTATTGAGGGCCCAGGCCCCAGAAGGCCTTGTGGACAATGCAGAGGGTCTTGAACCTAATCCTTGCAGTCACTGGGAGCCAATGCAGAGATTTCAGTGCTGGAGAGATACGATCCCTGGGCTTGAGGCCAAGGACCAGTCTCGAAGTCCTGTTCTGGGTGAGTTGCGGAGAGGAGAAGCAGGCAGATTTAGAAAGAGGCTGTTGCAGTAGTCCAGCCTAGAGAGAACCAGAGCTCTAGAGACAGTGAGCTTCTGGGGGAAGGAGAGGAAAGGAAAAATACCTCAGAGGAGTTGCAGGTAGTAGTTTAAGTGTCCACTTTGTGTTCTTTAATTGTCATGTAGCCTACCCCCTTTGCCAGTTAATGCATTTTTTACTGATGCAGTTGAAAACCCGGACTGCTCTTGCTCTTTAAATGGACTGCCAACGTTTTAATAACCTGCTTGTTGGGACTTACCGGGCCTGGATAACTTAATGATTTTCATTACTCCTGGTTTGTTGGTCATTGAGGTGGTGTTGCCTCATCCTTACAGGGACTAGTTCCTGTTTCTTTCCCTATAAGGGTCCTAAACCTACCCCCTTTCCTTGGCGTGTTCTGAAGTCCTTGAGAGAATAGGGGACCAAGAGTAATGAAGATTGATTACCTGTAAAGAATCTAGGCACTGGCATAACTTTCTCATTCAGCACCCTCATAGGTACTCTGTTGCCCGACCCTCGGGCCGCATCACGCTGGTGCATGCCAGCCTTTGGCACTGCCCCTGTCTAACCCACCTTCTGTCTATCACACAGTCCCCACTGGAATGACATCTGCAAACCCACACTTACAACGGAGCCTGCTTCAAAGTCCCTAAATCCTACCACCCTGGATGAGCACACATTCAATGCCAACAACCCAGTTGCTCCCCATCCTATTGCACCCATTGCTGACTTACTGTTTGTGCCCTGTCTTAAGTGAACCTAATGTGGATTTTGTGTATGTGCCCTGCCCAAGTGAACCTAATGAGGATACTATATATGCGTCCTGCTCAAGTGAACCTAATGAGGATACTGTGTATGCGTCCTGCTCAAGTGAACCTAATGATACTGTGTATACGCCCTGCTCAAGTGAACCTAATGAGGATACTGTGTATACGCCCTGCCCAAGTGAACCTAATGAGGATACTATGTATGCGTCCTGCTCAAGTGAACCTAATGAGGATTCTGTGTATGCGCCCTGCTCAAGTGAACCTAATGAGGATACTGTGTATACGCCCTGCTCAAGTGAACCTAATGAGGATACTGTGTATACGCCCTGCCCAAGTGAACCTAATGAGGATACTATGTATGCGTCGAGCTCAAGGTGAACCTAATGAGGATACTGTGTGTGCGCCGTGCTCAAATTAACCTAATGGGGATACTGGGTATACGCCCTGCTCAAGTGAACCTAATGAGGATACTGTGTCTACGCCCTGCCCAAGTGAACCTAATGACGCTACTGCGTATGCACCCTGCCCAGATGACCCAAATAACGCTAGTGCCTCCATAGCAAATATCCACTCACTCGCAAACATCCAAGGAGGGCTAATCAACCCAGATCACTACTAGCCCATGCCTTCGACATCTCAGATCTCATCACCACTAACCAACTTGGTCTACTAGCCGTTATGGAAACGTGGCTGCATGCAGTTGCCAGCCTTTCCCAAGCTATCCCAGAGGGTTATACCATCCTCAAAAAAGATGGACTTATCGCCAAAGGAGGTGGTGTGGCCTTTATCGCCAGTATGCACTTGACTATCTGAGAACTGCCCTGCCAAACCTTCCCCTCAGGAGAACTGCTCTCAATCAAACTCTTGCTCCCCGACTTTCCATATCTACAGGCCACCGGGCCCACCCCAATCCTTCGATGAGGATACAGCCTTCCTCCTTGCTAACCATTCTAAACCCTCCTCCAGAATTATAATTCTAGACGACTTCAATCTAGGCCTCAATGACCCTGCAGACACTAACCCCATGGCCATAAACAATATGATCATATCATTAGGATTCACCCACCTCACACACCACAAAGGCTGAACACTGATTGGTTGGCGGATATGAACGGTAAGACTAATATCGGTTCCAACCATCCACACGCTTGGTCTGATCATATCATTGCCATCCTAAAATTCACTACGCCTAAACCCCACTGCAATTACTGCCAGCCTCGCAGTCACTCGCAACGTCACCCCTGAGAACATGCTCCCAATGCTACGCCCGATCACAGACCAACACATAGTATGCTACTCTAACTCTATGGTAGAGCTCTACAATTATACTCTCCTTCTTGCGATAGACAATGTTGCTCTGCTGAGCATTCGCAAACCAAAACCAGTAGCTCACCTTTACTCTTGGTTTACACCTAACCTCAAAACCTTACGAGCCGCCTAGGCCATGTGAAAGATCATGCCCTCAAAAACGAATTAAGACCAGTTTCTCATTGCATCAAAAATCTACACACCGGCCATTCTCCAGGGGGAGAGCATTACCTATAATGAGTGCGTAGTAAATGCCAAACCAAGCATACAAGAAGTATTTGCCATTTTTTTGCGGGAACTCTTAATCCCCATCCAACCCTCCAGAAAGCTGCCTTAAGGACACCTCATTGTGACCAAAAATCCTAAAGACAAGGGACTCCTGGATAAAATCACCCAATTAGACATTAAAATTGCTGACAAAACAAAATACTGCTACCAGTTACTCCTACTTACACCAACACCTTGCCCAAACCTAACCATCTATTCGAATTTAGACCAGTCTCGATATCGGAAGTCACTAAAATCATTACAGGCCTGAAACTCTCAAGGCGAAAGGGAGCAGGGCAGATGTCGACAAAGGTCGAAGACTGCATGACAGAATTTGCCCCCTTCATCACATCACTCATCAACTCCGTCCCTCAAGGTACCGTCCTGAACAACCTAAAATGCCTGGGTCCTCCCGCTCATAAATAATCACTAGACCCTAACGTTCCAACTAACTACCGTCCCCTTCCTCCTCAAAACCTTAGACAGAGCAGCATACCTGCAAATACAAGAACACCTCGAGGTGAACAACCTCCTTGGCCTATGCCAATCTGGCTTCCACCCCAAACATGGCACGGAGGCAGCTCTCCTAGATCTTAAAATCCAAATGGCTGAGATAATAGAAAATGGAAATCTAGCCATCTTAATCCTGCTCGACCGCTCTGCAGCATTCGATCTATTGAACCACGAAATCCTATGCCAACACCTCTCCTTCGCAGCCCACTTCTCTATCAAAGCCATAGCCTGAATTGAATCCCTTCTATCTGATCGCATGAGTCTTCTCCAGTATAGCGGCTGCCATGCCAGCCCTCTGCTGCATGCCCCAAGGATCGTGTGTATCACCTACACTCTCCAACATTTTCACAAAGCCCTTGTTTGACCTGGATGTACAAGGCGTTTCCTACACCAATAATGCGGGCGATATGCAGATCCTCTTGCAACATCTACCAAATCATCCAAACATGGATGGCACAACATCAGCAAAACGGAACTCCTTATGGTAGGTACCCAATCCCGACTTAACAAATTGGATACAGACTACAAATCTTTCACTAAAGATCGGAACTCTATCACCATCCTGAAGGAAATGAAAACCCTAGGAGTCTCTCTAGATTCCTCTCTCCCTAACTAGACAAGTCAATGCAACGCCCTCTGCAGCAGCATATACTGCTAAACTTATTAATGCCTGCAGACCATTCCTAGCGACGGATAGCTGCATCACACTAGCCAGAGCCCTCGTACTGTCTAGACTACTGTAATGCCCTCTTCGCGGGCTCTTCCACAAGCAATAGAAAAAACAAGCAATCCAGAATGCCCTATGAGCAGCACTGAATATCTCCAAGAACAGTTCCGCAGCCAGACGCAATGTTCACTCGCTTTCTGTCCAAGACTGCATCATTCAAAACCCTATCATCGCACATAAATGCCTAAAGCGGCCCTGAAGTACCTCTAACAATCTAGCTAAACCCTACACCAACACTCACCCGGGCCTCTAACTCTCACCTCCTCACCACGCCCAAATTCAAAAGTGCTAAGGCAGGGTGACGCAGCTTCCCAGTTGTATCTGCCAACACTTTTCCCTCAGATCCGACCCTCCCTCTGGTCCTTATGAAAAAAACTTAAAACCTGGCTCTTCACACAAGACCCATAGACCACAATGCATCTGATCTCTGTAATCACTACCTGCTGTTGCGTGTTTTCATGTATGTACTGTTACCAGTGTCCAAATGCCTATGGGTTTGGTGTGCTTTACAAATGCCAAAATAAATATAAATAAATTATAGGCATGAACTTCGAGGCATATCAACACTGCTGTTCTCGGCCTTAGCCTCCAGACTAAACCTTAGGAAGATGGAAAAATTGGCTGAGACTAATGCAGCTTTGCACAATACTTATAGCTATCCATATAATCTGCATACAGCTTCTTACACTTTCAACCCAATTCCTCTTGCATACTGTTCATATAGGCACTAATGCTGAAAAACATGAAGTTGTCAGAGTGGCAGTTTAGACTTCAGCAAAGTATAAATCACCTGCTTCACACCTAAGCTCGCCTCCTGTGGCAAGTCCCTCGACTTTCACATGGATGCACTTCTCCTTCAAGACACAGATCGCTAAGAAATCTGAAGACCGTTTGGTATTGGCTCTTCGTGAGGAAAGTCCAGCCCTTCCTCCTGACCGCTTAAGATCCACTGTTCAAGCACTGGTCCTCTCTCCCCTGGGTGGGGGGCATTGCCCTCTTTGAAGACCTCCCGTCATCCTTTCGTGCCCATGTGAAGTGTTCCAAATGTGGCTGCATGCCTCAAGGGTCCCCGCAGATACTACTCCCCGGCTCTCATCAATCTTCACTGGTTCCCACTGCACGCATGTATCACCTTCTAAGTCTTGCTGTATAATTTAAGGCAGTTGCCCTCAAGTCACCCAGCTACCTTGCAGAGAAACTCACCTTAGAATGGATTGTGTCCTCCCACGTATTCCTCATCTTTGATATTCGTATCATCAGCTTTGCTGCTTTGGAAAAAAAAAATCCACACCAGAGGGCGCTGTGCTCGGCTTCTGTGCCTCGATGTTTGCTGCAGATCGTCAGCGTCATCCGTAGTACAAATAGCTCGAGCTGCGCCTTTTGGCTTCAGTTGCGTTTTTCTTAAAGCTTTCTCTTCGTGTTTGAAAACGGCGCTTCAGTCTTTCATCAAGAGGTCTTCATCTTCGAATCCTTCTACCCATAAAACTGGTTTAAAAAAATGCCAGGATTGCAGGAAGATGTCGATCACTGATCCCTATCGAGTTTGCCTATGGTGCCTGAGTCCTGACCATCGGACCGATGATTGTGGGTCCTGTCCGGCCATGACGCCTTAAGCTCTCAACGAACGGCGAGGTAAATTGGCAGTGGGGAGGGAAACTTTGAAAACCTCTTAGAAGAGAATTAAAGACTCCGGGGAGTCTAGGGACTTGTCCTGGCGTAAGTCGAAGAATTCTCAATCGAGGAGTAGATCGAGAAAATCTTCAAAGAGATGTCACTGATCTCCCTCTTAGTCTTCTGACTCCACAGGGGTTACTACTTGTCCAACTAAACAGGATTCCCCTAAGAAATGGGAGGCCTTCAGAGCCTCAATGATGTGAATATTCGAGAATGCAGCCCGACCCCCTCGAAGAAGTCATGCGAAGACCATGCCCCAGCTCATCCCTCGGATGTCAAAGGAAGGTCAGAGACTACTAAACGCTCAAAATCCGGTGAGAAATTGTTGAGGGTACTGTCTAGAGAACCTTCTCCAGTACCTAAGGAAAAAGAGCAAGTTGAGCCTATCAGTGCATACATCGAACGCAATGTCAGACAAAATGGTGTCAGGTTCCAAACCTTCGACACCTGTGTCGAAGGTTCTGTCGACACCTTTCTCAACGCCTTTGTCGAAGGTGCCTTCGAGTTTATCGAAGCCAGCGTCAACGACTTTGTCGAGTACAAAATCGATTCCTATAGCGTCAACACCATTAGTGAAATCTATGCCAACACCTTCATGGCCTCAACCCTCGGGTAAGGTTTAAACCCATTTACCAAGAAAAGACTTCAGCCTATGACTTCCATTTATGAAGAGGATTCTTCCCCATTTGAGTTGAAGTATGGAACAAACCATATTGTGGAGCCAATTGATCCAGAATCAAAAATGTCTGATCTGACTGCCTCCAATCCGCTAGTGGCCAAGACACTTCGCCTGAATTGGAGTTCGTCAGACCTGACCCAACTGATCATGCTGATTCATCATACAGGAACATTATGAATAGGGTTGTAGAGTTCATGGGCTGGAACAGAAATTCACCCATATACGAACAAGATGATATGACAGATATTCTGAGCCAGGGTCCTCAGAAAGATCCAATACTACCTTTTCACACAGTCCTTCATAAGAAGGTCATAGCTAATTGGGAGACACCAGAATCTGGACCTGCAGTAAACAACATTTTGCAAAAAAATATAGACCATCATCTGATCCAGACTATTTAACTAAACACCCGACACCTGAAAGCTTAGTGGTCCAATCATCTCGACACCTGAAAGCTTAGTGGTCCAAGCACCTACATCCACAAGGCAGTCTGCTTACCCATCAATACCTCCCGATAGGGATGATAAAAGAATTGATGCATGGCCTCGTAAGATTTTTTTTCTTCAAGCAGTATGGCTTTAAAGTCAACCAATGTTACTTGCACCCTTTCCTGATTCACCTTCACCCTGTGGGACTGAACTAGTATGGCGGCTCAGCACATTCCGGAAGGCGAGGAAAGAGACTGCTTCCTGGCTATTGTGAAAGATGTAAAGGAGGGAATGTCTCCAGTCGGGACTGGACACTGCTGACAGCATCAGCAGGTCGGTCCTTGGCTTTTAGCACAGTGCTACACAGATTTGCGTGGCTGAGAAAGTCTGGCTTTGCACCGGATGTGCAGGCCAGACTACTCAATATGCCCTTTGATGGCTTGAGGCTGTTTGGCAGCAAGGCGGATGAGAGTCTGGAGAAGCTGCAGACCTTAAGTCGGTGGCTAAATCACGGCGCCTCCATACGTCAACCACAACAACACTCCTACTCGGGCTCATCTTTCTGGAGGGGTTGTCCTTTTCGATTTTATTCCTCATTTGGAAGAGGACAGGCTAGTCAAAGGGAACACAAGCGATTTCCTAGGGGTGATGAGGAAGGGGTGCTAGCTCAGCCCCAGCAGCGGCAACTGTCCCTTCAGCCGCCTCTAAGCCACTTTGAGGTCTTCAACCACAAGACCCCGGTGGGAGGCAGAATCTCTCAGCATCTGAAAGAATGGCAAGGCATTACTTCAGATGCTTGGGCACTGGAAACAGTAGCCCAAGGTTACTGCCTTCCTTTTCAGAAAAGACCTCGGGACCATCCACCGGGATACAACTGTCAAAATTCCAGATCCGCTCCTGTTGCAGGAAATTTTAACCCTGCTGGAGAAAAGTGCAATAGAACATGTACCTGCAGCGGAGAGGAACAAGGGTTGGTATTCTCCCTACTTTCTGATTCCCAAAGAGGACGGAGGATTGAGACCCATCTTGGACTTAAGAAATTTGAACAAATTCCTCAGGAAGGACAAGTTCAAGATGGTTACACTTTCTCAGATCCTTCAGGCTCTCCAACTCCAGGACTGGTTGAAATCATTGGATCTTCAGGATGCTTACTTTCATGTGCCAATCCATCTCAAGCACAAAGTACCTGAGGTTGGCGGTTCTCGCTATCAGTTTCGAGTTCTGCCATTCGGGCTGACCTCTGCCGGAGGGTTTTCACCAAGCTGATGGCGGTTGTGGCAGCGAGTCTCAGTAGAGGGGGGATTCATGTCTACCCCTACCTGGACGATTGATAAGGGCTTGTTCACCCGAACAAGCACAGGAACATCTCAGAATCACCTGCCACTCCGTACACAGGCTGGGTATCTCCCTCAATTACAAGAAGTCCCATATGATACCATTCCAAAGACTCCAATTCATCGGAGCGATCTTGGATACTTCCTTGGGGAAAGCCTCACCTCCCGAGGTGAGAGTTCAGCACATTCAGCAGATGGTTACCTAATTCCAGAATGCCCAACATCTTCCGGTCTTCTATTTAAGTTGCTCGGCCTCATGGCATCCTGCATTTTCCTGGTGCCAGATTGAGAATGAGATCCCTTCTATGGGCTCTCGGGACTCAATGGTCCCAATTTTCAGGAAATATGTCGGATCACCTGAAAGTTCCAAGCAGAGTTGCTCAAGACCTAGTTTGGTGGGCTTGCAAAGACGATATTATCAGGGGAGAGTCTTTTTTGGCAACCATGGCCAGAGATAACAGTAGTGACTGACGCCTCACTCACGGGGTGGGGAGCCCACACCAACGATCTGACAATCAGCGGTCGTTGGTCTCCATCGGAGTCCAAACTACAAATCAACCTTTTGGCGCTGAGGGCAATCAGACCAGTGCTGACGGCCTTTCTACCCTCTCTACGGGGAAAGAATGTCCTGATAATGACGGACAACACAGTGGCCATGTACTTCCTCAACAAGAGAGGAGGCGTAGGGTCACTACCACTGTGCAGAGAGGCAATGCAGCTCTGGTTCTGGCCAATACAAGAAGGAATCTGTCGGCAGTGCACCTAGCCGTAGAGCAGAACATGGCGGCGGACGCTCTGATCAGGCAGAGTACAGAATCCCACGAGTGGGAACTAGCTCAGGAAGTCATTCAAGAGATCTTCACCCTTTGGGGAACCCCTCAAGTGGATCTGTTTGCGACTGAGGTGAAGTGTGATCAGTACTGCTCAAGGGAATTTCCTCCAAGAGGAGCTCTAGGGGACGCGTTCATAGTGTACTGGGAATTTCCACTCTTGTACACGTTTCCTCCAGTCCCTGTGATTCCTCAAGTAATCAGGAGGTTGAGAAAGTTCAGGAAAACCATGATGCTAATTGCCCCAGTTTGGGCCAGGAGGACATGGTACCCGGACCTTCTGGACCTGTCCATCTCCCCTCCAATACATCTTCCACAAAGAGAGGATCTTCTCTCGCAAGAGGAAGGTTGGGTTCTCCATCCATAGGTCAAGACACTCAGCCTTCACGCATGGTTTCTGAGAGGCTGAGATATAAGAATTGGGCCCTCCCAGACGACGTAATGGAAATTTTGCTTTCGGCCAGAAGGCCAGCAACAAAATCCTTGTACCCGTGGTGTTGGATGAAGTTCAGTAACTGGTGCAAGGATAAGAATGTGGATCTGTTCCTATGTGGCACACCTATGGTGCTTTCTTTCCTGTTACATTTAGCCAATCTGGGGCTCCAGATTGGTACAATAAAAGGACACCTAGTGGTGCTTTTTATCTTTAAGTGCTTGTCTGAAGAAGTCTTATTTCAAGATAACTCTAATTGTATATTTCTTGAAGGGTCTCAATAACGTGTACCCCCAGTTCCATTTCATGTCCCTGTTTGGGATTTAAATCTATTAAAATTCCTTGCATGCATTCCTTTTGAGCCTTTGCATTCTTGTCCTTTAAGGCTCCTAACATTGAAAACAGTCCTACTAGTGGCTATTACATCACCCCTCAGGGTTAGTGAGTTACAGGTTCTCTTGTAAGCCTCCTCACACTATTTTCCATAAAGATATAAAGCAATACTAAAGGTCAAACCTTCATTTCTACCCAAAGTAGTCTCTGATTTTCACTTGTCTTAAAAGATAATTTTGCCATCGTTCTATCCTCCCCCCTCATGCAAGTAAAGAGGAGGAAAGACTTCACAGGCTGGACCCAAAGAGGTCTCTTGGCTTTTATATTTCTAGATTGGCAAAGTGACCAACTTTTTATTGGAAATACCGCCCACAAATTGGGCGTAGCAGTAACAAAACAAACCTTATCCAGGGGGATCATTTTGGCAATTGGAGAATGCTACAGACTGATGGGTAAAGAACATCCAGATGGGCTAAGATCTCATTCCACCAGGGCTTTGGCAGCTTGGACAGCTTTTCAAAGTGGTGTCCCAGTGCAGGATATCTGTGCAGCGGCCACTTGGTCGTGTCTGCATACATTTGTGAACATTGTTTAGATTCGACCTCGTCCCAAAGAGGTCTCTTTGCCAAGACTGTTCTTCATATGGTCCATGATTAGAGTTAATTGGTACTCCCTCCTCCAAATTTTCACTGCGTTGGGAGCCTATCAAAGATGAGCGTGTGAGGACACAATCCATTTGAAGAGCAGTTACTTACCAACTGGTAATGTTCTTTTGTCTGGATGTTCCTCCCACTTATTCCTCATCGACCCTCCCCGCTTACCCCACCGTACAAATGATGTGAATTACACTCTGTGTTCCTTGAGAGCTTATGGTTTAAGGGTACGCCTGGTGAACTCCTCAGTTGAAGATCTCGAAAAAACAGCTGAAGCAAACTGGCGTGGCTCAAGCCATTTGCACTACGGATGATGTTGACGCTCTACGGCAACCTTCGAGGGACATAGACGACATGCCATCGAGCACAGCGCCCTCTGGTGTGGACATTTATTTCCGAAGTAGCAACGCTGATACGGATATCAAAGATGAGGAATCTATGCGAGGAACATCCAGTCGAAAGAACGTTACCAGTTTGTAAGTACCTTGTTCATCTCTGGCACACAGCACACCACCAGAAGCCAGGACACCTGCAGACTTAATCTGCTGCTGCAAAAAGGAAAGGACCAGAAAACAAGCCTTCTCAGTCTATGCCCAAAGACTATGGAACCTCCTCCCTGTTGGCATCAGACTTGCCCCCACAATTCAGCCCCCCCCACCTCAATGGAATGTCACTTCCTCTGTTACCTACCCTTGCTGTATAGCTGCTCTGTTACCACGGAAAAGCATCAGTACTCTTGTAAAGTGCTCTGTTGCTTCTCTAAGCTAGGTCTGCGTTCAATAAATACCATAATAAAGGGAGGCTTTTATCCCTTGAGGATCTGGCCTGAAACCTGCTGGAAGGGACACTTGTGCTAGACCAAAGGACTAGTGGACACATTCTTCTATGGGCCACTTTCAAAGTGAAGTTGTCATGGTCCATGTAGTGTGGATTACCAACCTAGCTTTTAAAAAAGAAAAATGAGTCCACTGACTGAGGGTGCTTTCCAAACTGATGCAGAGCACCAACTGATCCCTCGGAATTTGTTCAATGGAACTTGAGCGAGCCACTTAAAATGTAATTTCCACACTCCAATTTGTATACTAAGAATACAATTAATCTTTACCCTATTCTACTTTTATTCAAATAACCTTGAAAAAGTGCTGTTGGCCTCAGAACAGGTTTTAGATGTTGGACACAACACCAATAAGTTTCCTATGCATACGTTAATAGGACTACCTCGTGATTATGCACAAAGACAGCTTTCTTGCAATGACAGGTTCATTACTAAACTATAGCGTGATTAAGCACTAAGGAGATAGAATCTGCCTTGTTTGAGATGCACCCCCATCTTTTCGCCAATAGCATCACTGTAAATCGTGCCCACTACCACCCCTGCCCCCCACACCCACCCAGCAGAGGTGCTGCTAAGGGACGGTTTAAGGGGGCCATAGCTCCTGGTCTTTTGGTTGTAGCCCCGGGTAGAATCTCAAGAGCTACAGCCAAAAGACATCGGTGTAGCCCCCAGTCTTTTCCAGACCTAGCAACACCCCTGCCCATGAGCAATCTCCTCCTGCCCTCCCTCTCCCAAGTGGCCCAGGAAGATAACGGAGAAGGCCAAGCGGAGTGTGTTGATTGCAGGAGCCCACTCTGAAGGCCTTGCCTTGTTCCGGTCCTCTAAATACTAGCACGAGCTTCGCGCCTCCGCAGATGGTACAGATGCTGGCACAGGCTAGTGTTTAGGGGGTTGGGGGAAATGCCTACTCCTGACATTTGGTCGAGGCACCCCAAGTTGTGCTGTTAATGTAACTGAAGCTTCTGAACACTGCATGTGTGCCCCCGAGAAGCTCAGATGTTGCCCTTGCAGCACAAGCTCTTCTTTCAGTCCACAGGCCAAATACTCGCCAGCTAGTCTTAAAGCTACTCTCCCACCGCCCCAATGAGCAGGAACGGGTAGTGTAACAATCTCCAATGATGCCCAGCTACTGAAGGTGCCATAGTTGACTGATTGCGAAGAACTGCTGTCTGGAATCTCTTACCTGTGTTTTCCAACTCGCTGTTGTATAGATCCCAGGGCTTGATTTGTGATTTACATGGCGCCAACTGAAACTGCTTTGTAGCAGCACATATGATGAAAGGCTGAGTGCCCCTCCCGGGTTTCTTTACAATGAATGCATGAATCAACTGACCTGGTTCTCTCCAGTGACCCGGTTCCATATCCTAGCACCTTCTGAAATCAAGAATTATTTTACAGAGTGTTCCGTTTGGTCGCTTTTCAGTAGAGTATTTCGGAGCTGTTCTATTTTTCTCAATAGGAAGCTTTTCATTCACTCAATAAGTAACTTGTTGGCAACTGATTCCAATTGAGCCAAGTTAAAAGTTATACTTTTTCAAAGGTCTGATTAACTTTAAAATATTGCAAGTAATACAAGTGCAATGTTGTTCGCTGTGACAGTTTAGGCATTCAAAGGCAATCCCTGCTGTTGGGCGACTGAGATGCATAATAGGTGGTCACTCGTTAGCTTCTGCAATTTAATTCCTAAGGCAGCGATTCTTTTGGATGTTAGTTTGAGAGTTTCATATGGGTATCCCTCTTCGCCCCCCAATTGGGCCTTCATACCCAACGCTGTCAAGTTAATATGTGCAGCCAATTAACTGCAATTTGATTCGTCCAATTGTAAGGCTTGGCCGACAAATGTACTTGCTTGGTGTATTTAACATGCCCTGCTCGCAAATTAGAGGGTGGATGGTTCACTAATCCGCCTAACTTTCTACCAAAACTAGGCAACATTTTCTGATTACATTTTGGACGTGCACCATCTGCTGTAGTGTAAAACTGTATACATTTCTTGTAGTGAGCAATGTTTAATTCAGTTACCCTGCGTACCAACTTCCCTTCACCGTTTAGTCGCTGTCCATTCACCTTGCCTGCTTTCATCAGAAATCTCTATACCACGGGCAGCTTGGAAGCATTTTAAATGAATTTTGCTCTGATGGTGGCACTTTAAGAAAATCTTGCCACTGCACTTTTAGGCCTATAGCAAAGTAACGGGTGTATAAAAATGAAGCCTCCAAGGTATCGATCAATGAAGATAAAATGACCAGGAGATCAATCCCATCATGGGGTTTGAGCTGCCAAATAGTACAACAGAATAGGCAAGGACAATACAGTATGGGATAAAGGGCAAGCCTTCAGACTTTCCTGCTCCAGGGGAAATGGGCCTGCGGCAACCCCACTAGTAATTGCCCTGCCCATGCTATCCTCAACCATTTGTCACAGCACCTGAAACGCCATTCCAGTTAATTACAAGCATTTCCAGTGCCAAGCAGCATTCACACAGATCGCATACAATATTTATACACGCACTGCAGCATTGATCCGATTAGATTGAGAATGTTCTAAAATTTTCTGAAAATCGGTATGGGCGTACACTTGCATTCTCGTTTATTCGTACAACTTCACTTCAGAAACACATTGTAATTGATTATTTATAATTGTGATTGGTTATTTAGAATGCGCTTAATACCCAGAGGTTTCTAAGCGCGGACCCCGGGATCGAACACCTCTAGCTTCCAAGGCGAGCGTGTTGCCCATAAGCTATCCTCTCATTGATTCCTGCAGCATTAAGTTATACATTATTATTCGCTTTTATGAACACACTTATTTATTGGTCATTTGTAAGGCGCTTGTAGAACAGAATGGTATACTAAGGTGCCACAAGACAAAAAGGGGAGTGGGGGAAACAAGGGAGAAGATAACTAACGGTCCTAATAGGCCTGGTGACATTTGGATTGTGCAAGTGCAGTAACAAGAAGTGAGAGGGTTTGATGGGAAGCGGAGTAAAGAGGAGAGGGTGCAAGCGAAGAGGGCGGGGGGGCTAGGCAAGTGCTAAGGGGATCCAGGTTTGTAAGTGCAAGGTTGCAGGGGTAGAGGCCCCCCAGTCTAAGTGCTAGGAGAAGGGGGACACTGGGTGGGGATGCCTGGTGCCCTGTAGAATTTATAGGGAACTAGACTGCCAGTCAATGTGGCAGATTTGGGGGGGGGGTAGGCATGGGAGAGGGCAGGAAGAAGAGAAAATGAGGGTGTTGAGAAGCTTCCAGAATTTGAGGACTGGCTCAAGCCTGAGGGGGGGCAGGGAGGTCATTCCAGAGGGAAGCTACTGCTGAGAGAAGTGTCTGATCTGCAGAGAGTTGGAGCTAGAGGACCGTAGTGCTCTAGCAGGGAGGAATTTAGGGAGAAAGTTGGATGTAGTCTTGAACCTGATCTCAGCAACAACTGGAAGTCAGTGGAGGGATTTTTAGGGTTTGAGGCCAAGTAGAAGTCTTGCAGTCCTATTCTGGATTAGTCAGAGGGGTGAAGGGAGGATAAAGGAAGATTGAATAAGAGGCTGTTGCAGTATTCCAGCCTAGAGAGGACCAGAGCACTGGAGGCATTGAGTTTGAGGGAAGGTGAGGAAAGGGGGATTGCCTCTGAGGAGGCGCAGCTAACTGGGCCTTCTTGGGAAGGTCCGCAATGTAAGGAGAGAGGGGTCAAAGATGACACCAAGTTTTTTGCCTCACAAGAGAGGGTGAGTGGAGGGGACCCATAGAGGGTGGCTAGAGGGAAGGAGGGACCTGGGGTCCCAATGAGAAGGATCTTAGTCTTACTGGCATTAAGGCTGAGATAATTGACGGCACACCATGCCTGAATAGGAGTCAGTCAGAGATTAGAGAGGAGGACATAGAGGAAGCTGGAACGAGGCTGCGTGTTGTCACTGGAAGCGAGGAGATGGGCCAGCATCTTGGGTGTTTACATATAACCCATTTTTTTGAGTTTTTTAATTTGTCTGTTGGTGTATCCTCATTCATATATATGTGGAGAAAGAATGATCATTGATTTTGTTTTTCCATAGCAGTACAGCTTGTTGGCTTTACTGGCAGTTAATGGCCCAGGGACCAAGTGAAGCCAGGGCCTATAAAGCAGTCTGGTCGGTTAGCATGTGTACCCTGCTCCTGTTTCCTATGACCACCGTCCCTCCTCCCCCGACACCACTCCAATCACCATAAGTAGGCCCCAAGTATGCTGGGACCAGCTCTTAAAAATTTTTCTTTTTAAAAAATGGAAATTGAAAATCCTATTCTGTTGCTGTGTACCATAGTGTGCGTTGTAGCCATGCAGCTTATTATCTAATGTGCTTGGCTCCACAAAGCCTTCCACAAACAAGAAGGAGAAAAAGAACACAGACGCCGTACATTAGCTTTACATTGAGAGCATAAACATGAACTAATAAAACATAAAATTCATAGTAAGATTTTTGATGCTTGTTAATCTGCTTAGAATCACATGCTGTGCATATAGTCTGACATCTAGTTGTAATCGCAGAGTATTGATTCTTTCTTTCGAGGATCGAAAGGGGACATCGACATGGGTGTGCCTGTAACACTATCGGTGACGTGTAGGGTACCCATAATCCATCACGCGTCGAGGTCCCTCAGATTGTTTTTTTCCACCCAATTAGTTGGTCTTCTTATGCAGAGCTCAAAAGAGATGTATTGCAAATTCAGTAATTTATTTGTCCCAGGACTGATGGTGGTCTAGTTTTTGACTCCTCTTCGGCTACTTCGTGGACCCCTACGCTGAAGAAGTCTACTTCTTTCGGTGACTGGTGCATCGGTCGATGCTGTCAACTGCATGGCCTTGACCCTCCGGCCAGGCCTATACAGTAGGGAGAGCGGGGCCTAGTGGGGTTTGATTCTCTGAGAATACATTTCCTTTTCCCCCTCTTTCCCTTTCTGGTCTGGCAGCCGCCCTTTACCGCTGCTATGGAGAGGATTCCATTAAAATATTGTCTCTTGTAACGGAAAACACCCTTGGAAGGACACCCATCGCAAGTGCAATAGGTGCTTACTTCGTGACCACGACGAGCGATCCTGCAAGTCTTGCAATCTTTTTCTTCCAAAGACGCTAAAAGATGGGCGGACAAAACAGTGGGCACCTACAGTTGCCAGTTCCCGCCCCTGAAAGGCAGGCCGCCGGCGCTGCTTTAGGGAGATCACACCCTGGTGACGGGGGCACACCCGCACTATCGAAGGCTAAACACACAATCCCACGAGCTCACTTGATGGATATGTGGTGGAAGTATCAGATGCCAACAGGCCTGCATACTTTTGATGGTGCCTATGATCCTCACGTTTGTTCGCCCTCCCCGCATCTGCCGTCTCGGGATGCGTCCGGGCATTCAACCCATAAGGGCATCTCTTCTAAAAAAAAAAAAAAAACAACACACACACAAGCGCTGACTCACCGTCTAAGAGTGCGTCAGCCCCAAAGAATCTGACTGAGCCATAAACCATGATGACGCCAAAGTGTGGAATGACCTGCCTCTCTCCTTGCGGGAGATCACCAACCACTTTGCTTTCCGTCGGAAACTGAAGACTTTGCTCTTTTAGAAACAGTAATTCAGAAATATTTCCTCATCTCTCCGGTGCCATGATGCCTTCGGGCGCGTACGTGCGCTCTAACAAATAGTTAACATAACGCCTACAGGTACGACAATCTCCCTCTCATCCACCGGAGCAATGCGAGAGTCTCGCAGCTATTGTTTCGGCTGCAAATCAAGAGGAGTATTCAGAAGGGTACCAGCCCCTCTCTGAGGCTTTGTCTGATAAAGCCCTTGCTTCTAAGGTCCCTTTTCCTCCCGAAGAGCCTACCCCCGAACAGTCTGGTTCATCCCTGTGGACCAGTGTGTGGTTTGAGAGTTATATGGACAAACTATCACAGTTTGTAGACTTCTCTGAAAAGTCTATTAAACCTAAGAGATCTAGGGAGGAAGATTCCTGTCCTAGTTTACCAAAGGTGCAGAAGCCTTCAAGCTAAACTCCACAGGAAGAAGTTTTTGAGGGATCCCAATGGCCAGGATGACGATCCTTTTGGGCAGGACACACCTGACCAGTGCTCAGATTGGGGTCCAGATCAGCCTGTAGAGGAAGCACCTTGGCTTTTCCCGACTCCAACTCCCGATTAAGACGCCATTTGTCTGGATCCTCCCTCCTCGCCTCCAGAGGCAGGCATAGCCTATTGACGATCAGATGGCTTTTAAAGCAATCCTAAAAAGGGCTGCAGACCATTTCCAAATTGCCACACAGGAAGCAGCTCAAGACATTGATTTTGTTGAGGACATTGTGAAGGAAACCTCCCTTTCCCCACAAGTCAGGCGATTCCCCCTGCTAAATTCCATCAAGAAATACCTCGTACCTTCTTTACTGTCCCCTTCTCTTACTCTGGTTGAGAGACTGTTTCGCCCCTCTCAATCTGACCCATTTTAAATCTGAGGCCATGCCACTCCAGACTCCCGGATTTTCACTACCACCAGGAAGAGGGGTGGGGTGCCACCACCTACTACAGAAGTGACCCCCCCGACAAAGACTGCAAAAAATGGTATGCCCTTGGCAAACAAATAATCATTTCAGCGGCATATTCGACAAGAATTACCAATACAACCCTTCTTGCGAGCTATAGTGATGTGCAGTGGAACCTGCTTCAGGAAGACCTCCAAGAAGTACATGAACCGGTGTGATCACACCTACTGACGATTGTCTCAGAAGGAAACCAGGTGACCCACAACATCCTAAAAAATACATTTAATGCAGCAGAGATGGTGGGGTGAACTCTGGCCAGGGTACTCTTCTCAAAAGGCATGCCTGGCTTAAGAACTCGGGGTTGAAGCCGGAGATGCAGACCTCCTTAATTGATCAAACCAGTGGAAGACACAAATCTGTTTGGCAAGGCTGTGGATGATGCCTTGGAGACGGTGAAAGAGCATGAGACTCTTAAGTCTCTTAATCAGATCACACTGCTAGACCTTAACAACGAGGAGGAAACTTTCGCTGTTCCTTTCAGAGCCAGTCTTTTTCCTGATCTCCACACAACCAGTATGGCACAGGAGGCACCCCATGGACCTCTGGACAAGGTGCAGCTGGCAACAGCCAATAACAGAAGAGGGGACAATTAAGAGGCAAGGGAAGGGGCAGAAACTCCACCCCCAAGAGGCTCCCCGGCCTCCACTTCGAAATGACTCGCCAGTCTGGGTCCTCTCCCATACCTCCCCGGTTGGGGGACGTTTAACATCTTTTCTTCAGGCATGGGAGGGGGATCACCTCAGACCAGTGGGTGCTTAAGACAGTCACCCACGGTTATTGTTTCAAGTTCCACCGGCCACCTCAATACCGTTCACCAAGAAACAGATGCCTATCGCCAGCACACCTGCAGATTCTGCTGGAAGAGGTGCATATCCTTCCAGAAAAGGGGCACCATAGAAGCCGTCCCCATTCATCAGGTAAACAAGGTTATTTATTCAGTGTACTTCCTTGTACCCAAATAGGATCTCACCATGCACCCTGTGTTAGACTTGCGCCCAGGGAACAAATTTGTCAAACCATGAAAGTTCAGAATTACAAGATTGCAGGAAGTAATCCCACTGTTGAGGCAGGGGGATTACATGGCAACAATGGATATGAAAGATACATACTTTCATATTTCAATGTTGCCAGCGCACAGAAAGTACCTAAGGTTCATGATCGAGAACACGCACCATCAGTTCAAGGTTCTTCCCTTCGGCATTGCCTCAGCCCCAAGGGTGTTTACGAAGGTACTGGCAGTAGTAGCTGCTCAACTGTGCAGGCAGTCCATTCCAGTCTATCCTTACCTCGACGACTGGCTAATAACAGGGGATTTGTACGGAACATGCTTAGCAAATACCCAGAAGACAGTAGATCTCCACTTCAGCCTGGAATTCTTGATCAACGAGAAAGTCCAACCTAGACCCCAGCCAAGTCAAGCAATTTCTGGGGGCTCTAATTCGGACCAAAGACTGATTCATCTTCCCCTCCAACGAGAGGGTTCAAAACATGCTGTTCGAAATCCTTCACTATGTAGCCAATCGCGAGGTGACTGTAGGCAAAGCCATGTGATTGTTGGGGATGATGGCCTCCTGCATTTATCTAGTCCCACACGCACGTTTGCGCATGTGCCCACCTCCTTCATCAGTCGGCGCACAGCATTTGGTCCCCAGCAGTAGCATCCAACCACAAACTTGCTGGAACTGCTAGCAGTGTTCAAGGCCCTGAAGGCCTTTCAAACACACCTCCAGGGAAAGACTGTCCTCGTCCTCACGGACAGTACCACAGCCATGTATTACCTGAACAAGCAAGGGGGCATGCACGTTCCAGGGCTATCCAAACTGTCACAAAACACATGGAAATGGGCTCTCAAACACAAGATGTTCCTCCTGTCGCAACATGTTCCAGGGGAACTCAATCTTCTGGTGGACGTGCTCAGCAGAGACTTCCCACTCCCCGTAGAGTACTAATGGCGATTACACGAAGACATTGTTTTCAACGTCTTCATAGACTGGGGCTTCCCAGAGATCGGCTTGTTCGCAACTCTGGAGACTGCACAATGCCCAGATTACGCTTCCTGGTACCCGCAGAACCGCTCCAGGGGGAATGGACTCTGGATAACATGGTCAGGGAAATTTCCCCCCCAACTCCCTTACTAAACAAGATAGTGCACAAGATGCACCAGGAGCCAGTCACAATGATTCTGGTGACCCTGATGTGGGCCTGCCAGCCTTGGTTCTCCCATCTCGTGGCAATGTCAGTCTCCCCTCCCAGGAAGCTGCGATGCCCATACAACATGTCTCAAGACCAGGGGGGAAACGCTACATCCATTCCCTCAGACTCCGAAACAGCCTGGCTCCTGAGGTCATAAAGGTCAGACACCTCCAACTCAATCAAAGATGCATGAGCATACTTGGAGAAGCATAAAAAAACAAACACCAGACATTGCTACTCCAGCAAATGGAAATGCTTAGTCATCTGGTGCAAAGCCAAGAGCATCAATCCTATTGAATGCTCACCAACACATTGTCCGGCACTTAACTCACCTACTAGATTAAGGCCTGGTTTTCAATTCCTTAAAAGTCCACTTAGTGGCACTTTCAGCTTACACCATGTCCCACAAGAAAGTTTTCAGGTGGGACATTCCAGTAATCAAGGCTTTTATGGAGGGGGTTGAAAGTCTTCATCCCCCTATCACCAACCTAGCTCCCGGATGGGACCTGAACGTTCTACTGACTAAACTAATGGGGTCTCCCTTTGCTTTAAGGCTAGCCTTATGCATAGGTCCAGTCACTTACAAGACCGCCTTCCTGGTGGCAGTCACATCCATAAGGAGAGTTGGTGAACTGCAAGCCCTTTCAGTTCAAGACCCATTTGTCACAATTCACAAAGATAAGTGGTCCTGCACACTCACCTACAATTTTCACCTACATTTATTGTGAACCAATCAATAGAATACGTACCTTTTTCCAGAACCCCACTAACGTGGCAGAAAGAAGCCTCCACACACTTGATGTGAGGAAAGCAGTAATCTATTATCTGGAAAAGACAAGACCACTAAGGAAAACTAAACTAGTTTTTCATTTCTCTGGCAGCTGGGAGAGAAGGGAACCCTGTCTCTAAATCAGCTATTTCAAAGTGGATCATAAACTGCATCACACTGTGCTACACTCTTGCCAAGAGAGATCTGCCCTTCATGCCTAGAGCACACTACCTGGGGCATGGGTGCTTCCATAGCATTCATTGCAAATGTTCCTCTTGAGTCCATTTGCAAAGCAGCAACCTGGCATTCTGTGCACACCTTTACACAACACTACTGCCTGGATACTCACTCAAGATCTGATTCGCGGGTGGGACAAGCAGTGCTAAGACATCTCTTTGCTACTGTTCCTTCACACGTCCCACCACCATCTCTGGCTACTTCTTGCTAGTCTATGCACAACATGTGATTCTAAGCAGATTAACAAGCATCAGAAGACATGCATTACGTACCATAATAGCATTTCTGATGATTGTATCTGTTTAGATTCACATGCGCCCACCCTTACTCCCCTCTTGGGGTAGAAATAACATAGATCTCTAACACCTACTCTGTTCTGTACTTGCTCACGCTGACTATAAGGTTCCCCCACGACAGAAAAAACACAATCTGAGGGACCTCGACGTGTGAGGGATTTTGGGTACACTAAATGTCATTTTAGGGATAGTGTTACAGACACGCCCATGTCGATGTCCCCTTTCGATCCTCGAAAGAAAGATGCAATACTCTGCAATTACCACTAGATTTTGGACTATATACACAGCATGTGAATCTAAGCAGAGCTACTCATCACAAATACTATTACGGTAAGTAATGCATGTCATTTCTAAAAGCCCCAAATCTACACCAACCTTCCCCAGCAGCGAATAGAATTTGATTTCAATAGTCTAAATTCTTAAACGACTTCATAAAATCTTATTAAATTCAGTTTAATAATGACATTGGAGCCCTCCATTACAAATAGTTTCCTTGTTCATAATACAAAAGCCTGCTAAATATTTCCCAAGTTAGAATTGCTTTAAATCTGACAGATTCTCACATTGCATGCAACAATGTCATAGGGATTCAATTTGTGAGCCTTTAGACAATTTATAGGTTATATTTTTCTGTAAAATGTTCAGCCTGGCCCAATATATCCATAGTGTTTAGCAGATTTAACTTGATTCTTTAAAAAAAAAAGAGAAAAGTCTTCAGATACTGTCAGGAAACCAACATAATACTTCTGGAGGATATTTACGGCTTTCCCCATACAATTTCAGATAAGTTGATGGGTGTATGCTTTACAGGTCTCTATGGTGCCTATCAATCTACCTCAATTATTTGTTTTCTTCCTAACTGCGGACAATCTTAACATTTTCAGTTAGGTCAAATTCCAATAGCAGCATATTACATGACTCCCCATGCATGTAATCTAGGCTTCTTTTTTCTCTTAAAAGCTAAAAGAACCTGACCCATCAAGGATTGCTGCTCTGCCATTAATGTTCCTGTAAAATGATACAACTTCCCATAAAACCTGGGACCAAAGGGATGACTGACCGAATTCAAACTGGACTAAGGCATGGGGGGTACTTGTGTGCAAGTCCACTTTTTTTCTCTCCAAAAAATCCCCTCCAAGCTAGCCCAGTTCACCTCCTTCCAAGTCAGTCTGCCCAATACAATATAATTGGCCAGATGTAGTTTGTCGGATATAGTCATGCGCAGTAGAGACTGCCTACTTCTCCTGTTGTTACTGCTAGACGGAGCTGTTGCCTTAGGACAATCAAATATATCACACAATATATTGGCACTCGGAACATTTCTCTTCCCACGCACTTTGGCTCATGTACATTGGCTTTCACAATAGAAAGTAATAATTGGTACCAACGTGGATCGATACAATTGTAGTAACAGACTTGCAGTATTGATGGTCAGTTATTTTTGCCTGGGAAATTGAGTTTGAGCTTTTTCCTAAGATATAAATAGTACAACTTGGGTATCTCAACTTCATAAATGTTAAAGCCCAGATATATGAAATCGGTGACTGCGCCCATGATTCATCTAACAGTATCCATTTAAAAATCTAGCTTCCCCCCCCCTCCCCACAAGCAGGTTTTAGGATTACCTTTATTTGTTTTATATTATTGCCAACCTGTTAGCTATTGTATACTGCACTAGTGCGTGCAATGAACTAGTAGCCATGCAGTGCTTCAGGGCAATCTTCCATGTCTTTTATGTTTAATTGACCCCAGCATAGTTATAGTGGTTTTAAAAAGACTTGGAGGGGGGGGGGGGCATTAACCTCAAATGTGAAAGTAAAATCTATTTGAGCCGAGTCTCACATGCCATAGCCCCACCTAGTAGACTTTGCTAGAAGTTCGCCTCCAGCTCAAAGCCACATCAGCAAAGCATTGTGTGTATGAAAATTAGCTGTAATGCCAAGACATTTGTTGTAACGGTATGGCTTTGCCAGGAATCCATGGAATGGGACATGCGTACCATTGTTCATGTCAGGCCTAGCATAGGTGAATAAAGTATTGTGGAGCGATTGCTGCTGTGGTACTGTTCTTGGCTCCTACAACAAAGCAGCGTCAGAAAAGACTGCACAGCTGTTGAGTCGGAGAGACGGATATCAAACCAGCTTGTCTATTAAAACAAGGTTGCAAGCGGCAGCATTGAATAAAGTGAACAGTGTGTGAGGCATTCAAAAGTCTCTGTTAGGTATCCATCTGATGCTGAGTGTGAGACAAAGGAATATAAAGATTAGAGTGGTTATGCAGCGGGTCAAACCAAACCCTGTGCACATTCATCTTTGATAGTTTAATGTACATCACAATTAGCCTGAGCCCGGCGGAGGGAGACTAATTGAGTCAGTGAAAGGGATCTGAGTCGGAACAGGGGGTCCAACGTTGAACTTTTTGGTTTGAAAGGAAACTGAGCCCGGAAGAGGGGGATCCAGGGTGAACACCAAAAAAAGGGAAGGAACATTTGCATGTTGTTATTCTTTTGTACACAATGCTCTCTGAGTCAAGAGATTTGCAAGAAGTAAAGAGACTTGGACACAAAGTCCTGAACTGTGAAAACCGAACTGTATCCTTGTGCCATATAAGCCAGAGTCTGGGCTTGGCTCAAGCGACCCACCTTGCCCCGTGTTGGAAACATGGCAAAGGGAAGCCAATGGCCTGAGCATCCTGAATTATTGTTTTGTGACCAATTCTTTCTTTTTCATGAATATCACCCCACGCCATTTACAAATTGGTAGCAAGGATTGCCAATATTCTTTTCGTTTTTTTTTTGTATAGGCCCTTTTTTCATTTTGAAAAGACTCCACTAGGACTGCATTATTATTTGATGGTTGTAGCTTGCTCCCATCTGTAGATTTAAATAGGTGTTTATCACACCCTTGTGAAAGTTCAATAAACACCCTTGAACTGTGGTCACGTGTGTCTGTCTTACTGTTGATACCATACCTTCCATACAGACGGTCTCCTCCAAACCGGTGCTCACCTGTTCCTCTATGTCTATTAAGAACAATATCTCCTTCCCCGCCCCTGCTCTTGACGAATTATGTAATCACTCTTTTGCTACTGGTTCTTTCCCTTGTGCACCCTCTCCTAAAAAGCTGTCTGCTGATCCCTCCAGCCTGGCTAACTATAGGCCTATCTCCACTACTCCCTTCCTGGGTAAACTCTTGGAGAAGCTGGTCCTCCCCCAACCGACCCTCCACACCAAACTTGTTGGTTGCCTCCACGACCATCAATCTGGATTCTGGAACACCCGTGAGGACATGCTTGCAAATCTTAACTCTAACTCTCCTGCTGTTCTCATTCTCCTTGATCTCTCCTCTGCCTTTGACATGGTCATCCATTCAATCCTCCTAAAACAACTCTGTGATACCTTGTGGCATTCCCTCTGCATCACGGACTGGGCACTGGAATGGCTGGCCTAGTTTGTCACCAGTCACCCTTCCCAGCTGCAACTGGGTGCTTTTGCCGCCACCATCACACACAACCTGCGGCATCCCCCAGGGTTCTATTCTATTGCTGTGGCTCTTCAATATTTATTGTAGAGGAGGTCCCAAGCACGACCCACACTCCAGCCGTCAATTTCGAAATACCAGGAACATTCACACCGAAATATGTGACGTATGATGAGCAAATAAACCAGCAGAGATCCGCAGTGGGGCTCTGTCCAGTACCTATCAACAGAACAGCACCTGTCGAAGTACCAACACCTAAGAAAACCTGGACAGTAAGGTACCTATTGAGAAAGCCATATCAACAAATGAAACAAAATGAAGAGTGTCAGAGCAGAGTCCCTGAAGAAGCTAAAAAGATACTGAAGGAAGACGAATGGTGACATCACAAGAACCCGGACTGACTCACACATTGAAGATATGATGACCTGCGTATGATGAAAAGAGATGAAACACCATGAATAAGAGACATCATGAACTTAAGTGAAATAACAATGTCAAAATGGTAGAAGCTCATGCCATGAGCACGATGAAGATATTCAGTTAGTTTACACGTGTACATATGCTTGGAACTGCAAGAAGCAAAGAATAGTGAGGCTTGATTATACTTAGTAGTAAGATAGATTGTGGCAAGTGCCACCTATACATATCTACCTCAAAAGGAGTACTATATATAAGTATACTTCCACTATGCACAAGACCAGAATCAATCAAAGGTTACTAAAGGTCTCAGGAGAAGAGCCCCTCAGCAAGCAAATCGAAAACTAAAGACAGAAGGAAACTCAGACGCATGCAAATCGTGCCAAGAAGCCAAGGTCGTATTGGCTTTAATAGACCAACAGTGGATACAATTAATGAAGCAAAGAACAGAATATCCTATTCTGAAAGGTCAAGAAAAGCCACAGAAGGCAGATGGTTGGCAAAACTAAATCAAATACAAGTATTGCATGACGAATAAGAAAATTTCACGGTTTCTGAATCACCTGACCAGCCAAGCGAGAAGGGATGAAACTTTTACACCTACTCGTGGCCTCGTGCCATGCACAGATATTTTTATTTTTCCAGACCGAGAAGCAGTCTCGAGGCCAACCACAAAGAAATATTTGACACATGACCACTGAGGTAATGATTGATTGTAGCAATAATTGGAGGAAGGCTGGGGGTGCAGACAAGCACCCTGCACCTAGCTGTCTATTCTGCACGCTGCTAAGCTAGTAGAAAAGAATGAGTGGGGTTGTTGCCAACCCAATCATAGTGGAGCAAGTAATCTAGGGTCCTCTAGTTAGTACAACCAATGAGACGTCGTACTTTTAGTGACGTCTACAGTAGCCATTTTGAAGGTAGGGGTTAGATGCCCCACCTAATAGTGTTTGTCCAATCCCCTCACCCCGTTACCATATACAGATATAATGCCTATATAAAATGTACCTTCCTATAACCAATAGAATTGCATGCAACATTTTAATCGTTACACATCAGTGATGACTAGTTTTTAGTATAAAAGATGTGCTTTTTACAAAGTTCGTTGGAGTTGTTGAAGCGAGAAGGAAAATTGATTGATTGCTGATATTCATGAACTCCCCGTTTTTTTGTACTCGTCATTAAACGGACTCCCTTTGCCAAACCATTGAGTTGTCATTATTGATTTGATGCTAGAGTATTAATCTGCATCCCCATCCATCTCACGGGTGCTGCTACCTCATCTTAAAGTGCTATTGGGCAACCCCCAGCTTTATGGGCCGGTTGGGGTCCTAGTGCACACTATCATGCCCCTCTTGCTCACAATCTCCTCCTCTCCTCATTTCGAGTGCTATGCCGACGACTCACTGCTTTCCTTCAAACTTCCCTCTTCCTCCTCTCTCATCCCAGACTGCCTGACCCCCATCCAGACATGGAGTGCAGCTAACGACCTCTGCCTTAATGCCAGTAAGATGGGGATCCTCCTCATTGGGACACCTGCACCCTGCTTTCCTCCTGCCCTCTTTGGGCCCTCTACCCTCACCATCTTGTGAGGCCAAAAAACGTGGTCATATTTCACTCCGCTCTCATTCACACCTCACATGTTGGACCTTGCCAAGAAGGCCCACTTCCAGCTTCACCTCCTCGGAGGCCTAACTCCCGAAGCTCAATGTCTCCAGCGTCCTCTCTAGGCCTGACTACTGTAACAGTCTCTTCCTGAATCTCCCCCTTCAGCTAATCCAGAATAGGGCTGCAAGACTTAGCCTAAGCCTCAAGCACAGGGGCTGTATATCTCCAGCCCTAAAATCTCCCCACTGGCTCCTTGGGGCTGTGACGATCAAATTCAAGACCCTCTGCATCATCCACAAGGTTTTCTGGGGTCGGGGACCATGCTATCTCCAACTTTCCCTTCCTAAAAACTCCCATCCGCTCCTCCAATTCCCACTTTTTGATTGTTGAACCATTCTCTCCAAGCAGAGAGTGGGGCAAATGGGGGGCAGGTCTTGCTCTTCGGCTGGTGCCTCCCTTTGGAACAGCCTTCCTACCCCTCTCAGACTTGAGCTGGAATGCATTCAATTCTGGAAACTTCTCAAAACCCTGCACTTCACTTCTTTCCCTTCCTTGCTAACTACCCCACTGCCACTGAGACAGGTGGCCTGGTCCTCCTGCATCTCACAGGTCACCAGGCACCCTCCCCTGTCAACACTAGCACTCCCCCTTTAGCTTCCACTGCACTGCCCCCTGCAGGCCTCTGCTTGGCGGCAGTGTACCCCACCCTTGGGATTCATCCACCCGAGCACTTAACCGAGGCGTTCACCTTGGCTCCCATTGGCCCTTCCCTTCCCGGGCACCCACCAGCACTTACCCACCCAACCCGATCTCTTGCACTTCTCTTCACTTGCACGGCCTAGTAGGACCACAAAGGTATATTTGCTGCTCTTTTGCCATGGTAATTCCCCTTGTTCCCTACCCATTTAGCCTGGTTGCGCCTTGAAACATAATTCTGATGTATAGGTGCCTAACAAATGATCAATACACAAATACAAATGACATGTGCATTTTGATTCTATAACATTTATTAAAATATATATCTATTTTAATTTTTTTTATTTTTTTTTGGCTGAAAACCAACCTTTCAAATATTATTTCACACAAAATACATATAGATAGTCATATATAGACACATACATTTTTCAAAGAATAATAAAAAACAAGCATGATACAAATTAATTTGATGCTATCCTATCAATGTTCCTCAACATGCTCTTACTGGAGCTAATAACCCATAGATTATAACTCATGTAGTGACAAAATTAAAGCGTTTTCTGCAGCCATACGTCACCTGTAAAGTGTTTGCCCAATTATTTGTTAGTTTCAACATTAACCAATGACAAGACAGAATCCAAGTATTGCACCACTGCAGTCCTAATTGTCATGTTTCCACTAAATGTTTATATATTTCTAATTTGAACTATGGGAGACTGCTCCAAGCAGAAATAATTGAGTCATCCACTGAGGTGCAACCCACGTCGCTAATTAGTTTGGATCGAATTTTACTCTCCAGGTATACAAAACACCAAATAAAGTTATGGTGGGTTTAAAAAGGCATGGAAACCATTGACCTGAAATGTGAGTAGGATGGTCCACTTGAGCAAACGACTAAACTGCACCCAGATCCAGAATTAGGGTGAAACCAGGTATGTAGTTGCCCTGAGACAGCCTTGTAATTGGCTTGGGTTCATTAAGCTATGTATAAAGTAGCACTGCTGCCTTAGACAATTTCCTGTGGCAATTTTCCTGGATGTCTCCTGACTAAGAAGGTTGTGATGTGAAGAAGTCCGGTTCTGCAGATTTTCTTTTTGCTCTCAATTGGCCATTTTTATATGTATGTCTGTGTCCTGAAGCCCCAGAAACGTTTTAAGCTAAGGTTGTTAAAACTGAAATCTGGTGAGTGTAGGACACAGAAGGCCCCAAGAAACTGTTAGGCAGTGACCATGGGGTGATAGTACTAATCCGGTGCAACAGGCTAATCTCAGTGAGTGCCCCACTGCATAGGGAAGAAAAATAAGCAGTCCATACAAAAGACTGAAGCGGCTGTTCTAAACATGTGTACATGTTTATTCCTGTAAGGTCCAAAGCAGTTGTATGTACCATGCTGAGGTGGAAGGGCTAAATAGTCTGCCATTAAACAGGGTGGCAACCCCCCTGAATGGCTCCAATACAAGTACAATACATTTGCATCCATAGCAGATTGTTTCTATTTAGTCTTGGGTGAAGGTCTCAAACAAATCTCCATCACTGGGCAGGATCTTATGACCACCTAGTCACTTCATGAGTCCCTCTTGGTCTGCTACGCGGTACCTTCTGCCCACACCAATGTCCATAGGATAGCTGCTGTGTTCACATCTCTCTCAACAGCTGGACCCTGGCAACTCTGGTGCTCACTCTAGACTGTCACCCAGTCCTCTCTACAGATCCCCACCAGCAATGCACATCTGTGGGACCTGCTGGTAAGCTGTGCCTTATTGCTTTTAGTGAATACAACAATTTGATTTAGCCTGGGGGATAACAACAGTCTAGTTGTACTGGGGAAAGGAAGGTTCCCACCAGTGTTGTAAGCAATGAAAGGAGCCCAGAGCTATTTACAGTGGCTACTTCCTACCAGCCATATTAGTGAGGGGCTGACTGCAGTGCAAGGCATCTTATGTTCTGTCCCACAAGTATAGATTGTCACACTGCTGGTCAGAGGGTACTCTATGTGTCAGCCTCCTCCCCGCCATGAATCAATTTCCAGTCAGTTAACTCATGGTGAAGGTGTGCCTTTGTAAGCAGCCATCTTACTGGTGGCTAGTCATGCCCCTCTCCGCCCCCCCCCCCCCCCAACCACCCTGTTTTAGTACTACAGTTGAGTGCTTCCCTGTGACAGTGACATCTAGACGGGTGGAATATCCTGAGCTTTTTTGATGTGCTAACTGTTTCAGAGCAGGAGCGGTCTGCTAATGAGACCCGCTGTCATTATGCCTACCCCCGGGAACCCAGACCAAGTCCAGCAACCCCGGAAGCAGGCATCAAGTTACCCCAAGCAAGCCCAACAACCCCCACTAGGGGCTATTGGCGCCAGGCTCATATGGAGTGTCAGTCCTGGCGCCATAGGCGCCAGGCTCATAGATTAAAACTTACCTGATGCAGATCATGCTGCAAACTTACCTGATGCAGACCATGCTGCAAGAGCTCCAAGCCAAACGAGGCTTGGAAGGGACTATTTTACCTATGGACTATTTTTTTTACTCGGGTGGGGCTGGGGAGGAATACTTACCTGGGACTACTTTGGAGGCTATTTAAACCACACCCGAAGAGCAGCACACGCTTCGCGTTATTCTGCATCCAGCAGCGTAACCCTCACCGTGCCTGCAAGTCTGCATCCAGTCTTCTGCCACGCCCGCCACGAGTTTGGAGCTCCTAGAAAAAGGGAGAAAGAAGGAGAAAAGGTTAGAACAAGAGCAATACCTTTGATCCTTACCTGAATTCCCGATCCATCGCACCTTCGAGCTGGAAGAAAGAAGTTATTTTATGCGCGTCGCCTCGCCTGCTGCAGTGCCGCTCTGAACTCACCGGCCTTTGCAGCATCTTCACATTTCACCGCATCCTCCTGCATGTTACCGCCGCACTCCGGCACCTAAGGAGAAGACAAGAACAGCAAGGTGAGCCAAGGGAATACACAGAGAAATACCCCCATAGACTTACCTGATTTTACCACCGGGGGTACTATTCTTCTTCACGGGTCGGCGTAGCTTCCACTGCATCCTAGCCGAACCCCGGCCCCTAAGGGGAAACAAAAGGACAGCAAGGTGAAACAAGGGACTAACAAGGGGAACCCTCCTAATCACAAAAGACTTACCTGATTATACCGCCAGAGGCCTTATTCCCCGAGACTTCATACTTTCTCTCAGCGCCTGAATAAGGGAGAAAGCAACAGGTTACATATGGACATTATTTTATCGAACTGTGTTGGATCATACAAATCCTTACCAGAACATTACCGGTTGCCACGAGGAACTCTTCAGTAGGGTCAAGCTGCAACCTGCAAAGAATCGGACAAGAGTGAAAGTCAGGCATTTGAACTCTTACAAACTACATACTTACGGCATCTTGCCGGGAATGAAAGAGTCAATTTTGTCCTGGAACTCACCAATTCCTTCGAGCCAGTGAAGCAACTGGTTATCTACGTGCCCCTGCGCTCAATGCAGGATGGAGAGCTCATCTTTTCAAATCATAAGGTGCGACTATAAGAGGTGATCAGTGGGGAGAACAGCGGGGTGGGGGGATTTACGCTCAACTCCACGGGTGGATAATTCCCTTTCTCCACTTGCAGAAGAATATTCCTACGGGCCAAGCAAACGAAGCTAGGTGGGCCAGCCCAGCCCGTCATCTCGGCCCTACGCGTCACATTGGTGGAGACCGCAGCAGTCCAGTCCAGATCGACACCTCTGTGGGAGCCAGGTGAGCGTAACACCCCCCCGCCCCACGCTCCATTCTAGAAAAGCTTAATGCACATGTGATTTTGCTGAGCTTGTCTACTGAGCAGCTGCCTTGTGGTTTGGCAACATGACAGTCACAAAGCATTTCTACCAGAATATATTGGAGCCAAAAAATCTAGCATGTGCCTTTCTTTAATTAGGGGCAATTATGAGCCTAAATGATTTAAAATGGGCCCCAGAATCTGGTGGCAGATGACAAATCAAACTAGAAGTTGTGTCTGATTATGACATGGGGATCCCACAACTGTATTGGTTAAAACCTATTGATGGTATTTTATAACAAACTTGGTTACTGTTGAGTATTCACTGCCAGAGTGATGGTTGCTTAAAACAAACCGTGTGGGCCTGGTCCCAGATTGTCACCTTCCTGGGAAGGAAGGAACTGTCTTCAGGGAACAGAGAGAGGTTGATTGTGTCAATGGACAGACTGTCAGGCTAAGGGAGGTCACACATGGGTGTACCTTGACAGAGATCCTTTCATGCAGATATGGTAAGGGGATGCAGTAGAGTAGTTCAGGGGAGAACATCCCAGTAAGGGAATGATTCCACCATTTGGATTTCTAGGGGTCCCAAACATCCTCTAGCCATGGCCCGCTTCCTGCAGACCAAGCCCTCTGGGTATGACCTCACCAGGCAGAAGATTGTGAAACAGCAGCCTGGATGTGACCTCTTACAGGAGTCTTGGATGGAACCAAGCCACTGTGGCCATTTGCTTATATTAGGGGGTGGTAGAAACCTTCTCTTAAGTTTATTAATCTTTGGACACTTGAAGGAGTTATCAGGATCCTGGTTGGGAGTAAAGTCTGCTCCAAGGTCCTCTGTCATACAGAGGAAGACAGAGATGTGCAAGGAAGAAGAAATATTTAGGTGACTGCTGTAGACCAAGGCCTATTTGCTGCTTGAACACTAGAACCAGGTGCCTTCTCGCAGTAGATTAAGGATTCCTGCAGGTGCTCTCTGTGAACCTTCCTGGTGTGAGGGCAGAACAGAGAACCCACCTTGCCACTGGAGAGGTTCTCCCAGTAACTCTGATGCCCTGCGGCAGCTCAAAGCACCTCGTCCAACCTTGATGCGTTTGGAGTCTGCTTGGTATTGCTCTCCTTTGAGATACAATGCTGCCTTTTGCCACTCTTAATAGCTCTTATCTGCTTGAGGTGCCTCAATGTGGACTTTTTTTTTAGCCAATCTTCAGTCCTGTGGTAGCAAGTGACTTGCCACGTCTTGACCACCCACTAAATCTAGTGGAAGGCTTATCTTGACCAGTCTTGAATGCTTACTTGAACCGTTGTGAACACTTGTCCTGACTTCTATCGAACATTTTGGGTGTCCTTTTTCCAGCACTCTTGATAAACTAGTCCACTTGGCTCCATTGAGGTGTTCAGTGTCTGTTGACCTTTATCTAGACAAATACCGTTTTTGGTAATATGATCTAAATTCAATGGTACAGGGCCACTCCAACTCCCTGTTCATGCACACAGTAAGGCATTGCCTACTTGAGTGCGTGTGTGCTATGAAGGTCAAATTAAGTAACATGGTCTAGAGAATGAGCGTGACAAGCCTCCACCAATGACTTGCTTCTTTCAAAGTGAAAGCATCTCTGTAGAAGAAGTCTCTGAGCTCATGGATGCACAGGTTCACCTAGTTAGTGGCAACGTTGTCTGTGGTTCCCTGCCTGTTGAACATTTTCACAATAAGCACACCTTTGTGTGATTCATCAGCGAATGTTTTGGCGTGAGGTGTTGATCCAGTCCAAGACGCCTCTGCTTAGAAGAGGGACACTCCACTGATGCAACGTTGGGTCTATTGTAAAAATGAAGGTTGCCTAAGGAAAGGGTCTGGGGTGAGCTGTTGGTCCCATGCCTCGGGGTATAAAAGCAGTCTGGTCAAAAATGCCTATTCTCGAAAGATGGCAGTCTGCCTAAGGCAGAGCTCTGGATTGCATCAACACTAACTTCTTGTGTGGAGATTGGGGCACAGAGTCCCGCGTGTGACTGTTGAGATCCCAATGTGCTGCTCTTCCCTCTTGTGCAGAGCTTGACTTCTATACAAGGAACGTCTGCTTTGGGATTAAAGCCCATTCTCAAGTGTGAGTTTTTCGAGGTACTGCTATTTGCACATTTCATTCCCTGTGCAATGTGCTGTAGCACCTCCTTGAGTTGAGCAAATACCAATGCCTCGAAAGCCACGTTGGGTCCGTTGCTCTGTGATGTTTTGTAGAATGATTTGGTCCCATGCCTAAGGGTGTAGGAGGAGTCTGGTCAAAGATACTTCCACTCAGAAGATGGCTGCTTGGTTATACTCATCTCTGGACCACACCAAAGGTGCCTTAGGCATCAGAGATCATGGCCCAAATACACTCTGGCAATCTGGGGGCTTCTGGACTCAGAAGGTTCCCCGCTCTGCCAATGTGTGCATAGCTTAGTACACACCCCGTTTTGGAGAAGGGGAGGCACAGGGACAGGCACAGCCCGATTCTCTACCATTGATCACACAACTGCAGTTCTACAATGCACGTCCGGTGGCCATACTTTAGTTCAGCTACGAATGTGTCCAGGGTGGAAGCTCTATTGGCTAGAATGGGAATAGCGTGCTTGGCTAATCCTTAATAATAAAAACCTCCACTGGATCAGGTGTGGGGGGGGGTCAGAGATACACGTCCCCCCTTTCTTCAGGTAATAGGGCTGGGGGTGGGAGGGGGAGGTTTAAGATGGGGTCTTGTTGCTCCCTTGCATGGTTCCCTCGCCGTCTTCCCGATAAGTAGAGCGGTTGAGTAGTACGAAGAGTGGACGAGCAGCATGTTGAGCAGGTGAATATGTGGACCGGATGAGTGTGTAGTATGGATGAGCGTACAGAACGGATGAGCATACAGTGCAGATGAGCATACAGAACGGACGAGCTTACAGAACGGACGAGCGTACAGAACGGACGAGTGTACAGAGCGGACGAGTATACAGAGCGGATGAGTGCGTAGGCAGACAGGAGTACATGCGCGGGGTAGACCAGAGTGCATGCGCGGAGAAGACAGGAGTGCATGCGTATGAAATGCATGAGAGCATGCGTAGGGCACACTGGAGAATGAGGGATAGACTAGAGCACGCAAGGCGGACTAGAGTGCGTGAGTGTCGAGCAGACAGGAATGTGTAGGATAATCCTGAACGCCTGAAGTGAATAAAATGCATAGAACGGACCTGATTGCATAGAATTGCGTGACGTACATAATATGCTTTGGAATGCAGGGAACATTTGAAAGGGCATATATCATACCACACCCCACGCTTACTCTCTTCTTTACACCACCACTCAACTAGAACACAGAGATACTATGACACTATTCGGTATAACTGTTCTCATATCAACATCTACCGCTCACTCCCCATCACTCTAAGTAAACACTGCTGGTTTCACCCCCCCCAGCCAGGCGTTCTCCTCAGGCCTAACACAGCCACACTCGGTCTGCATAAATCCTGCCAGAGCGAACACATACTCCTGATTTCTCAACCACCACACCTACCGCTAAGAAGCAGCTACCACACGAATTCTGCACCAGCTGCACACATACCTTGTGTGCGCACACACCTTTGAACTCTCTCTACTGACCTGAACTTCAGTTCCCAACGGCGTTCAACCTACAAGCGCCTTCAGACCATACCAATGGTATATAAGGCGCTATATAAATGCAAAATAACAATAACAATATCCACAATCATCTACCTTTTAATGCCCTTTGGTTGGGGGGGCGGGGCTGCGCTGGAGAAGGTGATTAGCATGCCCCTGTCTTCATTCTGACACACGCAGTCATTCTCGTGTGGGGAGCTGGGCACTTTTCCTTAGTTAATGGTTCTGTTTCCAACTTCACATGGGAGCAAGCTGTCCTTAAGCTTTCCAATTGCAGGGACCCTCCAGTTTACGATGTGTGTGATTAGTCTACCCTTTTGGTGCTTTGAACCAGCACTGCAGGGATGCCGTCATCTCTGAACGAAGCCTTTTGCAACTCAGTGTTGCATATCTGTAGGGATCTTGGTTTTTAAAAAAAATATATAAAAAGTTTCTTTATGGTGTCACATAATACTTAACTAAAATATTGATGCACAGTCACCGGAAACACAGACATCAAAAACGTACAGCAGACGGCGACCCATACAGGTGAAACAACAGAAATGCAGTCGATGGAACCTTGGTGCAAAGTGTAATCGTATATTAATCTGCCAGGGAGTTCTCCTGGGTATGCAATCAGTAAGATTTAAAGGGCTGTTGTATATCCTTCGGGCCATTCCCAGCCGGCACGCAGCCATTGATAAGTTGACGGTGCAGCAGGTTTTAGCCAGGGTAGCAGTAGGCATCGTAAAGCTAGCAGCAGACATACGTTTATGAGTCTTGCTAGATCTTCAAAAACATGGAATAAGCATTGCAAGGGAGTAGCATCTAGCCTACCTCCAACCATGTCAGCAATTATATCACATACATCTTTCCAGTACCCATAGAGCTTCGAACAACCCCACGCCATGTCTATACCAGCATTGTCTTGCCTGCACCTATGGCAGCGGCCTGTGCTTGCTTGGGGAAAGAGCTTTCAGCAAGCAGGGGTATAATGTTACCTGTGCAGTACTTTAAGTTGCATTAAACGGAACTGGGAATTGTAAGAGACTTCACCGGTTTGTGTGCACATATCACCCCAGATCCCGTCTGTCATGTTTAGGTTCATGTCTCGCGCCCATTTAGACCGGATGTTGGTCAGGGGAACCGAAATAATATGTGCAAAATCGGAGCCTACGCCTGTGTGAACACAACCAGCAAGCACCAAGCTGTGCTGCATTTGGTGGGTGTTGATGGAGAGGATTGTGGTGTTGTAGCAGACAGAAGCTGCATGATTACACAATTACAGCCGGTACACAAGGCAATTACAGGCAACTACAGGCTTCTATAGGGATCTACAGGATCAAATGACAGGAATGCTCTGTAGGATTTGAAAGCATCGCCGAGACAGTGCTAAGCTAGTGCAACAGTCAACAGTAGAATGCCTAGGAAGGCGAGGGGGTGCCTGGGCCTGAACAAGAACGTGGCCCATATAACTAAAACAGGAAGAGTTAGAAGAAGGAACAAGTTACTTACCTGTAACTGTTATTCTCCAGCATGGGTCTGGCATGGATTCACATGCTCATTCCCCGTTGTCAGGCTGGGAATCCTTGATAAAGAAAAAATCAGTTTGTTTTGTTTCTGATCTGTCTTTCTTAGTAGGAACCAATCACTGGTATCTGGGTCATACTGCCCCCAGCCAATGACTGCCCTCTCCCTAAGCCACGCCCCTGGCAGCCATCCTTAGATTTGGTAGCACGTAAAGTGGCAGTATGACCAAGTAAAGAGCCGCAGAGAGGAAGGAGGGAGGGTTTGCACGTGAACCCATGCCAGACCCATGCTGGAGAACAACAGTTACAGGTAAGTAACGTGTTCCTTCTCCAGCATGGAGTCTGGCATGGATTCACATGCTCATGAATATAAGAATACATAGCAGTACACACATAGCAGTACAAGGCTCAACATTAAGCATTACATAAAACATTAAGCATCTCTTACCTCCTCACCAGGCTCACCTTAAGCGAACAGGTTGCGCAGCACTGCCTGGCCGACTCTGGACTCCTCCCTGGAATCCCGGTTGACGCAGTCGAATCTCGTGAAGGTGTGCGTCAACCTCCACATAGAAGCCCTGCAGATGTCCAGCAGGGCACGCCAGACAAGAACGCTGTGGTAGCAGCGATCAATCCACGTAGAACTTCAGCGCTCTAGAAACATCCAGCGAGCACAAAGTCCTCTCGGCCGGCGTCGAAGGCGACGGGAAAAAGACTGGTAACACCAAGGGCTCGTTGAGATGGAAGTCCGACGGCACCTTGGGCATGAAGGAGGGGTGCGTCCTCAGAACCACCCTCGTCTCGTGGAAAGTCAAGCATGGAGGCTTGCAGGAAAGAGCCTGAATCTCTCCCACGCATCGTGCAGAGGTGATGGCCACAAGGAACGCTGTCTTCCACGACAGGAACTTCAACTGAGCCAAATGCAAGGGCTCCAATGGCGGGCCCATCAATCTGGTCAGCACCACGTTGAGCTCCCACGCCGGGGCTGGAGCCTTCACCGGCAGGAACGATTGGAACAGTCCTTTCATAAACTCCTTCACCAGACAGAGAACCTCTTCCACTTGTGTCTGTAGCACTTGAGAGTTCAGGACACCCTGGCCTTTGCAAGAACCTCTCTGCAGTCAGCCGGGATATCATACCCTCCAAACTCTAGTGCTGCAGGAGCCAGGTCTGCAAGTTCAGCGACTCCGGGTCGTGATGAAGAATGGCGCCTCCTTCTCTGGAGAGAAGATCTGCGTCCGTCGACAGTTTGACTGGTGGGGACGCTGACAAGTCCAGAAGGTCCGGGAACCATATCTGTCTCGGCCACCTTGGTGCGACGAGCATCATCCTGCACCGGGACCTCTTGAGTTGGTTGATGAGCCTGAGCAGCAACGGCAACGGCAGGAACGCATATAGGAACAGGCCGTCCCAGGGGAACGAGAAAGCATCACCCATGCTCCTCGGCTGGGGGAACCTGCTGGCGAACCTCTGGCACTTGGAGTTCGTCGCCGTCGCCAACAGATTGATTTGGGGTTTACCCCATCGCCGGAAGAGTTGATCCACTTGATCCTGGCGTAGTTCCCACTCGTGGCACGAGCGCAGCTCCCTGCTGAGTGAGTCTGCAATGGTGTTTTTTTATCCCTGCTAGATGAAAAGGCACCAGAAACATCCCCTGGGCAACGGCCCAGTGCCACAGATCCTGGGCTTCCTTGGACAGGGCTGGGGATCTGGTTCCTCCCTGCTTCCAGATGTAGAACAATGTGGTGGTGGTGTCGGTGAAGATCCTCACCACCTTGCCCTTGAGGGACGGGAGGAATTACTTGAGGGCCCAGAACACGGATCAGAGCTCCAGTATGTTGATGTGGAGCGGCCTCTCCTCCGGGAGCCACAGGCCTCTCGCGTGATGATCTCCGGTGTGCGCTCCCCACCCCTCCAGGGAGGCATCCGTCATCACCGTCACCTGGTATGCTGTCTGAAAGTCCGCGCCCGCGGCGAGATGCACGCGGGTGCCCCACCATCGAATTGCATGGCGGAATACTTCGTTGAGTGAGATCTTGTCCTCGAAGCTGTCAGTCGCTTGCGTCCACGGGCGTCGAGGAACTCCTGCAGAGGACGCATCCGAAGCCTGCACAGGCACACTAGATAGATGCAAGAGGACATCATCCCGAGAAGGGACTTGATGGACCTCACTCTGGCCACGTCCGTGGCCAGGAGACGCTGTACCTTGCCCAGGATGGCCTGCGTTCTTTCCTCCGACGGCGAGGCCAACTGCACTACTGTATCGAGCTTGGCTCCCAGAAACAGCACGACCTGCGACGGAACCAGGTGGGATTTGGGGAAGTTGATGGAGAATCCCAGGTCCGTGAGCAGCAGGACGGTCTTTGCTGTGTGTTAGACGAGTTCCCTTGTCCCTGCTCGGATGAGTCAGTCATCCAGGTAGGGGTAGACGTGGATCCCCTGCAGGTGCAGCCGCGCAGCCACTGGTGCTAGGCACTTGGTGAACACCCTGGGTGCCGAATTCAATCTGAATGGGAGAGCCTTGAACTGGTAGTGCCGCCCTTGGACTACGAACCTGAGAAAATTTCGGTGTCCTTTTAGGATGGGGATGTGAAAGTACACATCCTCCAGATCCAACGACGGTAGGAAGTCGCCTTCCTCCAGCTGGCACAGCACGTGCTGGAGGGTGACCATCTGGAACTTCGGTGCCTTGATTCATTTGTTTAGCCGATGCAAGTCCAGGATGGGACACCAACCTCCTGTCTTCTTTCTGACGAGGAAGTATCTTGCATATACTCTGGAGCCCCGGAGCCTCTTTGTACGAGCTCGATCGCTCCTTCCTTGAGCATCGCCCTTACCTCGAACAGCAGTTGAGCGACGTGGTTTTCCTCCCTGGCCACGAGCGGAATTCGGGGGCACTTCTTTAGAAATTCCAGAGTGTGCTCGTGGGCCATGGCATCCAGCACCCAACGGTCAGTGGAGATGAACTCCCACACGCTGACGAACTTTGTCAGCCAGCCTCCCACCGGGGTGCTTCGGTGGGGGCCCTACGCGACGGCCGGTTCAGTCTTGCTTGGAAGCAGCCTTGCCGCCTTGGCCTCCCTGGTAACGACGGCGAGATCCACCTGACTTGCCTCGCCCCCTGTAGGCTTTTTGCGACGAGGAGCGGGCCGCCTGACGGTAGGTCGAGGAGCCGCCGCCGAATCCTTTGGAGGCACCTTGCTTGCCTCCGGAGTTCCGAAAGGGTGGTCGCCGTTGCTGCAGAACTCCCAAGGCCCAAGCCGTCTCTGTGTCGGTCTCGATGGCCTGCAGCGACTCATCCACAGTCTTTCCAAACAGATTGTTCCCGTCGAAGGGCATGTCCAAAACCTTGGCTTGCACGTCCTGGCGGAAATCCGTTGCCTTGAGCCACCCCCGCCATCGAAGGCAAATGCTGTTGCCCAACTGGCGGAAACCGGTGTCGGCAATGTCCATGGCCACAGTTATGGCGTGGTCCGACGCCCACTCACCCTCCTGTAGGATCGGCAGGGCCTCTGACCTCTTGTCCGGGAGGAAGTCCAACAGGGGGGCCATCTTGTACCACAATTCCCTGTCGTAGCGGGCCACAATCGCTAGGGCGTTGGCTGCCTTAATCGTCGTCGCCGCCGACGAGATGACTCGTCCCACGGCGTCCATCTTCTTTCCCTCACCGTCTGGTGGGGAAGTTGAGGATGAAGCCGATGCCCCCCCCAGCTTTCTTCTTGGCCGCTGCTGAGACGACCGAATCTGGGGTCGGCTGTGCCCTAAGACACAACCGGGCGGCGTCAGGGACCCGGTACTTCTTCTCGTACCAGTCCATCTTGGCAGGTGTCGTGGATGGGTTCTTGAGGAGGGCAAGTCCCTCGTCCCAGATGTCATCCTGCAACGGCACCGCGAGCTACGTCTTCCTCTTGGCCTCGCGCCATTGGTAAAGGAAGCCTTCCTTCTCCTCAGGGCAGAGCTGAAAGAGCTTGGATGCCCTGGCAATCATGGTGTGGAAGGAGCCAATCTCGTCGGGCGCGGACGCCCGAGGAATCGGAGACCGGAGGCTAGTCCCTTCGTCACCGCCGTCGTCATCCGTCCCCATCGTGGCCGTGTCCGTTCCTGTGTCGTCCCTCGGGATCGGGGAAGGCGATGAAGGCTGAGAAGGCTGTGAGGGCTGAAGGGGCACTGGATGAATTCTCCTGCTCTTGTTCAGAGTGCTTCTCGACGGACCTGGTACAGCTGGGTCGTCCGTCGAGGTAGGGGCAGTCTCGTCCTCATCTCCGGGCATAAGGCTTGGATTGCCGTCAAAATGGCCGCCGAGTTGTCCTGAGGCTCGGGTTGCGAGGGGCATGCCGGGAGCGACTGTTGTTCCTCCATGGGAACCTCGTTGTTGTTGCCACCCTTGCTCTCGTCGTCCCCCTCCTCGGGATTCCTCCCGTGGGGCTGGTCCTATTCCAAATTCTCAGCCAGTTCCTCCTCGGAGGTTGTGTCCGTGTCCGTAACGGTCACCGCCCCCCCCTCTTTTTCCACGGGGGTCTTCTCGATGGGCTTAAAAGAGGATTCCCTCAACGGAGGCAGGGAAACTCTGGGCCCCAAGGCCGCCTCCACTGGGATAGCCTCCACAGGCTTCACCAGGGCCGGAGCGACTCCCTCGATTGAGGCCTTAGCCGGGTGGATCAAGGCCTTCGCCGCCTTGGGGAGGGTCACCGCCTCGCTCCCCCTCGGCCGGTTCCTTCGAGATCGACCGGGGCCTCTCCAGAAGCTTAGCTGGGTTTTCGGATTTTCTCTTCCCTAAGCCAGAGCGTTGGCTCCCGGTTGATGGCGTCGGTGAAGGTGCGCCCTGCCTGGCAGCCGAGGAGTCCGACCGTTCGGCGCTCCCGGTGCCCGCGGACTCACGGTGCTTTGCCTTCTGTTGGGCCCCCGTCGCCGGGGCACCCTCACAGGACTTAGAAGACCGCTCGGACTTCTTCTCACCTGCTGGGCTCTTGCCTTCCAGCCAGTTGGAGAGGCGGGTCCGGCGATCCCTCATAGTCCGATCCGACATGTTCATCCTTCTCCACGTGCGTTTTGTCCTCGTGGAGGCACTAAAGGCATTTCGAATGTCGTCCTCCTTGAACACATTTTGTAGGTTGCATCCAGGGCAGATCCTGAACAGTTTGCCGGGAGTCGAGCTTCCCTTCTCCTGGGCCATGTTCTTCTCGTCCACGAGGTAGGCCTCAGAAACTTCTGGAATCCTCCAAGAAGCGTAACTCGACGAAAACTTCACCCTTCAGGGGCGTAGATAAATCCGAAACGGGTCCCCGTTGATCAGAAGTAGAAACGGTGGAGCTTGAGGCTCGTTTAAACCGAAAAATGAGATAAATCTCTATAGCTCGAGAGCTATAGCACGAGGACTCCCAACACTTGAACGTGCAGTAAAAATCTGAGGATGGCTGCCAGGTGCGGGGCTTAGGGAGAGCACAGTCATTGGCTGGGGGCAGTATGACCCAGAGACCAGTGATTGGTTACTACTAAGAAAGACAGATCAGAAACTAAACTGATATTGATTTTTTCTTTACCGAGGATTCCCAGCCTGACGACGGGGAATATTCATGAGCATGTGAATCCATGCCAGACCCCATGCTGGAGAAAGTGAGTCATTGATGCACCCCTGCATTGGTTGGCAGAGGGCTCCAGCAGTCTTCAATCAAATGGGCCCTTAGAACCCGGCTGGCAGCTTGAACAGCTCACTCAGTGGTCCTGGTAGGTCCTGTTATACGGAGTGAAGGCTCAGATTCAGTCATAGAACCAGAACTTGGCACACAAGATCTCCAGCAGCAGAATTTAGAACATAATACTACTGCTTGGTCAGGGGCCCATTTGACAACAGGCTCCACAAGTGCAATTTACATTCAGCATCAGCAACTGGGGGCTCCTTCGATTTTTTTGCTTTCATCGTTTTCACAACATCAACATCATATTGATGATCATCGTACTCGCCCTCCCATGATGGAGCAGATTGTACACCCAGAGACCCCACCAGTGGCCACTGTCTTGTACACAGGAGTTTTGAGGGCAGCCTCCAATACCCTTGCAGTGGCGAAATGTGTAGATGGCAACTTCAAGGCACACATGGAGTTAAGAGCCCCCTGTAGAGCTACCAACATGGGCATTGATCTGGGCATTGATGTTGGCACTGGTAAAAATATCTTACGGGCATCATTAGCCCCAAAACCCACTCCAGCAAGCCCTGTGTGTGTTCAAACACAGGAAACCTGGGAACTGGAGGTATACCCTCGGCTTGCTGTAGCCCTCTCCGATAGACTAGCCCTGGAGGCAATGAAGAGATCTATAGACCAAATTTATCACGAGAGATGTGTGGAACCTTTTAAGGATGTACCCTTTTGGTATTCTTTCCCTGAGGTGGACATAGTGACTATTGTTAGTTCAACTGATCTTACTGAGCTCCCGTCAGTGCCTGCCTCACCACTTCCATTTTCAAATAGCCTTGATCCTGTTTTGTTGCACAAAGACTCTGAACATGGACTGAGTAGCGGTTCTATTAACCCAGGTTTCAGACTTATGGAGGAGAGATTTAGGGTGGTGGATGCACACACGCATTACTCAAGTATCCTGGGGATCGGCTCAGTGATCATTGAGGTCAGTCCAAAAGAAAAGGGTATAGATGTTTGGAAGCCAGGAGTGGTAAGCAGTTCACCCTTGAAGATGTCAACCTCTACAACACAAAAACCTAAAGGAGCTGCCAACCATGCACTGTCAGATCTTGGGGTGAGGTCACAGGACCAGAGTCACTGGGAGGCAGTGCCTGGTAAATGGCCCATCTCCTTCCCCTGCTTTGTTGGTTGACATTGGACATCCATTTTGCTGACATTCTGGGCAAATTGCTCTTGTAGAGTACAAGCTAAAAGAAATTTGAACAACTTTAGGAAAGCTGGCATCCGTAAGAGACCTGGACAAAATCAAGGAGCTCAATGTAGGGGATCGTTCACTAATAATTGTGGAGAATGTATTGACCATTCTCCCAATAGGGGAGGGTGGAAGAAGACCTCTACTCTCTGGGCTTAGGTTAATAACTGAGCCTGCCCCAAAGGTAACCCAAAACAGGAGATCTGAAGATCATGCCGCACCAGGCGCAATGGTTGGGTCCAAGTCTGGAAATGCACAAAAAGAGGGCAACTGTCATGGAAGATCGGTGGCTATAAGGTCATCCAGCGCCAGTTGTACAACATCTGGGGGTGAAAAGGTTAATAGGGGACCTACGGGAGTAATCCAACAGTTGAACCCTGGTAGGAAATTAGTGGCCACCAGAAATCCGGTCGTACTAGAAACCTTACCCAAGGATTGCACGGTCACCATGAAGGGCCCAATAGTGGACCCACCCAGGTCAGCACGAGATTGCTGCGAATCACAGGCAACAACCATGGCGAGGGTGTAGACGCAACTTAAACTCCCAGCGATGGATAAGAACAGTCCATCAAATTCTCCACGGGGGACCTATCCCTCCTTGCGAACTGCTGCAAGTGGCTCTACATTGACTATACAAGGAAATGCACATACTAACTGTAGAAATGTTGATTGTCCCTCCCCCAACCCATTGGTGAAATGGAGGGAGCTTAATTTGATTTGCACTTTTAAAGGAAAAATTCACAGCTACAGAACTAAAGTTTAATTTCCTGGAACATTGCTGGTTTGAGTGAAAAACGAATCGACGCAGAATGGCATCTTTTATTCGTCCGTACAATATTGTTTCCAGGAAACTTGGGCATTGTCGGCTATTACTCTGGGGGTTGGGGGGGGAACACTTGTTTTACAGCACCCGCGAGGAACGGTTCCATGGGACACTCCAAAAGGAGGTATATCCACTTGGTTTCGCTCAGAGTTGCTGTTTGATACTGAGCAACTCCCAAGTGACCAGGATGTGTTTATGTCCTTTTTACTCAAGGGAAGGGTTTTGATTTAAATCTGAGAGTTTTAAATGTTTAGTGGCCGCCTAAAGTTAATATTGCAAAGGATAAATCCCTACTTGAAGTACTAGAGCGATCGTGGTCTTAAACCCCAGAGAGCATATTTTAATTGTTGGCGATTTTAATGCGAAGTTAGGGCCTTCTGCTGGGTTAAATGTAGAGACTAGAACTATGTGGGATACCCAGTAGCATGCAATTTTCCCTTATAGTCGATGCGAGGAATCTTGTTAAGAGGTATCTGCAGAGAACATGCTCTCTTTGAAATAAATGGCAGGATGGCAGATGACTGCCGCGGAGTCACCACAATTATGAGGGGTGCTCATGTCTCCACGATAGATTGTTTCGTGGATTGCAATTGATTCCCCAAAATTGACAGTTTCAAGATACTAAATAGGGTGGAGAATGACCACTTTCCTTTAACTACTAGGTTAATGTTTGGGGAGGTGACTAAACTATTGCTTGAGCTGGTTTTGCAAGGAGGAGGCACAGCATGAAAAAGGTGTGGCCTGGTGGAATTTAGGGAGTTTATTCATTCGCCAACGATGAATAAAATTATGGATCGCATACTTACTAATGAGCCCCTCGGTAGGGGAGCAGCCTGGGAGTATGAGTTTATTGATTTGATATGAACACCTCAGTTAGGCAGTATATTACCTCGAAAAACTGTAGCTCAAGGGATGCTCTGTGGTAGGATTTGGAGTGCAGGGCTGCAAAGACAACGCTGTATTTGATGAACAGGAAGAAAGTGAACTACAGGGGTTTGATATGATAGGTTATTTATAACGTGCGTAATACCCAGAGGTTTCTAAGCGCAGACCCGGGGATTGAACCAGTGTTGCTCTGTGTCGTCTTGCTTCAAGCACGAGCACGTTGCCACTGAGCTATCCTCCTGGGTAAACTGAATAAGCTCAAAAGGGATTACAACAAATCATTAAGTCAGAAGAAAACTGCATACAGGAGAGGGCGATGTTCCTGATTTCAGCTTAAAAAAATGGAGGACCCATTTTCAGAAGGTGTTACAGGATGATAAACTGAATATGGCCCAGACAATGAATTTTACAGGCAGAAGGAAGGAATTTATTTTTAGTATTAAGGAATTTAGCCAACAATAAGAGCTTCCCCCCCACCCCCGAGGGAAAGTAGCTGACCCAGATGGAATACACTCCAATATTATCAAGGATCTGTCTGATTGGTGGGCCCCTGTCCTGCTTAAACTCTTTAACGCGGTTTCTCTGTCCGGGGAATTAACTTGTACTTGGTCACAGAGTATTGTGTTCCTGGTATTTAAGAAGGAGGACCCTAATTGTTCCAGGTCTATTTCACTGATTGATAGCCCAGCCAAGGTATTTGCTTACTAGAGGAGTGGGCAGATGCAATGAACCTCTTGGCGCCATTACAGGCAGGATTTAGAAAAGGCTACTCTACAATACATCATTGCTTGGTGCTCTCCACCATGATAAATATTGTAACATCAGAAGCGGAAAGCTTTATGTGGACTTTCTTGATCTAGAAAAGGTGTTTGACTTTATCCTCAGGCAAACGCGATGGGGTAAATTGGCTGCTTTGTATACGCTTGCAGAGCTTTTGAACCTTCTGCAAATCTGTTATAGGCACAAATATATATGTGTGTGTGTCTCCACGGACGGATTGCTTTCAGAAACATTCCAAACTCCTGGTTGCCCCCAGAAAAGTCTTTTGTATGCCAGGCATATTTCTCCTCCCATGGGCTAAAATTGAACAGAGCCAAGACAACAATGTTGGTCTTCGGGAAGGGAAAAGCTGGCTTCACGTGGCATTTTGGGGGAGAAATGATCCAGGTAGTAAAATCTTATTGCTACCTCAGCATGTTATTATAAGAACAAGTATAAGAACGGACAATGGACAGAGCATGTTGCAACTACTACGGTGAGGGCGCCGGGCCGGTTGGGTGGCCTTCTTAGATTTTATCATATGTTCGGCGGACACATGCTCAATAAGTGTTTGGAAGTGTACAAAGCCAAGGTCCACACCATGATGAACTGTGGGACTGAGATCTGGGGATTTTCCAATTGTAGCATCTTGGAGAAACTGCAGAATAGAATCATGAAAAAAATAGTGGGGCTCCCACAAGGTACAACAAATGGCACACTGCAGTTGGAACTAGGTATCCAATGATTGGATATAGAGGCAAAACTAAAGTTTGCCAGTTACTTTTAAACAAAAAGTCTGTGTAGGCCAACCAATAAATCCACACTTAAAGAGAGTGACAGGGGAATCAGGGGATCCCCTGCAATTATTAAGAATCAATGGTACAATGAGGGAATTAAGCAAATCCCTTATAAGGATGGTCTGTCTAGTTGTACGTTGCTGCATATTGTAAGCATGGCAAAGCGGAAAGCGAGGAGGTGGGACTTGGAGAAATGTCGGGATGGCACGTCTACTGCCCTCACTTGCTTCATTTAGAGCCCCAAGATCCTTCACATATGGGGGCAGAAAAATGTGTTCAGTGAGATCAGGGCCCTGCAGAAGCCTCATAATAATGACAAGGTTGATTGAATCTGTTACTGTTGAAGGAGAGAAAAGATATGTCTAGAAAATGCCATTGTACCCAAGATAGAGTTAAGGGTCTGAATCACTTTTTACTTTTCTGCCCACAGTACTTAGACTTGCAAAAACTGTTAATTATTTTAAGTATTAAATATCAGATGTTACCGTGTTGCAATTCGTTTAATTTAATTATGGAGTATAATGAGGAGGAATTTTTGTATGACTCATAATTCTGTTTTGGTAAATTGTAACATGATGATATATGTATTTAAATGCAACTGGTTTTTGCTGCTAAAAGGAGAAATCTGAATCTAATAAAGGATTGATTGACCATAAGAGTGAGCATAAGATTTACTTGGAAACTATTCTAAAATAAGCAGATGGAAATTCGGCTCATAAAAACAAGTAAGGCACCTCTAGCCCTGTGAATTAGTGCAAAGTCTCTATACAAAGGATTTGATTTGGATTCCACTTTGTTCATGGCCCAATCAAAAGTAAAGACACTCTTTGAAAAGCACATAGTGGACAGTAACTTTTACTCACTGGACCCAATTAATTTAAAGTAAGATAACCCTTCTGCTACAAACTGTAGTGCTTCCGGGACAGGTTTATTTTTAAAATCTTCATATAGGTCCATGACGAGAACATTCGTAACTGGAGATAAATTTGTTCTCAGCAGTTGGTTTCTTTTCCAGCATACATATGCTTTTAGGGAAGACAAACCTAATAATTGTCTCACAAGTGTGATGGGGACAGAGGTCGTAACATCCAAAATTGATTTCCAAATTTTTGCCTGAATCTTTTTTTAAAACCGCCGAAACACATTGGTGCAAGTTTCAAACCGTAGCATAATGCGGGAACCACGATCATCTTTTAAAATCTGTGAGCTGAGAGTAAGAACATCTACAGTACTTGTTTTGAATTACTTTTATTTGAGCCCTTACAGTTTAAGGAATTATCCAACCTTTCACAAATCATGCCGAAATTCTTTTTTTCATTAATGAAAAAAGCCCAGATACTTAAGCACAAAAACGTGCTCAGGAGGGATTTCCTCCCCGGTGCCACAGTCCCCTCCCCAAACACCACCCAACTGTCACACAAAATATGCACATTTCCTTTTATTTGTGAATATCAAGATCCTTGTTTTATTTATATTTGTTTATATTTGTTATTCGAGCATACTGCTCAAAGGCCACCAATTTCCTTTGTAACCTTATTTATGTCTGGCCAAAGAGCATTACATAGTCAGGATAGACAATTCATGAAAATATGGACGTCCAGAATGTTGTGGGGCATCAGTTACAGGCATCCAATGAATGTCCAAGCTTTGATGAGTATAACTTAAAAAGTGCCAGAGCTAGGATGAATCCTTGTCTTAAGCCTATCGTGTTAATATCTCTGGAGCTATGACCAGACTTGGATAACCCAACCATAATTTAGAAATCTAAATGTAATAATATCCACATTTTCAAAAGACCTGGAGGAATAGCCCAACTGTGCAGTTTATGCCACAGCAATGTTCTATTAACTGTCAAAAGCTGCACTCTAGCACAAAGAAGCAAAAGTATCATGCTGTTTAAAGTGCTTCCCAAACGTCATCTGGCCCCACACTGTTTTTTAATGTGACTGGTATCAATGTCCCATTCCTCTAAATAGGAAGAACAAGTAACTTAGCCCTGGTAACCTTCTTTCGACTGGATGTTCCTCCCACGTATTCCTCATCTTTGATATTCAATATCCAGCTTCAGATTATTATTTTGTATCGGCAGAAGGCACTGTGCGTTGATGCCTGTCGACTCGATGTCCCCCGAGGGTCTCCGTCTCGAGGATGATGTCATCGAAGGCATATATAGCACGCGCATCGCCCATTGGCTTCAGTTCTGTTCTATTTTTTCTTTCAGTAGAACTACCCGCATCAACACAGGTTTCAAAATACTAGGCTCTGAAGGAGCGAAAGCTGCAATAGCATGGGAAATTCTGCTGGCAAGTAGGCTGGGAGGGCGATGAGGAATACGTGGGATGACCATCCAGTTGAAAGAACGTTACCAGGGGTAAGTAACTTGTTCTTCGAATGAATTGTGTCCTCCCACGTATTCCTCATCTTTGATATACTCCCAAAGCAGGGTTTGTTTTGGTGGAGGGAGTACGAATTTATCAATGGTTTCCATGAACAGAATGGATGACCGCTTTTCCAAAGCTTCCACCCTGATTCAGGGAAGAATCAAGGCAGTAATGCTTCGTAAAGTGTGTATTGTAGACCACGTAGCTGCATCACAAATGTTTTTAATAGGAACACCTCTTTGCAGAGCCGAAGAGGTAGCCATGCCGCTGGTGGAATGGGCCCTCAAGCCTTCTGGAGGGTCATTGCCCGCCAGCATGTAGCATTCTGAAATTACTAGAATAATCCATCTTGATAAAGTCTGCTTTGTTACAGCCTGACCCAGTTTGTGACCTGGATAACCTATAAAAAGTTGATCCTCCAGACGAAGTTTGGACAATTTAGAAATGTAGAAGCTTAGAGCTCTACATGGATCTAATCTGTGCAACCTTTCTTCTTCCTTGCCAGGATGAGGGGGATGATAGAAAGTGGGTAACAATATTTTGTCCAATATGAAAATTTGAAATGATTGTATGCAAAAATGAAAGCTTAACCCTCAGGATGACCTTGTCCTTGTGGAATACGGTAAATGGTGGTTTAGATGATGGTGCCTGCCACTCACTCACTCTACAGGCTGAAGTTAGTGCTACCAACAAAATGGTCTTTAACGTTAGTAACCTTAATGTACATGAATGTAGTGGTTCACATGGTGCACACAAGACATTTTAACACAAGATTACAGTCCCAAACTGGAACCTGAAAAAGATTTGGAGGGAACACATTGGAAAGTCCCTTTAGAAATAGTATCACCAGTGGCATCTTAAAATATGAAGTTTCTTCAGACGAGCGCTTAAAAATGGATAGCGCCGCTAAATAGTCTTTAATTGTTCCAACCTGGAGCCCAAGATTGGCTAAGTAGAGTAGAAAGGATAACTGGTGTTTTGTATAGTAAAGGGTCTACACATTCTTGTCCCTGCACCAGCTGCAGAATGTGTTCCAACAGCAGCAGTACTAAGACTTTGTTGCTGGTCTTCTGGTTGAAACCAAAATCTCCATTACGTCATCTGGGAGGTCCCAATCCTTATACCTTAGCCTCTCAGAAACCATGCGTGAAGGCAGAGTGTCTTCACCTCTGGATGGAGAACCCGACCCTCCTCCTGCGAGAGAAGGCCCTCTCTTTGTTGAAGACGTATTGGGGGGCAGATGGACATGTCCGGGTACCACGTCCTCCTGGCCCAATCCGGGGCAATGAGGATCATGTGTTTCCCAAACTTTCTCAACCTCCTGATCACGTGAGGAATGACGGGGACAGGAGAAAAGGCATACAGGAGTGGAAACCCCCAGCCCACCATGAACGCATCTCCTAGAGCTCCTCTTGGGGGAAATTCCCTGGAGCAGTACAGTTTGCACTTCCTGTTGACAGTTATCGTGAATAGGTCAATTTCAGGGGTTCCCCAAAGGGTGAAGATCTCTTGAAGGACTGGTTGGAGATTGTTCTTCCTGCTCAGAGCGTCCGCCGGCGTGTTCTCTCCGGCTAGGTGAACGGCCGACAGGGAGATTCCTTCTTGAATTGCCAAGTACCAGAGCTGCATTGCCTCTGCACAGTGGTAGTGACCCTACACCGCCTCTCTTGTTGAGGTAGTACATGGCCACTGTGTGGTCTGCCATTATCAGGACATTCTTTCCCGGACACAGGGCAGAAAAGCCTTCAGCGCAAGTTGGATTGCTCTCAGCTCCAAAAGATTGATGTGTAGTCTCTGTTATCTCGGGCCATGGTTGCCAAAAAGGTTCCTCCTTCATAATGTCCCTGCAGGCCCACCACAGGGGATCCTGGGCGACCCCTGCTTCGAACCTGAATTATGTCAGACATGTTGCCCAAGAGTCGAGACCATTTTTTCATTTATTTATTTAATTTTTTAAAATGAATTTTATTCAAACCAAACAATACAAACAAACCCAACACGCAGTGCAGTTTACAACAGTTCCATTAAACATCATTTGTATTTCCATTTTTGCCACTGCTTCCCTAGTCCCACCCTCCATTATGAGACTATTTGTACTTCGCATTCAGTATCTGCTACATGTGGCCGGGTCTCACTACCCTCAGATTACATTGGGTCCAATATAGATCCGAACAGTTCCGCTATTAATAATTTCCATGCCATCAGGGTACCCACTTCTTCCTCTCCACTCATGTTGCTCGCCTCCTGCCATACTATCGTTTCGGCCTCCGCCCATTTCTGTAACTCCTTCCACCATACCTCCACCCGTGGCTTGTGGCACTTCTTCCATCCCATGGCAATCCTCCGTTTTGCTAGCATGTATGCCAAGACTTTCAGTTTCTCAACATGTTTAAGTTTCCGTGGTCTGGGGAACCCTCCCAGCAAGCAAGCCCAGACCGTGTCTATGACGAGCGTGACCCCCTTTTTCGCTAATTTTTGTGCCACTTCACCCCAGAAACATTCGATTACTGGTTATGACCAAAAGATGTGTGTTATGTCAGCGTTTTCCATGTCGCACTTAGGACCTGTCGCCCAGCGTTTCCGAACTTATATATCGTCAGAGGGGTCATGTATGCTCTATGCGTTATATACAGCTGTATTTGTTTGAGTCTGGCGTTTCTTGACACTTTCTTGTGATATCCCAGGGCGCGTTCCCACATCCCATCTTCCATTGGGGCCCCCACCTCCGCTTCCCAATCCAGTCTCAAATGTGTCAATTCCTTCCCAACCTTGGTCATCACCATCTCATACAATCTAGAAATCTCATGCCCCCCTTCAGATATGTCATATATTGCCCCCACAATAGCATCTGGTTCCTCTGTCAATACTGTTTCAGGCCACGTTTTCCGAATTTTCTGAACCATCCTATGGTATGTAACATATTGGCCTTATACCCCACCTATAAATCCCACCTCCTCCCCAAGTTCTTCAAAATCTCTAATGGTCCCCTCTTGCCAGATGTCCCCTAACGTTACCAGCCCCACCGATTCCCAGTAGGTTCTGATAATCACCCTCAGCTGCTTATCCCCTCTGCTCAAGCAACCAGCGGTACTTGCGGGGAGCATGGGAATGGGTCCTCCATCATCCGACACGCTCAACGCCACATTTTCCACCCCAGCATCATCATCCTAGGGCGCTCCTTCATATCTGACTCAGACAACCATATCATTTCCCTTAAGTAAAATGGGGTACAGTCCTGCCCAAACAACCTAAGTTCAGGGGTCACTTCGTCGGAGAGCCAATTGGCCATGTATTGTAGTCGACTTGCTACATAGTAAACCTCAAAATTGGGCAGTTTAATACCCCCCCTTTCATAGAAGTTCTGCAACTTCCATAGCGCCACTCTATTCCGGGTACCATGCCATAGGAAGTCCCTACATATACTATTCAGTTGATCAAAAAACTTCTTGGGTATCATATGTGGGATATTACTAAAATAATGTAAAAGCCTAGGTAGGACCACCATCTTAAGCATTGCCCCTGTCCCATCATTGCCAGGGGCAACTTCTCCCAAAACTTCATGCATTTCCGGATTTTCTCAATAGCTACCTCGGTGTTGTGCTTTTGTTCCTCTTCTGCCGCGTGATACACATCTATACCAAGGTAACGGAAAGAACTAATCACCCATGGTATCTGTAACACCGGTAACCTTTCCACAGGGGTCCCCTTATAGCTACCTAGCGGGAATATACTAGATTTTTGAGGATTTACCGCTATGCCAGACAACCCCGCATACTTCTCCATCTCTTCCAGGATATATTGAAGATTTTCTTCCGGGTATTTCAAGTATGGTGACAAATCATCTGCATATAAGGATATTAGGTGCCGCTCCCCCCCAACCTCAATACCTATCGTATCATATTGTTGCCTGAGGTATATCGCTAGAGGCTCCAGGGCTCGAATGTAAAGCATCAGGGACCAGGGGCACCCCTGCCTGGTGCCTCTACTAAGCTGCCATCTCTCGGATATCACTGATCCCGTTCGAACTCTGGCTAGCGGCTCGCTGTATAGCATTTTCGCCCACCTCATATAACCCGCCCCTACTCCGTATCTTTCCAGGGCCGCCAGCAGCCATGGCCACTTAACGGAGTCGAAAGCTTTTACTGCATCTAGGGATACAATCGCCATTTCGCCTTCATTCCTATCCGCCCATTCGATCACCCGGTGGAGTCGCCTATGGTTGTGGGTTATATTCCTATTCGGGACATAGCCCGTTTGGTCTGGGTGGATTAATTTGCTAATTACTCTTTGCAATCTGTCAGGACAGCCGTCAATATCTTGCTGTCCTGGTTCAGCATCGACAAAGGCCTGTAGGAGCTACAGCTATGCCCTGGTTTGTTGGGTTTAGGGAGCTGTATTATGATCGCTTCTCTGAGTGACTGCGGCAACCTTCCCATCTCAAACGCTTCATTAAGCATTTCTAGCATTGGGGGGGGGGGGCACTTCTCTATATACTTTATAAAATTTGCTAGGGAACCAATCTGCTCCTGGGGTCTTACTGGTGGGCAACTGCCTCACAACCTCGTCCAACTCCTCCAAGGTAATTGGTGCATCAAGCTCTTCTCTTTCCTCATCACTTATCTTGGGCAGTCCTATATCTTCTAGTGTCTCGGTTATCTCCTCTCGACTCCCCCCTCCTTGTCCCCATAAAGCACCCTATAATAATCCGCAAATTCCTTGTTGACTCCTTGTTGGGTGTCTACTACCTCGCCATCTTCTCTAGTTATTGTCCTAATCGGGGGTCTAGGGGTTTCGTTCTTGTACAGCCACGCTAAAAGCCTACCCGTTTCATCCCCTCTAGCATGCTGTCTTTCTACATACTTTTTATAATTGAGGTTGCAGAGCCTTTCCCAGTTCCGCACACTGCTGCTGTAGTTTAAGTACTAGCTCCGTGTCCACACTGGCAATTTCTAATGTTCTTTCTAGTTCATCTTCTACTCTTTGTAGGTCGGCCAGAACCCCACCCTGCAGGCCCTTTGACTTAGCTATGGCTACACCCCGCATCACCACCTTAAAAGCTTCCCATAGTGTACCCGCCAAGTCAACACTACCAGTATTCGTTTCGAAATAGTTAGTGATCTCATCTCTTATGTCCTCTCCAAACACCAGATCTTTGAGTGCCTCCGCTCGTAGGCGCCATTTCGGGATCAGCATATTCCATTTGAGTGCTCTTTGCCATTACATCCGGCATGGCAAAGACATAATCCAATCTCGTGTGTAGCTGCTGCGGGGCTGAGTAGTGTGAATATTGCCTTCCATTAGGATGTTTTGTTCTCCACACATCTACCAAGCCAAAATCATCTAGTAACACCTGCAATGCTTTGGCCGGTGGGGTGGGCCTGTCAATCCTGCTATCAGATCTGTCCACCTTGGGGTTCATTACACAATTGAAATCCCCGCCCCAAATAACCGCGTTTCCCACACACATGCTAAGGTTGGCGCACAGAGTTCTGAAGTATGCCACCGTGTTTTGGTTGGGGGCATACGTATTTACGATGCATACCTCTTTATTCTCCACCAGCCCTCTCAATATAACCATCCTCCCATCAGTTTCCGCCACTTCCTGTAGTAGCTGAAACGGGACGTGCGGCGCCACCCAGACAAGCACACCCCTAGCGTAAGCAGAGTACGACGAACCCACCACAATCCCTTTCCATTTTTTCCCCACTAGCTCCAACTTCTCCCGCATCAGATGCGTCTCTTGTAACAGTGCAATATCTATCTTTTGCCTTTTCAAATACAGCATGACCTTATTCCTCTTCATATAACTGTTAAGTCCCCTGACATTCCACGTTAATATCTTGAGATCTCCCATAGCGCGTTAATACCTTCCTCCCCCATTTCCAACCGAACCCTCCCAGTCATGCTATGCAGACATAACCCTTCGGCTCTTCCATGTAGCCTCATGTTTGAACTTAAACTCCCCATAACTATGTACACCCCAAACTTCCCACCTCCCTCCCCTCCCCCACCCATCCCTTCCCCAACAACACCCTCCCCAACTGTTGCCCAGCTCCATCCTTGGATCTCAGGCACCCCCACATCTAGCCCTGTCCAGCACAAGCTTATGCTCAGGGCTCAGTAGGGTGAAGTCGGCCCTAATGGCCACTTAACTATTAATATTTCGGGGGTGGGTTGCTTCCATCCTGTTGCTCCTATTTTCGAATTTATGACGCATTGTGTTAACCCTATGCAGCTTCCAATTACATTTTGCCCACTATATTCCAGTCCATGCCGAGCACAAGGCCCGAATGCTACCCAGTGTTCAGTCGGTCCCGCTTTCCCGGTATAATCCGGTACCCCCTCCCACGTACCCCCTCAATGTCCGTGGCAACAGTTCTTCAGTCGTCCTGTTCCTGCCGGTCACGGTCCACTTCTTCTTCTGGGCAGCCTTGCAGATCCAGCCACGTTACCACCTCCTCAGGAGTGTAAAAGAAAAGCGCTCTGCTCTTATGTAGCACCTTCAGCTTTGCCAGGTACAGAAGCATGTATTTGATGCCTGCTGCTCGCAGCCTTCTCTTGACGGCCACGTAGCTGTATTTCTGTCTCTGCACCAGCATCGTGTAATCCGGGTACGCTGTAATGTTGGCAGATGCTTTCTGTATTGTTCCGCCTTTACGAAAATATTCCAGGATCTTCTCCATGTCTCTATAATTCAAGATCCTCGCGATGATGGGTCTCGGCGGAGCCCCAGGTCGTGGTTTCCTCATCAAGGCACGGTGTGCCCGCTCCACCGTGAATCCCTGCGAAAGCTTGTCTGCTCCTATTTCCTGTAGGATCATGTTCTCCACGTAGTTTGTAGGGTCTTGGCCCTCCTCCCCCTCTGGCAGGCCGACCACCCGTATGTTATTTCTTCTCGCTCTTCCTTCCGCTTCTTCCACCTGATTTTCCAGGTTGGCAACCTGCTGTTTGAGCACATGAACTTTCTTTGCATTATTTGTGCTGACATCAGTATTGGTCTTTACAGCACTTTCCAGACCACTTGTTCTCTCCGCCAGCGCCTTGACATCTTGCCGTAACAGGGTAATTTCAGTTCCTACCGCATCAATTTTGTTCTCCAGGGCTGTCCGTAAGTCTGCCATTGACGCGCCAAATTTAGTGCTCAGCTCCGTTATAGCCTCCAGGATCTGGTGCTGATCTCCTTCTGGGGCTTCTTCCGCAGTAGTCGCAGCCGTGCTCTGCTCCGATGTTGTAGGGGTCCTCTACGTTTTTGCCAAGACCCCCATTGTGGGTTGTTTGGTCTTGGCTCTCAGACTTTTTACCGACATGATGCAACCTTGCCCACGTGTCTGGCTCCGGCTCGGTGCCGTTTAGTTATTTGAGTCGTTGGGGTCTATATGTATACCAACCTGTACCTGTGGCACGTGAAATTGTTATTCGGGTGGATTGTAGCTTCCCACGTATCACTTTCTGCACATAATTCTCGTCCCAGGAGCGCCGCCTCGTCTGTGTCAGGCAGAGAAAGCTTTTGATATTGTCTGACGACAGTTATTGTCCACCGTTCCACTTGAGCAGCAAGGTCCGGTCGCCCATGCTTACAGATGCAAGCCGCTCCGGTTCTCAGAGCCTACTTTAGTTATGTCACAACAATATCCAACACCACCGCCATTCTGCAGGGTCCCCTTAGGCTATGAATTGCTTCCTCGCTTCCGGCATCCTGCATGGGCGTATGTGTTATCTCCTATATCGGTAGGAGTACTATTGTCCCACAGGATACAGCACCTCATGTCCTATTCACTGGCGCTTCCCCCAGCGTCTGGGTCTCTCCCTGTGTAGTGTCTCTGAATCTGCTGGGGCCTTTCACGATCTGGCCTGCGTTACGTGAAACTGAGTGTCTGGGCTCAGGCAGTGCTCACCGGTCTATAATAACGTACGATCATTGAGGCAGCAGATGACTTTGTGCCGCCACTGAGGCCATTTGGTCAGAGCGCAGGCTCAGCTGCCAGTACACCGCCTTGCTCTCACTCAGCCCCGTCTATATGAGCCGGCGCTTCCAATCCTATTCCGGGGGTTACTGTGGCTTAGAGCCCCCGATTGCCACCAGTGTCTTCAGTCGGGCACAATTTCCTCTCAGTGTCCGTGCCTATTGTCAGCAGGGTGCTGGCTTCTGCGTCCCTGGTGCTTCTTTCTGGTCTGTGACTATCAGAGGCTGGTGGTACATACAAGGTGCATATGCCCACTTGCTGCGTCTGCAGGCCGCAATGGTTGACTTAAGCAGCATGTGCGTCCCAATCCTTACGAGGCCGCTTCACGGTCCATCAGTGTAATCCTTTGTTCAGGATCAGTCGCCATTTTGTTTCGGACGGTGCAGGTCTCAGCGTCGCTTGTTTTGTCCGTAGTTGCTCTTCCACTCCTCGGTGCGGCTTCGGGATGCAATCTCTGCGTGCCTGTTGCTTTCAACCTATTGTGGGTACGTTGTCGTTCCTCTTGTCCGTTCCATGTGTACATCGTCCTGGTTCAGTGGGAGCACCGAGGACGTGCCGCCGATCTCATGGCCAGTTCGCCAAAACACTGCATACTTCCCCTCGTCAGCCCGGGCTGTTCGTGAGCTTCTCTCGGGTAGTCAGCCGCTCACTGTTCCAGCAGCAGCTGCACGCCTGCAGCCCGTTCGCTACACGCCTGGCACCCGATCTCAAGTGCCGCCGAGGGTTTCTTTGAATTGGCGCGCCGCCATCTTAGTGTCAGTTACACCGCTCCCGGATCAGGACACAAAGTAGCTTAACTCCCGCTACTGTGTCCACCCTCTCCCGCCGATACGCTCATCTGCTGCCTGAGGTATTCACGCAGATACAGTATCTTTTTCCTGCTGGAATCAGCCGTCAACACATGCGCTTTGCTTCGGATCAATAAGTCGGATCGCGGAGCTCCAAGGAATCACAGCCTACTCCATGGCTGCTTGGCCACGCCCCCATAGAGTTGAGACCATTGTGTCCGGAGAGCCCATTGAAGGGATCTCATTCTCAGGCGAGCCTCTGGCACCAGAAAAATGCTGGATGCCACGAGGCCGAGCAACCTCAAAAAGTTGAAGTCCAGGAGACGCTAGGCACTCAAACTTGGAGACCATCTGCAGAATGTCTTGAGCGCTCATCCCGGGTGGCGAGCTCTTACCCAAGGATGTACCCAGTACAGCCCAGATGAACTGGAGCTTTTGAGATGGTGTCATATGGGACTTGTTGTAATTGAGGGAGAAGCCCAGTCTGTGAACAGAGTGGCAGGTGATGTTGAGATGATCTAGGACTTGTTTAGGAGAATGTTCCCTGATCAGCCAATCATCCAGATAGGGGTAGATGTGAATTCCTTGCTCTCCTGAGACATGCTGCCATCAACGCCATCAGTTTGGTGAAAAGGCTGGGCCGGAGGTCAGCCCAAATGGCAGAACTCAAAACTGATCATGAGACTCGTCAACGCGAACCCCCAGGTCTTCCTGTGCTTCAGATGGATTGTCACATGAAAATAAGCATCCTGAAGGTCCAATGACACCATCCAATCCTGGAGTTGGAGGGCCTGAAGGATCTGAGAAAGTGTGACCATCTTGGACTTGTCCTTCCTGAGGAGGAAGTATGTCAAGTCCAAGATGGGTCACATGATCCGTCCTTCTTGGGGATTAGGAAATATGGAGAATACCATCCTTTATTGCTCTCTGCTAAAGGTACTGGCTCTATAGCACCTTCCTCTAGCAGGGTCAAAATTTCCAGCACGAGGAGCAGATCTGGATCTTTCAAAGAATGGCTCCCCGGTGGATGGTTCCGAGGTCTTTGAAAAAAGTGAAGGCAGGAACCTTGGGCTATGGTTTCTAATGCCCAAACATCCAAAGTAATGTCTTTCAGATGCTGAGACAGTCTGCCTTCCACTGGGGTGTCGTGACTCAAGACCTCAGAGGTTTTGAGGCGACTAAAGCAGTGGCTGTTGGTAAAGATGCCCCTGCTTGAGCGGGCTTTGCACCTCTCCCTAGTCCACCACGAGGCAATCTTCTTTGGCCTCTTTGACCATCCATTCCTCTCGCTATTCCAACTGAGTAGTAGTAGTAGCAAAAGGATCTACTCTTCAAAGAAGGGCCATTGGGGCGAAACGGCTGAGGCTGCCTAATAGCAGCACCCAAAGATTTGGATGCAGCCTTTGAGGTCTGCAGCTTCTCAAGGCTTTAGTCAGCCTTGCTACCAAAAAGACATGACCCGTCAAAAGGCACGTTAAGAGTCTGGACTGCACGTCCGGGCACATCCAGATTTCCTTAACCACACAAATCTGCGAATCATGGTGCTTGCAGCCATGGCTCTGCTGATGCAGTCAGCAGAATCCAGACCTGACTGAAGAGACTCACACATTGCTTCCTTGCTCTCCCTAGCAATGGCCAAGAAAGCGTCTCTTTCCTCCCCTTTGGGAATATGACCAGCCACTATAGAAATGCAGTCCCATAGAATGTATTAAAACTTTGTAAAGGCACATGTGGAATTGGCTGACTTAAGAGCCATGCTCCCTTGCAGAACACACTTTTCATGCCCATGCATCTATCCTTTCATCATCCCTATCCAGTGAGATGGTTGGATAAGGCTGCTTGTTTTGAGGGTGCGGTTGCTGCCTGCACCGCCAGACTTTCTCGGGTGGGGTGTTTTGATAAGTAGTTGGGGGTCACTACTAGATGGGCAGTATTTTCTTGTCAAGTTCTTGTTTACTGCGGGACTGGACACCGGAGTCTCCAAATTGGCACGCACCCTTTTCCGAAAAGCAATGTGGAAAGGCAAAATTGGATAATTTTGCAGACCTTTATCAAAGATGTCTGTTAGATCATCCTGCTCGGGGGGAGGGCAGGTCTGATCCATCCCAGGTAACCTACAACTTTAGACATCAACTGCCTGTATGAGGCATGTACATGTTCATCAGACTCAGGCATACCAAATTCTAATTCTGGTGAAGTGTCCACTCCACTGGCTGTTTGCAAATTTTCATGAAGGTCCTTTAGACTGGATTCCTCTGATATTGCACTATCAGGGACATTTGTACCATACTGTAACCCAAAATGGCACATCATTATCAGATGGCTCATTGTTCTCATAAATAGAGGTTAGTGACTTAAAGTAATCCTTTCTTGGTAAAGCAGTGAGTTTTCTGTGGTAAGGGCGTGTAAGGTAGCAAAAAATTTGAGCTTGATGACTCAATATATTCAATGAAGATGTTCTCGACTTAGATGGCACAGAAGGTATCGATGGTGCCATTGGGGTCCATGGGCCGGCTGGCGTCTATGGCGCAGCTGGCATCGAGGGCATAGACGACCACAACTTATTTTTCGACTTGTGACTCGAAGGATCCTTCAATGATTTCTCATTATGTTGAGGTCTCGACAGCTTTCGATGCAGATCTGGCCTTCATCCCAGGCTCGGGGGCGCGCAGGATTTGTCTCGAGCCCTTTCCTTACCAGCTTTAGACAGCACGGTAGGAGCATGGCTTGTGGAGAGTTTTTGTTTTTCAAAAATTTCGAGAATGAACTTGAATGCTTCCCATTCGTCAGGAGTGGAGGCCTTAGTGGGACAGGATATAGCTCTCTCAGGAGAGGAGTCAGACGACGACGTCCAAGTGGGCGATTTATGGTGCCTCTTCTTAGACTTCTTTTAAGGAGTGGTGGGAGTCACTCCTTTACTTTGACCTTTACGGCTTCTTTCTTTGAGGAGCGTCGCCTCTTGCATTGTCAGAAGAAGGTTTCTTTGAAGGGGTAGTCGATGGGGATTTCTTAGGGTTTCTACCTACTGCCAATTTCCCCTTACGCGCCTTCAGAGCTTTACCGGTCATCAATGACATTTCGAGCAGGCCAAGGTCTTGCGCTCCTCACCGATACACCACAAGCATATTCGATGTGGAACGTTTAGCGACATCTTTGAACCGCAGTCTTGACACTTCTTAAACCTGGTACTTTCTTAAACCCGGTACTCGGGGTAGACTGTCACAGGCGAAGACATTTTTGTATATTTTCCAAAGGAAATACTGAAGCCTGCCGTAGTTCTCCAAGCGTAAGCTTACTCGGAAAAACAGAACTGAAGCCAACGGGCGCTGCATGTGCTATATGTGCCTTCGATGACATCATCCTCGAGACGGAAGCCCTTGAGGGACATCGAGTCGATTGCATCGACGCACAGCGCCCTCTGCCGAAAATGTTTTCTTCCGAAGCAGCTTAAGCTGGATATTGAATATCAAAGATGAGGAATACGTGGGAGGACACAATGCTAAAATGTTGCCCTCCAATAATGCAATGGGACAAAAGCAAAATGGGTCCAATACAACGCCTTTCTTATAGATCAGTATAATCATTCACAATGAAGATTTTCCAGTGTAAATCCAGAAGACGAGTGGACACATGTTCAGGAGCAATATACTGTAATGGTTGGTCCCACCTGTAACGCTCACCTGATTCCCACGGAGGCGCGGGTCTTGGCAGGAAGGTGTCTGTAACACGAAACGTGATGTGCAGGATTCGGTTGGCTTCTGGGGTCGACCCTCTCCGCACTGTGTGTCGAACTCCAAGGGTGAGGTTTCTGCAGGTGAAATAATATGGGGATTAAAGGTCTGGGTTGCTGAATGTCCCTATCTCTCTCCTCCCAGCTTGACCGTTGAACCCCCTCCCAGGTCAACGTGCTCACCTTAGATAGGTGAATGCTGGGCTCTCCATCTGCGTCTAGTGCAGGGTGCCGTTGCCAGTTCCTTCACTGGTGAAACGTGGGCCTCTTGACTTCAGAGGATGGGTACCGTCGTTGACTGCACGACCGGTAAGTTTCTGGACACCTTTAGTCTTTATAGTCTTTTATGCATGGCACTGAAGCGCCTGGAGTTGCGCAAGTACGGCAGCGCTCTTACTGTCTCTTTCTTTGTCTTTGCAGGAGACGATGCAGAATGAAGAAATCCGGAATTCGCCACGTGCCGGTAAGTGTGACACTGCTGTTGTCTTTGCAGGTGAAGATGCGGCGTGAAGAATCCGGAATGCACTGCGTGCCAGTAAGTAGAATAATGCTGTTTATCTTTGCAGGTGCAGATGCAGCGTGAAGAATCTGGAGTGCACAGCGTGCCAGTAAGTATAATAATACCGTTTATCTTTGCAGGTGCAGATGCAGCGTGAAGAATCTGGAGTGCACAGCGAGCCAGCAAGTATAATAATACTGTTTATCTTTGCCGGCGGAGGTGCAGCGTTAGACACGGCCGCTGCCGATGGATCAGGTAAGCAAGCACTGCGTGTGAAAGTTCGTTCTGCTAACCTGTTGTTTCTGGTCTTTTGCAGGTGCTGATGTTGCTCAGGTACAGGAATGGTAAGTATAATTCTTGCAGGTTCAGGATCCCAAGAAGAAATGCTGGAACAGACTCGGTGAGCGTTCTGCTGCAGATGCAGAATAACGCGAAGCACGTTTCATCAATCGGGTGTGGTTTAAATAGCCTTGGAGTGATGAGGCGTCTCCTTCCACGGCCCCGCCTAAGTAAGAAAAGAGTTCCTGCTTCCAGAAGAGTTCCAGTGCTGTATCCAGGGAGTGGAGCTGCCCCACCCAGGTAAGAAAGTAGTCCCAGTTCACCGAGGACTTCTAAGAGTCTGGCAAGTAAGCAGCATGGTCTGCCGCAGGTAAGTCCACCCAAGCACCTTCACACCAATGATGAGCCCGGCGCTTCTAGTGCCGGGACCGATGCTTCTGATGAGCCTGGTGCCACCGGCGCCAGGACAAGGTCCAAAAGGTCCCTGTGGGAACCGGCTGGTGCCTAGGATCAGGGTTAGGGGCCTGCTTCCAAGGACGTTGGGCTGGTCCTGGCTCCTTGGAAGCAGTGACCATGACACACCTTCCTACCAGGGGATTGTAAAGTGCCCAGGAGCACACACCACACAATGAGTAAAAGTCGGTCCCTCCTGCTGCCATCTTTGATGGTAACCAAAGAAAACTCCATAACCTTGTCTGGCATTAGTGGGAGCAAATTTGAGGATGTTGCAAATTGCCATTTAAGGCACGGTTGGGTGTAGGCTTATGCTCATCTATTCTAAAAATGTGGTATGTTGTTGTATAGTAGTACTTGTTACCCATTTCCTCTATGCTTTGATGGTAGTGTGGAAGGCAATACTCTAGATCACAAAAGCGCCAACCTCTCCATCCGATGCTTGTAGCAATAGAGCATGTGTGGCACAGTAAGCCTCCCATCCCTTTGGGAGGGGTGCACAGACTTCTCAAGGATATCCCCAATGTTATGGCCATTATGCATCTTGCGGTGAACCACAGTAACACTGCTCCATTGGTAACTCTTTGGGGAACTCAATCATGCATGGTTACCTACACATTTTCCGGGCCTGTTTCTGGTAAATACAGAGGATGGGGATTCAATCTTGAATCCCAGACACCTTATTTACACACTCACCAAATTGGGTCTTGGCTGACTTGGCCTCCGGCTTCCTAAACTCTATATAGCCAGCACTATATATGGTCATCTGTTTTTTTTCACAAAGAGTAAATCAAGTTTAGCTATGGAATGGTTACAGAGATTACTGCAAGAGCACTACCTAGTGCATAACAGAAGATACCATTTAAAAATGGTTAACTTACCACAGTCCTTTGCTTCCACCATTTTCCAGGGCGTTAACTCTGCAACAAAGATTACTGGCCAAAGACGGCATAACACACCTTTTGAACACCTTATTTATTAAGGCTTAATGTCTCGAACGAAGCACATTGACATAACATAGCATAGGTTAGACAGAGGTGAAGACTCACTATTCAAAAAGGTTGGTGAACCATTCATAACATGCAAAAAGATAAGTGTGGGTCGTTGCCAGAGCCACAGTTCTGAACTTTCACACTAACAATATCCCATTAGTATGGAGGAAGGGTGACCAGATAAAAGAGAAACAAAACAAAGCATTCAAGCAACGATTTACCAAAATGCAAATGTTCTGAGAGGTTTATGTTTTACAATGTTTAGGAATCTTTATTTTCTTTACTGGAATCTGTTTTACACTGCCTACAAAGTACTCCCTGTTAATTTATTCTGGTGATACAATCGCTACCAATTACTCTCAAGAACACATCCTACATCCAAGGGTAGTTACGGCTTCTAAGCAGCAGGTCCGGAATTTTGATTATTTTACCACCAAAATAAAAATTGCTGTCCAAACCACCTACGGGTCAGGTGTTCACTGAACAGCTCATTGCTCTTCAGTTTGAAAAGTACCAGAAAATAGAGTGGATTAAGTGTGTACATGCACCTTACCAAATCCATGAAATTAACAGGTGCCATCAAATGAGCATTGATAAGAATGTGGTTGCAGACACAGAATAAGGACACAAGGAAACCTGGTTAGAAAATAGCAGCAGTTTATTGAACAAGTATTTATTGATTGTGCTACAGTTCATCTTCTAAAGTCTTTGTGAAATTTAACTGGGGCTGCATGGTCGAATCATTTTAAAGTAACAGACACTTTGCATAAGCTGCTGCAACATGTGAACCATTTGAGAGTGTGCATGTTGTTATTCCCCACTCTATTTTCTCTTCTTCCCTTTTACTGCAGTGGGCACGGGGGTCTTCCCCTCAGCCAGCACAAGTTCTTTTTTTAGAGCCAACAGTTTTGAGACTTCGGAATCGAGCAGCGACTTCTCTGCTTTTTGGGTTTTCAGCTCTCGCACAAGGTTCCCCTACAATTGCAGTAAAACAGAACAGGAAAATTAGTGATTGTTGCAGACAGATCTTACAAACAGTCCTAATGTAAATGGGAAAAACCCAGAAATTCGCAGAATCACAACTATCCTCCATAATGCCATTACTTAACAGTAAAACATCATGACTGCTTGTCATACCCTTAATTGTCACAGTAATTACCAACAAGGTGACCCCTCACCAGGACAGGAATTTTCGCCAAAAGCCTTCATTTAATTTTCTTTAATGCTGCCCTTCTCTGGTGTAGAGGTATACACCTATATTTTACCCAGAACTTCCTGTCAGGTTGTTAGTCAATTTGAAGTCTGGCTGGGTGAGGCAGACTTAAGAAATGCAACAGCGGGGTGTAAGGAGTAATGATGATTACAGGTAAGTAATCAAGGCATTCACTTCACATCCCCTCCTTTTGTTCGTGTACTGATTAGGTATACCAAATTCATCAATCAACCTGAGAAGCCAACAGTTTATTAGACGGAATATGAAATGTATCATGACCCAACCTCACCCTCCCCAGTTAGATCCTGCTCCCTTTTTCTCTGCTTCCCTCACTATGCTCTTCCCCCCTAGGATTGTAAAGCGCTCCGTTGCTTCCCGAAGCTAGGTCCGTGGTCAATAAATACCCATATAAAAATACCAACACCACCATTTGGTCAGATGGAGGCTGCTTGTGAAATCCAGGTCCCAAAGACTTCAGATGAAAAACCCTCCACCTGATAGTGACGTGTGAAGGATAGTTCATTGGACCAAGTAGATGCTCTGCCGATTTCCTATATGGGAACTCTCCTGGCTTCAGCCCATTAGGTCACCACGTTCAACAGTGAATTTTACTTGGCTACCTAAGGGTTAAAAGGGAAGGGGAGTATAGGGCAGAGTATGCGAGACTGACGGTTTCCCTCAGTCATTTGCTCAAAGGTGCTTTTCATTCCCAGCTAGCAAATAGGACTATGCAACTATCCAAAACTGAAGATTAGGAGTAGGGTGATCTGGGTGGCAAGGGTGGATGAGGGAGATGTAACCATGTATGACAAGTAGTTCATCTTGACATCTAGGAAATGCAATGTAGCCTAGTCATAGTTAGAAGGTGAAGCAAACAAGGATGGTAGCATGATGTCTTGCTTCAGATGGCACTTTCAGCAGACCGTGGGCTAAAAATTCTAAGTTACTCACCGTAGTGACTAACGTACTCTTAGTCCATAGTCCCCTTTCCTCTATACTCTATGGGCGGGAGACAGAACCTTTTTCACCAGAAAAAACTTCTTCCCCTTTACGTTTAGAGGCGCGCAGGGGTGCGGCCCAGGGAGTGTGCGCTGCCCCAACTCCGCCCTCCGGCCACACCTCAGTCCCCACTGACGTGTCGACAATAGACTTAACATTGCCTAATGACACCGGTATTATTAGGACGGAGGTTGGTGGGATGTATGGAGGAAAGGGGACTATGGACTAAGAGTACATTAGCCACTACGGTGAGTAACTTATAATTACTCTTACGTCCCGTCCCCTTTCTTCCATACTGTATGGGCGATTACAACCCCCAGGGTGGAGAGGAGAACCTCCTTATGCAAATAGGTTCCCGAGAACCGCCTGTCCGAAAGCCTCATCTGATCTAGAGCCGGCATCCAAACAGTAATGCTTGCAGAAAGCCGAGGGAGAGGCCCAAGTGGCCGCCCTGCTTATGACTTGCCAAGGGACATGTCGCTGGAATGCGACGGCCGTTGCCTTGGCCCTGACTGCGCGGGCATGCATGTTGGCCGGGAGCGGCTTGTGCTGGCCCTCGTACGCTTCCTTGATGGCAGAGACCATCCAGCGGAGGCCTTAGAGGCCTGATAGCCTGGCCTCGAGCCTCCGAAAGCGACAGAGCATCCGACTTGCAAAAGCCCTTGGTCCTGTCCAAGTAGAATTTTAGGGCACGCCTGACATCCAGGCAGTGCAGCACTCTCTATGCTTCATCCTTGGGATCGGGAAAGAACGTAGGAAGGACTAATTCTTCGTTGAAGTGAAATGCAGATGGAACCTTGGGCAGAAATGCCGGGTGCGTCCGCATGAATACCTTGTCCTTGTGAAAGGCGGTATATGGTTCAAATGCGACCAACGCCTGGATCTCGCTGACTCTGCGAGCCGAGGTAAGACCGACTAGTAAGGCCGTCTTGATGGTGACCAGCCTGATGTCCACGGACGCCATTGGCTCGAATGGTTTGTGCGCCAGCGCGCCCAAGACTATGTTAAGGTCCCACACCGGGTGCAGTCTCTTGACGGGCGGGTAGAGCCTAGCGAGACCAGTCAGATGTTTCTTGACTATAGGGTTGGAGGAGGAAAAGATGCCCTCCTCCAAGTTCCTATAAGCCTCAATGGCTGCAAGGTATGCGCGGCAGGTGTCCACCTGTACGCCCGAATGAGCGAGGTGTGCCAAAAAGGAGAGCACGTCGTCCAAATTGCAGGCCAAGGGGTTGATTCCCCTGGAGTCTGCCCAGTGGCAGAATCTGGTCCATTTGCTTTTGTACTGGGCCCTGGTGGCCTTGCTCCTGGCACCCTGTATGATCTCCAGATTGGCATGTGAGAGGCTAAGGTGCCGCTGTGACCCTGCACCCCCTGCTGTGCCAGAAGATGTGCTGGGCCCGTCGGAAGGTGTATTGGGGGCGTAGTTCTGAAAACCATGGCCTGGCCGGCCATCATGTAGCTATTAGAATGATGCGGATTCGGTGAGACTCCTTGATCTTGCAAATTACCCTGTGGATCAGGGGGGTAAGCCGAAAGGCGTAGACTTTCATGCCGGTCCACTGGAGGTGAAATGAATCGCCCAAAGTGCCGGGGCCCTGACCCTGCCAGGATGCAAACTGAGGGCATCTCTTGTTGTGCCAGGTGGCAAAGAGATCCACCTGGGGACGACCCCACCTGTTGAAGATCCCCAGCCCTCGAGCAAGGAGTCTGTTGTGATGGTGGCCTGCGGAGAGGGCTGCCGAAAGGGCTTGCCTGTCCGTAGGTTGCAGTCCATGGACCACCAAGTTAGGTCCGGGTGGAGAGATGGAGGAATGTTGATCATCTCGGATTGCGAGCCCCGCTCCGGATTCCATGAGGCCGCGAAGTGCAGCTGAATCCTTCTCATCTTTAGTCTCGTGTGTGGCATGGCTAATGGGACCACTGCCACTAGACCCAGGAGATGCTGGTACCACCATACCGAGGTCCGCTCTCTGCTGAGGAAGTGGGCAGTGGCCCTCTTGATGGTGGAGATTTCATCTTCCGACGGGAAAACCCTTTTGGAGCACGTGTCCCAAATGAGTCCCAGGAATGTCAGAGTCTGCGTAGGGAGCAGCTGTGACTTCTTGAGGTTGAGCGAGAAGCCTAGGTCATGCAGTGTATTCATAAGGGCATGGGAAGAGTGGTGAACCGCTTCCGGAGATGTAGCCCTGACGAGCCAGTCGTCGAGGTATGGGTACATGTGGAGGCCCTGCGCTTTGAGGAGAGCCGCTACAGCGCTCATGAGTCTGGTAAAGACTCTGGGGGCCGAGTTGAGGCCAAATGGAAGGACTTTGTATTGGAAATGGTAGCCCATGATCCTGAACCGTAGGAAAGAACGGTGGGGCTGCCAAATCGGGACGTGTAGGTATGCGTCCTTCAGGTCCAGGAAGCACATCCAGTCTCCCTTGTCCAATGTCTCTGCTATAAAAGCTGGCGTAACCATCTTGAATTTTTGCAGGCGTAAGGAGAGGTTGAGGGTGGAAAGGTCCAGCACAACTCTCAGGCCCGCCTGGTTCTTCTTCTGAATGTAGAAAATCCTTGAGTAGAAGCCAAAACCTTGCTGGGACTTCCTCTACTGCCTGGCACTCTACGAGCGACCGGATCTCCGCCAAAAGAGTTGCTGTCCCAAACTGTGGGAGTGGAGGGGAGGAGAGAGGAGAGGCTGGGATAGGAAGGCGGTACCCCATGGATACTACAGAGAGGATCCAGGGTCTGGGAAATTCTTGCGCTAGAATTGTGCATGGAGAGCAAGCCTGCCACCCACCAGAGTCACATGGACCCGAAGGGGCATGTCATGCCTTCTTTCCCTCGGAGGCTGAGGAGGGGCACTGGAAAAAGCCCCTACTTCCCCCCCCCCCTTTTTTGTTGTTTGTGCCAGTTCCGAGACAGCAAGCAGTCCGGCTGCCTGGATCTGCGTTCCTGGAAGCTGCAGAACCCTCCATATGTACGACCCTTTTCCGAGCACGCTGAGATTGGGTGTACGATTTGGGCATCGTCTTTGCAGGAATGGATAAAGACTTTGCCGTTTGTGAGCTGTTCTTTTTGTCCAGCTCTTCGTCCGTAGAGGAGTGGAAGAGAGGCCCCCCGCCCCCCTCGAACGGTAGATCTAGAATGCGCTCCTGTACATCAGGGTTGAATTTTGTTGCCCGGAGCCAAGCTGTTCTCCTCAATGTGGCAATGCAGATGGCACGGCCTGAGGTATCGATATGAGCCACTGTGGATTCCATGAGGTCATGTGCCACAAGCTTGGCTTATGCTAGCCCTGCCTTAAAGCATGATTGGCATTTGGTGGGGAGTTCCGAGAGGAAGTCCGCAATTTCCCACCATAACCGTTGGTTGGCGGCAGCCAGCATGGCATCTGCGTTGGCCTGACGCAGGTGCAAGGAGGCGTTGGAGTAGATCTTCTTGCCGTACGTCTCCAAGATCTTCTCCTCCTTGCCTAGCAGTGCCGCAGAGGAGGTGGCGGAGGACGTCTGAGGCTTGGAGTATAGTGATGCCGCAGTGATCACTGAGGAGTGTGGCTGAGGATGGGTCGAGAGCAAGAGTGTATCCCCCTCATTCTGCCTGTACTTGGTGTCCAGGAGTCGGTTGACTGAGTGGGGCTTGAGCCAACCCTTCTTGGCCAGGGAGACTACATCAGTTTGCAGTGGAATCCCTGCGTTTGTTTGTTTAGTATTTATTATGCGCACCAGACACTAGGGTATAAAGGCACAGGAGATAAGAAAACGTACAGCTTGTTGCAAGGTTGCAAGTTACAGAATGTCATACATGTGAAAGGTTAACAAGTAATAACTAGAAGAATAGCAGTTATAGATATCTGTTGTGGCAGGCATGTCATTTAAACAAACAGGAGAAGGTTAATTCAATCATTTAACATTTGTCGCTATCAACCAATTAATCGCGTTTTGCCTGAATTTGGTAAAGGATTGTTCTGTTCTTAATGTGACAGGTAACTCGTTCCACAATTGCGCAGCTTTGACAGGGAAGCTAGTTCCGCCTATAGTGGTGAGTTTGAATCAAGGTACTTGAAGGCGATTAGTGTTAGCTGGTCTAGTTTGTCTAGTAGATTTCGTTTTGGAGAATCTGTCCGATAAGTATTGAGGGGCTTCGTTGTTTAAAGCTTTGTGTGTGAGGGATACTGTTTTAAGTCTAATTTTCTCATAAGTGGTAAGCCATTTGTGTTTCCTTCTTGTTTCCGAGATATGTTCTCTCTTGGGGATGTTCAGTGCTGCTCGAAGCGCATTATTTTGTTGCATCTGAATTTTGTTGATAGTGGATGTTGCTCCAATGTACAGGGCATTACAGTAGCCTAAGGGGCTTAGTGAAGATGTTATATAGCGTTGGTGAGACGCATGATCCCTGTGGGACGCCGCAGGTGATCGGGATAGGATCCGCAGCTGCTGTCGGTGAGAAGACCCTCATAGTGCGGTCGCTAAGGAATGATTGGATCCACACTATTGCCTCAGTAGAGAAGTGTGCTGCTGTGTCTAGGTGGTTGCATAATACCTTATGATCAACTAAATTGAATGCGGCAGATAGGTTTAATAGAAGGAGTAGTGCTGGTTTTCCAATGTCTCGTAGTTTATCAATTTGGGCTTTTAAATCGATGAGTGGGGTTTTTGTGCCGTGTAAAGGTCGGATGCCGGATTGACGGGAGCCTAGTAACTGATTTAGTTCAAGGAAATTCTGGATTTGGGTGTAAGCCACCTTGTCCAGAATCTTCAGGAGGACAGGCACAGTTGTGATGGGTCTGTAATTAGTAGGTATAGCCGGGTCTAAAGTTTGCTTTTTAAGGAGCGGGAGTACCCATGATTCCTTTAGGTTGCTCGGGATGGTACCAGAGGTAAAGGAGGCATTAATCAACTTGGTGATAAATGGTGCCAAGTCTCGTGCAGCGTCTTTGATCAGTTCTGCTGGGCAGCGGTCTCCTTTACAGTTTGAAGGTTTCAGTCCAAGTATTACCTTTTCCACCTCTATTATATGGACTTTGGAAAAGTGGAATTGGGAGGAAGGTTTGGTTTTGGGAAGTGTTGTTATATTAGGTGGTGTAGAGGTGGCTAATGTCTTTTTTTAGTTCTATTTTCTTTTGGAGTTTCCGGACTTTGTTGGATAGTGCTTGCTGGATTTCAGAGCACCATTTTTTATCTTTTAGACAATTGTCTTGAGGAGTTATGGGGTTTTCCATCTCCGAGTATGGAGAATAACTCGTTCATAATTGAGTTGGTTTGTGTAATTCTGTTATTGTAGGTCTCTTGCTTTGTTGAAAGGATCTCCTTTTTATATTAGGATGAAATATTGGTGAGTTTCAATTTGTTTTCTGGCGTAGGGTGAAGTTTCCAGGTATTTTCACATTTTCTTTTTTCTAGTCTGAGATTTTTTAGGAGGGGTGTGAACCAATTGTTAAGATGGTTGAGTGGTTTGCTATTTCTAAGCTTTAGTGGGGCAATATTATCGATTGTTGAGTTCATGATTTTGTTGAATTCTTCGACTAACATATTAGGATCTGTGTTGTCTGGCATGGCGTTAAGGGTAGGCAGGATACCAGGGAGTATTTTGTCTACCGTCATGTTTTTTTTAATTTCTGGTGAGTGTGGGTGGAGCACAAGGTTGCTGTGGTTTAGAGATTTTTGTATCTAGTGAGAATGCTATGAGGTGATCTGTCCAGATCTGAGGAGAGATGGTTAAGGTAGAGATGTTACAGTTGTGGTCAGCAACCCAGTCTAGGATTCTCCCTTTAATGTTAGTGGGCTTGTTCACTCTCTGTGAGAAGCATAGTTCTGTCAGGATGTTAGATGCTGATGTTGCTTGTGGATCGTCAATGTCATTAAAGCCGATGTTAAGGTCACCAAGTAGTAGTGTTTGGGTGGAGTCTTTTAGATTTTCTGAGAGGATGGTGGATAAAAGTCTTCTATGAATGTCTTGATGGGACCAGGAGGTCTGTATATCAAGTGTATGTTAAGTGTTTGAGAGTTGGCTGTAGGTATTTTGATCGACATTATTTCGCAGGAGTCTGTGGCAGGTGAGGTAACAAGTCTCATGCCTAGCTTAGTTTTAATAATAATGGCTAGGCCGCCACCTCTGGCTTCACATCTATCCATTCTGAGGATAGTGTAGTTGTTTGGAACTGCTAGGGACAATGCTGGGCCTGATGCCTCATGTAGCCAAGTTTCCGTGATGGCTAGAAAGTCATAACCTTCAGTGGAAATAATTTCAGATATTTCTATAGCATGGGCTACTAGGGATCTGGCATTAATTAGGGCGCCTTTAAGTTTAGGTGTGGGTTTGGTTGAAGGGAGTGAGGTGATATTTGTTGGCATTGTAAGGTTAGTAGTTATGTCTATTTATTTGAAGGTTCTTATGCCTTATATGGTTGTAGGGGTTATGTTTAGGAGTCGGTGCTACTTTGGATCTGTTGGTGTTGATTTCGTATTTAATAAGAGGATCAAAGATTCTAGGTAATCATGTGCGTAGTCTAGTATTTCTCATGGCTACAGTGCATTTGGTAGTCATCTGTTGATTATGCTGATGACTAGCTAACATGGCGGATAGGAGATTGTTAGGGGAGGTTTGTTGTGGCACCTGTAATGGGCGACATGGTGTGCAATAAAGCTATTGTGAGTATAGTGCCCAAATGTACTAGGTTGGACATTAATAGGCGCATTGTTGGATGTAGGATTTGTGCTAGTCTTGTGTGATAAGGCTAGCTAGTCAGTAGGTGCAGGCCGGTAAAGTGGCGTGGTGGTCCGTTCATGTGAGACAGTTGTTTAACTAGGAGAAGTACTTATGTCACACAGTCTAGGCTAGAACAACAAGTTGAGGTTGTTTGTAGTCTGCTGGTGTCTGGCCATATGGGCTTGTGTCGCATGAAACAATAGGGTCAGATATTGTACAGCATTTGCTGGGTAGGAGTATGCCTGAATTTGAAGTCCCTAAAATGTCTGCATTCAAATTTTGAGATAGCAATCGCATAAATTATACATAATTCATTTGCTAAGGTGCATCTACATATGAAATTCCAGAGGATGCCTAGATTCAAATTTCTGAAAATGGCAGAAATCACACCGATTATGCATCAATTGCTAGCTAGGGTATGTCTAAATATGAAAGTCCAGAGGATGCCTAAATTCAAATTCTAAGATGATAGTAATCGCACAAGTAAACATCATACGATAGCTGGGGAGCGCCTAAATTCGAGCAGACAACTAGTCTATGCAGCAATCACTAGCATGTCTAAGTTCAGAGCTATAATGGTGACATAGATTTACAAGTTATGCTTCAATTATTGGCAGAGGTGCAACTTAATAAGTAAGTCCCATAAATGCCAAATCGAAATCACACAGAATATGTCTGAAACATTGGGTGAGGAACGCCTCGATTACTAAGACAGAGTCCATAAAATTCCTAAATTCAGGTTGACTGACGAGGCGACAGTGATCACAGGTTATACCTTATTCACTGGCTCGATGTACTTCTACGGTTACGACCAGGCGCGTTATAAACTGGCAGCCGTAGTTATGGTAGGTCGGTGAGTGGACTTGGTTACATAGTAAATGCATAATAGTAATAATTGCTTAGGTGGCATAAGCAATGAGAATAGTACATAGGTTGGACACTAGATGACTTGAGGGCCGTGACATAGCTGGAGTCAATCAGGTAAGGGCAAAAGTACTCTGAATTCAGTGGCCTGCTTGGATGAGGCACCGAATTGTGGGGTTTACAATAGTGTTCCGAATCGGGTGGAATAGAGCATGAAGCGCTATGAGGAGAAAATGTACATACGCTAACTCTTACCGCAGAGTATGATTGAGTTGCTGAGGCATCGGTGGGTCACCGTACATGAACGGAGGCAGGCCAAGCCTTCAGGCCTCCCGGCTCCAACAGGCTCGGGACAGGGATTAGCCTTTGTTGCCAGCCTTCGTTGTAAAGCCGGCTACGCCGTCCGGCTTGCTTGTGATATGCTGATATGCTGCACGTGGCCTATCAGCTGTGCATACATGATTTCTCCGGGCCGCTGGGTGAAAGATATTATTCAAATAAAGACGGCATCCATCTTGTAGGGATGGAACCCTCGTGGTTCGCAATGGCGGATCAGTGAAGGGCGCTGCCCTGCATATATGGGAGGCAATTTGCAAGTACCAGATGATAAAAGGGCATCGGACAAAATGATGTAGGAGCATCAGACGAAAATAATCCGCGCTCGAACTGCGCTTCCCAAATTGCGTGTGGGCCACTGTAATGCCTGTGAGTGTGAAGAGAAATATGCATCTGTTTCCTTTCTCCTCGAGGCAGGGTGGGGGCGACGCTGCTCCTGCAGCATGGTGTGAGCTCCAGCTCCACGAAAGGCTTCTGCTAGATGGCAGAGGGGGTCTTATGAGGATTTCAGCCAGAGCCCCCTCTGCCGGCTGTTCGACCTCAGGTTGGCGGAGGCCCAGGTACTCCGCCAGGCCAGCAAGACTTTCATGGAAGGCCCTGGCTGAGGATGGCATGTCCGGATCCTCCTCCTCGTCCGTATCCTGGGGATCTGGAGGATCTTGTGGAGGAGGGGTAGATGGCACCGAAGGCTGGGGTACAGGGACCGCAGCCGGACACTGAGGAGATGGTGGAGGTAGCGGAGTTGGCTGTGGAGCAGGAGGAGGCGGCTGCACCAGGGCCGGGGGCCCGATTAAGGCGTCTGTGGTTCCTCTAGCATGGCGGGGAGGACAACCCTGACTGCGTCTTCGATGATAACCCCCATCTGAGGAGACCTCATGAGGCCGAGAAACTTCTCGAAGAGCACCTCCTCACTGGCCAAGGAGGTGGCAGGGGGCACCAACAGGGTAGCAGGGGGCTGCTAGAGCGGCTGCATACCCTGTCCATATGGATGCAAAGGAAAGTTGCCCTGCGCAAATGAAGGGTAGACTGTAGGCCACATACCTGGTTGAGACCAGTCCCACCTTGACACTCCTTCGCCGAATTCGTGGAATGGCGTCGGACGGGTGCCCCTTTCTGGCCCAGTGGCCATTTTGTCGAGCTCTTGCCACGTGCCTGCGACGTGTTGCTCTGCCTGCTGGGCCTGACCTCGTCCAAGACTCTTTTGCGTGTGGATCACAAGGCCTACTCTGCTCCTCGAGCCTCGGCCCGGTAGGTATAAGACCTTCGACCCCGGGTTGGTAGAGATGCGTTTAGGCGTCCCCTCGTACATATTTCCGGTATTAGGGCATAGCCCCTCAGCCATTTTGCCGGTAAAAGGGCATAGCCCCTCGGGTGTGGACCCGGTACAAGAACCTTCCGGTCCCTCGACACTGCGCCTGGGAGGATCCAAGGACCCCTCGACCCGAAGGCCGGTAGCTGTAGCAGCATCGGGCAAGTGCCGGTAGAAGGACCTGGCCGGGCCCTCCTGCGCAGGAGTGTCCCTGGGAAGGGAGTCTACCTTGCGGGGTGCACTGGAAAATATTGGCCCTACCTTGGGCCTGCTTCGATGCTTCATGAAGTTCTTGAGATCCTCTGGAGGCTACCTCTGGAAGAGCTCCCTCCACCTGTCTAGTCTGTTCTTCAGCGCCTTCGAGGACAGCGAGTCGCACGCCGAACATGATTGCCAACCGTGGTCTGGGCCAAGGCAACATAGGCAGAGGGCGTCGGGGTCTGAAGTTGGCAAGAGCCCTTTGCAGGATGGACACCTGTAGAAGTCGACATGCGGTGGGGAGGAGCGTGACGCCTGAGGACCGAGTACCTGAATGATAGATAAGACAAAAAAGACAAAGAAGAAGTATCCGCTTATGGAATTACATGGCTGAAGCCAAACCCAGGAGCGCTGGTGAATTTGGCCCGTTCACGCCGACGCGGAAAAGGGGACCGAGGTGTGGCACCAGAGGGTGGAGTCAGGGCAGCGCATGCTCCATGGGTTGTGCCCCCACGCGCCTCTAAATTTAAAGGGGAAGACGTTTTTTGCTGGTGAAAAAAGGTTACATCTCCCGTCCCTTGGTAGGGATGCCCATTCAGTATGGAGGAAAGGGGACGGGAAGTAAGTAGGATAGTAGGATTGTATCGGAGGGTAATTGCACCCATCTGAATCTTTAATAAAACTCTGCATAGTAGAGCCCCCAATTCTTGCTGATGTTACTGCAAATACATTGCTATGATTTTGCTGTTTATGCTTTCTAAGGGTTCAAATGGAAGAGCCTTGAGGGCCTGTTGGCACCAACAGTAGATCGATTGATCAACTTGGGGCCAAATGAGAGAAAAGATTTTAATTAGGCCGCAGACCAGCTCTTCTCTGCCTAGGATATCGATCCAACGGTCCCTGAAAGCTCTTTTGGTGGAGTATATACCCCCAACGGGAAAGAAACTGCTTGACCTAGGAAGAACAAAAATGGTAGCAGGAACAGCAGGTCACAGGAATCGGAACACAGGGACCTTGCTGAACACCATAATTCCAAAGACAGTTGAATATTGTCATGGTAGATGGCCTCACAGATGGTTAGGACTGGTTGATTGGTGAGCCCCTGTTTTTGTAGGCATTTCTATACCAACCACTGCAGCCTGTTGGAATGGTGCAGGGGACCTTCCGTAGGGATTAGAGCGAGGCGAGTTGTATGTTGGCATTATCCAGATTGAGGTTATAGGCAACAAAAGGAGGGGAACTTAGAATGTAGAGTAGCAGGTAGACACTATCCCGTCAGTTCCTGTCCCCTCATCAGCATCATATTGGAACAGCTGGAGAAGAGCCGTAAATGGGACCCCCTACATCGTTCCTATACCGCACTGAGCGTACGAAAGACGTTATGCACACAGACAGCCATATGGTATGTACCCTTGCACTGAAAGTGTGGAATGATGTTGCATGGAAGGATGATGCCTGCCAAGATGTCAGAACACATCTCTGGACATCATGTACGCACGTTAAGATTAAATCTGAAAAGGACAAACTGAACCTATATTGAAATGATATGAAAATACTACGTAACAAAGTAACTGAAGCATTAAGAGTAACATGTACCTAAAACGAAAGTAATCATGGATCTAAAGAAAATAAAGTAACTTATTGACCAATAACTGTAAATACGCAGTAATGCAAGGAAGAAAGACAACATATAGAAGCTTGCTATAGAGGAATATATAACGTGGTAAGGACAGCCATATTAGGAAAATGGATGCTGGCTCACGTTGAACATAACCAAGCTACCTCAGAAAAAGGCTGCGGCTGTAAGAATCAGGAGATGCATGAAAACAGTTGTGTGCAGAGCTACAAGTTAATGATTCAAAGGATAAGCACAGAGTACAAAGGGAGTACATGGATAAGCTCTGAATGTGGGACATTCTTCAATAGATGGAAGACGCTAACATCTGTGTTACGCTCACCTGACTCCCACGGAGGCGCAGGTCTGGTTTGGAGTGTTGTTGCTTCTTCTATGGTGAAGCGCAGGACCCGGAAGATGGACTGGACCGGACCTTCGAATCTGGCTTGTCTGGCTCCCAGGAATATCTTTCTTTATGTGAAAAGGGAGTATTAACAATCTGCGGGAGAACGTATAAGCCTCCCGCTCCCTTCTCACCCCTCTACGAAACCCTCCTGCGACCCCCAAGTGAAGTCTCACCTTAGGATTTGAAAGGTTGAGCTCTCCATCCTGCTTCTCATGCAGGGGCACTTTGTATCCAGTTACTTCACTGGGATTTTGATTGTAGAGGGTTCAAGTTTTGTTTTCCCGGTATAGTACCGTAAGGATTCTGTTAATGAGTATGATTCCGCAATAATAATTGTTCGTTGTCTCTTTTTCAGGTGCGGAAACTATTCCGAGAAGAGCTGTGGAACCGAAGAATGAGACTCTGGTGAGCTTGATGAGAGTTCTCTCAGTGTCCTTGTATCAATGCGCTCACTAACGCTGCAGTCTTTTTTCCCCCATAGGGGCCGGGGTCCGGAAATGCCTGGATGCGGCACCGACCCGAAACGAAGCTCAATCCAGAAGAAATCAGGTAAGTCTTTAATGGGGGTTTGGGTAATGTCTTTTCATGCGCCCACTAACGCTGATGTCTCTTTTTCCCCTTAGGGGCCGGGGTCCGGAAATGCCAGGATGCGGCACCGACCCGAAATGAAGTTGGAATAACCCAACAGGTAAGCTTTGTAATGGAAATTAAGGTTTCCTTGTTTTCTTTCCCCTCTCACCTTTATTCTTGTCTTTCTCCCTAGGCGCTGTGATGTGGCTGCGAGTCCAGAGGTCGCCGTAGAACGTGGTGGTACCTTGTACAGGTGAGTGAGATGCGGCGCTGCAGTGATCGATGCAATGTGCTTTTAAATGGATGTCTTCCTTTTCAGGACCGTCGGTGAGATGTCTCCGGAATGCGGATTTAACAGGTAAGGACTCTTCTTTACCCTTTTCTCTTCTCTCTTTGCAGGTGTTCCAGGATGCTGGCAGGAGTGGCAGAAGACAGAATGCAGGAGCAAACACGGTGAGCGTCCAGCTGCTAGATGCAGAACAAGGCGAAGCGCGAGTTGCTGCTTAGGCGTGGCTTAAATAGCCTTCAAAGTAGTTCCAGGTATGTATTCCTCCCCTGACCACACCCGTGTGGTTAAGTAGTTCCAAAGATAAAGTAGTCCCATTCAGGCCTCAGGAGGCCTGGATGTTGCAGCATGGTCTGCATCAGGTAAGTTAACACTAAGCACCTTTAACACAAAGTCCTCTTTTATGAGCCTGGCGCCTATGGCGCCAGGACTGTGGCCCGATATGAGCCTGGCGCCAAAGGCGCCAGGACTAAGTCCAAAGAGCCCCTACTTGAGGCTGTTGTGACTTCCCTTGAAGACATGTCTGCCTCTGGGGTAGCTGGGTCTTGTCTGGCACCTTGGAGGTAGGCATCATGACAGTACCGCCTCCTAAGGCCAATCCCAAGGTCGTCCTTTCCGGGGGTTTCGGCTTGCTTGGGAATTTTCGGTGGAATCTTTGCACTAATCGCGGGGCGTGTACATGGTCACTTGGTTCCCAAAATCTTTCCTGAGGTCCGTACCCCTTCCAATCAACTAGACAGAAGAGTTTTGATTTTAACATTTTGGAATCCAATATGTCCTTAACTTCAAATTCTAATTCCCCATCGATTTGAATTGGTTCAGGTGGTTTGCTTAGTCTGGTTCCAGGCTGCGCCGGTTTCAACAGTGATGCATGAAAAACGGGATGAATTTGCATGTTGGCTGGTAGATCGAGTTTAAAGGCCACCGGGTTAATTATAGCTTTGATGGGATAGGGTCCAATGTATCTGGGATTAAAAGTCTGCGGTCCTTTGAGAGGCAAATGCTTGGTTTCCAGCCACACCTGGTCTCCAATCTGGTACGAAGGTGCTTCACTCCGATGTAGATAAGCATTTTCTTTGTATTTTTTCTTGGCTTGTTGCAAATGAGTTGTAGCTTCCTTGAAGGCTCGGGTTGCAAATGATCAACTGCAGGCATTTCCAGGTTTTGAGGAGGGTCTAGGTCTGAGGTTCTAGGATGATGACCATACAAGGTGTAAAAAGGGGTTTGTCCTGTTCCAGAATGTACAGAATTGTTATATGCATACTCTGCGATCCATAGAATAATCTTTCCAGCTGTTTTCAGATTGATGCAACATGCACCAAAGATATTGTTCAAGGGTTTGGTTAGTCCTCTCGGTTTGACCATCGGTCTGGGGGTGGTGACTAGTGGATAAGCGTACATCAATTTGTGCCAGTTGGCAACATTTCCTCCAAAAATGGGAAATAAATTGGCTTCCCCGGTCTGAGATTAATATGGATGGAAAACCATGCATACAAACTATGTTTTCCAGAAATTCCTTAGCCAAGATGGAGGCTGAAGGTACCCCTTTTAAAGGGATAAAGTGGGCCATCTTGGAGAACAGATCCACAATTACCAAGATAGTGTTATATCCATAGCAAGGAGGCAGGTCGGTAATAAAGTCCATTGACAAGGTGTGCCAAGGGGCCGGTGGAATATCCAAGGGTTGTAGGAGACCGGCTGGTCTCTTCTTTTGACCTTTATTTTGGGCGCAAACTCCGCAAGACATCACAAAAGATTTTATGTCTTTTCTCCAGGATGGCCACCAGAATTGTCGATTGATCTTTTCCTCCGTTTTTGCGATACCAGGATGTCCTTCCATTAATGTATCATGATAGTGAGCAATGACCAATTCTTGCAGTTCTTTGTTGGCCAGAAATAACCGCCCCTGGAAGTACGGTAAATCGTTATTAACGGAAAGGTGTGACCCCTTTTGAGTCCATTCTTGCAAGGCTGTGGAATTTAAAAGTTGTTTAACTCGAGTTTGAACGTCCTCTATAGTTTGTAAAGAGGTCAAGCCTACAATTCTTTGTTCGGGTATAATTGGTACTGGTTCTAAGTTTGAATTTGTTTCATCCATTCCAATCCGGGATAAAGCGTCCGCTTTGCCATTCTTGCAACCAGGGCGGTAGGTGATTATGAAATCAAATTCTGCAAAGAATAAAGCCCATCGGAGTTGGCGGGATGATTGGGCTTTGGCCGTTTTTAGATATTGCAAATTCCTGTGATCTGTAATCACCGTAATGGTGTGTCTTGCGCCAAGGAGGTAATGACGCCAAGCCATGAAGGCAGACTTAATAGCTAGTAATTCTTTGTCTGTGATTGCGTAATTGATTTCAGGAGCCGTGAATTTCCTGGACCAAAAGGCTACAGGGTGCATCTGGTTAGTTTCTGGATCCCTTTGAGACAAGACAGCACCCATGGCCAAACTGGAAGCGTCGGTTTCAACAATGTAAGGGAGATCTGGGCGCGGATGCTTCAATACAGGGGCGGAGGTGAATTTGGTCTTTAGGTCTTGAAAGGCCTGTTCTGCCTCAGGAGTCCATTCGAAACGTTTATTCTTCTGTAAGAGGGCTGTTATGGGTTAAACCACTCGAGAAAATTCCGGGATGAATCTTCGATAGAAATCGGCAAAGCCAAGCATACACTGAACCCCCTTAACAGAGTTAGGAGATGGCCATTTGAGGATGGCGTCCACCTTTCGCGAGTCCATTCGGACTCCTTTAGGTGTCAGGATGAATCCGAGAAACTCGACCTCTGTGGTATGAAAAACGCATTTTTCGAGTTTTGCAAACAGGTTGTGCTGGCGCAATTTCTCAAGAACTGCCCTGACATGTTTTCTGTGTTCGGATTCCGAGGAGGAGTATACCAGGATGTCATCGATATATACGATGACACAAACATCGATAAGTTCCCAAAGAACATCATTCATAAAGTATTGAAAGGCGTCAGGTACGTTGCATAATCCGAAGGGCATCACCTGATATTCAAAGAGCCCATATTTGGTGCGGAATGCAGTCTTCCATTCGTCGCCTTCTTTTATACGTACCAGGTGATAAGCTCCTCGGAGATCTAACTTGGTGTATATACAAGCATCTTTTACCTGGTCAAGAAGTTCAGGGATCAGAGGCAGAGGATAACGATTCTTAATCGTTATTTGATTTAGGGCGCGGTAGTCAATACATGTTCTAAGGTCGCCTTCTTTTTTCGGCACGAAGAACAGAGCTGAGGAAACAGGAGACTTTGACGGGCGAATAAAACCGTTGGCAAGATACTGATCTAAATACTGACGCAAATGAATGTTCTCAGGTTCAGTAAGAGCATAAATCCTACTACAGGGCGGTTGAGCATTGGGTACCAGGTCGATTTGACAATCGTACGACCGGTGGGGAGGTAATGTGTTCGCCTGTTCTTTTTGAAAAACGTCTTGGAACACTTGGTATTCAACCGGTAGTTGTATCGTAGTGGAAGTTACTGTGGCCAGACCCATATCTGGATTTCTTGGATAACAAGTCAGTTCACAATCAGGAAAGTTTATTCTCTTTGCTCGCCAGTCAATTCGAGGATTATGTGTTTCTAGCCAAGGGATTCCTAGAATTACTTGAAATTGTGGGGCCTTGATTACATCGAACACAATTGCTTCCTGATGTCCATCCTGTCCCACTAGTGTCATTTCTGTAGTGGAATGTGTTACCGGCCCTGAGGCTATTTCGGTTCCATCTACTGTAGTAATGACATCCTTGTTAACTTTCGGACGGAAAGGAAGATTAATCCTGGAGGCAAATTCACGATCTACGTAGTTTCCAATAGCTCCACTGTCGATGTATGCTTTTATAGCATGCAACCGCTGAGGCTGTTTCGGGTCCACGAGCACCATTGGCATGACAAAATGCGAGGTCAAAGAGTCTGTTTTCAAGCTCGGCAAGCGGACCTCTACGCTTGTCGGGCTTGACCGTTTCCCGAATCAGGTTCTATTAAATTGTTGTCCGTGGCTCCAACCACCTTCCATGGTGGCTTTACCGGGCAGTCTCGTAGAAAGTGACCAGAAGCCCCGCAATAGAGACATAGTTGCTTTTGCCGTTTTCTCTCTCGTTCCTTCTGCGTCAATTGTCCTTTAACACCGCTGATCTGCATAGGTTCTGAAACGTCGGTACTCTTAGGGTTAGCGTGAGTTTTGATCAGCACTCGAGTTTCGAACTTGGACCGATCTGCTTTTCTAGTTTGCAGTCTGTTGTCAAGTTGGACCACTAAGTCTATGTATTCTGCGCAGGCTTGAGGTGGATTTACTATTTGAGCTAGAACATCCTTAAATTCTCCGCGCAGGCCTCGATGAAATAGTGTGATCCTTTTATTTTCGGGCCACCCCGTTTCTACAACCAGCCTATTAAAGGTGGCAATATAAGATAAGAGATCTTGGTTACCTTGTCGTAAGGATGGTAGTTCGTTGTCAAGGGCCTGTCCCTGAGAGTGTCGAGCGAATAATCTTTCCATGCTCGCCTGGAAGCTTTAAAAATCCTGGAGAATTGGGTCATCCTGACTTACCAACAGAACAGACCAATCGGCAGCACAGCCACTGAGCTAAGATAATACAAAGGCTACCTTGGTTTGATCATTAGGGAAGGCCCCAGGTCTGCATAGAAAGTGTAGGCGACATTGGTTCATAAAAACGGCATATTTCTTGGGGTCCCCCGCAAAACGTTCAGGCGGGGCCAAAGGCATGTTTCCAGGTAGATTGATTTGTACCGGGTTATTCGAAACCATTGACGAGGCATTACCCCCAGAACTAGTTAAAAGGAGTTTGTCCGGCTTGACCCTGCAACAATCGTTTGGCCATGTCATCAGTTCTTTCCTTGGATAAGATTAATTCTCTTTTGAGAGCATTAGTTTCCTGGCGGGCGGAGTGTACTTCTGCCCTTAATTCCCCCAAAAGCTGAGCCAGCTTGTCTGTCTCGGAAGTTTCCATAGCGCCCGGGTGGGAAATTGTAGGTAGGCTTCGCGTTCTGTTACGCTCACCTGACTCCCACGGAGGCGCAGGTCTGGTTTGGAGTGTTGTTGCTTCTTCTATGGTGAAGCGCAGGACCCGGAAGATGGACTGGACGGACCTTCGAATCTGGCTCGTCTGGCTCGCAGGAATATCTTTCTGTATGTGAAAAGGGAGTATTAACAATCTGCGGGAGAAAGTATAAGCCTCCCGCTCCCTTCTCACCCCTCTACGAAACCCTCCTGCGACCCCCACGTGAAGTCTCACCTTAGGTTTTGAAAGGTTGAGCGCTCCATCCTGCTTCTCATGCAAGGGCGCGTTGTATCCAGTTACTTCACTGGGATTTTGATTGTAGAGGGTTCAAGTTTTGTTTTCCCGGTATAGTACCGTAAGGATTCTGTTAATGAGTATGATTCCGCAATAATAATTGTTCGTTGTCTCTTTTTCAGGTGCGGAAACTATTCCGAGAAGAGCTGTGGAACCGAAGTATGAGACTCTGGTGAGCTTGATGAGAGTTCTCTCAGTGTCCTTGTATCAATGCGCTCACTAATGCTGATGTCTTTTTTTCCCCATAGGGGCCGGGGTCCGGAAATGCCTGGATGCGGCACCGACCCGAAACAAAGATCAATCCGGAAGAAATCAGGTAAGTCTTTAATGGGCGTTGGGTAACGTCTTTTCATGCGCCCACTAACGCTGATGTCTCTTTTTCCCCTTAGGGGCCGGGGTCCGGAAATGCCAGGATGCGGCACCAACCCGAAATTAAGTTGGAATAACCCAACAGGTAAGCTTTGTAATGGAAATTACGGTTTCCTTGTTTTCTTTCCCCTCTAACATTTATTCTTGTCTTTTTCTCCCTAGGCGCGGTGATGTGGCTGCGAGTCCAGATGTCGCCGTAGAACGTGGTGGTACCTTGTACAGGTGAGTGAGATGCGGCGCTGCAGCGATCGATGCAATGTGCTTTTAAATGGATGTCTTCCTTTTCAGGACCGTCGGCGAGATGTCTCCGGAATGCGGATTTAGCAGGTAAGGACTCTTCTTTACCCTTTTCTCTTCTCTTCTCTTCTCTCTTTGCAGGTGTTCCAGGATGCTGGCAGGAGTGGCAGAAGACAGAATGCAGGAGCAGACACGGTGAGCGTCCCGCTGTTAGATGCAGAACAAGGCGAAGCGCGAGTTGCTGCTTGGGCGTGGCTTAAATAGCCTTCAAAGTAGTTCCAGGTATGTATCCTTCCTCTCAGGTATGTATTCCTCCCCTGACCACACCTGTGTGGTTAAGTAGTTCCAAAGATAAAGTAGTCCCATTCAGGCCTGGATGTTGCAGCATGGTCTGCATCAGGTAAGTTAACACTAAGCACCTTTAACACAAAGTCCCCTTTTATGAGCCTGGCGCCTATGGCGCCAGGACTGTGGCCCGATATGAGCCTGGCGCGCCAGGACTGAGTCCAAAGAGCCCCTACTTGAGGCTGTTGTGACTTCCCTTGAAGACATGATGTCTGCCTCTGGGGTAGCTGGGTCTTGTCTGGCACCTTGGAGGTAGGTATCATGACAATCTGTGAGAGCCAAACTGTTGGCCAATTAAAAGTGTATAAAGTTCATACGAGATGGAGTGAGCAAATATCTAGAGGCCAAGAGGAGCAACAACACTTTGCATAAATTGAATCAAATAGCAGTAATGGGAGGATGTAAGGACACATTTGTGGACTCTTCACGTGTGACTCAGAAGTCGAAAACAAAGACTATTCATTAGAGCCTTAAGCTATGATAGGGGTGTGCTCACACTCCCTTGAATGTTCCAGGATAGCGAGCAGCAACAAGGTCAACTACAAATGGATGTCTGTGGCTGATAGCCTACCGATGACAGATGGACTAATTGGTAAAATGGGGATTTTTCTGATGGGATTCAAACACCTAGTTTTAATTTCACCTATGTGCTGCTAAGGAGCCAAAAGTCCAAGGTTGGGATAACATGGCAACAAATCAATGGGGTTTGGGGGACAACAACATATAATGTTGCAGGAGTCATTCCACTGTTATGCCCACCATAATCAGTAGTCTACATATTTAGAGGTAGTTCAAGGTGTGCCCTACAGACAAGGGGTAGCCAATGAAGCACTGATCCTTATATGTTCCCTTCACCAATCCCTTCCCTGGACAGGTTTTGTATTTTGCCACATGGAATGAAATCATAGATGACGCATATTGGGGTATAAGACCTCCATGTAAACAAATTTGGTTGCGAGTGTGCAAGCATCAGTCCGATTTCTGCTAGTTGACCCTGCTTTATTCAATTGATAATAAAGTAGTACTTTGCCATACTCTTTGAGTCTGTCTGATTATTTGGTCTAAGATCTATTATTGTAATTCCATCTAGCGCAAAAGGCTGTACCGATCAATGTGCAACCACCAGTATCACATCTGCTGCACTCTTGAATCTTCAGAGTACTCTAGGTATGGAAGGAAAGTACAGCGGTTTCTGTGGCAATGTCAGAATCATGGAATCTGTTACCCATGTCCGGGGGCACCAGAATCTGGCAAAGAACGATGGTCTTGAGGGTTGCCCAGAGCGATGCCAGAGGTTAAGATTCATTCTAAACCTTCCAGCCATAACCTCTTGTTTTGCAGACATCTGGGAGTTATTTGCGGAGGCATAAATAGCCAAATCTGGCCTTCTGAAACCAAGGTACACACTGGTGAAGTGGTGCGAGAATAATAACTGTTCTTGTGATGTTACCGTACAAGCCTTTTTATACTGTGACAAATCACTGTATGGTGTTAATACACAGCTCAGGAGGTCCCCCCCCCTTTGCTCTGTCCATTGCACTGATTCAGATAGCCTTCAGTGACACAAGCGACACCCCACCCACTGAAATAGTAAAACCCTCCAGGGGTTTCGATGTCTTTGTTTCATGGCGATTTCAATTTCCCATTGCTGTTTGTTCAGATAAGTAGTGGCAATGCCTGCATTTGTGGATGGGAGGTTTTCAGTGCTTGGAAGTTAGTTACAAGCTCCATTTCTGTTGGAGGTCATCAGGGAACGAGAAACACCTGAAATGGACCACAGGGTCCACATCCAAAATCGCTTGCAAGCGATTTTGGATGTGGACCCTGTGGTCCATTTCAGGCGTTTCTCGTTCTTACGAACCACCAAACTGAATGATCACCTTGAATGCAGGGGATGATGCAGACAAAAAGTAATCAGGGTGTTAATGTTGCTCTATTAACGTGCCAAAACTGTCTGTAGATGGTTGAGCAGGTGGTGTCTTAGGTAACTAAGCCACTGGGCATTATGAATATTCATGAGACGTACTGAATTTATACAAGTCATTAACACAAGAACAAATCAACGATCTGTTGGCCCCAGAGACCTTCTCAAACGACCTGTATGAAAACAAAGGACGGGTGTAGGTCTAGTCAGCTGTCACCAGTAAAAAAAAAAAAAAAAGAATGGATAGACTGCACTGCAAAAAAAAGGGAACCGAGGAGATCCCTGCAGTCATTAGTAGGTAAGAGTCCAATAGTATATACTCAAGAGAAAAAGAAAATTAGTCAACATTATAAGAATTGGCTAAAATCCCAAAAAGTGGTTTTCGGCCATAGGGATAACAAAGCGATGTTAATACTATTTGTTAAAAGGCAAACAAGACATTTCTGGGTGTTGATAAATGACAATGGGAACACGCAAGCTGCTGCTCAATTAACATTGATATGCAAAGCTACCTGGAAAACCCATTTCTCTGAAATGCTCCAAAGCCCTGATACCTAGGGTATCTGCATCCAAGCTAAAATAGTAGGAAACTGGTCATTTGAATTGACTCAAGAAGCAATATTGGATCGTATAAAGAGATTAACTGTGTCGCGTGTGGCTGGCCCGGACGGGTTATCCAATCTCACTATAAAAAATGCCCCTTTGCTATGGACAGACATCATATTTAAGTTATTACCTGAAGTCAAAAGGCAGATGGAAATACCAGCTTTCTGGAGAAAATCATATCATACCAATCTTTAAAAAAAGGCAACAGAAGCCTCCCTCATTCCTACCTGCCAATAGCCCTTCTGGACATAATGGGTAAAATGTTCGCCTCCATAATACTAGAAAGCCTCAAGGGGCTTGGTCCCATAATGTTGGAAGAATTTATCAAATGCAATTAGGCTTTCGAAAGAAGCAGAGTCATGTATATGCCACATTTTGAGACCCAACATTAGTATTTGACAAGGTAAATAGGCAAAGATTATGGGAGAAACCTAGTAATTCGGGATTGCCGCCATCAATCTTGGGCTCGATAGTTGATCTATCCACTGACATACCTATTTATGTACGCTTGAATAAACTTTTAACGACTTAAAACATGGGTGTGTTTTGGCCCCCCCCCACTTATTTAGTTTATCACAGGCATAGGGGGCAAATTACAAAAGGTTTTCCTTTATGGGAGAAACCTAATCAACCTCTTGTCCTACTGTAGGTTGAGAGGTTGATTGCCTTTGCAGCTCAAATGATCAGCATAAGTGAAAAATATAGTAAATTGGCACTTGCACCTGTTGTGAACCATTATAATGATGTGTTATTTATATAGCGCCTTAATCCAAAGCGCTTTACAGAGCACATATTTACATAAAATATCACCCAACCAGAATCCGTAATCATTTATCGACCTCAGAAGGATGAAAGGCTGAGTTGGCCTTGCCGGGATTCGAACCTGCCACCTGCAGATCACACTTAGATCGCAATCGCGCTCAGATCGCAGAAGCGAGTGCTTGATTCCAACCTTGCTTTAAGGTGCACAAATTGTAAATACTAAAGACATGAATGGCTGGAATAAATTTGAAGCCCTATTGTAGAGGCCTGTTTTGGGGCAGCCTCTGTTATTACCTGTTGCTTTAGGGAGATATGAGCTGGGTTTGTCATAAATGACATCTATTGTAAATTGGAGAACCCTGATGTTTTATGTGAAGGTCTGTAATCCCCCAAACATTCTTTAGTTGTGGGCATAAATGGGGTGCTGGCAGTAGCTCTGTCTAAGTCGCTCACCAACTGGATTAGTGACTGTCTAAACATCTTAGACAGGAGCAGATATATCTATCGAGCTTTGTAATGAGAATCCAAATGTGGTTAAAAATAGTTTATTTTTGACCAATTGGATTTTGACTCGCAGGGTGGTTGCAGGATTGAAAATAATTGATCAAAATTTTGTTGAAAGAGCCATGGGAATGCCACCTGGCTATCGCCTAAAGTTTCCGTACGAGGGGTGGGGAAGAAAGTCAATGAAACTGTGTTTTAATTTGTTCCCTTCATTGGAGGTCTTGGGAGCCAGATGGGAGTTGTGCAGAACTGACAGAAAGAGAAATTACTTAATGTACTTTCTTTGGATTCTTCTCCTGCAGATATCCCCTTCCAGCTTCAGCTGCTTGGAGAAAACTTTGACAGGGGGCATAGTGGACCGCTACTTGGCCGCCGATCATTGATCTGCCTTGACAGTGCTCGATTGTCAGCTCCAGACATGACGTTAGGTGTTGTATATATACACTGCATCACTACACCCCGTACCACAGTCCCCCACTCCCCCTGCACCCATCAAGCTCCGCCACGGCACAGGAAAATCTGCTAGAAAAGGATGGCCAACTAGCCTACGGAGAGTTTGAAAAAAACAGAATTCCAATAGGGATAAACAAAACTTCAATTTTTCTTTTTGAAGAGGAAGGCATGCGGTTTGCAATCCGCCCTCTCAGGAGAAGGTAGACACCTACTGCTGGTGCTTTCTTAGCGGGGATGGAAGGGAGGGGTGATAAGGAATGTGTGTTTGCGGGAGAAGAATCCATAGAAAGAACATTACAGTAAGTAATTTCACCTTCAATTGATCGCCCTTCTCCCGCAGATTCCTCATCAGATAGACTCTCAAAGCAGTGCAAACACCAGAGGTCAGAAGAAAGTCTATATAGCAGTACATTTTCTTTGCCTGCCTGATGCCTGTCCTTCCAAAGCAGGCATCAGCCCCACAGGCCAAGTTTAGACAAATTCTTTGTAAACGTATGAAGCGATGACGAGGATGCGGTCCGAAAGATGTCCCTAAGGAACAAGTTACTTACCTGTAACTGTTGTTCTCCAGCTTGGGTCTGGCATGGATTCACATGCTCATGAATATTCCCCGTCGTCAGGCTGGGAATCCTCGGTAAAGAAAAAAAATCAGTATCAGTTTTGTTTCTGATCTGTCTTTCTTAGTAGTAACCAATCACTGGTCTCTGGGTCATACTGCCCCCAGCCAATGACTGCCCTCGCCCCAAGCTCCACCCCTGGCAGCCATCCTCAGATTTGGTAGCACGTAAAGTGGCAGTATGACCAAGTGAAGAGCCGCAGAGGGGAAGGAGGGAGGGTTCTCATGTGAATCCATGCCAGACCCATGCTGGAGAACAACAGTTACAGGTAAGTAACTTGTTCCTTCTCCAGCGTGGGGTCTGGCATGGATTCACATGCTCATGAATATAAGAATACATAGCAGTACACACATGCACAACCACGGGAGGTGGCAAGGCTCAACATTAAGCATTACATAAAACTCAACATTAAGCATCTTTTACCTCCTCACCAGGCTCACCTTAAGCGAACAGGTTGCCAAGCACTGCCTGACCAACCGACTCTGGACTCCTCCCTGGAATCCCAGTCGACGCAGTAGAATCTCGTGAAGGTGTGATGGAGAATCCCAAGTCTGTGAGCAGCCGGACGGTCTTTGCTGTGTGTTCGACGGCAAGTTCCCTTGTCCCTGCTCGGATGAGCCAGTCGTCCAGGTAGGGGGTAGATGTGGATCCCCTGCAGGTGCAGCCGCGCCGCCACTGGTGCTAGGCACTTGGTGAACGCCCTGGGCGCCGACTTCAATCCTTGAACTGGTAGTGCCGCCCTTGGACTACGAACCTGAGAAACATTCGGTGTCCTTTAGGATGGGAATGTGAAAGTACGCATCCTCCAATCCAACGACGATAGGAAGTCACCTTCCTCCAGCTGGCCCAGCACGTGCTGGAGGGTGACCATCCGGAACTTCTGTGCCTCGATTTATTTGTTTAGCCGACGTAAGTCCAGAATGGGATGCCAACCTCCTGTCTTCTTTCTGACGAGGAAGTATCTTGAGTATACTCCGGAGCCCCGGAGACTCTTTGGGACGAGCTTGATGGCTCCTTTCTTGAGCATCGCCCTTACCTCTAACAGCAGTTGAGGGACATGGTTTTCCTTCCTGGTCGCGGGCGGAATTCGGGGGCACTTCTTTAGAAATTCCAGAGTATGCCCGTGGGCCAGGGCATCCAGCACCCAATGGTCGGGGGATATGGACTCCCACACGCTGACGAACTTTGTCAGCCGGCCTCCCACCGGGGTGCTTCGGTGGGGGCCCGACACGACGGCCGGATCCGTCTTGCTTGGAAGCAGCCTTGCCGCCTTGGCCTCCCTGGCGACGACGGCGAGATCCACCTGACTTGCCTCGTCCCCTGTAGGTTTATTGCGACTAGAAGCAGGCCGCCTGATGGTAGGCCGAGGAGCCACCACCGAATCCTTTGGAGGCACCTTGTGTGACTTCGGAGTTCCGAAAGGGCGACCACCGTTGATGCAGAACTCCCAAGGCCAGAGCCGTCTCCGGGTCGGTCTTGATGGCCTGCAGTAACTCATCCACAGTCTTTCCAAACAGATTGTTCCCGTCGAAGGGCAGGTCCAAAACCTTGGTTTGCACGTCCTGGTGGAAATCCGTCGCGTTGAGCCACCCCCGCCGTCGAAGGCAAGCGCCGTTGCCCAACTGGCAGAAACCAATGTCGGCAATGTCCGTGGCCACAGTTATGGCGTGGTCCGACGCCACCTCACCCTCCTGTAGGATCGCCAGGGCCTCTGCCCTCTTGTCGTCCGGGAGGAAGTCCAACAGGAGGCGATCTTGTACCACAATTCCCTGTCGTAGCGGGCCACAATCGCTAGGGCGTTGGCCGCCTTAATCGTCGCCGCCGCTGCCATGACTCGTCGTCCCACGGCGTCTAGCTTCTTTCCCTCGCCATCCGGTGGGGAAGTTGAGGATGAAGCCGATGCGCGTCCCCCCTCCGCTTTCTTGTTGGCCGTGGCTGAGACGACCGAATCCGGGGTCGGCTGCGCCCTAAGGCACAACGGGGCGGCGTCGGGGACCCGGTACTTCTTCTCGTACCGGTCCCTCTTGGCAGGTGTCGTGGACGGGTTCTTGAGGAGGGCAAGTCCCTCGTCCCAGATGTCATCCAGCAACGGCACCGCGAGGAACGTCTTCCTCTTGGCCTCGCGCCGTTGGTAGAGGAAGCCTTCCTTCTCCTCAGTGCAGAGCTGAAAAAGCTCAGATGCCCTGGCAATCATGGCGTGGAAGGAGCCAATCTCGTCGGGCGGGGACGCCCGAGGAATCGGAGACGGGAGGCCAGTCTCGTCGTCACCGCTGTCGTCATCCATCCCCGTCGTGGCCGTTCCCGTGTCGTCCCTCGGGAAGGCGACAAAGGCTGAGAAGGCCGTGAGGGCTGAAGGGGCACTGGATGAATTCTCCTCTTGTTCGGAGGGCTTCCCGACGGACCCGGTACAGCTGGGTCGTCCGTCGGGGTTGGGGCAGTCTCCTTAGGCTTGGATTGCCGTCAAAATGGCCGCCGAGTTGTCCTGAGGCTCGGATTGCGACGGGTGTGCCGGGAGCGATGGTTGTTCCTCCACGGGAACCTCGTCGTCGTTGCCACCCTCGCTCTCGTCGTCCCCCTCCTCGGGATTCCTCCTGTGGGGCTGGGCCTCTTCCACATTCTCGGTCAGTTCCTCCTCGGAGGTTGTGTCCGTGTCCGTAACGGCCACCCCCCCCCTCTTTTTCCACCGGGGTGTTCACGAGGGTCTTCTCGATGGGCTTAAGAGGATTCCCTCCGCGGAGGCAGGGAAACTCTGGGTCCCGAGGTCGCCTCCACTGGGATAGCTTCCACAGGCTTCGCCAGGGCCGCAGCGACTCCCTCAATAGAGGCCTTAGCCGGGTGGATCAAGGCCTTCGCCGCCTTGGGCGCGCTTGAGGCCTTCACCTTAGGCGGAGGGTCACCGCCTCGCTCCCCCTCGGCCGGTTCCTTCGAGATCGACCGGGGCCTCTCCAGAAGCTTAACCGGGTTCTCGGATTTTCTCTTCCCCGAGCCAGAGCGTTGGCTCGTGGTTGATGGCGTTGGTGAAGGTGCGCCCTGCCTGGCAGCCGAGGAGCCCGACCATTCGGTGCTCCCGGTGCCCGTGCACTCGCGGTGCTTTGCCTTCTGTTGGGCCCCCGTCGCCGTGGCACCCTCACAGGACTTAGAAGACCGCTCGACTTCTTCTCACCTGCTGGGCTCTTGCCTTCCAGCCAGTTGGAGAGACGGGTCCGGCGATCCCTCATCGTCCGATCCGACATGTTAAAGCAAAACGCACAGTCCTTCTCCACGTGCGTTTTGTCCTCATGGAGGCAGTAAAGGCATTGCAAATGCTCGACCTCGAACACATTTTGTAGGTTGCATCCAGGGCAGATCCTGAACAGTTTGCCGGGAGTCGAGCTTCCCTTCTCTTGGGCCATGTTCTTCTCGTCCACGAGGTAGGCCTCAGAAACTTCTGGAATCCTCCAAGAAGCGTAACTCGACGAAAACTTCACCCTTGAGGGGCGTAGATAAATCCGAAACCGGTACCCATTGATCGGAAGTAGAAATGGTGGAGCTTGAGGCTCGATTAAACCGAAAAATTGGATAACTCTCTTTGAAAAAGCGCAAAACGCAGTACAAACTAGAGAGCTATAGCACGAGGACTCCCAACACTTGAACGTGCGGTAAAAATCTGAGGATAGCTGCCAGGGGCGGGGCTTAGGGAGAGGGCAATCATTGGCTGGGGGCAGTATGACCCAGAGACCAGTGATTGGTTACTACTAAGAAAGACAGATCAGAAACAAAACCGATACTGATTTATTCTTTACCGAGGATTCCCAGCCTGACAACGGGGAATATTCAGGAGCATGTGAATCCATGCCAGACCCCATGCTGGAGAACTGGTACTCCTCTTGGCAGAGCTGTAGAAGTGGAGACCCTCTGGTAGAATGGGCCCTTATGCCAGGAGGCAATTCCTTGCCTGCAGTATGGTAGCATTCTGAAATACACACTGATCCATCACAAGATTCTCTGCTTCCAAACAGCTAGACCTTTCTGGAAACTGAGTAGGCTTCAAACAACTGGTCAGTTTTTCTGTATTCTGACATTCTAGCTACATAGAAGCTTAGTACTCTCTTAGGGACCAACTGGTGAAAAGGCTCTTCCTCCTACACGGGATGTGGAAGTGGATAGAACAGTGGAAGATCTGTTGCCTGAGAAAGATGGAATTCTGACACCACCATAGGCAAGAACCCTGGTCTCACTTTCAGAGATACTTTCTCCCTAAAAAAGCGAAGAAAAGGTGGTTTGCAATGAAGGGCCTGCAACTCGAAGACCCTTCCGGCTAAAGTGATGACAACCAGAAAATCGATTTCAATGTTAACACCCACAGAGAACAAGAATGCAATGGCTCAAAGGGAACCGCTATCAGGAATGTCAAATCAAGGTCCAAATCCCAATCAGGGACAACAAAAGGAACAGGTGGAAACGTATTCACAAGGCCCTTCAGGAATTAAACCATAACCGGAATAGTGAAAAAAGATCTCTGATCCAGGAAACTTTTGAACACAGAGAACGTCCCCCAAGTATCGACTGTGGTAACCTGAAGGCCTGGCGAGGCCAGTGACACATGGAACTCCATCCCTGTAGTGGTGGGGCAAGAGATAGGGGCCAATCTCACACTCCCTGCACATGGCCTCTAATCTTCTCCACCTGCAAGTGTACAGAGATCTTGTGGACGGCCTGTGTGCAGCCAGCAGCAGCACCTCTAGAACCTCCTCAGAGGAGTCCCAGCCATTATATCACATCCTCTCAAGAGCCACGCATGTAGGTTGAGGGATTCCAGGATCAAGTGGAGCACCCGACCTTCCGACTGGTATAGGAGATCCGGGCGGCAAGGTAACCGGAGAGGTGGGCAGATGGTCAAGTCCAAGAGGTCCGAGTACCATGTCCTCCTCGCCCAAACTGGGGCGATTAAGATTACAGCTGCTCGGAACCTCCTCAAACTTCAGAGAACCCACAGGGTGATGAGAATTGGAGGGAAGGCGTAGGGAAGAGGAAAGAACCAATCCACCAGAAATGCCTCCCTTAGCGCACTGTTCGCTGGAAATTCCCCTCGAGCAAAACTCTTTTCCACCGAGCCCAACAGGAAGTGCAAACAGATCCACTGCCGAGGTACCCCAGATAGAGAAGACCTCTTCTAGCACTTCCTGGCACACTTACCACTCATGTGAAACCATGCTCTGCCTGCTCAGAGCATGCACCAAATTGTTCTCTGTCCCCACCAGATGAACTGACGAGTCTGAGATCTGGTTCTCCAATAACCAGAACCACAGCTGCATCGACTCCCTGCAGAGAGAAAGGGCGTGCATGCCACCCTGCTTGTTCAGTTAGTACATGGCCACCGTATTGTCTGTCAAGATCAGGACATGGAAAGGCCTCCCCTGCCCGAGTGTCTAGGACTGCTCTGATTATCTGATTAACTGGAGCCTCTTAGCTGGTGTCGTGTGGGATTTCTGCACGTTCAGGGAGAAGCACAGCCTGTGCAGTAGTGAACTGGTGTGCCCCAGATTAGACGAGACCTGCTCTGCCGACTTCCCTCAGATCAGCCAGTCGTCCAGGTATGGGAACACATGGATGCCGGAACCCTGAGGTGGCCACGACTACTACCATGAGCTTGGTGAAGACCCTCAGTGCGGAGGTCCACACAGAGGGAACCACCTTGAACTGGTAGTGCTTCGGCCCTATGAGGGACCTCAGGAACGTCCTGTGCTTCGGATGTATCGGCATATGAAAGTAAGAGTTGTGAAGATATATGGACACCAGCCAGTCCTGTAATTCGAGAGCGTGGAGAATCTCTTTCATTTAGATATTTACATTTACTTGTATCGCGCACAATGGACCATCAGGCATGATGGCGTATACCGACCAACAACAAAAATACAGTGATGACAACATAAAAAAATAAAGCATGATAAAAAGTACAACCTAAAAACCTAAAAACCACCCTAACCAAGTTAGTGACCCCTTTTGGGAAATAATTGCACGAAAGAGTGTTAGCGTGCTAGACCCGCAGCCCGCAATGACACAGTCACTATTCGGTGAGGAGCACCACTCACTTAAATTAATTATGTGTAAGACTTTCAGATCAAATGATCTAACAACCCCTGGGCCTGTGCCTTGGCGCAGCCAGGCTAGTACTTAGTTGCGTAGGGCATCTTTAGTCTCAGTTCCAGCTATTTTACCGATGTTAGTAATAACAAAATGCTGCTTATCCATAATGAATTCACAGGTACTGATATCTTTAACTCTTGGCATATGGCATATTTTAAGTCGTACATTCCGCAAGTGAGCTTGCATCGGGGCCACATAGATTTCTGTATCTCGTACATTGGGCTTATATTCATGATTGTATTTCGGTGCCAGGATTACAGAAGGGGATTCCATGTCTAAAACCTCAACAGTGATGCTAGTGCAGTTATCCTGTATGTTGATGGATGGTGAGATCATGGGAGGTACCAGATGAGTGTCACTAATAGGATTGGGATGGGAAACTTGACCGAAATTCTCCATTATTATGTTGGCTTGACAGACTTGATCCCCGCTCTACACTAAAAGATTAGCCTGGCAGCCAGTGTCCTTTTTATTCGATTGATTCTGTACAGCTGTCAGATTGCATAGTGGTCTGTAATGCTGTACTTTCTCTATGGGGACATACGGTTGACAAACTCTTTCACAGTGACCATAAGTGCACATAAGTCCTGGAGGCTATGACACAAGTTGAGCTCTTTCAGAATAGTCACTCTAAGATTCACAAACTGGGAGGAGGTATAGTCAATTTGAATGGCAGATAGGGCCCTTTGCTGAGGTTAATGGCGAGGGAGTTAAGTGCCCAAGATCCCTCTTGGCGGATTTCTTTATCCCTCCCAATAAGGACATATCTGCGGGTGAAAAGGCAGAGGAGATGGGGTCAATCGTTTCCCTTCCCAAAGATTGTTCTGGGGTGACAGGGATTGTAATATTAGGACTTGATGACGCACGGCCACGTCACTGTTAAGATTCTTGCATATGGAATCTTGTGTCTTAGGGTTCAGGACCGTGCTGAGATTACCCCTCTGCAACCTCTGTCTCCTGCGAGCACTTAGGGCACAGACCTCAATCACACGGTCCCTATTTAACAAAGGAGAGGCAGCAGCCAATCCTAGTCCAGACCACGAGATAACATCCGTTGGCTCAGGTGTCATGTTATTTAATGCCTGACTACTAGGCAGAAGGTTTAAAGATCCATGTTTATTGCAGTCCTCCATGATGAGCCACAAGGATTTCAAGAAGCTGGCGAAGAGTAAAACACGCTGCGCAGGTATCAGTAGAACCAAACTGTTAGAATCTGCTCATACAAGGTCTTTGCCAATAGTCACATTACTATGCAAAGCTAACTCGGATTTAAAGCTCCTCAGAAAATGAGAGCGAGTCAAGTTTAGGTGCAAAAAACAAGCCAGGTGCTAAAAACAGCAAGAACATGGAAGGGATATGAGCTTACCCACTCTGTAATTAGTACCGAGCCAGGCAATGCGGTAAACGCCAGCAGCACAATCCTGCTCCGCACAGCGATTTATTCAGAGGCTTCAGATGCCGTGTGGAAACCGTTGCGGCTGGCGGCCAGGAGGCAGTTAACAGCGCTATGCCCCTGGACGGGAGGTCGCTTCAACTGGAACGGCTGCCGAGCTCTGACAGCAATCTGCGACCCTCACGCCGTACTGAAGGGAAAAAGTCACCATCCTGAATGTGTCCATCTTTCTTCATCATCTATCAAAAACGTCTTGTGAATTGAAATGAATGTGTGTACAGAATGCCTGTATTTTTCTTTTAATTATCCTACTGTTTTATGCTAAGTCTGATGCTGAAAGGTTGGAATTGTATCCAGCCCAAAAATAAATAAATAAAAAAAAAAAAAAAAAAAGAATGTATCTTTCCTCAGGAACTTCAAGGCCCTGGCCCTGAGGTCCAAGGTGGGATGAGACCTCCCCCCTTTTTGGGAACCAGGAAATACCAGCCAGATCCTCTGTGCTCAGGCGGTATCCCTTCCACAGCACCCATCAACAGAACACAGCTCGCTGTTCTTTCTGGAGCGCCTTTTGTGGTTGGGAAGGAGGCGGTGGGGGTCTGCCTGGAGGTTTTCCTAAGAAAGGCAGACAATAACCCCAGCACACAAGCAGCATAGCCCAGGTGTCGGAGGTAATCTTCTGCTACTGGGTCCAATGCTCGGTCAGCCGTCCTCCAACCAGTGAGTTGTGAGAGGGGTTATCAAAGCGGCTTTGAGGACAGAGCCCCTGCTGCCGTCTGCTGACTGCTGACCTCTAGAGTCTGCCCTGCCCCTTCCGGAGCACGAGGAACGCCTCTGCCCCTGCCTGGTACGCATGAGCTGAGTCTTCCTATCGTAGGGCACGCAGTGCCTGTAGCCTCTGCCCCACCAAGCGAAATTGTAGGCAGGTTAGGCTGGCTGTTGCACAGCTAGGCCAAGAGACTTTGCAGCGAGCTTGGGCTCCTTGAATTTCTCTAAGGAGTCATCAGCCTTTGGGCCAAAGAGATTCTGCCCATCAAAAGCAAAGTTCAACAATTTATTCTGGACATTGGGGGAGAACCCTGGGGAATGCAGGTAGGCCCGACTACTAATGACCATGGCCGATCCCATCGAACGGCCAACACAGTCTGCCAAGTCCATGCCTGTTTAAAACGACTGTCTGGCCCCCTCCTTCCCATCGCCCAACTGCAGAAACCCTCCAGCATCTCCCCTTAAGGAATGTGCTGGGCCACCTGTTCAACTGCCTTGCACAGTCCAAATGATTATTTTGCAAAGCCACAGGAGACATTAGTCTCCTTGAACGCCAGGAGAGAAAAGAGGGGTCTCCCCTTGCCGGCATATATTTCTTTGCCAGGTCTGAAGGAGGCAATGGGGTTGATGATAGCCGGATTGAAAGGCATAGCCCTTTCTGTGGTGGGACCCGCAGCAAGAATGTCCATGAGGTCATAGCCTTAGACTGGCACGGCTGGGGTATTTAACCCCAAGGTATCAACTAGCCTGTCGACCGGAGTCCTAAACATTACATGTGTATGTGCATAGGTGTGGGCCTGCTGCATCTCGATGTCTGGAGAAGTGTCCAGCTCACTGACGACGTGCAGTCCCCCTGTCAAGGCCATCAGGTCCGCCTGGTTGGTCAGTATCGCCATCTCCTGAATAAATGGGGTTGACGTCACCTTTGTTTTCATCCTCAGTGTAGAAGATGTCCGCCATCGACCTGAAGAAGTCGGATTGAGACAACGGTATAAAAAAAAGACTGTTTGACGGTGGTCGACATCGATTGTTTAGCCGTCGACGTAGAGGGTATGGCGATCAGCGCCAACAAGATTCTGGGTCGGAGGTGCGTCGACAATGATTGGGAAGGTCCCGGTGTCGAAGCCTGGCCAGATTTGCTCGGCGCGGAGGCCAAAGGCTCCCTTGACGCTGATGGTGTTGGAATTGGTGCTAACTTGGGGCTGGAATCACTGGGAGCCACTGGAGCTACCGGGGCCTGCTATATCGGGGGCTCGCCCACACCCACGTCTGCTTTCTTAAACATGGCTAAAATCTGGGACAAAAGTCCTCTCATTCTTGCTAGGACGCCGGCCCTGCTGATGACTTGCTGCGTTCTGACGAGGAGACGGAGTCGCGCCAGTGTTGGGTCTTTTTTTTTTTTATGCGAAGAAGACTAGTGGCTCTGAGAGTGACCAGTGATTGGGACACTGATCGGCCCATTGTGAGCTTAGCTGCCCACTCCCATAAGGACTTTGAGTTCATCCTACCTCAAGATAAGCTACCCTGAGTGTTATGACCTGTGCCAAGGCACCACAAGCATATATCATGTGGGTGTAACGCTCACCTGATTCTCGCAGAGGCGCCGGTCTTGACTGGGCGACTACCGTATCTTCAAAGGTGATGTGTAGCACCCGGTTGGCTCTTTGGGCTGGACCTCTGTGCACTGTATGCCTGACGTGTAGAGTAAGATGTCTGCAGATAGAAAATATGGGGTTAATGAACTGGGGTTATTGGGGTGTCCCTATCTCTTTCCTCTTCTCCTCTCCTGTAGACCCCAAAGGTTAACGCTCTCACCTTAGGTAAGTGAATGCCGAGCTCTCCATCTGCCTCGGGGCAGGGTGCTGTAGCCAGTTTCTTCACTGGATAGGTAGCGCAGGCCTCTTGACTTCAGAGGACTGCTGTCCGTCGTTTACTTCACAAACGGTAAGTTTCGAGTCATTCAAATGTCTTTTTAAAGTCTTTAGTAATGATGTCTCTTGTTTTGCAGGGTTCCGGCGATGGCGGATGACGGGCTGAAGTGAGTTGAAGATGGAGCCCGTGTGATGAATAGGAGCGCCTGGAAGCACGTGAGTAAGCGCTTGTTGCCTGCTTCACGATGCGCTCTAACTGTCTTTTTATTTTGCAGGTACGAGTTCAGAGCGGCTGCAGGGTGCCGGAATACCCACTGGATTAGATGTGGAAAGGAGTAATGGCACGTGAGTATTAAAGTTCCCCAATGTCTTTAAACGCACCTTGTTTTGTCTTTCAGATGCGGATGCAGCGCCGAAGGCCTCCGGAGCGTGCGAAGAGTTGGTAAGCTTTTGTCTTTCAGATGCCGGAATGCAGTATGAAGACCTCCGGAGCGCACGAAGAGTAGGTAAGCCTTTGCCTTTCCGATGCCGGAATGCTAACCTGTTCTTTCTTGTCTTTATAGGTGTTGCTGAAGACTGGATTCAGGATGGTAAGCCTTTGCCTTTCAGATGCCGGAATGCTAACCTGTTCTTTCTTGTCTTTATAGGTGTTGCTGAAGACTGGATTCAGGATGGTAAGCCTTTTTCCTTAGGCCCAGGACTGGATGCAGAGGACACGATGAGCGTCCTGCTGCAGAGGGTGCAGAATAACGCAAAGCAAGATTCATCCACCGGGTGTGGTTTAAAGAGCCTCCTGTAGTGCTTAGGTGTCTCCTTCCACAGCCACGCCTAAGTAAGAAAAGAGTTCCTGGTAAGAAAAGAGTTCCTGCCTTCCAGAAGAGTTCCAGTGTTCTAAATCTAGGGAGTGGCTCCAGCCCCACCCAACAGGAAAAGTAGTTCCAAACAGAAGAGGATCAGAGGCTCAACTGGCAGGCAAGTAAGCAGCATGGTCTGCTGCAGGTAAGTCCACCCAAGCATTATGAGCCCGGCGCTTCCAGCGCTGGGACTGGGCATATTTATGAGCCTGGTGCCACTGGCGCCAGGACTGGGTCCAAAAGGTCCCAATTGGGACTGGTTGGCACTCGGAACCTGGGTTATGAATCTGCTTCCAAGGGAGTTGGGAAAACCCTGACCTTTTGGAAGCAGAGATCATGACAGTACCCCCCCTCAAGGCCCCTCCCAAACCGGGCTTCTCCGGGGGTTTTGGCTTGTCAGGAAATGTTCGGTGAAATCTTTTGATTAGGCGAGGAGCGTGGACATATTCAGCAGGTTCCCAGGATCTCTCTTGGGGGCCGTAGCCTTTCCAGTCAATTAGGTAGAATAGTTTAGATTTGGAGATTTTGGAGTCCAGAATGCTTTTGACTTCAAACTCGAGTTCTCCATCCACTAGGATAGGTTTTGGAGATTTGGTTAGTCGGGTTTGAGGTTGCACGGGTTTTAATAGAGAGACGTGGAAGACCGGATGTATCTTCATGTGCGGGGGCAAGTCCAACTTGACCGCTACTGGGTTTACTATGGTAGTGATGGAATAGGGACCAAGGTATCTTGGGTTGAATGTGCGTGGCCCTTTTAGAGATAGATATTTGGTGGATAACCAGACTTGATCCCCTACTTGATAGTGAGGGGCTTCCTTCCGATGTTGATCTGCTCCTTTCTTGTATTGTTCTTTAGCCCTTTGAAGGTGAGAAACAGCTTCCTTAAAGGCTTGGGTGATTGTAGAATGCAGGTAGTCTACTGCTGGTGTTTCAAGATCTTGGAGGGGATCCAACTCCGAGGTTCGAGGGTGACTGCCGTACAAAAGAAAAAACGGGGTTTTCCCAGTTCCCGAGTGGACAGAGTTATTGTAGGCATACTCGGCTATCCAAAGGATATCTTTCCAAGTTTTTTCAGTTTGTTGCAGCATGCAGCGTAAATACTGTTCCAGAGTTTGATTGGTCCTCTCGGTTTGTCCGTCGGTCTGAGGGTGGTGACTGGTCGATAGTCTCACATCAATTTGAGCCGACCGACAGCAACTTCGCCAAAAATGAGAAATAAATTGACTACCTCGATCCGAAATTAGAACCAAAGGAAAACCGTGCAGTCGGACGATGTTTTCGAGAAATTCTCGGGCCAGAGTTGCTGCTGTTGGCAAGCCTTTGAGCGGAATGAAATGCGCCATCTTGGAGAATAAGTCCACGATTACTAGAATCGTATTGTATCCGGAGCATGGAGGTAGATCGGTGATGAAGTCCATAGAAAGCGTATGCCAAGGGTGAGGTGGGATGTCAATAGGACGTAAGAGGCCTGCTGGTCTTTCCTTTTGACTCTTGTTTTGGGCGCATACTCCACAGGACATTATAAAGTCTCTGATATCTTTTTTCCAAGACGGCCACCAGAAGTAGCGCTTGATCTTTTCTGAGGTCTTGGCTATACCGGGATGACCTTCCATTAAAGAGTCGTGATAACAAGAGATTACTTTTTTCTGTAAATCTGTGCTGGGTAGGTATAATCGTTCTTGGAAATACAATAAGTTGTCCTTTACTGCAAAGTCCTTTCCCTGCAGATGCCAATTCTGTATATCTGCTGGAGTTACAAGTTGCCTGGCTTTATCCTTAACTTCCTCTATGGATTCAGTGGCGATTACACCCAGAATTCTTTGTTCGGGAATGATTGGTACAGGTTTAGGGTTGATCAAGTGTTCTTCCACTCCCATCCGAGAAAGGGCATCGGCTTTACCGTTCTTTGTACCTGGTCGATAGGTAATTATGAAGTCAAACTCGGCAAAGAATAATGCCCAACGGAGTTGTCTAGAGGATTGGGCTTTTGCGGTTTTCAAATATTGCAGGTTTCGGTGATCCGTAATCACAGTAACGGTGTGTCGGGCCCCCAGCAGATAATGCCGCCAAGCCTTAAAGGCAGACTTGATAGCCAGAAGTTCCTTGTCAGTAATCGTGTAATTGACTTCAGGAGGCGAGAATTTGCGGGACCAAAATGCCACGGGATGCAACTGATTGGTTACCGGGTCCTTTTGTGATAGAACTGCCCCCATGGCAAGGCTTGAAGCATCAGTTTCCACGATGTAGGGGAGTTCGGGGCGAGGGTGTTTTAAGATTGGTGCAGAGATAAATTTAGTCTTCAAATCCTGGAAAGCTTGTTCCGCCTCGGTAGACCATTCAAAACGTTTGTTTTTCTTTAACAAGGCAGTGATGGGCTGGACTATTCGAGAGAACTCGGGGATAAACCTGCGGTAAAAGTTAGCGAAGCCTAACATGCTTTGCACACCTTTTACGGAGGATGGTGATGGCCATTTGAGAACTGCATCGACCTTCTTTGAATCCATACGCACCCCGCCAGGTGATAATATGAATCCCAAGAATTCAACTTCAGTCACGTTGAAAACACATTTTTCCAACTTAGCGAAAAGTTTGTGTTGACGCAATCTTTCGAGGACCATTTTCACGTGTTTCCGATGTTCAGATTCCGATGAAGAATAAACGAGGATGTCGTCAATGTAAACAACAACACATACATCTATGAGCTCTCTGAGGACATCGTTCATAAAATATTGAAAGGCGGCCGGGGCATTGCAAAGTCCGAAGGGCATGACCTGATATTCAAATAGCCCATACTTGGTGCGGAAGGCCGTCTTCCATTCATCGCCCTCTTTTACTCGTACCAAGTGGTAAGCTCCTCTAAGATCCAGCTTTGTATATATGCATGCTTTTCTGACTTGGTCCAGGAGTTCAGGGATCAAAGGTAACGGATATCTATTCTTAACGGTGATCTGGTTCAGGGAGCGATAATCGATACAAGTTCTAAGGTCTCCTTCCTTTTTTGGAACGAAGAACAAAGCTGAAGAAGCAGGGGACTTGGAAGGACGAATAAACCCATTTGCCAGGTATTGATCCAGGTATTGTCGAAGGTGAAGGTTCTCAGGCTCGGTGAGGGCATAAATTCTACTACAAGGAGGAGTAGATCCAGGTATCAGGTCTATCTGGCAGTCATAAGACCTATGAGGAGGTAGAGAGTTAGCCTGATCCTTCCGGAAAACATCTTGGTATTCTAGGTATTCAGGAGGTAACTGGGGAGTCTCTGAAGAAATTGCAGCCAGTGCAACACCAGGTGGAGGGTGACAAGTAGAGACACATCCTGGAAACCGGACCGTTCTTGCTCGCCAATCGATCAGAGGATTGTGTTTCTCTAACCAAGGTATTCCTAGAATAATCTGAAACTGAGGGGCCTTGATCACATCGAACACGATCTTCTCATGGTGTCCATCTTGACTTACTAGCGTCACTTCTTGAGTGGTATGCGTTACTGGCCCGGAGGCTATCTCCGTACCATCCACCGTAGTAATGACGTCCTTTACAGCCTTGGGACAAAGAGTTAGATTCATCCTCAAAACCATTTCATAATCCACATAATTGCCGATGGCACCGCTGTCGACGTAAGCTTCAATTGCATGTAATCGATCCGGATTATCAGGGCTAATGAGGACCATAGGTATCACGAAATGCGAGGTCACGGAACTGGTTTTTACGCTCGGCAAGAGGACCTCTATTCTTGTCGGGCGAGGTCGTTTCCCTGCTCAGAGTTTGTAACTTTGGTAACTGCAGCTCCTACTGCCTTCTTGGCAGGTTTCACCAGACAGTCTCGAAGAAAGTGCCCTGAGTTTCCGCAATATAGGCATAATTGCAACTGTTTCCTCCTTTCCCGCTCCCGTTGTGTTAGAGGACCTTTCAGACCCCCTATTTGCATGGATTCCCCGGAGTCTACTCCTTTGGAAGGAGTTGGCGGTTTGGAAAATACTCGAGCATCAAACTTGGAACGATCGGCCTTCCTGTTCTGCAGCCTGTGATCTATTTGAACGACCAAGTCTATGTAATCCGAACAGTCTTGTGGGGGATTCACTACTTGGGCTAAAACGTCTTTAAGCTCTCCACGTAGACCTCTATAAAACAGCATCATCCTTTTGTCCTCAGGCCATTGAGTTTCCACTATTAGTCTATTGAAAGATGCAATATAAGCCAAAAAGGTCTTGATTACCCTGTCGCAACGAAAGAAGCTCATTGTCCAAGGCCTGTCCCTGTGAATGTCTTGCGAACAGTTTTTCCATACTAAGCTGAAAGGCTTGAAAATCATGGAGAACCGGATCATCTTGATGAACTAGAGGGATCGACCAGTCTGCCGCATTGCCACTAAGGTACGAAAGTACAAAAGCTACTTTAGCTTGATCAGTTGGAAAGGCTGCTGGCCGGCATAAGAAGTGCAACCGGCACTGATTGATAAATACTGCAAACCTCTTTGGGTCACCAGAAAATCGCTCGGGCGGAGCCAGAGGTACATTCCCAGGTAGGTTGGTCTGCACTGGATTCATAGAGGATGTTGAAGGAAGATTTGCCCCTGATGCGGGTAACGGGGTCTGTCCGGCTTGTGACTGTAGCACTTGTCTAGCAAGATTGTCTGTTCTCTCCTTGGAAATAATTAGTTCCCTTCTTAGAGCATTCGTTTCCTGACGAGTTGCATGCACTTCTGCCCTTAGTTCCCCAAGTAACCGGGCTAGGGGGTCAGTATCCGAGGTTTCCATAGCGCCTGGGCGAGAGTTTTGCGGTAGGCTTTGCGTTCTGTAACGCTCACCTGATTCTCGCAGAGGCGCCGGTCTTGACTGGGCGACTACCGTATCTTCAAAGGTGATGTGTAGCACCCGGTTGGCTCTTTGGGCTGGACCTCTGTGCACTGTATGCCTGACGTGTAGAGTAAGATGTCTGCAGATAGAAAATATGGGGTTAATGAACTGGGGTTATTGGGGTGTCCCTATCTCTTTCCTCTTCTCCTCTCCTGTAGACCCCAAAGGTTAACGCTCTCACCGTAGGTAAGTGAATGCCGAGCTCTCCATCTGCCTCGGGGCAGGGTGCTGTAGCCAGTTTCTTCACTGGATAGGTAGCGCAGGCCTCTTGACTTCAGAGGACTGCTGTCCGTCGTTTACTTCACAAACGGTAAGTTTCGAGTCATTCAAATGTCTTTTTAAAGTCTTTAGTAATGATGTCTCTTGTTTTGCAGGGTTCCGGCGATGGCGGATGACGGGCTGAAGTGAGTTGAAGATGGAGCCCGTGTGATGAATAGGAGCGCCTGGAAGCACGTGAGTAAGCGCTTGTTGCCTGCTTCACGATGCGCTCTAACTGTCTTTTTATTTTGCAGGTACGAGTTCAGAGCGGCTGCAGGGTGCCGGAATACCCACTGGATTAGATGTGGAAAGGAGTAATGGCACGTGAGTATTAAAGTTCCCCAATGTCTTTAAACGCACCTTGTTTTGTCTTTCAGATGCGGATGCAGCGCCGAAGGCCTCCGGAGCGTGCGAAGAGTTGGTAAGCTTTTGTCTTTCAGATGCCGGAATGCAGTATGAAGACCTCCGGAGCGCACGAAGAGTAGGTAAGCCTTTGCCTTTCCGATGCCGGAATGCTAACCTGTTCTTTCTTGTCTTTATAGGTGTTGCTGAAGACTGGATTCAGGATGGTAAGCCTTTGCCTTTCAGATGCCGGAATGCTAACCTGTTCTTTCTTGTCTTTATAGGTGTTGCTTAAGACTGGATTCAGGATGGTAAGCCTTTTTCCTTAGGCCCAGGACTGGATGCAGAAGACACGATGAGCGTCCTGCTGCAGAGGGTGCAGAATAACGCAAAGCAAGATTCATCCACCGGGTGTGGTTTAAATAGCCTCCTGTAGTGCTTAGGTGTCTCCTTCCACAGCCACGCCTAAGTAAGAAAAGAGTTCCTGGTAAGAAAAGAGTTCCTGCCTTCCAGAAGAGTTCCAGTGTTCTAAATCTAGGGAGTGGCTCCAGCCCCACCCAACAGGAAAAGTAGTTCCAAACAGAAGAGGATCAGAGGCTCAACTGGCAGGCAAGTAAGCAGCATGGTCTGCTGCAGGTAAGTCCACCCAAGCATTATGAGCCCGGCGCTTCCAGCGCTGGGACTGGGCATATTTATGAGCCTGGTGCCACTGGCGCCAGGACTGGGTCCAAAAGGTCCCAATTGGGACTGGTTGGCACTCGGAACCTGGGTTATGAATCTGCTTCCAAGGGAGTTGGGAAAACCCTGACCTTTTGGAAGCAGAGATCATGACAGTGGGTCAGTCACCGACATCTTAGAGCCTCAATCGGAGCAGCTCTTGAAGCCCGAGATCTGGGGTGCAGACATGGTCGCTCGTGATGACAGAATATTTGACAAAAAACATCGAGTGACATTGAGAGATCGAAGATTGCTAGTGTTCCTCATGAGCAGCGTGCTGGAAAAAAAAGGAAGGTACGGCGCATAGTGACAGTATATATACACGACACCAGACGTTGCATCCGGAGCAGACGATTGAGCACAGAGTCAAGGCAGATCATGGGACGTGTCGAGGTCCACTACGCCACCTGTCCAAGTATTTTCCGAGCAGCAGAAGTGGGAAGGGGCTATGTATCTGATGAGGAATCTGTGGGAGAAAGGCAACCCATTGAATATGCCGCTTATGCGTAAGTAGGGAGATTGAATCCTTGCAAAACTTGCTATTGAAATGTGTTTAACACAATTATGAGAAATATTTTGAAAGTTTTGTGCAGAATTGCAATGATATTTTAGAGAATGTTTTCTGAACATGGATATTAGCGGATACCCGAATTCTGTTGCACTAGCTGCTATTCGTTTCATACGAGTTATTTTTAAGGATAATTAAAAAATAAAATAATTTAATTTAAAAGGTCAAGCACAAAGTGAGAAAGCTCAGTAATAATATATTTGTCAGTTTTTATTTTTATTGTTATAGCTGAACTGAATCAACTTTACAATATTTCATTGATATTCCATCTTCATTCATATTTATAAAATTATATATAAAAAAGTACACAAAAAAGTACACATAAAAAAGTACACATATATATATACATATATATACATAAGTATCACCCAGTAAACTAACAGAAAAGGAGAAAAAGACACACCCACTGGGCTTAACTAACTAAATAAACTGCACAGATTTCAATCATTAAAGTAAAACAGAGCATCAGTATCTTCTAAAACTTAAACAACCAGCATAATCTCTACTTGCTCCTTCCAACCATCAGCACACGTCTTAAAAGTTTGCTCATCATTATCCATGCAGTTTCATTCCTAGCAAACTTCCTAATATTCTGCTCAGAGAATTTTAATTTACTTATAACCGCTTCCCATGGTTCTAACACACGTATGTATATATGTACATAGCATTTCAGCTATATATAAAAACTGACTAGGCATTCATCATTATCAATAAGTGCACTCTTTTATCTCAGTATTTGTACGTATTTGCTTATCTATGTTTTACTATGTTAACCAAAACTCATCTAATCTTACTCTTCTCTCAATATCCCTCACTAATGCTTACCACAATTGTTATACCTTGGGTTCTGTCAGTTCTTGATCAATATCCAATCTCAAATCCTTCACAAGAGCAATGGTAGCAAGCCTTAGAGGGATGGTATGCCCGCAATAAATCAACCACCAAAGAGATTCTGTTGTAATTTGGGTGTTTTCATATAACAGTGGTTTAAAGTAGAGCTCCTGTTTCTGTTTAAGGGTTTGACATTCTGTAAGAAGATGACGTAAAGTTTCAGGTTGATCATTTATCTTACAGAAGCGGCATAAGTTATCTTCCTTCATTATCATTTTCCTTTTAGCTTTCAGATCCCTCGTCTCACATAAATTAAACCGTATTCTTAAAAATTGTCTTCTATGATCAGTTGATGGTGATCTAAGTAGATATGGTTCCACTATACTATGCCTTTTATGCAGGCACGCATTTTTGGGGAAATCATGATACTTCAAACATATCTCCCTCGTACGTAACCAGTCATGCAGAAATATCTTAGTTTTGGCTCTATCTGGATTTGTAAGGAGGTCATCAAGGGAGAGATCCGCTTCAGCCAAAGCTTCAAATATAGTGTGCCGCTATTTCACCATATATTGGTCATTAGTTGTGAACACGTAATCAGCAAGGGTATTAATCAGTTTATGCCTACCAGAAGCCAAAATACATTTTCTGAACAATGATATCATTTGCCAGATGTAACGTGCATGCAATGATATTAACCCCAATTAATTCCTAATCCAAGCCATAGGTACGCATTTTGGTAAACCCAGAATGCGTTTCCAAAATTTACTCTCGAAACGTAACCATGTATTTCCCATTATACATGGTTTTGTTTCCGCTCCATAAAGTAGTACCGGGACCACTTTCTGTTTGAAGTATGTTATGGCGGGTGTGATAGTGAATTTACCATATTTGGCTTGGATAATTAAGGCTTGTGAGATCATCATATTCAGCTTCTGGTTGAGCCTTAGTAGGAATGCTTTATTACTTGCTCCATCAATAATAACTCCTAAATAAGTATATTGTGGAACTATCTCTAGTGTATGCTCTTGTAAACACCACCTTAATGCTTTTTGTTTCTTGTTTAGGGTACCACTTGGGTTTGGGTTACAGACCATTATCTTTGTTTTGTTCATATTCATGGTTAACTTATGCTCAGTGACATATCTAGCAAGTGCATCAAGCAGGTTTTGAAGGCCACATGGAGTTTTCGAAATCAGTACCAAATCGTCTGCATATAACAGAGCTGCAAGTGCTTTGCCTGCTAATTTCGGCGCATCGGAAATAACCTCTTTGAAGGCTTTGCACATATCGGCGATGAAAAAATTAAACAAAGTTGCCGCAAGTATGCAGCCTTGTCTGAGACCTCTATGAGTTGAAATATTCGTGGTTAGTAAGCCTTGTAAATTTAGCCTCACTCATATGCTGGTCTCTGAGTGTAACATACTTATCAAATTAATTAAGTATGTAGGGCACTTTTCTCGGGCTAATTTGTCAAATAATATTGATCTAACCACTGAGTCAAACGCCGCTCTAAAATCGACAAACACAAAAAATAACGGTTGTTTCAGGAGGTTATGATGCTGTATTAAAGCTGTTATTGATAACAGATTTATAGAAGTTCCCATGCCAGGTATAAACCCTGTTTGATGCGGATCTTGCTTGTCACAAGTTCTTACCCAATTGTTAAAGTCCCGTAAAATGAACCTGCAAAAGATTTTCCCAGGTATATCCAAAAGCGCGATCGGTCTGTAATTCGCTGGTTCAGACCTGTCACCTTTTTTAAAGATGGGCACTACCACAGAGGATTTCCAAGACTTTGGAATACTGTTGGATTGTAGGACATGGGTAAAGATGTTATACAGAATCAGAGCCCATTGTTCCGGATGCTGCTTCATCATATAGTTGGTTAACCCATCAGGTCCTGGGGCCCTTGAGTTAGACGCTCGGTGGATATATCCTAGTATATCTTCTCTAGATATTTGTAATAGTTCCATGCTGTTACATATTATCACAGGGATATTTTGTCTGACCTCAGGGTCAGCATATAATTCCGTATAATAGTCGATCCATAGTGTTTCAGTTACACCGTTTATCTGGACCGGACCCTGTTCCAAATGGTTAGCAGCATTAAGCAAAGCCCAAATTTGGGCTGTGTTTTTTGACATAATCACCTTGAGCATTTCTTCACCATCAGACTGGTATAGAATACATCTATGAGTACGGATCCAAGCCGTATATGCACGTTGAAGAGAACAAATTACCTCAAACCTGATATTCACCTGCAATGATAATGCCATTCTCTTTTCTCGTCTCAGTAAGGTTTTACGTTTTTGAACCTGATCGTCAGCACTGTGTCTGGGTGCAAAGTACACATGAGTTCATGTTGAAGAGTGCAGTTTGAACATTTGGAGTGTGACGTTGTAAGGTTCTTCTACCCCACCGTTCCCCGTCTGTTCACCCAGCAACTCTTCATTCAACTCATTCAGTGTAGATTCATTCCACCTAAACCTTATTCTTGAGTTATTTGTTATCAAATTGGTGGCGTACCACTCTTTTTCTAGATTGTGTGGTTCTTTATAACAGTTCCATTTCAAGGTTAGCATGTGATGATCGCTCGCAGTCTGTGTTATCACCTTAAATGAAGCAATGTTTTGGAACGTTGCTTTGTCCGTATAAATATAATCAATTGTAGAGCTACTGAGTCCTCTACGCCACGTCTCACTAGAGGGTGTGTCGCCAGGTATCGCACCGTTAAGCATCAGCATATTACGATCACACATCACATCCGCCCATATTTCATTTATGCGGCCCTTTTGCGTTTTTTAGGCTTTCATACATTGCATATTCAGATCTCCCACAAGAATAACATTCGTTATTTCGGGGGTCATAAGAATCATGTTGAAGAAATTCTCCAGTTCTTTAATGAAAATTGTATCTGAAATAGCCATCGGGTTACAATAGATATTAGTTAGAGCCAAACATCCCCCAGGGTAGAGAATTTTAACTAATTGCATGAATATATTCGGGGCTGCCCAAGGCCTAATTGATAAGCCCCTCCCCATTTTGCTGGCAATTAGTAACCCAGAGGATGGACGTCCTTTCTTATTTGATTTGGCTGCCAGAAATGCTATTTCATGATTATTCCATACCGGGCAATCCACCAGCCACATCTCTTGTAGGGCAACTACATCATAGTTGTTAAGATCATTGCTATCTTTTACAGAGAGATGGGCATGACCACAGGTATTCCAACTCACTAAGGTCAGTGTGTCATCCCGCCACTCCTTGTATTATGATCTTTTATCACTCGGTCTGTATTCATTTTTCCCCGAACCTCCTACCATCTTGTTTTGATCTAGTAAGTTTTGTTTATGATATATGTTTAGGGATCTAGTAGTCATGTTATCATTTGGATCCTGTAATTGTTCATAGTTCATATTAGTTGGTAGAATTGTAGGATCAACTGCTAGCAAAAAACCCATTGTGAACAATTCCATCCTAGCTTGCCATATAATATTTCTGACAAGGTTGGATGAAATCCACAATCGGACAGCGTCAAGCCTCTCCTCATTTAGAAATTAGACTTGTTGAATATCAGTTGAAGAGATATCTCTTAACTCTTCAATATCTTCAAATATCGTCAGCACACTTGCTCTATTTAGGTCATAAGATATATGGGGAGCAGGGCGACATTTCAGAATAAATCTGTGATATAGTTTCGGGTCTGGGGCATCTTTTCATTTCTTTCCTGTACCCCCACCCAACCGTTCCATCTCAAATCGTTGGTTTGGTTCCGAATTTCTCTCAATATTTTGTATTGTATCAGATGAATACACTGTAGTTTTACTGTTAAATGACACTTTGCCTCTCTCCACTACAGTGTTTGTCGCGAGAGTCTGATCTTGCTTCCATCTTAGATACTCATCAACCAAGTTCTGTATGGTCTCTCTAATGTCTTTTAGTATGTCCAGTGAAGGTTCTCTCACTAGAGGAGGGTTCGCGCTTGTAGTATTTGTTATAACATCAATCTTTGGGTGGTTTGTCACAGCGGTACTAGCCAATGGGATGCAAGGGGTTTCATGGGTTGTGATGTTAACAGCAGCTTGTTGCAGCCACAGTTGTTCCTCTGAACCTTTTTTTGCAAGCAAAGCCACTAGATCATCTAGTGGAACATAGTTGTTGTGGGATACAACATTCACAGGTTGACTAGCTACCGGTTCTCTAGCCTGTCTTAAATTAGTATAATTAACTTTTAATCCTCCTCCCACAACCGCTTTACTTTTGGAAAAAATTTGCAATCGTTTTAGGAATTGATTAATAGCGGCCTTTGTTGGTCGCACAGCCTGCTTCTGATTCTTAGTTTTCTTTTTAGTTATTGTGTTAGCTTTGGATCTTACATTGGTTCTTGAGTCAAACATATTATACACACCAAAGTCTTCTACAACAGTTTTATCTGCATTCACCTCAACAGAGGTACAACTTTCCACTGTCACCATCTCGCTACTAGAGGGGCTACAGTGCACTTCATCATCACTGGATGTGACAGGGCATATAATTGCCTCAAAAACAGGTAAAATCGATACAACATTCTCAACCTCACTCTTCTCCTTTACATCAGATGTCATTTGTGCAGAGTCTCTATTTTTAGTAAATTTCGTTGTCTTTGGTAGCTTATTATCACCCATGTCAATGTACCTAGACATTTTGTCTAGGTTCTGGGTAATCAGTTCAATCTGCTCAGCCTGTCGGCTTATTTTAGCATCCAAGGTCTCAAACAATTTAAAAAGGGACATAATCGAGATGTTTATGGCATTCAGCGTTATTTCCACCAGTGAGCCATGTACAATTTGTCCACCATTACCATCTGTGATTCCCACACTCGGAACAATCTTTTTGTGTGGTGCACGTGGTGTAGGATAGACAAAGGAGGATGTCAAGTCTCTAGAGCACTGTGTATGGTGGTCAAAAAGGCTTGGAGAGTCATATAGACTACCATCATTACCCTTAGTTCTATCATTGACAATTGGAGATTCAGACAAAGCAGGGTCATCTACCACAACATTATTAATAGAATCATCCAAATTAGATTTGTTTGTAACAGTTATATTTTCCATCTCCTCCTGCATATCTTTATTCTCACCCTCGTTAGCCGCTTCATCATTAATATAATTTAGGTCGTTTTTACATGATAATACAGGATTTTGTGTAGTTAAATCGATTAGAGGGCACTCCTCGGTTCCCTCAGAGTCACGTTGTGTTGAGCATATCTCATTTACAATAATAGTGTCCGAAATCGACACATTTGAATTCACAGAAACCACGTGCGGTGCAATTTGCCCTCCTCCCATATTTACCGGGCTCGAAGGTTGATTTTCAACACACGTGGGAATAAATAAATCTGAATCGCCCCTTAACGTGCAAAATCCTCGTATATCACTAGTAGAATTCTTTCTCACGGGAGTCACAATAGGTGAACCTCCTATTTTTTTTTTTTTTAAGAATAGTAATGGGGGAGGCTTTAGGGGTTACAGGCTTAAGGTTCACAGAGGCTCTTGTAATTACAATGTTTGCTGGCATCCCAGACGTCAGCGTATATGTAATACCTTTCATTCGGCACGTTTAACAAACAAATGGTTAACAATGCAACAAATTGGATATAAGTGAAAAAGTCTTACTCCACAGTCTGCAACCCGCTATACCCGCTCTAACAGCGGTAACAGCAACCTTTCCAAAGCAAACTTTGCAAGGCGCGCGCGCAAAGCGCGTGCATTTGCAGTAAATAGTTTCATGTTGGCGGGATTTCACCGCAGCACGTCCTATGGGTTAAGAGAAGACAAACTACCGTGAGTGCACTGATAGAGTTTGCCTAAGCAGTTGCAAACAGTTGCCCTATGCAACCTTGGTTTGTAACAGTCACAAGAGTTCGCAAGAGTTCTCACTTGGTGCAGGCAACGGTCAATCACACTTCGTCACTTCGTCGGTGAGTCCAGTAAATCCAGTAACGAAGCGTCTCGCAGCGGTAACAGCAACCTTTCCAAAGCAAACTTGCAAAGCGCCATATTTGTCAGTTAACTAAATACTATGTAGCTAAATAAATTAATTTTATTAAATGTACAGTTTTTACTCTGGGGCACACAAAGTCTATTCCAGGTTAGATATGCTGTTAGAGTGGGAGAATGTCTGAAAGCTATGTGACAAGTACAATTGGAAATATTTTGCTGACGGATCACGCACATGTGATAATGCGTTTTAAAAATTGCACTCAACCATGAAAAAGCGGTTTATTTGGCGGTTAAATACCTCATTGTTAGACAACAAGGATATAATGGAATTCTTTTTAGCTGAATCAATTTTCTTTTGAGGAAAAAAAATGCACTGGTGAGGTTGGGGCTGATATGGTGTGGGAGGCATTTAAATGCACAATGAGAGGTATTTTAATAGGCATAAGTGGTCAGAAAAAGACATTTGAAAGGAACCAACAGGAACTAGAGTAAAAAAATCAAAGAAATCTCACAGAAATTGATGTTAGGCCCTGCATGTAATGGTTTGGTTCCAGAGTTAGAGATTTAAAAAGGAATTAAAAACACTATTGACAGAACGTATGGAGAAGAGGTATTTTAATCAAAAATGTACTTTGAGAGAAGAGAAAAATGTGATAGGTGGTTAGCCTTCAGATTAAGAAAGAGAATCAGAGCCTGCAATCACTTCAGTCAGAGATAACGATGGGAAGATCACTTTTAAACCAAAATAAACAAATTAGGTCTTTCAGTCTTTCTATAAAGATTTGTACAGAAATGAGGCAAATATTAATGTTGCAGACGGGGGGGGCTCATTAAAAATAGAGATTGCAAAGGTCTCAGCGGATAATGCAAAACTCCTTGAAAGAGACATTACACTGGATGAGGTCAGGACAGCAATTGCTAGATTAAATACTGCAATGTCCCCTGGCCCCGATGGTTTGTTGGTGGAATTTTACAAAATTCTCTCCAATTCTGCCGTTAATTTATTGTTGAACATGTTTACCACTTCTCTATCCAAAGGTTTATTGCCCAGTACTACAAGGCATGCTATGATTTCTGTCCTGCTAAAGAACGGTATGGATGAAAATCTGGCTTCAAGCTATAGGCCGATAAGTTTAATCAATGTGGACAATAAAATTCTGGCCAAAGTCTTGGCGATGAGATTGCAATCATTACTACCAATGCTAACACATCGGGATCAATCGGGGTTTGTGAGGGAAAGGAAAACTGAGAAATATCAGGAAATTATTGCATACAATATCAAAAGCAACAGATTGTCAGGAAGATTCAGCAATCCTATAATTGGACAGCGAGAAAGCTTTCGATCGGGTCAATTGGGAATTTCCATTTAAGATCCTAGAAAGAATGGGCTTTGATATCCAGTTTAGGTCCTGGGTGAAGTTGCTTTACACCTGTCCAACTGCAGATGTCAATACAAATGGGCAGAGATCAGAACCTTTCAATTTAGAACTGGGCACAAAACAAGGGTGCCCCCTTTCACCGTTACTATTTGTCACTGTGATTGAGCCTTTGGCCATAGCTCTGCGATCAGACATAGAAATAGAAGGTGTAACATGTTGGGGTTTACAGCAAAAGGTTTGGCTGTATGCCGACGATCTGCTCCTAGTGCTGAGCAACCTTAAACAATCTCTTCCAAAATTAATGAACGTCTTGTCGGATCTGGTTACAAAATCAACTGGGCCAAATTAGAGGTCCTACCCCTGGTACACATTTGCAACAAACGTTTAGTTACACAGTTGGGATTTAAATGGTGTGCTAATAAGCTGTTGTATTTAGGAGTGTGGATAACACCGGTGATTAAGGACTTTATTAAGGAAAACATGAATATGGTCTGTTCTACGTTTAAATTGGATGTGGAGAGGTGGAGGCAGCTTCATCTATCTTTTTGGGGAAAGGTACATGCGCTGAAAATGGTTTCGGCCCCAAAGAAAAATTATGTCTTGGGCAGGATACCTCTGGATATCGAGACAAAATATTGGATGGAGCTGGATAGGATTATTCAAAGTTTTCTTTGGGACCAAATGCCACCATGTTTGAAGCTAAGTAAATTGCAATTGCTGTTGTCAAAAGGAGGTTTGGGAATACCAAACTTTAGAGTTTACCATTTGGCTTTTGTTTCATGATTCCTGGTTGACTTTTTGGAACCTCTACCTGATAAGTGGGTGCTTGCTGAAACTAGTTTTCACGGACCACTCACACCAAGAGCAATGTTAACGACAGTGTCTAGATCAGTTAGTATAAAAGATCCTATTACTAGGAGTATAAGTAACACATGGGAGAAATTAAATACTTACCTTGGTATTGAGGCTTCAAGAGATCCAGGAGCCTCAATCTGGATGAATCCGAAAATCAAAATAGAGCAGAAGGTAACTTTCTGGCATGAGTGGTTCCTTTGCGGTGTGAAATGGCTTGGAGACCTTTATAAGGATGGGCGATGGATGACAGGGAAAGAAATTCAAACCGCATTTAATATTTCAGTGGCACTGATTATAGGAAAATTAAGAAAGCTGTCGGTAGATTGAGGTGAAAGATGGATTGAACTTAGACCTGTTCAGGAAAACTCCGAAACCAGGAGAGAGGGTTTATAAGGCAGCCATGTATATGGAATGGTCGTGGCTGCATATAAAGGAAATAATTTATTGAAAGGAGAATGGAGCAGGGAAATTGGAAGCAAGATCGATGAGAGTGAATGTCTCAAATGTGTGAAAATGTTAAACTAGGCTCCTTGGAGTTAACGGAGAGATTGCGACAAATCAAGATCTTAAACCAGGTCTTTTTGACGCCAGCGAGATTTCAAGGGAGAGGCATGCGTGATCATTCGGATTGTTGGGCCTGTGTCCAAGAATCCGGAACGCTAGAACATATGTTATGGGATTGCACACGTGTTAGAGGATTTTGGTTAGAATTTGATAATATCTGTGAGAAGGTGATAGGTGAAAGACTGAAATATGATTTCACGACTATAATATTAGGTAGTGATTTGATGTTAGAAAAACTGAGAACTAGTAAGAAAAAAAATGGTGGGAAAAAAACATTCTCAGAGGTTGGTAGACACCAGAATATGTGGATATTGCAGTGTGGTTTACAGAGATGCATAACTTGGCAGAGATAGAAAGAGGTCTGTATCGTAGAGAAAAGAAAAATGCATTGTTTGAAAATATATAGCATAAATTCCTTACGTTGTACTGAATAATTGATTTCAAATGTGAACTTTGAGCTTTGGGGGGGAGCAATGGTTTTATTTTATTGCATTACCATATAGGATGTTTATAGTAAATGATTGTTTATTGTGTATCACTTTGTATATATTTTGAAATAAGACAAATTTCCAAAAAAAGAAATACAAATTTACAATATTTATGAAATGAGCAATATTTATGGTGAAGACGCTCATGTATTGTTTTAGAATGTTATAAATGTGTAAGGTTTGCAGTTCAAACCACTTCACAATCAAAATAAATACACACAAGGCCAATGGAACCTGTGCTTGTAGACATTGTCTGTCCGTAGCTTGTTCTGGTTGCAGATTGCTCAGGATGCATTTTTGTCTGTGTTCTGAATTGAAGGCGTCTGGGAAGGAGCCTGAATCAGTCAGCCAAGTAAGGTAATAGGGCAAAATGCTGTGTTGGTGCAAGATCATTCCAATTAGAGCCAGACTCTTGGTGAAGTTTTGAATTCAAACGGGAGCACAGTAAACAGATTGTCTTTATTTCCTACCACAAATCTTGGGAACTGGTGATGTACCCTGAGCTGCAGGTAATGTTGTTCCTGTGTCGCAATAATCAATCAAGATTATTGTGCTTAAGCCCCTTGGAGCCTAAGAATTGTACCTTGGGGGGGAAAGAAAGAAAGAAAGAAAGAAAGAAAGAAAGAAAGAAAGAAAGAAAGAAAGAAAGAAAGAAAGAAAGAAAGAAAGAAAGAAAGACATTTTGTTTGTTTGTTTTCAGGTGGAAAGGCAGACATTGTTGCCCCCATTACCCAGTCAAAGGCAATATAAAAGATAACTTCACCCATCAGGAGCATCACATTCATGATGGTTGGGCATCCTTCTGTTCCTCAATGGTGCTGCACAATTTCTGCAAGTCATACAGAAGGGCTTTGCTTCCATGGGTAGCACATGTGCTGAGTCCTGTGACGTGTGCACCCCTGCTTACGTTTTCTTCAAGCTACTATTCACTCACTTTCACTTCAGTCATATGGCCCTTGGTGAGGCTTACCAGCACCGAGTCCACATCCAGGTTTCTGGCCATAGTTGAATACTCTCCTCTCCTCCTCCCCTTTTATCCCAAATCTAGGCATGTCGATATATCATTTGTGAGAGGGGTGTAGAAATATCTATTTTTGCAATTTTCCCTCCATAGTTTCTATGTATGCATTTTTTTTAAACTGATCAGACTTTTTGAAGGGCAGTAAAGCCTTCAGCTTAATTTCCCTTTTGCTCCTTGTTATGGGGAACTGATCAGTCCTTCGGACTATCAGTAATGGTAAACCATGTTTACACTTTGAATTCTTGTACTTTTTAACAGTGCACACAGCATCCTCTACTTTTGGTATTACCCTAAGTAGCTGTTTGAAATAACATGCTTGGAAAAAGATTTGTGAACTTCGTGTCAGAATAAGAGAACACCCGAGTTTGATTGGTAATGAAAACCTTAGACTACCACGGTCCCAGCATTGCAATGAGACACACCAGATGGATTGCAAGAGAGACTTCAGATTTCTGGCAAATGACCAAGTTTAACAATCCGCAAAAGGGGAGTAACAGCGAGCTAGCCCTAAGGAGATTGGAAGCCAATATATCTAAACTTCAGTCTACAACTTTGGGCCTCAATAAGGATAATGAACTGGATGTATTTCTAGAACATGTAGCTAAATGTGATGTCAAAGAAATGCATGTTTCATGGATGTTCACTTTTGCCAGGATTGATATCCAAGAATTTCCAGTAGGTGTATATATTTATATATATGACAACAGATGTTATAATGAGAACAAACTTAGATATGTCCATTATAAAAAGGTACTATTGTTTCTTCCGAGTCACACATAGCAATGTATAGCTAGTAGCTTTCATTCGATACATTGATTGATATGAATTTATAAAATTATTCTGCACAATGCGTGACAGTTGCAGCTGCATTACACCGTTTACCAATGACATCTATGGATGATATAATTTGAACCAAGTTAGAGATCTCATTATTTTGGAAGGCACCATTGCTTTTTCAGATTCACAAACATTCTATTTAATAGTTATCAGCCTTGGTCTGATACATTGATTGATGGGAACAAAATGACGCAGCCGCATTATGTTCATCACAGACATCAAACGCTTAATGCAATGACATCACAGCCATTTCATATATTACATAAAATGGCGCCACGGATACACATGCGTAACACTAGGGATTGCTGTACAGGGCAGGATGTATCTACATACAGCTCTCTATGTAGTAATAAGTACTCTCTCCCCTCACTTATTCACGTAATCTTAAATCCAGTATTACTCAACATATGCATATGACTAAATAGTACAAATCTATGTGATCACTGTGCCACCCGTAAATGCACCATTGAAAATGTCAACGCCAATTATGGCACAGCCCACAGAAACTTAAGGGAAGTCTTTGTCTGCAAGTCCAAAAGAAAAGTCGGTCTGTGTCAAAACCTATGCTTGTCCTCACAACTACAGCAAAACATGATGTGGGAATCTTTTCAACAAAATAGAAGTGTTCAAAAGTAAAGATTAAGCTACTTTTAGTGTAGTTCTTCTTGGTCTCCCCGTTTCAAGTTCAACACAGTGCCAATAAACATTCAATTCAAATAGTGTTTGGTCAAGTTCTGAAATTACCTTCTCCAAGTTCAAATGCACCATTATTTACACAAAACGAAGGTTCGGGACTTCTCCTTCCCAAAGTTCAAACGTAGCACAGTTCACACAAAACAAAGGTTCTGGGATTCCCTTCCCCAAGACAGCAATCTCTGGTTGTTTGTCTCTCATGGTCTTTCCCCAAGACTTCAACTTAACAGTCACTTTGGCCCCTGGCCACCTGAGTCACTTTGGTTTCACTTGCTCAAAGTTCAAGAAGAAAACACTGGCTCTGTTTGACCCTCCTTCAGGTTTGCTTCACCAATTGTTTCACTGTCGTTACCGTTTCTTCACTGATGAGGGTTTCCTGGTCTAGGTGCAGGAAACCCTTACGGTCCACCCATCACAGGTCACGCAACCAGTAACCCTACATGTTAGGAAATGTCCTGGTCTAGGCGCAGTTGTCGGACCGCATGGTCCCCCTCATCACAGACTGCGCAACCATAAGTCTCCCCAAAGCTGCTGGGCCCCTTGTAGACTATTCTGCCTTGGGCTTTTGCTTTCCACATTTGTATTCCTTGTAATACCTTTTGATCCCAGTTCTTGGCTTGTAATATACTTGCGACTCTTTCTCACGCTTGCAGTTCTAACTGACAGCCTTTCTTGTCTTTGCACATATAATGCTCACCCCAATCCTCCCTATGCCTTTAATTCTGTTCATACTGCTATTTATTAGTAGTGCTGGTTGACTATTAAGGTGTACATTCGCCATTCAGCACACTGTAGTTCACTCAATTTGCAGCTTTCTTTCAGTTCGGCATTCATTATAGGTAGAATTTACTTGTATTCACTGAAAGAGCAACTTTCTTTCAGTTTGATATTCAATATGGGTAGCATTTGCTCAAATGCAGGGATCGTTACTTGTTTCAACGTTCCTTCGGAGCGCTTGTCTCCTCAGTATCTTCCGACACTTCACGGCATTCGTGGATCCTCCAAGCAGCTCTCTCTGAGCGAAAAAACACTTGCCAGTTTGCCAGGCACGTCTCCATACGCGCCCGATACCTCTGCTCTCTCCACACAAGGTCCGCACCTCGAGTGTGTTCTGCAGCTCCAGCTGCATCCGGTTTTGGGCAAGGACAGCTCCTCCCTCTCTCCTGCTACACAGCACCACCTGCTGCCCACTTTACAATCACCTTTTATACTCTGACGTTAACAGGCTGCAGGCGAAAAGGGTTACACTCAATTGCCTGATCTACTACTTGTATTAGTCTGTCATGGCTGATCTTCATTACTATATGCCTCCAGGTCACTTTTCTTTTCATCCCAGTACTAGTGTGGTGTTTGGCATAGGAAGTGTGTATTAAGAGTTGCCGCCTTCCTCTTCTTACTACTTGGTGGGAGATTATAGGGAAAAACGGGAAAGGACTGAAGAATGAGGAGGGGGGGTGGGCTTGGGTAGGTCGGTGTTAGTGAAGGTGGGTGGATACCATGTCTTGCGCTCAGGTACCCTCTCCTCTCCAATCCACAAAGACCCTCCAATCCGGTGACCTTCACTTGTCTACCCCCCCGGGTCAGGATCCAAAAGCGATGGCCCTTCCCTGGCCACCTGAGCAGAAGATCCCCGGGGAGTAGATGTGAGTGTACCTTCAGGTTTCTCACACCAGCTTGTGCCACAAGTCCTCCTCTGTGAATTTCAGCATCGAAGCACCAGCAGATCCTGTCATGGAGCAGCTTTCGTCAACAGTCACTGGAAGCACACAGTTCGTCACATGTGTGTGGAGACAGTCACTGGAACTCGCCTTTCTCCAACCTGTGAGGTGTCCAGAGGAGGTCTGCATCGGTGTTACTTGCATTTCTTCATCGCCAGAAGTTGCAACTTGAAGTTGCTCCCGACAGAAAGAATCCTTGAACCAGCCATTCCTGGGCATCACTCACTGCAACCAACGGCGGACGATCGAGCCCCCTGTCGCCCCAAGATGAGGTCTCCTGCATTCCATTCCACTCAACATTTGGTCCTCGAACTTGGGTACAGTAAACGTAAATGCAAGAACACCTTCACTTACCTCAATGAAAATGTTGAATAACTTCTCTGAACGATCACCAACACATGTGAATTGAAACTCACCTGCAGAGACTTCTTTCCGTGGAGGAACATTGTGGCTCTTGTGACTTTTGGGCCCAAGGCACCACTCTTCTTAGTGTTTGCACTGCTTATGTTAGGGAAGTAACTTGTGTCCTAGTTCCATCATAACTGCATTTAATGTATTTACTGGTTTGGTGAATACGTTACTTTTAATCCATTTATGAACCTATGGTGGAAGTATACGTTAGGGGGTTATGATACAGTCCAGTTTGGGACAAGACTTTAGAAAGCCCACCTTTAGTGAATAGGGTTACACCCCTTAGGTTTAACCTGAGCTACCCAAAGGTTTGGTAGCAATGGCTGAGCAGCCAGGCTTAGTCTTTCAGGAGTAGGATCAGCCTCCGAGTTCCATTGCGGGCTGTCGACGTTGCAGTTCTTCTAGGGAAGGCGCAAAATGCATTTAGTCTTGGGACTGGTTAGCCCCAACAGTCCAAGGGAGGAAGTTGTCCGCTTCGGGGCTTCCCTGCCACACAGAAGTTGCGGTCAGAACAGCAGCGGTGACTCAGACGGCTCTGGCGGTCACTGGAAGTCGCTGCAGATGTCCTTCGGATCTTCAGTTCCAGTGGTCAACTCAGAGTTGCTGCTCCAGGGACCTTGTCCTTTATGCAGGAAAACTGGCTGTGCCCACCAATCGCCAGACATGCTTTCATTCAAACTGGTGGAGGGTTGGGGGAGAGGGGTATGGGAGGGAGTGGCTGTTCAATGGGGACAGCCATTCTCCCAGCACAAACTGGTTCCAGGCAGGCACACTGCAGGACAAAGACTAGGGGAGTTCGGTCACCTATCCCACTTCCTGTCCTTTCAGGCACTCAGAGCGTGGGCAGACTTTCCAAGGGGTTTCTGCCAAAGACAAAGACCCATCCAAGACCTCCCCCACCTAGGCAGGTAGAAGGTGGCTCAAGTAAGACGTCATCTAGAACAGGCCTTAAAAAAAACAGCCACTGGCCACCAGGGGGCGCACGGATGGCAAGCCTCTCCGTGTGAGCTCCGCACAGAGGCCCCACAAAGTGGATTGAGCCCTCACCACGGGACCCCCCTGAACGAAAAACCGATTGAATTGGGTGTTCAAGGATACACAGAACGCCTTGAAAGAAAACCCAACATTAATCGGTCCCTGCTTCACCGAGATCTCGCCAGAAGACACCGCAAAGGGAAACTGCGCAACAGGCCTGCTGAGAGGCACACGCCGAACCTCAGCAATGAACCCCCTGTCCGACTGGAACAGGTACAGCCTACGATTAAACGCCCATCACTCAGGCTCCATAGAAATGCCCAAAAAGAAACAGCTACTGCCGACCTCTGTAAAGGCCGTTACAAGCCCGCACCCAGAGACCAAACAGAAGCGTGTTACGCACCCGGCTGTGACTTTCCGTCCTACCAGAGGTCCATCGCGGCAATACGTGCCTACGGAATCACCCCCCCCCCCCGTTTCGGAGAACTCCGCAGCCCGCTAAGGATTCACGGCCGGAGTGCTGACGGCCCTGGAGACCCCCTTTCCCCAGCCGAAGCCTCAGTGTCAAAGAACTTGTCTGGAGTGCTCCTCGTGGGTAGCAGATCTTCCTCCATACTACTGCGGGGGTCTACCCGCAGCTCCTCAAGTGACCCGAGGTGTGCGCCCGGGCTGGCTCCACCTCACGTGGTCCCGAGCACCGGCACGGAGGCGTCCGCGCCGTCTTTCGATGCGTGCCGCCCATCCCGGTACCTAATGGATAGTCACATCCCCTGGAGCTAAGAAGGCTCAGAGCCCTCCCTGAACTCGGGGACCCATCAAACCCCCATTGGACTGCCCAGGACCCTTTGTGCTCCGAAGCACAGTGACGCACTGGTGATTTGTCTGGACCCTGTTCCTGATAGAGATTGTTCCCAAGAGGACGCCATAACCCCCATGACGGCCTGGTCCGCCACAGACCCACTGCATGCACACAGCCTACCCTCTAAGGCCTAAGTACAAGTGCACGCTCACCTAAAGGCCAAAATATTTCATCCTACGCACCCAGCTGGCACACTGAAAATAAATGGTAGTAGTTAACCTGTGGTGGGGTGTACTGGCCCGCTAAGGAAGAAGATGAGAATTCTGGTCAGCGAAACCTTGGACTGTGCACCAAGTCGGTGCTTAACAACAACAGGGATCTACAGGACAATTGAGGTTCAGAGGGTTGGGCCCCCAGATCTTGGGGCGTGTGCCCTCCTCGGACGAGATTTGCCTCTTATTACTCCAACCAACTACAACTATACACCCCCATTGTGACAGCTGAACCTAATATAACACAGTAAGAGGTCCCTCGAAGTCCCCTATCAAGATCCTGGAATCAGTCGGGAGTCATCATGACATGAAATTGGGACCACAGACTCTGGGCTCATAAGACGCACCCCTGAAACTATGAGTAGAGAGTGCCAAGCTGAGTAGAAGAAACTAGTCTCGCAGCAGACTGCGCTCATAAGAGTGCCCGCAACAACACGGGTCACCGTCCATCTCCCTTCTCAACTTACTGCAGGCCCTAATCAGCGGTGACCAGGCCCATATCTATTGGTACAACAGCAGTTCTTTCACTTATGAACGCTAGGCAGAAATTGGCTAGATACAAGTTCTCCCAGGCTCCTAACACACCCCAGCCATCAAAGTGCATGGACATGGCCTCGAAAGGACCCAAGGCGGCCTCAACCAAAGCGGTCATCGCTAACCTGCTCACTGAAATGAGGAGTATGAGAGAGCGGACATTGGGAATAATAGCGACAAAATTACCAACAGAATCGACAAACTGGAGGAGAGGCTTGAAGAGGTCGAACACAAATCAAACCTCATTGAGCACGTTGGAAATGCAAATAGACTGACGTGTTGCAGAAGTCGAAAACAAAGAAGAGGAAATCCGCTTGAAAGTCGATTTGGAAAATAGAGTATGCCGCAATAACATATGTGTATTCGGCATTCCAGAGACGGAAGGAGAAACCGAGTCACACTTAAAGAAGACCCTACACGACATCCCGAAGTTACTCTTTAAAGATGACACGGTAGATGAACCCAAAATCGAATGGATCCACAGAGCTGGGGGAAAACCAGGCGGCCCAAGAATGGTACTAGCTCGGTTCCATAACTACGTAGAAAGAGCCCGAATTCTGGAGAAAGCCAGGCTCATTCCACAGATGACAATAGGGGAAGCGAATATCACCATCTTCCAAGATTTATCCTCCTTCACACTGGCACTGAGGAGAAAATGCCTACCGATCACCAAGCTACTTAAAGACAAGGCTATACGATATCGATGGGGCTACCCATTTTCACTCACGTTTCAATGGGAAGGCACAAAGACAAAATTAATTTCGGAGAGAGACATTTCCAACTGCATCGCGGACCTGTTGGGCCTTCAAGCAGAGAGGGCAGCCGTGGGTGACCAAAGGAATGAGGATAGAGAATGGCGTATCAGAGGCCCTCGCCGACAAAAAAAACAAGGCTCTAGAAAGTTCAGAAGAATGAACGCCTCCCCAGACATGGAACACTGATCCCCTCATCGACCCAGCCACTCTCCTTAGGGTGACTCATTTGAGGATAAGACTGGAGTAAAGCTACTATGAGGCGAAGGTGACCTTTGAAATGCAATCAATCACTGAAGAATAGCAGCAGATCTCGACCTAGAAAATGCCTGAACATGATATTCTACTTAGGGTTATGGTGCTTGTGGGCGACGGGAGGTATTTATCCTCCCACTTCAAAATGATAAATGTGGGGGCTCAAAGTTAAGATGTTTGTTACATAGCTAGGACCGCTTGTGCGGTTTACACTGGTGGTCCGACAGCGACTGGATGATGTCAACCCGGCTGGATCAGACGCCGCAAAGGGTGGGGGGTGGGAAGGGTTCAACACTGGGTCAACCCAGCATTAAGGGGAGGGGGGAGAGGAAGGGGTGGGGCAACGAGAAGAAGTTGGATCTCCATTTGCGCTGTCCCTAGTGCGTGTTGTGCGCACACTGACAATTGTCAGGTCCATCATGCCGCAATCTAGCAGCAAGGGAAAAGCAGCTAATTTATGGTTTCATGAAGCAACAGAGGCGCCAAAACAGGCACATTTGTCAATCAGACATCGAACACTCTTAATGTCGACCACACCTAACAACAATCAACTCTGCATATGCACACTCAACGTAAAGGGCCTAAACTCCCCCACAAAACGTTCCTTGGTAGCCAGAGAATTCAAAACGCTCTAACATTGATGTACTATTCCTCCAAGAAACGCTCTACCTGAAGGGTGAAGAAAGCGCGATTCCAGGTGGCGGCGTAGGCTTCTTCCTCTGGAGCTCGGGAATAACAAAAAAGGCGGGTATGGGGATCCTGGTCCGAATGACGATCCTGAGCACTTGAGTTGACACAGAGGGAAGGGCTGCACTGGTTGTAGGGACCATTCACGACACCTATCACCCCCGTCACAGTCTACGCTCCCAATCAAGGCCAAAAATGATTCCTCCACAAAACTACCGAAAAAGTGTTCAACATGGCACAAGGCCATACAGTCCTTGGAGACGACTAACACTTGGATGAACAGCTCCCTAGACAGACAAAGCAAAGCGGATGTATCCAATCCACCACAATCACATGAGGAAGCTGATATTAAACTGACCCTCTCTCTGTATGGCCTCACTGACAGGTGGCGTCACCTACACCCGGCAGAAAGTGGCTTCACCTTTCGCTCCATCCCACACGAGACTCTCACACGGATTGATTATTTATTCCTCTCTGAGAGCCTTCTACAAACAATCCAAACTGCAACCATACGCCCTACTGCCTGGTCAGACCACGACATGGTCATGGTCATGGTGGAGATACAGTGGGAGGGACACGCCCCCCGTAACACGAAGTGGAGATGCAATGAATCATTATGGCTAGATACGGTCTTTAGAGACGACCTTGAAAACGAAATCAAGCAATTCTTTATCTCCAATGATACGGGTGAGATCACAAAGACCTCGGTATGGGAGGCATCCAAAGCAACATGGAGGGGTATCCTCATTAAGGAGGGTGCCCGGAAGCAAAGGGAACGTACCGTGCTGGAGAAAAATATTACAGAGAAGTTGAATGCAACAGAAAAACGAGCACAATCGACCCCACATGAGAGATCGAAATATATCAACGAGGCCAAAAAACTAAGGGAGGAACTAAAAATACTCGAAGTGGGCAAAATAACTCAGACCCTCAATACCTGAAACAAAAATTCTATGAAAAAGGCGATAAGGCAGACGCTCTACTGGCGGCCAGACTCCGTGCACAGAGGACGGAGAGGTGGGTAGATGTGATAGAGAGGTTATTAGACGGTACGCTCCTGGATACAACAGAGTCCTCTCCTGAGGGCATACGAGAAGCATTTGCCTTCTTTTATGAAGACCTATACACTAGTGATCCACCTCCCCCACCAGGGACCATTCTAAATTACCTCCAGGACGTGAAAATCCTGAAGCTAACACGCATAGAAGCCGAATCCCTAGAAACAACAGTCAGGGAAGAAGTAGTAATGGATGCCATCAAGCGTTTAAAAACAGGAAAGGCTCCAGGGGACGATGGATTCACCCCTAGCTTCTATAAATCATTCTCTGCGTTCCTCGCCCCCTTCCTAGCGACCCTATTTAACAACATCTTCGAAAGAGGCCGGGCACCCCCATCCTTTGCACAGACCCTCCTCACAGTTATACCGAAGAAAGGCAGAGACCCGAAATATTGCGGATCATATCGACCCATATCGCTTCTTAATATAGATGCCAAAATATACGCAAGAGTTATAGCCGCCCGAATAGAAACCCACTTGCCACGATTAATACACCCAGACCAAGTAGGCTTTGTAATGGGGAGACAGGGGGCTGATACGATGAGAAAGACACTTCTTCTGATACATGAAGCGCAGGGAATGCAAGGTTATCCAACCCTTCTATCCCTTGATGCCGAAAAGGCCTTCGACAGGGTTGCCTGGGACTTCCTGGAAGAGGTACTTGTCAGGAGAGGACTAGGCCCAAAACTCCGCCTCGCCATAAAGGCACTATATACATGCCCGCAGACATCAGTGTCTGTGAATGGTGGCTACTCCAGATGGTTCCTATTGGAAAGAGGGACGAGGCAGGGCTGCCCACTATGCGCCATTTTATTTGTCCTATCCCTTGAACCACTAGCACAGAAACTGAGACTTGATGATAGGGTCAGAGGTATTAAGGTGGGGGACAAAGAATATAAATTGGGACTATACGCCGATGATATATATTTTTTAAAAAAAATGTCTTTGTTTTCCATTAACAACGTAAACATACATAACATACAAACATACAAACTGAACTGGCATTTTGGCAATCCCACGGATTCTGCTATGAGTTTGTTATCCTGGAGCTGTCCGACGACCGTGCTTCCTCAGCCTGCAGCCACTTATATGGGCTGCATCATTGTTGGTGCTCATATTGTCTATTATTCGGTCACTTGTGTCTCCCTGTCCTGGGTCCTCTGGTATCCCTGTACCTCCTCCGGGTCCTCTTCCTCGGTTTCCTCCCCTTCTTGTCCAAATAAGTCCTGCACTAGGGAGTTCCATGCCGCTATTTTTTGAGCCGTTTCCCCTTCCCCTCTCTGCCCTGCTCTGATCCACTCCGCAGTTTCCGCTAGTGTCCACTTCCGGAGGTCTGACCACCACGCCTCTACGGTCGGGCCTTCTCTAGATTTCCAAGACATGGCTATCCTTCTTTTCGCTAATATGCATATCAAGTCTTTCATTTTTGCTAGATGCGCTTTGTCTCTGCCTCCTCGTGGGAAGAGGCCCAGCAGGTACCATTCGGGGTGCTCCGCCTGTATCTGAAGGCCGCTCTTCGCTATTTTGGTCTTGATGCCTTCCCAGAAGGTTTGTACCACCATCCAAAACATGTGCACCATGTCTGCTCCATCAGCGTAGCATCGGGGGCACCCAGAGGGGTCACCTCTATGCATCACGTTCATCCTCTTGGGTGTGAGGTACGCTCTATGTGTTACGTACAGCTCTGCTCGTTTGAACCTTGCGTTCCTAGACACTGTCTTTGGATATCGCAGCACCCTGCTCCATTCCTGGTCTCCGAGTGGTTTGTGGAGTTCTTTTTCCCAGCGTTATTTTACATGCAACTCTTGTTCGGTGTGGGGTCTCAGCATCTGGTCGTAAAGTCTGGAGGTAGTATGGGTCCCCTCTGATATGTCGTACCACATGTCCAATGCTCCTGCTGTTTCCTCTTGGTCTTCCCATTCCGGCCATCTACTTTTAATCCTAAGGATTGATCTGTTATACAGGATGAATTGGCCTTCGTGTATGTCGTATTCAACCACCATCTCCTGGAAATCTGCCCATCTTCCCTCTCTTCTCATGTCCCCAATCTGCGCTACGCCTTTGGCTTCCCACTGAGTTCGGAACGTTGCTAACACATTAGTGTCCATGCCTATTAGGCCCGCCAGGGGGATTTGTGTTGAGCAGGGATCTTCCGTCCCCTGTAGTTTACATGCTCTATTCCAAAACCGCACTGCAAGGTTGAGTAGGTACAGTAGGGTCCTAAGCAGGGGTTTGTCCAGCCACAATATTTCCCTTAGATAATGTGTTTTCAGTGCCGGCTGGAAGTTGGTTGTATCGATTGTTTCTTCCTCCCCCAACCATTTGACCACGAATTGCAACTGCCCAGCCAGATAGTATTTGATGATATACTTCTACACCTTACCGATCCCATAGACTGTCCCATCAGCACTAGACATAATTAATGAATATGGGTAATTAGCGGGCCTCAAAATTAATACTGGGAAATCAAACCTGTTTCCAATTGCTAAAAGTAGAGATGGTGAAGTGGACAGGTTCACCCCCTTAGGAATGAAGGTGAGCCTCACAACACTCAAATATTTGGGCATCAACGTCACCCGGGAACCTGGTACGCTGTACCAAGCCAACTCCCCCCCCCTCTTTCATTAATATTGCAGAAAGATATGGAGAGATGGGCTAGACTCACGATCTCTTGGTTGGGCCGCTTAAACGCCATTAAAATGGTAATCCTCCCCAAAATTCTGTACTTGTTCCAGATGCTTCTCATCAAAATGCCCAAAGAGTATTTCACCTCCACCAGGAAATCACTGACGGCCTTCCTATGGCATAACAGAAAACCTAGGGTCTCCAGATCTCTTCTTCATCTTAACAAAGATAATGCAGGAGTGGGCCTCCCGGATCTAGAACTATATTACAAAGCAGCCCAATTACATATATTAATTCCGCACCTGAGACAGAGGACAGACCTCCAGTGGATAGCCCTGGACAACTTTCACCTCCGCCCATTTACTGTGGGAGAATGGCTATGGGTCCCTGGCCCCCAATTGAGGAATAGTATCAAAAATCACCATATCCTTGGAACCATATGGGCGATATGGAAACCACATAAAGATATGAAAGGGGTCACATCATGGCCCTCCCGGCTGGGACACCTCTGGGTGCCAGGGATCCGTGATGACATACCTGAACCGTTGAGCTATCAGTCATGGTACGAGGATGGGCTGGAAAGAGCCGGACAATTAAGGAGGAATAAAGTTTTCATAAAAATACAAGAACTTGAAGAAGCACTTGCCATAGGCCCACTGTCGGTGTTTCAATACTTAAAATTAAAAGGCGTTATGACACGAGAAATATGGAAGGGACAACTGCAGAGAGACCTTACCCCCTTTGAGAAAATTCTGGACACTTGCACTGGCTCCAGAGGCCTAATAAGCGCAATGTACACAGCACTGGTAGAAGTCAACACAGCCCCCTTGACCAATCTAAAAAATAGGTGGGAAACTGATATGGGAAGACACTTTTCAATGCAATCAAACATTTATACAGATGGCAATACGACCCGCTCAGACTTGCCAAAATGTACCAAGATGTGAGCCCTTACTGTTGGAGGGACTGCGGGCAGAGAGCAGACTATTGGCACATGTGGTGGGGATGCAGTGCGGTGCAAGCATACTGGGACGAAATCCTAAGCTGGATCAAAGAATTAGAGGGAGAGGAGAGAGAAAAATAAAACCCTTACTGGCATTGTTCGGCCTAATAGAAGATGAGGAGACAATCCTGAAGGCGCCCAAAATGGTATTAGGGCTATTGCTGGCTGCAAGGGCCTGCCTCGCGATGACCTGGAAAAGATCGACCCTCCCCACCAAGGCAGAATGGATAAGTGTCGCCCGCAATATTTTTAGAATGGACAATTTAACTGCTGCCCTTCACGGAGATCGCACTTCAATTGAAAATGAATCGTCTGAATTCCGTCCCAAATATATTACCTGTACAACTGTGTGCATAATGTGCCAAAATGATCAATAAGACAATTAATCAGCCGACTGTGCCTGTTAAAAGCTGCTTCCTGTTATATGAGCACCTCTGTTTGTTGACATCAAGGTTCCGATAAAGACTATAATGCGAAGTAACTGTACACTTTCCGCCTCGCCTACCGACATGCAGAATGAGAAGGAAAGAAAGACATTATGTCACATCCACATCTAGTTATATTATAATGATAATATGCACTCTTTCTTACTCTTTGCTTTGTACGTAATGTCTATGTTTTTTGTTGGAATTCTCTTGTAACTTGTAACTGTACCTAAATGTTACAGGAAAGGCGAGACAAGGGAGACCATGTTTCCTCTCAGCACTCTACTTAAGGTGGTTGTGCGGAATCTCGCAAAATAAAATGCATGTGGGATAAAACAGTGTCTCCTCTGCCCTGGTGACATGTTAACACAAGTCAAATAAAAAGTAAAGCTCAAGGAGCTCCCAGTAACACTGCACAAAAAGTGCTGCATGCTGCAATAATAAAATGCAGATGCCAGAAAATATGGAGGAAAGCATAACTCCATTATAAAGTACCAAAAAAGGATAAAAAGGTTCCCATAAAGAATAGGTGAGAGGGGAAAAAGGTTCCCACTTAGGAGAATCAGTCCAAAAATCGTATAGTCCAGCAAAAATGCCAGGGGACTCACAAAGTGGGGAGAATTTCACCCAAGAAGGAAAATCTACCTAACAGTATATATTTGTATAAGAGTATTGTGCGATATTACTACCCATTAGACACATTTTTCAGTGTGTCCAATGGCATATAATAAATAACTATTCTTTATACTTACTGTCCTGATTGAATTATTGTGGGCGATACTGTGTGGACTCATTGGGAATTCCGACCCCACACATACTGCTGAGAATAAGCCTGGACTGCTCTCCATAGCTAACTTGATTGTGTTTTGAGTAACCTCCCAGTGTTCCCTGTTCACTATAACTAGGGTGGCCTCCCATAATCTGTCCACCAAGCCAGATACTGGAAATCCATCTTAGCAGGGGGCTGGGAGAGGCTGGAGGGTTCACATTCCCTTTTTATCTTGTGTTTAACATAATAGATTAAGAGAAATACAATTTCAGCTCTTTTTGTAAGATGGAATCCATATCCTGTGAAAATGAAGTGGTGTTTGCTCTAGACATTTTCTGCTGGTGGTTTGCATTTTTCTCATGGTGCCATCAGGATTACTTTCTTCTTGGTGGGGGCAAGGTAAAGAGATTTGACCGACCGAATGGCGTGCAGTCACCTCATGCATGGGACTGATGGTGACTGATCAGACAGAATTCCTATTTTTGGGAATTCTAGGGCCACATTTTAGGACCCCTGAACGTTTTGCTTTTTCTCCCCTTTTTTCACAGTGGTTTGTGCTTTTTTGCCTCTCAAGCCTGGGCTTCTGGAATTCTACAGCTGCCTCCCATCTTGCACTGGGTCGAGCCTTTCAATAAAGCCATTCTGGGCCATTGACTGCCGATTCCCACCATTTACCGCCTGGATCTTCTGCGTGGCTGTGGGTCATTGCTGTCCCCTAGAAAGTGGCTGGGATACCAACACCCTATCTGTTCTGCAGCTTGTGATGTCCGAAGATGCCTCCATCGCTCATCACCATCATGGAACCATGTTCTGCTGAGCTGCCAACTTTCTTTCTCTGAGCTGCCGGGAGTCAACTTAACGTGTTCCCTTCACCTCCCAGAGTCTTCCACGCAGGGTTCTGCAGTACAGGCTTGAAGGTTTTTGCTTTCTTTGGTCATGAGGGTCATCACTGGCTCAGGGATAAAGTCCCCGGTCGCCATGTACTGTACACTGCACCTTAGAAAGAAGCCTCTACTTACTTGGGTTGTTTCATCGTGCTAGAGCTATTTTCACTGAAACTGCTGATGTGAGAGCTTACCTCTTGTTCCGGGGATGGATGATAATTAAAGATGCTCTCCCTCAGGGATCCCTCTGGTCCGGGGTTGAGATTCTTTGAAGGAGTGTGTTAGGACATTTTTTTTTTTTTTAACCCTTTACCGCCATAGGTTCTTATGGGACTCCCATTCTTTTTGCTTGTTTTGAACCCTGTCCTGACTTATGGTGATCAGTAAAGCCTTCTGCTTTACTTCCCTTGCCTGTTTGGCTAATGATTATGGGGAAACTGACTAGTCCCCAAGGCTGTCAGCACAGAGACTAAGGGGATCATTATGGGTTTGTCGGTGTGGGAAAAGTGCTGGTAAAATTCCAAGTAATTCTGGTACTTTTACTGCACCAGCAAAACAAAAGTTTGCCGGTGGTGGTCACTGATTTACCTCCAGCCAGGAGCTGGAGGTAAATCAGGCCCCCACCGGTAAATAAATGCCGGAATTAACGAATGGAATGGGGATTTACCACCCTTTCCGCTGCCTGTAATATCCCAGTAAAACCGGGCTATCAGGCGGCGGAAAATGATAGAGCAGTTTTCAAACTTGTAACGAGCCCCTATGTTTCTTTATTTATTATTTTTTAAATTCTTTTTATTTGCATTCAATTTAAACTTGAAGGAAACAATACAGAAAAGAAAGAAAATAAATGCACTGCAAGAACAAGCAGCAGTGTGCCACATTAAAGGCAGGGGGAGCCGGCAAACAGACAATTGTGCGATCTCAAAAGGTTAATTATTTGCATACTCCATAGTCTGTCCTAGCACTGGTCACACCAGCAGATCCATGATGTGTATGTCTGATGCCCTCCCCCAAAGACTTTTGTTCCTTTTAACGCACAGCTAAACTGGGCTCTGGGCCCCAACTTATAAACCGAAATTAACCAAAACAGTGCATTCTATATACCCCCACCCCAAAAACTTCTCGCCTCCTCCTGCCCCAATGTAGCCCCTCATCCTCCCTATGGCTCCCTTTATGTTATGTTGATTTATACTGCGCACTGCTACCATATGCATGGTCTCTAGGCGCTCATGTGGCTCTGAAAGAAAGGGGGGATTCGGGGGGGGGGGGGGGGTAAGAGGCATAGGATAGAAGTTGTGCTCTTCTGTTGACATTTGTAGAACCAGGAAAAATCATTGTCTGGGTGTGCCTGCTTTCTGAGTGTGCTTGGGTTGTGTGCACTGGGCTGCTTCTGTCTTGAGAGGTAACGTCCGATGTTTGAGTTGTTTGCGGTTTGTTCTTTTGGCAGAGGCATGTTTAGTGTCAACTAGCCCTTTAGGGCATGTGTGGTACGTATGTGGGAGGTATGTGTGAGAGGAGCATGGAGTGGTTAGTAATTAGTGGTTGTTTTAATGTAGGTTCCTGGGTTTATGCTGTCCCACGATTACCATGGCTCTGGGTGTGATTTATGGGATGCCCGTTTTTATGCTGGTCTTGGTGAATTGAATAGCCAGGTTTTCAGTCATTTTCTGAAGATAAGATGATCTTCGGTCGTTCTTATTGCCTTCGGCGTGGAGCAATTCGGCAGTTAATGCGTCTTTTTTACTGGAAATCAGTGCAGAATTCTCAAGGCTGGTGTGATGTGGTATTTTCCGTTTAGTTTCAGGAGTAGTCTTTAGGCAGTATTTTGGATGGGTTGAGTTTTTTGTGAGGCGTTCTGGCAATCCAAGGTAGAGGCTGTTTGCGTAGTCTATTCTCGATAATACTAGGGAGATGATTGCAAGACATCTGTGTGGGAAGGGGGGCAGGGGAGTATCCCTCTAACTAGTCGCATTAGTTAGAAGCCTTTCTTAGCTATTGCGTTGAGGTTCTAGTGACAGTCCGTTGTCCATGAGTATTCCTAGGTTTATCACAGAGGATGTCTCCAGGTTGGGTTCCCATGCAAGGTGGCCAGGTCTTGTGTGTGTGTTGCATTATCCTCTGCGGGTGAGATAATTATTTCTATTTTATTTGTATTTTGTGTGAGATTGTTGATTATGTGAGAAATCTGAGGCGTTTCCCCCGGTATTGTACGTTTTTATCGTACCTAAAAGTTTGCATGTACAAAAAGACCTAAAAATGCTACTACCAAAGGTTTGAACACCAAAAGTTCGAACCTTTGGTGGTAGCATTGTAGGCAAGTATATATATATATATATATAAAAAATAAAAAAAAAAAAAAGACTGCGGGGTGTCCCCCGCAAACCCTGCTCACTATACTTTACAATATAGTGAGCAGGTTTTGCGGGGGAAACCCCTGCAGCCCCCGTAAAAAAGGACCCTACGGCACCGCTTCCCGATCAAGGAAGTGAAAGGGAACTAGCGCCGCAGGGACTCAGCTTGAAGAAAAAGGTAAGTAGGGTATGTTTATGTTGTTGGTGGGGGTGTGTCGTGAGTGTGGGTAGTGGTATGGGTATGTAGGGATTGTGTACGTGTGTTCGCATGGGAAATGTGCAAACCTTTGGTGGTACGCACATTTCTCATGCGAACCTTCCGGCCACAGGAAAATCAGCCGCGGTCGGAGCACGTAGATCCGTTTCCCCCATGCTATTCCCGGGGATACCCGACTCAGTTGGCTATGGGAGGGCCAGCGCTCTTGGATCCTGACCCCGGGGGGCAGACAAGTGAGGGAGGATCACCTGGGAGAGGGACCCTTGGAGACGGTGGGAGGAACGCCCTTGGGCGAGACATGGTATCCCCCTGTTCCAATACATCCCTATCCAACATCCCCCTCAGTCATTATGGGATATTATGGCCCAAAACCTATTCACCTACAACAATACATCTGCCCCCTTCACCCTGACAAAAAAACGTATACAATTTCCCCTTAAACCCTAAGAAAAACTACAACTCCCCCTCCCCATTTTCAAACAAGACTAAGACCAAGAGGCAAAAGGGAACTAGGAGGATTACCCATAGGAACCAATGCACCAGGGATTCCTATGGGGAGTCGCCATTTTGTCCCAGAAATGAGGCCAGGCAAGGTCAGGCCTCCCTCTACAAAACATTCCCACTTGAAACATGTTAAGCCTCCCAGTCAGTATAAAAGGCGGAGCACACAGGCACACTGAGTGAGCTGGGGATGCTGGAGGGTGCACAGAGGCCAGGAGGAAGGAACAGAAGCTGGAGAAACCCTCGAGAGCCTGGAATGAGAAAGACTGCCTGAGCACTGAGCAATGAGCAATGGGGCGCTACAGAGTGGCAAGGGAGCTCGGACTCCAGGAAGCCAAACCACAGGCAGCTGGGGCTACCTGGCAGCACCCAAGCAAGAGCTCCTCCCCAGGGTCAGATACAGAGGCCCAAGCCTTGGAGGGGCAGGTGGCGAGACAGACCTAAAATTCATCCCAATAGAAAACCCTGCTGCTCCTAAAATCGCCAGAATGCTGCTAAGGGGAGCTGGCGAAGTAGGAGCGAAAGAGGAGTGATGCATTGTGGGACATGGAGTCCGAAATATAAAAAGTAGTGACATTTTGTTTGAAAAGCTGAGCAAGGTGGACCACGAGAAGGGGCAGATCTTCCGGGGCGAAGACGAACCCACTGTAGCCGAACGACCGATCGAGGGACTAGAGCGTAGGGTAGGGAAACCCTGAAGATCCCTGCAGGAGGTTGTTGCCTCCGGGAAAGCGTGATGGATATGTGGAGAAAGCCAAATCCCAGACAAGAAGAAACCTGCATTGTATTTCAAGGACACCGGCAACCCTCCAGGGTGAACGACAGTTGGGGAGGTGAGGCCAAGCCTATGGTATTAACCTTGACTCGTGAATTAAAGCCGCAAAGGCAAGAAAGGAATGCACACAGTCGGTGAGTTAGCGAAAGACATGTAAGGCTGGTGTGTGTCAAGGAAAGATTGAAGCGGCAACAGTGTATCTTACAATTGAAGGTTGCACACATGCTGATGAAAGAAAGCAAACCAGTATTGAACTTTAAGTTACCGATAACTGTGAAGCCAGTGATGCAGAATAGCGGAGTGGTCCTGTGAAAGGAAGTAGCCACTCGAAAGTCTCAGCAAAATGCTTAACGACTTGCTATATAGTGAACAAACTCTGAAATGTGCAATGGTCAAGATTAACCCCGACGAAAGCGGAAGTTGAAAGGTGGTTGCTTAAAGAGGAAGATTTTGTGGTCTGGAACTACCAAGACCAAGAGACACTGGGGCAAATGACACAGGAAGGCTGAAGTGAAAGTCGAAGTGGTCCTGCAGAGGTTTATGGTAAAAGCCTTGTACATTTGAAAGTCTTCGACATCGACAGTGAAAGGTCTGAGCCTGACCAAAAGCGTGAAAAAAGTTAGGGGAAGGGATCCCCTAACAAATGAATAAAGCGTGGGGAAGGGAACCCCTGCAAGTGCTGTGATTGTGAGGTCCAATCCCTGCTGAGGGAGATCTATGTGAACTATTGATGGCTTGAGAGGACAGAGTCCAACAGAGGGCGACCTACGTGAACTTTTGTTGAACTGTGAAAGATCTTTTAGAACATTAGATTAAGTGACTAACATGGAAGGCCAAGTGGGCCTCGACCCATGTTTTGAACCGCCTTTTATTGATACCCTGAGCCAGAGTGTGTCATCCTGTTAACAGGGGCTGTCTTACTCCGTGCTGTCCAACGTTGGGAGGAGAGTCGACTCAGCCATCTTGATCGTTTGTTATAACACTGACTTTCCTTTGCAGGCACATTCTCCATTACACACCTTTTGTACAAGAGATAGGGCAGGCATTAGGTATTTTTAGTATAGGCCATTGTGATTGACATAAATTGACTAGGACTGTTTTCTTTACCATTTGATGGTATAGACTACTCCCATCATAGCTATAGGGCAACATAGGAATTTTTCCAAACCCCAAGAATCTAATAAAGGTTTTGAAACTTGTATCTCTTGTGTCAGTGTCATACTTGTGATATCATGCTTCTTACAATTGTCATTCAGGTATAAATGTCCCTGAGGCATTTGTTGAGAGTTGTTTGGGTCTTGAAGATGAGTTGGGCATCATCTGCATAGTTGTGGGCAGCCAGTCCATGGGTTTTAATGAGTTTCATTAGGCGGGACATGTAGATGTTGAATAGTAGTGGGGAGAGGCGGGATCCTTGTGGTACGCCACAGGTGATGTTTTTGGTGTTGGATGTTAATGGCAGTATGTTCTTTGCGTTCAGTTGGTGAGGAAGGATTTTAGCCATTTTAGAGCAGAGTCATTTATGCTGCATCCCTCCAGTCTTCGGACTAGTGAAGTGTAGTGTGTCCAATTGTATTGACGGCAGCTGATATGCCTAGGAGCATGAGGGCTGATCTGGTGCTGTTGTCTGGGTTTATTTTTAGGTCGTCCCATATGGATATAAATGCTGATTATGTTCCTCTCATGAGTCTGAAGCGGACTTGGGCGTTGTCAAGTGTTTCCTTGCTTTCTACATGATTGAGTAGTATTTTGTAGATGTGGTTCCCCAGTAGTTTTGCTGGGTATGGTAAGATCGATATAGGTCAGTAGTTGGTGGGGTCCTCTGATTTCCCGTTTTTGTTTTGCAAGATGGGCTCGATGCATGCCGATTTGAACATTTTGGGTACTATTCCTGTGTTTAGGGATAGGTTAATTAGTCGCCGGAAGTATGATGCTAGTGTTCTGTGGTTTAGGATTTCTTTAAAGATGCCTGGTGGGCATGGGTCACTGGGGGATACGGTGAGGTGGTGTCTTTAACTAGTTTGTTGAAGGTTTCTTCGTTTGCAGGCTCAAATCGGTCAAGTGTTGCAGTGGTTGTTGGTGCTCTGGTTTCTAGTAGTTCCGGGTTTGTGTTTATCAGTGCGCTGCTTATGTTGATGGTCTGCTGAATTGTTTCTATTTTTGTTCTTAGGTTGTTTGTGATGTCACATAGCGCTTGAGATGGTACAACACATTTGTTGCACAATGTTTTTTTTTTTATTTCCTTCATGATTTTGAACAGTTTTGTAGATTTGTTGCCTATTGGATTCTAGAGGTGTAGTATGCTTTCTTTGCTTTTAGAACTGATGTGTACATTCCGAGTGGCCATCGTAATTTATTTTTGTCTGATTGGAAAAACGAGGAGGAACACATTTTTGCAGTGGCTTTGAAGAGTTTTGCAGATGCTCGTTGGTCTAGGCTGGGCCTCTGATCCAGGTGTCCAGTTTTTTTCTGCCAAGTTCGAGTCATTCTGTTTATTTGGGAGGGGTTTGGTTGATTCCATTAGCCCTGTTAGGGTTTCCAGGTCAAGATTCTTCCAGTTGGTTTTGTTAGTAGCATGCAATGTTGCAACTCCGGGATCTGTCAGGCCGCCGCAAGTTGCCAGTGCAGATTTCAGCAGCCGCAGGTACCAGTGAAGCTGTCCAAGCGCCCTGTGTGTTGGGTGTAAGGGATGTTCCAGTTGCCACAAAAGGTATTCAGCAGTACATTTCAGCGGTATTGTAGAAGCTGCAAGGAGTATTCTGCTTACCTGCCTGGGTGCCAGCTGGGGCTATCTGTGTATTACAGTACTTCAGTAAGACAGCAGGCTGAGTGTGGTTGACACCACTTGCAAAGTTGCTGCAATTGTCAGGTCGGAGCAGCAATGTCTGTCCGGTAGAGTTGGCCGGAGCCCTTCAGGGAAGTTGGCGGGAGCCGGGGCTGTGATTTAGGATCAGATAGCTCATTACGCATCGGGTGGGCCTCGCTCTGTACGCTGCAGTTGCTTTAGGTGGTGAGGGTGTAGGGAATATTGCACCGCCAGGGATGCATTTTGAGGTTGATGCCACAAGGACACTGGTTGATCTTTGCTCTGGGCACAAGCAGCAGACGAGTGGTTGTGTGGATGTGTGGATGTTAGATGGGGGAGGCTCCAAAGGTGAGGCGCAGGGGTATTATATTTTTTGATCTGTGCCTACTGCACTAGACACCCCTACGCTGCTTATTCTGTATTGCTGTTTCGGGTAGCCTATAACAGCGGAGGGCCGAGTGCAGCGCACTCCGCTAGGCAATCAGTCTGTGCATGTTCCCCTTGTCTGTGAGGGTCCAACACCCAGGAGTCAAGAGAGAAGTTGGGGCCAGAGGTTGCCAGGGAGGATGGAGTAGCACAGTCCACTGGCAGGCCTGCGGCTGCCGGGGAACGAGGGGGGTGTGGCGCCCAGTCCAGATTTAGCAGCCTGGTGCACCAGCTGCACCGTCCACGTCAGTTCAGGTGGGCACCAGGATCATGGCCTGGATGTGGGGGAGCCAGTTGAGGGGGTATAGGGGGGTGGGTTAAGAACCAGGGGGGGTGCGTTCTAGTAGAACGTATTCTCTGGAATGCGACCACTGTTCAGGGTATTATGCTGACCGTTTGAATGTATTGCAGCTCAGCGTTGGATTCAGAGGTTGCGTGATAACTGATGTGCACTTCAAAGCATCATATTGTATGTGTTCCCCTGCTCGCGTAGATGCAGCAACCAGAAGCACAGCACATAATGGGGGCCAGAATCTGCCTGGGGAGGGGGGGGCGTGTTCCAGCACAGGTGTAACTGCTTGCCACCCAGGCAGCTCAGGTCCATAGGCGACCAGCTGCAATTCTGAGAGGATCTGGGGCAGTGGCGCAAGCAAGGTCCAGCTCCCAGCAGTATGTGGGCCTGTTGCTCCGCTATATGGCACTGTGGATACTAAGGCCCCAGATACGGCTGCGTCGGCCGTGGGTTGTGGCGCTGGGACCACCATCACCAATCCGCCACAGGAGGCTCAAGGCTCAGATGTCTGGTTCAGGTGGCGATGTCTCCAGGCTGCGGAGATGGGTTGCAGCTGCGGCGTGGCCTGGCGCCGGGGCAGGGCTCGCTAGGTCGGTCGCTTGGTGGCCAAACTGACCTGGATGCACCCTTAAAGGGGACACTTGATGGGCTCCCAATTGCAGCGGTGTGGATCCCAGGCCAGCCTCCTCTTCGCGCCCACTTGTTCTGATAGGCTTGCACCGCAAGGAGGAGGAGTGCATGGCCAACGGAGCACTGCAGGGCTAATATTGCTTCAGAAAGCGCCCTGGGATCGGGGCACGTTGAAACCAAGAGGATTCAGTACTGCATGCTGTCTGCAACGTAGGCGCATCGGACTCACTGCATAACGCACCCTGTGAACAAGGTTTTGAGGCGCGTATCGATCCCTGGCACCATAGCTCCTCTAACAGACAACCACCTTAGTCATGCACAACCCCCCCCCCCCACACCCAAAAGGTTTTCTAAGCCAGACTTGCACCTGCAGGATATTAATAAAAGGAGAAATCTGTGGTTGTGATAGTAGGGAATCTGTTAGAAACAAAAAAAAGGATTGAGGATTGCCTGTGACTGATATTACAATGTTTCCAACCTGTGGCCTCAGAAATCAAACTGTTGACCTCAGCAGGCTATGCTTTTTACACCATTGGCACTGCGAGTGTGAAGAAATCATAAAATAACTGCCTGCATTTAGCCCTTGATTCGCCACAATTTATCTTAAATGCAGAAAGGAGGTGTATGCCCCAATCTTATCACGGGGAACATAAGGCCAAGAATATGACATGCGTGTCCTTAACACTGGAGGGGTTAAGGAAATTCTTGGTAGTGAACCTTTAGTGCCGTTATTGACTGTAACTCTCCCCTTTGGAGTGAGGCGAGCAGTCAACCAACGAAAATGGGGAAACTGCAGAAGAGCTACCACTAGTTCAAGGTGGGCTTCTGGAGCCATCCATTAAAAGATATATCTCAGAACAATCTCCATTGTGTGCATATTGTAGAGTCCCACAGAGAAGAGCTCCCAAGTGGTTAAAGTGAGGGGGACAAGGGGAGAGAAATCCTACTTTGGTCGCAGAGAATGTGGCAAAACTGGGTACCACACTCGATCAAAGGTCACCTTTTCCCATGTGGTGGACTGCAACGGATTAACAGTTAACATGTACAGAGAGCATCTTCCATACACAATGAGATAGGCCTGCAATTTAATATTCACATCAACTTAAAATGCAAAGATACAAGATTTTTAGGATTAGGCACAGATCGGTTTCCTGCATGCACTCCTTTCTTTAATCTCAGACTCTGGCATGAACAAGCAACAGAAGAAACGTGAAAAAAGATGTGGCTCCACCTTCCAAAGCACTTACATTCTCGGCTCACACCCTCATACTGAGGGTAGCAACATAGTACAAAAACAAAGCATAGTGACTTTCTTCTCCCCCGCCTCCAGTGTCACAGGATTTACACTTTACATTGCTACATCTGTACACTCATGCTACGGAATGTGGAATCCATGCAGTTGCTTACCAGATACCCAAGACTCGATCGTGGCAACATATTACCTGCTGCTTGTGCCATAAATAATCATTAACTGTTACAAACCCCATCATACTTCTATCCATTTTGCGCTTAGGAAGTGCACCTTTTGCTCACTGACCCTTCCTCCTACATAGTTACACCTTTCCTAATGACATTTGTGACTATGCTGATTCAGTAATAATTTAATACATCTTTTATAGCGCACATAGTACTGGATATCTAAGCACAGAGCCTGGATTCAAACCTGTGTTGCTCTGCGTTGCTTTGTTTCCAAGACAAACGTGTTGCCCCTGAGCTATCCTCCCAGCCCAGTACTGCAGAGTGCAACACCAAAGTAAACAAAAAACATAAATTAGGCATGTTCTTTCTTTGCCTGGAACAAAGCGTGCAATTACTTGGGGTAGGTGGAGGTGGGATGTGTATAGCAGATCTCTGCTGTATTTATGCGGGTACAGTGGACATTCTAGCATATTGTCATCTCCCAGATAGGGTGCAGATTTGGATGAGAACACTTGGATTTAGCCTGATCACTGGATTCAGGCTTGGCCAAACAAAAACGTGCAGTCTGGCTTCATTTGGGTGAATGTGTCAAAGTGCACTTGGTACGTGGCCCCACTAAGCACAATGATAAGAACTCCAGTATTTCTTGGTCAGTGGGAAAAACAACGGATAGAAGGGGGGCACTAGGGGTCCATGGGGTAACCATTTGTGTACAGATCTAAATTGTGTATAGTTTTGAGTACCAGTAATTATTTCACACTTCAGGAATGGGGAGATAGGAAACAATATTGATATTCTGCATACATCTTAGGCCCCCAAGGACGTCTGCTTATTGTTTTGGCTCATAGTAAAGCAGCCTTGAGAATGGGAATAGTGTCTGTCTGCAAGATGAGAAAGGAGGGTGCTCATTCAGAGCCACACCCTAGCTGCATGATCTTTGCTTAAAATTGGGACAAGCAAGCACAAGGCAGCCTCTTTGACCTCACCTGTTTCATCACTGCCTCAGTCAGTTCCTTCACCTTCTCAGGATTGCCAAGGGTTGCCGGGGCTACTGTTGGAGCAACTGCCGGTTTCACTTCTTCTGCTTTCGGTTGCAGCTTCACCTAACATGTTTGAAGAGAGACATTAGCCCCATTATTCCATACAACCCACAAGAAGGTTCAGAAAGCCAAAACGAGAACCCACTCAATTAAAAGTAACTGGCGAGGCCTTCATTTCATATGCTCAAATTGCTTTCTGACTTAAGCGAACACCCCAAATAAATTTAGTAAGCTTTATGTATGAAACTATGTGGTATCCCCATTTCCCCCAAGTCTTGAATCACGATTTACATGCCTAGCTTTTTATTTGGGCAGTGCTTAGGTACACCACTTCTGAAATGGCATGCTTCCTTCTTGCACCACTTGAACCGAACAAAGCTCTGCTAAGTGCATCGCTGGAAGCAGTAGAACACTTTGTGCGACATGGAGAGTGTACTTTTTGATATTGTACCCTCTTAATGTACAAAGCAGTGACACCACCAGTTGGCAATGCAAATATGTGCCAAATTCTTCAAAATTGTATTTTTATAGATTCAGAATCTTTTGTATATCGGCATATTTTGGGGATTAGTCTAAGCATCTGAATCTATGAAACATGCAATGCTGGGGAACTAGTGTTAAAAACAAGCAACCATTTCAACGCTAGCACTGCATCCACTAGTGTTTGTGTGCTTAGAATAATCCCAAACCATTGGTTAAAGGACCAGAGGCATCACTTCAACATCAGGGGTCATACAAAAGCTTGTAAGACAAAGAGAAATAAACGTACAAAACATTTTTGTCTACTACCTTCTGCTGTGGCCCTAAAGACATACACCCTATTGTTGTATTCTTAATCCAATCCAATAATTAAGATGCGTCACTTCCATTTGGTCAATGGAATTTAAACCATATCTTTTGAGGTTTTAAGTTACATTAATGTAGGAGTAGGAAAAAGTTACTTACCTGTAACTCCTATTCTCCAGCATGGGCATCTTATACAGATTCACATGCACATGAAGATTCCCAGTTGTCAGGCAGGGAATCCTCAGTAATAATAAAAGCAGTTTTGTTTTAAAGTCAAACTGCAAATGGCATTAGTCTTCCTAGGCTCCACCCAGAGAGGTCCTCCTCAGATTTAGAGGTGCATGTAAAGTGGCAGTAGGAACCAAGATGAGCCATGGGGGGGGGGAGGGGTGGGTGGAGAAATTGGAGAGAGGGTTGCATGTGAATTCATGCTAGATACCTCCTGTTCTCCAGCAAGGGTAAGTAACTTGTTCCTTCTCCAGCCTGGGATCTTACATGGATTTACATGCTCATGAATAAGATTATACAGCAGTACATACCACAGGCTCAACAGAAGCAATACAATAACTCACCTCTGGAACACACCGCAATTAAACAGGTTGTGAAGCACTGCCTGGCCGACATGGGACTCAACCCTGGAATCACTGTTGATGCAGTAGAATCTTGTGAGGTTTTAAGTGGACCTCAACATAGCAGGCCTGCAAATGTCCAGCAGGGCAACACAAGACAGGAGCGCCATAGTAGCAGCTATGGCTCTGGTGGAATGGGCTCTCTGTCTTCCTGGCAACGGCCTGTTTGCAAGCCGGTGGCGATACGTGATACAGCCAAAGAGCTACCTGGAAATGGAAGCCTTGGAGGGGTCTTTCCCTTGCCCCCCTGTGCAAATGTCAAACTACTGAGATGTTGTGTGAAAAGTCTTAGTGCATTGGACATGGAACGTCAAAGCATGCTCCACTTCCAGCGAATGTAAAGCCGGTTCTGTAGTAGAGTCAGGATTGGGGAAGAAGACTGGCAGAACTAAAGGCTCGTTCAAATGAATGTCCAACAGAATCTTTGTCATAAATGACATGAGATTCCGTAGCACCACCTTGGACTGATGGAAAGACAAATAAGGTGGTATGAAAGAGAGCCTGTAATTCTCCAACATGTCTGGCCAAAGGGATAGCCACCAGAAAGGCAGTCTTCCAAGACTAAAACTTTACAGAAGCACTGTGAAGAGGTTCAAACTGAGGGCTCATCAATTTTGACAGAACAACGTTGAGATCCCATGTGTGGGCTGGAGCCTTCACAGGCGGGAATGCTCTGAATAGACCTTTCAGGAATTCTTTAATAAGTCTGTGACCACAAGGAAGGCCTGCTAGGCATCCAAGTATATATCGGAGATAGCTACCAGGTGTGCCTTAATGGAAGCGTGAGCAAGGCCTGCCTTCACTAGGGAGAGCAGGTAAGGTAGGTAGGATTTGAGGAGCTGTTATGTGAAGGGGAGAAAGCTCCAGTGAAGCACACCACACAAAAGCGCTTCCATTTGTGCTTACAGCATGCCAGGGTAGAAGGTGCCCTAGCTTTAGCCAGAATAACCTTACATACTGCGAGAGATGAGTAACCGCCAAAGGTGTAGAAGGTTGGAGTACCAGATCTGCCTGAGCCACGCCGGAGCAACGAGTATCACCTTGCACTGGGTCTATTGGAGTGCTCTTATCACGTACAGAATATGAGGCCTTGGAGGGAATGCATAGAGAAATTGGCCCTCTCAGGAGAACAAGGTGTCCCCTAGATTCCTTGGTTGCGGGTGCTGGCTGGCAAACCTGAGGCACTTTGCGTTTCCTTCCGTGGCAATTAGGTCCATTTGGGGATGACATCTCCTGGAGAAGAGCAGATGAACTTGAGTCCGATGACGCTCCCACTCACGGCAAGACCGTAGTTCCCTGCTGAGTGACTTGTATTAAGAATACCTGCCAAATCGAATGGAATGAGAAACATCCTCCGAGCTACTAATTTCCATATTGCTTGCACTGCTTTGGATACAATGGGAGTGTGGGTTCTCCTCGGTTTTCGTGAAGATGCGGACCACCTTGCATTGGAGTTGGGGCTTGAATGACTTGAGGGCGCAGGACACTGCTCTCAGCTCCAAGAGGTTGATGTGCAACACCTTCTCCTCTAGTTGCCATAAGCCTCTGGCATGAAATTGTTATGTGTATGCTCCCCACCCTTCCAGGGGGTGAAGTGGGGCGTGGGGGGGGGAGGGGGTGTCGGTGGTCACTGTGGAATTAGGTGCTCAAAGGTAAAAAGGAGTGCCTTGCGTAAAATGCTGGGCGAACAGACCACCATATCATGGTCTTCCTGAACACTGGAATGAGGGTGATCTTGAGGTTGCAGGAGCCGAATATCTATTGCCATCTGGCATCCAGAAACTGTTGTATAGGCCTCATTTGCAGCCTGCAATGAGGGACTAGCGATATGCGTGAAGACATCATCCCTAACAGAGATTTGATGGAACAGACAGTTGCCACTGGAAGAGCTGAGAGCTGCTGTGCTTTGCTCAGGATAGCCCCGACCCTCTCCACGAGGGGGAAGCCAGACATGCCAGTATGTTGAGACGTGAGCCTAGAAAGTGTTCTACGATGGCACCACGCATGATTTTGATAATTTGATCAAGTATCCCAGCAAAGTTAAGCACCTGATGGTTTCTTTGGTGTGCTATAAGGCCAGAGGGCGAAAGTGGGCGCGCCTCAGCCAGTCATGTAGGTATGGGTAGAAGTAGATGGTTTGCCACTGGAGCCAGGCACCTTGTGAAGACCTTCGAAGCTGATTTGCGGCCAAAGGGATGAGTCTTGAACTTGTTATGCATGCCGTTTACAACAAACCGGCGTAAGCGTTAGTACCTGGAATGAATGGGAATGTGAAAGTAGGCATCCTCTAGGTCTATGGAGGCCAGTAAGTCTCTGTTACTCAAGCACGTGTTGAAACGTGACCATCTGGAATTCTTGGGAAATTTGTTGAGTTGCCTCGGGTCTAGGATTGCCCCCCTACCCATCTCCCAGGACTTCTATCTCACTAAGAACTATCTGAGTACACTCCAGAGCCCCAGAGATGTTGTGGAACCACCTCTACTGCCCTTTTTTTTGTAGTAAAGCCCGAAGCTCTTGCAAGAGTAAAGGCAGGTGTTCCTTTGTCATGATGGGAGGGATGGAGGGGCCCTTGTCCAGGAATTTGAGGGTGTGACCCTCCTGGACAATGCTGAGCACCTACTTGTCGGTGGAGATGTTGTGCCACTCATTGACAAATTGATAGATGGCCTCCCATTGTCATGCTGAAGTCGGGAGCTGGGCCCAGGACCTGGTCACCCTGTTTGGTGGTCTGCGTTCTGGAAGAGGTTCCATGCCAACCTTGGGTTTCCCCCTTTGTAGGACTGAACGTCCTTGGTATGCCTTTTTCATGCTTGAGCATGAAGGTTGGCGGTATGCTGGCCTGTAGTCTTTGGCAGACCTGGAGAACCAGCCTTTGGAAGAATGAAAGACTTGCCTCTGTTGCTGAAGAGTACCCAGCGAGCATGCTGTATCGGTGTCTGCCTTTCCGGACTGTAGAGTCATCTATAGCCTTGTGGAAATGGTCTACCGGCTCAAAAGGCATATCAATAACTTTTGATTGAACCTCAGGGCGGAAGTTAGTGGCTTTCAACCAGACTTGCCTGCAAAGTACTGCCCCGTTGCCCATTGGTCATAAACTGGAATCTGCAATGTCCAGAGCGACTAATTGCGTGATCCGAGGCCACTTTGCCTTTATGAACTAGAGCCAACGCTTCGTACTACTTGTCGTCATGGAAGAAGTCAAAGATAGGTCCTAGCATATACCAAAGCTCCCCATCATATCTGGAGAGTATAGCTAAAGCATAAGCCATTTTAATGATAGAGGTGGCGTTGGTAATGAGTTTCCCAAACACGTCCAACTTTAACCCTCCTGGTCTTGGGGGACCATGCTTGGAGAGGGGTTATTGGAGCAGTTCCCTGCTGCAGCAGAAACCACAGAGTTGGGCAAAGGCTGGGAACGGAGACACTTCAGGACAGAATCAGGGATCCTGTATTTTTTCTCTAGGCAGTGCTTTGTAGGAGCCGTGAAAGGAGTCTTCGTGACCAATAAGACATCCTACCATATGTCGACGAGCAGAGAGATGGATACAACAGATTTCTGAGGGCACTCTCTCCTTTGGAAAGGAACTCCTCCTTCTCTTCAGGGAGATTGAACAAAAGTTGCTGCACTTGTCAATCATGCATGAAGCGAGCAGATCACATCTCATGGAACGTCTTTGGAGGGCAGAGCCACATCAGGGGGCTAGCCATCATCTGTAATCAGGTCATCAAACTCATCTGTACCGTGGGTACCTTGTGAGGTGTCAGTGTCGGGTAGCCACAGGGATCGACAACAGCTCAGCCAGAGGTGTAGGCGGAGGAAAAGGAGGAGGAGGAGGAGGAGGCATTAAATGAGTCCTCGGTCCTGATGGCAATGGTAAACTCCTAGATGGAGACGGTCGTGAGGGCAAAGGTGGACTCCCAGAGGGAGCAGCGTGTGGAGCTGCTGGAGGCAGATGCTGCTGCAGCCCAGACACCAAGGTGTGTAGGGTAGCTAGGATGCCCAAGGACATGTCCCTAGGTGCTGTTCCTAGCAAGGGCCCATTTGCTAGAGCTGGTTAAGAGGCAGCGGGCAAAGGCACAGCTGGTAGGGCGGGCTGTGGCTGCGTAGAGTGATGAGGCCTAGGAAGAATGCGTTCAGGTGAATCCTCAACCTCTTCCAAATCAGAGGAGAAAGCCTTTAGAGGCTAGTCACCTGAAAGAGTGCCTGCATGCAAAAGATGAACAGGAGGCAACAGTCCGGAGGAACCCACTGATGAAATAGTGAAGAGTGGTTTTGCTTTCGTTGGCCATGGGACACAGGAGAGAGCTGGCGGCATCTCCCTGTCCACACTTGCACCCCTGGGGAAGGAGGCGATGGCAGGGGACTGTGGTGTCGTCGACCGAGCCAAAGATGGGCCACCTGAGGACAGCCGTGGAGGCAGAGAAATTGTGTACGGTAACTGTAGTCGTCGACTAGACAGTCGATGTAGTGGGGGCCGTTGACAAGACAGACGGAGGAGCCGTGAACGAGGTGGTAGATGAAAATTACGGTCGATGGGTGGGTGACTATGCCCTGGTCGGTAATTCTGATGGAGACTAGCTTCGATGACGGAATGCGAACATGGACGTGACCCTTGGGATGACTGCCCGTGAACGGTGCTCCACCCGTCCCCGGTGCTCGACTCGTCTTCTGAGAGGTTGACGTGCGCCATTTTACTGACGATGAGACAGTCAGAGCTGTGGAGGTGTACCCTGCTATCGTAGTTGGAACTTGGGAACCGTCAACAGTGATGAAGTTAGAGTGGGGCTTCTTGTCCTTTCCAACTAATCTCAACCTCTTAGTAGAGAGAGTACGCTCAACAGATTTGCTGACCCGGGCAGAGGCATGACTACGCACGGAGGCAGCGCCAGAGGCCTTAGCATCTTCCTACAGCCAAGTCAACACATTTCTGGGACGATTCCCACCCAGCTTTGGAGAAGGACTGACAGATGAACAGTTGTCCCCCATCGTGGTCCGGGTGCAGGCGGTAGACACATTTGTCATGCCGATCATCAACAAAGACATTCTTCTGGTTGCACTTGGAGCAGGCCCTGAAGAGACTTTTCTTACTGGCGTCCGACGTGCCGTGTGGTGAAGGCCCAAATCTAAGATGTTGGCCTCACTCGAAGAAAAAAGATCCGATGATGGAACAGATCTTTACCCGCAACCAGAGGTCACACCATGCCCATTGATGGAGATACAATGGAAACATTTTTTCCCAATAATAGAATAAGAATCAAGATTTCCGAGGAGTGCATTCCCAACTCAAAAAACCTGCGGTACATATCAAAGGAGGACTTTTAGGGGTGGAGCCTAGGAGGACGAATGCCATTGGCTTGGGCAGACTGACCCAAAACAACAGCAATAGACACTATAAGCGACAAACAGTTTTTGACTTTAAAGCAAAATTGATTTTAACATTACAGAGGATTCCCAGCCTGACGGCAGGGAATATTCATGAGCATGTGAATCCATGTAAGATCCCATGCTGGAAAATTATAGTCTGGCAAAAAACTCAATCAGTGATGCAGAGAGCAGTGCTGGAGTGGCACACTCAAGCCTAGTCACTGACCTACCCACTCTAGGTTTTATCAGACCGGGAACCCGTACAACTCTTCCTGCCCATAACATTGGTCAGAAAAGTCCTTCCTTGGAAAAGATTTTTTTACAATGAATTCCAGACAGTTCCCTAACCATTTGCTCACATTTCCGGATTGTTTAAAAAATGAAAAATTAAAGGTCAATAAGAACAGCTTGTAAGGTTACAATCAGTAACGTGTTCCATTTGTAATCACCAACATAACCCTCAATTCTCCCCCCTCCACCCAATGCATCAATAACTCCCGATAAACTAATGTCTAAGGCAATATTCCAGCACAGCTCATCTCCATCCTTGGGGCTTGCTATCGACCATATTTGGTGAAGGGGAGCCAAGCTCCCTCAATGTTTGACTTGAACTTATCCAAAAGGTGTGTTAAAAATTCGATGTCATAAATGGATCTAACCTTTGAGACCTGTTCTTTCTCTGTGGGTGCTTTTTTTTACTTTTTCGGAATGGCTTAACAGCTCCTGGCTGCCACCAGCAGGAACGCACCATGTGTCCCCCCCCTCCTCCTCTTCTATCCGTACCCGAAAAAGCAACATCGCCCTAGTAACCCCATCAATCCCTTTAATCCAAGAGAGGACTTTCTTACAGTAATTTTGTATACGAAAACACCAACAAATAATATTAGTAGTCCCCTCTGGTTGGCTGCACTGCTAGCAATGGGAGTCTGTAGCCGGGTACATTTTAGCTAGGCTGGCTGGAGGATACTGTCATCTCTGGAGAAGCTTTTTATCGCTTGCATCCGATACTGCAGGCCAACCGCAGAAAGAGACACCCTTTTACACATCTGAGACCATAATACTTCATCTGCATCCCTGTCCAGGTCCTTCAACCATTTTTCTATCGCCGGCAGTGGGTCAACGGGTTCTGCCAACAATAGAGCCTTGGACATTCTTGCTATTAGACACTTGTATCCCCCATGTTGCAGCAACAAGACAGTTTGGTCTCTCCTTCAATTATCCCCCCATCTGCAGTCGGAGTGCACATTTAAGCTGCAGGTATCGAAAAAAATTGCAATCCTGCTAATATGTAGGGATTCTTCTAATGTTTCCACTGGGATAAAAGGTACCCTCCACCCACATCTGACCAGCTCTAGTTAGGCCTGCCTCATACCAAGATTGGAACTGCAGGGGTACCGCACTTCCCGTATATAGCTGAAGGGGAAGGGCAAGGTCGACAGCCAGTGTGTGTCACTGCTTTCCCGCCAGATGGACCAGAACACAGCCAACATCGGGTGCTGGATCACCCTTCCAAGGATTTGAGTCTGGGGCACCCACATCAATTCCCCCAAAGTAACCGGGGCCAGTACCACATTTTCCATGTGTAGCCATTGCTACTTGGAGTGGTGATCCAGATGCTCTACCATAATACATAGTTGGGCAGAAAGCCCATCCCCACCCTCCACCCATTGCACCACAATCGGGAGCATCTCGAAGAGGAATAGGAATGCGAATTTGGGCAGCACTATCCTTTTCATGCAATTTAGTTGTGCCATCCATGAGAGAGTCAGCCTGCCCCATCTTTGCATGTTAGACTTCACACTGCACCAAAGTGCGGAGGGGCAGGGGGGTGCTGGGGAGGAGTCTGTGGGAAAAAGATCCCTCAAATCCTGTGAGACATAGCGGAATCCATTCGATTGCACCTGAAACGATAGTTCTGCAATGTATTCCCTAGAGCGCCAAGGGACCACTACGGTGGTGATAGTGCGCGGTACAAATGTCCTTTAACATTAACATCCTCGATTGTAAAGTCCCCTTTCACAAAGGCCACCGGTTTTTCCAAATTGAAAAAAAAAACAACTGTTCACTATATCTGGCTAGCCCCTGTAGTAGGCATGGGATGGAACTCCTTGGGCTAGTGACATAGCAAGGAGTCATCCACAAAGAGGCTTAGCTTATACTCTATCCTAACTATCTTGATCCTAGAGATTCTGGCACCTTCCCTAACCTCAATTGAGGATTCTTTTCCATTGACCACCACTTCCGCCTTCAGTTTCGAAAAGAGAGTCAAGATCCAGCTCATACATTTCAGCCATGGCAATGGTGGCGATGTACCCCCCTTAAAAAAGCCCAATTGACTGGATCGAAAGCCTTTTCGGCATAAAGTGATAGGATCAGAACATGCCCGTTCTTGGTCTCCCTTCTTGTAATACGTCCGTTTGGTGTACCTCATCTTTTTAACCGCCTCCCCTACCAGTACTGAGTGCAGCACCTGCCTTATATCCCTCATTGCGGTTAGCAGTCCCTCCCTGTCACAGCCTTTCTTTGTGAGGTGAGCTGTCAACCCTTATAGCCCCCCCCATAGCCGGTTTTCCACTAAGCCCCCCCTGTCGCGCGCGCTCTCTCTCTCTCTCTTGTTATCCCAGATCCCGCTGCATTGAGCAACCCTCTCACTGTGGCTTTAGCCGCGTCCCACACCATGCCCATTGGTCACCTCTCTGGTGTCATTAGTTTTAAAATAAGCCTACATTTCCTTTCTGTGAGAAACCAAAGGGTGTCTCACCCGCTAGTCCCCGGGGATCTCCCTCTCAGGTGGCCAGCGCATGGCCATCGCCTTTGGATCCAGACGGTGGGGGTGCGGGGCGGATCACCTGGGTGGGGGGTGAGGGGGTGTCTTCGGGGAATGGGGATGAGACAACCGATGGAGACATGCAGTATTTCCAAAGTGACTAGTACCATAGATAAAGTGCACAGTGCATCACGATAATTATTCAACAGTCTTCAGTAATTATAAAACCTCTTTGCCAGAAAAAAAAAATGCTTAATGCTCACAGAATATAAAACAACTTGGTTGACCCCAAACCTCTCAGTTTTCAGATATATGAGATGTTAAAAGAGGGAAATCAGAAGGAAAAAGGGGGATATTATATTTTTTCAAGTGTTTAAAAGGAGCCTGTAACAGATTGACAAAAAATGCAATCATGTTCAAAAATATATGTGTATGATTATTAAAAAGTTTCCTACATGTTAAGAAATGTAAAAACTATTTTTATAAAAAAAAAAAATGTGTTAAAAGAAAGTATACTTCAAAGATAAGCAAACATACAGTGGCCTCATATTTTTAGATAAAATCTCCATATTATTCTTTTTTCATTATTTGCCTTTTGTGTATACGTATTACAAATATATCCAAAAACAGTTCTAATTTCCCACAAATGTATAGAGTACCTCGTCCTTGTTATGGCCACCTGGATTTTTTGTCTGGTAGTCGACGATGTATTTACATTCAGTTTGTCTCAACTTTAATTCTATGTCAAGACCGGAGGCTTCCATTATGCTTCTCTTTCTTTTATTTAATTAATTAAGGCTCAGCAGCAAAAATATTTTCTTTAGTGCATGGAAAATATGTAACTGAAAACAAACAGGTAATAATGCCAATGTCTTTAACAGTCCTGAAACACACAAAACTCCATTTCCTAGGAAGCCTGAGGAAAGTCCAACGTGATGTCACCAACATGTGACTAAATCCTCCAATGAGTAAGCATATCCCTCCATAAACAGTCCGGGATATGAGGACACTTCCTCTTTCTTTGCTGCTCACAGCAAGAGATAAGTGCCTCATATTCTAGATTATGTTGTTTCATTATATGTATTGAATTTACTTGATTTTGCTGAATATTTAGTATATATTTTATGATTATCGCGCGTTGTATGAAGGGTTAATTCCTTCCAGTCCGACGCGCTCGCGTCAGTCGAGCGTGACTGGAATTATCTCTGACGCCAGCTGCTTCCTGCTGGCGTCGGAGAGTACTGCGCAAGGTGTTTATACCTCATTAGGCTTTTACAAGCCGTGTTTTCCTTGTTTGTGAGGGCCCGTCTTTACAGACCCTCGCAAACGTATTCCGCTTTACTTCCCGAGGCAGCATGCGTTGCCGGGCCTCGGGAAGCAGCAGTTAGGTCTCCGTGTGACCGCGATTCCACTCGCGGTCACCAGAGGGAGCACAAGCTGCTGCAGGTCCATTCCTCAGCTTTCTGGCGCCCGCGATCGCTTTTCCGTTGCATTTCACAACAAATTTAGCGATAGCGAGTGCCAGAAGCTGCAGCATCATTTTAACGAAGTCAATTTCAAGTGAAAGAAAACAAAGGGAGACAGTGCACAGCTGATTCATGCCCTTCTGGATCTGGGCATCGAGAGAAGGCAGTCTGCCCACAAAAAAAATAAAAAATAAAAATAAAAAATATGAAAATATATTAAGATAATTATATTAAAAAAAAAAGAAGTAGGGTAAATATAAAGGTGCTAACAACATGGCAGCTCAGTACTTCCCTCAGGAGGGCCAGGATTGGTCTGGATACAAGGAAGATACTTTGGATATTGATGAAGTGGCTATGGCTTCCAGCCTGGAAAAAGTGCTGGGTTCCACGGTGGAGACTAGCATCAAGAAAGCTGTGTCGGAAATGCTCCTGCCTATACAGCAAAGCCTAGATAACATGGAGGAGAATTTACAGGAAAAATCCCTACCAAGAAAAAAGACACAAAAAAGAAAGCACCTTTCAGATGGGGGATGTACACCGGCTCGCCTGAGTAAAGACTCTACGACCCCCTCGAGCCAGCCAGTACCAGCCACTGCTGCCCTATCAGATGCCTTCTCCAGGCTGAAAAAGGCCTTTTTGAATAGGAAGGAACTCCCTTCCGGTGACGAACCCTCTTACCACGAGGAAGAAAACGGGGACTTCGGACCAGTTAACCCAGAGGGATATCATCTGGGCTCTGACCCAGAGGAATGTGACCGTCACAGTCAATCTCCAGTTTCTTTGGACGAAGATGTGCAGACAATAGGGTCACAACCCTCAACCTCAGGGATTGCGGCAGTCCCCATCCCTAATAAGTCAGCCAAAGATTCCCTTTCCTCAAAAGGGATGTTTGCTCCAGAGGACTTAGTGCACCCCTGGTCTTCACACTGGGAACCATCTTCTAGGACGACAGACTACATTAAAGACAGGCTACGTAAGCCATTGGACAATGAAGTCCGAGCAAGACTCAGGGCAGAATGTCCACGCCCAGAGATCCCAGATAAGGTGGCCCTGACACCGGAGTTAGACTCCAAAATGATTACTTTCTTTGGAAAGAATACTAAAGATCCACGTAAAGGCATAGATCGTGCCTGGAAGTCATGCCAAGACCGAGTGCTGGATGTCACCGGTCCACTGGCAAAGATAATGGACCTGGCTGAAGCAGCCATAAATACAGAGGAACCCATTGATCCTCTGATACTGTCAGGTTGGGCTCAAAGAGCCATATGTTTGCTTGGAAGCGCCAGTTGTGCCATATCAGCTGAGCGCCGCAAAGGTATTCTCTATAAAAATCGACGCCAAGCTAAGTGAGTTAGCAGATTCTGAATCTGGAGCAGCAGCCCAAGGTCTCCTTTTCGGAGACTCCTTCATGAAGGAGATGTCAAAATTTGTGGGCACCTTCACTGCGCTGGACAAAGCGCAATCATCCATCAGAAGAGTTTTTTCTACAAAAATGTTCACCAGGGCCGGACGAGGCAGAGGTCGCTCTTCCGGCCGATACTCTTTCGATAGAAGACCTCAACAATCCAGGGATCAACAAGCCTGGCAAGATCGCACAGATACCTTCTTCCCATCGAGAGGGCGAGGAAGAGGTCGCAGTTGGAGGAGAGCCGGGCGATATCCAGCTCAACAACAAACCACAGGTCAGTCTACCCATTGCAGCGCCAGCGCCGCAAATGCCTATAGGAGGGAGGCTAGCTCCTTTTGCGCATGCTTGGGATTCTTTGTCAGGGGACGCATGGGTCAGAGATACAGTTCGCGGCATGCGCATAGAATTCTTCGCACAGCCCTTTCAAACAGCCCGTCCCATTCCCATTCCAATGTCCAAAGAGGACGAGGTTGCATTAGACAAAGAGATTCGCAGTTTAGCGATGAAACAAGCAATTCGCCCCTGTACAAGCCAAGGCGGTTTCTTCAGTCCAATATTTCTGGTACGCAGAAAAGAGAAAGTGCGTCCAGTGATAAACCTGGAGGCTCTCAACGATTTCATCGTCTACCGCCATTTCAAAATGGAGGGTATTTACATGCTCAGAGACCTTCTGAGACCCAACGACTGGCTTATGCGATTGGATCTGAAAGATGCGTACCTCGCGGTACCCATACATCAGGACCACGCAAGCTATCTGAGATTCTCTTGGAATCTTCAAAACTGGGAATTTACGAGTCTGCCCTTCGGTCTTTCTTCAGCTCCTTGGGCTTTCTCCAAACTCCTGAGACCGGTAGTAGCACATTTAAGAGAACAAGGCGTTCGACTGATCATATACCTGGACGATATGATCTTTATGGCTCAGTCTCAAGCACTGGTAGAGCAACAGACCAGGTTAGCCATAGACCTACTGCACAGTTTCGGATTCCTCATAAATTGGGAAAAATCTATCCTTTTTCCGTCCAGAAGCCTAGAGTTTCTAGGGTTTGTGGTAGCTCAACTTTGTCTTCCCACTGCCAAGCTTCATTGTACCAAACGGGAGATCTGCACACTTCTACAGAGAGAAGAGATTTCTCTTCGGGATTTAGCAAGGGTAATAGGACTTCTCTCCTCCTCTATCCAAGCTATCTTTCCTGGACCTCTGCATTATCGAGAGTTACAGAGACTGAAAGGACAACACCTAAGACGCAGTCTCTCTTATTCACAACGGATGATTCTGTCACCGGAAGCATGAACAGAACTCAACTGGTGGCTTACGCACATTGAGGCCTGGAACGGCCGAGCTATCTTCGGGTCTGCACCAGACATTGTGATAGAGTCAGATGCCAGCCGTTCTGGCTGGGGAGCGAGATGCGGTTCAGTAGCCACAGGAGGAACTTGGTCTCCTCTAGAACTCGAGATGCATATAAACTGCCTAGAGCTCTTGGCGGGTTCCTTTGCGGTACGCTCCTTCACCAAAGACAAAGTGAGTTGTTGTATCTTACTGAAAATGGACGTCTCTGCAGTAAGATACATCAATCATCTGGGTGGCACTAGATCTCGACCTCTAGCGGAATTAGCCAAAGATTTTTGGCATTTGTGTCTACAACACCGGATTTCGGTCACAGCGGAGTATCTGCCAGGCCTTACGAACGTAGTGGCAGACTGGTACTCCCGGAACACGACCGATTACAGCGATTGGAGACTGGACAGAGAAGTCTTCCTCCGAATTCAACAAATATGGGGTCCCATGTCCAAGGACCTGTTTGCCTCTCGCCTGAACACTCAGCTTCCAGTGTTCTTCAGCTGGAATCCGGATCCAGCAGCGACGGCGACCGATGCTTTCCTCCAACATTGGACAGAAGGGGTGCACTATGCCTTTCCCCACCTTCAACATGATTGCGAGGACCCTGGCGAAGGTCTGTCAGGAACAAACAGAATTGGTTCTTATAGCACCAGTCTGGACCTCTCAGACCTGGTATCCAGTTCTTCTGGAACTTTCTTCGGATTTTCCAATCCTTCTACCCCAATTCCCAGATCTCCTGTTGGATCCAGCGGGACATCGTCACCCTCTACTCCTCCACGGATCTCTGACCCTGGCAGCCTGGAGGATTCCAGGTCTAGGTGGAGAGTTCCAGGCATGTCCCACATGGCAGTCAGCCTCATCGAAGAAAGTTGGGCTCCTGCCACTCTCAAAAGATACTCTAACTCTTGGAATGCCTGGAGAAACTGGTGTCAAGAAAAAGGACTACATCCAGTTTCAGCACCTATAGAGGAAATTCTGAATGTCTTAGCATCCTTAGCAGAAAGAGGTCTAGCCTACAGGACAGTCAACGCGTACCGTTCTGCCATTTCAGCAGGCCACAATCCTATAGAAGGGATTCCAGCAGGAGAGCACCATCTAATTTGCAGGCTACTCAAGGGCATCAGACTTACAGTCCCGCCTCCGTCCTGTTACAGCAAGCTTTGGGACGTTAATAAAGTGCTCAACCTTTTTCTGTCCTGGCCAGATAAGGAGGAACTATCCCGCACTGCCCTATCCGGCAAACTCACTACACTGCTCTGCCTCGTCTCCTGCAGGAGAGTTTCTGATGTCAAAACCTTAGACCTAGCAGGCAGAACCTTTTCCCCCCAATGGCATTATATTCCAGATACATAGAAGGACTAAGTGCAACTCAAGAGTGATCTCTTATCCTGCCTTCAAGGATCAGCCCAAGCTCTGCTTAGTCAGATGCCTGAAGACGAAGAGGTTACGGCGCCTCTCAGGACTGCACCAGAAGGGCAACTTTTGATAGCCTTACGCAAACCTCACAAAGCAGTTTCCGCCCCAACTCTAGCACGCTGGGTGCGGTGGACCTTGACCCAAGCAGGAATAGATACCTTGCACTTCGGAGCCCACTCCGTGAGAGGAGCCATGGCTTCCAAGGCCTTCCAAGTCGGGATCCGACTAGACGACATCATGAAAATGGCAGACTGGGCAAGTGAATCTGTGTTTAAGCAATTCTACCTGAAACCGGTAGAACAGCCGGCATCCGTTGTGGTAAGTAAGCTTTAAACTAGCATAATGGGAGCCTCCGGTCTTGACATAGAATAAAGATTTTCCATAATGTCTTACTAGAAAGTCTTAATTCTATTAAAGACACGGAGGCGAGCATTATCCCACCCGGCGAGAAATTTTAACACATCATTCTGAATGGTTATACATATATTGCAAAATGATTGCTTGATTTTGAATACAGTATTGTTCATTAAAGTAACAACGTATTTCTCTCCCACCCCTATATGGGAACTAGGGTTGTAATATACATGAACTGATTGCGATTTTTTCTCTCTTGAAAGCGTCAACAGACAAGTCTGCCTAATACTCGGCATACTTTCGCTTCTATGAGATGGCTTCAGTTTCACACCTTCTACTGGACAGTTTCGCAGCTTCGAAAGAGGAAGTGTCATCATATCCCGGACTGTTTATGGAGGGATATGCTTACTCATTGGAGGATTTAGTCACATGTTGGTGACATCACGTTGGACTTTCCTCAGGCTTCCTGGGAAATGGAGTTTTATGGACTGTTAAAGACATTGGCATTATTACCTGTTTATGTTTTTAGTTACATATTTTCCATGCACTAAAGAAAATATTTTTGCTGCTGAGCCTTTCTTAATTAAATAAAAGAAAGAGAAGCATAATGCTTGCCTCCGTCTCTTTAATAGAATTAAGACTTTCTAGCAAGACATTATGGAAAATCTTTATTCTCAATTACCTCCTCTTGGGTGTGGTAAGATTTTATCTATGCCGAAATATTTAAACAATGAGATGTCTCCATTGTGCTTTTCCTCAAAATGCTTGGCAAGGGGGTAAGTTGGATCTTTGTTTTTAATGGCCCGAAGATGTTGTAAAATTCGAAGTTTTACTTCTAGTTTTGTGCTGCCTATGTACCAGAGGTTACAGCCACATGTGATCACAGACTACATAAGTTGTTGCACAGGTGATATGTTTTTTAATAATCATTTTCCTCTGGGTTCGCGGATGTATATAACGCTTCAGAGCCACCCCATGTTTACAGGCCTATATACACACACATATATACACTACAGTTTTGTAAGTGAAAGTGAAACTTTCTTTTACCGAGGATTCCCAGCCTTACAACAGGGAATATTCATGAGCATGTGAATCCATGCCAGACCCCATGCTGGAGAAACAAAGTATCCCTCTTTCCTTAAAAACCATAGTTCTTAGGGAAAATGAAAGAATATAAAATGAGAACCCAAACGGTCCCCAGCAACACTGCACGTGTGCTGCAAAAGTGTAACACAGATGACTTTAAGAGGTATGGAAGAAAGCAGGACTCCATTGGACAAGGTAATACAAAAAGAACAGTTCCAAAAGTCAGAGCAAGCAAGAAAGAATGATGGGGGAAAAATGCTCCCCTCAATCAGGAGAGAAAGAAAAGGGTCCAGAAGTCCAGCAAAAAGAGCTGGGGGTCTAACTAGGAGAGGGGATTAAGCATAAAACTGATAATATCTCCCTAACACAGAGGAAGCCACGTCAGCACTCCCTTCCCTTGAATCAGCTGGGCCACTCGACTCTACGATGCCTTGCTTCTCTAAAAGCTCAGCTGCTGGAACCTACGCAGCTCACTGTTGCTAGAGAACACACTACCTTTAATTACTAGCAATGGGAAGGATCTTTAAACTACTACTGCACACGAAACAGACAAACAAACAAACACACTGAATGAGTAATCCCACGTGTCCTGTCTTCAAAATGCCAGAACAGTATTTGCCTCATTGGTTTGCTGAGACTGCAGCTACTGGTTGAGCTACATCATACGCAAGCATCATGTTTGCCTCTCTTTGGCCCTCTGACCTAACCAGTGGGACCCTGGGCCGCTCTCCATCCAGAGGGTGGACACCTGGTGGCGCTGGTCTTCCATCGGACAGCAACTTGTGCTGTCACTGGAATATTTAACAGCTACCCTTTATGTCAATGTGAGGCCATCCTCGTCTTTGGCTCAATGCTTTGCATTAAGGTCATGCAGTTTTCCAAACCACAACTTGTGCTGACTTCATATTTTGACATCCCGGGATTAACCATGACACCAAAGCTTTCGTGTTGTCTTTAACCCGAACACTTCTTCTTTGGACTCGAAACGAAACCCTCAAACATTCGAATAGGCTCCATACTTGAAAAGCTACTTAGCTGTTTCACAATGCATTTTCATAAAGCCTATATAAAGAACATTTGTACAGGTACAGTGTGAATATTCCTTTATAATGTGTTATTGCTTATTAGACTGTACGTTATTTTACCACCCCGATCCCCTGAGAGTGTCGCCTTGATTGCTCTGGCGTATGAAAACTTGGCAGAGTCTGGGATTAAGGGAGAAGTCCTGCAACCTAAGTACGGGCTGATTGGGAGGATTTTCATAAATTCTATGCGTAGCTCCAAGGCCAAAGGTTTTTCCTCGTGAAATACATTTGTTCAAATGACATAATTGCTGCATCTGTTGAAATACAATGAAGGAAGTTTAAATACACAAATGCAATGGTATTGCTGTAATTGCCTGCAGTTTGATTTTTATTAGGCCTTTCGGCAAACTTAATTTTGTGAGCTTTCACTAGTGACTGGACCAACATCCTAGATATCACCATAATGTACCCAGTCTGTGACTAAAGTAAGCCCTTCTGCCATAAAGGTTAAAACACTGGGCACAATTCCAAAAACAGATTTCAGCATGCTGCATGCAATACATCTTGTTTCCAAGATTCATGAAGTGAGCAGATGAGTGGTTCCGAACTCGATTAAGAATTAAGAAGCAGCTCACAGCCATATTATCAACATCAGCGATGTTCCCTTGACGAGCAGAACAAGACCTTTGGGTATTTTTGCAAACATTGCCAAAGCGTATAAATACCTTTACCAGCGCACACACCACCCAAATCATAATTTGTAATGTGGGTCTACCCATGAACATGCACAGAATAAGCAGTTGCGTTCTGTGTCACTTTCGATTGACTTTGAACGTACGTTACCTACTCATTATGTCATAAGCTTCATTAGGTCACAAGCTTGCATCGCTTCAGAGTGGTATTTGTAAAAGAATAACCTATCATTTTGCTCCTTACGCATACCACCTGGTGGCCGGGGTGGCAGCCACATGTGTTCCAATTGTCGTACAACCACCCTTCCCCCACCAACGCCAACATTTCTAGAACTAGGATGAGAGCCAGAGAAAGCACATACAGGCAGGTCTCCAGATACAAGTTTGAAGTCAAGTAGTTTCCCACTACACTTTTGAGCTGTTTAGGTGATTAAAACCAGATTTCAGGACATTGATATTACTGTTGCAATTCAGAGACTTTTCTAGCAATTATTAATATAGAGAACATATGTATTTATGCCCTCTTCAGATGTACCAGTGACAATAGTACAGCCCTCTTTCTTCCACCCACTTGGACCTCATTTGTGACATGGAACAACAATGCCACTGACTAACATGTCATGGAAGCAGTGGAGACGAGAAGGGGCATAACTGTTTCTGCCAACTTATTTTCCTAGGTGAAGTTATTTTGTTTAAACAATTGGATTTATTTAATCAAATAAAACAGGGTGACAATGCCCATATCTGGAGGCCTGGTTCAACAACTCTGAAAAGCCAAAAACAGCAGGACATTCATACAGGACTGGAAGCAGACCACGCAGGCATTTTACCTGAACATCCAAGCACTCCTCTGGCTAGGAGAGAAAACAAGCACAAGAAAAGAGTTTCAGGTGAGAAGAGAATTAAGTCAAGCCAGCATCAGAAGGAACCCTTACATTCCAAGACATTCCAAGACATGTGGTCACCAGCCACACATGAGAACGCCGATCACAGACCAGAACCACGTCCACATATTTTTTTCCACCACACGATCACCTTTATTACGAGTCAATTTTTTGTCGCAAGAATTGCAGGTGAAAACTGTCTCCCACCTTGATTTCCCCCAGAGGAAATTGCTTCTGTATCAAAATCCTAATGTGTTTAGCATAGGTACGTTGTGTGCACATTTATTTTATTCCAGTGCAGAATGTTGTGGTTTGCTAGGCGGGAGAGCAAGCCAAGAGACACCAGTACCTATCCCTGCTGCATTTGCCTATACTGCCTTGTGACCAAAGTCTGTCCCTCCCATTCATTGTCCGTCTCCCACCACGATTGTATGTGCTGGACAATTCTGAAACGATCCTGTAGTGGGGCTGTTCTGAGCCATTCTGCCCTCCACTGGCATTCGTGGCCAACACTCTTCTGTCACCTTCATCTCTCCCATTCCCCTTTAGAGCCTTTGCTGCCCAGTTTTATTCAATTCAGGAAGAGAGCTGCATTAAAGAAATGGTTTTAGAAATGTCTTTCTACGCTGAATACAAGGCATTGCTATAATACGTTACCAGTGAAAATGCATCCCTCAAAGTTTCACAAAAAAATCTGATCTAGATGCAGTGATGGCACAGACGGATAAGGTACCCACTCTGTTGCCCGACTACACACTGTAAAAACCTAGATCAGTCTGACACTTATTCTTAAAGTAGATTTCCGTGGGCTACTAGATTCTTTTTGCTCAATAAGTGAATCCAAAATAGATTCAAGCTGTAAAATGGGACTGGAACAGATGGGGAGGACATTATATAGTCATACAGATTGATGGGGCAGTGGGCCATATTTGCACATTAGTACCCGGCACGCCGCGTCCACGGCAAACACTGAACGTGGATTGGCGAGTTTCCGAGCCATACCACAGTGTAATCTCGTGGACGCACGAATGCCGTTTGCGTGCCGGGTACACTTTTTTTCAAAACAACCTTGGAAAGGGAGAAGGGACCATTCATTAGTACGGAGCAACTTTGCCCAATATGGCGCCCTGTTGCTCCGTACTAATGAAGCAGTATGCATGGTCTAGTGTTCCTAGAACCAGCGCATACTTTTCAAACGTCAAAGACATGCTGCTTGAAATGGTTTTGTAAGCCATTAGTGTTCCGGGGCTGCAAACTCAGGAAAACTAGTATCCCGAGCCTGCAGACCCCGGAATACTAATGGCAATAACCGCCTCGCCGGCGGGCCATTACCACCTTATCGTAAGGCCCCCAGGGCCACCGTTAAGGCCCGAGAGCCACGGTGGCATTACCATAGGCGCTAATGGCCCACCAGTTCAGCAGTTATTGCCACAATGATAGATCAAGAGAATATCTTTTGAGTGTGGTTAGCCAAGAGATGGGCAAAACACATTTCACATCAGCTGAAACACATCATTTACAATCCACAGGTCAGCAAAAATAGAGTTGCTCAGCATACATTAACAGATGATGTACATCAACTTCACATAGCCCTTCAGTTAATTTTCTTGAAGCTTAAGAAAAGCCCAAAAATGAGTCTCTGCATAAGTTTTACTCATCCTGTCATTCTTACCTGCCCTCCTCCAAAACGCTTTCGAAGAGCTTCAATTTGGTCATTCTCTAGCTTCTGGAACAGAGGGCTGACCTGTAGGAAGAGAATTCAGGAGGTTTTTACATGGATTGGTCAAATCGGAAGTAAAGTGGAGAACATACTTCATAAACAGACTTCAGAAATAGGGAAATTGGACTTTGGATTACAGGTAACCATTTCCTCAATGTAGAGCTCTGCACTGCAAGCACTTGCAGTCTTTCTAGACAACCAGAAGGGAAGACGGTCAATACAGCCAGGGTGCACCAGCAACACAATCTGGAGTTCCGTTATGGGACCTACTTAATGAAGGGTTCGTTTCCCTCAAGGATACAGGATTCCTAGTCTGAATTTACACCTTGACCCAGAGCTGCCCCATATCAGCCCCTAAAATGTGTTCCTGTGCAAAATGGTGTTCAATTTCTGTAACATATCCAGATTACCATGGTCTGCTTGTTTCTTCACTGCCCCACTCAATGGCTCAAGAACCTCCCCTCATGTATGCAACTAGTCAGACCACCGCATCACATGACACTTAAGTGAAACTCACCACATCAATACAAACATTCTTGTAGTACATAAATTACATTTCGAGCCTTTTATCACAGCCACCCTGAAAACCCTGCTATGTTCTTCAGATCTATGTACAAATCAGCACTGCCAAACCTTTTGTGGAAAGGACATTTTCTTGTGGCCATTACATCGGTCAGAAGAGGCAGTGCATGCTCCATGAGCTGCATGCACTCAAAAAAATGGCAGAGTCTGCTTCAATTCATAAGAAGTTTCCCCATTTCAAACCTTTCAGAGCAGTCACCTGGAAACATGCCCATATCTTTGACAAAAACTTCAGTTTTCATGCTACAGCAGAACTAAAGTAGGCCATGTTGTTCGGTAGACAGGCCCTTTGCTACCCTTTGGCGAGCCGCCCAATGCTGTTTTTCTGCAATGCCCTGACCATTTTCCCCATTCGGGCTTGGCCAGGTCACACTGAGGATAATACTTATAAATGTGCCTCCTGAGAACTCCTATTGCCTCCTAGAAAAGGGGCTGTTCAGTCTCGCGGGGAGGGCAATCTTGCACAGACACTGTGCCTAGGTTCTGGTTGGTAGCAGTGATACCTTATGTTGCGACTGCACCATGTGTGGCCACTTTATCAAACAGAGCATTCTCGTGCTCCTTGACAGAGCCCTAAAATGGGATCTCTAATTTGTTAAAAATCAGAAATTTAGCAACGATACTTGTTTGCCTTTGTATGTGGCGCCAGTGAATGATCATATAGGGTCATTGCCCGCTTGAGCTTCGGCCAGGAGCTCCGAAAGGGGCCCTGGGTAGGTGTGCCTGCAAGTGCCTGGTGGTGGCGGGGCTGAGATGCTTGAAAGTCTCTGAAATCGATATCGGAGTTCACCCTGGAAAGTTTGAACGTGGTGACCAGCACTGGTTGGCTGCCAAAACCTTGAGTTATGCAACACCTTTTGCTGTATAGGTGCATTATAAATACCCAATAAATAAATGTCTGGGTGCACCCTCCGCCTTAGAAACAAAAGCAGAGACACTGCACCAATAACTTGTGAAATGCTGGGATTCGATCCAGAAGCACAAGAAAGGAGGACTCCTCCAACGATAGCAATACAAGCGCTCTGCACCAGCTTTTTCTGACCCCTTAAAAACCTGAAGGTGAAGCTGTGCCTCTCCTATGGCCAGTGCCTCTCCTATGACCAGAAGTAACAGACAGAACTCCCTCCCCTTGATCCCACAGGACCAGGAGGTTCTGTACCTCTATATGGAGGGTTGCTCTCTCTTACAGCTCCTGGGTGTGCATGTGTTGTGACTTAGGCTGGCTACTGCTGGACCGCTTCATTGCCCGGACTGTCAAGGGCAGTACCGTTATTTCAGCGTCTGCGGCCTCAAGTGGCTTTCCTAATAGCTTTATCCCAAAACCGCAATTTATGAACTATACTGCCAACTTCATCCCAGCTGTGACAATTTCTGTCTTATGGAGATCATCTGTCGGGTCAACTAACTTCATCTTTGGTCCTGGTCCCTCCAACTTTGGGTCTTCAGTAACATACACCCGCCCCTCCCCCCAGCCTCCTATCCGGTGTTGAACCATGACACCCCTGGCTGCCGATGTAGAGGCACCATAATGCAATCCTACTGGTTGATCAGTGGGGCTGCTACTCAGCCCAGACTATCCCCACCGGAAAGGAGGGGAGAGGTAAAGCCCAGGGACCGACACTGGTCTAAATCAGTTCAAACCAATATGGAGGCTGCCATGTGGGCACACAATTGTGCCCAAAAGGCTACCAGAAAAGGTACATTAGGCTACCAATGCGGAAAAACGGCTTGCACTACTGGAAGACAAAACCAAAGCGCAGCTACACCTACTCCCTTAAAACCAATTAAGAGTAGAATTCCTTTTTATGTGAAATTCTCTCCACCTGCAAGTCCCCCCAGCACTTTTGGCTGGACTCTATTTTTTTTAAAATCTGACTCTGCTGAGTGAGTGGGAACCATTTCCCACACTCACTCAGGCTTTTACTCTGTATTTGGGATCCTTTTGTATATCTTCTGGATACTCTCTTTTGGAGTTATCCTTTCCTCCAACTGTATGGCATCTGCAATTTCTTATTGCAGCACACAGCACTTTCTGTGCAGTGTTGCTGGGAAGCTCCTTGAGCTTTCCTTTTTTACTTTTCTGTGATAACATTACGTTAACAGGGCAGGAGGGATCCTTTGTATCCACTTTGACCTCTATTTTGTGGAATCAGCACACCCCACCTTATGTGGAGTGCTGAGGGTACACAAAGTATCCCTTCTTCCACTTATGCTGTACTTTTGTTACAGTGGCAAGTTATCCGAGTGGCGTTGGATACTTTTCTCCCAATTTATGTGAATTTGTGTTGCAGGCTGTCTTCTCAGCTGCAACAGGTGACACACGGTGCACCGTTCCCTTCAAATGGTGACTGTACTTCTTTAAAGCCATCTCTTGGCTTGTCTTTTTTGAGGCATTCTTCTACCTAGCAGGGTGGGGGTAGTCTTGAGGAGTCTGCTCTTTGGCAGGTTTCGCATAGATGCCTGCCAAGGATCTCCAAGGGCTTGAAAGAACAGGAAGTGGGGAGGAGTCTGAAACTACCCGTCTTTGTTCTACAGTGTGCCTGCTTGGAATCAGTTATAACTGGGAGGCTGGCTGTCCATTTGGACAGCCAACCTCCCAGATTTGCATGAGAGGCTTGTGGTGCGATGGGTGGGCTTAGCCAGTTCAACATAAAAGGAGAAGGTCTATTAACTATACCCCAGAATCGACCACTGGACTGAAGATCCGCAGCAGAAGACTAATGCCTGCAGCTACTTCCAGCTACCACCAGTGCCAGCTGAGTAACCGCTGTATCCCGACATCAACTTCTGGACAACAGGGAAGACCCAAAAAGGAAGACTTCCTCCCCTGGACTGGTGGGATCAACCAGTTCCAAGACGAACGTCAATGTGAGTGATCCCTGAAGAGCTGCAACCTCCACGGTCTGCAATTCACGAATACCAGGGGTCCTGCGCCATTTTCCAGTGCAACGTCTGCCGAAGGTCGGTTTCATCTGTAACTTAGTAGGCATCCTTCTAGACCTCCAGTGACTGGATCCCACTCCTGAAGGTCTCCTCAACTGAGACAAGGACCAAGAAAGGGTGCAAACTCCACTGCATGATAAGCGATCTGCATCCAGAGTCTGTGAAAGACTCCAACAGCCCAGTGCCACGTAAATCCACTGCTGGGTGTCCTACTGCTCGAGTGCATCTGGCTGGACCCTCCAAAGGACCATATTTAGCCTTCCAGGCAAAGAAACCCAAACCAGTGACATCTGTCCCCTCACCTGGTGGATCGACCTACTGCAGTGAATTCTCCACTGGAAAGGTACTGTCTCAAGCCTTGGTACATACCTTGGTCTTGCTGTGTGATTTAGTAGTGCACAGAGAGGGCTGCAGTTAAGCAGTTACTTGCACCCCTCTCCAGGGTACCCTGGTCCCCTTGCGGTGAACAACCCATTGGGCCTAGTTTACTAAAACTATTGTACTTACCTGCAAACAAGACAACTTATTCATAGAACTCTGCTCTACCTGTTTCCTCCCTCCTCAACCTTGGTCACTGGACCTCCAGTGACCCATGGCTGTGTACAGGACCTATTATAGGTTTGGACCTCAGACGCCTGGTTAAGCAGGGGTTCATTTAAGTTACCAGAGTGATCTAAATGTTTGCTTATCTGTTACAAGAGTTTTAACATTGCATTTATCCTACTTTGATTTAAAGTGTGCCTCCTTTTATTCCATTTTGATTTAAAGGATACAACCTTTATTCTTCTGTTATTTTACTGTGAAGAGTTCTTACATAGTTTACACCCATAACCTAAATGTATATATGATACATGTTATTTGTATATAAACTGCTAGTGTGTCAGTGTTTCTTTGAACCACCTTCTGTGCTCAGAGTCCCGTGTGCCTTCCTACAGCCCTCTTTCCTCCTAGACTAAGCCTGGCTACGAAACCTTTTGGGTAGTTTGGGCCAAATCTAAGAATTGGACACCTGTACATCCAAGAGTGACTCTTCTCTATTCCTACCATAGGTGGACATTTGTAAAACTCCCTAACAAGTGGTGTTACAGCAGTGAGATTGTGTAGTTTTGGACACACTGAACTTGAGAATACAAGTGTTCAGAGAAACCGTCCTCCAATGCTGGTGATAATAAGTTTGTAAGTGTAAACCTACAAAATCAGTATCATGGAACATTTCAAGCATGAAGCTCTTTTTACCCTTAAAGTTGATCAACTTAAAGAAATGTGGTGACAAAGAGGTATCAGCCCAAAAGGAAACAAATGTGATTTGATCTTTATGCTGCTGGACTCCCAAAGTAGCAAAGTCCCAAAGTAGGCCTGTGTCACCTAGATTAAATATTGACTTGGGTGAGGATGTTGAGTGTGATGTTGATAAACACATACCTGGGTGAGGAGGAAGAAACTGACTTGGAGGAAGAGCTAGTAACAGTTAGGAGTACCCCCCACCAGCCCTACCTCCCATACCGTCATTCCCCCCATAGCATGTCTCCAGAAATCCTTCTCGAGTTAGTGAACCAAAAAGCCAGGAGTGTGGCAATTACAACTGGAGTACAGAAAGCTTGATATGAGGGAAAAAGAAAACTGAATCATGAACTAGAGATGAGGAAGGTTTATTTTGGTACATTTTGCTTTCAGGGTCCTCTGGTGGTGATGGTTCTAGGACTAGGAAGCCCAAGCTCCCTAAAGAACTGGTAAGTCAGTATGATGGTAAATGTAATGTGATAGACTGGCTGAAAGCTTTTGTGCTAGCAAGTGAGATGCAAGATGTGAGTGAGGAAGATCAAGTTCCTTGGGGCCTTTCTAGGCTCCCCCAGAATGGCTATGATGTGATTCTGGAGATGGATGTAGTAGAAAGAAGGGACTACAGCTTTGTCAAACAAGCTCCGATAGCAAGGTAGGGAAAGACTCCTTCCCAGTAACTGAAAAGGTTCAGGGAGCATAAAAAGAAAGACAGTGTTAAGGGCAACCTGGGTATGTGAATCACTGAAAGATTTAGATAGGTGGACTGAAGGCCACAAAGTGAAAACCTTTGAGGGCACGAGAAGTCTTATGCTAGAAAGCATTTTTGAATGCCTGTTCCCCAGAGTTGGGACAGCACCTTGCTGACTCAAAAGAGTTAGATTCCAAGAAGTTACCACTAGCTGCAGACTTGTGGGTAGCCAACAGGGCCACTAGCAAGGATGCTGGGCATTCTCACAAGGAGGAGGGAAAGGAGCAGAAAAAGGATGGGAACATAACTTCCACAACTAATCCATCCAAATAGGCCCACAAAAGTACCAAATTCCAGAAAACCCATATTAAGTTCAATACGGCTAGTGAAACCTCTGGAGCCAAACCAGAGGGAGGTTACCAGAAACCACCATTCCAGAACACCATTTGTAAATGTGTGGTTTGTGGGTCTGGTGAAGTTGTGAAAGGGGATCCCAGATACAAGGGTAAACCCTTAGGGGTCCCGACTGTCTCCTTAGCCTTCGCCCAAGATGGAGGAAAAGCTCCTATGACAGATGCTATCTTTCACACTCTGGCACAAGAACCCATTGGAGTTCAGGCAAGAGTTACGTTAGTGTCCTTAGGTTCCTGGGAACAACAGAGCCAGGATATATACAACCCCATCCCTGATAATATAAAAGAATATTTCAAGGACAGTGTTCTCATCAATGGTCAAGACACTTCTGCCATTAGAGACACTGAGGCCAGTATAACTGTGTTGGATGAGATCTTACTCAACTAAGAAGTAGTGGCTAAGGCATCCCAGAGACCCACCAAGCTTGCTGGAAGCCCTATTGAAATGCTCCCCATAATGCCCGTCACCACAAAATGTAATGTAAAACAAAAGAGGGGTTATCGCTGGAAGGTTTTGAATCAATCTTAAACTTTGGCATTGCTCTGGGCAACCCTCCAGACCTTTGTTCTTCGCCTACCAAGCATTACAAAAGGGAAAAAGCCATATGCAAATCAGACTTAGTCCCACCCCAAAAGGGGCAGGCCAGCCCGAACGGCTAGGTCGCATCCCTTCTGCATGATACCACAAGCATCCCCAGACATGTTTCAGCCTTGTTGGGCCTCTTCAGTGAGGAGTAGCTTGCGTATCTAGGCCCACGTCTGGGCATACCCGTCCCACTCGGGGTGACTACAACAAAACAGACGACAAGACCAAGCCTGATTTGCATATGGTCTTTCCCTTTCTGTAATGGCTTGGCAGGCTAAAAACGATGGTCTGGAACATTGCCCAGAGCAATGTCAGAGGTTAAGATTCATTCTAAACCTTCCAGCCATCACCTCTTAGTTTTTGCTTTGTCACCCCGAGTGGGACAGGCAGACAGAGATGCAACATAAAAGTTGGAATGCTTGATTTCCTACAAACATACTGGACCATGAGGTTACAGATTTTCAATGAATTTTGAGAAAAAGCAGTATAACAGCCTTGATAAAGGATTCGATCCGAAAAGCATCAGCAAATGCGAAGTGTCAGCGATTCACACCTTAAATATTGGACACTTCTTGTTTAAACTGCTAGATGTTTTTGAACTTATTTGCATTGGTACATGACCATCTGTTTGCTGTATTAGGCAACTACCACTTGTTGAAAGCTTTTCTTTTGGTTTCATCTGTATGTACAGCAGAAACTTGATGGGAAATGTTGGTTTATATCTGCAATGTTTCTTTTTTAATATTTTGTTAACAGTGTGAAATTTAAAAAAATGCCTTGTTTCCATTGCTGCTTTCACTTTTGAAGGCAAGTGCTTCATTCACTAAAGTAAACAATTTTCTTATTTATCATTTGGAATTGAGGCACTCATTTTTTAACAAGTGTTTACGGATTTTGAATTTCTTATATTTTTCTGATGCTAGTATCTTCTTAGATTCACATGCTTTGCATAGGCCGACATCTAGTGGTAGTCACGGCGTATTACATTATTTGTTTTCGAAACTCGAAAAGGGACGTCGACTGGGCGCTCTAGTAATACTATCCCCACACTATACGTGCTGAGAAATCCTACCTCAATTTTAGATCCAACTACATCAACCACTTGAAACAATCGTTCAGCTAGTCAGTGCCCCCCACCCTCACTCACCCGCAGCCACAATAGACACAGCCTTAATACTGCAAATTGATTTTTTTCTTACTGCCCTTACCCCGACTCTGTTGTGACACTACTGGCAATTTCTGAATAATATCCTGTATATAACCTTACTGTATTACTGCGTCAGTCTGTCTTTATCATTAACAAGTGTAAATGTAACTTTGCAACCTTTGTAACCTATGTAAGCTTCGCATATCCTATACTGCTGCACCCTCTTACCCTCGGGTCTGGTGTGCATTATAAATGAATAAACAAATAAACTATCCCTAGTGTGACGTCTACTGTACCCATGGTCCTTCATTCACCGAGGTCCCTCTGATGATTTTGTTTCTGACATGAGGTTGCATGAAGTGTAGACCAAGTACACAGGTAATAAAGCAGAAAGAAGATCTAGCAAAAACATCTATGCACCTTCGACTCCAGGAGGGGAGGCGCATGGGAATCTAAGCAGATACAAGCATCAGAAATACAATTATGGTGAATAATGTATGCCTTCCGAGGCTTGTGGGTCTGCTTAGATCACGCGCCATGCATAGACTAGCAAGCAGTACCTGGAGAAGGAGATGGGTTGTGAGAAGGTACAGCGGCAAATAGATGTTTTAGAACCACTGGTCGCACAAATTATTCTGCTTTAGAGTGTTAATACAGTAATGCTGAGTAAATGTATCAATTTAGCTTCAAGTAGCTCCTTTGCAAATTGCGTCTAAGGGGACATTTCCAATAAACGCCAAAGTAGCTCCCTTATCTCTTGTAGAGTGAGCCTTTGGTGTAAAAGGTAGAGTCTTTTTTGATGGTGAAAAGCACAGCTGCATGCACATGACTATCCATCTGTAGATAAGATTCTTTTTTTTTTTTAAATGCGATCTCCTTCCCTACCAGGTGCTATGGAAACAAATAGTTGGTCTGTTTTCCCTAGAGGTTTTGTTATGTTTATGTAGTACAAGAACACCCTCCTTATATCTAAAGTATGGAGGCTTCTCTTAGCAGAGTTAAATGGTGCTTGGAAAAAAGTAGGTAGTTTAATGGACTGATCAACATGGAAATTGGATATGAATTTTGGTGAGAATCTAGGATGTGTTCTAAGAACCACCTTGTCTTTGTGGAGGACAATGAAAGGGTCTCGTAGAGTTAATGCCTGTAGCTCAATGACTTGTCTTATCGAGGGGATATCTACTAGAAAGGCAGTCTTGCAAGTTAAGTGTTTTAGGCTGGCCTTGTGCATTGGCTCAAAAGGCGGACCCATGAGCTTTGAGAGTACAACATTAAGGTCCCAACCTACAGGAGGGTTAGAAATGGGAGGGTATAGTCTCTTTACTCCTTCTATGAAAGATTTTATAACAGGTACCTTCCATCAAGACACGTAGTGTAAGCAGACAGGGCCGCTAGGTGTACCTTGATCAAATTAAATATTAAACCAGAGAGTCGAATAGGTAAAGCATGTAGTGTAGAATGTTGGATGGTGAACATTCAATTGGGTTTAAGGATTGTGATCTGCACCAAACAACAAACCTTTTTCACTTAAACAGTGCCTGGTGTTGGGTTTCCGTGCTTCCTTGAGGATATCCATACACCTTTGAGGAAGGTTTAAGTGCCCAAACTCGATGACTTCAGGAGCAAAGCTGCAAAGTTCATAGGCTGAGGATGTGGATGGAGTGTTGTCCCCTCGTGCTGGGACGGCATGCTGAAGGGATACGGACGTTTGATTGGTTTGCACATTGCTAGTTTGAGTAGGTATGAAACAATGGTTGTCTTTCCCACATTGGAGTGATCAGGATTAGAGTGACTTGTTCTTGGTGCATCTTGTGCAATATCCTGCCGAGGAGTGGTGTCGGTGGAAAAGGGCAAGCACATCTCCCTGACCAACTCATCCACATGGCGTTCCCCCTTGGATCCTGGTTGGGGAAACCTGGATGTGAAGTCTGGGCATTGTCTGTTTTGGTTTGTTGCAAACAAATCTATGGGAGGATGACCCCACAGGGAGAATATTTCAGGCCTCACCAGGGGTTGGCTGGTGCAGTAAAAATGCAGCGGTAATGCTATGACCGCACTGCCCAATCCAGAGTTTGGGGAAACTTCAGATGATTCAACTTCACAACTTCAGCTCTGAGCTGGAGTGAAATCTGCAGACGTTCTGCCTATTTCTGGTGCAATTACTTGGGCGCAATTACAACCGCAGTAACTTCACCGAAAATGCCCCATTGAGTCCTATGGACTAAAACAAATAAATGGGGACTTACACCTCCAACGCAACTTGGGATCCGGGCGCAAATAGCGCCAGATCAAGTGGCAGTAATGGTAATTGCATTGGGAGGTATACTAGCGGTTTTACTGCTGGGATACCGCTGTGAGAAACCTGAAGGTGTCTCCCTAGCTAGTCCCTGGGGATCTGTCATCCAGGTGGCCAGGACACTGCCATCGCTATTAGATCTAGTTCCTGGGGGGGCAAAGGGGGGACTAGTAAGGGAGGGATCACCAGGATGGGGGTTCCTCTGGGAGTGGAAGTGGGACAAGGGTGGGTGAGATGCGGTATCCCCATCCTACCATGTAGGACATTCAGAAACACTGCCTGGCCTTTTTCCATACAAACACTTTTGCACACCACGAAAGATAACGGACTAACTCTAGAGCGGTTTACCTGACATGTCCAGACAGAAGGGTCAGGCAGAGTCAGGCAACTGACCAGAATCATACACACCTGATGGCCCTTTCTCTTCCCCACAGGGATAAAAGGTGGAGCACAAGAGCACATTACAAGCAAGGCAGATCGCACGACGAGAGATCTATCCAAGCACGGCAGTTCAAAAGGAGAAAGGCAGCGAGTATCGAAGGGCAACAGGGAGAGAAGCGACCTTGCCCTTTCCGACCCAGACCTGCGAAGCCTCTGCAGAAGAAAACATAAGACTGAACAATAGCCAGAGTGTGTTGTAGCAGATGTCAATTGTACAGAGCGTGCCTACGCTGATGAGCAGGACAGAGGGAGACGCCTGCTACCGTGGTACCAGCCTTGACTCCAGATAGAATGAAAAGCCAAGCGGTTCATCACAGCCGGTGAGTCGAAGGGGATGCGATAAAGAAACTGAGCTGTGTTGAATAAAAGACGCAAAGTGGAACATTGAGGAAAGTTCAAAGAACTGTACATTGTTAAGGGAAGACCAGCTGCAGAGGAGTCTGGCACCACATGGGTGCTCACTCGGACACTCTGGTTGATCTCGCGTTGAATGAAACTACTGATACCAGAAGGTCCTAGGGGAGCCGTGAAAGTCAAAGTGGTCATACAGGGGTCTAGCAAAATCCCTGTACAGTCAAAAGTCTTTGACCGACAAACCATTGAAAACATAAGGGAAGTAAATCCTACATCAGAAGAAAGTAAAAGGAATTTTGAAATGGCAAGAGTGAACCCGGGAGAGGGATGCCAATAAAGTGGGGCAAAGTCTGAAGTCCCAAGAAACAGTGTGTTGACAAAAGTGAACCCAGTAGAGGGATGTCACCGGTGAACTGTTTATTAAGATTTTTGAGTGCTAAAAGAGAAATTGATTTGTGAAAAGCCATAGTTGAAGCCGATGGGTGGGAGGCTAATATTCGAGAGGGGTCTACGCCCGGAAGAAAGGGACCCATGGGTGAAGATTCACCACCTAAAGTGCAATCCGAAAGAACTTTGTTATTTGAACCTTTCAGATCCTCGGAAGCAGGAGAGACAACTTCCGAAGATATAGATTAGGCATTTTTCCAACCTACCTATACAGTTTAATAAAAACCCTTGAACTGTGATCACTTGTGTCTGTCTATTCTTGATACCATGCCTTCCTTACACTGCCCAACTCGTGATGAGGCCCTTTGTCTGCTATGTCTTTGTGGATTTGCCACTCGTGTTCCTCGTGTAGAGGACTTCTGTTCAGAGTCTGCTAGAACACTGAGTTCCCCCGGAAAGTGTTGAGAGACTAGGAACATGTTCCGCTTGAGTGCCCACTTCCAAATTTTGTGGGATAGCCTGGACAGACTTGGAGAGTTTAGGTAAAACATGGCAGTGGTGCTGTCTGTGAGGAATTGCACGGTTTGACCTACTAGATGCTGCTGAAAAGCCTGCAGTGCCTGAAAACTGCTTTAAGTTCTAGAAGATTTATGTGGTTTTGGGCTGTAGTCTGTGTCCACTGGCCGCAAGTTGTATGATGAGGGTAATGGACTCCCCATCCAGAGAGTGATGTATCTGTAGTTAGTATTGCTTCATTTGTTTGACTGAGAAAGGGTTTTCCTTTTAGCAAATTGCCTTGGACCACCAGTGAAGAGCTTGTACTAAACCCGGGTCCCCCCCTAAACCCCTTTTGTTTGTGGTAAAAAACACTTTTTCCTATACGGAAACCCAAAAAATATATATATCTAAAAAAGTTTTTTAAAAAATGGCCCATTTATTTATTTATTTATTTATTCAAATTTGTAGAGTGCACGTCAGCCCGGGGGCATCGTGGCGCTTGTTACAGACATATCTCGGTTACATAAATTACATTATTTACATAAAAATACATTATTTACAGTGGCGAATATGACATTTATACAGATTTGCAGTGCAGTATATTTACATAGATTCACGACTGTCACATATTATTGTGCAAGGAAAGAGGTCTTCAGTTTCCTACGAAAAATAGGGAGGGAGTTCTCAGCTCTAATGTCTGCAGGAAGAGCGTTCAGGTCTTGGCGGCAATGTAGGGTAAGCTTAGGCCACCGGCTTTGACTTTTTTGATGCGTGGGATGTAGAGCAAGTTGGTGTATTGCGTCCTGGTGGGACGGGAGGAGGAGGGTTTGGAGACGGTCTCTGATAGCTAGGACGGGGCGGAGAGAGAGAGGCATTTGTGTGTGAGGGTGAGGATTTTGAGTGTGATCCGTTCTTTGACCAGGAGCCATTGGGCTGAGTGTCTGGCATGGGAGATATGCTCTCTTCTTGGGATGCTAAGAGCGGCCCATAGAGCATTGTTCTGCGTGACTTGAAGTCGGTTTAGGTTTTTTGCTGATGTGCCTGCTAAGAGGGCATTGCAATAGTCCAGTTTGGCTGCAATGGTTGCTCTAGCTATAGAAAGGCAGTTGGGTTTAGAGAGGTATGACTTGATGGCGTTTATGAGTTTGGTGGTATGCGCAGATGAGGAGGTGATTGCGCTGACTTGTCTTGTCATAGATAGTGAGGAATCTAGGTATACTCCCAGTGTCTTTACAGCTGTGGATACGGGGATGATGGAGTTGTCAATGGAGAAGTTGGCGTGCAGTTTGTCCAGTTTGTCTAGGGCGCTCTTTTGACCTAGTATCATGATTTCAGTCTTGTCTCCATTGAGGTAGAGGCCATTAACTGCCATCCATGCCTGGATGATGGAATAGATCGTGTGGCGTGCCTTGGTGTCTTTGTGGTATGATCCTGAGAGGGGTAGGAGTACTTGTGTGTCGTCCGCGTAGTTCGTGTACGTGTTACCGTGTGAGTCGAGTTTGTCAAAAAGAGGCTTAGTGAACAGGTTATAGAGTGTGGGTGCAGTGCAGGATCCTTGAGGGACCCCGCAATGGATTGTCGTGGGAGTAGCATTGGCAATGTCCGAGAAGACTTTCATGGCTCTTCCCTCTCGGAAGGAGGTGACCCAGAGAGCAGATTCTTTAGAAAAGTTGGCTGACGGTGTGAGGTGAGGGTCTTGTGATCAACCAGATCAAAAGCGGCTGAGAGATCTAGAAGGAGCAGAAGAGCTGGCTTGCACTTGTCCATGATTTGGGTGATCTGACTCTTCAGATCCACCAGGGCGGTTTCTGTGCCATGTCCTTTCCGGAAGCCTGACTGCCTTGTGGAGTGGAGAGGATGGAGTGGGTTTCCAGAAAGTGTTGGATTTGGCATTGTGCGGCTTTGTCCAGTAATTTCATGAGGATTGGCATTGTGGTTATAGGTCTGTAGTTGTTGGTTTGTAGGGGGTCGAGGGTAGGTGTTTTTAGGATGGGATGATGCCTGTTTTAAAAGACGCATTGATGAAAGCCGTAAAGAGCGGCGCAAAGCAGTCTCCGCAGTCTTTGACAAGTTTTGGTGGGCAAATATCGCCTTTACAGGGGGAAGGTTTGACATTTTTTCGTAGGTTGATAACTTCAGGTTCAGTGACATCCCTGAAAGAGAAGTCAGGTATGTTGGGCTTGGACAAGGTGGGTGGGGCGTTGGTAAGATTGGTTCCTGTCTGTTGAGGTAATGCTTTGCAATGGTCTTTGATTTTCTTTTGGAGAAGGTCAATTTTGTGTAGCATGGCAGCTTGAATGCTGGCACACCAAGCTTCGTCTTTGATTATTTCATCCGGTGTATAAGGGGGGGGGGGGATGAGTTTGTTGAAGATGGCGAAGATCTCTTTAGAGTGCGATTTGGCATCAGAGATTTGTGTGTTGAAGGCGTTGGCTTTGGCAGCGGTGATAGCTGCTTTGTATTGGAGGGAGATAGAGTTGAATTTGTTTTTGGTGCTGCTGCAGGCGTTGGATTGACAATTTTTTAGTGCTGCTCTTTTGTGGGAGCGCATTGAGTGAGTTCTTCAGTGAACCAGGAGTTAGTGTGTAGAGATTTCTTTTTCTTTTTTCCAATCAAGTTGTGCTATTTCATTGATGGCTTTAGTGATGACCTCTTTGTATAGGTCTGCTAGAATATTGGGGTCATTAGCGAATGGGGGTGCTAGTTCGGGGGAGTTGAGGTAGGGGCGCAGGTTATCCTCTCAGATTTTCTTGAGCTTCTGACTTGTGCAGCGATAGCAGGGGTCAGAGTTTTGTGGTTTTTGGTGATAGGAATAGAGAATTTGATACAGTTGTGGTCGGTCCATGGCAGTGCAAAGTTGGAGGTGATAGTGTAGAGGCAATTATGGTCTGCGATCCTGTCAAGAATGCCGCCTTTGGTGTGAGTGGGGCTTTCTACTTTTTGGGTGAAGCCTAGGTCGCCAAGTTCCTTGGTGAGGGTGACTGCAGATTTGTCTTTAGCATCATTGAATCCCAGATTGAGGACTCCTAGTAGAAGGGTTTTGGTGGAGCTTTTGATATTATTGCTGAGGATGTGGATGATCTTTTCCTGAGAGTCTAGGGTGAGGCCTGGGGGGCGGTATAGTAGGTGAATGTTGATGGTGCTGTTGGGTGACAGTGTGAGTTTAGCCGATAAGAGGTCAGAGTTGTTGGTCGAGGAGTGACTGACAAGTCGGAGCTGGAGGTTCTCTTTGTAGATGATGGCTACTCCACCTCCTATTCGTTCTGGTCTGTCTTGTCTGAGTATAGTGAAGCCGGGTGGTAGTGCAAGTGCAACAGCGGGGCCTGATGCTTCATGTAACCATGTTTCTGTAATGGCTAATAGGTCAATGTTATTGTTGGATATGAGGTCATGAATATCAGGTGCATGAGCTGGGAGGGAGCAGACATTGAGAAGGGCACATTTGATGTGAGGTGTGTGTGGTTTATTTGTGGAGATGTGGGTGGTAGACATGTCCGATATGTTGTGTGTGGTGTTATTGTGGGGTGTGGTTTGGTTCGTGGGTGGTTGTTTGTGGGAGAGTGGGTGTACAATGCGAGGAGTGAGTTTGGAAATGGTGCGGGAGCTCAATCTATAGTTTCTGTATTCTATGGGAGGGGGTTGTGTGCTGAATTTAGTAGTCTGTGTGCGAGCTCCAAGTCTTTCCAGTCTATACATTATTGCGATGCAAGGTGCCGGGGGTTCGCCAGTGCGAGGTGAGCGAGTTTGTGAGGTCTCCGGGGCAGCGGGTTGCAGTGGATTGGGGAGTGGGGAGTGGGCTTAGTGGCGTAGGTGCAAGGGGACAGATTGGTGTGTAGAGTTGGAGAGCAGTGAGTGTAACGAGGAGAGTGAGCAGTGTGGTGGTGGGAGCGGCGAGTTTGCGGGAAGCTATGGGCATGATTGTATGCTGGTAGTGGAGGGCACAGTCAAGGTGGCCCTAGCTTGAGGTAGGCAGGAACAGATAGGTTCAGAGTGGGCTAGAGAGCATCCTAAGGTACTAAGAGATGTCAATGTAGTTTACGAGCAGCAGGTGGCATCGGCAAGAGCGTAGATGAGCAACCATAGGGCACAACAAAGTTGCAAAGGGGTCTAGGAGCGACCATAGGGCACAACCAATTTACAATGTGGTCTAGGAGCGACCATTAGGCAGGAGTGGCCTTTAGGTGACCATAAGGCACCACAGAATTACAATGTGGTCTGGAACAGATAGGATGCTCTTTAGCCCACTCTGAGCCTAAGGTAATAAGAGATGTCAATGTAGCACAATCAAATTACAGTGTGGCCTGGGAGCAACCAAAGGGCACAGCCAGTAGTGGTAGGAGTGGCCTCTAAGCGGCCGTAAGGCACAATAAAATTATGATGTGGTCTGGGAGGGACCATAAGGCACAGCAAGATTACAATGTGGACTGGGAGCAATACATATGACGCTAGGCGGCTAAGCATTGGTTAAGGAGCGATGGGTGTGGTACACAGTGTGTGGTGGGCGGCCAGCGTGAGTAATAATATGAGAGGCAGAGATGTGCTGGACGGCCTTAAAGGGCAGTATGCAAGGCAATAATGGTGCAATTGAGAGTTCATTCCATGGCAGAACTACACCTAGATTCGAACGATGCTATAAGGCCTAAAAAGCAGAGTACAGACAGTAATGATGCAGTTGAAAATCGTCCCATGGCAAAACTACACCTAGATTCGAACGGTGCTAAAAAGCCTAAAAGAGCAGAGTACTATTGGCTCGACCCTATGGCATTCGATCCTCTTGGATTCAAACCTTTGACCGGACACTTTTCTGTGCACTGGGAACATTGAAATATGAAAGCATGTATCTTTTCTATCTAATGTTGCCATGAAATACCAGTTTTAAGAGAGGAAATAACTCCTGGAGTGTTGTCATGACTGTCTGTGGCTTGACATACGTGTTTGCTGGGCGCAGGTCTAGTACAGGGCACATTGTTAAGTCTTTGTTTGGCACAAGGATGTCTGTTGAATAGATGCCAGTGTTTACCTGGTTTGCTCTGACTATTTCTATGGCTTCTTTATCCAGCAAGGTCTTCACCACTTCCAGTAATATGCGCCTTTCTTCTGGTGTCATTTTTCTGGGTCTTGGCGGGTAGTTGTGTGGTTTCTGCAGAAGCTCTATGCAGTATCCGCCCGCCACGGTGGATAACACTTACTTGTCCAAAGTGATCCCCCTCCCACACGTGGGTGAATTGTGAGATGCAACCGCCTACTATAGTAGCATAGGAGGGGACCTGGAGCGGGATGTCATTGTTTGGGGGTAGTGGAGCCTCTGTTGGAGGAGGCTCTACCTCTGCTCCTAGACCTACTGTAGCCTCCTGGAAATTTGGAGGAGGACTGTCCCTGTGAGTTGCCCCACAAAAGGTGATTGGTTTCCCAGACTATAGTCGGAGGAATGTTGTGGGCCCTGGCCATGGAAACCCTCTTTGGACAAAAGGTTTATTGGACAGTTGTCCTAGTGATTTTAAAGTGTCATATTCCTCTTTGGCACTCTTCAATGCATCCTCAACTGCCTTAACAAACAGGACATTTGGCTCAATGAGCATATTAAGTAACATGGCCTGCATTTCTAGCTTGAAGCTTGACTGCCTGAGCCAGGCATGATGTTTAATTGACGCGGCCTGCATTGTCAGCGGCATCCAAGTAATTTTTTTTAATGCAGTTGCCCACTTGTTTGCCCTGTGATATTGTTTTTAAAAGCCAAGACTTAAGTGGCTGTGGGACAGCCTCAATGTGGTGTTCTAGCTCGTCCCACATATGGCAAACATAGCTAGCCAGAAGAGTGGTATTATTGGCAATTTTGGTTTTATAGGCAGCAGAGGATGCCAATTTTCTGCCAAAAGTGTTATTCTTTCTGCTTCCCTTGCAACGTGGGGCATCAGCAAAAGCCAGAGGTGTGCCTGCTCTTTTCCTGGCTGTGGCGACAACCAGGCAGTCAGGTTTTAATTGACCGCTGACATACAGTGGGTTGGTAGGCGCCGGCCTGAACACCTTCTAAATGTGGGGTTTGACCGTGTGTGAGGTTTAGCCTTAATAAGGAAGGCTGAATATCTTTGTACTGATTGCAGGAGGGGAATAAATTGTGTAGCAGACTTTTTGTCTACCAGAATGTCCTCTACAAAATCCTTGGGCGGACCGAATAGCAGCCGATTTCCTGTAGGCGAGTCAGTCATTGGCTGTTCGTGATTGTCTGGGGACTGGAGGACGTAGATGTCTGAGTCGTCATAATACTGGTCCGGATTATACTGGTCGCCCAGGTCTCCCTGGGAACCTGGATCCTGAGAATCTGAGGGGTCCACAATATAGAGATCTTATGAGGGATCTTGGAACTGTGTGTCAACAGGAGTTGTGGTGGAGGTGCTGGGTTGAGAAGTGTCTAGCCGTGGCTCACTGTGCAGAGCCCCGAGGGCTTGTGAACTCTTCAGGGTGACTGTCCATAGAGCCCACGAAACAGTCTATAGTCCTCACAACCTTGTCACATTTTTTGGGGCCCACGGAGGACAAACTATTTTGGCGCAACCCCCGACTTGCTGTGACTTTCCAAGGCTGAAGAATCCCAATACCCGGGGTATCTCGACCACCTGTGAGTGCATTGTCTTCCCAAGTATGAATCCAGACAAAACTGTGGGCATCCAGAGGACCCTGCAGAAGCAGGAAATCTGCATTCAGAGTCCCCTCACCAGAGTACAGGACTGAGGGATCAAGGAACTTTTAACCGGAACCACAAAGAGCCGCGGAATCGACAGAAATCCATTGCAGCCGAGCCCCTCACACGAGTACTGCCGCAGGAGCCCGCCAGACCGTCTCCCTTTTCGTCACTGTTGGGGAGAATTCTCAGAAACGTGCTAATTCCCTCCACCTTAGAGACCCCCAGCAACTTTGCTGGATTTTAAGGACTTGATTTTTTTCAACCTGGAGAGAGCTAGACCCTTTGTACCCACTCTCTCATGTATTTTAATGTGATTTGAACACTGTTTCTTTTGGTTATGGAGTCTGACAAACTCCATAGGCATCATCATTTACATGGTGTCACAAAGCACCTTCAGTGCAGTGACCCAAGGAAGTCTTTCAGATTTCCCAAAGGTTTGAATACCTTCTCTGGGATAAACTACTGTTTTCCAGAGCAGTAAAGTGAAATTGACTTTACTTACATTTGTAACTTTCTAGAGCCAGCACACACCATCTTACAATAGGGTGTTGGAGGAGTTAACCTAGCATCCCCTTTGTCTAGCTTCTCACATAACAATTTTATGTTACCCTTTCCTCACTGAATGGCTGGTGGCAGTGGTTTCATTTTAAATACAGTGGTGGGCATTTACCACGGGCTGCATTTGAAGCTGCAGTAAAGCACCCAAGGGTGCTATTATTGTCAAAATGGCCCCGGTCTTCTTTTTTTGCCATTTCTTTGTGGAAAGGTCCTTCTTGAGATTTACTCTGCGCGCCAAACCAGGTTTGGTCCCATTGTTCATTTTGCCTTTGGCAGGATTCACGAGTGAAGCCGCCTCTGGCTCCAGGGTGTCTGGGGTAGGCAGGAAGTGAGGGATGTGCCTGAAACTCCCTGTGCTTAGTCTCCTAGGAGACCCCAATGCACTCTGTAGTGATTGGCCGGCTGACTGTCCGGCAAGGACAGCCACCCTGCTGGGTGACTGACAGCTGGGCTGGAATGAATGGGAGAGAACTGAATAAAAGGCAAGTCTTTTGGCTTGAAAGACAGAGTCGACCACTGGACGAAGGAACCGAAGAAGAACTTGAAGAGGACGCCTGCTGCAACTCTTGGAACGTTGGTTTGCCCGGTGAAGCCCTGCTGCTGTGCTGAAACTCCAAATTCTCATCGACGGAGAAGCCCCTGCAAGGACGACTTCTCCCCCTGAGCTGGTGGCACCAATCAACTCCAAAGTAAGCCACCTGGACATCCATCTCAGAGCTGGTTGAATTTCCACAGAGTTGCTGCTGGAAACGTATAGCCAGGGAGAGGAACACTAGATTGTGTGCGTTGCTTTTAAGCTGGCCAAAAGCTCCAGGAAGATCCTCCGGACTCACAGGAAGCAGGACTAACCAAGCCTGAGCCCCTTCAACAGAGTGCGGGACCCCATAAGCAAGGACAGTCCATCTCGGCAGCCAGGAGCAGCAGGGTTGCTATTGCAGTAGACGCGAGGAGCTGAAACACTGAACAGGCACTGAAAGTGAAGTTTGCTGGTTGCGAGTTTTGACCATCCCAGTGCAGTGCAGGAGACCACAGACGTCCTCCCTCTTGTCCCCACGACTGAGGCCCAGGAACAGTGAGATCTGCGTAGCTGCACAGGAACAGGAGTCATCAGCTGCATATTTTCTTCATTTTAAAGGTGCTGTACAAAGTCTAAGAGAACTTACCTCTTGCTGTAGAGTTGCTTGCATCTTCTACCACTCACAAGTCTAATCAGCTTGTGGCCCTACATTTGATTCATCTTTTTGTCAAAGACTTCTAAAACATTGTGCAAGGACTTTTCCATGAATCTACCAGAAGTGCTTCATCCTATATAAGACTTTTTGCCCATTGACTTTGGCCTAACCTATTGTACCGAATGACTCTTCTTGAGGGTATCCAAACGTATTTGCCTTCTTAAGGATATTTGTGGTCTCTTGTTTGTTCTAAATAATCTTTTCCTTTGACTTATTACTATATGATCCTAAATGCAACAGTGATATATTAATGTCCCCAGCACCATAGCAATTGAAGTCACCTGAGGGTGTAGGTAGTGTCTGTGGGCCATCCCAAAAGGGTATCTACTGATTTAGAGATATTAAGAGTGTGTATTTCATGAAGTGTATTTGAGTGTTACAATTATATTGCTCCCTTCAGAAGAAGGCATATTCTAACTGACTGATAAATAAATTAATTGTTTATTCAAGAAACCTTGAGTGCAAGTGGTTATTTGAATACTTATAACTGTAAATCTCTGTGTAACTCCACTACAGCTCACAATGACCCCTCTTGAGATAAGACTGGCTGCTCAACACGCTACCAGAACTGTGTAGTACAAGCTTATACTAAAGGTTGTGCTTCCTATATCTGTAGTCAGAGTTGTTTGTAGGGTTCCCAAAGGGTACTGCATACAAACCTTGCCTAACAGTCACCACAACCAAGGACCAATGTACTGCTGCATTGCATCCAGCTGGAACAACTATTTCAGTTTAAAAAAGTACAGAGGGGCTTGGGGTATTTTATCCTTTTACATTTGGGGTGCTTCCTACCTTTGGGAGCGCCATTTAACCCTACTCTGAGTTGACCTCAACTCACCTGCACTGGCCTTTCAGCTTGTGCTTCTAGAAGGTCACTCCTCTTGAGTTGCTGTGATTTCTTTTCTGAACACCGACTACTTAAGATCATTTTTCTAAGACGAAGAGCATCAGAACTTTGCCCATTGACTTTGGCTGTCCTGGCTCACTAAAGGTCTCCTGAACCTATTGGCTTTGGCAGTGCTTGTTCCCTTGCAGGTTTTAATTGTTGAATACGTTTAATCCTGGGATAAAAAAAACAAGACTGCCTATATCCCTTTGGGAGAATCATCCTGTTCTTGTAGACTATCCGTCTTTTCTGATCTAACCCTAACATGTCTCTCCTTAATAATTCAATACTGCAGAGGTGATACAAAATAATTGTTATACTGACCTCAAATGACGCCAATTCTGGGTGCTGGAAAATGTGTAACATATGAATGAATTCCTCATCTGCTCTATTGATCACTTTTTGAATTGAATTCTAACTTGGGATTAATGTTACAGCTAGTTACTGCTTTTTAATGGATGCACCAAAGAAAGTCTTACTCAGCTAGTACAACTGTGTTATCACAAACGTAGTAAAGGTATATACTGTCCCTTGAATCTGTATTCCACTATTCAGAAAAGTATATTTGCAAGTTGGTTGACTGTAATTTCATTGTTGAGTGTCACTGCATAACTGGCAGGGTCTACTACTCTTGTATTACTAAAAGTAATGAGAAGGTAATCTATGATCTTAACCCCCCCACCCCCCTAGAAATACTGTTAGGTGCTCTAAATAAGGTCGGTTCTTGGATCTGTGTATCTAAAGCATAGTGTTGTGTTGTTTTTATAATGCATTTTTATGCTTTAGGATAGTACTTACTTACCCAACAATATCTTGGTCTGCAGGTATATAAAATAAATCCTTTATTTTGTACAATACATAGTGTGTCCGTGTTTCTTTGGACCATATGTATAATACAATGTCTTTGTACTGATTCTACAGCCCTCTCTCTCTCGTAAGATGAGCCTGGCTGCTCCGTCTATGCTACCCTGAACTCAGGCGGTACAGCCTTCTACTTAGAATGGAGTCTTGTACTGCCTCAGTTGAATGGTTTTACTAAGCCCTTAGTTGGACTTCAGAAAAACTATCCTAATAGTTTGAAGGCTTATGTCCCAAGGGTAGAGAATCACATTAAGACAGGTCACCAAACTGCTTGACCTTGGAGTAATTTAACACTCCATTAGCCCTTGGTCTAATCCAGTTTTAAAAGTAACCAAAAGCAGGAACTAAAGAATTTACATTCTGGACTACAAGGCTTTGAATGCCAAGACTGATGCAAATCCATTGCCCAGAACAGACGAGCTGGTGTATAAGCTGGATTCAGCAAAATTCCTCAGTACATATGATCTAACTTCAGGCTTTTGGCAAATGGCCCTGACAGACCATGCCAAGGAGAAGACCACATTTTCTAACCCAGACATTTTGGATTGAAGAATGCACCTGCCACTTTCCAAAAGGTAGGTGAATCGAGTTTTGAGTGGGATAGACCATTTCTGCATGGCATACTTGGAGGACATTGCAGTGTTCAGCCCTAAATGGGAGGAACATCTTTCCCACCTTGGGCAATTGTTGCAGGCTCTTCCACAAGCCAATCTGACTATCAAGGCAAGTGCCAAGTGGGTCAGAGCTCTGCGGTTTACCTTCGGCATGAGGTAGGAGGGGGTGAAATAAAGTCCTTACCCAGCAAAGTACATGCTGTACAAGGCTGGGCCACTTCCACTACTCAAACTCCAGTGAGAGCCTTCTAAGGCCTCACTGGCTACTATAGAGGCTTCATAGCAGACTACAGACCTATAGCAGCACCACTGAACAGCATCTCCTCTCCAAAGTACGCTAAGAAGATTAAATGGAATGGGGAGTGCCAGAAAGCTTTTCAGGGCCTGAAATATGCCCTATTCCAAGTTGCAGTGCTAAGAGCTCCTGATTATGGACAGTCCTTCCTTGTACAGACTGATGCTTCCAACACAGGGATAGGAGCAATCTTGAGCCAATTTGATGAGAAAGGCAGGGAGAGCCCCATCTGCTTCATGAGCAAGAAACTAAGATGGGGAAACGAGGTGGCCAACAATAGAACGCTATTGTTTTGCCATTTTGTGGTCGCTGAAAAGTGTAGGCCTTACTTTTATGGTACTACTTTCAGAATTCAGACTGACCACCAACCTCTGAGATGGCTGATGCAGATGAAGGGAGAACATCCTAAAACAAGAGATCCATTAGGAGTAGATTAAATCCTCCTGTCCCTTAGTCTGGTAAGGGGGGTGGAGGGGTAGGGGTTTGCGAGTGTTAGAGTAGAATTCTATCTGGCGCAAGCTCTGTATCTAATCAAACTTTTCCAACAACTTGGCAGCTCGAGTCGCTACTGCATCCCCCCATGGCACACATACCCATTTTGTAAACTATTCATTAGCTCCCAGTAAGGAAACTCATTGAGTTTAAGTCTTTGTGTGGTTCATCGGGGTGTATATGGCCAGGGAGCAGAATTTCTCTGTGCCAAATTCTAGGTTTATGTCCCTACCTGGGCACTTCGTTCACAGGATAGCGTTTTCCTCGTTTTAAACTAGCTAGAACTGGCAGCTGCGCCTAAATAGCGGCCGCCAAGCTAAGGAACTCTTTGCCACGAGAAGTCAGAATCTTGAAAAACCATCTCTTGTTCAGGCGTGTTCTGAAAACCCTTTTATTCTAGTGTCCCCTTGTACCTTTTTTCTTAATCAGATAATCAGCGCCACAATGTCTTTGGCGAACATGCGCTTAAGAATGTTATAACATAACAGAATTCGTTTTTATGTGAAATTCTCTCCACCTGCTGCCCTCCCACCCCAACTCGGTTGGAGTTCCCCTGTTTTCTTTATTTGACTCTGCTGAGTGAGTGGGACCCTTTTTCCACACTGACTCAAGCTTTTATAATTGAGAACCTTTTGTATCTCTTCTGGATACTCGGAGTTATGCTTGCCCACAACTGTATAGCATTTTTAATTTCTTATTGCAGCCGACAGCACTTTCCGTTCAGTGTTGCTGGAAAGCTCCTTGAGCTTTCCTTTCTACTTTTCTGTGATAACACGGTCATCAGGGCAGGGAGATCCATTTCATTCGCTGAGAACTCTAGTTTGTGGAATCAGCACACCCCACCTTAAGTGGAGTGCTGAGGGGACACAATGTATGCCTTTTTCCACTTAACTAGCCACTGTAACTAAAGTTACAGGTTATCCGAGTAGCTGGTGGCAGTGAATATTTTGCTACCAACATTTGTGACCATTTCTTGGCATCTCTTGCGGACCTGTCCTTTGTGAGGCCTTCTACCTAGCTGGCTGGGGGTGATTCTGAGGAGTCTGGTCTTTGGTGGGTTTCCTTTGGAAAGCCCGCCAAAGGCTCTCAGAGGGCCTGAAAGGACGGGGTGTGGAGGAGGAGTATGAAACTCCCCGTTATTTGTTCTATAGTGTACCTGCTTGGAACCAGTTACAACTGGGAGGCTGGCTGTCCTACTGACAGCCCACCTCCCAGAGTTGCATGAAAGGCTTGTGGTGTGATTGGTGGGCTTAGCCAGTTCGTCAACATAAACGGCGATGGTCTTGGAACTAAACCCCAGAGTCGACCACTGGACTGAAGATCCAAAGCAGAAGGATGCCTGTAGCCACATCCAGCGACCGCCAGTGCCAGCTGCGTAACCTCTGTATCCTGACAATCAACTTCTGGACGACAGTGAAGACCCAAAAAGGAGGACATCCTCCCTTGGACTGGTGGGATCAACCAGTCCAAAGACAAACTTCAATTTGAGTAATCCCTAGAAGAGCTGCGACCTCCACATCCTGCAATTCACAAATACCATTCATGATTGCCATTTTGCAGTACAACATCTGTCGAAGGTTGGTTTCGCCTGTAACTTGGTAGGCATCCTTCTGGACCTCCAGTGACTGCATCCTGCTCCTGAAAGTCCCCTCAACCAAGATGAGGACCAAGAAAGGACGCACACTCGACTGCACAATAACTGATCTGCATCCAGAGCCTGTGAAAGGCTCCTACACATCAGTGCTGCAGAAATCCACTGCTGGGAGCCCCTCTGCTAGAGTACATCCAGCTGCTCCCTCCAAACGACCTTCAGCATTCCAGGCAAAGAAACCTGAACCGGGCACATCTGTTTCCTCACCTGATGGTCCAACCTACTACAGCTAATTCTCCACTGAAAAGGTACCGTCTCAAGTTTTGGTACTTACCATGGTCTTGCTGCGTGGTTTAGTGCACCAGGACGGCTGCAGTTAAGCTGTTACTTGCACCTCTCTCAAGGGCACCCTGTGTCCCCTTGGGGTGAACAACCCATTGGGTCTAGTTTACTAAAACATTTGTACTTACCTGCAAACAAGAAGACTTCATAACACTTTGCGCTACCTACTACTCACCTGCTTCATTCCTCTTCAACCTTGGATACTGGACCTCCAGTGCCCAGTTTACCGTGTAGAGTACCTAGTATAGTGTTGGACCTCGGACGCCTGGTTGATGCCTACCTGTTACAAGAGTTTTACCATTGCTTTTAGCCTACGTTGATTTAAAGTGTGCCTCCTTTTATTCCATTTTGATTTAAAGGATGCAACCTTTATTCTACTGTTATTTTACTGTGAAGAGTACTTGCATTGCTTTACATCCATAACCTTAATGTATATATCATTGTTATTTTTATATAAACTGCTAGTGTGTCAGTGTTTCTTTGACCACCTTGTATGCTTGGAGTCCTGTGTGCCTGCCTACAGCCCTCTTCAGTCATAGACTAAGCCTGGCTGCTCAACCATTGCTACCAAACCTTTTGGGTAGTTCGGGCCAAATCTAAGAATTGGAAACCTGTACATCTAAGAATGAGTCTTCTCTAGTTCCACCACAGGTGGACTTTTGTAAAACTCCCTAACACCAATTTAAGGTGATTTGTTTGTTTGCTTGCTTGTTAGGCGCTTACACAGCAAGCACATTCTGTTTCAAAGCGGACACAGGGCAACAGGGAGGGAACATGAAAATGAAACATTAAAATACACAAAAATATTAAATACAGTGGAGGGGAAAAAAGGACGAACCTACTATGCCTTGTGAGTAGTCAGAACGTGCAAGTGCAGCAAGGAAGAGGGCAGTGGGGGGTAGGTCCTGGGGTGTCCATGTTGGTGAGTGAGCCACAGATGCAGTGCAAGGTATGGTAAGTGCTACACGGCCTGGAGACGCTTTGGGTGCAAGTGCGAGCCTCCACGGCTGAGGGTGTGCCAGGGCAAGTGCTCAAGGTAGACAGACGATGGGGCGATTAGGTGTGGGAGGTCAAGGGCCCCGAGGATGCACAAGGGCCCACGACACCAATCGCAGCAACTATGAGATTAGCAGAGGAGAGAAGAAGGCAAGGAGGAGGTAAAGAGGAAACTCTTGAGGAGCTTTTGGAATTTAAGAAAGTCCTGCTCAAGGCGCAAAGGGAGGAGGAGGCTGATCCATAGGTGGGAGCCAGCTGAGGAAAGCGATAGACCTCCTGCCCTCTGTTTAGCTAAACGCTTTACACACAAAGAGGTGGTACCAGAGGAACATAGAGGTCTAGAGGGAGTGTATTTAGTAAAAGTTGAAGATAGTGTGGTCCCCGGCCTCAGACATCCTCAGATTTTAATTTAATCCGTGCAGCAATCGGGAGCCAGTAAAGACTTTTTAGGGCAGGAGAGATGTGGTCCCTGGGTTTAAGGCCAAGGATAAGTCTTGCTGCCCTATTCTGGATTAGCTGGAGGGGGTCGCAGAGTGGAAAGTAGACTCAGGAGGAGGCTATTGCAATAGTCAAGCCTAGAGAGAACCAGGGCTCGGGTAACATTGAGCTTCTGGGGGAAAGTGAGAAAAGGGAGAATTCCTGGAGCTGAAAGTGGGACTTCTTGGCAATTTCCTGAGTGTGAGGGAGGAAGGAGAGAGATTGAGAGAGAAGTCTAAGATGACTCCAAGGTTTCTGGCTTAAAAAGAAGTAGCAGTGGGAGAGCCCATGTAGGAAGGCCAGAGTGAAGAGAAGGAAGGGGCAGGGTTCTCAATGGGAAGGATCTCAGTTTTACCAGCATTGAGGCAGAGATCAATGGAGGTGGACCAGGACTGGATGGCAGCTAGGCAGTCGGGGATGATGGAAGGTGCAAGAGGGTCAGCAGAAAGTTTGAAAAAGAGTTGTGTGTTGTCTGCATAACATTGGAAGTTGGGGGGAGAAGGAGGAGATTAGGAGTTCCATCTGAGCAAGGTAGATGTTAAAGGGAAGAGGATAGAACCCTGGGGGACAACAGAGGTGGAGAAGGGGCCAAGGATGACTTGGGAAGAGCCGTCAGTTAGGAAAGAGGTCAGCCAGTTCAGTGCCCATTCCAAGGGTATTGTGAAGTCTTTGTATGAGGATGGGATGGTTGACCGTGTCAAAAGGCCCTTTTGCCCCGATTAAAGAAGGTCTGGAGAGTGCTCCAAACTTAAAGCCAGTACGAATTACTATGTGCTAGGCCTCAGACAGAGGATGGCACAAATCAGGACATTCTTCAGAGAACTTGAAAACTAGTCAGGATCTGGTCAAACATTGGCATGAACAGAAGGCCAATGTGGTGGAGCTTACTCCAGACCAACTAGTTCTATAATGGTGCCAGTACGACAGAGGGTTTCACAGGACAAACGGACAGTACCCACCAAGATTGTAGCCAAAGTTGGAGAGGTGAATTATTTGGTAGACTTGGGCAACCCCAGGAAGGCCTCTAGGGTCTTCCATATCAACCGCCTGAAGGCCTATGTCTCCAGACTAGAAATAGGAGTTTCGCTCCTAGCTTCTGATCAAGAAGAGGAGAGTGAGCCTCTCTCAGATCTTCTAAAAGAACACCCTTCAGATGGGTCTATAGAAGGAGTTAAACTCTTCTAATTTGACACTGCAGCAACAAGAGGAGTGCAAATCTTTTTTAAAACAGTTTCACCTCGGTTTTCACCTACAGCAGGCTTGACCCCTTGGGGCCAGCATGACATTGACACTGGTGATAGTGTACCTGTGTAAGGCAGGGGCTACAGGATGTCAGATCATGTGAGGAATCGCATTAAAGAAGTGGTCAACAAGATGATTGACCCTGGAGTAATTTGACTCTCCACAAGTCCATAGGCTAGCCGTGTTGTGTTAGTGCCAAAAGCAGGTACCAAAGAACTTAGGATCTGTGTGGACTATAGGGCCTTGAATTTGTTAACAAAACTGATGCCCATGCTTTGCCAAGAACAGATGAAATAGTGGATAAGCTGGGCTCCACTAAATTCCTCAGTACATTTGACGAAAAGTGATTATTGGCAAATTACCATGACTGACCATGCAAAGGAGAGAACAGCATTCCCTACCCCAGAAGGCCTGTACCAGTTTACGATAATGCCTTTTGATTGTAAAATGAACCTGCTACCTTTCAAATAATGGTAAATCATGCTCTGAATGGGGTAGAGAAGCTCTGCATGGCATACTTGGATGGTGTTCAGCCGGCCCTATCTGGGAAGAACATCTTATCCATCTTGAACAAGTGTTGCAGGCTCTTCATCAGGCCAATCTGACCATCAAGCCAAGCAAGTGCCAACTTGATATGATAGTTTATTTATGTAGCGCTTATACACAATGTGTTTCAAAGCGCACAAGGCAAGGGAAGGGAACAAGGGAAAATACAATGACATTCTTACAGGCCATGAACAGTAAGGATGTGAAATTAACTATTGTACTCGGCCTGAAAACATTTCAGATAGTGCAAGAGCTAAGACATAGATAAGGAAGGGAGGGGGAGAGTGGGAAGTAAATGGAAACAGACAGGCGACTACCGTACTAGGCTTGATGACATTTCTGGTAGAGCCAGAGAAAACAAAAGGTGAGGGAGAGGGGTGCACAAAGGGAGGGGAGGAACAAAACAAGCGACTATCGTACTAGGCCTGACAACATTTCAGATAGTGCTGGATGGGGGTGGGGAGTACAGTAAGTGGAGGTGGGAGGAGACAGACGAGGTTGCCATCATACTAGGTCCAGGGACAATTCTGATAGAGTAAGTGCATAGAAGAAAGTAAGGGGAGGAGAGGAGATATGAGAAGGGAGAGGAGGGGAGAACAGAGAGTAAGCAATCAAAAAGAGTGGAGAAGCAAGAGGGGAGATCGAATACAATTGCAGAAGTCAGTAGTAACACATCATGTTGCAAGCCAGGATACAAGATGAAGTTGGGAACAGCATGATTCAGGGCCACCACAAGTACAAGATGCAAAGGAAGTCCAGCATGAAAGTTGAGAAAGGGTGACGCACCGTGAATCAATTAAGTCCATAAAAGTCAAATCCAGCATTGGCCACAAGACAGTGATGGTGAAACCAGAATGTATCAGGACAGACTCCTGCAGAAGTAGGCTGGAGAGGGGAAGGGGGGGGGGGGGAGAAGCCGGGTAGAAGAACTTGGGCAGTGTCAAGTTGTGTACCTTGGGCATGAGGCAGGAGGATCTGTGATCAAGCCCTTACCCAGCAAGGTACAAGCTGTACAGGACTGTGCCACCCCTACTATTCAAACACAAGTGAAATCCTGTTTAGGACTCAGGGGATATTACAGGAACGTCATTGAGGACTATGTGACCATAGCTTCTCCTCTGAATACTGTGCCTTCTCCCAATTGGAATGACGACTGCGAGAAAGAATTTTAGGGACTGAAAGTTGCCCTCTGTAAAGCTCCAGTGCTGAATGCTTCAGATTATACTCTGACCTTAGTCCAGATTGATGATTCCAAGACAGGGTTTGGAGCAGTCTTTACTCAATTTGACATCAAAGACAGGGAGCACCCCATCTGCCTTATTAGTAGAAAACTAAAATATAGGGAAACCAGGTGGGCTACTATTTGAACGTGAATGTTTTTCTATAGTATGGGCCTTAAAGAGGTTTAAGCCATACCTATATGGATCTACTTTCAGGATTCAAACAGACCACCACCTCTTAAGGTGGTTGATGCATATGAAATAGGGGGAGGGGGGAATTAAAAGTTGCTCAGGTGATGTATTGGCCATCAAAGCTTTGACTTCACCATTGAGGACAGGTCAGGTATCCAACATAAGAATGCTGATGGTCTCTACATAAAGTATGACTGATTGGAACAAGTGATTCATCCAGGAGTGGATTAGATCCCCCTGTCCCTTAGTCTGGGGCAGATGAGTGTTAGGGAGATGTATCAGGTGTATGCTTAATCCCCTATCCTAGTGAGGCTCCCAGCATTTTTTGCTGGACTTCTGGACCTTTTTCTTTCTATCCTGAATGAGGAGAGCCTTTGTCCCCTCATTCGTTCTTATTTTGCTCCGACTTTGGGAACTATGTTCTTTCTGTTTTACTTTATTCTGTGCTGTCTGCTTTCCTCCATATCTCTTTAAGGCATCAGTGTTACACGTTTGCAGCACACAGAACCCTATGTGCAGTGTTGCTGGGAACCCTTTGGGTTCTCCTTTCAGATTGCTTACTTTTACCAAAGAACTACTGTTCTTCACGAAAGAGGGATACCTTGTATCCTACCTAAAACTTTATCTCATGAGGAATTTGCACACACCACCTTATGTGGAGTGCAGATGGGATACCTAGCATGCTGTTAGGGGAGTTTTCCTAAAGTCCACTTAGAGGTAAGACTCTATAAAACTATCCCTCTGTATACAGATCCCCAACTTTTAGTACAAGTCTGTACTATCCAACAGATTGGTAGAATCGCAGAGCAGCCAGGCTTATCTTATGCGGAGGATGTGAGCTGTAGGTAAGTACAATGAACCCACTCAATACAATAGTCCAAAGAACCTTTTCCACACTGAAAGGCATAACATAAATATACATGTATTCTTATATACACACACAAGGCAGGTAGGCAAATACTTATTTCAACTAACCAACACACAAATATACTTGTCATATGCGACTGCCTCAATGCTTGCAGTTACAATTGTTACAGAGAATGACCCAAATGACAGGTCTACCATATTATCGATAATACCGCGCACTCTCAGATTACAGATAAATGGTAAATGCATTAATGTATAAAGTCACATCGGACAAAGTCTGTCGGAAGGAAAAGGAGGGTTACTCAACACTTTAGCAATGCTTTACTTTAGAGTAACACTTTTCAAAGCTTCTAATGCTTTGGCAGTCCAATCCCCAACTATCCAAGAGTTCTTCAAAGTCAGTGTATGAGTGGAACAAAAGTCTTATGCAGCGGCAGAAAAGTTCCTTGGGATACTTCAGTTACTTAAATATAATGCTTTAGCAAGATAAAACAAGTTAGGGGGACCCAGCAAAGAACTCCCTAGTAGAGCACAAGCTGTTAGGCCTGGCCCAGAGGTATGGGTGGACCACCAAATACCTTTTAACGTACTCCAGTCACACTGGAGCGACTATTCGGCATGAGGCAAGTTCTACCTTGAGCCCCACAGTACCTTAGGGTGGATGATGAAAACGCAGCTGGATTCTCTTCTGTGCAACAGAGACGGGATTCTCTCCCTAGCATCAGCGACGGACCCGGTCTCCAGATTCCTCAGTGTGGTGACGAGAGGAAGGACTCTGAATGGGATGTCATGGCAGCAGTCGCGACAGAGGACCCTCAGCAAGGATTTCTTCAGTCTCCCATGTTGGTCTGCGTTTTTGGCACCTTTTTATCAGCTTTAACAAAGGACGGTTATTGCTCGGTCGATCGTCCTCGATTCTGTAGTCCTGCACTCTGGTGAAGGGACTTGGATGAGTGGGATCAAGCCTCTGGAGGTCCAACTGGAGCTTACCAAAGCTTTGGGTGGATTTGTCCCCGCAAAGACATTGCACTGCAAATGGGTCGGAGGTCTCCTGGTATTCACAGTTTGCAGCCCTGGAAGGTTACAGCACCTCGGGAGATGACTCGTTCTGCAGTTTGTCTTGGGGCTGATTGGTTCCACCAGCCAAAGGGAAGAAGTCGTTCTTGTCGTAGCTCCTCTGTCGATAAGAAAACGGGATCAGGACAACAGAGGTCGCCTTACGGTTACTGGAAGGGTATATGCATGCATCTCTGGTCGTCTTCAGCTTTGGATCTTCTGTTCCAGTAGTCGACTTGCCTTTGCCTCAGGAACCTCACCTTTTATTCATTTTTTCTATTCACTCCTCCACAAACTCTCCCAACAGTTAACAGCAAGGGGCGGGTGGTTGTCCAAACAGGACAGTCAGCCCCCCAGGCGGAACTGGTTCCATTCAGGCACTCTAGGAGACGAAGGGCAGGGGAGTGTTAAACTCCTCCCCTGCTTCGGGTCCTCACAGACACCCTGGAGCCGAGGCAGGGATACCCAAGGGTTCCCGCCAAAGGCAAAGCATACATTAGACCTCCCCCCTCCCAGAATGGTAGAAGGGCTAACAAAGGACAACCACATGAGAAATGGTGAAAAAAGAAAGGGACCACCATGTTAGGACATAGGTTACCCTATTGTGCATAACCGAAACGGAGAATACAGTTTGCAGTAAAAGAATAGCACAATAGTTGGTAGAACACATCCACTGCCACCAGCCATAACTTTAGGGTGGTCACTGTGGATACAAAGTCACATGAGCACAGACAGGGGGATACTAGGTATCCCCTTAGCACTCCACTTAGGGCGGTGTGGGCTAATCTCTCAGGAGTTATAAAGTTTTAGGAAGGATACAAAGTATCCCTCCATCCTTAAGAACAGTAGTTTCGAAGGATAGACAAAGAATTTCAAAGGAGTACCCAAAGGGTCACCAGCAACACTGAACATAGGGTGCTGTGTGCTACAAAAGCGTAACAGATGCCTTTAAATAGATTTGGCGGAAAGCAAACTCCATAGGAAATAGGTAAAACACAAAGAACAGAGTTCCAAAAAGTCAAAACAAAAAAGAATGAATGAGGAGAAAGGATCCCATCATTCAGGATAGAAAGAAAATGGTCAGGGTCTGCTAGGAGAGGGGATTAAGCAGAACACTGATGATCTCCCTAACCCTTGCTAGCACACAAACGCTGCAGCATGGAAAGGGCATCATTCTAAATCTCTTAATAGGACTGCAGTCTTTTTAGAGATGATCATTTGTGTCTGTTTTTCAGCTGGTTGGGAAGATTGGAGAGAAGGACGACAACGTGCTCGTCTTATACCTTAAATACAAATGCCTCCAACAGCCAGCATAAAGCGCTGTGGCATAAGCGCCAGTTTACCCATTTAATAGCACTGCTTATGTGCTTCCTTGATTTTTGATTTGCCTTTTGTCAATTTCAAAAGAGTTCTCTCTACCAAAAAGTACTCCTGCAAACAGATGGGCAGATTTTAAAAAATTAACACAAATGACTAAAGCGCAGAGGATGCACTTTTTTCATTTGCATTACATTTTAGAAATGAGCAAATCACTTATCCACAAAGGTGACCTGTGCATTTCTAGGGGGCTGCAGGGCAAATGGCCTGCTCTCTTGCATACATTAGCTTCGGAAGTGCCCTCCAAACACTGATGTATAACCTGCTCCCAGCACCTATGTGGGTGGCCTGTCACTCAAATTCTAAAAAAAGTTGTCCCTCCTAGTTTGAGGAATATACATGCAAGTGGGACCAGCAGCAGTTTATACCGCTGTTGATCCACTTAAAAGAACATGCATGACACGGTCAGGAATGGAATTACCCCAGCATGCATTGCATATCTTCATACACACTTCAAATAAGCACAAGGGAATGCTTTGAATTTCAAAGTGCATCCCAATTCTGAAATGCGCAGAAATGCACCCTTACTTGCTCAGATGTGCAAAGGGGGTGGGAAAGGGCATCTGAAAGTGCGCATCCATTATGTGCATGTGCAGATGCCCTTTGGGAATAGGCCACAACATTCTTTTGGCTCTCGTGATGAGGTGCACTTCTTGTGCCAAAAAGGTTTTGAGAATCTACCTCTTAGTGTTTATGCATTTACTGAAGAACCCAATGACGGAGAAATAGGATATCAACGAAACAACTTTCCCTTTGCAATAAATGACACTGGCGTTTAGAGCACCAGAACTAGTTTATTTTCTCCAACGGGCCCCTAGAAGCCCTCTCTGTAATTTCATAGTATCCCCACTTACTGTTCCGATGCTGTGCCCAGTGGGAAGAGTGCACACAAATTCGCCCACGGGGAGGCCCAAGTCACGAGGGGCCTGCAGCTGCTCCTGAATGGTGTTGCTCACTTCTGGCATGTAAGGATGCAGCATGACCGAGATGAGAGCAGCGATGTTGACTGCCACTCCAGTGACTGTGCCTGCACGCTTCCTGTTAAAGGAAACATTTCATGAATTTATTGTGGGCATCTTCAACAACAACAAAAAAAAGAGAAAAAATAAAGGGTACCATTTTTAATAATTAAGTACTATCCAGCACTACACCCCACACCACATTTGTGTACAGTATGCCCATGTCAGAAGGACAGCAGGTCTTAACATTATTTTAAAACTTCTCCGAATACATCCAGTCTTCTGTATCTCCCACCTCCCCCTGTGGTTGTCCTGAGCAGTTAAAAGCATTGAAGCAAATCAAAAGCTCACACTGTGGATCCAGAGAAGGCAGGGATGATATACATACAGATTGTCTCACAACATGTATTGTCTGTTAATTTAAGATCTTTTTCCTCAAGGTAGTGATTTTAAAACTGAAGAACTATAGTCATGGCCTGGTTTGCCTCACTGAAGGGTGCCTCACTGAAGGGTGCCTCACTGAAGTGTACGTGTGAGTTGGACAGGCTTCTCTTTGTGAACTGAACGGCTAATAAAAACAAGTCTATGCTGTCCCCAATGGATGTAAATTATTTGATTTAAAAAAATCTCTTTTTTATATATCTGCAAAGGAAAAAAAACTCCTGGAGAAACCAAAAATGCACAACCAAATTCAATAAGATAAAAGGTTCCTAGAATCCGGGCATTTGATACCATACAGTGCTTAAGGACTGTTTTTGTATTCATTTTAGGTAGTAATGCAGTTAAGAAAACCCCCTAGATATGCATTATTGGTTTGAGGTACATGGATTAAAGTGGATTGTTATTTATTTCTTGGGCAAATATTGTTTTTGTTCACTGGGATTCACAGACGTAGCGAGGGAATGCCTGGAAGGTTTTACATTATGACATATGAAGGGAGCTGGTAAAATAATTCAGTGAGTTACCTATGTGCTGCTGAAATCCGTCTTAGACCCCCATAGGCTTGAAATCACTGCAACGGTGACTCATTCCAAGGTCGAAAAACAGAGTTGGGCAAGATTGACAGTTTTTACAGCACTAAACGGATTATGCAATGGCTACATGAAGCACACATTATTAGGACCGCACAGCGTATCCTAATTAACACAGGCAATATTATCAGGATCGTTTCTATGCCTGATGCAAGGAATGGCAAGCCAACCTGTCATCCTCGTTTCCCTTGATTCGTTTCCACGGCTCGTTCACCTGGATGTACTGGTTACCATAGCGAGAAATGTTTAAAATGCACCGAAGCGCATCTCGGATGCTGAAAAGGAACAAAGCATTATCAAGGAGGTCTGAACAAGCAAATGATTCTTGCAACACATTTACATGGATACTAGTAAAAGCTGGCATAGAGGAACACTTTCTAGATGTTTCAACAGAGACAGTGCCGTAGCGCTTCAACATAAGCTGCAATATAGTCAACCAATTTATGTGTAAATGGAGTGCTTGTCAGAGGGCAAAAGACAAGAACCCATCCCAACATGTTCATTGCAACAACAAGTTACATGTGTTTTTTTTTTAATTGAAATTTTAGCTGAAATAAATCAATGTTTTCAATTTATGAAAATACAGTTTTTAACATGAATAAATACAGTAGATCTATAAAAGAAGAAATATTTACATAGAAAAAAAAATGTCATAGGCTTCTAGAGGCCAGCAAATCACAGGAAAGAAAAAAAAAATATTTTTTTCCTTTCCTTAAAACAGCAATCAACACTTAATTACAGAAAAAAAAACACATTCTACGTTTGATTACAGGAGAAAAAAAGACATTCTATGTTTGATTATACAGTTCATACTGATACTAAAGATCTTCAACAAGTTGTCATTCCGCACCAAATCATTGAGTTACATGTATATAAATGCAAATACGTACCTGAACATCAGAGGTGATGCTTGTAGCAAGATAGCAAGATACCTCCAACAATGTCCTGCCAGTGTACCCCCTCTGCCCTCAGCATAAAAGGAAGACTACATCACATTCCCCACACTCACATCTGCAAGGGAGCGTTGCAGATTAAAGATTATGTTTACTGGGAGTTGTGTGTGGGGGTGCGCCCGCTCACCAGGAAACTCAGCTGGTGCCAGTAAACCGATTTCACAGGGCAACAAATATACCTTTTCCTGCACCAACCTAAGCCAGACTGAAGTGGTGGAAACTCTGCAATGATATGCAATTTATGTCTAAGCTTGCCTCCACTTGCAGAGATATTTTAAAGTCCTCCGTGCCAATTGCTAGGTACCCTCCAAATCAATTCCCACTAACAATCGGTCAAATGAGCAATTTGACAGAGGCATCCTAGCAGCATTGCAGTGTTTGTCTGCAATAACTTGCAGAACTTACCGAACTTTCTCCAACAGTTGGTTGTACTGACGCAGCTCATGTGTCACTTGTGCCAGCAGCCTCTTATCATCCTGATTTAGCTCCATCACTGGCACACGACCTTCAAAGAACTTGTGAACAAACATGCCGGCTCTGCAGGGATGGAATTTAGAAATTTAACATGATGGGAATCTTTGACAAAATACCTGTTCTGTTATTAAACTTCGAAGCCACTCACAAAAAACCCTACTGCGTTTCAAGTTAATGTGTGACTGGATAGCAAGTTGTTCATTCTAATAACCAGATTCCCAAAAGTGCTGAACGAGTTGAAACGTTGCCCAGTAATCCTACCAAGTTTTTGGTAATCAGAACTGGTGATCACTTGCTTCACTTTTTAATGGAAATGGGCACAATTTTTGATAAAAATAGATTTTACCGTTTTTTAAAAGAAAAAACACATGCCCAGAGGCACATCAAATTAGGGCGCAGAGAACTGACAATTCTGGGGGTCTCACGAGTGCTCAGATTTGTCTTCTCATCTGTTAGGAAGAATTTTCTTAGATGCTAATCGGTTCCATGTGTTAAAAATCGCATCAAAAATGGGTGTGGCCACAAAATATTGTGGCAAAAGGCCATGGTTTTGCCACTGCAATCCATGTAAAGGATGTGGGGGACACCCTCGCAACCCTCGGACCCATTATACCATTTAAGAGGAGCGGCTTTTCAGCACTGAAGTCTTTCCATCATTTAAATAAACCTGCAGCCTTCCAAGAAAAATCCCAAAGAACTCCAGCAGAACTGAAGGCAGGATAAGGGTTTCCTATAGATATACCTACACACTCATGGGATGGACTACACCAGCCCTCCAATCACACACCGGGGCACCCAACACAAGGTTTAAGCAACCAGCCAATCAGTTAATATGACTAAAAATGCCAAACTTTCAGGTCACCCCTACAGGATGTGTAATGGCAGTTTTTGGGACAGGGGCTGGTCTAAACAAGTTCAAACTATTATAGAGGTGCTAGACTGGGCTCGGATTGAGCCCAGATGTGCACAACAACCTTCGTAGGCCTGTATACTGGTTTGCCTAAATAAAGAAAGGTCCCAGAAGCATAATGGCTGAGAGCAGGACCTAGACAATACATTGGTACCCTAAATGGCTACCAAAGGGGTACATTAGGTCATCAGTGTGGTAAAATGGCTTGTTTATACCCTTGGTAAGCCAAAACAACTGCCACCAGCCTTTAAAACCAATGTAGGTGGATTATAATCCTCCTAGAGCTCAAAGGGGTTGCTTAAGAAGTGCCCTGGGACAGGAAGCCTAACGTGCACCATACACTCAAAATGAACCAAAAAGGGTTGCAATGGCAAATGGACTTCCAAAGTCCCTCTGACCTCCCAAAATGGATCAGTGATCCAAAAATAAAAATAGAGGAAAATGCAACAAGTGCCCATAGAATGCACATACTTTGAAATTGTGTCTTAACAGCATTGCTAACTAGTAGTCAACCACTGGCCTTCCGTTCATTGATAACATTATTAAGAAGGCAGTTGCTAGCCACTCACCTTGCCCCCCTCCCCCACCCCTTTTCGGGCTGTTGAAGACACCTCGTAACGGGAACTATGAAATGTGACCACATCCCCCCCCCCGCACCCCATCCTAAGAGAATTGCACTGACTACCGCCATACGAGCCAGGATACTCTCAAAACTGCCTGCAATGCGCGTAAGGCAACTATGGCTCAAACACTGGTCACAAAACATGCAGGCAAAGGTAAAGTGCACTTGTCTAGGAGCCAGAACTTTGTGAGGCTCAAGACTAAACAGGACGCAAGGAAACAGGCCATTTATAGTCTACTGGAACACCATCCCGGTCATAAATCGAGACCATGCGAAGGCTCCTGCAGTACAGGAAGGAACTCGAGAGCCTGATCTTCAGGGAATATTGAGGGGGTGGGGGGGGAAATCACCTATAGGTGCAGATCAGCCCTGTACCGTGGCATATCCAAGCTGCTATAACCTCCCCTTCTCCGACCTCTGTTAACCCCAAATTACTTGTATAGTGCTCGGTTGCTTCCTAGCTAGGTTTGCCCTACATAAACCCAAATACAAAAGAGAATGTACAAAAATACTGGCTATTCGGCACATTAGCCAAAGGAATTGGCTTGGCAAAGCAAGGGAACACTGGGGCGAATTAAACAGTTTCCTTTCCCTCTCTCTTCTAATGGGGCTCCTACAGTTCTTACTTTACAAAACAAAGAAGGCAAAAGGGGTTTGGGCTGGTTCTCCGATTGTTGACAACTTGTGCTGAAAATCCACAACGTCCAACTCATCCCCTTTCCAAACATAATTAATTTCACGCATACCAAAACAAAAGACCATCTTAGAATGATGCCTGATCTTCAAGTTATCTGACTGGCTGTTCCTTGTACTTCGTGAAAGGAAAATGATCTGTGTCCTTCGCAAAATCTGGAATCTCTATTCGATTTTGCGAAGGGATCCATTAGCCAAAGACAGTTTTGTACTTCTCTGCGTAAACAGTGTGGTGGAGCCCTGCCCTTTGGGAGATAGATGGATTGTTAAGGACTCAATCCTTGTGATGTATTCTAGCTATGCAGATACAGATGGTATGGGGAGAAGGTGGTGAACATGGGGTGAGGTGTGGGGGGGGGGACCCAGAGCTCTGAATCCTGGTGAGATGAAGTAGGTTGGTAGTACTGTGGTGGATCATAACAGAGGGAGGAAGGAGCATGTTATGTACCACGTGCTATAGGTTTGAAAGATGGGCAAGGGAAATCAATGATTCAAGCAAAGACATTTGGTATCACTACATATTATCCCCACCAAAAATATTATCGCATATATGAGCATATGGACCGGCCTTAGGCGATATTTTGGGGGGGGGGGGGGTAGTTTTTGGGAGCAGGGATTGCAGGGGTGTCCCCCGCCCCTTTAAAAATTATGCGTGGGGTGTCCCCCGCAGGTTCCATGCCTTAATATCACTGCAAAAATATGGCAATATTTTTGTATGGCGATATTTTTGCAGGGATATTAACCCATGGAACCAAAATGTTGCTTTTGTTTTCACACCTTGTCCTGACTTTTTACAATAAAGAAGCCTTCAGCTTCACTCCACTGGCCTTTTGCTCACTTGGTATGGGGGAAACCGGCTAGTCCTTAAGACTGTCTGTACTGTGAAACTAGGTTTCCCTTTTTCTTTTTAATTGTCATCTATTTTGGGTAACTTTTTCATCTTGCGCAATGCATTTTACAGTGCAATGGGGATACTTTTATGTCACCCTATACCTACACGCAAAGGATTCTTGGTTATTGTTAAATGAGCCTAAAGACAAGCTTGTGGTAGCAGTTACATTTCTTCACATTGTGGACTCATTGTGGACCCCTGACCCCACTCACCTCTCCCGAGACTAAGTTTTGACCATACTCCATGTTACCTTGATTGGTTTGGCTAAGCTCCCAGAGTATCCCTGTGTTCACTAGAACTAGAACTAGGGTGGCCTCCTAAACGCTGCCCGCCAGGCCAGAGTTTAGAATCCATCTTAACAATTGGTGTTACTGTGGTGAGGATAAGGTCTTGGGTACCCCAGTGTTGGTGGTGTATCTGGATTAAACGTATACAGAACACAGTGAATCTGAGTTGTCTTGTAGTATACGGTCACCTACTATAGTTACAAATATGGAAAGAGTCACTATCGTGTCGGTTCTGCAAGCTCTCAAAGTTGAGAACTTGAAGTTGTGTATGGACAGATGCCCAACAGTCCCCTGAAATACGTCTGAACTCAAAGAATATTTCAGATCTAGAAAGTAGGATGTTCATAGTGCTGTAGGAAGTGCTGGGGCTGGACCCACCGGCAGGAATGGATTTACTGTGAATGTCACTGTAGAGTGGAAGGAGGATGATGAAACTGATGTCTCTCGAACTCATTCAGAAGCTGAAGTTATGTGTGAGCTGGAAAAGAGAAGTTCAGACTTGGGCAGAAAGAGCCTGAGTACCACATGGCAAACCTGGAGTTTGATAGGATTGAAAGGCAAAAGGATAGAGATCGCCAGCTGGAGCTTGCAAGCCTGCAGGCACCACATGGCTCCCCCAGAAGTTCTAGAACTGGTTCTGGGTCCTCTTCTCATCCTAGATTTCCCAAAGATCTGCTCAACGTGTATCACAAGAATTACATCATTGATTGGCTGACAACCTTTGAATATGCTTGTGAGGTACAAGAGGTGAATGAGTCGGACACGATTGCTTGGTTTATCAGCAGGCTACCCCATTCTGGCTGCAGTGCCATTATGGATAAATTGAAGCAGGCTCTCTGCTTAAAGTTTTAAAAACTCCTGCCCAATACTTGAAGAGATTTTGAGAGTACAAGAAAAAAGAAGATAATACTCGAGTGTCTTATGCGACAGACTCCCTGAAAAACCTGAATAGCTGGGTAGAAGGTTATAAGGTAACCACCTTTAAGGGCATGAGCCATCTGTCATGCTTGAGCACATTATTGCCTCATGTTCCCCTGAGCTGAAGCAGTTTTGGAAGATTCCAAGGAGACAGATCCAAAGAAACTGGCCATTGCTGCTGACTTGTGGGTGTCCCGTAAGGATAACCCTGCTTCTGGTAAGCAAGAGGAGGGAAGAAGCAAAAAGAGAAAGAGAGTGGGTCATCTGATAAACCTCCTCCCATAAGGCCCGCAAAAAGCTTAACAAGGTTATGTCACAATAATCTGGAAAGGGTAGTGTGACTAACCATCCCAATTATGAGAGTGGTTACTCTAAGCCTCCTCCCTATATACAAAGGTCCAGTTGATCTTGTGAAGCCTATGGATCAAGTGACCACCAGAAAGGCGGTCCCAGATGTAAGGGTAAGACCTTGGGCGTCTACGCTGAGAGTCTGGCCTTTTCACATGGAAGAGGAAGAGATTCTTATAGGGGTGTCTTCTTTAGACTCCTTGCTCAATGGTGAAGGATCTGAAGTGGAGTTAGTTCACTGGAACCTAGCAATGCTGTATCTTCTGCTCACATACCTGTACACAATTATTTTCCTGAAAATAGTGTCCAAGTAGCAGGTGTAAATGCCTCTACTTTTAGGAACACTGGGCCCAGTCCTACAGCAGTAATTACCTTGTGGTAAACCCAGAGGCTCTTGCCAGAGCCTCTCTGTGGGATATTCAGCTGGCTGTAAGTCCCTCTCCCAACTTCCCAGAACCGCCTGTCATTGAAGCTGTGATTAGGGAGATGGTTAGGGCATCCGTCAGTGTCAGGAGAAGGGTTCCTAGAAGAGATCTAGGTGAGATTAGTCTTCAAGACTTCAGTCCTGACAGACACTCTCCAGACCATTGAAGTACCAGATCTCAGAATCCGGCTGCCTTAGCCAGGTCTAAGGGGTAGCCTAAGCCGAAAGAGAAACCTAAGGCAAGATGAGACAAGATAAAGAGGCAGAGGGGAAAAGAATATTCCCCCTGCCCTACCTACAAATGATGCTGAGGTTGTGAATCCTATGTGACTCCTTAACTACCAAGCTTGCTTGTAGTGGAAGAGATACCCAAGATAGAGTGTAGAATGGAACTACAGACTAAACCATCCTTGAGAGGCCTGCTGAGAAAGGCCTGCTACCAAGCGGAGGGTGAACCTCCAGTGAAGCAAAGAATTCAACGGGACGGTGGGTTACCATTGTATAAGCCCACAGAGCCCATCGGAGGAAACTAGGAGAGGTTGGTGGTTCCTCAGGATGTGTGCCCCTTTCTCCTACAGTTGGTACATGGCATTCCCCTTGCAGTTCATCCTTACGTCAAGGTAGCTGAAGTGTGGTCTCCCAAGCAATCTTGCTGGCCCATGATGGGGGTCCCAGGAGAAACCCCCAGCATTGTGACAGAAATGGAACAGGAATTCAACAACTCCAGGATACACTCTCTGTAGTGGACCCAGTGTCTGAAGAGACAAGGCCAAACTTGGTTCATTTATTAGGCGCTTATACAGCAAGAATTGTGTTTCCAAAGCAACCGAGACCCGTTTGTACATCCTCAGGCAATAGGATGTAATTGGCGGTTGCGGATCACAACACTGTGCATCCTGATGCCACCCCACATCAGATAAGAACTGCCAAGTCAGTGATTGGAGCATCTTTACCCGAGGTAGCTCCTCTGAAGACCTCCACAATAGCCAGACCCCATGGAAGGAAAATGAAGTGACTTAGGATTTGTCGCTCAACTGTGCCCCACATTCAAGTGGTCTGAGTGAGACAATGAGAACTCTCCGAAGTTTGATTGGAGCCCTTAGGGAGCCTCAAATAAGGTAGTTGGACTTTCTTATATCAAACTTATTGTGTAAACCACTGATCTGGAGTTCAAGGTCTGGGCCTTGCCAAGTTGAAAAACGTAAAAAGGTAAACTATTCAGAGGGCCTTGGTAGACCATAGAGGTTCCCATTAATTTTATTTGTTTTATATTATTTATTTATAACGTGCCGCATCCCGAGGGCATCAGAGTGCATATATACACACAAAACAACCACAAGTTCACAGGACCTGGTTGGCAAGAAGCAGTAGAATCGGAGCAAGGGTCTAGGATTATTCAAAGAGGAATGTCTTCATGTTTTTTCTTAAAGGTTCTGATGTTCGCATCCAAGCACAGTGTTACAGGGAGGCTGTTCCAGATTTTGGCTGAGCAGTTTGCAAAAGGACCTACCAAATTCTTTTGAGTTTTTTTAAAGTGGGGCAGACGACGAGCTTGGTGTTAGTCAACCTGAGATATAGTAAGGGCTCATACCAAGAGGTCATTGATTTCAAAAAGCTTGGGGATTTCCCATAGAGGGACTTGTGTAGTAAGGTGGCCGCTTTGAATTTTCACCTAGCCGCAACAGGCAGCCAGTGCAGACCCTGCGGTTGAGGTGCGGCTCCTTCTCTGGACCTTTTTAACAATCCGGACAGTGTCATTCTGGATAATTTGCAGTCTCTGGAGACTTCTTTTATCAGCACCCCACCAATATTGCACTGCAGTAATCTATTCTAGATAGAATAATTGCACGGGCGATTGTGGCAGAGTTATCCTCAGTGAGGTAGGGGCAAATGTTCCTGAGCAATTTTAGGTGGTAAGCGCAATTTTTTGCGACCAGGCTCACAAGGGATTCTGCACTAGAGTTCAGTCGGTTTGCACGCCAAGTGTTTGTATTTTTACTTGGATGTTGCAGTCCTGGATGGAAAAGAACCAATAGCAGGCATCGAGTTTGGCTCTTGATTGTGGTGAGCCAAAGATGAGTAACACTGTTTTGCCCATATTAAGGCACATCTAGTTATCCACCATCCAGGAATCCACTAGGTTATAGATGTTGTGGAGGATCCGACTGTCAATAACATAGTCCCCCGTGACCTCCAGGACCAGTTGAGTGCGATATGCATAGCTGGTCCAGAATACACCAGAATCCTACAGGAGACTGCATAGGGATATGATGTACAAGTTTAACAATATCGAGGACGCACAAGCCCTTTGCTGCACCCCGCAGGTGGACAGAGTGCGGTCAAAGGAGGCGTCCGAACAGCAGAAAAGTAGTTGACCCGCTTGCATGCAATTTCAGAAAAATGGCAGGTATTCTTTAAGGTGTTTAAGAGTTGCTTATGGTCCAGCAAGTCAAACTCGGCCGAGAGGTCCAATAGGACCAGAAAGCCGGATGTACCTTGGTCCATCAGGCTTAGCATGTGGGTCTGAAGATCAACCAGAGCCGTCTCTGTGCTATGAGCGGGGCGGAAGCCAGATTTTCTCGGATGTAATATATCAATAGATTCAATGAATGTCTGAATCTGACAAGTGGATTCTTTGTCTAAAACCTTCAGAAAGAAGTTGCAGTTGGTAATGGGCCTTAAATTGGCTGCAGCGTTGGGATCTAATCCTGTTCTTTTCAGGTGGGGCGTGATGGAATTTTTTTTTTATGCAATCAGGAACGGTGTTTGTAAGAAAGGAGGCATTAATTAATCTTGCAAGAAACAGAGGCTGAGAGGCAATGCCTTTGTTGTCTAAAATAATTTTCAGGGGCCGGGAGTGGGATCACGTTGTCTGGGTCCGCAGAGGGGCACATGGTGCTTAGAGTCGTTAGTAGTTCTGCACCAGTTGCTTGCGTGATGTTGATAGTGCACCCTTCCCCGTTGGATCTAGGGATTGGGAGAGGGAGGAAGTAATGAGTTGGGAGGCTAGACTAAATATGTTTATTCGAGTAGTGAGCTGATCTTGCATTTTGTCCCTGGAGTATTTTTTCCTGGAAGGCTAGTTGAATTTTGGTGCAGTCTATGTTGGATGATGTAAATGGAGTCAGTTGAACTTTGAAATACTAAAACTCCTTGAGAAACCCAAACAGTTTCCTAGACATGTTATTGGCCTCAAGATTTGTTCATTATAGAAATTCTTATTCAACTCGAGGATCATATCCTTATTAGGTATGAGGATTATCCATGTATTTCTATTGTTGGGTGATGGGCATGGATAGGGTGGTGGATTACATGCCGAGGGTTTAAATAGGAGCCCTGCTCTTGGTTTCAAAAAGGAAGACTGAGAAATCAGTCTTTCGCTGTTCTGTTCCAGAGCAGCCCTTCTCATGGCTTCACCAAGAGGGGCCCACTGTCCTCTGAACTGACTCCACAAAAGCAAAGAGATGTGAAACCTTTGCTGAGACAACTTTCCCCCTTGTTTACCATAATTCCTAGCTTCACAGATTGGTGTGAGCATGACTGTCACTGGAGTTAGTGGACCTACCAAGTTTAGGTGCTGTGGTGGTTCAGACTCAATAAGATCTGACACTAAGTTTGAGATCAATGAACTGTTAGATCTTGGGGCGACTGAGCACTCTAGCCAAGCAGGTACCACTGGTTTCAGATTCTACATAGATTTTGGAGCTCCGATTGCTGTCCACAGGACAGATGCTCACCCTCTGCCAAGAAGTATCAAATTGTTGGACAATCCAAGTACTTTCCAGTACTTTAGAAGAACAAGATACTCTTACCTGGTAACATTCCTTCGATGGGATGGTCCGACGACGGATTCCATATCTATGACAGTAATCACCACAGCTGCGCTGCTTCGGAAAATCTTTCGGCGTCTGCGTCCTGCGTCGATGAAGTTGATACGCTGTCCTCGAGGGCCTCCGTCGAGCTGACGTTACCGGATGTTATAAGTAGGACGCACGACGCCCGTAGCCTCAGTTGTAGTTTTTTCCCCAGAACGTGTGGCACCAATCTTCTGCCAGTATGACCACAGAAAGCCTTGCGGAAACGTAAGCTGCAATCGCATAAGAAATTCTGTAGCGGGGCAGGCAGGGAGGGAGCGATATGGAATACATCATCGGACCATCCCATTGAAAGAACGTTACCAGTAAGAGAGTAACTTGTTCTTTGAGGGGATTGGGTCCTCCAACGTATTCCATATCTATGGCAGACTTCCAAAGCAGTACCAACGCATGGAGGAGGGAAAAAGAATTTAGAATATAGAAATTTAGAATGCCCAATCAAATTGCAGAGTAAAGGACCGCCTTGCCAAAGGCCAGATCCTGCCCATGGATAGGATCTAGGGAGTAGTGTCTTACAAAAGTATGGACCGAAGCCCAAGTGGCTGCTTCACAGATGTTACGAATAGGAACACCTCTCTGCAGGGCAGTAGAGGCAGCCATACCCCTAGTAGAATGGGCCCGTAAGCCTACCGCAGGGTCCTTACCCGACAAGCGGTAACATTTAGAAATTGCCAAGATAATCCATCTAGACAAATTCTGCTTAGTAAGAGCTTGTCCCAAACACCTTCCAGCGTAACCTATAAAGAGCTGATCATCCACTGTGACCCGGGACATGCGTGAAATGTAGAAACTTAAAGCTCTCCTAGGATCCAACCTACGGAGCCTCTCCTCTTCCTTACCAGGATGCGGAGGAGGATAAAATGCCAGAAGAATGACCTTCTTCTGAAATTTCGGAATAAAGGAAGAACGAACTCTAAGGACAACCCTGTCCTTATGAAACACAGTGAAGGGTGGCTTAACTGAAAGTGCCTGTAACTCACTCACTCTGCGAGGTGAAGTGACCGCAACTAAAATTACAGTTTTAAGAGTGAACAGTCTCAAAGGACAAGAATGTAAAGGCTCAAATGGAGCACGCATTGGGAACTTTAGAACAAGGTTCAAATCCCAACCGGGCACCTGGAAAGGTGACGGTGGGAACACATTAGTGAGCCCTTTCAGAAACTGAGAAATTAAAGGAATTTTGAAATAAGAACACTCGTCAGACGAGCGCTTAAATATGGACATTGCCTTTAAATGGTACCCACTTGCAACCCTTGTGGGCTAACGAAAGCATAAAGGACAGAACCACAGGAATGTCACATGAAAAAGGATCCACATTCTTAACCCTGCACCAGTCGCAGAACTTTCTCCAACGGCAACGGTACAGGGACTTTGTTACCGGCCATCTGGCCGAAAGCAACACCTCCATCACGTCTTCAGGGAGGTCCTAATCCTTATAGCTCAACCTTTCAGAAGCCAAGCGTGAAGGTTGAGGGATCTGACCTCTGGATGGAGAACCTGACTCCCCTCCCGTGAGAGCAGATCATCTCTGTAGGGAAGACGACGTGGAGCGCAGATGAACAAGTCGAAAAGGTTTAACACGTCCTTCAGGCCCACGCCGGAGCAGTGAGGATCATCCCGGAACCGAACTTCCGTAGCCTCCGCCGCACTTGCGGGATGACGGGGACTGGAGGAAACGCGTACAGCAGTGGGAAGGACCACTCCACCACGAACGCGTCCCCCAAGGCTCCTCTTGGAGGAAATTCCCGCAAGCAGAACCTTTCGCACTTCCGGTTGACAGTGGAGGGGAAGAGGTCCACTTGTGGGGTCCCCCAAAGGGTGAAGATCTTTAGGAGAATCTCCTGAGCCAGCTCCCACTCGTGAGAGATTGCGCTCTGCCTGCTCAGAACATCCACCGTCTCGTTTTCGTCTCCGTCCAGATGAACTGCCGTGATCGAAATTTCCTGCTGGATGGCCCAGAACCAGAGCTGCATCGCCTCTCTCCACAGAGGAAGTGACCCTGCACCTCCCACCCCCCTTTTTGTTGAGGTAGTGCATGTTGTCTGTCAGAATAAGGACATTCTTTCCTCGCACAGTTAGCAGAAAAGCCCTCAGGGCTAGCCTGACGGCCCTCAGCTCCAACAGATTGATATGGAGTCTGGACTCCGGAGACCAACGACCGCTGACTGTCAACTCGTTGGCATGAGCTCCCCATCCCGTGAGGGAATGCGTCCGTCACAATCATCACTTCCGTCCAGGGTAGCCAAAATGGAGCCCTGCTCATCAGATTGCCTTTGACGGCCAACCACAGAACGTCCTGGACGACCGAGGGCGGCACCTGAACGGGGTCCGCCATCCTGCTGAGGATTGTGACCACTGCATCTTGAAAGCCCACTGCAGAGATCTCATCCGCAACCTGGCCTCTGGCACCAAAATAATGCAGGACACCATGAAGCCGAGCAACCTCAAGAACTCTAACGCCGGGAGACTCTGGGCCTGTTGAAACTTGTGCACCATCTGCTGAATGTGATGAGCCCTCACCTGGGGAGGAAAACACTGCCGCAGGGACATGTCGAGCACTGCTCCTATGTACTGGAGCCGCTGAGTTGGCGTCAAGTGGGACTTCTTTAAGTTGAGGGAGAAGCCCAGCTTGTGAAGGGAGTGGCAGGTGACGGACAGATGATCCAGGACTTGCTTGGGAGAGCGCGCCCTGATCAACCAATCGTCCGGGTAGGGGTAGACGTGAATCCCCCCTTTCCTGAGATACACTGCCACCACCACCATGAGCTTGGTGAAGACCCTCGGGGCGGCGGTCAATCCGGACGGCAGGACCCTAAACTGAAAGTGCGAGTCACCAACCGCGAACCTAAGGTACTTCTTGTGCTTGGTATGGATCGGCACATGAAAGTAAGCGTCCTTGAGGTCGAGAGACACCAACCAGTCCTGAAGTTGAAGGGCCTGTAGGACTTGAGAAAGAGTAACCATCTTGAACTTGTCCTTCCTGAGGAGCTTGTTCAAACCGCGCAAGTCCATGATGGGTCTCAATCCCCAATCTTTCTTTGAAATAAAAAAATAAGGGGAATACCAATCCTTGTTCCTCTCCGCTACAGGCACCAGTTCTATGGCGCCTTTCTCCAGCAGGTATTTTATTTCCTGCGCAAGGAGCGGATCCAGACGCTTCAAAGAGATTCCCTGGTGGATTGTCGCGAGGCCTCTGTCGGAAAGGAAGACAGTAGCCGTGGGCTATGATCTCCAGAACCCACACATCTGAAGTAATGGCACGCCACTCTACAAGATGCTGCGCCAGCCTTCCCCCAACCGGCGAACCATGGGACATGGCCTCATGACTGAGCTGAAGCGGCTGCGGCAGTGCCTGAGGGCAAAGAGACAATTGCCCGAGCGGCCTTGGCACCTCGAGTACCCAGTTTTCCGCCTCTGGTACTCCTACAGTGGCCCCTTTGACTTGCAGCTCCTCTAGATCTACCAAAGGATGAGTAATATCGAAAGGAACCTCCCCTCCATCGCTGTCCCCTAGGACGAAAAGGCAGAGGTTTGCGAACTGCAGCGCTCAACGACTTTGCTGCAGCTTTGGAGGTCTGCAACCTCTCGAGGCTCTCGTCAGCCTTGCTGCCAAAAAGATGTTCACCATCAAAGGGCATGTTGAGGAGCCGGCCTTGCATATCAGGAGCAAACCCTGACTTCCGCAACCACGCAAACCTGCGTATTACGGTGCTCGCCGCCATGGACCGGCTGACACAATCTGCTATGTCCAGACCCGACAGAACGGACTCACATGGCATCCTTGCCATCCTGCACAATAGCAAGAAAACCATCCCTTTCGTCCCCTTCGGGAATATGATCAGCCGCTAACGAAATACAGTTCCACAGAGTGTGCATGAAACGTGACAAGGCAAACACGGAGTTGGCTGCCTGTAAAGCCATACTCCCTGAAGAAAACACTTTCTTTGCGCAGCCATCAAAACGTTTGTCGCCCCCATCAAGAGGGATGGAATGGTACGACGCCTGCTTTGCTGGGGCCGTAGCCGCCTGCACCACCAAACTCGCTTGAGTGGGGTGTGTGGTCAGTTAGGGGTCGCTACTGGCTGGGTGGTATTTTCGCAGAAAAGACTTGCTCACTGCCGGGATACTCTCCGGAGCAGTCCAAGATGCTGCCACCCTTCTTTGCAAGGCCATATGGAATGGGAGTACTGGGTCAGTTGGTGGACCTTGGTCGAGGATATCCGTCAGGTCATCCTGCAGAAAATCCACTGGTGGCGCAGACCACCCCAAGTATTCCATTACCCTCGACATAAGGCGCCAGTATTAGGACTCGGCATGGGTGCCAGGCTCAGGCCTACAGAACTCCACCTCCGGAGAGAATGTCCAGACCACTGGAATTTTGCAACGACTGACGCAGGTCTTTAATCTGGCCATTGCCAGACAAAATCTTGTCTGGAACCGCATCAGGAACCATCCCTTCCTCAGATCCTTCATCCACCTCAGAAATATAATCCAGAGGCTGGGATGTGGGCACAGAAAAAGGTACAAAGACATTTTTAGCCTTGGCCAGAGGCTTTCTAGGGGGTTACACCGTGCCACGGGGTACCTCCGACAAAACAGCCTCGAAAGGCGTCGATGGAATCGTCGTCGAGCGTGGCGCGGACGGCTTCGGCAGTCCTCGAGGACGGAGCCTCGAGAGAGTCCCTCGACGACCTTGGCACCGAAGGCGTCGATGTCTTCTTCGAAGACATCACAGGCTTCGACGGTCTCGAGGGTGTCGAGGACCGGGAGCTGGAATGGGCACGTCTAGAGTGACCAGCCTTGTCCGACCGGGACCTCGAAGGTGCCTGGAGATCGCAACGACTGCTCGAGCCCAAAGGCGTGCGAGTGGTGTGTCTAGCAGGGTCACAGCCGGCGTCTTTCGACAGCGCGGACGGACCGGAGCCCTGCGAATGAAAAATCGCCATCATCTCCTGCCGAAATGAATCCCATTAGGCAAGAGTGGAATACTTGTTGGGACAAGCAACCCACCGACGGGCGGAGTCCTCGGACGAGGACGGGTAAGGCGTCCGGTGACGGCGCTTCCGTGAGTGCCTCGAAGAGGCAGAGGAATGGCAGGACCTACTCCGGAACCGAGACCCCCCCCGGACCAAAGACAACGAGGAGAGTCGCCCCTCGAATCGTCAGTTGAAAGCCCAGTGGATCTCGACTTCCGAGGCTTGGCCACCTTACCAACAGAAAGTTTCTTCTTACGCTCCCGCAAGGCCTTCGACGTAAGCGACTGGCAGTCTACACAATCATCCGTGTCGTGGTCCTCACCAAGGCACCAGAGGCAGGCATCGTGCGAGTCCGTCAACGACATCTTGGACCCGCAGTGTCAGGCTTCAGATCTTCCTCCCCCTCCTCCTCACCTGAGTTCTCGGAGGTGAACTCCTGAGAAGCAGCCCCCGTCTTCTTATTGTCCTTCTTCTCAGAAGTCTTGTCCTTGGGTGTTCTCACCTTCCGTTCGTGTAAATAGGGTCTGGCCCCTCCGGAGGCCACCTTGGCAGAGAAGGAACCCTGTCCTCGGAGAACCCCAGGGGGCCAGCCCCAATGCGGAAAGAATCCTGGTTCAAGATGGGTACAAACGCTGGTGTTGGTCTTCAAGCTGAGTAGTTCCTTGGTGAAAAAGTTCAGGAAGATCAGTTCAAAAGTTCCGGAAAAAGACTAAGTAAATGACTCCAATTCCCTTATAATCAAAAGGTATGCTGTAAGCTTTGGGTGGCTTGGGCAAAAAAGGGAGGGAAAAAGGTAACAGATAAGAGAAAAATTCCAGAAAAAAAGAGAGAAGGGAAATGCGGATGAAAGAAGAATAACACAGACGTATTTAGAGAAAAATCCCCGAAAATGCCCTGCAAATATATGAGTCAGCGTTCAGATAGGAACAGGAAGTATACCTGTCGAGTGATAGAAGGCTCAGCTAGCGTACGAGACGGCAGATGCTGCAGATGGAGGAACGGAAAAGTGCAGCAGAGCCAGAATGCTGCTCGTAGCTGACCAAGTTGAAAACAGACACCGAAGGGACCAGGCGCCAAAAACCCAGGAAGAGGAGTGAAAAGGACAAATGGTAAGTGAAAGAAAGTACGGCTAGAAGAGCAAGCCGCGGAAGAAGTATAAGGGCAGAAGCCGGGAACGGAACGAAAGAGAAAGTCAAATGTAAGAGCTACGTGTACGCCAGAGCAGCGGAACACGGGAAAAAAGTGTAAGGAAGGCAGGCAACGAAGGATACAAGGAGGGAAGTACTGTTCAGTCGATTAGCAAAAGGGAACGGACAGGAACGGATGGAAAATACAATCCGGGGCGCTGAAGCTGAAGAGAGTTTGCAGATACAACGTGCCAGATTGTGGGCGGAGTCGATATTTAAAAGGACGTCCGCCATATTGGAAGAGGACTAGAATGCTTGCTGAGGAACTTATGCCTCCAGAGATTCCAGATCTTCAACTGACCGTTCCTGACATGCAGTCCCGACACTTCTTAAAACCCTGCCGCGGGGTATAAGAAGACGAAGACATCATGGATCTTTGCAAACAAACAGGTTCAAGGAACCGAAAGAACAGAAACCAGAAGAACCAAGGCGCGCCGAGATCTACGAAGCGAACACGTTTGCGGAAAAAACGGAACTGAGGCTACAGGCGTCGTGTGTCCTACTTAGAACATCCGGTGACGTCGGCTTGACGGAGGCCCTCGAGGACAGCGTATCGACGTCATTGACGCAGGACGCAGACGCCGAAAGATTTTCTGAAGCAGCACAGCTGTGGTGACTACTGTCGTAGATATGGAATACGTCGGAGGATCCAATCCCCTCGAAATATTGATCTCAATGAAGGGTATGGCAACATATCCGTCAGTCCATGCCAAGGAGAAGACCGCAGTTTACACACCTTTAGAACTTTACCAGAGAGCAATGCATTCAGAGTTGGAGGCTGCAACTGCCATGGTCCCTATGAGGTTCAACCATGCTCTGAATGGAGCGCATGATTTCTGCATTACATACATGGATGGTATAGCAGTTTTCAGTCCCACTTGGAACACGCTAGATACCAGCAGACTGTTGCAGGGCCTTCATCCGGCTGACCTGTGCCTAAAGGCTACCAAGTGTCGGAATATTGTTCAGGATCTAGTGGTCTACCTTGAGCTTGAAATTGATGTTGTGGAGGGCAAGACTCAACGGGCCTCATTACAACCCAGGCGGTAAGTTCCCTACTTTACCACCATGGTGTAAACTCTGTTTACACCATGGTGGATGGCGGATTTACCGCCCCATTCCAAGGTGAGTGGGGCGGTAAATCCCCATTCCCCATTTACCCTTCCCCATTCCCATTTTTGCCCCATAGGGCAAAATGGGAGTGGGGAAGGCGCTAATTACGGCACCGTAAATTACAGTGCCGTAATTAGCACCAAGGCGGGTTAGCGCTTTGCATTTTAACGCCTGCTAAAAGCAGGCGTTAAAATGGTAATCAGGCATTAAGGGTTAACGGCGCCGAGGGCGCCGTTAAACCCTTAACGCCTGGGTTGTAATGAGGCCCAACCTCTTCTCAGTTAAGTACAGGCTGTACATGACTGGACAATCCCCAGCACCCAAACCAAAGTGAGGACTTCCCTGGGACTCACTGGGGAATACAGGAACTTTGTGGCAGTGTATTTCCCAGACTATGGCAACATATCTGTCCCTCTGACTGCCCTCACTACTTCAAGAAGAGCCAAGATAGTCTCCTGGTTTATGGAGTGTGAGAAGGCATTCCAAGGGTTGTAGGTCAATTGGTCGAATCTAAATGGTCGACAGGACAAATGGTCGACACCAAAAGGTCGACAGGTCAAATGATCAAATTTTTTTTATTTATTTATTTTTTTCACATTTTTTTATTTTATTTTGGGGAGGGGGGGGGGTCACCCCCAAACCCCTTTTTTTCCCCTAAACGATAACCTAATAAATATATATAAATAAAATAAAAATTCGATCATTTGTCCTGTCAACCAAATTGTGTCGACTATTTGTCTGTCGACCATTTGACTAGACACACAATCCAAGGCCTGAAGGATTCCCTTGCCAGGCCCCTGTTCTCAGGGCACCTGATTATCAGAGACCTTTCATTGTACAGACAGATGCCTACAACAGTGGGATAGGAGCAAAACTATCACAGCTAGATGACAAAGGCAATGAACTACCTATATTTAGCATCAGTTACCAGTTTATGGGCAGAGCTCAGGTGGCCTAGTGTGGAGAAGAAATGTTTTTCCATAGTGTGGAGCCTTAGGAAGTTGAGGCCCGTCCTCCATGGGACTCACTTCACTGTGCATACTAACCCCATGCCTTTAAAGTGGTTGATAGACATTAAGGGAGAGAATCCTAATGGCCCAAGTGGTCCCAAAGTCTTCGAGGACTGGACTTCGCTATGAAGCATAGCACTTTGCAATGTTGATGGGCTGTCCAACTGGTATAACTGCCTGGAATAGGGCGACTTATCCAGGGATGGATTAGTTCCCCCTATACCTAGCCTGGGGGGGGGGTGAGTGTTAGTAAAGGTTTTCTCTTGGATTAACTTTCCCACTGTAGTCTATGGACTCCCAAACCTTTTGCTTTTGTTTTTACACCTTGTTTCCTGCCTTTTTACAACGAAGTGAAGCCTTCAGCTTCACTCCACTGGCCTTTTGCTCACTTGTTATGGAGTAACTGACTAATCCTCCAGACTGTCAGTACTGGAAAACTAGGTTTCCTGTTTTCTTTTTACATTTTATCTATTTTGGGTAGCCTTTTCATCTTGCACAATGCATTGCAATGGGGACACCTTTCTCACCCTATACCTACACTCAAAGGATTTCTGGTTACTTTTAAATGCACCTAAAGACAAGATTGTGGCAGCAGTTACATTTCTACCATTTGTACTGTACTTACCTGTCCAAGTGTAATTCTGGATGGTGCATTGTGGACCCGTGACCCCACTCACCTCTGAGACTAAGCCCTGACCACTCTCCATGCTACCTTGATTGGTTTGGCTAAGCTACCAGAGTTTCCCCTGTTCACTACAACAAGGGTGGCCTCTTAAACTCTGTCCACCAGGCCAAAGTTTAGAAATTCAGCTTAACAAAGGCAAGCGTAGTTGCTTGAGGTGGATGAAGAACAAGGGCTTGTAAAATAGCTTTCATTTGATTTTCTTGTACGTATTAGGGCAGGGGTGACAGAGGAGGTACGAGTTATGAGGAGGGATGTTTGGGAAATGTAGTAAAGAAGAATATATTTTGAGGTTGCTCTTCTGGTTGAAGTGGGTGGTTGTACAGCCCCTAGATCAAAGGCACATAACATACGGCCCGGCCCGCGGGCCAGATGCAGCACTTCACATCATGATTTATGGCCCTGGAGGCCAGAGGAGTTAAAGAAATTTCCTCTGTAAACATTAGAGAGCAAACAAAGTAACACAGAAGTAAGAGGCTGGCAAATTTGTTTTTGTTTATTTCTTTTTACATATAAGAAAAGACTTTAGGACAGGTTTCCTAAAGTCCAACTAAGGGCTTAGTCCATTCAACTGAGACAATACAAGACTCCACTCTTAGTAGGCGGCCGTACCAACCGAGTTCATGGTAGTGTAGACACAGCAGCCAGGCTTATATGAGCGAGGGAGAGAGGGCTGTAGGAAAGTACATTGAACTTGTAGTACACCAAGGATACAATAGAAACACTGAAAACCAGGATTATTATAAAAATAAAGGTTTATTATAAATAAACATATAGGCCAAGTTAAGTCTTGGGGCAAGTACTAGTCTGTCATAAACACCTTTACAAAAACACACACCACTATGCTTGAGAAAACACAGACCTAAGAATATAACCTTATTTGGAGCACCTAACAGGAGTTCTAGGGAAGCCACACCAATAATTACTTTTAGATTACATACAGTAAATCAAGGGTAGCAGACCCTAACAGTTGTACCGTGACGCTCAGCAAGAAATCACATAGTAATATCAACTGGACAATATACTTTGCAGAATAGTGACACACCTATTGTAGGACCAGTATAAACCTATAACTTATTTTGGGATAACACAGTTATACTCAAGGTAAGTAAACCCTTGTGTGTAATCTTCAGTTACAGTTGCTTTTCAGTGCACAGACTAAGGAAACGATAACTTTGTAACTTATTTTTGGATGGCACACAGCTAACAAAATGTATGTGAAGCCTCTTTACCAATTGGGGAACACTCCTACAATTATCCTAACTGGAATAATAAAGTGAAACCAACAGCAATACTTTTGGGAAGAGGGGAACCTAATTCGCAGGTGAGTAACTTATCCTTCAGTCTACTTTCAGTTAGAATGGTGAGACAGTTATTTCTAAGGAAAGCAAGACTTGGAGATTACTTATTTAAGAAGGCACAATTTGTCAGCATAGCAGAACATAGCTAAGTTAAGTAATAACTTTTTGTAACTTTTCACTTAGCGTTTAAAGTAACCAACGAACTGCTACAAGCAAGTACACTTTTCAACACTAGTTTTACTTTAAAAAGGCAGACCCCTTAAATTATCCACCCCTTCCCAATTCTAGTAAACAAGTTCTCTCAGAGGCAGAAGAGGGACCCTAGTGGTCTCTGAGCCAGTAATATGCAGGGTCAGATAAGGTTCAGTTGCAGGTAAGGCCAGAGTTCCAGAGTAAGACTGGAAAAACAAGTAGTTCACTTTAAATGTTAGTTGAGGGCAGAGGTGGGGCTGTGGAGCAGCCCAAGATGGCTGCCTAGCTTTTCAGCTCTGTGCGGCCCAGGCATCGATCCGGCTACATCTGTGGTCTCCTTCGCTATCCAACATCGCTGCTCGGGTGAGCTGCTGCCTACACTGCGGGTGTGTGTTGTGCAAGTTTGGGCCCGATACGACCTTCAAGGGCCTAGATGTGACATCCTTGGCGACTGCTGACCGTGTGCGCACCAGGGCCTGGCGTTCGCCTGACTTCTGATTCCCCTCGCCTAGCTCCCTCCCCAGAGGCCGACACCATGACAACTGCAGAGGCGGCCCCGGGTCCCCTCCCTCAGTAACATTGGCGAGGGTGCTGTGGAGACCCGACATCACCTATTGCGGGGGCCCGCGCGGCCGGGGCCGGTACTGGAGCGTGGCCCACCTCCCCCTGTACTGAGGCCGTGCCTTTTGCTGCGAGGGACACCATACCAGCGGCTACGGACTGGCTGACGCCCAGTTGGGAGGACTCTGGGGCTCTCACTGTCCGTGCGGCGGTCCAGTTGAGGAGCGGAGGGAGGTGCGCACAGTGTTTTCCCCATTGTGGCCCGACATGGCGGACCAGACACAAGAAATCTAAGCACGTGATGGGACAACGTGCCGTGGCCATCACTGCCCCATCGCTTAGCGGTATTCCTCAATCCACAGCCAATACCTCATACTGCCGCCTCGCCGCAACTTACTGCCTCCACCACGGCCTGCGCACCCTGCTGACAGAGACACTGGCCCCGCTGAGGCTACTACCCTCCACATCACCATCCTCTCCGCCGGTGAGCCCGCACCATACCTTCTTTCTGCTGTAATGCCGAGTAGATCCAAGGGACAAGTTTACTAAATCGGTTCCGCGGGCTGAGCTGGGCCGCACGTCATCTTCACAGGTAGATTCTGACCCGGACCCTCACCATGGGGTTTAGCGCCAGATCTCACCACACTGATGGAATCTATGGCCAAATATTTCGCCTCCTTTCATGAAAAACTAGACATTAACGCAAATGTTGCCTCACTAAAAACTCGGGTGGACCAGGCGCGTTCTTGGATCACAGAGGCCGAAAATAGAATCTCCGCCAATGAGGACGAAATACACATACTCCAAGACACTGTGGCCTCCCTGTCGCGTGACATGAAGAGTGTTAAGGCGAAATGCGATGACTTGGAGTCTCGCTCCCGCAGAAACAACCTGCGCATTATCGGAGTTCCCGAGAATGCCCTCCAGGGGTGGATGGAAGATGCAGTGGAAAAACTACTCAAAGACATGCTGGATAATCTGGACCTCTCACCATATTTTACGGTGGAACGAGCTCACCAGGCCTTATCACCACGCCCTAGGCTGGGCGACAGCCGCAGGCCCATCATCGCTAAGATACTCAATTACCGCGACAGAGACCTCATTCTTCGTTTGTCGCGTGAGAAGGGAGACCTACACTATTAGAATCTTCCCAGACTTCTCTGTGGCGGTACAACAAGAGAGGCGTCAATTCCTTGGCGTTAAACTGCTCAGGAAGCGCAACATCCCGTATGCCATCCTGTTCCCGGCGCGACTCAAAATCACCCACAATGGTAAACTATTTCCTCACTGTCCCAGACGAAGCGGTGAAATTTATCGAGTTGCAAATACCGCTACACGACCCAAGAGACAACCGAGCCAACGACAGCTAATCGGGAACAGCGTGACTCATGGAGACTTATACCCACTGATCCTTGTCTTATGATGTGTCGATGGCAACCTGACTTTGTCTACTCAGCAAACATGGCTCCCTATCACATGCATTTGGGTTGCAGGCTGGTTCCTGGATGGTATACACTGGCCATTCTCCCCTCTTGATGCAAGGAGCTAGCCATGTGTCCTACCCTCTCCTGCGGATTTGCCCAGATCGAGAGTGCTCTCTAGCTCTAGGGGCCGATTGCAAAATCCGTCTACCGCAGTAACATATCCGGACAGCACTGCTGCCCTACGTCATGCTTAAAATGCCAGCCGCACGGCATCAGCGCTCCCCACTGCAGTTGCAACGTTTCATTTCATTTGGTTGTTGCTAATGTTTGGCCCCTGTTGGGCTGGGATGAGGGCATATCCACGTTGGATCCGGCCCTCCGAACTCCGCCTCCTGGTGGGAGTCGGTTCAATTGTTGGCACCTTTGTTGGGGGGTGGAGGAGCTGCACTGCATATTGGGGTTGGGCAGTGAGGGTGGGGGATGGAACTGTTGGGGTTGGATTAAAGGAAAATGGCATGGCAGGGAGGTACATGACTGCAGCGCAGTGTACCTGTACAGCAAGTGAACGCAAGTTATGGAATGGTAATGAATACAACTGCATAATACAACACTATGTCACTTAATTTCATGACATGGAATATTCGTGGACTGAGTAACTTCACCAAAGCCCGCAGGATAACTGCCTATGCCCAGAGGACTGGAATTAAGATACTCTTCCTTCAAGAAACTCATGCCTTGGGGTGCCTAGCGACATACCTCGCCCCGACCTGGGGCAACAATAGATACTATACGAAATATTCGACCCAGTCCAGGGGGGTACTCACCCTAATACACAAATCAGTCCAGTTCTCATTATGCACCAGTCACATAGACCCCGAGGGCAGATATGTAATCCTTCACTGCTCACTCGCGAATATGGAATGCCTCCTGGTGAACACGTATGCCCCTAATTCTGACGCTCCGGATTTCTTTGACGCAATCACCATACTCTTGAAGTATATTGGGGTCCCCATCATATGGGGGGGGGGGGACATGAACTTAATTCTGGACAATGAGCTGGACAGATCCGGGACTGCCCGCAGAGCCACATCACACGCGGCCCATAGATTACATGCACACATGGTCACACTCGGTCTTAAAGAGGTATGGCGAGTTCTCAACCAGCAGGTGCGAGAGTATACCTTTTACTCATCGGTACATGATTACCTATCCAGGATAGATCTGTTTCTCATATCAGGCGGCATAGTGGGCAAGGCCACAGAGACTCAGATATTACCGCGCACACTTTCGGATCACTCACCAGTAACACTGCGCCTTACCCTAGGACACGACCAGGCCCCCCGCTCCTCCTGGAGATTCAAATCAGAAGCCCTCCAAGATATAGTTTTCAAAGCTGATATTTTGGCTGATATCAACACCTTCTTTGACTGCAACAACAGACAAGATACATGTGATGGGGTCTGCTGGAAAGCATTCAAGGTCTTCATCAGGGGGATGTGCATCTCTAGAGAATCCAGGGTCCTCAAAGTGATTAAAAATAGCTTGCAGAGATCTGAAGCGAAGCTAAAAGAACTTGAGAGGGAATACACCTCTGCCCCTTCCCCGACCACGCTGGCACAGATTAGATCGGAATTGGAAACATTTGAGACCCATGCCCGGAGGGAGATACAATACCACACCTGTCACGTAGCAGCCAGGAAATAGGGGGAGGGGGACAGATCGGGGAGGACACTATCCAGACTAGTCCGTGCAGATGGTGGCAGGACCCGCACTGACTGCGTCAAGGACGCAGGGGGCGCCCTGTGCTGGTCCGACCAAGGCATCCTCGAGACATTCACTGCGTTCTACACAACTCTATACGGCCCACAGCAAGCACACAGCCCACAAGACACAGACGTTCTCCTAGACCAAATCCCCATGACCCTCCTCTCCCGCGCGACCAGCTTGATGTACCATTCACCCTCGATGAGAGATGACCACAGCCATCTTGAACTGTCTGAAGGGCAAGGCACCAGGCCCAGACGGTCTCACGTCAGAGTTTTATCTGGAGCACGTAGCCGTTCTGGCGCCCAGACTCCTAGAGGTGTCGAACAAATCACTTAGGTTGAACACCCTACCCCAATCCACGCACAAAGCGCTCATAACTGTGCTTCCCAAGCGGGGCAAACCGCTGGACGAATGCAGCTCCTACAGACCCCCGTCTCTAATTAACACTGACATGAAAATATTTGCTAAGATTATTGCGAATAGATTCCTCCCCATTATGACCCACTTAGTTCACCCTGACCAGAGTGGCTTCGTACCCGGCAGATCCAAAGCCCTCAATATCCGCCGGTTATTTGATGTCATGTCCAGAATTGACCCCAACGCAAGCACCGTAGTGGTCACCCTCGATGCCCAGAAGGCATTTGACATGGTGTCGTGGCAATATATGTGGGCTGTACTTCACAAAATGGGAATCGGCCCACGCATGATATATCAAAATTGCTCTACACAAACCCCGTGGCCAGAGTCCTTGTCAATTCCAGAGTCTCTGCCCCCTTCGCCCTCTATAGGGGCACCCGCCAAGGCTGCCCGTTCTCCCCGATACTTTTCGCACTCGCTATTGAACCCATGGCGGACAATGTCAGAGGCAAACACATACGTAAAGGCATACGTCTGCGTGACACCCCAGAGATCATCTCACCGTACGCAGATTATGTACTCCTCTACATCAGAGACCCGGTTGTCCACTTGGACCAGATTATACGGGACATAACAAAAATCGGCACATTTTCGGGCTTCACCATAAACTGAAATCTTCCCGCTCACACCGACCACTTCTCAACCAGCATGCAAATTCCCCCTCCGCTAGTCATCTAAGGCAATCAGATATCTCGGGGTCCAGGTATCCCTCACTAAATCTTCACTATTGGCCGACAACTACGTGGCTACTGCGCAGCTTGCAGAGGCCCAAATGTCGAAATGGCACGACCTCCCGCTCTCCTTATCAGGCAGACTGTCCCTAATCAAAATGATAATTGTCCCTAGGCTGCTCTAAGTTTTTGTTAATGTGCCGGTCTGGCCCGGGAAACAATACTTCAAGGACCTACATACTGCATGCGCCCAATTTTTGTAGCACTCTGGCGTGGTTCGTAAGAAGTGGCAGCATATGACTCTTCCAAACGAGAATGGGGGAATTCACTGCCCCAGACTTCGCTAAATACTGGACCGCTGCGCAAGCCCAACATGCTACACACTGGTACACATTCAGCGATCCTCCCCCACAGGTGAAACTCGAAAAACTAGCAAGTGAAGGGATTAACACCCTCTCTCTCATACTCCATCATACATTTCATACTGATGCCCCAGCTGACCCCGTAGCCGCAACAACCATGGCTTGGAAACGAATACTAGTCTCAAAAAAATAAGTGGGCACCACTAGATAAATTTACTTGAATTTGGTATTCCATAAGATGAGTACAGGATGAAAAAAGGTCAACCGGAATCTTACAGGAGCTGGCTGTGATGAGTCTGGAGACACCCTGACTCGAAAACATGTGAAGCAGGAGACTAAGTAACAAACTTAGTCACACAGCCGCTCTCCGTTGCACCCAACCTGGGTCGTGTCTTTTAAAACAAAGTATTCTTTCTATGTATGCATATGCAACTTATGTATACTTTCAGAATAATTCTCAAAGTAGATCCGAGTTTGATGAGGTAAGTAATGTTTTTATCAACAAAATGTCAGAGGTCCAACACTAATACAGTCTTAGTGAGGATGCGGCTAACACATCTCAAGGTAAGTGTAGACTTAAAGCGCCAATGCATTTCAGAGAAATGTACTCCTTCGTCAGGGCAAGTCTATACAAGAGTGGTTTGCAAATCATAATTCGCATATCAGAATTTCAACAATACAAACATAATGTCAAAACATAAGTAGAGATAATCATAAACGAAATGAACATAAAAAGCACATACCGTCAAATGGGTGAGTTCAAATGGCGTTGAAATGCATAGTAAAAGAAAACATAATAGGAAAATAATGAATATTAGCACAAAGGAGTAATGGAAAAATTACATACAAGGTACGTAACAGTCCCAATGCGGACCGAATACCTCTTGAGTAGGGTGTAGCCACGAGGTTAAAAAGGAACTGTATGGATTGCTGCTGTGTGTGCCAGGAGCACACGTGGTCCACAGTAGACCGAGATCCGGTGGCAATCTAAAGATTAAAAGCATGTGTCAGAGCACCTAGTAAGTGTACTAGATAAAAGCATGAAGGGGACAGGATAAGCGCATACCTTGTGTGTAACGCGGCAGCTCAGACAGTCTGGACGCTGCTCAGCATCGCCAGGTAGAGGCGTTGCCATGGGAATAGATGTAAATATACCCACGTGACTGCATCGCACCTCGAGAGTGGCGCGATGCAGCAAATTGAAGTGTAGCTCTGCAAGTGAGGTCATGTGCTCAGTGTGGAGTAAAAAAAGGAATTATGTGACCAAAGCGTGGTCATAAAGGAATAGAGGTAATTACAGAAAAAAATAAAATAGAAAAATCATAGACATGAAAGAAATATTAAGCGTATCAGTCCCATTAAAAAAAAATTAAAAAATGGTCATGAGTTTGGTGATAAATAGAAAAAGAAATACTGTAAGCAAAGCACCGTCATTGAGGAATACTAAGGGTTATCGCAGGCAAAAAATAAAAATTGAAAGAGATACTATGCACATCAAACTAATTAAATATTGCAAAGAATAAGTAAATTAAGGCACAATGTTATGTGTATTACAAACATCAATGCTATTCAAAATACATATTGTTACATCCTTAAATAATTCCAAAACAATTAAAAAAAATTTGAAACCCTGTCGCGGGTGGTGGCACTCATTTGAATGCCACCTTGGCTCCCAGACTAAAAAGTCCGGGAGTTGCGACAAGGGTAATCGGATACCAGTTCAAATACCATACAACATATGGGATTGTTTATAGGTGAAACATGGTACACAGGTATGTTGAATCCACTGCTGAACAGCAATGGAATATTGCAAAACTACAGAAATGCAATTTTAGTGGTGGCGCACATACAATGCCACCTCATCAGTAATTCTCTCATAACCAAATAGCTTGCTATACGCAAAACCAAATAAACCAGAAACATAACAACCCAATGTTGGATGGTCCAACAGCACAGCACAACATTGTTCGATACTAAAATCGAACTATATAAGTTCATAAGAAAACTCAAACAAAGTGTTTTTTTGAAGAAATTGAAATCCAAGAGAGTACATCGAAGGCTCCTGATTTCCAAGAATTTAGGGCCAAGAGCGGTTTCATACAGCCCATCTCAGTACCATCCATTGATATTTTCCAAAAACTTGTGACCAGAGACCTTGAGCAGATCAGCTACAAAACCCCGCCTCATAAGAACCTTAAACCCATGAGATGAAAACAATCAAGGATCTTTACTGTGACAAGGATATAACAATACGACCAGCTGACAAAGGGGGTGTGCTAGTCATAATGGTACCGCAGACTACGATGCCGAATACACTAGGCAATTACAAGAGCAAACCATCTATGTACCCTTGGACCACGATCCCACCATGTCTATCAAACAAAACCTCAAAACACTACTCGACAGGGCAATGGAACTTGACTGGATAAATGAACATACTCGCAAATTCTTGAACAATAATCACCCGAGAATTCTAAATTTTTATACATTACCTAAAATCCATAAAGATGCGACCAAACCACCAGGGAGACCTATAGTCACAGGCATGGACAGTATCAATCAACCACTGGGAGTGTACATTGACTTCTTTCTCCAACCACTTATCCAGAACACTTCTACTTATATCAGAGATACCACCCACTTCCTACAGAAGCTCAACACCATCACTTTCCAACCAGATCACCTGTTGTTCACTATTGATGTCAGAAGCCTTTATACTTCCATACCCCACGATTTGGGCATTGAATCTGTAGAATGGTTATTATTGGAAACACCAGAGGTGCATGCACAAAAATAATTCATAATGGCTCTCCTCCAGTTAATTGCGGAGAATTCCTATTTCCAATATCACAACAAGTTCTTTCTTCAAATTTCCGGGACATCTATGGGTGACACCATGGAACCATCCTATGCGAACTGTTTTATGCACAAATTTGAAATGGATCATATAGTCAACAAACATGAATGGAGTCAGAATATACATTTATGGTCACGCTATATTGATGACATTTTCGGTATTTGGATGGGGACGGAGGCAACATTCAACCAATTTTCTGAATACTTGAACAACATTGACCAACGCATCCAGTTCACCAAAGAAATATCCAGAGACAAAATCACGTTTCTAGATGTAGAAATAATGAAGAGCGAGACAGGCTACAGCACCACGCTGTTCCGGAAACCCACGGATCGCAATAATCTACTAAATCGGTTAAGTTTTCACCAACCCAGCTTACTTAGAAACTTGCCGTATAGTCAACTGCTGCGTGTCAAGAAGATTGCGAGTGATCCCGAAGATTGCTTAGCTCAACAATCTATAATGAAATGAAAGATACAAAAAAAACAGAACTCGATTTAGCATCCCAGAGAGTGGATGCCCTTGATCGCAATACCTTGTTATCTAACACTGCCAAACCTCAAAGAGAACTCAAATCTCCTGTATACGTCTCTAGGTTCTCGATCCAAAGCAACAAGATTAAAAATTCCATCAAGAAGCATTGGAACGTTTTTAAAAATGATTTAAGAGTACAGAATTTGTTTGACCAACTACCAGTGTTCGCATACCAGAGGAACAGGAACTTGCGTGACGAACTGGTTCGTACACAACCCCCTAGGAAGGAATCGATCACCCAACGCACTGGGACATATCCCTGCTTGCATTGTGCTAACTATAATATGGTAATCAAGGGATTACCATATTGTATACCATCCACGCATATGCTGGAAAATTTTCCTCAAAACATTTGGAACTTGCGATAGTGCGAACATTATATATGGCATCAAGTGCCCTGCCCCAGTGGAAAATATTATGTAGGCCAATCCACAAAAGCAGCAAAAGTACGCTGGAACGAACACCGGTCCTGCATCCGTAATTCAAGGACAAAGGCCATAATTTGACCCAAATTAGGTTCCTCATTCTGGAAGTGCTGAACAAAGTCAATCCACACGAAGACTTGGGTCTGCGACTCAACAGAAGAGAAACATTTTGGATCGACAAATTGGGGAGTCTTTATCCTAACGGGCTCAACGAAGAAATGAACTATCGCCGTTATATTTAGTACCAGTTAGACTCCACATATGGACCCCATTTGGGGTACTTTATTATAATGAGATATTGCTTGGTACTCATACCTTCGAGGACTTCTGCATTCCTTTCACATTACTAAGGCTGCTGACCTTTAGATACTAGACGGGACCATCCAACATTGGGTTATGTTTCTGGTTTATTTGTTTTTGCACATAGCAAGCTATTTGGCTATGAGAGAATTACAGATGAGGTGGCATTGTATGTGCACCACCACTAAAATTGCATTTCTGTAGTTTTGCAATATTCCATTGCTGTTCAGCGGTGGATTCAACATACCCGTGTACCATGTTTCACCTACAAACAATCCCATATGAATGCCACCTTGGGTCCCATAGGCTGGGACCCAAGGTGGCCTTCAAATGAGTGCCACCACACGCGACAGGGTTTCACATTTTTTTGAATTGTTTTGGAATTATTTAAGGATGTAACAATATGTATTTTGAATAGCATTGATGTTTGTAATACACATAACATTGTGCCTTAATTTACTTAGTCTTTGCAACATTTGATTAGTTTCATGTGCATAGTATCTTTTAATTAACATTTTTTGCCTGCAATAACCCTTAGTATTCCTCAGTGACGGTGCTTTGCTTACAGTATTTCTTTTTCTATTTATCACCGAACTCATGACCATTTTTTCAATTTTTTTTTTATGGGACCGATACGCTTAGTATTTCTTCCATGTCTATGATTTTTCTATTTTATTTTTTTCCGTAATTACCTCTATTATTCCTTTATGACCGCGCTTTGGTCACATAATTCCTTTTTTACTCAACACTGAGCCCATGATCTCGCTTGCAGAGGTACACTTCAATTTGCCGCATCGCACCACTCTCGAGGCGCGATGCAGTCACATGGGTATATTTACATCTATTCCCATGGCAACGTCTCTACCCGGCGATGCTGAGCAGTGTCCAGATGACTGTCGGAGCTGCTGCGTTACACACAAGGTATGCGCTTATCCTGTCCCCTTCACGCTTTTATCTAGTACACTTACTAGGTGCTCTGACACATGCTTTTAATCTTTAGATTGCCACTGGATCTCTGTCTACTGTGGACCGCGTGTGCTCCCGGCACACACGGCAGCAATCCATACAGTTCCTTTTTAACCTCGTGGCTACACCCTACTCAAGAGGTATTCTGTCCCCATTGGGACTGCGTTACGTACCTTGTATGTAATTTTTCCATTACTCCTTTGTGCTGATATTAATTATTTTCCTATTATGTTTTCTTTTACTATGCATTTCAATGCTATTTGAACTCACCCATTTGACGGTATGTGCTTTTTATTTTCATTTCTTTTATGATTATCTCTACTTATGTTTTGACATTGTTTGTATTGTTGAAATTTTGATATGCGAATTGTGATTTGCAAACCAATCTTGTATAGACTTGCCCTGACGAAGGGGTACATTTCTCCAAAATGCATTGGCGCTTTAAGTCTACACTTACCTTGAGATGTGTTAGCCGCATCCTCACCAAGACTGTATTAGTGTTGGACCTCTGAAACTTTTTGTTGATAAAACATTACTTACCTTATCAAACTCGGATCTACTTTGAGAATTATTCTGAAATTATACATAAGTTGCATATGCATACATAGAAAGAATACTTTGTTTTAAAAGACACAACCCAGGTTGGGTACAACGGAGAGCGGCTGTGTGACTAAGTTTGTTACTTAGTCTCCTGCTTCACTTGGAAACGAATACTACACACACAACCTGGCCACCACCCATACTACAAATGGCTGCCCATTTGGCAGTTCCCGGGCCTCAGCCCCACACACGACAAACTCCTAATGAAACACTGGTATGACTTGGGATACCAAGCCCTGACTGACTTATACCCTGAAGGGAAGTTTATCACCCCGCAGACATGGCGCCCAGGTCACTCTGGCTCTGCGCTGGAACTATTACAATACTTCAGGTTGAGAGCAGTGGTCCGTGCCTGGTGGCTCTCATACCCCGACGAACCCCCAGATTCGCCTGAGATCCACTATATAACCAACTCGGCTGGGGCCAGAGGGATAATATCCTCGCTCTACAAAATGCTGATGGCCAACCCTAAAGATGTGCCACAGACGGCACGCAACATGTGGAGCGGTGAGCTAGGCCTGCCCATCACTGATATAATGTGGAGGAAAACGTGCATACACACCCGCACCACTTCCTTAAACGCCAGATATAGATGTATACAATACAAGCTCCTGAACCGATTATATTACACACAGCACAGACTGTATAGATTCGGAAACAGCCAGGCTCACACTTGTCCCAGATGCAAATCTACAGATGCGGATCACATACATATGTTTTGGACTTGCGGCGCCCTAGGCCCGTACTGGAAAGCCATAACAGACGCTCTCTCTGAAATAACAGCGTCCCATATCCCTCCTGAGCCATTAGCTGTACTGTTTGGCCTATGGGATGAGCCCGAATTGAGAAAAGTGTCCAGGTTTTTGAATGTGGCCACAAAATGCATATTACAATGTTGGAAGCGCCGCACCCCACTTCTTTCGAGATGTGGCCGAGGGCCCTCACCTGGACTCAAACGTTTGAGGAGGATTACATCAATACCCTCCCGCTGCCCTCTCGCCCCAAGAATGTATGGACTGAATTTTGTAGCTATCTGAACAGCAAGGATGACCTAGAACTACTGTCATCCCCCCTCCTGAGGAAGTAAACTAGACCATTACTGTGACTCACTGAACTGTAAAAACTGAAAGTCTACCTACATTTGTATTCCCCATATACCATATAACCATTCATGTAACTGCATCTGTGTATATCTTGTGCACTGTGTTGATTGTCTGCTCTCTCATCATGCCAATAAAGAAAAGTAAAAAAAAATAAAAGTTAGTTGAGGGCCCTTCGGCTTCACAGAAGGCACCATCCTAGGGGGATTCCAGCAGTGGGCCTGGGTGAACTGGATGGGTGCCCTCCCCAGAATAGCAGCACCCCAAGGATACACAAGAAACACTCATGCTTAAGGTAAGTAAATACCTAAGCCAGCAAAGCACCTTATCAGTGAAGAGGCGTTTCAGCAGGAAGACTTCAGGTGCTGTAGCCAGGCACCAGTCGTTTAATTCCTCTACCAAGAAGATTAACGACAAGACTTTTGAAGGACTTTTGCAGATCACAGGGAAGGCTCTAAACAAGATGTTCTTCACATGGACTACTCAGCATAGAAGAGGAGGACACCAAAGGAGTGAGTTCAGGAACGGCAGCCAAAAACCCAGGCACTGCCTTTTTAGGAGGACAGAAGACCGGACCCTGGATGAGCTTTTTCAGCAGAGATCGATGCGGAAGGCTTCAGGCAAAGGTTTCTTTGTGACTGGACATGGCTCTGTGGATTTACACCTTTTTAGGAGCACAGAAGAGGAGACCCTCGCCGGTCAGATTCTCGTCAGTTGCAGGGTCCAGCACTCGGGTGAGGGGACTTTTCAGACTTGAATTGTGCCTCTAAAGATCCAGCAGGATGCCCACGAAGTTTCTGCGAGATTTGGAAGCCTGTGCACAGCCAGATGACTCGAGGTCCCAGGGTATTGAGGTATTGCAGCCCCACAAAGTCACAGCACAACTTGGGATGGCTCAAAATGCAGGTCTTCCTGAGTCTATTGGGTCTCACCAGGCTCTGAGTCAGCCGTTTCGGGATCCCCAGGTCAATTCAAAGGAAGGGCTACAGCAGGCTCTCCGGTCGCTGGAAATCGTCTCAGCTGCGCTATCTTCATCTTCGGTTTTGGTTCCAGTGGTCGACTACCTCTACAGCTCCCAGGACCAAACTTTTATACAGGAACCCAGCCAATCAAACAGCCATGCAACATTCAAACTTTGGGTGGTTGGCAGTCCTTTCAGGACAGCCAGCCTTCCAGTTTCAACTGGATTCTCACATTCGGGCCAGAAGACAAAGGACTGCTCCCACATTTCCTGCCTTCACAGACACTCTGGAGCCTAGGTGGGGAATCCACAGGATTCCTGCCAAAGATGAAGCTAAAACAAAGGAATTTCCCACCCTGGATGTCAGGAGAAGAAACAAAAAAGGACGAGAAATGTGAAAATGGCAAAAAAAAGAAGACCGGGCCATTTTGGTAAAATGGGCTCCCAAGGGTGCCTTTTACCGTGGATGTGCAAACAGTCTGAGGTAAAGGTGCACCGAATTAATAAAAAGGTTCACTGTCACAAGCCATTAAAGGTAATGTTGTCCTTGTGACATAAATGTTACATTTAAAATGAGAAAGGGGATACTCTGTATCTCCCCAGGACTCCACATAAGGTGGTGCGTGCTGGTCTCACCTAATAAAATGTAAAAGGGATCCAAAGATACCGTCTACCCTGGGAATCTGTAGTTCCCACAAGATTAGAGAGGGAAAGTTAAAAAGGGAGCCCCTAAGGCAACCCAGCAACAATAGGCACTTATTGGCAAAATGTTTTCAAGGAGGATAACTTTTAAAATACATTATGAAGAGTCTTAAAAATGACATCCATAAAAAGAGTAAAATATTCTGTAAGTAGGGAAAAAGGGTCCCACTCAAAGCGGTATAAGGAAAAATAATCCATCAGTCCAGCAAAATGTTTGTGGGGTTGACACAGGTCAGGAAGATTTATCATTACTATGAAAATCACCGAACCAAGTGAACCAAAAATGTTTATTCAATGTGGGCATTGCTTAAATTGTCCAAAATTCAAGGCCTAATTTATTTTTCAAGGTACAGTGAATGGGCAAGTGTTTGACAACTTGAATTACTTAAATTGCCAACTTGTTAAGTGGCAGTGGCTTTTTTCAAACATATTTAACATCTCTTAAAGCACACAAAACTTGCATTTTTAAAGGGACAGCACGCTACATAGATGAAATGTTTTTTTTCAAGATGATTTTATTTCATTTTTGGTAGATATGATACAGTATGACCCTTGAAATGGAACATGGTATTGGATGAGTGAAACTGCAATGTCATTTCTTTTTTTCTTTAAACCCTTAAGTACGTTCACAGTGCGGAGGACGAGGTAATTAGTCTTCAGCACGACTCACCTCTGGGGGGCGGATGTGAAAGGGAAGACTTCCCCTGCCTGGAGGTCAGGGTGCAGTCGTGATAATGTCAGCGCATTTCTTGCCCGATTTCCTTGAGTGAGGGAATCGATCGAAAGGGGAGAGTCTCCAATTTCCAAAGAGCCCTCACATGAAGAAAATTACTGGTCGAGGATCATTTGATCCTCGACCAGCAATGACCACTAGGACATTGATTTTGGGGGTTCCCCCCACCAAAATAAAAGCAATGGCACAATATTTTGCCTTCTTTTGGGGTAGATGGGTGCCGTTTTGCACCCATTTGCCCCCAAGAAAGGCAAAAAAATAGATTTTGCCAAAAAGGCACACATGGGGGCATTAGGGGGCTGGCCCTGTGCCTGTGGGCCAGCCCCCAGAAATCCCCCAAAAGAGGGGCAGATTCTTGCTGCTTCCCTGGTGGGGGGTGAAATTGATTATCCAACCACATTTTGCCACCCCCAGGAAGGAGCAAGGACCACTAGGCCACCAGGGATAAGTTCTTGGGGGGTGGAGGGTGTAGGCCAATCCGCCTCCCACCCCACCCCAGAAAATGCAAACCAGAAGGCATAATGTTGTTTTGCCTTCTATAGGTGCAAATCAGTGCAGTTCTCTCCCCCATTTGCCCCCAAGGAAGGCAAAACATAGGGCAATTTTGCCAGATGCACACTTGGGGGCATCAGGGGGCTGGCCCTATGACTGTAGACCTAGACCCCGCAAGAATGCCCCCATGGAGGGGCAGGTACTTTCTGCTTCCCTGGGAGGAGCAACACTGAGGGTCTGGGTCCCGTTTTGCCAACCCTGGGAAGCAGTCAGGAGCTCTAAGCCACCAGGGAAGATTTTAGGGTTGGAGGGCTGTTTCACCCATTAACTGTCGCAGTACCCCCGGCCGTCCTTGATCTCTAGCCGGGCCACGTTACAGCTTTTCCCTCCGGGGAGGGATGGGGACCATGCAGGGGCTCCCTGGAATTGCTGCTGGGCTGTGGGGAATGTTACCCAACATGTGAGGCAGCATCCCTGGCCGTCCTAGAGCTCTGGCTGGGTTCCGTTACTGGCTCCCTGGGACCACCGCTGGACTTTGGGACCGTCAACCCACATGGGAGACAGGCACCCAAGGTTAGTGGCAGTACCCCGAACGTCCTGGAGCTCTTGCCCTGCCCAGTTACTGCTTTTCCCTGTGGGTAGGGATGGGAACCCTGCCGGGAAGTCACACGACGGCCGCTGAGCTGGGCGGCGGTCGATCAACGTGCGGGGCTGACGCCCAACTCCAGGGGCAGCACTCTCGGCTGTCCTAGAGCACCGGCTGGGCTGCGTTACAGCTTTCTTCTCCGGGGAGGGATGTGGACCCTACCGGGGCTTCCTGCGACCACCGCTGAGCTGAGGGTGGTCGACCCATGTGTGAGGCAGACGCCCAAGGTCAGCACCCCCGGTCGTCCTACAGCTCTGGCTGGGCTGCATTACAGCTTTTTCCTGCGGGAAGGGATGAGACCTTGGGAAGGCCACTGGGCCTGGGGACAGGTGCCCAAAGCCGGGGGCAGTACCTTTGGCTGTCCTGGAGCTATGGCCATGCCGCATTACAGCTTTTCCCTCCAGGGAGGAACGGGGACCCTGCCAGGTTGTCCTGCCGGGCTCCCTGGACTGCTGCTTGACTTGGGGACGGTCGACCCACATGGGAGACAGGCGGCCAGGGACATCACCCCGAGCCGCCCTAGAGCTCTGGCTGGGCTGCATTACAGCTTTTCCCTCCAGGGAGGGATGGGGAACCTGCCGTGGCTCCATGGGACCGCCGCTGGACTTGTGGAAGGTCAACCCACATTGGCGACAGGCACCGGAGGCAGCACCCATGGCCATCCTGGAGCTCTGGCTGGCTCTGGCATTATAGCTTTTAACTCTGGGGAGGGATCATGACACTGCCGTGGCTCCCTGGTACCACGTCCCGACTTGTGGCCGGTCGACCATACTGCGGTATAATGTTTCCCTGCGGGGAGCAATGGTGACCCTGTCAGGGCTCCCTGGGACTGTCGCTGGACTTTGGGACGGTCAACCGTTTTTCTTTTCCGCCCAGATAAGCGCACCCACGCATGTGATGCAACGTTTACGTCGGGACACCTGTGGGAAAGTAGGACATGTGTTGTCGTTGGTGTGTTTCGGTGGTTTCCTGGTGGCAAATGTCTGAAAATTGTGTTTATCCTTGTAACAGCCAGACTGCATCAGAGGCCATGGGACGCCATGTGAACACCAAATACCCGGAAACAACGGAGGGGCCCGCGGGAAGCAGTGAGGTGGACACCGGAAAAACAAAACTCGAACCTGAACGTACAAGCCGAAAGGAGGAGGAGGAAGACACTGAAGGAAGCAGTCAATTGTGGTCAGGGGCAAACCTGGATGCCATCCGCGAATTGTGTTGCCTGAATGCAGATAGTGGAACCCTTAACGTACGGCCGGTAGCGGGGTTGAGAAATGGCGAGGAACCTACGGGCAAGGAACGCGGAAACCACAACACAGTCGCCCAGACGGAACAAGGGTCTGCCGGCGTGTGCCGCAGTACGAACGATCAACGTGGAGAGGTTGTTGGGCCAAGACGGCACAAAAGGGGAATGGAACAAAGGGAAGCAAAAGAACCGTATAACCTCACACTCGTAAAACAGAGAAAAGAGACCAAGAAGAAGGATATTAGAAGGTCTTTATCCTTACCAAAGCTAGGGACCTCTGACTGTATAAACCCCAATCTTCACCTCGTGGCACATGGCGGAGAGACATCATGGCGACTGGGAGCACGGAAGGAAGGGGGCGGGGCTTGGGAGGGTTTTTATATCCTCGGACAGAAGGAGAGTCCTGATTGGGCCAAGAGTGGTCGGCCCCTATATAAAGCAAAGAGACTGATGGGGAGTTCTTATTTCAGAATCATTTTGGAAGCAAGGAGTCCACAAGTCCATATCAGTGGTCTTACGAAGACTAAACGGAGATTTCAGCCTTACACTCGCAGAAACCCCATCAGAATCATCTCGGCTGGAAATAGAACTGATACTTGAATTAATGTTTTTTTCCTTTTCATTTCTTAAAAATTAATCAATAAAGATTGATTTTGGTTAAACTTATCTACCTAGTCCGAGTGGTCCGTCACAATTCTACATTCTGGACTTTGCCGGGCCTTGTGGGTAATAAAATCTAGGGCAATTTGCGCAAGTCAGTCTTTGGATTCCCATGGGTGTCTTCTTTTCAGAAATGCATAGGGCTCCCCATATTCCTTGGTGGCCGAGACACCCTACGCCCAAATCTGTGGGTTGTCCACAAAGCCAAATCCAGTCTTCCCCCAGGGTGTTTGATGTACCAGTGATTTAACCTTTTCCCTTTGCGCCCCGGTCAGTGCACCCACACGTGAGGTACCATTTATATCGGGACACCTGTGGGAGGTAGGACATTTGTTGTTTTCTCTTGGTTTTGATAATGTTTTCATACATTTCCTACTGCACTTTGTTACACAACCATTTAATTTCCCAAATGCAACTATACATTCAGTCACTGCTTTAGGCACTGTACGCTTTTGTAACCTGCGCAAGTCATCTATCCTTCAAAAAGGTCTGCCTGTGCTCTATCAAAAAACGCATGCTTGCCATTCCTCACCACATTAGTTTTCCTTATGTTCAAATGCTAAGTATGTCTGTTTAGGCAGTCAGCATAAAATCCTGTGTAACATTGCTCTGTTTTTGGCTCGTGGTATTGCTTGTTTTGTGAAACATTATGAAAAATGTGTGATTTTGTAACTAGAAGAGTCAGGGGAATGTAGCAATATTCACAGAAGCCATTACCTGACAAGTGCAAACATGTCCAGCACATACTTTTTTTTTCCTGTCATTTTTCCAATCTTTCCCAAACTACAGGAATTTTAGGAGCATAGTTGTTGCATGACTTGAGCAAATGACCCCTTCCTGAACTTGAAATGTTGTCAAAAATGTATGCCTTTCTGTGTTAACATTTAGCTTTTCTACCCTCCTCTTTTATTCCGTCCAAGCTGTTAAAAAGGGAAAAATCACGCAAATCTCACAAAACTGATGGTAACCTTATGGAAAATAAGTTTCTTTGTTTCCACTCAACCGGTTCCTGAAAGGTTAGAAAATGGCGAATTCAGAACTGCAGACCATTTGTTCAAAGCTTTTACAGAGTACAAGAAAAAACAACAGGCTTCTTTGTACATCATTGTATTGGCATTTTCTGAAAAAAAATAAAAATGTGATCACTTTTTGGTTTCGCTCTCACACACCCCTACAGCAAACTTCTAATCCTTGGTGGCGTTATGACCACCTCCATGTAAGAAGCAAATATTGCAAATTTGGCTGGGATATCACTTTTAACAAAAAAAAAAAGTTACAAGGGATTGAATGCGACACACCGAAATGTCCAAAAAAGGGCTTAGCACTCGGAGCGAAAACCCTCAGCAGTTAAGCGGTTAAAAAGCCTCCCAAAATAAAACTCAATTACACTTACACAAACAGTGATGGTTACAACCCAAAGTATAACCTTATTTAGATTACAATAAGCAGTCAAGGTCAGTCAAACCTACAACACATTCAGTATGGCAGTCAGCTATTCTTGGGGAATATAACGAGGATATATATACTTTTATAAAACAATCAGTAATTCATAGGTAGCAGACTAACCTGGTCAGTCATGCAGTTAGAGAATCACTTAAACCCACTGTTAGAAGTATACATCTTGTAACAGATATTACTTTGTAGAAATCAGTTCAGAGCTAGTAAAGTAACTCATACTTTCTGGAGGGGCCTTAAGCTACTCAATGATAAGAACGAACACTCAACTATTTTAGAATTCACCAAGTAATTCAGGGAAAGCAAACCTCAATTACAGTTTAAGACGCAATGTATTTCAAGGTAAGTAATGGATCTTATGACTATTTTAGAAAGAGGGGGAAGAGATTCCCCTTCACCTAGGGACACGGAAACAGAATTATCAAGTCCAAAAAAGTTCTGGTTTAGACACAGGTCAGGAAGAGTGTTCACATTTATGAAAATGCGGTTCTGCATGGTGGCTGTGAGAGTGTAGAAGGAGACTAGCAAGGAGGGGTCATTTTGTGGGCTATAAACTTATTGTGAAACTCAAGAAAACCATGCTCTCCCTACTTCTAAAGGGCTTGCCCTGCCTCAACCTAGGAAAACGTTAGTGCGCTCTCAGAATGTCTGCCAAAATTCCTTCTTTCCAAACCCCCCACCTCCGCCCCAAGATGGTCCACCTTTCTGCAGTCACGCCACCACCAACTAAATTAGACGGGTCTGCTTCGGCTTGAGTGTTCCAGGTTTGAACTTTTCGGGTCTCGTTTGCATACTCCTGGCTTGTGCAGTGAGATCTCCTTAGTCCGTTCTTGCTTTCTACTTTATACTGTTCTCACTCCTCCCTGTTACAATATCTGGCTGGCTTTGCATATGATTATTCCACAGGCTTCTCAGGTTCTTCTTCATCCCAGTAGGTCTTACAGAGTCATGGCTTTACAATAACATTTGGTTCCTATATCAACGGTGGGTGAAAAGGGTGAGCATGTGGAAAGGGGGTTATGTGACAGGGCTTTAGGGGGGCTTTCCCCCAGGTTGATGTCCTTATCCCTATGAGGTCCTCCAGCACATTACCACCATCTAGAGGGACTATTGGGTACAGCCTCGCCTTTCTAGCCTCATAGGAAAGGGATCCCCTCTGGGAGAAGTGACGAGACCTGGTGAATCGTCACAAGGCCCGATGACAAGGCTAGTATCAATAGATGACCCTGTAGACAACAAGCAATAAGGAGCGTGCAAATCGGAAAACATAATGCCAAGGACTCCGCTCCTAGTTCCATTGAATGAAATGGGAGACATTTACAGGGCTGGCTGCTTTTGTGGAGATAAGTGTTTGACCACACAGATGTGGATTCTGCAACTGGCAACTCATGGGAAGGCCACAGGAAACCAAAAAGTTCCAGAGGTGGAAAGATGGACCCAGGCCCTCAGAAGAAGCTGCAGCCGAACAGGAGAGCCCCCCCCAGTAGAAGTCTATGGGGATTGTGGTAAAGACTTGCCTCCCATGAATCCCTACCCTGGACCAGAGGGACATCTCCGGACGAGTATCCTGAATAATTGCCCATCCCAGAACCCAAAAGGTAGGTACTCACATTGGTAGTTAGGTGAAAATGGCTCCAGCAACCCGAAAAACCCAGTGAGTGAACAGCTCTTTTCCACAGGTGCAGTTTGCAGAATTCAGTTGCCAGGACTTGTACTCTGGGCCAGCGAAGAACCCAGTGACACGAAGAAAGAGATTTCAGAAACATGATACCACCCAAGAATACAGCTCCAAGCAGCAGGGGTAAAGAAGGCAGGAACACAGCAGTCCAAGGTCTGCGATAATGGCTGGTGGCACCCTCAGACATCCGAAGCCGACATCTCAGATGGTTGAGGCTTCAACCACGTTCCAGGATTCTGCAGTGACCACGGCAAAAAACGGGTTGGCCACAGGCCAGCACTCCATCACTCGAGAGGGCCAGCGGCAAAGCGTCAGATGACCAAACATACTTGTTGGTCGGTAGGGTTGCCACTCAGCCTAGACCACCTCCACAGATAGTGAGTGGGAGAGCTCTGGCACCTACACTGGCCAAAACCAGTTTAGAGCAATATGAAGGCTGCTTACAGGGCTCACAAAGAGCCATGTGGTCAGAACGGCTATTCTAAAGCCATCTCATTTTCCTGAACAAAAGGGAGTCTGAAAACACAAAAGGGCCCAGAGCAGGATTTAATAGTACACATTGGTGCTTCAATGGCTACCAAAAAGATATGTTGGGCTACCCAATGTGTTAAAATGGCTTTCTCCCCAGATGAATGTTAATGTCAATAAGGTTTTGTAGCAGGCACTCTTGCCACTTGCATGGTCTCTTGGCGTTCTGGTGGATCTGCAATTGAGGAGGGTTGGGGGTTGTTAGTGGGATTGAGAGGGAGAAGAGCAAGAGAGCTTTGATGTGCTGTTGGCAGTTTCAGTTCTCAGCTTAGGTGCGTTTTTGGTTGGTAGCCGTCATGTGGTGTTGAGGTATGGTTGTGCATGGTTTGGTTTTATATTGGGTGTTGTGCAGTTTGTGGTGCGGAAGAGGTATTGTGTTAAATTCAGAGTTTGAGAGGGAGTATGCAAAATGGTGAGTTTTTAGTACGGCAAGTTAGGAGCAACACATTTCCTACCCCCCAACAATACAGTTAAGTGCAGCACATTACCCACCCCCAACAATTCAACAACCCCCTACAATGAAGCCAAAACTGAAGTACATCCACCACCAGTCTATTCCCTAAAACCAATGTACAGTGACTGAATGACCCAAGGGTACAAATGGGGCCCAGAAAGCAACTCTTGGGACTGGGGGCCTTATGGACGACCAACTGCATTACGTTAAGAAAAAAGGGGGCCGCAAAGGCAGGGGGACAATAGGAGAAGTCCCTCTTGGCCATCAAAAATAAGTTAGCGCTCCAGAAAAAAAAAGGGGATCAAAAAAGGTTGGAGGTGCCCTAAAAAGTACCCATAGAATCCCCACAAATAGGAGTTTGGTCTCAACCACTGGTATAGCATACACTGCTTTCTAGAGGTTTTACCAAATCGTGAAAATATGTAGAGCAACTATGTGTTTCTTTCGTAATTATTTCTTTGTAAGTTGTTCGCTCAGAAATTATGAAAAGCCTTACCAGGCTGTCCTTCCCCAACAGGTTCACTGGATGTCCCGTTTGTGCTTATTCGGTCTCCTCCCACCAAGGTGTACATACTTTATAATCTGCTCCCAAAAACAGAGACTATTAGGCGATAATTTCCAGTGTGGTGAATTAGGTTCTCCGTTCCCGATTCTCCCCCATTATTACTCATCACCATCACTACGTTTCTCAGCATAGAGAATGGACTGGTTATTGGCCAGGGGATGGATCAGAGCAAAAACTTAGAGGGACGCACATGAGCAACACCAGCTCAGCACTTTTTTCAAACTATCCACGTTATCTTTAAGGAGCAATGTCTGATTTCACCATGAAGTGGAACAACTTCCCATGTTTGGCAATGAGAGAAAGTATAATGCTTATGCGATATACAGTCACAAATAACTTCACATAAAATAATTAATGAGAATCAAAATGACAGACACGCCTAATTTACATTGGCAATAATGTTGCTGTTGATACCTGTTAACGAAGTTGCCCAGGTTGTTGAGGAGCTCTGAATTGTTCTTCAGCAATAAGTCATTCCAGGAGAAAGCGCTGTCCTGTCCTTCTGGCCGCAGGAAAAGCAAGTAGAACCTCCAGATGTCAGCAGGGATGCCAGTGTCTTTTGCCATGTCGCCAAAGACACCTACACCACGGCTCTTGGAAAACTTTCCATCCTCGTAATTCAAGTATTCTATCAGAAAGGAAGTGATGTTAAGAAGGAACAGAGAAGGCTAACCATCACATCTAGTACTGGTAGTCACAGAGGAAATTGTACAAGAATATACGTTTAGAACTCTGGTTTTCTTGAGCACACTGTTATACAGACTTGCACCTATATAACTGCAGGGAGTAGACACATTAGGAAAGAAAGTCCATAACTTCAAATAATAATTGGATATACAAATTCACTTTTTGCTTCTCGGAAGAAATGCTGCAACAACTAGGGGGATTTGCATAGTGACACAGCTGCTTATTGCTTAGAGGGACCAGGAGAGTGGTAGTATTCCCATCAAGGTGGATGTCTTGAAAATGTGATTTTTCAGATCACAAGTCAAAGCACAAGTACTGTATACATCTTTGCATAATACTGCATTGTTTGGTAGTTTCACTGGGACCCTACAAAAATATACATGCTTTTCTTAGTATAACTGAGGAAAGATGTCAGCAGAATACCTTTGCCACAAGCAGAGGAGGAGGAGTAGGGGGTTTAAAGGAAAAATTGGAATACAGACTTTATTTACAGTCTGCACAAATAGGGGAGTGTGGGTGACATGGAAGTAAATTCCAAATAATGTGAAAGAGGGCTTGCATAATTAACACAATAGACCAGAAAGAGCCAGCAGACCCGAGAATTGATGCAATTACGATGAACAGTGTGGACTGGATAGCTGGCATCACACCTGCTGGGATGGGACTATGAATTAGAAAGACTGTCTTTGATTGCTCCAACTTCTTGCCCGGTTTCAATCCGAGGTATTTTAAACACCAATGACACAGAACTAACCTAGTACAGCTCCTAAATGTTATTGACTCATGCAATTATAAGTTTACATGCCATGCATACATCCACTATAGAAAGAATATGGCCACCTTGTTAATCTAGACCATGGGCCTCATTACGAGGTTGGCAGTAACCCGCAGGTGCTACCGGCGGGTAGCCACCAACCTCATAACACTGATTCCACTGCCTGATATACCGGGATATCACAAGTGGCGTCGGAATGGTAAATCCCCATTCCCATTCCCATGCATAGCACTCCATGGGAAAGCAGACACTAAAGCGCTGTTGCTAACGGTGGCAGTGCTTCAGTGAGAGACATGCCAGTAGGGGCCCGATTTACCGGCAGGTCTGGCCTGCCGGGGGATACGTGCCCCGACCAGCATTCGGATGCAAGTGAATATTTCGTACACGGAAATGTTGAATTCTAAAAATCACGAATTTGACATGCTCGTAACGCAATAATCACGCACATCAACCCCCACCCGCTATGCCACCACCCTCCAGCCCCCTACCGCCCATACTTACCTCTGCCGCCGACTTACCTGCTGCTCCTCTGCACGGCTCTAGCCCTGCGACGCGAGTTCTGCCTCCCCATTGAGAGGCAGAACTTCTGCCGCAGGGTGCTTTTTTCTTTTTAAACTATTTGTCCCCAGCTTCCCTTTCAGGGATGCGGGGGGACACCCCTGAATTCCATTAATGTCGAGTAAGGAGAGCAGGGCACACCCCCACAACCCCTGCTCCCCTTAATCAACATTTATTTTCTATGTAATTTTCAACAGTGCCGAATTTGGCATTTTCTCACATTCTTTTTTTTATTCAAGCCCCCTCTCCTCCCAATACCCCAGCATTATCGTAGTACAGCGGTCGGGAAAGGGTGCCGGTATCCTTATTTCCAGACCGCCGCACTTGGAATGGGGCCGGCCCCATGTCTATATTTACTATTAACTTTGGTTTTGCAATATGGTTGTAACCCATTGTGGAAGACATTTACGATCAGATAATGAGGATATGATGTATTAATAGTGCACACTGGACAAACTAAACCGCATCTGGAACAAATGAATAGTTATAGTTAATTAAATCTGAAGATGGCAAAATAAGTAAGTCTTCAAGGTATTACTAAAGGAAATAAAAGAATCAAATAGGCAGGTGCAGAGGGGTAAAGGGCTCTGGGGTGAGGGGCCGGGGGGGGGGATTCTTTGCCTCAAGTTTTGAGATTTGATTATGGCCCTACCAGTAGGCAACTGGCTTGAGATGGTAGCAGTTTGATGGGGGGTAGTGCTGAAATGGAATTCTGAATTAGATGCAGGAATAACCATGAGAATAAAGAGCACAGTGGAGCATGGAAACCATGAAGATTCCATGCAGACAGGAACCAATACAGCGCTGCAGATACGCAGATCATTTCCACTCACCTGTAGCAATTAGGTGACTGACCAATGTGTAGTTATCCTCTGCTCCCAAAAGGGAACAAGGGAAAATAACGCTGTGGAATGGAACATTATCTTTGGCCATAAAATTATACAGCTCGACCTGAAATGAAGAAAAAAAATCATCTGAAATCAGACACACTCAGTAAGTACATGAAGTGTTTGTTGTTCAGTGAGGTATTGCATCTGGTGCAGAGAACCATGTACAAATTTCAGTAGTTTATATCTCTGTAGGAATTTTACAGTAGCTCAAACATCTAGAGTTAATAAAGTGAGTGTCACTGAGGTTGTAGTAACACATTTGGTTTACAGTGCTAAGAAAATACAGGATACATTGTTGTGTAGGTCAGTCCTCTCACCGCAGAGCCTCAAAAATAGAAAGAAAACCAAAACCCTACCACAGTTCCAAAGCTATTTTAGATTAAATAAGTCTTTAAGCGTTCAAGTGACAGGCCTCACCTGCTCTGGGTTCTTCCACCACCTCTCCCATTGGTCAGTGTAGTTTGCTGTGATTGAGATGTATCCAATGGGAGCATCAAACCAGACATAGAACACCTAAGAGGAAAAGTAAAGTTAATTAGAGGAGCACAATTCAGAGCCACTCCAGGGTAGAAGTAATTACTATCTCACAACAAATTAGCCAAGAAAAGCAGCTAGGCGGACGAGGATTCAACATCTAAGTGAAGACACATCCAAGAATCACATAGAAGTTATGTTGGAAAATGTGCCCTTCCCTGCTGATAGTCTGGACTTCAAACAAGCGCATATAAAAAGAATTCAACAAATGATTAAAGGGAAATGCCATTTAAATATGGGTCTATTGTTAGAAAAAAATCACTATACTCCAATGGAAAACAATCTGGTTGTTGAGTTTCCATGAACTTCTAAAATCAGGTCACGGTCACAATTTTAATGGCGACCTGCAGGGACCAGCCTTTGTTCCCTGGAAAGAAAAATGGCTGCAGCAGCTTTCAGCCTTCTAAACCCCCACTTTCACCAGCCATTGAGCTACAAAATCGGGATATGGTAGGAGTGCAGGTCATAAAAACTACATGGTACTTGTGGGACACCATAACCCGGAAGTTGTAGGGACTCCCAGGCCCACATTACACAGAGTACATCACCTGGGAGGTCCAGGACTTTGTGAAAAAGGTGGTTGGTGAACCACAAGGTCAAGCAAATAAGTCAGCAGACTCCCATAAAGATTGCAGGTAAATCCTCGACCCAACAGCAATTTATATCTAGTAGCATTAATGAAAAAGGAACACGTTACTTACATTCAACTATTGTTCTCCAGCATGGGTCTGGCATGGATTCACATGCTCATGAATATTCCTGTCGTTAGGCCGGGAATCCTCAGTAAAAGAAAAACTGTTGCACTTACAAACTGTATTTCTCCTCTAAACCAATCACTGCCCTCTGGGTCAGACTGACCCCAGCCAATGACAGTCCTCTCCCTAAGCCCCTCCTCTGGCAGCCATCTTCAAATTTGGTAAGCACGTAAAGTGGCAGTATGACCAAGAAGAGCCACAGAGGGGTAGGAGAGAGGGTTCACATGTGAATCCATGCCAGACTCACGCTGGAGAATAATAGTTACAGGTAAGTAACTTGTAACTCCTCCAGCATGGGGTCTGGCATCGATTCACATGCTCATGAATAACAAATACAGAGCAGTACAACATTGCACAACCACGGGAGGTGGCAAGGCTCCACAGAAGCACTTACCTCTGGAACAGACTCACCTCAAGCGCACAAGTTGCGTAGCACTGCCTGGCCGACTCTGGACTCCTCTGGAATCCCTGTTGACGCAGTAACATTTTGTGAAGGTGTGCGTGGACCTCCACGTAGCAGCCCTGCAGATGGCCAGCAGGGGCCTACCAGACTGGAGCGCTGTCGTTGCAGAAATCACTCTGGCCTGGTGGGCTCTCGGACGGCCGGGCATCGGTCGGTTCGCCAACCTGGATATGGAAGCCTTGGACAGGGCCTTCACATGGTTCACAGGACCAAAGTTCACGAACAGTTGAGACGTCTTCCAAAAACTCTTTGTATGCATCACGTAGTACTTCAGGGCAAAAGCAACGTCCAGCGAGGGCAAGGCCCTTTCAGCCGATGATGAAAGGCTTCGGGAGAAACGGAGGGAACACCAAAGGCTCATTGAGGTGGGATTCGACTGAACCTTCGGCATGAAAGAGGGGTGTGTCTGCAGCACCACCCTCGACTCGGGGAAAATCAGATATGGCTGTTTGCAGGATAGGGCCTAGATCTCACCCACCTTCCTGGCAGAGGTGATGGCCACAAGGAAAGCCGTTTTCCACACGAGGAACTGGAGAGAGGCCTTATGCATAGGCTCAAAGGGGCCCCACCCCATGAGCCTGGTCAGCACCACGTTGAGTTCCCATGCCGTGGCAGGAGCCTTCACCTGCGGCAAAGATTAAAACAGTCCTTTGAGGATCTTCCCGCAGACCTGGTGTAGCAGGAGATAGCCGCCAGATGCACCTGGATAGAGGTGTGCGCCAGTCCTGCCTTGGCCAAGGACAACAAGTATGGCAGTATCTGCGGGACGTGACCCTCAGAGCTGTGATCTTCTGCGACTGGCACCCTGTAGCGAAACGCTTCCACTTGTGACCGTAGCAGTTCAGAGTCGACTACGCTCTGGCCTTGGCAAGGACCTCCCCCACAGTCCGCTGGCAACTAGTATCCTCCAAACTCTAGGGCTGCAGGAGCCAAGCCCCCAGGTTCAGCGATCCTGGGTCATGATGCAGGATTGCGCCTCCTTCTCTAGTGAGAAGATCCAGGACTACTGGTAGTTTGACCGGAGGCGATGCCGACAACTTGAGAAGGTCCTGGTACCAATTCTGCCTCAGCCACGCCAGGGTGATCAGCAGCATCCTGTATATCGGCACTCTTGAGTGCGTTCATCACTCATAGCAGGAGAGCCAACAGCGGGAATGCGTACAGAAACAGACCTTCCCGCGGAAAGGTGAAAATGTCCCCCATGCTTCTCAGTTGGTGGAATCTGCTGGCGAACCTCTGGCATTTGGTGTTCGCCGCCGTCGCAAACCGATCGATCTTCGGCCTGCCCCACTTGATGAAGAAGCGGTCCACCTGATCCTGTCAAAGTTCCCATTAGTGGCAGGAGCGCAACTCCCTGCTGAGGGAGTCGGTGATGGGGTTTTTGACTCCTGCCAGGTGAAAGGGGACGAGGAACATCTCTTGTCCGACGACCCAGTGCCACAAGTCCTGTGTCTCTTTGGAGAGCACTGGGGATTGCATTCCCCCAGCCCCCGTTTCCTGATGTAGAACATTGTTGTGGTGTTGTCCATGAAGATCTTCACCACCTTGACCTTGGAGGAATGACTGGAGGGCCCAGAACACTGCCCGCAGCTCCAGGATATTGATGTGAAGATCCTTCTCCTCCATCAGCCAAAGGCCTCTGGCGTGGGCTCCCCAGTCTTCCAGGGAAGCGTCCGTGGTGACAGTTTCCTGGTATTGGGGCTTCAAGACCTTGTGCCCCAGCGACGGTGTGAATGCCCCACCACCTTATCACCCGAAGGAACTCCTCGTCAAGCAGGATCTTCTCCGCAAAGCTTCTGGACACCTGTATCCAGCAAGCGTCCAGGAACTCCTGAAGAGGATGCATCCGTAATCTGCAGAGCTGGATAAGGTAGATGCAAGACGACATGCCGAGAAGCGACTTGATGGCCCGCATCGTGGCTGTCTTCAGCGACAACAGCCGTTGCACTTTCCCCAGAATGACCGCTACTCTCTCCTCAGAGGGCGACGTAGGCAGGAGACTGCATTGAGTCTGGCTCCTAGGAACAGCGCGTTCTGCAATGGTGTCAAGCAGGACTTGGAATAATTGATGGAGAATCGCAGACCTGTCAGCAGATGGATGGTAGTCTCTGTGTCCGACGGGTAATTTTCGCATACTCGGCCGGATGAGCCAGTCGTCGAGGTACAGGTACACATGTATCTCTGTAGACGCAGATGGGCCGCCAACGGTGGCAGGCACTTTGTGAACACCCTGGGGGCTGACTTCAGGCCATAGGAGAGGGCCTTGAACTGGTAGTGCTGCCCCTGCACTACAAAGGGTAGGAACTTTCGGTGCTTCTTGTGAATGGGGACGTGGAAGTAGGCGTCCTCTAAGTCCAGCGACATCAAGAAGTCTCCCTCTTCCAGTTGGCCGAGCATGTGCTGCAACGTGACCACCCTGAATCTTTGGGACTTGAGGTACTTGTTGAGACATTGCATGTCTAGAATGGGCCATCAGCCCCCTGTTTTATTTTTGACTAAAGTTTCTGGAGTAGACTCCGGAGCCCCAGAGTCGTCGTGGAACCAGCTCCATCACCCCTTTTTTCACAGCATGGCCCGTACCTCCTCCAAGAGTTGAGAGATGTGCTGCTCCTGCCGGGCCACCGGGGGGTGAACTGCGGACACCTGTGCTGAAACTCTAGGGCATGTCCGTGGGCGAGAGCGTCCAGTACCCATCTGTCGGTTGAGATCTTCTCCCACTCGCTGACAAATCCAGTCAGCAGGCCTCCCACTGGGATGCACGTGTGGGGGCCCCGACGTCCTGGCTGGTTCAGTCCTGCTTCGGCACCGGCATCCTGCCTTGAGAGTGACTGCGGTGCCGACCACCTCCACCGTAGGCCTGGGAACGGCCTCTGTAGGCCTCCAGGGTCATGTCCAGTACCCTCACCTGGACCTCCTGCCAGAAATGAGTGGCCTTCAGCCAGCCTTGATGACAGAGGCGGACACTGCTCCCCATCTGCCGGAAACCCTGTGTCAGTGATGCCCACTGTGATGGCATTGTCCGAAGCCACCTCTGCCTCTTGGAAGAGGACGATCGCCTCCATCCTCTTGTCGAGGAGGAACTCCAGAATTGGGCCCAGCTTGTACCAAAGCTCCCTGCCGTACCTGGCCAGGATCGCCAGTGTGTTGGCCGCCATGTTGGTGGACGCTGCAGTGGAAATGACCTTCCTTCTCATGGTGTCCAACTTCTTCCCCTCGCTGTCCGGAGGGACTGAAGATGACAAGAAGGGTTCAACGACCTTTTCCTTGCAGTCGCTGAAACCACAGATTCCGGCGATGGTTGTGACCATAGGCACCTGTGTGTGGACTCCGGCACCCGGTACTTCTTCTCCCGCCTATCTCATTTGGCAGGGGCTATACAAAGGTTCTTCAAGAACGCCAGGCCCCACTCCCACACGTCCAGAAGGGGTACCTCCATGATGGTCTTCCTTTTGGCTTTGCGCCTCTGGTACAGGAAACCCTCCTTGGTCTCCTCCGGCATAAGCTGGAAAAGCTCACAAGTGTTGTCGACCATGGAATGGAATGACCCCACCTCATCCGGTGGGGACGCCCTCAGCTGCGGAGATCCAGCCGCCATGACGATGTCATGGTCTCTTGTCACAGTGGCCGTATCCGTCCCAGTGTCTGGGTCCACCGGGGAGGGCACCTGATGCGGAGGCTGATACGGGGGCGTCGGATGATGCTTCCTCTTAGCCAAAGGCTGATCGGGTGCCGCAGGAACTGGGTCCTGCAGCATCTTTCTCTAGATTTCCGACACCAAAGTGGGTGGGGTCGATAGGATGTCCAGCGATACATCCCTCGGCTGCGCCGGTGTGATCGGAACACTAGGTCCTGTGCCGCCATTGTCGTCTTCCACACCCCCGTGGATCGTGTGTAGGGACTCCAGGTCCCCATCTGTGGATGAAACCTCCATGGCCTGGAGCATGGCCTGGGTCTGGCTTTCGACTTCCGCGCCCCTCCCTTTTGCACCCTGAGGGGTCGGAGCCGGGCTCAGTGACGGCATCCTCTTCTCAGGCGTGCTAGCAGGCTTTGCCACAGTCATTGTGGAGGCTTCTCACCTTGGAGGCAGGGACACCTTGGGCACTGTGGGGTTTGCCTTCACAGGTTCAGCCCCTTTTGCCTTTGTTAAGAGCAGCCGCCACCAGCTCAATCGTTGACGATGTCTTCTCCTGAGCCGCCTGGGCCTTCCTGGGCAGGTCAGCTGCCTTTTCCTCCATCCTTGGCTTCTCAGGCTTCTCCTGCAGCTTAGCCGGGTTGGATGATTTCCTCTTCGTGGAGGAGCTCAATCGCTGGCTGTGGATGGAGACAGATGGTGATGTTGATTGCGCATTGTCCATCGCGGGACCAGCTTGTACGGTGACCCCGATGGGACCGGACTTGGTGCTTGGCCTCGTCTTGGGCCCCCACGAATGGGATGCTCTGAAACGATTTAGAAGCCCGCTCCTCTGACCGGCCGGTCCTGGGTGAGGCATGACCCTGCTCAGGACACTGGACAGAGGCCTTGATGTTCAGCCATGTCGCTAGTCTACTGTGGCGATCCTTCATTGTTTTCTTGGAGAAGCCAAGGTAGATCTCGCACTCTCGTTCCTTGTGATTCGGGTGAAGGCATTGGAGGAGTTTGTCCTCCGCAAACACGTTCCACAGCCTGCATCTGGTGCAGGACCTGAAAAGGGATCTTCCTTCCTTTTTCTCCTCCATCATGGCGCCGAGAAGCCCAATGGCCTTCTGGAAACTTCCAAGAAACTTAGATGATCCTCACCCTTGAGGGGCACTGAAATTCACAGACAAATGGATCCCCGCTGTCGGCAGATGGAGAGCATAGCACCCAGGCTCTTTGAGAAAAATAGAATTATTTTCAGTGACAAAAAGAAAATCTAGAAGTAGCTCACAGAGCGAAACTCGAGGACTTCCAACACTGAAACGTGCAGTAAAAATCTGAAGATGGCTGCCATAGGAGGGGTTTAGGAAGAGGACTGTGATTTGCTGGGGGCAGTAGGACCCAGAGGACAGTGATTGGTTTAGAGGAGAAATACAGTTTGTAAGTGAAAGTGAAACTGTTTTTCTTTAACCGAGGATTCCCGGCCTGACGACAGGGAATATTCATGAGAATGTGAATCCATGCCAGACCCCATGCTAGAGATCTACAAGTTATTTTTGAAAGACATGTTGTGAATACGCGGATGCGTATGTATGATCCATGTGGTGTATAAAGCACACCTAGCTTGGAAGCAACAGAGGGCTGTGCATAGGGGAAGCACCAATAGGAATACAAGTAGGGTGCAGGGACGCAGATGTAGATGAAATGGGTAGAGGTCATCATAAATCTTCCTGACCTGTGTCAACCTCAGAATATTTTGCTTGGACTTGGTAAATTATTTTACCTTGTCCCTAGGTGAGTTGGAATCTTTTTCCCCTCTCACCTAGTCTTTCACTCTTTTACTCTTTTAATTGGTGACCTTTTTATGTGTCTCCATAGTGTGTGATTGGAGTTATAGTTTCCTATAACTTTGGACTGACTAACATACTATGGCAGCACACATTTCTAAATGCAGTGGCTTCTTATTATTTCTTGGGTGAACGAACTATTGTTCCCAAGAGGAAAAGTGGGATTCACATCCCCTTTACATTGATTTAAGTGAGCGAGCACAACCCAATTTATGTGGAGTGCTGGGGGATACAATGTAACCCCTTTCTTACTTACCTGGTAACATTTTTGTTACAATTGCAAGTTTACTTGAAAGGCTGGTGGCAGTGGTTTTACCTTTATGACTTTCAGTCATTAATACTCTCAGGCTGTCAAATCAGCCTCAGTAATGCACAGAAGGGCTGCCATTCTGCTAGAATGGTGGGCTCCCTTTTTTGCCATTTTTCGTCATTTTTCGTATGCTTGTTGTTTGAGGTCTTCTGCCATTCCAGGCCTAGATTGAAGTTTTGTCCTCAGCCGGAATCCTTTGTATTCCACGCCTAGACTCCAGAGTGTCTGAGAAGGCAGGAAGCGAGAGAGGAATCCAAAATTCAAAGGGTGCGCACATTGGAATCTAGAAAGCATATACAGGGTTGGAGCGGGGGGCGGACACACACATTGGTGAGCCCCTTTAGAAATGGTGTCAGCAGTGGAATCTTGAAATATGAACATTCTTCAGATGAGAGCTTAAAGATGGATAGGGCCGCCAAATAGCCCTTAATAGTTCCAACCTGGAGCCCCAGATTGGCTAAGGATGGTATAAAGGATAATAACTCAGGTGTTTTGCACAGAAAAAGGGTCTTCATTCTTGTCTCTGCACCAGTTGCAGAATTTGTTCCAACAGCAACGGTACAAAGACTTTGTTGCTGGCCTTCGGGCCAAAAGCAAAATCTCCATTACGTCATCCGGGAGGTCCCAATCCTTGTATCTCAGCCTCTCAGAAACCATGCGTGAAGGCTGAATGTTTTGACCTCTGGATGTAGAACCTGAACCCACTCTCGCGAGAGAAGGTTCTCTCTTAGTGGAAAATGTAATGGAGGGCAGATGGACATGTCAGAGGTAGTACATGGCCACTGTTCTGTCCGTCATTATCGGGACATTCTTCCCCGCACAGAGGGCAGGAAGGCCTTCAGCGCTAGTCTGATTGCCCTCAGCTCCAAAGATTGATATGTAGTTTGGACTGCGACGGAGACCAACGACCCCTGATTGCAGATCGTTGGTGTGGGCTCCCCACCCCGTGAGTGAGGCATCCGTCACTATGGTTATCTCCGGCCATGGTTGCCAAAAGGGTTCTCCCATCAGAATGTTGTCCTCGCAGGCCCACCACAGAAGATCCTGTGCGACCCTGCTTGGAGCATGAAGTAGGTCCGACATCTTCTCTGATAACTTGGACAATTGACACCTGAGATCCCATTGAAGGGATCTCATTCTCAGGTGGGCCTCTGGCACCAGAAAAATGCAGGATGCTATGAAGCAGAGCAACCTAAAAATCGAAAGCCAGGAGACGCTGGGCACTTTGCAATTTGGAGACCATCTGTAGATTTTCTTGAACCCTCACCTCGGGTGGAGAGCTCTTTCCCAAGGATGTATCCAGTACAGCTCTGAAGAACTGGAGCTTTTGAGAAGGTGTCATGTGAGACGTCTTGTAATTGAGGGAGAAGCCTAGTCTGTGAAAAGAGTGGCAGGTGACGTGGATACGATCCCAGATTTGTTCAGGAGAACGCACCCTGCTCATCCAATCATCCAGGTAGGGGTAGATGTGAATCTACACTCTCCTGAGACTCGCTGCCACCACCGCCATCAGTTTGATGAAAACCCTCTGGGAAGAGGTTAGCCCAAATGGCAGAACTCAAAATTGATGAGAACCGCCAACTGCGAACCTCGGCTTTTTTCTGTGCTTGAGATGGATTGGCACATGAAACTAAGCATCCCGAAGTTCCAATGAAACCATCCAATATTGGAGTTGAAGGGCCTGAAGGATCTGAGAAAGGGTGACCATCTTGAACTTCTTCTCTGAGGAACTTGTTCAAGTATCTCAAGTCCAAGATGGGCCTCAGTTCTCCTTTTTTGCGTATTAGGAAATATGGAGAATACCATCCCTTGTTCCTCTCCGCTACAGGCACCGGTTCTATAGCGCCTTTCTCTAGCAGGGTTAACATTTCCTGCACAAGGAGCAGATCTGGAATCCTCAAAGTGTGTTTCCTCGGTGGATTGTATGAAAGGAAGGCAGTACCCGTGGACTATGGTTTCCAATGCCCATGCATTCTAAGTAATGTTTTGCCATTCTTCTAAATGCAGTCTACTCCCCAATAGTGAACTGGGATTCAGGACCTCAAAGAGGTTTTAAGGTGGCTGATGCAGTGGCAGATGGTAAAGATGCCCCTGCTTCAGCTGGCTTTGCACCTCTCCCTCGTCCACCACAAGGACATTTTCTTTGGCCTCTTTGACCAGCCATTCCTCTCGCTCTTCCAACTGAGGAGTAGTAGCGATAAGATCTACCCCATCGAAGTCTGTCCACTAGGGCAAAAAGGCTGAAGCTGCCTAATTGCTGCACCTAAAGATTTGGCTGCCGCCTTATAGGTCTGCAACTTCAAGGCTTTCGACAGCCTTGTTGCCAAAAAGGTGAGACCCGTCAAAGAGCATGTTAAGGAGTCTGGATTGCACACCCTGTGCAAAACCAGACTTCCTCACCCACACAAATCTGCGTATAACGGTGCTAGTAGGCATGGCTCTGCTGAGGCTGTCAGCAGAATCCAGACCTGACTGAAGAGACTCGCACATGGCTTCTTTGCCGTCTCTAATTATGGCCAAGAACCAGTCCCTTTCATCCCCCTCAGGAATGTGCTCTGCCGTCATGGAAATGGAGTCCCATGGAGTGAATGGACATTTTGCAAGGGCACATGTGGAGTAGAGCACCATACTCCCTGCCGAAAATACCTTCCTTGCCCATACAAATACTCTTTTGTCGTCCCCATCTGGAGAGATGGTAGGGTAAGCTGCTTGCTTAGAAGTTGCGGTAGCTGCCTGTACCATGAGACTCTCTGAGTGAGGTGTTTAGACAGATAGTCAGGGTCACTACTGGAAGGGCAGTACTTCTTTGTCAGCATTATATTCACAGTCTGATTGGTTTCTGGCGTCTCCCAATTTGCTGCCACCCTTTTTTGGAGAGCAATATGGAAAGGTAATAAAGGATCTGTCTGTGGACCCCAGTTTAGGATTCTCCCCCTTCATCTGCATTAACCATCTCAAGAGTTGGTGGTCTCTCTGAATGAGGAAAGTAGATCCATACAAGTATGGTCTAAACTTCAACGACCACACACTGGTTAAACATTCTTGTTCTATGGTTGCCGTTTCCCTGCAAGTTTTATACTGATAAAGCAGATGGGGTGTTCCCTACCTTGCTCATCCAGTTGGCTCAAGACTACCCCTATCCCTGGTTTAGATGCATCAGTCTGCACAATAAAGGTCTGGGTATAATCTGGAGCTCTCAGTCCTGGAGCCTTACAGAGGGAATATTTCAGCCCTTTAAATGCCTTGGAACACTCTTCATTCCATCTCACTTACTTAGGGTACTCTGGTGAAGAGATGACATTAAGTGGAGAAGCTATGGACCCATAGTTCTCTATAAAATGTCAGCAATGTGCTGTGAGGCCCAAGAAGGCTCTCACCTGGGTCTGAGTAGTAGGGGTGGCCAAGTCCAGTACAGCTCATCTCACAGCTTAATCCCACCCTCTCATACCTCATGTCAAAGGTAGGCCACCTTACTCTGAGCTATTTGACACTTGCTTGCCATTATGGTCAGATGGGCCTGTTGTATAGCCTGCAACACTTGTCCAAGGTGGTAAATATGTTCTTCCCAAGGAGGCTGAACACTGCAATGTCCTCCAAGTATGCCATGCAGAAGTCCCAACCCTTTCAGAACATTATTCACCATCCTTTGGAAAGTGGCTGGTGCATTCTTTAGTCCAAAGTGCATTACCTTGAATTGGTACAAGAAGGTTTTTAGAAGCTTCAGTCCTCAACTGTGACTCTTTACTTGGTCTCAGACAGAGGATGGTAGTTACTAGGCTTGGCATTAAGTGTGGAGCACTCTCCAATCCTTGTTTAGTTGGGGCCAAAGGGCCTCTGACTGGATGACCGTAGGAGCTCAAAGGGGCTGAAGCCCACTCCGGCTTGAGGCACCTCTCTAAAAGCAAAAAGAAGGCATGGCTGTAGAAGGTCCCACTTTCTCCTCAGGTATTCTTCCAAGCCCCCATCATGCTCTTCATAGTATTGTTGAACCTCTCTACCAACCAATGTGTTTGAGGGTTGTAGGCAGGTGAGAACTTGTAAGTAACTCCACCGTTTTTTCACATGGCCTGCATGTAATGGGACATACCATTTGATCCCCTGTCAGACTACTTCCTTAGGAAAACCTAACTTGGTAAAAATACTAAGTAGGGCCTTAGCTACTGCCTGAGCAGTAACAGTCCTCATTGGTATGGCCTCAGGGTGTCTAGTAACATGGTCCACTACAACTAATATAAACCGGTTGCCAGATAGTTGGCAAGTGTGACAGCTTCTACAGTGTTTGTCCACATCTGTACTAATCTTGGGCCAGTAAAAGTAAAATGAGAGCCTTTCTTTGGTCATTTTTGAACACAAATGAACACCAGCGGAATGTTGTGTGCTAACTGTAGAAACCTTGGTCTTATCTCCTGGGGTATTAACAGTCTCCTGAAGTCCCCTGGAGTAGAATCTGTAGGCTCGCTGTAGGAGTCCATCCTCCCAGTAGACTCAATGCTTCCCTGGCTCTTGCCTCACCAGCTGCGAGGCTGTCTGCTGATGCAGACCTTCTAGAGAGGGACACTTTGTCCTCTGTTGGAATCTGCCATAAAGGGTCCGCCTTCTTCAAGTAGTCTCTGCAGCTCAGGATGGTCTCTAGGATCCAGATCCTCCCAGCAGGGAAGAATTTCCTCTACCCCCGTTTCACCAGTAGATGGCTCATCAGGAGATTCCTCTACCACCAACTCAGCCTCAGCTGGAGGTGGCGTCACTGGGGTGACCAGAAACTTTCCTCTGTGAGTAGTGATTTTCTTTAAAGAAGGTTTGGGCTTGAGGCCTTTTTCTTTCTTGAGACTCTGGATCACTCCTTGGTCTCCTTCTGAGACGTGGATGGTTGGGCTGTCTGGTGACTAGAGCCACTGGATTGCTCCTTGATCTCAAATTGAGAGTCTCTGAAGGTTGCCTCTCTGGCCAATGTGGCCAGCTCCCTTTTCTTCTTACTGGGAGGCCTAGGTGTACTGGAGACTACTCCTAGAGTCTTCAGATTACCCAGACGTACCCTACCAGGCACTTCAGACTACACACTAACTGGAATTCTGACAGTCATGCTATTACACTGAATGAGGGCAGACATAATGGGCAACATTTGCATAGGGGCCCCTGCAAGCTTGGTGTGACCTTTGGGTGGCTTAGCTACACCCTCAAGTTTGAAAAAGCTCTCATCCACCACAATTATGCTGGCCCCAGTGTCTGATGGCAGGGGTCTCCTGCCCATCAACAAGTACACTGTCCTTGTGATATTCTTTGGTATTGTCAGGGATAGTATAAATATCTATATTCTGTTGTCCCCACAGACCCAATGACACTAAACACCAATGGGTCTTTCAGCCATAAGTGAAAGTGAGCACCTGTCATTGGAGTTTTCCCCTCAGAGATGAAGGCTAAGGAGATTGATGGGATCCTTGAAGGTTCACCCTTACATCTGAGATCCCCTTTCACGTGGTCATTAGACCCACAAACCACATAGTTGCCAAAGCTTCTCTGGAATGGGGGTTTCTGGTAACCACCCTCTGGTTTTGCTCCAGAGGGTTCACTAGACCTATGAGGTTTCCCTTTGACATTTACCCTTATGGTGTGTGTGTGTGGCCCTCTTTGGATGGTGGAGGATTAGAACTGTCTTTCCCCTCTTTCTTGTGCTTTTTGCCCTCTTCCCCCTTATGAGGAGCCCCAGAATCCTTGTGAGTGGCCCTGTTGTCAGCATTCTTATCAGTCTCTTTGCTGTAGGGTCTAACTTTGAGGACCCCCGAATGGTGAAAAATGGTAATGTCCAAAAAATCAATTTGATGTTCCTGTATGGTACCCGTAAATTTCAAAAACCTATTTTGTTGGTTAAGCCAGATGATAAATTCATTAGCTAAGCTCATGGAACCATCCCAGACAATACAAATGTTGTCTATATACACAGAAGTTTCAACTGCATTCAAATATTTACTATGGTTTAATAATTTTGTGCCGTTGTACTAATTCTGGTTTTGTGCAATTAAGTTTTACACGTGATTTTTTGCTGTGTGTAACCTATCTTACTTTGTTACATTCATTCAATCTTGTGCCCAATAGGGAGTATATTCCTCTCTGTATCACTCTAAGATGGCGCCACTCATGCAACTGAGCATATATAGGGTGTCTTGTTTAAGTCCCTCTTCACTTTCCCTGTTTCCCATGTAGAATTCGGAAAGAGTTGCCACGGCTTCGCTGATACGAGGAAGCGGCTGATTGGTGGTTGTACGTCGGACATGGACATAGGCGTTTTGAGTAAGAGTGGAGCTTTACAGCATGTTACTTTTCTGTCCGCTGGCTTATTCCACGGCTTTCACTTATGTAGCGAGTATACGCTGCCATGTGTCAAACTCCCATTTGCATTTTCATTCACGCACGGGCGACATTGGTGATATTTCTTTTTTATCTGCAGTCGGATAGACTTGGTGCCCTGGTTTGCCTAAGCGCGCTGGGGTGTTCTAATTGTGTCAGCATATAATGAATGTTTTTAGGTCCCCACTGTGGGGGATCCTAGACAAACCGGGTTTTTTCCGTTTCTTTTTTCTGGGTTTACAGATCCATATGAAACACTTTTAAAATCTATGAGTTAAGTGATTGGACTGCATCCTTACACATTTGCGGGACAGTGAATGACAACTCGTCGTGTTGTTTCTTTTGGGTGTACCCCATTGTTGGATCACTCTGTTTACACAGCCAGGTAATGTGAAGTTGTGGCTTGCCACTCTGGTATGCCTGGTATTTCACTTAAAGGTTGTTCCACATTGGTTTCGCTCTTTCTCATACACTTTGGGTGATGGTGCACTCCGCTTACCTATGGTGATTCTTTCACCTCTCATACTAATATGACCACATTTACAGTGGTTCGGCAAACTAATATAATATAATATTTTGCCTCCCGGATAGTGACTATTGGCAGTCCTATTTTTGAATACTGTGAAATAGGTTTCACGCCTAGGGTGATTGTTTTAGGCCCTTGGTAATATGGTCATGGTGACTGTTTTTCTCACCCTCTTTCACTTTCAAGGCCTTGGTGCCTCGTTGTTGATAAATATGGTGAATGGTGTTGAGTTAACGTTTGGTGAATACGGAGTCCCTAGGTTCTTTGTGTCCCTTTTATCTTGCATCCGGTGTGTACCACATCTGTTGGTAGATGTACTTAGGACCCCTACTGCATAACATTGAAAGAATTTGAATACTACAAGAAAAGAGTGTCTGTTTTCCCCTGAAGAGAGTTCAGCCATTGTATGGCAACAAGAACTGAACCATGTTACATGTCGGGATTATATACATTGTTGAGAACACATTTGTTTTATGATATTGGGATTTGCTGCTAAGATTGTGTTTGCGTATGTGGTATAAATGTTTTATGATGAATGGTTGAAATTGAACATTTGAACGGTATTTTTATGATCAGTTGTGCTGTAATATGGGTCTATTTTTCTAATTGTTCGTATTTTTCGAATTGTGATGTATAAATAAATTGATATATTTTTGTACTTAGTTGTACTTTATCTATTCTTTCAAGATATAAGTACTTGTGTTCCGTTCTGGAATACTGGTAGGGTCTCAGTATTACACCTATACTTTAGTAGTGTTGTGTTCTATCTCTTTGTTTAAATATATTGTGATACCCCCTAAAGGTAGAGTAGTGAATATTAAGGGTATATTTTGTTTGCCCTTGTTTGATTTACTACCCAACCAATCCAACACATCAAGCTTTGGATCATACACACTCCCCACCTGTCTTCCAAGACTAGGTTTCTTGGGATCATCAGACTGAAGACGCTGAAAAGGAAGCAGAGTGAAGGGACCATTTCTTCATCTCATATTCGTGTTGCATTTTTCTTTCCCTGTGCCGCCTCCCTTTGTCCTCAGACTGGAGAGTCAGTTTCCTGAATTTAAATTCAGTTTTCATTTTTTTCAAGCGATGGATAATCTGGGTTTATAGTGTGACCACACAGGGTCATGGTATGAGGTAAGGGAGGTACAAGCAAAGGAGGTAGATGGGGCAGAGGGTTGGCAGACCCGTGAGGACCCTCTTCACTTTCTGATCCTCTTGGTAAGTTAGAACTAAGCACTACACTTCCATCCTCAGAATTCCCACCCATATCAATGTTGGGAGTATGGGTGATGGTCCTACTCCCAGGGTTTTGGTGATTTAACCTTTGAATTAAATAATGTTTTCTTCCCTTACAACTCAGGCTCCTTGCTTTACACAATTCTTTTAGTTATACTGTAAGCAGTGTAAGGGCCAGTTCACTAAAATTATCAATTTCAATAGTTATAAGGTTACTTTTCTTGGCAGAGCTAGCCTTGTGGATGGATTCCTTGGACACAAGTATTGCCAATAGTCAATGTAATTTTTTTTAGTAATTTTTTTAAAATTTAATTTGTTTAGTCGTAAAACAACTTTTCAAATTAATTACATAAAACAAAATAACATTATTCCTTTAAGACTTAAAATGAATTGGGTTCCTAACACATATTTTGCATCAACAACATGTATAATTTTGATTAAAACAGAACATGAGCATCAAATGAAGAGGAAAAAAAAAATGACATCTTACAAATACAGATAACAGAGTTCTCATACTCATTTGAGCGAATATCCGGCAAAACAATGTCTAAAAATTGGACAATTGCTATTTGAATTGAGACTCTTGGATTGGAAAAAATTGTTTGCCATTTTTGAAATTGGGTTAAATGATTCTGAAACATCAATTTATTCTTAAAGCATCTGCTTCTGGCCTCCGTTACTGCCTCACAATCTACTAACAAATGTTGTATAGTTTCAAGCTGGTCTATGTTCTTACAGTATCTACAATAATTTTGCTCACTTGTGATGATCTTTCTTCTATACAATATATCACGAGTACTATATAGGTTTAACCTAAACCTCAAGTAATTCCTCCTAAAGAGAGGACTTGGATGGTTTACAAGATAGGATGCCATTGTGCCATGCCTCTTCAACCCAAACAGGGTAACATTGAAATCCTTGTGTGTTGTACATTTTGTTATATTTTCAGCCCAATCGTGCTGAAATATTTTTGCCTTGGCTCGGTCAGGATTCAATATGAGTAAATCAATGGTTATGGCTGCATCACTAAGTGCATCTAGTGTGTGATTACGCCATTTCCGTGGAAAAATGTGATTTGACGTAAGTAAATTATAAGCTACGACCTTCAAAATGGTCGGTTTCTCTAGGCCTGTTAGTGCTTTTCGAAGGCATGCACATTGCTTCCACACCACTTGTAAGTGAAGTGATGTGAAACCTAGTTCGAAGCAAATTAACGCTATAGGCGCACTGTCTGGGAGTTGCAATACTTTTTTTCCAATAGGAGGATTCTATGCCATCCCAAAAAATACGTTTCTTGGGAAGGCAAGCTTCAACACCATAAAGCAAGAAGGGGGTAACTTTCATCTTGTAAAACATGATAATGTGCTTCACTGAAAACTTCCCAAACTGTCGCAAAAGTATTCGAGATTGAGACACCAGAGATTGTAACTTGGTGTTTATTTTGCACTTATATTGTTCTAGTGTCTTTCTGTGTTGCACCACTACACCTAGATATCTATAGTCAATGTAATCCAACCTACACCAATCCCACCACCTGCCACCAATGTTGGGCATGTTTTGCTAACGTCCAACTGGGGTTATACTTCATAAAATGTGTTTTTAGGGCCTCTACTTTTAATATAGGCCTGTACTACCCAAGTCAGTTAGAGTGGTAGAGCAGCCAGGCTTATTTTAAGAGGGAGGAATGTGAGCTGTAGAGCAGTACAAAGAAAGCAGCACACACACAGATCCAAGGAAACACTCACTTAAAGAGTGACTTCAGTTAAAAGCACTTCTATGTATCACCTTTACAAAATTCAGTTTAAGGGGGAAGGAAAGGTTAGACAGAACACAGTTTACAACTGGTAAGTAACAATGTAACGCTCTCCAAGAGTGGTTTAGGCAGCCTGTTTCCTAACTAGAAAGGAGTTCACAGTTCAATTTGTGGAGGAACAAGGACAGCCCAAGCCAGTAGGATCAAGAAGATGGGAAACCAGTAGAGCCACAGTCAAATGGACAGCACCAGGTCTGATGACAATCGCCAGAGAAAAGTTAAGTAACCAGTCAGATGTTCATGTAGAAAGTGCAGGGGCTCAAGAGAAGCCTTCCTGTAGGTATACAGGCTGCAAGACCCGCAAAATGGAGGGTGCTGTGTGTCCAAAAAGTCGATTACAGATGCCTGTATTGAAATACATGGAGGAAAGTATAACTCCATTAAAGTAAGAAGAGAATGCAAAAGCAGTAAAATAAGATTCACAGTAAAAGCAAAAGAATGAGTGAGTGGTAAAAAGTTCCACTCACTCAGGACAATATATCAAAAAAATCCCAGAGTCCAGCAACAAGTGTTTGGGGTCTCAGGTTGAGTGGCATTAACACCAGAACTAAACATTCTCCCCAACAGGTGGTAACTCTTTTTAAGTTTTGTTCAGAGTCTAACAAGAAGCTCCCTTGGATTGACCAACACAGGGTTTTTAACCTTGGGCTTGAGAAGATGTGCATGCCATGCCTTGGATGGTTCAAACCCAAAAGTCTTGTGATAAGGAAACAAAGTGCACACCTGTTTATGCTATAGCTACTGTTGTACCTGTGATGCATCTGCAGTAGTGACACAGGAAGAGAATAGGAGGCAGTGCATCTCAGAACACCGCGTTTTCCATCTCGTGCAGAATATTTAGGAACAAACATTGTTTTAGAAAGTGCTGAAATCCCTTTCTGACAATACTGTTTTATCCTAACAGACATATCTCCACCTACATCTCGACTTACCTGCCACCTTCGAGCCTCTGAAGGTTAAATAAGCTATAAGCCTCCCTCAGGTCCTTTGCTGTAATCAGCATTCACTAGTGATGCTGCTTCTTTTAAGATGAGCAGTTCATGGGACCCTAGAGTCTGCAATGTCAGCTGCGACTCAAGTCTTCTAAACCGAGAGGAGGGCATATTCCTTGCCGAACACTCTGATGAAACATAATTCACACCTCACAGGAGATGCTGACACCGCAAATGGATGCATTTATTCTCAGTGCGAAGAAGTACTGGGGGATCATTATTCTCATTTATATCAATTATTCGAAAGGGACCAGTTTGAGAATAGCAGTTTCTGGACAGCATTTGGCAATTTTCAGACTGCATGGGATTTATTTGTTTCTAGAGCGCCATAGCCTGCCGGCATCAGGGCGCAGTTCACAAGACAAACAATTCCACAACTCATTAACAGAGAAGCACTGTCTTTAGCTTTCTTTTTAATGAAGCAAGGTTTTCTTCCTTGCAAAGCAATTCTGGGAGAGCATTCCAAGCCATGGCGGTCTTCATAGAGAAGGAAATGCCTTTCCCCTCTTGCTCTCTTCGCTCGTGAGACCGATAACAGATTTGCTGTGCTCGAGCACAGTGTTCTGTTCGGATTACGCCTCAATATCATTTTGGTTAGGTATGCTGGTGCTTTGCCGAACAGGCATTTATGAGTCAGTGTGAGGATTTTAAAGCATACCCTCTCTGCCACCGGGATCCAGTTGAGTTCTTTCCTATGGCAGGATACATGGCCCCTCCTAGGAATGTTTCATACTACTCCAACTGCGTTGTTTTGCATGACCTGGAGTCTGTGTATGCGTTCCTTACTGGACCACCCTAGAAGGGCATTACAGTAATCCAGCCTAGGCAAGATGATAGCACAAACTAAAGTTTTGCGACAGACCAGAGGATTTATTTGCCATAGTTCTTTCAGATGGTACTGTGTGTTTTTAAATGTTTTTATGTATGTGTTTTAACATGAGCATCTGCATTCATAGATGTTTCTAGAACTGTACCCAGGGTTTTGACTTTTTTACCACTGGGATAAAGGAGCAATCAATGAGTAAACCTTCCCCAGTTTGTTTGGTTAGAGCCAAAAACCATACGTTCTGTCTTTGAACCACTAAGACACATCCAGTTTTTGACCATCCACTCCTGGATGGATGCGTAAATAGAAGTTAGATGAGCTAGGTCAGTGTCATAGTCCCCACTAAGGTCCATTAGCAGTTGAAAGTCCTCTGCATAGTTTGTAAATTTAAGTCCCTTGATTCAAGTAGGTCACACAGAGGTTTTATGTAGAGGTTAAAGAGGGCTGGCGAAATACATGCCCCCTGTGGCACTCCGTATTTAATGTTGGCTGTCTTGAAGCAGGCAGTACCCTAGCATATTTTTGTATGTCTTTCGCTGAGGAACTAGTTTATCCACAAAATGACCTCACTGGAGCAATTCCCCACGTATGCCAGGGTTTTAAGCATATAGGAGTGGTCCAATAAGTCGAACGTGACCGCAAGGTCCAAGAGGATCAGCAGCCTGGTTTTGCTTTCTTCTAGTCTATCTAACATCTTTGATTGCAAATTAAGCAGGGCACTCTGTCCCATGGAGACTCCTAAAGCAGGACTGATTCGGGTGCAAGATGGCAGATGCCTCCAGATGGGCCTGCAATTGGCCAGATGCAACCGTATCCAGGATTTTTAGTAGAAAAGGCGCGTTTGTAGTCAGTCTCAAATTGCCAGGGTCTTTAGGATTGAGGCTGGGCTTCTTCATTAGGAGTGTAACTACCACTTCCTTCCTTTCATGCTGTTGGGTACACTTATGCCAGATAGATGCGTTAAAGAATTTTGTCAAGAAAGGGGGGGGGGGGGGGGGGAGTCTATTGTTAGTTAGGATTACTTTCGATGGTAAGTCTCTTGGACAGGGTGTAGGTCTGATTTTGGCAAGAGTGTCCTCCATTTCCTCAATGGTGACATTTTGGAAAGAGAATCCCAAGTCTGAGACTTCCTTCTTGGTGTCCAGTTTAGATGCTTGTTCCGGGGGTATATTCAGTTTCGCACGACAGATTAGGATTTTATCCCGTAGCATAAGTACTTTGTCCTCTAGTGCATTTTGGACATTGACACAGTCTGGCGAGTCAGGGGAAAAAGACAGATCAAGCGGTTTGGTTTTGCCAGTTCCTTTAGATTTCAAACAATTTGCGAGAGTGGTTCTCCGCTTTGTTAATTTGGTCATCACAGAAGCATTTTTTAGTTACAAAGATCATACAAATTGAAGATTTTTACAACAGTTGCCGTCTATCTCGGTTTTCCAGTTTTATCTTTGGTCCATATTCGCCCCGCTTGTCTTTTCTCCTTCTTCGGAAGGTCAAGTTCCGGGGAGAACCAGTCCTGTTTGTTGGGGTAGTCACAAACTGTTAGTGATCCAAGCGGGGCTTTGTCCACTAAGAGTGGATAAATGTTTATAAACCTCCACTAGATGACAAGGCTGATCTAGTTCCGAGGAGTTTGTCATCATAGCGGTCAAAGAGGAATTACGATTGATTGGCAGTTGGTTGAAGTTTTTGTTTAGAATTGTCTTGGGGGTGGGGGCTCCGTTAGGTCCCATCCTGACCAGATACATGGTTCAGTAACAACACTGCTACTATGAATGTTACGCGAGGCCACCCAATCAAGGGTGTGTCCCTTTATGTGGGTTGGCTCATGATTGATGACTTGAAAATCAGTGTTGGTCAGATGCCGTTCCAACTCTATAGCTTCCTTATCTTGAGGGTCCCCCTTCCAGCAGTTTAAGTCACCGAAAAGAATGGTGGAGGTTTTGGGGCGGTCAAGGGAATTTAGAAGATTAAGTAGATTTCATTAAAAGATGTAATTGTCGGAGATAATTTGCCATGAAGAATTGGAAATTGGAACATTCGATGCTTGCTTCAAAGAGCCCAGCTCTTGCTTATTTAAAACAGCCACCCCCCAGGCCCTGTAAGCGATTCTTGCCCAGACATTTGTAGCCTTCCGGAGTAACCAAATCAATTGCTGGACCATTTGCTTGTTGTAACCATGTTTCTTTGAGGCACATGATAACGATGTGGTTTTCTAAGATGTAGTCATGGATGTTTAATGCGTGTTTAGGCACTGAACGTGTATTGAGCAGAGCAATTTTCAGTTCTCTAGTGTTCTTTTGTCCCACTTCCTCCTTGTCTAATGGTAGTGGTATCATGATAGCTTCTCGCCAGGTCCGGGGTGAGGTTTCCCCAGTGCAATGTTATCATAAAGATTTCCTTTGCAGTTTCCAGCGGCCCTATGCAAGGCTAGCGCTTCCTGAGGACCTCAGGAAATAAGAATGCTTGCAAAATTATAGCCAGAAGACTTACGGCGGGTCAGCCGAGCCACGGGGAAGAAGAACGAGACATTGAGCCAACACACACCCGACGCAGACCAGCTCAAATGTGCTGGCGAAAATGCGCCGCAGACTAAAAGAAAAAAGGCCTGCGCTTGCTGGGAAATGTAGTTTTCTAGGACTACAGATTAGTAGCAGCGTGAGGAATTAAGCTGCTCTAGGCACATCAAACAGTTCAAAATTCACCCTGTCGCAATAAAATCGCACCTATGTGACAATTGCCTTGCAAAGTGAGTAGTAACTTCCCTACTGTTATCCAAATATTGTTGCGGTCACACAGAGTTTAAGAAGTGCTCTTCTGCCAGGGTACTTCAATTGTAAATGTGAGCAAAGCACAATGTAGTCCTACAAAACAAAGGCTTGCAGTTCACAAAGTGTTTTTAAATATGGGCACAGTTTAAAACACAGAACGTAGTCAAAATGTCTTGCAGTCACACATAGTATTTCCCATATGTGCACAGTTCGAAGTTATTTGGTCATATGCATACAGTCAACCTAACGCACACATACCATTCAATTCTTGGGGATCCCCAGTTTGTCTTTTGCAGAGATCTGTAGTGTGCAGTTAAAGGGGGCATACCGTTCCCAACTGTTAATGTTTTATCTTCAGCCTATTTTCTCATGAAAAGAAAGGTTCCCCATCTATCTTATGTTCAACATTTTAATTTTTTTTAGCTTTGGCTACTTACAAGCCACAACTATTGCACTGTAGTACAGCTATGAGCGAGAGGACATGTGAAGATGGATTTCTAGAATCTGGCCTGGTGGACATAGATGAGGAGGCCACCCTAGTTATAGGGAACAGGAAACAGAGGTTTGCCAAAGCCCAATCAAGGTACACAGATGAACAGTCTAGGCTTATTCCCAGGAGTGTGAGTGGGGTCAGGGTTCCTCACCGAGTCCACACAGTATGGTGCACAATTATTCAATTTAGACAGTCATGTATAAAAATACAGGTATTTATGATAGACCTTCTGAACACACCAGAGAACTAATCCAACAGGTAGTACTAGCGACAATACTCTATTATACAAATATATACAGTCATCATAAGTTAAAATATACATCAAAGAACTAGTTTAGAGCCCTCCGCTCATCTACCTCCAACCTTCTGCGAGTGAGCAAATTCTCCAAGCAGAGATTTGGAGGGAGATCTTTATACTCCGCAGGGGCCTCCCTCTGAACAGCCTTGCCTGCCTCCCTCTGTCTTGAGCCTGATCTCCTTAAGTTCCGGAAGCTTCTAAAGACATTCCTCTTCTCCTCTTCCTTCTCTCTCCCTCTTCCATGCCAACCTCTCAATTCACACTCTCTCTCTCTCTCTTTTTCCACACAGCTTGCTGACTGGCCGCCGGGTGTACCTCAGAGTCTCACAGGTCCCTGGCACCCTCGTCAGTCCTCTCGCATTTGCCTACTATGGGCATGCACTTGCCTCAGCACTACTGCAATTGGTCAATGACCCATGAGTATGGCATCTCTCAGCACTTACCCAGTTTCTGACTGGGCACACTTGATTCCTCCAACCCCCCAACCCCCTGCACTTGTACACCACCCCTGCACCTCTCATGCACCGTCTGTGCACTTGCACGATCTGAGCGAACCAGGTCTTAAAGATAGTCCATCTACCCTGTCTCCCCTCCTTGCATGGTGGCACCTCAATGCACTTGGAAAAACTGCAGAACCGATGTCAGACCCATTTGCTGTTATCTACACTGTTAATTGTATTATATGCACTTACTCTGCATGTGTAGACTTGTATTGTTCAGAAATTCAAGGACTCTGAAATTGTTCTTTCCCCTTGTTTCCTCCCTCCTTGAGCGCTTTGAAACACTTGCCTTGTGTATAGGCGCTTTACAAATAAACATTACCATACCATGTAGTAAATGATGGAACGAGATCATAAGATAATAACCTAAAATGAAAGGGGCTTTGTGCCCAAAAGACACAGGAGCCACAATGTTTCTCACCAGAAGGAGGTCTCTGTAGGTGGGTTTCAATAGGCTTAGAGCTGGTGATAGTTTAAAAGTTATACAACTATTTTACCCACGTTCGACGACCAAAAGGTGAGTGGAATGGAATATGGAGACAAAGGGACTTGTTCCCAATGTTATCCTATGGGAGACAGGCACAATGCATTTACTTGCCTCCCTGACCCCGATTTTCCCGATGACTTTGTGGATAGTCAGGGTGCTCAGTCTTCTGCGGTTTGTTCCACTGATAGGTGCCCAGAAGGTGCAGGTTCAAGGATTCTTATGGTTGAATGAAAAAACAAGATGCAACCTTTTTCGGAGAAGAAATATAGAGCCCACCGACGCAGACCTCTTCAGAAAACTTCACAGGTTGGAGATCGGTGCTTTCCAGTGACGGTCTCTGCACACAGGCAATGACAGGCATCCTTCCAGCGACGCACTTCACGCTTTTCACCATTCAATCAGCGGGCGCATCCTATGTCCGCAGATATCACGTCGCCCTCTAGGCCAATCACGTCGCCCTCTAGGCCAATCGGATGCCTGGCCGTGGACCGAACAAGGAAGTGAATCCACAGACCGAACCCAGGTATCACTAATTATTTGTTACCTACTTTTAGACTGTTTAAAAAAATAAAAAACTACTGGACGGATTTACACCAAATTTACCAAAGCATGCTTTCTAGACCAACCCGCTGCTCCTGCTGCTAATTTGCCGAAAATTCCATCCAGTGGTTTGGGCTGTAGACATGAGCAAAACATTTTTTCCATTGCATCTATGGGAAAAACCACACATTTTGGGACCCTCCCCTAAAACGTTGCCCCCCCTGACGAAACCCAAACAAAACTTTGCTGGATCAATCGGACGGGGCCATATACTTTTTTTGCAACGTTTTGTGAGGATTAATCTAGGGGGGCCAAGTTATAAGCCACTCAAAAAGTGCTCTTCCTATGGGTTGAGCAACTTAACCATAACTACAGGGCCGCTACCACAGGCCCTGTAATACCCACACAAAGCAAGAAAGTTATGGTGGTTGCCCTGGCTGTTATTAGCCAATGAGAGCAACCGGGAGGTGGGAGCCGGCCCGGATCACGTAAGGCCCACACAGAAGGCCCCCGTCGACTCCCTGTCCACTACCAGGACGAGTACCGCGCTGCTATACTGCTCATGCTCACTGAATCGAGTCTTGCATCTGTGTGCTGCCGCCCTGCAACATGAAGTAATCAACATATGTGCTTCATATCTGTAACCTGAAGCACTGTAACCAATCTCTTAAGTAAAAGCGCCTAGACATCCCTGGGGTTTGTGTGCTATATAAATAAAAAAAAAGGATTAGAACAAAAAGAAAAAAAATTCAACAGAAATGTGAAAGTAGGAAAATCCATTTGATCAGAGTAACTCCACAGTGCCCCCTAGTGGCTCAGAACTGGAGTATGTGATTCTGCTCAAATGGATTTTCCTACTTTCATATTTCAGGTCAACGTTTATTTTCCCCCCAAACCTTTTTAAACCCACCATAACATTCTTGGGCGGTGGGGGGGGGGGGGGGGTGTGTGATATATATATATATATATATATTTTCAGTTAAAGAGACGTTATGGTTCAAAGTAAAACCGAAAAATCATTTGTGATGTCATCTTTGATGTCCTGGTTGTTAGTGTTAGCAGTGCACGGTGGCGCGAGTTATGGTTGCTTATCTTACCATAACTGCCGAATTTCAGGGGTTTTTCGGTTTTACTTTGAACCATAACGTCCCTTTAACAAAGTTTTTTCACTGAATTTCATAGGTTTTTAGTAGCGCAACGTAACCATAACATCCCTTTAACAAAGTTTTTTTACTGAATTTCATAGGTTTTTAGTAGCGAAACTTAACCATAATATCCCTGACTTTAAACAAGCGCATATAAAAAGTATTCAACAAATGATTAAAGGGAAATGCCATTTAAATATGGGTCTATTGTTAGAAAAAAATCACTATACTCCAATGGAAAACAATCTGGTTGTTGAGTTTCCATGAACTTCTAAAATCAGGTCACGGTCACAATTTTAATGGCGACCTGCAGGGACCAGCCTTTGTTCCCTGGAAAGAAAAATGGCTGCAGCAGCTTTCAGCCTTCTAAACCCCCACTTTCACCAGCCATTGAGCTACAAAATCGGGATATGGTAGGAGTGCAGGTCATAAAAACTACATGGTACTTGTGGGACACCATAACCCGGAAGTTGTAGGGACTCCCAGGCCCACATTACACAGAGTACATCACCTGGGAGGTCCAGGACTTTGTGAAAAAGGTGGTTGGTGAACCACAAGGTCAAGCAAATAAGTCAGCAGACTCCCATAAAGATTGCAGGTAAATCCTCGACCCAACAGCAATTTATATCTAGTAGCATTAATGAAAAAGGAACACGTTACTTACATTCAACTATTGTTCTCCAGCATGGGTCTGGCATGGATTCACATGCTCATGAATATTCCTGTCGTTAGGCCGGGAATCCTCAGTAAAAGAAAAACTGTTGCACTTACAAACTGTATTTCTCCTCTAAACCAATCACTGCCCTCTGGGTCAGACTGACCCCAGCCAATGACAGTCCTCTCCCTAAGCCCCTCCTCTGGCAGCCATCTTCAAATTTGGTAAGCACGTAAAGTGGCAGTATGACCAAGAAGAGCCACAGAGGGGTAGGAGAGAGGGTTCACATGTGAATCCATGCCAGACTCACGCTGGAGAATAATAGTTACAGGTAAGTAACTTGTAACTCCTCCAGCATGGGGTCTGGCATCGATTCACATGCTCATGAATAACAAATACAGAGCAGTACAACATTGCACAACCACGGGAGGTGGCAAGGCTCCACAGAAGCACTTACCTCTGGAACAGACTCACCTCAAGCGCACAAGTTGCGTAGCACTGCCTGGCCGACTCTGGACTCCTCTGGAATCCCTGTTGACGCAGTAACATTTTGTGAAGGTGTGCGTGGACCTCCACGTAGCAGCCCTGCAGATGGCCAGCAGGGGCCTACCAGACTGGAGCGCTGTCGTTGCAGAAATCACTCTGGCCTGGTGGGCTCTCGGACGGCCGGGCATCGGTCGGTTCGCCAACCTGGATATGGAAGCCTTGGACAGGGCCTTCACATGGTTCACAGGACCAAAGTTCACGAACAGTTGAGACGTCTTCCAAAAACTCTTTGTATGCATCACGTAGTACTTCAGGGCAAAAGCAACGTCCAGCGAGGGCAAGGCCCTTTCAGCCGATGATGAAAGGCTTCGGGAGAAACGGAGGGAACACCAAAGGCTCATTGAGGTGGGATTCGACTGAACCTTCGGCATGAAAGAGGGGTGTGTCTGCAGCACCACCCTCGACTCGGGGAAAATCAGATATGGCTGTTTGCAGGATAGGGCCTAGATCTCACCCACCTTCCTGGCAGAGGTGATGGCCACAAGGAAAGCCGTTTTCCACACGAGGAACTGGAGAGAGGCCTTATGCATAGGCTCAAAGGGGCCCCACCCCATGAGCCTGGTCAGCACCACGTTGAGTTCCCATGCCGTGGCAGGAGCCTTCACCTGCGGCAAAGATTAAAACAGTCCTTTGAGGATCTTCCCGCAGACCTGGTGTAGCAGGAGATAGCCGCCAGATGCACCTGGATAGAGGTGTGCGCCAGTCCTGCCTTGGCCAAGGACAACAAGTATGGCAGTATCTGCGGGACGTGACCCTCAGAGCTGTGATCTTCTGCGACTGGCACCCTGTAGCGAAACGCTTCCACTTGTGACCGTAGCAGTTCAGAGTCGACTACGCTCTGGCCTTGGCAAGGACCTCCCCCACAGTCCGCTGGCAACTAGTATCCTCCAAACTCTAGGGCTGCAGGAGCCAAGCCCCCAGGTTCAGCGATCCTGGGTCATGATGCAGGATTGCGCCTCCTTCTCTAGTGAGAAGATCCAGGACTACTGGTAGTTTGACCGGAGGCGATGCCGACAACTTGAGAAGGTCCTGGTACCAATTCTGCCTCAGCCACGCCAGGGTGATCAGCAGCATCCTGTATATCGGCACTCTTGAGTGCGTTCATCACTCATAGCAGGAGAGCCAACAGCGGGAATGCGTACAGAAACAGACCTTCCCGCGGAAAGGTGAAAATGTCCCCCATGCTTCTCAGTTGGTGGAATCTGCTGGCGAACCTCTGGCATTTGGTGTTCGCCGCCGTCGCAAACCGATCGATCTTCGGCCTGCCCCACTTGATGAAGAAGCGGTCCACCTGATCCTGTCAAAGTTCCCATTAGTGGCAGGAGCGCAACTCCCTGCTGAGGGAGTCGGTGATGGGGTTTTTGACTCCTGCCAGGTGAAAGGGGACGAGGAACATCTCTTGTCCGACGACCCAGTGCCACAAGTCCTGTGTCTCTTTGGAGAGCACTGGGGATTGCATTCCCCCAGCCCCCGTTTCCTGATGTAGAACATTGTTGTGGTGTTGTCCATGAAGATCTTCACCACCTTGACCTTGGAGGAATGACTGGAGGGCCCAGAACACTGCCCGCAGCTCCAGGATATTGATGTGAAGATCCTTCTCCTCCATCAGCCAAAGGCCTCTGGCGTGGGCTCCCCAGTCTTCCAGGGAAGCGTCCGTGGTGACCGTTTCCTGGTATTGGGGCTTCAAGACCTTGTGCCCCAGCGACGGTGTGAATGCCCCACCACCTTATCACCCGAAGGAACTCCTCGTCAAGCAGGATCTTCTCCGCAAAGCTTCTGGACACCTGTATCCAGCAAGCGTCCAGGAACTCCTGAAGAGGATGCATCCGTAATCTGCAGAGCTGGATAAGGTAGATGCAAGACGACATGCCGAGAAGCGACTTGATGGCCCGCACCGTGGCTGTCTTCAGCGACAACAGCCGTTGCACTTTCCCCAGAATGACCGCTACTCTCTCCTCAGAGGGCGACGTAGGCAGGAGACTGCATTGAGTCTGGCTCCTAGGAACAGCGCGTTCTGCAATGGTGTCAAGCAGGACTTGGAATAATTGATGGAGAATCGCAGACCTGTCAGCAGATGGATGGTAGTCTCTGTGTCCGACGGGTAATTTTCGCATACTCGGCCGGATGAGCCAGTCGTCGAGGTACAGGTACACATGTATCTCTGTAGACGCAGATGGGCCGCCAACGGTGGCAGGCACTTTGTGAACACCCTGGGGGCTGACTTCAGGCCATAGGAGAGGGCCTTGAACTGGTAGTGCTGCCCCTGCACTACAAAGGGTAGGAACTTTCGGTGCTTCTTGTGAATGGGGACGTGGAAGTAGGCGTCCTCTAAGTCCAGCGACATCAAGAAGTCTCCCTCTTCCAGTTGGCCGAGCATGTGCTGCAACGTGACCACCCTGAATCTTTGGGACTTGAGGTACTTGTTGAGACATTGCATGTCTAGAATGGGCCATCAGCCCCCTGTTTTATTTTTGACTAAAGTTTCTGGAGTAGACTCCGGAGCCCCAGAGTCGTCGTGGAACCAGCTCCATCACCCCTTTTTTCACAGCATGGCCCGTACCTCCTCCAAGAGTTGAGAGATGTGCTGCTCCTGCCGGGCCACCGGGGGGTGAACTGCGGACACCTGTGCTGAAACTCTAGGGCATGTCCGTGGGCGAGAGCGTCCAGTACCCATCTGTCGGTTGAGATCTTCTCCCACTCGCTGACAAATCCAGTCAGCAGGCCTCCCACTGGGATGCACGTGTGGGGGCCCCGACGTCCTGGCTGGTTCAGTCCTGCTTCGGCACCGGCATCCTGCCTTGAGAGTGACTGCGGTGCCGACCACCTCCACCGTAGGCCTGGGAACGGCCTCTGTAGGCCTCCAGGGTCATGTCCAGTACCCTCACCTGGACCTCCTGCCAGAAATGAGTGGCCTTCAGCCAGCCTTGATGACAGAGGCGGACACTGCTCCCCATCTGCCGGAAACCCTGTGTCAGTGATGCCCACTGTGATGGCATTGTCCGAAGCCACCTCTGCCTCTTGGAAGAGGACGATCGCCTCCATCCTCTTGTCGAGGAGGAACTCCAGAATTGGGCCCAGCTTGTACCAAAGCTCCCTGTCGTACCTGGCCAGGATCGCCAGTGTGTTGGCCGCCATGTTGGTGGACGCTGCAGTGGAAATGACCTTCCTTCTCATGGTGTCCAACTTCTTCCCCTCGCTGTCCGGAGGGACTGAAGATGACAAGAAGGGTTCAACGACCTTTTCCTTGCAGTCGCTGAAACCACAGATTCCGGCGATGGTTGTGACCATAGGCACCTGTGTGTGGACTCCGGCACCCGGTACTTCTTCTCCCGCCTATCTCATTTGGCAGGGGCTATACAAAGGTTCTTCAAGAACGCCAGGCCCCACTCCCACACGTCCAGAAGGGGTACCTCCATGATGGTCTTCCTTTTGGCTTTGCGCCTCTGGTACAGGAAACCCTCCTTGGTCTCCTCCGGCATAAGCTGGAAAAGCTCACAAGTGTTGTCGACCATGGAATGGAATGACCCCACCTCATCCGGTGGGGACGCCCTCAGCTGCGGAGATCCAGCCGCCATGACGATGTCATGGTCTCTTGTCACAGTGGCCGTATCCGTCCCAGTGTCTGGGTCCACCGGGGAGGGCACCTGATGCGGAGGCTGATACGGGGGCGTCGGATGATGCTTCCTCTTAGCCAAAGGCTGATCGGGTGCCGCAGGAACTGGGTCCTGCAGCATCTTTCTCTAGATTTCCGACACCAAAGTGGGTGGGGTCGATAGGATGTCCAGCGATACATCCCTCGGCTGCGCCGGTGTGATCGGAACACTAGGTCCTGTGCCGCCATTGTCGTCTTCCACACCCCCGTGGATCGTGTGTAGGGACTCCAGGTCCCCATCTGTGGATGAAACCTCCATGGCCTGGAGCATGGCCTGGGTCTGGCTTTCGACTTCCGCGCCCCTCCCTTTTGCACCCTGAGGGGTCGGAGCCGGGCTCAGTGACGGCATCCTCTTCTCAGGCGTGCTAGCAGGCTTTGCCACAGTCATTGTGGAGGCTTCTCACCTTGGAGGCAGGGACACCTTGGGCACTGTGGGGTTTGCCTTCACAGGTTCAGCCCCTTTTGCCTTTGTTAAGAGCAGCCGCCACCAGCTCAATCGTTGACGATGTCTTCTCCTGAGCCGCCTGGGCCTTCCTGGGCAGGTCAGCTGCCTTTTCCTCCATCCTTGGCTTCTCAGGCTTCTCCTGCAGCTTAGCCGGGTTGGATGATTTCCTCTTCGTGGAGGAGCTCAATCGCTGGCTGTGGATGGAGACAGATGGTGATGTTGATTGCGCATTGTCCATCGCGGGACCAGCTTGTACGGTGACCCCGATGGGACCGGACTTGGTGCTTGGCCTCGTCTTGGGCCCCCACGAATGGGATGCTCTGAAACGATTTAGAAGCCCGCTCCTCTGACCGGCCGGTCCTGGGTGAGGCATGACCCTGCTCAGGACACTGGACAGAGGCCTTGATGTTCAGCCATGTCGCTAGTCTACTGTGGCGATCCTTCATTGTTTTCTTGGAGAAGCCAAGGTAGATCTCGCACTCTCGTTCCTTGTGATTCGGGTGAAGGCATTGGAGGAGTTTGTCCTCCGCAAACACGTTCCACAGCCTGCATCTGGTGCAGGACCTGAAAAGGGATCTTCCTTCCTTTTTCTCCTCCATCATGGCGCCGAGAAGCCCAATGGCCTTCTGGAAACTTCCAAGAAACTTAGATGATCCTCACCCTTGAGGGGCACTGAAATTCACAGACAAATGGATCCCCGCTGTCGGCAGATGGAGAGCATAGCACCCAGGCTCTTTGAGAAAAATAGAATTATTTTCAGTGACAAAAAGAAAATCTAGAAGTAGCTCACAGAGCGAAACTCGAGGACTTCCAACACTGAAACGTGCAGTAAAAATCTGAAGATGGCTGCCATAGGAGGGGTTTAGGAAGAGGACTGTGATTTGCTGGGGGCAGTAGGACCCAGAGGACAGTGATTGGTTTAGAGGAGAAATACAGTTTGTAAGTGAAAGTGAAACTGTTTTTCTTTAACCGAGGATTCCCGGCCTGACGACAGGGAATATTCATGAGAATGTGAATCCATGCCAGACCCCATGCTAGAGATCTACAAGTTATTTTTGAAAGACATGTTGTGAATACGCGGATGCGTATGTATGATCCATGTGGTGTATAAAGCACACCTAGCTTGGAAGCAACAGAGGGCTGTGCATAGGGGAAGCACCAATAGGAATACAAGTAGGGTGCAGGGACGCAGATGTAGATGAAATGGGTAGAGGTCATCATAAATCTTCCTGACCTGTGTCAACCTCAGAATATTTTGCTTGGACTTGGTAAATTATTTTACCTTGTCCCTAGGTGAGTTGGAATCTTTTTCCCCTCTCACCTAGTCTTTCACTCTTTTACTCTTTTAATTGGTGACCTTTTTATGTGTCTCCATAGTGTGTGATTGGAGTTATAGTTTCCTATAACTTTGGACTGACTGTAACATACTATGGCAGCACACATTTCTAAATGCAGTGGCTTCTTATTATTTCTTGGGTGAACGAACTATTGTTCCCAAGAGGAAAAGTGGGATTCACATCCCCTTTACATTGATTTAAGTGAGCGAGCACAACCCAATTTATGTGGAGTGCTGGGGGATACAATGTAACCCCTTTCTTACTTACCTGGTAACATTTTTGTTACAATTGCAAGTTTACTTGAAAGGCTGGTGGCAGTGGTTTTACCTTTATGACTTTCAGTCATTAATACTCTCAGGCTGTCAAATCAGCCTCAGTAATGCACAGAAGGGCTGCCATTCTGCTAGAATGGTGGGCTCCCTTTTTTGCCATTTTTCGTCATTTTTCGTATGCTTGTTGTTTGAGGTCTTCTGCCATTCCAGGCCTAGATTGAAGTTTTGTCCTCAGCCGGAATCCTTTGTATTCCACGCCTAGACTCCAGAGTGTCTGAGAAGGCAGGAAGCGAGAGAGGAATCCAAAATTCAAAGGGTGCGCACATTGGAATCTAGAAAGCATATACAGGGTTGGAGCGGGGGGCGGACACACACATTGGTGAGCCCCTTTAGAAATGGTGTCAGCAGTGGAATCTTGAAATATGAACATTCTTCAGATGAGAGCTTAAAGATGGATAGGGCCGCCAAATAGCCCTTAATAGTTCCAACCTGGAGCCCCAGATTGGCTAAGGATGGTATAAAGGATAATAACTCAGGTGTTTTGCACAGAAAAAGGGTCTTCATTCTTGTCTCTGCACCAGTTGCAGAATTTGTTCCAACAGCAACGGTACAAAGACTTTGTTGCTGGCCTTCGGGCCAAAAGCAAAATCTCCATTACGTCATCCGGGAGGTCCCAATCCTTGTACCTCAGCCTCTCAGAAACCATGCGTGAAGGCTGAATGTTTTGACCTCTGGATGTAGAACCTGAACCCACTCTCGCGAGAGAAGGTTCTCTCTTAGTGGAAAATGTAATGGAGGGCAGATGGACATGTCAGAGGTAGTACATGGCCACTGTTCTGTCCGTCATTATCGGGACATTCTTCCCCGCACAGAGGGCAGGAAGGCCTTCAGCGCTAGTCTGATTGCCCTCAGCTCCAAAGATTGATATGTAGTTTGGACTGCGACGGAGACCAACGACCCCTGATTGCAGATCGTTGGTGTGGGCTCCCCACCCCGTGAGTGAGGCATCCGTCACTATGGTTATCTCCGGCCATGGTTGCCAAAAGGGTTCTCCCATCAGAATGTTGTCCTCGCAGGCCCACCACAGAAGATCCTGTGCGACCCTGCTTGGAGCATGAAGTAGGTCCGACATCTTCTCTGATAACTTGGACAATTGACACCTGAGATCCCATTGAAGGGATCTCATTCTCAGGTGGGCCTCTGGCACCAGAAAAATGCAGGATGCTATGAAGCAGAGCAACCTAAAAATCGAAAGCCAGGAGACGCTGGGCACTTTGCAATTTGGAGACCATCTGTAGATTTTCTTGAACCCTCACCTCGGGTGGAGAGCTCTTTCCCAAGGATGTATCCAGTACAGCTCTGAAGAACTGGAGCTTTTGAGAAGGTGTCATGTGAGACGTCTTGTAATTGAGGGAGAAGCCTAGTCTGTGAAAAGAGTGGCAGGTGACGTGGATACGATCCCAGATTTGTTCAGGAGAACGCACCCTGCTCATCCAATCATCCAGGTAGGGGTAGATGTGAATCTACACTCTCCTGAGACTCGCTGCCACCACCGCCATCAGTTTGATGAAAACCCTCTGGGAAGAGGTTAGCCCAAATGGCAGAACTCAAAATTGATGAGAACCGCCAACTGCGAACCTCGGCTTTTTTCTGTGCTTGAGATGGATTGGCACATGAAACTAAGCATCCCGAAGTTCCAATGAAACCATCCAATATTGGAGTTGAAGGGCCTGAAGGATCTGAGAAAGGGTGACCATCTTGAACTTCTTCTCTGAGGAACTTGTTCAAGTATCTCAAGTCCAAGATGGGCCTCAGTTCTCCTTTTTTGCGTATTAGGAAATATGGAGAATACCATCCCTTGTTCCTCTCCGCTACAGGCACCGGTTCTATAGCGCCTTTCTCTAGCAGGGTTAACATTTCCTGCACAAGGAGCAGATCTGGAATCCTCAAAGTGTGTTTCCTCGGTGGATTGTATGAAAGGAAGGCAGTACCCGTGGACTATGGTTTCCAATGCCCATGCATTCTAAGTAATGTTTTGCCATTCTTCTAAATGCAGTCTACTCCCCAATAGTGAACTGGGATTCAGGACCTCAAAGAGGTTTTAAGGTGGCTGATGCAGTGGCAGATGGTAAAGATGCCCCTGCTTCAGCTGGCTTTGCACCTCTCCCTCGTCCACCACAAGGACATTTTCTTTGGCCTCTTTGACCAGCCATTCCTCTCGCTCTTCCAACTGAGGAGTAGTAGCGATAAGATCTACCCCATCGAAGTCTGTCCACTAGGGCAAAAAGGCTGAAGCTGCCTAATTGCTGCACCTAAAGATTTGGCTGCCGCCTTATAGGTCTGCAACTTCAAGGCTTTCGACAGCCTTGTTGCCAAAAAGGTGAGACCCGTCAAAGAGCATGTTAAGGAGTCTGGATTGCACACCCTGTGCAAAACCAGACTTCCTCACCCACACAAATCTGCGTATAACGGTGCTAGTAGGCATGGCTCTGCTGAGGCTGTCAGCAGAATCCAGACCTGACTGAAGAGACTCGCACATGGCTTCTTTGCCGTCTCTAATTATGGCCAAGAACCAGTCCCTTTCATCCCCCTCAGGAATGTGCTCTGCCGTCATGGAAATGGAGTCCCATAGAGTGAATGGACATTTTGCAAGGGCACATGTGGAGTAGAGCACCATACTCCCTGCCGAAAATACCTTCCTTGCCCATACAAATACTCTTTTGTCGTCCCCATCTGGAGAGATGGTAGGGTAAGCTGCTTGCTTAGAAGTTGCGGTAGCTGCCTGTACCATGAGACTCTCTGAGTGAGGTGTTTAGACAGATAGTCAGGGTCACTACTGGAAGGGCAGTACTTCTTTGTCAGCATTATATTCACAGTCTGATTGGTTTCTGGCGTCTCCCAATTTGCTGCCACCCTTTTTTGGAGAGCAATATGGAAAGGTAATAAAGGATCTGTCTGTGGACCCCAGTTTAGGATTCTCCCCCTTCATCTGCATTAACCATCTCAAGAGTTGGTGGTCTCTCTGAATGAGGAAAGTAGATCCATACAAGTATGGTCTAAACTTCAACGACCACACACTGGTTAAACATTCTTGTTCTATGGTTGCCGTTTCCCTGCAAGTTTTATACTGATAAAGCAGATGGGGTGTTCCCTACCTTGCTCATCCAGTTGGCTCAAGACTACCCCTATCCCTGGTTTAGATGCATCAGTCTGCACAATAAAGGTCTGGGTATAATCTGGAGCTCTCAGTCCTGGAGCCTTACAGAGGGAATATTTCAGCCCTTTAAATGCCTTGGAACACTCTTCATTCCATCTCACTTACTTAGGGTACTCTGGTGAAGAGATGACATTAAGTGGAGAAGCTATGGACCCATAGTTCTCTATAAAATGTCAGCAATGTGCTGTGAGGCCCAAGAAGGCTCTCACCTGGGTCTGAGTAGTAGGGGTGGCCAAGTCCAGTACAGCTCATCTCACAGCTTAATCCCACCCTCTCATACCTCATGTCAAAGGTAGGCCACCTTACTCTGAGCTATTTGACACTTGCTTGCCATTATGGTCAGATGGGCCTGTTGTATAGCCTGCAACACTTGTCCAAGGTGGTAAATATGTTCTTCCCAAGGAGGCTGAACACTGCAATGTCCTCCAAGTATGCCATGCAGAAGTCCCAACCCTTTCAGAACATTATTCACCATCCTTTGGAAAGTGGCTGGTGCATTCTTTAGTCCAAAGTGCATTACCTTGAATTGGTACAAGAAGGTTTTTAGAAGCTTCAGTCCTCAACTGTGACTCTTTACTTGGTCTCAGACAGAGGATGGTAGTTACTAGGCTTGGCATTAAGTGTGGAGCACTCTCCAATCCTTGTTTAGTTGGGGCCAAAGGGCCTCTGACTGGATGACCGTAGGAGCTCAAAGGGGCTGAAGCCCACTCCGGCTTGAGGCACCTCTCTAAAAGCAAAAAGAAGGCATGGCTGTAGAAGGTCCCACTTTCTCCTCAGGTATTCTTCCAAGCCCCCATCATGCTCTTCATAGTATTGTTGAACCTCTCTACCAACCAATGTGTTTGAGGGTTGTAGGCAGGTGAGAACTTGTAAGTAACTCCACCGTTTTTTCACATGGCCTGCATGTAATGGGACATACCATTTGATCCCCTGTCAGACTACTTCCTTAGGAAAACCTAACTTGGTAAAAATACTAAGTAGGGCCTTAGCTACTGCCTGAGCAGTAACAGTCCTCATTGGTATGGCCTCAGGGTGTCTAGTAACATGGTCCACTACAACTAATATAAACCGGTTGCCAGATAGTTGGCAAGTGTGACAGCTTCTACAGTGTTTGTCCACATCTGTACTAATCTTGGGCCAGTAAAAGTAAAATGAGAGCCTTTCTTTGGTCATTTTTGAACACAAATGAACACCAGCGGAATGTTGTGTGCTAACTGTAGAAACCTTGGTCTTATCTCCTGGGGTATTAACAGTCTCCTGAAGTCCCCTGGAGTAGAATCTGTAGGCTCGCTGTAGGAGTCCATCCTCCCAGTAGACTCAATGCTTCCCTGGCTCTTGCCTCACCAGCTGCGAGGCTGTCTGCTGATGCAGACCTTCTAGAGAGGGACACTTTGTCCTCTGTTGGAATCTGCCATAAAGGGTCCGCCTTCTTCAAGTAGTCTCTGCAGCTCAGGATGGTCTCTAGGATCCAGATCCTCCCAGCAGGGAAGAATTTCCTCTACCCCCGTTTCACCAGTAGATGGCTCATCAGGAGATTCCTCTACCACCAACTCAGCCTCAGCTGGAGGTGGCGTCACTGGGGTGACCAGAAACTTTCCTCTGTGAGTAGTAATTTTCTTTAAAGAAGGTTTGGGCTTGAGGCCTTTTTCTTTCTTGAGACTCTGGATCACTCCTTGGTCTCCTTCTGAGACGTGGATGGTTGGGCTGTCTGGTGACTAGAGCCACTGGATTGCTCCTTGATCTCAAATTGAGAGTCTCTGAAGGTTGCCTCTCTGGCCAATGTGGCCAGCTCCCTTTTCTTCTTACTGGGAGGCCTAGGTGTACTGGAGACTACTCCTAGAGTCTTCAGATTACCCAGACGTACCCTACCAGGCACTTCAGACTACACACTAACTGGAATTCTGACAGTCATGCTATTACACTGAATGAGGGCAGACATAATGGGCAACATTTGCATAGGGGCCCCTGCAAGCTTGGTGTGACCTTTGGGTGGCTTAGCTACACCCTCAAGTTTGAAAAAGCTCTCATCCACCACAATTATGCTGGCCCCAGTGTCTGATGGCAGGGGTCTCCTGCCCATCAACAAGTACACTGTCCTTGTGATATTCTTTGGTATTGTCAGGGATAGTATAAATATCTATATTCTGTTGTCCCCACAGACCCAATGACACTAAACACCAATGGGTCTTTCAGCCATAAGTGAAAGTGAGCACCTGTCATTGGAGTTTTCCCCTCAGAGATGAAGGCTAAGGAGATTGATGGGATCCTTGAAGGTTCACCCTTACATCTGAGATCCCCTTTCACGTGGTCATTAGACCCACAAACCACATAGTTGCCAAAGCTTCTCTGGAATGGGGGTTTCTGGTAACCACCCTCTGGTTTTGCTCCAGAGGGTTCACTAGACCTATGAGGTTTCCCTTTGACATTTACCCTTATGGTGTGTGTGTGTGGCCCTCTTTGGATGGTGGAGGATTAGAACTGTCTTTCCCCTCTTTCTTGTGCTTTTTGCCCTCTTCCCCCTTATGAGGAGCCCCAGAATCCTTGTGAGTGGCCCTGTTGTCAGCATTCTTATCAGTCTCTTTGCTGTAGGGTCTAACTTTGAGGACCCCCGAATGGTGAAAAATGGTAATGTCCAAAAAATCAATTTGATGTTCCTGTATGGTACCCGTAAATTTCAAAAACCTATTTTGTTGGTTAAGCCAGATGATAAATTCATTAGCTAAGCTCATGGAACCATCCCAGACAATACAAATGTTGTCTATATACACAGAAGTTTCAACTGCATTCAAATATTTACTATGGTTTAATAATTTTGTGCCGTTGTACTAATTCTGGTTTTGTGCAATTAAGTTTTACACGTGATTTTTTGCTGTGTGTAACCTATCTTACTTTGTTACATTCATTCAATCTTGTGCCCAATAGGGAGTATATTCCTCTCTGTATCACTCTAAGATGGCGCCACTCATGCAACTGAGCATATATAGGGTGTCTTGTTTAAGTCCCTCTTCACTTTCCCTGTTTCCCATGTAGAATTCGGAAAGAGTTGCCACGGCTTCGCTGATACGAGGAAGCGGCTGATTGGTGGTTGTACGTCGGACATGGACATAGGCGTTTTGAGTAAGAGTGGAGCTTTACAGCATGTTACTTTTCTGTCCGCTGGCTTATTCCACGGCTTTCACTTATGTAGCGAGTATACGCTGCCATGTGTCAAACTCCCATTTGCATTTTCATTCACGCACGGGCGACATTGGTGATATTTCTTTTTTATCTGCAGTCGGATAGACTTGGTGCCCTGGTTTGCCTAAGCGCGCTGGGGTGTTCTAATTGTGTCAGCATATAATGAATGTTTTTAGGTCCCCACTGTGGGGGATCCTAGACAAACCGGGTTTTTTCCGTTTCTTTTTTCTGGGTTTACAGATCCATATGAAACACTTTTAAAATCTATGAGTTAAGTGATTGGACTGCATCCTTACACATTTGCGGGACAGTGAATGACAACTCGTCGTGTTGTTTCTTTTGGGTGTACCCCATTGTTGGATCACTCTGTTTACACAGCCAGGTAATGTGAAGTTGTGGCTTGCCACTCTGGTATGCCTGGTATTTCACTTAAAGGTTGTTCCACATTGGTTTCGCTCTTTCTCATACACTTTGGGTGATGGTGCACTCCGCTTACCTATGGTGATTCTTTCACCTCTCATACTAATATGACCACATTTACAGTGGTTCGGCAAACTAATATAATATAATATTTTGCCTCCCGGATAGTGACTATTGGCAGTCCTATTTTTGAATACTGTGAAATAGGTTTCACGCCTAGGGTGATTGTTTTAGGCCCTTGGTAATATGGTCATGGTGACTGTTTTTCTCACCCTCTTTCACTTTCAAGGCCTTGGTGCCTCGTTGTTGATAAATATGGTGAATGGTGTTGAGTTAACGTTTGGTGAATACGGAGTCCCTAGGTTCTTTGTGTCCCTTTTATCTTGCATCCGGTGTGTACCACATCTGTTGGTAGATGTACTTAGGACCCCTACTGCATAACATTGAAAGAATTTGAATACTACAAGAAAAGAGTGTCTGTTTTCCCCTGAAGAGAGTTCAGCCATTGTATGGCAACAAGAACTGAACCATGTTACATGTCGGGATTATATACATTGTTGAGAACACATTTGTTTTATGATATTGGGATTTGCTGCTAAGATTGTGTTTGCGTATGTGGTATAAATGTTTTATGATGAATGGTTGAAATTGAACATTTGAACGGTATTTTTATGATCAGTTGTGCTGTAATATGGGTCTATTTTTCTAATTGTTCGTATTTTTCGAATTGTGATGTATAAATAAATTGATATATTTTTGTACTTAGTTGTACTTTATCTATTCTTTCAAGATATAAGTACTTGTGTTCCGTTCTGGAATACTGGTAGGGTCTCAGTATTACACCTATACTTTAGTAGTGTTGTGTTCTATCTCTTTGTTTAAATATATTGTGATACCCCCTAAAGGTAGAGTAGTGAATATTAAGGGTATATTTTGTTTGCCCTTGTTTGATTTACTACCCAACCAATCCAACACATCAAGCTTTGGATCATACACACTCCCCACCTGTCTTCCAAGACTAGGTTTCTTGGGATCATCAGACTGAAGACGCTGAAAAGGAAGCAGAGTGAAGGGACCATTTCTTCATCTCATATTCGTGTTGCATTTTTCTTTCCCTGTGCCGCCTCCCTTTGTCCTCAGACTGGAGAGTCAGTTTCCTGAATTTAAATTCAGTTTTCATTTTTTTCAAGCGATGGATAATCTGGGTTTATAGTGTGACCACACAGGGTCATGGTATGAGGTAAGGGAGGTACAAGCAAAGGAGGTAGATGGGGCAGAGGGTTGGCAGACCCGTGAGGACCCTCTTCACTTTCTGATCCTCTTGGTAAGTTAGAACTAAGCACTACACTTCCATCCTCAGAATTCCCACCCATATCAATGTTGGGAGTATGGGTGATGGTCCTACTCCCAGGGTTTTGGTGATTTAACCTTTGAATTAAATAATGTTTTCTTCCCTTACAACTCAGGCTCCTTGCTTTACACAATTCTTTTAGTTATACTGTAAGCAGTGTAAGGGCCAGTTCACTAAAATTATCAATTTCAATAGTTATAAGGTTACTTTTCTTGGCAGAGCTAGCCTTGTGGATGGATTCCTTGGACACAAGTATTGCCAATAGTCAATGTAATTTTTTTTAGTAATTTTTTTAAAATTTAATTTGTTTAGTCGTAAAACAACTTTTCAAATTAATTACATAAAACAAAATAACATTATTCCTTTAAGACTTAAAATGAATTGGGTTCCTAACACATATTTTGCATCAACAACATGTATAATTTTGATTAAAACAGAACATGAGCATCAAATGAAGAGGAAAAAAAAAATGACATCTTACAAATACAGATAACAGAGTTCTCATACTCATTTGAGCGAATATCCGGCAAAACAATGTCTAAAAATTGGACAATTGCTATTTGAATTGAGACTCTTGGATTGGAAAAAATTGTTTGCCATTTTTGAAATTGGGTTAAATGATTCTGAAACATCAATTTATTCTTAAAGCATCTGCTTCTGGCCTCCGTTACTGCCTCACAATCTACTAACAAATGTTGTATAGTTTCAAGCTGGTCTATGTTCTTACAGTATCTACAATAATTTTGCTCACTTGTGATGATCTTTCTTCTATACAATATATCACGAGTACTATATAGGTTTAACCTAAACCTCAAGTAATTCCTCCTAAAGAGAGGACTTGGATGGTTTACAAGATAGGATGCCATTGTGCCATGCCTCTTCAACCCAAACAGGGTAACATTGAAATCCTTGTGTGTTGTACATTTTGTTATATTTTCAGCCCAATCGTGCTGAAATATTTTTGCCTTGGCTCGGTCAGGATTCAATATGAGTAAATCAATGGTTATGGCTGCATCACTAAGTGCATCTAGTGTGTGATTACGCCATTTCCGTGGAAAAATGTGATTTGACGTAAGTAAATTATAAGCTACGACCTTCAAAATGGTCGGTTTCTCTAGGCCTGTTAGTGCTTTTCGAAGGCATGCACATTGCTTCCACACCACTTGTAAGTGAAGTGATGTGAAACCTAGTTCGAAGCAAATTAACGCTATAGGCGCACTGTCTGGGAGTTGCAATACTTTTTTTCCAATAGGAGGATTCTATGCCATCCCAAAAAATACGTTTCTTGGGAAGGCAAGCTTCAACACCATAAAGCAAGAAGGGGGTAACTTTCATCTTGTAAAACATGATAATGTGCTTCACTGAAAACTTCCCAAACTGTCGCAAAAGTATTCGAGATTGAGACACCAGAGATTGTAACTTGGTGTTTATTTTGCACTTATATTGTTCTAGTGTCTTTCTGTGTTGCACCACTACACCTAGATATCTATAGTCAATGTAATCCAACCTACACCAATCCCACCACCTGCCACCAATGTTGGGCATGTTTTGCTAACGTCCAACTGGGGTTATACTTCATAAAATGTGTTTTTAGGGCCTCTACTTTTAATATAGGCCTGTACTACCCAAGTCAGTTAGAGTGGTAGAGCAGCCAGGCTTATTTTAAGAGGGAGGAATGTGAGCTGTAGAGCAGTACAAAGAAAGCAGCACACACACAGATCCAAGGAAACACTCACTTAAAGAGTGACTTCAGTTAAAAGCACTTCTATGTATCACCTTTACAAAATTCAGTTTAAGGGGGAAGGAAAGGTTAGACAGAACACAGTTTACAACTGGTAAGTAACAATGTAACGCTCTCCAAGAGTGGTTTAGGCAGCCTGTTTCCTAACTAGAAAGGAGTTCACAGTTCAATTTGTGGAGGAACAAGGACAGCCCAAGCCAGTAGGATCAAGAAGATGGGAAACCAGTAGAGCCACAGTCAAATGGACAGCACCAGGTCTGATGACAATCGCCAGAGAAAAGTTAAGTAACCAGTCAGATGTTCATGTAGAAAGTGCAGGGGCTCAAGAGAAGCCTTCCTGTAGGTATACAGGCTGCAAGACCCGCAAAATGGAGGGTGCTGTGTGTCCAAAAAGTCGATTACAGATGCCTGTATTGAAATACATGGAGGAAAGTATAACTCCATTAAAGTAAGAAGAGAATGCAAAAGCAGTAAAATAAGATTCACAGTAAAAGCAAAAGAATGAGTGAGTGGTAAAAAGTTCCACTCACTCAGGACAATATATCAAAAAAATCCCAGAGTCCAGCAACAAGTGTTTGGGGTCTCAGGTTGAGTGGCATTAACACCAGAACTAAACATTCTCCCTAACAGGTGGTAACTCTTTTTAAGTTTTGTTCAGAGTCTAACAAGAAGCTCCCTTGGATTGACCAACACAGGGTTTTTAACCTTGGGCTTGAGAAGATGTGCATGCCATGCCTTGGATGGTTCAAACCCAAAAGTCTTGTGATAAGGAAACAAAGTGCACACCTGTTTATGCTATAGCTACTGTTGTACCTGTGATGCATCTGCAGTAGTGACACAGGAAGAGAATAGGAGGCAGTGCATCTCAGAACACCGCGTTTTCCATCTCGTGCAGAATATTTAGGAACAAACATTGTTTTAGAAAGTGCTGAAATCCCTTTCTGACAATACTGTTTTATCCTAACAGACATATCTCCACCTACATCTCGACTTACCTGCCACCTTCGAGCCTCTGAAGGTTAAATAAGCTATAAGCCTCCCTCAGGTCCTTTGCTGTAATCAGCATTCACTAGTGATGCTGCTTCTTTTAAGATGAGCAGTTCATGGGACCCTAGAGTCTGCAATGTCAGCTGCGACTCAAGTCTTCTAAACCGAGAGGAGGGCATATTCCTTGCCGAACACTCTGATGAAACATAATTCACACCTCACAGGAGATGCTGACACCGCAAATGGATGCATTTATTCTCAGTGCGAAGAAGTACTGGGGGATCATTATTCTCATTTATATCAATTATTCGAAAGGGACCAGTTTGAGAATAGCAGTTTCTGGACAGCATTTGGCAATTTTCAGACTGCATGGGATTTATTTGTTTCTAGAGCGCCATAGCCTGCAGGCATCAGGGCGCAGTTCACAAGACAAACAATTCCACAACTCATTAACAGAGAAGCACTGTCTTTAGCTTTCTTTTTAATGAAGCAAGGTTTTCTTCCTTGCAAAGCAATTCTGGGAGAGCATTCCAAGCCATGGCGGTCTTCATAGAGAAGGAAATGCCTTTCCCCTCTTGCTCTCTTCGCTCGTGAGACCGATAACAGATTTGCTGTGCTCGAGCACAGTGTTCTGTTCGGATTACGCCTCAATATCATTTTGGTTAGGTATGCTGGTGCTTTGCCGAACAGGCATTTATGAGTCAGTGTGAGGATTTTAAAGCATACCCTCTCTGCCACCGGGATCCAGTTGAGTTCTTTCCTATGGCAGGATACATGGCCCCTCCTAGGAATGTTTCATACTACTCCAACTGCGTTGTTTTGCATGACCTGGAGTCTGTGTATGCGTTCCTTACTGGACCACCCTAGAAGGGCATTACAGTAATCCAGCCTAGGCAAGATGATAGCACAAACTAAAGTTTTGCGACAGACCAGAGGATTTATTTGCCATAGTTCTTTCAGATGGTACTGTGTGTTTTTAAATGTTTTTATGTATGTGTTTTAACATGAGCATCTGCATTCATAGATGTTTCTAGAACTGTACCCAGGGTTTTGACTTTTTTACCACTGGGATAAAGGAGCAATCAATGAGTAAACCTTCCCCAGTTTGTTTGGTTAGAGCCAAAAACCATACGTTCTGTCTTTGAACCACTAAGACACATCCAGTTTTTGACCATCCACTCCTGGATGGATGCGTAAATAGAAGTTAGATGAGCTAGGTCAGTGTCATAGTCCCCACTAAGGTCCATTAGCAGTTGAAAGTCCTCTGCATAGTTTGTAAATTTAAGTCCCTTGATTCAAGTAGGTCACACAGAGGTTTTATGTAGAGGTTAAAGAGGGCTGGCGAAATACATGCCCCCTGTGGCACTCCGTATTTAATGTCGGCTGTCTTGAAGCAGGCAGTACCCTAGCATATTTTTGTATGTCTTTCGCTGAGGAACTAGTTTATCCACAAAATGACCTCACTGGAGCAATTCCCCACGTATGCCAGGGTTTTAAGCATATAGGAGTGGTCCAATAAGTCGAACGTGACCGCAAGGTCCAAGAGGATCAGCAGCCTGGTTTTGCTTTCTTCTAGTCTATCTAACATCTTTGATTGCAAATTAAGCAGGGCACTCTGTCCCATGGAGACTCCTAAAGCAGGACTGATTCGGGTGCAAGATGGCAGATGCCTCCAGATGGGCCTGCAATTGGCCAGATGCAACCGTATCCAGGATTTTTAGTAGAAAAGGCGCGTTTGTAGTCAGTCTCAAATTGCCAGGGTCTTTAGGATTGAGGCTGGGCTTCTTCATTAGGAGTGTAACTACCACTTCCTTCCTTTCATGCTGTTGGGTACACTTATGCCAGATAGATGCGTTAAAGAATTTTGTCAAGAAAGGGGGGGGGGGGAGTCTATTGTTAGTTAGGATTACTTTCGATGGCAAGTCTCTTGGACAGGGTGTAGGTCTGATTTTGGCAAGAGTGTCCTCCATTTCCTCAATGGTGACATTTTGGAAAGAGAATCCCAAGTCTGAGACTTCCTTCTTGGTGTCCAGTTTAGATGCTTGTTCCGGGGGTATATTCAGTTTCGCACGACAGATTAGGATTTTATCCCGTAGCATAAGTACTTTGTCCTCTAGTGCATTTTGGACATTGACACAGTCTGGCGAGTCAGGGGAAAAAGACAGATCAAGCGGTTTGGTTTTGCCAGTTCCTTTAGATTTCAAACAATTTGCGAGAGTGGTTCTCCGCTTTGTTAATTTGGTCATCACAGAAGCATTTTTTAGTTACAAAGATCATACAAATTGAAGATTTTTACAACAGTTGCCGTCTATCTCGGTTTTCCAGTTTTATCTTTGGTCCATATTCGCCCCGCTTGTCTTTTCTCCTTCTTCGGAAGGTCAAGTTCCGGGGAGAACCAGTCCTGTTTGTTGGGGTAGTCACAAACTGTTAGTGATCCAAGCGGGGCTTTGTCCACTAAGAGTGGATAAATGTTTATAAACCTCCACTAGATGACAAGGCTGATCTAGTTCCGAGGAGTTTGTCATCATAGCGGTCAAAGAGGAATTACGATTGATTGGCAGTTGGTTGAAGTTTTTGTTTAGAATTGTCTTGGGGGTGGGGGCTCCGTTAGGTCCCATCCTGACCAGATACATGGTTCAGTAACAACACTGCTACTATGAATGTTACGCGAGGCCACCCAATCAAGGGTGTGTCCCTTTATGTGGGTTGGCTCATGATTGATGACTTGAAAATCAGTGTTGGTCAGATGCCGCTCCAACTCTATAGCTTCCTTATCTTGAGGGTCCCCCTTCCAGCAGTTTAAGTCACCGAAAAGAATGGTGGAGGTTTTGGGGCGGTCAAGGGAATTTAGAAGATTAAGTAGATTTCATTAAAAGATGTAATTGTCGGAGATAATTTGCCATGAAGAATTGGAAATTGGAACATTCGATGCTTGCTTCAAAGAGCCCAGCTCTTGCTTATTTAAAACAGCCACCCCCCAGGCCCTGTAAGCGATTCTTGCCCAGACATTTGTAGCCTTCCGGAGTAACCAAATCAATTGCTGGACCATTTGCTTGTTGTAACCATGTTTCTTTGAGGCACATGATAACGATGTGGTTTTCTAAGATGTAGTCATGGATGTTTAATGCGTGTTTAGGCACTGAACGTGTATTGAGCAGAGCAATTTTCAGTTCTCTAGTGTTCTTTTGTCCCACTTCCTCCTTGTCTAATGGTAGTGGTATCATGATAGCTTCTCGCCAGGTCCGGGGTGAGGTTTCCCCAGTGCAATGTTATCATAAAGATTTCCTTTGCAGTTTCCAGCGGCCCTATGCAAGGCTAGCGCTTCCTGAGGACCTCAGGAAATAAGAATGCTTGCAAAATTATAGCCAGAAGACTTACGGCGGGTCAGCCGAGCCACGGGGAAGAAGAACGAGACATCGAGCCAACACACACCCGACGCAGACCAGCTCAAATGTGCTGGCGAAAATGCGCCGCAGACTAAAAGAAAAAAGGCCTGCGCTTGCTGGGAAATGTAGTTTTCTAGGACTACAGATTAGTAGCAGCGTGAGGAATTAAGCTGCTCTAGGCACATCAAACAGTTCAAAATTCACCCTGTCGCAATAAAATCGCACCTATGTGACAATTGCCTTGCAAAGTGAGTAGTAACTTCCCTACTGTTATCCAAATATTGTTGCGGTCACACAGAGTTTAAGAAGTGCTCTTCTGCCAGGGTACTTCAATTGTAAATGTGAGCAAAGCACAATGTAGTCCTACAAAACAAAGGCTTGCAGTTCACAAAGTGTTTTTAAATATGGGCACAGTTTAAAACACAGAACGTAGTCAAAATGTCTTGCAGTCACACATAGTATTTCCCATATGTGCACAGTTCGAAGTTATTTGGTCATATGCATACAGTCAACCTAACGCACACATACCATTCAATTCTTGGGGATCCCCAGTTTGTCTTTTGCAGAGATCTGTAGTGTGCAGTTAAAGGGGGCATACCGTTCCCAACTGTTAATGTTTTATCTTCAGCCTATTTTCTCATGAAAAGAAAGGTTCCCCATCTATCTTATGTTCAACATTTTAATTTTTTTTAGCTTTGGCTACTTACAAGCCACAACTATTGCACTGTAGTACAGCTATGAGCGAGAGGACATGTGAAGATGGATTTCTAGAATCTGGCCTGGTGGACATAGATGAGGAGGCCACCCTAGTTATAGGGAACAGGAAACAGAGGTTTGCCAAAGCCCAATCAAGGTACACAGATGAACAGTCTAGGCTTATTCCCAGGAGTGTGAGTGGGGTCAGGGTTCCTCACCGAGTCCACACAGTATGGTGCACAATTATTCAATTTAGACAGTCATGTATAAAAATACAGGTATTTATGATAGACCTTCTGAACACACCAGAGAACTAATCCAACAGGTAGTACTAGCGACAATACTCTATTATACAAATATATACAGTCATCATAAGTTAAAATATACATCAAAGAACTAGTTTAGAGCCCTCCGCTCATCTACCTCCAACCTTCTGCGAGTGAGCAAATTCTCCAAGCAGAGATTTGGAGGGAGATCTTTATACTCCGCAGGGGCCTCCCTCTGAACAGCCTTGCCTGCCTCCCTCTGTCTTGAGCCTGATCTCCTTAAGTTCCGGAAGCTTCTTAAGACATTCCTCTTCTCCTCTTCCTTCTCTCTCCCTCTTCCATGCCAACCTCTCAATTCACACTCTCTCTCTCTCTCTTTTTCCACACAGCTTGCTGACTGGCCGCCGGGTGTACCTCAGAGTCTCACAGGTCCCTGGCACCCTCGTCAGTCCTCTCGCATTTGCCTACTATGGGCATGCACTTGCCTCAGCACTACTGCAATTGGTCAATGACCCATGAGTATGGCATCTCTCAGCACTTACCCAGTTTCTGACTGGGCACACTTGATTCCTCCAACCCCCCAACCCCCTGCACTTGTACACCACCCCTGCACCTCTCATGCACCGTCTGTGCACTTGCACGATCTGAGCGAACCAGGTCTTAAAGATAGTCCATCTACCCTGTCTCCCCTCCTTGCATGGTGGCACCTCAATGCACTTGGAAAAACTGCAGAACCGATGTCAGACCCATTTGCTGTTATCTACACTGTTAATTGTATTATATGCACTTACTCTGCATGTGTAGACTTGTATTGTTCAGAAATTCAAGGACTCTGAAATTGTTCTTTCCCCTTGTTTCCTCCCTCCTTGAGCGCTTTGAAACACTTGCCTTGTGTATAGGCGCTTTACAAATAAACATTACCATACCATGTAGTAAATGATGGAACGAGATCATAAGATAATAACCTAAAATGAAAGGGGCTTTGTGCCCAAAAGACACAGGAGCCACAATGTTTCTCACCAGAAGGAGGTCTCTGTAGGTGGGTTTCAATAGGCTTAGAGCTGGTGATAGTTTAAAAGTTATACAACTATTTTACCCACGTTCGACGACCAAAAGGTGAGTGGAATGGAATATGGAGACAAAGGGACTTGTTCCCAATGTTATCCTATGGGAGACAGGCACAATGCATTTACTTGCCTCCCTGACCCCGATTTTCCCGATGACTTTGTGGATAGTCAGGGTGCTCAGTCTTCTGCGGTTTGTTCCACTGATAGGTGCCCAGAAGGTGCAGGTTCAAGGATTCTTATGGTTGAATGAAAAAACAAGATGCAACCTTTTTCGGAGAAGAAATATAGAGCCCACCGACGCAGACCTCTTCAGAAAACTTCACAGGTTGGAGATCGGTGCTTTCCAGTGACGGTCTCTGCACACAGGCAATGACAGGCATCCTTCCAGCGACGCACTTCACGCTTTTCACCATTCAATCAGCGGGCGCATCCTATGTCCGCAGATATCACGTCGCCCTCTAGGCCAATCACGTCGCCCTCTAGGCCAATCGGATGCCTGGCCGTGGACCGAACAAGGAAGTGAATCCACAGACCGAACCCAGGTATCACTAATTATTTGTTACCTACTTTTAGACTGTTTAAAAAAATAAAAAACTACTGGACGGATTTACACCAAATTTACCAAAGCATGCTTTCTAGACCAACCCGCTGCTCCTGCTGCTAATTTGCCGAAAATTCCATCCAGTGGTTTGGGCTGTAGACATGAGCAAAACATTTTTTCCATTGCATCTATGGGAAAAACCACACATTTTGGGACCCTCCCCTAAAACGTTGCCCCCCCTGACGAAACCCAAACAAAACTTTGCTGGATCAATCGGACGGGGCCATATACTTTTTTTGCAACGTTTTGTGAGGATTAATCTAGGGGGGCCAAGTTATAAGCCACTCAAAAAGTGCTCTTCCTATGGGTTGAGCAACTTAACCATAACTACAGGGCCGCTACCACAGGCCCTGTAATACCCACACAAAGCAAGAAAGTTATGGTGGTTGCCCTGGCTGTTATTAGCCAATGAGAGCAACCGGGAGGTGGGAGCCGGCCCGGATCACGTAAGGCCCACACAGAAGGCCCCCGTCGACTCCCTGTCCACTACCAGGACGAGTACCGCGCTGCTATACTGCTCATGCTCACTGAATCGAGTCTTGCATCTGTGTGCTGCCGCCCTGCAACATGAAGTAATCAACATATGTGCTTCATATCTGTAACCTGAAGCACTGTAACCAATCTCTTAAGTAAAAGCGCCTAGACATCCCTGGGGTTTGTGTGCTATATAAATAAAAAAAAAGGATTAGAACAAAAAGAAAAAAAATTCAACAGAAATGTGAAAGTAGGAAAATCCATTTGATCAGAGCAACACTCCACAGTGCCCCCTAGTGGCTCAGAACTGGAGTATGTGATTCTGCTCAAATGGATTTTCCTACTTTCATATTTCAGGTCAACGTTTATTTTCCCCCCAAACCTTTTTAAACCCACCATAACATTCTTGGGCGGTGGGGGGGGGGGGGGTGTGTGTGATATATATATATATATTTTCAGTTAAAGAGACGTTATGGTTCAAAGTAAAACCGAAAAACCCCTGAAATTCGGCAGTTATGGTAAGATAAGCAACCATAACTCGCGCCACCGTGCACTGCTAACACTAACAACCAGGACATCAAAGATGACATCACAAATGTCATTGATGACATCACATGTCTGGCTCTCCCTTTTTTCCCCTTTACTGACATATCTAGGCCACATACTTTTCTTCAGTAACAGTCAGGAAGTAAAAATTGAAAAGGTACTATATTTGTAGACTTAGGGTCAAGTCACATCATATGAAACATATACATAGCGGAAGAGACAGGCTTGAAAGAGAGCAATCCTTTCTGTGCATGAAGATAATCATTAGGGTTATCAGCACTTTCTCATAGTTTTATTTTTATTACTCTACCTTCCCTGTATATGCTCATATTTGTATACATTATACTCACTGTCCTTTCCTTTGGGTGCAGTCACATCATGTGATACATATGGTAAGTAGCAGCTTTGAAACAGAGCAATAGTTTCTCTGCATAAAGACAATCAGTTAGGTTATGAACTCTTTCTGCTACTACTTCTGTTTTTTTGTTTACTTCACTGTCCGTGTATATACTCATATTTGTATGCGTTGTCTCTTTGTGTTTTGTCTGTAATAATTATGTATTAAGTGGGTTTTATTAGCTACTTATTACATGTTTCACAGTACGCAAAACTCTAATAAGAAAGCAGTTATCATTTCACTATTCAACATGGCAAGATTATGAATATGGCACCTTCATCATGTATGCTGCACACACTGCCGATGTTTCTGCATGAGTAGCTTAGTATACTGGATAGAACTTCATAATCAAATGCTATTTATATCAATGCATTGCTTAATGCACTAATTAGCTCATGATATTTATCCCAATGATCCTTGACAGTTTTTGGTCAGCATTATAAGAATCCCTTTTACAGAGTTTTTATGACAAGTAAATGCACATGTGATGTCATCAGTGATGTCATCAATGACATTTGTGATGTCATCTTTGATGTCCTGGGTGTTAGTGTTAGCAGTGCACGGTGGCGCGAGTTATGGTTGCTTATCTTACCATAACTGCTGAATTTCAGGGGTTTTTCGGTTTTACTTTGAACCATAACGTCCCTTTAACAAAGTTTTTTTACTGAATTTCATAGGTTTTTAGTAGCGAAACTTAACCATAATATCCCTGACTTTAAATACATGTAACATAGAACATACTGAACCCCTAGCTTGTGATTTCGATGTCCACGGACTACCGCCATGTCCGCGGACATATCGAAAATCTGAGCGTGGTGAATGTAAATTTAAATAGTGTGCCCCATTTCCCCTTTGAGGTTGGCTCTGAAAAGAGCCGTTTTTTTTTGTAGATGCTTGACAGACACCTGTTATTTTGTATTTTTTTCTTCTTTTTTTTCTTACTTTACTCCTAAAATCTTCACATAACCTTCTCCAAAGCAACCCTTACATTCCAAAACAGCATGGCATTTCCCATAAAAAATAAGGAAATGCCATCTTCTTTAAAATAAACAGCATTACTGGAATCAATATTATCATTATTACAGAAGAACATACCAGCTCTATGCATGAAGGCACACATGCCTCGTTTGATTACACACCTAGCATTGTTTTGCTGAGGACAAAAAACTGAACTATTGTCCCATATTGCCCTAGGTAGTAATCCATTTGGAAGGATGTTCATTACTGCTTGAACCAAGTGTTCCAAATCTGCCAACAAAGTAGGGGCACTGACATAGCCCAAACGGAAAGCACCATAGTGCAAAACTACCACATGGGGACTGTTGATCCTGCCCATATCTTCACAAACTTGTACAATTCCCTGTACATTGCAATCAGGCACAGTGCTCCACACGACCTCCACTCCTTTAACATCAAAATTCTTTGCTACATGCCTGCATTGAGCATACTGTTGTAAACCATGCACAAACATATCTCCGAGCACCAACACCCTGACTTTCTCCACTTCTGCCATCTTCACTACACACAGTCTATTTCAACACAAATCCACCACCTCAACATCTGATTGGCTGATCCCTACAGTCTTCTTTCCATGCTGGATTTGCTGGAAAACCCCGGATGTAGCACGCCCTGTCCACGGACAGCCGCGGTGTCCGCGGACCGCGTAACTCTTGGACAGCCCTTCTACCATTTCCACTTCACTCTCTGTGCCATTCCCTCATTGCATACAGCTAAGCAGTCGCACAATATAGAAAACGTCCTCAGAACACCCCCATTTTGTTTATGTTTGAACATTTCAGGATACCGCGAGTGTTCTTCTGGCTCACTCTTTCTTTTGCTGACATATCTAGGCCACATGGTTTTCTTCAGTAACAGTCAGAAACTAAAAATGGTATTTTATTTGTAGACCTACACGTAGGTTCTTATAGTAATTCCCTTAGAGTCGAGTCACATCATATGAAACATATACATAGGGGAAGACACACGATTTAAAGACAGCATTATTTTCAAGCAAATAAATGATGATTTCTCTGTTTCAAAGCTTCTATTTACCCTATGTATATGTATATTGGTATGTGTTGTTGTCTCTGTCTGTTTTCTCTATAGTAATGCAATTATGTAATGCATGGGTTTTATTAGCTACTTATTACATATTTCACAGTACACAAAAATCTATTAAGAAAACAATTATCATTTCATTATTCAACATATTAACATTACGAATATTATACCTTCATCTTGTACGCTGCACACAATGCTATGTTTCTGCATTAGTAGCTTAGTATACTAAATAGAACCCCATAATATAATGCTATTTATATCAATGCATCGTTCAAAGCACTAATTAGGGTATGATATTTATTGCAATGATCCTTGACACTTTTCGCAACATTATAATAAGAATCCCTTGTACACATTTCATGAAAAGTACATACACATGTGATGTCATCAGTGATGTCATCAATGACATCTTTGATGTCCTGGTGTTAGTCTTAGCAGTGCACGGTGGTGGCGCTAGTTATGGTTGCTTAGATTACCATAACTGGCGAATTTCAGGGGTTTTTCGGTTTTACTTGGAACCATAACGTCCCTTTAACAAAGTTTCTTTATTAGCACGCAAACAATATACAAAGATGGAGTGTAAAAAGCAATTTCTCAGAGATGGCTGTACACAGAATGTTGCAAACTAAGAATCTATGGCCGTTTACAGTGAAGGTCAGCTGCTTCCATTTTTTGCTCGCGTGCCGTAGAGGCCCACGACTCGCACTATAAGATACTATTGTTTTTTGACCTTGACAGACAGGGATCGTGCTAAAAGACTTCTTTTGAAGGAGTGTTGCAAAAAAGTAAGACACGATAAGGATGAAATTTCTGAAACGAAACCACTTTTATATATTATATCACTATGAGAAAGATCGTTGGCACAGACAGTCGTATTTTGGGACTGCACTACGCTTAGACTATGGAAAATGGCAATATAATGTAAGTAACCCTTTAGATTATTTTATACCGGAATATAATAACAATAGCGTGGCGTTAAAGCCCGGTTAAATTGTACTTGTTTGTTCAATGTGACATAGTGTTTTCTACGCGCACTATCACCGCCGAATTGGTCCCCTGTCGCTTAGAGGGCTCTGAAAAAGGCAGAGGACAGAGGGTGGGTTAATGGGAATAAGTTAACATACTCCGTTGCACGATCCTCACTAGCAAATAGTTTCACGCCCTAATAAATAAAATTAATATTTTTAATGAAGATCGGCTGGTGAGACTAATTTATGTTTTTTAAAACAGGTATGTCCTTCCGTACTGTCCATGCCACGATTTTCAGACCCCGGCCGACAACTGCCAGGTTCAGCTACTTCTAAACAACTTCATGACCCTCAACATTTTATGGGACAATCGCCAAGGACCAATATGCCCTTATGCGGTACTAGCGGCTAGAAGCAACATACTAACCATTATGGTGGTCTAATGCCTCATTGTTGGAACAGCCTTCCGATTATCAGTGCGACCATAGTGCTTCTTTTATCATAAACCAACACCCTGTGTACCGCAAAGGAACAGCGCGTGACTCAAGATGAACTTTTGCGGATCGACAGCAAAGATAAATGCAAATCGCTGAATATTCTCTAAACATTTTCAAATAAAAGTACTTTACGAAATGTACAATCTTGCTGTTTGCTTTTAAATCACAGTTTCATATTCCGAATTGTTGCACGCTGTGTTGTGAGATGATCTGTGTTGTTTTCCGAGTTCTGTGTAAAGTCGCGTAGGACTGGAGACGACTGGGCGCGTTTGGCTACGCACCCTGTACCGTCACGGAGAGAGACAGGGAATATGAATGCTTTCATATTGTCAGGCTCAGGGCGGGAGATGTGATTTAGTGTCACAAAAGTAGGTCAGCCAGGTCGATGGGGCAAGTGATAGGATTATCACATAATGTCGACGCACAGCAGCCTGATTTATCGTTTGTTTAGTGGACAAAAAGTCAGGTAAGGGGCATAGGAAATTGTAATGTCAACAGACATAAGTAGGGTTCTTAGAACACTTTCAACCTGACAATGAACAATACGAACAGCGTTCTCAGAACACCCCATTTTGTTTAATTGCAAACATTACCTCCACGTTCACTCTTCCTCGTCCCAGTACTTACATCATGAGGCCCCTGCCTCCGACACAGGACCTTCTTCTATTTCTTTAAATTCCTATAACTCCTCCCCCACATCCACATCACTCAGTTTCATATTACCAAGCCAGAGCATGGGACCTTCCCCGCAGGGAGGGAGAGGAGGGTTGTCAGTACAGTGACGAGGAAGAGTAGGACTAGGGGCAATGAAGATTACCGGTAAGTAATCAGAGCATTTCAGGACACCCGAGTGTTCTTAGAACACATTCAACTTGCCAGAGTACAATACGGACAGCGTCCTCAGGACACCCCCATTTTGTTCATGTACGAACATTTAAGGACACCGCAAGTGTTCTTAGGTCAATTTTAGCTTGCTTGCAAACAAAACGGACACATACTCCGTCCTCAGAACACCCCACCATTTAGTTTATATAAAACATTTCAGAACAGACGTGTTGTCCGCAGACAAATCGAACACAACAAAAAAAACAGAACATTGAACCTATCTCATACTCCCCCACCCTCCCCAAACACTCTTACACACCAACACACTCCACTAAATACAATTTTTAATCCAAGTTTCACCACGCTGTCCGCGGTCGTCCGCGAATGCAAGATGGCGAGTGCCAGAGAAAATCTGACGAGCTTCACGCACCCACACCGTCCAATCAGCAAACACGTCGCATGTCCGCGGACATCACGCAAGCCGCTCGGCCAATCAGGGCACTGTCCGCGGAGCGAACCGGGAAGTCCGTCCGCGGAGCGAACGGAGATATCACTAATTTTTTTGCCTTACATTTTGGTCATTTTAAAAAAAAACTACTGGACGGATTTACACCAAATTTGCAAAAGCATGCTTTCGGGACCAAGCCCCCACTCCTGCCGCAAATTTGGTGTAAATCCGTCCAGCGGTTTGGGCTGGCATGCTTTCGGGACCAAGCCCCCACTCCTGCCGCAAATTTGGTGTAAATCCGTCCAGCGGTTTGGGCTGTCGGCGTGCGCAAAGTGTTTTCCCATTATGTCTATGGGAAAAACAAAGGTTTTGGGTCCCCCCCCCTACAACTTTGCCCCCCCCTGGACGAATCCTCACCAAACTTTGCAAAACAATTCAGAGTGGGCCATATACTTTTTTTTGCAAAGATTGGTGAGGATTCGTCCAGAGGGAGCGAAGTTATAAGCCACCCAAAAAATGCTCTTCCTATGGAAACACCAACTTAACCATAACCTTACTACATATATATAATACATTACTCACCGTAATTGTATTTCTGATGCTTGTATCTGCTTAGATTCGCATACTGTGCATAGGCCAACATCTAGTGGAAGCTGCAGAGTATTACAGTTTGTTTTTCGAAACTCGAAAAGGGGCGTCGAACTAGGGCGTGCCAGTAATACTATCCCTAGTGTGACGTCCACTGTACCCATGATCCCTCACGCGTGTAGGACCCTCAGATTGTATTTTTTTCTGACATGAGGTAGCATGAGGAGTAGGGCGAGTACAGAATATCCAAGCAGATAGATAAGACTACAAGCATCCATGCGCCTTCTCTCAGAGGAGAGGAATGGCGGGTGCATGTGAATCTAAGCAGATATAAGCATCAGAAATACGATTACGGTGAGTAATGTATCCCTTCTGAGGCTTGTGGAATCTGTTTAGATCACATGCTGTGCATATAGCGAGCAGTGTTAGAAGAAGTAGGTGGGATGTGAGAAGGGTCATGACCGAACAAATATCTTAGAACCGCTTGTCCCACTTGAGTATCTGTCTTGGAATAAGTGTCAATGCAGTAGTGCTGAGTAAAAGTGTGAATAGAGCTCCATGTAGCTGCTTTGCAAATGGTGTCAAGGGGTACATTTGCAATGAAAGCCAGAGTGGTCCCAGTGCCTCTTGTAGAGTGGGCCCTTGGCTTAAAAAGGCAATGTTTTTTCTGAAAGGGAGTAACACAGCTGGATACATTTGACTATCCATTTAGAGATGGCACCTTTAGAGACGCGATCTCCTTGTCTGCCTGTAGCTACGGAGACGAACAGTTGCTCTGTCTTTCTTAGCGGTCTGGTCTTGCCTACGTAGTAGAGGACCGCATTTCGCACATCTAGGCCCTCATTACAACCCTGACGTTAAGGGGTTAACGGCGCCGCTGTTAACCCCTTAACGCCTGATTACGAGGTCCCTTTGCGGGTTGGCGATTTTAATGCCTGCTTTTTGCAGGCGTTAAAATCCAATCCGCAAAGGGACCTTGGTGCTAAGTACGGTGCCGCAATTTGCGGCACCGTACTTAGCGCCTTCCCCCATTTCCTTTGAGCCCTATGGGGCAAAAATGGGAATGGGGAAGGGCAATGGCGGCATGGGGAATTACCGCCCCGCCAACCTCGGAATGAGGCGGTAATTCCCCATTCCGCCATGGCGGAGTCAGTAAGTTACCGGCATGGACCATGGTGCTAATAGCACCATGGTCCAACGCCAGGGTTGTAATGAGGGCCCTAATGTGTGTAATTTCACCTTAGCGGAGCTTTTGGGTTCCTGGAAGAAGGCCAGTAGCTCAATGGACTGGTTAACATGGAATTTTGAATTTAACTTAGGTGAGAACCTAGGGTGAGTACGTAGAACCAGTTTATCCTTATGAACAGTAAAGAAAGGATTCTACACTGACAGCCTGAATTTCACCCACCCTTCTTATGGATGTAATGGCTACTAAGAAGGCAGTCTTATAAGTCGTGTTTTCGAGACTAGCTTTATGCATGGGCTCAAAGGGGGGTGGGGGAGTGCATCAATGAGTTTAGCAAGCACCACATTAAGGTCCCACCCTGGTGGTGGGTTAGAAATTGGCGGGTGGAGTCTCTTCACCCCTTCCATAAAGGCTTTGACAACTGGCACCTTCCACCATGACACCTTGTTAAAGGAGGTGGTGTAGGCTGACAGCGCCGCCAGGTGTACCTTAAGTGAATTAAATACCAACCCTGAATCCAGTAAGTGGAGCATGTAGGTGACAATATTGGAAGGAGTGCAATTAACTGGGTTGATTTGTTTATTCTGGCACCAAATAACGAATCTTTTCCACTTATCAAAGTAACAGTGTCTTGTGTTCGGTTTCCTTGATTCTTTTAGGATATCCATGCATCTCTGTGGTAGATTGAGATGGCCAAACTCTATGACTTCAGGAGCCATGCTGCCAAGTTCATCGAGTTGGGTTGAGGATACACTGTTGTCCTCCGTGCTGGGAGAGTAGATTGTGCCAGGACGAGATTCTGATGGGTTTACACAGCACCAGTTTGCGCAGGTGCGGGAACCACGGTTGTCTCGCCCACATGGGAGCAACTAGGATGAGCGTCATCGATTCCCTGTGCCTCTTGTTGACCACCTTCCTCATCAGTGGAAAAGCGTAGGCAAACATCCCTGACCAGCTCATCCATAGATCGTTCCCCATGGAGCCTGGCTGGGGGAACCTGGATGCAAATCTGGGGCATTGTCTGTTTTCGCTTGTGGCGAATAGGTCTATAGTGGGGAAACCCCACTGTGAGAAGAGGTCTCCTACGACTTCTTCGTGTAGACACCATTCGCGTTCTTCTGGGAGGGGGTCTCTGCTCAAAGCATCCGCTAGTGAATTGAGATCCCCTGGAACATGTTGAGACGACAGGTAAATGTTCCGTCTGAGTCCCCATCTCCAAATTTTCTGGGCAAGCCTGGACAGATTTGGCGAACAAGTGCCCCCTGTTTGTTTATGTAAAACATTGCAGTCGTGCTGTCCGTTAAGATCTGCACTGACAGGTTCGATAGGTGGGGTTTGAACGCTCGAAGCGCTCTGAAAACTGCCAGAAGCTCTAGCAGGTTGATGTGATTCTTGGCCACTGTGTGAGACCAGAGTCCCTGAGCTGTGTGGTGAAGGAGGTGTGCTCCCCACCCTGACAGGGACGAGCCTGCAGTGAATACGGCCTGTATTTCTGGATCGTAAAAGGGTTTCCCCTTTGACAGGTTCTTTATTGTCCACCAGCGAAGATTTTGTACTAGTGTTGGCAAAACAACCACTAGATCGTCCCACTGACCACTTGCCTGAGACCACTGTATCGCCAACCATTCCTGCATGGGACGTAGGCGCGCGTGGGGAACCAGGTAAATACATAACGCCATCATCCCTAGCAAACACATCGCTTTGCGAACCCTTATCTGACAACCGGACTGATATTGAGGAATTTGCAGTAATAGATTCCGAATTCTTTCCTCTGATGGAAAGGCCAACCCCTCTTGAGTGTTTAGGACAGCTCCTAGGAACTGTTGGAGGTGCTTGGCACCAGGCTTGATTTTTTCTCGTTGATTGAGAAGCCCAATTGGAAGAAGAGGTTGATCGTTCTTTGGAGGTTGGATCTGCAAATTACGGGGGTCTCCCCTGTGATGAGCCAGTCGTCCAGGTAAGGGTACACTGGGATTGCCTCCCTGCGTAGGTGCGGCGCCACCACTGCCAGTACCTTGGTGAATACCCTTGGAGCCAAGGCTATGCCGAAGGGCAGTACCTTGAACTGGTAGTTCTGGCTGTCTACCGTGAAACACAAGAACCTTCTGGGCGCTGGGAACATGGAAATATGAAAATAGGCATCTTTCATGTCCAATGTTGCCATGTAATCTCCTTTTTTTTTTTTTTTTTTTAAATAGGGGGATTACCTCTTAGAGTGTAGTAATGCGAAATTTTTGAGGCTTGACATACTTGTTTGCAAGGCGCAAGTCTAATACTAGGTGCATTGTTAGATCTTTTTTGGCACAAGGAAGTAAGTTGAATAAATACCCTTGTTTACCTGGTTGCCCGGGACAAGTTCTATTGCGTCCTTTGCAAGAACAATGACGATTTCCTCGAGGAGGATTCTTTGGTGCTCCAAGGAGTGTATTGGAGGATGGTCCCGGGGGCGTTCCAACAGTTCGATACAGTATCCCGCGGACACTGTGGACAGCACCCATCTGTCTGAGGTGATCCCTTCCCATGCGTGGGTGAAGCTGGAAATGCGCCCCCCTACTGGGGATGCATCGGAAGGGACCCTGAGCACAGCATCACTGTTTGTTGGGCTACCTCTCCCTTTACCACTGCCCCTCTTTTGACTTCTGGAAAAACTCTGGGTAGCCTGTTGGTTGCCTCCCCACGATGCTCCTTGCCCTTGAAAGTAATTAGACCCTCTATTAGACCCTCTCTGGGAATTTTGGCCGCGAGAGCGGCGAAAATTATTATTCCCTCGTTGGTTCGTGGGCTTAATAGTTTTTTTTTTTTAAAATGTATTTTATTTTATAACGACCACACAGTGCAACAGAACATACATAGAACACATCAAGCCACAACAAAGGCCAAACAACAAATATGAAAAAGAAAAGAAAGAAAAAACAGAACAGAATTAACTTAACAATCCCCTTCCCTCCCCCCTATGAGCCTGTAGGGTGTCCACCATCATTGTCCGTTCCGTGTGGTGGGGTTCCGTCGCTCTCAGATCCAGCCGAGGTCGACCCCGTACTAAACAGTTCAGCCAATAGCACCTTCCATGCCGTGAGGGAGCTCACCTCATCCTCCCCTCCCGCCCTGCTGGCCTCCCACCATGCTGTCGTCTCGGCGGCAGCCCATTTCTGGAGGTCACGCCACCATACCTCCACCCGTGGCCTCTGACAATTCTTCCATCCCATGGCTATTCTGCGCTTGGCAAGTACATAAGCCAAATCTTTAAGCTTCTCCACGTGCCGAAGCTTGCGCGCCCTGGGGTACCCTCCAAGCAAACAGGCCCAGGCCGAATCTATCTTAAGTACAATGCCCCTCCCTGCCAGCTTCTGCGCCACTTCACTCCAGTAGGTTGCAATCACAGGGCAGGCCCAGAACATGTGAGTCATATCAGCGTTCTCTGTGTTACACTTGGGACACGCCTGGCGCCCAGCGTCTCGAAATCTGGAAATTCTCAGGGGGGTCATGTATGCCCTATGCGTGATATATAGTTGTATCTGTTTAAACCTGGCATTCCTCGATACTTTTTTGTGGTACCCCAGGGCGCGCTCCCACTGCCCATCCGCCATCGGGGCCCCCATCTCTGTTTCCCATTCCAACCTCAGGTACCCCAAATCCTTCCCAACCTTTGCCATCAGCATCTCGTACAGCCTGGAGACCTCATGCCCGCCCTCAGATGCGTCATACATAATCTCCAGCGTCGCATCCGGCTCGTCAGCCAATACGGTCTCGGGCCAAGTGCTCCGGACCTCCCTGACCACTCTGTGGAACGTCATGTATTGCCCCGCATGCAGCCCCGCCCCCGCCTCTAGATCTGCGAACTCCGCCAAGGCCCCATCCTGCCAAATGTCACCCAAAGTGACCAGCCCCACTGACTCCCAGTATGTTCGCAGGATGGCCCTAAGCTGTCCGTCTTCCCTTGCCAAGGCCACCAGCGGCAGCTGCGGCATGCACGGCAGGGGATCTCCCATCATCCGGCAGGCTCTTCGCCACATGTTCCTGCCCAACGCTAGCATCTTAGGACGCCCCCTCATCCATGTGCTGGATACCCAAATAATCTCTCGCAGGTAGAAGGGGGAGCAGTCCTTTCCCAACAGTCTATGTTCCGGGGTTTCGTCGTCCGAAAGCCACTTGGCCACGTACTGCAGCTGCGCTGCCACGTAGTAGGCCTCAAAGTTCGGCAGCCTCACGCCGCCTTTCTCATAAGCCTTCTGCAATTTCCACAATGCGACCCTGTTACGCGTGCCCTGCCACAAGAAATCTCTACATACCCTATGTAGTCTAGCAAAAAACCCCTTGGGTATCATGTATGGAATGTTATTGAAATAATGCAGCAGCCTAGGTAGCACGACCATCTTAAGCATAGCACCCCGGCCCATCATCGCTAAGGGTAATTTCTCCCAAAACCTCATGCACTTCTCGAACCTCCCCACTGCCAATTCAGTATTGTGCCTGTGTTCCTCCCCGGTCGTGTGGTATACGTCTATGCCAAGGTACCGAAAGGTGCTTGTCGCCCATGGGATTCGCAATACTGGCAACCTCTCAGCCGGTATCCCCACATAGCCGCCCAGCGGGAACAGAGTGGATTTCCGAGGGTTGACCGCTATGCCAGAAAGCCAAGCAAACCGCTCCATCACCTCCAAGACATATTGCAAGTTCTCTTCAGGGTATTGGAGGTACAGCAGCATATCGTCGGCATACAGGGATATCAGATGGCTCTCCCCCCCCACCTCTATGCCCACCGGGTCATACTGTTGCCGGAGGTAAATTGCCAAGGGCTCAAGGGCCAGGATGTACAACATTGGGGACCAAGGACATCCCTGCCTGGTGCCTCTACCTAACTGCCACCTATCCGACACTACTGCCCCCGTACGAACTCTGGCTAGAGGCGCGCTATATAATAATTCGGCCCACCTCCTGTACCCTGGCCCCATTCCGAAGTGATCCAGTGCCGCCAACAGCCACGGCCAACGAACAGAGTCGAACGCCTTGACCGCATCCAGCGCCACTATCGCCATTTCGCCGTCTTTGCTACATCCCCATTCGACCACTCTGTGTAGGCGTCTATGGTTGTGGGTAATGTTCCTGTCCGGGACATAGCCCGTCTGGTCAGGGTGAATCAGCTTGCCTATCACTCTCCTCATTCTAGCCGCCAAGACAGCTGTTAGGATCTTGCTGTCCTGGTTCAGCATCGACAAGGGTCGATAGGAGCCGCAACCGTGTCCCGGTGTATTGTGCTTGGGGAGTGGCACTATGACCGCTTCCCTGAGTGATTCTGGTAGCTGTCCCAGCTCAAACGCCTCATTAAACATGTCCAGCATGGGTGGGAGTACCTCCTCCCCATACGCCTTATAAAACTCGCTGGGGAACCCGTCCGCCCCCGGGGCCTTGCAAGTGGGCAGCTGTCGCACTATCTCTCTGAGCTCTTCCAGAGTGATCGGAGCATCCATCTCCTCTCGCTCTTCATCGCTGATTCTGGGCAGGCCTATATCCCCGAGTACCTCATCTATCTCCTCTCGGCTCCCCCCTTCCCGATCTTCATACAATGTTTGGTAGTATTCTGCGAATGCCCCATTTACCCCTTCTTGCGTATCGATCTCCGCACCCCCTTCGGTGATGACCGATCGGATCGGAGCCCTAGGGGTTTCGCTCTTATATAGCCAAGCGAGGAGCCTGCCTGTCTTGTCCCCACCCGCATGCAACCTCTCAATGTACTTTGTATAATTCAGGTTACAAAGTCTGTCCCAATGCCCAGAGCACCGCTGCTGCAGCTCAGTAACTACTTCCATACCGGTCCCACCCTTCTCCAATTCTTTTTCCAGCTCGATCTCGGCCTCTCGCAGGTCGGTCAGGATTCCGCCCATTAATCCCTTGGACTTCGCGATAGCAACTCCCCTCATCACCACCTTAAAAGCCTCCCACAAAGTACCAGCCGACTTGACACTCCCTGTGTTCGACTCAAAGTACGCGACTATCTCCTCCCTCATGTCCTCCTTGAATACCGGATCCCGTAGCGCTTCCGCCCGAAGGCGCCATGTTGGAATCCGTGCACGTGGGGGGCGCAGCCGCCAATGCATGATTAGGGGCGAGTGGTCTGAGAGGACCCTCGCCCTGTAGTCAATCTGTTCACACTCCGTAAGAATGTCTGGAGTGGCAAAAAAGTAGTCGAGCCTCGTGTGCAGTTGGTGCGGAGCCGAATAGTGCGAATACTGCCTCCCACCCGGGTGTCTCGCTCTCCACACGTCTGCCAGGCCTAGATCCGTTAGCAGCGACTGCAACACCTTGGCTGCTGGGCTGGGCCTAACCATTTTGTCGTCCGACCTGTCCTCCCTGGGGTTAAGCACACAATTAAAGTCTCCACCCCAGATTACTGTGCTCCCCATCCCTTCACCGAGTCTCGCGCACAGTGTCTTAAAGTAAGTCGCTGTGTCCTGGTTGGGCGCATAAGTGTTTATGATACAGACAACTCTACCTTCCACAATCCCCCGAACCATGGCCAGCCGCCCGTCCGACTCCACAACCTCCCCCAAGAGCTTGAACGGGACATGTGGTGCAACCCAAACCAGCACACCCCTGGCATACGCAGAGAATGTGGATCCAACCACTGTCCCCCTCCATTTTCTCCGCACCATTTCAAGTTTATCCCGTGTCAAATGCGTCTCCTGTAACAAGGCCACGTCTATCCTCTGCCTCTTCAAATACAACATGACCTTATTACGCTTCAGGTAGCTATTCAACCCTCTAACATTCCATGTCAATACCTTAAGGTCTCCCATGATTTATCCGTAGCTCCCACTTCCCCCTCTGGTCTGATCGCCTCCCCCCAGTCCCGACTACATCCCTTCTCAGTTTCTTCCCCAGGCTCACATAACAACTAACACCCCCCACCCCCCTAACCCAACCAACTGCCCAGCTCCATCCCTGGATCTCAGGCATCCCCGTGTTCGGCCCTCTTCGGAAGCCCGTGTAGAGAACCCGACAGGGTGTCACACCCCACGCAGTGACTAACCTAACCACACACTGGGGTACGAATAAAACGGCCCTCGGATGCCCCCTACACATTTATATCCGCGCTCGCAGACCATGTTCAAAACAGTTAAAAAGTGCATCCCCATCACAAAGTGGCAAAGACTATATTCCAGTCCAAATGTTCAAAGTCCGCCGGGCCCACTGTTTCACTTAACTCTCCCTGCTCCGTCCGCCATCTGCTCATCAGGCTCCTGAGGGCAGTTCTGCGCATCGAGCCATTCCATGGCCTCCTCAGGGGTGTCGAAAAACAGCGTCTTAGCCTTGAAGAAGACCTTAAGTTTGGCTGGGTAGAGTAACATATACTTGAAACCGGCCGTCCGCAGGCGCCTTTTGACCGCCCCAAAGTTCATCCGACTGCGCTGCACTTGTAGAGTGTAGTCGGGGTAAGCAGTGATGGTTGCCTCCCCTCGCCGTATGGTGCCCCCTTTACGAAAATGTTCCAGAATCTTCTCCCGGTCTTTGTAGTTGAGGATCTTGGCGATCACGGGCCTGGGCGGATTACCCGGCGGTGGCCTTCTGATCAGGGCCCTATGTGCCCTCTCCACTGCAAATCCCTGCGTTAGGGCACCTCCGGTGATCTCCTGCAGCAGCAAAGTCTCAATAAAATCTGTGGGATTCTGGCCCTCAGCTCCCTCCGGTAGGCCCACAATCCGAATGTTGTTTCTGCGGGCCCGACCTTCTGCCTCTTCAGCCCTGCTTTCCAGGTTGCCTACCCTCTGCACCAGGGCATGGATCTCTCGTTTGTGCGCGGTGCATTCCGCCACAGTCGGGCCCATCTCCTTCTCCAGGGTCTCTGTGCGCTCGGCCAGGGTTCGCACATCTTGCCTCAGGAGGTTCACGTCCTCCTGTACCGCCCGACCTGAAGTTCCATCGCAGTTTTCAGTTCGGCCACCGCAAGTTGGAGTTTGGTCTCCCATGTCGCCTTCAGATCTGCGATCGCCGCCAGGACCTCCTGGTTCGTTCCTCCTGCGGCCATCTCCTTGGGCTGGGCCTTCTCTTTGCTCCTGGTCCCCTCGGTGCCAGGCGATGTCTTGGCAAATTCGTCGAGCGTGGGCTGTTTATTCTTCGCCCTCAGGAGCTTGCTCGACATGTCTTCGATCAGGAGCGTCCCTTCGATCTCGCTTAGGCCCCAGGCCTGGGGGCACTATGTCCCCCCGTCGCCACACAGTTTCGGCTACCTCCAGTCAGGCTTGCTCTCGCTGGATCGCGCTGGACGTGAACTGAGGGAATCGCCTCCAGAATCCCGGTCCCCGATCCTTTGTCCCAACGTCAAGCGGCGGCAGCCATTTTGTCTGGCGGCGAAGCTCCGGCCCCAAAACTTCACGCGGCTCCTGAGTACACAAGCGCTGCACAATCCCGTATGAGAATGCATCCACATGTGCAGCCGAGCTTCGCATTTACAGTCATCACCGTCTATGCCACATCGTAGCGGCTGTTGCGCGGATTCAGCCGGATAATGTTCGGATCAACGGGAGCTCCCGTTCAGGCACGTCCTTTCACATGGCGTCCAAGCCACACCCCCTCGTGGGCTTAATAGTTAGTTGTCCAAGGGATTTTCGTCCTTGGCTGTTTTGAGTGCCTCCTCCACCGCTTTCCCAAACAAGACATTTGGTTCCACCGGCATGTCGATGAGTGTGGCTTGGGTCTCGGGTTTAAACCCCGACTGCCATAGCTAGGCGTGTCTCTTGATGACTGTGCTCTCTGCAATGAGCCGGCCTGCATTGTCTGCTGCGTCAAAGGTCGCCTTGAGAATGCATCCGGACACTGATCTCCTTTCCGACGCAATCTGGGCCAACTGGCCCTTTAGAGGTTCAGGTGCGGAGGCAATGAGGGCAGCTACCTGTTCCCAGTGACAGTTGTAACTTGCCAGCAGAGCGGTGGTCTTAGCAATTCTTGCCTGGTAAGCAGAAGTGCAAGCCACTTTCCTTCCTAGCCCATATATCTTTTTGCTCTCCTTGTTTGGAGGAGCCTCAGAGGATGCTAGGTGTCCCCGCCCTCTTCCTGGTGGTTGTAACCACCAACGAGTCGGGTTTAAGCTGACACCTTATATAAAGTGGATCGGAGGGGGCGGCCCTGTATAATTTCTCTATTCTTGGGTTAACTGCCCGGGTAAGATTAGGGGTGAGTAGGCAGGGGTCAATTCTGCGTTGAATAGAATTCAGAATTGGTATGGCTTGGGCAATGGATTTTCTATCCCCCATAATTTGCTCTGCAAAGTCCCTCTCCTCTTGAGCCCCTTGAGTGTCTATCTGAAAGTGTTCTGCAGCTTTAGCTAAGACCTTGTTCAGTAATGGCTGATTATCCACAGGTGAGTCATTCACCGGTGGGTCCTTTGGAATAGGGGAGTCGAGGCTATAGGCCTCTGCCTCGTCTTACTCCTCCTCATCGTGGTCCTCATCGTCTCCATAATATTCGACCCCTGCCTGGTCGTCCAGTGTTTGAAAGTCTGGATATTCACCATACTGATGAGAAGGTTCAATAGTGAGTGGGTCTGAAATCAGGCCCTGAACTGGAGTCTCAGTACGGGGTCTCTTACTAGGAGGTTGAGGGTCTTTGGAGCCGGAAGTAGTAGAGATGGCAGGGGTATTCTGATAGCTGAGGAAGTTATCAGGGTTTTTCTCGTAAAAATTTGCCATAAAAGACATCACTCTGTCGATGTCTTCAGAGCTCCATTCTTTGGAAATGGGAATGAACACCTCTTGCTGTGGTTCCTCTTCTATTCCCATATCCTGTGGAGTGGGAGTGACAACTTTAGGCCTAATGACAGGGTCAGGGGTCTTGGACTTCTCAGAAGATTTATGTTTGTCCTTCTGAACCTGGTGTTAAGATGCTTTTTTCTGTTTCTCCCCTTTTCCATGTGTGGAGGCATGTTTCCCTGACTCTTTGGATTTCCCTGAATCTTTCGACGCTTGGCGTCGAGATTCGGAGGTGGGTTCACGAGGTTCTGGAGTTTTAGAGGAGGGACGTCGAGACTAGAAGGCAGACGTAGAACGAACTGCCGGAGTCGACTTAGAACGTGCTGCTTGGGGGTAGAGGTCGGATTCCTCTTCTGACGACCATACCTCTGTGACCTTAGGTAACGTAGACGGTTGCTGTGTGTCATGAGGCGACCGTGACCTGGAGCGCCCAGAGGACACCGATTCTGCGGACCGCTCCCTTTGTGCCTTCTTCTGCCGATCACTCGACAAGCGTGCCGAGTCGCGGGTGGGGTAAGAGTGTGCTTAGAAGCAGGTGTGTGGGTAGCGCTAATGCCGCCGGGTGTAGTCCCCGTAACTGCCCCACCGGAAAGTCCTCCGAGGTCGGGGGCTTGCGCTTGGGTGTCTAACGACACCCCTGTGCCCTCGCCATCCAATACGGCGGCGTTGCTGCCATCACTGAAGGAACCCACAGCGCCCATGGCCTCGAGCAGCCTGGCGTAGTGGGCCCAACGTTTGGTGGAGCGGTCCTTAAGTGTCTTTGCTTTGAAGAGCTTACACGCTCCGCAATTAGCTTCGGGGTGGTCCCTAGGAAGACACAGATTACAGGTGTTATGCTTACCTACCCAAGGGAATTTACGGTTGCACTTGGGGCAACATTTAAAAGGAGTACTCTCCATATGTTAATATATGACAGCGGGCGAGTGTATGTAGGAAAATAAATGAGTGCGAGTATGTCCACCCCCCACACTCCCTACTTGCAGGGCTAAGGCCAGAGGCCTTCCGAGGCCCTGGCTGAGGCCAGAGGCCTTCCGAGGCCCAAAGTCTGTCGTGCAATCTCGACGGCTATTCTTTCTTCAGTTCCGGAGTCGATCTTGGGAGTCTCGACGTGGGATTTGAGGACTTTTTTTTTTTTGGGTTAATTTATGATAAATGGCTGAAAGCCAGGGAACTCCGCAACTATGCTTCCGACAAGTATGGCGGAAAAAAACAATCTGAGGGTCCTACACGCGTGAGGGATCATGGTTACAGTTGACGTCACACTAGGGATAGTATTACTGGCACGCCCTAGTTCAACGCCCCTTTTCGAGTTTCGAAAAACAAACTAATACTCTGCAGCTTCCACTAGATGTCGGCCTATGCACTGCATGTGATCTAAGCAGATTCCACAAGCCTCAGAAATATATATATCTATCGGAGTGGGTGTTGGGAGGATGAGTTAGGGAAAGAATATGGGTCAAGGGAACCCACTCCCCCCCCCCCCCCATCTCCCACGCCACAACAACAAAACAGATTGAATTCAGGTCGATTAAGTGCACAAACAAAACGTAGGCTTTCACATGAATTTCCTTCTAAACACGGAGTAACCCTCCAGAGCTATCCTAATCTTTGCCACCAATCTTGTAATCTAGGTAACACATGCAAGCCTTTCAACATCCAAGACGAGATATAAACAGTTGTGTAGCAAGCATGCAGAGAACCGGTTTGGTAAACATACCAGCACCAAACAGGTTATAAATCTTCTCAGAAAATATAAACATGCAGGACCAAATTTATATTTAAGTCGAGATTGGAGGCCGTTTAAAAAGACCGGACTAATGAGCTATCTCACATGGCTTTACGGTGTGCCCATTATTAAAAAAGGCATATGGAGAAAAAAAGGAAGGACAGTCTTTTTTCAAGTCAGCCCGCAAACCACAACACAAGATGTATACTGTTAATGTAAAGTTGCACTTAAAATGCATCTTTTGCTGCTAAATTACATCTGTTTAAGCATCAGCCACCTGTAGAGATAAACAAGGCAAGGAAATGGTCTTCAGAATCGCTATAAATACAAAGAAAAAGCAGAACGGGAAAAGACGAAAAAACATGATAGCCTATGACACTATTATGCAAGCTGGACATACATGGCTGCGATTAAAGCATGGAAAATCAGATACAGTTTACCCCCCCTCGCAGGTAACAAGCATTACACAATAGCCTAAACCGTTGGCTTTGTAAGGATGGGATTGGCATTTTCCAGGCACTGAAATAGCGTTACTACTTGGCCATAAGATTGCAAAAGCTGGCGAATGGTGCTTTGCAAATGCCTATATATGTCCCATAGAAGAGCCAAACCCATTGGCTTTGCCAATGCTCGTTTTGATACTGTTGTCCTCCATGATGTGAGCTGATTTCAAGCCCTTAAATATGAAGTAACATGAAAGGATGAGTGGAAATACAGGCTGTTGAACAATTGCAGCAGCAAAGGGAAAAATAAGGTCTACTTATCTACTGCTGTTGTCCTACTAACAGGAGTAGCAGAAGTAGGGGCGCTACTATTGGTAGCAATAGTAATACTGTCAACAGTAGTACCACATACTATCAGCAATAGTGACATTACTAATAGCTGCAATAATTGTTCTACCATCGGCAACAGTACCTTTAGTAACAATAGTACTGCTAGTATCTTTATCACTACCAGTAGTAACAGCTGCTCCACTATTACCAGAAGTAGCAGCAGCACTAGCACTACTAAGATAGGTACTACACAACTGACAGTATTATTACTACTATTAGTTTTAGATAAACTACTACCACCAGTAGCAGAATAGTATTACCACTGACTGTAGTTGCAGTTCTACTAATACTTTCAGTAGTAGTCCTACAACTACAGACAGTGCGCCTACTACTCTGGAAGCACGAATAGTGATATTCCTAGTACTTCCACCACCCTGCCCTCCAGTCAAGAAGTTAAGAGTGGGTCACTATAAAGTAAGTGCACGTTTCCCCATCTTAAATGTTGTGACACTGTATCCCAGGAGGGAGAAGAACTATAGCAGCAACTGTTTACCTTTGTTTCTCTGAAAATGGTGGGGGGGGGGGTCTTGAAATGAAGGATGGTAAGCCTTCCCTTTGGGCAGGTCAAAACACAGGACACTGCACAAACAATTGTTGTTCTATCGATACTGTTTTCCATGAAGAAACCAGTGCACTCGAAAGGAGCATATCCCATATTCGTGTGCAATACCAATTAAAACAGAATTTTGAAAGACATTTTTAAACCTAGTTACCCTTTGCCTGCACCTAGATCTATACAGCATTTTAGGGTATAAATCAGTTATGTTTTTAGTTAATGCTTCACAGACATATTACTGGAATTGTTCTGCTCTTATGCCCTGAAATAGATGGACGCTACGCACATCAAACCACTGGATTTAGAGGTCTGTAACCAAACTCTCTGCCAACAGGGACTTGGTCAGTAAACCACAGTTAATCTTGGGTAGAGGTTACTCCTCTACCACAGTTCGGGCTTGTCAGGTCAAATTTCATTTATGTCAATATTCTCCCCACTTTCGAGTCCCCAGCACTTTTTGACATACTCTTGGATCTTTAACCAGTTCTCCCAAGTGAACGAGTGTGACAGAACCCTTTTCCTCCCTCTTATTCTACTTTTACTCTACCTCTGGGAACCTTAAACCTTTTGGTGGTTTCTTTTTGGAGTCCTGCTTTCCTCCAACCTTTAAAAAGGCAATGTGTTATTGCAGCACACAACACTTTTTGTGCAGTGTCACTGGGAGCTCTTTGAGCTGCCCTTTTTATTTTCCTTGCGATAACTAATGTTTCCAAGGACGGGGGATACTTTTTATCCTAGCTAACTTTATTTTGTGGAATCTACAAACCCCACCTTATGTGGAGTGCTGATGGAACAAAATGTATCCCTTTTTACACTTCTCCTGTAACTTTCTAGTTACAGTGACAAGTTTCTCTGAGTGGCAAATGGCACTGGCTATTTTCTACTGACTTTTTGATTTTTACACGCAGGCTGCTATCGCAGTTGCGGTAAAAGACACATGGGTTACCAGTGACCGTGGAACCGATGGCTTCGACACAGGCCTCGAGGGTGGTGCCCAGAGCATGTTCTTCGATGGCCTCTGCGCCGATGGCGTCGACATCTTCGAAGACCTCACAGACTCAGACGGTCTCGAGGGCGTCGAGGACCGGGACCTGGAGCGGGCATGGCTAGAGCGATCCACCTTGTCCGATCGGGACCTCTAAGGCTCCCGATGATCGTGCCGACCACCCGAGCCCGAAGCGGACGGAACGGACCCCTGCGATTCAAAAATCACCATCTCCTTGCGAAATGCATCCCATTCCGCAGGAGAAGAATGCTTGCTGGGACAAGCAACCTGCCGACGGGTGGAGTCCTCAGACGAGGACGGCGAAAGGTGACAGCGCTATCGCGAGTGCCTCAAAGAGGTGGAGGAATGGCGGGAACCACTCCGGGACCGAGACCCCCCCTGGACTTACGCCGACGACGCGGAGAGTCACCTCTCGAATTGTCGGTCGAATGCCCCACGGATTTCAACTTTCGGGGTTTGGAAACCCTACCTACAGATAGCTTCTTCTTCCGCTCCTGCAAAGCCTTCAACGTTAACGACTGGCAATCGTCACAGTCATCCGTGGCGTGGTCCTCACCGAGGCACCACAGGCTAGCATTGTGCAGGTCTGTAAGCGACCTCTTGGAACCACACTCCCGACACTTCTTGAATCCCGACCGCGGGGTAGAAGACGACGAAGACATGATATTTTCACAAAAACCAAGTACGAAGAACCGATAGTAATTATCAGACGAACCGAGGCACGCCGAGATCTCCGAAACACCTTCGCGGAAAAAAACTGAACTGAGGCTACGGGCGTCATGCATCCTACTTATAACATCCGGTGACGTCAGCTCGACGGAGGCCCTCGAGGACAGCGTATCGACGTCATTGACACAGGACGCAGACGCCAAAAACTTTCCAAAGCAGCATAGCTGTGGTGATTACCTGTCATAGATGTGGAATAGGTCGAAGGAACCAATCCCCTCAAAATACAAAATACCATTACTTCAAGGTAGTGCCCATTACTTCAAGGTAGAAAACCTTGCGTGGAATACAACAAATTTCCCCCAGATAATAGATGGGGGCTGGGTAGGATTTAATAAAGTCGGGGGGGGCTGCAGGGAACTCCCCCCACATTATAAATACAGAAGCTTACATGCAAGATTTTTGACCTTGCAATAAAGAATTTCGTATTTTCACGTTTATCCTTCCCACCATCCTCGTGAACTGGTGGGATGGACACTGCGGACATTGTGAGAAGATGGCACTGCTGTCATACTTCAATCCCCCCTACTCTGTCTTGCGCTTTTGAAAACATCTGCTTTTCACATTTCTGATTACGGAGTACCACTGCCAAAAATGGTGCACATTTCAAGGCATTGTGATGAATCTCCTGACTCATGTAGGATAATCCCAACAGGCTCAGAGGTTTTGACAAGCCAGTTATACAATAACTACAATAGTTTTTTTAAATAATACAATAGGTTTTTACAAGCCAGGCAAGCCTTGTATGGAACTGCCAGTACCCTAAACCTATATGCCTTTCCTAATCAATAGCCTGTTGGGAAAGGTAGCTCAGTGGGTCAATAACCCTGCTGCAGAGATCAAATCTGTTACTTCAAATCCGGTTGATAGGTGAGTTGATATGTCTGCAGAGGTATGTGTTTAAGATGCAGGTAACATTCAATTGTAACAGAGCCGACTTAGCTTTTGACTTATCAAAAGGACTACTAAATGTTCAGTGATTCAGAACACACATTTAATCAGGGATGCTATACCTGTAACGGCACAGAACAGACGCATTCCATCAGGGCTGCTATACCTGTAGTGGCTCAGAACGAGTACATCCCATAAGGGCTGCTACACTTTTAATGGCTCACAACACATCTCGTCTGGGCCCTTCTACTTGTAAAGGCATACAGTGCTGGTAACATCTGCATTCAAGCAAGTGCTCCAACTGGTGAGACAAACCACAAACTCCAATACTCAGCCTAATGTCCATAAGAAGGTTTCCACACATCTAAAAAGGAGCCCCCAATGGTAAATCTGCACTAGAATTTTAAATGGAAAAGGTATTTTTCAGCTTTTTGAATATTTATTGGAGCTATGTCAAAAGACAAAAAAAGAGAGGGAGAGCATGTCTGAACTTAAGCAACACAGGAGAACAAAGTGGGGAGTGAGGGTGAGACCGAGAGAACGGAGAATGTTTTAGACAATCCAAAACAGGAATTAGAGCAACAGAAAGAGACCAATGAGCTACATAAGAGCAACAAAGACATTGAGAAGGGAAACTGAGGTAAATAAAAGGACACATAAAAGGAGCGAGGGATAGAAGCAGAGCAAAAGACAGTGAAATAAGAAAACACAGAACACCAGCAGACTGGGGGGAGTGGGAAGAACAAGTTACTTACCATATCTGGTAACCTTCTTTCGATGGGATGTTCCTCCGACGTATTCCACATCTATGTTCGGCAGAGGGCGTCCTGCGTCGATCCGATGTCCCTCAAGGGACTCCGTCGAGGATCGACGTCACCAGGATGTTATATATAGAACGCACGGCGCCCGTAGCCTCAGTTGTAGTTTTTTCCCAGAATGTGTGGCACCAATCCCCTGCCAGTATGACTGCAGAAAGCATTGCGGAAACGTAAGCTGCAATGGCATAGGAAATTCAGTAAAGGGGCAGGCTGGGAGGGTGTCTGAGGAACATCCCATCAAAAGAACATTACCAGATATGGTAAGTAACTTGTTCTTCGAGGGGATTGTGTCCTCCGACGTATTCCACATCTATGACAGACTCCCAAAGCAGTATCAACTTATGGAGGTGGGAAAATAATTTATAATTTCAGAATGCCCAATCAAATGGCTGAATAGAGGACTGCCTTACCAAAGGCCAAATCCTGCCCATGGATGGAGTCCAAGGAATAGTGTCTCACAAAAGTATGGACAGAGACCCATGAGGCTGCTTCGCAAATATTGCGAATAGGAACGCCCCTCTGTAGAGCAGTGGAGGCAGCCACACCCCTTATAGAATGATCCCATAAGCCGACTGGAGGGTCCTTTCCCGCCAACGGTAACACTCAGAGATCATCAAAATGATCCATCTGGACAAGGTCTTCTTGGAAACAGCCTGACCCAAGCGCCTTCCAGCATAACCAACAAAGAGCTGATCGTCCACTCCGACCTGGGACATCCGTGAGAGATAGAAACTCAAAGCTCTCCTAGGATCCAACCTATGGAGCCTCTCCTCTTCTTTACCAGGATGTGGAGGAGGATAAATGCCAGAAGAATCACCTTCTGGCTCAAATGGAATTCCGACACAACCTTTGGAAGAAAAGAAGGCCGCAACCGCAGGACAACCCTGTCCTTATGGAAAACAGTAAAGGGTGGCTTGGCGGAAAGTGCCTAAAACTAACTCACTCTGCGTGCGGAAGCAACCGCAACTAACAGTTTTAAAGGACAACAGTCGCAACGGACAAGAATTTAAGGGCTCAACCGGAGCTCCCATTAGGAACTTTAAAACCAAATTCCAATCCCATCCTGGCACCTGGAAAGGCGACGGTGGAAACACATTGGTTATCCCTTTTAGAAACTGGGAAATCAACGGAATCAACATTCCTCAGACGAGCGCTTAAATATGGACAGCGCCGCCAGGTAACCCTTAATGGTACCCACTTGCAGGCCCTTGTGGGCTAAAGAAAGCAAAAAAAGACAAAACCAAAAGGAATGGAACATTGGAAAGGATCCATATTCTGTACCCTGCACCAGTCACAAAACTTTCTCCAACGGCACAGGGATTTCGTTGCGGGCCTTCTGGCCGAAAGCAACACCTCCATCACGTCTTCGGGGATGTCCCAATCCTTATACCTCAACCTTTCAGATACCAAGCATGAAGGCTGAGAGACTTGCCCTCTGGATGGAGAACCTGACCCCTCCCCCCCTCTCGTGAGAGCAGATCGTCTCGGTAGGGAAGATGGCGTGGAGGGCAGATTGAAATGTCTAGAAGGTCCGGGTACCACGCTCTCCTGGCCCCTGCCGGAGCAATGAGGATCATTCGGGAACCAAATCTTTGTAACCTCCGCAGCACTTGCGGAATGACGGGGACTGGAGGAAACACGTACAGCAGTGGGAAGGACCACTCTACTACGAACGAGTCCCCCAAGGCTCCTCTTGGGGGAAATTCTCGCGAGCAGAATCTCACGCACTTCCGGTTGACACTGGTGGCAAAGAGATCCACTTGTGGGGTTCCCCAAAGGGCGTAAATCTCCAAAAGAACTTCCTGAACTAGCTCCCACTCGTGAGACTGTGCTCTGCCTGCTCAGAGCATCCGCCGCCGCGTTTTTTCATCTCCAGCCAGATGATCTGCTGAGATCGAAATTTCCTGCTAAATGTACCAGAACCAGAGCTGCATCGCCTCCCAACACAACGGGAGTGACCCTGCCCCCCCCCCCTTTTTTGTTGAGGTAGTGCATGGCCACTGTATTGTCTGTCATAATCAGGACATTCTTCCCCCGCACAGATGGCAGAAAAGCCTTCAGGGCTAGCCTGACGGCCCTCAGCTCTAACAGATTGATGTGGAGTCTGGACTCCGACGGAGACCAGCGTCTGCTGGCTGTCAACTCGTTGGCAAGAGCGCCCCAACCTGTGAGGGATGTGGCCATCACGATCGTCACCTCCGGCCATGGTTGCCAAAATGGTGCTCCCTTCATCAGATTGACTTCGTCGGACCACCATAGAAGATCCTGGGCAACCGAGGTCGGAATCTGAACGGGATCCGACATCCTGCCGGAGAACTGCGACCACTGCATCTTGAGAGCCCACTGCAGGGATCTCATCCGCAGACTGGCCTCTGGCACCAGGAAAATGCAGGATGCATGGAGGTCGAGCAACCTGAAGAATTCGAACGCCGGGAGGCTCTGGGCACGTTGAAACTTGTCCACCATCTGCAGAATTTGATGCGCCCTCAACTGAGGAGGCGAACAATGCCCTAGGGATGTGTCGAGCACTGCTCCGATGTATTGGAGCCGCTGGGTAGTTGTCAAATGTGACTTCTTTAAATTGAGGGAGAAGCCCAGCTTGTGAAGGGAGTGGCAGGTGACGGACAGATGATCCAGGGCTTGCTTAGGAGAGCGTGCCCTGATCAACCAATCGTCCAGTTAGGGGTAGACGTGAATCCCCACTTTCCTGAGATACGTTGCCACCACCACCATCAGCTTGGTGAAGACCCTCGGGGCGGCGGAGGTCAATCAGAACGGCAGGACCCAAAACTGAAAATGCGAGTCGCCAACCGCAAACCTCAGGTACTTCCTGTGCTTGGGATGAATCGGCACATGAAAGTAAGCATCCTTGAGGTCCAGCAACACCAACCAATCCTGAAGTCGAAGGGCCTGGAAAGAGTTACCATCTTGAACTTGTCCTTCCCGAGGAGCTTGTTCAACCAACGCAAGTCCATGATGGGTCTCAATCCCCAGTCTTTTTTCCGGATCAAAAAATAAGGGGAATACCAGCCCTTCTTCCTCTCCGCTACAGGCACCAGTTCTATGGCACCTTTCTCCAGCAGGGATAGGATTTCCTGCCCAAGGAGCGGATCCAGACGCTTCAAAGAGAGCTTCCTTGGTGGATTGTCGCGAGGCCTCTCCCGGAAGGGAAGATAGTAGCCGTGGGCTATGACCTCCAGAACCCACACATCTGAAGTAATGGCCCGCCATTCTCCAAGATGCTGCGCAAATCTTCCCCCAACTGGCGCACCATGGGACATGGCCTCATGACTGAGCGGACACGGCAGTGCCTGAGGGCAATGAGGCAACTGCCCGAGCGGCTTTGGCACCAGAGTACCTTGCAGCTCCTCTCAAATCTACCAAAGGGAGAGTAGTACCGAAAGGAACCTCCCCTCCATTACTGTCCCCTAGGACGAAAAGGCAGAGGTTGACTTACTGCATTGCTCAAAGACTTCGCTTCAGCTTTGGAGGTCTGCAACCTCTCAAGGCTCTCGTCAACCTTGCTGCCAAACAGATGAACCCCGTCAAAGGGCATGTTCAGACGACGGGATTGCAGATCAGGAGCAAACCCTGACTTCCGCAACCACGCAAACCTGCATATCACGGTGCTCGCCGCCATGGACCGGCTGACACGGTCTGCCGTGTCCAAACCCGACTGAAGGGATTTGCACATGGCGGACCGGCTGACACGGTCTGCCGTGTCCAAACCCGACTGAAGGGATCTGCACATGGCAACCTTGCCGTCTTGCTCGAGGGCTAGAAAACCCTCCCTTTCTTCCCCTTCGGGAATATGCTCAGCCGCCAAAGACGCACAGCTCCACAGAGTGTGTTTAAATCTTGCTAAGGCACAAGTGGAGGTGGTCGACTTCAACGCCATACCCCCCCCCTGCCAAAAATACCTTCTTCGCCCAATCATCAAAGTGCTTATTGTCCCTATCAGGAGGGATGGTAGGGTATGCAGCCTGCTTCGAGGAGGCCAAAGCCGCCTGCACCACGAAACTCTCTGGAGTATGGTGCATTGATAAGTAGCAGGGGTCACTACTGGATGGGCGGTATTTCTTCGGAAACAATTTATTAACTGCCGGTAGACTCCCCGGAGCAGTCCAAGCCGCCGCCACCGTCCTTTGCAAAGCCATGTGAAATGGCAACACTGTGTCAGTGGGCGGACCTTGATCCAGGATGTCCGTCAAATCATCCTGAGCAAAGTCAACAGATGGAGCAGACCACCCCAAGTATTCTGTCACCCTTGACATGAGACGCCGATAGGAGGAATCCGCATGCACCCCATGCTCAGGTCGGCCAAACTCCACCTCCGGAGAGATGTCAAGGCCACTAGTGTCATGCAATGACTGACTGAGTTCCTTTATCTGACTACGCCCAGACAAAAGGTCATCAGGGACATCAGGAGGCACAGGCAAGGCCATCTCCTCATCAGACAGTTCCTCAACCTCTGAAATATCCTGTAAAGGTTGGAAAAACTCCAATCTAGGAGGAGGAACAGAATAGGGCTCAAAAACAGGCCTCATGACTTACTGGCAGCCTTCCTCTGAGGTTCCACAGCCCTCAGGGGCACCTCCGTCAAATCCTCCACAAACGGCGTCGATGGCGCCGAAGGAATTGGCGTCGACTGAGGTGCCGACGGCATCGAAGACTTAGAGGACGGAGCCCAGAGAGTGTCCCTCGACGGACACAGCGCCAATGGGGTCAACGCCTTCTTGGAAGGCTTCACAGGTTCCGACCGTCTCAATGGTGTTGAGGACCGGGACCTGGATCTGGCACAGCTATGGCAATCTCCCTTGTCCAAGCAGGACCTCAACGGCTCCCGATGATCGCGCCGACCTCCCGAGCCTGAAGGCGTGCAAGTGGTGGACCTAGCCCGTTCACCGCCGGCTCCTTTCAAAGGCGCGGCTGGAATGGTGTCTTGCGACTCGAAAATCTCTGGCAGAATGCATCCCAATTGGCTGGCGACGAAGACTTGGTGGACAAGTCAACCGTCTGTCGGAGTCCTCCTCCGACGAAGACTGGGAAGGCGACCGGTGACGGCGCTTCCTAGAATGCCTCAGCGAGGCAGAGGAATGGCGGGAACCACTCCTAGACAGAGACTCCCCTGGATTTTCGTCGACGCGGAGAGTCGCCCCTCGAGTCATCGGTCGAAAACCCAGCGGACTTCAATTTACGGGGCTTAGACACCCTACCTACCTTCAATTTCCTCTTGCGTTTCCACAAGGCCTTAGACATCAGGGACTGGCAATCCTCGCAGTCCTCTGTGGCATGACTTTCGCTGAGGCACCAGAGGCAGATGTCATGCGGGTCTGTGATTGACATCTTCGAACCATAGTCCTGACATTTTTTAAAGCCCGACTTCGGGGTAGTAGAAGGAACAAGTTACTTACCTCTAACTGTTCTCCAGCAAGGGGCTGGCATGGATTCCCATGCTCATGAATGAGAATGCATTACTTACCGTAAAAGCATTTCTGATGGTTGTATCTGCTTAGATTCACATGCTGTGCATAGGTCCGACATCCAGTGGTCACTGCGGAGTATTGCATCTTGTTTTTCGTAGTCGAAAAGGGGACGTCGACCAGGCGTGTCTGAAACACTATCCCTATAGTGACGTGCGTTGTACCCACAATCCCTCACGCGTCGAGGTCCCTCTGTTTGTATTTTTTCTGCCCTGAGGGAGCCTTCTAGACGTGAGTGAGTACAGAAAGAGAGAGAGATATATAAAGGAAGTCTATGTTCCTTCCATCCGAGCGGGGAGGAAGGGTGGGCGCATGTGAATCTAAGCAGATACAACCATCAGAAATGCTTTTACGGTAAGTAATGCATTCTCTTCTGATGTTTGTTAATCTGCTTAGAATCACATGCTGTGCATAGACTAGCGAGCAGTACCCGGAGTTGGCGGTGGGTTATGAGAAGGAACAGTAGAGAAAAGGTGTCGTAATACTGCCTGTCCCACCTGGGAGTCAGATCTAGAGTGTGTATCTAGACAGTAGTGTTTTGTAAAGGTGTGCACAGAACTCCAGGTAGCCGCTTTGCAGATGGACTCAAGGGGAACATTTGCAATGAATGCTATGGATGCCCCCGTGCCTCGAGTAGAGTGTGCTCTTGGCTTAAAGGGTAGTTCTCTCTTAGCAAGAGTATAGCAGAGAGTGATGCATTGAACAATCCATCTAGAAATAGTGGATTTTGAAACCGCATCTCCTTCTCTTCCTGCTGCCACCGAGACGAAGAACTGATTAGTCTTCCTCAATGGTCTGGTTCTTTCCATGTAGAACATGACCGCCCTGCGTACATCAAGTGTGTGCAGAGTCCTTTCTCCCAAATTGGAAGGATTTTGAAAGAACGTTGGTAGTTCTATAGACTGGTTTACGTGGAATTTAGAAATAAATTTCGGAGCAAACCTAGGGTGAGTGCGTAGAACCACTTTATCTTTGTGAACTGTAACAAAGGGGTCTAGAATAGAAAGAGCCTGAAGTTCACTTACTCTCCTGATGGAGGTGATAGCTATTAAAAAAGCAGTCTTAAGAGTAAGGTGTTTAAGGGATGCTTTGTGCATGGGTTCGAATGGAGAGCCCATGAGTCTGGTAAGTACCACATTAAGGTCCCATCCGGGAGCAGGGTCAGCTATCGGGGGGTGTATTCTTTTTACTCCCTCCATGAATGCCTTTATAACTGGGATCCTCCACCACGACACTTTGAGTTGGGAGGTGGTGTATGCAGAAAGTGCCGCTAGGTGGACTTTAATGGAGTTAAACACTAGGCCTGAATCCAAGAGATGGGTCAGGTATAGTACCACATGTGTGGGAGAGCAGTCAATAGGGTTGATGCTTTTACTCTTGCACCAGATGACAAATCTCTTCCACTTGCTAGAATAGCAGTGGAAAGTGTTCGGTTTTCTGGCTTCCCTGAGGATGTCCATGCATCTTTGCGGGAGTTGTAGATGTCCGAACTCTATGACCTCAGGAGCCAAGCTGCTAAATTCATGTTCTGGGGGCATGGGTGCAGAGTCCTGCCCTTGTTCTGAGACAGCATGTTGTACGGGCAGGGGAGTTTTACTGGGGGAGATAGAGACATCTCCATCAAGTGAGCGAACCATGGCTGTCGGGCCCACATTGGGGCCACCAGTATCATGGTCACTTGTTCCTGGTGCATCTTGTGCACCACCTTGTTGAGAAGGGGAGTCGGGGGAAAAGCGTAAACAAATTTCCCTGACCATTGCATCGATAGACCGTTCCCCTTGGATTGGTTCTGGGGGTACCTGGAGGCGTAACTTAGGCATTGAGAGTTCTCCAGGGTTGCGAACAGGTCTATTTCTGGGAATCCCCATTGTGTGAAGACGTCGAAGACGATGTCTTCGTGCAGACGCCATTCGTACTCTTCGGGCAGGGGGAAATCTCTGCTGAGTCTGTCTGCCAGCAGATTGAGTTCCCCGGGTACATGTAGTGACAGTAGGAACATGTCCTGTTTGAGAGCCCACTTCCATATATTCTGGGACAGTTTGGACAAGCCTGGAGAGTGGGTGCCCCCCTGCTTGTTGATGTAGTACATGGCTGTAGTGCTGTCCGTAAGGACCATTACTGTCTTGCCTTGTAGGTGTTCTTGGAAGGCTTTTAGCGCCTTGAATACCGCTAGTAGCTCCAGTAGATTGATGTGTTTGGATGCTACGTTCGGAGTCCACACTCCGTGAGCAGTCTGATGGGATAGGTGAGCACCCCATCCTGTGAGGGATGCGTCTGTGGTTAGAGTGGCTTCCGCCGCGGGTGTGGCAAAGGGTTTTCCTTTTTCCATGTTCCCCTTTGTCCACCACTGTAGCGAGAGAACCAAGGCCTGCGAGACCACCACTAGATCGTCCCATTGTCCGCTGGCCTGACACCACTGGCTGTTGAGCCACTCTTGCATTGGGCGCATGCGCAGGCGCGCGTGAGGTACCAAATAAATACACGACGCCATCATTCCTAGCAAGCGCATTGCTTTGCGTACCGTCACCTCTCGGCCGGTCACATATTGGGGGATCTGAAACAGCATGTTTTGGACCCTCTCTTTGGAGGGGAAGACGAGGCCGTCCCTTGTTTGAATTAGAGCCCCTAGGAATTGTTTGATTTGACTGGGGTCTAGACTGGACTTATTTTCGTTGATGGAGAAGCCCAGTTGGAACAAAAGGTCTACCGTCTTTTGGGTATTGGAGAAACATGTTTCGTAGGAGTCCCCTGTTATGAGCCAGTCGTCGAGGTAAGGGTAAACTGGGATGGACAACCTGCGCAGGTGGGCCGCAGCCACTGCCAGTACCTTTGTGAATACCCTTGGTGCTGAAGCTATACCGAAGGGTAGCACCTTGAACTGGTAGTGTTTGCCCTCTATCATGAACCTTAGGTATTTTCTGTGCGCTGGCAACATTGAAATATGAAAGTATGCATCTTTCATGTCCAATGTTGTCATGTAATCTCCCTGTGAAAGCAGCGGGATCACCTCCTGTAAGGTCACCATACGAAACTTTTGGGGTTTGATAAACTTGTTCGCTGGGCGCAGATCTAATACAGGGCGCATGGTTAGATCCTTTTTGGGTACAAGGAAGTACACTGAATAAATACCTTCCGTTACCTGAGATAGAGGCACGACCTCTATGGCTCCTTTTTCCAGCAGTTGTTGTACTTCTTGAAGAAGGATGGCAAGATGTTCCGGCGTCAACCGCCGTCCCCTCGGGGGTTTGTAGGATGGGGAACTGTTGAATTCGATACAGTATCCGTGGGCTACGGTGGAAAGTACCCAACGGTCTGACGTTATCTCCTCCCATGCAGGAAGAAAGGATGTTATCCGGCCCCCGACCGGTGTTGCATGGGAGGGGACGCGAATCTTCGCATCACTTGGAGTTGTTGGGGGCTTGGGAGCCTCTGGGGGTGGATCCCCGACCTCTCCCTTTGCCCCGGCGTTGGCCTCTTTGGCTGTACTGCCCACTATTGGCTTGGTAATTGGTGGCAGGGTATTGCTGATGCTGACCTTGTTGTTGTTGCCGTTGGCCACGAAAAAAGCGCTTGTTGCCATAGCCGCGTCTGGTAGTGGGCTTAGAGATCTGGTCAAGAGTCTTGATAGTGTCGAACTCTTTTTTGGCCATCTCTAGGGCTTCATCTACCGCTTTTCCGAAGAGGTTAGCGTCCTCAACAGGTTTATTTATTAAAGACGCCTGTGTCTCCGGTTTAAAGCCTGAGTTGCGCAGCCATACATGGCGCTTTAGGAGTATTCCTTGTACCAGGGAACGTCCTGCTGTTTCTGCCGCGTCCAGAGAGTTTTTTACAATGCTCTGGTTCACTTGTGTTCCTTCGCCAATAGTCGACAGTAGGCGTGTACGTAAAGGCTCCGGTGCTTCCTCTGCGTCTTTGCGCAGTTTGGCCCACTGCGCGTCTGCGTAGCTAGCAAGCAAGGAATTGTTGTTGGCAATTCTTGCTGAGAAGGCAGCCGAGGAAGTAACTCTCTTTGCAAGGGCATATAGCCTCTTGCCCTCCTTGTCAGGGGGTGCCTCACTGGTGGAAAGTGGTACCCCTGCCCTCTTTCTAGTATTAGATACAACTAGGGAGTCCGGTATGGAATGTCCCCTAATATAGAGCGGGTCTGAGGGTGAAGGAGCGAAAAGTTTCTCAATCCGTGGATTGACCCCTCTGATCAATGCGGGAGTGGACAGCGACGGGGTGATCCTCCTTTTAACTGAGGCGAGGAGTGGAATGGTCTGGCTGACCGGGGGTTTTTCTTTAATGACTCTTTCTACAAAGTCTAATTCTGGAGAGAGTTCTCCAGTGTCCAGTTCGAAATGCGCTGCTGCTCTGCGCAACAGTGCATTGAAAGTAGGCTGATCGTCAATTGGAGACGTGTTCCTAACTGGAGATTTATCCGGAGGAGTTAGATTTAGGGCATCAGTGTCGGAACACACTGATGGTGATTGCCAGGGGTGCGAAGGTCCTTCTCCTGGGCTAATCCCGAAGCCTTCTTCTGTAATGTCTGTTCTGTCTTCTAGACATTCCTCCTGGTTCTGTCCTTCGTTGTCCATGAAATCATCTTCTTCCTCGAAGTATTGTTCCTCCCCAGTGAGGTCATATACATCTTGGAAGTTTGAGGCTGTGTCCAGCAGGGGATCGACCAGCCTCGGTTTTTTGGCTCTGGGGTCGTCTTGAGGCCCTTCTCTAGTTCTTCTGAGAGTTAGAGGGGCTTGGGTACTCATAAACTTTTCCATCCTCTCCATACAGAGGTGGAGTCTCTCCATAGTTTCATGGGGTACCCCAGAGCGGTCTAGCGGGGGAAAAGTCGAGTTGTCTACCTCGAAATGGCTCGACCTCTCCCAAAGCGTCGAGGAAAGTGTCCCGTCGCCCTCGTCAAAACCCTCAGGTGTGTCGAGAGACTCCCTGACTGAAGGGGGTAGTCCCTGCTTTCCTTCGGGTGTTTTCGGCGTATCCTTTGATCTATGCGTAACGCTCGACGAAATCTTCGGCGTACGCTTTTGGGCGTCGGCTACAACGATCCTGGCTAAGCTATCGGCGACATTCTTGTCGGCGGAAGCTTGAGTTTTCGACGCTATGGGTATCGAGCGCTGTACGGCGGTCTGCGCCTTCTGTTGATGCGGACCGGCCGATGGTTTGGTGGTGGCGCCCTTGTTTGCCGAAAGCCCAGTCGCAGGTCGCGGCTGCGGTTGCAAGAGGGGCTTCGAACCCGAACGGTCCGAGGAGGCCGCCGGTGGAACCTGCGTCTCCTTGGGCGCCGAAGCTCTCTTCGACTTAGACGAAGAAGAGCCATGGGTTGTGTGCTTATCTTTATGTGAAACTTTGTGTGCGTCAGTGTCGCCGGGGTGTTCATCCCCATAAGCAGGGCGTGAGCCGAGCCCGTCGGGGCCGGGGACAGACGACGAAGCGCGTAAGCGCTCCTTAGAGGGGGTTTCGACTTCCGTGGCGGAGGTCGTGTCATCGCGTTCCTCGTCACTGTCGGTGGTAGCAGCGGCGGGTGAACCTTCGGCCTTCGACATCGCGTAGGCCGCCCACCTTTTAACCCTATGGTCTTTTAGAGTTTTAGGCTTCAGAAGCCGACAAGCCGCGCACCCTTCCTCTTTGTGATCGAGGGGCAAGCAGCGGTTACACCGTGAGTGCTTGTCCTTCCAAGTGAATTTGCCTTTACAAAGTGGGCAAAACCTAAATGGTGTCCTCTCCATAGCAGAGGCAATAAATCGCGATAAACACCCCCAGGGAAAGGAAGGGGAAAGGGAAAGGCATTCTCAGAAAGACCCAGAGATGTCCCACGACCCCACTCTCCCTACTGTATGTGGCCAGCGAGGCCAGGCCACGTGTTCGGCAGCGCCGAAGATTTCCTCTGCTCGACCCTCCGTCGACGATTTTGCTCGGCGGAGAACAGCTACACTGCGTCGAGGGAGTGCTGTATTAATCTTCGTAGAAGAAACGACCAAAGGTCGAGGGTTGCAATGTCTCTCGAGGAGCTCCGCGTGAAGGCGACCAGAAGCTGGGCGGAAAAAAACAATCTGAGGGACCTCGACGCGTGAGGGATTGTGGGTACAACGCACGTCACTATAGGGATAGTGTTTCAGACACGCCTGGTCGACGTCCCCTTTTCGACTACGAAAAACAAGATGCAATACTCCGCAGTGACCACTGGATGTCGGACCTATGCACAGCATGTGATTCTAAGCAGATTAACAAACATCAGAAATAAGAATACATAGCAGTATACACATGCACAAACACAGGAAGTGGCAAGGCTCAACATTAAGCATTACATAAACTCAACATTAAGCAACTCTTACCTCCTCACCAGGCCCCCCCTTCAGGCGAACAGTTTGCGCAGCACTGCTTGGCCGACCCTGGACTCCTCCCTGGAATCCCAGTCGATGCAGTAGAATTTCGTGAAGGTGTGCGTCGACCTCCACGTAGCAGCCCTGCAGATGTCCAGCAGGGGCACACCAGACAAGAACGCCATAGTAGCAGCGATCGCTCTGGTCGAATGGGCTCTCGGACTGCCGGGCAACGGTCGGTTTGCCAACCGATGACAGTGCATGATGCAGCCGGAGAGCCATCTGGAAATTGAAGCCTTCGAGAGGGCCTTCCCTTGATTCACAGGTCCAAAGTTCACAAAAAGCTGTGATGTCTTCCAAAAACTCTTTGTGCGGTCCACGTAGAACTTCAGCGCTCTAGCTATATCCAGCGAGTGGAAAGTCCTCTTGGCCAGTGACGAAGGCGATGGGAAGAAAACTGGCAACACCAAGGGCTCGTTGAGGTGGAAGTCTGACGGCACCTTGGACATGAAGGAGGGGTGCGTCCTCAGCACCACCCTCGTCTCGTGGAAAGTCAAGTATGGGGGCTTGCAGGATAGGTCCTGGATCTCTCCCACTCGTCGTGCTGAGGTGATGGCCACAAGGAACGCTGTTTTCCATGACAAACATTTCAACGATGCCGAATGCCGAGGCTCAAATGGCGGCCCCATGAGCCTGGTCAGCACCACGTTGAGCTCCCACGCCGGGGCCGGAGCCTTCACCGGCGGGAACGCTCAGAACAGTCCCTTCATAAATTCCTTCACCAGGCGATGAGACCACAGGGATGACCGTCCCGTAATTCTGGTGTAACGGGAAATCGCTGCAAGATGGATCTTGATGGAAGCATGCGCTAAGCCCCGCCTTGGCCAGCGACAGCAGGTACGGCAGCACTTGAGGGGCCGTAATTCGCAGAGGGTTAATCTTCTGTGCACTCCACCAGACAGAGAACCTCTTCCACTTGTGTCCGTAGCACTTTAGAGTTGAGGACGCCCTGGCCTTTGCAAGCACCTCCTTGCAGTCTGCTGGGATATCGTACCCTCCAAGCTCTAGTGGTGCAGGAGCCAGGCCTGCAAGTTCAGCGACTCCGAGTAGTGATGGAGGATGGCGCCTCCTTCTCTGGAGAGAGGATCTGCGTCTGTCGACAGTCTGACTGGGGGGGGGGGAGGGGCACTGACAAGTCCAGAAGGTCCGGAAACCAGATCTGTCTCGGCCACGCCGGTGCGACGAGGATCATCCTGCATCGGGACCTCTTGAGTTGTTTGATGAGTCGGAGCAGCAACGGCAACGGAGGGAACGCATACAGGAACAGGCCGTCCCAGGGGAACTAGAAAGCATCGCCCATGCTCCTCGGCTTGGGAAACCTGCTGGCGAACCTCTGGCACTTGGAGTTCATCGCCATCGCAAACAGGTCGATCTGGGGTTTGCCCCATCATTGGAAAAGTTGATCCACTCGATCCTGACGCAGCTCCCACTCCTGGCACGAGCGCAGCTCCCTGCTGAGTGAGTCAGCGATGACGTTCTTTATTCCTGCTAGATGAAAGGGCACCAGAAACATCCCCTGGGCGACGGATCCTGGACCTCCTTGGACAGGGCTGGGGATCTGGTGCCTCCCTGCTTCCGGATGTAGAACATCGTGGTGGTGTTGTCGGTGAAGATCCTCACCACCTTTCCCTTGAGGGACGGGAGAAACGACCCGAGAGCCCAGAACACTGCTCGGAGCTCCAGGATGTTGATGTGGAGTGACCTCTCCTCCGGGAGCCAAGGGCCTCTCGCGTGAAGATCTCCGATGTGTGCTCCCCCTCCCTCCGGGGAGGCACCTGTCGTCACAGTCTCCCGATGTACCGGGGTCTGAAAGTCCTTGCCCGCCGCGAGATGCGCGCGGGTGCCCCACCATCGGATCGCTTGGTGAAAGCCTTGTTGAGCGGGGTCTTCAAAGCCGCCCATCGCTTGTATCCAACGGGCGTTGAGGAACTCTTGTAGAGGACGGATCCGTAGCCTGCACAGGCGCACCAGGTAGATGCATGAGGACATAATTCCGAGCAGGGACTTGATGGATGTCACCCTGGCCACGTCCGTCGCCAGCAGGCTCTGCACCTTGCCCAATATGGCCTTCGTCCTTTCCTACAACGGCGAGGCCAATCGCGCCACTGTATCGAGCTTGGCTCCCAGAAACAGTGCGACCTGCGACGGGTCCAGGTGGGCTTTCGAGTAGTTGATGGAGAATCCCAGGTCCGTGAGAAGTTGGACAGTCTCCGCTGTGTGTTCCACGGTAAGTTCTCTTGTCCTTGCACTGACTAGCCAATCGTCCAGGTAAGGGTAGACGTGGATCCCCTGCAGACGCAGCCGCGCCGCCACTGGTGCGAGGCACTTGGTAAACACCCTGGGTGCCGACTTCAGCCCGAATGGCAGGTTCTTGAATTGGTAGTGCCGCCCCTGGACTACGAATCTGAGAAATGTTGGTGTCCTTTTAGAATGGGGATGTGGAAGTAAGCATCCTCCAAGTCCAGCGACGACAGGAAGTCACCCTCCTCCAGCTGTCCTAGCACGTGCTGTAGGGTGACCATCCTGAACTTTTGCGCTTTGATGTATTTGTTTAACCGTCGCAGGTCCAGGATGGGGCGCCAACCGCCTGTCTTCTTTCTGATGAGGAAGTACCTTGAGCATACTCTGGAGACCCGGAGCCTCTTGGGGACGAGCTCGATGGCACCTTTCTTGAGCATCGCCATTACTTCTAACAGCAGTTGAGGGACGTGATTTTCCTTCCTGGCCACGGGAGGAATGCAGGGGCACATCAGAAATTCGAGAGTGTGCCCGTGGGCCAGGGCATCCAGCACCCAACGGTCAGTGGAGATGGACTCCCACACGCTGACAAACTTCGCCAGCAGGCCTCCCACCGGGTGCTCAGGTGGGGGCCCGAAGCTACGGCCGGTTCAGTCCTGCTTGGAGGCGGCCTTGCCACCTTGGCGACGAGATCCTCCTGACTTGCTGCGTCCTCTGTAGGCCTCCTGCGACGAGGAGCGGGCCGCCTGGCGGTACGTCAAGGAGACACCACCAGATCCTTTGGAGGCATCCTGTCTGCCTCTGGCGTTCCGAAAGGGCAGCCGTCTTTGCTGCAACACTCCCAAGGCCCGAGCCGTCTGTGTCGGTCTTGATGGCCTGAAGTGACTCATCCACTGTTTTTCCAAACAGGTTGTTCCCATTGAAGGGCATGTCCAAAACTCTGGTTTGCATGTCCTGGCGGAAATCAGTTGCCTTGAGCCATCCCCGCCGTCGAAGGCCAACACTGTTGCCCAACTGGCGGAATCCGGTGTCAACGATATCTGTGGCCTCCGTTATGGTGTGGTCCGATGCCACCTCACCTTCCTGCAGGATCTCCAGGGCCTCCGACCTCTTGTTGTCCAGTAGGAAGTCCAGCAGGGGAGTGATCTTGTACCACAGCTCCCTGTCGTAGCGGGCCACAATTGCTATGGCGTTGGCCACCTTAATTGTCGTCCCCGCAGACGAGATGACTCGTCGTCCCATGGCGTCCAGCTTCTTTCCCTCGCTGTCAGGTGGGGAGGTCGAAGTTGAGGATGACGCCCCCGCCGCTTCTTTCTTGGCAGCTGCCGAGACAACCGAATCCGGGGTCAGCTGTGCCCTAAGGCACAAAGGGGCGGAATCGGGGACCGGGTACTTCTTCTCGTACAGATCCCTCTTGGCAGGCGTTGTGGGCGGGTTCTTCAGGAGAGTAAGTCCCTCCTCCCAGATGAGGTCAATCAATGGTAACGCGAGGACCATCTTCCTCTTGGCCTCGCGCCGCTGATGGAAGAAAACTTTCCTTCTTCAGTTCCTCAGGGCAGAGCTGAAAAAGCTTGGATGCCCTGGCAATCATGGTGTGGAAGGAGCAAATTTCGTCGGGCGGGAGGCCCGAGGGAGTGGTGATGGAAGGCCCATTCCGTCATCACCACCGTCGTCATCCGTCCCAGTCGTGGCCGTATCCGTTCCTGTGTCATCCCCCGGGACCGGGGAAGGAGATGAAGGCTGAGCGAGCCGCGAGTGCTGGAAAGGAGGGGGGAGGATGAACTCTCCTCCACTTGTTCGGAGGGCTTCCCGACGGGCCCGGCTCTGTTGGGTCGTCCGTTGGGGTAAGGGGCAATCTCGTCCTTATCTCCGTGCATAAGGTTTGGATTGCCATCAAAATGGCCACCAAATTGTCCGGAGGCTCGGACACCGGCTGCGACAGGCGCGATGGTTGCTCCTCCTCCACAGGAGTCTCGTCGGCGCCACCGTCGCTCTTGATCCACCTCCTCGGTGTCCCCCCACCCCTGTGGGACCGGACCTCCTCGAACCTCTTGTTGAGGCCCTGCACGACTTCAACCAGCTCCTCCTCAGAGGCTGTATCCGTGTCGGACACCGCCTCCCCCCCCACTCTTTCCACCGAGGTCTTGACGGGGGGGGGGGTCTTATCGATGGGCTGAAAAGAGGATTCCCTCCGTGGCGGCAGGGAAACTCTGGGCCCCGAGGTTGCCTCCACAGGCTTCGCCAGGGCCGCCGCAACTCCCTCAATAGAGGCCTTCACCGGGTGAATCAAGACCTTCACCACCTTGGGTGCGCTTGAGGCCTTCACCTTGGGGGAGGGGTCACCGCCTCGCTCCCCCTCGGCTGATCCCTTCGAGATCAACCGGGGCCATTCCAGAAGCTTAGCCGGGTTCTCGGATTTTCCCTTTCCCGAGCCAGAGCGTTGGCTCGTGGTTGATGGCGTTGGTGAAAGTGCACCCTGCCTGGCAGCCGAGGAGCCCGACCCTTCGGCGCTCCCAGTGCCCGCAGACTTGCGGTGCTTTGCCTTCTGTTGGGCCCCTGTCGACGGGGCGCCTTCACAGGACTTAGAAGACCGCTCAGACTTCTTCTCCTCACCTGCTGGGCCCTTCTCCAGCCAGCTGCCGAGGCGGGACCGATGATCCCTCATAGTCCGTTCCGACAGGTTCTTGCAAAACGCACAGTCCTCTTCCACGTGCGTCTTGTCTTTGTGAAGGCAGTAGAGACATCTCGAATGCTTGTCCTCCTTGAAAACATTCTGTAATCCGCATCCAGGGCAGTTCCTGAACAGCTTGGATCCGGGTGTCGAGGTTCCCTTGTCCTGGGCCATGTCCACGAGGTAGGCCTCAGATCTTCTGGAATCTTCCAAGAACTGTAACTCGACGAAAACTTCGCCCTTGAGGGGTGTAGAAAATTCCAAAACGGGTCCCCGTTGATCGGAAGTAGAAACGGTGGAGCTTGAGACTCGATTGACCGAAAAAATGAGATAAAACTCCTTGAAAAAACACAAAACACAGTAAAAGCTCGAGAGCTATAGCACGAGGACTCCAACACTTGAACGTGCAGTAAAATTCTGAGGATGGCTGCCAGGGGCGGGGCTTAGGGAGGGGGCAGTCATTGGCTGGGGGCAGTATGACCCAGAGACAAGTGATTGGTTACTACCAAGAAAGAGATCAGAAATGAAACTGATACTGATTTTTTCTTTACCAAGGATTCCCAGCCTGACGACAGGGAATATTCATGAGCATGTGAAACCGTGCCAGACCCCATGCTGGAGAAGATGAAGACATTGTACACGAAGAAAGAATCGAACGCACCGAGATTCCGAAGCAAAGACGTTTGTGGAAAAAACAGAACTGAGGCTACGGGCGCCCTATATACATATATATATTTAACATCCGGTGACGTCGACCCTCGACGGAGGCCCTCGAGGGACAATGGATCGACGCAGGACGCCCTCTGCCGAAAATTTGCCGAAGCAGCACAGCTGTGGACATTACCTGTCATAGATGTAGAATACATCGGAGGACACAATCCCCTCGAAAAAGAAAATCCAGACTAGCGAAAGGCAGGCCAATAGCATAAGAGGCAGTGCAAGAAAGATAGTCATCAAAAGGAGTAGCACCCACCACAGACAAAATAAAAAAAAACAGATTTAGCCAGAATAATGACACGAGAGAGGAAGGGGAGTTATATTAACCGATACAACACAATATATGAGGGAAACAGCAATAGAATGCAGAGATTGGAGATGCAGAGTGACAGACCAACAGACCTCAAAACGTGGCATAGCAACACTTAAAGGTGAGAAGCAGAACATCAGAAACTGAGGGACAGGGGAAACAGAGTAGCAAAGTGAAGAAGAGATGGAGCAAAGACATGCAGTGGCGGTCGGTAGTGACAGGTAGCAACAGTAGGCGCGAGAGGTAGAGAAGTGATGCTGGTAGAGTGAGGCACTTGAGCTATGATGTAACTAGCTGGCATCTGTAGTAGTTCTTAACAGAGTTTTAGTGTCCAGGTATAATGAAGATGAAGCTGGGTAGTATGCATCGACAAGTTCTTTGTCACTAATGTTTTCAAACACAGTTTTAATTGTATGCACACATTGGATAGTTATCAGACACTTTTTTACTCTTGCGAAGGAGAAAACTCATTTTTACTCTTGAAATTGGATTTACTCTGCAATTCTAAAAATTGGGAGTAAAATACTCTCACGCCAAAATCCTATCTGGAGCACTGATTCTATGTGACTAAAAAGCCACAGGAGCAGAGAGGGGAATACTGGGTATTCCCATGGCACTCCACATAAATTGGTGCACGCTAATCTCTAAAATAAAGTTTTAGAAGGTATACCAAGTATCCCTCTATCCTTATGAACTGGAGTTAGTAAGGGTAAAGAAAGAATCTCAAGGGAGAACCCAAAGGGTCCCCAGCAACACTGCCCATAAGCTGTATGCTGCAAAAGGTAAACACAGATGCATTCAAAGAGATATGCAGCCCGATTCATGGAATTATTTGCGTGAAAATTGCAGATTTGCGCACCTTTCTGCCCGAAAATCCCGTTGGAAGCATGCGGATTTCCGGGCAGAAAGGCGCGTAGATCTGCGTTTTTCATGCAAATAATTCCATGAATCAGGCTAATGGAGTAGAGTAGATTCCATAGTAAAGGTAGAACCGAGAGAATAGAGTTAAAAAACAAGAGCAAATAAGAATGAATGAGTGGAAAAAGGCTCCATTCATTCAGGATAGAAGGAAAAGGGTCCAGAAGTCCAGGAAAAAGTGCTGTGGGTCTCACTAGGAGAGGGGATAAAGCATAAAAACAATACATTTCCCAAACAGTACCTCATGTACAAGCGCTGAATGCTAGGGATATCTACACTAAGGGATGTTTCTTGGTAGCATTACAGAAATACTGCGCTGAATCCGAGCAATAAAGTGGATTTGAAGAACTTTACAGTGAGAATATTGATGCAGAGCAGTGTACGGACCAGAGGCACATGGTCTAGAACTTGTTAGGCACAAACTGGAGAACTATAATTGATAATTCAGTAATCAACAAACCTACATTTTCTCGCCAAATCATTCAACCACTGTCACCGTTTCAGGAGAGGACCTAGCTCACCTTGTCCGTATACCCTTCGAGAGGTACAGGGGTTCCCCATTTCAGGTCTCGAGTGATGCAGCGGGGTTTCAGCCCATCGCGGATCCAGGAACGAGTGATTAAGCGGGCATTCGACGTCCAGTCCCCAGCTGCCAGCGACTGATCTAGCCACTTCTCAAGACGTTCTTCTAACTTGTTACAAAATAGAATAAAAGGAAAGGAAAATAATGAGGACCTCCTATAATCCATGGACATCAAAAGGCAGGAGCCAGCATCTTGATTATGTCTAAGGAACGCCTGCCTTGTCAAACCTATGTTAAAGCAGGCCTTACCAGCCCTCAGTCTTTTGTTGTGGTGTGATGGCTGCTTGGAATATCACAGAATATTTTGTGTCGCACCACAACTCGGTCTGTGGGTCGATTTTAAGTAGGTCACCAAACAGCTAAATAGGGGTTTAGACTGCAGTGCAGAGCTATGGGGGGAAAAAAAAACTTCATATTGCAGTCATTTGGGGACAAAGGGCACTTTGAAACACAAATTTACTTGATGTGTAAGTGCCTTACAAATGCACAATAAATAAAATGTCACCTTGTGGGCAGTACCATAAGTTACAGTACTGACCACAAGGTGGGGCTAATTCTCACAAATTGGGAATAGGAAGAGATGAAGAATATTCGGTTTCAGTAAAATTCTACATCAAGACCAGTCGAGCAGTATGCTGCTCTGCCTTTATTAACGCAACATTGAGATGGTCAGAGAGCATGTTTTCCAAGTACTTTCTTAATAAACGAACATCAAACATTAAGAAATGAAGAGAAGCATAATACTCACCTCTGTGCCTTTAACAGAATCAATACTTTCTGAACAGAGCGTTTCGAAAATGTCCATGGTTTACAAAAAAGGGCCAATTTTTCTTGAGATACCAGAAAGTTTGCAGACAAAAATTACATAGAAGTTGACACTGTGGAGAACTCTTGTAGGTTCCTTACAGCTACCTTCATTTACCAGAAGAAAAAGTTTAACAGAGCAAGATAGGATTTAGGTTTAAATGGATCATAAACTTTTGGGGAGCTTTATTACCAGATACTACCATACGCTGTGGTTCAAAGAGGGGGGGGAGATTTTATATAATTATGTCAACACAAATCAAAACCATTCAAAAACCTTGGTTACAACCGATATTGATAATAATCAATTAATTCCATCAAAGATTGATCACTGAATTGATTATGAATTAATTTTAAAGAACCCTGAGGAGTTAATGTAGGTTTTTGTGATTAGGGACCAATAATTGATGAAGTTTTTCTTATCCTTTAGCAAATACAAGTGTTTTTGTTAATAGTGATACATTTCTGATGGAATTAATGTGATTATCAATATCTGTTGTAACCACAGTTTGAGAGTGGTTTTGATTTGTGTTGAGATAATTATATAAGATCCCCCTTTTTTTTTTTTTTTTTTTAACCACAACGCATGGTAGTATCTGGTGTTCATTCTTTAGTTTTCAAGACTGGTTGCTTTTGAGTGTTACAACCACCAGACGACCCATGCAGCAGAGGTGGCTTATCAGTAATAATTAGCTTATATTGAAATAAAACAAATTAGAGTTATACTTATTAGGGGAGTGCTGTGTCACGTTACTAAACACAAACTACTTTACCAATTGTATTAAGAAATGATTGATTGTTCTTGGAGGATGGGGCATGCACAGGAGATGTTGGGGTGTTGACCATTATTGCAGAGCCTGATGTCCATGAGAAAAGAAGTTCCTGCAACCTACTGTAGTACCTTTCTCCCTTTACCCTATATTTTTTAGTATAATTCTTCCCACTTTGAGAGCCCCCCAGCCTTTCTGCTGGACTATTGGATTTGTGGTCTATTTCTCCTGAGTGAGTGGGAACCTTTTTCCCCACTTGCTTCTTTGACTCCAACTTTGGGAACCCTTTCCCCCCTCTTTTGGGTACTTTTCAATGCAGGTATGCTTTCCTCCATGTTTTCTGGCATCTACCTTTTACTATTGCATCACACAACACTTTCTATGCAGTGTTGCTAGAAGCTCCTTGAGCTCTCCTTTATATTTCTCCTGGAGTAACTACAGATAACAGGGTGGGGGTGGGGGAACCTTTTTTTTCCCTTCTGTATTTTATTTTATGAGATCAGCACACTCCATCCTATTTGGAGTGCTGAGAGGAAACAGTCTTCCTTTTCTCACTATTCCAGTAACTCTGAGTTACTGTTACAGGTTCATATGACAGGCTGATGGCAGTGTACCTTTTTGCATGACGTTTAGTGGACCTTTGGTGCAGGCTGCCATCACAGCTGTGAGGGGGACACTAGTGTCACCATTTACCGAATATGGTGGCTGTACTTGTTAAGCCCTGCTCATGAGGACTTGTTACTTGAGCCTTCTTCTACCTTCCCGGGGAGCTGGGGGGGAGGGGGTTGCGGGTGAAGGGGTCTTGATGCTGAGTCTTTTTTCTTTGGAGGGCTTCCCTTGGAAAGCCTGCCTAGGTGCTCCGAGTGCATGAAAGGACAGGAAGAGTGGGAGATACCCGATACTCCCCTGGTCTTTGTCCTGCAGCGTGCCTGCCTGGAGCCAATTTGAACTGGGAGGCTGGCTGTCCCCATGGACAGCCGCTCCCCAGATTTGCATGAGATACTGGAATAGCGATTGGTGGGCTCAGCCTGTTTCCTTGCATAAAAGGTGAGGGTCCCCTAGCTGAACCACAGAGTCGACCACTGAACTGAAGATCCGAAGAGAAATTCGAAAGAGGATGTCTCAGCAACTTCCAAGCGACCGCCAAAGCTGTTGAGTGACCGCTGAAGACCCCGGCCCTGAATTTCGAGCAACTTCCTCCCTTAGACTGGTGGGACCAACCATTCTGAAGACAACCTGCATTTTGCACCATACCACGAAGAGCTGTGACCCTGCTGGGCCGCATTCTCCCAATACCCCGGGACCTGTGCCATTTTGCGGTGCAACCTCAAGTGAAGCAAGGATCCGGCTGAAACCTTGTGGGCATCCTTCTGGGCCTGCAGTGACACTTTCCCCTCAGCTGAGTCACGGTCCAGGAACAGAAGTAGAGTCTCCCGATGCCTGTGAAGGGCTCCAAAGCACCATTGCCACAAAGATCCACTGCTGGGTGCCCCACTGCTTAAGTGCATCTGTCTGTTCCCGCCAAAGTTCCTTCTTCTACCATCCACTCCCAGAAATAACCGGGCACAACTGCCGGCTCACCTTGTGGACCAGCCTGCTGTAACAATTTCTTCAGGGATATGTTACTGTCCCAAGCCAAGGTACTTACCTTGGTCTTGGTGCGTTGCTCAGGTGTTCTTGGAGGGTTGCAGCTGTTACTTGGACCCCTCTCCAGGGCACTGAGAGTTCCATTGGGGTGAACAACCCATTGGGTTCTAAACGGCTAAAACGATTACCTACCTGCAAACCTGAAGACAAAACCATAGACTTTGTTCTGTTTGCTGCTTACTTACTTCCTTCGTTCGTCCACAGCCCTCGGTCACTGAACCCCCACTGCCCCCCTCGACTCGTTGGGACTCATTTAATATAGGGTTGGACTTTTGAAGAGTGATTATGAAAGAGTTAACTGAAGTTGCAAGAAGTAATCCAAGTTTGCTTACTAGTATTAGTAGTTTTCCTAACTTGTGTTGCTTTTACATCTTTAAATAAAGAGTGCAATACCATGTATTCTGCTTTTATTTAAAGGTGATTGTTAGGGAGAATTTTCAGTTAAGTGCTAAATTCCTCCCACCTTAGAGACACCCCGGCTCTTTTGCTGAACTTTGGGACTATGTACTTTTAATTCTATGTATTTTCTGTCTGTTTCTTTTGGTTGTGGATCTGACAAACTCCATAGCCATCATGTTTTACATTGAGTCACACAGCTACTTCAGAGCAGTGACACAGGGAAGTCTTTTTAGATTTCCCAAGGTTTAAATACCATATTTTGGTTATACTACTGTTTCCAAGAGCAGCGAAGTGAAACTGACTTTGCTTACACTTTTAACTTTCTAGACCTTGCACACATCTTACAATAGGATGCTGGAGGGGTTACTTAATATCCCCTTTGTCTAGCTTATCATGTAACAATTTTATGTTACCCTTTCCTCGATGAATGGCTGGTGGCAGTGGTTTACTTTTAACTACCGTGGTGTGTATTTACCGCGAGCTACGTTCGCAGCTGCAGTAAAGCACCCAAGGGTGCAATTCTTGTCAAAATGTCCCCGTCGTCTTTTTTCGCCATTTCTTTGTGGAAAGGTCCTTCTGGAGGTTTGGTCCCTTTGTTCGTTTTGCCTTTGGCAGAATTCACGAGTGAAGCCCGCCTCTAGCTCCACGGTGTCCGGCGGGGGCAGAAAGTGAGGGAGATGCACAAAACTCCCTGTGCTTAGTCTGCTAGGAGACAGGAATGCACTCTTAGGTGAATGGCAGGCTGGCTGTCTAGCAAGGACAGCCACCCTGCTGGGTGAGTGACAGCTAGGCTGGAATGAATGGGAGAAACCTGCATTAAGGCGAGGACCACCCCTTGATCATTTGCATAATGTAAGTAACATTTGGTCTCACCCGAAGTTACTAGGGGTATCCAGACGTGGACCCCTTGCTCACTATTCTTAGAGAGGCACAGGTCCACCCTACTGATGAGGTCCATCCAGACCGAAACACGTATCTGGGGTTGCTGTTGGTACTCTTGTTCAGAGGAGAATTGCCTAGCATTTCGGTGCTGGACTGCCCCAGAGCAGGACAAAGACTGATATGTTTTGGATATGTCTTCTCTGTGAAAGATCGTGAGCCAAGAATCTGGGTAAGGCTCTCGAAACCAGGACTAATGTCTGGCAGAGGGACTCCCAGGACCTCCCTTGTTAATTTAGCCTCTATAGTGCGACATCACGCAGAGGCACTAAAAGAAAAAAAAGCGAGCAGAAAGAGGGTTGTATAACGAAATCAACTCTGAGGGAAAAGGAAAGTTTTGAGCAGTTTCCTGACGTGAAGGAAGTCCTCAGTCTGAGGGAGAGAGTTCCAAAGGCGGGGGGCACCCACTGAGAAAGCTCATTGTGCTGAAAAATAAATCATCAATTCCCAGTGAGCTAGAAATCAAGGATTATTAATCTCAGCCCCACCGGGATATGTACGGCGAACTAGCATATTATTCTGCCCCCCCCCCCCCTCACCCCCAGGTTACACCAGATCTACCAGTTTGGAGAAACTGGCTATTTTGAACAAACTAAAAAACAAGCCTTTTTGAACTAAAATCTGTTTCACTTGACGCTTCATAAAATGTACAATGTTAACAAACATTTTACCCCTGGTACAGTATTTTTTAAACTCAAAGTGTGTTGTGCTAACCATGGTGCGTATTACCTTCGGTAGGTCCAGGAACAAGTGCTTGGTCGATCGGATGACTGGAGAAGCTTTACACATCTTACAAAGAGGTTTCTGCAGGAGTTTAAAAATAAAAATATAAAATACAAATAAATTAGACAGGATCAAAGTCAGCAGTGAAGACAAAAATCGCTGGATAAAAAAAAATGTCTATATGAGTTACTGGATGGGCCATGCCCAAACCAAGTGTATGTTACCAGGTCAGTCTATGTCAGTCTAGGAGGCAGCTTCAAATTGACCTCCTACATGAGGACTTTGTATTTGAGTAACTGAAACATCCCCAAAGTCGACTCCCAGAAGTCACCTATTTGAAATTCATCTTTCTTGAAAAATCACTTGATGTTAACATCACACCCATATCTTTAGCACCAAGGATTTTATGTTAATTTAAAACGAAGTAAGCCCCTACAGCTCATTGTCGGCCTTTCTCCTTTCCTCCACCCTTACCAAAGTATACCATAGACGACTGAGTGAACACTCCCTCAATAAATAATTCCTTCATACCACCCCTCCCAAACTTGTTACGCTCTCAATTTGTCTCAACTCCCAAACAGTTCTGCTTTTCTATTCCCATGTATCAACTCCCTAACGCAGTTATCTTCATACTCCTGGCTTTCTTTTGAAAGACCAATGCAGCTTAACTAGACTACTGCAGAGCAGTCACATTCAACCTTGCAGCTTAACCCCAAAACCTTGCGTTCGAAGAGCTTTGCTCCTCGCTTAATTTGGATGTTCCACATAAGTTTGCCTATGATGTACCATCTTGTTATGACTATTAGCAGTGAACCCTGTGTCTTATGGAGCCTTCTTGGTGAGCTGCCATGGTATACACCCGTAAGGGTCTGCCCCCACCCCTAACAGCATCACTGTCACGTGACATCTACAGCTTTACAAGTCCACTTCCAGGGCGTCCAACATCCGGTGGGACTTTGCAAAGATCAGTTCTTCATTAAGTATACCATATTTGCCAGTTTACCCCTGCCCACACGGGTTTGCATCCAGAATTCATAAATTCCATTTACTTACCTTGGCTACTCATGCTGTACTGACCTATTCACCGCGCATTCCTTTATTTGCAGTTATGCCCCCTTCTTCAGTTTCATAAACATTTGCGTCCACTTTTCTACCCTTGGAAGGCAGCATGTTCATGCTATGCCCCACTCTAATCTCATTATCCTTTAACTTGTAGTTCCGTTTTGTCCTCTTTTACTCTGCATTATGGAACGCTCTCTCTTCCTATGGTTTCAAAAACTGATCTAGTTCTCGATTCCTCCAGGCTCAGTAGCTTCTTTTTAGAAGGATCTCAACTTCATTTTCTCTTTGGTTTCCCCTTCAATTTCTTTTGTTGCAGGGATCTTTAGCATTCATCTTCCTCAGGCTGATCCTTCACTTTGCACTTACATTTTTCTTTCTCCAGTTTATAATCTTAAACAAATCCTCTCTTCCCCCATTCACTCTAAAGGGGTAGGGGAGGGCTCTCAATCACATTTTCTTTTCTTCGGATCTCATATCTATTGATTCTGGTCATATTCATGCTGTGCCCTCTGCCAATCATTTCTTAGTCTCTTGCTCCTTTTCACTACCTAATACATCTCCCTCTTCTTCCCCACCCCCATACTCTACTTTTTATCGTTTTCAGATTGCTCTGATATTGAGCATTTGCCTTCTTCCAATAGGTATTACCCAAATTGACCTTTTGCACAATTGACCTTATTATAGTGGTCCTAATTGACCTTCTGCACAATTGACCTTTATATTATTTTATAAATGTATTGGGTTGGTTTTGGATTATAAATAATATAAGGGGATTGAGTGGGGGGTTGCAGGGGGTTTCCCCCCCGCATACATGTCCTAATTGACCTTCTAAATTAGGTCAATTCTCCCGAGGTCAATTGTGAAAAGGTCAATTAGTATACAACCTTCCAATATTGATAGTTTTCTTACTCGACTCCATTCTGCTATTAGTTGGTCACTGGATCTGGTTTCTCCTCTATCTGAATTCACCCCCACCAAGGCAAACCCCATACCCCTGGTTCCCTTCTTCTCTAAAGGTTCTTAGTATTATCGTAAAGCCGAGCTCAGGTGACTGTAAAAACATTCCATCGCCAACTACCAATTCTTTTCTGCATTGCTTAATTCTTATTTCTCTGCCTGTAAACAAGGTAAAGCCAACTCCTTTCAAACTCTCATTCATTCTCAAGCTAACACTCCTAAATTGCCCTTTTCTACCCTCAAAAAGATACTTGACCCTCCTCCTTTAGACCCGTCTACTCTTTCCAATCATTCCTGAAGATTTTGCTAAATTCTTTTGTCCAATTTGTAAACTTACTCTAAATAATGATGCCCCTCTTTATTCCAGAACCAAGGATTCTCTTGTCCCCATAGTGCTCTTGTTCCCAGGGATTCATTTTCTTCTTTTACCCCCATTTCTGAGGGTGATGCCATTTCTTTGACCTCTCTGGCTCATCCTATTGCCGCCCCTTTACTACTTAAACAGCCTCCCCATGTCCAATCTATTTTTCCCGCTCTGGCCTCTGTTCTTACTACTCAACCTTATCTTCATGGTCTTTTCTCCTTTCAAGTTTAAAATTGCAAACGTTATTCCCTTACTTAAAGAACCCATCTCATCCCTCTAGTTTTCGTCCAATTTCCCTTCTTCTGTATCATTATAAACATTTTGAGAGGCTTGTTCATGGTCAACTTTCTTCTCATCTCAACTCTCAAACTGCTTCAACCACAACAATCAGGTTTTTGTTCTGGTTTGTAAACTGTGTTAGAGTAGATTTTCCTTCTTGAGTGTAATTCACTCTACCCTTGCGTCCCCCTGCACTTTTTGCTGGACTCTTGGATTTGTTTTCAAATTCTCCGAGGTGAGTGGGAACCTTTTTCACACTCACTCCTTTCACTCCGTATCTGGGAACCCTTTTTACCTCCATTGTATATTTTTTTGTGGAGTTCTGCTTTCCTCCAACTTTTCTGACATCTACATTTTACTAAAGTAGCACACAGCACTTTCTGTGCAGTGTACTGGAAGCTCCTAGAGCTTCCACAGTAATGTTTCTTTATCTTCTCTTGTTTAACACTTTGTGTTAGGGAGATTTACAAAAGTCCACCTTATGTAGAACTTTAGGAGACTCACACTTTGGACACATGGCTCCAACTCTTAATATAGGCCTGAACAACACACGTTTTGTTGGTAGCAATGGCTGAGCAGACAGGTTCATTTTAGGAAGAAGGGCTGTAGGAGGTACACAGAACTTAGGATATACACATAGGACCAAAGAAACACTGACACACTAGAGTTATGTAAAAATAATAGTTTATTTTATATGTGCACAAGGTAAGCAATTCTTCAGAAAGGCAAGTACTATAACGCACAATAAGTAACTTAGAAAAACCAATACAATGGTCACAGTAAGTAAATCACTTTGGTAATACTTTTTGAATGGCAATATGCAATTCAAAAGGCAAGAATAACTTTTGTAATAGCTTGTGCCTAGAAACACTGGTGTACAGGCGCGTTATAAATGCTACATACGATCTGTTTCAGGTAATAGTGGATGAAACAAAACCAACATAAAGCAGGTAAATTGTAATTATTTCACAGACCACTTTAGAAGTCCCTAACTAGTTAGGAGTCAGATTGGAGGGCTGTAAAGACTGGAGGGGGTATCGTGTTTATGACCCCTATACAGTTGGGGTAGAGTCACAGTGCACTGCAGCCGAGGGTCGCTATATGGTAGCAATGGACAAGCAACCAAGGCTGAGACTCAATGGAGGTGATGCAGATTCTTAAGTACAGTGAATCTCCAAACCCCCACAAAGTAATGTCCACACACTTTATGTGATAACAGTTCTTTTATATAAAATAAGGTCCAAGTAAATATATACATCAATACATATCACACTTTGTACTCAGGCAACACTATCCGAATAGTAAATATATACACATCTATGTGGTACCACAATATGCTTTAGATTCAATTTAGAATGCACCAACTGCTGACAGTTATTAAAAAGCATGGGAATAAAAGCATTGGATAATGGCATAGACATTAGTGTAGAAAGGCAGGTTAGACTGGGAACATTAGCAGATTGTTTTCTTTAAAGTAGATGGCCAATACTGTGGGAGGACCCCCACCCCCTCCACACCTAATCAACCTGTAAGGGAAACGATTAAGGTGTACTTTATCTTGCATACTACAGCCCCGTCCAAGTACGCTGAATAATGCTCCGCTTCTTTTTCTACATGACCCACTACCCCAGGGTACCTGGGAAGCCAAAGGAGAACAGGGCCCAATATGAATTTTGGACCTCCTGGATGATTCCAGAGTATGGAAGATGCTCTTCCTCATCACAGTACCTTGGGCGCCTTGGCCGGCAAAGTGGTGGAGTTTCTTGGTTTTACTCGACGAGACCCCTCGAGGATGGAGCCCCCTTGGAAGCAGTCTCTGGTATGTCGATGTTGAGAAGAAGAAGAAGAAGAAGAAAGGAACCAAACAGTGTCAGAAAAGCAGCACTTTCGGTCTTCGCGCAGTTGTCTCAGTTGGTGGGTTGTTACTCCAGCTGTGGATAACCAACAAAGGTGAAACTTTGTGGACCTCGAAAAAGCCTGGCTGGAGAAGATAAGACCATTGGTGGCCTTGGATGACTTTCGATGGGGACAGATGCAGTGGTACAAGTAGTGCAGCTGCAACACGACCTCAGGATGGCTTATGGCGACCTGGACATGACCACTGAACTGCGGACGTCTACCATGCCTGGACACTTGGGACGTCTTCTTTGGATTTTGGTAGCGGGACACCCACCGGCCTATACAACACTGCAGGCAGCGACCCTGGACTTTCTCCGGCGTGGACAGATGTCATGGCAAAGATGCCCCTTGGAGGATTCAATGATTTGGAACTTTCGCAGGTCAGGGTGTCAAGCAGCACTATGCCAGGGTACCCCCGTCTTCCGGGCGATACTCGGCAACTTGGCTGCCAGCGGTTACAAAATCTTTTGGAACCTGGGTGAGATTAACTTCTTGGCATCAGGTTTTTCAGGCACTCCTGGACGCACGAAGATCCCTTCTCCGGAACGGCAGGCACACATGACTCGCTTCCAGGACACCTTCGGTGAAGAGCAGCAGTTGCGCGTCGTTCCCTCATAGCTTGGGAAGAGGTTGCCTATTCAGGTCCTCTCTGGCTCAGTCCATGAACCTGCACAGCAGCTTTCGGATTGCTTGAAGATTTGCGGCTGCAGTCCTCTTCCTCCAGCTGGACTCCGGGATGAAAGCTTACGAGGACTTCAGCTTCTGCTTCAGGTTTCTTATTTCAGCTTCTGACAAGGAGGGGAGTGTGAGGCCTGCTGTTAAAATAAACACTCTCCATTCACCCAGGCTGAGCCAGGCCCAGCCAGCCCATCACACACGAGGGCATTCATGCAGGCAGCAGCCAATCAGGATCACAGGCATTCAGACTGTTCACCAGAAACCAGACTCCCACACTACAGGATGTGGATTGGGGCTACTCCCCAGCCTTTCAGTGCACCACACTGCATTAATTTGAGGGCTAGTTCAGGCATTGTGTCACACAACCATAACCAGACACCCACAAAACAGAATGCATATTTATTGACTATTCACTCCTTTCAGGTAGGCTCCACCCAAAGGGTGTACCCACAACAAGCAGCCCCTAGGAAGGCTCCAGCCAATCTGGCAGGAGGCAACCCCAGAGCCATACAAGGTCCTTCCCGAGCCAAGGCTGTTAGGACAGTTTTTCTTAAATCCAACTAATGGCTCAGTAAAACCATTCAACTGAGACAGTACAAGCCTCCACTCTTAGTATAAGGCTGTACCACCCGAGTATATGGTAGCATAGACAGAGCAGCCAGGCTTATTTTAGGAGTGAGAGAGAGCTGTAGAATCAGTACAAAGACATTATAGTACACATGTGGTCCAAAGAAACACAATCTATTGTAAAAATAAATGGTTCATTTAAATACAAGTAGGCACAGAAAAATCTTGGGGAAAATAAATAATATCGCAGATCATATAACCACATTATAAAAACACAACACTATGCTTTAAAGTACAGACGAAAGCATAGACATTACCTAGAAATAATGTTGGTTTTCTAAATAAGTCAGACCTTATCAAACAACTTTAGTAGAGGGCACACCTATTCATGGGGAGTAAAACCATTAGTTACTTTCAGATTGCTTTACAGCAATTCAACAGTAGTAGACCCTGCCAGTTATGCAGTCACACTCTTACGAAATGACATAATCAACCAAACCGGTTATCAGGATAGCTTTCTGAATAGTGGGACACAGATTAAAGGAACAGTACATCCTTTTAACGATTATTCAGGATAACACACAGTTATACTATGTGAGTAAGACCTCTGGGTGCAATATACAATTACAGGTGCTTTTTAGCTCTGTTGAACACAGTCTAAGATAAGCAAGAACTCTTTACACTAATCTAGGATGCACCAGGCAGACCAGGGTGAGCTACACCTAAAGAACACAAAAATGGCACACAGCTATTCTAGGCAGGTAAAACCTAATGATGTAATATACTATTACAATTCGTTTTCAGATCAGTGTAACCCAGACTGAGGTTACCAATACCTTTAGGATGGCACACAGCTAACTCAATGCAAGTAAAACCTATATACTTTGGAGCTATCAGCAACTTAAAGATTTTTATAGACCCAAGACTGTTTTAGCATCTGTATAAAACCGACCAGGGAACGCAAAACCCAATGTTACACTTCATGAATGACTCATGTTATTCTAGGTAGGTAGAACCTAAGGCAGACTTATTCTAAACAGGCTATACACCCATCATCTGGAAGAAATAGTTAGAGAAGCCAGCAGCTTTACTTTTGGGAAAGAGGCACAACCAATTCACAGGTGAGTAAATTAACCTTGTATATACTTTTCTGAATGGCACAACACACAATCAAGGTAAGTTAGAACTTGTGTGGCTGTTCAATCTCAGTATCAACCAACTCTTTCACAAGTCAATGGTTTCAAACACTTATTATACCTTTCCCGACAGAATCCTTTCCTTATCCAGTTCTTCCCTATTCTATTGCACACATTCACTCAAGGGCAGAAGAGGGACCCTAGTGGTCTAGTAGCCAGCTGTTGGCAGGGTGAGATAGGGTTCTGTTGCAGACAAAAAAGTCAGTTCCTGTGGAAGACTGTTCAACAAGTAAGTAGTTGACTTTAAAGTTAGTTAGGGTCTAGGGGCTCCTGAGAAGAGACCCTAGAAGGATTCCAGCAGTGGGTCTGGGTGAACTGGATGAGAAAACTCCCAGTCACAGAAAACACCCCAAAAACTTTACAGAAATCACACAGGTTTAAAAAGTTAAGTAAATACCCAGCCAGCAATGTACCTCAGCACAGAAGAGTTGTAGCAGGAAGACTTCAGGATCTGCAGCCAAAAACCCAGTTGATGGATTACTTTGTCATGAAGACAGGACTTTGGAAAGGAATCTGCAGCAGGGATCAACGGATCACTGTCAGCCCATTTTCACAGGCTTAACAGCTTGCAACCCTATAAGTGATTTCAACAAAACTCTCTAACTTTGTGCAAGACTTATTATCCAAGAAGTGCCTCTGCTCCATAGACTGTACTCGAATTGACACTGGCTGTCCTGGCTCCCTGCAGACTCTTCTAGTCCATTTACTGATATTTCTGTCCCTCATAGGTGGTAACTTGTTTTAGACGGTTATTGCTGGGAAAGGGTTGTCTAGACTTCATTGGAAGTAGTGAGTATACTTACATGCCCTGAGAACCTGTATAACCTTTTTCCTTCCTTTAACCTTTCCTTTCTGCAACCTCAGAATCTGCAAAGTATAACCAGTGATGTATAAATGCCATTACTGTGCTTGTGTATAAAGTCACCCCCCAGTGTAGGGAGTGTGTAATAAGCATACAGTATCCACTAACGTGTGCTGATTCTGGAAAAGTATTTTAAAGTATATTTGATGGTTACATATCTCGCTCTTTAAGTAACGCTGATTTAAAAATGGATGTTAAATAAATAGCTATTTATAACGGAAACCTTGAGTGTAAGTGTTACTTGGTTACTTGGATTTGCACATTTCATTACTACAGCTCACGTTTACCCCTCTCGAGATAGGACTGGCTGCTCAGTTACACTACCAACTTGTTTAGTACAGACCTATACCAAAAGGTGGGTCACCTAATACCAAGCAGATAAGTGTTGTGTAGTTTTCACACAGTGTTACTACATCAATTCTTACCCACTCTGGTGGCAGGTGTGGGATGGCTCAAAATGCAGGTCTCGAGTCTAGTGGGTCTCACCAGGCTCTGGATCGGGGTTGTCGTTTTTGGAATACCGCAGGCTCTCCGGTCACTGGAAATCGTCTCAGCTGCTTTTCCTTCATCATGCTCTTTGGTTTTGGTTCCAGAGGTCGACTTGTCTTAAGCTTCCAGGTTCGGAGTATTTAACTGGAACTACCGCACAACTTCTGCATTCTCTCCCTGCATTTCACAACAAGGGGCAGTCTGGTTGTCCAATCTGGAAAGCCAACTAACCCCTCCGCTTACCCCCTACCCCCCCCCCCGACTGGGATTTGTCCCCATTCAGGCAAGGAGGAAGACAAAGGGCTGTGGAGTTTTGACACCTCCCTCGCTTCCTGCCTTCACAGACAGACTGGAGCCTTGGCGGGGGGTCCAGGGGACTCCCGCCAAAGATAGAAATCACACAAATGGAATGTCCCACCCTGGACGTCGGGGGGGGGGGGAAGGACGAAAGAAGCACAAGAAACACTAAAATGGTGAAAAAACAAGACGGGCCATTTTGGTAAAATGAGCTCCCTTGGGTGCCTTTACTGCAGCTATGACCACAGCCCACAGTAAAGGTGCACCAAATTATTAAAAAAAGGTATCACTGCCACCAGCCATTAAAGGTAAGCTCGTCCCTGTAACAGAATTGTTAGTTTTATTGTGAAAGGGGATACATTGTCAATAGCCACTGGATTAGTTACTGTAACTAAAAGGTTATAGAAGTGAAAAAAAGACAGTGTGTCCTCAGCACGCCACATAAACCCACCCAAGGCTCCAGTGTGTCTGGAAGGGCAGGACATGAGGCAGGGTCTGAACTCCCCTATCCTTCATCTGTAGGTGTGCCTGAGTGAAACCAGTTCCGATTGGCTAACTGGCTGTCCTGTAAGGACAGCCACCCTGAGGTGTAATTGACAGCTGAGGCTGTGAATGAATGGGAACTTGCATAAAAGGCAAGGATTTTAGGACTAGAGGCAGAGTCGACCACTGGAGAGGGACCTCCAAATCAGAAGACGTGAAGGGATGCCAGCAGCACCCTCCTGGACCACAGAGTGCCTCGTGAAGCCCTGCAGCCGTACTGACTCAGTTTTCAAATCGTCTGGGAAGACCCAAACGGGACTACTTCCTCCCTTAAGTTGGTGGGACAAACTAGCCTAAAGACAATCTTCCATTTGGCGCAATCCCCCACTTGCTGTGCCTCACCAGAGCTGCAGAAGCCCAATGCCAGGGGTCTGGTGACCATTGACGAGTGCATCGTCTTGCGAAGTCCGAATCCGCCAAATCATCGTGGACATCCAGAGGAGTCTAAAGAAGCAGGAAATGTTCATCCAGAGTCGCCTATCCAGAGTCCAAGACCAAGGAAGCAAGCCACTCCAACCAGAGCATTTCGTTCTTCATTGGTGCTGAGAAAAAGGCACAAAAACACAGAAGTGCTGCTGAAACAAAAGGAAATCCATTGCTGGGGATTCCCTCTTCCGAGTACTGCCGCAGGAGCCCACCAGACGTCCTCCCTTTCGTCATCACGACTAAGGTCCAGGAACAAGGCTCTGCCAAGCTGTAGCAAGGAGGAATCCAAATGGAAACATTTTCTTCAAATCAAAACGGTACTGTGGGCTTGGGGGTTTTCACCTTTTAGCCAGAAGTTGTGCTTCCAACCTTGGGAAGTGCTTTTGTAACACTTTGGAGTTGATCCCAACTCACCTGCACTGGCCTAACAGCTTGTGCTCTCTACAAAGTAGCTCACTTGAGTTTGTGATTTCTTCTGAATTTACTAACTTAGTCAAGACTTTATATAAGAAGAATTGCATCAGAACTATTGACTTTGTCCATTGGCTTTGGCTACCCTGGCTCCCTGAAGGCACCCTTCTGAACCTATTGGCTTTGGCAGTACTTGTTCCCTCATAGGTTGTAATTGTTGACACTATTATTGCTGGGATAAAAGTCTACCTGCCTCCGTTTGGGAGATTGTAATTGTTTTACAAACTGTTGAAAGTATGTTCTAAATCTTATCCTAACCTTTCCTTCCTGAACAGCTCAGTAACTGAATTGATAACCAAATTAAGTGCAATACTGACCTTTACTGAAGTCACTTTGTGTGCTGGAACATGTGTTAGCATAAGAAATGTCTTTACCATCGTTTATTGTCTTTGAAAAAATGAATCCTAACTCTGACCGAATGTTACTAGCACTTTATACTTTTTAAAGACTGCTTATTTAAACCTTGTGTATATTATAAATAAATATTTATATATAACTTTAAGTGTGTAAGTGTTACTTGGATACTTGTACTTACTGATTTCAATTGTACAGCTCTACAGCTTACATTACCCCTCTTAAGATAAGCCTGGCTGCTAAATCACACTACCAAGGTGTGTAGTACAGACCTATATTAAAGTGGGTTACCCAATAACAAGAGATAAGTCTTGTGTAGTCCCACACCATTTGGACTGCACTAATTCTTACCTAACCCTGGTGGCAGGCAGTGGGATTGGTGTAGAGTGGTTAGATTGACTATTGGTTCTACTTGTGCCCAAATAAACCAACCACAAGGCTAGCTCCACCAAAAAGTAAAATAACTTTTAACAATTCCTAGTATGGATAACTTTAATGAAGCAGCCCTAACTGCACTTACAATTGATCAATTGAAAGATGTGTGTAGAAACAGGGGGCGGAGTTTAAAAGGTAGAAAGAGTGAATTGATTACTAAGATGTTAAATCACCAACATTTGGGAAGTAGGCCTGCAACACCTATTCACAAATTCAGAGAGAGCACACCCTGAGTGATTTCAAATTAATTCTAATCTTCAAAAAAGTTGAGCTCCTAAGGCTCGCTGAATCTTAATGAGCGTCAAGGGTGCGGGGGAGAAAACAAATGACTGGCATCATAAGACAGTATAATAATGAACACAATAGAGTACCCATAAACAATGGGAACTCCCGTTCCATGCACACCTATAAGTAATGGAAAGCATTTCCAATCAGGTTTAGTAGCCAGATTCTGCAAAGTCACTTAATGTTCTCTAGATCAACAATTATATAGAACCGATTTGTAGCTATACTTTTTGCACATAATTCAGTGCGACATCTTTCAATTTCATCACATAGGTGATTTATTTTTTGTTATATTTCAGGTCTCATGAAGTTCAAAAAATCTATCAATTTCGTAAAATTCCACAGTAAATCCCAGTCAACCAAAATTAAATAATTAAATGCAAAGCTCTACGCGTTTCGAGAGACTGTCTCTTCTTCAAGAGCAAAGTTAAATCAAAATATGTTCCACCACAATATTATATATTATATAAAACTCTTGCCAGGAATAGACTATATCCCTTGACTAGTCTAGAGTATCCCTGCACAATTTTCTTATCTTCCTCTGTTCTATGTCCTTTTTGTACGAGTCTAGCTTTTGATTAGTTAAAGCCAAGATGTTCTTTGAAAGTGAATTTCCTTGATGTAAAGATTTTCCCAGAAAACATCAAACTACAATCTTTGGGAAACCTGCTGATGTGAACAACAGTTTATTTTACACAAGTCACCATCCTCAACATCTAAAAAAGAACTTACCATTCAGCCAACTACTTAGAATTAAACGGACAGTCTCGGATGAAACCTCTTATAAGCAAGCTGAAGAGGAACAAGTAAAACGATTTCAAGAAAGGTTTTCCAACACCCATTCTATCAGAAGCAATGGAAAAATGTCAATTAAAGAAAGAACGTAACTTCTGAATCAACAGAAGAAAGTGGACAAAGAAAATCCCCCACTGATTTATCTATCACAATATTCAACACAAAGCTCCCAGATCAAAAGAATATTGAACAAAAACTGGAAAATTACAAGGCGTGATCCACAACTATGTACACTCTTCTCAAAGCCACCCCTAATGGCATACAATAGGTGTAGAAATTTACGAGATTCTCTGGTGAAAGCAGAGGGAATCAAGAAATCTATTTCTTTCAAACCCAAAAAAGGGTACATTCCCCTGTTTGAATTGTTGCCACTGCAATAATGTACAAAAGGGGTCATACACAGGGGCGTAGGAGACACATAAAATCAGGGGGGGGGGACAGGGGACATCTTGGGGACTTTGCTTTATTTATTTATTTATTGTGTTTTAGTCAAAGAACTCGATTCTTCACAAAATTAGAATTAAAACAGCAGTACATATTAAATTACAAATATCACTGTATAAAACAAGAGAAAAGAAAACAGAAGAAAATTAAAGGATGCGGCAGGAAAAAACATGTCTATATATATATATATGTTGCATTTCTGGCTTTTTCGTTTGACTATGCGCTCATGGTAAGACAGAGGAAATAACAATTACTTCCAGTGGGCCAGAGCTAGGATGCCAGCTTGTTAAGAGGCAGATCACCTGTAAGTGGATTCCTGCCAATTAAAGGAGTTGAAGCCTTTTCTACCAACTGCAAGTTTCTACATGTTTGTGTGGGGCAAGGGGATGTGTGTGTCTCTTGGAATGGAAGGATGGGGGTTTCAAAGAAAGAGGAAATCTTGTTTGTACCTCCTAGTAAGCCCTGTAATGGGAGTAGAAGGACCAGGTGTGTGATGTTGCTGCTTTGACTGTCCTCAGGGGTGTCTGGGGGGGTACAGCAAACAATGAGGATGAGCGATCGCAGATCACAAGCCCACCCACTCCCCAGGTCCGCGGCCGGTTGTGTCGGACCCGGAGGATCGCTAGTAGGTGGGGTGTATGTGGACTCAGGGGAGTGGCCAGAGGGGCAGCACGCTATGTGGGATGCCCCTCTAGCGCCCCTGCGAGAGCTGGGTCAGCCTCTCATGAGTCTGGTCCCTCTTACTCCATCTCATGCTGGCTTCAGAGCCTAGCCATTCTTTGCCTTTGTTATTCTGAATGCAGAACTGGACTCGGTTCCTTTCTCGTTTAACATTTGCTGCAAAGCCTGATCTATTTGATTCTCTCATATGTTACTAGGACGGTAGAGCCTGGGTCCTCTGCCCTGTTACATTATTCAAACAGCCCCTCTGGCCTTTCCTTTTGTCTCCCTTGTCTCACTGCTTGCTTAATACATACCTCCTTGCTTGAACACTCAACATATTCTCCCTAACACAGCAAAGGCAGCTGCAGTCTGTCTTAACTTCCATTTGTTCTGTCTTGAGTTGGCCTCTTATTTCCACTTTTCTGTTGGCTGGGGAAAGGCATTTGCCAGTCACTGCCATAATGGTTCTACCTGTCCATAAGAGGGCAACAGCTAGCCAATATTGGAAGAACATGTGCATATTATTCCAGAGGCTGGCAACTGCCTTCCTAATGCCTACACAAGAGACACAACTCTTGCCTTTGTTTCTAACAGTAATTCAGTGGATCAAGAAAAGTGAGAACACACATATTGCTTATAAATGAAGGGGATGATGTCACACTTGGTTAAGACATTTTGATCACGTCAGGAGCTAATTTCCAGCTGCAATTAAGTAATTACCTTTTAGACTTCTGGCTTTAAACAATGTTAGGATCACCTGGAAAGCACAGAGGTTGCTCAACAGGGTTCCTGGAGCACGAGGGGTACTCTACTCGTGGGCATGGATGATGGGAGGGCATTCTTGCCCTGGTTTGGAGCCGGACCCCTTCAGCCCTGATGGGGGAGGGGCCCATTACTTTTGGTTGTACGTACCCTTAGAGGGTGGGCAGACATTGCCTCCTGCTTTAGCCTACTGACAGCTCTGCTTTGCAACTTTATCACACATACCTGACAGGTGGCATGTAACTCAATGCTACTAATGTTATCAGCATCAGAAGTCTGTAATCCTTTGCCACATCAACTAGGGTACAGGTTTGCACCATGAGACTTACCCATGTCTGAGACTGCATCTGTCGCCCTGTGGGGAAGAGACACACACACAGAAAGAGCAGAGCACAGTGCCCTTGTGGGTTTTTCACACTTCTTCCTTTGGGTGGGCGCAATTCACTCCACAGAGAAAGTGGCACATGCTGGGTAACATTCTCCCTCTTTGACAATGTCACCCAAAGAGCGAAATTGGCCTGAAATACCTGTCGACCACTTAACGCGAGATCGCAATTAGGGTATTTGCCATCACACTCGGGAAGCACAGGACACCCTCTTACCAGAGACATACCATGCTCACTCATTCTGATCACAAATTGTCATTTATCTGGGGTCATGTTAAATGTATTTATTTATTTATTACATGTGTAGCATCACGCAAAACCCCCAAGCATCAAGGCGCAAAGTAAACTGCATGGAGTGGACCACTTCCATTTTGTCACGTTTTTACTTTTCCGCCACAAAACTGAAGATTTTAGCGTAAAAGGCAGGTGAAATCACATTGCTCTTCCACTTTGGAAGAGTGTAAATACCTTGCGCAGTTTGCGATTGCTGGCGGAATTGACAATGGCTTCCTCTGGACTTCGCCCGCTTTTACCAGGTTTCATTTCCAAGCAGATCCCAGAGGAATCACTTTCCTTATTTCCAGCATGAGAATCCATGCTGGCAGTAAGGCCGCATTTGTCTGGTGGAGTGGGAAATACAGGGGGTCCTGGAGTGTCCACTCGGCTCCCGAACTCCACCCAGAAAATGCATGAAAATATGGCTAATTAGAAAAAGCGACAGTAATAGTGTTTTCCACCACTTTTTCTGAACCAATTGACATCGAAAATGCTGTGTTGCATCGGAAGATGAATGCATTCACTCTGCCTATTATCCCACCGGTAGATTAAGCCAGGTGCTGAACACGGGTGTTAAATATTCCTTTGTACAATCTGCATTTGGAGCATTAACTAACTGAGCTACCTTACAAATGATATCTCCTCTGGGGCGTTACCGTCTTGACCCCTTAACTGACATTGGTATTTCCCCCCCAATGCAAAGGCCTTTTTTGGTGATTTTGGTATGTCGCCATTCAATCCCTTGTAACTTCTTTGTTACAAGAGATATCTCGGCCAAAGTTGGCCCCTTTTTTCCCCACAGGTAAACGGCACCCAGGAATCCTAGTTTGCTGTAGGGGGGTGAGAGAAAATAACCAAAAAGGAGAACATCTGTTTTTTTCAAAAAATGATAATAAAATGTTGTACAAAGAAGCCTGTGGTGTTTTCCTTGTAAGAGCTGGGAACAAATGGTTTGCTGTGCTGGATTCGCCATTTTCCAGGCTTTCAAGAACAGATTGAGTGGAAACCAAAATAGCATATTTTGATACATACATTTCTGAAAAGTAGACAATATTCCAAGTTTAGGAAGGGGTCATTTGCGAAGGTCAGGCAACAACTATGTAGGGAAAGATTCCATAGTGGGGGGAAATCAGGAAAATGACAGAAAAAAATAAAATAAAAAAAAAAAAACACAATTTCCGCACATTTCACTCTGGTCACCCACCGAAACACACAGCCAACAACACATGGCCTACCTTCCAGTGTTCCAATAGGTTTCCCGACGAAAACGATACCTCACATGTGTGGGTGCACCTACCTGGGTGCAAAGGGAAAGGCCTAAAACACTGGTAACCCCAAGTCTTTTCGCACAGCAGATTTTCAGGAATTTTGCTGATGTGGACAACCTACAGATTTGGGCCGAGGGTGTCAAAAGCCACGAAGGAAATCAGAGAACCCCATGCATTTCCAAAAAGAAGACACCCGTGGGAACCCACAGAGGTCTGACTTGTACGAATCGACCCATAATTTATGACCCACAATCCCTAACAAAGTATGAAATTTGGTGGAAAAAACACAATTTTCACTTTATCTGGGATTGTGGGTCATAAATTCTGGGGCGATTCGCGCAGGCCAGACCTATGTGGATTCCCAGGGGTGTCTTCTTTTCGGAAATTCATGGGATACTCTGTTTTCCTTTGTGGCTTCGACACCCTAGGCCCAAATCTGTAGGTTGTCTCCCCAAACCCTTTGGGGGTTACCAGTGGTTTAGCCTTTTCCCTTTGCGCCCAGGTAGGTGCACCCACACATGTGAGGTACTGTTTACATCGGGACACCAGTGGGAACGTGGGAAGGTAGGACATGTGGTGTTGGCAGCATGTTTCGGTGGGAGGCAAGAGGGAAATGTCAGAAAATTGTAGTTTTTTCACCAAATTTCAGACTTTACCAGGGATTGTGGGTAATACATTCTGGGGCAATTCGCGCAAGTCAGATCTCTGGATTTCCACGGGTGTCCTCTTTTTGGAAATGCATGGGGGTCCCTGTTTTCCTTGGTGGCTTCAACACCCTAGGCACAAATCTGTATGTTGTCCACATGAGCAAAATCTGCTCTGCCGAAAGGCTTGGGGGTACCAGTGGGTTAGCCTTTTCCATTTGCGCCCAGGTAGGTGCACCCACACATGTGAGGTACCGCTTTGGTCGGGACACCTGTGGGAACGCAGGATGGTAGGACATGTGTTGGTGGCATGTTTCATTGGGCGGCCAGAGTGAAATGTCTGAAAATTGTGTTTTTTCCACCAAATTTCAGAGACATTTCCTTCTGCGCACCCACCGAAACACACCGCCAACAGATGTCCTACCTTCCCGCGTTCCTACAGGTGTCCCGACGAAAACGGTACCTCACATGTGTGGATGCACCTACCTCGGCGAAAAGGGAAAAGGCTAACCCACTGATAACCCCAAGCCTTTCGGCAAAAGCAGATTTTGCTCATCTGGACAATCTACAGATTTAGGCCTAGGGTGTCGAAGCCACCAAGGAAAACAGAGAACCCCATGCATTTCTGAAAAGACACCCGTGGGCACCCCCCCTTCCACTAAAACATCCATGGGGGTTTAATGACCCCCAAACCCACCCAAAACAAGTTATTTTTTTATTTCTGTTTTTGTTTGCCTCTTTCCTAGGGGCAGATTGTGCTAGCAATCTGCCCCCAGGGAGGACTACATGAGATGCCCCCCATCCATTTGGGGTGGGGAGAGAGGGTCACCCCCTTTTCACTAAAAACATCCATGGTGGTTCAGTGGCCCCCCACACCCACCCAAAACAAGTTATAGTTGTTTTATTTTTGTTTTGTCCCTTTCCTAGGGGCAGATGGGCACATGTGTGTGGCCATCTGCCCCTGGGGGGGGTCAAAACATACCGCCCCAGGCTTGGGAGGGGTGGCTCTGCAAATATTTTCAGTGGCCTCTCCCCCCACCCCAAATGGATGGAGGGCATCTCATGTACCCCTTCCTAGGGGCTGAAATTTGCCCCCAGGGGGGGGGGGCTACATAAGGTGCCCCCCATCCACTTAGGGTGGGCGGAGAGGGCCAGCCCCCTTGCAAAAATCCCTGGTGGCTAGTGGCCCCACCTGCCTCCACCCCACCCAAAACTAAGTTTAAAAAAAAAATCTTTTTTTTTTGTTAGCCCCCCCTTCCCTGGGGGCAGATGATCACCCATCTGCCCCCAGGGTATTGCCCCCATGCTTTGGGGGCCAGGGGGGAGAGGGCAGTTTACATAGTAAGCAGCCCCTCCCCCTGCTTCAAAAACAGATCCCTGCATGACAAACCAAACACATTCTGGGGGGAATAAATGATATTACATCCCCCCACTTAAAATTGCGGGGGGGGGGATTTGTCCCCCCTGTTCCCCCCCCCCCCCCCCCCCATGTCCTACGCCCATGGTCATACATAAGACACCCCTACACAGGTCAAAAGATGAATCTGCAAGATTATGCCACATGTGAAAGTAAGTTTCTAAATATATGGATTGCTCTGTCCATGTGGTAAATACTATGTTGGCCAAACAAGGAAGGTCAAAGATAGGATTTCTGAACATAAATCCAACATAACGACCAGAAATATCAACTCACCGATATCTAGACATTTTTCAGATCAACATCACACAATCTCACAACTTAGATTTGTGATTCTAGAAACTGTAGTACAACCACACAGAGGAGGTAACCTACAACAAATATTAGCACACAGACAGATGTTTTGAATTCACAAGTTAGAGGCCCTGGAACCCAGAGGGATGAACGAAGAATTTTCGCTGAGTGTATTTTTGTGAAGAACTCAATGAGATATGTGAATGAACATTTTAGTGGGAGTGCACCAATTATGGAATGTTATGATTTGAAATAACATGTGCATTATACTCCAAGAACATGTTGAACACTGAGCGGTAATATGAAGTTGAATTTATGAGAAATAATCTGAAGGAGAAACAAATGTATTGTCAATAGATGAAAGTATGGATGTAACACTGAACTAATTGTAATATGTTGTTGGGACGAAAATGAAACTGTATACTAAAGAACAATGTTGTGAAATAATGGAATAACCATCCATGTATAAAATACCATTACCAATTTGGTAGTATACATATTAACTCAGACATTAGCAGTTGAAGTACTGTTTGACCGTCATATTACTGGCCTAGGAGATAAATGCACTCTACTATAGGATGATGTAACAGAATGGTATCCCGGTGTGGTTGTTTCAGCATTGAAGTAAAACACATATATCACGTGACAATGAAAATCATAATGGACTTATCTATCTAGGCGTTGTCTGACCAAGACAGCATTTGACTAAGACACAGCTGTCACGTAAGAGTAGATGTATCATGCGAGATTGCCTATTATAACTTAAAATAACTACCATTCCCACAATTCCCAGCATCTTGTCACAGGGACCAATCGGGGGAGGGTGGGATTATAATTAGAATCGATACATCATCAGCAGTTTATCCAATGAGAGACATGAAATCGCGTGTTAACCGTGTGATTACATTACCTCTGAAAGCGGAAACAGTAATAAGTTACATAAGCGGGTGATGATAAAACTACAGCTCCCAGAATTCCGAATATCACGTGATGCACTCGCGTGCGTCATGTGACCATATATTCCATCAGTTGCCAAGCAACAGGTTCACTTTGCAGTGGATCGGGTCGGCAGACAGAGTAACTCTGTGGGTGTATAATAAATGTATATCTGGGTAAGTGTGAATTAGACTAGTCCAAACGTAGGGACGATACTGAGAGAAGCCGCACAGACATGCACTAATCTCATTCTCTAATAACTTTTATTTAGAGGGCTTGCTGTGACAGAGTATTCTCGCCATGATTTAATTGATCATTCTTAACCTTTACCACTCAGACACCGTAATGAAGGGCTAGAATATTTACAGCGCACACATATTTTTGACACCACAGGTGCAGCGTGAATGGAAAAATTGTCTCATCTATATGTTGAATTACAATTTATACTGACTAAATCCGTGAATACTGCACATCTACAGGAATCTGACTCAGAATAAAGAGGATTATATATTCAATTGACAGGTAACTAAAGCACTCACTGTCTTCATATGAATCTACTTAATAGATCTTACATTACTTATCACTAATTCAAACTACATATAATTTACAGGTGATCAACACTGTTAGAAATTCTGAACATTGACGCCAATAGAGGACGTTTTCATTATCGCACAATGAAGTTGAGCAACTTCAAAAAGAAGAATGTGGTTATGCACAAAAAGTGGTGGAAATTTGTAAAATATTGTGATGGAACATATTTGGATTTAACTTTGCTCCTCAAGAACAGTCTCTCGAAACGCGTAGAACTTTGCATTTAATTATTTAATTTTGGTTGACTGGGATTTACTGTGGAATTCTACAAAATTGATAGATTTTTTGAACTTCATGGGACCTGAAATATAACCAAAAATAAATCACCTATGTGATGAAATTGAAAGATGTCGCGCTGAATTATGTGCAAAAAGTATAGATTCTATATACTTGTTGATCTAGAGACCATTACGTGACTTTACAGAATCTGGTTACTAAACCGGATTGGAAATACTTTCCATTACTTATAGGTGTGCAGGGGACGGGAGTTCACATTGTTTATGGGTACTCTATTGTGTTCACTGCAACACCTACTCCCCAAAATGACCTGTAAGACAATGAGGAGGATGTTAGTTTAGAGCTTATCTCCAATCTGCCCGAGACAGAAAATGAGGTGGTTTCTCAAAGGGTGAACAACCCTTCTCCCCAATTGCCTGCTGTACCTCAACCACTTCCTACGGTGAACCCCACAAGGTCCAAACCTAAGCCCCGAATATCTCTCTTGAAAGAATACACTTTGAACTAGAATCCAAGAAGCTTGCAGTACTCTCTGAATACAAAGATTAGACTCAGAGCAAAAGAAATGCAGCAGGAATACGAGATGAAAAAGAGGTCCCCAGGATTCTGCTTCTTTTTCAGGGTCTTCTCGGTCTGCTAGTCCCAAGAGACCTCGCTTACCAAAAGAGGCTTTGAGTATTGATCCTAAACTTGATGTGTTGGATTTGATAGGTATATTTGAATTCACCTATGGTTTACAAGAGATAAGAGGGAATGATTTAGTTGCATGGTTGACGTCTAGGCTCCCCCATGCCAGTGACAGGAAACACTGAGCTAGTCAAGCTGGTATTAATAGCCAGATTTGGGAAGATTCCTTCTCAATATCTTAAAAGGTTTAGAAGCCTTAAAAAGACTGATGGTACCCCATGGGCTACCTGGGTGTGCGAGTGTTCGAAAAACCTAGATGGACGGGTTAAGGGTTACAGAGTGAACACCTTTGAGGGAATGAGATACCTGTTTTTTACTTGAGAATATTTTTGATGCCTGCTCTCCTGAGCTGAGACCGCATTTGGCTGACTCAAATCCTAGCGCAAGTTGCCGACTTATGGGTAGCCAACAGGGCCACCAAAAAGGTTTCTGGGGCAACTCACAAAAAGGACGAGGGGAAGCAAAACAAGAGAGTTCATAATTCCAACCATTCAAAAGAGGGCCACAAACACCATAAGGGGAAATCCCATGGGAAGCCATACAGGGCTAGTGAACCCTCTGGGGCCCATCCAGAGTGAGGTCCTCAAAAAACCCCATTCCAGAAGACATTGGTAAAATGTTTTGTTTTTTGTTTGTGGGTCTACTGACCATGTGAAAGGGGAAGGGTAAACCTTCAGGGGTCCACACTGCCTGCTTAGCCTTCATCTCCGTGGTTGAAGCGCCTATGGCAAGTGCACACTTTCACTTACTGGCTGAAGAACCCACTGAATTTCAAGCCAGTGTTTCTTTAGTGTCCTTGGGTTTGTGGGAACAACAGAATATAGATGTCTAGAACACCATACCTGACAACACAAAAGAATACTATAAGGACAGTGTACTTGTAGATGGTCAGGAGACTCCTGCCATTAGAGGCACTGGGGCCAGCATTACAGTGGTTGATGAAAGTTTCTTCAAACCTGAGGATGTAGCTAAGGCATCGAAAGGACCAACTAAACTTGCGGGAGGCCCTAGCCAAATGGTTCATATTTTGCCAGACCTCCTCTAGTGCAATAATGAGACTGAGAATCCCTCTGAGAGTACAAACTGAAGTACCTGGGAGAGTCCTGCTGGGTAATGACTTAAAGCTCTTGGAGTAGAGTCTAGTACCCTCAGGCCTCCCAGCAAAAAGCAACAGGAGCTGACAAGATTGGCCAGAGAGGCAACCTTAAGAGACTCTCAGTTTGAGATCAGGGAGTAATCCAGCATCTCAAACCAGCAGGCACGCCAACCTCCCACTTTTAAGAAAAAGAAAGGCTCAAAGGAGAAAATGGTCTCAAACCCAAACCGGTTCTGAAAACCAGGACTTCCCAGAGAGGACAGTCCCATGCCACACCTGTGACCCCCTCCAATCCCCACCCATCCCCAGCTGAGGATGAGTGGGAGGATCAACCAACTCAAGAAAACCCAGTGGCTGGTGTAACAGAACTAGAGGAGAGCCTTCCCTAGATAGGAGATCTGTATCCTAGAGACCATCAGGAGCTGCAAACTTTACTTTCAGAAGGTGGACCCTCAAGGGCATACTTCAGCAGAGGACAAAGAGTGGCCCTCTCTAGAAGGTCTGCGCCAGCAGACAGTTTCCCAGCTGGAAGGCCAAGAGCCAGGAAAGCATAGACTCTACTGGGAGGATGGACTCTTTACAGTCTACCCCAGGGAACTTCAGGTGACTGGTAGTACCTCAGGAGGTTAGGCCTACATTCCTACGACTAGTACATGAGATTCCTCTGGCTGGTCACCTAGCTCCAAGAAGACCAAAGAGGCTTTCTATATACCAAGATGGGTGCAGATGTCGACAAACATTGTAGGAGCTGCCACACCTGATAGACCTCTGGCCCATGTGGATTCAAGAATGTGGCAACTTTAGTGCACCTCCCAGTGGTGGGAGTCCCTTTTGAAAGGGTGAGGGTTGACATTGTCGGTCCCCTATACCCTCCAACCACCTCATGCAACCAATTTAGATTGGTTGTGGTAGACCATGCTACAAGGTACCCCAAGGCCATACCTATGAGAACGGTTACTGCCCAAGCAGTAGCTAGGGCCCTCCTTGGTATTTTCTCCCAGGGTGGGGCTTCCTAATGAGGTTATCTCCAACAGGGGGGGTCACATTTTATGTCCCACTACATGCAGACCATGTGGAAAAACTGGAGTGGCCTACAAGTTCTCAACAGCCAACCATCTCCAAACCAATGGGCTGGTAGAGAGGTTTAACAGAACAATTAAGAGCATGGTACCTGCTGTAGAAGAACCCCTTAGAAGAAAGTGGGACCTTCTACTGACATGCCTTTTATTTGCTTACAGAGAGGTGCCTCAGCCAGAGGGAAGGGGGGTGGGGGATTAGCACCTTTGAGCTCCTTTATGGTCATCCAGTCAGAGGCCCCTTGGCCCTGATCAAGGAAGGGTTGGAGAGTGTTCCTTTCCTAAAGTCAGTCCGTGTCACTGACTATGTTCTAGGCCTCAAGAGGCGGATGGCCCTAATGATGACTGAAGCATCAGAAAACTTGAAAGCTGCTAAGGCTCTAGTCAAGCATTGGCATGACCAGAAGGCCAACATGGTGGAGTTTTCTCCAGACCAGTTAGTATTAGTTACAGTTCCTACAAGGCAGAGGGCCTTGCAGGACAAATGGATTGGACCCTTCAAGGTTGTAGGCAAACTTGGAGAGGTACATCATTTAGTGGACTTGGGCAACCCCAAGGAGTCCCCTAGAGTCTATCACACTAATCGTTTGAAGGCTTATGTCTCCAGACCAGAGCTAGGAGCTTTGCTTTTAGCCTCTGCTCAAGAGGAGGAGGAGGAGGAAGAGGGGGGGGGGGGGAGTCTCTCCCTGATCTCCTCTGGGAACAACCTTCAGATGAAACCATTGAAGGAGTTAAAATCTCTTCAGATCTGGCACTGCAGCAACAGGAGGAGTGCAAATCTCTTAAGTCAGTTTGCCACCCTGTTTTCACTGACACCAGGCTTGACCCCTTGCGGCCAGCATGGTATCCTCACTGGTGACAGTCTCCCTGTCAAAAGCAGAGGCTACAGAATGTCAGAGCATAAATAAAGGAGGCGGTCAACAAAATGCTTGATCTTGGGGTTATTGAGCCGTCTACCAGTCCATGGGCTAGTCCAGTTGTGCTAGTGCCAAAGGCAGGAACCAAAGAATTGAGATTCTGTGTGAACTATGGGGCTCTGAATGCAGTCACAAAGACTGATGCCCATCCTTTACCAAGGACAGATGAACTGGTGGATGAAATTGGATCTGCCAATCTCCTCTGTACATTTGACTTGACCTCAGGCTATTGACAAATAGCCCTGACAGACCATGCCAAGGAGAAAACTGCCTTTTCTACCCTGGGAGGCTTATAGCTTTTGGACTAAAGAATGCACCTGCTACTGGAATTCACTGGATGGCATTTGCAGATGATTTGATGTTCTTTGATAAAACGGCCCTTGGATTGCAGAATAAATTGCAAATCTTTTATATCTACGCACACAAGTATAACTTACATTCGAATTCCACCAAATCCAAAATTGTGATTTTTAGCGCTAAGGGGAAAAAGAAAAAATAAATTAAATAAATCAGGTCTTTCAAATGGTCAATTGGAGGAGCTACAATTGAACGCTCTCTGCAATTACGTTATTCCTGTTACAATCTTTGTGACACTTCATTAGCCATGTGGAGGCATTCCCTCATTCAGAAATTAAGACCTTGCCTCTCGCAAATGAAATTTTTTTGGAAATATTGGTTAATTCTCTTTCATACCAGCAATAGATTATTAAATTTTAAAAGGTAGAACCCATCTTATTTTATGGTCTAGATATGTGTCTAATAGATTTAAGCTCATTCTTAAACATACTGCAAGTTCGTATTTTGAAGCAAACCTGGGATTAGCCATCTCACTTCCTAATTCTATTTTGCGACATGAACTGGGACTTAGTTCACTTTCTTCAAAATATGAATGGAGAATGTTGACAAATTATTCTAAAATTATTGATCCTCCTTCCAATTCATTGTATGTTGATCTTTCGAAGATGCTCAATGATGCTCATCCTGCCTCATTAATACTTTTTTGTGAAAAAATGCAATCTTTATTGTATAAATTAGACGTGATTAAGCTAGCTCTTATTACGCGTCTGGGCTTTGTTTTATGGTTTTCATTGGGTGTGCATTGTTAATGCTTTGAGCAAATATAGTTTGTATAAGGAATACGCATGCTTTATCAGAAAGAAAAGTCCACAGTGCCCCTATCTTCTCTGCTTTCCGTGTGAAAAGGCTCATGCATTATACATCAGATTTAAACTTAACCATTTTCACACTCATGAAAGAACCATCAGGATCAAAAGGTGTTGCAATACCATTGCTCACATGCAGATTCTGTCTTTGCAGTAATTTCATCTGAAACATCTTGTTATTTCATGTTCTCATTTTAGATCTGTTTTGCCTTTGGGAAATACATCACTGATGAATCAAGCATTTCAATGAATTCTCTTTGCCTTAGATGTATGTGGGGAGAAAACATCTTTCTGGTTCTCTTTTACTCGCCTCTTGAAGGTAATCAATGATGAACTTTTGTGATTGGAAAATGCTTAGTAGTAGGTTTATAGGATCTGCATACTCAAGAGGATTATACTAGCGAAGCAATGTTGTACTCTAAGCATAGATATTATAAGTAGGTTTTATAATTGTTACTATAGTTTCTGTAACTTGATTGCAGGACGTTGAGTCTTGTAAAGTTTGGTTGTCAGTCTTATTTTCAATCATGATCTCTTAGGTCTCTTGGTGTGAAAGTACTATTTTATGCATCATTCTCTGAATTTGTTATTTTGCACATAGTACTGGTGGAGAGTGCGACCTATGCATTTTAATATTGATTTTCAAGGACACAATGTTAAAATCAATTATTTTATTTAAATTTTTATGTAACAATATCATGGTTTTAAATAATGTTTGTAAAGGTTTTTGTATAAACCATATGCAAATAATAATTAAAAAAATGCACCTGATACATTCCGAAGGATGGTGAACCAGGGTCGGAATGGGTTAGAGGACTTCTGCATGGCATACTTGGATGACATTGCAGTGTTTAGCCCCACTTGGGAAGACCTCATCACCTTGGATATGGTTTGTAGGCTCTTGAACAGGCCCATCTGACCATAAAGGCAAGTAAATGTCAAATTGGTCAGAGCAAAGTGGTCTACCTTGGTCATGAGGTAGGAGGTGGTGAGAGTAGGCCCTTGCCTAGTAAAGTACAAGCTATACAGGACTGGGCCACCCCCACTATTCAAACACAGGTGAGAGCCTTTCCAGGACTCACTGGATACTATAGAAACTTTGAGAACTATGGGACCATAGCGTCTCCCTTAAACGTCATCTCCTCTCAAAGGAGGTCAAATGGAATGAGGAGTGTGCAAAGGCATTTGAAGGCCTGAACAAGCCCTCTGCAAAGCTCCAGTCTTGAGAGCTCCCGATTATAGCCAATCCTTCATTGTAGATGCATCCAATACAGGGATAGGTGCAGTCTTGAGTCAACTGGATGAACAAGGCAGAGACCACCCTATTTGCTTCATCAGCAGAAAGCTGAAGGACCGAGAAACAAGGTGGGCAACAATAGAGCGCGAGTGTGAGTGTTTTGCCATTGTGTGGTCATTGAAGCTTAGGCCATACTTGAAAGGTTCTACTTTCCTTATTCAAACTGACCACCAACCCTTGAGATGGTTGATGCAAATGAAGGGGGGGAAAAGCCTAAATTGTTACGATGGTCTAACAGCCTCCAAGGATTTGATTTTACTATAGAGCATACGTCCGGATGCAATCACCAAAATGCTGATGTTCTAAAGTATGACCAACGGGAATAGGAGATTAATTCAGGAGTGGATTAAATCCTCCTGTCCCTTAGTCGGGGGGCGGGGGGAGGGGAACGAGTGCTAGGGATAATTTTCATTTCTGTGCCAATTCCCTTCAACCTTAGAGACCCCCAGCTCTTTTGCCCGATTTGGGGCTTGTGATCTTTTTACTCCTGAGCGAGTGGGACCTTTTCTCACTCTGCATTTCCCGGACTAGGATTTTTGTGTTGTACAAACTCCATAGGCATCTGGTTTTTGCATGGCGACACACAGCACCTTAGTAAACGTTTAATTACGTTTTCTTGGGTGAACTATCGTTTCCAAGAATAGTAAGACGATCCCGGTCTTACTTAACTTTTTCGGTGTGGGACCTAGCACACACCACCCTATGTGGAGTGCTGGGGGGTTACTTATTAATTCCCTATCACACTTCTCATGTGACATTTTTTGTTGCACTAACATAATTTAAATGGCTGGTGGCAGCGGTTTGAATTTTACTACCAGTGCGCATTTTTTACCGCAGGCTGAATCCTCAGCTACATTACAGCACCCATGCGTGACAATTCTTTTTTGGCCATTTTCTGTTATTTAGTTCCTTCTTGTCTTTTACTCGGTTAGTTGAAACAGGTTGGAGTCCTTAGTGTGTTTAGCCTTTGGCAGGCTTCAGCCTATCTGGACTCCTCCCTCACTCTCAAGAAGCAAGTCAACTCCCTCGCCTCCTCACCCTCACCCTCACCTGCAAACTCATCCGCGCATCCAGACCGTACCTATCCAGTGCCAGTTGCATCACCCTAGCTAATGCTCCTATCATGTCTAGATTAGACTATTGCATGCCCTGTACTCTGGAGCCAATAAATACATCACCGACAAACTTCAAAGACAACAGAATTATGCCTTGAGAGCAGCACTAAACATCCCCTACAGAGAGCACGTCACCAAATGCAGGAAAGAGGTTAATAGGCTAAAAATAAAGGATAGAATCCTACTTACAACAGCCTCGCTCACCTCTAAATGTCTAAACAACCTAGCCCCCCGGACCCAATGGAACAAAATCACTATGAAAACTTCCACGCGACCCATGAGATCTGCCAACACCTTTAAATTAGAGACTCCTAGGTTTAAACGTTGGACCGCGAGAGGAACTAGATTTCCTGTCAAAGCTGCTCACTGCTGGAACAAGTTACCGCTCGACCTCAGAACTGAACAACTGTATCCTAAATTCAGGCACAAGTTAATCAAATGGCTGCGCGCCAATGACACATAACTCGACTAACACCCAGCCTACTCCCACCTCGCCCATACCATACCTTTGCTTACCTGCATTTCTCCACTCTAAAATAGCCGAGTATGCATCCCCCCCCACCTACCTAGCCTATATATGACACCAGATGTATAGCCTGACCTATAAACTTGATCATATAGCCGTCTGTTAGATAGTCTCGCTAGAGTGCCTCGGACATCCTAAGATATGCCCTGTTCTTGTACATATGTTTGTATATATTCTTGCTTATATTTGCTTTTTTGCCTATGTGTTTTATATACTCATGCCAAATACTGTAATAAGCTTAAGTTTTCCTGTACACTGTTGCGCCTGGCTACCCAAGGGTTTGGGGCGCATTACCAAATAAATAAACAGACAGAAGACGTGAAGAGACGTCAGCAGCACCCACCTGGACTGCGAAGTGCCCAGTGAAGGACTGCAGCTGTGCTGACCCAGTTTTCAAATCGACTGGGAAGACCCGAACGGGACAACGTCCTCCCTTAAGCTGGTGGGACCAACTAGCCTCAAGACAATCTTCCATTTGACGCAACCCCCAACTTGTTGGGGCTCACCAGAACTGCAGAAGCCGTAGTCTTGCGAAATCCGAATCTTCGTGGGCATCCAGAGGACCCTACAGAAGCAGGAAATCTTGATCCAGAGTCCCCGCACAAGAGTCCAGGACCAAGGGAGCAAGCCACTCCCAACCAGAGCTTTTCGTTCTTTATTGGTGCTGAGAAAAAAGGCACCAAAACACTGAAGTGCCACTGAAACAAAGGAAATCCATTGCTGGGGAGTCCCTCTCCAGAGTACGCCGCAGGAGCCCGCCAGACATTCTCCCTTTCACCACCACGACCAAGGTCCAGGAACATGGGTCTGCCAAGCTGTAGCAAGGTGGAATCCAGCTGGAAAAATGTTCTTCAAATCAAAAAGGTATTGTGGGGCTAGGGTATTCACCTTTTAGCCATAAGTTGTGCTTCCTACCTTGGGAAGTGCTTTTGTTACACTTTGGAGTTGATCCCCCAACTCACCTGCACTGGCCTAACAGCTTGTGCTCTCTACAAAGTAGCTCACTTGAGTTAGTAATTTCTTCTGAACTTACTAACTTTGTCAAGATTTTATCTAAGAACTGCATCAGAACTATTGACTTTGTCCATTGACTTTGGCTGTCCAGGCACCCTTCTGAACCCATTGGTTTTGGCGTACTTGTTCCCTCATAGGTTGTAATTGCTGACACTATTGTTGTTGGGATAAAAAAGTATACCTGCCTCCCCTTGGGAGATTGCAATTGTTTTACAAACTGTTGAAAGTATGTTCTAAATCTTATTTTAACCTTTACTTCAACTCCTCAATAACTGAATTGGTAACCAAAATAAGTGCAATACTGACCTTTACTGAAGTCACTCCATATGCTCGAACATGTGTTAGCATAAGAAGAGTCTCTACAAAGTGTTATTGTCTTTGAAAAACTGAATCCTAACTTTGATTGAATGTTACTAGCAGTTAACGCTTTTCAAAGAATGCTTATTTAAACTTATAAATACATACATAACTTTGTGTGCGTTACTTGTATTCTTGTACTTACTGATTTCAATTGTGCAGCTCTACAAATTACATTACTCCTCTTAAGATAAGCTTGGCTGTTCAGTCACACTACCCACTTGTGTAGTACAGGCCTATATTAAAAGGTTGGTTACCCAATACCAAGAGAAGTCTTGTGTAGTCCCACACCAGTTGGACTGCACTAATTCCTACCCAACACAGGCTTGAGGTACACCCTGCGCAGGTGGTTTAGGGGCCAGAGGAGGAAGATGAGGGTACCAGAGAGGTGGAGGAAGGAGTAGCAGGAGAAGGGAGGAAGTTGCTAAGACGCGGGAAACACCTATCAAAAAGAAGGGGATTGGGATTCCAAGATAGCTGCCGTCAGGAGAGCACCGTGAGCCTTTCTCACCCGACCCCGGTGGCCAAATAGAACTATTCTAAAGGAAGTTTCACCCTCACCAGGCGTAGCGAGGCACAAAGGGGTTGGCGTGGGCTCACTTGGCTTTCCCCGATCATAATGGGGACAGTGATTGAAGCAGCTCATGCCCGCTCTGGAAGGCAACGCCCAGATGGTGACGCGGTAGCGAGAGGAATAAGTGGAGAACTGAAAGGCAAGCGCCGGAGCACTCTGGCCCCCCGACGTAGGTGCCACAATAGAGGACATATCGGGGAGAGGAAGACGACACATCGGGGTGAAGAGCAGACGGTGCGGAGATGACAACAGGTGGGCAGAATGTGCAACTGAAAATGGACACTGGATTTTGTTGTGGTGGTTGCCGACTAATAACTTGCTGGGAGGTGGAGTAGGAGAGTCTGCCAGGCCTACCCCGTGAACACTGGGCACAAAGGGGCTTCAGCCTGGACTCTAGGAAATCAGAAAGGCTCCTGGAACAGCTGGCATCCGAAACTCACAACTTGGAAACCCAGGCAGAGGATTTGGAAAACATCTGTGTAAATGCCTTGGCGGAGGAAGTACTGGATAACGATATCAGGGCTGCGATTGGCATTGTATTTGCACACCTCTTGTATCCGGAGAATTCGGAAGACATCCGCCTGGATAGAGTGCATAGGGTTGGCCCCCGGAGGGCAGAATCAGGGTCCAGGCTAAGGAATGTATTGATGGCGATTCATGACTATTCTACGAAGGAGCAGATTTTATTAGCGGCAAGGGAAGCATCTCAAATCACCTACAATGTAGCGGAAATCTCCTCGTTTCAGGAATTGGCTAATGTTACGCTCATTAAGAGAAGGCAAATAGCCCCAGCCCTCAAGGTCCTTCGAGAAAAGGATTTAAGAGGTAATGGCCAAAAAATGTCGCCCTCACAATTACGACGGCTGAAAATGCTGACTTGTATTTTAGACCTCCCCTTACACCAAATATATATGTGGGGGGTATAGGATAGAACATTAACATGGGGGGTTGTGGGGGTTCTCCCCTGCATATATATGTGGTGTACAGGGGTTTAAAAACAAAAATATAAAGTCTGCATTTTCGGCCATCGCAATTGTGAGTGTCGCAGTGATCACATAGATCCATTTAAGAAATAGATGGACTTTTCTGTTTGGAGTAGTTTTTGAGTGGCAAAGCAAGCAGAGAAGGATTGGCTCATTTGAAGAAGGAGCAAGGAAATTGGGCATGGAGGAGGCACTGGCTGAAGGAGAGCGGCCACTGGGGCCCAGAGGAGGCCTCAAAGCTGGGAATGGTCTACTATATGGATCTAGAATTGGTAAAAAATGGGGATACCAACCCCAGCTGAAGGGTCCTGAAGGGTAACGGTTTCAGGAAATGAGGTGTCCTTTTGGGAGCCTGATGTGAGGAGGGGGGGGGGGGCTTACTCAATGCAAAAAGGGATGGTTTGAAGTAAGATCACGTCTGGGCAGGGTGTAATCTGGAAACATTTTGTAATGCCTCGGCAGATGGGGTGGGGTGACTTCCTGGAATGAGTAGGGGAGTGCCCGCTTTGGCGTGTGCCGGGGTTGGGAATATACTCCCATCTCGAAAGAGCGATTCGAGGGGGGATAGAGGCTGGTTGAGCATTCCTGGCGGGGGTGTCGGGTCCGAATATGATTGAGGTAAGAAGCGTAGAAGTAGAACCCACTTAGATGACAAGGGGAAATTCCAGCGGTTTGGTGATCATCTCTTTGAACATTAATGGGTTAAACTCCCTGCTGAAGAGGAAGAAATTAGAGATTTCTCCGGAGGGAGGGGCCTTGCATAATGACTCTACAAGAGACCCATGTGCAACTTCGGGATAGAGAGTAAAACTGATTTTTATTTTTTTTTACAAATCTACCAGGCTAATGATAAGACCAAAGGGGTTTGGGTGGGTAATGGTAGCTTTCAGAGATAACATTGACCTCACGGCAGAAGGGATGAAGAGGGATGCTTTTGGGAGGTACCTTGCTTTAAATCTTAAAGGGAGAGGGGAAGGGTACACAATAGCCATGGTATATGCTCCTAATACTGGACAAGACCACTTTCTCCAGAAATCGTTGTCTAAGCTAGACACGTTCACAAAGAATCTGGTAGTACTTACACGTGACTTTAACATTGCGTGGGAACCAGGAAAGGATAGGAGCGGAAAAGGTTTAAGACCACGGGGTAAGCCTTCCAAGAAACTGGTTGGAAAGATGGAGAGCTTGGGGGGTAGTAGATGTATGGAGGGTTAAAGAAGGGGATAGAAAAGGTTTCACGTTCTTTTCCCTTGTTCATCGCTCCTCATCGAGGATAGATTATGTCTGGGCTTCCTACGTATTGGTTGGTCGGGAATGGATAGGATAAGGGAGCAATGGTGTTGCCGAACCATGCCCAGTTAATGTTGAGGATAATAAGGAAGGAAAGTCCTGCGGGAATGCGGAAATGGAGGTACCCCCGTTGGAGTGTTTCAAGATGCGACTTTGAGGGAGGAGATCAGGGAAGGGATTGAGAGCTACTTTGAGGATAAGGAAGGGGACACCTCCCTACAGACATGGGACGCTTTTAAAGCAACTATAAAAAGGGGAAGGAACATTGATATCAAAAGCACAAAGGGAAAAGCAATTATGGAAGCTGGAGGAGGATCTCGAGTAATGACCCAATTGGGAGTTGGAGCGAGTGGGGAAACAAGAAGAGAATTTAGGGCATTGAGGGGTCAGTTGGACATTATACAGGCAAGAGCGGCAGAACATTCCCCATTGTTCATTAAACAGAAGTATTATATTAAAGGCAAACAAATCTGATAGGTTATAGGCGAGAATTCTGAGGCGGGAAGAAAAAGCTAAAACCATGTTGAAAATAGTTAAGGAGGGGGCAAGTATACTGAAACGGAAGACCTATCCTGGGAATTTTGTAGATTTTACTCCCACTTATACAGATCGGAAGGGACTTCGGAAGAGGAGCAGATGAAGTATTTAGATGTGAAATTAACCACCATTTCAGAAGAGAAGAGAGGATTACTTGAACAGGACATAACTACTGAGGAAATACGACAGGCTATCTCCATTCTGCCGCTTAATAGGTCCCCAGGAACCGATGGATTTACCTTGGAATTCTATAAATCTTTTAGGGAAACTAATACCATACTTGACTACCCTTGCTAATGTCTTTGGGAGAGAGGGAAAAATTACCCCATCTATGGAAGACGCAAAGGTGGTTTTACTTCCAAAGGCCGGTAAAGTTCCTTCCGCACATGGGTCGTACAGATCTATTGCGTTAATTAATATGGACGCGAAGATGTATAGGAAAATTTAGCAATCCATCTAGATCAGATACTCCCCAGTTTAGTGAGCACAGACCAGTCGGGTTTCATCAAAGGCAGGCAGACAAGTGATAATATTAGGAGGATAACTCATCTTATTGAAAAAGTGAATAGGAAAGATGTTCATTCTTGCCTTGTTGCCCTGGATGGCTTTTGACAGGGTGGAATGGAACATCTTGTTTCTCACCATGAAGAAAATGGGCTTCGGGGAGAATGTTATTTCTAAGATCAGAGACAATTATCACTCCCCTTTATTACGTTTAGCAATAAATGGCCAAGTTTTAGCCCCATTAATATTCAGAGGGGCACGAAGCAGGGTTGCCCTCTATCGCCATTGTCGTATGCAATCCATTTGGATCCCTTACTGGAGGCTGTCAGAGCCAACACTACAATAGAAGGGATCTCGTTTGGAGAAGGAATACATAAGCCTGCCGCCTATGCGGACGATATGTTAATAGTTAAATCCTCCGAGACATCTATGCGGGCAAAGGGAGGGAAATTGCAACGATTTGGGGAAGTCGCTGGATAATAAATACTCATAAAATCATAAGTATTAAATCCTATGACTCCCATTGCCACGCAAAGGGCACTCAAGGAGGAACTATCCTATAGATCGGTTCAGGGGGACATAAAATATCTTGGGGTATACCTTACGAAAAACAATAGATTTTCTTTATGCCGCCAATTATCCACCCTCCTGCAGTGCAGAAAATCCAAACTGGTGGATTGGGGCCTGTTGACTATAACATGGATGGGGAAAATTAATGTTTAAAAATGGTGACACTTCCACAACATTTTACTGCCCTCCCGATTCAGGGTCCCCCTTCTTCAGAAGTATACAGGGAGGTTTCTCTGGAATTTAAAAAAAAAAATGCGACTGGCGAGACAGGTGAGGAGGATACCTAGAAATAGAGTGGGAATGGGAGAACCCGATTTTAAGGTGCATATCCTGGCTGCACAGGTCCGAATGATTAGGGACTGTTTGAGGGAGGATAGGGGCAAGTTATGGAGAGATATGGACAAAGTAGTGGTAGGGGGGAGTTTAGCTGAGGTGCTGTGGAAATCAAAAGCAGATAGACCCGAGAATATTTATTGTAGTCGCATAACAGAGGTGGTGGGAGAGTCATGGGATGAATTGGTAAAGAGGGCATGAATTACTACCTTCCTGTCCACTTTTATCCCTATTTTAGGCAATTCGCAATTCTCTCCAGGGGGACGGGGTAAGGGATTTCGAAAGTGGCAGGAAGGGTCCGGAGATAAAAACCTTTATCCCATGTAAGGAAGATTTTGGCCTTGATGAGCAGATACAGCCAAATAAGACATTGGGTAATGCAGGTCCCAATAAGGTAAGGGGAGACCAGCGCCCTGTTCCCCTTCGAAAGATACTTAACAACGGAATCAGGAAATGATCACCTGATGCGTGCATTGTATAGATTGGAAAAGCAAGGGGAGGATCCAGGGATGAGAAGGTATATGCACAGCTGGGAAACGTTGGTATGTCACCCAATAGAAGAGGAGGAATGGAAGAAATTGTGGGGTCGGATCCCTAAGTTTACAAGATCCCTCCAAACAGAAATCTGGGTGAAAATAACAATTCAATGGCACCTAACCTTGGTTAAGATAAATAAAATATATGGCTCAGCCTCTAAAATGTGTTGGAGAGGTTGTGGCATGGAGAGATCCTGGAGTCCTATTTGGTAGGAATGTCCGTAAATCCAGGGGTTTTGGGGAGCCATCATGGAAGCGATTGAGCTAGCACTGGAGATAAGGTGTGGGGGGGTTATAAAGGCATTGCGCTTCTGGGATTGTTTCACCAAAGCGGAGTGTAAAGTTAATGCGATATTGATGATGGCCGGTGCATTGGCTATGGCACAAAAAGTGGAAGTTGAAGGAGCCTCCATTGGAACATGAATGGGTAGCCAAGGAGTGGAATTGTGTGGCCCTAGAGTGGGTGTCATACTCGTTAAGATCAACAGGGTTTTCAGGTGGATTGTGCATTGGAATACCTTCAGGAAGGGACAAGAGGAGCTTGCTGCCTGAGACAAATGAGACTTTTGGGACTAATATAATAGGTACCAACACCTGACAAGAAAGATATTGGGGAGGACATGTTTTGGACAACATGTGAGGCTTGGGCGAAGGTGTGGTAGATGCAGGAAATTGGCTCTATACAGAAGGAGTAATCTACAAGGTCATGTTCGGGGGAGGGGTAGGGGCTGTTTATTTTGTTGTTTGAAGAAAAGCTTAATAAAAATGTATATACACATTTTTTTTAAAAAAAAAAGGAGGCTGGCTGAGGGCCCTGAACCAAGACGCTGCCGTTCAGCTAGACATTAATGATGGTCTTGGAGGAGTGGAAGGGGGCCAAGAGGACCTACCACCTAGTGCCACCTTTAATGGGAAAGGAGGAGAAAGGAGAGAGAACAGAGACCATATGAATGGTCATAAGTATGGAGAGGGGATAACAAAGAGGATGTCAGTGAGAGTCTATTTGGAGGACGCACTGGTGTAGGCATCAGCGACGGGGAGGCCTGGGTTGGAGACCAGGATGTCCCTCTTGAACTTCTTCCGTCAAGACTTCATGAGAGGGATAGGGTAAGAGATAGAGTAGCAGTTAGAGAAGATGGGAGAGAGAGAGCACCATAGGGGGTGCAAAGGAGGAAGGTCGAGGAGAAGGGGGTGAGAGGAGAGTGACGCACAGCTTTGAGGCACATAACTCAGAATGTGCAAGGCAAGGAGGAGGGGTGCAAGGAGGGGGAGGGATGCCGGGGTCACAACAAAGGAAGACACAGGAGAGGCGAACAAGTAACTCAACATGGAAAGGCACGCATAGCAGGGAGGAGGGAGGGGGAATCTGGGTGGGAGCCTACAGAGAACCAGCAACAATGCCACAGTTACCAGAATGCGAAAACACCCCAATTCAACTTTCCCAGAAAGGGGAAAAAAGGCAAGGTTTTGAGCACAGCACAATATAACACACCCATTGCTGCAAAAACCCACAGGCCAGCGTGTCGCCCATTTAAAAAGCGTGCTTTCGGTACCAGACACTAGCGTCTCACAAAAGTTTGGTGAAAATGTGTTGATTTTTGCTGTGGGAGCAGTTTGCTTTACGAGAATTGTAAATGGGAATGCAGGTTTCGGTCATCTACGTAACTTTGCCACCCCACACCAAAAATGTACATCACAAAACTTTCCTTTTTAATTCAGGAATTGTCTATATCTATTTTGCAAACGTTTCTGAAGATTCAAATAGTACTACAGTTGTAAGCATAACAAAAAGTGCTCTTCGAAGGAGGAGTCCAACTAAACCATAACTACATCCTCAACTCGGGACATGTATAATAGACTTTACAAAGGACACTCAACTGTTAAAAGGAATTTCAATTTTGACAGACTTACTTGTCAGAAGACATTTGGACTAGAAACCAGTATATCTCAGACAGAATACCAATCAATTCCAAATACTGTTGCGCCTTTCTACACATTACGTAAAATGAACCCAACATAGTATCAAGTTTAACAGGTTAGGATTTAACAAATCCATGCAGCATCCACTGTAATTATTAATATCAGTAACTACCGATAGGAGTATATAGTGTTCAAGTCACACATATGGACACTTTTGATTATTGAGCAGCGCAAGAAAGACTACTTATAAGGAACCTGTCTTAGGGTAAGTAAACCAGTTTATCTCAGTCAAAAAGGCAAAAGCCTCGGTCATGTAACAAGTGTAATAAGCATTTATAGTGCACCCATTACCACGGTAATGGTCTCCTAGTGTTCAGGCTTGTCAGAGTGGATATTGCATGTCATTAACTCGTCATTTTGTTTGGAGCTAGAAGATTAAACACTTACTGGAAAACAAACCTAAAGCCGCCTCATAACATAATCCTCATACCATACAATATAGCAACATTGATGACACTTAAGTGCACTAACATTTTCTTAAAAGAGTAAACGGAATGTATTTTTCAAAATGCATAATGTTGGAATGAGTGCAAAATATGTACTTTTTAATAAAAAAAAAAGAGTAGGCACACATTTTAAAAGTGTGCAGGATCCTTTTCAAAAGTAACATGAATTTTAAATAAAATAGTGTGCAAAACACAATCGTCGATTCGCATGAATCATGCAAATGAACATCCACAATGCACTGATTGAATAGGTTACTCCTTATTTTGCTCATATTAAACCAACGCGGACAACTGCTCGGCAGTGAGTAGTGCCAAAAACCTTCACCACTCAACAACATCATCTGCTTTTCTTGCACTGAAGGTTGTCATTCTTTTAAAAAACAATGCACCCAATTCGGACAAATTACATGCGATTGGTTGAATGGCCGGCCAGCATGCTTCAACGTTTTACCTTCAACTCCACTGCGTTGATCAGTTTCCCGCACTTGTCGCACTGGTCTCCACGGGCCTCCTCGTAGTTGCAGAAGGGGCATGTTCCTTCCACAAAGCGGTCTGCCAAGAACTTCTGGCACTTCTCGCAGCAGAGTTGTTCCACTGTGTCTGACAGCAGGAATCCTCTTTCGAGCAGGCGATTAAAGATGTCCTGGGCGATGCTGTGTATGCACAAAAGGAGGTAGTTACACTACTGCCGACAATGCACTCCCCCCCCCCCCAACACCGCCACAGCAGATTAGATCGGACACGTTGGTTTGATCAACTAAGTTCTATTTTAATAGTTGAGCAGGGAGGTGAAATGCAGATTCATGAAAGAAGATCTTTGGTTAAGTTGCCAGCTTTATCTATTCATGTATTTTTTTTTTTTTTTACAGAAAAGTACCGGTGGTATCAGATGGACTCCAACTAGCAGACACAGCACATGCATACTTGCCAGTTACCACACACCATCCTGGTGATAATCAGTAACCCATGAGCCCCCTCAATAGAAGTATATGCGCATATCTTGCATGCCATCCCTCGATACTGAATCGGCTTTCACATGCCTTCTCCAATGAAACTAAGTTTGCTCCTGAATTCCACGCTGACAATACCCACACTGTCTGATGAGGGGTGGTCGTCCTGCCAAAGTAGTCAAAGGAGATGCCAAACCACTGATAGATCTGGGTGTGGATTGCAGCATATTTGTCACAGATCTTTTGGGGTGTCGTCCCTTCCTCCATTGCCTTTGTTTCGGTCGCCGTGCCATACTCATCTGTGCCGCACACGAACAAAGTGTTCCAGTTGCGCAGGCGGCAGTACCTGCTCAATCAAATTGCAAGAAATTTTGTATCAAGTGCAAGCAGGCCAGTTTCATTAAATAAGCAGGAATGCACTACACACTCCTATTGAGCCATAAGCCAATTATTATATTTTATACAAGAACCCTGTGCATCTACACCCATAGCATGAAAGGATGGCGATACCTTGCGAATACGTCAGCACTGAGGACACAGCCAATGATGTTGCCGAGGTGGGGTACGTTGTTCACATAGGGCAGGGCACTGGTGATGAGAATATTTCTCTCATTATCCAATGGCAGGCTGGGAAATAAAAGGAAACCAAATGAGAAAAGTCACATCCAAAAAAAAAATGTAAAAAAAAAAAGGATCGGATTTCTAAATGTTAACAGTTCATCGCACACCAAACTGGTCAATGTTGCAGGAATTGGATAGCCCAAAGACACATATCGGTTATTATCCAATATCAAGTGTGAAGCAGTCCACGGACAATCAGCCTCAATCATGGTTGTGCTTCTCAGACATATCAGACATGTAATGTGTCCAAGTACGCCACTATGCTAGTTTGAAAACTCTAGGGAACCTAAAAATACTTTGGTTTAGAGCAGCCTACCGAACTAGAGCATTTTCCCTAAACTTACATTCTCAAACAAAACAATGTTGCTCTTAAAAAACAACAATGGATGGCATGGCCCTATTCATAAAACAACCCTCAGTTCCTGAAATCCAGAAAATAAACTAGCTTCTCCTGCCAAGAACATGCAAAATACTACACTGACTAGCATGTAAACATTGCTTGCTCCGCGCCTCCATTCTTGAATCTCCAAAGCAGAGCATCTAAGGAAAACGTAAGGGATCCCTGTCCAATACGTGGATATAAAATGCAGACATTGCGATTGGTTACAAGGTTATGGGTTATTTGTATAGCGATTATGCTGCCTTAAAGCCGCAATGTATTCCAATTTCGGCTATATGGTTCATATCTAGTGCACTCACAAAAACTTTGAAAAGCATCTGATGCATTTATCTCAGTGAGCTGTTGGTTCTATTTGGGTCAGATGCCAACCCCTGTTGCTCTCCATTTCAGCTATCCATAGACTGATCAGAAATGATAGTAGCAACTATACTCGCAGCCGGTAACAAGAAGCTGTAGATGTCCGCTCTCCTCACGCCACTTACATTGGGTGCTGCTGCTGGCGGACCCTGGGGCATGCTGCTAGTCCTCTAGACCAGACATAGGCAGCTGTGGCAATCTCCTCTTCTGACAATACACGCTCAGCAACCAGCTCAGCTTCCTATGGCAGCAAATGCACAAGCGGAAAGTTGAGCAATTCAAAACGTAGTCAGCAAACTAGTATAACATTTAGCATTAACAAAATAAACAAATAATCTGTGCATTTATTGTAAAACTATCCCTTGGTGTACAGGCCCCAACTCTTAGTACAAGTCTGTACCACCCAAAGGTTTGGTAGAATGGAATGCCAGCCAGACGTATCTCGGGGGGAGGATGCGAGCTGTAGATAAGTACAATGAACTTGGTAAATAGGGCTAAAGAAACACTTACACACTTGTAGTTCTAGTAAAATAGATATTTATTTATTTTCTATACACAAGGCAAAGTTATTAAGGTAAACAAGTACCATTTCATATAATCAACACAGCAGGAAAACATAAGCAATACTTCAGGTGAGTAAACCAATAGTAGGGAATTATACAGATCATGAACATAGTTCAAATGGTAAGTAACATCACTTGTTATAGCAAGTCAAAAAAATGTCAGTTGTGAAAAAAACAAAAACCTAATTATTCAACACCAGCAATAGCAGTTCAACAAAGACCTTCAATACTTTTCAGAGGCTTGAAGACCTTAGCAGTTCATCCCTATATAGGTACTAGTTCTTGAAAGTCAGATTGGTGGGAAAGCAGGTAAGGCACAGCAGTAGAAAGAGCCAAGTTCTAGAGGATTCTACAATTACAACTAGGATGCTTTTGAGGGTAAAAAAGGTTTCAGAGACCTTGGGAAAGGCTCCCTATAGGTGCACAAGCTTCAATCCTTGGCAAACAGTGTGGGGGGGGGGGTGCGGGGGACACCGGAATCAGCACTCCAGCAACACAGGAGTGACAAAATGGCTTGAGGTATGTACCACCCAAAGTTCCACAATAGCCGAGGAGCGATGAAGTTGCAGCTGGATTATTTCATGGCACAGCAGCAGTGAACCTGCTCTCCTGTTCCTTGGTCATGGTGACGAAAGGAGGGACTTTGGAAGGGATGTCGTAGCAGCAGTCGAGAGAAAGGACTCTCAGTAAAGGATTCTTCACGCTCCAACATCAGTCTGCAGTTTTGGCGCCTTTTTAAAGGTTTGAAGGATGAAGGTTTACCACATGGTCAATCTGCCTCGATTCCCTGGGTCCTGGACTCTGTTGAGGGGACTTTGAGGCGGGGTATCTTGCCTCTGGAGGACCAACTGGAGCCCACCAAAGTTCTGAGAGTATTCGTTCATGGTAAGATGATGTATTGCAATATGGTCGGACGTCTCTGGGTATTCCTCTGTCGATTTGAAAACGGGGGCAGGACAGCAGTGGTCTCCTTGCGATTGCTGGAAGGGGCTGCAGACATCTCTGGACCTTCTGTTCAAGTGGTCGACTTGCCTTCTGTCTCAACAAACTTACCTTTTGTTAGGATTTCACATTCATCCTCTGCAAATCTCCCTGCAGTTCACAGAAAGGGGTGAGTGGCTGTCCAATTAGGAATTTCAGCCCCTCACCCCCGCCTCGCAGCGGGAACCGGTTCCTTTCAGGCACACCAGAGGACAAAGGATAGAGTTTTGAAATCCTTCCAAGCTTCCTGTCCTTGCAGACATTGGAGCCTCGGTGGGCTACACAAAGGGTTCCTGCCAAAGCTCTGTTAGGTCAGTGTCAGATTAGAAAAGAGTTGAACTCCTTCTATAGACCCATCTGAATGGTGTTCTTTCAGAAGATCTGGGAAAGGTTCACCCTCCTCCTCTTCTTGATCGGAAGCTAGAAGCAAAGCTCCCATCTCTCGTACGGGGACATAAGACTTCAGGAGATTGGTGTGAAGGCCAACAGATAATTGACCTCTCCAAGTTGGACTACAACCTTGAAAGGACTGGTCCTGTAAAAAAATAACTTTGTTTTAATGGGACCATAACTAGAACTAGCTGGTCTTGAGTTAACTCCACCAGGTTAGCGTTCTGGTCATGCCTATGCTTGACCACATCTTGACCAGACTTCCAAGCTTTCTGAAGCTTCAGTCATCATGTGTGCCATTCTCTTGTCTGAGGCCTGGCACATAGTAATGTGTACTGACTTTGGAGGGTGGAGTAATCTCCAGCCCTTCCTTAATCAGGGCCAAAGGGCCTCTAACTGGATGACCATAGAGGATCTCAAAGGGACTAAAGCCCACTCCAGCTTGAGGCACCGCTCTGTAAACAAAAAGAAGGCATGGCAGTAGAAGAACCAACTTTCTTCCAAGGGGGTTCCTCTAAAGTACCCATCATGCTCTTCATGGTTGTTCTCTCCACTAACCCATTGGTTTGGGGATGGGAGGACGTTGGGAATGTGTAGGTGGCCCCACAAGTTTTCCACATGGCTTGTATGTAGTGGGCTATTGTGTTTGACCCACTGTCGGATACTACATTTTTACGAAAACCTACTCTGGTAAAAATACAAAGTAGGGCCTTGGCAACTGCCTGAGCCTTAACAGATGTCATAGGTATGGCCTTAGGATATCTAGTGGCATGGTCGACTACAACCTGGATGAACCAGATGGTTGGAGGGTCAAAAGGGACCAACAACATCAATTCCCACCCTCTCAAAAGGGACTCCCAGAACTGGAAGGGGCACGAATGATGCCACATTATTGGTTCCACTTTTGCCACACCATTGGCAAGTGTGGCAGCTTCTGCACTCATCTTGGGTCAGTACAAATTCAGTGAGCGTCTCGCTTTGGTTCTTTGCGTACTCAAATGACCAGTCAGAGTTACCTCATGGGCTAATTACAGAAATGTGGATATTACCTCCTGGGGTACCACCAGTCTCCTGAGGTCCCCTGGAGTAGATTCCATAGGCTCACTGTAAAGGAGACCATCCTCCCAGTAGAGTATGTTTCTCTGGCTCTTTCCCTTCAAGCTGGGAAGCTGCCTGCTGATGCAGACCACCAAGAGTGGGACACTCTTTGTTCCCTGCTAAAATCTGTTCTAGAGAGTCCATCTTTTGCAAGTAAAGTCTGCAGTTCAGGATGGTCTCTAGGATCCAGATCCTGTAGGCAGGGGAGAAACCCATATCACTGCAATGAATGGTAGCTGGCATTATGGGACACAATCATAGAAGGCCTCCTGATAACCTGGTGGGCCTTTTGGATGCCTTACCTACATCCTCAGGTTTGAAGAAAGCTTCATCCACCACAGTTATGCTACCCCTAGTCTCTCTGATGGCAGGGGTGTCCTGGCCATTTACAAGTACACTGTCCTTATAATATTAGTTTGTATTATCATGGATGGAATTATAGAAATCTATATTCTGTTCCCACAACCCCAGGGACACTAAAGAAACTCCAGCTGAAGAATGCATTGGTGTTCAAGCTAGAGTGTGAAAGATTGCACCTGCCATAGGAGCTTCTTCCTCTTAGGTGAAGGCTAAGGAGACAGATGGGATCCATTAAGGTTTGCCCTTACATCTGGGATCCCCTTTCACATGGCCATCCAACCCATAAACCACACATTTGCCAAATGTTCTTTTGAATGGGGGTTTTTGGTAACCACCATTTGGTTTGGATTCAGAGGGTTCACTAGCCCTATGAGCTTTATGGGGGAATTTACCCCTGTGTTTGTCAGCCTCTTTTGGTGGGGGATTAACAGCGTGATCTTTCCCATTTTTTCTGATTCTTCCCCTCCTCCTTGTGAGGAGCCCCTGAATCCTTGGGAGTAGCTCTATTGGCTACCCACAAATCAGCAGTTAGTGCCAACTTCTTAGGGTCACGTCTCAGCTCTGGGGAACAGTCATCAAAAATGCTTTCCACCATGACAAGACATATCATGCCATCAAAAATACTCACTTGATGCCCCTTAATCCACCCATCTAGGTTTTTCAGGCTCACACACCCAAGTTGCCCATCAGACACCATCCTTTTTTTTATGGTCTCTAAACCTTCTCAGGTATTGGGAAGGGGCCTTCCCAAACCTGGCTATGAGAGCCAACTTAACCAACTGGTAATCTTTTCTGTGAGCATCATTGAAGTCCATCACAGCCATTCTGGGGAAGCCTAGAAATAACACAGGGAACAAGTTCACTCTCACATATACCTTGTAAATTCCAAAGTTCCCAACCATTCCAGAATATAATTTTTGACATCGTACACACTAACCAAATCCTTGGAGAGTCGATGCTACCTGGAGGCATCAGGCGAATAGGACCCTGAAAGGGAAGATGAGTCAAGAAACAATGTTTTCATTTCATACTCATGCTGCATCTCTTTCTCTCCTAGTTGAATATCTTTTTGAAGTTCTTACCCCTCTTCCCCCCATTTCTGAGTGCATCACCAGCTTTCTAAATTGCAGTTGGAGTTTCATCTTTTCAATTTCCAGAATAACTTCTTGTGTCATGTTCGAAGGTATGGTGGGATGGATGAGCTGGCGGAGGACTACTAGGTATTCCTAGGTCATCCTCCTTCTCAGACTCTGCACCAATTGGTAGATGAAGGCTAAGGCTTATACTTTGCTTTATATCATTTTCACACATATTTATATCAGGAGTAGGGGGGGGGGGGGGTAAAGGGCCTACTCACTATGGTTCGGTGATCCAACAAGCTTTGGATCAATTCACTTTTCTTTTCAACCAAGACCTCCGTCTCTACACATATCTTTAAGTTTCTCTACTGTAAGATTGATCAGAGCCTCTGCTTTAATGTTTTCCATGTTACAGTTGCTTAGTAGTTACAGATTATGTACAACCAGCCCTGTGGATGGTTTTTCTGGACAAAGGTACAACCAAGAGTCAATGTGATCCAACACTGCTCAATCCCACCGTTGTCCCCAGTGTTAGGGGAGTTTTCCTAAAGTCTACAAAAAGGGGAGATTTTGTAAAACTATCCCTTGGTATACACGCCCCAACTCTTATTATAGGTCTGTACCACCCACAGATTTGATGGCATGGCAGCGCAGCCAGGCTTATATTAGGAGAAGGATGTGAGCTGGAGATAAGTACAATGAGCTCAGAAAATACATCGGGCCAAAGAAACTCTTACACTTGTAGATATGGTAAATTACAACCCAGGGCCGGTGAACTCACCTTTCCTATTGGTCAATTTGCAGGCTATAAGAAACAGTATAGCTTGCAGTTTCATTATAGCCCACAAATATGGGCTTCGCTGGTTTTGTAGCTGGGAAAGTCGAGCACTAACAGTACTTCACCCCCCCCCCCCCTTCTAGTGGCCTTCTTTAAAACATTTGCCTACAAATACCATCGTTTTTTTCATTTTCTTTAAATGCATGAGAGCCGGGGGTCGAAGTGAAGTCAGAGAACGACCCCTTTACTTGTCCCTCCATTGCAGGGCCGGCCTTAGCGGCTGCACGCCCTGTGCAAATTGACAACCCCCTCCCCGCGCGCCCCTGGTCAAGGCAGGGCTGGGGAGGGGACTCGGGGGGTGCAGGATGCGCCACATATTTTTTCTACCTCCCCGCTCTGGCGTCTAGCAGGGAGCTAATCATTAGAATAGGGTGTTCAAGCTAATGCACGAGTGCCCTATTCCAATGCAAACTGCCTTGCTCCCATGTCGCAGCGAGGAGGTAATCATGTGAATAGGGTGCTCATGCAAAGCATCAGCACCCTATTGCTATTAAATGCGCCCCTGAGCTGATGTGGCAGGGGGCTAAAGGCACCCTGGAGGCACGGCACCCTAGGCAGTCGCCTGGCCTGCCCTGCCCCAAGGCCCTGCTGACCCCCTCCCCCCATTCCTGAGCCCAAGCACGCACCTTAGGCTATGCTCCCTCACTTACCCTCTGTTAGGGAGAATTTTCAGAAATGTGCTAATTCCTTTCTACCTTAGAGACCCCTAGCTCTTTTGCTGGACTCTAGGACTTTGATTTTTTTACCTGGAGAGAGTGAGACCCTTTTTTCCCCCACTCTCTCATGTATTTTTAATGTGATTTGAACTCTGTTTCTTTTGGTTGTGGAGTCTAACAAAATCCATAGGCATCATCTTTTACATTGTGTCACACAGCACCTTCAGTGAGTGACACAGGGAAGTCTTTCAGATTTCCGCAAGGTTTAAATACCTTCTCTTGGATAAACTACTGTTTCCAAGAGCAGTGAAGTGAAATTGACCCAGCACACACACACTATCTTACAATAGGGTGCTGGAAGGGTTTTAGTATACTTAGTATCCCCTTTGTCTAGCTTCTCATGTAACATTTTTATGTTACCTTTGCCTCGATGAATGGCTGGTGGCAGTGGATTACTTTTAACTACTGTGGTGTGCATTTACCGCGAGCTGCGTTTGCAGCTGCAGTAAAGAACCCAACGGTGCCGTTTTTGTCAAAATTCCCCAGTCTTCTTTTTTCGCCATTTCTTTTTGGAAAGGTCCCTCTTCAGATTTACTCTGCGCGCCAAACCAAGTTTGGTCCCTTTGTTCCGTTTTGTCTTAGGCAGGATTCACGAGTGAAGCCCGCCTCTGGCTCCAGGGTGCCTGATGGGGGCAGGAAGCGAGGGAGGTGCCCGAAAGTCCCATTTCTTAGTCTCCTAGGAGACAGGAATGCACTCTTAGGTGATTGGCCGGCTGGGGTGATTGGCCGGCTGGCTGTCTAGCAAGGACAGCCACCCTGCTCTGTGACTGACAGCTAGGCTGGAATAAAGGGGAGAAACCTGCATACATTTTTGGCTTAGGAGGCAGAGTCGACCATTGGATGAAGGAATTCAAAGAAGAACTTGAAGAGGACGCCTGCTGCAACTCCTGGACTGTTGGTTTGCACGGTGAAGCCCAGCTGCTGTGCTGAAACTCCAAATTCGTTTCGACTAGAGAAGCCTTCTAAGGACGACTTCTCCCCTGGAGTTGGTGGGACCAATCAACTCCAAAGTTAGCCACCTGGACATCCTTGGAGCTGGTTGAAATTCCACTGCAGTTGCTGCTGGAACTGAATAACCAGATCATGTGCGTTGCTTTTAAGTTGGCCAAGAGCCCCAGGAAGATCCTCCGGACTCCCAGGAAGCAGGACTGACCAAGCCTAATACACAACAGAGTGCTGGACCCCAGATGCAAGGAAAGCCCATCTTGACAGCCAAGAGTCTGCGGTGCTGCTATTTGCTTAGACGCGAGGAGCTGAAACGCGAAGTGCCACTGAATAGAAGTTGGTCCTTTTCGGTCGCCAACCATCCCTTTGCAGTGCAGGAGTTCTCCAGACGTCCTCCCTTTTGTCCCCACGACTGAAGACCAGGAACACGGGATCTGCAGAGCTGCACAGGAACAGAAGCCAGCCAAAGCCCTTTTTTTCTAACCAAAGGTACTGTACAGTCTAAGAGAACTTAACTCTTGTTGTAACCTTACTTGTTCTCTGCCGAGACTGGTCTGGGTTGCCGTGTAGAGTTGCCAACAGCTTCTTTACTTCACAAGCCTAATCAGTTTGTGGCCCTGCTTTGATTTCTTCTTCTCTACAAACACTTATAAAATATTGTGCAAGACCTTTACATACCTGCAAGAAGTGTTTCAGCTCACCTAGACTTTTGCCCAATTAACTATGGCCTAGCCTGGCCCCCTGAATGACCCTTCTTCCCTCTGACATTGTGTTTGGTCTTCCTTCCAGGAAGGGGTTAACTAACTTTGCATAGGGGGTTACCAAAAGTACTTACCTGCTTCATAATATTTGTGTGAGCTCTTGTTTTGTTCTAATAACATTTGTTCCCCTTTGGCATACATTGAAGTCTGATTCTAAATGCAAACAGTGTTACATTAATGTCTACAGTGTCCTAGCTACGAAAGTCACCTGAGAGTGTAGGAGTGTTGCATTAATGTCTACAGTGTCCTAGTTACGAAAGTCACCTGAGGGTGTAGGAAGTGTCTGTATGCCATCCCAAAAGGGTACTTCCTGATTCAGAAATGTTAAGAGTATTTTGGAGCGTAATTGTGTGCTACTATTATATAACCCCCTTTGAAGAAGGCTTACTCTGACTGTTAAATTATTAATTGTTTAATCAAGACACATTGTCTATAAGAGTTTATTTGAATACTTGTCACTGTGAATCTCTGTGCAACTCCCCTACAGCTCACATTGACCAGCCTGGCTGCTCAATCACGCTACTAACCTGTGTAGTACAGACGTATACCAAAGGTTGGTTTCCTTGCCACAGGTCAGGGTTGTTGTAGTGCACCCAAAGGGTACTGCATACAATCTTGCATAACAACCTCCCTGTGAACTCACTGACCCCCCCCCCCCCTCAACTATCCTTTCTCTGCTGTCTCTCACTCTTCCGTTATCCTCGCTTGCCTTCCCTGTACTCCTCCGGTCTCCACTTTCTGTGCTCTGTCGCACACTCACACCTGCTAACTCCTCCCTCTGAGGGCATGGTTCTAACCCCCTACTGTGCCCGTTTATAAACTTAAATATTTCATGTGGAATATTCCCCACCCAAAAAAACAAATATTTTAAAAATATAGGTTTACATAAACTTTTTGTGTGGTTGCCCCTGGGTTCTAATAGCTTTAAAGACCTCGCCCTCGGGCCGTACAGTTGTTATGGGCCCTCAAACCTTGTCGATTCAGGCAAGTACTATTATAACTAATCAACACAATAGGAAACATAAGCAATACTGCATGTGAGTAAACCAATAGTAGGGAATTATACAGATCATGAACACAGTTCAAATGGTAAGTAACATTTGTTATAGCAACTGTTCTGTTGTAGGAATAAAAAGGTTATTCAACACCAGTTGTAGAGGAGGTCCCAAATTAAGCCTCCACCCCAATCGTCCATTTTGAAGTTCCAGGAACGTTCACACAGATATGCAAAGTATGATGAGCAAATAAACCAGCAGAGAGCCGCAGTAGGGCTCTGCCCAGTGCCTAGCAGAAGAACAGCACCTATTGAAGTACCAATACCCAGAAAACCATGGACAGTAAAGTATCCATTAAGAAAACCCTACAAACAAATGAAACAAAATGAAGATTACCCAAGTACAGTTCCGGAAGAAACCAAAAAGGCCTTAATGGAAGACGAATGGTGATGTCACAAGTACCCGGACTGACTTGCAGATAGAAGAAACGACAACCAGAGAATGACACACAGACGAAACGCCATGAATAAGGATATCGTAAAGTAAAAGAACAATGTCAAAATTCAAGAAGCTTAAGCTGTAAACAAGATGAAGATATTCAACCAGTTAACACCAGTAAATATGCTCGGAACCTCAAGAAAGCTAAGAAAACGGTGCGGTTTGCTATGCTTAGTAGAAGAATAGTGCGGCAAGCGCCATTATACATAATCTACCTCAAACGAAGCACAGTATTATAAGTATATTTCTACTTTGCACAAAAAGCAGAATCAACCCCGGTTACTAAAGGCCAAATGAGAAAGATTCATATTTAGCAAAATGAGAAGAGACGGCTGAATCGAAACTCGGCAGAGGGAACTCGTGCCAGGAAAGCCAAGGTCATACTGATAAGAGGCGAACAGTAGCTACATTTAATTGAAACCGAGAACAGAATATCTTGCCTCTGAAAGGTCGAGATAAGAAGACGTAGTAGGCAGGTGGCGGGCTAAATGAGAATCAAATACACAAATTGAGAGAAAAGAGACAAATTCACAGTGTAGGAATCAGGTGACCAGCCAAGCAAGAAGAAGCAAGGGTTCACACCTACACTTGGCACCGGACCAAGCAGAGATATCAGAACTTTTCCAAACAGAAGATGCAGTTGCGAGGCCATCCACAGAGAACTAGGACACATGGCTACTAAAGTAAAGATGGATTGTAACCATAATCGGAGGAAGGCCGGGTAACTAAGGGGCACCCCGCACCTGGCTGACCATTCTGCGTGCTGCTAAGCGAAGTGGAAAAGTATGCATGGGGCTGGTGCCAACCCCAACCACAGTGGACCAAATAATCTAGGGTTCTATAGTTATTAGAACCAATGAGACGTCATACTTTTAGTGACGCCTACAGTAATCATTTTTGAAGGAAGGGCTTAGATGCCCATCTGACAGTGTTTACCCAATCCCCTCACTTAATTACCATATACAGATATAGTACCTATAGTAAAGTTACCTTTTCCTAACCAGCAGAAATGCATATTAACTTTTGAGTGTTACACGTCAATGATGGAGAGTTTTGAGTATAAATGTTACAACTTGTATGAAGTTTGTTGGAGTTTGAAGCGAGAAGGACGATCGCAACACTGCTGATATCCCTGACTCCCCGTTCTCTGTACTTGTCATTAAACAGACTGTCTTTGCCAAACCATTCAGTTGTCCTTATATGGTGTTGGAGTAATGAATCTGCACCCCCATCCATCTCAAGGGTGCAGCTATCTCGTCATAAAGTACTTCTGAGCAAGCCTCGGCTCTATGGACCGGCCGGGAGTCTCGGAGTACACTTGGTAGCAGAGATTGATGGTTATCGATTAGAATAAGCCACCCGTTGACCGTCAACATAAAGGAACTCTAGGTCTTCGGCAATATCACAAGTCCTTTGCCATTCGGCTGAGTAGACCGTGAAGCTCCCTGTAGACAGTGATAGTGTAAGAAAAAACCTGCACACCAAGGTCTGAAGGGACCCGTTTCCCCACGTAAGCCCTTCCCATTCCTACGGGCAGCTGAACGGGAGAAAAGCCGAAGAAGGCGGTAACGAAGGCGGTGATCCCAAGAGTCCAGAGAGGAACGAACGGTGAGTGAAAGAGACTGTGTTTTGGCAAAAGTGCATGCTTTAGAACAAGTAAAAGGAAAAGGTAACAGAGGGAGGCGGGAAAACAAAATATAGCTAGAAGTAGAGAAGAATACATATATCTAAGGGGAAGGGAATAATGACTCAAGAGTAACTGAGAAGTAAGTAGAGGAAAGATACCGGGGAGGACACCCCAGAAGAGAGAGGTTGACGGGGAGGACACCCCAGAAGAGAGGATTTGCCTTATTCCTACGCTAATGTAGCGGCTAGACACGTGTATACAGAGTCCCAAATAAAAGGGGAACAAATAGACTAACATGGTCAATTAAAGGCGCTGTGAAAGGGATACGTTTAAACTCCATGTCGGGGTAACTTTAGAGGCAGAGATACATGTGACCAGCTGGTGTTTGTCTAGTCTGTTAAACATCTGTCTTACATGTTGTTTGTTGTGACATCATAAGTTGAACATTTTCTTTAGAAGAACCGACTTACATTTTACGCAAATAAATAACTGAGATATTATAGTATATGAATTGATTTTTGAGTAAAATAGAAGATATAAAATTTTGTGAAATGCAGTGATTGGTGCTCGCTCATATTGTGGAAATTGTTTAAGTCACGTGAAGCGTTGACAAGTGTTATATAAGAAGAAAGGGAACAGATTTCAGCATGGAACTCGATTGGCACACCTATGTCAACAGTTGCCGAAGCATGCACCTAAGCTGAAAAAATACAGTAAAGAGTAGGTTAAGGGAACCGCCCATAACATTTTTATGCCATGGCCACAGGGCGGGTCCTTATCTAAAGCTGTTTTGCAACACATAACATATTTGAACGCCACATACACAGGCAAAAAGTTAGACAAACAGCTAGCTATTCTAGAGCTTTGGAAGATGTATGAACAAGAGAAGGGAGAGGAGCCTCCAATAGATTGGATACTTAATGTATGCACAGAGGGGGATGAGACGCCTGCCACGCCACCCGCCCCATCCGAAACGAAAATTGAAGAAAATAAAGACAAGGGGGTTATACCCGCTGAGAGAAGCAGCTAGAGAGTATAGCAACCCGGCATACGAGTCACCTACGCAAAGTAGTGATGAGAATCAATGTAAAGATAAGGATATCACCTCCATAGTCCCAAGGGACAAGGAGAGACGCGATGATGAGAGAAGGGACCAGACACAGATAAGCACATCTCTCGATAAGGAAAGAGAAGGCAAAAGATGGAAAGGAAGCAAAGATAGAACTGATGAGATGAGATAGCATTCGCAAAAGATGAATGGATGGGAGGGCATTTTTTATTGAAACTCGATGGCAAAGGCATTGATGATGCGAATAAAAGGAGAGACTAGACAATGTACAGAGAAAAGAGAAAAAGAATTGAGAGACGAAAGAATATGGAATAAAGATAGACAGAGACGAGAAAAGTTAGATCGCAAAGAGCAAGAAAGACAGCTTGATCGCAAACAGAGAGCAGCAAATGATCAAGAGACAGTAGCAACGTAAGTTAGAGGAAGAGCAAAGAATACAAGAGAAGAGAATAAAGAGATGAAGGGATGAGGAAATCCGAAGGGCAGAAGAACGTAGAAATGAAAAGAAAAAGGAGGAAGGTGGGGTCAGAGAAGAGGCGAGCAAGCGCAGAGAATTCGATGACGATGTAGAATGTAAGCGAAGGCAGAGAGCACGCGATCTTGAATATCTGGAGAGGGGGGTTAAAAAACCTGATCCAGTGGTAGATTGGGAAGATATAGTAGAATTCTTCCCTACATGCGATTCAATACCAGGCACGTTTAGGGCGAATATCGAGGATGACTTCGACACCAGAAGCATCGGAGAAACGATAGATAGAATATATGATGGAATGGGGTTAGAAAAAATACCCCAGGGGGAGGGGGAAGATGAGCGCCTGGAGAGCACTCGGCTGTACGACACTGAGGATGTTTCCTGAAGTAGTGGGAATAGAGAACTATCCCTGGATAGACTAGAAATACGTAGGAACAAAGAAGAGACAAGAAGTGGCACGAGTTGGGCACAGACAATGTCCGACTCAGAAAGGGAGGAACGTGAGGAAAAGGAGGAAGAGAGAAGGAGCGAAAGATGAAAGCACCAGAGTCAGCCACACCGTCAGACCAACACAAAGTATCATCTCACGGTCAGAGGGGAGTGTCATCACCGCCCTATGTGGACAGGCTAAGGACATTGCCAGGCAGGTGGCGATGCAGGAAGATCACCCCTGCAATAGACAGGAGAACAATGAGAGAGAGAGCTATACATCCCAATTTCCGTTACTAGAGAAAGGGGGGGCAAGACCACAATGTATTCCATGGCCACACATGGATCGAGAAAATTTGAAAAGCAAGTTTTCAATGAGGACATCGGGAGCTGGAAAATGGATACACAAGTTAGAAAAAATAACAGGAGGAAATACGTTAGCTATAGGGGATAACAAGGGTCTCTTAATCTCCATACTTGGTGAGAGAGCAGACGACGTGTGGACAAGGCAGGTTTCCCTGGTGTGACCACAATTACACCACAATTAATAACGCGCATGACTGAGCACCATTTAACAATTGCAGAGCCGCGGTATGGAAGGCACTACGAGTGCTTTACCCAGACACTTCTGATATGGGAGCTATAATGACGCGTAAAATGAAGGAGTCTGAGGATCTGTTAATTTACTTACAGAATTTTCAAGACGTGTGGGTACTCGAGACTCATGAATCTTGGACGAAATCTATACCGGTGTTCTACCATATATTGTGCCAAGGGCTGCCAGAGCCGGTACAGAAACAGCTCAAGAAATTGGTAAGAATCAAGGCTAAACCTTGGGCAGGAATACAGCTGACCATCGCACACTATTGCAGGCTACTGCAAAAGAAGAATCGCAAAAAAGAAGCTGCACGAAAGGGTGAGGAAGCGAAATTGGTGCAGAAGAAATTGTCAAAATATGCTCTTGAGGGAGCCATGATAACTAGCACAGCTGAACCGAGCATGCAGCAGGCCAATAATCCGCAGCAGAATAATCAGGGCAGTATTCGGTTTTACCCCAGGGTAAGAGGATTTAGAGGAAGGGGATGGCAGAGTAAGCAGGGAGGTTTTCAGAATAATGAAGGAAGTTTCCAAAACATGCAAAATGGCAATCAAGATATGTCAAATGGGCAAATGATCCGACCACCACCAGTATGTTGGTTGTGTGGGATGACAGGGCATTTAACGCGCACATGCAGAAATCAAGGCATGATGCTAAACGGTCAAGGAATAGGAGCAGGCATGGGAAATCCACCCACCGTTGTACAACAGGGAGTTGCACAGAATCACACGGTGCAACAACAAGCGCCAGGAGCGCAACAAGGCTTGCAACCTCAGAATATAGTGAGTTTTCTACAAGAGCAGTCCCAACAGTCACTGCTGCAATTGTCACAAACGAGGAGCTCAGGGCAGACCATAAACCCTTGAATGGGAAATAACACTGCCAATGGGGGAAATCCATCAGCACACAGTGGGCCCAAGCTATATATACGATTAGGACAGCTTACTGGGAACCCTGATGTGTTCTATCCTCTCAGTGACACCAGACCCTCACCGGGAACCTAGGGTGGATGTCGTTATAGAGGATAAAGAATATTCTTTTCTTTTTTTCCCCTTGTCCGGTGAGGCCATAAATACTCAGAGTTTCACAGGAGCTACAAGTCGTGTTCCCTTCACAAACGCACTTCCAGTCTCTATAGGAGAATGCGAAATGAACGTGCCTCTATTATATTTACGACAGACCCCAGTAAACATTTTGGGTCGAGATCTAATGACAAAGTTAAATATGACAATCTCGTTCATGGAGGAGGGCATAGTATGTCAAACTCCAGAAATGCACTATTCAAACGTATGCAAAATGATTAGAGCATACGCAGGACACAGCCATGAGGGCTATACCATTAGAGCCAGAAATATTTGCATATGGAATACGTGTGCTAATGGCAGGGCTGCCAGGCCTTGCAGACAGAATCATGAGAACCCTACATGAGTTTCTATTTAGACAAATAATACCTATGCATGAGGAGATGGGACAAGTATTTCCCTTGATGATACACACAGCTGCAGTACGAGGGAAAATGGCCTTGATAGATGGTTATGATGACGAAGGCCGACAATGGTTTGCAGTAATCGCAATTGAAGAATGATACCGATTGACTGACGTCACCGATGACGATCTGTTTGCAGAGTAAGCAAATATGGAAGGGACCATAGTGGAGGTGAGTCTCACTTTTTGGGTGAGAATGATCAAAAGGGAAGTGCCTCAGAATGATGTTACGGGCTAGCTATAACAAGGGGGTTGTCCTCCCCTCTATGAATCTAGGAGGTGTAGAGGGAAAATTCAGTGTACACTAGTTATTTAGACCCTAATGGAAACACATATCATTCTGAGCAACCACTAAGAAAAACAACATACTTGCTGATGTTAAACACATGACTCAAAAATATATGTAAAATTAATTTTAATTTATCATTTGACTTTCTATTATGAGCTTTTTTAAATAAACTTTATATTTGCAAGAAATTCCAGTTGTTTCATTTCATAACAATCCATGATGTCCATTCATGAAAAAACATACATAGTTAAAAATTCACTATATAAAGGAAACTGTACTCGGTGACATAAGAAGTAGGTTCATCATTTTTGTATCTCACCAACAACTTGAAAATCAAAATATCCTATGTCATTGAGAATGGAGAACACACTGTGAGAATGTAAGATGGGGAGACGGTTGGATCTATGACTCCTATGCCCGGCTAAAGTCTGACCTTGTATTCGGTCTACTTCTGGATATGATGTTAGGGATTTTAAAGGGCAGCACAATCAAAAAAGGCCCAAAAAAGTCTGGGTGGGTGTGCTGCTGACGTTTCGCAGGATAGATTGATAGCCTTTTTCTTGGGCCAAGAATAGTCAGGAGACTGTGTGAGAAAAAAGAGAAAGCAAGGAAAAAATCATGAGGGAAAGAAATCAATGTAAAAATGCAGCAGCAGAGTGCTTAAATAGGTCGATACATAGTATTTAATACTAGAACACAGGTCCTGGGACAGATTCCAAAAGAGGGGGTCCAATCACCACTGGTCGTGCTTCCAGTAAGTGTAGATGGACGCCATGTCATTCCAAAAATGGGGCAGGTGAGGATGCAGGTTGAAGCTGCGTGGGTATCAGGGCTGGCCTCGTTGGTGGGAGGCGACCCTTGTGTGGCTAATGATGTTGGCACAAAACCGTCCTGAGTATTTTGATGACGACATGGCCCAGGTGCCTGTCTCAGTGTGGACCACAGGACCCCATGACGTAGTCCTATTGAAAGGGGTTGGAGAAATGAAAATCAAACTGAAACCAGGAGCAATTCTACCAAGAGCCCAACAATATCCCATGTCCAGAGAGGCAGATGAAGGGATTTTTAAGACAATTTCAGCTATGATGGAGCAAGGCATCTTAGTGACGTCAGAGTCATCATGCAATACTGCGGTTTATCCAATCCAAAAATCAAATGGGAGGGTCTTGGAGGCTATTTCAGGATTTACGCCCAATAAATGATATTGTTGAGGCAGAGTTCCCTCTAGTCCCGAACCCGGCTACAAATCTATGCAATATATCTGTTGAGGCAAAATATTTCACGGTGATTGATCTGAAAAATGCATTTTTCTCAATCCTGTTGCACCATGACTCACAAGAGCTGACGTCATTCACATTCAGACAGATGCGTCTGAAAAACACGAGGCTTCCCCAGGGGTACTGTGAGTCTCCTATTTTTAACAGAGTCCTGCAAAAGGACCTAAGCAATATTGCATTGGAAAGCGTTGTCCTGCAATATGTGGATGACATCTTAATCTACAGCACGACAGAGGAGCAATGCATGCACGATTCTGTTCAGCTATTGACTATACTGGCTGAGAAAGGATATAAGGTTGACAAGGAAAAGCTAAAATATTGTCAACAAGAAGTGCTGTACATAGGCAAGCTGATCTCGCATGAGGGAAAAAGAATGACCCGAGAAAGGGCTGAAGCCATACTGAACACGGCTAAGCCACACACGATAAAACAGATGCAGAGCTTTTTAGGCCTGTGCAACTATGTCAGGGCATGGGTCTTCGACTATAGCTCTTTAAGCCTTTCACGCCCTAAAGAAGGCCCAAGTGACGAAAGAAAAAAATTGAATGGTCTGAGACCATGGAGGAAGGATTTGCTGAACTCAAAAAAAGCTATTTGCACGGCACCAGTTTTAGGGATTCCCAATTATGCAGAGGAATTTTACCTGTTCTCACACACGAATGGCAGAGTTATGACGGCAGTGCTCACACAGAGCAACATTGGGGTACACGCCCCTGGCATATTACAGTGGGAATTTGGACTCTGTGATGAAAGGCCATTTCCCATGCGAACAAAGTTTAGCTGCTGCAGCATTCGCCATCGAGAAGGCTACAACCATTGGAATGGGATGCTCAATGATGTTGTACGTCGAGCACTCACTATTTGCTATTCTAGAGAAGCCAAAGGGCACACTGACATCTCAGAGAGCTTCTGCTTATGAAATGATCATATTGAATCCATCGATTAAGGTAATCCGATGCAAGATAGTGAACCCAGCTCCTTTTATAGCAGAGCCCGTCACTGAAGGAGAACCAATTCATGACTGCGCGAACTATGAAGAATTCTATGATGAAATTCCCAGGGTAAAAGAAAATGCTTTGGCGGAAAGAGAATGTCTTTATTGACGGTTCTTCGAGAATCCATCGAAGCGACGGGCAAAGATATACAGGCGTCGCTGTAATGAAACATACCGCAAATGGAGAATTTTGAGTACTCCTTAGTGCACGAATACCATCTCACTATTCAGCACAGGCTGCAGAATTATTGGCGTTGATACTCGCCATTGAGAATCACGCAGACCAGGTAGTAATGGTGTACAGTGACGGCGCCTATGTGCCGTCGACAGTGCACGCTGGATTGGCTCGCTGGAAAAGGAGGGCCTACCTCTGAGCAGACGGCACGCCAGTTCAGCACACAGCCTTATTGGACAGGGTGATCAAGGCACTACAGCTCCCAGTGGGCATAGCGGTCGTGAAATGCGCCGCCCACATGGAAGGGACAGATTTTATCTCACGCGGAAACAAAGCAGCAGACATGGAAGCCAAACATATGGCATCCAAGAATGAGATGATCATGGAAGTGGAAGTCACCCATACCAATGTGAGAATGAGGATTGCACGAACTACACCTGAAAGCTATAACAGTCTAGGGCAAACACAGTCGATGGAGCTCCAAGGGGAGGCACCACAGGAAGAGAAAAATCTGTGTAAACGGCGAGGGTGTTCTTTAAACCCCTCTGACAGTTTGTGGTGACAAGACAGCACTAGTAAACCGGTGATGCCTATAGCCCTGTTAAAATTAGCGCTGGAGCAGCTACATTATCCGGCACACATGACAAAAGAGAATCTAGCGGCAACACTCGCAGAAGACTGGTTCATTCCAAATTTAACCGAGCACGTTGCATTTACTATAGTGAGCTGTATAATCTGCCAACAATTCACAACTGGGCACACATTAAAAGTAATGAGAGGAGTCATCCCCATGCCAAATGGGCCTTTTCAGCACCTGCACGTCAATTACATCGACATGATTCAAGTATGTAACGGGTACAGATACTTAATTGTTGGGATGTGTCCATTCTATATGGATAGAGGCAGGTACATGTACACACACACACACAGAGTCTACCTGTGAGGCCACATTTTTAGTGAGAGGTATTTCCCAGGTGAGGGGTGTGTGAAGTCATGAGATCAGACAATGGAGCTCACTTTGTAAACGAGATTTTTTAACAGATTAGCTTGCTGCTTGGTATAAAGCACAAGTTCTCATCGGCGTATCATCCGCAAGGTAATGGCGTTTGTGAGAAGCTCAACAGCTTATTAAAGGAAAGGATAGCCAAGTTGAAGCTTATTCTAAGAAAGGGATGGTTGCACTGCCCTTCCCTTGGCACTGTATGCACTCAGGAACCAACCCGGTTCCGACCATCATCTTACACCACACGAGATAGCCACAGGAAGAAGAATGCACACTCTCCTGACACCCCGAGATAGAGCTAGATGGGATGTCCAGTCAACAGGCGAAATCTTAGTGCCTGAAATGCTAAATTACCTGAATTGCATGACATCTTACCTTACTATAATTTCAGACCAGCTGCAGCATAGATGAAAGGGGTGCAGGGCAGCACGGAACACAGAAGGAGATACTACTACAGGCACAGCTCAAGGACTTTGTGTACCATCCGTTTTCCCTGGAGATACTGTCCTTGTAAGGAACCATACGAGGAAAAGGTGGGACAAGCCAAGATTTAACTGTCCCTTTACAGTGGAGGACTGCACTCCCTCCGCAGTGAAACTACAAGGCAGGAGAGCTTGGATTTTCCTGGCCGATATCAAACCCTACATCGGAGAAGGCCCCCTGCCTGCACCCCAGCGCGAGACTACGAGCGACTGGGAAGAACCACAGCACGTGCAGACGAGATCCATGACCAAGAAAAAGGATGCATGACCAGCCAGACAAAGACAAAGAACTATTTGCAAACTGTGACTCAAAATTGGACACTTGCTCTGAGCAAAAAAAGGGGATAAGGACATAAACGAAGGACACTCTGTGCATCCTAGTTGCAGGGTGAAGAAGAAAATTGCATGTATAAGCCACAACTTAGTCTGTTGAACTTGAACTATGGATTGAGACACATTAAAACTGTGACGAGGAAATAACATGGCAAATTTTGATCAAGGGCACGTAAATTGGAAGAAAATACAGTATCCAGACTCATGCCACACTAAGACCCTATTCGGAATCACTTATGGTGTCCCACAGTAGTGGGATCACTAATGATGTGGTAACATTTTAATCTAGTGCTAAGATCATACCCTTCATTGGTAGGAAGGCTCACCAGTGTCACTGACTTTCTTCAAGATCCTGAAAATGAAAAGACAATAAGAGGATTGCTTACTGTAATTGCTGAACAATTTCTCCTACTTCCTGAATATAGCGAGGAGAAGCCAAATATCCCAAGCAGAGAAGGAAGTAAATGAGCTCGTCAATACATTGTTCTTTCGAATAATTGAAGACTGTCCAAATATCGGAAGAACAACTGATGTACTCCTGTTTCTTCGAGACCCAGCAAATACAGTACATCTAAGCCAACTCCTAAATAAAATTGTGATCTTAGTTGCACTCCACGCAAATGGACAGTGCAGACATCGTTTACATTGAAGTGAAAGCATACATTCCTGAACATCCGCGAAACGGGACAAATGTCCCCATCACCAGAAGACAGTAGATTGGCCCACAACGTTCACTTTCGTTTAGTCACGGATTTTCCAGGGCTAGTGGGGAGACTGATCGATGTGGACGTCCTCACATTCATCAGAGACCCAGCTAATATTGCACAAATGGGCATGCTCTTGCATGGAATAGTACTGCAAGTGGAACTCTCTAACCATCAGCAGAAATATCTGAGGAGATTCTAAAAGCTTTCCGCCGACGGACAGATCGAGAGAGCATTGCCAGAGATTTCCTTTCTTATTTTCCATTAACAAAGACAACATGTCTTCGGGACTGAAGCAGATCAGGGGCACGGACGGGGAGCTGACATACTTTGAACATGCCCAGTAAAGAGACTTTCAGAATTATCACTTAATTTTGACACTTCCCATATTTTAGTAAAAGGATTGTATCCTGAGAAAATAGACAATTCATTATTCACAAGAGGGGGGACAACTGTGTAACACCTGAAACTCACAACAAAGAATCCAAAAGACAATATTGTTTAAAGGAGTATCGTAAAAATGTACATTTTGCCGAATGATCGAGATGGGGATCCAGATCAGCAACCTTGTCCTCCCGCAGGAGGAAAGAAGGCCACGTTTCTCTGGAAGTAAATGCTGCCACCTGACATACATGGGCATAATGTATTTGTGTATTATATTCATCATAGTTTTATTGTCATTAACAATCAGAACTGTATTTTTTATTGGTGCACAAAGCGTTCCTATTCCAGTGCACCCACCTGATGATGTACGCATGAAACCCATGAAAATACTCAGACCTTACATAGTCATTCCAGTCCCTAGAAGATCTGATGGTAGAATGAATGAACTTGAGATGGATGTGAGAGACAGGGTCGGCAAAGCATAAATGACAAGGTTACTGACAACCACACGCATGCAAACACGGAATGCACACACAACAGGCCTAGTGTCAATGACTACAGACCACAATTAAAAGCCTCAGAGAAGAAGAGACTGCCTACTATGGGAAATATTACTACAAGTAAAGTAAAGAGCCAAATGAAGGAAGCGGATGTCATGGAAAGACAAGAACAGTTGGAAAGAAAGCCAACAGAGACGGCTGTATCAGAAACCCTTGATTCAACACCAAGAAAGGCAGAAGCAAACTCGGAGAAGGTCTCTGCACGAGCACAGCTGATAGATTCATTATGGCCATTCATAGCCAGAGAAAGGAAAGGACTAGAGGAGCCAACGAAGAAGCACACAGAGACAACATTGCCGAGCATATATGTTCCAGTGAAAAGGACAAGTACAAGTTCTACAGTACAGCCACATACTGGACCAATGCCAGAGTGGATGCAGACATTTCTAACCAGAAAGAAAAGCTGCCAGACTCTGTTCTACACAAATGGCGCAGATGAGGAGGACTGCACCATGGACCGGGATACCCGAGAATCCTCCAGCAAGAAAGAGCCATACAGATGCATTCAGGGATGTAGTTATAGCAAACTACATGAAAACCAAGAATCAAGAGGAGTATGCACGGAGATGACAACGAACTAAACGATTACCTGGACAGCACAGCACATTTGGGGAAACAACATTTGGTACCAGCATATGAAATAAGTTGGAAGACGAGATTCAGAAGGGGGAATGCTTTGTTTGTGCACTCCTACCATACAGCATGGGGAAGTCCAAGTTCTTCGTAGCTGTAGAAATTGATGTCCAGACAGCACACTGTCTTTCGCACGGTACCATGTGCAAGACTAGAGGCCAGTTCATGGGTAGTGATGCCTCACGGATATGGGCAACTGAAACAGCTTATCCAGATGAAGATGATTATGTCCAAGATATAAAGACAACAAATAGAGCTCATACAAGGAACCATGTAATCCGGTACGAGAAACCTGGATTGAAAGGAGCAGAAATCAGATGGGAAGTAAATCAGAAGCTAAATGTCCAAGGAAAAACTCCAGAAGAGGCTTGAAGTTGGAAGAACAGAGGCCAAATGCAGATTTGGGGGAACAGTGCTTTCACCGGATGGATGAGAAAAAGGAGAAATGATTTGCAGAATATGGATGGTCCTCGGAGCCTGCAAAGAAGCAATTGAAAATTCACAAAGGCTATGCAAGCCATTGTGGCCAAAGCTCGCAAAACTACTGACATGGGTTGAAGACACAGGAGGACCTTTGCAGATGGTGCCACTAGAAAGCTCAAAATTGTGCTTCAGGAACAACAAGAAAGATGGTAGAGAATCAGAATTGTGGACGAATCTTTGACGCCCTAGGCATGGGGCACGGAACTGCAGTAATTATGGATCACTATTGGGCATGTGGATCCAAAGCATACATCAGAATGCCGAGAAACTGGGGAGGTATATGCACCATAGTGAATGTCCACGTTCCAGCACTGGTGATCCCCGAAAAGTGACCTGAATATTGACCGTTTTCCTAAAGGAAATGCTCACCTGAGGAAAAAGAGATCTGTAGAACGGATGACTCGATTGAAAAGGAAAATGACTTCTCTGCCAAATCAGAAGAAGCCTTTCATGCTATCCCATATGAACACAGGCTGTTCAGTCTCACCTAATCAGTGTTTGCAACAATTTTGCACATTTATACCTTCTCACAATGAGGAAAATGGAACCCTAACAGAAGCCATAGGTATGCTGACAAAACTGCAGAACCAGATGATTGATGAAACTGACGAAGTTGATGATGACAGTTGGTTTGGTTCACCATTCTCATGGGTCCCACAATGGATGGCAGATGCCTTCAACTTATTGGGAGCCCTGCGAGTGATGATATTTCTAGGATTCTGTATTATCAAGATAATAATGTACATAATGTACCAGTGACAGAAAACTGTAAAGAAAGCCATAGGGATGAAGATCATGATTGATGTCAAGCCAGGATGGAAGCCCAAAGACCTGACTGATGAAGAAATAAGAGACTTTGTGAAGGCCAGCATTCACGCACCAGAAGGAACAAAGTTTCTCTATCCCAGGAAACATCGAAACTATGTGGGAAGATGGGTTTACTGCAGCCCAAATGGACAGTGTCAACTGATGACATGGATTAAAGACGAACATGAAAGGACAGCTGGAAGCCTGAAAGGAGTAATAAAAATATGGACTCCAAAGAGACTTCTTCAGACCATCATGCATAGATCCAGAAGATGAAGAAGGAATGAACCCAGGCAGTGAAGTGAAGATGAATGCAGAAGAACTGAGTAGATGAATGCAAAGACGGAAGTGAAAGTGGTCGATGAATCGCCCAATGGGGAGGGGTGGGGGGGGAGGGGGGGAGAGTAGTGGAGGTCCCAAATCAAGCCTGCACTGCAATCATCCATTTTGAAGTTCCAGGAACGTTCACACCAAGATAGGCGACGTATGATGAGCAAATAAACCAGCAGAGAGCCGCAGTAGGGCTCTGCCCAGTGTCTAGCATTGAAGTACCAATACCCAGAAAGCCATGGACAGTAAGGTACCCATTAAGAAATCTCTACCAACAAATGAAACAAAATGAAGATTGCCCAAGTACAGTTCCGGAAGAAACCAAAAAGGCCTTCATGGAAGAGGAATGGTGACGTCACAAGAACCCGGACTGACTTGCAGATGGAAGAAATGACAACCAGAGAATGACACACAGACGAAACGCCATGAATAAGGATATCGTGAACTTAAAGTAAAAGAACAATGTCAAAATACAAGAAGATTAAGCTGTAAACAAGATGAAGACATTCAACCAGTTAACACCTGTAAACATGCTTGGAACCGCAAGAAAGCTAAGAAAACGGTGCGGCTTGCGATGCTTAGTAGAATAGTGCGGCAAGCGCCATTATACATAATCTACCTCAAACGAAGCACAGTATTGTAAGTATATTTCTACTTTGGACAAAAAGCCGAATCAACCCAGGTTACTAAAGGCCAAATGACAAAGATTCATATTTAGCAAAACGAGAAGAGACGGCTGAATCGAACCTCGGCAGAGGCAACTCATGCCAGGAAAGCCAAGGTCATACTAATAAAAGAGGCGAACAGTAGCTACATTTAATTGAAACTGAGAACAGAATATCCTGCCTCTGAAAGGTCGAGATAAGAAGACGTAGGCAGGCGGCGGGCTAAATCAGAATCAAATACACAATTGAGAGAAAAGAGACAAATTCACGGTGTAGGAATCACGTGACCAGCCAAGCAAGAAGGAGCAAGGGTTCACACCTACGTTTGGCACCAGACCAAGCAGAGAGTTCAGAACGTTTCCAGACAGAAGATGCAGTTTCGAGGCCAACCACAGAGAACTAATTGACACATGGCTACTAAAGTAATGATTGATTGTAACAATAATCGGAGGAAGGCAGAGTAACTAAGGGGCACCCTGCACCTGACTGACCATTCTGCGTGCTGCTAAGCGAAGTGGAAAAGTATGCATGGGGTTGGTGCCATCCCAATCACAGTGGACCAAATAATCTAGGGTCCTATAGTTATTAGAACCAATGAGACGTTGTACTTTTAGTGACGTCTACAGTAGTCATTTTTGAAGGAAGGGCTAAGATGCCCACCTGACAGTGTTTACCCAATCCCCTCACTCCGTTACCATATACAGATATAGTACCTATAGTAAAGTTACTTTTTCCTAACCAATAGAAATGCATATTAATTTTTGAGTGTTACACGTCAACGGTGACGAGTTTTGAGTATAAATGTTACAACTTGTATGAAGTTCGTTGGAGTTTGAAGCGAGAAGGACGATCGCAACACTGCTGATATCCACGACTCCCCGTTTTCTGTACTTGTCATTAAACGGACTCCCTTTGTCAAACCATTGAGTTGTCCTTATTGATTGGTGTTGGAGTAATGAATTTGCACCCCCATCCATCTCAAGGGTGCAGCTATCCCGTCTTAAAGTACTTCTGAGCAAACCTCGGCTCTATGGGCTGGCCGGGGTCTCGGAGTACACAGTTGTAACATTTCAACACTTGGGGGGCTCATCACGAGTTTGGCGGTAACCCTTAAATGCGGCGGTAGCGCCATTACTGACACATTTAAGGGTTCACCAGATCATGACCTTGGCGGATTTCCCCCCCAGCTCTGAGCTGGGGTGAAATCCATGGCAAATTAACTGATTTTCAGCACGTTTACTGCCGGCAGGAAATCCGCCGGCGGTAATGGTGCAAATTTTCCCCCATTGGGCCCAATAGGGAATGGGGAATTCCCGAATGGGCCCAATGGGGAATGGGCAATAACCGTTCCACCAAACCCGTGATCCAGCGTTAATAGCGCCGGGGGTTTGGCAGAAGGGCTTTTAGCTAGTGCCGGCGTTACCGCCCAACTTGTGATGAGGCCCTTAGAAAGGCTTGCAATACTTTTCAGAGGCCTTACATCCTTATCTAGGTACGAGTTCTTCAAAGTCAGACAGGAGGGAAAGCAGGTAAAGCACAGCAGCAGAACAGGCAATGACTACAATTACAAGTAAGTAGGATGCATTTGGGCTCAAAATGGTTTCAGGGACCTTGGGAAAGGCTCCCTATAAGTGCAGAAGCGCTAGGCCTGGGTTTACGGTATGGGTGAACACCCAAACACCGGAATCAGCACTCCAGTAACACAAAAGCGACAAAATGGCTTGAGTCAAGTACTACCCAGAGTCCCACAGTACCCGAGGAGTGATGAAGATGCAGCTGGATCATTTCATGGTGCAGCATCCTTATGGACCTGCAGCAACTCTTTTCCACTATTGGACGTCCCCTCAGCTGAGTTCGGGACCGAGAACCGAACCAGTCTATCGGATGACGACAGTCGCTTACCCGAAGCCTATGAAGGGCTCCATCACACCAGTGCCACCAAGTTCCACTTCTGGGCATCCCACTGCTCCAGTGAATCAGTCTGTTCCCTCCAAAGTTCCTTCTTCAGCCATCCAGGCCCAGAAATCCGAACCAGGGACAACAGTCACCTCACCTTGGGGACCAGCCTGCTGCATCAAGTTCTTCATTGCAAAGGTACTCTCCAGAGTCTAGTGTTAATGAGAATTTAATTTTCCGTTTATGTGCCAATTCCCTTTACCCTGAGAGACTCCCAGCACTTTTGCTGGAATCTGAACTTATATCCTAATCTCCTGATTGAGTGGAACCTTTTACCACTCACCCATGGACTGGGATTTTAAAGGTTACTGTTTTATGGTAAACTCTATACGTTTAATACAGGCATCTGCTTTTTGCTTTGTGACACCCAGCACCCTATGTGCAGTGTCACTGAAAAGTCCCTTGGACTTCTCTTGGTCTTTAAATACATTTTCTTGTGAGAACGACAGTTCCCAAGAATAGTAGGATAACTTTTGATCTTTGAAAGGAATAGTCCATAGGTGCCCCTCTTCGAGAACAAACACGGCCCATTGACCTGTTCTTTTGGGACGGTACCCACTCGAGAGTCCGCAGCCACACTTTAGCTCACACTACCTTTCACAGATGGGAAATATCAATTTGCATATCAGTCTTTGTCCCGCCCACATGGGCAGTCCAGCACCGAAATGCTATGGCAATTCCCTTCTGAACAAGGATATAATGAAGAGGAAATAAGCCAATATGACCAAGATGACAAAAAGGCCAAAAAGGCTCTCAATTTGTTGTACCATACTTATGAATGGTAATATAATTGTATTCTTTTTCTTTCTTTTCTTTGTTTTCCCTTAAACCTCCTACCCCTCTCCCCCTCCTGTAAACATAGCCATGTTGCGTGTTTCCTAATTTTGTTTATTGTACAATGTATGCATTAATACTTATTTTGCTTAACAACAAACATGGCATTGTGAAATTCTATTTGTCTATTTACCAAACGACATGACAATGATTGTGCTATTTGCAACCAACTTTGGGACCATTTGTTTTTGTTTTTGATTTTTCTTAAATTGTAAAAATCACATTTTATACTAATTTTTGAAGCCCTGATCTGAGAAAGACGTTGTAGACGTTGAAACACGTGTCATCAATTTAGGGCAATAAATCTCTCACCAATTGATATTGTGTGGAAGCAAATATTATTTCAGAAATACTACGATTACTGGGCGTATGAGTACACCCGAAGGGTAACTTCTCTTCCACAAACTGCACCTTCTGAACAAGATTACCAACAGCAACCCTATACACGTGTTTCAGCCTTGTTGGTTCTCATCAGTGAGGTGGAGCTGTGCCTCTCTGAACTTTTGATCTTACCTTTTCTTTTGTGGGTCCAGCACACACCACCTTATGTGGGGTGCTGGGATTGGGGGGGCGTTTACACTGCAACTCCTTCTGCCACACCTCATGTAGCTTTGTTACAACTGACCTACTTAAATGGCTGGTGGAAGTGGTTACTTTTTACTACCTTTTGTGTAGGTTGATTTCACAGCTGCATTACAGCTTCTTTTTAAAAAAAATGCGTTGGTCAGTTCCTTCTGGGCTTTTACTCTATCCTTTAGAATAGATTGGAGCCCTTTGTAAGTTTTGCCGTTGGCAGGCTTCAGCCCTGAAGCCAGCCCAGGCTGCAGTGTGCCTGGGAAGGCAGGATGTGAAGGAGGAGCCCGAAACTTCACTGGCCTTTGTAGGTATGCCTAGCTGAAACCTTTTCTAACTGGGCGGTTAGCTGTCGTGGTGGCCAGCCAACCCCCAGGTGATTGACAGCTCAGTGTGTGAAGGACTGGGATCCATCATTAAAGGCAAGGATTTTGGGACTACAGACAGAGTCGGCCACTGGAACAAGGAATCCAAAGCAGAAGACGATCAGAGACACGAGCAGCGCCTTCCAGGACTGCAAAAGCACTGGTGAAGCCTTGCAGCTATGCTGACCCAGTTTTAACATTGACAGGGGAGAACCGCAAAGGACAACTTCCTCCCTTAGGTTGGTGGGACCAACTAGCCTCAAGACCTTCATTTTGGGCCACCCCCCCCCAGAGTTGCTGTGACTTTGAGCTGCAGAATGCCCATAACCGGGGTACCTGGACCATCAAGTGCATCATCTTCAAAAGATCGAATCCGGCTAAAACTTTGCAGGCATCCATGTGGCCCTCCAGAGGCAGGAATTCATCACCAAAAGCACCCTCACCAGATTTCAGGACTGAGTAATCGTTGAGAATCCGACCAGGGATATTCTTTACTGCTTGGTGCTAAGAAAAGGCACCAAAAACACAATAGAACTGCTTCTTTGCTGCTGCCATATGAGACTCCTTACGATAATTATTGTGCACGGATTTCCATGAGTACGGGCACTTGATTTTAGCAGTCTTAAGGATTTGTAGATCTGGGATGAAACAGGCTTTCCACCAGCTGCTCAATTCTCAGTGGTGCTAGGGTATTTGTGGCTTTTTCTAGTGTTTGCTGATAAGCACAAACAATGTCATCTGCCACCAGACGTCCATGTAGGAATCCATAAGAAAGCAGCCAAATTGATCTTTCCTGGCAATTACAAATTGATCATCTTGAGCCAAAGAGGGGCCGGTGAAAGCGCGAACATGCATAATCAGTCACAGACCACCCTTTTCAAAACCAGCCTGGGAGGGGACTTAGTAATCAAAATATTTTCGCACCCTAGAACAGAGACCACTTTGCTGTCCCTTACAACAATTAGTCAGAAAGGTTTTTTTTATAGAAATGCATCTGATCAGATTTATGGAAGAAAGTCCAAGTATGTTGCGTTTCTAAATGTCTGGCTCTTACTACAAACTCTTGACACGCATTTAAGAAGGCAAAACTTTTGATCCAAAATAACATGCTTGCAATTATATCATGGAAAAAGCACACAAGTGTAAAACATGTGTTGGTCTGCACCAAATGAAAACCATGAAGTAAATGGATAATATTTACACACTGAACCTAAACAAATTCAAAAGACTATTTAATCAATGGTTATCCTTTTTGCGAACAAGCATCTATAATGTGACAAACGTATGCCACTGCGGCTTGACGCCGCTGTGCAGTGGTTTTCTCGCAAACAACATTTTGGGCTGGCAGCCTAATTGTCATCATTGCACACTGCTCAACCCACATGATAAAGAGCTTAAAGGCATTATAAATGACCTAATTACAGAAAAGCTCTCACATGTTTTATGAATGCTTGTTTCGTCATCATCATCATCGATTCTGTGTTCATGATTTTGGAGGTGGTGCCACTTATTGTGCCAGTAAGTATTTTATCTTTGTGGAGCTCCATCAATACAAGGGTTTAGTGACACCAACCGATGTGGAAATGGAACCTCGCACTGCATGGATCCATGCCTTGGCACAGCACAGGAGTATCCGGTGAAGGTTTACATGAACTGTCCAAAAAAGGACATTTTAAGTACAACTGTAAACCTCTGAGATTAAGGAGAGGTTACCATTGCATAAGCTATAGGTCAGTTACCCCACTGCAATTGCCAAAAGAAAGAAATCACAAATAGAAACGGCTCTTCTCCCTAAAGCAGCCGATGAGTGAGGGGTGTAAATAAAGGACATGCATTGGTCATACGAGCAAGAAAGAAGCATCTCCAATTTGAACTTTTGTTATGGGAAAGACCCTTGGAGAAAGTGACGCAAGAGACTGCATTTGCCATCTTTCCAAGCAGAGCCCAAGTAAGGTGTCCCCATAAACCTCACTTGAGGAACGCTCTTGCAAAGTGTGCCCTCCATAACCTTGATTAATGTTGTGCACTATTGTCACGTCCAGCATGCATAGGGAAAATGGATGCACTTAGGTGGCTGCTTGATAGTTGTTAACCAGGCCTGCTGGCACCTGGCTGTTCTGAACTCTACACTTCATGGCGACACACAAACAAATGTAAATAAAATGCTATTTTTATGCCTTCCTGCCCTGAACAAACCCCAAGGCCCTCTGCCACCCCCTCATGACAGCTAAATGCAAATGGGAGAAAAGAAGACCTGATCTGCAGCAGTCTGTGTAAGTTCAAGGAAGGTTGTAAAAGAGGTGTGCATTCTTTCAAATGAAAGAGCTAAACCCAAAACACCTTAGTACAAGAGTTCTCCATCCAGGTCCAGCATAGTGCAGGTCCTGACTGGAAGTCTTGTGCATGTATGCAGAGCTGCTCCGCCTGTAGGTCACCAGCTTTGCCCCATTTCAGACTGCCTCAAACACACTAAAGACTGAGCTAGCATTATACAGTTTCTCAGCGTGCTAACAGAGGGCCTCCTTCAACGAACTACAAGAGTGGGGGAGGGTAGATGGTGCGGGTGGGGGGCGAGAAACGATACAGACAAGGGTATCCTGAGCCAGCAGGAGCCTGGCCCCAGTAGATTGTTTTGAACATATGTTTCGACATCAGTCCCTTTTTTTTCCTTTTACATTTAATGGTTAGTTTTCACTCTCCTTTTTGTAAAACACGGGCTCTGTATCTGGTTGAATTCTTTATTTGTGATGGGAAAATCCATCACAAATCCTTCCCGTCATTGTTTTACATGCTGGAGTTCTCTTGGTGTTCTCCCTGTCAAATGGCATCAGAACAATATATAGTTGCCCTGTCACAAAATGCAGCCATTGAGCTCTTCTGTGCCTGAGGTTGCTGACAAACAGGTTGTCCCCGAACCTCACCCAAAGGGTACTGCGGCTGGGTTCTTAACAAATCTCTGGGAATTACTACTTCAGGACATTGGTGTGCACAGCATTAATGTAGCGCAGGGAAGACACGTTACGGGAAAAGTATATATTAATATGGAACCTCCTCTGAAAGTAACTGTTAGCCAACACAAGGTTATGAAGAATGGGAATTAAATCTAAACAGAGCAGCTTCCCCAAACATGGTTATACATCCTGAGGAAGCAGCAGTATTGAACTAAACACTGAATGCCAAAACCAGTTATCCAGACTGAAAAAGTATTGTCACCTGTGACAACATTTTACCAGTTTGATCCTGAAATGGCACTGCAGCTGGGTTCTTCTCATATCTCGGAGCATTCTTTATACCTTTGCTACTTGTGTCCCAGCAGATAAATAATAAACCAACCATTTTGCTGGTGTTACATCTGAGAATGTATCTCATTTAAAAGAGAATTGTCAAACTTTCTTCCAGAAGACAAAATTGTTGCGCAGAGTCCAGAACTTGAAAGGTGCAGGATATACTCCAAAAGGTTTTGAGCCCATGTGGTGGGAAATATGTTTTTAGCCATTCATGCCGGGTTTCTACTGATTCCAATCGCTGTAATAATAGGTGTGTTATCACTATCCAATGCACTGGCACTCCATTTACTAGTCTCTGAATTCAACCTTTTGGCTGCCGATGTGTCCCAGCTCCTGGAGCCATTTCCCTGGCCCACAGGCAAACAAGTTTAATGCAACGGGCAATAAAAAATAAAAAATAAAGGCCTAAAGTTATATGGCATTCCACCCAGTTTGCTGTACCTTGGGTTCATTGGTAATGATCATCTCGGAGGCCACAACTGGAATTGGCTGCTTCTGCAGGTAGGTCTTAAGTCCAGTAACTCCCTGACTCTTCAGCAGAGACTCTGCAGCTGCTTTGCATGGTTCCAGCCGATTCATCTTCTGTAGCCAGCACTGCAAGTTTTCCAAATCTGGCAGCAAGGGAAAATACAGGAAATTAGCTCAGTGCAACAAACCAGACCAAACCAAACCAAGAAACCCTCCTGTATGAACGGTTAGTGTCTGCTCAGACTACCATGCGTTTGGTGAAGTTGCGTCAAATAGTTTATTAATGAAGCCAGTCTGGTAATATTTGAGATGGCAAAGCTGTACTGGGATGCGCTAAATGGACACCTAGGTCTGCATTTTAATGGGCAACCTCCAAGTGAAAAGCTGTTTACTCCAGTGACACAACGTTGGTGCGTTCATCAACCTATTCGTATTTCAGTGGCTCATCGAGCAAGGGAATGATTTTCGAAAACCAGGTGCGTCAGAGCTCAATTTCAACCCAGTGCATGAAGCATCATTAAGCTCGCTTGGAGGCACTGTTTCTCAATTAACATGGAGTGGGGCTGAAATTATATAACGGATCCATTCGGCTAGCAGAAAGGCACATGCATACACCTTCACCCAAAACAAATCTCTAAAAGGACTAAATTACCAGACAGGCAGGACACATCTGTCAGGAGAGGATAGAGAGAGCCCCACAGAACGATATCAGCAACTGTTTCTGTATCCTGTAGGAGAGATAGCAGATTAGTCAGGCATTACGATGAACTACAGGTAGAAACAGCCCTCAAGATAAGGGGTATATCAGCCACATTTACTCCCTAAATAAAGGCAAATACTCCCAAAAAATGAAAATGGGGAGTACAAACACTCCAAACAAAAATGAGAACAGATATTGGAGCATGTCCCCCAGCTTTTATCCACACAACTCCGTGGATATGTTTGGACCAGCAGTAAACATAGTGCCAAAGGTAGAAGCTCTACTTTTATTACTGCCTGATCGGAAGAGGTAAAAAAAAAATATACCTTTTAGTGTGAATGAATAACTTGGTGCAAAGAAATATTTCTTACAAAGCATTTCTACATATGTTTGCTGGCTTACTAAATACTCCCAATGAAAATGGGAATTTACTCCACAATAAATAATTTTACTCCCAACTTTGAAAAAAAGAAATAGGGAGTGAAATACTAACACTTCAGAATCTTATCTGGAGCACTGTGTAGAGATGTAGCTAGAGTGCACAGATAGGTACGGTTAGGAGTTTAGACAAGAGTGCAGAGAGATGATCTAAAATGGGAAGTGCTATGCTCATCTCAAATAGTATGCAGCAAAAGCACAGAGCAAGCAAAATTCACACCTTAAGGACACTGGTGTGCACAGCATTAAGGTTAACCTAAACCGAGGTACACTGGCATAAAATGCCATCACTGCCGCTTGCATTAACCTCCTCAACATTCAGAGAACATGTCCTTTTCTTAATAACCACTCGACAAAAACGCTAATCTCCACTCTTGTGCTCAGCAACCTGAACTACTAAAGCCTACTCCTTGGCCTTCTCCTTCCTCCCTTTACACAAATTCCTCAACTTTGTTTCCTGCACTCTCTACAACCTATCCAGATCCTCCTCCCACTTCTACCTACTGACAACATGCTGGTTGGTACTCCATACACACCACTCTAGTTTCAAGTTCCTTTTCCAGGTCTACAAAGCTATCAATGGTCTTGCCTCAGTGTACCGATCCAATTGTATCTCTGTTTATTCACCAGCTCATTCTCTCCAATAGGCCTCTGCACTCAGACTGTCTCATTTGCTCCCTGTGCCTCCTCTTTCTTCCGCTCTTCCTCCCTACTCGCCCTGAACCCACTGCCCATAATAATAAAATCCAGCCTAACTGTCGATCTCTTCAAACCTCGGCTTGAACTTCAATAACTTCCTAAAAGAGGGAACTCCCTTTGCCCCGTCACCCATGACCCCTAACCGACCCCACCACTACCTCTAATGATGCCTAATAATGTAGTTTTGTATATTTAATTACTCCCCTACTTAGGTTAATGTTACTTTTGTAAGTCGCCTGTTTTCTTATATACATTTTATCCTGGGTAGATGTCCTAATATTCTTACACCATCATAAACTGGCTCACGACTTGTTCTCATCTTTAGGCTATTATGCAGGCACAGTTCGTGGGAATGCTTCCGCCACCTGTAAATGTGTTACTGTAAGTCATTTCTGTTCACAATTGACATCCCTCATGTTCAATAAATACAATTAGAAATAAGCACAAAAGAGCAAAGCTTTGATGTAACTGTGCACGCTGTTTCCAATTTATTTTTTAAAAATATTCCTTGTTAAGGCACCTGGCACTTTTTTTCCCTCACAGTATACACAGAAGTCAGTCACCTTTTAAAATGGCATAAATGTTGCTGCTTGAGGAATCACAAAGTGGCATGAAACAGGGTAAGATGTCTTGCATCTTGCTGCTTCGATTGTCCTTGAGGCATTTGTGCGGGTGAGTGTTTTTATATGATTCATTGCATCTATACATTTGCCAGCCATGTGTTTCCCAATTGGAGGTCCCAGTAGGGAAGCTGGGTCTTGCCACCTTCCTCAGCACCCAACTGCATGTGTGAATGTCAGGTGCCAGAAGTGCTAAGAATAGGATAGCGAAGAAGAAGTGTGAAGGGAATGCGGAGGGGAGCGAATGTAGCTAGTAGGGGTGGGGATCAGCAGTCTTATGTGGCAAGACAGGAGGAGGACATTCACATTCTAGGAAATGGGTAATAAAAGCTCCAATGGTAAGGGGAGAACATGACTGTTGGGGGTTGTTGTTGGGGGGGGGGAGAGAACATGGGTGTGGAGTAGGAGGAGAACATGCACATGGAGTGGGGTTACGAGGTGGAGAATACAACTATGGAGTGGTGGAGACTGAAGCCATGGAGTGTGGGAGGGGAGAGTCAAAGAAACAGTGGGAGGGAGGGTGTTGCCATGGAGTGGCTGGTGGGAGGAGACATTCAGGTATGGAGAAAGAAGCCCTGGGGCGAGGGATTGAGGGGAGAGTGAGAGAACACAACCGTGGGGTGAAGGTGGGGGGGGGGATGCAGCAATGCAGTGGGGGCTGGTGAAGACGCAGTTGTGAAGGTGAGGCGCAAATGCAGTCATAGCGGTGGGGACACAGCCATGGGGTAGGGGGCAGATGAGCCATGTAGTTATTTGCAGCAGAGATGGAGTGGGGAAATGCAGCCAGTGAGTGTAGGGGTTGTGGCACTCTGGAGTGTGGGCAATGCAACTCTGGATTGGGGAAAAGTATACAGCTGTGGAGTTCGGGGGGGGGGGGAAAGGTGGTGTGGGTCGAGAGGGAGGAATATGTGAAGGGGGAACAGCCATGGAACGGGGAGGGTGGGCCATCATTGACTACGGTTCAACAATCATGGACTGGGGGAATGCAGTCATGAAGCGGTGGGACAAAAGCAGTCATGGGGGACATTAGTGGTGTGAGGGGGAGAATGTAGCAGACACAGAGTGGGGGGGAAGCCGGGGAGAATGTGGCCACAGAGTGGGGGTGGGGTGGTAGTGTGAGATACCAAGGGTATCCTCACTACTAAACCCCCTGGATTCTCTTCTCAGGTGGCCAGGGAAAGGCCATCGCTCTTGGATCCTGAGGTGGAGGAGTGAGGGAGGATCACCTGGGTGGAGAGTCCTTGGGGATTGGCAGAGGGGTGCACCCAGACGAGACATGGTATTCCCCTTTCCCGTTGACGACCAACCTAACCTTTCCCTGACCTTTATGGGTTATTTTAAGTCAGCTCCTCTCATGCGCCTGACAGTACTGAGACGAGGAAGAAACCACTGAGTGTAATTAACACAATGCCATTTCACTACTTTAGTACTGGGATGAAGAAGATGCCTACAAAGTGTTGTGAAGGTCAGGCATGTCCCCTTAATCATAGTCGGGCAAGTCTAATTGAGAAAGAACACCTGCAACCTGCTAAAGGGTTACAGGTGTATAAAATGTGGAAGAGAAAGCAACACAGAGGAGCAGCAGGGAGGCCTGTGCGATCAGCAGGGAACCTTGTTTGAGGAGAGGCGAGCCACTGGAGGAAACTGCTGCAGGTCGGTCCACAGTGTGCTACAAGCCGAGATGCTGGGGACTACACAGAGGACTACACAGAGGGAGATGGTCCCAGGAAGCGTGTTGTGGGAGCTGGGACTTGGTGGAGCAGACTGGGGGCAGAGAAGGAAGCCGTGTGGAGAGGCTGTATCAGTAGTGATGGTCCGCCTGTGTCAAGGAGCCGATACAATACGTTACAATTAAAGCAAAACCACTGCATGTTGAATTCCGAATTGAATGGAACTTTCAAAATTAAGCTAAACAAGGCACACAATGAATTAAATGGAACTTTAAAATTGTGCCAAAGATGGGCGTACTGAACACTGAATTGAGTAAAATCTTCAAACAGCATGGATATACATTGAAAGCAAAACAAAGCAGAATTAATGGAAACCCTGAAGTTAAATCCTATACAGCCAAGATACCCACATGAAAACAGATTATGGAAAAGGGGCGAAAGTGTAACTGAGTCATAAGAAGACAAGGACACTTGTGATGAGGAAATTAAAGTCTTGGGGAAGAACACCCCGAAACTTCAGGAACTACATTGGTTGACTTGAGGATGGAGCCTGAAGGTTCTTTTGTGTTTTAACTGTGTTACTTAGAACTGGGGAAGGGAACCCAGAGGATTGTTTAAAACTGTATCACCTTGAAATTAAGAAAGGTTAATTTTTGAGACTTTTTGTGGAACTGTTTGTACATTTAGAGAAAGGAGTTGAAAGAAAGCTACAAGCTGGAAGAAGCTCAGAACTTTGTGTTGAGCACCGTTTCTTTAGGTTGCTGACATTCCTACACATTGAATAGATTTCGTTGTGAGGGAAAGTATAGGTTTTGGACACAGACAGACTTAAGTTCCTTAGTTTCATTCAGGTAGGGAAATCCCACCTTAGCATAGGGCAAATTAAGCTTTTTTCCATCCTGACATTTAAATTAATACCTGCCATTTAAATTAATAAAGTGTTTTATTTTGAATGGGGGGTGGGGAGAGGAGCCGGAGAGATTGCAGCCATGGATTGGTTAAGCCAGAGGGAATATGGCCATGCAGCGGAGGCAGAAATTAGTCTATGGAACAGGGGAGGAAGGGTGGGTAGGGATTACCAAAATGGCAGTACTGCATTTTCCTTTTTGTGTTCCCCCTACAGTTGTCACTGAAAGATTAAACCAAATGTGAAGCATTAATATAAACGTTCTGAATAGCCAGAAGCATAATGTTTCTTGAAGCACAATATTCCAGATTCGTTGCAGCCCTCAAAGTTACCTCTTAAAAAGCGTGGAAACTAAAAATGAAACAAAGCACATGAAATAACAGAATTATTAGTTTATAACAGCAGGTCAGAACTTCAGCTCCTAATTTCCAGTGTTGAGTGTTTTATGGGTAAGGGGTGAATCAATCGCTCTCAATTACCATTCAACGGCCTCTGTGCAAGTCTACATTGATCATTTAAAAGTTTTCAATGAGCCGCTTACCCCAGTGATGTACGGCGTGCTCCCTCTGCTTAAAGCCTGGTCCAAGTAGGTAAGAGCCTTTCTTGTGGTCTCAATAACATCTTGAAGTTTTTTGCCCTGCACCACATGGCTGTGTAGAGCGAAGAGGACTAGGGGCTAAAAAAAAAAACAAAGTAATTAATCATACACATTAGTCACTAAATTGACTCGAGGAGGCCTGGGTTACAAAGCTGGTTTCCACAATTGTACCAGGTAGTTCATTCTCGATCAAAATACTTGGGCCTCAGTTCTCAAAAACACCAACTTGGGCTCAATTTAAAATAAATCCAACCATCACCTAAAGCTTTCAAAACATGTAGATATTCATCTTTGCAATGCACTTTAGCAATATTAAATAGGTAACTGTATTCTGTGCCAAGCATTTGGGATTGGACAAATAGATCCCTGCCACCCTTTTATTTATTTTTACATTTGTAAAGCTCCTAAACCCAGGAGCATTGAGGCGCTGTTTCAGGACCAGTTACTCACAGGGTGACTTTGCATAAAAGGGGAGGAGGGAGAAAGAATTACAGACATGTAGGATGTTTCACAATGTTACTCACTGAGACATGCAAGGGTCATGCCTTATAATGTCCATATTTTAAGAGAACAACAACATTTTTAGGGCTTTTCGGAAAGCCTAGTAGGATTCCTCTGCTAGTAGGGCATGTGGGATGGCGTTCCAATGCTTGGCTGCTAGTGTAGGGAAGCTAGAGCAACCTCCTTTGACTAGAAATTTAGGAATTGCAAGGCAGTGCGTCTAGATTGACCTGGTTCGTCAATGTTTTCAGCAGAGTATTTCTGGTATGGTGCGAAATAATTTGCCATGTCAGCCATCGTTATTGAAACGGTTGACGTTTTAATAGAGGAACTATGGTCATGGTTAGGACAGTTTCTCTAGTCCAACTAAGGGCTTAGTAAAACCATAAAACAGAGACAGAACAAAACTCCAATCTCAGTACAAGGCTGTACCACCAGAGTATTTGGTAGCATAGGCAGTGCAGGCAGGCAGGCCTATTTTAGATGGGAAAGAGGGCTGTACCTTGGTACAAAAACTGTTGCATACATATGGTCCAAAGAAACACTATGTATTGTAAAAAGTAAATGGTTTATTTAAATACAAGTAGGCCAAGATGCACTAAGTACTATCACATTATATATAAACACAATTATAGAAACTAACTCAATACTTAAGGAATACAACCCAAAGTATATACTTGTAAGAATAGCAATCAGCAGTTCAAGGCGAGTCAAACCTATAACACATTGAGAAGGTATTCAGCTATTCTTGGGGAGTAAAAACAGGTTACATATATACTTTGAATGTAGACAGTAATTCAAGGGTAGTAGACCGGGTCAGTCATGCAATGACACTCAGTTAAGGAATCACTTAGTAAACCAACCTCGTTACCAGGATACCTTTGCGAATAATGAAACACAAATTCATGCTAAATGAATCCAGCCAGCCCAGAATCTCCCCCCTCCCCTCCCAAAAAAAATTAAAAAAAAAAAAAAAAAACGATCCCTCTGGCATTTCCATAGCATGTGTAACAGGGTACCTCCCCTCTGGCCACATCCACTGGGGTCCAATACAGACCACATAGAATCCTCGAATGAATCGCAGGTTCAAATCCATCTTTGATCTCATACCCACTCTTCATATATTATCCCATTCCTTTACGGTTATTTCCCTGACCAGCTCCTTCATATATGCTTGCCGCAATCTTTACCAGGTTGGCAGTACACGAGACCTCCATAGGCACCATTTTCAGGAATGTAGAAACCATACGAGGTGGCGAGCCAAATATATTACAGGTCATCGGTTTATTCATCATTGGTCCATTTACCATGCCCTGTCTCCATGTAAGAAGAGATTCCAACTCCGTATGCCTCCTTAGATCCCTCCTCCCAAGACCAAAGTTGATTCTAAGAGTCAAAAGGAATCATCCGGCCGTGCTTCCAAACATTACGTACTATCAAAACTCCTCTTATCAACCAACTCCGCCAGCACAAAGTATTATTCTCAATTTGTAGTCCTGGGTTGTGCCACAGAGATGCACCATAATGAATCCATACATACTCGCCACAACCTGCCATCCATGAAATAAGTGCACCTCTAGTTGCCTCTGTAGTGTGTAATTATTTTGGTTAAGTTGGGCATTTTCCCCAAAGAATATACATCTTGCAAGGAATACGGTGAGAATTAATCTTTTTCTATAGACATCCACAATGGCATGCAATTATCAGTAAAATAAAGTGCCCACTTTTTCAATAAAAAACCCTTGTGATAGTGCTCCAGATTAGGATACCCAAGACCTCCCTCTCGCATCACGGAATCCCAGGCCTCTCGCCCTCTCCCCATTGGAAATTCTCAAAGACTATAGATACGTCTGAGCACCTTCTTTGGAAACCTCAGAGGGAGTGATTGAATAATGTAGAAAACTTTGGTTAAAGCTCAATGCATTACCGTTAAGCGTTAAACAAACCCATTTTGCACATTCTGTTGAAGAAACTATCAATTTAACAATATTAAAGTTCACTAGCCTCTTCTGATCCCAGGCAAGGTGTACTTCACGGTTACCAGACATTTCGTCGAAAAAAAAAAATGGTCGACAGGACATTTGGTCGATTTTTCTTTTTTTTATTTTCACTTTTTTTGGGGGGGGGTCCCCCAACCCCCTTTTTTTCCTAAAAAACCCTTTTTTTCCCCTAAACTAAAACCTAAAAAATATATATATAAATTTTTTAAAAAATTCGACCATTTGGGTTTCGACCAAATGTCCTGTCAACCATTTTTTTTCGACGAAATGTCCGGACACCATACTTCACACTTGTATTAGCCCATTGACAATTCCAAGCAGTAAAGTCCCAATGTGAATGCAAGATATCAAGCGGAAAGACCACAGACTTCTCCCAGTTAATTTTGTGGCCTGATAGGAGACCTTCTTCCTCAAACATGCTCTTTAGTCTCCCCCCACCCTCTTTTGGGTTGCCCAAAATTATGGTCATGTCATCCACATAGCACAGAGCCTTGATTTCACTATCTCCCACCCTAGAGCACGAAGGCCCCATTCCTGCTTAATATAAGCCACAAGAGGTTCTACTGCCAGATAAAAGAGAAAGGGGGAAGTGGACATCCCTGCCTAGTACTTCTAGATAAAGGGAAGGGAGCTGAAAGCTCCCCATTCACCCCATACCCTGGCACTAATTAATGAGTGCAAGGCTCTAACCGTTCTCCAGAATGTATTTCCAAACCCTGTCTTTATTAAGGTATAATCTAAGCAGTTCCAATTAACAGGATCAAACACTTTCTCTGCATCCATTCTTTTCCATCTCATTCTTTGGGGGTCCCAAGATGTCTATGATGGTTCTGATGTGGTCATAACCGTGTCTCTCCCGCATAAACTCGACCTGGGAAATGATCAATCAAGTCACCAATGTATGTAGTCCAACCGATTAGTCAAGACCCTAGTAAAGATTTTAGCATCCACATTAAGCAGCGGGATTGGCCTGTAGTTACTGCACTTAACGGTCCCTGCCTGGTTTTGGAATTACAGTGAAATACGCTTCCCTCAAGGTTGGACATAACACACCCTTCATCAAAAATGAACAGAAATTGAGTTTCAGCATACAAAGACGTATAGAAGTTCCAAAAGCACTCACATATGTCCTCCCTTTTTACCATTGTTTCACCTTGTTCATTTACTATTCTTTGAAGGCATGACTTCTCCACTATGCCTTTTAACTTGTTAGCGAGGAGTCAACTGCCCTCATCGCCCTCCTCCCAATATTTTTGTTTCATATAAAAAAGCCCCTTCTCCGACTAAATTTGTTTCACATCTCAGCGATTGTTTTGCTCGGTCCATCCTTGCCTTGTCCTGAGTACTTTTTGTTAATGGATGTTTCTTTTGTAACCCGTTAAGTTAATTCTCCAAACACCTCAGTTCTCCCAAACCCGATTTCCTAGCACGAGATGCCAGGTTCATCAACTCCCCACGAACAGTCGCTTTAAAACTGTCCCAAACCATTAACCCGTCAGCTGTACATCCATTTTCCTCAAAGAAAGTATTAATAGATAATGTTAAATGTGTCAAGATATCTTGTTCATTCAGTATAAAAGATTTCAGGTGCCACCTAGTGAAGGCAGACCTTGCACCACCCAGACTTGATACCATTTTAATCAGAGTGGTCCGACAGTCCTTGTTCCATCATCTCAACACTGAAGGTCTTTTAAATGAGCCCATTTAAGGTTAAAAAAAATGATCAATTCTGGAGTATGAACCATGAACCGGTGAGAAAAGGGAATACTCTCCCTCCTGAGTGTAGAGTTCTCCAGCTGTCTATTAAGTCAACATTATGCATGAACTTCCCAAATGCCCTACTTGCCCTAATGCCATGTACCTGCACAGCGCTGAGCGATCTAACTTATGATCAAGAAATCAGTTAAAGTCACCTCTCCACACATGTTCTGCATCAAGGAAGATCATTTTGTAAAGAAAGCCCCCCCACAGAACATGGGCCATAAATAGATTGAATCATGGTCAGGCTCCCTTCATAACTCACATCTACAAGAATCACCCTTCCTTTATCATCCAGGGCCACTCTCTACACACTCATACCCAGTCCCCTGTGGAAGAATATCCCCTCCAAACCCTCTAGCTTTGGAGACATAGCAATTTAACATTGTCTTGTTGTATCTTGTGTTAGTCAAACGATTTCTGGATCCCTCCACCAAATGGGTCTCTTGTAGAAAAATATCTGCCCCTCCCCACCATAATCGTGACATCACTTTTTTTCCTTTTTTGAGGGCAAGTCAGGCCCTCAACATTCCATGTGCAGAATGACATGAAGTTTGTGGAGTACCATCTGTAATTCACTCAATCAATGATGTAGTTAATGACTCGCATTATAATTATCCTTGTTGAGCTACCGATGTGAAACACCCAAGAACAAAGATTGACACTAGTAAGTGTTCGAAAAACTACAATACGGACAGGAGATATGTAATACTAACGAACTACAGAAAAAGCACAGAGCATGCATACAATAATGTCTCATGATTCACCTTATCTGGTGGTGACAACAAAAGGCAATCGCAGACGGAAGGCTTCTTGCTGCTGCCTTTCCGTTCTGCGATTTGCCATCGGATGTACTTTGAAATTGACGATCGGCTTTGGCTCTAAACAAGATCTAAGGTAAATAGGTATGATTAGACATAAATAACATGCAATGTCAAGGGCAATATTCTAAGCTAATAACTCTGGGAAGATCTAGCGTTATTTAAAAAAAAACAAGTAACCTGCAATTTGTTTGATTTGCAAGTCGCGGACTGAAGTTTGCGTTACACGAGTACCCTCCAACTAACAAGCGGTCATGTTTATCCGGCTGTAACTCAAGGTTCTTCTACCATAGATGAATTACCCAGACACAACGAGGCAACTACAAGCGTTGTAATATGTGATACAAAACAATGAATGTATAAAGATGAAATGAAATGACCGGCAGTCATTTAAATCTGCAGGCTAAGGACATGACTTAGACATACAAGATGGCATTCATCTAATGCACGCTAATACAGCAAGCCAATTGGTATTGACAATTCATCCTCCAGGAGAGGAAACGTCCCAGTAAATCAAGCATTTGGATTCCATTTTTGAGACGCGAGAGTCTCCGATCAACATAGGGCAGTGAGAAGCGTGCAAGTGCTAATAAATTCCTGATAACTATTTGAATCAGTTGCATGTCCAGACTGAATTCATGATGATTCTGAAACCCACAATCTCATGCCCTTAGGGAAATGATTGAAGTGTCATGACCACACCGATGGGTCTAATATAGAAGCCCACTCAATGACCATAACTATTTTGAATAAGGCAATCAATGTTGGTACCTTTTGCTTATGAATATAAATGAATACCAATATACCTGCTACAACATTATTAGGAATCTTTAAATTTTGGCCGGAACACAATATAAGAGTGTTTTTTGTTCTTTAAATTTCCAGAGTACTCCAAAGTCCATTGCACCTGAAGAAAAGTTCACAACCCGAAGCGCGTAGTGCCAGTTCTCCCCAGAATAAAATCAATAACGAAAGTTATATTAGGGTGTACAAATAGTGAGAACATTAGATAGGGCTCATATCTATTGAATGTACTTTTTGCTAGAATGATAAGACATGAGTAAAATGTCAACAAGTTAAAATTGAGAATGACCAATACACCTCAAAACAATGTTGAAATTGGTTCTTTGCAAGAATATTGGATCAAGAAATATCCCCATCCAAATGAATGCTAAATTTAGATGAACATATGATTGTTTTTTTTAGAGTAAATTATATACATTTTCTTTAAAAGTCTGTGGTATTGTTTTTGAATAAGTCATTGAGAGAATGTTTCTCCTACATGAGTGCTTTGTTATTCGCCTGATTGTTTTCAGACAGTAAATCCTCCGTACTTGTTATTTTGTACCCCTTTAACCAGGGATACCATTAACAGATGCACCTAGAAAGCACTTTGAAAGTCAAGAAACTATTAACTCAGTAATTGTTTTGTGCACCTCTCCAACAGCAAATATACCACAATTATCTAATTCATTAATATAGTCCATCTTACCATATCTCCCCTCCCCACCATTCTCCTTTATCTCCGTTAGTAGAATCAGTGTACACATCACATATTACAACCAGTGTACACATCACATATTACAACTTTGAATTCAGCATTAGCCAAGGCTTACTATTCACTGATGTGGGGAGTGTTACAGACAGTGCTGGTAATTCAAAGATTCTATTCAGGCACTCGTAATGTCTTATGTTGGGAACCAAGTTAAAACTATTAACATTGGCTGAAATATTAGCCACCGGAGTGATACACAAATAACTATCAACATACATCCAACAGCCACAATACATCACTAACACGTCACACACACACAAGACCACAACAAAGAACAAAAAAATGAACATCTTGAAAAAAACATTATACATCACCACAGAATGATTATTAATCTCAATATGTACAATGCAGTAAAAGATCTGAACCGTTCCCTAGAGTACTGTGCCATATTTAATTAGCACCTTAAGTTATAATATAGACCCCCCCATCTCACATTAAAAGTAAAAAACTGAATATGTAAGTGCAGGATTTCCCCAATAGAGCTGCAATCATTAGCCTCTCCCATCTGCCCTAACAGGAATGAAAATCATGTTGTTTTACAATATCCATAGTTCATTTACTTCACAGTGCATGGCTGGCATATAGATAGCAAATGTCAATCGTGAGTAAAAAAGGTGCTCTCTAATAGATTAAGCAGAGCTATGGGTTGTTGTGCCCTTGACACGATAGCTCCTCCAACCATTTCATTGCTCCGAATCCCACATCCTCGTAGTAGTTTCCCCCGCATATGCGAGTAATGCCATCATGGCTGGAATTCAGTAGATGTGGGGCGAGATGTTGTTTTGTTTTCGTTGCAAGTCCATGTCTTCGGAAAGACAAAGTTAAACAGGGAGAAGGGAAAGCGATAAGCAGGTCCTCATACCCTCCCCCACCCCGGACCTTTGAAGCTTGAAGGATAGCCAACATTTACAGATTTAGAACAGAGCTTTGTGCAGGATCACAGGATGGCATCGGGTTCGTTTGGCCATTCCATTCCCCATTACCTTCCTGTTTTGAGGTCTCTGACTTTGTGACTGTATACCGGCGATCGAAGCCTGGATCAAGAATCATCCATCCATCCATCCATGAAGCCGTGGGTGAGTTTGCCTTCCGGGCTTTGTTCCTTCGATTTCCCCTCTCAGTAATTTCCTGGGCAAGCAGTTCAAAGCCTGGCGCAGGGGTTCGGAGCAAGAGGTTTCCGGAGTTGCGGTCACATGGGGACCCGCCACTATTGTAGGGTCCTTAACTCGAATTCCTGCATTCATACGCTCCAAACTTGCGGAGCGACAATGCGCAGCTGTTTTAACAGTAATAAATCTTACATTTACCTTAATAACAATGAAGGTTTTAAGCAAAATAAAAAAGCAGTAGAAGTAACCAAACGAACTTCGAGAGTTTCCTAGTTTATATCCAGTAGCCAGTCCAGCTTTGTGAATCTTTTCTTAATTTTCGAACATCTCTGTGAGACCCCTGCAGACTCCTCCATGGGCTCCTGTTCATGCTCTAAGTCTGTTAGGAAAGCTTCTGCGATCAGTGAAAGAGTTCAGCTGTCGATCCATAACTACACAACAAATGGCTCGCTGGGCATACCATGTAGTCTTTGATGTTTTTGTTTCTTGATCTTTTCTTTGCCATATTAAATGCCTTCCTCTTTTCCAACACATCTCTGCTCAGGTCTCCAAATATCATGATCTTGTGACCCCTCCCAAGAGAGGTCCCCAAGTTCATGCACTTTTCTCAAAATCATCTCCTTGATGGGGAACCTCTGGAATTTTACAACAAAGCTCCTAGGTCTCTGGCCAAGTGCAGGTTTTGACCCTAAAATTGCGTGTGCTCCCTCTTCGTCTCCAAGATTGTTTTTTTGATCAGGCTTGAGCAAGGAAATCAGTTTTCTCCAGGAAGTCCACAGGTTTGCCCATCTCCACATGTTCTGTAAAGCCAGCGATTTGGATGTTGTTTCTCCTGGAAAAAAGATTTCATGCTCAGAGAGTTTGAGAGATAGTTTGTCATTTTGAGTTTGTAGTTCCCTTATACGGTCTGCCATCCTTAGGACTTTCTCATCGACACCAGTGAGGTGTACCTCAACTTTATCCATGTTAGATGTCAGTTCTACATATCTCTCCTCTGCACTGAACAGCTTTGCTTTGATTTCAGCTATGTCCAGGGTCACTTTAGTTAAGAGATCCAGTAGTTTGTCCCCTCTTCTTTCAGGGGCATCTTCTCCACCCTTCTGTCTCTTCGCTGGTTGGGTTGTCTCAGTTGTATTTAGGTCAGACATTGTAGGCTGAGGGGTCTTCAATCAGTCACGGGACAGGAGCACAGCCTTCAAGCTGCCATCCCTGGAGCTGACAGTTCTATAATCCAATTCAATTCTAACATGGATGGTGTCTCACAAGATTAAAATTTCAATTTTATGGCTTAGATCAAGACAATGGATCCGTCCAGGCAAATGTATGAACATGTTTTTGATTTATAATGTATTATTTCATTATAATATATAAAAACCTGTTCAAAACAATTCTACTACATGTATAAAAGTGGTCTGCAGTGGGTAGCAGGTTTTCTCGGAGGTAGGAATCTTACAGTGCCTTTAAGCAAATTATCCCTCCACGTCATTCCGTCTGGCATTGGATCTCGGGCTTGATTTGAATCCCTCCCGTGCTACGGCGTCAGAAGCGGGATCTAGGCTTCCACATTAAATAGTGCCCTTCCACCATGCTGGATACGCAGTTTTGCGGGAAACATCAGGGCATACTGAACATGTCTCACCCTCAGTAACCCGTTTACAGGATCGTAAGATCTTCTCAGGACCTGGATCCGTGCCGTAAAATCAGGATAAATATGAACATTATTAGCTTCGAAACAAAGCGGCCCACGCTCGTTGGACAGCTTCAAGACACGATCCCTGGCCCTATAAGTAAGCATTTTTGATATGATAGTATGCAGAAGGGCTCCTGGTCTGGGAATCGGAGCTAAAGTGCTGTGAGCATGCTCAACTAGAAAATGTGCAGAGAATTGTTCTGCGCCAAAAAAGGTTTTTAGGAGCTCCTCAATGAATGGTTCCATTGACCCCTTGCATGCCACATCGGGCACTCATTATGCGCAAGTTATTTCGCATTGACCGTGATTCAAGGTCATCGCATTTCCGTTGGGTCTTGGCGAGCTCTACTTTTAATGTCGTTATGTCACAATCGTGTCATCCCACACCGTCTTCTACTTCGCTGATCCTGGTCTCAGCCTCGTTGATGCAGCTGCTCTTCTTCTCAAGTTTGGATTTTAGGGATCTGATGGTTGCGAACATGTCATCCAGCTTTACATTTATGGCCATGAAACACTCTGCAATGCCACCAGCAGTTGGTCCTTTCAGGCCACACTAGTCGTGGCATTCAGGGTTCCCCCCTGCTCCAAGGTTGCCGGCCCTGCAGTCGGGGCCCGATTGCTGGTGAATGAATCCATGGTTCTTTGTTTCTTTCCGGCTCCTTTAGTCATGTTGCTCCCCTGACCACCATCTTTCAATAACCAGCAGGGATGTGGGATGTTGTTTTGCTTTCCAGCAGCGGCCTTTACGCTATGTCCGTCCACACCAATACAGTTAAAACATGTTGCAGGGTTCGGGCAACGCAACGATATGTCCTGAAACAAATAGCTATTTCCAAGAGGTGATGGGCCTCCGCTTCTCCCAACGGATACCAGCCTTCTATATCCAGCCACTGAGCCACCGCCTCATTCAGATGGGACTGCTTATTCCACCTTCCAGCTACTCCATACGCAGGACGCTCCAGTCCTGTTTAAGCCACTAATGGCCGTTGATGCTAGACACTGCCATAGAGAGGGGAGCGGGCCAAGAAGGAAGGCAAGCTGGATTGCGAGATGAAGGAACAGCTGAGAGAACACTGCCGAGAACCAGGCCGGAGAGAACGATATGCTAATAGGCTGCGAGTTAAGGCAGGAGAAGAGGGAGGAAGCAAAGTGGCAGTTTTAACAGTTGTGGGTCTACATCTTCATGCAGTTCCATTACAGTACATCAAAAACATGGACGTAAAGATGCCAGACATGTAACGGTAATAAAGTCACTTATGCCATTACTTGCCCATGTAATAATACCTACAGAGGGAGAACCTCCAGGGAGATCAAATTAAGGATCATTGAACATACATCTAGGATTAGAAATGAGAGTTTAATGTCTCCTTTGGTCAAACATTTTTTAGTCTGAAAAACAATGCCTGTAGGACTTTAAAATGTGACAGAGATGGGTACTCCACAGCTTATAAACCTTTCTCAGCGGGAATAGTGGTGGATATACCAAACCCAGAGCTATTATCAATGGCCTTAACAATCGGGAAGAATAGAATCAATGGTATGAGAAATCCATCCTTAATTTGGAGTTTTGTGATTTCTCATTCCACCTTCTTTGTTCATAGAGCCAAGTTGAATAGTTTAGTATATATTTTCTTTTCTCTTTTTGCATTAATTTGATTGCAAGAGAGAAATATCTAATGTCTTCTGATAACATCTTGACATCATTAGAAGTATTCTGGAATTTGGGCTGATTAGTTAGGTGGCACATCATTGGTGCTTTTTTAAATTAGTTGGAAATTGAATATTGCTTGCTCCATTTAGCAATGCTGCAAAAAACGCAAGATTAGCTCAGTGTGTACATTATTAATGAGCAGCATCTCGCATCTGATCACTGCCGCGGGAGAAATACAACTAGCAGGAAACACATCCGCGCTTTTAATATTGCTTGCTCCATTTAGTAATGTTGCAGAAATGGCAAGTTTATCTCTGTGGTTAGAATACGTTTTATTAAGGAGTAGCGTTTCACATCCGTAACCGCCATTATGGGAGAAGTTCAATTAGCACTGAAAACATTCGGGACATTTAATATGCCTATTTAATTAGCATATTTGTATGTCTGACATCGCGAAATGTAGGCCATTCCAAGCATCTATGCTAAGATGGCGCTTGTCTTGGTAATTAATGTATTATATTGAGGACTTGGTTTCCTTTAGTCCTTTTATGGTTTTGATTGCTATCCGATGTTGATAAGTTGAGGCAACGCAGCAACAGCGTTTCCGATGCTGGTGCTTAGTTCTTTCTTCATGGAGAGCAGTACACGGAATTAAGGTAAGTGAAAACCTCAGATGCACGAAAAACATGGTCGCTACGATTTGGGAAGATCAATGTAGGTTTCCTTTGATGTGGGGAAATTGAAAAAACAGGTTTCTCTCTATTGGAAACACACTCGATATATCACTGTCATGAAAGACGTTTAGCCGCTCTGAGTGTTTCCAAGACAACAATGCAGACAACAAGGTGGCCACTATATGAGTGAAAGGTTCTAAAATGTCAGTTTGAATTTGAAACTTACGGTTTCCCGTTATTCGAAACTATATGCAAGATATTAGTGTTACAGATGATGTTTAGCTGCAATGAGGGCTTCAAAAACAGTAACGCAGCTATTATATAAATTGTATAATTTGAAGTTCATACTATGATTTTGTGAGCGGTCGGTTTAGACAAAGAAACATGCGTGGACCATCAATGGGCGCTTGTTCTACAGTAAGCTTTGTGCAAGGTTCATCTGTCTACTTTATAGAACAAACTGTTCAATTTTTAATAAATTGAACATACATATTTTTCACTTGTATTGTAGATACATTAGGCTCTCACAGACAGAATGAATTACTGTTTTAATCTGCAATAAAAAAGGAAATGGATTCCAACAAGGAAATGAAGAAATATTCCTTTGATGTTTTTTCTCCTGCCAGAATGAATTAAACATGTGGAAAAGTTTCCCCACCTAGTTTGACACATGTAGGCACCATTACCAAATATTACACAGTATTTTCCCCAATATTTTGGTTCTGTCGTTACAGGATTTGGACTTCTGGAATATTTGAGTTGTTGATGGAGGTGGTTCCCTATAGAGCAATTTGGAAGGAGTAATTGGTAAATGCCCCTATTGATATGATATGGCATCTATAAGGCGCCTATACACAAGTGTTTCAAGGCGCGATGAGGCAAGGGAAGGGGAACAGAGGGAAGATGGACAATGATCCTACTGGGCCAGGTGTCATTCAGATCGCGCAAGTGCATGGGAAGGGGGAGGCGACAGTGCAGTACTTTGGATAAAAGAATAAATAACAAGTAAAAGTACGGCCAACAGGTGGCAAGTGCAAGGGTAAGTGCAGACAACAGGTGTCAAGTGCTGGTAGTGGGACTGTAGGGATACAGAAAACAGTCCCCAAGCGCAGGGGTTGCCAGGAAGGCAGAGCAGGTGTGCGACTGGTGGGCGGAGGGGACCTGGGCCAGAGATCAGAGGGAGGCCAGGTAACCAGTGCAGTTTCAGTTTCAGCCAGGACGTCAGCAGGGGAAGAGGAGGAGAGAAAGCAGAAGCAAAGCGAAAGGTTTTGGAGGTGCTTCTGGAACCGGAGAAGATTCTCAAGTTTCAGGGAGGCTGTTCCAGAGGGAGGCCCCAGCCGAAGAAAGATCTACCACCAACTCGTTGCTTGGAGAAGCGACTGACCTTGAGGAAGTTGGAGGCGGATGAGCAAAGAGCGCGTGAAGGAAGATATTTAGGAAAAGAGAGAGTCAAAGGTATTGAGGCCCCAGAAGGCCTTGTGGACAATGCAGAGGGTTCTGAACTTAATCCTCGCCGCCACTGGGAGCCAGTGCAGAGATTTCAGTCCTGGAGAGATACGATCCCTGGGCTTGAGGCCAAGGACAAGTCTCTCAGTCCTGTTCTGGATGAGTTGCAGAGGGTGGAGAGTAGAAGCAGGCAGATTTAGAAACAGGCTGTTGCAATATTCCAGCCTAGAGAGAAACCGAGCTCTGGATACAGTGAGCTTCTGGGGGAAGGAGAGGAAAGGAGGAATACCTCTGAGGAGGTGCAACTGGTAATGTGACTTCTTAGAGAAGCGTAGATATGAGGAGAGAAGGAGAATGTGGAGTCGGAAGATGACCCCAAGGTTTTTAGCCTCACAGGTAGGAGCAGGAAGAGGGCCAAGAGAGGCCGGCCAGACAGCGACAGGAAAGGAGGGAGCGGGTGTGCCGATGAGGAGAATCTCGGTCTTACTGGCATTAAGGCATAGATAATTGGCGGCACACCACTCCTGGATGGCAGACAGTCAGAGATGAGAGAGGGAGAAGAGGTGGCTGAGAGTAGCCTGAAAATGAGCCGAGTGTCATCCGTATAGCAATGGAAGTTGGGGCAGAGCGCAGCAATGCAGTGAGAAAGAAGTACCAGGTATTGGTTGAACAGCCAGGGAGAGAGGTTAGACCCCTGGGGAACACCACTGGTAGAGATAGAGGAGCGAAAGGACCCATGTTGAACCAGGGAGGGTCGATCAGAGAGGAAAGAAGTCAACCACGCCAGGGCCGGACCAGTGTTCCCCAGGTTATCACGGAGACGGTTGAGCAGGATGGCATGTTTTTTTTTTTAAACAATTTTTAATTTTATATAACAACACACCAAACATTAAACATTACAATACTTGGGACTTCCATCATCAGATTCGGCATCATAGTGTTACAATCAGCATTGTCCAGTCCCATTCCCTCCCTCCCTCCCCCCTAACTTGAGCCAATATGTCCATGTCATCATCCTGTGATTCTTCAGGCGGGTTTATCGTCGTCTCTTTATCCGTTTCATCATCGCTCTGATCTGACTGGGGGGGGCCTCTCATAGTAGCTACCAGCCGCCTCCATTCAATTAGGGGTACTACCTCCTCCTCCCAGCCTCTACAAACCGTGTCCCACCAAACAGCCGTTTCTGCCTCTGCCCATTTTAAGAGGTCAGCCCACCACAACTCTATCCTCGGCCTCTGGGCTGCCTTCCAGCACATTGCTATCCTTCGTTTAGCCAGGATGTATGCTAGATCTTTCATTTTGCTTATGTGCCTTAAGTTACATGGCCTAGGGAATCCCCCCAGCATGCATGCCCAGGCCGACTCCACCTCCAGTGTAATACCGATTCCTGCTAAGCGTGCCTTCACTTCTTGCTAAAACCGCCCCACCTCAGGGCAGGCCCAGAACATGTGCAGTAGCCCAGCCTCCTCCTCCCCACACCTGGGACATTTCTGAGTTGTTTGGCCACCAAACCTAGCGATCTTACTGTGGGTGAGGTATGGTCTATGTGCGACATATAGTTGGATCTGCTGGAGCCTTGCGTTCCGGGACACTTTATGATATCTTTGGGCTCTTTTCCAGAGCCCATCCGACATGGGATCTCCCACCTCTTCCTCCCAAAGTTGTCTCAGTTGGGTCAAGTCCTTCCCCACCTTGGAACCCAACAGCTCGTATATGCGGGAAATCTCATACCCACCCTCTGAAATATCATATATAGCCTCCATTGTGGCATCTGGTTGTCCGGTGAGCACCTCTGTTGGCCACTTCGCTCGTACTCTCTTGACAATTCTGGTGTAAGTTATGTACTGCCCTTTATGCACCCCAGTATCTTCGATCAGGTCCGGGATCTCTAATTCCTCCCCTTCCTGCCATATGACTCCCAGGGTGGCCAGGCCCTCTGGTGCCCAGTACTTGCGGACCCCTTGTATCAGCTGGGGATCCACTCCACATAGTGCTGCAAGCGGCACCTGCTGTCATGATGCCTACCCCCGGGGACCCAGAACAAGTCCAGCAACCCCGGAAGCAGGCATCAAGTTACCCGAAGCAAGCCCAACAACCCCCGCTAGGGGCCATTTGGGTGTAGTACTGGCGTCTATGGCGCCAGGCTCATATGGAGAGTCAGTCCTGGCGCCAGGCTCATAGATTAAAACTTACCTGATGCACACCATGCTGCAAACCTACCTTATGCAGACCATGCTGCAAGAGCTCCAAGCCAAACAAGGCTTGGAAGGGACTATTTTTTTTACTCGGGTGGGACTGGGAAGGAATACTTACCTGGGACTACTTTGGAGGCTATTTAAACCACGCCTGAAGAGCAGCACACGCTTCGCGTTATTCTGCATCCAGCAGCGTAACGCTCACCTTGCCTGCAAGTCTGCATCCAGTCTTCTACCACGCCCGCCTCGAGTTTGGAGCTCCTAGAAAAAGGGAGAAAGAAGGAGAAAAGGTCAGAACAAGAGCAATACCTTTGATCCTTACCTGAATTCCCGATCCATCGCGCCTTCGAGCTGGAAGAAAGAAGTTATTTTATGCGCGTCGCCTCGCCTGCTGCAGCGCCGCGCTGAACTCACCGGCCTTCGCAGCATCTTCACATTTCACCGCATCCTCCTGCATGTTCCCGCCGCACTCCGGCACCTAAGGAGAAGACAAGAACAGCAAGGTGAGCCAAGGGAATACACAGATGAATACCCACCATAGACTTACATGATTTTACCACCGGGGGTACTATTCTTCTTCACGGGTCGGCGCAGCTTCCACTGCATCCTAGTCGAACCACAAGGATTGGTCACCTATAGCTAATAGACTAATGTCTAGATATACATAGGTCTTGCCCTGACTCTATAAGGACAAGCACCTTTTCTATATGTTTGCGCTTGCACTAGAGAAAAGTGCCCATTAGACATGTTTTTGCCTTACTACAGTCTATCACCATACCTCACTGCACTTAACCTTTGTAAATTAATCTTATGTATTTAATTGTTTGTTTTTTCTATTTTGCATTCATACTTATCAGTCTACAACTAATGTGATTTTTTGATGGAATACAAATTTATGTGAATGACCTACACCTCTGTAAACGTTTTCGCTGCAGAAGGCCTTTAGGGCTTATGTTCCTAGAAAATGCTACTTGATTGTTCTTGAAAGCATCCAGTTTTCATACCTTGATTAACCTTGGTGAATATATTTGTTGTAATAAATTTACACCTTGTATACATTTTGTGTTTACATGTACGAATGAATGTGCATGGAGCCCCTTTCCCCGTTGGGATCCTTTAGACTTTGACACGAGTTTAGAATAGTGGTGACTTTTGCAAGCACCCATTAACTCCCCCTTTGTTTTGAACAATGGCATACAGCATTAGAAATATGCTTTAACTATCGTCAGGCGGTTACCCATGTATGTGATATATCCTAGTCGAACCCCGGCCCCAAAGGGGAAACAAAAGGACAGCAAGGTGAAACAAGGGACTAACAAGGGGAACCCTCCTAATCACAAAAGACTTACCTGATTTTACCGCCAGAGGCCTTATTCCCAGAGACTTCATACTTTCTCTCAGCGCCTGAATAAGGGAGAAAGCAACAGGTTATATACGGACATTATTTTATCGAACTGTGTTGGATAATACAAATCCTTACCAGAACATTACAGGTTGTCACAAGGAACTCTTCAGTAGGGTCAAGCTGCAAGGAATCGGACAAGAGTGAAAGTCAGGCATTTCAACTCTTACGAACTACATACTTACGGCGTCTTGCCGGGAATATCGGAGTCAATATTGTCCTGGAACCCACCAATTCCTTCGAGCCAGTGAAGCAACTGGTTATCTACGCGCCCCTGCGCTCAATGCAGGATGGAGAGCTCATCTTTTCAAATCATCAGGTGAGACTATAAGAGGGGACATCCAAGGCGGGAGAACAGTAGGGAGAACAGCGGGGAGGGGGGATTTACGCTCAACTCCACGGGTGGTTAATTCCCCTTCTCCATTTGCAGAAGAATATTCCTATGGGCCAAGCAAACGAAGCTAGGTGGGCCAGTCCAGTCGGTCATCTCGGCCCTACGCGTCACATTGGTGGAGACCGCAGCAGTCCAGTCCAGATCGACACCTCTGTGGGAGCCAGGTGAGCGTAACACCTGCATAGAGTACGGAACCGGGTGTCCCGCAATCTGCCACGTTTTGTGCCATATCTCCTATCCCAGTACCAGCAGCCCCGCCGTCCCCAGGACCCTCGACTTGGACAGCCACACCACTTCTTTGAGGAAGAAGGGGAGCGGTTCCCTGCACAGCAGTCTGGATTCTGCCCTCTCCTCATCAGACAGCCATCTTGTTACATACTGCAGCTGCCCTGCCAGATAGTATAGCTCAAAATTTGGTAGGTTAATCCTTCCCCTATCACACAAATTCTGTAGTTTCCAGAGGGCCACCCTGTTCCTGGAGTTGCCCCAGATGAAGCCCCTACACAGACTATGGAGGCTAGCGAAAAAGCACTCGGGATCACATGCAGGATGTTAACAAAGAAATGCAACAGTCTGGGCAAAACTACCATTTTTAGCAGGGCAGCTCTGCCCACCATAGCCAGGGGTAACCTGGACCAGAATCCCATCCTGTTCTTAATTCCTTCTACTGCTTTAACCGTGTTGTGTTAATGTTCTTCTTCTGCCGTATGGTATATGTCAATTCCGAGATATCGGAACGACTGTGTGCCAGGGTATCGGCAACCCTGGCAGACTCCCAGGCAAGACAAGCTTGTATCTCCCCAGAGGGAACACGCTAGACTTCTTGGGGTTAACCGCTATGCCAGAGAGAACGGTAAATTGCTCCATCACGTCTAGAATATATTGCATGATCTCTTCTGGGTAGCGTAAATACAACAGTATGTTGTCCGCATATAAAGAAACAAGGTGCTTGCCATCCGCAGTACAAATACCTATTTCCTCGTATTGCTGTCTCAGGCAGGTGGCCAGTGGCTCCAGTGCTAATATGTATAACATGGGCGACCACGGGCAGCCCTGTCTAGTGCCTCTGCTTAGTTTCCATTTGTCCGAAATGATAGCACCAGTTTTGACCCTGGCAATCAGGGAGCTGTATAAAATTTTCACCCACCTGAGGTACCCCGGTCCCATTCCATAGCCCTCTAAAGTCGCGAGAAACCAGGGCCATCTCACTGAGTCAAAGGCCTTGACCTAGTCTAGTGAAACTATTGCCAGTTCACCTGGGTCATTTTTTGTTTGGTCAATGATGTAATGCAGTCTTCTGAGATTATCAGTTATGTTCCTGCCAGGGACATAGCCCGTTTGGTCGGCGTGTATCAGTTTACCAATAACAGCCTTAAGCCTATTTGCCAGTACAGCAATGAGAATTTTACTATCCTGATTGAGCATCGATAAGGGCCTTTACGACCCACAATCAGTGCTAGGCTTGCCCGGCTTTAGAAGCGGAATAATCACCGCCTCTTGCAGGGTCTCTGGTAGCCTGCCTTGCTCATACGACTCGTTAAGCATGGCCAGCAGCGGGGGGAAGCAACTCTTGTTTATAGGTTTTATATAATTCACTTGGAAGCCCATCGGACCCGGGGGCCTTACAGGTGGGCAAGTAGAGAACCACTAGTTTGAGTTCTTCCATCGTAATAGGGGCGTCTAGGTCAGCGTGTTCTGCCTCATCTAAGGTGGGTTGGCCCATGTCCTCCAGTGTTACCCGAATTTCGTGGTCTCTAGGGCCACCTGGGTCCTCAAAGATGTTTATAGAATCTTCATTCACCCCCTCCTGGGTATTCTGAGTCCACCCTCCCTCGCCTTCGATTTCCCTGATCACCGTTTGCGGCGTCTCACTCTTGTATAGCCAGGCCAGCAACCTGCCCGGCTTATCTCCCCCTGCGTGCGGTCTCTCCACATATTTCTTATAGCTTAGTTTACAATACCTGTCCCAGCATTCCTCACTAGCCTGTTGTAATTGCCTTATCCTGTCTCTGTCCTCATCAGAGGTGCCTTCCGTACACATCCTGCCCTCTAACTCCTCCTCAATTCCCCCTTCAACTCCTGCTCTATGCCCCCTTGGAGCCCCCTAGACTTCGAAATGGCAACCCCCCGCAAAACCACCTTAAACGCCTCCCAAACAGCTCCCATAGAGCTTACACTAACATTATTTATCTCAAGGTACTTAGTGATCGCCTCTCTTAAATCCTCCCTGAATCCCGGGTCCTGCAGAGCCTCGGCTCTGAGTTTCCAAGTGGGAATCCGTACCCGAGTGGTCTGAGAGCACCCTAGCTTTGTATTCCGCGCCTTCCATCTCTCCTGCCAACTCCGTGGAGGCGAACACATGGTCTAATCTTGTATGAAGGGCGTGTGGTGCCGTATAATGCGAATATTGTCTATCCACTGGATGCAACTGCCTCCAGACGTCAACTAAGTCGAAGTCCCTCAGGAGAGCCTGTAGCACCTTGGCTGCTGGGATTGGTTTGTCTATCTTACTATCCGATCTGTCAACCTTAGGGTTAAGTACACAGTTAAAGTCACCTCCCCAAATGATCCCGCCACTCAGCAGAGGGCCGACTGTACCGTACAGGGTCCTAAAGTAAGCTGCGGTGTCCTGGTTAGGGGCATATGAATTTACAATACACACTTCTCTGTTTTCCAATATATCCTTCACAACGATCAATCTGCCATCTGGGTCACCTGTGACCTGAAGCAGCTGAAATAGCACCTGCGGCGCCACCCAGATGATAACTCCTCTAGCGTATGCCGAGTATGTGGCCGGGTATGTGGATCCCACCAGGCACCCCCTCCACTTCTTCTTGACCACCTCCAATTTCTCCCTAGTGAGGTGGGTCTCTTGCAATAATGCTATGTCAGTCCTCATCCTTTTCAGGTACATCATCACCTTGTTACGTTTCAGATAGCTGTTGAGGCCCCTGACATTCCAGTTAACCACTCTAAGGCACCCTGGCACCATAACTATGACATCCCGCACTCCTTCTCCACCTCTTCTCCCCCCTGTTAAGGTTCACGCTTTGGCTCAATACCCTTTCCCTCCCATCAAACTTCCCCCCACCCCCCTTCCCAATTCCCCATTCCCCAACTTCAAACCACTGCACACCACCTTACCCCCCCCCTTCTTCGGCATCAACCCCAACAAGTGCTCAGCTCCATCCCTGGATCTCAGCCCCCCCCTCCCCACCCCGTGTTTGGTTCTGCTCTAAAAGGCCCTGGCCCAGAACCCAGCAGGGTGTCACCGGACTGCCAGTGACCTAACTAAACTATTCGTTATGGGGGGTGTGAGGTCATGCTCCGTATAGCTCCTATATCTATATCAAGGTTTCCAGTGCCACTGTATCATACTTATAACTGTAGCTCTAAACACACTCCTCTGCCGGTTATATGCAATGGTATATTCAAGTCCCATTGTCATAGAGCAGGATGGCATGGTTGACTGTCTTAAAGGCAGAAGAGAGATCAAGTAAGATGAGGACACATGGGGTGTTGGAATCAAGGTTGGAGAGCAGGTCTACACGGATGTTCAGGAGAGCAGTTTCCGTGCTTCTGGCAGCTCTGAAGCCAGACTGATGATCATCGAGACAGGCGTGGAGATTGAGCTGGGAGATGGCCAGCTTTTCCAAGAGTTTGCCCAGGAAAGGAGTGATGGAGATTGGGCGATAGTTAGCCGGGTAGGATGGGTTGGCAGAGGTTTTCTTAAGAAGAGGATGCACAAGGAAGTGGTTCAGGGGGCCGGGGGGGTGGGGTGGGGGGGGTAAGACTCCAGTGGCAAAGGAGTGGTTGTAGAAGTCAGCCAGGGCAGGAGCCAGGGAGTCAATGTGGTCCTTGATGGTTTTGGAGGAACAGGGATGAACCTGTTTTGACGGGACTTTCATAGTTCAGACTTGTCTGGGTAAAACAGGGGAAAGGCAGAGAAGGAGGGAAGAGAGGTGGCCGAAGAAGGGCCAGAGGAAGAGCAGGGAGTAGAGAGAGGAGGATAGAGAGGACAAGATGTCCTGAGTTTTAAAGATGAAATGAGTGCCATGCAGAGTGCCTGGGAAAGGACAAGAGAGGTAGAGACTGCAGCAGGATTGCCCAGTTCCTTGTAGATTTTAAAGAGTTCAATCAGAGTGCGTACTTGGATGTGAGCTCTCTTCTTGGTGAGGACAGAGAGCCGGTATTGCCTTTTGAGCAGGCGGCAGGCCAGTTTGTCAGAGGATGTACATAAAGCACGCCATTTCCTCTCAGCCTCTCTGCACTTGTGTTTAAGGGTGACGAGGTCTGAGTCGCACCAGGAGTTGCACTTGGCTTTGGGCTTCAGGCCGATCCTCATGACAGGGGCAAGAACATCGAGAGTATAAGATTTAGCAGAATGGAGCATGGAAACGGCTGTGTCAGGGTGTGAGTTTGCCAAAGGGGGAGTGGGGGTGAGAAAGTGGCGGCGAAAGCCTCAACTGACACGCACTTCATGGGTCGGATGACCGAGAAGGTGGGTGGCAGTGATGGAGTTGGCTTGGCCTGAGAGATAGAGAGGGTGAGGTGGAAGGAAAGGAGAAAGTGCTCACTCAAGGAGAGAGGAGGGGTGAGAGGGATAGAAAGGGGAAGGTCTGTGGAGATCAGAACATCCAAAGTGTGCCCTGCAGAGTGAGTCGGGCCAGAGGGGAGAGTGAGAGCGAGTCGCAAAGGTCGCAAAAGAGTCCAGAGGAAGGACAGGAAGCATCCAGGTGGATGTTGAAGTCTCCAATTAAGCTTGATGGGCTAGAAATAAAGACTAATGGTTGTTGAACAGGCTAATTTGTGGATAAGAGATTTAAAAATGGTATATTTTCCATGTTTGTATATTTTGCTATAGATTCTCCGAGAATGTTCATGAAAAGCAGAGAGAAAGAGAAACAGATCAGGAACCTTCTCATGTAACAGTCTGGTCCTGAAGACAAGCATCTTTACTGAACTAACATTTATATAGCACGCTATGGACCCTCAGGCATGAAGGCGCTAGACTGTAACAAACAGATTGAAAACATAACAGTTATCATTTAAACATAGTATAAAAAAGAAAAAAAAAAGAAATAAATTACTGGAAAAGATGAGGGAAGATGACAGAGGCGATTAAGCAAACAGGTAGGTTTTCAGCTCCTTCTTAAAGCCCGTCAATGAGTTCTGGAATCTTAAGACTGTTGGCAGCCTGTTCCAGAGTTTAGGGGCTGCTAGATAAAAAGATCCCTTTTGAGCTTTTACCGATTTACTTCTTGGGAGGAAGAGAAGGTTTTGCCCACTGGATCTTAACTCTCTGCCACTGGCTTTGTCTAAAATAAATTTCTGCAGATAGTGTGGCATTTTCTTCTGTCTGCACTTAAAGGTAATTATTAAAATTATGTATGAAATGCGTGCTTCTATAGGCAACCAGTGCAGCAAGCGCCTTGCGCTCGTAACATGATCTCTACTTGCGAGTCCAAGAACTGCTCTAACCGCTCTATTCTGCATAATCTGTAGTCTGTGCATGTCATAGATGCTAATACCCGCCAGTAAGCTTCCAAAGTAATCCATTTTTGCACCGATGATGGCTCTAGCAATAGTCTCGGCGCTGGCCTGGGATATGAGTGGCTTGAGATGGAGTAGTTTAATATAGTATGCTGTTGCTGATAGTATACTGCTGACATGGGGCCCCATAGTTAAGGACTGGTCAAGAGTAACGCCCAGATTTTTTAGCTTAGGAACTGGGACAAGCGGTTGCTTCCTAGCCTAAAAGGAGCAGTAACTTAAGTCCAGCTTTTTTATGGCGATCGGACTGCCTACGATCATAAGCTCTGTTTTATTTATGTTGAGTGCTAAATTGTTATTAAGCATCCAGTTTTCAATTATTTCAAATGTTCTGTTCAATTCTTTTTCATCCTGAGAATGAACGCCCGAAAGCAGGACAACACATTGTGTGTCGTCTGCGTAATTGCTGAACATTATTCCCTCCTCATCTAGTTTAGAGAAGAAAGGGGTCATGAAGATATTATAGAGTCATGGTGAAGTGCTGGCCCCCTGAGGTACCCCAAAGAGAACAGGGATAGGTAATGCCTCAGCACTTTCCGAACAGACTAATGACCCTGTTATTGAGAAATTATGCAATCAATGCTACCGTTAGAGGGGAGAAGTTAGCGACCTCAGAAAGTCTGGACCTTACTATTCAGTGGTCGACAAGGTTGAACGCTGCGGACTGATCAAGCATTACTAGAAGTGAGAGATCCTTTATCAATGCGCTCCAATAGATCTGATTTGAGTTCCAAAAGGGATGTTGGTCCCGAAACCTTGTCTGAAGCCCGATTGATGAATATTTAGAATTGGGTGCAGATTTAAATGCTCAGAGATTTGACCATAAGCCACCTTATCCAACATTTCTAACAGAAAAGGTGCATTCGAAATAGGGCGATAGTTTAGTTGGTTGTCTTTAGCTAGTCCTGCTTTTTTTTTTTAAGATGGGCGTTACCATTGTTTGAGGTCATCAGGAACTATTCCTTCACTCAGTGAAGCATTAACAAAAGTGCAAATAGCCTTTATCAGTGGTGGGGGACATGTTTTTATTATTATAGAGGCATGTGAATCACCTTTGCACTGAGAGTTTTAATATATCACTTGTTATATAGTCTCCTCTGTGACTGGCCGAAATTCAAATTCAGGTATCGTTAGTGAACTTGACTGGCCTTTGGGATTTCTATTGTGACATTCAGTTCTATTGTAGCTCTAGATGTGTATCCATCAAAACTAGAATAAGGGAAGATCTACAATTTAACATTCAGGAGAGGTTGGCCCCTCTGAACAACCTTTAGTAGACTACTGTAAAGTATGGTTGTTTTTTTTCAAGAAAACTTTTTTTAATACTTTTCTTAGATATGGATGTGTGCAATAAGATGAAAAAGTATACAATTTAATATTTTATAAATAGAATGTGGCATTAGGCGTTTTGCACGTTTGAGCATCTTTGCACTTTCTTGCATGGTTTTGCACAACATTCAATTTATGTATGTGCTATTGATGTTTTAGTGAATTTTTGGATGGAATATTTTTATCCATTGTATACATGTTGTAGAATTGGTTTGTATAGGTTTTTTATAATTTATTATATAAATCAAAAAGGCTTTCACACATTTGCCTGGACAGATCCATTGTCTTGATCTAAGCTCACCATCCCTGTTCGAATGTATTATTGTTATTCCCCAGGTGTCTGCGATGAAAGGAAGTGCCCACACGTAGTTTGGAGACAATGTTATTCAAGGCAGGTAAACTCTATTGGTAAGCTTCTACACTCATTCAGTTAAGCAATGATAAAACAGTACCAAAACGTGTTACTTGTTAGAAGGGTAGTGGGGGAACACAATTCAAATTTAGTAAAGCAAATTTTACACTATTGGCAGAATTGAACTCAAGGGAAGCATAAACTTAATGACACTTTGTAAATTCTTCTTTCACAGAGACATAGTTAATACACTAACTTCTTTAGCAAGCAAGTACTTCTACACATGTTATACTTTCAAGGCAGTATCCTTTTCTTTTCCAGTCCTTCCCTGGTCTATTGCAGGAGTTCTCTCAGAGGCAGAAGATGGGCCCTAGTGGTCTAGGTGCCAGCTGTAGACAGGTTGAGATAGGGTTTAGGTGCAGGAAAGTCAATGTTCCAGAGGATATGTTCTTAAACAAGTATTCACTTTCAGAGTTAGAATTCAGGGACTTCACAGAAGGCTCCCTATAGGTGTTCTAGCATTAGCCTGGGCAAGTGGTAGGGGCAAACCCCCAACCACACAAATCCTCCACTCAGTCTCATAGGATGCACACCAGTCTTAAGGTAAGTATTACTCAAGCCCACATAGTATTTTAGGAGAGAATAAGAGCTTCTGGGTGGATGCCTTCAGGATGCAGCAGCACAGGACCCAACCCCTGCATTCTTGGTCTGGGGATGTAAGAACTGGCGAAGCAAAAGTAAGTGGTTCAGATTCATAGATTCATTCAAAACCTTCCACCCATCACTTTTGTGCTTATTGTTTGTCACACTATGTGAGAGAGGGTATGCCCAGACGTGGGTCCCTTGCTCGCTGCGCCATAGGGAACCAAGCTGCACCTCACTGAGGAGGCCCAACAAGGGCGAAACATGTCTGGGGTTGCTTGTGTTTCCGTGCCGAGGGGACCTGGACTAGCAGTTCGGGCTGGGCTGCTACCATTGGTGTCAGTACTTGACTTTTTGCATATGGCTGGTCCCCTTTTGCAATGGCGCAGACGGGCTAAAAAACGGTGGTGTGGAACGTTGCCCAGAGCAACGCCAGTGGTTCAGATTAATTCAAAACCTTCCACCCATCACTTTTGTGCTTACAGATGTAAGAACTGGACAATGGATGGGAACTTGGAGCAGCAGTCATCAGAGGAGGTTTCCAGCAAAGGTATCTTTATGGATGCTCACAGCTCTGTGGATCTGGCACCTTTTTTTTTTACAGCAGCCAGATGAAGAATTAATATCGCTGGTAGGATACTCTTCACTCTTTTTGTCCTGCACGCTAGTGAGGGAACTCCAGGGATTCGAATCAAGTGTCTGCTAGATTTGGACTTCGGAAGACCATGCACCACACTCAGGCTTGAGTTCCCAGGGTATGATATGATAGTTAATTTATACAGCACTCATACACAATGAGTTTCAAAGTGATTCACGGCAAGGGAGGGAACAAGGGAAAATACAATGACATTCTTACAGACCATGAACAACAAGAACGTGAAATTAACTATCGTACTCAGACTGACAACATTTCAGATAGTGCTGGGGGAAGGGGGGGGAAGACAAGTAAAGGGAGGGGGAGGGGTGAAGAGACAAACATTTGCTGCTATCATACTAGGTCCAGGGACAATTCTGATAGAGTAAGTGCATAGAAACAAGTAAAGGAGGGCAGTTTACAGCCCAGCAAGGTCGCAGCACATCGTGGGATGGCTCAAAATTTGTGAGTCCCAGGTCAATTGGAAGGAAGGGCGCAGTAGTCTCCAGTTACACAGTTGGCTTTTCGGTCGCTGGAACTCACTACAGATGTCCTTTCGTCATCTTACCCTTCGGTTTCAGCTCCAGTGGTAGACTTGTCAGCAGATTTCAGGTTCTGGGTCTGCAGCTCACCTTCTGCAATCTATCCCTGCAGTTTAAAGAAAGGGGTGGTCTGGCTGGCCATTCAGGACAGCCAGCACCCCACTGGGACTTTGTCTTTCACCTTGCCTGAAAGGAACCAAGGGCTGCAGAGTTTGACTCCTCCCTCGCTTCCTGCCTTCTCAGACACTCGAGCCCAGACAGGGAATACAAAGGATTCCCGCCAAAAGAGAAAAAAAACGTACCGAGGTCGTTCCCACCTAGAATGGCAGGGGAAGACCTGAGAAACAACAAGGGTACTTAAAAATGACAAAAAAAGAACGGTGGCCCTTCTGTACATTACTGAGGCCAATTTAACAGCCTGTGAGTAGTAAGAGTAAAAATTCCCTACGGTAAAATACATTTTTATATACTGGCATTGTTACTTTTACAATGGGCCTAGGTTTCTACTGTGTTGTAATCTATGACAGAACTTAGAAAAGCCCATCTTGGATCTACAGCATTCCAACTCTTAGGTTTGGCCTGAATCACACAAAAGCTCACAGTCTCTAGAGCCCTGGTTCTCTCTAGGCTGGACTACCTCACCAGCCTCTTTCTCAATCTACTTTCCTCTACTCTCAGCTGTGAGAAACCCAAAGGTGTTTCACTAGCTAGTCCCCGGGGAACTGTCATCCAGGTGGCCAGGACACAGCCATTGCTTTTGGATCCAGTTCCTGTGGGTGGACCAGTGCTAAGGATCACCTGGATGGGTGGGCTGTTGGAGGGGGTGTTCAGGGAGTGGAAGTGAGACACCGGACGGCGAGACGCGGTATCCCCTTCCCTATAAAACCTTTACCCCATCCTACCTGGTAGGATGGTTAGGGATTCAACCCCGCCCTCCCTTTTCCGACAGACACTTTCTCATGGACAACTCAATGAGGGGGAAAACGGACTAACCCACGAGCCGTATAGCTGACATGTCCCAACACGATGGTCAGGCAATTACTGATCATTAAACACACCTTAATTCCATCAAACTTCCCCACACAGATAAAAGGCGGAGCACGAGAGCACACTAAGCGAGGCAAAGCACAAGAGGAAGCAGAAATTCCAAGATGGCAGTATAATACAAGGCGAAAGACGGCGAGACCGAAAAGGAATACAAAGGATGGGCCCTTGACCTTTTCACCGAAAGACTGTAACCTTTAGGAGACTTCGAAAATAGAAAACGTAAGACCTGGAATCAAAGCTGAAGACTCCTGCATTGTGTGTCGGAGGTACCCGGGGCTCTCCCACGTCGATAGTCAAGGCAGGGAGAAGCGCTTGCCGCTGTGATAGTCTCCTTGGCTCCTACAACAAAGAAAAGCCAGTGAAGGCACACAGCCCTGGAGTTGGGGAGACTGATACCAACCCGGGCTGTCTGGAACCCCAGGTTACAGGCGTCAACATTGTATGAAGGAATTTGAAGAAGACCATGCATAAAGTTTATGTGGACAAGTGATGCAAACATAACTAATGCACTAAATGAGTGACTGAACTTTGACGCAAAGATGGATACCGTAAACAGAGTGGTTTGGGCACCACGTATGTGCTCATTTGAAATTCTGTTTGGTATCCAAACCCAAAAGAATACAAATGTAAAGGAGAAGGAATTGTAAAATCGAAGTGGTCCTGCAACAGGTCAAGTTAAACCCTGTGCACATTTGAAACTCTTCAATACTTGATTGAAATTGGTCTGAGCCCGGTTGGAGGAGACAAATGGAGTTTAACCCCTTAAGTGCCAAGGGTGATACCTCGTCCTTGGCACTGAAGGGGTTAATGAAACAGAAAACGTTAGAAGGCATTGAAAGGCGAAATACCAAAATCAACAAAAAAAGGCCTTGGCACTGGGGGGGGACCCATGGCAGTTAAAAGGCTAAGACAAGGGGATCTGAGCCCGGCTGAGGGGGGATCCAGGGAGAACCATGAGTCACCCGAAAGAAGATCCTCCGAACATTGTGCTAAAAAGATACGAGCCTGAGCGCAGGGGTGGGTCAAACGAAAGGGGATCTGAGTCCGACTGAGGTGGATCCAGGTGAATAGTGAATCACCTAAAGTGAATACTTGTAGAAATCCAAAGAGGAAAAGAACTTATTGTTTTTGGATGGTTGCATCTGGCCCTCTGAATGAAGAGACTTTGAGGAGTAAAGAGACTTGCATACAGATGGTCCCGATGTTATGATTGCACTGTATCCTTGTGCTAAAGAAGCCAGATACTGTGCTACGCTCGAGTGAACCGCATTGTCCAGTGCCAAGAACCGTGGGGAAGGGAGGCCAACGGCCTGAACATCCCAACAATCATTTTGAACACTTGTGTTTTTGTAACATTATCCTGCATGCGGTTTGTTTTTAGAGATAAAGATTGGCAATGTTTATTTTTTAGTATAGGCCCTTTTATTTTGACATGCTACCACTAGGACTGCGTTATTATTTGATGATCGCAGCTTGCTCCCATCTGTAGATTTAGGTTTAGATGGGCATTTATCATGCCCTTGTTGAAATTCAATAAACCCCCCTTGTATTGCGGTCATTTGTGTCTGCCTTACTGTTAAAACCATGCCTTTCTTTCACTGTCCTCTGCAACTAATTCAGAACAGGACTGCAAGACTTGTCCTTGGCCTCAAGCTCAGGGACTGTATTTATCCAGCCCTGAAATCCCTCCACTGGCTCCCGGTGGCTGCAAGGATCAGGATCAAGACCCACTGCATCGTCTGCAAGGCTTTCTGGGGCCGGGACTACATCAAACTCCCTCTTCCTAAACACCTTCCTTCTCTCTCGGAGGGTCAGACGCTTCTCCAGGCAGAGAGTGGGGGGGTTGGAATGAGGGGTAGATCTCTCTCCTCTGCAGGTGCCTCCCCAGGAATTTCCTCCATGCCCCTCTCAAACTTGAGCCGGACCAGAATCTCTCCCCCTCCCCTTTTCTCTCCCTCCCTAGCCCCCTGCTGACCTGCCCGTCTGCCACACTGCCTGGTGGCCTAGCTACCCTCAGAATCTCACAGAGTACCAGGCTCCTCCACAACCAGTCATCCCTGCACTGCCTCCCGGCCTACCACGCACCTAGGGGCTGTAACTCCTACAATCCCCTGCCTCCTTACACTTTCCCAGAGCCACGCTGCCCTGTGCTGCACTTATACTGAGCTTCTGCCCCGATTGCACTTCCCCTTTCCCCCTCACCCCTTGCACTTTGCGTTATCGCACTTGCACAATCTGAATGACACAAGGCCTACTATGATCGTTTTGTCCTCCTTCCGTCTCCCCTCCCTTGTAGCGCCTAGACACTTGTGTACAGGCACGTTATGAATGACATATCAAAGGTGTGGTAGAATGACTGAGCAGCCACGCTCAGTCTAGGAGGGAAGGAGGGCTGTAGGAAGATACAAAGAACTCTTAGCATACAAGAACTCTTAGCATACACTTATTCAGGGAAACCCTGATACTCAGAGATTATATATATATATATATATATATAATACACACTGTGATCGTATTTCTGATGCTTGTATCTGCTTAGATCATATGCTATACATAGGCCAACATCTAGTGGTAGCCGCAGAGTATTGCCTGACTTGTTTTCGAAACTCGAAAGGGATGTTGACTGGGCGCGTTTGTAATACTATCCATAGTGTGATGTCTACTGTGCCAATGGTCATTCACTTAGCAAGGTCCCTTATGTTGTTTTGTTTCTGACATGAGGGGGCATGAAGTGTTTGTGCGAGTACAAGAAAGAAAGTAGAAACATCTATGCACCTTCAACTCCAGGAGGGGAGGAATGGAGGGCACATGTAAATCTAAGCAGATACAAGCATCAGATATAAGATTACAGTGAGTAATGTAGGCCTTCTGAGGCTTGTGAGTCTTCTTAGATCACATTCTATGGATAGATTAGCAAGCAGTACCTGGGGATAAAGGCGAGCTGTGAGAAGGTGCAGCGGAAAATAGATGTTTTAATACTGTTTGACACACCTGTGAATCTGATTTAGAGTGCGAGTTTAGGTAGCACTGCTGAGTAAAGGTATGATTGATCTAGCAACCTTGCAAATTGCATCTAAAGGAACATTTGCAATAAAGGCTAAAGTAGCCCTTGTACCTCGTGTACAATGGGCTCTTGGTCTAAAAGGTCAAGTCTTTTTTGACAGCGAGTAGCAAAGTTGGATTATAATGGTTATGCCAACGAGTGGTTTCTAAGCGCTGGATAGGAATTCAAACCAGTGTTGTGCTGCGTTTTCTTGCTTCCAAGACAAACGCCCTGCCCCAGAGTTATCCTTCCTCCCCATTGCAATCCTTGACTATCCATCTGGAGATCGTGTTTCTAGAAACATGATCTCCTCCTCTGCCAGTTGCTATGGAAAAGAGCCGATTTGTTTCCCTCAGTGGCTTAGTGTTTATGTAGTACAAGACCGCCCTCCTTACATCTAGGGTATGGAGGATTGTTTCTGCTGAATTTGAAGGGTGTTGGAAAAATGTAGGAAGTTCAATAGCTCGATTAGCATGGAACTTGGTATGAATTTTGGTGAGAATCTAGGATGTGTTCTAAGAACCACCTTGTCTTTGTGGATGATAATGAAAGGGTCTTGTACTGAAAGTGCTTGTAGCTCACCGACTCATTTTATGGAAGTGATTGCCACCAGAAAAATCAGTTTTGTAAGTTAATTGCTTTAGACTGGCTTTGTGCATAGGTTCAAAGGGTGAGGGTTTACTCCCTCCATGAATTCTTTGATAAACTGGTACTTTCCACCATGATATCTTATTTGGAGAAGTATTATAAACAGACAGGGCTGCCAAGTGTACTTCGATTGAATTCAAGTACTAAACCCGACTCTAGTAGGTAAAGCATATAGTGGATTATGTGCAATGAAGAACAGTCAATTGGATTTATGTTGCGTGACCTGCACCAAATGACACATCTCTTCCACTTGTAAAATAATAGTGTCTTGTGTTAGGATTTCATGCTTCTTTAAGTATATTTATAGACCTTTGTGGAAGATTTAAATGCCCAAATTCTATGACCTCAGGAGTCAAGCTGCCAAGTTCAGTTTCTGAGGGTATGGATGGAATGCCAAAGGGGAGGACTTTGAATTGGTAATTATTATTTATGTTTCTTAAAAGACCCTTTCCAAACTTTTAACAACAAAAACATTCAAACTTCAAATTAAGAACCTAACAGTTACACAGTACTGAATACAATTCATCATTATTTGTTACAAATGGACTGTCGCTGTTAAAATAACACTAAACCAATTATAAACGAATTGCAATTCCCTCAAAGCAGTATCACGTTCAAACCCATCATCAACATGTAAAAAATATATTTCATCAAATTAGGTAAAACACATAAAAGCTCTCTTATACTTGGGCTGAGGCAAAATAGACAAGCCGCGCAAAGTCCGGTAGCCATTCAAGGAAGTCTTGTTCCTTAATAGAGTTTAAACATTTCTCTTTACTCACACCCTTAGCCCGAGATAGGATTGACCATATCCTTCTAATCTCACCATTTTTGAGTGCACAAACCATGTTTTGCCATTGGCAGTTTTTAAAAATCTAAAGTTGAAGCGTACATTTCATATCCAATGTTGCCATGAAATCCCCCTGTAAAACGTTTGAGGTTTAACATGTGTTTTTTGGATGCAAGTCTAGTACAGGGCGCATAGTTTCTTTGGTACAAGGAAGTGCGTGGAATAGATACTGTTGTTTACCTGGTCTGCTAGGATTTGTTTAATGTGTTTTTCTGCAGCAGGGACTTCCTCTAGAAGAATTAGCTTCTCTTGTGGCGACATCTTCCGATATTTGGAGATTGGAGGACGATTTCTGGTTTCTCTAGAAACTCAATGCAGTACTCTCCTGCCACCCGAACGGGTGTGATCTCCTGCCATGCGTGGGTGAACTGGCAAATGCGGCCTCCGACTGGAGTTGCATGAGAGGGAACCTGTATCGGGGCATCATTGCTTAGAGGCAGGGAGCCTCTGGTGGCATAGGCTCCAGCTCGACTTCTAGTTCTTTTATACCTTCTTTGAAAGTTGGGCTGGTAACCGGTCGACTGACCCTGTGTGTTGCCACAGGATGAGGGTTGGCCATATATTGTGGGTGAGGTTGCCTACAAAAAGGAGCGTTGAACACCCCTCGTTGAACGGAAGGCGTGTTTGTTATGTGAGTCTCATGCTCTTCCTTGGCACTCTTCAATGCATCATCAACTGTCGTGCCAAATAAGTTCTATTGGCACATTAAAAGTGTGGCCTGTGTTTCCAGTTTGAAACCTGACGGTCGTAGCCAAGCATGCCGTTTTATCAGGGTGTCTTCCGCTATAATGCGTCCAGCCTTATCTGCTGTATCTAAATAATTTTTCAGGATGCAGCCGGCAAGCCGTTTCCTATTCAAGATTGTCTTAATCAGCTGAGATTTTAAGGGCTCAGGGACACCATCAATTTGTTGTTATATTGTATCCCAGACATGGCAGTTACAACTGGCAAGTAGGGTGGTGTTATTGGCAATACGGGGTTGGTATGCAGCCGAGGATGATACTTTCCTGCCTAGAGTTTAGATTTTTTTGCTCTCCTTATCCGGAGGTGCCTCCTCAGAAGCCAGCGGTGTGCCCACTCTCTTTCTGGTGGTAGTTACTGCTAAGGAGTCCGTTTTTAGCTGACCTCCGATAAAGTTTATGGGGGTGGGGAGGTTGGAGCCAGTTTAAAGATGTTTCCGAAGCAGGCGTTTACCGCTCTCGTTAAGGCGGGTGTAAGTACAGATGGCTGAATGAGTCTCTGCACTGAATGGAGAAGTGGGATAAACTGGATTATTGATTTTTGTATCCCCCAGGATGTTGTCCACAAAATCCATCATGTTGAGCTATTTTGAAGTGCTCAGCAGCCTTAATGAGCAGCTCATTCTATTGGAGCTAGTTGTCAATTGTCTTTGTAGGTGGTTCCCTACCTGCCCCCCTACTATCCTGTGCAGTACCCAGAGGGTGTGTGAACTGCCTGTCTATAAAGCAAGACATCCTTCATTACTTTTTCAGTGATCCACTCAGTGGACTTTGGGAAAGGATTTGGCCCCAAGGGAGAGCAGCTGGTCTCCTGTGGTGCAACACCTCTTTTATAGTGTGTTTAGGGGGTCTATAGTCTTTTTCTTGGGATTGGTGTATTTTATGTGATTCTGGCATCGAAATACTAGACGTTTAACATTTTTCCCCCATGAGCAGTGTCATGGGGACATGTTTTTGTATAAATTGTTGCATTTGACGGACCCGAACAGTGGGTCAAAGACTTTCTTTCGACGTGAATTAATTGGTGCGCGAAAGGAGGGCCTTTTTAGCTGTGGTGTCGGAAACGGGCCTACTCTGCATCTGTTTTGGGGGCATGTCATGTTGCGAAAGCGAGGGCCCAGAGGTCAGTGGGCATTGATTTTTCCTTCTGCTTCGACACTACGTGGTCATGTTATTGTTTTCCATAGTGGGAGGGAAAGGCAGCACAACGATAAACGGGAAGCGATGTAAGATAAATAGGCATTCTCTAAAGACAAAGAGTATATGTCCTCCCCCTACTGTAAAGGGCCGAAGCCCTGTGTAGGCCGAAGCCAATGTAAGGCGAACAAGGATTCCTCTTCGATGCAGGTCGTCCGTCGCCGAAGGCTGCTTGAGAGCAAGAGGCAAATGAGCGACAGAACGACAAACATGTTAAACTTTGTAATAATAAAAGCATATATCCAGGAATCTCTGCAACATGCGACTGACTATGATGGCAGAAAAAAACCAATCTGAGGGACCTTGCTGCGTGAAGTACCATGGGTACAGTAGACGTTACACTAGGGATAGTATTACATACACGGCCAGTTGACATCCCTTTTTGAGTTCGAAATAAGTCATGCAATACTCTGCGACTACCACTAGATGTCGGTCTAAGCAGAATATATATGGCACACTTAAATATTTGCATGGTAATTAAGTACTAGAACACAGTAACAAATGTAGAACACCATTTTAAGTTTCTTAAGTAATAGACCATACATAGGTGTAATAACTTTTACAGTAACAGATCTCTTGGTAAAACCATCTGAAACATATGTGCAAACTTTCCAACTTATGATAATGTTTTAGAACTTTGTTCCAACTTGTCTTAAAGCGTCCAATCCTATCTTAGAGTCTCACAACAGAGGGGCACTGGGCCACCAGAGGTTAGGAGTTGAGCAGAATAAGCAGGATACAGTGTTCAAGCCGGATCTCTTCTGGGTTTTCAGGTATGTAAAGTTAGGTTTTTCCAAGTCAGGGAAGACTAGGGGTTTCCTTGTGGAATTACCTCAAGGACCAGTGTCCTAAGGCAAGAGAGAGTACAATGGGTTTTCCACCCCGATGTATCTCTGGGAGTTCTGGAGGGGTGTGAGATGAGAGGACTACACGGTCAGCAAGCAAAGCTCCAGGTAAGTTTTACTAGGAGCAGGACAATACCTTAAAATTAAGAACTTGTTGCTGCCGGACGGTTCCAGTGTTGAGGCAACAGCAGACCCGGTCACAGGTTTCTCAGTCTTGGTGACTGAAGAAGGGGACTTGGTGGATCTGGTGACAGCTCTCGTGCAGATGGACACCCAGCAAAGGATCTTCTCGGTTCTGGCTTTATGTGGTGGGCACATTCTGCCCAGCAGAGGGATGAATTAGCACGCGAGATGGCGTCCATTTAGGCCGTTCCCTCAAGCATCCCCTCAAAGCAAGCATGAAGGCCAGCCCTATGGCTAGGCCTGAAATACAGACTTGAGGGGTCCTAATAATAACCAATGGTGTTTAAATGTATGCAGCCAATTGTCTTGAATACGCAGGTATTGCTGACATGTAATATGAATGAGAATTCTATTTGTTTGCAACATAACCTTCTACTGGGTTATGTGCCTCTTAATTTAATATTTGCAAATAGCACTGCTGTAATAAAATAACGTGTAGAGAAAACCTAGCAGAAGGGGTTTTGTACAGTGGCAATGTAAAAGGCCCTTCCACTTCACACAGCAATGGAAAACAAGGATGGCTGATAATGAACAGATCAGCTAACACCAACTGAATCTTTCCCGAGACAAGATAAATCTGACCTCCAGACACACAAGGCCTTTTGCGCCTAACTGTAGAGGGTTCCATTCGCATTATTTGCAATGATCACAGTGATTGGGACAACCCTAAAACTCTGGTGATAAATGTACAGTATTGGGGACAAAACTATTTATCAAGCACTCCTGGGGAGTTGGGGGTGGGGGGGAGGGGGGTATTTCAGAACCGTGCTTCAAAGGATTGCATTGGGATTCATGTCCAGATACAGCTGTCCATCACTCAAGATGTAAGATCACAAAATTTGGATAGTTCCACTAATCAGGTATTAAAGGCTTGACCATTCTCCATTCAAGAGACTGGCAAGCTGACTGGAAGCAGATAACCATCCTGCCTATGTGGTCAGAAGAGGCACTCCTGACCTGAAGCTTTTATTCCTCGCACAAGCCCCCTTCACCTAAAACAGGAGAGCCTATCGGAAGCAAGGCTCCAATTAATTGCTTGGGTCAGCTCTACGGAACTGAGATGTTCCAACCTTTTCATTTAGCTTTCAACTACTTTAACTTACAGACTGAGCGAATGCCTTGGTCTGCTGGTTTTGCATATGGACGGTTAAACTTTTTGGTATCTCTGAAACAGAGTGTGGTTTTTACCTTTGAAAGAGATTCCTTAGTAGTTAGACAGACAATAACTGCTAAAAGGAAATGTAACTATCATCAATAGAAATTAGTACACCTTTGAATAGCAAGCAGCATTTGAATTTTGCAGATATCCTGGCATTTGATTTTATGTTGGTGACACTTCAAAGATAAGGTATTTTTGAGCAAAGTAAAATGGAGCAGTCATGAGGAGTTTGGTACATATGAAAATGTTTTCCCCTCTCAGCATCTGCTCACAATGTAAATATGAATTGCGATTATATGTTGTGAAAAAAGAGTTACACTGTGCCATTGATTAAGTAAGATGGAGATTATTATTATTTTTTTATTGATTTAATCGCAAAGCAATTTTTACAATAACTAATAAAATCCTCCTTTTTCTAGACATCAGCATCTGATTAAAGGTTCATTTCACTTTAAAAGGTTGTGTCTTCCGTTACGTTGTCGCTCCGTCGATTGTGCCCCTAATTTTGGAGATCAAGTTCACGTTGATTTGACGTCAACATGCCTGACCAGTTTGTTCCTGAAACATCTGAACTTAAATGGTGGAGAACTAAGTCACACCAATCACACATCTGCTGTCTTCTCCACTCGTCAGGAGTGACCATAGATCGTTTTCCTCCAGAGTTGAGTAGTTTGTTAGTGCTCTGGCTAAGTATTGTAGCCTAACGTCTGTTAGGGCGGTGCATTCCAGCAGCAGGTGCTGGGTGTTTTCTACTTTGTCGTTCAGTTTACAAAACCGACAGGTGTTAATGTCTGATAAGGCCAGAATTTCCTTTGTTCTTAATTGGTTCAGTCGAAATCTCAGAAACGTTCTACTCAATCGTTTGTCGGGACATTTTCTTAGGTAACCTCTTACCTCGTGTATTTTCATCGCCGGTGATGGAATCGTTGATGTCAACGAGTACCTGTTTGCTATGTTCAACGTGTCGATTCAGTCCAGTTCGTACATTCTCTTTGTCACTTTGTTTGGATTAGTTATTAACAGTTCTTCTGAACAGTCCAACTTGAGTAGTTGGAGGTTTTCCTTCTTCCATCCTCTTAGTATCTGGTTGGAGTCGCTATCAAGCTCTTTCTTGATCAGGTCCAAAGGTTTGGGTTTCTGTGGGCACAGCAGTTTTCTAAACAACATTAGCGAGGCTCCGGCTTTCGATGTGGTGAGTGAAGATAGATATAACTCCCGCCTGATTAGTGCCATTGGTGTTGTTTTTGCCAGGTCTAAGGTTGATCTCCAAAAATGGCTCTCCAGTTTTAACCAGATTGAGTCGTGGAGAGATGGCATCGCATCAACCCCGTAGAGTAGTGCCGGTACTACCTTCATCTTAAACAAGTTCAAAGCCGGTATGAGAGAGTAGCGTCCGTATTTCCGGTCCAATGCTTTGGCTTGTGATGTCAAGGCTTTGAGCTTGTCCCATGGAGATTATTTTTTAATAAAACGTGTTAAAATGACTAGTGGTCAGTGCATTCATTTTGATTCCACATTTAATGCTGGAAATATTAGGCCATTTTTGACCTATACGCCATGCCATTATTCTGTTTCAATTTCTGTTTTGTTCTGCTCATGCATAATATATGGAGGTTCAACTAAGGATACTGTTATACACTAACACATCCCCATTAGGGTTGAATGTGCTAAAAGGTGGGTATAAGGGCAAGAGTCCTGCTATAGTTCCAATGTGATGAGATGCTAAGCGGCCTACATCCCCGTACTCCCAATCATTTTGTTGCAATGCACAGAGAGGGTTGTATCATGGGAAGCAGCAGAGACGTCTGCCAAGGTTCTATGTCATAAGCCGGTGCTGCTGTCACATTTTAGAAAAAGGTCCAAGAGCCTTCCTACACTACGTGGAGGTGGGTGCGGGGTGGGTCTTCCTCGTAAGAGCCTGCACTCTTTTAGCTAGCCGACATTTCGAAGAGAAATAAGCAACAGATTCCTGGCGCCTTTTCCAGGCTCGGTGGAAAGATATTGCGGTGGTAGGCTCTTCTACTTTTCTCTGTCCTTGTCCCTTGTGAGGGGACTTCTGGAGGAGCTGGCTTGAGTCACTGCATTTCCAGAAGGGTGCCCACAAAGTTCCAGGCAAATTCATTGTTCAGGTGATTGAGCACAGCACAGGGCTACAGGTATTGGTGAATTGCAGGCCATGTAGGTTGCAGCTCTTCCAGCGATGGCACAAAACGCAGTTCGTCTTGTGACTGGTTAGGACCACCAGTGCAAGGGAGGAAGTCGCCTCCTTCGGATCTTCCCGGTCACTCAGCAGTGGAGGTCGCAACAGCAGTGGTTACTCAGCGGGCTCTGGCGGTCATTGGCGTCTTCATCCTTTGGGCTTCTTCTTTGGAATCTTCTGCTCCAGTGGTTGACTCAGAGTTTCTGCTCCTGGACCTCAGAATGTATGCAGGAAAACTGGCTTAACCCACCAATCATATTCCATGCAAAATTCGAAACTTGGGGATGGATGTCCAATGGGGACAGTCATCCTCCCAGTCAGACGTGGCACTCTACAGTACAAAGGACTGGGGAGGAGGGGGATATGGGTTGACCCTCCCCACTTCTTGTACTGCCAGTCACTCAAAGACCCTTTACAGGCTTTCCAAGGGAAACCCGGCGAAGACAAAGCAACTAGATATACCTCCCCCACCCAAGTAGGTAGAAGACCTAAGAAAGGACAAGCCATCTCTGTAAAGGCCTAAAAAATGTAATTAAAAAAAATCTGCTTTTGGGTCAATGGTGACCCTGGTGTCTGTCCCCTACAGGAGCAGCGATGTCAGTGTACCATAAAAGTTCAAAAGTTGTGTAAAAGGTACACTGCCACCAGCATGAAAAGAGGAACTTGTCCAAAAGTTACTGGAGAAGTGAGAAAAGGGAGACACAGTTTCCCCTCAATACTCCACCTGGGGTGTGCTGATCTCACAAAAGAAAGTACAGGTAGGATAACATGATCCCCTGCCTTGGTAACAGTGTGCGAACCAAAAGAAAATAAAGAAACATTTACAGCAGAAGTTCAAGGAGCTTCCAGTAACGCTGCACAGAAAGTGCAGTTTGCTATTTGAGTAAATTGTAGATGCCTTGAAAATTGGAGGAAAGCATCACTCCATAAAGAATAACTAAAAACAGGTAACAAGGGTTCCCATGATCAGAGTTAAAGAATAAGTGAGTGTGGAAAAAAGTTCCCAATCACTCAGGAGAATCCAACAAAAATACAAGAGTCCAGCAAACAGTGCTGGGCGAACTCACAGAGAATTTCACTCAAGAAGGAACATCTATTCTAACATACTTTTGCATGTTTGCATTTACAGCAAATGGATACCAAGTGTGGCTGGCACCCTATGATGGCCATGCCAGATTTTGCGTGTCCTTTGGCCATACTGTTAGTTGGCCTTCTTCCAGGAAACGCCATATATGGAATACCCTTTCCCATGGAAAACTGCTGCTTTTGAGGACAAAGGGCGGTTCATGTGCAAGCACGGATGTGGGTGCTTGGACTGCTTGGTCTCAGTACACATTTGAATGCCTGTTGCTAGGTAGATGTGGATAGCTAGTGGTCACCAGGGCTGGAAAGCCACTGGGTAGGCTAGTTTTAATGGTCCAGACCCTTTACCATTGGTGGGCTTGAGCATGCTCCCAGCCTAAATCTTGGATAAAAGAAGGGCTCCCGTAACTATTCACCCGATCATCACTGGAGCCAAGACTTCTATAAAGAGCAGCCCACTGATGACCAGAGTACAAACCATGCAGATGACCAGGATGCTCCTCTTTCATGATCACAAAAAGGCCTTCAACCCATGGACTGGTGGGATCAACCAGTCTCAACCCCTGCTCAAGGATCCGTGCCTGCAGTTCAGGCGTATACCTGGACCAACCTTGCTGCAGCCATCACTGTTCAGAGCAGAGATTGGAACTCTGCAGACCTTCAACTTGTGCCAGAAGTTGCCTGCTCCTGCATTTTCAGCCGCCTCTCTCTAAGGGAAGCGGTGCTGGGCGTGCTCCTGTGTTCGCTACTGTACAATCACCTGTTAAGTCTGACCGCAGAGTCTGTCTTTGTTTGGGTCTTCAACTGAAAGCCATCTGGAATTTACTCCAAAGTACTGCGACCGACTGAAGCCAAATCTTGTGAAACAAAGTATGTCTTCTTTATAGACAGCCCTCGGAAACGTAAGCAAGACAGAAGAAAAAGCCTGCAATCAGTTCTGGAACAAGTCTACATACCTGTTACTGCCCTCATCCCTCCTCTCCCCCGCCCCACAACTGCCCCGTCTCTGATAAAGTAACAAGGGCATAAAGTATTGGCACCCAACTCACTCTTACTTGACCTTTAGTGGCAGAACCTGGGTTAAGGATCCCTCCCTAGGCCTATACTAGTGTGTTGGGATTGAGTGGCACCCTAATCTGAACTGTATCTAACTTTTTATGACTCTTTAATAATCACAAACACTGGCACTGCAAATCTCTATTTAAACCTACCTGCCGAGGAAATACTTTGGAATTGGTGGCTTTTGGGCACAAGACTCCAAACCATCTTGAGGTTGAACTTTATAAGAGTTAAGGGAGCTGATCTGTCATTATTCTGAAGAGTAATGCTTACTTCTAGGCATTTGAACACTTGCTTGTCACTGTTCAGTGAATCAAATGGATTCCATCTATCCTAACAGTGAATGTATAGATCTGGTTTAAAAAGGGTTTTGTGCGACAATGTAAATAATGAATAGAATTTGTATCTGCTTAGCGTTAACTAAAGGCCTAATAAATAATTGTATTTTTATACTTACCTGTAACTGCAATCGCTGCTGTTGCTCGGTTTGGACTCATTGTAACCCACACCCTTCCTGAGACCAAGCCTGGCTGCTACCGTACCTTGATTGGGTTTGGCTAACTTCTCAGTGTCTTCCCTATTCACCAGAATAGAGTAGCCTCTCAATATCATCCCACCAGGGCTGATTTTGGAAATCCACCTCAACTCCTGGAGCTGGTGGCGGCCGGGGATCCCAGCCACCCCAATCCCATCATTTTAGCCTGTAAGTAACATGCAACTGTCAACGCAAATCACTTTTTGAGTAGAATAAGGGACCTCCATACATTTTTAAATATACACAAACTGATTGACATAGGGACATGTTGCGAGTCTTCTGTCTTAGTATTACGAACAGAGCTGGAATACCGTAGTAAGATCTGAAGCTAAACAACTGAGGAAGAACAAAAAGAAACCCAGTCCACCGCCTTCCAGAACTCCTTCTACTGGTCTGTACCTCCTGGTCTCGGACCTGAATCTACAAGAAGCCAGACTGCTGCCCCCACACGAAAACAGTTCCGTTTCTCTTCAGTACAGAAGCATCACCAGCAGAGGTCCCATTTTACAAGATCTTCACGACAAAACAAGTGTGGTACAGGAAACACAGCCAATGGCATCTCACATTGAAAGTGCTCGAGTGTTGACAGCCAGTGACCAGAAATTTCCAAAGACGGGAACCCAACTGCAAAATGACCTGTACTCCAATTGCCTGCAGAAGGTACATATGATTTCGGAGCCAGTTCCTACTTGTAACCTTGGGCTGATTTTTCATATTGGCACACCATGCAGCATCAGGAACTGCATCTGTGAGGCAAGATTGTATGCAGTACCCTTTGGGTGCACAACAACATCCCTGAGCTCGTGGCAACAGGAACCCAACCTTTGGTATAAGTCTGTACTACACAGGTTGATAGTGTGTTGAGCAGCCAGGCTTATCTCAAGAGGGGTCAATGTGAGCTGTCCGGGAGATACACAGAGATTTACAGTGACAAGTATTCAAATAAACTCTTACACACAAGGTTTCTTGATTAACCAATTATTAATTTAACAGTCAGTTTGAGTAAGTCTTCTTCAGAAGGACAATATAATAGTAACGCACAAATACACTCCAAAATACACACTCTTAAAATTTCTAAATCTGTAAGTACCCTTTTGGGATGGCACACAGACACTTCCTACACCGTCAGGTGACTTTAGTAACTAGGACACTGTGGACATTAATATACCACTGTTTGCATTTAGAACCAGACTTAAGAGTACGTCAAAGAAAAAGGTTATTGAACAAAACAAGAGATCACACAAATATTCTGAAGCAGGAGAGTACTTTTGAAAACCTCCCAATGCAAAGTTAGTTAACCCCTTCCTGGAAGGAAGACCAAACACAATGTCAGAGGGAAGAAGGGTCATTCAGGGAGCAAGGCTAGGTCAAAGTCAAAGTCAATTGGGCAAAATTCTAGGTGAGCTGAAGCACTTCTTGCAGGTAGATAAAAGTATTGCACAATGTTTTAGAAGTCTTTGTAGAAAAGAAGAAATCAAAGCAGGGCCACAAGCCGATTAGGCTTGTGAGGTAAAGAAGCTGGTAGCAACTCTACAAAAGCAACCACGACAAGTCTCAACTGAGAACAAGTGAGGTTACACAACAAGAGGTAAGTTCTCTTAGACTTAACAGTACCTTTGGTTACAATAAAAGGGCTTTGGCTGGCTTCTGTTCCTGTGCAGCTCTGCAGATCCTGTGTTCAGTCGTGGGGACAAGAGGAAGGACGTCTGGAGGACTTCTGCACTGCAGTCGGTGACAGAAAAGGACCAACTTCTATTCAGTGGCACTTTGCTGAGACACGAGAAGCTGAAACCGCAAATAGCACTACCGCAGACTCTTGGCCGTCGAGATGGGCTTTCCTTGCATCTGGGGTCCAGCACTCTGTTGCAGTGGCTCAGGCTCGGTCAGTCCTGCTTCCTGGAGCTCTTGGCCAACTTAAAAGCAATGCACACAATCTGGTGTTCCTCTCCCTGGCTCTACTTTTTACAGCAGCAAAGGCAGTGGAAGTTCAACCAGCTCTGAGAGAATTTCCAGGTGGTTTACTTTGGAGTTGATTAGTCCCACCAACTCAAGGGGAGAAGTCGTCCTTGCAGGGCTTCTCTAGTCGAGGTGAATTCAAAGCTTCAGCACAGCAGCAGCGCTTCATCAGGCAAATCAATGGTTGCAGCAGGTGTCTCTTCCAAGTTCTTCTTCGGATTCCTTTGTCCAGTGGCCGACTGCCTCCCTCGCCTTTTATGCAGGTTCCTCCCATTCATTCCAGCGTAGCTGCCAATCACACAGCAGGGTGGCTGCCCTTGCCAGACAGCCAGCCAGCCAGACAGCCAATCACCTAAGAGTGCATTACTATCTCCTAGGAGACTAAGCACAGTGAGTTTCGGGCACCTCCCTTGCTTCCTAGCCCCCGCCAGAAGCCCCTGGAGCCAGAGGAGGGCATCACTCGTGAATCCCGCCAAAGATAAAAACGAACAAAGGGACCAAACCTGGTTTGCCGCGCTGAGTAAATCTCAAGAAGGACCTTTCCACAAAGAAATGGCGAAAAAGAAGCCCGGGGCCATTTTGACAAAAATGCCACCCTTGGGTGCTTAACTGCATCTGGAACGTAGCCTGCGGTAAAAGCACACCAAGGTAGTTAAATTAACCTCTGCCACCAGCCATTCATCGAGGAAAGGGTAACAGAATTGTTACATGAGAAGCTAAACAAAGGGGATACTAAGTAACCCCTCCAGCACCCCATTATAATGTGTGCTGGGTCTAGAAAATTTAAAGTGTAAGCAAAATCAATTTCACTTCACTGCTCTTGGAAACAGTACTTTATCCAAGAAAAGGTATTTAAACCTTGGGGAAATGTGAAATGATTTCACTACACTGAAGGTGCTGTGACACAAATGTAAAAGAGGACGCCTATGGAGTTTGTCAGACTGCACAACCAAAAGAAACACAATAAACACATAGAATCAAAAGGTACAACATCCCGAAGTTCACCAAAAGAGCTGGGGGTCTCTAAGGTGGGAGGAATTTAGCACTAAACTGACAATTCTCACTAACAGTATCCCACTCAAACAGAAGCCATTCCGTCTCTCCTAATGATTTCTATCAGTGGGTTAAACCCTAATGGCTTCTAAAATACCCAAGGTAACCCAGGGTGTATGAACCACTAAACCTCGTAGCCAAATGACTTGGATTACTGCTAGACTCTGCAAGTGATCCTAGCAAGTGGGGACACGTTTCTCATAGCCAAGATCACTCTTAGAAACTGTATGAATTACTTACAGTAACATCTTCGCTTATGTTTTTGGAGTTATAAAGTCTATATTTCCATAAAGACCTGTGTATGGATATGCTTGTAGTCATAGCAATACTGTTACTCTGTATTCTGGTCCACTCCGCTCCCTCCTGTCCTGCTCGACCACAGCCACCACTAGGTGAGCCCAAAGATATAAGGATTTCTTGTTTGCAGAGGTTTTACACACACAAGCTGGATACATTCTAAAAGGAGGCCTCAACGTGAACAGCGTAGACTTGAGGTGGAGAAAACGGACAGGGCTAAACATGCAAATAACCTTGTTCATTCAGGATGGATCAATGGCTCCATAACACAGATACTAGTGTACTCAGTTCTAGTGTCTGACCACTACATTGAGACGGAGACCCGGACAATCTAAGTAAACCAAGTTCCACTTTAAAAAGATGCATTAGTACTGTTGTAAGGGGCCCATGACCAAGCTTGGGCACAGTAACTACAGGGCACAACCATACGCCATGACCTGCAAGCAATGCAGGTTAGGGTCTTTTTACCAAGGCACCCCAGATCTTGGCACAGTGCCACAAAGGCAGGGCTTCAGATGATAACCTGCGTTATCTGCAGGCAGAGGCAGTGGGCCTGGGCATGGCAACAGAATATGCCTGGGTACAAGCCATGTCCTGCAGCTACTTCAGGTAAGAGCAGTGCCCCAGGAATGGCCATGTTGCGCAGCACTGTGCCCAGGTCATGCACTTAGGTCACACCTTGGGCACCCAACCTGCAATGCAACTGGTATGCCATCATCTGTATGTGGTGCAGGGATAGTGCAATTTTATCCTGCCCACCAAATATGCAGCCTTGTAGCTTATCATGGCCGCAGGCCAGGCTCGCTTGCAGTGCAGGCATGGATAGACATTGGCCAGGTGCAATGCACATAACCCACATGGATGGCCGCAGGCCATTCCCTGTAGTTGGAGTGGGCTTAACCTTAAGGTAGTCTGAATAAGAGTTTGACCTGAAGCATATGCTAAAAGAGTTTGAATCTGTGGTGTGCAGGTCGCATAGTGTTTGTGACAGCATATTAGCTAATCAGCTGCGGTATCAATAATAGAATAAACACAAAACAAAAAATATGGAACCATAAACATATAGGTGGCTGCCTACCCACCTGTAGCTCTACTGCCTCCCATTCAAGCCACTGGCTGCTGGACTCCGTGAGGTCTTCCCCACGGGATGCGAAAAAGAACCTAGAAAACAAATATTAGCAGTCAGAGTTTACGCTTTTTCTATTTCACAATATTAAACCAATCTTGGTACTAACGCAACTTCACTTACTGAAAGTATAAGATGCACAGTGGGATAACAAATCGATGGGGGGGGGGGAAATGGGCTGGGGGCAGGGCTCTTATTCGTAGTGATTCAATATTTGGTGCGGAGCCAAAAAAGGGGCTCAGATAGCCTTAAATCCCAAGTAGCTATTAAAGCTTTAAAGAGGAGTGGCCTCTGCAATTAAAGAAGTGACCCAACAGAGCCAATCACGTTTATATATGTGCAATGAAAGGGCAAACATTCTGGTTTAAAAGATGTATTTAAAAATATGATGTGTGAGCACAATTTGACCAAAATAAATATATTCAAATATGAAACCGATCAAATTAAAAAGGGGTCAGTACACCATGCAATCCCACAGTTCTTCTGAAATAAATCCTTATTCATACATACTAAGGCATCAAAACAATGTATTCTCTTCTAATTTCCCTTTCCTGTTTGAAAAGTATCTAATTTCTTTAAATGATGTTGTGATTCTAAACATTACTGGAGGGGACATCTGCTGGCAAAGAGCAGTATTGCAACTCATTCTAAAAGAAATTTGGAAAGGAAGTCAGTTCGGGGGGCCCTGGCTCAAGGGCAATATTTATAGACTGCGCCCTGGGTACTTTTCTGAAAGTAAGTAATGGACTCTAACTTTACTCGTCAGCGCAAGATAGCCAAAGATTTACTAATCGTGGTTTGTAATTGGTTATTTATAATGCTCTTAATACTCAGAGGTTTCTAAGGGCGGACCAGGGATTCAAACCTGTGTTGCTCAGAGTCGTCTTGCTTCCAAGGCGAGCACGTTGCCCTTAAGCTATCCTCCCGAGACAAAAATGTTTCCAAAATGTTGTCACCATTTTTTTTAATTAATCGTATAAATATGCCAGCCAACACTAGTTTCAACCCATCCGGGTCTTTACTAAGGCTGAGTCAGTACAGTAATTAACAGTTGGTGCAACAAAAATATTGCAAAAACTTTTTTTTTTTTTTTAAACAAAAGACATTCATAATGGTTATTTCATGCAATCGTGCGTAGGTCAATGGGTAGGAAAACAACAGAGGGGAAGGGTAATACACACTGTATTAGTATTTGTTATATTTTGTTAGCATATTCTGCTTGATTTAAGATAGGAGGGCTTGCAGCCCAGGCACGGAAAAAGCCTTATCCATGAGGTTTGAAAAAACCCCAGGTATGGTGGGTTGGTTGGAGAGTCAGTTTGATGAATCTGTATGCGGAAATTGGATGTGTGATTAATTGACATGGGGTTACAAGTACCCTTGGGGCCTAGGACTGTGATAATAATGGTGTCCGAGTGTGGATACGTGGTCCCTAGTGCCCTCGGGGGAATTCACCTAGTGTCATAGGGTGTGAATGATACAGTGAAATATTCAGGTTGAAGCATGCCACCCTAAAGAATTGTGTGGCATGTAGAAGGTCTTACTCCGATTGGGACTAATGGGGATGCCACTCCTGTGCCCATTCAGGTGTCTGTTGCAACTTGATATAATAAATGCCCAGATGGGCATGTAGCAGCTGAAATACAATGGAGCTGCGGGTGAGTGGTATCACTCTACCAATTTGGTGCATGTGTGCATTGAGTAGCAGGTCTCCACACAAAGAACGCAGTTATCTCAAAGTGATCTAGGCAATTGAAAATTAATTACGCGTGCCCGATCTCATTCAATTGATCAATGTGTGTGTGGGGGGGGGGTGGGAGGGTTGGAGAACTTATACAGCCCCTGCGGTCTACTTACCTGTGCCTTTCGGTGGTAGTGTAGAATGGTGCGTGGCCTGCAAGACTCTTATCTTAAATCAAGCAGAATATGCTAACAAAATATAACTAATCATAATAAGGTGTTTTTCTCTCTTCCCTTCCTTTGCCTGCCTAGCCATTAACATACGCACGCACGCACGACTGCGTGAATGGTGTATGTTATGTGATACGTTTTCATCTCCAGTACCAATTATTACAATTGCATTTCGAATTTATAGAAACAAATAATGTTTTGTTGTTCATCACTCGATTGCTCAAAAAACACACCACTTTATGTTTTGTTCTTTATACAAATCATGCTTCCGATTATGAAATTATCATTAATGTCTTTTGTCGTAAAACCCGGATGGGTTGAAACACGTGTTGGCCGACCTATTCAAGCTATGAATTCAAACAATCAGTACATATTTAACTCTACTCATCAGCGCAAGATACCCGGGGTCCATTACTTAACTAGTCAATACACGAGGTGCGGGCAAAGTGTCCACCTCCCGTGATCTTGCTGCAGTTCAAGCTTTGATACAACATGTACCAGCAACTAATCACTCGGTGCTGCACGAGATCATCCAGCCTCTAGTGCCCAATATCTCGTCTACTCTTTCTTCTGATAGATTCACACGTGGAGTGGTAGAGCCCAGCCTTCAGACAGGTTCAAACCTTTGCAATTGCTAATTCTAATAGGCTAAAATGAAGCAGTCACATCGCAATCAAGTTTATTGGTTAGTATCAAGATTGTACTGGCTCCGTTACATATTTCCACTATTCTTGAAAGTGAAATATACAGATGAAACTGTTGGGGCAAATAACACAAAGAATCGTTTTAACTTGAGTGCTTGTACAAGTGTCTAATACTGCAATGATGGACCCTTTTATTTGTTAGACCACGGTGGTGTTCTAGTAAACAGATAAACAGATAAATAGATTAAGAGATTATCTGTGAAGGCAGTTTGCCGTTCGTTTTTTTTAAGACTGCATGCACTCACTGGCAAATGGCGTTTGCCGAGAAGAGGACACTCCCACTCTCCAACTCGAGTGCAGGTAATCTCGGCTGACTCAGGAATGGTACCACACGCTCTGTGTTGATGAGAAGGGAAAAGAAAACAGACACATTTATTTAATATGTATACCCTACAGCTCCCAGTGATCTTCACAAATGGTTCAAGGACACTGAGCAACTGAAGTACTTTGAAAATGGCTTTACCAAAAGCGTGCTCAATACTTCCTTACAAGCAGCTAATAAAAATAGGTATCATATTTTATATTCAAGAAAAGCCTTACCCGTCTGTTTTACTTCCTAAAGTTAAAATACCCCCCACAACGCAAGAACAAAACCACAAGCAAAGATATGATATGATATATGGCATTTATAACGCACCTATACACAAGTGTTTCTTTTTTTTGTTGTTTTAAAAAAAAAAACATTTACATTACCACTATTACAGATAGCAAGACAATCAATGAATAATAAAAAGAACAATACCAATAACAAAGGAAAATCACAACAGTGTACACAGGAGAATGTACAAATCAAGATACATTAAACATTAAACCCCCCCTTACCCAACATCAACAATGCACAGTCAAAACAGCTGCAAAAATCTACCCCATATTTTCTCAAACAAACCCAATTTGCCAATTCTCCGAAACAGCACCCACTCCACGTTCACCAGGTCATGCATCTCAGACAACCATGTCCCAATGTCCAATGTCAAAGCATTTTTCCAATTTCTCAAGACGATTTTTTTGCCAATCATCGCCCCTATGAACAGCTACTTCTTCTCACTCAGAGTGAGATCATCCAAAGGCACATCACTCCCCAGGATAATCACACTAAAGTCCAGAAGAGGGAGACCAACAATCACCTCACCGAACACCCGTTCAATCTCACCCCAGAACAGTCTCACCTGCCTATAGTCCCACATTAGATGTTCCATCGTCCCAGTCTCACTCGAGCATCTCCAACATTCCGCATTCTCCAACAACCCCCTTTGATACAGTCTCTCAGGCGACCAATAGACTCGATTCAGAATTTTAATCCGTCTCGATCGCTCCGTGAGTCCCAACGAACACAACTTCACATTCTTGCACATGTTTTGCCACAAATCCTCAGTTACATCCAAGCCGAGCCTCCTGCCCCATTCCTCTCATAAAGAATCATTTCCTTGAAAGCAAGATACAAACACTTTATTCAAGGCGCGAGAGGTAGCAACAGAGTAACAAATCAGCAGATGTATGCCATTTATTTATTTTATTGGTCATTTGTAAGGCGCTTATACATCTAAACAGTATTTCAAAGAGACACAAGGCAAAAGGGAAGCGAGCATGGGAATAAAGATCAAACAACAAGCAAAGAAAGGCACAAATAAGCATAAACACAACGGTCCTACTAGGCCATGTGGCATTCGGATCGTGCAATTGCAGAGGAGAGTTGGAGGGAGGGGGGGCAGAGGTAAGCGCAGGAGGGTCCCCTGGGGGGGAAGGGGTGCCAAGGTGCCTGTTGTGAGGGCAACAGTAAGTGCGAGTGTGGTGGCAGCCCTAGAGAGGGGAGGTCAACCACACAACAAATAAGTGTGATTAAGGCAACACCACAGAAAGGCTAGCGCCCGGGTAAGCGCAGGTGGATGCTGGTGGCGTTTGGACACAAGTCGAGGATTTTGTATGGCCTCTTCAGGGGCCTGGTCGCCAATCTTAGTGAACTGAGGGGTAGTTAGCATGGGAGAGAGAAAGAGAGAGAGGGAAGGAGGAGAAGCGAAAGGTCTTGAGGAGCTTGTAGAACTTAAGAAGATCCGGCTCAAGAGAGAGAGGGAGGCTGTTCCAGTCAAGAGGAGGGAACCAGCCGAGGAAAGAGATCTGCCACCAGCTCTCTGCTTAGAAAAGCGGTTGACCAGCAGAGAGTTGAAGCCGGAGGATTGAAGGGATCTTGAAGGAGAGTATTTAGAAAGAGAGTTGTAGATCGCGAGGTCCAAGGCCTCAGACGGCCTTATGGATGAAGCAGAATATTTTGAATTTGATTCTTGCAGCAACTAGGAGCCAGTGGAGAGATTTCAGGGCGATAGAGATGCAGTCCCTGGGCTTGAGGCCTAGGATAAGTCTTGGGGGCCTGTTCTGGACTAAGTGCCATGTCACCTGCAATGCTGTGCTCAGACCAGAGGCAACAGTAGAACATGCCACACATATGAGCTACACGTCAATGATCAATTTGCTGCAACTCTGTACAAAATAAACAGAAATCATAAAACAAAGTACAAGGGGTCATTGAAAGATGGAGAAGTGCGGCTTAGGGACAAGAAGTAAAAAAGCATTGGCAAAGTCAATAGTTTTGGCTTTTGTATAGGCAATGTATTCTAACAGACAGATGCATGTGCGGTGTGGGCGTATAAGCAGTGAGAACGTGCATGTGTACTGTTACTTTTCTGGTTTGAGCTGCGATGCTTATGTTATGTGTTTATACTGACCCATACACGAGGAGCAGTCTAAAAGGTAAAGTAATTTAGTCGTGTAGAGCCAAACATCTGCATTTCAGAAAATTCAGGGATGAAAAAGACGTGTATCGCCCACAAAATGGTTGAACAATAGACCTGAGAAAGATTAACTTGCATAGAGAGAGATAATACGTAGGGACCATGGACGATCCTTACTCTGCGACTACGGTTTACTACATATACAAGCATTTTCTCTCACTATGTATATCCTTTGCAAGACTTGATATTATCATGATGCCTATAGGACATGGGCATAAGTACATCACATTAGGCATACTCGAGCACCATACACTATGGTGCAGTATCCGGACATACAGGAAAGACTTCAAACAAGCCGATTACATGTTTTTTTGTATGGATGACTTGGCATTCCTTGACTGGTGCGGGATTCTTATTTAGCTGGAGCCTGACGTAATCTGACTGGTGCTTAATATTATCCATCTACTAACTTATTTTCAGGCCTACTTGGTTTGTATACGGAAAGTTCATACACTTAGTCTGTCAGCCTATGCTCTTATTAACTTCTGGAGCATAGGGTTACCTGGGACAGTGGCTAAGTAACTAACAAAAGGCACAAGCTTTTGAGGTGCTTAGCTCTTCTAAATGATCAACCAAAGACAAAACCAGCAATGAAATTCTAAAAATATTCCTGGGCATTTCTCCTCAACTAAAATCAAATATCATAACCACAAACGTGTCGATATTAAGTAAATAGTGCAGGGATCGAAAGATTCGATAAGCAGGAGCTAAAAGCAGCTCATGGGTATTCAGCATTAACCAGTGACCAGGCGCTACCACTTGGAAACAATGAGCTAGTACATAGTGTTCCACAAATCTAACTCCCACTTAAGATGCAAACATTGTATTGACTACTATTTATGACATGTTATGCTTTAAATGCCATATATGTTTGCTCATGTTTATTTATCGATTGTCCCAAATGCAGGAGTTAAATTCACATAGGTGTGTTTGTTCAGCTTCAGTCGGGCTGGCGGAGCTAAAAATAACTCCTGGTAGCCAGTGACGTCAAGCTAACCAGGCTAATATGGCTTTTAACCAGGAGCTAAATGCCCCCCCCCCCATCTACCCTCAATTTCGAACCCTGCATTGTACAGTGGTTTAAAACATTTCACACATCTGGTAGTGGGGGGGGCAAAGAATCTAAGTTTATGACTCATTCAAATGAAGACTAGCAGTAGGTACTTGGACCATTACCACATGGTTCCGTTTCCTCTTCAGACGTTTCCTATTATGGTATAATATATCAAGCCATGGTAAATCTACAACCAGACAGGTTGTACAAAAAAAAAAAAATAAAAGAAATAAAAGAAACGTAATGCAGTGACCGTCCAGAATTTCCGAGGAGCATGGGTACTATTGTAAATATAGTATATATATCCTGGGCGGGGGGGGGGGCCCAAAGATGCTTACATTAATGGTCACCTCTCTCACTGTTTCTCCAGAATTAGTTGGTAGACCCTACGCTTCTCATAGCAATGTATTGTAAACGCAAAGCATCCCTTTCTTTTGTATGCCCTGAACATTGTGGCCCATCCTTGCTCATCGCAGTGATCTTGTGGTAACAGCCAGTGAGACGTGGGGGAAAGTAAACTGTGCTTGTGGCACAAACCGTAGCACACACCCCTGCTGGAGACGTGTGCTGGTGGTAGAGAAAAACAGTCGCTCAACATTTTAATGAAATCACTTGTTGCTATAGAAATGTGGAAGACCCCCTCACCTCAAATGCATTTCAGCACAGACTTTTGCATATCTCACTTTATTATCCAAGTTTATGTCTGGAGGCTCGTTCTCACCGATTGCAAATTGCTTTCTAAATCTGGGCGAAATATAACAGACTCAAGCATCAGCCAGCCACGGCAAGTGTTCTACATTCATATAGATTTTACTGATGCAAAATGTACTGGCGGAGCATAAAGGTAAGCGCATGATGGATTATGCAAAAATAAATAAATAAATAATAATAAAAAGGTAGGATTAGGTGGACACTTTCAGCAATTATACTGAGACGAATAGATTAGGGGGATCAAAGTCCAAAAATTGAAAAGATCGGCAAGGCAGTGGCAGAAAGGTTATGGAGTATTAGGACATAACAAAATAAGTTGACAGGGAGGGGACTCTGTTCCACCATATGAGGTAGGGAACCAAATACCAGGCTGAACCCAGCTGAAGTCAATAAGCTTTCTTCATGGCATGATAGACAGCATATCGTGGAGGGACAATCCAAGTACAAGAAGTTGGTGGGCGTTAGGAGATCGCTGCTTCTTCAGATGATCCAGCCTGGGGACTGGTTCAGGATAAAAAAGGGGCCATCTATATACAAGGGTGTGTCAACATTTTCTGACACGGTTATGGTAAGGGAGGTTGTTCGGGAATGCTGCAAGAGTCTCTGATGGTTCAATGTGGAAGTGTTCTAATCCCAGGTGGGAAGTTAACGTAAGGAAGGGGCTCAGTGGGAATGACGAATACTAAAAATAACAGTTTCACTGTGTGGGAAGAAAAAAAAATGAATGTTCAAGGTCAACGGGCAGGATCAGGATGTCAAATGAGGGAGGATTCTGAATAATCGATTGTGAAGCAAGACACACAAGTTAGAGACGCAGCATATAGTGGCTGTGTACCCCTTGAAGTAAATCATGCTAGGGTGCTGTGGAGACCACCTGTGTGGGCAAAGGACCATATATCCTACAATGTAACACTCTGCATTGTTGATTGTGCGGTTCTAAATATAAGGAGTGATTTTCACTTACACCTATTGCCCCAAGTGGGACTTGTATGTTGTGTTAGTTAGGTTTTCTTCTAGGGATAGTTTGTTAGCCTTTAAATGCTCACAGAAAATCATTCCTTGAAGGGAGAGTAGGGGCTGTTGTATGCATGGCTGCTTGTTCCACATTCTAGGACCCGGAATGTGGAACCATAGAGCGTAAGACGTTCGGAAACAAGGCTTAGATGGGAGGACTGGAGGTTCGGAAACGAGGCTTAGATGTGAGGACTGGAGGGTGGAATTGATCACAGGGGTCTTTGAATGGAGCGGTGTGAAATAAAAAAACTACCAACCATGTGCCTCACGGAGCAATCAATCACAACACTCAGCTGCGACCAACACAGAACTCAAGACACCAGTCAGTGCATGAAGGCTTACATGCACGAGTGGTAACAACATAGCCAGAGAGAAAGGGCATACCAACATCACCATGACACATGAGACTCTGGTTGCCCTCACCCCTTGTTCCATAGAAGCACTCAAGCGGGGGACAGGAAAGCTAACGAGAGATGGGCCCAGCTCTGCTGGCACCCTCATGATTCTCAGGCCCCGAAGTATTCCCATTCACAATGAAAATTGTGCGCCATACCAACAGGAGGGTAGCAACAAGTCTGCCTCGGACGGAACTTTGTACCTTGCAGGATCCAAGCATCATGCCCCGATGGAAGCACAATGGGTGAACTGTCCGGCGTTTGGAATGCCAATAACCATGTCTGCTCCGTAGACAGAGCAGAAAAACGCTGGGCCCAGGTTAAGAACTTGACATGCCCCCCCATGATAACTTACTGAGGACAATAATTCCAGAGGGAGCATACATACCATAATATCCTACTTCCTCCACGTAACAGGGTTCAAGCATGGGCATCATTAACCCCAGCACCACTGACCTGACCGTATTCTTGCATGTAGAAGGCAATGGGAATTGGCTGGAGCAACTGGAAGGTGAGGACTGAAGCCCCCCCTCTCGGGGCATTCCTTGTCCCGATATCAGCATCATGGCACCAGCAGCAAAGTCCATTAGAACACTTATGGCACCCACTAGAACACCACAATCCCTTGGCCTTAGCACAGCGATCACCTATTTATCACAGGGTTCAGGAGGAGACGACCACTATTGCCAGAACCCAGGAGCAACCATGCAAGATCCATTTCGAAGCATAGATGACGAGCCCTTTGTAATGTGTCACCCCTCCTGGGAGCATGGTATCTCCCAGGAGCTTGTGGCAGTAGCCACGTGACCACTCAATAAACGCAATGAGTGGCTTCCTACTCAGTCCTGGAGTTTGCAACTATGGTGTGCTGCGTTTTTGATTCAGCAGCACCATGCTGGTGCTGCGTAGTTGCTAGAGGGCCTTCCCTACCAATCCCTCCACCATGATGATGCCCCTGGTGGGCAACACTGTCTACCCTGACTGCCTGCCAGGCCAGTAGAGCCCCTGCTGGGAAACTACCTGGTACAAGCCGGTGCCCCTGCTGGGCAACCCCGGCGTTTGTTGCTGAGGTCAGCCTGGGTGGCCCCGGGCCATGGAGGAGCCCGTGTGCTCACGGGCTGACTGGGTGCCCCAGTCTGGAGCTGCAAGCTGGGTGCCCCCAGCCTAATTGTCATGCCGGGTGCTCCCGACATATGCAGGGTGATCCCTGCCCACAACTGTGCTGTGTGACTGCCTGGTCTCGGTGCCCCCAGGCCTGGTGTTCTGTTGCTGGACCCAGTGTGGGTTCCGTGTGGTGCTTCTGCCCCCCCCTGATGGGGTAAGGAGGGACGGGGTGTGGTGTCGCCTTTACATCTATGGAGCGGCCCGAGCCCCCGTGCCTAGTGTGGTGCGGGTTGCTGGGCTGCTGCTCCTGTGCAGCGAGATGACGCCGCTATGGCGGAGGGTGGAGGAGCACGCACAGATTTACAAGTGTGTGCCTTGGCAGAGTTTGCCTGCCAGAACCCAGCCGCAAAAAAATTTGCCTGTATGACCCGCATTTAGAAGATAAAGACCTTAAGGTCATCCGGTATCCTATGCAGAAATTGGATTAACAGTGATATCTGCAGTAGAACTGAAGTCTACACATGAATCATCAAGAACCTCGATAGGCAGAGAAGACACTGATAGTGGAGGTTTGGGCCACCTGTATGAAAAGAAGCTACATTCAGCCTCAAAATTCCAACAGCAATACAATTGGTTAACCTGTCGCAGCCCTGATGAAAGTGGTCTTTCACCACTGAAACCGGTCGGTTTACCATAACACTGCATCGGCACATCTGAATGCAATATGTCAGAGTACAGTGTGATCTACCCTAAAGAAGCCAAGGGTTGATCTAGGATCATCACTGTATCATATACACAGAAACACAGAGAAACTTTGTTAGACTATCAACATCAAGAAAAAAACTAAAATGAAAAATAAGCAGACCTGAGGACTGTAGGTCCTAGTTATACCAAGTATTCCCACCTCCCAGAAGACACATCCATCTAGGATGAATGGGGGTCTTTTTAAACTAAAAAAAACTGCCCTCAAATGAAACTGAATAAAGTTAATGTTATTTCGTTTTGAGGACAGCCTTTTATGACAGAACAATAGAGGTTTTCCTAAAAACTCTTTGTTTTCGTGAAACCATTATGAATAAAATTGCCCAAATCCCATTGTGAAGACACGTTATTAAAGGGAAGATTTGGGTCCTGACCACTCCTACGGTCCAGTATGTGGATACCTGTGTCTCCCAGCCAGTCCCCCCCTGGTGGGAAGAGAGGTGTAAGGAGTGGCCCGTCGTCCCACCACCAGTACCCTACCTCTGTGGCCCCAAGGTTTGTGGAGTTAGCCAAAGTGGCCCCTGGGCCCCTCCCCCCCAGGCCCCTACCCCCCCCCCAGGCCCCTACCCCCCCAGGCGCGGCTTTGACAGCCTTGAACTGTGGTGTCACTGTCCGGAACGGTTATTGGTGAAAAGCATGAACTGGGATCCTGCAACTCCACAAGTACGTAAGATGGACACCACAGACATCTCCATGAAGGCTGGGAGCACGCAAACCTGGACTTGCTTAAAATGGCCCAGTCAACAGGCAATGTAAAGTTGTGAACATCTGTATGTGTGAAGTACTTTATATGGTGCCAGGAGCTCTCATTGGTGCCGTTCAGTGACCTTCATTCACCCAGGTTAATAAAGGGTCCTTTGATAAGGGGGTGAAACCCTCCAACATGCCACCAACCCTAATATGGGTATATGCTAAATGTGATTGCATGTTTAAATGTCCAGTGAAGTGTGTGATGTGTTTGTTGCCTATGGAAAAGGAGGAGTGTAATGTGTCACCCCTCCTGGAGCATGGTATCTCCCAGGAGCCTGTGGCAGTAGGCACGTGACCATACTCAATAAAAGCAATGAGCAGCTTCCCGCTCTCCATTCCTGGAGTATGCAACTATGGTGTGCTGCGTCTTGATTCAGCGTAGTAGCTTGAGGGCCTGCCCTCCCAGGCCCCCCACCATGGCAATGCCCCTGCTGGGCAACGCCGTCTACCCAGGCTGCTTGACAGGCCAGAAGAACCCATGCTGGGAAACTCCCAACTGGTACAAGCCAGTGCCCCTGCTGGGCAACACCAGCGGGCCTCAGTGTCCCCATACCACAGAGGAGCCTGTGTGCCCCCTATCTGAGGCTGCAAGCAGGGTACCCCCAGCCTAGATGTCACACTGGGTGCTCCCAACATATGCAGGGTGATCCTTGCCCACAACTGTGCTGCATGACCGCAGCCCAGGGTCTGCTGGGTGCCCCCAGCATGTGGGTGCCCCCAGCCTTGGCCCGCCTGGTCTGGGTGGCCCCAGGCCAGGACATAACACCCTTGAAACCTCACATTTTATTAGAAAATAATAATTCCAATTTAAATACACCGCATTTAACCTACTGAGAATGGATTAGGTGAATGCTACCCGAGTGCAATCATTGATACGAAGAAACGACATAACCCAGTCTTGGAGAAAGAACCATTGTAACCCACATTTACGAGCTATGTGAAAAATAACCCAATTTTACTATAGCTCCGTTGTAAGGTTGAACAGCAGTGATTCCAATCTGCCGTCCCTTGTTCAAGGCATATTACAATAATGTAAACATATATTCCACTGCTCGTATTTCACTTTTTTATTTCAAGATCTTAAAATGTTACATGATGCAAGATCTGCAATGCAACTGAATTGGGGCATGATGCAACACGTTTCGTGTTCCTTCAATGAACAGCTGTCTTCTTCCAAAGAGGAAGTACAGTCCGTGCCCCTTAAATAGCTCTATAACACCAAGCCACTTACCTTCAAGGCCTGCCCTGTGAACCTGCACATCGACCCCGCACTTCGCCGCCGCTGCAAGAACTTTCAGGCAGTGCTGTGAGCCCGCTGAGTGTACGATTAGCCTCATGATCCCCACTCTCTACGAAGCCGGTCTACTGAAAGTGCAGGCTAGTTCCTATTTGAGAAACGGACCCAAGCAACGTGCCCGTTCGTCATCCTGACCGGATTTGCATGTTACGTTCAGATCTTGTACATATGTTCTATTCGGAAGAATCCGCGATCTTCATTACCTCCACGTTCCTCTTCCTCGTCACAGTGCTTACTTCTGATCCCCGCCTCCACGACAGGAACCCCTTTTCACTTTCTTTTCTTCTTAGGTATAATACCTCACACTTGCCCATACAATCAGGAGAATGTCATCAGAGAAATACATTTTCACATAGGAATGCATTGGGGGTTAGAATTATTTTAAGCGGGAGAAAGTGAAAAATAGTGTGGTATGCTGGGAGTGGACCGCCTCACACTACACACACGTTCAGTCACTCGATCATAGCATGCAAAAGAGAGACTGACAGGAGCTGGGGTGCAACACTCTTACATACTTGCCAACATTCTGTGACCAAAAATATGTAGGATGTTTGAAGTTTCAAAAATAATAATTCCCATAACAATGACGTCACAGTAAAATACAAAACATACATTGTTGGCACCATTGAAGCATTCCAAAATACACAACACATCGATCAGCACAATATGGAAAGATTACCTAACCTAACTTCACAGAAGGTAATCACACAGAACTGGTAGGCAACGTGTGCCACTGCTCTGTAGCAGCAGCCCAGGCAGTACATATGTATTGCAAGTTGAACACTGAATGACATGGCGACTGATACCCCCCTCAGTCTGATAGGCATATGCTGTGTGATGGTGTTACACTCTGCCACTTGCCTTCACTGGTGGTTCATCTAAGGGTTGTCCCAAGTAGCTGTCAAGTCAGTGGATTGGTCTGAGCCCAATCAAAGTAATCACCTACCAGTCCACTGTACAGACACACTAATTCATAGCTCCCAACCTTTTTTGTCACCAAGGCGGGTGAAAACACCCGATTTTCTTTTTGGCGGGTGAGAGGCCCATAGAAGGAAATGGGCGTATGAGGGACTTGGCGGGTGATTCACCTGCTTTCAAGGCGGGTGACACCCGCCAAAAGCGTGTGAGTTGAGAGCTATGCTAATTGTTGCATGCTTTCTCCTGGAGCCTTCCTTAGAGTCACATAAATGACTTGCTACTGTAAAAAGCAGTAGGATCTGTCACTGAAATCTGTAGGCGGTAGGACTGTTTAAAAAGCAGTAGCCTACTGCCTAAATCTGTAGGGTTGGCAAGTATGCTCTTATTCATTGAATGTCAGCCAGGAACTGGCTCTTTTCCTTCCTCCTTGCTCCTCCCCTTCCCTCTGCCCCATGGTCCTTCCCACTGACATGGGTGCAGTGATGACACCACACCCCCCCATTACTAAACACAAAGTTATGCCTTCAGTTCATTTCCTCAATGAGGCGGTGGGGTTCTTTCGGGCTTTCTGGGATCCGATGTCCATCTTTGTGGATTGGCTTGGGGCAGCCTCTTGTGACATCTCATTTTCTGAATCTTCTCTGTCCCTGTTTTATGAGGCGTCTCAGTTGTGGTGGGTACCAGTGAAACTCCTATCACATAGCTCTCAACCATTTGTGCTGCAAAGGCGGGTGAAATCACCCGATTTTGTTTTTGGCAGGTGAGATGCCCATTGGAATGAATGGGCGTGCAGGAGGCTTGGCGGGTGATTCAGCCCTTTACAAGGCGGGTGACCCCCGCCAAAAGACAGTGAGTTGAGAGCTATGCTATCAGCAGTGGGTGTAACTCCGGGCATTCGCCTGAAGTGGGAAGAGTTTCTCGTTGTAAATCTACGTTCTCCTTCTGCTGTGATGAGCGATCCTTTTGTCTTGATGACGGTGAGAGGTTCCTCATTGAATGGAGTCATGTTCTTGCGGTTTTGTGGTTGTTGGACTATCACGATGTCCCCTGGTGACAGGTCACTTTCTTTGGCCCTTCGGGTGGTGTCACCAGACTTTTTCATGCCTTCTTTCATCAGGGTGTCTTTCCTTCTTATCTCATAGTCGTTTTCATATTGGTCTTCATCCGCTGCAACGTGCGGCAATCGTGTCCTAATGGTTCATCCGATCATTACCTCTGAAGGTGTTTTCCCGTTGGTGCTGTGTGGGGTATTTCGGTAGTCTCGCATGAGCTGGCATAGGTGTTTCTCCACAGGCTCTCCTGTGAGTCGCGCAATCTGTGTTGTGCGCTTGACATTGCTCATAAATCTTACTACTGTGCCATTAGCCTGTGGCCACAGAGGGGTTATTTTTCTATGGCGGAATCCCATGTATTCTGCAAAACGTTAAAGTCCTGCCCGGTGAAAGGGGGCCCGTTGTGAGACTTTACCACCTTGGGAACTCCGTATGTGGCGAACATCCTCTCCAGTGCTGGAATGGTATAATGAGCTGACGTGGACGGCACTATTTGTAAGTCAGGGTATCTCTAGTACTCATCAACTGCCACTAATATGTACTCTCCCCCGTCCATGGGCCCAAAGTGGTCGACTGCTATTTCCTCCCATGTTCCTTCAGGCAGTGCTGTCATGCACAGTGGCTCGGGTGTAGTGCAGGGTTTTATGACTGCACATGTAGGGCAGTTCTTGAGTAGTTCTACTAGTGTGTCTAGCTGTGGGAACCACAGTTTTTGTCTTAACATTCTTTTTGCGGACACTATACCACTGTGTCCTTCATGGGCTAGCTCCAAGACTTTCCGTCGCAGGTTGCATGGTATTACGAGTCTGGTGCCTTTTAGCAGCAGACCCCCTTCTGACTTTGCAAGTTCCTCTTTCACTGCTAGGAAGCACGTGATGTCTTGTCTCGTGTCCTCGCTTACTGTCTCTTTGAGTTATTTTGCTTGTTTCCATCGCCCCGTTTCCAGGCATTTCAATATGATTTGCACTCCTTGTTCGGCATTGGATTCACAAATTATTTGATCCATGTCGAGACCCTGGGGCGTGTTGCTCTGGATGATGTATCTTATGTATTGGTCTGCTATGGAAAGCTATGGTTCGCATTTTTCTCATGGATAGCGTGAGAGAAAGTCGGCGGGGTTTTCTTCGTTACTTGGCCTGTGTGTTATGGTGAACTGGTAGTCCTGGAGACGAAGTGCCCACCTTGCTATTCTGGGAGGCATTTTGGCTTGTGGGTTTCCGTATATGAAGATCAATGCTTGGTGATCCGTGACTACAACAAATGGTTTCCCGTAGAGAAATAGGTGGAAGTGTTCGCAGGCCCAGACCACTGCTAATCCTTCCTTCTCGGCCTTGGAGAGACTTTGGCTGGCATATGACACAATGTGTTTTTCATGTCCTTCTTTGTCATCCAGTTGTGTGAGAATGGCTCCAAGACCTACCGGACTTGCGTCTACATTGGGTCGAAGAAAGCCATGTTCTTGGCGTCCGAGATGTGGTCTTTGATGGGCTGAAATGCTTCCTGACACCGAGGTGACGAATTCAGTGTTGAGTTTGGTGAGGACCCTGAGGGGCACACTGACAGATGCAAAGTCTCTGATATACCTTATACAATAGTTTGCAAGTCCTAGGAAGGATCTGAGGTCTGAGGTGGTGGTGGGTGGCTCAGCTTCCCTGAGTGTGCTAACCTTCTCTGGGTCTGGTGTGATGCCCTTCTCCGAGAAGATGTGTCCAAAGAACCGAAGTGTTTTCTTCCGAAATTCACACTTCTCCTTGTTCAGGGTGAGTTGGGCCTCCTTCAAGGCCATGCATACTCTCATCAGTGTCTTGTCGTGTTGTTCTTGTGTTTGGCCAAAGACCAGGATGTCATCGCTGTAGTTCAGGCAGTTGGGCACGTGTTTGATGACGTTATGGATTTCTGCTTGAAAGATTTCTGCCGCTGATGATACGCCAAAGCGTAATCGCTTGTATCGGAACAGCCTGAGGTGTGTGACAAAGGTTGTTATGTAGCGGGACCTCTTGCTGAGTTCTAGCTGGTGATAACCTTTGTTCAGGTCCAGTTTAGGGAAGACTGCTGCTCCATTTAGGAGATGTACCATGTTGGTAATTCGGGGGGCTTGTTGGCGTTCCCTCAGGATGCCTTAATTTGGTCTTCTCATGTCCACACATATTCGGATGTCTGGTGAGTCTCTTTTGGGCACTGGCTCTATGATGTCTGCCTCCAATAATATGGTCAGCTAGTTTTCGACTTGCTTCTGAATGTTGATGGGGATTCCCCTATAGTGTTGTGCTACCGGCGGGACGTTGGTATCGATGTGCAGCTTGATTTGTTTGTTCTTCAGTTTACCTAGGCCTTTGAACAGTGAGGGAAAAACCTGCTCAATGCTTGCGGTAGGGTCCAGATATTTGTGTACCATGAGTCGATACAATATGTGTATTAGCCCCATTACTATGGCCGCTTGGTAGCTAAGGATGCATCCATGGGGATATTTTTCACATGGTCTTTGTAGCGGCATGACGCCATGAAGAATCCTTTGCAGGCCACAGATATCTTTGAGCCGTTGAGGAAAATGAGGGCTCTTGCTGGTTGTAGGCGAGGGGCGTTTGGTATGCATTTGTATACTTCTTCGCTGATTGCGTTCACTGTTTCCCTCGTGTCTATTAGAAATTTGGCTGCTGTTTGTTGATTTGTATCATGAGTATGGGGCTGTGTTCTTCCACCGTGTTATTTCCTTGCGCATACAGGTAACCCTTTTTCCTCGGTTCTTCTTGGTGTTTCTTGTGTCTGTGGGCGTTTTCTTCCGAAGAAGCTCTTGATACACTGTCAGATGGTGATTGTTCTAAGAGGCACCTGATGTATCGCCTGGGTCTCCATCTTGGTTTGGATGGTGTGGTCTTGCCTTCTCTCCATTCTTTTCTGTCTTGTCTTCTTTCGGGTTGTTCGTCATAGTGTCTGTGGCGGGCCATGTCATGGGGTTGGTGTGTCGCCTGGTGTTGGGTCGACTGACTATGCTCCTTTTCCGGTGCAGACTTTCCGTTTCTCCCCGCGCCCTTCATTTTGCTGCGAAAGATCAGACACACGGCTTTGTAATGATTTTCTCCACTGCAGGCAGAGCAAGGTTGGGCCATGGCAGGGCATAGCCCCTCATGTGGATATTTGTGCCCACACCTATAGCAAAAGGGGTCGCCGTTGCTTCTTGATGCGCCTTCTAGCTTGTTATTGTTCTCATGTTTTCCATGTGTGATTTTTATGTCATTGAGGCACTCCACTTGTGCTGCGAGTGCGGCATCCGAGCGAGCCAGGAGTAGTATTTCCTCCAAGTTGGGCGGTTGTTGCAGCAGCCGCTTCCGGAAGTCAGGGCTTTCACACCCTACTATGATCTGTGATCGGAGGGCTTCATCGTTAGAGTAGTTGTTGAAATTACAGTGTTTCATTCTCATCCTTAGCCTCATTACAAACGCGTCCATTGCCTCACCTCTGCTTTGTTTTGTGGTGTGAAAGATGTGTCTTTCATAGTCCACGTTTGTGTGGGGTGTGAAGTAGTCCGTGAGGGCTGTCTTCAGACTGGCGTAGGTGTCTATGGTGTTTTCTGGTATCTCATCCAGAATATCCCACACGTTTGATCCCAATGCATGGTTTAGTAGGCTATGTTTCTGTTCATCTTCTAATGGTTCAGCCGCTTTTAGGCACACCTCAAAGTCCCTCAGCCACCTTTTGCATCGTGACCCAAGTGTGCTGGTGTCAGTGAGGTCGAAGTTGGATGGTAGTTGGGACAGAAGGCTGTCCGTCATTCTTTTGTGTGATGGTCTGGCAGGGTTCACTGGAACTGTCAGTGACTCCTCTTCTGAAATGCTCATGGGAGGTTAGCCTTTCTTTTCCCTTCAGTGGTTGTTTTTCTACTGATGGGTCCCTTGGTGGTGTGCAGTGTGTCTGCTAGGTTGGGGCGCTGTTGTTGTTAGGCTCTTCCCGCTTTGATTCAGGGCCCTGCAGGGTGCCCCGCTGGCAGGGAACCTTCGTGCTCGAACCTGCCTCCTGTCCGCGCTGCTCGCGGAGCCGGCAGCTTTGCGTCTCCAGTGGCGTCCAGTGGCTTGCCACGACCGCAGAGCCTCCAAGGTGGCAGGCTTGGTGGGGCTATCGGATCCCACCTTCGTCGCCAGTGTGGTATCCTGGGAGTGGACCGCCTCGCGCTACACACACATACAAAAGAGAGACCGACAAGAGCTGGGGTGCAACACTCTTTATTCATTGAATGTCATCCAGGAACTGGTGCCTTTTCCTTCCTCCTTGCTCCTCCCCTTCCCTCTGCCCCATTGTCCTTCCCACACGAAGACCATGGATGCGTTTGTAATGAGGTTAAGGCTGAGAATGAAACACTGTGATTTCAACAACTACTCTAACGATGAAGCCCTCCGATCACAGATCATAGTAGGGTGTGAAAGCGCTGACTTGCGGAAGCGGCTGCTGCAACAACCGCGCAACTTGGAGGAAATACTAGGCCTGGCTCGCTCGGACGCCGCACTCGCAGCACAGGTGGAGGGCCAATATTTTTAATTGAAAGATCGGGGGTTTCCTGCCTAAATCAGGAGGGTTTGCATGTATGCTTAAGTATAAGCCTCAGTTGAAAAATGTCCTGTCTTCTGGCCAGGAATAGTTTTTTCCGGTGCGGGGCACCAGAGACCACCGTCTGCTGGCCATCTCGATGGCTCCTTTGTGGGGCGATGGGTCCTCTCCTGTGGGGAGCACTCCTGGTTCCCCTATGGGGCTAGGGCTCTAGTTGAGCACCGACAGATCTGTGTTCTTCTCGGGTCACCTCCGGAGCGAGGAAGGCATACATGCAAACCCTCCCGATTTAAGCGGGCGACTCACAACTTTTCTTTTAAAAATGTTTTGTTGCGTTTAGGTTTAGACGGGGACATGCTACAGGTTATTGCATTGCAATGTAGTATTCTGAGTCTTACTGCACTTCCAAAGTCACTGTGTGGACTTTGTTTTCCATAATAATCTCTGTTGGTGACTGCTGTTCTGGTTATAAACCTCATAGTATGTGTGATCCTTTCTTCTACCACCATATCTCTGTAGTTGGTGTTGCGAGGCATGGTTGATGACAGGGAGGCTCTTTTGAACTCAGTGGGTACATCTGACAAAGGGACAGTCGTTTTAGGTATGCCTGCATCCTGCTTTTCTGTGGGAATGGGACAAGTAGCTGAGGCTGTGAATAGCATGTGTCTTGGAAGCGTGCATAAGCAGTGCTTAATTTGTGGGAGTGTTTGACTGGGCTCTTGCCCGGCACTTATTTCTGAGCTCCAGCACTTTTTTCTGAGCCCAGTTTGATGATGATGTGGTGTTTTGGCAGCTTATTATTTTAACTCTGAGTTAGTCATAGTAAGACAACAAGCAACAACAGTGGGCAATGGTAGGGGTCTCTGCATGCTGGGCTGGCTCATTGTTATTCATAGTCCAGATGATCCATGTTAGCAGGGCTAATTATCAATTTCCAAGAATAACAACGATTGGGAAGATGACAATGCTGGGCCCTCATGCTGGCCAGTGCCACACATTGCTCCACTTAGTTTGCATGACAGTGTGGCAGATTCTCTCTTGTAATAACCAGTAGCCCTGCCACAGAAGGGTGGGGGGTCACAATTGCAGGACAGTCACCAGTCAGCAGCCCAACATAGGGGCAAGGTTAGTGAAAACGCGAATGTCGAATAGGAGTGCCAACCTATACAAGAATATCTTGCTGCAGTGTTTGACAGGTAACTTCATCCGTTCCGTCATGATATTGCCTGCATTTGTCTATCAATATGTCGTAAGATGAAAGCATGTTTGCTCTTTTTCCGTGGATAGATGGTCAACATGTTCAGCTTGCCTCTGATAGAATCAGAGCAAAATGTGATCAATGTGGTTTTTTAAAGAATCATGTAAACATTTATCTTATTTTGAGATACAACTAATGTGTATGTCGTTTGGTATCTGTAAATCGCTCAACTGCCATAGTGCATCCATCACCCCCAATGAACCAGTGGCAGTTGAAGCTTTGCCACAAATAGATCGACACTGTATGGAACACGTGTGGTTGTTTTACACAGTGGGTGGGGAGCTGTACGCCCATTAGTGTCACAGGTGTGCAAGAAAATATTTTGGGCCTGGCATTTACGTTCTTACAAATTAAGCCCTGTGCATAAGGGATTGTACCTGTGCAGCCACTGTTGTATAATCTTGTGTGATGCATGTTGAGCACCTGGGCAGCAGTGTTTCGTGTTCCTTTTTTCTACTTTCATATCTTCTTATGAGGTGACAGGTACAGGTGATGGTGTGACTGAATGTGTATGTCGAGGTGTGGCGGCGTACTTAGCTCCTCATTCTGCTGTCTGAAGTGTGTTGGTTTAGTTATTTTACTGCTTTAATTTATTGTGTGGGTGGTCTTGTGAACTGATATGATATTGTATACTACAATTGCGCAGTGATGCATGTTTGTCCCTTAGTGCCTGCTCTTCTGAGAACCCCACATGTACTCTTCTTTCCTTTCTGGATGAATGGGGAATGTGTTGTAACCTGAGTCTGTGTCTTTCGCCTACATGTAAATAATGCATGCACTCTGAGTGAGTCTTCATTTTAACCCATGGAATGTTTGGTGTGGGGATGTTTGAATGAGTGTTCCACCCTTGCAAGTTAGTCCAGGGATGGATATGCCAGTAGTCTACACCTATAGGTCCTATGAACTATACTTAGTAATGGATTGCTTTGTAATAAACTTTGCATGAGACATACAAGATGCTCCAGCATGTTACCTATATTAAGCTGACTTTCAAAGTACAAGGTATTGTTCGGGCCATCAATTATAATATCTCTCTCAATGGCACACTAGGCGGCGTAGATAAACTGAGTAGTTTCACAGAGGTCGAAATTGGTATTCATGGTGAAGGAGCTGTAAGTAGCTCCTGGGTGTGAAGACTTTCCTGTAACCAGGAGTTATTCATTATGACCCAGGAGCTATTAAAGTTCAGCCTCTGAAATGGAGTGCCTGAAAGATGTCCAAACCTGATATGATATATGATATGATATGCCATTTATAACACGCCTGTACACAAGTGTTTCTAGGTGCAACAAGACAAGGAGGGGGAAACATGGGCAGGACAAAACAACAATCTTATTAGGCCCTGTGTCATTCAGATTGCCTAAGTGCAGGGAAGTGGAAAAGGAGAAGTGCCGAGAGGGAGAGGGGTGTCGAGGGAGAAGTGTAGGTATCTCAAAAGTGCAGCCTCAGTGCAGGTAAATCAAGAGAAGGGCAGCCAATGGGAGGCTCATAAGTGCAGAGAGAAGGGACTATAGGGTTGCAGATACAGACGACAAGTGCTAGGGGCAGTGGAGTAACTTTTCTGAAAAAGTTGGGTGGGACATGACATCTGTTTAAAAGGTGCCCCAGCCAAATGAATGGGGACAAAATGGTGTGCCATGAAAGTTGGGGGGGGGGACAAACAGCCCCGCGCCCCCTAAAATTATGCCCATGGCTAGGGGAGCCGTTAGGCAGTTCAAGGTGCAACTGGACATGCAGGAGCCTGGGCCCAAGTTCAAAGGATAGCCAGGTGGCCAGTGCGTGGAGCAGTCGGGAATCAGCGGAGGAGAGGAAGAGAGAAAGTGGAAGGGAAGAGGAAGGTCTTGAGTTACTTCCAGAACTGGAGATGGTTCTGCTCAAGTTTGAGAGAGGCAGGGAGGCTGTTCCAGACGGAGGCCCCAGCCGAGGATAGAGATCTGTCCCCAACTCTCTGCTTGGAAAAGCGACTGACCCTCAGAGAGTTGGAAGTGGATGAGCGCAGAGCTCGAGAGGGGAAATGTTTAGGACGAGAGATTTGGAGGTAGTGCGGTCCCAGGCCCCAGAATCCCTTGTGGGCAATGCAGAGGGTCTTGAACTTGATCCTTGCCGCCACTGGGAGCCAATGAAGAGATTTCGGAGCTGGAGAAATACAATCCCTGGGCTTGAGGCCAAGGACAAGTCTTGCAGTCCTGTTCTGGATAAGTTGAAGAGGTCGGAGAGTAGAGGCAGGAAGATTCAGAAACAGGCTTTTGCAATAGTCCAGCCTAGAGAGGACCAGAGCTCTGGAGACAGTGAGCCGCTGGGGGAAAGTGAGGAAAGGAAGAATACCTTTCAGGAGGTGAAGTTGATAGTTTGACTTCTTAGAGACGTCAGAGATGTGAGGAGAGATGGTGAGGGTGGAGTTGAAGATAACCCCAAGGTTCTTAGCCTCACAGGTAGGAGCAGGAAGAGGACCCAGAGTGGGCAGCCAGAGAGAGAGAGGAAAGGAGGGAGCTGGTGTTCCGATGAGGAGGATCTCAGTCTTACTGGTATTAGGGCAGAGATCATTGGCTTGACACCATTTCTGAGTTGCGGTCAGACAGTCTGGAATGAGAAAAGGAGAAGGGGCGGCTGAGGGGAGTCTGAAGGAAAGCTGGGTGTCATCTGCATAACACTGAAAGTTGGAGCAGAAGGAAGCAATGCATTGGGCAAGAGGTGCCAGGTATTGGTTGAGCAGCCAGGGAGACAGGTTAGACCCCTGGGGAACACCACAAGTGGAAAGAGAGATAGAAGAGAGGAAAGACCCCAGTTGGACCTGGGAGGGTCGGTCAATGAGAAAGGAGGTCAGCCATGCCTGGGCCTTATCAGTGATACCCTGGTTATCACGGAGCAGATTGAACAGGTTGGCATGGTTGACCGTATCAAAGGCATAAGAAAGATTGAGGAGAATGAGGACAGAAGGAAGGTTAGAATCAAGGTTTGAGAGCAGATCTTCACAGGTGTTCCGCAGAGCAGTTTCTGTGCATCTGGAAGCTCTGAAGCCAGACTGGTGTTAGTGGAGACAACCAACAGGTTCAGTGTGCAGATTAAGCTGGGAGATAGCTAGCTTTTCCAAGAGTTTGCCCAGGAAAGGCATGATTGAAATTGGGTGATAGTTAGCCGGAGAAGAAGGATTGGCAGAGGGCTTCTTTAGCAGGGGGGGCACAAGGGAGTGCTTAAGGGGGGAAGGGAAGGTTCCAGTGGCAAAGGAGTGATTACAGAAAAAGGCCAAGGTTGGTGCAAATGTGTTGATGTGGTCTTTGATGGTTCTGGATGAACAGGGGAGAACATGTTTTGACGAGACTTTCATAGATCGGACTTGTCTAGAAACATTGTCAGGGTGAACACGGGAAAGGAAGAGACGGGAGGGGGAGAGGCGGCCTCGGGCAGGCCAAAAGTGGAGGAGGAGCAAGGGGAAGAGAGGGTGGACAAGATGTCCTGACTTTTAGTGATGAAATGAGAAGCCAAGACCGTGCAGAGGGCCTGGGAGGGAACAGGAGAGGTAGAGACTGCAGCAGGATTGACCAGCTCCTTGCAGATTTTGGAGAGTTTGGCCGAGTTGTTAGATGCCGGAGGGACAAAGGCTTGGGTGTGGGCTTTCTTCTTGGTGATGACAGAGAGTCTGTGTTGCCTTGAGAGCAGGCGGCAGGCCAGTTTGTCAGAGGGGGGGCCTGATGCCCTTCACTTCCTCTCAGACACCCTGCACTTGCATTTGAGGGTGACGTGTTCGGAGTCGTACCAAGAGTTGCACTTGGATTTGAGCTTCAAGTGGATCCTCATGACAGAGGCAAGTACATCAAGAGTGTTAGGGATAGAAAGATGATGGTTAGATAGGGCTGTGTCAGGGTGTGAGTCAGCCAAAGGTGCAGAAGGAGGAGAGAAGGTAGCGGCAAAAGACTCAGTTGACACACGCTTCATGGGTGGGATGATGAGAAGGTAGGTGGCAGTGCTGGAGTTGGCTTGGCCTGAGTGGTAGAGAGAGAGAGGTGGGAGGAAAGGAGAAAGTGATCACTCCAGGAGAGATGAGTGGTGAGATAGTTAGAGAGAGGGAGGTCTGAGGAGATCAGAACATCCAGGGTGTGCCCTGCAGAGTGAGTCGGGCCAGAGGGAAGACTAGAGAGAGAGAAAGAGTTGCAGAGGTTGGGAAAGAGTCATGAAGAAGGGCAGGTAGCATCAAAGTTGATGTTAAGGTCTCTGAAGAGGAGAAGTTGAGAGGTAGAGGTGAGGAGAGAGGAGGAGAGGTCCACCCACTCAGAGAGGAAGGGGGTAACCTGGCCAGGCGGCTTGTAGATAGTGGCCACAGTGAATAAAAGGCCAGGATAGATAGAAAGCCTGCAGACCAGTCATTCAAAAGAGGAGTAGTCCTGCATAGGAATGATAGAAGCAGGTATCCACTCCGGGAAGATCAAGGCTACACCCCCACCAGGGCGGTTGGTTCTGGGTTCAGAGAGGATCTTGTAGCCATCAGGAAGGGGAGTATCAAAGCTCTTTTGTTAAAAAAAATATTTTTATTTTAAACCAAGGCAGGAAAACAAATACAGTTATACATTAATTCAACATTTCAATCAAATTCTTCCCTCCCCCACTCCCCCATTGTAGATGCCGGCCCAATTTAGAGTCCCATGAGTTGAGGTCTTTCCACCTCCCTTTTATCCCTTGTCCCCCTCATCAGGTGTATTCCCGCTGTATAGAATCCTCCTGGCCTTTTGGGGTTTGTACGTGAGGGCCAGGACTTTTAGGTCATAGTCAAGAAATGGGCCCCAAATGTTCTGAAAGCAGTGAAGAAGCCCTGCCTTGGCTGCTGTCACCTTTCTGCGATAAGAATATCCCATAATTTGACCCACCAAAGGGGCAGGAGTGGGCCTTCCTTTGATTTCCAGGAACGGGCAATCGTTATTCTTCCTGCTAGAAGGCATTGGGACAACAGCTTGGCTTTGGCTCCCGACCTTGAGTAGATTCCAGGGACCGGAGCAGCTAGCAGGATGGGTTCAGGCTCTAGTGGGAGCACCGTTTGAGTAATTCCTTTCCTTCAATGATATCCAAACACTGCCTCCAAAATTGTTGGGCTTTTGGGCATGTCCACCACATGTGGAAGAAGGACCCTGTGTGTCCGCACTGTCTCCAACATGCCGGGTCAAGAGTTTGGTTCATGTGGTGGAGCCTCAGTGGGGATAGTACCAGTGCAGCAATATTTTGTAGTCGCATTCCCTGTTGGTGACGCAGGCTGAAGATGAGTGGGCCCCAGTCCATATGTCCACCCATGTCTGATCCTCTATGGGATGACCTAGGTCTGCCTCCCATTGTGCCATACAGCGAGTTTTGGAGGCGAGGAAATCTCCCTGAAAACATTTGTATAAGGCAGAAATCTTACCTCGGGCCTGAAGATCCATCAGGGTTAGTTCCAACGCCATGGGGGGGAGAGTTGTGTGACGAGTTTGTGGGTGGGATAACCAATGGTGAACCTTGATGTAGGAGAACCTGTCTGTCTCTTGAAGCTGGAAGGCTTCCTTGCATTGGATGAAGGTGCGAGGTTCCCCCCCCACGAACAGTTGTCCCAGAGACTCTAAGCCCCCTGCAACCCAGTTCTTAAAATTCTGAGGATTCATACCAGGCGATAAGGTTGGGTTATGGAATACCGGTGACAAGGGGCTCGGTCCTTTGGGAACCCCTTTTTTCTTTAGGGCTCTGTCCCAAATGTCTATAGTGTGCCTGGTAGCTAGCAATAGTCTTCCTGTCTGCCGCGTTGGTGGTGAAATGTGTGGGAGAAAGCGTATGCGGAGGGATTGGCGAGATTGTTCAAGTTCCACTCATCTTGGGAAACCAGAGGACATCCGCCACACTTGGGTGTTTGCTAATTGTGCTGCCATCTGGTATCCTTGTAGGTCGGTTAACCCCAGGCCGCCTAATCTTGCATTGCCTAGCATTGTTCTTTGGGGGATCCTGGGTTTTTTCCCCCTCCAAATAAACCGTAACATGTTCATCTGGAGGTCCCAAAGGGCCGGCGGTGGAATAAGCACTCGGAGTGATGAGCAGGCATACAAAAATCTGGGAAGGAGATTCATCTTGCAGTTGGTGATGCGGCCCATTCGTGAGATTTCCTGTAATTTCCAGCGCTTCAGATCATCTTCCAGCTCCTTAAAGAGAGGGGGAAAGTTTACACGGTAAACGTCTTTTGGGTTCGCCGGGATTTGGACCCCAGGTAGGGGATTGCCCTGGCCTTCCACTGAATGGGGCATAGCGGGATCAGGGATTATTTTTCGGACGGGGTCAGGCCTGTCCCAAGGGCCGTAGACTTATTGAAGTTGATGGAGAAGCCAGTGACTCTTCCGTAGTTATCTATCTCGGCCAGGGCATGTTTCAGGGAGGGGCAGGGCTCTGAGATGGTAAGTAAGACATTGTCTGCGTAAAGGGCAAGTTTGTGTTGGGAGGGCCCGACCTGGAGTCCCTTGATGAACTTGTTTAGTTTGATTCTTTGGGCGAAGGGTTCCATGATCAGAGCAAACAAGAGTGGTGATAGCTGGCATCCCTGATGGTCCCTCTGCTTAGGGGGATTGGAGCGGAGAGGGTGCCATTGATCCTCAGAAGAGTCTTTGGTGATTTGTAATTTGCTAGCACCATGGCTTGGAACTCTGGCCCAAACCCAAAGGCTTCTAGGGTGAGGTTCATGAAGGTCCAGTCCACCTTGTTGAACGCTTTGATGGCGTTGAGGGCCAGGAGTGCCAGGCCTTGTGAGTCCCGGGTAGCCAGGTCCACCAGGTCCAGTGTTCTGCGGATGTTGTCGCTTGTTGCTATATTCCTTATGAATCCAGTCTGGTCTGGGTTATTTATGCCGGGCAGGATGCGGGAGAGGCGTGTTGCCAGGACCTTAGAATAGATGTTGGCATCAATGTTCAGCAAGGCAATTGGTCTGTAAGAGGCTGGGTTTGTTGGGTCCCCCCGAGGTTTAGGTAGGAGGACAGTAATGGATTCTTGAATGGAGGGGGTTATTGTGCCCGTTCCCCAAAAGGAATTAAAAAGATTCACCAATGGTGACAATAGTTGATGCCTGAAGATTTTGTAGAATTTGGTGGTATATCCGTCAGGTCCGGGGGCTCGGGTTTTAAGGGCCTCCCACTTCTTCACCTGAGATCGGCGTGTCCAGAATGTTTCAGGCTGAGATCATCAGCTGGGGGAGGGCGGCTTTCTGCAGGTATTCTGTCTGTTCCTGCAAGTTTCGCGGTGGTGCAGACAGTACTTGCGTGAGGTCATTCATTGCTAGCTGTAGTTTCTCTAGTTCCGAGTATTGAATTTGGCCCTGCGGGTCTCGAAGTCCAATAATGGTGTTGCTCTTCTTGATTTTGGCAAGTTTTGCCACCAGTAGCTTGTTCGCTTTATTGTTCCTTACATAATAACATTTTTGGCTTTTGCTAATAGTTGTGCTGTGTGTTCAGCGCAGTGCACCTCCATTTTTTTCCGTGCAGTCCAGAGGGCTCATTGTGTTTTGGGGGACCATCCTTTTTTCTTATGAATGTCTTCTGCTTCCCGGAGTTCTTCCTCGAGGGACAGGCGAGTTTGCCTCCTGCTCCTATCGTATGCCACTCCTCGAACTATTAGTTCTCCCCGAATGACAGCCTTCATAGCGTCCCAGGTGTTGGCCAGGGAAGTATCTTCGTTGGGGTTCTCCTGGAAGAAGTTTATGATTGATGTTGCTATGGCGTCTCTTATTGGCATTTCATTTAGTATTGGGTCGTACAATGACCATCTGCTTTGGGCTGTAGGGGTTAGGACATGAATGCGGATTGCCAGGGTTACCGGGGCATGATCGGATAGTGTTCTTGATCCGATGGATACCTCGTTGGTGAAGGCGAGCACCTGTGGAGATGTCAGGAGGAGGTCAATCCTTGAGAATGTTCTGTGGACGTAGGAGTAGAAGGAGAAGTCCGTCTCTGAGGGGTGTAGCACCCGCCATGAGTCTACCACCTCCAAGATCCTGAATAGACGTAGCAATCCGAGGGCCAGGGCACGTCTCCAGAAGAAGCCGGGTGTGACTTGTCCCCATCACGATTTGACCCTCTGTAAAGGGAACCAGTGTGGGCTCGAAGCTTCATAGAATGCGACTCCTGTATTTGGGGCGTACACCGAAATGAAGGTATATAGCTGGACCAGCAGGAGGCATTTCACTGCCACATATCGCCCCTCAGGGCAAAGTTTAGTTTCCAAGATGTGGGGGTTCAACACCTTCCTGAAGAGAACTGCCGTACCCCTTTTCTTATTGCTGCCTGAAGCAATGAGTTGCTTTGGAAATTGTTGTGAACGCAGGCGCCCGAAGTCCACTGGCAGCAAGTGCATTTCTTGGAGTAGGCCCACCGCTGCATCTTCATCTTGGAGCTTTTGTAAGATAGATTTACATTTGGGGGGGAGTTCAACCCCCTGACATTAAGGGAAATGAATCTTAAGGTGCGATGTTCCTGGGTGGGGGGGGGAGTTGCTGTTGGGTTCAAGCAGGAGGCATGGGTTAGGTATGAATCAGCCATAGCCTGAGGGAATGAGGCTGTTTATTATCCTGCTCTTGGGATTTTTTACCCCTGCCTCCAACAGGGAGGCCGGGTATTAACTAACGGGGGGGCCAGCTTTGTGAGACTGGCACCACCCCAGGCCAACTGGGCCAGGCAACTGCAGTCATCCAACATGGCTGAAACTTGAGGCCAGACAGAGTCTGGCATTCCAAGGACTTGTGGATGGATTGTACCTCGGAAGTGGGCAGGAGCCGTGGGGGGGTGCTCACTGCTGTGAGCATGGAACAGTTCTTTTTTAGCTTCTCTGTGGGTGGCGTTCCATCAGGACAAAGGAGGTCCAGGTCCAGAGGGGGAATAGGGCCGTGCCGACTAGGATTACAGTCGAGCAGGAGCTGCAGGATCCCTTTATGTAGAGTGTCAGCTTCCTGTCTTCTTGCCTGTGTACCCTCTTTTAGCGTTTAATCATTTCTTCCTCCTATCCCTCGGGGCCCTTGTCTATGTAGTCTGCTTCTCTTTTGGAGGGGGCGTAGGGTCCTTGCCTGTGGTGGTCTCGGAAGCCCCAGGGGAGGCGGTCCCAGGCAAAGCTGGATGCATGATTTGTGCAGCGTCCTCGAGGTGGCTAATCCTCCTTAAAGTGCTCTTGTAGGTGAATTGTAGCGCTGTCGGGAAGAGCCATCTATAGCAGACTTGCTGGCTCTGAAGGAAGAGGGTAGGGGCCAGAGGGATCTTCATTTTTGCAGTGTGAGGAGGGAGAAGTCCTGGTAGATTTGAAGGCGGGAGCCCTGGAAAGTTAGCTCGCCCCGGGTGCGACAGATTGATGAGATGGCCTCCTTTGTAGTGAAAAAGTGTACCATGGTGATAACATCGGGGGGGGAGTCCGACTCCACTCCTCGGCGTGGGCGCAACCTGTGGGTATGGTCTAACAAGAGTTGAGACCTATCTAGGTGTGGAAGGAGGGACTGAAAGAGGTCCCCCAGATATTCCGGTTTTGGTCAGGGATCGAGGCGGGGATGCCTCAAATTCGTAGGTTATTGCACCGGGCCCGATTTTCCAAGTCCTCTTGTTTGAATTCCAAAATGTTGCATCTGTCTTGTAGAGCTCTAATGGAGTGTTGGATTTCGTCTATAGCCGTAGTATGGTCTTGGGCTTGGTCCTTGACTTCCCCCAATCTTTGTTCTGCTTCCGACACCCTCTAATTAGTGTGCTCTAATTTTGTAGAGAGTTCGGTCATGCAGGACCTGAATTCAGATTTGATATCTGCCATGAAGGCCAGTAGGTCGCTTCTGGTTGCGAGGGTCCCTTTGTCTTCTGTGCCCATCTGTGGTGCAGAGTTGGGGGGGTCCTGTTTCTTCTCTTTGTCCGCCAATAGCAGCATTGTGGCAATGTGTGTGTTCTTAGTGGATTTAGGTTGCTTGGCCTTGGTGTCACCTCTCATAAGGTGGGAGTGTAGAGCAGCTGGGGAGAAAGGGGAATTGGGGGGTGGACCGGGGCGCCGCCAGGAGCCGGTCAGTCGCAGAAGAGGATGTAGTCTGTTGTCGCTGTGGAGAGTGAGGTTGTCGGGCTTCTCAGACACTATCCATGTGCGATAACTGTAGTCAGGGGGAGTTCGGTCACAGCGTGGGGGCGGGGTCCTGGTCAGATCAATGGCACTGGTTGGCATTGGTGCACTCCTTGTTGCCTTAGGGTGCGTAAGTCCATGGTCCGGAGTGGGACATATGAGCAGGTGGGGGGGGGTCCCCACAGGTCTTTGAGGGCAGACAAGAGGAGGCCTATAAGCTATGGGCAGGCAAGAAGCCCCGTGTCCCTCCACTCATGAGCGTCGGGGCTCCTGGAATTTATGCTCTCTCCCAGAGGCGATGAGGGTGGGAGGAGAAAGCCTCCCCTCTCCAGCGTCGTGGGTCAAATAGATATCTCCTTGATGGGGAGCAAAGGGTTGCTGGGTGGGCTGGGCGCCCCAGGAAATGGTGATGGGGACACCTGGATGCCTGGTGGAGCTCGTGAGACCAAGGCTGGGTCCGTCTCTTGCAGCGGTCCCCCTCTTCAGTGGGGGGGGCCGAGAATAGTCACTCCTCCACTGGGTTTTGGGCAGGGGCTCCCACAGATGTCTGCCTCACGTTGTCCTCAGGATGGAGTCAGGGCATCCCACCCAGAGTTACACACTCACCATGCTGCAGGCATGGCTCAGGCCCCTTGTAATGGCCCGTGATGGCGTCAAGTGTTGCCGGCGGGTTTTCGGCTTCAGGCTTACAATCCGCTGCTCCTCCCGATCGGTGTAGTCACACGGGAGGAGGCGGTCTGGCTCTGCGGGACCTGGTGTGCCACGCGGTCCGGAGGCTGTGGAGCCCCACGTAAGGCGATCGAGGGACGCCAGACAGGGTGGGCGGGTGTGTTTGGAGCAGGACAGCACACTTCCAGTGTGTGTTGTGTTGGGCTGCTTGTGCTGCGCTGCTCCGCCGCACTCACCGTCGGTTCTATTGATTAGAATGCCGCATCCCAGGGACTCCGCACCTGCTGCCTGGAGGACACCATGCCTTCTCCTGTCGGGTGGCGTTCCAATGATGTTGTTGGGACCCGGGGCCGCCAGTGCTCACTCGCCATTCGGGTGCTCTCTGCTCCTCCTCTCCCACCGCAGCGTCCATCCGCCATCTTGATATTTGGGCGCCAGCGGGCAGTATTTTCCACCGCTGATTTCGGGCACTTAGGGTGTAGAACGCCCATTCATCTTGGTGCCAGCTGTGCTCGGAGTATTCCGGTTGCACTAGCTGGCGACATCGACCCGTTTAAGTTGCGGGAACAGCATAATTCTTTTCAAGCAGCGGGCTCCCCACAGAGGCCGTTAAAAGAGCAGCCACATCGATGGCGCTCTAGGCCACACCCCAGTATGAAAGCTCTTGACAGAGCTGGCCATGAACCAAGTCTCGGTCAGACCGAGTAGATCCAAATCGAGTACTTCTAGGGGACGACAGGTGTCAGAGGAGTGTTTGACAGCTGATCAAGAGTTAAGAGTAGCAATGTGGAGCAGGTTGCCCCTTTTGAAGGACTTCCGTGGAGGGGTACAGGTCAGAGGTACTCCCTCCAGAAGTTTTACAGGTGTCCGAGTATGGGCAGAGGAGGAAGGAGGAGAATGCAAGGTAGCCAGGGAGGAGGAGGTGGTTGCCAGAGGGGTGGCGGGGGAAGAAGGCAACAGGGTGTCCAGAGAAGCAGCAGAGACATCCGTAGAGGTGGCAGAGGAAGGTGGCGGCAGAAAAGCCAGAGACAGGAAAGAAGGAACAGTAGGAGAAGAAAGGAAGTTGATAAGGCGTGGGAAGCATCTGTCAAAAAGGAGGAGGTTGGCCTGAGGGCCTTGGACCAAGACGGTGCCATTTAGGTGAACATTGATGATGATCTTGGAGGAGTGGAAGGGGGCGAGGAAGGTCTCCCACCGGGTGCCACCATTAATGGTTGAAGAAGAAAAAGGAGAGATAACAGAGACCACCGGGGGGAGTCCACAGGACTGGAGAGTTAACGACAAAGAGGATTTCGGGAAGGGTCTGTCTGGAGGAAGCACTGGTGTAGGTTTCAGCGATAGGGAGGCCTGGGTTGGAGACCAGGATATCCCTCTTGAGCTTCTTCCTGCCAGACATAGTGAGAGGGATAGGATAGTCGATAGAAAAGCATTTAGAGAAGATAGGTGAAACAGAGAGCACCATAGAGGGTGCAGAGAGGAAGAGAGGGAGGGGAGCTCAGGGAGGGAGGAGGAGAGGGTAGTGCTGGGAAGCAGGCAGGCAGTCAGGGGAAATACTAAGGGGGACACGGACGGAGGGGGTCACACAGAGGACAGAACACGGACAGAAAATCAAATGCAATGCATAGACAAGTCAGTCACCAAAGGAACGTAGAGGTAAGGAATGAACACACAGGAATGCAGCAGTACAATGTAAGCAAACAACCCTGGGGAAGCGAAAACGACAAGGAACAGAACAATCACCAAAGGAACCTAGAAGTAAGGAATGAACACGCAGGAATTCAGGCAGATCAATATAAGCACGCACCCTGGAGTAACAAAAACAACCAGGAATAGAACAATCACCAAAGGAAACTATAAGTAAAGATGAACACATCAGGGATGCAGGCAGTACAATGTAAGCAAACAACCCTGGAGAGCCAAAAATATCAAAAACAAGGGGGGTCGCTAGAGAGCCCGGCCAAGATGGCCACAGGTCTGTGAAGCTCTCCAGCACCCGAATATATCCGGCCTTCTATCCGGTGCATTTTTGGTCAATATTGCTATCACGCTGCAGAAACCTGCTCCCTATGGCGGCGTGACTCAATTACAACAATCCTGGGGAGATTTGGCGCATAATTACCCTGATTTCAGCAGCTCCAGGGACTGCTACTGGAGGCCTGCCGCCTGCCGTGCGATGGGGGCGGGGCTGCCTCGTTGTGTGTGGAGAAGTTGCGTGGCCCTGGTTGGGCACCCCCGTCGCGGCGGTGTAGGAGGCTGAGCTTGGGTGGAGAATCCTGGTGGACGGTGACTCATCCTGTTGTGGAGGAGCCCCGGCCGAAGGCAGCTGAAGCGGGCCGGGACAGCGTCGGAGGTCTGCGTCCGGGAGGAGCCCACCCGCGGGGAAGATGGCGTCCTGTGGTGCCGGACAGCGAGTGCAAGGTGAGGCGGTGGGGAAGTACGGGGTTGCTGCCTGGAGGGTGAATGCCGGGCACCCCTCTTCATCCCCCGAGCTAACTCAGTGTGCGGGGCGGAGGACATCCAGATCTGACCATGCACCATCATCAGAGCGGCAGAAGTTGCGCCGTCGCGGACCGGCACTGCTCCTGACGTGTCTCCCACTCCTCACGTGTCTCCCGCCCCTGGCGGGAGGTCGGAGGTCCGCACAGTGGAGCCACAATAAACCTGGAACAGACACGCCAACAGCTGCTGTGGAGGTCAGACTGTCCCGGGCTCTGGTGTCCTGGAGCTGTGGTGGGGAGTAGCATTAGGAAGCCTCACAAAGAGGACCGTGTGAAAGGCCCCATGAAAACATCTGCTGGACATAATGGAGTAGCCTACTAATTGTCCATAAAACCGAGAAATATCCTCATTGCACACCGCGCCCTGGGAGTGGCGGACCCAGGCGATGATTTCGGTGCGGGCTGGGTGACCCCGGTCACAGTGCTAACACCCCAGGACATTGAATGCACTGCCCCTGCTGATAGATACGGCGAAGCGGGTGGTGGTTGAGGACTGCGCAGCTCAGTGATTGTGATAAACGGAGCCGGGTGGCACACCTGCAGGTAGAGGAGGAGGGGGTACCATACCGAGCCCGGGGGCTGCCATGCAGGCTGGGCCCACGCACCTGGGTCGGTGCCTGAAGCCCCTTGGGTCTCTAGTCACGCGCGGATGCTACGCCGCGGAGCGTGGGCGCCTGGGCTGGAACCAAGCAGGTTAATCAAGGCCTCTGTGGCGGCTAACCGAGAACTATGTCAAAGGGCCTCATTACACGGATGTCGGTAAGGGTTTACCGGTACCGGTAAATCCTTACCGCCTTACTACGAGGTCCCTTTACGGGTTGGGGAATTTAACGCCTGCTTTTTGCAGGCGTTAAAAACCAACCCGCAAAGGGACCAGGGAGCTAATTATGGTACCGCAATTTGCGGTACCGTAATTAACGCCTTCTCCATTCCCATAAAGCTCTATGGGGCAAAAATGGGAATGGGGAAGGGCAATGGTGGAAGGGGGAATTACCGCCCTGCCAACCTTGGAATAGGGCGGTAATTCCCCTTTCCACCAAGGCGGTGCCAGTATTTTACCGGCTAATAGCGCCATGGTTCACCGCCATCCGTGTAATGAGGCCCAAAGTCCGGCAAGGGAGGTAAACAGCAATCGAAACTGCAATTTGACACGGTCCAGACAACCAGAACTACGGGTACAATGGACGAATTCCCAGATGCTCGCTCCTCTGCGCCTGTCCCGGACCCTGCCGCTGCATTCCAGGATATAAAAGCTATGTTCACACAGTTGCAGTCTGGACAACAGTCCCTGGATGGCAAGTTAAATGAATTAACCTGCAAAGTGGACCACATGCAGGTTCGTTTGGACAAACATGGCGAGCAACAGGACGAGGCGGAGGGGAGATTGTCGAGAATGGAGGATGAGATGGCCCCGGTCACCAGAGATGTGGCAGAAATGAAGAGGGCCCTGAGAGAGCTCAAGGAAAAGCAGGAAGACTTAGAATCTAGGTCAAGAAGAAATAATATTAGGATCGTTGGCCTATCAGAATCGGCTGACCAGAAGAACATGGAAACCCTGGTGGAGGGGATTCTCCATGAGGCCCTGGGAACCGAGGGGTTCTCACCGCTGTGCATTGTCGAGCGTGCAAATAGGATACCAGGTGGACGGAGGCCGATCCCCAGAGCACCGCCCGACTACTAATCGCTCGCCTGTTGAATTAAAGGAATACAGACACAGCACTTCGGAAAGCCTGAGAGAAAGGGAAGGTCATGTACAGGGGTGATACAATCAAGTTCTTTACGGATGTTTAGGACAAGGTACAGGCGACCAGGAGGACATTTATCGATGTAACAAAAAGGTTACGGAACAAGAACATGAAATACGCCATGCTATTCCCGGCTAAACTGAGGGTTAAACACGACGGGAGGTCTCTCTTCTTCCTGACTCCAGAGGAAGCGGCCTCCTTCCTTCATACACTGCCTAGATCCCCCAGACATGGAGGTTATAATGTTTAGTGATTTGCCTGGGAATACTTAGACTGGGCAGCAGCGTGCAGCCAAGTACAATTCGAGCTTGAATTAGCAGGTCAGTGGCCAATATACCTCAGAGGGTGCAGAGGTGGGTCAGGCTTGTAGCTGCCCCTCGAGCGAGAGCCCAGCACTAGCATGTTTGGGGCAAATTGCAACTGGAAAGTTGGGGTGTTCAGTGAGGAGGGGTGGGTATATCGAGGGGAGGGGATGGGGAGGGGGGTACGAAAGGGGGTGGGCAGGTAACTGACAAGTTGGGGTGGTTGTTGGTGCGGGGAAGGGGGATTGGGCTGCACAAAGGCACAAGTGACACATGCTTCTGGTACACAGAGAGGCGATTCAAGGATATACAGTGTGAAATAAGAATGGCAGAATCACAGGAGTTCTGGGCCACTCGGCAGGTCCCAGCTGACTCTTTCCTTTATGGCAGCGCTTACATTTTTAACTTGGAATGTCAGGGGGTTGAATAGCCCATCCAAAAGCTGGATAGTCCTGCAGTACATGAGACGCCATCAGGTTGGGGTGGCCTTCCTTCAGGAGACTCACCTGACGGCAGACACAGAGTCCAAGTTTGGTGGGAGCTCGGGGTGACACAGGTACTTCTCTTCTTATTCTTCCTATGCCAGGGGGGTCTGCATTCTAATTCATAGCGCGCTGGGATTTCGTCAGACCAGAGTCCGGAAGGATGGGGAGGGGAGGGCGTTGGTGGTACAGGGGATTATCCAAGAGAGGCTGTACACACTGGACAGCTACTATGGTCCCAATTTAAATAGGATTGAGTCCTTGGAGTGGATTGAAAGGCAACTGGGCAGCATTTCCGAGGGTGAGATCTTGTGGGGGACGAGATTTCAATACTGTGCTAGATTTGAGTCGCGAATGTATGGGGAGGAACCCACGCCCAAGCAGCAGGAGTTCCAATAAACTCCAGGGTATGCTCCAAGTGTGGGACATGGAGGACATTTGGAGGGTCAGAAACTCTGGGGTGAGCCAATAAACACACCATAGTGGCGTAGTGGCGGCCGTCATATCAGCCCTTAAAACCGTGATTGCTTGTACAAGGGCAGCCACCAGGTCCCCGGCGGAGGTATCCATAATCCAGTGGTGGGCGGCTTCTCAGTCTGTTAAGATCTGAGGTCCACGTGGATTAGTATACCTCCGTCCCCAAGCACCAGTCAGAGAGGAGCACAAAAGACTTGCTGACCGGTTATTGGGATCACAGATGGGAGAAACAGGAAACACTGGGTCCCAGGTGGCTGCAAAGAAAACACCAGGTTAGCTTAATGGCTACAAGGTATACAAGCATCAACAGATAGACAGTGAAGGCACCTACCCTTGGGATGACCGATGAATGCTTTGCACCTAACTGTTTCCCCCTGAAGGTCTGGTGGGCTGGTGCAGAGGAAAGGAAGGGAACCACAACGTAGATGGGTCCAAGGGGTCTGGAAGTAAAGGCTTGAATCCAGATGGAAGGTAAACTTGTTTCAAAGGGATAAGAAGAGACAATCCTTGAGCGCAGTTCCAAAGGTCTGAGCAGTTCAGGTAGGAAGTTCACCATAAACCAAGTCCAAGTGGCAAATCCAAAAGCAGTCCAAAGAAATCGTCCAAAATCCAGGCAGAATGAGCAGGCAGTCCTAATTTGATCCAAGCACTAAAACCAAGAACAATCCAAAAGAGTAACGAGGTCCAGAATCCAAAAGGGTCAAAAACTATGGAACAAAGAGCACAGGAATAGCTACACGCTGTCAACACAGCTGAGAAGCAATTAATGAAAGGGCTAACCCCTTTTTATTGTGTTCTTCCAGGTCTGGTGACCAATTGCAGGCGACTTCCTGGTCATGTGACCACTCCTTCCTGGTCACGTGACTGCTCTGGGTGCCCCATTGCCTGCAACTTCCTGGTCATATGACCGCTTTCGGGTCACGTGACCTTCCTTTGTGGCACGCCGCGGCCAGCAGGGGACCACAACGCGGAACGGAAACCCCTCCGCACCTGCAAGCGCCAGGGCAAGCCCCAACACAAGCATGGGAACTGGCGCCAGGGAAGCCCTGGAATGTGGCGTCCACCCGGAGGCCGAGTGAACGCAGCAGCGGAAAGAACCCGCAACCTGCTCTGCCGCCTGCACGCCGTGGAAGCAGTTAAGTGTGGAGAGGACATGACGTAGCCCCCCAAGGGCACACGTCCCCGTGGGCTATGAGGGTTGTTCTTATGGAAACGTGAAACCAGCAACAGGGCATGAACCTGATCTGTGGGCTCCCAGGACCTTTCCTCCGGGCCATAACCCAACCAGTCCACCAGATAGTAGAGGCGACCCTTAGTGATTCAAGACCCAAGAATGTCATTGATCTCGTATTCTTCGGAGGCCCCTTCCATCACAGGTGAAGGAGGTAGAATGATGCGCATGGAACCTGGACATGGTTTGAGGAGGGATGTGTGGAAGACAGGGTGTATACGCCAGGTGGCAGGCAAGGATACTCGATAGGCTATGGGGTTGATGACTTTAGTGATCCGGTATGGCCCGAGAAAGCGTGGTAAGAGTTTACTGCAGCCTGGTATTGGGAGATGCCTAGTGGAAAGCCATACCCTATCCCCGACTGCATAAGCGGGAGCCACTGTTCGTTTCTTATCGGCAGCCCGACACATTGAGAACTGTGATTCCCAGAGATGTAGTAGGGTTTGACTGTGGATGTCCCTTAGGTTCTGTAAACACGAGGAGACAGATGGAGACAGTGTGGGTGTCAATACCGGGATGGGGAGGATGCAAGGGTGTTGACCATACAATGAATAGAAAGGTGAGCAGCCTGTGGATGAATGGGGTGCGTTATTGTAAGAAAGTTCGGCTAAGTGCAGGACCTTATAACAGGATTCCTGATGTTGTAAAGAAAGACAGCAGAGGTACGGTTCCATGGTTTGGTTGACACGTTCGGTCTGCCCGTCCGTCTCTGGGTGGTAGGAGGATGAGAAGCACGTGTCTATACCTAATAGTTTTGTAAGGGACTGCCAAAACCGTGAGGTGAACTGGGAACCCGATCAGATACCACAATGGAAGGTAGTCCAAAGAGACAAAAGATGTGACGAAAAAACAGATCAGCTAGGGCAGGAGCTGTGGGTATGCCGGTGCAGGAAACAAAACGGGCCATTTTTGTGAAGGAATCGACTACCACCCAAATAGTATCAAACCCCTTTACTTTGGGTAAGTCAGTGACGATGGGAGAGGTAAAGGTTGTAATAGCCCCAGAGGACGGCCCTTTCTCTTTTTACACTGGGCACACACAGAACAAGAGGCCACGTACAACACTGTATCCCTGTACATGGAGGGCCACCAGCACCAACGTTGGAGCAAGGCCAGTGTTCGTTTTTGGCCGGGATGACCATTTATGACTGCATCATGGGACCACTCTAATGCTATTGACCGTGTGTCTGGTGTGGGCAAGTATAGTCTCCCCTGTATATATGGTAGGCCTTCATGCATTTCTACCTACCACTCTCGCATTTGTTCTGGGTTTAAGGCAGCCCATAGTCGTAGTAGGGTCAATAAATCCGCTGAAGGCGTGCACAGAAATATGACGTGTTTCCTCTCTAACAAGGTCTCCGGAAAGACCGGAAGGGGAGTTCCCCCAGGGATACGGGAAAGGGCGTTGGCTTTGCCATGTGCTACGCCCGGTCGGTGTTTGATAACAAAGTCATATGCTGAGAAAAACAAATGCCAGCGGACTTGTCGGCTGTTGGTACACTTAAATGTGGCCAAGTCCTGGAGGTTAAGGTGATCGTTGTAGACAGTGACCTGATGTTTGGCCCCAAGTAGGTGATGACGCCACACCTGGAAGGCATCTTTGACGGAGAGGAGTTATTTCTCCGTGACCGTGTAATGGGTTTCAGCTGGTGTAAATTTTCGGGAATGGAAGGCGACTGGATGTAAGAGGCCCGTGGATGGACATGATTGAGACAAAAGAGCTCCTAAAGCATACGAGGAGGTATTGTCTTCAAGCATATGAGGAAGGTCCGGGTTGGGGTGCTGTAAGATAGGGGCAGTGGTGAATGCTGACTTAAGGGCTGAGAATGCATTCTGCTGCAAGGGGGTCTAAACAAACAGGGTACGAGGACTTGTGAGTTGGGTTAACGTGGCACCAAGGGCCGAAAACCCTGCAATGAAACACCTGTAAAAATTGGCGAAACCGAGGAAGGACTGTACTTCTTTAATGTTTTGTGGAACAGGCCAGTTAGTGACTGCACGGACCTTGGTAGAGTTCATAGCTAGAGCTCCGGGGGTAATATGGAAACCCAGGAAGTCTACTTCCTTAGCATGAAACAAGCATTTTTTCGGGTGTCGCGTAATGAGATTGGGTGCGCAAACGGCTCAACACCTCCCGTACGTGTGTGACGTGTTCTTGTCGTGATTGGGAAAACACCAAGATGTCGTCCAAGTATACCACCACGTAAATGTCGATAATATCATGAAAGATTTCGTTCATAATCCTTTGAAAGGTGGCGGGTGCATTACAGACCCCAAAAGGGCATCATGGTATACGCGAAGAGACCGTATTTTGTACAAAAAGCAGTCTTCCATTCGTCCCCTTTTCGGACGCGTATAAGGTTGTATGCGCCTCGTAGGTCGAGCTTGGTGAAGACTGAAGCATGTGTGAGACGGTCCAGCAAGGGAGTGATGAGTGGAACAGGGTACTGATTCTTGATCGTGATGTTGTTGAGGTGATGGCAATCAATAGTACGAAGAAGATAGGACTGGCTGCGGGGGACTGGGAAGGTCTGATGTGACCTAATTGCAATGAATGGTGTATGTATTCCTTTAGGATCAGATCCTCAGACGGGGAGAGGGAGTAGATGCGTCTGCAATGTACGAGAGCCCCTGGTTCCAGATCTATTGTTACGCTCACCTGGTACCCACGGGGACGCCACCCAGCCAGTTGGTCGTTGGTGCCCTTCCCAATGATTCCCTGGTGTGGTCTCGGTGTCGATGGGATTCCGCCTGGAAATGAAGACGATATTAGGGCTAGGCGACCAAGGTAAGATTTCTCCACCCTCCCTTGTGTTTCCAGCCCCTGCAGGTTCTCTTCTCACCTGGTTGGTGGAATCGGTCGGCTCTCCGTCCTGTTCTCTGGGCACGGGCGCGTTGTCTTTTGTGGGCGCCGGCGGTCCAGTCACTTCACTGACTGCTGCCCTTGTAGTGTCTTTCAGGTAGGTCTTATTGCGATTGATGGCGTCGTAATTCTTGCATGCCTTTTCTCTGCTTTAAATGTCTCTTTTTTTTATCTCCCTAGGAGCGCGGAGTGTCCGCTTGGAGAACTGGATATGCTGGTTCTCACCGGGAGATGATGGCGCGCTATAACGCTATGATGCGGTAAGGAAGCACTTTGCGTAGCGCAGCGATGTCTTGTCCTCACTGACCTGTGCTTTTTTCTTTTCGTAGGTCGCAGTGAGCTCCCAGCGCAGATGGAGTTCCGGAGCTATGCCGGCCAAAAAGCAACCAACCAGGTAAGTCTTTAAGCGATTTGTGGTTGTAATGTCTCATGTCCTTCAATCCGGGCGGTGAACTCCACCAACAGAGCTGCCTAGGAGCTGCGAGCAGTGAAGGATGATGAATGCAGGTAAGATTCTGCTGCTAACGATGTTCTTGGTTTTTCTGCAGGTCCGGAATTCACCAGGCTCGTGAGAAAGCTGGACACGGTGAGTGTCACGTTGCTAGAAGCAAAGTAACGCGAAGCGTGTTGTCTTGTTCAGGTGTGGTTTAAATAGCCACTGTAAAGTAGTCCAGGTAAAGTAGTCCCTAGGCCACCACACCCAAAACACTAGACCGCATAGCTTGGTTCTAGGAATGTTGGCTGAAAGCCTAAATAAAGTAGTTCCTCAAGCAGATGTCTTTAATTACTGATGAGCCTGGCCCCAAGAGGGCCCGAGAAGTGGATGCAAGGCCTTATTAGTTATCCGAGCCCAGATTTCACCTGGCCAATGGGCTTGCCAGTGGGGATCAGGGCTGAGGGTCGTGACAGCTATGGGGCAGTCGTATGTACAGTGCGGAGGCCAGTGTTCAGAGGACTTTTTGTCGAACACTTCCAAAAAGTAATGGTATTCTAAGGGTATTTGGGCTGAAACAAGGCCGACCACATGCCATGGTGTGTCATCCTCCATTTGCTGAGGTTCACGTATGGACAACCGAGCTAGTGCTCCAAGGGCTTCTGCCGGGGTAGTTACCTGTTCTGGGGATGCCAGACAATGTTCTTGACAGAACAGGGACTCAAAGGCGATTGAACCCAAGGACCAGTTGAGGATAGGATTATGTGTGCGTAGCCAGGGAATGCCAAGGATAATACCGTATTGAGGGGTAGTAATCAGATCAAAGGTAAGGATTTCCTGGTGTGTGTCCTGTAATACAAGAGATACTGGAGCTGTCTGTTGTCTGATAGGACCCAAAATCAGTGGGGAACCGTCTACAGCTTGTACATGTTCTGGGTGTTTCTTATTCTGCAATGGTAGGTTTAAGGAGGCATCCAATGAACTATCAACATAGTTGCCCGTCGCTCCGGAATCTATGACCAAGTGTACCTGATGTCTGATGTTGCCAGCAGAAAACAAAAGAGCCGGAAGGAACAAGGGCCGGGTTGGATCAGACAATAAAGGGGGGACGTATGAGTGTACTGGCAGGCATGTCCGTGCCCCCTGATCTAGGGACGAGCCTTTGGAAAACCCATTGATCTTTGTTTGGGTCTCCAGGGGCATTCCGTGACGAAATGACCACTGATTCCGCAGTAAAAACAAGCGTTGGCCTGTCTGCGTCATTCCCACTCAGTAGGTGAAATGGCACTGCGAATACCCCCAATTTGCATGGGTTCGCTAGCTTGTTCTATGGTTGAAGACCCCAAAGTGAACACAGGGCTTGCTCTTTGGGATTCTGTTTTTCACTCGTGCCTGGCATCAACTTGGAGTGCCAGGTCCAATAATTCAGGATATTGGTTAGGTAATGTGGGTACCACGGAAAGGGCATCCTTCATACGTTCGCTGAGCCCCTTATAGAACACAACAGCTTTTTTTATCTTCGGGCCAGGCAGTTTCGACAGACAATTGGTTAAACCGTTGTATTCTATCAACGTGGTCTTCTCTTGGGACAGGTCAAGGAGTTCTAAGTCCCAAGTTTGTGCTTTGTGGCATGCGTCAAATACCCTGGTCATCTCCGCCACTAACCTGTCGAAGTCATACAAAATGGGGCTATCATTTTCCAACAACGGGTTCGCCCATGCAGCGGCAATGCCGCTCAGATGGGACAAGGTGAAGGCAGCCTTAGTGGTAGAATCAGGGAATGCCTGTGGCCGACATAAGAAGTGTAGTTTACATTGGTTCAGGAAAGTGTGGAATTTACGTAGGTCGCCCTGGAACTTTTCAGGGGCAGCCAATGGGAAAGGAGTGGGGACATAGACTGGGGCTGGTGCCACCACCCCAGCAGGGGGTTCTGGTTGTGAGGGTGCATGCCCAAACTCCTCATCTGGAGGCAAAGCGTGTCTTTCGCTTTGTATGGCATCTAATCGCTGATGAATGGCCGTAGTGGCGGCCGTCATATCAGCCCTTAAGACCGTGATTGCTTGTACAAGGGCAGCCACCAGGTCCCCGGCGGAGGTATCCATAATCCAGTGGTGGGCGGGTTCTCAGTCTGTCAAGATCTGAGGTCCATGTGGATTAGTATACCTCCGTCCCCAAGCACCAGTCAGAGAGGAGCACAAAAGACTCGCTGATCGGTTATTGGGGCCACAGGTGGGAGAAACAGGAAACACTGGGTCCCAGGTGGCTACAAAGAAAACACCAGGTTAGCTTAATGGCTACAAGGTATACAAGCATCAACAGATAGACAGTGAAGGCATCTACCCTTGGGATGACCGATTAATGCTTTGCACCTACCTGTTTCCCCCTGAAGGTCTAGTGGGCTGGTGCAGAGGAAAGGAAGGGAACCACAAAGTAGATGGGTCCAAGGCGTTTGGAAGTAAAGGCTTGAATCCAGATGGAAGGTAAACTTGTTTCCAAGGGATAAGAAGAGACAATCCTTGAGAACAGTTCCAAAGGTCTGATCAGTTCAGATAGGAAGTTCACCATAAACCAAGTCCAAGGGGCAAATCCAAAAGCAGTCCAAACAAATCGTCCAAAATCCAGGCAGAATGAGCAGGCAGTCCTAATTTGATCCAAGCGCCAAAACCAAGAACAATCCAAAAGAGTAACGAGGTCCAGAATCCAAAATGGTCAAAAACTATGAAAGAAAGAGCACAGGAATGGCTACACGCCGTCACCACAGCTGAGAAGCAATGAATGAAACGGCTAACCCCTTTTTATTGTGTTCTTCCGGGTCTGGTGACCAATTGCAGGTGACTTCCTGGTCACGTGACCGCTCCTTCCTGGTCTTGTGACCGCTCTGGGTGCTCCATTGCCTGCAACTTCCTGGTCACGTGACCGCTTATGGGTCACGTGACCTTCCTTCGTGGCACACCGCGGCCAGCAGGGGACCACAACGCGGTACAGAACCCCCTCTGCGCCTGCAAGCGCCAGGGCAAGCCCCAACACAAGCGTGGGAACCGGCACCAGGGAAGCCCTGGAATGTGGCATCCACCCGGAGGCCGAGTGAACGCAGCAGCGGAAAGAACCCGCAACCCGCTCCGCCACCTGCACGCCGTGGAAGCAGGTAAGTGTGGAGAGGGCATGACAGCCAAGTCTCTGCCATTGACATATTGGCTCGCACACTCTCGGATCATGCCCCCGTATAATTATCCATCACTCGGGTAGGACGAGGGCGAGACCTCCTTGGAGATTTCAGAGTACAGAGTTAACGGACGTGCTCTTTAAAGAAGAGTTAGAGTCCGCTATAGATGCATATTTTGAGACCAATGAGGGATCAGTGAGCTCAGTGGCCACTTTGTGAGAGCGGTTTAAATGCGTAATACGCAGGGAGTGTATAGCTAAAAAAGCGGGGATACTTAAACAAAACAAATAAGGAAAAAACCAGCTGAAAAGGAGGCCGCTATCCCCATCCTGCAGGAGGCCGCTCCCATCCCCACTCAAGCTCAACAGGCGGAAATCATGCAGAAACCCCAGGAGTTTCACACCCTGGTGCAGAGGGAGATAAAATATTTATGGGACAGGACAGCCCCCGGCAGTATGGCGAGGGTCAGGCACCGGGCCGTTCACTCGCCAGAGCCACTAGAATGGACAGAAAGGAAGGTAGGATAGTGCCAATAACTAATGGTAATGGGGTGGACCAGTTCGAGGATGCGAAAATTGTTCAAGAGTTCCATGATTTCTACAAACACTTATACTCTACCCAGACACGTGCAACCCAGGCAGACATGGAGGCATATCTGGATCAGGTTGGGCTGTACTGGTGCTCGGAGGAACAACAGGAGTGGCTGAATGGACCCTTACTGTTGGAAGAGGTAGTTGGGGCTATTAAATCATTACCAGGAGGGAAGGCCCCAGGCCTGGACATGTTCACGGCCGAATTTTATAAATGTTTTATCGACAAGCTGGCTCCTTATCTACTGCGAGTATATCAGCAGGCAGTGGACGAAGGGAGACTCCCTGACTCCCTCAGAGAGGAGGTGGTGGCGGTGCTGCTAAAACCTGGAAAACCTGGAAATGATTGCTCATTTTACCACCCGATATCGCTTATTAATCTTGATAATAAAATATTAGCCAAAATCCTGGCGACCAGATTGGCGCCACTAATGCTGACAATGGTGAGGGTGGATCAGACGGGATTTATTCCAGGCCGGTCGACGTCATTCGGGCTAAGGAGGATGTTCAGGTTTATGGCTGCGTTACCCCAGGATGAACCCGTAGTAGCTGCCCTACTCGACGCCACTAAGGCGTTTGACTCCATCGAGTGGCCGTTCTTGTTTTCAGTCCTACGCAGACTGGGCCTGGGGGAACTGTTCATCTCCCTGATACGGTTGCTGTACAATGACGCAGTGGCCAAGGTGAGAATAAACGGGTAGACTACAGAACTGATAACTCTACAGCGTGGTTGCCCACTATCCTCCTTATTGTTTGCTCTGGCCATAGAGCCATGGGCCGAGCGGGTCAGGGAAGCTCATATACATCGCGGGATCCGTCTATATAACCATGGTGTGGTGATATCTTTATACGCGGAAGATATGGATCTGTTTGTACGGCACCCTGCAGTCAACCTTGATCCGATCATGGCAGATGTTCAGTTCTTTGGCGTACTGTATGGTCTTAAACTAAACGCTAGTAAATCAATAATATTCCCGATGACAGAATCAGCCAGCCAGTTTCAGGATAATTGGGGATTCCAGTGGGACCTGCTCCAAACCCGCTATTTAGGGATCACTGTAACTAGGGATGAAGGGGTGGTATACCAATGCAACTGCATGAAAACACTACAGACAGCCAAAAAGGCAATGACCAGATGGAACTCCCTCCCCTTGAACCTTTATGGTAGGATTTCAACTCAAGATGGCCATTCTTCCTAGGCTTCACTATGTATTATAAATGCTCCAATAAAAGTACACATAGGTTGCTTCCGGGAGCTGCGATCGATAGTAACACAATTCATATGGGCTGTTAAGCAACCTAGGGTCTCGTGGGACAAGCTCACTGCACCTGTGCAGGGGAGGGTCTGTCCCTGCCAGATTTCGAGCTATATTACACGATGGCGCAGGCTGGTTTTCTCCTATACTGGTACGGGGTGAGTACTGAGCGGAGGCATGTTGAGGGGGAAAGATCGATTGCGGCCCCGGGGCTGCTGCGGTGCATTATTTTAACTGCCCCAAACAGATCACACTTGGCCAATAATATGGTGGACCTGACATGTAGGGCTAGAGCGTAAAAAGAAAGGGGACACGCTATACTTGGCAGAACTTCTGATTATACATATCCCAGACATCCCCCTGACCAGTGAAACAAGATTCGTGACTCTGATGAAAAGGTTATAGGTGGCAAAATTTGACGACCTCTTTACAAATGGGAAATTCATCTTGGTTGAACAATAAAGGGAGAAAGGGTCTCTATCAGCATTAGATGTGTTCAAGTATTGTAGACAGCAGGTGACGCTACAGCAAATGCTCCCATCTTTCCCCAAACAACCTCAGGTCGTGGAGCTATTGGATAAAATGATAAGGGGGACCCAGCGCACCGTGTAACTTATGATATGTATACAATGGCCATAAGAAATAGACCAACGACTAAGACATCACCACGGGAAGCCTGGGGAAAGATGCTAGGGAGGGACATATTGGAAGCAGTATGGGGGTACTGCTGTGAAATGGCAAGGAAAGGGGCAACCTGCACGAGGTTCAAACTGGTCCACTTAAGTTTTTACATCAATACTACTGCTCCCCAGCCCAACTGAAGGGTTTCTACCCCCAGAACACCAGGAATTGTAATAGATGCGGGCCAGCTGAGGCGGGGTTCCTCCATGTAGCATGGGACTGCGAAGGTATTAAACCATTCTGGGAACAGTTCTACAAAGTAATTGGAGGAATTGTGGGAAGGGAGATTCCACCAGACCCTGTACAGGCCCTGCTGGGTTACACCAAGTCGATACCCAACAATACTAGGAAACTGGTGGGGCTTCTCCTGATCCTGGCGAAGCGGAGGGTGGCGATGGGGTGGGGCAGGAAATGCTGCCCAACAGTTACCCAATGGTCCGTGGACATTTCGTACTGCAACGACATGGAGACCAGGTGGGGCAAAATGCGGGGAGACCACATTTTGTCCACCCATGCACAGCTTGTCACCAGAATCCTTGATTTTGGAAAAGAAGGTATGTGCAGATATTGCCTCCCTTGAAGCAAACCTACAGAGACCTTTTCAAAACATATCTAAAGTGGAACAAAGAGCCCTCAATTCACTATCAGCGAACCCCTCCGTTATCATCAAAAAGGCTGACAAAGGCGGAGAGATTGTGATCCTAAATCACACCGATTACATTAAGGAGTGTGATAAACAACTCAGCAACACTCATTACTATCGCCCACTTCAAGAGGACCCCACCAAAGAACTCCAACGATTTATTTCGGAGAAGATTTCGAAGGCTAAAGATCGCGAATGGATCTCGAATCAGGAAGCTGACTTTCTGTACAACAGGAAACCCAGCACTCCCACATTCTATACTTTACCAAAAGTACATAAGACTTTAATTAATCCCCCGGGACGACCAATAGTGGCTGGAATAAACTCTGTATTAGAACCTCTCTCTACATTTGCCGACCACTATCTCCAAATCTACGTACATAAGATGCAATCTTACCTCAAAGGCTCTAGGGATGTTATCAATAGCCATGAAAATTTGGAATTTGATCCCTCGACCTCTTTACTGCTGGGATTCAACATCATTTTGCTATATACTAATATACCTCAACAAGCCTCAATGGACACCATAGAGTAAACACTACTTACACGCGAAGACCATGACCCAGACCCCACCTCCTTCATCGTTTGGTGTGTCGAGCTAGTTCTAAAACGGAATTACTTCGAGTTTAACGGGAATTTCTTCCAACAAATAGAAGGAGCCATACTTGTTGGGTTTTGTTTTGTACCAACTGGAAATGTTTCCATGCGCCTGGTTAATATTAGAATTCAAAATGGTGTTGCAGTTAGTGTGGGACAGAAAGGGGCTTCTGACCCCCACCCCTTGAGAGAACAGTTAAAGAAAAGATGCTCCACACTTCAAAAACTGCGCCACAGTACTTGTTTGAAGACCAAAAGTTATTGGTTATGGTGCCCTTTTGGATAACACGTGTTTCGACACACTAGTGTCTTTTTCAAATCAGGGCTAGTCGCAAAACTAAACATGTTATTCATAAGGTATAGTTCACAAAGAAAAACATGTGTTATACATCATAATGCACAGTGGAACAAGTGTGAGAACAGTCCATAGAGTGAAATCAACAAATTGTAGTGTAATCACAGAGAAGTAGGGAGGGTTAAAGGGGAGGAGGTTAAAGGTAAGTACATGAAAAACAAGAAAAATAGAGAAAAGGTACAAAGACAAAGAAAAATAAAAACAAAAACAAACCATTAATTCATACTCTTGATTAATTGTTTAAGTCTTATAAACAAAATATCATATGTCCTTTAATGAATGATATGGAGTTGTGCCCATGGGGGCCTTACCTACATTCCAAATCAAGATTTTCCAGTTAGATAGAACAGTAATTCATGGGATAAATCCCCCTATTGAAAAGCACGCCAAGATGTCACAAATTAGACAGTGGATACAAAAACATATGGATTGTCTTCTATGAGGTCACATGTTACTGATGGCTACCGCATCGGGTAGTGAATGATTAAGAATTATTATACAAGTCGGTATTACTGTAATTCGGGGCAAAATGCTTTAATATTAAGTAGTACAGCCCTGTCGACACGAGCCTGTGGTTGAGCTCGCCCAACACGTGAATCCGGGCAAGGTGCCTGATTATTGTTTCATATATTAGAAAATGAAAGTCTATTCGTTCCCGGAAAATAATAAAGGTCATTTCTATTTATACAAATATAAATCAACCGGATATAGTTATTCCGTGCAGACGCCGGATAGTATCCGAGCACGGTGGAGTAACTGGTTTACTACAATTGCGTTTATTAAATAAACGTTCGATTCGGTCTAAACGCAGAATTACATTTCCTATTTTGTAGCCGTGCACCAAAAGTGATGCCATGGCCAGTCGCGCTACAGTTGCGCTCGTAAAATAAATGCTGCATGTGGTCTAAACACGGCAAAGATGTGACTCAAAATAAAGCCGTCCAACGAGCAGCGCTTGTACACATGATATTGGAGCATATAACTGAAAAGCCATTTGGATACATTTGGATACATAAAGAAGACGTGCTGCAGCTTACCTCCGACTACGGACATAATCTCCTACCGTCTGTGTCGGTCGGAAAAGCTACCTCTCATAAGTTTACATGGGTTGTCTAGGCAACCATAGTCCTACTACTATTTCCATTTGGTCTTGTCCATAAGGTCAGGCAAAATAAACGAGCGCCATGTTTGGAGTTCGTGTAGCAATACTGTCACTACAAAATCATGGAATATTGAGCAAAGTCCCTATGGGGCTGCGAATTTGAACGTGTTATTAAAGTTGAATTTAAAAATAATTAGAAATCAGACCATAAGTCTTTAAGTAATTTATCGAGTTATGCAAGAGGTGGTATAAAATTAAGATTATACAAAGTTGTTGTCGTCACTGTATATTACGTAGCTCGATAGCTAGAGGCAGCTATGTGGCTAGCAATAAAAGGGGTACGTGAAAAGGGGTAATGGGACAAGCTGGACACATACCCAATTACGCTATTCAAGTATTGTTTAATTCAAGGACATCTATCATATATATTTAGCTTGTAGAATTATCATCGGCGGTAAATGTTACATCAAGTTGAAAATAGTTGGACTACACAGTAAAAAAATTCTAAAAGATGCTTCAATATTCTAAATGCTGGTCAAAAACAATGAATAACATGTTGAGTTCTAGTACAAATTATATGTCATTTGAAACAGTTAAATAAAGTTTTTATAGAAAATATGCCATCTCATGGTCTTGGTGCAGGCCCAACTCAGTCGCTCTAAATTTGCAAATTATACAAGCTTCCATCTGGTGAAGGAGGACTTCTCTATTCCCGCCTCTTTCGCCCAAAGAAGCCTGTCTCAGTCCAATGAACCTCACATTCATTTTATCATCCAATTGATAATTAGTTTGCCAGTCTTGTGCAAGTGGTAATGTTGAGTCAAATGTACTCATGGCGTAAATATGTTCACGTATTCTGCACCTAAGTTCTCTTATGGTGCTGCCAATATATATGCGTGCACATGTGCATATAATGGCATACACGATGTATTTGCTACGACAGCTAATGGTGTCTTTGATCGTGAAGGTTGTTCCTCTTGAATCTGAAAAGATCTCCGTGTTATGATGCTCTAATTTACACATACCACAAGATCCGCATTTCCTGAATCCTGTTGATATCTTTGGTAACCATGATTTTGGTCTGGTTGTTGGCAAATTGGGGAGTAGGGATGGGCTAAGGATATTTTTCAGGGATCTAGCTTTTTTGAAGATTAGTTTGGGTTTTTCATCAATATGATCTTTGAGGTGGTCATCAAGTTTGAGCAAATGCCAGTTCTTGTTCAATATTTTTCTAATTTTAAAGTTGTCTTGTGAAAAAGTAGTGATAAAGTTGACTTTGTTAAGTTCCTCAGGTCGTTTACGATTTTTTGGTAATAGGGTTACATCTCTATTCATAGTATCAACTTTTGCATATGCCAGGTCTATATATTTCTTGTTGTAACCTCTCTGGTGAAATCTGTGTTTCAATAGGCCACATTCCTCATTAAAGTCACTGGTATTGCCGCAGTTTCTCTGGGCTCTCACAAATTCACCTTTAGGTATATTCTTGATTACTGCTTTTTGGTGGCAACTGGTAGCAAATAAGGTTGAGTTTGCCTCAGTGGGTTTTCGAAAAGTTTTTGTCAATAGTTTGCCATCCAACACATATATTGTGAGATCTAGGAAATAAAGGCTGGTATCACTAGATGGTCCTGAGAGGAAAATCCCTTCTGTGTTGTTATTAAGACGATCTCTGAATTCAATTAGTTCTTGGTCATTACCATTCCAGATAAGTAAAATATCGTCGATAAATCTTGTCTACATCACAATTTTGTCTTGAGCATTTGGGTCCGTATAGACATATTTGTCCTCAAATTTGCTCAGGAAGAGGTTTGCAAGAGCCGGTGCGTATTTAACACCCATGGCCACTCCCTGTTTCTGCTTGAAATATCTTTTGTCGAAAAGAAAGACATTATTTTCCAAAATGACTGTCAGCATTTCTTTCAACATGGTCACGTAATGGTAATGTGAAGCAGTTTCCCCACAAAATATATAGGGCCTCATTACACGGAAGGCGGTAATGGTTAACGGCCACCGTTAATGGTAACGGTGACCGTTAACCATTACCGCCTTACTACGAGGTCCCTTAGCGGGTTGGTGCTTTAACGCCTGCTTTTTGCAGGCGTTAAAAAACAACCCGCTAAGGGACCTCGGAGCTAATTACGGCACCGCAAAATTGCGGTGCCGTAATTAGCGCCTTCCCCATTCCCATAGAGCCCTATGGGGCAGAAATGGGAATGGTGAAGGGCAATGGCGGAAGGGGGATTTACCGCCCCACCAACCTTGGAATGGGGCGGTAAATCCCCTTTCCGCCAAGGCGGTGCCGGTAATTTACCGGCATGGTCCAGGGTGCTAATAGCACCCTGGATCACCGCCTTCCGTGTAAGGAGGCCCATAGTCTATAGTTTCAATGGCTGCCTCGTGCTTAATCGAGGTATACAGGGCTCGGCATCCCAGGTGACAATTTTATATGTATCTTCCCAATGTATAAGTTGGATTTTCTTGATGACATCAGTAGAATCTTTACAAAAAGCTCTAATTGTAGGTACACGTGGACTTAGGATATTGTCAATGAACTCACTGATTTTCTCTGTGACCCAACCGATACTGTAAACGATTGGTCTTCCCTCAGGAATTTTGTTGAATGTTTTATGCACTTTTGGTAAAAAGTAAATTGTCGGGACCACAGGGTGTGAGACAGATAAGTAAGATTTTTCACTTTCTGTGATGAGGCCTTTCCTTTCCCAAATTTGGATTTGCTCGATTATCCGATTTTTGATTTCCATAGTGGGGTTTGTTCGAAGTTCTTCATAGCAAAGGCGGATTGTTAGATGATTCATGGCCATTTGTATGTAATCTGCACGATCCATGAGGATTATTTTTCCCCCTTTGTCAGCTTCCTTGATAACTATTAACTGGTCCATTTGTACATTTTTCAAAGCTTTAGTCTCCTCTGTAGTGAGGTTGTTCTTTTTGTTCTTAAATCTCCTATTTGACTTATTCTTATGCTCAAAGCGATTGTTGATATCCATTTGGACCGCCTTGTGAAAGGCATCAATCATATTATCTTGGCCAAATTGTGGAGTGAATTTGGATCGGATTTTCGATAGGTTGAATTTTTAAATCATGAAGTGTTTCATGCAATTCCAAGTCATCTACTTCAAGAGTTCGTAATAAGTGAATATTCTCAATATCTTGTATAGATAGTGGAGTTGGCAATGGTTTTTCTACTCTTGGTCAATATTGTTGACCTTGGGTGGCAAAAAACTTCTTTAGTTTTAATTTCCTTGTAAATTTGAAGAGATCAATCTGTATTTGGATATGATCATATCTGTACGTAGGGGCAAAAAAAAGGCCTTTGTTGAGTAATTTTATTTCATCTGTTGTCAATTCTTTGGATGAGATATTCATTACAAGGTCGTTGCTGGGTTCGTTCCTGTAGCTAGCCAAGCCCTGGCTCTTGTCAGACGTCTGTAATCTTCCAGAGCATCTGGATTTCCGCTGTCTTGAACCCCCCCTTCCTCTCCTCCTGTTGGGATTGATTTGTGGTTTGTTGATGGAGTTGTCTGAATAACACATGTTTTTCTTTGTGAACTATACCTTATGAATAACATTTTTAGTTTTGCGACTAGCCCTGATTTGAAAATGACACTAGTTTGTCGAAACACTTGTTATCCAAAAGGGCACCATAACCAACACATTTTGGTCTTCAAACAAGTACTGTGGCGCAGTTTCTGAAGTGTGGAGCATCTTTTCTTCAACAAATAGAAGGGACCGCCATCGGCGCCATAATGGCCCCCAGCGTGGCGAACCTCTATGTCAAAACATTTGAAAAAAATCACATATTTACAGTACCAACAACCCATTTGCCATGAACATCAGAAAGTGGAGCCGTTATATTGACGATATCCTGGTGGTATGGGAGGGCACACGTACTGCTGCTGATAATTTCTTCACCTGGCTAAATACTTTGAACCCCCATCTACGATTTACGATAACAGCCAGTAATTAATTCACTAATTTTCTTGATCTGACCATCTTTCCTCATAATGGTGTATTAAAAATCAAGCCTTACCATAAACCCACAGACAAGAACTCGTAATTAGATTACTCCAGCCATCACATTAAACATCTGCAAGATAATCTTCCTTTTGGCCAATTTTTACGCCTAAAAAGGAACAGCTCAGACAAAGATACATACGAGAAAGAAGCCACCTCCCTTAGTAAAAAACAGAGACAAAGAGTCTATCTCAAGAGGCTAGTAAAAAAATCGGCCAAGAGAGCCTTTAATAATAACCGAGAGGCGTTGTTGGAACCAAACCCAGCTAAAACGAAAGATGATCGTATTGTCTGCGTTAATACTTTTACGGACCAGAGTTTTAAAATTACCAATATCATCAAGAAACATTGGAGAATTTTCAGTATGGCTACTCAACCACTACCAATGCCGATTTTTGCTTATAAAAGAAGCACCACTGCAGGTAACAGAGTGAGTAACAGCAAATTGAAATGCATAACCACACCGGCTCCCAAACTGACCACTCTATTGAGCCTGCCCGAAGCCACTGGAACTACCCTTGTGGGTCCTGTGGGGTCTGTAAATTAACCTCTAGGAGTAAAGAAATTGATATTGGCCTTTCAAAGCTCTGGATCCAAAAAAGCCTCACTAATTGTAATACTGAGTTTGTTTTCTATCTAATTACATGTAAATGTGGTTTACTGTATGTGGGAAAGACTTTGAAAGGTGAAGACCCGAATAATGGAGCACCGAAGTTGCATAAAAAACAAAACGGAGAATGCACATTTAGTCAAGCACTTCAGCCGCCACAAGCATGATTATGAGGACTTTACATGGACTATTCTGCTGTCTTTGAAAGGGAGTAATTTCAAGAACTCAAAAAAAAGCTGCTTAAAATTGAGCAGAAAATGATCTACATGCTGCATAGTGATATCACAGGCTTGAACGAGTCGTTTGAATGGCACAAGATCTAGTCCTAGTATTATGCAAGTTCATTTATAACTACTCCTCTTGAGAGTACTCTCACCATGCTGGACTCTGGCATTGCACCACTGTATCTCTGCTCCCGAGACAACTGTGTTGCCTTGGGTCAGGTGGACCTTGTAATCATGGTCGGCCCTACTGTTTTACCCAGTTCGCACGGCCGTTACCCGCACTATCAGATACTTAGTGCTCTATCCTAGCTACTTCCCCATCTCCCTGAAACTCATGATGAGGCAAGTACAGATAGATTTTTCTGCCTCATTGAATGGCCCTTTGCCAGTTGGTGTCTATTTGGGTGGCACCGTGTTTTACCTCTCTCTATGAGGAAGACTAGGGTCATTTTTGATTCTACCATTTGGGCACTCCTATCCTCCTCCCCTTTGTCCTCCACCTGGGCGTTTCTAGTAGCATCCATTGTCATGTCGATGGCTGTTTCTGTGTCCTGATAATATTTGCCAGTTTCTTTGTATAGGGCCCCTATCCATAGTTTATCACCTGAGCGCCAATCCTATTGGCCGCTAGCCGCGCAGTGTTACTGATTACGCCGTACACATCAGTTAACTGAGTGTTGTTGTGGGTGCATGCTGAGTGATTTTTTCACTCCTATTACTTGACATCTTAGTTTCTCGCACAGGGGATCCATGTACGTTCACCATTTCTCTTACCCTAGGGGTAGTTGTCCCTCACGGAGTATCGCTTCTTCTACTGTTCTAAGATGGCTGCCCTCTTATCGCGCATCTTCTTTTTCCACTCTATAGACATAACTATAGGACTTAGGCCGTTTCCATGACAACGCCTACACTTTTACTCACCTCGCGCGGACAGCCTCTCTCCAGTGCTATTTGCAGCGTTACGAGGCACATTCCGACGCCGGACTACGACATACAGGTATGCACCGTTTGATGGTAGTCAGAATGCTGACTCATCTCTAGATCAGCACGGCAGGCTGACTTGTGTTTTCCGCTTTTTTACAGTGTCTTGCACGGGATATATCCTGCATCCTATTAACTTGGGAGTAAAATAGACCACGGTTAAGTGCTGTTGGAGATTTTTTTACATACACGTGTGACTTATGGACTTTGGCCGTTACAAGCGGCAGGTATGTAACCTTGGAATCCTGTGGGTTGACTTTGCCTCGGCTACTTGCGAGGCGACTCTCTGTTTTTTCTGGTTATGGATTGCCACTGTTCTAAGGGTGTTGCTTTTCTGATCTTACTCACTGTGCTATGCAATTGCCTTTTCCATTCACTCTTGTTCTCGGACCGATGGCCACTCTGATGGGGCATTTTTATTCGACTTTGGGTCATTTACACCACTCTGTGACTAATGCCACGCTGGCCTAGTCTGACTTTACTTCACGCTGCCCCGGTTATTTATGATTAGGGACCTTCTTCCCATTCTACTTAATGGGTCACTTACCGGGACTCTTTCATTATCTTCTAAGGCTCTCCCCTACATTTAGAATAGCTCCACTGACCCTGATTGGATCTCCATTTTATTGTGATCTGTTTCTTTGGCATTTGCCCCTGGCCTCTTTTTGCAGGTTCCCTTTTGGGGTTTCTCTTGTCATGTGGTTATGAACTGCATTTTCGTGGAGTGAAGATTCTCACGTACCGGTCTAGTGACACCATTGTTGCCTGCCCTCCACCTATCTAGGCAGGTGAGCATTACACCCTCAGCATTATTTGTGGTAATTCTACTACTTGTATATTGGCCCTTCTGGGTTTGTCTATTGATCTAATATGTGTGTTGTGAGCACTGATATTGCTATGTGTAAAAGCTCATATTAGAAGCTTTTCTTGTATTATATACCTTGTAGGACTGATTCTTCCTCCTACTCCAACTTATCCATTGAAGTTGAGAGCCCCCACGAGCACCAGATAAGGTAAATTATCCCTTTTTGGTCGTCCAGTTCAATTATTTAGAACTTTCCGAAGTATTTAAGCTATTCACCAGCTGACCCTTTGTTTTTATGTTTTAACTTTACAGGTGCTATGAGACTGACCCAGATCAAGTCTGTGATTCTATAGGAACTAGGTTTTTCGTTGTAATTACTTTCTCCTGATGAATGTTCGTTATTTGTGTTTATGAACAGAAACATGTCGAGACAGCTCTCTGGATTAAAAACAGAGATATGAAAATATGATATGATATGATATGGCATTTATAACGTGCCTATACACAAGTGTTTCAAGGCGCGACGAGGCAAGGGAGGGGAAACAGGGGAAGAAGATAACGGTCCTACTAGGCCAGGTGTCATTCAGATCATGCAAGTGCATGGGAAGGGGGAAAGGGGAAAGGGAAAAGTGCAAGGGTGCAGGGAGAGGGGAAAGTGCACTACATGGGATAGGATATGAATAAATAACGGCCAGCTAGTGGCAAGTGCAAGGTAAGTTCAGGCATGAGTGCAGGTAGGGGGACTGTAGGGATACAGAAACAGTCTCCAAGTGCAGGGTTGCCAGGGAGGCAGTGCAGGTGAGCAACTGGCAGGGCCGGGCCTGTGTGCAGAGAGGGAGGCCATCTAACCAGTGCAGTTTCAGCCAGGAATCAGCAGGGGAGAGGAAGAGAGAAAGCAGAAGCAAAGAGGAAGGTTTTGAGGTGCTTCCGGAACCGGAGATGGTTCTCCTCAAGTTTCAGGGAGGCAGGAAGGCTGTTCCAGAGAGAGGCCCCTGCCGAAGAGAGAGATCTACCACCAACTCGTTGCTTGGAGAAGCGACTGATCCTGAGGGAATTGGAGGCGGATGAGCGAAGGGCTCGGGAAGGAAGATATTTAGGAAGAGAGAGTTCAAGGTATTTCGGCCCCAGCCCCCAGAAGGCCTTGTGGACAATGCAAAGGGTTTTGAATTTAATCCTCGCAGCCATTGGGATCCAGTGCAGAGATTTCAGTCCTGGAGAGATACGATCCCTGGGCTTGAGGCCAAGGACAAGTCTCGCAGTCCTGTTCTGGATAAGTTGCAGAGGGCGGAGAGTGGAGGCAGGCAGATTTAGATAGAGGCTGTTACAGTGGTCCAACATAGAGAGAACCAGGGTTCTGGAGACAGTGAGCTTCTGGGGAAGGTGAGGAAAGGAAGAATACCTCTGAGGAGGTGCAGGTGGTATTGGGACTTCTTAGAGGCATCAGAGATGTGAGGACAGAAGGAGAGTGTGGAGTCCAAGATGACCCCAAGGTTATTTACCTTACAGGTGGGAGCAGGAAGAGGGCCAAGAGAGGCAGGCCAGAGAGCTGCAGGGAAGGGTGGAGTGGGTGTGCCAATGAGTAGAATCTCAGTCTTAATGGCATTAAGGCAGAGGTCATTGGCTGCACAAAACACCTGGATAGCAGACAGTCACAGATGACGGAAGGAGAATGAGGAGGCCGAGGGTAGCCTGAAAATGAGCTGGGTATCATCCACATAGCACTGAAAATTGTGGCAGAGAGCGGCGATGCAGTCGGCAAGAAGTGCCAGGTATTGGTTGAACTGCCAGGGAGAAAGGTTTGATCCCTGTGGGACACCACAAGAAGAGAAAAAGATATCAAAGAGGAAAGACCCAAGTTGGACCTGGGAGGGTCGATCGGAGAGGAAGGAAGTCAGCCAAGCCAGAGCCTGACCAGTCATACCCAGGTTATCACGGAGGCGGTATACTAATCCAAATGGAGTTTGGTACACAGCAGATTGTCCTAGATGTACCCTGTTTTTTCTTGAATTTGTTTTAGCGAGCATTTTTTGCCTATTACGTAATCCTATGTTTTTTTGATATCTTTTGCTTAATTTTGTACTGTGGACCTGTGAATTTAATCATGTTTTTTAACTGTTGTGATTTATTATTAAAAATTATGCTAATTGTTTAGATGTGGCTGGTCCTCCCTTCTCTTTTAGAGGTCTAAACTCTAGCACCTGTGTTACTAGCTCTGTCTTCTACTATATGTTGATATCGATCCACCCGGATATAGACAGAGTAGACACTGCCAACAAGTTTGAACAGTTGTCTACCGGGTTTCCTCTTTTGATAATAAGGCAACATGCAGGGAAACAGGTGGGGGGGGGGACAGACGGATGTGGGACGCATATACACTTTATTTGCTTAAGCAGTCCGATGATGCAGACTCTGTGCCACCTGGGGTCTCCCAACAAACCTGAAGACCGAGATAGAGATCACTGTGACTTCGCTGCCCAACCCGGGGAGGAATGATCTTCAGACTCCATATGGACTACTCTACGTTATGTACTGAGACCTACCGTCGAGGCCGCATTCTTTGAGACAATGGGCCTCATTATGAGTCCAGCGGTAGCCCTGTCGGAAAAACCGGCAGGCTGCCGCCTGACCCATAATACCATTCCGCCTCCGTGATTGCTGGAATCACGGGGGCATTACAACCCCAGTGACCCGGTAATTCTGGAGGCGGAATTTTGTACATCCGTATTCCCATGGAGTCGGGTCCATGGAAACACTGGTCCCGTCTATGATAGAGCCGGTGTTTCCATGTCTGCCTGCACGCGGTTGGTGTTAATCCCGCCAGGTCAGACCTGGCGGGATTGACACCTCCCACCTGCAGGACTCTGAATCAGCCGGTCTGGAAACAACGGTGGTGGTGGTTTTACCGCCACCGTTCTTTCTGGACCGGCAGCGTCGTAATGAGGCCCTTTTAGTCGAATTCTTTACAATGAAATAATGTGCTTTTAACCGTGCAAATGGAGGGAAGGGAGGGCAGGGAGAGGGGGTGTTATGTGACTGGTTGATTGGTTGTTATGGTAAATGCCAATTAAAAATAAAAAAACAACAAGGAACAGAGCAGTCACCAAAGGAACCTAGAGTAAAGGATGAACACAGTAGGAATGCAGGCAGTACAATGTAAGCAAACAACCCTGGAGAAACAAAAACGTCTAGAACAGTACACAAAAGATCAAGGGGGGAGCTAGAAAGAGGGGGGTAAGGCCCGCAGGGGATGCGGGGGGCACAGAGGGAAGGAGGGGGGTGCACGTAGCCAATTAGAGAGAGAGTGCACGTGAGCTTAGAAATGCGCTGAGGTGAATGCAGCCTAGGTAAGAGAGAGCGCACGCGGTCTAGGTAAGAGGGAGTGAACGCAACCTAAAGTAAGAGAGGGCACACGCAGCCTAGAGTTGCGTGGGAGTGCACACAGCCTAAGTTGCGAGGGAGTGAATGCAACCTAAAGTAAGAGGGGGCACACGCGGCCTAGAGTTGTGCGGGAGCGCACGTGACCTAAGCTGCAAGGGAGCGCAAGTAGGCAGGGGGGTGGTGTGAGGACAGGACGCGGGGGACGACACACATGTGCAAGAGTGAGAAGGGGCACCAGGTCAGGAGGGATACGTGGAGTGTAGCAAGCTAACTCTCCCCGCACCTTCTTACCTGGCGGCCGCAGACAGGAGGGTGAGGTCGACCACACTCACTGTCTACGTTGCTACTCCATTGCTCACTCAGCCTTGTCCTGCGTGGGCTTTGCTGCAGATGGCCCGTACCCCGGTTCTTATAGGCACAGAAGCGTGGACGTAGCGAAACATGCTACGTATAGTCGGGCAGCATCTCCTGCGCACCTGCATCGCTCAAAACCACAGCCTTGTCCTGTGAGTGCATTGCCGCAGAGGGTCTGTACCTCGGTACTTATAGGCACGGAAGCGTGGACATAGCGAAAGGTGCTACGTATAGTCGGGCAGCATCTCCTGCGCACCTGTGTCGCTCAAAACCTCGGCCTTGCCCTGCGAGGGCTTTGCCGCAGAAGGCCCATACCTCGGTTCTTATATGCACAGAACAGTAGACATAGCGAAGCATGCTACGTATAATCAGACAGCATCTCCTGCGCACCTGCGTCGCTCAACACCACAGCCTTGTCCTGCAAGGGCTTTGTCTTGTACTCTGTTGCTGAATGTTTCTGTTGAATTATCTGTCTCTTGTCCTGTTGCTTTACAAGCCTTCACCTTTTACGTACTTTTTAAATTACGTTCCCTTTTTATTTATTTTTTATTTTCTGTTAGTGCTTCCGTCTCGCTGCTACCTGTTGTTTAGGCTTCACATGCCTTTGCTGCTACCTCATAAGCCTGCCACTGCACAGTGTGGTAAGTCAGACATGGGATACAGACCAGAGGACATGGTTCAACAATGGAGTTTATTAAAGAAATGAAAGAAAACCTCCTCTAATTCTATTTCTCTGAAGGGGTTCCCTACTCTAAAAAATAACAAAACAGGTGCTCATTAGCATGTCTCACAAATGAACACTGTCATCAGTCCAAATCTATTCTAACCTACTATCTGTTATACTTCTATAAAAGAAAGAAAGAAAAGAGAACCTAAGTTTGAGCTTAGCGTAGGGTTATTTCCCCTTTTTGACAATTTAGTGGTGGCTGATTTTCGGACCCCCCCAACAAATAGTTCTTCCAATATCTTTCAGTTCTTGGTTAAGTATCAAAGTTTGAAAACAAAAAAATATAAGGCGAGGGTCGTGTCAGACCTCTCGCCCCTGGTTATTGGCTGGCAATACTGGCCCCCGAGAGCTAGGATCCCGACATGGCGTCTCCGGACAGAGGCGCTTAAAGACCCCCTTTTTAGGGAAGATATAAGGGAGGAGATTACAAACTACTTTGAGGTGAATACGGGTATTGTGGACTCAGCGAGCACGCTATGGGAAGCCTTTAAGGTGGTGATGCGGGGTGTAGCCATAGCAAAATCTAAAAGCCTGCAAGGAGGAATCCTGGCCGGTCTACAGGAAGCAGAAAGGGAATTGGAAAAGGCGCTGAAGGGGAGAGATGATACTGAAAGAGACATGGGCCCTCATTAGGACTCCGGCGGAAAACCATGGTGCTATTAGCACCATGGTCGATGCCGGAGTCTGCCATGGCGGAATGGGGAATTACCACCCCATTCCAAGGTTGGCGGGGTGGTAATTCCCCATGCCACCATGGCCCTTCCCCATTCCCATTTTTGCCCCATAGGGCATAATGGGAATGGGGAAGGCGGTAAGTACTGTACCGCAAATTGCGGTACCGTACTTACCTCAAGAGTCCCTTTGCGGGCCCCTACTTTAACGGCTGGTCTAGACCAGCCGTTAAGGTCGGGTCCCGAAATGGGACCTCGTAGTAAGGCGTTAAGGGTTTAACGGCGCCAACACCTTTTACGGCGCCGTTAGCCCCTTAACCCCTGGGTCCTAATGAGGCCCATGGAGTTGATACTTAAACTGCAACAGATGTGCCGAGCAATGGGATAGACTGTGTAATCTTAACTATAAAAATATATAGAGAGACAGCATGCGGGAGGAGATAAAACAGGAAGGCTTTTGGCATGGTTATACAAGAGTGAGATCCCCAGACCCACCATTAGGACGATAACAAGAGAAGATGGAAGTGCAGCTGACACCCAGGAGGGAGTTAATCAGGAGTTAATCAGGAGTTTGCAAAGTACTACAGGGAACTATACAGGGATGAGGAGAGAAGCAGTTATGAAGAAATAATAGATACACTTGAAGACATAGGTTTGCCTAAAATAAGTGCCGAAGTAACAGAGGAGCTGGATGCACCGATTACCTTGGAGGAGTTAGAAGAAGTGGTGAGACAGCTACATACTAGTAAAACCCCGGGGCGGATGGGTTTCCAAGTGAGTTTTATAAAGTGTATAGGGCAGAAGTGCTCCCCCCGATGTTGGATATGCTAAATGAAGCATTTGAGATGGGACGGCTGCCAGAGTCACTTAGATAAGCGATCATAATACCGCTTCACAAACCTAATAAGCCTGGACATAGCTGTGGCTCCTATAGACCATTGTCAATGCTGAACCAGGACAGCAAGATATTGACGGCTGTCTTGGCAAGCAGACTGCGAAGAGTCATTGGCAAACTAATACACCCCGACCAGATGGGCTACGTCCTGAATAGGAACATAACTCATAATCACAGACGGCTCCATCGGGTTGTTGAATGGGGGAGTAAGACTGAGGGTGAAATGGCAGGAGTGTCCCTAGACGCTGTGAAGGCCTTTGATTCTGTGAAGTGGCCATGGCTGCTGGCAGCCTTGGCGGTCTATGGTATGGGGCCTGGATACATAAGATGGGCAAAGATGCTATACAGTGAACCGTTGGCCAGAGTCAAAACAGGAGCAGTGATTTCCGAGAGATGGCAACTAGGCAGAGGTACCAGACAAGGGTCCTCTATGCTGTACATATTAGCTGTAGAACCCTTGGCGATATAACTCAGACAACAGTACGATACTATAGGCATCGAGGTGGGAGGGGAGCGACACTTGATCTCCTTGTATGCGGATGATTTGCTGCTGTACCTGAGGCACCCGGAGGAGAATCTCCAGTACATCCTGGAAGTTATGGATATGTACGCGGGGCTGTCTGGCATAGCAGTGAATTCTCAGAAGTCTACTATTTTTCCACTACGTAGTTATAAGGGGATCTCTGTCGGTCGGCTGCCGCTGCTGCAAGCTCCGTGGGCTGTTGGTACTTTTCGGTACCTTGGGGTAGATGTGTACCACACGGTGGAAGAAGAACATGGGCACAATACCGAGGTAGCCATAGTGAAAATTGAAAAGAGTATGACATTTTGGGTGAAGTTGCCTCTAACAATGATGGGACTAGGAGCAATACTCAAGATGGTGGTCTTACCCAGGCTCCTGCATTATTTCGGGAACGTTCCGTGCCTAATACCTAAAAAGTTCTTCACCAGATTGAACGGCATGTGCAGGGACTTCTTGTGGCAGGGTACTAGGAATAGGGTGGTACTATGGAAGTTGCAGAACTTGTGGCACTATGGAAGTTGCAGGACTTTTATGAAAAGGGGGGAATAAAACTGCCTAACTATGAGGTCTGTTACGTAGCGAACCAACTGCAATATGTTGCTAAATGGCTCTCAGACGAAGCAACCCCTGAATCCAGGTTGTTTAGAGCAGATTGTGCCCCATTTTATTTAAAAGAGATGATTTGGCTGCCCAAGACAGAAATGAAAGCGCGCCCTAAGATGATGATTCTTGGATGGAGGATGTGGCACCGAGCATGCCAGATGATGTAAAACCCAGTCCCATGTTCCCCGCAGATACCGCTGGTTGCACTGGCTGGGGTAGATGAGCAGCTACGAATGACAATCAGGAACCACTGGGTGGAGTTGGTGACTATGGGAGATGTCTGGCGGGAGGGGATTATCATAAACTTTGAAGAGCTACGAGAGGAAGTGGGGTTACACGTGGGTCAATATATTACATATCATAGAATAGCGCAGACAATTAAGAAAACTTGGCCTGAAACAGTACTGGAAGAAGGGCCAGATGTTACCATAGACACGAGATATGATAAAATGGAGGGAGGGCATGCGATTTCTAGATTGTACGAAATGATGATGTCCAAGGTTGGGAAAGAACTAACGCAACTGAGACTAGACTGGGAAGCGGAGGTGGGAGCCCCGATAGAGGACGGGATGTGAGAACGTGCCCTGGGCTACCATAAAAAGATGTCAAGAAATGCTAGATTAAAACAGATACAATTATACATCACGCACAGGGCATACATGACACCCCTGAGGATATCGAGGTTCGAAAATGCTGGCAGACAAGCATGTCCCAAATGCGACGAAGAACAGGCTGATATGGTACATATATTCTGGTCCTGCCTGGTGATTGAGCGCTTCTGGAGCGAAGTAGCCGGGAAACTGGTGGAAAAGGGGGTCACTATAGTCATAGATTCAGCCTGGGCCTGCTTACTGGGGGGGTTCCCCAGATCGCAGAAACTTAAGCATGTCAATAAACTGAAGGATTTAGCATATGTGCTCACAAAAAGGAGGATTGCCATGGGATGGAAGACTTGTCATAGGCCACGAGTGGAGATGTGGTGGAAGGATTTGCAGAAGTGGGCGGAGGAGGAGACCATGGTATGGCCGGTGGCAAGTAACATAGGGGGAGAGGAAGAGGTGGGAACCCTGATGGCATGGAAATCGTTGGTAGCGGAACTGTTTGGAACGATACAAGATTTGACAGAATCCACTGAAAATGGGACCCCACCACGCGGTGCGGATACAAAGTGAGTGGAATAAATAGGCTCGCAAAGGGGGTTGGATAAAGGGAGCAGTGACTAAAATTGTGTAACGAACAATGTGAAAACAGTACTATTGATATTTGCACTGCAAGTTTGGTTTGTACTGGTTTTGTTTGTTTGAATATGTAATAAAAATTGTTTAAAAAAAAAAGTTTGAAAACAAAAATGTCTCTCAGTTATAATTTTTGGTTGCAACAAGGTCCTCGTCAGATAGTCCAAACATTCTTTGCTTTATACCATCTCCTGGTAGATCTCTTCCAGACCTGGATGGGGCAGCATTCACAACAGCAACAAAGTTCATTCTTTGTTCTTCCTGAATTGTTTACCTTCAAAGCCTCTTGTAGTGTACAGGCTTTGCCAGCCCTGGTTGCTTCATCCTTTAACTCAGCCCCTCGTGGGGTAACAAGTTTCTGAGCACCGGGTGGGCTAGGGGCCTGTTCAGTCGTACTATGGTAGTTGCATCGCTCAACCCATCCTGGGGTACTCCTACTTGCAGCCCGGCCTGGGCTACGGCCCGGTTCAGCCCTGTTTGGTAGCTTGCTTCTCTCACCCAGTCCTGGGGTATTTAGGTACTTAGTCCAGCATGGGCTAGTGGCTTTCCTAACCTTTTGTATCTCAGTGTCTTCATCCCTTCATGGGATATTTGGTCTTGCATCCCTGCAGGGGATTGTGGCTTTCTCAGCCTTCCTTTTCTCAGTTTCCTCACACCTTTGTGGGATATTTGGTATTGCAGCCCTGTTTCGGCTTGTGGCTTTCCAGCCTTCTTTTTCGCGGTTTCCTCACCCCTTTTGTGGGATATTTAGTCTTGCAGCCCTGGATGGAGGTGTGAATTGCTCAGCCTTCCTTTTCTTAGTTTCCTCACACCTTCGTGCGATATAGGGTCTTGCAGTCCTGCGTGGCCTTGTGTCTTTCTCAGCCCGTTCACCCCCTTAAGATTCTTAACCCGGTGAGGGCTTTGCTCTAGCCGCGCCACTCTAAGGAACACATGGCAGAAACAGTAAAGACAGACACAAGTGATCACGGTACAATGGTGTTTATTCAACTGTATGCAGGTTGGAAAAATGCCTGATCTAAACCTAAATCTAAGATGGGAGCAAGCTTCGACCATCAAATGCAAAATATGGCAGTCCTAGTGGTGTTCTGTCAAATAAAAGGGCCTATACTAAGAAAAACCTATTGCCAAACTTTACACTTAACACAAAAAGAGTGTGGGACAGGATTCAGAAGAAAGAAAGAAGTGTTCACAAATAATATGTCAGGATGCGATAGCCTGGGTCTCCCTTCGCCACGTTTTGAGCACAGAGCAAGGTGGGATCTTGGAGCACAGCACACGCTCATGCTCTCCCAGCATGAGATGACAGTTCCATTCCCAGCTATCAGGGCCATCTATGGCAAGTCATGTTTCTCTTGAAAGTCTCTTGCCTTCGAGGACCTGATGTACTTAAACTAATAAAATAAAAGTTCCTTTAACAAATTAAAGTTTGTTTCCTTATAGTTCTTTAGGATTCAGATTCTTCAACCCTGGATCCCCAACTTCTGGGCATAGACTCCTCTGCACTTTCAACCTCCCTATGGCCTTTTCAGCATTCACACATCTTAATGTCTTTTTAAACAGTTCTCCGTGGACATCCCTCTGCTGGGTTCGCATTTGTCAACACACTGTTTCTTGGGACTTTAGACCTCACATCTCTTTACTGTCATCCCTCCGCCGGGTTCACTCTTGCCACTTTATAATTCCTTTTGATTCGATGATTGCGGGATTCACTTCCCTTTCTTTCTCTTGCTGCAGGATTCACTTCCCTTACTTTCTTTTGCTGCGGGATTTACTTCCCTTGCTTTCTCAATAGTTCTTTGGTCAAAGACTTTCAACTGTACATGGATTTTGCAAGACCTTCTGTATGACCACTTTGACCTGTCTTTGCGGCTCTCCTATGGTACCTGTAGTTGCAATGAACATGGGATCGACCAGAGCTTCTCGAGTCAGCCCCCATGTGGTGCTGGTCCCCTCTGCAGCTGGTCTTCCCCTAACAATTTGCTGTTCTTTGAACTTTTCCCAAGTATGCCACTTTGTGACTTTCATTCACCACACTTCGTTCTTATCGGTTTTCCCTTCGACTCACCGGCTGTGATTAACCGCTTGGCTTTACTTGTATCGGAGTCAAGACTGGTACCATGGTAGCAGGAGTCTTCCTCGATTCTTCTTAATAGCGTTTACACGCTCCGTGTACCGTTGACATCTACTGCAACACACTTGGGCTACTGTTTGCAGTCTTATGTTTCTTTCTACAACCGTTTCGTGGGCATGGGACGTAAAGAGCAAGGTTGCTTCTCTCATTATCACCCTCTCAGTTCCCAATGTTTTTCTCCTCCTCTTGAACTGCTGGACCTGGATAGCTGTCTCGTCGTGAGGTCTGCCTTGCTCGTAGTGTGCTCTCTTGCTCTACCTTTTATCCTTGTGGGGAAGAGACACGGCCGTCAGGTGTGCGTGGTTCTGGTCAATTGCCTGACTTTGCCTGACCCTCATATTGGGACAGGCTAGGTAAACGGCTCTGGTGTTAGTCTGTTGTCTTTTGTGTTGTGCTTAAGTGTTTGTGTCAGAAAAGGGAGGTGGGGCAGTGCTTTTGAATCTCCTACGTGAGAGGATGGGGAAAAGGTGTTGAAAGAAGGGGGATACCGGGTCTCACCCGTCGGTGTTCCACTCCCACTTCGCAAGGACCCCATCCAGGTGATCCTCCCTCACTAGTCCACCCCCAAGAACTGGATCCAATAGCGATGGCCGTGTCATGGCCACCTGAATGACAGATCCCCAGGGACTAGCTAGAGAGACACCTTCAGGTTTCTTACACCACCCTCTGGTCCACCCGCTCTTGGTATGAGGTCTTCAATGCCTCTGGCCGCCGCCGCAGTTCCGCATCTCAGACCTGCTTCAGTCTGTGCCGTCTTGTTTCTCTCAGTGATTTCTCCCTTTTGGGACGTACAGACGCTGGATGTCGCTTTGGTGGGACATCTCCCCACTGTTCCTGGTTTGGCTTCACTTCCTCCTGCTTCAGCCGTCCCAGGGTCTCTAGGATCTCCACCTTGTGACAAGCATGAGCTTTCTGCAGGCTTTGCAAGCTCTCCACCCACCACGGTTAATGACGTAGTTCTTCATTCTGCTTCTTGCCGAGAAGATGGACTCACTCCTATCCGTGGTCATGCAGGCCAATGTTTCTCACTCTCCGGCTGTCTCTCTTGTGCTGCTAGCATCCAGGTATTTTTGGGTTCCTCCCTGGAATGAAAGGGAAGATGCCATTGGTCATAGTCTTGACAAGAAGGCAGTAACAAATACAGGTCAGACACCAAGCCATCCATTTTAAAGGGGCCCTGCATAAGAGTAACCTGTTCAACCCCCAAGTAATCAACAAACATTGAGGATTTAGAAATAAACAGAGATGGGATGGTATCCTTAGATGGACACCACCCAATGGGCTCCCGCTTGCCGTGTCCAGTAGGGAGGGTATTTGGGGTATTAGTGGGCTCACCTCCCTAGTCCCAAAGGGGGAGCATCTCCTAAGGGGAGTGGGTGGCAAAAACTATGGATTTGTCACAACAGGTTACTGCATTGGTTTCTGTTACTGTTTCTTCACTGCCACAACATTTCTCTCTGTTGCCACCTTTTTTCTCTGATGCTACCTTGCTTACTGTCTCTTTGTTCTCGCTGCACAACGAGGTGCTTTTACATAGAATGCAACACAGTTAACATCCAAGCGAGATGCACCTATTACTGTGTGTCATGTACACATGACAATTCATGCTTTGCATGTGTTCTAGAGGTTTAATATTGCAGCTTTTATGCAAATTCTCAGACATACAGTTAATGCCAGTTATAGTTGCTATAATTGTATGGCACCAGCTGGCATGGTGAGCCAAAGGTAGCTCCTGGGTGCTGTTGGCATCAAGCAAATCAGACTCTTCCAGGTCACATCCAGGAGCTACAGAGCTCCCTGCAATTTCGAACCCTGGTAGTAAGACCTCATCCACCTGCACGTGAGTTACATCCTGAGATACCTGCCCATTGGAGATCTCTTTATTTAGACTAATGGCTTTCCCTCTGGTACCCGTTCTCCTACAAGAGATAATCAAGATCACAACCCATACTGTGGAAGGGACCCTCAAGGCTGATTGGGCAAGCACAGCTTGGTTTTCAGACCTCACGAAGCTCTGCATTTACTCTACTGTGTTCCTCCTTCTGAGTTGTGCTCTTTTAACTTTGCACTTGGAACTCTCTGCACCCAGGTTGGACACATGTGCCCCTTCCCCATGACACTACCAGCTGAAGTCTCTGTTGTGATAATGGGAAACCTTAACCTCTACAGTATGACTAAGGACCAACAACTCCAACTTGACTTCAATCTCTTGTGGTATTATTTATCTCATTTTGTGGACCTCTGATGCAAGATGCTAATGCCACATAGTCCGCTTTATGCATTATATGATGAATGTATAATGTACAGGACCATAGTGCTTAGAGGCACTATGCCGGGTGTGCTATAAATGACCTCTTAAAAGCACTATAGAGTTTTTGCTGTATGAAGCGATTGTTTTGAATTTAGAGCAAGCAGCAACCACATCACTTCGGATTGCTCCAATGTGCGCGCCATAACTAGCCCAGGAGTTGTTTATACATGGTCTTGGAGTTGGCACTCATGATTAAACCGCATGACCAAGAAAGAGGGGACACGGGGAAGAGAAGCGACGAACTGTAAGGTAAATACGATTATTTTATTCTAGAAAGAAGCATGATTATATAAACACCTTGCTAAAGGTGAATAAACAAAACCAAAGGTCGCTGTTAAGATAAGCCATTGAGAGTGTTTTCTTTAGAATTGAAAAAGCTGGCTAGAGCCCAAATGTATGGTAACTTCAAACTCAACACCATCTTCACAGAGAACTGTAACAAAAACAATACATTGGCAGTGATGGTGGGTTTCAGAATGAAGAGATTGGTACCTTTCAATTTATTTAAAAATAGAACAAAGATATTGATGCAAACCCCCCTCATGTTGATACAGGTGCATTGAGGTCTGCCGTGATTGTAAGGTAGGTGCATGGGGGCAAGGATTCAGAATCCGGAGTGCAGAAGTGCAGTCTTAAACACGATGCTGGAGCTTGTTACCATGGGGGGGCAGCCAAGCCTTTTAAGAAAACATGTAACCCGTCCAACAAGAATGCACAATAACAGTGCGGTTTCCTAAGACACACATGCAACAATTGAATGCACAGCAACTGGACTTGATGTAGTAAACAGAGCATCTGCACTTGGTGTGGCATTGGAGCATTTTGTAGTAGGATGTAGTAGTTAGCTAAAATATGCCTCTGATCATGCAGCAACATTGTAATGATTAAGCTCAATTTACCCTACATGTTTGGTAAGCTATGATTTCTCAGGATGCACAATGCTTTACGTAGAAGCGTAGTACGTTCGATTTAAAGCAGGCAACCGTTACTTTATTTCATGTCATATGAATTTTGGTTAAAGGGACAGAAACACCTGTTTTTTTCAGAAAATAGCTTTGAAACAGAGAAATTAAAGTTGTTTTAACTCAATGATTCTACACTGGTTTTCACATGAAGTTATTCTGGAAGAGAATGTGAAAAAGAGTCCAAGGAAATTAATGCATGCATGTCTAAAATGACAAAGTAGGTTTAATCCTCCTTAAAGAGAAGGGAGAATTCACTGGCCTGTAAAGAATGCATTACTAAGCGAATATAGACACAGAGTAACCCTCAACCAAATTATCTTGATTGACGTTCCGCCAAGGGGGCCTTCAGAGATACTGGAGCCACTTTACACATCTTTGCAGAATAAGGCAATAATCCTACCGACTTAACATCAATGCTGCAAACCTAGGTGGGCACTCAGCCCAATTTGGGTCGAGTATTAGACCAGCTGCTCGATTGCATATACAAAAAACTTGACATTCTATGACAATTCACTAGTCAACCTTCATAAAACCGGACACGCAACAAGGCAACTCCTCTTGCATATGCCTGTCTTCCACCCTGTTCACCTGTTCTCACAGTTGAACCCCACCTCTGACCACTCTTATTTATTTTACCATCTCTATTCCTTCTCTACTCTCCCACCTCCCTCTACTATCACCAAAACATAAATTCAAGCCGACTCCATGGTCCCCTATCTCGACAAAGTCAACATCTCACTTCAACCTCTCCTCTGCATGTTCACCCCATTGATCTCGCCTTTATTTAAGTCAACTCTTGCACTGTCCACCCCTTCAGTGATCACTACTTTGCCCACTCCGTTACCCCCTCCTCGCGCATGTCCTCAACCATGCATTTCCCTAGCCATCCATTGGCTGACGTCAACCAGTCATTGCTACTTACACCACGGTGCAAAGACTGACGCATCACTCTCCCCGCTGCCTGCTAGAACTCTCTACTGACTCCAGACAAATCGACCTATTACATTAATCTTGTTTCCACTCTCTTCTGGCACCCTTGCAAACAATCAAAGACCCTCCAGGCCATGCTTACGCCAACCCCCTCAATAATCGCTGTTTCCTCCTTTCTGCCAAAATCTTTGCTTCCTGCTTCACCACTTAAATCACCACACTATGGGATCCCTTTCTACCTAGTGCTCTCCAATCCCTCCCCTCATTATCCTCTCCTCCCATCTTCCTCACACTATCCTCTCTATCTTGCTTCTCTCTGAACTCCTGAACCTCTACCCATCCATCACTGCAAACCCAGTGTGCACTCCAGTGGATCCCCGCAGTATGGAATTGTTAAGGAATTTGCACCTGCCCCCTGTGCTCATCTTCCAACGTTACTCAACCTCTCTCAACTGGTATCTTCCCAGCCTGTTACAAAACAGCTACACCCATTCTTCTTCTAAGAAACCAAGTGCTGATCTCAGCAATCCCTAATTCTACAGACCTTCCCTAGCACTCTAAAATCCTTTACAGGATTGACTTCAACTGCATAGTCATCTATCTCAGGGTACACCCACTTGCTAACGCCCCCTCCAATATGGATTCCTGTCCAAATGCTTCAGTGAGTTTACTCTCATCCATGTCACCATTTCTGCCACCATTGCACTCCTCGATTCTCATCCCTCTAGACCTCAATGCTGCATTTAACACTGCACATCACCCCCTCCCTCCTTCAAACTCTTTCCCTCCTTGGCTTCAAGGACACCACAAAACTGGGTATCCTCCTATCCCTCCATGCCCTCTGACTCCAGCACCCTCTCCCTTACACTTCTCCCAGAGGGTGTTCCTCAAAGATCAGTTCTAAGCCTATGTCTCTACATCATATTCACAGCCTCCCCCAGCAGACGCATTCCCCCTCTGACAATACTCAGATTTTCTCCTTCACCAGCTTTATCTCTGCAATCTCAGAATGCATAGCCAACTGTCTAACTGCCATATGCCCCTGAATGGTTTTATGCTACCTCTTGTACAGCACCTCAAAGATGGAGGTTCCCTTTCTCCCTGCCTCTAACTCCACATGTCTCCCTCCTGGCCAGCTCAACCATGACTTGCAACCTTGGGGTTCCCTTTGGTCACAACCTTAATCTCTTTCAGCTCATCACAGCCTCTGCCACCTGTGAGAAACCAGAGGGTGTCTCACCCACTAGTCCCAGGGATTTCTCTCTCAGGTGGCCAGGGCATGGCCATCGCCTTTGGAGCCAGACCCTGGGGGTGGGCCAGTGTGGGAGGATCACCTGGGCGAGGGGTCTTTGGGAAGTGGGGGTGGGGCAAACGATGGCGAGGCACAGTATTCCCCCCTCTTTTGTTTATTAGATCCATCCTATTTTTTAGGATCTTCTGAAGTCCCAACTCCCCTCCTCTTTTTTAAACAAACACTGGGCAGAGGAAGAGGGGGACTGAGAGCAACCAGACCAACTCTCTTACATCATATTGGACATATGCCGTTAAGTGGGTCAGGCAAAGTCAGGCACTTTACTCTAAGTGCATATACCTAATACCACACGAATAAAAGGCAACACCTAACGACATATTCTGAGCAAGGCGGCACATGAGTACGAGCAGAACTTCCGGGACGCAGGCACACCTACTGGAGCAAAGCAACGGACCAAGGGAAGAGAGAAGCGGGTTGAAAACCTCAGGATTTCCCTAATGGAGGTTGTTGCCTCCGACAGGCTGTGAAACACATGTGGAGAAGGCCAGTTCCCACAAGTGAAGATTGCATTGTGTTTCAAGGACGCCAGAGACCCTGCCGGGTGAACGATAGAGTTGGGGATGCGAGGCCAGGCCTGTGGTACTAACCTTGACTCGTAAATTGGAAGTAGCAAAAAAAAAGAGACACAAACAGCCGGTGAGTTAGTAAGCGACCTGAGAGACCGGTGTGTGTGGAAGCGAATTAAGTAGCAACATTATATTGCAAGTGAAAGTTGCATGCATGTGAATGAGACACGAAAAAAGGCAGGCATGTGAGTGAACTTTGAAACAAGGACAGCTTTGAGATCAGAGTGGTCCGGTGAAAAGAAGTAGCCCACTCGAAAATCTATTAGAATAGAGCACAGTTTGGAACAATAAAGCAGATGATCAGAAAAAGTGAATTAAGCAAGGGTAAACGTGAATTTTGAGATTTTGAGTCAAAGTGGTCCTGCGGTGGTTTGTAAAGAAAGCCACGCACATTCGAAAGTCTTTGACGTCCAAAAGTGGTCCGAGCCAGACAGAGGGAGACCCGAAGTATAACAAGCTTGGGGAAGGGAGCCCCCTTGCAAGCTTGTGTTGAACTTTGACATGAGAGTTCTGAACCAGACAGAGGCGGACGTACATGAACTGTGTGGTCAGAGGTCTGAGCCTGTCAGAGGGGGACCTACGTGAACTGTGTGGTGAAAGGTCTGAACCCGGCAAAGGGGGACCTTTGTGAACTTTGTGTTGAAGTACTATTTTTGAAAGACAAGAAAATAGACTTTAACGTGTTAGGCAAGGCAGGCCTCAATCCACGTTTTGGAACTGTTTGTAGTGTTGGAAACCAAGCCAGAGTGTGTCATCCTGCCTACAGGGACAGCCTTACTCCGTGAGATATAACGTGATGGGGAGAGCTGGTTCAACCACATTTATTCTTTTTAAAAATTGATTTATTTGTACAAGAGCTAGGGCAGGCATGAGGCTTTATCAGCATGTGCCATTTTGATTTGATGGACTCCACTACATACTGAGGGAGAAACAATCACTACATACAAACCTGGGCGTAAGGATATCTGGGCTAGAGAGGTGGTGCTTGTAGATGAGAGAGAAGGACGGCCATTGGGCCCATCCAAATTTCAATAAAAAGCCTTGAACCGCCTCTGTAACTTGAAGTGATTATTGTGCCATCTGTGGCATGTTGTGTCATCGTGGGATCTTCTAGACTCCAATTCAGAGGTCATTCATTGCCATCCAAGATGCTGAGAATTATGAGACTGAGAAGTATGGCCCCGCTTCCCACCAGAGTAACAGAAGGCGCTCGAGGGTGTGACCTATATGGCGATGAAGAAGTGACTATCCTACAGGTGGGAGCAGGAGTGATCGACTGAGATTACAGAGAAGGAGAGGTGACGGTAATCCTATTAAACCTCGGGAATACTCCCTTCATACTGAAACAAGGCCAACCTATCACCCAACTTATATGCAAGAAGATACTGTTCCAGACATAGAGAAGGTAGAAACAGTGGAAACCACAGACAGCGATGAAGCAGAGTTTGGTGAAGTGACTGAATCACAAGAAACAGAAGTCCAAACCTGAGGCTTCCTACCCAGGATCACTTCCATTGAGTTTGCATATGCTCAGAAGGTGGATCTGCTCCTGGATCAAGCTCAGAAGAAGTTGGTGTCAGAGGTCGAGAGCTGAATGGTGAAGACTCCCCATTTTGTGGAGAAGAGAGGACTCCTGAATCAGGTCAATGTGAACTACAGAGGTGATAGTGTTAAATATCACCAAATATTGGTCTGGAGTCAATAAAGAACTAGCCCACTCCAATCTTTTGACAGGGCATCTTGGGCTGGAGAAGATGCACTAGGCACTGATCTCCTTGCATTAAAGTTCCTTTCGTCTTGGGATTTCACATATACAACTTCTCGTGTGATTTACTGTTCACCCTGGGTCCTGCTCTGCCGGGCTCAAACCCACTTTAACACAAAACCTTCAATTGGTCTCTGTTAAATGACTCCAATCAAGCAATCCCACTAAGTAAGTGCCTGGTCTGGGATGCCCAAGGGAAGCCCTTATTTATATATTTTTATGTCCAGTTCGTGTCCTCTGGATGACAACCCTTATATAACACCCCTCTCTTAGAATCCCCCTGACCCCACTGAGCCAAGAAGTAAGTTTGTTTTGCAAATTTAAAAGGTTTATTTGAGAATTAAACAATATATATATATATATCGCACTTTTATAATAAATTAATAATTGATATCACACTTGTGAATATGAGCAGTAATCAGCAATAGGTAATCCTACAATAGCACAGTTCTGGTGACTTATGACTAGGAACAGGGGAATAAGGTATCAGAGAATGCTTTATGGTTTCAAGGAGATGCAAAGATGAATAAAAGACAGTACAGAAATAACTTGATATGATTTCAGCAAAAGATAATGTGATCACTTTTTCTTTGACAATTCAATCCCCCCCTATTCAATGTAAGGAGATGGAACTAACACACACAATTCTCAGGAATACACACAAATGCAATACAAAGTTCCAGTTCCCCCCAGCGAGCTTAGAGGAAAACAGGTATGATTTTAAACACAGGCAAAATCCTTTTAAATGTGGTGGCAATGAAGTGAAAAATATACTCAAATTGCTTTTAATTCCCTATAGGAGGTTCAGGGTGAGTGAGAGATACTTTAAATCAGTTCAGGCCAGCCCTATCAATGATTCAGGGATGGTTATCAAGTTGAAAACAGAATTCCGTGATGGAAGCAAAAGATAAATGTTTTCACACGTGGCTGGAATGAAGCAAAATGTCAAATCGCGGAAATTTAGTCATGTGCGTCGAGCGCAATTACGGAGGCACTATAATGATTAGCAAGTCGGTTTGGGGCTCGTTGGGAAGCTTAGAATCTCAGCTTTCTAGGACAGAAATTTCGTTCCTAGGACAAACGGTTCCGGAGATACAGACGATTTTGTGAAGGTAGATTCTAGAAATGAAATTTTAAAGTTCAGAATGACAGTAGACAGTTTTGCAGCTTTGAATCAAAAGAAAGGACACGATTTCTATGATGCAGTTCTCAATAGGTTAAAATAGTTTGAATTAGATTATATTAAACTAAGAGATTGGGTTTTGCATAGTTCTGGCTGAGTACTCACACTATATTTTGGACAGGAATGCGACTTTGTCACGGATCGGGTCAGGATTGGCTGCGGTTCTCTCGCCACTGGGTACTGGTTCTGCGCACAGCGATTTGGGTCAGCTCTCAGCGATCTGGTCTGGGTCTGGTCTCTCTGGATCTCTGGTCTCTCTGGATAATTCTTCCTTCTGGGTCTGCTACCGTTCTGGCAAAAGTTCTTGGCAAAGAATTCAAACAGCTCGCCGAGCTGTTGAATAGTTTGCAAATGATTTGGAGGCCTGCTGAAGAGAACTCAGCTTGTGGGTTAGGCCTTTGCTTTAAGTTCTGGAGTCAGAGTTCTAAGTTCTGGTCTCTGTCTTGCTGGGGTCAGTCCGGATCTCTAGATGTGAAGTCGTCTGTCAGCGTGCTCCGCAAGGAAATGGAAATTGAATGTCCTTACCTGTCCTGCACAGTCTCCTTTTATGTGTTTAGAAAGTGGGTGGGTCGGCTCATTCTGCATGCCCAACCCTCTCAACTTATCATTGGCCAGTTCCCCCTCTCTCCCTTGATTGGGGGAACTGAGTTGTGAGTCAGGGTGATGCTGCCATTTACAATCTATTGAAGAAACGCCCCTTTGCTTTTGCTTTAGAATTCATTCTCATAACTAAACATATTTCCCAAACGCACAAGTGGTTGACATTACATGTACAGATTGTAGATGACTTAAGGTACATTCTGGCCCAACTCTGATCTTCCTAGGGGCTTGCATTCAAAAATGGCAACTTATTTTCATTTTTAGTTGGTTTACCAATGTTAAATCTTTACCAAAAATTACACAAATGTACACCCCCCCTTCTCCACATATTCCAGTAATTTACTAGGTCTCTAGCATAAGCACAGTGTCTGCAGTATTAATAATTAGCGGGGTTCGGTCCTAGAGCATCGTACGGAATTGAGTTTAGACTCAAATTGTAGGCACATTTTCCATTTTGTGGACCCCCGAATTGCACATTTCTGTGAGCTTAATACAAGATTTTATAAGCAATTTAATCAAACATACATTTGCTGCAATATGAATTCACACTCCAGTCTGGCTCGCCCCTAGGAACTGGGAGAGGCAGGGATCCCATGTCTCTCCTACCAGGCAGAGCTCTGTTTACAGTCAACACCCAAATCAGCATATCCTTGTCATGATGCCTACCTCCAAGGAGCCAGGTCCGACCCAGCAACCCCAGAGGCAGGCATCATTTCCCCCAGCGGAGTGCCAGCGGGCCCAAGCTGGGGCCCTTTGGACTCAGTCCTGGCGCCTTAGGCGCCAGGCTCATGTTGGACCTCTGTCCTGGCACCTTAGGCGCCAGGCTCATAAAGCTAGACATGTGTTCAAGTGTTTTAATGTGCACGTACCTGATGCAGACCATGCTGCCACATCCAGGCCCTCTTGAGGCCTGAATAGGAACTACTTTACCTGTGGGACTACTTTCCACCCGGGTGTGGTCGGGGAAGGATACATACCTGATCGGAGGAAGGATACACACTTGGAACTTCTTCCAAAGCTATTTAAACCACACCCGATCAGCAACTCACGCTTCGCGTTGTTCTGCTCCTCGCAGCTGGACGCTCACTGTGTCAGCTCCTGCATCTGGACTTCAGCCACGCCTGTCAGCATCCTGGGTCACCTGCAAAGGGAGACAAGAGACCTACCAGCTAATCTGCACCACGGAGACATCACCGACGATCCTGAAAGGGAAGACATCATTTTTAAAAGCATTTCGTTACGATTGCTGCAGCGCTGCATTTCACTCACCTTTCCTGGGTTCCTCCATCTTCAGCAGCGATCATCCGGATACACAGCCACTTCCCAGAGCCTAGAGACAAAGACAAGAATAAGAGGTGAGAGAAGGAAGGGAATAGGAAAAGCTCAGTTTCCTTCTAAGACTTACCTGTTGGGTCATTCCCATTTCATTTCGGGTCTTGCTGCTTCCAAGCAGGACCCCGACCCCCAGGGACGTCATTTGGGGGTCGCCAGAGGTCGCAAGAGCGACCGCTGCTCATTGGCTTGCGACCGCTGTCATTCTCTCGCGACCTCTGGCTTTCCCCCAATCGGAATGTAGGGTCTGAGGGGGGGCGTGGCCACAGCTAGCAAGCACAGAGTGGCGTGTGCGCAGGGTTCCGCCATTTTGTCCACTTGCAGCACAGCACACGTGTTTCTTCCTGTCCTTGTGGCTGGCTGCCTGCGTGTGCCGTCCTCGGAGCAAGCTCGATGCTCTCCTGCCCGGGCAAGTTGCAATACGGTAAGAAATGAGCGAGGGGTGAGTGTGTGTTCTGTCTGTGCTGGGGCGGGGGGCGGTTGCCGTCCGGTGCTAATTCGATTTCTTGTGTCGCAGTTAGAGGGAAGAAACAGTACGTACCAGGAGAGAGGGACCAACTTAATAATAAGGAGGTATGTATATTGGGTGTCGGTAGTGCGGCTCGCCATCTACGGGTTGGGGGCTGGCAGATAATGCGGGCATCATCATGTCGTGTTGTTTGCTTGATGTTGTTTTTGTAGGCTTTGTAAGGGCACAATGTCGATATGGGCACAGGCATGGTTGGGGAAGGAGTTTAGCATGCAGAATATGCACAGGTCTGGTCGCAGGAATGTAGTCTACCAGGCAAGGTTGGGGCGATGGGCGGGGGTGCAGCGCCACATGAAGGGCAAGGTTCAGATAGTCACTGGGAGCGTGTATGCCTGCCTCGTTCCTAGTCCTGGGGAAGCGCTTACTGCATGCAACGCGGGGGGTTTAGCCCAGAGCAATGGAATTTAGTAAGGGTTTATGCTTCATGTCACGTATATGCGCCTTGAATTAAGGCACTATATAAATAGCACATAATTATCATTATATGTAGAATTACCAATGCATCAAACTGAAAGGGTAATATGGGGAAGTGGGGAAAAAGGGGCCCTGGCATGTTTTTAGGTGCATTCTGGGTGTTGTGGTTTGCGCTCACGTGGGGCAAGATGTTGGGGGTGGTGGAATTGGTCACAGGTTACCAAATTACCATAGGCGTGGCATAGAAATAATATTCTAATTGAAGGAGCTGTTGCGGTTTTGCCAAGGGCTATAGGTCTGCGGGTAGTTGGAAGGGATGGATAGTCGGTTGGGGGAGAGGGGAGTGGTGAGCAAAGGAGATGGGGAGCTCTGGGGCGAGTGCTATGTGAATTGGGGTGGAGGGGGGGAATGGCATTCAGGACGGTGTGGCCAGGTCACAGGAATATCAAAGGGCCGACGGACATGCAGGCAAACGAGTTAGATAGAACAGCCTGCCTGCGATATCCAAAATCCAAAGGATTCCTTTAGTTTATGGTTTTTGTTTGTGCCGAAGTGTGACTACTGTAGCATGTTGTACATGGGTGCCGGTTCACAAATGTATCGCAGTTTTCCCAGGAGTGATGTGAAATCAACAAAACAGTAGGATAAGTGGACAGCCTAAATATGTGTTTAACTTGTGTGCCAAGGGACCACCATATAACCTGGAACCTAACATTTTAAAAACGTTATTGGTTTTATTAAGCAGTAGAAAACTTAGCACGATAGCCTTTTTAAAAATTCTCTGGCAGTAGCTAATAATAAAGCAACAAACATTAGATTGTACAGAGTCAGTAAGTGCTAGTGAGTGGCGAAAAAAGGAACTAGTGGTACTTGCACTGCATCCAAAAAAGGGCGTAATGGTAAGACAGATGGGGGAGCGGTGTTGGAGGAGGGACAGCGCGCGGCAGGTCTGGGCTTGAGTCTTGACTTTGGCTTTTCAGTGTTCAATGGCTCTTTTTACATTGTGGCCAGACCACACATTGACTGGAACAATAAACTAATGGCACTAGATTCATCCCTGGCAGCAGAAATATCAAAACAATATATTCATAAATAGAAATATGTATACGACTATGCATGCAAATTAGAAAAGATACTATTTTAGATACACAAATCTGCAGTACTCTTTAAATATACTTTAAAAGGAACACCTCGTCGGTTCTACCAGGAATCAAACCTGTGCCATCAGATTACACACAGATCTCTGAAGACAATGCTTACCTCGCTGAGCTATATCACAGCTTGCCATTCCTGCTCTTGTTGGTTCTTGTATAGAGCTACCGCTGGGATAGTCTCTTTAGGGAGAAATGGTGGTACATTTGTGTATGCGCAATTCTGCTTGCACGTTCACTACCAAGATCATTACTTACATGCCATTCTTCCTGCTTTGCCATTGACTATACATACCCTCATTGGCCTAAATTTGTACTTCTGACTTGAATATATTCTAGATGTAAATACTTGGTAGACTTGTAACTCTATGTACTTTTTCACGTGTAACTGTAACTATGTACTATATTGTCTGCACACCTTCTTGTAACTAAGCTTTGAATGCTCTTATGCAATGCACCCGTATACCTTTTGGTCTGGTGCGCAATACAAGTAATAAACAAACAAACGTGTGCAATCACATGAGTGCCACGCAAATATAGTACAGGCGGTTTTGCACATGGGGTTAATGTGATTGTGTAAATGTACAGTTGCAAAATTTAGTTTCATGACATCTTTGTGGCCAGTTGTAATGTCTCCAGATGTTACAGAGAAAGGCTGTGCATTGCAGTTCATCTGCCCCACTGTCTTTGGATTCCCACAGTGAGGGCCTCCTGTAGAAAAATACTTGAAATGTTTTTTCCTCTTGAGTTATGCAAGCACTTTGAAGAGACACAGGAAGATGATCAGTTAGCAGTATTTGCCAATGCACTAATGAAGCCCATTTTAAACTTAGCTATAGGTTCTGAAGGAGATGAAAATCGGTGACGTCTGGCTGTTTTTTGCAGGAGTAATGAAGTCCATGAAACCACTGCAAAGAGTACAACGCAACACTGAAGGTAACTTGTTGAATCAGAAGAAAATGGGGTAAGCGCCAAAATCATTGAAGACTGTGGATGCCATTGACTAGAAGAATGCATGTTCTCGGGTGAAATATTCTCCCTCTCCCCTTTTATACTTGCTTTCCCCTATTTCCATACCCGCCTATCTGCCCCTGTCCCCCCAGAATGTGATTTTGCTCTCTAGTCCTGTTGAAATAACAGGGCAGATCCACATAAAGAGGGGATTTGGATTCATACACTTCCCATGGGAACAAGGGCCTTGACACTGCTACATATGATGATCCATTCTTGTATGAAATGTCACAATACAGTGATATCGTAACCATATTTTTCTTAGTGTTATGAGGGATAATTCTTTATGATGCCACTTCCTGTGATGTCATGTGAGGGCGTGGTCAAATGGCATCACTTCATGTGATGTCACAGGGGGCGTGGTCAAATGACATCACTTCCTGTGGTGTCACTCTGGGGCGTGGCATTGTGATGTCACTTCCGCTACCCCTGGCATTTTGGTGAAATGACGTCCCTGCCGACCCCTATGGGGAAAAAAGACAAAGACATTAGATGAGCGAATGCAAAAACATTACCTGAGCGCTCATCTAGGACTTACCAGATCTTTACTGGAACTGCACGTTTCACTTCCGGTCTGCGCCATATCTCCGGCATTCCGAACCTCGGCCCCTATGGGGAAAAGACATCAACATCAGCGCTTTGTTGCAAGAAGTCTCCAAAGGAATCTTCATTCATCACCTGAAAAAAGACAATGAACATTATCATTTAAAGCTTGAACTTTTGAACTTGCAACAGAACTTTTACAGCGCCTTACCAGCATAATCAAGCTTACCTGAACTCCCATCCAACCTCAATCCAGTGAAGTAACTGGGTTCAACGCGCCCCTGCGTCAGAAGCAGGATGGAGAGCTCGTCCTTTCAGACCCTAAGGTGAGACTTCACGGGGAATCGTGGAAGGGTATGGTGGAGGGTTGGAAGAGAGTGGGAGGCTTGAGCATAACTCAGTCAGTAGGTAATACTCCCTTTTCACGCACAGGGGAATATTCCTGCGAGCCGGAAAAGCCAGAGTAGAGGGCCCTTCCTGTCCATCTTCAGAGTCCTGCGCTTCACCATTGAAGAAGCATCAGCACTCGAAGCCAGACCTGCGCCTCCGTGGGAATCAGGTGAGCGTTACAGAACGCGAAGCCTACCCACAATTTCCCACCCGGGCGCTATGGAGACTTCCGAGACTGACCAGCTGGCCCAGCTTTTGGGGGAATTACGTTGCAGAGGTGCACTCAGCCCGCCAGGAGACTAACGCTCTCAAAAGAGAACTGATCTTATCTAAGGAAAGAACTGATGACCTACCCAAAAGGTTAATACAGGCCCAGGCAGGGCACACTCCTTTACCTAATTCCGGAGACATTTCCACATCAATGGGTTTGAGTAACCCTGTACAAATGAATCTATCTGGACACATGCCTTTGGCCCCGCCTGAACGTTTTGCGGGGGATCCCAAGAAATATGCCGTCTTTATGAACCAATGTCGTTTACACTTTCTATGCAGACCCGGAGCCTTCCCTAACGACCAGACCAAGGTAGCCTTTATACTATTTTACCTCAGTGGCAGTGCTGCCGATTGGTCTATTCCATTGGTAAATCAGGATGATCCCATTCTCCAGAATTTTCAGGGCTTCCAGGCCAGCATGGAAAGATTGTTCGCTCGACACTCTCAAGGACAGGCCCTTGATAACGAACTGCTATCCTTGCGACAAGGTAATCAGGATCTTCTGTCCTACATAGCCACCTTTAACAAACTGGTTGTGGAAACTGGATGGCCAGAAAGCAAAAGGATCACATTGTTTCATCGAGGCCTGCGCGGAGAGCTTTAGGATGTTCTAGCTCAGATAGTAAACCCACCCCAGGTCTGCGCAGACTACATTGACTTGGTGGTTCAACTTGATCACAGACTTCAAAATAGAAAAGCAGATCGGTTCAAGTATGAAAACCGAGCACCGATCAAAACCCACGCTACCTCCAAGAGTACCGACGTATCTGAACCTATGCAAATCGGTGGTGTTAAAGGACCTTTAACGCAGAAAGAATGAGAGAGAAGGCGGCAAATGAAACTTTGTCTGTATTGCGGGACTTCCGGTCACTTTCTTCGAAATTGTCCAGTTAAACCACTTAAGAAGGTGGTTGGAGCTACTGATAATGAATTAGAGACACCTGATTCGGGAAACGACCTAGCCCGGCAAGCGTAGGGGTCCGCTTGCCGAGCTTCAAAACTAACTCTTTGACCTTGCATTTCGTCATGCCAATGGTGCTCGTGGACCCAAAACAGCCTCAGCAGTTGCATGCTATAAAAGCATACATCGACAGTGGAGCTATTGGAAATTACATAGACCGTGAATTGGCTTCCAGGATTAAGCTTCCTCTCCGCCCGAATGTAACCCAAGATGTCATTACTACAGTAGATGGAACCGAAATAGCCTCAGGGCCTGTAACGCATTCCACTGTTGAAGTGACACTGGTGGGTCAGGATGGACATCGGGAAGCAATCGTGTTTGATGTGATCAAGGCCCCACAATTTCAAGTCATTCTTGGAATTCCTTGGTTAGAAACACATAATCCCAGAATTGACTGGCGAGCAAAGAAGATAAGTTTTCCTGATTGTGAACCAACTTGTTATCCAAGAAATCCAGCTATGGGTCTAGCCACAGCAACTTCCACCCCTGTACAGCTACCGTCAGAATACCAAGAATTCCAAGACGTTTTTCAGAAAGAACAGGCTAACACGTTACCTCCCCATCGGTCTTATGATTGCCAGATCGATCTGGTACCCAATGCTCAACTACCTTCTAGTAGGATTTATGCTCTTACGGAACCTGAGAACCTGCATTTGCGTCAGTATTTAGATCAGTACCTAGCCAATGGTTTTATTCGCCCGTCCAAGTCTCCTGTCTCTTCAGCTCTGTTCTTCGTGCCAAAAAAAGAAGGCGACCTTAGAACGTGTATAGACTATCGCGCCCTAAATCAAATAACGATTAAGAATCGTTATCCTCTGCCCTTGATCCCTGAGCTTATCGACCAGGTGAAAGACGCTGTGTGTACACCAAGTTAGATCTCCGAGGAGCTTATCACCTGGTGCGCATAAAAGAAGGCGACGAATGGAACGCTGCATTCCGCACCAAATTTGGGCTCTTCGAATATCAGGTGATGCCCTTCGGTTTGTGCAATGCACCTGCCGCCTTTCAGTACTTTATGAATGATGTTCTTCGGGAACTTATCGATGTCTGCGTCATTGTTTACATTGACGACATCCTGGTGTACTCTTCTTCAGAATCTGATCACAGAAAACATGTTAGGGCAGTTCTTGAGAAACTGCGCCAGCACAGACTATTTGCAAAACTCGAAAAATGCGTTTTTCATACCACAGAAGTTGAGTTTCCCGGATTCATCCTGACACCTCAAGGAGTCCGAATGGACTCGCAAAAGGTGGACGCCATCCTCAAATGGCCATCTCCAAGCTCGGTGAAGGGAGTTCAGAGCATGCTCGGCTTTGTCAATTTCTATCGAAGATTCACCCCGGAATTTTCCCGAACAGTCCAACCCATCACCGCTCTCCTAAAGAAAAACAAACGCTTCGAATGGACTCTTGAGGCTGAACAAGCCTTCCAGGACCTGAAAACCAAATTCACCTCTGCACCTGTATTGAAGCACCCGCACCCAGATCTCCCGTACATAGTGGAAACCGATGCTTCCAGTTCGGCCATGGGAGCTGTCCTGTCGCAAAGAGACCCAAAAACTAACCAACTACACCCAGTGGCCTTTTGGTCCAGAAAATGTTCTCCTCCTGAAATCAACTACGCAATTACCGATAAAGAGTTACTGGCCATCAAATCTGCTTTCAAGGCTTGGCGTCACTACCTTCTCGGGGCAAGACACACCATCACCGTAATTACGGACCACAGAAACTTACAGTATTTAAAGACGGCCAAAGCTCAATCTTCACGACAACTCCGATGGGCTCTATTCTTTGCAGAATTTGATTTTGTAATTACCTATCGCCCTGGCTGCAAGAATGGAAAAGCAGACGCCTTATCCCGGATTGGCATGGAAGAACCTAATTCGAGCTTAGAACCTGTGCCCATCATACCTGAGCAAAGAATTTTAGGCTTAACTTCATTGCAATCTATTGAGGATATCCAAACGCAAGTAAAACAACTTCTAGACTCTTCAACCTTACTGGAATGGAGTCAAAAGGGTCCTCATTACACCGTTAAGGATGACTTACCCTACTTCCAGGAGCGGTTGTTTCTGCCAAGTAAAGAATTGCAAGAACTTGTTATTGCCCATCATCATGAATCTTTAATGGAAGGACACCCTGGTATCGCTAAAACGGAGGATAAAATCAAACGCCACTTCTGGTGGCCTTCTTGGAGAAAAGACATAAAGTCTTTTGTACTGTCTTGTGGAATTTGCGCCCAATACAAGGCTCAAAAGAAAAGGCCAGCCGGCCTACTTCAACCCTTGGATATTCCACCGGCACCATGGCACACCCTGTCAATGGACTTTATAACAGATCTGCCTCCTTGTGCTGGTTACAACACAATCCTTGTAATTGTGGACCTATTCTCCAAAATGGCCCACTTTATCCCTTTAAAGGGTTTGCCTTCAGCTTCTACCGTGGCCAAGAAATTCCTGGAGAATATAGTTCGCATACATGGTTTCCCTTCCATTTTAGTCTCGGATCGTGGAAGTCAATTTATCTCACATTTTTGGAAGAAGTGTTGCCAACTAGCACAAATAGATGTGCGGTTATCCACCAGCCACCACCCCCAGACCGACGGACAAACCGAGAGAACCAATCAGACTCTCGAGCAATATCTTCGGTGCATGTTACACCAATCCGAGTTAAATTGGAAAGACATCCTTTGGATCGCAGAATATGCATACCCCCTTTTATACTTTGTATGGTCACCATCCTCGGACCTCTGATCTAGATCCACCTCTGACCCTGGAAATGCCCGCAGCAAAATCATCTGAATTCCACAATAACCCGAGCCTTCAAAGAAGCTGCAACTCATTTACAGCAAGCCAAGAAAAAGTATAAAGAAAACGCTGATTTGCACCGAAGTAAAACTCCTCCTTACCAAGTAGGAGACCAGGTATGGCTAGCAACTAAACATCTACCCCTCAAGGGCCCGCGAACCTTCAATCCCAGATTCAAAGGACCTTAGCCCATCAAAGCTATAATCAACCCAGTGGCCTTTAAACTGGATCTACCGTCCAACATGCGCATTCATCCAGTTTTTCATGCATCACTTTTGAAGCCAGTACAACCAGGAACCCGATTGTCCAAGCCTCCAGATCCAGTTCAAATTGAAGGGGAATTAGAATTCGAAGTTAAAGACATTTTAGACTCCAAGGTGGTAAAGTCGAAACTCTTCTATCTTGTTGACTGGAAGGGATATGGACCTCAGGAGAGATCGTGGGAGCCTAGTAACCATGTCCACGCACCTCGATTAGTACAAAGGTTTCACCGGAGATTTCCGAACAAGCCCAAACCCCCGGAGGGAAGAACCTTGGGAGGGGCCTTGAGGGGGGGTACTGTCATGATGCCTACCTCCAAGGAGCCAGGTCCGACCCAGCAACCCCAGAGGCAGGCATCATTTCCCCCAGGGGAGTGCCAGCGGGCCCAAGCTGGGGCCCTTTGGACTCAGTCCTGGCGCCTTAGGCGCCAGGCTCATGTTGGACCTCTGTCCTGGCACCTTAGGCGCCAGGCTCATAAAGCTAGACATGTGTTCAAGTGTTTTAATGTGCACGTACCTGATGCAGACCATGCTGCCACATCCAGGCCCTCTTGAGGCCTGAATAGGAACTACTTTACCTGTGGGACTACTTTCCACCCGGGTGTGGTCGGGGAAGGATACATACCTGATCGGAGGAAGGATACACACTTGGAACTTCTTCCAAAGCTATTTAAACCACACCCGATCAGCAACTCACGCTTCGCGTTGTTCTGCTCCTCGCAGCTGGACGCTCACTGTGTCAGCTCCTGCATCTGGACTTCAGCCACGCCTGTCAGCATCCTGGGTCACCTGCAAAGGGAGACAAGAGACCTACCAGCTAATCTGCACCACGGAGACATCACCGACGATCCTGAAAGGGAAGACATCATTTTTAAAAGCATTTCGTTACGATTGCTGCAGCGCTGCATTTCACTCACCTTTCCTGGGTTCCTCCATCTTCAGCAGCGATCATCCGGATACACAGCCACTTCCCAGAGCCTAGAGACAAAGACAAGAATAAGAGGTGAGAGAAGGAAGGGAATAGGAAAAGCTCAGTTTCCTTCTAAGACTTACCTGTTGGGTCATTCCCATTTCATTTCGGGTCTTGCTGCTTCCAAGCAGGACCCCGGCCCCTATGGGGAAAAAAGACAAAGACATTAGATGAGCGAATGCAAAAACATTACCTGAGCGCTCATCTAGGACTTACCAGATCTTTACTGGAACTGCACGTTTCACTTCCGGTCTGCGCCATATCTCCGGCATTCCGAACCTCGGCCCCTATGGGGAAAAGACATCAACATCAGCGCTTTGTTGCAAGAAGTCTCCAAAGGAATCTTCATTCATCACCTGAAAAAAGACAATGAACATTATTATTTAAAGCTTGAACTTTTGAACTTGCAACAGAACTTTTACAGCGCCTTACCAGTATAATCAAGCTTACCTGAACTCCCATCCAACCGCAATCCAGTGAAGTAACTGGGTTCAACGCGCCCCTGCGTCAGAAACAGGATGGAGAGCTTGTCCTTTCAGACCCTAAGGTGAGACTTCACGGGGAATCATGGAAGGGTATCGTGGAGGGTTGGAAGAGAGTGGGAGGCTTGAGCATAACTCAGTCAGTAGGTAATACTCCCTTTTCACGCACAGGGGAATATTCCTGCGAGCCGGAAAAGCCAGAGTAGAGGGCCCTTCCTGTCCATCTTCAGAGTCCTGCGCTTCACCATTGAAGAAGCATCAGCACTCGAAGCCAGACCTGCGCCTCCGTGGGAATCAGGTGAGCGTTACAATCCTATTCAATGGAAAGAGTCTATTGTGTCGGCTGAGGTCAGCAGGCCAGGGGGCCACTCTGCATTTGGTTATCATGTCCATGTGATCTCCTGGGCTGTTGCTGGTAAGGGCTGGTGTGAATGCTTCTCATGGACAGAGGCCCTTTGAACTGTTAATTGAATCAGCCTGCCTCCTGGGAACAAACCTTTGAAGTCCCAGTTAGCTCAGGATCCTCTTGCATTCCTGAGATACAGTTCTACTGTCAGAGTTTAGACCGTTAGCGCTGGCTTGTGTCCAAAGCTGTTACTGCACCCATTTTTTTAGGAGTTGTCTTGAATTAATGCATTTCAAAAAGGGATTTTTGCTTGATAGTATATGATCCTTGCTTAACATTGTTTTGATCGGAATCCTTACAGTAGAATAGAGTAGAACACTTGACCAGGGTTGAATTTCTGTTTGGTGGTTTCGTGCCCATGATTTTAGCAAATTTTTGACATCAAGAAAATTAATTCCCAACAGTTCTGGGTTGCTTTTGGCAATCAGCATTGCCATTCCCAATGGTTTCAGGCTACTGTGTGTGTAGCCCAATGGTGGTTTTAGGCAGTGCCCTTCTGTGCTCACAAACATAGGCAAAAATGGGTGGCAGCCTATTCTTCATGTTTTCCCTGGGCACTTTCTGGGGAGTTCTGGCCATCATGATGTTTTCAATGCCAGTAATGCACAGTTTTGTGGTAGGGCTTGGATGCACGGGTAAAAACATCCCACATTTCCCTCCGCCAGGCTCGGACCAAACTTATCTACTTTTCCAAACTTTCTCTACTTCATCAAAATCGAAGACTTTCGACTGTGCACAGGACTTTGCTTGACCCGTCGCAGGATCACTTCAATTCACAATTACTTGTTCTCTTCTTGATATAACCTTTTTCTTACTTTCACTTTTGCCACCTCTCAGCTGGATACCTTACAGAGACCTTCGATTGAGCACCCACGGGGTGTTGGGCCACTCTGTCAAAGGTATTGTATCTTGCTTTAAAGTTCAGTCACTCATTAGCAGTTCACCTTTATTTGCGTCTCTTATCATACGCGTTTTTAACTATGTTCGTTCCAGCACTCACCATACAATGTTGCTGCTTGTAACCTTGGCTTCAGCACAGACCGGTCTTGTATCAGTCTCCCAAACTCAGTGGCTGTGTTGATTTCACTGATGCTGCTTTGTACCAAGCCAAGGATAGTACCACGACTGCTGGTGATTCTCCCTGCCTTGATTATTGACGCAGGAGACTCTCCGCTATCTCCGACACACAATGCACGATTCTCTGGCCTGGTTTCCTGGTCACGTTCTATTCTCAAGGTTTCTGGAAAGTATTGGTTCCATATCAAAAAGGTCAAGAGAAACTGAGAAAGGAAATCGACGAACCCCTGGTCTTTAACTTTTCGGTGCTCCACAGTGAAACAGTAGGGTTGCAGGTCTAGGAACCATTGCATGACTCAAGTCCTTTCGTTGGCTTATCCACACTAATGGAGAATGATCAGTGACAAGTGTGAACTTCCTTTCTAGGAGATAGTGGACCTCATTACGACCCTGGCGGTCCGTAATGAAGGGTGCCGGTACGGGACCGGCACCCTTCATTACGGGAGCGCCTATTCCAAGGTTCCCTTTGCGGGACCTGGAACAGACGTCTGGTAAAACCAGACGTCCTTTCCGGGTCCCGCGAGGGGAAGAGGGAACTAATAACAGGCATTTGTAATGTGCCCGTTATTACCTCCCTCACCATTCCCATTGAGCCCTATGGGGGCTCAAATGGGAATGGGGAATGGTTCCTTCAAGGAGGAATTACCGGGTCCTCCAATGTTGGAATGACCCGGTAATTCCCCATTGAAGGAACCCGGTATTGGTGCCCAGTATGGAGGCAGCCATGGCGCTAATAGCACCATGGCTACCTCCATACTCATAATGAGGCCCAGTATCTTAGATGGGTGATGGCCCATTTGATGGCAAAGTTCTCTAATTCTAACACAGAGTCGTTTATTTCAAGTGGGAAGAGTTTTCGAATAGTGAATAGGATAGGGTGTTCTAATCCATCACAAACCTGTGACAAAACTGCTCCTAACCCTGTAACACAAACTATTTCAAAACATCTACTTCCTTAGGATTGGGTTCTGGCACAAGGGTTTGTTTTAAACTGTTGTATCATACATCATCCTCATCAGTCCAATGAATCTTCTGGGGTTCAGCGTTCTTTAATTTGTCTGTCAACCTAGCTGTTCTGTCCAAGAAATTAGAGATAAACCTATAGTAATAATTGATTAATTCTAAGAATGTTTTGAGGTCTTTCTTTGTCATGGCGTGGGGGTATCTAGGATGGCTTTCACTTTTCTTGTTGAGGCTGGCCACTGCCATTACCTACAAAGAAGCCAAGGTATTTCACAACTGATTGAGCCAGCTTACATTTGGATGGATTGTGAGTTAAGCTGGCTTCTCTGAGGGCTCTCATAATAGTAAAGAGAAGGAAAAGATGGTCTTCCCAAGTCTTACTATCAATATAAGCCCCACAGAAATTGGAGTAGAGCTGTAATATCCTGTTGGAAGGTGGCGGGAGTCCAGTGTAGGCCAAAAGGGAGGACTTTGAACTGGAATAGTACCAGGGGTTTTGAGAAAGCTGTCTTTTTCCTATCAGGTCCATGTACTGGGACCTGCCAGTCTAGAGTTGATAGGAAGGTTGCATTTCCGAGTTTATCAATCAATTTGTCTATGCGCGGCATAGGATAGGCATTGAAGTTGGACATGGCGTTGACCTGTCAGAAGTCTATGCAAAACCTCCATGAATGATAAGGTTTTGTGACCAACAATAGGGTAGGACCATAGGCTTGAAGAGGGTTCGATATTATTTGCCCTTAGCATTTTGTTCACTTTCTCAACCACTATCTGTCTATGGGCTTCCGGGAGTATATATGCTTTCAAATTGACAATTTTTCCTTTGGAGTTCTAATATAATAAGTGCCTTGCACTCTCCCTGGTTTCTCACAGAATACATTGGGGAATGTCGTGACTAAATCTTTTTAGTGTTCTTGTTGTTGACTAGATAGCGCTTGGGGAATTAATTCAAAATTATCTATTTCCTCTGGTATCAAACAAGACAGTATCAAGGCAGTGGCTGCAGAAGCATTTTCTTTCCACTCTTTTAAGAGATTGATGTGATAGAGGTGGGTCTTTTGTTTCCTGTCAGGTTGGGCTATTTTATAGGTACAGGTCCCTGTTTGCTCTAGTACTTCATATGTCCCATGCCACTTTGAGACACATTTATTTTCAGGTAGGTAAGAGGACTAATACATTTTATCCTATTGAAAAAGATCTTAAGTTTACCTTGTTGTCGTAGGTGGACTTTTATGTTGTGCTTGGACTTTTTCCATGTGAGTATAGACTAGACTTCGAACAAGTTTCATATGGTCTCGCAATAGGGTAGCCGTTTGTGAGAGGGAAATAGGTGCCTCTTCTCTTTCTTCCCAGGTCTCCTGGATCATGTCTAGAACATCTCTTGCTTCTGTACCATAAGTAGTTCAAAAGGAGAGAATCCGATGGATGCCTGAGGGTCCTTCTTACTGCAAATAGGGTCCAGGGAATCATGCAATCCCAGTCTTTCCCATTCTTGTCTACCAGCTTTCGTGGGATCATATTAAGTGTTTTGTTAAATCTTTCAACCGTCCGTCTGTTTGGCGGTGGTAAAGTGAGGTTCCTAAAATGGAAATATGGAGCAATTCCTTGACTTCACTCATGAGTTTGCTAATAAAACAGCATCCCTGATCCATTTGAATTTCCTTGGGGAAACCATCCCTGGAAAAATATGGCAATAGATGTTTTAAAATGTGTTGGGTTGTGTTGTTCCGCATGGGGAATGCCTCTGGGTATCGGGTAGTGTAATCAACGATTACGAGGACATAGGAAAGACCACATTTCTGACCTTAGGAGGCAGGTCCACTGGCTGCCCATTAGGCAGAGGATCATCTTTAAAATCCTCTCCCTCACCCATAAATGCCTCCATGACCTTGCTCCCCCCTACCTCGCCCAGAGAATTTCACGACCCACCTGGGCCAGGCCCACCAGATCTGCCTACACCAACCTGATTTCTACCCCCAAGACTTGTAGAGTACGTGCGGGCGGCTCGAGCTTCTCAGCCCTAGCAGCCTCAAATTGGAACGCCCTACCTTCGCACCTCAGGGGGATTGACTCTCACCTAGCCTTCCGCAAAGCCTTAAAAACTAGGCTGTTTGTCTAAACCTACCTGCCTTTATATCTACAGGCAGACACACGTCATTTGTAACTATGCTCCGCTCCTCTCTCTGTAACTAAGTACCTTATGTTTTCTATGTTTACATAATCTTGCTGCTTAAGCCTTCATGTAATAGCGCCTCGATGTCTATGGGCTGCAGTGCGCTCTATAAATGTAAAAAAAATAAAAATAAAAATAAAATAAATATTTGTTACCCAGTCTAGAGGTTTCCAACGGTACAATGATATCCATCCCAATTTGGGAGAAAGGGACTTCTATTATTGGTAAGGGAATATGCTTACTGGTTTTCTGGTTTTCTGACATATTTCACATGTCTGAATGAAGTTCTTTACATCAGCATGGATGCCTGGCCAGTAAAACTTCCCACTGATGTGTGCCTAGGTCTTAGATTGTTCTAGGTATCCCTCTGTCAAATGAATTTGCAACCTTCTGGTGGGCTTTAGAGATTATTAACTGAGTTTTACTTTGGCCTTCTCTGGAGGCTTCCTTTCTATACAGTAATCCTTGCTTTAGGAAGAAAAAGGGACTCCCCTTCTCTAATCCTTCCCCTTCAGCAATTACCTGCAAGAAAGTCTCTGAATGTGCTGGATCATTTTGCTGGGAAAAGGCTAGATCAGGGAGGATGGTATTCTTCTTCCCTCTTTGCCTCAGTGGTAGATGGTTCATCAGCTTCCCCAAAGCCTAAAGTACCTCTCTCAGTTTCTTCTGGTTCACACTATAAAACGGGGAAAACGAGCCTTTTCAAGAATTCCCTGTGCAATTTTGTCCCCATGATGTACTTCAAATGGAGTTTCACCATGGTTCTGTAGGCGAACCTTTATGTCTCCCCGGAAGGTGGGATCTATGTTACCTGCTAGGACTATGTAAGGAAGGCATGGTTATCAGAAGTACAACAGACACACAGAGTACAATTCAAGGGTGTATATTGAACAGTATATGGGTGAGATACATGCCTAATCTAAACCTAAATCTAATATAGGAGCAAGCTACGACCATCAAAGTAAAGAAAACGCTGTCCTAGTGGTGCCGTGTCAAAACAAAATGGCCTATACTAATAAACCAATTGCCAAATCCTTACCCTACATAACAAAAGGGTGCAACACAATGATATGTATAACAAAAGAGTGTAGTACAAACTAAAATGTCAAAAAGCGTTTCAGTAGTTCAGGACTGCTGAACTAGTTCACTGCTTTCCTCATGTTACATCCCGGGACAAGGTGGAACAATTGCATGACTGTGAGCACCCCTTGAGTCTATAGGCATCAGTAAGCAGTTTCTTCAGAAAAGGCAGGATCCCTCGAATCAATACCCTTTGCTCGGCATCCCTCTGTCAGGTTCACTGTAGCCTTCAAATCACAGTTCTGTTAACTTTACCAGTTCTACTAGCTTATAACACTCAGGAGCTCTTAATGTCTGTCACTTTCACTGATTCACCCAAGTCTGCCACCTCCGGACTCTGACCTTCCTCTGTAGGCACTTCTGGCTTACCTCGATCGAGCGCAAGCCTTCAAACCACTAACTTCAAACTTGTTACTATGCTTTCATTTCAAAGTACTTGCCAGTTTAATACAGAGACTTCCGATAGGCGATCACGTCTCACTGGGTTCCACATATAGTTAGACTCCTGGGGGCGATTACTAAAATCTCAGTTTTCTCTCAGTTGAGCTTCAGCCAATTTTCTGACATCCAAAACCCTACAGATACTAAACATGATCTTAACTTGCCAGGTGGAGTAGACGCAGGAGAATCAGCTGAGTGTCATCAGCGTGGGTGTAAAAGCAAAATTAAATTAGCAAGAGGCTGAAAATAGAGGTTAAAATGAAGAGGGGACAAAGAAGAACCCACCACAAGTGATAGGAACCGATGTAGATTGAAAGAGAAATTAAGAAACCGTTTGCAAACAATCTGATCAAAAAGAAGAAAACCAAGTGAGTGAAGGGCCAACAATGTCCTTTGCTTCCATACGTCTAAGAAGAGTGAAATGGTCAATCGTATTGAAAGCCGCAGAGTGGTTAAGCAGAGTAAGAACACCGAACTCACTGTGGTCCTGAAGCATGGCCATGTCATCCATAACAGAAATCATCATTGATTCCGTCCCTCCGAGAGGTGTAAAACCTGCCTGAGAAGGACAGAGAAGAGAGTTCGACTTAAGATAATGAGAAAGTTAAGGAGTAACAATAGATTCCATAAGCTTCTTCAACATTGGCAGGAGAGAAATGGGCCGATAGCCTGGTCTAATTGATCAAGATGGGATTTCTTTAAAAGAAGAGTGACCAGTGCATGTTTTAGAGGGTCTGGAATACAGCCAGTCAGGAAAGGGTGACGCAAAGCTTTATTAAAAAGAGAAATAGAGTTCGACGGACAATCTCAAAAAAGGTATAGAGGAATTGGGTTGAGTGGCGATGAGGATTTAAGTTTGCCTAACACTGAGGCCACCATCTTATGTGTAACAGATTTAAACTGAAAGTATCCATCGAAGTCATACTCCATTGCATGATCTGCAATAAAGGTGGGAGTTATGTCAGTCAATCCCGCACAACCAATTTGGTGACGCATTTTACAAATACTTTCAATGAAGTATGTACTATTTGATGAATCTGATGATGTCATCGCTCCTTTCCTGGAGGTAGGCTCTCCTCATGTGGCCAGGGCATGGCAGTCGCTACTGATCCTGACCCTGGGAGTGGCTATGCGGGGGAGGATCACATGGAGAGAGGCAACCATAAGGGGGCGAGTGAGACATTGTCAGATAAAACAAGGTATCCATCTTTCCCTTTTAGTGAGGTCTCCTCAATTCCTCATGCCTTTATGAAATATTGTTATGTGGAAAAGGAGACAGCAAACACAACTGACTATTCTCTACATGTACACAACCCAATCTATACTACTGGGAGGAGGAAGAGGGACGGAGCGATGAAGATCCACAAGAGGCCCGAAAGCCAACAACTTGCTCTAGTGGTTGGAAGGTGTGGTGCCGTGGGGGGACTTTTAAATCCCTCACAGCTGATGCAGAGAAGAAAGAGGTACCTGACAGGAGCGGACTGTGGTATGCAAGCGCAGGGCTACAGAGGCTTGCAGCATTCTGGGAAATGCTGTTCCCTGAACACTAATGAATTAGAGGTTTGCCAGGGTGAGGTCTGAGACAGCGGGCGGGTGTTGGAGGATAACAGAGACTAAACAGGGAGGCAAGCAGAAGCAAGACATTCCCACGAAGCTGTTAGGACTCGTTCCAACAATTGGTCCTTATGGCAACAATGGAGGAGAAGACATCCGAACTGAGTCTTTACCCTCTCAAAATGGCACTCTGTTCATTATACTATTGGCTCTCCTATTAGCATTCTAGCCTCTATTCAAGATGGCTGCCACCATTCATCGCCATAGCAACAGAACACGGTGCAACAGCTCACTTAGGTGAGACGGAAGGTAAGCTTGTTGCGGCGCTTTGCCCTGTTTGGCACTGACGCTTTGTTCTCATTGCTACGAGTCCTCCTACTCTGCTCCTTTCCTCCAGCTGGGTTTACGGCTCCTCCGCTACCCTTCCTCCTCGGATCCTCTCTGTGTGTCTAGCTCCGCTGGGTTGGGCTCCTCCCTTCTAGCAGCCAATCACGCATCTTCTTTCCCTGCTCGAATTCTGGGGCTGGGGCTGTTTCTTCTTTCTATCTGCGCTCTATTCCATCCCTCTTGATCTTCAAATTCTCTGTCAGGTGTCCCGGACTGAACTTCCCCCTGCTTGTATTTGAACTTCCGGCTTGCCTTTTCCACTCTTTGTTTTTCATCTTTCCTCTGGGTTCTCTGTCCTTCCATTGCAAGGACTTAAGCATTTCCGCAATTGTCCACGATTTCCTACATCAAGGACTGCCATGTTATTCAGCTGGATTCCAAGACCCCATTAAAGGATCAAGACTAAACTACAGGACCTTCAGGGGGTTTTGCCGCAGTGGTTTTTCCCCTATTTCAGTGCCTGGTCCGTTGAGTACTCTCCTCCTAGTTTTCCCTTATGGAAGGTGAGTGTTTACCGAGGCTTTGTCCTATTACATCATCCGGAGAGTCTACAACTTGCCAGCATCAGGCCAGGTTAGTTTGTATTACCCACAGTCCTTACAGAAGTGCCAGCAAGCAGCAGCACCAACCAACAGTGTGAAGAACTCCGAAGCAACTACCTCAACCTGGTGAGTCCAGTGGGAAGAGTTGGGATGCAGGGTCGCTTCACGGAGAATGCCACTGTCACGATTCGCTCCTTTAGCTCCCGTTCCCACCACTTGGGGGCATAATTTGGGGTTTATTCCCTACTGGACTTTCCTTCGGAACCTTATGCTGCCATGCTGTGATGAAGTGGGAGCCCTAAATCCTTATTTTCCAAGCTACTTCCCTTCCGGATCCATTGTCGGTTTTTGGCAGCCAGCATGCTGCTTTAATCCAATGACTATGCTTCCCAGAATGCCTGGCCCACTGCTTCATCTCCACCCTTACAGGACAAGGTTGGTTGGAGGATAGGCAACACCTGTGGCTGCAGGTACAGCAAGCAGAACACCTGAGGCGTGTGCTCGTTAAGCAGCTTTAAAAGCCACAGTTGGCTTCAGTCCAGCGCTAGTCATTGATGCAGTGTTCTTGTTTGTGACTGGTTCCTTGTTCCTTGTTCCTTGTTGCTTGTTCCTTGCTCCTTGCTCCTTGCTCCTTGCTCCTTGCACCTTGCTCATTGCTCCTTGTTCCTAGCTTTGTGCCTAGTTCCTAGTTTCTATTTCTTGCTCCTTATCTCTGGATTTCAAATTTAATGTGCTTAATTGATTTCTGCTTCCTAGATGCCCTTTCTGTCTTCCTCTGTTTGCAGGCAGCATTTGTCAGTGCTTTCCGTTTTGGTGCAGCCCAGTTTGCCTGTGTTCTATATATCTTTGACTTTGCCCTTTGCTGCTGTAAACCTTGATGCTTTAGTCTTTCCTCTTTATTGATTTAGCTTACTGCCCTTTTCCTTGGATAGGTGGGGGAGGATTGCCTTTGTAATTACGTTTTTCTCTGATCCTGTTCCTTTACTTTCTCTTGTAATCCATTCCAGGTTTTCCCTTGCACTTCTGCATTTATTTCACATTGATTATTAGCTGTGGTGTGCTGTTGTAGCTAGCTCCTGTCCCGAATACCTATGTTTTCCTCACTATTCTGTAATCACTATTCCTACTTGCCCCTTGTCTTGAGTCTTATGTATTTAGTTATCCTCCCATTGCTGTTATAGCCTTTCTGGGTCCTTGTTTGATCAACAGAGTTTGTGGGCTTGCTGACATTCAAGTGGTATTTCTGGTCCTCTTGAGTACTGTTTTTAAGTTACCTTATTCAATACCATCAAGAGCGTTAGCTCACAGATCCTGTCGTTGCTTGCCCTGTATGTGGGTTTAGCGTTGTCATTACCTGTAACAGCAATTGTGGGTAAGGAGCTTGCCGACTTTCCTTGCAGTCATAAGGAGCTTCTAAGTGCTTACCCCACATCCCTTTTCATATATTTGCATTTTTGCCACACTCTATTTGCACTGCTGGGTTTTAGTATACATGTGTCTTGGTTCCGGTGTGCATGGTGTTTGACTCAAAGCTATTCACTGTGCGATCTTGTACACATTTCCCTTGCCATATTTACTGCCTTTGTACTCACCTAACAGAATAACCAGCCCACTATTCCCATTGAATGTGGCAAATTTAAGAAAAAAAGGCAGAAAGGCCTGTATCAAGTTTGTACAGATAGCTTTCCCTACATTTACCTGTGACAATCAAATCACTATTCCTGACATAAATGAACTCCTTGTCACTAATAGGCATTTAGGTGCAGAGCATTTTTCCCCTCAGGATGGCCCATTTTACATTGCCTGATTCTAGTTCTGTCTTTTATTCTGACCCAGATTCTATGTCAGCACAAGCCTTAGCAGCAGAAAACAACACACTGTTAGGCTTATTACACAAGAGTACCTCTGTTGTTGAACCCCTCTGATTCCAGTTATGCGTCACCTCAGATTGAACAGTTTCAGGATACAAACGTAAAGAATGGAGGGGTTTGTGGCATAACTTCTGTTTTCGACCCTCAGTCTATAGCATACTCCTCCGCACAAGTACATACTGTAGTCCCTAATGCCAAGAGGTATGATGTCAATAGTTTGCTTAAGGGAAACACAGACCGAGTTGGTAAGAGAAAGAATAAATCACAGAACCTGTAACAGTAAATGACAATGTACAATCGGTGCACATCCAGATTGCTAGTGCAGGATCCAGCCCTGATGCCACCATGCCTCCCACTGTGCCTACTGATAGTGATGTACAGTTAATGCAAGGCATGCTAAAAGCTAAGCTTGAGGAGTTAAGACAAGAATTAATTTCTTTACAAGAGGAGAATAAGACCTTGCAGTCTTTACTGAATACACCTCAGACTTTATCCGTTGATGTTGATGAAGTGAACAATGTTCAGTCCCTGAGTGCAGAGACTTTAGTAAACCATGATATTTGTCAATATGTAAGATCTATTGGGAGTGAAAATCTTTCTTCTAGCACAGCGCTTAATCAGGGCCCAGTTTCTGACAATTGTCCTGCTGTTTGTCAGGGATTGCAGTTAGCTGAAGATCTACTGGGCATTCCTTTACCTAAGATTTCCAGTGTAGCAGCTCGTCATAACCCTGAGCTAGCACACATGCAAGCTTCTGATTTCCAAACACAATCCACAATGGTGGCATACACAGATTCAGTCACTACTGTAGGCTTAGGCCCTGCTCTTGATCCAGCTGCTGAGACTGAAGTAGATGTTCAAGCTGATGTGGAAAACAATGCTACCTCTGTGTTCACTCTTCCTTCTGCCAATTTTGGTCACAACGAACAGTCAGAGACAGTACAGATTTCATGTTCTGATGGACTCATTCCACAGTATACAGAACCAAAAATCCAGCGGGCGATTCCTGAACTGTTGATTGTTAATCTGCCACTTTCAGAAGCTAAGACAGATGAATGGACAATTGACGAAATCCTGATTAACAGAGACTTTACTATGGTGATTCCTCTGGTTGATTTTGACTTCTATAAAGAAAGAGACTCTATGTCACCAACTAAGGAAAGGGACAGCAAGGGTACAGCTCAGTCTTTGGTTACTGGTGCCAAGGAGTCTACTGCCCTAAAGGTGCCCTCCATTCCTGAGCCACAAATGTGTCTGTCGACTTCTGAGACTTCTGTCTGTCCTCCTACAAACATTGACTCTTCTATGATCCAGTCCACAGCTCTGCAGTCATCTTTGGCACACGTGTCTTCAATCAATGAGCCGCGGCCATGTCTGCCATTTACTCAGGAGCCTCCACCATGCACGTGGTCAGTTCCAAAGACCTTGACATGTTTGTCTTCAGCTACCGAGATTGCTCCAGCTTGCATGCCTTCAGCCTCAAAGTTTCCTCTGGCATGCCTGTCTTCAGCTACAGTGACTAATCCAGCAGATCATCCTTCAGCCATAGAGCCTCCGGCAGTCCATCATAAGTGCATGTCTTCAGTCCCAGAGCCTACTGCTTGTTTGCCTTCAGTTCATGAGACACCTGTATCCTGCTTAGCCTCACTGCCAATATCAGAGGTATACCTGTCTACACTGTCAGATCCTGCTGAATTTTCTTCTGCTCCAGAGATTCCTCCTGAATCCCAACCATTTACTGCCGATGAACGTCCAGCCTGCCCTTCCTATGCTTCAGGGGGATCACCAGAATGCCTGCCTTTTACACAAGACAATTCTCCCAACTGCTTGACTTTAGCATCAGAGCCTCCCGAACATGCAGCATCAGAGTTTGAGACTTCTGCCAGCTCCCGCTTCAGAGTCATCAAGCTGGACGGACACCATCCGCCACGGCCCAGTCGCCGAACAAGTAGCCGACCGGGATAGCGGGCTGGGCGGTTTGCATCTGGGGCCCGGTTCAGATCAGCTGATTGATTGGTGCTGAACCACACATGAGCCAGGCAGAGAGGATGGGCACGGCCCCCCAGCAGCAGCACTTCCTCATTGGTCAGCAGCCCGCGGGCGGGGCGTTGTACGTGGTTCCATGCAGCCACAGGTGCCTGGACACAATTGAATGGGGGCATTGCCCCAGGCGGGCATGTGTGTGCCACAGTCCACCGTCCCCATGAGCCAAACTCAGCACTTTGTGTACTCTCAAGCCCAGAGGCAACACCAGCATATAACACAGTCAGATTACTTGCAACAGAATTCCGCCAAGCAGCACCAGTTGGGTGCTGGTAGCCAAGGGATGGGAATGACTGCTGCAGTTCAAGATGTGCCTGTTATTGCTCCTGCTGCAAGTGTGCCTGATGTACCAAGTACTGTATCTATTAATCCTATTAGTATGCCAAACGTCCCACCTGTTGTATTCCCACGCGCAACAAAGTGGCCACACGACTGTAACGAGGAGTGCCATCCTCGTAGATCCCATTGGACTTCCAGGCCTACAAGGCGCAGAACATGTGCAGTCAAACCTTAGTCGCTTTCAACCCCAAGCCTTTTCCCAGATGGATGACAGAAGAAAATCTGAACCTCTACCTCAGCCGCCACCTTCTTTAATTGCTGAACATAAACATTTCCTGAAGCCTGCAATTTCCTCACCTCCCGCATGTCCACTCTCGGCAGAAAGGCTAACACAGTTTCTACCATTGTCTAATGCATGTTGCACTAGCCTGCCTCCCTCCTCAAAGACTTATAAGTGTCTGCTCCCAGTGACTGAGTTTCCTGGGCCTTCCAACTCTGCTTCAGATCCTGCAAGTCCTTCATGCCTTTCTTCGACCCATGAGTATCTTCCTCACCAGAAGCCTGCCTATGACTCTTCTAGACTGCAGTCTGATTCTGTGCATTCCAGTCCATCTGCCTTTGCCCACAGGCCACCATTTCCATCAGCGCCACCTCCAAAGAAAAAGCACTCCGATCATGGAAAGAAGATGCCTCTTGCGGGTGGCGGGCATCAGAAGACGGCCGTGGGAGGGGGTATACTGTCACGATCCGCTCCTTTAGCTCCCGTTCCCAACACTTGGGGGCATAATTTGGGGTTTATTCCCTACTGGACTTTGCTTCCGAACCTTATGCTGCTGTGCTGTGATGAAGTGGGTGCCCTAAATCCTTATTTTCCAAGCTACTTCCCTTCCAGATCCATTCCAGGTTTTTGGCAGCCAGCATGCTGTTTTAATCAAATTACTATGGTTCCCAGAATGCCTGGCCCACTGCTTCATCTCATCCCTTGCAGGACAAGGTTGGGTGGAGGATAGTCAACACCTGTGGCTGCAGGTGCAGCAAGCAGCACACCTGAGGCGTGTGCTCGTTAAGCAGCTTTAAAAGCCTCAGTTTGCTTCAGTCCAGCGCTGGTCATTGATGCAGTGTTCCCGTTTGTGACTGGCCCCTTGTTCCTTGTTCCTGGTTCTTAGCTTTGTGGCTAGTTCCTAGTTTCTATTTCTTGTTCCTTATCCCTGGATTTCGAATTCAATGTGCTTTATTGATTTCTGCTTCCTAGATGCCCTTTCTGTCTTCCTCTGTTTGCAGGCAGCATTTGTCAATGCTTTCCTTTTTGGTGCAGCCCAGTTTGCCTGTGTTCTATATTTCTTTGACTTTGCCCTTTGCTGCTGTAAACCGTGATGCTTTAGTCTTTCCTCTTTATTGATTTAGCTTCCTGCCTTTTTCCTTGGATGGGTGGAGGAGGTTTGCCTTTGTAATAAAGTTTTTCTCTGATCCTGTTCCTTCACTTTCTCTTGGAATCCATTCCAGTTTTTCCCTTGCACTTCTGCATTTATTTCCCATTGATTATTAGGTGTGGCGTGCTGTTGTAGCTAGCTCCTGTGTAAATACCTAGGTTTTCCTCACTATTCTGTAATCACTATTCCTAATTGCCCCCTGTCTTAAGTCTTATATATTTAGTTATCCTCCCTTTGCTGTTATAGCCTTTCTGGGTCCCTGTTTGATCAACAGGGTTCATGGGCTTGCTGACATTCAAGTGGTATTTCTCGTCCGCGTGAGTACTGTATTTAAGTTACCTTATTCAATACCATCAGGAGTGTTAGTTCACAGATCCTGTTGTTGCTTGCCCTGTACGCGGGTTTAGCGCTGTCAGTACCTGTAACAGCAATTGTGGGTAAGGAGCTTGCCGACTTTCCTTGTAACCATAACGAGCTTCTAGGTGCTTACCCCACATCCCTTTGCATATATTTGCATTGTTGTCACACTCTATTTGCACTCCTGGGTTTTAATATACATGTGTCTTGGTTCCTGTGTGCATGTTGTTTGACTCAAAGCTATTCACTGTGTGATCTTCTGCACATTTCCCTTGCCATATTTGCTGCCTTTGTACTCACCTGACAGCCACATACCCATGGAAAGCCTAAAGAGTTGTTACCTGACATTGTGTGAGTCTTGGACCCACACCCAAATTTAGAAAGAGTTGTGTTGTACAAATGTCCTGGCAGGAGAGTACACCAGGTGAAGAGCAGATCTGGGACCCGCACCCATAACGATTTGTATTGCATAAAAGTCCTGGCAGGAGAATATACCAAGCATTTGTGAGTCTGGGACCTGCACCCAAATCGTGTAACTTTGAAAAGAGAATCCCGAGGAAGATTCATGCCCATACGAATGTGAATTGCAGTTGTGGAACTTTGAAAGAGAATTCAAAGGAAGATGCATGCCCTTAGTATTTTCAACGGTATTGCATGTGCAAATAACCTGGGGATTAGAGTGATGCTCAGCACTTGCCGCCCATTCTTTGAAGCAGTCATCATTTTCCTCTGTACCACTTTCACTTGCACCCCATCATCCCTTCCCTCCATCCTTCTCCTGTTAACACCTGTCCATACCCCAACAGTTGAGGTCTCTCCCAGCATCCTGGCAATCTTCCTGTATTACTTTTCCCTGTTTGTGGACACTGGCTTCCCCTTTGTTCGAGCAATCCGGTATATACTGTATTGTTTTATCTGAACTCCAATAATCGTCCATCATTGCTTGAGTCCTGATGTAGATATCCTCAAATTGTGAATTAACTGAGGGTATCTCACATAGCTAACCTCGAGAAAACCTTATTCAGGCAGCCAACGAAGGGCTGATCCACTCAGATCCCAGCTCTAGGGGGAAGGAGCTAGAAAGGCTCACCAGGATGGGGAAGCGCCGGGTTATACTCGAGGCAGTCACCTAAGGGAGACGCATCATTGTACCGGAGAAGGAGAAGAGGGCGAGATCTCTGAAATCTTTGTAGACTGTATTACATCTGCCTCTCTTCCTCCCATTAGACCTCTCCTGTCCCAACCCGATGTTCCTTTCATATCTGATATATACCCTAGGAGTACGAACCCCATTAGAATCAAAAACCGTCTCTCTCAGAATCCTTGTTTTCCTGTTCCCTATCCAAATAACCACAATCATTCTTCTTCCCGTCCCTCTGATTATTGATTTCCGCAGTCCCAAACTGCTCAGATAAAATACGATAGTTCCCACAATCTCCTATGTTCTGTTCTCCATCCCGGTCATCCTCATCCATTTCACAAACCTTGCCCATTTTGTCCTTCTTGATCTACCAACCGACTCCCTTCTGATAATCAGATCACTTCCCCATCATATCCCATGTACAATCCGACACACCAAACCCTCCCTTTACCGTCATGAACACTGTTTTACAGACTTGTAATAAAACTGTTTACCTGACATGTCCCGACACGAAGGTCAGGCAAAGTCAGGCAATTGACTTAAATCACACACACCTCTGACAGCCCTTCCTCTTCCCCACAGGGATAAAAGATGGAGCAAGAAGGCACAGTATGAGCATGACAAGCAAGGCGAGCAGGTCAGACAGTATGACGAGATGGCTAAATAGGCGCAGCAGTTCAAGAGAAGGAGAAAGACAGCAGGAAGTGAGACAGTGGCAAGGAGAGAAGTGACCTTGCGCTTTTCATCCCAGGCCCGCGGAACCTTCATGGAAGAGAGCCTAAGGCCGCGAACAATAGCACAAGTGTCTTGCAGCAGATGTCTACGCCGATAAGCAGGAACGAGGGAGGTTCCTGCAACTGTGGTACCAGCCTTTACTCTGAAAGAAGTAAAGCCAAGCGGTTCACCACAGCCTGTGAGTCAAAGGAAGAACCGATAAGAAGCAGGCTGTGTTGAATGAAAGACGTAAAGTGGCAAGTTTGAACCAAGTTCAATGAACTATAAAAAGTGTTAACGGGGGAGACCAGGTGCAGCAGGGAACCGGCACCACGTGGGTTGATCCCCGTTTAAATGAAACTACAGATACCAGAAGGCCATAGAGAAGCCGCCAAGATAGATCAAAGTGGTCGTACAGGAGGTCAAGCAAAATCCCTGTACAGTCGGAAGACTTTGATCTACAAACAGTTAAGTGAAAGTAAGGGAAATTAATCTCACATCGAGAGAAACCCAGGGAAACGAATCCCACAAACATTAAACTGTATAAAAGAGAAATGTGAAAGTAAAGAGGGATCAGTGCCCAGAAGAGGGGGACCCACGGTTGAGCCACTATCACCCTAATCGAGAGCCACAGTGAAACCAGTGGAGGGAGGGTAACAATCGAGAGGGTTCGGAGCCCAGCAGAGGGGGATCTAAGGGTGAAAGGTCGTCACCCCAAAGATTGGTGAAAGTAACAGCGAGAAGTGAAAGCAAAAGTGAACAGTGAGACCGCAAGAGTGAACCCGAAGGATGGATGCCAGTAAACAGGGACGAAGTCCAAAATCCCAAGAAACAGTGTGTTGCCGAATGTGAACCCGGAAGAGGGATGTCCACGAGAACTGTTTAAAAAGGACATTAAGATTTGTGAAGGAGAAAAGCCTTAGTGAATAGGGGTCAACGCCCGGAAGAGGGGGACCCCGGGGTGAACAATCTTCACCCTAAATAAAACAAGGAAACAAACTTTCATTTGTTGAAGGAACTTTTTTTGAACTTCCTTATGGAATGTGACAGGTCCTTGAAAGCGAGAGAACATAGCTATCAGTGGTCCTGATATCATTAGGGAACTTTCAAGTGATTTACACCTAGCGGAGGGAAATCCCAGGGTGAAAGTCCTCACCCAAAGCCCAAGGAAAAGAGACTGTTTATTTGTTTTGTTATTTGAATACGTCAGGTCTTCAATGGCAAGAGACTTTCAAGTGAAACGAGACTTGGCCATCGATGGCCCTGATAGCTGGAACGGAACTGTCATCTCGTTCTGGGGAAAGTTCAAGAGAATACTGTGCTCCAAGATCTCACCTTACCCTGTGCTCAAAGTGTGGGGAAGGGAGTCCCAGGCCACCGCATCCTGACATATTTTTTGAGAACACTTCTTTCTTTTCTTGAAAACTATCCCACACTCTTTTTTGGTATTAGTTGTAAGGTTTGACAATAGGTTTCTTAGTGTATGCCCTTTTATATTTGACTAAACAACTCTAGGACAGCCTTATTTTCATTTGATGGTCGGCGCTTGCTCCCATCTTAGATTTAGATTTAGATTAGGTGTTTTTCCACCCTTTATTCATTGTTCAATAAACATCATTGAACTGTGATCACTTGTGCCTGTCTTACTTGTTGCCACCATGAGTTCCTTACAATATGGGAACGTCTTTTATGACATCCATCGCAATGTGTCCCATCTGCCTTGAAATTGGCCCCTTGTAGAGCAGAGCACTAGATGCATAAGGCACTGTGCTCTGGCTACTGAAATCTCTGTGGTTATGAGTGTTCTGGAGGCACTCATGGCATAGGGGATGAGAGAGCACACATGGCAACCCTCCTTTGTGGTCTCTCTTCCCAAATCGGTCATGTGCTGGTACCACATATTATTGGTGGCGTGGGCCGAATCTGCTAAGTAAGCATTTACATGCTCAAAGTCAGTATACATGCTTCACTTGAGTCCTTTTACTTCTCGGACAGCGCTGGTGATCATTTCAGGTATAGCTTCAGTTACAACAGTAGAAATAGGGGTTGTGTAAGCATATGCTTCAGTGTGTGTGTAATACAATGCAGCTCTTTGCATGGCGAGGAGGATAAAGAGTTAGAGACAGCAACATGTAAAAAATGCCAATAAATACAATGGCCCTTGCTGCAGTGTCCATGTTTTAGATGTGTACACTCTTGGCGTTGTCCATGAATTCTAAAACAGCACTTACCAAAACTCGTAACCTTCAAAATTACCATTGCTGAGGCGGTCAGTTCCTTCTGCAATAATATTGTGCTAATTCGGCAATAAAAAGTATTTAAAAAATAAATTGAGTTTTAGGATTATTAAGCAAGGCAATAATAGCCACGTTACTCCTTGTCAGAATTGAATAACTGTGTGCGACGTGAATCAGAAAAGCCTAAACAAAGGTTTTTCCTATATCCTTTGGCCTTTGTCTCTATGAGTTAATAAAGAGCTTTTTCTTGTGTTGTGCAAGTATACAATTGCTTGTCAAGACTCAGTTCACATAAATGCGTTGATTACCTAGTGTAAGAAAAGACAGTGGGCCTCATTATAACATAGGCGCTTCCGTAATGAAGGGTGCCGGTACGGGACAGGCACCCTTCATTACGGGATGCCCTATTAAGAGGTACCCTTGCGGGACCCGGTAAGGACGCCTGGTCAGACCAGACATCCTTTGTAGGTCCCGCGAGGGGACCAAGGAGCTAATAACGGGCCCGTTATTAGCTCCCTCCCCATTCCCATTGAACCCTATGGGGGCTCCAATGGGAATGGGGATGGGTTCCTTCAAGGATGAATTACCGGGCCCTCCAAAGTTGGAATGACCCGGTTATTCCCCATTGAAGGAACCCGGTACTGGGACCCGGTATGGAGGCAGCCATGCCCTTATTAAGGGCATGGCTGCCTCCATACTCGTAATGAGGCCCAGTGTGCCTAATCTAGCCTTCTGTATGCTCCTGTCTAGCTCTGGTCCTCGAACGTGTCTAAATCTGTCGATGTTCCTCTTCTTCTTCTTCTTCTTGCGGTACACTGTCTACGAGTTGGGCCAGGGGTTTCAAACCTCGACAGGGCTTGACATCTCCCAGATAATTCCAAGCTTTCTTCCCTACCAATTTAACAGCCTTATTTGTTGCTTGCTCTAGTATAAAAGATGGCTCAAAACTATTGAAATTCCTCAACAAAACCTGGTCCCCTGGATAAAGAAGAAGGGCTTTGAGCAGTTTGTTTGGATCTATTGGTGTGTCATCTTCATCATTCTTCTTCGACCACCCCACCACGATATCAGCTGTTGAGCGGTAAAAGAAGCACTAGCCATCATTGAATTGAGATATGCTCAAACACTTCATTTATAAAGTGAGGTCCATTGTGAGATCGCAGGACCTTGCATACCCCCACCATGGGAATACCTCTCTGGCGAGGAATTTCACTGCGCACAGGGCATCGGGGTGTGAGGATTGACCAGCTGCGATCCAACGAGAAAATGGGCACACCACTACTAGTACCTGCAGCTGTTACAAATTTGAATCATATCCACATAATCTATGCAGAGGTGTTGGAAGGGCCCATTAGGGCAAAGTATTGCTCCTCTTACTACATGCAAAGTGTGTCCTGCATTCAACTTCTGACATAATGCAATTATCCATAGTAAATAATAATATTAATAGGCTATTTATAACACGCTTAACCCCTTCAGTGCCAAGGACGAGCTATCTCGTCCTTGGAATGACTTCTGCAGTACCAAGGACGAGATAGCTTGTCCTTTTTGGCACTCCATTTTGAGCGATCCCTCTAAAGCAGGGATCGCTCAAAACAGTAAACCAACCACCGGGCTATGTGAGGAGGAGGTCCCCCCTCACTGCCAGGGGGCTGGATTACCTTCAGTTTCATGTCGGCGTGCGTAAAGCACGCCGACGTGAAAGTTAATTTTTACTGCAGCAGCCATTTCGGGCTGCTGCAGTGAAAATGCAAGGTGAGTGTTCACCTTTCTCCCCATCGATCTCCGGCTGTATTTCAAGCCGGAGATCGAGGAAGGTGTCGTTGGAAAGGGGAGATTCTCTGACAGCATTGCTGGGTGCGAATCGGGCGCAGAGTGCTCAATCCGCGCCCAGCAATGCCACTGGACCACCAGGGATACGTTTGTGACGTGGGGGGAGGGGGGCTGCTTACAGTAAGCAGCCCTCTCCCCCCCGGCCCCCAAAGCATGGGGGCATATATGTGCGCAACCCTGGGGGCATTTGGCTGATCATCTGCCCCCAGGGAAGGGGGCAAAATCAAAATAAAACATTTAAAAAAAACAACTGGGATGGGGTGTGGGGGTGGGAGGGTTTGTCCCCCTGAAAGGGTGGTGGCCCTCCCCCTCCCACACCAAGTGGAAAGGGGGTGTCACCCCTTGTAGCCCTCCCTGGGGGAAGATTTATGCCCCCCAGGCAGGAGTACATGAGGTGGCCCCCCATCCAATCGGGGGGGCACCAGGAATAAGTGTGCAGGCCCCCAAAGGATGGAGCCTGCAGGTTAGGGCCCCCCTGGGGGCAGATGGCTGATCATCTGCCCCGAGGAAAAAAACAAAACAAAAGGGAATTTTGGGTGGGAATGAGGGGTGGCACTGGTCACCAGGGATTTATTTAACAGAAAAGGGGGGTGGCCCTCTCCCTCTCACCCCAAGGGGAAATGGGGGCACCCCTTGTAGCCCTCCCTGAGGTCAGATATCTGCTCCTAGGAAGGGGCATCTGACCCCAGGGAGGGCTGCATGAGATGCCCCCCTCTTATCTGCCCCCAGGGAGGGCTGAATGAGATTCCCCCCCTGCATTTGGTGTGGGGGGGAGAGGGTCACCCCCATTACATTAGAAATTTCCCCAGCGGTGTAGGGTGCCCCTCAGCCCCCACTAAAGTGTAGTTTACCATTTTGAATTATTTTCCTTGTTTACGAAACTAGCATTGGCACAGAGGGGCACATTGGTGTGCCAATCTGACCCCGGGGTGCCCAAACCTTACTGCCCCACCCACTGGGGGGCCTATCCCACAATTTTGGGGGCCCTCTCCCTGCCCACCCCTAATGGAGGGGTGGTGTACCTCACGCAGGCATTTGTCGGAGGCCCAGGGATGCCTGCATGAGGTGCCCCCACCAACCATTTGGGGTGAGGGGGGAGAGGGCCTCCACAAATTGTGGGACAGGCCCCCCAGTGGGTGGGGCAGTAATGTTTGGGCACCCCAGGGCCAGATTGGCACATCAATGTGCCCCTCTTCGCCAAGGGGAGGTGGGTTACCAAAGGAAAAAAGTGAAAATGATGGAACACATTTTAGGGGGGGCTGTGGGGCACCCCAAAGGGAGGGGAAATTTTCTAATGGGATGGGGCGTTGATCCCCCGCCCCCCGCCCGCATTGGAGTGGGTGCCATGTCATGCAGCCCTCCCTGGGACCAGATATCTGCTCCTAGGAAGAGACCCCTAAGGCCATGGAGGAGTGCAGGACAGCCCCCCCTTATCTACCCCTGGGGAGGGCTACATGAGATGTTCCGCCCCTCCAATTGGGGTGGGGGTGGAGAGGTGCACCCCCTTCACATTAGAAAATTCTCCAGCGGTGTAGGGTGCCCCTCAGCCCCCGGTAAAGAGCAGCCTGCCATTTTTGAATTATTTTCTTTGTTTACTAAACTTGCCTTGGCGCAGAGGGGCACATTGGTGTGCCAATCTGGCCCTGGGGTGCCCAAACCTTACTTCCCCACCCACTGGGGGGCCTGTCCCACAATTTTTGGGGGCCTCCTTTCTCCCCCACCCCAAATTTGTACCTCACGCAGCCGTTTGTAGGAGGCCCAGGGAGTCCTGCATGAGGTGCCCCCCATCACCCATTTGGGGTGAGGAGGGGGAGGGCCCCCACAAATTGTGGGACAGGCCCCCCAGTGGGTGGGGCAGTAAGGTTTGGGCACCCCGGGGCCAGATTGGCACACCAATGTGCCCCTCTGCACCAAGGGGAGTTGGGTTACCAAAGGAAAATAGTGAAAATGGTGGAACGCATTTTAGGGGGACTGTGGGGCACCCCAAAGGGACAGGGAATTTTGTAATGGGATTGGACGTTGACCCTCCCACCCCTTACCCGCAATGGAGTGGGTGACATGTCATGCAGCCCTCCCTGGGACCCGATATCTGCTCCTAGGAAGGGACCCCTGAGCCCAGGTAGGAGTGCAGGACAGCCCCCCCCTTATCTGTCCCCAGGGAGGGCTACATAAGATGCGCCGCCCCTCCAATTGGGGTGGGGTGGCGAGGTGCACCCCCCTTCACATTAGAAAATTCCCCAGCGGTGTAGGGTGCCCCTCAGTCCCCGCTAAAGGGCAGCCTGCCATTTTTAATTATTTTATTTGTTTGACAAACTTGCCTTGGCGCAGAGGGGAACATTGGTGTGTCAATCTGGCAACGGGGCACCCAAACCTTACTGCCCCAAACACTGGGGGGCCTGTCCCACAATTTCTGGGGGCCCTCTCCCCCCTCACCCCAAATGGGTGGCGGGGGCACCTCATGCAGGCCTCCCTGGGGGCAGATTTCTGCCCGTAGGAAGGGGCAAATGGGTATTCACTCGGGGTGAGGTTCAGTAGACCACTAGGGATGGCTTGCAAGGGGGGGGGGGGCATGCTTGCAATGTATTTATTTGTTTTTGCTGGTGTGAACACATGTTTTTTGTTTTGTGTACAGCTTTTTCTACGCGAGCAGCTGCAAGGTTATGTGAGTACTGTTTTTTATTATTCTGTGGTTAGGGCCCACTGTCAGTGGGGTGGGTGAGACTGGGGCTGGATTGTTGGTGGTGTGGGTGGGAATGGGCCATCTGGGCAGATATGTAGGTGGGCTGGGACACAATTGCAGGGGCAGGCCACAAATTGCCCCCCATGCCAGCAGAACATTGGTGTTTCCCTGGGAGCGGATCCCTCCCATGTGGGTTGTCCGTCTACAAGTCCAGGCTCCACCTGTGGCTGTGCTACATTACAGATGTCACCTCCAGGGTGGAATGGGGATCCTGCCAGGGCTCCCTGGAGCTGCTGCTGTGCTTAGGGGACGGTTCACCCACATGGTACATGGATGTCTAAGGCCAGGGACATCACCTCCACCGTCCTGGAGTTGAAGCTGGGCTGCATTACAGCTTTTCCATTCGGGGAGGTATTGGCACACTGCCGGGACTCCCTGGTGAGGAGAAGCTGTAACGCAGGGCAACCAGGGCTCCAGCAAAGTCAGCGGTAATATCCCTGGCCTTGGGCACCCTTCTCTGATGTGGGTCTTTGCCCAGGGTTCTGGGTAATAAATTATGTGCCGATTTGCATGAGTCAGACCTCTGTGGATTCCCACAGGTGTCCTCTTTTGGGAAATGCATAGGGTTCCCTGTTTTCCTTGCTGGCTTCAACACCCTATGCCCAAATCTGTAGGTTGCCCACATGAACAAAATGTGCTGTGACAAAAGGCTTGGGGTTACCAGTTGGTTACCCTTTTCCTTTTGCGCCCCAGCAAGGTGCACCCACACATGTGAGGTAGCGGTTTCATCGGGACACGTGTGGGGATGCGGGAAGGTAGGCCATGTGTTGTTGGCGGTGGGTTTCGGTGGGTGTCCATAGCGAAATGTCTGAGAATATTCTTCATTTCCAGCCAATTTCAGAGACATTTCCCTCTGTGCACTCATCGAAACACATCGCCAACAACAGATGTCATACATTCTCGCGTTCCCACAGGTGTCCTGATGACAACGGTACCTCACATGTGTGGGTGCACCTATCGGGGCGCAAAAGGAAAAGGGTAACCCACTGGTAACCCCAAGCCTTTCAGCACAGCACATTTTGTTCATGTGGGCAACATACAGATTTGGGCCTAGGGTGTCGAAGCCAGCAAGGAAAACGGGGAACCCCATGCATTTCCCAAAAGAGGAGACCCGTGGGAATGCACAGAGGTCTGACTAGCGCGAAGCAGCCCAGAATGTATCACCCAGAACTCCAGACAAAGTGAACATTGTGTTTTTCCCCCACCAAATATCACACTTTGTCGGGGATTGTGGTTAATAAAAACTGGGGCAATTTGTTCAAGACAGACCTCTGTGGATTCCCATGGGTGTCCTCTTTTCGGAAATGCATGGGGTTGCCCATTTTCCTTGCTGGCTTCGACACCCTAGGCCCAAATCTGTAGGTTACCCACATGAACAAAATGTGCTGTGCCGAAAGGCTTGGAGTTATCAGTGGGTTACCCTTTTCCTTTTGCATCCCCAGTAGGTGCACCCACATATGTGAGGTACCGTTTTAGTCAAGAAACCTGTAGGAACGCGGGAAGGTATGACATCTGTTGTTGGCGGTGTGTTTTGGTGGGTGGACAGAGGGAAATGCCTCTGAAATTGGCTGGAAATAAAGACAATTCTCAGATATTTCGCTCTGGCCACCCACCGAAACACGTCGCCAACAACAGATGTCATACCTTCCCGCATTCCCACAGGTGTCCCGACAAAAACGGTACCTCACATGTGTAGGTGCACCAACCTGGGGCGCAAAAGGAAAAGGGTAACCCACTGGTAACCCCAAGCCTTTCGGCACATCACATTTTGTTCATGTGGGCAACCTACAGATTTGGGCCTAGGGTGTCGAAGCCAGCAAGGAAAACAGGGAACTCCATGCATTTCCGAAAAGAGGACACCTGTAGGAATCCACAGAGGTCTGCCTTGTGCAAATTGCCCAAGTTTTTATTAGCCACAATCCCCGACAAAGTGTGATATTTGGTGGGGAAGAAACACAATGTTCCCTTTGTCTGAGGTTCTGGGTAAGAAATTCTGGGCTGCTTCGCGCAAGTCAGACCTCTGTGCATTCCCACGGGTGTCCTCTTTTGGGAAATGCATGGGGTTCCCTGTTTTCCTTGCTGGCTTCGACACCCTAAGCCCAAATCTGTAGGCTGCCCACATGAACAAAATGTGCTGTGCCGAAAAGCTTGTGGTTACCGACATGGCACAAAGCTTGTGCCCGCGATGTCATAATAGCCCTCCATTAGCGGGCTCTTGACTACACAGACACGCTATTTGCGCCATGCCGGTAAGGACAGTTACTTACCTCCAACCTCGGAATGAAAAACCCCCAAAATGTTGCCCTTTTTGCTTATTTTCTCTCACCCCCCTACAGGGACTAGGATTCCTGCCGTTACGACCGCCTACATGTGGGAAGAAAGGGGCCAAATTTGGCTGAGATATCTCATGTAACATAAAAGTTACAAGGCATTGAATGGCCACATACTGAAATCACCAAAAAGGCCTTGACACTGGGGGGAAATACCCATGGCACTTAAAGGGTTAATACCGAGAGGTTTCTAAGCGCAGACCTGGGGATTGAACATGTTTTGCTCCACATCATCTTGCTTCCAAGGCACGCGCGTTTCCCCTGAGCTATCCTCCCGAGACTAAAGGAGCAATATGCTCTGCCAAGTTGGGACAAATCCAATCTTCTGCTATATGTGCTGCAAGAACATCTTTACTAAGGTGGGTCGGGTAATGCAGTTGCATAAGAGCAACTTGCAATAATGTCAGGGGAATACCAGCTTTCGGGTGCTCTCCTGTCACCACATCGCATCTGTGGGGAATATCGAACACCCCCTCCTCATCCATAATTCTTTCTCTTCTCTTGTGTTGGTGCCCGTCCCCGAAATTTTATTATTGGGTAATGGGCAATGAATTATATCCTTCTCGCAATATCATGTTAAGCGCTCGCATGCGTCTATTGGATGGAGTGTCAAACTCATTTATTTCTATAAAAAATGCTGCTCGCTTTGCTTCTGTGTCTGCAACTTTGTTGGTGTGGGAACTCCCCCAGGCCCCTTGTGTGGGCCTGGAATTTCATAACCGCAATGGCTGATGAGAGATTCAGCGCATCTATGAGCCTATTCAATAAAGGTGCGTGCTGCACTAGCATTCCGTCAACACGTCGAAAGCCCTGCCTCTTCCAACGTGACAGTTCTGCATGTACTGTTCATATCACGTAGGTGGAGTCAGAGTACACTATGATCTCCTCATCCTCATGTGACTTTAGCGCTATTATAAGTGTGACCAATTCTGCTGCTTGTGCTAAAAAATGCAAGGGCAATCTTGCGCTCGCTACTACTTCAAATGTCCCACTCTGTCTAAATTTTATGACTGCTGTCCCAGTGTGTCATTACCGTGTCGTCTGGTCAATTGTTGAAGACATGTTAAAGAGAACTTCCCCTGCCCGAGGGCATTTTCTCTGGCTCTCGGAATTACATCATAATATTCTGTGTATTTGGTACAGTCGTGTACATAGTGTCCCTCTTCTACCGGTTCTGCTATGAATGGGTTTACAACCTTACACCTCACTACCTTTACTGCTGGATTCAAGATAAACACCTTGTATCCGGATGCTCTCTGTGTGGTCAACATGCTTTTAGGCTTCTCAAGAATGGCAAATAGGGCATGCTCCATGTACAGAGGGGTACTACAGCCCATTGGGACACTTGCTGATTTCTCTATGGCAAAGGCAGCAGCGGCCAATGCTTGTTCACAAGGAGAATGACCTCTCATCACTGGATCTAAATGTCTACTATAGTAAGCTATCGGTTTGTGCCCCAAGGTAGTTTTCTGTGTGAGCACTGCCGTCATCACTACTCCATTTGTGTGTGAAAACAAATATAATTCTGCACTGTTGTTGGTGATTCCCAGGACTGGGGCCATGCATATTGCCCCTTTTACTTCACCAAATGCTTATGTCATCTCCACTGTCCACATTAATTAGCTGTCCCCCATTTCAGCCTCCTTGAACCCATTTAAAAGAGGTCTAGTGTATGTACTATAGTCTAATACCCAGTCTCTGATATAATTACAGAGGCCTAAGAATTGCTGCATCTCTCCCGTCACCATCTTTGGGAACAGTGTTCTGAAAATCGCCTCTGCTCTACCAGGAGTCACCTTCCTACCGCCTTAGGATATTAACTGTCCAATATATAAGACCTCCGTCTGGCAGTACTGTAATTTTGCCCTGCCCACTGCGTAACTCTTTTCTGCCAAAACTGTCAATAGCTGTATTGAGTCTTTCCGACACTGCTCCTCTGACCTGCTACATATCAAGATGTTGTCCAGGTACTGAATCACTGTGCTGTCTAAATGTACATTTTCCAGGTCCATTTGAATTACCCTATTCAATATAGAAGGGGATTCAGAGTACCCTTGTGGCAGTCTTGTGTGTTTCCACTTTTTATTTCTATATAGAAACAAAGTCAAATCCTTTGATTCTTCGTGAAACGGGATAGAGAAGAAAGATTTCTTCAAGTCTATCGCTGTGAAATGAGTTGCTTCTTACTGAACACTGCATAATATTGTCATTGGATTGGGAACTAAAGAAAACTCTGCTTCAACAATTTTGTTCAGAGGGGGCAGATCCTGAATAAAATGCAAAGATCCTGCTGTTGCCTTCTTCACCTGGTACTGTCACAAGTTTCCCCTTTTCTCACCTGTTTTCTCTGTTTTGCGGAGTCCTTTGTCAGGGTTTTCTTTCGAGCAGTTTGGGTCTTGTACAAGCCCGCTCGGCTGTCTTCGGATTCCAGGATTCGTTCAGCTTCTTCGTCCGGGATCTAGGAAACTCCAGGAAGCTTGGAATGGAGACAGCACACGGAGGCGGTCTGCACGGAACGCGGAAGAGACAGGATCAAGGAAGGTAGTAGGAAAGGAGAAGGAGGAAGGTCCGGGGACCAGGAAGCAACACTGTTCAGGTGAATGAACTACAGAGCACGTCAGGCCACAGCTATCGGTAGCGTTGAGACGCGTAAAACCGCAGAGGAGTGGCTAATTTATAGAACGTGCTGCATAGGACGTAAAGGTCAATAGACCGCGTTCCGTGTATACGGCCATGTTGGGTGTACTACAGCGAGTAACCCCCGACGTGCCAGGGACCAGGAAGACCAGAAGGGGCGTGATTGATGGATCATGACAGCATGCCCCCTTCTAAAACCCGTTCCACCGGGTTTACCTGGATGTATTCGGTGGAACCTTCTGAGCAATCTGGGGGAGTTTAAATTCAAGACTGGTTCCCAGGTACGTTCACTGGGTGGATAGCCCTTCCATTGCACCAGGTATTGAAGTTGGCCTTGTCTATATCGGGAGTCACAAATATGAGAAACTTCATATTCCATCTGGTCATCGACAATCACAGGACTAGGTCTAAGAGTAGTCCGGGTGGTTTGGATGAATGGCTTCAACAGAGATTTGTGAAAAACTGGATGTATCTTCTTCCAGGAGTCCGGAAGTTGGAGTCAAAAGGCCACAGGATTAATGATTTCTTTTATAGAGAAGGGCCCATAATACCAGGGAGCCAATTTATTCGGTCTGAGATGTCAGGGCAGAAGTTTCGAGGATAGCCATACTTTATCCCCAATAGAGTAAGAAGGTCCTGGTCTTCTCTTTGAATCTGCATAGTGCTTGGTTTGGATTTGCGCACTCTCAAGATGTTCCTTGGCGTCTTTCTATACATTGATGAGTGTTTCGATCCAGGAATCGACCGCTGGAACAGGTTTTGGGTGCGGAAGAACAGAAGGTAAGACCGAAGGATGGAATTCTTGGCTGCAGAAAAAAGAGCTGGTCTTAACAGCCGAATGATCCGAATTATTGTAGGTGAATTCGGCCACTGGTATTAAAAGTGACCAGTCATCCTGGACTTTGGTAGAGAAGCAACAAAGATATTGTTCAAGGGTTTGATTCACTTGTTCTGTGATACCATTGGTTTGGGGATGATATCCCGAAGAAAGAGCTCGTTGCATCCCTAATATCCTGCAGAGGTGTTTCCAAAACTGAAAGATATACTGTGGTCCTCTGTCCGATATGATCTTGGAAGGAAGTCCATGCAGTCGGAAGATGTGTTCCAGGAAAATACCAGCAAGTTCTGATGAGGATGGTAATTTATACAGAGGAGTAAAGTGAGCCATATGAGTGAATAGGTCAATGGTGACCATGATAGTGGTATAACCTCTGGAAGGCGGCAATTCCACAATGAAGTCTGTAGCTATGATTTCCCAAGGTCTTGTTGGTGCAGTTGGCTGTAATAAGAGACCTACTGGCTTCTGGTTATCATGTTTGTTCTGATTACAGATGGAACAAGATTGAATGTACAGCTGTACGTCTGTCTTCATCTTGCGCCACCAAAATTGTCTTTGTATTAGACGGAGGGTGTTTGAAATACCACGATGAACGGAGTGAAGAGTATCATGGCAGAGAATTATTATCCTTTGTTGTAGTTTCTGTGTGGGGATGACCAGGTTAGTATCCTTGAACAAGTATCCGTCCTTCATTCTTAAGTCCCATTGATTCTTCTCTGAAAGTCCTTTCCAAAGTTCCGAAGTCTGAGTTTGCACGTGAATCTCTTCCAGGAGTTTGTTTGCTTGAGCTACAAATATGGTATGAGGAAACATCTTGGGATACGTCCGATCCTCCGGAGGTTCATAGTCTGGACGACGAGAAAGTGCATCAGCTATTACATTTTGGGTTCCAGGGACATGGTGAATGTGAAACTGATATTGGGCAAAAAAGAAGGCCCACTGAGCTTGGCGACTATTCCTACATTCCAGAGCTTGCAATACTTGTAGGTTTCGATGAACCGTGTGGACATGGATCAGAAATTTGGCTCCTAGAAGTAAATGAGGCCAATCTGTGAAGGCTTGACAGATGGCTAGCAAGTCTTTATCTAGGACGGAGTAATGGGTTTCACTAGGAGTTAATGTCCGAGAAAGGTAGGCGATGGGATGTTCCAAGCTATCCTCGAATTGCTGTTTTAGAACAGCTCCAATGGCGTAAGTGGAGGCATCTGTCTCCACTATGAATGGTCGATTAACATCAGGCTGAGCAAGAATGGGAGCTTGTGTAAATTCAAACTTTAACTGTTGGAAGGCTTTCTCTTGCGCCATGGTCCAATGAAAGGGAACATCTTTTTTCAATAAGGCAATTATTGGTTGGACAATCTCGGAAATGGAAGGTATGAATTTCCAATAAAAATGAGCCAAGCCCAGGAAGGATTGTATCTGTTTCACTGAGGCGGGGCTGGGCCAGGATAAAATAGCCTTGACCTTGGACTGATCTATACCGATACCATCGGGAGTAAGGACAAACCCTAGGAAGTATGGAAGATGCATTTCTCGGGCTTCGCCAGGAGTTTATTTTCGCGTAAGCGTTGTAAAACTGCTTTCACATGTTCTTCGTGCTTGAGAGGGTCCTTCGAAAATATTAGAATATCATCCAGATAGACAATCACAAAAAGAAACAGCATGTCCGAGAACACTCGATCCATGAAACGTTGGAACACTGCTGGGGCATTAGCAAGTCCAAAGGGCATGACCAAGTATTCAAAATGCCCAAAGGGTGTTCTAATGGCTGTCTTCCACTCGTCACCTGCCCTGATACGAATCAAATGATAGGCAACCCTGAGATCCAGCTTGGTGAACACAACTGCGCCTCTTACTGCCTCCAGGATGTCTGAGATCAAGGGCAACGGATAGCGGTCCTTGAGAGTACATTGATTTAGACCTCGATAATCCAGACACGGTCTGAGTTCTTTAGTGTCTTTTTTAGGAACCAAGACTAGGGAGGCCCCTGATGGAGATTTAGATGGTCGTATGGTGTCATTTGCGAGATTAGTATCCAGGTATTCACGAAGGGCTTTCTTTTCTGGTTCTGATAGGATGAACATCCTTCCAAATGGAATCACAGCGCAAGGTTCCGTCTCAATAGCACAATCTTCAGGTCTGTGGGGAGGTAAGGCCTGAACAATGGTGGAGGAGAAAACATCGGAATATTCCTGGTAAGCCTCTGCGACCCGGATGATGTTTGAAACTGAGACTGCGTTCTGATGAGTTGTAGGAAATTCCTTAGATTGTGGAGGATCAAGATCTGGATGTAAGCAGTGGGACATATATAACTCAGAACCCAGGAACAAGGATCCCGCTGCCCAATTGATATAGGGGTTGTGTCTTTGAAGCCAGGGCATTCTCAAAACCATGGGGTAATGGGTGGACTTGATGATGTCAAATCTTATCCTTTCTCGATGTTGATTTATAGCAAGCTCGATCTCCTTGGTCTGCAGGGTTATAGGTCCAGAAGAAAGGGGTCTTCCATCAATTGCTTCCACAATTGCATGATAGTCCGGGATTCATAAGGAATATGGTGTTTTAAGACCCATTCATGATCTATGAATACCCCCATAGCTCCACAGTCGACCAGTGCCAGGATGGGATATATTTCTTTCTTGGATGTTGTCAAGTAGGCCTGTAAGATTACCAAGGAATTTTGTCCAGGAGTGTTCAAGGATGGAATAGAGGTGGAGCAGACATCTCTCTCCCAAACCTGTGCTCCGTTTAGGATTGGGAGCTGGCGTTTCCCGAGCGCCGTGGGGGGGCAATTGGACATTCTCTTACTAAATGTTTGTCGAATGCACAATACATACATAATCCAGTATGAATCCTTTGCATCCTCTCTTGTGGTGTAATGGGTCCACGGAAGGCCCCTAATTGCATATGTTCAGGCTCATTGCTTGGAGTAGAAATGCCTTCTGAGCTCGAAGGGGTTCCAATGAGGTTTTTCTGGAGTGGTAACTTGGTTTTCTTCTTTTCTGCCTTTCTCTTCTGAATGCGAAAGTCAATCTGTAGAGCGAGATCCATTAGGGCTTGAAAGGAACCCGGGCGTGCCACTCTGGCTAGTTTGTCCTTGATCTCTTTGTTTAGCCCTCTTCGAAATAAAGTAAAACAAGCTTCAGAGGACCAATCCGCTTCCATAGCCAGCTGTTTGAAGCATGTGACATACGTGAGCAAGTCCTGGGTACCCTGATGAAAGTCGAGTAGACGTTCCTGGGCACTGTAAACTTGTTCCGGGCGTTCAAACATGGTCTTGAGGGCCTCTATAAAGCCGTCGTAGTCATCCAGGAGAGCATCACCAGAGTTAACCAATGGGGTGGCCCAGGTCAAGGCATTCCCGGAAAGATGCGAGATTATAAAGCCCACTTTAGCCCTGGGCGTAGAAAAATAAAAAGGCTTAAATGTAAAGTGGACCAAACAAGAATCTAGGAATCCACGAAGGCTCTTTGCTGAACCGTCATACTTATCAATGACGCCGCCTAGAATTACACTCTCCTTCGTGGCGGAATCACGGGATAACACCAATTGTTTTAACGCAGCGTTTTCCGCCTTTAAGTTTTGCACTTCGCTCGTCAGCTCTTGCATGCCACGCATAAGATCCTGGATGGCCGCTTCCATGTCTGTATCGAGATCGGTCAGGTGGCATCTCAATCTGTCACAGGTTTCCCCTTTTCTCACCTGTTTTCTCTGTTTTGCGGAGTCCTTTGTCGGGGTTTTCTTTCGAGCAGTTCGGGTCTTGTACAAGCCCGCTCGGCCGTCTTCGGATTCCAGGATTCGTTCAGCTTCTTTGTCCGGGATCTAGGAAACTCCAGGAAGCTTGGAATGGAGACAGCACACGGGGGCGGTCTGCGCGGAACGCAGAAGAGACAGGATCAAGGAAGGTAGTAGGAAAGGAGAAGGAGGAAGGTCCGGGGACCAGGAAGCAACACAGTTCAGGAGAACGAACTACGGAGCACGTCAGGCCACAGCTATCGGTAGCGTTGAGACACGCGGATCCGCAGGGGAGTGGCTAATTTATAGAACGTGCTGCATACGACGTAAAGGTCGATAGACCGCGTTCTGTGTATACGGCCATGTTGGGTGTACTACAGCGAGTAACCCCGACGTGCCAGGGACCAGGAAGACCAGAAGGGGCGTGATCGATGGATCATGACAGGTACACAGCCGTTTTACATTGAGATTCTGATGGTACTAAAATTCCCTGCTGCACTAGCGTGGAGATCATCTCAAAAATGCCTTTGTCTGCCTCTCTAGATAGACGGTATTGCTTTGCCCTCGGTAAAATCACCTCTGGCTTGAGTTTGATTTTAACAGCTCCTACCCCTTTCAACAGGCCAACGTCATATGGGCTGTTGGTCCACAATATGCTTGGTACTTGTGCTAGATCTTCCTCAAGAAATGGCAGTGGCGCCTTTTGCATCAGGGCCATCCTCTGTGGGACTTCCCTGTAATGGATTCTCACCCAGTAAGTAATGCTCATAAAGATCTGAATAGTCGCCCCAAAACAAGTCTTCCTCTGTCAGGTCAGTCAATCAGTGTCCTTCACCTACTGCTATTACTGCTCTCCAAGCTCTTCCTGAACCATCAGTCCTGTGTATAACTACTCTCTTGTCCCTTACTATGACTGTCTCCAATTCTGGTGAAAACACCTGTCCTTCTTCCTCGTCTAAGGGAATTTCTGGTCTGAACAAAACCTTGTTAAGCAAGCGAATTAGCTTGCCTTTTATCCCTGAAAGCCATGCTAGCAGCACATCCACCCCATAATGAGCTTGGGATATAGGTGCATCCCCCTCTGTAAAGTCTGGCAGCAGAATTCTGGAATACATACTTGTGCATTCATGTAGTGCATTCCTGAGGTAGAACACACTATCCCTCATGCAGTAAATGAAATGGTCATGTTAAGTTTCTCATCATATCCCTTCCCATTATGTCAATTGGTGTCGGGCGGGAATATGACAGTGGCATGGTAAGGTCATGCTCTCCAAAGGAAATTGGCAGTTCGTCAGTAAACGGAACCATACCTAAAGCCCTAGAGAAACCTTGAGCATTCATGGCAATGCCTGACATGGGGTATCACCCCTCGCTAATACAGGATCTAGTCACCCCGTATCTACAAGAAATAGAACGTTTTGTCATCTATGATTACCCTTACACGTAGTTCCTTATTCAGGTCGGGTGTAACGGATAGGATTAAACACATCAAGTCAGTCTGTGGGCTGTCCTATTGTGGGTAAAAAGTGTTGGAGATACACATGAACCCTGGGGGACTCCGTACAAAACTGGTGCTGGTTTGACAGAAGCTGAAGGGGAGAAGATCCTTATTGATCTGTTCTCCAGGAAGGATCTGATCCAGGTGGTACCTTTGTCGGAGATGTGAGCAGCAGAGATAAGATGATTGCATAATATTTGGTGATTGACCAAATCAAATGCGGCCGATAAGTCGAGTAAAAGGAGGAGGGCTAACTTGCCATTATCTTTTAGATTTTCAATTTGGGATTTAAGATCGATCAGGGCCATCTCAGTCCCATGCCTGGTTCTGAAGCCTGATTGTCTGAGGCCTAGGAGGTTATTAGATTCTAGGTAATCCTGGATTTGCAGGTAGGCTGATCTGTCCAGGATTTTCAGCAGAAAAGGGACTGTGGTTATGGGCCTATAGTTAGTAGGGATACTCGGGTCTAGTGAAGGCTTCTTGAGTAATGGTAGAACCCATGCACCTTTGAGGTTGTTCTGCTATGCCGGTGTTGAATTAAGTGTTTATCACGATAGTGATGAATGGTGCTAGTTCTTTTATTGCCTCTTTGATGATAGGTGCTGGGAAAGAGTCTCCCTGACAATTAGATGGTTTAAGTTTGAGGATTATGTTTTCTACATCTTTGGTGGACAGTGGTGAGAAGTTGAATAGTTTATGAGCGTGTTGAGTGGGGCTACGTGGGGTGACTAATGGAGTTTGTTGTGGGTTGAGTGATAGGTCACTTTTTTGGACTCAATTGTATTTTGGAGCATGCTGATTTTATCTAGAAGTGCATTTTGAATGTTGGAGCACCATGTAGTAACTTTAACACAAGTCTGAGGAGTAGCTGCTGGGGGTTCCAGTTCTTTGAGTATCTTAAAGAGTTCTGTAGTACTCAATTTAGCTTGGGAAATTCGGTTGTTATAGGTGTCTTTTTTGGCTTGGAAGATTGCCTCTTTGTAGCTAAGAGATACTAAGGTGAGGTTAATCTTATTGGCTGCAGTGGGTAGGCTCTTCCAGAGCGCCTCTGCTTTTCTTTTTTATTTGTGCAAAGCTCTAAGGGTCGGGTTAAACCAGGAATTGAGGTGATTGTATGGTTTGGGCTTTCTTATTTTAAGTGGAGCAATAGTGTTCATAGTCTTGAGGATGGTTTGATTGTAGATATCGACTAGGACCGTGGGGTCAGTGTGTGACTCAGTGGCAGTGTTTAGGATGGGTAGAATCAGTGGGAGCGGTTTCTCGCTGATTATGTCCTTTTTATTTCTGGTACAGGTGGGCGGTGCAATGTTCTGCTTAAGGTGTTTAGGTTATAGGTCAAAGGATCGACTGCAAAGGGTCGAATGACAAAAGGTTTGAGTCAATAGTCTCGAAAACAAAAGGTTAATATATTTTTTTTGGGGGGGGGTCCCCCCAACCCCTGTTTTTGTGGTAAAAACCACTTTTTTTACCTACACGGAAACCCAAAAATAAATATATAAATAATAAAAAATTTGAACGTTTGGTTTTCGACCCTATTGACTCTCACCTTTTTCATTCTAGCCTTTTGTAATCAATCCTTTGACTGAACACCAGGTGTTTATTGTCAGGTATGATGCTGAAGGTGTTCCAGTGGTGATCTGACCAGACACAGGGAGCATTGGACAGGATATTTATGCTGCAGTTGATGTCTACTTGAGTTACCCTGCTCTGTGAGCCTGAACCACTGTGTGTGTCACTGGTTCTGCGTGGTCGGGTGTCCATGAATCGGGAGCATGTGGGTCTGGTGGCTGTGGAGGAGCTCCATCATCAGGTCTACCTCACCTTCAGTGAAGTTCATCTTGCACTGGACCTCCTTTGCAGTTTCCATCTAGCTGGACACTACAACCTATGCAGCAATTGGGGCCACATGTGTATGGTATTTATTATTTGTCAACAGTGCAGCTGTTTGACTCTGATTGGGATGTGTGTGTTATACAGTCTTGTGGTTTTGGACATGTGTATGGCATCGCTTAGATGAGTGTGCCAAGGAAGTCATTTAGGGGTCGCCAGAGGTCGCAACTGTGACCTGTGACCTCTGAGGCCTCCCTTGCAACCTCTGGGGACTCCCTTGCGACCGCTAAAATAAAATAAACATTTTTTGTTGTTGTCGTAATGCAAGCTCCTGGGCTGTGGCCAGCACCATGTGGCTCTTTACTTCTGGAGTGGCTGGCTTTCTTGTTCAGGCCCCTTAAAAAACGAAAAATAAGAACAGGAGTGCCACAGGTCTAACACTTTCAGCACTGACCCTAACTAAGAAAGAATAGGAATACCAAATAATGTGTCTTTCTGGAATTCTATACAATAATTGCTAGACTCATTAAAGGTTTATTTCAGGCACACTTCATGGGGTGAGTCACTGTTTTAGTCTGTTCTTTAATGCCTCAACTCAGCCTTTCATCCTTCTGAGGTCGATAAATGAGTACCAACACAGGTTGGGTGATATTGGGTGTATATTTTTTCTATATAAAGCGCCTAAGCGTAAGTGCTATATAATAACACATCATTATCATTTGGTTATGGACGTCTGCTTGCATGCACTGTAATTTGGTAATATGGACCTATACACACTGATCTTAACGATACATATGGCGATCCATTCTATGAAATGTATGAAATGTACAGCACATTATAGTGATATGATAACCATATTTTTCGTAGTGTACAATGCTGTGTGATGCCACTTCCTGTTTTGTCAACGGATGAAAGTCGTGTTCCATCGCTCCCGTGATATCACTTTGGGGTGGGGTCAAATGACATCACTTCCCGTGATGTCATCATGGGGGTCAAAGGTCGTGTGATGTCACTTCCACTACCCCTGGCATTTTGGTGAAATGACGTCCCTGGAGTGCGCAGGTATTGTGACTTTCATGTGACCAGAGGTGGGTCTTTTTTCATTTGTGCACCTTGTTTGCTGGTTGTGGGAGCCACGTGTTCTTGATGATGTCACATGTGTGGTGAGGTTGATGTGTCCATATGTTTGTGTCTTATTGTGTGCTGGTATGTGTATGTGCCACTGTGTAATGTGTTTATCCTGTGGGTACTGTGTCTATCTTGCATTGGGTTAGCAATGTTGACATTGTCAGGACGGTTCTGGCATGCATGTGACATCTGGCATATGTTCCATCATTCCGTGGTGTAATAATCGAGCCGGGATGTCTGGCATGTAATGTGCACGCTCCTGTGGCATGCTTTCCACCTTCATTCTCCCTTTCTTGGCCATGTGGTATGGGGTTTTTTGACAGGTGTGTCCAGTGAATTGTGTGCGTGTGTGTGTGTGTGTTTGTGTGTGTGTGTGAATGTGTGTTTTTATTTTTGGTGGGTGTGTCGTGGGAGTGGCCATCCACTGGAGTGTGTGCTAGTGGAAGTGTCCATTCATTTGGTGGCATGTCGGTGGATATGTTTGTGGTTTGTTGGGAATGTCGGGGCATACTGAATCGGAGCGGGTGTGATGCCCAAAAATTGTAACTTTGAAGGTATTTGCTAAGCGAATGTGGATCTTGAGGGATGTGTGTGGATTGTTGCTCATTAAACCATGATGCAGGTAAGTTTGTTGATTTGCACAGTGACATAAGAGATGAATGGGAAAAACATTTGCGGGTGGTACATGCACATGCTTGTCATTTTTTACTTCAGTTTTCCTTGATGCTTCCACTTGTGTATTCGTGTGTATTCCACCAATGGAAGTTATGTGGGGTATTTGTGGTCGAACATGATTTTTCTTATTGAATCAGGTTTGATGTGCATCCGATTTTGTGCATGGTGCGAGATACGCTAAATGTCCATTTATGACTTTGTAAATTTGTCAATTTGGATGTAATTTACACTGCATGTACGCCTGAATGACCTTTCACGTACCTTACACACATAAAAAGTAATAGTTAGTAAATGTGGCCTATATATGTATGAGCTGATTTACTAAGTTCAGCTTACACCAAAAAATGTCTTAAGTTCTACTTGCACTATTTTCTTTGAGCTTTGTAAAGACAGTCTTACTTAAGCCCCTTATTTAGCTTATTAAAACAGCACTGTATGGTTTTAATGTGTATTCAATTTGTGCTGCTTTTTTATAGTATTTAAATAATGCATTATTGAGTAGATGTTAGCATAAATGACATGTTTGCATTTTACTTTATTGAAATTTAAATGTTGGTAGGTTTGTACTGTTTATAAATTGTGTATCTATTTATGTTATTTGTTAAATTATTTGTTACTAAATATTTTATCTATATGTAATTTAATTTAGTTATTAAGCGTATGTTTTATTAGTATACGTACTACATGGTTTTTTATTTTATGTTTTACATGTCTTTAATTATATATTTGTAAATGTAAAAGGTATTTGTATTGTTTTATGTACATTAGATTATTTATTAAATGTTTATGTATAGTGTGTTATTTAAAATGTATTTTTAAGTGCATTTGTTTTCTAAATAGTTTGAGTGTTTTTTATTTTGTAAAATGACTGTTGAACATGGATTATAGGTTTAGATACTATAATGTGTGTTTTTCATTTTATGTATATATTTTAATTACAATTATTAGAAAAATACATTGCACTTTGTTTTAATATTTTTTGGTTAAAGTGTACACTGTATTTACTTTTTAATAGTTGTATATAGTTTTGGATGCCGTTTTATTATGCATTTGATTTTAGGATTTTTTAAACCCTTTTATATTTTAGATTTTTGGGTGTGTTAAGGTGCCAATGCTATTTAATTTAAATATGATTATATTAATAAATATATGAATAATAATGTTATTATTTCTAATGTTTGTAGACTTTATGTTTTTGTTGGTTTAACCTCAACTCTTTTGTAAAACAAAGAATTCAAATAATTTCCTGTGTTTTCTAAGGTTGTGTAATTGTGAAATATGTGTAAATACTATTCAATTATGTTTTTATACATTAAATATGTAATAAACATATATGAATGTGATTGTTTGTTGGAATTGTGCTATTTTGATGTAGTTTTATAAAACTGAAATTATTTATAGGTGTGAAAATGGAAATATAATTTTTGTGATGGCCTCCAAATCACCCCTTAAAGCCGTGCCTTACATCCAATTTTAATAATAATCTTTGAAAAAGAGGCCAATTGAAAATACAAACATTTTAAATTAAAAGAATTCCAATTAATAGTGCATTTATTTATAATTGCTCTTATTTATTTATTGTATGTATTGGATATTTGGAAGGTGCCTATACAACAAATGGAGTTTAAGGCACCACAAGACAAAAAGGGGGGGGGTCGGAGCAATGGAGAAAGATAATAGTAACGCTCCTACTAGGCCTTGTGACATTCGGATTGTGCAAGTGCAGTAACAAGAAGTGCGAGGGAGAAAGGGGAAGTGCCGGTTTGCATGAAATTCAAAGTGCTAGGGTGGCAAGTGGAGTGCAGTTCAAGAGGAGTGAGTGTAAGTGAAAAGGGAGGTGTAGGGGGGGAAGAGGGCAACAGGGACTAGGTGAGTGCTTAGAGGAGGCCAGGTGGGCAAGGGCCATGGATTGCATGGGGTGCAGGGGGTGAGAGTCCACATGCTAAGTGCGAGGAAGGGGTGGACTGGGTGGGGGGCCTGATGCCCTGTAGAACTCAGAGGGAAACCAGGCAGCCAGTCACTGTGGCAGACAGCGCCGTTAGCAGGGGAGAGAGAGAGGGAAGGAAGAAGCGAAAAGGAAGGTCTTGAGGAGCTTCCGGAAATTAAGGAAATCCGGCTGAAGCCTGAGAGGGGCAGGAAGACTATTCCAGAGGAAGTCTCTTACGAGGAGAGAGCTCTACCCCCACTCTCTGCTTAGAGAAGCCTCTGATCGGATGCTTTAATTGGTATTTAGAAAAGTACCAATTAAAGGTTCTTGTACTCAGGGTTGAAGTCGCGGGTATGTGTGGATGGATGGCGTCCCCCTACTTTTTCAGATGGCGGACACCATCACCAAGGTATTTTAGGGGCCTTGTTAAACAAGTCACTTTGACTGTCTTTTTTGAAATTATGATTTTAAGCACGACCTGGGCATTTGAATCATGGTTGTCAGTGCACAGGTCGGGCACTTCACCAATACACCATATAACCTAGTGAAAAACAACAAAAAACAAGGTGAAATGTCACATTTCAGGATGGCACTCCAATGGGAAAACATTTGCCATTGATTCTTTGGGTTTAAAACATGCACACTTTTTAACATTTTAAAACTATATTAGAAGAAAATACCCTCTCTTGGTTTTTAGTGTGTGTTGATTTTAGGAAAGGCAAATGTCCATTTGTTCGGTGCAATTTGTATGGTTATGCAAAGCTAATTGAATGAAATTTCCATAATTCACCTTGATATGCTAATTTCTGGTGACATCACATCCCATTGTGTATGTTAATTAGTCCTCCCACTATTTTTTACGATTTGACCCTTGCTTAGACTTATAATAAGAATACTTGTATGTACTTGTTCAAATATTTTCTGGGTATCATTACGAAAATCGCCAAAATTTGAGGAAGTATACAAAATTAGACTTACATGTTAATCATTTAAACATTATATATGTTGTGAACTTTGATGTAAAAAATGTTAAAATGTTATTGTATGTTTGAAATTATAATGTGGTAAAATGTATTAAATTAAAATATTTTATTTTTGGTTGACATGATTTTTTATGTACATTTGTCAAATTGAAATTATTTATATGGGTGAAAATACAAATATAATTTTTGAGATGGCCTCTACATCACTCCTTAAAGCCGTCCTTTACCTGCGATTTTAATAAGTTCCTTTGAAAAAGAGTCCACTTGAAAATACCAAATTTGACATTTTACAATTCCAATTACAGTGTATTTATGTATAATAGCTTTTAGAAAAATACCAATGAAAGGTTCTTGTACCTATAGGGTAACATTACAAGGAGGAATTATATAAAAGGAGACTTAAATGTTATTAATATTAAAAAAAGTATATTTGTTTGAATTTTATTTTTTATTTATGTTGGTACTTTTAAATAGTTATGTTTGTATTGTCGATAAGTTTTCTATAACATAAAGCTATAGCATAAAGCACAACTAAAACTATATTATGTGGTGTTGTTTTTTTATGTTAATGGATTGATAATTTAAAATTGGTGTGAAATGTATACTATTTTGTTAAAAAGATTTGGTTTGACTAAATATTTACTTTTTAAAGGCATATCTTAGTTGATGATATTTTAATGTTTGCAGACGTGTAGCTGCATTTGTTTCTACAACTGCAATTATTGATCCACATTTTTCAGCAGCCTAAAAAACAATAAGCATACTCAGGATCAATAGTTGGTAAATTTGGAAGTAACACACAATCACCAACTTAATATGTTTTAGGAACTTTGGAAGGTCAAAATTGTTTTTCTTGTTCCACAGTTTCAGTTTTTATATGTTTTCTTTTAGTATTTGCTTTTTCTGTTGTAGCAACTACAGTGCAACTGTTTTTTTTTAATTGAAGCTTGTTCGGTACTTTCATTTTCATATACCTTTCTACCAAATATTTGCTCATGTTTATTTCGCATATATGCTAACATTGCAAAACTTCCTAAATTCTATTTTTGAGATTTACCCCTTTTTAATTTTAATTTGGAAAAAGGCACAAATTACTTTAGTTACATTTCGCACATCATCTGGGGCAATGGTTTCAAAGTAGTACCAAATCCAATATATTAATTTTCCAAATGTAATGGTTATGGATGTAGTTTTATTTTTGTGGATATTGCTTTTTGTTTTTACTAGTAGTAGCACTTTAAATGCTTTCACTACTGTCAGCACTACAAATATTTACTGGTGATATTTGTTCAGTTGTTGACGTTTTTGATGTAGAAGTTAAAGAAGAAGTAGTAATAGGTAAATGATCCTTTTTATTTGAGTTCCATGCTAGTTTAACTTTTAAAATTACTAATACTTTTTACTATTTTGCTGATGTTATAGGATTTGTTATTGGGGCATGACTTGTAGCTTTTGTTATATGCAAAGTTGTATTTTTAGAAATAGAAGTAGTAGAAGTACAAAGAAGTTTTATATTTTCGTTTTAATAAAAGTCGTTTGTACCTTTGAAATAGTATTAGTAGTAGTAGTACTGGTAGTAGTAGTAGTATTGGGAACTATATTTTTATTATATGTTTGGATTTGTGGACTTTAAACTATTGGAATTGAAGTATGTTTCTCATTAGGTAAGGTATGTTTTGTTTTTTGTGGTGTAATATCACTTTCTTTTAATTATTAAAGCAATGGTAGAACTAGTAATAGGCACTGAAGGTTGTATTTGTATTTTGATAAGTGAGGTTTGTACTGTTGAAATAGATTTTGATGTGTTTTGAGTGTTTTTTTATTCATTTTAATTTGTTAAAGTTTGGTGTTTGGTTTGGTGAATTTAATTAATGAGATGTGGTACAAGTAGCCTCAGTGGTAACATTGGGAGTACTTACAAGTGTATTGCTTATTTCTGTGTTTTTTATGAAAATTGTTTAAAGGACTTGTGGATACAGACGGTGAGCTTTGAACCGTTGCAATAAATGTTGTTGGTTGTGTTGTAAGTTGTTGTTTTAAAAATACATTTTCGAATACTTGTGTAATATCAGCAATAGTTGGGACAGTTGAAATGCTGTCAGTGAGAATGTTTATTGAATTTCCTTTTGGCTAGTTATATGTGTGCTTGTACATTTTTTTGAGGAATGTTTGTGGTATTTTCTTTATGTTTTCTTTTTTATTTTACAGATTTCTCTTGTGTTTTGTTGCTGAAATAAAATACCAATGGATACATCAATTGTTACAAGACTTGTTTAATGTATTTTTAAATGTTTATGTTTAATATACATTTCTGTTTGTGTTGTCTGTGAAAAACATAAATTGTATTCATATTTTGTATGTGTTTTTATAATAAATTATACTTAAAAGATTTATGATGATGTTTATGTTCTTTTTTTGTCTTTTTTCTTATCTTCTTTTAATGTTGATGTTTCCCCCATGCAAAAGAAAACATGTTAAAATATGAAATGCTAATGGTATGTACCCTATGCTAGTGCCTACATTCGTATTGTAATTTTGCATATTTTAGTATTAATATTACACTAGTTGCTTTAGGTGTACTAATATTTATTTAGCCCTATGTATTAACATTTGTTAGTCCTATTTATAGTACGCTAGTGCTTACATTACTTGGTATGTTTAGTATGGTAGTACCTAGAGTGTTACTTACATGTTAGGTATAGTGATTATAATGGCACGCTAGTACATGTGTATTTTTAATCATTACATAATGCTATTGATACTACGCTATTGACTACATTTCTATTGGCCTTTTTTATATGATGCCATTATCAGAGTTCAACTGGCAACATTCTTATTGTTGATATTACATGCTACTGCTTACATTTGTATTCATATTCTCTATCTAGTAACATTTATAGCATGGTAGTGCCTACATTTGTGTTTACATTCCTACATAGCGCTATTAATATTACGCTAGTGCCTACAATATATTAACATTTTGTATATTGTGCTATCATCAGTACGCAAGCGCCTTTATTAGTATGAATGGCATTACATGCTTCTGGTTACATTTGCATTCATGTTTTCTCTGTATTCATATTTATAGTACATTAGTGCCTACATTTGTATTAACATCATGTCTAGAGTGCTACATTTTCTGTGTAGTAATATTTATGAAACACAAGTGGCTACATTCGTATTGATAACATTGACGTTACTGCTTAATATGTAGTGCTAGTTATAGAATGCTAGTGCCTATATTAGTATTGTATGTTTGTAGAGGGTGATATTAATTATATGCTAGTAAAAGTGTTGGTTTTATTATTGACAATGTTAACATTTAAACAATATTGTTGCATTCAGTGGTAAAAGCTTCATTTGTAAAAACTTGTTTACTAACCTGACTATGTTGAAGGCTCGAAAAATGGTGATTGTTAAAATTTTGAAATATGCTGCATACATTATTTATTTTAAAGTATAAAATTATAAAATGACAAGTTTAACATTATTTTTAAATACTGTATACGTTTGTAAGGTGTACTTTTTTGCATATGCAATGGTAGCACTCTGCAATTAAAGTGATCTATATTGTTAATAGGCGTGGTTGAAAAAGTTTCATGTTTGGCGAAATTGCACGTGCATCTGTTGTAACGTAAGTACAGCGGAGAGTTTTTGTGTGTTGATTGGTTTACGTGCATTATGCATGAGCAGTTGATTATTATTTGCGCATGCTGTTTGTTTACGAAAAAGTTGTGTTGACGAATTTCACAGTGTATTTGTCTAAAAATGGAACTCAGTAACTTTGTAAGCAAAAGTGTTCTGTATGTATTATGTGCATTTGGTAGCGCTGAGTTGTGAAATTCTTTTTAAATGAATATTTCTGAACATTTGCAATGTAAGTGTATGTAGCATTACGCATGTGTGCGTGTTTCTCGTATTTCTGTGTTATTTAAGTAACCTGATGGTAAGTAGAGATGTAGCATTCGAACAGTGTACATTCGCACAACGTTTGTAACTGGAAGTGTGTGTATTGTATGTTATGCATGTGTGTACGTATGTTGTGTTGTGTGTAAGACTAATTATTGTAGTTTACGTTTAGCATGCCTGTATGTATATTCTTATGCACCTTTGGCAGATGGGGAGCAGGTGCAAGTGGATCTAGGTCACCTGGCCTAAACCCCGCCCACCTGGTGCCTTCCTGGTTGCCACTCTTTTTCCCTAATAAATTAGCCCTCCTGGTCTAAGCCCCACCCACTTGGCGCCTTCCTGGTTGCTGCACTTCTTCCCTACTTAAGGAGCCCTCCGCTCTTTTCCTTTGCAGATGGGGAGCAGGCGCAAGTGGATCTAGGTCTCCTGGCCTAAGCCACCCCCCTCCCACCTGGTGCCTTCCTGGTTGCCAGTCTTTTTCCCTACTTAAAGAGCCCTCCTGACCTAAGTCCCGCCCACTTGGTGCCTTCCTGGTTGCTGATGTTTTTCCCTAATTAAGGAGCCCTCCAGCCTCTTTTCCTTTGCAGGTGGGGAGCAGGTGCAAGTGGATCAAGATCACCTGGCCTAAGCACCACCCACTTCTTAGCCCTATTTCTTCCTTTCTGCTCTTAACTCTTAGATCAAGGGTGTCTCTCGACCAGGCATCCGAAGCGAAGGGTAGACGAAGGAAAGGGCAATTCCTGTTCAGACCAGGAGGACCCAGGACCCAAATCCCTGGCCAGCCAGCAGGTAAGCATGCACCAACATGTGTTTACTCCCTCTGTCCCACAGGCCATCCCCACCATCATCAGGCAACGCCAACGTCGACTTCTCCGGTGCTGGGGTGAGGACAGGTGCTCCGTGGCACAGTAACATTTGTAAAAGTTACATTCTCGTGCTGCAGCGTGTGTGTGCGGTTCGCTCACAGAGGTGCCTCCCTGACTGCGTGGTCCCTTGCAACTCCCTTATCATGTCTGACTCGTGCCTCCCCTTCTCCTGCCCCCTTTGCTCTTCCTCATTGACTGTCCTGTTTTGCATTGTATTGCTTTGTGTTCTGCTGCATTCTTCCTACTTCTAGGTTTACATTTGTCGACTGCTTTGTTCTTTTGTATATTGTTCTGTGTTCTGCTGTGCTCCACCCTCCTCTAGGTTCTCTTTTTAAAGACTGCTCTGTTCCTGATGCCCTAGTAACCTGATTTGATTATCGGACTGCCTTGTTTTCTGCCTGCTCTTTCATCTGAGTTCTTATATACTTAGTCAATCGTCCCCTATTGTCTTGTCTCTTTCCGTCTTGTCTGCATGCACTCCTCCTTGTGTCCTCCACTAGTGTCTCCCCCCCAGCTTTCCCCTCCACCCCTCTTCCTCTCTCCTCTTCCCCACCTACTCTATGGTGCTCTCTGTTTCTCCTATCTTTTCAAACTGCTTCCCTATCGACTATCCTGCTCTCCTCACTAAGTCTGGTAGCAAGAAGTTCAAAAAGGATATCCTGGTCTCCAACCCAGGCCTCCCTATCGCTGGCACTTATACCATTGCTTCCTCCAGACAGACCCTCACCGACCTCTTCTTTGTCGTTCCCTCACCAGACCTATGGACCCTTCATATGGTCTCTGTGCTCTCTCCTTTCTCTTCTTCTCCCATTAATGGTGGCCCAGAGTGGGAGGCCCTCCTGGCCCCCTTCCACTCCTCTAAGGTCATCATTAATGTTTACCTGGATGGCACCGTCTTGGCCCAAGGCCCTCAGGCCAACCTTCTCCTCTTTGATAGACGCTTCCCGTGCCTCATCAATTTCCTTTCTTCTCCTGCTGTCCCTTCTCTCCCTTCTTCAGCTTCCTTGCCTACTGCCTCTGCCTCCTCCTTGGCTACCTTGCCCTCTACTCCTTCCTCTTCTGCCCCCCCCCCCTCAGGCTCCTTCTACACCTCTGCAGGGCATACCTCTGATTTGTACCTCTGCCCAGAAGTCTTTCAAAGTTTGTAACCTTCTCCAAATTGCTACTCTCAACTCTCGCTCAGCTGTCAAATAGTCCTCTGACATCTGCTCCCCTCCTGGAAGAATTTGCTCTCAATGTCCTCAGTCTCACGAGACATGGTTCACGGCCAGCTCTGTCACAAGCTTTGACACTGTCCGCCCTGATGGCTACAAGATCCTCTATGCGCCCAGATCCAACCGTTCCACAGGGGGTGTAGCCTTGATCTTAACGGAGTGGATTCCTGCCTCTGTCATTCCTATGCTGGCCTACTCCTCTTTCGAATGACTTGTCTGCAGTCTCTCTCTCTCTCTCTCTGGTTAATCTCTCTTACCATGACTACTATTTATCATCCACCTGATCAGATCACCTCCTTCCTCACTGAGTGGGCGGACCGCTCCTCCTCCCTCCTGGCCTCCACCACTCAACTACTCCTTCTTGGAGAATTTAACATCCACCTGGATGCTTCCTGTCCCGCCTCTGCACTCTTGTGCAACCTCTGCAACTCTCCCTCTTTCTATTCTCCCCTTTGGCCCGACTCACTCTGTAGGGCACACTCTGGATGTTCTGATCTCTACAGTCCTCCCCCTCTTTATCCCCCTCACCACTCCTCTCTCCTGGAGTGATCACTTTCTCCTTTGCTCCCATCTCTCCCTCTCTACCCCTCAGTCCAAGCCAACTCCAGCACTGCTACCTACCTTCTTGTTCATCCGACCCATGAAGCGTGTATCAGTTGAGGCTTTCGCCGCCACTTTCTCTCGCCTTCCTCCTCCTCTGGCTGACTCACATCCTGACACAGCCCTTTCCAGGCTCCACTCTTCTATCTCTGATACTCTTGATATTCTTGCCCGTGTCATGAGGATCTGCTTGAAGCCCAAAGCCAAGTGCAACGCCTGCTATGACTCTGACCTCGTCACCCTTAAATACAAGTGCAGGGTGGCTGAGAGGAAATGGCTAGCTTCCTGCGCATCCTCTGACAAACTGGCCTGCCACCTGTTCCAAAGGTAATACCGGTTCTCTATCCACACTAAGAAGGGAGCCCACATCTAAGCATGCATCTCTGCGGCATCTAACAACTCGGCCAAACTCTTTAAAATCTGCAAGGAGCTGGCCAATCCTGCTGCAGTCTCTACCTCTCCTGTCCCCTCCCAGGCCCTCTGCACAGCCCTGGCTTCTCATTTCATCTCTAAAACCCAGGACATCCTGCCCACCCTTTCATCCTCTCCTCCTCCTCCTCCCACTCCCCTGTGGCCACCTCCCTCTTTCGCGTCCTTTCCTCTGTTCTCCCCATTGTCCGATCTATGAAAGTCTTGTCAAAACAGGTTCTTCCCTGTTCTTTCAAAACCATGAAGGACCACATTGACACCCTCGCTCCTGCCCTGGCTGCCTTCTGCAACCATTCCTTTGCCACTGGAGCCTTCCCTTCCCCACTGAAGCACTCTCTTGTGCACCCTCTACTCAAGAAACCCTCAGCCGACCCCTCCTGCCTAGCTAACTATCGCCCGATCAACGTCACTCCTTTCCTGGGCAAACTCCTGGAAAAGCTGGCCATCTCCCAGCTTCATCTTCACACGTAATCGATTGGTTGTCTCCATGACCATCAGTCTGGCTTCAGAACAGCCAGAAGCACGGAAACTGCTCTCCTTAACATCCGTGAAGAACTGCTCTCTAACCTTGATTCTAATCTCCCCTCTGCCCTCATCTTACTCGATCTCTCTTCTGCCTTTGACACGGTCAACCATGGCATCCTGCTCAATTGTCTCTGTGATGACCTCGGAACACCGATCAGGCCCTGGCCTGGCTGAGCTCGCTCCTCTCTGATCGACCCTCAGAGGTCTAACTTGAGTCGTTCCTTTCCTCTATCTCACTTACTACCTGTGGTGTTCCCAGGGATGTAACCTCTCTCCCTGGCTGTTCAACCAATACCTGGCACCTCTCGCCCACCACATTCCTGCTCTCTGCTCCAACTTTCAGTGCAATGCGGATGACACTCAGCTTGTTTTCAGGCTGCCCTCTGTCACCTCTTCTCCTCTCATTTCTGACTGTCTATCTGCTATCCAGGAGTGGTGTGCCGCCAACGATCTCTGCCTTAATGCCAGTAAGACGTCAATTCTCCTCATCAGCACATCTGCACCCTCCTTTCATGTCACTCTCTGGCCGGCCTCCCTTGGCCCTCTTCCTGCTCCCACCTGTGAGGCTAAGAACCTCGTGGGTCATCTTCGACTCCACAATCTCCTTTTCTCCTCACATCTCTGACGTCTCTAAGAGGTCAAACTACCAACTGCACCTCATCAGAGGTATTCTTCCTTTCCACTCCTTCCCCCAGAAGCTCGCTGTCTCTAGGGCTCTGGTTCTCTCTAGGCTGGACTACTGCAACAGCCTCTTTCTAAATCTGCCTGGTTCTATTCTCTGCCCTCTGCAACTCATCCAGAACAGGACTGCAGCACTTTTCCTTGGCCTCATGCCCAGGGATCGTATCTCTCCAGCACTGAAATCTCTGCATTGGCTGCGAGTGGCTTCAAGGATTAAGTTCAAGACCCTCTGTATTGTCCACAAGACCTTCTGGTACCTGGGTCCTCAATTCCTCCAACTCTTTCTTCATAAATGCCTTCCTACTCGAGCTCTTGGCTCCTCCACCGCCAACTCCCTCAGGGTCAGTCGCTTCTCCAAACAACAAGTTGGTGGCCGATCTCTTTCTTCGGCTGGGGCCTCCCTCTGGTACAGCCTCCCTGCTTCTCTGAAACTCGAGGAAAACCATCTCTGGTTCCAGAAACACCTCGAGACCTTACTCTTTGCTTCTGCCTTCTCTCTTCCTATCCCCTGCTGATTTCCTGTCTGATACTGCAGTGCTCACCTGGCAACCCTCTGATTTCGGTCCCAGGTCCCTACCCACCCAGTTGCACACCCACACTGCCTACCGGCAACCCTTGCACTTGGATCTGTATCTGTAACCCTACTGTCACCCTACCTGCACTTTAGGACACCTGCTGTCTGCACTTACCCTTGCACCTGCTACCTGCTGGCAGCACTTCTTGTTATTGTTTTGATTCCATGTACAGCACTGCCCCCTCACCTTTCCCTTGGCACTTTTCCCCTCCCCACTCCCCTGCACCTGTGCGATCTCAATGTCACTTGACCTAGTAAGATAGTTGTCTCTGTCCTCCCGCTGTTCCGCCTTCCTTGCCTCGTCGCGCCTTGAATCACTTGTGAATAGGTGCGTTACAAATGCCATATCATATCATATCATACCTAATTGTTATTGTATTACGTAGGTGTTTTTGTATGTATTGTTTACAGGTGTGGTTATTTAAACATTTATTTAAAAATGTGCGTGAAAACACTGTTAATTGTAGGAGATTCTTGGATCCATTGGCTGGAGCATTATATTCAGTGAGTGGTCAGTGTTTTACCATTTGCTGATGGGAAGGGGGAGTAGCTTGCTTTTAGAGGTAGCAAATGGCAAGACATTATGATTCAACTTTTTGTTTATTTTGACAGTGTTGTGAAACTGCCTGATTTTATTTTAATCCACGCTGGAAGAAACAACATTGGCTATGAAAGAGGATTTGAAATTTGTTTTCATGTTAAAAGTGATCTGCTATGTGTAACAGGATCCGAGCAAGCAAAATTATGTTTTCGTGTTTGGCAGCATGTAAAGTGTGGATGTGGAAAAGTGCGAATTATAGGAAAATGATTCATTCTCGCACAACCGTAAATAGGTGCAGATAAACATTTTCAGTTGAACATGGACTACATTTTATTTTTTACAAGAACAATAAAAATAACATTTTTTGTATGGATGGAGTACATTTCACAGATCAAGGGGATGATTTATATATTATATATGTTAGCCAATATTCTTGAAGGCTTACGTTATGTTTCCCAGTAATGTGCTCCTTTACATTTGTCTTTTTTATATCACCTACTTTTTGTTAGTAAATTGTTAATTGTTTTCTAGGCTACATTATGTATTTCTTTGCATGTGCTGTGTGTGGTTATGCTCATTTTGGGATAATATTGTTCCTGGAATGATGTGTTTTCTTGCTTGAGTATATGTTGGAATGTGTACACTGTGGCCCTAGTTGGAATTTTTGGAAAGTGTCCGGAGTGGGGGATAGTGCATATGCTGTGTATGGTTATAGTAATGTGTGAATATTGTTGCTGGAATTATGTATTTCCTTGCTTCAATGTATGTTGGAATGCATACAGAGTGGAGGTAATTCTGTATACTATCTGTGATAATGTCTGAATATTGTCACTGGAATTATGTTGTGTAGTTTGTTTATGTTTGAATGTTTACGCAATGAGGGTTCAGTGTATGTTGTGTTGTGGGTGAGTGAGTATGTTGTGTGTTGTTTCGTACACTCTGTGGGTGGGTGCGTGTGTTGTGTGTTATGTCTGGATATTTTTGCTGGAATTATGTATTTTCTTGCTTCAGTGCATGTTGACATGCATACGCAGTGGGGGTAATTGTGTATGCTGTGTATGGTTGTGGTAATGCCTGAATATTGTTACTGGAATTATATTTTGTAGTTTCAGTGTATGTTTGAATGTGTACGAAGTGAGGATTGTGTGTATGCTGTGTTGTGTGTGAGTGTGGATGTGTATGGTGTGTGTGTTGTTTTATAAGCTCTGTGGGTGAGTATGTTGTGTCTGGTGTGATGAATCCCAGGGTATTGTCACTGCTTCCATGGGGGAATCCCCTTCCCATGAGACCAGTAAGGGGAATCCACTACCCAATGGTCCCCCTGGGGGTGGTACACAGCGGGTGGATCTCATGGGGAGGGAAACCCTCCATGGGACCAGTGACAGTTACCTTGGGAGAACGTGCTATTCCCCTCCTTAATTTCACTCCCCTCCTTCCTCTCACACCACTCAGTACCCTGTGGTGCCCCACACCTCCATCTATTGATGTAAAGGTGAGGAAACTAAGTGCCAGGAGAATACTGAGACGAAGAAGAGTCCCACTGAACTCTGTTATGATCATCAGTTCAGAACTGTGACGAGGAGGAACGATGGAGTAATGATGAATACCTATGGGAACCAGCATATGCAGTCTAGTTGCTGAAAACTGCCTATTGGTTAGCCAAAGTACAAATTTGAAGAAGGACTATGACAATTGTCAAGCCTGTCCCAGAGGAGCCGAGAGCGAAATTTGAATGCCGCAAACAGAGACACACAGGAATAAGCTGTAGACCAGGATGACGATGAAGAGAAGCCGCCGTCTCTAAAGGTGCTGCCAAAAATGGGCAGGCCACAAGAAACTGAAGAAAAATCAAGCATGCGGCAGGCTTGGGACGCCTCCTGGAGGGAACCCCTGCAGCCCAACTCTCTGAAGCTGGAGCCGAGATGGGATCCTCAGCAGGAGCATAGAGAGATGGATCGGAGGCTCACCCAGAGAGTCTGAGAAGCCTGAGCAGGATGCCACACAGAAGGAACCGGAAACAATGTGCGGGTGCTTCCTGGGTCTCAGAATCGAACAAGGGGAGCCTAAGGAGGGTCAGAGACCTGATAATAACTAAGCCTGATAGAAATACAAAGACACAGAGATATGCCACATGAGTAGACACTTGGTGGGAGAGTAAACCAAGTGTCCTGGAAATCCAATACAAAGGGGTCTGGGACCCAAGCGAAAAGGGTGATAATATATGGGCAAGGACCCTAAGAGAAGTATAAAGAGACAGACATATGCTATATCAGTAGACACTTGACAGGAGAGTAAACCAACTGTCCTGGAAGGCTAATACATATCGGCCTGGGACCTTTGAAAGCATCATGAAGCAAGAAACAGACAACAGATTCAAAGTTCAAACAAATTAACTTTATTAACTTAAATGTCAGGATGGTTGAAGGTCTAACTTGCCCTATGCTAAGGTGGAATTTCCCTACCTAAAAAAAACGAAGGAAATTCTGAGTCAATGAGTTCAACTGAAAGATCTGTCTGTGTCGAAAACCTATGTTTGTCCTTGCAACGAAAGCTAATCAATGTGTAGGGATGTCAGTCTCTAAGGAAATAGCTCTGGGCTTACTTTACTTCTGGCTGCCCTTCCCCAAGTTCAAAACAGTTCCACAATGTTTTGGGGTTCCCTTCCCCAAGAAGACAAAACAGTTCCACAAAGAAAGCCTTGAGGTTCCCTTCCCCAAAGTAGCAACAAAGTTTATAAGGTCTTAGGGCTCCCTTCCCCCAAGACATCAGCTTTTTCCAGCTTTCCGACTTATACTTGGTTTCAGTCACTTAATATTCAAAAACCAATTCCAGGTCAACTTTACACTCCTTCTGGTTTCTTGACAGCTCATACAGATTGTTTTCTTCTGCTTCACTTCAGCAATCTGTTTCCTACACTTAGCTTTGCACTCTGTATGTTTTCTTGGCTTTCACAGATATTGTGTCCCCGGTCTAGGTGCAGTTGTCGGACACCACGTTCTACCCATTACAGGTCACGCAACCGGTAATCCTAGGTTTTCTTGCCCACACAGGTTCTTTTGTACCTTGACCTGTGTTCTGGTTCATATTCACTTGGCTTTCTCCTTGCCAGACTTTTGGCTTCACCACAATGTGTTTTACTCTTTGCCTGTCTCTTGACTTTGCCACAATGAGTTTTCTTCATACAGTTAATTCCGTGGTGCTTTTCGGCAATATTCATTACTTGCGTCTCACTGTGTTTCCTTGCAGTCACTCACTGGTCCTTGGTGACTCCTTCGGGTGGCTGCTTTCCTCGTCTGCTGCTCTGCGTACACCTTTCTTTTGTCTCACGAGCCCCGATTGTCCTCCGGTCTCCTTTCTGGGGGTTGCAGGCAGCTCTACTTGCTGCATGCCGATGCTGACGATAGCTTACAGTGACCAGATTTCTTCTGTGCCTTGCAGCTCTTGCTGCTAGCAACTGACCAGGGAGGCTCCCACCACTGTGCCCCTCTCACGATCCTCCTGGACCTCGGCGCCACAGTCTCTCCAGGGAACTTTCAAGCGTCCTGGTTTCCTTACAGGACTCTTCTCAGCAGCCTTTGTCTCCACAGGGTTTATTTCACTTCAGGTCCGCAACGCTCAGCCCAGCTCCTCTCCTGCTGGTCTTCCTGCTGGTTTCACCCCTTTTTATACACCTGCTACCATTAAACAGGTTGCAGGTATGCATCATTAAGCCCAATTGCTTGACCAAAGTTAGTAGAGCTCTCTGGACATGCCTGATCCTCACAACAGCCTGCAGGCTTCTTCCTCATCTCAGTACCAGAGTGGTGAAATGACATGTTTGTGTGTACCACTGCTAGTCGCCTCTTCCTCATCTCAGTGCCAGAGTGGTGAAATGACATGTTAGTGTGTACCACTCATAGTTGCCTCTTCTTCGTCCCAGTACTATAGTGGTATGAGTGCAGGGAAATGAGGGGAAGTATTTGACAACAGCCTATGAAGGCAGGGGCAGGGTGAGGTTGATTATTACAATGAAAAGTGGGATACCATGTCTCGCCTGTGGGCATCCTCTCCCCAATACCCAAGGACCCTCCACCCAGGTTATCCTCCTTTCGGATCTCCAACGGCAGGGTCAGGATCCAAAAGCGATGGCCTTTCCCTGGCCATCTGAGCCGAGGATCCAATGGGAGTAGCTGTGAGGATACCCTAAGGATTCTCAGAGACCCAAGCGAAGAGGGTGATAATATATGGGCCAAGGAACCTAAGAGAAATATAAAGATACAGACATGTGCTGCATCAGTATACAATTGGCAGGTGAGTTAGCCATGTGTTCTGAAAAGCCAATACAAGTTGGGACCCAAGTAAACCACAGTGGCAAAGCTAAAGTAAAGGGGCCAGGAACGTGAAAGAAATACAAAGGCAGAACCAAGATAAGAGGGTCTTGGAGCCTGAGAAAATGAAGAAGAGAGAGATTGAAACAAACTGCATAAAATATACTACGTGAAACAGTACCTGGTAGGAGAGTATGTCAGGTCTGTTTAGTTGGACATTGGCTTAGAGAAGTGAAGTTGGGGTAGAGAAGCCGTGAAAGCAACACACTGGGGTCTGGGACCCATGTGAAGTTGGGCGAGACCACCAAAAACAAAGCCTAAGGGTCAGGGACCCATACAAGAGCGAAGAAACATATAATCAAGGGATTGAAGCTGTAAGAAAAGCATGGTATCAGACAGTGAAGACAAACACAAGTGATCACAGTTCAAGGGTGTTTACTGAATTTGAATGGGTTGGTTGAACACCTATCTAATCCTTAATCTAAGGATGGGAGCAACCTACGACCATCAAATAATAATAATGTAGTCCTAGTGGAGTCTCTGTCAAAATAAAAGGGCCTATACTAATAAAACTATTGTCAATCCTTACTTCTGAATACAAAATGTGTGGGACAACAATGTAGGCAAAAGAAAGTGTTCAAGAAATAATATCTCAGGATAGGTGAGCAGTTGGCTTCCCTTCTCCACCTTTTCAGCACGGGACAAAGCGGCACAGTTGAGCTTCACACACACTCTGGCTTCTTGGCCACGAGGAAACAGTTCAAAGCAAAGGTATCAGTGCCTTCTGCCAAAGTCTCTCTCCCAATAACAGTATCTTATTGCAGAGGGCCTGAAATAACAAACAAACACCAAAGTTCAAATTGGTCTCCCTCATTCGGGCTCAGACCATGGATCCCCCCTCTTTCAGGCTGAGATACCTTTAATACAATGTTCATGATTGGTCTCCCTCATTCAGGCTCGGACCACGGATCCCCCTCGTTCGGGCTGGGACCCCTTTGTATCAAAAACAGAAGACTTTTGATTGTGCAATGGGTTTTGCTTAAACCATTGCAAGACCACTTCGATTCACACCAATTCTTATTCTTTATCTTTCACTTGTATTTCTGCCACTTCTCAGCTGAATATCTTACAGAGAACTTCGATTGTCCGGTGCCGGACCACTCTGTCACATATATTATGTCTTCTATTCTACAGTTCAAACATCCATCAGTCATCAGTTAGGCTGTCCACGCGTCTTTCATCACATGCATTCATCAATCTTCATCCTTGCTCTTTGTATACAATGTTGCCGCTTTCAGCCTTGACCTCAACACAGACCGGTGTTGCATCAGTTTCCCCAACTCACCGGCTATGTTAATCTTTCTTTGATCTTGGAGCCAAGGAAGGTACCACAGCGGCTGCTGCTTCTCTCTGACTCGATCAGCAGTGCAGGAGGGCCCTGGGTATCTGCGACACACAATACAGGGTTCTTTTGTCTAGTTTCTTGGCCTTATGCTCTGCAATCCGAAGGTGTCTAGAAAGTAACAGCTTTTTTTTTTAAATAATTTTATTATTTTGATCAAACAATACATTAAACAGCAAATAAACATAAAACCAGAAACAACATAAACACTGCACTCCCCCCCCGCCTCCCCCCATATGAGCCGGTTTATTCCTTGCTTTCGATATCTGTTTCATGTGTCAGGGTTTCACTGCTTTCAGATCCTGCTGGGGCCACTGCGGCTCCAAACATTTCGCTTATCAGCAGTTTCCATGCCATTAGAGAACCCGTTTCCTCTTCACCCCCAGCGCCACTGGCTTCTTGCCACACAATTGTTTCTGCCTCTGCCCATTTTTGCAGGTCTTTCCACCACACCTCCACTCGCGGCCCGTGACACTTCTTCCACCCCATGGCGATCCTGCGTTTCGCAAGCACGTATGCTAGGTCTTTTAATTTTTCAATATGTCTGTACTTCCGCGTTCTGGGATACCCCCCCAACAGGCAGGCCCAGGCCGAGTCTATTGCTAGTGTGATCCCTTTTCCCGCTAACTTCAGAGCCACTTCCCCCCAATAGGCTCCAATTATCGGGCATGCCCAGAATATATGTATCATGTCTGCATCCTCCTCGTCGCACTTAGGGCAAGCCTGGCGCCCAACATTTCTAAACCTTGATATTCTCCGAGGGGTCATGTAGGCCCTGTGCGTCATGTACAGCTGTAGTTGCTTGAACCTGGCATTTCTCGACACCTTCTTATGATATCCCATAGCCCGTTTCCACATCCCATCCTCCATCGGGGCTCCCATCTCTGTTTCCCATTCTGCTCTCAAGTGTCCCAGGTCCTTCCCGATACCAATCATCAGCATCTCGTACAACCTGGACACTTCATGTCCCCCCTCTGCAGTGTCGTATATCACCTCAACGGTGGTGTTCGGTTCCTCCGCCAACCTGGCTTCGGGCCACCTACTCAGGATCTCTGTGGTAAGTTACATACTGCCCACTATGCAGTCCCGCCATCATCCCAAGCTCCCCCAACTCCACGATAGCCCCTTCCTGCCAGATGTCTCCCAAGGTGACTAGTCCCACCGACTCCCAATAAGTCCTAATGATTACCCTCAATTGCCCATCTCCCTTTGTCACTGCAACCAGCGGCACCTGTGGGACACAAGGGAAAGGGTCCCCCATCATTCGGCAGGCTCGGCGCCACATGCTCCATCCCAACCACAGCATCCTAGGGCGCCCCCTCACCTCAGAGCTAGCCACCCAAATTATTTCCCGCAAGTAAAAAGCAGCACAATCTCTCGCGAGCAATCTGTGTTCCGGGGTCTCCTCATCAGAGAGCCACCTGGCTACGTACTGCAGTTGTGCCGCTACATAATAAGCCTCGAAGTTGGGCAGTTTGATACCGCCTTTCTCATAAAAGTTCTGCAGTTTCCATAATGCAACTCTGTGTCGGGTGCCATGCCACAAAAAGTCCCTGCACAGGCTGTGTAATTTAGCAAAAAACTTCCTAGGGATCATATAAGGGATATTGTTAAAATAATGTAAAAGTCGGGGCAGGACCACCATTTTAAGCATAGCCCCCCTGCCCATCATCGTAAGGGGCAACCTTTCCCAAAACCTCATACACTTCCCAATTTTTCCTATAGCAATTTCAGTGTTGCGCCTGTGTTCCTCCTCAACGGAGTGATATACGTCTATCCCCAAATAGCGGAAGGAGCCCACCACCCACGGGATCTGCAACACAGGTAGCCTCTCCACAGGCTTTCCCACGTACCTCCCCAGCGGGAATAGACTAGATTTTTGGGGGTTCACTGCTATACCGGACAGTCTGGCGTACCGCTCCATCACCTCCAAAACATACTGAAGATTCTCTTCCGGATACATTAAATATAACAACAGATCATCCGCGTACAAGGAGATGAGATGCCTTTCCTCTCCTATCTCAATGCCAATCGGCTCATATTGTTGCCTGAGGTATATCGCTAGGGGCTCCAGGGCCAGGATGTATAACATCGGGGACCACGGGCAACCCTGTCTAGTGCCTTTGCCTAGCTGCCATCTCTCAGACACCACTGCCCCCGTACGGACCCTAGCTAGCGGTTCGCTATATAGCATTCTAGCCCATTTAATGTAACCCGGCCCCATGCCATACCCCCTCAGGGCCGCTAGCAGCCACGGCCACTTCACGGAATCGAACGCCTTGACCGCGTCCAGCGTCACAATCGCCATTTCGCTATCTTGTCCACATCCCCATTCGACCACTCGGTGGAGTCGTCTATGGTTGTGAGTGATGTTTCTGCTCGGGACATAGCCTGTTTGGTGAGGGTGAATCAACTTCCCAATCACTCTCCGCATTCTATTAGCCAAGACCGCCGTGAGGATCTTACTGTCCTGATTTAACAACGACAGAGGCCTATAAGAGCTACAGCTATGTCCTGGTTTATTGGGTTTGGGGAGCGGTATAATAATCGCCTCTCTAAGCGACTCTGGCAGCGTCCCACTTCAAACGCCTTGTTAAGCATGTCTAGCATGGGTGGAAGCACCTCTTCCTGATACATTTTATAGAATTCGCTAGGGAACCCATCTGCCCCCGGGGCTTTACAAGTAGGTAACTGCCTCACCGTCTCTTTCAGTTCCTCGAGAGTGATTGGTGCATTAAGTTCCTCCCTTTCCTTGTCACTCACCTTGGGCAGGCCTATGTCCTCCAATACTTCCTCAATCTCATTTTGGTTGCTCTCCCCATCATCTACATATAAGGCAGTATAATATTTCGCAAATGCCCCGTTTACTCCCTCCTGAGTATCCACCGTCTCACCCTCCTCATCGGTTACAGTCCGAATCGGGGATCTGGGGGCTTCGCTCTTATATAGCCACGCCAGGAGCCGGCCCGTTTTATCTCCTCCCGAATGTTGCCTTTCTATGTATTTTTTGTAGTTTAAATTACAGAGCCTGTCCCAGCATTCCGCACACTTCCGCTGTAGTCTAAATATTTCTTTCGTGTCTGCCTCCTCTCCCTCCAGCTTCTTCTCTAGTTCAGTCTCTGCCTCTTGTAGTTCAGCCATGACCCCACCTAGCAACCCCTTTGACTTAGCAATGGCAACCCCTCGCATCACCACTTTGAAGGCCTCCCATAAAGTGCCCGCTGACTGCACGCTGCCAGTGTTCATTTCAAAGTAAGCAATGATCTCCTCCCTCAGATCCTCCCTGAAAACCAAGTCTTTGAGCGCCTCCGCACGGAGGCGCCATGTTGGTATTCGCGCCCTGGGCGGGCAATACTGCCACCGGAGGACCAGGGGCGAGTGATCCGAGAGAACCCTAGCTTTATATTCTGCGTGGGTACTCTCAGTAACCACGTCCGGGGTGGAAAAGATATAATCAAGTCTCGTGTATAGCTGATGCGGAGCCGAGTAGTGCGAATACTGTCTCCCCTCGGGGTGTTTCACTCTCCACACATCAGCCAAGCCAAAGTCTGTTAGCAATCCCTGCAACACCTTGGCCGCTGGGCAGAGCCTAGCCGCCCCCCCGTCCGACCTATCTATTTTTGGGTTCAAGACACAATTGAAGTCCCCTCCCCACACCACCGCAGTCCCCACCCCCGCACTCAGCTTAGTACACAACGTCTTAAAGTATGCCGCCGTATTTTGGTTTGGGGCATAAGTAGTCACTATACATACTTCTCTGTTTTCTAACAGCCCTTTGATTATGACTAGCCTCCCTTCTGCATCTACAGTTTCTTCAATCATCTTAAATGGGACATGCGGCGCTATCCACACAAGCACTCCCCTTGCATAGGCAGAATACGATGAGCCCACCGCTATTCCTTTCCATTTCGTCTTCACCACTTCCAACCTCTCCTTCGTGAGATGTGTCTCCTGCAACAAGGCGATGTCTATCTTCTGTCGCCTCAAGTACAACATAACCTTATTGCGCTTCAGGTAACTGTTGAGCCCTCTAATATTCCAAGTTAATATTTTGAGATCACCCATGGTCTGTCAATTGCTCCCCATCCCCCCCCCCCCCGGCCCTTCCCCTCACACCAAACAGATTCCCTGTAATAGAACGCCCACCAGGCTCATATATGTATTTTAAACACCCCAACACCCCAACCCAACTAACTGCCCAGCTCCATCCCTGGATCTCAGGCATTCCCGCGTTTGGCTCTCCCTTGGCTACCCAATTGAGAACTCAGCAGGGCGTCACCTCACTAACAGTGACCTAACTAACCTCTAAATGGGGGTAGAGAGATCGGTCTCGGGAGACTCCTACCTTACATAGCATTTTTCATGCGCACGGCTCATGCTTTCCACCAGCCGAAGTGTGCCAGCCGCCTAGCCACATCAATGACTATAATCAAGTCCCACAGATCTCAATCCAGCTAACTCCATCCCTCTGCTCGTTCCGTCAAACTGCATCTTGCTTTTGGATATCCGGCTCCTGGGGGCAGCTCTGCATGTCTAGCCACCCCATGGCGTCTTCTGGAGTTTCAAAGAACAGCATCCTGCTTCCGTGGAACACCTTTAATTTAGCCGGGTAGAGCAGCATATATCTGTAGCCCGCCTCCCGCAATCTCCTCTTAACCGATCCGAAGTTCATGCGACTTCGCTGCACCCGCAGGGTGTAATCCGGATAAGCAGTTATATTCGCCGCACCCCGTTGTATTGTTCCCCCCTTACGGAAGTGTTCAAGGATTCGTTCGCGATCCCGATAATTCAGAATCTTGGCAATCAATGGCCTGGGCGGGCTACCCGGAGGTGGCTTCCTGGTCAAAGCCCTGTGCGCCCTTTCCACAGCGAATCCCTGTGATAGGTTCCCTCCGGTGATTTCCTGCAGCAGCATATTTTCCACGTACTCCGTCAGATTGTGGCCCTTGGCTCCTTCCGGCAGTCCGACAATACGAATATTATTTCTCTGAGCGCGCCCTTCTGCCTCATCAGCTCTGCTCTCCAAATTGCCCAATCGTTGCACCACGGCATGTAGCTCCCTTTTGTGTGCAGCACAGTCTGCAGTGGTCGGGCCCATTTCCTTTTCCAGGGTCTCCGTGCGCTCCGCCAGAGTCCTGACATCTTGCCTGAGGAGGTTCACATCTTCTTGTACTGCCCCAACTTGCCGCTCCATCGCTGTTTTCAATTCCGACACAGCCAGTTGGAGCTTGGACTCCCAGGCCGCCTTCAAGTCCGCAATTGCTTCCAGGACCTCATGATTTGTACTCACGGCGGTCATTCCACCTACTGGGGTCTTATCCTTGCTCTTGACTCCTTCAGGGCCAGTCGGCATTCTGGTGTATTCATCTAGCGTAGGCTGCTTAGCTTTCGCTCTCGGGGGCTTGCTGGCCATTTCGTTAACAACAGTCTATCGTTCAACCTTGAGATTCCGGGGGCGATCCGCTCTGTGTGACCCAAGCGGATGGTGCGCCACTCCCCCGCCGACACTGTTTCTTGGTGATGTGCCTAGGCGTGTCTCCGCCTGCGGCCTATTGCCTGCACGGAGCTCGGCTATTTTCTGCCCCTCGCTATAGACTTCGCAGGTCCTAGCTTTCGCTACCTTCTCTCACCCTTCTCGGGGCGAGTGACTTCCAGTGTCTGCAGTGCAGGTCATTTCTCGTGCTTGGAACCAATGTTATGCGGTATCACCTTGCCTCAACCCCCTCAGGCGGTGTACTCCGGGGGCTGGTGCGGCCCCCTATGCTGCAGCATTTACGTGGCCTGTCCTGCGGGCTCCTCTGCTCTTCCCCATTATCAGCAGGCCAACAGACCACCGCCCGACGTGTTGTAGGTGGGCTCCGTTATGGGGCTCCCACTCCGATGGAGTCAAACAGATGGCACAAAGGGCATCTCCCTGCCTTTACCATAAAATAATTCCCAGCGTAGTGCGGGCGCGCGCGAGAGTTTTCCGGGACTCCTGGAGCTTAACTTTTCTCCGCTCGAGCAAGTTAGTTCGAGGCAACAACGTTGCAACCTCGCGTGGGTCTAAGCACGGAACGCGTGTCACTGCCGAATCCCGTCGGCGCCTGCAACAATGTATCTTGGCCAGCGTGTGCGATCATCTTCGCACTCTTCGTCTGCAGCGCCGGCGGCTCAGCATGCCCGCGTCCCGCACTCGCCTCAAGCCGTCTCCGCATGGGGGGCACTTCACGGTTGCCGATTGCTATTGTTCAATCTCGCATCCACCCAACAGATGCCGGTATCTCCGCCCGTCTGCGCCTCTATCTCATGTACGATTGGCCTCGCACATCCCACGGTGTCGGCATCCACATCAGCGCCGATCGGACGCCAAGCCTCCGCGGCGCCTACCTGTTTCTTTGTTCCGATGGGCCGCCATTTTAAATCCCAATCCGGCGAGAAGCGGGCTGATGTTTTTGCCTTTATCTACTGCGTGCCGGCTGCATTCGTCGCGATTCGTTCCACGTGCATGCGGTGGAACTTCACACGACTGCTCCTACTTTTCCAGCGCCGTGCGCCGCATTTCTTGCCCGTTTTCGTCCGCGGCATACAGGATCATCAGGAGCTCCTCCACAGACTCGTCCTCTCACATGGCACCGTAGCCACGCCCCCCTAGAAAGTAACAGCTTTCCTCCAGAAAGGTCAAAAGTGTCTCCCTCCTTGTGACCCCTTCGTGGTTTGCCGTCTTTCTTCCCTCATTCAGCTGCCATCTCAAAACTGCTGTTCCTTCAGGTGCGAATGGTTACCACTAATTGCCTGACCATTGTAGTGGGACATGTCAGGTACATGGCTTGGGTGTGAGTCTGTTTGCTCCCAGAACGGGCTGTCTGTGTGAAAGTGTTTGTGCAGGAAAAGGGGGGTGTAGAGTTTCCATATATCCTACTGGGTAGGATAGGGTAAAGTTGTTGCAGGGAAGAGAGGGATACTGCGTCTCGCCGTCAGGTATCCCACTCTCACTCCCTGAAGACCCCTTACCCAGGTGATCCACCCGCACTGGTCCACCCCCATTGCCTGGATCCAAAGGCGATGGCCGTGCCCCGGCCACCTGAGAGAGAGAGAGAGACAGAGAGAGAGACCCCCGGGGACTAACGAGTGAGACACCTTCTGGTTTCTCACAAAGCCCAGAGCAGGTCTGGAAGAGTCTGAGAAAATATAAAGGGGTCTGGGACCCACATAGAAGAGAAAGGAGTCGCAAAACAAGTTGGTAAGATCCCGAAACAACCCAGAGGGATCTGGGACCCCTGTGAAATAGAAAGAGACATTTGAAGTTGGGGTAGAGAACCCGTGAAAGCAAAATACCAGGGTCTGGAACACGTATGAAGAGATCACCAAAATCAAAGCACAAGGGTCAGGGACCCATACAAAAGCAAAGAAACATATAATCAAGGGACTGAAGCGTAGAACAAGTTGGGGAGAGCCCAAGAAAATATAAAGGGGTCTGGGACTCACACAGAAGAGAAAGGAGTTGTGAAACAAGTCAGAGAGATCCCGAAACAACCTAGAAACATCTGGGACCCTTGTAAAAGAGAAAGAGACATTTGGAATTCAGAGTACTATAGTCAGGTCTGGCAGGATAGTGCACCAGACATGGCACTACAGTTTTGAGTTGGAAGAAGAAACAAGGGGGTTCCCCAACCCTTTTTGGTTCAAGGAGAATAGGTTTTGTGAGGGACACGTCTACACTTAAATCTAGCAGGATAGTGAACCAGGCCTAACACTATGTTTGGGAATTGAAGATGAGAACAAGGGGGCAGAGACTCCCCCTCACCTTTGATATTTGGGAACTTTGTTTAAAGAATTAATCATTGTGTTTTCATGCTACGAACTGAACTTTAAAGGTCTGCATCTAGAACAAGAAAAGCCTTCTTCTGGATCAAGAATACACTCAGTTTTCCCATAATTTGGTGTAAGGGATGTTTTGCAGTTTTAGTGTATGTTTGAATGTTTACGCTGTAGGGGTTGAGTGTATATCGTGTTGTGTGTGAGTGTGGGTGGGTGCGTATGTTGTGTGTGGGTTGTTTCATATAATATGTGACTGGGTGCTGCTTGGGTGTATGTTTGGGATGTTAGTGTATGTTGTGATGTGTACACAGTGTGTGTGGGTGCATATGTTGTGTGTGTGTTTTTATTTTTAGTTGCTGGAAAACATGGTTGTTAATGCGCATGCGTCATATATAAACACATTTTCAATCCTTAATATCTCAAAATTGGCTGAATCAATTTATTTTTTCAATGCGCCAATTCAAGCTAAAATCTAGGTGCCTGCAAACAATTTGAAAAATCAAAGCAGATCATTTTGAGATATTTGGACCCAAAAAATATTTTTCTTTTCTATGGGAAAACCCCATGTTAAAAGCTGTACAAAATGCAATGAAAGCAAACATTTTGAAACTATCAAGGACTTAATGTATACATCTGAAATGTTCCATGCTTAGGCGGCTGCCTCAAAATATTACTCAGATATTTCCATGCAAGTGTTCGAAAGTTATTGAGAAAGGTAATTTTCAGAAATACAGAGACCTCGTTATAACCTTAACTATGCCTTGTACTAGCACAAAGGCATAATATGGCCCAGCCACATGGCTCTTCAATGGTTCCAGGTAAGCCTGTTAACAACTACATATCTCCAACTCTCCCAAGCCACGACCAATTTGGCAACCAGGCTGCAAACAATTACAAGGAATATAACCCTAGGGAGCAGTGTTACAGGGTTATATATCTCCAGCTCTCATTCAACTTTTGTGAGAGTATGAAGTAAGTGTTAGGGTGAGCAAAGGACATGGTTTGGTGTGGGTTGAATAAAGATTGAGTTTGGGCCGGGTCCAAGGAGGATAACAAAGATTGGAGGGGATTAGAGTAAAATGGAGTTAAGTTCGGCAGAAGGTTGGACAAAGGTTGAGACGGGGGTTAAGACCAGAAGGTGGCATAAGAGGAACTAAGAGGAGGTGGGGTAGAAATAACAACAGAAGGAGGTTTGAGGAGATTAAATGATGGAGGAGGTTTGGTGAAGACTAGAGGGAAGATAAGCATGCTCTATGAAACTTGTCTGACTAGAATTTCATTTTTTAACCATTGCTGATCATGAGACCTTTCTTTTAAAGGTTATGTTAGATTCTATTTCACATAGTAACGATGTTCTTGAAAGGCTGGGAAGTTATGAAAGTTATATTGAATTTTTACTATCATTTGAACCCAGCCAAAATATGAGTTTTTAAGAAAAAAGCTTTTGAAAGATTGTTTAGTATTCAAGCATCTTCACGTTTCCTGTTTTTCTAAATAAACATTTTTACAATAGAAACCAGTGGTGTTCATAATATGCCAGTCTTAACCATTTACAAGTTATGCGTCATTTCATACCATACCACACATTATTCAGACAATAAGCCCCAAGATGGGGGGCATTACCGTGCCAGTTAATGCCCCAGGGTCCATAGTTACAGGGGCGAGCGAAGTGGAAGCCTTAACGAAGGACCCAGGGCATTAATTGATGCCATAATGCCCCCGTCAAGGGGCTTATTGCTATTAGTACCCCGGCCTGTTAAACCGGGTACTAATAGGTTATTTTTGGTTGCGATACGTTCCAGCGTTTCGCAAACCAAAAAAAAAACACTGCCAGGGAATGGGAAACAAAGTCCATTTTCCCTTTTCATGGAGGCCATTGAAAAAGGTTTTCAAAAAAGGAAGCAATAAAAATGGCCGCCTTGGAACGAGAGCAAGGACTACACGTAGTTGTCATCCGCCGCCACCATGACTGGCGGATTCTTCCGCATTGGCGATTGCGGTATGGGTTTATAGGGCTGTAGTCCTTCCTTTTGGTCGTTGCTATGGGTGCCGTTCTAGCTTTTGTGGTGCAGAGCCCGCCGGGAGTACTTATTCCTCCTCCTCTTGGCGGACTCTGCGGTGCAACCCCTCTGGATTGTTTCACGGCTTCCGGGTCAATGCTTGTGTGCTACTGACACTCCGCTTTGGATCGTCAATTTTCCTCCTCTCCCTCTGGCTTTGCTTCTTGTGCGAAGATCCTTCGCTCCGCAGCTCCGCTGCCTCCTACCTGTCTCCTAGTTTTCCGGGGCCCGCGTCTCCTTTCCTCGAGGCACGGCGTCTGCTCTTTCCTCCGCTCCCGTCTCTTTCCCTTCTCCTTCTGGTTCCTCCTTTCCTCTGCTTAACTGTGGTCTGTGTTTTATGTGTTCCGTCCTGGGTACCGGACTTTAACCACACCTACCTGCTTAATTCGTGCTGCTGATTCTCTTCGACATCCACAGCAGTGACTTTCTCCATGCTGCAGTTTCTTCCTTGCCAGCCATTCCACCTCAGAGGATCTTCTGCGGAGTTGGAGAGAGTCCATCTTTGTGCCACATAAGGGTTTTTTCTGCCGGCTTGGCTTCTTCCCTCGATTTTCGGCTTGCTCTCTTTTCGGCTTGCTCCCGGAAAAGGAGCCTCAGGATTGCTGTCTCATCAGCATTCACTGTGGCTTCCTTCCGTGACAAGCATTTACCACCTAAAAAGGAGAAGGACTACCTAACCAGACGAAACCTGCCATCTGAAAACATCGATTCCAGCAGTTCAGGTGAGGAGAGTGTGGAAACAAGGGAAACAAGGGAAATTAAGGGGTCTCAGAAAGGACAGATTGCAACACCCAAAGATAACAAGATGTCTGCCGAAGAACAGGTTCAAGAGCTTTGGAAAGCCTTTCAAGCTATGTCCCTAGAATTACAGGGAGTGAAGACAGAGAATGCCCTTCTCAAACAATTGGTGTCTGCAAGAGAACATCCTCTGATGGAATTACCACCAATGGCACTTTCCTCAGGAAAATTTGACGGCTCTCCGAAAAAGGTGAAAGAGTTTTTGGAGGCCTGTACGGTGTATTTCACTTTTTGGCCCCGTACCTTCGCCACTGATCAGCCAAGGTCGGATTCCTAATATCAAATATGACCGGAAACGCGCTGGCTTGGGCAACCCCATTGGTAACAAGCGCTAATGCGATCCTTCAGGATTTTGCCGGCTTCCAGAACCTGCTTAAACAGACCTTTTGAAAGACCTGAGCTGTCTTTTACAGCATGTGAGGACTTGTTGGATGTCAGACAAGGTTCTTTAGACGTCCTATCGTATATTTCTTCCTTCAAGACATTGGTGGCAGGAGCAGGTTGGCCAGAACCTGCACAATACGCAATTTTTCGGAGGGGCTTGAAGGAGGAGATAAAAGACGAGCTGACCTGATCCCCTCGTTCATCAACTTTCTCTGATCTATTCGCCGCTGCTCTTCACATAGAGTATCGACTTCAAGAAAGAAGGTCGGAGCGTCGTAAACAACGAGCTTCAGGATCCCCATCTGACCCCTTCCCACATCCTTCCCTTTCACACTCTCCTACCAAGTCTCCAGACGAACCTATGCAGATTGGGGCTACAAGAGCACCTCTGTCGGCTGCTGAAAGACGAAGACAGAGAGAAAAAAGATTGTGTGCATACTGTGGTTCGGATCAACATCTTCTGAAGGACTGCTCAGAGGTGCCCAGCAAGAGACCGGGAAACAACTACCCTCGACGCCAGTCGTCCGAGGGCCATCAAGCGCCTTTCCTCATCCCTACGTTTCTCTTTCGGTCTCCACTCCGGATTCCAAAGAAGATACCAGACTCATGGTTCTGTCAGTGGTCCTCAAACTGGAGCGTAAGCTAGTCGAGTCCTTAGCCTTGTTGGACTGCAGAGCGACGGGTAACTTTGTGGATACCTTGTGGGCTGACAGAGTGGATCTGCGCAGAATCTCCCTCAAAGAGGGTCAGAAGGTCGAAGGAGTTGATGGGTCTCCTTTGCCTTCCGGTCCTATAATGCATACCACTGAGGACCTGTCCATAACCATCAATCAACACACAGAAGTACTGAAGTTCAATATCATAAGAGCAACCCATTTCCCCATTATTCTTGGGATCACCTGGCTCCAGAAGCACAATCCTCGAATCGATTGGACTAACAACCAGTTGAGCTTCTGTTCCGCATACTGTACTACGAATTGTCTTCCTTTGGATAATCGGTGCAACCTTCAGTCGGTAAAGATTTTTCCAGATAACCACCTTGGTGTTCATGCACTGCCCCGTTATTGCTCCTCCTTTGAAGACGTATTTCAAGAGAATCATCATGCCAAACTACCACCGCACCGACCAGAGGACTGCACCATCGATCTTGAGACTAACGCCCTAGTGCCGTTTGGTAGGATGTTCTCCCTCACTCAGACTGAGAAGCAGGTGATGCAACGTTATTTGGATACCAACTTGGAGAACGGACTAATCCAGACCTCTAAATCACCCGCAGGGGCTTCTTTGTTCTTCAATAAGAAAAGAGGGACCAATGAACTTAGGCCCTGTATTGATTACAGGGGCCTTAACAAGGTCACTATTCAGGATCGGTACCCAATGCCACTGATCACTGACATCATCGAGGCAGTACAGGGGGCCAAGGTGTTTACTAAACTCGACCTTAGGAATGCAAACCATCTGCTCCGCATAGCCAAGGGCGATGAGTGGAAGACCGCTTTTCGCACTCCATTCGGTTTATACGAATACAAGGTGATGCCGTTTGGACTGGTGAACGCGCCAGCTGTATTCCAACGGTTCATGGACAGGATGTTTTCCGACATGCTCACAGTTTCAGTTATCATCTACCTTGACGATATTCTAATCTTTTCTTCCAACATGGAGGAACATATACTTCAGGTCACTCAAGTTTTGGATCGTCTTCAAAAGAATCAACTATTGGTCAAGGCCGAGAAGTGCATTTTTTCTGTTCCTTCTGTGCAATATCTAGGGTACGTTCTGTCGGAAGATGGAGTAGCCATGGATCAAGACAAAGTTCAGGCCATTCTCAATTGGCCTGCTCCTATTTCAGTCCGGGAGGTGCAAAGATTTCTAGGACTATCTAATTTCTACAGGAGATTCATACCAAACTTTTCTGAAGTGGTGTACCCTATCACCCGGCTTCTCAAGAAGAACGCTTTCCCCTTTCACTGGTCGGCCGAAGCTGAGAAGAGTTTTGACCATCTCAAAGGGCTCTTCTGTTCAGCCCCGATTCTATGGCATCCGGATCAGACTCTACCTTTTATTTTGGAGACTGATGCCTCCGCCATCGCAATTGGGGCAGTGTTGCTACAGGCAGTCGATGGAGTAGAACATCCAGTAGCCTATTTATCGAAAACCCTCTCTCCCAGCCAACTTAATTACTCGGTTCTCGAAAAAGAATTACTGGCGATGAAGCTAGCGTGTGAAGAGTGGCGTCACCTACTTATGGGGGCTCGACATCGGTTTACTATAAGGACCGATCACAAGAACCTGAAGGTACTGCAAGATATGGAATGTTCAAATTCTAGACAGGCCCGGTGGGCTACCTTTTTTCTCAATACGATTTCTGAATCACCTACATTCCCGGATCATTGAATCGCTTGGCAGACGCACTGTCCCGTAAGGATTCGAGTAGAGAGAAGACTTCGAATAGTATTGAGCCAATGTTTCACAGAAACCAGATCATGGTGCTAGTCGGCTCTTTTCTTCAAGAGGTTAAGGCAGCCGTCATTCCGGTACTTTCTTGATTGGTGTTTCACCCCAATTCTCTGTATCAAGAGAAAGATGGCTGGGTATTCTATAAAAATAGGTTGTACATTCCAACAGATCCCTTACGCCAAAAGATTGTGAGTTGGTGCCACAATCCACGCACCGTGGGCCACAGGGGTCTGGACAATACCATGGAGCTGATCTCAAGAATGTTTCTCTGGCCCAATTTAAGAAGAGAGACATTGGAATACATAAGATCTTGTCCTATCTGTGCCAGGGCTAAATATCCCACTGGCAGACCTCTTGGGCTACTTACTCAAGCTGAACTACCCACTCGACCTTGGGGGCTCATATCCACAGATTTTATAGTGGATCTTCCTTTGTCCGAATCGTGTACATGCATTATGGTCACGGTGGATACATTTTCTAAAATGTCACATTTCTCTCCTCTCCCGGGACTTCCTACTGCGACAAAGATGGCTGAAGTCTTTGCAAGAGACATCTTCAAATTACATGGACTTCCGGATAAGATTATCTCGGATCGAGGGAGCCAATACGTCTATGTAACCGGCTAGGTATCGAAAGAGCTCTCTCCTCAGGGTTTCATCCTCAATCCAATGGGTAGACAGAACGCCCCAATGCCACTCTGGGGCAGTATTTGAGATGTTACATCAATCAACACCAAGACAATTGGGTCTCCTTGCTTCCTACAGCGGAGTTCACCTACATCAACACCAAGCACTCTGCCATTGACCTTTCCCCTTTATACTGTACCTATGGCATTCACCCAAAAGCTTTCCTACCTAGTGTTCCCAGTCTCACCAACTCCCCAGCAGCAGAGGAGGTTCTACAGAACATTACGTTAGCTCATGCCACTGCTTGGCAATGTCTGGAGGCCAGCAGGAGACACAACAAGTGTCAGGCCGACAAATGCCGCAAGGATTGTCTGGAGTGGAAGGCAGGCGACAAGGTGTGGTTGTCCACAAAGTTCTTACCCAGATGGACACATCCTTCTAAGCTATCAGCTCGTTTCTTGGGTCCTTTTCCCATCCTCTGCAAGATCAATCCTGTCACTTATAGGCTTCAGCTCCCTCCTACCCTCAGTCGCATCCACCCGGTCTTTCATTCCTCCCTTCTGAAACCATTCTTTACTGATCCATACCGCAGAACGGTTCCCCGTCAGTCTCTCTTTCCTAAGAGGGACAAGGAGGAATATGAGGTCTCCTCCATACCGGACTCTAGGTATTACTGAGGCCGTTTGGAATACTTGTTGTCTTGGAAGGACTACCCTGAGTCGGCGGACTCATGGGAACCGGCTTTGCAGGTACACAACCCCTGGTTGCTTGCCAGATTCCACCGCTTGTATCCGGGTAAACCGGGAGTTCTGCGCACTAGGGGGGGGCATACTGTCATCCGCCGCCACCGCGACTGGCGGATTCTTCCGCATTGGCGATTGCGGTATGGGCTTAGAGGGCTGTAAGCCTTCCTTTTGGTTGTTGCTCCGGGTGCCGTTCTAGCTTTTGTGGCGCGGGGCCCGCCGGGAGTACTTGTTCTTGTGTGCTACTGACACTCCGCTTTGGATTGTCAGTTTTCCTCCTCTCCCTCTGGCTTCGCTTCTTGTGCGAAGATCCTTCACTCCGCTGCATCCTACCTGTCTCCTAGTTTTCCCGGGCCCGCATCGCCTTTTCTCGAGGCACGGCGTCCGCTCTTTCCTCCGCTCCCGTCTCTTTTCCCTCCCCTTCTGGTTCCTCCTGCAACAAAAAACTCGGAGTACCCAATTTTGCAATATGGTATACAGACTTAAAGCTCTGGAGATCCCTAGGATCTGACACATCTGTTTCCAGTATTTTGAGGTGTATTGTGGGCCACGACAGATATGATAACTTCTGGAAGTCCATGAAGTGAGAATATACAGTCCAGGAATACTCGGGTCATGATAGCTGTGGATGGAACTGCTGGCAGGGGAATGAAATGAGCCATCTTTGTTAGAGAGTCCACTGTAACCATGATAGTATTACATACTTCTGAGTTCGGAAGGTCCACTATAAAATCAGTGGCAATGATTTGCCATGGTTTTCTAGGTATTTGTGTGCCGACTTGTTTCCCTATGGGTGAATGCCTGGGGGTCTTAGTTTGGAGGCAGATGGTACATGATGCTATATAGTTCTGGACATCTAGTCTGATGGTTGGCCACCAAAATTGTCTTTGAATGAGGTCTAATGTACCTGCGAAGCCTCGATGTCCAGCTGAGCATGAATCGTGACAAAGATGTAACACCTCTCGATGTAGTTCCTTGTTGGGTATGAAGATCCTTTTGTCCTTGAATAGAAGGTCTTGGTTAGGTGTTAGCTGGTATTTTGCTTCCAATTCTGGATGCGAGGATTCCCAATCCTTTGATGTAACTTCGATCTTTTGTAAGAAGTCTCGTACCACTGGCACACAAACCATCTTGGGGAACATCGGTTCGGATTTGAACTGAGCATCTTCCACTGGATCTCTACGAGACAAGTCATCTGCCTTTAAATTTGTTCTGCCAGGGATAAATGTAAACGTGATACGGAAGGGTGAACAAAAAATGACCCCAACGAGCTTGGCGGCTGTTACATGTTTGAGCATATTGTAAAATGCGTAAGTTGTGGTGGTCTGTTCTCACTTCAATAGGGAATCGGGCTCCTAATAGAAGATGTCGCCATTCTTCGAAGGCACGTTTTATGGCCAACAGTTCCTTTACCAACATGGTATAGTTGATTTCTGCCTGAGATAGCGTTTTTGATAAGTAGGCAATTGGTTGTTTGATGTTATTAACCATGGGTTGGAAGAGAACCGCTCCCAGTGCCTGATGAGACGCATCTGATTCCACAATTAACCTTTTTTGTTGATCTGGCATGATCAGTATTGGGGCTTTTGTAAAAAGTTTCTTCAGTTCTTCAAATGAGTGTTGAACCTCTGATGACCAGTGAAAAGAAACACCTTTTTTAAGGAGATGTGTTAAAGAATGTGTAAGAGATGAAAAATGGGGGATAAAACGTCTATAAAAATTGGCGCATCCAAAGAATCTTTGAATGTCTTTGACAAACTTAGGAGTTGGCCACTCTGTGATAGCGGAGATCTTGGTGGGATCCATGGAAATGCCCTATCCTGACAGTATGTATCCTAAATTATCAACAATGTCTGACGCTGTGGGTGTATCAGCAGGGTTGTCTGTGATGCGGTCCACCCCACTCAAACCCTGAGAGTCTTTAAATTCCCCTTCCTCCTCACCTGATGAAGACGAGAAGTCCAACTTCCTTCCACGAGGTCGACGAGTAAAAGTCCTCCTCTCCTTGTGTAGATAGGGTCTGCCTCGGGAGGAAGCCACCGCGACCCTTTGGGAATGAATTCGCGGGGACTACCCCCCGCGACAGACAAGTGCGGCAAGGGGAAAAGCCTAACGGCACAAAAACCCCTTTGGAGTGTAGGTATCCGATGGTGCGGAACGAGAGGAATATCCAAAGCCAGCTGGAATGTGGGATACCGGCAAAACTGACGGTAGGGAGAGGCAATAAAGGTAGGCCAGAGAGAGAAACCACAAACAAGTAAGGCAAGAGGAAAGAAGGGCGGAGAGCGACCGTGCCCGAGTACAAGAAGGAGCACCGGTATGAGAGAGAGGACAACAGGAGGAATATAGGAATAGGAGCGGAACTCTGCTAAGCGAGAGTACTGTGGAGCGCATGCAACGAAGAAGAATTCAGAAGTTGCAACGCGCCGAACCGCCGAGCGTGAACAGAGAAGTACACACAGTGGCGGCCATGTTGGAAAGGACTAGAACGTAAACAGGGCTAGTGAGCACAACGTGGCGGCACGGTCTGACGACCGCCATGTTTCCACCTCTTCCATAACCGCCAGAACCCAGCGGTTGTGACATAAATAGGCAACCGAAGGCTTATAGAATTCGCACTTCTCTATCTTGCAGAAGGGATAATTTTGTTGCAGACAGGAGAGGTCTTCCTATACATGATGAATGTGCTCAGCCAATGATGATGAAAAAACCAATATATCATCTAAATAGATGATTACGTAGTGTAGGTATATATCTGCGAATATGTGGTCCATAAACCGTTGGAAGACGGCAGGATAAGCCAAACGGCATGACTCTGTATTGGTAGTGACCGAAGGGAGTACGGAAGGCTGTTTTCCATTCATCACCCATCTTGATGCGGATTAGATGATAAGCCCCACGTAAATTGAGTTTGGTATAGATGCGTGAGCCCCGTACTGCCTCCAGAATGTCTGGGATGAGGGGCATCAGATATTTATCCGGCACCGTGATCTTATTTAACCCTTGGTGGAAAGAATATACATACGTCCGAATGGAAGAGGACTGTTTGGTACTAAATCTATGGCACAATCATCCCTTCTGTGTGGGGGTAACTCGAAGTATTCAGTGTGTGTAAATACTGGTTGAAATTGTTGGTATTCAGGAGGTAGTGTAGAGACCTGGTTTAATAGGGTTCCCACAGGACTTGAATTCCCCGGATCTCGATCCCCTCCGCACTGGGGCTTAACCTTTTTTAAACAGTGTCGGACACACATCTCTGAGCCCAAGAATAGAGTTCCTGCTGCCCAATTGATGTAAGGGTTATGTCTTCTTAACCAGGGTATTCCTAAAATGATAGGATAATTCGCTGTCCGTATGATATCTAACTCTAGGGCTTACTGATGAGAGGCTATAGTCATAATCAGGGAACATGTATGGTCCTTAATGGGATCTGAAACGAGAGGACCATCTACACTTTCTACTGGGATGGATATTGTCTTGGCGGTTCTAGGAATGTTATGCTTTTGAGCCCATAAATCATCAATGAAATTTACCGCAGCACCACTGTCTAACAGAGCAGGAACATTCTCCAGTTGGATGTTCTCCCATGAGAGGGACACTCATGTGGGCTCTCGGAATCAGAAAACGCACTAAGGAGGGAACTGTTTGTGGATGAAGTACCCTGCACCCTCGTTCCCTTTATGGCCGGGTACTGGCGTTTCCCGCCTTCTTGGTAGGAACTAAGAGGCACTCTTTGACGGTAAGAGTATTGGCGCCACAATACATACAAAGTCCAAGAGACTTTCGTCTAAAACATTCTTCTGGTGAGAGAGGACCGCAAGTGGCTCCCAACTGCATGGGTTCTTCCGATGACACAGGTTTACTAGGCATCACACACCCTTCATGCTGTGGTCCACTGTTATTTCCCTTTCTTTTCTCACGGCTTCTTTCCTGGAGTCTATAATCCAGTTGCATAACTAACGATATGAATTCACTCATATTGTGGGGACGAGGTACCCGTGAAACCTTATCTTTTAATTCTTCTGACAGGCCGCTCCTGAATATGGTTATTTGAGCATAATATGCCCAAGCAGTATCAGCTGCCATCTGCTTGAAATGGGTAATATATGACAGGATATCCTGAGAGCCTTGTTTGAGATCTAGAAGACGTTCTTGAGAGACTATAGTCACTTCTTGTCTGCCAAACATATTCTTTACGCTATTGCAAAAGGCAGAATAGGAGTCCAGTATGGGATTATTATTTGTGACTAATGGGGTAGCCCAAGCTAATGCGGCTCCGGTCATTTGGGAGATCATGTGACCAACCTTATCCCTGTCTGTAGGGAAAAAAGACGCTTTAAACGCAAACTGGACAGTGCAAGATTCTAGAAATTCTTTAACCAGATGGGGGTTTCCATCGAACCTACCGGGGGGGAGGTGTCCAGGAGGTACCTCGGAACTCTGAGCCGATCGGCCTACTTGACTCTTTAAAGAGGCATTTTCTTGTTTGAGAAACTGTACCTCTGCTGACAGGTTCTGCATGGCTGCCACAAGTTGTTGAACTTGTTCCATATTCGTTCTTTCTTATTCTTGTTACCCGTGAAGTGAGGTGGATTATAATAATACTCTTTACAGGCGTTGCTAGCTGTTATGCCTCAATTACTTACTGCGCTCCAATAAGTTGGGAGACGCACACAATCACCCTCATGTGTAAAACACAAGTACAAGAATACAAAATCCTACCTGATCTTCAAACGATAGATTGTGGACAGGAGTGATTCACCTGGCGTTCTTTCACTGTTCAGGTAAAGAGAGCACAGTGTGAAAACACCAGGGAAACCCTCGAGGGGAAGAAAACCCTTGAAGATGGTGATCGCTGGAAGCAGGACGGAGTTAGCCTCTGGTGTGTGTCTTCAGGGGGTAGCTAGTCGCCATCTGCTCATCCTCGAGACGTCAGAGCATTCTATCCGGTTCCAGCAATGGCCTTGAAGCTAGTTGTTGTGGAGGAAAGTAGGTTGAATCCCCAAAGGAAGATGGGAGGGAGAATCTATGTGGGAATACAAACACTAATCAGATAAAGAAATGACGAGGAAATAGAAGCAACTAGTAATGGGAAGTCCTCGTACCGAAATCCTGAATGGAGATTGGAAAGATATACCCGGGGAAACGTTCCGCGAGTGGGTTGTGATGGCGGTTGGGAGATGTAGTCCGCGTAACCGCGAGGTGCGTGTGGTGCTAAATTAAAGGAGGAAATAAGGAGGAAATAAGATGGTAAGTTTGTGTATCCTAAATCAGCTCTTTATGGATGTGAAGTAGATGTATGCCTACTTAAGTTGTGAAGTTCCTGGGAAGTATCCGGGTTTGATAATCCTCGGATTGGCAAGCAGTTGGACACACGGGAAATTAATGATTTCCTGATAGATGGAAAGAAAGAAAATGAACAGTGAATCAAGGGTTTAGAATGTAAGCAAAAGTCTAGGAGTCCCTAGCTGCGATACTCACGAAGCGTGGCTTCTGTAATCAGTACCAGCGCGATGTCGTACTGTATTCGATACCGGAAGTACTTTCTCAGCACGGATGGGAGGAGCATGATCTACTGCCTTCAAAACCACTGTACCGTCAGCCTGCGATACAGCAGCCATCTTAGGTATGGGAATCTGAATGCTCAAGATAGGACGCCAACAGCGCCACAATGACCATTTCTGAAAGATGCCCTGAGGGTTCATAACACCTGGGGGCTAGGTGGAGGCGATGGGTTGATCGCCTTGACACGGGCAACGATGGAAACCAGTGATGACAGCAAGCTGGCCACATTATTGTATGCCTCAGAACCGGCTGTACATGAGATTTTTGACTCCCTCCAGCCCGCAAATGGTACCTATGCTGCAGCATAGACCGCCCTGCACAATTACTTCCTTCCCCTGGCTAATGCGGACTAAGAGCGGTTTGTAATGCTATCCACTCGACAGATAGAAGATGAAACTCTCACCTTCTATTGCCGTCTCAGGAGGCTGTCAGTGGCATGCGCATGGGACACCCCAGACGACATGGTCAGAAACCAGCTCATCCAAGGGTGTTCCTCAGGAAAACTGAGGAGACAGGTGCTGAGAGAACCAGGGATGACCCTTCCTCGCATCTTGGAGCTGGGCTGCTGCCAGGAGATATCAGAGGTACGTGCATCAAGGACGGAAGTGGGTTCCTGCACGGCCAAGTCAGAGGAGGTCTGTGCTGTGGGGCGTGTCGGCAGGGGTGCCCGGAGATTGGCTGGAAACTTCCGCAACAGGGGCGGAAAGCCGGGAGAGGCATGCCAGAAGTGTGGGTACGACCTGCCCCACCCGGGTGAATGCCCAGCAGCAGGGAAGCCGTGCGGGTGGTGTGGCATGACAGACCACTTCGCACGGGTGTGCAGAGCTTCCTTGCCGGTGATGGTGTCCAGGGGCCCAGTGCGGTCTGGGTTCGTCAGACAGTCTTGCCCTCCCAATGTCGCCCAGGTAGACCAAGAGTAGGAAGGGACCCAACCTGACGAGGACGAGGAAGAAGAGGAAAACATCTTCTTCGTGTCAAGTATTGACGCCCTCCAGTCCAAGGGCCGAAGACAGCTGCGGTGCATCATGGTAGTCAATGACTCTCCTGTGTCGGTGCTGGTGGGCACGGGGGCATCGGATAATGTCATTGCCCGTGAACATTATGATGCCATGCCCTGCCCCCCCAAACTATCAACCCCGAAGGCTCGCATTTTCACGTTTGGAGGCTCACATCCCATTCCTCTGGACGGTGCATTTGTGGCTCAAGTGGGACATGGAAGCTCGAAGATCAAAGCACGATTATACGTGACGCCCGTCAGCACCAACACCTTACTAAGCTGTGCGGCGGCTGAAGCCCTCGGACTGGTGAGCTGCGCATACTCTGAATATGTGGAGGACATCCAAACTCTGCTGGAGAAATATGCAGGACTGTTCCAAGGGATTGGATGCATGGCTGGTGACCCGGTGAGGCTGCACATTGATGAGTCTGTGCAGCCCATTGTGCAGCCCATTGCCCTCAAGCACCGCAGAGTGCCCTTCCACCCGAGGGAGTTGGTGGACCAGGAGATGGACAATATGGTAAACCTCGACATCATCGAGAAGGTGGAAGATCCGACGCCCTGGGAATACTCAATTGTGGTTGCCAAGAAACCCAAGCAACCTGATTCGGTAAGAATCTGTGTGGACATGAGGCTCCCTAATAAGGCGATCAGGAGGGAGCGTCTTCTCACACCAACAATTGATGACATTATTGCTGAGCTGCAAGGGGCTCACTTCTTTTCGAAGCTTGATCTCAGGGCTGGATATCACCAAGTCCTCTTGCATCCAGAGTCGAGATACATCACGACATTCACGACGCACCGGCGTCTATACCGGTACAAGCGACTCTGTTTCGGAGTATCCTCTGTGGTTTAGGTTTTTCAAAACATTATCAGAGGTGCACTGGCGGACCTAGAGGGCGTGCTGAACATTAGCGACGACATCCTGGTGTTCGCCAGGTCACAGGTAGACCACCTGCAGAGACTTGCCAAGACATTTGTGAAACTTCAATCCTTGGGCCTGATGCTCCACCGCAAAAAATGTGAGTTCCTGAGGACGAACATCGAGTTCTTCGGATTCATGTTCAACAAGGGAGGGGTGTCTCCAGACCACAGGAAAGTAAAAGACATCAAGGACGCGAGACCTCCCGAGAATGTGTCTGAATTTCGAAGCTTCCTGGGTATGGTCACCTATTGTGGCCGCTTTATCAAAAATCTGGCATGTAGGTCTGAGCCCTTACGGGCCCTCATGAAGAAAGAGACAGTATGGCAGTGGGGACCGTGGGAGCAGGCCGCTTTCAAAAATATTAAAAGCGCCCTCACAGAGGAGGATACGATGGACTTCTTCGACCCTACTCTCCAGTTTGAGATCATTGTGGACGCGAGCCGGTTTGGCCTGGGGGCAGTATTAACACAGGTGGGGCCAGACTCCAACGTTCGCCCCGCGGCCTATGCCAGCAAGGCTCTGTCTGAGACAGAGCAGCGGTACTCTCAGATAGAGCGAGAGGTACAGGCCGTTCTCTGGGCATGCAGGCATTTCCGGCTGTACATCCTGAGGAGGCCGGTGACCGTTGTGACGGACCACAAGCCCCTGCTGCTAATCCTGGCTGGCTCATCCTGAAAACCACCAGCGAGGATCGAGAGGTGGATGCTGGCTCTTCTCGAATATGGGGTCTCGCTGGTTTATTGACCTGGTGCCAACAATGCCGCCAACGACCTCTCTCGCCATCCGGGGGGTCACCATGACGGCGAGGCTGATGCATGCACGGAAGAGGCCAATGATCACATACAGCTGGTGGTTGAGGTGGCCACCCTAAATGCCCTGCCACTCGAAGAACTGGAGGTGGCTGCTTCGAATGACGAGTGCTTCTCGGGGAACCAGACCAGGTCCAGCAACCCCGGAAGCAGGCATCAAGTTATTTTGAGCGAGCCCAAAAACCCCTGCTAGGGGCTGATTGGGTGCGGTCCTGTTGCCTATGGCGCCAGGCTCATATGGAGAGTCAGTCCTGGCGCCAGGCTCATAGAGTAGAAATTACCTGATGCAAACCATGCTGCAAGCTAACCTGATGCAGACCATGCTGCAGAGCTCCAAGCCAAATGAGGCTTGGAAGGGACTATTTTAACTAGGGACTATTTTTTTACTCGGGTGGGGCTGGGGAGGAATACTTACCTGGGACTACTTTGGAGTCTATTTAAACCACGCCCGAAGAGCATCCAGCAGCGTAATGCTCACCGTGTCTGCAAGCCTGCATCCAGTCTTCTACCACGCCCGCATCGAGTCTGCAGCTCCTAGAAAAAGGGAGGAACAGAAGGAGAAGAGGTTAGAATAAGAGCAAAACCTTCGATCCTTACCTGAATTCCAGATCCACCACGCCTTCGAGCTGGAAGAAAGAAGCATTTTACGCGCCCCGCCTCGCCTGCTGCAGCGCCGCGCTGAACTCACCGGCCTTCGCAGCATCCTCACGATCCACTGCATCCTTCTGCACGTTCCCGCCGCACTCTGGCACCTAAGGGGAACACAAGAACAGCAAAGGTGAGCCAAGGGAATAAACAGAGGCAATAGTAACTACCCCCATAGACTTACCTGATTACCGCCGGGGTTACTATTCCTCTTCACGGGTCGGCGCAGTCTCCATTGCATCCTCGCCGTACCCTGGCCCCTAAGGGGAACAAAAGGACAACAAGGTGAGACGAAGGAACAAACAAGGGGAACTCTTCTCACCACAATAGACTTACCTAATTTTACCGCTGGAGGCATTATTCTCCAAACTTCATATTTTCTCTCCACACCTGAATAAGGGAGCAAGCCACAGGTTACATTCTGGCCTTATTTTATTGAACTATGTAGGATAAGCCAAATCCTTACCTGAACTTCGTCAGCTACCAAGAGGAACTCTTCGCTGGGGTCAAGCTGCAAACTGCAAGGAATCAAACAAGAGTGAAAGTCAGACATGTGAACTATAACGAACTACATACTTTTTGGAGTCAATATTGTTCTGGAACTCACCTATTCCTTCGAGCCAGTGAAGAAACTGGTTATCAACGCGCCCCTGCGCTCAATGCAGGATGGAGAGCTCATCTTTTCAAACCATCAGGTGAGACTATGAGAGGGGACATCAAAGGTGATCTGTGGGGAGAACAGCGGGGTGGGGGGATTACGCTCAACCCCACGGGTGCTTAATTCCCTTTCTCCATTTACAGAAGAATATTCCTACGGGTCAAGCAAACAAAGCTAGGTGGGCCAGTCCAGTCCGTCATCTCGGCCCTACACGTCACACTGGTGGAGACCGCAGCTGTCCAGTTCAGGTCGACGCCTCTGTGGGAGCCAGGTGAGCGTAACAGAACGCGAAGCCTACCCACAAATTTCCACCCGGGCGTTATGGATACCTCAGAGACTGACCAATTGGCCCAATTACTAGGGGAACTGAGGGCTGAAGTGCATTCCGCCTGTCAAGAAACCAATGCTCTTAGGAGAGAACTGATTTTGTCAAAGGAGCGAACTGATGACCTTGCTAGGCAACTATTGCAAAGCCAGGCTGGACAAGCACCCGTACCTGGTTCCGGGGGAAATCCAGCTCCTGTGTTAACGAGTAACACTGTGCAAATAAACCTACCAGGACATATTCCATTAGCCCCACCCGAACGCTTTGCCGGAGATCCCAAAAGGTTCGCCGTGTTTATGAACCAATGCCGCTTGCACTTTTTATGCAGACCTGGAGCCTTCCCGAACGATCAAGCCAAGGTAGCCTTTGTGTTGTCATATCTCAGCGGCAGTGCAGCTGATTGGTCAATTCCACTAGTTACTCAGGATGACCCAATTCTTTGGGATTTTCAGGGCTTTCAAACTAGCATGGAAAGACAGGCCCTGGATAACGAACATTTGTCCCTACGACAGTGTAACCAGGACCTTCTATCCTACATCGCGACCTTTAGTAGGTTAATAGTGGAAACTGGATGGCCTGAGGTAAAACGAATCACGTTATTTCATCCAGGGCTTCGAGGAGAACTCAAGGATGTCTTGGCTCAAGTCGTGAACCCACCTCAAGACTGCGCTGAATATATAGACTTAGTGGTCCAGTTAGAAGACAGACTTCAGAACAGAAAGGCTGATCGAGCCAAGTTTGAGAATCGGGTGTTGGTCAAAACCCACGCTAACCCCAAAGGAGCAGATGCTTCAGAACCCATGCAAATCGGAGGGGTTAAAGGACCCTTAACCCAGAAGGAAAGAGAAAGGAGACGGCAAATGCAATTGTGTCTATATTGTGGAACTTCTGGACATTTTCTACGGGATTGCCCTGTAAAACCACCCAAGAAGATGGTAGGAGCTGCTGATAAAAGCCATATGGAGTCAGACTCGGGAAATGACCACGCCCGACAAGCGTAGAGGTCCGCTTGCCGAGCTTGAAGAAGGATACTCAGACCTCGCATTTCATCATACCAATGGTCCTCGTAGATCCAGGGCAGCCATCGTGTATGCACACAGTAAGGGCATACATTGATAGCTGGGCCATAGGAAACTATGTGGACTATGAATTGGCTTCCAGGATGAACCTACCTCTCTGCTGAAAAACCACCTCAGATGTCATCACCACAGTCGATGGAACTGAAATTGCCTCTGGGCCTGTAACTCATTCCACTGCAGAGATGAAACTATTGGGTCAGGATGGGCATCGAGAGACTATTGTGTTTGATCTAATCAAAGCCCCACAGTTCCAAATAATACTGGGGATACCTTGGTTGGAAACACATAATCCTTGTATTGATTGGCGAGAGAAGAGAATAACCTTCCCGGATTAAGCACAAACCTGCTACCCAAAGAAAAATCAGAACGCAGGCCTGGCCACAGTAACCACAGCAGTCATGCAACTACCCCCAGAATACCAAGAATTCCAGGATGTCTTCCAAAAGGAACTGGCAAACACCTTACCTCCTCACAGATCGTACGATTGTCAAATCGATCTCATACCCGGTGCACAATCCCCTTGTAGCAGGATCTATGCCCTTACGGGACCTGAGAACCTTCACCTACGACAATACTTAGAACAATACCTTGCCAATGGCTTTATTCGCCCATCCAAGTCCCCTGCATCTTCAGCTTTGTTCTTCGTACCTAAAAAGGAAGGTGACCTCAGAACGTGCATAGACTACCGCGCATTGAACCAGATAACTGTTAAGAACCGATACCCGTTGCCTCTGATCCCTGAACTACTGGACCAAGTGAAGGACGCTTGTATATACACTAAATTAGATCTCCGGGGGGCATACCATCTGGTACGTGTAAAAGAGGGCGACGAATGGAAGACTGCTTTACGCACTAAGTATGGGTTATTCGAATACCAGGTGATGCCGTTCGGGTTGTGCAATGCACCAGCAGCCTTCCAATACTTCATGAATGATGTCCTTCGTGAACTCATTGACGTTTGTGTTGTCGTGTATATCGATGATATTCTAGTATACTCCTCTTCAGAATCTGACCATGTGAAGCACGTCCGAGCAGTCCTTGGGAGATTGCGCCAGCACCAACTATATGCAAAACTAGAAAAATGCGTTTTTCATGCCACAGAAGTTGAATTCCTTGGGTTTATCCTGACCCCAAAGGGAGTCCGAATGGACTCACGAAAGGTGGACGCAATCCTTAAGTGGCCATCACCAAGTTCAGTTAAAGGAGTGCAAAGCATGCTCGGCTTTGCCAATTTCTACCGCAGATTCATCCCAGATTTTTCATATGTCGTTCATCCCATCACAGCACTCTTGCGAAAAAATAAACGCTTTATGTGGACTGAAGAAGCTGAAAATGCCTTCCAAGAGCTGAAAGCGAAATTCACGTCTGCACCTGTGTTAAAGCACCCGCGCCCTGAACTTCCTTACATAGTGGAAACTGATGCATCCAGTCTAGCCATGGGAGCTGTCCTGTCTCAACAGGACCCTGAAACTGGCCAGCTTCACCCAGTAGCATTCTGGTCCAGAAAGTTCTCGGCACCCAAGTTAAACTATGCGGTTACTGACAAGGAGTTATTAGCCATTAAATCTGCCTTCAAGGATTGGCAGCACTATCTTCTCGGGGCCAGGCATACCATTACTGTGATCACCGATCACCGGAACTTACAGTATTTAAAAACAGCCAAGGCCCAATCGTCACGTCAACTCTGATGGCATTGTTCTTTGCCGAGTTAGATTTTGTGATAACCTATCGACCAGGTTGTAAGAATGGTAAAGCAGACGCCTTATCCCGAATAGGGATGGGAGAGGCAGAAGTGAACCCAGAACCAGTACCTATAATTTCCGAACAAAGGATTCTTGGCATGACTACTCTACAGACAATAGAGGACATTCAGGGAAAGATCCAGCAACTCTTTGATCCTTCAGCCCTGCAGGATTGGGTAAAGAAAGGCCCGGACTACTCTGTCACCAATGATCTGCCTTATTACCAAGGGCGGCTATTTCTGCCACACAAGGAACTACAAGAGCTAGTCATTTCCCGTTATCATGATACCCTAATGGAGGGGCACCCAGGGATTGCAAAAACTGAAGCTAAAATTAAAAGACAATTCTGGTGGCCCACCTGGCGAAAGGATATTAAATCATTTGTGATGTCATGTGGCATTTGCGCACAAAACAAAAGTCAAAAGAAAAAACCAGTTGGACTCTTACAACCTTTAGACATTCCGCCTACACCATGGCACACCTTATCGTTAGACTTTATTACCAATCTACCTCTTTGTAATGGGTTTAACACCATTCTAGTTATTGTGGATCTTTTTTCCAAGATGGCCCACTTTATTCCTTTAAAAGGACTACCTTCAGCCTCAATCCTGGCCAAAGAATTCCTCGAAAACATTGTTCGCATACATGGATTTCCGTCCGTGTTGGTCTCTGACCGGGGCAGTCAATTCATTTCACATTTCTGGAAGAAATGTTGTCAATTGGCGCAAATCGACGTGAGATTATCGACCAGTCACCACCCCCAGACCGATGGTCAAACGGAGAGGACCAACCAGACTCTTGAACAATAGCTGCGTTGTATGTTACATCAGACTGAGAGTAATTGGAAGGACATTCTTTGGATCGCCGAATATGCATACAATAATTCAGTAAATTCTGGAACTGGACAAAGCCCCTTTTATACCCTATATGGGCACCACCCTCGAACCTCAGACCTTGACTCACCCCAACACTTAGAAATGCCCACAGTAGACCATCTACACGCTACGATTACACAAGCCTTTAAGGAGTCAACTGCACATATAAAACAGGCGAAGGAGAAATATAAGAAAGATGCTGATCGGCATAGAGTGATACTCCACAGTACCAGATAGGGGACCAAGTATGGTTCGCCACAAAACACATACCTCTCAAGGGAACGCGGATCTTTTAACCCTAGATATTTGGGACCTTACTCTATTAAGGCCATTATCAACCCGGTGGCCGTCAAGTTGGACTTACCTGCTAATATGCGAATTCACCCCGTTTTTCATGTGTCACTTTTGAAGCCAGTGCAACCAGGGACAAGACTAACCAAGCCACCAGAACCCATCCTTATAGACGGGGAACCCGAATTTGAAATTAAGAACATCCTGGACTCCAAGATGGTGAAGTCAAATCTTTTTTATTTAATCGACTGGAAGGGTTACGGACCACAGGAAAGGTCCTGGGAACCTAGTGACCACGTGCATGCACCTCAATTGGTGAAAAGATTCCACTGAAATTTCCCAGACAAACCAAAACCACGGGGAAGAACGACTTTAGGAGGGGCTTTGGGGGGGAGTGCTGTCATGATGCCTACCCCCGAGGAACCAGACCAGGTCCAGCAACCCTGGAAGCAGGCATCAAGTTATTTTGAGCAAGCCCAAAAAACCCTGCTAGGGGCTGTTTGGGTGCGGTCCTGGCGCCTATGGCGCCAGGCTCATATGGAGAGTCAGTCCTGGCGCCTATGGCGCCAGGCTCATAGAGTAGAACTTACCTGATGCAGACCATGCTGCAAGCTTACCTGATGCAGACCATGCTGCAGAGCTCCAAGCCAAATGAGGCTTGGAAGGGACTATTTTACCTAGGGACTATTTTTTTACTCGGGTGTGGCTGGGGAGGAATACTTACCTGGGACTACTTTGGAGTCTATTTAAACCACGCCCGAAGAGCAGCACACGCTTCGCGTTATTCTGCATCCAGCAGCGTAATACTCACTGTGTCTGCAAGCCTGCATCCAGTCTTCTGCCACGCCCGCCTCGAGACTGCAGCTCCTAGAAAAAGGGAGGAACAGAAGGATAAGAGGTTAGAATAAGAGCAAAACCTTTGATCCTTACCTGAATTCCGGATCCACCGCGCCTTCGAGCTGGAAGAAAGAAGCATTTTACGCGCGCCGCCTCGCCTGCTGCAGCGCCCCGCTGAACTCACCGGCCTTCGCAGCATCCTCACGATCCACTGCATCCTTCTGCACATTCCCACCACACTCTGGCACCTAAAGGGAACACAAGAACAGCAAAGATGAGCCAAGGGAATAAACAGAGGCAATAGTAACTACCCCCATAGACTTACCTGATTACTGCCAGGGGTACTCTTCCGCTTCACGGGTCGGCGCAGTCTCCATTGCATCCTCGGCGTACCCCGACCCCTAAGGGGAACAAAAGGACAACAAGGTGAGACGAAGGGACAAACAAGGGGAACTCTTCTCACCACAATAGACTTACGTAATTTTACCGCCGGAGGCATTATTCCCCGAACTTCATATTTTCTCTCCACACCTGAATAAGGGAGCAAGCCACAGGTTACATTCTGGCCTTATTTTATTGAACTATGTAGGATAAGCCAAATCCTTACCTGAACTTCGTCAACTACCACGAGTATCTCTTCGCTGGGGTCAAGCTGCAAATTGCAAGGAATCGGACAAGAGTGAAAGTCAGACATGTGAACTCTTACGAACTACATACTTTTCGGACACAATATTGTTCTGGAACTCACCAATTCCTTTGAGCCAGTGAAGCAACTGGTTATCAACGCGCCCCTGCGCTCAATGCAGGATGGAGAGCTCATCTTTTCAATCCATCAGGTGAGACTATAAGAGGGGACATCAAAGGTGATCTGTGGGGAGAACAGCGGGGGTGGGGGGATTACGCTCAACCCCATGGGTGGTTAATTCCCTTTCTCCATTTACAGAAGAATATTCCTACGGGTCAAGCAAACAAAGCTAGGTGGGCCAGTCCAGTCCGTCATCTCGGCCCTACGCGTCACACTGGTGGAGACCGCAGCTGTCCATTTCAGATCGACGCCTCTGTGGGAGCAAGGTGAGCGTAACATTCTGCATCCTCAGAGCTGCACTACAACAAGGGTCGTGGAAGAGTGTGCTGGAGTCGCTTGCAGGGCGCACACAGGAGGCGAAGGTGGTGCTCGAGCAGCTATGGAGGGAGCGGGAAGAACTGTTGTTCTCAGAGAAAGGACTGCTGTTGAGAGGAGATCAGATTGTGGTCCCGCAGGCCAAAGTCCAAGAGGTGATTGGCCCCGCGGCACGCGTCCCTGGGAGGTTGTCCACGCTGACTTTGGGTCCACATCACTTCCTGGTGGTGATGGATGAGTACTCCAGATACTCGGAGGTGGAATTCATCCAGTCGGTGGCCTTCGAAGACGTGGTGGTGGCGATAGAGAAGGTGTTTGCTGCTCATGGCTTGCCCACAATACTCTGCTCAGACAATGGGGCTCCCTTCCAAGGTGAGCGGTTCGCGGCCCTGATGGAAGGCTATGGGTGCAACATAGGAGGGTCACCCCACTGTGGCCAAGGGCCAATGGAGAGGCCAAAAGGTTGATGTGCACGTTGAACAAAGTCTACGTGGCCCCGGCGGAAACCCTGTTCAAGCGGTGCCCAAGAGGGCTGCTGCCAGAGGTTGGTTGAGGTCTCCTGTGAGCACACCGGCCAACAGTGGGACTCCCAACCCCAAGGTGAGCAGGAGGTACCCCCTGAGGACAGGGCGAGGGAAACCTGTTCATCTCAGTGACCATGTCTTGGAGCCATGAGGGAATCCGACCCTGGACGGGGCCCGGAGGTGGCTGTGAATAAAGGGGCTCATTGGGGACTTGTGAGTTTGGTTTAAGAGTGTTAGTGTGTTTTGGGGGTTAACCGTAGTTATGCTAAAATGAATCTGTTATTGGTTGTCCTCATGAAAAAGGAAGAGTGTGGTCCTGCCCCTTTAAGGGATCAGCACGCGGCGGAGTCAAGTTGCACTCCGCCGCATGCCCTATAAATAAAAGGGGCGTTCGTGGCCGCGTCAGTGCAACCGGGGAGCCGGAGCCTGAAGCACATCTCCGCTGTGAGTCTCTGATGCTGAGGGGCCGGGGGCTCACGGAATATCGCTGGGGGGTCAGGGATTCCCCCACAACACCCCCCATGTGGTGGGAGGCCCAGGGCCTCCAGATGCACTACAAGAGACTTGTGGTAAGAAAGGGGGAATGAGCTATTGATTTGCAAGCTCTGTGAAGCATTCAGGAAAATGAGAGATCATCCGCTCAAGTAGAACAGTCCAAGTCTCATACTAGTACTCTGACACTGTCCAAATGAGTATATATGGCTTGTGGTTTCCAGATATTTTACTGTTAGGGTGAGTGTTATAACAAATGAGAGGAGTAGAGAGGCCAGTTTGCATTACTTGCTCAGAAGGGTTTGATGCTTGAATCACTATCACAGACATATTTCAAACATACAATTCTGTGACTATTCGTTTATTCCCAAAATGTTCTTTGCTGTTATGCAGATCATTAGGAAACCACATTGGTGCTATTTGACCCCACCCCCTTCTCATAGCGGATTTATTTACAGCATAGCTCTCAACCATTTGTGCTGCAAAGGTGGGTGAAATCACCCGATTTTGTTTTTGGCGGGTGAGACGGCCATTGAAATGCAGTAGGGGTAGGAGCCGAATGTGGCACGTGTCATATGCCAATGACACGTGCCACTGCATGTCACCACTACAAGTGACACGTGCCACTGGCAGGTGTCACATGTCATGCCCCAAAAAAAGGTTTCTCATGCTACGGTAAAACAAATATCAGATGTGGCGTCTGTCTCTTCGTTTTTCAAATTATAATTCTCCTTTTTAAAAATAAAAAAGGGATGCGCCAATTATAATCCTTTTTTTGTAAAATAAAATTGGGAGGCTCCACGCCGATTCGGACTCAAGACTTCATGATATTGGGCCTAACTCCTTAACCACTATACCACTACGACTTACGATAAGTTCCGCTCAAATTCTACCCCTAATGTGAACTGTCAGATGGTTCAGTGATGGTTCCTTTTTATTTTAAGTTACATCTTAAAACAAACTGCATGTGCGTTTCTGAAAGTTTCCAGGTTAGAAACAATTTACTGTAAGTATTTACATCTTGTGCTTTTCTTGCATAATACTAAATTTCTAAAACAGTTCAATCCAAAATCTGTTACTGTGTAAGGCTTTAAATGTCAAACATGTATTGTGTACATGTTTTCCAAAACAGCAAGTCGCAATATTAAAGTGTGTGTGTTTGTACATTAATTCATGCGTTTCACACTTGACTATATTTATAACATATATCAGAGTATATGCAGGATCATGAAAACATTATTTACAAATGTTGCTAAATTTTCAGATTTAGTGCCCAATTCATAGAATCCAGCACAGAAGCAGCACAAGTGCCGCCAGTGAAATGCCCAATTCGGCTCAAGGCACCGCGCCATCTGTGGCCCAGCACACAGCTCCTCCCCCATCGTAGTCGTGTGAAGAATCAGAGCATACCCTGCTCGCACCAGCCAAATCGCGTGGGAAGGCCCGCGCGTACCACATCCACACCCCAGCAAAAATTGTGTACCCTTCTCGCACCAGCCAAATCGCATGGAAAGGGCCACGCCTACCCTCATCCGCACCCGAGCGAAATCGTGTACCCCACTCGTACCAGCCAAATCGCGTGGGAAGGCCTGCGTGTACCCTGTCCGCGCCCCAGCAAAATCGTGTACCCCGCTCGGACCAGCCAAATCACGTGGCAAGGCCCATGTATACACCGCGATACACGCACAACTCCCCTGGAAGCAGACACCTCCTCACGGGACAGCCTGACCCCAGCAGTGGACCATACCCCACAGGCAGCCCACACCAGATGGCTCCCCCATCACCAATGAACATACCCCGCAAGCAGCCCACACCACATGGGACCCCCACCATCACCCGTGAACATACCCTGCAGGCAGCCCACACCACATGGCCACCCCATCACCCGTGACCATACCCCGCAGCCAGCCCACGCCACATGGGATTCCCACCATCACCTATGAACATACCCCGCAGGCAGCCCACACCACATGGCCACCCCATCACCTGTGACCATACCCCGCAGGCAGGCCCCGCCTCAAGTCCCCACCTGTGACGGCAACCTGCAGGCAGGCCCCGCCTCATCTCCCCACCCCCCGCCTCCCACCAGTGACGGCAACCTGCAGGCAGGCCCCGCCTCATATCCCCACACCCCACCAGTGATGGCAACCTGCAGGCAGGCCCACCACATGTCCCCACCTGTGACGGCAACCTGTAGGCAGGCCCCACCTCATGTCCCCAACCCCCACCAGTGACGGCAACCTGCAGGCAGGCCCCGCCACATGTCCCTATCTCCTACCCCAAAACACATTGGACCAACATACAATCACACAGCACATGCCAACTAAAAGGCCACCACACGCTGCACCCCCCTGGTGCACCTCAACACCCATCCATTGGTCATGCTCCCTAATACATGCCCCATGTCATGTGAATCCTAACATCACACATGCATGCATGTGTGCACACACATGAACAACATTGGTGAACAGCAGGGACATGCAAATGAGTCATGGAGGAGTGAAACATGCACTAAACTGTTGAGACCAGACACCACTTTGATTTCAATGTTAAAAATTTATATTAAAAAATATGTATCTAAGTCACACACAGTAAAAACATCAAATTAAACATGCATGAACCAAATCAAAAACCAAAAGAAAGCGAAAACCAAAATCAATGTGATGTAAAAAATGAAAGAGTCGAAAATGTGGTCCTTGTCCATTAATGTATGTGCAAATGAAATCACATTTCATGTGAAAACCATTCCTTCATGGTTAAAAAACTGTTCAAATTAAATTCCAAATATTTCCAAAGATCCAGGGTCCATGGTCCCAAAACATGTAGAAAAATCCTAAAAATACAATACAAAAATAACTATATACAAGATGCGGAGCAAAGTCCAGGAACTGCAAATAAAAATTAAAAAACAAATGAAACCTACTCCTAAAGAACTGTATACAAAGGCAGCGGGCTAGTCCATCTCCTCACCATGCTCTCTCATAGTCTCTGCCAGGGCACCATCGAACACTGTGTCCACTTCCAGTAGGCGTGCCTCGGCATCCCCCTCGAGGGCTTGCAGGGACTCCTCCATGCTCCTCTCAAACTCCCTGCTAGTCTCCTCGAGGACCTCCGCCCACCTCTCTGCCCGACGCAGTGAATTCTCCGCCCTGGCCATGGTGAGGTGTGCCTCCTGTGCCCGCTGCCACTCTGCCCTGATTTGCTGGCCCAAACGCTCCAACAAGTAAGACATCCTTGTCGTAAGGTCCACATTTGCCTCCTGCCCGATGACCCATACCTGCCCCTCTGATGATGAACGCCCCGTGTCCTGTTGCATCCTACCCTGAGCCTGCTGATGCCAAAATGCCTGGTGCATGCGCCACAAGGACAGCCTCCGGGATGATGACACCACCCGGGGTCATTGTGCACGTGCCCTGCTGCTTGGGGTGTGCACTTCCTCCATTGCCATAGCTCCTGTCGCTGCGGTGACAACCTCTGCTGATCCTCCTTCGACTCCCGACTGTGGCAGGGATGTAATCTCCACCAAACGGGCTGCCGGGGTTGGGACAGGAACACAGGGGGCCCTGGTGGTATATGGGGTGGAAGACGGCAGGGAGGACGATAGATGCACAGAGGAGGAAAAGGAGGAGGGGGATCACTGCAGTGGCCAGCACACACACCAGATTTGTGATCAGGAACTGAGCTAGCCAGTTAATGAGGCCACAGACCTCATCTTGATGATGTGCAAGCCCCCGATTGGAAGCCTGCACATCATCGCGAATGCTGGCTGTACGCCTCGCACAATACCGGCTAGCAACGGTTCCACCCTGTCACGAATTGCTTCACCCGCAGGTAGTGGAAGATCCATTTGTGTGGATACATCCGCCACATGCGGATGGGTCCGGCCTGAGGCATGCCCGCAGGTGCATACTGGTGCAGTTGCAGTTCCAGGGACATGATCAGTCACAGGCCCCTCCACGGTGGCCTGCACTGCCTCCGGCCCCTGATTCTGGACTGCACCAGTCACACCTACCTCATCACACCTGCCGGGCCCCATGTGCTGGGCTGATGTGGCCTCCTCCTCCTCCACCACCACCAACCTGGATTACTCCCCACTGCATCGGATTGCCCCTGTGTGGGCTCACCTGTCCCTCCCAGTGCTGAGGTGCCCACAACCAACTTAAACCCCTTGGGCCTCCCCTCAGCAGATGCGGCCGTTGTGGACGCGGCACCAGTCTCCTCGCTCCCGGAAGATAACGGTACGTGGGAGGAGGACTGGGCCCTGCGTCTGTGCCTGGTTGAAACCTCCCTGCTGCGGTGCTCCACAGCGCCTTCTCCGCTCTCTTCTTCCATCGTCGCTGTGGATAGGGAAACATAGAACACAAACATCAGGCTACTGAACATATGTGGATATGTGGGTTTGTCACAATGCAAATGTACATCAGTGGCACTGTCAAAGGTCACAACCATCATCACCCTCCAATACACACAGGGAAGTGCCATTCACACACATTCACAAACATGTCTGTCATTCACAACAGACATTCACATCCATGGACAAGGTACTGACACAAGATCATAATTGTGTATTCAGATGACACACATCATGGGACATACACATCTCATTCACACACATCACCTGTCAGTCATGAGGCAGGCCATGGAGCTATCACGCCACAGTGCACTCGAGGGTGAATTGGCAGCGGGTCTCAATCACAAATCAAGAACTCAAGTAACATACGTGCGGAGTGTTGGGCAGTCACACACTCACTACTCAGACACGCACACATGTAAACCATGCATGTCCATGATGGTGACATAAGCACCCATGTGTCACACCTCTCCCATGCCCCAGACCAGACACAGGTATGCAAACATGTGCGCGTCGTTACATGCCGGTGCGCTTCACGCATTGCAGCACAGACACCATCGATGTGGGACACGCTTGAATGGACTCACATGCAGCAATGTCAGGGACATGCACACAGACATCTGTACAGGAGGCATGCCAGACATAAGGCGAAGGTGCACACTCCAGCCACACATCAACATACACATGCACTATGGTGGACAAGAACAAATGAACACTTACCAGTCGACTCCAGACAGAGCACCAACTCCAAGACCTGGGGGTACAGCGCTGGGTAGAAGCGCTTCAGGACCCTCATCTCGTCGGTGGTCAACCAGCCCCGGCACCTCGCTCGATCATCACCAGCCTTGATGAGGAACCGGGCCTTGTTGTGGGTCCTGGATTTGAAGTCTTCCCAGAGCTTGTGGACTTGATGGTAGTCGCGGGGTGCCACCCCCTCCGCGTTGATGGCAAACAATGTCCCCCCAGATCTTCTTCCGTCCTTCATTGCCGACTTTCGATGGGCCGTGGAAGAGGGCATCATGATGCCCCAGGCTCCATCAGGATGCCAACTTCCCTGGGTGAGAAGCTGACAGCCCTCTGCCTCTCTGCCGGGGGGTTGTCACTTGCCTCAGATGATATGGTGTCAGACATGGCAACAGCCGAGGCAGGTTTGGGTGGGCAAGGTGGTCCTGGGGCTGGGCTGTGGAGCAGTGGTATGGCAGTCGGGAGTCTTCAGGATCAGCAGAGGTGGTCACAAAAACAGGATCACTGGCAATGGCTGATGAGCAGACACCAAAATGTAGGGCATGTGGGCAGCAGGTACACAGAGTGGGCTGGCAGCAGCAGATGGCACGTCGGAGGCAGCTCGGGCAGTTGGAGGCAGGTAAATGGCCTTGTAGGCAGGAGTGTGGGTTTTCCATGTTCTTTTGCGTGGGCGGCTGGAAACAAAGTGACTCCGCATGTGTGGAAACAGCACGTTAGCATGTAATCAGAGGAAAGGCCCTAAACGCTTAAGTTACATGACACTTGCTAGATGTTGGGCTTTGCCGTTCAGTATCAGGTTAAAGGTCTGCATAGGACAACAGTGCACTGTATGTGCTTTTTGTGGGGACCGATGCGTGAACTTCATATATTTGTGGGTTCACACGTGAATAGTTCACTACTATGGCAGTGCATACTTCTTGTTTTGGGAGGGGAGTTGCCTACGCGCACAAGCGCGTGTGATTTTTTTCATTCTACGAGATAGACGGTGAGTCATGAATGCATTTTTCCCACTGTGGTTGCCCCTTTGTGTCGCGTACCCCATTTTCGAGGTCATAGTAGCCTATGTGTTCCTTGCGTACGCATTTTTTGTGTTGCTGGGTGACACAGCGTACTGCAGGATGGGCTACCGAGGGGTCACGTATACGTTGATTTTTGTTTTTGGGGTGCCTGAGCGTTGCGCGACCCATTATTTTTTCACCAGGGGTCACATAGAACCTTTCTGGAGCACAGTGGTAAATTTTCCATCACGTACCCTGCCCCCTCAATCCAATTGTCCAAGACAATTGTTGTCTGCACCTCCCATTGCGCTAGTCCATCAGTGCCATGACTGGGAGGGTAACAAGTGGGAAGGGAGGCCAAGGTGGGCGACGTGGCCAGGGTGGCCAAGGTGGTCCATGTGGGCAAGGTGTCCAAGCCCATGCAGGGAGAACTATGCCCCACACACAAACGGGTCAGGGAGTTGCAGCAGCTGCTGACATACCCAGCACCCGTGGTCCCGGACAAGCAGTGCCATCTGCTGTCCAGAGCAGCCAAGGTGTAGAAGCTACAGGGGCAGCTGCGGCTACCACTACCCAGGCTCAGGGTCAGCCAGCCCGGACTGTAGTGGTCCTGGCACAGGGACAGGGTGGCTCAATGGTCGATTTCCATGTCCCGAAGGCCAAGACACGTGCGGTGCAAGTTCCAGGCACCGGCATCTGGGCCTCTGGAGCAGCAGTGTCATCTGCTGTTCACACCGGCCAGAGTCTGGAAGCTGCAGGGGCAACTGTAGCAACCGGCACCCTGGCTCAGGGTCTCCCAGCCAGGACTGGATTGGTCCCGGCCCAGTGTGACTCAGGGGCCAAGTCCCTTGTCACTAAGGCCAAGACACGTGTGGCGCAGAGTCCTGGCAACAGCACCCAGCTACTGATACCTGCAAGCTGACCTTCTCTAGTTACATTGGTGGCTGATTCCATAGGCCAGTCCACCTGTACTCCAGCCCCTACTGACCAGAGTGGTACAAGCCACTCAGAGTCTGCACCACCTCACAAGAAGCAGAAGCATGCTCCAGCGGAACAGGCTAAGACCCCAGACACGGCACAGGAGTCCCACACATCGAGAAAGAGGAGTTTCGGTGATGAGGAACTGGACATGCTCATGGACTACGTGTTGGAACACGGTCGTGACATGCTGGTGCAGGCAGGGAGCACACATACACCTGCTCAGCGTATGACCCACTGGCAGTGCCGCGTGGACCGCATTAGCGCCTTGGGCTATGAGAGGCGCACAACTGGTGATGTTGTGAAGCGTTGGAAAGACCTCTGACACTGAGCAAAAGACAAGCTGGCTGCAAAGTTCACCTCTACTCTGGTGACTGGCAGTGGGTCACCACCAGAGGATGGTGAACTCACTGCTCATGAGGAGATTGCTAGTGATTTCATTGCAGTGGAGCAGATCCAAGGCGTGGGAGACCTGTCAATGTATGAGGGAATGTCCGGTGAGTGGTGATGCGTGTGTGTACAGGCCATGTGTATGTTGCTTGGGTGATGTGTTATGATTGTCTGCCAGTTCAGGCTACATTGTCATGACTGCCATGTGTGACCCATGTGATGTTGGACTGATACGTGCTTGTTGTCATGCAGACTGCATACAAACCATGTGCTGCACACAGAGGCAATCCTCATCACCACACCTGTTCCCTTCTTCCATGACACTCTCTGTCCAGCCTCTCTTGGACCTATTCTTGCTCAAACCTGTGGCAGCGGATAGCCTGTGATGATCTTCCACTCAACAGTCGCCTTCTATCGTCACATGACTGACGTCTCTGTGAGGTCACCCTGCAAGTTGCTCCTCCTCAGAGTCATTCTTCCTTTCCTCTCCATCCCCCAGCAGCTCACGGTCTCCAGAAGACTTGTAATTCCTATGACGGACTACTGCAACAGGCTTTACCAGGATTTCTGTGATTTTACACTCTTCCCTCTGCAACTCTGCCAGTCCTGGACTGTGTGAAAAGTCCTTTAGGCTTGGTGGAAGGTATCGCCCTAGGACTGTGATGATGGCACAGGCTCACAGTGGCTATGAGTGTTCATTCCTGAACCCTGTGCATTCTTAGCAAGTCCCTATGGGACCTGGGCCAGAAAATCCTTCAACTCCACCTCCAGTATTTACTTCATTCTCATGGTCTTTGATCATCCCTTTCTTACTCCCTCAGGGTCAGTTGCTCCTCATGGAAATTAGTTTGTGGTTCACATCTGTGTTGAGCTGGAGCCTCCCTCTGGTACAGCCTCCCTGCCTCTATGTAACTGGAGGTGTAGCTTCTCCAGGTCTGCAGGCACTTGTGATGCTTCCTCATGTGTTGTGCTTTCTGTCCTCCTCTCCCCTGCTGTAGTCCCATATGACTGAGAGAATGCACTTGCCAGCTGCCCACACTGTCTGCTACGACACGGTCCTCTGAGCAACCATTTTAACCCATGCACTGCCTCTCAGCCACCCCCCCCCTTGGGGGTGGGGTTTACTGTATCCCTACAACCCACTACCCACACTTTACACATGATGACGGCACTTACCCTTACACTGCCATCAGGACACGACATTGACATTACTGGATCTGTGTTTTTATTCATAGTTGAGGCGGTACCCATGTACTGCACTGCACCCACACACTTCTAAACCCTGTTATCCCCTTCAATATGCCTATTCACGTGCGTGATGTCAATGTGACCTAGCATTATTGAATCGGTATGCCTGCCCTCACTTTATTACAACACCCTAGGGTTGTTGCACCCTGTGACACATGTGTGTTTTCTAATAGTGAATTCCATGAAATGTCATCTGAAAGGCATTGTACATGGCTCATGGTCAGTAGTATTCAACATCCATCTGAGGCTGGTTGACAATTCTGGCATGGCTATGCTATGTGCCATCTGTGTATTGGCATCAGTCGTGTTTGTGGAAGGACTATGCCAGTCACATGCTTGTGTGTGATGCAGGTGCTATGCAGTATATGTGTTATTTTGCCCTTTGACACGCATCCATGTCTGCTTTCAGGCTCCTCTTCCCTTTCATTGACACTGCGTGCGTGCCTGACTTTGTGTCATGTGTGACATGGAAGGTTCACGTGTTGGCTGACAACATTGTAATAAGCATGTGTGTGGCCTATGCTATTAACATTTGTATTCATGTTTTTTTTATTTGTGCAGGTGATGAGGCACTGGATGCATTGGAGGAGGACGTGGTGTGGTAGCCCATGAGAATCCATTGGTGCTACAGACTATCCTGGCCAGGGGTGTCTCTGAGTACACCTCTGAGGAAGCCTAAACCTCTGGTGCTGAAACGGACATGAAACCCTCATTGCTGTCGCAGGTGAGTGATTCTACTGTGGATGCTGTTCAGAGGTCGTTTGGAGCACACCACAACTGAATTGCAGCCAGACAGTCAGGTATTAGTGAGGAAGAGGCAGAGGGTAGCCTGAAGGCGAGCTGTGCGTCATCCGTGTAACACTGAACGTTGGAGGTGAAGGTGGCTATCATACGGGGCAGGAGGGCCATGTAGCCATTGGAAATCCAGGGGGGTAGGTCAGATCCCTGGGGGAAAACGCAAGTAGAGGGAGTGATAGGGGAGAGGAAAGACCCCAGTTCCACCTGGGATGGGCTGTCGGATTGAAATGAGGTTAGCCATGCCAGGGCCTGATCAGTGATGACCAGGGTATTACAGAGACATGCGATGAGTGTGTTGTGGTTCACTGTATCGAAGGCAGAGGAGAGGTCAAGTAGAATAAGAACAGAGGGAGAATTAGAACCAAGATTTGAGAGCATATCTTCATGGGTGTTCAGAAGAGCAGTTTCCATGCCTCTGGATGGTCTAAAACCAGACTGATGGTCGTGGAAGGAGCCAACAGATTCAGTGCGGAGGGTAAGCTGGGAAATAGCAAACTTCTCCAGGAGTTTGCCCAGGAAAGGAGTGATAGAGATCAAGTGATAGTTTTCCAGGAGAGGGTGCACAAGGGAGTGCTTAAGAGCAGTGGTGGGGAAAACTCCAGTGGGGAAGGAGAGGTTGCAGAGGTCAGCCAAGGCTGGAGTGAGAGAGTCAATGTTGTCCTTGATGATTTTGGAGAGACAGGGGTCCACCTGTTTGGAGGAGGCTTTCATAGACCAGACTTGTCTAGTAACCTCCTCAGGTGTGACAGGGGAGACAGAAGGGAAACTAAGGGGAGGGTTGAGGTGGCCAAGGGTGGTACAAGAGATGTTGCTATATGAGGTGGTGAGGAAGAGAGGGAGGCTAGGACATCCACTGTTTTTGAGGTGAGTGTGCAGCCAGGGCCGAGCAAATTGCCTGGGTGGGTGCAATGGTGGAGGAGGCTGCGGTAGGGTTGGCTAATTCCTTGCAGACTTTGAAAAGTGTGTCCGTGTTATTGGATACCGCAGAGATGCAGGCTTGTATAAAGACTCTTTTCTGGGAGCAGATGCAGAGTCTATACTGCCTTTGGACGAGGCGGCAGGCCAGTTTGTCAGAGGGTGCGCCAGAGGAATCCCATTTACATTTGGATGCCCTGCACTTGTGTTTAACGGAAGCTGATTTGGAGTCATAATAAGAGTTGCACTTTTTGGTAGGTTTCAGTCGTAACCACATGACAGAGGCAAGAATATAAAGAGTATTGGAAACAGAGAGGTTAAAGTTTGAGAGGGCTGTGGCAGGGTGGGAGTCAGTCGCAGGAGTGGAAGGAGCATAATAGGTGGAGGCAAAGGCAGCTACTGAGACTCTTTTCATGGGTCGGATGACCTTGCAGACAGGAGGCAGTGCCAGGCTTACCTATGCAAGGGGAAAAGAGAGCTTCAAGTGAGAAGAGAGGAGAAAATTATCAGTCCAGGAGAGAGAAGTAGTGAGAGGGATAAATAGCAGAATGTCAGTTGAGAAGAGAGCATCCAAGGTGTGGCAGCGTTGTGCGTTGGGCCAGACGGTAAGATGGAAAGAAAGGGAGAGTCGCAAAGGTCGTATAAAGGTCTTAAGGAATCAGGTGAGTCGAGATGGATGTTGGGATCACCCAGTAGGAGTAGATGAGAAGAGGAGGAAAGGAGAGAGGAGGCCAGGTCAGCCCATTACGAAAGGAAGAGGGTGGGCTGATCAGGTGGCTGATAGAAGGTGGCCAGCAGGAGTGAAGAGCTAGGAGAGAGGCAGAGCCTGAATACCAGGCACTCAAAGGATGAGTAGGCCTGAGTGGGAATGACAGACACAGGGATACACTCAGGGAAGATCACTGCTACTCCCCCACCTGGCCTGTTTGGTCTACGAAGAGAGATTATTGTGTAGCCTTCTGGGAGAAGTGTGTCAAAACATGTGACAGAGCAATCCTTGAACCAGGTTTCAGTGATGGCAAGAACATCACAATCCAGGAGTTCAAGGAGGTTGCAGATGTCAGAGGAGTGTTTGACAGCTGAGCGAGTGCTTACCATGGCAATGTGGAGCAGATTGCAATCAGTGAAAGACTTACGGGGGGATCAGGGGATAGTGGGACCCCCTAAGTGACTATAGTGCCTGAGGGACAGAGGTAGAAAGGGGCAGAGGAGCCAAGGCCGGTAAGAGAGCCGGGGCCATAATGGGTGAGGAGGGAGCCAGCGCGATAGGCACCACAGAGGGCAAGGGAGCCCCAGATACAGTGTTATTGGGTGACTGGTTCATCCAAGAGGAGAAGCCAGTAAGTGTTGTCAATGTGTGGGGTGGTGGCAAGAAAGCCATGGCGAGGGTAGAAGGGTGGTTAGGAGGTGACAAGGGAGCCAAGGTGGGCACAACTGGCATCAGAGCCAGGGCAGCTGAAGGAGCTGGTTCAGAAGGCAGAGGGAGGTGATAAGGCGGGGAGGAGCCTATCAAAGAGTGAAGGTTGGGTTGAGGACCCTGGACCATGATGGTACCATTGCAGTAGGCTTTGATGATGACCCTGGAGGTGGAGAGGGCAAGAAAGACCTCCCAGCGGGTGCCACCATTGATGGCCGAAGAAGAGAAAGGATAGAGAAGAGCAATCATATGGAGAGTCTATTGGACAGGTGAGGGAAGGACATAGAGTATGTCTGTGAGAGTCTTTCTGGCAGAGGCAATGACGTAGGTGCCTGCAATTGGAAGGCCTGGGTTAGAGCTCAGTATGTCCTTCTTGAGGTTATCCCTGACAGACTTAGTAAGGGGTGAAGGATAAGAGATAGAGAAGCAGTTTGAGAAGATAGGAGAGATAGATAGCGCCATAGCAAACTGCAGAGAGTGAGGTACACTTAACCAGGCTGAGGCCACAGAAGCGCAACGAGAGCAGTAGGTAGAGGGGGGGAGACAGGGAACAAGAATGGGAGAAAAACAATGGGAGCTGAGGGAGGTAATACAAACAGAAAAACAGTGAACATGCAGAGGAAGGGGAGGTAGCGGGTGTAGGGATGAGGGCATTAACAGCACAGAGGGACAATGGGATTGAGGAAGGGTGAGTGAACCGGTGGCAGACTAGACAGAGTACATAGGGGTGGAATTGTTAACACATTCTCATGAAAAGCAGGTTATGCACAAAGCTAAGAACAAATGTAAACAGGAGCAGGACAATCAAGATGGGCACACAGCTGAAAACTAATTTAAATAGCAGCAGGACAATCAAAGTGATATATATTTTAGAGGAGTCATCGATCTGACCATGCTAACCAGAGCTTTTGCCTCAACTTCCACTGCCTCCGAGGTCAACGCCCGAAGACCTGGATAACCCAGCAGGTAGTCCGTGGGGTTGCCAGCCACTGCATCAAAATGGACAGTGACCATGTAATCTGACAGTTGCAATCAAATGCTCTAATGGGAGTGGTGTGCGAAGAAATGACCCTTGGAAAATTGGCAGTATGGGTTTTGGTTCCATCACGATCATGATAGGATGATGAAAAATGTAAAGGTGGACATGACAACACCACAACAGACCAAGGAACACCTCACACTCTATTTGTGAATGTCGCATTTCTGTTCGTATCAATGCTTTGGGAGCCCCCACTCTCTGCACCCCCTATTCCAGGGTAAATGGCCTTCCTTCTTTTCTCATGTGGCTCCTGAAATGCCTGGCCTGTTTAATTTACCTGGGGACCCCAGGCTCCATCTAGACCATGTGTCTCTGGAAATATTGTTTTTAACTAAACCCTGTCATGCTTTTCTTCTATTCTTTGACCCACTGCTTAGATCCCACACAGTAACATATAAAATGTGACTCGGAAGCAATGGGCCTCACAAAATGAACGACTTATCAAAATGCAACACATCACACACATCTATGACTCCAAGAAATCAACAGGCTACAGAAGGACAAACATATGATACGTAGATTTTAAGACAAAGCTATATTTCACATGGGCCTGCAGTATAAGAATATTGTTACTCTCTTGCCAACATGGACTAGGGGAAAAGCCATATAATTGCGGCCATTTCTTTCATAAAGCTGTGGCCCTGAGGGCAGTTGTCCATTTCATGCATGCCTTTGAAGGACAATAGAGGTCGGGCAGAGTGTGAGACATATGAGCCACAGCGACATTCAGAGGGACCAGTCTGTTGGGAAGTGCCTGGATTTTCCTCGGGCTGAGGCTTAAGGAAAGTAGACATTAAGGTGAAGTAGTCCCTTCATGAAGCCTATCCCTTGACGTTGACCGGGGTCCGCAGCACCAACCTGGTAGGGATGAACTTGCACATTAAATCAATAAGAGAATTGCGTTGCGAAGTCCTCTCCTTTGCTGATGTAAAATTAAAAAACGAAAGGCCTGTCATACAAACCCTAAACTGTGCTTCATATTAGACTGCAGGATGTGCTTTCTAATCAAATTTAGAAGCAAAGCAAGAATATGTCCTGTCAGACACTACAGTCATTTTTGTGTGCCAGAATATGCATGTCAGACCATCACATGGGCTGTGTAGCCTTTTGCACACCAACTGTGCTGGAATTACACACATGATCATCTTCTCTATCCCATTTATCCCTCTTTATCCAAAGTTGCCACTGAGATCAGCTAGAAATTCAGCAGTCGAGGAGTACAGGACACAGCTTAGCCCCAGTCAGACCAGCATGTGCTGTTGAGTGCTGTGTTCAGCAGTGTGTTACTTACTTCAACCCAGTGTTGCCACACACAAAAGGAACTGTCTGAGGCACAGCTGATGATCTTTGCAGATGTAGAAAGAAAATGCTGCTCAAATGCGAGAGTGCAGGTGTCTGTCTCCTTTTGCTAGAGACTCCCACGATTTTAGGGAGACTTGGCAGCTCTGTTGACAGAGAAATGTAGGGGGCACTCCATGACACGATATGGAATACATTGGGGGTCATTACGAGGTTGGAATTAGCCATGGCGCTATTAGCGCCATGGCTACCCCCTTACCGCCTTCCGGGTCCGTGTTCCCGGAATGGGGACTTACCCTCCATTCCCATTTGAGCCCCCATAGGCCTCAATGGGAATGGGGATGGAGCTAATAACGGGCCTGCTATTAGCGGGCCCGTTATTAGCTCTGATGTCCCTTAACGTGTCCCTCCCATAACGCCTGGTAAAACGAGGCGTTAGGGAAGGGTCCCGCTAAGGGACCTCGGAATAGGGTGGGAAAGGATTACTGGCACCGGTGCCCTTACCTGTGCCGGTAATCCCTTACCACCTACCTTGTAATGACCCCCATTGCCAGAAAAAAGGGACTAGCCAGAAATGCTGTCTGATGGTAAACTCTGAGGCAGTTAGTACTGTGGTAGAGTCCAGATTTTCCATACTTAATTTCAGGAAAGTCATGATTCTATTAAAGACACAGAGGCTTGTACTATGCATACTTTTCTTTATTAAAACTCAAGCAGCAATCTTAAAAAAGAAAAAAAAACATTACACAAAAATCAAAGAAAAAAACATTGTCTGTGGCAATGTAGTCTTTGCAGTTTGAAACTCTATTGCCCTCAGGCATGACACTCCATGAATCACAACGTTATGGTCCTATCACCTCACAATTCCTCATCCCCAATTCCTCTTTCTTTCACTGCCTCGCTGTAGCTTCCTAATGAATGACTCCATCTCGAACAGGTTATAACGAAGAATAAAACATGCAATGAACCGCCTCCAAATCCGGCAGGGATCCGCCCTGTGTTGTCTGCCTGTTTAGTGACCGCACCTGCTGTCAGGTTCCCTTGGAGGTTCAGCAGATTCCTTCTTAGATAAGTGACTGTAAAATTATTGACGAATGCAACTTGTTATGACATATGATTGATGGAAAATTGATCAGTTAGTTAAAAGAACTTTTAAACAGAAGAGGTGATTGAGCAAACATAAGACTGTCAAGTAAAGTTTAGTCTTTAATGGAAAGTCAATACTGTGATGTTTCAAAGGGTCGTTAATGTTAATTTTTCCACAGGGGCAGAGACGGTGCACCAGCTTTGAGTCTGTGATAAACCGCAGGAACTCCATTCTCTGCTGTGGCCTGGTCTCGGATTTCTTCCAATTGATGAGAAACCCCAGTTTCTCTAGGAGACCCGTCATTGGGACCATTTGCTCTGGCAGCCACATCAGATCCTGCGCCATGAGACAAATATCCTTGATGTATAAAATCAGTCTCACTCCTGAGTAGCTTTGTGAAGCACCACAGTGCTGAAGTTAGTCCGAAAAGGGAGACACATAAACTCCCACCTTTGCCATCACCAGAGGAATTCCAAAAATTGCTGGTGCATCTCAGGAATGGGTACTGCTAGATAGGCATCCCTCAAATCCAGTGCCCTTTCTGCAAAATGTCCCTGAAGAAATGGATTTCCTCCATCTTGCAGTGTTGATACACGAGAAAGGCGTTAAATTGTCTGATATTATCACCAGCCTGACCTTTTGCTTCTGTTTCACCAGTAAGACCTTGCTGCACTGGCCTTATCGCCATTTTCTTTAGAAACTCTCCTACTTCCTTGTCCATGAGGCTTTGTTCCTCCTCTGTGTTAGGGAGAGTTCTCAAACTGTGCTAATTTTCCTGACCTTTTGAGACCCCCAGCAACTTTGCTGGATTTCTAGGATTTGATTGTTCTACCTGGGAAGAGTGTGAGCCTTTTTTCCTACTCTTCCATGTATTTTGATGTGTGTTTTACTTTTGTGTTCTTTGATTATGGTGTTTTAAAACAACTCCATAGGCATCATCTTTTTCTTCGTGTCACACGGCACCTTTGGTGCAGTGGCACAGGGGTGTCTTTCCGACTCCCCAAGGTTTAAACACTTTCTCTGGGACTGACTACCGTCTCTCAGAGCATTTAAAGTTAAATTGACTTTACTAGTCTCTTTATATTTACTGACCCAGCACACACTATCTTCCTATAGAGTGCTGGAGGTGTTGCCTACATCCCCTAAGTCAAAACACTCATGTAACAGTCAAATGTTACCCTTTCCTACTTTAAATGGCTGGTGGCAGTGGTTTAGATCAAACTACCATGATTTTACCCGACCGCGAACAACAGTAGCAGAAAATCGGGTCAGCCATGTTTTTCAAGATGGCGCCCAAAACCTATCAGTAAAAACAGACTTTGGTTGACTTTTTTCGCCGTTTATTTTAGGAAAGGTCCTTCATGTGTTTAACTATGCGCGGCAAACCAGGTTTGATCCCTTTGTTCGTTGGCCTTTGGTAGGTTTCAGTGCTGAAGTGGGGTGGACAGGATGTGAGGGAGGTGCCTGAAACTCCCTGTGCTTAGTCTCCTAGGAGACCTGAATGCACTCTGGCCTGATTGGCTGGCTGGCTGTCCGGCAAGGACAGCCACCCTGCTGTGTGAATGACAGCCAGGCTGGAATGAATAGGGGAAAACTGTTTAAAAGCAGGTCTCTGGGACTTGGAAAGCAGAGTCGACCACTGGAACGAAAGAACCGAAGACAAGCTGAAGGAAGAGGAGTGCTGCAACTCCTGGACGACCAGTCAAGCCCTGCTGCAGGTCCAAATTGCCTGAAACTCCATCGACAGAGAAGCCCTTCAAGGTTAACTTCTTCCCTTGAGTTTGGTGGGACCAACCAACTCACAAGCCGCCTGAAAACCGTCCCCTCCTGGTCGAATTTTCTACAGAGTGCTGTTGAAAACTGGATAGCCAGTGGTAAGGATACTAGTTTGTGATCTTTAAGGCACTCACACCTTAAACCGACGTTTAGTCAAGCTTGTGACCTCTTCTCTGGGCAGTGCGGGAACCTCCTGACGTCCTCCTTCTTGTCCCCACAACTGAAGCACAGGAACAGCGAGGTCTGCTCGAACTGCCAGGAACAACTGCCTCAGCTACAGCTCTTCTTCACTTTAAAGGTACTGTGCAAACACGGTCCGGAAATCTTTTCGACCACAGAGAAAGTTTGTGAAACTTTGCCCTCTTTGAAGGCTGGTCCTTCCCTAAACATTTGTCTAACTTTTCGCCTAGCCAAATTCTTCTAAAAACCGTGGCAAAGACTTAACCGTTATCTACAGGAACTATGCTATCCTATACAAAGACTCTGAACCATTGACTTTGGCCCAGGCCTATCGAATTGAATTGCTGGTTGTAGTTAACTGAAACCCTTTACCCTACCTATGAATGTATTTGGGCTGCATTACTAATAACCTTGTCTTTTAAACCCTTTTTCAAGTAACTGAAGTGCCATTTTGCTCCCACTTCAGGGGAGCTGAACTTGTTCAGTGACTCATTGGTTGTGTATTGTGGTGTATTAGTGTATGATATTAAGCTGCTTTTGCTAGTGTAATGTTTTCTAATTGACTGTGTACATAAATGTATATTCTTTTACCAAGAAACCTTGAGTAAGTGTTTGTTTGAACCACTGTATTTGTTGGTCCCTTTGTGTAACTTGTTCTACTGCTCACTTAAACTCTTGAGATATGTCTGGCTGCTCAGCCAATGCTAACACATAACTATGTAGTAAAGGCTTGTACCAAAGGTGAAATTGTACTGACACTTGTACTTGTAGTCTTAATTGCATGTAGTGTTCCCAAAGGGTACTGCATGTGATTCTGCCTAACACTCTGAAATTGTGAAAGGTTGCTGCAGTTTCATTTGTCTGTGCTCTTTAAAAATTATAGACAACACCCCTGCACAGTCTTTGTGACCCAAGAGTCCACGGTAAGCTCCTCCCAAGCGCTTAGGTGCATCGCTAGCCTACCACCTATCGCGGGAATTGAATTGCTTGCTGCTGCGCTGTGTGCATACGACTGTACTCTCACCTGCTGCTGCAGTGCCAGCCCCGATGCCTGCCTCTTCCACAGGAGGGGAAGGAAGGATTCAGCCTCTGTCTTCCTGCTGTCACCAGTTGTTTCCTCTATAGGGCCTCTGGCCTCCTCAGCGGCTGGTGGAGACGCCTCTGCCGCCCTGGCGGATACACAGGGCACAAACACTCTTTTTAACGATGTCTGACCTTTATCCAGAGCAGCAAAGGTGCTTACAAATCTGGCCATGTCTTTGACAAAAGCTTCTCCAAACAAAAGCCCTTTTGCTGCTGCAGCAGCCTCAGAGGATGCCAACTTCCTGAGTTTCAGGTCGATCTTTACTAAAATCGATCGTCTGCACTCTGCTGCTATCGTACAGTTGGTATTACTTATTAAACAAACTGCTCATTGTGCCCAATTAGCCAGAATATGCACATCCATAGGCAGGGCCTCTTTGGTCTCTTCCACCATTTTAATGATCTTGGCCAATGGACCTATGGAATCGGGGAGCGTGTCCTGGCATGCTATCCATGAGCAGTCAATGCCCTTTTCAGGTCCTTGGTGTGCTTCACCATGAATGAGTCCACCTCCAGAGTGTCTGCTACTTTATCCGGCAGAGAAGGTCTGGGATATTGTGCCTTCAATTAGACTTTCACCTCCTTATTTAGAGCCATGCACAGTCGCTTGCTCAAGTACCTTTTGGCCTTAAGTGGGGGCTTCCCCTCCAAGGATCTCGGGTGGAGTAGCAGGTCTGGATGAAAGGGGTCGACCAGGGGACTATCTCTGCATTTCTAAACGCTCTTATGTGCCTTTTGCACGTTTCTCCTTCCTGAGGAGTGGCCAAGCTCACAGAAAGGTGAGAACTCTCAGTCTGCTGGAATCCCATTCAGTGCCCTCTGAGTCTTACTGTGGGCTAAGGGGTATGCATAGCTCTCAACCATTTGTTTTGCAAAGGTGGCTGAAAGCACCCAACTTTGTTTTCGGCACGTGAGACGCCCATTGGAATGAATGTGCGTGCAGGAGGCTTGGCGGGTGAGTCAGCCCTTTATAAGGCGGGTGACACCCGCCAAAAGCGTGTGAGTTGAGAGGTATGGGCATGTCACCTTGTCCCTTCCATCACACCTTTCCCTTAGCATGCCACTATTTTGTGTGTCCTTTGCATGATTCGGACAGTGGTTTGCCACTGGCCTTATGTTCCTCCTGCCATTGTCTTTTTCAGGCTCTGGGCCTCACAGTTGTCAGCCCTTGCGAAAAGGCGACCCAGCCCAGGAGAAAGTGCAGCTTATGGGATAACGGCCCTGCCCATGCTGCTTTCTCCATTAGCTGTCCCAGAGAGGGGTCCTGCAGAATGTTTGAAGGCCCTTCTCTGCTTTACTTGCTGTCAGAGGATTCTACTTCTACCCAGGCCATGTTGTGTAATGCACAGGAGACAGACAGCTAGCAGCCGCAAGGTGACACACAGGCTTTTTATTATTAAATTTGATTTATAACATCTCACAATGCCTGTGAGGCTATTTCTTTACTTGTTTAATGGCTTTGAAGTCATTTAAACTGCACATTTTACATCAGCTAGTCCCGAGATTGGTGGCATGCTGTGGCATGCTGGAGTTCCAAGTGCTTTCAACCATTCAATTGCTGTAGGTTATGAAATATAAGGCAAGAACCTAAGAGGAGAGATGCCTGAAGTCATTTTGAAGCAATGAAAAAACGGATTTGAAGTAGATATAAAGACATATCTAGGTGGCATACCACGTTTGAATTGACACTGAAAAGGAACTTGCAGGCCCTGCTTTTTGATTAGGTCATAAGAACTAGCACCAGAAATTCCAATGTAAAGCTTGGTGCAATGGTAGAACTTCTGACTTCAGTACATGAGGTTGTGAGTTCAAGTGGAGCTATGGGATTAATTAATTTCTGTTGAACATCTCATAATGGTTGTGAGGCTTTATATTCACTTGTTTAATGTCTTTGAAGTAATTTAAACAGTACATTTGCCATCAGCTAGTCCCGAGGCTGGGGCATGATAAGTGCTTAAACTATGCATTTGCTGAAAGTGTTTTAATATTAAACAATCCCACAATGATTGAGAGGGTATTTTGAACACTTGTTGAATGTGTTTGAAATCCCTTAAACTGTACATTTTACATCAGCCAGTCCAGAGATTGGTGGCATGCTGTGGCACGCTGTGGCATGTGCCACATGTCACATTCGGCTCCTACCCCTTCTCTCTGCCTGACTGTGAATGGTTCATGTGACAGATTGCAAGGGCTCCCTTTCTTCTCAGTGAGTATAACCGCTCCCATTTCCCCATGATGCCTCAGTTAACTGCACTAGACATAGGAATTCCCACAATTACCGCCATGAGCCCAGTGGATGTAAGGAAACAGAGCTGGTAGGAAGACTACTACCAACTGAGGGATCTCTCTCAGTGCTAGTTAGATGTTACCTCGCGAAACAATGATATTTGTTTTGAAATAAGAGCCAGACGAATGCGGGCTAAAAGCAAAGGGTCCCTTTTTTTTTTTAGCACAGCATTAACAATGTCATTAAAACATGATTGTAACCACCGTTACTTAGTGTTGGACTCGTTTCGCAGGAAGGATGTGGTTTGCGCGTCGCTTCACAGTCTAATTCTGTCCTTTTTGAAAAGCTTATAAGCAGCTCCTCAGACAGCGTCTCCTGAAGCAACTCTCGATGCTCCGGTTTCCATGCAGGAGGAGCAGCACCCAAGAACACGTCAACATGCGTTCAGAACAGGTAAGGATAGGCCCAGGTCTGCGCTGTGCTACCGACAATAATATTAATTTTATGATGTGTGTAGATGTTTATGATTTCAAATGTCTCTAGCTGCATGCTATATTCTGAGAAACACTGAGGGCCCCAATACTAGTTTGGAGGTAATGTGGCAGTAAATGTTGCCTAATTCGTGTACCGTTACCGCCAATGGGCCCCGTGGGCTTAACACACGATTATGAGCGCAGGAAGGGTAGTGTAAATCCCTATTTTAGAGGGCTCCAGAGGGATTTTGACAGAATTACAGAGAGCGGTAATTCCACTGTGGTGATTCCTCCGTTTTTTTGTCTGAAAGTGGAGGATGGCTAGAGGTAAATTATACACTTCAAAGTCAAACTCTGAATTCAGCAGTGTGCTAATAATGAGGGTAATTCTGTTACCGCCAACACCAAACTCTTAATCTGGCCCTAGCTGCTTTTTGAAGAAATTACACTTGTTCCATATTTATAATTCTTCATAAAACTGCAGCATGGAAAGGGGAGATATGTATACATATGAAACAAGTGATTTGCATTACACCACATTGGGCCTGATTTACAAAAGTGTTCTACAATGGCACAATCCCATTGAAAAACACTTTGTAAATTAGGCCCAATAAACTCTATTAAGGAACAAGGTTAGGGAGCAGGTTCTCCTAAGAAATCCTCAAAAAGTTTGCAAACATAGGTTTCAAGGTCAGAATTCTGTACTGATAATAGGATGCCTCTCAAGCGGATATTATTCATGCGTGACCTGTTTTTCCCATCTTCGACCTTGTCGGACAAACTTTGGGCTGCTTAAGTCTCGTAACCAACAGATCTTGCTCATATGCCTGGTCACATAAGCTATTTTCTATTTCTTCCACTCGCCGCTCATTTTTCTGAAGATTGTGCCCCCATTTTTTGATGGGGGCAGAGAGATAATTTTCGCTGTGAGCGTTATCCCTCTTCAGCTCCTGTAACAGGTGGGACATGTCTTCCATGGTGGCAGGGGCAGAGCCTCCTATGCTAATTTGTGCTGCTGAAGTTGCACAAGCCACCCCACAAAACTACAAAAGGTCGTTCTGCAACAAATCAGAAAGGCACTTTTCTTATATGCATATTCTGTTTGATATATGACTAGTGAGATACATTTAGTGGGGTTAAACAATGTAAAAATGTACCCAACAAAATGTATAGTCACGAATAGATGAACTCAATGATGTTTAATCACATTAAATGTTCTCAAACAATGCTTGTTACAACACACCCAAATGAATGTTTACACTGTGAAAATACATTATTCCCAATAAAGTGCTATAATTAAACGAACAGACAGTCCTACTTACATGATGATGATTTAAAAAGTCCAAAATGCCACCACCGTTAAGCCAGTGCACAGTAATGTCTCTTTCTGTATCACACTTTAGGTGAACATCCACAGTCTGACATTCCAAGAAGAGAAGGTGGAAGGCAACTTTTTACAGTGATCAACCTTCTACTATAGCATACCACTCAGTGTGTATTCACGAGCCAACATGTTTCATTCCCTCAGGGCGTTGAGGGAACTTTGTCAAAGGGCAGATAATGATGTGCATCAGTGAACTGTGAAAATCAAAAAATATGTTTGTGTCAATATATCAGAAGGGCATGTAATCTGATGGAGGCAGATAGGAAACATAGATTGTCCTACCTGTCAGGAGAATCTAATCTGTAGGAAACCTCAATAGTATAAATGCTGTCTTCATAAACACAAAACAATTATCATCATGGCTATATGGCACTATTAGTCGTCTCGCATCGTCACAAGCTCCAGTGTTGCTCAGGAAAACTTCAAAGTGCTGAGAGAAGTGCATAAGCCTGTGGCTGGGAGGAAGGCCCTAACCTCTTCACAAAACTTCTGTGAGGAAATGGGTCAATTCTTTATGGATAAAAGTAGTAAAATCAGTTATATGTCACCTTCCCGACCACAATTACAGAGTGCTAAATTTCATCACGGACAAAACACTGAAAAACACTGATTTTAAAACAAATATATTGGGGGCGGTGTTCCCCTGAAACCCCCTTTTTCCCACCCTTTTTAAGAAGCTAGCCAGCCCAACCCCATACCGACCCATTTTAACCCCCTACCCCACTACCCTTTATATATTTATTTAATCGTGTCAGTGTTTTTGTCCACTCTGTTATGTACCACTCTGTTTTGTTTGCAATAAAATGACTGGATACTGTAAAATCCAAGAGGATTTCATTGGAGCCGATACAGGGGTCCCACCTTTCGATCAGGTGGGCCCGCAATCCGTTGGCCCTTTGGTAGATTACATGTTTTCATCTTTTGATCATGTCAATCAATCTTTTGGATGCTATGGCTAAACGTCATCCCCTTAGGGTCTGCTCATGACCTCTACCCTGTGAAAATCTTAAAGGTTTCTGTGGGTGATTGTGCAAGAGCTATGTCAGATCATCAATAGCTTGTTTGACTCAGGCATAGTGCTGCCACTTATCAAGAGGGCAGCAGTAATCCCTTTGCTGAAAAAAACCCACTCTGGATCCTTCCTGTTGCTCGAATTACCGGCCCATCTCCCTACTCTCCTATGTTGGTACGAACGGAAACATTAGCCGCAGAAAACTGTGGGCCCATGCAGAAACACAGAATTGGTTGTAGCACAGAGTCGGTGGTGGTCGCTGCAGTGGAAGATCTGAGATGGGCAGTCGACCGCAAAGGCACAGGGATCCTAATTTTACTGGGTCTCTCGGCAGCCATCAATATGGTCGATCACACCATTCTCCTGTCTTGGCTCAGTAGCTATGGGGTGAGATATAGAGCCTATGATTTGCCTACCTCCTTCCTATCGGACAGGTCCCAGTCTTCAGTGTGCTCCCGTTCGAATCAGTTTCAAAACCAGTGACCTATGGTTCCCCCAGGGATCCTGTTTGAGCCCCCTAGTATTCAATCTCTATGTGAGACCCTTAGCACATCTTAGGTTAGCGGGTGTCAGGTTTTATATTTGTGCGGATGATACACAGATGATATTTCAACTAGGCGAGGATGCAGACCATCTCAGCGGCAGGGTGAAGATGTGTTTGGAACAGATCAGTGTGTGGATGCATCAAAATAGGCTAATCTTTATGTCCAAAAAACAGAAATGAGGATCAGGTCTGCCTCTCTGGCCAGTCCCAGGTTAAGTAATCACTTGTATCAGGAAGCTGCAGCATGGATGGTTCAGTTCTGGCCCTCATCACTTGGTAGGTGCCCGAATCTGCTCCTGAAAGCAAAAAATCTGGGAGTTTGGTCAGACTCCTCTCTGTCTTTAGAGAGCCAAATCCCTAAGTCTCCAGTTCTTGTTTTTTTCCATCTTCGGACCTAAAAAAGATTGCTGGATTGTTTTGCTTTCTCTCATAAAATCCAGATAGTGAATGCCTTCAGTTGAAGCAGACTTGATTTCTGGAATTCAATATATTTAGGCCTACCTAAAGTGGCGTTAGGCAGACTTCAAAGCATTCAGAATGCTGAAGCAAGGGTTCTTATGAAGTCAGACCGGAAAGATCCTATCACCCCAGCTTTACGAGCACGGCATTGGCTTCCGGTGGATGAGTGGATAACATTTAAGGTGCTCTGCGTTGTACATAGAGCCCTGCACTGCCAAACTCATGACTTTATCAGTGCCAAACTGTGTTGGTATGTTCCCTGGAGAAGGCTGCACTCTGCTTCTGCTAACTTGCTGTCAGTGATGAAGTTCAGACTGGTATAATGGGGGGGGCTAGACTTTCTCAGTACAGGCAGCACATCTATGGAATTCGTTTCCTGCTGTTTTGTGGGAAAATGGAAATCATCTACACTTCAGACATACGTTGAAGACTTTCCTGTTCAGGGGCCTCTTGGAGGATTTCAGTGGGAGGTTTCCTTTCCTAGTGTTTTGGTCTGGGTCGCTCTGTAGCCGCTGTTCAGTGCCATGATACCTTATTTTAGGTGTGTGTTTGCGCTTAGCAAGTGTTTTACCATATATGAGTAACCAAACGGTGTCTCACCTGCTAGTCCCCAGGGATCTCTCTCTCAGGTGGCCAGGGCACAGCCATCGCCTTTGGATTCAGAACTTGGGGTGGACCAGTGTGGGAGAATCATCTGGGTGGGAGGTCTTCAGGGAGTGAAGATGAGGCAACCGATGACTAAACGCAGTATTACCTCCTTTCCCGTACCCATGCCCCATCCTATTTTATAGTATTCTCCAATCTCCCAACCCATGCCCCTTTCTGCACAAACACTGGGTTGAGAAAGAGGGTGACTGAGTGTTAAGACGGATTTCTGAACTCTGTCCTGGCGGCGCAGAAGTTCAGAAGGCCAACCTAATTACTTGGAACAGGGTAACCTCTGGACAAGCCAGACCAATCAGGGTAGCGATCGCGGCGGTCAAGACTAGGTCTCAAGAGGGGTGAGGGTGACTGAAAGCCCGCAATGAGCACACAAAGCAAGGACACTTACAAACTACTCCAAACAGGTGTTATATTAAAAATATATACACATTTATTCCAAGGCCTTTAAAACAATGACCGTAGCGAGAAATCACAATACAACTCTAGTAAACCAACACATACCATACCAATACAATATATATACAAATACAAACAAGTCTCAAGCGTTAGATGCACGAAATGTGTAGTCCACCTAAAAGGGAAGGAAAACAGGCAGTGCAAAATAATGCTTAGACCCAGTCCGCCTTCAGAGGCACCTAACTAAAAGGAAGTCCGAGCCCTACGAAGAGTGGAGCCTTGTGCTCAAAAGGACCTGCACACGCTGGTGCCAACGGGCAAAAGGGGAGTCTCTTCGAGGGAAATCAGGCAGTTCAGTTTAGTGCACAAATGAAGAAGAACAGTGTTCCGCGACTCAAGCACAGCCTCCACTGTGGGCAGAAGCAGAGCGCGAGTACGGAAAGGCGTGCTGTTTTGACACAGCGGGGAAAAGCTATGGGCTCCTGCAGGAGGGCGACCAGTTCCTAGCTATGCTACTCACCGGTCCCCGATGCAAGCAGACCCAGGCTTCTCCGCGTCAGTTTCAATTGCTGGCAGGTTCAGGAGAGCAGGGGACGTCTCGTCGTCGTGTTGAGTCTGCAGCAGCAGAGTTGAGTAAAAGACGTCCCAAACGAAGTGAACCCGCACAGTTTGTTACCACAGCAGGGCAACGGAGCGGCCGTGTGTATCTGAGCCAAATGTACACTACTCACTTCAGACCTGGGAATGCCAAGTGTACGAATCGTGTGAGAGTGACAAGGACTCGAAATACTACACAACCTGGCGGCGGTTACAGAGCAAGACTCCTGTGTAGGCTGGTCAGTCTGCTGGATGGCCCAGAGACGCTTCCAAAGGCTTACTAGCAGGAGATGGTGAAGATGCCGAGAATAGCTGTCCCCGCTATTCCAAGGGTCGAAGTACCAGTACAGGCCTTTTGGTTCGATCAAAGGTGAAAAGGGTTTCACAAGGCGACAGCAGTGCAGAGGAGCAGTCCTTCAGCGGGTCACCAGCGATTCCTCGGTTCAGCCTCTTGGTTGCAGGATACTTGGCTCCTGTATTCCTTTGTTCGTGAGAACTCAGGAGATCGACATGGTAGTGGTGTTTCCAGCCCCCTCTTATCCACGGTTCCCTTTGCGCCAAAACGGAGGGGACCCAATGGGAGATCCGCTCATCAACACTCACACCATTCGTGGACCTATCACGGACCACAGTGGTCCCAGGCATTTACACCACCCTAGACTCTCTGGCACCCAGGATGTGTATTGGGACCAGACATCCCAGCCCACATTCTGGAGGCACACACCAGGCATGTAGAAGCCTGCGAAAGCATCCGTGTTTCGCGGGAAAGTACATGCCCAAATAAGGAAGGCCCCGGGTAGGCTCGACCTGGGGAAGGTGAAGGGAGCAAGACGGTCAGCGGACAGGACAAAGGAGCCTCGTGGTCTGGCCATTTTGGGAGCCAGGCCACCATTTTGGGTTAAGCGCGAGAAACGCGCTTAAAACGCCAAAAGGAGCTCAAAACACAAGAAACGATCGCTGCCACCATTCCCGTTCGTGAATCACTTGCACCAATCAGTTACAATCCTAAACGAGTATCTAGGGCATGTAGAAGGCTAGAGACCCAAGAGAGCAGTAACTTAGCTTACAGTGCCTTCTTGTGTCATGTTGCACGAAAGCCGCAACATGATAAAAGAAACTACGGAAAACAGCGTTTCCCGGTACTGACTGTCTTAAGGGCATGTCAGTTTCCCCGTTAGAAAGGAGCGAAAGCCCAGAGAAGGCTGCACTTCTCTGGCAAAGTGGAGAACAAGGTGAAAAACAACAGCAAAAAGTTTAGGGTTTCCCACAGGCAAGGAAAATTACCTACAATTACGAAATCTTTCCTAACACTGAGAGTAAAGAGGCTAACCCTTACGTATCTTATTGGGCATGTCCCGCTAATCGGGTCAGGCAAAGTCAGGCACTTGACTTTAATCAAATACATCTGATACCCATTAGCTCTCCCCACATGGACAAAAGGCGGAACATAGAGACACACTCTGAGCAAGGTGGAACACGGGAAGGAGCAGATCTTCCAGGGCAAAGGCACACCCACTGGAGAAGAACAACCGATCGAGGGATGAGAGAAAAGGGTCGGGAAACCCAGGAGATCCCTGCAGGAGGTCATTGCCTCTGATGAGCCGTGAAAGATACGCAGAGAAGGCTGAATCCCAGACAAGAACACTGCATTGTGTTTCAAGGATGCCAGCGACCCTCCTGGATGAACGACAGAGTTGTTGAGGCGAGGCCAAGCCTGTGGTATTAAACTTGACTCGTGAATTAAAGCTGCAAAGACAAGAAAGAGAGGCCAACAGCCGATGAGTTAGCGAATGACATGTAAGGCCGGTGTGTGTTAAGGAAAGATTGAAGTTGCAACAGTATATCTCACGATTGAAGACTGCGCGCATGCTGATGAGATACTAAGGAAGGCAAACCTGTGGTGAACTTTAAATTACCGATAACTGTGAAGCCAGTTTTACAGAATAGTGGAGTGATCCGTGATAGGAAATAGCCCAATTGAAAGTTTCTGCGAAATATGTTATATCTTGTTATTAAGCAGCAAAGTGAACAAACTACTGTGAGGTGAAGAGAAAGTCAAAGTGGTCTTATTTATAGTAAAAGCCTCGCACATTTGAAAGTCTTCGACATCAGTGAAAGGTCCAAGCCTGACTAGGCCATTTTGAGTTGACGTAGACTGACTAGAACTGTATTTTCTTTATTATTTGATGGTAGAGACTACTCTCATCTTAACTATTTGGCCGAGTAGGAGTTTCTCCAAACCCCAAAAAGATAATAAAGGTTTTGAAACTTGCAACTCTTGTCCCCGTGTCATACTTGTGATACCATGCCTCCCTTACACATACCATAACGGAAATCCGTATCCTCTATAATTCGGGCAATATTTAAAGGACTCCAAGGCAGCCTCATTATATCATTTGTAGAGGCCTCCCCTAGATACACCAAAAACATAGAGATTACCCAACCCGAAGTAGGGTGGTATATATCAAAAGCATGCACATAATGAAAAAGGAATGGCGACTGACCTCTAGTGTATCCTACTAGAATGGGAAGCTTCTATATTCCATCTGATAATTAATTTAGTATTTTTCAAAGACCCCAAAGGACAAACATCCTTAGGAAATGATTCCTGAAAAAGGAATAAAAGGTGCCAATGTATTCACTTGGTGGCGTAGCACAATGGTGTGGGAGGAACTAAACACATACACAATGAGGGTCCTACCGTGTTATGGTCTAGATCATGGCCTCTCGTGTTGGGATGTGGATGTTGGAAATCCGTCAGATGAATTGTAAGTATATATGCGGTAGAAAAGACTGCGATCTCGTGAAACATCATCATGATGTCATAATGTGGTACTAACTTCATGATGCAGCCTAGGCTGAATCAAAACAATATGTCATCCCCGAAGGGTGCACGCAGATTAAATGTATTGGGATGAGGACACACTATATGAAAAAAGTGTCTGCCTCCAGTCAACTGCAGGTTAGGTGACGTGATAGAGCACAATGTTGGTGTGTTGAAAAAGGATACCATGCCTTTCTCTCTTGTTCAGAACGTGTAATGTAAATATTGAGAGTACTAATATTTTGGGAGGGTGGAAACTCATAATATCACATGAAAAACAGCAAATGAACATGAATGAGGGAAAATGCTCATTACAAGGGTATGTATGGATATAGAGGAGCTCTATTATTGCATAGTTTCATTAAAGCCAGTGAAAGCAAGCATCCCCAAAAGGCATTACCCTCCCCGCAATGAGAGGCAATAATGGACACACCCTCTGAGAGGGAATTAGGCCAAGACCAAGGGCGGGTAAATGCAAAAAGATCTTTATCTAATCAAATAGGGCATGCAAAGGACTCTGCAAGCTCCGAGAGCGCTCTGTCTGACAATAGCAAAGACAGTCTTATTTATTACAAAACTTCCTCATGAACCTACACACTATAGGGGGCACATAGTCTTGGGGATTGGGTGGCGTCGACTAACTATAGGCGCAGTAGTGACGAGCAGGTCCATGATTGGTGGACATCAGTGTGGTGCCAATGTGGGGCGGATGGGTCAGCTGGGCTCATCGGGGTGGGGCTGCCAGGCCAGGCGCGGTCAGTGTCGTTGATGGATGCTTGCCCTAACTTTCTGCCATTGTGGCCACACACACAACATTCATCCGTTTAGACGATTCTAGTTGTCCTGTAAATCCTGCAATGTGTTATTCTAAGAGACAATAGGACACAGGAGAAATGCATGTAATGTGAAGCTGCACCAATACATCAGGGCACTGTTACTTCTGACCTGTTGACCGGGTGTCATAAACTTGGGTGCCTGGTCTGAGGGCACAATGTGAGCTGCCCTGTCATTCGGGTCTCGTTAGATGTAATGAAGAATTACTTTATGATATGTTAGTACAGGGTTGAATATCTGTTTTCCAAGGCCCATTAACTTGGGGTGAACCGGAGCACTACTAGATCAGCGAGGGTGTACCTCTGGCCCCTTGAAGCGGTGGGGTTTAGGACCAGGTTGTAAATAATTCATTTGGCTGACCATGGCGGTCTCGGACATGGGGGAGGTGAAATGCTTGAAGCGGGTCCAGCAGGATGAGGGGAGGTGAGGCTGTGCTGCTCGTGCACCAGCTAGTCCTGGCAGGCCTTGGCAGGAGAGGAGGGGAGATGGCCTTGGGTGTGTGTGTGTGAGCAATTCTCCGTGTCTGGGCTGCACACTATGCGAAACGAGGAGACGATTAATAAAGTTAGTAATAGTAGAGTGATCACACATTTCTAATGTCTATGCATTCGTGTACTATTTCATATATGACTATGACAATTTGGCAGTGTTTCATACATCACTAAATATCGGACGACTACATTTTAGCAATCTCACACGGTAGTAGGTGGGTAACACATGAGGTAGCATTTAGGTTTGGTGGTGTACTCAGGAGCATAGAAGCAATACATTCAGAGGCGATAATACATTGTCATTCTGGTTTATATATTTAAACATGTCCCCCTGTGCAACACACACATGCTCGCAGTAATGCTTTTTCTGCCTTCCTTTGTACCTAGCAGCATTCGTTAGTTAGCACTGGGTGGTCTGTAACAATTTTCATTAAGTTTTCTAGGCACCTGGTATCGAGCATGAACTGAGGCCAAGCTTGCTTTACCAATACTTATGAACTTTTATCCCTTCCCCAAACACGGATGTTTATATTTAATATAGCAATCTTAATAAATCGTCAGGCTTTGGAGTGTGGTTGGACATCGACAGGGGTTCATACAAGGAGGGTATTGACACCATATATTTTACATGTTAGGGGTTGGATGCGGGGTCGAGGCCTGTTCTATTAGGATGGTTTTCTGTTATTTTCCAGACTTGAACCGCAAGTCGGGTCACTTCGGGGACACTGATGTACTGCGGAAGGTAAATGATACAGTGTTTGTTCTGATACTTGTTCGTGTCTGGTTGCTCGTGAGAACGGGCCTTCAGCGGATCTACCATGGAGCTGAGGCACCAGGGGAAGGGCATGGCTCTCTGTGAGTGGGGGCCAAGCTGCAGCATTCGCAGGCAGGCTGTCTCGTAGGGATTGAACTTGTCAGTATCTAAAATGGAGTCCTGATGTTTTCCAAAATGGTGTCCATGGTCTGTTACAGTACAACACGATCAGTCCAGTGTGTCGATCAGTAGTCACCCCGCCACCTGGGCCCTGGTGACAGGGGGGCCCCTGACGAGCCACGAACCTAACGTAGGAGGGGCATGTCGGGGAGGGGGGGTCTCCTGGACCTATCCTCCCATACACCAGTGATGTGGCTTTTTTTTAATCATCCTTTTTTCAAAATTAGCAAGAATTTGTTCAGCTATAGCTTTTTCCTGGTGTGTGATCTTCTTGAGAAAAGTCAATCTTATCTCATCTGTGTGTTTGCCATCAACAGAATGTTGGATCAGGGATGCTGTGATCTCTGTGTTTCGTATGTAGCTATGATGTTCACTTGTATGTGTTTTCACCTTCTGATAGTCTTCTCTATGTAGATGTAGTTGCAAGGACAGAATATAGCGTATACCATCATGGTGGTGTTGCAATTGGTAAAAGCATCCTGTTTCCAGGGTTGTTTTAGGCCAAGATTGACCTCATTGCTTCTTTCTTTAAAACAACACTTAGAGCATAACCTCACATGGTGCAACCTCAGAAAGTGGCAGAAGGTTCAGAGCTAGTCTTAGATTTTGGAAGGGTGGTTTGACTGTTTTCGTGAAGTCACTTTTTACTAGTTTATCTCTGGTGGATGTGCCTTTCTTGAATACAAATGTGGGTGTTGGCAGTACGCTATTTCCACTCTTCAGAATGTGCCAATGGCGTTTAATGATGTTCTTGACTTGCTAAGATTTAGTGGAGAAAGTGGGCAGAAACACCAATTTGTTCTCTTCAATATTCCGCTAAAAGAATGAAGTTGTGAAGAGGCTATCCAAGGCAATCCTGGCGATGAGGCTGGGGCTAAGCAAGTCTGGTAGCTGCCTCTACAGAGTGAATACTTGGCACCTACCTGCTGCTGTCATGACCGATGCACAAGAGGCTTCAAGGCAATGTCTAGAGGCGAGAGGCCCCACCAATTTACTTACACCGAGGGCAAGAAAATCTCTCCTCTAGGCTACAGTCCAAGGGGGTTTAGATGCGAGTCCATGTCCTAAGCACAGGTGTGAGACAGTCTGGAAAAAAACTCTGCTGGCTCTGTCGCTGGTTCCAATTCAGGCTCAGCAAGCCCCCGCTACATGCAGTGGCATCCAACCCACATCCTTGGGGTCTCAGAAAAACATTTCAAGCCCAAGCTCCTCCAGGCCATCTCCACCACCAAATGGGGCCTCTGCCCAACCCAACTCCCGATGCAGAGGCCGCCAAGCCAAGTTCAGTGCTGTAGACGCCAATCCTACGACATTGCTACCATGTTCATCTACTGGTGGCCTACTCAGCCCAGTGGCAATCAGTTAGTGGAAAACTATAGATCTGTGTACAGCTCAGCTCACCTAGGGCCAGGATGCTACAGTTACAACTACTTTAGTGGGACTGTCATTATGGCCATGTTCCCCAGCCAAGCCACTCACTACAAAGTGCAATTTTAAATGTCAGGGGTTTAGGCAACCACATGTTTGTTTCTCTGGTTCACTGGTCTGTAAGTGCTTCTGGGCCAATTTGTTGGAGGGTTCCAATCACAGTGTTCAATAGGTAATACTTCTCTTTTGCACTTGTCAGGGCTACTGTGAAAGGTGTTTGGAGTGATGGAACCTCAGCACCTGCAATGTAATTTTTCTCTTGTTCACTTGAGTTTGTCAGCGCTGCTATGCTGGAGCAGTTCTCAGCTAGTTTCCTCCTACCTCAACGACGGATACCTTCTAATCTGACCGTTGCCTGGTTACCTGTGGAGTGGTGTACGACTCAATCCTCTCCCTGGTAATCCTTAATCTATCCATGAAATTGCTGGAGCACTCCCTGATGATCCAAATATCGCGCTCCACCAGTATGCGGATGCAACCCAGCTGTATCTTAAAAATAAAACTTCTCCCAAAACGTAATTTGTCTCCATAAATTCCTTGTCACTATTCAAACGTGGATGAGAAGCGCATTCCTAAAACTCAAAAACGATCAAAACAGAATTTGCCCTCCTCGGCCACCCCTCCAAGCTGGAAACCATCCAAGGATGGCTGGACCAGAAGCCACTGGACGGATTCAACCCCCAACTTGCCCCATCTGCCAAATCCCTTGGTTTCAGGCAGCAACATCTTTCAGCAGCACATCAATAAGAAGGCCCACGCCACCAGGTACCAAATTACAATGCTCTGCAAAGTAAGCCGTTCCTCCCTGCCCAAGACTTTTGGAGCTTCATATAGGTTTTTCATGATTGCAAACATTGATGCGGTAAGGCCCTCCTTGCTGCGCTCCCTGCAGTACACCTGGCTCCCCTAAAAGCAGCCCAACACATCGCAGCCTGCCTTATTACCGGTTCAAAATAATGTGATGACATCACCTCATTCGGCATTTGTTGGCTCCCTAGCCTTGTCAGGTAGTAGGGAGCCAGCCTGTAGAAATCAGACCATTGATAGGCTGAAATAATACTATCCCTCAGGGAAATGACCAGGAAACACTCCTTCTCCTGCTATGCCATGGCATACTGGAACACCATCCCATGGCATTCAGGAATCCACAACCACTCCTGCAGTTCAGGAAAGAACTGAAAACCCTGCTCTTCAGGGAATTCCTAGGAGCTATTTGGTTAATTCTGTCCCTGGTTCTACCACCACTCCGAACCCATTTTAAACTGCTCTACTGTTCCTAGAACTCTTGCGCAGCGCTCTGTTGCTCTTGAGCTGGGTTCACGTTATATGAAACACAAATGTAGATACAAAATACAAATATCCAAGACATTTGGAGGGGTGGATTCACATCTTCCACAGTGACATTTCTCTTTGGTAAACCTGACTTTGTCAGCGCCAGAGGCATTCGATTTTTTCAGTGATTAAACCACAACTCCCACAATGCAATTTCTCTCTGGTTCAATTAACTTTGGTGGTGCCACTGCTCTCGGGCTTTAGTTGACCCCAAACTCCCACAATTAATTTCTTCTCTTCGGTCCCTGTTGGTCTGTCCCCAATGCTGTCCTTCTGGGTCTCGGCTCTCTTGCAACTTTGAGTTTAACTTCCTCAACCCCTCTCCACACATTTTTCAACCCTTCTTCAATAGCTCTTGGTTTTTAGGCCTGCTTTCAGTGTCTATACTTATTTTTTTCTCACTCACTCACCTCATCAGTATCAGAAGCGTTTGGATAACAGCTTCTCTCCCTTTTCTGAACTTATTTGTGGACTCAGTGCCCTCATCGTACAGGTGTCCAGTCTCATTGCTTTGGCCTTTTGAGATCTCAGCAATCAAGGGTTCTTCGAAACCATTGTCTCAGAACTCCCTCTGCTTGCCCACCAAACATTTCTAATGTTCTCCAGCATGGCTCTCCGCTGCAGGTCCTTCTCCCTGCATCCTGCTCTCATCAACTACCCTCTCTTTCCCTGAGCTTTCTTCTATTACTGTGACCCAAGTCTATACTCATAGGGTCAGGTGTGCATAACCAGGGAAGGAAGACTCCTCTTCTTCCGATGTTGTGTGGTGAACGCAGTAGCATAGACAGACGAGAGTGCTGGAGTGGAAGGTGTTAAGAGGCCCTCTGCAACCAGCTGCATGAAGAAGTATATTTCTAAATAAGTGACACTGGCCAGTGCGCACAAGGTTTGCCTGAGCTGCAGCCAGATTCCCATGTCCATTTTCGACAATGCCTTCTAAGAGACATGCCGTAGTCTTTAAAAGACTCAAATGTCGCTTATGGCTGCATAGCTCATTGTACATTCTTCTCATCCATGTATATGATTGGCAATGCTGGCACTGCGATTGACAAGGGTTTTGAAAGGACACAAAAAGTACTTAGCAGGCCTCAAAGCGAACTGATGTGCCTTTGACTTCTGAAGACAGTGCAGTAGAGGCTGCACCAACATTGTTCACTGCTTGCTCAGAATCATTTTCCCACCCAATGGTCTTGTCTAACAGTTTACGCTGTAATGCCTCCTCCAGGAGGTTTTCAGGTACCAACTCTGCCTAGGCTTGGATCACTGGATGGTCTGGTGGCAAAGAAAATAGATGTTAATACCACGTGCACGTTAATACTGTACATTGCAGCCCACCAGTTTCAGTATACAGTTCCCAGTGCTCAAGAGACGTAGAGTACTGCACAGGAGAATGAGAGTGGCAGCTACAGTACAGTGCTTTTTCATAGAGACAGCGTGCATTGAGTTCACTATCGATGATGAGGAGGACCTTATTTTCTTTCTCAGTACTGTCCTGGCCTTCTACGACTTCAGGTGAATTTTGCCTTCCTGAACTGCCATCGGTTTTGAAAGAAGCTCCATCATAATCCTGGAGGACGGCATGGTTTCCATGTCATGGTCAACTTGTTCTACAACTTCTGTGCTTCCATTGGGTACCGTCAGCTGCTATGCTCTTGGTAAATACAAAGAATCAGATTTCATGCCACAAAATGGGTCAGAAGCTTCAATCCCCCTGTAATTAATGAGTCAAGTTGCTGTGCCCATCTGTGATATTTCTATCAAGTAGCTTCTTGTCTTTTTGCATCAAGTTGAAACCGACTGTACTTGGTATCGCTAAATAGATGTTTGCATCTCCAAATGAGTCATTCCAGCCACTTTTTATTCGGGATTCTCAAAACAAGCACCAAGTGGCAGTGATTATCCAAGAACCCTACTGGCTTTGATGTCTATGGGCAGCGGGTGAAGGAGGTGGAAGAGCACTGCAAAAAAACCTACTTGTGGAGCAGAAAACCGTCGTCCACTTCTGTGTTTTTTTGAAAACACAGAATGGCTGATTTTTACCAGATGAAAGGTAAAGATCACTGGCTGTCTAGAGGCTACATAACTTAGGAAGACATTTGACAGGTGACAGGACTATCTTTGTGTCCCTTTAACAGTTCCCTTAGGCTATCAAATCTGTGAATGAATCTACACCTCATCTTTCAATTAACTACATTTAGGAGGAGATCCCGATATATATTGCACTAATGCACTTTAAAAACAAGGGAACCCAGCAGTCGAGCAGCACCTGCAAGGTACTATTGCCGCAGTAACAAAGAAAATAATACAGCTCACCAGAACAAAAAGGAAAAGGGCATTGGTTGTCTAGACAGAACCATACTTTGACAGCTGGAAAGATTGCCTATTTGCCCCTTAGATAGTTTCCATAGACTACCACAGCAGTGACCGAATATGCACCGACATTTAGCTCTTATGTCTGTTCGCAAACCATTGTCAACGGTTTATTAAGAATTATTATTAATATTGTACCAAAAAAAAATAGAATATAATTAGCGTAATAGTGAAAATAAAAGAGAATGACTCCTGCTCTTGTTGGTGCTTGCTTCCCAGGTGAGTGTTCTAATCACTGTTCCACCAGCGACACAGCATGTATGTCCAGAAACGAGGGATTTTTTTGATTGAGAAAGAGACACTTACTTGCAAAATGACAGCACCTAGCTCATATGTTTTGGTGACATCTCTGCGAGATTTTGGAGTCAAAATAGTGGTGGTTTGTGTTGATGATACGACTGAATATCGAGTAAAAAGAGAACTATGTCGAAATGCAGAACTGAAGTGCAATATTGTTTCCGAGATGTGCTGTGTGATGCATCTGTTGGTGACATCACTCCTTTCCAGGCGTGACCTCCCCTCACGTGGCCAGGGCAAGGCAGCTGCTACCTGATCCTGACCTTGGAGGAGGCTTTATGAGGGAGGATCAAATGGGGAAGACAACCCTCAGGGAAGTGTCATGGCATCATCAGATGAAGTATGGTATCCCCCTTTTTATTCCGAGGATATCCCACCCATACCTAATGCCTTTATGGCGTATATTTACACCTCCCCTCATCCACCTAGGAAGAGTATTGAAAACCCTTTCGCCAGACTTGTATATAAACCATCAAAAACCAACTTGCACTTGAAAACCACAAAGAGGGATCGATTTATACAGATCGCCCAAGACCAAGAGCACAAGCCACGCTCTAGATGTTACGAGCGCTTACCTACAGCAGGGAACTTTAAACAGCTTAGGCATCTGACCAAAGAGAGCTGGTGGTGGAAGAAGACTGCATCTCCTGGTATCGACTGTGAGACCAAGTGATTAGAAGGCGTTCCGTGAAAGCAACCAGCGTATCAAGAAGGAGAAGGGAAGTGGACTGCGAGAAAAGAACACATTTCAGGGTGTGAAGGGTCAGAAATGTGAGGCGGACAACTTTGTGAAGATTTTACAAAAGATGTCTTTTTATTAATTCAAAACGTTGGATAAACGCCTCACTATCCCTACCCTGACGAGGATTTCCCTGCCTAAAATAAACTAAAGGAAACATTTCAACAAAATGTTTCAGTCCCTCACACTTATACATACAACAGCTTAATAGGGTAATATATGGCAGAACAAAATATCACAGTTAGATTCACAATCAGATATTCGTCTCTCCTTATAATCTTGGTGAATTCCTCCTCCCCAGAATCAAGCAGGATCCTATTCAACAGTGCCCAAAAGATACGGAAATCCTGTCTTGTAATAATAAAGTTCCAACTCGGTTCTGTTTGATTCAACTTGACAACAACATTTCCAACACAGTTCTGTTTGTTTCACTTGACACCAAACGTTCCCACAGAGTTCTGTTTGTTGCAACTTATCAACAAAGGTTACAACACAGTTCTGTTTGGTTCAATTTGACTTTAGACAATAGTTTAACAGTGTTTGTTTCTCCTTACACTTGTGACACTGAGCTTAGAATGGTTTCTTCTCTTCTTGTAAGAATATTTCTGCTGCGACAGTTCATAAATACTTGTTTCAGCAATTGTATATGATTCTGTAACAGTTTACACACATGCTTCAATGTCAGGATGATTTATAAACAACTCAAAACATCGTTGTAGTTCTGCTACTTCTTCTTTTCGGTTTGAAATCACACCACAGTACTTCAGTAACTTCCACGGGTCCACTCACCTGCCACGCCTACTACCACAATGTCCTCTGCTGTGGTGTACTCTCTTGCCAGAACAGATGAAACTATTACAAAGTCTTCTGACCTGGTGTATTGTCCTGCCAGGGGCCAAAATGAACAAATAACTGCAAGTAACTCTGTGGTAAAGATAAACCTCCAACAAATCAGCAATGCCCCGTGCTTCACAAGATCAAGTTAAACATTTATTTAGGGGGGAAAACAAGAATCACACTGGTGCTGTTTGTTACACACTTTTGATTGCCACACACAAGGCAGGTTATGCTCCACTCCCTCTGAATGCTTCCTATCAGAAGGGCATCCTTTCTGCCACTCTTGTGTCCCCACCTCTGCTTTGTTCAACTGCTGACAATGATTCTCTCTCTCTTTCTCTCTCTCTCTCTCTCTCTCTCTCTCTCTCTCTCTCTCGCTCTCTCTCACACACACCTTTTTGTCTTTTGTTATAAGGGGTTGAGCCAATTACTCTTCTGAGCTCCTTTATATTTGCCCCATCTTTACCTTGGCAATTAATTTTATCCCTCACATGCCTTATTATAGTTCTCTTTTGGCTTTGGCAATAGTTGTTTAACTTAGTTTCTTAGTTTCTTGCCTTATTGCTCCTGCCTGTTCTTGGCCTCTTGTCAAACCCATATACATACAATCACACGCTTTTGGTCTGGTGATTATGTTCTTAATATGCCACTTGCTCTTTTTACAGTCAGCCTGCTTTACAAAATAAGGGTTATTCTGCTTTAATTCAGTTTGGCATTCCAAATTATGCTTCCGTTTGAATTTCACTTCACTTGTGTTACTTCTAAAGTTTAGACACACGGTCTTGACATGCAAGTGGTTAGGGAGCTCTACGGGGTCACAATCACTTAAGCTCACCGGGTCTGGCGTGCACATCTGTTCACCTCGCTGCCTCCAGATCCTCTGTTGCTGCTTCCCCTCGTGGCCTGAAATCCTCTGCTTCCCGGCTTCCTGCGACTCGTGCCAGTCACTAGAGGAACTCCCCTTGCTCTCATGGCTCACCAGTACTCAGTGGGCAAAGTGTACGAAAAGAAGCAGTGGAACTATGTTCCCTGCTGGCCTGCCCCTGCTCCCCACAAACCCCATTGCCACAACCCCTCCCACACACAATATACCCCCCAAACACGTGCACCTGCTGTTTAAGGGAATGTTCAGTGCAGTGCACAGGCAAAGTTTCAACTTCTTCCTACACTTTTATTTTAAAACAAAACCATTCCGGAACGGTTTGTTTTTAAAATAAAAGTATAGGGGCTGTACAAGGTAATTAAAAAAAGTATAGGAGCACTGCTCCCGACCGCTCCCGCTCTCTTCGACCACTGCCGGTACTCATCTAACACTGGAGCCCGACTGACTTTGGGAAAAGCTTTCAAATACTGTGCTCTCTGTTGCACGACCTCTGCAGGTGTGGTCCTCATGGGGAAAGCCGTCAACTCTCATGCTTCACGCATGTGCTACCTCTGCATTCATGGTCTGAAACAGCAAAGACCCTCTCAGGACCAACATCCACTCAATGCACCACAATGGTCTCAGCTTCTGCCGCCATATGGAGGTAATACAATTACTCCAAAATATAAGGGGTAAGGGACCTCTTTTTTGATGTGGGGGGCCTATGTCATGAGGGTATACAACAATTTATAGAACAAAAGGGCATAGGCTACCCTGCCTGTCTGGCACCGGCCGGTAGTATTTGTAGCACAATCTAACCAATCATAGCATTTGATCTGTACATAAATTTGAGAGCAGCAAGTTTATATTTGCTTATTTAACACATTTTATTATCTTTTTTTTAAATCACTTTTTATTGGTATTTAATGGTAACAGAAAGCTTTTACAGCATGTTAACTTTTGGGCAGGTGCCCATCAAAACACCTCAAATAAACCATAAATCCCCTGAAGTTTTCTCCCCCTGAACCCATTGTCTCGGGACGCAAAACCAGCTTTTCCCTAGTACATCTTCTGGGGCAACTCCGACCGGGCTAACGGCCGTCGGTGGTTAACCGACTCCCCCAAGTCTTAGGCAAAGAGTTATATGCTAAGGGTGGTTTTGGGCTGGGTCGTGGGACCCTGTGATTCTCCGGCCAAATACCTCCATAAACTGTAGCCAGTCCATCTCTATCTGGGCGCTTGAGCCCTGTATCGCCGCTGTGAGTCTTTCCATGAATCAAATGTTCTTAGCCACCGCTACCCACTCTCTTCTTGTTGGAAGAGCGGCCCTCTTCCATGTTCTAGCACGAGCTGCTCGCGCTGCCAAGAGTAGCGAGTGTGTCAGGTCTGGGAGTTTTTCCCAGTGATCGTCCCTTAGCTGCAGACCAAACATCAACAGGATAGGATCTTTTGGGTAAACCCCCTCTCCCGCCTCCTTTAGCCAGCTCAGGACTTCTGACCAGAAGGTTTGAACCATCTTGCATGACCACCACATGTGCCAGTAGTTGGCTTTTTCCCCACATCCGTGCCAGCATACAGGGTCAACGTCTGGGAACATTTTAGAGAAAGTGATCGGGTCATACTGCCACCTATGAAGAAGTTTGATGGCATGTGTCTTATATTGGCATGTCTTGAACGCCCTACTGCAGATGCGTGCCCACAGGCCCTCTCCTATTCCACAGCTCAGGTCCCTCTCCCATTTCCTTCTGAGGCTTTTGGTTGTTCCCTCTAGGGGGATCATAAGGGCTCCATAAAGGAGGGAGATGAGTCCTTTCGTTTCTACGTGGGAGTCTAGGATTTTTTCAACAGGGGTAAGGTTTCTTTGTATGCAGGGCTTTAGTTTTGGCTTCATTTGGGTGCCCTTGAGTCGTAAATATAGGAGTGGGGAGAGGCTACCAATTCCCAGGGCCTCCTCGAGCTCCTGAATGGTTATGAAGGTGTCCTCCCTTACCAACTGACCGACTCTGGTTAGTCCAGCTTTGAACCAGGACTGGTAATGTTCATGGCCTGGAACTTCTTCTAGGACTGGTGTGGACCAAATGTGGCTCAGTGGCGAGGGCCATGTGGTCACCTTGTCTCTAGTTCCCTTCCCTGCCAGGGCTTTCCACATTGTTCCCAGTATGGGGTGGTCCCTAATTCTTTTTGGTAGCTTCTTCATTGGAACCCATAACCATTCACCCACTGTGACTGCGTGCAGATAGAGGTTTTCAAGATAAACCCATTGTTTGTTGGGGTCCTCCCTGAGATGTGGGGCCAATGCCCTAAGATGGGCCGCTCTGTGGTATGCATGCAAGTCAGGGAGGGCTACACCCCCTCTTTCCTTGGGGAGGGTGAGGGTCTCATATCCTATTCTGGGTCTCTGGCCCTCCCATATGAATTTGGTAATTCTTTTTTTGGCTTCAATGAGGTAAGATTCCGGGGGCCTCCAGGGGAAGGATCTGGAAGACGTATAGCACCCTGGGGAGGAGGTTCATCTTTACGGCACTTATTCTTCCCATCCATGATATTTGCCCCTTCGCCCAACCCTCCATGTCCCTGAAGAGTTTATCAAACAGAGGGGGGTAGTTCGGCTGGCTCAGGTCTTCGTTGGGTTTAACAATATTAATCCCCAAGTATCTTCTGCCCTCCGTGCAGATTTGGTTGGTTGTCTCCCGGGTTCTGGCCATGCTTGTGTGCCTTCTGCATCATTTCCCTCCTCTGGAACATCGCTCTTGAGCACTTGGAGGACTTGCATGGCTTCTTTGCTGCTAGTCACCCTGTAGTCTACACCAGTTCGCTCGAAGGATTTGGGCGAATGGAAACGACCATCTATATTTTATGTCCTGGCTGGTGAGTCACTGGGTGAGCGGGCGACAATCCCTTCTGCGGGTGAGCGTGAGGGTAGACAGGTCTTGGTAAATCCTAATTGTGTCGCCTTCAAAGATGAAGCTCTCGAGCCTTCTTGCCTTCTCCAGGACCTCCATTTTCTCTCTGTACCGGAGGAAACGTATCACAATGGACCTCGGGCCCCCTCCTCTGCCCCCTCCGCCTCGGTGTGCTCTTTCAAGCTGGACTTCCTTGCCCCCTCGTAATGTAAAGAGTTGGTTAATCAGACCTTGAACTTTCCTCCCTACATTGGCCACCGTCTCTCCTCTTTGCTGCGTAACGCCCATTATGCGGAGGTTATATCGGCGTTCCAGATTTTCCAGCTCATCCATCTTTAAAGTTATGTCCTCCTCTCTCATTTCAAGGTCTGTTAGCCTCGCCTCATATTTCATGTCCAACAGGTCTGTTTGGAGGTGGTTATTTTCCATTCCTTCCATTTTTTCCTCCAAGGTGTCCACTCTTCCTCTGAGGTCCACTATAGAGGCCTGTATGTCGGTGCGAATGGCTTTGATTTCCTGGAGGATGTCCTTGAGGTCATCCTTCGTTAGCGCTGAGGATGGGGGATCGCTGCCTGAGGGCATGGTGGCTCCGTGGGCCTCACTCGGGGCTGTTTGTGTGCGGCGAAAGCGTTGGAGGGAAACGATTGCCCCGGTGGCTGGAGGCCGCTCCAGGATGTCGCTCTTTTTGGTGCCTCTTGGTGTGGTGCCCCCAACAGGGCGGGCCCGTGGGATTCTCAGAGTTCAGGGGCGGGGGACCCCAACCCCTCTACATTGTTGGGGTGTCAAGTATCTGGCTGCGGGCCTTGATTTCATGCCGGGGGGCCCGAGGGGCCTCTAAGGATTGAGGCTGTGGCCTGCTTGGAGTTGTAGGCCTCTGCAGTGTAGGCGGAGGGAGATGTGGTGGCTCTGGTGGGTTTAAAGCCGCCTAGTCCTTTATCATGGGGTGCTGGAGAAAGGGTTGTATCCCAGGTGGGGGCTGGGTGGGGTAAAGAGGGGGGGCGGCACCCCAGCGCTGTTTTCTCCAAGGTCCACTTCCCCCCTCCGTCTCCTCACCTTCTTTTCATGTAGTTCTCTGGACAGGCCGATGCTCTGGGGCCGGGCTCCTCCTCTCCCCGGCACCACTGCGTATGGATGGCCCCGCGGGCCTCCTCGCTCAGGGGTATCGTGTGCACCGGGGCAGGGGCCCCAATGCTCTATCCCCCAATGTATTCTATGGGGAGAGCGATGGCGCAGCAGTGAACAACGCCTCTCGGATCCCCAGCACGCAATGGGCCCACACGCCGGCGTCCCCGTGGATCTCTGGTGGGGGCCGCTCGACCCTGGGCTCCAGATGGGGGGGCTCCCACTCCGCTCAGGTGGGCTGCTCCTTGAGGACGTTGTTGATGTTGGCCTCTGCTCCCTTGGTCCTGCGTGCTGCCGGTGAGTGGGGGGTTTGGATGGTGGACTCCTCCGCTGCCCAGGGTGCAGGTTCTCTCGGGCTGCAACGAATAATCCTGGCCGGGGATTGTGACTGCACACTAGGCCCTGCGGGGCTGGAGGAGTGCGAGCCTTACATGACTGGCATGCTCTCCACCACCTGGTGGTCCGATCAATTTTATTATCTTTTGTAACATAAAAAGGCCTACTAAGGCCGTTATATATATATGATCATTTTCAACCCCCTCTTGTATGGGAGTTTTATGCAATTGATATCATATTCAATATTCATATAATACACAATTTGCAATTGATATTTTGCACGGTGGGGGTTAGTACAATATGTGACTTAGAATGTGGCTATTATAACCAAACCATCTGTCTAGTCGACACTTATGGTGTTTCTGGCATGAAAAGGATGATTTTGTATTCTAATGCCATCTTCAGGACTGTAGAAGTGGACTGTGGGGTGTCACTGGTGTGCCCCATAGGTGGAACATCTAAAAGTAAGGAATAAAATAAGGTCAATGGTGTCTCTCAACGAAATTCTTTAAGTGCCTGGAGTGTGTGCTAAAAAGTGTCCTTCCTGAGCCTTTGATGTCAGTGTCACAGGTGTGCCTTTTGTGCTCCTCTGGTAGTGTAATCCTGTGTGATTAGGCTCTGGTGTCGTGCTGGTTATGCTGCAAATTAATAAATAAAGGAAATCTGTCATATTTTGTTTCAGTGACTCTTAAACAAAGAAGACAGAAAATGGCCGACTGTATCTCTTGCCATGCGGCCATTTTAGTCCGTTAATACTGGCACTCTCTACCTAAGTGAATGCCAGTGGGTGGCGTATAGCCTTCTGGGGTGCTTATGAAGATACACCGACGTCACTGCTCGGTTAATTTCGGAACATCATGGCTAACAAAGCTATCTGGTTAGTGAAAAACCGCAATAGTGCGGTGCGGTCATTTTCGTGCATTCATATTAGCATACTTTCATTGTATCGATGCCGGTTCGTGGCGTGTAGCCATCTAGAGATAGTCTCAAAATTCTGGCTCAGTTGTTCGTTGATTTGTACTAGCTAAATGTCGCCATCTGAATGGCAAAAGAAAACGAAAAAGAGCAGCGCTGCTGTGCTGTGTCTTACCTGCGTCAGCTTCCTATATTGGTGTGCTGTGTCCGCAATAGTGTTATGCGAGCGGCACATGCGTACTTGCCTTTTGTAGTCGTGTCATGCGTTGCTTAGCGACAAAGGGCTGCTAAGCGCATGCTCAGAGTGTGAGTGTTCTGATCTAGAGGCTAGTGTATCTAAGAGCGTGCGCGCGGGTTACCTGCTGATTACAAGGCATCAATATGTTTGGGTGATGCTTGCTAATGAGGACCTCATGTTTCACGGAGGTCCATTTCCATGTTGCTACGTGTAATGTCCATGTTCGCAGAACATCTAGGTTTTCAACACCACAAAGTCACACCACTGTGGCCCCAGGCGAATGGAATGGTAGAACGTTTCATGGGAAACCTTAAACGCACTCTACAAATCTGCTCCATTACAAATGGATCGTTTATGCAAGCCATCTGCACCTTACTACGAGAATATCGGAACACACCGCACAGCTCAACTGGTGAATGCCCATCAATGCTAATGTTCGGACGTGTCATCAAGACACGACTTCCCCACCATGTGCAAAAGAGGGATGAATCCTCACACACAAAGAAGGCCAGAAGCAAAGACCAAGAAAGCAAGGACAAGATGAAGACGTACACAGACGCCCAAAGACGTGCCCGACCCAACACCATCTGTATTGGCGACCAAGTACTAGTACGACAAAAGCAAGTCACGAAGGACATGCCTGCTTTCAAACCAGATCCCATGAAAGTGACCCACATTCAAGGGTCGATGATAACCGCCGCTAGCCCCAATGGCACAATCACCAGAAATTCATCCTTCTTCAAGACCTTCGACAGCACTGACACCACCGTCAACACGTCAACAACATCGAGAAGTGACTCCTCGGACACAGACTCTAACTATCATGAAGAGGAAAGGGACGCGGATGACAGTGGCAGTGAAAGCGATAGCACACTAGCAAAATTAGCCCCACCGGTACGTAGCCCATCCAAGAGGGTCATTCGCAGACCCATCAGATGGATTGAAGAATCCAACTGAACACCGGTGAAGTGTGTATTTAAGGAAGGGGAAGATGTAATGTCCTATCTCCATTGCCATCGCATGTTTAGTCCTCTATCTATGACGGTAGAAGGTGGGCTGCGTCCCACGTGGTGAGAGGCGGGGTTACCGCCTCGGGAAGGCAGTTCGTAGAAATAAAGAAAGCTATTCAGACGTGCCTTGTCTCTGCTCCTGTTTTATTGCAAGCGCCGGCTCGTGATGATTTATTGAGACACAGTCTGCGATCCTTCATGCCCGCTCCACCCACAACACTACGCATGTGTTGCATACAAGGGCTATGTGTCAGTGCCATATGTTATTTTTTCCTAATTTGGATACTGTCTGGACACAAGTGTTGTGTCGGGGTGGTGGCTGTATGGAAAGTCAGGACAGCATCTGGCTAGATGAAGTCGGTCATGCAGTGGTTGTAAAGTAGACATGCAGTAGATGCCTCGTAATCAGCAGGTAACCCGCGCACACGGCTCTTAGATACTCTAGCCTCTAGATCAGAACACTCACATTTTGAGCATGCGCATAGCAGCCCTTTGCCGCTATGCAACGCATGACGCGACTACAAAAGGCAAGTATGCATGCGCCGCTCGCATAACACTATTGCGGACACAGCACACCAACATAGGAAGCTGATGCAGGTAAAACACAGCACAGCAGCGCTGCTCTTTTTCGTTTTCTTTTGCCATTCAGATGGCAACATTTAGCTAGTACAATTCCACAAGCAACTGAGCCGGAATTTTGAGACTATCTCTAGATGGCTACACGCCACAAACCGGCATCTATACAATGAAAGTATGCTAATATGGATGCACGAAAATGACCGTACCGCACTATTGCGGTTTTTCACTAACCAGATAGCTTTGCTAGCCATGATGTTCCGCAATTAACCGAGCAGGGACGTCGGGGTATCTTCATAAGCACCCCAGAAGAATATACGCTACCCACTGGCATTCACTTAGGTAGAGAGTGCCAGCATTAACGGACTAAAATGGCCGCATGGCAAGAGATACAGCCGGCCATTTCTGTCTTCTTTGTTTAAGAGTCACTGAAACAAAATATGACAGATTTCCTTTATTTATTAATTTGCAGCATAACCAGCGTGACACCAGAGCCTAATCACACAGGATTACACTACCAGAGGAGCACAAGAGGCACTTTGAGAGAGAAACGCTGCATCAGTTCTCAACACCTGTAACACTGAGGTAGGACACTTTTTAGCACACACTCCAGGCACTGAAAAAATCCTGTTGAGAGACACCATTGACCTTATTTTATTCCTTACTTTTAGATGTTCCACCTATGGGGCACACCAGTGACACCACTCAGTCCCCTTCTACAGTCCTGAAGACGGCACTAGAATACAAAATCATCCTTTTCTTGCCAGAAACACCACAAGTGTCGACTAGACAGATGTTTTGGTTACAATAACCACATTCTAAGTCACATATTGTACTAACCCTCACCGTGCAAAATATCAATTGCAAATTGTGTATTATATGAATATTGAATATGATATCAATTGCCTAAAACTCCCATACAAGATGGGGTTGAAAATGATCAGATATGTATAACAGCCTTAGTAGGCCTTTTTATGTTACAAAAGATAATAAAATTTGTTAAATAAGCAAATATAAACTTGCTGCTCTCAAATTTATGTACAGATCAAATGCTATGATCGGTTAGATTGTGCTACAAATATTACCGGTAATATAATGACTCCACCTTCTACTTCTGCTCTCTCCTGCAGTCTGTACCTGAGGGGGGCTTTTATGCCTCTCTGCCTCCCTCAGGTGTGAGTCATTACTACTAATAGGGTGTACTTTGTGATCGTGTGCCCCTGCAGGCCTCTTCTTCGTCCCATTACTTTGGGAATAGTGGGACTTTGAGTCCACAATATGAAAATCAATTTTTCTAACAGGACTAAGAATGTTACTTTCATCTCTTCCCTTAATTATATTCCTCAGTGGGATATTATGAGAATTCAATGAGGAACTTGTCTTCACAGAGGAATGAGGATTTTTTAGATTCAATTTGGAGGTATTTAAAGACTTCTCTTTACTAATCCTCTGATAGTCATGAGAGCTTACACCTTTATGTAGGTCTGTGATTTTAAGAGGGGTTTCATTCCTCCTGAATATAAATAATTATGGTTGTTTTTACCCTCATTATGATAGTCATCTTGGGAAATTAACATCTCTCTTTGAGAGCAAGCCGTTATATATTATGGTATCATGGATGCCTTCTACCTAGAGTGAGACGAATACAGTGTCTCATCCAACAGAGTCCTCCCGTTCCCCAGGGGCATTTCTCCTCCCAGGTGATCCTCCCAGCTAACACCACCCCCAGGGTTAGGATCAGAAAGCGTCTGCCTTTCCCTGGCCACCTGGGAGGAGACTTTAAGCAGGGTCACTCTGAGGACTCTGTAGGATTCATCACAAGAGACTCCTGAAGCCAAGAGAAGACTTCTAGATCTTTGCAGGTGTTAGGAGGTCACTTCCACCTTACCAGAGGTTGGGTAGACTCCAGATAGACCAGTAGGAACAGAGAAGCTGAGAAACAGAAGCAGCGAGCAGGACCGCAAATGCTTGCTTCTGGCTAATTGTGGGAGAGCTGGAATACGCCAGGAAGAACCAGTGATTCCACAGAAGGGGATGATTGAAACAGCCCTTGAAAGAATACGTGCAAGTGAACATTGTTACAAAAGGTGAAAAGTAATCAACACAAGAGACTTACAACTGTGTGTATGTGTCCAATACACACGTAAAAGACGTCCTGGCATAATAATATTCCAGGCAGATACGATACCAGAAAACGCTAATGTAAGAGACTATCAATATTGGAAATGTGCACAGAGGCTACATAATAAAGCCCTGGCAGGAGATCATTACAGGCAATTTGAAGGTGTGTTTGATGGTGCAGGAAAGTGCATATGTAGCAAAAGCCCTGTCAGGAGAGTAACCAGGCAGTTTGTAAGCATAAAGAAATCTTTATGTGACAAAGCCCTGGCACGAGAGTTTTACCAGACAGATGAAAGTTGCAAGACTGTTTATTAAAGAAAGTCCCTGACAGGAGAGTACACCAGGTGGATGCTAATTGTGAACATGTGTCTTTACAAGAAAGGTCTCACAGGAACGCATATCAGGCATGAAGGTGAACAGAGTGTAAAAAGAAATGGACTCAAAGAAATCCTGACCAGTGCACACCAGGAAAAAGGCAGAGGAACTATATTAAAGGTGAAAGGAAACCTGGCAGGAGAGTACACCAGGTATACTAACATGACAAAGCACAAGAGTGAAGTTGTTTTATGTGCCAGTCATGTTGATGCTCAAGAGACTGATACTCGTGTATGGAAACCAGAGTGAAGAGAAATCGAGGAGAAGGGAATCACCCCCTACAGCAAGGTACTCTATCCTTTGGAACTTTTGTGTTAGAGTTGCACATTTTCTTTAAAAATATTTTTATTGGGTTTTTGCAATAGTAATAACAGTAACATAAACATGTCTTCCTTCCCCCCACCTACCTCCCTGTGGCAGCTGTACTTTTCCCATTTCTTTAATCTACCCGAGTTCTTCCCCTGCAAACTTCGAGATTTCACACAAAGTTCAAAAGCTGCAGGTTGTGTGGGCACCATTGCTTCATGTAGTCCCCCTGTAGGTATGTCATAAACCCTTACCAATCTTGTTGAAATTTCCCCTTCTGCCTGAACAATAAATGTGACCCACTCCATTGCAAGCAGCCCCCACAATACTTGTAACCAATCCATGCCCATTGGAGGTAGCCTCTGCTTCCAGCGTTTCGCTATGACCTGCCATGCTGCTATCAGCATCATCAAGTAAGCCTTCTTCTGGGTTCTATCGGACAGACTTATACCTGGGTCAAACAGCCCACACATCCATTCCCTGGGGGTCGGGCTGGATCAAACCTGATCATTGCCTTTATCTGGGCATTCCCACCATTAAAAAAAAAAAAAGAATAGTTTTGTATTATCTTTTATAACATTTGCGTACAGATTTGCATATAACCCTTTGCTGTATGGTAACACACTTCCATCGTATAATCTGCTATGTACTTTTTAACTGAACTCTAAACTGTGTCCACCCCCCAACCGCTCCCCTTAACTTAGCCAAATTGTAATATCTAGTAGCAGTGTTGTACTCAGCTGTGTTTATTGCGCATTGTCCACTATGCCCAATTCGAGTGTTTCATTCACGTCTTATCTTGTTCTGTTATGAACAGGCTTAATGTTAGCTCTGACCATTGTGTCAGATCTCCGCCAGGGTGTTGTGTTTGCCCCCTTGCTGCTTGCTTCCACACCTCCGTCTCGGTCATTGTCCATTTTAGTAGTTCCTTCCACCACCTTACTACTGACGCAGCGTTTTGCCAGTATATATGCTAGGTCTTTCAATTTTCCTAGCACCTTTCCATTCTTACTCCTCTGGAAGATCCCTAGTATGCATGCCTCCGGTGATTGGACATCCAGTTCAATGTGCTCTATGGATAATTTGTGTGCAATGTCTTTCCAGAAGTTCGCTATGACTGGACATTCCCAAAACATGTGAAGCATTCCTGCATTTTCCTCCCGACATTTTCGGCAGCTTTGCTTACTTGCTCCTTTAAATTGCGCTATTGTTCTCGGTTTTACGTACAATCTGAGCATTATGTACATTTAAATTTGTTGATATTTAGTATTACCGGAGACTTTCGTGTGATAGTTTACTACCTTTTGCCATTCCTTGTCCGTGAAGTTCTTGTCCAGTTCTGTTTCCGAGCTTGCCCTGGTTTGTAGTTCGCTCTTTGCGTGATTGTTTATGAGTACATCATACGACCTTGATATAACATGTCCTCCCCTCTGAGATATGTATCATTGTTTCTATTACGTCACATTCTATCGTGTCCTCACCTATCGCTGGCCGCCTCCCCTTGATTGTGTTCACAATAGATTGGTATCGGAGGTATTGTCCCTCGTGTATGCCTGTTATGTCCTGTAATTCATTAAAGCTTAACCATGAACCTTCCATTTGCAAGTCTCCTATAGTTAATACCCCATATGTCTCCAAATTGGTTCTCACATTGGCCCTTAGGCCTCTGTTATCTGTTATCACTGCTTCGAGGGGTATTTGTGGGGATATCGGGTCTTTAATCTTACATTTGTTCCAAAATCTGTGCCATATCTGTATGCCTTATTTTACTAAATGTGGGTATTCTTGCGGTACTGTTGGGGGTACCCACAATACCTCTTTTAGGTGTAGGTGTTGTATTGCTGGCTGTAGGAGTATTGTGTCCATTGTGGGTTCATCCGCAAGCCAGTTGACCACGTGCTGCATCTGTCCTGCCAGATAATATAGTTGGAGGGTGCTAAGCGCGACTCTGTGTCTACCTCTTTGCCATAGGTCATTTCTGCACTCTTGTTCGAGTTTGGTAAACAATGGTTTAGGGATATTATATGGGATATTCCCAAAGCAATGTAGGATTCTAGGTAGCGCAATAATTTTCAGTAGTGCTGCTCTCCTCATTACTGACAAAGGTAGCTTCCCCCAAAATGTAATTGAATTTACCAGTCACTTAGTGCTTTTACCGTGTTAAATGTGTGTTCCTGCTTGGGGGTGTGATATATGTCTAAACCTAGATATCTGAAGGTGTCTGTCTTCCATGTGAGGGCCAATTCTGGTAGATTCCCACTGCCCTCTGTAGCTAGATTAGCTAGCGGGAATAGGCAGAATTTGTTCTTGTTGATCGTGATTCCCGACAGCACGCTGAAGTTATCTAGTACTTTTAGTATGTGTTGGAGATTATCTTCTGGGTTTTGCAAGTACAGCAGAGTATCGTCCGCATACATAGATATTACATGCCATCCTCTATCCTGATTCCTGCATCCTGAAATTCTTGCCTCAGGAAAGCTGCTATCGGCTAGATTGCAATTATGTAGAGCATTGGAGACAGAGAGCAGCCCTGTCTGGTTCCTTTCTGTAGTTCCCATCTTTCAGAGTAGATGCCACCCATTTTGGGCCTTGCCAGTGGTTTAGTGTAAACCAGCTTAATCCACTGCATATACTTTGGCTCCACTCCTAGTTTCACCATTGTCGCCTATAGCCAATCGCAATGGATTGAGTCAAACGCTTGCTTTGCGTCTAGTGAAGCCACTCCACAATACTTGTCACTATCATTTGTGCTGGAGATTACGTGATGTAATCTGCGCAGGTTATCGGAAATGTTTCTACCTGGCACGTAAACCGTTTGATCCGGATTAATTAGTTCAGTTATCACTCTCCCCAGCCTATTTGCCAGTAGTGGTGTTAGGATTTTATTGTCCTGGCTTAATAGAGACAATGGCCTGTAGGAGCTACAGTCTGTTGCTTCCTCATTAGGTTTTGGGAGGGGTATTATCACAGCTTCACGCATGCTTCCTGGCAGCGTGCCTGTTTCAAACGCCTCCATTTATACTTTCATCAGGATCGCTGCAAGGCTGTCTGTCTACTCTTTATAGAATTCCCCCGGCAGCCCGTCCATGCCTGGGGTTTTCCCTGAGGGTAACGTTCTGATTATGGCCAATACCTCTTCAGCCGTTATGGGTTCTTCCAACATCTGCGCTTTCTCTGACTCTAGGTGCGGTAAGACTAATGGGTTCTAGCACCTCTTGTATCGCACTACCACTCTCCTCTCTAATGTCCTCATACAGCTCCTTATAATATTCCTGAAATGTGGTGTTCACCTCCCTTTGTGTATTATATACTGTGCCCTCTTTACTCTGGATGGAGTGAAAGAATTTTTTTTTCTGATCATTCTTGCATAACCATGCTAGCAATTTGCCTGGTTTATCCCCTCCCACATCTGTTTTCTCTAAATACTTTGCATAGCTAAATTTGCCCAGCCTGTCCCTTTGTTTTATGCACTCCTGTCTTAATCTGATTTCCTCGCCCGATCCTCCTCTCCCTTGCTATTCTTTTTCTCTACCTCTGCAAGTTGTAGTTCTATTTTGTGCAGTTCTGTGGTGATGGCCTTGCGCACTCCTCCTGCTTGGGCTATCATCTCTCCTCGGCTTACTACTTTATACGTTTCTCATACTGTTCCTATTGAGCCTACGCTGCCCACATTTATCTTGAATAATTCCTCTGTGTGTTTACGCATGTGCTCTTTGAACGCTGTGTCTAACAGTGTTTCGCTACGTAGTCGCCAGTTTGGAATGGCTGGTCTGGGCACTGGTATTACCCATTTGAGTAATAATGGGGAGTGATCCAACAGTACTCTAGCTTTGTATTCTGCTTCCTCAAATTCACTCATGTGTTCCTCCCCGTAAATAAGTAGTCTACCCTTGTGTAAACTTTGTGCGGAGAGTAATAGTGTGAATAATCTCTTCTGTTCGCTGTAAGGTCCTCCAGATATCTACCAGACTAAAGGAATGTAAGAGAGTATTTAGTACTTTCGCAGGTGGTGCCGGTCTTCTGAATTTGTCATCTGACCTGTCAATTCTGGGGTTGAGTGTACAATTGAAATCTCCTCCCCACAATAGTACTTCGTTTTTGTACTGGCCTAATCTTGCGTAAAGTGAGCGAAAGAATGTTGTTGCATCTTGGTTTGGCGCATATGTGTTCACAATGCACATTTCTCTGTTTTCCAGAGTTCCATGAACCAGTACCATTCTGCCTTCATCATCCATTTTAGTATGTAGTATTTTCAGTGGGACTGTAGGAGCCACCCATATTAGGACACCACTGGATTAAGCCGAGTACGTCGACTCTGCTACTACCCCACCCCATTGTTGTGCTAATTTCTCTTGTCTGGCTTTATTGAGGTGTGTCTCCTGTAATATGGTTACTCCTATTTTGTTTCCATGCAAGTACATAATTGTAATGTGCCTTTTCACATGACTGTTCAGACCGTGAATGTTCCATATCACTAGTTTTATAGTACCCTCCATAATGTGTGTACTTAATTGTTTTTAATTGATGCCACTCTTTCAGGCCTTTATTCCTTGTGGTTATGCTTGCTGATGTGGTCCACCTATAAAGTATACAATTTGGCTTCCCTTTCTTCCAGGTGTCAACTCCCCACCCTCCACGCTACCCAACTGTCTCTTCCATAACTTAAACATCCCAGCTATGCGATGCATGCTCGGACGAGCCGCTTCCACTCCCTCCCTTCCCAGTCTTCCGACCAGGTGTTTGGTGCCCAAAGGTTGGGTACTGATAGCGCACCCTAGCAAATATGTATGGGGAAGTTAGGGCGTCTCTGTTTCCAGTGCCAACCTACCTTTAGAATCTGTGTCCGCACAGCTTGTCTTCCTGCTCAGTGGCGTTTGTTCAGTTACGGCTTTGCCACTTCCAATAACGGGGACAGTCTTGATCTTCCAATTAACATCTTCTGACACGCCACATGGGACTTTCGGACGTGTATAATAAGTTACCACAAGGTTTTCTCTTACCAAACTGCCTGTAGTGTCATTCACTGCTTGGTGACATTGCTTTCACATTGTCCAGCCAAGTGCGTCCATGGTGTAGTATCTTCAGTCTGACTGGATAGATTAACATATATTACATCCCAGCTTTTCTCAATCTTTCCTTTGTAGCTATAAAGTGAGCTCTGCACTTCTGTACTTGAAAAGTATGATCTGGGTATATTGCTGGGTATATTGCTAATTTAGCTGAGGCCCTTTTTATGATTCCGCCTGTCCTATAGAATGCCAAAACGTTCTCTCTGTCCTTGTAGTTTAGGATTTTAGCGATGATAGGCCTGGGGGGTGCTTCAGTGGTGGTTTCCTGGTTAAACATCGGTGTGCACATTCCACCGTGAATCCTTGTGTTGAATTCCCTGGGCCCAGTTCTTGTAACAGTAGATTCTCGACATAGTTAGTGTGGTCAGAGCCTTCCATACCTTCAGGCAGCCCAAGTATCCTGATGTTATTCCTTCTAGCCCGTTCTTCTGTGTCTTCCACTCTATCCTTAAGCAATTTTACTCTTTGCTGCAGTATTCTGACATCCGTTATGGCCTGAGAGACCTCCTTGGTGTTGTCTTTCACCTGTGCTTCCAGCTGACCAGTGCATTCTGCCATCTTGTTGCAGCAATCCTACGTCCACCATTACTGCATCAATTTCCCCCTCTAGAGCTGTCTTCAGTGCTGCTATAGCAGCTAGTATCTGTTGGTCTCCTTTTCCCAGCACATCTTCTGTGTTGTCAACCGGGTCCACAGATGTACTGCCACTTGGGCTGTTTTGGCCTTTCATGAATGCTTCCACAGGGGACTGTTTTCCTTTTGCCTAGCTGCCTTTGGTTGCCATTTGCTTTGCCGGTGCTGTTCAACTTTCGTCTCTCTTGGCTTTACTGCTCATTTAATTACTGACAGTCTGAGTCTCTTAGCTGGGGTATCTGCTTGTTTCCTATGACCACTTAACAAAGTGCTGCCCACTCCATTCCCTGCGGGGCTACCCACTCTTGGTGTCCCCCCTGCAACGGGGTGTTATTGTGTAGCTTGGCGTTGGCTGTATTACTTGTAAGTTGGGCCCTTAGTCACCCTCACCTCTTGCTTTGCGCTGTGTCCCAATACTGATTCTGCGACTTTTGTCCCAGTTATGGGTCCGCACCGCTCCAGTGTTGTTTTGCTGGCTTGGGTATGTGCCTGCCAGTGGTCGGTGCATTGTGGTCTCTTTTGCTGAAGCAAACGCATGTATGCCCTTATACTGCTTACGCAATGATGTACCATGTTTGTAAAGTCTGTGCCGCCGTATTTATATGTTGGTCGCTTTGCCAACTTACAGTCCGCCCGCTTAGGCTCACAACCCACCGGCCGTGAATGCTGGTGTGTTTGCTCGCAGCTCTCAAGGGAAAACGCTGAGCGCCTCTGATTGCCGCATCCATACTTCTCCGGTCACCAGCCTGCAAACACCTGGGCGCAGGCAATCCTATTCATGCTGCATGCAATCTACAAGCACTATTGGGCTGCCTTCGCTGTTCTGTGGGTTCACATGCCCACTAATTCTTCCCGGACTGACCTGCGGTTTACTCTGCTCTTCTTTTCAAATCGTTCCTCCTCGAGTTACGCACCAGCGGTCGCCATCTTGGTTGCCTCCGCTTTCCACTGCGGCACGGGTGATACTGGTTGTATCTCGTATCTGCCACGCTAGGAGCCCAGTTTCAGCACACTGTTACAGTCTCTTGCCACTATATGTTTTTCCCCCCTTGGGATGACTTTAGTTTCTTGCTGTTTCGACAGATCTTCAACGGATCAGGAAAGAGCTACTGTGAAGCACATCTTCACTACCTGGCAGTCACACACACCTGCCCTGGGCATTCCCACTATATGTGTTTCCAATCCCCCCTTCCTGAGCACCCACTCCAGCATTCCTGCGTAGTAGTCGTATACATTTTATGTAGATTTACTCAGGTGTAGTGTCACCGCATCATAACCATACACCGGGTTTTATCTCAACTATATTGATCGCATCAATTTAGGGATGTTCCTCCACAGGTTCTCCCAATGGTTAATAGGGATATATCCCCAATGTGTCCTCCCATTGTGTAATGTACCCCCAGTTTGCTGTCATTTCCACCTTCATCATAAATCTATACAGCATGGATATCATCTGCTTGGTGCCTAAGTGTGTAACTGTGAATTTATCAAACTTAGTCAGTTCCCTGCCCGCCGCCTGTTTGACCCCTGGGCTCAACATGCAGTGTCTCATTTGATAGTATCCCAGTCTGTCCTCTGGAAGCTCTATGCATTGCTTGCAGTCTTCAAACATGGTATTGTCGATCCCTACACCATATCCCCCAGCTTTCTGCACCCCACCCTGTGTCATTGCTTGAATGACCACTGCGCCACCCGGATGCAAATTGCGAATTCCCAAAAGTGGAGTGAAGGGGGACGGGCATGACGACAGAGCACCACGCTCTAACAGTCAGTCAGTCCCATGTGTCAAATACCACTGCTATTACCTGGCTCGAGTGCACGTTTTGGTGCCGATCTTGACTATTCAGCCAGAAGATCTTCTCCAAGGGCTTCCTACCACCGCTCTGTCCATCCTCACTCACGGTTTAGAGGTGTCTCCAGAGAACCATTGCCATACCACCCTCAGTTGTGCTGCCTCATAATATTTTATAAAATGTATGAGACCCCCACCCTCTCTTGCCCCTATGAGCCATCAGGGTCCCCAGTGCTAGTTGCGAGTGTTTATTCTGACAGATACATTTAGAGACTAGCCTATTCAGTGCCACGAAGAAGGAGAGCAGAACCCAAATCAGCAGAGCCTGAAAGTGGTTTAGAACCCTCAGTATTGTAACCATTTACATAATTGCAAAATGGCCCAAACACGATATCTGCAAAGGGGTCAATTTTTCTAGGTCTAACTTAACCTGTTGTAGTACATCAGGGTAATTCCTGTTGTATATCTGTGTTATAGTCCCTGCGATATTCACCCCTAAATACCTCATGCTTGTCTCTGCCACCATAAAGAGGGAGTATAGAACCGAACACTTTTCCCCGGAATGGGCTAGTCACAGAAGTTCCGACTTCTACATAATAATTTTAAGTCCCGCTATTTGTTCCACCACTAATGCTGTTATTGCTGATTCTGGGTCTGTTAGCGCCATCAAGCCATCGGCAAATGCGGCAAACTTGCGCCAAATGGTACGTCCTACACCGCCGGGGTATGATATGATATGATATGGCATTTATAACGCGCCTATACACAAGTGTTTCAAGACGCGACGAGGCAGGGGAGGGGAACAAGGGGACATACAACAATCCTACTAGGCCAGGTTTCATTCGGATCGCTCAAGTGCGTGGGAAGGGAGGAAAGGAAAGTGTAGTACATGGGAGTAGATAATAACAATAAATAAAATATCAGCCAGCAAGTGGCAAGGGTAAGTGCGGACATCAGCTATCGAGGTCTGGTGGGCAGACTGTAGGGATACAGAACAGTCCCAGAGTGCGGGGGTTGCCAGGTGTGCAGTGCAGGTGTGTGATGCTGATAGGAGAGGGACCTGGGCCCGGGATCAGAAGGGTGTCCAGGTAGCCAGTGCAGTACCGGTTTCAGCCAGGAGGCCAGCAGTCGAGAGGAGGAGAGAAAGCAGAAGCAAAGCGAAAGGTTTTGAGGTGCTTCCGGAACCAGAGATGATTCTCCTCAAGTTCAAGGTAGGCGGGGAGGCTGTTCCAGAGGGAGGCACCAGCGGAGGAGAGAGATCTACCACCAACTCGTTGCTTGTAGAAGCGAATGACCCTGAGGGAGTTGGAGGCAGATGAGTGAAGAGCTCTAGAAGGAAGATATTTAGGAAGAGCGAGTTGGAGGTATTGAGGCCCCCAGACCGCAGAAGGCCTTGTGGGCGATGCAGAGGGTTTTGAACTTAATCCTCGCAGCCACTGGGAGCCAATGCAGAGATTTCAGTCCTAGAGAGAAACGATCCCTGGGCTTGAGGCCAAGGACAAGTCTCACAGTCCTGTTCTGGATGAGTTGCAGAGGGCGGAGAGTAGAGGCAGGCAGATTTAGAAAGAGGTTGTTGCAATTGTACAGCCTAGAGAGAACCAGAGCTCTGGAGACACTAAGCTTCTAGGGGAAGAAGAGGAAAGGTGCAGCTGGTAGTGTGACTTCTTGGAGATGTCAGAGATGTGAGGAGAGAAGAAGAGTGTGGAGTCGAAGATGACCTCAAGGTTTTTGGCTTTGCAGGTGGGAGCGGGAAGAGGACCAAGAGAGGCTGGCCAGAGAGCAACAGGAAAGGAGGGAGCAGGTGTGCACACCACTCCTGGATAGCAGACAGACAGTCAGAGATGAGGGAAGGAGAGGAGGAGGTATAGGGTAAGCCTGAGCTTCTTGAGCAGGGGCTCCAGATATATCCCATACAGTAGCGGAGATAGCGGGTATCCCTGCCTTTTGCCGCGTTTGAAGGGGATAGATCAGGAGAGGTGGCCATTGATGGACAGTCGCATTACCGGGTGTCCATAGTTGGTTCTCACCATCTGCACGAATCCTGCCCCAAGTCCCATTTGTGTTAAAATGGTAAATAAGAATGGCTACTCAACCGAGTGAAATGCTTTTTCAGGTTTACCAGACAAGACTACTTAGTGACAAGACTACTTAATACCCTTTACCAAGAAGGATTTCCTTTGTATACTTAATCTCTCTTTCACCACACAGAGCAACATTACCTCTCTGAGCACACACCCAGAAATATCCTGTCAGCTGATACCAGAAAGGTATATCCTCATCTGTTCTAGTGGTCATTTCTCAGCTTCTGGGTACTTATCTCTTCTGTTATTTCTGGCAGACGCATTGAGACCGACCTCCCAGGGATCTTCCAATCAAGACATTGGTGAATCAAGAACAATCCGAAGTTCCACAATCTCAAATCCAGCCCGCAGGGTTTTTTCCCCCAGAGGGTATCCCTGGGAACTCTGCTTCCCCCTGTTCCTGTTTCTTAGGCGGAGGATGGTGGAGCTTTCAAGGGGATTTTCCTAACATCCGAGTACTGACATCTGATTCAGGTTAGTGAACCTCTGTATGTTTTCTCGTTTTTATGACAGATAGTGACACCCAGAAAGCAGAGGTCATAGATCAGATACATCAGCTTATGGCTGCTATGCGGTCTCTGAATCAGGAGGTACAAGGGCTGAAACAAGAAAATGTATATCACCTCCAACAAGTAGCCGTGTTTCTCTGAATCCCAGTGGAAAATATGAAGGAAGCCCTCATAAATTGAAGGAGTTTCTGGACTGTTGCACTGTTCAGTTCGCTTTCAAACCTCATTTTTTCCCAACAGACAAGGATAAGGTAGGATTTGTTGTTTCTCATCTCGCTGGTGCTGCCTTGGCATGGGCACACCCTTAGTGAAAACCGGTAACCGCATACTTGATTCCTATCCTGGCTTTGTTAACAGTTTAAAGTCCTTGTTCAGCAGACAAGAAATTACTATTTCATCTCAGGAAAAACTAATGCATCTCCAACAAGGAGCACAATACCTTTTGACGTATGTGACAAAGTTCAAATAGTTGTCAGCAGAAACGGCATGGCCGGACGATGCATTGTTAACCCTAATCCGGCGGGGCCTTAACAAAGACCTAAAAGATGAGGTATCCAGAGTCCACCGACCCGCAAACCTTGCAGATATGATTACCTTGACCTTACAGATGGATTACCGGCTCCAGAAACGACACCAGAAATGAAGAAGAGGAAGAACACAGCGCTCAAGACCTTAAGGACTATTCAGATCCCCTAAAACAGTTCCCACTGAAGGGCTGATGCAATTAGGAACAACCCGAGGTCTCCTCACGACCGAAGAAAGAGAACGCAGATGTTCCCAAGGAATATGTATGTATTGCGGGGATTCCACAAATCTTGTCAGAGAATGTCCCGTGGCCCCTCCTAGGCGAAATGAATAATGAATCTAGAAGATCAGGAAACTACTGAGTCCCGTTGTAAGGGGAACTGCAACACAGGACTTAGGAAAGGGTTCCTCATATTCACCTATGTTATCCCAGAACACCGGAATCACTGAAACTCCCATGGTAGTAATCCTTCTGAGACTCTTTGTACAGGATCAAGAAGTTCAGAACATTCCAGCCCTCGTAGATTACGGGGCGGCGGGAAATTTCATTGATGATCAATAGTCCAAAAGTAAAGGAATCAGAAGGGAGCACAAGACAATACCAATACCCGTTCAGGGGGTCAATGGAAGTCCCCTGGTATCTGGTCCCATCAAGGAACAAACCTTACCTCTCATATGTCGTATCTCCTCGCACAAAGAAGTCATTTGCTTTGACCTTATTAAAGATGCCCACTTTCCTATCATTTTAGGATTACCCTGGCTACGTCTCCATAATCCTTTCATTAATTGGACAGCAGGCACACTCTTCCTGGGTTCTGAACATTGTGTCACTCATTGCCTATCTCATGGTTCAGTTGGAGTACATACAGTACCTTCGGGATCCAATCCAGGACCTTTCACCCTTTTGAATCATCTGAGCGGCATTCCCGAATGTTATGCCCAATACACCCAGGTAATTTAGGTTCACAGTTTTCGTCTCTTCCACCCCATCGAGGAGACGACTGTCGAATTGAATTACTTCCTGATCATCCTGCCCTTTTCGGATGCATGTATATACTTTCGCAAAGGGAAAAGGAGGTGCTCAAAGAATATCTTCATACCAACTTACAAAACAGACTTATTGCCAAATTCACATCGCCAGCAGCGGCCTCCCTATTCTTTACCCCCAAGAAGAACACAGATGAATTAAGACCATGCATAGACTTTAGGGGACTCAATAGGATTACAGTACCCGACAGATACCCCATGCCATTAACCCAGATTTCCTCGAGGCCGTTACTGGAGCCACCATCTACACTAAATTAGACTTATGAGGGGCCTACCACCTGATTAGAATAGCTCCTGGGGACAAGTGGAAGAAAGCCTTTAGGACACCCTTTGGGCATTATGAATATTGTCTTATGCCGTTAGGCCTTTCCAACGCTCCCGCTGTATTCCAGCATTTTATGGACCACCTATTCGCTGATATCCTTCTACATTTTGTAGTGATCTACTTAGACGACATCCTTGTATTTTCTGCCAATGAAACATAACATCACTGACATGTTAGTTTAGTTCTGGACGGATTACAAGCCTATCACCGAAAAATGTGAATCACACTCTTCCAAGGTCAAGTACCTTGGTTATGTTCTGTCAGTGCAAGGTATCTCAATGGATCCTGCCAAGATTTCTGCCGTTCTTGATTGGCCTCCCCCTTCAGCCATTAAAGAAATTCAATGATTCGTTGGCTTTGCCAACTTTTATCAGAAATTAATTCCATATTTCCCAGAGATTATCCGTCCTCTCACCCAGCTTCTCAAAAAGAATACTCTATTTTTGTGGGACTCCCAGGTCTAGTAGTCCTTTGAAGAACTGAAGAGACGATTTACCTCTGTGCCCATCCTGAGAACCCCAGACCAAAGCAAAAGATTTATTTTGGAAACAGACGCCTCTCATTAAGCCGTGGGGGCCGTTCTGCTGCAAGAAAAACCTACCGGAGGAAAAGCCCCGGTTGTATATATGCCTAAGACATTTAACAACTCAAGTAAACTATTCCGTTCTTGAAAAAGAACTCTTGGCCATCAAAAGGGCATTCGAAGAATGGAGACATCTCCACCTGGGATCACTTCACCCCATTGAAGTCCGGATGGACCACCAAAACTTGAAAGCCCTCCAATATGCACAGACTACTAATAGTAGACAGGCCCGTTGGGCCCATTATTTCTCGCCGTATAACATACTTTTCACCTTTCTGCCCGGGCGCCTGACTCTTCCTGTTGATGCTTTATGCTGTAAAGACCACCCAACCGTAAGTTTCCACCGTGAGAGAATCTTCCCTAAGTCAGTCTTCCTCCAGGTAGTCACAGATTTCCTTCAAAGGGTTAGACAATCTACGCAAAATAATCAAGCAGACTGTAGGGAGCTTTCACGGACCCACCAGTTAACTTGTGAAAGAGGTTATTATTTCTTTGGTCACCGAGTTTTAATCCCTTCCGCAGATCTAAAAAAGGAGGTTTTACATATGAGCTGTGACTCTCGAGTGGAAGGTCACAGAGTGGTGTCCACCATGATGGAACTCATTAAAAGTCATTTTTGGGGGCCTTCGTTGGCAACAGATGTACACGATTATGTATCGTCGTGTACTACATGTCTTCAGTCCAAGACCCCTAGGACCTTTCCTTTGGGGCTACCGTCTCACATGCCCATCCCCGTGAGACCTTGGCAAGTGATATCTACCGATTTTATTGTGGATCTCCCTCCTTCAGAAGACTGCACAGCCATCATGGTGACCATAGACTATTTTATAAGACAGCTCACTTCATCTCACTACCTGGTGTACTGACTGCAGCCCAGATGGCCCAAATCTTCTTTAGAGACATATTTTCACGCCATGGCTTGACCAACACTATTGTGTCTGATAGGGGTTCTCAGTACACCTCACGATTTTGGCAAAAACTATGCTCACTTCTTGACATTCCGAGAGCCCTGAGCTCGGGGTTTCCATCCACAAATGAACGGGCAGACTGAGCATCTGAATCAAACACTAGAGGGATATCTGTGATGTTTTGTTTCTGCAGCTCAAGATGATTGGGTGGAACTCCTACTCATGGCAGAGTTTGCATATAATAACACACCTAACTCAGCTTTGAGGACCAGCCCATTTCACTGTTCCTATGGTTTCCATCCTTCCTGTGTCTTTACTACGTTACCCACCTCCACTCAGTTTCCTGGTGTAGACGCATTACTATCAGACATTCAACGAGGGCATCTGACTGCACGTCGGGCGCTGCAAGAAGCACAGGATCGCGCCAAGTATTATGCCGATCGAAGAAGATCACCTGCTGCCGTTTTCTCTGTCGGGGACTCCATCTGGCTGGTGTCCCGTTTCCTCCCTCGTCATCTGGTGCCATCCAAGTTGTCCCCTCATTATTTTGGGCCCTTTGAGATTCTACAGTTGATGGGCTCTGCAGCGTTTAGTCTACGGCTTCCCCCTTCTTGGTCCCGGATACATCCAGCCTTTCATTTATCCCAGATCAAGCCAATGGTTCATGATCGCTTCCAGCGGGGTTTGGCCTCACATCCTTTTCCCGTGATTATGTCTACTGGGACTGAGTTTGAGGTTTCCAACATCTGCGATTCTCTGTATTTCAGAGGCAGACTCCAATATTTGGTGGATTGGAAGGGGTATTCTCCTGCAAACAGGTCTTGGGAACCTGCTTCCGAGGTCCATGCTACCCGGTTGGTCAGGCAGTTCTATCGGCTCCATCCCGGTAAACCGGGTTGTCCGCCTCTGCGAGGGGGGGATACTGTTACATCACACTACAGGCGCTGGTCTTGGTGGCACTGTGGGTGAATCAGATATACTGTGTCATCTGTAGTCCTTCCCAAGATGACAGCTAGGAAGCACCGTTCTCTTTGTTTACAGCGTGCCGGTATAGGCCGTTCTGTGTCCCCGCCCCCATCTGATCACATGACGGTATATCTAATGCCTGAAGTACAGCCACAGTGCGTCGCTACTCTCCAGATAGACGCATCGTAAGTACGCTAACTAGGGAAGATTGTTCCTACTTTCTTTCTCTTCACCCCAGTCCTTTTACAGAATTCTTTCTTCCATAGCAGCGCGAACGCAGCGACTGAGTCTCCCAAATGCTTTTTCGCTTGTGCTTGTGTTCCTTCAGACGACGTTTCATTTCTGCAGCTGCAGGAAAGCCTGTGCCTGCGGCTGCCACCTAGATTACCTTCCGTGTATCTAATTCACGGTAAGAATCGTTTTTCAACCTCCGGTCATCTTCTTATCGTGGCGGCTCCTCGCCCTCATTGTATTCCGTTTCTTCCATTAAAACAGACTGGTCTGCAAACACGTCACAATCCAGCCATTAACGTTTTGCAAAGAAGTATTTAGGCACAAGACACTGCTCGCACATTAAGGAGCCCTCAGCAGGCTTCCCAAGTAGGTTTACTGCACAAGACTACTTAGTACCCTTTACCAAGAAGGATTTCCTTTGTATACTTAATCTCTCTTTCACCTCACAAAGCAACATTACCTCTGCGAGCACACACCCAGAAATATCCTGTCACTTGATATCAGAAAGGTATATCTTCCTCTGTTCTAGTGGTCATTTCTCAGCTTCTGGGTACTTATCTCTTCTATTATTTCTGGCAGACGCATTGAGACGGACCTCCGAGGGATCTTCCAATCAAGACATCAGTGAATCAAGAACAATCCGAAGTGTCACAATCTCAAATCCAGCACGCAGGGTTTTTTCCCCCAGAGGGTTTCCCTGGGAACTCTGCTTCCCTCTGTTCCTGTTTCTTAGGCGGAGGGTGGTAGAGCTTTCAGGGGGATTTTCCTAACATCGGAGTACTGACATCTGATTCAGGTTAGTGAACCTCTGCATGTTTTCTCGCTTTCAAGACAACCACCACCTTGGCTTCCGTCATGGTCTGGGTCACTCTCCCTTCTGCTGATATCACGTTAAAGAGATTATTACGTTTTGGGACTAGCTTCCCACTGAATTTGTTATAAAAAACAGCTGGTATCCATTGGGTCCGGTTGCCTTATTCAAGGGTAGAGATTTGATTGCCTCCTTTACCCCTTCTGCTCTGATATCTCCCTCTAATTGTTCTCTTTCGATGGGCGAGACCTTTGGCAATGGAAGCAAGCCAATATAGTCTTGTGCTTTGTCTTTATTCGAGTTCCTGAGGTATATAATGACTCATAGTATTTTGCAAATGCCGCTATTATATCCAGCGATTCTGTCACTTCCTCCCCTCCCTGTTGTATGATGGTTTGTGCCACAGTGGTTCCCCTTAACTGCCGCGCCAATAGCCTATCAGCTTTATTGGCAATCGTGTAATTTCTCTGTTTGGCCCTCAGCAGAGACCATTCGGCTCTGCGGGTGTGTAATAAGTCTAGTTGGCCTCGGATATGTTTCAGCGTCTTTTATAATGCTCTTGTCTGCTTTTCAGTTATAGCCCCCATGAGCTCCCGCAATTGGGACTCTAATTCTTCTTCCAGCGCTCCCCACTGCTTTTTCTTCTGTGACTTTAGTGCTACCAATTGACCCCCTTTACTTCCTTAAAGGCACCTCAAATCCCTTCCTACATAGCATCCTCTGTGTCATTGATAGCAAAGTACCCATCTATCTTGACCCCAATGGTCTCCACTATTAGCTTGTCCCCCGCCAATTGCATCCCCACAATCTTCTCTGCTCCCCATATTCCCGAACTGTCATTATCAGTGGGGCATGATCCGACCATGCAATCAGCCTCATTGTCTATACTTTACCCATCGTCTTGGTTGTCACCCACATATAGTCTATCCTGGACAGGGATTGATGAACATGTGAGAAGCAAGTGTATCCCCTCTCCTCCCCCTTCAGTGTTCGCCAAACATCCCTTAGGGTTAAATTGTCAAAGCCTTCTCTTAGGGACCCAGATGGCGCTGCTACCCCTTTCTGTGCCCCTGAGCTCCTGTCTGTGTGTGTTTCCCATGCCAAGATAAAGTCCCCAGTAAGGATCACTTTCCCCACTGCAGGGCGCTCAAGTCTATATGCCATCTCCCGCAAAGACCTGTCCTTCCCAACGTTGGGTGCATACACCATTGCCAATGTAAACTTTGTCCCCACTCTACCCGCACAAAGAGGTATCTGCTTTCTGGGTCAGCCTGGGTTTGTATCACTTGAACTTTGAACAAATTCCTAAACCCAATCAGCATCCCCGCTGTCTTCCCATGGGCATTGGCCTGGTAAATCCACGAGAACTGTTTCAGTCAGGTTTTTGTTTTATCGATTTTGCTTATGTGTGTCTCCTGAAACATTATAATATCCATCTTCTCCTGTCTCATTTGCGTTTCTACATTTTTATGTTTTAACGTTGAGTGTTACAACCCAGAACTCAACCCACGGAAATGTTGCTCTCTGTCCTCTGTAACCGTGTCCCACCTTTCCTGCCATATGTACTGTCTACCACCGCCAATTCCATCCCCAATCCTGCCCTTACCGCAACATTGTGTAACTACCCCAACTGCGATGTTCCACCTCTGCCCCTCTCCCCCAATACCCCTTCCCAGGCCCGGTCAGAGATCCTAGGATTCCCTCAGGGATCGATCCCATGGCCCTGATCCGAGTATGCACCTGGGGCATACCCCTACAGAGGTTATCTACACCTCTCATCATATTCCAAGATCTGCCCCCACCTTCCCTGACCCCCTCCCGGACCATTCATCATTGTTATTAGCTCACTACTCCCTCTTTCACTTCCCAACCCCATACCTTACTTACATTCCCCTTCTATAATCCAGGCCTCTTCTGATTTCTTCCCTTTCACCCCTTGCGCCTCCCGATCACCCGATCTGCCCCTATCCTGGTGTTTTCCAAATTTCCAAATTCTGGGTTACCATCGCCATCTGCTCCGGCAGTTCGCTATTTTGCTTCACCTCTTCCACCACCTCCGAGAGTCTTTGTTCAGTGGTGTCCACTCTATCTCCCTAGCTCCACACCTCTCCCCTGACCTCCTTCAGGGAACTCCACAATTCTTCCTCCAGAGATGCAAATTGATCTTGGAAACTCGCCATCATCTGTCCCTCTAGATCCCTTCTCATCTTCTACCTTTCATGGGCAGCTGTTGTCTCCTTTCCCCGCTGTTTTCAACACCTCTGCAACTGATCTTTTTGTTGTGCCATGGATTGCTTCTGGAGAACCGGCATAACTTTTCCTGGCTCTGTCTTTAATTCCCCTGAGCAATCTCCTATCTTCTCCCGCACAGTGTCGGCCCCAATCTTCTGAGGGAACTGGGCCAGATTCCTTTGTGCCTCGCCTGGGCCAGCCACCATGCCCTTCGTTAATAAGACTCCTTGGATCTCCTCACTGCTCTCTCTGCTACCACGTTACTTCTCTCTTTGGAGAACTCCCTTGGTTTGTGGTTTATGAAGAGGCAAGGGAGGGGGGCAGGCCTTTTTGCGGATACCACTCTCCTCAGTATTGTGCCCCCACTCCTCTAGCACCTTCCTGACCGATTTCATTTCCCTTGGCTCTTATTTATCTCCTCTTGCTGTGTGGATTAATGGATGGTGATCCTGTGGTAGGCATAGCTCCTGTCCTTGGGGCCAGAACCTCCTCTCTTACTGGTGCAGACCTCTCTATGCTTCAAATTTTCCCCACCTGTACTGGCCAGGATCCTGCGTTGCACTGTTCCACTGCTGAGGCTTCCCGGGGCCGATGCCCCCCCTTCCTGGGCCCTCTCAGCTGGGCCTGGTGTGTCACCTCCTCACTTCCCAGGTCCCAACCCTGCCGCCGCCTTCTTTCAGTGGGTCTTCCCAGCCTCATCTCCCTCCTCCCCCGAGTCTGCACTCTACACTGCACCTTTTGATGACGGTGGAGCACTCAGGGCTGGGGGGGGGGCGGCATCTGCCCACACCTCTTGCTTCCACCCAGCCGACCTCCGATCCTCCTCCAGATGGTCGGCGGGTGCCACCTGCCGTCTCTGGTCACGCCTCCGAGAGTCTCCCCGGCCTCTCTGCGGCACTTGGCCTGAGTCACTGCATCACTCTCTATGTGCTGCATAAGGCACACTCCTCCTTTTGCTCCTTTGGGGGGAACTTCTCCACTCGTCCAATTTATTATATTGCCCCTCCGCTGTCTTGTAGGACCTGCATGAGTCCTCTCCCGGGGGGTGGGTGGGGAGTCAGTGCTTTACTAATAGGCCCGGGACAGAGCGTGGAGCTTCACTTTATCACACCCCAGCGGGCATCTTGGAATCCCATTTTCTTTTTTTAACATTTATACATCCCTCAAGGCCAAAGATATTTTCTCTTTGCACTTTAGAATTGTTTTGTTAGAATGTGAGGGTCAGAATAGAACTTTGGACACAGGATGTTTTGTTTTGGACATTCTGACCGCTGACAGATCCTTTGTGTTGGTTTTAGTTAGGGAAACTCCACTAGTGCAAGGATAGAGAGGCATTTTTCCAACCCCCTTTTATTTTAATAAAAGTCTTTCACCAAGACTATGAACCCCTTGTGTCTGAGTTTCATTCCTGACTCCACACAGATGCATGCCAATCGTCTTTTTTCATAAGAAGTATGTTGCTGAATTGTGGAGAAGGTCTTGTTGCTGTAAATTGGAGACACGTTTTTGGACTCCTGTTTCATAGCATTATTTAGTAAATAGCAGTCTTCAGCCTTTTCCTACACTGTTACTTTACTTTTAGGACTCTATGTTTAAAGGGCAGAGCATTCCACTTTCAAGATACCCAGACGGCAAATGATCTGCTACCAGAATCAATGAAAACATATAGTGCACTTCAAATGTACAGAAATTAACGTATGAATTAATTAAACCGATAGAATGACATATCAGAGGTCAGTCAGTAATAGATATACCTAGCTTTTATAACTGTAAAGTGGCTCTTTTGAAAATGGTCAATGTTCCTTTCTAAATATTACTTCCAGTACGTATTGTAGTCATATTAAGAATGTTATACGTATCTTACCGAGCCTATTATCAAAACCAAGATTAACCATGTAGATTTGTTTTCTGATAGGTTATAACTCTGTGATCAACTGTCTGGTACACTCCTATTGTTCTCTTTCAAAATGCCCCTCTCAGAAAGGGGAAGGGGCAAAGAGAATGAATGAGGATTCCTAGCTGCTTTGTATTAAATCAAAGAGCATTTTGGGAACATAACAATGAAAACAGATCTTTATTTTTGATAAATATGTCTGTGATAAAAGGGTTGTGTGCTTGAATAACTAAGTACACAATACAGACTTGATGTGGTGCTCAGTACATTTTTAAGAACACTCTCCCAGACATTAAAATGTTTGTCACCATGAACTGTATATACCATTTAGACAGCATCGAGATTTGAACTTGATGTGTGAGAAACTTGAAGGTATTCCCACTTCTGTTTCCCATGGATCCTCTGCGTCAGCGGCCAGGGAACTGCCATTGCTCTTGGATCCCGACCCTGGGGGTGGACAAGGGAGGGAGGATCACCACGGTGGAGGGTCTTTGGGGACTGGGAGTGGGATGCCCTTGGGAAGGACATGGTATCCCCCTTTTCCTACTAATCACCAACCCAGCCCTTCCCCCGTCTTTATGGGGTACTATGAGTCAACTCCCTAGACTTCCTCATATATAACTCCAAACAGTACTGGGACGAAGAAGAGGCAACCAGGAGTAATGAAGACTAGCTGCTTTTACCACTCTGGTACTGGGACAAGGAAGAGGCCTGCTGAGAGTAGTAGAGGTCAGGCATGTCCCCTTAATGATGGTCAGGCAGGGCTAATAGTACATTCACACCTGCAGCCTGTTAAAGGGCTGCAGGTCTATAAGAAGCCCAATCAAGTGATGTCAAGGAGAGAAACAGTGGCGGTCAAGGTGGAGGAGTAGCAGAGAGGCCAAGATAAGCAGCGGGGAGCTGTACGTGTGGAGCACGCCAAGGGTTCAGGGAATTTAGCCCGGCAGCTGGGGCTTTGTGGAACCGAATGAACAATTGAAAGGGGAGCCATGCAGGGAGGCTGCCTCTTTTTCTGGTGTTCAAGCTGCTCGTTCTCCTGGGGACAGAAGACGACTTTAGAGTGCCTGAAGGGCAAGAGGTGGAGCCTTGAGGCAGAGACCAGAAGGCCGAGAGATCTGCGCTGCGGGAACTCGCAACAAAGCAAACAGTGATTGTCCATGAAAGCAGAAAACCGGTATGCAAGTGTTTGACCTTACACACATGGTTATTTTGTATCGGAGTGGCCTCGTGAATGTTGAGATGCGTTTTCAAAGGTCTACGATCTTAGTCCTTGCTAACCAGAAAACTATAGAAGTTGTTAATAATTGAACAATTGAGAATACTTTGTTTACGGAATGGTCACATGTACATAAAAGCACGTTTTCTTAATTGAATATTGCACTGTAAGAAAACTGTTACCTATGAAGATTATGAGCCATCCCCAGAGCCCCGCCATAATCAAAATCACATATATTGTTGGATCCGCTCTGGAGGACAGCTCCTCCAACTGGCCCCCTATCCCCAAGATGGAGAGCCTTGATTGCTGCGTTCCTTCAGACCCAATGACTCTCCCAAAGCTTCCCATATTACCTTCCAGTAGTCTTGGATTAAAGGGCAATCCCACCAAATGTGATTCCATTTTCCCACCATTCCACATGGTCTCCAACACAGGTTGGATACTGAGGGGTAGAATCTGTGTAGTTTGTCTGGGGTTAGGTGCCATTTCAGCATGAATTTAATCCATATCTCCTGGATCTGTAACAATCTTCCTAGTTTGGGAATATCCACCCACAATTGCTTCCAATTCGTTTCCTCAATTCCCTGGCCTGTACCCCCTTGACAGGATGCCATGTAACTCTGTTCCCCTGGTACCTCGCCCTGTTTAATGAACTTGTAAAGTGCCCCCACCTGATGTTTATCCCTAGACTCCGAGACTAAGTATTTCTTGAAAGGGGTTCAGAGGTGAGTTGCTGCTTCCCTCATGGACAGCTGTGTGAGCCAGTGCCTTATTTGGATATGTATATACCTTTCCGTCTCTTCTATTCCAAAGTCTGCCTTGCATTGGGAGAATGTCTTAATATCCAGGCCAACCAACATTTCCCTGATCTTTTGGCAGCCTGCTTCCCGCTACACCCCAAAGCCCAGCCAGGGGTAAAACTCGGGTTGCCAAAAATTGGTGTAAATGGTGCCGGAAACGTCGTTAGTTGAGCCCACCTTATTGCCTCAACCTATGAGTCCCCTCCCACCATCAATATCCTACTGATGTACATATTTGTTGGTATATCCCCCCTTGGTTTTGTAGGGGAGGAGTGGTCCAAAAGACCCCCCCCTTGCCTACATCTCCACCCCGGGTGAGGGCCATGGCTCATCGGGCGTTCCCTCCTACCACCAGGGCCCAGGTGGTGGATGGCTCACCTGCTGAAGACATTGCCCGCACGTATTAAATTTAGCTAGGCCTCAGAAACTATTTTGTGTTTGCTAAAAGATGGTGTGAGCTCAGCGCGCTGTAGCGCGGCCCCACCTCCGGAAAGTTTCAGTCCTCCCTGTCTCCGCAGCACCATGGTAGATCCGCTGCAAGCCCGTTCCCACGAACAAGACGGGCATGATCTAGCGTAATACATTAACAGTGTAACAGTTCACCTTCCGCAGTGTATCGCTGCTCCCACAATGACCCGGTCAGCAAGGCCTGGGCGATGGGAAGATCTGTAGAATGGTCATCTGCTGAAAGCAGACAGGTACCCAAATATGAATGTAAGAAACCACTTTTAACACATGTATCCTCTCCATACAACCACTCTTACTAAAGAAATCTGTGAAATTGTGTAATTATCGTACATGACACCAGCCGTGAAGGACCCACACCCCTGCAGGGGTGTGCAAATGTTAAAAGCATTTCCGGGGGATTATTCTTCATAAGTATCACTGAAAGCCCCACGCCCCGCGGTCCCGCACCACAACCGAACTGATGCTGCTAGAGTACACAAGAAAACGAATGTAACCATACCAAGGACACATGTGAAGAGTGTGCGGGAATGCACTCGTCACACGTGTATGTCTAGGCCCCTCATGTGCCACCTCCGCCACGTACAGTGGCGGGTTACTTTCTATGTACTCCACCAACCCTAATACTACCTCACTCACTGCAAATGTATATGCATATAACTAAATACTGTAGTTGTTAAAACATAGTGTATGAATAAGGTGCTCAGACTGGGTATAATCGAGACACATACAGCAAAAGTTTAAATGCATGTTTCAAAATGATTTGAATAAGTATTATAGAGTGTTCAAATGTTTGTGAAGTTTTTACCTAAAATCGGCAACACGCGAGGGAGATACCTTTGTGAAATACGTGCAAGGCCATTCCCCCTCCCACCTTGCGAAGGCTGCCAAGGCATGAGATCAGAGGCCCGCGCTGCGCTACTCCGCCTCCCCCAACCAGACTGGAGCCGCTTCAAAGATTTGTAGCCCCCTCTGCAGCACCCAAGGCCGCGGCCCGCCACCTGCATTATTTACAGCACAGCAGTAAACCTCTGCCTGAACACACGCTTCCAAAAGGCGCCCCCCCGTAAGCCCCACAACCCACCGGATCATCTTAGACTTATGGCCCTGTGCAATCAGGACACCCAACACTTTGACAACACACAGCGGAACATCCATAACAACTTCTAACAAGGCAGAAAGACCTGTACCGCCCGTCCCAGGCCCTGAAGCTTAGCCCCTCGACCTATAGCCCTGGTCAACAGGACACTGGTAACCATGTCCTGACGTATTACCTCCAGACCCCTCACAAGGTACATTCCTCCTGTGTTGCATTAACCTGTAGAATAACCTATTGTAAGATTTACTAAAAAAGATAATATTGCAATGACTGAATGACTGCGGTGTGCATGGCCCAGGGCAAATAAGTCAGGAAAGGACATTCATCTCTGACACTGGCCACGATGGCACAACAACACCGCCCGGATGAACCCAGCCAACCTGCCAGGCCCAGCCCAACCCGCGAGGCTGACCAGTGACGTCTTCCAGCCAAAGCCAACCACATCGCAGCAGCACCTATAGTTAGTCGTCGCCACCCAAACCCATTGAACTTGTGCCCCCTATAGTGTGTAGGTTCTTATGACGTTTTTTGTAAATATATACGCCTGTCTTTGCTATTGTCAGACAGAGCGCTCTCGGAGTTTTGCAGAGTTCTTTGCATGCCCTATTCTAATCGATAAACTCCCATTTAAGCTCACCCGCACTCTGTCCTGGCTTTATTCCCGATTTGGGAGAGTCCTTTATTGTCTCTCATTGCGGGGAGGATCGTGCTGGTTGGGGACGCATGCCTTCAGTGGTGACCCCGAAAGCGCGATCATTATTATTATTATTATTTTTCCCCGACCTAACATTACCGTCCCCTTTTGGCACGAGAATCTCTGGTCGAAAAGGGATACGCACGGTGAGCCGGCTCCGGGAGGCTGCCCGCCAACGGCGACTGGTACACTAAGAAGTGCGCACTCAATAGAGAAAGGGTACGGGATCCCGGTTGAAAAATCCCCTTTGAGTACCGCTCGCCGGAGCCGGGGCTGACTGTTGAGCTGACGGCGACACTGCCTGGACGGACCCAGTTTCGGAGACTATCGGTTCAAGACGGGCACGTGAGTACTGATTGCAAAGGGAGTGGGGGGAGAAGTGTAGGACAGGGAGCGAAGAGGGGGTACGTAGATCTACTAAAGATCCTCTTAAAATTTCCTTGCTTTTTCTTTGCATATGGCCATTAGGAGTAAGAGGTGAATAAGAGATAAAAGTGACGGGAACCTAGCTCCGAAAGGGGGTGGAAGGCGGCGCCGCATAGTGCTATATTGACTAGTACTGGGAATATATGAGGAAGTGGAATATAAAATAAAAGTGTTCAGCAAAAGGGGGCACTGAGAATATATTAATGACCGCTATTACTTCTTTCTTTTCTTTTCTTTAGGGGTAGGGGGAGAATAAAAAGTGAGATTAGCACAAACTTAGGGAGAAAGTAAGAGAAAAAGAGTCCTACTAAAAGGGGGGAGAGCAGGCTAATATATATACATATATGCGCATCCATATATCTAAATAAGACGGAAGGGGAGAGCCGGCCAGGGAGGAAAGGGAGGGCAGCTTGAACGGTGAATTGAGTGGTACCAAGAGGTGTGTGCACCTCGGATGTGTCAGGAGACAATTTGATGTTGTGAATGTGTAAAGCGGTTATACATGTATAGTAGTTAAATGGTCATGGTAAGTGTGACCGGATAAAACTTTTTGAAGACAACGTTGATACAGTGAAGTGAGTGGGTACCTTTTTGATTTCCGGGTTGATATTGTCAAAATAAATGATGGGTTGCTCTTGTATGTGCCCCCCAAAGAGAATAGAGTAGAAACTGTGTACAGCCAGTTTTGTATTGTGCAGGCAGGGGGGGAGAGCCCAAAGGAGCCCAATATTGAATGTGAAGTAGAAAACGAAAAATAATATTGATAATACATTTACATTGTAGTTGCAGACACACAGAGACACACAAGCACTAGGAGGGCGCAGAGATGGGGGCTGAAACACCCCTATCACATATTTGTAAGAATCTCCCAGGGTACGCGGAGCGGATTAAGAAATATCACGACCAATGGATAACCGAGTTGAAGGGAGAGGGGTTACCCCAGATATGGCCCGAGGGAGGGTCATTTGATAAAAGTGTTCTGGATATGGTGGCCACATGCATTTGTTTGAAGTACAAGGGGAAGCAGTTGCAAAATAGGAGGGAAGTATTAGATCTTTGGAGGTTATTTAAAGAGATACCACCGCCTAAAACACCAGCATTAAATCCTGATTTCCCGTCCACCACAGACAATCCACTAATGATACAGAAAGATGTCAAAGAATTGTCAAGTGTAGCGCCACCAGTAGAGGTAATAAGTTTGTACCCGATATTAAACAAACCTGTGCCCGCAGAAGGATACAGTGACCCCACATATGTGCCTCCCCCGACAACTACTACACCCCACCGGCCCACGGCACCCCCACCATATGAAAGTACGAGAGAGCGAGGCCAGGCGAGTACACAAAGGGTGGACATAGAGAAACTCACAGATGATTTACAGTCAAGACTCTCAATAGCAAAAGATGAGCTCTCGAGGATAAAAGACGTGTGTGGACAAACAGCACTTAATACTGCTAGATCAGGGCGCACGTCTAGAGCGCCAGGTGAGAATAGAAAACCTGAAGAGGGGTGGAAAAAAGGCGAGATACTGTTCAGAATTGAAGAAGAACCGACACGAATAATTGAAATAGGGACACGAGAGGGAGATACTGACAATGAAGAAAGGCCTATGGGGGACAGAGAGGAATTGCTATGTGACATAAGGGACGAGTTAGAAGAAAGCGACAGGTTGAGCATGGCAATGGGAGGGGGAAGCGAAGGGGGGGATGGTATGTGTTCAATGAGAACACTGGATGATGAGTGGACGGGGCGATTAAGGAACAGGGTGGGGAAAATGGCATCACTGGGAACCTCAGCAGCAAGAACGGGTGTAGAGGCCACGACAAAAGGAAGGCTACAGCTCCCATTGATACATAGGGGAGGAGGGAGGCCTAACTACATCCCATGGGCTCAGATGGATAAAGCTAATTTATTAAAGCTATTGCCCCCGTTATCTGGAGGGGCAAGTAAGTGGATATACGCCTTTGAGAAACACACTGCCGGGGTACCCCTAGCTATAGGAGATGTGAAGAGTTTGCTTGTATCAGCAGTGGGGGACCAGGCTAACAGAGTATGGGTCAAGGCCGGTTTCCCGGGAGTAACATTAGACTGTGACCGCCATGATGGGGCCTCCTTTAACACAGTGCGTGCCAGGGTGTGGGATGCCTTACGCGAAACATTCCCAGATACACCGGACTTATAGTCAGTGATGCAGTGTACAATGAATGACGGGGAGGAGGCTATGGATTACATTTTTCGGGTCCAAGAGATGTGGAGAGCAGAAACGGGCACGCCCTGGTATCAATCGACATCTTTATTTTACTTCATTATAAAAAGAGGCCTCCCAAAGGAAGTGCAGAAGGCGCTCGACAAGATAGCAGGTATTGAAGCAAAGGGATGGCCAGAGATTCAGAGCATAATAGTACACCATTGTAAACAAATCAAGGAGAGGGAAAAGGAGGTGGCGCAGAAACGATTGGCAGACGAGGCGAAATTAGTTCAGACAAAGTTGGTGAAGGTCGCAGCGGCTGTAGCCGCGCTCCCACACAGCAGGGAGGGAGATGAGGAGGAGGAGGGGCCGATAGCAATACAAGGAAGGGTGGCAACTAATTGGGTTGGAGCAGGACAGCGGCAGTGGAATGAGCAGGAGCAAGGCGGAGGTCCACAGTGGCAAGAGTGGACCCCTCGAGGGGGACGAGGTGGGTACAGGGGCCGAAGAGGAGGTGGATCAGGGTACGGGGGAATGGGAGGAAATGGATGGCAAGGTCCTAGAGGAGCGCAAGGAAGTTGCTGGAACTGCGGGAGATGGGGGCATTACTCTAGAGAGTGCAGAAGCAGACCCAACAACGGGTTCCAAGAGGTAGAACAATATGGCCATCCCCATCCGGGAAGCCCATATGGTCTCCCAATGGGACAACAGCAACTAAGAAACCAAGGCCAAGGTAATGCTGGCCAGCAACAGGGACCCCAGTATAGAACACAGAACCACCCACAAAACAATGACAGTATGCAATACACGCCAGGTAACCCTTTCGCGACAACAGCAAACGGGGCCCCCGCACCAGCACCTTACAACGGCATGTCAGTGATTTCAGGAAGTGTCTTTAATGAGGGGGGGGCGATGAGACACCCCGCATAGGACAGCCCACAGAGAACACTTGCGTGTCCAGTTCTATCTACCATCTACAATGCAGCAGAGGAACCATTGGTAGGGGCGCAGATAGGAGACAAGCAGTTCATATTCATGGTTGATTCGGGAGCGGAGAAATCATGTATCAGAGAGGGCCGGTTCCCGTTGTCTAACCGGAAGTTAGAGACGCAGGGGTTCTCTGGGGCTGTAATTGAAGTTCCTTACACCGAAGCTTTGGATGTAACAGTGGGGGGTAAAACTGTGAAGGCACCCTTACTGTATTACGAACATTCCCCAATAAATTTGTTAGGGAGGGATCTCCTGAGTAAACTTAACATGACTATATCATTTACCGAGAAGGGAATAGTGTGTTCTACACCCGGGATATGCCCCTTGCGTGCAATGTTGGTAGTGCAAGCCTACACAACCACACAGGAAATACGAGGGCTGCCACAAAATGAGGAAATGTTTATTGAAGGGCTAAAGACTTTGGCCCTCATAATCCCAGAGCTAAGAAGAATGGACTGGAGGATTCCAGCGGAGTTCCTCTTCCGCCCCATAGTGTGTCCCAACGCAGCACCAGGATCAGTGGTATCATTGGACTTGCACGCTGTACAGGTATCAGCGAAAAGGATTGCTGTGATTGGAGTGGACAGGGAAGGATGTGAGTGGCGCACAGTGCTGTGTACAAACGCCAACATCGCCCTACGAGAGTTAACAGATGAGGATCTCTTTTCAGACACAGAAGGGGATGGTGAGATAGTAATGGAAATAGCGATGCCCTGTGACATTTTGATTCAAGCCAGGGAAACCCCAGTCCAATTGATGGCAGTGGTAAGAGCACCGCTGTCATTTTTTGATGACGACATGAGGCTCGTACCAAACAATTTATGGACAACAGGCCCCCATGATGTAGGGCTGTTGCACGGAATACAACCTGTGGTAATAAAACTAAAGCAAGGAGCAATTTTACCCCGAGTTAAACAGTATCCATTGTCCCGTGAAGCTGAAGAAGGGATAAAAGAAACAATAAATGCACTACTAGCACAAGGGATAATAGTGCCTTCAAACTCCCCATGTAACACATGTATTTATCCAATCAAAAAAGCGAAAGGATGGTCTTGGAGGATGATACAGGACTTACGCCCCCTCAATGATGTAATTCAGAAGGAGTTCCCTCTAGTCCCGAACCCTGCATCAATACTATGCAGCATCCCAAAAGTGGCATCACATTTCACAGTAGTGGACTTGAAAAACGCCTTTTTCTCAATACCCCTGGCTGAAGAGAGTAGATACCTCACAGCATTCACACTGGGGGGTAAAAGATATGAACACTGCAGACTACCACAGGGATACTGTGAGAGCCCGAGCATATTCAACCGCATATTGCATGAAGACTTGGGAAACCTATCAGTTGAGAGTACGATTATTCAGTACGTAGACGATTTATTAGTGTGTGCACAAGACGAAGTAACATGTAGAAAGGATTCAACAACGCTCCTAACTCTACTGGCCAACAAGGGGTACAAGGTAGACAAGGAGAAGTTACAGTACTGCCTGACAGAGGTCTTATACTTAGGACAACTGATATCAAAAGATGGAAAAAGAATAATCCCCGACAGGGTAGAAGCGATAAGATCTGTAGGAGAACCCACAACAGTGAAAGACATGCAGAAATTCTTGGGAATGTGCAACTATTGCCGAGCATGGATATTAGACTACGCCGCATACACAAGGCCCCTCCTACAAGCACTCAAGGAAGCACAACAGGAGAACAAAAAAATAGAATGGTCAGAAGAAATGAGCACATCATTCCAATCATTAAAAGAGCTAATTTCAAGCGCTCCAGTGCTAGCAAACCCTGATTATGGACGCAAATTTTACCTATTCTCACACTGCAAGGGAACACTTATGACAGCTGTGCTGACACAAAAGACGTCCCTAGGACACAAGCCATTGGCTTACTATAGTGGCACTTTGGATGCCGTGATGCAAGGCCATTTCGCGTGCGAGCAATCACTCGCTGCAGCCGCGTTCGCGATTGAGAAGAGTGCCACAATAGTAATGGGTTGCCCTGTGACATTGTTTGTGGAACATTCATTATTCGCAATACTTGAGAGGTCAAAGAGCACATTGACAACACAGCGGGCGACAGCCTACGAGATTATATTGTCTAGCGCCAATATCCATGTGGTGAGATGCAAGACAGTGAACCCCGCCACATTCATTACAGAAGCGTGCACACTAGAGGACATGCAGGACCACGATTGCGCCACCTACACAGGAGAAAGAGGGGAGGACACAGTGGTGTGTGAGAACGCTCTGAGCGAGGGGGAAGTGTACTTCGTGGATGGGTCCGCATCGATTGATGTGGACACGGGAGAAAAGCATGTTGGTATGGCGGTGGTGAGATTAGAAGACGGTGAGTATGAAACATTAGTTCAATACCGCCTCCCATCACATTACTCCACACAAGCAGCAGAACTGATTGCGCTCATAGAAGCACTACATGCAGCAAAAGGTTGCGCAGTGACAATATATACAGACTCAGCTTACATGACGACGACAGTACATGGAGGTCTAGCGAGATGGGGGCGGAGGGGATTTCGACGGGCAGACGGAACACCAGTACAGCATGCGGAATTGTTGAAAGAGTTAATTGAGGCCCTACAAAACCCTACTGCAGTAGCAATAGTAAAGTGCCAAGCACATACATCCAACACAGACGTTGTGTCTTTGGGGAACGCGGCAGCGGACGCTGCCGCCAAGGAGGCTTCCTATTTTCAGAAATATGACGCAGGTGAGTACATGTCAAGATTAGTCAGGCGAGTACAAAGGCAGCGAATATGGCAAGGGAAATGTGCACCCAGGAACTACGACTCAGGTATGCTAGAACCCAGGAGCGCAAATAGAGTGTGACATCAAAACCAATATATGAAAAGGGATGTGGGGTAAGCACCTGACCGCGAGGAAAGTCGGCAAGCGCCTTACCCCCAATTGCTGTTACAGGTACTGACAGCGCTAAACCCACGTGGAGGGCAAGCAATGACAGGATCTGTGTACTAACACTCTTGATGGTATTACATAAGGGAACTTAAGAACTGTACTCACGAGGACGAGATAAACCTCTTGAATGTCAGCTAGCCCACGAATCCTGTTGAAGAAACTGGGACCCCGAAAGGCTAGAACAGCAATGGAAGGAAAACTAAATACCTAAGGGGGAATAGTGTTTACAAAATAGTGAGGAAAACATAAGCATTCACACAGGAGCTAGCTACTACCGCACACCACCCCTAATAATCAAAGGGAAAGTAAATGCAGAAGTGCAGTGGAAAACATGGAATGGATCCTCTAGAAAGTAAGGATCAGGAGCAGGGAAAAACGAAATAAACTATGCAAACTTCTCCCTACCCCTCCAAGGAAAAGACAGGAAACTAAACTAAGAGGAAGGCTAAGGCAAATGGGTAACAGCAGCAAAGGACAGAGTCAAAGAAATATAGAACACAGACAAACTGGGCTGCATCTAAAAGGGGAAAGCACTGAGAATTGCTGCCTGCAAACAGAGGAAGACAAAAAGGGAAATCAAGGGAGCAGAAATAAATTAGCGCATGAATCCGAAATTCAGGGCGGAGGAAACAAGAAAACAGGAACAAGGAAGTAGGTACAAAGGCAAGGAACCAGGAACCAGGGACTAGTCAAAAACAGGAACACTGCAAACGATGACCAGCGCTGGACTGAAGTAAGACTGAGGCTTTTAAAGCTGCTTAACGAGCACACGCCTCGGGTGTGCTGATTGCTGCATCTGCCGCCACAGCTGTTACCTATCCTCCACCCAACCTTGTGTTGCAAGGGTGGAGGTGGAGCAGTGGGCCAGGCATTCTGGGAAGCATAGTCATTTGGTTAAAGAAGCATGCTGGCTGCCAAAAACCTGGAATGGATCCGGAAGGGAAGCAGCTGGGAAAATAGGGATTTAGCGCTCCCAAATCATCCCAGCACTGTAGCATAAAGTTCGGAGGAAAAGTCCAGTAGGGAATAAACCCCAAATCATGCCCCCAAATGGTGTGAACGGGAGCGAAGGGAGCGAGTCGTGACAGTATACCCCCTCCTACGGCCGGCTTCGGGTGCCCGCCACCCGCACGAGACATCTTCTTTCCATGATGGGAGTGCTTTTTCTTTGGAGGTGGCACTGATGGAAATGGTGGCCTGTGGGCAAAGGCAGATGGACTTCCATGATAGGAGTGCTTTGTCTTTGGAGGTGGTACTGATGGAAACGGTGGCTTCTGGTGAGGAAGAGACTCATGGTTCGAAGAAAGACATGAAGGACTTGCAGGACCAGAAGCAGAGTTGGAAGGTCCAGGAAGCTCAGTCACTGGGAGTGGACCCTTATAAGTCTTTGAGGAGGGAGGCAGGCTGGTGCAACATGCCTTAGGCAATGGTAGAAGCTCTGTTAGCCTTTCTGCCGAGAGTGGACATGCGGGAGGTGAGGAAAATGCTGGCTTCAGGAAAGGTTTATGCTCAGCCATTAGAGAAGGTGGTGGCTGAGGTAGAGGTTCAGATTTCCTTCTGTCATCCATCTGGGAAAAGGCTTGTGGTTGAAAGTGACTAAGGTTTGACTGCACATGTTCTACGCCTTGGAGACCTGAAAGTCCAATGGGTTGTACAAGGCTAGTACTCCTGGTGACAGTCGTGTAGCCACTTTGTTTCACGTGGGATACAACAGCAGGGATGTTTGGCATACTGATAGGTGTGATAGACGCAGTACTTGGTATTTCAGGCAGACTCGCAGAAGGAGCAATAACAGACACATCTTGAACTGCAGCAGTCATTCCCTTCCTTTGGCTACTAGCACCCGACTGGTGCTTCTTGGCGGAATTCTGTTGCACAAGTCCTGTAGGTAATACGCCGGTCTGCACCACCCCTTGTGCACACCCAAGTGAGTGGTTCTGACTCACCACTTGGTCCAGCTTGATGACTCTGAAGCAGGAGCTGGCAAAAGTCTCAAACTCTGATGCTGCATCTTTAGGAGGCTCTGATGCTAAAGTGAAGCAGTTGGGAGAATCGTCTTGTGGAAAAGGCAGGCATTCTGGTGCTCCTCCTGAAGCAAAAGAAAGGCAGGCTAGACGTTCATCGACTGTAAATGGTTGGGATTCAGGAGGAATCGCTGGAGCAGAAGAAAATACAGCAGAATCTGATGGTGTAGACAGGTATACCTCTGATATTGGCAGCGAGGCTATGCAGGATGCAGGCGTCTCATGAACTGAAGGCAAATACTCAGTATACTCCGGGACTGAAGACATGCTCTTTTGATGGACTACCGGAGGCTCTAAAACTGAAGGATGATCTGCAGGATGAGTCACTGTAGCTGAAGACAGGCAGGTCAGGGGAAACCTTGAGGCTGAAGGCATGCAAGCTGGAGCAATCTCGGTTGCTGGATACAAACATGTCCAGGTCTTTGGGACTGGCTCTTGAGTAAATGGCAGACATGGCAGCGGTTCATTGGTTGAAGACAGGTGTGCCAATGATGACTGCAGGGCTGTGGATTGAATCATAGAAGAGTCAATGGTTGTAGGAGGACAGACAGAAGTCTCAGAAGTTGACAGACCCATCGGTGGCTCAGGAATGAAGGGCACCTTTAGGGCAGTAGACTCCTTGGCACCAGTAACCAAAGACTGAGCTGTACCCTTGCAGTCCCTTTCTTTAGTGGGTGACACAGAGTCTTTTTCTTTGTAGAAGTCAAAATCAATCAGTGGAATCACCATAGTAAAGTCTCTGTTAATCAGGATTTCGTCTATTGTCCATTCCTCTGTTTTAGCTTCTGAAAGAGGCAGATTATCAATCAACAGTTCAGGAACCGCCTGACGGTTCTTTGGTTCAGTATACTGTGGAATGAGTCCATCAGAACATGAAATCTGTACTGTCTCTGACTGTTCGTATTGATCAGAAGTGGCAGAAGGAAGAGTGAACCCAGAGGTAACATTGTTTTCCACATCAGCTTTAACATCTACTTCAGTCTCAGCAGCTGTATCAAGAGCAGGGCCTAAGCCTACGGTAGTGACTGAATCTGTGTATGCCACCATTGTGGATTGTGTTTGGAAATCAGAAGCTTGTATGTGTGCTAGCTCAGAATTATGACAAACTGCTACACAGGGTATTTTTGGTAAAGGAGTGGCTTGTAACTCTTCGGCTAACTGCAATCCCTGATAAACAGCAGAACAATTGTTAGAACCTGTGCCTAGATTAAGCGCTGTGCTAGACGAAAGACCTTCACTCCCAATAGATCTAACATATCGACAAATATCATGGTTTACCAAAGTCTCTGCACTCAGGGGCTGAACAATGTTCACTTCCTCCACATCAACAGATAAAGTCTGAGGTGTATTAAGTAAAGAGTGTAAGGTTTTATTTTCCTCTTGTGCAGAAATGAGTTCTTGTCTTAACTCCTCAAGTTTAGCTCTTAGCATGCCCTGCATTAACTGTACATCACTATCAGTAGGCACAGGGGGAAGCATAGTGGCATCAGGGCTGGATCCTGCACTAGCAATCTGGATGTGCATCGATTGTACATTGTCCTCTACTGCTTGCGGGTTCTGTGATTTATAGTTTATCTTTCCAACTTGGTCTGTGTTTCCCTTAAACAAACTATTGACATTAGACCTCTTGGCATTAGGGAATACAGTATGTACCTGTGCAACAGAGTATGCGTTAGACTGAGGGTAGAAAACAGAAGTTATGCAAGAAACCCCTCCATTCTGTATGTTGGTATCATGAAACTGTTCTGTCTGAGGTGAAGCACAACTGGAATCATGGGGTTCAACAACAGAGGTACTCTCGTATAATAAGTCTAACAGTGTGTTGTTTTCTGCGGCTAAGGCTTGTGCTGACATAGAATCGGGATCAAAACCAAAGATAGAACTAGGATCAGGCCATGTAGGATGTGCCATCCTATGGGAAAAATACTTTGCACGTAAATGCCCATTCGTGACAAGGAGTTCATTGGAGTCAGATCTAGTGATTTGATTGTTACAGGTAAATGTAGGGGAAGCTTTCTGTACAAACTTGTTAGAGGCCTTGCTGCCTTTCTTTCTTAAACTTGCCATATTCAATGGGAATTTTGGGCTGGTCATACTGTCAAGATTAGTCAGGCGAGTACAAAGGCAGCGAATATGGCAAGGGAAATGTGCACCCAGGAACTACGACTCAGGTATGCTAGAACCCAGGAGCGCAAATAGAGTGTGACATCAAAACCAATATATGAAAAGGGATGTGGGGTAAGCACCTGACCGCGAGGAAAGTCGGCAAGCGCCTTACCCCCAATTGCTGTTACAGGTACTGACAGCGCTAAACCCACGTGGAGGGCAAGCAATGACAGGATCTGTGTACTAACACTCTTGATGGTATTACATAAGGGAACTTAAGAACTGTACTCACGAGGACGAGATAAACCTCTTGAATGTCAGCTAGCCCACGAATCCTGTTGAAGAAACTGGGACCCCGAAAGGCTAGAACAGCAATGGAAGGAAAACTAAATACCTAAGTGGGAATAGTGTTTACAAAATAGTGAGGAAAACATAAGCATTCACACAGGAGCTAGCTACTACCGCACACCACCCCTAATAATCAAAGGGAAAATAAATGCAGAAGTGCAGTGGAAAACATGGAATGGATCCTCTAGAAAGTAAGGATCAGGAGCAGGGAAAAACGAAATAAACTATGCAAACTTCTCCCTACCCCTCCAAGGAAAAGACAGGAAACTAAACTAAGAGGAAGGCTAAGGCAAATGGGTAACAGCAGCAAAGGACAGAGTCAAAGAAATATAGAACACAGACAAACTGGGCTGCATCTAAAAGGGGAAAGCACTGAGAATTGCTGCCTGCAAACAGAGGAAGACAAAAAGGGAAATCAAGGGAGCAGAAATAAATTAGCGCATGAATCCGAAATTCAGGGCGGAGGAAACAAGAAAACAGGAACAGGGAAGTAGGTACAAAGGCAAGGAACCAGGAACCAGGGACTAGTCAAAAACAGGAACACTGCAAACGATGACCAGCGCTGGACTGAAGTAAGACTGAGGCTTTTAAAGCTGCTTAACGAGCACACGCCTCGGGTGTGCTGATTGCTGCATCTGCCGCCACAGCTGTTACCTATCCTCCACCCAACCTTGTGTTGCAAGGGTGGAGGTGGAGCAGTGGGCCAGGCATTCTGGGAAGCATAGTCATTTGGTTAAAGAAGCATGCTGGCTGCCAAAAACCTGGAATGGATCCGGAAGGGAAGCAGCTGGGAAAATAGGGATTTAGCGCTCCCAAATCATCCCAGCACTGTAGCATAAAGTTCGGAGGAAAAGTCCAGTAGGGAATAAACCCCAAATCATGCCCCCAAATGGTGTGAACGGGAGCGAAGGGAGCGAGTCGTGACAGTACATGCTTCAGCATAAGAGAAACGAAGAGCTCCCAGAAGCATGATGCCCATATCACAAATACTAGAACTACAGGAAGGAGCTAGTGAAGACGAAAAATTGATGTGGACAAAACGAGGGTGCAGCAAGTCGGGAACCGACTTGCTGTGGCGGCAAAATAACTCAGGAAAAGTAGTAATGCCAATCCAGTTACTAGAAATTGCGTTTCAACAACTACACTTCCCTGCACATAATACCAAACAGCACATTGCGGCAGAAATACAAGAAGAATGGTTCGTGCCCTGTCTCCAGGAGCACATATCTCGATTAGCAATGGAATGCACAACATGTCAGATCTACAATTCAGGAATGACATTATGCACGCTCCGGGGAACAATTCCTAAACCCATTGGTCCATTCAGAGAACTGCATATAGATTACGCAGACATGGGGGAAAGGTGTAATGGCGCACGGTACATGATCGTGGTTGTGTGCCCATTCTCAAGGTGGGTGGAAGCTGGACCATGTGCACGGCCTGATGCCAAAAGCGCCGCCAAGTTCCTAGTGAGGGAAATATTCCTGCGCTGGGGAATTTGTGACGTGATTCGCTCAGACAATGGCACTCATTTTGTAAATGAACTTTTCAAGGAAGTAACTGCATTATTGGGAATAAAACACAAATTGTGTTCGATTTATCATCCTCAAAGTAATGGCGTAGTGGAAAAGATGAACGGACTGCTAAAGGGCAGGCTATCCAAACTCTGCTTTTCATTGAAAAAGAACTGGATCTACTGTCTGCCCCTTGCGCTATTTGAATTGAGAAATCAGCCAAGTAAAGATCACCATTTGTCCCCGCACGAAATCGTGACTGGGAGACGAATGCAGACAGCACACTCCCCGCTGCGCGAACACTCAGAGGCACACAGAAGCGCCGCGATATTAGGAGAAGAATTCACGGACTATTTGAAAAAACTAACAAGGGCAGCGCGCGTAATATCACGGCAGCTCTCCCCACCCTTCACTAGAGAGGAGGGAAACATAACAGGGTCTGTCACAGAACATGAGCAGCAGCTACAGCTGATGCCAGGCGAACTAATCTATGTCAGGAGTTTTGTGCTTCGATGGAATGCACCACGGTTCCACGGCCCATACGAGGTAGTGTTCTGCACACCCACAGCAGTAAAAGTGAAGGGCTTGCGGTACTGGATACACTTGACAGATGTGCGAAGAGCTTATAATAATGTGCAAGAGGAGGCAGATGAGGAGGCACAGACAACAGCAACCAATTTAACTGAACAAAATGTCTGAACATCGACTTGTGTGTGTGTGCGTCAGCAATGAACACGAATGGGAAAGTGACTGATGAAGTATGGTTGCATTCTCTTGTTTATTTGTTTTTTTTGTGTTCTATCCTATCATGTGACTGATGAAATGATCAAATTATAACTTGTTAACACCCTTGTCTGTGAATTCCCCTCCCTACAACCCTACCCGTTTCCATTACCCGTCAACATATAACGGCCCTAATGGTGCCAACAAAATGTTTACATGCATGCACTTAATGCACTTTTATATCTCAAACAGGAACTAACATGGCATCTAACAGGCAGCCTGCAACGGATAGAATTAGCAGAATGAGAGAATTATTAAATGAGAGATGTAGATATTCGTAAGAGTGCGGATTATCTGTGTGCATTACGATGTTTTTTATGCTAATGTTTGGCCTGGTTACATATTGGTTTGTCGCGTTCATCTCTATCGAGATGAACGAGGGGGGAGGGATTAACAGTACTGGGATCAACAGCACCACTGGGACCAATGTAACTACAAGTGTCAATACGAGAGAAGGTGATTTTCTGGTATGGGATGGAACTAAACTTGTATGGGGTTATCACACCACACCATCCAATGCTGTCATATCAGAAAAGAAAGAGCCACAGGGTGGAATGCAAAACAACACAGTGTCTCCACCAGTGATGTATAGGTATAATGCTTGCAGCTTAAATGACCGAAATCCGTCTGCAATATCGTGGTTGTATGATACCCCCACCAGTCAACCTGCCCCCGTCTTAAAAAACAACCTGCAAGATAAACTCAGGGACGAAAAGGAAAAGATGATAGCAGCACACGAAATTTTATACGATGAATGAGCCACGGGGGGCGGCAATGAGAAAGGGGGGTCTATTTTATCCTTCGCCCAGGAAGTTGGGAAGTACATGAGGAACAAGAACAACAGACGAAAGAGGGAAGCAGGGAGGAGGAAGTATGATGAGTACTATGGGTTAGGTCTAGATAAGATGGAAGACCCACGACATCCCCACCAAACAAATAAGTGGTATGCAGATATGAGTGCCACAGCTAAACAAACAACAAACGAGAGCTGTTCTGTCTGCTCCCTCATCCCTCACGCTTCAGGTACACCCAAAGTGTTGTTACCCAAAGAGTTGCCAATTATAGATGCCCAATGTCTCCTTCATCTCACGTTATGCAGGATTAAGAACACCTTCCAGGCACACGAAGTTACTTTTCAAATGCTGCAGAACGAGAAAACATGCTACCCAAAAACGGCAGGGGTAGTATGTTTGAAAGAACCATTTTTTGTAATACAAGGGACACTTTTTCTGATAACAAGTGGAAGGATGAAGAAGTAATGTGCAAAGCGGAAGCACTGAGAGGTGTGGCACCAGAGAAATTGCAGTGGATAGAAGAAACATGCACACCAGTGTGGAAAGAACACATTTCAAAACTAACTTGGGTAACCGCCATCGAAAAACCTTTCAAACTACAGAGCGAAATAGACTATGAACTGTGTTTTAAAGGAGAGGGGAAGACCTCCATGGGAACAAACAAGAACTGTAACAAGACCCTCACCATCCCAGATCTGAGAAAAGGGACAGCGGCCCTTATGGACACGTACTGGGTATGCGGCAACCAGGCATACCTACACCTCCCCCCGTCGTGGAGTGGCAGCTGCTCAATGGCCACTCTGCACTCAGCCCTAATGGTAATACCAGAAAGCCACATTGACGGGAACAACAAGACACCGGAACGCCGGCAACAGAGTGCAGCCCAGCCAACTGCGGAGTCACAAATGTATGTCCTGTCTTCCCGAAACAAGGGAGAAATGCTGAACCGTAACAGACGTGCATCAAACTACATATCAAAGGAATCATCAGAACTATTGGCTCAGATCCCAGATAAATATCGATTATTTAGTTCAGCAGAAACATTCTTTGCCTCACTTGTCTCAAGTGTCCAAGCAAGAGCAAACGCAAAATGGCTCCAGATAACACGATGGGAATTGATTCAGCTGGCGAACGACACTGAAGAAGGATTTAACGTAATAAAAGTGGAACTAAGAGCTTTACGACTGATGACCATGCAAAACAGGTATGTCCTGGACCTGTTGACGGCGATGGATGGAGGTGTTTGCCGAAAAATCGGAAGTGCCTGCTGCACTTTCGTACCTTCCGAAGACGCAGAAAATGGCTCCCTGTCCCATGTGATCGGAGCCGTCCACAACCTAGGAGAAAAAATGAAAATGGAAGGCGGAGCAGAAGACAGTACATGGTTCGATAACATCTTCTCCTGGGTCCCCTCATGGCTTGGAACAACTGTGAAGTTTTTGATGCCAGCTGTGGTGTTCCTCCTTTTAATTCTTTGCCTGTGCCAGGTGGGTCTTCGAGTTTGTGCTAACGCAGTACCAAATGGTGCAATGATGATGGTGACAATGGGCAACACCCGTGGGACAATACAAAACATGCAGGAAGTACAGGTCCAAACAGGAACAGATGACACACCAAGATATCAGCTAGTGCCTATCTATCACGACCAAGATATCATAGATAAAGCATGGCACACCACCATTAGAGAGCCCCGTGTATTAGAATGGTACCAGGAGGTGTGGGTAGACTTGGCGGGAGATGGCGGATGTATCTACCTGACTTGTACCCCAGATGAATATGCCAGAAGAGGGGAAAGCTTACGGGGGGTGTGCAGAGCATGGATGCCCATAAAAGGCACACCTGCATGGGACGAGGCAGTGATGGACGAAGTGGAGTGTAGAAGGTTGGAGGAGTTAAAGTATTCGTTACTTAAGTAACGAAAGGGGGAAAATGTAGGGGAGGAGTGGTCCAAAAGACCCCCCCCTTGCCTACATCTCCACCCCGGGTGAGGGCCATGGCTCATCGGGCGTTCCCTCCTACCACCAGGGCCCAGGTGGTGGATGGCTCACCTGCTGAAGACATTGCCCGCACGTATTAAATTTAGCTAGGCCTCAGAAACTATTTCGGGTTTGCTAAAAGATGGTGTGAGCTCAGCGCGCTGTAGCGCGGCCCCCACCTCCGGAAAGTTTCAGTCCTCCCTGTCTCCGCAGCACCATGGTAGATCCGCTGCAAGCCCGTTCCCACGAACAAGACGGGCATGATCTAGCGTAATACATTAACAGTGTAACAGTTCACCTTCCGCAGTGTATCGCTGCTCCCACAATGACCCGGTCAGCAAGGCCGGGGCGATGGGAAGATCTTTAGAATGGTCATCTGCTGAAAGCAGACAGGTACCCAAATATGAATGTAAGAAACCACTTTTAACACATGTATCCTCTCCATACAACCACTCTTACTAAAGAAATCTGTGAAATTGTGTAATTATCGTACATGACACCAGCCGTGAAGGACCCACACCCCTGCAGGGGTGTGCAAATGTTAAAAGCATTTCCGGGGGATTATTCTTCATAAGTATCACTGAAAGCCCCACGCCCCGCGGTCCCGCACCACAACCGAACTGATGCTGCTAGAGTACACAAGAAAACGAATGTAACCATACCAAGGACACATGTGAAGAGTGTGCGGGAATGCACTCGTCACACGTGTATGTCTAGGCCCCTCATGTGCCACCTCCGCCACGTACAGTGGCGGGTTACTTTCTATGTACTCCACCAACCCTAATACTACCTCACTCACTGCAAATGTATATGCATATAACTAAATACTGTAGTTGTTAAAACATAGTGTATGAATAAGGTGCTCAGACTGGGTATAATCGAGACACATACAGCAAAAGTTTAAATGCATGTTTCAAAATGATTTGAATAAGTATTATAGAGTGTTCAAATGTTTGTGAAGTTTTTACCTAAAATCGGCAACACACGAGGGAGATACCTTTGTGAAATACGTGCAAGGCCATTCCCCCTCCCACCTTGCGAAGGCTGCCAAGGCATGAGAGCAGAGGCCCGCGCTGCGCTACTCCGCCTCCCCCAACCAGACTGGAGCCGCTTCAAAGATTTGTAGCCCCCTCTGCAGCACCCAAGGCCGCGGCCCGCCACCTGCATTATTTACAGCACAGCAGTAAACCTCTGCCTGAACACACGCTTCCAAAAGGCGCCCCCCCGTAAGCCCCACAACCCACCGGATCATCTTAGTCTTATGGCCCTGTGCAATCAGGACACCCAACACTTTGACAACACACAGCGGAACATCCATAACAACTTCTAACAAGGCAGAAAGACCTGTACCGCCCGTCCCAGGCCCTGAAGCTTAGCCCCTCGACCTATAGCCCTGGTCAACAGGACACTGGTAACCATGTCCTGACGTATTACCTCCAGACCCCTCACAAGGTACATTCCTCCTGTGTTGCATTAACCTGTAGAATAACCTATTGGAAGATTTACTAAAAAAGATAATATTGCAATGACTGAATGACTGCGGTGTGCATGGCCCAGGGCAAATAAGTCAGGAAAGGACATTCATCTCTGACACTGGCCACGATGGCACAACAACACCGGCCGGACGAACCCAGCCAACCTGCCAGGCCCAGCCCAACCCGCGAGGCTGACCAGTGACGTCTTCCAGCCAAAGCCAACCACATCGCAGCAGCACCTATAGTTAGTCGTCGCCACCCAATCCCATTGAACTTGTGCCCCCTATAGTGTGTAGGTTCTTATGACGTTTTTTGTAAATATATACGCCTGTCTTTGCTATTGTCAGACAGAGCGCTCTCGGAGTTTTGCAGAGTTCTTTGCATGCCCTATTCTAATCGATAAACTCCCATTTAAGCTCACCCGCACTCTGTCCTGGCTTTATTCCCGATTTGGGAGAGTCCTTTATTGTCTCTCATTGCGGGGAGGATCGTGCTGGTTGGGGACGCATGCCTTCAGTTTCTAGAGTACCTCCTCCAGATTGGCTGCTGTTACTGCTTCGTCCATCGCCCTCCATAGCTTTTCCCGGTCATTGTTCATCCAATCCCTCACTATCCTTATCTGCGTTGCCATAAAGTATACCTTAAGGTCCCGCTCCCCCATTCCAGCTCTATTTCTGGGCATCATCATAACCCTTCTAGCTATCCTTGGTCTTTTGTTGTTCCAAATAAACCTCCCGTATATTTTTGGACTGCCCGAAAGAAAGAGGCAGGAATAGGGATGGGGAGGGTCGCAAAATAATACAACAGTTGTGGTAGAATCACCATCTATAGAACGTTGATCATACCCATCTAGGTTATTAGGTTATTGTTAGTGCGCCACAGTCAACCAGTTTGTTCTTCAGTAATTCTAACCATGGGAGGTAGTTGGCTCCATAGAACTCATTCAGGGTTCTGGTTAACGTCATTCCTAGGTAGGTTATGGATTTATCCACCCATTTGTATGGGGATGAAGCCTTCATCCCTTCTTCCATCTCTCTTGGAATTGTGAGATGCAAGATTTCTGTTTTTTGGGATATTATTTTCAGGCCAGCCATCCCCCCGAACCGTAAGATCTCCTAATTATCTTCATTAGTTGCCCATTTCCTCCCACTACTGCAACCAATGGTACCTGTGTAGAACACGGAGTTGGGTTCTCTATGACCTGACAAGCTCTTCGCCATACCTTCCATCCCAGTACCAGCATCTTTGAGCGCTCTTTCAATTCAGTTTTGGGCAGCCATATCATTTCTTTTAAAAAGAACGGGGCACACTCCAATCTCAGCAATCTTGATTCTGAGGTTGGGTCTTCTGATAGCCACTTGACCACATATTGCAGTTGACTAGCTAGGTAATAGATCTCATAGCTCGGCAGTTTTATACCCACCTCATCATGCGCATTCTGCAGCTTCCAGAGGGCTAGTCTATTCCTAGTCCCGTGCCATAGGAAATCTCTGCATATGCTTTGTAGTTTGATAAACAATAGCCTTGGTATCAAGTATGGGATATTCCCGAAAAAATGTAATAGTCTTGGCAATACCACCATCTTCAACAGCGCACCTCTTCCCATCATTGCCAAGGGGAGCTTCGACCAGACCCTCATGCTATTTTCAATGTTCTTTACCACTGTCTCAGTGTTATACTGTTGTTCTGCCTCTACTGTATGGTAGAGGTCTATCCCCAAATATCTAAACGTGCTTGACTCCCATGGTATTTGCAGGATTGGTAGTTGATCTTGTGGGACTCATACATACCTCCCTAATGGGAATATGCATTATTTTTTGGGGTTCACCGCAATTCCTGACAGCGCTGCAAACCGCTCCATCACTTCTAGGATATATTGGAGATTCTCTTCAGGGTATCTTATGTACAGCAGCATATCATCTGCATATAGCGAGACTAAATGCGGCTCCCCTTTTATGCTAATCCCTATTTCTTCATACTGCTGCCTCAGGTATATCGCCAGGGGCTCCAGTGCTAAAATGTATAGCATCAGAGACCATGGGCATCCTTGCCTAGTACCACTATTCAGTTGCCACCTTTCTGAGATAATCGCTCCCATTTTAACTCTAGCTAGCGGTGCACTATACAGCAATTTAACCCACTTGAGGGACCCTGGCCCTATACCATAGCTGTGATGGTATAAATGTGAAACATGATTCTCCGAATTTTCCACAAATACCTCCATCCATTGCTGTGATCATGTCAAGCACATGTCTGTTCTGGAGGGTCATCAGTATAACCGCTCTCAGCTCTTCTTTGATCACATTGAATCCTTTTATTGTGGTGTTGATGGTCTGCAGTAACTCCCATCTGGTTATCTGCAACCATTTAGCATTCACTCCAATTTGGATGTGTGGCAGGAGCATTGTGGTGAATACTTTTGAAGTGAGGCTGAACAGCCTGTGTTCGTATGGAATCGCATAGAATGCTTCTTCTGATTTGGCAGAAAAGTAGTTTTCTCTCTGCATTCTGGATATCAGTTCTGCGGATCTCCTCCTTCTCAGATGAGCATCTGCTTTCGGGAAGCTGTCCAGATTCAGATCGTTTTTTGGAATCACCAATGCGGGAACATGGACAGTGACCAATGTACATATGCCCCCCTACTTTCTTGGCAGTCTTATGTATGCTTTGGATCCACACGCCCAATAGCGGTCCATCAGGACTGCGGTTCCTTGTGCCATTCCTGGTGCCTCATATATTCCTCCACAGTTTTGATTTTCCCCCATTTTTCTTGTACCATTATTTCCGAAGCACAGTTTTGGGTTCTCCAACGGTACTATTTTCAGGGGTCCTCCTCTGTCTTCGACCCATGTTAACAGCTTTGCCAATTTTGGCCATAGAGGTTTACATAACCTCTGTGAGTTTTCTACTGCTTCCTTGCAGGCTCCAAGGACCATCCAAGCTTGGCAGATTACTACTCCTTCTTCCCATCCGTCTGGGGAAACCACTGACTCCCAGATCTGCATTTGGCCTCTGTTCTTCCAAATTTGAGCCTCTTCTGCAGTTTTTCCTTGGATGTTCAGTCTTGGGCTTATTTCCCAGCTAATTCTTGATCCTTTGACGTCAGGGTTTTCATATCTAATAATGTGATTCTTGGTGTGCGCCCTGTTTCTTGTTTTGATGTCCTGGACAAAACCGTCTTCATCTGGGAAGTCTTTTTCGTTGGCCCATATCAGTGAGGCGTCTCTTCCCATAAACTGCCCTCTGGTGTTGCACAATGCTACGTGTGACATGCAGTGTGCCATGGGGACGTCGACTTCTACTGCAACAAAGATTTTGGACTTGCCCATGCTATATGGCAGGAGTGCACAGACAAAACATTCTCCTTCTGATTGTCTTCGTCCAACTTCCTTCATGTGCTGGTACCATATGTTGTTTCCAAGATGGGCTGTGCTGTCCAGGTAGTCGTTTAGTTCAGTGTCCGTTTCATATGGGCTTCTCTTGATTCTTAATGTTTTTCTGTAGTTGGCCAACACTATGGGCCTCATTACGACCCTGGCGGAACGGGTTAAATGGCGCCGTAAAAGGTGACGGCGCCGTTCAGCCCGTTCCTCCACATTACGAGGTACCCTTGCGGGACACGTTAAGCACACCTGGGAAAACCAGGCGTGCTTACCGGGTCCCGCGAAGGGAAGAGGGAGCAAACAACGTGCCATCTCGTTATGACCTGTTGTTTGCTCCCTCTCCCATTCCCATTCAGCCCTATGAGGGCTGAAATGGGAATGGGGAAGGACCGTGTCCGGGTCCTTGAGGGAGGAATTACCGGGCCATCCGAACTCGGAATGGCCCGGTAAATCTTCATTCCGAGGACCCGGACACGGATGCGATTTCGGCGGCAGCCATGCCGCCAATAGCGGCATGGCTACCAGCCGAACTCGTAATGAGGGCCTATGTCTCTGAATGCGTCTGTACTGCTCTTTCGTTCAGGCAAGCTCTCGGGTGTTATCCTTGGTGGGGCAGGTCTCACTTCCTGCACTGTCATAGTAGAGGAAGGGCTTGCATTTCTTTTCTTTCCCTTGTACACTCTGTTGTAGAACTCTTCCCACCACCATTGGCTCGTTATCTTCCCAACGTGTGTTGGCATTGTAGGCCTGTTGCTTATCTCTGGCGTTGGAGCAGACGTGCTCGTTATTACAGGTTCAGTGGTTTTCTTGCTCAACTCCTCATGTAGTTTCTTTGCTCTACGTATGAGCGGGAACACATACTTGACTACCGCATGCGTTTTCTCAGTGATTTCTTTTGCGGCTTTCTCCGTTTCATTGAGTGATTGTGCTATCTCACTTCGGTTTGGTTTCTCACTTTGCTCCCTGCTTTCTGGAGCTGCTTGTTCCACCAGGGATTTCTCCCTTTCAGTTAGTTTGGCCTGCGGTTTTGTAGCCATTGACACTTGCCCTTGTTTGTGTGCACTCAGTGTATGGGTGCGTGCCGTGGACAGTGCTATGTTATCATTCATTCCGTGCTGACCCTGTCTCCAGCCTTTCTTACCATTCAGTACTTCAAGTGTGTATGTGTTGCTGCTAATTACATTCAACTGTAAATCGTTTGTTTCATCAACAGTTTTTCTTGGAACAGGGATGACAATATATGGTCTGGGTGCTTTTGTGGGCCCCAGATGTTCATTACCTGGTGGTAGCACGGACATTGGGATGCTTCGAGCACCAATAAGAAAGGCAGTTCTGACAGTTAGAGACAAAAATACTACAACAATCACTATGCATACACATATGACAGCCTTGAAAGACATCTTACAGCATCTCCTTCCAGGAAACCGGGGGCACCCCTCCGCTGGTGGCACAACTAAATTACTGTTTTGGGCCCTCATCTCGAACAAGTCCATAGTCAATAGTCTATTTATTTTCTTATCTTGATTTTCGTTACTTAAAAGTTCAGCAAACACTAAAATGACGGGTGCAGTTTAATGTCCCCCCTCTTGCGATTGATGACGGAAGTCTCTACTTATGGAGTACAGATCCTTTGCTAGACTATGGAAAAAGGTTAGACTACCGTTTTTAGCACATCACATTCTTCCTGCATTTGTGTATACAACGCATTTCCAGGGCCCCTTCCCAATTCGTCTTGGCCCTGAGGACATGCAGGAATTTGTTCGCAGTGACACCATAAAAGGATGGCTTCGCTGCACATCACGCATAGATAAACCATTGAAAAAATAAAAACTAAAATAAAAATAACTGTGAACATACGAGAAGGTAGGAAAAAATAAGAAAAAGGTTGAAAAAAGTAAATACGGCAGTGAAGTTCGTTGCTCTGCTCCTTTCGCTTGGTTCTTCGAGGTCGAGTTGCTGCAAAGTCTCTCTCCCCCACACTTACTCCACTGCGGGATGATGATGAAAAACAGAGAAAAATAAGAAAAATAGGAAAAGAAGTTCAGGATGTAGTTATCCCCTTTCGATTCGTTCTACGTTGGAAGCATGAAGAACTGTGTCTTTGTTTCCTTGCTCTGCCCTCGACTGGGGCTTCTAAAGGGTTTTTATCTTAGATCTCTCCTTTCTAAGGCTCTTCTCAGCAGCGGATGTCCATGATTGCTTCTCAGCTGTGATTCAATAGCTCTCAGGAGTCTGTTGAGTTGTGCATTTTTTGCTGGATCACAGAGAAACGTGGGCACGTCGACAGTGATGGGTCTACCCACTTTCTCTGGAAAGTTCTCGATGAGGTGAAAGAAGACTGTGAAGGCAATTCTGCTATCTTCAGGTGATAATGACATTTGCTCTGATTCTCTGTCTCTTAGGTCACCGGTCTTTTTTGCAGTGTGATCAGTCCTTGCCTTCTCAATCTGTCCCTCGCCGACTAATTTCACTGGAATTCTCTCAGAAAATCCCTCTGAAAGCTGGACAGTTCCATTTGTAGCTGTATGCTATAGAAGAGTGTTCCTATCTTTCTCGCGTTGGCAGGGTCTCTGAGGAAGGTGAGGGCGTCAACCTCGGCAGGTCTCCCTACCATTTCCGGAAAGTCATTTACTAAGCCGAAGAAGACATTGTGGGCAAGTAGGCTGTCCTCAGGGGACAGCGACATTTATTCGTTTTGCAGAGTCTCAATCACAAGTTTTTTTTGCTGTCGTGAACAGTTTCTTTGCTTATCTCCCCGATCTGTCCCACGGCGGAAAGTCTCACTGGAACCTCCTGAGGTATTCTTGCTGGAAGTTAGATAGCTCCACCTGGAGCATGATTTCATGGAGAAGGGTTTTCATGTGTGGGAAATTGACTGGGTCTCTGAGAAACGTTGCAACGTCAACGTCAGAAGGTCTTCCCACCATTTCTGGATAGTCTGCAACAAGTCTAATGAGAACATAGTGGGCTAGCTGCGTGTCTGCGGGGGACAGTGGCATTTGCTTCGCCTTGCTGGGTCCCGATCACACGCCTCGCTTTTGCTTTGAGCAGTCTTTGCACTTGCCTGCTGCGTGGAGGGCTACCACATTATTTTGTTTACTCCATATCTGGTTTAGAAAATGATTGTTTTGGGAATCTCCGATGAACGTCAGTGTATCTGTGGTCCTCCCAACAAGTTCTGGGCACTCCTCAATGATTCGAAAGAATAACGTGTAGGTCACTTCGTCAATGACTGCTTGAGGCGGGAGCATTGGTCTTTGACTCACTGTGCTCAGGTAACTCGGCGAAGACCTCTGCGATGACAGTCAATAGTTGCCTGATTACCTTTTCTGGATCTTGGATGAATTCTGTGACACTTGTTTCTCTCCCTATGAGTGATGGATAAGTCAATGTCACTAATTGGAAGTAGGTGAGTACATCCCACTTAAGACTTCTGCTGGGGTGTACCATAAGTTTGTGAACAAAGTCTTTATGCTGGGTCCTTCAGGATAACAGTTTCAGTTCTCAGGAATATCCGGTTCTGTTGCTTACCAGAGTCTTAGAGTTCTTTGTCCACTCTGTGGCTCTACGTGTTTAAGTTACCAGTGTCACTGCAGGTTCAAAGTATGCAACCTTTTCCTTTGCCCTGAGACTTCAGCTGCACATTGCGTTTGTTTGAAAAGTCTTGTATCTCACTCAGTGCTTAGAGAAAAGTTCAATGTATAGCCACAGTTTTCACAGCAAGCTCTTCAGTTTGCCTTTTCTGCTTGTGCGTCCTTCTTCCTCACCCTAGACCTTGTCTGCACGTGCTGTGGTCCTTCCCCGTTGTCTGTAGCTTCCACGGTGGATGCAGTAGGAGCGCCTTCTTCTATAAAGGGCTTGATGTCATTCAGGAAGATCCAGGCTCTTCTTCCTTGGAGCTTGACAGCGGACGGGGTGCAGTCCTCTACGAAAGATGAAAGGGCCATTAAATCGTTTTTCATCCCATTTCTTCCTCGTAAAGTTCTTCACTAAAACTCTGTCCCCCGGGAAGACAAGGGGTACGCCTAGGCTTAGAGTTGCGCCTGCATCAGCATTGTCTGTTGTGGTTTGTGCTGTGCTGTCCCCTTTCCGCCGTCACTGCAGCTGGCCTGAAATGACAGATGTACTAGAGGTAAGACAGTCAAGGTAATTCTTCATTTCTGCTCCCAGAACCTCTCTAGCGGGCTGGGAATCACATCTAGCTCTATTTCGGGGGGTAAGAGGGGTTCTCATCCTTCTACCAGTGATAATCTTGTGCGGTGTGAGGTGATGGCCGGAGCCTGGCTGGTTCTGAAGCGCATATAATACCAGTGGTAGGCAGTGCAGCCATCCCTTCTTTAATGTGAGCTTCAGTTTGGCTATCCTCTCTTTCAACAGGCCGTTGAGGCATTCACATATGCCATTTCCTTCTGGGTGATACGCCGACAAGAACTTGTGCTTTATACCAAGCAACAAGCTAATTTGCTCAAATACTGAGTTTACGAAATGGGGCCCGTTGTCTGACCTCATAACCTCACACACCCCCCACCTGGGGAAAACCTCCCTCACCAGGAACTTTGCAGCACAGGCAGCGTCAGGGTGTGTACAGGGCCCCGCTTCTATCCATCTATAGAATGGACACACCATGACAATTAAATACCTGTACCCATTACAAACCTGAATCATATCAACATAGTCGATATGCAGGTGCTGGAAAGGCCCTTCAGGTCTGGGAATGATTCCTCTCATCACTTTCAATGTGTGCCCAGAGGTGAATTGCTGGCAAATTATGTAATTGACCATAAGGAATGCAACATGCTCTGCTAAATTCGGCACAAACCAGTCTTCTGAGAGTGTTGCAGCAAGATTTTCTTTTGACACATGGAAAGGGTAGTGGAGCTGTTCTAACGCTACCTTTAGGCGGGTGACAGGCATTACTGGTTTACCAGTGCTGTCCTGCCTCCATAACCCATCAGAGGGGTTTAAAGAACACCCTCGACGCTTCCATAAATTCTTCTCATCCTGAGGTGCCTCCCCCTGGAATTCCATTAACTGTGTCTGCCCCATTTTGCTATAGGCTTCTGGAGTGGCTCGGGCTATCATCATTCGCTCATGGGTACGTGCCACCTCCACGTCCATGATTGTCTCACCCTTGTATGCCATGCGCTTGGCTTCCGTGTCCGCTTCATGGTTTCCACGTGACACGAAATCTGTTCCCTTGGTGTGAGCGGCGCACTTAACGACCGCTATGCACACTGGGAGCTGTAGTGCTTTTATCAGCCTGTCCAACAAGGCTGCATGTTGCACTGGCGTGCCGTCCGCTCGGAGGTAGCCCCTCTTTTTCCATCGTGCCAGGCCTGTGTGCACGGTGGACTTCACATAGGCGGAGTCATCGCAAACTGTTACTTCCTGGTCTGCGTGATTCTCGATGGCGAGTATCAATGCCACTAGTTCTGCAGCCTGTCCCGAATAGTGGGATTGTATTCGTGCACTGACAAGTACTTGGAACTCTCCATTTGCCATGTGTTTGATCACAGCCACGCCTGTGTACCTTTGCCCATCTTCTTGGTCAAATCTCGATGACCCGTCAATGAAGATGACTTCTCCGCTTGGCAGAGCATTCTCTCTTATTCTGGGGATTTCATCATGAAACTCTTCATAATTGGCACAGTCATGCACAGGTTCTCCCTATGTGACTGGCTCAGCAATAAACATAGCAGGGTTCACAGTTTTGCATTGCACTATTTTGATCGATGGATTTGAGATAATCACCTCAAATGCGGATGCTCTCTGTGACCTCAAGGTGCCCTTTGGCTTCCCCAATATGGCAAATAATGAGTGCTCAACATATAATGTCATGGAGCATCCCATCACAATGGATGATGCTTTCTCGATGCAAATGCGGCGGCTGCTAAATTTTGCTCGCATGGGAAGTGGCCCCTCATGACCGGGTCCAAGCTCCCACTGTAATACGCTAGGGGCTTGTACCCCAGTGATGTTCGCTGAGCGAGCACTGCCGTCATAAAATTGCCATTGCTATGAGAGAAGAGATAGAATTCCTCGGCATAATTGGGGATCCGAGAACTGGGGCCTTACAAATGGCCCCCTTTAGTTCTGCAAACCCCTTTTCAATTTCTACAGTCCATTCAATGTTTCCCTCTGTTTCCTGGGCTTTCCTTAAGGCCTGGAGAAAGGGCTTGGTATATGAGCTGTAATCGAAGACCCATACTCTGACATATTTGCATAGGCCTGAGAAGCTCTGCATTTGTTTCACCGTGAGCGGCTTAGCCGTGTTCATGATAGCTTCAGCCCTCTTTGGTGTTACCTTTTTCCCTTCATGTGAGATTAGTTGCCCTATGTATAACACCTCCTGTTGGCAGTATTGCAACTTGTCCTTGTCCACCTTGTATCCCTTCTCAGCTAATATGGTCAATAGCTGAACAGAGTTGTGTCGGTATTGCTTTTCAGTGGTACTGCAGATCAGAATGTCATCTACATACTGCAAAACAACACTGTCTACCGCAATGTTACTTAGGTCCATTTGCAGGACTCGGTTAAAAATGGACGGAGATTCACAATACCCCTGTGGCAGCCTTGTACTTTTCAAGCGCATTTGTCTGAAAGTAAATGACGTCAGGTCTTGTGAATCACGGTGCAATGGGATCGAGAAAAATGCATTCTTCAAATCGATCACTGTGAAATATTTTGCCTCCGTGGGTATGTTGCACAAAATAGTGGATGGATTAGGGACTAGAGGGAACTCGGCTTCTACTATGTCGTTCAATGCTCGTAAATCCTGGATTAAACGCCAAGACCCTCCCTTCGATTTCTTGACAGAATAGATCACTGTTTTACAAGGTGATTCTGACGTTACCAGAATGCCCTGCTCCATCATGGCAGAGATTGTCTTTGCAATCCCCTCGTCCGCTTCTCTGGACATGGGGTATTGTTGCGCTCTTGGTAGAATCGCTCCAGGCTTGAGTTTAATCTTCACCTCTCCTGCCCCCTTCAGCAGTCCTACGTCATAAGGCCCTTTTGTCCATACTGTGACTGGCACCTGGGCCATGTCCTCCTCAAAGTATTCTGGTCATGCCAACACTAGCATCATTCGCTGTGGCAATTCTTGTTTGATCATTCTGACCCAGAATATGAGACTTACTTCCACCCGTGTCTCCTCTAAATCAGGGTGCTCTTCGAACATATCATCATCTGTGACGTCAGTCACTCGATACCCTTCTTCAATGGCGATAACTGCGCACTATTGCCTTCCTTCGTCCCTACTAAAACCACCTTCACCTTTACCGCGGCAGACTGTATTACCAAAGGAAATATTTGTTCCTCTTCTTTATGCATGGGTATCCTTGGTCTAAAAAGAAACTCATCAGGGGTCCTCATAGTTTTGCCTGCGAGGCCTGGCAATCCCGCCATGAGCACTCGCACGCCATATTCGAAGACCTCCCGCTCCAGCGGTAAAGCTCTCATAGCTGTACGTCCTGAGTATGCTCTGATCATTTCGCATATGTTGGAATAATGCATTCCTGGCGTGGAGCACACTATGCCATCCTCAGTGAATGAGATTGACATATTCAGCTTTGTCATTAGATCTCGACCCATGATGTTTACTGGGGACTGACCTGAGTACAGTAAAGGCACATTCATTTCATGCTCTCCCACAGAGACAGGGAGAGCGTCTGTTAAGGGAACTCTACTATGAGCTCCAGTGAAACTCTGCGTGTCTATTGCCTCGCCGGACAAGGAAAACTTGCCTTCTCTTATGCACGAACGCGTCGCGCCCGTGTCAACTAAGTAGAAATACTCTTTTCCTCCTTGGTTCCCTATTAGGGTCTGGTGTCACCGATAGGATAGAGCACATCCTAGTTTCCCATGAGCTGTCCTATTTTATGTATAGGTTCGGCCCACTATAAGTTTGCGGAACACCCTCATTGTTCATCCCTTGTGGCACCGGTGGCAGTGCCTGCTGGGGTTGCCCCTGTTGCTAGTTCCCCAAGTTCGAGGGTTGAAACCCTTGCTGTGTACCTTGCTGCAAGCCAGCTGCCTGCTGCTGCACGGTATAGTTTTGTGCATTGCCCTGTTGTGGGGTAGCCGGTTGATTTACTGTGCCTGCCCACATCCCTTGATTGTTCTGCCACATGCTTTGGCTTCTGCACATGCGTGCCACATGTCCTGTCACTTCACACAGCCAACACACTGGCGGTGGTCGGGCCATCTGTCCATCTGGCATAGCTGGACTGCCCATTGGTGCACTTTGGATACCACCTTGAACATTTTGAAAACCTCCTTGGGTACCTCTAAAGCCTCCCTGATTACTCTGCCATCCTCTTCCTACAAATCCCCTTCCTCTCGGATAATATCCCACGTTACCCTGATTGTTCTGCGGCGGGTTAGTGGCACATTGCGCACTCGAATCGGCTGGGCTTGTTAGCATGGCTCCCTTGAGCGCATACTTTGTGAGCTTCCTTTGCACCAGCTTCGCCTCTTCTCCCTTACGCGTTGCCTCTTTCATTCGATTCTTTTCTTGCAACAGCCTACAATAATGGGCAATTGTCAACTGGATTTCGGCCCATGGTTTAGCTTCTATTCCTACCAATTTTTTTAGTTGTTTTTGCACCGGTTCTGGTAACGCTTGGCACAGTATATGATAGAATACAGGGATAGATTTTGTCCAAGACTCATGCGTTTCAAGCACCCATGCGTCTTTAAACTTCTGGGTATAAAGCAACAGATCCTCTGACTCTTTCATCTTCCGGGACATAATGGCTCCCATGTCTGATGTGTCAGGGTATAATGTTAGCAGCGCTTTCCACACTGCGGCTCTACAATTATTAAATGGCGCTCCGTCATGAGAGGTGTTAGTTATGGTTACCCTAGGGTAGCCCGCCCTCTTCCACACATCGTCTGCTCTTTCTCTGAGTATAGCAATTAGGAGACATAGCAATTAGGAGACCCTTGATGTCCCCTATGGCTAGAGTGATTCCCCCCGTCATTTTTTCTAGCTCATGTATCCACTTCCCGGCTCCCGATGTCAACATTGGAAGCTTATTCTTTAAATTTTCCAGGTCCATGTGTGGCCATGGAATATATTGCGGTCTTACTCCCCCTTTCTCTAGCAGTGGGAATTGGAATGACCAATCCTCCTTTCCCTTTTCTTTACCTCCTCGGTCTCTTGCTGGGGTGGCGTTCCCGCCTTGCTTTCTAACTGGCAGCGCCCTTAACCTATCTGTCTAGGCAGTTGCCGATGCCCTCCTCTGACCGTGGGATGTTTTTTTCATGTTGGCTGGACTGTCCGGCGGAGTTCGATGTCCTACTTACGGACTCGCCAGCCTCTGACCATTGTACCCCTCGGTTCCCTGGGAGCGGCCTTTCGCGCCGTCTCCCTTCGTCATACATCGCTTCTTCCGCATCCCCATCAGAGTCAGACTCCGAATACTCCCAGTTTGCACAACTTCTTGCATCATCTTCGTTCTGCCTATCTTCTAGTCTATCTAGGGAACGTCCCCTACTCTCACTACTTTGGGTGACATCCTCAGTGTCATATAACTAAGTGCTCTCTAAGCGCTCATCTTCCCTTCCCTCTTGGGAGATTCGTTCCAGTCCCATTTCATCATATATTTTATCAATCGCTTCCCCGATGCTTCTGGTTTCGAAGTCATCATCAATAATTGTCCTGCTTGTACCTGGTACTGCATCACTTGCTGGAAAGAACTCTTCTATGTCTTCCCAGTCTACAACAGGATTGGGTTTTTTCACTTCCCGCTGCAAATATTCTAAGTCTCGCGCCCTTTGTCTATGTTTTCGTTCTATTTCGTCATCTGTTTCCTTGCGTTTCCTTGCGTCCTCTCTAATCTTATCTACTTCCCGCATCCTTTCGTCTCTACATTCCTTTGCCTTTCTAATCTCTTCCTTCCTTTCATGCACCCTACGTTCTTCCTCTAACTTCATCTTATTCAGTCTGTATTTTTCGTAGGCTGCATACTGGGTGCGACTGAGCGGTATTTCTTGTTCTTCGCGATAAAGTTGTTCTCGCCTCAGCCTGTCCTTCTTTCTATTTCTTTCATCGCTTGTCTCCCTATCCTTTTCCCTTCTCTGCTTTTCGTCAGGCCTTCCTCGTGGCCTTGCATCATCACTCCCCTTTCCATCTAATTTTAACAATATCTGTCCTCCCATCCATTCGTCCTTTGCGAATGTCATCTCATCACTTTCTTTCTGCTTCTTTCCCTCTCTCTCCTTATCGAGAGGTGCACTATTCTGTGCCTGATCCTTTCGTCCATCTCCGTGCCTCTCCTTGTCCCTCGGGACGGCGGAGGCTGGAACAATTTCCCACTCATCCTCTTTAGTTTCGTCACTACTGCATGCAGGTGACTCATACGCGGGGTTGCTATACCTCGTGGCTGCTTTGAGCTCTCATAGCGGGTAAAGACCCTCTAACCTGCTTCCCTCAATGACTGGTTCCGGCGGGGCCGTTGGCGCAGTAGGCGTCTCACCCCCCTCTGTACATACGTTTAATATCCAGTCTGCAGGTGGTTCCTCTTCCTTTGTTTGTTCAAACATCTTCCATAACTCGAGAACGGCAAGGCGTTTCTCGAGTTTCTTCCCGCTATATGTGGCATGTAGGAACGTGGTAATGTGCTGTAAGACAGCCTTAGACAATGACCCATTCTGGGGCCACGGCATAAACATTTTATTTGCGGTGCCCTTAACCCACTCCTGGCTGTATTTCTTCAGCTTTGCTGCATGTTTTGGCAATTGCTTACAGAGGTGCATAAGCGGGGTGACCTCCTCCATCTTTTCACTTCTATACCCACAATGTTTACACAATAACTTAAGTCTCTCCACCAATATGAGCGAGCACCACAACCGCAAGCACCAATCCACTTTTTCCCGCCAAAATGTATACCATCAATTTACTCAACAGAAACCATCAATTCACTGGCGATCCCCTCTCAGTTACAGAATCGCAAAAACCAAAATACGCTGTCCGGTCAAATGGTTGAAAATAAAAGATCGAATGACCATTTGATCGAAGTGAAATGGTCGGAAAAAAAAGGTCGAATATTTTTATTTATTTATTTATATATTTTGTTTAGTTTTGGTTGGTTAAAAAATATTTTGAATAAAGAAAAAGGAGGGTTTGGGGGAACCCCCCCATAAAATAAAAAAAATAAATAAAAAAAAACAAATCGACCTTTTTTCGACCATTTGACTTCGATCAAAATGGTCATTCGATCATTTTGTTTTCGACCAGTTGACCTACAACCCCAAAATACATTTCACTCAAGCATCAACACATTTTTCGCATCAATACATTGATTGCGCATTCACATATAGCAAGACACTTATAACAGACGCTTGACAGACTAGACAGACACCAGCTGGTCAACATATACCTGCCTTCTAATTATTACCCCGTCATGGGATTTGAACTACCCCTTTATGACATCTTTAAACGTCATCGTAGCCTAGCGTCCCCCTCTCTGTGGGCTCTGGGTTCAAGTTCCTTCTGACCACTCTTTAAAGCGCAGGAACAAGGCGAATTTACAGTTTTCTCTTGGGTGCCCCCCCGGTATTCCTTACCGTTTTTAATCTCGGGTGCCCCCCGGTATACTTTTATGTTTTTACCTTTCCCAGGTGCCCCCCTGGCATTCTATTACGTTTTAGCTCAGGTGCCCCCCTGGAATCCTATTATATATGTCTTCCTTTTATACTTGAGTCATTAATCCACTATATGTATATAGTCTTCTCTACCTCTAACTAATTTATCTTTCTCCGCCACCCTCCGTTACCTTTCCCCCACTTGCTCTAATGCCTATGAGTCATTTACCAAGGTAACGAGTTTCGTTGTTTCACTCACAGATCGTCTCTTTTCCTCTCTGGATCTCCGGGATCACTGCCCCTTCCTCTTCCCGCTTCATGGTTTTCGTCCGATCTGCTTCCCGTGGGAATGAAAAAGGTTATGCTTGGAAAAGCGGGTTCCTTCAGACCCACTGCAGATTTTTTGGGAGTATATACACTATCACTGTCCACGGGAAGCTTCTCGGCCTACTCAGCCTGAGTAGCGAAAGGACTTGCGATGTAACCAAAGATCCAGAGTTACTTTGCGCCGTCGGTTTAAAAGTGTCTTGTGACTATATTAATCGATTATCAATAATCGATGGCCGAAACCATCTTCACGCTACCAAGTGTTGACAAGGAGAGGTAATTACTGACGGGCCCATTGGTCAGCGCTCACCCTCGAAAACTTGTAATACAAGATAGCTGCACCGTGTGAGGACAGGGTGCAGGACTTACATACTCCAGCACAAATCAATACTAGGGACTCAGTAAGTTGGCAAAGGGAAGTCCGTTTAATGATACATACATCAGCTTATGGAAATCAGCAGCATCGCGAACACCTGTCTCGCTCCGACTTCCTCGAACTTCAGTACAACAGCCTCTTTTATGGGCAAACTTCGTCATCAATGACATACACTTCTGTAAAAAATCATCATGCACTATAATTGGTTGGGAAAGGTAACTTAAGTATAGGTGTTATATCTGTATATGTAAATAAGGCATACGGATTGGATAACTCTTATTGGGTGGGCGTCTATGCCCATCCCTCTACACCACACGTGATTGACGTCACTACAAGTACGACGTCTCATTGGTTACAATGTCTACAGGACCCTAGATTACATGGTCCCTTGTGATTGGGCGAGTTACACCCCTAAACATAAATCTCCACTTTTAATTAGCAGCATGCAGAATAGACACCCTGGTGCCTGGTGTCCCAAGATTCACCCTGCCTCCCTTCCATCAATCAGTGGTTTAGGGCTATGTGTCAATTAGTTGGCTGGGTATGGCCTCGGATCTGTAGTCTCTTATCGGGAAAAGTTATGGCACCCTCTGGTTCTGAATGACATCAGGCGGTGGTACATCTTCGCGCCTGTCTGGTCACGTGTTGGTCCACTGTGAATCTGCTTCAGTTCTCAGTCTTTTCGTGCATTTGATTTTGTGTTCGCTTGGCCACCTTGTCATGATGCCTACCTCCAAGGAGCCAGGTCCGACCCAGCAACCCCAGAGGCAGGCATCATTTCCCCCAGGGGAGTGCCAGCGGGCCCAAGCTGGGGCCCTTTGGACGCAGTCCTGGCGCCTTAGGTGCCAGGCTCATGTTGGACCTCTGTCCTGGCGCCTTAGGCGCCAGGCTCATAAAGCTAGACATGTGTTCAAGTGTTTTAATGTGCACTTACCTGATGCAGACCATGCTGCCACATCCAGGCCCTCTTGAGTCCTGAATAGGAACTACTTTACCTGTGGGACTACTTTCCACCCGGGTGTGGTCGGGGAAGGATACATACCTGATCGGAGGAAGGATACACACTTGGAACTTCTTCCAAAGCTATTTAAACCACACCCGATCAGCAACTCACGCTTCGCGTTGTTCTGCTCCTCGCAGCTGGACGCTCACCCTGTCAGCTCCTGCATCTGGACTTCAGCCACGCCTGTCAGCATCCTGGGTCACCTGCAAAGGGAGACAAGAGACCTATCAGCTAATCTGCACCACGGAGACATCACTGACGATCCTGAAAGGGAAGACATCATTTTTAAAAGCATTTCGTTACGATCGCTGCAGCGCTGCATTTCACTCACCTTTCCTGGGTTCCTCCATCTTCAGCAGCGATCATCCGGATACACAGCCACTTCCCAGAGCCTAGAGAAAAGGACAAGAATAAGAGATGAGAGAAGGAAGGGAATAAGAAAAGCTCAGTTTCCTTCTAAGACTTACCTGTTGGGTCATTCCCATTTCATTTCAGGTCTTGCTGCTTCCATGCAGGACCCCCTGGCCCTTATGGGGAAAAAAGACAAAGACATTAGATGAGCGAATGCAAAAACAGTACCTGAGCGCTCATCTAAGACTTACCAGATCTTTACTGGAACTGCACGTTTCACTTCGGGTCGGCGCCATATCTCTGGCATTCCGAACCCCGGCCCCTATGGGGAAAAGACATCAACATCAGCGCTTTGTTGCAAGAAGTCTCCAAAGGAATCTTCATTCATCACCTGAAAAAAGACAATGAACATTATTATTTAAAGCTTGAACTTTTGAACTTGCAACAGAACTTTTACAGCGCCTTACCAGTATAATCAAGCTTACCTGAACTCCCATCCAACCTCAATCCAGTGAAGTAACTGGGTTCAACGCGCCCCTGCGTCAGAAGCAGGATGGAGAGCTCGTCCTTTCAGACCCTAAGGTGAGACTTCACGGGGAATCGTGGAAGGGTATCGTGGAGGGTTGGAAGAGATTGGGAGGCTTGAGCATAACTCAGTCAGTAGGTAATACTCCCTTTTCACGCACAGGGGAATATTCCTGCGAGCCAGAGAAGCCAGAGTAGAGGGCCCTTCCTGTCCATCTCCAGAGTCCTGCGCTTCACCATTGAAGAAGCATCAGCACTCGAAGCCAGACCTGCGCCTCCGTGGGAATCAGGTGAGCGTTACACACCTGCATGGGCATCTCTTATCTTGACCTTCACGGGCGGGCTGGCGTGCTCTGAAGTTGGAGCCTCGTGAGCTCATGCTCACCTCCCCTTCTCTGGTTGACCTCGATTTCCCCGGCATGAGCCATCCTTTGTTAAGTTTCGATCCCGCTCTTTTCCTCAGCTTGGACCTAGATGTGAAACTCCGCCAGTTGGGCCTGGGCCTCCTGGGCTTTCTTCTGCTGAAACAAAATGGAGTTGCACGTGTACATTGTGCTGTATTGAGGTAGACATATATAGTTGGCGCATGCCGCTCTATTCTTCTACTTAAGCATTGCAGGCTGTATCGATTATTTAGCATCTTGCGTTTCAAGCTTATTTACACACGTTCAATAAGGCGGTTGCTTCCGTCTTGTCTCATGGCACCATTCTGATACGTTTTCACAGTGTCTCTCCCCTTCGTCCATTACAATTCTCCTCGCAATTGTCGATATTGTCATGCATAGCTTTCAGTAGCCACTTCTGGTTGTTCTCGGGGCTGCCTAGGCCCTTACTCTATTTCCAATGTCCTTCCATTAAGGCCTTCGGGGTCTCCTCGTGGACAGTCTGTAAATACTCGTAGTTTCGTACCAATGGCAGGTACGGTTGTCTGATTGGGTACCGTGCTGTTCAGGGTTGCCTGGTTATGGGCATTTCAACAGGTATTGATCTTCTAATGTACACAGGGCAGCGGCCCATTGCCGCCCTTTGTTGGTTCAGCTGTTCCTCGTACGTCACATACCACGGCGAGTACCTTACTGGCAACTCGCACTGGGGGGCAGGGGTGCAGGTCATATCTGGGACCTCCTCTACACTGCCATTACCTCCTGCGTGACAAACATATAGTCTAGCCTCGTGTACAAATTCTGCGGGGCTGAGTAATGCGAATCTTGTCTATCTTGTGGGTGGCACACCCTCCATGTATCCTCTAGCCGGAAATCTGTTAATAGGGTCTGCAGGGCCTTGGCAGCGGGGGCCGGTCTGTCTTGTCTGTTATCTGACCTATCAACTTTCGGGTTTAATGTACAATTAAAATCCCCACCCCAAATGACTGCCCCCCCCCAGGCACAAGCTCAATTTATTGTATAGGGTCTTGAAGTATGTCGCTGTATCCTGATTCGGGGCATATGTATTTATTATGCATATTTCTTTATTTTCCACCAGCCCACGTATCACCACCATTCTCCCGTCCACTTCAACTGTGAACTGTAGCAACTGAAATGGGACATGCAGTGCTACCCAGGTAATTACCCCTCTGGCATATGCCGAAAACGGTTCCCCCGATGACAGTCCCCCTCCACTTTTTCTGGACTACCTCTAATTTTTCTTTTGTGAGGTGGGTCTCCTGTATTAAAACTATGTCTATTTTCCTGCTTTGTCAGGTGCATCATAACCTTATTCCTTTTTAGGTAGCTGTTCAACCCCCTGACGTTCCAGGAAATTATCCTAAGGTCCCCCATATTTCTGCCACTTCCCGCCCCCTCCTTTGTATCTTCTTGGCACCTTCCTTTAGCGCTAGCGCTAGCGCGTGTTAGCTCGATCCCCTACTTAAACTACCTTTAACCATTAACACTACAACTTCCCCAACTTCCCAAGCCTCCCTCCTTCCCCCCTCCCTTCCCTGCCCCAACTCAAACCCCAACTCCCCCCTTTCCCTCCCCCCTCCCAAATGATGCCCAGCTCCATCCCTGGATCTCAGGCACCCCCACATCTAGCCTCTTTATTGGCGATAGCCCGTACTCAAGGCACAGCAGGGTGATATCACCCTACTGGCACTTCTACTATTATACCTACTGGAGATAGGTCGTCTATACCGGTGTCTCCTGTGTAAACCTTAGATCACAGCGCACTTGCCGCTGTTATCTACCTTAAACAGTCTATATTCCAGTCCAACAAGTCCCACTGTTAGGTGTAACAGTTACTTAATATTCGCATTTCCCACCATGCCTATTGTATCCCTGTCCAGAGTTTCTGCTGCAGGTTCCCCCACCCCCAACAATGTGAAGCATAGCGCTGTATCACTTATCCTGTTCCTCCCGCTCCTGGTCCTGTGCATGCTCTGGACAACCCTGGGCATCCAACCAGCTTTCCACCTCTTCCAGGGTTTCGAAAAAGTGTGCTTTGCCTCTGTGTAGGACCTTGAGTTTGGCCGGGTACAAAAGTATATATTTGAATCCAGCTGTGCATAATCTTCTTTTCACCTCCACATAGCTATAACACTGTCTGCGCACCAACATGGTGTAATCCGGGTATGCGGTGACAGTCGCCAACGCCCGTGTTTTTGTTCCTCCTTTCCGAAAGAATTCCAGGATTTTTTCCCCTATCTTTGTAGTTCAGGATCTTCGCTATGATTGCGCGGGGAGGAGCCCCAGATTGAGGCCATCTCACCAGGGCCCTGTGCATACGTTCAATCGCAAACCCCTGGGAGAGCTTGCTAGCCCCTATTTCCTGAATAATCATGCTCTCCAAGTAGTCCGTGGGGTCCTGGCTTTCTTCTCCTTCCAGTAGGCCCACCACGCATATATTGGTGTGTCTTGCTCGCCCTTCGGCCTCCTCTGCTCGATTTTCCAGGTTGGACACTTGTTGTTTCAGTATATGGACCTCCTTAGCGTTAGACATGCTGACATCCTTGTTAATTTTCACGGCGCTCTCTAGGCTACTCGTTCTTTCCGCAAGCGCTCTCACATCCTGTCTCAATAAGTTGACCTCAATCCCAACTGCGTCAATTTTAGTTTCCAAGGCCGCTTTCAGGTCCGCCATCGCTGTCCCCCATGAGGATTTAAGTTCCATAATGGCTGCGAGGATCCTGTGGTCGTCCCTCGGCGAGGTATTGTCTGCGGATGTAGTGGTCACAGCCTGTGCGGGAGTGGTCGGGGACTGCTGCAATTTGGTGAAAATGTCCATTGTTGGCTGTTTACCCTTAGCTTTGCCTCCCTTCTGTGTCATTTCTTTGCCCGTCTACTTCACAAGTTTGTGTTTCATCAGTGATATGTGAGTTCTGGTGTCGCCCCCCCGATCCCTTTGTGACAGATGAGGGGCACCCTATGGCACAACCTGCTGTGTGCACCTTTTACTTGGTGTGCCGGCTCGCCGCATGAGGGGTCTGCAGCTCTTGCCCGCTGGACTTTATTCGTAGTTATTTACTGTGGGTCTTGGCACTACGCCAGTCCGGTGCTAGTGCCTTGATACAGTCCTCTCAGGGCCCCCTCCGTGCTTTGGTGTGTGTCTCTTCTCCCCAGGCATTAATGCGTTATGATCATCAGTATTTCTCTCTTTCTCCTGGGCTAACGTGCCATAATACCAGTGTGGGACAGGCCAGGCACTGGTCCGCCGACCTGTTGTCCATTTGTGGGGCCACCTGTGCCCCGTCTTCAGGCCCCCGCTGCATTTGCACTCATTCAGTGCCTGTGCCTTCCCAGCAACCTCACGTGGACAATCTGCCCTATTTGTTGGTCTTGATTATTCGCTATTCACAGAGGGTGGGGAGGGGCACCACATCAGTGCACCGCAGCGCTTCTCTTCTAGTTGGGTTGCTTCCGCCCGTTACTTGTTGTGTCTCCGTGTTGCTATTGGGATCGCCATTGTTGTCCTGATGTTGCTTTGCACCCTCTTTATTATGCCAGCGGTGTCCCTTGTCATTTCGTCTTCATGCGTCTTACACGCTGCTGTAGCCGCGCACCTGTTATGCCTGCACTCGAGGCGTCCGCTTCATTGTTTGCAGGCACTTGCTGCCCCCGGACTTCCCCGGAGCCTCTCAGCTTCCTTGGTGCCATTAGGGTCCTTCTGGTCATGCGGACGCTCCTCATCTTTGTTGACTTGTTCCTTCACGTCCGGGGCGCCGGGTGTCCCCTCTGCTACTATCCCTGGTACCCCGGGAGATACACCGCGGATGGCGATCTCACGAGTGCACCAAGGCGGGCAACCCCAGGCAGGCGAGTCACTTGATGACCCTGTCTGTTAAGTGTTTCCCGATCTGCTGCAGCCGTTGTCTGCAAAGGGTGTCAGTTCAGCTGCACTCTTCTGCTCTTACTCCGCTTTCAGTCCTTACTTCCAGTCATTTCTTTGTTACAAAGCCGCAAATTTGCTTCCCAGTCCCGAAGCGCTTGCGGGTGGAAACAAAGTTGCATAACGTTTACTGTGTCCCTTCGATCCGTATGCGGTCATGTACATCAAAGCCCTCCTGTGTTCCTATTGCTTTAGCTATGTTTTTTTCGTTGGTTTTCCTGCTACAAGTTGGTGTGCTCATACGGATTAGTAGTCGGATCCTCGGAGCTCACTCTGAAAGCAGCCTAGTCCATGGCTGCGAAGCCACGCCCCCTCTGCTGTTCTTGTTATTGTATCACCATGGTAATTTCCTGCTACAATGTCCACTTCTAGGTCCAAAGGATTTTGCTGTACTAATTTATGTTTTCTACATCAGCCTGTTCAACAGCTTAGGCAGCATCGCGAACACCTGTCTCGCTCCGACTTCCTCGAACTTCAGTACAACAGCCTCTTTTATGGGCAAACTTCGTCATCAATGACATACACTTCTGTAAAAAATCATCATGCACTATAATTGGTTGGGAAAGGTAACTTAAGTATAGGTGTTATATCTGTATATGTAAATAAGGCATACGGATTGGATAACTCTTATTGGGTGGGCGTCTATGCCCATCCCTCTACACCACACGTGATTGACGTCACTACAAGTACGACGTCTCATTGGTTACAATGTCTACAGGACCCTAGATTACATGGTCCCTTGTGATTGGGCGAGTTACACCCCTAAACATAAATCTCCACTTTTAATTAGCAGCATGCAGAATAGACACCCTGGTGCCTGGTGTCCCAAGATTCACCCTGCCTCCCTTCCATCAATCAGTGGTTTAGGGCTATGTGTCAATTAGTTGGCTGGGTATGGCCTCGGATCTGTAGTCTCTTATCGGGAAAAGTTATGGCACCCTCTGGTTCTGAATGACATCAGGCGGTGGTACATCTTCGCGCCTGTCTGGTCACGTGTTGGTCCACTTTGAATCTGCTTCAGTTCTCAGTCTTTTCGTGCATTTGATTTTGTGTTCGCTTGGCCACCTTGTCATGATGCCTACCTCCAAGGAGCCAGGTCCGACCCAGCAACCCCAGAGGCAGGCATCATTTCCCCCAGGGGAGTGCCAGCGGGCCCAAGCTGGGGCCCTTTGGTCGCAGTCCTGGCGCCTTAGGCGCCAGGCTCATGTTGGACCTCTGCCCTGGCGCCTTAGGCGCCAGGCTCATAAAGCTAGACATGTGTTCAAGTGTTTTAATGTGCACTTACCTGATGCAGACCATGCTGCCACATCCAGGCCCTCTTGAGTCCTGAATAGGAACTACTTTACCTGTGGGACTACTTTCCACCCGGGTGTGGTCGGGGAAGGATACATACCTGATCGGAGGAAGGATACACACTTGGAACTTCTTCCAAAGCTATTTAAACCACACCCGATCAGCAACTCACGCTTCGCATTGTTCTGCTCCTCGCAGCTGGACGCTCACCCTGTCAGCTCCTGCATCTGGACTTCAGCCACGCCTGTCAGCATCCTGGGTCACCTGCAAAGGGAGACAAGAGACCTACCAGCTAATCTGCACCACGGAGACATCACTGACGATCCTGAAAGGGAAGACATCATTTTTAAAAGCATTTCGTTACGATCGCTGCAGCGCTGCATTTCACTCACCTTTCCTGGGTTCCTCCATCTTCAGCAGCGATCATCCGGATACACAGCCACTTCCCAGAGCCTAGAGAAAAGGACAAGAATAAGAGATGAGAGAAGGAAGGGAATAAGAAAAGCTCAGTTTCCTTCTAAGACTTACCTGTTGGGTCATTCCCATTTCATTTCGGGTCTTGCTGCTTCCATGCAGGACCCCCTGGCCCCTATGGGGAAAAAAGACAAAGACATTAGATGAGCGAATGCAAAAACAGTACCTGAGCGCTCATCTAAGATTTACCAGATCTTTACTGGAACTGCACGTTTCACTTCGGGTCGGCGCCATATCTCTGGCATTCCGAACCCCGGCCCCTATGGGGAAAAGACATCAACATCAGCGCTTTGTTGCAAGAAGTCTCCAAAGGAATCTTCATTCATCACCTGAAAAAAGACAATGAACATTATTATTTAAAGCTTGAACTTTTGAACTTGCAACAGAACTTTTACAGCGCCTTACCAGTATAATCAAGCTTACCTGAACTCCCATCCAACCTCAATCCAGTGAAGTAACTGGGTTCAACGCGCCCCTGCGTCAGAAGCAGGATTGAGAGCTCGTCCTTTCAGACCCTAAGGTGAGACTTCACGGGGAATCGTGGAAGGGTATCGTGGAGGGTTGGAAGAGAGTGGGAGGCTTGAGCATAACTCAGTCAGTAGGTAATACTCCCTTTTCACGCACAGGGGAATATTCCTGCGAGCCAGAGAAGCCAGAGTAGAGGGCCCTTCCTGTCCATCTCCAGAGTCCTGCGCTTCACCATTGAAGAAGCATCAGCACTCGAAGCCAGACCTGCGCCTCCGTGGGAATCAGGTGAGCGTTACACACCTGCATGGGCATCTCTTATCTTGACCTTCACGGGCGGGCTGGCGTGCTCTGAAGTTGGAGCCTCGTGAGCTCATGCTCACCTCCCCTTCTCTGGTTGACCTCGATTTCCCCGGCATGAGCCATCCTTTGTTAAGTTTCGATTCCGCTCTTTTCCTCAGCTTGGACCTAGATGTGAAACTCCGCCAGTTGGGCCTGGGCCTCCTGGGCTTTCTTCTGCTGAAACAAAATGGAGTTGCACGTGTACATTGTGCTGTATTGAGGTAGACATATATAGTTGGCGCATGCCGCTCTATTCTTCTACTTAAGCATTGCAGGCTGTATCGATTATTTAGCATCTTGCGTTTCAAGCTTATTTACACACGTTCAATAAGGCGGTTGCTTCCGTCTTGTCTCATGGCACCATTCTGATACGTTTTCACAGTGTCTCTCCCCTTCGTCCATTACAATTCTCCTCGCAATTGTCGATATTGTCATGCATAGCTTTCAGTAGCCACTTCTGGTTGTTCTCGGGGCTGCCTAGGCCCTTACTCTATTTCCATTGTCCTTCCATTAAGGCCTTCGGGGTCTCCTCGTGGACAGTCTGTAAATACTCGTTGTTTCGTACCAATGGCAGGTACGGTTGTCTGATTGGGTACTGTGCTGTTCAGGGTTGCCTGGTTATGGGCATTTCAACAGGTATTGATCTTCTAATGTACACAGGGCAGCGGCCCATTGCCGCCCTTTGTTGGTTCAGCTGTTCCTCGTACGTCACATACCACGGCGAGTACCTTACTGGCAACTCGCACTGGGGGGCAGGGGTGCAGGTCATATCTGGGACCTCCTCTACACTGCCATTACCTCCTGCGTGACAAACATATAGTCTAGCCTCGTGTACAAATTCTGCGGGGCTGAGTAATGCGAATCTTGTCTATCTTGTGGGTGGCACACCCTCCATGTATCCTCTAGCCGGAAATCTGTTAATAGGGTCTGCAGGGCCTTGGCAGCGGGGGCCGGTCTGTCTTGTCTGTTATCTGACCTATCAACTTTCGGGTTTAATGTACAATTAAAATCCCCACCCCAAATGACTGCCCCCCCCAGGCACAAGCTCAATTTATTGTATAGGGTCTTGAAGTATGTCGCTGTATCCTGATTCGGGGCATATGTATTTATTATGCATATTTCTTTATTTTCCACCAGCCCACGTATCACCACCATTCTCCCGTCCACTTCAACTGTGAACTGTAGCAACTGAAATGGGACATGCAGTGCTACCCAGGTAATTACCCCTCTGGCATATGCCGAAAACGGTTCCCCCGATGACAGTCCCCCTCCACTTTTTCTGGACTACCTCTAATTTTTCTTTTGTGAGGTGGGTCTCCTGTATTAAAACTATGTCTATTTTCCTGCTTTGTCAGGTGCATCATAACCTTATTCCTTTTTAGGTAGCTGTTCAACCCCCTGACGTTCCAGGAAATTATCCTAAGGTCCCCCATATTTCTGCCACTTCCCGCCCCCTCCTTTGTATCTTCTTGGCACCTTCCTTTAGCGCTAGCGCTCGCGCGTGTTAGCTCGATCCCCTACTTAAACTACCTTTAACCATTAACACTACAACTTCCCCAACTTCCCAAGCCTCCCTCCTTCCCCCCTCCCTTCCCTGCCCCAACTCAAACCCCAACTCCCCCCTTTCCCTCCCCCCTCCCAAATGATGCCCAGCTCCATCCCTGGATCTCAGGCACCCCCACATCTAGCCTCTTTATTGGTGATAGCCCGTACTCAAGGCACAGCAGGGTGATATCACCCTACTGGCGCTTCTACTATTATACCTACTGGAGATAGGTCGTCTATACCGGTGTCTCCTGTGTAAACCTTAGATCACAGCGCACTTGCCGCTGTTATCTACCTTAAACAGTCTATATTCCAGTCCAACAAGTCCCACTGTTAGGTGTAACAGTTACTTAATATTCGCATTTCCCACCATGCCTATTGTATCCCTGTCCAGAGTTTCTGCTGCAGGTTCCCCCACCCCCAACAATGTGAAGCATAGCGCTGTATCACTTATCCTGTTCCTCCCGCTCCTGGTCCTGTGCATGCTCTGGACAACCCTGGGCATCCAACCAGCTTTCCACCTCTTCCGGGGTTTCGAAAAAGTGTGCTTTGCCTCTGTGTAGGACCTTGAGTTTGGCCGGGTACAAAAGTATATATTTGAATCCAGCTGTGCATAATCTTCTTTTCACCTCCACATAGCTATAACACTGTCTGCGCACCAACATGGTGTAATCCGGGTATGCGGTGACAGTCGCCAACGCCCGTGTTTTCGTTCTTCCTTTCCGAAAGAATTCCAGGATTTTTTCCCCTATCTTTGTAGTTCAGGATCTTCGCTATGATTGCGCGGGGAGGAGCCACAGGTTGAGGCCTTCTCACCAGGGCCCTGTGCATACGTTCAATCGCAAACCCCTGGGAGAGCTTGCTAGCCCCTATTTCCTGAATAATCATGCTCTCCAAGTAGTCCGTGGGGTCCTGGCTTTCTTCTCCTTCCAGTAGGCCCACCACGCATATATTGGTGTGTCTTGCTCGCCCTTCGGCCTCCTCTGCTCGATTTTCCAGGTTGGACACTTGTTGTTTCAGTATATGGACCTCCTTAGCGTTAGACATGCTGACATCCTTGTTAATTTTCACGGCGCTCTCTAGGCTACTCGTTCTTTCCGCAAGCGCTCTCACATCCTGTCTCAATAAGTTGACCTCAATCCCAACTGCGTCAATTTTAGTTTCCAAGGCCGCTTTCAGGTCCGCCATCGCTGTCCCCCATGAGGATTTAAGTTCCATAATGGCTGCGAGGATCCTGTGGTCGTCCCTCGGCGAGGTATTGTCTGCGGATGTAGTGGTCACAGCCTGTGCGGGAGTGGTCGGGGACTGCTGCAATTTGGTGAAAATGTCCATTGTTGGCTGTTTACCCTTAGCTTTGCCTCCCTTCTGTGTCATTTCTTTGCCCGTCTACTTCACAAGTTTGTGTTTCATCAGTGATATGTGAGTTCTGGTGTCTCCCCCCGATCCCTTTGTGACAGATGAGGGGCACCCTATGGCACAACCTGCTGTGTGCACCTTTTACTTGGTGTGCCGGCTCGCCGCATGAGGGGTCTGCAGCTCTTGCCCGCTGGCCTTTATTCGTAGTTATTTACTGTGGGTCTTGGCACTACGCCAGTCCGGTGCTAGTGCCTTGATTCAGTCCTCTCAGGGCCCCCTCCGTGCTTTGGTGTGTGTCTCTTCTCCCCAGGCATTAATGCGTTATGATCATCAGTATTTCTCTCTTTCTCCTGGGCTAACGTGCCATAATACCAGTGTGGGACAGGCCAGGCACTGGTCCGCCGACCTGTTGTCCATTTGTGGGGCCACCTGTGCCCCGTCTTCAGGCCCCCGCTGCATTTGCACTCATTCAGTGCCTGTGCCTTCCCAGCAACCTCACGTGGACAATCTGCCCTATTTGTTGGTCTTGATTATTCGCTATTCACAGAGGGTGGGGAGGGGCACCACATCAGTGCACCGCAGCGCTTCTCTTCTAGTTGGGTTGCTTCCGCCCGTTACTTGTTGTGTCTCCGTGTTGCTATTGGGATCGCCATTGTTGTCCTGATGTTGCTTTGCACCCTCTTTATTATGCCAGCGGTGTCCCTTGTCATTTCGTCTTCATGCGTCTTACACGCTGCTGTAGCCGCGCACCTGTTATGCCTACACTCGAGGCGTCCGCTTCATTGTTTGCAGGCACTTGCTGCCCCCGGACTTCCGCGGAGCCTCTCAGCTTCCTTGGTGCCATTAGGGTCCTTCTGGTCATGCGGACGCTCCTCATCTTTGTTGACTTGTTCCTTCACGTCCGGGGCGCCGGGTGTCCCCTCTGCTACTATCCCTGGTACCCCGGGAGATACACCGCGGATGGCGATCTCACGAGTGCACCAAGGCGGGCAACCCCAGGCAGGCGAGTCACTTGATGACCCTGTCTGTTAAGTGTTTCCCGATCTGCTGCAGCCGCTGTCTGCAAAGGGTGTCAGTTCAGCCGCACTCTTCTGCTCTTACTCCGCTTTCAGTCCTTACTTCCAGTCATTTCTTTGTTACAAAGCCGCTAATTTGCTTCCCAGTCCCGAAGCGCTTGCGGGTGGAAACAAAGTTGCATAACGTTTACTGTGTCCCTTCGATCCGTATGCGGTCATGTACATCAAAGCCATCCTGTGTTCCTATTGCTTTAGCTATGTTTTTTTCGTTGGTTTTCCTGCTACAAGTTGGTGTGCTCATACGGATTAGTAGTCGGATCCTCGGAGCTCACTCTGAAAGCAGCCTAGTCCATGGCTGCCAAGCCACGCCCCCTCTGCTGTTCTTGTTATTGTATCACCATGGTAATTTCCTGCTACAATGTCCACTTCTAGGTCCAAAGGATTTTGCTGTACTAATTTATGTTTTCTACATCAGCCTGTTCAACAGTTTAGGCAGCGCGCTACTCCTTATATCACTGTAGAGACTTGGCTTGCCTTTACTGTGCGCGCAGCGTGCATTGTGTTGACCCAGTTCTCTCGCCCCCGTGCTGCAACGCTGTGCAGCTTCCGGCCTTCCGCTTGAGCGGGCTTTGCTTTTTGTCAATTACCCTGATTGTCTGGGTCCGCTCAGTTCATCCCCACAGTCATCCATGCTACGCTGTGGAAACGATTGTTGCGCGGGGGACCCTCCAATTGCTTCCTGCGAGCCTCTTCACGGGCGTCTCGCTGTGAGGAGCGTATTTTGTTCCAATTGTGTGTATGTTCTACTCCCGGGGCCCCGCATACATCCCTACCATTATTTCTCTGCAGTTTATACCCGCTCTGGGTCTGCAAGGGTATGTGTCCCCACTGGTCCTGCGGTGTGCACCGTGTCCTCTGTAATGCTCACGCTACAGTCCAGTCCCTGTACGGATCAACACGTTTCTTTGTTCAGAGCCGGCCGCCATTTTCCTCAGAAGTCACTGCAGTCCACACTTGCTACATTTTATATCGCAACTTTGTTACCACGGTCCGTTCTTCTACGAAACAGCCTCCCAGCTGTTCCACATAGTTTCGCACAACTTCAGATGTCTTCTTATGGCTTGTGCATCAGTTTACGCATATGTATGCCACAGGATCTGGAAAGGATCAGCAGGAGACAGTCAACAACACTTCCTATCTCATGGCTGCTTAGCCACACCCCCCTGTCGTGTCCATCCTTTCCTCTATTTTGTTCGGTCTTGTATTATCTCCTGGAGGGCGTCAGCCAGGTCCTCTCTCATGATGGTCATTTGTTTTGCATGGTGTCCGATATTTTGTCTCCAAAGTCCATAAAATATTATTTGAGGAGTGACTGCATCATATTTTGGTCCTGGCCCTCTTCCAGTTGGGGGTCTCTCCGGTCTTGTCCCCCTTGGGTGCCCTGGAGAGAGAGCGCTTCTTTGCCCCACATTCTCTGGAGGTTGCACTCGGGACATTTCTTGGGACCCTTCGAGGTTGCTCGAAGGTCTTTTCCCCTAGTATTAGATTTTATAGTTTGTTTCAAACCTTACTAGGAGCCTGGTCCCTCCACAGCGACCTGATGCCAGGCCGATGGCAAGTCTTCCCTGGGTCCTTCTCTACGTATGGGGAATATACTTTCGGCCTTGGCTGTCCTTCTCGTTTTTGTGTAGTTTGAGGTATGAATTGACTATTTTTTGTCCTCCATTGGGTTCAGTGGTTGATCGTCGATTGGGGGAGAAACCCTGTACTTTCCGGGTATTTTCCATTAGTCACAGTGCCCTTGTTCCTGCTAGGGGGAAGCTCTTCCTGTCCGTGGCAGTTAGTTAGGTATGTGGCAGTAATTGCCCTCCTCTGGTGGTGGTTGTCGCTCTTAAGAGGTAGGCTGTTGCTATCCCCTGGCCAAAGGGACTCACGTTGCCTAGTGCCCTCCAAATGTCCCCAACTGGAGGTTTATGATTCACCTCAGTGGGATTGTAGCCTGCAACCAGTTCACTCCTTTATTGGCTCCTTTCCGGCAATTATAGGTCTCCCCGCGGCCCCCTTGGTGCTTGGTATGTATTTTATGCCCTAGCGTGGGCCTAAGCGACTTCTCTGCTCTTCCCCCCTTCCGGGTGTCACCTTGGTTGCGCTTTCAAGTCCTTTCTCCTCCGTGCATTGTGGTTCTCCCCCCGCCTGCCTGGGTTCAGGGTTTATACCCCTGGATCACTGGGGAATACCCAGTGTCGCTCTCCCATCAGCATCTGGGGATTTCTAAGTGTTGCTCTCCCTCGTTGCCCCTCGGAGGGGTCCGACCAAGTAGAAACTCCTCCTCCCCAGTTCGTTCGCTTACCGCTGTTGTCCAATATAGCAGGGGAGTGGGGCACAGGCTCTATTCACGGTCACCACCTTGCCTGGCTTTGAATTTCCCGCGTCACTGAAGGTTCGGCGACGTCTGGGCCTCCTCTGGGTTCCCAAGACTGCAATCTCCCGGGGCGTCCTTCGGGCTGCTCGCTCTCCTCGCTGCTCCAGAGCACCCACTGCATCCTCCCACCCAAGTGTCCTTCTACTGGTATGCCTTCGCTCCGAGCTTGTGCAGGACCGTGCCCTGGCTTCTCTGCTGACTTTCCTCCCCCTGGGGGTGGAGGGGGTCTGTTATGCCGCTGCAAGGTTACTACAGTAGATGGCCCCCTTCTCTATGTCCGCTCCACGTTCCACAATTGCTGCCTGGGGAGGGCTCAGCATGTAAATATTCGCTTAGAGGCCCCGAGATTCAGGAGATCATAGATCACAGTGCTCTCCCCATGGCGGCCATCTTGGAATCATCATTGAACACTGTTTTGTTGGTTGCTGACATCCCTACACTTTGTGTAGATTAGTTGTGAGGGCAAGTATAGGTTTTGGACACAGATTCCTAAGTTGATCTCTTGGACTTTGACATTCCTTAGTTTTGGTTTGGTAGGGAAATCATACCATAGTATAGGCCACGATAGACCTTTTTCCATCCTGACTTTTAAGTTAATACAGTTTTATTGTTAATTCCAAATCTGTTGTCTGTGTCTTACTCCAAGATACCGTCACAGATGTTAAAATGGCTTTGATGTCTGTCACTCAATTAACGTCCCTGGACTGTCTTGCTTCTTGTTTTCTGAGAATTGTAGCAGCGATGGGGCCAGAAGGTCTCTATGTGTGTATGCTAAAGCCCCAAAGCACAGAAATCCTCAAAGAATTATAAATATAGGGTAACTTCAATCATATTCAAATCTTTTTCAAATTGATTATGAATAATTAAAATAGAAAAGTGGGCAACAACAGTATTAAAAATAGCAATAAATCCTTTATAAATACACCCTAAGAAATTGATTAACATTACCTACAAAAAGTAATTTATGGACCTAAATATAACATTAAGAAAATACATAAAACATACCCATGAACAAAGATATATTGTAAAGACAATAGTGGAATAAGTCTGTACATTAACTTAGATTGTTCAGCATGTATCTCAATGAACAGCTGTTGGAAACCTTACATTCTACCGGTTTCCTCCTGGATAGTCCGTAGACTTCAATACTTCAGGTGCTCTCTAATTGTGTCAGCACGTTCTAGACTCAGGGTGCCTCAAGGTTCTCGCTGCCTTTTCAGGATCCCAGCGTTCTCAAAACCAATTTTATCAGTGCCTTGATTCATTTGTTACACTTCTCAGATCCAAATTCTTCTTAAAAGTTGTACTTCTTCCTTGCTCCACGTACCTTTCCAGGGTTCTATAATCATTTAAGGTCTAATCATTCCTAGCTTATACTGGAGTCTTTTGCCCAGACTTTTTAGTACCATATAGGTCAAGAGCTCTTGAAGTCTTTGCAGCACCTTTGGTTTAAGTGCATGTCTCAGATTTCCAGCACTGCGTGAATCAAGTGCTCTGCAAGACTTCTCTGCAATTTAGGATTGAAATGCTCATCTTGTCTTCTCAGCACCAGTCAAATGTTTTTCAACAGTTCTCTGCTCCTTTGTGCCTGTCTCAACTTCTCCACTTCTTGGGCGTCGAGCGCTCTGCAAGATCTATTTTATCTAAGGTTCAAAATGTTTATCTTGGCCTTTCAGGATCTTGACAGTCAGTACTTGGCTCGACCTCTGGGCACCTCCTGAGTCAAGTAATCTGTACTACTTCTCTCAGAGCACCTCTGGGTTCAAATGCTTGTCTCAGGGCTCTTCTCATTGTCTTGTTACCATGTCAGTCAAGTGTTCTCCAGGTCTTGTCTATACCTCTGGATTCAAGTACTTGTCTCTACCACTTCAAGTGCTCTGCAAGTCTTTTCATCACTTCGGGGTTCAGGTGGTTGCCTCACCCTCTCTGCACCTTGTGAGTGCTCTGCAAATCAACTTTGCAGCCCACGCTTCATGTGATCCTCTCCACTTCCATGCATTATGTGACTCAAGTTATCTCTACAGTGGTCAATGCTCCACGTTCGCTACAATCCCCAGCACTTTATCCTCTGCATTCTTCCTGAAGCCTTTCTCATCCTCTTGCCTCCAATCCCAGTTGACAATGAACAATTATGCATCACTGTGCCTACTGGTACATTTGGAACATCTCTGACCTTTCTTTGTCATATAAAAGGTGATTGTCTGGGCCCTGAGTAATGCTGTCTCTTCCTTTCTGTGATGATACAGTTTTCTGGGGGTTATAAATACTCCATGATGTGCGCTTAAGAATGTTTGTTTGAAAGGGTGTTCATGAAAACAACTGATGCACTGGCCACCATTTACCAGATTTAGTTCTCTGCCAAATACTTAATTGTGAGTCTGTGGGTTCTGGGTTAGGAAGGTTTATCCCCCATGACTTATTATTTTATCACAGGGAAGGAAGCTTTAGTAGTGGGAAGAATCCTATGGATCCCTCACTGAAACCCTACCTAAGGTCTCTTCCCAGGTGGCCAGGAAAAGGCTGGCGCTTCCTGATCCTGACCTTGGGAGTGATGTACTGCGGGAGGATCACCTGGGAGAACACAGGGTGGTGAGGAGATCCTGTGGGATGAGATGTGATATGTGTCCTCTGAAAGGAAGTGCCGTTCTGGGTTGGCAAAGCAGGTAATGAAATATTGTCATTATAATGACCCTGACCCTCATATAAGATCTGTGACCCGGGGTACAAGTCCTGTTAAATTTGAGCAAGACTTGTTGACGAATCTGTGTGATTTGGCCGTGGCAGAATTGTCCACGAGGGAATTGGCCGTAGTAAATTTTGCTGCGAAACCAATTTTGCCACAGCCAAACTGCAGATCTATGCCCTCCCCACCCCAATGCACCCCCTCCACTTACCTGTTGCACATCCACTTCCTTCTCCTGACCCTGCAGCGTCAGTTCCGTCCCTCTTAAGGGGGTCGGATCCGACGCTGCAGGGTCCCCTTTTTTCTTTTATTTTCGTCCCCCGCCTCCAATCCTCAGGAAGCGGGAACACCCCTGCAACCTCCCAAGGCCATCAATACTGAACAAAAAGGGACTGGGGGACTCCCCCGCAACCCCTGCTTCCCATGTTCGGTATTGATTACCCAATTTGATTGAATCAAATCGATCGAATGGTACTGGGCGAATTTGGCCAGATGTACCACTTGATCAATTAAATTCGATCAAATTGGGTAATACCTTGTTGACAGAAGCATCTTTTAAAGCGTGTCAGGATGAACACCCTCCTTACTCCTAAAGGTATAAGGTAAAAGGATCAGACAAAAATCCCCTGAGTCAAATATCTTCCTCTGTAACTACACATTCTAAGAGTCCATCTTTTAATGAGTTTAAGGGAAATAAATATACCCTTGAAAATAACTCAATTATTAAAAGAGCTAACTTTCTTTAAGGGGACTACAAGTCCCATAATCCCATGAGTACTGGGACAAGGAAGAGGGCTGAAGAGGCATGCAGTTGCAGTAGTCAGGCAATTAAGCCTATCACCCCACACCTGAAAGAACCTGGGAGGCATAAAAGCCACCCTAAGGTGCAGGCAATTGGAAAGAGCTGGAACTATGACTGGAATGCACGCTGTAGCAGTCGAAGAAGAAAGAAGAAGACATGAAGCTGGCAAAACAAGCAGAAGTGGGAGAAAAAAAGGGACGCCGGAACATGGAGACAGCAGATTTCACCTGCTTGTTCTGAGAGGGTCCTGTTCCCCCCAAACTCTGAAATGCAGAGGCTGCACAGCAGAAAGCATGCAGGAGAGCTGTCTTTTCCCCAAATCAAACCGTGGGTCTCAGGAGCGAGAGGGGCTGCATAAACATGTGGCCGGACCAAAGACACTGTCAGAGAGGCAGGGTGCGGGTCCCTTAGATGCCAGAAGCAGTAGAGAGTTGTGGCAGAAGTCGTGGAAGCGGTGCGATCCTCATAGCAAGTGTTAAAGTGTTAAAGAAGCCGGTGAGTGAAGCCTGGTGTTCCAATACTTTGCACGAGCATTGTCAGCAACAGTATCCAGTTCCCTATTCACTTTCATGTGATTTAAAGCGAGCTGAAGTTGGTAGTTGAAGTTAGAATACATGAACAATGGAAAGTTAGTACTCGTGCATATCAGGAAAATCCTTTTACTCGCGTTGACAGGAAATACTGCTTAAACCCATTGTTAAACCCTTAACAGACTGTATCTACTGAAGGAGTGGTCGCGTGTCACTAATTAAGAAGAGATAACATTGCAAAGTCCATTACCGAATACCTAACACAGATGAAACAATTGTTGAAGTCTTTATCTTAGGAAAACTATATAAAAAAGTGGTCTTGTGTGCCTAATGGTGATTCCCAAAGGACGACAGAAACCAGCCTTTGTCAGAGTTAAAAAGAAATCTAATTGTTACTATGTAGGAATTAACAGTTCAACTGGCCTAAGATACGCATGTGGAAACATTACCTGAAGCTAAGAAAGTGGCACCAAGGCTTCTGGGTAATTACTTGGGCTGAGAACGTTGGGGAAGGGAAACCGGCTGCTTGTAAAGACTATTTTGAAGTTGGCACAACCTGTAGTGCCAAAGTCTGTGGAAGACAGAGAGAAGTGAGTCTTAAAGGCAAACCTAGGTTGTAATTGTGGCAGACAGACAAGAGAGGCAAAGAGCCCACCCCTTTTTGAAGAATGATATTCAGAGGAAGAGTGCCTTGTCTACTTGAAGGTGTTGAAGTACTTTAAAGTGTATCTTTCCGTACACATCACTGAAGCTGTGGTAGTAGGCCAAAGTACTGAAGCTGTGGTGGTATACCTAGTTGTCAGTAGATGCAATATTGTAGTAGCCTAAACAACATGGAGAACTCTAAGACAAAGGTGACTGTTCTCATAGTGAATCAAGTAGAAGTGAAGTTGTTGAATTGGAAGCAACAGCACTGAGAAGTCATCCTGACAAATATACCATTGTGAATTCAAAACCTGTAACTAATGAAATACTAACTGTTAACTAAGAACTGTGTATCACTGACAGTTGTGGATATTGCAGTTCTTTTGAACTGTGGCAAGTCTTCTTGAAGAGGTGGCAAATCATCGTGGTTGGGATTACCATTGGCGTTAGAAGTGGAAAGTGGATATTTCACCAAGAAGAAGAGATTTGCTATCATTGGAACTTTGGTTAACAAACCTTACTTTGAAACGTCAAAAACTGATTTGAGACATTTCTTTCTTTGGTTGAACATTAGCAGAGTTGACGTTGAATCCTGGGGAAGGGAATGCACCCAGGACATCAGAAGTTTATTCAGAAACTGTGAATGTTGCTTATTTTATATTGTATTCTCATGTCATTTCTTTGTGTATTTGTTGCTTAGTGTGAGGGTAGATAACCTGTGTTAGAGTGTTTTCCCTTAGCTTTTTTTAGGCAGAGAAATCTTGAGCAGAGTAGCGATAGTGAGGCATTTTACTATATTCTTTTGAGAATATGATGGCATGTTTTGATAAATCTTCAAACAGTTGTCCTCGCATTACTGGCTGACCCTTCACAGTAGTGAATGAGGAGGAGGGGTGGCGTTGAGTGTGGGGGTTTTCTGGTTTCCCTATGTTGGTTATCTCATTCAGTAACCCTTCCATGGATTAATCTTGAGGGAAAGTCAGACATAATGTGCACCATATCTGATTATGGTGCTGCACAAACAGAGCAAACACTCCAATCCTTGACAAGTTTGTCACACTGCTCCCTTTTGAAGAGTCAAATTTACAGGTTATGATTACAACAGGGAATGCATGTATTTGAATTTTCATTGTATGTTGCACTTGGTAATGCTACCCAGTATTATGAGACACACGTTGCTGTGATAAAACTCTCTGCACAGTATTGTACAATACTTTGATATAAAGCTTTATATAAAATGGTTTAACTAAAATCACTAATTCTCTGTTTAAGTTTAGGTGACGCCTTCCACAAACTTCCCCCTGCTGCTGATATGCCAGGAAGGTGGAGATTAGTTGGCAGGACCTGGAAACAGTCAGAAAACATCCTGACCCACACCACATCCTCCACATTCCACGTCCAGGCCAAGTATGACTGCCAGTACCAGACCACAGATGGCAGGACTATCTCCCTCAAGCAAGGGGACTTGTTTGTGCTTCTGAGTAAGCCCAGCAAGGACTGGTGGGTGGTGTGCAGGTTTGGGGACCCCTCAAAGATTAAGTCGTTTCAAGTACCTGCTGCCTACATGAAAGAAGTGTCTCCTTGTGACGATAAACCCCAGAGTTCCTCACAGCAGCTGGTCTCTTGCAAGAAGATGGAAATCCCAGGTACTTGATAAACCTCACAGTGCACACAGTTGTTATTAACATTGACAGAGATAGAAGATTTCAACATCAATGATGGTTCCAATCTGGTTTTCTTTTCATTAAAATTGTTCATAGAAGGTATCTTTGCTAAACCCAATCTGGATTTTTGTGTTTTGAATTGCAACGTGATATTGACTGAGTGCATGTGCATAGTGTGCGCTCTGTTGAATTGTGTAGTGAACTGCATGCGGTTCTCTGTTTTTTACGGACCAATTTTTAGAGCAAAAGGTAGTTGATAGGTTTGGGTTAGGCAGCGTTGGATAAGCTCAGGTGGGCTCAGGGCTTTCAAAATCTACCAGCCCACTACCATTGGCAAGTCGTTTTTATGAAAGGCGAGTGCCATTTGCATGATGCTTAACCTTGCTGACGAGTATGGGGATGTTCTGCAAACACACTTTGTTTGCAGTAAATGGCAAATACAAGTTTCACTGTGTATGCTTGACAGCATTGCACCAAATATGAAGTGTGCTTATGGCGACATGCAATATTTTACAAAAAGCACTGGTAAATATTTTGTCACCAGTCACCTTGGGGCAAGTGTATTTCTCTTAGGTCGAGTATATAAACTAAAGAACTGAACCTGCAGGTCATGTGGGATTTTTAAGAATTTGTGGGATGTTTGAAGGGTTGGAAAGTGGAGTGCAGGCATCTGCCTTAGCATTTTTTTATGGCACAAAATGGTAATAAATGTGTGTTAAAAAATTGGCCGTTATAAATATTTGGAGGTACTTACATTGTGCAGATTGAGAATGTTATATGTGTTTGTTTTTATGAAAAATGATAATAAAAAGAGTAAAAAAAATATATCATTTGTAAAAAACATGGAATCCTTCATTCATGCCCCTGAGCTCAGTTGAATTGTGTAATGAGCTACAGTGAGGTGCCTGGACTAAGTTGAATTATCAAGTTAACTACGATCATTACCTCATGAACATTTTATAGACCGAGGTCCCTGGAAATTGGATTTGAGCCTGCAGTGTCAACCCTCAACTAACTCTAGTGTATGTGAGATTCAGTCATTGGCCCTCATTATGGCATTGCCAGTAACCCCCCAGTGCTAGCGGTAGGTTGCTGGCGACCCTGTATTACTGTTAGCGTCGCCTGACATCCCTGTGCTGACGGGATATCAAAGATGGCAACGGTACAGTAAGTTCCCATTCCCACGGAGCTCAAAACAACTCCATGGGAATCGTAACCCTGGAGCACCGGTACCGTTAGTAAGGGTGTCTTGATATGGGCAAAATCTTCCTCGGGGCCAGCCCTTTGAGAGCAAAAATACCCAATTCAGCCCAAAATACAGGTTCTATTGTGCTGAGCAGTGATCTCATGCTAGTGACAAATGACACCCTCAAAGTTTTAGCATATTTATTCTAAGCAGTGAATTTCATATACATTTGGGATTCAAGTTAAAGAATATTACAAAGCATAAACTTAGAACAATGCAAAATATAGTGAAACATGGAACTTAGATAAACATAGAGAGACATAGAGAAATATAGAGAAACATAGAGAAACACAGTCTTACGTCCCTTTTAATCAGCACTGGGAGACCTGGGCTTTTCATAGAAAAACAATGCTGGAGGACACCGTGAGAGCCAATTCCGGGCACCTGTTTCTGCACGAATCAAGTCCACAGGACGATCTCCCCCCGAGTCATGTGTGCGTGGATATTTTATAATCTCTTGCTGTCAGTCACCATGACGCACAGTTCCAGAACTTTCCCTGTGCAACTGGCTCATGGAAAAAACCCAACTCTCTCTGAGAGGCACCCTGCTCGCTCCTACCCCTCCCTGGTTCCCATCTGCGCTGGCTGAGGAATGTCTTATCAGTACCTTCCCAGAGAAAAGCAAGATTAGCTTGGAGCCAGGGCTACCGTTAGTGAGGCTGAATATTCTAAGGGAAGCAGGGATGTATTAACCCCATCTGCAAGCTCTAAAAGGCATGCACTCATAGCTTAGTGTTTATAGCGCTTAAGACTGGCTATCTAAGCGCTATATAGGTGCCATAATGTTCCAAACACTCCAAAAATACCTATTAGGTACAGAGCTAGGGGCCCTCCCTGCCTGTCTATCAACAATGCTTAATGTGACCTATTTCATACTAGGCCTGCATATTCCTTGTAGCTCACTACTGCATAATGGAAGTGCTACAACAGACTACTGTCAGCATTTTTAGCACATACTTTGAATACACTATTGGCTTTCAGCGGCTAATGCTGTCATCTAAAGCCCTGATTGGCAAGGTTGCAATTTCGTGTATCACTACAAAGGGTGCCGGTGCTTCAGTGAAAAACCTGCTGGTAGGGGCCTGACCTCCCGGCAGATCAGGTCTGCTGGTAGTTCAGTGTCCCTACCGACAGACTCTCAGTGAGCCGGTCCAGAAAATGTGCCGGTAACTTGTTACCGGCACCTTTTTATCCAGACCGGCTCGCTTATATTGAGGCCCATTGTCTTCAAAATGATTCTGTTGTTAGATATTCCTTTGCAATCTTGTCATTAATTTTCTTGTTTGGGGTCTGATGACTAAGCAGAAAATCCACTGAGTCTTCCCAGCCTCTGGGGTTTTCTCAATGTGCAGTCAGGCTGGCAATTGACTGCAATTTGGCTATATACTCTTTTTATAGCTTTAGTTAATGAGCTGTATTTTCAATGTTTCTATAGTGTGATTCTAGTTAAATGATTACTTTTCTCTGCTTCTTCCCCAGATGTAAAGGTACATGCCAAATCAATGGAGGAGCTCTACACACAATCCTACATGCCACCCCTGGACGTCTGCCCGTCTCTGCCGTCTCTGCACCATTTAAATTTACCAGAGGGAACCACAGTAGATTCCAGACTGCATCCTGCAAACACCTCCTGTGGCTTCAAAAGTATTATTTCCATGAAAAATTCCAACGTCTGGGACAAACCATACTGCAAATGCTCACAAAACCTACCCATTTGTGGCGAAGACCCTCAGGCCAAAATGACGGTGAGTCCAATCTTTTATACACTCTTGCCCAGGGAAAGTGAAGCGTGTAAGGTAAATAAAACGTATAAGATGGCAGCTGTAATATATGTTGAGAAGAAAATAGTGTCCAAAACTGGAGGACACTCCCGTCCCATGCACACCAATTATACTGAGGAATGTCTCAGTCAAAATATAGTTCTAATTATGCAACCAATTTCAAACAGTGGATTACACTTTCAATGATTTAAAATGTGCTGACAAGTGTCAGTCTTTTATTAATACATAGATAGATAAGAGACAAATAATAGTAAAAAATGTGATGATCTCTACGGGTTTCAGGGTTATGATCCCTTCATTAGTAGCAATGTTTCTTAGTTATAGTGACAATTTCTCTTTAAACCTTGTGCTTTGAAAGTCTGCAAACAAGTAAATGAGAAAGATATACTTTGAGTTCAAGTCTCTCTAAACAGAGTCAGAATTTTTGCAGGTTCATTTAGCTGTAATATATGTCTCATCTAATAGTTGTAAAGCCAAATATTTGATGGCATCTGTGTCATTGATCCTTCTGCGATTGATGCGAATGGTTCCAAAATAAATTGAGTGGTAATGTGTTTGCAAGTATGCTTAAACATGTTGACTGAAGTAACTTTGCTAAAGTAGCATTAAAGTTAGTACTTCAAGCAAACTGTAAAAGTTGTGAAGGATAGTATCAACAACTGTGAAAGTTGTCGTGCAATCACAAAAGTCAAGGAATGTGAAGATTACCTCCATACAATACTTTACTACTTAGCTAATAACAACATAAGAAATAACATCACTAATGACATAATTGATGATATTGTTGATCTATTGACACTAGTCATTGTTAGGGAGAATTCTCTGTTTAGGCTGAATTTCCTAACCTAGTGAGTCCCGCAGCAGCTTTGCTGGATTTCTGGAGTTTTTTTTTTTCATCCTGCCAAGAGTGAGACTCTTTTCCTCCCACTCTTGGACATGAATGTGGTTGATTTCTTTGAATGTCAATGGCCCTCATTACGACCCTGGCGGAAAGGGGTTTACGCCGGCGTAAACCATGGCGCCCCTTTCCGCCTGAGTACGAGTTCCCTTAGCGCCATGGTGATTTTAACGCCTGCTTTTAGCAGGCGTTAAAATCCATGGCGCTAAGGGACCTTGTTGTTAATTACGCCACCGTAATTTACGGTGGCGTAATTAACGCCTTCCCCACTCCCATTATACCCTATGGGGCAAAAATGGGAATGGGGAAGGGTAAATGGGGATTGGGGACTTACCGCCCCGCCAAGGTCGGAATGGGGCGGTAAGTCCGCCAACCCCCATGGCGGAGTTGGCAGCTTAGCGCCATGGACCATGGTGCAAATAGCACCATGGTTCTCCGCCAAGGTCGTAATGAGGGCCAATGTGTTCTATGGGCTATGGGGTCTTTTACTCCATAGAGCCTCATGTGTTTTGCTATGTGTGTTACACCGCACCCTCTGTGCCGTAACACTGGGGTGTCCTAGAGGATCCCCCCCATAGACTCCATACCCTGGGACTGACTACTGTCTCCCAGGGCATGTAAAGTCACCATTGGCTTTACTAGACCTAAATTTACTAACAGAAATAGTACAAACCATCCTATTGTGGACGTACTGGTAGGGGTAATTCGATTACCCCTGCGTCTGTTGTTCGAGGGGGCACTGTCCCGTCCCCCTCGTCGAGTTTTGGCTGGTGGCAGTGGATACTACTTTTTATATTCGACCGCGAATATATTCCTATGGGATTCTTCCCATTGTTGGAGGCTAATACTTTTTCACATTAGTCTCTAACATACCGCTGGTTTATTTGTCTTAAATAAATCCAACGGTTGGTATTTTCTGCCAGAACTCGGTTTTTAAAATGGCGTATGTGTTCGCCTCTGTAACTCCGAAACCAAAGGTTGAGCGCTTTGTTCCAATTTTGGTGGGCTTCTGCACAGAAGCCCTCCAGAGTGGTGCCACTCTGTCTGGGTACCACAGGGGGTGTGGGAGGGGGTTTAGGCACCCTGGACTGAGTTGCCTTGCCAACTCAAGTCGCACTCTTGTGTGATTGGCCCGAGTGGTGAGCTGCCCCGCTCACCACTTAGCATGTTTGATTGACAGCTAGGCTGAATGAATGGGGGTTTTCTGCATAAAAGCAGGGCTTTTGGGACTGGAACTTCAGAAGTCGCCACAGGACCTAAGAATCCGACGAGGGTAAAGCTGAGCCGACCTGCAACACTGACACCTCCGGTGGAGCCCTGCTGAACCGACTCACCACTTCCCAACGACAGAGGAGATCTCCCTGCTGGAGAGTCTTCTTCCCCTGACTGGTGGGAACAACCAGTCCCTTGCTTTTTCTTCGCTTCCAGGATGTCCAGTGGTCGAATTGCCCGTGCTGAGCACCCCGGCAACCAGATAGCCACTAACCACTGTACCGCGACCAAAAGGTGGTGCCTTGTGATTGAGCACTCCGCGGCTGGTCTCTTCCCTGGTGGTGCAACGATCTTCAACTTTCCTCGACGACGAGATCATCTCATCTTCTGGCAAAGCCCCGACTTGCATCCACCACCAGGAACAACTGCCCCCGTCGGAGCTGTCTCTTCACTCTCAAGGTACTGTGTCCGCCTGGCTTCCCTTGTGACGGTTAGCGTGAGGTGTCTTAAATCCTTACCTTTCCATTGGGTCGCCTCCAGACCTTCTTACACGTTTGTTCTAAACTGGTCCAACCTTTCTGTGACATTTTGCTACAAAGACTTGAAGTGCATTTCCACTGTGATACTTTGGGGACATACAGCCTTGCCTCTCTCCGAGTGGGCCTGGCCTCTGAACTTTGTGATTTACAGTTGACCCTGCCTTGCTCGCCTTGCATTTGTTTCGTAAAAGTGTTGGTACTGAGTTGGTTTCATACCCTGCCTTTTTCTCTCCCTTTCTAACGAATACTAGAGTGCCATCTAGGTTAAAGCATTCACCTCTGTCTGCAAATAAGTGGTGCCGTTGAACCTAGACTTGTCGAAATATTGTTATGGGATTGATATATACTTATAGTAATTGTGATTGAAGTTGTTTGCCATATTAGTGCCAGTGTGTTTTCCATAGATGTGTTTTTAAATAAATAATTATATATCTTTACACCCAAGCTCTGATCAGTGACTGCTTGTTCTACTGTGTAAATTGCCCTATCCTGTATACTCCAAATACGGCCTAACTCTTCTTGAGGGAAGACTGACTGCTCAGCCACAGCTACCAAGTGAATCTGTGTGGTACAGACTGCTAGCAAGTGGGTTTACTGCCAAACACCTGTAGTCCTAAATCTTTTGCAGTGGTCCCAGAGGGAACTGCACAGGTTTCTGCCTAACACTGGTGTACAGCGGTGGGATTCGTATCGAGTATACAGTTTAGAGTGCTTTTCAACACTTTAGGATAACTAACCACAAAGCTTAGCACTAAAAAGCAACTTTCAAAAAACGTGTCTACTTTGGAAGTTTACAGTCAAGAGTCCTTGTCAGGTAAAAATACAGAGAGTTTGAGAGCTCTCTATAGACAAGAGAATCTTTCTGTAAAAGGCAAGAAAATAGAACTGATAGCGAGATTGCTGGAAAACCAAAGTCTGGGTACTGTTTCAGAGGAACCAACTTCTCCAGAAAATGTAGATGACAGTAATGGTGTTGATCTAAATCAAAGTTTTAATGATAGTGGTGAAGAGGCTGAAGAGGAAGGAGAGGCTAATGAAACTGTCTCCCCTGCTCCTCTGTCTGCCTTACCAGCTGTACCTACTGGGCCTATAGCAGGTCCCCACTAAGTCCTCAAGTCGTTGAACTAGAGAAAATGAAAATAGACTTGGAATTCAGAAGGATTACTGCTCAAACTGAACAGAAACACCAAGAAATGCAACAAATTCTTAGGCTCAGAGAAATGGAGCTCAAGCATGAGTTAGAAATGAAAAAGTTGTCTGTCGAAACTGCTTCTGTCTCTGGCTCCTCTAGAAGTTCCAGTCCCAAAAGACCCTGGATGCCTAAGGAATTAATTGGTATGTATGAACCAAAGTTGGATGTGTTGGATTGGCTGAGTTTGTTTGAGTACAATCACAGGTAATGACCTACTTACCTGGTTGTTCGCTAGGCTCCCCCCTGTTGCAACTGATGTGGTAATGGAGTTGGGGGAGGAGGATAGGAAAGAGTACGAAAGTGTGAAACTAGCTTTGATAGCTAGATTTGGGAAGACCCCTTCCCAGTATCTTAAGAGGTTTAGAACCCTCAAAAAGCATGATGGTACCCCTTGGGCTACCTGGGTGAGTGAATGGTTGAAAAACCTAGAGGGATGGATTAAGGGTTACAAGGTGAACACTTATGAGGGTATGAAGAATCTTTTTATGTTGGAGTCTATTTATGATGCCTGTTCTCCTGAGCTCAGACAGCACTTGGCTGATTCGAGGGAATTGGATTCCAGGAAGCTAGCTAAGGCTGCTGACTTGTGGGTTGCCAACAGGGCTACTCATAAGGATTCTGGGGCAACTCAGAAAAAGGATGAGGGAAAACAGCCTAAAAAAGACTCAAAAGAGAATTCTAATAACTTAAATTCCAAAGAGGGCCCCAAACAAAACCATAAGGATAAGCCACAAGGAAAACCGCAGCAGAATAGTGTACCTTCTGGTGCTAACCCAGAAGGAGGCCAGAACAAGCCACCATTCCAGAAAGCATTCGGAAAATGCTTTGTTTGTGGCTCTACTGACCATGTGAAAGGAGATCCCAGATGCAAGGGTAAACCTTCAGGGGTCCAGCTTGTCTCCTTAGCCTTCGCTCCAGAGGAGGAAGTCCAAATGGCAAGTGGAAACTTTCTACTACTGGCTGATGAACCCATTGGAGTCTCAGCCAGTGTTTCTTTAGTGTCTCTGGGTTTGTGGGAACAACAGAATTTAGATGTCTATAATTCTATCCCAGATAATACTAAAGAGTATTATAAAGACAGTGTCTAGGTGAATGGCCAGGAAACTCCTGCCATTAGGGACACTGGAGCCAGCATAACTGTGGTGGATAAATCTTTTATTCAGGCTGAGGATGTTGCTAAGGCACCCAAACGCCTCACCAAGTTAGCTGGAGGGCCTGTGCAGATGCTTCCCCAATTACCAGTTCTCATCCAGTGTAATGACATGACTGTGAAGATACCTGTCAGCATACAGAGTGAGGTACCAGGACGAGTTCTGTTGGGTAACGATTTAAAAACTCTCGGAGTTGTGTCTCATACCCCCAGACCTCCTAGTAAACGGTTACAGGAGCTAACCAGACCTGCAAGGGAGAGAACCATGAGAGGTACTCCCGAGGAGATGATGAAGAAGGATATCACTCCTGCTCCACTGGAATTGTCAGCTGCTGTCTCAAAGAAATCAGAAGCGAAAGGGAAACCTAAAACTTCTATACCGAAACCAGCAGCCAGCACTTCAGTGCAGCCAACAAGGACTTCCCCTCGGTTGTCCAAAGTAACACCAGTAACTCCCCCTCCAGCTGAGGCTGAGAGGGTGGTACAACCCTGTGTGGTGGAATTAGACTCTGAAGAAGAGCTATTGGAAGGCCAGGAACTCATTGGAGATCTGGATCCTGTTGACCATCCTGAGATGCAGTCTTTACTAGCAGAAGGTGGACCCAACAGGGCAGACTTCAGTAAGGGACAGAGAGAATGTCCAACTCTGGAAGGTCTTCGCCACCAGGCAGAAGCTCAGGCTGAAGGGCAAGAGCCTGTGAAATACAGGTTGCACTGGGAAGATGACCTCTTCTACAGTGAACCGACCGAGTCTGAACCTGGAGACTACAAACGACTTGTAGTACCCAAGGAGAACAGACAACAGTTCTTGCAGTTAGCCCATGAGATTCCTTTGGCTGGTCACTTGAGTTTCAAGAAGACTAAGGAAAGGCTCTCTCTCTACTTTTATTGGCCAAAGATGGGGGCCGAAGTAGAAAAACACTGCAGGAGCTGCCACACCTGCCAGACCTCTGGTAAGGTTGGCTCCAAGAATGTGGCACCTTTAGTGCCTCTCCCAGTTGTGGGAGTCCCATTTGAGAGAGTAGGGATTGACAATGTTGGTCCCCTTGATCCTCCAACCTCCTCAGGCAACAGGTTTATACTTGTTGTAGTAAACCATGCTACTAGGTATCCTGAGGCAATTCCTATGAGGACTGTTACAGCTCCGGCTGTGGCTAAGGCCCTCCTTGGTATTTTTACCAGGGTCGGGTTTCCTAAGGAAGTAATCTCTGAAAGGGGGTCAAACTTTATGTCCCACTACATGAAAGCCATGTGGAAAACCTGTGGAGTTACTTACAAGTTCTCAACAGCTTACCACCCACAAACCAATGGGTTGGTAGAAAGGTTCAACTGAACCATGAAGAGCATGATAGGTGCTTTAGAGGAACCCCTTAAACGGAAGTGGGACCTTCTACTGCCATGCCTTCTCTTTGCTTATAGAGAAGTCCCTCAGGAGGGAGTAGGTTATTCTCCCTTTGAGCTTCTCTATGGTCATCCCGTCAGAGGTCCATTGGCCCTGATTAAGGAGGGGTTGGAGAGGGCTCCTTCCCCCAAGCCAGTCAGAGTGACTGACTACGTGATAGGTCTCCGGAGGAGAATGTCACACATGATGGCGGAAGCAAGTGATAACTTGAAAGCTGGACAAGCATTGGTCAAGCACTGGCATGATCAAAAGGCTAACATGGTTGAGTTCACTCAAGACCAGCTAGTTCTCGTTATGATCCCAACAAGGCAGAGGGCCTTGCAAGACAAATGGATGGGACCCTTCAGAGTTGTGGGTAAACCTGGAGAGGTCAACTATCTGGTGGACTTGGGCAATCCCAAGGAGGCTCCGACAGTCTTCCACACCAACAGACTCAAAGCGTATGTCTCGAGACCTGATGTAGGAGCTTTGCTTCTAGCATCATCAGAGGAAGAAGAAGAGAGTGAAGCTCTTCCGGATCTCCTCAGAGGCTTACCTTTAGACGAAAAAATTGAAGGAGTAAATCTCTCTTCAAATCTGACACCTGAGCAACAAGAAGAGTGCAAATCTATGTTGAATCAGTTTGCCTCTCTGTTCTCACTTTCGCCAGGCTTGACCCCTTGGGGCCAGCATGACATACTCACTGGTGACTGTCTGCCAGTCAAAAGCAGAGGATACAGAATGTCAGAAAGCGTAAGAACCCACATCAAAGGTGAGGTCAGCAAGATGCTTGATCTCGGGGTAATAGAGCCCTCTACTAGTCCATGGTCTAGCCCAGTTGTGTTAGTACCAAAGGCAGGATCTAAAGAACTTAGATTCTGTGTGGACTACCAAGCTCTTAATGCAGTCACCAAGACTGATGCCCACCCTTTGCCAAGAACAGATGAGTTGGTGGATAGACTTGGTTCAGCCAAGTTCCTCAGCACATTTGACTTGACGTCAGGCTATTGGCAAATAGCCCTGACAGACCATGCCAAGGGGAAAACTGCATTTTCTACCCCAGCTAGCTTATACCAGTTTAAGGTAATACCTTTTGGATTGAAAAATGCACCTGCTACATTTCAGCGGATGGTAAACCAGGTTCTGAATGGGATGGAGGACTTCTGCATGGCATACTTGGATGACATAGCAGTGTTCAGCAATTCCTGGGAAGAACATGTAACCCACCTAAGAGATGTTTTGCAGGCTCTTGGCCGAGCCAATCTGACCATAAAGGCGAGTAAATGCCAAATTGGACAGAGTAAGGTAGTCTATCTTGGACATGAGGTAGGATGTGGAGAAATAAGGCCTTTGCTCGGTAAGATTGAAGCTGTGCAAAATCGGACAACACCCACTACTCAGACCCAGGTGAGAGCCTTCTTAGGTCTCACTGGGTATTACAGGAATTTCATCGAGAACTATGGGACCATAGCTTCTCCTCTGAATGTCATCTCCTCTCCAAAATTCCCTAAAAAGGTTAGATGGAACGAGGAGTGCAATCAGGCCTTTGAAAACCTGAAAAAGGCTCTTTGCCAAGCCCCAGTACTCAGAGCTCCTGATTACCACCAAACTTTCATTGTGCAGACAGATACTTCAAATGTAGGAATAGGTGCCGTACTCAGTCAACTGGATGGGAAAGGTAGGGAGCACCCCGTTTGCTTCATCAGCCGCAAGCTGAAGGATCCTGAAACAAGGTGGGTAACAATCGAAAGAGAATGCTTTGCTATCGTGTGGGCTCTGAAGAAGTTTAGGCCATACTTGTATGGTTCTACTTTTGTCCTTCAGACTGACCACCAACCCTTGAGATGGTTAATGCAAATGAAAGGGGAAAACCCAAAACTACTGAGATGCTCAATCTGCCTGCAAGGGTTTGATTTCACCATTGAGCACAGGTCAGGGTGTCACCACCAAAATGCTGATGGTCTCTCTAGGATGTATATCATCGACTAGAGGTATGAGATTTATCCAGGATTGGATTAAATCCTCCTGTCCCTTAGTCTGGGGGGGGGGGCGAGTGTTAGGGGGAATTCTCTGTTTAGGCTGAATTTCCTAACCTAGTGAGTCCCCCAGCAGCTTTGCTGGATTTCCGGAGTTTGTTTTTTTCATCCTGCCAAGAGTGAGACTCTTTTCCTCCCACTCTTGGACATGAATGTGGTTGATTTCTTTGAATGTCAATGTGTTTTATGGGCTATGGGGTCTTTTTACTCCATAGGGCCTCATGTGTTTTGCTATGTGTGTTACACCGCACCCTCCGTGCGTAACACTGGGGTGTCCTAGAGGATCCCCCCCATAGACTCCATACCCTGGGACTGACTACTGTCTCCCAGGGCATGTAAAGTCACCATTGGCTTTACTAGACCTAAATTTACTAACAGAACTAGTACAAACCATCCTATTGTGGACGTACTGGTAGGGGTAATTCGATTACCCCTGGGTCTGTTGTTCGAGGGGGCACTGTCCCGTCTCCCTCGTCGAGTTTTGGCTGGTGGCAGTGGATACTACTTTTTATATTCGACCGCGAATATATTCCTATGGGATTCTTCCCATTGTTGGAGGCTAATACTTTTTCACATTAGTCTCTAACATACTGCCGGTTTATTTGTCTTAAATAAATCCACCGGTTGGTATTTTCTGCCAGAACTCGGTTTTTAAAATGGTGTATGTGTTCGCCTCTGTAACTCCGAAACCAAAGGTTGAGCCCTTTGTTCCACTTTTGGCGGGCTTCTGCACAGAAGCCCTCCAGAGTGGTGCCATTCTGTCTGGGTACCACAGGGGGTGTGGGAGGGGGTCAAGGCACCTGGACTGAGTTGCCTTGCCAACTCAAGTCACACTCTTGTGTGATTGGCCCGAGTGGTGAGCCGCCACGCTCACCACTTAGCATGTTTGATTGACAGCTAGGCTGAATGAACGGGGGTTTTCTGCATAAAAGCAGGGCTTTTGGGACTGGAACTTCAGAAGTCGCCACATGACCTAAGAATCGGACGAGGGTAAAGCTGAGCCAACCTGCAATGACGACACCTCCGGTGGAGCCCTGCTGAACCGACTCACCACTTCCCAACGACAGAGGAGATCTCCCTGCTGGAGAGTCGTCTTCCCCTGACTGGTGGGAACAACCAGTCCCTTGCTTTTTCTTCGCATCCAGGACGTTCAGTGGTCCAATTGCCGGTGCTGAGCACCCCGGCAACCGGATAGCCACTGACCACTGTACCGCGACCAAAAGGTGGTGCCTTGTGATTGAGCACTCCGCGGCTGGTCTTTTCCCTGGTGGTGCAACGATCTTCAACTTTCCTCGACGACGAGATCATCTCATCTTCTGGCAGAGCCCCGACTTGCATCCACCACCAGGAACAACTTCCCCCGCCGGAGCTGTCTCTTCACTCTCAAGGTACTGTGTCCGCCTGGCTTCCCTTGTGACGGTTAGCATGAGGTGTCTTAAATCCTTACCTTTCCATTGGGTCGCCTCCAGACCTTCTTACACGTTTGTTCTAAACTGGTCCAACCTTTCTGTGACATTTTGCTACAAAGACTTTAAGTGCATTTCCACTGTGATACTTTTGGGACATACAGCCTTGCCTCTCTCCGAGTGGGCCTGGCCTCTGAACTTTGTGATTTACAGTCGACCCTGCCTTGCTCGCCTTGCATTTGTTTCGTAAAAGTGTTGGTACTGAGTTGGTTTCATACCCTGCCTTTTTCTCTCCCTTTCTAACGAATACTAGAGTGCCATCTAGGTTAAAGCATTCACCTCTGTCTGCAAATAAGTGGTGCCGTTGAACCTAGACTTGTAGAAATATTGTTATGGGATTGATATATACTTATAGTAATTGTGATTGAAGTTGTTTGCCATATTAGTGCCAGTGTGTTTTCCATAGATGTGTTTTTAAATAAATAATTATATATCTTTACACCCAAGCTCTGATCAGTGTCTGCTTGTTCTACTGTGTAAATTGTCCTATCCTGTATACTCCAAATACGGCCTAACTCTTCTTGAGGGAAGTCTGACTGCTCAGCCACAGCTACCAAGTGAATCTGTTGGTACAGACTGCTACCAAGTGGGTTTACTGCCAAACACCTGTAGTCCTAAATATTTTGCAGTGGTCCCAGAGGGAACTGCACAGGTTTCTGCCTAACAGTCATCCATCACAAACACATCATAGTATTGTTTTGAAAGACAAAGTTGGACTATAGAAATAACATTAATCTTGTGTCGCAGGAAACGAAATCTAAATGTATTAAATAGATTTGTGAGAAGATATGTGTTGTGTTCTTGACATTATGCAATCTTCTCCTTTGTACTTTGTGTTCTGGAATTGTTCTGTTTGGAATGGGAACAGTTGAGTTGCGCAGCGGACCTGCAGCAGGTGCTGCGTTCCTCAGGCTCTAACAAAGCATCTTACTTAACTCTTTCCATTGCAGTCTCTCCAATGGCGATGAGTATGTTTCTGTGAAAGGGCAGACATGTGTGGAGCTCGCAGAGAGACCCCTTCAGGCAGCAGCTGCAGGCGACCAGCACCCCAGACCTTGTAAGTGCCGGGAGTCGGCTGTTGTGAGCCGGCCGACCCAAGACAAGGGTTGCGCACCTTTTGTCTGCCCTCACCGAACATGCAACCCACCTTGCAAGGTGAGGGCCTGAGGGCCTGGAGGCTGGCTCGCACTACACGCGTGGCGTCCGAAACGGCCACGCAGCGGGCATGGACCCATTTCTCTGCTCCGTGGGGATTAGAGGAAAGCACTTGATGGTACGCTTGGCAACTTGCATAGCCCTTCACAACCAGGACACGTAGCTGAAAGCACAGCACTGTAACAGGGCAAGCATTCCCGTTGCCAATAGGAGGCGAATATAGCAGGAGTAGCATAAGCAACACAAGGAAGAGGAAGTGATGGCGGCTGCTGCAGGTATTCCTCCTCCTCCACCTTTCCCAGTTGACCCTGTTGCACCCCCAGTTAAATGGGACAGATGTAAGAAAATGTTTGAGACCTATCTGTTTGCCATGGGGGGGATACATTTGCACCTGCAAGGAAACAAGCGTTGCTACTGCACAATTTGAGCATCAATGGTTGCAGTGTTTTTGAATGCCTAGCAGAGCGAGGAGGTGATGGTGCTGGTGATCTTGATGAGTTTGCAATAGCAATTAGGAAATTACAAGAGCACTATGAGCCGAGGAAGAACTTCACATTTGAGCACCGCAAGTTTTTCCAGAGTTGTGCATTGGAACCTGTCAAAGGTTACGTTACTGCGCTTCGCACCCTCAGTCACACCTGTGAATTTTGCCATTTGGCAGACTCTTTAATTAGAGATTAGCTTGTGAGGTGCACGAACTGCATTAAGGGTCAAGAACATTTTTTGTCAAAGGATCATTCTCTTGCAAAGGCCGTGGAACTAATACGCAGCATAAAACTAACAGCTCACTACATGAGAGACATGAAATTGGAATAAGCAGGAAATGAGATATGTGCTTTGAAAACCAAAAAGAGTAATGAAGGAAGGAGGGTGATGAGGTGCTTTAAGTGCAGCACTACTGGGCACCTTTCTTCGAGTCTGTTCTGCCCGGCTCGCAACGCAATCTGTATGAAGTGAAAATGTAAGTGGCATTTTGCTCAGGTTTGGAGAGGAGGCCGGAATGCTATAGAGCAGGCTCCACCTAAAGTGGAGCAAGAGGTGGCACAGCTGTCTCAAGCAGAGAACAAACCAAACAATGTCTGACACGTTTTTGAAAATTACGCACTTGATGGAGGCAAGAGAGGTCCGTTGGATGAATTCTCTATCAATGGGAAGACATTGAAAATTAAAGTAGGCAGTTCTTCTCCTTGGACCATTGTCTGTGACGAGACATTTACAAATGTCATTGGCGGAAGGGTACAGGATCTCATGGAGCAAGACATCCGTCCTCATGATTATGGTGAGGTTGAGATAGAGATGCAGGGAAAGTTCCAAGCTACAATAGGGTACATGGGTTGCAGTTGTGCAGCAGAAGTTATTGAAGCAAGAAAAGGATCTTCCCTTCTTGAATGGGATGAACAGGCGAGTCTTGGCGTTCGCATCCAAGCAAATTTGAAGGAACCTGTGTCAATTGCAGAAGTTCAAGACAGATGTACCGGTGAGTTTCCAAGGGTTTTCTAAGACAAGCTAGGAGAGCTCAAAGATTTTAAACATCTCATTAGATTGAAAAATAACACTGTACCTGTGGTTCAAAGGGTGTGCCCTGTTCCTCATCTACAAGAACAGTTGAGGGAGGAGCAAGACCTGCTATTGCAAAAGGGTGTGATTGAGAGGGTCGAGGGGACAGAGTGGCTGTTTCTAGTGGTCTTAGTCGTGAAAGCAAATGGAAATCTGAGACTGTGTGTAGATCTCAGGGATCTTAACAGGAACATTTTAGTAGACCGGCATCCCTTGCCAGTAATTTCAGAGGTGTTAGCCCTTTTAGAGGATGCCAAGCAGTTTACAGTTATTGATCTCTCTGTGGCTTACCATCAAGTACCATTGGTACAAGACTGTCAGGAGCTCATATCTTTTATCAAGCCAGAAGGGACATTCAAATATTGAAGGATGCCTTTCTGTCTGGCTTTGGCGGCTGCCGTTTTTCAACGGATTATGGAGAAGGTTCTGGAGGGTGTGAGAAACATTATCACATTTCAGGACAATGTGTTGATACATGCTGGCTCAGTTGAGGAACATGGTAAGATTCTAAGGGAGGTTTTATGCATGTTAAAAGAGGAGGGACTCACAGTTCAAAGGAGCAAATGCAGGATTGGCGTACAAAGCATGGAATACTTTGGGCACTGTATTTCTGCTGATGGGATTGTGCCAAAACACAGTTTGGTGGAAGTGATTAGTTTGGCCCCTGAGCCCAAAGACAAAAGAAAATTACACTCCTTCCTTAGGTTATCAGAATATGATCACAATTTTGTGGAAAATGTAGCAATTTTGTCAACACTCCTCAGATTGTTGCTCAAAAGGATGCTAAACGAGAATATGGAGGAAGATCCCTCCCGCCCCGAATTGGAGGAGATGATAATCCTTTTCTTTGATTGACTATATTTTTGTTTCAAAAGGGATCTTCAATAGATGTATCCACTTTAAAGTTATAAGTGAAAATCATAGTGATCACGTTATGCTGGAAAGTACATTTAAATTTGATCAGGAACGGTTAAAACCTTGTTACACTGAGGAATTATCTGTAAATAATGCAGGGAATAGAGTGGCAAGATTTAATAGAGGGGGTTGTACTCTTAATGATAAACTAGATAGAGTTACAAGAGAAATGACAGATATGGAATTATCAAGATGTTGTGAGCCTAGTCATTTTGTTGATTTTGTATAGGCGGTCAGTCCTCTCGGTTGTTCAGTTCCTACACAACATGTAGTTCACAAACATCTTTTTGACGCACAAATATTAAAGCAAAAAAGAAATAGAAGACAACAAATGTGCCTACTAAAAAAGACAATCAAAGATACTAAGAAATATAAAGAAGAAGCAAGGCGGATAAATAATAGCTACAGAAATTGGATTAGATCCCATAGATTCTTAGGGTTGCAGAAAGATGGTGAGGAAATGTTAGAAGCAATCTGTTTAAAACATTCTCGTAATTGTTTGTCCCTGATGTCCTTGATGGAAAAATAAACCAACTCCACACAGGATGTGATTATTGAAGAGCAGGTCTGGGTATATCACTTCCTAAATGTTTATGCTCCTTTCGATACCTTAGAACCTGGGATTTCGATATATACAAGAGTGGAGATACTAACCCTAATAAAAAGATCATCAGCATCCAGAGCACCAGGTCCCAATGGGCTTAGCAATGCGATACTAAAAATGAGCCTTGACCTGTGAGCGAGGGTTCTTAAATCCCTTTTTGATAAAATAATAGCCACAAAAACAGTTCCAGAGTCCTGGAGAAATTCAATAATCATTCCTATTTATAAAAGAGGTGACTGACTAGCAGCATCATCAAATTATCGCCCAATTTCACTATTAGATGCAGATGGCAAAATCTTTGCAGGTCTAATTTTGAGGGACCTAGAAATTTGGGGAAAAGGCAAGGGGATAATTCCAAAACAGCAGATAGGGTTCTGGAGAGGATTATCAACCTGCCTGAACGGCCTGGTCTATAGCTGTGTCAGTTCAGGGTCCTTTATAAAGGGTGGTACACCTCTGTTCGGAACCTGGGTAGATTTATCCCAGACTTTCGATATGATCAATTGTGATCACTTGTGGAGAAAACTAAGGAGTTGGGGCGTACCAGATGGTCTTCATTGCTATTTTAATAGAATTACATCAAAACTTGTCCTTACGAGTTAGGATGACCAGATCGGGAAATTTATCTCGACCAATCAGCATAGAAAGAGGAGTTTGACAGGGGTGTTTGGTGGCGCCTCTTCTTTTCATCCTTTATCTGTCAGACCTGTTGCAATGGCTGCAAGAGATCGCACTTGTGAGTCAAAAAATTGGTGCAATGAGGATAAACTGGCTGGCATATGCCGATGATATTGTGGTCCTTGATCACACGCAAATTGGCTTACGCCTATTGAATGCTCTATCTGAATATGCAAAACAAAATGATCTGAAAATAAATCCCCATAAATCTAAAATAGTGATTTTTAAACATCTTCAGAAGGTCACAAAAGCATTCACTTGGCTTATGGACAGCCAAACTGTTGCCATTGGAAACAAGGAAACTTATTTGGGTTCCCAGATTAGAGCCTTCCCTACGGAAACCCCTTTGTTGTCAATATTAGATCTAATGATTCTAAATTTGGGAGCTCAAATGAAGAAAATCCATATAAATTATGGTGCATTTTCCATCCTGCCACTTTTATATTGAAAAAATAGTCCCAACCTTGCTTTTTGGTCTTGAGTATAATTTGCAAGTTTTGACGTCGATTGGGACAAAGTGGAAGCCAAATTATGGAAAAGTACAGTTGGTCTCCCAAACTGTGTGCCAATGGCGTGTATACGCTATGAACTGGTCTTATTTCTCTCCTGGCTTGGCTAGAATGGAAATGGATTTCCTTATATAGATTGATCCTTGATCCCCCGGTATCATCCCTCTATGCAATTCTATTGCGGCCGGCTGATAACAGATTTCTCAACAAACTAAGGGAACAATGCAACGAGATATTAATACTATTAGACAGTAATAGGGACATCCTTATACAAAATCCCCTGAAAGCGAAAGAATCAGTGAAAAGAAGTGCTTGGATAAGGACTATAAAGAGGATGAGACTAGCAAAAATATTGTTCTCTTTCACTCCGACTGACAAACCCAGATCTTTTCTGCCTTCTTACTTAAGGAAATCACCTGACCAAAGAATCAGAGCAGATTTCCTTAGATTTAGACTCAACATTTTGCCAACATTAGAAATTCAGCACATCAGAGCTAAGGTAGCATTCCCGTCAGATGTCTGCCAGAAATGTGTAAAAGGGGTAAAACAGTCTATTCAACATTTATTAGTGACCTGCTCAGGAACATGGGACCTGAGACTGCAAACATTTCAAAGATTTGTTCATAATGTTGAATTGCTTGAGTCAGACATCTTTTGGGAGAGACTGGATTCGGGAAAAGAACTATTCCTAACAGCCGGAAGTAGTGAATGTTCTGAAAGAACTGAACCTCATTGGGAAGTAATAAATGTAAGAAAGGTTGCAATGCGAAAACAATTCTCAACCACATGTACTCTAGGCACAATTCTAGAATGCTTGTATTGAGGATTGCTTGCGTGTTATCTGTGTTTGATTTCATGGCTTTGTTGTCTATTTTAGTTTTTTTTTTCTTTTTTTTCTCTGTTGGATCTTTTCATTTCTTTCTTTCTGAGTGGAAACTTAGTATTTTAGGATCATATGTGAATTGTTTTTGTATGATTTTATTGATTCTATTAATTAATAGTTAATATTTGTGATAACTTGTAAAAAAGAATGTGTAAAAAGTCAAGATTTTGTTTTGGCTAAGACACAATAAATAAAAAAAAGGGTCTAAGGTACATTTGGTCTGAAGAGTGTAGATTTGCTTTTGAGAAGATGAAAGAAAACATTGCCAATGCCCCCTCACTAGGGATATTTTCATCGAACAGCAAAACATTTCCCACTGTAGATGCCAACATTTTAGGTTTAGGGGCTCCTTTGACCCAGAGTAATGGAAAGGGGGAGGAACATGTAGTAGTGTTTGCCTCCCAGCGGGAGGAAATTACTCTGTTGTTGAGAGAGAGGTGTTGGCAGTGTATTGAGCAATTTGACATTTTACATTTTTTTCTCTGGGGCCGGGTTTTTGTGGTGATATCAGAACACAAGCCGTTAGTAGAGATGATGGCTAGTGTGGGGTGAAGCAAGGATTTCAAAGTGTTTGCTGGGGCTTCAACAGTATGATTTTTGTGTTTGCTATCTTTCTGGTAAAAGGAACTCCATAGCAGGCTGTCTCTCGAGATTGCCAGTGAGCTCATCTGAGCGGGAAGAATCTGATCATGCTGATGAGTTGGTGGTAGCGAGTATTGACCAAGGTGCCATTAGTGAGGATGAATGGGAATGTGCCGTTAAGGAAGATTTTGAATGCTGTGGTGGAATGGACAGACATTGGATGGCCTGACAGGAATGTTTGGATAGGAAGTACAAGCCCTATCTTGAAGTGAAATTAATATAGTTCGCTCACCAGGGTCATTTAGGTGTAAATGGCACAAAAAGGATATTGTGGCGGAGCTATTGGTGGCCTGACATGGATAGTTCAGTGGAGAAACCGGTGGATGATTGTGTGGATTGTGCTATGAGCGACAAGAGTAATGTAGTGTGTGAAACTCCTTTGATTCCTGTGAAAGTTCCACCTCAGGCTTGGCAGAAGGTGGCTGTGGACGTAATTGGTCTGATTCAAGGTTTAGGAGATGATTTCAAATTTTAGTTTGTGATTGTGGATTACCATTCCAAATGGGGGGAGTGGGTAGGTGCAAAGGATATGATATGATATGGCATTTATAACGCGCCTATACACAAGTATTTCAAGGCGCGAGCCACCACGATTGAATTGATCAGGTTTCTAGGGAGGGGTTTCCCAGTACCTTACTGACAGATAACTGAGTACAATTCGCCTCTGAGATGATGAAGACATTTTTGAATGAGTATTCTATATTGCATGTGTGTACGGCTTTGTATCACCCCAGGGCGAATGGCCTAGTAGAGCGGGTGAATAGGTTCATCAAAGGTGGCTTTTAGAGCTGCCTTACAGTGGCGGGCAGATGGGTTGGGGCTACTGCACCACTCCACACTCAGTGACAAAGATATCTCCTTTTGTCTCATTGAAGGGCTGTGAGCCGGGAACGAAATTGTGCCATAGTTGGTTGGGAGTAGCAACTCTGGTTTGGGTGGACTGTTTGACGTTAATGAAGGTGCTGGAGAAGGGTCAGGAGCATTACAAAAGGGTCTTTGATGCTAGGCATGGAGTGAAGGAACGTGTGTGGTCTGTTGGAGATTTGGTTTGGATAAAGAATCCCCGTTTGGGACATAAATATCTTGCGAGTACATTTTTGGGATCAAAGAAGTTCACTGCTGTGAGAGAGGGAGTGGTGATCGTAGAAGGTGGAGAAGTGTGGTCTAATGGTAGTTTTGCTCCCAATTGAGAGGTGATGGGGTGAAGTGATGCTGGTGGGAGTGGTGGTGCAGAGAGTAACGAAAGTATCAACAAAAGTGTCAATTACAAGTCTAATATTTTGGATAATAGCAATGTAAAATGCAATGTCTTAGACAAATGTGTTCTTGATGGGCCTCCGGACGGGATTAGAGTGAATTGTAGCGACAGGAGGTTTCCGGTTTATTTTGAAAGATTTTGTTCAGTGTTGTTTGTTTTTTTCTTCAACATGTGTTCTTGGTATACCCATGTTCATGGTGTGATATGTAACTATTTTGTCTATTGTGTCTTGTTCTGTTTTGTTATTGGAATTTTCTTCTTTTGGGTTAACCCTTGCTTTATTTTTTTATTAGAGGGGAAGATATGTTCTGTTCTTAGCACTATGCAATCTTCTCCTTTGTACGCTGTGTTCTGGAATTGTTTTATTTAGAATGTGAACAGTTCAGTTGCCCAGTGGACCAGCAGCAAGTACTGCGCTTTGCGGCTCTAATAAAGAGTCTTACTTAACTCTTACCATTGCTGTCTCTTCAATATACCATTCTTTAATAGATTGTTTAAACACCTTTCGTAAAGAATTTCAGCCAACGACGAGGGCAATGTGAGGGGCAATCCGAATGACCAAAGAGGGAGCAAACAACTAATCTTGTCACAGTGCAATATGAGAGTCTGTTTTGTAGACTTGGGAGGTTTCCATTTCTTGGGGAGGATTTTTTGTGTCAAGCTACACAGGGCAATGGGGGAAAGGTTTCAAAAACAGTGTATTGCGTTGGAGGGATAAGCGTTAGGACGTTAGGGAATGGCCAGACCAAAGGTGAAACTTTGGGATTTTGAAGTGTGCGAAAACGTCAGGACAGTAAAGCTCTGCATTTGTAGTGATCTCTGTTAGACCACTCACATTTACTCTAGTCGATTTACGAGCAGGTTGAGGAAAGTCCATCTCGTATGTCACTGGTGTTGGCCCCTGACAAAATGATTTAAAATGCAGTATTTCCTTCATCTGTAACCAATGTAGGGACTTGAGTGTGATGTTACTTTAATGTAGATGGGTCTAATGTTGCCTGACATTTACTATCTGTGGGGACTTGTGGTGATAGATCTTGTTGATGGGTGCAGAACAGAAGCATACGTTCTCTCTGTGCTAGTGAGTTTGTAAGTCTTTTGGGTTAGAGCATATGGGCCTTCATTACCAGTTTGGTGGTAACGATGGCGGAATTACCGCTACTGCCTTTGTGTACTGTGCAATGTCTGCCAAATCATGAGTAGGCGGGCGTGCGCATCACACATTAGCAGTAACGCAAATTCTGCCGGTGGAATTACTACGGAACAACTGAACCCCAACTGTAAATCTGTGAAAAATCCGCAGAATTTCCATTACCGCCGCACATTTGCTGTTAATTCTGCCAGCAGAATTACAGCCGGCGGAGTTGACATTGGTTGAACTACAGCCGGTGGAAAACGCGTCTTCGTCACACTGGGAAACACGGTGATGGCCATATTTAAAAACACAACCCATTGGAAATGTACTGCAAAGGAGTGCCATCCACCCCAGAAGAAAGCCAAACCATGTTGGGAGGCAAATGCAAGCGGGGGGAAGGTCTCTGCAATGCACCAACTGAAACCAAAGTTCACAAAGCAGGAACCCACTGTTTTTGCTGAGCTTGTGGTAGCCCATGCAGAGGAGTTGTATGCATCACAACACCGCAAGACTAGCCAGCAGCACAAGAACGCTATCTGGGCCGAGATCTGGGAAAAGGTGATGGCTGTTGGACATGTCCCACGGGACAGTGAGGACATGTGGAAGAGGCGGAACGACCTCAAAGTATGAGGCCACACCCTCATCACCAACCTGCACCGGGAGACAGCAGCCACAGGTGGAAGAACAGTTGACCCGCTGCATCTGCCTCTGTGGCAGGAGACAGTGAGCAGCATCCTCCACATGGCAGGCCTGTACGATGTGGGTTCGGCAGAGATCAGAGCCAGCAGCCAGGAAGAACCTGGTGAGTACATGAGTGAATGATGGGGCCATTGCACAGAAACCCGAATAGCATGTTGACATACACACACTTCCATGCATCCAGGCGAGACTAACCCAGACAATACATGAGCCATCAATGTGACACCGTATGTCAGTACAACATGAGTCATGGAAGGCATGAACCCCATGAAACACCCACCAAGTCGGATGACGAGGACATGACAAAAAATATCATGGAACAGCAAGTAACAAGGACAGTCACCCATTCGCATGACAAATCACCACCCCCATTTGACAGCATGCCGAGCACCTAAGTCCCACACATCAGCCAAACTGGTGCCACATACGTAACGCATGTCAAGCCATGAACACCACTTGATGTGTGTCTCAAACTGACAACCAGTGCAACAGACCAGTAGCTGCCAGGCCCCCATGAAGACTGTGTCCCACCTAATGTCGCAGTCACACCACCATTGCTAGCAGGGCACCGCTCAGCCTACAGTACAACAGGAAATGCAAGAAACATTGGTCCTGCCCTACATGGGCACACATGACCCAGTATGACAGTGAAGCACAGTACTCCACGGTCCAAGCAAGGCACCCCTTCAAGACTGACCATATGCACGCACAACCATCAAGGCAGTAAATGACAATACTGTCTCACACATGAAGTATGTCCCCATGGAGCCCTAACACCCTGTGACACCATAGTACATGCAGCACTACATGACAGCACAGCCTACAGTAGTCCATCATGGTATTGATGCACTCTTTCATGTCTCCTAACAGGCACACAAGACACCCAGGACCCAATGGTAGGTGCCAATACCTCTGACACACCGGCCCCAGCAAGTGGGAAAAAGGCCACAGGAGCACAGGAGATGCTGCACCCAGGAAGGGGCGTGGACACAAAACACCCATGTCCATGGTCACCTGCTTCAGCTACCTCTGTGTGCACTGGCATACCGGCCACGATCAAACCACCAACTCCGATCATGAAGGAGACTGCTTGACCACCCACGACTGAGGCACCTCCCACCACTGCTGGGGAGTCAAGGGACCAACCCACCTTCCCAAGTGCTGATGAAATGCTGACACAGGCCACTGTACTCACTGCCACTGAGTAATCAGAGTCTGCCACCACTGCCTCAAGTCTTGCAGCTTTCCCCACGAGGCAGTTGTCCATTGATTCCTCCCCCCTGTCCAGCATGTTGTCCATGTGATCCTCCCTTTCCCCTTGTCATTTTGCCATGCCCTCCATTTTGACCACCCTGACGACACAGATTACCATGGACATGATGCCGGGGAACATGCAAGCTGGGCTTAATGCACCCCATCCGTCTCCTGGGCCAATGCAGGATCCCATACTGAATGCAATCTGGGAGTGACTCACCCAAATTGAGGAACGACAGGAGGCAATGCATCAGATCACCCAGAAGCAATTGCAACACTTGCAGGTGATGCATGATGCAGTTCAGGGTGTCTCCAGGCGGGTGGACACTTCCCTTGACCATCTGTGCCAGGGTGCTGCCGAATCAAGTGCCAGTAACACCCTAGTCAGCCAGAGGGTGAGGGAGCTGGCTGAGAACATCTCTGCCTCACATGAGACCATGGCCAGGGCCATCAACATGACAATGCAGCACCTGCAGGGCTGTGATACTGCTAGTTCTGTGTCAGCCACCCCAAACGAAGGATCAGTGGCCAGCACACTGCCAAGGTGCTCCCAGCGCACACAAGTTGTGCTCCCATGCCCACACAAAGAGATGCCAAGAGGAAGAGGTAGGAGACAGACTGGAGACCACAGAGGTGTGGGGAGGGTGATGGTGTTTGGGGTGGGGGGAGGGGGATGGTGTTTGGGATGTGGGTGTAGGGAGTGGATGGTGATGGGGATGTGGGTGTGGGATGGAAGATGTGTTGGGGATGTGGGTGTGGGATGGTGTTGGGAATGTGGGTGTTGTGGTGGGTCAGACAATGGACACCAACTCTGATAATCCATTTCACTGAAATATTTATGTAAAGAAAAAGATAAACGCCCATCTTTCCCTACGCTATGAGGCATCCCTACTTAATAAAACAAGCTAAGGTGCTCGTCAGTCATCAGTCGTCAGTGAACTTCTTAACAGAATCTGTACAACATCCAGACTAAGCCTAACTGACCCTACCACTATGACAACAACTAAAGACAAGAAAATGACTCCCTTCTCCTGGGATGTTTGCTTACTGCAAACTTCTACTTCAATAGTTGATTTTCAGGTAGTCTCTGGTGACTGTTTTGATCAGTTCATACAATTAATTCAATGCTTTATTGAGCTCTTGATTCTTCTTTGCTTGATTATTTCTCTTTAGGGTTTTCTTATTTTCCTCTTGATTCTCGCTATCGAGAGTTATTCTTCTCTCTTCCCAAGGTAAAGTTATACACCACTTGTGACACTTTACTTTGTTACTCTGTTTGAATCGATTCTCTGTCCCAACCTTATCTTCAGGCTTTTCTTTCATCTCTTGGCATTCTTTAGTCGTTCTTTGTCTTGACTGATATTAATATGAGTATTCCAACATTGACTCTCATTCAGTCTTTTATCTATTGCTCTGGTAATCGTTTCTCCTTGACTGGGACGAGCATGAGGACTCTAATAATTATTCTGATTCACTTTTCTATATGTCAATACTTTATCTTGACTGGGATGAGTATTCTTCATAATGGAGTTCTTTTCAGAGGTAAAAACAGAACAGATATACTGTGGGGGTAGGATACAGAGGGGCACAGGGGAGGGGTACATTTGTACAAGGTGACGGGTAGGAGAGAGGCGGAGGGTGTCCAGCGAGTCAGGTGGTGCAGGAGGCGACGTGATGGCCTTGGTATTGAGGAGGAGAGACTCCTTGAAGAGGTGGGTGTTGAGTTTGTTTCTGAATTGTAGGAGCGTGGGGTCATGTCTGATGCTGATGGTGAGGAGTTTCCATAGTCTTGGAGCATAGGCATAGAAGGTTTGTTTTCTGGTCCTTTCCTTTTTGCAGCAGCCATTGTAAGTCTGCACGTGTCCAGGCTTCTGGATGTGTGCTCTCCGTGGCAGATGCTGAGTTTCTCCACAAGGTACCTGGGCGACTTGAGGGCGACTGCTTTATAGATGAAGCAGCAAGATTTAAAGGTGATTCATGCATGCAGTGGAAGCCAGTGAAGGTCGATGAGGGCCGGCGTGATGTGGTTGAATCTGCTGTAAGGAAGGCATGGTTATCAGAAGCACAACAGACACAAGGAGTATAATCCAATTGTGTTTGTTAAACAGTATAAGGGTGAGAAAAATGCCTAATCTAAGCCTAAATCTAAGATGGGAGCAAACTACAACCATCAAAATAAAGAAAACCCTGTTCTAGTGGTGGTGTGTCCTAACAAAATGGCCAATACTAAAACAACCTTTTACCAAATCCTTACTCTATATAACAAAAGAGTGTGGGAAAATGACATGCATAACAACAGAGTGTATTGCAAACTGAAATGTCCAAAAGGGTTTTGATAGTTCAGGACTTCTGAACTAGTGCACTCCCTTCCCCACGTTACATCACGGGACAAGGCGGAACAGTGGCATGACTCTGAGCACCCCTTGATTCTATAGGCATCAGGAAGCAGTTTCTTTAGAAAAGGCTGGATCTCTCGAATCAATGTCCTTTGCTTGGCATCGCAAGACTTTCCCAATTCCCCTCTTCCCTGGCTTGCTTTCATTGGACATCCCTCCGTTGGGTTCATCATAGCCTTCAAATCACAGTTCAGTTAACTTCATTAGTTCTATGAGTTTATAATAACACTCAGATTAATGTCTTTTTAAACAAATATTTGGGGTGGCATCCCTCCATCGGGTTCACATTTGCTTATCCTCTTTAACACAATGCAGGATTCACTCCCCTCTCTCTCTTGGCATCCCTCTGTCGGGTTCACACTTTCAGAGACGTAGACAGGGTAGGGCCTGAGCGGGTAAGGCCCACCCAAAATCTGTAAATGCCCACTCAGCAGCACTGTGTGGGCATTTACAGATGTTAATGTTACTGCGGTGGGCCCAACTACATGAGCTTTAGGCCCCACTTGCTAGACAACCCTGGCTACGCCTCTGCTTGCCTTTACAACTTTATCACCATGCGGGATTCACTCCCCTTAGCTCTCTCTTGGCATCCCTCTGTCGGGTTCACACTTGCCTTTACAACTTTATCACTATGAGGGATTTGCTCCCCTTAGCTCTCTCTTGGCATCCCTCTGTCGGGTTCACACTTGCCTTACTTTACAATTGTTCATTTTGTTTCCCACTTGTCGAAGTCTACCGATTGTACAAGGATCTTCCTTGCACCTTCAAATGGCCACTTTGACTTTCTTTTACTGTGGTTGGCCACTCCTAAGGCCTTCTGGTATTTGCAGTCTTTCCAACTATCTTACTTTCAATCTAACAGTTTCACTCTGGATGTGGAGCCTTTCGAGAAGGTAATATTCTATTACCGGAATACTCTGTTATTCTTAGCATGTTACAGGCTTGAACACAATAGCAATGTTGCAGGCTTCCCTTGCGGTTTTCCATGACACATGCAGCTTCTGCATTAATCGTTCTGTTTACAATGTACTTTCGCTCGCGGTTTAATGAATTTCTGCGAGCCTCAACAAACGCTTTGGTGACTTTCACTCAATAACATCAACCGGTCTCACAGTTCACTCACCGGTAGCCCTCGCTACCATTCGTCCAGCATTTCCTTGAAGCTAAGGCTATTGACACAGCCCGGCTCGCCTCCTCCCAACTCTGTTGTTCACCCAAAGAAGGTCCCGCCTTCATCTTGTGCATTAACGGGGAGGTTTCCTTTAAAAAGTCTGTGTGACCTTCACTCTGCAGCTGGCCTGACCACGGCCCTTCTCTCGCCTCTTTGTCCCTTCTGCTCTGCTTCCATGGTCGCTCCAATTTCACGTGATCGGTTCTCCTGCCGCTTTGCTGGTTCTGGTCGCCTTGCTCGCCTTTCTCGCCTTGCCTTCTAGGTGCTCTCATGCTGCGCCTTTTTGTCCCAGTGGGGAAAGGGAACAGGATTCAGATGCAAGTCATCAGGATTAAGTGCCTGACTCTGCCTGAACCTGATATTGGGACATGTCAAGCAGACTGGTTGTATGTGAGTCTCACTTTCTCTAAAGCGCTTTGTCCGTGTAGAAGAGTGGGTGAAGGAAAGGGGGGGATAAGGTTCCTATATAGTATCTAGAATGAGGGTGTTCTACAGGGAAATGGGTGTAGGGATACTGCGTCTCTCCTCCGGGTGCCCCATTCCCACTCCCCAGGGACCCCCATCCAGGTGATCCTCCCGCACTGGTCCACCCCTGGGGTCTGGATCCAATAGCGATGGCTGTGCCCAGCCACCTGGATGACAGATCCCAAGGGACTAGTCGGTGAGACACCCTTTGGTTTCTCACACTGCATATACCCTTCATGTGTGCAGTCATGTGCAGGACACTTCTCAGGGGCACAAGGGAGGATGACCGGAGGCCTTTGAAGAGGGCGTTACCCCCAACCAGGTGGGATAGGACCAGTGTTTGAACAGTGGATCTAAAGCTGTCCGGAGGGAGAAAGGGCTTGACTTTCCACAGGAGGGAGAGGATAGCAAGCTGTTTTCATATCTATGTGTGTCTCGAAGGAGAGGTGTTTGTTGATGTGGAACCCGAGGGATTTGGTGCAGGAAGTGAGCTCGGGCGTGAAGCCCTCAGGGTTCATGGTTGATAGCCATGTCTGAATTTCTGGGTGTTTGTTGTTGTCGGTGAGGAGTAGGAATTTGTTCTTCGAGGGGTTGAGCTTCAAGTAGGTACTGAACATTCAAGACTGGATCAGCGAGAGGCAGGTTTTGAGCCTGTGGATGTTGTTGGTGGAGTCGATTTGAGGTATAGCTGTGTGTTGTCGGCGTATTGGTGAATATGGATGTTGTGTGTGGCCAGGAGGGCTCCCAGCGGCACCATGATTGAGTGTGATTGTTCTCAAAATGATTTTTGTTGGTTTCTCTGAACTTTAAAAGTTGTGGCTTGATGGAGTAAGGAGTTGGACACAAGTGTGAAATTTCCGCTGTCATCTTAATTTAAATAATAATGAAAAAGGCCTATCTTGCCCTATCCCTAAAGGGGTTTCCCTACCTAACTAAAGAATAGCTAGGGTACTCATCGTCATGGTGGTTGTCCAACTCAAAATGTGCATCCTCTGTCCAAACTAGCCTTCTCTAGCTCTACTACTAACAAAAGACATTAACATAAATAGTTCCACGAGAATTACTCCCTTCTCCTGGTTCAATGGGATCAGCCCTATGGGGTATTTTGTTAGTCTTTGGTAACAGTTCAGTTTCTGCACTTGTAGAGAATAACAGGAGAATTACTCCCTTCTCCTAGTCCAACATTTCAGCAACTACAACCTTCTCCTGGTTCACTTCTTTAGTTTCTTGGTGACTGTTTTGGTAACCTTTTGCCTTAGTTTCTGCTTTAAAAATTATGTGGAAACCAGGAGAATGACTCCCTTCTCCTGGTTCAGTTGGCTCATCCACTGGCTGTCTTTGGATAACTTCCTGAAACGGTTTTGATCAACCCTTGCAATTCTTCCCAGGCTTATCTTAGTGCTGTTCTAAAGGTTATACACTCCTTTGGTTGCCAATATACAGTTAGTCCTTGACTTTCTTTACCTTCTTCCTGTTGGTAAGAACAAGGGGGACTGTTCCCCTTGTGTCCTTGGTTTCTTTTAACACTCTGATCAAGGAGACGTCTCTTGTGGTACTCTCTGGTCTTAATGTCTATCTTGAGGCTAGATGTTGACTACTCCCGATACGTTCTTCTTTTTTACTCTCTTTGACACAACAACTGATACGAGGAAGATCACTTGTGATGTAACCTCCACACTTTGTAATTCTGTCACAACTCTGCAGATGAGGGGGATTGCTTCCGAGGCTTTCTTTCCATTCAGTGTTCTTGACCTCACTACTGAGATGAGGGAGATTACTCCTGATGCCTTCTTTATCTTCAGTACTTCTGGCACAAACACTGAGATGAGGAAGATCACTTGTGATAGAATCTTCACACTTGGTACTTCTGTCACAACTCTAGAGACGAGGGGGGGGGTCCATTCAGTTTTCTTGACCTCACTCCTGCGACAAGGGAGATTACTCCCGATGCCTTCTTTATCTTCAGTACTTCTGGCACAAAAACTGAGACGCGGGAGATCACTCCCGGTGCATTCTGTACTTCTGGGACAAAGACTGAGATCAGGGAGATTACTCCTGATGTCTCCTTTCCATTCAATATTCTTGACACAAATACTGAGATGAGGGAGATTGCTCCCGGTGCCTTCATTACATTCAGTATTTTTGGCACAAAAACTGAGATGAGGGAGATCACTCCCGATGCTTTTGATACTTTTAAGACCAAGACTGAGACGAGGGAGATTACTCCGGATGCCTTCTCTCCACTCAATACTCTTGACACAACTACTGAGATGGGGGACATTACTCCTGATGCCTTTGTTACATTTGGCACCCTTCCCCAATCTCCTACCAGGTATCCTGTGACTCCCGTTACCTCTCCTCTGGTGGAGACACATCACTGGTTCTTCCTGGGGGGTTGGGTCACTATGTTCCAGCTGAACGCTCTTCTTGCTTCTTGTTTCACTTCCCGCTGCCATGCTTTGGCTCCACATGCTCTCCAGCCAGGCGGTGTCAGTGCAACTAATTGACCACTCAGTCCACCTCTTTGAGGTCAGACCACTGTCGGTTGGTTGCCGGCTTCCAGGCGGGCTTTATCTGCATCAACCTGATTTTGGCGTCTTCCCGACTGGTGGTTTGCTTCCCCGACATAGCATCTTGCTTCCAGGTTTGAACTTCCCAGGTCTCACAGGCTTTACGACTGCTTCGATCATCATTGAGTCCTTTCTCCATTTTTATGTCAGACAGCTAGGTCATCCCCAGCGGAGTGTCATAGTCCTTTGTTTGTGTCCAGTCTCTATTCTTCACGCCTCCTCTGGGCCGTGTTAAGGATGGCCCTTGGACCCCCCTTAGGTCTGTTCTGCTGGGCACTGCTGGGCCTTGGCATCTCGGCACACAGGAAGAGGACTCAGGAAGAAACAGGAGGCTGGGGCAGGTTTTCAAGCAAGAACACTGGTTTTATTTCTCCAACAGCAGACACACACGATACATCATGGAAAGTACAGGAACTCAGCACATTTCACTGAAGTCAGTCCTTCTTTTATACAGTGCTAGAGAGGTGAGCTAATGGTTTAGTCATAAAGACAACCCCTTCCCATCTCTGATTTGTTGACTCATATGGCCTAAACAATGAGCTGTTCCTATTTCTGCTAGTGATAGGCTGACCTCTATGCCACTCAACTGACTCCTTTGGCTCCTGGTCTAGACCGGTCCAAACCACTCTGAGCCCTCTCCCTTGCCCTTTATTTCAACTCTCATACCAAACTAGACTCTCCATAGACGTCCCACATCTGGCAATTAGTCATTTTTTTCTTAACCTTCAATTTGAGATACATTTTGGCACTCGCCACTGGATTTCCTGTTCCAGAGATCCTTATAAGGGGCGGCAGCTGCGTTCCTTTGCTAACAAAAACTAGACAACCGCGTCTTTGGATGTCTGCTCCTGGACCTTATCTGATTACACAGGGTACACTGTCAAAGATTAGAGTTATGATTCACGGAAAGTCCCGGTTCTCCAGCTACTTGACTGTCCTTGAACTATAGGAGATAATTGCTTTCCCTTCCAACACCGTCTACCAAAATTCATTTAATTAAATACAAATTATTCTTTCTTAAAGGTGAGGTTGTCTTAAAGGGAAGGTCCCGTCACTAAAATGGTGGATTCCCTTATTTCTTAGTTATATCTTTTTTTTTCCAACGTTGTTTTTATTGTTTTATTGGCATAACAAGCATAGCAAACATATGATTTATTACATGCTTTTCACTCTTGCTATGGCGCTTTAGAACAGAAACTGCAATTAGCATGGAGAAATCTTAACAGAACTTACGTTTTCTACAGGAATCAAGTCCTAAGTAACTGGAAGGGGGGCAGAAGGGAAGGGAACGGGAGCAGTATATAGGGCAGGGGTAGAGAAGACAGCTACATTCACATCAAGCTTCTAATAGACTGGGAGCATGTCTCTGTGTGTGGGTTTAGGATGGACTCATCCAGCATAGGCCTCTGCGGGTTTGTGTCTTTAGATTCTGCCGCCTTGATCAATTCAATTGTAAGCCAGAGACTTTCTGCGTGTTGATTGTTTCTTTTCAATCCTGGGTTTCCATCCACCGCAGAGCCGGGGGCCGTCTTGTCACACCCGGTACTCGCTGCGCATAGTATAGGAAGGGGGACCAGGTGCACTCAAATTTGGACCTGTTGTCGAGCCTGATGGCAGTGACTTTCTCCGCAGCTACGATTTCCCAACATTTGGACCACCACATTTGTGTGGACGGACCCTCCGGATTTTTCCATAATCTAGCGAGGAAGATCTTGGCTGCTGTTAGAAGGTGAGAGCAGAGGTCCGCCAAGCAGCCTGTTAAGGGGAATTGACCGTCTCCTGTTCCGCCCAGCAGCACGACACCCGGATCCCAGGGGATGGTGAGCCCGGTGATTTCTTTGATTTGCTCCAGGATTTTCCTCCAGAATTGGGTGGCTTTAGGGCAAGTCCAAAAAAGGTGGAGTATAGTTCCTCGTTCTGGGCAGCCCCTCCAACACTGAACCGGGATGGCCGGATTATACTTGTTTAGAATTTCAGGAGTGCGGTACCACCTAAAGCAGACTTTGTATGCCCCTTCTTTGTTCGTTACACATTTTGAACTTTTTTGCGCTCGAGACCAGATGTGATACCATTCCTCTGGTTCGATTGTTCTTCCGATGTCTTCTTCCCACTTTAGCATATACAGCTCTTTATGGGTGGGGCCTGCCCTGTCCAATAGTTTGTATAACAAGGAGATTTTCCCCCCAGGGGGGCTAGATGTAAGGGTGTTTTCTAACGCTGTCAGCTCTCTGCTGCCCTGTTTCTTGAGCCGCTCGTTTGACAGCCAGTGTCTCAGTTGCGTGTAGTGGAACCTTTCGGTTTCCAGTATCTGAAATTTGATTTTGCACTCCTCGAAATTCAGTGGGCGGCCGTTCTCGAAGAAGTTTGCCATGGTTTCCAGGCCCCCGGCTCTCCATATCCCAAAATGGTGTGGTGCGACTCCCGGGGAGAAGTCCGGGTTGTCCCAGATTGGAGTGAGTGGTCCCATAATGCTTCTGCATTTCCATAGGCGGGCGTCTTTTCTCCAGCTAGCCACTGTGTTCCTCGTTGAGGGTAGCGGGCCTTGTTCTTGGGGCTCTTTAGAGTCCCTGCAATGGGGCAGCGTCTCAATCGGGGTCTTGCTCCAATCTTCTTCTATTTGCAGCCATCGGGGGTGGTTGATGGGGAGTTTCCAAGCAAAGGCTGGGGCTAGTTGAGCTGCGAGGCAATACCTAGCTACATCTGGGACCCCTAGGCCGCCCATTGCGGCGCTCCGGAGCATGATTCGTTTCGGGATACGTGACTTCTTTCCTTCCCAGATCAGGTTCAATATGTCTCTTTGCAGCTTCTGTAAGGCTTTTTCTTGGATCGCCACTGGCAAGGCTTGTGCGAAGTAAAGTAGACGTGGGGTTAGATTCATTTTTATCGCCGTGATCCGGCCGAACCATGAGATTTCTTGTTTTCTCCAACGACCAATGTCTTTTTTCAACTCTCTAAAGAGTGCCGGGAAGTTTGTTTTGTACAGCTTCTCCGTTTTGTTGGGTAGATGAACTCCCAGGTAGCTGATGCTCCTTTTTGCCCATGGGATCTGGAACTCAGCCTCCAATGCTGTCTTGAGTTTTCTTGGGACGTTGATGCCCATTGCCACCGATTTGGAGAAATTTATTGTGAACCCTGGTGCTGCGCGGAATTCTTCAAGGGTTTGCCAGAGGGCTCCCATGGATTCGGACGTGTGGGTGAGTGTCAACAGCACGTCGTCCGCATATAACGCTATTTTGTAGGCCTCCCTTTTGATTGTAAGCCCATGTATCGCTGGGTTCAAACGGACTCTGTTCGCAAATGGCTCCATCGATAAGGCGAAGATGAGTGGGGAGAGGGGGCATCCCTGTCTCGTACCTCTGGTTATGTTGATTTTGCTGGATTTAGCCCCGTTCACCCGCAGTCTCGTGTAGGGACTTTGATAGATGGCTAGGACCCATTTTACGAAGTTCGGACCAAAACCAAAATGCCTTAAGGTTTCCTTTATGTAGCCCCAGTCAAGCATGTCAAATGCCTTGTGCGCATCCAGGGAGATTACTGTCAGCTTTGAGTTTGTCCTATTTGCTGAGTCTATGATGTTGATGGTTCTGCGGATATTGTCCTGAGTGCCCCGCCCCGGGATGAAGCCTGCTTGGTCCGGGTGGATGATCTCTGGGAGGAGCGGTGGCAGCCTGTTTGCCAGTATTTTAGCGTATATTTTCGCATCGTTGTTTAGGAGAGTTATGGGCCTGTATGATGCACATTGGGCTCGGTCTTTCCCAGGTTTTGGGATCAGCACCGTCAGTGATTCGTTCATGGCTGCTGTGGTGGACCCTGTTGTCAGAAATGAGTTGTATAGGTTTGCCAGGTGAGGTGCTAGCAGATAGGCAAACCTCTTATACAATTTTGAGGTCAGTCCGTCCGGACTGGGCGTGGTGTTTTTCGAGCGGTGCATCGTCTCAATTACTTCCTCAGCTGAGATTGGGCGTTCCAGGTCAGGCATTAGGGGATGTGGTTGCCTATCTGGGGTCGGGGCCAAGAATCGAGCGAAGGCAGGATCTGGAGATGGGGGGCCCGCCATGATTTCTTTGTGATGCTGGACCATCATCTCAAGCTTATCTGGGTCCAGATAGTGTAGCTTGCCTTCCTTGTCAGCCAGGGTTTGGATGTAGTTCCGGGTTTAGAGTTTTTTCAACTTGTGTGCTAGGTGCCGGTTAGCCTTGTGATTGTTTAGGTAGTAGAATTGCTTGGTGTAAGTTAATGCTCTGGCGGCACGATCTGCCAGGTGCATTTCCAGCTCCCTTTTTACTCTTTTGAGTTCTCGGTTCGTTGATTTTGTTTGGCGTTGCTTGAGCCTGTTTTGCAGTTCGATTAGTTTTTCCTCTAACTTGCGTTGCTTCAGCAGGTTTTGACGCTTGAGTCTAGCCGTTGTATCCATTGCCACTCCTCAGATTACTGGTTTCATGGCGTCCCAGACCATTGGCGTTGAGGAGTCTGGGGTGGTATTCTCAGTGAAATAATTCTGGAGTGCTTCGGCGAGGTCGGCACGGGCTACTACATCGGCCAAGATGTGATCTTGCATTTTCCATTGCCGATGGGTGGGCTCCGGGGCTCTGTGCAGAAGTAGCGTCATTGTGACCGGCGCGTGGTCCGAAATTGCTATGAGCCCAATTTGGATTTCGTCCACATAGGGGGCCATTGTGTTTTCTGCCAGTAGGAGGTCAATCCGCGAGTACCCTCTGTGGACATGAGAAAAGAAGGTATAATCCCTTTCCCCCTGGTTGCACAGCCTCCATAAGTCAATCGTCTCAGTTTCCCGCAGAAATTCGGCCATGGCCAAGGCTTTGCTGTAATCTTCCCTGAAGGGTGGTAGGGTCTTGTCGACACTCGGGTCCGGGGGAAGATTACAATCTCCCCCAATTAGTAGGTGGCCGGCCGAAAAAGCGGAAATAATCGGGATGAGGTTGCGAAGAAATTGGTCTTGCTCTTTGTTTGGGCTGTAGATTGCCACTAGGGTAATAGGCAATTCAACTAGGAGGCCTTTTAGAAGCAGGAATCTCCCCTCCGGGTCTCTTTAGACGGTGATCTTGGTTAGTGGCAGGTTTTGACTCAAGAGGATTGCGACCCCTCTTTTTTTCTGGGTGGCAGAGGCGAAGAGGCATTTAGAGTAGCGTCTAAAGCGAATCCGTTTTTCGTCCTCCGCTATCAGGTGAGTTTCCTGGAGGAAGACAATGTCAGCTGCCAGTTGGTCAAGTCTTTGTTCCACCAACTTCCGCTTTCTTGGGGCATTGAGACCTTGCACGTTCCATGACGTGATGGTGATTGATTTATTTAACGAGTTCATCCTTTAAGTCCCAGATAGGTAATTTCGTGGTCTTCCCTGACTGTGTCCTGCTCCCAGTCTTTTCGGTTCCCTCTTCCCCCCATACCCACCTCCGTAAGGAACTCCTCTCCTCCTCGGCTCCCTCCCCTCCCCCCTCACCCCCCCAACAATAACAAGGTTTCCGGACCAGCCTTCAACCAACGGGGCGTCCGGCCGGACCGCTGTAGTCACGCTAATGGAGGCAACAGTGCCTCTTCTGTTGCCCAGTAAAGTGTTGAATGAACAATTTTGGCGTTTGATCGTGGCGGGGTTGAACCCAATTTTCAGGAGAGTTCGGGTCTCCTCTCCCAGGCCTGGCTAGCTTTGGTTCCTGTAGGTGGCTTGGCTTGAGGGTCCCGGGGGACGGGGAGTCCAAATTATGGGGGCGGACGTCGCCATCTCGGTTTCATTTCCCGCCTGGGGGAGCTCGGTTCGGGAAGGGACCCAGCAGCTCCTCTGGATTATAGTTGTAGTTGGAGTGGGCCTCACTCTAGAGGTTGTTATCCCCTTAGTCTTGTTCGGGGGGCCCTGGGGTCCATTGCTTGGAGGAGTCCCTGTGGGGTCTTTCCACTCCCCCGCAGAGCCACCGGGAGCCCCCGCCTCACTATCTGGGTTCATAAAGCGCTCGGCCTCCTTGGGGGAGGGGATCATTCGTGGCTTGCCCTCCCAGGTGAAGATTAGGGCAGTAGGGAATCCCCAACGGTAGGTTGTCTTCCTTTCCCGCAGCCAATCCATGAGTTGTTTAAGGGCTTTTCTTTTTGCGAGCGTCGCCGCTGCTAAGTCCTGGTAGAGGGAAATCGTTGCGTCTCTGAAGACGATTCGGGCCGAGCTTCTGGCTTCCCGCATGATTTCTTCCTTGACCCTGTAGAAATGGACTCTCGCGAGGACATCGGGCAGAGAGGTTCCATTTTGTTTGGCTCTGACCCTATGTGTAACGCTCACCTGGTTCCCACGGGGGCGCTGGTCTAGTCTGGATTGCTGTGGCCTCTTCTAGCGTGATGCGCAGGACCCGGAACACCGATTGGACAGGACCTCCAAATCGTGCTTGCCTGGCCCGTAGGAATATCCTTCTGCAGATGAGAAAGGGGATTAATAGTGTGCTAGCTCCCCCCTTTCCCCCTTCCCCCTTCGTTCCTCTCTAACTTCCTCCAAACCCCGGTTTAAGCTCACCTTATGGTTTGGAAGGATGAACTCTCCATCCTGCTTCTGGTGCAGGGGCGCGTGTTCGTCCAGTTACTTCACTGGTTTTCAGAATGGCTCTGGCAAAATCAACTTGACTTTCCTGAGCAATGCGCCGTAAGTATGAAAGTTCAAAGTTCAAGTGAGGCCCCCTTTATGTTGTCTTTCTAACCTGTGATCTGTCCTTTATTTCAGGTGCAGAATGAAGGTGATGCGTCGAGGGGTTAAACTGCCGAGGTGAGTAGTGATGAGGGCGATCCCTCTAAATGTCCTTATCATATTCCGCAGAAATGTCTCTTGTCCTTTCCCCATAGGGGCCGGGGTACGGTACCTGCCAACGGGGCGGCGCCGACCCGAAATGTGGAAGAAAAGCCGGTAAGTATTATGGCTGTTAATCAGGCTTTCCTTCTGTGTTCCTTCTGCTCACCTTTTGTTTCTTCCTCTCTCCCCTAGGTGCAGAGATGTGGCGTCCGATGCTGACAGCCGCGATGGAGCCGGGAGATGTCTCGAGGACAGGTTAGTGAAGCGTGGCGCTGCAGCGAGCAACGCAATGCTTTTAAATGGAAGTCTTTCTTCAGGGATGCTGGCGAGAAGATTCCGGATGCAGGTAAGAAGTTTGAAATAGTCCTTGGTTTTCACCTTTCTCTTCTCTTCCTTCCTTGCAGGTCTTCCAGGTTCGAGGCGGGCGTGGCTGGAGTCCAGGAGCAGGAGCAGACACGGTGAGTGTTAAGCTGCAGGAAGCAGAACAACGCGAAGCATGAGCTGCTGTCTGGGCATGGCTTAAATAGCCTCCAAAGAAGTCCCAGGTATGTATCCTTCCCCAACTAGGTATCTATCCTTCCCTGGCCACGCCCAAGTGAAAAAATAGTCCCTATGAAAAAATAGTCCCTTTCAGGTCTCAGGGAGGGGAGGCCTGAAGCGTGCAGCATGGTCTGCATCAGGTAAGTGCACAAAACACCTCCCTTTATGAGCCTGGCGCCTATGGTGCCAGGACTGATGTCCAACATGAGCCTGGCGCCAAAGGCGCCAGGACTGAGTCCAAAGAGCCCCTATAAGGGGCCGCTGGGCTTTTACCCGAGGGCATGATGCCTGCTTCCGGGGGTGCTGGGCCTGGGCTGGTGCTCCGGGGGTAGGCATCATGACACTATGCACCCTGTCCAGTTCCAGGGGGGCCTGGTCTGGGAGCGTTAGAATGAAACGGAATAGGTCGTTGACGTAGGAGTTGAGTTCTTCCTCAGGGACGGAACTCGGGATACCTCTCAGGCGTATATTGTTGCGTCTAGATCTATTTTCCGCTTCTTCTTGCTTGTTTTCAAGAGCCTTGCATCTAGCCTCCAACACGGTGAGCCTGTCAGCCCCTTCCCTGATCTCGAAGTTTTGTTCAAACAGAGTGGTTTCAATTTCTTCTGTTCTGGTTTTGACTTCACCCACTCTCTTGTCTAAAGACGAGATTCTGCCTTTTAGTTCTTCTGTGCCTTTTTGGTATTCCTTAGTTATGGCAGAGAGGAGCTCTTGCAGGTCTGCTTTAGTGACTGCTTGGGTCGGCGTGTCGTTGTTGGGATCAGGGGGCGCACTAGAGATGGCGGTGTCATTACGATCCCCTTTTTTAGCCTTCTCCCCCATGGTGGTGGACAGCAGGGTAGATATATCAGTTTGTTTAGAGGGTTTCGGGTTCCTGGACATTGTTCTTTGTGATTGTGGCGGGGAACTGGTCAGCCCCTCCTGTATAATAGGCAGCTGTAGCTCGCAAGGGATCCTCTTTGGCCCGGACTCCCCAAGTCGTGTCCCGGAGGCCCCACGGGGCTATTCAATGTTACTGTAACGCTCACCTGACTCCCACGGAGGCGCTGGCCTGGTTCGCGCTGCTGTGACCTCTTCTAAGGTGATGCGCAGGGTTCGGAAGACGGACTGGACCGAGCCCCCAAATCTGGCTTGTCTGGCTCGCAGAAGTATCCTTCTGTAGGCGAAAATAGGGGATTAACTGTCTGCGGGGTAATGCAAACAGCCTCCCACTTTCCCCTATCACCCTCCTCGAAACCCTTCTGTGATTCCTCGTAGCGTCTCACCTTAGGGTCTGGAAGGACGAGCTCTCCATCCTGCTTCTGATGCAGGGGCTCGTTGGTATCCAGTTACTTCACTGGATTTTCGGATTGGTGAGAACCAAACTTGCTTGGCTTCCAGGTAAGTTTTTTGATAAGAGGTTCCCCTTGTGTCCATGCATTAATGTACTAATGCTAGTGTCTTTTTCCCCATAGGGGCCGGGGTACGGAATGCCGGGGAACAGGCACCGACCCGAGATGAGAGGTGAAATCCTTGTAGAAATCAGGTAAGTCTTTAATGAGCGATTTTTGGTAATGTCTTTTCATTCGCTCATCAACGCTGATGTCTCTTTTTCCCCTTAGGGGCCGGGGTCCGGAAATGCCAGGATGCGGCGCGGACCTGAAATGAAGAGGGAATGAATCAACAGGTAAGTCTTAACATGGAGATTTAGCTTTCCTTATTCCCTTCTCTCTCTCACCTTTTGTTCTGGTCTTTTTCTCCCTAGGCGCTGGGGCGTGACTGCGAATCCGGATGATCGCTGCTGAACATGGAGGTGCCCAGTAAAGGTGAGTGGAATGCGGCACTGCAGCGATCGACGCGATGAGCTTTTAAATAAAAGTCTTCCTTTTCAGGATTGTCGGCGAGATGTCTCCGGGATGCGGATTTAGCAGGTAAGGACTTTTCCTTCTTCTGTTCTCCTCTTCTCTTCCTTTGCAGGTGATCCAGGATGCTGGCAGGCGTGGCAGAAGTCAGGATGCAGGAGCAGACACGGTGAGCGTCCAGCTGCTAGATGCAGAACAACGCGAAGCACGTGTGGCTGTTCGGGTGGGGTTTAAATAATCTTGGAAGAAGTTCCAGGTATGTATACTTCCTCCAATCAGGTATGTATCCTTCCCCGACCACGCCCGGATGGTAAATTAGTCCCACAGGTAAAGTAGTCCCTTTCAGGCCTCAAGGAGGCCGGGATCCTGCAGCATGGTCTGCATCAGGTAAGTGCACCCAAGCACATCCATAATGAGCCTGGCGCCTATGGCGCCAGGACTGATGTCTTTTATGAGCCTGGCGCCACAGGCGCCAGGACACTGTCCAAAGGGCCCCTAAAAGGGGTTGCTGGGTCCTTCCTTGGGGACTGGATGTCCGCTTTCGGGGACGCAGGGCTTGAACCGGCTCCCCGGAAGCGGGCATCATGACAGCACTCCCCCCCAAGGCCCCTCCCAAGGTTGTTCCCTCCGGGGGTTTTGGTTTGTCTGGGAAGAGTCGGTGGAATTTCCTGACTAATCGAGGTGCATGCACATGGTCGCTGGGTTCCCACGACCTCTCCTGAGGGCCGTACCCCTTCCAATCAATTAGGTAGAACAGTTTTGACCTAAACATTTTTGAGTCTAAAATGTTCTTCACTTCGAATTCGGGCTCCCCATCTATTAGAATAGGTTCTGGAGGTTTGAGTAGTCGGGTTCCGGGTACCACTGGTTTCAGAAATGACACATGAAAAACAGGGTGAATTCGCATACTAGCTGGTGAATCAAGTTTAACAGCCACTGGGTTAATTATTGCCGTAATAGAATAAGGTCCCAGATATTTTGGGTTAAAAGTTCGAGGCCCTTTGAGTGGTAAATGTCTGGTAGCTAACCACACTTGATCCCCAATCTGATACGGAGGTGCTTCACTCCGATGTAGATCAGCATTCTCCTTGTATTTTCTCTTGGCTTGTTGTAAATGCATAGTTGCCTCTTTGAAGGCTTGGGTAATTGTAGAATGCAGATGTTCTACTGCAGGCATTCCGAGGTTCTGAGGTGAGTCAAGGTTTGAGGTTCGAGGGTGATGCCCAAACAAAGTATAAAAAGGACTGTGGCCAGTTCCAGAGTGTACCGAATTATTATATGCGTATTCGGCTATCCAAAGAATGTCTTTCCAGTTGCTTTCAGATTGCTGTAACATACACCGTAAGTATTGCTCAAGGGTCTGATTTGTCCTCTTGGTCTGACCATCGGTCTGAGGGTGGTGACTGGTCGATAATCTTACGTCGATCTGCGCCATTTGACAATATTTGCGCCAGAAGTGGGAAATGAATTGGCTTCCCCAGTCAGAGATTAGTATAGATGGGAATCCATGCAGCCGAACAATATTTTCGAGGAATTCTTTGGCTAGGACAGAAGCTGAAGGTAAACCTTTCAAAGGAATAAAGTGAGCCATTTTGGAAAACAAATCCACAATTACCAGAATAGTATTGTACCACGAACGAGGAGGCAGGTCCGTAATAAAATCCATTGATAGGGTGTGCCAGGGTGCTGGCGGTATGTATAGAGGTTGAAGGAGACCGGCTGGTCTTTTCTTTTGACTTTTATTTTGGGCGCAAACACCACAGAACATCACAAAAGATTTAACATCTTTTCGCCAAGAGGGCCACCAAAATTGTCGTTTCACCTTTTCCTCTGTCTTGGCAATACCGGGGTGTCCCTCTATTAATGCATCATGATAACCGGAAATAACTAGTTCGTGTAATTCCTTATGTGGCAGGAATAAGCGTCCTTGAAAATAAGGTAAACCATTATCTATGGTAAAGTCTGATCCCTTTTGTATCCAATCCTGTAAGGTTGTAGGGTCCAGGAGTTGTTTCACTCTGGCTTGAATGTCTTCAAGCGTCTGTAACAAAGTCATGCCTAGAATCCTCTGTTCGGGAATTATTGGTACTGGTTCTGAGTTTGTGTCAGATTCTCCCATTCCAATTCGGGATAAGGCGTCTGCTTTGCCATTCTTGCAGCCAGGTCGATAGGTAATCACGAAATCAAATTCAGCGAAAAACAAAGCCCATCGGAGCTGCCGTGATGACTGAGCCTTGGCGGTTTTCAAATACTGTAAATTCCGGTGATCAGTGATCACTGTGATGGTATGTCGAGCGCCAAGCAGATATTGCCGCCAGGCTTTAAAAGCGGACTTAATGGCTAACAGTTCTTTGTCCGTGATTGCATAATTAACCTCGGGTGCCGAGAATTTTCTGGACCAAAATGCTACAGGATGCAGTTGGTTGGTTTCGGGATCTCTTTGGGACAGTACAGCTCCCATGGCTTGGCTGGATGCGTCAGTCTCGACGACATAAGGGAGATCTGGGCGCGGGTGTTTCAATATAGGTGCGGAGGTAAACTTAGCTTTTAAATCCTAAAAGGCCTGCTCGGCTTCTTCAGACCATTCAAAACGTTTATTTTTCCTCAAGAGTGCAGTAATGGGTTGTACCACGCGTGAAAATTCCGGGATAAACCTGCGATAGAAATTGGCAAAGCCGAGCATGCTTTGAACCCCTTTTACAGAACTAGGTGATGCCCATTTGAGGATGGCATCCACTTTTCTTGAGTCCATTCGGACTCCTTTGGGTGTCAGGATGAAACCTAGAAACTTGACTTCTATGGTATGGAAAACACATTTCTCCAATTTAGCAAATAGTTTGTGTTGGTGCAGTTTTTCAAGTACTGCCCTAACGTGTTTTCTGTGATCAGATTCCGAAGAGCGAGTACACCAGAATGTCATCGATATATACGACAACACAAACATCGATGAGTTCCCGAAGGACATCATTCATGAAGTATTGGAAGGCAGCCGGCGCGTTACACAATCCGAAAGGCATCACCTGGTACTCGAATAATCCGTATTTAGTACGGAAGGCAGTTTTCCATTCGTCGCCTTCTTTAACTCGTACCAGATGATAAGCCCCCCGGAGATCTAACTTGGTGTATATGCAAGCGTCCTTCACCTGGTCAAGGAGTTCAGGGATCAGAGGCAGAGGATAACGGTTTTTAACCGTTATCTGGTTCAATGCGCGGTAATCGATACAAGTTCTAAGGTCGCCTTCTTTTTTGGGCACGAAGAACAAAGCCGAGGATGCCGGGGACTTTGACGGGCGAATTAAACCATTAGCTAGGTATTGATCCAAATATTGTCTCAAGTGCAGATTCTCAGGTTAGGTAAGGGCATAAATCCTGCTACAAGGGGGTTGTGCACCGGGCACCAGATCGATTTGGCAAGCGTACGATCTGTGAGGAGGTAACGTGTTGGCCTGTTCCTTTTGGAAGACGTCCTGAAAGTCTTGGTATTCCGGAGGTAGTTGCATGGAGGCAGAGGTTACAGATGCTAGATTAATCTTCAGGTTTTCTGGGTAGTAGGTTTGTGTACAATCCGGGAAGGTTATTCTCTTAGCTCGCCAATCAATTCGAAGATTATGTGTCTCTAACCAAGGGATTCCAAGAATAACCTGAAACTGTGGAGCCTTGATTACATCAAACACAACACCCTCCTGATGGCCGTCGGGACCAATAAGAGTCACCTCAGTAGTGGAATGTGTTACCGGTCCAGATGCAATTTCAGTTACATCGACTGTGGTGATGACACCTTTGCTGGTTTTAGGACGGAGAGGGAGGTTAATCCTAGAGACCAATTCACGATCCACATAGTTTCCAACAGCCCCACTATCGATGTATGCCTTTATTGCATGCAACCGCTTAGGCTGTTCTGGATCTACGAGAACCATTGGCACAATGAAATGCGAGGTCTGAGAGTTAGTTTTCAAGCTTGGCAAGCGGACCCCTACACTTGTCGGGCGGAGTCGTTTCCCGAAACAAAGTCTTCATGGTTTTTATCAGCGGCTCCTACCGCCTTTCGGGGCGGTTTTGCCGGGCAATCTCGTAGAAAGTGTCCAGAATTCCCACAATAAAGACATAATTTTAACTGCCGCCTCCTTTCACGTTCCTTTTGAGTTAAGGGTCCTTTAACCCCTCTAATTTGCATAGGCTCAGAGACATCAACTCCCTTGGGATTAGCATTGGTCTTGACCAACACCCGGGTCTCAAACCTGGACCGATCTGCTTTTCTGTTTTGAAGTCTGTGATCCAATTGGACCACTAAGTCTATATACTCTGTGCATTCTTGGGGCGGATTTACAACTTGGGCCAAGACATCTTTAAGTTCTCTGCGTAGGCCTCGATAAAACAACGTGACTCTTTTATCCTCTGGCCATCCCGTTTCCACAATTAGTCTATTAAAGGTTGCAATATAGGATAGGAGGTCCTGATTGCCCTGTCGCAGGGATAGAAGTTCGTCATCCAGAGCCTGCCCCTGAGAGTGTTGAGCAAATAACCTTTCCATGCTTGCTTGAAACCTTTGAAAATCGCGGAGAATCGGGTCATCTTGAGTAACCAGTGGAACTGACCAATCGGCAACGCAGCCGCTGAGATATGACAATACAAAGGCTACCTTGGTCTGATCATTAGGGAAGGCCCTAGGTCTGCATAGGAAGTGCAAACGACACTGATTCATGAATACGGCGAATCGTTTGGGGTCCCCAACAAAGCGTTCGGGTGGGGCCAGCGGCATGTTTCCAGGTAGATTAATCTGCACAGGGTTACTGGAAACCACAGGAGCGGGGTTCCCTCCGGAACCGGGTAGAGGAGTTTGCCCAGCTTGACCTTGCAAAAGCTGTCTGGCCAGGTCATCAGTTCTTTCCTTTGATATTATTAATTCCCTCCTGAGGGCATTAGTCTCTTGACGAGCGGCATGTACTTCGGCCTGTAATTCCCCCAGTAATTGGGCCAACTGATCACTCTCAGAACTTTCCATAGCGCCTTGGTGGGAATTTGTAGGAAGGCTTCGCGTTCTGTAATGCTCACCTGACTCCCACGGAGGCGCTGGCCTGGTTCGCGCTGCTGTGACCTCTTCTAAGGTGATGCGCAGGGTTCGGAAGACGGACTGGACCGGGCCCCCAAATCTGGCTTGTCTGGCTCGCAGAAGTATCGTTCTGTAGGCGAAAATAGGGGATTAACTGTCTGCGGGGTAATGCAATCAGCCTCCCACTTTCCCCTATCACCCTCCTCGAAACCCTTCTGTGATTCCTCGTAGCGTCTCACGTTAGGGTCTGGAAGGACGAGCTCTCCATCCTGCTTCTGATGCAGGGGCGCGTTGGTATCCAGTTACTTCACTGGATTTTCGGATTGGTGAGAACCAAACTTGCTTGGCTTCCAGGTAAGTTTTTTGATAAGAGGTTCCCCTTGTGTCCATGCATTAATGTACGCTAGTGTCTTTTTCCCCATAGGGGCCGGGGTACGGAATGCCGGGGAACAGGCACCGACCCGAGATGAGAGGTGAAATCCTTGTAGAAATCAGGTAAGTCTTTAATGAGCGTTTTTTGGTAATGTCTTTTCATTCGCTCATTAACGCTGATGTCTCTTTTTCCCCTTAGGGGCCGGGGTCCGGAAATGCCAGGATGCGGCGCGGACCCGAAATGAAGAGGGAAATGAATCAACAGGTAAGTCTTAACATGGAGATTTAGCTTTCCTTATTCCCTTCTCTCTCTCACATTTTGTTCTGGTCTTTTTCTCCCTAGGCGCTGGGGCGTGACTGCAAATCCGGATGATCGGTGCTGAACATGGAGGCGCCCAGTAAAGGTGAGTGGAATGCGGCGCTGCAGTGATCGATGCGATGAGCTTTTAAATAAAAGTCTTCCTTTTCAGGATTGTCGGCGAGATGTCTCCGGGATGCGGATTTAGCAGGTAAGGACTTTTCCTTCTTCTTTTCTCTTCTTCTCTTCCTTTGCAGGTGATCCAGGATGCTGGCAGGCGTGGCAGAAGTCAGGATGCATGATCAGACACGGTGAGCGTCCAGCTGCTAGATGCAGAACAACGCGAAGCACGTGTGGCTGTTCGGGTGGGGTTTAAATAGCTTGGAAGAAGTTCCAGGCATGTATCCTTCCTCCAATCAGGTATGTATCCTTCCCCGACCACGCCCAGATGGTAAATTAGTCCCACAGGTAAAGTAGTTCCTTTCAGGCCTCAAGGAGGCCGGGATCCTGCAGCATGGTCTGCATCAGGTAAGTGCACCCAAGCACATCCATAATGAGCCTGGCGCCTATGGTGCCAGGACTGATGTCTTTTATGAGCCTGGCGCCATAGGCGCCAGGACACTGTCCAAAGGGCCCCTATATGGGGTTGCTGGGTCCTTCCTTGGGGACTGGATGTCCGCTTTCGGGGACGCAGGGCTTGAACCGGCTCCCCGGAAGCGGGCATCATGACAGTTACTTGGTGGCTCTGCCATGGAGCACTGAAATGAGGCCATCCTCGACCCCCCGACGATCTGCTGGAGCCCCGGGGGGGGGAGTAGGAGGGACGGGAGCGCCGCCTAGTTGAGTCCACTCCCCCGGGAAGCCGAGCGAGGTCGTCGGGGGGGGGGGCGAGATGTGCAGCAGGGTTCCTCGGATCTGCAGGATGAAGTGGGGAGGCAGCCTCTTTTTCTGAGTCCGGGAGGCTCAGAGGTAGTTTTTCGGGGCTGAGGAGCCGAGGAGCCGGCGGATGGGTCCGCGAGAGAATTCGGGTGGTGCGGCAGGTGCCGCCCTACCTTCCTCCAGGAGCGAGTGCCGCGCCCCGAGTCTGGGCCGCTGGAAGCCGCCTTATCCCCTCACTTCCGATGCTTATTAGGGGCGAGCCGCTACGGCGTGGCACGCTGAGTCCCCGGCGGGGGCCAGGTGCTGGCAGGCCCGGGCAGCCCACAGAAGCCCGCGGGGGGCCGCCCGCTCCGAGATGCCGGTGGTGGGAGGGGTCGGCAGGACCCTACGCTGCGTCTTCTGCGCCAAGTCCCCTCTTGCTGCTATGGGCCTTCTTCAATCCCGGTGCTCCGGCATTGTGTTTGCCGGATCGGGTTGTTCCGCTGGGTCTCGGCGGGATTCGGGTCCCATCACATTCCCTTCCGATCACTGCAGGTGTCGCCCAGTCGTAGGCGCGTCCCCCGGGGACTGGAAAGCGGATTCACCCCTGTCGGACTGGAGGAGCCGCCCCCCGCAGGTCCACGGGCCAGCCCACGACTCCACCGCCGAGGCTGATCAAGGAAAGGAGGTTCAATTAGGAGCCGCCGCAATCCGCCATCTTGGAGCTCCGCCAGCGCAGGGAGTCACTTCGCCAGGGATCTTGGCCAGAACTCCGTCCCCACACGGGCTAGGAGTGTCGCGGTGGCGGTATCAGGTGCCGCCGCCTCTCGGCTCTTCAGAACGCCGAATTTGCAGACAGGAGCTTCGGTTTTACTGGCGCATTTGGTGTGCACAAGCGGTCTCGGCCAGGAGCTCTCACCGGGCCAAACCGCTCGCCATGGCGCCAAGCCACACCCCCTCTTAGTCATATCTTAACACCTGGTTAATTTCTACCCTATTTTTTATAGCACATATACTTTATCATGCACTACTCACTACATCATTCATATTTTAAAGCATTCTGACCAGATAAACACAACTAAATTAACACGCTCACATTTTAAAGCACTAGGATTTCGGTTTTGTGCATATTTGGAGGCAGTAATTACCGCACCAAGCTTTTCTACGCCTAGTTTAAGTGAGGGGGTCTGTCTCTGCTACTGTTACGCTCACTTGGCTCCCACAGGGGCGTCGATCGGACCCGGACTGCTGCAGCGTCCACCCACGTAATGCGTAGTGCAGCGATGACTGACTGGATCTGCCCTCCTAATCTTGTCTGCTTGGCCCATAGAAATATTCTCCTACAAGTGGAGGGATGGATTTAACCACTTGTGGATTCAAGTGATAGCACCCCCACTGTCCTGCTCACTAATCACCCCTGAAGCGCCCTCTCAGCAATCTCACCTTATATTCTTGAAGGATGAGCCCTCCATCCTGCGAAGCACGCCGGGGCGCGTTGATGACCAGTTACTTCACTGGCCTGAAGATATTGGAAGAGTTGTAGCCGAATCCTGACTCCAAAAGGTCCTAGCGAAGAGCCGTAAGTATATAGTTCGTAAGAGTTCAAAATGTCTGGAATTCACTCCTGTCCAATTCCTCTTTTATCTTGCAGCTTTGACCCAATAAGAAGATTGACAGCTGAAAGCGCTCCGGTAAAAGTCTATGTTACCCAACACTGTCCGGTAAATAATGCCAAGGGTTAAACTTGCTGCTTTCTCCTTATCTTACAGGTGCGGCATAAGAAGATGTGGCGTGCTGATGAATTAGACCTCCGGCGGTAAAATCAGATAAGCATATGGCGGCTAAAGAGATTGTCTCTGTCTGTTCTCTCTGCTCACCTTGTTGTTTCTTGTCCCCCTTAGGTGCCGGGATTCGGCGATGTAAAGATGGAGACAGCGCCAGATCGAAGAGATGCTGCGTGGAACGGTGAGTATGGCGCGGCGCTGCTGCTGGCGATGCGACGCGTTTAAAACAAAGTCTTTCCTCTGGTTTGAAGATGCGATGAATCTGGAATCAGGTAAGAAATCAGGTAATACTCTTGTTCTACCCTTTGCTTCTTTCCTTCTTTCTAGGTGCTCCAGGTTCGAGGCGGGCGTGGCAGAAGGCTGGATGCTGCTGCTGGCACGGTGAGCGTTACGCTGCTGGATGCAGAATAATGCGAAGCATGTGCTGCTCTTCGGGCGTGGTTTAAATAGCCTCCAAAGTAGTCCCAGGTAGGTATTCCTCCCCGACCACACCCGAGTAACAAAATAGTCCCTAAGGTACAGTAGTCCCTTCCAGGCCTCACATGTGCTTGGATCTTCTTGCAGCATGGTCTGCATCAGGCAAGTGTGCACCTATGAGCATGGCGCCTATGGCGCCAGGACTGATGTCCCATATGAGCCTGGCGCCATAGGCGCCAGGACTGAACCCAGACAGCCCCTAGCAGGGGTTGCTGGGTTTCTCATGATGCCTGCTCCCGGAGCTGATGGACGTGGTCTGGGTGCCCGGGGGTATGCATCATGACAGCACTCCCCCTCAAGGCCCCTCCTAAAGTCGTTCCTCCCCTTGGTCCTGGTTTGTCTGGGAAGTCCCGATGGAATCTCTTCACTAATCGTGGTGCATGAACGTGGTCACTAGGCTCCCATGACCTTTCCTGTGGCCCGTAACCTTTCCAAGCGATTAAGTAAAAAAGTTTTGATTTAACCACCTTGGAGTCCAGGATTTTTTTCACCTCGAATTCAGGTTCTCCATCTATCAAGATAGGATCTGGTGGTTTGGTTAATCTTGTTCCTGGTTTAGCTGGTTTTAAAAGTGAAACATGAAAGACAGGATGAATTTGCATATTGGAGGGTAATTCCAGTTTGACGGCCACCGGGTTGATAATGGCCTTAATGGTGTAAGGTCCCAAATATCTAGGATTAAAAGTCTGAGTTCCTTCCAGAGGTATGTGTTTTGTAGCTAGCCAAACCTGATCTCCAATTTGGTACTGTGGAGTTTCACTTCTGTAGATCAGCATTTTTCTTGTATTTCTCTTTTGCTTGCTTCAAATGTTCTGTCGCTTCCTTGAAGGCTTGTGTAATAGTAGAATGTAAATGACTAACTGCAGGCATTTCTAAGTGCTGAGGCGAATCGAGTTCTGAGGTTCGAGGGTGGTGTCCATATATGGTATAAAAGGGGCTTTGTCCGGTTCCTGAATGTACAGAGTTATTATATGCATATTCGGAAATCCATAAAATATCTTTCCAATTACTTTCGGTCTGGTGAAGCATGCAACGAAGGTACTGTTCAAGGGTCTGGTTGGTCCTCTCCGTCTGACCATCGGTCTGGGGATGGTGACTGGTTGATAACTTTACGTCGATTTGTGCCAATTGGCAACATTTCTTCCAAAAATGTGAAATGAATTGACTACCTCGGTCAGAGACCAATACAGAAGGAAACCTGTGTATTCAAACAATGTTTTCGAGGAACTCCTTGGCCAGGACTGAAGCAGAAGGTAATCCCTTCAAAGGAATAAAGTGGGCCACCTTGGAAAAAAGATCCACGATAACTAGAATGGTGTTAAATCCATTACATGGAGGTAGATCAGTAATAAAGTCTAAAGATAAGGTGCGCCATGGTGTAGGTGGAATATCCAAAGGTTGTAAAAGACCAGCTGGTTTTTTCTTCTGACTCTTGTTTTGGGCGCAAATGCCGCAAGACATCACAACTGACTTTATATCTTTTCGCCAGGTGAGCCACCAGAATTGTCTCTTAATTTTGGCTTCGGTTTTTGCGATACCTGGGTGTCCTTCCATTAGGGTATCATGATAATTGGAGATGACAAGTTCCTGTAATTCCTTGTGTGGTAGAAATAGTCGTCCTTGATAGTAGGGTAGGTCATTGATGAGTAATCCGGGTCTTTCTTTACCCAGTCCTGCAGGGCTGCTGGATTGAAGAGTTGTTGGATTTTTAAATTAATTTCTTCTAGTGTCTGTAAAGTAGTTATGCCAAGAATTATTTGTTCAGAATTATAGGCACCGGCTCCGGGTTCGCATATGCTTCTTCCATTCCTATTCGGGATAAGGCATCTGCCTTGGCATTTTTACAGCCTGGTCGATAAGTGATCACAAAATCGAATTCGGCAAAGAACAATGCCCATCGAAGTTGGCGCAATGATTGGGCTTTGGCTGTTTTTAGATACTGCAAGTTCCGGTGATCGGTGATTACAGTAATGGTATGCCTGCCACCGAGAAGATAGTGTCGCCAAGCCTTAAAGGCGGATTTGATGGCTAATAACTCTTTATCGGTAACCGCATAGTTTAACTCGGGTGCCGAGAACTTTCTGGACCAAAATGCCACTGGGAGAAGTTGACCAGTTTCAGGATCCTTCTGGGACAGGACAGCTCCCATGGCTAAACTGGATGCATCAGTTTCCACTATGTATGGAAGCTCCGGGCGTGGATGCTTTAAGACAGGCGCAGACATGAATTTCGCTTTCAGCTCTTGGAAGGCCTTTTCAGCCTCTTCGGTCCACAAGAAACGTTTGTTCTTTCCCAAAAGTGCTGTGATGGGATGTACAACATGTGAGAAGTCTGGAATGAATCTGCGGTAGAAACTGGCAAATCTGAGCATGCTTTGCACCCCTTTAACTGAACTAAGTGGTGGCCACTTGAGAATTGCCTCCACCTTTCGTGAGTCCATTCGGACTCCTTTTGGAGTCAAGATAAATCCAAGGAATTCAACTTCCGTAACATGCAAAACACATTTTTCCAATTTTGCATATAACTTGTGCTGGCATAGTTTCTCAAGGACTGCACTTACGTGCTTAACATGGTCTGATTCTGAGGAGGAGTACACAAGGATATCGTCTATGTATACGACAACACAGACGTCAATGAGTTCACGAAAGTCATCGTTCATAAAATACTGGAAGGCTGCTGGTGCATTGCACAACCCGAAGGGCATCACCTGATACTCGAATAAACCGTACTTGGTGCGAAAGGCCGTCTTCGATTCGTCGCCTTTTTTAACACATACCAGATGATATGCCCCTCGGAGATATAACTTAGTGTAGATACAAGCATCCTTTACTTGGTCTAGTAATTCGGGGATCAGAGGCAATGGGTACCGGTTTTTAACCGTAATCTGATTTAGTGCGCGGTAGTCTATGCACATTCTAAGGTCACCTTCCTTTTTTGGCACGAAGAACAAAGCTGCGGATACAGGAGACTTGGAAGGGCGAATAAAGGCATTGGCAAGGTACTGATCTAAGTATTGTCGTAGGTGAAGGTTCTCAGGTTCCGTAAGGGCATAGATCCTGCTACAAGGGGGTTGTGCACCGGGTATGTGATCGATTTGACAATCGTACGATCTGTGAGGAGGTAAGGTTTTTGCCTGTTCCTTTTGGAAGACATCCTGGAATTCTTGGTATTCTGGAGGTAGTTGCATGACTGCTGTAGTTACTGTGGCCAGGCCTGCGTTCTGATTTTTCTTTGGGTAACAGGTTTGTGCACAATCCGGGAAGGTTATTCTCTTCTCTCGCCAATCAATACAAGGATTATCTGTTTCCAACCAAGGTATCCCCAGTATTATTTGGAACTGTGGGGCTTTGATTAGATCAAACACACTAGTCTCTCGATGCCCATCCTGACCCAAAAGTGTCATCTCTGCGGTGGAATGAGTTACAGGCCAGAGGCTATTTCAGTTCCATCGACTGTGGTGATGACATCTGAGGTGGTTTTTCGGCAGAGAGGTAGATTCATCCTGGAAGCCAATTCGTGGTCCATGTATTTCCCTACGGCCCCGCTATCAATTTATGCCCTTACTGCGTGCATACGTGAGGGTTGTCTAGGATCAATTAAGACCATTGGTATGATCAGATGCGAGGTCTGAGTGTCCTTCTTTAAGCTCTGCAAGCGGACGTCTACGCTTGTTGGGCGTGGTCGTTTTCCGAATCAGGCTCTTTTGGACTTTTATCAGCAACTCCTACCACCTTCTTGGGTGGTTTTATAGGGCAATCCCGTAGAAAATGTCCTGAGGTTCCACAGTACAGACACAATTGCATCTGTCTTCTTCTTTCCCTTTCCCTTTGAGTTAAGGGTCCTTTGACCCTCCCCGATTTGCATAGGTTCTGATGCATCTGTTCCTTTGGGGGCAACGTTGGATTTACCCAATACCCGGTTTTCGAACTTAGCTCGATCAGCCTTTCTATTCTGGAGTCGATGATCCAGCTGGACCACTAAGTCTATAAACTCTGCGCAATCCTGAGGTGGGTTCACAACTTGAGCCAAGACGTCTTTAAGTTCTCCCCGAAGTCCACGATGAAACAATCTAATTCGTTTTTCCTCAGGCCATCTGGTTTCCACTATCAATCTATTGAAGGTTGCGATATAGGTTAGCAGATCCTGGTTACCCTGTCGTAGGGACAAAAGTTTGTTATCCAGGGCCTGTCTTTGGGAGTGCCGGGCAAATAGTCTTTCCATGCTCGTTTGAAAGCCCTGAAAATCCCGAAGAATTGGGTCATCCTGAGTAACTAGTGGAATTGACCAATCAGCTGCACTGCCGCTGAGATATGATAATACAAAGGCTACCTTGGCTTGACCGTTTGGGAAGGATCCTGGTCTGCTTAAAGAGATCAAGTGGCATTGGTTCATAAACACAGCGAACCTTTTGGGATCTCTGGCAAAGCGTTCGGGTGGAGCTAATGGACTATTTCCTGGTAGGCTTATTTGCACAGGGTTACTCGATAACACAGAGGCTGGGATTCCCCCGGAACCAAGTAGGGGTGCTTGTTCAGCTTGTGTTTGCAGCAGTTGTCTAGCGAGATCATCTGTGCGCTCCTTCGATACAATTAGTTCTCTTCTGAGGGCATTAGTCTCTTGGCGAGCGGAGTGCACTTCTGCCCTAAATTCCCCCAATAGTTGGGCCAGTTGGTCAGTTTCTGAGGTTTCTATAATGCCCTGGTGGGGATTTGTAGATAGGCTTCGCATTCTGTTACGCTCACCTGGCTCCCACAGGGGCGTCGGTCGGACCCGCACTGCTGCGGCCTCCACCCATGTGATGTGTAGTGCAGCGATGACTGACTGGATCTGTCCTCCTAATCTTGTCTGCTTGGCCCGTAGAAATATTCTCCTACAAGTGGAGAGATGGATTTAGCCACTTGTGGATTCAAGTGATAGCACCCCGACTGTCCTCCCCACTAATCACCTCTGAAGTGCCCTCTCAGCAATCTCACCTTATATTCTTGAAGGATGAGCCCTCCATCCTGCGAAGCACGCAGGGGCGCGTTGATGACCAGTTACTTCACTGGCCTGAAGATATTGGAAGAGTTGTAGACGAATCCTGACTCCAAAACGTCCGGGCGAAGAGACGTAAGTATATAGTTCGGAAGAGTTCAAAATGTCTGGAATTCACTCCTGTCCAATTCCTCTTTTATCTTGCAGCTTTGACCTAATAAGAAGATTGATAGCTGAAAGCGCTCCGGTAAAAGTCTGTGTTACCCAACACTGGGGGTCATTCCGAGGTTGGAGGTAAGGGATTACCGGCGCCTGTAAGGGCACCGATGGCGGTAATCCCTTACCTCTGTATTCCGAGTTCCCTTTGCGGGTCCCTCTTTACCTCCTGCTTTTAGCAGGAGTAAATTACGGCACCTGCAAAGTGACCTTGGAGTAAATTACGGCACCGTAATTTACGGTGCCGTAATTACCTCCTTCCCCATTCCCATTGAGCCCTATGGTGGCAGAAATGGGGATGGGGAAGGGCTATGGTGAATGGGGAATTACCGGTCCATCCAACCTTGGAATGGACCGGAAATTACTCCATTCACCATGCCAGTATTCCATGGAGTAAATAGCTCCATGGTTGCCAACCATGGAGCTATTTACTCCATGGTGTAGTCCTAACTCGGAATGAGGGCCACTGTCCGGTAAATAATGCCAAGGGTTAAACTTGCTGCTTTCTCCTTATCTTACAGGTGCGGCATAAGAAGATGTGGCGTGCTGATGAATTAGACCTCTGGCGGTAAAATCAGGTAAGCATATGGCGGCTAAAGAGATTGGGCCTCATTCCGAGGCTGGCGCTATCCATGGAGTAAAGAGCACCATGGTAAGCAACCATGGAGCTATTTACTCCATGGAAATCCGGCATGGTGAATGGAGTAATTACCGGTCCATTCCAAGGTTGGAGGGACCGGTAATTCCCCATTCACCATACCGGTTCCCCATCCCCATTCCTGCCCCCATAGGGCTCAATGGGAATGGGGAAGGAGTAAATTACGGCACGGTAAATTACGGTGCCGTAATTTACTCCAAGGTCCCTTTGCGGGTTGGATTTTTAACGCCTGCTAAAAGCAGGCGTTAAATGCCAACCCGCAAAAGGGAACTCGGAATATGGTGGTAAGTGTTAACGGTCACCGTTGCCATTAACGGTGACCGTTAACCCTTACCTCCAGCCTCGGAATGAGGCCCATTGTCTGTCTGTTCTCTCTGCTCACCTTGTTGTTTCTTGTCCCCCTTAGGTGCCGGGATTTGGCGATGTAAAGATGGAGACAGCTGGCGATGCGACGCGTTTAAAACAAAGTCTTTCCTCTGGTTTGAAGATGCGATGAATCCGGAATCAGGTAAGAAATCAGGTAATACTCTTGTTCGAACCTTTGCTTCTTTCCTTCTTTCTAGGTGCTCCAGGTTCGAGGCGGGCGTGGCAGAAGGCTGGATGCTGCTGCTGGCACGGTGAGCGTTACGCTGCTGGATGCAGAATAATGCGAAGCGTATGCTGCTCTTCGGGCGTGGTTTAAATAGCCTCCAAAGTAGTCCCAGGTAGGTATTCCTCCCCGACCACACCCGAGTAACAAAATAGTCCCTAAGGTAAAGTAGTCCCTTCCAGGCCTCACATGGGCTTGGATCTTCTTGCAGCATGGTCTGCATCAGGTAAGTGTGCAACTATGAGCATGGCGCCTATGGCGCCAGGACTGATGTCCCATATGAGCCTGGCGCCATAGGCGCCAGGACTGAACCCAGACAGCCCCTAGCAGGGGTTGCTGGGTTTCTCATGATGCCTGCTCCCGGGGCTGATGGACGTGGTCTGGATGCCCGGGGGTATGCATCATGACAGCACTCCCCCTCAAGGCCCCTCCTAAAGTGGTTCCTCCCCTTGGTCCTGGTTTGTCTGGGAAGTCCCGATGGAATCTCTTCACTAATTGTGGTGCATGAACGTGGTCACTAGGCTCCCATGACCTTTCCTGTGGCCCGTAACCTTTCCAAGCGATTAAGTAAAAAAGTTTTGATTTAACCACCTTGGAGTCCAGGATTCTTTTCACCTCGAATTCAGGTTCTCCATCTATCAAGATAGGATCTGGTGGTTTGGTTAATCTTGACTGATGTACCATATGAGTCTGGACCCATAGGCGCCAGGACTGAACCCAGACAGCCCCTAGTAGGGGTTGCTGGGCTTTCTCAAGGCGACATGATGCCTGCTCCCGGGGCTGATGGACGTGGTCTGGATGCCCGGGGGTATGCATCATGACAGCTACATTCAGTTTAAGGGAGGGGTGTTGGACTTCCTCTTCACTCCCCCATCTTGCCAAGTTTTTTAGTTCTTACTTAATACTTTCAACCACCATCCTCCTTAATTCTTGTTCTAAGAGATATCCTATCACAATTCTACAATTGTCAATACTAACACATTTATACTCCTTTAATCTAAACATGTGTGTCCCTATTTACTTGTATTTACTTTTATTTGAGCCCTACCTTCATTCCCCAATTTACTTTAACTAACTATATGCTTCAGAAAAAGTTCAGCCGTTATTCATTTTTTGAGAGATAGTCATTAACTTGAGGTAACCCAACAGCCCATCATACATTTTAGCCATATTGCGGCTCATTGCCCACATTTCTTTCTGCTACTCCCTGCTCATGACACCAATAGTTCATTTTTATTTTCTTGCTGTTGATAAATCCTCCAACCGACTCATCTTGGTTTGGCATCTGCAGACCGTCTGTGTCCTGTCGCCGTTGTCCTTCCTCTCGAGCTGTTTTGCAGCAAGTCTCCCAGGCCTTTTGATGCTTAGGCCAGGAGATCATTGTCTCTTTTATCACTAAAAGTTTAAATCACTCAAGGAACAATTAAGCATGGGGCACTTGCATTTGAACTGGAGTCAAAAGGATGGAGGAGTTGCTGTAAGAATCAGCAAATGTGACTGAAATATGGGCACTGGTTGGGTTTCTTGATGACCTCCCGCAGCTTTTACAGCCATTTATTCTGATCCATATAGGTCCCTCAATGTATACCTGTAATATAAAAGCTGAGTGAGTTTCTTTTGTAAAATAAACATGTCTTCCTTTATTAGCACATTTCCTACCAACCCATCCCCTTACAACCCCTTGGTTGTACATTCTGGCAACCTTATCCTACCTTCTAAACAACTACACATATTTTTCTGGACGTCCCTGCCTCCTAGAAAAACTCATTGTGACACATTTTCAAGTCATTCCTACCTCCTAGACAAACTTTAGTTGAAACAATTTTTAGGTCATTCCTGCCTCCTAAACAAGCTTTAGTTTAACACATTTTTTATAGTGTGGTTGGCCTGCTCGAACCTGGTATGCCTTTGAACGATCATTCTATACAACCTGTCCTTCAAGGGACACATTTTCTCCTCAGGTCGACACATTCAGACCTAGGGAGATAAAAATAACAATCAAAGAAGTGTGTCTTCTTACTTTCCCGTCTTCTAGGCGCATCCGTAGCAGATGAAGATATTTCTTGGGGATCCCCGTTGTCTGTAGAAAATTGAAAGAGAGACAATAGGTCATTCGGGGACTGGCACTACTTAATCAGTGGTGCTCTGGTTTGCTGCATTTACTTCTTCAGTTTAGCAGAACATGCTTCATTCAGCTTAGAGGAACGTGCTTGCCGGTCAGCTGTAAATACTTGCTCCTTAGCAGTAAATCTTGCTGCTTTTCGCTTGCTCATCCTTTTCCCGGATGTGTCAGACCATGGTCTTTACATTTTGTGCTTTACTTTTATCCCGTTGAGACAAAGAGAGGCGTTTCGCTGCACAACATCCCTGCCTAACACAACTATACTTAATCTTGCCTACCCTTGTTTATATAGACTATGGCACCAACTCTTACTATGTGCCTTCATTTTTTATCATAAACAACAGTGTTTGCCTATTCTAAATAATGTTATACCCTTGCCAAATCAAACTTCTTTGGCATCATGAACACAAAAATAATTACCCACCTTCAATTTGACTTCTGTTTTCTGTGTTTGTCTGAAGTGGTCATGCCTTCATCTATTTTCTACTCTTTCTACACCTGATTGTACCTATTCGGGAAAAATGGCTACACTCTTGAAGACATTGTGTCTCGTTCGACCTTTTTCTCTGTTATTCACCTGGATCCTCTTACATTTACTACTGATCAACGCGTGTTCACACACTTGTAGTGTGAACCAGTACTTACCTCTTTTCCTTTTCTCCCTTTTAAAGGCCATGCAGATATTTCTTGTATTTTTCATGCAAGATCCACGACTTTTATCTATAACATAAACCAAAATCGTTAGATGCACTTAAAAAATGTGTATTTTACTTACCTCATTATATCTTCTTATATCTTCTTAAATTGGCCTTGTGCACACTGTTCTTTGTCTGGTCAACCCAATTTTTGGTCAACCATACTTCCTTTCTCGTTCTTCATGGTCACTGATGCTTTTTATTGCCCTACGCTATTTTTTACTGTTGGTCAGGCAACCTCATTAGTACTATTTGTTTCCCAATTTTTGATTTTTTACCTATTTTATGCTCCTGGGTTTATTACTTATCCCTTTATTCATTTGTCCAATCGTTCCCTCCTTCAATTTCTCTTTTATTCATTTTTTATTTGCGATAAATCAATCATTTTTATTTCTTCCCACTTTATTTTTTCTGGACCCATGCCAAAAAAGGCCCAAAGTCTACCTAACGGTTTTGATCCTCTTTCTAATCGTCTTTCATTTATACTGAGTACTCATTTCATTTTTGTCATGTACACTAAAACATGCTTCCTTTCTTTTTACTGTGTGATGCTTTGAGAAAAGTACCACTTTATATTCCATTAAACCCTGTCTAGGTATACCGTCATCTGTGATGTTGTTTAAACTAAATCTTTTAATCTGAACCATTACTGTCATTCATGATTCTTATTTTATTTGTTCACTCCTTAATCATTCGCCATTTTCCCCTACTTTATGGCTGCCTCTAATTACATGGAGGTCATCTGTCTCCTCCTCTGGTTCATAAATGTCCATGGCCTGCGCCTGAATTTATTAAATATTCTCATAATTTTTCCACTAGGTCACACAGCTGCCTATATTACCGCGCTTTTGCAACAATAATAAAAATCCTTTAGTTTTTACCAAAACAATCTCATCAACCTTCTGCCTTTTTCATGCCTTCAGAAAAATGCCCATATTTAAATGGTGAATGTCTCAAAATGAATAAAACATGCTTTCCTTGATTACCTAAACAACAACATTATGCTTTAGGCTTTGTCATCCAATCCTTTCCTCAACCATCTGCATCCTACAATGACAGAATCTCAAATGCCCGCTCTGAATCAAAAAGAGCTTTTCACTATTTTGCAAAGAATCTTTTCTACGCTAGCCGCCAAAGCCCAAGAATTCATTAAAGACCAACCGTGGTGCAACACCATACAGTCTGTCCTACTAAACAAAGTGGAGCTCCAGTAAAAGAAGCTTCAAGAGCACCCCAAAAACCTCACTCAGTACATTATGCTATCCTCAAACTCCTGAAAAAGAGGTCACAAAGGACCCAATAACACCTTTCAACTGCAGAGAAATCTCTAAATCAGAAGTAATAGAGACCATGAATAAAATCAGGCCATTCAGCTGCAAAGGTGATGCCTGCCCCGCAGGCTAGTCTAAAAAGACTGTGTAGAATCATTTGCGCCGTTCCTCAGCACGTTCATCAATGCCTCCTTCAATTCCAACACTGTCTCTGCAGCTGTAAAAAAAACTGTCCATGTCACACCAGGTTAATGCTATAACCTCTTTCGTCGCACTTACCATTAATATTACCAATGTAGTTAAGTCTTTCCTCTCTGCCAAACATCTAATTCCAGAGTTACATTAGGCACCAAACTGGACTACTCTAATGCCCTCTTCCTGGGCATCTCTGCAAAAAACCTCAACCAATTGTAAGTCACACAGAATAATGCCTTGAGGCCGGCACTGAGTATCCCCAAAAGGGAACACATCCCATAGGCTAGGAAGGAAGCATGCTGACTATCAATAAAAGACTGAATTATTTTCAAAAACATGGCCATCACACATAGATGCCTCTTCGCAGACGCCCCATCATACTTATCAGAGAGGATCACTCTCAACTCGTCCATCAGACCCACCAGGTCTTACCTGGCCAACCAGATATACGTGCCTGCTTTTAAGAGAACCAAAGTTGGGGGTCCAACTTTCAACACCTGGCTCCTAAAAGCTGGAAGCTTTTAATATTCGTGTATTCTTTTTCTGTCCTTGCTCTATGGACACACAGTCCCAATGTCTACTGCTAGACAAAATTGTTCTTCTTGACATATTTCTTCTAGGCACCTCTAAAACTCTGGTGCCACTTAACACTTCTAAACATATCAGGTCACCCTATGAGGCTGTCCTACTGTGAACACATGCATTCCTCTGTTTTTGCAAAGGTATTCCTTACTTTTTTTAAGCTGACACCTTTTATTCCTTTGTGTCTCTGTGTATTCTGTGTTTACACATTGCTGAGCCTACATGTAAGCTTACTAACTCGTCCTCTGCAGTAAATTCATTTTTTATGCGGTGCACTTTATCTTCATAAAAAGCAACATGTTCAGACTCCATTCGAACCCGAACCGTTCCTCGCACTCATCGTGACGCGGTTCTTTTGTATGAACACATTTGAAATAATGTGTTTATTTGACCACCCTGCTATACTGACTATCGAGAGTCATAATGCTCGCTCTCATGGGTCTATTCACTAATGCTGTGTGCTGCCACGCAGTGCTGGCCACTTGGAGGTCACCCCCTCCTTTTCCAACTCGCGGGTTCTGCGCATGCTGTTGACATCTCATAGGCTGGCCACTGCAATTCAGCAGCCCATGATGCAAGGCAAGAGGGTAGGCATATATTTGATCAATACCTCAATCATCTCAAATTGATAAAATAGCTCAGCAAGTTGAGCGCTTGCTTCTGTGATTTGGAGCGTGATCTATAGGTTGCAGGCTCAAATCTCTGGCAGGGCCATCTCAGCCCTTCATCCTTCCGATGCTAACACATTAGCAGCAATTTTGGTTTGGAGACATTGTCTGTGACCGTCTGCTCTGTAAAAACGCTTTTAAACACAGGCGCTGTAAAACATCATCATTTCCATTTGTCCTGCGCTTTACCCCAGTGGCACCTGTATCTCTAAGTCTATTACCCTGATTGTTTCTCAAAGAACCGTCAAAAGGAAACTCTTCCCTGATGCCACCATCTCTTCCCTTATCTCTCAATGTTTTTATCAAAAAGTGCTTAAAAGGCCAACAATCATGACTGCCAGTGCTTTTCGCTGCATCCATGGCCGACTTTCCCTTTCATGTCTGACTATTTTCTCGCCAGTTTAAACACAATCTCCTCATAGGCTGCAGCCAGCCTTTGGAGATACCATTTTATCCCCCGTTTTTCTCAAAAAGAATCCCTGCATGTTCAATTGTGTCACAAAATCATTCAGCTCCTTGAAGCCTGGGCTCTGCAGCGCTTTAAAAAATGCAAAACAAAATAAAATAACCAAATCTTATCATTGTGATGTCAGCCCTTTAAATGGCATCCTCCGCTGCTGTCCCCTCTAGTCACAAGGGGAGTGTTCCCTTACTGCTGGGTTCAAAGATCCCCCGCAGCGCGCATATTCATGATCATTCCATTTGCATTATGGTAACACGATATATTTCCTCAGTATAATATGAGCATTCTAAAACTGGAGTTTACTCTATACTCCTCTCATTCACCAAAAACCCTTCCTTGACTTATCAGCTGTACACGAGGGGCATACTGTCACCTTTTCTTAGAGATTGTTCATTCTGCATGAATCCCTAGATTTCACACATGTATGCAAATATGTTCTAATCATACCGCATGTGCAGTGCACAAGAGAAAGGCTCCTTATCCATCCTGCATATTTCGATCGTCTTTCTGCATATTTTTAAACTCACCGAGGTTTTCCTAAAAATGTCCCTGACTGTTTTGGTGCATATCCCAAAAGCCTCCCCCATCTGGCATGTTCGGATGCAGTACTCGCTTCCAAGGCTGCCATACTTTCAAGTGTTTACCACGCGTTCCATTATGCGCAGTAATGCTTAAATATCTTTCCTTGACTAACTGTCATCAGTTTGTATCCCCATAGCTAGAAGACCATTGCTGTCTCCTGTAGCTAAATGTGAAAAAGCTCTTCAAAGTCGCACTATCAGGTTGCCTGTTTATATTTAAGGCAACAAAACTCTTTCGCATCTACAATATGCATTTGGCACATGCCTTTGATAATACAAAGGCCTATCTGTACTTCATATGTTTGCATGCGATTAAAATGTGGCTCGCAATCCGCGAGCGTTTGCAGTCCTCATTTTCTTTTAACATGGGCCCGTTCCTTAACTCAGCAACCTTATCTTAAAAGCCGCTTCATCGTGCATTCCTGTCTAATGAATCTCTGTCTCGCCCCTCGTGTTCTCATCTCATCCTTGCTTCTGGGCAAACGAAAACATAATTGCCGGTCGTATGCCTGTTTGCCTACTTCAAAAATCTCAACATTATATCAATATTTTTTCCAAGTCTATCATGTCTACCTCATATATTTCTGTCACTTCCCACAACTCATTTTGCTGTGCTTGGTCCAAGTACAATCTATTAATACATTGACTTGCGTTCTACTGCATTCTGCACATGAAAACACTGTTTAAATCTCAGCTCTATCTCTCTTAATTGTGTGCTTGTGGGCACTTTTCTCTGGCTTCATGTTCACATGCCTTCCAATTTATAAACATAATGTATTTATGTCACCAAAAACATCTCTATTTTTAATCATCTGTAGCCTTGTCTACAGTTGCATGCGTGTCCTTTTATTATTACACACTTTTCTACACGAGATGCCAACTGAATTCTTAAACACACACTTTCATCCAAACCAAAAATAACACAAACACTGCATGTCTTATCATGCGTAAAACATACATTTTTTCTAACCCAGTGTTCCCTCACTTCAAGCTTTTCATTTTACAGTCCATTTAAAAGCACGCTTCGTCTTGAAACAAAACCAGGAAACTAGCATTCCATAGCGCCACGCTTATCTCATTTCTTACTGCGTGAGCCATTAAATCATTCCCTCTTTAACAGTCGAGCGTCCTTGGAGCTACACAACTCCACACTCTACAGATAATTCCTTTTTAGAAATCATTATAAACCCAATTCGATTCTTCTGTCACAAAGCTTATCATCTGCTGTTTGCAATTTCATTCCATGTGTCTTTTATTTTCTTCCAAACTTGCTTCTGCCTGTCATTCTGAAAGCATCACTCCTAGCCTATCTTTGAATTACTTATATCTTTATCTACAAAATGCGATTCTCTGTCGTTTGCAGTGTTTGTCGTAAATTACTTTATCTAATGTCAGAAAGTCAAATACTTAACTCTGGAATTGCTGGCTTTCATTATTTATTATGGCTTAAAGGGGAACAGCTCCTTTTTCATTTATCTCAGAAAGGCTTATCTATTTTAACATGGGACCAACACGGATCTCTTTACTTTGAATTGTAGTATTTAGTCATCTCAAAATGTCTTATTTTTGACCACTTTCAAATCTTGTCTAAAAGCCAAAATTTCCAACAATTTGTAAATGCATTTTTCTTATTCTTAATTACAAACAATAATGTACAGTGCACACATTTAAGACCTCCAACATAACAGATAAACAAAAATTAGACAAACAACATGAAATATAAACAAAAAGACAGACCTGGCTAGCCACATGTATCCTCTATGCCATCTGCTCTCTCAGATGCATCTTACCCCTCATTTGTTTGCTTCACTCAGTGAACTTGAGCCTATCTCTTTCGGAATCGTCTTTAATCGATCTGGTCTCCTACATCATCCTATCAATTCAGGACTCTAGATAAGGGCTCCTTCTAGCATTCTTTAAAATCTAGGAAAATGGGCGTATACTCTCTACCTCGGTCACTCCCGGTATCTCTCTCTATTGCTCGGCCACCCTCAAGACAGGTACCCAATAACTCCTTAGCGCTCAATATCTTTACTCTTCCTAAACTACTTATATTACTTTAAAACATTACTTATTCTAAACAACGATCTTAAGGGGGTTCCCCATGCATACTTTATAGTTGTTTCTAAAAGCTATTAAATCTTTAAATGAAAAATACTTTTCTAAAAGTGGTCTCCTAATGATTTCAAAAAATGACCCCCCAAAAAATGGGTACCCCAAGATTTCTGCAGAGGGGAGGGGGGTAACCCCAACATTTTCCAAGGGGGTACCCCAATAATTTCTAGAGGGGGTACCCCAATAAGTTCCTCCCCTATCCCAGATGACAAGGCCCTCTGTCATGCTATCGAGCCTGCAAGACCCTCCTGCCATACTGTTCTGCCTACATATCCTTTCCCTTCTACTGGTTATGGCAGCTGCAGTCTGCCATTTCCCCATCTTATTTCCTACTTCCATCTTAGGCAGAACAGTATAGCTCAACTTAATCTTGCATGTCCAGATTCTTTTGGGCTTGAAGAGATGGACGTTCATCATCCTATCCCTCCTGGCAAATGGCTCACCAAGTGTTAAGGAGGGCCCTCGGACCCCCCTTAGGTCTGTTCTGCTGGGCACTGCTGGGCCTTGGCATCTCAGCACACAGGAAGAGGACTCAGGAAGAAACAGGAGACTGGGGCAGGTTTTCAAGCAAGAACTCAGGCTTTATTTCTCCAACAGCTGACACACACAATACATCATGGAAAGTACAGGAACTCAGCACATTTCACTGAAGTCAGTCCTTCTTTTATACATTGCTAGAGAGGTGAGCTAATGGTTTAGTCATAAAGACAACCCCTTCCTATCACTGATTTTTTGACTCATATGGCCTGAACAATGAGATGTTCCTATTTCTGCTAGTGATAGGCCGACCTCTATGCCACTCAACTGAATCCTTTGGCACGCAGACCTGGTCTACAACGGTCCAAACCACTCCGAGCCCCCTTCCTTGCCCTTTATTGCAACTCTCATACAAAACCAGACTCTCCATAGACGTCCCACAACTGGCAATTAGTCATTTTGTTCTTAACCTTCAATTTGAGATACATTTTGCACTCACCACCGGATTTCCTGTTCCAGCGATCCTTATAAGGGTAGCAGCTGCGTTCCTTTGCTAACAAAAACTAGACAACTGCATCCTTGGCTGTCTGCTCCCTGACCTTATCTGATTACACAGGGTACACTTTCAAAGATTAGAGTTAAGATTCACGGAAAGTCCCAGTTCTCCGACTACTTGACTGTCCTTGAACTATAAGAGATAATTGCTTTCCCTTCCAACACCGTCTACCAAAATTCATTTAATTAAATACAAATAATTTTTTGTTAAAGGTGAGTTTGACTTAAAGGGAACGTCCCGTCACTAAAATTGTGGATTCCCTTATTTCTTAGTCATATCTTAACACCTGGTTAATTTCTACCCTATTTTTATAGCACACATACTTTATCATGCACTACTCACTATATCATTCATAATTTAAAGCATTCTAACCAGATAAACACAATTGAATTAACACACTCACGTTTTAAAGCACTAGGATTTCAGTTTTCTGCATATTTGGAGGGAATAATTACCTCACCAAGCTTTTCTATGCCTACTTTAAGTGAGGGGGGTCTGTCTCCGCTACATTCAGTTTAAGGGAGGTGGTTAGACTTCCTCTTCAGCCGCCACTTCCCAGTACCTCCTGTACTTGGCAAAGGAGTAGTATAACTCCACCAATCTTCTTCTTCACAGTATTCTTTAAGAGTTACTTGAGATCAGACTGTATGCTTGTTTTAGATTTCTCTGTCTGGATGCTATCAAGTCTTACAGGAAGAAGGGAAGGAGTATTGCATTAACATACAGTAGTGCTTTCAGATTGTTTCACGCAGACTTTATGGGTCTCAAGGGCAAGAGGGTTAGAGAGTACCACCATGAAGCGGGAGTCCTTATCCCCATGAGAGGTGTCTCTCCCTGTGAGGTTTTGCTTTCCGCCACCCCAGGGGCAATGTTGCATAGCAGGCTCACCTCCCTAGCTTTATAGAGAAGTGACGAGTTTCCATGAATCGTCACATAGTATAGTTCATTTATATTTACTGGGACGAATATCAGCCCTCAAATAATGATTTTCTGTTCCCCTCCCGTGTCTCCTGTTTTTCCTATTACCTGTTGTTGTTAGGGATAACATCACTGCGTTTTCTATTCTTTCAAGATCGTCTATTCGTTTTATCATGTTGGCTTCTTCTGCTCATTCAGTCTCTCTTCATTCTTGTCATCCTTTAGGATGGCTCCTTGGTACTTCGGGAACAGCCTTGTTCTGCTTCGGCAGTTGCAGAGTGGTACCAGTGTTATCAGGACACAGAGTCCACTTCGGGTTTATTGTGGTCATGTCACCACTCTCTCTTTCTCTCTCGCTCCAGGTGTTGGGACGCCACACGTCCAGTTTAATTTCTCTCTCTCTCTGTGTTACAAGACGCAGTGTGTCTATGTCGGCTTCTTGCTTTCTCACAACAGTAGGACACTATGCGTCCAGCTTCTCCTCTGTATCACTATTTGAGCCAATTCACAACTCGTAGGCTTTTCTCTCTCGTCTCCAGTTTTCTCCTCTTTCATATATTACATAGCCATGGTACTTAGCCATGGTACTTAGCTGGCACAGCTCTATGTTCTTTCTTCTCTGTCTCCAGTGTCTCCTCTTCTCCTCTGCTTGTCGTCCTCCTCGTCTCAGTTAAGTTTTTTTTTTCCTTTAGAGGTATATTCATAGTTTCCTGATGACAATATCATGGTATTTTCTTCATATAAATCTTTATAGAATAGATTTACAGAGGTATTGTTGGAATGTCCTTTAGGGAGTTCCTCACAGGAACAGGAGTCCTTATCCCCAAAGGGGAGTCTCTGCCAGTGAGGTCCCACTTGTCTCAACCCACATGGAGATTGTTGCAGAGCGGGCGCACCTTCCCAACCTCAATGGTGGGGCTCCCCCTTGGGGAGAAGGGATGAATTTCTGCGATTCGTCACAGTGTTTACATATTAATTAAATCACTGTTGAGTCCAGTCATGTATCATGTATGTTTATTGAATGGAAGTGATGTATGAGCGTTCAGTGAATGATCACATTATGTGTATAATGAAATAAAATTGTCAATGAGGTCTAGGTGGACAATGTGTCCTTCTCTCACCTCCACAAGTATGTCCTGAGGTGCCCTGTTGTCACCTGCAACGTCTTCGCCATCAGAGCCAGTGGGGAACAGTCCTGGTCTGGAGGCATTTGAATGTTCTATCGTATGCACATGTTTTGCAGTATTGCGGATGTGATGATGATTTTTCCAGCTTTCACAGGGCTGTACATGAGTGCACTGCCTGTCCGATGGATGCACCAGAATCTTGCCTTTAGCAGTCTGAATGTGCGCTCAATGCAAGTTCTGGTCCTCCTGTGAGCTTCATCATAGGCTATCTCTTGCAGTGTATCAGGGTTCCTCAAAGGTGTCGTCAACCAGAGTACCTGCGTATAGCCTGAGTCTCCTAGAACAAATTGGATGTACAGTGTTACACATAGCCGTTTGTCTTTTGAGGTACATGTATATTGTCTTATTGTGCAGGTGGCCTATGTGTGCTCATCTGTACATGTGGATTATGCACTGTGCATCAATAGGGGCATTGGCCTGCTGAGTGCACTTGCAGTCATTCACACTGTGTACAGCATCATTCATCATGTGTTATTCTATGTGTTGACATCACCCCTGCAGTTGACACTATGATGATAGCGCTGGGCTGTGTACTGCCCTATGATGATGCATTGGCAGGGAATGGCTTCTTGGATTACACAGGGGCCTTGCTTGGTATGAATAATTGTGTGTCTGCTCCCATGCATGCCAGGATGTCCTGTGGCGTTATCTTGGGGCACTATGTGGACTGCTGCAAGCCGGTCATGAGCCATGGCCTATTTATTGTATTATTGGTAATGCATTATGGGATTTGTAGTTTGCTCACATTTGTTCTCATTCTGGTCTCCGTGTGTGTCTCTGTGACATGTCATTGTTAGATTGACTACTTGCTAACAAGCCAGGTCCGCTGTCCCCTGTGTGTGTTCAAGTAAGCTGCTAAGGTGATCAGTATCACAGTGTTGTATGTGGCACCTGGGAATCGGGCACAGCAGTGGCTGATGGTGAGATCGGCATCACATGTCATCTAAATGTTCATGGAATTATAATGTTTCCTGTTCTGAAATGCCTGCTCCGCTGCCTTGGGGGGCACTAATGCTACATGTGTGCAATCCAGTGCCGCAATGATATTGGGGAACTGGGCAATGGCGTAGAAACGTGCTTTAGCTGCATGCATCTGCGCCTGTGTGGTGGGCAGGGAGATGCGCTGATGAACCTATTGAGCACATGCAAGACCTGCTCCAGCAATTTTGAGAATGTTGGTTAGGACTTCTTATGCAGCGTCCCAACAGTGTGTTGGAATCCACCCATGGCACAGAAGTGTATTATGGACACCAACTTTACCAGTGGGGGCAGGGTGGCAGTTCAGCCTCGATCAGGGTCAGCAGGTCTGAGATGGTGTGGCGGTTCAAGCAATAGAGTGTTATTAATTGGTAGTCCATCAGCATACATGCAAACCCTGCCGATTTAGGAGGGAGGCTCCTGATTTTTAAATGACAAATAGGGCTAGTTTTTACTGTCTCCCGCCTAAAATAGTTATAACCTCAATGAAATCCTATGGGAAAAATACATTCTCCCGATTGCTGTGGTGAAATCTCCCTCTCGGGACCTGCCGAATGTTGGCATGTCTGCCGTCAATGTCCAAGGGGATGGGCATGTGGTATGGGTGGCCTCCGCAGCACCCGTCTCCTGCGCCTTTGTGGTCCCTGTCTCCTTCCCTGCTGAGGCCTTGCATGCCGTTGTGGCTCGATGAATAGTAGCAGGTTGTGCATCCCATATTTCATGTCTGGCTGTGTGTTTGGGTCAGGTGTGGGCCTTCTGTACTCCTCAGTGGTTTGGATGGGTGTCCGGTCAAAGGTTCGACACCAAAAGGATCGAATGCAATAGGGTGGAGGCAATAGGAACGAAAACCAGAGGGTTGAATTTTTTTTTTTAAATATATTTTTTTTTTGGGTTGTCGTATAGTAAAAAAAAGTGGTTTTTACATCAAAAACGGGGGGTTTGCGGGCCCACCCCAAAAAAAAAAATTCGACCCTTTGGTTTTCGGTCCTTTTGCTTCGACCCTATTGCATTTCAGTCCTTTGGATTCGATCCTTTGACCTATAACCGATTGGATGCACCTGTGACTTGATCTCGGTGGTAATTCTGCCAGTGGTAACTCTACCGGCGGCTTTTTGCATCAATTTTCTGTGGAGCATAATTCGGCAGAATGGTAAAAGTGGCTCTGCTACTGGACAGAGTGATTTACCTCAGTTTTGAACGGTCTGTTTTATAATAAAAGGTTCAAGAGAATGAGCAACAAACTGGCTTAAGCTGAGAGACCAAGTAGGAAGGCTTCATGCGCACATGGCCACGCTCTTATGAGATTGTGGCCACTGGCCCAAGTGGTACTCTGTGGTGCTGGAGGATGGAGACTCCAAACCTCACCCCTTGTCATGTGCCATCTTTTCTTGCATAGAAGAAAGTGTTGAATTTTTGGGAATTGAAGGTGGAGTTCTAAAATATTTTTTCATATATAAATATTTTCATTGAATTATCATCTGTTACAAGTGAAATGTTAAAATAGAGCATATACAGTCGCAAATCAATGGTTCTCCTCAAAACAGCAACGTATGCCCAAGAAAAAATCAATACAAAAGGTTTCCCTTCTATAGGACACAGAGGCTTCAAGCCCCAAGATGACTAATTCCTTCTTCAATGCAACATCTCCTCTCTACTCCTCAGAGGTCCCTGATTCAAATCTGTGAAAAATAGGATCCCCTGAGCATTACACATAATTCGCTTCCTCCTCCTTATCACCGCCAATACTTTATTTCTCCTCTGTACCTCATGCAGGGTACTCACCACTCAACACCTCCTTTAAGCCCATCCTCTGGGCCTCTAGTGGGGAGTCTGAATGCTTTCACTACCTCTAACTGTGAGCCAGTGTCACCCTGGCCTAATTGTTCCAGGAACAGGGTGCGGACAAATGACCAGCACAAACCTGATTCTCTAAAGACTCCACCCTGCTCCACATCTGTGGAAGAGAGCATGTTGTCCACTCATGAAAGGAGGTGAAGTAAGCCTTTATCAGCACGTTCGTTTCCAGTTGAAAAATAGAATTTTCTGACCCAATAACATCGAACTTAAGCCCTCTCTGTTGGACTCCATAGAAGCCATCCTTACATCTAAGGAGTCTGCTTTTTGTGGGGTGTATCCTGGGACTTCAAGATCTTACTTCCCCTCTTGAGAATCTCCCAGTGCCATTATTTCCATGAGGGCTGTCTATATGGTCCAGTGCCTGCTGACTGCTTGGTCGAAGAAATTCCACTTGCCCCTTAACCTTTTCCTTCCATTTGTCCATCTCGTGCCGGGCTGTTTCCTCCAAAATTCTCCAGGTGCTCTTGAGTGCCAAATGTTGATTCTCGGCTGCCTGCCGTCATACACCAATGTCAGTCTGTTTGCTGCTCTATGCCCAGGGATTCTCCTCTGTTGCTGTGGGTGAATGGAGTGCTGGAAGAAGGACTCCAGCGCTTGTGTTGGGACTGCCAAGACTTTGCGGGTTCCCCAGAGAAATCCCAGCTCATCACTGTCAGTTCCCTTGGTCGGTTTAGTCTGTCACCCATAACTTAGATCGGAGTGTGACCAGTGAGCTATGTAGCAGAGTTATGCACTTTCTCCAACAGAGTGTGTCCATCGTGGACCCTGCCAGGCTCAACCGCCCAAAGTACATTAAAGAAGAAAGAGTGAGACTATAAGAACACCACAGTGACTTATGACAATTGAAGCCAAAGGCCCAAAACACGTTGGGAAAAAGGAGACTGTATATAACAAAGCAATGTGTTTTTCCAGAGACTGCTGTAAAAGATCAAGGGTATACTAGGTGTAAGAAAGACATTGGGCCTCATTATGAGTATGGGTTATGAAGGGTGGTATGACGGTGTTAATCCCCATTTCTGGAGTTCATAGGACTCCATGGTGATTTTTGCACCTTTATCTGCTTTTCACACTATTTCTGATCTCTTTAGAAATCATTAAAGTGAGCCATTCCAAAACAGGCAGCACCAAGATACAAACAGCCCTCCACACCACATGCAGACTGAGGAGTTGCGTCAACCCAAGAAGAGCTAAACCCTTCAGCATGTAGCGGTCCATGCTGCACCGGGAATACGAAGAAGCAGCAATGTGCAATGACAGATCCACCACTAAGTGGCAACGGGAGGGTCCACCTGCCACTCTCCAGCATAGGTGGTGGCTTACCATCAGGAGAGAGATACACCCTAGACCACAAGGGTCTAGGCAATGGGGCCTTGGCCCTAATAGGACAATGCTCACTAAATGACAGTACAGCTCTAAAACCCCTAAACAGGACAAGAAACCAAGTGGATGGTGCCACCATTATTGATCCGGGACCCACTCATGCTTGGAAAGTGGGCAGGGCCAAGAGCCCTTTTGAGACTTTTCTATGTCCTTGCACACCCAAGGGAAAACAGAGGTAGAATCATATTGGCTAGGGAGAGCCATCCAATCTCAGTAATGCAAGGGGGATTTAAGAGTAAAGCAGAAAACAGGAAGTGTGGGTTATCTGGATTAGGTCAGCCGTGGAGTGGAAGTGAACTAAGAGACCAGCAGAAGGAAGGTAGGAGCAGTGGAGTGTGGAGGCGTTTATTGAAGGAAGGTGAGCTATTGGTAATGATTACAAGGGTACTGCACAGTGAGTGTACATGCGTGTGTGGCAGGTGAATAGAAGTCAGTGAAAGGAGTGAATGTGAAGTGAATAGTATTGGGTGAAAGGATGGTGTTTGTGTAGTGGAGTGGGAGGAGTAGAGTAGTGGTAGTAGTGAGAGGAGAGTAGTTGCATTAGTGGGAGGAAAGTAGTGGGAGGAGTAGACTGGGGGAATAGGAAGAGATAACATCAAAGGGGGAGGCGAGAGGAAGGCAGAGTGAAACATCAGAGGGACAGAAGGTTGGTGGGGAGGGGCCAAGAAGAGGCTGAAAAGAGAGTAGCATGCCAATGTGAGAATGAGCAGGTTGGCCTTAGACGATACCAACTGAGTAAGTGCAAAGCACTATTCTCTACTTCCTATAGAATACTATACTATGGGATATGGTAGGGAAATTTAGGAAGTCCCAGAGGCAGGTAAGACAGCCTGCACTTAGGGAGACCATCAACAGAAAAAGATCATAGATAGTGGGCATCCAGAGACGATAGAGAGAGAAGGATGGACCTAGCATCACTTCCCAAACCCCATTGTAGAGTCCCACTGCTGTATTGCGCATGTTGCTCTTGAGCTATCCATCCAGCGTGCAATCAAGTTATCATTAATTTTTACGATTACTTAAGCCATTCCGTTTTCTGGATATTGCCATCCTATACTCGAGTTCTCTCTATTTGGCAGATGTTATTTATTTATTGCGAATTGCAATAAGAAAATGAAACCGTGCGCAAATATTTTCCATAGATGGAAAATGTTGCCATTAAATGCTTGTGCACTCAGACCAATTGGTGGGTATTGTTATCATTTGGGTCTATGTACTCACATCATATAGCAACATGACTTCTTCCACTCATAACCTACCTACTTACCTACTTCTCTTGTCTTCCCCGATAGCTTTAATTACTTAATATAGCTGGGAACAGCTTCCTTTTTTCCCCCACCTCCCAACTCTCTTTCACTTTCTTTCACACCCCTCTTCCATTGGGGCATTTGGGACGGCATCTGAGAATTGTGTTCACCAACTAAAAAGAACAATTTGCTCTTGATACACTTTCAATTGAAAGCCAGAATTGTTGGAAAAATTACAAAGCATCAAGAGAACCCTTCAATTGCTTAAATACAGATTCACTTGCCCAATCTGCCATTCTCATGATATCTTCCAGTCGGATTCCGACTTGGAAAGCCTTGGAAGCCATGGCTCCTCTCACGTAGTGGGCTCCGAAGTGTAAGGTATCTATTCCTGCTTGGGTTAAGGTCCACCACACCCAGCGTGCTAGGGTTGGAGCGGAAACTGCTTTATGGGGCTTGCGCAAAGCTATCAATAGTTGCCCATTAGGAGAGGCTCTAAGGGGGGCCGTAACCTCTTCGTAGGCCTTCAGGCATCTGACTAAGCAGAGCTTAGGCTGGTCAGTAAAAGCAGGGTAGGAAATTACTCTGGAGTTGCACTTTGTCCACCTATGTATGTGGAATACTATGCCATCGGGGGAGAAGGTTCTGCCCGCTAGATCTAGAGCTCTGATGTCAGAAACTCTCCTGCAGGAAACGAGGCAGAGCAGTGTAGTGAGTTTTCCGGATAATGCAGTGCGGGATAATTCCTCATTATCTGGCCAAGATAAGAAGAGATTCAGCACTTTGTTAACGTCCCAAAGCTTGCCGCAGCGAGACGCAGGTGGGACTGTAAGTCTAACACCCTTAAGAAGTCTGTAAATAAGGTGATGTTCTCCTGCAGGGATCCCTTGTATTAGCTCGTGGCCTGCTGAGATAGCAGAGCGGTAAGCGTTAACTGTCCTGTAGGCAAGGGATGCTGGGAAATTTAGAATTTCCTCTACAGGTGCTGAAACTGGATGTAATCCTTTGTCTTGACACCAGTTTCTCCAGGTGTTCCATGAATTGGAGTATCTTTTGAGAGTAGCAGGGGCCCAGCTCTCTTCAATAACGCTGACCGCCATGAGTGACATGCCGGGAACGCTCCATCTGGACCTGAAATCCTCCAAGCTGCTAGGTTCAGGGATCCATTGAGGAGTAGGGGGTGGCGCTGCCCCGATGGATCCAACAGGAGATCGGGAAAGCGGGGTAGACGGATTGGAAAATCCGAGGAAAGTTCCAGAAGAACTGGATACCAGGTCTGAGAGGTCCACACCGGGGCTATGAGGACTAATTCCTTTCGTTCCTGACAGGCCTTCGCCAGGGTCCTCGCAATCATGTTGAAGGGAGGAAAGGCATAGTGTTCTCCTTCGGTCCAATGTTGTAGGAAAGCGTCCTTCGCAGTTGCTGCTGGATCTGGTTTTCAGCTCTAAAACACTGGTAGCTGGATGCTGAGGCGTGAGGCAAACAGGTCCTTGGATAAGGGACCCCAAACCTGTTGCAGGCAAAGGAAGACTTCTCTGTCGAGCTTCCATTTGCTGTAATCGATCATGTGTCGGGAGTACCAATCTGCCACTACGTTTGTGAGACCTGATAGGTATTCCGCTGTGACCGAAATCTGGTGTTCTATACAGAAATGCCAAAAGTCTTGGCTAGTTCCCCTAGAGGCAGGGATTTGGTGCCATCTAGATGATTGATGTATCATACTGCTGAAATGTTGTCCATCTTCAGCAAGATACAGCAACTTGCTCTGTCTCTGGCAAAGGAGCGTACTGCGAAGGAGCCCGCTAAGAGCTCTAGACAGTTTATATGCATCTCGAGCTCCTGAGGAGACCATGTTCCCCCTGTGGCCACTGGACCGCATCTCGCTCCCCAGCCGGAACGGCTGGCATCTGACTCTATCACTATGTCTGGGGCTGACCCGAAGATTGCTCGGCCGTTCCAGGCCTCCATGTGTGTGAGCCACCAATCGAGCTCCGTTCTTGCTTCTGGTGATAGCGTCAGCCGCTGGGAGTAAGAGAGACTGCGTCTTAAGTGCTGGCCTTTTAATCTCTGTAATTCCCGGTAGTGGAGAGGTCCGGGAAATATAGCTTGGATGGAAGAGGAAAGAATTCCTATTACCCTCGCTAGGTCTCGAAGGGATATGTCGTTCCCCTGCATGAGTCTGCGAATCTCCCGTTTGGTGGAGTGAATTTTGGCCGTCGGAAGACAGAGCTGGGCAGATTCGGTGTCGACTATAAATCCTAGAAACTCTAGGTTCCTGGATGAGTGAAGAATCGATTTCTCCCAATTTATGAGGAATCCGAGACTGTGTAGTAGGTCTATGGCCAGCTTGGTCTGGTGCTCTACCAGAGCTTGAGATTGTGCCTTGAAAATGATATCGTCCAGATATATTATTAGCCGAACACCTTGTTCTCTTAAATGTGCTACTACTGGTCTCAGGTGTTTGGTGAAAGCCCACGGAGCTGAGGAGAGTCCGAATGGTAAGCTTGTGAACTCCCAGTCTCGGTGCTTCCAGGAGAATCTCAGATAACTTACGTGGTCCCGATGTATGGGTACCGTGAGGTAAGCATCTTTCAGATCTAGACGCATAAGCCAGTCGTTGGGCCTCAGGAGGTCCCTGAGCATATGAATACCCTCCATTTTGAAATGGTGGTAAATGATAAAGTCGTTGAGAGCCCTTAGGTTTATCACTAGGCGTACTTTTTGCTTTCTGCGCACCAAAAATATAGGGCTGAAAAAAACGCCTTGGCTCGTGCAGGGGCGAATCGCTTGTTTCAAGGATAAGCTTTGAATTTCCTTGTCTAGTGCTATGTCGTCCTCTTTGGACATTGTAATCGGAATGGGGCGATCTGTTTGAAAGGGATGTGCGAAAAAAATTCTAGGCGCATACCGCAAACTGTGTCTCTGACCCATGCGTCCCCTGATAACGAGTCCCATGCATGCGCAAAAGGAGCTAGCCTCCCTCCTATAGGCGTTTGTGACGCTGGCGCTGTTATAGGTAGACTGACCTGTGGTTTGTTGTTGATGTGCTGGGTACCTGGCGGCTCTCCTCCAACCGCAACCTCTTCCTCGCCCTCTTGAAGGGAAGAAGGTATCTGAGCAGTCCTGCCAGGCGTTATGTTGATCTCTGGATTGCTGAGGTCTTCGATCAAACAAATATCGGCCGGAGGAGCGACCCCTACCTCGTCCGGCCCTAGAGAAAATTTTTGAGGAGAAAACTCTTTTAATGGAGGCTTGAGCCTTGTCTATAGCTGTGAAAGTGCCAACGAAATGGACATTTCCTTCATGAAGGTATTGCCGAAGAGCAGACCCTGTGCCGCGGCCCCGGATTCTGTGTCCGCTAGCTCAGTTAATTTGGCGTCAATCTTATAAAGGATGCCTTTGCGGCGTTCCGCTGAGATGGCACAGCTGGCATTACTCAATAAACATATGGCTCTCTGGGCCCAACCAGAGAGGATTAGTGGATCAATGGGATCTCTAGAATCTATGGCTGCTTCGGCTAGATCCATCATCTTTGCTAGAGGACCCATGGCGTCCAGTACCCTGTCCTGGCAGGACTTCCAGGCGCGATCTATACCTTTTTGTGGATCTTTGACATGTTTCGCTAGGAAGGTAAACATTTTGGAGTCTAACTCTGGCATCAGGGCCACCTTGCCTGGAATCTCTGGGCGTGGGCATTCTGCCCTAAGTCTCGCTTTAACCTCCTTATCCAGCGGTTGCGTAACCTGTCTTTTATGTACTCCGATGTTCTCGGAGATAGTTCCCAGTTGGTGGATCTGGGATGTACCAAGTCTTCTGGAGTGAACATTCCCTTTGAAGGAGGGAGTTCCTTTGTTGGTTTCTTAGGGAGGGGGGCTGCCGCAATCCCTGATGTTGAGGGTCGTGACCCTAATGTTTGTGTGTCCTCGTCTGAGGATGTGTGGGATTGATTGCCAAAGTCAAATCCCTCTTGATCAGTGCCCTGTTGGTAACCCTCTGGGCTTGAGAGTCTAGTTCCCCTGTGTTCCTCCTCGGGGTAAAAGGGTCCATCAGTGGAAGGGGTTTCCTTGCTATCCAAAAAGGCCTTTTTCAGCCTGGAGAAGGCGTCTGATAGGGCAGCAGTGGCTGGTTCTGGCTGGCTTGGGGGGGTCGTAGAGATTTTACTCAAGCGACCCGGAGTACATCCCCCTTCTGAAAGGTGCTTTCTTTTTTGTCTTATTTTTTGGTAGGGAGTTTTCTTGTAGGTGCTCCTCCATGTCGTCCAGGCGCTGCTGGATAGGCAGGAGCATCTCAGATACAGCACTTTTGACGCTGGTCTCTACTAAAGAAATCAGCACTTTTTCTAGGCTGTTTGCCATCGCCACTTCATCTATCTGGTAAGTATCTTCCTCATACCACGACCAGTCCTGGCCATCCTGAGGGAAGTACTGTGCTGCCATTTTATACTGCACCTTCCAGTTCTCCCCTTTCTAAAACATTTTTTTAAATATAAATTCTATATATATATATGTATATATATCTTCTTTTTTTAAAAACATTTTTATATATATATTTGGGCAAAGACGCTTCCTCTCAAGCCCACTATCAAAATCTGGGGAGCTGCAAAGTAGCCCTGATCCAAGGGCAGCAAATGTCAATGAGGCAGTCTCCCTTCTTTTTTTTTTTTTTAAATATGCAAATTCATTAAAAATGATCTTCTGTCACTTATCCTTCTCCCAGCACTCGCGATCGCAAAAGCCGTTATGTAGTAATAACGGAAATGCGCTCGCGAGCGCCAGGATGCAGAAAAAGGATCCTTTCAGAGCTGGAGCTCCCTCTGGTGACCGCGGGTGGCGCTGCGGTCACACGGGAGCTCCCAGCTGCTTCCCCGGTCTCCGGCGAGTCAAGCCAAGTCAGGGAAGTGAACGAGCAATACACACGAGGGTTTGCTGAAGCGGAACCTCGCGTTACACATGTGCGCGGCCCGCAAGCCGAACAAAAAACAACATCAAGAAGCGCGTAGTATTCTCCGATGCCAGCAGGAAGCAGCTGGCGTCGGAGAGGAAATCACGGAGGCCGAGAGGACACAATGCATGCCTCAGGAGCCCACAAAATAGCAAATAACAACGAAATAAACGCGCTGCCAATTATGAATATACAATACAGTAAATGAATGTAAATACAATTAAGATATAAGTAAAACGAAGCAATTAAATGCAATTAACAGTTCTTGAACATGATGCACTTATCTCTTGCTGTGAGCAGCAAAGAAAGAGGAAGTTGCATCATATTCAGGACTGTTTATGTGGGGACTTGGACACCCATTGGAAAACACAGGTCACGTGTTGGTGATCTCGAGTTGAACTTTCCTCAGGCACCCTGGGAAATGAAGTTTATTGTTGTTTAAAGGACTTTAAAGACATTCTATGATATTGTTGATTTGTGATATTGACTGTATATGTTTTTCCAGCGCACCTTTTTTCCATACTAATGTTATATGGCTCCCTGGTGCACTTTAAGAAAAAATATCTTGCTGCTGAGCTTTTTCTTTATATTTTAAATAAACAAAGAGAAGCATAATGGGAGCCTCCGGTCTTGACATAGAATTGTGTTCACTAACTAAAAAGAACAATTTGCTCTTGATACACTTTCAATTGAAAGCCAGAATCGTTGGAAAAATTACAAAGCATCAAGAGAACCTTTAGATTTTTCATTTATTTTAATGTTTAGTTTTTTAAAGATTAAAATACTTCAACCTTTACAAATTTAGTACACATACAGTACAACATTTCATTCATATACATTTAACTCTTAATCTTACAATGCACTATAACACGAACCAAACCATTTATCATCCATTTATCATCACAGTACCCTAAAACCACAATGTAAATTATAGAATCCCAATAAATAATCAGAGTTTAACATAAATGTTTCAAATATAGCATATGAAAAGATGAGTGCCGGACAAAATAAAAACAAATGTTTCCATATATCAGTTTCATTCATCGTTTTACAGTGGCGACAGTAGGCTAGGTCATTTGGAATAAGGCCTATTTTGGCTAGGGAGCAGATTAAAATGAAACCTTGGCAGTATTAAGTAATCCGCTAATTTGCATACTTTTCTCTTCCAAAGAAGTATGACAAGGAGCGATACCCATGCATTTCTTCAATAGTAGCAATCCAGTCTGCTCTGTACGATGCTAATTTCACACTGTGACACGATCACTCTTCGAAAATACCAACCCCTACTGTAACTCCAGGCAATACTCAGCCAATTGATTCACTGTTCCGTTTCCCCTACAATCCATCAAAGCAGCTAAATCCCCATTCAGCGATCCTTCGGATGGCTCCGCTATATTTTGGAACAGCAGGAGTAATTTCCATTTGGCTCTTGCTGTCAGGGATTTCAGACCTAGTTCAAATCGTATGAGCACAATTGGAGTACAGTTTGGTAGGCCAAGAGCCCTCCCCCATATCAGAGCCTCTAACTTCACCAGCCTTCTCAACACCCATGCGTCGTCTCTGTACCATACAGATGTTTTGGCACAATCTTAGCCTCATAATAGTTAATCAAAGGCGCCAGCGAAAACTTGCCATATTTACTATTAATTTTTTTCAGCAGGCCAGCCATTACAGTAGCTTTATTTCTCAGAAAATCCCATAGATTATACATTACAGGCTTACTCAATATCGGAAATCCTAGGTTATAACATTTTCCACCTTGGATAGACTTTCATTATTTATAGCCCAGGCGAAACTAACAAACCTTTTGGCAGTTGTGTATTGCAGAATTTTTTTTTTTTTGCAGGCCACTGACCAATGCATATTTAGCAAAGGCCGAAAGCACCCTCTGTAAGCCTATACGGGTAGAGTTGAATAACAAAATGTCATCCTCATATGAGATCCAGTTATATCGCAATTCACCTAACATTGGAGAGACAAATTAGGCCTGCCCCATAACTTCCTCTAAGTCTGCCACATACAAATTACAGAGGCAGGAGGCAAGGGCACCCCAGTAACATAACATAACAGGTGTACTTGTAGAGTGTACGTTCACTACCAGAGGGGTATCTTGGCGCTATTGACAGATAACAGATGTTTATTGTTACTCAACTCAATGGCACTTATTTGATTGACCTTGAAAGGATGAAGGGCTGAGTGGACCTTCCAGGATGCAAACCTATGACCACGAGGTCAAACATAGGCTGCTGTAGTGGTTGCATTAGTCCACTAAGTCACAGACCCAGATTGGTCTCAATTTTCTTGGATACATTTCCTTCCAGGTCTAATTTAATGTGTATATTGGAGTGCATATGGAGTTTGAGCAGGATCTTCGGATGGCCGTATGGTATTCCCCACTTTGTTAGTTTAGCCCCTAATCAGTCGTGGGCCACTAGGTCAAATGCAGCCGTGAGATCGACCAATGCTGTAATAATTGACTCATACTTCCTGGCCCAAGCAAGTTCTTGTATACATTTCAGAAATAATCTGTTCAAAGCGGGTCCGTGTACTCACTGGAACCCTGTTTGAAATTTTTAAATAAAGTCCTTTTCTATCGCCCAATTTTCTAAATGAGATAGTGCTAAGGACGCACAGATTTTGCTGTCCGTGTGCATTAGCATGATGGGCCTGTAATTCTTAGATTCTGAGCGTGGCCCTTTTATTACAGACTGGTATGACATATGAGGTTTTCCATGATTGCGGAAAGGTATTCGTCAGCAAAATCTGCTTAAAAAATATGTCTAGAATTACTGCCCATTCCTCAGGCACAGACTTAAAAAGGGAGTTGGTCAACATATTGGGTCCTACAGCTCTGGACAAACTGGCCCTCTGTATTGTGGCCAGGACATCGTTACAGTCAAAAGCCATACTGCAACCACCCTCACGTAGACTTTTCCTGACAGAGATAAGTTGGTTCATAATTTTTGGAGCCAAATTTGCCCTTGAACTAACAAGCCCTCTCCTCTTCTGATATCATATTTGCCTGCACTGTGGATTGGCTTATCCCCATGTTGATAATAACATGCCAGAATCTAGTTACATCCTTCTTCTTAATAATATTCAGCATGTACTCACTATTATGTTGAAATACTTTCCACCTGTTATTTTTCACCCAATGATGATATTGCTTTTGACTTTTTAATGGCAACTAAACGAGACGCAGTATCCATAGAAATGTTGGCTAGCCTCCTTATTTCCTGCCTCATACTATTTTTCCAATCTTATATTTGCTGATCAAACACGTTTGTATGACCTTTTGCCTTGTTTTAATATTCATATCCTGTCATCAACAGAATTGATTAGTAAATATCTCCTCAATATAGGTGTGAAAAACAATCCAGAGCGACTTTCTACTGTTTCCAGGCATAGCTCGTGTTCGTCATTACTTCCTGTAGCTGCCCACTAAATGAAAACATCCTCTGATCACTCGATTTAATCCTGCTCTTCCCATGGTTAACAGTATCCTCCCTCCAAATTCAGGAATAAAGTCCTTCTTTCTGTATGGTAAATTCAAGTGAGAGCATGTTGTGATCACTCAAGGACGATTCTTGAACCGTAATTTTCTTACGTTTACATAATAGGAGCTGGTCCACAAAGATATAATCAATAATGGATGCCAGAGCCCCATTATGCCATGTAACAGACATAGACAAATCACCTCATACGTTACCGTTAAACTGGCTCAATCCTAACGAGAACAAACTCGCTAGCCATAACCTTCCATCCACCAATTTCTGCAATTGCTTATTAAAAGAATATAAATCAATCGCTCTCTCGTCTTGACTTCCTGCATACACACAGGTGTAATTTTTGTGCAAACGTTGTCAGCGCCATTCCTCCACAAACCTTTGCAGTAGCTCCAAGAAACAGTGTAATTGCGCTAAACCATGATGCCAATACATGTTAACAATTAGCATTGACCCACGTTTCCCCTCTCTACATATATCCAATTCGATACCCAAAGCCCCTGGTTGGATATCAAAGGATTTTTTCATGGAGATGGAAGAAGCACATTTCACTGCAGATAGCAAACCAACTGAGGGGCGAACTCTTCTAGTAGCTCTTGCAGATTGAAACGCCATCGAATTCCCATCCATTGCTGGCTAAGTTAAGAACCACAACTCTTGTAACATAATTATATCATAGGACTTTAAACACTTACTCAACTCGACTTTCTCGCATAAATGGTTATGCCCTTGTGAGCTCCAAGAGACCAGTTTCAGCAGCGTGTAAAGAGCCTGGTCCTGAGGACCACCGGCTGAGCCGCTAGCACACAAAGGCCTTATTACGTGTTTGGTTTAGTGGTATCCCACCACTAAATCGAGTGGGATACCACCAAACGGTAAGGTGCTATGTCATAGTTTTTTTTGGCTGATTTTAGGTGGCCCGCAAAAAGCAAAGATATCCCTTGGCCTTGTCCCCCACCCGACCCTCTCTGGCCAGATGACGTCTAACTCAGGGGGGTCCACCCCTAATCTCCCCTTCCTCACCCACCGCTGGATGCCTCCCCACCCCAGAAATCTCTGTTCCGAAAAACACACACATAAACATGCAACACACACACACATAAGCACACACACACACACACACAAAACAACACTTACCTGTTCTCCCATGCCTGTCAGCCCCATGCGTGAACTTGTGTGTGGCAGGGGCATGACAGTGTGATTTAGAAACACTGCTCTGTGCGGTCACAGAGCGGTCTTTCTATATTGATATTTTTGTAATCGTTTAAAAATAACTTTTTTTTGACCTAATACCAACGGTACTATCGTTACCGGCACTTGGAATGCCAGAATTGCCGGCATATTTCAAGTACTGGCAATAGCAGTAATTCCCCATTCCACAGGGAGGCAGTGTTTCAATCATGAAGACGTGGATGACAGGAAAGGCTTGCACACGCTTGTGGGAGTGCCTCAAAGGAGATACCCATTAGGTGTGGAAGCAAGAACCGGTAATGTCTTATGTTTTCTCTTTAAATTTATCAATCTAATTATCTTTTACTGACATTTACACACATTAGATCAGAACTACAGGTCATTAAAATGGTATCTTTACCACGAGTAGACTGACGTAGTGTGTGATCTTTCTACCCTTGCTTTTTATTATTGCTAGTCACGTCACACGCTGTATGTCCTACGTAGCGTGTTTTACTACATTTTGCCAACAGGAGATTGCTCCAGCCTCCAAACATCATTTGTTTTTCAGGTGCATACTAGAATTGTGGTAAATATTTCCATTCCGTATCCTGTCTACTTTAAGATAAGCGGCACCTCAGTGCATCCTACCCCTGAGGCTAAGCAGATAGGGATAGAAAGAACTTCATCCTATAGTACTGTCTTCTTTGTATGCATCCCTGCACCCTACGGCATCTCCTGTTTCCGTGACTAATGTTGCTATTGTTTATCTAATTAAGGGTATTGTTCCATTACTGTGTTATAATTTCGTCGCTGGGACAGACTCTACAGAATTTGAGGCACCTTATTTTGTGTTTTTTGAACTGCAGACTTAACCAGTTCCTTCAAAGATGGGATTAAACATGCTCACTTAACTGCCCCTGGCTCTAACTCCCTTACGAGAGAGTACCACATAGCTTACTTCGACATCCAGCCCTCCCTTCTTCCCAACTCGTTGAGCAAGGCTGCACCGAATACTGGACCTGGGCAAATTCTTTTCCCAAAAAATGCTGTAATTTAAAGAATGTATAATGAACACATTAAACCTTCATGTTGAGGAAACATTTGGTGTATAACAACAGACAACGTTCCTACTGGGAAAATCAAATTCAACAAATTTCCAAGCAATGATTCAACAAGTATTTGATGAGGTTAATCCAGGTTAGTTATTAATCCTCGTCAGTCTAAGTTAATTAATCCTTTCTTCATTGAAGAGAGGATTAATTAACATGGATTAACCTCATCAAATGCTTGATGAATCATTGCTTGGAAATTTGTTGAATTTGCTTTTCCCAATAGGAATGTTCTTTGTTGTTATATAGTTTGTTCCAGAGTTCCTTACTGCTGTACAGTATCCCCATTTTGTTATAGATAGAGACCTTTTGGTACCATGGGCCACTTTGGAATTTGTAATTGATGGAAGGATGCATTATATGTTGTGCAGTAATGGTAAAGCAGGAGGAATTTCCATTTGCGTCTGCGTTTATCAATTGCATGATTCTGAATGCATTACCGCTTGCAGAAATACAGGATACAGGGTGGTTCATGCAATACCTAACGGTACATCAAATGTTAAAATCTGCATGTGGTAAATACTGCTTGATTCAGAGTCCAAATACAGCCAAAATAACACCAAAATACCTCCACAATGTACCTACAGCTAAAGGCAGTAGGGACTGCCAAGTGGGTTCAAATGATACACAAGTGCAGGTCAACAACTCGCAAAAGGATAGAAAAGACCCACCTAAGCTTGCAACACAAGACAGATCACGATGCAGCCAGGTTGAGACATATCTCTTCACATTTAAGTGCTCCTCATGCAGTTTGAGGGCAAACTATACCAGCATAACCTGTGTCACAGGGTTCTACTGGCAAGAAGGAGGATATGAAGCAGAAGCTACCCATCCCCGGGGTCAGACCATCCACACATACTCAAAGACAAATAAGTGATCAGCCTGTATTGCCTTGACAGGAATATCATAATTTATATAGTGCAGCTTATAGATAGAGACCTACAAAGCCACAAAAGTATCTGCACATGACATAACAAAGCCCCATGTTGGAGGAGGGTTGATGGTACTGAGGTGACCATGGGGCTGAGTGCCACCACCTGATATGTTATGTGGGTCCTGGAGGATGTACATTCCACAGGCTCCCCGCCCATCATCTGCCACAGGATAAAGCATCAAACCAGGACCACTTATAGGTCAGAGCCTATCCCCCCCAAAACCCCTAAGACCTTCCAAGAACCCAAATTCCTGAGTCATGAGAATTTTAAGGGACACATTTAGCAATGGGCGCACGCATCTGTATCAGGCCTTTAGATACAGGAACTCCCCCACCCCATCTATTTGAAGAGCTATAGAAGGTTGAGGTGCCCAGTCAGCCCTTCTTAACATGCCAGCTAACATGTTATTGAAGGAATGGTTTCGACAAGGTGGACAATATGTTGAAAATGCAAGATGCAAGATGGCTCCCAGCTTGTAACTGCCCGCAGGACTGTGCCAGTAGGTTACTGTGAGTCACACAATATAGATACCAGGGCTTGGTTTGAACAGAGATTGACTTTCACTGCCTCCCAAACCTGCGGTTCACGAGTTGGATTCGCACTAGCTCATGGAGGACAACTTTTACCAGGAACAGTGAGACAGAAATGTGAGCAGCAACAGAGCTGTCTGCTCTACGTTCTGGAACAAGTAAAACAAACACAACAGCCCCACACCTTGAACGGTCAGACAATGCTGTGTTACCAGGTGCACAAAGACTTTGATGCATTAGGGGTTCATTAGTTTTCCACAGGTCACTCAATCACAGGGCTCACAGTAGCGGAACCCTAACTGAAAGTAACATGGCAATCACATTGGCAGTAGGCTGAACCCGCTGAACTATAAAGAGGTCCTGTAGTTTTGGAAAGGTGTTGGGAGGTGGAGGGGTAGAGAGCAAGACAGTTCATGGCAGGTGGTGAGGAAATTAGAAGCAGAGAGGAGGTGATTGAGAAGGAGAAGGGCATGGTATAGAAAGAGGAGATGGTGGAGAAGAAGGTGGTGGTGATAAAAAAGGTAGTAGGTTGGAAGTGAAGGAGAGAGAAAAGCTGTCAGGAGAAATGAGAGGCGGTGAGAACAACAAAGGGGTAGAAGGAGTGAAAGAATGAGCAGAGTTGAATGGAGATGAAGGAGGGGGAGAGAAAGGACGAGAAACTATAATGAGGAAGCAGAGAAGAGCCATTGATTTCAGGGATGGTTGATGTTCCATCAGAGCCTCCCACAGAAATTACTTCTCCAAAGAAACTAAGGGTCTTCAAATAGAGCATAATAGCCCTCTTCATTTTTCTATAGAGTTTCATAATGTCTATTCAGGCACTTGATTTACTTCCTCCAAAGAAGCCATTTTCTTGTAGCCTATTTTTAAGTTTAGCCCCTACATCCTCAAGCAGGCCTTCACTGTCCATGGAGGCTCCTCCTATTTCAACCAGCTTTCCGTAATTGGTCTGTGCCTCATTTAGAGACAATATTATCCAAAGCTGTGTGTACTGAGTATTTTACCCCTTTCGATGAACCCTTTGTGCTTTGGGAAATCTTCCAGCCCAGTCCATAATGGTTTTTGCAGCATTGAGTAAAGGAAAAGGCCCTGTACATAGTCCTTCCTCTGTGATAGAAAAGAAAAGTAGAGCCTGTGAATTCTAACGGAAAAAAGAAAAGTGTTAGCAAAATGGTACACTATCACTTGGAAAGGTAAAGTATGCCTCTGTTTTTCATCTAGCTCTCTGGGGCATAAACGCAGTGTCAGGTGAATAATGACCTTTTGAGTACAACCCATAGAACCAATAACAGCGTTGAGTATGGGAGGAAACATCCTCATTGCACTCTGCCATACAAGATAAAGTAATTGACTTGCAATTTGAACGGGACATCCTTTTTCTTTTCATCACCTGGTGAAGTTCCCCAATCTTGCAAGGCTGGGGTAGTTACTGCCATGTCTCCTGCCACCATTGCATTGTCTTATAACAAGTCTGGTTAGAATCATCCCTTGCTTTGAAAGCCTATAAGGCCAGGCAAGCACCTAAGAGCATAGTTCTCTTCCTCATCTTCAAGCAGTTTTGCCAAGAAGAAAAATTGATTTTTGTCATGTCTAAAACAGCTGCCTCTACCTTTTACACGAGCTTTGATGCAACAGATGAATCTACTTTACTGCATAAAGATAATCCGGTTGGCTCCGTTTCAGTGCCAGTAGTATGCATCCACTGTAAGAGGAATTCTTTCCTCCCTTTGCAAAGCTTCGGCCAACATCAGACAAGCCACTTGGGTTCTGAACGTCATCATGGAAGATTTTGTTATAAACATTCCATCAGCTCCTCCATCATAGCTTGTTAAGTTGTGAAAGGCATCTCCAGAGTTGTGAGAGATTCAACACCTTGTCTTGCTAAATGTCATATAGTCGGTTCCAGAGAGTGAGCAGGGAATCATCAATGCTTCATCATCGTTCAACTAATCAGGAGGACTTCGACCAATTTAAGATATTTCAGATCTAGATGAGTTACTCATCACAGAGAATTTTCACATGACAACGCTGGCTTAGTCCTTGGAGGACCTCTAACTGGGAAATAGGTTAACATCTGTGGATTTGCAAGAATCATATTGATACATACCAATAAAAATGTCATTTTCTAGGATTCACAATGGAGGGCCTGCTCTATCAGTGCAAATGCATTAATTTTAAGCTCAGCGATGCCCAAGAGTATCCCCAAAGTGCTTGCTGTAGTGGCAGCCCGAATTGGCGTAAAAGGACTCGCATTTATCCTTACCTGGACTACTGGGTAACATCAGCTCCATCACCAGAGATAATCTAATCTTTCTCTGGTTTGCCAGGCTCTCTATGCCTTGGTTCTCCATTAACCCAAAGAAATCTTGTCTTCTTTCATCACAGAGGATTCAATTCATAGAAGGCATCTTGGACGCAACACTGGTAATGTAGGTTCTCCGCTAGGGAGGATTGCTGCTTTGAATCAGACTATCCAAAACTTTTTGCACAGGGAAACAAACCTCTGCCTGGTGGGTTCAAAGATTACTGTGGCTCATGGTCTCTTGCGTTATAATTGTTTTACTGGGCAGTTCCAGGATGAGGTCCTTGCAACTTTATTTTTGACTCATTTTACAACTTATTAGAACCTCAATCCAAAATGATTGCCATTACTAAGGATGTTCAGAAGCCTTTGTAGTGGGGGATTTGGGGGAATGTACCTTTAAGGGCTCCAATATTCACTGTGTTGACTACTGACTCATCTCAGTTAATTTGGTGGTGGTTATTGTCAGAGTCACCAGATGGACATCTTATGGGGACCTCAGGAAAATGTATTTCACATATAAACCACTAGGAATTAAAAGGAGTTTTTCTGACACTCCAATCTTTTCTTCCCCCTCCTCTGGGCAAAGGTGGTTTAGATTTTCCACAACAACACAACCAGAATGTTTTATTGAAACAAGCAGTGTTACTTGGCCACTCAAATTTCAGAGCGCTGTATTCTAAACCATGTTTTTTCTAAAGCATTCTATTTGGAGCAGAGAATAATGTGAAAGTGGATGCCTGAAGTGAGCTTGCTAACACAATGGATGAATGAGAGATTAACAGAAACATATTTTTGTCACTATTTACGCAGTGGGACCTACCCAAGTAGTCTTATTTGCGATGTAGGACAACAGTCAGTGTCAGGACTATGCTTCTCATCTGGCAATGGGAACTTGTTCGATAGGGGGAAGCATTCCCCCTACTGGTTGGGATGTTACTGTATTCCTTCCTTCCCTTTGATCTCCTTCTTTGGACTTTGCTGAGGTCCAGGACAGAACAGAATAGTAGAATGATTCTTGTCACCCCGTTTTGCCCACAACAGAGGGGTTGATCTTGAATGCAAATTTCTGTTTCTTCAGAATGCTCAAGACCACCTTGCTAAATAGAGGGTACAGTTCTTCACCCATCCCTTTCGTTGCTGAACTTGAGTATCTGGTTCCTGAGAAATTAGCGTATACACTGATGGTATTTTAGAGGAAAATATCTCCATTATGTGTGCAGCTAAAGAAAACTTGTAGAGAAAACAGCCCAAAAGAAAATGGCTATGATCTTGTAATGGTGCTCTTGATAAGGACTTAATCTATTAAAAGCTACCATAGATGCTGTCCTATATTACATGTCTTTCCGGGATAGTACAAGGATTCTGATTCAGTTGTGCAAGCATTACCCTCAGTACCTCAGATAGGATTATTTTTTGCAAAAGATGAAGCAGTTAAAAGACATCATGATGCATTGCTCCTTTTCTGCCCCCTTTTCAATGACCTAATCCCTCAATGGGACTACTGACATAAAAGAATGCCTTCCTAGTTTTAACCACTTCTGCCCGAACACTAGGAGAACTGCAAGTTCTATCATTGTCATAGCCCTAAATTATTTTCCATATGGATAAAGTAGTTCTTAAGACAGTTCCTTCTTTTTTCCCCAAAGGATTTGCCAGAATTCCATCTGAACCAGGGGATAGTAGGAGATAGTGTTCCAGTCTAGAACTCCATCATCTAGCTCTTAAATTTTATTCTGATAAATCGGACAAAGGCTTTGTAGAGGTCTAACCATTCAGGGACATAGGTGGTCCTTCTTTCAGGTGCTCTCATCCCTTAACCTCTGAAAGCACGCCCCTGTACACTCACGCCAGAAAAAATACAACCCGCTAGGGAAAAAAGGCCAAGAGATTTCTTGCAAGGAGAACAAGTTTTAATCACACAAAAAATGAGGATGCAAGTAAAGAACTCTGCTGCTCGAGAATGCTCTGCCCAAAAGTAGTACAAACAGAAGCTTATAAGGCATCACTGCGTCATCACTGTACAGTAAAAATTCACATGGCTGGTTGGTGAGACCCTATACATGGGCCTGCTCCATAGGGGATGCCATACTACGTTTGGTTCCAGTCTTGTCTGTCTGTTTTCCCTCACGTGGGGTCAGCTGGGCTCATCTCTCCAGAGAATGAAGGTCAGGCTCTTCACATGTTGCTATTACAGAGTTACTATTGTAAGATAATACTACTACATCATTATGGCATGCACCTGGGAAGCTTGGGGACTGGCGCAGGGGGAGGAACACGATCATGCTGACCCACACATTCTTTGCTCAGTTCATATCGCACTCTCCGTATCCAAGGCTTCAACCCTCGTTTCGAGCTATAATGTATTCCTCCCTGTACCTCGTATTACAAAGGGTGTATTTATGGGATAAGGTGAAATGGTTGTGTTCGGTTAAATCTTTTATGGCCATTGGTTTTATGGTTGGTGGTCTGAGGTCACCTACTATCGCGGAATTCAGGGGACCTTGACTGGGTCAGTGGTGGGTGCCATTTCTCCTGATGGGCTGGGTGGGGGTTGGAGGTCTGCTAGTGGCCTGGTTGAGATGAATGCACACCACGAGGAGCCTGGTGCTGTCTCATGGCCTTGCAGGGTGCATTCCTTTCAGGGATAATGAGTAATTGCAACAATTAAGGAACAGAGGGAAGTTTCTGTGGGAATTAGCAGCGCTGGTTCGTCTGCCCTCAGCGTGTGGGCCTGCTCAGGTTTCTGCACAAGGCCTATGTTTACTGCACGGTCATGCAGGACGGAATGTGTCTACCATAACTACAAAATGGCATCTATTTGTATGCGCACACTAAGTCTATAGATCTATAATTCATGCAATATTGTGTTTGTGCGGGGCTTCTTAGCATGGCCCTCTCCGCCCTGGTACATCGCACGTCTGTCTATGGGACTCGCCTCACTTTAAAGCGCTTAGGAGGGTGGGAAAGGCAAATTTCCTTCCCAACACCTCCACAGATGCAGAGCTATGCGACCTGTCACCGAGTTTCTTAAAAAGAGTAGACATGCTACCAATGGACCTAATTTTTTGACATAGCATTTATCCGGAAAGGTGTCTCTCACAGGGTCTTGGAAGGGGCTTAGGTTCTTGATGTCTTGCTGGAGACTAGTGACACAGGTTCTTCTAATATGGGCAGTGCAATCTGGCTGTGGAACTCGATGCAGGACGACACTGACAATAGCCATGCCTGGTGCTGGAATAACACGAGACACCAAGAAGGGCCTAATTCATGGAACGTTTTCCTATGGGATTGTGCCATTATAAAACACTTCCATGAATCACGCCCCAAGTGTTTGCACTTCTTCTATATGATCTTGGCTTAATATTCACCTGCACTTTTGATGTCCAAAACGATTCCTAACTGTTGGAGCTTCTGGATCCAGTTGAACATTACAGTTTTCTGTAAAGCTTTTTCCTTGTGGAGCCGAATAAGTTATGAAGTATGTGGCAGGGTCAGGGGCTTGACACTGTTAGGGCGGATAGGACGCCTCCCAACCTGGGGTAGGAGGCCTAGAAGGGCAAATGACACAGCCTGTCCTACTCCAGAGGTGAGATTAGGGAATTGGGAATGCCCCATCCATGACCCCTCCACCCCTGAATGTGCATTGAATGAAGTAATCGGTAACACTTTTGCACATTCCGTTCTGGCCCAGGTTCTTTTTCCTTATTTTCAGAACTACCAGGGCCAGAGTGCACTGCTTGACCAGAATAGTCCAGTGGGCCAATGAAGAAAGATTGATTTCCAGGCATACTCCAACCACCCGACATCTTTTAAGGAAGCAAAGCAGTACTCACTGCAGCTTGGAACTAGCAGAGCACCGACCCGACATGCAGCGGGGACCACAACAAAGACTGGTAAAAAAGTGCTGTGGACTAAAAAGGGCAAGGCTGCACGTTTTTTCACCATTGCATTGCAGCGACCCAGCCGCGGGGGTGGGGGGCAGCCACACATTGAGCCCCAAAGTCAGGTGGACTGCATAGCCAATTAGGGGGAACAACAGTAAAAGCCACAAGGTGTGTGGGTTATTTGGGTGAGGGCAGGAGGTGTGGAGGTGGACCAAGAAATCAGTAAGAGGATGGAAAGTGGAGCAGGGCACTGCAGAGTCTGTAAAGCAGTTGGTTAGGTGTGCAGGTGAGGGATTATGTGTGAGAGAGAGAGTGGCACCCAGTTAAAGGAGTGAAGCTGTGGCTGCAAGAGTATGTGTGAGAATGATTGGTGGGAAGGGGGGTTGTAATAGGCAGTAAAGGGGCGAGTGTAGAGGGCGAAAGACAATAGAGTAAGAGTGAGTATAGGAAAGATAGTGACAGTGGGAGTGAGAGTACTAGAAGAAAAGGGAAAAAGGGAGTGGCTGGTAGAAAGAAGGTAGAGTGAGGAGTTGTAGAGAGAAAAGATAGGAGGGTGGAGGGAGATGTACATAAAGGGGTAGCAATAGACAAAGGGGGAGCAGTGTATGAAGATTGGTGTGACAGAGGTAGATTGAGGTGAGAGTACAGAGAGGAGAAGGTGGGAAAGTAAGAAAGTGAAGACCGCACGGAATAGAAGGTGAGAGTCGAAGGTAGGAGAGCAGAAAGGGGAGATAGGAGAGACTAGGAGGTGAAAGGAGAAAGACAAGAGAGAGGGAGCGGAATGACGATGGGGTGCAGAGAGTAAGGAGACCTAAGAACAGGGAGAGGAGTAAGATGGATGGGAGGCAGAGAGTGAACATAAAGGTGCTTGAAAATAACAGCACCATATTGAATCCTTAAGTCTTCTCACTGGGGAAATACTACAATAGCAGGGTATTCTTAGAAACGTCAGATAGAAAAGTCCTCAGTGTTTAGGCCACTCCTCGGCAGAGAGGATACCTTAGACCGTAGGGGTTACTGACTTCTAGTACTCATTCTGAACTTGGGGGGCAGGGAAACATGGGTTAGGGTAAAGGGAGACACAGGGTCCAGCTAGAACAGCCCTTTAGATACATTACCATACAGTCTCAAACCCTGCATAGCCTAAACACCAGAGACTGGATCATAAAAACCCTTAAACGATCGGTCAGACATGTGCATTCTTCCAGTCACATGTGACAAGGGACGAGGCTATGGATGGGTGCGTTGAAGGCATCGAAAAGCACAATGAAAGCGGCAGTGCCAGTACTACATGTTATGAAGTCAGTACTGGCCTTTTCCATCTCTGATGCACATTTTTCATCTGATAAGAGTTTGTGGTCGAAGGTCCCACATCAGGCTGCCAGCACCTTAACACCGCATTCAAATGACAAAAGCCAGGAGAAATGGGCGGGAAGGAAGACGCCAGGATGTTCACCTTCTTTTATTTGCCCATTCTTGATTCGCCGACGCTAAATCGATGCTGGAGTAATGCTGGTGCGTGTTCATATCTGGGTGTAGCCCTCACCAGAGATCGATATTCTCCAATAAAATGTTGCAGGTTTCTGACTTGCCAGCCCGTGCTTCACCAGGTGCGTAGCCTATCACGGATTGAGTGCAATGTTAAAATCTACGCAAATGGGGACAGGCTGATGTAGCGGAAGAATCCATTCACACGAACCGAACAATGAATGAGGCAGAGTTGGTGAATGGTTTAATAGCAGCAAGGCCATAACATACATTGACAGGATAGGTCCCACAAATACCATTTATTTATTTATTTATTTATTTTGTCATTTATGTAGTGCACAAATGCCGGAGGCATCTAACAATCCAACAGGCATCTAACAATCCAACACAACCATGCCCTCCCAGATTGCAGCAGTTCGCATGCCTTGAAGTCTATAGGCATATATAGATTTGTCTGGGCACTGTCAACCAGTATTAATCGCTGCAATTATATAAGTGATCATAGTTCAAGAAAACCTCTCAGTGCAGTGTCTGAGTAGTGCAAAACGAATACCCTCGCTTATGAGTGCCCGGAGGAAATAGCTTTTTGTGTGCAAGCATTTCACAATATTCGAGATGCAGTCTAACATCTCCCCGGAGCAGTGCATAGCCTATACTGGCCTGGCCTAATCCAATATAATAGAATGAATGCTGGTTTGATTCTTAAAGAAGCAATACGCTTAGACTCAACTCTCGATATTTCAATACATACAGATTTCTTTCTTTTCCGTCACTGCTTATCCCAGGCATGCAACTCCAAACACAGACACTTCATTACTCCAGGGTTATCGATATTCAGAGTATGTATAAAGGCAAGCGTAACACGTGGGACCCCCAGGTACGATCCAATCTTCGTTTTTCTACCTTTTCTCTCCTTTTCTACCTTTATGGACCATTTGAATATTAATATATCACTACCACCTGATGAAAATGCGTGAGAGGTGACAGCCTGCAGCACTCCCAGTCTCCAACAGCTTTCGGCCAGTGAACCACAAATGCATTTCCTGCAGCCAAATTGTGCCAGGGTTGTGCATTTACACCTAAGAGAACAGCCTGCATAACTTGGCTTTTTAATTTAGACCATTTACATTCCAGTTAAGAATAAAACCCTATGACCACAAAAGCACACATGGGGGATCGCAGTTTAATCACGCATTGACCAGCCATGGGCGGTAGTGCCACCTAGTTACCTGAGATAGACCAGGTGCTGCAATGCAAGTGGAAGCTGTGCATGGTTATTCTCTCCAGACCCCCAATGCCCCAGCTGATTTTCCCCACCTCCCAAGAATATTTCCCACCAATGCAACTCATTGGGGTACAGCTTCGATAGGGAACGTTTGCTTGCCCTCCCTTTTAGAATATTTCCAGAAGAGCACGAGCCTCTTCTTTAGTCAGTGCATGACATATTCGAAGGCCCCACTTTATTTTCAGCCTCATGGAACGCTGCAGGAAAACGTCTGCATCAGGGTTTTTTTTAATGACCAGAGAAGTCATTTGTATTCCCATCCCTGCTTGATGCCCCAGTGCCTTTCATCCGACAGGGGGTGAAAAGAATGCACTAATATAAAATAGATCATGGTGAAGAGTTCACCAGTTTTCTTTTGCATGGAATCTGTCTGAAAATTCACGATTATAGGACAAGGCTTCTCTCTGTGTTCGTCATTGATGGAGGAGACCCAATGTGCTCTATGCACATCTTTTGGAAAATTCGGGTCCAGCTCAGTATCCACAAAGAACCCACCCACAAAAAACCGACAAGTGACACATTCACAATGATTCAATCTGTAAGCCCTCAGAGTCCTCGGGTACCCCACATATTTTAAGATGATTTCATTGTGACTATCGCTTAAGACAATCCTTTTCCAGTTTATATTCCAAGTCTGCTACAAGTTGTGTCTGCTCTACTTCCCAGCGTACACTCCATCCCCTTAATGCAGAGTTGCACCTGGGTAGCAGACTCCTGTGGACTAATCACACAGCACTCTATAGGCTGCTGATTATCCTGCATTGAACTGCAAAGTCCCTGTAATCAATCCTTGTTCATCATGTGGGTCTTGGTGTCTTGACCTGCAAGATTCTGGGTCTTAAGTCTTCATCACCGGTGTCCTGAACCATTATCAGCCAGGTCCAATTGTGAGCTTGAAACCTACCTCTGCACCTGTGCTTCCTGGTCTGTTTCCTACACATGCAGCACTATGACTAGTTGTGCCCTTTTCCTTTGACCCAAGCCCCATTGTTGGTCCTCTCCTAAAGGGCCTCCTAGCTTCAAGCACAGAGATGTGCCACCTACTCAGACCCTGACCAAATTACATGTGTGATCTGGAATCACAATCTGCAGCCATCCTTCGCTCTGCCTCTTCTGCTGAAACCAGCAATTTAAAAAGATCCTCGGCTGCCACTGACCCATCTGTTGGCACAGAACGTGGTCTTTTGCCTTTTTATTACAATACAGGAAGTGTTGTGAGAAGAGGTTGGCTGCATAGTCCATCTCTCTGGGTGGGGCTAGTTTTAGTTCATTTTTTCACTTGAAGATGTTGCTTGGATCGTGTGCCTGTCGCAACGTGATCCACCTTCAATAATATTGGATCCCTCGTCTGGCGAGACAAGGAAGGGTAGTACACAGAGTTTGCCAGGAAGCCGTCTAGGCAGGAATGGCCGAGTGTTGGAGTGAGAGAGTTCTGTGTTTGGTCCACTGCTTAAGTTTTGGGTTATTCTCTTTCCTGGTGGTTTCACCTTCGTCACATAGGCTTAGAAGTGCATCTTTCTAGAGGTGTGGCTTCCACTGGTAGAAGAACTAGGCTTGTCTTTTTTTTTAAAATGTATTTTTATTATTTTCAAATGTATAGTTACTAACAACATGACATTATCAAAAACCAACCAAGAATTCCCCCTACCCCTGACCGGGTAACCTCCGTCTGTGCACGTCTTCTCTGGGAAGCCTCTTACGCCCTTCACAGGAATAGGTCCAATATCCGTATTTTGTGTGGGCACCATTGGTCTTTATAGTCTGATTGGAGGTACTCCAGAGCTAGACACAAATTGTTTCTGAACTTTTCGTGTTCTCCTTGAATGTTGTATGTTAGTAGTTCCATGGCCAGATGTGACCACACCCTTCTCGTCCAGTCCACTGCGAGTGGTGGGGTTTTATGTTTCCAGTTATATGCTATTTCCAGCCACGCCCCTATCAATAGTCCCATAAAGTTCCTTTTCTGCACGACGTTCTGATGTTTATCCCTGGGATCCCATAGACCCAGTAGCCACATGTCATCTCCTATGTGTTCCGACCCAGGGAAACATTTTTTCATTTGGGCTTTAATCTCCTCCCAAAATGGACTTAGCCTCAGGCATTCCTACCATATATGTCGCCAGTCTCCCTTCCCGCCACATTCCCTCCAGCATCTATCTGGGGAGTTAGCGTACATCGTGTGCAGTCTCTCCGGGGTATAGTGCCATTGCATCATCACTTTCACCCACATTTCTCTAGTTTGGATGGCTCTCGTCAGTTTTGGTATCATGCGCCATATGTATTCCCATCGTTCCCTGGGGAGTGTGTATCCCAGGGTTTTCTCCCAACTAGGCTTGTCTTAACACGTATGAATGGGAGTTGGGGTAGATGGCTCTAAATGTAAAAACAAGCATCGGCAATGCCAACAGTTGTGGCCTTTATTTAGGCATGGGAAAGGCACTTGCCAGGCACAGCTGTAGTTGTATTAACTGCCAATTAAGGCTAGCAGGTGCAAAACGTTATGAGTACCTGGGCATCTAATAGCAGTGCTTGACAAATGCCTAATACTTATGCACAAGCCAAAACTGTTGGATTTCCAAATGCTTGTTTTTAACAGCACTTCAGTGAAGGGCATGCATGGTGCTTGTAAATCGAGTGGCAGAAGGAAGGCCTGGGTTAAGACATTTTTATTACACCAGTAGCAGGTTTATAACCCCAATCAAGTCATTAACTCTCAGACGACTGGCGCAGGCACTTCGAGTGCAGAGGGCCCCATGATTCCCATGCCTAGTGGGGGGGGTGCAGTGGCGAGGGGGGCCCCCTGAGCAGGGCTTGCAGGGGGCCCCACGTTTTGTGTAATGCCAGTGTTTTGAACGTGAGTTTGCGAGCAATATCAGCATTATTGGTTCCTATTGGTTGGTGGTGAAAGCTAAGCAGGGACAGCCTGGGTTAGTAATTGGATGGAAAACTGGCGTGAAAAAATAAGCTTCTTGCGTTCTGGGCAATCTCCCTTCCAACCACAATTGATGAAGATAAGTACACAAGACCATAGTCTGATATTACGTTTTCCCATGGGTTTCGGTCAAAGGCTGGCGAGTTACACCTCAATAGGTCACTCCTTTCTTTCCTTCTGGTACTGAAGTGCTTCCCTCATATGTGCCGTAATCGGCAAGTGGAGATACATATGTTCCTTGATAAAAATGTGTCATTTGAATAACTGCACAAATCGTTTTAGTCCCATGGCTAGAGCATGGACTACGTTACTTGGAATAATGTTTTTCCTGATTATACATCAGTTTTAATTTGATAATTGTGGATTTTGTGCCGTGAAGGGGTGAGTTATTGTACCAACACGATAGCTTTAATAGCAAATAGTAATTGATCATTAGTTTCTAGCACATACCTAACTGTTGGGATATAGACGATTCGATTTAGTAACCATGATTGGAGTGGAGAGGCAACGCATGACACGTGATTAAGTTTGGGTACCTATTATCTTGCTGCTGTGAGATCATTAAAATGCAATATGGCATCATTGTTTACAGGCACTATGCCTTTATATGTTTATGACCGTCTGTATCACGGCTATATAATATCCCGTGCCCGGCCTAGCAGTCCTTTCTATTAACGTTCCCAGTTATAGAGACAGGCTATACATACAGGTCTAAGATCTAAGATGTGGGCGTGTGCGGTAGGGTGTCTGAAAATGCCTCACGGCGTTGAAGACACACACCACGCACACAGGTAAAGTTGCCATGGCGAGCTACAGTCCCGCCCTGCCACTCACGTGGGAGGGTGGGACTGGAGGCACGTCCGCCATGTCCAATCGCGGACGGCGGGCGTCGCCTTGATCGCCATGACAACAACAAACAGAGCCCGTCACGGGTACGTGCATTCGCGACGTGACCCTTTTCACAAGAGACTCGTCAAGTGAATTGTGGAGGTAAGGAGCTCTGTGTAGGAATGATGAATAGGAATTTAAGGGTAGAATCAAGGGGAAACTCATTACCGCTTTGTTTCTAACAGAGATACTCCATTGATGCATGGGCTTGTATGCGAGGCGCCACCATTATTTTGAAGCAAGCTATGGTAAACACACAACGGAAAGTTGATGCAGACACGGAGGTGTAAGCTGTTATGCTCTTAACAATCATGTGTAGACTAATGAAAGTACTGTCACGTTTTCTCTTCTTTTTTGATTTAACAACATTTGTCCTGTGACAACATTCACTTACGGGACGGTATGTACATTTGAAATGTATTTAATCTGTTTACAATGTAATGGTATTGTATTGTTTATGTTAAAATGTAGCCCTGAAGATGGGGCTTTGCACCGAAATGCATTGGCAAGAGCTGATACTTTAAATTGAGGAATTACGCATTCGCCTAAAAGCATTGTGTGAATAAAACACATACCTATTATTGGACATTTGAAGAAAGTGTTCGGATATCTCATTTAAAAAAGCCGCTACACAAAGCTTACAATATCATAGTAAATACACAAGCAAAATACTGAACTTATAAAACATTAAGGAATTAATTTTGCTTCCTGAGGGGAGCAAGGAGGAGCACTGGCCTTTACAGGGTGGTTTCTACCCTGTTCTTTCTTACTGCTGTATGTGTTATAGAGCCCGTGTGTCATTGGGTTCTTTCTCAACACAGTTGCTCCACAAACAATCAAGAATATATTGAAGAACATAAGTACACCATTTCATTTTGAGATTAACAGAAACAATAGTGGTGCCCACCTTTTCTCCATTTCTTCTATAGATGCAGAATAACTCAGACACCAAATAATCGAACCAACTCAGGAAGATGGCAAAGGTGCTGTTTTGTAAACAATTATCAAAAACAGGGAGTTACAACTGACAATAACGGACATTTGCTTGAGCTCTGAGTGCATTTCCATAAAAACATCCTTATATGCAAATAATACATCAGACGTGACATCATACTACATGGCAAATAAGAAAAAGCTATGAGGGATTGTGATAGGTTGAAGGAGAACATCTAAGTATACTTTCTATAGGGCCTCGGATTATGATTGGCTATCTACTGTCAGGTGGACAACGTATGCCTACCTCTAAAACATGTAATCTTCAATAATATTAAGAACACAGTATATCATTGGCTCTCAAACTATAAGGCCCTTCGTTATATGGGGCTCTATAAGGTATTGTACGTTTTGACCGCATCCAAATGTTCGCATGGACAAAAAGTCCTAAAAATGCTACGATCAAAGGTTTGAACACCAAAAGTTCGAACCTTTGGTGGTAGCATTATAGGTAGGTATATAAAAAAAAGACTGCAGGGGCGTCCCCCGCAACACCCCGCTCACTATACTGTGTGGTAGAGTGAGCGGGGTGTTGCAGAGGACACCCCCGCAGCACACCCGAAAAAAATAAATAAACGGGGGCTGCAGGGGTGTCCCCCGCAACACTCCGCTCACTATACTTTACAATATAGTGAGCGGGAGAAACCCCGGCAGCCCCCATAAAAAAACTAAAACAAAAAAGAAAAGGACCCTGCTGTGCCGGTTCCCGATCAAGGAAGTGAAAGGGAACTGGCGCCGCATGGACTCAACGTGAAGAAAAAGGTAAGTAGGGTATGCTTATGTTGGGGGTCTGGGTGTGTTGATGGCGTGTGGGTCGGGGTTGTGATGTGGGTGTGGGTGGGGGGTATGGGTATGTAGGCGTTGTGCACGTGTGTTCGCATGGGAAATGTGCAAACCTTTGGTGGTGCGCACATTTCTCATGCAAACTTTCCGGCCGCGGGAAAATCAGCTGTGGTCGGATCACTTAGATCCCTCTATAAATGGTTGGCATGCTTGTGCCATGTCTGGAACATTCGGTTCACTTTGCAGCACGTAAGCACAGACCGAGGTGCCAGCAGGTGGACTTGACTTTACCTCTCCGCCCAATTAGCCCAACATCTCTCATCACTCATGCCTTCTGCCATGCAGATTGTCTTTGAACTTGGCCTTGCAAAGTATTCTTGTCTCTGGGAATATATGGGAGTGCGAGCCCTTACTATATTTATTCTAGGACTCCATGCTCAACTCTATTTCCATCCTTGGCTCACATGGCAGGAGACCACGATTTGGTCCATCTTGCAGCATTTAAATGTCTTAAATTAATAAAACTTGGCACGCTTGGTGTTATTTCTTTGCACCTTAACAAGGGATGATTCAACGTCTCACGTATACTGCCTTCAAGAATAGCTAAACGATCTTGGCTGCCTCAGCTTTGACACCAGGCAGACAACCTCGCCATTTGTTTCCAGGATCTCAGCTTACTCTTGCTGCGACACAGCTCTCAGCCTTTCTTAACCATGGGCCCGGGCTTACTAAATTTGTGACACTGATGCCTAGTTTCTATACAAGGGCAGCTTCGCCTGCAGTCTATTCACTACATATAGCTAGCTTCTAAGATTACTTAATCTACTTGCTTTACAGCATCTGTACATTTATTGAATGGCTTGCATTTTCTGCAGTGCTTCGCACACGTGCAGTGTTCTTTTCGCATATGAAATTTTACTCAATTCTTAACTTCATCATCAGTTTCTGTAAGATCCATACAATCTCTTCAGCCAGTATTCTCAGTGCGTCACGCTCATCGTTTGTGATGTCACCAGCTCCTCTTTTTGCTCCTTTTCATATTCCTTCAGGGAGTTCCTCCTTCAGATTATCATCTCTTCGGGGATACATTTGATAGAGTTTTCTCAGGGGTACCTTTTTTCGAATACTCGCCATGGTATTGTCACAACTGCTGGTGTTAAGCATGGCACAATCTCAGGCTTCCAACAAATAGGAAGTAGTGGTTCGGGATTTCCTGCACAGGCATGTAACCGCTCCTCTACACTGCCTTGTTAAAATATTAATTCAGAATCTCATTGGGTGGGATTGTTCCAAATATGTTGCTTGGTAATCCATGGTTATCCTTCAAATGCACATGCATGTGTTAATTCCTTGGCAACTGTCAAGGGTAAACACCAACATCAGGTTTGGTCCCAGAATGTCTGGTACCCAAGGTCAAAGGTTGGCAAGTCAAATGTACCCATTGCTTTAGTGGGCAATGGGTATGATTGAATGGTATGTCATACCTTACTTATCACTGGTGAAACAGCTGATGGCTTAGTAGCTTTCATCAATGGCTCCTGATGGGGAAGTTTTTTTTTGACCGATCACTAGGACATTCTACCCAGGGCATCAACCTTAATAGGGATGGAGTCTTTCCAGCCGGTTCTTTGTTGCCATTTTTAATAGCATTGGTTGAATTAATGTCCAATTACATATGAGTGTAGAGAAGGAGCTAGGTACCCCCACCTCAACCATCTCGCCCACAGCACCTGAACTGGATGGACTCCAGCCAGCCCATAAGACTGGAGGTCTCCAAATAGCCCTTTAAGATGAGCAGCAGCACCCTCGAGATAGATGGGGATGCAGATTCGTACTCTTGCATCAAATAATAATGACAACTCAATAGTTTGGCAAAGGGAATCAGTTTAATGACAAGTACAGAAAACGGGGGGTTCAATGAACATCAGCAACCCCTCGATCTTCCTTCTCGCTTAAACTCAAGTTAATATCAGAAAAACACAACATTTATACAAAAACCCATAATTACTGATGTGTAATCTTAAAAACCTAACATGCAACCTGATTGGTTATATGAAGGTAACTTTAACATAGGTACTATATCTGAATATGGTAACAGGGATAGGGGATTGGATAATCAATTTCTTGTTGGGCAACTAAGCCCTTCCTTCAAACTGGCCACTGTAAATGTCACTAAAAGTACGAAGTCCCATTGGCTCTATTCTCTGTAGGACCCTAGATCACATGGTCTACTATGATTGGGTTGGCATTGATCCCACTCATACTTTTCCACTTGCATCTAGCAGCATGCAGAATAATTAGCCAGGTGCTGTGAGTAAGTCTGCACCCCAGTTTTCCTCCAATTATGTTACAACCATTCATCACCTCAGTGGTCGTGTGTCAATTACTTCTTTTGTAGTTTGGCCTTCAGTCTGCTTCTTGGTCTGGGAAAGTTAAGGAGTATGGGTACGGCAAGGCTCCATGCATAGTTGTGAGAGTCTCATCCCTTTCGGCCTCCCTTGCCAAGTAATTAGGACACCGTGAAATCGGCCTCTTCTTCATGCAATTATCGTGTATTTGATTTAGTTCTGCCAGTTGTCTACCATCTGTGGCTTATCTCGACCTTGTTGAACAGGGTCCTCCGTTCTTTTTCTTTTAATTGTATCCATTACTGGCCTATTCCAGCCTGATACGGCCTTGGCTTCCTTGCATGGTTACCTTCAGCTGGGTTTCTCTCCGTCTTAATTCTTGATCTGTTTGCTGCGGCATTCTGCTCTTGAGACCTTTGGTAAACTCTGTTCCATTCTGCTCATGTGCGTAGTGGATTTTTACTCATCTATAAAGTGCTTTTGAGGTAGATATATATATAGTTGGCACTTACCGCAATCTATTTTACTACCAAGCATAAGCAAGCTTCACGATTTCTTTGCTTCTTGCTTTTTCTTGCATCTGTACATGTTTAAACTGACTTAATATCTGCATCGTGCATATGGCATATGTTTCTCCGTCTTGAAATCAACTGTTTCACCTTAGGCTCAAGATGTCACTTATCCATGGTATTTTGTCTCTTTGTCAGCATTCTGAGGTCATTATATATTCTATATGTGCATCAGTCTGATTTCTTATGACATCACCATTCGTCTTCTTTTAGTATCTTCTTTGCTTCTTCAGGTATTTCATTCTGACAAACATCATTATGCCTTGTCTATAGATATGGTCTTCTCAGTGGGTACCTTATTGTCCAGGTTTGCTTAGGTGTCGGTACTTCAATGGGTGCTGTTATTCTGATAGGCACTGGGCAGAGCCCAACTGCAGCTCCCTGCTGGTTTATCTGTTCTCCATACGTCACATATTTTGGCGTGAACGTTCCTGGCACTTCGAAGGGGGTGGCTGGAGTGCAGATGATACCTGGAACCTCCCCTTCACACCTGTATGTTGGCTGCCAGAGTGTGAAACACGTGCGGTACCAGTGAATATACAGATACCAAGGAAAATCTGGGAGGCAAGGTTCCCATTGAGGAACCATACCGAGACAATATGATGGTCGTCTGAATGAAATTCTGTAAGAAAAAGGACGGTTGAATGATGAAGATGAATGGTGCCGTCATCACCACCACTGTCATACAGAGCAAGGTTGACGTATAAGGGAAGAGATGCAGAAACTAGAGAATGTAGACAATTCTATAAGGCATCAAGAAAGTATCGAGATGAATGACATCTTGGGATCAAGATGAAGGAACTTATGCTGCAGACATAATGAAGAGATCAAGCTATGTCAGACGTATACGCATGCAATGAAACGCAAGCAGATGAAGTATTCTTAAAGGCTAGCTAAATAGTGAATATATTGCGGCAGGCGCCAACATGAACATATATATATGTCAGTTGAAGATGGATGTTTTCACCATGCATGATAGCAGTGATAAGCAAAAAAAGGAAGGCCGCTTTTTCCAGTTTCCAAGTGTGGCACAGTTCGAAAACAAGTGAATCAACAAGGGTGAAACTCAGAAAGGCGAGGTTGGATGAGCCAAGAAGCCAAGCCCATACCAGACTGGGGTGTGCGGACATTGGATACAAATCATGTGAAAGAACAAAGCTCCTGTTCAGAAGGCATGGTTAAAAACAAGAAGACGTCAAAGGTCTATTAAAGAATAGTGTTTTAATAAACTGAAAGTTCAATTTCGTGGTCTCTAGTCACGTGGGGAGGAGAAGTTGGACAAGCATGATGGTCACACCTACGCACGAGGGCAGAGCGTGCCTTCACTCCCCTGAATTCCCTGGAGCAAAGAACATGTCTAAGGCTGAGTTCAAAGACCTAATTGACAGTAGACAACTGAGGTCATGATGGATGGATATGCTAATTGGTGTGAAGCTATGGTTAAGACGAGCTCATCTGCACCTGGACTTTCAGCCTGCCTACCGCCAACGTAGGATGGGAGGGTACTGACGGAGGTTAAAAAGTAACCAATGATAGAGGACTGCATGATCAAGGGTCCTATAGTTGTGTAGCGAATTAGACGTTGTATATTTAGTGACGTTCATAGTGGCATATTTTAAGGGAAGGGCTTAGTTGCCCCACCTGATGTTAAGAAACAAATCATTTTCTTCCACTGCCCTAAACAAGTATGGATCGTATACATAGATGATCCTTGTAGAACCTATCACACTCACCATTAGGTTTTTGTAGTTTGCCATGTAGGATGACGTTAGTAATACGCAGGTTAAACGTCATCAATGACAAATATTTACTATAAGAATGTAATTGTTTATAAAAATGCTTTGAGAAGTCTCGAGATGGAGATCATGATGAGGGATGTCTGTTGATATCCGTTGTACTCCCTGTTTTAGGTAATTGATATTAAAACAGTATTTTTTGCCAACTACCTGAGTTGTTTCTATTATTGATGTTTGAGTAAACTCTGCATCCACTGTCCATCTCTAAGGTATTGCTAACCCATCTTAAAGGGCTGAGAAGGAACCTCAGTTCATGATAATCCTCATTAACTCCTAGTCCACCCATTTTGACACAGTCCATATAGCCCTCCTAGGTTGTTTTGCCTACTTGTCTAGGCATAGAAAAAACACAAGCAGCGGACAAGGATGGGTGGGCCCTATACTCCCTTTGTGCAGTAGGGAAACATTCCTTAATTCTTAATTTTTGTCAACTTTATTGGTTTCTGTCAGGGAAGGCAGGAAGCCTTCATCTAGTAAGGACTGTAATGACCCAGGTGGACTAGGAGTAATGAGGATTAACATACGTAATTGGTCATGACGGAATGCAGTAATTGTAAATAAGCAATAAACCATGAAAAGCTGGGGCATTACCGGGTTAGGTAATTCCCCGGGGCTGAGTTAAAGGCCCAAGCAAACTGAGGGCTTTAGTGTTAGCCTCGGGGCATTACCAGATCCGGTAATAATGCCCCTGCCCGGAGGGGTTTATTGCATTAACATCCCGTAATGCTTTTTCTGGCGGCTAATAGTTGTTTTTCAAGTTGAGAAACAGCGTGTTTGCTGGACAAAAACCTACAAACCAAGATAGCTGCCATGGACAAGGGAGAAGGGAGGAGCTACACGTAGTCCCTTCTGACTTTCCATGGCGGCCATTGCCGCGACGGGGGATGTGCCGGGCACACTGAGTGTTCCCGGCTGCAGCGATGGCCAAGGGAGCGCCAAGTAAATGGTGTGGGGGTGGGTCAGGGATGGGGAAATTAGAGGCTAGGAAGGGTGCACGGGGGCTCACTTACCTTCATCCCGGCAGGGAAGATGTTGGATTTCCACTTCTGATGAGGCTCGGAACAGGTGTTCCTCTGATTTCCATTTGCGTTAATTGTAATGACTTTATTCAGGCAATACTTGCATGATATCACCCAAACCATAACAAGGGCCAAAGTAGTTAATGACATATATGGCACTGTTGTTTACCTTCTTTCTTTTCCTCGCAATCCTGAACTATCACTATTTATATACATATAGAGAAAGAGAGAGAGAGAGAGAGAGAGAGAGAGGGAGAGAGAGGGAGGGAGGGAGAGAGAAACCGAGAAACCCCCTCCTGCTTGTATTTTACAAAAATGTGTTTATATTACTTTACCTATTGCTTCACTTAACCTTTCAGGCCAGAAAAGTAATGACATCATAGTGCAGGATCTAGGCAAGCCCTGCTATTGGTTATAATATATTCTGAGAATGGTGTATTCCATTCTTCCTCCTTGCTAAAGTGTGGAGATTTAGCCAATCATAACACGCTCTCGGGCGGGACATGTTGTAACGAGTCCGTTAAGCAATTGTTCTGCGCTGAAACGGAATTTCTTTTTTTTTAACCAAAAAAACCTGTTCACATGTGTTGTGCCAGACCAGCCATCTGAGGAAGTCCTTTCTTTCGTCTTCTTTAATTTTCTGCAACGATTGCGAACAGGATGTGGAGAGATCTGAGGCAGGGAGGGGCGAGAGCTGACACCGACTGTGTAATCTTAGTACAGGTGCACTGGTCGCGCGAGAAAGTCTCGTGAAACAGACAGACTGGGCATAAACAACACAATCTCTGCATAGCCGGCTCCTGCAATAAGAAGAAAACGATACCCCGCGGCTCCACCCTGGGAGGGTCTATACATTGGTATGTGTCAACTCGCCTTTGAGCTTTGTGTTGTAGGGCAGCAGTGCGATATCTCAAGTCAGCTCTTTTGAGCACATGTTAGAGATGTGAAGTGTGAATTTGCAGCTGATAGAGGAGTAAGATTGAATCAGAATATTTAAATGTTTCCTTTCTAAAGGGCACTACCGATTTTGGTGTGGCCAGGCCAATCCCAGAAACGACCCAGGGTTGCTAGGGGCTGCTCTAGGTAGGTGAACGGCAGGCTAGATGGGCCTGCTTGTCTTCAGCTCATCGGAGTACACCCTCGTCCAGCCCTCTCTTTCTTCTTTCTTACGGGACAGTCTGTGTTTTCTGAATTCAACTACTACTTTTTGTGTTTTTTAAAAAAATCCGGTACATCTATTGGCTTCTAAAGAGGCCGAAGAGCGCCATGTTTGCGCTATTTAAACCACCTAAAGAATTCAACAATCGCGCAGAGCCACGTTTCGTGCAGATTGATGTCATAGACAGTATGTGGGCGAGCACTTCCCTGGCTCCAGCCCCTGTAATAGTCGCAAAGTCGCATAGATGGCTTGGATGTCAACATACACAGTAGCTGGCAATGACGGACAGCAGCGCAGCATTAGCCTGAACAGTGCCAACAGCTGGGGTGATTAGCCACAGGTGCGACCACTGGTTCTAATGCGTCTGTGCTTCTGGTGTAGAGTGCACGCTCCCCAACCCCCCGCCCCCAGACCCCTTTCCCCCAAAATAATAATAGCGACTGCAAGCAGCCTTATGGTGGTAGATTTGAAAAACATTTCAGTCACTTCAGAAAGACCTCGCACTGCAGCATGAAGAAGGAAAGGGCCGTCTATTTTTACTGACCTTAAAATACTGACAGAACAGAACTTAAGATAGCTTTCCCGTTGTATTAATAGATAAGTGGTTGTGAAAGTAACTCAGCACCTTGTGTCATGTATTACCTAAAGGAGGCGCCTTATTCATGTTTGCGTTCGTTGAAAGCAATATCTAAACATATTTGCTACAGTTTTAGTCTGTTTCTGTTTTGAGGAATAGGATTACACCTGGGGGGCTGGGGCTCTGCTTAGAGGGAAGATGGACATTCACAATGTTTGATGCGTACTTGTGCAGTAAATAGATAACTAGAACAATAGACTTGCCTTCCAAACATTTCGGAAAAGTATATTTGGGGTTGCCAAGGAACAAGTACAAAATATACATTTTGATACAAAGCTCTAAGATAGACTCTGATTGAACAGTACTAAAGATGCCAATTTTAGGACATTGCATCCTCATCCTCCTAACATGTCCTTCTCACTTCTAGTCACCCTCCTCATTGCATCCTCTTCACACATTGTACATTTTGGAATAGTGTCAAATGCCCCTATTCTCCAGACACCTGTCTGAAGAATTGACACTATTCTGAGCATTGTAGGGTGGCTGAGAGGAAGTGGAGGGCATCAGGCTCATCCTCTGACAAACTGGCCTGTCGCCTGCTCCAAAAGCAATATAGACTCTCTGTCCTGTCCAAGAAGAGAGCCTACACCCAAGCCCGCGTCTCTGCCACCTCTAACAACTCGGCTGAACTTTTCAAAATCTGCAAGGAGCTGCACAATCAAGCACCACATCGACACTGTCGATTGGCCGATTTCTGCAATCACTCTTTTTCCACTGGAACCTTCCCTTCCCCCCTAAAGCACTCCTCTGTGCACCCCCTGCTCAACAAGCCCTCTGCCGATCCTTCCTCTCTGGCAAACTGCCGCCCGATCTGTATCACTCCTTTCCTGGGTTAACTTCTGAAATAACTGGCCATATCCCAGTGTACTCACCATACTGAATCTGTTGGATCTCTCCATGAACACCAGTCTGGCTTTGGAGCTGCCAGAAGCACGGAAACTGCTCTCCTGAACACCCGTGAGGACCTGCTCTCTAATCTCGACTTTAACCTTCCTTCTGTCCTCATTCTCCTTGATCTATTCTCTGCTTTTGATACAGTCAACCGCACCACCCTGATCAATCGTCTCTGTGACAACCTGGGCATCACGGGTCAGGCCCTAGCATGGTTGACCTCCTTTCTCTCTGATCGACACTCCCAGGTTCAACTTCGGTCCTTTCTCTCTCCCACCTTTCTTTCTACATGTGGTGTTCCCCAGGGTTCTAACCTCTCACCCTGGCTCTTCAACCATTAGTTGGCTCCACTGGCCCACCTAGTCTCTGCCTTCTGTTCTAACTTTCAGTGTTATGCGGATGACACTTAGCTCTCTTTCAGGCTCCCCTCAGCTGCCTCTGATTTCTGGCTCATTCCTGACTGCCTATCCACGATTCAGGAATGGTGTGCCTCCAACGATCTCTGCCTAATGCCAGTAAGACTATGATTCTTCTCATTGGGACCCCTGCTCCCGCTTTCCATCTTGCACTGGAGCCGCCCACCTTGGGGCCTCCATTCGCACCTTCCTGTGAGGCAAAGAACCTTGGTGTCATGTTCGACTCAACCCTCTCCTCCTATCCTCACATCTCAGACATCTCCAGGAAGTCACACTACAAGCTGCACCGCCTCAGAGGTATCCTTCCTTTTCTCACTTTGCCCCAGAAGCTCACTGTCTCCAGAGCCATGGTTCTCTCTCGGCTGCACTACTGCAACAGCCTCTTTCTAATTCTGCCTGCTTCTGCTCTTCGCCCTCTGCAACTAATCCAGAACAGGGTTGCAAGACTTGTCCTTGGCCTCAAGCCCAGGGATTGTATCTCTCCGACCCTGAAATTTCTCCACTGGCTCCCGGTGGCTGCAAGGATCACGTCCAAGCCCTCTGCATTGTCCACAAGGCTTTCTGTGGCTGGGACCACACTACATGCAACTGTCTCTTCCTAAGCATCTTCCTTCTCGAGCCCTCGGCTCATCCACCTTCAACTCTCTGAGGGTCAGACACTTCTCCAGGTAGAGAGTGGGGGATAGATCTGTCCTTGGATGGGGCCTCTCTCGGGAACAGCCTCCCTGCCTCTCTCAAACTTGAGCCAGACCACCTACGGTTACAGAAGCAACCTAGGACCTTCCTTTTAGCTTGTGCTTTCTCTCTCTCGCCCCTGATGATGCTCCTGTCTGCTGCGCTAACTGGTTACCTAGCCACCCACTGAACCTCATGGGCACCAGGCTCCTGCACGACCAGTAGCCCCTTGCACTGCCTCCGGGCCTCCCACCCACTTAGGGACTGTATCTGCAACCCTACAGTCCTCTGCACTTACTTGAGCCACCACCCTGGCAGCAATTACTGCGTCTGGCAGCACTTATTGCGTCTTGGTACTGCACTACACCCTCCCCTTCCCTCCTGGCACTTCTCCTCTTCCCTCCCCCTCGCACTTGCACGATCTGAATGACAAGGCCTAGTAAGATCGTTTATTTTTGTCCTCCCTCTGTCTACCCTTCCTTGTCTTGTCACGCCTAGAAACACGTGTGCACCAGTGCATTATAAATTACTTATCATATCACATCATTGCTCGTTCTCACTCCTCATTTTTTTTTAATACCATATTTTATTGATGGTTTTTGAACAAACATGTAACATACCAACTGTTTCCCCCCATCCTCCCTCCCCCTTTGCCGGGTCGATCGTCAATCTGCTCGTCTCTTGCCACTCTATGCATCACCTTTCCAGTAATATGTGTCTTTGCCGTGTTCCATGTTGCGCTCCTGCGCCTCCCTCTCTCCCCCCCCGACCGATCTCAGGTCACACGTTCTTCCCATTTTCCCCAGATTTTTGTGGCCTTTGCCGGACATCCTCATGCTGTATATATTCTGAGTTCTTTTGCCGCACAGATGTCCATTTCGTTGGACCATTGAGCCGCTGTCGGGCACTCCGGGGCTCCCCATTTCTGTGCTATATCACATTTTATCAGGCCCGTTGCTATGGATAGAAGAATACCCTCCCATTTGTTTGAAATGTTCTCATCTGGGGCCCCAGTAACATTATTGCGGGTCGTAATGCTATCATGCGACCTAGTGCTCTTGCCAGAATTTGAAAGCATTGTGTCCAGAAGGTCTTGATTTTGGGGCACTCCCAGAGGAGATGGATGGAAGTGCCTTCTTCCCCCCGGCATTTCAAACAGTTGGGATCCCGTGCCCTTCCCCAACCAAAAAGGGCCACTCGGGGGTAGTATACCCTGTGAAGTATCTTGAGCTGTATCAGTCTTATTCTGGAATCTATTGAGATTTTGCGTGGGTGCATGAGAACCTGGATCCAGTCCTCAGGTTCAATGTTCCCGACGTCCCGTTCCCATCTGGCTTTGAGGCTGATCAGTCTGGGGTGGCAAATGCGTTAATAGCTTTATATAGAATGGTTGTTACTTTAGTGGAGATGTGTTGTGGAAGTAGGTTGCGTTCCAGGGGTGTGTAATCTGGGGCGTCGGTCAGTGCTTGCCTGTGGCCACTGAGTGCATGTGATAATTGTGTGTAGTGATAGTGTTCTGCAGCCGAAATGCCATATTCCCGCTGGAGCATTTCAAACGAAAGAATAGAGCCCTCTGTTAAAACATCTCTTATCCTGGTTATCCCAGCCCTCACCCACCGGGTCCATGCGGGCAGCTTCTGCACCGTCAACATGTGGTTATTCCATAGTGGTTGTGCCGTGGTGATCTTATTTCCCCAGCCTATGTGCTTGTGTGCCTGCCTCCAGATGATCGCAATGTGAGAGGACATCGTCTGTGCGGGGGGCTGGATAGACGCTGATACATTGTTGCGAGTGGTGGGGTGTCCTGCCTGAAGGGTAGTTCTGCTCTAATGTGTGGTAGGTCGCGGTCCCCATGGAGGAGGTCATTGACTACGTTTAGTTGACTGGCCCAATAGTAGGATTTAAGGTGTGGGATTCAAATACACCCCTCCCAGATTGATTGCTGCAGCGTGGTCAGCGCAATGCGAGGTTGCCCCCCTTCCATATCAATTCCCTGAGGAGACCTTTCACCCGGACGAATTCCGAGTTTGGTATGGCCAGTGGGGCGTTCTGCAGTATGTAAAGAAAACGTGGAAGTGCCATCATCTTGAAGAGGGCCGCCCTTCCTATGAGTGTGAGGGGGAGGTGCATCCAGTGTCGCACGTCCCCCGCAAAGCGGTCCGTTAGTGGGTGCAGGTTGTGACGCACATAGTCTGAGAGAACCCCGGAGACCCATATGCCCAGGTAGCGGAAGCTTTCTCTCTCTAATCGATATGGGGAGTCCCGGGGGATTGCTAGATCATCTCCTTTTACTGGGAAGAGAACTGATTTCCCCCAGTTTACTTTAAGGCCACTGAAGTCCCCATATGTCTTTAACATTTGGGTTATGATTGGGCATGTGTGGTCTGGATTGCTCAGGTAGAGTAATAGGTCGTCCGCTTAAAGGGAGAGCTTGTCCTCCCGTTCGTCTGGCCAATAGAATCCGGACCACGTGGTTACTGTCGGAGCCATCGGGCCAGTGGCCTGATTGCTAGGGCGAAAAGGAGGGAAGATAGAGGACAGCCCTGCCGGGTGCCTCTACCCAACGGGAAGGTTCCGGAGGTCCAGCCGTTCACCCTAACTGTAGCTAGTGGGGTTTCATATAGGAGTTGAATCCAGCTGAGGAAGGTTTGCCGATGCCCATGCGCCTCATTATTGCCCAGAGGCTTGCCCACACCACTGAATCGAACGCTTTCTCAAAGTCAATTGCGAGGAGCGCAAGTGGAGTGTTAAGGGTTGGGGCTTCTTCTAATAGCAGGTGTAATCGACTTAAGTTCATTCTGGTCGATCTGTGCGGCATGAAGCCGCATTGATCTTGATGGACCAGTGAGGATATTACCCCTTGGAGCCTGTTGGCCAATACTTTGGCAAGGATTTTAGTTTCACTATTGAGATGCGATATCGGTCTATACGATGTGCACTGGTCTGGGGGGTTTGCTTTTTTTGGGAATGACCACTATGTTGGCCGTTCGTAGGTTTGGTGGAAGGGTTCCCTGTTCCCTAGCAGCGAGGAATAGGTCCCGGAGGGGGGCGGCCATCTTGTTGCTGCCCAGTTTCTTCCAGGTCTCGGCCGGGAAGCCGTTCGGGCCAGGTGTCTTCCCAGATTGTAGCTGGGTCATGGCCTCCGCTATTTCGGTTTCGTCTAATTCCCTGTCTAAGTGAGTACTCTGCAGTTCAGATAATTGCGGGAGCACAATCTCATCCAGGAGGGATGCGTCTATGGGGCCCGTAGGGGCAGCATAAAGCGTGGTATAGAATTGGGCAAAGGCATCCGCTATTTCTGGGTCTGTTCGGGCGGGCCCGTTTTGGCTGTCAGTAATCTGTCTGATGTGTCTGTGCCCCTCCTCCCGTCTTTCCAGCCATGCCAATAGTTTGCCGGCTTTATCACCTTGCTCATAAATTCTGGTCTTTGATTCCCAATGCGCAAGCCGTGCGTTATCGAGCGCCGTGTTATGGAGGGATGCTCTAGCCTTCAGGAGGGAGCGGTATATTTCTGGGGAAGCGTTAGAGATATATCTGGTTTCCCATTTCTTTACATCCTCCTCCGCCTCCGTCACCTTCCTGTGGTGTTCTCTCTTTTTGTTACAGATCCAAGCTGTCATTTCCCCCCTGAGCACTGTCTTGTGTGCCTCCCACAACATCACAGGGTCTTCTACCGAGCCCGTATTGATCTCAAAGAATTTGTCGGATTTTTCCGTGATGTGCTCCACGAACTCAGGGCAGCCCAGGTAGTAACCATTTAGCTGCCATGTTTTGGGCAGCAGGGGACAATCCGTACGGAGCGTCACCTCCAGGGGAGAGTGGTCTGATATGCCCCGGGGAAGGAAATCTGCCGTTATAACCCTATATGCTTCTGGGGCCGGGAGGAAGAGGTAATCCAATTTGGATAAGGATCCATGGACCCCCGAGTGGAAGGAGAATCCTTGGTCTGTAGGGTGGAGTTCTCTCCACACGTCACTCAGACGAAGTGCTGATGTGAAGGTCGCCAGCCGTGTGGGCCTATCTGGGTTCCGACTGCGGATATGGGTCCGGTCAAGTGTGTTGCACATAACATCGTTGAAGTCCCCCCCCCCCACGATCCACACCTCTGCTTGCTGTTGTGCCATCAGGGCCGTCACCTCCCTCAGGAGACCCTCCCCCAACCCCGGCGGGGAATATATCGCTAGAATGGCCACTGTCTCTCCCCAAAGCGTGCCCCGGATCATCACAAAACGGCCTGAGGGGTTCTGTATTACAGCAGATAGATCAAGAGGGAGTCGCTTACGTAAAAGGATCAGGGCGCCCCAAGATCCCATTGTGTACCCTGCATGGTATGCTAGTCAGTAATTAGTTCTGTGAAAGAAGTGTCAGGTTCAACCCGCTAAGTGGGTCTTGGTTAGGAGGGCTATGTCAGGAGAGCGTCAGTTAAGGAATTGCGTGACTAGTCGGCGTTTTATACTTGAGCCCATGCCGTTGACGTTCCAAGTAAGGATTTTGAGAGACTTATGGCGTTCGTTGTGTGTCATTGGGGCTAGTGCATTTCCATCAGTGGGGTCATCTTGGTGCTGTGTGGTCATTGCTGTCTAGGGATCTAAATTGTTGTGCCAGATGGGTGCGTGATGCGTTTGGCCGTGGAGGTATAGAGCACGTGTAAGGTGGAGGCGTGAGCAGCAGGGATGGTGTGTTCGATGGCATCTCGATCAATGTGAATGTGATGTGATTTCCCGGAAAGTAACTAACATAGAACAGTTTCCCTTCCCCCCTCCCCATACTCCTCCCCAACATGAAGTATCTGTCACCCAAACTCTACTGGCACTCAAAACTGTGTTGCCAGGTTAACTTAATATGAACTGTAGTCACCTTCCCACCAATTTACTGCTCGTATGTGGGTCTGGTGTCTCTGGTCAGGGGCGTGGTGGCCGTCGATAACATGGTGTGTTCGCAAAGGTAGCGTATGACTCTCTGACCAATTATGTTGGGGCAACGGCATCCCACCACTGGTGTCATGCCAGGAGGAGCATTGCGTTGCAGGTGGTTGCCAAGAAAAGGATTGATCGTTGAGTACACAGATGATACTATGAGTTCCTACCTCTGGCCGGTATGTCTTTGCAGGAACCCTATCAGGGATCGTGGTCTTCGTCCGGATCCGCTGGGATCTCCAGTATAGGTTGTTGGGCGGGTCCATCTCCCCGTGGTCGGGGTCTTGGCCTACCTCTGCGGTTTGGAACGGGTCCAGCCCAGTCACCTGCGATATGGGTCTCGGCCCATTTCCAGGCTTCCTGAGGATCAGTGAAGTGGACAGTTTTACCTTCATGCTGAGTTCTTAACTGGGCCAGGAACAGCAGCCCGTACCTCACGTTCATGAGGTGGAGCTTCCTTTTGAGGTGCTCGAAGGATTGTCTGGCTTTCTGGACCTCGCGAGTATAATCTGGATAGAATGCAATTCTGGCGCCGTTATATGTCATTGACCCTTTGGTTCGGGCCATTTGTAAGATAGCGTCCCTGTCGTGGTAATTGAGGAGCCTCGCGATGATTGTTCTTGGGGGTGCGCCCGGGGTCGGGCGGCCTGCGCGTACGTGGTGTGCACGTTCCACCGAGAAAAAGTTCAAGAGAGTCTTTGGCGCATAAAGATCTGCCAGCCACTCCTCCAGAAAAAGCTCCATGCTGGGTCCCTCTTCGCATTCCGGCAGTCCCAGGATGCATATATTGTTGCAGTGGGACCTGCCTTCTCCCTCGTCCACTCGGGCCTCAAGGGTTTTCAATCTGGTCAATGCTTGTGCCAATTGTTGGTGCACCCCACCGAGGTCATCCTCCACTCCAGAAATACGTTGTTCCGCCTCCCTGGTTCGGGATGACAGTTTCTGGAGGTCATGGCGGAGGAAGGAAACCTCAGTAGAGATAGCGTCCATTTTTTGCTCCACCGAGGAGCGTGAGCTGGCGATGGCGGCCATCACATCTTTGAGTGACAGGGTCTCGTCTGGCGGGGGGTGGTTACCCCATGGTCCTCGATGCTCTGTACGGTGGATGTGCTTGTGGCATATTGATCCATGGTGCTTTGCGTCGAGGTGTTTTTGCTTTTTTCTTTGCCCATGGTGCTGCTTTGCACGTATCGCTCCGTGCAGGTTTGGGAGAGCACCCCTTCTCGTGATTTTTCCTCCCCTCCGGTCTTCTATCAGGACTTACTGTGCCCATGCTGTGTTACCTCCGCACTAAAGTTTAGGCGACAGGTGATCTCTCAGAGGGCGCGATAGGTCTCCTGTTCGCTTGGGCCTAGGCGTGGGGTTACGGCCAACAGTGAGGGGGCTCAGCCGTGTTGTCGGTCTTTATGTTTCCTTTCTTTACCCTACCCCGGTGCTCCGCTCCTACTGTCCCGATCAGGCAGGCTGGTCTGCCTAGCCCCGGATTGTTTCCCCGTCCCAGGGAGGGGCCGGGTCTGTCCACAGTTGCAGCCGCGGCGAGCGCTTCGTGTTAGCTGCTGGTGATGGGTGGCAAGTCAGGGCACCAACAGCCCGATTGGTCGTCTCGCCCCCCCCCCGGGTGGGTATATTGCTCGTGGTGGAGGAGCACCGCGGGTCGTCCCGTACTGCTTCTGTGAAGCTGTCCGTTCATCCGCCCTTGTCTGGGGGGCTCACAAACCCAGGGACCGGCAGTTGGATCAGGGCGCCCCAGGCGGCGCTGTGCGGGCCCGGTGTTTCTGTCAACGACTGTGAAGGAGACCCAGTTCGCCAGGATTGGTTTCTCTTTGTAGAAACAGGGGTGGGGGGGTGCTTCCCTCTCGTGGCGTTGTCCAAGTCTCCGCTGGTGGCCGGGTTACCCCTGCTATGCTGCTTCCGTAATGTAGTTCGAGCGGCTGTGGTCTCAATCTCCCCCGGGCACCGAAAGGTTATATTTGTTCAGAGTCCGGTGGGCCTGGATATGCGGGTGTTCTAGAGGATCACCGCAGGTTCTCCCTCCACTGCGGGGCCTCCCGCACCTGCAATCCGGTGGTTAGTGCGCAGTCCTGGAGAGGGCGGTGTCGCTGTGTCGGGTCTGTAGGATGGTTGCCTTGTTTTGGGTCTTTGTCCTCTTATTCTTATTGTGTGTGCCTGTTTCTGCAGAGGTGTGCCCCAGTGTAGGGAGCATGGTCCCTTCCCTTCAGGTCTTTCCTCAGCCGCGCACTATGGGTCTCTCGCGCTGCCAATGTTGGTGGTGCAGCAGCGTGGGCTGGGTTATCTGTGCACTGATGTGCGTCCCCGCTAAGGTGCTTCTCCTTGGGTGCCCCTGCTGCTTTAATACTATGTTGGCGGCTTACCGCTTTCGCTAGAGTCGGCGCCGCGGACAGAACAGCTCCGCTTTCTCTCTGTCCCCTCCTCTGCCTCTCATTCACAGGCAGTCCCGATCGGGAGCCCCGGCCGGGCTCTGCCGCAGCACACCTCGGCCCCTCCTCTTCCCCTCTCGTGCCGGGGATCGCCATTTCCAGGGACAGCAGCGGGTCGCGACAGCGGCACCTCTCAGGCCCCTCCAGGGGGGGTTTCAGCCCAAAGGCGGGTGCAGCGAGCCGGGACCACAGGCTGGCATCTCTCGTCCTCCGCTGTCTTTTCAGCACGTCTCAGAGGCGATGGCCATCTTGTTTGCCGTCGGGCTTCCCTCTCTGTTATTTTCCCAACGCTGATATCTTGCTCCGTGCTGAGCGGTTTCGGTCCCCTTTGCTGTCGGGTGCCGCCGCAGGGTTCAATGCACAAAAATGTCTTTTCTAGCGAATCAACTTTCCAAATCTAAGGATATTGGAAGGATGTTTCGGGTGGCCACGGAGCACCTAGGAATTACGTCTCCATTGCGTGCTCGCTCCTCATTTAACCTCCTCTTCATTCTTCCTCCTCAGTCATCAGTCAACCTTTTTAATCCTCATCCCTCACTATTCCTTCTCACTATTCCTTCTCACTCCCCTAACTTCTCATTCCTCCACAGTCATCCAACTCTCTCATCAAACCTCACTCCAGCCCCTCAGTTCTCACCTTCCCCCTAATGCCTCAATACTCCTAATTTCTACATCTCACTCCTCACATTTACTCCTAACTTACCATTTCTTATCCTTAGTCATTAATCTGGCTCCTCATACCCCCTTCTTCCTCCTCACTCCTTCGCCTCACTTTTCATTGTTCCTCCTCATACATCAGACATCATTCTTACCATGCCTGGATTCTGCTCTTCACTCTGCATATCTCAGTCCTCACTCCATCCCATCTCTCATTGCTTCCTCTCATCAGGCATACTGCTCACTCCTTGTATCGCGCTTTGTACTCTTCGCGTCTCCTCCTTTCTTCCCATTTCTTCCAGGCAGGGCTCCAGTTAAGATTTTGAAGTAGGAGTTATTTTTGAAGTTGGGCATACACTTATTTTTTTGAATAGTAAAAAATATAATTTTTAATCCCAAATGAAGTATTTTTGGGTGATTACACACATATATAGTTACCCAGTCCTTTGCAGTCGCTGCTGGAAATGCTCACACGTGCGCTGTTGGATCACCTGCTTTCCTGCTTTAAAACGTCCTTCCTCTGCGAAGCGAATTGGAGTTTGTTGGAGTTGGCGTGCTACTGGTGTGTTACTGTGAATTTCATTCTGCTGGCTGCTGAGCTCCGCCCTGCCTTGTTGGAACACTTGCCTTCCGGCTTTAAAACCTCCTTCCTCCATGAAATGGAGGAAAGTGGAGTTTGTTGGAGTTGGCATGCTACTGGCATGTTACTGTGTTTTTAATTCTGCTGGCTGCTGAGCTCTGCCCTGCCTTGTTGGATCACCTGCTTTCCTGCTTTAAAACCTCCTTCCTCTGCGAAGCGGAGCAAAGTGGAGTTTGTTTGAGTTGGCTGCTACTGGCGTGTTACTGTGACTTTAATTCTGCTGGCTGTTGTGCTCCGCCCTGCCTTGTTGGATCACCTGCTTTCCTGCTTTAAAACCTCCTTCATACGCAAAGCGGAGCGAAGTGGAGGAAGGTGGAGTTTGTTGGAGTTCGGTGGAACTCGGTGTGCAGTGTGCGGCGGCTGAAGGTGAAAAAGGCCAAATCTATCAGCGTTTAGATGTTCCCTATTACAAACCCTCCCTGTGCACGAACGCGACTCCAGGTAAGGCGCTGCATGAGCAATGTTGATTTCAATGACTGTGTGGATGCCGAAAATATGGGATTGTTATTGCCTCTGGTGAAAGAAATGAAGGCTGCCAATAAAAGTGAAGATAGGAATGAGCAGACTCCTACGCAGAGTGTGAAAGACCCCTCGCTGTCAGCGGGTGGGGAGGCAATGGTTTGGTGCGGGTGAAACCGCTTCCTGTGAACCGGAGGTCAACATCGCATATACAACAAAAATAGATGTGGGATCCTCCAAAGCAGAGGTGTGCACTAAAAGTCTGCTAGGAGGGCCTAGCTGCCCCAATGCAGTGCAAGCGGCGCAAACAGCTTGTGCAGTGCGAATATCTCAGGAAGATGTGGATCAACTTACCCAGGATCCCCAAAGTGACGAAGGGGGTGGGGTGGAGCAGCTCGCTTTCCTGCCAGACCTAAAAAACTCAGATCTAGCCGCCCACCTCTCCAGAGAATTAATGGGTTTAACATCTGAAATAGCTCAACAGAAAAGGACTAGTTTATCCTGTGTCAAGGATCGGTTGCTAGCTCTGGATACATTCCTGACAAGAGCAGACAAAAATAAAGAGCTGCTGAAGCTAGCTAATGGAGCAGAAGGAAAATTCTCTGCTGAGAACAAGCGGGTGGCGGTACTGAAATCAGTCCAGCAGCAAACCGATCATTTAGAATTGGAATACTCTATGAAACAACAAAGCCAAGTCTGATTGGGGAGTCCAGAGGGGATAGGCCCCCATGGGAGGAAATGCATACAATACAAAAGGATTGTGTATTGGGGCTCTCCTTCTTACATCAAGGCTGAAAGTGGTAGTGCAGGCGGTCGGGAGGTGATTCCTCTACCCCCTCATCTGCTTCCTCACACCAAGACTCTAGGAGCTCACGGTGGTATGGAAAAAATCAATGGAAGGCAGTCCAAGAGTTGAAGAGCGGGTTTATTTCCAACAGATAGTAACAGCATCCTTATTATCCTCACTGACACCATTCACGAAACTGTATGAGGCATTATATAACTCTCTGCAGGATCAATCTACACAAATTCCAGCTATATCAAACAAAATGATGCTGCTGGAGGCTCTGGTGCTTAAGGTGGAATTGCGTTTAGATAAAGAAGAAGAAAATTCCCTCCAGTGGCAAAACTGCCTTTGTCACTTAGCAAGGCAGGAATCCTCTGATAAATTCTTGTTAATGGATGCTCTCCTAGCTGACTGTAAGTGAATGAGATCCCAATGCAAACAACTGAAGCCAGCGGTGGTGGACTTTTCCCACCCGACATCTTCTGGGACTGGCTCAGGAGAGGAAAATGTTTCAGGAGTTGATAGTGATTACGCTAACTGAACTCGAGCCTCCTAAGCCAACAGAGGAGGCAAACCTCTTTTCAATGTTTAAATCAACTAAGGTTCCAGAAATCCTTCTGCTAGCAAAAAACGAGTCAATCAGCAGAGAAAGAAACCTGTAAAATATAACAACTACTACCAAAATGAAAATCCAACGGCTCTAGAGCCTTTTTGAGAAATCTTCATTCTCCCCCTCTAAGGGACAAAAGACCAACACCAAAGCGTGCAGGAAAAAAATTGATGCTATCTCAAGTAGAAGTGGCTCATGAACCCTTGAAGTTGCCTATAATTGAGATCCAAGAAGAAGAAGTGAATCCGTCAGAAACCTGCCTTAGTGACTTAATTGATTAAATAGATTGGGTTGAAGAGGATTGCGATTGGAAAGAGCTTAGTAGATCAGAATGGGCAGAAATTGAGAACCAAATGGCGCCCAAGCCACCGAAATGGAAAGTACCCAGAAGCAAAAGTCAAAGCTCAAGGGGAAATCAATCCTTAGCACAAATGGAATCGGTTCAATATAGAACAATGGAAGAAAAACGAAAAGAAATCTTCCAAGCATGAAGCCTAAATAAAATCCATCAGGAACAGGCCATGGGGGACAAGAAAGATGTGGTGCCTCATGGCAGGATCCAAATACAGAATAAAAGAAAACCACAACCTCGAAAAGATGCTGCATCAACAATTAGCCCCAAGGTCTATCTAGAAAGAATTATCGAGGGTCCAAATGCACCGATTTTGAACAGGAGGAATGTCCTGAAATTATTTCCACTAGATATCACCGCTCCGGCGGGTATACACTGAGGACATTAAGGTGGTGGAATTTGTATTGGAAAAGCAAATGGACTGAGTTATTCTACATCTGGCCTCACAGGCGACTAAGGAAACGCTTCTGACCCAGAATGACAAACTCTTACCACTAGGGTATGAATTAAGCAACTATCAAGAGAGGATCAGAGCCAATTGGAAAGAGGCAATGGACAAAAATGAGTGATTTAAGTTCAAAGACCACTAAAAAAGGCTACAAAGGGATAATGGAGCATACAAAAGTTGGAAAGCAAAAACTCTCTGCTTTTTCAATAAAGGACCTTACTCCCTGAAAATGTACAGTTAAAAATCAGAAACAGATGCAAAATAATGATGGGGAGGGGCAAAAAGTCACAAGGAAGGAGGAACAATCTTGGGATTGGTTGGCTGGGGCATTAGAGAATCCTACTCAGGATTAGATTGACTGTCCCATTATGATCCAGAGCCTTCGAGTTGCATCGTGGAATACGAGAGGATTCAGGGCTCTCTTCAGGGAACAGACCTCAATTCTGGATCAGTTTGTCGTCTTGTGTTTTGAAGACACATGGCTTGGTTCTGCATCTCTGTGCGAGGGATACAATGCTTATTTGAACCCCGCTCCTAAAGGAATTACAGGACGCCCTTACTCAGGCCTGTTGACACTAATAAAAATGGAGACGGGTAATTAGTATTGAGCACCCAAGCACATATGTGCAAATTATGAATTTAACAAGACCATTGAATGGGCAGTTTATGAACTATATTTTAGTCAACATCTACTGGAGAGTGAATATGTCCAAAGAAGTTACATTCATTGACTCAGTAATGAGACACATGGACAGGGCTATGACAGAATGGGATGATGCCTGGATCATTGTATGTGGTGATCTGAACATTAAACTCTGAAACAAAGAAGGAAGACCACTGAAAGATTCTGAGTGGGATGAGCGAGCACGTAGCTGGCTGGCAGCCATGATGCTGAGAGACGTACACATGCTCAACGCCCAAACAGAGGGAGATATCCTGGGTGCATGTACATGGGGGGAGGGATACAATCGTCCTGACTATTGCTTCATGTCAAAACATTTGAGAATTATGGTGGATAGATTTGAAATATTGAAACAAAAATCAAGTTATCATGACTTGTTGGCTGCCTCCATATCTTTGCTGGAGCCAGTGAAGTGTTTGGACAAAATGGGGGAGGTAGAGCTTTCTTGGGGTAAGAACAGGCTAAGGTTGAGAAGTAAGGATGTTGGCAAAGTAGTTAGTCAGTCTCTAGTCTCGGTACAAGCTAATCCTAAAAAGGTAGATTATTCTTGGATCTTGAAAGATTTTTGTCCGAAAGTGAGCAGTGATGGCAAAAGAGATATGACCCCAATACATGCATATGACATGGAATTGGGGAATTGGTGAAGGTTAGAAGCTTTATTTATTTCATTATTGTTGTTTTTAGCTCATAAGAACTTCTCCAACAGTAAAACATTTATATCAATCATCACAATATACTTCAATTCTTCAATCAGCTACATAATTCATTAGCAAAATCGCTGCTTCAGTGCGGGTACTCATTTAACATCAGTGTTAATATTAACCTAGTTTCATCTTCTCATCATAAATTTACAATAATTCTCACTACATTATTAAAACACATTAATAGTTTTCTATGATTGAATTCTCTTATCATGTGCACAACAGCTAACTCCTTTCGTGTTATACTTAATCCACATTTACACCCTTGGAACGATCCCATCTCCTTGACTACTACTAATATTTCAGATATTGGTCGATCAATCATCAGTTGTTCATTAGTTATTAACAGGTAGTTTAAGCATTACTGATGCCACTTGCCAAACATTATATAAGGCAATAATCAAAATTTCAGATGAAGTATTCAAACATATATTCCAAAAATGGACAGTAGTTACAGAATTAAAATGATGGTAGTAACGATGGTACATACTTCTGTACACCAATTCCATTTCTGGGCATCCAGTTAGTATGTGTCTAACTGTCTCCAAATTTCGGTCAACTCCACATATACGGCACATACGTTGATCTTGTGCCAGTTTCCATTGTGAGCCATGTGTGGCTCTAACAGGCAATAGGTTAAGGAGCATGAGTAACCGAAATCTGCGCACTTTGGGATTCGGGCATCTAATTAAATACATCTGGGGGCTTAGATATTTATGAACAATACCTTCCAAGTACTTATAGTTACGCAATCCACTGAGATGTATAAAGTTGTTCTCCCAGTCTCTCAAACATGCCTTATTTTTAAAGGCCCTTTTGATGGCTTTAAATCTTCCACACTTGGAATGCTCCAAAGACCAGGTCAAATCAACATAAGAGGCAATGCACGATGCATCGTAGATGTTGACTGCAGCATTAAATACAATCAAATCTTTCCCAATATTCCTGAGCAAATGACTAGTAGGATGGCTCAGTGCCTTCAAAGGTAATAGTGCTTGTTGGCATTGTTAGAAGCTTAATGTGAGTTACGATAAGAAGGGTTAGGAGGGATGGTGATACATCAAAGAAAGATGGGATGCAGAAAGTAAGACAAAAATATTGAAATTGGCTGATCACATCTCAGATAGTGAGAGCCCCGGGGGACGTCGAGATTTGCTTGTCCCATTATACTACCCCCTTTGCCTATCCAGGGCAGGCAAAGATTGAGGGTGGGGGATCCTTATGTACGAGATGGGAATTTGTATTCGATGAGGGGGAGGCGAGGCGGATGATTCGGAATCTGAGTTCATCAAGAGCAGTAGGGCCTGATGGGCTATCGAATCAAGAACTGAAAAAAAAAACATGGAACTGCTGGTTTCCATGTTTATTCAGATTATGCAGAATAAGGAAGTACCAGCCTCCTGGTGGGAGGCTAATATAGTCCCGATATTCAAGAGGGGCGATAGGGCGGACCAAAAAAACAACCACCCTATCGCCCTTCTGGACTCATTGGGGAAGCTGTTTGCAACCGTTTTACTGCAAGATTTAAAAGCATGGGCTGGTAGGAGTGGAATATTGGACCCAAGGCAATCAGGTTTTGTTAAAGGTGTGGGGACCACCCTAAATCTCTTCATTATTAATATCCTAAAAGAGAGGGCTCTAGACTTAGAAACATGTGTGTATGTGGCATTCATGGACCTAGAGCAGGCTTTCGACGGGGTAATTAGAGAAAAGATTTGGGCTAAATTGAGAACCTGGAATTGCATGGATTAGATTGTCTGCAAAAGGCCATTTATCTCGAACAACCCCTTTATATCGAGGCTTAAAGTAGGGGTCTGTGTTAGCCCCCCTGTTATTCTTCCTTTATATTGCAGACTTAGCGGCGTCCCAGAAGGATGTGGTGGCCTTTGCTCCAAGAATAAATTCGGTTGAAGTCCCCTGGGTATTATTTGCGTGCAATCTGGTATTCTTGATCAAACTCCCATTGGCCGTCAGAGAAGAATGGAAGCACTCAGAAAATGTCTTACAGAGAATGGCATGAAGGTCAATGCAGGGAAGTCAAACATTCTTACCAAGACGTCAGCACATAAGAAGGGCGATGGATTCACGTAGAGAGTAGGGGACAAATCCCTAGAAATAGTGGAATCCATGATATATTTGGGTGTCATGGTAAATAGGAAATTGGATGAAAATGGTCACTACATCCATCTGAGGACAAAGCTATTTTCATTGACCAATCAGGGAAAGGCCATCTATAGAAAGCATAGGAGGTTTTCAATGAGGCCAATTATCACATTCTATAGACAAAAGGTTGCCCAGTTTTTAACCTATGAGGCAAAAGCAGTCCTAAATCTATCTTGGAAGATCTGGGAGAGATTAGAGGGATCTTTCTGGCCGCGAGTATTAAGGCTTCCAAATTCGCTGCCGATGGATTCAGTCAGACACAAATTGAGATTACAATCTCTCGAGTCTCTAGTTCTATGGAAAACAGTGGCCCTATATAGAAAATGTTTCCATGAACCTTCAGTGATTCCTTTTGCCATCTTTCACCCGTGTAGAGCTGGGCAGGATAGATACCTAACTCAATGGAGAGGAAAGGTGCAGAACATTCTAGAGGCCAAAGGTATCGAGATAAGTGATTTGGTGGCAATTTCTTTTAAAGTAAAAAAAAAACTCCAAGAGTTGGATTGGATTACAACAGTGGAGTACTGGAGTAAGGATAAAAGAAGACAGTCATTAGACATGGAGCAAAAGGGTTTAAATTGCCTACCGACGTAGCTCCAAAACTTTCCCTCACCAGTACATAGAGACCTCCTTCTTAGATGTAGATTGAACATTTTGAAGGGAGGTCGAATGGGCAAGGAAATGGCCTGGCCTAGGAAATGCTCAATGTAGGTTTTGTAATGAAAGAAGGGGTGTGGAAACGCTCCTCCATTTGGTAACCTCTTGCAAACCACTCAGGGAAATGAGATGTAAATTCCTGGAAGGATACATGATATCATGTTGGTCCCTGTCGCCAGTACAATGATGGGAATGGGTTCTTTTAAGCGAATAAACTGCCTGACCATTGCTGTTATGAAGTGGGTGGAGTTTGTGCTAAGGGAAACTGTGTAAGGGGAGGGAGAGAAAAGTAGAATGGAAAAGGGGGGAATGAAAAGCTTCCCTCGAATTGGGTTTCTTTTAAAGGTATTTAATTTGGAGTTGATGTATCAAGATGATTAAATTATGCAATGAAGTGTTGGTAATATTAATTTGTATATGTTGGAGGTCTATGTTAAAGGTTTGAATTTTTGTTTTTAAACAAATAAAACATAAAAAATAAAAAAAATGAGAATGATGGATTTGATCATGCAAAATTTGTTTTTTAAATGATGTGCTGTCAACGTGATTTACATTTACATATCACCTGGACAATAACATCAGGTTTGTTGTCAGGTGTGAATGTTAAATCTGCAGTTTCAACTGAGGTGTTGTCAGTGATTTCTGACGTTTGTTTGCCTGTTGTGGGGCATTTGTTTGAGAGGTTCGCTGATATTTGGCATACAGGAAACTCATTTGGAATGTGTGTATTGGGTTATTGGCATCAAAGAAAGAGGGATGCCCAAGAATAGGATGAAGGTCATTGACTGGGACATGCTGGGATTTGTCGGGCAGCATCACATATTCAAAAGAAGTCTAAAACTATAAAATAACACTGGGTATGCTGGAAACTGTATGACTTTGTGCATGTTTGGTTTGCTGGTGAACTTTGCTTAAAACTGCGAAGTGTAATGCATGACTGTGTGTCTTTGATAGAGGACTCGATTTACTATTGAGCAGGGGAAATCTGGCAGATTTTAATTCTAAATCTGTAAGAATGCATAGTCTAAATGATCACTGTTAGAACAGAATTTCATTTTTGGAAGTCCTGCTGTCTAAGTTATGAAAACCCTCTTACCCCAACCTTTTGGTTTTCTCCTCTTTGTTTTCCATGTCTATCTCATTTTGTCTGGTTAACAAGTACTTCAAAGTAATTCCTGCAATGAACTGTGGTGCGCTGTCGCCTCTTCTGTATGGATGAGCAGGCTGGATCTCAATTTTTCCACGATCTGGTCAATTCTGCCTGAGCTACATGAAAGTATTGCATCAAATTAGGTCATAATCCCCCCTCTCGAACAGCCTGCACAACATGTTGAACGCAGTATGAGGGGTCTACCCAGCCCATATGATTCTGATAATGAGCTACCTTAGTCTTTTAAAATAAAGTAAAGGGAAGGACTACTGGAACATTTTGGAAATTACCTGAGCGTGGGGAAGGAGTGGCCACAATAGGTTTGTTTAAGGGAGCTTCTTTAGTTCATGTTTTAGTTCCGTTTTTTGTTTGGTTAGTTTTCATTTCCTTGTTTGAGCTTATTAGCTCATCAGCACTGTGCTCCTTGTGTATTCGTCTTCTTTTATTTGGATTTCCCTCCTTCCAAATACCTTTTGGAAAGGAGCTAATTCTTTACCCTGTTACTTTGTCCTTTGAAAGGATGCGTGGGTCCTGGTGTCATATATCTTGTATAATAAAAACAGAGACAAGGGACAGGGTGCTGGAGTGGCGTAATAGCCAAAGAAGCCCTACACATTTTCAAAGCTAGCTTTGAATGTACAGGTTGCGAGTCTATCCAACTAAAATTGACCTACACACCTAACAACTGTCTGAATATCATTGTGTTTTACAGACCCCCCTCTCTAATCTCGGATTTCGAAAATGAAGTTGCTGTTCAAATTAGCAAGCTAGTCTCGGTAAACTCCTCCACCGTATTAGTAGGTGATATGAACAGGTGGAGGGGGAACCCAGTAGATAAAGAGGCTATGGCATTGGAAAAGTCCTTGAACAACATGGGTTTCTATATAATAAATAACGTCCCCACAACACCTCAAGGGAACCAGCTGGATTGGATTTGTACTAACAACTTACAATCAGCGCAGGTCTCCACTGAGCCTTGAATTTGGTCCGACCATAGTTTGGTCACTTTTGAAATAACATTAGAACCCCCTCCCAAAAGGCACGAAAATCCACATGTGGAAATCCGGAGCAGAAATTTTAAGAATTTAGGGCCCGAACTTCTAAAACCTTGCTTACAGCAAATCTTAGAGTCATTTGCAGAAAATGATAGCTGCGAGATCATGCTATCAAAATATACCACATATTTGTAAAAATTAGAAGACAAGCATGCCCCTTTAAAAAATAAGTCAGTCAGGAAAAATAGCAACCAGAAAGAGTATGGCTACGGAACCAAACCCAAGAAAACAGGAACGACTGAAAACGTATAGATAATGAGTATAGAAAGGCAGTCAAAGAAGCTAAATTAAACTACTATAATAAAGAAATTGAGACAGCCGCTAATTCAACGAGCAAACTCTTTGAAATTCTCAAGTCAATTGTAAAACCCAGGCACTTTCATTACCCCACAATCCATCCAAAGAAGACTGTGATAGAGTGCAAGAAGCATTTGCCGCAACATTTTTAAAAACCAGAAACAATATAGTACAAGCAAGGGAGTCCACTAGCTCAGAAACCCGCCTCACTGAAAACCCTCTATCTGGAAATAGAGAAAGTTTCAGTTTTGAAGCCATTACAGAGGAGGATTTTTGTCGAGTGTTGACCAAAATGAAACCTACCTCGTGTGCGGAGAACACACTGCCTACAAAGATCATCCTGGACAACAAAGAGCTTTTCACACCCATTCTTACTAGAATAATCAACGCCTCGTTCTCAGAGGGAAAAGTTCCAAACACCATTAAAGAGGTCACAATAACCCCTCTAGTCAAGAAGGTGGGTCTGGACCCCAAAGACCCAAGCAACCTACGCCCTGTAACTAACTCGAATTTTGTTCTGAAGATATTGGACAAAATCGCCACAAATCAGTTGCAAAAACATGTGGAAACTTATGAGATGCTACACACCCAGCAATCAGGTTTTAGAACAGCTCATAGCACCGAGTCAGCTATGCTTGACTTACAATCACACATGCTAGAGCTGATTGACAACGGTAAACTGGGGATGCTCATGCTGCTGGACCTCAGCGCGGCGTTCGATCTAGTGGACCACCAGTTTCTCCAAGCTGCACTAGATAAAATTGCAGGTTGCTCTCCTCCAGCATTGGCTTGGATAGCGTCCTTCTTGAGTGACAGGAAGGCAAGAATTTGCTGGGGAGATACATTTTCAGAAGCGGCCCTTATCCTGTTTGGAGTTCCTCAAGGAGCCAGTCTGTCTCCTTTGGTATTTAACTTATACATGCGAAGCCTCTGTGACCTACTGGAAAGCATTGGTGTATTTTTCACAAATTACGCCGATGATACACAGCTGATGTTCGAATTAAAAGGAGATTATGTTACAGATAGCGCTAAAATAGAGGAGGTCTATAAGGTCATCGACATCTGGATGCAGAGACATTGGATGTGTCTTAATAATAGTAAGACAGAACTTATGATCTTCGGATCCCGCCACGTAAGATCCAAGTTAGGAGCCCAATACAAGGAGTTTGTGATAAAAGAAGCCACCATCCCAGTGTTACCACAAGTTAAAACACTAGGGATGATGGTGGAAGCATCAGTGGGTAAGGAAGCCCAAGTAAATAACTTAGCTAAAAACAATGCATATCACATGCGCTTGTTAAGAGCCATTAGACCCTACATTAGCAAAGCAAATACTGCCAATATCACAAGGGTGATTATATTGTCGGCACCTGGATTACGGCAATGCGCTGTTAATGGGAGCTACCAAGAGGGAGTTACAGAGATGTCAGGTTATGCAGAATGATGCTGTTCGTATTGTTAAGAGAATTAAATACGGAGAACACATTTCGGCAGGAAGGAAAGATTTTCATTGGCTTAGAATAGAAGAGAGTCAATTTTAAGGCCATGATGATCGTACACAGATGCATATATGGTGTGGCGCTTTACTACTCTAAAGAGAAGTTCTCGCTTTACACACCTAAGAGAAACCTTAGATCAGCCGATGTAGGCCTCCTGGTGATCCCAGAGGTTAGTCGGGCAGCGGGTAGAGGTAGAGCTTTCCTGGTCAGGGCAGCCAAGTTTTGGAATAGGCTCCCAGTGAACCTGAGACAGGAAGGTAATTACATCACCTTTAGGAAATCACTGAAAACATTCTTATTCCAGTAAGTACCAGGGTAACAGGGCATTTTCAAGGTATAGCTATGGCTAGCCTAGAATTCATTCATCCATCGATCCTCCCATTCCATGCGATTCTTTTCTCTTAGGTTTTCTCCGCGCCCTGATTCCTGCAGGCTTTCGGCACGTTACAAGCACATAGAAAATAGAAAAAGAAAAAAAAAATCAAACTCAGCCCTCTTATGGAGGGGTGCATAATGCCTGTGCATCCAAAGGCAATCCATTTGGGTTTGTAACAGAACCTAGGCTGGTTATGCTGCCAACATTCATTAGAATGTATTTGGCCCACGAGCTTATGAAGTTAAAGACTACTTTCATCCTCTTGGCATTACTGTACACTATATTGGCCTCTACAAATCTTCACTGATCCGATGACTTGCAAGTACATTCAGTGAACATTTTTTCCCTGTTGGAGGTAACACTTGTTCAGGGATTAAAACATCATTTCAAAACAAGGAAGATAGAATCACCTTCCATTGGGTGCTGCTCACCAGAGACTCTTTTCATTGTTGAATCAGACTATCATTTCCTCTTTATTGCAGAGCAGTGGTTTTCTGATGTTTCTTCTGCACTTAGTGATCGGGTCTGAATGAACTATCAATCAATTTTGCCAAATAGATTAGAGAATCAAGGAGGCGGTGTGGCTTTCATTTACAAAAATGTGTTTAACATTTCTGTGAAAGAAACACTAGCTATACCAAGGACTGATAATTTACATAATAAATTGTACTTTCTCCAACATTTTAAATTGATTTAATTATTATGTACTGGTCCCCGAAATGATGATGGTAATTGTTACCCCATGTTTGTCAGATTTTATTGGCCAGGTCATATTAAACTGCACAAATGTGGTAATTGTGGGTGACCTCTACTGGTTTGAACCACCGGGTCATCCACTTACAAAACCTCTTCTTGACTTTATGGAAGATTTTAATTTTACTCAAAGGATCTCCGCTGTAACACACATGGCTGGCCATGCATCAGGTTGTATTTTCCTCTTTCCTAATTGTCTATACATAGGGTCATTAAAATGTATCCCTTGGACAGACCATGCAGGTCTTCCATTCGATCTCAAATGAGTGAAATATTGAACAATAGATTGCAACCCCCCAAAAGTGACGACACATTATCAGAAAGGGTCCAACGTTACAGCAATAAGTCTTGAAAAAGGGTTTAAACCTTACTCTTATCCTATACATGTGGATTCTGGGGTGCAATGTATTTATCCAGATTACCTGTTGAATGCTTGTTATGACAAACTCTCTGGCACAGTTTAAGACCATTAAAAATACCTCCAAAGGTTTTTTTTCTGAGGATCCAAAAACTCAGAAATCGGCATTACGCAGAGCTGAGCGTGCCTACCTAGCCCATTGTGATCTTTCTTGAAAAAGTGAATTTATTTGCATATTGCATTTCTACAAGAAAAAGATTACTCAGGAAAAGAAATATTTTTTCAATTGTATTTTCTTACTTGAATATCTCTAAGGAGCATTTCAAAATCTTTAAAGAATTGGAAACATCTGTTTCTCCTGATTGATACAGCCATCCCATCAACTGTGATCATTTGGCATTATTGTCCTCTGAAAAAGGTCTACGATACAAAAGGAGTATCTCTTGTGGATGCAGAAGGTGACCCACATGCCATTTTTCCAGATAGCCAAGTTGAAGAGACCCTACTTCGCTCCGTTTGCGGAATCTGAACTTCTGAAAAGGATGGCAAAAAAGAAGACCAACTGGCTCCTTTCAGGAACCCTGTCCACAAGCTTTGATGAAGGAAGCTAGATCAGTGGTGGTCAGAGATCTTTGGGGTATTGTTAAAACCTTTTTTAGTTAAAGTACGGTGAGAAATTGACTTACCATTATCAGTGGGTACTCCCCGCCTACACCCCTCTCCTGGCTGAAAAATCCTTCTTTTGATCCAATTAACTTTGGCAAAGTCTTTAGAGAGATTCTTTCCCTCCTTGATGACTGGGGACTTTGCCCAGGATGCACTACAGAGTCTGGAGGTGGCAGCCATGGACGATCTGTGGATGGTGTTGTATGGCAGCGGTGTGGGGGGGGGCTATTCCTTTTGGACCTGTCAAAAGCCTTCTACACTGTTGAAGAGTGCATCATTCTTGGGTGCCTTTTTTGTCGTGGCATAGAATTGGCCGATTTCATCAAAAAGATTTACCTGACAGGCCGCTTTGTTTGAATGGTGGCCTGTCGGGGATTGCGCATGCATTTACTGTGCACAGCACAGGCAGGAAGAGGCCGCAGACTGGAAGGTAAGCAGGGGGGTTGAGGAGGGGTAGGAGTGTGTGTATGTGTGTGGGTGGGGTGTATGTGCGTGTGTTTATGTTGTGAGTGTGTGGGGTGGGTCAGGGAAAAGGACTTTGGGTTCGGTTTGGCGGGATTGTACCCACCCGATAATCGTTGGGGAATGGGGGTGAGGGGGCAGGGAGGGTACAAGGGTTGCAGGGGTGTCCCCCGCATTAGGGAATTGAAGGGCAGGGGGGTGCAAAAATGGGAAAAACGATTCCCTGCAGTGCCGATTTCGGACCCAGTAAAAAGGGATTTGATGATATCAGCCTGCTGGGAATTAGCTTGACTGAGTGCACATACTGCACTTGGTTTCTTTCTGCCTTAACGAAGATTGAACTTGGCGGTGTACTTGCTGTTACCATTTTTACAATCGCTTCTTGCTAGGTGCTCAACTGTTACTATCTTTTTACTAACAGCAGTTGCTGTTGAGTACATCTGGCACTAAGTCCTGCAGACCCTACCTTGTCTACAGTGCCCCCACTTGTACCCTCTTGACCCCCACCCCCTGTGGTTTTTCACCCGCACCTCCCCCCCATGTGCCTCAGTACATCAGCCTGGTAGGTGTCCTCCTCACTATGCAGCTAGTTATGTCACTATCCATCTCTCCTATCTTCTCTAACTGCTTCTCTATTTCCTATCCCTCTCCTATCACTAAATCTGGCTGGAAGAAACTTAAGAAGGACATACTGGGCTCCAACCCAGGCCTTCCTATTGCAGACACCTTTGTCACGGCTTCCCACAGAGAGACTCTCACAGACATTCTCTTTGTCGTTACCTCACCTGACCTATGGACCCGGCACATGCTCGCCTTTCTCTCTCCCATCGCCTCTTCTCCCATTAATGGTGGCAGCCGCTGAGAGGTCCTCCTTGACCTCTTTGCCATTTCCAGGGTCATCATTAATGTCTATCTGAATGGAACCATCATGGGTCAGGGTCCGCAACCCAAACATCTTCTCTTTGACAGGCTCCTACCTCGCCTCTCAAACCTTACCTCTCCCCCTGGACAGGCTCCCTTGCCTGCTGTACCTTCCTCCTCCTTTGCACAGGCTCACTTGACTGCTGTGCCTTCCTCCTCCCGTACAAAGGCTCCCTTGCCTGCTATGCCTTCCTCCTCCTCTGCACAGGCTCCCTTGCCTTCTGTGCCCTCCTCCTCCTCTGCACAGGCATTCTTGCCCTGCCTCACTGTCCCAGATCCCTTGTCGGCCTTGGCCCCTCTGCCATCTTCTACTATCCTGCTGGCTCTCTTGCCACCCTGGGGGGGGAACTGTCCGCAGCGCCCCCCCCCACAGAAGACCTTCAAAGATGGCAAGCTGCTCCATATTGCCACACTTAACTCTCGCTCTGCTGTCAAACACTCATCTGACATCTGCATCCTTCTTGAACGCATGGATCTTGGTGTGCTTGCCATCACAGAGACATGGTTCACGGACAACTCTGTCACAAGCTTTGACACACTCCTCCCTGAAGGATACAAGATCCTCTCTGTGCCCAAGCCCAAGGGTTCAAGAGGGGGAGTGGCGTTGATCTTCCGAGAATGGATACCTGTGTCTATCATCCCCACTCTGGCCTACTCCTCCTTTAAACGCCTAGTCTGCAGGCACTCACTCTCTCCTAAATCCTCTCTCCTCATGGCCACATTCTATCGGCCTCCAGCACAGACCACTCTCTTCCTCTCGGAATGGGCTGACCTGGCCTCCTCTCTACTCTCCTCCTCCTGTCAACTCCTCCTGCTGGGTGACCTCAACAGCTATCTGGATTCTCCTGACTCCTCAGGAACTTTCTGCAACCTATGCGATTTTCTCTCCCTCTCTATCTTACCTTCTTGCTCCACGCACACAGTGGGCCACAGTTTGGATGCTATCATCTCTACAGACATCCCTCTCTCTATCCTTCTCAGTACCCCTCTCTCTTGGACTGACCACTCTCTTCTCTCTTCACACTTGAAGCTCTCCTCTCCCCTTGCATTGGCACACCCGGCGTGGCCACTCGGTTTCAAAGTCACCAGACCCATGAAAAGAGTGACAGCGGCTGCCTTTGCCTCCACCTACTCTCCACCTCCTACCCCTGCGGCTGACTCCCACCCTGACACAGCCCTCACTAACTTCAGTCTCTCTATCTCTAACACCCTTGCTACTCTTGCCCCTGTCATGAGGGTCAGACTGAAGCCTTCCAAAAAGTGAAACTCTTAGTACGACCCTGATCTGGCGACCCTTAAGCGCAAGTGTAGGGCAGCTGAGTGGAAATGGAATGCGTCAGGAGGCCCCTCTGACAAACTGGCCTGCTGCCTCCTTCAAAGGCAATATCAACTCTGCATCCACACCAAGAAAGAGTCTTTATTCAATCACGCATTTCAGCGGCATCAAACAACACGGCCGAACTTTTCAAAGTCTGTAAGGAACTGGCCAATCCTGCAGCCTCCTCTTCTGTCACACTCACCCAGGACCTTTGCTCGGCCCTGGCGGCACACTTCACCACAAAAACCCAAGACATCCTTTCCTCTCTCACTTCCACACTACTTCATACACCAACACATCTGGAGCCTCCCTTGGCCCCTCCACCACTTCTCCTCTCTTCTTTCACACCCATCACACCTGATGAGATCACCAGACAAGTCCGGTCTATAAAGGCCTCATCCAAACAGGTGGACCCCTGCCCCTCCAAAACCATTAAGGACATTATCGACTCTCTTGCTCCAGCCTTGGCTGATCTCTGCAATCTCTCTTTTGCCACTCGAGTCTTCCCTACAGAAGCCCTCTGCTGACTTCGCCATTCCGGCAAACTACCGCCCCATCTCTATCACCCCTTTCCTGGGAAAACACCTGGAGAAGCTGGCTATCTCTCAGCTCACTCGCCACACTGAATCTGCTGGTTGCCTCCACGACCATCATTCTGGATTTAGAGCATCCAGAGGCACAGAAACTGCTCTTCTGAACATCCGTGAAGACCTGCTCTCAAATCCTGACAGTAACACTCTCTCTGTCCTCATTCTTCTTGACCTTTCCTCTGCCTTTGACACGGTAAACCACAACATCCTGATCGCATGCGTCTCTGTGACACCCTGGGAATCACAGGTCAGGCTCTGGCGTGATTAACCCCCTTCCTTTCCGACCGACCATCCAAGATGGAACTTGGGTCCTTTCTCTCTACTATCACTCTTTCAACCTGCAGCGTTCCCCAGGGTTCTAACCTATCCCCCTTGCTTTTCAATGTCTACATGGCTGCCCTGGCACGTGTGATTGCCACTTTCATCTCTACCTTCCAGTGTTATGCAGACGACACACAACTCTCCTCCAGGCTACCCTCACCCACTTTGCTCTAACTTGCTCATATCTGACTGTCTGTCCACAATTCAGTCATGCTGTGCCGCAAACTACCTCTGCCTCAATGCCAGTAAGACTGAGATAGTTCACATTGGGACTCCTGCTGCCACTTCCCACTCTCACTCTGGCCAGCCTCCCTTGGCCATGAGCCTGCACCCACCTGCAAGGCAAAAAACCTTGATGTCATCTTCGACTCCACTCTCTCCTTCTCCACTCACATTTCAAAAATCGCTGTAACGTCCAACTACCAGCTGCACCTCCTAAGAGGTACTCTTCCTTTTTCTCACCTTCCCCCAGCGACTCACTGTCTCCAGAGCCCTGGTTCTCTCTATGCTGGACTACTGCAACAGCCTCTTTCTCAACCTCCCTGCCTCTGCTTGCGCCCTCTGCAACTCATCCAGAACAGAACCGCAAGACTAATCCTTGGCCTCAAGCCCAGGGACCGCATCTTTCTGGCGCTGAAATTCCTCCACTGGCCCCCGTAGCTGCAAGGATCAAGTTCAAGACCCTCTGCATTGTCCACAAAGCTTTCTGGGCCTGGTACCTACCTAACTGCAATGATGCCTACCTAAATACTGTTCATGCCAAGCCCTCCACTCATCTACCTCCAACGTTCTGCGAGTGAGCCGCTTCGCCAAGCAGAGATTTGGAGGGAGATCTTTATCCTCAGCAGGGGCCTCTTTCTGGAATAGCCCCCCTGCTGCCCTTTTTCTGGAGCCTGATCTCCTTAAGTTCAGGAAACTCCTTAAGACATTCCTCTTTTCCTCTTCTCTATCCGTCTACCCTGCTAACCTCTCTCTCCGCTCTAATCACTCTCTCCCTCCTTTTTCACATAGCTTGCCGACTGGCCGCCTGGTGTACCTCAGAGTCTCACAGGTCCCTGGCACCCTCGCCAGTCCTCTCGCACTTGCCTCCGGGCCTGCACCTGTCCTCATTGCTACTGCACTTGGTCAATGACCCATGAGAATGGCATTCTCTCAGCACTTACCCAGTTTCTGACTAACTGGGCGCACTTGGATCCCCCCACCCTCCATTACCGCCTGTGAACTTGCACAATCTGAACGTACCATGCCTTGAAGATTATCTATCTATCTTCCCTGTCTCCCCTTCTTGCATGGTGGTGCCTCAATGCTCTTGGAAAAACTGCAGAATCATTGTCAGACCTATTTGCTGTTATCTACACTCGTAATTGTATTATTTGCACTTACTCTGCCTGTGCAGACTTGTATCGTTCAGAAATTCAAGGGCTCTGAATGACTGTTGTTTTTTCCCCTGGTTCCCTCCCTCCTTGAGCACTTTGAAACACTTACCTTGTGTATAGGCGATTGACAAATAAACATTACCATACCATGCAATATTCATATCACATGATCACATGTCATGGTGAGATTCAAATCACTTAAATACATAGGGAGCATCTCCTCACTTGCGCCACAAAAGGAGCAGCACAGCTCACAAAGGGCATCCGAATGTGTGCCTCTTACATGTGCAGATTGACGTGACATTTTTCACCCATTGGTAAAAATCAGGAGGCTTTTCAGTGCATTTAAAAAGGCATCCCAAATTCACAAATGGGGGCAATTTTAAATGCATGGAAATGAGGCACATGCCCCTAAACCTGTTGGGAACTGGAGCAGGGGGATGCGCAAATCCCACGAAGGGCTAATTTCTGAATCAGTCATGCAGCCTCATTTTAAAACATGGCCTGTTACGCTTGCATTTCCCTCCTCCAAATGGGAATGTTTTTTTAAGGCTTTATCTCTGGGAAATGCAATCCTAGCAACCGTGCGCAGGGTCGGACTGGGACAAGAAATGGGCCCGGACACCCAAGAAAATGTGGCCCACCCCTTGCCTCCCAAAAGTGGCCCGCCCCTCGCCTCTCGACCCTTGACCTCTGATGACATCATCAGAAGTGATGTCATTTGACCCCACCCGAAAGTGACATCCCGGGAAGCGATGAAACACGACCTTTCATCCCTTGACAAAACAGGAAGTGGCATCAAATAGCATTTTTCCTAAGTACACTAATGTGATATACAGTTCATACAAGAATGCATCACCATATGTATTATTAATATCTGTGTGTATAGATCCATATTGTCAAATAACTGTGAATCCAAGCAGACGTCCAAGGCCAAATGATATGTTATTGTATAGCACTTACGCTTAAGCTCTTTTGTATAGAACAAATATGCACACAATATCACCCAACCTGTGTTGGTACTTGTTTATCAACCTCAGAAGGATGAAAGGCTGAGATGGCCTTGCTGGGATTCGAACCTGCAACCTAAAGATCACATACACATATCGCAGCATCGAGCGCTCAACCCACTAAGCTATCATATCAGCTATAATAAAATGAGCAATTACTCTGTAGTGGATACCATTAAACTGGTAACTGAGATTTAACAGCAGACCAGTTAAGCTTACCTGCAGGTCTGGTGCAAAGTTGGCCACATGCTGCAGCAGCATGTGAATGATGCATGCATCATAATTTAGGATGCACACATCATGCATGCAAATCAATCATCAAAACAAGATAACATGTGTTACCTTGGTTTGATGAATTATGCAGTTGCAGGTGCTTTTTGTTTGTTTTTTAAAAAAAATGTTTTATTTGTATTTTTTCAAAACAGCCCAGACGAGGGCAGAAACCGGCCCCCAGGGATTTCACATGATTTCGGCCCGGCAACAGGCTGAGTGGCAGATGGGCCAATCCGACCCAGACCGTGCGGTTTGCTGGGAGCCATTTATTCACGCTCCCGACACTAATGTATGCAAAGGGTCTGTGTTACTCACCACACCAAGATTCGGAGGGCTCAAGTGGTGGAACTCTCAGATTAACCAGTCTCAACCTCAGCTACCCTGATCAATAAGTTGGTTGGAATAGCAGAGCAGATACAGAGCCTAAAAGAACAATACAAAGGACAATAAGAAACTAACTACTGAGTTAACGAATCCCCTAGGGAATGCACCACTGACCTGGAAGTAGATGGTTGAGGAGCCAAGAGGGAAATCCAGTTCCAAGGACACAACGACAGGAGAAAATAATAAACAGGAAGGTTAGTTAGGAAGGAAACACCCGAACGGCACGAGGGACGCACTAGATACGGGTTGGTGCAGGTAACTGGAAAGCGTCCTGAACTGCACTTTGCAATGTAAAAATACAAATCCAGTACAATGTCCAAGGAGGGTAATTTCTTCACAACGGGAGTAGACAGTCTTTATCCAAGAAGCAAATCACAGGAAGATATGACAATGAAAATACACTTACTGAAAGCAACTAGTGTCAGATGATGATTGTTTTAATGTAGCCCTTGTGGAAGGAACCAAAAAGCTACAAAGCATAGGAAAACGACTTTTGACAGCCGTCGGCAAACCAGGAAACGTTCCGAGTCGTAACAGCGTGAAGAACCAAAATCAGCTGGGCAATCCGTGAACAGTCCAAACTGGAAAGCAAGGTCGAAAACCAGGAATTCTAAGTTGGAAGGTTTGAAGAAGGAATTAGCTTGAGGGCTAAACACGTAAGAGTACGTGTAGACTACAATTAGCAGCACCGAGCCCCGAGCGGAACCGGATTAAGAAGGCAAAGGGCGGGGCATCGGTGTACGCGTAGTGCGTAATGCGCGTGTCAGCTGACGCGGTCGATACTGATACCGACGTCCATACAGTCTCCACTGAAACCGATAACGCTGCCACAACGATGTCTTTCCCGGGACGGTGTAAGCCGGTGTAACTGCCAAGGGAGGCTGGCGAGAACCGAGCTGTCGGAGCGTATCAGTCTGGCCAGCGCATCTTCATGCTACTGCCCAGCCCCCCCTTGAAATGCGTATGTCACCTTTGAGAATAAGGTGGCCTGAGCATTTCTAAATAAGCGCAAATGAAAAACGCACATCCTCTGTGCTTTTTTCCTTTTTGAGAATCTGGCCCATAAAATCACATACATTTATCTATCACTTACACATTTCTTGAAATGCACCCTTAACACACATTTCACATTTACTCTTGCACAGACCTATCGGCCCTAATGCCTATTATTTTAGGGGAGAACTGTTGGCTTAATAGTTGCATGCCACGTTTTGATTTATCAACAGGTCTCACACCAGCTCTTACATTTACGTAATAGCAAGAGGTGTTGTCTGCATATTGCACACTCTCTTGTGTTATTTTCATGTGTTCCTTGACTTATTTGTACTCCGAGCTCCTTTGCACGTGGGATGTCGGTACAGCATCATTTATACGTGGCATTCTCACATCAGACATCCAGTCTTTGGTAGTGGTGCTGACTTCTTAATTTATGCCAATTCATCAGCTCCACATCTCTCACAGCTCGCATCAGTAAATTCACCCTCATGGAGAGGCCATGTATGGCTTTTGTAGGGTTGTTTCTACTTTCTCCCATTATGGTTCCCCTCATTCAACCTTTTACAAAGCCTATCCTTGGTTCTGTTATTTTAAAATGCTTTCTGAGACAGGCCAGGCCTTCATATTTCAATGGCTTCCCAAGCACATCTTGGGGCCATCACAAACCATTCTTCCACTAATTGTAATACCTCTTCCATGCCACCGCCTGACCCACTGCGTAGCATCTCTCTCTCTCTCTCTCTCTCTCTCTCTCTCTCTCTCTCTCTCTCTCTCTCTCTCTCTCTCTCACCACCACAATCCCATAGTATTTTCTCAGTTTGTTAGCTCTCTGTGTATCTGTATCCTAATCCGTATCCTCTCCACCTCCATGTGTGCCCTGTTTTCCTTTCATCTTCCTCCAAAGACTATGGTCTGGCTACCACGGGAGGTGTCACAATACTACACTTCCTCTGACATGGTACTGGCACCATAAGTTCACTACAGTGGTGATAGGCCTAGTATAAAAGCTTCATAACATAACATACAAGTAAGGGATGGTCAATTCTTGGTATGTTATCAAACTGGATGTGCCTTCTGGTGCCACTGTCAAAGTTGCATCCAGGCTTCTGGGGCTTTCAACTGTCTGACTAGGGAAGAGCCATCCTGGAAACCCATGCAAGTGATTAACAGCTGGTGGACAAGATCTAGGAATACTGACCTGAACTCCTGCAGCAGTCAACAATCTATTCACTCCTGACAAGGTCACAAATGAACCACAGAGAGGCATCCATTCTTTGGCACTGATCAGAAGAGGTACCAAGCATATCCTCTAAACCTTCACATCCCCCTTTTGGAGTAGCAAGCACTTTGGGAGTGGAGTCCACCTCCTTTCATAGTTTTGGTATCAAACAATCTGTGTCATTCATTCCTAAGACATGTTTCAAAGGACAGGAACACCATCTCAAAGCTGAAGCAAGCAAAGAGAAGATGAGGGAGACTGTCAACTTAATTATTTGGCTTGGTCAAAGTTGTGTTCAGCCCATATTTCTTACCCCATCACAAAAAACTAAAACAACACAAGAGACAACACAGCAAGGATAGATGCTCAAAATGTCTTTTAGTGTCATGGAACACATTTAGCAAATTCCTTTTTAGGAACCACAGATACCCCGGCATTGACAGGTGATTTTGCAAGATTCTGCCTCTCTTAGGGTTTCCCCTCCATATCTTCCAAATTTCAGTAAAAGTTACTTTTTTGGCTCCTCTTACCATTTTCACCAACTTCACTTCATGTACAAAATTAGCCTCTGCTTACTATACCAACATGTAAGTGCCAAGGTCAGAGGTCTTTAACATTTTCCAGAAACCACCCTACACATAGCACAGTTGAGATTTTCAACCAGCTGCATCACCTTTGAAGGCAGGTCTGTCTCCCCTGATCTTGACATGGAAGAATGAGTCAACAAAGTATTCACCAAGGTTATATATACAGTGTTGTCAGGCCAGTTCTTGGATATTTTTATCTCACAAACTAAGGGCCGGTTGGACTTTCCTCCGTTTCCTAAACCCATTCCCATTATCCCACCCCCCCCCTCCACTTAAGGAGACTTTGCCAAATGTACTACGTCCGCAAAACTCTACACCAAGACCAAATCTGAGCAAGATTTTGTTACTGTTCACCCGACTAAACTTTTCAATTTTGTCTGTAAAAGTCTATTCAGGCTTTGAATATTTTGTCTCCTGAAAAGCATCACACTTATGGCTCATTTTCCAAACTTTCAACATATGCTCCAGACAATGCTATTCTTGGGAGGGGCCCTTCTTTGTTGGAATAGTCCTTAGCCATTTGGAAGAAGCCTCACAGTGAGGTTTATTGTTTATATTGTTTACACATATAAAGTTACCAAAGGTGAGTCTTTGTTTGTGTCTATTCATTTTCCGATCTAGTCTACAGAGGCCACAGCACCTGTTGGAAAAAAGAATAGTCTTGTTCCACATCCTCCGCTATACTGAGAAAAGTTTACCATAATTATACTCATTCCTTAAAGTAACACATTACAGCCTTGGTTATGACAGGATTTACAGAATTGTGACAACTTTGGTAAGTTTTTGGATCAAAAAGCAACCTCTTCAGAGCATGCAGCTGAAGAGGTTGCTTTTTGGCTAAAGGCAAGGAAGCAGCTTTTCATCAGCTCCAGATTAACAAGGTGTGACACATCTAGCAACATTGCCACTGATTCCCTGGAGGGTAGCTTCTCTTATGTGGCCAGAGAAAGGAAGAAGCTACCTGATTCTGACCCTAGGGCAGGAAAATACTGGATCAAAATAATCCTTCTGCTATAATTCTTAAAGACACCCATGAACCTTTACAACACTCCTGTGTGGCTTATTACAATGTAGATGGAGGATTCCCAGGTTTTCGGTTTTCATAGCCAAAAACCTTACATACCTTCACCCTCCCTTTTTAGTACTGAGAAGAGGAAGAGGGATGGGGTAATGAGGATGACCAGAAGCGGTAAGCCACCGTTGCGTTCTAATATTTGAAAAATGCTAACCAATTGTCAAGACAGTACACAATAATGGGGGAAGGTGTGTCGACACTCTCCCCCGAACCACAGAAGCCGAATGAAGTCGACCCTCCACCCGTGGTTGGCACAGGTACCTGATATATAATATAACCAACAGGATAGCACGTGGCAGCCAGTGGGGGCAAGAGGGTTGGGGAGAGGTTGTGGACGGGAAGGGGGAGATTAGGAACACCGGGTAGAGGGTTAGGGAATACCTATGTTGGATAGGACCGAGGAAGTAACAGGGAAAAACCTACTCTGCCTAATACCTTGGAAAATAACATATACCATGAACCCTTACTTAAACACACCAGCATTACCCCTTGATACAGGCACCTGGTGTTTCTACCTTGATTAATTACACCAATAGCACCACTTGATACAAGCACATGTTGCCACACAATGACATGAATTACATATAAGGCAAGCAAAATGAAACAAACACATGGGATATTTTCCTACCATAAAGAACATTACACATGGCCCTATGGGCAAGCATTAGCTACAGTTACAAACGTAAAACATAGAACATAGAGCATACACAACTCCTGTGTTGTTTCGTGTCACACCCCCAAGTATTCTAGTTAACATCACTGATCCTCGAGTATAAACTCTAGTGTGAGCCCAACCTGCGTCGCCTCGCTAGTATTCTGAAAACAAACATGCGGCGAGAGAAACTTTTCCGCTCCGAGCAGTTTTGCTAGTAACTGCTAGTACTCTTGAGTTCACAGGAACCCATTCAACAGTTTTGTTCCATTATCAATTGCAACTTGATAGAAATATCACCAGCGTTTAGCCCGCACAACATCGCAATCAATAAAGCCCCTCCCGCAATTATCTTATCTAAGGCTTGAGAGCTTCCCGGACGTAATCTTGTGGAGCCGTAGCAGCGCGCGTGTCCTCCTACCGTCGCCTCAAGGCTTCGTCTGCCCGCTCATGGAAAGACAAATGGGAGCGCTGGTGTCTTTCCTACTCCGGCATGACTTCTTCCAAAAAACAAAATAAGCCACACCTGCCGTGCGCCTTTGGCTTCTAATAAACTGTTAGTAATTAGAGTCAGCTGGCCACACATGCGCACGGCAAAGAACTACCAGGTGTCCCAAAGACTGCTGGGAATTGTAGTTTATGCCACATATAGCAGTTTTTAGACTTTTCACAGTCCATGGCACCTTCTCCACCTATTCCACCTCATACTGCTGACACCAATGCTGGGAAGTTTAAAACTGACAGCTGAACAGCACAATATAAAGAGAGATAGAGAGAGACTGCAGCTGGATCTGACTTGTTCTGACACTGGTTGGGACAACAGCGATGAGCAGACTGCAGGATGCGGCACGCAGGCTAATGATAATGGTGTGCAGAGAGACTGAGCTGATAGGAGTTTGCTGCTCAATCGCCACAAGCAGTTAGAGCCACCAAAAGCAGATAAAGGTAAAGTGGGGAACAGTAATAATCAGTACAGAAGGGAAGAACCGTACTTTTGAGGATAATTAACAAAGTGGCAACATCCTGGCAGGAGAGTATACCAGGGGTAGGAAAAGGATTGAGAAAGCACAGGGGTCAAAGCCCCTCCTTGAAATTGCAAAGCAGTGACCATCAATATAAAAGGGACGAACCATACCCCTTTGGAAGATAAGTGAGTGCCAGAAAACGAGAGAAGTAATAAAGTTGCGAATATCCTAGCAGGAGAGTACAGCAGGGATAGGAAAAGGATTGAGAAATCTCATGGGTCAAAACCCCTCCTTGAAATGGAGAAACAGTGACCATCAACACAAAAGAGAAGAACCATAACCCTTTGGAAGATAATTGAGATCCAGAAAACGAGAGAAGTAATAAAGCTGCAAATACCCTGGCAGGAGAGTACACCAGCGGTAAGAAAATGATTGAGAATGCTCAGGGATCAAAACCCCTTCTTGAAATTGCGAGACAGTGACAGTCAAATAGAGAAGGGAAGAACTATACCCCTTTAAGGCTAATGGAGATCCAGAGAGTGAGAAACGCAATATATTTAAAAGAACTGTGTACTTAAGGGAGACTCAATGGAGGAGTCGCCCCCCCTCCAAACTGTGAAGTAACACAGTGTATGAAAGGAGAAATGTAGGGGAAGAGTCGTCTCTCTGTGAAGCAGTGGAACATTATTGGCCTTTTTCCGAAGGTAGCAGATAAACTGTGGAAGACCAGAAGAAACCTAGGGGAAGGGAAGACCCCTTTTCCTGGTGGATCTTTATTTCTCTTCTTTTCTGCACCATAAAACTTTGTTTGGAACTTTAAAATAAAGACATCCCCTAAATTGCACATTATATGGAATTTAGCGTGTAAGGGTCAGTTTAGGATTTTGGACACAGGACGGAGGACGCTCTTTGGTTTAACATCCTGACACAGACATTCCATAGTTTTGTTGAGGCAGGGAACCCCCGTGTAGGATTAGGGATAGATAGTATTTCTCCAACCCCTCTTTTTATTTTGACAATAAAAGTTATATTTCAAACTGAACTCAGTTACTGTGTCCGAGAATTTACTCTTGATCCCTTACAAAGGACATAATAGCTTGTTACTATAGCTGGTCCAATAGCACAGAGAGTAGAGTGCTCGCTTTGACATCTGTGCCGAGCCAGCTGACGCAGGTTCGAATCCCGGCAGGGCCGCACTTAGCCTTTCATCCTTCCGAGGTCAATAAATGAGCACCAGACAACATCGGTAATAATAAGCAGGGCTCAGATGCCTGAGGGTTCATAACATTATATAAATGCTAAATTATTATTATTATGAATTATTATTACTTCTCATTTGTTTCCTGAGGGTCAACAAAAGGTGTTGGATTTACCATTTGCTGGTTAAGCCTTTCTCCCTAGATCGATTAAGTATTGAAAGCCTGCAAAGCCAGGGTGGTTTCTGCTAAACCCCACAGTACATCCCTCCTCCTCTTTGTCCTCTAGGATACTGTATAGAGATTCTCAGGCTTGCCACACTTCTAAGGCTAGGCAAGCTGCAAAAGACAGGTCCCATTATAATAGGTGTTGTGCAAAATCCCATCTAGCAACCAAACTCTAAGTCTCCTCTGGCGTCCTCATCCAAGACTTGTAAGAAGTCAGTGTGGCTGCTTTTATGGGACACAGGAATCCCTTGTCAGTGGTGGAGTTGTGTCCTTTTACCACCAATGGGTGGAAATTACCCAAGATCCTTTGTTTTGTTGGCCATCCAGCAAGGTTATGCCTAAGCTTTGCTAGCAGTCTTCCAGTGTTACCAACCAAAATCACAAAAAGCATCACCAGAACCTCCTCAGAAATGCGGATGCTCCTACAGCTCTATGCAATTGAATGGGTCCCAGAGCACAAGAAAGGGAACATGTTGTACTCCTTTATGTACTTCTACTGAGATAAAATCAGGGGGAGGGGCATAAGACCCATCTTAGACCTCTAGAATCTCTATCATTTACTAACAGTGATGTCCTGGCTTCCGCCTAGTGATACTTGCTCATATTTGGAAGGTATTGCAACCCGTTAGCTGCATGTGCTCTCCTGTCACCAGACTATTCTCTTTTCAGTCTTCAGACGGTGTGTCAGTCTAAGGAATTTGAGTTTCTCTCTGCACCAATTCAAATCAGTCCATGCATTCAGTGTATCGGCCAAACATCATTTTACAGTATGCAAAGCTTTATTGCCCTAACACAGGGTTCTGTCCATTTGGAATTCTAAGAGAGCAAAACAATTCTAGTTCAGTGGATTATATTATATGTCTCAAGGTTTCAGGCACACGATAATCATCAAATCTCATTTATTGATTAGAAAAATATATATCACGGCACAGTTCACTAAAATTGCATAAAACCTCTCAATGCAACAAACTTAAGGTGACGGGGGTTAGTAAGTGCACCAATTAATATGCATCTTGATCCACCCATAACAATGTTTGCTAACTAAATAAATGAACAAACTCTCTAAAAATAGGTTGGCAACCCTAACATTGCTGCAATTCCAGTGAAATCAGTTTTAAATGATGATATTATATCCAGATATTAGACATCAACTGGATTAACCACAATTAAGTTACTACTGTCCCGCATTATGACGGGCATACTCGAAGAATATGTCAATCAATACCATTCAACATGTGTTTCGGCCACTGATTCGGGTACAGTAATGTAATGTAGGACCTGTTCCATAAATGCCATACTTCGGCCTTCATCAGGACATACATAAATTTACATTCTCTAATGTACCCCTTTTCTTTCCTTGATGAATTACGACAATGTTGAGCTTGAAAATGTAATTATTTCAATATCTCCTGGCACATCGTCTCTAAGAGGAGACAGGGAAGCACTGATAGCCGCCTGCATTGTTCTCCTTGGACTGTTTTAAGATGTGGAGATACCAAACAGAGGAGTGGATCAAACATATGTGGATGCTTTAATTTATGCAGAGCAACAAGATGATGTGCCGGGAGATATGGAAATAATTACATTGTAAATGTCATAAATCACCCAATCATTTTAGGAAAAAGGATACAGTTAACCATAAAGGATACAATTGGTAGGGCTATTCCGGATCCTTGATGAATCACACAGCTTGACAGTAGTGAAGTCAAAAATAGACCTTCCAAATGATACAACTCTCTGACAATAAAACAGGCAGAGAGAGGGATCACTGGAAAGGGTGTGGGAACATCATTGGAAATCAGCCTAGGATACAATAAAGTATAATGAGGAAGTGTCCCAACCTAAACTCTCACTAATAGCACAGCAATAGCATCTAGTACAAAACTAACCTGTAGACTTAGAACTGGAGGCTCTGCCAACAAGTCTCTGAATAAATGCAGGTATTGAAACAACGACAAAAGGAAGGAAGGTTAGTAAGGGAAACTTATCCCAAACGGCTCACGCTAGATACCGGGTTGGTGCACCACAGGATAGCGCCCAAAGTACTGTGCACAATCACCTTCAAATAAACAGTTGTCGGCAATACTTCCTTTTCCATGTAGAACAGAAATAATGAATTGAAGTCCACCTGTTATCTCATCACAGGTGCCAGAGATTAAATCCAAAGCGAAGCACAACATGCGTGCGGAATTGCACGTTTAAAGAGTTCAGAAAACTGTGTGCAGTTTTACATGTGACCAATTTCCACGCAGCCAGGAAAGCCGCACGTTAAGAGTTCAAGAACCAGCATGTGGTTTTTACAAGTGACAAAGTACATGCAGCCAGGACAGCCACGCTGGAAGAGTTCAGGAAACCGCGTGGGATTTTACATGCGACAAACTTACACGCATCCAGGAAAGCAGCACGTGAAGATTTCAGACATCCGCCTGTGTTTTTACACGCGACAAAGTACACACAGCCAGGACTGCTGCGCTTGAAGAGTTCAGGAAACCGCATAGGGTTTTACACGCGACAAAAGTACACGCATCCAGGACGGCCGCTCTTGAAGAGTTCAGGAAACCGCGTGTGGTTTTACATGCGACAAACTTACACACAGCCAGGAAAGCCGCACATGAAGATATTGGGAACCCGCGTGTGTTTATACACGCGACTGAAGTACACGCAAACAGGGCTGCCAGAACTCGCGTGTGAAGGAAAAGCCGTCCGTTGGTCTTCTAGTGGACGGCTGCCGAAGGTAGCGTGTAGAAAGATACACGTCAACAAGAAAAGCTGCCGTAACTTCTTGAATGCAGCTCCAGGAGTTCGCGTGTGGAAGTAACACGCAGGAGTAAAGTCAAAGATGTAACTGAAAAGATGTGAGGACGCAGATCAAGGTTTCAGTTACCCAAACGCCGCCATATTGGTTCAATCAGAAGCAGCGAGCGACGTCCCCACGCTGCTTATGAACATAATGCAGTAACTCACGTGACTACCCCATATCACGTGAATTCAACGACGCGAATAATGAAAACGTCGTTTTCCAGGCAATATATCAAACAACCTCCATTTAGAATAGAAAGGCTTAGCAGTTCTATGGGCATAACCCGTTCTGTTTGAAGACAGTGTTCCAGGTCCAGAGGTAATATGTCTGCCATGCATGACGTAAAGCTCAACATTGTCGTAATTCATCAAATATATACAACATAAACAATAAATGCAATTATGAAATCTCTGCAAATGCAACAGTTATCTTCAGTTAGCAAAACACCATCACATTTTGTATGCACTGTATTCCACAATCAGATGTTACTTTCAAGCCAAAGTTACAAAGACTGGTCACAAACAAAATTTCTACCAACTACAGGTCGGAAGATATCTGTGTTCAAGTGTCTTGAGTTGCAGATTAGTCTCAAATCTTGGCTTCGCTACTTAACCTAAATGTGAGCTCCTGGGCAAATCCATAGGGTTTAGCTGCGAAAACTAGAAGACCCCCCCCAAACCTAATTCAGCTCATTCTTTCCGGTACTCCAAAAAAGCCTCACTCATGATCTTGCCACTTATGTAATGATAACAGTGACCATACATGTACTGGACATTGTAAAGTCTGTCTCTTGGTTTAGTCCTGGCAACTTCTTTAAATGTAACTTGTCAAGTCATTTTCTGTGATGTCACTGATGGCAGTACATTTTAAAACTAGGGGCCTCAAACATCCTTTCTCAACCAGGGCCTCGCAAATCCTAGGGCTGGCCTTTTGTACGCCAGGGACATTGTTCCACTGAGCAAGAGAGGTACACAAAAGTCTAGCATGTGCAGAGGAGGCGTCCAGATGTGTTTGGTTTTGGTGAGTTTGGTGATCTCCTGAGGTGGGTGTGGAGCCATTACTAAGATTGAACGGAGTGTGGGAAGATGTTTAGCTGTAAATTCTCTATGGCCAACTGGTCTCATGCAGGAGTTCTTGAGAAGTCTATTACTGCAAGTTGTGATTCATTGTGCAGTGACACGTTAGGCGGTGCCCGAAAAGAACTGTGCCGCTCAATGTGCTTCTGGAAGTCTTTGTACCAAAGTAATTCCCAACAGCGTGTATGCAGCGAGGTAGAAGCTATAGCAAGAGCACTGGCAACGTCAGTGCGAATGTTGTGAGGGCATTTGAACCCACAAATCTTTATTTTTGAATTCAGTCACTTCTGCTCTAGTCCAGTGTGCCTCTATTTGCCTCTGTGGTCACTGTGAGAAACCTGAAGGGTGTCTCACTTACCAGTCACTGGGGTGGACCAGTGAGGTATGATCACCTGCATGGGGGTCCTTGAGAGTAGAAGTGGGACGCCAACGGGTGAGATGCCGTATTCCTCTTCCTATAACACCTTTCCCCCAGTCTACCCCGTAGGATGCTCAAACACTCTGCCACCCCCCCCCACCCTTTTCCGACATTAACACTTTCACACATCACAGAAGACAGCGGACAAACACTAAAACCATCTACCTGATGTGTCCTAACACAAGGGTTAGGCAACATCAGGCATTTGACCAGAATCACACACACCTGACGGCCCTTTCTCTCCCCCACAGGGATAAAATGGTGGCGCATGAAAGCACAGTACGATCAAGGCAGAACGCACAACGAGAGAGCTAACCCAGCACGGCAGGTCAAGAGGAGGAGCAAGACGGCGAGCATCGAGGGGGTGACAAGGAGAGAAGCGACCTTGCCCTTTCCAACCCAGGCACGTGAAACCTCTGCAGAAGGAATCGTTAGACCTCGAACAATAGCCAGCATGTGTTGCAGCAGATATCAACGGTACACAGGGCCTTCTTCAGTTGGTAACCAAGCCAGGGCGAGACGCTTGCATCTGTGGGAGTGGCCTTGACTTCAAAAGACAAGAGAAGCCAAGCAGTTCCTCACAGATAGTGAGTCGAGGGGAGAACTGATAAGAAACTGAACTGTGTTGAACAAAAGTAGCAAGTGGCTAATTGAAGAATATACAAATAACTGTTAATGAGAGAGGGGAAAACCAGCTCCAGAGGAGTCAGGCACCACGTGGGTGCTCACTCAGGAAACTCAGAGCGATTACTTATTACCTATTTTTGAAATTACCGTTACCAGAAGGCCATAAAGGGGTCATAGTGGTCATACAGGGGTCTAGTGAAATCCTCTGTACAGTCAAAGGTCTTTGACCAGCAGATGATTGTAAAGCTAAGGGAAGTGAATCCTGCATCGAAGAACTGTTTAAAGAATTGTGTGATTAGCAAAGTTGGCAAGTGTGAACCCAATGGAGGGATGCCACCTGAAGTTCAAATGAATATAGTGTATACAAGAGTGAACCCAGCAGAGGGTTGTCCATAATGAACTGTTTATAAAGACATTAAGATTTGTGAATGTCACAGATGGGATTGTGTTGAGAAGCTGTAGTGAACCCGACAGAGTGAGGCTGAGGTGAGAGAAGGGTCTGATCCCGGAACAGGGGGACCCAGGGGTGAATAAGACACCACCAATCGACACGTGAAATGACAAATGAAATCTTTTGAATACAAACCATAGGGAATCTGATGAAAGGAGGCTGACATTCGAGAGGGGTCTGAGCCCGGAAGAGTGGGACCCAGGGGCGAAGCATCATCACTCTAAATACAATCAGAAAGGAACTTTTGTTGGTAATTTTGAATATATCAGACCTTCGAAAGCAAGGAATTTAAACATTGAAAGTCCTGATATCGTAAAAAAACTTTTTGTGGATCTGAGCCCGGAAGAGGGGGATCCAGGGGTGAGAAGTCATCACCCAGAAAGCATATGGAAAGGAACTTTTTTTTTATTATTTTGAGACACATCATTTCCTCGAAGGCACAAGACGTTTTTTGGGAAAAGAGACTTAACCACTTAAATTCCAGGTAGCTTAAAGCAGAGCTGTAGTCTCGTGCTGGGAAAGCTTGAGCGTGTGCTGTGCGCCGGAGTCCCGCCTTGTCCCATGCTCAAAAAGTGGGGAAGGGAGACGCCAACTACCACATCCTGACTCATCATTTGTGAAAACCTCTTTGTTTCTCAAGAACCTTATCTCACACTTTTCTGTATTTAGTTGTAAGGATTGGCAATATTTTTTTTTTAGTGTAGGCCCTTTTATTTTGACAAGACACAACTAGGACTACCTTATTATTATTTTGATGGTCGTAACTTGCTCCCATCTTAGATTTAGGGTTAGATCAGGCGTTTTTCCAACACATTTATACAGTTTAATAAACACCGTCGAACTATGATCACTTGTGTCTGTCTTTGCTATTGCCACCATGAGTTCTTTACATCACAAATATCACAATTGCCCCACAAAGGTAATTCCAGTGTGAATTCAGTGTGTTTTCTTTCTTTCCAGCTGTACGCTAATGAGCCCATCATGGAAATGCATGCGCCGGAGTCTCCACTCTACACCAACCTGGAGCAGATGAAAATTGTGAAGGCGGAGCCGCCCACGCCCACCCGTTCACCACTTCAGGTGCTGGACGTCTGGGAGCAGCATGTGGACTCCAGTGCAGGGCGAAACTACTTCTTCAACACAGAGACCAGGGAGAAGTCGTGGAAGCCACCACGGAAGGGGCGGGACGGGGCTCCAGGACAGGTACTGCTTGGGCACTCTCACGTCTGCCTTTCACAGCGTTTCTTCAGATTTACACCCACACTCTCTGCTGGTCAAGTAGAATGGGAATGATTGTCAGCCTTTGCTGCAGGATAGGGTGACCAGATTTTCTAAATAAAAAAACAGGACAGGCCACTGACTACATGTTGGTAGCGTCTATAAACACAAAAGAGGGACTACAAACAAACATAGGACTAATCACAGCACTGAGCAACATGAATGAGTTTGGGATCGGCCCAGGGCAAATTATTCCCGGCAAATGCTGGATTCATGTCCAGATGCCCGTGAAACCACTATGTGGCACTGTTTTGTGTTTTTATAGTGAATTCTTGGGGATCCACCTGTTCAGGGCATGTCTATATTGCGGTAAAGCACTATAGTGGACTGGGGTTATTGTTAAACCAACAATATTTCGATGTGAAATTAAAGCAAGCCTTTCCACAATAAATACTGATGACCTGAACACACTTTAGTAAGAATTGCTGAACCCCTTGTATCATTGAAAGGCACACAAGTAATGCACCTCAAAGGCGTATGGCAACCTTTATTGTGTGGATTTTTTGTGTGGAATTATTTCAAGGTTTTTAGTGATCAAAATGGCCTTAATTGCAAAGAAAAAAAACATAGTGAAGATTGAATGCAAGAGATAATGCTACCTTCCCCCAAACAATTGCTTTGCATGTTTTATTTCTACTCAAGAGTACTTTTCAGATGAATGCATTTTGTATAGCACCATTTTGTCCTTCTGTAGTCTGCTATGAAATTTACCCTAGTAACACACAGCTCATTCTTTCCGGTACTCCAAAAAAGCCTCACTCATGATCTTGCCACTTATGTAATGATAACAGTGACCATGCATGTACTGGACATTGTAAAGTCTGTCTCTTGGTTTAGTCCTGGCAACTTCTTTAAATGTAACTTGTCAAGTCATTTTCTGTGATGTCACTGATGGCAGTACATTTTCAAGGTGTCAATGTCCATTCGGTTTCTTTCATCTGTCCATGTATTGTTAATTATGGAAAAGATTCTTTCCACTGGTGCATTTGTGCTGAACAAACACAAAGCAAACTGAACCATTGTGCTCAGTTTTTAATGGTAATGTTCTGCTTTGAAAAATAGGAGACAATCTCAACCCACCGTTCATCTGCACACTTTTTCTGCACATTCCACTGAGCGAGTCTGCAAGCTGTGTAATTCTGTACACAGCTCAGCTCATCAAAAAGCTCTGTGCTATCCAGTTTGAATCTTGCCAATGTAGACCGCACAAATTGCAGGAAGCCCTTTATATCTTCCCAAACAGGGACACTGTTCATGAGGACCCAGGAAAAAGTGTTCAGTTCTGAGAAATGTGGCCCCCAATCTTCAAGGTAATTCACACAGTAGTCATTGAATGAATACACATATTCATTTAACTGGGCTTCCATTAGTTGCCCTTGTTCACTTAGGGGGTTTAGGAGGCCTTTCACTTTATTTCTCAAAAAACATGCATCACGACTCCCTATCATTTTTTCTTTCAGTCTCATTAACCTTCGGCCAACATCAATAGCATTTGAATTTTGCTTTTCTAAAACCTTAATTGTATAATTAAAAATGATGAACTGGTTCTGCAGAAAACAGCCACGTCTCACCAATAGGGTTCTCCAAAAACTAGGTAATTGCTGTAGGGGCTTTTTCTTGTGATTAAAAAGTAAGACTTCAGGGTCGGGTACAGTTGGAATACCGTCAAGAGCTGGCAATAGGGGCAGCCAGCGTGTGTTGCTGGTACCAATGAGTCTCTGATGTTCTATCCCTACAAATTCACAACATTCCTTCAACTGTTCTGTTCTAACAGAATAGATGTGGAGATATTTATACATTTTCAAGATGAAGGTTTCTATGTCCAAGGGGAACCAATCAGCAGCAATTTGCGCTGCATTATGCACAATGTGTGATGCACACCCCACACTAATTACTTTATTTTCAGGGATTGCCTCCTTCAACTTACAATGAACATTGTTTTCCCCAGATTTTGCTTTCTAACCGAAGTTTGTGTTTGTGTTATCTGCACAAAAGGCAATTACCTTTTTCTCTTACATCATTTTTCTCCAGGGCTTGAAGCAGTTCCCCAAATAATATTAATGAGATTTCTCCATCGTCTGAGGTGAACTCTATAATCTTAGCTTTCGCCCCCTCAAGGTTCTGGAAACAGCAGAACACATTTGGGATTAGCCTCACCTCTTTTCTGTTCGAAGCATCAACTGAAACTAACACACGTTACTCAAATCACGCTTGAGATCCTTCATAGCTAAAGGCGCCATCACTTTGTATATTAATGCTTCTGCTTTTGTGCAAGCACAGGTAAACTTGTCATCATACAGTTTCCTTATCAATGAGGATGTACAGTCCATTGATCTAAAACTGTGATTGTGCTTTGCGAGGAGATAAGCACATCACTTTGTATATTAATGCTTCTGCTTTTGTGCAAGCACAGGTACACTTGTCATCATACAGTTTCCTTATCAATGAGGATGTACAGTCCATTGATCTAAAAGTGTGATTGTGCTTTGCGAGGAGATAAGCAAAAGTACCTTCAGCAGCAGCCCTACTGAAATATGTGTGCCCGGGAGCAGCCTTCCCAAAAAACTGTGATATTGCTGCTGCTGGTGTGCAGATGACACCCAGAATAAGTGCTTCTTGGTTTGCACGTGGTCTTTATTTTCCACTTTTCCACCATAGCTAGTAGGAAAAGAGAATTTTCAGTGCTTGCAATACACCTCACTGTCACTCCTCGCAACCTTACTCAGGAATGGGAAAGACTTCTGCATCTCATCAGTGGTGGTACATCTCCTCTTGGGCATCGTTGGTAGCTCCCTAGCTAGTATTTCTAGATAAAGCTTGAAGAAACAAAGTAATGTTAGTCATCTTGATATGGTGAGCTTCATTTCATGCAACAACAACAAAAAAGTATTGTGGTGACTGAACCATGGTTGCAGTAGTATGCCTGAAGGGTAATTAAATCCCCAAATGTGTTAGTGACAGCTAATGTATTTCTATTCTGAATTATAAATTATACAGATGCAAGAAAGGGCACAGCATTGGCATTTGACAAAAATAAAGAGTGGTGCTTGAAATGCTGGAGGGAACTGGGCAGCCCGTTACAGGCAAGCATAAGGAGCATTGGAACTGAAACAAAACATTTCCAAAAGCAAAAGGGAAAAACACTAGCATTCATTCTTATGCATTCGACTCCAGTGTTCTATTTGGACTATATTATTCTAAAGAAGTTAGAAAGAAAGACCTGTTCCAAGTAGTACACAGAGAACCATGTCACAAAAGGTTAGCTAGGAATTTTCGCAGAATAAATTAAAAGCACAAAACTATTGGCCCTAAATCCATTAAATATCTTCACCGTCATAACCCATGGTAGGAAGCGCTATGCAATGCAAGATAACCTCTGAACCTACTGAAATTTCAAAGCATGTTAAGCACTCTGTTGATCACCGATACTTGATGTAGGTTGCATGCTGTAATAGCCTACCCAGGTCCACTTCCTTGAGAGGGCAATAAATACAGTATCACCTATTAGTAAAGCTCCCAGAAATAAGAGAACTGGGATGAAGCACTATATAAAAACTGATATTTGGAAGCAATCAAAAAGCATACGGGTGGGGAAGAATTCTGTACTGATCATACACATTTTACAGGAGGTTGTACTTGCTGCCATACTGTATATAGCAAAACTGCCAAAAGATAACATTCCTTGCAATATCAAATACCTTTCAAACATATGCACGTAAATAATGAGTTCTCTTTAATATTGGCAGTGGAATAGTTGAAAGTATCAACATTGGAAAGAACGAAAGGCATCAAGTTATTGATCCACCACATTTGTGCGCATGCCTGAAAGTTATCTTTCCCTCCATGCACTTATACCTCCTCTTGCCCCGCACCTCCCTCTCACCTTAGCATTATCCCTTCCACCCCGACCTACTCCCCTCCCCCTACCTCCCTCGACATCCCCCTACCACCTCCCTGCACATCTTGTTACTGCACTTGCACAATCGGAATGACACAAGGCCTAGTAGGACCATTATTTTTGTTTTCTTCCCCGTCTCCCCCTTTTTTTGCTTTGTGGCACCTTGAAACACCATGTGTTGTCTAGGCACTTTAGAAATAACTAATAAATAAATACATTAAAAAAAACATTACTAAGAACCCATGTCTATTTCTATCGGAGTGGATTTGCTTTCACAACCACCGGTGCCAAGTAACAAACAGCAACACATTCCCCATTGAACAATGCTTTTCAGTATCAAGATAATCAAATTATATTTCAAAGCTATCAGAATCATTCGAATTATGTCAGTTAGACTTTTCTAAGGCAAAATAAAATGGTGTTTACCTGACCCAGTCCCAAGGTTTTGGTATTGCATTAATACCACTGTAGTTATCCCCAAAGCATGTTGTTTTGGACACCCTAAACACCCAGCTTACACAGCAGTAATGCAGGGGTTGGAACGACACATCCACAGGCTACAATAATTTGGAAGGCATGTTACTCCATAATGAAAATGACCTATGCAGTTACCCTAAGTTGGGACTTAGGGCACCACAAGTATCAACCTGCTCTCTAACCTTCTGCTGCTTTGTTCAAGGTTGCATGAGTCTAATCTCGACTCTTCCTTACCTATTGGATCTTGCTGGACGATTTGGGCGTGCTGCAGCAGAGATGAGGGCCACCAAAAGAGATGGATGCACTGCAGGCATGGAGCAGGTCCACGAGGAGAAAGCTTTGTCGAGTTTCGTCCGTTGTTCGGTGATGATGGTTGATCTCAGCTGGGAGAGTCCAGACTCTGCGGTCGGCATCAGCGCAGTCAGGCAGAGCAGAGGGGCAGCCAGGCAGCATTAGTTTCCAGTAAATCGCGGGAGCAAAGGGGATGCTGCTCGAGGAAGTTGCAGCTTTTAAATATACTGGTCCCATAACTCCCCCTAACTCTGTTGCGCTTCCTGCAACATCACAAGCTCTAAAGCAGGAAATCCGCGGGTGCCGCAGAGCCTCTGTTTCTGGCTAGGGCGGGGAGTAGGGAAAATGAAACTACGGGCCTGCACACTGCTTTCAAGAGCAGTGCGCAGGCTAATTCAGTGGTGCTGGACCCTTGTCGGGCTAAAACCCGGACACCGGGCACCCACCCCTCCAATCCCCGGACAGGGTTTTTTTTTTATTAAAACACTCTCTGGACCCCAGGACAGAGGGCGAATTACCGAGACTGTCCCGGGGAAAGCGGGACATCTGATTACCCTACTGCAGGATGCAATAACCTTTGTAATTGTCCACTAGTCGGAGAGTTAACATTGCTATTATCACATCACGGTCTCCTCTCCCCCAGCCTATCTTTTCCTACACTCCCAAGGGCCACATACTTCTTCGGGAGTGCCTCAAAGTTTGGCTGACAGAGTGATTGAATCTAAGTTATTACTGATTCGAAGGCCATCACTCCCTGACTGCTTAAATTATTCCTCTCTTATCAGTAGAGACAGGCAAGAGACTAGACAACCAACGTCAGATTGGCCCATTACAGGGTCACAGTTTCCCCTCTTAGCAGTTCGGGTAGTGCCATATTCGAGACGGGTCCTTTATGCCCATGTTCTTATGCTAACTTTAGCTACCCAACTGTCCATAACGTTCTTTTTAGTTTTGGCTATCATGCACTTAAACACCACCAAAACTATTGCACTGGAGTACATGTACGAGGTTTCTAAGTTGAGATTTAATTGCAAGGTCGTACCATGATGGCAGTGCCTGGCAAATGCATATCCCATGCCTACACAGTAGCCAAAACTGTGGCTTTTCCAATGCTTGTCTTTGAGCGCAGCTCTATTGTTGGTCAATGCGGGATCACAGCTCACAGACACAGTTGGCTCAGCAGCCTTTTCCATCCTTTTCCATCCGTACAGGTGCCCTCCCGGCACAAACACTGGGTTGCTATGGGAGACACAAAGTAGTAATGAATGTCAAAGCCGCAGATGTGAGAGACTATTCTTAGGTGAGAAGGATCGTTCATGCAGCACTCGGATTGTACATACAATTTCCTTACTTTTCTAACAGTGTAATGATATGGGTATGCAGTACATGGTCAGCTTATACAATGTAAAGTTATTCAGGCTATGGCCATTCACCATGATCATACCTAGAGTAATTTTAACAGACAATGCAAGGGCCATTCTTGCTTTCTTTCACGAGCTGAATTAGCAGTGTTCTAATTTTCACACAGCAACAACATAATGCTTGCAGCAAACAAGAGGTCATGGGCAGAAAAGCCGAGACAGTTAAGATCTTGGGGAATTCTAGAGGTGGCGCCGGCCGATACAAGCCAAGCTCAACAAGCGGCTCTTTGCATCATAGTTCCATTAAGCGGCAGGGGCTTTCATGCGCATGTCTCGAAAGTATCGTAATGTCTTGTCAAGTTTTTTAAGTGCCTTTCTGCATTTAAAAAGGCTTCTCATGATCCGCAGGTCACTCATCAGCTAGCCAGTCTCCCAGCTTTGGAACGTCTGGGGATTTTCCAAAGGCATAAAATAATCCTTTTTCCCATCAAGATCATCCGCAAGAGGAGTTCCCTTACACCCGATGTTGCATTGCGTAGAGCATCACAATGCAGTGGAGGATTCATCATTTTCAGCACCTAATACCTAAACCTAGAACTATGCTCTTTCCACTGAAGACCTCAGACCAGAGTGAGGACTCTTAGTCACAATTGAAGAATATGACAGCAGGTTGCTCCTTGCGTTACATGTGAAAGCAATGCGCCTATTGTTTTCCAAGAGAAAGCTGCCTTTTCTCCCACTTTTCAGCCCACCCTTTTGTGCCCTGGAAACTCAACATGAATCATCGCCGCTCAATCCCACCAATCCCAAGGATCCTGCATCACCCCGACACTTTACAATATCTTCACCAGGCCCCTCTCCAACATCATAGACGCCCTCGGCATAGCGTACACTAAATATGCTGATGACACGCAAATCGTGATCCACTCTCAGGTAACTACACTGATGACTCTATTATCTTAACAATATTTACTCTACAATTCAGGCACGGATGGCAGCGAAGCACCTCTGCCTCAACAGCGACAAGACAGAAATCCTAATTGTCGGCTCAGCCAATGCCCGAAAGTCGTGTAAACACTCTCTACTCATCCTTCCTGATTGACCAGATTGTGATTCCAGTCTGAACTCCAGTAAAGACACTAGGAATCTATCTTGATGCCTCACTCACCTTGTCTGGACAAGTTAGTGCCATTGCCTCTTCTGCAGCATACGCCAGAAAAGTCCTCAACGCAGCAGCCAGACCCTTCCTCACAAAAAACAATTGCCTCACCATTGCCCAGGCTATAATTGTCTCTAAGCTAGACTATTGCAATGTCCTATTTACAGGCCCCTTCGCTGGTAACCTTGAAAAATTACAAATTATACAAAATAATGCCTCAAGAGATGCCCTTAATGTCCCAAAACGAGAACACATCTCCAAAGCCATAAGCGAAGCTCACTGGCTGCATATCCAGGAGAAGATCACATTTCAAACACTCTCCATTGCCCACAAGGGCCTCTCCAATACAGCACCCCCTTACCTCACACAAAGAATCACCAACGCCCACTCATCAAGGTCCAGCAAGACCCCATACACAGACTTCTCGTCCCCAAAGTGAGGAGATGCAAAGCTGGAGGCTCCAGCTTCCCCTACCGCGCCGCCAAACTCTTGAATAACCTCCCCCTCCCTGAGGGATAAGAAATCCTACTGGATCTTTTGAAAAGCCGTCAACTCTTCAACTAACCCGCCCTCTCTGCCCATTACGCCTGCAAAGCCCCCCCTTCTTATTACAGCATGCACAGTGTGACTAATATGTACAAGACTTCATGTCACTCTGCTTCTCTGATACTACCTTTTCTCATTCCTGTCTTTGATGCAACTACTTGAATGTATGACTAACCTTGCTTCCTTGACCTGTACCTGCAACAGCGCCTCAGTGCCTCTGGGTTGTATGTGCGCTTCACAAATTAAATAAATAAATAGTCATTTTTTCAGATTGACCAATAGACAAGTACAACATTATTTTTACAGTTGGCAGAGGTCCTTGTCTATCCCTAAGTCAATAGTATAGGACAACATCTCTGCCCATTCGCTAAAAGAGATAACTTGGATCACCTCTTTTGACCACATGTTTTGGGGCTCACTATTGTCGAGAGGCTTGCAGATTTAATCATAGTTTTGTGTAGTTTGGATGCTGAGTATTGTCTGGCTGTTAGGTTTTCCATTAAGGCAGCACAGGGATCATCTAATGACCCTCATCAAGGCACCCTTTCTTCCATGTGTCATATTTGTCAGTTCATATTTAAACCTAAGAAAGTTGACGCTGTAGTTACTCCCCTTATGCCAAATCTTCCCTTTGGAAAAAATGCCAACGTGATATTTGAGATATGATAAGTCATTTATAACGCACCTGTTTCTAGGTGCAACAAGACAAGATAGGGAAGACAGAGGGCGTACAAAACAACGATCTTACTAAGCATCGTATCATTCAGATCATGCAAGTGCGGTAATGCAAAGTACAGGGGGGGAAGGAGAAGGGGAAGTGCCAGGGAGAGGGAAAGGAGAAGTGCAATCAGGGCAGCATTGTTCAGTAATTTCAGCCAGGGCAGAGCGTCTTAGGGTAAGTGCAAGGAGGCAGGGGACTGTAGGGTTAGAGCTACAGCTGCTAAGTGTGTGCTAGGCCCGGAAACAGTGCAGGGGTGATTGGTCGTGGAGGAGCCTAGTACCCAGTGAGACTGAGGGTAGACTGGTCACCAGTCTGCGTAGCATAAAGGTAGGTCATCATGGGAGAGAAAGAGAGAAAGCAGAGGCGAAAAGGAAGGTCTTGAGCTCCTTCCAGAACATCAGCTGGTCTGGCTCAGGTTTGAGAGGGGTAGGGAGGCCATCCCAGAGGGAGAAACCTGCAGAGGAAAGAAATACCCCCCACTCTGCCTGACCCTAAACAGTTGGAGGTAGCTGGGTGAAGGCCTCAAGAAGGAAGGTGTTTTGGAAGAGAGTGTTGGATGTATTGTGGGCTCCGGCCCCTGAAGGTCTTGTGGACGATACAGAGGGTCTTGAACTTGATCCTTGCATCCACCGGGAGCCAGTGGAGAGATTTCAGGGCTGGAGAGATACGGTCTCTGGGCTTGAGGCCAACGACAAGTCTTGCAGTCCTGTTCTGGATTAGTTGCACAGGGCGGAGAGTAGAGGGCGGCAGATTGAGAAAGGGGCTGTTGCAGCCTAGAGCAAACCAGGGCTCTGGAGACAGTGAGCTTCTGGGGGAAGGTGAGAAAAGGAAGAATACCTCTGAGGCGGTGCAGCTGGTAGTGGGCCTTCTTGGCAAGGTCCGTGATGTGAGGAGAGAAGGAGAGAGTGGAGCCAGATGACACCATGGTTTTTTGCCTCACAGGAAGGTGAAGGAGGAGGCCCCAAGGAGAGCGGCCAGAGTGAGAGAGGGAAAGCAGGAGCAGGGGTCCCAATGAGAAGGCCCCAGTAAGCCCAGTTTAGTGTGCAACCCTGGTCATCCTTCACCAGGGATTTGTTACAGAGCACATATTTCAGGCATAGACAATCAACTTGACTAAGTGCATCCAGAATTCCTCTATATTCTGATTGATTGCGGTATTGCTAATGTTTAATTTTGATTTTTAGCTACACAAATGGCAAGGCCATGGTTTATACGTTACAAGTGTCTAAAGCTCCCTTTTCTATACCCACCCAAGAATATACTGCATTCCCCGATAACAAAGAATACAATTGATGCAGGGCGAAAGCCTTCCTATACATATAAAGGTTTGGGAAGCCAAAACATCCCTTGTTAATGTCAGCATGTAGGATTATCCATGGGAACTTTGTATAGTCCAAGTTATGTTTAGCCCTGGTCTGCTGGCAGACCCTTTACCACCATGTCAAGGAGGGGAACACGCACGGCCAATCCCAGTCCCCCAGACTAGCTGGGGAAGGGAAAATGTATTAGGCAACCTGAAAAGAGACATGAATACTGTTAACAGGAGATGGGCTACTACCATGACTTACAAGCTAGGAGCAGATAAGAGCCAAACCATGAACAGGTCACAGGGCGCCTTGATCATTTATTAGCCCCAATTGGGATCTCCTTTAACGCTGGGAGACAGTGTTACAGTTAGCAATTAATGTATGGCAACACATGGTAACTTATAGACCATTGAGCTTAGTACACATTAACACGCTAGCCGAAATAGCAGTAGGTATGGGCTTGCAAATCATAGCTGAAATCCTTCACCATAAGCAGTACTCCAATAGAGCGTCATTAATAGAGATAGATGGGGAAGCCAGCTTGCAGAGCATCCTTATGTGTTTGTGTCATGTCACCAATAAAAGCAATGCAGGGCCCAACATTCACCCCTTGCATCACCTTTGTAAAACATTTTCAAATTGCAAATAACTTGTAAACTCCCCTTCTATGAACCATCCAGTATGCCTTCACATTACCCCACTCTAGACCTCCCCAGTTTCCTAGCCAGTCAGCTGAAGGAGAGCCATAGGGAGCACAGGTCCACTGGGCCGCTCAAGAGACGGTTTTACACCACTAATTTCCCAACAGTTACTTGCTTTCACACACAAATACACAATTTCCAGCAACCGGAAGCTGCAGTCTGCTCTTTTCCAAATGTCACTTAATTTGATGTGGGGCACCACCAATCTTAGCACTGGTCTGTTGATTCATTTGCTGAAATAGTCAGGAAGCAGTGGCTGCTCCTGAAGCCGGACTGCTATGGACAGGCACAATGTGTGGCATTGTGCCATGCCGCTTTGTTTCTAGGCTCGCACTTAAACATGCCATGGGGGATGGGGCTCCCCAGGAAGGTACTGCTTTCCTCCACCACACACCTGGACGGTGCTTGCAAGAGCGGGCGCCCCAGGCTGCTCCGCTTGAACGGACTGTTGGGGTGGGTTGCTTATTCCCCCCTGGCGCGATCTCCTCCCGCATCATTGTCATTATCTATGCTCCCACAAGTATTGCTGAGGCGCTCATATGCGTCCAACCAGTGTCCGTCATTCAATTATGCCCAGGGCAGGCGTCACTCACATCACCCCTTGCTAGTGCCTGAGTCTCTGCACTTGCACCACGTCTGGCATCTGCAGACCGCGCCACCCTCATCACGCAAACAAGGCTCCGTCCATCTTCACCCAGCTCACACTGTTAGCCGCCCCACCGGCACAGAGGTGGACAGTCCACTGACCTTCTCTCTGCTGTTGCTCTGCTCGCCGGCCCCAGCGGACACAAGCATGTCATTCCTCAGATCGCAGCACAGGGTTTATTCAGCCGTAGGCCCTGGGCTGGGGGTTGGGCGTTTGAGGTTTGTGGGGTGTCTGTGTGTGCAAAACATGTACAAATACTTTGATGAACTATTCATCTTGATCGATTATACCATAGATCATGAGACTTATAGTATCAACCAGTGGCTAATATCCTTCCTGATTGTCAGAACTGATTTTCAGATTGGTATACATTATCTTTACATCTGCAACTACTTTTTTGCCCAAGTATTTGAAATCTGGGCCTTTCCCCTTAACATTTTATGTGCTTACATCACCCATATTGCAACTTTGGAAGACCGGCAAAGCTTCCATCTTTGTAAGGACAGGCTAATATCCCAAAACAGCACTGTACACATCCATTGAGGTCAAGGCAAGTAAAAGTGATTCTGCAGGTGAGGAAACAGTAAGAATGACTTTGCGTAAGCCAGTACGTTATGTTCCTTCTCCTTCACTGGAATCCCACTTACTTGAGTCGACTTCCACTTTCTTAGCTTGGGGGCTAAGTTGAAGAGTATCAGTTACAGGAGGTAACCCTGGTGGGCGCCCCTTTCCAACTGCAAATCTTCATGAATCTGGTCGTTTCTCGGTACTCAACCTCTAGCTCCACAATAAAGGGATTTAGACAAGTCTGGATAAATTGCTAATAATCCAAAGGACAGCAAGCAGAGATTTAGAAAAAGCCAACTCACTCGATTGAAACCCTTTTCTCTGGTCAATCTGATTGCCACCATGTGGCTCTTGCTTTTACCATGAATATCATCAAAAAGATGAAAGAGTGAGCATATATTTTGTGGTCCATGGCGTCCTTTGACAAATCTGACTTAAGTATGTTGGACTATCTCTGGGATGACCGTTTCAAGGCGATTCTTGAGAATTTCGGTTGACGTTTTAAAATCCACATTTAAGAGAGAAGTGGGTCTGTAACTAGAGCATTCTGATGCTGGCTTTTTCAGATACGAGCAAGGGATATAAAAGCACAAGGAGTCATTGAATATGACCTTAAGAATTAGTACTGTAGTGATAGTTGTTGGGGTTGATAATCTAGCTTCCATTCTTCCATCAATTTTTGGGAGTAAAACCAGAGTATGATGCTCTTCAATATCCTTGCTCTCAGCCTTAGTATCATCCATGTATAGATGCTTATAAAAGTCTCTAGAAGGGTCATTGATCGCCTTGTTCTCATTTACCAACTGACCAGAATTGGTCTTTAATTACAAGACAAATCTTGAATCCCCCAAGTTGTAAAGATTGCGGGCCAACAACTTGCTTGCCGGTAGCCCGAATTCTCAGTACCCCATTGTTTGGTGCATTGTAAAGCAAATTCTGACTTCCACTTTGGAATATCATTGAAATCGATTCAAATCCTTGTCAGGGTTTGAAGATCTAACTCCTCGTGTTTGGCAGCATACATTTTTCAAGCTCCTTTAATTCAGCACACCATTTTCTCTCATCCCAGCTCGCGTTTGTTAATTGAAGACACATGGCTAAGAATCTGGACCCTTGGGTATGCTTTTAGAGTATCCCTACATGTGTTTGTGTTTGTGTTAGATAAAGATATCTTTCCAGAACATATTTATTTCTGCTTCAAAGTCCTTACAAGTTCTACCTTGCCAAAAAAAAGAGACATTTGGTCTCCATTGAGGGCTGTTGTCCCAGCGATTCCCAGCAACATCAATGTTTAGTTACAACGGGGTGTGATCTCAAATGATTACTAGGGAATTATCAGCTAGTATAATTTCTGGATTCTTTTTGCAAGATTTTTGGGATGTTTTTACTAGGCAAGATTCAAGAGTGGCTGGAGTATGTGGAGCTTCTGGCTGGAGCCCATGGGCACAGGCGCAATCAGCCAATCTTTAGCCCATACCTGATTATAACAAAACATTGTGCCCTAAAAGGGACCCACTTGTTTTTTTGTTTGTTTATCTTGGGGAAGCTTTAGACTTCATAGATAAGCTACTACTGTGGCATTCATTAGGGAACGTGAGCATGAACACAAGACATATTGCTGTTCTGGAAGGATCAAATAAGGGGAATAGGACAAAGGTTAAGGATGGGCAAGGCAGTACTTTCAGACATGCTTAAAGTTGAACTCAAGATTAGGCAGAGGCGTGGCTAGCGCCCACCCTATGAATGGCCTGTGGGTTTCCTGCTTGCCCAAAAATTGGATATGCGAAGGTTGGGCTGTCAGGATGTATCCTTGTTGTTTTTGGGGGTTACGCCCTCCTGGCCACCCTTTTTGAGGTACACATGCAGAATATTCTAAGTGCTGCTGTAAGAAACTTACAATTAATGAAAGTAAGACACACTTAATGCTGCTAAGTAGCTTAAAAAGACCGTAAAATATGATTTTTGATAAATGGCAATTGGCTACAAGTTTTCCCCCATTTTGAATACCTTGGAATTTGCTTCAATAGTAAGAGAAATTGGGCCACCAGGTGTAAAGGATTGGGTGTAAGCTTGGGCCGGTAGCAGGTGGGGTGCTGTAATTTAATCATATGTTTGGCAGGAATTGCCCAGCACAGGCTATAGAAGTTCATGACAAGAATGACAAGAAAGCTGTCCCGGCTGCAATGCATAGCACAGACGTCTGGGGCTATGCATCATGCCCAGGCACACAAGTGGCTGGAAAAACCTTCCTAACTGGGATCCTCGTTCTTAGCAAGGGGGCTCCATCTGAGTGTGTCCACCAGGAGGAAGGGGTGGCCCTAAAAATAGCCTGTATTTCCTTCTCACCAGCCCAATAGAGGATTAGATTATGGACCAGCCCAGAAGCTGGAATTTATCAAGCGTCACTTATGGCAATTATTGCTGTGGAAGCTGCTAGGAAAGTGCTGTGACTGCTTTGGATCAAAAAGTGCCTTGGCTGATTTGTGGGGGTTTCTGTGTCTATTCAGGACACCTCAAAGGGGAGGGGAGGCTGTTGTCAGCTTACAAGATGGCTGCTTAAACGTGCAGCTCTGCAGCCTGCCACTGTGTCATAGCAAATATCTATCCTTCCCAGCACGTAGTTGAATGGTGGCGACTACTAATGCTGCCCGAAGGCATTGCCGATGTCCAACTGGCCTGAATTCCCACCAGTGCTTTGATTTGTGGCCATTCAGGGGTGGCCCGTGCGGCCGCTTTTCTTCCCGCTGGGCGCCTGGCTGAGTGGGATGCTTCACCGGGCCGAAGTAGCGAATTGCTGGCTGCTGGACGTAGGACACTTGCGGAGTGGAGGCTGAAACTCTTTGGCACGTTGGACCTGCCTTGCTGGGCGCTGAACGGTGGGGCGCCAAATCCGCTCGGTGTATTTGCCTGCTGGCTACACCCCCGCCTCTTGCTTGGGGTTGGGGGCTAGAGGCTGTGAGCCCTGGTTGCCCACCGGCATGGTGCGCCGCATCTCTGCACGTGTACTGCATGCGCCCTGTGGCTGTGTGGCCTCCTTGATCTGCACTCCCTGTGAGGACGGCTGACTGCCGGGTGGCACACCCTGGTGCGTTCCATTCCTGTGTCCCCGCTCTGGGGTCGATAGAAGGCTCCTGCTGCTGGAGTGTTTTGGGGCCTCCTAGTGTGCAGGCCGATTTGACTTGCAGTGCCCGGCTGCTGGGCTGGGAACCGCTGACAACATCTGCTGCCACTGACATTTGATATTCCGGACCGTCCTGACTCCTGCTTTCTGGTGCGCGGCGGCTCCATTCCCATGCTGACTGTGCCGTATGCATAGTCCTCTCCCCCGGGCTTAATTGGAGGCCTGACCGCATTAGACTGGGGCCATCTACTGGATACCTACTGCTTGGCGCCTCTGTGGTGCCTGCTCTACTCTTCTGGTGCCTGCTTGGGGACAGGCCTGCTTCATTTAAACTGGACTGTGTGTTCCTACCGGCCTGTGGACTATGTACCAGCCAATGTGAGTAGAGAACACCTGCTCCCCAGTCTGCTTGCTCTGCCTCTCTGGTGGCGGCCCCTGGTGTGCGCTGTTCCCGAGCATCCTCATAGGGCCCCATTGATTACACTGCCCAGCTGCTGTGACTGAGTAGTAGCACATGCTGAACAACCTCATACTGGGCCGCTGTTGTGACTTCCCTGGCACTTACTCATGAGTGGGGCTCCCTGTACTACTGCCTTGCCTTCTGGATAATAGTCAGCAGCCATTTGCCCCGGTTGCCCTGATCCTTTCCCATCTCATACTGACTGTCCTCACCGGCACTGCCTCCTTCTACAACAATATACTTTGCCTATTTGGGCTACTTGTCCCCAGAGCCTTCGGCTTGTATACTGCTCACCACTGCGTCAGGTGGCGCCTTTTGGGCCAACTGTGGACTGATTGTGGTCTTTGGATCCCTCTGAGGTGACCCACTGTCTTTAATACTGTGGCACACCGAATCATTTAACATTGGTACGCCACCGTCCTTGTAGGCATTGCGCTGCTGTTAGACCCCTCCTCCTGAACTGCTGTGTCGGCAAACGTAAATCCTTTCTTGCAGTGAAGAGGAGGCTCAGTGAGCTCAATGTTAACTATGCAATGATGTTCCCCTCCATGCTCCGTTTTGAACGCTCAATTCATCGAACAACATTTTCTCAGCTGACATTGCCCCGAGCAGCCACTATACCTCTGCCTTTGAAACTGGCCACCTGCTCCTTACCTGACATGGCTCAGGTCAACGCCCCTGAATATGATTCTTTGTGGTCAATAATTCACTGATGAATGTCTGATGTAACTTACTATTTTGTGCCGTAGTCTACTTTACCTTGTTCTGCTGTGATGTGTAGCGGGCTGTACGACGCGTTCGCCCCCCCATGCTAATTTGCAACGTTGCGAGTTATAGTTGTTATGGGGTTTTCATTCTCCTGATTGGGCGAGGGGGGGTGGGGCTGGAGATGGCAAGTTGTGGGATTGTTAACAGGGATCAGAAAATGCTTGACATAGGTTTCTGGGAGTCCGGACAACAGCAAAATGGTATGACACTATCACTAAAGCATGGGGGGCTTGACCAGCATGGGCTCTGGATTTTACACTTCCAGGAGACAGATTATGTCTGATATGATAAGGGACATGAGCTGGAATGTCAGAGGGCTGGGCAATTACTCTAAAATGCGTAAAAAACAGCTGCATGTGGAGCAACACAAGATTTACTGGCGACTGGCTGTGAGAGATTTGCGAAAGTTGGGGCGCTCAGCGCTTTTACACCCAATACTGGACCCCAAGCCATGGGGTGATGACCATGATTCACAAATCTCTCCAATACACATTGAAGAGCTCACAGGTGGACCCTTTAGGGCGATATGTATTGTTACATGGGACACTGGTTGGCACTTGGTGGTATTGCTATTGGTATTGCTTAATATATATGGTCCCAACACGGACAAGCCTGAGTTTTATGCACAGCTGGCCGACATGCTAGGCAGATACCCTCTGGTTCCTGTCCTATGGGGAGGTGACTTTAACACTATCCTTGATCTCACTATGGACAGATCTGGAAGAAAAGCCTGATTATTATCGAGAGCTGCCCGTGCTATCCTGAATAGGATGACTGACCTCGGAGCAGTAGATGCATGGCGACTGCTGTATCCCCGATCCCGTGGGCACTCGTGCTATTCAGCAGTGCATGATTCGCATGCTTGGCTAGATCTGTGGGGATTGACTGGAAGGCTAATCAACTATATAACTGACGCAGATATACTTCCGAGAACATATTCAACCACTCCCCTATTACCCTCTCCTTGACTTGGGAGGGGCGGTTGCCCCCTGAACGATTCTGGAGGTTGAAGCCGTATTCGCTATTGGACCTGGTGTTTAAGTCTGAATTGGGGGGAATGTATTAACAACCATTCTAATAATAATACCAGCACCGTGGACTCCCTAGCTATCCTCTGTGAAGCCTTTAAAGCATATATCTGAGTTATGGCCAAACTCTAAAGAGGCAGGAATTTTAAAGACTATACGTAAATGTGGGAATACCCTAAAACAGCTGGAGACACTATATGCATTGGACCCAACTGCTACAACTCTCTGCGCCAATAAAGATGTCCTTGATGGCTTCAAAGAGGCGGCGGAGAGAGAGCGCACATTTTTTGACAACCCAATGGCCGCTAGGAAATACGCAAAGGAGGAGCGGCTGGGGGCTCTGCTGGCAAGGCTGGTGCATCAGGAGGGGGGCAGGTGTCACATTCCCCTTATCAAAAACCCTGATGGGGTAGTGGACCACACATCTAGTGACGTTAATTCAGCGTTCCGCTCCTTCCATGCCAAACTGTACAACAGCTGCAATGAAGTTCCTGTGACAGACATTGAAACTTTCTTGGATGAGCTGTCGCTGTCTATTCTTTCCAATGAAAGTAGGGACATACTTGACAGCCCCATACAGGTCGAGGGGATCGCCCATGCCTTTGATGCTCTGCCTACCAATAAGACCCCTGAGCCCGATGGGATCGCCATCGATTTCTACAAGTGCTACAAATGCCTCCTTGCCCCCCAGCTGGCCGCTCTATGGGATGAGTCATGCGTTAGGAAGAAGCTACCCCCCACTATGAGGGATGCAGTGGTAACCGTTCTCCTTAAACCCAGCAAACCAGCCACACAATCTGACTCATATCGTCCTCTATCACTGATTTATAGTGACGTTAAAATATTTGCCAACGCAATCGCTCTTCTGCTGGCTTCATACATGGAACACTTGATAGATGCAGACCAATGGGTTTTGTCCCCGGCCGCTCTACGGCCCTCAACCTGAGCCGATTATTCAATGCCCTATCTCAAATCGATCCAGGGGTGGGAGCTGTGGCAGCCCTTCTAGATGTGCTAAAAGCATTTGATTCTGTCTCTTGGTGCTTTCAATGGCCGGTGCTTTAGAGATGCAATTTTGGCCCCCGGTTTATATCCTGGCTACAGTTGTTTTACACTAAACCTACTGCTTGTGGGCGCACTAATGGCCTGCTTTCTCCCTCGTTTGACATAGGCAGAGGGACCAGACAGGGGTGCCCTTTGTCCCCGCTTATTTTTGCGATTGTTCTGGAGCCCTTTGCAGACATGCTTTGGCATAAATACTCGCACAGGGGGATACGGTTAACCAGGTCACCCGAGATTGTTTCCCTTTATGCAGATGATGCGTTATTATACATAAGGGACCCGGACCATAATCTCGTGCCTATCATGCAGGATATGTCTCACTTCGGTTTTGTGACGAGCCTCCACGTTAATCGAGCTAAGTCTGAGCTTTTCCCCCGGACTGATACTACTCTAGCCCTGGGTGATGTTTGTGCCCTCCCCGTCTTTGACGGATGGTCACTATCTAAGCTAACATAATATATTCTCAAAGAATGCATGCACTAAATAATAATTGTTCAAAAGACCTTCAGTAGTTTATCACATCTCTATAAAAGTCACACATATATCTATACTATCAATAACATAGGATTATACAAGTCTTAGGCTAGGGGTCTTGACCGCTATAATACACTGGTTGAAGTTAGGGTCTGCACATATAAGAATCTCTGGTATGTGCATTTGTTAGTGGTAGGCAACGATATATTGCAGCAGGGGTCTAAGGTTAGTTGGCGATCTGCTGGGTGGGCATCATGGCATGGTTAGTGGTCTGGCATATGAAAGGAATATCTTGCGGGGACACAGGGTCACAATGGTAGTACGTTTCCACTGGCGAGGGTGCGGGAGGGGCAACGACACATTTAATGGAGATGGATGAGCTATGTGCTTAGCTCATGCTGGTTCACATGCAGGGCAGTGATCTCAGAGGAAGCGCGATGTGTTACATTTATTATTGTGTTGCGAGCATCTCCGGCTTCAGCGTGAGAATGGACCTGCAAAGTTTTCCTTTCCAGTCAGAGTGGCCTGGCCGGGCTTCTGCGAGAAAAGGGAAGAGAAGCGTTTTTGTACTATCACAGTGAGGCCTAGTCACCAAGATGGAGTCGAAAGGGGGTACAAAAATGGATGCCCCGTGTCCTGCTCAGTGGTCCCATCTACGCGAAAGTCAACCAAGGTTAACATTGCATAAGGGCAAGGGGCGAATCCGCTACTGGAGGCACTTGGTCCGAGTTTTGTACTGAGAAGTAGAGGAGGCGAGGGGCCTGATGGCCCATCACTCCCATACATTCCCCCCTTTCGTTACATCTAAAATAAGGAATTATGACACTTTATTCTTTTCATTCTCCCTTCGGTAGCACTCAGCTTCAGCCACTGCTTCTTCCCAAGCAGGGGTACCCTTTATTGGCATCCATGCTCTGCATACACTTCTCAAACTATTCCCTCTTCTTGCATATTCATCTGGAGTGCATGTTAGGTATATCCCACCATCCCCGTCTAAGTCTACCCATACCTCGTTATACCATTGCAATTCTGTTGGTTCCTTTATTGTGGTGTGGTATAAATTATCGACCCTGTCCCCGTATTGCCTGTAGATGGCAGTCAGCCTGTACTTTGGAGGGTTATGTTCCCCTGTTTGTATTTGGGCGTCTATCATGGTTGTTACCGTTGTCGGTCGGCCCATTGTTATCATCATCATAGTCGAGGTAGGCATATTTTTTTGCACAACACCAGAGTCCCAGTTGGCACACGCAGAAAAATAGTAACCCAAAGACGATGATAGGAACTAGTATTTTCATCATCACATTTACCCATGATAGTATCCAGCTGAACAAGTTGTCAAACCATGTTCTTTCTTCCGCTCCGCCCTCTGTTCTCATCTTCTCTCCTAGATTGTGCTTTTGTGTGTGAGGAGCCTATTTTGCTGGGTTCCCTTCCAGGAGGACCTCAACACCCTTTCCTTAATGATTTCTGACTGACAAGTCACGGTCGCATGACTGTGTAACAACGGAGTTTCCTTGGCTCCCTTACTCCGTTTGAATTCAGAATACAACAAACTGTGTTACTTATACTAGTGTCATGCGCCCTTGTCGTGGAGGAGAAAAAGAAAATCAAACAATGGCCCTCATTACGACCCTGGCGGAGTGGGTTTACGCCAGCGTTATTCGCGGCGGACCCGTCCGCCCTACTACGAGTTCCCGTAGCGCCATGGAGCCTTTCTCCGCCTGGTTTTTCCGGGCGGAGAAATCCATGGCGCTACGGGACCTTGTTGTTAATTGCGCCACCGTATTTTACGGTGGCGTAATTAACGCCTTCCCCACTCCCATTATACCCTATGGGGCAAAAATGGGAATGGCGAAGGGTAAAATGGGGATTGGGGATTTACCGCCCCGCCAAGGTCGGAATGGGGCGGAAAATCCGCCAACCCCCATGGCGCTATCGGCAGCTTTCCGCCGTGCTCCATGGTGCATTTTGCACCGCGATTTCCGCCAGGGTCGTAATGAGGGCCAATGCCTCTTATTCTCCAAATTGTAAGCTTTGAAATGTTAATTGTACATGGATTCAAGGCGTGCCCTTTGTGATTACACGTGTTTTGACATCTGCGTCTTTTTCAAATCAGGGCTAATCAAGTTCCATTAACAAAATTGCCATTGTCATTGCAAAAACAAAAAAATGGATGAGCAATAGTTGTATACACATTCCAAATAAAACATAACAATTGCATGCATGCATGTTAAAGGATGGCCGTTGAGGGAGGGGAAAAGGTGGGATTGTTAGGGATGGTTGACAAAGAGAAAATGCAACAGATAATGAAAATAAAAGTAAAAAAGAAAAATATGAGAAAGTAATTAGTTAATGAATAATGTCCCGTTGCACTTTTCAAAAATTTCCAATACTTAATCAACCAAAAAAAAGGTGGTGGTGTACTTCTTCTTACCTAGTAAGGTTGATTTAAGGTTCATGAGTTGGTAGTTTAGGTTAGATAGTCATGGGTTAAATACCTAAAATAAAAACATCATGTGGCCCATTAATGTGCTACCTTGCTTACAATTAGTGGAGTGCACTTTACCAGTGAATAGAGCGAGCTATAGATTGTTTAAAGAATATAATAATATAATTTCCCGGGCGACTTTCATTTGGAACTCAACGTTGTGAACTTACAAACTGGGCTAATCTGTTGGAGTTTATTTGTGAAAAAGAGCGTTAGACCAGGTCTTCATATAAATCAACCATGGTCCTTATTGGTCTTGAACATTAAACATTATCGATCGTGCCAACACGTGTTTACCATGTGCGGTTGCATTATGTGAATAAGCCCCCCTGCCGGAGCCCATCCAGCACGCTTACCTGTGTCAGCATGTTCCGTATCAGAGAGTCCCTGTTCACTCTGTGCCGTGTTACTGTTATTATTGTGGCCAAGGTAACTGGTCGTCTGAGTCCTACTTTTGTTTTCACTACGTTCGTCTAGTTCGTTTGTTTTTAGTATTAGAATGCTAATATTACATATGTGGTTAAGGGCTTCCTTATGTGTCAGATGAATTTAGAAAATTAGAAAACAATTGTAAATTGCTGTCTGGATCGAATCACAATTTGTTAACGTTTCCAATTAAATGACATATTCGGACACTACAATTTTTCTTGAACTACAAGTATATATTTCATGTTGTATGTTATTACCAATTTTGGTAATAAATGTTAAAAATGCAAAAATCAAAGTGGATGCCTGAGCATCTCTGGTAGTCCTTTTATAGTTTCTAATGTTGCGGCCATATTTTGGGAAAACCATGATTGTACAACGTGGGAGTCGCACTCCCTTAATACATTTTACGGCGGAATGCCCATCTAAAAATATTGTAGCTTGAATGGAGTGGGCATACGTTTTTTGGGGGTTTTAACGCAGGGAGGGTTTCTTCATTAACCTGTGTTTAGTGTTACAAAGACTTAAGACTGACTGTAAATGGTACAAAACCTGGTATGTGTCTATGAGCACTTCTCAATAATATGAGACATACATGGCTTACGGTTGTCTGTAAAAAAGTAAAAAAGTTCAAACCTGGTAAATAAAGCATGCTTTTGTAATGTATTAGTCTCTGTCAAAATAAATGTTAGAAATTACAGATGGTAAAGATAAATTGCTGACCAATTCTTGCTAACTTTTTGTACAAAGGTTGTTCTTTCATTTATTATTAAAGAAATGAGGCCATCTCATGGTCTGAGTTCAAGCCTCTTTCCACTTCACGAAATGTGCAGATTATTTTAGCTTCTTCTTGCCTCAATTTAACTTCAAGGTCTCCTCCTCTTGGTCCCAGGGTCACTTTTTTAAGTCCAATAAATTTCAATTGTTTTTTATCGACTAATTGGTGTTTTCTTTGCCAATGTTGGGATAGAGGTAAGTTGGTATCTTGACTTCCGATGTTAGATAAGTGTTCCCTTATTCTTATCCTGAGTTCCCTAATGGTACTGCCTATGTAGATTTCTTCACAATAACAGATTATTGCATATACCACAAACTTGCTTCTACAGTTAATCTGATCCAGTATCTTGTGAGTTATGTCATGTTTATCTTTAAAGATCGCTGTATTATTTAAAGCATGTTTACACATTGTACATGTCCCGCATTTCCGAAACCCTGTTGGTAGTGGCGGGAGCCATGTAGTTGGGGTTTCTTTTTTCTCTTCTGGAAGGAGTGAAGGGCTTAAAATATTTTTGATGGTTTTGGCTTGTCTATAGGTTAATGTGGGATTGTCTCCTATGTACTTCCTCACATTTTCGTCCAGTTGCAACAAATGCCAATTCTTCCTTAAAATCTTTCTCAATACTTTGTTGTCTGCACAGTAACTGGTAATGAAGCTGATTTCTTGTCTTTCATCATGTATGGGTCTTGTTGTCTTGAGGGTACTCGCCCTATTGATTTTGGAGGCCTTATCCCTAGCTTGTGCTATTGTTTTGTTTCCATAGCCTCTTGTTTTGAATCTGCTGGTCAGTAGTTTGCATTCATCTTCAAAGCTGCTTTGTTCAGAACAGTTTCTACGAGCTCTGATAAACTCTCCCTTTGGTATATTCCTGATCACGGAATTGACATGGCAACTTGTGGAGAATAAAGTGGAATTTGCCTCAGTGCTTTTCCTGAAGGTTTTAGTTTTAGGATGGTTATCTTCCACATAAATCTTCAAATCTAAGAAGTTTATTTCGTTAGTGCTAACAGTTCCTGTGAATTCTATCCCCATCGTGTTCTGATTTGCTCTCCGTCTGAAATCCTCAAGGGATCCCTCCTCCCCTTTACAAATGATAAGTACATCATCTATGTACCGCGTCCATAGTATTACCTTTGCTTCATATTCTTTGTCTGTATAAATGTGTTTATCTTCGTACATTGCAATCGTCAATGGACTGCTGTTATCACATGTGAGAGTGTCCCGTTATCTGCATCTTTGGATGGCACAAATGTGCAACAGGCCCCCCCGATTTTTCGGCAAACACCACCGTCCATTGCCGTGAGGAGATCTAGAACATATCTGTTTTGCATTGTCATTAGGCGTAGGGCACGAGCTCTATTTTTATAATGTTGAATCCTTCTTCAGTGTCGTTGGCCAGTTGGATGAGCTCCCAGCGTACTATTTGCAACCATTTGGCGTTTGCTCGCGCTTGGAGCCCTGGTGTTAGGAGCTATGCAAAAAATGTCTATGCAGATGAGAACAGCTTGTATTTTTGCGGGATCTCAGCAAGGAGTTTTGATGACTCGGACGAAATGTAGTTGGATGATCTTTTGCTTCATGACAACTTACTTTTCAGCTCGTATTCTGACAATAGTTCATAAGCTGGAAGTTCTGTGTTTTCTCGTTGGGGCGCTGTCGATGGACCAGCCGATTGCCCTGCTGCCGACTTGCCAGCCGAATCTCCTGCTGCCGACCTGCCAGCCGAATCCCCTGCTGCCCCTTGCATATGGCTTTCTGGTATTACCATCAGTGCTGTATGGAGAGTGGCTAAGGCGCAAGTACCCTTCCAAGATGTGGGTAGATGCAGGTATGCTTGCTTGCCGCAAACCCAGTACATGTCCATGAGGGCTGCGGTGCCTTTTTTCATGTCTGGTATTATTACTGTCTTGTTGCATTTTCTTGCTTCCCACATGTTCACCTTCCCTTCTCCACGGAAGCATAGTTCATGCAGTATTTCCTTTTGCGTTTTTATGGGCTTCTCCAGCACTGTAATCCATGTTAGCTTAGCAACATGCTGTGACCAGACAGGCGTGCACATTCCTTTTATCCATTGGAATGCGTCTTCGGCCAGCCCCCGGAGTGCTTCTGCTCTGCACTCAATAGTTTCATCGTGCCATTTGTTCTCAGCATACCTCGTTCCCTTTATGACAAGGAACGGCTCTTGGAGGTATATCACTCCTTGACGCCGACTCGTGCATGTTCTTTCACTCTCCATTCTTTCTAGGCTGACGGTGTGTGCCTGGAAGGTGCTTTTTATCCTACACAGAACCAAATGAATTAAACACTGGGCATCCAACAAGGGCACTTCCTGCGGTATCAACATTTTTGGTGTCCCTGATGCATGAGGAATGAGTGAGCAGACATAGCAGCTTTCATTTGTTGCTTGCTTTGCCGTAGCACTCATGTCAGAGTACCATTTGTTAGATTGGTCAGGGTGGCGGGGGTCTTCTATTTCATCTAACTCCAGGTAATGATAAATGTCATATCTTTTCCCTCCCGCCCCCCCTTTTCCTTCTCCTTCCCTCCTTGTTGCTTCTCACTCTTTGGTAATGTATTGGAAACCTTCCAGCCCAGGTCGTGTCATTGCTGTTAAACATGGCATGTGTATCTTCACTAGTGGTAGCAGCGTAATATGAGGTAGGTTCTATAGCTGACTGTGTATATGCACTTGTATTAGTTAAGTCTTTCGGCCAATAATAGTCGCCATCATATTCATTTGATTCATAATCATCAAATCATGCAAATCATTAACCAGAGATAAGAGAGTATAGTACCAGGCCATGAAAAATAGCATCACTGAAAACAAAATTGCAGCACATTTCAGAACACCTTCAACATTGCTAAACCTTTTTGCCCTGATGGCATCCCTATCACTATCTAACATAATTGCATTTGCCGTAATTGTACTTCGTTGGGCCATTTGTCACCTGGAGGGGCAATGCAAAATTGTTAAGTCACCATAATACACACATTTATTTATATATTTACATTTCATATGTACGCATTATTTTCATTTTGTGCTTTCATTTTTATATGCATTTCTGAGCCCTGTGTGCCAATTACGTTCTCTGTTCTAGGCATTTCTATCGAGGGGGGGAAGAGATATATATATATATATATATATATATATATATATATTTATATATATATATATATATATATATATATATGCTAGGCAGTGGGTCAGGCGTGGCATGGAAGAAGTATTAGAATTAGTGGAAGAATGGTTTGTAATGGCCCCAAGATGTGCTTGGGAAGCCATTGAAATATGAAGGCCTGGCCTGTCAGAAAGCATTTTAAAATAACAGAACCAAGGATAGGCTTTGTAAAAGGTTGAGGGCAGTGAAAGGAAATTGATACGAACATATGGCAGAGCAAACCAGAGGGCTTAACATCTTTTCATGTTTTATTATATAACGGTGTCATTGTGTCTCAATATCGTTTGTAGTACCAGTTGCACATTCCTGCTCGATCTGAGGGAGTGTACTATTGCGTGCCCTCCTCACATCTGAGAGGTGCACCCAATATTTCAGTCCCTTTACTTTGACTGCAGTCGGTGTACTATATATGACCTTGTAGGGGCCATGAAACCTAGGTGAATTCCATTTCCTTACAAAGCTTCGGACATACACCTGTGACCCTTGCATCAGTGGCCCGCTGGGGCTGTCTGTGGCTGGTGTTGTAGTATCAGTTGCCACATTTTCAGTGAATGGTGGTGCTATTTGGCGCGCTATGCTGCGAACTGCGCGCGTCAGCTGAGTTAAGTATTCCCTGAATTCTTCCCCCAGCACTGTGGTAGCCCTGTGTGCGTCCAACGCTCTTCTAATCGGAGGGAGCGGTGTGTGTATTCGCCGCCCAGTCACAATTTCATGGGGGCTCAGATGGTGGTCCTTGCATGGTTGTGTTGTGAGTTGGAACAGTGCTAGGGGCAGGCAATACACCCAGTTCTTTTTTAGTGTGTTGCACAACTTTGATAATTTGCTCTTGAACAGGCCGTTGATCTTCTCCACAACTCCATTGGCCATCGGATGATAAATGGAACACAGTTTGTGGTTTACCCCCAAGAGTGTCGTCACTTCCTTGAAGAGGTCATTTACAAAGTGTGTGCCATTGTCTGACCATATCGCATCACATATTCCCCACCGGGAAAACACTTCTCGTACTAGAAATTTTGCCGCTGGCTGGGGACATGGACCCGCCTCCACCCACCTTGAGAAGGGAGATACAACCACAATTAGATATCTTGCTCTGTTACATCTCTCTCCCATGTCGGCGTAGTCAATATGGAGTAATCTAAATGGCCCTACTGGTCGTGGCAAAGTGCCTTGCAATGTATTCAGTGTCATCCCTGAATTGTATGTTTGACATGTTGTACACTCTATGACCAACTTTGAAAAATGTTCCTGTAGGTTAGGGACAAACCAATGTTCCTGAATGTCTGCTGTGATGTGTTGTTTCGCCACATGCGCTGGGAAGTGCAGCTGTTGGAATGCTACTTCTAGTAATTCTACCGGCATTACTATTTTTCCTGTTGTCTCCTGTCTCCATATGAGGTCTGTGGCTGATGGTTTGCACCCCTGCTAGCTCCACAACTCTTGCTCCTCTGGTGGTGCTCTCTTTTGTAGCTCTATTAGCTGTTCTATGGGTGTCTTACTATAAGCTTCTTCTAGTGGTTCTGTAGTAGCTGCTTTTACAATGCATTCTGTTGCTAGTGTTTTATTGAAATACGAGGCTTCCTTCGCTGCTGCGCCGGCTGCCGTGTTCCCCAATGAGATTGCATCTGTGTTGTTGGTATGGGCCTGGCATTTCACCACTGCCACTATCAATTCATTCAATAGTGCAGCGTGCTGTACTGGCGAGCCATCTGCTCATCTGAACCCCCTCTTACGCCAACGCGATAGTCCTGAATGAACAGTGGTAGTTGCATATGCTGAATCTGAATATAATGTCACTGTGCATCCTTTGGCTGTGCGTAATGCTTCAATTAATGCAGTTAGTTCCGCCGCTAGTGTGGAGTAATGGGACGGGAGGCACTTTTGGACGATTGTTTCATAGCTATCTTCTTCCATTCGTACTACTGCCATCCCTACATGTTTTTCCCCTGTTTCCGGATTTATTGATGCTGAGCCATCGATGTATATTTCTCCTTCCTTCAGGGCGTTTTCACTTGCTTTGGGAATATCATCACCCTCCCCCTCATACGTTGCACAGTCATGTTCCTGCATGTCCTCCATTGTGCATGGCTCTGTTATGAACGTTGCTGGGTTTACCGTTTTACACCTAACTACATGTACATTGGGGCTAGAAATTATTATTTCATATGCTGTTGCTCTTTGTGTTGTCAGTGTCGATTTTGACCGCTCGAGAATTGCAAATAAAGAATGCTCGGCATATAGTGTTACTGAACATCCCATCACAATTATGGCACTCTTTTCAATAGCGAAGGCGGCAGCTGCGAGGGCCTGTTCACACGCGAAGTGACCTTGCATCACTGCGTCTAGTGTTCCACTGTAATAGGCCAATGGTTTGCGGCCTAATGATGTTTTTTGTGTCAGTACTGCTGTCATCAGTGTTCCATTGCAGTGTGAGAACAGGAAAAATTCCCTCTCATAATCTGGGTTTGCGAGGACTGGAGCATCTGCAAGGAGGTTTTTTAGCCTAAATGTCATGTGTCCATTTTATTGCGGCTCTGTTCTTCTGCGCTTCTTTTAGTGCTTGCAGTAATGGACGTGTGTTTGCTGCCTAATCAAGGATCCATGCTCGGCAATAGTTACATATGCCAAGACATTTTTGCATGTCCTTCACTGTTTTCGGTATGATTATGTTACGTATAGCAGCTGCTCTGTCTGGGAGTATTTGTTTCCCGTCTTTCGATATCAACTGTCCGAGGTACACAACTTCGGCAAGGTAGTATTGTAATTTCCCTTTATCCACCTTGTACCCCTTTGCAGCTAACACGTTTAGTAGTGTTATGGAGTCTTCCCTGCACTTTTCCTCTGTTTTGCTGCAGACGAGTAGATTGTCTACGTATTGTATAATGGTGCTCTCTACATTTATGTTCCCAATATCTTCACGTAGTACCCTGTTAAGGATGCTGGGGCTTTCGCAGTACCCCTGTGGGAGTCTGCGATGCTCATATCTGTTGTTTCCCAGTGTGAATGCTGTGAGGTACTGTGATCCTGGATCAAGAGGTATGGAGAAGAAAGCATTCTTCAAGTCAACCACAGTGAAACATGTCGATTCTTTGGGTATACTGCACAGTATTGATGACGGGTTAGGCACTAACGGAAATTCTTTTTGGATGACGTCATTGAGTGGGCGGAGATCTTGGATCATCCTCCATGCCCCTCCTTTTGCTTTTTTGATCGGGAAGATCGCCGTATTACACGGAGAGTTTGATGGCACTATGATACCTTGGCTCAGGAGTGCATTTATTGTTTCCCTAATTCCTTCCTCTGCTTCTCTGGATATTGGGTATTGTTTCACTCTCAGCGGTATGGCACCTGGTTTCAGTTTTATCTTTATAGGTGTCACTTCATGCAGTAACCCTACATCATGGGGGCCTGTAGTCCAAATTTCTGGTGCCACCTTGGCCATGTCTTCCTCAAATATTGATGGTGGGGCACTAACACTGGCCATAAACGGGTTGTGCACCTCCCTGTACTGGATCATAATGTCACATGGTATACTTATTTCCATTATTATCTCTCCATCGTCTTCGTTATCAGTGAATAATTCTTCATCAGTTATGTCTCTGAGCATTATGTTGGGATCTATACATAGCACAGTTCTCCACTCGCACCCATGCGTGTCCAGGCCTATGACCACAATACGTTTACTCGATACCTGAACTGCCTCAATGTCTATGGACATTATCGTGCCTGGCACGACATCTACACTTGTGATTGGGCGAAATATAAAGTCTGATGGTGTCCTCCACTCTTTTCTTGTTATTTCAGGCACTACTCAGGCTAACACCTTGATGCCATAGATAAACATGTCTATATCAATGGGTATCCCTCGCACTACAACTTCATTCATCATTGTACTGATCATCAACATTGCTCGTACTGGGCACACTCCTGGGGTGGAACACACTATTCCCCGTTCTGTAAATGAGATGGTCATATTCAATTTGCTTAACAAGTCTCTTCCCAGCAAGTTGATTGGCGCGTCTTCGTGGTACAGTAAGGGTGCGCACACTGTTTTTCCCCCCACCGTTATATCAAGATCTTTTGTGTAAGGAACTTTTAAAATAGCCCCGGGGAACCCCTGCATTTCCAAATTCCTGCCTGAGAGCAGAAACCGCCCTTCAATAAGACATGATTTTTCTGCTCCTGAATCTACCATGAAGATAAACTGCTTGTTTCCTATCTCTGCCCCCACTAGTGGTTCCTCTTCTGCACGTAGGGTGGTAGATAGGACTGGACACGCAAGTGCTCCCTGTGGGCTGTCCTAATCTGCGTACCTTTTCTTGTCCTGGCACTGAAAAGACATTGGCCCTCATTACGACCCTGGCGGAAATCGCGGTGCAAAATGCACCATGGAGCACGGCGGAAAGCTGCCGATAGCGCCATGGGGGTTGGCGGATTTTCCGCCCCATTCCGATCTTGGCGGGGCGGTAAATCCCCAATCCCCATTTTACCCTTCCCCATTCCCATTTTTGCCCCATAGGGTATAATGGGAGTGGGGAAGGCGTTAATTACGCCACCGTAAAATACGGTGGCGTAATTAACAACAAGGTCCCGTAGCGCCATGGATTTCTCCGCCCGGAAAAACCAGGCGGAGAAAGGCTCCATGGCGCTACGGGAACTCGTAGTAGGGCGGACGGGTCCGCCGCGAATAACGCTGGCGTAAACCCACTCCGCCAGGGTCGTAATGAGGGCCATTATCTCCAACTACTGTTACACCACGGAATGGGGCAGGTGCACCGTTTGCAGCCGTTGTAAGCTGTTATTGTTGGCGTTCCCTACAGTGTTTTGTCGTGCCATGGGCTGTGATGCACTGTGATGTTGCGGTGGCTGTCCTTGTTGCATTTGGGGTTCTTTATAACACTGGTCCTGTGGTCTTCCACTCCCCATTGGTAGTCCATAGGGACTACCTGGGTGTGGGCAGCCCCATAACTGTTCATTGTCCATGGGTGGTTGCCCTTGAAAGTACCCTAACGGCCACATTCTGCAATCTCTTGAATAGTGTCCCCATCTTCCACAATTCCAACATGACCCTTGCTGTCCCCATCTCATCCCTTGCCCACCAAAACCTCTGTTTCCCATACCTCTGAACCCCCCTCTCTGGCCGCGGTACCCACCTCTTCCTCTGCTTGGTCTTTCTTGCCACTGCGGTCCTCTCTGTGGTTCTTCTCCGTTCCACTGTCCTTGTTCTTCTGCGGCCCACAGCGCTGCTATTCCAACTGGTCTGTTTCCCACACTTTCGTCTCCCTCGTTCTCTCTATCAGCAGTTATGCTGGCGTTTATGGTGGCGACCTTCACCAATTTGTTCTGCACTAGTTTCGCTTCATCTGCCAACCTTTTTTGTGCTATCTCCTTTTCTCTCTCTTTGATCCTTGATCCTCCTACAGTGGTGTACAATTATACTCTAAATTTCTGGCCAACCCTTGGCTTCTATCCCAGCTATTTTATCCAAGGTCTTCTGTACCTCCTTCGGGAGCCCTTTTTTGATAATAAAGTAGAACTGGGCAGTGGATTGATTCCATGCTGTGCCAGTTTCGCTTCTCCACAAATCTTGCACTTGCAGTATGAATTGCGTAGGATCCTCATTCTCCTCCGTTGTACATTGCATCACTGGAATATCTAGAAACGTGCGCCGTAATGCGTCCCATACTTGCGCTTGAACATTGTTGAATGGCGATCCATCATGGCGGTCACAACTCATTGTCACTCCTGGGAACCATGCTTTTTCCCACACAGCGTCTGCCTGATCACCGACAGCGGACACTAGCAAACTCTTTACGTCACCTATCGCTAATGGAACTCCTGCTGTGTTTTTCTCAAATGCATGTATCAATTTCCCCGCCCCTCCCGCAAGTGGGGGGAGGAGCTTCAACAGGTTGTTTTTGTCCATTTGGGCCCATGAAATGTAGTGTGGCCTACCTGCTTCCTTATGTATCAGCGGCATCTGCAACTTATGTTTCTTCCCTGTCTTATTTACCGTCCCTTTCTTTATCTTACTCACCAACATGTTCCCTACTCGCTGCCTTAATCTACCCTGCCATCGTGGTGGCGATGGTTCGTCAAAATCATCAAGCTGAGATGGTAATGGGGACCCCAAAGCTGCTGCTCCCTCTTCATACTCATCTAGATCACTCCATACCTCTTCTACTTCCTCTTCTTGCTCGCCATTCTCTTCGTATCCTTCCCCTCGTTGACTTTCTGGGGTGGCTGGGCGTATCATTTTCACTGGTTTATCATTCAGATGGAACAAAAATTCTCCTGACCGCCATTCTTTTTCTCGCCTCTGTGACATATGTGTTCCATGAGATGATATGGATCGTTTTGGCTCTGATGTTGCTGGTGCCAATTCCCCTGTTGCGCTTAATGACGGTGTAAGATCTGCTACAGATAATGGTGGTACCCCCCCTCCCCCCGGCAGCATTTGGCCCTTATCACACAATGCTCTCAGCCGTGGTATTTTTCTTCTGTACATGTGCTAGCTGGAGGTCTAGATCTCCAGTTAATCGTGCTAAATTTACCAGGGGCGCGCTTGTAGGGCCATATAGGCCTCCTTTGTCATATGGCGGTGGTGCAGTGGCTATTGCTCCGTTAGAGGGAGTGGGGGTGGGGCATGGCGGTATGTACAGGGGCTCGCTATATCCTACTGCTGGCCTTGTCATTAAGGGGTATATTTTGGTTGTGTCATTCTCAGCTGTGGTCGTTGTGCACTCACCCTTCGATGTTCCGCTTACCTCTTCCTGTGTTTTCTCCTTTTCAATCGCCTTCCCTGTACTTACCTCTACTGTGGGGGCTATTTCCTTAAACATTCGCCACATATCTAGCACTTCCCTTCTGTTCTGCAACTGTTTTTCCCTATATCTCGCCAATAAGTGCGTGGACACTAAACCTAACACCCGTTTGTCGAACGACCCGCCCTGTGGCCAAATTGGTGTCACGCTGTCCCCTTTTATCTCTGTCACCCACTGATCGTGGTATTTTTTGTATTCTGTCACTATAGAGTGGGAGGTGTTGGCAAATATGGGCTAGTGGTGTTATTCCTCCCATGATGATATTTCTCCCTTCACTTGTACGTGCACTTGCACCTGAGCCTCTCTTCTGATCACCCCCACTCCAACCACTTGTCCTCTTGTACAGATCAGCAATGGCAAGTATTTCTCAATTATATAGCAATTATTGTGTACCAATATTCAATGTTACCCTTGTACCTATTGCATTTCTAACTTCAATAGTTCACTTTTAGCATGTGAGACTTTTTACCAACAAATCACTTACAATATTTCAACATATGTGACACAAAATGGACAAAAAGCAAAAACATATAACCCATAACATGCACATGCACTACCTGCGCGCTTTTATTTCTCCTTTGTTCCCATTACTGAACACCTCTTCCCCTTCCCAGTTTTACCTACTCTTCTCATTCACTCCCCACCTCTTACACAAAGAGACCTTGCTTACACGGAAAAAGAATATTCTAAATAACTACTCCAAGTCTACTCAATATATGAGACCCCTACTATTTTCTCTTTATCTTCACTTATTTATCTGCAATGGACGAGGCAATGCTGCGCGGCGCTGCCTTCTACCCCGTTCGGGCTAGGATACCTCTTCTCCTTTTCTTCTCACTTTTTCACAAAACCTAATGGCCATAAAAAGGACAGATCAGAAAAGCCTCAACGTCACTCTCACAGTCCCTACTTTTGGCTTTTAACCCACTATCACCTGTTCCCTTGTTCCCGTATTTTTCCCCCTTACCTTTCCTTGGAAACCTTTGCAACCGGCACTCACGTGTTCGGTCAGGTACTCCGAGGGTCACCGTTCTCAGTCTGACTCCAGTCAGGTCTGCACCCCAACCAAGCCGTGGCCCGCCTCAGTGAGCAGCTTTTCAGTTGGGTATTCGTCAACCGGGAACCTTTGACCCTTTCTTGTAGTGCACACAGGCGGGTCGGCCGCGGAGGCAATGGTTTTGCTGGGGGGCGTCCCGGATCTCGCCGCTCGGTGTGGGCCTCACGGCACCTCTCCAAATCACGTCGCAGGGGGTCACCAAATGTTTGTGCCCTCCCCGTCTTTGACGTGCAAAAGAATAAAACAACACACCCCTGACGGGGAATAAGGCAAAGAGGGCAGGCTGCGAGAGTTCAAGAAAAGATTTTATCTCTGGTGAATAGCATTTAAGAGATATCTGAGAGCGCTCTGCACAAGTTATCATTACATTACGTTTTATAGGGTGAATGATGCAACTAACATGGGATACTACGTTGGTCCCGATTGGTCACTTCACTCGATGTCTCAGGTGGGGTGGCATCTCTTCATCTGGGGTTGGTCGCTTGGTTGGCGGGAGGATTGACGTCAGTCATCTGTGCTCCGCATGGGTGAAGGTCAGGTCGCTGGGAGGTAGGATGGTCACTATCTAAGCTAGCATAATATATTCTCAAAAAATGTATGCTCTAAATAATAATTGTTCAAAAGACCTTCAGTAGTTTATCACATCTCTATAAAAGTCACACATATATCTATACTATCAATAACATAGGATTATACAAGTCTTAGGTTAGGGGTCTTGACCGCTATAATACACAGGTTGAAGTTAGAGTCTGCACATATAAGAATCTCTGGTATGTGGCATTTGTTAGTGGTAGGCAACGATATATTGCAGCAGGGGTCTAAGGTTAGTTGGGGATCTGCAGGGTGGGCATCATGGCATGGTTAGTGGTCTGGCACATGAAAGGAATATCTTGCGGGGACACAGGGTCACAATGGTAGTACGTTTCCACTGGCGAGGGTGCGGGAGGGGCAACGACACATTTGTGGAGATGGATGAGCTATGTGCTTAGCTCATTCTGGTTCACATGCAGGACAGTGATCTCAGAGGAAGAGCGATGTGTTACATTTATTATTGTGTTGCAAGCATCTCTGGCTTCAGCGTGAGAATGGACCTGCAAAGTTTTCCAGTCAGAGTGAGAACAGGGGTGGAGGCCCTGTGCCCTGCGCGCCTGGCCGAGCTTCTGCGAGAAAAGGGAAGAGAAGCGTTTTTGTACTATCGCAGTGAGGCCTAGTCACCAAGATGGAGTTAAAAGGGGGTACAAAAATGGATGCCCCGTGTCCTGCTCAGTGGTCCCATCTACGCAAAAGTCAACCAAGGTTAACATCGCATAAGGGCAAGGGGCGAACCCACTACTGGAGGCACTTGGTCCGAGTTTGGTACTGAGAAGTAGAGGATGCGAGGGGCCTGATGGCCCATCGCTCCCACACAGTGACCTTATGGGGTTCGCTTGGGCCCCAGCTGAGATACAATACCTGGGAGTTACAGTCACAAGGTGTCCAGATTTGTTATACGAACGTAACTTCGGGCCATACATACAGCAACTTAGTCTGAAGCTGCTCTCTTGGGCAAAGCTGCCCATCGCTCTGTACGGCAAGGTGTCCCTGCTCAAGATGGTGGTGCTGCCCCAATTGCTCTATCACTTTTGAAATATCCCAATGTGGCCTGGCGCAAGACTGTTTACTAGACTCGGGTCCTTGGTCAATAGTTTCCTGTGGTGTGTAGGGGCGGTGAGGCTCAAATGGTCCACGCTGGTTAGAACACATAATCAGGGGGGGTGGCGGGTCCAGACTTTGAGTGCTGCAAGTCAGTATACTGACTTGCAGCACAGGCTCATTGTGCGGCATCAATGATTCAATTGCTTGGACTCCAAGGGTCGTTGTGTCTCCTGAACGGGATTGTGGGAGCAGAATAAGACCATTGCTCTACAGTATCAGCATTTGTGTGTCACTGGAGGTCTGTATCTCGGGGGCTGCGGATGCCGTGTCTCAGCGGGAAGCTGTGGCGCATTTGGATAAAAAAATGTGTAACATGGAACCGTTAATCAGTGGGAAACTAAGTATGGCGTGCTGTGTATAAATACAACCATTGAGAGTCTCCCAGAATCATCAAATATCAGGCATAAAACACGTTCCGCTGCATGACCTATGCAGGCACACAACTCACAAGAAATGGCAGGAAAGCGATACTAGTTCATCTGTATCATCACAAAGTCAACAGATATAGCTAAATATTGTGCCATATGCCAAGGATTGTTGTTAGGTGGCTGCAGGAGGCTGCAGGACAGTGGCTCTATACTGGGGAATAATCTTGCAGAAACCTGGCAGATTTTGTTGGGGCATTGAACACACACTTCTGTTTCCCAACTCTCCACTTGAATAGAGCAAGATGTTTCATCTAAACGAGTAGGTTCTTGTCCATCCACCAGTGGGATTCGAGCAAGGCGTTGGCACAATTGACCAGGCCTTTCAACTTTTCATACCAAGAATAGGTTACCCTCAGGAAGGTCAATCTTAATTGTCTTCATAGACCCGAAGACAGCTTTTGATGCCATTCCTCGTGGCAAGATGTGGAAAGCTCTGATTGACAAAGGCATACCCGATCATTTGCTTAAAGCGATTCAATTGCTTTGAAGCAACATTGAAGCAGTTATACAGCGGGGCATAGAAGCAGAACTAACCCCACCTACAGAGATCACGAGGGATGTCAGACAGGGTTGCGTTACTTGCCCTACCCTGTTCTGCATCGGTATGAATGGGCTAATAGGTCAGATGCTTTAACTTGAGGTGGATGCTCCATGCCCAAGTTATTTGCTGATGATGCCATCTTACTCTCTACTACTCCAATTGAGCTAAAGAAGAAATGTATCCTCTTTAATGACTGCAGCAAGTGGATGGGTGATGACATCAATCCATCAAAGACCACATCATTGAGATGCTATCCCCCAATTTATCAGTCGATAGAACATGCTTACAGCAAGACTCAACTTGTAACTGCTTGGTGTTAAGGTACATAAGTAATTGTAAGTGGGTATAGCAATCGGATGAATCAAATTTGATCCTTGAATGCACAAGCACTGTGAATGCAAGATTTGCAGATGTACATGGCTACGGCGAAATCAACCACAGACTCTTCAGGTGGAATGGTGAGCGTCTTTTAGTAGAAGTCAGTAAAGTCAGCATATACAGAATTACATCAACCAAACGACAGAACGAGACTTGGCGCAGCATCCCCTCTCGTGCAAAGCACATCGCTTTTATACAGGAGGTGCAGACATGGCATGAGAGTGGCAAGCAACAATGTTTCAGGTGAATGTTCACAGTCTCAGCCTACAAGTCTTAGACAGTAGCTACGTTCTCACGCTCGGGAAGACACAATCTAGACGTCAGTGGTAGACATTTTATGATACATTGCTACTCCTGCTGCGCAAGCTCCTTCTGTGATTCCCGGATGGTTTGGGGCCCACTGGTCCACTCATTATATTACTAGTTCGTCTGCATAGAACGGCATCTTGCTAAAACCCACTTATACATGCCAAATGTGAACCACTTCAGAGGCAAGAACTATGGAAGCGAGTCCTGCTAGGCAGTAGGCGGTAAAGCCTTTGTGATTAAGACATGTGCTTTAGAAAGTGGGCTTGTACAGCAATGGCAGTAAGGCACTGTTAAACATGGCAGTTAGCATAAGCCCAGTCATCACTATAAAGATAATAAAGGATCAGAGGTGTTCATAGAAACATTTTTTAAGTACTCAGATTTCCCCCACAATGGCAATAGGGCTCTGGCACCTACAATAGAGATCTATAAATTACAGGCAAGGGTGGCGGCACTATATGGTGCTGTTATTGGGTTTTCACAAGACAATAAACTTGTGTGAAAGGGTGTCTGCCACAAATAACCACGATGGTGTCCGTAGTACATTCCAAGGGTCTTTTTTGGAACTTTACAACTGAATGACTGTATGGTCAACTGGGTACTTTAGTATCTACGCAGTTCTTAAGGGGAATTGGAGCCAGGGCCGTCCATTGCTCTCTACTTCCTGCCAGTTTAGGCCCGCTGTTGCCCGGTGTCCCTAAGGGATGTTAGTACTACTGCCAGATAACCCCTATTGTTTGTTGTTCTTCCTGAGACTAATGCTTGTCTTCCTAATACGGTGGCTACCTGACTCCCTAGGGGTCTTCTAATCTTTCCCTGACCTATCCTGCTTGATAGTCTTAGGGAGTTAGGGAAGGTTCCTTCTTTCACTCTGTATCACTCTTCTGTCTCTCACTCCAGTTCTCTCCTGCTACTAGAGGGGAAAGGTCACAGGCGATGGATGGAGACAGATGCTAAGAAGGCGTAGGGCGAACTATAAATCAGACATATGCATGTGCCGTTTGCATGCCACGAGGAGAGAATGTTTGAAAGGTAAAGTGTGGATTGGATGTACCATCTCAGAGGTGTAGCGGCCAGTGAGGGAGGTCGCCCATTATGTATACTGAGCTCTGGCAGTATCTGCCATTAGTATAATCATTTGATCGTTCAAGTCTTTGGAAGGCAGTATAGAAGCAAAGCTCCAGCCTCCCCTGTGCCTCTCCTTCCCTGGTCACTGTTGTTAGCTATACCTTATGATTCTGGGGGTGATTATATATTAGCTGGAAGAGCACTTTGCCCTGTACTTAACACAACACACCCCATAGAGAATCTGCCCTGCCAAGAGTACTAATGATGAAGGGGAAACCCTGAGGGAAGGGGTGGTATTGAGGTGTCGGGGGGAAATTCTGCCGGGGTCGGCCGGGCCGTCCGCAGACCTCCAGGCAGGGAGGCCCCAACTCCTCCCGTGTATATCTCAGATGAGACAGAGTATGAGGCACACACAAGGAGCAAGGTGACTTCTGCTGTTTATTAGACAAACGGCAGGGATGGGTCAAGGAGCGTACGCGTTCGTCCTGACACACACACAATCGTGGGGCTCGCAGGCCCTTTTTACTGTATTATGACGCGCTACTTGCGTCACGTCAGAAAGTTAACAAAAAACCTATCGCCACTCTTAATTGGATGCTCGAGTGGTAGGGTTAGTATAGAACACATATAGAGAATGATGCTAGTGGATAAAGGGTAGTCAGGTGATATATCTGGGTTGTCCCTACAATTAGATACATGAGAATTGTTACATGAAGACTCCTGAGGATTGGTTAAAGCTATTTGCGTCAGTGATAAGAGCCCCATGTTCTGATTGGTGCACTCGTGAGCTCCCCAGCCTGGGACCACCGCTGTTCCCAGCTCTCGGTGTACCTTTAGTTTGCAACAATGTTTCACTATGGGTACATGCAGACAATGTGAGGATTTATTCATAGCTGGAAGGCTGACCGCTCCCACTGTCGCAAATGTCCATTGTGCCTTTCAATTGTATCTGCCTGTGTCTCGTGGCGCGGGATCCAGACGCCTCTTCTCTCCTGGACTTGGCATCTCGTCAGGTTCGGCTTGGTCACGTGAGGCGGGACCGTGTTTGAGGCAGAATTCTGCACAATTAATATTGCTTTTCCACTGTGTGTCTGGTTTAATTTGTAGGTGTGACTTTAACGTTGGTGCGCGGAGTGCGAGGTTGCAACATCGTGCCTTTGATGATTTGTTCTTTGAATGTGAGTTTGCAACATTGCGACCTTGGCTGGTTGCTTCGCCGGGCTTATTCTTGCAGGATCAGCAACCTGACTTTTGCTTTGTTAATGTCCACGGGAACTCTTGCTTGAGGCCTACTTGGGCCTGGTGCATAAGTGATCCATTTCGTGCATGGGTGCTTTAGGTTATAGTGGCATATAGTTCCATGACCAGTATCGTGTCTTCATTGTACTTCTCATGGTGGTAACTGGTTGCAAGGGAAGCGTGAGCAAGCTTTGTAGATAAGTTCATGACGCGTCTTGCGTTTCTGCATGCTGAAAGCCTATGTGAAAATAATAAAGATGCACGTCCGTGAATATGCCTGTCGCCTACGTCATAGCACTGAGTATATTCTTCGTATAGATTGGTGTGGGAATGTCCAGTGTGTATATTTGTACAGCTGTGCTTCCCGTTGTCTAAGTCGTCATGGCATCTCTAACGACGTGTAGATTTTAGTCTAGTTGGTCCGTGCCGCAGGTGTCGGCATGGCCAGTGCGGGCTGCTGGGCAGGCAGATGGACACATCCGTATGTTCCTGTACCAGGGTATTTGGTCATCTGGTAAATGGACAAACTCTTCTCGTGGCGGGTGTCTGGGTCGTGACCCTTTAGGCCAAGCGCGAGAGGTGAAGGACAGGAGCCTGGTCTTCCATTCTCCCACTTCAGTCCTCCCTCTGGTCGACTTGTCGACCACAAACATATCCTTCTCGTTGTCTCCTCTTACTCGCCATATCTTAGTTATTCCTCCTAGATGTCCATAATGGTTTACATGATCTTCGAATGACCAATACATATATTCACAGGTTCCTCCAGGAGTACAGTATACCCATTTCCCTATGTAGCTCCTGGGGTTTCTTGGGTTCTCGATCTTCACTGATGGTGGGTCTAGATGGTTGGTGATGATTTGAGTGCGCAATTTCTCCCTCTCCATTATTATCACGCCTGTATGTTGGCCGTCATCTGCTGGCATCAAGGGGTGCATACCCACCATTTCCAACAACTCGTCAGTGGTACGTGCCTTCCGGGCCTTCCAAAATCTAATTATGATCAGTGTAGCTCCAGCCAAAATAGTGCAACCCACTATTATTTTCAGTCCATCTGACAGCCAAGATGGCATCCATGACCATAATAGTGAAAACCAGCTCTTGTCCTTGTTTACGCCGTTACTTTCATCCACCATCTTGGAGTGCAACTGGGCCAATTGTGAAACTGCTTCTGCCAGTGTACCATTGTCAGCATCGTTGGCAGGTATAAACGTGCAGCATGATTGTCCTATCTTTGCACAAACTCCTCCTTCCATTGCTGTGAGAAGGTCCAGTACATATCTGTTCTGGAGTGCTACCATCCTTATAGCTCGTAGCTCCTCCTTTATTGCGTTAAACCCATTTACTGTAGAATTGATGGTCATCATTAGTTCCCATCTAGTTATTTGGAGCCATTTTGCGTTTGCGTAAGCCTGCAGTCCTGGGTGTATTATTGAGGAGAAGAACATTGCTGCTCTGCTGAATAGTCTGTGTTCTGGCGGTATTGAGGTTAGTGCCGTTTCCGACCTTCCCCACAGGTAATTTCCTGTCAGCGGCTCTCCCTGTCTTTTTATTCTATTTAGGACAGTATCATTGCTGTTGGTCCTGTTCCCTTGTTCCTCCTGGAGTGGTGCAGATCTCCTTTTTCTTCTGTCCCCTTCATCCATTTTGGGAAAGTTCGCCACATTGACATGCTTCTTAGGTACCACTAATGATGGTACGTTGACGTGCACCATTGTGCACACACCATTCCACAGGGGAGGCAGTGTATGGTATGCCTTTTCTCCACAGGCCCAATAATGGTCCATTATTACTGCTGTTCCCGCTCCCCCCTCAGGTAACTCCACCACATTTGCACAATTGGTATTATATCCTACGTCCACCTCTCCTTTATGCTGGTAGCATACCTTGGGTGCAGTCAACGGTAGTATTGTTATTGGGTCTTCATCTGTTTCTACCTACGTGAGCATTGGTACATACTTGATCCATATCGTCCAACATCGGTGATTGTGTGCCTCGATAGTTGAGATAGTTTCTTTTGTTACCATGTTGCTGCCAATCACTCCTATTTCCCAGCTGTTGTCCAGATACACCTTCCCTGTTATCGTCAACAGCGGCCTCTCCCAACATCCTTGTTTACCCGGAACTTCAGTGGCGTACCAATCACATGGTAGATACTGCAGCGTTACTTTCTTTGTTTCTCCTTTTGCAGGACCACTGGTTATGTATCTGAATGCTTCAGCATGTAAACTGCTCTTGTGGTAGCTCAAATAGGTCTTGAGGAAATTGTTTTCATATGGGTATGAGTCTCGCGTTTTCCATGTCATGTGTACTACTGTCCCTTGAAATCTCCCTTTCGTTTGGAACAGTGCCAAGTAGATTATGCACTGTGCTGTCTTTTCCTCTATTTCTGTGGCAACAAATGTTCGTGAAGCACTCATGGCGTATGGTATTAATGAGCAAACGTAGCAGCTGTCCTCAGTTGTCTGCTTACCAATGCGGGTCATGTGTTGGTACCATATGTTGTTTGTAACGTGTGCTGAATCTTGTATATAATTATCAATACCTTTATTGTCTGAGTATGTGCTGCGTTTACCTCTAATTTGCTTGGGTGCACTATTACTAATATCACCTGACATAACACCTGTTGCAGCAGGGGACGGGGGTACATTAGGTTTAGGTGCAGCGATAAAATTAATAGCATAGCTGTACTGCCATACAGAGGCAGCCAAGACCCCGGTGATCATAAAAATCCCTACTATTTTTATTACATATGCTAGTCTCACCGGCATTTTGCTCTTACCTTGCTGCAGTCCTGGCAGCGTATTCTTGCGACGTTAAAGTTGCCCGCCTAAAAATTCTCAAAAATGCTTGTTATGAAATGTTAGTTGTTTGTTTTAAGCTCTCCCTATCAAATAGTCATTCAGTGCCCAGGCGAAGAGCTGCTCCCACGCTATTCTAAGTGATCGGTCTCTTAGCACCGGCAAGTAGGGGCGGAGGTGTGGCATAGAATATTCTATGGCCAGGAGGAATGCTGTGTAGTAGACACGCACCCTCCTCTTCTTTAGGTACATTGGCCCTTTTATTTCGTATACAAATTGGTGTGACAATTCTTCTGGGTAATTATCGTCTGGGAGTACCATCTACGCCTGGACAGTGAATTCGTTAGTTAACTTTTCTTATCAATACAATAATACGCAGTTCCTGTATGTGCGAGAGAAAAAGAGAACATTCACTTGTTTACATGTGTATTGGTGCAGGAAATGTCTTTCATTTCAGTTTATAACTATACTGGGGGGTCAATGGGCGGGGGGTTTGTGCTTCAGATGGCGGAAGTATTTTTACTCTTTGACCGTGTGACCACGGGGTGGGCAGTATGGGGATCACCCCTTTCTTCATCAGTTATTGTCTCCGGGGAAGCTGGGTAGTTACACGGTAAGGGGACAATTGGGTCGTTGTCTGTGGTAGGACTTTCTTCCGCTGTCGGGGATGTTGTTGTTGTTCTTCCAATGGACCTGTCGTTGGCGCTGGGGCGGGTCTGCAGTTTGTAGATCTTTACATCATGTAGGTGGTTCCAGGCACGCTTGTCCTTTAGTTTTACTGCTCTTGTTGATACGTCCTCTACCAGATGGGGGCCAGTAAACCTCTTGTCGTTCCACCTCCTATTGAAGTTGCGGAGTAGCACGTGGTCACCCTTTGCAAGTTTGCACAAGTTCTCCTTTTCCAATTCTGTACTGGCACCTTCTTCTTGATTGCTGGTAGACCCGCCCCGTGTGCGCTCGAGCTGTTGAGACACAAACACAACACTAGTAACCAACGAAGACACATATTGATACATTTCATCTCCTAATACACTTGCTGAACTTTCGTGGTCAGTGAATGCCCTTGACGTTGGCGTTAGAGGAAGGCGCATTTGACGTCCAGTAACCACCTCGTGAGGAGTGAGGTGGTGGTCGGACCCTGGCCTATTCCTCAGTTCGAATAGGGCTAATGGAAGGCAATACAACCAGCTTTTCTTTGTTGTTTGTTGTATTTTTGCAATTGCCTCCTTTAATAGGCCATTCAGGCGTTCACATATACCGTTAGCCTGTGGGTGGTATGCACATGCAAATTTGTGCTTTATGCTTATCAAGGATGTGATATGTTGGAACATTTCGTTTGCGAAATGCGGGCCATTGTCTGACCTTAAGACCTCGCACACCCCCCACCTGGGGAAGACCTCCCTTACTAGGAATTTAGCTGCTCTAAATGCATCTGGGTGTGAACAGGGCCCTGCTTCAATCCACCTAGAGAATGGGCATACTACTACAATCATATACCTATTACCTTGACATATGTTGATCATATCAACATAGTCAATGTGAAGGTGTCGAAAAGGTCCTTCTGGCCGGGGTATGGTACCTCTTATTACTTTTAGGGTATGACCGGCCGTAAACTGTTGACATGTGAGACAATTGCTGATAAAATTAGACACATGAGAATTTAACTCGGGACAGAACCAATCTTCTCTAATTCGTGCTGCAATTATTTCCTTGCCTGTATGGGCTGGATGATGTAATTGGCTCAGGGCGGTGTTTAAAAGTGCCAACGGTATCACAATTTTTCCAGTGCCACCCTGGCGCCATAGTGCGTCGGTTGGTGACATTGTACATCCTCTTTTTACCCATATTTCTTTTTCGGCCATTGGTGCAGCCGCTTGTAGCTCCATAATCTGTGTGGCTGGGAGATGGGTGTACCCTTCTCTTATCAACATCTCCCTTGCCACTCCCCTCCCTCTCCCTCTCTGTGACTCGGGGGGGTTCCATATCTCACCAAAGTATGCAGCATATTTCGCATGTGCGTCTGCTGCTGCATTCCCTTTTGAGACGTGGTCTTCACCATTGGTGTGTGCGGTACATTTTACTAGGGCTAGTTCTTGGGGGTCGTTTATTACTTCAATTAGTTCAGCCAATAAGAGGGCATGTTGCACTGGAGTGCCATCAGCTCTCCTAAACCCTCTTCTTCTCCATTTTGATAGTCCTGAGTGGACAGTGGATGTAACATATGCACTGTCGGAATATATTGTAACTCGTTTGTCAAAACTTTCCTTTAATGCCAATATTAGTGCAACAAGTTCCGCTGCTTGAGCAGAGTAATGCTGTGGTAATTGTACACATTTCATAGCCACACATACCGGCGCCTCCATCATTTTTACCACGGCTGCCCCAGTCCTTCGTATCCCATCCCCTTGATCAATAGTTGATGACCCATCAATAAACAAAAGCTCACCTCCCTCTAATGCGTTCTCTTCAACTTTTCTAGTACATGAGTACATTTCAGTTATTTGGGTGCAGTCATGGGCGTAATCTCCCTCCTCAATTGCTTCTGCTAGGAATCTTGCAGGGTTAACCGTGCTACATCTAACAATTGCTAGTTCAGCTCTAGACAAAATAATCTCATAACCTGATGCTCTCTGCGTTGTTAGTGTGGACTTAGGTTTATTCAATATTGCAAATAGTGCATGTTCCACAAACAGTGTAGTTGGACACCCCATTGTTATTGCTGATGCTTTTTCCACTGCAAAAGCAGCTGCAGCGAGACCTTGTTCGCAAGGGAAGTGACCTAACATCACAGGGTCTAAGTGACCGCTGTAAAATGCTACTGGTTTATAGCCCATGCTCGTTTTTTGGGCCAATACTGCTTTCATCACTGCTGAGTCGCAATGTGAAAATATAAAAAATCGTCGTTCATAGTCTGGGGATGCCAGTACTGGAGCAGTTGATATCGCATCTTTTAATTCGTTAAAGGCCTCCCTCATTTCCATAGTCCACCCCAACTTTTTCTCCCCTTTATTTGCTTCCCTCAAACCCTCAAGCAGGGGTCCTATGTACGAACTGTAGTCAAATACCCATGCTCTACAGTAGTTACACAGCCCCAGAAATTGCTGCAGTTCTCTCACAGTCTGTGGCGTTGGAGTGCTTGAAATGGCCTGTGCTCTTTGTGGTGCAATCTTTCTTCCATGTTGGGATATCAGTTGGCCAATGTAGAGTACCTGCTCCTGACAGTATTGTATCTTTTCCATGTCTACCTTGTACCCCTTTTCAGCCAATATCGTTAACATTTTTAAGGAGTCCTCTCTGCATCTACTTTCGTTGGTACTGCAAATTATTATGTCATCAACATACTGTAACACTGTGCTTTCCACCTCAACATTACCCAAATCCATCTGTATTACTCTATTGAAAATTGATGGTGATTCACAATACCCCTGTGGCAGTCTGGTATGTTTCCACTTTGTATTTCGGTAAGTGAAGCTTGTCAAATCTTGTGAGTCTGGGTGTAATGGTATTGAGAAAAATGCATTTTTAAGGTCAATCACTGTAAATCGTGATGCTTCTGCTGGAATGCCACACAATATCGTGGCCGGGTTTGCTGTTACTGGATACTCTGCTTCTACTATGTTGTTCAAGGGTCTGAGGTCCTGTATGAAGCGCCAAGATCCCCCTTTAGCCTTGCGCACTGGGTACACAGCCGTGTTACATGGTGATTCCGAGGGGACCAATATTCCATTGTTTATAAGGGCCGTTATAGTTTCATATATGCCCTCATCTGCCTCTTTTGATAGTGGGTACTGTTTCACTCTTGGTAGTATGGCGCCTTTTTTCAATTTTATCCTTACACCCCCTATGCTTTTTATGCATCCCACGTCATAAGGGCTAATAGTCCATAATGATTTGGGCACCCTTGCCATATCCTCCTTAAAGAAGGGAACTGGGGTGCATGCGGGTGCCTCAAGTGCCATTGCAATTTTTTGTGCTACTTGTTTGTGAGCCACTTTTAGCCATATTTCTACACTCATCATGAACACCATTTCACCTTCCTCCTTTTCTTCTGAAAACAGCTCCTCGTCTGATACCTGGGTCAACCTGCAACCTTCTGCTAGTGCTATCACTGCCCTCCATGCTCTCCCTTCTTTATCTTGAGCGTGCACAGCAATATAATCAGCTGTTGCAATAATGCTCTCAATGTCCATTACTAACACCTTTCCTTCTGGTTCATTAACAGGTGTTTCTGGTCGGAACAGATAGGCTGCTGGCCTCCTCCATATTCTTCCTTCTATCCCTGGCATCCATGCAAATGCCATGTCTGTACCATACTGGAATAGTTCGCCATCTATGGGTTCTGCCCTAATTGCAGTCTGTCCACAGTATGCTTGCATAATCTGTCGTGCTGCGAGCATGTTAATCCCTGGAGTAGAGCATATTATGCCATCCTCTGTAAAGGAGATAGTCATATTCAACCTGTTCATTATGTCCCTCCCCAGTATATTTACTGGTGAGGCACTATAATATAAAAGCGGAACTGAAAGATCATAATCTCCAATAGATAAGGGAACGTTATCAGTAAAGGGAACCAACCCTTTAGCCCCAGAAAATCCTTGGGTGTTCATGGCTTCGCCTGACATCTTAAATTTACCTTCCCTTATGCAAGACCGGGTTGCCCCGGTGTCAACAAGGAATGATAATTTTTTGTCACCTATCGTTACCTCTATGCGTGGCTCCTCCGCACTATTAGGTGTTACTGACAGGATGGGACACACCAAGGCCGTCTGTGGGCTGTCCTATTGGGGGTACAATGATTGGCCATTCCCTGTGTAAGGGTTGTGTCCCAAGACCGTCACCCTACCCAATTGCGTTTGTTGTGTTTGGGGTTGTTGTGTTAGCGCTACTTGTTGTTGTTGCAGTGGCTGTTGTTGTATAATTTGTTGTTGTGTGTCACTTCCTTGTTGTAAAGTCTGCTGTTGTTGTATGCCCTGCTGTTCTTGTGACATCCTAGGTTGTGTCTGTTCATTCCATGCTGGTGTTCCTGGCCTGACCCTACACGTACGTGACATGTGTCCTAATAATCCACAACTCCAACACACGGGTGGTTCCCTGCTTTGCCATGGGAAGCTCCCTGTGTTGTCCTGGTATACTGGTTGCCCTGAGGGGTATGAATTTCTAAGTCCTCCCACCTGCTGTTGGGTATTGTATCCGTATCCTCTCCCTCTCATAAATCCTCCTCTCCCCCTGTTATAATTATAATACCCAGTTCCTTGCATTGGGTACCCTCCTCCCATGTTTGGTGCGTGAGATTGTAGTTGCGGCACTTGTTGTGTTATAGACTGTAGAGGTGCTACTTGAGCCGGATCTTGTGCAGCCACTACTTGTGTGGGGCTTTGGGCCATTGGTGTGGGCGTAGTTATTAGCGCCCCTTCCATTGTATATTTAGTAAGTTTTTTCTGTACTAGTTTAGCCTCTTCTGTTTTCCTGTCCTCTTCCTTTTGTTTCATTTTTCCTTGCCATGTCCTGCAGTGATGTACTATAGTCAGTTGTATTTCTGGCCATGGCTTTGCTTCCATTCCCACTACTTTCTTTAGTTGTTTCTGAACTCCTTCTGGGAGCCCTTGTACTAGTATATGATAAAATATGGCTGGTGTTTTGTCCCATTGCTCTCTAGTTTCCATGCACCACTTCTCTTGGATATCCTGGATATAATCAACAGGATCCTCATTCTCACGCATCTTGCGGGAAGTAATGGCTCCTATGTCTGATGTGTCTGGGTACTGTACTCTCAGGGCCTGCCATGGCGCATGTCTGCAGTTTGCAAATGGTGCCCCATCATGCGATGTGTTCGTTATTGTTACCCCATGGAATCCCGCTCTCTTCCAAATGTCATCCGCTCTATCCCCTAGTATTGATATTAACAGGCCCTTCACATCTCCTACTGCTAATTTCTGTCCTGCGGTGTGTTTTTCCATTTCATATATCCACTTACCCGCACCTCCGCTTAGTGATGGGAGTCTACATTTTATATTTTCTTTGTCTGTATGCTTCCAAGGGACGTACTGTGGTCTAACCCCTCCTCTCTCCAACAGTGGCATTAAGTTGTGTCTTGTGTCACCCTTTACGTTCCATAATATCGAGTCCTCACACCCCTCTTCCCCTTCTGTTTCCCTTACCTCTTCAATTTCGTCCTTATTACCCCTGTTCCTAACTCCTTCTCCATCCTTTTCTCTCCTTTCGTCATTTCCTGTATTTAATGTGGGCATGTTTATTTGTCTGCCTTGCCTGCGACTAGGGAGGTCCCTAAGCCGACATGCATAAGGTGTAAGTTCGTCCATGAAGGGCGCGAGCTTTATTCTGTGCAGTGAGCGTGCGGTGGTTGAACATGTAGGGTGTGATGTGGGAGGGCGTGATGGGGATGTGGGTGGTGTGGTTTCATGGGTTTGTGTTTCCCCTATTCCTTTCACTCCCTCCTTACTTCTCTCCAGCTCCTCCCATCTTCTACTCATCCATGGCGAATCTATGTTTGTTCTAGTGAGGTATAGTTTATCTAAGCTTTCCCTTTCACTCTTTCTTCCATCCTTCTCCATTCCTTCTTCCTCCTCACTGCAAAAGTCATTCATAAATGGCACCTCCCACTCTGCCTTTTTTCCTTTTATTGTTACTGTTTTTAAGTCTATTAGGTCTCTTTCTCCCCTTCCGTTGTTACCAACTGTTCCCCCTAGTGCTGATGTTGTTGCTACCTCTCTACTTTTATATACATCTCCCCATCTTTCACTCTCCCTACTTCTCCCTTCTCTTCCCCCTTCACTTCTCTCCTCCATTTCCCTACTATTTTCCTCCCTTTTCCTTTTCAATTCCTCCATTACTTCGTTGCTCATCTGTTCCAATATTCTTTCATCCTCTTTCTTCCTTTCCCATTTCACCCTTTCTCTTTCTACTATACTCTCTATTACCTTCCCCTCTTCATATTTCTTAGCTGTCTCTGATAGTACCCTCCTCCTCCATATTTCCATTTCCTTTTCCTTTTCTTCTTCTTCCTTCTTCTTCTCTCTCAGCACTACTCTTGATACCCTATCTGCTGCTGCTTTTACCCTTTCAGCTTCTCCCTTTTGCTCCTCATTTCGTTCCCTTAATTTTTCCAATTCGTTCTTACCTTCTTTCCTTTTCCTCACTCTCTCTCTTTCCTCCCTCTCAAGTTGTTTGATCAATTCATTCTGCTCGTCCCTTAGTTTTGCTAATCTTTCCTCCAAAATCTCTTCCTTCTGCCGTAGTAGCTCCTCTCCCCTCATTTCACTCTCTCTGGCAATATCCTCGTTTGTTCTCTTTACCGCCTCCCTCTCTTCTCCAGTTAGTGAGCCTCGTAATTTCAATAATATCTGTGCAGCTACCCACTCATCGTTTCCTATCTCTACAGTCTGCTCTTCTCCAATCTTCCCTTCCCCCATTGTCATCTTCCTATGAGCCCCATATGGTGGAGGGCTGTATGCCGGGTTCGAGTATCCTTCAGCTGCCCTTAATTGTCCTTCTATTTCTTCTAATTCCCTTAAAGGGTACAACCCTCCCCCCTCTGTTTTCACTCCCGGTGTTATGGGTACCTTGTTACTAGGTTCCCCTTTAATGCCGTCTGATTTATCAATTTTATCTCCTCCCTCTCCTTCGTTCCCCGTATTCTTTGTGCTTTCACACGCCTTTTTCCCATCCTCTCCTTCTTTCTTAATCTCCTTTTCTTCCGGTGTTTCCCCCACAGTGAACATTCCATTTGGTCCTGGTCGGGACCCCTGGAACATCCTCCATAAGTTAAACACCTCCACATGGTTTGCCAACTTCTTCCCCTTGTATGTATTGTGCAGATGGTTTAACAGTGAATGTTGGGCATATGGGTCGAAACTACCATTAGGCGGCCATGGTGTCAACATTTTGTTATCTGTCCCCTGGGTCCATTCTATGCTGTACTTAATTAATTTCTCCCTATGGGGTGGCAGTGTGGTACATATGTGTTGTAGTGGGGTAGTGAGGGTGTTCCCCCACCCTCCTGACCCTGTCCCGTATGACATAGTGGAGCTCCCCTTGTTACCCTTGTCTTCACTGGCAGTTTGCAATATACACCCTTATATTGTTTACCTGGCCCCGCAAGTGTGGGGACTTACGACAATCCCTTGGCACAATATGCAGTAAAATTATTAAAAAACATAAAACAAACCAAAAAAAAAAATATATCTGTGTACGATTTGATATTTTATATTCCTTCCCCTACGGCCCCCTGCGGCCGAAGCGCACGCAGCCCCCTGCGGCTGCGTACCCCTTATGACGCTCTTATACAGTCGTCCTGTTTTCCCCGTTCTCTCCCCCTTTTACACTTGCCGTGGCCGGCGTTCTCCGTGCGCAGCCACGCCCCTCTCCCCTTCTCCTTTTCCGATCCTCTAGTCTATCCGTTATCTCCGTGTCCGCTCCCTTATCATCTTTCTCTTCCTCACCACTCTCAACCCAAAGTTCCTTATGCACGCGATATCCTATTAAAACCCTATTGGTGACGTCACCTATTTCTTCGAGCTACTGGTACATTCTTCATATGTTCTTTAAGTTCAAAATACACTTGCAATCTATCCCCGCTAACCCTACAGCTGTCTTCCTGTCACTCCTGGAACAAGGTAATCAAATCAATAATATAATCGGACTGCGCACGCTGCGTCGCCTCGCGTGTGATACGCCCCTCAACAGGAGGGCTTAACCAGCCAATTATCTTCCGTTTTCGGCAACTAGGCAACTAGCTACCGCCTACAGGGAAACGTCATCTACCTATCGAGTTTCTTGCTCGAACAATAGGGATCCTCATCTACTCATTGATCAATAAATGACAAATCGTAGGAAACCACACACCCCCACCCTTACACGTAGTCGCGACTTAGGCCAATCAGTGTCTTACGAGCGGCCACACGTGATGTTTTCGTGCTCCGCCCCCCTCTTTCGCGTGACGTAGCCGACTGCTCACGCACTCGTTTCGCTACCACTCATTCCATTGGCAACACTAAGTTGTTAGACCTTCGCCGTGCATCTGTACAACACCTCCCTCCTCCCTTATTTACTTCTTCCCCCCTCCCTCACAATTTCGCATTGCTCATTGTGCGTGTCATGCTCACCAAGTTCTCTCGATGCAGGGTCGCTCGACTGCGTGCACCCCTCCAAGCGGCTCGCCACCTCCCCTCGTCTGGACCACGTCTGGACACTCGCCAACCGCGGGCGGGATACTTCTCAACCGGCTCCCGAGGGCCAATATCCGGATTGCGCTGTCCGGTCTTCTCGCAGCTCCGCGATTGTCCTGTAGTCCTCAGAAGGGGGCAACGGCAGAGGGGGCCGCGCCGCCGGGCCTCCTCGCAACGGCAGTGCTTGGAAAAGTAAAAATAAAAAGTGGATCTTAAACAGATCTCAGCAGTGCCTCCAACTTGTCGGGGGGAAATTCTGCCGGGGTCGGCCGGGCCGTCCGCAGACCTCCAGGCAGGGAGGCCCCAACTCCTCCCGTGTATATCTCAGATGAGACAGAGTATGAGGCACACACAAGGAGCAAGGTGACTTCTGCTGTTTATTAGACAAACGGCAGGGATGGGTCAAGGAGCGTACGCGTTCGTCCTGACACACACACAATCGTGGGGCTCGCAGGCCCTTTTTACTGTATTATGACGTGCTACTTGCGTCACGTCAGAAAGTTAACAAAAAACCTATCGCCACTCTTAATTGGATGCTCGAGTGGTAGGGTTAGTATAGAACACATATAGAGAATGATGCTAGTGGATAAAGGGTAGTCAGGTGATATATCTGGGTTGTCCCTACAATTAGATACATGAGAATTGTTACATGAAGACTCCTGAGGATTGGTTAAAGCTATTTGCGTCAGTGATAAGAGCCCCATGTTCTGAATGGTGCACTCGTGAGCTCCCCAGCCTGGGACCACCGCTGTTCCCAGCTCTCGGTGTACCTTTAGTTTGCAACAATGTTTCACTATGGGTACATGCAGACAATGTGAGGATTTATTCATAGCTGGAAGGCTGACCGCTCCCACTGTCGCAAATGTCCATTGTGCCTTTCAATTGTATCTGCCTGTGTCTCGTGGCGCGGGATCCAGACGCCTCTTCTCTCCTGGACTTGGCATCTCGTCAGGTTCGGCTTGGTCACGTGAGGCGGGACCGTGTTTGAAGCAGAATTCTGCACAATTAATATTGCTTTTCCACTGTGTGTCTGGTTTAATTTGTAGGTGTGACTTTAACGTTGGTGCGCGGAGTGCGAGGTTGCAACATCGTGCCTTTGATGATTTGTTCTTTGAATGTGAGTTTGCAACATTGCGACCTTGGCTGGTTGCTTCGCCGGGCTTATTCTTGCAGGATCAGCAACCTGACTTTTGCTTTGTTAATGTCCACGGGAACTCTTGCTTGAGGCCTACTTGGGCCTGGTGCATAAGTGATCCATTTCGTGCATGGGTGCTTTAGGTTATAGTGGCATATAGTTCCATGACCAGTATCGTGTCTTCATTGTACTTCTCATGGTGGTAACTGGTTGCAAGGGAAGCGTGAGCAAGCTTTGTAGATAAGTTCATGACGCGTCTTGCGTTTCTGCATGCTGAAAGCCTATGTGAAAATAATAAAGATGCACGTCCGTGAATATGCCTGTCGCCTACGTCATAGCACTGAGTATATTCTTCGTATAGATTGGTGTGGGAATGTCCAGTGTGTATATTTGTACAGCTGTGCTTCCCGTTGTCTAAGTCGTCATGGCATCTCTAACGACGTGTAGATTTTAGTCTAGTTGGTCCGTGCCGCAGGTGTCGGCATGGCCAGTGCGGGCTGCTGGGCAGGCAGATGGACACATCCGTATGTTCCTGTACCAGGGTATTTGGTCATCTGGTAAATGGACAAACTCTTCTCGTGGCGGGTGTCTGGGTCGTGACCCTTTAGGCCAAGCGCGAGAGGTGAAGGACGGGAGCCTGGTCTTCCATTCTCCCACTTCAGAGGATAATAAGGATGAAAAACCCAATGAAATGGTAGCAGAGATTACCATTGATTTCATCACGGTTAAAATGCTGATTGAGAGGTTAGGGAAAATACAGGAACTGATCGGCAACAGACTTTGGGAATGAGGGCCATAGGAAGCCATCGGGCACTATTTCCTTTTCAAAATGCCCTATATTCTTGCTGTGTTGTCACAGTAGAGGATTACGTCATTCTTCCTCGTGTCTTTAGGGTCTGGGGGATGCAGAAAAAGCTCAACACCTCAACCACATCAATAAGCACCCCGCCCTCTTCATTATACGCAATGCTGGTCAATGGGTAGAGTGCAGGAGGTGAAAAGTGGTCATGAGGGCCCTACACAACACACAGTTATACATGGTTAGCTTTAATCTACAGGATGCAGTGAGCCTTTAGTGGTAGCAGAACAATATTAGTAGTGAGAGGGCACACGATGTGCGTAATTGCATCACATAACCAAGCCAGGAGTGATATTCCAAGTGTTCTACAGCAGGACATCATGTAAATAATCTGACATGGCAGGGACACGGTTGCTGTTGTGTGACTTTGGACTAGGCGATAGGATTTGTTTTGTAATATTCATTTTATTTTACACTGTCCACTGTGTCAGCAGCGAGTCCATTAAGGCCATTGACCCCTTTAGGATTACCATGGTAATACTCGAAACCAGAGGTTTTCAACCATTGTGCTCCTGCAAATTTCCAAACCCTATGATTTGTACAGGCACATCTGAACCCAACCTCCCTCTGCGTAATTTGCTTTAAACAAGTTTGCATAGTTCTTTTATGAAGTAGGTAATTGGTACTATGTGTATTTGTTTCAATTACAAGGTAGCAACATTTCTTGGAAAGAATGTGGCAAATTTAATCAGTGAAACGCACATAATATTTTGTGAGTTATGTGCTGCATGCCAAATATAGCCTTGAGCATTCCAAAACTATTGTGCAAAAGTGTCTACATTCAAGAACATATGTGTAGAAATGCATAAAAGTCGGACAATGCTTTTTGCCTAGTGTGAAGTGTGTTCATAAAAATTTACAAAATTGTGTACATTTAAGTAAAAGATTTGCAGAATGTTTTTGAGTGTATAATTATATATCAAGCGCCTGTAAAGAAGTGCATATCACAGTATGTTGACAAGTGCTCCCCACTGTGCAGAACAGTGCAGTGCTCTAAAAGTATTATTACACAGAGTGCCATATTCTACAGAAACATGCACCACACTCTAATAAAAAGTATGCAGAACTCAAGTGTGATGCACTGACACTAAACTGAAAGCAATGGGTGCCAAAACAGTGAAGAAGAGTGTGAAGCTTGGCAAGGTGATTACTGCTCAACCTCGCCCTTATCCAGGAGGAGAATCTGGAAACCTCTTCTGCAGCAGCAAATATCTGACTTATAGATGTGCCAATACTGGAGGATCTACATGGCTGAATGGGGAAATGTGTAAGTCTCCAAAATGAGAGATGCCTTTCGACTATGACAGGCCTTTTGATACCTTCAAGTTTCTGTAATGCACACACTCAAAGGGCAGGTAACAGTGTTACTTGAACTCCTGGAAGCAGCTTAGAGAAAGGGGGTCCTAAATGTCAAATCCCTATAATAGGAACAGCAACCTTTGGCTCTCCAGATGTTTTGGACTACATCTCCAATCAGCCCTAGACAGTGTGGTGAGAGATAATGAAAGCTGATGTAAAAAATTACTGGATACATGCAGGTTGCAGACCCTGCTAAGAAGAGGTCAAATCCAGGAGAGAGTGATGTTTCCACACTTGAGGCAAGAGACTGGAGGCGCAGCAGCTTCTGAGTAGAGAGCTGCTGGCAGGGGTTCTTCAATCATCCATGTAGCAACTCAACTCTCCTGCCTTCAAATACAGTATCAGTAGAAGTTCTCCTTTCAAGTGGAAACAGCCATAGAGTGTGTGGACACATCAGGGGAGGAAACTTCTCACAATGGTGTTTTTAGTTTCCGTGGGCTGGGTTAATAGATGTTTCTGCTGGAGTCACATCAGGTCAAGCCAGGGTTACCTCTCGTGCTAATTAGTGTAGTTCAGTGCCTGTCAACAGCAAGGGGTTAGTTAGGTAAACTGTAATTTGATCTTTGCATGTATGGTAAAAAGGCAAACATACATCTTCGTAAGGAGATGATGTGATAATGCACAATACATTTAACAGTGTGCAATCAACAGTTAATTAAACAGTTCACCAAATTATATTGACGTTTTGGAGACATATTGAAAGTGTTAAGTAGTCTGCGTAACAAGGCTGTTGAATTCCAAAATGTACACTGAATTCTAGAATAAGTGAGCCCAGTTTTTCTATATAGGATAAAGTTCCACCTACTGCATGTTAAAAGGATATTGCAAGTCACTCAGGAGTTCCGTGACCAAATAGAGGCATAAGGCCAAAGGCCAAGCTCCTTTATATGGTCACACATCTCCAAGTTGACATTAAAAAAATCTATTTTACGTAGGTAGAGGATATTTTAATACGTGGCCTGACACCGTCGTCCCCTTTAGTACCCGGCCCTTTACATGATCTAATGAAAGAGGTCTTCCAGTTGCTGATACATATAATCAGTGTAGAATAGGTTGGGCTTTTTTTTTTTTTGCTATTCTGCGGCTTCTAATGTGTTGCAGGTAAACAGTGTAAGCAGTCTAATAAAAATGCATCTAAACATTTGTTCTTCTTTAAAATAAGTAATTACGTGAAGATAGATTCTTACACCCATTTGTTAAACTGCAGCAGAGCACAAAATGAACATGATACGATAAAAATCACTTTTTGCCAGAAATGTGTCAAAAAGCTATTTTACAAGAATGGAATTTGAAAAGTTTATCACAACTTTAACAAAGTGCTATTGCAGCAGATGGAACGCTGCTCTCTGCTGGCTCAAGCAGCAGGCATTGTGACTTCATATCCTACGTGTAATAACTGATTACAGCACAGTAGTGATGTCATGTTCTTATTACAGGTCAGTAGTGATGTCACAACTAGCCTGTAATAGGAACATTATTCACAGGTTTTCATACAGGTATTGTAAGGTGCCATGAAGTATGAAACAATCGCTCAAAATGTTATTAAGAAATGCAGCATGAAGCTATTTAAAAAAAAGGCCGGGGACATTCTGGAGGGAGATTCCTGAATACTAAACACATTGTATAGAATGAGTTTAACAATCTCCTACGGGTTTATGGTTATCCTGCATACAGCGTATTCCTCAGGCTACACCTAACCATACTACTGCAAGATGTAGTTTGCCAAAACAGTCAATCCAGTGGTTTGCAATGCCAGGATGAATGAGCTGAAGAATACCCTACAGGCAAATGGATGTCAAATGATGGCTGGCGAGAGCCATCCTCACCAAGGGTATGCCTTTTGGAGCCCCCCTTGCAACTATTTAGAGACACCGGGGCAGATTCTACACAAATAGCACAATTGAAGGGCGTGGCTTGGCGCCGATGGCGAGCGGTAGCTGATCTGCCGAGCTCCGGCCGAGACGCCGTTTCCTGATCCTTTTTCTCCGGCTCATGTGCGGCCCCAGCCCTTGCAGAGGAATGCGCGGTTGGGGGAAGTGGTTCTGCATCTGAATAACCATTGGGCCCGCCGAGTTGGACCCCCCAGACGCAGCTGCGGCCCTAAAACGGCTCTCCCCCCCTGCCGCTCTGATCGGACCCAAGATGGCGCCTCGCATCGCATAGCGGAGCCTACGAGGGGTATCCCTCCCCCAACGGACTTCCAGGTCGGGTGGGGAGAAGCGGAAGCACGAGAAAGGAAAACGACTTCCCCGGGTGCCACCCGTCTGACAGAGGACTGGCCTGGCTCGGGTCACTCTACCGATCCAGCCCCACAAGATAGGGTGCGCGGGATCCCGCTTCACCCGCGAGGGGGGCCTCCCGCCTACCCTTACTCTTCTGATACCCGACTCTGTGGGTCGCACAACCAGACACAGGGGCAAAACACAGCTTACGGCTCGAAATTTCGGCTAAGAAGAGGGCCTCACTAGCAACCCTGCAAGCGATCTATCCTTTGAGGCCTAGGACATCCGCAATCATCACCTCAAGATGGCCGCCAAGAATAAGACCAGAGCCGCCACCATGGACTCCTTTGTTTCCACCAAGCTGAAGACCCTCACTCAAGCCGGGGCCGGCTCCTCTGAAGTCGCCCGGACGGGCGAAGGGGTGGCCGCCGATAATCACTCTCAGATACTTGATGCCATAGCCTCCCTAAAAACGCATATAGACTCTAAGATCGACGAATTCAAAATTGATATCCAACTGATCCGCCAAGACGCTCGCAACTTAGCGGAGAGGGTCACGACCGTCGAACAGTCGACGGAGGAAACATCCACGACCACTACAGCCATGAAGTCAGAAGTTGCCCTCCTGAAGAGGAAAGTTGCCTTCCTGGAGGAAAGGGCGGAGGAGGCCGAAGGTCGGGCCAGACGGAGCAACATCAGGATCCTGGGCGTCCCAGAGGGGAACGAGGGGGCAAATACCACATCCTTCGTCGAAACCCTTCTGCTGCAAGAAATAGGGGCCGGCAAACTAACCCAGGGATTCTCGGTCGAGAGGGCCCACAGACCCCTCCAGAGGCGCCCTCCCCCTGGATCGCACCCCAGACCTATAATCGCTAAGATACTGAATTTTCAGGACAGAGAAACTATCTTACGGCGATCCAGGGAGGGGGGCCCCATCGAAAGAGGGGACTCAAAAATCTCCATCTATCCGGACTATACGCAGAAGGTTCAGAGAGAGCGGAATTCATTTGTCCCGATAAAAGCTAGGCTCCGACAACTGAACCTAAATTATAGATTGTTATATCCGTCACGCCTCAGGGCCGTCCACAAAGAGAGAGTGGTATTCCTCGATAATCCAGAGGCAGCCAACATGTGGCTAGAGGATAATAACCTGGCGGATGGCAAGGACAACTCACGGAATGAGGCCTAACCCCCCCTGATCGCACAAGAGACCCCCGAGTAACAGTAAGAACTATCGTACATGACGCTGGAACACAGAAGGTAATCCAACTTCAGTTTTTCACTTGGAAACGGCCTCGCTCGGCTCCGCCGCCAGACCCTCGCCCCACCCCCAGCACAGAATTCACCCGGTCCGGGCACCTGCCTGACCCAGCTCGCGCCCGACTCCCGGATGGGCTCCAACGGCTCGAGAGCGCCTGAGCACCGCAACAATGTTGTAGTCGCTGGGCGCACCAGTTTGAGTTTTGTTATTAGTTTTATTAGTTATACAGTCTTCATGCTTCTTTCGCCAACAAAGACCGAGATGGGTCCAGGACGCGACCCCGACGACCGGAACTCAGTGATATTCCCCCCGCAGCCCACCTACGGAGGACTAAAACAGAGCCGGACTCCGGAGACCGAGTCCCGCATCAAATCCGAAACTCAGACCCGATGGCGGCACAGTTCACTGTGATGACATGGAATGTGAGGGGTATGGGCTCATACCTCAGACGCAATCGTATACAATCCTATCTCAGAAGGAAGAAAGTCTCAATTGCACTCCTTCAAGAGACTCACCTCACGACGGAGGCCATGTCCAAGATTGCAGACCGATGGGCTGGGACTGTGAGAGGGTCCCCCTACTCCAAATACGCTAGAGGGGTGCTAATATGGATAAGCCCAGATGTGCCCTTCCAGATGGAGGGGAGTGAACAAGATACGGAAGGGAGATACGTAGTGATTTGGGGCACAATGGAACAGACCCCAGTCTGCTTGGTCAACTCCTACTTCCCACATCACGGAACTCCGGCGTACTTCGCCACAATGATTACAAAACTGATTCGGCACCGGGACCGCACTTTCATATGGGGAGGGGACTTCAATTGTGTCGCTGACGCAAGCGCGGACAGATCGCTGCCCCCCCCACACCCGAGCAACCTTGCATCCCGTGCCCTGAGGGAAACTCTGGAGCAGCTCAATCTAGTCGACATCTGGAGGGAACACCATCCGGCCGACAGGATTTACTCCCACTACTCAGCCCCACACGGAGTCCATACAAGAATTGACTACCTGTTTATCAATAAGGAGCTCGCCCCATGTGCTGCATCTACAGAGTATCTGGGGCGAACGATCTCCGATCACTCCCCACTGACCATGCTATGGCAATTGAGGGGCCCCAGACCCCCGATCCCCATGTGGAGGATGCCGACTGCAGCACTTGAAGATCCCGAGTTCAGGGAAGACCTTGCCGAAAAATTGGAAGATTACCTGGAAATCAACATGGGGTCGGTATCCTCCTGGGGCACATTATGGGAAGCTATGAAGGTGGTGACCAGAGGGGAAATTATATCGAGAGCCGGCGGTACTCGCAGGCAGTTGCAGAGAACGCTCGAGGCACAGGAGGCTGAGATCTCCCGACTAGAGTCCGCTCACGACAACTCCACAGAGGCCGAGAATAAATTGAAGGAAGCCCGTGCAGAATGCCAACAAGCATGGGAAAGACTGGAGAAATTCGATTTCACCACGCATACCACCCGATCCCACAAAGAATCGGACAAACCAGGGAGACTACTGGCCTGGCTCTGCAAGCGGGAACACCCCAAACACCTCCCAGTGGAGATACGGGACGCCGATGGGACATCCCACACGACCCAGTTGGGGATCAATGAAGCCTTTGCCAAATTTTACACCGATCTGTATGCCCACAAGACGCAAATTCCTACTGAAGACATTATAGACACACTTGAGGAGATAGAACTTCCCAGCATCTCACTCGAGCAGAGAGAGGAACTGGAGATGGAGATCACTCTTGAGGACGTACAAGGGGCGATCAGGTCCCTCTCTAACAACAAAGCCCCTGGCAGCGACGGCCTCCCACCTGAGTTTTACAAGACGTATGAGCCCATCCTTACCCCAGTTCTCCACGAGGTCTACCAGGAGGCATACACGAACGGGATTCTCCCCAACACCATGAAAGAAACCATAATCGTCCCTATGCTCAAGCCACACAAATCGCCCACCGACTGTGAGTCCTATCGCCCTCTGGCCATGCTAAACTACGATGCCAAGATCCTCACATCCATATTAGCTCGCAAGCTGGCCAGAGTGGTGGGATCCATCGTCCATGAAGACCAGAACGGATTTGTACCTGGGCGCAACACCACTGCTAACCTCAGGAGGCTACAGCATGTAATGGCTGAAACACACGAGAGGGACGAGGACCTGGCGGTGTTGTCGCTCGATGCTATCAAGGCCTTCGACTCCATATACTGGGAATGGATCAGGGAGGTCCTGAGAAGATTTGGCTTCGGAGGGGGCTTCATCAGGTGGATCGAGGTCCTCTATAATTCCCCAACGGCGAGAGTGAAAACGGGAAGAATGGTATCAGCAGCCTGGGAAATACAAAGGGGAACGAGACAGGGGTGTCCGCTATCGCCCATGCTGTACATACTGGGCCTGGAGCCGATTGCACTATACTTCAGGCAGCAGTTTTTCGACGCTGGTATCAAGGTGGGCACTGTACACCACATAATATCTCTATACGCAGACGACGTCCTCCTTTACCTAAGCACTCCCGAAGTTAATGCACCGACAGCACTGGAGGTACTAGATAATTACGCGAAGTACTCGGGGATCCGATTTAGCAGGAGCAAGTCCTCCGCCTTCCCCCTGGCGGGCCTACGCAACATTCCAGAAAGCAATCTCCCAGTGATAGGAATAGGTTGGCAACTGGTCAAGTTCCGTTATCTGGGGATCAACGTAAGCCATAACTCGCTACTCACGCACGAACACAACACTGAGGTCGCCATCATGAGTCTTCGACGCTCTATAAAATTCTGGTCCAAGCTCCCATTGGCCATGGTGGGCAGGGCAGCGATAGTCAAGATGATCGTACTCCCCCGATTCCTATATTTCTTCGTGAACATTTGCCATTACGTTCGACCGCCCTTCTTCAAGAAGCTGGAGGCTATTATCAGGGACTTCCTTTGGGGCCCCCACAGGCACAAACTGTCGCTATCTGTTCTCTCCCTGCCACACAAAGAGGGTGGAATAAAGCTACCGGATCTCCAGTTATACTATCTGGCTGCCCAGCTGAGTCACATAACGAAATGGCTCTCGGACGAACCTTCGGCTGAGACGGAACTACTGAGGCAATCCTCGAACAATGTGATCCCCAAGGAAACCCTGTGGCACCCCACCCGACAATCCCCGGTCACCTCACAAGTGATTGACCTGGGAAGGAAGATATGGGCCAGGTCCTGCTACATCCGGCGAGTACAACACCCATACGCTCCGGATAATCCCATTTTAGCAGACACCTGCCGAACGGATGCAGACCTCTCCACAGCAAGGAGGTGGGAAGAAGCCGGCATATACACATGGGGCGACATGTACGAGGAAGGAGAATTCAGGGACTTTGAATCTCTTAAGGCCGCCGAAGGAATACCCCCGGGCCAGTTCCTCTGGTACCACCGCCTTAAACAGACTGCCAAGAAACAATGGACCGGCTGGCCGGAGGAACCCTCCCCTGATCCTCTACTTCAAGAAATGCACGACCTCTCAGATGGCTGGAGACCAGTCTCCAGGCTCTACAGCAGACTATGCGACAAACCTAACCCTAAAGGCGAAGATCTGAGGGCGAAATGGGAAGCGGACCTTGAGACCCCGATCACGGATAAAGAATGGGAGAGAGCGCTGATATTTCCCAAAAAAGTGTCCAGGAATACCAGATTCGGCCAGATTCAACTGAACGTCCTGTATAGGACATACATGACCCCACATAGGGTCGCCTCCTTCAATAAGACATCCTCCCCTGCATGCCCATGGTGTGGGAATGATAAAGCGGACATGATCCACATGTTCTGGACTTGCACTAAGGCGATGACACTATGGTCCAAAGCCAAACAGACTTGCATGGACGCCGGAATGACGAGGTACGAATGGACCCCCGGAGAGTGCCTCCTGGGGAATTACCCCAGACCTAGCAAGTCCAAGCATACTGTCAGACTAATGGACATCTCATGCATTCTGGCTAAGAGAACAATTGCGATGGCCTGGAAAACGCCGTCGGGCCCCAGGCATGAACGATGGCTCAAAGAACTCGAGAGATGGACAGTAGCTGAAACCAGGGCCTGGCAAGAAGGAATCATGTCAAGCGGCGAAACCGAGTGCGGCACCCTGGAATCATGGAAGGCCCTCCTCAGAGACATACGCTTCAGCGCCGACCACAAACCCCCCTGAAATCTCGTAGCATCACACTGGCACTATCCCCTGATGCCAGCACTGGAAGGACGGCCCTTGTATGCGACCCCTCCTGCTTTCTGAAACTCTAGGTCGCAGGCCCTAACCCATCCATCTATTGTAAGTTCGCTATAACATGAAGACTGTTGTTGATTTGTTTGACCCTTCCCCTCCCCTATCCCCCTTGCACCGTCCCCTCCCTTGTTTGAACCACTGTTTGATTTCTCGTTGTATTGCACGTTTTTTTTTTTTCTCACCAAAATCAATAAAATACGTTTAAAAAAAAAATAGCACAATTGAAAGCGGTGCAGAGAATGTGCCTGTTTCTTTTGCGCTATTTTTTAGAAATGCACAAGTCACGTCATTCTCAAAGGTGAGCTGCTCATTTCAGGAGGGGCTGGGCAGTGGAACAAACATGCGCTGTCCAGCCCCTGTGTAAATATTAGGATCACTAGCACACTGGCACCACAAACGTTTGGAGAATCTGGCCTCTGCCTTCTGTACTGGTTAGAATGTGCATCACTTGATCGTTGGGCACATGGGTACTGGGCCCAGCAAGACAGGCAATTATACATGATGGTCACAGCCCTTAAAGCAGTTCTGCTGTCACTCAGAGCCTTCTTGCCCAGGACAGTCTGCCCATAATCAAGTGGACAGTTGGAGCAACAGCTTTCACCGTCCTCAAGCCAGGAGGGGCAGGGTCCCTTTACTGGTCCATGGAAGACCAAGGACTTTTGAAGTCAGCACCCACATTCCAACACCACATCCCCTCATTACTGGAATACATTTGGTATTACAAAATACTATTGAGTAAATATTTATTGTACAGCCACTGCAGGGGGTGCCCTGCGTGAGAATTGGACCTTGCTTCTTCATTAGATGCTGGAGATCACGCCTAGTCTGTTTCAAAACAAAAATATCTGATATAATACTTGCCTTCACGCTACCCCGCTAGGGTCCATGGGACAGCGAGCCTTTAAAGAACGCAAGTACTCTTCAGGGGCATTCCTTCCAAAGGGCACACGGGTTGGGGCAGGAGGTGGGTGGCAGCAGTTACATGTCTTTACACCACATTGTTTTCACCCAAAGGATTTTTCATCTAATTTTTTTACCTAAAACTTTTTTACCTAATGTAGATACCAAATCTGATTCACTGAAAACCTGTATATCGATTACAATTTTTTGTTGGGGGTGGTCCCCCCCAAACACCTGTTTTCCGTCCTTAAAAACACCCCAAACATTCCCAAATATATTTTTTTTATTAGGGGTCCTCCCTCAAACCCCCGTTTTCTGCTCTTAAAAACACCTCAAATATTACCAAATATATGTAACTCTTTAACCCACCCAAACATAGATACATAAAAAAATCTTTCAATGAACATTTTTAGGTGAAAAAGCTCTTGATGAAAAGTCTTTAGGTGAATACTCTGTATACCGGCGGCAGCTTGCCCCCCTTACAGGTTCCATAGGGCAGGAGCCTGTAAGGCAGACGAGATGCACCCTACCTCTTGCCAGGGAAATTTTGCTCAACTGGTGCCCGTACAAGTGGTCTGCGGGTGGTATAAAGTGTCCTGGCTACTTCTCCAGCAGACATCCTGGTCTGCAGATCCTTTTTAGGTATAGTAAGGGAGAGCTTTATCTCTCTTTCAGATCGGTTGCTGGTACGTGTTGGATGGATCTCGGTGCCAATTAGCTGTTCCAAGATGCTTGTCTGACTGCATCATGTTTAGGCTCCGTTATAAGATCAGCCATTTTATATACTTCTGGCTACTGTGCAAGTTAGGGCAGATTTGTAGAATGTTGCCAGCAAGTGCCCATTTTCTCTAGGCGGCCTAGTACAGAGAATATGTTACTCCAGTGTGCTGCATGCATAGTTATTGTTATTCTGCATCGGTAGCAGGTTGCTCCTTGCTCATTGGCTGAGTACATCCTGGTATGTGCAGGTTGGAGAGAGTGCTGTAAGAAGCTGTACAGTGCAGTGAAACAATTGAATACGAATTCATATCCCTTGTTTAAGAACTTTGCATTCCATATTACTGGTGTCAAAACGTTTCAAAACCGAACTTGAACAAAAAAAAATCAAAAACGGAAGCAACTTGTGAAAATAGTGAGGAGGAGGTAGGGTGGATATGCAGTGGGGAAAAACCACTGTATCTGTGGCAAAGGGGAGAAAGGAGGGGGTGCCCCTGTTACAATGTTAAACGATAAACGCATGATTGCAAGAAGGGGAACACGAATTAGAAGGTAGGAAGAGAAGGGGCAGGGAATGTCAGGAAGGCAGCCGAGGAATGTACAAATTAAGGGCAAAGAGGGAATAGATATTTAAACCTCAAGGCAAGGCATGCAAAAATATATATTTGTACACTTTAATTTTCGGAATTTAATTTTCAGATTTGGGGGTTTTAAGCTAATCGCTTATACCAGACTTTAATTTATTCTTCACCTTCCCCCTTTTTTCATGTCAGGCAATGCATTGCTTCAGCGCAAGCGTATTTAAGGTAGGTACAAGTGTACACTCCAAATGCATGCTGTTTGTATACAATGCACACATTCCTACGTTTGCCAGGCATAAACGTGTTCTCTGTGTTAGTAGGTCTACATAGCTGTCACAAAATGGATAAACTGATAATATGTGTACATGGGAAAAATGATGAGCACATGAGTCTCAAGATGTACACACACACACACCCCTCGAAAATATGCATTCCGGGTGGACCTAAGTGACACAATGCACACAGTAGTCACAAGATGTGTACATAGATCACAAGATGCATAAATGCCAACATTGATACACAGGCTATATAAAACACTCAAGTCAAGACAGGCACACAAAGAGGTCACAAGATACAGACCACGATTTCTCGCAATGTGCACATGGGCAACCACGTGAGCTTCCCCCAGGAGCTCCCAAAGGGGTGTGCCGACTCGGGGTGTGTGTGTGTGTGGGGAGGGATTCTCTTGGAATCCACATCCTTTGTGTTAGGGAAGATACTCGCAAAAGCACTGATTGACTGACTGGCAAAACTTTGAAGGAGCAGGAGTGCGTGATTGGAGGTTAGGCTGTAACTCTGAAAATACCAGTGGCCGCGGTCGAGTTTAATCTGTGCTGATTGGCTGCCATTGAGGTTCGTTGAAGAACTTGTGCTTGGTATTCAGAACTGAAATTTGTCCTTGGCCTCACACTCTGTGCACTAACACACTTACGACACCTGCAGTTTTAGAATGTAAACATTAATTATCCTTTACATGTTCAACCAAAATAATTGCATTTCAGAGTTTGTTGATTCCTTTAATACTTTGAACCTCACTTTTCCATGGTTTCCGCATATTACAACATTTCGGGATATGACCAGCCTTCCTCAGGTGCCCCAACAATCAAAATAAATAAACACTAAGGAAAGAAGTAGAGATTTAGATTTTAATGTCAGCTGTTGTTTAACTATGAAAGAAAAACACTAAAAATCTTACTGGCGCAAAGAAAAATCATTTTTTCACAGTTCGACAGCTACAATGTGTCAGCATTCACGCAGAGTAATGCCATTTTGTCTGTGATCTGTATGGCAGTTAAATGTTATAATTAATACACAATTACGTAAAAGGTTTTGGTGTGTGCATTTTTTAAGAGGTGCTCATCTTGCAATACTACACGTACGTTGGTTACGAGCAAGTCATTAAACAATATTTGGCGATTTGAACTGTGTCTGTATATTCAGCACGCAATACCTAGTATCAAAAATACATAGTTACATTCCTTGCAATAATGACAATGTGGGAATGGTAGCATCTTGAGCATTGTAGTTTGAAGTAAACAAAAATTGTCACCAACCTATGAGAATGTTCCTCTCAGTGCAGTGGCGTCGCTGGGGTTGTAGGGTTTGGTGGGGGAGGAGGCTATAGCCCCGGGTCTTTTGGTTGTAACCCCAGATAGAAGCTCAGGGGCTATAACCAAAAGGCTAGCTAGCCCCAAGTCCTGACATTGGCGTAGCCCTGGATCTTTTACAAACCTGATCATCCCAAAACATGAACGTTTTGTTGTAGTACTGCTCCATTATGCATTTGGCATCATGGCCATAGAAACATATTGAGATTCCTAATGACTTCCGCCATGCTTCCTGAGTCAATGAACGTGACAAAATAGCAGAACTCAAAGAAAAGAAATGAGGATCCTTGCAAGATGTGCATGTAATTTAAATGTCCGGCTAGGCCTTGCCGGCTCGTGCTTAGCATGAAAACAATCCATTGACTTCCCTTTTGCTCCAGAACCTCACCCTGGTTCCCACCTCTGGGATTCCTTTGTAATGTTTCCCAAACCATGAACTGTAACTGATTGTGTCACGAGTCACCAATATAAAATTATGTGCCACTGATGAATTGGAACTCCTGTGTCGGATATCTGCTTTGTGTTCAGATATTTTATTTTATTTATTGTGCATTTGTAAGGCGCTTAAACATCAAGAAATTGTGTTTCACAGCACCCAAAGGCAAAGGTAGGGAAAATGGGAACACAGGCAAAAAATAAGCAGATGATCAGGGAAAAGGGGTGGTCTTACTAAGTCTTGTGAGCATTCAGGACGTACTAGTGCAGGGAGAGAGAGAGGACAGGGAAGGGGGTAAGTGCTAGGAGTTCCACAGAGGGAAGTGCAGAGGAGTCAGTTGTGTGCAACGGTAAGTGCATGGCAGAGATTGCTAGATCGCCTGCCATTAGTAAGTGCAGGTCTGTAAAAAACTAGCCAGTGGGTGCCTGAAGGCAAGTGCTGGGATGGTGCGGAAGGCTGAAGGTAATTGGGCATAAGGCCGGGACCCAGAGGACACATAAGGTCCCAGGCCACCAATCTCAGTGACTGAGGGGTATTAGCACAGGAGTGAGAGGAGGAAGGAGGAGGTGAAGAGGAGAGTCTTGCCGAGCTTCCGAGGAGTGAGCCAGCTGAGGAGAGAGATCTGCCACCAGCTTGCTGCTTAGAAAAGCACCTGACACGCAGAGAGTTGGAGCCAGAGGAACGTAAAGATCTGGAAGGAAGGTATGTAGTGAGAGCAAGTTGTAGATAAATAGGTCCACGGCCCCAGACAGCCTTCTGAATGATGCAGTGGGGTTTGAATTCGATCCTTGCAACAACCGGGAGCCAGTGGGGGGATTTTAGGGTTGGAGAGATATGGTCCCTGGGCTTGAGGCCAAGCATAAGTCTTGCAGCACTATTCTAGATGAGCTGGAGGGGGCAGAGAGAGGGTGAGGGTAGACTAATGAAGAGGCTGTTGCAGTAGCCAAGCCTAGAGAGTACCAGAGCTCTAGAGATGTTGAGCTTCTGTGGGAAAGTAAGGAAAGGAAGGATACCTCTGAGGAGGTGGAGTTGAAAATGGGCCTTCTTGGCAAGGTCCATGATGTGAGGGAGGAAAGAGATAGAGGAGTTGAAGATGACCCCAAGGTTTCTGGCTTCAGATATAGGAGAAAGGGGAGAGTTCATGGAGGGTGGCCAGAGTGAAGGGAGGAAAGAGACAATGGGAGTCCCAATAGGAAGGCTATCATTCTTGCTAGCATTGAGGCAGAGGTCATTGGAGGCAGAGCAAGGCTGGATAGTAGATGTCATCTGCATAACACTGGAAGTGGGGAGAGAAAGTGGAGATAAGGTGAGCAAGCAAAGCGAGATAGACGTTAAAGAGCCAGGGTGGGAGGTTAGAGCCCTGGGGAACGCCACAGGTGGAGACAGAGGTAGGAGAGGAGAAAGGGCCCAGGATGGCCTGGGAGGGAAAGTCAGTGAGGAAGGAGGTCAACCAGACCAGTGCCCACTCCGAGATTCTAAGGGTATTGTGGAGCCGTTTTATGAGGATGGAATTGTTGACCTTATCAAATGCAGAGGAAAGATCAAGTAGAATGGGGACAGCGGGAGAGTTAATGTCAAGAGATGTGAGCAGTTCTTCATGGGTGTTCAGAAGAGCGTTTTCCGTGCCTCTGGATGCTCGGAATCCAGATTGATGGTTGTGTAGACAACCAGCAAGCTCAGTATGTTGAGCCAGTTGGGGGTAGACCAGCTTTTCCGGGAGTCCCCCAAGGAAGGGAGTGATAGAGATGGGGCAGTAGTTAGCCAGACACGGGTGGTCGGCTGAAGGTTTTTTCAGAAGGCGGCGCACAAGAGGGTGCTTAAGGGAAGAGGGGAAAGACCCAGTAGCAAAAGAGTGATTGCAGAAATCAGCAAGTACAGGGGCAAGGGAGCCAAAGTTGTCAAAAAAAAGTTCTGGAAGAACAGGGGAGACCCGTTTGGCAGAGACCTTCATAGAGCGGACAACCCTAGTGCCCTCATACGATGTGATAGGAGAGAAGGAGGAGAGAAAGGCTCAGGGGCATTGGGGGGCTGGGGCTGGCAGGGGATGGGAGGAGGGAGGGGAAGATAGAGTACTCAGGATGTCCTGAGTTTTAGCATCGAAGTGGTGTCCAGTGAAGTGCAAAGGGCCTGAGAGGGAAGAGGCGAGGTGGCGACTGCAGAAGGATTGGCTAGTTCCCTGCATATTTTAAAAAGTTCAGCCGTGTTGTTAGATGCTCCAGAGATACAGGCCTGGATGTGGGCGCTCTTTTTAGAATGAATGGGGAGACAGTATTGCCTTTGGAGAAGGCGACATGCCATTTTGTCAGAGGATGAGCCAGTGCTCTGCCACTTCCGTTCTGCAGCTCTTCATGTGCGCTTCAGGTCGAGTGTAGAGTGTTGGAGATGGCGAGATGGAGGTTGCTGAGAGCAGAGACTGAGGTAGTCTGCAGTGGGAGGAGAGGGTGGGATGAAAGTGGATGCAAAAACAGCAACTGACTCTTGTTTCATAAGGCGTATGTCTGTGAATGAGGTTGGTAGGCTGGGGGAGGTGCGGTCAGAGGGTTGATCGCGCCCAGGTGGGAGGAGAGGAGGGAGTGGTCTGACCAGGATATCCTTTCTTTTGCCTTTGTTGAGGTTTGTCCAGTGTAAAGCTGGTCCCATGAATACTTTATTGGATACACCACATATTCTGGTAAACAGGTTGCATATGATTTTATTTGAATATGTTTGCTAGTGTATGTACGAGTGTTTAAATTGCCTTTTATTACATTTCTATACATGCTACAACTGAAACAAGGGAAAGTGCCTAATTTTAGGCATCGTTCGCTATCTGTGAGGATCTGTTGCTTGGAAAATAGGTGCCATTGTAAAGGATTTTTTGAGATCTGGATTTTTACTGAGTATTGGTGATACTTGACAATGATCAGTTTCATTATTGATCGGTCTGTTGTGATAGATTTCTGTTTAGGTTTTAGTAATGATTTCTGTGGCAACTGTCACTTTTAACTGATTTTTCAGCTACATTTACTGGATATGATCTTTGAATGAACTTGCCTTTCATTTTTAGGGCTAGTTCTCTGAATTGTAAATTGGAACCAGTACCTCTGCAACTTCTGAACAATTGAGACCATGCTCGTGAGTCTTTTAGCGCTCCTGGATCATCAGATTTGTAGCTCGTGCCCTAATGTTTACTTTCATGCACAGCAGAGCAATGTCAGCTTTCAAGTAATCAATGTATTCTTTTTAATTTGTAAGTGTTACTGAAGAGTGGCAAAGATATGTTCTAAAATGACTTTCCAATGGAGTCAATTCGACTTATCGTTTGGGGGCTAATTTACAGGTAGTCTTTTGTCATCCACTGATAATTACTTCAGTGTTTTAAATGAAAAATTGTGCTGAATGCCATTCCTTGAAGAAAGCATTTTTATCTGGGATTTTAATATAGGACTTGGTGAAAAAATCTCCTGTTTTCTAAACTCGCTGTGGTATCCAAAAAGGTAATCACGTGTCCCCCAATGATAATGGTGACCTTAATCAGCAGATGTTGGGAATGCATCCATATATATAAAGATGTTCATTCTTCATGGCTGCCTTGCCAGACTAGATAAAAACCATGGCTATATTATGCTGCTCAACATATAACATTTTTATCAGGTATGTTATCAGAAAAATATAGTGACTTTCAAACCAGTTGACTCGTTGACTTGAGAGGATAGCTCAGGGGCAACGTGCTCGCTTTGGAAGCAAGACGACACAGAGTAACACAGGTTCGATCCCAGGGTCCACGCTTAGAAAACTCTGGGTATTTAGTGCATTATAAATAACCTATCATATCATATCATACCATTGCATGCAAGTGTTCACAGAACGTTGCATGAAATTGGCACTGCTGAGTGCACCATATAATATTTGATACCATATCTGAAAAATGTATGTAAAGCAAACGTTAACAATAAGATGAACAATTCATGATTGACGGCCATAATTGCTTCTTTAGTAAGCAAGCATACTTCATGCATTCCTTTATTGCATTTAATAAATTAGAAATGTCAAGCCGGACCAAAATCACTTCCAGTCACTTCGGTTATGAACACTCAAGTCTGTTTGAAAGAGGAGGTTAGAAACCTTGAGGAAAAACGAGTTATGGCAAATGAGTTACCCTAGACAATAATATACAAGTTTTATTAGTTCCAACAGTTGCCATTTTGGACAACAATAGGGTCCCGGTCCTATAATGTTTTGGGGGCCTTTAGATTGGTGTAAAGGTACGCGTTGTTGCATGCACAATGCTCAAATAGATAGATGTATATCAGTCAGGAAATCCAGATTTTGTCTACGTAAACTGTGAATATTTTGATAAGCAGCGTACACATTGCAGTGAGTGTATCTCATTTGAATCCCTGATATGTTGAATTGGCATTAATTTTCTGCAGAGGAAATGTTTCATGTCATGTTAGTCCTGTTTTAAAAGCATACAAAAATCACCCCTTTCCCACACACTCTAAAGTTGTTCATATATACAGTTTGCTTACAATTCCACTGCTTCAACTAGCTCCTGTCTTCATCTTCCTGGCATCTACACCAACACATTACCTGCAGTCATTGTAATGCTCATAAATACATCCTTTTTTTCAAACACTTTCTTTGAATCTTACATTTTGTTTTTTCATACATAGCCCCACTTGTGAGTCTTTTTGTGCTTAAGAGTTTGGACACATTACACATGTCATGCTAAAACTTCAATGAAAAACGTGGCAAAGCTTTAAATGGTATTTCCCTGCAATGGTGTTGATAACGGTTTTCCAATGGGAGCATGTGTGTGTGTCTTATCCCATATGTATTGGAGCCATCAGAGGACTGAATCCCTGGCATACTTCTTCTAGCAGCCAATGGAGTGTAAAGTGAATGATTCTTTCTATGTAAAAGATATGTCGAGCTCTGTTTGTTTTTTTCATTGCTCATGTTATTGTGTGACCACCACCATCTGATAAAGAAATCTATTAGACTTCAGAGAACTATGCATCTTACCATCTCAGTTAGTGAAATGAAAGGTATCAAAACGTGGGTTTTATTTAATTTTCTGAAATTCTCTCGATTGTATTTGTCATAATCTTGAAGAACTGTGGCTCCAACTTTATTGGCTGGTTTAATAATGATTTTTGGATCTTTACCAACATTCTGGTAAATTCACATTTTCTCTTGTGGCATGTTGTGATGAATTATCTTTGATGGGTATTTTTGTATTAGAATAATTCATTGGTGACCACTTTGGAAGTCTGTTTCATTTGTGAGGCACGTGTCACGGATGGCCTTAAGAAGAAACCTATAGACGGTTCAAGGGTTTTTATTAACAGCACTTAGAAATGGATTTGTCTAGCTTTTAGAGATTGTAGGGTGTTTCTGGCTTTTCTGTGGGCTCACTCAAATCCTAACCCAGGCTTCCCTAGCACCCAAGTTTAACTTGGATTCTATAGCTCTGTGACCTCTACTGCTTACAATAACCTCTCTGTGTCAGGAGGCCCTAAAGGTCAAGGCCTTAACTAACTTAGTCCTGCTGGGCCTTCTAATAGTCCCGGCAAGAGTAATAGTCCCACAAGAATGGTCTCAGTAATGGTGCAAATGGTGCCTGTATATTCTCAGACACTCTCACTCACTTTCATTCCTTTCCTGGTATTACACCCCTCACCACAATCCTGTCTCTCCCCGTACTGTCTCTGGTATTCTCACTACCACTCCTCTCTCTCTCTCCCTCCGCTTCTCTCTCTTTCTCTCTAACCTCCAACCTCTCTCCTCGACATCTCTCCTCTTCTTTTCCCCAGGCCTTCTCACACTTCTCACTCATTCCATCTGGTACCACTCTCTCACATAAAACACCTCACTTGCACCTTCCTTCTACTTCTCCACAGATTCTTCGGCACTCCCCTCCACCTTCCCTCCTTTGCCTGGTCTCTCGGTACACCTCCACACCTTCTGACCTCACCTGAACACTTTTCACTCTGTCTGAATTCCCCAAGTCTTCCATATCCATGATTCCCTCCTTTTGTCCTTCGTCTTCCCCTCCATTGGTCCATGTCTCAGCTAACACTATGGGCCATTCTGTTTGCTCTTACAAGAATGGCGCTGTTTAATTTGCGGCCATATTAACCCATGGAACCGGCGGGGGACTCCCCCGCAAACTACATATTTGGATCGGGGTACACCCCTGCAACTCCCATTTACTCTATACATTATCCCACAAATAATGTTGCCTATCGCCTTTCCTGGCAACTGTGGGATGTATTGACCCACTCCGCTATGCTGTGCGGCATCACCCTGCCAGTTATGGGGAAAGAAACAGCAACAATGGCGGCAATACCCTTGTGTACGCCAAAAACCTACAAAAACCGTGTGCGTCAGCACACAAAAAGAGGGATGCACAACCTGCCACGCATGGTACATGTGCGGTGGAATAGAGCACACCCTGCAGAAATGTGCCAGTGGACTCCAGAACAAGGGAAGAGAATTCGACACTCTCTCCCGAACCACAGAAGCCGAATGAAGTCGACCCTCCACCCGTGGTTGGCACAGGCGCCTGATAGAAATAACAGGACACCACGTGGCAGCCAATGGGGGGAAGAGGAGTTAGGAAGAGGTTGTGGACAGGGTAGGGGAAATTAGGAACACCGGTAAGAGGGTTAGGAAAACCTATGTTGGATAGGGCAAGGGGAGCAACGGGAAAAACCCTACCTATTTCCTCTGAACACTTAACACCTATATCCAGCGTAGCATACACAGAATTTAGACCAGAGATTAGAAACACCTTAATACGTGCCTCTACCCAGTCTTAGACCTGCCCCTATGACCTAATAAACACAGAAACATAGATGATACCCTACACATGTCATACTTGGGAGAGAATCCCACAATGAATCAACAAACACATGGCCCGTGGGCTTACAGAAAACAATGAATTTGAACACGTAACATGAAACATGGAACGTATTTGCAGCAACATAAATAACAAATAACATATGCCCCTTTTGATTTTTAGAACGTAATGTGCTGTCATGCAACTTGCATTGATAAATGAAACTTGTGAACGAGCAAACTTATAGCACTGGATTTCCAGGCGGCAGGGTACTAGAACAAGGACAAAGCTACATATATCCGAGCGATAAGCGCGCCATTTCCACACACATCAAGTAACACCCAAAAGAGCGTGATTCGGTGCGCCGCCACTCGCCCTGTACTTAACTCAAGTCCGGGAGGCCCGCAAGCCTTCCCGGACGCAGCAGTTTTCAGCTTCTAAAGTGGATTCTGCAGCCGCCTGAAGTCCGAGTTCCGTAGAGAGTTTTCACATGCTGCCGCCAGCGTCGTAGCTTCGCCTGCTCCTTCTCCAATACCCAAAATAAGCCACACCTGCCGTGGCTCCTTTACTCCTTATAAACGTTTGTTAATCCTTACCAGCTGTGTCAACGGCCGCACGGCCCTCAACTACAATTTTCCTTAGAGAATGCTGGGAACTGTAGTTAGAGTTGCATTCGTGAATTCCACAGACCTCTACCGCCTTTTGCACACTCCTTTCTTGCACCAGCCCTTTTTCCTGACATTACCTCCCCTCTCACGGCCCTTCCACAAACCAGCCTTCGACATGTGGTGCAAGTGAAATTGTTTCACCAATTTAGGAGCATGCACTGCTTCTGCTGGCTCCTAAGAGCAATCCTCCGGTCCATAGCCTTTCCATTGGATTAAATACCACATCTTTTGGCCCCGTTTCTTGACATCCAAAATTTGTTCCACTTCATATTCCACCTGTCCTTCTTTCAGGATTGCTGGTGGTCGTTTAGTTGTCATCCCAGGAGCTGCAGGTTTAAGAAGAGATACATGGAATACTGGGTGTATCGCTAGATTCTTAGGCAAACAAAATTTCATAGCAGATTCAGAAATACATTGAATAATGATATAAGGCCCAATGAATCTAGGCATAAATTTTCGTGATCATATCATGGAGAGGTTTCGAGTTGAGAGCCACACTCTACTTCCCACTTGATATTTAGGACTTTCCTGTATATGCTTATCAGCTTGTGTTTTATACTGTCTTTTGGCATGTTCCAAATTGGTTTGTGCTTTTTGTCTGACTTCCAAAAGCAACTGTTTGCGCTCCTGCAATGCTGGTATACTTTCTATTTTGGGCAAATGTTCGTGTATCATATTTTGCTCCTGACCATACAGGCACTCATTAGGAGCCATTCCCAAAGAACTGTGAAAGGTGTTATTGTATGTGAATTCCGCTAACCAAAGAGCTTGCACCCAGGATCCTCTTCCATCCCCCAAATACCCTCGCAAATATTGCTGAAGTTTTTGATTCATTCTTTCCGTTTGACCATCTGTTTCAGGGTGATAGCTGGTGGATAGAGCACAGTTGATTCCTAATAGTCGACAAAAAGCACGCCAAAACCTGGAAGTAAACTGAGAACCTCGATCTGAAACAATACTTTTAGGTAGACCATGTAATCTCACTATGTGTTGTAGAAATAACTCAGCCAATTGGCCTGCCCCTGGTATTCCAACACACGGCACAAAATGTGCCTGTTTTGACAAGAAATCCACTACAACTAATATTGTATCAAAATGATTGTCAGGAGGCAAATCTGTGATGAAATCCATCGAAATGTGAGTCCAGGGTCTCTCAGGAGTCGGTAATGGCTGTAACAAACCTCTTTTCTTAACATGATCTGCCTTATTTCTTAAACAATTTTCACATCGTGCCAAATAAGTCATAATGTCTTGTCTTAATGTGGGCCACCAAAAGTACTTTTCCAACATCACTTTCATTTTTTTCTGACCTGCATGTCCCGCCAAGGGAGACTTATGACACCAAAACAAAGGCGATAGGATTTGTTTTGTAATATTCATTTTATTTTACACTGTCCACTGTGTCAGCAGCGAGTCCATTAAGGCCATTGACCCCTTTAGGATTACCATGGTAATACTCGAAACCAGAGGTTTGCAACCATTGTGCTCCTGCAAATTTCCAAACCCTACGATTTGTACAGGCACATCTGAACCCAACCTCCCTCTGCGTAATTTGCTTTAAACAAGTTTGCATAGTTCTTTTATGAAGTAGGTAATTGGTACTATGGGTATTTGTTTCAATTACAAGGTAGCAACATTTCTTGGAAAGAATGTGGCAAATTTAATCAGTGAAACGCACATAATATTTTGTGAGTTATGTGCTGCATGCCAAATATAGCCTTGAGCATTCCAAAACTATTGTGCAAAAGTGTCTACATTCAAGAACATATGTGTAGAAATGCATAAAAGTCGGACAATGCTTTTTGCCTAGTGTGAAGTGTGTTCATAAAAATTTACAAAATTGTGTACATTTAAGTAAAAGGTTTGCAGAATGTTTTTGAGTGTATAATTATATATCAAGCACCTGTAAAGAAGTGCATATCACAGTATGTTGACAAGTGCTCCCCACTGTGCAGAACAGTGCAGTGCTCTAAAAGTATTATTACACAGAGTGCCATATTCTACAGAAACATGCACCACACTCTAATAAAAAGTATGCAGAACTCAAGTGTGATGCACTGACACTAAACTGAAAGCAATGGGTGCCAAAACAGTGAAGAAGAGTGTGAAGCTTGGCAAGGTGATTACTGCTCAAGCCTCGCCCTTATCCAGGAGGAGAATCTGGAAACCTCTTCTGCAGCAGCAAATATCTGACTTATAGATGTGCCAATACTGGAGGATCTACATTGCTGAATGGGGAAATGTGTAAGTCTCCAAAATGAGAGATGCCTTTCGACTATGACAGGCCTTTTGATACCTTCAAGTTTCTGTAATGCACACACTCAAAGGGCAGGTAACAGTGTTACTTGAACTCCTGGAAGCAGCTTAGAGAAAGGGGGTCCTAAATGTCAAATCCCTATAATAGGAACAGCAACCTTTGGCTCTCCAGGTGTTTTGGACTACATCTCCAATCAGCCCTAGACAGTGTGGTGAGAGATCATGAAAGCTGATGTAAAAAATTACTGGATACATGCAGGTTGCAGACCCTGCTAAGAAGAGGTCAAATCCAGGAGAGAGTGATGTTTCCACACTTGAGGCAAGAGACTGGAGGCGCAGCAGCTTCTGAGTAGAGAGCTGCTGGCAGGGGTTCTTCAATCATCCATGTAGCAACTCAACTCTCCTGCCTTCAAATACAGTATCAGCAGAAGTTCTCCTTTCAAGTGGAAACAGCCATAGAGTGTGTGGACACATCAGGGGAGGAAACTTCTCACAATGGTGTTTTTAGTTTCCGTGGGCTGGGTTAATAGATGTTTCTGCTGGAGTCACATCAGGTCAAGCCAGGGTTACCTCTCGTGCTAATTAGTGTAGTTCAGTGCCTGTCAACAGCAAGGGGTTAGTTAGGTAAACTGTAATTTGATCTTTGCATGTATGGTAAAAAGGCAAACATACATCTTCGTAAGGAGATGATGTGATAATGCACAATACATTTAACAGTGTGCAATCAACAGTTAATTAAACAGTTCACCAAATTATATTGACGTTTTGGAGACATATTGAAAGTGTTAAGTAGTCTGCGTAACAAGGGTGTTGAATTCCAAAATGTACACTGAATTCTAGAATAAGTGAGCCCAGTTTTTCTATATAGGATAAAGTTCCACCTACTGCATGTTAAAAGGATATTGCAAGTCACTCAGGAGTTCCGTGACCAAATAGAGGCATAAGGCCAAAGGCCAAGCTCCTTTATATGGTCACACATCTCCAAGTTGACATTAAAAAAATCTATTTTACGTAGGTAGAGGATATTTTAATACGTGGCCTGACACCGTCATCCCCTTTAGTACCCGGCCCTTTGCATGATCTAATGAAAGAGGTCTTCCAGTTGCTGATACATATAATCAGTGTAGAATAGGTTGGGCTTTTTTTTTTTTTTGCTATTCTGCGGCTTCTAATGTGTTGCAGGTAAACAGTGTAAGCAGTCTAATAAAAATGCATCTAAACATGTGTTCTTCTTTAAAATAAGTAATTACGTGAAGATAGATTCTTACACCCATTTGTTAAACTGCAGCAGAGCACAAAATGAACATGATACGATAAACAATCACTTTTTGCCAGAAATGTGTCAAAAAGCTATTTTACAAGAATGGAATTTGAAAAGTTTATCACAACTTTAACAAAGTGCTATTGCAGCAGATGGAACGCTGCTCTCTGCTGGCTCAAGCAGCAGGCATTGTGACTTCATATCCTACGTGTAATAACTGATTACAGCACAGTAGTGATGTCATGTTCTTATTACAGGTCAGTAGTGATGTCACAACTAGCCTGTAATAGGAACATTATTCACAGGTTTTCATACAGGTATTGTAAGGTGCCATGAAGTATGAAACAATCGCTCAAAATGTTATTAAGAAATGCAGCATGAAGCTATTTAAAAAAAGGCCGGGGACATTCTGGAGGGAGATTCCTGAATACTAAACACATTGTATAGAATGAGTTTAACAATCTCCTACGGGTTTATGGTTATCCTGCATACAGCGTATTCCTGAGGCTACACCTAACCATACTACTGCAAGATGTAGTTTGCCAAAACAGTCAATCCAGTGGTTTGCAATGCCAGGATGAAGGAGCTGAAGAATACCCTACAGGCAAATGGATGTCAAATGATGGCTGGCAAGAGCCATCCTCACCAAGGGTATGCCTTTTGGAGCCCCCCCTTGCAACTATTTAGAGACACCGGGGCAGATTCTACACAAATAGCACAATTGAAAGCGGTGCAGAGAATGTGCCTGTTTCTTTTGCGCTATTTTTTAGAAATGCACAAGTCACGTCATTCTCAAAGGTGAGCTGCTCATTTCAGGAGGGGCTGGGCAATGGAACAAACATGCGCTGTCCAGCCCCTGTGTAAATATCAGGGTCACTAGCACACTGGCACCACAAACGTTTGGAGAATCTGGCCTCTGCCTTCTGTACTGGTTAGAATGTGCATCACTTGATCGTTGGGCACATGGGTACTGGGCCCAGCAAGACAGGCAATTATACATGATGGTCCCAGCCCTTAAAGCAGTTCTGCTGTCACTCAGAGCCTTCTTGCCCAGGACAGTCTGCCCATAATCAAGTGGACAGTTGGAGCAACAGCTTTCACCGTCCTCAAGCCAGGAGGGGCAGGGTCCCTTTACTGGTCCATGGAAGACCAAGGACTTTTGAAGTCAGCACCCACATTCCAACACCACATCCCCTCATTACTGGAATACATTTGGTATTACAAAATACTATTGAGTAAATATTTATTGTACAGCCACTGCAGGGGGTGCCCTGCGTGAGAATTGGACCTTGCTTCTTCATTAGATGCTGGAGATCACGTCTAGTCTGTTTCAAAACAAAAATATCTGATATAATACTTGCCTTCACGCTACCCCGCTAGGGTCCATGGGACAGCGAGCCTTTAAAGAACGCAAGTACTCTTCAGGGGCATTCCTTCCAAAGGGCACACGGGTTGGGGCAGGAGGTGGGTGGCAGCAGTTACATGTCTTTACACCACATTGTTTTCACCCAAAGGATTTTTCATCTAATTGTTTTACCTAAAACTTTTTTACCTAATATAGATACCAAATCTGATTCACTGAAAACCTGTATATCGATTACAATTTTTTGTTGGGGGTGGTCCCCCCCAAACACCTGTTTTCCGTCCTTAAAAACACCCCAAACATTCCCAAATATATTTTTTTTATTAGGGGTCCTCCCTCAAACCCCCGTTTTCTGCTCTTAAAAACACCTCAAATATTACCAAATATATGTAACTCTTTAACCCACCCAAACATAGATACATGAAAAAATCTTTCAATTAACATTTTTAGGTGAAAAAGCTCTTGATGAAAAGTCTTTAGGTGAATACTCTGTATACCGGCGGCAGCTTGCCCCCCTTACAGGTTCCATAGGGCAGGAGCCTGTAAGGCGGACGAGATGCACCCTACCTCTTGCCAGGGAAATTTTGCTCAACTGGTGCCCGTACAAGTGGTCTGCGGGTGGTATAAAGTGTCCTGGCTACTTCTCCAGCAGACATCCTGGTCTGCAGATCCTTTTTAGGTATGGTAAGGGAGAGCTTTATCTCTCTTTCAGATCGGTTGCTGGTACGTGTTGGATGGATCTCGGTGCCAATTAGCTGTTCCAAGATGCTTGTCTGACTGCATCATGTTTAGGCTCCGTTATAAGATCAGCCATTTTATATACTTCTGGCTACTGTGCAAGTTAGGGCAGATTTGTAGAATGTTGCCAGCAAGTGCCCATTTTCTCTAGGCGGCCTAGTACAGAGAATATGTTACTCCAGTGTGCTGCATGCATAGTTATTGTTATTCTGCATCGGTAGCAGGTTGCTCCTTGCTCATTGGCTGAGTACATCCTGGTATGTGCAGGTTGGAGAGAGTGCTGTAAGAAGCTGTACAGTGCAGTGAAACAATTGAATACGAATTCATATCCCTTGTTTAAGAACTTTGCATTCCATATTACTGGTGTCAAAACGTTTCAAAACCGAACTTGAACAAAAAAAAATCAAAAACGGAAGCAACTTGTGAAAATAGTGAGGAGGAGGTAGGGTGGATATGCAGTGGGGAAAAACCACTGTATCTGTGGCAAAGGGGAGAAAGGAGGGGGTGCCCCTGTTACAATGTTAAACGATAAACGCATGATTGCAAGAAGGGGAACACGAATTAGAAGGTAGGAAGAGAAGGGGCAGGGAATGTCAGGAAGGCAGCCGAGGAATGTACAAATTAAGGGCAAAGAGGGAATAGATATTTAAACCTCAAGGCAAGGCATGCAAAAATATATATTTGTACACTTTAATTTTCGGAATTTAATTTTCAGATTTGGGGGTTTTAAGCTAATCGCTTATACCAGACTTTCATTTATTCTTCACCTTCCCCCTTTTTTCATGTCAGGCAATGCATTGCTTCAGCGCAAGCGTATTTAAGGTAGGTACAAGTGTACACTCCAAATGCATGCTGTGTGTATACAATGCACACATTCCTACGTTTGCCAGGCATAAACGTGTTCTCTGTGTTAGTAGGTCTACATAGCTGTCACAAAATGGATAAACTGATAATATGTGTACATGGGAAAAATGATGAGCACATGAGTCTCAAGATGTACACACACACACACACACCCCTCTAAAATATGCATTCCGGGTGGACCTAAGTGACACAATGCACACAGTAGTCACAAGATGTGTACATAGATCACAAGATGCATAAATGCCAACATTGATACACAGGCTATTTAAAACACTCAAGTCAAGACATGCACACAAAGAGGTCACACGATACAGACCACGATTTCTCACAATGTGCACATGGGCAACCACGTGAGGGGTGTGCCGACTCGGGGTGTGTGTGTGTGTGGGGAGGGATTCTCTTGGAATCCACATCCTTTGTGTTAGGGAAGATATTCGCAAAAGCACTGATTGGCTGACTGGCAAAACTGTGAAGGGGCAGGAGTGCGTGATTGGAGGTTAGGCTGTAACTCTGAAAATACCAGTGGCCGCGGTCGAGTTTAATCTGTGCTGATTGGCTGCCATTGAGGTTCGTTGAAGAACTTGTGCTTGGTATTCAGAACTGAAATGTGTCCTTGGCCTCACACTCTGTGCACTAACACACTTACGACACCTGGAGTTTTAGAATGTAAACATGAATTATCCTTTACATGTTCAACCAAAATAATTGCATTTCAGAGTTTGTTGATTCCTTTAATACTTTGAACCTCACTTTTCCATGGTTTCCGCATATTACAACATTTCGGGATATGACCAGCCTTCCTCAGGTGCCCCAACAATCAAAATAAATAAACACTAAGGAAAGAAGTAGAGATTTAGATGTTAATGTCAGCTGTTGTTTAACTATGAAAGAAAACCACTAAAAATCTTACTGGCGCAAGGAAAAATCATTTTTTCACAGTTCGACAGCTACAATGTGTCAGCATTCACGCAGAGTAATGCCATTTTGTCTGTGATCTGTATGGCAGTTAAATGTTATAATTAATACACAATTACGTAAAAGGTTTTGGTGTGTGCATTTTTTAAGAGGTGCTCATCTTGCAATACTACACGTACGTTGGTTACGAGCAAGTCATTAAACAATATTTGGCGATTTGAACTGTGTCTGTATATTCAGCACGCAATACCTAGTATCAAAAATACATAGTTACATTCCTTGCAATAATGACAATGTGGGAATGGTAGCATCTTGAGCATTGTAGTTTGAAGTAAACAAAAATTGTCACCAACCTATGAGAATGTTCCTCTCAGTGCAGTGGCGTCGCTGGGGTTGTAGGGTTTGGTGGGGGAGGAGGCTATAGCCCCGAGTCTTTTGGTTGTAGCCCCAGATAGAAGCTCAGGGGCTATAACCAAAAGGCTAGCTAGCCCCAAATCCTGACATTGGCGTAGCCCTGGATCTTTTACAAACCTGATCATCCCAAAACATGAACGTTTTGTTGTAGTACTGCTCCATTATGCATTTGGCATCATGGCCGTAGAAACATATTGAGATTCCTAATGACTTCCACCCTGCTTCCTGAGTCAATGAACGTGACAAAATAGCAGAACTCAAAGAAAAGAAAAGAAATGAGGATCCTTGCAAGATGTGCATGTAATTTAAATGTCCGGCTAGGCCTTGCCGGCTCGTGCTTAGCATGAAAACAATCCATTGACTTCCCTTTTGCTCCAGAACCTCACCCTGGTTCCCACCTCTGGGATTCCTTTGTAATGTTTCCCAAACCATGAACTGTAACTTATTGTGTCACGAGTCACCAATATAAAATGATGTGCCACTGATGAATTGGAACTCCTGTGTCGGATATCTGCTTTGTGTTCAGATATTTTATTTTATTTATTGTGCATTTGTAAGGCGCTTATACATCAAGAAATTGTGTTTCACAGCACCCAAAGGTAAAGGTAGGGAAAATGGGAACACAGGCAAAAAATAAGCAGATGATCAGGGAAAAGGGGTGGTCTTACTAAGTCTTGTGAGCATTCAGGACGTACTAGTGCAGGGAGAGAGAGAGGACAGGGAAGGGGGTAAGTGCTAGGAGTTCCACAGAGGGAAGTGCAGAGGAGTCAGTTGTGTGCAACGGTAAGTGCATGGCAGAGATTGCTAGATCGCCTGCCATTAGTAAGTGCAGGTCTGTAAAACACTAGCCAGTGGGTGCCTGAAGGCAAGTGCTGGGATGGTGCGGAAGGCTGAAGGTAATTGAGCGTAAGGCCGGGACCCAGAGGACACATAAGGTCCCAGGCCACCAATCTCAGTGACTGAGGGGTATTAGCACAGGAGTGAGAGGAGGAAGGAGGAGGTGAAGAGGAGAGTCTTGCCGAGCTTCCGAGGAGTGAGCCAGCCGAGGAGAGAGATCTGCCACCAGCTTGCTGCTTAGAAAAGCACCTGACACGCAGAGAGTTGGAGCCAGAGGAACGTAAAGATCTGGAAGGAAGGTATGTAGTGAGAGCAAGTTGTAGATAAATAGGTCCACGGCCCCAGACAGCCTTCTGAATGATGCAGTGGGGTTTGAATTCGATCCTTGCAACAACCGGGAGCCAATGGGGGGATTTTAGGGCTGGAGAGATATGGTCCCTGGGCTTGAGGCCAAGCATAAGTCTTGCAGCACTATTGTAGATGAGCTGGAGGGGGCAGAGAGAGGGTGAGGGTAGACTAATGAAGAGGCTGTTGCAGTAGCCAAGCCTAGAGAGTACCAGAGCTCTAGAGATGTTGAGCTTCTGTGGGAAAGTAAGGAAAGGAAGGATACCTCTGAGGAGGTGGAGTTGAAAATGGGCCTTCTTGGCAAGGTCCATGATGTGAGGGAGGAAAGAGATAGAGGAGTTGAAGATGACCCCAAGGTTTCTGGCTTCAGATATAGGAGAAAGGGGAGAGTTCATGGAGGGTGGCCAGAGTGAAGGGAGGAAAGAGACAATGGGAGTCCCAATAGGAAGGCTATCATTCTTGCTAGCATTGAGGCAGAGGTCATTGGAGGCAGAGCAAGGCTGGATAGTAGATGTCATCTGCATAACACTGGAAGTGGGGAGAGAAAGTGGAGATAAGGTGAGCAAGCAAAGCGAGATAGACGTTAAAGAGCCAGGGTGGGAGGTTAGAGCCCTGGGGAACGCCACAGGTGGAGACAGAGGTAGGAGAGGAGAAAGGGCCCAGGATGGCCTGGGAGGGAATGTCAGTGAGGAAGGAGGTCAACCAGGCCAGTGCCCACTCCGAGATTCTAAGGGTATTGTGGAGCCGTTTTATGAGGATGGAATTGTTGACCTTATCAAATGCAGAGGAAAGATCAAGTAGAATGGGGACAGCGGGAGAGTTAGTGTCAAGAGATGTGAGCAGTTCTTCATGGGTGTTCAGAAGAGCGTTTTCCGTGCCTCTGGATGCTCGGAATCCAGATTGATGGTTGTGTAGACAAACAGCAAGCTCAGTATGTTGAGCCAGTTGGGGGTAGACCAGCTTTTCCGGGAGTCCCCCAAGGAAGGGAGTGATAGAGATGGGGCAGTAGTTAGCCAGACACGGGTGGTCGGCTGAAGGTTTTCCCAGAAGGCGGCGCACAAGAGAGTGCTTAAGGGAAGAGGGGAAAGACCCAGTAGCAAAAGAGTGATTGCAGAAATCAGCAAGTACAGGGGCAAGGGAGCGAAAGTTGTCAAAAAAAAGTTCTGGAAGAACAGGGGAGGCCCGTTTGGCAGAGACCTTCATAGAGCGGACAACCCTAGTGCCCTCATACGATGTGATAGGAGAGAAGGAGGAGAGAAAGGCTCAGGGGCATTGGGGGGCTGGGGCTGGCAGGGGATGGAAGGAGGGAGGGGAAGATGGAGTACTCAGGATGTCCTGAGTTTTAGCATCGAAGTGGTGTCCAGTGAAGTGCAAAGGGCCTGAGAGGGAAGAGGCGAGGTGGCGACTGCTGAAGGATTGGCTAGTTCCCTGCATATTTTAAAAAGTTCAGCCGTGTTGTTAGATGCTCCAGAGATACAGGCCTGGATGTGGGCGCTCTTTTTAGAATGAATGGGGAGACAGTATTGCCTTTGGAGAAGGCGACATGCCATTTTGTCAGAGGATGAGCCAGTGCTCTGTCACTTCCGTTCTGCAGCTCTTCATGTGCGCTTCAGGTCGAGTGTAGAGTGTTGGAGATGGCGAGATGGAGGTTGCTGAGAGCAGAGACTGAGGTAGTCTGCAGTGTGAGGAGAGGATGGGACGAAAGTGGATGCAAAAACAGCAACTGACACTTGTTTCATAAGGCGTATGTCTGTGAATGAGGTTGGTAGACTGGGGGAGGTGCGGTCAGAGGGTTGATCGCGCCCAGGTGGGAGGAGAGGAGGGAGTGGTCTGACCAGGATATCCTTTCTTTTGCCTTTGTTGAGGTTTGTCCAGTGTAAAGCTGGTCCCATGAATACTTTATTGGATACACCACATATTCTGGTAAACAGGTTGCATATGATTTTATTTGAATATGTTTGCTAGTGTATGTACGAGTGTTTAAATTGCCTTTTATTACATTTCTATACATGCTACAACTGAAACAAGTGAAAGTGCCTAATTTTAGGCATCGTTCGCTATCTGTGAGGATCTGTTGCTTGGAAAATAGGTGCCATTGTAAAGGATTTTTTGAGATCTGGATTTTGACTGAGTATTGGTGATACTTGACAATGATCAGTTTCATTATTGATCGGTCTGTTGTGATAGATTTCTGTTTAGGTTTTAGTAATGATTTCTGTGGCAACTGTCACTTTTAACTGATTTTTCAGCTACATTTTTTTTTTTTTTTTTATTGTAAAACTTCAACTTGATAAGATATATCATGTTTTGTTACATTTCGGTAAGTCGGGGAGAAGGATGAGATGCTCATCTCAATCGCACCTTTCATCTTTTCATTAGATGTTACCAAAGTTCTGGTAAATGATTCCACTTTATAGTCATACAGTTATCCGATTGCCTAAGCCATCTGATGTGTGGGTACTGAGATTAGAATTTCATCGAAGAAATTGATTAAATTGCAAGACAACTTGATGTTGTGTCCTGCCACAGCATAGTCCCACCAGTCGTCTTCCTCGTTAGTTAGTGATTTAAAGTCCTTTAGATGTGTTTCGCGTAGGTTGGTTAGCGAAGGACATACTGCTGCTAGATGTTTTAAGGACTCGATTGCTGATGTGCTACAAAAGCGGCATTTGTTGTCGGTTGCGTCTTTGTTCCTACGCATCCAGAGCATCTCGTTGGTGTTTAGAGCATTTAGGCGTAACTTCAAAAAGTGTGCCCTATGATGCCGCGAAGGACAGTGTGTGAGGAATTTCGGTTGGCAATGAAGCTTGACTATGCTTCTCGAAGGAGGTAGCGTGGATTTAAGAGCTGAGCGGTTGTTATAAGTTGTAATCCAATCCCAAGAGGCTAATTTTTTTTTAGCATGTTGGGGACGTTGGATTAGCTCTTCCTCGGATATGCCTGCTTCAATTGTAATCCTATTTAGCTTACTCCTCCATGTATTGATCAACACATTTGACGTCACATCTTTGCTTGGTTGAAGGATGTGATAAGCAGAAGTAGAAGAGCCAAGTTGTATCTTACGCAGCAGTGATAGAGATTTCCAAACTACTGACATATAGATTGAGTTTAAGGCTAACTCATATCTTAATGCTGATATTGAAATGTAGTTTGGAAGATTCAGAGCCCGTCTCCAGAACTTTCCTTCCAGTCGACTCCAGACATCATAGTTGATATTCAGCGCAGCTTCACTCCCGAAAGTGATTGTTGGGACAACTTTTTGTAAATAAAACATTATGACGGGGGTGATGGAGAATTTCCCGTAATCAGAGTTAATTTTAGCCGCTTGAAGGCTTAAGATCTTTGTTTTAGCTGTCAGATCTTTAATCCAAGCAGTTTCTGAAAGTGAGTCATTGATCATGACGCCTAAGTAGCGGATCGACTGGACGACCTCAAGTACTTGTTCGTCTATATGCCATCTAAATGCTTTATCTTTTCTTGACATAGATCGACCGATACACAAGATCTTTGTTTTCTCAGTGTTTATGGTCAGCTCGTTTGCAGATAAGAACTCTTTTAAACGAGAAAGAAGGTGCTGAAGGCCAATTTGTGTTTGATCTACCAGCACTATGTCATCAGCATAGACCAGATGGTTAATGACCCGGCCATTGAGTTTCGGAGGAAAGCAGTGAGTGGATTTCAGCCAATCTGGTAGATCAGCAATAAAGAGTTTGAAGAGGACTGCTGCAAGCGGACATCCTTGTTTAACGCCTCTGCACGTTCTTATTGGTTCTGTGAGATCTCCTTGTGAGTTAATTCTGATTTGAATTGAAGTATTCGAATGCAGGGCAATGATTGGTTCTAACAGATGGTTCGGGCAATCCCACAGATGTAATTTTGCCCACAATTTGGACCGATTGATAACATCGAAGGCTTGACGAAGGTCAATAAAAGCAAAGAAGATTTTTTTCTTCGCCTCCATTGCTGACAGTTTCAGGAGCGATAGAAGTGTGAGGTTTGCGTCAGTTCCCACATTCTTCGTGAAACCTGTTTGTCGAGGATCGAATTTACCAGATGAGAAAGCCCAATTTACCAATTGTTGACGCAAAAAGGATCCGAAAATCTTGCTAATTGTATCCAGAAGGGCGATTGGGCGATAGTTCACAGGATCGGCCCGACAGCCCTTCTTGTAGATTGGAACCACTATGGCTTTGGACCACGAAGATGGAATCATCTTGCGGAGTGCAATCTGAGAAAAGAGTTCGTGAATGAATACGGCCCAGAGTACTCTATGCTTTTTCAGCGTCAAGTTTGAAATTTGATCAGGACCAGCAGCTCTGGAGTTGTTGAGTTTAGAAATTGCGAGCTCAATCTCATCGCATGAAGGTGTAATGCTCCAACTAGAGCTTGATAGGGTGGAAGGCATAAATACTTCGGACACAGAGTCTCCATATATTGAGGTGAAATGGTCATGCCATTTTTCGCTTGATATTTCATTGAAAATTGATGGATTAGATTTCGAGCGACCTTTATTTAAGATAGCCCAAATGTCACGAATATTTCTATGAGCCAGTAGTTTTAACATAGTTTCTGCTCGTCCTTGATCAATTATTACAAGATGTGATCTTAACCAATTGAGATAGACTTGCCTGCGCCTCTTTATCTCCATAACCTTGGAATTTTGGTCACGATGTGTTCTTTTGATCAACTTGATATCTCTTCTCAATTTTTTTTTTGCTTCTGCAATTTCCAGACTGTATAGATGTTTCGGAGTTGTTCCAACAACTCTTGAGTTAAGATTTATCTGGGTGAAATCTGACAAGAGTGGAGTGTATTCCACGGTCTGAAGTATGTGCAGGCTCCGGCTTATGTGGTTGATCTTTGGACCACTTACTCTCAGTCTATTTCCTGCAGCAGTTGATTGGAGTGGAACTGTATGTTTTTCTGGCGAGTTACCAAGGTCCTCACACCAGACTAGTCGCAACAAGTCATGATCACTCGATGTCGTTGGCAGCACGTTTAAAGAGGTTGCTTTTTCGAGCACATCAGACGAGGCCCAGATATAATCCAACGTGTTTTTCCGATTCATACTGTGCCATGTGGGATTTGCAGGAGAGTCGCCTCGAATTGTTCCATTTAACATGTAACAATTGCGATCTAGAAGATCTTTCGCCCAGAGTTGTCCCCTCGAGATAACACCAGAATCTGGGAGCCGAACATTTGATTTAGAAGAGGGCTCAAATTTAAACCAGCTGCAATTTAGATCCCCGCATATTATTACTGAAACATTTTCATGCTTCAAAAAAGTATGATCAATTTCAGTCATAACAGATTGGATGAAAGCTGTAGTTGAGATCATGGCGGGATTCCAATAACCATTTACGATCAAAATATTAGAAACCACGGTTTTTGATGAAAATTTGATTAAAGTGCTTTGCACGAACGGATTAGGGTTCGTGGATTTAACCAATGACCACTGATTCCCAATTTTTAGAAGAGTTATTAGACCTGCAAATGGTCTTCCTTTAGAGTTCTTTTCAGCTGGATTGATTAGGATGGCAAATCCATCGCAAATAGGTGGATCGCGTAACCACGTTTCTTGTAAGCATATGATAAAGACTTTTTCCAGGGATTCCTGGAATGTGTTGAATAGATGTTTGAATCCTCTGGTATTCCATGATAATAAGATTAACTCCTGCTTGGTAGTTTGTTGTCGTTGTTATTTTCATAGACCTTGTGGATATCTTTTGAAGTTGTTGGCTCTTCTTTCAAAAGATTGGTGCATGGCAGCGTCTAAGATGTCAGGAGAGGAGACTAAAGACTGACGTAGAGCTGCACGCACAGCAGCTCCGCGGTTTGCCTCAAGGGCCATCTTAGATGCAGATGACAGAGTTGTTCCCAGAGCAGATGGTTCAAGAGTGAGATCGAAGCCGTACACCAAAAGATCTTCATTTGCTTGGAGTAACATGTTTTTTACTGCTGCAGAGGAAATGTGCAGTAGCACGTGATCAGAAGCTGATTCGGATACGTATTCCACAATTTTGATATCGTCAGATGATATGGCTCGCAGCGGTGGAATACAGGCGAGCAGTTTCAAGATGTTTCTTCGGTTTAGATTGACTTCATTTCCGTCTGAGTGAACATTTTGGAGACGAAGTTTCCACTTACAATTTCTGGCTTCAGGATTTCCAAGGTCTGACATTCTTTTAGTTGGAGGTACATGCGATTTTAATTGATTTGATGTTTGTTTGGGATTTAACCTTGCACTTAGCGATTTTTGCTGTGCCTTATTTGGAGCAGAGGTAAGCTGATTACCAGCTGAGTTTACTTGTGGTAGCTTTGTGCGTTTGTCTGCCTCTTCAATTCTCCTTAAGAGATCATCAGGTGGTTTGACAGTTTGAGCTTCTACAGAAGTAGGAGTGGAATTTCCAAGGTCGTCCGAATAGGTTGATAAGTTACATAAGTCAATTGCAGAAGCTGAGGAGCCATGAGCAGAGGATGACAGACTCGAATCGATCCGCCTGCGTTTTGCCGCTAACTTTGGCTGGTTCAATTTGGTACGCGGTGAAGTTTGTTGCTTATTGCCATCAGTACTTTTGGCAGATACAGTAAGAGATGGTCTTGAGAATAAGCTTGACTTCTTTGGAGTAGTAAGATTTCTTACAAACTTGTTCGTCATTTGTTGTGATTGTTTCGGTAGAGTACTTTTTAATGGATTTGGTGTGTATACTTGTTTTCTACATGGCTTTTTCAGTTTGCTTTTTATTGTGGTAGTAATAGATTTTGCTGAGCCCTTGAAAATGTTAAATGAATTTACTGCCATAGCAGTTGATTTTACTTCTATTTTGCCAATTGAAGATGCTTGGGGTTCGAGATTATTCACATGTAAGCCTGTGTCCTGAATGATTGGAACTGTTTTTAAAGCATCATGAGTTGAAAATGGCAAGCTCGGAGCAGAGCCAGATTGTACAGGTTCAAGTGAGGCTGTCACTGAAGCTCTGATTGGAATAGAGTCAACAATTTCAGGTGACGTGTCTCGAGTCGAGTGATCAAGAGCTCGGGTGGATGCATTCTTCCGCATCCACTTCACTGAGTCTAAGAGTCCCTCCATTAAAGCATCATTTTGACAATGATGCCTTGCAGCAAGATCGCTCAGCCTGTCCTGCCATCTCGTGGCGGTCTCGGCATTGATTGTCATTTGGTCTTGAAGAAAACTCGAGAAGTGTTCAAGCTTGTCAATTTTAGACATTAGGTTGCTTATTGCAGTGCCTTGATCGCCGATTGTTCCAATAAGCGATTCAAGAATTTTTGTAAATGGAGCCAAGGCAATCGCCGAAGCAGCCAGTACATTATTATGAATTTGAGTGAGGGCTTCAGTTGCGATCCCAGAGGCTTGTGGTTCGAATTCATGAAAAGACGAAGAACAGTTTGAGTTGTCTAGATTATATTGTAGTTTAGCTGATCCATATTTCTTCGCAGGATTTGAAGATTGAGCTTCCTCGCCAGAATGGATGTTTATGGCATGCGGAGTACTTGCGTTCTGAGTGGAGTGTCCCAATAGAGGAAGTTTGATGTGATTGCTTTTCCTCTTGAGCTCAGCTACTCTTTGTAGGCGGCTAGCACGCGCAGCTGCACTCCGCTCCAAGTGTGTAGACAGTGGGTTAAGAGACGGTACTAACGGATGGATGGTGTGATCAATGTTGTTACCATGTTGTTGATCGCTAGTGATTAGCGTGGAGGAGAGTCCTACCTCCGGTGCTTGACATGCTAGACCACTGTTGTTCTCATGGTCTGAAAGATCAGGAATGATTCCTGAGGACTGAGGACAGTTTGAATTGACTTTCAGACTGCTGCGGATATTTTCCTGATGTAAAGGAATTGCGACAGATACTTTCGAAGTTTGTGCCTTCAAGGGTGTTAGTGATGGTTTGGTAGTCACGGCATCGTTAGAAGACGAAATCTTTGTCACTGGATAATCCAAGCCTGAATTGGAAATTTTTAGCAATTCCTCATCGGATACCAGATTTGAGGGGGGTCCTTTATCTTTCCAAGGGTCAGCCTCATTGGTTGATTTGCCTGAGTTGAGAGATGAGAGAGTCGCCGGAATCCTTGTCGTTGGTTGGGAAGGAGGTGTAGAACTTGTGTCTGACAAAGAAACCGAAATGACAGACACAATATGAGCCGATTGTGGCTGATCGACTTTTGTTATTTTAGGTACAGAAGAAGCGATGGTACTGACATGCTCACAGTCACATGAAGCATCAGTAAGGGGTGGATTGTTGATAGGTGTGAAAGTGCAGGAGCTAGATGACACTAAATTAACTTGTGGGGTTTGGAGGGCACCTGATTGAATATTGGACTGTTCTGAGAGACTCGGTGCGTCTTCAGGTGTAAATGGCTCATCAGAGCACATAAGTGTCAAAGGTGACAATGGTTGACTGGCCCCAGTCATTATTGGACTTGATAATATTTGTGATTTGTTAGCAGCCAGTAACACACGTCCTGTTGATTTGCTTACCTTGATTCCAGCCGTACCTTTCATCATCGACCAAGGATTTGTCGAACGACGTTGTTGTATAGTTTTCTTTCTTGTTTGCGGGCCTTCTGCTCGTAGAGTCATTGTTAATGTCACTCGAACAGAAACAGCAGTAAAGCAGCAAACAGCCAAACAGTAAGATTCTTGCAGTCGCCCTTAACGCAGCCGGGCTTCACGCCGCAAGGGTTGCTGGGATTCTCTTTTGAATCTTTGCTTCCTGGAGTGGGTGGCGCTGAGAAGTGGGCGGGGCTTCAACCCGCGTCGCAGCGGTTCTCTCGCACACTCGTAACCAGCCTCTCACCTCTCACAAGGCGGGGGGTGCGAGGGGGGAACTCACTGAAATGGATTCAAGGCTAAATCAATAGCGCAGCGCAGCACAGCCAAACAGTAAGATTCTTGCAGTCGCCCTTAACGCAGCCGGGCTTCACGCCGCAAGGGTTGCTGGGATTCTCTTTTGAATCTTTGCTTCCTGGAGTGGGTGGCGCCGAGAAGTGGGCGGGGCTTGAACCCGCGTCGCAGCGGTTCTCTCGCACACTCGTAACCAGCCTCTCACCTCTCACAAGGCGGGGGGTGCGAGGGGGGAACTCACTGAAATGGATTCAAGGCTAAATCAATAGCGCAGCGCAGCACAGCCAAACAGTAAGATTCTTGCAGTCGCCCTTAACGCAGCCGGGCTTCACGCCGCAAGGGTTGCTGGGATTCTCTTTTGAATCTTTGCTTCCTGGAGTGGGTGGCGCCGAGAAGTGGGCGGGGCTTCAACCCGCGTCGCAGCGGTTCTCTCGCACACTCGTAACCAGCCTCTCACCTCTCACAAGGTGGGGGGTGCGAGGGGGGAACTCACTGAAATGGATTCAAGGCTAAATCAATAGCGCAGCGCAGCACAGCCAAACAGTAAGATTCTTGCAGTCGCCCTTAACGCAGCCGGGCTTCACCAGCTACATTTACTGGATATGATCTTTGAATGAACTTGCCTTTCATTTTTAGGGCTAGTTCTATGAATTGTAAATTGGAACCAGTACCTCTGCAACTTCTGAACAATTGAGACCATGCTCGTGAGTCTTTTAGCGCTCCTGGATCATCAGATTTGTAGCTCGTGCCCTAATGTTTACTTTCATGCACAGCAGAGCAATGTCAGCTTTCAAGTAATCAATGTATTCTTTTTAATTTGTAAGTGTTACTGAAGAGTGGCAAAGATATGTTCTAAAATGACTTTCCAATGGAGTCAATTTGACTTATCGTTTGGGGGCTAATTTACAGGTAGTCTTTTGTCATCCACTGATAATTACTTCAGTGTTTTAAATGAAAAATTGTGCTGAATGCCATTCCTTGAAGAAAGCATTTTTATCTGGGATTTTAATATAGGACTTGGTGAAAAAATCTCCTGTTTTCTAAACTCGCTGTGGTATCCAAAAAGGTAATCACGTGTCCCCCAATGATAATGGTGACCTTAATCAGCAGATGTTGGGAATGCATCCATATATGTAAAGATGTTCATTCTTCATGGCTGCCTTGCCAGACTAGATAAAAACCATGGCTATATTATGCTGCTCAACATATAACATTTTTAGCAGGTATGTTATCAGAAAAATATAGTGACTTTCAAACCAGTTGACTAGTTGACTTGAGAGGATAGCTCAGGGGCAACGTGCTCGCTTTGGAAGCAAGACGACACAGAGTAACACAGGTTCGATCCCAGGGTCCACGCTTAGAAAACTCTGGGTATTAAGTGCATTATAAATAACCTATCATATCATATCATACCATTGCATGCAAGTGTTCACAGAACGTTGCATGAAATTGGCACTGCTGAGTGCACCATATAATATTTGATACCATATCTGAAAAATGTATGTAAAGCAAACGTTAACAATAAGATGAACAATTCATGATTGACGGCCATAATTGCTTCTTTAGTAAGCAAGCATACTTCATGCATTCCTTTATTGCATTTAATAAATTAGAAATGTCAAGCTGGACCAAAATCACTTCCAGTCACTTCGGTTATGAACACTCAAGTCTGTTTGAAAGAGGAGGTTAGAAACCTTGAGGAAAAACGAGTTATGGCAAATGAGTTACCCTAGACAATAATATACACGTTTTATTAGTTCCAACAGTTGCCATTTTGGACAACAATAGGGTCCCGGTCCTATAATGTTTTGGGGGCCTTTAGATTGGTGTAAAGGTACGCGTTGTTGCATGCACAATGCTCAAATAGATAGATGTATATCAGTCAGGAAATCCAGATTTTGTCTACGTAAGCTGTGAATATTTTGATAAGCAGCGTACACATTGAGTGAGTGGATCTCCTTTGAATCCCTGATATGTTGAATTGGCATTCGTTTTCTGCAGAGGAAATGTTTCATGTCATGTTAGTCCTGTTTTAAAAGCATACAAAAATCACCCCTTTCCCACACATTCTAAAGTTGCTCATATATACAGTTTGCTTACAATTCCACTGCTTCAACTAGCTCCTGTCTTCATCTTCCTGGCATCTACACCAACACATTACCTGCAGTCATTGTAATGCTCATAAATACATCCTTTTTTTCAAACACTTTCTTTGAATCTTACATTTTGGAATTTCTCTACAATACCATCAATGTTTTTTCATACATAGCCCCACTTGTGAGTCTTTTTGTGCTTAAGAGTTTGGACACATTACACATGTCATGCTAAACCTTCAATGAAAAACGTGGCAATGCTTTAAATGGTATTTCCCTGCAATGGTGTTGATAACGGTTTTCCAATGGGAGCATGTGTGTGTGTCTTATCCCATATGTATTGGAGCCATCAGAGGACTGAATCCCTGGCATACTTCTTCTTGCAGCCAATGGAGTGTAAAGTGAATGATTCTTTCTATGTAAAAGATATGTCGAGCTCTGTTTGTTTTTTTCATTGCTCATTTTATTGTGTGACCACCACCATCTGATAAAGAAATCTATTAGACTTCAGAGAACTATGCATCTTACCATCTCAGTTAGTGCAATGAAAGGTATCAAAACGTGGGTTTTATTTAATTTTCTGGAATTCTCTCGATTGTATTTGTCATAATCTTGAAGAACTGTGTCTCCAACTTTATTGGCTGGTTTAATAATGATTTTTGGATCTTTACCAACATTCTGGTAAATTCACATTTTCTCTTGTGGCATGTTGTGATGAATTATCTTTGATGGGTATTTTTGTATTAGAATAATTCATTGGTGACCACTTTGGAAGTCTGTTTCATTTGTGAGGCACGTGTCACGGATGGCCTTAAGAAGAAACCTATAGACGGTTCAAGGGTTTTTATTAACAGCACTTAGAAATGGATTTGTCTAGCTTTTAGAGATTGTAGGGTGTTTCTGGCTTTTCTGTGGGCTCACTCAAATCCTAACCCAGGCTTCCCTAGCACCCAAGTTTAACTTGGATTCTATAGCTCTGTGACCTCTACTGCTTACAATAACCTCTCTGTGTCAGGAGGCCCTAAAGGTCAAGGCCTTAACTAACTTAGTCCTGCTGGGCCTTCTAATAGTCCCGGCAAGAGTAATAGTCCCACAAGAATGGTCTCAGTAATGGTGCAAATGGTGCCTGTATATTCTCAGACACTCTCACTCACTTTCATTCCTTTCCTGGTATTACACCCCTCACCACAATCCCGTCTCTCCCCGTACTGTCTCTGGTATTCTCACTACCACTCCTCTCTCTCTCTCCCTCCGCTTCTCTCTCTTTCTCTCTTACCTCCAACCTCTCTCCTCGACATCTCTTCTCTTCTTTTCCCCAGGCCTTCTCACACTTCTCACTCATTCCATCTGGTACCACTCTCTCACATAAAACACCTCACTTGCACCTTCCTCCTACTTCTCCACAGATTCTTCGGCACTCCCCTCCACCTTCCCTCCTTTGCCTGGTCTCTCGGTACACCTCCACACCTTCTGACCTCACCTGAACACTTTTCACTCTGTCTGAATTCCCCAAGTCTTCCATATCCATGATTCCCTCCTTTTGTCCTTCGTCTTCCCCTCCATTGGTCCATGTCTCAGCTAACACTATGGGCCATTCTGTTTGCTCTTACAAGAATGGCGCTGTTTAATTTGCGGCCATATTAACCCATGGAACCGGCGGGGGACTCCCCCGCAAACTACATATTTGGATCGGGGTACACCCCTGCAACTCCCACTCCCATTTACTCTATACATTATCCCCACAAATAATGTTGCCTATCGCCTTTCCTGGCAACTGTGGGATGTATTGACCCACTCCGCTATGCTGTGCGGCATCACCCTGCCAGTTATGGGGAAAGAAACAGCAACAATGGCGGCAAAACCCTTGTGTACGCCAAAAACCTACAAAAACTGTGTGCGTCAGCACACAAAAAGAGGGATGCACAACCTGCCACGCATGGTACATGTGCGGTGGAATAGAGCACACCCTGCAGAAATGTGCCAGTGGACTCCAGAACAAGGGAAGAGAATTCAACACTCTCTCCCGAACCACAGAAGCCGAATGAAGTCGACCCTCCACCCGTGGTTGGCACAGGCGCCTGATAGAAATAACAGGACACCACGTGGCAGCCAATGGGGGGAAGAGGAGTTAGGAAGAGGTTGTGGATAGGGTAGGGGAAATTAGGAACACCGGTAAGAGGGTTAGGAAAACCTATGTTGGATAGGGCAAGGGGAGCAACGGGAAAAACCCTACCTATTTCCTCTGAACACTTAACACCTATATCCAGCGTAGCATACACAGAATTTAGACCAGAGATTAGAAACACCTTAATACGTGCCTCTACCCAGTCTTAGACCTGCCCCTATGACCTCATAAACACAGAAACATAGATGATACCCTACACATGTCATACTTGGGAGAGAATCCCACAATGAATCAACAAACACATGGCCCGTGGGCTTACAGAAAACAATGAATTTGAACACGTAACATGAAACATGGAACGTATTTGCAGCAACATAAATAACAAATAACATATGCCCCTTTTGATTTTTAGAACGTAATGTGCTGTCATGCAACTTGCATTGATAAATGAAACTTGTGAACGAGCAAACTTATAGCACTGGATTTCCAGGCGGCAGGGTACTAGAACAAGGACAAAGCTACATATATCCGAGCGATAAGCGCGCCATTTCCACACACATCAAGTAACACCCAAAAGAGCGTGATTCGGTGCGCCGCCACTCGCCCTGTACTTAACTCAAGTCCGGGAGGCCCGCAAGCCTTCCCGGACGCAGCAGTTTTCAGCTTCTAAAGTGGATTCTGCAGCCGCCTGAAGTCCGAGTTCCGTAGAGAGTTTTCACATGCTGCCGCCAGCGTCGTAGCTTCGCCTGCTCCTTCTCCAATACCCAAAATAAGCCACATCTGCCGTGGCTCCGTTACTCCTTATAAACGTTTGTTAATCCTTACCAGCTGTGTCAACGGCCGCACGGCCCTCAACTACAATTTTCCTTAGAGAATGCTGGGAACTGTAGTTAGAGTTGCATTCGTGAATTCCACAGACCTCTACCGCCTTTTGCACACTCCTTTCTTGCACCAGCCCTTTTTCCTGACATTACCTCCCCTCTCACGGCCCTTCCTCAAACCAGCCTTCGACATGTGGTGCAAGTGAAATTGATTCACCAATTTAGGAGCATGCACTGCTTCTGCTGGCTCCTAAGAGCAATCCTCCGGTCCATAGCCTTTCCATTGGATTAAATACCACATCTTTTGGCCCCGTTTCTTGACATCCAAAATTTGTTCCACTTCATATTCCACCTGTCCTTCTTTCAGGATTGCTGGTGGTCGTTTAGTTGTCATCCCAGGAGCTGCAGGTTTAAGAAGAGATACATGGAATACTGGGTGTATCGCTAGATTCTTAGGCAAACAAAATTTCATAGCAGATTCAGAAATACATTGAATAATGATATAAGGCCCAATGAATCTAGGCATACATTTTCGTGATCATATCATGGAGAGGTTTCGAGTTGAGAGCCACACTCTACTTCCCACTTGATATTCAGGACTTTCCTGTCTATGCTTATCAGCTTGTGTTTTATACTGTCTTTTGGCATGTTCCAAATTGGTTTGTGCTTTTTGTCTGACTTCCAAAAGCAACTGTTTGCGCTCCTGCAATGCTGGTATACTTTCTATTTTGGGCAAATGTTCAGGTATCATATTTTGCTCCTGACCATACAGGCACTCATTAGGAGCCATTCCCAAAGAACTGTGAAAGGTGTTATTGTATGTGAATTCCGCTAACCAAAGAGCTTGCACCCAGGATCCTCTTCCATCCCCCAAATACCCTCGCAAATATTGCTCAAGTTTTTGATTCATTCTTTCCGTTTGACCATCTGTTTCAGGGTGATAGCTGGTGGATAGAGCACAGTTGATTCCTAATAGTCGACAAAAAGCACGCCAAAACCTGGAAGTAAACTGAGAACCTCGATCTGAAACAATACTTTTAGGTAGACCATGTAATCTCACTATGTGTTGTAGAAATAACTCAGCCAATTGGCCTGCCCCTGGTATTCCAACACACGGCACAAAATGTGCCTGTTTTGACAAGAAATCCACTACAACTAATATTGTATCAAAATGATTGTCAGGAGGCAAATCTGTGATGAAATCCATCGAAATGTGAGTCCAGGGTCTCTCAGGAGTCGGTAATGGCTGTAACAGACCTCTTTTCTTAACATGATCTGCCTTATTTCTTAAACAATTTTCACATCGTGCCAAATAAGTCATAATGTCTTGTCTTAATGTGGGCCACCAAAAGTACTTTTCCAACATCACTTTCATTTTTTTCTGACCTGCATGTCCCGCCAAGGGAGACTTATGACACCAAAACAAAGGCGATAGGATTTGTTTTGTAATATTCATTTTATTTTACACTGTCCACTGTGTCAGCAGCGAGTCCATTAAGGCCATTGACCCCTTTAGGATTACCATGGTAATACTCGAAACCAGAGGTTTGCAACCATTGTGCTCCTGCAAATTTCCAAACCCTACGATTTGTACAGGCACATCTGAACCCAACCTCCCTCTGCGTAATTTGCTTTAAACAAGTTTGCATAGTTCTTTTATGAAGTAGGTAATTGGTACTATGGGTATTTGTTTCAATTACAAGGTAGCAACATTTCTTGGAAAGAATGTGGCAAATTTAATCAGTGAAACGCACATAATATTTTGTGAGTTATGTGCTGCATGCCAAATATAGCCTTGAGCATTCCAAAACTATTGTGCAAAAGTGTCTACATTCAAGAACATATGTGTAGAAATGCATAAAAGTCGGACAATGCTTTTTGCCTAGTGTGAAGTGTGTTCATAAAAATTTACAAAATTGTGTACATTTAAGTAAAAGGTTTGCAGAATGTTTTTGAGTGTATAATTATATATCAAGCACCTGTAAAGAAGTGCATATCACAGTATGTTGACAAGTGCTCCCCACTGTGCAGAACAGTGCAGTGCTCTAAAAGTATTATTACACAGAGTGCCATATTCTACAGAAACATGCACCACACTCTAATAAAAAGTATGCAGAACTCAAGTGTGATGCACTGACACTAAACTGAAAGCAATGGGTGCCAAAACAGTGAAGAAGAGTGTGAAGCTTGGCAAGGTGATTACTGCTCAAGCCTCGCCCTTATCCAGGAGGAGAATCTGGAAACCTCTTCTGCAGCAGCAAATATCTGACTTATAGATGTGCCAATACTGGAGGATCTACATGGCTGAATGGGGAAATGTGTAAGTCTCCAAAATGAGAGATGCCTTTCGACTATGACAGGCCTTTTGATACCTTCAAGTTTCTGTAATGCACACACTCAAAGGGCAGGTAACAGTGTTACTTGAACTCCTGGAAGCAGCTTAGAGAAAGGGGGTCCTAAATGTCAAATCCCTATAATAGGAACAGCAACCTTTGGCTCTCCAGGTGTTTTGGACTACATCTCCAATCAGCCCTAGACAGTGTGGTGAGAGATCATGAAAGCTGATGTAAAAAATTACTGGATACATGCAGGTTGCAGACCCTGCTAAGAAGAGGTCAAATCCAGGAGAGAGTGATGTTTCCACACTTGAGGCAAGAGACTGGAGGCGCAGCAGCTTCTGAGTAGAGAGCTGCTGGCAGGGGTTCTTCAATCATCCATGTAGCAACTCAACTCTCCTGCCTTCAAATACAGTATCAGCAGAAGTTCTCCTTTCAAGTGGAAACAGCCATAGAGTGTGTGGACACATCAGGGGAGGAAACTTCTCACAATGGTGTTTTTAGTTTCCGTGGGCTGGGTTAATAGATGTTTCTGCTGGAGTCACATCAGGTCAAGCCAGGGTTACCTCTCGTGCTAATTAGTGTAGTTCAGTGCCTGTCAACAGCAAGGGGTTAGTTAGGTAAACTGTAATTTGATCTTTGCATGTATGGTAAAAAGGCAAACATACATCTTCGTAAGGAGATGATGTGATAATGCACAATACATTTAACAGTGTGCAATCAACAGTTAATTAAACAGTTCACCAAATTATATTGACGTTTTGGAGACATATTGAAAGTGTTAAGTAGTCTGCGTAACAAGGGTGTTGAATTCCAAAATGTACACTGAATTCTAGAATAAGTGAGCCCAGTTTTTCTATATAGGATAAAGTTCCACCTACTGCATGTTAAAAGGATATTGCAAGTCACTCAGGAGTTCCGTGACCAAATAGAGGCATAAGGCCAAAGGCCAAGCTCCTTTATATGGTCACACATCTCCAAGTTGACATTAAAAAAATCTATTTTACGTAGGTAGAGGATATTTTAATACGTGGCCTGACACCGTCGTCCCCTTTAGTACCCGGCCCTTTGCATGATCTAATGAAAGAGGTCTTCCAGTTGCTGATACATATAATCAGTGTAGAATAGGTTGGGCTTTTTTTTTTTTTGCTATTCTGCGGCTTCTAATGTGTTGCAGGTAAACAGTGTAAGCAGTCTAATAAAAATGCATCTAAACATTTGTTCTTCTTTAAAATAAGTAATTACGTGAAGATAGATTCTTACACCCATTTGTTAAACTGCAGCAGAGCACAAAATGAACATGATACGATAAACAATCACTTTTTGCCAGAAATGTGTCAAAAAGCTATTTTACAAGAATGGAATTTGAAAAGTTTATCACAACTTTAACAAAGTGCTATTGCAGCAGATGGAACGCTGCTCTCTGCTGGCTCAAGCAGCAGGCATTGTGACTTCATATCCTACGTGTAATAACTGATTACAGCACAGTAGTGATGTCATGTTCTTATTACAGGTCAGTAGTGATGTCACAACTAGCCTGTAATAGGAACATTATTCACAGGTTTTCATACAGGTATTGTAAGGTGCCATGAAGTATGAAACAATCGCTCAAAATGTTATTAAGAAATGCAGCATGAAGCTATTTAAAAAAAGGCCGGGGACATTCTGGAGGGAGATTCCTGAATATTAAACACATTGTATAGAATGAGTTTAACAATCTCCTACGGGTTTATGGTTATCCTGCATACAGCGTATTCCTCAGGCTACACCTAACCATACTACTGCAAGATGTAGTTTGCCAAAACAGTCAATCCAGTGGTTTGCAATGCCAGGATGAAGGAGCTGAAGAATACCCTACAGGCAAATGGATGTCAAATGATGGCTGGCGAGAGCCATCCTCACCAAGGGTATGCCTTTTGGAGCCCCCCTTGCAACTATTTAGAGACACCGGGGCAGATTCTACACAAATAGCACAATTGAAAGCGGTGCAGAGAATGTGCCTGTTTCTTTTGCGCTATTTTTTAGAAATGCACAAGTCACGTCATTCTCAAAGGTGAGCTGCTCATTTCAGGAGGGGCTGGGCAGTGGAACAAACATGCGCTGTCCAGCCCCTGTGTAAATATCAGGGTCACCAGCACACTGGCACCACAAACGTTTGGAGAATCTGGCCTCTGCCTTCTGTACTGGTTAGAATGTGCATCACTTGATCGTTGGGCACATGGGTACTGGGCCCAGCAAGACAGGCAATTATACATGATGGTCCCAGGCCTTAAAGCAGTTCTGCTGTCACTCAGAGCCTTCTTGCCCAGGACAGTCTGCCCATAATCAAGTGGACAGTTGGAGAAACAGCTTTCACCGTCCTCAAGCCAGGAGGGGCAGGGTCCCTTTACTGGTCCATGGAAGACCAAGGACTTTTGAAGTCAGCACCCACATTCCAACACCACATCCCCTCATTACTGGAATACATTTGGTATTACAAAATACTATTGAGTAAATATTTATTGTACAGCCACTGCAGGGGGTGCCCTGCGTGAGAATTGGACCTTGCTTCTTCATTAGATGCTGGAGATCACGCCTAGTCTGTTTCAAAACAAAAATATCTGATATAATACTTGCCTTCACGCTACCCCGCTAGGGTCCATGGGACAGCGAGCCTTTAAAGAACGCAAGTACTCTTCAGGGGCATTCCTTCCAAAGGGCACACGGGTTGGGGCAGGAGGTGGGTGGCAGCAGTTACATGTCTTTACACCACATTGTTTTCACCCAAAGGATTTTTCATCTAATTGTTTTACCTAAAACTTTTTTACCTAATGTAGATACTAAATCTGATTCACTGAAAACCTGTATATCGATTACAATTTTTTGTTGGGGGTGGTCCCCGCCAAACACCTGTTTTCCGTCCTTAAAAACACCCCAAACATTCCCAAATATATTTTTTTTATTAGGGGTCCTCCCTCAAACCCCCGTTTTCTGCTCTTAAAAACACCTCAAATATTACCAAATATATGTAACTCTTTAACCCACCCAAACATAGATACATGAAAAAATCTTTCAATTAACATTTTTAGGTGAAAAAGCTCTTGATGAAAAGTCTTTAGGTGAATACTCTGTATACCGGCGGCAGCTTGCCCCCCTTACAGGTTCCATAGGGCAGGAGCCTGTAAGGCGGACGAGATGCACCCTACCTCTTGCCAGGGAAATTTTGCTCAACTGGTGCCCGTACAAGTGGTCTGCGGGTGGTATAAAGTGTCCTGGCTACTTCTCCAGCAGACATCCTGGTCTGCAGATCCTTTTTAGGTATGGTAAGGGAGAGCTTTATCTCTCTTTCAGATCGGTTGCTGGTACGTGTTGGATGGATCTCGGTGCCAATTAGCTGTTCCAAGATGCTTGTCTGACTGCATCATGTTTAGGCTCCGTTATAAGATCAGCCATTTTATATACTTCTGGCTACTGTGCAAGTTAGGGCAGATTTGTAGAATGTTGCCAGCAAGTGCCCATTTTCTCTAGGCGGCCTAGTACAGAGAATATGTTACTCCAGTGTGCTGCATGCATAGTTATTGTTATTCTGCATCGGTAGCAGGTTGCTCCTTGCTCATTGGCTGAGTACATCCTGGTATGTGCAGGTTGGAGAGAGTGCTGTAAGAAGCTGTACAGTGCAGTGAAACAATTGAATACGAATTCATATCCCTTGTTTAAGAACTTTGCATTCCATATTACTGGTGTCAAAACGTTTCAAAACCGAACTTGAACAAAAAAAAATCAAAAACGGAAGCAACTTGTGAAAATAGTGAGGAGGAGGTAGGGTGGATATGCAGTGGGGAAAAACCACTGTATCTGTGGCAAAGGGGAGAAAGGAGGGGGTGCCCCTGTTACAAAGTTAAACGATAAACGCATGATTGCAAGAAGGGGAACACGAATTAGAAGGTAGGAAGAGAAGGGGCAGGGAATGTCAGGAAGGCAGCCGAGGAATGTACAAATTAAGGGCAAATAGGGAATAGATATTTAAACCTCAAGGCAAGGCATGCAAAAATATGTATTTGTACACTTTAATTTTCGGAATTTAATTTTCAGATTTGGGGGTTTTAAGCTAATCGCTTATACCAGACTTTCATTTATTCTTCACCTTCCCCCTTTTTTCATGTCAGGCAATGCATTGCTTCAGCGCAAGCGTATTTAAGGTAGGTACACGTGTACACTCCAAATGCATGCTGTGTGTATACAATGCACACATTCCTATGTTTGCCAGGCATAAACGTGTTCTCTGTGTTAGTAGGTCTACATAGCTGTCACAAAATGGATAAACTGATAATATGTGTACATGGGAAAAATGATCAGCACATGAGTCTCAAGATGTACACACACACACACACACACCCCTCTAAAATATGCATTCCGGGTGGACCTAAGTGACACAATGCACACAGTAGTCACAAGATGTGTACATAGATCACAAGATGCATAAATGCCAACATTGATACACAGGCTATTTAAAACACTCAAGTCAAGACATGCACACAAAGAGGTCACACGATACAGACCACGATTTCTCACAATGTGCACATGGGCAACCACGTGAGCTTCCCCCAGGAGCTCCCAAAGGGGTGTGCCGACTCGGGGTGTGTGTGTGTGTGCAGGGTGTGTGTGTGTGGGGGGGGGGTTCTCTTGGAATCCACATCCTTTGTGTTAGGGAAGATATTCGCAAAAGCACTGATTGGCTGACTGGCAAAACTGTGAAGGGGCAGGAGTGCGTGATTGGAGGTTAGGCTGTAACTCTGAAAATACCAGTGGCCGCGGTCGAGTTTAATCTGTGCTGATTGGCTGCCATTGAGGTTCGTTGAAGAACTTGTGCTTGGTATTCAGAACTGAAATGTGTCCTTGGCCTCACACTCTGTGCACTAACACACTTACGACACCTGGAGTTTTAGAATGTAAACATGAATTATCCTTTACATGTTCAACCAAAATAATTGCATTTCAGAGTTTGTTGATTCCTTTAATACTTTGAACCTCACTTTTCCATGGTTTCCGCATATTACAACATTTCGGGATATGACCAGCCTTCCTCAGGTGCCCCAACAATCAAAATAAATAAACACTAAGGAAAGAAGTAGAGATTTAGATGTTAATGTCAGCTGTTGTTTAACTATGAAAGAAAACCACTAAAAATCTTACTGGCGCAAGGAAAAATCATTTTTTCACAGTTCGACAGCTACAATGTGTCAGCATTCACGCAGAGTAATGCCATTTTGTCTGTGATCTGTATGGCAGTTAAATGTTATAATTAATACACAATTACGTAAAAGGTTTTGGTGTGTGCATTTTTTAAGAGGTGCTCATCTTGCAATACTACACGTACGTTGGTTACGAGCAAGTCATTAAACAATATTTGGCGATTTGAACTGTGTCTGTATATTCAGCACGCAATACCTAGTATCAAAAATACATAGTTACATTCCTTGCAATAATGACAATGTGGGAATGGTAGCATCTTGAGCATTGTAGTTTGAAGTAAACAAAAATTGTCACCAACCTATGAGAATGTTCCTCTTAGTGCAGTGGCGTCGCTGGGGTTGTAGGGTTTGGTGGGGGAGGAGGCTATAGCCCCGGGTCTTTTGGTTGTAGCCCCAGATAGAAGCTCAGGGGCTATAACCAAAAGGCTAGCTAGCCCCAAGTCCTGACATTGGCGTAGCCCTGGATCTTTTACAAACCTGATCATCCCAAAACATGAACGTTTTGTTGTAGTACTGCTCCATTATGCATTTGGCATCATGGCCGTAGAAACATATTGAGATTCCTAATGACTTCCACCATGCTTCCTGAGTCAATGAACGTGACAAAATAGCAGAACTCAAAGAAAAGAAATGAGGATCCTTGCAAGATGTGCATGTAATTTAAATGTCCGGCTAGGCCTTGCCGGCTCGTGCTTAGCATGAAAACAATCCATTGACTTCCCTTTTGCTCCAGAACCTCACCCTGGTTCCCACCTCTGGGATTCCTTTGTAATGTTTCCCAAACCATGAACTGTAACTTATTGTGTCACGAGTCACCAATATAAAATGATGTGCCACTGATGAATTGGAACTCCTGTGTCGGATATCTGCTTTGTGTTCAGATATTTTATTTTATTTATTGTGCATTTGTAAGGCGCTTATACATCAAGAAATTGTGTTTCACAGCACCCAAAGGTAAAGGTAGGGAAAATGGGAACACAGGCAAAAAATAAGCAGATGATCAGGGAAAAGGGGTGGTCTTACTAAGTCTTGTGAGCATTCAGGACGTACTAGTGCAGGGAGAGAGAGAGGACAGGGAAGGGGGTAAGTGCTAGGAGTTCCACAGAGGGAAGTGCAGAGGAGTCAGTTGTGTGCAACGGTAAGTGCATGGCAGAGATTGCTAGATCGCCTGCCATTAGTAAGTGCAGGTCTGTAAAACACTAGCCAGTGGGTGCCTGAAGGCAAGTGCTGGGATGGTGCGGAAGGCTGAAGGTAATTGAGCGTAAGGCCGGGACCCAGAGGACACATAAGGTCCCAGGCCACCAATCTCAGTGACTGAGGGGTATTAGCACAGGAGTGAGAGGAGGAAGGAGGAGGTGAAGAGGAGAGTCTTGCCGAGCTTCCGAGGAGTGAGCCAGCCGAGGAGAGAGATCTGCCACCAGCTTGCTGCTTAGAAAAGCACCTGACACGCAGAGAGTTGGAGCCAGAGGAACGTAAAGATCTGGAAGGAAGGTATGTAGTGAGAGCAATTTGTAGATAAATAGGTCCACGGCCCCAGACAGCCTTCTGAATGATGCAGTGGGGTTTGAATTCGATCCTTGCAACAACCGGGAGCCAGTGGGGGGATTTTAGGGCTGGAGAGATATGGTCCCTGGGCTTGAGGCCAAGCATAAGTCTTGCAGCACTATTGTAGATGAGCTGGAGGGGGCAGAGAGAGGGTGAGGGTAGACTAATGAAGAGGCTGTTGCAGTAGCCAAGCCTAGAGAGTACCAGAGCTCTAGAGATGTTGAGCTTCTGTGGGAAAGTAAGGAAAGGAAGGATACCTCTGAGGAGGTGGAGTTGAAAATGGGCCTTCTTGGCAAGGTCCATGATGTGAGGGAGGAAAGAGATAGAGGAGTTGAAGATGACCCCAAGGTTTCTGGCTTCAGATATAGGAGTAAGGGGAGAGTTCATGGAGGGTGGCCAGAGTGAAGGGAGGAAAGAGACAATGGGAGTCCCAATAGGAAGGCTATCATTCTTGCTAGCATTGAGGCAGAGGTCATTGGAGGCAGAGCAAGGCTGGATAGTAGATGTCATCTGCGTAACACTGGAAGTGGGGAGAGAAAGTGGAGATAAGGTGAGCAAGCAAAGCGAGATAGACGTTAAAGAGCCAGGGTGGGAGGTTAGAGCCCTGGGGAACGCCACAGGTGGAGACAGAGGTAGGAGAGGAGAAAGGGCCCAGGATGGCCTGGGAGGGAATGTCAGTGAGGAAGGAGGTCAACCAGGCCAGTGCCCACTCCGAGATTCTAAGGGTATTGTGGAGCCGTTTTATGAGGATGGAATTGTTGACCTTATCAAATGCAGAGGAAAGATCAAGTAGAATGGGGACAGCGGGAGAGTTAGTGTCAAGAGATGTGAGCAGTTCTTCATGGGTGTTCAGAAGAGCGTTTTCCGTGCCTCTGGATGCTCGGAATCCAGATTGATGGTTGTGTAGACAAACAGCAAGCTCAGTATGTTGAGCCAGTTGGGGGTAGACCAGCTTTTCCGGGAGTCCCCCAAGGAAGGGAGTGATAGAGATGGGGCAGTAGTTAGCCAGACACGGGTGGTCGGCTGAAGGTTTTTCCAGAAGGCGGCGCACAAGAGAGTGATTAAGGGAAGAGGGGAAAGACCCAGTAGCAAAAGAGTGATTGCAGAAATCAGCAAGTACAGGGGCAAGGGAGCGAAAGTTGTCAAAAAAAAGTTCTGGAAGAACAGGGGAGGCCCGTTTGGCAGAGACCTTCATAGAGCGGACAACCCTAGTGCCCTCATACGATGTGATAGGAGAGAAGGAGGAGAGAAAGGCTCAGGGGCATTGGGGGGCTGGGGCTGGCAGGGGATGGAAGGAGGGAGGGGAAGATAGAGTACTCAGGATGTCCTGAGTTTTAGCATCGAAGTGGTGTCCAGTGAAGTGCAAAGGGCCTGAGAGGGAAGAGGCGAGGTGGCGACTGCAGAAGGATTGGCTAGTTCCCTGCATATTTTAAAAAGTTCAGCCGTGTTGTTAGATGCTCCAGAGATACAGACCTGGATGTGGGCGCTCTTTTTAGAATGAATGGGGAGACAGTATTGCCTTTGGAGAAGGCGACATGCCATTTTGTCAGAGGATGAGCCAGTGCTCTGCCACTTCCGTTCTGCAGCTCTTCATGTGCGCTTCAGGTCGAGTGTAGAGTGTTGGAGATGGCGAGATGGAGGTTGCTGAGATCAGAGTCTGAGGTAGTCTGCAGTGTGAGGAGAGGATGGGACGAAAGTGGATGCAAAAACAGCAACTGACACTTGTTTCATAAGGCGTATGTCTGTGAATGAGGTTGGTAGGCTGGGGGAGGTGCGGTCAGAGGGTTGATCGCGCCCAGGTGGGAGGAGAGGAGGGAGTGGTCTGACCAGGATATCCTTTCTTTTGCCTTTGTTGAGGTTTGTCCAGTGTAAAGCTGGTCCCATGAATACTTTATTGGATACACCACATATTCTGGTAAACAGGTTGCATATGATTTTATTTGAATATGTTTGCTAGTGTATGTACGAGTGTTTAAATTGCCTTTTATTACATTTCTATACATGCTACAACTGAAACAAGGGAAAGTGCCTAATTTTAGGCATCGTTCGCTATCTGTGAGGATCTGTTGCTTGGAAAATAGGTGCCATTGTAAAGGATTTTTTGAGATCTGGATTTTGACTGAGTATTGGTGATACTTGACAATGATCAGTTTCATTATTGATCGGTCTGTTGTGATAGATTTCTGTTTAGGTTTTAGTAATGATTTCTGTGGCAACTGTCACTTTTAACTGATTTTTCAGCTACATTTACTGGATATGATCTTTGAATGAACTTGCCTTTCATTTTTAGGGCTAGTTCTCTGAATTGTAAATTGGAACCAGTACCTCTGCAACTTCTGATCAATTGAGACCATGCTCGTGAGTCTTTTAGCGCTCCTGGATCATCAGATTTGTAGCTCGTGCCCTAATGTTTACTTTCATGCACAGCAGAGCAATGTCAGCTTTCAAGTAATCAATGTATTCTTTTTAATTTGTAAGTGTTACTGAAGAGTGGCAAAGATATGTTCTAAAATGACTTTCCAATGGAGTCAATTTGACTTATCGTTTGGGGGCTAATTTACAGGTAGTCTTTTGTCATCCACTGATAATTACTTCAGTGTTTTAAATGAAAAATTGTGCTGAATGCCATTCCTTGAAGAAAGCATTTTTATCTGGGATTTTAATATAGGACTTGGTGAAAAAATCTCCTGTTTTCTAAACTCGCTGTGGTATCCAAAAAGGTAATCACGTGTCCCCCAATGATAATGGTGACCTTAATCAGCAGATGTTGGGAATGCATCCATATATGTAAAGATGCTCATTCTTCATGGCTGCCTTGCCAGACTAGATAAAAACCATGGCTATATTATGCTGCTCAACATATAACATTTTTAGCAGGTATGTTATCAGAAAAATATAGTGACTTTCAAACCAGTTGACTAGTTGACTTGAGAGGATAGCTCAGGGGCAACGTGCTCGCTTTGGAAGCAAGACGACACAGAGTAACACAGGTTCGATCCCAGGGTCCACGCTTAGAAAACTCTGGGTATTAAGTGCATTATAAATAACCTATCATATCATATCATACCATTGCATGCAAGTGTTCACAGAACGTTGCATGAAATTGGCACTGCTGAGTGCACCATATAATATTTGATACCATATCTGAAAAATGTATGTAAAGCAAACGTTAACAATAAGATGAACAATTCATGATTGACGGCCATAATTGCTTCTTTAGTAAGCAAGCATACTTCATGCATTCCTTTATTGCATTTAATAAATTAGAAATGTCAAGCTGGACCAAAATCACTTCCAGTCACTTCGGTTATGAACACTCAAGTCTGTTTGAAAGAGGAGGTTAGAAACCTTGAGGAAAAACGAGTTATGGCAAATGAGTTACCCTAGACAATAATATACACGTTTTATTAGTTCCAACAGTTGCCATTTTGGACAACAATAGGGTCCCGGTCCTATAATGTTTTGGGGGCCTTTAGATTGGTGTAAAGGTACGCGTTGTTGCATGCACAATGCTCAAATAGATAGATGTATATCAGTCAGGAAATCCAGATTTTGTCTACGTAAGCTGTGAATATTTTGATAAGCAGCGTACACATTGAGTGAGTGGATCTCCTTTGAATCCCTGATATGTTGAATTGGCATTAATTTTCTGCAGAGAAAATGTTTCATGTCATGTTAGTCCTGTTTTAAAAGCATACAAAAATCACCCCTTTCCCACACATTCTAAAGTTGTTCATATATACAGTTTGCTTACAATTCCACTGCTTCAACTAGCTCCTGTCTTCATCTTCCTGGCATCTACACCAACACATTACCTGCAGTCATTGTAATGCTCATAAATACATCCTTTTTTTCAAACACTTTCTTTGAATCTTACATTTTGGAATTTCTCTACAATACCATCAATGTTTTTTCATACATAGCCCCACTTGTGAGTCTTTTTGTGCTTAAGAGTTTGGACACATTACACATGTCATGCTAAACCTTCAATGAAAAACGTGGCAATGCTTTAAATGGTATTTCCCTGCAATGGTGTTGATAACGGTTTTCCAATGGGAGCATGTGTGTGTGTCTTATCCCATATGTATTGGAGCCATCAGAGGACTGAATCCCTGGCATACTTCTTCTTGCAGCCAATGGAGTGTAAAGTGAATGATTCTTTCTATGTAAAAGATATGTCGAGCTCTGTTTGTTTTTTTCATTGCTCATTTTATTGTGTGACCACCACCATCTGATAAAGAAATCTATTAGACTTCAGAGAACTATGCATCTTACCATCTCAGTTAGTGCAATGAAAGGTATCAAAACGTGGGTTTTATTTAATTTTCTGAAATTCTCTCGATTGTATTTGTCATAATCTTGAAGAACTGTGTCTCCAACTTTATTGGCTGGTTTAATAATGATTTTTGGATCTTTACCAACATTCTGGTAAATTCACATTTTCTCTTGTGGCATGTTGTGATGAATTATCTTTGATGGGTATTTTTGTATTAGAATAATTCATTGGTGACCACTTTGGAAGTCTGTTTCATTTGTGAGGCACGTGTCACGGATGGCCTTAAGAAGAAACCTATAGACGGTTCAAGGGTTTTTATTAACAGCACTTAGAAATGGATTTGTCTAGCTTTTAGAGATTGTAGGGTGTTTCTGGCTTTTCTGTGGGCTCACTCAAATCCTAACCCAGGCTTCCCTAGCACCCAAGTTTAACTTGGATTCTATAGCTCTGTGACCTCTACTGCTTACAATAACCTCTCTGTGTCAGGAGGCCCTAAAGGTCAAGGCCTTAACTAACTTAGTCCTGCTGGGCCTTCTAATAGTCCCGGCAAGAGTAATAGTCCCACAAGAATGGTCTCAGTAATGGTGCAAATGGTGCCTGTATATTCTCAGACACTCTCACTCACTTTCATTCCTTTCCTGGTATTACACCCCTCACCACAATCCCGTCTCTCCCCGTACTGTCTCTGGTATTCTCACTACCACTCCTCTCTCTCTCTCCCTCCGCTTCTCCCTCTTTCTCTCTTACCTCCAACCTCTCTCCTCGACATCTCTTCTCTTCTTTTCCCCAGGCCTTCTCACACTTCTCACTCATTCCATCTGGTACCACTCTCTCACATAAAACACCTCACTTGCACCTTCCTCCTACTTCTCCACAGATTCTTTGGCACTCCCCTCCACCTTCCCTCCTTTGCCTGGTCTCTCGGTACACCTCCACACCTTCTGACCTCACCTGAACACTTTTCACTCTGTCTGAATTCCCCAAGTCTTCCATATCCATGATTCCCTCCTTTTGTCCTTCGTCTTCCCCTCCATTGGTCCATGTCTCAGCTAACACTATGGGCCATTCTGTTTGCTCTTACAAGAATGGCGCTGTTTAATTTGCGGCCATATTAACCCATGGAACCGGCGGGGGACTCCCCCGCAAACTACATATTTGGATCAGGGTACACCCCTGCAACTCCCACTCCCATTTACTCTATACATTATCCCCACAAATAATGTTGCCTATCGCCTTTCCTGGCAACTGTGGGATGTATTGACCCACTCCGCTATGCTGTGCGGCATCACCCTGCCAGTTATGGGGAAAGAAACAGCAACAATGGCGGCAAAACCCTTGTGTACGCCAAAAACCTACAAAAACCGTGTGCGTCAGCACACAAAAAGAGGGATGCACAACCTGCCACGCATGGTACATGTGCGGTGGAATCGAGCACACCCTGCAGAAATGTGCCAGTGGACTCCAGAACAAGGGAAGAGAATTCGACACTCTCTCCCGAACCACAGAAGCCGAATGAAGTCGACCCTCCACCCGTGGTTGGCACAGGCGCCTGATAGAAATAACAGGACACCACGTGGCAGCCAATGGGGGGAAGAGGAGTTAGGAAGAGTTTGTGGCTAGGGTAGGGGAAATTAGGAACACCGGTAAGAGGGTTAGGAAAACCTATGTTGGATAGGGCAAGGGGAGCAACGGGAAAAACCCTACCTATTTCCTCTGAACACTTAACACCTATATCCAGCGTAGCATACACAGAATTTAGACCAGAGATTAGAAACACCTTAATACGTGCCTCTACCCAGTCTTAGACCTGCCCCTATGACCTCATAAACACAGAAACATAGATGATACCCTACACATGTCATACTTGGGAGAGAATCCCACAATGAATCAACAAACACATGGCCCGTGGGCTTACAGAAAACAATGAATTTGAACACGTAACATGAAACATGGAACGTATTTGCAGCAACATAAATAACAAATAACATATGCCCCTTTTGATTTTTAGAACGTAATGTGCTGTCATGCAACTTGCATTGATAAATGAAACTTGTGAACGAGCAAACTTATAGCACTGGATTTCCAGGCGGCAGGGTACTAGAACAAGGACAAAGCTACATATATCCGAGCGATAAGCGCGCCATTTCCACACACATCAAGTAACACCCAAAAGAGCGTGATTCGGTACGCCGCCACTCGCCGTGTACTTAACTCAAGTCCGGGAGGCCCGCAAGCCTTCCCGGACGCAGCAGTTTTCAGCTTCTAAAGTGGATTCTGCAGCCGCCTGAAGTCCGAGTTCCGTAGAGAGTTTTCACATGCTGCCGCCAGCGTCGTAGCTTCGCCTGCTCCTTCTCCAATACCCAAAATAAGCCACACCTGCCGTGGCTCCGTTACTCCTTATAAACGTTTGTTAATCCTTACCAGCTGTGTCAACGGCCGCACGGCCCTCAACTACAATTTTCCTTAGAGAATGCTGGGAACTGTAGTTAGAGTTGCATTCGTGAATTCCACAGACCTCTACCGCCTTTTGCACACTCCTTTCTTGCACCAGCCCTTTTTCCTGACATTACCTCCCCTCTCACGGCCCTTCCTCAAACCAGCCTTCGACATGTGGTGCAAGTGAAATTGTTTCACCAATTTAGGAGCATGCACTGCTTCTGCTGGCTCCTAAGAGCAATCCTCCGGTCCATAGCCTTTCCATTGGATTAAATACCACATCTTTTGGCCCCGTTTCTTGACATCCAAAATTTGTTCCACTTCATATTCCACCTGTCCTTCTTTCAGGATTGCTGGTGGTCGTTTAGTTGTCATCCCAGGAGCTCCAGGTTTAAGAAGAGATACATGGAATACTGGGTGTATCGCTAGATTCTTAGGCAAACAAAATTTCATAGCAGATTCAGAAATACATTGAATAATGATATAAGGCCCAATGAATCTAGGCATAAATTTTCGTGATCATATCATGGAGAGGTTTCGAGTTGAGAGCCACACTCTACTTCCCACTTGATATTTAGGACTTTCCTGTCTATGCTTATCAGCTTGTGTTTTATACTGTCTTTTGGCATGTTCCAAATTGGTTTGTGCTTTTTGTCTGACTTCCAAAAGCAACTGTTTGCGCTCCTGCAATGCTGGTATACTTTCTATTTTGGGCAAATGTTCGTGTATCATATTTTGCTCCTGACCATACAGGCACTCATTAGGAGCCATTCCCAAAGAACTGTGAAAGGTGTTATTGTATGTGAATTCCGCTAACCAAAGAGCTTGCACCCAGGATCCTCTTCCATCCCCCAAATACCCTCGCAAATATTGCTCAAGTTTTTGATTCATTCTTTCCGTTTGACCATCTGTTTCAGGGTGATAGCTGGTGGATAGAGCACAGTTGATTCCTAATAGTCGACAAAAAGCACGCCAAAACCTGGAAGTAAACTGAGAACCTCGATCTGAAACAATACTTTTAGGTAGACCATGTAATCTCACTATGTGTTGTAGAAATAACTCAGCCAATTGGCCTGCCCCTGGTATTCCAACACACGGCACAAAATGTGCCTGTTTTGACAAGAAATCCACTACAACTAATATTGTATCAAAATGATTGTCAGGAGGCAAATCTGTGATGAAATCCATCGAAATGTGAGTCCAGGGTCTCTCAGGAGTCGGTAATGGCTGTAACAAACCTCTTTTCTTAACATGATCTGCCTTATTTCTTAAACAATTTTCACATCGTGCCAAATAAGTCATAATGTCTTGTCTTAATGTGGGCCACCAAAAGTACTTTTCCAACATCACTTTAATTTTTTTCTGACCTGCATGTCCCGCCAAGGGAGACTTATGACACCAAAACAAAGGCGATAGGATTTGTTTTGTAATATTCATTTTATTTTACACTGTCCACTGTGTCAGCAGCGAGTCCATTAAGGCCATTGACCCCTTTAGGATTACCATGGTAATACTCGAAACCAGAGGTTTGCAACCATTGTGCTCCTGCAAATTTCCAAACCCTACGATTTGTACAGGCACATCTGAACCCAACCTCCCTCTGCGTAATTTGCTTTAAACAAGTTTGCATAGTTCTTTTATGAAGTAGGTAATTGGTACTATGGGTATTTGTTTCAATTACAAGGTAGCAACATTTCTTGGAAAGAATGTGGCAAATTTAATCAGTGAAACGCACATAATATTTTGTGAGTTATGTGCTGCATGCCAAATATAGCCTTGAGCATTCCAAAACTATTGTGCAAAAGTGTCTACATTCAAGAACATATGTGTAGAAATGCATAAAAGTCGGACAATGCTTTTTGCCTAGTGTGAAGTGTGTTCATAAAAATTTACAAAATTGTGTACATTTAAGTAAAAGGTTTGCAGAATGTTTTTGAGTGTATAATTATATATCAAGCACCTGTAAAGAAGTGCATATCACAGTATGTTGACAAGTGCTCCCCACTGTGCAGAACAGTGCAGTGCTCTAAAAGTATTATTACACAGAGTGCCATATTCTACAGAAACATGCACCACACTCTAATAAAAAGTATGCAGAACTCAAGTGTGATGCACTGACACTAAACTGAAAGCAATGGGTGCCAAAACAGTGAAGAAGAGTGTGAAGCTTGGCAAGGTGATTACTGCTCAAGCCTCGCCCTTATCCAGGACGAGAATCTGGAAACCTCTTCTGCAGCAGCAAATATCTGACTTATAGATGTGCCAATACTGGAGGATCTACATGGCTGAATGGGGAAATGTGTAAGTCTCCAAAATGAGAGATGCCTTTCGACTATGACAGGCCTTTTGATACCTTCAAGTTTCTGTAATGCACACACTCAAAGGGCAGGTAACAGTGTTACTTGAACTCCTGGAAGCAGCTTAGAGAAAGGGGGTCCTAAATGTCAAATCCCTATAACAGGAACAGCAACCTTTGGCTCTCCAGGTGTTTTGGACTACATCTCCAATCAGCCCTAGACAGTGTGGTGAGAGATCATGAAAGCTGATGTAAAAAATTACTGGATACATGCAGGTTGCAGACCCTGCTAAGAAGAGGTCAAATCCAGGAGAGAGTGATGTTTCCACACTTGAGGCAAGAGACTGGAGGCGCAGCAGCTTCTGAGTAGAGAGCTGCTGGCAGGGGTTCTTCAATCATCCATGTAGCAACTCAACTCTCCTGCCTTCAAATACAGTATCAGCAGAAGTTCTCCTTTCAAGTGGAAACAGCCATAGAGTGTGTGGACACATCAGGGGAGGAAACTTCTCACAATGGTGTTTTTAGTTTCCGTGGGCTGGGTTAATAGATGTTTCTGCTGGAGTCACATCAGGTCAAACCAGGGTTACCTCTCGTGCTAATTAGTGTAGTTCAGTGCCTGTCAATAGCAAGGGGTTAGTTAGGTAAACTGTAATTTGATCTTTGCATGTATGGTAAAAAGGCAAACATACATCTTCGTAAGGAGATGATGTGATAATGCACAATACATTTAACAGTGTGCAATCAACAGTTAATTAAACAGTTCACCAAATTATATTGACGTTTTGGAGACATATTGCAAGTGTTAAGTAGTCTGCGTAACAAGGGTGTTGAATTCCAAAATGTACACTGAATTCTAGAATAAGTGAGCCCAGTTTTTCTATATAGGATAAAGTTCCACCTACTGCATGTTAAAAGGATATTGCAAGTCACTCAGGAGTTCCGTGACCAAATAGAGGCATAAGGCCAAAGGCCAAGCTCCTTTATATGGTCACACATCTCCAAGTTGACATTAAAAAAATCTATTTTACGTAGGTAGAGGATATTTTAATACGTGGCCTGACACCGTCGTCCCCTTTAGTACCCGGCCCTTTGCATGATCTAATGAAATAGGTCTTCCAGTTGCTGATACATATAATCAGTGTAGAATAGGTTGGGCTTTTTTTTTTTTTTGCTATTCTGCGGCTTCTAATGTGTTGCAGGTAAACAGTGTAAGCAGTCTAATAAAAATGCATCTAAACATTTGTTCTTCTTTAAAATAAGTAATTACGTGAAGATAGATTCTTACACCCATTTGTTAAACTGCAGCAGAGCACAAAATGAACATGATACGATAAACAATCACTTTTTGCCAGAAATGTGTCAAAAAGCTATTTTACAAGAATGGAATTTGAAAAGTTTATCACAACTTTAACAAAGTGCTATTGCAGCAGATGGAACGCTGCTCTCTGCTGGCTCAAGCAGCAGGCATTGTGACTTCATATCCTACGTGTAATAACTGATTACAGCACAGTGGTGATGTCATGTTCCTATTACAGGTCAGTAGTGATGTCACAACTAGCCTGTAATAGGAACATTATTCACAGGTTTTCATACAGGTATTGTAAGGTGCCATGAAGTATGAAACAATCGCTCAAAATGTTATTAAGAAATGCAGCATGAAGCTATTTTAAAAAAGGCCGGGGACATTCTGGAGGGAGATTCCTGAATACTAAACACATTGTATAGAATGAGTTTAACAATCTCCTACGGGTTTATGGTTATCCTGCATACAGCGTATTCCTCAGGCTACACCTAACCATACTACTGCAAGATGTAGTTTGCCAAAACAGTCAATCCAGTGGTTTGCAATGCCAGGATGAAGGAGCTGAAGAATACCCTACAGGCAAATGGATGTCAAATGATGGCTGGCGAGAGCCATCCTCACCAAGGGTATGCATTTTGGAGCCCCCCTTGCAACTATTTAGAGACACCGGGGCAGATTCCACACAAATAGCACAATTGAAAGCGGTGCAGAGAATGTGCCTGTTTCTTTTGCGCTATTTTTTAGAAATGCACAAGTCACGTCATTCTCAAAGGTGAGCTGCTCATTTCAGGAGGGGCTGGGCAGTGGAACAAACATGTGCTGTCCAGCCCCTGTGTAAATATTAGGGTCACTAGCACACTGGCACCACAAACGTTTGGAGAATCTGGCCTCTGCCTTCTGTACTGGTTAGAATGTGCATCACTTGATCGTTGGGCACATGGGTACTGGGCCCAGCAAGACATGCAATTATACATGATGGTCCCAGGCCTTAAAGCAGTTCTGCTGTCACTCAGAGCCTTCTTGCCCAGGACAGTCTGCCCATAATCAAGTGGACAGTTGGAGCAACAGCTTTCACCGTCCTCAAGCCAGGAGGGGCAGGGTCCCTTTACTGGTCCATGGAAGACCAAGGACTTTTGAAGTCAGCACCCACATTCCAACACCACATCCCCTCATTACTGGAATACATTTGGTATTACAAAATACTATTGAGTAAATATTTATTGTACAGCCACTGCAGGGGGTGCCCTGCGTGAGAATTGGACCTTGCTTCTTCATTAGATGCTGGAGATCACGCCTAGTCTGTTTCAAAACAAAAATATCTGATATAATACTTGCCTTCACGCTACCCCGCTAGGGTCCATGGGACAGCGAGCCTTTAAAGAACGCAAGTACTCTTCAGGGGCATTCCTTCCAAAGGGCACACGGGTTGGGGCAGGAGGTGGGTGGCAGCAGTTACATGTCTTTACACCACATTGTTTTCACCCAAAGGATTTTTCATCTAATTTTTTTACCTAAAACTTTTTTACCTAATGTAGATACCAAATCTGATTCATTGAAAACCTGTATATCGATTACAATTTTTTATTGGGGTGGTCCCCCCAAACACCTGTTTTCCGTCCTTAAAAACACCCCAAACATTCCCAAATATATTTTTTTTATTAGGGGTCCTCCCTCAAACCCCCGTTTTCTGCTCTTAAAAACACCTCAAATATTACCAAATATATGTAACTCTTTAACCCACCCAAACATAGATACATGAAAAAATCTTTCAATTAACATTTTTAGGTGAAAAAGCTCTTGATGAAAAGTCTTTAGGTGAATACTCTGTATACCGGCAGCAGCTTGCCCCCCTTACAGGTTCCATAGGGCAGGAGCCTGTAAGGCGGACGAGATGCACCCTACCTCTTGCCAGGGAAATTTTGCTCAACTGGTGCCCGTACAAGTGGTCTGCGGGTGGTATAAAGTGTCCTGGCTACTTCTCCAGCAGACATCCTGGTCTGCAGATCCTTTTAAGGTATGGTAAGGGAGAGCTTTATCTCTCTTTCAGATCGGTTGCTGGTACGTGTTGGATGGATCTCGGTGCCAATTAGCTGTTCCAAGATGCTTGTCTGACTGCATCATGTTTAGGCTCCGTTATAAGATCAGCCATTTTATATACTTCTGGCTACTGTGCAAGTTAGGGCAGATTTGTAGATTGTTGCCAGCAAGTGCCCATTTTCTCTAGGCGGCCTAGTACAGAAAATATGTTACTCCAGTGTGCTGCATGCATAGTTATTGTTATTCTGCATCGGTAGCAGGTTGCTCCTTGCTCATTGGCTGAGTACATCCTGGTCTGTGCAGGTTGGAGAGAGTGCTGTAAGAAGCTGTACAGTGCAGTGAAACAATTGAATACGAATTCATATCCCTTGTTTAAGAACTTTGCATTCCATATTACTGGTGTCAAAATGTTTCAAAACCGAACTTGAAAAAAAAAAAAAAAAAACGGAAGCATCTTGTGAAAATAGTGAGGAGGAGGTAGGGTGGATATGCAGTGGGGAAAAACCACTGTATCTGTGGCAAAGGGGAGAAAGGAGGGGGTGCCCCTGTTACAATGTTAAACGATAAACGCATGATTGCAAGAAGGGGAACACGAATTAGAAGGTAGGAAGAGAAGGGGCAGGGAATGTCAGGAAGGCAGCCGAGGAATGTACAAATTAAGGGCAAAGAGGGAATAGATATTTAAACCTCAAGGCAAGGCATGCAAAAATATGCATTTGTACACTTTAATTTTCGGAATTTAATTTTCAGATTTGGGGGTTTTAAGCTAATCGCTTATACCAGACTTTCATTTATTCTTCACCTTCCCCCTTTTTTCATGTCAGGCAATGCATTGCTTCAGCGCAAGCGTATTTAAGGTAGGTACAAGTGTACACTCCAAATGCATGCTGTGTGTATACAATGCACACATTCCTACGTTTGCCAGGCATAAACGTGTTCTCTGTGTTAGTAGGTCTACATAGCTGTCACAAAATGGATAAACTGATAATATGTGTACATGGGAAAAATCATGAGCACATGAGTCTCAAGATGTACACACACACACACACCCCTCTAAAATATGCATTCCGGGTGGACCTAAGTGACACAATGCACACAGTAGTCACAAGATGTGTACATAGATCACAAGATGCATAAATGCCAACATTGATACACAGGCTATATAAAACACTCAAGTCAAGACATGCACACAAAGAGGTCACAAGATACAGACCACGATTTCTCAAAATGTGCACATGGGCAACCACGTGAGCTTCCCCCAGGAGCTCCCAAAGGGGTGTGCCGACTCGGGGTGTGTGTGTGTGTGGGGGGGGATTCTCTTGGAATCCACATCCTTTGTGTTAGGGAAGATACTCGCAAAAGCACTGATTGGCTGACTGGCAAAACTGTGAAGGGGCAGGAGTGCGTGATTGGAGGTTAGGCTGTAACTCTGAAAATACCAGTGGCCGCGGTCGAGTTTAATCTGTGCTGATTGGCTGCCATTGAGGTTCGTTGAAGAACTTGTGCTTGGTATTCAGAACTGAAATTTGTCCTTGGCCTCACACTCTGTGCACTAACACACTTACGACACTTGCAGTTTTAGAATGTAAACATGAATTATCCTTTACATGTTCAACCAAAATAATTGCATTTCAGAGTTTGTTGATTCCTTTAATACTTTGAACCTCACTTTTCCATGGTTTCCGCATATTACAACATTTCGGGATATGACCAGCCTTCCTCAGGTGCCCCAACAATCAAAATAAATAAACACTAAGGAAAGAAGTAGAGATTTAGATGTTAATGTCAGCTGTTGTTTAACTATGAAAGAAAAACACTACAAATCTTACTGGCGCAAAGAAAAATCATTTGTTCACAGTTCGACAGCTACAATGTGTCAGCATTCACGCAGAGTAATGCCATTTTGTCTGTGATCTGTATGGCAGTTAAATGTTATAATTAATACACAATTACGTAAAAGGTTTTGGTGTGTGCATTTTTTAAGAGGTGCTCATCTTGCAATACTACACGTACGTTGGTTACGAGCAAGTCATTAAACAATATTTGGCGATTTGAACTGTGTCTGTATATTCAGCACGCAATACCTAGTATCAAAAATACATAGTTACATTCCTTGCAATAATGACAATGTGGGAATGGTAGCATCTTGAGCATTGTAGTTTGAAGTAAACAAAAATTGTCACCAACCTATGAGAATGTTCCTCTCAGTGCAGTGGCGTCGCTGGGGTTGTAGGGTTTGGTGGGGGAGGAGGCTATAGCCCCGGGTCTTTTGGTTGTAGCCCCAGATAGAAGCTCAGGGGCTATAACCAAAAGGCTAGCTAGCCCCAAGTCCTGACATTGGCGTAGCCCTGGATCTTTTACAAACCTGATCATCCCAAAACATGAACGTTTTGTTGTAGTACTGCTCCATTATGCATTTGGCATCATGGCCGTAGAAACATATTGAGATTCCTAATGACTTCCACCATGCTTCCTGAGTCAATGAACGTGACAAAATAGCAGAACTAAAAGAAAAGAAATGAGGATCCTTGCAAGATGTGCATGTAATTTAAATGTCCGGCTAGGCCTTGCCGGCTCGTGCTTAGCATGAAAACAATCCATTGACTTCCCTTTTGCTCCAGAACCTCACCCTGGTTCCCACCTCTGGGATTCCTTTGTAATGTTTCCCAAACCATGAACTGTAACTGATTGTGTCACGAGTCACCAATATAAAATGATGTGCCACTGATGAATTGGAACTCCTGTGTCGGATATCTGCTTTGTGTTCAGATATTTTATTTTATTTATTGTGCATTTGTAAGGCGCTTAAACATCAAGAAATTGTGTTTCACAGCACCCAAAGGCAAAGGTAGGGAAAATGGGAACACAGGCAAAAAATAAGCAGATGATCAGGGAAAAGGGGTGGTCTTACTAAGTCTTGTGAGCATTCAGGACGTACTAGTGCAGGGAGAGAGAGAGGACAGGGAAGGGGGTAAGTGCTAGGAGTTCCACAGAGGGAAGTGCAGAGGAGTCAGTTGTGTGCAACGGTAAGTGCATGGCAGAGATTGCTAGATCGCCTGCCATTAGTAAGTGCAGGTCTGTAAAACACTAGCCAGTGGGTGCCTGAAGGCAAGTGCTGGGATGGTGCGGAAGGCTGAAGGTAATTGGGCGTAAGGCCGGGACCCAGAGGACACATAAGGTCCCAGGCCACCAATCTCAGTGACTGAGGGGTATTAGCACAGGAGTGAGAGGAGGAAGGAGGAGGTGAAGAGGAGAGTCTTGCCGAGCTTCCGAGGAGTGAGCCAGCCGAGGAGAGAGATCTGCCACCAGCTTGCTGCTTAGAAAAGCACCTGACACGCAGAGAGTTGGAGCCAGAGGAACGTAAAGATCTGGAAGGAAGGTATGTAGTGAGAGCAAGTTGTAGATAAATAGGTCCACGACCCCAGACAGCCTTCTGAATGATGCAGTGGGGTTTGAATTCGATCCTTGCAACAACCGGGAGCCAGTGGGGGGATTTTAGGGCTGGAGAGATATGGTCCCTGGGCTTGAGGCCAAGCATAAGTCTTGCAGCACTATTCTAGATGAGCTGGAGGGGGCAGAGAGAGGGTGAGGGTAGACTAATGAAGAGGCTGTTGCAGTAGCCAAGCCTAGAGAGTACCAGAGCTCTAGAGATGTTGAGCTTCTGAGGGAAAGTAAGGAAAGGAAGGATACCTCTGAGGAGGTGGAGTTGAAAATGGGCCTTCTTGGCAAGGTTCATGATGTGAGGGAGGAAAGAGATAGAGGAGTTGAAGATGACCCCAAGGTTTCTGGCTTCAGATATAGGAGAAAGGGGAGAGTTCATGGAGGGTGGCCAGAGTGAAGGGAGGAAAGAGACAATGGGAGTCCCAATAGGAAGGCTATCATTCTTGCTAGCATTGAGGCAGAGGTCATTGGAGGCAGAGCAAGGCTGGATAGTAGATGTCATCTGCATAACACTGGAAGTGGGGAGAGAAAGTGGAGATAAGGTGAGCAAGCAAAGCGAGATAGACGTTAAAGAGCCAGGGTGGGAGGTTAGAGCCCTGGGGAACGCCACAGGTGGAGACAGAGGTAGGAGAGGAGAAAGGGCCCAGGATGGCCTGGGAGGGAAAGTCAGTGAGGAAGGAGGTCAACCAGACCAGTGCCCACTCCGAGATTCTAAGGGTATTGTGGAGCCGTTTTATGAGGATGGAATTGTTGACCTTATCAAATGCAGAGGAAAGATCAAGTAGAATGGGGACAGCGGGAGAGTTAATGTCAAGAGATGTGAGCAGTTCTTCATGGGTGTTCAGAAGAGCGTTTTCCGTGCCTCTGGATGCTCGGAATCCAGATTGATGGTTGTGTAGACAACCAGCAAGCTCAGTATGTTGAGCCAGTTGGGGGTAGACCAGCTTTTCCGGGAGTCCCCCAAGGAAGGGAGTGATAGAGATGGGGCAGTAGTTAGCCAGACACGGGTGGTCGGCTGAAGGTTTTTTCAGAAGGCGGCGCACAAGAGGGTGCTTAAGGGAAGAGGGGAAAGACCCAGTAGCAAAAGAGTGATTGCAGAAATCAGCAAGTACAGGGGCAAGGGAGCCAAAGTTGTCAAAAAAAAGTTCTGGAAGAACAGGGGAGACCCGTTTGGCAGAGACCTTCATAGAGCGGACAACCCTAGTGCCCTCATACGATGTGATAGGAGAGAAGGAGGAGAGAAAGGCTCAGGGGCATTGGGGGGCTGGGGCTGGCAGGGGATGGGAGGAGGGAGGGGAAGATAGAGTACTCAGGATGTCCTGAGTTTTAGCATCGAAGTGGTGTCCAGTGAAGTGCAAAGGGCCTGAGAGGGAAGAGGCGAGGTGGCGACTGCAGAAGGATTGGCTAGTTCCCTGCATATTTTAAAAAGTTCAGCCGTGTTGTTAGATGCTCCAGAGATACAGGCCTGGATGTGGGCGCTCTTTTTAGAATGAATGGGGAGACAGTATTGCCTTTGGAGAAGGCGACATGCCATTTTGTCAGAGGATGAGCCAGTGCTCTGCCACTTCCGTTCTGCAGCTCTTCATGTGCGCTTCAGGTCGAGTGTAGAGTGTTGGAGATGGCGAGATGGAGGTTGCTGAGAGCAGAGACTGAGGTAGTCTGCAGTGGGAGGAGAGGGTGGGATGAAAGTGGATGCAAAAACAGCAACTGACTCTTGTTTCATAAGGCGTATGTCTGTGAATGAGGTTGGTAGGCTGGGGGAGGTGCGGTCAGAGGGTTGATCGCGCCCAGGTGGGAGGAGAGGAGGGAGTGGTCTGACCAGGATATCCTTTCTTTTGCCTTTGTTGAGGTTTGTCCAGTGTAAAGCTGGTCCCATGAATACTTTATTGGATACACCACATATTCTGGTAAACAGGTTGCATATGATTTTATTTGAATATGTTTGCTAGTGTATGTACGAGTGTTTAAATTGCCTTTTATTACATTTCTATACATGCTACAACTGAAACAAGGGAAAGTGCCTAATTTTAGGCATCGTTCGCTATCTGTGAGGATCTGTTGCTTGGAAAATAGGTGCCATTGTAAAGGATTTTTTGAGATCTGGATTTTTACTGAGTATTGGTGATACTTGACAATGATCAGTTTCATTATTGATCGGTCTGTTGTGATAGATTTCTGTTTAGGTTTTAGTAATGATTTCTGTGGCAACTGTCACTTTTAACTGATTTTTCAGCTACATTTACTGGATATGATCTTTGAATGAACTTGCCTTTCATTTTTAGGGCTAGTTCTCTGAATTGTAAATTGGAACCAGTACCTCTGCAACTTCTGATCAATTGAGACCATGCTCGTGAGTCTTTTAGCGCTCCTGGATCATCAGATTTGTAGCTCGTGCCCTAATGTTTACTTTCATGCACAGCAGAGCAATGTCAGCTTTCAAGTAATCAATGTATTCTTTTTAATTTGTAAGTGTTACTGAAGAGTGGCAAAGATATGTTCTAAAATGACTTTCCAATGGAGTCAATTTGACTTATCGTTTGGGGGCTAATTTACAGGTAGTCTTTTGTCATCCACTGATAATTACTTCAGTGTTTTAAATGAAAAATTGTGCTGAATGCCATTCCTTGAAGAAAGCATTTTTATCTGGGATTTTAATATAGGACTTGGTGAAAAAATCTCCTGTTTTCTAAACTCGCTGTGGTATCCAAAAAGGTAATCACGTGTCCCCCAATGATAATGGTGACCTTAATCAGCAGATGTTGGGAATGCATCCATATATGTAAAGATGTTCATTCTTCATGGCTGCCTTGCCAGACTAGATAAAACCCATGGCTATATTATGCTGCTCAACATATAACATTTTTAGCAGGTATGTTATCAGAAAAATATAGTGACTTTCAAACCAGTTGACTAGTTGACTTGAGAGGATAGCTCAGGGGCAACGTGCTCGCTTTGGAAGCAAGACGACACAGAGTAACACAGGTTCGATCCCAGGGTCCACGCTTAGAAAACTCTGGGTATTAAGTGCATTATAAATAACCTATCATATCATATCATACCATTGCATGCAAGTGTTCACAGAACGTTGCATGAAATTGGCACTGCTGAGTGCACCATATAATATTTGATACCATATCTGAAAAATGTATGTAAAGCAAACGTTAACAATAAGATGAACAATTCATGATTGACTGCCATAATTGCTTCTTTAGTAAGCAAGCATACTTCATGCATTCCTTTATTGCATTTAATAAATTAGAAATGTCAAGCTGGACCAAAATCACTTCCAGTCACTTCGGTTATGAACACTCAAGTCTGTTTGAAAGAGGAGGTTAGAAACCTTGAGGAAAAACGAGTTATGGCAAATGAGTTACCCTAGACAATAATATACAAGTTTTATTAGTTCCAACAGTTGCCATTTTGGACAACAATAGGGTCCCGGTCCTATAATGTTTTGGGGGCCTTTAGATTGGTGTAAAGGTACGCGTTGTTGCATGCACAATGCTCAAATAGATAGATGTATATCAGTCAGGAAATCCAGATTTTGTCTACGTAAGCTGTGAATATTTTGATAAGCAGCGTACACATTGAGTGAGTGGATCTCCTTTGAATCCCTGATATGTTGAATTGGCATTAATTTTCTGCAGAGAAAATGTTTCATGTCATGTTAGTCCTGTTTTAAAAGCATACAAAAATCACCCCTTTCCCACACATTCTAAAGTTGTTCATATATACAGTTTGCTTACAATTCCACTGCTTCAACTAGCTCCTGTCTTCATCTTCCTGGCATCTACACCAACACATTACCTGCAGTCATTGTAATGCTCATAAATACATCCTTTTTTCAAACACTTTCTTTGAATCTTACATTTTGGAATTTCTCTACAATACCATCAATGTTTTTTCATACATAGCCCCACTTGTGAGTCTTTTTGTGCTTAAGAGTTTGGACACATTACACATGTCATGCTAAACCTTCAATGAAAAACGTGGCAATGCTTTAAATGGTATTTCCCTGCAATGGTGTTGATAACGGTTTTCCAATGGGAGCATGTGTGTGTGTCTTATCCCATATGTATTGGAGCCATCAGAGGACTGAATCCCTGGCATACTTCTTCTTGCAGCCAATGGAGTGTAAAGTGAATGATTCTTTCTATGTAAAAGATATGTCGAGCTCTGTTTGTTTTTTTCATTGCTCATTTTATTGTGTGACCACCACCATCTGATAAAGAAATCTATTAGACTTCAGAGAACTATGCATTTTACCATCTCAGTTAGTGCAATGAAAGGTATCAAAACGTGGGTTTTATTTAATTTTCTGAAATTCTCTCGATTGTATTTGTCATAATCTTGAAGAACTGTGGCTCCAACTTTATTGGCTGGTTTAATAATGATTTTTGGATCTTTACCAACATTCTGGTAAATTCACATTTTCTCTTGTGGCACGTTGTGATGAATTATCTTTGATGGGTATTTTTGTATTAGAATAATTCATTGGTGACCACTTTATAAGTCTGTTTCATTTGTGAGGCACGTGTCACGGATGGCCTTAAGAAGAAACCTATAGACGGTTCAAGGGTTTTTATTAACAGCACTTAGAAATGGATTTGTCTAGCTTTTAGAGATTGTAGGGTGTTTCTGGCTTTTCTGTGGGCTCACTCAAATCCTAACCCAGGCTTCCCTAGCACCCAAGTTTAACTTGGATTCTATAGCTCTGTGACCTCTACTGCTTACAATAACCGCTCTGTGTCAGGAGGCCCTAAAGGTCAAGGCCTTAACTAACTTAGTCCTGCTGGGCCTTCTAATAGTCCCGGCAAGAGTAATAGTCCCACAAGAATGGTCTCAGTAATGGTGCAAATGGTGCCTGTATATTCTCACCCCTCACCACAATCCCGTCTCTCCCTGTACTGTCTCTGGTATTCTCACTCCCACTCCTCTCTCTCTCTCCCTCCGCTTCTCTCTCTTTCTCTCTTACCTCCAACCTCTCTCCTCGACATCTCTCCTCTTCTTTTCCCCAGGCCTTCTCACACTTCTCACTCATTCCATCTGGTACCACTCTCTCACATAAAACACCTCACTTGCACCTTCCTCCTACTTCTCCACAGATTCTTCGGCACTCCCCTCCACCTTCCCTCCTTTGCCTGGTCTCTCGGTACACCTCCACACCTTCTGACCTCACCTGAACACTTTTCACTCTGTCTGAATTCCCCAAGTCTTCCATATCCATGATTCCCTCCTTTTGTCCTTCGTCTTCCCCTCCATTGGTCCATGTCTCAGCTAACACTATGGGCCATTCTGTTTGCTCTTACAAGAATGGCGCTGTTTAATTTGCGGCCATATTAACCCATGGAACTGGTGGGGGACTCCCCCGCAAACTACATATTTGGATCGGGGTACACCCCTGCAACTCCCACTCCCATTTACTCTATAAATTATCCCCACAAATAATGTTGCCTATCGCCTTTCCTGGCAACTGTGGGATGTATTGACCCACTCCGCTATGCTGTGCGGCATCACCCTGCCAGTTATGGGGAAAGAAACAGCAACAATGGCGGCAAAACCCTTGTGTACGCCAAAAACCTACAAAAACCGTGTGCGTCAGCACACAAAAAGAGGGATGCACAACCTGCCACGCATGGTACATGTGCGGTGGAATAGAGCACACCCTGCAGAAATGTGCCAGTGGACTCCAGAACAAGGGAAGAGAATTCGACACTCTCTCCCGAACCACAGAAGCCGAATGAAGTCGACCCTCCACCCATGGTTGGCACAGGCGCCTCATAGAAATAACAGTACACCACGTGGCAGCCAATGGGGGAAGAGGAGTTAGGAAGAGGTTGTGGATAGGGTAGGGGAAATTAGGAACACCGGTAAGAGGGTTAGGAAAACCTATGTTGGATAGGGCAAGGGGAGCAACGGGAAAAACCCTACCTATTTCCTCTGAACACTTAACACCTATATCCAGCGTACCATACACAGAATTTAGACCAGAGATTAGAAACACCTTAATACGTGCCTCTACCCAGTCTTAGACCTGCCCCTATGACCTCATAAACACAGAAACATAGATGATACCCTACACATGTCATACTTGGGAGAGAATCCCACAATGAATCAACAAACACATGGCCCGTGGGCTTACAGAAAACAATGAATTTGAACACGTAACATGAAACATGGAACGTATTTGCAGCAACATAAATAACAAATAACATATGCCCCTTTTGATTTTTAGAACGTGATGTGCTGTCATGCAACTTGCATTGATAAATGAAACTTGTGAGCGAGCAAACTTATAGCACTGGATTTCCAGGCGGCAGGGTACTAGAACAAGGACAAAGCTACATATATCCGAGTGATATGCGCGTCGTTTCCACACACATCAAGTAACACCCAAAAGAGCGTGATTCAGTGCGCCGCCACTCGCCCTGTACTTAACTCAAGTCCGGGAGGCCCGCAAGCCTTCCCGGACGCAGCAGTTTTCAGCTTCTAAAGTGGATTCTGCAGCCGCCTGAAGTCCGAGTTCTGTAGAGAGTTTTCACATGCTGCCGCCAGCGTCGTAGCTTCGCCTGCTCCTTCTCCAATACCCAAAATAAGCCACACCTGCCGTGGCTCCGTTACTCCTTATAAACGTTTGTTAATCCTTACCAGCTGTGTCAACGGCCGCACGGCCCTCAACTACAATTTTCCTTAGAGAATGCTGGGAACTGTAGTTAGAGTTGCATTCGTGAATTCCACAGACCTCTACCGCCTTTTGCACACTCCTTTCTTGCACCAGCCCTTTTTCCTGACATTACCTCCCCTCTCACGGCCCTTCCTCAAACCAGCCTTGGACATGTGGTGCAAGTGAAATTGTTTCACCAATTTAGGAGCATGCACTGCTTCTGCTGGCTCCCAAGAGCAATCCTCCGGTCCATAGCCTTTCCATTGGATTAAATACCACATCTTTTGGCCCCGTTTCTTGACATCCAAAATTCGTTCCACTTCATATTCCACCTGTCCTTCTTTCAGGATTGCTGGTGGTCGTTTAGTTGTCATCCCAGGAGCTGCAGGTTTAAGAAGAGATACATGGAATACTGGGTGTATCGCTAGATTCTTAGCAAACGAAATTTCATAGCAGATTCAGAAATACATTGAATAATGGTATAAGGCCCAATGAATCTAGGCATACATTTTCGTGATCCTATCATGGAGAGGTTTCGAGTTGAGAGCCACACTCTACTTCCCACTTGATATTTAGGACTTTCCTGTCTATGCTTATCAGCTTGTGTTTTATACTGTCTTTTGGCATGTTCCAAATTGGTTTGTGCTTTTTGTCTGACTTCCAAAAGCAACTGTTTGCGCTCCTGCAATGCTGGTATACTTTCTATTTCGGGCAAATGTTCGGGTATCATATTTTGCTCCTGACCATACAGGCACTCATTAGGAGCCATTCCCAAAGAACTGTGAAAGGTGTTATTGTATGTGAATTCCGCTAACCAAAGAACTTGCACCCAAGATCCTCTTCCATCCCCCAAATACCCTCGCAAATATTGCTCAAGTGTTTGATTCATTCTTTCCGTTTGACCATCTGTTTCAGGGTGATAGCTGGTGGATAGAGCACAGTTGATTACTAATAGTCGACAAAAAGCACGCCAAAACCTGGAAGTAAACTGAGAACCTCGATCTGAAACAATGCTTTTAGGTAGACCATGTAATCTCACTATGTGTTGTAGAAATAACTCAGCCAATTGGCCTGCCCCTGGTATTCCAACACACTGCACAAAATGTGCCTGTTTTGACAAGAAATCCACTACAACTAATATTGTATCAAAATGATTGTCAGGAGGCAAATCTGTGATGAAATCCATTGAAATGTGAGTCCAGGGTCTCTCAGGAGTCGGTAATGGCTGTAACAAACCTCTTAACATGATCTGCCTTATTTCTTAAACAATTTTCACATCGTACCAAATAAGTCATAATGTCTTGTCTTAATGTGGGCCACCAAAAGTACTTTTCCAACATCACTTTCATTTTTTTCTGACCTGCATGTCCCGCCAAGGGAGACTTATGACACCAAAACAAAGCCTTTTCTTGCAACATCTTGGTTGGTAAATAAAATCGACCCTGATGATATGGTAAGCCATTCCGTACTGTCCTAGTCAAATGACTCCTTTGCCACTCTTGCAGTTGTCTAGATGATACTGCTTTCTTTACCTGTTCAATCAACTTTGTGGTAATAGTCCCAATAATCCTATCGGGTGCAATGATCGTTTTTGTTTCGCTTATTGGATTGTCTAAATTCTGTTGCCGGGATAAAGCATCGGCTTTACCGTTTTTCTTACCCGGCCTAAATGTCACCACAAAATCAAATTCATTGAAATATTGAGACCACCTTAATTGTCTTTGACTCAAAGATTGAGCTGTCTTAAAGTATTGTAAATTTTTATGATCTGTCACTACCACAACCTGATGTTTTGCTCCCAGTAAGTAATGCCTCCACTCAAGGAATGCTGATCGGATAGCCAATAGTTCCTTATCAGTGATGGAATAGTTTTGTTCGCATCCAGACAATTTCCTAGAGAAAAATGCCACCTGATGCAAAACTCCATTCTCATCCTTTTGGGAAAGAATAGCTCCTATGGCCACATTGCTGGCATCTGTCTCCACCTGAAAGACCCTCTCAGTGTTTGGATGACTAAGTACTGGAGCAGTGGTAAAGGCTATCTTCAATTCGTGAAACGCCTTTTCTGCTTCAGCACTCCAATGAAATCTCACTGCCTTTTTGAGTAATTGTGTAATTGGGGTAACAATGTTTGAGAAATTACTAATAAACCGCCTATAAAAATTAGCAAAACCCAGAAAAGACTGAACATCTTTTATGCATTGTGGAGATGGCCAATCCCTGACGGCCTGCACTTTTTTAGGATCCATCACAATTCCTGTTGCCGTCAGAATGAAGCCCAAAAACTCCACCTGGGTCACATGAAAGTCACATTTCTCTAGCTTAACACACAGTTGATAAGTTTGCAACCTGTGCAACACAGCTTTCACATGCTGCACATGCTGCTCTAGAGACTCTGAATAAATCAAAATGTCATCTATGTACACAATAACAAAAACATCAAGAAAGTCATGCAATACCTCTTGCATAAAAAACTGAAAAGCCGCTGGAGCATTACATAAACCAAAAGGCATAACCAAGTACTCAAATAACCCAAACTTTGTCCGAAAAGCGGTTTTCCACTCATCACCTTCTTTTACTCTTATCAGATGATATGCTCCTCTCAAGTCCAACTTAGTATAAATCTTGGCTGTCCTTACTTGATCTAAAAGGACTGCAATCAAAGGCAATGGGAACCTGTTCTTAATTGTCACCTTATTTAATGCACGGTAATCTATGCAAGTTCGTAAAGTGCCTTCCTTTTTTGGAACAAAAAACAATGGTGAGGAGACTGGGGACGTAGAGTGTCTTATAAAACCCTTAGCCAACATCTCATCCAAATAGTCACGTAAATACTTATTTTCTTTTTCAGTAAGAGCGTAAATCCTGCTGCAAGGTAATTTTGCCCCTTCCTCAAGCTCAATCACGCAATCATATGGTCTGTGAGGTGGTAACTGCTCTGCTACCTTTTTGTCAAATACCTGGACAAACTCTTGATACTGTGGCGGAATCTCTCCACTCATGGCCCCCACCACCTGATTGTCCAATCCTTTCTCTACCATAAATTGGACAGGTCCTACTTCTGGTACCATGTGTGCCTGACAACTTTCCTCCTCAAACCACAAAACTTGTCTTGCCCAAACAATCCGAGGGTTATGTAGCACCAACCATGGCATACCCAAAATCAATCCAAACTGTGGGGCTGCAATTAAATCAAACGTGATTTCCTCCTTATGCCCAGATGTACAAATCATCTCCATGACTTGTGTCTGTTTCCGAATGGGCCTTGATATTAGTGGTGAACCATCCACAGATTGCACTCCCTCCATCTTCTGTTTATCAACCAAGGGTAAACCCAACCTTTCAGCAAATGAAATATCCACAAAATTGCCTGTAGCCCCAGAATCTACCATGGCCATCACTTCTTGTTTAGTACACGCAAAATATAATGTTACCAGAATGTATAAATGAGAAGTTTTACTTCCCATCGTATTTGCCACCAATCTTGGGAACCTGAATTCGTTCGGGCCTGACACCTGTGTTCCCCCTAAGGTCGGCCCAACACTTTTCCCGACTCCTTCCTACTCTTTTCTCCACCCACCTTTTTTTGCGGGGTGTTGGGACAGGTACGCATAAAGTGTCCTGCCTGCCCACAATAAAGACACAATTTATTCATTTTACGTTGTTCCTTTTCTAAGGCTGATAATGGTCCTCTGATACTGCCAATTTGCATTGGTTCCGCTTCACTCAGTCTTCCTCCTCTACCTCTATCCAGCCTCGCAAATGGTGCTACTTCCGGTCTTTTCTTATCCCCTTTTCGCTCATTCATCCTATGATCCAATCGTAATGCCAAGTCAATCATTGCCGTACAAGTACTTGGTTGCGGCTCTACTTGAGCAATAGCATCCTTCAACTCTTCACGTAACCCCTGGTAAAATAACACTGTTTGTTTCGCCACTGGCCACTCTGTTTCGATTACCAGCCGATTAAATTGTGTGATATAGGTGACCAAATCCCTCGTTCCTTGCTTCAATCCCAACAACTCTTTGTCCTGTGCTAAAGACACCTCTCTTCTATCAAATAGTCTACCAAATTCTGCCAAGAAACCATCCCAATTATGTAGCAATGGATCATCCTTTTGTACCAAAGGCATGGCCCAAGCCGCTGCATCTCCAGTTAAATAAGAGATTAAAAAAGCTGTTCTCGCCTGTATACTCTCAAAAGCTGTGGGTTTACACAAAAAATCTAATCTGCATTGCGTGAGAAACGTCATATATTTGCGAGGATCTCCCGCAAAACGATCCGGTGCTGCTAGAGGAACACTGCTCGGAGGTTTCACAATGATTGTTGGGTTTTGACTTGTGGACGCTCCCTGAGTTCGGGTTGCCTTCCAAAGGAATTCCCTGAGCTACCAAACCCTGAACTTGTGTTTTTAAATTATCTGACTCTTGTCTGGCATGTGCCAACTCCAACTGAATATCCTGAAGAGCCTTTAGCACATCGGCAAAAGGCGGAGGTGTCGCGTCCATTTGGCTTGGGTGGTTGTAAGTATCCCAATATGGGGGTGACTTATTATGTCAAGAACAAGGGAAGAGAATTTGACACTCTCTCCCGAACCACAGAAGCCGAATGAAGTCGACCCTCCACCCGTGGTTGGCACAGGCGCCTGATAGAAATAACAGGACACCACGTGGCAGCCAATGGGGGGAAGTGGAGTTAGGAAGAGGTTGTGGATAGGGTAGGGGAAATTAGGAACACCGGTAAGAGGGTTAGGAAAACCTATGTTGGATAGGGCAAGGGGAGCAACGGGAAAAACCCTACCTATTTCCTCTGAACACTTAACACCTATATCCAGCGTACCATACACAGAATTTAGACCAGAGATTAGAAACACCTTAATACGTGCCTCTACCCAGTCTTAGACCTGCGCCTATGACCTCATAAACACAGAAACATAGATGATACCCTACACATGTCATACTTGGGAGAAAATCCCACAATGAATCAACAAACACATGGCCCGTGGGCTTACAGAAAACAATGAATTTGAACACGTAACATGAAACATGGAACGTATTTGCAGCAACATAAATAACAAATAACATATGCCCCTTTTGATTTTTAGAACGTGATGTGCTGTCATGCAACTCGCATTGATAAATGAAACTTGTGAGCGAGCAAACTTATAGCACTGGATTTCCAGGCGGCAGGGTACTAGAACAAGGACAAAGCTACATATATCCGAGCGATAAGCGCGCTGTTTCCACACACATCAAGTAACACCCAAAAGAGCGTGATTCGGTGCGCCGCCACTCGCCCTGTACTTAACTCAAGTCCGGGAGGCCCGCAAGCCATCCCAGACGCAGCAGTTTTCAGCTTCTAAAGTGGATTCTGCAGCCACCTGAAGTCCGAGTTCCGTAGAGAGTTTTCACATGCTGCCGCCAGCGTCCTAGCTTCGCCTGCTCCTTCTCCAATACCCAAAATAAGCCACACCTGCCGTGGCTCCCTTACTCCTTATAAACGTTTGTTAATCCTTACCAGCTTTGTCAACGGCCGCACGGCCCTCAACTACAATTTTCCTTAGAGAATGCTGGGAACTGTAGTTAGAGTTGCATTTGTGAATTCCACAGACCTCTACCGCCTTTTGCACACTCCTTTCTTGCACCAACCCTTTTTCCTGCCAGGGGTCGTAAATGGCCTCTGGAAGGAACAAACAAGGAGGGGGATACCCTGGACTGCAGGGAGACAAAAAGGGGCGGACCATCTGTTGCTAAACATGAACAAAGAACGATTCTCAACAGACTCATAACTTGTCATCCAAAAGGGTGAAAAAAATAAAAAGGACAGAGTTGTTAATTTAATTTCTGGCTGCACGTGTGAAGAGGCGGTAGAACTGTGTGACATGTTCTGGACAGGAATGGCAATATATGTGGTTTTATGCAAAATGTATTTACATGCATATCCCTTTGTTAAACACGCACATTTGTGGAAATTTGCATAAAATCTGGAAATTATGTTCATAGCGAAAAGGGCAAAAATCTGTAGAAAGTTGAGACAAGATCCCACCGCTGCAGGGTTTTGAGGAATAGCTGCTACATAAAATATGGCATCTTTGTGTGTGATTTGTATAAAGGTGACCAATGTAGAAATGTACATTTAGGGGGTAATTCATAGAATGCAGCGCACAAGTGGCGCACACGGCTGGCGCACAGTGTGCGCATGCGAATCCCTGCGCCAGCCGCGTGTGCTAAAATCCATTTCCGCGCACAGCGTATTCATGGATTCCATCCACCAAAACCAGTCGTGGCGCACAGTGGCGCAGCGACCCTGCAGCAGCGCCAGTTACGCCCCCAAGAACGCCTCTCGCGCAGGGAAAAGCCATCAAAATCCCCAATCCAGCGCAAAGGGCTGCGCTAACCCTGTACCAGCACGGCAAGCGGGCTACGTGTATCACTGGGGTGCGCGGGAAGTACCTCACGCGATTGGCCCCATGCGAGCAGGGTACGCGTATTTCAGGGGTGCGCGGGAAGTTCCACATGCGATTGCCGCAGGGTACGTGTATTTCAGGAGTGCGCGGGAAGTTCCACACGCGATTTCAGCAGGGTACGTGTATTTCAGGGGTGCGCGGGAAGTTCCACAGGTGATTGGCCCCGTGCGAGCAGGGTACGTGTATTTCAGGGGTGCGCGGGATGTTCCACACGCGATTTCAGCAGGGTACGTGTATTTCAGGGGTGCGCGGGAAGTTCCACACGCGATTGGCCCCGTGCGAGCAGGGTACGCGTATTTCAGGGGTGCGCGGGAAGTTCCACACGCGATTGCATCAGGGTACGTGTATTTCAGGGGTGCGCGGGAAGTTCCACACGCGATTTCAGCAGGGTACGTGTATTTCAGGGGTGCGCGGGAAGTTCCACACGCGATTGGCCCCGTGCGAGCAGGGTACGTGTATTTCAGGGGTGCGCGGGAAGTTCCACACGCGATTTCAGAAGGGTACGTGTATTTCAGGGGTGCGCAGGAAGTTCCACACGCGATTGGCCCCGTGCGAGCAGGGTACACGTATTTCAGGGGTGCGCGGGAAGTTCCACACGCGATTCCAGCAGGGTACGTGTATTTCAGGCGTGCGCGGGAAGTTCCACACGCGATTTCAGCAGAGTACGCGTATTTCAGGGGTGCGCGGGAAGTTCCACACGCAAATTCAGCAGGGTACGTGTACTTCGGGGTGCGGGGGAAGTATCACACGCAACATCAGCAGGGTACGTGTATTCTAGGGGTGCGCGGGAAGTTCCACACGCGATCTCATCAGGGTACGTGTACTTCGGGGTGCGGGGAAGTATCACACGCAACATCATCAGGGTACGTGTATTCCAGGGGTGCGCGGGAAGTTCCACACGCGATTCCATCAGGGTACGTGTATTACAGGGGTGCGTGGAGAGCACCACACGTGAATTGCACTTGTGGGTCCTCCCAGGTGTTCCCTCTGCACCCTCCACGGCCCCTGCAGGTGGCTCACACCACAGGGGCCTACCCTGCACATGTCCTGCAAGCACCCCATCGACCATGGCCATGCCCCCCAGCCAACCCACATGTCAACTTGCACTACTGCCCACCAACGCATGTCCCCCTGCACCCCCAGCCACCAGGGGCACCCTCCACCAGGCCCCCACCCATGTCTCCCACCCCCTCCACCCCCAGGACTGTGGGGCACCTGCCAGCAGACCCCCACCCATGTCCAACTCATGTTCCCCACCACCCCCACCCCCCAGCAGTGCAGGGGCACCCTCCACCAGGCTCCCACCCATGTCTCCCACCACCCCCACCCCCCAGCAGTGCAGGGTCACTCTCCACCAGGCCCCCACCCATGTCTCCCACCCCCCCCACCCTCCAGCAGTGCAGGGTCACCCTCCAACAGGCCCCCACCCATGTCTCCCACCCCCCACCCCGCAGCACTGTGGGGCACCTGCCAGCAGGCCCCCACCCATGTCCAACTCATGTTTCCCACCCCCCAGCACTGTGGGGCACCTGCCAGCAGGCCCCCACCCATGTCCAAATCATGTTCCCCACCACCCCCACCCCCCAGCACTGTGGGGCACCTGCCAGCAGGCCCCCACCCATGTCCAACTCATGTTCCCCACCACCCCCACACCCCAGCACTGTGGGGCACCTGCCAGCAGGCCCACACCCATGTCTCCCACCCCCCCAACCCCCAGCAGTGCAGGGGCACCCACCACCAGGCCCCCACCCATGTCTCCCAGCACCCCCACCCCCCAGCAGTGCAGGGTCACCCTCCACCAGGCCCCCACCCATGTCTCCCACCACCCCCACCCCCCAGCAGTGCAGGGACACCCTCCACCAGGCCCCCACCCATGTCTCCCACCCCCTTCACCCCCCAGCACTGTGGGGCACCTGCCAGCAGGCCCCCACCCATGTCCAACTCATGTTCCCCACCACCCCCACCCCCCAGCACTGTGGGGCACCTGCCAGCAGGCCCCCACCCATGTCCAACTTATGTTCCCCACCACCCCCACCCCCAGCACTGTGGGGCACCTGCCAGCAGGCCCCCACCCATGTTTCCCACCCCTACAACCCCCCAGCACTGTGGGGCACCTGCCAGCAGGCCCCCACCCATGTCCAACTCATGTTCCCCACCACCCCCACCCCCCAGCACTGTGGGGCACCTGCCAGCAGGCCCCCACCCATGTCCAACTCATGTTCCCCACCACCCCCACCCCCCAGCACTGTGGGGCACCTGCCAGCAGGCCCCCACCCATGTCCAACTCATGTTCCCCAGCCAACATGTCATCACAATCTAGATCCCTGGTCCCTATGGTCAGCCTCCAAATGCCAAACACCCACCCGAGTATTGCATCCACCCACTCATAATTGGCAATTACATGACAGAACACCAATTGCAAGTTCCGAAACAAACACATTTCCCTCACATACACCCAATGGGTGTCAGTGAATCTCAAAACCCATATCATGAAATGCATGAAACCAAATAGATACCACACATTGAAGTTCACTAAAAATATATGTATTAAAGGAAACATAAATAGAATCAAAAATAAAGAAACAGAAATGTGAATGTACAAAAATGAAAAGAAGCATGTCCGTGAAAAAAAGCAAAACCAAAAATCAAAATCCAAAGTAATGGTGTCCAAAGTCACTGTCCAGAAAACAAAATCCAATGTGAAATAAAAAAGAAAGCCATTGCTCCATGGTTAAAATGTGAAAGAAAAATACAATCCAACAGTGAACTATGTACATACAAACAAGCCAGGGTCCATCATCCCAACAAAAGAAAGGCAACCTATCTAACTACACTAACTAATAAAATAAACTATATACAAAAATGTGGCCAATGTCCGAAAGGTCCAAAATAAATCCCCAAAAAAATGAAACCTAACACTACCTACATAACTATGTACAAGGGCAGCGGGCTAGTTTGACGGCTCACTTGTGGATGTCCCGGGACAGGGCATCATCGAACTCCTGCTAAATGTCCCGGAGGCGGTCCTCCTCCATGGCCCTGAGGGTCCGCAGGGTACGTGTATTTCAGGGGTGCGCGGGAAGTTCCACACGCGATTTCAGCAGGGTATGTGTATTTCAGGGGTGCACGGGAAGTTCCACACGCGATTGGCCCCGTGCGAGCAGGGTACGTGTATTTCAGGGGTGCGCGGGAAGTTCCACACACGATTTCAGAAGGGTACGTGTATTTCAGGGGTGCGCAGGAAGTTCCACACGCGATTGGCCCCGTGCGAGCAGGGTACACGTATTTCAGGGGTGCGCGGGAAGTTCCACACGCGATTCCAGCAGGGTACGTGTATTTCAGGCGTGCGCGGGAAGTTCCACACGCGATTTCAGCAGGGTACGCGTATTTCAGGGGTGCGCGGGAAGTTCCACACGCAAATTCAGCAGGGTACGTGTACTTCGGGGTGCGGGGGAAGTATCACACGCAACATCAGCAGGGTACGTGTATTCTAGGGGTGCGCGGGAAGTTCCACACGCGATCCCATCAGGGTACGTGTACTTCGGGGTGCGGGGAAGTATCACACGCAACATCATCAGGGTACGTGTATTCCAGTGGTGCGCGGGAAGTTCCACACGCGATTCCATCAGGGTACGTGTATTACAGGGGTGCGTGGAGAGCACCACACGTGAATTGCACTTGTGGGTCCTCCCAGGTGTTCCCTCTGCACCCTCCACGGCCCCTGCAGGTGGCTCACACCACAGGGGCCTACCCTGCACATGTCCTGCAAGCACCCCATCGACCATGGCCATGCCCCCCAGCCAACCCACATGTCAACTTGCACTACTGCCCACCAACGCATGTCCCCCTGCACCCCCAGCCACCAGGGGCACCCTCCACCAGGCCCCCACCCATGTCTCCCACCCCCTCCACCCCCAGGACTGTGGGGCACCTGCCAGCAGACCCCCACCCATGTCCAACTCATGTTCCCCACCACCCCCACCCCCCAGCAGTGCAGGGGCACCCTCCACCAGGCTCCCACCCATGTCTCCCACCACCCCACCCCCCAGCAGTGCAGGGTCACTCTCCACCAGGCCCCCACCCATGTCTCCCACCCCCCCACCCTCCAGCAGTGCAGGGTCACCCTCCAACAGGCCCCCACCCATGTCTCCCACCCCCCACCCCGCAGCACTGTGGGGCACCTGCCAGCAGGCCCCCACCCATGTCCAACTCATGTTTCCCACCCCCCAGCACTGTGGGGCACCTGCCAGCAGGCCCCCACCCATGTCCAAATCATGTTCCCCACCACCCCCACCCCCCAGCACTGTGGGGCACCTGCCAGCAGGCCCCCACCCATGTCCAACTCATGTTCCCCACCACCCCCACACCCCAGCACTGTGGGGCACCTGCCAGCAGGCCCACACCCATGTCTCCCACCCCCCCAACCCCCAGCAGTGCAGTGGCACCCACCACCAGGCCCCCACCCATGTCTCCCAGCACCCCCACCCCCCAGCAGTGCAGGGTCACCCTCCACCAGGCCCCCACCCATGTCTCCCACCACCCCCACCCCCCAGCAGTGCAGGGACACCCTCCACCAGGCCCCCACCCATGTCTCCCACCCCCTTCACCCCCCAGCACTGTGGGGCACCTGCCAGCAGGCCCCCACCCATGTCCAACTCATGTTCCCCACCACCCCCACCCCCCAGCACTGTGGGGCACCTGCCAGCAGGCCCCCACCCATGTCCAACTTATGTTCCCCACCACCCCCACCCCCAGCACTGTGGGGCACCTGCCAGCAGGCCCCCACCCATGTTTCCCACCCCTACAACCCCCCAGCACTGTGGGGCACCTGCCAGCAGGCCCCCACCCATGTCCAACTCATGTTCCCCACCACCCCCACCCCCCAGCACTGTGGGGCACCTGCCAGCAGGCCCCCACCCATGTCCAACTCATGTTCCCCACCACCCCCACCCCCCAGCACTGTGGGGCACCTGCCAGCAGGCCCCCACCCATGTCCAACTCATGTTCCCCAGCCAACATGTCATCACAATCTAGATCCCTGGTCCCTATGGTCAGCCTCCAAATGCCAAACACCCACCCGAGTATTGCATCCACCCACTCATAATTGGCAATTACATGACAGAACACCAATTGCAAGTTCCGAAACAAACACATTTCCCTCACATACACCCAATGGGTGTCAGTGAATCTCAAAACCCATATCATGAAATGCATGAAACCAAATAGATACCACACATTGAAGTTCACTAAAAATATATGTATTAAAGGAAACATAAATAGAATCAAAAATAAAGAAACAGAAATGTGAATGTACAAAAATGAAAAGAAGCATGTCCGTGAAAAAAAGCAAAACCAAAAATCAAAATCCAAAGTAATGGTGTCCAAAGTCACTGTCCAGAAAACAAAATCCAATGTGAAATAAAAAAGAAAGCCATTGCTCCATGGTTAAAATGTGAAAGAAAAATACAATCCAACAGTGAACTATGTACATACAAACAAGCCAGGGTCCATCATCCCAACAAAAGAAAGGCAACCTATCTAACTACACTAACTAATAAAATAAACTATATACAAAAATGTGGCCAATGTCCGAAAGGTCCAAAATAAATCCCCAAAAAAATGAAACCTAACACTACCTACATAACTATGTACAAGGGCAGCGGGCTAGTTTGACGGCTCACTTGTGGATGTCCCGGGACAGGGCATCATCGAACTCCTGCTAAATGTCCCGGAGGCGGTCCTCCTCCATGGCCCTGAGGGTCCGCAGGGCCGTCGACGTGTCCACCTCCAAACCCCTGCGGATTGCCTCGAGGCACTCGGCCCGCCTCAGGGCCCTCCGCATGGAGTTCTCCGCCCTGACCATTGTGAGCCGTGCCTCTTCCGCCCGCTGCCGCTCTGCATCTATGGCGTGGCCCAACCGCTGCCACACGGAAGACACTCCCTGTCCAGGGTCCTCCTGCCCTCCGGCCGATGCCTGCCCCTCCGATGTTGAAGGCCCCGAGCCTTCATGGATCCCACCACGTTGCTGCTGTGCCTCTGCCCGTGCACTGCCTCCTGCTGCCTGCACATCCTCTGCCAGCTGGGGTGCAGTCGTTGATGTGGCCACCCCTGCTGGACGTCCGACTCCCGACTGTGGCAGGGATGCCTCCTCCACCAGCCTGGCCGCACCGTCAGAGGCAGCTCGACAGGGCAACCAGGTGACTGATGGGTGGGAAGATGTCACGGAGGACGGCTGGCGCGTAGGGGGTTCAGTTGAGGAGGGGGTCGTAGCAAGCCCCATCATACGGAGGAATCCGGCCTGGGTGACCTGTCCCAGCAGGCTGATTCGGTCAACGAGCCATTCGAGATGACGTGCAGTCTCCTCATGAAAAGACTGCAGGTCACCTCGCATGGCCCGTTGACGCAACGCCACACCACTCAGAACAGGCTCAACCCAGACCCGGATAGCCACGTCCGCAGGCAGAGGAAGGCTAGTTGACGTGAGCTCATCCCCTGCCTGAAAACGGGTCTGGATGTAGGCAACCCTGCTGGTGCAAGATGATGCAGGGACAGGATCAGGGACAGGATTGCACACAGGCACCTCCGCGGCGGCCTGTGCTGCCTCCTGTCCCAGGTCCTGCACTGCACCACTAGCACCAGTGGGATCCCTACCTCCAGACCCCGTCTCTGTTGCTTGCACGGCCTCCTCATACACCAAAACCCCCCACCAACCTGGATGACTCCGTGCCATCTTCCCCCGTTGGGCCCTGTGGGGTCCCAGCTGCCCCTTCTGCTGCTGAGGAGTCCAACTCAAACCTCCGCCTCTTGGACCTCCCCCCGGCAGCTGCGGCCTGGGACGCGGCACCGGACTCCTCACTCCCCGACGAGATGACAACATGGGAGGGGAGCCGGGCCTTGCGTCTCCGGCTGGCGCTGGGATCCCCGCCGCTGTGCTCCACAGCACCTTCTCCGCCCTCTTCATCAGTTGACGCTGCAGACATGGAGAAATAAAACACAGGCATCAGGGCACTGTACAATGGACACATACACACATGACAGTTGTACATGAGTGGCATTGGCAAACCTCAGACATGTCATCACAATCCACAACACACATGTCATTTCAACTCGCACACATGAGCCATACCACAGCCATATCGCAACTGCCAGCACCATCCATACACATACAACAGCATGAGCAGGCAAAGGTGAGCCAGACATCACATGCAACACAGGAAGTGCACCACACATGTACACACATCACCACACTTGCATGCATGTGTACACCTCTGCCAAGTGTCGCAGTGTTCCGATGGGCATCCATGTCATATCTGCCGATCAGGCTTCCACATACCGCTGTCACATGCATCCATGTTGCATCACTGTTGCACCCTTGTCAAATACACACAAATGCACATGTAAACAGTGCTGATACATGCAGCTGAAAACAACATACATGCGTGACATCACGGACATGTCTACTTACATACACATTCATCCAAACGTGTGCCCACACAACTGCATTTGGCATGCAAGCCTACACACACAAGCACCATCCATGTCTCACACATTCCAGCCCTCGCATGTGTTAGCCCCACGGCCCTGTACACCCCCACCCATACTCGACCCCATACAAACAGATGTGCAACCTGCACACTACTGAAAAATCACCACACGCACAGCTCACAATCAGGATGCATGTACACTTACCGCTCGACTCCAGACGGGTCTGCCTCTCAAGGACCTGGACGTGGAGCGCTGGGGATATGCGTTCCAGGACCCTCATCTGTTCTTCCGACAAGTGGCCCCGGCGCCCCTTGGCATCCGCTGCCTTCAAGAGGCGCCGGGCCTTGTTCAGGGTCCTGGACCTGAAGTCCTCCCAGCGCTTCTTGACATGTTGTAAGTCGCGGACTGCCACCCCCTCCGCGTTGATGGCAGTCACGATGTCAGTCCAGATCCGAGTCCGTCCTTCCTTGTCGGCGCGGGAACTTCCGAAGAGGGCATCATACTGCCCCAGGACTTGCTCCACCAGGACACCAATTCGGTGGCACTGAAGCTGGTGCCCCTCTGCCTCTCTGGCTGGGGGTTGTCAGTGGTCTCAGATGGTGTTTGCCCCGACATGACAACCCCAGAGGCAGGAGTGGGTGGGCAACTGGGTCCTGGGGCTGGGCTGTGGAGCGATGGAATCCCAGTCGGGAGTCTTCGGTTCCAGCAGGGGTGGTCACAGCAACAGCACCCCTGGCTGATGTGCAGGCAGCAAATGGCAGGGCACGTGGCCAGCAGGCAGTCAGGCAGCAGCAGATGGCAGGTGGGAGCGTGCTCAGGGCTCTGGGGGGGCAGTAGTTCGGCCTTCTGGGCAGGAGCGTGGTCTTCCGTGTGCTTAAGCGTGGCCAGCTTGATACGGAGTGATTTGGCACGTGAAAATTCGGCACGTCAGCGTGTAATTCGAGGAAAGGCCCTTAGCGCGTAAGCGCGTCTGCACGCATACGCATTTTCATTGGACAGAAGGCCCCTCAAGCACAAGCGCCCCTGTGACGTGACGCGTACAGGCGTGCATGGGCATTTCAGCGCGCGTGAAAAACTGCACGTCTGCGTGTAATACGAGGAAAGGGCCCATGCGCGTAAGTGACGTGACGCGCCCGTGCGTTTCCCTCAGCACGGGTTAAAGGTGAGCGGGCCCAGCAGTTCGCTGTACGTGCCTTTCGTGGAGACCGACGTGTGTTGCTGCTTCCTGTTGTTTCGCGCGCCATCACAACTTCACAGCTATCAAGGACGTATCTCTTCTTTTGGTGGGGGTATTGGCTACGCGTGTTTTTCTGCATCGCGCTAGTCAGACGGTGAGTCGCACACGCTCTTTTCCCCACTGCGGGTGCCCCTGTGTATCGCACCCATTTTCGATGTCATAGTAGCCTGCGTGTCCCACGCGTACGCGTTATTCGTGTTACTGGGTGCCACCGCGTACTTCGGGAGGTTGAATCCACGCACGTAGGCTGCAGGGTTGCGTGCACGGTTTTACTGCAGTTTTGGGGTGCCTGAGTGTTGCGTGACCCATCACCACATCACCGGGGTCACATACAGCCTTGCAGGTGCAGGGGGGCTGTTAACATCTTGCTTCCCACCCCCTTCACCCCAATTGCCCAGGTCAATTGTGGTGTACACCTCCCATTGGCACCACTCCATCTGTGCCAGCACTACTACATCTGTGCCATGGTTGGGAGGGCACCAAAGGTGAGGGGCGCCTCAGCTGGGCGTCCTCCTCGTGGCGGGCATGGTCGGGGACGTGGCCGTGGTGACCAGGGAGTAGGGGGACTCCAGGGTGTCCAGGGCAGCCACAGAGGGGGAAGAGGCAGGGGTGCGCCACTTGAGCACAATGTTGTGCCATGTGTCGGTGCAGTCATGCCACCACCCCCTGTGGTTCCGGGGGATGCAGCTCCTGCATCTGTCACTGGCACCCGTTCGACCCGGCAGTCCGTTCCATCGACTGCTTTGGGCCCAAGGGTAGTGGTAGCTGCAGGTGCAGCTGTGGACACCGCCACCCAGGCTCAGGGTCTGCCAGCGCAGGCTGCGTTGGCACTTGAAGAGCCCTTGGTAGATCTCCAACAGGCCAGGGGGGAAACCATAGGGGCACGCCGGGCTGCTCAGACCAAGACACGTGTCCCTGGGGCAGTCATGTCATCTGCTGCCCCGAACAGCCGGGTGTTGGCAAGTGCAGGGGCAGATGCACCCAACAGCACCCCGGTTGTGAGTCTGCCAACCAGGACTGTTGCGGTCAATGACCCTGCCACAGCTGATGTTGCTGCGCAGGGTCCATTAGTGGGCACCCAGCTGCCACTGACACAAGTCAGGCCTTTGGTCATCCCTCCACCTGCCACTCCCTTGGCTCAATCCACCAAACCCACTGGCCATACTGGTCAGGGCGGCATTAGCCAGCCAGGGTCTGCGCCACAGTCCAAGAGGAGGAAGGTTGCACCTGCAGCACAGGCTGGGACCCCACACATAGCCACGACCTCCTGCACATCGAGGAAGAAGCCTTTCTGTAAGCAGGAACTGGACTTCCTCGTGGACTATGTGCGGGGCCACAGCCGTGACATGCTAGTGGGTGCCAATAGTCAGACTAGGGCTGCCCAACGTGACACCCACTGGAAGCATGTTGCGGAACATGTCAGTTCATTCGGCCATGAGGTGCGCACGGCGCAGGAGTGCAAAAAGCGTTGGAATGACATCAAGCGCAGCACTAAGGCTAAGCGTGCCTCTAATTACAACTTGACTCTGGTGACTGGCGGTGGGCCTGCACCAGAGGAGGAAGAGCTCACTCCGCATGAGGCTCTCGTTGCGGATTTCATACCACCTGAATCGGTCGAAGGAGTGGGAGAGATGCTGGACTTTGATGCGCAGTCCAGTGAGTGTTGATGCGTGTTTGTTGAGGACGTGTGTGTTTCACTTGTGGGATGTGTTGTGCATGATTGCTGCTACATGTGACGTGTACATGGTTCTGATGTGTAAGTAATGCAATGCTTCTGTCATGCATGTCTCCTCTGCCTGCATGCGGGACTCCATGTAGGCATGCTCCCTTGCCGCTCCTCCGCCACTCTGCACCCCAGTTCCACCTTTGCACTGGTCTGCTTCAATCTTGCCAATGTGTACTTTCTTGTTCATGTGTCCTGTGTAGATGCTAACTTCCAGCGTAGAATCTGCCAGACATATGCCGTGTGGTACAGCCTTAGTACTCGATGCAGGGTATCTCACTTGTACTGTGCATGGGTCAGATGTCCCGCAGGGACATGAGTGCCCATTCATGCTCCATGTGCATCGCACGCATGCCCCTATGTGTCCTTGACTGGATGATCACTGTAATACAAGTCCTTGGTTACATACATTGCCTGCCATCTCATCAGCCTTCCCATGTCAACTGTGGCTCAGTCCTCCGTTGCACACATGTATGGGCTCTGACAATCTGTGTGGCTCACAGGCCTCTGCCTGTTCAATGGCCAATGACTCTGTCCAACTCTTGTTGTGTCTTCTTCACACGTGGGCGGCCTCCAGAGTTTTCATCATGTGTCCTGCCTACTGTCCCAGCATCATTTGCAGTGTTGTCATTTGAATCACATTAAGCTGTTGATGCCAGTCAACACTGCCTGTCAATACACAGGTGTATGGTCAGCCTTTTGATACCATGCTAGGCATCCCTGCTTTGGTACTGGGGTGGAGGGGTGCTTGGCTTCTAGATATGGTACACATTGAATGCATAATGCACGTGATGTGTGAATTTGACATTGCACTGCCTTCACATTTCCTGGCACACACCATGGAGTGCTTGTACATGTAGGGAGTGAGTGGCGTACACATTTCTGCACTGCATAGACCCACTTCCATGAAAACTGCCACCTTTCAACAGGTCTGATCACAGAAGCTATTCAAAGTAGACCCAGCATGCATGCCAGGTTATATGTTGTGTGTCACATGTCTGCCGGATGCGTTTGCTGTCGGTGTGTGTGTGTGTTGTGTGCTTCTGACATGTGTAGTGACCTTTTTTCTCTCTATTTTTCAGGTGATGACGCAATGGAGGCGGAGGATGGTGTTGTCATGCCAGACACAGGGTTGGTAACACCACATCAACCCGGCACTAGTGGGGGTCATGGGGTGGTAGGCCACGAAAACCCCCAAGTGCTGCAGTCCATCTTGTCTCTGGCTGCCTATGAGTCCAGCCTTGATGACGACTCTGACGTCCATGTTGAGTTGGATGAGCATCAGGTCCATGTGTCAGGGGTGAGTGATTCTGATGTGGACACTCCTCTGTCTGCGACCCCTGCACTGAGGGATCAGACAGTCTTGGTTCCTCCGCCCGTGGTGGATCGGGACGCAGGGTCACCCTCCACACCAGTCACTGATGTGCCTGGAACATCACGTCGACGGGGGCATGTAGTCGTGCAGCCGCGGACAGTGCCAACACAGCGAGGACTCCCGGTCCTTGGGTCCCGCAGGGGTGAAGCCCGGCAACGCGGTCGCCGCGTGCAACCGCTGTATACTGAGTGGGAGCAAGACATGACTGCCAATTCCGAACGGCAGGGGGCAGCAATGGAGAACATCGCTGAGAGCATGGAGCGTGTGGCCCGATCTGTGCTCCCCCCTGCTAGGCAAGTGCTTCTCCAGCAGCAGGCGGCACGGTCCACGGCCCGCTTGCTCAGGCTGGGCATGGCGGCCTCAGACAGGGCACGCCAGGCTGAAATGTCGTCTCTGCGTCAAGCAATTGCTGCTCACGCAGAGGCGCACATGGATGCCCTGAGGGAGGAGTATGCTTCCCTCAGATCCACTCTGGGTGTCCTTATGATGTCCCAGAGGCAGCAGGCAGAGGAGAGGTTTGTACAGCTTGAGCGTACCATCTCGGCTGAGCTACAGGCTTGCCGGGAGGTGCAGCGGTTGTCCAGCCAGGCCTTGCAGGAGGAAATCCGTGTTACACGTGCTACCTTGCAAGAGGAAGCACGTGTATCACGTGAGGTTCTGCATGCAGACCTATGTCAACTCGCCACACAGAACCAGGCTCACCCGTCCGGCAGACTTGCTGCCGACGAGGGGCAAGCTGCGGCTAGGCGTGGCCAGGCTACTGTGCCACGTCCTCCTTTACAGGATGAGCCAGACTCGGACGACCATCTATCTCCCACATAGGTCGGGCTGTGCAGGCTTTGAGCCCATGGAGGTTTTTTTTTTGGCTCAGCATCATCGCATGTGGATGTTGAGCAGCACCCTGTACCTCCCCCCTCCTGGGTGCCTCCCCTCCCCCCCCGGGTCGTATGTGGCCATTTTTTATTTTTGTTGTAGTTTAGTTAGTTAAGTTTCTGTTTGATAGTTAGTTTAATTAGGTAATGTAGGTTTTCCATTGTTAGTGTAATTAGTTAATAGTTGATTTAGTTTAAAATTTCTAGTCTATTGTGCTTTCATGTGACGGTGCTTTGTGCCTTTTGAAGGCATCCACTGTCTGTTCCAGCTGGGCCCTTCAGGCTTGTCTTGTGTATGTGTTTGCTGCTTGGGGTCCTTAACTCACATATGCCACTCCTGCCTCCCTTATCCATGGGCTCGCAAGGATGGTTCGGTGTTACAGAATATTACACAAGGGCTTTGGACTGTCATATCTGTGGCATGTCTGGTGCTGTGTGACTTGTGTTGACACCCCTAGTGGGGATGATTTTGGTGTTATTGTCCACTGTTCAGCTTTTGCTGGATGGGGTGTGTCATGATTAATGTGTACATTGATTGCTATGCATTGTGTAGTATGTTTCATATCTTTCCTGTACACATGCTTGTTGCAATTCATGCTGTAGATAGTGTTCCACACTTTGGATGTGAAAGACGGACTGATGGTGTGATTTGTGATGTGACTCTCTGACATGGTCAAGTAATGAGATGCCTGATGAGACACACACAGATGACTTTGAAGCATTAATCATGTGTTTCATGCCCTTTCTGCAGGGGGATGAGCCTCCAGAGCACCTTTGCCAGCAGACATGGCCCATTGGACGACGGAATTCTGGACCCGTTTGTTGGTGCCCACATGCACATGTGTGCACAAGCAGAGGCACCGGGATTGCAGACCCACATCCTAGAACTGCTGACATGTTCCAAGGAACTCCAGGCAAGGTGAGCATCACAGGGGGGCCACGACACAGCAAAGCTTGCACCAGGCGAGTTGCACATGCAGGCTTAGTCACAGCACTGAGGGTGAGCTTAGACGAATATTGGTGTTGAAGCACACAATGCAGCACAGATGTGTTGGTGGACTGATGGCTGTTGATAGTAGGGTTGTCTGGGACACATGCAGGGGCAGTGGCACATACCCTCCGGTACACCAAGGTCCATTGAGGCACTTGTATCAACCATGTAGCCTTCGAGACATGGAAAGGGGCAGCTCACAGGGACATACAGCAAGGGACATACTCGGGTGCAGTGCATGTCTTTTCCATGTACTTTATGATAAATGCACTGCCAACTTTGTTTCGGTCATGGTGGTACGCAACTTGATCTGAAGTCATGGCTTGCTATATGGGTCTGTCTGCTTACCCAGGGAACATTGCATGTTGTGTGAATTGTGACACATTGGTGTTCCATTTGCCACGCACCCACCAGCAGCTGACTTACTGCATTGACTGTGTATGACCCGTCACAGGGGTGATGTTATATATGGGTACGAAGCATCGACACCAGCTTGTCTGTTTGTAGAGTAGCTTGTTGCTATGGGGCATGTTTGGTGTTGTGTTTTTGTGTAATTGGCACGTACAGGTTGTTGACTGTGGCTCTCTTTGCAGCATTGCAGTGCTCCTGTAACCGGACCTGAGAGTGCGCAGGCAGGAGGCCAGCACTCAAAACCAGAGCTAAGTGTCTTGTTGTCTTTTTTTTCGAACTGCTCTGCATAGGCTTGCTGGGGAGTGTACTAATGCATGGATGTATGTGTGGTTCAATTTGGTATGTTTTTTCTCCCTAATCACCCGTGATCCTATGCAATTTTGAACCCTGTACCCTCTACCCGGTGTTCCTGCTTCCCGTACCTATCCAAGCAACGTTCCCTGACCCTCTTTCCCCGCTGGGGTTGCGGATGCCTGTGTAAGCCCCGAACTTGCAGGCGCCAAAACCCTAGAGGGGGTGGTTGGTTCGTACCACTCCTGAGCCTGGACTACAGAAGGCCATGACAATGATGTCCAAGTTTGTTTGGATTGTGTATGTGTTCATGCAGGTAGTACATTTTTGTGCATTCCCTAGTTTCATGTGTCATTCCTCCTCCCGTCTCCTGCCACTCATTCCAGTCATCCAGTGTGTCAACACCTGTCTCGACTGCATATCCCTGAACCTCCTTCCCCACCAGGGTCTCAGGGGCCTGTGTGAGTTTGACCTTGCAGGCACCCGGGACATGGTGGGGGTGGTTGTTTCGTGACACTCCCGCGCCTGTACAGGGGACCTGTGACAGTACACATCTGTTCATGGTGCATCATCCTATGTCATGTACCACACATGTTTCACATCCTGTCGTGACATTGTTTTGCTGTGCTACCTTGGTTGTTGCATCATTGTGGTAGTACTTGGCCTTTGTGAGGTACTGCTACGTCAAGTCATCTACTGGAGGGTGTTCTGGTTCGTTTTTCTGGCTTGGATTTTGTGATTTTGGACATTGATTCTGAGGGTGCAGGCACCTTTTTACACACAAGGTGGGAGATGGTGACGAAGGGTAAAGGTGATCCTGTGGCCAGGTGGAATTGAGGTTTGAAGGCTCCATGACCCAGGTGCAGTTGTTCAGTGGGTCATGGTAATTTGTGAGGGAGGGGGGGGTTGTTGTTGATAGTTGCCTTTCCCTGCAGTGTGATGGGAACTCTGACATTGCAATGGTGGTATCCTATGTACATGTTGTGTTCTGCTGATCAATGCCTGTTCATGTGTTGTGTTTTCCTTTCAGGTGCGAGGGGATAGTTGTGGTTTGACATGCTGGGGTGTACACGTGGTGAATGTTCACATGTGATGTGTAGAGAACACTAATGGTCACTTGAGTGCACATGCATATGTGGAGTGCATGTCCTTGCAGAACCACACACTTGCACTCTGATGCACAACATGTACTCCCACACTTGCATATCCACGTGTACACTGTTTGCCTTCTGGTGCCCACTGTGTCCCTGCAGCACATGTTCTGTGACTGATTATGGATCCTGTACATGCCTAATTTGCTGTTTGATGTGGTCTGTCACTTAGATGTGATGCTCAGGGTGTGCATCACACACAATGGCTGTTCACTGTGCTGTGCGCTGAGCAGTGTGTTGCAGGAGTAGGACACTGCACACATGAGCTGCAGTGTTGATTTTGCAATGCACAATGTGCATGCAGACAGGCATTCATTGTTATGTTACGTCTACGACTCTTGTAATGCATTTGGAAATGACTTATTTTGGGTGGGAGATTTTGTTGGTCTGTCATTTCATCTGATTCCGGGTCAGGTCATCATTGTCTGATGCGACTGTACATTTAGGACATGGCAATGTGTTCCTTATCGTTACTGTGTTGGTGTTGGGTATTGCTTGCCATGTCATGTTGTGGTTTGGGAGGGTTTGAGTGACATGACAGTGATGGCTATGGCCTGTTTTGCAGGTGTGTGTGATGCACACCTTGCATGTCAGGGTTATCCGCTTCTCAGAGCAACTAGCTGGGGGTAGATCTCTCTCCCCGGCAGGGCCCTCCCTCTGGAACAGCCTGCCTGCCTGACTTGAACTTGAGGGGAACTATCTCCAGTTCTGGAAGCACCTCAAGACCTTCCTCTTTGCTTCTGCTTTCTCTCTGCCTCTCCCTTGCAGAATTCTTCACTGGAACTGCACTGGAGCTGCAACTGGGCCACTCTCACCGACCTCGATCCCTGGCCCAGCCACTCTCCACTTGCACTGCCTCCCTGGCAACCCCTGCACTGCGGTACTGTCTCTCTATCCCTACAGCCCACTCTTCCCAGCACTTGTCTGCACTTACCTTTGTAGTTGCCACCAGCCGACCTATGTATTTTTTTTTTGGGCTACTTCCCCTGTATTGCACTCCCCCCCTTGCACTTTTCCCTTCCCCCTACCCCTGCACTTGCACAATCTCAATGACACCTTGCCTAGTAGTACCGTTGTCTGTCTTCCCTTGTTCCCTCCTCCCTGCCTCATCGCACCTTGAAATATTTGTGTATAGGCCATATCATGTCATATGTCATATGTGTGCCTTTTGGTCACACAGGATAGCTTGTGTTTAAGTAGCTAGGGATGCAGACGATGTGGCACTTCCATGGCAACTATCTCAGGGTGGTAGGGTTGTGACAGTTGACTGTCTCTTTGTCATCATCGATTGTCACCTGGTATGTGCCAGGCCTGTGTGCACTCCGCAGCGGTGGGAGTTTAGGTGAAAAATGTGGCCACAAGCTGGGTCCGGGCTTCCTCGCCACGTGCCCTGTCCCCTCCCATGGGCAGCGCCTGTGCCTGTGGTTGGGGATGTGGGGGCACCACCATGTCCACCGGGACGCCCTGCCGTGTTGCAACATTGTGCAGGACACATGCTGCCACAATGATCCTGCACACTACTGGTGGTGCATAGAGTAGTTGCCCACCAGAGCGGTCAAGGGAGCGGAAACGTGACTTGAGCACTCCGAATGTGTGCTCCACTATGCCCCTGGTTGCAATATGGGCGGCGTTGTATCTTACCTGGGGTGGTGTGGTGGGGTTCCGGATTGGCGTCATCATGTGGTTGCTCAGAGGGTAGGCACTGTCCCCTGGGGAGGTGATAATAGTTGAGATTATTAGGGTTTGGATATTTGTCTGTGTGTGACTTGCATGCATGTGCAAGGGCATTTGTACTGACCTAGGAGCCATGTGTCGCCATGCTGCCCAGCTTCCAGGGCCCGGCTCAGGGCGGACATTCTGTATATGAAACTGTCATGGGTGGAGCCAGGGTAGTTTGCATAGACAGAGGTGATGATTCCCTTTGCATCGCATACCACCTGTACATTGATGGAATGCCAGTGCTTGCGGTTTCGGTAGATGTGCTCAGTGGCCCTAGGTGGACGTAGGGCCACATGGGTGCAATCTATGGTACCGAGCACTTTGGGGAAGTGTGCCACCCTGAAAAAATCCAGGACAACGGCCTGCCTTTCTGCGGGTGTTCTGGGCATGTATATGTGCCTGCGGACTGAGGGGCGCGCTGTCATGATTTGCAGTACCTGGTGTAGGCAGCGTGACTGCGTGGCCTGTGAGACCCCCCCCCACTATGGCAGTGGTCCGCTGAAATGACCCAGTTGCCAAAAAATACAGGACATTGAGCAGCTTCTCCAAGGGGCTCAATGCTTGGGAGCAAAGGGTGGGGGATGTAAGGTCATCTTCCCACTCCCTGACCAGGTCTAGGATGATATGGGGTGGAAACCTATACCTGCCATAGACCTAGTCGTCAGGCATCCCAAAAAGGCTTGTCCGTGGTGCGAAAATGCGTGCCCTGGCTATTCTCCTCCTCCTGCGGTGTCCCACGATCAGTGCTGCGACAAATGGGGCATTCATCGTAGCTGTATATACGCGTTTGTTGTTTGCGCGCACTTTTATGCTGTGCGCGGGGACGCTTCCGCCTGCCTTCGTGTGGCGGACGCGTTGACGTCTGTGCACGTCTTTTGCCATGCACGGGTTTCCCGTATTCGGATACGTGGTAAAACTGTACGTCCGAGTGTCATTGCGTGTGATCGGAGGGGAGTGAGCGTACACGCGATTGGCCTGGGTACGTGTGTTCCGGGGTGCACGGGAAGTTCCACACGCGATTAGCCTGGGTACGTGTGTTCCGGGGTGCGCGGGAACTTTCACACGTGATTGGTGGAAATCCACGTGTGTTCTGTCATCACGTGCAATGAGGGAAACACCCGCGCGCGTCACGTCACAGACGGGCTAACGCACTAAGCCTTTGGTCCAATAAAATCGCGTATGCATGCTGCCGTGCATACGCGCTAAGGGCCTTTCCTCGAATTACACGCAGACGTGCAGGATTTTCACGTGCCAAATCACTCCGTATCAAGCTGGCCACGCGTAAGCACATGGAAGACCACGCTCCTGCCCAGAAGGCCGAACTACTGCCCCCCAGAGCCCCGAGCACGCTCCCACCTGCCATCTGCTGCTGCCTGACTGCCTGCTGGCCACGTGCCCTGCCATTTGCTGCCTGCACATCAGCCAGGGGTGCTGTTGCTGTGACCACCCCTGCTGGAACCGAAGACTCCCGACTGGGATTCCATCGCTCCACAGCCCAGCCCCAGGACCCAGTTGCCCACCCACTCCTGCCTCTGGGGTTGTCATGTCGGGGCAAACACCATCTGAGACCACTGACAACCCCCGGCCAGAGAGGCAGAGGGGCACCAGCTTCAGTGCCACCAAAGTTGGTGTCCTGGTGGAGCAAGTCCTGGGGCAGTATGATGCCCTCTTCGGAAGTTCCCACGCCGACAAGGAAGGACAGACTCGGATCTGGACTGACATCGTGACTGCCATCAACACGGAGGGGGTGGCAGTCCGCGACTTACAACATGTCAAGAAGCGCTGGGAGGACTTCAGGTCCAGGACCTTGAACAAGGCCCGGCGCCTCTTGAAGGCAGCGGATGCCAAGGGGCGCCGGGGCCTCTTGTCAGAAGAACAGATGAGGGTCCTGGAACGCATTTCCCCAGCGCTCCACGTCCAGGTCCTTGAGAGGCAGACCCGTCTGGAGTCGAGCGGTAAGTGTACATGCATCCTGATTGTGAGCTGTGCCTGTGGTGATTTTTCAGTAGTGTGCAGGTTGCACATCTGTTTGTATGGGGTCGAGTATGGGTGGGGGTGTACAGGGCCGTGGGGCTAACACATGTGAGGGCTGGAATGTGTGAGACATGGATGGTGCTTGTGTGTGTAGGCTTGCATGCCAAATGCAGTTGTGTGGGCTCACATGTTTGGATGAATGTGTATGTAAGTAGACATGTCCGTGATGTCACGCATGTATGTTGTTTTCAGCTGCATGTATCAGCACTGTGTACATGTGCATGTGTGTGTATTTGACAAGGGTGCAACAGTGATGCAACATGGATGCATGTGAAAGCGGTATGTGGAAGCCTGATCGGCAGATGTGACATGGATGCCCATCGGAACACTGCGACACTTGGCAGAGGTGTACACATGCATGCAAGTGTGGTGGTGTGTGTACATGTGTGGTGCACTTCCTGTGTTGCATGTGATGTCTGGCTCACCTTTGCCTGCTCATGCTGTTGTATGTGTATGGATGGTGCTGGCAGTTGCGATATGGCTGTGGTATGGCTCATGTGTGCGAGTTGAAATGACATGTGTGTTGTGGATTGTGATGACATGTCTGAGGTTTGCCAATGCCACTCATATACAACTGTCATGTGTGTATGTGTCCATTGTACAGTGCCCTGATGCCTGCGTTTTATTTCTCCCTGTCTGCAGCGTCAACTGATGAAGAGGGCGGAGAAGGTGCTGTGGAGCACAGCGGCGGGGATCCCACCGCCAGCTGGAGACGCAAGGCCCGGCTCCCCTCCCATGCTGTCATCTCGTCGGGGAGTGAGGAGTCCGGTGCCGCGTCCCAGGCCGCAGCTGCCGGGGGGAGGTCCAAGAGGCGGAGGTTTGAGTTGGACTCCTCGGCAGCAGAAGGGGCAGCTGGGACCCCACAGGGCCCAACGGGGGAAGATGGCACAGAGTCATCCAGGTTGGTGGGGGGTTTTGGTGGAGGAGGAGGCCGTGCAAGCAACAGAGACGGGGTCTGGAGGTGGGGATCCCACTGGTGCTAGTTTTGCAGTGCAGGACCAGGGACAGGAGGCAGCACAGGCCGCCGCGGAGGTGCCTGTGTGCAATCCTGTCCCTGATCCTGTCCCTGCATCATCTTGCACCAGCAGGGATGCCTACGTCCAGACCCGTTTTCAGGCAGGGGATGAGCTCACGTCAACTGGCCTTCCTCTGCCTGCGGACGTGGCTATCCGGGTCCGGGTTGAGCCTGTTCTGAGTGGTGTGGCGTTGCGTCAACGGGCCATGCGAGGTGACCTGCAGTCTTTTCATGAGGAGACTGCACGTCATCTCGAATGGCTCGTTGACCGCGTCAGCCTGCTGGGACAGGTCACCCAGGCCGGATTCCTCCGTATGATGGGGCTTGCTACGACCCCCTCCTCAACTGAACCCCCTACGCGCCAGTCGTCCTCCGTGCCATCTTCCCACCCATCAGTCACCTGGGTGCCCTGTGGAGCTGCCTCTGACGGTGCGGCCAGGCTGGTGGAGGAGGCATCCCTGCCACAGTCGGGAGTCGGACGTCCAGCAGGGGTGGCCACATTAACGACTGCACCCCAGCCGGCGGAGGATGTGCAGGCAGCAGGAGGCAGTGCACGGGCAGAGGCACAGCAGCAGCAGCAACGTGGTGGGAGCCATGAAGGCTCGGGGCCTTCAACATCGGAGGGGCAGGCATCGGCCGGAGGGCAGGAGGACCCAGGACAGGGAGTGTCTTCCGTGTGGCAGCGGTTGGGCCACGCCATAGATGCGGAGCGGCAGCGGGCGGAAGAGGCACGGCTCACAATGGTCAGGGCGGAGAACTCCATGCGGAGGGCCCTGAGGCGGGCTGAGTGCCTCGAGGCAATCCGCAGGGGTTTGGAGGTGGACACGTCGACGGCCCTGCGGACCCTCGGGGCCATGGAGGGGGACCGCCTCCGGGACATTGAGCAGGAGTTCGATGATGCCCTGGCCCGGGACATCCACAAGTGAGCCGTCAAACTAGCCCGCTGCCCTTGTACATAGTTATGTAGGTAGTTAGGTTTCATTTTTTTGGGATTTATTTTGGACCTTTCGAACATTGGCCACATTTTTGTATATAGTTTATTTTATTAGTTAGTGTAGTTAGATGGGTTTCCTTTCTTTTGTTGGGATGATGGACCCTGGCTTGTTTGTATGTACATAGTTCACTGTTGGATTGTATTTTTCTTTCACGTTTTAACCATGGAGCAATGGCTTTCTTTTTTATTTCCCATTGGATTTTATTTTCTGGACAGTGACTTTGGACACCATTACTTTGGATTTTGATTTTGCTTTTTTTCACAGACATGCTTCTTTTCATTTTTGTACATTCACGTTTCTGTTTCTTTATTTTTGATTCTATTTATGTTTCCTTTAATACATATATTTTTAGTGAACTTCAATGTGTGGTATCTCATTGGTTTCATGCATTTCATGATATGGGTTCTGAGATTCACTGATGCCCATTGGGTGTATGTGAGGGAAATGTGTTTGTTTCGGAACTTGCAATTGGTGTTCTGTCATGTAATTGCCAATTATGAGTGGGTGGATGCAATACTCGGGTGGGTGTTTGGCATTTGGAGGCTGACCATAGGGACCAGGGATCTAGATTGTGATGACATGTTGGCTGGGGAACATGAGTTGGACATGGGTGGGGGCCTGCTGGCAGGTGCCCCACAGTGCTGGGGGGTGGGGGTGGTGGGGAACATGAGTTGGACATGGGTGGGGGCCTGCTAGCAGGTGCCCCACAGTGCTGGGGGGTGGGGGTGGTGGGGAACATGAGTTGGACATGGGTGGGGGCCTGCTGGCAGGTGCCCCACAGTGCTGGGGGGTGGGGGGGTGGGAGACATGGGTGGGGGCCTGGTGGAGGGTGCCCCTGCACTGCTGTGGGGTGGGGGTGGTGGGAGACATGGGTGGGGGCCTGGTGGAGGGTGACCCTGCACTGCTGGGGGGTGGGGGTGCTGGGAGACATGGGTGGGGGCCTGGTGGTGGGTGCCCCTGCACTGCTGGGGGGTGGGGGTGCTGGGAGACATGGGTGGGGGCCTGGTGGTGGGTGCCCCACAGTGCTGGGGGGGTGGGGGGTGGGAGACATGGGTGGGGTCCTGCTGGCAGGTGCCCCACAGTGCTGGGGGGTGGGGGTGGTGGGGAACATGAGTTGGACATGGGTGGGGGCCTGCTGGCAGGTGCCCCACAGTGCTGGGGGGTGGGGGTGGTGGGGAACATGAGTTGGACATGGGTGGGGGCCTGCTGGCAGGTGCCCCATAGTGCTGGGGGGTGGGAGACATGGGTGGGGGCCTGGTGGAGGGTGACCCTGCACTGATGGGGGGTGGGGGTGGTGGGAGACATGAGTGGGGGCCTGGTGGAGGCTGCCCCTGGTGGCTGGGGGGTGAGGGTGCTGGGAGACATGGGTGGGGGCCTGGTGGTGGGTGCCCCTGCACTGCTGGAGGGTGGGGGTGCTGGGAGACATGGGTGGGGGCCTGGTGGTGGGTGCCCCACAGTGCTGCGGGGGGTGGGGGGTGGGAGACATGGGTGGGGGCCTGCTGGCAGGTGCCCCACAGTGCTGGGGGGTGGGGGGGTGGGAGACATGGGTGAGGGCCTGCTGGCAGGTGCCCCACAGTGCTGGGGGGTGGGGGGGTGTGGAACATGAGTTGGACATGGGTGGGGGCCTGCTGGCAGGTGCCCCACAGTGCTGGGGGGTGGGGGGGTGGGGAACATGAGTTGGACATGGGTGGGGGCCTGCTGGCAGGTGCCCCACAGTGCTGGGGGTGGGAGACATGGGTGGGGGCCTGCTGGCAGGTGCCCCACAGTGCTGGGGGGTGGGGGGTGGGAGACATGGGTGGGGGCCTGGTGGAGGGTGACCCTGCACTGCTGGGGGGTGGGGGTAGTGGGAGACATGCGTGGGGGCCTGGTGGAGGCTGCCCCTGGTGGCTGGGGGGTGGGGGTGCTGGGAGACATGGGTGGGGGCCTGCTGGCAGGTGCCCCACCGTGCTGGGGGGTGGGGGGGGGTGGGGAACATGAGTTGGACATGGGTGGGGGCCTGCTGGCAGATGCCCCACAGTGCTGGGGGGTGGGGGGGTGGGAGACATGGGTGGGGGCCTGGTGGTGGGTGCCCCACAGTGCTGGGGGGTGGAGGGTGGGAGACATGGGTGGGGGCCTGCTGGCAGGTGCCCCACAGTGCTGGGGGGTGGGGGTGGTGTGGAACATGAGTTGGACATGGGTGGGGGCCTGCTGGCAGGTGCCCCACAGTGCTGGGGGGTGGGGGGGTGGGAGACATGGGTGGGGGCCTGCTGGCAGGTGCCCCACAGTGCTGGGGGGTGGGGGTGGTGTGGAACATGAGTTGGACATGGGTGGGGGCCTGCTGGCAGGTGCCCCACAGTGCTGGGGGGTGGGGGGGTGGGAGACATGGGTGGGGGCCTGCTGGCAGGTGCCCCACAGTGCTGGGGGGTGGGGGGGTGGGAGACATGGGTGGGGGCCTGGTGGCGGGTGCCCCACAGTGCTGGGGGGTGGGGGGGTGGGAGACATGGGTGGGGGCCTGCTGGCAGGTGCCCCACAGTGCTGGGGGGGGGGGGTGGGAGACATGGGTGGGGGCCTGCTGGCAGGTGCCCCACAGTGCTGGGGGGTGGGAGACATGGGTGGGGGCCTGCTGGCAGGTGCCCCACAGTGCTGGGGGGTGGGGGGGGGTGGGGAACATGAGTTGGACATGGGTGGGGGCCTGCTGGCAGGTGCCCCACAGTGCTGGGGGTGGGGGGGTGGGAGACATGGGTGGGGGCCTGCTGGCAGGTGCCCCACAGTGCTGGGGGGTGGGAGACATGGGTGGGGGCCTGGTGGAGGGTGACCCTGCACTGCTGGGGGGTGGGGGTGGTGGGAGACATGCGTGGGGGCCTGGTGAAGGCTGCCTCTGGTGGCTGGGGGGTGGGGGTGCTGGGAGACATGGGTGGGGGCCTGGTGGTGGGTGCCCCTGCACTGCTGGGGGGTGGGGGGGGTGGGAGACATGGGTGGGGGCCTGCTGGCAGGTGCCCCACCGTGCTGGGGGGTGGGGGGGGGGTGGGGAACATAAGTTGGACATGGGTGGGGGCCTGCTGGCAGGTGCCCCACAGTGCTGGGGGGTGGGGGGGTGGGAGACATGGGTGGGGGCCTGGTGGTGGGTGCCCCACAGTGCTGGGGGGTGGGGGGGTGGGAGACATGGGTGGGGGCCTGCTGGCAGGTGCCCCACAGTGCTGGGGGGTGGGAGACATGGGTGGGGGCCTGCTGGCAGGTGCCCCACAGTGCTGGGGAGAGGGGGGGTGGGGAACATGAGTTGGACATGGGTGGGGGCCTGCTGGCAGGTGCCCCACAGTGCGGGGGGGTGGGGAACATGAGTTGGACATGGGTGGGGGCCTGCTGGCAGGTGCCCCACAGTGCTGGGGGGTGGGGGGGTGGGAGACATGGGTGGGGGCCTGCTGGCAGGTGCCCCACAGTGCTGGGGTGATAGGGGGGGTGGGAGACATGGGTGGGGGCCTGGTGGAGGGTGACCCTGCACTGCTGGGGGGTGGGGGTGGTGGGAGACATGAGTGGGGGCCTGGTGGAGGCTGCCCCTGGTGGCTGGGGGGTGGGGGTGGTGGGAGACATGGGTGGGGGCCTGGTGGTGGGTGCCCCTGCACTGCTGGGGGGTGGGAGACATGGGTGGGGGCCTGCTGGCGGGTGCCCCACAGTGCTGGGGGGTGGGGGGGTTGGAGAAATAGGTGGGGGCCTGCTGGCGGGTGCCCCACAGTGCTGGGGGGGTGGGGAATGGGAGACATGGGTGGGGGCCTGCTGGCAGGTGCCCCACAGTGCTGGGGGGTGGGGGGGTGGGGAACATGGGTGGGGGCCTGGTGGTGGGTGCCCCACAGTGCTGGGGGGTGGAGGGGTGGGGAACATGAGTTGGACATGGGTGGGGGCCTGCTGGCAGGTGCCCCACAGTGCTGGGGGGTGGGGGGGTGGGAGACATGGGTGGGGGCCTGCTGGAAGGTGCCCTACAGTGCTGGGGGGTGGGGGGGGTGGGAGACATGGGTGGGGGCCTGCTGGCAGGTGCCCCACAGTGCTGGTGGGTGGGGTGGTGGGAGACATGGGTGGGGGCCTGCTGGCAGGTGCCCCGCAGTGCTGGGGGGTGGGGGTGTTGGGGAACATGAGTTGGACATGGGTGGGGGCCTGCTTGCAGGTGCCCCACAGTGCTGGGGGGTGGGGGGGGTGGGGAACATGAGTTGGACATGGGTGGGGGCCTGCTGGCAGGTGCCCCACAGTGCTGGGGGGTGGGGGTGGTGGGGAACATGAGTTGGACATGGGTGGGGGCCTGCTGGCAGGTGCCCCACAGTGCTGGGGGTGGGGGTGGTGGGGAACATGAGTTGGACATGGGTGGGGGCCTGCTGGCAGGTGCCCCACAGTGCTGGGGGGTGGGGGGGTAGGAGACATGGGTGGGGGCCTGGTGGAGGGTGCCCCTGCACTGCTGGGGGGTGGGGGTGGTGGGAGACATGGGTGGGGGCCTGGTGGAGGGTGACCCTGCACTGCTGGTGGGTGGGGGTGCTGGGAGACATGGGTGGGGGCCTGGTGGTGGGTGCCCCTGCACTGCTGGGGGGTGGGGGTGCTGGGAGACATGGGTGGGGGCCTGGTGGTGGGTGCCCCACAGTGCTGGGGGGTGGGGGGGTGGGAGACATGGGTGGGGGCCTGCTGGCAGGTGCCCCACAGTGCTGGGGGGTGGGGGCGGTGGGGAACATGAGTTGGACATGGGTGGGGGCCTGCTGGCAGGTGCCCCACAGTGCTGGGGGGTGGGGGGGTGGGAGACATGGGTGGGGTCTGGTGGAGGGTGACCCTGCACTGCTGGGGGTTGGGGGTGGTGGGAGACATGAGTGGGGGCCTGGTGGAGGCTGCCCCTGGTGGCTGGCGTGTGGGGGTGCTGGGAGACATGGGTGGGGGCCTGGTGGTGGGTGCCCTGCACTGCTGGGGGGTGGGGGTGGTGTTAGACATGGGTGGGGGCCTGGTGGAGGGTGACCCTGCACTGCTGGGGGGTGGGGGTGGTGGGAGACATGTGTGGGGGCCTGGTGGAGGATGCCCCTGCACTGCTGGGGGGTGTGGGGGTGGGGAACATGAGTTGGACATGGGTGGGGGCCTGCTGGCAGGTGCCCCACAGTGCTGGGGGGTGGGGGTGCAGGGGTACATGAGTTGGACATGAGTGGGGGCCTGCTGGCAGGTGCCCCACAGTGCTGGGGGTGGGGGTGCAGGGGTACATGAGTTGGACATGAGTGGGGGCCTGCTGGCAGGTGCCCCACAGTGCTGGGGGGTGGAGGGGGTAGGAGACATGGGTGGGGGCCTGCTGGCAGGTGCCCCACAGTGCTGGGGGGTGGGGGTGAAGGGGAACATGAGTTGGACATGGGTGGGGGCCTGGTCGCGGGTGCCCCTGCACTGCTGGGGGGTGGGGGTGGTGGGAGACATGGTTGGGGGCCTGGTGGAGGGTGCCCCTGGTGGCTGGGGGTGCAGGGGGACATGCGTTGGTGGGCAGTAGTGCAAGTTGACATGTGGGTTGGCTGGGGGGCATGGCCATGGTGGATGGGGTGCCTGCAGGACATGTGCAGGGTAGGCCCCTGTGGTGTGAGCCACCTGCAGGGGCCATGGAGGGTGTAGAGGGAACACCTGGGAGGACCCACACGTGCAATTCACGTGTGGTGCTCCCCGCGCACCCCTGTAATACATGTACCTTGGTGAGATCGCGTGTGGAACTTCCCGCGCACCCCTGTAATACACATACCCTGATGGAATCGCGTGTGGAACTTCCCACGCACCCCTGGAATACACGTACCCTGCTGATGTTGCGTGTGATACTTCCCCCGCACCCTGAAATACACGTACCCTGATGAGATCGCGTGTGGAACTTCCCGCGCACCCCTGTAATACACGTACCTGATGGAATCGCGTGTGTAACTTCCCGTGCACCCCCGAAATACACGTACCCCGCTCAATCGCGTGTGTAACTTCCCGCGCACCCCCGAAATACACGTACCCCGCTCAATCGCGTGTGTAACTTCCCGCGCACCCCCGAAATACACGTACCCCGCTCAATCGCGTGTGTAACTTCCCGCACACCCCCGAAATACACGTGCCCCGCTCAATCGCGTGTGGAACTTCCCGCGCACCCCTGGAATACACGTACCCTGCTGATGTTGCTTGTGATACTTCCCCCGCACCCCGAAATACACGTACCCTGATGAGATCGCGTGTGGAACTTCCCGCGCACCCCTGTAATACACGTACCCTGATGGAATCGCGTGTGTAACTTCCCGCGCACCCCCGAAATACACGTACCCCACTCAATCGCGTGTGTAACTTCCCGCGCACCCCCGAAATACATGTACCCCACTCAATCGCGTGTGTAACTTCCCGCGCACCCCCGAAATACACGTACCCCGCTCAATCGCGTGTGTAACTTCCCGCGCACCCCCGAAATACACGTACCCCGCTCAATCCCGTGTGTAACTTCTCGCGCACCCCCGTAATACACGTGCCCCGCTCGCACAGGCCCAATTGCTGTATGTTGGCACTTTTGTAATGCGCAGGGACGCTACCGCCTGCCTTCGTGTGGCGGACGTGTTTCGGCTTGTGCGTGTCTTTGGCTGTGCGTGGCTTTGCCCTATTCGATTCCGTGAATACGTGTGGTTCGAGTGCGTGTGGGCGTTCCGTCTGCTTCCCTGCAGTACATTCCCAGTTACGCCCTTATTTTCGCGCATTGTTCCCCATTCCGCGCGTTACGCCCCGTGTTCCGCCCACTTTCTGGTGTATGCGCCGAGGTTGTGCGCTTTTACTGTGCGCGTTGCGCACGCCTTTCGGGACGTTGCAGTGACTTGTGCGCCATGCACGGGTTTGGCGCACATCCCGAGGTAAACACACGCAGGACTTCCATGAATCGCACGGTTTTTTGCACTTGCGCCTGCTTGCGCCAAGATTTTCGGCGCACGTTTGTTCCATGAATCGGCCCCTCAGTATCAAATCCGATTTTGAGACCAGTGGCTAAAGGGAGGTCTCTGAGGACTGTAAAGCAAATCATAAAATGTGACATCATCCAGCCTTGATCCAATCACTCAAATTGCAAGGCGGAGATTAAGTGTGGTCCTATCCCAGCGCAGAGGGGCAAGCTTAGCTAAGCCGGCCCATACACCTCCTTTGTGATGTCATTTTAAAGGATAAATAGAGACAGCTGAAAACACATAGGGACTCACTGATCCAGCCACTTTCCTGATCCCGTCGAAGCACTATGATCCAGCATTCTACATCCAGCTTTAATATTCTTCCAGATCCAGATGCCAAATCTCTTGCCAGCAATAGAGAACCATTGATTTCCAGCAAGGCCCAAATCCTCAAATTTATTCTCTCCACCCATCTCGACTCTACCTTGTCCCTGACAAGACAAACTAACGCAGTCAGATTAGTGTCGGCATATAACTGCAAACTCAGCGCGCCTGCAGACCTTTTCTGACCACCCCCAATAGCATCCTTTTAGCCAGAACGCTCATCATGTCTAAGATAGACTACTGTAGCACCCTTTATCTGGGGACTAGCCAGGCTAACCTCAACAAACTGCAAATCACCTAGAACAATGCCATTAGAGCGGCCTTAAATATTCCAAGAAACCAACATATCTCTGATGTCAGAACTAACCTGCATTGGCTCACTGTCAAGCAGAGAATTCTGTTGAAAACACTTGCCCTTACTCACAAATGCCTGACTAACAAGGCCCCCCTCTACCTATCCAACCGCCTTTCCCTCCACACTTCCTCCCGACCCCAAAGAACTGCTCACACACACAGCCTGTCTCTGCCTAGATTTAAACTTCAAAAAGCTGGGGCCGTGAGCTTCCCTGTTTTCGCCACTAAGCTCTGGAACACTCTTCCCTCCACTATCAGATCTGAGCCCTCATTCAATTCCTTCAAACAGAAACCAAAATCATGGCTCCTCGCTCAAATCTGATTCAGCCTTCTGCTTGCAGTAATCACTTAGAGTTATCTGCCCCTACTGAAATTTTGCCTTGTTCAATTTATGTTCCTACGATAAACTGCCTAGTGTGATTAACTATGTAACATTACTATCCAATCCACTCACTACTGTATGTATCTGACATTACGCTCAGCTTGACCAAGCCTACGTTCTGCTGTATATTTCTGTACTTTTCTGTAAGTTTACACTTTGTTGTATATTTTGTTTATTTCTATGTCTATTAAGTTTTCGTGCCCGGATGCCTGTGGGCCTGGCGCGTGCTACAAATAAATAAAATACAAATACAGTAAAGCGCTGTGTGGTGTGAGAAGGCCTTTTGAACCAGTATCCTGGTTTCTCTGGCTTGCCACCACTAGGCTTGTCTGAGGAACTCGCTATCCAGCTGATTGAAATATCCACAAAACAAGAAGGACAGATCCTGTGCAAAACCAGTGACCGGCCTAGCTGATCCAATCCCGTGCCTCAGGTGCTGTTCTTCCTAGACCAGATCCAATCCTTGACCAGAACTGACGGTCCAATCTAATAACTTATTTTGTGAGTATTAATAGGAAGAAAAGTGACCCTAATATCTCTGCATAGTCTTATCCCAATCTCAATTCATCCTATTTGCAAATTCAGAATCATAGTATTGTCAGTACCTTTCCTGCACTGATTTTTCTCATTTGTTTGATAAAATCATAAGTCATTAGTGATTTTGAGTAAGAAAAGTAGATCGATCCCAGAACGGAAACTAGAGTATCACACAGAAAGGGTTACGCTGGCCACGTAACTGGGATCGAAGTGGATCGAAATTCCTGTGTGACATTCTATTTTTCATAGTCATAATCTAGTGTAAGAAAACCCATCTTTCATTTTCAAAAGTGCATTTCTGTTTTCCATTCTCGCGCCTATTTTACAAAAACGACCTTTACTAAAACCTCTATAACTCCCTCAGTTTTTGTGATGGGAACGAAATTCCCTACTTGTACCTAAAATCCATAGTTATCCATAGAACCCAAAACCGCACTGCAAAACAGTGCGATTCTCCCGTTATCGCGAATATCGCACAATGAAAGGTTTGCTGCGATTTTAAAAATCTGAAAGGTTTACACGTGTAAAATAACTCTAAACTGCTTCCAACTGGGACTTTAAGATTTCAAATGTTTTCTTTGGATTAAATTATTGCGTGTGCTTGTGTGCAACTGTTCAAAGTGGCTCCCATAGATATTTATTACAATTTCAGTATTTTTGACCATATTTGGTGTTGCCCAGTAATTTCTAAAGACACTTTTAAAGTCAAGCTGACAGCTGAAAAGTCAATTCTGTTTTTCTCTTGTGTGTTGAAGGGGGAAAGTGGGACTGATGTTCTGTTTGATTGGTGCCATTCCTGACTACCTGCTCTCTCCTCCCATCTCTTTACATTGCCTATTGGGGGTGAGGGGTGTTGCAGGGGGAACCTCTAACCATAGTGCTATCTGATGTGAACCAACACACAAGTATTCTTTGCTGTGCTGCATATGTTTTTGGTGCTCATTACTTGATTCATAGTGTATTAAAGACATTCTTCAGTGCTCTGTCACCCCATTGGTGATTGTTGTTTATCTATTGAAACATATTGTGATTACATTTTAAATACATAAATAAATATTTACCTTTGCAAACTAGCCTGATACCTGGTTCAGTGTGACCCGGGGAGCGGGTGGGTTCCAGGAGAAGGGTGTGATATGAGTGGTATATCGTTCAGAATATTGAATTTGTAGACAAAAATAAATAAGGGTTTCAGTTGTGCACTACATGCTGGGCTTTGACATGGGAGTGTGCTGGATTGAAATCACGTACACAACCATATATATGGCGACATTATTTGTGGGGATAATATTACCTGATACCCATTTAAAGCCTATGAAAGTGCTGTTTATGTTGTAATGTTTAAACAAAAAGATGGAGTTGTACTATGCTACTGTCAACCGCTCATTGCAGCAAGAAAAAAAAACGTAGGCTGAAGTGAAGTTTAAACCTTTTATTCCTATCCCCCAAATCTGGCATAGAATAAAGAAACCACTTCAGCGCTGCCCTCTGCTACAGTCACAACGATCGAGCACCGGGAAAACCAAGTCTGCTCAGCCTTCGGGCACGCCAGTGTTTTACTCCACCTCAGGGTTTGTTGGTCGTCCTCTGCGCTGTAGGTCCGTAAAACTCATCAGCACCACTTTGATTAGACAGGGATTGCTCTGTTTCTGCTCCGATCCTTCTCGTCGCTGGAGCTCAGCCACAACCTTAGCTCAATGTTCTACTCAGTTCCAGTAGTCGGCAGGACCTGGCCAGCCCCTGTCTCATAAGCCGGTGATCAGCAGCTCCCTCCTCATCTTCAATAAGCCCACACATATGCCTCTTCATGCCTCCCTCTCGTTCTCCTGCGAGGTTTGAAAGTGATCAAAAACGCATTTCATCAGTCCCGCATTCCTTCCCACCTGGTTATTCACCTGTTTTCACTTCCCCTGTTCCTCCACTGCTCCACCTCACCTCCAGGACTCCTCCCTTCTTTGGTTCAGTGGCTCACCCCTCCCATCATGTCCATGCGATCCTACTAACATTGTGCTCCCCTCGCCCCTGTCATTGTTCCCCGGGCTCCGCTGGGTTAATGTCCGATGCAGCTGTCCCCTGTGAATTGGCCTTAATCGGACGGGTCTGCAATCCTCCGACTATACGCGAGCTTCGGCCTGTGGACACAGGCACCCCTTCAAAGGTACTAAAAGGGTGGCCTTGTGTAAATGCTAAAAGGACCAATCATTTTGACAATATTGTGATGTTCTTCTCGAAAGGTTGACTACTGTTTTTTGAGTTTGGACCGGGTTGGGATTGCTCCTTTTTTTCAGGATGACTTTCTCACTCTTCAGTTTTAAGGTGATTGTGTTCCTTGACCAACTTGTGGTTTATATACTTGCATGTACTGCCATTTCGTTGATTTGCACTTCTTGTCTTATGTTCACATCATTCAGTGATGTTCCTGTGAAAGATTCTTTAGTACCAGTTTAAGTTCTTGAATCTGAATCGGTTACGATGGTTAAGAGCACTTTCCAGTGCTAAAAGCTACTCTCAAGAGCACTGGAAAACTTTTCTGGTCTACAGTAATTTGTTTGGACAATCTTCATTGTGTCAGTTCTTTCATGCTTTTTAGTTCTTGTGGGGTTTTAAAATCTTCTAGTACTCATTTGTGATAATAAAAGTACAGTTGTTGTTGGATTAAAATGGAATTTATCAAATTTGCAAGCTGACCTGAGAAGCAAGAAAAGGCATTCTGATTCATTGAAGAACAATCATGGAAAGCTTTTTGTCAAAACATGGCTCGTTATACAAGCAACTTAAGTACATACATTCAGTTAAACAACTAGAATATTTGGTGAGATATTGGACTAATACTATGTGTGGTGATATTAGGTGAATCCTACAAACACAAAAGACTACCAGAAGGGTAAACACTTATGATGAAACCCTCATCATATTGCAATAACAGTTTCTTATCTAATGGCAGATGATATTGAATACATGCTCCCTTTACCTCATTTTATTAATGACACAAGACTTAGGTAATTCTATGAAGTTTTGAAATTAATTCTATACATTTAATCTAACAACTCTTTATAATTGTTATGGGGACCACTGTATCCGCCTCTGTGGATAGGACTGTCACTAAAGTAGGAGTGGCCTCACTCGAGTTTCAGGTGGTGTAGGGTCACAGTCATTGACGTCCGGTGAACAACTTGTGATTGGTATAAGGAAATGAAACCATTCCTTGGACCTGCGCTCTGTAACAGTGTAGCTGTATAGTAACATGGTTAAAATGCTTGGAGTTTTGTAAAATGTAATTATTCAGATTGGAGGTTAGGGTTGGATGTTACCCCCAGTTTTCAGATATAAGCTGCCACATCGCACCAGTGTTTTGTCAATTGCTGGGATTTCACTTGGATGTACTAGGAGCAATGGCTTGATGGAGGACTCTTCCTGCAGTGTTCGATCTGTCTGGCTCGCTACAGGTTCCTTCACTGCGGACCATGGTCATCCAGGGAAGAACTGCAACCTCTCTGGCTGCTTCTCCATGCACTCCTCTCTGCAATGTAGGGGTCTTTGCTACTCCAAGGTGTACTTTCTTCATCCTTATCTCTTCTTAAGAGTCACCTTGCTCACTTGTGTTCAGTCCTTTGGACCGCAGGGACGGCAGTTGCAGACTTTGCCCATTCAGGCGGGAACCGTGACCTTTCCGGCTACTGACGTGAGAGCTCCTCCATGCAATGTCTGGATCGGCATGCTCGGGAGTCATCTTTGGGGACAGTATCTCTTACTGGGTTTGCCTCATCCTTCCTAAAGCCTGCTATGCGCTCCTCAATTTCGTTTACATATATTGTACCTAACTCCATTGACTTGTATTAGGCCATTGATTTCTACTTAGCCAGTGAATAACATTGTGATTGGAGGTTCAAGAAATCATGGTGGCCTGTGAGCCTCATTAAGTCTAGTTGCAATTTGTGAACCTGTGAAACATTTTTATGACTCGGTGTGGTCACCGTTTCTGTTTTGTATATTTAGGAAAAGTAACCACTACTTACCTGTAATATGTGTAGTGATTACTTGAACTTTATAATAAACATTTATTGTGTGGAACTTTATCAAAAATGTTTACTGTTTACAGCCATATTACTGTATACAGTCAGGAAAACGTTGTCAAAACACGCTGTACACCTGGGTAGGTTTATTTATTTATAGTTTATTTATAACGTGCCTTCTGTGAAAAGAAGTCTCTTTGTGCCGCCACAAGGCTGATCTATCTGAGCACTAGAAATATGGCCTTAGAAAATCTCTAGCGAAAAGCAAACCCTTCCTAATGTTGGGATGGAAATGAGTATATCCCACCCCCCCTTGGTACTTTAAGGTGAGGTGAATCCCCTATTAAATAGTGTAGTGTACAAGGGGTGAGAGAACCGCACTATGAAACTCGCTGCAAATATAATATAGTGCGAACAGCAGATGCATAACCTTAGAAGGCCCATAGAAAGAAATGCCATTTTGTAGTTATGACTTGCCCGGATGCGCTGTACCAGTCGAGCTCCATGGAAGGATTTGACTAGCCCCAAATCAAGAAGACAGAATAAGCCCACACCACCAGTTCTCACGGAAGCTCGCTTCCCCATTGTCTCTTCATTGTTACACCTTAAATAATTGTACAGTCTGAAAAACTAGTTATTAATGAATCTACATAGTCCGAAGCGTTGTTCCGCGGCATGCCTTACATGGACGCGGGTTCTAGGACTACCCATAAGGATTGAGAGGTGACCCAAGAGTTACAGGAACAACACCAGGCTGTGCAAAGAGATACTCATCTCTGAAGGAACACTGCTGCTTAGACACTAACGTTACGACACAACAATAGTGTTTTATATTGCCAATTCAGTTAAGGAAACTTCATGGACAAGACGACCTATGTAGAACATTGAAGCAATATTCGAGGGAGCACATCTAGAACTAAACACTGCCTTGAGGACGACCTAGGGGTCGAAACACGTGTCTGCTGTTTTTGAGTGCTAGCAATTAATATTATTGAGTAGAATAAAGCTTCAGACTATGTAGATTCATTAATAACTAGTTTGCCAGACTGTACAACTACCTAAAGTGTAGCGCAAGTTACCGGCACAACCAGCCCATGTATATTGTTTCTAATTAGAGGTTAGAGGGAACACCTCACAGTGCCGATACTGCTGCTGATATTGAACCATTGAGGAACGTCCCTAGCGCACGACTCACAGTTCACATCCCTCCACTTACCACTATCTGTGAGGAGAAATAGGTGTCACACTGGCGGACATTGGTTTGGATCAGAAATACCATGCTCCTCAAACTACACCCGATTCTCATGACCCTACACGATTGGGAAACGAAAAATAGAAACAGGACAATCATGTTATCTTTAGAAAACATGTAGCACTGAACATGCATTCAGCAAGGTGGCCAATATCATTATGTTTCTTCTCCAACCCAATGAAGGGGTGCTGTTTTATCCTGAATTGATCCATTGCCCGAGTGACGCGTGATGCCATGAATGGGATGATGCGCGGAACCATCAGCGTGTAAGTGGTACGTGTGTTCCATGAGGGCAATTGATCAGGAGAGCCTGAGTGAACTGACGGCCTGTGGGTGCTCTCCGTTTACTTGTGCTGCCTCTTCCTAACGAAGTGAAGCCTCATACATCTAATTTAGGTCATCCAACTATCTTACTACCCAACATGTTCATTTGTGGTATGCCTCACACTTGCATATTTCATCCTTCACTGTCCCTCCTGTGGGCGACTCAGGAGACAACTGTTTTTTCCAGACACCCTTCCACAGTATACAGCCTCGCAGGACACCCCTCCAAGGTTAGAAAATAGAGTTTGGCGTATTACCTAAGGTATCCCGCCAATGGGAAATAACCGTTACTGCATGCACTATGCATGCGGTAATGGGACGTTCCACATGGTTTGGAGTCATGCGGACCCTTCAGTTATGCCTCATTTTTGAGTCTCATGGGAACTCTTGGGGATTGGTAATTGCCACATGTGCTAACTGCATGCAGTAATGGTTTTGTGTGGAGGAAATTCCCTCCACACAATAACAGGTGGTTTTTAGAGTTTCATTTTGAAACTTTGAATTTGGCTAATCCTTTTGCTGCCACTTATCTACTGCACTGCCAAACTCTAAATGAGGCCCTAATAATACTTTCAAATGTGCACACGTTTAGGCACCCTCCTACAGGCTATTACCTGGCCGGCCCTTCTAAGGATAATTTCAAAGTGTTGCATTGCTTTACCGAAGCCCTCCTGCAGGCTACTGCCTGGACGGACCCTTCTAAGGATAATTTCAAAGTGTTGCATTGCTTTACGGAAGCCCTCCTGCAGGCTACTACCTGGACGGACCCTTCTAAGGATAATTTCAAAGTGTTGCATTGCTTTACCGAAGCCCTCCTGCAGGCTACTACCTGGAGGGACCCTTCTAAGGATAATTTCAAAGTGTTGCATTGCTTTACCGAAGCCCTCCTGCAGGCTACTGCCTGGACGGACCCTTCTAAGGATAATTTCAAAGTGTTGCATTGCTTTACCGAAGCCCTCCTGCAGGCTACTGCCTGGACGGACCCTTCTAAGGATAATTTCAAAGTGTTGCATTGCTTTACCGAAGCCCTCCTGCAGGCTATTACCTGGACGGACCCTTCTAAGGATAATTTCATAGTGTTGCATTGCTTTACCGAAGCCCTCCTACAGGCTACTGCCTGGGCGGACCCTTCTAAGGATAATTTCAAAGTGTTGCATTGCTTTACCGAAGCCCTCCTGCAGGCTACTACCTGGACGGACCCTTCTAAGGATAATTTCAAAGTGTTGCATTGCTTTACCGAAGCCCTCCTGCAGGCTACTGCCTGAGTGGACCCCCATAAGGATCATTTAAAAGTGATGCATTTTGCAGAGACCCTCCTACAGGCTACCACATGCTGGGAGCAGCATAGTATGACCTCTATAGGGATCATTTGAAAGTGGTGCATTTTATAGACACCCTCCTGCAGGCTACCAAATGGCTGGACGCAATAGGGAGAATTTCTAAATGGTGAATTGTGAAAATGCCCTCCGGCAGGCTATCGCCGGACAGGAAACCATAAGTATAATTTCAAAAGGATGCACTCATTTGTCAGACACCACCCTCCGTGCCATTGCATGGCAGGACCACATCAGGGTTATTTTCAAAGTGATGTGCTCTTCCCCTGAGGCACCATCTTGCTTCAGTCCTTACCTGTCCCCACAGACTCAGATTGTGTTAAAGGAGGGGCAGGGGTCACAGCTTGCATCTAAATGTCTCCTGGTGTATCACCTCGCGTCTTGACTTATTAACATTGAAAGACCATGAAAGAGTACTTCCAGCAAGTGAACCGTGATAACCTCAATGCTCACCCCTAAATGGGGCATGTGGAGAACCTCATTGTTTTGCTACTCCTTATGGAAGAGATGCCTGTGTGCCTCCACCAGACAGTGTGTGACGCCCACTTCAAATGGTATACCAATGAGCAATCGGTATGTGCCCTCCTGGTTTTGTTTTTCCCCCTTGCTTTTGTTTTTGTTGAAAAAAAACGTATTGGTTGTTTGTCAATTACATCCAAAGCATTTATAGATCATATTTCCAACATAGTAATGTGTGGTGAGTAACAAGAAAATTATTTCACGTACATCAAATAGTGGAGCAAACTTTAATCCGTGGCAGCCACGGTTAACTTTTCCCGGAACGCCTGCAACGGTCCTACCCGAACATTACACAAGGTTGCTACATTTCTGAAATGGATATGCAACCCAACCCATATGCAACCCATGCCTATCACACTATAACATAATGTCATATATTAAACAGAATACGTCCAATAATGGGAGAAGATTCAAGAGAAAGTCATAGTATAACTGAAACATATCTATCTTCCCCCAAACATAGTCGAGTATAATAGTCCCGATTTCTCAGAATTATATTTAGATAGCAATCTATCCCACAATTAATCAGTCATCCAAAGTGGAGGACAAGACACATACAATACTAACTAGGAACAGTAGGAAAGTAGGCAAGGGACAATGGTTTCAAGCCAAGCCAGTGAGTTCCAAAGTATAATCTGACAACAAAGCAATCAACACATATAGCATTCAGGCCCATACATCATTGAAAGACTCCCAGATGGAATTGTGTTGAATCCTGAATGAATGCATTGCTTGAGTGACAGGAGTGTGTGATGTCATGAATGGGATGATGCGTGGAACCCCGGGCGTGTCTTAGTTATGTTTGTTCCATGAGCTTCAGTTGATCCTGAGAGCCCGAGTGAATGGGCGTCCAGTGGCTGGTACTCTCAATAACCTGATCTTGAGGAGAACAGCGTATCCACATATCAAAGAAAATGTCTGGATTAAACTTCCAAGGGATGCCTACTGCAGCACACCCCAGCCTCTCCCATATAGTGTGCAACACGTGTTTGGTTACGTCAGGTGCCTAACCCGCCATTAAGAGTTCTGAGCTAGAGCTATACAAAGCATTGAGAATGAGGCTGCTGACGCTTCTTTTTCTCAGGTTCTATGTGCAAGATTCAGTGTACAGTACCCTCAATTAAAACTGAAACTTGTGCTATTCAAGACTAAACTGTGGGAGCTGGTGAGTTAGACAACAGTGAGATTGCATCGTTAATAGGTGAACAATATCAGCAAAGGCATGGTGTGTTCCGAATGGAGTCCAGGGCCCTAATATTCGACACCAGTGGCCATTAGAAACCAGGTAAGCATTTCCTTCTTATGGGCTAAAGTATTAACATAGCTGTACATTTTCGCCCTGGGAAATTTGATTAGATCTAAATTGACAGCTTAGAAGTGCAGTTATTTTAATCCAATAGAAAATATGTTAGAAATACCTAAAGCTTAAATGGTTATTCACCGATAGTATTGCTTTACATTTTCTTTAAAACAGTGTATCAGATGTGATTCTTTTTATTAAGTTCTTACTTTTTTTAATGTATTTTTACTTGAAGTATATACAACTTTTTTAAAATATTGATGAATACATGCTTATCATGCACGCATCCTATTGTTTGTAGGTAAAATAGTCAAAAATATTAAACCAGTAGCTGTATGAAACAGATGGAGTCAAAATAATTAACACCACCACCAAACAGATGGCCATGCCAGGACCTAGTCAAAGTCTACTTTGTTTATGGAAACTTTTCAGCTAAAGATGAGAGAATCCAACAGCTTATGGAGATGGTGCTTTAAATCTAGTACATATAGAAATCAATTTAATTACCAGATATTGGTCCCATAAGGTGTTCCCATATCTCCTAAAATGCGACTTCCGCATCTTGAAGCGATATAATAAATGCTTATAAGATGCTATTTTTGTTGTTTCAGCGGACCCGTTTTTTATTGTTAGTAATAATTAAGTACCTGAAAGTCTGAGAATACATAGCGTTGCTGCTGTTAACACAGTATATAGCCCTCTCTACCAGTGTTTTGATATATGCCTAAGTTTAGAGAAACCGTATGGTAAAATTATTGAAGGAGTAACCTCAATAGGAATTTTTAAAATGCTTCTTATTTCTGCAAGAATATCTTTCCGATATTTTACCAGCTGCATACATGACCAGGTGTGTTATGCACAGACTTTACAAATTCATAGTAATCGATTCATATTACAGCAGTAGCCTTTATTCTCACACTCATGTTGCATGTCAGCTTCAGAGTTCTTTTACATGATATTCCTAAATGTTATTCTTCAAGTCCATCATCTTTCTGCTAAACCCTCAAATGTCTAAAATAACAGTTAATCCGTTTCAAATTTTGTACACATACTCTGGGAGGTGATTGACAAGCTTTACAAATAGTCTCTTGTGTAGACTGCACATCTGCACCTCAACGAAAGTAACATCGGGGCAGGCTTCATTCATCCTTCTGCGTCTTCTTCAGGGCGGTCAATGGCTCTTGTCACATTTCCTTCTTGAATGAATCAAAGGTTAAGGGGCAACAAGGTTGTCTGAAAATGAATTGTAAACAAAACCTTTTAGTATTCCACTTGGAATTCATATCTCAGTATCCCACCTGCTTGCAACAAGAGAATCTATTACAATGTTACAATGTTAACCTGTTTTTCCAGATTCCATAATCTCCCTCCCAGCCAATTAGGGAGCTTGAAATGCAGGCCTTAGCTCATGGCTTTGCCCGCGCTCTGAGACCCCTGAGCAGCAGAAGGCTGACATTTTCCCTGCCAGACAACAGGTAAGTAAGCCTGCTTCGATATGGTCTGTAACGTAGGCCCCTGGGCATTCCCCGACCTGGTAATGTCCCTTCAAGTCGGGTTTATTGCTTAATTCCGACAAGAGCACTTGGCTACTATAGTATGTTATGTTATAGGAGGGATAGGTCAGGGGCAACGTGTTTGTCTTGGAAGCAAGACAACACAGCGCAAAACACATGTTTGAATCCCAATCCCGCGCTTAGAAAGCAATCTCTTCTATTAAGCGCGTTATAAAAGAACAATTATAGGTTTACTTATAGAGTGCAGTTGCTACCCAGGAGTCTCCTGGCATTGAAAACAACAAAACCAGCAAAAAGGAAAGGTAGGCATAGCATGGTTATTCACGAAACAGGAAAGTCTTCGATGCCTTTTTGAAAGTGAATATGATCTTCTGTCAACTTCAAAGCTAGAGGAAGGGTGTTCCACAGGGAGGGAGCTGCAACTGAGAACGCTCTGCCACCCACTGATTTTTTTTTTTAATTCTTGGAATGACGAGAAGGCCTAATTGTGCTGAGCAAAGAGTTCTCAGGAGAGTGTAGGGAATGATCTTCTCCTGAAAATATAGATCTCCCTGTTTATGCATAGGTCGAGGGGTCAAGCAGAGGGCTTTCAATTTAATCCTGCTCTCAATAGGGAGTCAGGAAAGTTGGGGAAGGATAGGAGTGCCATGTGCATATTTGGGCAGTCCTGTGACTAACCAAGAGGCAGAGTTTTGAAGCCGCAGGAGATGGCATTTGGGCTGAGCCAGCAAGGTGGCGTTACAGTAATCAAGAATTCCTAAAACCACAGGAGCGACCACTGGGCCCTTCAGGGATTACAGTAAAAATGGTATCACCTTTTTTAAGGTTTTGAGTTTAAAGTAGCCAATGCTACATCTTGCACTGACTTGCAAATCAGGGGACAGTGAGCCTGAGATTGACACCAAGGTTATCACCACAGGAGTTGGTAAAGTACCCAGGTTGGGAGGGGGGGTAAAATATCTGGGGTCCAAGAAGAACACGCTCCAGGTGGTCCAACAACCTGGACTTTGGTTCTATCGCCATTGAGCTTCAGCCAGTTATTCATCCATTTGCCTATGGCCAAAAGACATGCCTGAAGACTGGCTGCCGAATCCTGCAGGGTTTGATCCACTCCTAAAATGAATTGAGTGTCATCTGCATAAGAATAGAATCGACGGCGTGCGATTGGATGAGGCTAGCAAGAGGTTGAACAGAGATATTAAAAAGAAGTAGAGATATATCCGAGACCTGGGTGACTCCACAAGTAAGAGGCGAAGATAAGGACCTAAATGGGGGAAGAGAAAGTCTCTGGGAGCGATCTGAAAGAGAAGATTTAAACCACTGGAGTGCGGTCCCAGTAATACCAACCTCGGAGAGGCTCAGACACAGGGTGGGGTGGTCAATGATATTGAAGGCTGTGGACAAATCAAGTAATATCAGCAGGCCCACCCCGCCCTGGTCAGTTATTCTGGTGAGCTCATCAATAACTGAGACCAGCACTGAAGAAGTTGAGAAAAGTCTATCCTATGATAAAGATGATGAAATATCATGAGAAGTGGGGATCACTGTTTTGTCTGTGGAGACTCAAATATTAGCCCTAATATTGGTAATCTTCTGAATACAAAATTCAGAGAATCACAAAGAACCTGTGAAGAGGAAGTTGAGGTGGAAACGATACCAGGAGATGACAACTCCCTAACCACAGAAAATAATTCCTTAGGCTGGTTCTGGGCCTTTGAAATCCGATTAACAAAGCAGATTTTGCCACTTCATTGGCCTGATGGTAATCGAGGTGATGAACTTTCAAGATAGCTTTGTCTGCTGAAAAGATAAGCTGAGTACCAAGTGCGCTCAGCCAGTCTATATACAAGTATACAAGCCCTAAGAGAGAGTGTATACCACGGTGCTGAGCGTTTATGTGGTCTCAACTGTAAGTTAAGAGGCACAACCTCATTAGCCATCTTTGTCTGTGCATCCTGAAGTGCAGTTAAGGATTCGAGGGGTGCCTAGAGAAGAGACAACATCAGAGTATTCAAGACTGCGTGGTGATAAGGCAGCTAAATCAACTAGCCTCCAATCTCGACGGGGGAGTATGTTATGTTGTAAGTTTAGGGTTGAAAATAACCACTCGGGAGCCTCGTTTAGTTTAGGTAGCTTTAGTGAGTTCGTAGGAACACAGGTAAGTACATTAGGAATAATACAGGATAAATTCATAGGATAGAAGCATCCACCGGTCCCCCTTCTCTTAGGCTTCAGTTCTCAACTGACTCTCTGTGGAATCAGAGCAGCTTCACACAATAACATTCTACAGCCAACACTCCATATTCAACACTCCAAGCCCACACACACACTATCAGGGGATGACCGGAATAAGTAAAACCCAACACATCTCCCCCATTACATAACAATATAGAATAATGGAGAGACAGAGAAGTGATGGGCACTAAACAATTTTGAACAGAAGGATGATGGACACTAAACAGTTTTGGAACTAAACATTAAATGAAACACAATCTACAGACATCCTTCTAAAATATACCCTTCAAAAAACTACTCGTAGCAAAAAGCTATCCCCTACCAAGTCCTTAGAAAGCTACAAACAGCTAACCCACTTCCAACAATCACCAGAACTATAACAGGCCTTTTATGGAACTCACTTCAAGGGAACCTGCCCTCAGTCTCATGCATAACCATTACCACCTACCTCACAACAATATCCCTGCATCATCATTCACTTACAACAGGTTGTGCTAACACAATCTACAGGGATGACCCCGCTATCTGCCTAAAGCATAATATTTCAACTCCACTATGGGCGTCCTCAAAACACCCTCTAGAGAAACAAATGCCCACAACTGAGCATATTACAATTTCCACCTCTCCACCACTCCACCACTCCAGGCACCATGCCTGAGCTAATAAATGCTCACAATTGAGCATCACATGCTCACCATAGAGCAACCAATAACCTCCACTCCACCACTCCAGGCACCATGCCTGAGCTAATAAATGCTCACAATTGAGCATCCCATGCTCACCATAGAGTAACCAAAATTCACCTTACTCCACCACTCCAGGCACCATGCCTGAGCTAATAAAAGCTCACTATTGAGCATCCCATGCTCACCATGGAGCAACAAATAACCTCCACTCCACCACTCCAGGCACCATGCCTGAGCTACTAAATGCTCACCATTGAGCATTCCATGCTCACCATTGAGCAACCAAGACTCACACTACTCCACTGCTCCAGGCACAATGCCTGAGCTACTTAATGCTCACCATTGAGCATTCCATGCTCACCATTGAGCAACCAAGACTCACACTACTCCACTGCTCCAGGCACCATGCCTGAGCTACTAAATGCTCACCATTGAGCATTCCATGCTCACCATTGAGCAACCAAGACTCACACTACTCCACTGTTCCAGGCACCATGCCTGAGCTACTAAATGCTCAATGATCATTGAGCATCCCAATTCTCACAACTGACCTTACATCACTGCCCAGACACATTCCCTTAAGCAAACCAAATGAGCCAATTCAGCATTGTAATTTGAAAATATGAACATTTTTTTAAATTACACCATGAAAGAGTCTGAAAGATCATGCTCGAAAAGTCCAAATTGGAACATACTGTGGACAAATTTAGGTTAAATGTGCGGCATAGCACGACTGAACATTACTTAGAAATGTAGTAGGTGCAAATATTCACGATTTTCCCCAAATCCTAGCATTCTTATTGTCACACACACCATAAGAATATATGTCAAAAGACACCTGTTGAAAAATGGTCATGTTAGTGCAAATTAAAACCTTACTAAACATTTGTTCTAAATGCAGTAGGTCCAATCAATATTAAAAAAACCTGCCAAAAAAAACACCTTGGCACCATGAAACACCCAAAATCACATTTTGGCATAATAAAAAACACCACTTAACTTGGCACCATACCACTAAATGGCTCCAACATAATAGCTTGCCCACCATAGAGCTATCACATGCCACATAAAAGGCACTACCTAGACTGGAAACCACTTCCCACAACTTAAAACAAGAACTTCATGCCCAATTTCCAACCACATGTTTTTACACTCACAGCACCATCACTGTGACAGCGTCCACACACATACGTTAAAGCAGAACTGAGCATCACCACCTGATAGCTGCCAAAAATATGTGAACTCCCAAACTACTTTGCACTAGATATCAAGAATGCATATTATGCAATATAGAATGTGACAATTAGCGCATTTCTCAGGAACATTACTGAACATTTTGTCGCAATACGTTTAAGTCACCATTGAACCACATCAACATAAAAAAAAAACTTCTGGTAATTGAGATCACGTTGCGGTCCCTCTTAAACGATGCAGGAGGTCCACAGTGAAAGTTCCTATAACACGGCCTTTCCTCATGACAAAATAACTTGTCCCTTTGATTGCTGCAGAAGGCAATGACAATCCACGGAAAGTGTTGCATAGAATACAGCTGATGCAGTACGCTCAATGACTCTTCGCCCAACCGTGAAAATCCGATGATAAAGTAAGGTGACATCTTTGAACTTCGCCACTTCACTGACAATAACAATACCATAAACAAAGTTCAAAGTTCTGCTTTGTTTCATCTCAATACGCTATCACATACAGTCACTTGCACGATGGGGTGCTTAAAGCACGTTTGGACACGTTGTGAAGGTCCATTTTTCTAATACAGCACCTCTCTGTTGTGACGAAAAGCTAGCTGCTGCTTCTTCCAGGAACATTAGCACTAACGTTCTAATACAGCGGACCCTCGCCGACTCCGCAAGAATCCTGATGACATCACCATTGTTGTCGGGGACGCCGGCCTGTGCAGAGCTCTCCACACCAACCGTCACCGGTGCCGGCAAGGCAGGAATACCACCAAGACACTGACAGATTGCCAACACGCACGCACCACATCGAGGCTGTTCCAAAGGTACAATTATTATCAGCATCTCTTCTGCCTTAATACATTGCACCCTCTGCTCATTGTCGCAATGCTTTAATGCTGGCCACATTAATCCTTGATATCTCCCCCAGCCACTTGAGCGCTGTCTCTATTGGCCGCTGCTCACTCCAAAGGCCAATTTCATATACGCTGACAGCCGTGCAGCGCTGCCCTGCAAAGTCACTGAGCTGAGCCTTTCACTCATCCAGGCAGGCACGGCACGCTTACCTTGGGGTAAGTACATTAGGAATAATACAGGATAAATTCATAGGATAGAAGCATCCACCGGTCCCCCTTCTCTTAGGCTTCAGTTCTCAACTGACTCTCTGTGGAATCAGAGCAGCTTCACACAATAACATTCTACAGCCAACACTCCATATTCAACACTCCAAGCCCACACACACTATCAGGGGATGACCAGAATAAGGCCATCCAATAGCACAGCGAGTAGAGTAGAGTGCTCGCTTTAACATCTGTGCAGTGCCTGCTGATGCAGGTTCGAATCCCGGCAGGGCCAAACTCAGCCTTTCATCCTTCCGAGGTCGATAAATGAGCACCACTCACCGTGGGTAATAATAAGCAGCGCTCAGATACCCAAGGGTTCGTAGCGCTATATAAATGCTAAATTATTATTAATATTATAATTAATTAAGTAAAACCCAACAAAGTACTACTGATTGTTTATTTTAAGTGGCTGTAGGCCGAATACTTAAAAGGTACCAAAAAGTGATCTGACCACACAAAAGGAAGGCAGGTGTCATGTGTCCAGGGTGTGACCCTTAACATGAATAGGGCTCTGAATGCAGTGAAACAGGTGGAGATCTGCTAATAGCAGATAACTTATTACCTTGAGGATCAGTGGGAACATCCACCCAGATATTAAAATGGCCAACAGCAAACAGGCAGGCATATTTAAGCTGAAGGTCTGCAACTAGGTCGGCAAAAGCCTCTGGGAAAGATGAATCAAAACCTGGAGGGCGATTCACAATAAGAAAGTAAAGAGTGGAAGTGGGTGAAAAGGACATTCGGACAAAAAGATGTTGCATTTTTATACTGTGTGAAATAATACGTGAACACTGAAAGTGCTGCTTCAAGATAAAGGCCACCCCCATGTCCCTGGTGGGCCGCAGCACGATCTACATGCAAAATTGCATACGTTGGCATAAGCCTGTATCAGATCAGGCGTCAATGTTTCTGTAATCCAGTACATATAAAATCCGATTCATGCGCCGAGTAGGTTTCACCAAGAACGGGCATTACAGAGTAGACCAAACAGAGCCGAAGGCAAACCAGTTAGCGAGTAAGGAGAAAAAGAAACCCAAGTGGGAGGCCAGGCTGTGCTATTATTCAATCAATAGATTTACCCGGTTGTGCAGATACACTCAGAATTGTGTTATCAGCGCGGCGCGGAATGAGGAACAGACACGTTGCTGATGGCTCACAGGCCCCATTACGTTCTGTCGCACAGGCGCGAAATGGACCTCTTTATTGTCACGTGACACCACAATGCCCAGAGCCCAGTCAGGACCCAGACGGGCTTGACTTTTGCAAGATTTCGGTGTGAGACCACCACACGCAGTGGTGGAAATGGAAAAAATGTGGTGGGGGATCCCACAAGTGGGGGAGGAGTTGGGGGGCACAGGGGGCGTGGTCTAGAGGGGGCGGGGTTGGTAGTGGCCATCCGATCAAATACATACTTTAAAAAAAAAGAAAGAAAAATAAGTGCCCACAACGGTAACATTGCCTTTTACCGGCGGCCAGGGCTTTAAGTGGGACTGGGCCTGCCAGGGCTCAGCCCCGGCATGCTCCGAAATTTTCTTTGAGGTGGGGCCCTGTGGGGCCCACTAATCTCCCCTGCCAGCCCCGGCCACTACACGAAAAGGATTTTTTTTCTGAAGCCTGAAGCTCTCGCTCGTGTGCGAAAGCTACAGGCTCCAGAAAAAAATGCCTTTCAGCCGTAATGGTGGCGCCGCACCTGCGAGGCATCCCTTTAAGCAGGAGATGCCCGTGGGCCGGCGCCACCATTATGGAGAAAACGCGAGGCCACTGGAAGCTGAGGCCGTTTTCCTGGAGACTTAAACTCGTGGAGTTTTAGTCTTCAGGAAAACGGCCTCAGCTTCCAGAGGCCTCACCCCTTCAGCCTTAATGGTGACGCTGCCCCTACGCAGCTGGCAAGGGGCAGCGCCACCATTAAGGCTGAATAGGCGAGGCCCTGTCCCCTGCCAGGCAAGCCTATAGAATATAAATGCAGAGATCAACACCCTCTCCCCACTGGGGAGAGGGTGTTGATCACTACAAAAGGTTGCCTGGCAGGGGTGCCAGTAGCCCATTGAGCCGGGGCTCGTCAGGGGGGCGTGGCCTAACGGGCCCGCAGGACCCCTGCAGTTAGGCCAGACCCCCTTGATGAGCCCTGGCTCATTTTGTTGTGTGAAAAAAAGAAAAAGAAAAAAAAAACGCCCGCGAGGGCAGCATTGACTTTTACGCGGCTCTGACACTGGTGTGTAAAGCATAATGCTCGCTACATGTACAACGATTCCTTTCAGTTGTACATGTAGTGAGCATTGTGCATTACACATCAGTGCCAGAGCTGCGGTAAACGGCAAATGCTGCCGTCGCGGAAGCTTTTTTTTTTCTTTTTCTTTTTTCCAGCACGGTTCATGGGCTTGGGCGTTGACTCTGGCCGGATCCCGAGATCCGGCGACACATCTGGTGCCGGATCTCGGATCCGCCGAGAGCCGGCCCAATGACCAGCACTGACCACACGTGAACGCTGGACAAACGTTCTGCCCTCTTAGTTATCAAAAACATAATATTGTAATAGACCAATCAGTGCTCAGAAGAAAGTAGATCACAAAAGCGGACTGGTGTGCAGCCGGGCGTTAAAGTGTAAGATCGCACAGAAGTTACCAACTCAGATCGGGTCAAAATGCCACAGGGAGTCGGGCTCGAGAGGGAGGCACTCACGACAAGCGCAGACAGTACAAAGAAAACAATACCAAATGTTCATATTAAGTGATAGAGACAATTCATGACTTTGGGCCTCATTGCAAGTGATCGGTCTGGTAACAACAGTGCTGGTAAGCCCACCGGCACCGTTGTTACCGGATCGGCACACTACGAGTCCTATGGGCCTCAAATGGGAATGGGGATTAACAATTACCGGCGCCTGACTTCTCGGAAGGCCAGGATTGTAATCCACCAGTGTTTCCAGCAAGCCAGGCTCCGGTAAAATTTGCAAGTCCGGTGACCAGGTTACCGCCGGACTTGTAATGAGGACCATACACTTAAAATGTAATTTTTAAAACATCTAGCATGCCCCAGCAACACCAAGGCTAAATCATTTATTAATTAACCAAACAATAAAATTTAAATAAATAAGTAGCAGCAGTCGATTCAAAGGAGCACTGTACTAACAGCCCTTCACCAGAAAATATCGACAACTGATTATTGTACCATACATCAACTACCGTGTTTTCTTAACATTCCCACTGTATCTTTGAACCATATTATATGTGTTTCTCTCTTGTATTTATTTGTAAATAATTCACTTTTTTTTTTTAACTCATTTTGGACCTTTCCAACCTAAATCGGTTCTTATCAGAACTTATTCAGATTTGGTGGGGGGTCACACACCTTCTGGGAGCCCCGTCCCCCAAGACACACATGAATATTCTAGAGCTGACGAAGATTTCTGATGCTTCAGAACAAGGTTTTTCGGTTGGTGTGTCGAACTTGCGAGGCCTCCCGCGTCCCTTCCACTCTTTAACTAGCCATAGAGTCTTGGGATGGTTGACTTCTGCATCTCCTGATGCTTCTGCTACTGCATTTGGAGAAAAAGAGCAACATCACAGCAGATGCTCGCTGCAGACTCCATCATTCTCGCCACAAATGTCTCCTCGAGCCCACAGCGGCCCGGAGAATCATTCAGGCCTGGGGCTTTCTGCAAATAGACAGTGTGTTTCACAACAGAACACTCCGGGAGTCATTTTACAATGTGCTGGAGAGTAAAACATGAAGTGTAAACTGCTTTTAAGCTTCACTTTTACGCCCCAGAAAAGTTTGCTGCCGTTCCAAGGCACAAGAGGACTTCAAAACGCAGATACCATCTTCGTTTTGCTTTTCTCCTTCATCTCAGAAGAGCATTTGGTTTTACGCTTGGAATGGATTTCAATGGAATCTACCTCTCATTAGCACCTACTAACGAGCAGGCCAATTCCGTTGGACTCTATTATAAAATACTGCCTGCAAAGCGTATTTGCAGGCACCGTTTTATTTCTCTCAAAGCGCAGAGTCAATATGAAGAGCCGATTTCACCTTCATTTACTTTTAACCTTTACACTCACTTTGGGAGTGTTTACAATTATATGCAGGGGACCAGTAGCACGTAAGTGTAATCCTTGGTGGTCCCCTGCATTCAATTACCATATTTTGCAAAATGACCCCCTCAGAGTCACCCATCCTCAACACTCTGGAAGAAACGCTCCTCTTAGAATGGTTAAATTCTAGCTCTGTTTTGCCCTTCTTCTGAATCCTCCGATTTCGAGGGTTCTTTTGAAGTTCAGATCATTGTTGAACACCTCATTGATTTAGTTGACACAAAATAGGCCTTGCCAGGTTTGGCATTCAGCTCTCCTCCAGCTCTCAGAAAGCAGGTCCCTGTAGCTCCTATAGGCGCCATGTCTCCTGGCTCCCTGAGATGAACCTGCGAGCTTAGAACCTAAAGAGTCAACCTAGGCCCAGTGGAGAATGTTAGGCAGAATCCTGTGCAGTTCCCTTAGGGAGCACTACAGAAGAGTAAGACTACAGGTATGAGCAATAAATCCCCTTTGGTATCAGTCTGTACCACAAAGATTTAGTTGGTAGCTGTGGCTAAGCAGTCAGACTTATCTCAAGAGGGAGATGAGCAATATTCAGGGTTTACACAATAGGACTATGGTGCTATGGCACAAGGAAACACTGACCACAGCTTTGTATTAAAAAGAATATATATTTATTTTACACACTTCTAGTTCAACACACTAATCACAGTTAACAAAGCAAGTTAAAATCAGTCAAGAAAAGTATGCACAACTCCCTAGACAAGTTTGAGCAAGAGTGAAAACTGAGCAAAACGGCACAGTGAAAACCAAACACAAATGGCACTCTAGCAATTTCTCACAAGGGAGGGAAAGGACAAGTTATACAGGAATATCTTCTTAGGCACCTTAGCAACACTTCCCAATAAGTTTGTGCACAAGTTAGGCAAGGCAGTACTTTAGCATAGAGTATACTTAAATGAAAACCGAGCAAAATGGCACTTCACAAGTTTTAAAAGTGGGAAGGAAAAGGTGGTTATAAGAAGTAGGTGCACCAACACAGTTCTAGTTGAGAAGCAATATAGAGAAGGCAGTTCTAACAAATTTAGCCAGAGTCAATATTAGAACAGGGCAAGGGCCCAGGAGCAAAATGTTCTTGTAGCTGCAGTCAAGTCTTTGGTTAACGATTCGAAAAGGTGGGTGCAGAAGGCGAAAGACAATGTTAGACGATAGGGGCGGCCAACCCAACAGGTAGGTAAAGGATTTAAAAAACCTTTAGAGCTACTGCACGAAAAGGGAGGCCTGGCGGAACAAAGTACCTTAAAATGAAGAAGAGGCTACTGCGGTGGCGGTTGTACCTGGTAGTTCCTGCAGTTCGAGTGATCCAGCAAAGGAAGAGGGACTCTGGTCGTGGAGGAAGGTTTGAGTGACTGCACTACCCAGGGATGAAACCAGCCGCGGTGCTGCCCAACGAATAAAAGGTACGCTCCTTTAAATCGTGGTCCGGGTGGATGGCTGCCTGGCTATCCGGCCTCCAAGTGCTGGGCACTGGCAATTCGACCAAGGAAGGTCCAAGAAGGCGATTGACAAACTGGTTGGCCCCACCAGCTCAAGGGAAGAAGGCTCCTTCAGATGAAGATCTCCTCTCGTCGTGTGGAGAAAAGTGGTGAGACGCTGCAGCAGGGCTTCACCAGTGGTTCAGTCATTGAAGATGTCTTTGGCTTCTCTCCTCGTCGGTTCCATAGTTCCAGTGGCGACGTCTTGCTCTTCCAGTCCTCAGGACCCTGCTTTTATGCAAAAAAGATCCCCATTCATAGAGCCTAGCTGTCACTCACACAGTGGAGTGGTCATCTTGGCGGGAGACCCTCCAGCCTATCAGGTTAGAGTGCGACATGGGTTGCTGCGGCAACCCTGTCCAGGGGTCCTACTCCCCCTCCCACACAACGGACCCACCCCAGACTCAGTGGCGCCGAAAGGAGGGCTTCTTGGCAGAAGCCCGCCAAAAGGACGAACAAAGGATCCCCGACCTGGGTTAGGAGTTTAGAGAAAGACACGAGAAAGAATTTATATTAAAGTACTGGCAAATAAAACCTACCGGAGTAAAGTTAATAATAAAATAAACCGGCGGTATGTTAGAGGCTGTCAGAAAAAGTGGTAGCCTTGAATAATGGAAAATCCCATAGGGAAATATTTGCGGTCTAATATTTTCAGTAGTAACCACTGCCAACAGCCAGAAACTTTGGAGAGAGGGACTGTATGTACCCTCTCGAAAATGAACACCAGGGAAAAACTATTAACCCTTCCCAGTACCTCCATAGTAAAATGGGCTGTACTGGTTTAGTTCATAAAGATTGACTAGTAAAGTCAATTGGGACTTTATATGCCCTGGGAGACAGTAGTCAGTCCCAGGGTATGGAGTGTATGTTTGGGGGTTGCTACGACACCCCTGTGTTACTGCACTGAGGGTGCTGTGTAACACATGTGTAAAAAGATGGTTCCTATGAGGGTGAGATAAACCCCATAGACATTAAACACAAAAAAATAGCTTAGAACACACATAGCAAATGCATAAGAGTGGGAAAAAGAGCCTCACTTTTAGCAGGAAAAAGAAACAAAACCCTTAAAATCCAGCAAAGCTGCTGGGGGACTCTATAGGTAAGGGAAATTAGCCAAAGGATGAGAATTCTCCCTAACTCATGAAAACATGAGGGTCATGTCTGCAGCAAGGAAAGAGTTCACTTGAAAGCAGTTCGGTTTTGCTATTGGGCTCTAGGCACAGAGGTTAATTCTTTGAGGTAACCTTTGAGATGTTATATCATTCATGGCCTACTTCTAAGGATTCTCACGGATTCATGCAAGCGCTGCCCTTCAGCTATTGCTGTGCAGCAGAATTCTCCTGGAGATTAGGTGTCCCTGAACAATAAGGCTATGAAGTGCTACTAGAATGTTCGTTGTCTTTATCCGCATGTCAGAGAGCCTGCTTCATAATGGGATTTGAATCTGGTTCTAGGATCAAAGCTTTCAAGCCTAAAGCTTCTTGTGATCGGACCTATTGTCCTTGGAGTCCACTCTATTGTGGCAATAACTTGTGCCAGGCAGGAATTAGCGAGCTGTATACCCGCTCTTCAAAGGAGACCTACATGTTTATTTCACTGGGACGAAATGGTACATTGCACAGTCGCTTATTTCCTTCCCAAGGTCGTTTCAGACTTTCATCTTTATTAAAAAGATCTTTCTTCCAGCTTTCCATCCTAGACCCCGTGTTTGCTGTGCCGAGGAGAAGTTGCATGACCTTGATTTTTCAAGGACTTTGAAATTCTGCCACGAAAGAACCATACCATTTAGGACAAGAGATCATGATGTTGTCCTCATGTTTTTCTTGTCCCTGCAAGACAGCAGCTAAGGTGATGATAACTGGACGTACTGTCCCCTGCATCTCTCTTTCTTGAGCTGCGGGTTATCCCAGCCGGCAAGATTCCACAAGAGCAAAGGTGGCATCAGTGGCCTTTCAGAGACATGCCCCGGCCTCAGAAACGCCTTTGGCAGCCACTTTGGCCACTCATATTTTTACGAGCATTCTTATTTGAATGCTTAATCCAGAAGGAATGCATCCCTAGAACAGGACGTTCTGTGCAACCTTTTCTTGACCTTGATCAGCATATGCGGCCACACCCTGTGGATGACAGAGAAAGGGAAAAGGGTCCCTCCTGGGGATCCTGGCTATCAAGGTCCTTGCCCTTCCACCTTCAAATTACCCACCCTTCCATCCCTACAAGCACATGTCACTTCTGTGTATGGATTATCAAAAGTAGGAGGAAAAAAACAATTTTTTAAAAAAACTGAAGCAGATAGAATTTGCAGCAACCAGGTTTCCCACTACTAATCCCACAATTCTGAAATATTTGGAACATGTCACTGATTTCACTCTACCAGAAGGAGCTTTGCCCACCCCTGCTTCAGGGTATGTTTTTGATCATAAGATTGCAAGCAAACCATTGCCTCTTGGTGCACAGAAATGCAATGCCACTGACGGCCTTTCACTTTAAGGGGGGTCACCCTGGAAAGGCTGGTCTGGGTGAGAAAGGCTCCACTCCTTCCCATCCACGACTCCATTCAGGGAAAGATTGAACCCAGATTAGATCAAGAGGTCAGGGTGATGGGAGTCTAAGCGATACAAGTTTAATATAAATGGGAGCAGTAGTAATGATAGGGTCATCTGTGTTTTAGTAATGGGTAAAGTTCAACTGTTGCTTCGGATGTTGTTTTCAGGAAAGGAAGCCTCACCAAGGTGTTGATGGCTATGGCCAAATCAGTTGGTGAAATTGGGAGGATTAAGTTGGCTCTGGTGACAGTGAATCCTCAACCCTATATCATGCTTGTCACTCTCTCCAACGGAAAGACTGTACGTAGCAATGGAAGACTGCGTGAGTCGTGGGACAGCAAAGGAGGCCCGGGAAATCAACTGGAAGGAAGCTTAGGCTTCAACAGTGCCATGGTTCGTTGGCGGGGCAACCCCCGACATGAAATGGTGAGTTTTGGGGCAGATTCATTAAGAATGCATAATGACATAGTTCTCCGTCCTGCATACCAGTGGTCCATTTAGGTGTCAATGCCTGCTGCACCAACGAAGGGTAACGAAGTGGCAGAGGGATCGGACCCCGGATCCCCATAATTGGGGAGAGAGAGAAGTGAAGACGCAGAGCAAACGTAACCATGGAGACATTTTTGAGATGGGCGGGTTTTGCCAGGCACAGCTTACTCAACCAATGGCACATCAGAAGTTCATTTTAAACGTGATACACTTGTCAAAGAAGGGCATGGCTGCATGGACCTACTCCTGTTAAATTTCCAAAGAGTCCTAAAGAGACTAAAATGCAGATCCATGGAGGTCCTAGAGTGGCAGGTTCTGTGGCAGCAGCTTGACAGACTTTTGGTTGATCACACTTACCTTTAATGCTCCACAACAGAAGGGAGCCTTACTGTCCATGGACTGGATCACTGCCAAGAAAATGTCGAGTGTTATAAATATGTATGAACATATCTCCTCCATTCTTCCGTGGTTGCAAATTGAGCTACAAAATGTGGCTAATAATTATGGTAAATACTAACACCTGTTGTCTAGCGCCCTGAAACTGGATCCCCAGGGAGTGGGGCGCTTGGTAAAACACTGGAATGACTGTTATTATTTGAGTTGTCATTACTGAAGCGAGGGGCGTTATTGTCCATTCCAGCACTGACCTACAATCGTTGGGTTCCTGGGAGGTCTGCGCGGTCAGGCCATAATGACCTGAACAGCGAAATGAGACGAGGAACGTTACAAATGCTGAGGTTCTGCTGGCCCAGTAGGATGAGTGAACAGCTGCCGTTTAGAACGGCCCGAAGAAGATGGCTGCAATTATTCAGCATGTTTAATGAGCGCTAAATAATAAAATCACACATGTAAAGCTGGTACTTAATGGCCTCGTTTAACGCAGGCTCGAGGCGCCTAGCACATACCAGTATATTTAGTCGTGTACATCAGTGTGTGTTTGCACAACTTCCTCTTTGTGCAATGGAGGAAATCAGTCTTTAAAAAAAAGGGAAGCTCATTTTTTTGGCCCAAGTACTGTGCTTTATTTAACACATTTTCTGTGAATGTTATGCCTGCACTGGGCGCTGCAAAGTCAACACAAGAAACCAATGTTTCGCTTTGCTCCACTGCAGGGCCTAAATTAGGAAATAATTCACAGTACACATTGATGTCAGCTGCCTGAATTGGCCCCGGTTGCAAGTGTGTGTTGCAAACCACCGATCCATAAGCGCCTTTCACTGAGAGGCTCAAGGTCTTCAACACTGAACACCTGAGAAAAATGGGTGCATTCTTACTGCCATGGCCGGTCCTAGGGTGCGTGGACTCATTTCTGGGAGGCTCCTTAGTTTGCATTTGTGGCGACATCACTAGAAGTGGCACCAGTCTTTCGTACATTGTGACAAAATAAAGTGTAATAACAGCATGTGACATACAACTGCCCCACGAGACAACCGTACTTCAAGAATAAATATGGTTGCATTGGCAGCCTATGTGCATTGTGCACAATGCTGTGAAAACAGGTTGGTAAATAACACCTTTTTAAAAAGTGCTTTGAGTCAATTCGGTTTGAGGTGTGCACGGCAAAGACTATACAACACAGGTATCATACCCCTGAACGCCCTGCGTACCCATTAGAGACAGGGCCCTCATCCTTGGGGCCATCATCAACCATCCATATGTATTAGATCTTGGGACTTTCATCCACCTATCATATCCAACGTTACCCCCACCAGTAGATGGCAAACTGTAGTAAAGCGAAGTGCGCATACAAAACCTGTTAGTTGGTTTAATGGGAGAAGACCCCCACTAGCGTGCAGTCAGCACTCTATGCTCACAGTCACTGACACCACTGTATTCGGTATGCCAGAGAGGACAAGGGGGTCACACTACACATTCACCATGCAAAGCACCCAGGGCCCAACATACCCTCCCCTGGCATACAAAGGGAGGACTCAGCCAAGGGCAAGTTAGAACTGTCCTTTATTTTCCAGAACAGACAGGGATCATACAGGAAAAACAGAATTCTCCAGCAATCATAGCCCCTGAGATCGTGTCCGGGCCTTTTGTCGAGGTCTGACATCACAAAGCAGGGCTCTTACCCAAAAACCGAAGAGCATGCCCGAGTGGGTGGTTCGAGTGGTATTACCTATAGTCGGCACAAACAGAGGTTATCGGACTAGCCCTCTCATGTCAGGTGGCTTGCCTGAACTTTCCCCCAAAACTATCTATTACATTGTTGCAGGGTCGTAGGATTACCATTGGCCCTTGCCCTTTACCATTCACCCCAGGATATGTGTTTCCTGGTTGGCTGGAGCTGGCCTCCCCAGCTCTGGGGCTCAGCTCTGTTCTCAGTGCTCCATACACTTTCTCAAGGTGATAAGAAAGACTAAGTGTCCCCATTGTTGCCATCAGCATTACCACTTTGCCTTACAGAGTGCCTGCCGGGTTGCAACGTTGTAAAACAACACATGTATCAATTTGTGTCTGCTTTGCTGGGAACTGCTCCTCATCCCACCAAAAGTAAATGGGCACTGTTCAGCTTGGTTGCACCACGTGGACGAAGACAGCAAAATTTAGCTTTCTGGTTTGTAATTAGTGAGGATTTATTCTGCTAATTGCTCCTTGTTTCTGAGGCTTAGGAATGTTCGGCTCGTCTCCGAACTTGGCTGCGAGTCCTGGCCTGGTGCTTCGTGCAGCCTAATTCTGCTTTTCCTTGCCTCTCGTTCTGAGGCCTGTGGCTTCATATAATTCTATTGTAGTTGTGCTAGAATTGCTATATGTCTATATTGTGCCATTATTCTTATAGGTTAGTAGTACTTTGGATCTTCGAAGTTCCTTATACAATCCTTTTGTTCCATATGGTTAGTTGGAATAAGCGTCTGCAAGCTTACTCTGCATCTCTCGTTTTCTTGCCTATTCTGCATGTGGCTAATGAGAGAAAATAATAAAGACTTTTGACAGTATGTATATGTCTCTGTTCTCTATCTACAGAACTGTGTAAGTATATTCTTCATGTGTGTCCGTGCAACTTTGTGCATGGCTAACGTTACTATGTTGTAGTTTCTCTAATGACATCAGTACAGTTAGATATTTGTCATTAGTCGATCAGGTCCAGTGAGGCACCTCCATCCAGAACAAATGAGGCACCTGTATCCAGGAAGACATCAGCTGGATAAGGTTTAAATGGTTGTCTGAGAGAATATCTGTTCGCATGTGTGGATGTCACTGGCCCTCCTGGGGGCTGGCCAAACAGTGGTCCTCATTACAAGTATGCTGGTCCGGAAATAGCGTTGCCGGTAGTGCCGTACCAGCATCTTTTTCCGGACTGGCATAGTCTGAGTTGCGATGCCGGTAACACCGGCACCCGCAAGTGACCCACTGCATCCAGCAACACCCTGTCCAGTATCTGCAGAAATACGCAGCAGCCGTGCCCGACATACCGCCATGGCGTTAGTAAGTGCACATTCCTAGCAGCACGGACAAGCAATTACTGGCATGGACATGCCGACAGCAACATGAAAACAATGCCGAAAACACCAGGAGAGTGTACCAGGCATTAAGTAGATTCATGGGTGTAGAAACAAGCCACAGGTGCACAAAATCAGCACAGGTGGTACAAATGAGCAGTGCTACAGCTCAAAAGGTTCACTCCCACACCCCTTACAACATCACAATGCTAACAGTAGCAGTACTGGAGCTGGGGGCCATGCCTGCAGGACTATTACTTGAAGAGGCAGGAAGGCAGGGGATGCAGCAGAGGCACTTGAGGAAAAGGAGGGCCATCATGACCCAGCAAAACCCCATTGTCCAGCCTGTTGCACCACGCAGACAGCCACCAATCCCACGCTTAAGGGCCACACCTTTCAACCTGAGCCAAAGCCAGATCCACACCCTGTACCGGCTATACAGGGACACCATAATTTCTATAGTGAACCTGATCTATGACGAGCTGGTCAGCCTCATAAATATCTGCACAGCCACCCGCCCCCCTCCCCTTGCTAAAGGTAGTGTCTATGCTACACTTCCTAGCCACAGGCACATACCAGCACCCTATTGGTGAGCTGCATGGGATATCGCAACCCTGTTTTTCGCGTGTCCTGTTCCGGGTCATTGAGGCATCACGTTTGAGACCAGATCAGCGTACCCAGGACAGCAGACCAGGTTAATGGCATGAAAATAGCCTTCCATGCCCTCGCATGCATGGCTAACATCATCAGTGCGTTGGACTGCACACATGTAGAGCTGGTGGCTAGGCATGCTCTGGAGGCTGTGTACTGCAACAGAAAACATCATTCACTGAACATGCAGGTGGTGTGTGATGCCCGCCACATCATCACCCATTGCTGTGCCAGATTTCCCGGTTCCACCCACAACTCCATGGTGCTGCACAACTCCACGCTGCCTTGTTACATGGTACGTCATGGTGGACAGCGTACCTGGCTGCTGGGTGAGTCTAACTAAAAGGCCATGTGCACAGTTGAATGTAATTATTATTATTTCTTCGTAACAGAATAATGACATATCCAGCAGTTAAATTTGTGTCAGTTATACTAAAAGGGTCAGAGGTCATGTTGTCTGTGAATGGGCCAAGTGAATGCCACTGCAGACCACACACCTCACACACATTTGGACATAGTGCATTTCAGGTACCTAAAAAAGGACATATGCTAGCTAAACAGAATTTTGCATGTGCATGTCTGTCTACTCAAATGAACACTATAGAGCCTGTACCAACATGACATGGCCAGAAGAATGACATTGTACACTTTCTGTTGCCCCCGTGTAGGTGAACCTGATGCCATGGTTGATACCCCCATGAGGCAACCACAAAACATCCATGAGCAGGCATACAGTCGTGCGCATGTACGTACTCAGTGCACCATTGAACAGACATTTGGCCTGTTAAAGGCGAGGTTCTGCTGCCTGAGCAGATTGCGGGGAGCACTGATGTACAGCCCGGAAAAGGTGGGGAACATAGTGCTTGCCTGTGCCATGTAGCACAACATGTGCATCAGGCGCAACGTCCCCCTGCCCCGACATGGACATACCCCCACCAGAGGCTGAGGACGACAGTGATGATGATCAGGCAATTGCACCGTGTCGTGATGGCATGGATGGACGTGTCGCACAAGATAAACTTCTACAGCACTACTTCTAATCACCTGTCACACAAGTGGCACAGGCCATCTAGCGCACTGGGCACTGAACTTACATAAAAACACTCACACTGCATAAGCAATGTCCAGTCATGAATTCTTTTTGCAACACCAACTATATTTTGTGACATGAAAATATGTACAAATGTGAAATGACTACACTCCTAACACTGTAAACCCCAACTTTCCCTCCCCACTACCTCTCCCCAACTATCCCTCCACACTCCCCAACTATCCCTCCCAACTCCCCCTCCCCAACTGTCTGTAGCCAACTCGTCTCCTGTTTTCCCATGTACATTGGCACGAACACAGACAGGACATGTATGGGACCATGGCTTCTTTGCGGCCCCTTTTAGGCTCCGGTGTGCGGCTGTGTGCTGGGCGAGGCAGCCGCATAGAGCGCCACCGCCGTCTGCCCTGCACTGAGCTCCCTGGTGTTGCGCTAGTTGGAGCGGGTGGTAGTGCCAGGGGTCATCATTCCAGGAAAGCCTGGAGCAACATGGCCATAGTTTCAGCGAAGACATGATGCTGTTGCCCTCCCTCACCCAGCACACAGCCGCACATGACATTTGGACTATGGCACGTATGCATCGACCAAGTGCCTGTGCATTTCGTCTGGTACTGGCCTGCCCGCTCTCTTTCATTAGCTGTGCCTCTTGAAAGTGCTGCTGCACCAGGGATGTGAGTGTATCCTGCCGTTGCTCCATCCTGGTTAGACAGCCTTCTATATCCCACACACTGTGGAAGGGTGGAGGTTAGGGGCTCATTGTGCCCATGGGCCGGAATGGCAGGGCCTCATTGTTAGGGAGAATTCTCTGTATAGGCTAATTTCCCAAACCTAGTGAGTCCCCCAGCAGCTTTGCTGGATTTTTGGGGTTTAATTTTTTCTCCTGCTAAGAGTGAGACTCTTTTTCTCCCACTCTTAGGCATGATTTGAGAATGTCCTTTGACTTTGTAATGTGTTTTATGGGCTATGGGGTCTTTTACTCCATAGGGCTTCATGTGTTTTTGGTAAGTGTGTTACACAGCACCCTCAGTGCAGTAACACAGGGGCCCTCATTACGACCCAGGCGTTGGACCATGGTGCTAATAGCACTATGGTCCATGCCGGTAACTTACCGACTCCGCCATGGCCGAATGGGGAATTACCGCCCCATTCCGAGGTTGGCGGGGCGGTAATTCCCCATGCCACCATGGCCCTTCCCCATTCCCATTTTTGCCCCATAGGGCTCAATGGGAATGGGGAAGGCGCTAAGTACGGTGCCGCTTAGCACCAAGGTCCCTTTGCGGGTTGGTTTAAAAACAGGCGTTAAAGTGCCACCCACAAAGGGACCTCGTAATCAGGCGTTAAGGGTTTAACGGCGCCGCCACCTTTTACGGCGCCATTAACCCCTTAACGCCTGGGTTGTAATTAGGGCCAGGGGTGTCATAGTGGCCCCCAAACATAGATTCCATACCCTGGGACTGACTACTGTCTCCCAGGGCATGTAAAGTCACCATTGACTTTACTAGTCTTAAATTATGAACAGAACCAGTACAAACCATAATATTGCGGAAGTACTGGTAGGGGTAATTCGATTGCCCCTGGGTCTGTTTTTCAAGGGGGCCCTGTCCAGTCCCCCCCTTGTCGAGTTTCTGGCTGGTGGCAGTGGTTACCACGCGAAATATTCCACCGGAATATTTCCTATGGGATTTTCCCATTCATTTTAAATGCACCACTTTTTTGCTGCAATGTTAAAGATAACGCTGGGTTATTTATTTAATATTTATTCCCCGGTTGGGTCTTTTTGCCAGGACTCGGGTTTTAAAATGGAGTTTGTGTTAGCCTCTGTAACTCCAACCCAAGTCGAGCCCTTTGTTCCACTTTTGGCGGGCTTCTGCACAGAAGCCTCCAAAAGTGGTGCCACTCTGTCTGGGTCTACAGGATGTGTGGGAGGGGGGGAATAGGCACCCTGGACGGAGTTGCCTCGGCAACTCAAGTTGCACTCTTGTGTGATTGGCCCAGTGGTGAGTCGCCCGGCTCACCACTTAGCATGTTTGAGTGACAGCTAGGACTGATGAATGGGGGTTTTCTGCATAAAAGCAGGGCTTTGGGGACTGGAACTTCAGAAGTCGCCACAGGACCTAAAGAATCCAAAGAGGGAGAAGCTGAGCCGACCTGCAACGACGACACCACCGGTGGAGCCCTGCTGAACCGAACTCACCACTTCCCAACGACAGAGAAGATCTTCTTTCAGGAGAGTCTTCTTCCTTTGAGCTGGTGGGGTTAACCAGTTCACCTTTTTTCGCCTTCCTGGATCATCTCGTGGTCTAATCGCCCGTGCCAAGCACCCCGGCAGCCGGATAGCCACGCTTCACCACTACCGCGAATAAAAGGGTAGTACCTTTTAACCTGGAAACTCCGCGGCTGGTTTCTTCCCTGGCAGTGCAACGACCTCCAGCTTTCCTCCACGTCAAGACCTTCTCTTCCCCTGGACAAAGCACCGACTTGCACCCGCTGCCAGGAACAACTGGAGCTTTCTCACCATTTCAGGTACTGTGTCCCGCCTGGTCTCCCTTGCAACAGACTGTTCAAAGTGTCCCGTAAATCCTTGACTCTCTATCCTGGGGTGACCTCGGACCTGTTAACTAACTTTTCTGAACTGATCTAACTCCTTTTTGAACTATCTACAAAGACTTTTAAAGTGTACTTCAACTGTGTGATCTTGGGCACATTCCGCCTTGATCTCCAAGAGTTTGCCTGGCCTATGAACTTTTTGCTCTACAGTAGACCCTGCCTTTCTTGACTTGCTGTGGTTCTTTAAAAGTATTGGTATTGTTTGTTTTCCTATTTCTGCCTTTTCTTTCCCTTTTTAAATCATTATTGGAGTGCCATCTATGGTTACGCGCTCACCTCTGTTTTGCTAAATAAGTGGTGTACTAACCTAGACTTGTCAAATAATTAATTAGGGAGGTGTATATATTTCTAGTGACTGTGTTTGAACTTGCTTGACATATTAGTGCCAGTGTATTTTTACAAGTGTGTTTTTAAATAAATAATTATATACCAAAGCTCTGGTCAGTGTTTGCTTGTGCTACTGTCTCTTTGTACCTAATGTGTATACTCTATATACTGCCTAACCTACCTGGGAATTTCCTTTAATACATCGATCAGAGAATGGAGCTGGACAAACGAAATTGTCTCGCGTATGCAAATGTTTGCCTTGCAAGGACGTATATTGCATACAAATTACGGGAAGTTCTCTCTGCAAGCAGTATTAACTTTCTACCTACAAAAAGTAACACCAGCACTATGTTTCGGCAGTGAAACAGGGTGGAACATCAGTGCAGGCCTCTGGACTCAACTAGAGGGCTGTTTTTGGCGCAAAGTCCTCCAGCTGCCACAATGCGTCTCAATGGTGGCCCTGAGGCATGAATTGGGCCTCGACTCCCTGCATTCAATTGTATTGTGGAAATCCATACTACTGCTAAGGAAAATGAGACTACTTCCAACAACAAAGGCCTACTCTATCTTGGCCAACAAGAACTATGCCATCTCCGCCTCTTTGCTAAACAGCTGGGAAAAGAACCTATTGGACATTCTGGAAGATGCAAATATAAAAATGTCCTTGGTTATACAGATACCGCAATTAGCAAAGGTCAAATCCATGCAATGGAAATGGATTAAAAACGCAGAAAGACGAGTCGCATTAACCTCAGGAATAGACCTCGGCCTGTGTGCGCAAAAAAGAGGTATACTGCCAAAATATTTGGCTAAATTCCCATCAAATTACCATCGGAACCAGTTTTTGCGGCTACGTCTCAATCTGCACAATACAAAGACGCGCATGATAAGAATAAAGGACTCAATGATTACCAACAACAAATGCCGTTTTTGTAAGAAAGAATCTGAAACCATCAAACACCTAATAATTGAATGCTCACAGATCAATGGCCAGCGCTCACTGCACCTTGAACGCTATGCCCCCAAAAATGGCAACATGGCGGAGTGGTGGTCTTACCTGATCTTGGGAACTAATGTGCAATTAACATGCAACGCGATCAATTTCATGGATATGATTTTATCGGAATCACTGTAAAAAAAAAAAAAAAAATTCGAAGTCCATCAAAGAATCCAAGAATACAAAACAGATGAACTATCTGGCCCACGTCCGCAAAACCCCAAAGGGAAAAAGCGAAACCCATAACGACGTGGGCTAGGGGACTGGAATGTGTGTTAGACAAAAAGTTTGTTTTCTTTTACAAAACTAAAAGTCTATAAATAAAAATAAAATAAAAAAAATACTGCCTAACTCTTCTTGAGAGAAGTCTGACTGCTCAGCCACAGCTACCAGGTATATCTGGGCGGTACAGACTGCTACCAATTTGGTTTACTGCTAATACCTGTGGTCTTAAACTTTTTGCAGTGGTCCCTAAGGGAACTGCACAGGTTTCTGCCTAACACTCATCAATGCTCTGGCCTGTGTCACCAGTTTCAAGACCACCCTCGTCTGCTGAGTTCTCTCCAAAACATCCATGTGCACAGACTTGTGGCAGAGGTTCCACAGGGGCCTGCAGTTGCGGAGGTGCCTGCCATGGCAGTGGTTGGTGGCTGTACCACAGAGGCCTGTGGTGGCAGAGGTGGAGGGGCTACAGGGGCCTGCAGTGGCACTGTTGAAGGGGCCACAGGGGCCTGTGGTGGTGCAGCCACAGGGGCCTGCAGTTGCTGGACAGAGGCAGCTGGGGTAGCAGTTGGACGTCTGCCTGTTGAGTCCTGGGTTGAGGTGATGGTGGTGGTCCTTCGGCATCGACACCTGGTGCCTCTTGATGCACTGGGCTAGCCATCCTCATTGCCAGATGATGTGCCTGATGGAGTCAGAAAGGCAGGGCATCAGTGATGCGTGTGGATTGATGAGACAGACATTAATGCTTTGGCTTTTTGATGACAGTGCTGTGTCAAGGACATGGCATGGTGCACACATGCTTGTGTCATGGATACTGTGTGAGTGGATGGGTGATGTGCCTACATGGTGTGTGCAGTGCCGGAGATACTGTTGTGGTGTACTTGTGATTTATGGGCAGGGTGTTAGGGGTGTGGCACACAAGCTGTATGATGTTGTGTTGTGAAGGGTTGTACCATGGATTTGGTCCCCATGTGCCTGCTGCCTGTGGCACTTACTGCGTTGGTGGAAATTTGTCATCATGGGTCGGGCAGGATGGGACGAGGGAGTTAAATGTTTCCTTGTTGTGTGATGCTGGTCATTTGTGGGTGGTGTAGGTGCTTGGCACTGACGTGACGTTGTGCCTGTTCTAGCATGGTGGACAAAAACACAAGTTATGCTGTGGCAGGGGGATGTGTGTCTGAGTGCCAGCAGGAGCATGTTATGTTGGCGATACAGGGTGCCTGTGATATGTCGTATGTGTGAATGGGGTAGGAGTGAGGTTTGGGGTAAAGGTGTGTGTTGTGTGCAACCAGGTTGCAGGGGGCAGCAGGGCTGTATTGGTGTTGTGCACAACACACTTGAAATGTTTTGCAACTCTAGTGTGTGCAGGACAGAGATGTTGATGTGATATTGGGGTTACGTGTACTCATCCACCTCCTTGGATGTCAACCCCCCGGCCTCCGCAGCACCAACTCCCTCGATGGATTCAAGGTGCAGCACACTGCTGCAGTCTCCTCCCAGGGCTTCTGGGGGATGCGCTGCCGCCACCTGTGGCATTACCATGGGTGTGCTGTGCCAACAGGAGGTTGCACACCCTCAAGCGCAGTTCATCCTACCTTTTGTGGCAGTCACCCACAGTGCGGGGGGTTGTGCCAACTGTGATAACTTTCTGTGCCACCTCCTCCCAGAAGGCCTTTTTTCTCAGCTGTGCCTGCCTGTGTAGGTTGGTGGAGAACAGTGGGTCTGCATGCTCCACAATGGTGTCTGCCAACATGTTCAGTCCTGCCTCGCTAAAGCGTGACTTGCCCCTCTGGGCTGCAGGTACCCTTGATGTCATCTTGACTTGGCAATATTAGTGCTCAGGATATGGGTAGGAGTCCTGTGCTATGAGGATTGCAATGGATTGTGTTTTATTACTAGCTGATGGTCGATTTCCTGTTCCAGCGAACACTGTTTTTCCGGTCATGGCAATAGCGGCACTGTTGTTATTGGTGCCGGTGCACCCGGGAGCATGATGCCGGATTCAGAGTCACGACACTGAGGGTGGCAGTTTTGGCCTTTTGGGGGATGTTTGGTGTAATTACCAGCATGCTGGTGCCACTGTATTCCGGCATGCTGGAATGCGCATGCATGCCAACACGGAATCAGCCATTTTTCCGGCAGCTGTACTTCATGTACATGCACCAGCATGCCAGTAATTATGATTTACCGCTGAACCCATAATGAGGCTCGGTGACTGGCATCTTGCATTTCTGGTTCTTCGGGCTGTCATGCTTGGGGGGGTTAAGAGGGGCATTACAGGAACCTTATCGTCATTCCCCCTTCTGGTTAACTTGTCGACCACTCCACCAAACATATTCACGGTTGCCTTTGGTATCCATATCTTTGTTATTCCTCTAAGATGTCCATAGTAATTTGCATGCTCATCGAAACTCCATGTCATGTAACTGCAGTCTCCTTCTGGGTTACACATACCCATTTCGACCAGTACCTCTTGTTGTCCACGGGATCAAGGAATGTTATCATCTCAGTCGGGAACAATGAGCACTCCTTATCCGTGTCCTTAGTTTATTTCTTTCCTCTACTATCTTCTCTTCTTAACCATTTGTATTTATATCTACTATTACTTTCATCCCTATTGTTTTCTTTATAATTTTGCGGCATAGCGTGATGCAGATCTTTATCACACATAGTGCTACTAGTACCAGTATTAATGCTCCTAGTAATACATATCTGTTCTGGAGAGCCCTCAACCTTACTGCTCTGAGATTTTCTTTTATTGCCTTGAAGCCATTTACAGTTGTCTTTATCGTCTGCATCAGCTCCCATCTCGTAATATGGAACCATTTTGCATTTGCATTTGTCTGGACAGCTGGAACTACTGATGCGAAGAAAGAACATCTCCTTTCTACTGAACAATTGACGTTCAGGTGGTAAGTCGTCAAGTGATGCTTCTGATGCTGACGAGAAGTAGTTATCCCTTTTTTATTAAACTCACTTCTACTGACCTCATCTATCTTTTCACATTGTCCATCTTAGAGAAGTCTTCTGTTTTGATGTTCTTTTGTGGTACAAGAAAAGTGCTGGTGTATTGATGTGTACCAATGAACATACTCCTCCCCAGTTGGGTGGCAGTTTCTCATACGCCTTGTATTTGCACACCTAATAATGATCCATTAATACTGCTGTTCAAACCTTCATTGCTGTGTACTTGCACTGTTTGTTTTCTCCAACCTTTACTGCACCATCGTTCTGGAAACATAATGCTGGTTTCTTCAGTGATATTATGGGAATAGATCCAGCTTCCTTGTCCACCCAGGTCAGTAACGTTGTGCTTGCATCCCATTCTTTCAGGCATTTATCATTTTCTCTGTGTACTGTGTTTACTGAAGCTTGTAAAAGCGTGTATACTTTACTATCTACTACTCCCTCCTTCAGCTGTGTACACTTGGCCATACACAAGCATCTGTGGTTGTTCCCAACATCCTGGTTCTCCTCCTATTTTATTAGGACATGGCAATTCTTTCAGTGCTATTGTTTTGTCTCCTCTTTCTGTCGGCCGGCCGTTATGTATTGTATAGCCTGGTCTAGTTGCCAATAATTGTTCATCATGTCAAGTGTCTTTATATAACTATCTTCCTAGTGGAATGCTGCCTTGGACGTCCATCTCAATGTTGATGTTCTCCTTGGAATTTTCCTCGGGTTGTAAACATGGACAGGTACATAAGGAAGTGTGCTCTTGCTTCTGGTATTTCAGTTGCTACACTTATTCTGGAGGCACTCATGGCATAAGGGATTAGTGAGCAGACATAGATGCCCTCCCCAGTGGTTTGTTTAGCTACTTTAGTCATGTACTTGTACCACATGTTATTAGATTCTCGAGCAATATCAGTGAGATAGAAGTCCAACCCCCATTCCCCATATCTACTTCAGTACTGCGTCTACCTCTCTTTACTGTACTTACAGTGCTTACCTTTCCACCTGACATGGTCGTTCCACTTGCTGGAGTTGGGGTTGTGTTAGTAGAGGTCATTGTGGTGTGCATTTAAAGGCCCTAAACAGAAATGCCTTTCACCTGAAAAACCGCATTTAAACACTGCCATCAAAAATGGCTGTGCTTTGCTTTCCCTGTCACATGAGTGGCAAGCAGTTGAACACTGTAAACCAAAAACAGCCCTGCGATCTTTTTATTTCACCTAAATGACAAGAAGTTATGCACTGCATCCAAGAACGGCTGTGCGTTGCTTTTAATTCCTCATGACAAGAAGTTAAACACTCCATTAAAAAAAAAAATGACCTTGTTTTACTTTTAATTCACATGAGGGGAAACATTTCAACACCACAACCAGACACGGCCTTTGCTTTCCATTTCACTTGAACAGCAGCCCTTGAAACACTGCAAACAAAAAACGGGTTGGCTTTTTCTTTTGTGCATGTGAAATCAGAGAGCCGTGTGTAAGGGGGGCCTACCCCTCATTGTCAATAGACCAACAGCAAATGCAAACTTGCTGAAAAAGGAGAAATGAAAGAATCCCGTGACATACAAGACAGGATTTCAAACATTAGATGAAAAAAGGGCTTGCACACGTGTGAAAAAGAAAAATGACTTTAAAAGGCCACAGTGAAAAGATAGCACTGCTCACACAGAAATGTCAGGGAAATAAGCAATAAGCTGTGGGGGTGTGGGTTGACTAAATCAATGTACATTATGTTTCCACCCACAAGAATTCAGTCAACTTTCAAGAGGCACAGAATACCAGAAAAACCAGTTCGGGCTAATGCAGGAAACTTCACAATTTAAAGCCCAGTTCCCACTGGAAGTCGCACCTACCAGTGAACAATCCCACAGTCAAATGTGATGTTACTGAGGGTGTCATAATTCCCTGCTCTGCCAGACTTAAAGGCAGGGACTCAGGGATTTCAAAGAAAGCAAGTGTGGCTGAAGCTGGTCTAGGAGGTGCGAGTTCCTTCCTGTACCCACTACCAAGAACAGGTGGGGGTCATAAAAATCTCTGGTCACCACCTATGGGGATGAAGCACCCCTCCCACAGAGGGGGACAGATCCTCCCAATTGACATTAAAGGACTGATTTCATTTATAGGCATTTTTCATATCAATTAGAATGAGAAATAATTTAGTTTTATGCTATGTCTCTACGTAATTTCCAGGCGGTTTTAAAAAGATAAAGTGCATTTTTCTAGGACTTTGGAGGCTGAAATGGCCAGTTAGTTTTCTGGCTGATCTAAAAATGGGACGGATTCGACAATTGGTGGAAAGATGGAAAAAAATATTATGAACATGCTTCATCATTTGCAGAGTTAGAACTGTTTTGTGAAAAGTTCAAAAATGTGCCACCAGGCTATGCTACATCGTACGGAGTTGGCGATTGACTTACCTAATTCCTGATGACCAATTAAAACCACATATCTGATGCATATAGCAGGGGCTAGTAGAATTTTGAAGTTATGAGGCATAACTGTTTTTTGTCAAAAAGTGGCCAAGAGAACAAAGAATAGTAATAAAAGGTAACCAGACAGATGGTGCTCTCTTCCCTTGAACCAATCATGCCAGGGGGCGGAATGGTAAACTGTCCTAGCCAAGTGCATGGGGTAATTACAGAGTACTCTCCCTAGATTGTAAAGTGAGTGATGTCATTTGTGCTATATAAAGGGGACTGTACTAAGACAGACACACAAAGATTTGGGGCAACAGGAGAAGGAGGATGGAGAGAAGGCGGCTGTACATTACCATCAAGGCAGAGTTCAGTGACCAGACCCCTTGCCTAGCTGTCCAGAGTGTCCTGAGATCCAGCTAGGTTTCCAGAATCCCAAACCAAGGCTTACTTTGTAAGTAGCAAATAACCCCAGCCCACAATTGCATAAGCCCTTCCTTTTGTAGCATTGCACCCAATTATTCCCCCATTGAAAACCCCACATTGCTAGTGTAATTCAGTCACCTTCCCATAGAAGAATCTGTGTTCAGCCTGCGTATGTTAGCATATTCCCTTTGGTAACCCTCTCAGTGTCTGTGTTTTTAAGTAAATCAATGAATTCCCCCATTGAAATTCACAGTACAAGATCATTGAAATTCAAAATTAACCACCTTGTCCCTGGTGTCTTTCTGTAATTATTATAGTCATTAAAGTATTGCCTCAAAAGATTTGGTCTCCTTGTAACTGAAAACTGAGTTTGTCCGTGTATTGTGTGCATTACCCCAAAAATTCCTATTTGCATTTGTCCTATTAAAACCCCAAACCGTAGTCCCATTGAGAGCAATCCCTTTTGCCTACAAGTCGATCCGTTATGTGCCTCTGTCCTTGTCATTGAAAACCGATTTTCCTATTCTGAGCTAAACCCCTTTCCTGAGCTGCCCGTCATTGTAAATCCAGTGTAAATCGAATTTCCATTTGCCATTGTATGTTTCCCTTTTGCATTTGCTCTCTCCCAAAAGCGATTTTCCTACTTTCTTTCTACTTTGCCCTGGTTTGCTGATTAGTGTTATCTAAGATTCCCCATCTCCTCAAGTGTAAGCAACACACATTTCCTTTCATTATGTCCCCTATCAGTTGTGAATAACAATCAAAATCCCATTCTGCCATTTTGCTCCAAAAAAGGGTATTCACTTTCTTTGCTGGCTTCCCCTCTTGGGGTGTTGGGCTTTTCCCTAAACCTGATTTTCTTTCTCTATTTCTACTCTTTGCCACTGCCTTCCATTCAAAGGAATCAAGTTAGCTGATGTTTGGGGGTGGGTGTTGCAGGGGGAAGTGCTAAACCGTTGGTGTTATCTCTTTATAAAATAGTTATTTTTCTGTTGCCATTATAAATATTGTGTGAATTGCAACAGGATATCTTCACCTAATTGTTTTGTATAGATTAAAGCATTTGTGTAACCACAACATTGGTGATTGTGAAATAATTAGATTTTCCTTTTTCATTAAATAATAAATATCTTATTGATACACACCAGCCTGATTCCTAGTCCATTGTGACGCGGGGTGCTTGTGGAGGCTGGGTGCGAGACAAGTTGGAGGCCTACTCAAAGGAAAAGAACCTGTGGTTTAATAAAAATAGAAAGTGTTTTATTGTACGCCACAGTCATTGTCGGGGAAGGAGTCCCTGGCTGGAGTGTGCTGTGTAATAAAACCCTGACAATATGACATTCCCCAAAAGATGAGGTCACAAATGCTATATGAGAATAAGACACAATGATTATTTTACACCTCTTGGATCCTTGTGTAGTTTGAAGATATCAGTTGGCCGCCTGTAGTGCACAAAACAAGCGTTATTGTGTTAGTATTTTATTAATTCAAGCACTGCAAACTTGGTGTTGGGTCATTGCAAGGAAAAATAAGGTTTCCCACACAACTCTTATTCTAGGGTCACATAGTTCTGAGTGTACAGATGGGTTTCCTATTTCTAGGTGTGGATATACTCGCCAAATAAGGTATGAAAACACCATTAGGATTGCGCATTCTTGCTCTGTCGTATTGCCAGACAAATTGGAGAAATTGACCTTGGAAAGTTTCCAGATGAGGATCAAGGAGAAGCATGAAACAATGCAATACTAGGAATGCAATTATAACAGTCACACTTTCACGATGAATGCTGTTAGTGAGCGAAAAGAAAAATAATAAACAGACAGTGTTCCCTCACTCTGGATGTGGAAAGAGTAATCATAGGGTGTCCTCTTCTGGGTTGTGACCCTTTCATTGCTGTTGCTAGGAGAGGCCACCGCCTGGTAGGGCTTGATGTCTCCCAGGTGATTCCATGTACTCTTCCTTACAATTTCACTGCTCACTCAGTGACCCGCTCGACAGTGTAAGGTTCAGTAAAATGCGGCTTGTCCCACTTTCTTGTAAAGTTCCTTAGCAGGACTTGGTCACCAGGATACAACTGTGGTTGCTTCTGTGTTGTTGTTCACTCCTCCCACTTCAGGCCTCTCCAGTTGTCCCTGCAATTGACGAGAAATAAAAGAGGCACTAGCTATCAAGGAAGCTGTGTATTCATACATTTCCTGACCCAGTACATCTGATGTTTATTCTGCATCCTTCAATGCCCTAGTGGGAGGAGCCATGGGAAGTCGCATGTGCCATCCTGTCACCACCCCATGTGGGGTTATAATGATAATGATGTGTTATTTATATAGCGCCTTGATCCAAAGCGCTTTACAGAGCACATATTAACATAAAATATCACCCAACCGAAATTGATACTCATTTATCGACCTCGGAAGGATGAAAGGCTGAGTTGGCCTTGCCGAGATTTGAACCTGCGACCTGCAGATCACGCTCAGATCGCAGCAGCGAGCGCTCAACCCACTGAGCTATCTTACCCGCTTAAACGGTGCGTGGACCCTGGCTTGTTGCACAATGCAAATAACGCTAATGGAAGCCAGTGCAGCCAACTCTTATTAAGGGTATTTTTAATTTTGGCAAAGCCTTCTTTGAGCAGGCCATTGAGGCGCTCACACACCTCATTTGCTTGTGGCAGATAGAAATACAACACAAATTCTCTTGTGCCTAACAAGGTTGTGATGTATTGAAACATCTCGTTGGCGAAGGGAGGGCCATTGTCGGACTGCAGGACCTCACACACGCCTCATCGTGGGAATATTTCACGAACCATGAATTTTGCCACACTTGGGGCATCAGGATGGGAACAAGGACCGGCTTCCATCCATTGGGAAAACAGGCATACAACCACGATCATGTAGCGGTATCCCTTGCATATTGCAGCATGACAACATGATCAACGTGTAGGTGCTAGAATTGACCTATTGGGCGAGGTATGGCTCCTCCCACTACCCTCAATGTATGACCTGCAGTAAATTGTTTACAAACTAGACAATTAGTCATGAATTCAGCCACGTGTTCCACAAAATTAGGACAGAACCAGTCCTCTCCAACATGAGCAGCAAGCATGGTGTAATTGTGTCAGTGCAGTGGGTAATAATGAGAATGGCATTACCACTTTTCCTGTGTTATTTTGCCACCATAAGGCATCTGTCGGAGACACGGTACATCCCCTCTTAATCCATAACTATTTTTCTTCCCTGGGTGCAGCTCTCTGCAATTCCATAATCTGTGTCCCTCGTAATGTTATATCCTTCCTTTAGTATCGTTGTTCGTACATAATTGTGCGCTGGAAACAACGTATCAATGTCTAAAATGACACCAATATAGGTGGCTCGTTTTGCTTCCGCCTCTGCTGCCTCGTTTTATTTTATTTTTGCATTTGTATAGCACACAGGCAGCCCCAAGGCATCACAGCGCTGAGATGTTACCCCTAGAGATGGGGTCCTCCCCCCTTGTGTGCGCTTGCCACTTCACCACGTCTATGCGCAGTGGGTACTGGAGTGCCTCCATCAGTCTGCCCGATAGGAGTGCGTGCTGCACATCAGAAGCCCCGCCTCAGCCAACGTGACAGCACAGAATGCACTGTGGATATCACGTAGGCTGAATCCGAATACACTGTCACTTCCTTTCCTTTGCTGTGCTCCAATGCCAATATTAAAGCCACTAATTCTTCTGCTCGTGCTCATAAAAGTGACGGTAGACATGAGCTTGTCACCACCTCGCTCGTCGCGTCCTCTCTCAATATCGCTACTGCTGTCCAAGTATGTCTTTCCCCAGTCGTTTGGTCAATTGTTGATGACACGTCAATATAAAGCATGTCACCCTCCTCAAGTGCGGTCTCCTGTACCTTTCTAGTGTCACTGAATTCTTCTATGCTGGCTGTGCAGTTGTGCACATAGTTGCCCTCCTTTCTGGGTTTGGAAATGAAAGTCACCGGGTTGACAAGTCTGCATCTCACTATTTTGAGAGCTGGGTTGCCAGTAACACCTCGTACCATGACACTCTCTGTGTTGTCAATGTACTTTTAGGCCTTTCCAGTATTGCAAATAGACATGCTCCACATAAAGAGTGATGCTTCATCCCATAGTAATACTCTCTGATTTATCTACTGTGAATGCAGCGGCAGCCAATGCTTGTTGACATGCATTGTGCCCTTTCATTACTGGGTCTAATTTCCCACTGTAATATGCTAACGTTTTGTCCCCCATGTTTGTCTTTTGTGTCAGTACTGCAGTCATAACCACTCCATTGGAGTGCGACAATAAGAAAATTCACTGTGATAGTCTGGCATCCCTAATACTGGAGCTGTGCATATTGCTTCTTTCAGCTAGTCAAATGCCTCAGTCATCTCTGTTGTCCATTGTAAGGCACCCTCCCCTCTTTGTGCTTCCTTCAGTGGTCTCAATAAGGGCCTAGTGTAAGCGCTGTAGTCAAATACCCTTGGCCTGCAGTAAGTACATAGTCCTAGGAACTGCTGCATTTGTCTTATGTTTGTGGGCGTGGCTTGCGTATTGCTTCTGCCCTTTCTGGTCTCACTTTTCACCTGTCTTGTGATATCTGCTGTCCAATGTACAACACTTCTTTCTGGCAATATTGTAATTTGGCTTTGTCTGCCTTGTACCCTTTATCTGCTAGTACTGTCAACATGTGCACAGAGTCATATGTACACTGTGTCTCCGTCTTGCTGCAAATCAATGTTGTCACCGTACTGTACAACCAGGCTCTCTAATTCTACATTTCCTAAGTCCATTTGAAGGACCCTGTTCAATATGAAAGGTGATTCGCAGTACCCTTGAGGAAGTCTTGTATGTTTCCACTACTTATTTCTATATAGAAATGAAGTTAAGTCTTGTGAGTCTGGGTGTAATGGTATAGAAAAGAAAGTATTCTTCAAATCTATGACCGTGAAGTAGGTAGCTTCCATGGGAATGCTACAAAAAATGTGTCACTGGATTCGGAACTGAAGGAAATTCTGCTTCTACAATATGGTTCAGAGGGCGCAAGTCTTGTACACAATGCCACAACCCCCTGTTGCCTTTTTGACAGGGTACACCGCTGTGCTGCAGTGTGATTCTGATGGTACTAGGATGCCCTGCTTCACTAGGGCTGCGACTGCCTCATAAATACCCTCATCTGCCTCCCTCAACAGTGGATATTGTCTCGCTCATAGTAAAATGGCTCCTGGCTTCAGCTTTATTTTCACTGCTCCTATCCCTTTCAGAAGTCCACCATCATAGGGACTTGTGGTCCATATGATGCTGGGGATCTTTGCCAAATCTTCCTCGAGAAGGTTTGGCAGTGCTTGTAGCATCATCACCATTCTCCGTGGTACCTCTCTGTAATGTATTTCCACCCAGTATGTGATACGAATTTCAAACACTACCTCATGACCGATCAGTTGTCTTTGAACAGCTCATCTGTAACAGTGGTCAGCCTGTACCCTTCTGCCACGGTCATCACTGATCACCATGGTCACCCTGTGTCACCTGTCCCCTGTACTGCTTTCCAGTCGTCCCCCACTATTACTGCCTCTAATTCTAGTGCCACTATCGCCCCTTCCTTTTCATCTGATGGCAATTCTGGCCTGAACAAGTACTTATTTGTAATGCGCCACATTTTCCCCTTAATCCCTGGTAGCCATGCTAGTATTATTTTAGTCACATATCGAAATAACTCCTCATCTGCTGGCACCCCCCTATGTATCTTACATTCACAGTAAGCTTGAATAATTTCCCTCACATTCAGAAGGTGCATCCCAGGTTTGAAACACACTATCTGCTTGTCAGTTAATGAGATGTCATGTTAAGTTTGCTCATGATCTTTCTCCCCATTATGTTTACTGTTGTCGGGACTACAGTAAGGGTAGAGCTAGGTTTTGCTCTCCTATAGAAAGGGCAATATCGTCTGTAAATGGAATCTATTCTGTTGCCCCAGAGAATCCTTGAGCAGTCGTGGCATCGCCTGACATTCTATACTTCCCAATTCAGGATGCAGGATCTAGTCGCCCCTGTGTCTACAAGAAAGGAGAACGTTTGTCACCTATCGTCATCTCTATACATGGTCCCTCCGCTAGGTTGGGTGTAATCGATAGGCTGCAACACATCAGGTCCATCTGTGGGCTGTCCTATTGAGGGTATAATGACATTCTGTTTCCTACGAATGGGTTTTCCCCACTACAGTAACCCCCCCTTCCCAGTTTCCTAATGGGAGTCATAATAGTCAGTGCGTGCCAGTGTCCGTCGTTTGACTGTGCCGTGTATGATGGCTGCGTGTTATTCTGCATCTGCGGTGTCTGTGAATATGGTTGCGTTGGTGCCTGCATTTGTGGTGTCTGCGTCATAGGCTGGTGGGTTTGCATTTGGTGTCTGTCCTTGTTGTGCCTAGTCCTGAGCAAAGAACTCATTCTATTCCCCTGGATATTCTAGCTGGTATTGCATCTCCCATTCTGTGGCATACCCCTCTGCTTTTACATACCCTGTAGATATGTCCATTCTGTCCGCACACCCAGCACTGGGGGTGGTTCTCTTATTTGCCTCCGATACCATCCACAGGATCCTTCTACATCCTGCTGCATTTGTCATCCATTTCCTTGGTACCCTCCTGGAAATCCCCCTTGGCTTTGTTGCACTTGATGTCCATCCCCGTTTCCCCTTGGTGGTCTTCAAAATCCATGCTGCGCATCTCCCAACCCAATGAGCACTCCTCTCGCAGGTGGCACTGCGACTGTGGTGTCCCTTTCCCTCCTGTGCTCGTTAATACTGCTCCTTCCATGGCATATTTAGACCATTCTTTCTGCACTAACTTGACCTACTCCTGCTTTCTTTCCTCATGCTTTTTTCTTGCGCTTTCTTGCATTAGTCTGCAATAATGTACTATTGTAAGTTGTATTTCTGACCACGGTTTTGCTTCCATCCCCGCCAACGTCTTTAGTTGCCTTTGCACCTGCTCTGATAAGCCTTGGCATACTATATGATAAAATAATGCCACTGTTTTGTCCCATGGTTCTTGCTTTTCAAGGCACAATAACTCTTGAATAGCCTCAATATATTGTAGGGGGTCTTCATCTTCCCCCATCCTACGTGCCATGATTGCACTAATAGCCGACGCGTCTGGGTACTGCGTCCGTAGATCTTGTCATACGGCTGCTCCGCAGTTAGCAAATGTGGAACCATTGTGCGCTGTGTTCTGGGTTGTCACTCCTGGGTACCCTGCCCTTTTCCATACGCCATCGGCAGCCTCCCAAAGGACCACTACTAGTAAACCTTTTATGTCTCCTACTGCACATTTTTTGTCCTGCTGTGATCCTTTCCATTTCATATATTAATTCCTCCGCACCCGCAGTTAACAAAGGTAGCCTACTCCCCAAATGTTCCTTGTCAACATGTTTCCAGGGCATGTACTGAGGTCATCCCCTCCCTTTTCCAATAAAGGGAACTGTGACAGCCCAGCCTCCCCATGTCTCTGGTGGTGGTGCATGCCCTTGCCACTTCCCTCCTCATTTGTGCTGGAAGGTCTCTTAGTGCGTACGGAGTTATGTTCTCTATGATTCACCATGTAGCCCTGGACTGTCGTGGTCCTCATCCTGGTCACCCCACAATCAGCCTGTGTGTCTCTCTGCTCCCCATGTTGAGTTTTGTATGACAGAATAGCTGCACTATCATACTTCTTGCTTCGCTCTTGCTCCGCTTGCCTATCCCTTCCTTCACGGTTGTCAAAAGTGGTAGATCCAACTCATCTCTCACTGTGTGCTCCTCCTTGCGTTTGCACTGTCATGCAAGCTGCTCTTTTTGACACTTCCGCCTTTCCCTATTTACTAAAACTTGCCATTCCTGATGGTCTTCCTCCCTTCTCCTCTCCATGTCTTCAAGCTCTCTTCTCATTTCTCACTGCTCCCGCTCTTTCTCTTCTGCCTTTAGCTTTTCCCTTTGCACTTTCTTTCTCACATCCCTCCTGTTCCTCTTTTCCTTTTCTCTCTATTATCTCTGCCCACTCTCTTGCTTCCCTGCTCTCTTTGCACCCAGCTATTTCCTTACTCGCCCATCCTATTTCTCCCGCTGTCTTCTCATCTAATTTCAGGAGTATTTGCCCGCCTACCCACATGTTCGAGGCCATATTCTCCAGCCCTTCTCTCGTGTTTGTCTGGGTCTCACTATGTAACCCTCTTCCATCTCCTGCTGGTGCAGCCCCTTTTTACCCCTCCTCCTTGGCGTATGGTAGAGGTGCGGATTTTGGAATTGTGTACCCCTCAGCTGCTTTCAATTCTCATATAGGGTATCATACCCCTGCTCCTGCTGCAGGCCCTTCGCTCTAATGGTCAGGAGGTGGTGGGGAAGCGGGGGCTGAGGGCTTTTCACCCTGGTCTCCCGTTGGCTCAGTGCTGAGCATCACCACAATCCCCCATATGCCCTGAAACATTTTTCAGAGGTCAAATAACACCATACGATTTCTCAGGTTTTTCCCTTTATAAAGCTCTTGAAAATATGTGTGTGTACATGGTTGTTGCACATATTTGGAGAAGCTCCCGCCCTTTGACCATGGCTTAGTCATTTTACCTTCTGTGGTGCAAAAAATTTACAAATCTGGTCCTTATATTGTGGAAGCGCCTTAGATAGGTTCTGTAGGGGCGTGTTCCCCACACCTTCATCACAATAAATTACTCTGTAATACTTACTTGACCTCAAGTCGAGGCTTTCGACAACTTCACAGTGATTTTACAAAATATACCTGATCATGCACAGTGTCAAATTCCGAAATAACAATTGTTTTTGCAATACCATTAGCCTTTCTGGCTCCCAACCAACTTCTCAGGAATGCTATACGCACCGCCCTTCTGCAACTCTCTGCCTCCTCAGGCGCACCCACCAATCTCGCACATACGCCTTCCACTCACCACCACAGAACAGATGACGCAGTCCTCGTGCTCTGCTAGTCCCATACACAAACCTCCCCGGTGATGTCACCTCTTCAACAAGCAAGGGAATAATAGAAATCACTAACAGAGCTCATAACAATATTCTTTCATTACACAGATATTTTCAAAAATCCAACCAACATATACCCACGCACGTCGTCCTGACTCCTAAGAGGGAATACCAATATTTAATGTGCTCAGTCTGTACCTACAGCATCGCCTTGTAGATAAAACTTGACTTTACCAGAAAAACACCTTCCGTAATTTAAGGTAGCTCTGTTTGCTAACCTTGTATATGGGAATAATACCATCATCCATGACCTGAGCTAAAACGCCCAATCCACAGGGAATCCAATATTTACCTAACTTCTGTCATCCGTACCCTTAAGTCAATAGTCTAGGCTATTCACCTGAACCTTTTAACTTTAGACGCAAACTAACCAACCCTACTAACAATTTCCCTTTCTGCATACACCTCTCAAACTCCAAACCAAACACAACCAAAACCTACAGCACAACAAACCACACAAACTTCACTACATCGCAACAACAAAACAAAAACACACATAGCCTTGCACAACAGTACACGACGACTGCCGGTAGCCGGTAGCAAACACCCCAGGCCCAGCCAACGGACCCACCGGGCTGAGGCAGTCAACAGCACATCGCTGCTCTCTTGCACTTTTCCTGCTTCCTCCCACTAACTCAACCTCCCCTCCTCTTTCAGAGTCGCCAGAGCGCCAGGGGACCACTCCGGTGGTGATAGTGCGCGGTACAAACGTCCTTTAACATTAACATCAAGTTTGAATGTTCGCTAACCACAAAGGAATTACATCTACCTTCGCTCCTTACTCCACTAAACTTCACAATACTCGACAATACTTCACGATACTCAACAATACTACACAAATATGACATCAGTACAGTTAGATATTCGTCATTAGCCGATCAGGTCCAGTGAGGTATCTCCAACCATAACCAATGAGGCACCAGTATCCAGGAAGGAATCAGATGCATAAGGTTTGAATGGTTGTCTAAGAGGATATCTGTTTGCATATGTGGATGTCACAGGCCCTCCTGGGGGCTGGCCAAACAGTGACTGGCATCTTGCATTTCTGGCTCTTCTGGCTGTCATGCTTATGGGAGTCAAGAGGAGCATTCCAGGGACCCTCTCTTCACCACTACAAATCATAACATTCCTATGTAAGTGTTCTGGAAGCATACCGTGCTGATGAGGTCTGCTTCCAGAACATTCAGCATAGATCATAGCATCTCCTTTCCTTAATATGTGTGAATGACTAAAATAAATGAAATATACTAAACTATGTTTAATAAAGAACATGTGAGGAAAAGGTGTCATTAGGGCTGGACGATATAGACCAAATGGCATATCTCTATATTTTTCGCCTGAATGGCGATATATATCTCGATGTTGTTTGTGTGGGTTAAATACTCAGTTGTAAGCCAACTACATCTGAGATGGCAACAGTATTAATAATTAACAGTAAATGTAAAACACAACTCTAACACTGTCAGTTAACCTCATCCTAAAATTGCAATTGATTCAAAAGGACATCATCTCAACAATAATGGCAATACTAACAAAAGAAATGCGAGTAGAGTGCACATCCCTATATGCACTGAAGTAGTCATTAAATTACATTTTGCCATATTGCTTTGTCATCTGCTTAATTTAATGGGTGACAGATGTGTGTATATATATATATATATATTATATGCGTTTTCAGTTGCGCAGCCAAAAGATTGGTACTTTCCTAACAGGCAGCGCATTTAGGACCTGTTAAATCCATAACAAATAGGTCTCATGTCAACACATAGGCCAGTAGCACTGTATGAAGTTCACTGTTAATGCATATATACATAATGTATCCTAGGTTTATTGATGCATCTAATGATGTGATTGGTCATGCAATTATCATGCTAATGTAGGATCTCATTTCCATCCTATTATTGTTGAAATACTGATCTACTGAGATTACAACAAAAAGGGCTGATTAAGCATTCATGCGATCACGTTTGGGACTGGGAAAAGCAAATTGATCAATTGGCCTTTTTACGATTTGTAAACTACGCTAAAGTCTACTGTATGCTGGATGTGTCTGGCATCTTAGGAAAACAGGATGTCGATAAACATATGGAATGCATTCTAAATGGACAGTCGACATCGAGGGGCTCCATTGATACGCGCTCCCCTTCTGTGGCAGAATATGGCGGACAAATATTGGGTGGAATAAAATCAGGTTAAATCCAGATTAGATCCCGTCAAAGGGCAGCTGACAGGGAGCTTATAGTCCAACCAGTGGGCATTGGTATGCATCAGCATCCCAGCCACTAATGTGGCACCAATAGTTCAAAGATGTCCGCCATGGGTCTGCTCCGAATGGGCTCCGAATGGGCTGCGATTTCAAATGGAGTCCCTCTTCCATTTCGGCAAAAATGGTTGCCGTTCGCTCTGCACCATGTCTTAAAACTCTGTGGTTTAATGGGGACGTATTGGTGTGATCAAGCGGCGAGGCAAGCCGCGAAACGCGTCAACGTTCCTAACGCGCACGGACATTTTGCACTTGGGAGAGCCTTATTTTAATTGCTTTTTAACTTTTTGCCACTTTGCAAGGCATCAATTAAGACTATATTTTATTTCGATTTTGATGTTCAGACCTTGCTAATTTTGGAAATGTGAAGAGTGCTACTCACCCTGCCTGACGTTATCAGTGTTTTGAAAATATATATATATATATATATATATATATATATATATATATATATATACACACACACACACACACACACACACCCCATACCCCCACCAGTTATGGTTAAGTCATGCAAATCATAGAAAGAGCACTACTTTTTGGGCAGCTTCTAACTTTAGCCCTGTTCGACAAATCTTCTCCAAACTTTGCAAAAACAGTATATGGCCACCTCAAAACAATTTTGCGAGGTTTGGGGCCATTTCGTCCGGGGGCGGTACATTTTTAGGGGGGTCCCAACATTTTTGAAATCCTCCTGTCCCAATTGCTCCATTGACTAAACCTTGTTCTACGTCAAGGTTACGTTTTAGAATTACAGACACAGAGTAATACTTTGTCTAATACAGCTGTGTTGGAGATACATTTTTCAAAGCTATTTAGTTGTGATGTTGCTTGTTGACAGATAGGGAGTGTCATGCCGTGCACTTCTAGTTTGTCTGTGGAGCGGATTTGCAGTATGGGTTGCATTTCTTTTTTCAACATTGTATTGTTGACTTGATTACAGCTTGCAAGAGTTGGCATTAAGGAAATGCATTTTATGGTTTGTTGAGTTAATTGTTCTGTGACATCAGGGGCAGATGTGTTTTGCCCATATAACTAATTGATTAGTCTATTTTTTTTAATGATGGATTTTGCATCTTTAGTAAGCAGACCAGTTCTAATGCTTTTTAAAATGGTAGCATAGATGAGATATGTAGACTGATGCATATTTTGAGTTAGTTCTCTGTAGCAAAAATGGTGCCAGAGATTTACATTTCCAGTGCTGCAGAGTGTGTTATGGAATTGTTTGTGTCCTAATGTTTTGAAAATAGGTTGACCTTTTACTTGTGTTAACTGTAGGTCTCTGAAAACAATAACATGTTTTCCTCCAAACAGTCCTTCTTAGTCGGTTTTTAGGACTTCTTGTATTCCTAGATGAATTAAAGCCAACATGAGGTTGGAAACCATGCTTACTTTATCCATCAGGAACACGTTCATTTGTTTCAGAATTCTGTGTACTTTTACAACTTTTGTTAAATCTTGCAGAAATTTGCTGATTATTTTAATTAAGAACGTTTTGCCAGAACCAGCTTGCCCACTTTTAGAATGCCTTTTAGTAACTCAGATGGAGGCAATTTGGCTCTTTTTGGTTGAATGCCTATTGAAGGCGAGCGTCCCCAGATAGCACGATCCTCCCCACAATGAGAGACAATAATGGACTCTCCCCGGATGGGAATAAGGCCAGGACAAAGTGTGGGTGAACTTAAATGGGAGTTTAAAAGGGCATGCAAAGAACTCTGCAAACTCTGAGAGCGCTCTGCCTGACAATAGCAAAGACAGGCGTATATATTTACAAAAAGCGTCATAAGAACCTACATGCTATAGGGGGCACAAGTTAGTGGGGATTGGGTGGCGACGACTAGCTATAGGTGCTGCTGCGATGTGGTTTGCCGCAGCTGGAGGACGTCACTGGTTACCCTTGTGGGTTGGGCTGGGCCTGGCAGGTCAGCTGGACTCATCCGGACGGTGTTGTTGTGCCAACCGTGACCAGTGTCAGAGATTAATGTCTTTCCTGACTTTCTGCCCTAGGGCCACGCACACCGCAGTCATTCAACATTGCAATATTATCTTCCCTGGTAAATCTTCCAATAGGTTATTCTACAGGTTAATGCAACACAGGAGGAATGCACCTAGAGGGGGGGTCTTGTGGCGATACATTAATACATGGTTACCACCGTCCTGTTGACCGGGTATCATAGGTCGCGGGGTTGGGTCTCAGGGCATGGGACAGGCGGTCCACGTTATCATGTCTTGTTAGAAGTCATTATGGATGTGTTCCTGTAGTGTTGCCATAATATTGGGTATCCTAATTTTACAGGGGCCATTAACCTAAGGTGAGCCGGTGGGTCGTGGAGCCTAAGAAAGGGCGCCTTTGGATCTGTGTTTTAAGGCCGGGGTTTACTGCTGGGTTGTAAATAATTCAGGTGGCAGGCCGTGGCCTTGGGTGCTGCGGGGGAATGTGAATGCTTGAAGCGGCTCCAGCCGAATTGGGGGAGGTGAAGCAGGGCAGCACAGGCCTCTGCTTTTTCGTCTGGCAGGCTTCACTGGGGAGAAAGGGGAATGGCCTTGCATGTGCTCGCAAAGGTATTTTCCTCGTGTGTTGCATATTTTAGGTGGAAGAGACAAACATTCATATAATATACAATACTCATTGAGTCTTTTCAAAGCTCACGTTTTTGACATTGCTAGTGCCATCCATATGGCCAATTCGAGCATATTACTTATACACTAAGTTTTTAACAACTACAACATTTTGTTATATGCCTATACATGCGCGGTAAGTGAGGTAGTAGTAAGGTTGGTGGAGCACGCAGGAACAACCCGCCAATGAGACTGGCGGCAGTGGCACATGGTGAGCTTGGACATACATATGGTGCATTTTCGTGCACCCCTTACGTGAGCTCTCAATATGGTTGCATTTGTCTTCCTTTGCACTCTAGCAGCATTAGTTCATTTATGGCGCAGGACCGTGGGGTGCAATCTTCTAGATGAAACACATAACACGAAAAACCCCTGGGATACTTTTACTATTTGCGCATAGCTACAGGTTTATGGGTGCTTCATCCCTAATGTCATATAAACACACACTCTGGCATTTTTATGGAGTTTACAGGTCTTTAGTCAGAGGGGCCGTGGAGAGAGAAAAAGTTTCACCACAGGTGGTTTGCTCATTAGTATTTGGGGACTCTGCTTTTGTCAGGGGACCATTTTACAGTTCTTTTCCACCCAGGCCCTGCTGGCCGGGTCATGCTGGAAACAGCGATACACTGCGGAAGGTAAAATGTTACAGTGTTGGTATCTAACACTAGCTCATGTCCATCTGTTCGTGGGAACGGGCTCTCATCGGATCTGCCAGAGAGCTGCGGCCACAGGGATAATTGAAACTCTCCAAGGGTGGGGGCCGCGCTGCGGTGCACAGGGCTCAAACCATCTTTATTAGACAAAATGGTTTCCAGGGCCTAGCTAAATTCAGCAGGTTTGGTCAATGTCTTCAGCCAGTGGCCCATCCACCACCTGGGCCCTGGTGGCAGGAAGGACCCCTGACGAGCCATGGACTTCACCGGGGGAGAGGATGCAGGGGAGGGGGGGTCTCTTGGACCAATCCTCCCATACACTATTATAGCTTGAAATAGGTGTACTGTTTGGATTGTAATGCTCTCATACAAGTTCGGTTGTTGAAGAGCTTTTGGAAGTGGGAATAATTCTCGGTTATTAGTGATAGCACATGATGGCATTTGGTTATTGTCAAGCTTTGTATTGCAGTTTGCGCAAACTATTGAGGGGGTCAGTTATTTTGTATTTACTTTCTGTTAGATATAAAGATAATTGGAAACATTGGGATTCCTTATTGTCCTCTATGTTGTAGGTCATGGCTACTATTTTTGTGCTCTTTTTACAAAAAGTTCTGCAACAACAGACACATATTTGGTCTGGTATTTCAGCAGGTGTGTTTTGAAACTGAGCTATTTCTTTTTTGTTCGTGTTTGCAAAGAGGTTGGGGTTAGTGAGGTTTTCGCTAATGTTTTCTAAAGTTACTGAATTTCCTAAGTCAACATCAGTTTCAAAATATTTACATTGGATGTGCTGTATTTCTCAAAGGAGTTCTTTGGCCGTTACATGTAGGAGGATGTTATTTAAATTGTGCAGTTCTAGAGCAGGCGTTTTTGCATAGTATAGTCTATGCACAAGCTTTCGTATAGCAGAAAGGTGTTTTGCTTAAATGTTGATGTGGTGGAAGGTGCTTTTGCAAGTAGTTACTGAAATGCAGGCTAATGAATGTCCTCGCAGTCCAATGTGGATGCGTACTGGGCAGGAGTCCATGGTTTGTAAAGTTTTTATTCTACTTTTGTCTTTTAGTTTCACATAGTGATTGAGGAATTGTCTCAAAGATTTCAAGGATTGTTGGCGTACATTACATATTGAGCTGCACATCCATTTGTACACTGGACAGTTTGTTTGGGCAAAAGTATTGATTGAAAGTTTCTCCTACTAATTCATAACCTGTTTTCTTTTGTTCTTGTATATAAGCCTCTTCTTTGAAATATGGTTCTATGCTGCTTGTGCGAATCCATTCACCTTCACAGAAGTTTGAAAAGGTATCTATATTGACATTGGGCATTTTAAGTACTTTTTCTAATTTATTGATTAATTTAGTAAGTGGTTTCATTCTGTTTAAAATTAATATAAGCAACTTTCTCTTTAGTAGTAGCTAGCTGTCAATTAGAGCCTCGAGGATTCATTTTCTTTGTTAGTTTTTAAGGGTATGTCGTGACTTTCTAGCTGTTTTTATGATTGTAAAGAACTTTTTTTGTAAGATTGGGATTGCTTTACTGTGGCTACGTTAACATTGGTAGATATAGTGTTCGGTTCATTAGGTGGTCTGCTTTTGTTTGTACATTTATTTTTACTTTTAGTTTTTTCAAGAGGGGGCCTTACTTTTTTTTAATGGTGGCAGGTTTAGTTTTGTTGAGTGAGGTTACTAGCTGTTTTGTTTGAATGTTTCCTATTGTGAGAAATTGGAGGGTATTCTCCAGAGCAGCCCTCTATTCAGGTGGCCAGGGAAGGGCAGGCGCTCTCAGATCCCAACTCTGGGGGCAGACAAGCGAGTCATGATCACCTGGATGGGGGAACCCGGGGTTGTGCTCTGGGAAATGCCCCAGGTGAGACACGATACTATACCAGGGACAAAGTCCCGGAGGTCTTCGTAGGTTGTTCTGGGTCTACCTCTCTTCCATCCAAAGAATTTCCATTAACCAAATCTAACGAACCCTCCATACCTGGTAAATCACCTAGGAGCCCAAACCCCATTGAGATTAGAACCCATATCTCCCAAGACCCCCCTTTTCCTGTATCCTACCCGAACACTCCTAGTTATTTTTCTTCCCATTCCTCTTCTGATTTTCAAACTTCCCAATCTGCTCTGACAAACACTACCGTTCCCACAATCCTTCCTGTTCATTTCACGATAGTTTCACAAACCCTGGCAAACTTTCCCAAAAACCCTAGTACAAAGGCTATGCTTCCCTCTAACACCTTTCCCCATCCTACCCTGTAGGATATTTAGAAGCTCTACCCCGCCCCCTTTTCCCAAATGAACACTTTCTTACATGGTAACACACAACGGACTAGCACCAGAGCCGTTTACCGAGTCAGACAGGCAATAGACAATAGCCACGCACACCTGAGGACCCATTACCTTCACCACAGGAATAAAAGGCAGGGTACTAAATCACACAGCGAGCAAGACAGAACGCACAAGGAGAAAGCTAAACCAAACCAGCAGTACAATGGGAGAAGAAAAGCAGTGAGACCTGGAAGGACAAAGGGGGAATCACCCTTGCCCTTTTTAACTCAGACCTGCGAAGCCTCCAGAAGGGAAATCTTAAGACTGGGTTTTACAGTTGGCATGCTTAGCAACGGAGGTCAATGGTACAAGGGGGCCTCCTGCAGCGATAACTTAGGTGAAGAGGCAAGCTGGCTACTGTGGTACTATCCTTGACTCCAGAGAACAAAGAAGCCAACGGGTTCTGCACAGCCGGTGAGTTGGAGGAAGCTGATATCAAACCGAACTGTGTTAGGCCCAGGGTTGTGAGTAGCAACATTTTGAACGCATGAAGAAAGGACTTGTGTGTATGTTTGAACTTTAAAGAAAGCCCAGTTGAGGTCCAAGTGCAGAGGGGTCCAGCGCCACGTGGACGTTCATCAGAAAGGCTCGGGACCTGCTTTTAAAACAACAGCAACCAGAAGGCCCTAGTAAAGGGTAGCGTGAGGCATCAGAGTGGTCCTACAAGGATCACGTCAAATCCCCTGTATAATCGAAAGTCTCTGACCTGTTGCCAGAGGAAAGGTAGGGAAGGGGAACCCCGCTTTCTACTATGATTGTGAACTGTGATCATTGCCAAATGTGAACCAGACTGAGGGATGCCGAAAGAAAGCTAAAGAGAAGGAAACCATGCTTTCTGCCAAAACTGAGCAATACATGAATGGTATAGGAATACATGAACTGTGTTAAAGAAAGGCCGGAGGGAAGCCAGTTTTGTGAAGAAAGGATCCAAGCCCAGCAGAGGGAGATCCTAGGGACAAAGAGCAATCACCCAAAGATTGCAAAAAAGGATCCAGGTCCAGCAGAGGGAGATCCCAGCGGCGAAGAGAAATTGCCTAAAGAACTTTTGTTTGTATATTTATTTGCCATTTGTACAAAAAGGGGTGAAGAATAATACACAAGAGAACAGCGTATCAACAAAAGTGTCATCTTTCTATTTGTCTGAACTGACATTAGGCTCCTAAAGATTACGAGCGAGATTTGAGAGGCCATAGTGAACCCGAAGTAGGGAGGCCCATTTTTACAAGGAGGATATGAACCCGGTGGAGGGAGATCCTATGGGCGAAGAGTAATCGCCCAAAGTGCAAAATCACAGAGAGAACTTTTGTTTGTCAGTGTGAAATCGGGGCAAAGAACATAGATAGAAATGTTGTTTGTTTTTTACTTCTAATCAGCAAACTTTTGCAGGATAGAGACTTAGCCTCTGATGGGGTTTTGGTATTGTTGAACTGAACTTTGAACCTTGTGCTGTCGAGGACCAGAAGTGTGCGGTGCTCGAGAGTCCTGCCTTGTCCCATGCCTCAAACGTGGGGAAGAGACACCGAGCTATACCATCCTGATTTATCATTTTGTGAACACTTCTTTTCTTTCTTGTGAACAATCCAGACTTATCCAACACTCTTTTTTGTAACTAGTAGTAAGGATTGGCAATAGGTTTTTTAGTATAAGACCTTTTTATTTGACAAGACGCCACTAGGACTGCCTTATTATTTGATGGTCGTAACTTGCGCCCATCTTAGATTTAGATTAGGTGTTTAACCTACCCATTACAAAGGTCCAATAAACACCCTTGAACTGTGATCACTTGTGCCCGTCTTTACTGTTGCCACCATGAGTTCCTTACAGTATACATCATTTTAGAGGTGAATGACTAGATGGCTTGTTTTTATTTTATATGCTCTATTTATTCTTTGTTTTCTATGGAGTTGGTTTTTAGTAGACATTCTGTTTCATCTCTTGGGAAGACCAGAAAGTTTGTGTTTGAAATTTGTTGAATGTATATGCATTTCTTATGCATGAGTGTGTGGGTGTGAGTGTACAGATGAACAGAGTGTTGTGTGATTGTGCAGTGGGATGATAGTTATGATGAGGAAGGCTGCAAGAGTAAGAGGCTGTGCAGGTGTGATGGGAGTGGTGGTGTGATTAAATACATAGGGCCATTATGATGTTTTGAGGAAAACAGTGGTTGTTATAATGGTGTGATTTAGTGCATAGGTGGTGAGGCTTGTGTGGGTATAATGGAAAAGGTGTGAGGAAACGTGTGTATGTGTGCTAATGTGGGTTTGTGATTTGGAACGCAATGAGTTTGAAAGTTGTTCGGTTGGAATTAGGAAATCATGTGGTGAAAATGTGTTAGGCAGTAATGTATGGGTGGTGTATTGAATAAAGAACAATGTTTACATGGGAATAGAAAGAATGTGAATGTTGCAATATAACGAGTAAGAGTGAAATACAATGTTGTTGAGTAGAAATGAATACTCTAGGCTAATATATAGTGAAAGTACATTGATACAATTAGAGAGATATACATGCTATAGCAATGTATTTTCTTTGTAGGATGTGAAGAGTGTTCTTTTTTCGGTAGCTGTCTTCATCAATCTTCTTTTTATCTGTAATTGTAAAATAAAGTTAGTGGGTATAATTGGTAATGGTGAAGTACTTTTAGTAAGAGAGGTTATTTATTAAGGTAGGAGTCGTCGTTGGGAAAAACAGTTAATGAAGTTGTGTTATGGGTGGTGTAGTACAGTATGTTAAGTATGTTAGAAGATTTGGACTAGGACTAGTGCTGTTTGGGACATTATGAGGAACAGGGCAAACAGGCCCAAGATATACATGATTACATCCTCGAGGACAAGTAAGACATCTTCTTCCTCACCGAGACCTGGTTATATGAACCAACAGGCCCAACCATTGACATTGCAGTCCCGCCCGATTATAGCATCTACTTCGAAAATAGAGAAACGGGAAAGGGAGGGGGGATAGCCATAATAGCAAAACTAATTTCAGATTTCAATGACAAACTCTGTCACATTCTAAATAGTTTAAAAGGAATCAACACTGGAACAGTACTTTTGGGTGATCTAAATAGATGGTGAGGAAATCCCATCGATAAAGAAGCCATACGCCTTGAAAAGAACCTACAAAACATCAGCTATTCCATAGCAAACAAAGGCCCTACCATCAAAACTGGTAACCAGCTAGACTTGGTCATTACTAACAATGTAGAACTAACAGTGACTAACATTTTACCTTGCATCTGGACAGACCACTACAAAATCGAAGCCACACTTTCCCTAACATTTAAGACCAATTACTTTGGCAACTCACCCAAAACCATCCAAAGTAGGAATCTAAAGAAAATTACACCAGATATACTATTGGAAGGGATTACACATATCATGGACAAAACCACAGATGACAACCCCTGTGATTTAATCACCTCTATCGATAACCATTTTCAGGAGCTATTAGATAAGCAGGCACCACTCAAAAACAAACAAGCTCACCCAAACCCAAACCACCAAAGTTGGTATACGGTTGAATTAGGCAAAATCAAAACAGCTAAAAGGAAACTTGAGAGACAGTGGCACAAAACCCCTTCAGAATCAAATAAAGAAAATTGGGAAAAAATCCGACCTTTTGTATAGAGCCAAACTAACAGAAGTAAAAAAGAACTACTATAATGAACAAATCACTGGTGTCACAAATTCTCCAGCAAATTGTTCCAAATCTTAAAATCCATCAAAAAACCACCCACTCTCTCCCCGACATTCCAGCCAACCATGGTTCATTGTGAAAAAGTCCAAACAGCCTTCTCAAACCAGATTAAAAAAGCTAGAGACACCATAATAAACTGCAAAGTAACAGAAGCAGCATCCCTGTGCCACACTAACAAGAGAAAACTCAGAATCTAATGCACCTAAGTTGATCTTCTCGCCGGTCTTTATAGAAGACATGTTAGATACCCTCTCATCCATAAATTGCACCTCTTGCTCTGAAAATATTTTGCCACCTAAACTCATACTAGATAATGCAGAGATCTTCGCTCCTTATCTATGCCGTATGGCAAATGCCTCATTCTGAGATCGGAAAGTCCCTGTTGGAATAAAGATAGTCAGTTACCCCGCTGGTGATAAAACCAGGTCTAGACCAACAGGATCCGGCCAATCTCAGACCAATCACAAATTGCAACTTTTTAATAAAAATCCTTGATAAAATAGCCACACATCAACTACAAAAATACGTCGACAAGCATAATCTCCTGCACTCACAACAGTCAGGGTTCAGAAGTGCTCACAGCACTGAATCCACATTATTAGATCTACAAACTAAAATGCTGGGCATCTTGGACAAAGGAAAAGCAGGCTTGCTAATCCTTTTGGACCTCTCGGCAGCTTTCGATTTACTAGATCTTGGGTAGCTCCGAGAGGCCCTAATCACAGCTGGCAATTGCTCCGAGGCAGCCAATGATTGGATATCATCTTTTCAAGAGGATAGAAACTCCAAAATCACCTGGGGAGGACATTCCACCACTTCAAATCCTGTGGACTCCGGAGTGCCGCAGGGAGCTCGTTTTTCCCCATTGCTCTTTAATCTATACATTCGCTGTCTCTGTACCCTTTCTCACAGCTTGGGATCTTTTTCACCAACTTTGCAGATGATACACAGCTAACATTAGAACTGCGTAGAGACCATATTAATCGACAACAACAGACTTTCAGACATTTGTAATACTATCGAAAATTGGATGAAATCACATTGGATGTGTCTAAATAGTTCCGAAACTAAGCTCATGACATTTGGCACAACCAAAGCTCTAAAAGATCTAGGCCCAGCTTACTCCATCCTCATAAAGGACTCCACCATCATAGTGTCTAATAAAGTTAAAACGCTAGGCATTTACTTGCAATCCTCACTAGGCGCTGAGGCGCAAACATCATACCTAAAACGGAATTGTCAATACTATCAGAGGCTCCTATGCCGTATTAGGCCATTTCTTAATACCAAAAACAGTGACACAATAGCCAGAGCCACCATTCTGTCACGACTGGATTACGGAAATGCCCTTCTGTTAGGTGCCAGCAGCAACTGCATAAAGCAATGTCAAATGATTCAAAATAACGCAGTCAGATCCATTGCAGGAAAGTCCAAACGTGACCAAATAACAAAAGACAGACACAACCTCCACTGGCTAGCAATAAAGGAGCGTATAATTTTAAATCCCCGACACTGGTTCACCGCTGCCTTAATGGAGCAGCCCCAGCATATCTGAAGAAGGAATTTAAATGGTAGGAGCCAAGCCGAAGCCTCAGATCCGAAAAGCAGGGACTACTTGAGTCCTGCCACTTCAGAGTAAAAGCCACAAGCCTAGGTAGAGCATTTCCCACCAAGGCTTTCTCCCTTTTGGAATTAGTTACCTCCTAAACCTAGGCTTGAAAGCCACATCCAATCATTTAGAAAGCAGCTGAAAACCACGCTTTTTAAATGATTGAGACACTCGCCACCCCTGCGCTCATTTTGTAGCCAACCTCTTTCTTCTACTTGTACTGTCCTGTGATTCTCAGTCTTTCGTGTCTCTGTCGCGCCCTGATGCTTGCGAGCTTTCGGCGCATTACAAATATATAAATAAATAAACATAGGTGTGTGAAAAAGATGCAAATCTAGGCTAGTTTTGAGCTGGTGATTTTATTAAGAGAAGTGTTTGAACTGCAACGTATTTGTAATGTGTTGCAGTGTTTTTAAAGAATATTGAAACTGTGTCCTAGTGGTATTTAATGGCAGATTATAGTTGGAGCAGTGTTGGGTGTCTTATAGTAGTGGTTGGAAAAGAACAGTACTTTATATGCAAGGTGAACTATTTTATATAGGTACTTTGGCAGTATACACATATGTGTGAGCAAGTGGAGAATGTTGGTGCTATAAGGGATGTTATGAGAAAGGTTGGAAAGTATGACATTTATATGGAATGGAAAATGTGCAGTTAAAACTTTTTTTAGGAGCATTTTGTTGAAAGTAAAAAAATGCATATGTGCATTTACAGCAGCACTGTAACTTTTTTGTAAGAGAAAGGAAAAGCAGATCTAAACGATTTGTATAACATTTGTAAGTGGCACTTGGTGTGTGGAAGTTTAATATTTTGGCAGTATATGTAAGTAACTGCCACTTGATGTGAGCAGGTGCAGAATACTGCAATACATGGGATTTGATAGAGTGGTTAAAAAAGAGAATATGCTTATTGAGAAGCTTATTACAGGGTAAGTGGCAGCAACCCTGTGTATAAAAGTGTTGAAAGAATACTAAAATGAATATAAGCATACCTGTACTTTCTCTTGTTTGATGCAGAAGTTATTGAATCTGCAAAGAGAAATCGTGCAGAGTTTCACAGTAGTTTCTGATGCAGGTGGCTGTGAGTAAAAAAAAAAAAAAAAATAAAAATAAAACAAACAGACATTTACTCAGAGTTGATAGGGCTACATGTAGAGTTTTTGGATGTGAATGCTAGATGGATGTATGACTTGTTTGAAAACAGCCAATAAGGGAGTGTTACAAACATAAAAGTAAAATGGGTAGAAGGGCTGCCCTGTGCTACGGCGTCCACGGACACTGCAGTAGTCCGGACATCGCATACGCCACCCGGGTCTTTTAAGGATGCCTGGCATAGAAAGGGGACTGCTGAGACCGCTGACAGTCGTAGATGTCCCCAGTAATCAGGGGATTAGCCAATTAGGTTTCATGATTGTGCTGTACAGGAAGACTGGGAAGCAAGCGCTTTCTTTGTTGTGTGCAGTGAAGATGGCTATGGCTTTGAGGAAGCAGAGTGTGTGGATGGTGGGTGATTCTTGGATCCATTAGCTTTAACACTGAATCTCGTGTAATCTCTGCTACTTGTGGATTAGAAGAAGTGGACGTTTCCCGATATGCAATTTGTGGGTTAAAGTGGGCAACCTTATTACCATTCAGTGAGCGTATGGCTCACTTTAAACGTCCATATATTATTATTGTGCATTGTGGAAGCAACAGTTTGGGCTATCCGACTGCAGTATCTTTGCAGTTTGCCATGAAGGATATGTTGAAGACCCTAATTGAACTGTTTCCAGCTGCGAAGATAATTTGTTCTGAAATTAATCAAAGACAACTGTGGAGACATCCAAACTTATTTTGTCCACAAATGGAAGACACTAGGTAGCATGTCAATGTCAATTAAGGTCTATGCACTTTTCTGTATGGTTTAGGAATGCCATCCTTTGACAATTAAAATATCAAGTTGAATGGTGTAAATACATTTCAAAGGGATGGAGTGCATTTGACTAATGTTGGCAATCAGATTTTTCTTGTGAATGTTCAAAATGCACTGAAAAAGTTTGTGAACAAATTAAAAGGGATGATGTCAAGTGTATACTAAAGCATTTGTTTGTTAGCAGGTATAGAATATAAAAAAAACAAAAAAAACATTTAAAGCAGTTTCAGTAGAAGTTATAAAAACACATGAGTACAGTCTAGCATGTGTTACTTTAGTACATAGAAGCAAAAAAAAGGACAAAGTGTGTTTTGCACCCCTTCCCCAAAAGGCTATTTTAAGAGTCACCATTTCAGAATAAATGATTTCTACATTGAGTTTATTCCTCCCCACCCTCTTTAATTGGCCATGACATCCGCAGTCAAGGCGGTAGTCGGTGGATATCGCACGTGCCATCCGGGTCCTTTAAGGATGCCAGGCATGGAAAGGGGACTGCAGTGATCTCGGACAGTCACGGATTAGCCAATCAGGTTTTGTGGTTGTGGTGTACAGGAAGACTGGGTAGCAAGAGTTATCTTTGTTGTGTGCAGTGAAGATGGCTATGGCTTTGAGGAAGCAGTGTCTGGATGGTGGGCGTTTCTTGGATCCATTGGTTGAAAGTGTACGTTACCTGTGAATCTTGGATTTGAAGTTTCCTGGTATGGAATTCGAGGAATGAAGTGGGTGGACTTGCTCTCGTTTTGCGAGAGTATGGTTACTTTGAAGCATCCGGACATCATTGTAGTTCACTGTGGAGGCAACAGTTTGGGCTATGTCACAGGTGTTTCTTCACAGTTTGCCATGAAAGATACATACATTTGCAAAGTTTATGGAACCGTTTACACATTTGAAGACAAATGTGGAAACGTTTAAATTTACTTTTTCCACAAAGAGAGAAAGCAAGGCACAATGTAAACAGACCTGTATGTGTGCTTTTCTGCAAGAGGTTAGAATGGCATCTTTTCACAATGAAAATATCAAGTTTGATATTGTGAATAGTTTTGAGGCAATGTAGTGCATTTGACTGATGCCAGAAATCAGATTTTTCCTTTGAATATTCAAAATGCATTGAAACAGTTTTTGTGAACACGTGAAATATGTAGTGATGTTTTTTTGATGTAGTTGTATTAGATAAAAAGCAAAAACAGAAAACAAATTAGAAGCAGTGAAAGTTGAAAAAATGTGTTCAATATATACAGGCCTTCAGATGAGGTTCGTACCAGGCCTTTTTTACACATGAATATTTTCCTGTGTATATTTACACACAAGTTCAGAGCAGAGGGCAGCACAAAGGTCAGGTTACTTGACAGAAACTAGAAGGCTTCTTTTGCTTTTGATCTATCGCAATGTAGTTGCAAAACAAGGAAAAAAGCCCCTGAAACAGAATGTATTTCTCTGAAGCCTGTCAAAAAAAGAAACTGCACAATGTGATAAAAAGGAATGGTTTCTTTCCATTCAGTTTCTGCTGTGTTGTGTGTAGATGTGCAGCGAGCAAACAGAAGCACTGTGCATATTTATTTTCCTAGAATTTTTGGATGGAAAACTAAGTTGCAATGGAGAATTAATCTTTTGTAACAAATAATGCTTTTTTACAGTGAATGCAAACCAGGATTGCACAATTGTAATTTTCAGAGTTCCTGTGATGTGTGCATAATCATGCAGAGGCAGATCATTTTTACACTTATCATTTAATTTACACTCGAATTATAAAACCAGTGTCTAAAATGAAGAGTATGCACGGTCTAGTTTACATCCATTCCAACTTGCAGTCAATGGAGTACATTACTATAAATGGGCAGTGGCAGCAAAGTCTTTGCTCCAGGGTGATTGTCATTGCACCAATCACAGGTGTTAAAGCCTCTCAAATCAGCAAGACTCCAATTAAAACGTCCAAAACCTGACTCTCCAGAAGTGCAAGCGCTGTTCAAAAACAAACAAAATTAAAGTTACATTTGTAATTGAAATAAAAACACAGCAAAACCTGTCCCTGTGATAATCCAGGTAGGTATTTAACTTCATGTAGCGCTTCATACATGGTTCGTCCAACATCTAGGCACTGTGATTATTATAACTCAGTCGATACTCAGTTTACTGACCTCTGAAGGATGTTAGACAAGATAGCTCAGCCGGTTGAACATTTGTAGCTGCAATGTGTGCGTGATCAGTAGGTTGCAGGTTCGAATTCCAGCTAGGCCAACTCAGCCTTTCATTCTTTCGAGGTCGATAAAGGAGTACCGACTTTGGTTTGGTGACCACAACAGAGCTTAACCACTCTCAAGGTTCTATGGACTCAATTAGTCCATCCTTCATCCAACGATGCAGTTCCTTCTTTACATCATCTCTCAATGCCGGCAGTATAGTATGAATTTTGTGTGAGATTGGACAAGCTCCTGGCTTGAGAATAATTTTGTAAGCATATCTTTTGAGGGAACCAGCGGATTTAGTAAAAACGTATGCACATGACTCTTCTATACTGTTTTCCACAGAGTACACACCTATTACCAGTTCCTTCCTTAGGACAAGATCCAACTTAATTTTCAATGATGCTTGATCCTTTCAGTCTAATATGTGTACTCCTTTCTGTGCCACAAATACCTTGACAGTTGCCATTCTGTCTTTAAACTCTAAAGGTCCATGGAAGAATCACAACAAATTGATATGCAACCCTTCATATCCTCCTGGATTTTTGGCTAGCCAGTTTTTTCAAATATAAATTGAGCCAGCCTACATAAAATCTCTCCACTTTTCTCTGGTAATGATTTTATATGGAGAGCAGCTATTCACCATGACTGATACTGGAATGACATCCATAATCACAGTACAGCTTTGGCATTGCATGCCGCTAAAATCCTCAGTGGATCTTTCCGCCATGATGATGTCTCCACTTCCTGAACAACTGCAAAATAACCTCTGATTTTTCAGTTACACTTTGTATTGTATTGTAGTCATCATTTATATAGCACCATTTCCCCATTTGTATGGCCTCAATGTGCTTGGTGGTTGAATACCCTCGGGGACCGAAGTTCATGTATGGGAGATTCTAAGATTTAAATTTAAGATGCGTGTGTGCATTTTGCAAGGTTAGGACATAAGAGGGCTGGCTGGGCTCCAGTAAGAAACCCAGTGGTCAGGTATGTGGGCGGGTGCTTTTGGAGGTTTAAGATAGAGTGCTACTGCAGGAGACGCGATGTGTGCCCAGCTAGTCCAAGTTTTTATGTAGGTGGTCGCTATATACTAATGGCAGAGGTGCTGAGGTACGTCAGGGGTTTCAGTGTGGACAGCAAGCCACTAGACCAGATTTTGTCATAGCCATAGCTGAATTTTAGAGTGCATGGATGGGGAGCCATGCCTGCAGCATGTGTCCCGACCTTGTGCTATTTATACATAACTTAACCTCGGATGGATTTTTTTCTTCTGTGTCATTTTCTTAGGTCTCACAAGACGATAGACTGGTCGTTCGAGTGGATCTTCTAGTGGGGTTGGCGTTCAACCTTTGGGTAGGACCTGGCTGGTGGCATTCTTTGAGTGTTATAGGCCAATGGTATTGTTCCTGTCTCCAACTGTAAATCGCTGGCAATTATTGAGAGCCGGTGTCAAGCTGAGAAACTGAAAATCCAGAAATTATACATGAAAAAGAACAAGACCCAAGAACAATAGGCATGAGCCAATTCCCTAGTACATCAAAAACCACAATAGGAACATCTGAAATCACCTACTCTTTTTGACACCGACTCAGACGACGAGGCAAAAAGAAAAAAATCCAATAAGGAAAGTGAATCACCCCCAAAAGAAAACTTAGTTGTGGATATATCCAGCTATACGCTTACAAACTTTGAACGACGGACTCTTCAAAAAGGGATATCTTTTGTCCCTCAGTATAACAGCAGTCTTTTAAAGGAGAAGATACATTTCTTCAAATTGACGCGAAAGGTGAAGCTGAAACTTTTCTATGGATCAATTAAATTGTCGGAAAACAGTTCCACTACAGGTCATCAGGAAATGAAACCTAAGAGCACATTTTCACCATCTGTCCAGAACTCAGTTTTAGATGCATTCCAAAAATTGGTACTGAAGGATATGCAGAAAATTAAATTCCAGAGCAGATCACTGGCTAACCTGACCAACAGAGAAAAACAAGTGTTAAAGTATGGCAAAATCCAGAAATTATAATCAAACCATCAGACAAAGGGGCAGCCCTAGTCATTCTAGATACCACTAAATACAAAGCAGAAGTCGAAAGACAACTCAATGATCAAGATACCTATCTTGAAGTGTTTAATGATCCAACAGATCAAGTTCAAGAAATCATCAAGAAGGTATTAGACAAAGCAGAATATGATGCAATTATCTCACGCAAAACCTAGCGATTACTCACTAACCAGTATCCAATGATGCCAGTTATATCCTTATTGGACAAGATCCATAAAAATCTACAAGAACCACCGGGACGACCCATCATAGCAGCGAACAACAGTTTACTGGAACCATTAGCCAAATACATCGACAGAATTATACAACCCTTATCAAACAAGACCTCAACATACATCAAGGACACCAATCATTTTTTGAGAGGATTGGAAAATGTAACTTTGGATGCAAACACAGACATCTTATTCACTATGGATGTCACTAGCCTATATACGAACATCACTCACCAGGCAGGCCTTGAGGCGATGGAATGGATATTGTTGAATACCAAATAAACGGTCAAAGGAGACAAACTACTCATTCTGAAACTCCTGAGCATAGTTTTGAATAACAACTTCTTTGCATTTAAAGACCGCTATTTTGTACAGACATCGGGTACATCAATGGGGGCAGCAATGGCCCCAAGCTATGCAAATGGGTATATGGCATATTTAGAAGAAACTAAGGTGATCAACAATCCGAGATGGCAAAACAAGTTGAAGTGTCTAGTAAGATAAATTGATGATCTGTTCGGAATTTGGCAAGGCACTGAGGAAGAACTCTGAGAGACTTTTTTTCATTTTATGGATAGTTTGGCACCGAGAATAAAATTCACAAGAAAATGGAGCAAGACGACAATAGAATTCTTAGACGTCTTGATATATGTCAAATCTAACAAATTGGAAACAACCGTTTTTACCAAACCCACAGACCGAAACAGTTTGCTTTTGGTATCCAGTGTCCACCCTACGAAAACTATTGAGAACATCCCATTAAGTCAGTTCCTGAGAAACAGGAGGATAATATCAGAAGAGGATGAATACGAGTTGAAAGCTAAAGAACTCAGTAACAAATACCTAGAGAGAGGATATGATAAAGAATCACTATCACAACATGCCACGACAGTAGGAAACTTACCAAGAACTGACGTTATGAAACAAAAACAAAAAACAAGCAAAAATGACCTGGTGTATGTTACAACATATTCCCAGCAGAGCAATAGAGTGAAGAAGATAGTGAAAAAAACTGGAAAATGCTAGCATTAGACCCTACCCTAGCAAGCTTATTTCTGACCTCACCACTGTTCGTTTATAGCAAGAAGAAATCACTCCGAGATCTGATCAAATCAGATTTTAGCCACAAAAAATCTGAAAAGAAAACCTTCGGAGGAACAATCTCATGCAATAATTGCAATTGCTGTAACAATGTAATCAAGGGTAACTATTGAGACATACATCGACGTGCAACACTAGGAATGTAATATATGGAGTAAAATGCCTGTGTGGGCTATACTACGTAGGACTCACTGGAAGGAAAGCAAAAGTAAGATGGGGAGAGCATATATATCAAATATCTACAATTTGTCACAAAAACCACCAGTAGCTCAGCACTTTTGCGAACTAAAACATATTGCTGCCCAGATTAAGTTTGTAATGTTGGAACATTAAAAATTACAGAGGAGAGGTGGCCATTTAAACAAGTTGCTCCCACAAAGAGAAATATTTTGGATTGACGAAAATTGGACACGATGCATCCTCATGGGATGAGCATTGATTGGGATTTGAATTGTTATCTTTAAATTGTGATTAATGCTGATCGGAAATACTTTGATTTATATGACTGGTAGAGACATTGAACTTTGTATTCATCTTAAACAGTTAAATAATACCTGACTATTTTCTATAGCAGTTATGTGATCAAGAAATGGCTATTGGGAATGATGTGACCATCTGTACAGATTCAGATTTGCATTTTAGATCAGACTTTGCTCAGTGTATAATGAAAGTCATAAAAAGTTGAGAAAACAGCATTTTGTTGAGCAAGTGAAGCTTACTCGTGGATATCACGCACCAACATCAGACACAGAGAGGTACTATAGCAGCCTGTCACCATGGTTATTTAGCTCATTATTCCAGACAGAATGTGATACAAACTAACTTCTAGGCAAGTTACTAGCTAATCACTCTAAACATAGGAGATCAACAGATTTCGTATCTCGTTCTACAACCCACACTTAAGATGGCGTGCAGTTATGAGACAGGCAATGAAACTAAGAGCAGACTACCAGAAGATTTAAACATGGTTGCTATGCAACCGGTCAATGCCTCGACCAAAAGTAACAGATACGGCCGTTACGAGACGGAGCGCGGTATCAAGGCATTGTTTCGAAAGCCAAAGTTTTTTTTTTAAATGCATCTAAAAAAAAATCTTATTTTGTAGGGAAAGTTTCTATTTTTTTTACTAAAATGGGTGCTAAGGGTTAAAAAAAAAACAGGGGTTGGGGGAGCCCCCATAATTTGTTTGTAAAAAATGCATTTTTTCGATGCATTTATTTTGGAAACTTTGCCATTCGAAACTTTGCCATTCGAAACAATCACTAGGAACCACGGAGTGCACAAGCTTTTCCGACTCCTTTGGTAATAAATGCCTCAGATCTGACTCCGATTCGCATCAGCTTTATTGAGAGCACCCCTTCTCACTGTCCCATACAGGTAACACGAGCCATATGGATTGCTAATCCGGTGTGGACTCCATTAGCTCTAAACATACCGCAGCGGGAGCTGTCCTCTCCGCGATCGCATTGTAGCAATGCAGATATGTGAAACACATGACTGAGCTAAACGTACAGTGGCCTTTGATATTAACATAGAACTATGAGAACTGTGTTGAACGAGTTGAGCCGCAAAGCGTCTCTGAATCCAATATGCTCCTCATAAAACGTTTTTTTTAAGGAGCAAGTTAAACACGTACCACAGAAACAGTATTTAACACACCTTGAATACCACGAACACCAGAAAGTGAGTAGGGGAGTGTGGCTTTAACATTCTCAGGAGCTAATTAATGATCTATGAATACTTAGGGTCTCGCAGGGGGACCCAGCGATATCTCAAGCGCTTTGTCCCCCGGGCGACCCAATATTTTATTTGCATTTACTTTAAAGTAAAATAATGTTCTTTTTCTGTCAGTGATGAAACTTTCACGATTATTTTGAAACCGCCACCCCCCTCCCCCTACCCCTGAGGCTGTACTACTCAAAAGGTTAGAGCTACTCTCATGTGTAGAGCCACTGGTTACATGCGACACATACAAGCAACACCATGCAGTCCGCACTCCACATTCACTGCTGATGTGCTGACATCTGTCACTAAGCTCCAAACAGCCTTGCTGGTGTGCAAGCCCACATTCATCAACCCTGGTTATCCACACAGAGTTTATTAAATGTTATGCCAGTCTGCTGCTAGCATAGAGCTTGGCGAGTCTGTGGAAACTGCAGCACGAGTCTTAGTGACACTGATCGCTAGGCCAATAAACCTCAAAGCACCATACCTGGCTCATAAATTCGTTCCGGAACATCTGCCGGTGGAACGGTCTGTATTTGCTGCAAGACTTTTGTCGCAAAAATATAGTAAAGAGGCACAAAGTGGGTACAATCCATCAAGTCTCTTTATTCCATACAACAGCCCTGCTTCTAGCGGTACTCCCTCCCCCTCTCTTCCATCCGCCACCCCTCTATGTCTTTCGGACATCACACAGTTACAATAGGAACTCTATGACGTCAACACTATGCGCAACATCACATCTCGGAGAGTGAGGAACTATGCTGACAATACAATGAATACAACACACCTTCCTCTCATAAAAAATGAATAGAAGGATCAGCCAATCAACAATCCCTAGTGGTCCAAGTTAACTACTAACGAAATAAAAACATGCAACTGGCGCAATCACTTGTCAAGCACCATCATCTTGCTCACAACATTTACATCTTATCAAATTGGTAACCTATTGCTCCATTTGGGTCGTTGACATTCTCTCTGATCACTGACCCCATAATCACATTCACCAACCTTCATTTCATGGTTATCCCTGGTTACAGCCAACACCACAGGCACCACAGGCTTCTATTCCCCTCTCAGGAGGATAGCGCAGGGGCAACATGCTCACCTTGGAAGCAAGACGACACGGAGCACCACAGGTTCGATTCCCGCGTCCGCGCTTAGAAACCTCTGGGTATTAAGCGCGTTATAAATAACCCATCATATCCCTATGTCGTCACCCCAACAAGACTGATTTCTCAAATCCCTTCTGAGGACTGGCTCATCATGTTCGCGTCTCCGTTTATTCACATTGCCCCGGTTACTCCCTGTAGACTATCAACATTGTAAATTGACCCATCGTCCACCCTCAGAGCTTCAGAGAAAATCTACATGGCCTTCATGGGTTCACAATACTCAGTAGTACATCCCCTTTATTTTCATTCTTACCAGATCCCCCTATTGTAATGTCTTTAATCACACACACACACCCCACTGTGTAACCTGTTTGATTTTCTATGTTGACAATATGATGAATACAGCAGAAAGTACCTGCACAGTGCAGGAAATTGACAAAATGTACTGGGGGTGGGGGGTGCACTCCCCCTTCCCCCCTGCTTCGGGGGGACAGGACGAATTGTCAGTGATGTGGGCGTGAGTGGAGGGGCGGAGCTAGGTGTCAAATATGGGTGCCCTGAATATAGGATAAAAACAAAGTGCAGGCCTCGGCTCTACACCGAACCATGCTCCAGTAAGACATGTTGTGCAGGGGCGCAGCTCTGCCTTGGTCAGTCCCAATTCCTTCTCGGCCTGCATACACAATGAGGCACCTTACATATGGTGACCCTGCCACGCATGAGAGTCACTAAATGACATTACATGCCGTTACTGAGGCATTTGAGGCCGCTGATGGCAGCTCGTAGACACTTGACAACAATCTGCAAAAGCCACATATTGCAAACGGTGTCTGTGGCGTGGAGAGAATCTAAAGCCCTAAAATCCATAACATGCTAAAATCGGGGTGCAGACCGTGACAACCCTTAGCCTTACAGCACAAGACGGGTCAAAATCAAGACCAACATTGGGTTTCATTAGATAACATCAGGGTATTCTCAGACAGGGGGCCCAGCTCACTGTACCTAGAAACCCAAGCTACACCTCACTGATGATGCCCAAGGAGGCAAAACCATGTCTGCTGTTGCTTGTGGTCTCCTGCAGAAGGCACGTGACCTAGCAGTCCAGGTTAGCCTGCCCAATTTGGCGCGAAAGATGTGTCCCTTCCCACTCTACTGAAAAACGGTAGTTTGGTAGGTTGCCAAAAGCAATACCAGAGGTTCTGATTAATTCAGATTCTTTCAGCCCTCCCTCTTATGTGTTGCACCCCTGCATGGGAGCATTATTCGGTTATCGGCTAGTACTAAAATGACTTTGTCATTATGTCCCCCAATTTATGCGGCCACAGGGCTTTAAGTGTGGTGGGAATTGGTTCTCCTGCCTCATTCCCCACACTAAAAATCAATGAAAGGATGAGGAGCGACTATATTGCTCTTCCCCGTTAGATGTCGCTATCACATCAGTTTCGGACATTTGGAGCTCGATTAGTTATATAAAAGAATCGATGGACTGCGACCTGCATTGTCCTGTTTTCGTTTATATATTTGAATACTTTTATTTTAGTATATTTTTGACTGCTGGTGAACTCCCATTATATTCAGCACACTACACTATAATGCTCTCACTTTTATAACAGCTACACAAACTCGGACACGCCTGGTAGGCCTCTTCTTTATTTTCCTAAGGCACCCATCTGCTTAACGTTCCTTAGCCACTTGCGATTCTTAGGCTACACCAGCCAAGTCTTCGACTCTGCCCCCAAACATTGTTTTGCAACTCGATTTCTTATCACTTAAAGCACTTGGCGGCACACCAGCTCACGATAATATCACTTACAGAAATATGAACCAAACTAAGATACGGGTTTATATCTCAACCACTATTTTGTTCAGTTATTTGAAGGTAAAGAAAAGCGAAAGTGTGGCTGTTTTTTACCCACGACGGCACAGTTTAGAGCGCTGCCACTTCGGGAGACTAACAATAGACAAAACGGTAATGGGTCACCCCTCCTGGGATCATGGTATCTCCCAGGAGCTCGGTGCACTAGCCACGTGACTATACTCTAAAAGGAATTGGCGGTCTAACCACGGTGTCCCGTGTCATGGTGCCCCCAGGCCAGAACATACCAAAAACAAAGTGAAGAATCGAAAGTTTTGATTTAATATCTACCAACATTGTTTTTAGCCCACCTGCATACGTTATTCAAGGAAGGGACCGCCAGCCTCAGCGGGCACCCTCCAAACCCCCACCAGAGCTTGGTCCCGCATCCATACCTCTGTTACAGTTTACCAACATTTGACATGCAATCAGGACCACGAGGGAGAGGAGACACCCATTCTTTGATTATAAGATTTGCTCAGCCAGCATCCCAAAAAGCAGCAGAGCCATTAGAAACTTTAGGGGTCTCTTCTGATGAACATTCTAAATCCACAAGGAGCACATCACTAGATAACTAAACACGGTTTTAGACAACTGGAATGCGCTGCGGAGCAGCATAGGTGCCATGGGAATTGATGTAAATTTGCTCAGGGTGGACTCGCTTAAGGTTTTCAGAAGAGTCTTTGGAGTCGAGGGCAGAATATCCACCCCGAGACACACAGTTGACGACCTTGCCACCCGACTGCAGGCCGTGAAGAAAAGGGTGAGACTTCTGGAGGCCAGGGTGATGGATGCTAAAGGACGTTCTAAGCCCCCTACTGGAGGAGCATTCTGAGGAGCTTTTACTCGAAGACTCGGGCGACGACACGTTTGAAACCCAGGGCACTTTCCAACTTATTCCGGATCGAGAGAACCCAGAGAGTACTAGCAGCGCGGCCCCTCCTTGCCAGCACCTTTGCGAATTTAATTATGGCAGCAGGGATTTTATCCTTCAGGCTGCAATGGGCAAAGGCGATCTTAGACATGGGTCAACCACACCAATGCTTTTACCAGACTACATCCTACATGTACAAAAACAGAGGGAATCATTCGACATGGTGAATCTAAACTGCCCCAACTACAGATCCAATGCATGCTGACGTTTCTGCTAAACTGAAGACTGTTCATATCAGTAAAACACTGTTCTTATACACATTCAAGAGATGCTTGGAACTGGACAGAAGAATACTGCAGCAGGAACAGAGAGCTCCCCCTCCCCCCACCAACAGGTACACATCCTGAAATGGAAGCACCTCGTTGCTGGACTCTTACATCCTCTACAGGCATGGGTAAGGGCATCACACCTCAAAAGAACAGTACAATATGGAAGTGGAGGAACAAATGCTTCCTGAACCTGGTCAGGGCACTTGACATTTGAAGGAACAAATGTCTGGTAAAGATGGTAAAACCAGAACCACCTGAAGATGATCGCATGATGGAAGCTTTAACCCCTTAAGTAAGGAGGACGATCTAGCTCATCCTCGGCATTACGTTCACAGTGCGGTGGACGAGATAGCTCGTCTTCTGCACTACTCACCTCTGAGGGGGCAGATCACCCCCGCTGCTGCTGCGCTGCTCACGCCGGTCCCCAGGCTGTGAAGGATAGGACTTCCCCTTCCGTCCCTGGAGGCCGGGGGGGGGCAGGAGGGTCATAGGTTGCCGTGATGATACATGTAAATTTAGCAAAGACGCATTTGCGTCCTGCAATGGCATTTTCTGCCCGTTTTGGGCATAGGAGTGCTCGTTGGAAAGGGGAGGCTCTCCCCTTTCCAACGAGCCCTCCCACGAGCAGGTCGAAAAATTGGTGACGTTTTGCACCGATTTTCCCACTAGGAAGGCAAAACAACATTCATCTTACCACTAGACCACCAGGGAAATTATTTTGGGGGTGGGGGTACCCAACCCGGGCCAAACAGCCCTCCACCCCCAGAAAATGCACCAAGATGGCAAACTGTTTTGCCTTCTGTAAGGAACTCATGGTGGCAACAGTAAAGGCAGACAAAAGTGATCACGATTCAAAAGGTGTTTATTTTAACAGTATACAGGTTGGAAAAACGCCTAATCAAACTTAACTAAGATGGGAGCAAGCTTTCACCATCAAATAAAAAATAAGGCAGTCCTTGTGGCGTCTGGTCAAAGTAAAAGGGCCTATACTAAAAAGAAACTATTGCCATTCCTTGCAACTAACATAGAAAGAGTGTGGGATAAGGTGCACAATAAAGAAAAGAAGTGGTCACAAATAATAAGTCAGGATGTGCTAGCCAGGGGTCTCCCTTCTCCACGTTTTGAGCATGGGACAAGGTGCACTTCTGAGCACAACACATGCTTGAGCTTTCCCAGCACGAGCTGACAGTTCTGCTTTCAATTATCAGGCTCTTTGACGGTTAAGTCTCTTTACACAAAAGAAGTCTCTTTCTCTTGGGGACCTGATGTATCGCACAACAACTTAAATTTGCTTTCATACGGTAGTTAGGGTGATAGTGGTTCACCCCTGGGTCCCCCTCATCCAGGCGTAGGCCCCTCTCGATGCTTAGCCTCCCTCAGTCGGGTTCACAACAGCTTTTATTCCACCAGTGCCTGGGGTTGGGGGGGGGGGTCAATCCTCTTGCCCTGTTCTTTCTCTACAAGACTAGGATGTATTTCTTCCCGGTCTCTCTCAGCCGGGGCTCCAACCTGGTTTTCACAATTATTCAAACAAATGTCTTTCTCGCCTCCCTCGATTGGGCTTAGGCGTTAGGGTGTTAGTTCTTTACCCCTGGATCCCCCTCTTCCTGGGGCAGACACCTCTCGATTCTCAGCCTCCTTCAGTGAAATTCACTATGGCTCTTGTTCACATGTTTTCTCCTTTTGGATTCACCAGTCTTTGGGTGACAACTTCACCCTAGGATCCACCTCTACCGGGCTCAGACCCTTCTTGACTGTTCGCCTCCCTCTGTCAGGTTCACTACAGTGTCTCATACCAACACTTGGTCTTGTTGTATTCACAGGTCTCAATATCTTTTTAAACAACTCCCTGTGGACAATTATCAGGCTCTCTCAGTAGGGTTCACTACGACCAATCAACCAGTTCTTTCTTCGTTCCCACTACTTTGTTTGTTAAAGACTTGACTGTACAGAGAATTTTGTAAGACCCCTGTATGACCACTTTCACCTTTTGGTGAAGGCCCTCGCGAGGCCTTCTGGTATCGGTAGTTCCAAAATGCGGGATTCACCATAGTGGTTTTGAGTGCACACCCACGTGGTGCCGGACCCCTCTGCAGCTGTTTTTCCCTTAACGTAAACAGTTCTTTGAACTTCCCTCCATTTGCTACTTTGCAACTTTCATTCAACACAGTTTGGTTTCTTATTGGCTCTCCCCTCGACTCACCGACTGTGATGAACTGCTTGGTTTCTCTGGTATCTGGAGTTAAGGACGGTAGCAGGCGTCTCTCTGTTCTGCTTATCAACGTAGGCATGCTCCGTGTACCATTGACATCTGCCGCTACACATGTTAGCTATTGTCCGTGGCTTTACAGTTCCTTTTAGGGAGGTTCCGCGGGTCTGGATTGGAAAAGGCAAGGTCACTTCACTCCTTGTCACCCCTTCGGTTCTCGCCACCTTTCTCCTCCTCTTGAATTGCCGTGCTGGGTTAGCTGCGTCATGCGGTCTGCCTTGCTCGCATTGTGCTCTCGTGCTCCACCTTTTATCCCTGTGGGGAAGGGAAACGACTGTCAGGTGTGCGTGGTTCTGGTCAGTTGCCTGACCCTCGTATCGGGACATGTTGGGCTCTGGTGTTAGTCCGTTGTCTTTCGTGGTGTGTGAAAGTGTTTGTGTCGGAAAAGGGGGGCAGTGTTTATCATACGTGGTAAGTTCACCCGAGGAACTGGATCCAATAGTGAAGTCTGTGTCCTGGCAACCTAGATGACAGATACCTGGGGACTAGTTAGGGAGACACCTTCAGGTTTCTCACACTTGTTTGGTGGCGAATTGGTGCCGTTTTGCACCGATTTGCCCCCAAGGAAGGCAAAAATAACATTCCACTCACCACTAGACAACCAGGTAAATTAATTTTGGGAGTAGAGGCAACCACCCCTGGCCAAAGGGTGGGGGCACCCACCTTGGGCCAAACAGCCCCCACCTCCACCCCCAACGATGCCAACAAGATGGCATTCTTTGGGGGGAAATTGGTGTTTTGCACCGATTGTCCCCCAAGGAAGGCAAAACAACATTCCACTTCATGTAGAATGGCAAACTTGGGGGCATTAGAGGGCTGGCCCTGTGCCTGTGGGCCAGCCCTCACAGGAATCCCCCCACAGAGGGGCAGATCCTTTCGGCTTCCATGGCTTCCATGGAGGGTGGGGCAATTTAGTCTCTGGCCCCATTTTGCCACCCCAGGGAAGCAGTAAGGAGCACTAGGTCACTGGGGAAAGGATTTCGGGAGTGGGGGCCGGTTGACCCCTTGCAGCATCCCCGGCCACCCTGGATCCATTGCCGGGCAACCTTAAAGCTTTTCCTTCTGGGGAAGGATGGCGACCCTGCTTGGGCTCCCTGGGACCCCAGCTGGGCTTGGGGATGGTCAACCCACATGGGACACAGGCCCCTAAGGCCAGGTGTTACCAAAAAACAGGTAAGGTTCCCAAACTTTTTTATCGGGGGACCCAGACTCAAAGGGAACTAGCTCGTAGATGAGCACAATATGCAACATGAAAGGGAGTCTGGTACCCCTCTTTCCATTCCCCAGTGTTCTAAAACGAAGCCACAATTAAATCAACCACAGATGCCTCACATATAGGCTACTGTCTACAAACCTAAACCCAAAATGTATATAATGATTAAAAAAGACTTTATTGAAAAATTTATTATTTGCACATGTTGTATAGCATTAAAAAGGCACTAAGTGCCAAACACACAATAAGACACATTTTAAGGCACTTTGCCAATGGATTAAAAAGGTATGAATCACAAGAAAAACCAAAAAAAAAAAAAAAAAAACGTTCAACAATCAAACGTCTCAGAAAGGGGATACACACAAAAAGGTGTTATAACAAGGTTTCATATCATTCTAACCACTTTGTTCATATGAAACACAATCCCATAGTGAATTAGCATGGGTATTCTAGATCGTTGTCGACATGTTTCGGCCTTTAATTTATTCCAGACACTATCCCTAGTGTCTTTAAACTTTCTTTTCTATGGCCATCTTCAGGACAGAATTTCTTCAAAATAAGTCAAAATAGACTTTATACCCCAACAGTAGATTTGAACAACTGAATCTTTTCCAAATATAGCCCGTGATTTATTATATATACAGGCCTCTCATAAAAAGTATCCCACGGCACAGCTACACGGCTTCTTGCGTTGCCAAAATCATCCGGGGGGAGCGAATGCCAAAAGACAAAGGTCATTTACGCTGTCCCTAATGCAGCAGAGCCCACGTTGGTTTTAGAGGGATGCGCGGGTTTGCTTTTATTTCAAAAATCGCGGCATTGCAACGCGATACAAACTTCATTTCGGAAGGTTCGTGAAACCCCTCACAGCAATCAATCTTCTTCCGTCGGTGTCCACGGTCACGCCGTGTTGCTTCAACTGCATTCACGAAAGAGGGGTACCAGACTCACTTTCATGTTGCCCTAAGGCCAGGGCCAGCACCCCTAGCCATCCTGGAGCTCTGGCCGTGCTGCATCTTTTCCCTCTGAGAAGGGACAGGGTCCCCACCAGGGTACCCCATGACCGCAGCTGGGCATCGGCAAACATGCCTGGGGCAGCACCCCTCACTTTCCTGGAGCTCTGGCCATGCCATGTTACAGACGTTCCCTTCAAGGAGGGATTGGGGTCCCTGCCGGGGCTCCCTGGGACCGCTGCTGGGCTTGGGGATGGTCGACCCACATGAGACAGGCGCCCAAGCCTGCTGGCAGCACTCCCAGCCGTCCTGGAGCTCTGGCCATGCCTCGTTACAGATTTTCCCTCCGGAGTGGGATGCGGACCCTGCGAGGCTCCCTGGAACTGCCGCTGGGTTTGGTCGACCTACATGGGAGACTGGCGCCTAAGGCCGGGGACAGCACCCCCAGGCGTTGTGGAGCTCTGGCCATACCGCATCAGAGCTTTTCCCTCTGGGGAGGAATGGGGTCCCGACCAGGGCTCAGTGAGACGGCTGCTGGGCTTTGGGACAGTCCACCCACATGGGAGACAGGCCCCCAAGGCCACTGGCAGAACCCCTCAGCCGCCCTGGAGCTCTGGCCATGCTGCGTTACAGCTCTTCCCTCTGGGGAGGGATGGGGACCCTGATGGGGCTCCCTAGGATTGCTGCTGGGCTTGGGTATGGTCAACCCACATGGGAGACAGGCGCCCAATGCCACTGGCAACACCCCTGGCTGTCCTGGACCTTTGGCCATGCTGCGTTACTGCGTTTCCCTCTGGGGAGGAATGGGGGTCCTGCCGGGGCTCTGTGGGGCCACCGCTGAGCTTGGGGACGGCCAACCCACATGGGGCACAGGCGTCCAACGCTAGGGGCAGCACTCCGGCCGTCCTGGAGCTTTGGCTGAGCTGCATTACAGCTTTACCCTCTGGGGAGACATGGGGACCCTGCCGGGGCTCCCCGAAACTGCAGCTGGCCATGAGGCAGGAGACCCACATGGAAGACAGGCCCCCAATGCCGAGGGCAGCACCCCGGCCGTCCTGGAGTTCTGGCCCTGCCACATTAGAGCTTTTCCCTCTGGGGAGGGATGGGGTCTCCACCAGGGCACCCCATGACTGCCGCTGGGCTGGCGGGCGGGCGACACGCATGCAAGGCAGATGCCCAAAGCTGGGGACAGCACCCGAGGCTGTCCTGGAGGTCTGGCCGGGCCATGTTACAGCTCTTCCATCCGGGGAGGGATGGGGTCCCTGCCGGCGCTCCATGAAACCACTGATGGGCTTTGGGACAGTCGACCTACATGGGAGACAGGCGCCCAAGGCCGCTGGCAGCACTCCCGGCCGTCCTGGCGCTCTAGCCATGCTGCGTTACAGATTTTCCCTGCGGGGAGGGATGAGGACCCTTCTGGGGCACCCTGGGATCGCTGCTGGGCTTGGGGACAGTCGACCCACATGGGACACAGGCACACAATGCTAGGGGCAGCACCCTAGCCGTCCTGGAGCTTTGGCTGAGCTGCATTACAGTTTTACCCTCCAGGGAGGGATGGGGTCTCTGCTGGGGCTCCACCGGACTGCTGCTGGGCTTGGGGACAGGAGACCCACATGGGAGACAGGCGCCCAATGCCGAGGGAAGCACCCATCCTGGAACTCTGCCCCTGCCGCGTTACAGCTTTTCCCTCCGGGGAGGTACAGGAATCCTGCCGGATCCCCCCAATGACCGCCGCTGGACTTGGGGACAGCCGACCAACATGGGAGACAGGCGCTCAAGGCCGGATGTGCCTGTCTCCCACACCCACCTAAAGTGAATTAGGAATCTTTGGTGGCGTTACGACTGCCGACAAAAAGGTTATAAGGGATTGAATGCGACATACCGAAATGTCCAAAAAAGAGTTCAGCACTGGGAGAGTAAACCCTCAGCAGTTAAGGGGTCAAGATAGGATGTTCAAGATAACTTAGTAGCCCTTCAGATTGTTGGGGGCATGGTGCGGCGGGCAGTGATTGGTAGAGAGGTTATAAAGGTCATATTGGGCTCAGCAACTATAGGGCAGGGTGACCAATGCTTCACAGTTGGTGAGAAGTATGGGGTGGCTGTAATTGGGTTGGGTAGACCTTTTGAGCTCACTTTGAAGAGTATTTTAGTAGTGCAGATTGTCTCGCATGTTGTACTTCAAATGATGACTATTAAATACTTGACTCTGGGAGGGATTGAAGGGGATGGAAGCTCGTCAAGGTTTGCATGGATACCCAGTGGCCACTGGGAGTTATAACCATTCCCTGGGAACGGAGAGTAAATAGTTAATGCAATACATTATGGCCATTTATGGGAATGTTCCTGAATGTGAATGGCTTGGGTGATGAGATAAAGAGGAGGGCTGTTATTAGTTTCATGCAGGGGTGCAATCCGGATATCTTGTGGCTACAGAACGCTCACCTCCTCGGTACGTAATGTGTTTTCCCGGGGAGGTCCAACTATAGCAGTCTGATACATGGCATTTTCAATGAAAGGTTAGGAGTTGCAATCCTGGTAAAGAAAAAATCCTGGTCATCTGTAACTTGCATTGATGGGGATACTACAGAAGGTATGTGTGGGGTTGAGTGGTACGTGTAATGGGGAACCTTTAACCAGTCTTAATTTGTAAGGATCCCTGTCTCAGAATGTTTTTTATATATCTCAAAAGTATCCTGCTCTGACCACTTCAGAGTTATTGATACCAGGATGCGATTTTGCTATGTCGTAGACCCACAATTAGATTGCTGGAACTGCCTGATGTAAGGAGGGACAGATACCCGTAGGATAAGACTTGCTCTTATCAAGCCACTCACAAGGTTTTTTTCGATACCTCCTATGGACAAATATAAAGCCCAAGATATCACTTATTTAGCTGAAGGTATTTTAACAATGAGGTGGGGAAGTAAATCAAGGGTGGGACTTTGGCCGACCAACTGCTTCTCAGACCCAACAATGACGGAAAATCTGGACAAGACCACAACAGAATTTTTTGAGTTTTACGAGGGCTCCAAGAAATAGCACAATGCTGCTACGTGACGCTCCCTAATGGGTTATTTGAGGTGAGGTGATCTTACTAATTGCAAATAAGAAAAGGACAACAGCGAGGAATTGGAACACTTGGATAGGAGAGCTAGCAGATGTGGAGGTTGCACATGTTTTTCTTCCAGACGATAGAATGCCAAGCGCGAACTATATGCAGGGAAAGCATTTGATTGATTGCATTAGACCAGGCCTGACAATATGAAATGCTCACGCAGGACATAACAATTTGGGGAGAAAGGAGGGAGACTAATGAATGCAGGTGGTGGTACAGATTAGGGATGATCATGGTACTTTACAAACAGTGGCACAGGAAATTGCAGAAACATTTGCAGATTACAAAGGTCTATGTATGATATGATATATGATATAATGTGGCATTTATGCCATGCCTGCACGCAAATGTTTCTAGGCGCGACAAGACAATGAGGGGGAAACAATAGGGGGGCAAAATAACGATCTTACTAGGCCTCGAGTCATTCAGATCACCCAAGTGCAGGGAAGGGGGAGAAGTGCCAGGGGGAGAGGAAGGTGGAAGTGCAGTTAACTCACAAGTGCAGCCAGTGGGTGGCTCATAGGTGCAGAGAGAAGGGACTGTAGGGTTGCAGATACAGACCCTTAAGTGCTGGGGAGCCCGGAGGCAGTGGGAGGGCTACTGGACATACAGGAGCCTTGGCGCGGGTTCAGAGGGTGACCAGTGCGTGCAGCAGTCAGGTGCATCAGCAGGGGAGAGGAAGAGAGAAAGCGGAAGCGAAACGGAAGGTCTTGAATTGCTTCCGGAACCGGAGGTGGTTCTGCTCAAGTTTCACAGAGGGAAGGAGGCTGTTCCAGAGGGAGGCCCCACCCGAGTATGTAAGGAACATACAATAGGTGGGGCCTGATCACCAATGGTTTCCTTAGGAACATACAATCATGATTGTAGAAGAGAAGATACAGGACGAGTTGGAGGAGAAAATACAAGAAGAGTTTGAATCTCCCCTAAAATCTCCCTTAACAGCTCATGAGTTAACTAATGGCCTGCATCAATTGCAGTCCAGGAATACCGCAGGTCCCAACAGACTACCAGTAGAATATTGGAAACAGTGTGCCTCGGACACTATCCCCCACTTGCTGGCCATTTTAGAGGAGTCCAACTGGATAAGCTCCCTACCACTGCATCTTAGGTGAACGTGGACTGTAGTTAAACCCAAGACAGGGAAGACCTGAGAATGGCATACTTCCTACAGACTGATTGCCCTCATTTATATGAAACTAAACTACTTGCCAAGGCCTTTGCAAATAGGTGTATGAATGATCTTCGGGATCTTATTTAACTGGACCAGAATGTATTCCTAATCCACAATACCTTAGACTATCGGACCACCTAGATGAGCAGAGGGCGTGGATGGCATTGGACGCTGAAAAGACGTTGGATGCAGTCGAATGTCCCTACTTATTCTGCATTATGGGAAAGACACAGGGCATCAGCCTGGAATTCGGGAGCGCGACTGAACTTCTGTACACAAGACTTTAAGTGCAGGTGATGGTAAACTACAACGTATCTAGATAATTCCCGCTGACTAGTGGTACCAGGCAAGGCAGCCCAGTTTTCCCCGTTTTACATTTTTTTCACTAGTAATGGCACCCCCACACAAATGGCTGAGAAGGCCTACCTCATGAAGGGATTCATTTAGTTGTAGGGACGAGGATACAGTGTTGTATGCAGATGGCCTGCTTATTTATTTACGTGATGTCAAGCTTGCTAAGGGCAGGGTTATAGATGATATTACAGAATGTGGGCTCCACCTGGCTTTAAGGATAATTGGGACGAGGTGATCTCTTCACTCAAAGGTGCCGAGCGTGACCTCCTGGAAACACTACCCCTATAATTCAAAACGTAATCATTTTTATATATTTAGGTATGCAACTGACTAAATAAAAATGGGTTTTTGTATTCACATTTAGTGCCGACATTAGGCTTCTCTCATACTCCATGTGATGGTTCCGACCGGTGATTTTCAAAATGTTTACCCTTCTTAGAACGTGGTTATACAGGACACCCCCCTGTTATATACATCGGCTATTTTTTCTACCAATCAAGACCCCTTTGAGAAGCCTGCTGTGGTCAAACAAAACATCCAGAATAGCGAAGACTACAAAATGCAGATCAGTCTGGGACAGAAGGTTGAATGTTCCAAACTTGCACAAATAACATTGCGCAACACAGCAACTTCTAATTAAGTAGTGGTTGTTGAGAAATTGGAATAACCCCAATGTGTGGATGGAACTGGACTGCATTGGGGCTGAAGAGGGAGGAAAATGCTGCACGCAGGCAAAGCGCAACATCAAATACGCAGTTTAACCCAGGCAGCGCTTACGCCATACAACATGGTTATTGTACAATCAGGGTGGGAGGACAAGATAACTGCACAAACACCATTATGAAACAGAAACCACATTATGGGTAGGAAACTGGCTGCCATGCTTCACTTCTTTACAGTTTTTTTAAAAATTTTGGGGCAGCTAGTGCATTACACTTTTGGAACCGGTTTGAGTTAAGACAGCGTTAAGCCACTGGAAGAGATCAGTGCCAGACAGGTGAATACTGGATAAGATAATTATCTGCACATACGACCACCACGTGCACTGGTGGGGGGGGGATCTTACTTCTCACCTTAACATATCAGACAGTTCTCTGCTTGAGACAATGGCTTGTCAGAATCCATTGACTAAACCCATGTTGGCTCTCTACAGGGTTTTGAGCTGGAGTGCGGGGAATGAGCTAATAGGACTGAGAGCTAAATGGGAGGTGGGTTTAGGCACGCTGGTGGAAGAAGGAACATCTAGGAGTATCATGCAGAAATGTGGTCATCTTCATTCATGGGTCACGATGCGGCTGGGTCAAGTATCTATTATTATTCTTCTTCTCCTTCTTTTCATTTGTTTGAAAACCAATACAAATATTGATTTTAAAAATGCTGCTTTTTTTGCCCTAGTATTCACAATTCAGAGTCCCGTTTCTTAATCCTTTGATCTGTTTGGTGGATAGGTCTGTTTTTCCATCTTGGTGCTGAATCAGAGTCAGATATATAGACTAAGCCAGTGGGCCCCATTACAGGTCCGGCGGTAACCCTGCTGGTGCTACTGGCGGGTTGCCGCCGGACCTGTAAAAATTACTGGCACCGGGCTTCTCGGTGTCACAGGGCTACTCCAAGTCCGGTGGCCGGGAAGTCAGGCGCCAGTAATTTTGTTAGTACCCCATTACCCAATGGGTAATGTTAGTACCCAGTCCAATGGGTCACGGGAACACCAGCACCGTTAACAACGGTGCCAGTGCTCCATTGAAAACTCTGCAGGCAGGTGCTGTCCCGCCCGGCAGGTCTGACCCTGACGGGCAGGACGCCACCCAGCCGCAGAGTTGTAGTGTGCAGGTCTGGAAACAACGGTGCCGGTAGTTGTTTCCGGAGCGGCACAATTGTAATGAGGCCCAGAGTCTTTAGACCTCTTTTTCACAAAGAGTCTGTGGCTGACTCCTCTCTGGTTGAATCCCCACTATAGTTTGCCACATTGGGTAGCGCTAATGCATGTACAATGACTCCATTTGGATGTTGGTCATCTCCTTGTCATCCATCGTTGTTTCTCTTGTTGTCGCACTCGGTGAATCCTGAGCTTAGTGTGGTAGAACTGGGGACTGGTCGTACCAATTTCCCATCTCCTCAGCCACTATTTATTCTGGCTGTGACTTAACTAAGCTACTTAGTTGAACTAATTCATTGGCTCCTAGGTTCATTAGATGCCCCACAGCCTGCGCCATTGTCAAACAGGCTCACTGGAATAATCATGATCGCTGATGTCCTGAGATGATACTTTACCAATTTGATCAGTGGTGTTCACTTGACATCCACTGCTCAAAGAATGGCTCTTGTCTCAGTACCAATGTGTCACCTCCTCTTACTCTACAGCCTTACTAAGGTGGACCACTCTGGTCCAGGCTCTGACTCTACCAGTCCCAAGTCCTCTTGGGAATCCTGATAGGGTCATCAATCAATTCTTTGGAAGAGTTGGATACAAAATTTACTTAGCTAGGTTTTTCTTTTTCAACACCACTATAAGACATGAAATTATTTGTTTTTGACCTAAATAAATAGGTGTATTTTGCCCATCTTTGATCTTTGGTGTAGTAGTGGCTAGGCATCCTGCTAGGAAAAGCTTTGGTGCAGATTGGTAATTTTGTAAAAGGACCAATTCCCCCCTCACAACCTCTCCCCTTCCCCCTCCGGGGAGTAAACCTAAAGATTGATATCAAATACAGGCAGCAGCCAGTTTCCTGTCTTACTGCACCCTTAATCACAATGCCACCTATCGTAGACAGTCGTTCATAAGGACACTACTTAGAACCCGGCTTTCTCAGTCTTTTGTTCATTGGACAAGAATGGTTTGCCCCTTAATTCCATTGGGAAGGGTTATCCAAATGCCTCATTAATCAAACGATAGGCCAGTGGTGATGCAATGTAATCTGGTTGTAACCACAAACGTATCCACTCCTCACCCATGTCATCTACCCAATTAACATTGCCAGGTTATGTAGATGAGAAGTCTGCTACTGAGTTTTGTTTACCTGGAATATAATCTACCCTAAAATTGCATTCTGTCATGGCCGCTAACCATCTGGTGATGCGTGGTGTAGCCATCCCTTATGCCCTTGTGATAAATAAGGTTTCCTTTGTTTTCATCCCAGCTATTTTATCCCTTGGCATGTCGCTGCATTTATTTTATGGGGGGAATCCCCCTCCCCCAAACTAAGCCCTAACTCCCCCCCCCTCCCCCCCACCATACCATGCCACCGGCCTCCTCCATCTCCCTACTTCAAATATACAACTCATTAATATATTTTAAACAGAAATGCAGCAAAAACGTCCTCGGGGAAAACACCATGGTGGAGGGGAGTGGCTAGGCACGTTATCGTCAAGATGGCTTCCTAAGAGCCTCAGGCAGCTTCAAGGTAAACAGAGCATTGTGCCCCTCTCCTTTTACTTCACTTTATAACATTTATATTGTGCACCAAGTGGCCCAGAGGCATACGTGCGCAGAACGAACAGACACAGACAACAAACAGGTAATTCAAGAACTGAAAAACATCAGGTAGACATCTTCAACTCGTTAGAGGTGGACAACTATCTAAAGAGCAACATTTTAAACTTTTTTTTTTTCAAATTGAATTTTATTGATTTTCGACATTAGAAATGAACATTCAGCTGGATGTATATTATGCATTCATAGTTACATCAGAGGATTACTTCATTCCACTCTAGCAGTCATCTAACAACAATAACGTATTCCGTTCCAATGAAAGGGAATTTAAAGCCCTACTCCCCTCCCCCCTTCCCTTTGTCCCAGCTCGTAAAACTTCCATGTCCGTGGTTGCGCCGTGGTGAAACGTAGTGGGTTGCGCGATGTGTATCCTTGGTCATCGTTGAATTTGTGAGGCTCTGGTGGAGTCCGTGACAGGCATGGATGATTGGCAGTAGGCCATGTGTCGTTCGGGTCGCGGTGGTGTAGACTGGTTGTTAATTACCTTGATGTATGGAGGCATCTGTGACTGTGCCTGTGATGTAGTGCTCGATAAAGTCGCTCCATGCTTCCTCGTGTCGCGCCGCCTTGTCGTGAAATGCTGCCATATTTTCTCCATTATGTAAATGTTTGTGGCAATCTGTATCCAATCCTTTTTATCTGGAAGGCGTGGGGATTTCGATTTTATAACCAGGCCCGCCCTCGCCGCAAGTAACAGGGGGGACACTAGACCTTTTACCCTAATCTACTGTTTCCTTTATAACCGGGGATTTTCGTGTCTTTCTGCCTTGTTATTTGTATTGCATGTTGTTGTGTTTTTTTTTTTAAAAGAAGCTTAAACTGGGCCACCAGGGGGGCGCACGGATGAAGAGCACCTCCATGTGAGCTCCAGACCCACAGGCCCCAAAAGTGATCTGAGCCCCCACTTTTGACCCCCCGCCCCGTGCCCAACAACGACAGCCCTAGCAGCATGAACCGGTCCCCCACTGGATGAGCGAAATTCCGGCTGGAAACTGTGGACCCAGTCGGGAGAAAAGACTAACGGCGTGAGCCTCCCCTCCCCGAGCACACATGCAGCATTTGAGGCGTCGGCCGCGCCTTAACGAACTCCAAGGAAGCTGATCCCTCCCACTGCCCACACATAGAGAGCGCGGGCCGGGCCTCGCTGAGGCTCTCCCAGGCGGATCCCGCTTTCCCGCCCGACCCAAGGTTTTCCGTGGAGCTGGTGGATGTGTTGCAAAGGTGTCCGCGCACACCCCCCGTCCGGCGGCTCGAACTGCGCCGAGGCCCAGCACCCCGCCGAGAGGAACAGTGCAGCGGAGCGGGTAGGTGCCCCCCGCTCTCCCCTGGAATACTCAGCGGTGCTTAACATACACAGAGGCCCCGTAAGTGTTTTCCTGCCGAGACCACCTCATACCAGGCCCGGCCCTCCTCCATTCGACCGCATCACCATAATCTACGGTCCAAGGCCTAGCCCAAACATCACTGGAAATGTCTACAACACCGAGGGTTGGGCCCCACCGTTGGAGCGTATGCCCTCCTCCGCGTAACAACCAGACGCATTCCCCTTCAAGAGCTATGCTGGCAGACCGACAACGTACACAATTGGAATACCCCTACCATTTCGGGTACACCACTGATGCATCTCAACTCTTCGAACAAATTTCAGCCTTCTGATGGAGCCCTGCAAGCACCTTATTCCTCATAGCATCCTTGGGTTCGTTCCACAAAACGGTTTACCAATACGCACATTTCTACCGAGATAGAATTTACTATTAATAATATTCTGATGAGAATTTAATGTAGGGGCATGGACAACCTCTCCTTGTTTAATCGGAAGAGCTGATGATGATGGATGAGCATGCTTTCCGGCTGAGACAAAAACATAAATAGCTGGGTCTTGCGAATTGGACAACAATGTACACTGATCCACAGACTTACTTTCCAAGCACTGCTTCGTATTCATCGACTCGATAGTTGTTTGACACAAGTTATCCCTAATGTTCCCCTCTTCTTATCCGCTGGTAACTGAATTGCCTCCAAAGGGGTTGAGCAACACATTACATTGAGATGTTTGAGAGTTCTGATTAATATCAGCTTGAGGTATCTGATCTTTTAGATCAATGAAATGATCCCATTTGCAGGATTTGTCAACTTTCAGAGGCTGGAATTGCACTACAGGTTTAGCCATTACTTCTATCCAATAATACAATTCTGTAATGTTTCTACATAGGTTGAGTACATCAATGAATCTATCCTTGACTATGCCTGGATTTTGTAGAATTGGTTAATCAAAGACTACTTAATTTTTGTGCATAGCCGGAATAGACAAAGATGGTGGTGTAGCATCAGTACCTAAGGCATCACTTACAATAGTTTCCTTACTAAGAGGACACCTCCTCTCTTCATTATCCGTAGTCGGCTTAATGGGTGATTTTGATAAAGATAATGGCATGGCACACAGACATCCAGCATCATCCTCATCAGAAGGGAGACATAATCTCTTGTTTTGTAGCCTTAGTTTCCTTCGGGCACTTTGTTATTGTGCAGGGGCACAATGCACTGAGTTTTGACCTTCCCGTTTGCTGTGGCTACTGCTGTGCATTTCTCCGATCCTCAAGTGTGCTGGCAGGCCAAAGATCGGGCTTGAAGGTAGATGGCCCGCTCCACAGCAAGATGGCGTCCACCGCCTGGGTTTAGGCATGGGGGTACGAGACATATCCAACATGGCTCTGGTACGCAACTATCGTCAGATCTGCCAGTAAATGACCGGTGAGTGGCTGCCCCCTTCGTGTGTCATCCTACAGGGGAAGCGGACCTGCGCCTGTGGCAGCAGATGCTGTGAGAAAGTCCCCGGAGATCTGTCATCCAGGTGGCCAGGAAACGGCCATCGCTTTTGGATCCAGTTCCTGGGGGTGGACCAGTGCGGGAGGATCATCTGGATGAGGGGGTCTTTGGGGACTGGGAGACCTCACCCGGGTTAGCCCCCCCTTTTCATGATCTTTTACAAAAAAAGATTTGTTTCATAAGATCTCTGTTAGATCTGGTTTGATCAACCATTTTTGATGTTAGATCTGCTACAGAACAGGAATTATAATCAATTCTTCAGTGGGGGGCTAACCCGTAGCTAGCCCCCCCTCAATCAAAAAATTGACCAAAATGTATGTAATTTGTTAGATCCGGTATGATCAACCATTTTCAACATTAGATCCGCTACAGAACAGGCGTTATAGGCATTTATTTAGAGGGGGGCTTACCCACAGTAAGCTAGTCACCCCCTCAATCAAAAATAGTACAAAACCATATGTCTTTTGTTAGATCTGGTATGATCAAAAATTTTCAACGTTAGATCTGCTACAGAACAGGACGTACAAGCAAATTTTTATAGGCGGTCTAACCTGTAGTGAGCTAGTTAACCCCCCGAATCAGAAAATGTACAAAATCTGATGTCATTGGGTAGATATATGTTAGATATGGTATGATAAGGCATTTATTTTGTTAGATTACCCACAGGTGGTGAAATATGTAGCTGTAAAGGAGGGGGGCTGCCCCCCTCAACACAATTTTGGAAAAAAAGTAATTGATTTCAATGCATATTTGTTAGATCGGTAAGATCAACCATTTTTACTTTAGATCCACTACAGAACAGGAGTTATAAGCAGTTATTTAGAGAGGGGGCTAACCTGTAGCCAGCCCCCCCTCAATCAAAAAAATGACCAAAATGTATGAGAGGGGGGCTTACCCGCAGTAAGCAAGTCACCCCTCTCAATCAAAAATAGTACAAAACCATTGTTAGATCTTCATTAGATCTGGTATGATCAACCATTTTCAACGTTAGATCTGCTACAGAACAGGACTTGCAAGCAATTCTTTAGAGGCGGGCTAACCTGTAGTAAGCTAGTCACCCCCCCCATCAAAAATAGTACAAAAACATATGTCATTTGTTAGATATACGTTAGATCCGGTATGATCAGGCATTTTTTTTGTTAGATCACACACAGGTGCTGAAATATTTGGCTGCAAAGGAGGAGGGGCTGTAGCCAGCCCCCCCCTAACCCTCAATCAAAAAATGGACCAAAATGTATGCCATTTGTCAGGTGTTCATTAGATCCGGTATGATCAACCATTTTCAATGTTAGATCCGCTACAGAACAGGAGGTATAGGCATTTATTTAGAGGGGGCTAAGCCGTAGTAAGCTAGTCACCCGCCTCAATCAAAAATAGTACAAAAAAACGGATGTCATTTGTTAGCTCTTCCTTAGATCCGGTATGATCAACCATTTTCAACATTAGATTTGTTACAGAGCGGGAGTTATAAGCAACTATTTAGAGGGGGGGTTAAACCGTAGTGAGCTAGTTAGCCCCCCTCAACCAAAACATTTAAAAAAATCAATGTCAATGGTTAGATATATGTTAGATCCGGTATGATCAGGCCTTTTTTTCTGTTTGATCACACTCAGGTGCTGAAATATTTGGCTGCAAACAAGGGGGGTCTGCCCCCCTCAACATTTTGAGGAAAAGACATTAATTTCAATACATAGCCGTTAGATCCAGTAAGATCAACCATTTTCAAACAGCCTGTTTTTCACTGTGTGAATCAAGGGTAAGGGAATTAGGCAAGGGAATGCCTAAATAATCTAATGTTTTATACACGTCAATGCGTCACATTGTTGGAATGTTCATCTTTTTCTTGCCATATGAGCAAGCCATTATTGCAGATTTTACTGAATTCAGATGTAGATCTAGACTGTTCATATATAGGGTGTATTGATTCGAAGGGCTCTTGGTGTCCGGGTTATTAAGACAGTGTTATCAGCATATGTTTATACTGGTACAGTTCTTTCACCTATTTTGGGACATCGGCTTCACATTCTAGTAATACTTCTTGGAGGTTATTAATGTATATTGAAAATTGCAATGTGGCCATAACACCCCCTTGTCTAGCCCCCGAGCACAACGGGATCCGGGGGGGAGGGTGCAACGGCCTTCTATGCTACTTCTCACACAAGTTATTTGTGTGAATTACCTTTAGTATGTCTACCAAAGATTTAGTGCAATTATAGGACATATTCACATGCCAGAGTTTGCCTCTGTTAACTTTATCAAAGGCTATGATGAGGTCTATGAACGTCAGATATACTAGTTCCTTTTTGACGAATAAGGAATGGGCGGCCACTAAGAAGAGATTTAGACCTTGTTCCATTGTCCCAAATGAGAGGCGGAAATCCAGTTGTATTGTTGATGATCTCGATTTATCTTTGACTTAAATTTCCAAGATGTTTAGCTGGAACCTTCAAAAAATCTTAAAGCTAGTATTTAAAAGGGAAATGGGTCTGAATGGTTTCAGGCTACCTCTATTACCTTTTTATATATTGGTATAATAATCACTCTTCTCCATATATCTGGAATGGAATTCGTAGTTAAAATTGCATTAAACACTATTGCTAATAATGGCCCTCATTAGCCAAGAAATGGGGCAGGGGTTCGACCCTAGATGGGTGGACTTAATTGCGTTCTGCAGCTCTCCACTTGCGTTTCATGGCTGCTGGATTAGTATCAATTGTTACGCTTGGTGACAGGTTTCAGGCAAATCCTCATGACAGGTGAAAGATTGTTGAGAGTGTTAGTGATAGCGTGGATGGACATTGTTGGGAGCAGAGTCAGTGAGTGTGTCAGGAGGGGGAGGTGGAATGAAGGTGGAAGCTAATGCAGAAAATGACACTCATTTCATCGGGCGAATGTCTGCAAATGAGACTGGCAGAACTGGGGAAGGTTGGTAGAGGGCCAAGAGGTCCCAGGTGGCAGGAGAGGAGGACGACGAAAGCGGGGTGGAAAGGGGGTTAGAGAGCAGAAGATCAGCCTGGATGAAGGCATTGAGAGTTTGTCCAGCCGAGTGGGTAGGACCAGAAGGTAGACTAGAGAGGGAGAGAATGGTGCAGAGGTCACGGAAAGGGTGTGACTGAAGAGTCGAGGTGGATGTTGAAGTCACCCAGGAGGAGGAGTTTAGAGGTAGAAGTCAGGAGGAGAAATCGGCCCATTCTGATAGGAAAGGGGAGATAGGGCCAGGGGGCCTGTAGATAGTGGTAATGGTCAGAGAAGAAGTAGGAGAGATGCCAAGCTTGCAGACAAGGCTTTCAAAGGAAGAGTAGTGCTCGGTAGGTATGAGGGAAGAAGGGACCCACTCAGGGAAGATCAAGGCTACTTTACCGCCAGAATAGTTGGGATGGGGCTTAGAGATGATCATGTAGCCATTAGGCAGGAGGGAGTCAAAAGCAGTGACTGAGCTGGCATATTGAACCACGTCTCAGTGAGAGCGAGGACGTTGAGATCAAACTCTTCAAGGAGAAGGCAGATGTTGGAAGAATATTTGATAGCAGAGAGAGCATTAAGCGTGGCCAAGTGAAGCCGGTCACCACCTTTGAAGTTTTTCCCAGCAGGTGCGGTACAGGGGGTAGTACGCCCATCAGAGGAGGAGAAGGTGGTGTAGGGGAGAGAGGAGGGAGGAATAGCAGTAGTGGGAAAGAAGTTGATGAGAGCCAGCAGGCGCCGGCCAAAGAGGAGGAGATTAGGTGGAGGATCCTGAGCCATGATAGTGCCATTGCGATATGATAAGTCATTTATAACATGCCTGTACACGTGTTTCTAGGTGAAACAAGACAAGGTACGGTACGGAGGGGGGACAAGACAAACGATCTTACTAGGCCTTGTACCATTCAGATTGTGCAAGTGAGGTAACGCAAAGTGCAGGGAATGGGGGAAGTGCAAGGGAGGGAGAAGGAGAGAGTGCAATCAGGGCAGCATTGCTCTAAGTAAGTGCAGCCAGGACAGCGTGGCTCTAGGTAAGTGCAAGGAGGCTGGGGGCTGTAGAAGTTACAGTTACAGACCCTAGTGTGCAACAAGCCTGGAGGCAGTGCGGCCGAGACTGGTCAAGAGGAGCCAGGTACCTAGAGAGACTCTGAGGGTAACCAAGCAACCAGTGGTGCAGCAGGCAAGTAGATTAGCAGGGGAGGGAGAGAAAGCAGAGGAGAAAAGGAATGTTTTGAGCTGCTTTCAGAACTTCAGCTGGTCTGGCTCAAATTTGAGAGGGGAAGGAGGCCATTCCAGAGGGAGTCACCTGCAGAGGAAAGTGATCTGCCCCTTACTCTCTGCCTGGAGAAGCGCCTGACCCTCAGAGAGTTGATGGCAGCAAAGCGAAGGGCTCGAGAAGGAAGGTATTTAGGAAGAGAGTGTTGAATGTAGTACAGGCCCCAGCCCCAGAAAGCCTAGTGGACGATGCAGAGGGTCTTCAACATGATCCTTGCAGCCACTGGCAGTCAGTGGAGAGATTACAGGGCTGGAGAGATCCAGTCCCTGGGCTTGAGGACAAGGATAAGTCTTGCAGTCCTGATCTGGATTAGTTGCAGAGAGTGGAGGAAGGCAGATTGAGAAAGAGGCTGTTACAATAGTCCAACCTGGAGGGAACCACGGGTCTGGAGACAATGAGCTTTTGGGGGAAAGTGAGAAAAGGAAGAGTACCTCTGAGCAGGTGCAGCGTAGTTGTCCTTCTTGGAAAGGTCAGTGATGTGAGGAGAGAAGGAGTGGAGTCAAAGATGACGCCAAGGTTTTTCGCCTCATAGGAAGGGCGAAGGAAGAGGGCCCCTGGATGGTGGACAGAGTGAGATAGGGAAAGCGGGAGCAGGGGTCCCAACGAGAAGGATCTCTGTCTTACTGGCATTAAGGCAGAGATCGTTGGAGGTGCACCAATCCTGAATCACGGATTGGCAGTCTGGAATGTGCGAGAGAGGAGAGGAGGCTGTAGGGAGCCAGAAAAAGAGCTGTGTGTCATCTTCATAACACTGAAAGTTAGAGCAAAAGGTGGAGATAAGGTGGGCCAGAGGGGCCACGTAGAGATTGAAGAGCCAGGGTGAGAGGTTAGAGCCCTGGGTAACACCACATGAGGAGAGAGATGGGGTAGAAAGAAAAGACCCAAGTTGGACCTGGGAAAGTTGGTCCAGGAGGAAAGAGGTTAGCCACTCCAGGGCCTGATCTGTGATGCCCAAGTTCTCATGAAGTCAGTTGATCAGGATGGTGTGATTGACTGTGTGAGGAAAGGTCAAGGAGGATGAGTACACAAGGGGTGCTGGTGTCGAGATTGGAGAGCAGATCTTCACAGGTGTTCAGGAGAGCAGTTTGTGCCTCTGGATGCTCTGAAGCCAGACTGGTGGTCATGGAGAAGGTCAATAGTTTCAGTGTGGAGAGTAAGCTGGGAGATGGCCAGCTTTTCCAGAAGTTTGCCCAGGAAAGGAGTGATAGAGATCGGGCGATAGTTAACTGGACAGGTAGAATCGGCGGATGGCTTTTTAAGGAGGGGTGCACAAGGGCGTGCTTGAGGAGAGAGGGGAAAGCACCAGTGGTGAATGAATGATTGCAGAAATCGGCCAAGGCCAGATCGAGGGTGTCAATGTGGTCCTTGATGGGTATGGAGGAGCAGGTGAGTGCCTGTTTGGATGACACATTAATAGATCGGACTTGTCTATAAACATAGTCAGGTGTTATCAGAGAGAAAGAGGAGAAAGGAAGGGAAAAGTGAGAGGTGGCCAGAGTCAGGCCTAGACTGGAGGAGGGAATCGGAGGAGGGGGGCTAGGACAGGATGTCCTGAGTTTTAGTAGTGAAGTGAGAAGTTAGGGCTGTACAGAGGGCTTGGGAGGGAACAGGAGAGGTGGAGACTGCAGAAGGATTAGTCAGCTCTTTGCAGATTTTAAAGAGTTTGGCAATGTTGTTAGAGGCTGCAGAGACGCGGGTTTGGATGTGGACTTTCTTGGACAGGACAGCAAGTCTGTATTGCCTTTGGATCACACGGCAGGCCAGTTTGCCAGAGGATGCACGTGAAGCCCTCTGCTTCCTCTCTGCCACCCTGCACTTCCATTTCAGGGTAGTGAGGTCAGAGTCATATGAAGAGGTAGGTTTCACACGGATTCTCATGGCAGTGGCAAGGATGTCCAGAGTGCTGGAAATGGCAAGATGCAGATTAAAGGGGGTTGTTTCAGGGTGTGAATCGGCAGCACGAGTTGGAGGAGCAGAGGAGGTGGGGGCAGATGCGTCAACTGACACGCTTCATGGGCTGGATGACTGAGAAGGTAGGTGACAGTACTGGGGTGGGCTTTACCAGGGAGACAGAGGGTCAGGTGAGATGAAAGAAGAAAGTGGTCAGTCCAAGAGAGAGGAGTAGTGAGAGGGTTAGAGAGAGGGATGGCTGAGGAAATGAGAACATCCATCGTGTGTCCAGCAATGTGTCGGACCAGTGGGTAGGAGAGAGAGAGAGAGAGAGAGAGAGAGAGAGAGAGAGAGAGAATGAGAGAGAGAGAGAACAAGAGAGAGAGAGAGAACGAGAGAGAGAGAGAGAACGAGAGAGAGAGAGAAAACCTGTGGAGGGATCAGAAGCATCCAGGTGGATGTTGAGGTCTCCAAAGAGGAGAAGTTGAGAGGGAGAGGCAAGAAGAGATGGGGAGAGGTCAGCCCACTCAGAGAGGAAGAGGGTAACCTGGCAGGTGGCCTATAGATGGTGGCCATAGTCATAGAGAGGCTAGGAGACATAAAGAGCCTGCAGACCAGGCATTCAGTGGAGGAGTGGGCCAGCATAGGAGGCAGGGACCCACTCTGGAAAGATGAGAGCTTCTCACTCTCCGGGTCGGTTGTTTCCGGGCTCAGAGAGGATCTTGTAGCCCTCAGGGAGGTGTAGAGAAGTAGCCAAGTACCCCCATCTGAAGCACAGCTCCCTTTTAGCCTACATGTTGGGAGCCAGAGTGTGAGACACATGCAGTACCAGTGAAAATAGCTATACCGCAAAGAATCATGGAAGTAAGGTACCCATTGAGGAAACCATATATGCATTCATGACAATATGATGGCCATTTGAATGAAATCCCAGAGGAAGTGTGAAAATGAGGAATAAAAAGAGATTGGTTTTGTCATGTGAAGCAGGATTGACGCACCCAGAAGAGATGCAGAGACAAGAAGAACATAAACATTCTATAAGGATCTAAGTAGGAGGTGTTAAAGATGAGCAACAATTCGGCTCTAGATGAAGATGCTCATGCTACAGAAATACTGAAGAAAATGTAAAATCATTTTACACGTGTACAGTTGCAATAAATGCAAGCAGAGAAAGTAATCATGAGACTAGCCCGGTAGTTAATGGATTACGGCTATGCGCCAATACCGTATATGCATAGGAATGTATGTACTATGGATGTTCCACAACGCACTTTAGCAGAGCTTGGGCCCAGTGAACAGAAAGGCATTTTCAGTGTGGCGCAGTTAGAAAAGGACTTAATGATGGAGGTGGATTCAAGAAAGGCTTGGCTGACCCACCACCAAGAAGTCAAGGCCTTGAGCCTGGATGTTCATGCAGTAGCTACAAAACGCGTGAAAAACACCAACTCCTGTTTGAGGTGAGGGACGAGAACATTAAAGACGTCTTAAATACAGCAAATGCTCTGAAACATGGTATCCAGTCACGTGGACAGATGAAAATAGAAGTTGCGACGAGCTACACCGAAACCAAGAGACCGAGTACTCCCTCTTTATTCTCAGGCACAGAGTACAGATCCAAGGACATGTTCAAAAGCTAATTGGCTGGCAGATGGCAAGAGTGATGATAGATGGCAGGCTGATTAGGTGGGAAGCTATAGTCAAGACCAGCCCACCAGCACCTGGGTTCAAGCCTGCATGCTGCTAGCGTGTGTGGAATAGTACAGAGGGGTGCGATGGTGCCAACCAATAATAGAGGGCCACGTATCAAAGAACCTTATAGTTTGTATAACCAATAGGACATCGGGTATTTGATGACGTTCATAGTGACTTGCAGTAGAGGAAGGCTTAGTTGTCCACCTGATGTTAGAGACCCAATCACTTTCCCTGACAAGTATGGAACGTATACCTAGATGTTCCATCTAAACTATCACTTCCCCAAATAGGTTTTTGTAGTTTGCACGTAGATTGACATCACTGATGACAAGTTTTTTATGAAACTCACTGAGTGAGAAGATAGAGCGTATATTCGTTGATGTTTGTTGTACTCCCTGTTTTAGACAATTACTATTAAAACAGACTTACTTTACCAACTTCCTGATTCAGTCTGGTTATTGATGTTTGAGTATATTCTGCATCCCCATCTATCTCAAAGTATTGTTACCTCGACTTAAAGGGCCGTGTGTGTTAGGTACACAGGTTTAGAGTAGAGTTTCAAAACTTGTGACACAGGTGGCCGTAAACCACGTCTCACAGAGCAAGGACATCCTCCTTCGAGGAGGTGGCAGATGTCAGAGGAATGTTTGAGAGCAGAACGAGAGAGGAGCAGGTTGCCACATTTGAAAGACTTCGTGGAGAGATACACATTAGGGATACACATTAATGATGCACCTGGATGATGAAAAGCCAGCCAAGAGTACTTCCCATCTAATACCACCATTAATGGGTGAGGACGATAAAGGGGAGAGAGTGGATATCAGGTGAGGAGTCTATAGGTCTGGAGAGGGGACAGAAAAGAGGATACCTGTGATTATCTGTCTGAGAGTAGCACTGACATAGGTGTCAGCGATAGGTAAACCAGGATCAGAAGACCGGAGATCTTTTTTGAACTTTTTTTCTTCCAGACTTCGTGAGAGTGGGAAGGTAGGTTGTAGAATAGCAGTTAGAGTAGATGAGAGAGTTGAGAGTGCCATGAAGAAGGAAGAGAGGGGAGTGAAGGGATAGAAGAGAGAACTGCACAGGCGTGACGCGACTCGCCAGGTGGCCTAGCATCTGAACGAGGCAGGTAGATGCCCAACAAGAAGTCTTCTGCTGAAGCGGAAGGATGCCCAACAAGAGGTCTTATGCTGACTCAGGCAGATCAAGAGGGATGGAGGATCATCAGGAGGGTAAGCAATGGTGAGCAGTTCCATAGGGTGGCTTCGACAAGAGTCATGGCAGAAGAGACTGAATGAATGGAGACGAGGGTCAGGATCAGCAGATGACAAAGACTGAAAGGATCATTGTTGCGAGCAGGCAGCAGCGGGCACCATGTTGCAGCGGAGCTCCAAGCAAACAGGAGGGCCTGCGAGGTGTAGATCAGGTGGCAGGATCTGTGGTGCAAAGGAGAGCGGCATTAGTGGGTTGTAGGTGTAGCAATTAATTATTGCCCTCTTGTTGTAAGACAGTCTGTCCCTTAGGCCCACCTATTGGGAGGCCCCGGTCTAGTACTGGAAGTCAGAGATTGTGCTCCTTGCCGTCTGGGTATGCACTCGGAACTGTACGGCTTGTGCTGATTTTTACTGGGCAGAGCAATGAGTTCTCTGTGATTTGATGTAGTTGAGAACAGAACCCAGTTAAACAGCTGGTCTCTCATTTGTGCTGCATGGGATCCCAAGGCTTCACAGTTACACTTCTGTAGGGTGACATATAGCTCAGTGTGGTTCCTATTTCTTGTATATCTGACACCCACTTCCTAAAGGCTCTCTTCTCCATGTTTGAGCATTACCTGTGTGGGCATTACTTGTGTAGGCATTCTCATGAAAGGGTTGATCAAACAGAGCCCCGACACCTCTGGCTTCTCCTTGTTGCTCCCTGCACACCTCCTCGCCTCAGCAGGTGACAGCAAAGGTGGTGGTCATCTCCCCCCCTTCACTGGGCCCCCGGCAGGCAAAATAGTGATGGCGCGATGGTTGAATCAGCCTGCTCCGTGGGCTAAAGTGCCCCAGGCCCCTCTTTTCTCAGTTGGGCCTCATTGTGGACTTGTAACCCAAGTTAGTCGATCTGTATGCGGCCCAGGAGAAGATCAAGCATAGCATGGCATAACCAGGGCTGCATCCGGGCAAACAGCAGCAGGAGACCTCAGCCACCTCCCCAGGCACCCACAGGGCCCCTACCCGCACTTTCCATGATTCTTCTGGCAAAGAGGCTTGACAGTCCAATGTTGCAGCCCCAAGCTCATCTCCTGTCTCGACTCCTCACAGGGGTAGGGGTGGCGGATGGGTCCGGCAGTGGCCCGCCTCCAGCCATTTCTCTAGGACAGGGGACCTCCTGCCTCACAGAGCAGGTTTCTACCACTGCCTATTCCAGGCAGGCTTTTGGAACGGGTCATGAAAACACAACCTTCCACACTGCCATCTTACTGTATTCAGTAAGATGGCAGGGGGTTCGGGTGTGAAGGCCGAGGTGTTTCTTTCCAGTGTATCCATGGGGACATTTTCTAAGGAGTTGTTTGGTGTCTTGGTAGGTGTGGGTTGGTCCCAGTTGGGGAGAAGTGCATGGTGGAGCAGGATGCAAAGGCCCATGTGATCTGTCACAGATAGGGGAACATTTCTGATGACTGTAGAGTTGGTGAATACCAGTTTGTGTATTGCCTGTGTTATGGGTTGTTTAGGTGACTAGTTGCTTCAAGTCTTAGTATTCAAGAGTTATAGTAGAGTCTCTCTGGCTTACTTGGTGTCTTGACTCCCAGGCAGGTTGAGTTCTCATTGGAAGATGGTAGTTGTGTTGTTGACAAAAACTGTTGTGAAGAGGTCTGCAATTTAGTTGAGGCAGGCCTTGTTGGTTTAGGATTGTCAGTATATCAGGTATGTGTCTGAGCATGTGTGAGTGGGAAGTGACAAATTAGGGGACCCATGTAAGCACATGCATGTCCATGAGGTATTCTGGCTAGTAGTGAGCCCTCTGCCAGTCTTCCCTTTGTTGTACTTTAGTTGGATAATTGAGCCTGCGAGGAGGGCATCCAGACTGTGTGTGGAGGTAGGCATGTGCTCTGTATGTGTGATAGAGTATATCTAAGTTGTGTGTGGTGATGAGGTCAACAAGCTTTGCCTTAAATCACTGCTATACAACCGGAGGAATTAGATCTGACAATAGGCTTAGATCCTTACAAACCTTTAATTGATAAATAAATAGAGCACATTTCTCTGACTCTTCATGGGAGGGATTAATTTGAATAACAGTCACCCTGAAGTGCTGAGTGTGGTAAGGCCCATGTTAAACATCCACTTACAGCAAAGAAAGCCTTCCTTCTCTTTTTATTCTTATTCTTGGAGAGATCTTAAATATTTTGATATTCCGGATATCATCGGTTTGCACTATACTTTAAAGGAACATGAACCTCCATTAGGTGTGTGTTTTGCTGGAACAGCATATTAAACCTCCCTCCTTCAGGTCTGAAGATGTATATCAGTTTTATGGGTGAAGGCTTCAGGCCATGGTTTTGGATGTCATGGCAACACATTTACATAGAGTCCTTACTTCCTATTAGGCAGCATAATTTCCTTTTGTTGCCTTTGGAAGATTGTAAGTGCTAAGAACATTATACTGTCTTTTATTTTTTAAGATCATCTGATGCTTCCAAATATCCACAACCTCCGTACCCAATGCAAGCATCATCTGAATATGGATGTATGCATCAATCTCCCTTTCCTCCTTTCTACCTGAACAATTTTATCACCAGTAGGGCTCCGTCCTGCCTCAAATTGAAGCAGTATGCATTTACTGGTTATATTCCAGATCCATCTCAGAATACAATTCAGATAAGGGTCTTCAGACACGGAAGGAGGCTCCATAATTCATCATTTTGATGTCACCCAAGAGACTCTGTGATTTCCTGATTAGTTGAGTACCTAAGTGTGCTGGTGTTCATGGCATATGGGAATCCAGCACACAAAGCAAAATAATCCAAAAGGTCTGACACAAGCATACACACATGCCAGTTCGAACAGTCCCAACAAAAATGTAAATATGGCACAAGCTATTCCAGCCTCCTCAGGGATGGCTGTGAGTGTAATCGAGCCGATTTAGTGAATGTCCGGTTTAACTCATATACAGCTCAAACCAGCTTGATCCAGTTCACGCTAATAGGTCAATATGGTTCAAACTGTGGGGAACATTTTTAAGCAACTATAAGGGTGCAGAAGGAGGGCACTGGCACATATGTGGAATGGTGATTGCTAATGACTTATTTGAGATGAATATAAAGTAGGCCTAACCCTTCCTGCATCTATGAGGGGTTTCTCTGCCTCAATTGAAATGCTAATGGGTATGGCAGGATGCCCAAATAAATTAAAGAGTCCACTGTTGTATGTCAAAACTCTAATTCTGTCCCTTACACATAGACTTAACTAAGGAAAAGGCAGTGCTTCTTGGTCCAGTAGAAGGGCTCCCTTCTTCTGGACTGCAGGATCACAGTTCGATTCAAGGTTCTGGATGATTCCTTCAGTATTGCCTCTTCTCATTAGATCAATATTGTGTTTTCAGAACAAAAAAGGCAGAAAGTCCCAATAACACTCTTGGGTTGAGCCTTTAGACAAACGACATCAGGGGGAATGACTCATGTCCCCTACTCTTCTTTGCTTGCTTTCACAGCTCACAATGCCAGGGGGAATGTCTGCCTTCCCCTGGCCTTTCTTCTCTTTTTCTGCCCTGGCAGATCTGGTTCACTACCCTGTCAGATACTGCCATGAAGATGATGGTTTAAGACTTTCTTCATTCTTGTGTATGGGTACCAAATCCGGCTTTCCTCTTCTCTTCACTTTGGCAGACCTGGTTCACAACCCTGCCAGGTACTGCCATGAAAGAGATGGCCCAGAAGGCTCTTTGTTATTGGGTGTGTCCCCCACACCTCACTCTTCAGCCCTTCTGGTGTCCCACTAACTGTCCCAGCAACCCAGATACCTACAAGGCAATTGCCAGTGCTTTGCGGTCGGTTGTGGGCTTCTCGATGTTTTCTCTCGTGCTTTGGGCTGCCTCCAGCAGCACCGATGGCTACGCTGCGTCTTCTCCTTCTTGGGATCTGCTTCTCCAGCTCACTGTGTGTGGCAGGTCCCTCGGTTGGCTGGATGCTTGTTCTTCCTCCTTTTTTGATGATCTCTCCACGGTGGACCTGTGAGGGTCTTGGCTCCGGTTCTCCCTGCTTGTCCTCACTCGCCTGCTTCGAATCTCACGGCGGCTCCAGGGAGGTCTCCTCTTCCATAATCTTTCCTCTATTTCGATGTGTGCTTCTCCAATCAGAGCTAGAGAACCACTGAAAGGCTGACTGGAGATTCTATGAATAGTCAGTAGGGCTCTGAACCACCTCCTTATCCCAGTACTTGACCATTGTATTCGTTCTGGGTAGTCTTTGCTCTTCTTTATCCCAGTATGAGCCAGGGATGTTTCTCTTGGGTTGCTCCTACTCTTTCTCGTCCTGGTGGAAGTTCAAGTACTGGGTTTCGCAGAGAAACATGGATGTCTGTGGTATGGAAGGGAGGTGTGTGGAACGTAGATGAGGGCTAGGGATATATGAGGATGTTGGGTGAGGGGTGTCATACTGCGTTTCCCTTAGATGGTCGTCCTTGTCCCTAAAGATGGAGTATGTCCCCATGAGATTCCCCCCCCTCTGATTACTACCCCCAAAGGGACAATCGGGTAGCGACCTCACCTCCCTGCCCTCAGGGAGAAATGGCAACATCTAAGGATTCATCACACAGCCTATACAGATTTGACTTTTATAACCATCAGAAACTATTGATTCAAACCTTGTTGATTCTGCTTGACTTAGTGATATAAACTGAAGGCAGAATACATGAAAAGTTACTTACTGTAGTGACTAACAAACTCCCAGTCCCCTTTCCTCCATACTGTATGGGCGTCACTCCCTAGGGCTGGGACTGCAACCTTTTTTCTTTTCCAAAGCAAGAGCATTTCCCCTTTAAATGTACAGGAGTGTGTAGGCATGGCAACGGGCGTGACCACACCCCCATATCTCTTCCATTCTACATGCCGGACTGCTAGACAAGCCTGACCTAATACACTTTTGAAGGGAGCCCTAAAGGGTATCATCTCCTTTGCTATGCAGCTAGCTACGCCCTTGCTTAAATACCATTCATAACATTTTAACTCAACTTCCATAGTAGTGATGTGTTCTTAAGACATACAAAAAAAAGTAAACATACATTGTGTTGCAAGTTACTCAGGGTTCAATGCAGCACAATGGTGAAGGAAATACCTTACCTTCTTGGTTTCACTGTAAAATAATGCTCTGAACAAATACAGTAACTAATGATTTTTGAGCACTTTGTGCTTGTAATTTTTCAAACTTTGTGTCAGTAACATTTCTTGAACTTCGTATTGTAAACCTTTCCAAGCCCCTTGATATTTTTCTAACCAATGCTGGAGGAGGTTTGAAGAAAAGAAAGTGTAAGCAAGGAGAGAGTAATTACCTAAATCAATTAACTAGATGGATGCAGCGGTGTGCCATTTCTCTTCCCTCAGCCAGGTAGCAAAGGTAGTCCTTGTGCTTCACACAGAAGTGATTTTCTTCTGTTAAGTATACGTATAATGGTCCATAGTTTGACACTTGTCCATTTTTTGGTTGAGTGGGGGGCTAACTAGCTAACTACGAGTTAGCCCCCCCTTAATAATTACTTATAACTCCTGTTCTGTAATGGATCTAACGTTGAAAATGGTTGATCATACGGATATTACGAAGCTCTAACAAATGACATCTGTTTTTGTACTATTTTTGATTGGGGCGGTGACTAGCTTGCTATGGGTTAGCCCGCCTCTAAATAATTGCTTATAACTACGGTTCTGTAGCTGATCTAATGTTAAAAATGGTTGATCTTACCGGATCTGACGAATATGTATTGAAATGGATGAATTTTTTGGCCAAATTTTGTTGACGGGGGGTCCCCCCATCCTTTGCAGCCAAATATGTCAGCACCTGTGTGTGATCTAACAAAAAGAATGCCCGATCACACCGGATCTAACGTATATCTAACCAATGATATCGAATTATTTTAATTTTTTGGTTGGGGGGGCTAACTAACTCACTACAGGTTAGTCCCCTCTAAATAAATGCCTATAACTCCTGTTCTGTAGCGGATCTACGTTGAAAATGGTTGATCATACTGGATCTAACAAATGACATACATTTTGGTAAATTTTTTGATTGAGGGGGGCTAGCTATGGGTTAGCCCCCCCACTAAAGATTTGCTTATAACTGCTGTTCTGTAGTGGATCTAATGTCAAAAATCGTTATCAAACCAGATCTAACAGAGATCTAACGAAACAGATTTTTTTTGTAAAAGATCATGAAAGGGGGGGCTACCCCGGGTGAGGTGACTGGGAGTGGGATGCCGGATGGGAAGACGTGTTATCTCCTTCCCTGTAACACCCTTTCTCCGTCCTACCAGATAGGATACTTAGGAACTCAACCCCCTCCCCTTCCCGACATGAACACTGTCACAGAGCTCACCATGAGCGAAAACAGACTAACACCAGAGCTGTATACCTGACATGTCCCAATACAATGGTCGGGCAAGGTCAGGCAATTACTGATCCTTACGCACACTTGACTTCATCACACTTCCCCACACGGATAACAGGCGCAGCATGAAAGCACACAAGGAAGCAGCAGTTCCAAGATGGCAGTTTAATACAAGGAGACCAGAGAGGGAAGTGCCCTGATCTTTTCCGACCGTTACTTTTTTGAACCTTAGAAAATAAGAAACCTAAGACTGAGGACTAAAGATGAACAAACCTGCATTGTGTGTCAGAGGTACCTGGGGCTCTCCTGCGTCAATATCCAATGCAGGGAGGAATGATTGCCGCTGTGGTACTGTCCTTGGCTCCTACAACAAAGCAGCACCGGTAAAGACAGCACAGCTGGTGAGTCAGAGAGACCGATACAAGACCATCCTGTGTTTGAACCAAGGTTGCAAGCGGCAACATTGTATGAAGAAATCTAAAGAACTGTGTGTGAAAAGTATGTAACGAGCGACACAAATATAATTGAAAACCAGAGGAGTGACTGAACCTTTGGAAGCCAAGAAAAATACCATAGACAGAGTGGTCCGGTGCCACGTGGGTACTCATTTGAAGATCTCTGTTAGGTATCCAACAGGTTGGCAACTGGGAAAAGGGAAACTGGAGATCAAAATGGTCCTGCAACGGGTGAAGCTAAACCCTGTGCACATTTGAAAGTCTTTGATAGTTTAATGCAAAATGAAATTGGTCTGAGCCCAGCTAAGGGAGACTAATGGTGTAAGAGGAAGGATCTGAGCCCAGCTGAGGGGTTGCAGGAAGCACCACAATTCCAAGAAAGAATATTCTCTGAACAATGTGAAAGGTGGGATCTGAACCAGGAAGACTTGAGTATGAATAAGAGGAAAGGAACTTTGTGCTTTGTTACATCAGGCCCTCTGAATCAAGAGACTTTGAAGTAAAGAGACATGGGTACAGAAGGTCCTGATGCTGGTAATGTAACTCTATCCTTGTGCCGAAGAAGCCAGAGTGTGTGCTTTGCTCGAGTGAACCGCCTTGTCCCGTCCCGTGCTGAAAACGTGGGGAAAGGAGGCTAATGGCTTGAACATCCCGATATCATTTTGTTAACACTTCTTTCTTTTTCCATGAAACACTATCCTACACTATTTTGTATTTAGTGGCAAGGATTGGCAATAGTTTTCTTTAGTATAGGCCTTTTTACTTTGACAAGACTCCACTAGGACTGCATGATTATTATTTGATGGGCATAGCTTGCTCTCTTCTATAGAGTTAGGGCTAGATGGCGTTTATCATTATTGTTGAAGTTCAATGAACACCCTTGAACTGTGGTCACTTGTGTCTGTCTTACTGTTGATACCATGCATTCCTCACAACGCTGAGGCACGGGTGAGTGCAGCGTGGTGCGGGTCCTCCAGCCACATGAAGATCTGGGCCCTCCACCCCCCCCCAGCAGCACCCCCTGTGGCTGCAATCTCTGTTGGAACATTGCCTCTCACACCAAGTTGCTGCGGTGCCTCCGGCGCTGCGAGCGCTCGCTTGCTGGAAGAAGCTGCCCGCTGCAGCGGTGAAGGTATGTGGGCCTGGAGGTATAGTAGCAGCATGCTGCAGCCCTCTAGGCTGTTGCCGACATCCTCAGATGTTTTAAGCAGAGATTAGAGCTCAGGGGTACGTGGCCCGTGCTACGATATTAAATCATGATCCTTATATAAGTGCATGTCTTGCCTGTTGTGTGCAACCCGTGTCACTGCGGCTCCTGCTTTCCACAGGTTTAACGTCCTAACAGGCCGCCTCCAGTAATTGGGAAAGGATTCACCGGTGGTATGTCTGCTGTTCAGCCTGTGCCTTCCACGAGCACTGTGACTGCTGATAACTATGGGGTAGCAAGGTGGTACTTCGCAGACAGAGGCTTTGACTGAATAGTCTTTGCAGGCTGAAACTCACAGTTGTCAACCCACAGCGAAGTGACAACATCGCCAGATTTTCTATCGTTCACCACCCCAATCTGCAATAACGCCCGAGTGGTTCTTAGTGCCACCCCTGCTATTGGTGATTGTGTGTGGTGAAGGCCCATGGCCAACGGGAGGCTGGTTGCAGTGCAGCTATGTTAATACCCTATGTGTGCTGCATGTTGTAAGTAGCCAAAGCCTCACAGTGTGTGGCCTCTAGAAGCTGTGTATTTGGGCGTGTGGAGTTGAGCCAGCAATAGGGGAGGACACCTGCCATGGTGTGTCTTCAGTGGATCCACGCTCAGATTACCCTGCCTCATGTGGTTACGATGGCCAAACCACTCTAGCCTGGCAAACAAGGAGATCTCTTAACAATGCTGCAGCCCGCTGACAAGATGCAGTGTAGTGAGGTGGGTGAGGTGAGTGAGGCAGAGACGTGTCCCACAGATGGGACTTTCCTACCATGCTTCATTTCGCTTACCAGGAGAGGCGATGGATTATTTGGATGCTAAAGGAGGCTGAGGATTTAATGAATACCGGGGAGACAGGTGGGAGGAGAACCTGGGGTGGAGGGGCAGAGTCTGCATCCTGGTCTGGACGCTTCTCAAAAATGGATGAAGGTGGGTGGGACGGGGGGGGAGGTGGAGAAATCTTACAGTGGGTTTGGGACTGCTGGAAAGTGAATCTGTATTGATGGTGTTGGTTTCACTTATGGGTGGGATTTCTTATCCCAAGCCCAAAGTTGTGCTATGAGTGTTAGGTTATTGTGGGGGTTTGGGGACAGGGGAGGTGGGATACGATTTTGGAGTGTTATATTGCCAAGTCCGATTCCCCTCTGGAGTTCGAAAGGTCCGATTATTGCTCCTGTTTGAGCACTGTTACTGTTGGGTAAGGGGGGGAATAGTCGGGTTGGGTGAGGTGGGCTTTGACTTACAAATGTTTACTGTGGAACTGCGTTGGATTATATCCTATGAAGGCGCGCATCAAGATGTGACTGGGGAGAGGACATGGCCTGACCATATGAGGTGTTCTGGATAAGGTAGGAACTATTCCGGGAGTGGAGGACCTGACTACGATGGGCATATGGAACGTGCAAGCGTTAAACTCCCCAATGAAAAGGAAATCTATCGTAAGTAATCGAGGGATATGTCTCTTTCAATAGCCTTCATACAAGAGACACATTTGCTTGCGCAGGATGAAAAGCGATTATGCACTAGAGAGTTCGAGAGACTGTTTTTTGCCTCTGGGGGTGAGAGGGGGGATAGTGATTGGTGAGCAGGTCCCGATATCCAACATTAAGGTCCTATGTGACCCTCAGTGGAGACTTGTGTGTGTGTGAGGTGCTTGCTTGGGGAACGCCCGTTTACCTGGTTTTCATTGTATGACCCCAATGCTGGGAAAGATGGGTGCCTGGAAAATGTTCTCCTTCATGTGCTTCCCTTTGCAGAGGAGCAGATATGGATAGGGGGTGATTTTGATCTGGTGCCCAATCCTCTGTTGGACAAAACCCTGCCTGCTACCAAACTACATTTTAAGCGTGCACTAGTCTTTGGGTCTTTTCTCTGAAAATTGAGGGTGGTAGATACCTGGAGACTGTTTCATGGCAAGGAGAAAAACTACTCTTTTCATTCACATGTTTATCAGGGTTTCTGGAGATTGGATCTCGTGCTGGTTCCCAGTGTATTGTACCCCTGTGTTTGTGGGGTGGATATTGGCACTCGGACACTATCAGACCATGCCCCTGTGTTGATTACAATGTCCATTGTGGATAGGCCTCAGAGATTACATCTCACATAGAGACTGTACTATCTGGTGCAGGGTGACCCGGTAGTGTGCCGCGAGGTGGCTGAGGTAATAGACAATTATTTTCAGGAAAATAATTATTCGGGTCCTTGCCAGGGGATTGTGTGAGACGCTATGAAGGCAGTGGTTAGGGGGGCGGGGGAACTAATTAGTAAATCTGCAGCATATACTAGAGAAGTGCAGCTAATCTGGCTGAACCTTGATGGGGTAGAACAGTTTGAGCAGGAATATAAGAGAACAGGGTCACAGAGGGATTTATGTGCGCCAAGGGCAGCACGTGAGTTACTCAAGGAGCATCTTGCTGATAGGGTGGCCCAGGCAATGTTAAAGACGAAACAATTTGATTATAAATGGGAATCGTGCCAATCGTCTGCTGGTAGCCAAATTAAAGAAACTTCAGAATTAAAACGCAGTGTTGTCCCTGCAGGACAAGCAGGGAGTGCCGCAGCGAGGGGACACTGATAAGCGGAGGATATTGGAGACTCACTTCGGGGAGGTGTTTCGTGGGATGATGGTCAGACTGCAATTCAGGCCCATTTTTATTTTATTGTAACGTTAGTTTGGAAAAGAAAAACAAACATTTGCTCTACATTACTTAATTACATTCCATCTCTAATCCACCATACTAGATACAATCTTTAAAGGAAGCAACGCAATGAATCAAATCAAGCTGTCTTCATTTAATTACTTTTCTACCAGGATTGCGTCCATGAAATTAATCAATGCACATGTTGCTCGAGAATTATTTCCAGTGACCAAAAAAAGCCACCACTCGTCCATGTTTCCATTTAATGGGCCGTATTTCTGTAAATGTGTAGAACGTTGAGATATTAATCATTCACATTCTAATAATAGGCGTTTTACTGATTCCACAGCATTATTATAGTATCTACATTGATTATTCAATTTTTTTTGCCATGCTTTAGAACCCCTATTTCATTGGTTTAATAGAGGTTCAAACGTGGTCTCAAAAACTGGTCTCTATGGTAACGGGATGGACATTTTGACAGGTATTTCGGAATCACATCCATTCCATGCGATGCAGGACGAATGTCCAACCTAGTGATCAGTTAATCACGTCTTTCAGTGTTGATTATCCAGTTCCATCTCCTAAGTTTTTTCTTTGCTACTTGCAGAGTTAATAGAACCGTTTCCAGGGACACATCTGCTTCTTTTAAGATATTTGTTAGTTTAAACTCCCAAGTTGCTATCATTTCTGAGACTGAGTTGTTATTCTTTGTTTTTAAGATCTCATATGGTCTCGAAGTTATTATTAGGCACATTTTTCACCAAGCAGCAACGGATTTCCACAGGACCGTTCCATACAATGCTTGGATTCCTAATTCGAATCGGATTGCTATCATTGACACGTGTGACGGAATTTTCAGCAACTTCTGCCAAAAATTCCCCTCAAGTTGACACCATAGCATTGCATTGATGTTCCAATTAGCTTCGCTTCCGAATGTTATTGAAGGCACTACTTTTTGTATGTAAAAAGATAGTATCGAAATGAATGAAAATGTTCTGTATGCGGCGTGTAATTTTGTCCCCTTGTAATGCAAACATTCGCATTTGAGTGGCCAGATCTTGTACCAAGCTCCATTCTCTAATCGAGGTATTAAATAACACTCCCAGGTAGTGTATACTATTGGTCTCTTCCATCTGTTCACCTGCAGCTGACCACTTAAACAGATTTATCACGTTTCTGGATCTTTGGCCCGAATTTTACAATCTTAGATTTTTCCACATTCATTTTTAGATCTTTAGCTTCCAGATAACCATTAAGTGCTGATAAAAGTCTTTGAAGAACAATTTGCGTAGAATCTATAAGTACAATATCATCAGCGTAGATGACCCAGCTGAGATTATGACCATTGATTCGGGGGTGGGGGTGGGGGAAGGGAAGCATTTTAGCTCTTTCAGTGCTTTTGGAAGATCTGAAATAAACAATTTAAACAACAGGGCTGCCAACGGACAGCCCTGCTTCACCCCTTTTTTAGTTTGAATTTCATCAGTTAACTCACCCTGGGCACTAAATTGAACTCAAATTGAGGTATTGGAGTATAAAGCCATCAAAGGAAACAGAAGCTCATTTGGGCAAGACCAGTTTTGAAGTTTGCTCCATAACAGCTGTCTATTAATACTGTTGAAGGCTTGCTTCAAATCTATGAAGGCAAGGAATAGCTTTTTCCCTTCCTTCAATGCCTCCAGCTTTAGTATATTAAGAATGAGCAGATTTAACTCTACACCTACTCCTTTTGTGAAACCAGTCTGACGGTTGTCGACAATCAATGCATTTACCGCCCATTTTGTTAATTTTTCTTGCAATAATGTTGCAAAAATCTTACCTATGATATCAAGAAGGGCAATCGGCCGATAATTTGTCGGGTCTGCACGATTGCCCTTCTTGAACACCGGGACAATTACCGCCCCTCTCCATGAGTCAGGTAGTCTTTGTGTTTCTCCAATTCTATCGAACAAGGATTTTATAAAAGGAACCCACAATGCTTTGTTCAGCTTTAGCATAATATTTGTTACACCATATGGGCCAGCAGCTCTTGAGTTTTTAAAATGTTTGTATTGCCCTTTCGATATAAACATGTGTTTCACCGAGATTCCAGCTTATCTGCATTGTATTTTGTAATAACACTGCTTCTGCGCCTCTTGCTTCAAAAACCTCAGACTCACCCAATCAATAGGGTTTACTCCGTTTGACGAAAGGCATTTTTGTTTTGGCAGACCTGTGTTTGTTATCTCCCAAATGGCTATCATTTTTGGCAATTAAGTGTAAGATATGTTCCGCTCTTTCCTGGTCTCGTTGTGATTAAAAGGATTTCTTCCAGTTTCGATACTGCGGACGTCTCCTTTTAATTTTCACTGCTTGATTTTGTCCTCATAATTTTCTTAATTGGTTCAAGTATTTGTTCATCGCTTTTGTTTGCTTCACTCAACAACTTACTAAAAGGGTATTTATGATCTTGAATTTCTAATTTTCCATTGGTTTGCTTTAATTTGAACTGCATCAATAGCGGGGCATAATTGACTTCTGATGTTAACTCCCCATGCACAAAAAGATTTGAAGTCCGGGATATGATTTCCTTGGCTTGAATCCGTAGCCTGTTGGCTCCGCTGTTGATGTTCAAGTTTCCAAGATATCTTTTAGGGACTGTTCCAATATTCCACTCCTAGGACAACGCTAATGCATCAGTGTCACGATCACTTTTGCTCATTAGATCACGAGATACCCAGATATAATCTAAAGGTTTTCTGTTATTGCAACAATGCCAAGTATCATGTCACCACGGGTACAGCGATTTGGCATTTCAGTCTCTGCTTGCTAATACACTTGCCCAACATTGTGCTCTATCAGCTCTCATTACTAGGTGATTTTTGTCAGCCTTAATTAAGAGCTCTTTATTTTAATTGAGCCAGGAATAATTTAAATATCCGCAGATAATGAATGCTGTATTATTATACTTTAATAGATATTCATCAATTGTTGAAGTCACTGACACAATAAATTTACATGTGGAAATCATGGCAGGATTCCAATATGAATTTATGATCAATAACTGTTGAGATCCGGCTTCCTTTAGCTCTGTATACTGTAAGATAGTCGCTTAAACAAACAAGTTTGGATTTACAGAGCGGATCACTTCCCATTTACTTTTATGTTGTATCATTTTGATCAGACCAGAAAACGGACGATCATTCAAGTTTTTCCCCGCAGCATTCAGGAAAACTGAAAACCCATCTTTTACTAGTTCCTCCCACAGCCAGGTTTCCTGGAGACAGATTATAAAGTTTTTACTAATTAGTTTGCTTACATCCTCAAATAAATGGGAGAAACCCTGGTATTCCAAGAGATTGGGGTGTATTTAATGTAAGCTACTGGTGCCTTCTAAGTTGTTTTTGTATAGAACGAGGACTGATTACTCGCCTTGCCGTTTGTTCGCTTTTAACTGGAGGTGACAGATTTGCTTTGAAGGGAGTCTTTTCGGCTTTGCTCATTTGTACGTTCAGGAACTGGAGCAGTTTTTATAAGGTTTTGTGGTCGATCCTTTTCAGTGTAGACTTGTAAATCAAATCAATAGAATAACAGCTCTTCTTTTGCTTCCATTAAAGTCTTTGCAATTAGTTTATAATTTGTGTGCAAGATCACCCAATCCGAGCGACTTTCTGATATGTATTCAACTATTGCAATATCTGCTGATCTTATTATCCGCAGTGATGGAATAATGTGGAGTAAGGTCATTGTGTTGCTTCCGTTTAGGTTTACTTCATTTTTGTCCTTTAAAATGTTTTCTTTGCAATTTCCAAGTTGTAATTTTTGGAGTTGTATTAACACCTCGACCAACAATCTTGAAATCCTGCACGTGTTTCAATAATTGTGCTTTAGTTTGTTTTGGGTTTAATTTTAAGGCAGGAGTGGTTCCATTTTGTTTCACAGCAAGGCTTGGCACGGACAACTTTGTTTTTGATTCCGTAGGGGATATCAATTCCTTCTGCTGTCCACAATTTTCTTTCGTGAGAGCATCACTTTGCAAATCTCCTTGTCTTTTGTGTTTTTTGTTTCGGGTTGAATTGAAGTCACACTTGTCTCAAGAACAGAGCTTTTAGTTCCAGTGGTATCTTCGCCACCTCTTTATTTTCGTCAATTGAATAAGTAGAGAATTCACAGGTTTCTATTATTGATATTGAGTTGATGTCTTCTGATTCTTCGATTTCAACTCTTGGACATTTATTTGGATTGGGAACGTCCACTAACTTTGTTTTTTCTGTTTGGATCATGTTGGGTATTTTTTCCTGTCTTGGTTTCTTTGATTTTTGCTCAAAAATTCCTACTCGCGGGGGAGTGGACACAGATTATTTTTGCTTTGAGCGTAATCTTTGCAATGCTAGTTTTTGTGTTTTCTGTTTTAATTGTCCTTTGTCTTTTACTTGTTTTTGAAGTTTGGTTTTGCTCGTCACCGGAAAGGTTTTAGCCAGATCAGTGAAAATTCCAAAAGATAATTTCTGTACTACTTTAGGTATCTCAATTTGTTCTACATACCGAACATCGGGCACGACTAAAGTAGATGCTACAATTGGAGCACTTGTAATTGATTGTTTGTCCATTTGGATTGCAAGCGCCATTTGATCATTTTGTAGTGGGCTCACATCTTCTGTTGTTTTATGTGTGGAAATTCCCACGGCATGAACTCTACCCCTTGGGTCATTTGACGACTCCAGCTGGTAGTTTCTTACCTCGCTGTTACGGGCATCTCTTGATGTATTGGTATTATGTAACTAATTCACCTACACGTGATTTCCACTTCAACAAGGTTTCTGCTTCATAGCCAAGCCTTTGATTTGTGTACATTTTTCTAAGTCTTGTACTTTATTGTTTACTACTGCCAGTAGTGAGTTTTGATCTTTTAAGGCCTCATTAATTGATTCATAAAGCTTTGTGAACGGGACAAGAGCTATTGAAGTCACCGCCAGCACATTATTATGGATTTGAATGCTTGCAGCTATTGATAAATTTCCCCTGCTATTTGTCTCTTTTTCCGTCCCTACTTGTTTCGCTGGGGATTGTGATGCAGATGTTATAAGTTCTCTTGACCAGCGGGAATGTTGTATAGCTCTCCCATTCACGAATTCACTCTGACTCTTATTTTCTGAATGAGCATTGATTGCGGCCCCATGTTTTGGTAAGGGCAGCTTTGATATTGGAATTTTCACATGTGGAGTACTTGTTTTAGCTGCTCGACACTCTTGTTCTAAGTGTGTGACAGCTTTCCTTTTTTCCACATTGAGAATCTTTGCGTATAGCTGTCATTCAAATGATCTTGCATCGTTAAAAAGTCAGCTTTTAACCTGTTAAGCATGCTTCACGCGCCTTGTCTTCATTGAAAGGAATTGGATTTTCACATCTTTGTCGTAGTGCTGAACGTGGCGTGTTTTCAGGTGCAATTTTTAAACTGTCTGGGGTTACTCCACCGCACCCCAAGTTTTAAGTGCACTTTTCCATGTTGTTCAGCAAGCTCCTAGTGGTTTCCTGCGCCTTATTATTTTCGAATTCAAGCCCCCTTTTTTGCATGCTGACTATTCTTGATGGACTTTCTAGTGTCTCAGCGTCATCAGCGTCCCTTTGGTGACAAGCACTTGTGGCTGTGTCAGATGTGACATTAGTTTCACCTTGTGCGGCTTGCATTAATACCTTTAGACCTCGTGGTGGAAATACAAATATAGAAGGTTTACATGCCGAGCCGTTATTTCCTTTCTCGTCTATTTGACCCTGTGCTTGTTGTTCCTCATTACACGTGTCAAGCTGTATTGCAAGTTCGGCCAGCAGCCGCATTGCCAGACAATCAGAGTCTGTTATATTAAACTGCGAGTCACAAGTTTTCACATCTGCGCTACTAGCTGAAAATGTTTCTGCTTCTCTGCCCACAATTGACAGAGGCTCAGCGCCACAGACAACCGGCTCCTCAAGTTCGCTTTGCTTTGTGCTTTCATTCAGACTCGCTAGGGCTAAGGACACTAGCGAAGGAACATGACTTTTTGATGTTCCAACAGTGCTATGCAAGTCTTCACACGGGATGCTTACCTCGAGAGGGGGTTCCGGAGCCATATCACTTGTCAGCATTCGCCGGTGTTGCAATAATTTATGTCGCATGAGCGACCCTGGAGCAGGTAGCGGCGCGACAATTTTTATTGCAGTTTTACCTCCTTTTCCGGAACTCTTCAAAGCTTCTTGAGCGACCTGGAGCGGACTGCAACAGACTGAACTCTGTGTCCGAACTCTGCGCCACGCTCCCAGGCACCTTTTGTAGGCGTTCTTTGGAGTTAAAGGGGCAGTGTTCTTTGAAGTACCAACTGTCGCTTCAGCTCTTCTCACAATTCAGTCACCAATGCACTGAAGCAGATTGAACTGCTGACCTACCAAAGCTAAAAGTGGAGGAGTGTGAGGTTTTGAAAGTTCCCATCGTGTCTGGGGCGGTGGAATGGGCTATTAAAGAATTGAAATATAAAGCCCCTGGTCCTGATGGGTTTATGGCTCCCTTTTACAAAAGATTTGCCCTCTTCTGGTTCTCCATTGGTGGATCTCTTTAACTATTTTTTGGTATCTGGGAGGGTGAACCGCTCTATGAGTGCCTCCACGACTGTGCTGATCCCCAAACCGGGGAAGGACACCCCATCACCCTTACTAATATAGACTGAAGCTCTTCTCTAAGATTCTGGCCCGCCACATGATGGAGTCTCCCCAAGATTATAGATGGCGATCAGACAGTGTTCAATACAGGTCGTAGCTCCCACGACAGCATACGGCAGGTCCTGGACCTCCTGGAGGTGGGGCAGCGCTCATCGTCTGGGAGGTGGGGGATCATTACACTGGACGCTCATAAAATCTTTGACAGGCTGGGTTGGGGATATCTCTGGGGGAGTTTCTAGAACAACTTGGATTTGGCCCGGGGTTTATTAAATGGGTCATGGCCATTTATCAGAACCAATCTACTTCCCTCTGCATTAATGGGCAGCGGTCTACTGGTCTGCCAATAACCAGAGGTACGTGGCAGGGTTGCCCGCTATCCCCGCTGATGTTTGAGTATGGTGCCACTTGCCTGCCGTATCAGAGCGAATGCAGACATAGGGCATTGGAATTGGGGGTGGGGGAGTAACCTACAAGGTCTCACTTTACACAGATAACATCCTGCTCACACTGCAAACCCATGCCCATCATTAGCTCAGCTATTACGGGAACGAGCGGATTTTGGTCGGGTCTCCGGCTTTAAATGAATTTCGACAAGTTGCATGGGCTGGATGTTTCCTTGAGTTCCCAGGAACGGTCCCCGATTGGAGCTTGGGCCCAGAAACAGTGGTCCCGGGATTCTATCCCTTACCTAGGTGTAGGTATCCCCAGCTGGAATCGGAGGTGTTTCGCTGTAATTTCCCGCTCCTGCTCCAGGAGATGTCTGATGATTTAAATAGGTGGGGTTGGCAGGAAATATACTGGTTTGCCAGGATTGCAGTGGTTAAAATGAATCTTATCCCTTGCTTATTATACCTTTGTTTAGCACTACCTGTTAAGATCCCTGAAGCGGCGCATCGCACACTGCAGGGGAGGATTCTCAAATTCACATGGGGTGATAAACGAGCATGAATCTCTAGGAGGATGTTATTGAGACCCACAGGGGTGAGTGGTCTAGGAGTCCCTGGCATATTCCGCTACAACTTAGCGTCACAGGTTTTACATATGGTCACCTTGGGCAACGGCACTATGCAACCAAAATGGAAAGTAATTGAACAAGCCCAATCAGCAGTGAGGCTGATTCAGCTCCCATATTTAGAGAAGAGATCCCTGAAGTCGAATTGCAGATCCCCACGCTTAACCACAACTAGGAACACACTGTATTAAACGGGGCGGGCACTTTGCTTTGGGGGTGGGCCTGCTTACACTTACTTGGAACACCCCAAGCTTTTAACCAGCCTATTATGATAAGAGATTGAGGCCTAGGTGGGTGTCCAGTGGTCTGGTGACTCTGCAGCAATTGTGTATGGGTGGGCACCCACTGACCTTCCAGGAATGTAAGGAAACTTTTGCCCTGCCTGGAACAGAGCGATTTTGCTAAGCACAACTGAGACACTGGTCTCCTCACCCATCCACGAAACTGGGGAGGGGGGGACTAGGCCACTGCATGCTCTTGAGCTAGTTGTTTACAGGGGGGAGGGGTTATTTCAGGGCCGGGTCTTACAACTATATAGGCTGTTAGATACAGGGGACCCAGGATCCAGTGGTGTGCTTGCCATACATGAATAAGTGGGAGGATGATTTGGATGGGCCAACAGAGGATGAAACATGGCTGCGAATATAGTGAGAATGCATAAATCCTCTAGATGTGTTAATGATACGGAACAGAATGCTCCTACAAATTCTGTCACACTGGAAAGGCTCCACTGCATGTCGCCCAATTACTCGGCAATTTGCTGGCCTGGCGGCAACGCGGTGGGTTCTTGCTTTCACATGGTGTGGATGTGTGGGAAGGTGGATCTCTTCTGGAAGGAGGTGCTGTCCAAAATCAGGGAAGTCACAGGGGTGTCTCTTCCCATGGATCCTCAGGTGGCGCCATCTAGGTGATAGGTCCAATGGCTACCTTGATTAGGCACCTTCTCTTGGCGGCTAAGATGAATATCACTCGCAACTGGAAATCTGTGAAGGGCCCGGTTGTCCAGAAGTGGTGGGTACAAATATGGGACAGCCTGGTGGCGGACACAATTACTGCATTGTGTGAGGGGAGGTATAGCAAATACGTATCCGTCTGGAAGCCCTTGACTGACTTTGCAGAAACCCGCCCCCCCCAGTGATACGACACATTTCATTGCTGCAAGGAGGCCGACTGATAAGGTGGTATTTGGATTGAAGGACTCCAAAATACTATTGCAGGGTGGGGCACTGAGGTGCTGGATTTTTCTTGATGAGCAGAACATTTGTCATTCTGTACTCTCGGTTATGTTGTCCATCTTGAAATGTGAACTTTGTGTCAGTTAGTAGCACCACCCGAGGATCCATTGGAAGAGACAAACGTGTGACTTCCCCGATTTTGGAAAGCTCCTCTTCCAGAAGAGACCCACATTCCCATTTCTCGCAGTATGTCAAATAAAGTTTTTTTGAAAAAAGAAAACACCATGGTGAAAATGAGAAGTACCTGCCATGAAAACACAGTAAGCAGATAAATGTTGTAATGGTTTATGATCACTTCTAATAATGTACAGAAGCCCCCACCCCGAAGAACGTCCTTAGTATTTTGAGGCCCAATTGCATGCCAATGCCTCCTTTTCTTTGGTTGAGTAATTTCTTTATACTCATTTGGGTCTTCTGTCCTGCTGCAAAACACAGCGTGCAACTCAGTGCTGCTGCTATCCACCTGTCCGCTCCTCTGCGGACTGTACTCCCAATCGTCCGCTTCGTCCGAGTTCACTACACGATTGTGCGTCTATTGCCAGGATCGACTGTTTGTCACCAACTTCTGTGAGAACTGTAATACGACCCCTGGACACAGAGGTTTGCAAGTCCTATTCAAACCCTCAATACCTGAAGCTGAACCCTTTTAAACATAGCTACTGTGTGGCTGCTGCCTGCGCACAGACCAAGGGTTAGTGGGTGGATAAGACGACTCCATGCAGCCACTAGGCACAACATAATAGAAATACAGTATTTTTATTTTTAAAAAAAAGCTGGCTAGGGCCAAACTCAAGGGATAGGGCATGATTCAAGAGATATGAGAACATGCAGTCACTCAGCCAAGTTTCATGCAATAGGGAAGGATTTGGGTATTAACAAAGGATCCGTTGAATGCACAAGGAGTCAGCAGAAATGTTTTTACCGGCCTATGGTGACAGCATGTCCTGGAAAGCTTTGCCGAAAATGAGCTACTAAGAATCAGTTTGTAGGTAGAAGACCCATTATGTCTAAATATGTTAATGGTTTGAAAAGGAAAGCTGAACTTGTTCTGTCTTTTCCCCCCATTAGGCTCCAATGACGACTGGTAGCCATGAGACCGCACAACCTCTGAGGGAGTTTTGGAAGGCTCCTGAGAATGGAGAACCAAAACAGGTAGGAAACTTGTTGCCATCCTCATAACACAGCATCAAGCAAACCTGGAACCTTCCAAAGCATGGCCTGGGAGCGCCTAACTTCAGATTGTGGTCTCAGGGGCATTTGTGTTAAGCGTCCCTAAATTACTCACTGATCCCTCAGACAACTTGCTTCTAATAGTGCACTGTGCAGTTCCCCCATCTAGATTGATCTCTCCTCCACTACTCCCATTGCCCTCTCCATCTCCCCTATCTATTCCAACTGCTACTCTATCACCTACCCTATCCCTCTCACGAAGTCTGGAAGAAAGAAGCTTAAAAGAGCTCTTCTGGTCTCTAATCTAGGCCTACATCAATGCTACTTCCAGGCAGACTATTACCGACATCCTCCTCTCTGTCCCCTCTCCTGAACTTTGAACCCCTGCCCCCCCCATCTGATCTCCACTCACTCCCCTTTACCCATTAGAGGTGGCACTAGGTGTGACGTATTCCTGGCATACTTCTCATCTTCTAGGTGTATCATTAATGTCTATCACAACGGCATTCTCATGGCCCAAGGTTCTCAACCTACTCTTCTCCTTCTCGATTACCACCTGTCCTCTCTCATAAACTTCCTCTCTTCTCCTGCCCTTCCTTCTTCCTCCTCCTCTCCCCTCACCTCTGCAACACCGCCGACGGGAGTACCACACCTCTGTACCCCACCTCGGAAAACTTTCAAAAGGTGGCAATCAGCTTCCTCTAGCTGCTCTGAATGCTCGTTCTGCTATCAAACACTCCTCTAACTTCATTCTCCTATTTGAAGGCTTTGACCTCAACACCCTGGCCCTTACTGAGATGTGGTGCAATGCCAGCTCTGTCACTGCTGTTTACACTCTTCTCCTTGTGTGCCACAACATCTGCTCCAAACCCAGGCCCAACCCACCTGGAGGTGGAGTTGGGTTGATCTTCCCTGAGTGGGTCTATCATACCTACTCAATCCTATTCATCCTTTGAATGCCTCATCTGCAGGCTCAGGGTCTCTCCTACTTTCTCACTCACCTTTGGTACCTCTACAGACACCCTGGCCTGATCTCCCTCTTCCTTTCTGAATAGGCTGACCTCACCTCCTCCCTCTTGACCCCTTCTTCCAAACTCTCCTCCTATGGGACTTCAATATCCACCTCGACTCCCCCGAATCAGCCACCTATCTGTTCCAGGACCTCTACGACTCTACTCAGCCGGACACACTCTGGAATGCTTTCCTCTCTGGAGACATCCCCATTTTTAACCAGGCCCCAACCCCTCTCTCCTGGACTGACCACGCTCTCCTCCCCTCCCACTTGGAGCACCTTGGCCCTCTGTGCAAGCCTCCCCCTGCACTGCCAGCCTCCTTCGATGCCATTCGACTGATGAAGCGAGTGTCTGTCACCGCCTTTGCATCCACCTTCATTCCCCGTCCCTCCCCTGCTCCCAATTCCCCCTCTGAGTCTGTCCTTGCTAACCTTCACCTCTCCATCTCCAAATCCCTCGACATCCTTGCCCCCGTCATGAGGATCTGCCTGAAATCTGCCTCCAAGTGCAACAGTTCATATGACTCTGATCTAGCATCCCTGAAATGTAAATGCAGAGTTGCTGAATGGAAGCGTTCGACCTCTGGTTCACCCTCTGTAACACTGGCCTGTTGCCTGCTCCACAGGCAATATCTCTCTATCCACTCCGAGAAGTGGGCCCACATACAAGCCCGCATCTCTGGAGGCGCTAACAATATGGCTGAACTTTTCAAAATGTGTAAGGAACTCGCCAATCCATCCAGTATCCACCTCTTTTCCTCCTTCACAGGCTCTCTGCACCCCTCTGGCCTCCCACTTCTCATCGAAAACTCTGGACATCCTGTCCTCACTCTCCTCCATCCCCACCTTCAACTCCACTCTAGCTTGCCAGCCTCTATTGCCTCCCCTCTCCCGAACTTTCCTCCCTCCTACCCACAACATCAGATGAGGTCTCTAAAGTTGGCTCTTTTCCCCTTTTCTTCAAGCACTCCCTTGTGAACCCTCTCCTAGAAAAGCAGTCTGCTGACCCCTCCTGCCCAGCGTACTATCATCCTATCGCCACTACCCCCTTCCTGGCTAAAACCTTGGAGAAGTTGGTTCTCCCACAACTAAACCTCCACACTGAACTTGTTTGTTGCATCCATGACCACCAATCTGGATTCCGAGTGTCCAGAGGCATGGAAATTGCTCTCCTGAACACCATGCTCACAAATCTTGACTCCAACTCTCCCACTGTTTTCATTCTCCTCGATCTCTTCTCTGCCTTTGACACGGTCAACCACACTATCCTCATAAAACGTCTCTACAACACCCTCAGCATCACAGATCGGGCACTGGATTGTCTGACCTCTTTCCTAACTGACGGCCCATCCAAGCTACAACTGGGCCCATTCTCCTCAACCACCTCACTCTCTACCTGCGGCGTCCCCCAGGGCTCTATACTCGCCTTGGCTCTTCAAAATCTATCTCGCCCCTCCCGCTCACCTGATCTCCTTCTCCCCTCATTTCCAGTGTTATGCCAATGACACACAGCTTTCCTTCAAACCCCCGCCTCCTACCTCCTCTCTCTGCCCCCGATTGTCTGACTGCCAGCCAGACATGGTGTTTGGCTAATCTCTGTCCTAATGCCATTAAGACGGAGATCCTTCTCATTGGGATACCTACGCCCTGTTTACCTCCTACCCTCTTGCCACCCTCGTTGGGCCCTCTAGCCTCCCCTTCCTCTGAGGTCAAAAACCATGGGGTCATCTTTTACTCCGCTCTCTTCTTCACCCCTCACATCTTGGACCATGCCAAGAAGGTCCACTTCCAGCTACACCTCCTTCGAGGAATTCTCCCTTTCCTCACCTTTCCCCAGAAGCTCAACGTCTCCAGAGCTCTGGTCCTTTCTAGGTTGGACTACTGCAACAGCCTCTTCCTCAACCTTCCCCTTTTCTCTCTACGCCCCCTTCAGCTAATCCATAATAGGGCTGCAAGATTTATCCTTGGACTCAAGCCCAGGGACTGTTTCTCTCTCCAGCCCTAAAAACTCTCCACTGGCTCCCGGTGGCTGCAAGAATCAAATTCAAGAACATCATCCACAAGGCTTTCTGGGGCCTGGGACCACACTATCTACACCTGCCCCTCCCTAAATACCTCCCTGCTCGAGCTCTCTGCTCCTCTAACTCCAATTCTTTGCTTGGCAAACGCTTCTCCAAACAGAGAGCAGGGGGCGGGTCTCTCCCCTTGGCTGGTGCCTCTCTCTGAAACAGCCTCAGACTTCTGCCGGACCTCCTCAGAAACTTCACAAAACTCTGCTTTTCTCCAACTCTTTCCCTCTTTCCCTTCCCGGCTAATCACTCTACTGCCGCTGAGACTGGCGGTCTGGTCCTTCATGAATCTCACATATTACTAGGCCCTCTACCCAGTCGACACCAGCACCCCCCTGCCCTCAGCACTGCCCTTATGGGCCGCATGCCTAGCGGCTGTACATCCCACCCATGGGATTCCTCCACCCTAGCACTTAGCCAGTTGCCTTCTCCCGGGCTCCCACAAGCACTTGCCCTTACCCTGCTTCTCCCCCCACACCCCTCCACCCACTCCCCTTCCCTATCTTCTGCACTTCGCTTCACTGCACTTTCATGTCCAAATGCCACATGGCCCAGTAGGACCATGGCTGTATATTTACTGTTCTTGCTACTGTTACTTACTCCCCTGTTCCCTTCCCAATTAGCCTTTTGGCACCTTGAAACACTATTCAGTTGTATAGGCACCTAACAAATGCTCAATAAATATAATGAATAAAAATAGTAACGTAACAAAGTAAGTTGTTGCGTTGTCTACTTTTCAGCACCAAAAATGGGATATGGGGGCCCAACTCATTCTAAGAATCTATTCTACAGCGCCACATCCACCAACTACAAGCATCTCCTGGCCACATGTAGGCTTCTGTCTGTTTTTAAAGTGCAGAATGACAAATGTATAACCGATGGTCTGCAAGTAGGTCAGTAAATACTCATGTGCAATGCAAAGGGTAATCTATGAGTGCAGGCCCTGTCTGAATTCAAGGGACCCTCAATAGCCGAACATCTTAGCTTGCACTTTGCAAGAATGAATCTCATACATGCTAAGCCCTTCTGAAGTCGACAAATGGAATACCATTAAATTAGATGATAAAATAAAGCTTATTAAAAAAAAGGATTTTTATTTGTTGCAGTCTCACAATGATTAGTGCAGTACATACATCAACATGTTCATAGATGCCAGTACATTTGGCCAATTACATAGAACCAGCTGGTGTATGATGGCAATAACAGTTTTGAAGGTTATAACTCACACCCCCTCTCCCCCAACCTAACATAACAATGCTGGTCTAACGGAAGTACGCAAGTATGTGGTCCAACTCTCCTCTAGGAGTCACCTCTGCATCGGCCATCTAGAGAACCAGGAAGTTACGAAGCAGGTTGGGCCTGAAGTAGTTCTGTTCTCTACATGAGACAGAGCCACACAGTTGTCAAGCAACTGTATTTCCAAAATGTCCTTTATATGGCCTAGGATTTCTTTCTGGTAGAGCTGTGCCTTTGGACAAGACCACCACATATGGCCTAGGTCCCCCACTTGCCCACAATTCTGCCAACAAAGGGGCAACACATCATAGATGATACGATGTAATTGGTGGGGGGTCATGTACCAACGGAAGCATATTTTATATGCTGATTCTTTGATGGCCGTGCATTTGGACACTCTGTTCCAGATCTGGCTCCATTCCTCCTCGGTTATAGTGACCCCCCCCCCCCAATTTTGCTCCCATTTGGCCATGTATGTCAGGGTAACCTCAGACACAGCTTTATCTGAAAGACGGTAGAGCCTTGGAACCCCTTTCTGAGGCAGCCCTTCTCCGAGCGTTGTTTCTAGGCCTGTGAGTGATCTTGTGGCCGCTTCTCCAACCACCCTGTGTGAGGTCCAGTGTCTGATCTGTATATATTGGAACTGTTCTTTTTAGGTCAAATGGAATTTTGCCTTACAGTCTTCGAATTGGAGTGGATCGCCTGCTTGATAAAATATCTTCTAGAGTTACTGCAGCTTGGCCAGCCCAATTCGCACAGAAATTAGGGGACTACTCAGCCCAAAACTGGCATTATGTCCCATTGGGGTCTATGGTCCCAGTCCTGGCTTCAACCCTATTCCTGGTAGTGCACAATCACAATAAGCTAAGGATGATCTGGTGGTTTCAAGTAATGGGCCTAAAATGACCCAATGGGATATTAGTAGAACTTTGCTCCAGCCTTTATAATGTACAAGCGAGGACAATTGCAGCATTGGGGCTAATTGTGCACCCAACCAATGGCAGGCTATCTCGGGGAACCCCAAGCCTTTCAAGACCAGTGGGCGGAACAGGACCCTCCTGTAGACCCTAGGTTTCCTTCCACCACAAATAAATGGACAGACCTCCCTCTGCAGATTCTTTACCATTGGAACCAGGATCTGGACGAGAAGAGCACCGCCTACATATAGGAGTCTTGGCAACAGGGTCAGTTTGACCGTAGATATGCGTGCGAACCAAGAGAGTTCTTGCACAGCCCATCTCTTCAAGTCACCCATCAGTGCTTTCCATAAGGGAGGGAAGTTTGCTGGAATTAAATCCCCGTAATTCAGAGTCAATTTAATTCCAAGATATTCAATTTTGCTCCTTTCCCAGATCAGGGTGAGTCTCATACTCCAGATACTCACCATCCCTGGGCCCTCCGTGAGATGGAGTGTTTTTGACTTTCCTTAATTACTTTGGAAACCCGAGACCTCCGCAAACTCGCACAAGAGCACCACCTTTGGGGGAGAATGTGTTGTGTTGCGGAAGAACCGCATCACGTAATCTGCATATAACGCTATCTTATGCATTTCCTCGACAGTGACTCCCCCCCCCCCCTGGATTTCCCCACCCGTCCTGATCGCTGCACCAACGGTTCTGTGGCCATAGCAAAAGGTAACAGTGACAGTGCGCAACCTTGTTGTGTGCTCCTTCGCATTGGATTGGATTCGAGAGTCCCCCCATTGATCTGCAGTTTCATAGAGGGAATTTGGAAGTTGGCCAATACCATGCATGTGAAGACCAGCCCATAGCTGAACTTCTGCAGAGTTAGCCTCATGAAACCACAGTCCAGACTACAGAAGGCTCTTGTAGTCTCAAGCACAAGTATAGAAAATGTTTGGACCATCAGCTGTCTCTATACAGCCACATTCACCGCCCTTCGAATGTGGTCTTGGGTATGCCTCCCCGTAATGAAGCCTGCTTGATCTGGTTGTATGATCTTAGGTAAGACCCCCATTAGCCGTTGAGCCAAAATGTTTGCATAGAGTTTGCCATCCCCATTAAGTAACAAAATAGGACACTAACTGGTGCATTCAGTCTGGTCCTTCCCCAGTTTTAATATTGAGGTTGTTGTTGAGGTTTCATATCCCCAGAGATCAAACCTGTCTCCCTACTCCAATTGAATAGTTTTGTCAGAAGGCCAACCAGTAGGTTTCTAAACCTTTTACAACAGGCAATTCTCAAGCCATCCGGTTCTGTTTTATTTCTGGGAAGGGTGCCTTTAGCCAGTCCGAATTCTTCCTCCATAATAGGGGCCTCTAAAATATGGCTGTGTTCTGCTGTTTGGGGCAATGGCAATTTTCTCATATCTCGATTCTCCCCCATGTGTAGCTTTCCCTCAGATCTTTAATTGGATTATAAAGTTTGTCCTTTTGCTTCCTCAGTTTTGCTAGTAGGAACCGGTTAGCTTTGTCTCTCCTAATGTAATAGTATTGCTTGGTTTGGATTAGAAGCTGTGCTGATCTATCCACCAGATGGGCTTCTAATTTTGCCCTTGCCTTTATCAGACCCTGCCATGCTTTCCGGGACCCCCGGGATTTGTGAAGCCTGCTTCAGCCTCGGACACCTCACTCGCCAGAGCTACCCACAGGACTTAGCGTTCCCCCAGAAAGGCCACTGATAAACTCTCCTCTCATCATGGCCTTACTGCCATCCCAGACCATTCGCCAGTCCACAGCCCCTGTATCATTTTCTCAGAAATAATTTCGCATTGCAGTTTGCATGTGTGTTCTCAAAGCCAAGTCCCTTAATATCACATTGTTAAGTCTCCAGGGTTTACATTCTGCCAAGGGAGGCATAAATGGTTTAGCCCGTAGTAACAGGAGCATGGTCTGTCAGATATTGCACCCCAATTGCTATCTCTAGTACCTGTGGTATAAAAAGGTGTTGATACCAGAATCGTGTTTATTTGCGAGAACCCTGAGTGTGCTGCGGAATAGTGTGTGTATTCATTTTCCTGCTGTTAAAATAATCTCCATGATTTGATTAGGCCAAGTTCCCCGAGGAAGCGTGCCAGTGCCTGCCGGTGTCTACCATTATTGGGGGTGGGCAGAAGGGTCTTGTCCAGGTTCGGGTCCATAACACAATTAAAGTTACCCCCCCCCCCCCCATCGTCACCTGTTCTACACACCACCCTGCCAACTTTCACAGCAAGCCTGACAAAAAGTGTTCCTGCGTCTCATTAGGTGCGCATTTCACTACCAAGGTGATAAGCGGGCCCAACAGGACTCCCCCAAGAACCAGATAATGCCCCTCTGGGTCTTTGTGTAAATAAATGTATCGTGAAACCCATGTCCTTCGCAATCAAAATTGCCAACCCTTTCTTTTTGTTGCCACTAGAAGCAAAGACTTGTAAGGTGGAACGCTCTATGCCTCATGCGCGACTCGTCCTTGGGGAGCAGGTGTGTCTCCTGTAGCCATACCACGGAGGCCCGCAGTTCGGTCAGGCACCTCAGGATCGAGGGTCTCTTGACCGACAAATTTAAACCCTGAACATTCAGGGAAACCATGTGCATCTCAGCCACCATCTAGCCACTGCATGTTGCACACCATGGAGACCCACCGTAACCCCCACCCTAAGTGACTTTTGAAACGCTCATGCACCACCAACATACCATTAGTAATGTAAAAGTATCCCCCCCAAATCCCTCAAACTTTCAAAACCCAACAAGATATATAACATCTCCTGCCATCGGGTTCTCAATGACAACCCAGAGTTAATATGGCTGATTTCTGACATCCCGTCCACCCCCCCAATACACACCCTTGAAGGTATACCGCCCACCAAGAAACCCTGCCCAGTAACACCCATGATGCCTCCAAGAATGATGCAGGCTGTATTCTATTGTGTGGGTGGATTGGCCTCAGAGACCACAGATCCAAGGCACACATCTTTTCTTGGCAGCCCCATCAGGAGCCTCCGAAATCTGCAGTCAGGTAGGACTGTGCCCCGGGCCCTCCACAGCCCCTCCCTTTAGGATGTTGCCAACCCTTCTTCCATTCCTCTTTCCTAGGTTGTGGTGTGATGCTTGTGCCATCATCCAGGGGTTCCATGGACCGTGGTGGTTCGTCCCTCTCCATCAGTTCTGCAGCTTCTTCCTCTTTAGTGATGATGTACGATTGGCCCTGCCATTTGAAACAAACCACAGGGGAATGACCATGGATAATGAATGCCTTTAGCCTTGAGCCAGCTAGTGACCATCCGCAGTCGTGTCTGCTTATTCAGTTTCCGCTGGGCCAAATCTTGGAAGAGTGTCAGGGAGGAATCCTGGAACTGCACTGGCTCCCACTTTCGTGCCTCTCTCATGATCTTCTCTTTTGCCTAAAACAGGTGGACCCCAGTCAAGATGTCCGGGGCTAGGTTCCTACTGAACTGGTAGGAAGAGAAGACCAGGTGGGTCCTGTCCAAAACAATCTCCTGCTCAGCTGTGGTTTCCAGTAGGTGTTGAAACAGTGCTGCCACATATGCTGGCAATTCTGTGTCCGGTAGCCACTTAGGGATACCCCATATTCGAATATTGTTCCACCGGGACCTATTTTCAGCATCCTCCCGTTTGTTAAGGACCAGTTCCAACTGCCGCTCCAGGGTGCTGCCCCGTTTTTTTGCCAGCTCATCATGGTCACTCAAATTCTGGGACAAGCTCTTCCATAGTTTAGGACTTCATCACACCCTCCAGGTGTCCAGGAATTAATTTAACGCTCCACCTTCCCCCTCTTTCCGCTCCTCTGAATCGGGCCTCTATCCCACCCCAATTGCCGGTTCCATGTGTTAAAATCACGGCAAAAATGGCTGTTAACACAAAATATTGCGGCTAAAAGGCTGTGGTTTTGCCGTCGCAATCCGTGTAAAGGATGCGGGGGACACCCCTGCAACCCCAGGACCCATTATACCATTTAAGGGGAGCAGGGGACATCCCCGCAACCCACGCTCCCCTTAAATGGTATCGTGGGGTACACCTTTACCTGGTCAAACCACAGCATTTTTGCCACGATTTTGTGTACAGGCAACATTTTTGCCACGATTTTATCACTGCATACCCTATTGCTTGTGAGGTGATCAGTAGTGAGAAGGGTGCATAATGCTGCATGGTTTATGAAGTAATGACTACGGCTTTAAAACCCAAGGGGGATTTGTTAGGCTCACACTCATCTGCATGATGCTATTGCTACTTTTCATGCAGGTTGGGGAGAATACAACTAAAGCCATACTTATTGCTCAACACATTTCTATGACTATAATATATGCTATTAAACAATGTACTAGTATGAGCTAGTATGTCGCATTGTTTTTTAGATAGCGTTATTTATTTACATGTATTGAACATGTACATTATTTACATGTATTGAATCTTTTACTATTGTATTGGTTTACTGTACAGTTTGTATTAGCACCTCATCAAGAGTCATGGATTTAAAATCTGCATGACCGTCAGAGACTTTTAAAGGTGTTTTTAATAGTATTTTAAAGGTATCCGGATCTCAAGACATGACATACATACATGATGTTCGCCACTTAAACAATGCAGTAGTACTTTGTTTGCACTATGCACTGACACTTTTCTTTTTGGAACATGTTGTGTTGTTGGCTTCAAAGAGATTGAACAACCATTTAGGTCGGGCCGTGGTTATAGATGGCATTAATTTCTAGCATGAGTGAAACATATGTTGTGCACAATCATTGGTTTCAATTGGTTAAATTGCACTTTAATTAATGACGGATATACTAGGATCCAGTCATACAATTATGTTGCTTTTTTCTTGCACTATGCATTAGCACTTTATCAATATTGTATCACACTACATCATGCTACCATACACAACCATGTTGCCCACTATTTCAGGTACCATATATGGTAAATTCAATTATCAGGGGCCGACACACATAAATATGCTAATATGTGAGCACGGTCACGGCATACCAGGTACAGTAATAGTATGTTGGACCAACATTAACAAAGCACTGCGCAAATTACAGTATCACAGCATTATATATTGCATGACGACTGAATTGGAGCCAATCCTGGGTAAAGGTAAAATGTCAATTTGTGCAATGTTACAATTAGTGGTGCAAACCTAAGCACCTCCACATTGTGAATATTTAAATTTCATGCATCGGACATTCACGCACTTATTTATAAATGTTGGAGCAAATTTCACTCTTGCAGAAACTCTAACATTCATCAACCTTGAGAGAAATATGTTTCCTCTCTAAGATGGCCGACAGAAATAGTAGAAGTCTTTTAAGTCACCTCTTTACTGTTTGTTATTATGTGTATGGGTTAAATGAGCTCCCATTACAGGGCGGAGTTACTGTGAGCAAGCCACAGGAGTGTGGCGAAACGCGTCAGTTAGCCACTCAAGGCACTGGGAAGCCTTTTAAAACTGCAATTTGCTTAATAAAGTTTTTTACCTTGTACAATTTTTGTGGAGCAGTTTTGTTGTTGGTTCCCAACAATTGGAGCTTTTTCGGCAATTCGTGCCATACTTTGGTGGATTCCAATGCACATGGGAGTGCAGCTTTAAAGGACTAAGGCTTTGCGGTCTTTTCTCTTGATATATATATATATATATATTTTATGCTCACCTGGTCTCCGCGGGGGCGTTGGGGCACGGTTGGAGCCCTCCCGTGACTTGACTCCTCGAAATTGTCTCCCCCTCTAGATTGCTGCTGGGCCTGCTGCTCGAGATACTGGTGTTGCCCCTGTTGTTTTGTAATGTTGAGCTATCCGTCCTGCTTATCCTAGCAGGGGTGCGTAGAATGGACCAAGTTGCTTCACTGGTCCGTGGAAGTGTTGATCCAGACCAGCTGCGACCAATCCACTTAGTTATGACTATTGTTCGATTAGACTGTCTGTATTTTGTCTATAATAATTCTTGCAATGTCTCATTCCATCCCCATAGGTACGGAGAAGTAAATCAGAGCCGAAGAGGGTCCGGTAAGTCCCTAGAGACTGATGGAGTTTCAACAGTGACAGGTGAATTGGTCTTTATAAAGGAAACTCTACTCTCTTGTATGGCGCGGCCAAGCGTTAGATATTCGTATGAGTTCTAAAACTGTTGTGTTCTTTCTTTCCTCGCAGATGCAGGCCGGCGGAAAAAAAAAAAACATTTGTTCGGATGCTCGAAGATTTGCGGTTGCAGGATGAAGAAACCGCAGAGAAAATGAAGAGAAGAGGAGCTCCGGGTAACTGGGTGCCGGATTAGGTAAGATGAAGACTCCGGCATTGGTGGAATGCAGGTAAGATGCGTGCACAGCGATGGGGTAGCTGGATTCTGGTAAGAGGCAAGCACAGCAATGTAGCGGCTGGCAGCAGGTAAGGAGCGCCCTCAGCGATGGGGTAGCTGGATTCTGGTAAGAGGCAAGCACAGCGATGAAGCGGCTGGCAGCAGGTAAGGAGTGTCCTCAGAGATGTCTTCAGGAATGGAGCTGCAAGAATCCAGTGATGCACAGGTAAGCACAGCGGAGAGCGTTACGCTGCTGAAAGCAGAATAACGCGAAGCGAAGGCACGTTTATGGGTTGGCCTTATATAGGCTGGCTCAAGCCCCTCCCATTAACCCCACCTACTTACTCTACCTTGCCCTTCCCAGGGACTCTGGCAGGTGCCTTCCAATGCTGTTCTGCGGCCACGCCCGGCCCAGCTGCAGCTGCCATTGGCACAGAGTGTGCAAGGCACACTTTTACATGAGCCTGGCGCCAGAGGTGCCAGGACTGGGTCCAATTGGACCCAGAGGATGAGGACGGACTGGCCCCTTGTCCAGTGGCCATGATATATATAACGTATAGTTTGTTTATTATGTAATGTGGTTTGCTTCCAAGGCATTGCTATAAATAACGAATTATGAAATGCAAAGCAAAACTTTAATATCTATAACAACTTAACCTGCGAAGATGTGTTCAGTTGCTTAAATTTCACCATGTAACTGATGTGTGCGATACTGGGCAAATCATTTAATCACACTGTTTAATCTGCAGCTTTTTTTAATATACGTGCATCTAGTTAATATAAACCTTTTGCACGGCATTCAATTAAAGCATTACTTATATTAATAAAATAGTTGTTTAAATTTTCATAATACAGTCTAAAAGTTACATATAACAAGGTTTGAGTTTTAAAATTATTTAAAAAATTCCCCAAGAAAGATTTACGAACAATTAGTAAGACGCAGTGCTATTTTGCATATATAATAATAAGCGGCTGTCATAACTAAAGAGTCTCCTGAATAAATATCAGCCCAGAATTGATCAGTAACGATAAACTGGATGGAGGACACCACATCCGCTCTAGTAGCAGGTGTATCTGCAGCTCTGTAAGCGATTCACTTCAGAGCTTATGTTAATATATCACGAGATTATATATTAATGGACTATAGAGTTGCTCCATATATAATAATAGTGCAATGTAGGTATTTTGCTCCACACAGTCATTTGCCACTTGGCTTACTTATGGCAACGTATTCTGAAGTCGCTTCCATGGTGCCGCCGAGTATCAAAGACTGATGATGCTTCTTGCAATGTCCTTTTCTGTAATGTAATTTCTGTTGGTGCAATCCATATGCAAATTAGGAGATTTCCATGTATTTTGCCCCAGAGTGCCTTGGACAAAGCTCTAATAGAAGAGTGTCCTGCATCTGTAATGGTCCTTTCTTATGTGTTAAAATGCCATCTGCTGGGGGGAGATGAGGGAGGCAGTTTGCGCGAATGAGACCGTACGGAATCAGGGGCACTGCATTTGGGCGCAAAAGTAGCTAGCAGGAATGTGATGGCTCGCCCCCTCCAAGTCTTGCAATGCTGAATACGCCACAGGGTACAGCAGCTGTCTATCGTCTGCTGTTGATGTGTGGAAAGGTCAGCTTTTCTGAATAAATCTCCCTCAGACTGGATCTAGAGGTTAGAACACGCAGGAGAGTTTTAGGCCTCGCAACCTATGTAGATTTTGCACCTCTCATGTTTTACAATTTAATGACATTTTGCAGGAAAAACGTGCAAATGGATTGAGGACTCATCTCTATGTACCAATAAGGGATTGCATTGCATATATTTTAGTCCATGTCATTCTTATTTTTGGCTATTAGGTGGAACTGAAGCACCACCTTTAAACAAAACATTTGCATCAGAGTACAGCTATGAAGAAATTGCATATGAGCAGGGACGCAAACCTTATTTACCCACCCATTGACTGCCCCTGGCCATGCTAATGCCTATAGCCGTTCACACCCACATAGTGCCCCTCCCTGCCCAAAACACATCCTCTTGGGATCTGTTTGCGCTAGGTTTCTCAAGCGTTACCATCAAATGCTGTGCTCTAAGTGCCTGTCAGTGTTGTTTCAAAGCAATCTTCGGAGAGTTAATGACTTAATTGGAGCTGTAAATATGCTACTAGTCTAATAAACATGTCTTAACCAGGTTTGCAATGAGCCACTCAATTTATAAGCACTATGCGTGTCCTTCACTGAAGTCCTACTAAAAACAAGCCCTGGCAAAGCCAACACTTTTGGGCATTTGCCAGGCACTGCTTCTATACGCCCAGGTACCTGCACCATTTTGCAGCTGCATCCATCGATGGCCAGTTAATACCATTACGGCACTGCCTACACAAAAGCCAAAACTGTTGGCACTGCCAATGCCTATAATTTACAGGATTTTTATTTACTAGTGTACATCACAGGGATTAAAAAGGACTACTCATGCCAACGTGCAAAGTGATGTGAAATGTAAACCAGGCCTGGGGGAGCAACTTACATCTGGCAAGGGACAGCTTAATATCCCTGAAAAGCTCTCCTACTACTTTCAAAACCAAGACACACTCCAAAGGAGTCTGTAATAGCTTCTGGGTTTAGTCGCTCTGGCACCAGAATGCAGCTTGCTGTTATGCATGATGAGATTAAATCTGCAGTTATGTTCTTGAATATATACCACACACAGCTGCCATTTGCCTGCTGTACAGGTGCTTTGGTGAATCTTTAAGACGGTGGGTGGGCAAGGTTAATGAGACTGATGCTAAAATGGATTTCTGAACTCTGACTTGGTGGGCAGAGGTTCAGAAGGCCAGCCTAGTTTGTTGGAACAGGGTAACCTTCTGGACAAGCCAGGCCCATCAAGGTAGCATTGGCTGCGGTCAAGACTAGGTCTCAGGAGGGGTGAGGGTGACTGAAAGACCTCAATGAGCCCACAAAGTAAAGGACACTTAAAAATCACTCCCATTCAGGTGTGTATATATATTAAAAATACATGTATTCAAGGCCTTTGAGTTTCGTGCTTAGTTATTAACAGTAACACTTTTAAACCAACACAATCATACTAGAATACATATATACAAAACCAAGGGGCCTAAAGGGTTAATGCACGAAATGGGTCCACAACCTAGAAAAGGGAAGGAAGCAGGTAGTGCAATGAGTCTTTAGGCAGTTCTGCAGTAATCACAATCCTAACTGAAAGGCAGTCCAGTCCCTAAGAAGAGGGGAGCCTATTGCTCAAATGTACTTGCAATGCTGCGCACGCAGTAATGCAGATGGGCAAAACCGGGGTCTCTTGTAAAGTCTGTAGCAGCTCAGGAAGGTGGGTGAGGTGATGCAGAATAGGTTCCCACTATTTGTGGATGGTCTCCCCGAGAGGGCACACCAGGTTCCAGGAGTTGGGAATAGTTTGATAGCTCAGGCTATCTGTGGAAAGGAGAAGGGCCCTCAGGGGCCACTCATGCCTAAAAATGGATGATGCGCTATGGGCCACCAGTAAGGGCTGCAATTACTCAGCGACCCCTGGTGCACTCCGGACTAAACTTCGGTTGCAGTTTCAAATACAGCAATCTTGTGTCTCTGTGGCTTTCAGCAATGAAGTTACAGCGTTCATTCCCAAACGGGACAGTGGCTATTTTCTCCACTCCTGGTGGATGGATCAGGCCAGTTTCACTGTAGCAGGCTTCTAGGGCACAGAGGGTCACAGCTGCAATGCACTTGCAAAGTTCATCACCATGGCTAGGCGACACAGTAACTGCACGTACTCTGGTTCGGGTGCTCTCTCTTTACTCCAGACCTGGGAACGCCAAGTGTATGAAATTCAGTGAGAGAGTGTAGTGCACAAAGAGCATGCAATGTACCAAGTTTCAAGGGCCTCCTCGAAACAGGCAGTATCAGAGCAAAGGTCCTCTGCAAGCTGGTCAGCCCACTGGATGGCCCAGGGACACTTCCGAGAAGGCTTCCTTCAGGGTTTGATGAAGGTGCAAGAAAAGTTAGTCTCACTATTCCAATGGATTGAAGCGCCTTCGCAGACCTTCTAATTCGATGAGATGCAGAGAGGTCCAGCGGGACGACAGCGGGTTCAGGGTGCCAAACCTTCCAGCGGGTCACAGGCTGTTCCTCGACTCTGCTTCTTAGTTTCAGGATACTTGGATCCTATCCTTCGCTCAGTGAGAACTCGATATCGACATGGTATGGGTGTTAGGAGCCTTCTCTTATCCAGAATCCCCTTTTCGCCAAAATGAAGAGGACCCAATCTGCTCACATACAGGCACATCATACGTGGACCAATCATGGACCACGGTGGTCCCAGGCATTCACAGCACACCAGACTCTCTGGCACCCAGGATGTGTATTGGAACCAGACAGTCCAACCCACATCCTGGAAGCACACACACAATGCATGCAGAAGCCTGCGAAAGCTTGCCGTTTAGCGGGAAAATGTATGCTCAAATAAGGACTGACCCGGGTTGGCTTGACCAGGGGAAGGTGAAGGGGCAAGATGGCCAGAGGACAGGACAAAGAACCTTATGGTATGGCCATTTTGGAGCCAGGCCATCTATTTTTTATTTTCAAATTTGTTTATTGGCATTTTAATTATGGGTACATATTTCAAGGTGACCGATTGGTCAGCGACATTCAGCCTTTATGGTTAAACAACAATTTTTACATAACAAGAACATAAAAAACATTAGAACTTTAACTATCTCCGATTCAAGGGTGGTTGATGACTGATGGGGTTGTAGGCGGGAAGGGAGCGGCCGGGCAACATGGGCGCGGGTATGAACCTTCCGAGAATGTTGATGTTGGAAGGGCCTGGTTTCGAATTTCTTGGGCAATCTTTCAGGTCTTGTGCTAGGGCCGGTGGGTGGTTCAGGGGGGCTTATCGTCCGAGGAGTGAAACAGCCTAGACATGGTGTCTTTCCAAGCAGCGAGGGCCATGCTTGACTCGTCCGTGGATCTAGCCACGCTGTCCTCCCAAGCTTTTGTTTCGGCGGTCGCCCATCTTTCAAAGTCTTTGCGCCATGCCCTTTGATTTGGTCCTGCCGGCCTTTTCCATGCCATGGCGATGGTCCTTTTGGCTGTTATGCACAGTAAGTCCATCAGCTTGACCGCATATTTGAGTTTGGCCAGTCTGGGGTAGCAGCCTAGGAGGCATTCCGCTGGGGTCCATTTATATCTGGTGACTTCTGCCTCTTCGCAGGTTTTTTTAACCGCCGACCATAGACCGCGGGTTTTGGTGCAGTTCCATAGCATATGGATTAGATCTGCCCCCTCAGTCCCACACCAAGTGCACTGTGTCTGGTCGGTTTTGTTGAATTGAGCAATCCTGCTCGGGGTTAAGTAGGTGCGGTAGAGTACATTTAATTGGATTAGCCGAAATCTCTGGTTTCTAGAGACCTCTTTCGGAAAGGCCAGTGGGAGCCAGGCCATCTATTAGTGCCAAACACAGTAAACACGGTTTACCTGGCAGGAAGGGGTTAAAAATACATGAAAAGACCAGCCCTGTCCAAGGCACATCTGCGCTGCTCCTAAAAATCCCCTCGAGAGTATATAGGGCCTTTAGAAATGACAGGAAGACCCAAGTGCACTATACTGGAAGGGGAAGGTACATTGTGCACTTGCAACATGTTGCAGAAAAGTTGCAACATTGACAAGGACTAAGGGAAACAAAGTCTCCCAGTACTGACTGTCTTTAAGGGCATGTCAGTTTCCCCATGAAAAGTGAGCCAAAGCCCAGAGGAGTGCAGCTGAAGGCAAGTCAGACTAAGATCTATAACGGCAGCAAAAAGTTGAGGGGTACACAACTGGAGGGAAAATGACACATGAATCTTTCCTGACAACTGATATTACAAGGCTCCTCGCAACACCCAGTGTTGAGGGCCACCGTAATGGGCACTGTTAAGGCTCCTTCTGTCCTCCTATTTGCACAAGCGATCCACTTTCGAGCTGTAGAAGGTATGCATTTAGGCAAATGAGAAGTCGTGCTCTGCTAATGCAGGACTGCACAAGCTTTACACTAAAAAATCTAAGGTTATCTAAATAGGGATATATATTCATAATTTGCAGACATTTTACTGTTTGGGTCAGTGTTGCGACAAATTAAATGAACTCCAAGCCCACTCTACATTACATGCTCAGAAGGGTTTAATGCTTCTCTCTCACAGATATGCTTGTCAAATATAAAAGTCAGTAGCCATTATTATGTTCCCAAAATGCTCTTTGATTTTATGCAAACCAACCAGGAACCCTCATAGTGCTATTTACCCCACTCCCCACTGTGAAATGTTTGTTTACTGAGTGGGCGAATGTTTTATTTACAGACAGCGATTTATTTATGAACCGAGCCATAGAGATGTCTTTATAGTATGCAAATGTATAAAAACGAGACCATGCTGTGGTACATGATTGCAGGGTCTTATTACATCTTTCCTCCTTACTAAGCCCCCCTCAGTTTTGCACCCCACCTAAAGCACTCACCGTAATCAAGACTGCATGCACCAGTGGTGGAGACAATGTGGTGGGTGGAATGGGAGCAGTAGTCTCCCTTAGACCCAAACGCCATGCCTGGTGTACCCTACACCCACCTGTCGCCTGCTGGGTAGGCCTGGAAGTAAAGAACTGTCTTTAAAAAGAAAAAGGTGCACATTTGTGAGCTGCGCCTGTCCTATGGCAGATACTGCCGCTCACTGGTTGCTAGATAACCACGCTGCAGCCCGCTCTGGCACCTGATTTATTCCAAAGTGCTACAATTGCAAGTTAGAACAAATGGTAAGCATTTGTATGCGTGTTTATTTTTATGTATGGCAAGGTGACTGTGCAAGATTTTTAATGTGTGTGCAGTGAAAGATTTTGATGGTCTGTGTGTGCGAGTCTCTGTGCAAACGTTTTGCGTTCATGTGCTTGGCGGCAAAGGGCTGAATCATGAAAGTCATTTATAGTAACAATGATGGCTTATTTTGTTTGTGAATTATCCAAGGTGCTTTATTGAGAATGTTGGTATAGATTGTGGTCCCAGCTTCATAAAAATCATTTACACTAGGAATGCTGACCTATATTATGGCTTCATAAAGTAATTTGCAGTGGCAATGCAGGTCTATATAATGTGGGTGCAGCTGCATGAAAGTGATTTACAATGCGCGTATAGGTTATGCACATGGACATGATTAAATTCTTGTAAAATTCTCCTGTGTACCGTTAGTGACATAGTGGCACTGAAGCGTTAAAATGCAGATGGAAAGACTGAAAGGTAAAAAAATGAAAAGCTTTAAGGAATAGACTAAAAGAAACGTTTAAAAGGTCAAAATCTTCACTCTGACGATATGTGGGGACTTTCAGTAGGCCCAAAGAAACATATCGCAGGTAAAAAAAATCCTGCAACGCCAAACAGCCTCTGCGTTGGCAAGCACGATGGATAATGCAAAGCGCTTTGAATGTTAAACGTCAAAGGGTTCCATGTGTTAATATCCCCGCAAAAATATCGCCATACAAAAATACTGCCATATTTTTGCAGCGATATTAAGCCATGGAACCTGCGGGGGGACACCCCTGCAAACACCATCATTTTTTTTAATGGAGTGGGGGGGGACCCCCACGACCCCTGGTCCCAATACCCCCATAAATTATCCCCACTAATAATATCGCCTATGGCCTTACCCCACGACCATATTATATATGGCGATATTATTGGTGGGGATAATATTACCCGATACCCGTCAAAATGCAAGAAAGCACAGCTGATCCCCTGAAGTTTTGCTTCGTGTGAACAAAGCATTACAATAGGGACGATTCGAGGCTGTTAGCCCAGGCCCAGGGGTTCCTGGGGAAGGACTATTGTCCAGTTAGGGGTGTAAATGGGGCCGACAATCAAATGGGAGGGAAACATGACATTTTCTTTCACTGCGAAACAGTTAAAAACCTACACACGGTTATAGGCTGTTACTGTGATCTTTTAGTCAGGATGGGTGGAATAAAGCTACAATTTTTGCCCGTCATGTTTCTAAAATGATTTCTATAATGCCACGTTAGCGTTTTATGCAATTTGCGTACTTATGCATTGCTATAAAACTATTATTTAATCTTTTGTAATCCAAACCTTACCAGATAATAATTAACAAAAGATGGTAAGATATGTGGCCAAGTGCTTAAATCTTTAACTAGGCCCAAAACTCGGTTTGGCCACTTAAGCAAAGTGCGTGATCCAGGGTGAATCATGTATTCTCACTGTGCCTTATCTGCAAACATTGGGAGTCCAGAGAAATAAAGACGCCCAGATTTAGGGGGTCATTTTCCAATCTTCCAGAGTGGTATACAGAGTTTAAACCACATGTAAAAGATGTACATATATGTATTTTGCTCGTGTGCCACTCCAGGCGACTGTCAAGGTTTTGACAGGTGTGGGTGGGTACACCAAACAAAACATATGTGGCCTCCACCCGAAGGCAGCATTTGACTCAGATGATGGCAGATATGCATTAGAGTACTATGGAATCTGCCAGCTTTTAGAAACTCGTAAAAGCCGGCAGATTCCATAGGAATTCATAGAGAGGCCTCATAGCATGCACATACATGACAGGAGGCATTTACGAAATTCAAAGAATCTACTGAAACTAGGGTTTGCTTGATTTTCCATGCATTTGAGCTTTGTGGTGCCAGCAGTCAAAAATTGCATAGGGGTAGGGGGACTGCTAACGGGCCCGCGTTAGGGAGAGCGGTCCTCTCCATGCAACGAGAGGGAAGAAAATGACCCCGGTCCAACCAAGGAGTAGGTGTGGCATGTGGCCCTCAGTCAAATCTGCAGAGCTCCTTTCGGAGGATAAGGTTTGAAGCCAAGGTACACATCTAAAAGTCTACAGAGCAACTCATTAGGATGATCAGGTATGGCGGTAAGTTGTACACTGCATGGTTTCATTTATGCAGCCAACCTATATCCCTGAGCACGTTTCATTGGGGATTGTGACAGCTTATCCATGCCTTTTCTCCTTAAGCACACCATTTTAGACATAGTTTAGTTATCCATAAACTATTAGTTGTCTTTCCTTCAAAGCCTGCCAACTTTTACACATCACCATTATGGTGCCGAAACGGAGCAAAATAAGTCTGTGATTGATGGCCGTTTTGGGAGCGGGGGGGTCACCGGGCTGGTGACTGCATTAGACTGGCAGAATCAAATTTCAAGCAAAGGACTTAAAATGACCACATTATATGGCGTGTGTGGTTGGAATCACTTAATGTAATTTTTCAACGTGACAGGGTCCCAAGGCCCAAGTTCCGAAAAAGTGAGTGAAATAAGAGTGGAAATTAGAGTGGAACAGGGTTATGTGGGGGGGGGGGGACAAATAGAATGCAAAGCGATATAAATATGGAGACACAAAGAGCAAGACACACTTAGAAAGTGAAATAGAGAACTATGTGACAGGGCTGTCAAACGGAGAATTGTATAGAACTGGCTCAGGGAGACCCAGTAGGGCCCCGGCACGAGAGCAATTTTTGGACCTTCCTGGGAGTGAGCCCCAGCCCACTTCAAGTCTAGATTACTGAGTGCCTGGCCTTCTCCCCCCACCCATTTAAAGCACTTTTCAAAATATACATATATACTCGGGGCAAGTACTGGTTAAGTACTGCTTGGCTGCGAGTCCCCCTGCGGTTTCTGTTTCCTGGATTTGTTCGTGCTTGTGTTGCTATTGTTGAAGTGCCTGAAGTGGCTGCCGTACTAAGCTACGTGTGCTCTTTAGGAAACCTCCGCCTCCAAGTGTCCTCGTTCTGAACAGCCCATATATTTGAAAATGGCGTGCGGGCAAGTACTGGTTAAGTACTGCTTGACTGCGAGTCCCCCTGCGCTTTTCTGTTTCCTGGATTTGTTCGTGCTCGTGTTGCTATTGTTGAAGTGGCTGCCGTACTAAGCTACGTGTACTCTTTAAGAAGGTGACTGTTTGGACTCTGTTTGGACTTTGCTGTGCATTCTCCTGATTTCTATTTTGCGTTTCTTCTTCCTAGAGCTCCGCCTCCAAGTGTCCTCATTCTGAACAGCCCATATATTTGAAAATCACGCGCACTTGCGCGCACTCAGGGCAAGTACTGGTTAAGTACTGCTTGGCTGCTTTTTTTTTTTCTTTTTCATCTTAACTGTCCCTGCCTTTTCTCTGCCATACTTTGATTCTACAAATTGCTATTGCTACTGCCTGCCATTTTGGATGGTTTGTGTGTAGAGACAATTATTTATTTACATTCAGTATTTTATTTTTTTCTTCATATTGATTTGTACTCTGAGATCTGTCCTCATCTCCAGGCATTCCATTGTGGCACGCGCCTTAATGGCATACTCTTTAAAAACAGGCATGCCCGTAATTTATCAGCCAAATGGCATAACCATGCTGCATGCCCGTGCCTCATGTTCCTCTTACAAATCATGTTCGTCCTACAAATCCATTACTTTGTCACCTGTGCCTATGACTCCTATCGCAAAGAGTGCAACCGCACCGACATTGCTTCCTTTAAATGTTGCCCCCCACACCAAAAGTGTTTTTTCCAGACAGTCCGGTAGCTTACATCGCACCGGAACCCCATTCAAAATTTTCCGCATGGCCTCTTTCCGATAACATGCTCCATACCCCCCTACCGCGTCTCTCTCGCCCAAGGCAAGGGTTCACCAACGCTGCTGTACCCCAAACTTCCTCCTCCTGCTCTGACCCTGATCTTTCTCTTTACGCGAGCCAGTGTGAGTCGTCCACCTCCATGATCATCGGCTCACATGGCGTCACAAATCCCTGCAGGTTCAGCGTCCTCCCCAAGTTCCTAAACTGTATCCTTCGTGTATCCCACACCAAGGAGGCGCGTGTCCCAGCCCCATTTGCCAATAACACAAAAAAGGAGGTAGAGAGGGACGAAAAGGCCTGCATTCAACCACCCTCAATAAGGTCAACAACCTTTAGTAATTAACATTAAGGTCAAACGGGCATCTTGATTCTATTTCACACAGGTAACCTCTGGACCAACAATTAGCAGGCAGTGTCAACAATCTAAAAAAATATATGAATTTTATGGATATACAAAAGTCTTTCAAAAAATTGCCCCCATTTGCTCCTATTGCCCCAAGTCCTCTGTCCCCATCCTCCATTCCTACGCTTGACATCACTTTAGCCACCATGCAATTGAATATGGTGATCCTGTCTAAACTATATGATGGACGTGACGCTAAAATTGAGGCGCAATCCACCAAAACCCAACAAGTGCTATCTTTTCTTGAGCTGTTGTCACGGCACTTCAGATTAAGCCCCTCACTTCAGATTAAGCCCCTCAAAGTCCCCAAATTCGGATGTTGTACCAGTAGATGACGTCTCAATCATCACCATTGGATCGACCAGGTCACCACACCTTCGACCTGCCTCCACTCTTCCAACGTTTGCTAATATCACTACAGAAGCACAGAGTGCCTTGGCTCTCGGGCTCCCACCTCCACGTGACTCATGGCTGAGCATCCCCGCCACCAGGGGAGTTGCTAGGTCTGGAAAGGACCCGGGGCTAAGCTGATGTCAGTACTGTTGGGACTGGGGGCTAGCTAGTCTTTTGGCTGTAGATCCTGAGATTCTATCCGGGGCTACAACCAAAAGATCAGGGGCTATAGCCCCCTTAGCCCCCCCTAGCAACGCCCCTGCCCGCCACGCCAGTTGACGATCCCACCCCATCATCTACTGTCCCTCCGCCAGCTGTGGTGCCAATTGGGGTGGAGACTGTGCCTACTTTATCACTGGCTTGTATAAAGAAAAAACGACTTCCCAGATGCTCTGGCCGTTTGTCCAAGCAAATTCAAAATCGTCACAGTCTGAGATTCCCAAAACAAACCTTGAAATCTTTCTTTACCACCTTAAACTCTAATGCGGATAAAGGTCCAATGGTGAAAGTAGCCGTTTGTCCACCTCCTTGCACCCCTGATCACCTCGTCGCCCGGCCATACAACAGCCCACTCCTTTGCCACAAGTTCTGACTGTGCCTTTGCTACCTTTTTCGGTAGCCCCCTCAGAGGAGATCTCGATCACTGTGCCTCCCAGTCAGGCTCTTCAGGCACATGCCCCTGTGCCACCATCTTTGGTGGCGCTTCCAGCGACTTTACTCCCCTCCATCCACATCCTACCCAGCCCTTGATGATCTTATTCGTGAACTGGATCTTGTGAATGTGTAGAGAGACTCTGAGAATGCGCAGAGAGCACCAGAGCCTGCCAACAATGTATTTCCACTGGTGCCCAAATTGAATACTGCGGCCCGCCAAGTCACAACAAATCCAAATGAGGCTGGTGACCTCACCATTGTCCAAATACACAAGGCCGTAGATTCCCATTTAGCGTCACATCCAAGGGCCCGGCATTGAAATCTGCTCCAAAAACTCAAGAACAGAACTGTAACTTGCTCCAATGGCTCCTTCCGAGTGTGACTGTTCCAAATGTCACTGCCCTTCATCATCCCCCTTGCCTAACACTGTTGACTATACTGTGCCTTCGCAGCACATGGATTCTGTTTCTCTTCCAGGCAATTCTACTGAGCCCATTGCTAACTCAAGTCAAAAAGATGATTTTACATTGAAAGCCAGACAGAGCATTTGACACCCGGAAATGCCATTCTCTTATTCTAAAATGTGGTGGAGGCAATTTTGACACCTATGATTTGAATAGATGCAGGGTGTTGAACATCTTTTCAGAAATAGTGGAGCTTGAAGATATCTGCTCTGGTGACATTGAACAGATCGAGTTTGTCTCCGAGTTTACTTGTTCAGTCGTACGTTTGTGGATTCCATCTGGGATTGTGTTGAATACTGTTTGGAAAGCAAAAATGCAGTTGTTTAACATGGGATTCCTTTTAGCGCAAGATCCGGCGCGTATGCATGAAGGAAACGATGTAAAGCAATTAATATCAATTACACACAATCATGAAATAACAGCGAGAAGCTCTCAGCCTGATCATCGCTACATGTCATAACCATCAGTAACTCAAATAGAATCTCCCTGCACTATTATAAACTGGAATACACATGGTCATTCTCATTGGCAAACCTAGCTTCCCCAAAGTGTATGATATTATAGCATTGCAGGAAACCTGGCTTCTACGCTTACCAGCATGGAATAATTATGAGATTGTACTGTTACTAGCTATTGCAGGCATGAAGGGTCGCCCCTCCTCAGGCCTTATGGTGGGAGTCAATATGTCAAAGGGTTTTTCGGTTTAATCTTGGGATTCAGTCTCGGCATATTTACAACTTGTGAAAATCTCATGCCCAACTCACATATTGGCTTTGATCAACATATCCTCTTGGGCTAACAGATACTGCTTTTTATAGTGGTGTGTCCAGACTGCTTGATCTTATAACTATCACTCCGGGCATCACGGATACCATCATTGTTGGAGACCTCAACCTTAACTGTTTACATCCTAAAGGCAAAAATACCATTGCCAAAGTTAAGCGTTGGTCCACATTCATGCTGGAACGAAACTTTCATATGACCAATGGTTCGATACAGGGTGACATCCCAGCTCACCCGACGTGGCAAAGAGAAACCATATCTAGCACCATTGACTATATGTATACTCATCACAGCTTGAATGGCAACATACAATCCTTTGAAGTAATTCCCCAAATATACAGTGATCATCATCTATTAGTATTAACAATAAACTGGGTTTCTGCACCATTAGTTCAGACCTTTTTTCGGCAAAACCTAATTGTCAACAATGCCAAGTCCTGTTTTCGCTGGTCTGAGTCAAACCTTTTAGCCTTTTCCAAACTGGTCATTTGCAATAATAATTCTTATAATCCAACGCAGTATACAAATTTGTTGTTCACATTTAAAAACCCAATAAAAACGGCTAATCTTCGAGGATCTTTCCACAAACACTCATTCAATGCCCTGGTTAAAGCCAGGAAGTCCGAATATCAGCGTGAAAAAAGACTAATTTGTAAATCCAATTTGCCCTCTCGTAATCAACAACTGAAATCAGCTAAATGCAAATATCGTAACTGGATGCGGCAACATCAAGCTCATATCCTGCAGCATGACAGTGAACATATGCTTATTAATAGCTAATAAAAACATCGCAGAAACATGGGCCGTCTTTAACCGGTGTGTCCATCAGACCCAACCTTGTATGCAAATCCTTAGTGTCGCTGAGGCACAGTGGATCCACAGCACTACACCCTCCTGTACGCGGACCCCAATTTTTCCAACCCTGTCATCAGACAAGAGGGTCAGGGCAAATGGTTTCTAGAATGCTCTTCGCCCATTCTTGAGGGATACATTAAACACATCAGTCCCTCACGAGCCATGGGTCCGGACTGCCTTAGCAACTTTATGTTTAAGTCCAATCCTTCTATGTGGGCTAACATTCTAAATGATTTATTCCAGCAAATCACCACATCACGCTGTATTCCCACCTCGTGGAAACGCTCCATAATAGTTCCAATTCACAAAAAAGGTGATCGGACTCATCCATCCAACTACAGGCCTATTGCCTTGCTAGATGTGCCTGGCAAGCTTTTTGCTAAACTCATTCTTTGCGATTTTAACAACTGGACACGAACCACCCTCAAAAGAGATCCTTTTCAGACGGGTTTCTTAGCAGGTTTGGGCACGAACATCAATTTGCTCTGCCTTAACGCGGTCAAATTCCAAGCGCAGAAGTCTAAGCAGGCAATCTATTTTTCCTTTGTAGACCTCCACACAGCCTTTGGCGCTACCTCTCGCCCTCTGCTATTCTCCAAACTGATAAGAGAAAAGTGTCCTCAGACATTACAGCATATCATTCAAGCATTACATTATGATACATCAGTTCGTATCAGATTGAATTTAGAAGGGTTGCTGTCCTCGACAATCCCAACTGCCCGTGGCCTCAAACAAGGCTGCCTACTCGCATCGTCCATCTTTAATTATTTCATGCATGACGTACGCCAGGTATTTAAGGCAATACCATCAGACTCTCCCAAATTAAATAATATTCAAATCCAGACTCTTATGTATGCTGATGATCTGGTACTACTTTCAAAAACCCCAAGTGGTCTTCAAAACCTCCTCAATGCCTTTAATAGTTACATAGAAAAAAATGAATTGCGCTTCAATACCTCTAAAACTCAAATTGTCATCTATAGACCAAATCATTACACAAGACATACATCATCATGGACAATTAATCAAATTCCTTTGGTAACAGTTCCAAACTATGTCTACCTGGGAATGATATTTGATGGTGATGCCTCAGTTTCTGGCCATCTAGATGTTGTAAAACAAAGACCGAATACAACCACCTCCCAGGCCAAGATCATCATACACCGTTATGGTGCCTTCACCCTAAAGCCAGCAATTTTATACTGGAAACAAAAACCGATTCCATGTATTTTATATGGTCTTGAATCCCAATCACCTTGGTCGACAAAAATCCTAAATAATTTGGAAGGCAATGCTCCAGCTTCCGCAATGCATCCCAGTAGTTTATTTGTGCTATGAGCTAGGTTTAACTTCCTTACACGCACAATATTCTTGGAAGGTTTGCGCGTTGCTTCGCAAATGTTTGTTGTCAACTAATAAATAACATCTTAAAAATTTTCTCTCACTACGTATTTAAAACCAACCATACTTTCATCAAATGTTTGAGAGCTGCTTATACCATCTTAGCTCAAGCGGAAGTAACCTTTGAAACGCTGCTCACAAACCCTGACAAAGGTAAGAATCTAATCTATCGTTACGACTGGATTAAGACCAGAGACAAATGTTTAAAGTACAAATCGGCCATCCCTGACAAATTTAAACACAAAGGTTTAGGTTCCGTAGAACCGTATCTTCTTAAATTTCCATGTAAAAAAAATACGCTCTGGAATCCTCAGGATGCGCCTTAATTTGTGGCACACCCGTGAACTGCTTGCTCAACGTAACCATATTTCATCAGATCTAGCTTATTGTCGATTCTGTCAAGACACAAAAGTCATGGAAACCCTAGAACATATTATATCTTTGTGTCCAGCTCTAATCAGTGAGCGTCTGCAATTCTTTTCACTCCACTGCAACCATCTCGGGACACTAGATCAAGAACAAAGATGGTCTTTTATATTATGCACTACGAATATTTCTCTTCAAATTGCAATTTTTGATATGCGGTGAACCTAACCTTCTGAATTTTCAATGTCATGTTATATTTTGCATTAGTGATTTTGTTCTCTTGAATTCCATACCTTTGTCACATATTAACTGTTCTGAATTGTAATGTGTTAATTTATTTATTTTGTATTCCCATTTGTTTCTTAAATTGTAAAGTTTTGTATTGAAAAGTTGATTTAATTCAACTGTTTCAATAAAAAAATATATATACATATTCTTACAAGTGGACACGTTTGTTTGTTTATTTATTTTGTTTCCACTCTTCAGCCTTGACCTTAACTGGGCATGCCCTCTCTGAATTGGTACCTTATTTGCCACCAGAAGTGAATTCTCGTTACACCCCGCCCTGCAGTCACCTGGCACAACAAAGGACACGCAAATCTTTTATTCCCACAATGCCACATGCGCACACTATACATTATGTGAAAGGACTCTTACACCGAAGCATAATAACACTGACATGTCGGGGGCATACACGCACTAAAGACGAGCCAGCTCACGTGCACTCACAAGGCGCCGCTCGCACAGTCGTCAGGCAGTCACCACCCACGCGGCTTCGCGCATCCTTTATCTTCGGCACTTTTGCTTCTGTACTTCCTCGTTCTGTACTCCCCTCCCCCTCGACACTCAGCCTCTCTTCACTTTACCAAATCAAGCAACCGGGCCACTTCCTCCTCACCGGGGAACGATGGAGGCTCCCCAGTCTGGGAATGTCGTGCCCACAGCGCACCGAAGCCCCGAGAAGGAGCTGGGATACGTAAGTCTGCAGAGCGCGATATGCAGCACGATAAACTCTGCGGTGGAGTTGAGGGATTTTCAAGGAGCGCCTGCTTCCCTGATGTTGAACGGCTGAATGGGGCGTGGCGGGAAAGGGGGAGGGTCGAGGCTCTAGCGTCCACGATTCAAAGTTGCAGCGGGTACTCTGTCTGGAGGGAGACACTCAAAGGCTCGCCTATGGGCCTGTTCGGCTGTTCCTTAGCATTGGCGCGCATAGAGAATGCTGTTAGGTCATTTGTTTCTATTTCAGGGTGCTTTACATCAAGCAGAATAATAATGGTTCTTTGCGTAGAAGCCGAGCAAGGGAGGCAGCCCTTGCTCACCTGTTTTGTTATCAGCAATCTGCAGTTCAGTCAGCGGCTGTCTGTAAAACCAGGCACCCGGAGTTCTATATAGCGCTTTAAGCACGCCACTTGTTTCCCGTGGGCCACGAGTGAGAAGGCCACCCAGTCCTGCTTTTTGCTTGGAATTCTGGGACTTCTTGTTTTTGTCTTTGAAAATGGGAAAGAGAAAAATACAAGTCCCAGACTTCAAAGGGGTTGGAGGAGACCGGGCTAGGTGGCCTCCTCATGCACAGCCACGGTAAACCCGAGAGCTCTGCTCTACGCAGACTAAGACAATACATAATACGTGCATGCCACATTCCGTTAGACAGACAGAGACGTTTTTATGGGAGGGCAAAAGGGGCACTTGCCCAGGGCCCCCACCTTTGAAGGGGGCCCCACAATTCTAGCTGATCTGAAGTAAGATTCCATTGTTCACCATTCTTAAATTGCACACGTCAGGATATTTTATAGGGTGCTGCTGAGTCTCTAAACTCATTGCCTTTCTGTTTTGATAAGTACATTCTGCCTTGATCAAGCCATCATGTATTGCTTTCTGTGTTCACTGTGGTACATATAGTTTGTGTGTTCCTTATGGCACAACTCTGTAGCATTCTGTCCTTCCTGTGAGAATTACGTTGATCAAGTGCAAAAGGAAATAGTGAAATGCATATTGATAAATTGAGTGCCACAATGTTTCAGAAGTTAGATCAGTGTGTGAAGCACCCATTGCAGAGATATGAGTTCATGTGAAAAATTAGAATATCACATTCCAGCAAGGCTGGCTGAGCCTTTCCTATGTCTTAAGTTTATAAACCTGCCTGCATATGTTCTTGGTTTTGCAGAACATCTGCTATTATCAGCAATGCACCTGCACCAGATAGAGGTTGCTATAAAAAGGAACATATCATCTGTATTCTGAAGGTCTAGAAATTGGTTTGTTCAGATGGGGTGTTGTAAAACCTAGGCAATCGCCTCCAACTATGGCATAAACTGTTAGACCAAGAGGTGATAAGTATCCAATTTCAAGACTATGGAACAAAAACGTTCATGCTTGTATCCTGGATTTGCTAGTAGGCGATACAGTGATCCTGGTCAAATCATCTAATATATCTTACATTTCTGTGCTGTGTTCTGTGAGGTTTGCCTTCTTGCATGCTGCTAGTAGCGTTTAGCCCATTACTTGATCTGCTTTCTTATGTAGGCCATTTGGGTGGAAGGGATGGTAGACAGAGAGCGGACCATATGTTTCAGGCTTCAGGCACGCATATTTTAAGGTCTTCTTCTTTGACAAAAAAAAAACGGTTTGCTTTTTGGTAAAAGTCAAAGGTTTTTATGCATATTTATAAATGAAAATGTCGCCATTGTTTTGGAAGTATTTAAAGTTTTAAAATACAAAAAAGACGAACCCAGATAAAATGTGTTATATCACATTGATTGGTATGATAGTTCTTGTATACTTCCCTTGATGATGGAGAGATTGAAGCTAGAATCATTCCTATTTTGCATAAAACCCTTCTATAATATTTTGTTTAAAAATGGTCATGTTTGGTAATGTGATTTGTGTATTTTCCAAGTTCCGTTTTTTTATAAAATGAGATTGTTTTAGTTTATGGTACGAACTGGAAAAGAAAGTGTTCAAATGCAGAAATTGCAGAGTTGGCACAAATCCCAGCTTCGCCCCTTAACCAATGTGTGATCCTGGGCATCTCATTTAAACTTGCATTGCCTAACCTCTCAATATTGCCAGTCTCTAAACCTTTCAAAATTGTCAGCCCACCAGAGTGATTTCTCATCTTCATAAAAGCCTTATTCATGGATTCACTGTGTTAATCGTGAACATATTTATATTGCACAAAACAAGCGTTTGTTCCTTTGATATCTAATGGTAACACTATATCCCACTTCTAATCTCAGTCTGTCTGGATAAAGGCGCCTTCCTGGTAGCTTCTAATATGCTCCCACTATCCATGCTATGGTATGTGTAGCGTTCTCCTTCCTTCCAATTAGTGGTCTCTAGCCATGCATGAGCACTTTTGCATTCTGTGAGGCAGCTAATGTGAGTTCTCTATTATGGGTTACATGTACCATTTACATACGGTCCTGCATTAATACTACAGGCTGCATACCTTCCTGGATGTTATTGACACAAAAGTATCCTGTATGTACTAGAACAGTAACCTCTTCATAGATTGCTAATGTTGGTCTTCAAATGCTACTATTTATCATTCTGAATGAAGAGGGTAAGGGGACTTAAAGGGAGTAAACATACTTATTATGCTGCGACACAGCATATCAACCTATAGGTTGTGAGCACGATGGGGGGGGGGGGCGGGACCAGTATTCTTGATCCATTAATTCCTTTGGTTTGGTGGAGGGGGGCCTCAAGGATGTCTGTGCCCAGGGCTCCAAACGTGTTTAAGATGGCCCTGCAGACGTTAGGTCAGTCCTGGTTTTTATTTTGCATTCTGGGAATTGAAGTCCTGGATTTGTACATTTTGAGTCCCAGAGTGCAGAGTTAAAACAGGACTGAACATTCTAACTGTAGGGGCTAATATCAGGTTTTGCTGATTACCTACATTGTTTCCAATATAATATTCTCAATGTCCAAAATGTGCATTCAAAAGGTTCAAGCAGGGTCTCAAATGAGCCAATGACCTCAGGCCAATGCCACCAAACGCAATGGCCCTCATTACGACCCCGGCAGTAAGTGAAAAACGATGCCGGTAAATGATTACCGGCATCGTTTACCGCTAGGTCCGATCATGACCCATGAAAGTGCTATTAGCGGCATCGTAGATAACGGTGCTGCTAACGGCACCAAGCTCGCGCGCACGCGGCCTTCCACGGCGTAAGTACCGGCATCGCGCAAAGGTAGGCAAATCACGAACCAAGCGGACATGCTCTTAACGCCATCGCGAAGGCCGTAAAGTACCTTACCGCCATGGTGCTAATTCCGCCATCGCGAACCAACCGTAAATGGCCATGTGCAGTGTTCCCAGCTGCCACAGGTGCACAGAATCAGCACAGGTGGAGGCAATACAGACTCACCAAGTACAAAAAGAGCACACCCCACCCCTTCCCACACCCAGTCACACTCCACAATGATTCCAATACGACTAGCAATGTTGGGGCTGGAGGACCTGATTGCAATGCAAGTGCTACAACTACAACAACAACAAAAACAACAGGCAGCACAGAGGAGATGCAGGAGGAGAAGGAGGGCAAGGCAGGGCCAGCAAGCCCCACCACCACAGCCAGTGCCACCACGCAGGCAGCCCCCAATCCCACGCATCCGAGCCAGTCCATTCAACCTCACCGCTGAGCAGATCCATACCTTGTACCGTTTGGACGGGGACTCCATCACCACCATCGTTGACATGATACACAACGACATCGTCAGCATGATAGAAACACCCACCGCCACCCCCCCTACTGAAGGTAGTGTCCATGCTCCACTTCCTGGCCACAGGCACCTACCAGCACACAGTGGGGCACTTTCATGGCATTTCACAACCATTATTCTCACGTACACTGATCCAAGTGCTCAATGCCCTCCTCAAGCACACAGACGACCACATTTCCTTACCACGGTCTGCCCAGGAGATTGCAAACACCAAAGTGGGTTTCCATGCACTAGCCGGCATACCTGGTTGCATTGGTGCCATCGACTGCACCCATGTGGAATTGGTGGTCCCTCATGCCATGGAGGTAGCGCACTGCAACCGTAAACTATTTTACTCAATCAACGTGCAAATGGTTTGTGACTTCAACAGGATCACCACAAATTGTTGTGCCCGATTCCCCGGATCAACCCATGATTCAATGGTCCTGCGTAACTCCACAATACCACGCTACATGGAGCAACATGCAGGGCCAAGATCCTGGCTACTTGGTGAGTCTCATGTCATGGCCATGGAAATGTGAAGTGGGTAGGTGATTGACGTACCAATGCATACTTTACCTGGCTGAAAGGGGGGGAGATGATGCATACTTTACCTGGCTGAAAGGGGGGGGTGATGCATACTTTACCTGGCTGAAAGGGGGGAGGAATGATGCATACTTTACCTGGCTGAAAGGGGGGGGAATGATGCATACTTTACCTGGCTGAAAGGGGGGGGTGGATGATGCATACTTTACCTGGCTGCGATTAGCAGAGGCAATGGAGCCTGCTCATAGCCTAAAGCAGCCCAAACGTCAACTCACACCTGTACACATAGTGCCCGATGTAAGCAGCCCTACCATGTGAATGAAGGTGTGTCCCAACCATGACACACCCATCTGCAAGTGCATTGTACCGATTCGGACCACATTGACCTCAACGAAATACACCTACATGCAAGGACTTTAGCCAATACACAGCACCAAACACCATCAACTGAAAGGCCAGTCCCCCATAACTGCGCGCAAAGGAGGCACATGACGGACAAAAACATCAATACACCACTACACAAACACCGAGGCCCCGAAAATTTGCCTATCAACATTAGTAGTGCTCAGTGGGGTCATCATGAGGCTGACAGCAATGTTGCCATGATGAGAGCGTTGATATCACAGGACACCTGCCAGGTCACCAAAACAAACGCCATGAATGGACACAGTGGATGGGCACTCACAAGGCACTTGACCCCCCTGCATACATTGGTTGATGGCATGCAAAACAGTCCATGAGAGGAATACACATATACCGGTCACATAGTGTGAATCCATTTGTGCATGTAAAAGTGGTACAAAGTAACAGTTGAATGCATGCCATGGTGGCACGTCATGATTTGAGATTTGATGTCATGACCGACACATACATTGTTGCCCACATACAGGTGATGCAGGCTATCCCCTGAAGAGGTGGCTCCTTAGACCAGTCCGGAACCCACAGGACCAGCACGAGGAGGACTTCAATCGTGCACATACACAAACCCGTTTGGTGATTGAGCAGGCATTTGGCCTATTGAAGGCACGGTTTCGCTGCCTCAGCAGGTCTGGTGGGGCACTCCTGTACCGCCATGAGAAGGTGGCAAAGATCGTCATGGCTTGTGTCATGCTACACAATATGTGCATCAGACGGAATGTGCCCCTGCCCCCTGATGCTGAACTGCAACCACCTGATGATGAGGATGAGGAGGGTGGGGATGGGGCAGCACCTCAGGGAGGCAGCGATGCACAGGAGGGGCGTGACATGCGTCGGACTCTGATCAACCAATGTTTCTAGCACACACGGATGGGGGGTGTCACATGGAGATGGCAATTGGGGCACTGTGTGTGTCTGGGATATGCACACTGTGGACTGTTCACCAATAAATCACACATACGCAATGAGCAATGTCCACACATGTGATTTGTGATCAAGCAAAAATTGTATTGTAAATGTGAATTCAATTAACACACCCACTCCTCCCTGCCCCCTCAACTCCCCAACACACCCACTCCCCCCTCCCCCCTCAACTCCCCAACACACCCACTCCCACCTCCCCCTTCAACTCCCCCCAAAAGTGCATGGATGCCTGTGTTGAAGTGCCTAATGTGGAATTGATCCACTGGGTGGCCTCTATTGGCAGCCCCCTCTGCCGGCCCCCGGGGCACCCCTGCCTGTACTCCGCAGGTTCCTGGCCGACCTGCTTGGGGCAGAACTGGCAGCAGAGGAGGTACTCGGCTGCTCACTAGGACGCATGTCCCTCATTGTCTGTACAAGCTCCGAGAGCACGTGCCGCACCGCGGCAAGTTTGGCACAGATGTCCTTGGTGGAGGATTGTATAGCTGCCTTCACAGTCTCGGCACATTTTTGCATTTCAGCACTTGCACCTCCACAATCGGCCACATGCTGAGTGAGGAGTGAGGACAGTTGGTGTTGCCTTGTTAATATTTGGTCCAGTGACTGTTGGTATTTTTGGGCATTGGATGATGCCATTGCTTTGTTCATTGGGCTACTCCCCTCCTCCACACCTTCCACTGGGCATGGAGTGGCTGGCCATGAGTTATCAGGGGATAGCCCCTGTGTGTTGTCAGCATGCAGGCTACATGGGGACAGGTAGGGGGAATGAAGGTGGGCAGTGGGGGGACATTCTATGACATCCTCATCATTCCCCAATCACTATCAGAGAAAGCTGCCATGGCAGTAGCCTCCCCAATCATACTGCTTCCTGCAGACACAGTCCCTTCAGTGGCCACCAGTTGTTGAATGTCTGCTGCTGGTGGTACCATGCTGCTTGCCTTGGTGCTTATCGTTGCCCTGGCCTGTGTTGTGGCAGTCGACTTTGGCTGCTGTGTTTTTTTTTTTTTTTTTTGGTCCAGCAGAGGTGGAGGGTTGGTGTGGTGTTGCCTCGGGCCTAGCCTTCTTGGCAGGTGTGGTGCCAGTTTCGTTCTCGCCTGTGTCCGAATGGGAGCCTGTGGTGGAGCAAAGGAGGGAAAGTGTTATTGATGGGTCTGCGGACATTGAGCAGGCATTGTGATGACTGCCATGATTTTGATGACTAGATGGCGCACTTTGGAGGCAGTGACATACAGGTTGTCTCCCTTTTGGGTGGGAGAAGCAAGCAGGAATGTGGGTGCCTACAGTGAGAGTATGCATACTGCATGTGTACAGGGTGTAGGTCAATGATGCCTGTTGGCAGTCTTCTGCTGATGTGTTGCGTTAACCCTATTAGGCAACATGAAACTGGACTTCAGGAAGTTTAGCATGGCTTAATTTGAGGCACCTACCTGATGTCGGGGCTCCTCTCTCCATTTCACCGACCCCCTCGATGGTCTCGATGCCAAAGGTTGTGGCACATATCTCCTCCCACGGCTCCATTTTAATTGGTGAGTCTGCTCCTCCACCAGTTGCCATGCCCATGTTTCTGTTGGCAGACAGTATGCTCCTTACACGGAACCGGAGGTCGTCCCACCTTTTCCGGCACTGTTTTGTGGTGCGGGGTGTTGTTCCTACTGCACTGACCCGCTGTGCGACTAGGTCCCATATGGCCTTCTTCCGTGCTATTGCCGGTCTGGTCATTTCAGTGGAGAATACGATGTCCGCGTTTTCCTGTAGGGTTTCCCCCAACATGGTGAGCTCTTCCCTACTGAAGCGCTCCTGCCGCAGCCGATTGCAAGATTTTTTGACAACTTTCGGCATTATGACAATGGGTGGATGTGGGTGAAGGTTTGTGGCGGGTCTCGGGGTCAGATGTGCACTGGTTGTGGAGGCTTGCAATGGATTGTGTTTTTAAAGATGGCCGCCGTGCTCTTTCCCGTTCCGGTGCGATGGCGTAACTTCCGGATCCGCTTCTTTACGGTCACCGCTAATAGCGGTCACCGCTATTTGCAGTGATCACTAATATCGGTGGGTAGGGTGGCGGTGGTGCAGCTTGCACGGCATATGATGCCGGTAGGTGACGTTTTAGGGACGTTAACGGCATGGCGCAGATTACATTACCGGCATGGCGCAATGCTCGTGCCCGAGAGGTCGTAATTTACCGCTTTTAACGGTTTCAGGCCAGCATGGACACGTTAGTTGCACCATGCCGGTAATGTCCATTACTTATCGCCGGGGTCGTAATGAGGGCCAATGATTTTCCTCATACAGCCCAAAAACCCACACCCATTTTATTTATTTGTACATTTATGAAGCAGCACACATCGGCATCTAGGCGCTGGTTACAGAAAAATGAAAAGTAGGGGGAAGGTGATAGCCGGGCTACCGGGGAGGGAGATGCACAGATGCGGCATGTCAGTTTATCAAGTATGTTTTAAGGTTCTTCCTAAAGCAATTGTAGGACGGTTCTCGTCACAGGTGGGGTGGTAGGGGTGTTGAAGGGGGGGAGTAGCACATTACAGAGGGTGGTAGCTCGGACTGGGAAGCTGGAACATCCCGTTTTTTTCCAGTGGAATCTGGGTGTGGTGAGGCAATGAACGTAGTCAGATCTTACTGGCCTCGTCGCAGAGTGCTTCTTGATTTCCTGGGAGAGATTGTGGAGCGCGTCATTAGATAGGCATCAGTGGGTGATGGGCAAAATCTTGAACTGGATTCTTTCCTTAACCGGGAGCCAGTGGGCAGTTTCTGGCTTACAAGATGTGTTCCTATCTGCCAATGTCCAGGGCAGCCCAGATTGCATCATTTAGAATGACTTGCAGTTTGTTTCAGTTTTTTTCGGTAGTGCCACATAGGAGAATGTTACAATAATCAAGTTTCGATCCTACAAGGGAATGTGCTACTTGAAGCCCATTCTTGAGGGAAAGGAAAGGTTTGCTAGCGTTAATGAGCTTGATGGCATAGCGTGATGATGCTGCAATGTGGTTGACTTGGCGGGTCATGGTTAGTGCGGAGTGCAGGTATACACCCAGAGTCTTGACAGCGGTGGCTACTGGGATAGTGTGGCCCTCGATGGTAAAGACTTTGTAGGCTTGGTCCAGTTTTGAGAGGCAGGCCAGCGGGCCAATGAGGTGGTGCTTAGTTTTATCGTCATTGAGACAAAGGCTGTGTGTGGCCATCCAAGATTGAATGGCTATGTAGGTCAATGATATTCTGAGCAAATCAGGGATATGATCTCCGGTGAGGTGAATAAGGATTTGTGTGTTGTTGGCGTAGTTTGTATATGTTATGTTATGTTACTTGGCATTTATATAGCGCTCTATATCATTGGTATGACCTCAAAGTGCTGGAAGGTTGAACACCCTCTGGAACCGTAGTTTTGGTCAGTAGAGAGAGATAGTGTCGTAGGGTGCGTGGGTGCACCAGATATGCGTGCAGCTGATGTAATTGCCGTGTGGTAGCTGCATCCTAGCGTTAGGTGTGGTGCTGGAGATATCTGTTGAATGTGTGCAGTCTGGTGGGTGGACACCTAGCCTGCGCTCTGGCTGCGTTAGACCTGAAGGACGCATACGTGAGCAACTAGGATGGAATGTGCTTGGTTAGCTGCGTTTTATTAGGGTGATGAGGTGTTCACTGGGACGTGTACGTAGGTGAACAGCTAGGCAGAATTAATCAGTCTGTGTTGAGTCCTCAAGTCTGCGCCTAGAGGAGCTGCTGCTACGTTCTCTACTGCTTTGCTGTTCTGGACGAACTGTTACTTTAACTACAGACTCCGCCTTTAAAAAGGCTTAGCGTGCGCGGAGCCCGTGTTGAGTCCTCCAGTCTGCCCAGTCTGTGCCTAGAGGAGCTGCTGCTACATTCTCTATTGCTTTGCTGTTCTGGACGAACTGTTACTTTAACTACAGACTCCACCTTTTAAAAGGCTTGGCGTGTGCAGAGCGCCACGTGGAGTCCGTGTTGAGTCCTCCAGTCTGCCCAGTCCGCCTCAGCCGCCGAAGCGCGTGTGGCGAGGCAGAAAAATGGTCGTCGACATAAGACCCCAAACTCGCCTGATGACCTTGCTTGCCCAAAATAGTCAACATGCTCACGGTCGCGGCGAGCTGTCAGGCAATGTCTATTCAGAGTCTGTACTAAGGACGGAGCCGACACCTACAGAGTCGGTCGTCTCTAACGTGATTAGCTCCCCTTTACCAGACTCTGTGCTGACGAGGAATGTGGGTACGTTTTCTTCGACAGTGAAGCCGATGCTGCTGAAGCAAGAGCGATAAGTGCAGAAATAGAAATTTTGATATCTCCAGCTCCAATGATATCGATACTGGAGACCAACTCGGTTACACAGCGCCATGACATCCAGTAACTGTTGTTCAAACTCAAAGTATGTGCATGGTACAATTAAAGGTGTAGTTTCAAATCCATTGCTCCCCCATGTGACTTGAATAGTGAGTGCCTTGACAGGAACACAGTTCAGTTAAGTGTAGCAGTGGAAATTGAAACTGCCTCTTTTCATTCGCCTTTCGATGTCACTGACACTAAGCTGTTGGAGTTAAAATTACCTAAAGGTAAAAGAGATCATACTGACGGATTCAATTTCACATTTATCCCACCAATAATAAAAAATGGATTAAATTTCATTTCTTCAGAGGACCATACTGAACTAGACCAAACTGACGGCTTTGATCAGTTAAAAACAAAAACAAAATAGAAGACCTGCGATTCCAAAGTTGTCGCTTCTTAGCAGGAAAATCTAGCGCCCCAGATGTCTATATTGCAAAGAACTTCTTCTGAAAAACTACGAAGAAATGATGTTGAAACTCGAGTATTGCCAAAAATTCAGCCCATACTCATAGACTTGGATGACCAAGAACCTACGGATGCGACTTTACTGCTTGAGAATCAAACTGCACTGTCAGAAAAACCAGGACATAAAGCTAGATTGGCTCAGTTGAAAGCAACCTCCAATGATGATTTGTTCTTTGACGCTGATGTAGTTACTCCCACCGTTGCGAGACCGCAGACTCAGACCCACACTTCTCAGTTGGCTGGGGCAATGACAAAGAGTGTTGTAAGAGACCCGGCTGGGCGAGAAGCGCGGCTAACTGAACGCCTAACAGCGGATTATCAAGTGGTCAAAGACAAACTGATAAGCAGCTTTTCAACTCCTGCTTCGAGGCTTAATATTATTACATCCAAACAAAACCTAAAGGATGAAAACGTAGAGAAACAACCAAAAGGTTTACCTCAAGATGTTTTGTTAGCCAGAACTAGTATCCCACATCTGAAAGATAGAAGGCAACAAAAACAAACAGACTTAAATGATTCAAATATGCTGAGTACAAATGGAAGGTCTCAAAATTATCAAGACGAAGAATGTTGTGACGCTGAGGCATAAAGTGCATATAAAGCAGGGATTCAGATCCATAACAATGTGTTAGCAGCCACTTCACTCGCCTTGATACCATTTGTCCAATTATACGAAACGTTAAGTGAAACAATAAAAGATCAAAGCATACAGTTGCAAAATCTATCATGTAAACTTTCTTTGAGCAATTTAATGAGCACTTACTATCTAAATTAGATCGAGAAACCAAGGTTTCATTTCAATGGCAAAATCAACTTGGTGATCTCGCAATGAAAGAACATACCGACAAAGTCGATTTAATGGAAGCTATTCTTGAAGCCATGAAATGGTGCAGGCACAAGGAGCGAGACAGAAAGGATTTTGTGGCAAGTGGTTATCTTGCTTCAGCAATATCGAAGGACGCAAAGATCGCTCATAGCACAAGAAACAAGAAGAAGATGCTACAAGTAGGAAATGTGGGCCACTCGATTATTGCTGCTAATAATGAGGAATCTTACCAAAGTGTCATGGTGGCTGGCTCTTCTACAGCGACAATAATGGCAGCTTCTGATTCATGCAGCTCTGGCTGTTCCGTCGAATCTCATCCTGTGGAAATTCAACTATTAGCTACTAATTCGGGGCCAACAAATTCTCTTTTAGAGAAACCCCTTGGGAAGAAAAAGTTAAATACTTTTGGAATCTTCTCTGGATCTGCCAAATCCTTTGGTTCCTTTCCCTTAAAGAAAGATGGAAAAAAAATTAAGTCAAGGCAATGCAAACAAGAAGAAGGTTCTTCAAAATAAACCAAAGGAGAATAACAAGAGAGCAAAAACTAAACAGTTCGTAAGGAATCTTTCTACTCCTCAAAAATTGGGTCTCTTTGTTCGAAGGTCAGAGAAAGGGCGGGCTGGTTGTTCTGATGTATCGCCGGCAGCGGTCCTGTCCACTAATTCAACTACTAAACAAATAGTGGTAGCTGAAAAAATAAACCCAAATAAAAGGAGAAGGATACACTCGGAATAAGACAGTGAGTCCTGATTCAACTGTCACGGACTTATGTGACTTATCCGTGTGTTCTCATTCTACTCGATCTCTCCTCTGCCTTTGACACTGTCAACCATGCCATCCTGCTCAACCGTCTCCGTGATAACCTGGGTATCACTGGTCAGGCTCTGGCGTGGCTGACCTCTTTCCTTTCCAATCGACCCTCCCAGGTCCAACTGGGGTCCTTCCTCTCTGACATCTTTTTCTCCTCCTGTGGTGTTCCCCAGGGATCTAACCTCTCTCCCTGGCTTTTCAACCAGTATCTGGCACTCCTTGCCCTCCGCATCGCCGCTCTCTGCCCCAACTTCCAGTGCTATGCAGACGATACCCAGCTCATTTTCAGGCTACCCTCGGCCAACTCCTCTCCTTCCCTCATCACTGACTGTCTGTCTGCTATCCAGGAATGGTGTGCCGCCAATGACCTTTGCCTTAATGCCAGTAAGACTGAGATTCTACTTATCGGCACACCCACTCCCTCCTTCCCTGCAGCTCTCTGGCCGGCCTCCCTTGGCCCCCTTCCTGCCCCTACCTGCAAGGCAAAAAACCTCAGGGTCATCTTTGACTCCACACTCTCCTTCTCTCCTCATATATCAGACGTCTCTAAGAAGTCACACTACCAGCTGCACCTCCTCAGAGGTATTCTTCCCTTCCTCTCCTTCCCCCAGAAGCTCACTGTCTCCCGAGCCCTGGTTCTCTCAAAGCTGGATTACTGTAACAGCCTCTATCTTAATCTGCCTGCCTCCACTCTCCGCCCTCTGCAACTCATCCAGAACAGAACTGCGAAACTTGTCCTTGGCCTCAAGCCCAGGGACTGTATCTCTCCAGGACTGAAATCTCTACACTGGCTCCCAGTGGCTGCGAGGATCAAGTTCAAAACCCTCTGCATTGTCCACAAGGCCTTCTGGGGCCTGGGGCCCAAATACCTTCAACTCTCTCTTCCTAAATATCTTCCTTCCCGAGCCCTTCGCTCATCCGTCTCCAACTCCCTCAGGGTCAGCCGCTTCTCGAAGCAACAAGCTGGGGGTAGATCTCTCTCTGCAGCAGGGGCCTCCCCCTGGAACAGCCTTCCTGCCTCCCTGAAACTTGAGGAGAACCACCTCCGGTTCCGGAAGCACTTCAAAACCTTCCTCTTTGCTTCTGCTTTCTCTCTCCCTCTCCCCTGCTGAACAGCTTTAATTCTTCACTGAATCTGCTCTGAATCTGCAACTGGGCCACTCTCAGTGACGTCGGTCCAGGACCCAGCCACTCTCCACTTGCACTGCCTCCCTGGCACCCCCCTGCACTGCGGGACTGTCACTGTATCCTTACAGCCCCCCTTCCCAGCACTTGTTCTGCATCTACCTTGCACTTGCCACCAGCTGGCCTTATTTATTATTTTTTACGCTACTTACCTTGTACTGCACTTCCCCCTCTCCCCTTCCCCTTGCACTTTTCCCTTCCCCCCACCCCTGCACTTGCGCGATCTGAATGACACCTGGCCTAGTAGGATCGTTGTCTGTCTTCCCCTTGTTCCCCCCCCCTGCCTCGTCGCGCCTTGAAACACTTGTGTATAGGCGCGTTACAAATGCCATATCATATCATATCATTATCCACCTATTCAGTAGACCTGATTCAACTGTCACGGACTTATGTGACTTATCCACCTATTCAGTAGAATCTGAAGAACTATCATCTGGTTCTGTAGCACAAGAAAATCCTCGTCCAGTGGTGCCAATGAGTCAGTCACAGTCTAAGGCTCATTCTCACAAGACAGCAGGAAAAAACACTGCTGAGATCACCGAAGGCAATCGTGTTGTAAGAAATGTCTCCTTTGAACAAATGAAGAAACCAGATCAAATAATTGGGAGAGCCCTCTGCTCTAGGATTATAAGAGAACCCAATAAAGTTCAATCCGAAGATGACTGCCTCACAATGGCGTAAAGAAAATCTGAATATAATAACAGTCGCCCACTCAATATGAGAAAAAGAGTCATCAAAAGTGGAGATTGCACCTTGAAAATATATTCTCAGATGATAATGAGGTAAACCTAAATCGAAGAAATGTGATGTGTTTGCTTCATAATTTTCCATCTTTACGAACAATTACATCAGATGATATAGCAATTGTGGAATATATTACTGGATACTCTCTTGATAAAGTTCTCTTAAATATCAAATCACAGGCAGTTGAAAATACACTAATAATGACTAAAGACAAGCTTCTATCCTATGGCTTCGACCTGACACAGGAAACAAGATCAAAAGAACCAATGGTCAAGAGGCAAGTGCCAGGTGCTGTGCGCTCGACACATGAACAAAGACGTGAAGCCTTGAGAAAACAATTCAACATAAAAAATAGAGTAACTAGTGGAAGAAATCCTCAAATAACAACTCATAGCGCTTGCGCCACTACTGAATACAACCAAAACCGGAATTTTAATAGAGCCTAACTATTCTGTCTTATAAAGGTAGTGGCGAATGTGTTAATTTCCTGGAATACAAGAGGATTTGTACATCTGTTTCAGAACTTTCTTCATACTTTGATGAATAACTTTGCTGTTTGTCTTCAAGAGACATGGCTTCAGCAAGCTCCAATAAGAGATGGATACTCTATTCTTTTAAACCCAGCGGTAAAAAATCAATTTGGCCGCCCTTACTTGGGCTTATTAACAATGATAAATAATGCAAATGGCTGGACGCTGGTTCAAACATTTACGCCAAATCTTTTTGTTCAGGGGACAATTCTCAAGAAGCAAAAAACCAATAAAGGACAAAGTAAGTATCAGCTATTATTAAATACCTACTGGAACACAGTGATGATTACAACATCTCAATTTATACAATTCATCACTAAGCTGATTGACGATTCCATGGTAAAATATGGTGATCTTGCTATAATTTTCTGCGGCGATCTACGTTTTTCCTAGTTCAATGCTTTGCAAAATTCAAATGATTCATTTAAAGAACCATCAAGCCAAGGTGTATGCTTAGGCTCTCAGTTTAAATCAGCCATGCTAGCAAGAAATTGCCGAATGCTAAACGGGCAAACAAAGGGAGATATTCTGCCAAAATTCACTTTGCAGCGGAATAAAAGCAGGCGAATAATCAACTTCATTTGGACATCCAACTCCTTGTGTAATGAGATTGAATCTTTGAAAATCTTGTATTCGACTCTTAGTGATCATCTCCCTTTAGAACTAACCTGGTTTTCCACCTCTGAAGATGTCGATGCTAAACACACCTTGCCGTTGGAAATAATTCAAAGAGTGCAATAAATATACAACAAATCAATATATTGAAAGACAACTTACTCTCTGACCGGATATCTACAAATGATAAGTTAAATTACAATGTCTTGTTGACACAGTTTGAAAAAACTCATAATCATCATAACGGATATATTCACAAAAAGAAATACACATTTAGTTTACAGGTGTCTAACCAGAAAAAACAATTGCAAAAACATATGCGAAAATTGAAGAAAGGGTCAGACCACCATAAGGAGCAATTCATGAAACAACGGAAGTTGAAATATCGGAATTGGTTAAAGAGTTTCAGACATATGAGAGATCAGGAATGTGGCAAATGAATCCTAAAGCTGATTATGAGTCATAACACAAAAGAAATATGGAATATAATAAATAACAAGTCGGTGGAACAAAGTGCAAAGATGCATCATGGAATATCAAAGTTAACTTGGCATCAATAATTTGATAGAGTGTTTAATTCCGACGTTAACATACAAGGTGTGGACGTTTCCCTGTCATCAAATTCTGGGAATGTAAGCGAAGCAAAACAGGATATAATAACTGTAATGAAACGCCTCAAAAATTCCAGAGCGGCAGGTCCTGATGGACTGACAAATGTAATCATAAAATCGAATCAAGACCATTGGACAGGCTTTATTGAAGACCTGTTTAGCCTGATAGCAGCCACAAAGCACCTTCCTCAGTCGTGGAATCCCGCGATTATAATACCGATATTTAAAAAAGGAAATCGGGACGACCCGGCAAATTATCGTCCCATTGCCTTACTCGATATAGTGGGGAATATTTTTGCTACTTTTTTTAAACAAAAACTTGAAAAGTGGACTTTTGTCTCTGGTTGTTTTGACTTTCGCCAAACTGGTTTCACTAAGGGGGTTGACACTGAGTTGAATCTAATAATACTCAATATATTGAAGCTTGAAACGCTACAACAAAAGAAAAAATAGTTTCTTGCATTTATTGACATGAAGCAAGCCTTTGATTCTCTCAATCGCACTAAACTTTGGCAAAAGCTGATGAAGTGGTCATGTCCCCTTGAGCTACTGCATCCAATAATGGTGCTGCATAAGAAGATCTCTATCAGAGTGTGAATTAATGAAGAAGGCGATCTTACAGAGGAAATATTTACAAACAAGCGTGTCAAACAAGGATGCCCGTTAGCAGCGCTCCTCTTTAAACTTTTCATCTCAGATATCTGTGAGGCTTTATCTCAAGTCCAGTGTTTTCCTCCAAAAGTAAATGGCCATCCAACTAGTTGGATAATATACGCAGACGACATAGTCCGCATAGATTCAACCCCTATTGGGCTACAAAGACTTTTGTCGGCGCTGCAAACATATTTAAAAAATAATGAGTTAGAAATTAATGCTACCAAGACTAAGATCATGGCAATTGGGAGAATGACCAAAGAAAATAAAAGGTTTACCTGGAAATTAGATAACTCACATATTGGTTTGGTTCGTGAGATCAGATATTTGGGAATTCTATTCAATACGTCAGTACGAGAATATGAATGGATAGAAGATCTGAAACGACGAATGGTGAAATTCACACTACAAGGAGCAAAGCTTCATGCTGAATATGGTAAATTCACCTTGAAACCCATCTTAACTTTCTATACGCAAAAAGTGATTCCATCAATTACTTTCGGGGCTGAGGCTGGCTGGAATCTGAACCATATGATATGGTCCTCTCTCGAGGGTCAGTTTTGGAGCCACATTCTTAAATTGCCTAGGAGTCTGTCAATGAGGTCTCTAAGATATGAACTTGGGCTGGAGTCAATCTATGATATAGTGGTATGGAAATGTTTGGCAGTTCTGCGCAAGATCTGTGTGACTGACAAAGCCCCAGCCTACCAAATTCCAGCTTCAACAGCATCACACCAGCACCGAAGTATTCTGCTGACATGGTCCACAAAATTGAAGATGATCTTGGACTTGGCTGATATAAAATGGGAAACTCTGATATTTACTCCTCAAGTAGCTAAAAAGAAACTGAGACAGTGGAACTGGATTCAGAATTCAGCAAAACGGAACATGTTGAAAACCTCGATAGATCTAGGTGTGGGAATTAATACCCTAGATAAATTACCAAAATATCTTGCAAAGTTTCCATCTAGAATTCATCATAATCGGTTCTTAATATGTCGATTAAATCTATATCAAACGAACGAGATCTTATGGCTTAGACATGATAAAAATACTGTCGACAATTGTAGATTCTGTAGAAAAGCACTCAAATCTTCTAAACATCTGAATGCGGAATGTGAGCAACTAAGAAATACCAGGATTCGATATTTAGAGAAATTTGCTCCAGTGGATGGAGACACTGAGAAGTGGTGGTTTTGGGTTCTATCGGGAAGCAATGTGATACTGACTTGTGCAGTCTCCGATTTTTTGGAGCATATTTTAAATTCAAATCTTGATAACGAGACAGAATAAGATGAATGGAGTCCAAGGATAGTCTGTGAGCTTTTTTTTGTTTTGTTTTTTTCATTCTTAGGCTTCCTCTTCCTTTGCCTTTTAAAATCTGATGTTTTTTGTTTTACCATTCTTGTGATTTACTTGTGATACATATGAGATGAAGTACAAACAGAAATTGTAATTGAAGTTTGAAATCAAACTATGTGTTACAATTAAAATAAAAAAATTAATCAGGGGTATAGCTGTGTTCTAGTTGAATGATGGTGTATAGTAGAGAGTACGCGTACTGATGTGATATGATGGTTATCTTTAGAGCGCCCGAGACCAGGCACGTGAACAGGATGGCAGGGGACAGAGCGACACACGGATACATAGAGACAGGAGGCTGGGTTTGCAGCGACAGGGGGATACGGATATGTAGCGACAGCATGGGGAACAGGATGGTAGGGAACACAGTGATACATGTGTGGGCATGCTAACATTTACATTCAGATTTCTACCATAAAGCACTCAATGCGGCTTAACCTCAGGGGGAAAGAATAGCTCCACTACAACTTGGGCTTTACAGGGAAAGGTTCCCTCCACACCCAAGATCCAAAATGGTGTCTGTCACCCATAGGATGTTTCGTCTGGATTTGGCTTTTTAATCTCCTGCACCTATGATCTAAATTATTATAATTGTACAAATGTATACATTAGTTAGTCTGGTGGCACATTAATATTAAAAAATAAGCCATGCCTGGATGTGGCATTGTGACTAATAAGGGTACCAATACAATATAGGTCATAAGAACCCCCCACAAAACTCCGCCCCACAAGGGAGACCTATCTCTACCGTCTGGAGCTGACAAAATACATAGGCGTAAAAAGAAGGGATATGGATAACAAGTTTTGACACTTCCGGTGACTACCTCATATTAATTCTCACTGCTCAGTCCTGAAACAATGGACCTAGTTGTCAAAACAAATAATCACAGCATCAATTTCATTACAATTTTAAATCAAAATACATCATAGTACCAATCTACAACATTTTTATAAAACCGCTCATGTAAGAACATCCATAGACTATTAGATACTAAAATCATAAAACATATAATACATACACATGTAACTCATGACATACTCCTAAAAAACATCACATCAAAAGCACATTAGGACAAATTGATTATACTTGGTCCAATTTGTGCATCAGCAATCACAGGCCCAACATGTGTCTGTCCGTAACACCAAGTTGGTCAGACATTCATCAGGGGATGTCCTCTGTAGATCGTCGGTCAAACTTCTGATTCTTGTGCGCCTGTCTTTTCTTTTCTTTTATGGCTCTTTGGTTGGGTCTTAATGTATATGGTTCTGGTTCACGGAGGCGTTAGCCTTCCTGTGGTGATGTGTGGTTTTGAGTTCCCTTGTGGGTTCCTCTGCAGTTGTCTCCTTTTGTGTGCTTTAGTTTTGTCTGGGTTCCTTTTTGCCCAGGGTGAGTCTTCATTTTGGTATCCCGTGTGACTATCTTTCCTCGTGGGTCCCTTGGTTGGGTACTGTTGTGTCATATTCACAGATGCGGCTATCACATTCAGCACTGACGGACTCTGTCAGTTATATCCGTGTCCACCACCCCTTCCTCCTCACCTGTATATTCTGATGAAGCCTCGGGTTTGGGTACCTTCTTCCTAGGTGTCTTCTTTCTTGTAAAGAGGTAAGGTCTTCCGCGGTAGGAAATCACTCTGACACTCTGTTGAGACAGGGAAGCAGAGGACACCCCTCCGCAGGGACCGGTTGGAGAGGAAAAAAGCGATAGCTAAAAAAAACTATCTTAGGCATGACGCTTTAGCAGATGGGTAAAGGAATTTCCAGGATGGCAAGGAGGAAGATGGTCCAAATATCCGTGCAAGAATGTAAATGCAGGAGGCAGTTCTTGTCATTGAGAGGTTCCGGAGGAGTAATGGTTTGAGTGTGATCGTAAACTTCAGGAGTGCGGTAAAGGGCTCCGTAAAGCAACGGAGCAAAAAGAAACAGACAGAAGGGCAAGCGAGGGCAAGGCAGAGCCGGATAGAGAAACAAGGAAACAGGTAAGAAAGGGACAAGAACGGGAAAAACAGGGAGCAAAGCAGAGAAGGAGAGACAGAAAGTGGCAGAAGCTGAGCAGAAGGAAAACAATGGAGTAAGAACAAAGAATACCAGAGAAGCAAAAGGGCGCAGGCGGAAATCACGCGGAGGCACAGCTTCACCTCACTGATGAGGTCCAACAAGGCTGCAACACGTGTAAAAATAAAAAGCATTACAGAACAGCAGCAATGTATTGAAGATCTTTTTCTTTAAATTGTTATCTGAATTTGAATTCGAATACTCACCACAACAAAATTAACCTTGAAGGTTGGCGCATTTGAGTAAAACTTTATGCCTCACATCAATTTACTTTTTAACTATTTCTGTGAAGCAGCCACACAAGGATGTGACAATTACTCATGCAGACAACTTGCAAAAAAACAAGTAAACATTTATAGCAAGCTGTCGCCAGGGATAAGCTTTTGTCTGGTTGCAAACTTCTTTTCAATTGGAAACCACGCGGAGCGTGAAAAGGAGAATCGGAAGAAAGACGGGGAGAAAAACACCCCTCCCGTAAAGGCTAACAGAAGGCGAGCAAAAACACAGTAGCGGAGCGTACAGCAAAAGTTGCAACGCGCCAGGGCCCAAAAGGGGGCGTGGCTAAATACGGAAGCGAGGACAGACAGAAACAGAAAGACTAGAACGATAACTAGGAAGTGGAAAGCAGAACGGAACATCGTAATGGCGACGCCAGCGCCATGTGTTCCATAGCCGCCAGTGGTGTCTGCGAGAAGGTGGCATGACAGCGGCAGCCTACCCGTTGTTTCATTTCCTTGTTGATTCCTGTGTGGTTGTAACTCCTTGTAGTGGTTCAAATTATTTCTTGTGCGTCCTATGGGTTCTCTCTGTTGATTATTGCATTTGAATTGCGTTTGACAGTTGTGTGGGGTTCCTTTTGGTTAGTTAATTTCCTGTTGGGTCCTGTGCAGCTGTCTTTCCTTTTGAGTCTCCTTGGTTGGGCCTATGATGTTTATGGTTCTGGGTCACAGAGGCCTTAGCCTTCCTGTGGTGACTTGTTGTTATGAGTTCACTTGTGGGTTTGTGTGTGCTTGTCTCCTTCTGTGGGCTCTTGTTTTGTATGGGTTCCTTTTTGATCAGGGTGTGTGTGTTCCTTTTTGGTGTCCTGTGTCTTTCCCCTTGGGTCACTTGGTTGTGTCCTGTTGTGTTCACAGAGGTGTTTGAGTCTCTTGTTGGTTTATTTATTTGTACATGTGTAAACCGCACAAAACCCACAGGCATTGAGGCGCTGGTTGCAAGGGGGTTAGGGGAGGAAAGGGCGAGGAAAGAGCAATAGGAGGCAGAGAAGTTGAATACCTGGGATGTTCATAGGTCAATAGTTAGTGTAAGAGTCTAGTTTTTAGTTGTTTCCTGAAGGGCCGATAAGAAGACCCAGAGCATGGGTGAGGAGGAAGATTATTGCACAGGCAGGGCTGCAAAGACTGGGATGCTAGAGCCCCTAGCTCTTGTGCTTTGGAAACACGGGGTGACCAGTCTGTGGCTGTAGATCGATCTTGTAGGTCTGGAGGAGCAGTTCTTGGTGAGTCTCTGCGATAAGTAGTGTGGCGCAGAGTTTGAGAGTCAGCGATGAGTAATGGAGATCATTTTAAAGATTATGTGTTCTCTGACTGGTAGCCAATATGCAGGTTTTCTGTGAGCTGAAACATAGTCACGCTTGGATAGGTCCATGGCAGCCCAGATGGCGTTGTTCTGGATTGTCTGGAGCTTGCTGAGGTTGAGCTCAGAAGTGCTGGTTAGAAGGAAATTACAATTGTCGAGCCAGGACCCAATTACTGTTCTGGCTATGGCCAGGCGGTCTTGTGAGGAGAGGAAGTATTCAGGTGCATTCAAGATTTTGGTGGTGTGGGCTACCCGTGATGCAATGGTGTTGACATGTCGGTCATGCTGAGGCTGGAATCCAAGTAGACACCCATCGTTTTGATGGTGGAGGAGACGGGGATGGGGCAGTCATCAGTGATGGAGGGTAGGCCAACTATCAGAATTTCTGTCTAATCTTTAAAACACAGTTGGAGTGTTCCCTTCCAGACCGAAAAATGTCATAGATTGTGTTGATATGGAATCCTGTTCATAGTTGCCTGAGAGGGGGATAAGGATTTGGGTATCATTGGCGTAGTTAGTGAATGACATACCCAAAGAGTCGAGGTAGTCTAAAAGTGGTTTTGTGTAGATGTTGTCTAATGTTGGGGAGCCGCAGGAGCCTTGTGGGACTCTGCAGGGAACTTGAGTTGGGTGGGTTGCTGCGCTTCCCACATAGACACTGGGTGTTGTGTGTACAAGGAAATAGGCAATACTTTTGGCAGCCATGGGGGAGAAATTGGTGACTGTGATAAGGTGATAGCAGCAAGTTTGCTGGTTGACCAGATAAAATGCAGCTGAGTGGCCAAGCAATAGGAGGAGGGCTAGGTTGCCAGCATCAAAAATATCATCTAGTTTTTTAAGTCCAACAGGGCTGACTCTGTGGCATACCTGGACGCAAGCCAGACTGTCGTGGGTAGAGGATATTGTATTATTCGAGGTAGGTTTGAATCTGCATATAGGAAGCATGGTCCAGAATATTTAGTAGGAAAGGGAAAGTGGTGATAGGTCGGTAATTGGTGGGAATAGTAGGATCAACTGAGGCTTTTGTGATGAGTGGGGAGATCCAGGCTACTTTAAGGATAGGTGTGACAATGCTGTAGATGATTGAGGAGTTGACACATGCAGAGATGATAGGAACAAGGGCTTCTGCACAGTCTTTAATAAGAGGGTCTGGCCAGTATCACCATGGCATTGTGAGGGGTTCAAGCCAGCAATGAGCTTTGAGAGACGTTCTTTAGTGAGGTTGAGGGAGCATCTTGTGATCGCAGGGGGGGTTAGAGGGAGGATGTTAGTTGACTGGAGTATGGTAATGGGCACAGTGAAGGTGATAGTGTGGTGGTCTGACCAGAGATTGGGGAGATTGCTAAATTAGATACTTCACAATTCAGGTCTGCAATCCAATCTAAAGACCTTCCTAGTCAATGTGTTTGAGACATATTGTGTGAAACCAAGAGAGGCTAGAGAATTGGCTAGTGAGAGGGCACCCTTGTCTGATGGGTCCTTAAACCTCAGGCTTAGGTCTCCCAAAAGTAAGACTTTTGAAGTGGGTTTAATGCTGCTGCTGAGAAGCAAAGAGAGGTCTTCATCAAAAGATTTTGCCCGACCAGGAGGGCAGTAGATAACATGAATGGTTAAAGTAGCGGTAGGTGAAAGTGTTAGCCTAGTGCTAAATAGGTCACAGGCAGGAGGAGCAATGGAGGGGATAGTTTTGATGGACATGTGTCTTTGTGGATGAGGGCGACTCCATCACCTTTGTGTAAAGGGCAATCACAACCTGGGTGAATGGCAATGGCTAGAGCTGGACCTGCTGTGGGGTGTAGCCATGTTTCAATTACGGCTAAGATGTCCAGATTGTGGTCAGTGATGAGGTCCCTGACATCTGAGGCAAGCACAATGATTGATTGCGCATTGATCAGTGTACATGAGAGAGTTTGGAGGGATGGAGTCGATGGGCCAACCGTAAGAGCGACATTGAAGGTGCAGCTGAAGCTGAATGATTAGAGGTGGTCTGTGCACATAAGTGTGCGAGGCAGTAGTTTGTGCAAGGTGGGATAGTACGAGGCATGGTTGGTGCTAATGTGTGGGAAGCGAGCCTTGCAGTTCTAGCGGTACCTGTGCATGGGAGGAGGTCTTTGGTGGTGGTTGAAGACTGGCGACGAGTCTGTAAGTTGCTCTTAGTGATGGCTTGTAATCTGGTGTGTAGTGAGGGGGGTCTGTATATGTGTAGATGAGAGCTGGACGCAAGTTTGATGTGCTGCAGTGAGTATGAAAGGTAGGAGAAATGGTGCAGGTTGAAAGGGGTGCTCCTAATTGTCCCTGAAGGAGCAGGCAGCCTGTGCAGAGTTGTTTAAATGGTTCACAAAGACATTCTTGCCTAGTGTGGCAAGGGAGGTGAGGAGTGTAGTGACATGGTTTACAGTGCCAGCGGGAGGGTTGGAGCTTGAAGGCGGACACCTGAAGTCAAAGAGCCCTTAGCCATTTGGTAGGTTGTGGGTGTGAGTAGGCGCATGCGATTGAGGTTGGAATCGGGCAGTGCAGCATACCTATGCAGAGAGAGACCAGGTGGTTGAACAGCAGCCTGGTGTACACGTTGTAGAGTGTGGGGGAGACACACAAACCTTGGGGTACAATGCAAGGGATGGGTGTGGGGATAGCGGCACGTCTCCAGTGAAGACTTGTGAGCTTCTGTTGGCAAGAAAGAGGCAACCCATTTGGCTGTGTGCGATGAGAAGTGGGCCGAGCAGGTGAGAGTCTGACACATGATGTTGTGGGCCACGAGGTCGAACGTGGCAGAGAGGTTGTGCAATAGTAGTAGCGAAAGGTCGCCACAGCTGTTGGCTTCATGAAGCTGATTTTTGAGATCTAGAAGGGCTGTTTCGGTTCCATGCTTGGAGCAGAAGCCGGTTTGCCGTGAGCCTAGAATATGGTGGAGCTCAAAGAATACCTGGATTTGCATGTAGGCAACTCTGCCATTATTTTCAGGACGAAAGGGACAGTTGTTATAGGACAGCAGGGCCGAGTGCAGGTTTCTTCAGTAGAGGGGAGATCCATGATTCTTTCAAGGCAGAGGGGATGGTGTAGATGGCAAACGATAAGTTAATGAGAGCAGCGATGACGGCTAGTAAGGGCTCTGCACACTCCTTAACCATTGTAGCGGGGCATGCGTCTCCTTTTCTGCGTGATGGTTTGAGACCAGCAGTGGTTATCGCAGGGGTGCGCCAGGAGGTGGACAGTTTTACTGAGCAAGGTATTGTAATGATCAAACCTAAGGGTGGTGTCCTGGGAGGATGGGAAAGGGGGGCTGAGGAAGGGGATGGCCTTGTCACTGTTCATGTTTCGAGTGCTGGGAGCCAGGGGTGTGGTCGGGCCGACTGCTGGTTTGGCTGGCACAGTGCGGCTAGGGATGGAAAACCTGATGGTGTGGTGATCGGACCAGGGACATGGTGAATTGTAGATTATGGAGCTCCTACTATTAAGGTCAACTATCCAATCTAGGGTGCGACCAACAAGTGTGTAGGGGAAGAAATAGGTTGGGTACATCCAAGGGCTGTCAAGGAATTGGATAAGGTAGTGGCATCATAATCCGTGGGGTCGTTGAATCCAAGATTAAGGTTGCCCAGGAGTAAGAGTTGGATGGTAAACTTAATGTTGGTAGACAATAGGTGAAGGGATCATTTTCAAAGGTATTGATGTGGTCTGGAGGTCAATAGACGAGGTGGATGGTGATGGCGGCATTGTCAGATCATTTGAGCTTGGCTTATATCAACTCATTGTTAGGGAGAGAGGTGGTATTGGTAGGGTATAGTGGGTGGGGGGTGTTGGACGAGGGGCGGAGGGCAGCAGGCCACAATAGGAGGCGCAAGGGTGGAACACAGTTCTCGTAGCACAGGTAGGAGGGTGGGAGGCAGCAAGGACATAGCGTTCAAGTCATGTATGCTTAGTGATAGCATGTGGATGGGGGTTGTGCTAACATTAGCAAGAGAGACAACAGTCTTCAAAGGAGGTCAAAACACTTCAATCCTCTCCAAAACTTGATTCACCTATTCACTCATGTGTTGCACGGTTCTCTCCCCATGTACTGTGAATCAATTCACAAGCTGTATAAATATTTTCCTTAGGTCACCGAGTCTCAAATGCACAACTCACTTTATTCCATGTACCCCGAATGTCTAGATTTCCTTAATTATAATTATAATTGTTGTTTTACAACACACTTAATACCAGAGACCAGTTCCTAAGCACAAGACTGGGATTTAAACCTGTGTTGCTATGCGTTGTCTTGCTTCCAAGACAAACGTGTTGCCCCTGAGCTATTCTCATGGCCTTAGATCATCCATTTAATTATAAGTGGCTCTGTAAATTTGGCTCTGTAAATTCTCAGGCAAAATCCCCTTTATTTTATTCTTACAAAGTTTGTTACAACTATATAGTCTATGACATTTCCTTCATAGAGCACTCTTAGGGTCCCACAGTGTTCCGTGTTGTATTCAAGCCTGTGAGAAGGCCATCCAGTCCTGTTTCTGCTCGGAATTCGGGAAAGAGAAAAGAAAAGTCCCAGAATACAAGGGGGGTGGAGGGGACAGGGCTGGGTGGCACAGCCACGGGAAGCCTGAGAGCTCTACTTCACATGGAATAAGAAAATACATACTACATGCATGCCAACACGCTCCATTCCGTTAATCAGATGTTAGTTCAGTTCTGGTTTTTACTTTGAATTTTGTGACTTGAAGGTCTGGATTTGTAAATTATGAGTCCCAGAATGCAAAGTTAAAACCAGCACTGAACAAGCATCTCCCAAATGCGATGGGACATGTATGTGCATGGGGGTGGAGAGGTAAGGGGGGCGGGGTGTCATAACCAGTTACAAACAAAATTCGGAGGCGGGGGCTTAGGAAGTATCAGGCATAGCTTGAGAGACGTGTGGCCTATGTAACTAAAGGAGCGGTCTAACAGACAGTCAAATTCTCGTACCAGACACGAAAGGGAGAAAAATCCATTCGAAAGGTGTATTTATAGCATATAATTATCAGCAAAAATAGCTAAAATACAATCAAAATGGGAGAATGCGGGTTCCATTTGCTTTCACATCTTTCGAGGGAGATCTGTGATTCCTATGTATTTTATTTTCTCATTCTCTTTAAAAGACTTAGATATAGTAATGCTACAAAATCAAGAGGCCGATTCATGGAATAATTAGCGCGGCGCAAGTGGGCAAAAACGTGCGAATCGCAGTGGAATAGCGAAAATCGCAGTGCAATTGCGAAAATCGCACGAAAAGCAGCGCACGTCGATTCATGGAAGGCCGTGCGCGAGAAAACCAGCGGACGTGCGATAAAAAAGTGCGCGGCGCACGTTGGCGCACAGGCCATCTAACAGCGTGCGCCAGGTCACAGCGAAAATCGCACAGGGCACAGCGAAATTCGCACATAGCGCGGCGCACGCAACAAAAGTAGGCGGAACACGGGCGTAACACTCGGAATGGGGAACAACTTGTCAAAACGTGGGCGTCACGGGGGAAGTACAGGGCACAAGTGCGCGGAACGCCCACACGCTCGCCTACAACACGTATTCATGGAATAGAATAGGGCAAAAAAGCGCACGCTCAAACCAGCGCACAGGCACAAACACGACCGCCACAAGAAAGCAGGCGGTAGCGTCTCTGCGGCTGTAAGAAATGTGCGCCAAAAGGTGCGCCAACAAATAGCACCTATATACTGCCATGATGAATGTCCCATACTGTGGCCCTCCAGGAAAAATGACGTGCAAAGGGGTACCCACAAACACGGACACCCGCTGACAAAAAATACGTGTGCGTGTATACCGGGGTGCGCGGGAAGTCTAACACGCGATTTCAGCAGGGTACGTGCATCACAGGGGTTCGCGTGAAGTTATTCACGCGATCGGGCCTGGGGGAGCGGGCTATGTGTATTTCAGGGGTTCGCGTGAAGTTTCACACGCGATCGGGTCTGGGGGAGCGGGCTATGTGTATTTCAGGGGTTCGCGTGAAGTTTCACACGCGATCGGGTCTGGGGGAGCGGGCTACGTGTATTACAGGGGTTCGCGTGAAGTTCCTCACGCGATCGGGCCTGGGGGAGCGTGCTACGTGTATTTCAGGGGTTCGCGTGAAGTTTCACACGCGATCGGGCCTGGGGGAGCGGGCTACGTGTATTACAGGGGTTCGCGTGAAGTTCCTCACGCGATCGGGCCTGGGGTAGCGGGCTACGTGTATTACAGGGGTTCGCGTGAAGTTCCTCACGCGATCGGGCCTGGGGGAGCGGGCTACGTGTATTCCAGGGGTGCGCGTGAAGTTCCACACGCGAATAGCCTGTGCGCGTGTATTTCAGGGGTGCGTGGGAAGTTCCACACGCGAATAGCCTGGGCGCGTGTATTTCAGGGGTGCGCGGGAAGTTCCACACGCGAATAGCCTGGGGGCACGTGTATTTCAGGGGTGCGCATGAAGTTCCACACGCGAATAGCCTGGGCGCGTGTATTTCAGGGGTGCGCGGGAAGTTCCACACGCGAATAGCCTGGGCGCGTGTATTTCAGGGGTGCGCGGGAAGTTCCACACGCGATCGGGCCTGGGGTAGCGGGCTACGTGTATTACAGGGGTTCGCGTGAAGTTCCTCACGCGATCGGGCCTGGGGGAGCGGGCTACGTGTATTCCAGGGGTGCGCGTGAAGTTCCACACGCGAATAGCCTGGGGGCGCGTGTATTCCAGGGGTGCGCGTGAAGTTCCACACGCGAATAGCCTGGGCGCGTGTATTTCAGGGGTGCGCGGGAAGTTCCACACGCGAATAGCCTGGGGGCACGTGTATTTCAGGGGTGCGCGTGAAGTTCCACACGCGAATAGCCTGGGCGCGTGTATCTCAGGGGTGCGCGGGAAGTTCCACACGCGAATAGCCTGGGCGCGTGTATTTCAGTGGTGCGCGGGAAGTTCCACACGCGAATAGCCTGGGCGCGTGTATTTCAGGGGTGCGCGGGAAGTTCCACACGCGAATAGCCTGGGGGCGCGTGTATTTCAGGGGTGCGCGGGAAGTTCCACACGCGAATAGCCTGGGCGCGTGTATTTCAGGGGTGCGCGGGAAGTTCCACACGCGAATAGCCTGGGCGCGTGTATTTCAGGGGTGCGCGGGAAGTTCCACACGCGAATAGCCTGGTGGCGCGTGTATATCAGGGATGCGCGGGAAGTTCCACACGCGAATAGCCTGGGCGCGTGTATTTCAGGGGAGCGCGGGAAGTTGCACACGCGAATAGCCTGGGCGCGTGTATTTCAGGGGTGCGCGGGAAGTTCCACACGCGAATAGCCTGGGGGCGCGTGTATTTCAGGGGTGCGCGGGAAGTTCCACACGCGAATAGCCTGGGCGCGTGTATTTCAGGGGTGCGCGGGAAGTTCCACACGCGAATAGCCTGGGCGCGTGTATTTCAGGGGTGCGCGGGAAGTTCCACACGCGAATAGCCTGGTGGCGCGTGTATATCAGGGGTGCGCGGGAAGTTCCACACGCGAATAGCCTGGGCGCGTGTATTTCAGGGGTGCGCGGGAAGTTCCACACGCGAATAGCCTGGGCGCGTGTATTTCAGGGGTGCGCGGGAAGTTCCACACGCGAATAGCCTGGTGGCGCGTGTATATCAGGGATGCGCGGGAAGTTCCACACGCGAATAGCCTGGGCGCGTGTATTTCAGGGGAGCGCGGGAAGTTGCACACGCGAATAGCCTGGGCGCGTGTATTTCAGGGGTGCGCGGGAAGTTCCACACGCGAATAGCCTGGGGGCGCGTGTATTTCAGGGGTGCGCGGGAAGTTCCACACGCGAATAGCCTGGGCGCGTGTATTTCAGGGGTGCGCGGGAAGTTCCACACGCGAATAGCCTGGGCGCGTGTATTTCAGGGGTGCGCGGGAAGTTCCACACGCGAATAGCCTGGTGGCGCGTGTATATCAGGGGTGCGCGGGAAGTTCCACACGCGAATAGCCTGGGCGCGTGTATTTCAGGGGAGCGCGGGAAGTTGCACACGCGAATAGCCTGGGCGCGTGTATTTCAGGGGTGCGCGGGAAGTCCCACACGCGAATAGCCTGGGCGCGTGTATTTCAGGGGTGCGCGGGAAGTTCCACATGTGATTTGACAGTGTGGGTCCTCCCAGGTGTACCCTGTACACCCTCCACGGCCCCTGCAGGCAGCCCACACCACAGGGGACTACCATGCATCCCTGGTCATGTCCCGCAGACAGCCCACCCACCATGGGCATGCCCCCCAGCAAAGGCACATGTCTCCTTGAACTAATGAACACCAACTCATGTCCCCTTGCACCCCCACCCCCCAGCACTGTGGGGCACCTGCCAGCAGGCCCCCACCCATGTCCAACTCATGTCCCCCACCACCCCCACCCCCCAGCACTGTGGGGCACCTGCCAGCAGGCCCCCACTCATGTCTCCCATCACCCCCACACCCCAGCAGTGCAGGGTCACCCTCCACCAGGCCCCCACTCATGTCTCCCACCACCCCCACCCCCCAGCCACCAGGGGCACCCTCCACCAGGCCCCCACTCATGTCCCCCTGCACCCCCACCCCCCTGCCACCATGTGCAGCCCCCACCAGGTCCTCACAATCCCCAATCATGTGCGTAATGGTCAGCCTCCACAGCCAAAAAGCCCTACCAAGTAACCCATTCACCCACATGGAAATGGAAATCACATGTTACACCCCCAATGTACATGAAGCAAATGAACCCATGTCCGTCACACACATATTTTCAAATAGAATGGGAAAACACACAACATGACATGCATGAAACCAATGAGATGAAACCACACAGTGAACAATGGAAAAAAAAATGTATTGAAAAAAATACAAATGCCAAAGAAAGAAAACTAACTACAATGTAAATGTGAAAAAATAAGCTGCATGTCCGCATAAAAACACAAAACTAGAAAATCAAATCAAAAAAATTATGTCCAAAGTGAAATGTAAGAACTCTCCATGCAACAAAGAACTATGTACAAAAATAACAAGGGTCCATCATCACAACTGAACTAAGGAAACCTCCTAAAAAACCTACCTAAATATCAACTATATACAAAAAGTGGAGCAGTGTCCGTCGACTCCAAATAATAATAAGAACGAAAGGAAACCTAAAACTAAAGAACTATATACAAAGGCGGCGGGCAAGTCCAGCGGCTCACTCTGTGGTGTTCCGGGCCAGGGCATCATCGAACTCCTGTTCGATGTCCCGGAGGCGGTCCAGTTCCATGGCCCCGAGGGTCCGCAGGGACGACGCCGTGTCCTCCTCCAACCCCCTGCGGATTGCCTCGAGGCACTCGACCCGCCTCAGGGCCCTCCGCATGGAGTTCTCCGCCCTGACCATTGTGAGCCGCGCCTCTTCCGCCCGCCGCCGCTCCGCACCTATGGCGTGGCCCAACCGCTGCCACACGGAAGACACTCTCTGTCCTGGGTCCTCCTGCCCTCCGGCCGATGCCTGCCCCTCCGATGTCGAAGGCCCCGAGCCTTCATGGCTCCCACCATCTTGCTGCTGCTGCTGCTCTGCCTCTGCCCGTGCACTGCCTCCTGCTGCCTGCACATCCTCCGCCGGCTGGGGTGCACCTGTTGATGTGGCCACCCCTGCTGGACGTCCGACTCCCGACTGTGGCAGGGATGCCTCCTCCACCAGCCTGGCCGCACTGTCAGAGGCAGCTCCACAGGGCACCCAGGTGACTGATGGGTGGGAAGATGGCACAGAGGACGACTGGCGCGTAGGGGGTCCAGTTGAGGAGGGGGTCGGAGCAAGCCCCATCAGACAGCGGAATCCGGCCTGGGTGACCTGTCCCAGCAGGCTGACGTGGTCAACGAGCCATTCGAGATGACGTGCAGTCTCTCCATGAAAAGACTGCAGGTCACCTCGCATGGCCCGTTGACGCAACGCCACACCAGCCAGGACAGGCTCAACCCGGACCTGGATGTCCACGTCCGTAGGCAGAGGAAGGCCAGTTGACGTCAGCTCATCCCCTGCCTGAAAACGGGTCTGGACGTAGGCATCCCTGCTGGTGCAAGATGATGCAGGGACAGGATTGGGGACAGGATTGCACACAGGCACCTCCGCGGCCGCCTGTGCTGCCTCCTGTCCCTGGTCCTGCACTGCACCACTAGCACCAGTGGGATCCCCACCTCCAGACCCTGTCTCTGGTGCTTGCGCGGCCCCCTCCTCCACCAAACCCCCCACCAACCTGGATGACTCAGTGCCATCTTCCCCTGTTGGGCCCTGTGGGGTCCCAGCTGCCCCTTCTGCTGCCGAGGAGTCCAACTGCAACCTCCGCCTCTTGGACCTCCCCCCGGCAGCTGCGGCCTGGGACGCGGCACCGGACTCCTCACTCCCCGACGAGATGACAACACGGGAGGGGAGCCGGGCCTTGCGTCTCCGGCTGGCGGTCGGATCCCCGCCGCTGTGCTCCACAGCACCTTCTCCGCCCTCTTCATCAGTTGACGCTGCAGACAGGGAGAAACAAAACACAGGCATCAGGGCACTGTACAATGGACACATACACGCATGACAGTTGCACATGAGTGGCATTGGCAAACCTCAGACATGTCATCACAATCCCCAACACACATGTCATTGCAACTGGCACACATGAGCCATACCACAGCCATATCGCAACTGCCACCACCATCCCTACACATACAACAGCATCAGCAGCCAAAGGGAAGCCATACATCACATGCAACACAGGAAGTGCACCACACATGTACACACACCACCACACTTGCATGCATGTCTACACCTCTGCCAAGTGTCGCACTGTTCATACGGGCATCCATGTCACATCTGCCAATCAGGCTTCCACATACCGCTGTCACATGCATCCATGTAGCATCACTGTTGCACCTTTGACAAATACACACACATGCACATGTACACAGTGCTCATACATGCAGCCGAAAACAACATACATGCCTGACATCACGGACATGTCTACTTACATACACATTCATCCAAACATGTGTGCACGCACAACTGCATTTGCCATGCAAGCCCACACACACAAGCACCATCCATGTCTCACACATTACAGCCCTCGCATGTGTCAGCCCCACGGCCCTGTACACCCCCACCCATACTCCACCCCATACAAACAGATGTGCAACCGGCACAATGGGGAATGATCACCACACGCCCTGCTCACAACCAGGATGCATGTACACTCACCGCTCGACTCCAGACGGCTCTGCTTCTCTAGGACCTGGACGTGGAGCGCTGGGGATATGCGTTCCAGGACCCCCATCTGTTCTTCCGACAAGTGGCCCCGGCGCCCCTTGGCATCCGCTGCCTTCAAGAGGCGCCGGGCCTTGTTCAGGGTCCTGGACCTGAAGTCCTCCCAGCGCTTCCTGACATGTTGTAAGTCCCGGACTGCCACCCCCTCCGCGTTGATGGCAGTCACGATGTCAGTCCAGATCCGAGTCCGTCCTTCCTTGTCGGCGCGGGAACTTCCAAAGAGGGCATCATACTGCCCCAGGACTTGCTCCACCAGGACACCAACTTCGGTGGCACTGAAGCTGGTGCCCCTCTGCCTCTCTGGCCGGGGGTTGTCAGTGGTCACAGATGGTGTTAGCCCCGACATGACAACCCCAGAGGCAGGAGTGGGTGGGCAACTGGGTCCTGGGGCTGGGCTGTGGAGCGATGGAATTCCAGTCGGGAGTCTTCTGTTCCAGCAGGGGTGGTCACAGCAATAGCACCCCTGGCTGATGTGCAGGCAGCAAATGGCAGTGCACGTGGGCAGCAGGCAGTCAGGCAGCAGCAGATAGCAGGTGGGAGCGTGCTCGGGGCTCTGGGGGGCAGTAATTCGGCCTTCTGGGCAGGAGCGTGGTCTCCCGTGTGCTCACGCGTGGCCAGCTTGGTACGGAGTGAATTGGCACGTGAAAATCCTGCACGTCAGCGTGAAAACCGAGGAAAGGCCCTTAGCGCGTAAGCGCGTCAGCACGCATACGCGATTCCATTGGACCAAAGGCCCTCAGCGCGTAGGCGCGTCTGTGACGTGACCCGCACGGGTGTTTCCCACACAGCACGTGATGACAGAGCACACGTGGAAAGACTGCACGTCAGAGTCTCATCGCGTGTGATTGGTGGAAATACACCGTACACCGGGATACAGGTGCGCTGACGTACTTGCGTGTGTAAGTGTCCGCGCACACCTCATATACACGTACATAGGCCAATCGCGTGTACACGCACTTTTGTCCAATTACACGCGATGAGACTCTGACGTGCAGTCTTTCCACGTGTGCTCTGTCATCACGTGCTGTGTGGGAAACACCCGTGCGGGTCACGTCACAGACGCGCCTACGCGCTGAGGGCCTTTGGTCCAATGGAATCGCGTATGCGTGCTGACGCGCTTACGCGCTAAGGGCCTTTCCTCGGTTTTCACGCTGACGTGCAGGATTTTCACGTGCCAATTCACTCCGTACCAAGCTGGCCACGCGTGAGCACACGGGAGACCACGCTCCTGCCCAGAAGGCCGAATTACTGCCCCCCAGAGCCCCGAGCACGCTCCCACCTGCTATCTGCTGCTGCCTGACTGCCTGCTGCCCACGTGCACTGCCATTTGCTGCCTGCACATCAGCCAGGGGTGCTGTTGCTGTGACCACCCCTGCTGGAACAGAAGACTCCCGACTGGAATTCCATCGCTCCACAGCCCAGCCCCAGGACCCAGTTGCCCACCCACTCCTGCCTCTGGGGTTGTCATGTCGGGGCTAACACCATCTGTGACCACTGACAACCCCCGGCCAGAGAGGCAGAGGGGCACCAGCTTCAGTGCCACCGAAGTTGGTGTCCTGGTGGAGCAAGTCCTGGGGCAGTATGATGCCCTCTTTGGAAGTTCCCGCGCCGACAAGGAAGGACGGACTCGGATCTGGACTGACATCGTGACTGCCATCAACGCGGAGGGGGTGGCAGTCCGGGACTTACAACATGTCAGGAAGCGCTGGGAGGACTTCAGGTCCAGGACCCTGAACAAGGCCCGACGCCTCTTGAAGGCAGCGGATGCCAAGGGGCGCCGGGGCCACTTGTCGGAAGAACAGATGGGGGTCCTGGAACGCATATCCCCAGCGCTCCACGTCCAGGTCCTAGAGAAGCAGAGCCGTCTGGAGTCGAGCGGTGAGTGTACATGCATCCTGGTTGTGAGCAGGGCGTGTGGTGATCATTCCCCATTGTGCCGGTTGCACATCTGTTTGTATGGGGTGGAGTATGGGTGGGGGTGTACAGGGCCGTGGGGCTGACACATGCGAGGGCTGTAATGTGTGAGACATGGATGGTGCTTGTGTGTGTGGGCTTGCATGGCAAATGCAGTTGTGCGTGCACACGTGTTTGGATGAATGTGTATGTAAGTAGACATGTCCGTGATGTCAGGCATGTATGTTGTTTTCGGCTGCATGTATGAGCACTGTGTACATGTGCATGTGTGTGTATTTGTCAAAGGTGCAACAGTGATGCTACATGGATGCATGTGACAGCGGTATGTGGAAGCCTGATTGGCAGATGTGACATGGATGCCCGTATGAACAGTGCGACACTTGGCAGAGGTGTAGACATGCATGCAAGTGTGGTGGTGTGTGTACATGTGTGGTGCACTTCCTGTGTTGCATGTGATGTATGGCTTCCCTTTGGCTGCTGATGCTGTTGTATGTGTAGGGATGGTGGTGGCAGTTGCGATATGGCTGTGGTATGGCTCATGTGTGCCAGTTGCAATGACATGTGTGTTGGGGATTGTGATGACATGTCTGAGGTTTGCCAATGCCACTCATGTGCAACTGTCATGCGTGTATGTGTCCATTGTACAGTGCCCTGATGCCTGTGTTTTGTTTCTCCCTGTCTGCAGCGTCAACTGATGAAGAGGGCGGAGAAGGTGCTGTGGAGCACAGCGGCGGGGATCCGACCGCCAGCCGGAGACGCAAGGCCCGGCTCCCCTCCCGTGTTGTCATCTCGTCGGGGAGTGAGGAGTCCGGTGCCGCGTCCCAGGCCGCAGCTGCCGGGGGGAGGTCCAAGAGGCGGAGGTTGCAGTTGGACTCCTCGGCAGCAGAAGGGGCAGCTGGGACCCCACAGGGCCCAACAGGGGAAGATGGCACAGAGTCATCCAGGTTGGTGGGGGGTTTGGTGGAGGAGGAGGCCGTGCAAGCACCAGAGACGGGGTCTGGTGGTGGGGATCCCACTGGTGCTAGTGGTGCAGTCCAGGACCAGGGACAGGAGGCAGCACAGGCGGCCGCGGAGGTGCCTGTGTGCAATCCTGTCCCCGATCCTGTCCCTGCATCATCTTGCACCAGCAGGGATGCCTACGTCCAGACCCGTTTTCAGGCAGGGGATGAGCTGACGTCAACTGGCCTTCCTCTGCCTGCGGACGTGGCTATCCAGGTCCGGGTTGAGCCTGTCCTGGCTGGTGTGGCGTTGCGTCAACGGGCCATGCGAGGTGACCTGCAGTCTTTTCATGGAGAGACTGCACGTCATCTCGAATGGCTCGTTGACCACGTCAGCCTGCTGGGACAGGTCACCCAGACCGGATTCCTCCGTCTGATGGGGCTTGTTCCGACCCCCTCCTCAACTGGACCCCCTACGCGCCAGTCGTCCTCTGTGCCATCTTCCCACCCATCAGTCACCTGGGTGCCCTGTGGAGCTGCCTCTGACAGTGCGGCCAGGCTGGTGGAGGAGGCATCCCTGCCACAGTCGGGAGTCGGACGTCCAGCAGGGGTGGCCACATCAACAACTGCACCCCAGCCGGCGGAGGATGTGCAGGCAGCAGGAGGCAGTGCACGGGCAGAGGCAGAGCAGCAGCAAGATGGTGGGAGCCATGAAGGCTCGGGGCCTTCGACATCGGAGGGGCAGGCATCGGCCGGAGGGCAGGAGGACCCAGGACAGAGAGTGTCTTCCGTGTGGCAGCGGTTGGGCCACGCCATAGGTGCGGAGCGGCGGCGGGCGGAAGAGGCGCGGCTCACAATGGTCAGGGCGGAGAACTCCATGCGGAGGGCCCTGAGGCGGGCCGAGTGCCTCGAGGCAATCCGCAGGGGGTTGGAGGAGGACATGGCGTCGTCCCTGCGGACCCTCGGGGCCATGGAACTGGACCGCCTCCGGGACATCGAACAGGAGTTCGATGATGCCCTGGCCCGGAACCCCACAGAGTGAGCCGCTGGACTTGCCCGCCGCCTTTGTATATAGTTCTTTAGTTTTAGGTTTCCTTTGTTTTTTCTTATGATTTGGAGTCGACGGACACTGCTCCACTTTTTGTATATAGTTGATATTTAGGTAGGTTTTTTAGGAGGTTTCCTTAGTTCTGTTGTGATGATGGACCCTTGTTATTTTTGTACATAGTTCTTTGTTGCACGGAGAGTTTTGACATTTCACTTTGGACAAAATTTTTTGGATTAGATTTTCTAGTTTTGTGTTTTTATGCGGACATGCAGCTTCTTTTTTCACATTTACATTGTAGTTAGTTTTCTTTCTTTAGCATTCGTATTTTTTTCTAATACATTTTTTTTTTACATTGTTCACTGTGTGGTTTCATCTCATTGGTTTCATGCATGTCATGTTGTGTGTTTTCCCATTCATTTGGAAAATATGTGTGTGACGGACATGGGTTCATTTGCTTCATGAACATTGGGGGTGTAACATGTGATTTCCATTTCCATGTGGGTGAATGGGTTACTTGGTAGGGCTTTTTGGCTGTGGAGGCTGACCATTACGCACATTGTGAGGACCTGGTGGGGGCTGCACATGGTGGCAGGGGGGTGGGGGTGGTGGGAGACATGAGTGGGGGCCTGGTGGAGGCTGCCCCTGCACTGCTGGGGGGTGGGGGTGGTGGGAGACATGAGTGGGGGCCTGGTGGAGGCTGCCCCTGCACTGCTGGGGGGTGGGGGTGGTGGGAGACATGAGTGGGGGCCTGGTGGAGGGTGCCCCTGGTGGCGGGGGGGTGGGGGTGATAGGAGACATGAGTGGGGGCCTGGTGGAGGCTGCCCCTGCACTGCTGGGGGGTGGGGGTGGTGGGTGACATGAGTGGGGGCCTGGTGGAGGGTGACCCTGGTGGCTGGGGGGTGGGGGTGGTGGGTGACATGAGTGGGGGCCTGGTGGAGGGTGCCCCTGCACTGCTGGGGGGTGGGGGTGGTGGGAGACATGAGTGGGGGCCTGGTGGAGGGTGCCCCTGGTGGCGGGGGGGTGGGGGTGATAGGGGACATGAGTGGGGGCCTGGTGGAGGCTGCCCCTGCACTGCTGGGGGGTGGGGGTGGTGGGAGACATGAGTGGGGGCCTGGTGGAGGGTGACCCTGGTGGCTGGGGGGTGGGGGTGGTGGGAGACATGAGTGGGGGCCTGGTGGAGGGTGACCCTGGTGGCTGGGGGGTGGGGGTGGTGGGTGACATGAGTGGGGGCCTGGTGGAGGGTGCCCCTGGTGGCAGGGGGGTGGGGGTGATAGGGGACATGAGTGGGGGCCTGGTGGAGGCTGCCCCTGCACTGCTGGGGGGTGGGGGTGGTGGGAGACATGAGTGGGGGCCTGGTGGAGGCTGCCCCTGCACTGCTGGGGGGTGCGGGTGGTGGGAGACATGAGTGGGGGCCTGGTGGAGGGTGCCCCTGGTGGCGGTTTGGGTGGGGGTGATAGGGGACATGAGTGGGGGCCTGGTGGAGGCTGCCCCTGCACTGCTGGGGGGTGGGGGTGGTGGGAGACATGAGTGGGGGCCTGGTGGAGGCTGCCCCTGCACTGCTGGGGGGTGGGGGTGGTGGGAGACATGAGTGGGGGCCTGGTGGAGGCTGCCCCTGCACTGCTGGGGGGTGGGGTGGTGGGAGACATGAGTGGGGGCCTGGTGGAGGGTGCCCCTGGTGGCGGGGGGGTGGGGGTGATAGGGGACATGAGTGGGGGCCTGGTGGAGGCTGCCCCTGCACTGCTGGGGGGTGGGGGTGGTGGGAGACATGAGTGGGGGCCTGGTGGAGGGTGACCCTGGTGGCTGGGGGGTGGGGGTGGTGGGTGACATGAGTGGGGGCCTGGTGGAGGCTGCCCCTGCACTGCTGGGGGGGTGGGGGTGGTGGGAGACATGAGTGGGGGCCTGGTGGAGGCTGCCCCTGCACTGCTGGGGGGTGGGGGTGGTGGGAGACATGAGTGGGGGCCTGGTGGAGGGTGACCCTGGTGGCTGGGGGGTGGGGGTGGTGGGAGACATGAGTGGGGGCCTGGTGGAGGGTGCCCCTGGTGGCGGGGGGGTGGGGGTGATAGGGGACATGAGTGGGGGCCTGGTGGAGGCTGCCCCTGCACTGCTGGGGGGTGGGGGTGGTGGGAGACATGAGTGGGGGCCTGGTGGAGGCTGCCCCTGCACTGCTGGGGGGTGGGGGTGGTGGGAGACATGAGTGGGGGCCTGGTGGAGGCTGCCCCTGCACTGCTGGGGGGTGGGGGTGGTGGGAGACATGAGTGGGGGCCTGGTGGAGGGTGCCCCTGGTGGCGGGGGGGTGGGGGTGATAGGGGACATGAGTGGGGGCCTGGTGGAGGCTGCCCCTGCACTGCTGGGGGGTGGGGGTGGTGGGAGACATGAGTGGGGGCCTGGTGGAGGGTGACCCTGGTGGCTGGGGGGTGGGGGTGGTGGGTGACATGAGTGGGGGCCTGGTGGAGGCTGCCCCTGCACTGCTGGGGGGTGGGGGTGGTGGGAGACATGAGTGGGGGCCTGGTGGAGGGTGCCCCTGCACTGCTGGGGGGTGGGGGTGGTGGGAGACATGAGTGGGGGCCTGGTGGAGGGTGCCCCTGGTGGCTGGGGGGTGGGGGTGGTGGGAGACATGAGTGGGGGCCTGGTGGAGGCTGCCCCTGCACTGCTGGGGGGTGGGGGTGGTGGGAGACATGAGTGGGGGCCTGGTGGAGGGTGCCCCTGGTGGCGGGGGGGTGGGGGTGATAGGGGACATGAGTGGGGGCCTGGTGGAGGCTGCCCCTGCACTGCTGGGGGGTGGGGGTGGTGGGAGACATGAGTGGGGGCCTGGTGGAGGCTGCCCCTGCACTGCTGGGGGGTGGGGGTGGTGGGAGACATGAGTGGGGGCCTGGTGGAGGCTGCCCCTGCACTGCTGGGGGGTGGGGGTGGTGGGAGACATGAGTGGGGGCCTGGTGGAGGGTGACCCTGGTGGCTGGGGGGTGGGGGTGGTGGGTGACATGAGTGGGGGCCTGGTGGAGGGTGCCCCTGGTGGCGGGGGGGTGGGGGTGATAGGGGACATGAGTGGGGGCCTGGTGGAGGCTGCCCCTGCACTGCTGGGGGGTGGGGGTGGTGGGAGACATGAGTGGGGGCCTGGTGGAGGCTGCCCCTGCACTGCTGGGGGGTGGGGGTGGTGGGAGACATGAGTGGGGGCCTGGTGGAGGGTGACCCTGGTGGCTGGGGGGTGGGGGTGGTGGGAGACATGAGTGGGGGCCTGGTGGAGGCTGCCCCTGCACTGCTGGGGGGTGGGGGTGGTGGGAGACAAGAGTGGGGGCCTGGTGGAGGGTGCCCCTGGTGGCGGGGGGGTGGGGGTGATAGGGGACATGAGTGGGGGCCTGGTGGAGGCTGCCCCTGCACTGCTGGGGGGTGGGGGTGGTGGGAGACATGAGTGGGGGCCTGGTGGAGGGTGACCCTGGTGGCTGGGGGGTGGGGGTGGTGGGTGACATGAGTGGGGGCCTGGTGGAGGCTGCCCCTGCACTGCTGGGGGGTGGGGGTGGTGGGAGACATGAGTGGGGGCCTGGTGGAGGGTGCCCCTGCACTGCTCGGGGGTGGGGGTGGTGGGAGACATGAGTGGGGGCCTGGTGGAGGGTGCCCCTGGTGGCTGGGGGGTGGGGGTGGTGGGAGACATGAGTGGGGGACTGGTGGAGGCTGCCCCTGCACTGCTGGGGGGTGGGGGTGGTGGGAGACATGAGTGGGGGCCTGGTGGAGGGTGCCCCTGGTGGCGGGGGGGTGGGGGTGATAGGGGACATGAGTGGGGGCCTGGTGGAGGCTGCCCCTGCACTGCTGGGGGGTGGGGGTGGTGGGAGACATGAGTGGGGGCCTGGTGGAGGGTGACCCTGGTGGCTGGGGGGTGGGGGTGGTGGGTGACATGAGTGGGGGCCTGGTGGAGGCTGCCCCTGCACTGCTGGGGGGTGGGGGTGCAGGGGGACATGAGCAGGTGTGCAGGGTAGTCCCCTGTTTTGTGGGCTGCCTGCAGGGGCTGTGGAGGGTGTACAGGGAACACCTGTGAGGACCCACCCAGCCTAATTGCGTGTGATAATTCCCGCACACCCCTGTAATACACGTACCTGGCCAAATCGCATGTGAGAATTCCCACATACCCCTGTAATACACGTACCCTGGACAATCGCGTGTAGAACTTCCCACGCACCCCTGTAATACACGTACCAAGCCAAATCGCGTGTGATAATTCCCACGCACCCCTGTAATACACGTACCTGGCCAAATCACATGTGAAAATTCCCGCGCACCCCTGTAATACACGTACCCAGCCGAATCGCGTGTAGAACTTCCCGTGTACCCCTGTAATACACGTACCCAGCCAAATCGCGTGTGATAATTCCCAAATACCCCTGTAATACACGTACCCTGGCCAATCGCGTGTAGAACTTCCCACGCACCCCTGTAATACACGTACCAAGCCAAATCGCGTGTGATAATTCCCACGCACCCCTGTAATACACGTACCTGGCCAAATCGCATGTGAGAATTCCCGCGCACCCCTGTAATACACGTACCCAGCCGAATCGCGTGTAGAACTTCCCGTGTACCCCTGTAATACACCTACCCAGCCAAATTGCGTGTGATAATTCCCGCGCACCCCTGGAATACACGTACCCAGCCAAATCGCGTGTGATAATTCCCGCGCACCCCTGGAATACACGTACCCAGCCAAATCGCGTGTGATAATTCCCGCGCACCCCTGTAATATACGTACCCAGCCAAATCGCGTGTGATCATTCCCGCGCACCCCTGTAATATACGTACCCAGCCAAATCGCGTGTGATAATTCCTGCGTACCCCTGTGATACACGTGCCCTGGCTAATCGCGTGTAAAACTTCACGCGTACCCCTGATATGCACGTTACCCGCTTTGCGTTCCTTGTTTGGCAGCCCTGTGGACTGGTCCAGGGTTAGCGCTGCCCTTTGCGATGATTTAGCGATTTTGATGGCTTTTCCTTGCGCGAGGGCGTTCTTGGGGGCGTTACTGGCGCTGCTGCAGGGTCGCTGCGATACTCTGCGCCACGGCTGGTTTGGGAGCCTGAAATCCATGAATACGCTGTGCGCGGAAATCGGTTTTAGCGCACGTGCCTGGCGCAGTCAATCGCACGCGGACACTCTGCGCCAGCCGCTTGCGACACTTTTCTGCGAAATTCTATGAATTACCCTGCAAATGTATTCTCTGTATATATTTTTTTTTCAGACTATTACAAAACAAATAATTTACCTCCAAATATCTAACGAATTCTGTGATGCTCAGCATGGGGATAGTGACATCACCTGTGCATTAACAATTTGTAAATCTATGTATATGGTTGATTTTGAAGTGCTCTGATGCTCTTGTTAGCCATATTCGTGCTATATGAAAGTAAAAAAAAAAAAATTCAAAAAAAGATTCCCCCGGATTTACTGAGGAGCGAATAGTTTTATTTTTTCCCCCTTCTGACAGGAGTTAAGCTCTTGTCGAGCCCATCTCCTGTCGGAATGGAAGAAAATGAAAAAAAAAATGGGCGCAACGGGAAAACAGGTTCCAAAATGGCCGCTGTCCCTCTTCTATGTTAATGGCAGTTAATGGCGGTGGCCATTTTTGATTCAATACATTTTTTTCAACCGCATCAGCCGGTAAAGGCACAATCACTCACAGAAAAGGCGGATTTTGATTGGTCAATCTGCCTTTCCCAGGTGCGAATGTGACATTATAGTCAAAGATTCCTCTTTGGAACTCCGTGCAATCAATTTGAGAGTTGCAGCGCTGAAGCTGCCACAGCGCGTCCATCTCATTTTACAGAAAGTTAACAGGTTCTGGTAGTCTGACCTCAGGAATCCTGTGGCTGATGTTGCTGCAATACCTCACTGACACAGGTGAATTTTTTAATTGGGGAGGTGTAAATATTTACCCTCATATATGCCAGAACAACGAAGCGCAGCAAAGGGAACCTGAACCAACCACGGTTGGTTCTGTGGGGTTCTCCCCGGAGACTTTTTTTGATTAATAAATTAAAATGGTGCATTTTACAGCACACTTTAATTGAAAAATTGGATAAAGAGCCTGACAGTTTACAAGTGATGTTGTAGGGTAACTCATGAAATACTCTAATAGATGGAAGTCACCAATTTGTATCGGAAGGATAGTTCAGGGGCAACACGCTCGCCTTGGAACCAAGACAAGCCGGAGCAACAGAGGTTTGATCCCTGGATCCGTGCTTAGAAACCTCTGGGTATTAAGCACGCTATAAATAACCAATTACAATTACAAGGTACAACTGTGCACATTTACCAACCCATTTTAATGATGACTTTGGTCACAATAAGAGAAGGTTTAAACCGTATGCGTAGGAAGATATACCGACCTTCACTTGTGCACTTTATTCAGGAAAACTCGAAAATTCACACCCAAACCAGATTTACACAGCTAATTATTTCAAGTCCTCTTTTACGGACCTGGGTAGCCCCATTATAATGGTCTCAGACAGCAATCCCTCTCCAGCCCTCTGAGATAAGAAACAAGGAGTTTACAAATCAAAGAAATAATGAAATGTTAAAGAAATAATAGCCTGTTTGGCTTTGTCCATCCAATAATCAATGCAAGGTCTAACTGGATTCATTTATTCAAACCAGACACACTACTTTCCATTAATATGGGGATGGTTGTTCTAAATAATGCATTGGTTAAATGGTTTCACCGACTTTAATTGGTACAGGCAATTCTAACAATAGCATTTCCATCCTTTTGTTTTCAAATTGTTGGAGAAAAACATGTCTAATTACTTTTGGAATGCTGCAAAATCACAAGTGTATGAAACAGTAAAAGAATACGCAAATCGCTCACTATTCTGCCCAGATGTTATCTTGTGGTGCAAATAACTGAGTTTCTCTAGTACTTTTAATTTCAATGCAATTGAAATGTATAGGGCCTCATTACGAGTTTGGAGGTAGCCATAGTGCTATTAACGCCATGGCTGCCTCCAAACCCTTGTCCGGGTCCAGGTAGTCAGAATGGGGACTTACTGGGTTATTCCAACCTTGGAGGACACGGTAAGTCCCCTTTCTGAAAACCATTCCCCATTCCCATTCGAGCCCCATAAGGCTCAATGGGAATGGGGAAGGAGCTAATAACGGGCCCGCAAATAGCGTGCCCGTTATTAGCTCCCTGGTTCCTTGGCGGCTCCCGCTAAGCTCGGCTGGTAAAACCAGCTGGGCGTAGTGGGACCCGCTAAGGGACCTCGGCATGCGGCAGTAGGGGGTTAACTGCACCGGCATCCTTACCGGTGCCGTTAACCCCCTACCGCCGTACTCGTAAGGAGGCCCATAGTTTTAAAGTTATTTTATTTCTCTGGGACAAGTCAAAGGGAGAAACTAACTCAGCCAAAGTCATCCATAGACCACATTCTCTAGACCACATCCCCTTTTCAAGTCTTCTATGAAGTAATTAACATATGTTCATTCAGGGCTTTTATTATGCTATGGCCGTCACACAGCATTAAGATCATTTAAATCTGCTTCTCCTCTATGAAGTGCACTGGCCAACCAGAAATCAAAGATTCTGTTAGATCCTGTCACTACTGCAATTGCTGGGGGAATTGATTTATTAGTTTCTTATTAGAAGAAGTAACTATCATCTGTCAAATATTTGGAATTCTACAAAGATGTATCTTTTAAATATTCGTTAAGGGTCTATGTTTACTTACATTATTGATTTATGTTTAATGGGCAAAGGACCGAAGGACTCTGATTAAACTAGTGAATCTATGTACAACTCCATCTAACTCCAGTCTAACTTCATGCTCGCTCCTTGAGCATCCAGTCAGCTTCCCTAGGGACCAAATCTACCTGTAGGCCCCATGGTTCTGCTTAACAGCACAATATCTTCTGGGTCTCTTCTCTAGATCTGGTCCTGCTTTCTCTTTCCTAATGAAATTGTGAGACAGTAATACAAATCTGCCTTTGGCCTAGCCCCGCGTGGGTGGCCTATTGCCAGTCTTAGACAATCTCCTAGGGGGTGTGGATCACTATGCCCCCCGCACCCCCTGCTCTTGTATCTCGGGGACTTTGTGCACTGTGTTACTCCTAGATTACTCCTATCTTACTCCAATGGACACATTAACATAAGACACAAAGAAAACACATGAATCAATTCAACAATAGAAATACTTTTATTCATACATATCAACACATAATGCAAACACTACTATAATGCAAATCTCAAATTTGCACCTTTTTATTCTTTTGGTGCAAATCTACCATGCAATCCAATGACTGTAAGCCTTACAGGCTTCTAATGCAAGCAGACTAATGGGCACACCATTCCTCTCAATTCCACACCATACTTCACTCTCTGTCTCTAAGACAAACCCTGTCTGATTACCCCATCCATCATGTCAGCCAAAGCACTGTGTGAGAGTTTGTTCTAATTCCCCATGCACGTGTCTTATTCATTAATACTTTCCTTTTCTCTGTTCTTTGCTCTGTCTCTCCTCTCCTGCTAACTCTGCAACCGGCCAGGCCTCTCTCTGCCAGATCCCTGCCAGGTCGATCTCATCAGCTTTGCTCAGAATGCTTTCCCAATGCTCCCTCGATCTCAGAGTCATCCAAACATCTCTCCTATGCCACCGCCAAACATCTCTCTTCCATCTCAGTGTCAGCTCCTTCGATCTCAAAACTCCATCTCCAACAACTAGAATCTCGAACTACCAACTCCCTCTCTCCTCAGAGAGCAGATCAGCGAGAGCAGCCACTACCTCAAATCTCAGCGCCTCACCTCTCATCATACTGTTCAATGACGTATACATATCCATGGTTACACTCGTTCTCTCCAAGCTAAAATGCCTCTCTTTCTGTCTGTCAACGTTTCTAAATCTGAGCAGTACCTAAATGTCTGTGATGCATGTGCTTGTACTTTTTCAATCACTGCGTGTTCTGGTCAACATGACATTTTCTACATATCTATACCATATCTCCTTCTGTCTGCATTACCAAACACCATCTCCTCGTTTTTTCTACATTCACTCGCTCTCTCCTTCTGCATGTCTCTGCCTAAAAAGCTCTACCTCTCCATGGCACTGCCTACCCCCACCTTCCTCTCTGTCTGCGATGCACCAGCCAGGCTGATGAGGCCTCTCTTGCCTTCTCCCTCTCGGACAAAGGTCATGTTATCTGTCTGGCAAGCAAACTGTTTACGCATACTTGTACACTGTAACTCATAACAATCTCTCCGCACTCCGCGGCGCTTCTGTGTGTCTCATTCAGTGGAATTGCTTCATGCTTTCTCTATTCTCGAATGTAGTGCCTAACACATTCATTCATTCATACCAAGCACTATACTCAAAGCTCAATGCATATTCTAAGCGCGCACTCAATGTGTCGTGTCTACATGCATACATAATACATAACAACATATCTCTACAAATATAACATGTGTCTCTGAATGGCACTTCAAATATAACAGGCCTCATTCTATATTCAAATTGCAAATGCATACAAAGTGGCAGGCAGAATAATGTGGATAGTCTAATGATGTCACTATTTCATGTCACTAATAATCAGTACTAATCAGAATGTATGATGGATAACTAGATCCCTAAATGGGTAATGATTCTCTAATAATGGGTAATGATTCTGTAATGATAACAAACCAGGCTTCTCCATACTATCAGGTTTTACAAAATTGCATCTCTTTTTGTATTCCGGCTTGCTTGCTGGTTGTCCTAACTCCCGTATGGTCATACTATATATAGATAATTAACCACACCCCTTTTGAGGTATTGTGGTGTGTAGCACTTTCTTTTATTTCAGTAATTGGCTTGGCTCCTCTGACTCTGACATTTTAAGAAATCCATTCCTACAATCTAATTTGCTCAGAGTGCAATAATTGCTTGAGGAGGTGGTGTGTTTCTCTCCAGTTGTAACTGTAAGGAAGGCAGCGTTCGAAACAGTAAGACTGTCACAAGCGCGGGCTCCTGGCATTTGTGGAAGAGGTGGAAACATGGCGGCCGTCAGACAGTGCCGCCACGTTGTCCTCCCAAACGTCGCTAGCGGTCTAGTAATTTCCATCATGGCCGCCGCCAAGTGTATTTACTAGCTTACGCTTGAAGGCTCGGCGCATTGCAACTTTCGTATTCTCCTTTGTTGCTTGCGCTCCTGTTTCAACTCACTTGGCGGTGATCCGCCTCTGTCCTCTTGTCCTCCCGCTTGCCTTGCTCTCTCCTAGTCTCTCCTCCCCATTGCCACCGGTGTCTAGTGGTGGCTCCGTTCCCTTCTATCCTCTTCCTCTGCTCTTCCGTTCTCCCATTTGGTTCCCTCTCTGGTTCTTCTCTCCTTGCCCCCTCCGGTTCCCGTATTTTCCCTGCATTCTATTTTTGGCTCTGTTTCGCTTACCTGCCCGAGTCTTGCCAGTCTTCTACCTACTCGGATTGGATTCCCTCCGCATTTGTTCCTACACATCGGATTCCTGCACTCCGAAAGGGGTTTTTGTGCCGCAAGGCTTTTCCCCTTGTCTCGCTTGTCTGTCGCGGGGGAAGGTCACCGTTGATTCTTTCACAGAGTCACGGTGGCTTCCTTCCGAGGCCGGCCCTATCTACACAAGAAAAAGGGAACTTCTACACGTCGATCCCGCGGAAGGAAGTTGGATTTCTCATCATCAGGTGAGGAGGAAGGGGAGCTCGAAGACTCTCGGGGCTCGAGTGGGGTGGAAGATATAACGGATATCCCAGTTGGTACGTCCACACAGTCAGACATCCCTGATAGCTTGCAACGCCCGAATACAGACATGGCAACTCCCCAGCAGCTTCAAGAACTGGTAGCGGCAGTACAAAACTTAAACTTGGAAGTACAAGCCCTTAAAACTGCCAATACCGCCCTCCAACAGAGTTACCACCAGAGAACAGCAGGTCACTGGTCTACCCCCTCTACCTTTGGTGTCAGGCAAGTTCGATGGATCAGAGGAAAGAGTAAAAGAATTCCTGGAGGCTTGCAATATCCACTTCGCCTTCAGACAGAACGCCTTCTCCACCGATCACGCTAAAGTGGGGTTCATGATCACACACATGACCGGAAATGCTCTAGCGTGGGCTACTCCTCTGGTGTCCCAGTCTGACCCAGTGCTACAGAACTTTGTTGCATTTAAGGATTTACTCAAGCAGACATTCCTTCGTACTGAAAGTGCTCATCTAGCTAGTGAAGACCTCTTGGACGTACGTCAGGGTAGTTCTGACCTGCTCTCTTACATATCCTCCTTCAAGAGATTGGCTGCAGAAGCCGGCTGGCAAGAAGAGGCCCAATACACCATCTTTAGGAGGGGTTTGCGTGAAGAGCTGAAGGACGAGCTTGCCAGAATCCCTCGCTCCGACTCTTTCTCGGATCTCATCAAGGCGGTTGTAAGGATCGATTTCCGGTTGACCGAAAGGAAGAATGAAAGACGAAAGACCCGCAGTTCTAGTTCTTTCCTAGAGCCTCATCCTCCAACCTCCTCACCTGTCTCTCGTCCATCACCCCGGGAAGAGCCCATGCAAATAGGAACAACCAGATCCCCCTTGACAGCAGAAGAAAAAAAGAGGAGACGGGAGAGCAACCTTTGTCTGTACTGCAGATCCGCCTCACACCTATTGAGAGACTGTCCGGATGTACCCCCCAGACGTCCAGGAAACTAACGCCCTCGGTAGTTGGCAGGACGGACTACCGAGGGGCTTTCCCTAGTTCCTACGTCACTCTTTCTGTTACCTCAGCCAAACCGTCGGAAGATCAACGGTTGATGGTGGTATCCGTCCAAATTCAGTTTAGAGGAAAGGAAATGGAAACACTGGCCCTGCTGGATTGTGGAGCTGCTGGGAACTTCCTAGACACCTTATGGGCTGACAAGGAAGGCCTTCGTAGGGTTGCCAAGAAGGAAGACCAGAAGGTAGAGGGTGTAGACGGTACCCCTCTGTGCTCCGGACTTATCACCCATACCCCAGAGGAGGTACAGGTTTCCATTCAACAACATTCAGAGGTACTGAGCTTCGACATCATCCGCGCAGCTCATTTTCCGGTTATTTTGGGTATTGGCTGGCTCCGACGACACAACCCAACCATTGATTGGACTATGAATCTTCTGAGTTTCCGTTCTACTTACTGCCAGGAGAAGTGCCTTCCTGGACCCTTGTTCGAAAGTATCAAGACGGCGTGTGCCCCTGAGAGGAGCACGATCCATTGCATTCCAGGCTGCCTTCAGGAATACGCCACGGTTTTCCAAGAACAACAACCCATGGAACTTCCTCCTCACCGACCGGAGGACTGTAGGATAGACCTGGTCCCTCAGGCCCTGGTTCCTTTTTGCAGGATGTATCCTCCTTCCCTGTCTGAAAAGGAAGTTCTTAGACGCTACTTGGACGACAACCTGGCCAACGGATTGATCCGATCATCCAGATCACCAGCAGGAGCATCTCTATTCTTCATTCCAAAGAGGGACTCCAAGGAATTAAGGCCCTGTATCGATTACAGAGGCCTTAACCAACTTACCATCAAGGACCGATATCCCATGCCTATAATCTCTGAGATCCTGGCGGCTGTTCAGGGCTCCGTGATTTTTTCCAAACTCGACCTACGCAATGCCTATCATTTACTCCGAATCAGGACCGGCGACAAATGGAAGACGGCTTTCCGCATGCCCTACGGGTTGTTCGAATATCAGGTTATGCCGTTCGGACTGGTGAATGCTCCCTCGATCTTTCAAAGATTCATGGACCGCATATTTTCTGATTTGTTGGGCCAAAACACCATACTCTACTTAGACGATATTCTGGTTTACTAACGTCAAACCGAAGAGCATACTCTGCATGTGAAGGAAGTACTACACAGGCTGCAGCAACAACATTTGTTAGTCAAGCCAGAAAAGTGTGCTTTCGCCCAACCCACTGTATCCTATCTGGGGTTTATCTTATCCAGCAAGGGAATCACCATGGACCCCAAAAAGGTCGAAGCCATACTAGCCTGGCCTTCCCCTTCGTCTGTCAAGGAGGTTCAGAGGTTCCTTGGTCTGGCAAACTTCTACCGGAAGTTTATACCCGAATTCTCCAGACTTACTTTACCTATCACCTCCTTATTGAAGAAGTCCTCCTTACCCTTTCACTGGTCCGAGGAAGTGGAGGAGAGCTTCACCTGTCTAAAAAACAGTTTCTGTTCTGCCCCTATTCTCAGACAGCCGGACCAACAGCTACTTTTTGTTCTACAGACTGACGCCTCCGCTGGTGCGGTAGGCGCTGTTCTCCTGCAATCCAACCAAGGCCGAGAACATCCCATTGCCTACTTCTCCAAGACTCTTAACCCGAGCCAGCAGAACTACTCAGTCATAGAAAGAGAACTCTTAGCTATGAAACTAGCCTGTCTGGAATGGAGACATCTGCTCCAAGGAAGCCTACACCCGTTCCTGATACGTACTGATCACAAAAACCTACAGATTCTACGTCAACAAGAATGCTATAACACCAGGCAAGCCCGATGGGCACATTTCTTTGCCCAGTTCCATTTTCTCATCACATACATACCCGGTACCCAAAATCAGGTTGCTGACGCTTTATCTCGAAAGGACGAAACCTCTCCGAGATGTAGGAAAGAGCTCATGTTTCCCCATACCCGGATCATATCTGTGGTGTCATCTTTCTTGGAAGAGGTGAGACAAAAATCTTTTTCCCCAGAAAAATCTCCCTTACTAGTAGGGAGAGTTCCGGTGGATCAGAGAGATGGTCTGTACTTCACTAAAGGGAGACTTATCCTTCCGTCACAAGACCTCAGATAACAGGCTCTCCAGTGGTGTCACGACTCGAAGGTTGCAGGCCACCGAGGCTTACGAGGAACTTTAGAACTGCTCCAGAGGTCCTTTTACTGGCCTAACATGAGAGCCGATACTCAGGCTTACATCCAGACCTGTCTTGCTTGTATGCAAAATAAGCATTCTACACGAAGACCCTTAGGCCTGCTCCAACAAGACTCTATCCCTCCTGGTCCTTGGAAACACATATCCACAGACTTCATTGTGGACCTACCGGTTTTCCAGGGCTGTACCTGTATCATGGTGACGGTGCATTCTTTCTCGAAACTGGCTAATTTCTCCCCCTACCCGGGATACCCTCGGCCTCTGTCACGGCTGAAGTCTTCTTGAAAGATATTTTCAGGTTGCATGGTCTCCCCAAAAAGATTGTGTCGGACCGTGGGAGCCAATACACCTCTAAATTCTGGACTGCGAGAGAGCCCTGTCTTCCGGGTTCTACCCGCAAACCAATGGACAGAAAGAGAGGTTAAATGGGACCCTCGAGCAGTATTTGCAATGTTTCATCAATCAACTTCAAGATAACTGGGTTTCCCTTCTACCCACTGCTGAGTTCACCTATAACAATTCTGTACACAGCGCACTTGGTATTAGCCCTTTCTTTTGTACTTATGGTTACCATCCTCAATCCATATTACCCATCTTCTGGACTGAGATTCTCATACCTTCTATAGAAACCTCCCTGGCAGAATTAAAGGAAGCCCATAAGATTGCCAACCAAAGTCTTCTAAGGGCCAACATTCGGAACAAACTACAAGCCGATAAAAATCGGTGACCTGTACCTGCTTGGGACAGAGGTTCCAAGGTCATGCTGTCTACCAAGTTTTTGCCCCGCAGGGTACGCCCCTCCAAGTTATCTCCCCGATTCATTGGTCCCTTCGAAGTCCTGTCCAAGATCAATCCAGTTGCTTATCGCCACAGATTGCCAAAGAATCTTAGTCGTATTCATCCGACCTTTCATTCTTCTCAATTGCGTCCTTTTATACCTGGTGGCAGAAAGCAGAATACCCCCAGATTACACACGTTGCCGGCTCCTACCTCGGATGAATATGAAGTCTCCCACATCCGGGATTCACGGTACCACAGAGGTCGCCTTGCGTATCTGATACATTGGAAGGGTTATCCTTCATCTGAGGATACTTGGGAACCCCGGACCCATGTACATGCTTCCCGTTTGTTGCGTAAGTTTCACAGATTACATCCCAGTAAGCCGGGAGGAGACCGCCTTGGAAGGGGGCATACTGTCACAACCGCGGGCTCCTGGCGTTTGTGGAAGAGGTGGAAACATGGCGGCCGTCAGACAGTGCCGCCACGTTGTGCTCCCAAACGTCGCTAGCGGTCTAGTCATTTCCATCATGGCCGCCGCCGAGTGTATTTACCAGTTTACGCTCGGAGGCTCGGCGCGTTGCAACTTTCGTATTCTCCTTTGTTGCTTGCGCTCCTGTTTCAGCTCACTTGGCGGTGATCCGCCTCTGTCCTCTTGTCCTCCCGCTTGCCTCGCTCTCTCCTAGTCTCTCCTCCCCATTGCCACCGGTGTCTAGTGGTGGCTCCGTTCCCTTCTCTCCTCTTCCTCTGCTCTTCCGTTCTCCCATTTGTTTCCCTCTCTGGTTCTTCTCTCCTTGCCCCCTTCAGTTCCCGTATTTTCCTTGCATTCTATTTTTGGCTCTGTTTTGCTTACCTGCCCGAGTCTTGCCAGTCTTCTACCTACTCGGATTGGATTCCCTCCGCATTTGTTCCTACACATCGGATTCCTGCACTCTGAAGGGGTTTTTGTGCCACAAGGCTTTTCCCCTTGTCTCGCTTGTCTGTCGCGGGGGAAGGTCACCGTTGGTTCTTTCACAGAGTCACCGTGGCTTCCTTCAGAGACCGGCCCTATCTACACAAGAAAAAGGGAACTTCTACACGTCGATCCCGCGGAAGGAAGTTGGATTTCTGATCATCATCAGGTGAGGAGGAAGGGGAGCTCGAAGACTCTCTGTCACGCCCCTGCGGAGACCATGGTCACTGTGGCATAGATGGTCTATTAGACGGATTGCGGCCATCTTTACCCCCAAGATGGCCGCCGCTACAGATGGTGTGGGTCTAGACTTACACAATGGCCGCGCGGTGGTAGGACCGCCCCCCGACTCCGGAGCCGGTTCATTAGATCCTGCGGACAACGCGCGGATGCGTTGCTACTCTTCAACAACAACGCTTCGTGAGTTCGATACTAGGATCTATTTACTTACTCGTTTGTTTGTTATTCCTTCTGTGTAACTCTACCAGTTTTTCACTCACCTGTTTCCAGACTTGAATCCTTCTCTCAACGCTTGCACGACATCCAAGACTCGAGTGGATTTCCCCTGCCTCACTCGTTACGAGCTTAACCTCACTGATCGGTTCGCTAGTGAGACTCCCTCCCTGGCGTGCGGTACGTGAGAATTGATATTCAGTCCCTAGTATATCCGGGGGTTAGAAAGAGACCAGAATTGACACATGATATTATCTTACCTATACAGAAGCAGGGATATGCAGGTTCCGATCCGCAGCATTGAGATATGAGAACCGTTCTCTTACCGGAACGTCCTCGAGGTTACTCCTGTCCGCGTCTCATCAGAAGACCTACAATACAGCTTGTTAGGTGGTTACCCCCCTTCCAATCAGGTACTCCTCTTTTCCTCAACCCATATTCTGCCTTCTGGTTTCCCTGCTTCAACTTACCACTTTCCTCTGTCTTTATTCAGACGGCTTCGCTTCAGCGGATATTCTGGGTACCAAGAACCTCTCCGGACAGACGACATCTATCCAGTAGCCTTCGACACAGGGTTTTCTTCCCCAGAGGGTTTCCCTGGAGTCCTTCCCCTCCTTAATATTTGTATTTGAGGCGGAGGAAGGGTCTCAGGGAGGCACTCATTCTCTACCCCTGTGGGAAACCATTTCCGAAGAAGGAAACGAAGGAGGGAGAACGACTGGTGTTTCTCTAAGGTAACCTTTCGGTTATTCAACCTTCTCGTGATTAGTCTAATTATTACAGTTAGCAACGCCTAAAGAATAACACGGGGGCTTCCCAGGTGCTGAACGGTTGCCTTAGAGAACTCGATAGTTCTAGGAGATACCATGGACGCAGCCCAACAGCAGCAATTGGTTGCTGCAGTCCAGTCTTTGACTACGGAAGTCCAGGCATTAAAGCAGGAAAATGCCTTTTTGAGACAACAGGTTGGAAGGGTACCTAGTTGTTCAGAATTACCTCCCGGTCCCATTCCAGGGGGTTTATATGATGGGAATCCCCACAAACTTAAAGCCTTTATCGAAGCATGTACTGTCCAGTTTACATTTAAATCGGCCTTCTTTCAGAATGATCGTGACAAGGTGGGACATATGATAGCCAACTTGACGGGACCGGCATTGGCATGGGCTACACCACTGGTTGTGACAAACAACGCTCTACTAGACTCCTATCCCGCCTTTCTGAACAGTCTTAGGTCCATGTTTAGTAGACAAGAGATCACTGTTTCTTCCCAAGAGCAATTACTAGACTTCAAACAGGGATCACAGGATCTACTGTTGTATATCACCTCTTTTAAACAGCTTGCTGCTGGAACCTCTTGGGCTGATGATGCTCTGATAACACTATTTCGTAGGGGTTTGAATGAGGAACTTAAAGACGAGGTGTCTAGGGTGTCTCGACCTCCCAACCTAGCGGAAATGATTACATTAGTGATGCAGATGGACTACCGTCTACAAGAAAGGATCAGAGAACGACGTCGAAATCGTTCTGTGAGACCATTGACTATGCATCCTTCTAGTCCTATGAAAACCCCAATTGATGAACCTATGCAGATAGGAATCACAAGAGGAAGAGGTAGACTCACCTTGGAAGAACGTAATCGACGGAGGGCTAAAGGCTTGTGTATGTATTGTGGGTCCAAAGACCACCCAGTACAGGATTGCCCCATCACCCCTTCCAAACAACAGGGAAACGCTTCCTCCCAACCGCAAGGGGAACCGCGGCTAGGGAGCCAATAACAGGTTCCTCATCCATGTCAGTAACTTCTCAAGTCACAGACACTCCAGATCCTCCCATGATTGTCATACAGGTTTCAATGGAATGGGGTACCTCTGAGCCAATTTTGGTTCCCGCATTGATTGATTGCGGAGCTGCGGGGAATTTTGTAGACACCATTTGGAAGAATGACAAGAATATACCATGCTCCCTTAAGACCATTGCTGTTCCAGTAGAATCTGTTGATGGAAGTCCTTTGACTTCCGGTCCTATCCGGGAACAAACAAGAAGTTCATTGTAGAATCGGACGCCTCACATCATGCTGTAGGTGCCGTTCTACTGCAAGAAAATGAACAAGGAGACGAGTGTCCTGTGGCCTATCTGTCTAAGACACTCTCCCCGTCGGAGATCAATTACTCGGTCCTCGAAAAGGAATTATTGGCTATTAAGAGAGCCTTTGAGGAGTGGCGACATCTGTTACTAGGGGCCAAACATGCCATCGAAGTACGAACCGATCACAGCAATCTCCGAGCCTTACAATACTCTCAAACACGAAATAGTCGCCAAGCTCGTTGGGCCCATTTTTTTTCACCCTATGATATCATCTTCTCCTTCATACCAGGAAGAGTTAACCTCAAGGCAGATGCATTATCTAGAAAGGATTACAACTCTACCACTCCTTTCCGTTCCGAACCTTTGTTTCCCAAAGCCAGATTTTTGCAGGAAATCACCACCTTTCTTCAACTAGTAGCTATGGATACCTCTCGATTTATACGGACCAATCCTCGGTTTGCCGCTCTCTGGAGGCTTAACTCATCTCAAGGATGCTTCTATAGAAACAAACGGTTATTCATTCCCTCCGAAGAATTAGGAAAAGTGGTACTTCAACTCTGTCATGATTCTCCAATGGCAGGACATCGCGGTATGGCTAATACCAAGGAATTGATTCAACGCCATTTTTGGTGGCCAAAGATGAGCAGAGACATCAGAGACTATGTATCGGCATGTGCCATGTGTTTACAAACAAAGACCCCTCGATCTGCCCCAGTGGGTCTCCTATCGTTGATGCCGATTCCTGATCGACCCTGGCAGATAATTTCGACGGATTTTATAGTCGAACTCCCTATCTCGGATGGTTGTACAGTAATCATGGTGACAATCGACTACTTTACGAAGATGGCACACTTTATTCCTCTACCTTGCATTCCCACTGCAGCTCAGATGGCGAAAGTTTTCCTTTCACGGATCTTCACGCTCCATGGGCTCCCAGAAACTATCATCTCCGATCGTGGTTCTCAATATACTTCACGTTATTGGCAACAGATATGTAAGAACCTCAAAATTTCCCGAGCATTGAGTTCTGGCTTCCACCCTCAAACTAACGGCCAGACGGAACGGCTGAACCAGACATTGGAGGGCTATTTGCGCTGCTACATCTCTGCTTCACAGGACAACTGGGTTTCTCTATTACCATTGGCGGAGTTTGCCTACAACAACTCCCGTCATTCCGCTCTGGGTTCCAGTCCTTTTTTTTGCTCATATGGATTTCACCCTTCTTGTTTTCCTACGGGCCTTCCTTCTTCATCACGGTTTCCAGATGTGGATAACCTACTTCAAGTCATCCAGACTGGTCATTTGGCGGCCAAATCTTCGCTACTTGAGGCTCAGGCAAGAGTCAAACGGTTTGCGGACAAGCACCGTTCTCCAGCGCCCTCCTTGAAGGCGGGTGATTTGGTATGGCTGGCCTCTCGTTTCTTACCACGGCATCTGGTCCCGTCCAAGCTGTCTCCTAAATATTTCGGACCTTTTCCCATTCTACGGAAGTTGGGTTGCTCTGCTTTCAAGATCAGGCTTCCCCCTTCTTGGTCTCGGATTCATCCCGTGTTTCATGTGTCCCAGCTGAAGAAAGATGTGTGTGATCGATTTTCGAGATTGAGGAATACTCACCCTCCTCCGGTGTCTACCCCGTCAGGTCCTGAATATGAGGTGGCGGATATTTGTGACTCTCGCATCTTTCGAGGTCGCCTTCAGTTTTTGATTGACTGGCAGGGTTATTCCTCTGCTGACCGTTCTTGGGAACCTGCCTCTGCAGTGCATGCACCTGCTCTTATTTGCCGATTCTTCCGTAATCATCCGGGGAAGCCGGGGTCCCCTGCCCTTCGGAGGGGGCATACTGTCACGCCCCTGCGGAGACCATGGTCACTGTGGCATAGATGGTCTATTAGACGGATTGCGGCCATCTTTACCCCCAAGATGGCCGCCGCTACAGATGGTGTGGGTCTAGACTTACACAATGGCCGCGCGGTGGTAGGACCGCCCCCCGACTCCGGAGCCGGTTCATTAGATCCTGCGGACAACGCGCGGATGCGTTGCTACTCTTCAACAACAACGCTTCGTGAGTTCGATACTAGGATCTATTTACTTACTCGTTTGTTTGTTATTCCTTCTGTGTAACTCTACCCGTTTTTCACTCACCTGTTTCCAGACTTGAATCCTTCTCTCAACGCTTGCACGACATCCAAGACTCGAGTGGATTTCCCCTGCCTCACTCGTTACGAGCTTAACCTCACTGATCGGTTCGCTAGTGAGACTCCCTCCCTGGCGTGCGGTACGTGAGAATTGATATTCAGTCCCTAGTATATCCGGGGGTTAGAAAGAGACCAGAATTGACACATGATATTATCTTACCTATACAGAAGCAGGGATATGCAGGTTCCGATCCGCAGCATTGAGATATGAGAACCGTTCTCTTACCGGAACGTCCTCGAGGTTACTCCTGTCCGCGTCTCATCAGAAGACCTACAATACAGCTTGTTAGGTGGTACCCCCCTTCCAATCAGGTACTCCTCTTTTCCTCAACCCATATTCTGCCTTCTGGTTTCCCTGCTTCAACTTACCACTTTCCTCTGTCTTTATTCAGACGGCTTCGCTTCAGCGGATATTCTGGGTACCAAGAACCTCTCCGGACAGACGACATCTATCCAGTAGCCTTCGACACAGGGTTTTCTTCCCCAGAGGGTTTCCCTGGAGTCCTTCCCCTCCTTAATATTTGTATTTGAGGCGGAGGAAGGGTCTCAGGGAGGCACTCATTCTCTACCCCTGTGGGAAACCATTTCCGAAGAAGGAAACGAAGGAGGGAGAACGACTGGTGTTTCTCTAAGGTAACCTTTCGGTTATTCAACCTTCTCGTGATTAGTCTAATTATTACACTCTCAGGGCTCGAGTGGGGTGGAAGATATAACGGATACCCCAGTTGGTACGTCCACACAGTCAGACATCCCTGATAAAGACAGACACAAGTGATCACACTACAAGGGTGTTTATGGAACTTCACTTGGGTTTGAAAAAAGTCTATCTAATCCTAAATTTAAAGATGAGAGCAAGCTACGACCATCAAATAATAATAACGCCGCCATAGTTAGTCTGTCAAAATGAAAGGGCCTATACTAATAAACCTATTGCTAAACCCTAATTCTAAATACAAATAGTGTGGGAAACAATGTTATGCAAAAGAAAAGTGTTCAAGAAATCATATGTCGGGATATTCAAGCCATTTGCTTCACTTCCCCACATTTCAGGACAGGATAAGGCAGCATACTCGAGCTTAGCACACTCTCTGGCTTCTCTAGCACGAGGAGGCAGTTCAAAACCCAACATCAAGGCCTTCTGTGCAAGCGTCTCTTTGCCATTCAAAGTCTCTTATTTCAGAGGGCCTGATGCAACACGACAAACACTAAAGTTCCTTTCTTCTTAGGATTTCACATATACAACTTCTTGGGTGATTTCCTGTTCACCCCGGATCCCTCTCTGCCGGCCTCAGACCCGCTTCAATACAAAACATTCACTTGGTCTCCCTCTACTGGGTTGGACCAAATCTATCTACTTTTCCTAACTTTCTCTACTTCATCAAAATCGAAGACTTTTGACTGTGCGCAGGATTTTGCTTGACCCGTTGCAGGACCACTTCGATTTACAATTACTTGTTCTCTTCTTGATATAACCTTTTCTCACTTTCGCTTTTGCCACTTCCCAGCTGGATATTTTATAGAGACCTTCGATTGAGCACCCATGTGGTGCCGGTCCACTCTGTCAAAGGTATTGTATCTTGCGTTTAAAGTTCAATCACTCCTCAGCAGTTCAACATTTCTTGCGTCTCTTATCACACACGTTTTAACAATGTTCTTTTCAGCACTCGCCATACATGTTGCTGCTTGCAACCTTGGCTTCAACACAGACCGGCCCTGTATTGGTCTCCCCAACTCACTGACTGTGTAGATTTCACTGATGCCGCTTTGTTTTTGGAGCCAAGGACAGTAGACTCTCTATTCTTGAGGTTTCTGGAAAGTCATGATTCCTTGTCAAAAAGGTCAAGGGAATTTCCCTCCTTGCTATGCCCTACTGTTTTGTCGTCTTTGTTCTCTCGTTCAGCTGCCGTCTCGAAACTGCTCTTTCCTCGTGTGCTTTGCTCACTCAGCGTATGTTCTCATGCTCCAACTTTTTTCCATGTGGGGAAGTTTAATGGAAGTCAGGTGTGAGCAATTGACTGACTTTGCCTGACCAATGCATTGGGACATGTCAGGTATACGGCTCAGGTGTTAGTCTGTTTTCTCCCATAGCGGGCTGTCTGTGTGAAAGTGTTCATGTTATGAAGGGGAGAAGTGTGGAGTTCCTAAGTATCCTACTTGATAGGATGGGGTAAAGGTGTTACAGCGAAGGGAATACCACATTTCACCATCTGCTGTCTCACTCCCCGAAGACCCCTTACCCAGGTAATCCTCCCGCACTGGTCCACCCCCTGGAACGGGATCCAAAAGCGATGGCCTTGTCCTGGCCACCTGGATGATAGATCCCCGGAGACTAGTGGGTGAGACACCTTTAGGTTTCTCACATAACCCTCCCAGTGAACACTCCTCCCTTAGCAGTGATATCACTCGAAATATAGAGGATCATTACAAGTTTGGTAGTGTGGTAAAAATGATGTTTATTCCGTTACTGACATTTTTTGGACAGTATTTGAATTACCACTAAATTTACAGCATCGTCAAATTGCACATTGGACCTTAAAGTGGAGGATTTACCTAGAGCAGCATGAATGAACACAATAACAAATATTGAATTGCCCCTCATGTGAAAAGCTTGCTTGCATCTGTTCAAAATTGATATTTTCTTATAGTCAAAAAATCTCCTTTATAAGTATGCATTTTGTTTTTCAGTATCTTATAAACTGAAAAGATATGGACACTGCTAATAACACCCAGCTTAAAGTATAAAGTACAGTGAGTGGCTGTAGTTGCAGTAGGCCAGCATCAGCAATTCCAATGTTAATGTTTTATGGGATCAGCATTGGCTGCAGCTAAACACATTATAGCCCTACTGCCAAGGCTGCTAGTAAACAAACAAAGAGTAAATATGTTGAACATTGTTTTTTGTTTCCTCTTTTTTTCTTGTTTTGGTTGTAATGTAACCTTTTCAACAGTACATTTTCTTGCATAATTATACAGTGCATTGTAGTTCATAGATTTGATCAAGTTTGATCAATGCAATATATCTTCATTTCTCTAAGCAATAGGATAATTCATTCACGGGGATTAGATCGCGCTAGGGATAAGTGCTGCTGCTATTAGTTATTCATTATTTCTTTGCAGTTACACATTGGCAAGATCAAGTGAATTGAGATAATTTACTGTAGCTATATTTAGAGAGAGAATTGATGCATCAAATATGAGAGACCACATTTTGTCAGGTGTGAGCATTGTGTGTTCTTTTAAAAGTGTATAAAATACATATTTTCTTTGAACTAGCAAGGCAGGGCATGTTACAACTAAATAATATAATGTTTCTTGGCAATTGGGAACTTTACAGAATCTACAATCCGTGTCTAATAAAGTGTTAGAGCTATATAGGGCAAGTTGTATCTTAGTTGGCTGTAAGTGTAGTCTCAATCGGAGGATAGATAGTGCATATTTTATATCTGGAAAATGGGCGAGGTAAGTCGGTAGATCATGTAATGACTTTTGAACGAAGGCCCCTTCTCGAAACAATATATAGATGGTTGATTTTTCCCACGTTAACATCCAATCTCGTAACCAGAGTTTTTGTTTGACTGTCTCTGGAAAGTTAAGAAGTAAATCTGGCGAAATATCTGCTTCAAGTAATAACTGAACACAATTTGTTTTCCAAAGGTATAAAGAACCGTTAGTCGTTGTTTCAAGGCAATTATACATAGCAGGTATTAGTGAATGAGCAGTTGCAGGAGTAAGCAGGAATTTATTATAAGCAGCCAGACATTGCCAAGAAACATGTGCTGCTAGAGACGTAAGGCCTAATTCAAATCTTCTAATGGAGAGTGGAACGCTAGGTGGTAGGGATAGGATTTGTTTCCAATATTTACCTTCAAGAAGATTCCAGTCTGGGGTGATACCTGGTAATTTTGTGTGGGCCCCGTAAATTATAATTGGAGCTACTTTTTGAATATAGAATTCTATGGCTGGTTTTATAAAAGTGCTATATTTGCATTGGATTGCTTTAGCTTGTGTCGTCAACAGTTGCATTGGTGTTTTGATTTCGGTTTTATACGGTATGTCTGAAATATGAGTGTTTAGATTCACTCCTAGATATTTATATTCAGAGACTTGGGTGAGAACGGTGTCTGATAGAGTCCAATTGAATTTAAATCCTGTCTTTGCTAGTCGATGATGAAAGACTAAAGTGTGTTATTTTGGTTGTGTTAATAATAAGATGGTTATTTTTGGCATTGGTGTCTAAGGCTTTTAGCTTTCTTTGGAGGCCGATTGGTGTTCGATTTAAAATGACCAAATCATCGGCATATAATAGCCAGCTTATTTCGTGTGAACCTAGCTTAGGTGGAAATGAACGAACGGAATTAAAAGCTTCACATATATCATTTTTGTAAAAGTTAAAAAGTATGGAGGCAAATAAACATCCTTGTTTCAGTCCTGCTGTGGTGAGAGTAAGCCATGGCTAGTGAGTTTAATCTTGACTGAAGTATTAGTATAAAATTGTCTTATGAGATAAAATAAATGAGGGGCAATTAGCTTTTAAAAGTTTTAACCATAAAAGTTTGCGCAAAACAGAATCGAAGGCCTGTTTAAAATCAACTAAGGCTACAAATATTGGTTGCTTATTAAAAATGGCCTTATTTTTTTAAGATAGATAAAATAAATAGATTTAGCGAGGTGCCAATAAAACCAGATTGATTTATGTTCAATAGTTTGTTCGTATTTAGCCATAGAAGTAGATCTTTAAGAATTAGGCGTGCACATTATTTTCCAAGAGTGTCTAAAAGGGCTATTGGTCTATAGTTTGAGGGAGATGCTCTACCATTCGCATTTTTCTTTAAAAGGCAATAATCGATTCCTGCCATGTCCGGTGGATTTGGCCGGTTTTGATAATCTTTTTAAAAATTATTTCAAGGCTGTCAGTCGACTCTTCTGGATGTGTTTTTAGGATCATGTTTGAGAGATTATCCGGGCCAGGAGCTCTAGACACACTCAACTGTTTAATTATTAGGACTATATATAATTTATCAAAGACTAGTTTGGATAAATCAGGGCAGCCTATAGAAGTTATCAGAGTGATGGGACTTAGGGTGGTATGCAAGGATTGGTAATGAGTTACCCATGTAGATTCATTAATCACATTCAGTTGCGATCAGGTATTTCGATTTGGAGTGTCATTGTTTGTTCATAAGGTGCCATATTTGGGATGATGATTTTTTTAAAGATTACAGCAAGCATATTCTCTGTATTTGTTTGCTTTCTTGCCACTAATAGTTGTTTAATTTTGTTCTTATAATTTGTTTTTAATTTTGACCTTATTTGCGGACAGGTTGTAAATGGGAGGGATAGCATAGATTGTCTGAATTCGCGTCTTAAAGCAAAAAAGTTGTTCATCCCATGCATACTTGTGTTTAAATGTGTTTGGGGCTGTAGATGGTTGTAGTTCCTTTATTACTTCGATGTGTTTTGCATAATCAAGTAAGTTATCAGATGCTTGATCAGAAGAGAATGTTAATGATTGTTTTTTCAGCATGGCCAATTTATCAGGTTTCCAAATTAGGCGATTACAGCTTTGATTTGGAATGACCATTAGATTTGTAAATTCTCGCATTTGAACGAGGTGAGGTGTCCAGGTGAGCTCTAGGATTTGATGATCACTAGCCTTATTGGGGCTATTTTAAAAGACACTATTTTATTATTAGCTTGGCTAGAGATAAATATATAGTCTAGACTTGAGACTATAGGTCCTCTAGCCCATGTGGGAGTAGGAGGTGAATCTTCAGGTGTGGAACCATTTAATATTTTGAAATTGCGGATTTTCATAAGGGAGAGCCACTTCGCCATTCTGGTGTTTCCTTTGGATATATTTTGTGGTAGGCTTTTGGTATTAAGATTGCACGCAATAATTGTAGTATATATTGTAGGGTCAAGTAAAATAGATCTAGAACGGTTGTAATATGAGTAATGAAGAGTGTGTCCTTAATAACAACCGGATTCCAGTATATATTAATGATAGCAGTATTTGGATACAGAGGGTGGGTTGGATTGGATGTGGAGATTTTTACAGCCTGTACTTATACCCTCGAGAAGGGAGGGTATCATTTCTCCAGATCTAGTCCTGAGGTGATTTTTGTTACTATTAGTAGGCTTGCAGAGGGTCGACCCTTGAGTGCCTTGTTCGCAGGGATGTGTGGAATAGAGTGATCTGGCCAAGTCGGAAGAGCAATTAACCAGGTCTCTTGGACCAAATAATGTCATAATTATTCAAGTGAGTAGCTCCGGCAGTGAACAGATGTGAGAACCCTTGAGTATTTCAAGATATTAACGTACTAGACTCATATGGAGTGTGTAGTCTATTCTAAGGGGGCACGAAAGAGTTCGATTGATTAGCCAAGATCACCGAGATTGAGGTTTAGGTGGAACAGTTAAGTTGGATTAAGATTGCTGGGTTTTGGTTCCACAAGACGGACAGTGGTGTGGCAAGGTTGATTTCTAGCCACTTGTGGAGGAAGTTGTGTATTGCTTCGTTCAGCTAATGGTGGCTCATATTTTTGGGTTTGGATGAGGAGACTATTTGATTCCAACTCATCTCTATGTTGCCAAATTATATTTTTTACGATTTTGGATCGCACACCTAGTTCTATGATGTCCAAATGACCGGGTTCAATATATTTCACGCTACCAATATCACTGGATGAAAGCTGCTTTAGTCCAGTGATGCGATGAAATACAGTCAGAATAGTTCCTCGATTGGGGAACGGGTCATTAGATTGTCTATCAAGCATTGTGACGATCAGTTTGTCAGAGTCCGCAAGAGATTCCTCTAGAGAATGATATTACCACTTAAGGTATTGGTTTAGGTAAGCTTTGTGTCACTCTAGTAGGGACTGGAATGGTGTTCGAGAAAAGGGCTTGATTTTGGGACGCAATTTGTGTATTTGAAGAGGTGTGCATCATTGAATCTAGACAATTCTGATCGATGGTTTTGAATGTAGAATGATCTAGATCAATATTTACACAAGGATTTTTTGAATTCGCTCCTGATAGGTACACAATGTAAACTTTGGTGTATGATTTTGGTTATAGGAGGGGGGATATTGGATAGGTTGAGAGGTCAAGCAGATCAGCATCAGTGTAATCATGCAGATGTGTAGATATATGCAAGTCTGCCTGTGTAGCAAGCTCAGCTACATTCGATGCTGAACTATTAAATGCATTTGTGGTAGGAATTTGCAAAGGCATGTGCCGAGAAGCATTGTTAACAAAATTTCTAAGTGCAAAATTTGCATTGGTACTAGATTTAGTATTAGCTTGCATTGCCTTCAGCAGAGACATCGGAGGGAGATTGGGAAGCATTGGTCCCACTTCTGATGTCGTTTCATCTTTGTCAATCGTGATGATCACAGGATTTGACTCGTTCATCGGTAAAGCCAAATTTGCATACATCTTTTGGTTCTTTGATTGCAATTCTTTTTGGTTGGTGCATTTTTTGATTTTGTATGGTGAGGAGAGATTTGTTCTATGGATGTTTTTGGTGTTTGTATCTTCTTTGTTTTTGGGATGGGTATTTTATTGGAAAACCTTGTGAAGGTGGATATCTGAGGAATCAATCGTGGGCAGTTCTTCTAAATCTATCAAAGGAGTAGAATCAGATATTGTTTCATTACTGGAATTTGTGACTTCGATTATAACACTTGAGGGTTGTTCATCTATGGTCAAAGCTTTCCCATTCGCCGTCCTAGTCTGCTGCAGGCTTAATGCAGGACTGGTGGTTACATTTCTCAGTGGTTCAATAATACAGGATAGTATCCCCAGAGGCTCAGGTAAATCACAACCTTTACAGGCAACCCAGTCAAGTTTGTTTTCCAGAGTTATAAGAGAGGCATTCTGCAACTGTGTCTTAGATTCTAGTCCTTTATATAGTTTTGCCGCTTCATTTCAGTATAAAACTGACGGATGTCTGGAGTCTGAAGTGAGGCACGCTTTAAGAGCAGTTGACAGGTGTTTGTGTCCTTCCCAGGAGGGTGAGGAATCTGTCTCACTGGGCAGACCGTTTCTAAAAGGTAAGGGGTAAAGGCCCTCTTTTTTGATGTGGGGGGCCTATGTCATGAGGGTATACGATAATTTCAAGAACAAAAGGACATAGGCTACCCCACCTGTTTGGCACTGGCCGGTAGTATTTATAGCACAATACAACCACTCATAACATTTGGTCTGTACATAAATTTGAGAGCACCAAGTTTATATTTGCTGATTTAACATATTTTATTATCTTTTGTAGCATAAAAAGCCTATTAAGGCCATTATACATATCTGATCATTTTCAACCCCATTTTGTATGGGAGGTTTTTATGGAATTGATATCATATTAAATATTCATATAATCCACAATTTACAGTTGATATTTTGCACGGTGGGGGATAGTACAATATGTGACTTAGAATGTGTTTATTATAACCAAAACATCTGTCTAGTCGACACTTGTGTTTCTGGCATTGACAGGATGATTTTGTATGCTAATGCCCTCTTCAGGACTGTAGAAGTGGACTGAGTGGTGTCACTGGTGTACCCCATAGGTGGAACATCTAAAAAGTAAGGAATAAAATACGGTCACTGGTGTCTCTCAAAGGGAATTTCTTAAGTGCCTGGAGTGTGTGCTATAAAATGTCCTACCTGCGCATTTGATGTCAGTGTCACAGGTGACTAAAAACGATGCAGCGCTTCTCTCTCAAAGTGCCCCTTGCGCTCCTCTGGTACTGTGATCCAGTGTGATTAGGCTCTGGTGTCTGGTGTGTTTTTTGTTTAGTACGTTGTGCGAAGTAGAAAGAGGACTAACGTGATAAAGGGAAGAGTATGCCGGCGATGTAGCGAGTTTGTGTGGGGAGACGGTTGGAAGGTGATTTCCAAAGAGGGAAGGGGATGGGGTTTTAGAAGAGCATATGGAGGACCGCACCGAGGCACAGCGGCACAGCGGACAGCAGACAGTACTCAGCTGGCATGCCGCTTGTGCGCGCGTGCTGGTGCATGCAGGATCCATTATTTGAGCAGCTCACTTGATTGGTGGCTGGAGCTAGAGTGGGGTAAAGAAAATTGGGGATGAGTGAGGAAAAATTATATGATATTGAAGGTCTTTTTGGAAAAGGCAAGTGCTAATAGGTATAATATACCCTTGACTTAAAGCAACAGAGTCCAAAATAAGAGTCCAAAGGTTCGGTCCACAGATGGTCTTGAAACGCGGATGACAAGAAGGAGAGGCAGTGTGCTCCGAGACCCCTGACTGGCCCGTAGAGTCGGAGTTAGCTCAGAAGCAATTTAAGACAAAATAGCAGCATCCGTCAGATGGATGGGGGGTGCAGATTTGTACTTTAACACAACACCAATCAATCAATCAATAAGGACAAGTCCGTTTAATGACAAGTACAAAAAACAGGGAGTTATGAATATCAGCAATGGTGCAATCTTCCTTCTCGCTTCAACTCCAATGAACTTCATAAAATTTGTAACATTTATGCTAAAAACTCGTCATCATTGATGTGTAACACTCAAAAGTTAGCATGCAGTTCTATTGGTTAGGAAAAGGTAACTTTAATATAGGTACTATATCTGAATATGGTTACGGAGTGAGGGGATTGGGTAAACACTGTCAGGTGGGCATCTAAACCCTTCCTTCAAAAATGACTACTGCAGACGTCATTAAAAGTACAACTTCCCATTGGTTCTACTAACTATAGGACCCTAGATTATTTGGTCCACTGTGATTGGGTTGGTACCAACCCCATGCATGCTTTTCCACTTTGCTTAGCAGCATACAGATGGGTCGGCCAGGTGCAGGGTGCCCCTCAGTTACCCGGAATTCCTCCAATTATTGTTACAATCAATCATCACTTTAGTAGCCATGTGTCAATTATTTCACTGTAGTTGGCCTCGAGACTGCATTTTTTGTCTGGAAAAGTTCTGATATCTTTGCCTGGCCTTGTACCATGCGTAGGTGTGAGCTCTCGTTTTCCTCCAGCTCGGTCGGTCATGTGGTCCAGACACCGTGAATTTGCCTCTTTTCCATCAATTTGTGTATTTGATTCTTGTTTCACCCACCACCTGCCTTCGTCTTCTTATCTCAACCTTTCAGAGACAGGATCTGTTCTTAGTTTCAATTAAATGTAGCTACTGTTCGTCTCTTCCATTTGCATGACCTTGGCTTTCCTGGCACGAGCTGCCTGTGCTGAGTTTTGTTTCAAGCATCTCTTCTCGTTTTGTTAAATATGAAGCTTTTTCTCGTGTGGCCCTTAGTAACCTGGGTTGATTCTGCTTCTTGTGCAAAGTGGCAATACACTTATAATAATGTGTTTCGTTAGAGGTAGATTATGTATAGTGGCGCTTGCCGCACTATTCTTCTACTAAGCATAGCAAGCTGCACTGTTTTCTTAGCTTTCTTGCGGTTCCAAGCATATGTACAGGTGTAACCTGCCCAAATATCTTTGCCATGCTTACAGCTTAAGCTTCATACATTTTGACATTGTCCTTTCACTTTAGGTTCACGATATCCTTGTTCATGGTGTTTCATCTCTTTGCGTCCTTCTCTGGTCGTCATTTCTACTATCTGTGAGTCAGTCCGGGTTCTTGTGACGTCACCATTCGTCCTTCGTTAAGGCCTTTTTGGTTTCTTCAGGGACTGTATACAGATGATCTTCATTTCGTTTCATATGTTGGTATGGTTTTCTCAACGCATATCTTACTGTCGATGGTTTCCTTGGTACTGGTACGTCAATAGGTGCGGTGCGGTACATCAATAGGTGCTGTGCTTTTAATAGGCACTGGGCAGAGCCCTACCGGGGCTCTCTGCTGGTTTATTTACTCATCATACGTCACATACCTTGGTGTGAATATTCCTGGTACTTCAAAATGGGCGAGTGGAGTGCAGGCTTTATTTGGGACCTCCTCTACAGCAGGTAAGCAGACGGCAGTCAGCTGGCAATCCACTCGTGCGCGCGCTGTTGCAGGCGGGATCCGTTATTTGAGCAGCTCACGTGATTGATGGGAGGAGCCTTGGTTTAAAGCAACAGAGTCCAAAATAAGAGTCCAAAGGTTCAGTCCACAGATGGTCTTGAAGCGCTGAAGACAAGAAGGAGAGGCAGGTAAGCAGACAGCACTCAGCTGCCACTCTGCTCGTGCGCACCATCATTTTTCTCTGTGATATAGTTCAAAAATGTTTTCAGAGATATTTCATCAATCAAATTGTGCCATGTTTTTTTAAAATATTTATAATATATTCGATTACAGTGCTGGTATTTACCATATTCCAGTTTTATGCACAGAACATTTTCATATCATACACATTTCTTATTCCTTAATGCCTCATTTCTCTGTAAGCCTGTCAATGTCTATGTTTTGGACTGTTTATGACTGATTCCTCTGTTAATTATTTCCCATAGTTTCAAGTCATATGCATTCTGTGTAATTTTACTCTTTCCCAACACTATACAACCAATTTCTTCTGAGGATAACAAAGTGGGATTGAGGGTGATCGATGAAAGATAGAAAACCATCATAGAGTTACATTAAGAAAATATCTTATTTTTTTACACACACTATAACATGAATGTTCTTGAATTGAAATGGCCACCAGGGGCAGATATTGACTTTGTAAAAGCACAAAGTGGGCAGAGTTGGTACTTTTAAGTAGATCTACAAAGAACAGTCCTCTTGTATATGTATAAAGGCGTTAAGCCATAAGATACATACATGTCTGTTTTGTAGCAAATAATAAAAAAAACAAGAAGAAAAGAAGTCTACAAACATGCAACGGGCCACTGGGATTGTAATTTGTCCTTGCTATGTAACAGCATATGAAAGTTAAAAAGTCATTGTTTACTGCAAAAAAGAAGAGATCAAGAAAAGTGGTATCTTTTAGCCATAGCTTTTGCTTTTGATAAGAAAGAGTATTATAAATATAGACTCAGTATTCCCTATATAGTTATGGCAGGTAGGATGCGCAAGAGCAATAGCGTTTGAATGAGTTACTGTAGAGGAGAAGAGAATAAAATAAAGAAGAGGGGTGTGCCTGCGATCGGACGGGTATAAAACTATAGAAATTGATTCACATTCTTAAGTATGATTGCAAAAAGTTCTTTGTTTAGCACCCAAAATAGTATGTTTATATTAGATGAAGAAATAGGCATAATGCCTCTAAAATACATGAGGTTATCCACATATTTTGAAACAAGGAAAAGATGAACTGAGTCACACCTGATGGAAAAAAGATTTCCACAAAACCTACCAAAGTGAAGAGAAATAGTGGAGCATGAAATGGTTACAAAACTGTGCCTTTCTGAACCCTCTGTCAAACAAGGCGGCCACCATTAGCAAAGTCACCTATATGCTGGTTACTGATTCTGAAGCAGCTGGGCAACCCATGATGGCTGACATCCTGTCACCATGTACTGTCTGGCAAAAACGCCAACCACAGTACAAAAAATACACAAAAATGGATGGCGTTTAAGAACCATACAATGATTGGTAGAGAGTTTCAACCCTTAAGGACATCCAAGATAATTACAGATGTCTGACTGACTTAAGGCCGCCATCTTGTGGTTATTAAGCCTTGTCAACCACAATACAGTAGGGATCCTCGTATGTGCACTGCAAGGGAGGCATGCTATCACAAGTAGACTCTGACACAACAGTTGCAAGTTTCAAAAACTTTCTTGATGGTTTAAAATGGGTTGGAAAACTCCTATCTTGCTGTATAACTAAAATGGGAGTATTCTCCACCATCAAACAAAAAGAAAATACAGTCCTAATCAGTCCTTAGTCAAAATGAAATGGCCTATACTAATAAACCTAATGCCTGCACTCTTTCTAATACAATAGATGTGTAAAGGGAATGTGTAATGCAAAAAGGAAAATCGGTGTTCAAAAGAAATGTCAGTATGGCTGAGTAAACTCCCTTCCCCACGTTTTGTAGCATGGGTTAAGGCACACTTGGACCTTGTGACACACTGTGGCTTCGGACACAAGGCTAGAGTTTGTTTTGTGAACCAGGGCCCACTTGCCCTTCCACGAAAAAGTCACTAGTTTATCCGCTGGACTTCTCGGTTTTCTCTCACTCCAGCCCAGGTTTACCTTTTAGCTTGTAATACAGTTCAACAAAAGTTTGTTTACTTCTGGTTATCACAATTCACTACAGGTTTCCCTCCGCCGGGCTCAAGCCTTTCAATCACAAATTGCAGGGCTTCCCTTCCCTAAGCTTCAATCACACGTTTATAGGCTTCCCTCTGTCGGGCTCAAGACTCCTTTCACTTTCCTTCCACTGTGAAAGACTTTCAAAACTGCAAGGCTTTTGCTCTTACCTCGGTATGACCACTTCAACCTTCTTTCCTGAAACGTCACTTTTTCTCTCTTACACCAAGGACTCTTGGTAAATGTAGTTTTGAGCACAGTACTTATTTCAAAGTTCAAAGACATCTCTCACATCCAGGTTTCCCTCTGCCAGGATCAAACCTAACAACAGTTCAAATCTTGCATCTCAGTTTCTTTCTCTTCCCGCCGCTTCTATGGCATCAGACATTTCACAGAGACTTTCGATTGGGCAACCTTCTTTCTCCAGACCACTCTCTTACTTATCTTTATTTTAAAGTTCTTTACAATGATTTGCTTTCTCTCGTGTCTTATCGGCACATGCACAACCTTCATTCATCCGATACTGTTGCCGTCAAGTTTCATTTAACACAGACCAGACTTTCATTGCTTTCATCAACTCATTGGCTGTGTTAATTCATTTTCGTCTTTCGCAGCTTCGATCCTGAAGTCAAGGCTGATATCACAACTGCTGCTGGACCTCCCAATTCTGCTGTTCACCCAGAAGGGTGGCTGCTATCCTTGAAACACAAAAGTGGTTTGTCTTTTCTCTCTAGCTTGGCGTCCTTGCGCAACCTTTATGGCCCTCCGGAGGTAACCAACTCTCGCCGGGGTGTCCAAGGTTTCTCGTACCTCGGTTCAGTCCCTCAGCCTGTTGCTCTGCTCCACCTGGTTCGCCATTGCCCTAGAAGAACTGTTCCTTCTTATGCACTGCCTTGCTCAGAGTGTGTTTCAGTGTTTCTCCTTGTGGGGAGAGCTAATAGGTATCAGGTGTATGTAATTAAGATCAAGTGCCTGACCCTGCCTGATCTTATTAGTGGGCCATGTCCAATGTATTGCATGGGTGGTACTCCTTTCAGCCTCATACCTCCTCTACCTCGGCTCAATGTTTTTGTAGGAAAGGTGGGGGGATCTGGGAAGTTGGGATTTCCAATAAAATAGGATGGGACATGGGTATTTGGTAAGGGGGTACCATGTCTTGCCATTGGGTGTTCCTCTTCCACTCCCCGGGGACTCCTCACCCAGCTGATCCTCCTGCACTTGTCCACCCCCAGGGTCTGGATCCAAAGGTGATGGCTGTGCCCTGCCCACCTGAGTAAGGGATACCCGGGGTCTAGGCGGTGAAAGGCCCTCTGGGTTTTAACAGCACCAAAGAGTGTTTGGAAATAGTGCCAGCTACAACAAAGAGGCATGGCGCCATGCTGCACTTGACAGATAGCTTATCATAATGGAGTTGGCTATTAGTCGCCTGGGCTAAACATATTTACTATTTTCTTTGCTCATTTTAAAGTATGTGTGTTTTTTTCAGAAAGCAAACATCTGCTGCCCACATTTAAAGTGGGCAAATGTGGGTGTGTTTCTTTGTAGATGATCAGTTCACCTCTAGGGACAGAGACGCTCATCATTATTTGTAAGGGGTCTCGGGTTATCATGGCCAGCGGTGAGCCTGGCATCGACCATGGAAAGCTATTCATTGTGCTTGGCTCGCCCTGGCATCTGGCCTCTGAAGGTAAGCCATGATCAGCCCCACTCTGGAGTGTGTATTGCCAGGGCCTGGCATGCTGTAAATGGCTTGAAGTGATTCTTCCTCACCCGAGATTTCCAGATATCGATTCAGACGCCAGGAGGCTCAGTTATCCGGCATTAAGCGGTACTTTCTGGAACATGATGTCCACCTAGTCTGGGTTACTGGTCCCTTCTTGAACTCGAGGTTGCACAATCTAGTGAGTTATCTTAATAGGCATTCGCCATGCAGCATGAATAGACCAGACGTACGTGCTTTTCTATTGGTTCTGTTGGCAAATTGCTCATTGCTAGACCTGCACACCTCTGTTGTTTTACTCATAAAGAACTTTCCCAATTCCTTTTGAGTTTAAAAAGTAGAACTAGAAACACAGATGTTTTCTTTTGATTACAGTTCTGCTCTTTGGGAAGTGACTTTCTCTGGGCTGGTTTAATGTCGGGGTTCCCCGATGTTTTAGCATTGTGAGTAATCCGAAATTGTAACTTTGCGGGAAGCCCTTCAGTTGTATGTAAAACATGATATACCCAATTTAATCAACAGTTTATCCGCATACTCATATAACATTTAGAAAAGTGAAACATTGTTAGTGCCCTTATCAGAAGTAGGTTTCTTTTCCATCAAATGTTTGTCATTTTGAACAGCATTTTCTAGTGATAATTTAGATAACGTAATTCCATTTTAAGCCAATTCGTTTAGAAGAATGCTACCTACGTACAGAAAATGGTTCTGTCCTGCTAACATGTATCGAAAGTATAAGTTGCACGTGCAGACCACAATACAAAGGCAGCATCGCCGAACACATCTTTCCCTGTAAGCCTCCGCGTATCTCTTGCCTACACTTGCCTCTACCCATTCCAGGTCCCCTTCCACCCCATCTCAGTCCTTCACTCACTTCTTTCCCTGCCATTCTTCCTTACCTCTACCCCTGTCCTACCCTTAACTAAGTTTCCCTTTCACACTCCTCTGGCCTCCAGTCACCTATCTCTCTCTGTTTGTATCTCACCTCCAGCTCTGTCTCTGGCCCCTTCTTACAGGACCTGTTCGCATCGCCATCTGCTCTCCGTCTACCCTCTCTCCCAGTGTATCTCTCAACTCCACCTTTCCCTCTTGCTCTTTCCCCTCGATCTCACGGTTTGCCTCCCCACGCCTATTTCTCTCAGGTTTTCCCCACGTCCCTGTTAAACTAAGCACTAATCTGTTTTTTTTACTTTTTTCTCTCCTCCCATTTTTCCATCGACATGGTTGTTTCACAATTAGACCAGTACCTGGAGACAACACAGCTTCAGTGAGCTACATAAACGTTCGGACACCTCTACCTCTCATAATCCTATCGCTAGATCTGCCAACATCACTCAGCCCGTTACTTCTCCAGTGGGTCCCTACCTCTTCCCCTTACTCGTCCTGCGATTATTAGACATGCCTCTCAGTGTCCCTGCCACGCTCTGCTCTTATTCTCGCCTCTATCAACCCCAGCATCCATTTAATCTCTGTCTCAGTTTCCCTCTCATCTCCAAACCAAAATGAGCTCTCCTCTTGCCTCAAAGCCATTTCCCAAGTTCACTGTCACCACTAACTCTTAATCCCTTCCCCTCTACAGCCCCCAGGTTCCAGTTTCTTACCCATTTTAAGACTTCTCCACCACACTCCAGGCCCTGGTAATCTCAGGCATCAATGGAGGAAACACCCCCCTCACCAGTGTTCCCGGCAATGCACTTGGCCTCATTAGGGACACTCAGCACACCGTGAATGCGACCGCATTTCTCCTACCCTAAGGAAGCGGCACATGGGTCCCAGCCAGAATACTCTCTATGACTGTCCTCATTGCCTGTAAGGTGATGTCTGCTCTCACGCCTGCCCGGCAGCAGAGCTCTGCAGTTTATGTGGGCCAGACTCCAACAGGGACCAGGCCAGCGCAAGGCTTGAGAAGGAACCAGCACACACAGACAAAAACCAGGAACAAGGCCTTTTCTTGCTGTGCCTCTGTCTACTCGAGCACGTTATGGTTGGTAGCCCAAACCACAGCAGCTTACTTGCAGATCAGGAAGCAACTCAACACTTTGCTCTTCAGTAAATAGCTGGGGGCCACCTAGGCTCCTTGAGGTGCCTGATCACATCCCACCCCATGGCCAGAACCTCATATGTGTGTCACATACCCCCCACACCCTTGCCTCATATGCTTGCCTTAACAACATGTACAGTGATCTGCTGCTTAATGCAAAACAGAATACGAATACACTTCTTGTACTTGTCCCTCGCATATCTCTCCCATAATGCAGTGCTCTACTTTTTAGATTGTTCAGATTGTGTTTCCTCTACATGGCTTATCAATCGCCCTTTCTCCCTCATTTCGTCTCTCCTCTTCCCTATTCAGACTCTGTCCATATTATCTGCCTGCACACTTTTCTGTTCACATCTCATCCCCACCACTCTCTCTTTTTCATGTTGTCTCCTCCTGCTTTTCATCCATTATGCCACCTTTCTTCCCTAACCCTGTCTTGCTTTTCTCCCTCCCCCTCTTCCAATGCCCTTTTCTTCCTTCTATTCCTCTTTATTTCTGCACCCACTCTTCTGCATCACTTCTATCTTGTTACCGCTCCTTTCTCCTAGGCATTTTCTCACTTACTGGGTATAAACCTCTATCTTTCATTTTCACCTTCAGTTGTTTCTCTATCTCTTTTACCCTCTGCTTTGTTTGTAGCTACCCTTTTCTTTTCATCTACTGCTTTTTCTTGAATGTTGTCTTCCTATCATGCTTTCTTTTACTTTCTCCCTTTCTTCAATTTGTTAATAGTTTGCCGTTAGTGTTGTCCTTTCATTTACCCTCTTCCTTTCCGGAGGTGTCGGAATTGGGATGTGTTGACCAGGAGCAAAAAGAAGCTCCTGGGTGTCAGTCAACACCCGCTAGGCAGGAACTACCTCTGGGGAACCAGGAGCTAGCACGTAGCGAGCAGAAATTCTAACTTGTGCGCAAGATGCAACCCTGTATCTGTGTCTAATATATATTATCATATCACATAGCTATGTTTGTGAGGCACCACTGGCCTGAAGAATCAAAAGTAGCTCCTGGTAGCTGCAGGTTTCAAGCTAACCAGGCTCCCTTGGCCTACAACCAGGAGCTAAATAGCTCCCAGCAATTTCGTACCCCGTTTCCGTTATCTTTTACTTTATAATCTTTCTTTTTTTTCTTGCTTTTTCTTTCTTGCACTCTTCCTTACCTACCCTTGTCATGTTTTTCCCTATTCCTATACCCATGTATGTCTTTCCCTTTCTGTCTTGTCCATCTTTTCTCTATCCTCCCTCTATTACAGTTTCTTCCTGTGTCTGCCACTCTTTTATTAATCACATTTCTTTCAGTTTTTTTCTTTTTCATTAGGTTTCATTCGCCTCTTTCTGCCTTTTTGGCTGCAACCTGTCACCCACCACCATCAGGTGTAGTGGGCAGTGCCTCCCAGTGGTTCCTGACATTCTGCTTGGTGGCGTGCAATAGTGAAGGCACCATAGCTAACAATAGAATGGTTCTCTTGGACGAAGGTGATACATTCACTTGGGGAAGGGGAGTTTAATTTCCTGCAGTGCCATTCACCCCTGATGAGGGCTGCTAGCGTTGACTGCTGAAATATCTCTACATGCTTTGATTTTGCCTCAAGATACCCTCTTGAAACATTGGGCTACATTGCGATGTTGGCGGTCCAGAAATAAAGGTGCCCTTACCAAGTTACCGGCAAGCTTTCCGGACCGCCAAACTACGAGTCTGCCGGTAGTGACAAAGAACGCCTAACAGGTCTGACCTAGCAGCAGGCTTTTCAGTGAAGCTTTTCCTTGTCATGACTCCATGGGAAGGGGAAATAACGGTACCACCACCTGTGATATCCCGCTAGCACCTGGAGGTCATACAGTGGTAACAGTGTTGTTACGGTTTGGCAGTTGACCTTAAAACTTCCAAAATGGAAGGAAGTTTGGCTGTTACTGTCATGTGACGGTTGAGTGGCTCGAGTGTGGGTGCTATGCTAGTGCATGACGCATTCCGTCTGCAACCTCTCATCCAGGCTTCTAAGAATGCTGTGAAGTTCTCTTGGCCTCTTGGTGCTATCAAGAGAATAACTACTGTTTTTTCCTCAATAAACGATTTTCACTGTTACTGCAAAGATAAAGCCTTTAGCATTGTTTGTTCCCTTCTCTGATGCTGACTTTTTTTTACATGATTTCTTTATTTGCAAGCAATATTAATTTCAGTTTTATCTCAATAGCAGCTTTATTGACACTCAACTGCATTTGTATCTACTCTCTTGCAAATGTTTGTGCAATGGGCAAGGGCTTTGAATGTTGGTGCAAGGTGAATAAATACATAATATTTTTAAATTCCGCTCAGTCCATCTAAAGAGACTTACAGGCCGATTCATGGAATAATTAGCGCGGCGCAAGTGGGAAAAAACGTGCGAATCGCAGTGGAATAGCGAAAATCGCAGTGCAAGTGCGAAAATCGCACGAAAAGCAGTGCACGTCGATTCATGGAAGGCCGTGCGCGAGAAAACCAGCGGATGTGCGATAAAAAAGTGCGCGGCGCACGTTGGCGCACAGGCCATCTAACAGCGTGCGCCAGGTCACAGCGAAAATCGCACAGGCCACAGCGAAATTCGCACATAGCGCGGCGCACGCAACAAAAGTAGGCGGAACACGGGCGTAACACTCGGAATGGGGAACAACTTGCCAAAACGTGGGCGTCCCAGGGGAAGTACAGGGCACAAGTGCGCGGAACGCCCACACGCTCGCCTACAACACGTATTCATGGAATAGAATAGGGGAAAAAAGCGCACGCTCAAACCAGCGCACAGGCACAAACACGACCGCCACAAGAAAGCAGGCGGTAGCGTCTCTGCGGCTGTAAGAAATGTGCGCCAAAAGGTGCGCCAACAAATAGCACCTATATACTGCCATGATGAATGTCCCATACTGTGGCCCTCCAGGAAAAATGACGTGCAAAGGGGTACCCACAAACACGGACACCCGCTGACAAAAAATACGTGTGCGTGTATACCGGGGTGCGCGGGAAGTCTCACACGCGATTTGCAGGGTACGTGCATCACAGGGGTTCGCGTGAAGTTATTCACGCGATCGGGCCTGGGGGAGCGGGCTACGTGTATTTCAGGGGTTCGCGTGAAGTTTCTCACGCGATCGGGCCTGGGGGAGCGTGCTACGTGTATTTCAGGGGTTCGCGTGAAGTTTCACACGCGATCGGGCCTGGGGGAGCGGGCTACGTGTATTACAGGGGTTCGCGTGAAGTTCCTCACGCGATCGGGCCTGGGGGAGCGTGCTACGTGTATTTCAGGGGTTCGCGTGAAGTTTCACACGCGATCGGGCCTGGGGGAGCGGGCTACGTGTATTACAGGGGTTCGCGTGAAGTTCCTCACGCGATCGGGCCTGGGGGAGCGGGCTACGTGTATTCCAGGGGTGCGCGGGAAGTTCCACACGCGAATAGCCTGGGCGCGTGAATTTGAGGGGTGCGCGGGAAGTTCCACACGCGAATAGCCTGGGCGCGTGTATTTCAGGGGTGCGCGGGAAGTTCCACACGCGAATAGCCTGGGCGCGTGTATTTCAGGGGTGCGCGGGGAGTTCCACACGCGAATAGCCTGGGTGCGTGTATTTCAGGGGTGCGCGGGAAGTTCCACACGCGAATAGCCTGGGCGCGTGTATTTCAGGGGTGCGCGGGAAGTTCCACACGCGAATAGCCTGGGCGCGTGTATTTCAGGGGTGCGCGGGAAGTTCCACACGCGAATAGCCTGGACGCGTGTATTTCAGGGGTGCGCGGGGAGTTCCACACGCGAATAGCCTGGGCGCGTGTATTTCAGGGGTGCGCGGGAAGTTCCACACGCGAATAGCCTGGGCGCGTGTATTTCAGGGGTGCGCGGGAAGTTTTACACGCGAATAGCCTGGGCGCGTGTATTTCAGGGGTGCGCGGGAAGTTCCACACGCGAATAGCCTGGGCGCGTGTATTTCAGGGGTGCGCGGGAAGTTTTACACGTGATTTCTGCACGGTACGTGTATTTCAGGGGTGCCGGGGAGTCCCACATGTGATTTGACAGTGTGGGTCCTCCCAGGTGTACCCTGTACACCCTCCACGGCCCCTGCAGGCAGCCCACACCACAGGGGACTACCCTGCATCCCTGGTCATGTCCCGCAGGCAGCCCACCCAACATGGGCATGCCCCCCAGCAAAGGCACATGTCTCCTTGAACTAATGAACACCAACTCATGTCCCCTTGCACCCCCACCCCCCAGCACTGTGGGGCACCTGCCAGCAGGCCCCCACCCATGTCCAACTCATGTCCCCCACCACCCCCACCCCCCAGCACTGTGGGGCACCTGCCAGCAGGCCCCCACCCATGTCCAACTCATGTCTCCCACCACCCCCACCCCCCAGCCACCAGGGTCACCCTCCACCAGGCCCCCACTCATGTCACCCACCACCCCCACCCCCCAGCCACCAGGGTCACCCTCCACCAGGCCCCCACCCATGTCTCCCACCACTCCCACCCCCCAGCCACCAGGGGCACCCTCCACCAGGCCCCCACTCATGTCACCCACCACCCCCACCCCCCAGCCACCAGGGTCACCCTCCACCAGGCCCCCACTCATGTCTCCCACCACCCCCACACCCCAGCAACCAGGGGCACCCTCCACCAGGCCCCCACTCATGTCTCCCACCACCCCCACACCCCAGCAGTGCAGGGGCACCCTCCACCAGGCCCCCACTCATGTCTCCCACCACCCCCACCCCCCAGCCATCAGGGGCACCCTCCACCAGGCCCCCACTCATGTCTCCCACCACCCCCACACCCCAGCAGTGCAGGGTCACCCTCCACCAGGCCCCCACTCATGTCTCCCACCACCCCCACACCCCAGTAGCGCAGGGGCAGCCTCCACCAGGCCCCCACTCATGTCACCCACCACCCCCACCCCCCAGCCACCAGGGGCACCCTCCACCAGGCCCCCACTCATGTCTCCCACCACCCCCACACCCCAGCAGTGCAGGGGCACCCTCCACCAGGCCCCCACTCATGTCTACCACCACCCCCACACCCCAGCCACCAGGGGCAGCCTCCACCAGGCCCCCACCCATGTCTCCCACCACCCCCACACCCCAGCGGCACCCTCCACCAAGCCCCCACTCATGTCTCCCACCACCCCCACACCCCAGCAGTGCAGGGTCACCCTCCACCAGGCCCCCACTCATGTCTCCCACCACCCCCACCCCCCAGCCACCAGGGGCACCCTCCACCAGGCCCCCACTCATGTCACCCACCACCCCCACCCCCCAGCCACCAGGGGCACCCTCCACCAGGCCCCCACTCATGTCTCCCACCACCCCCACACCCCAGCAGTGCAGGGGCACCCTCCACCAGGCCCCCACTCATGTCTACCACCACCCCCACCCCCCCAGCCACCAGGGGCAGCCTCCACCAGGCCCCCACCCATGTCTCCCACCACCCCCACACCCCAGCCACCAGGGGCACCCTCCACCAGGCCCCCACGCATGTCTCCCACCACCCCCACACCCCAGCAGTGCAGGGACACCCTCCACCAGGCCCCCACTCATGTCTCCCACCACCCCCACCCCCCAGCCACCAGGGGCACCCTCCACCAGGCCCCCACTCATGTCACCCACCACCCCCACCCCCCAGCCACCAGGGGCACCCTCCACCAGGCCCCCACTCATGTCTCCCACCACCCCCACACCCCAGCCACCAGGGGCACCCTCCACCAGGCCCCCACTCATGTCTCCCACCACCCCCACACCCCAGCAGTGCAGGGGCACCCTCCACCAGGCCCCCACTCATGTCTCCCACCACCCCCACCCCCCAGCCACCAGGGGCACCCTCCACCAGGCCCCCACTCATGTCTCCCACCACCCCCACACCCCAGCAGTGCAGGATCACCCTCCACCAGGCCCCCACTCATGTCTTCCACCACCCCCACACCCCAGCGGTGCAGGGGCAGCCTCCACCAGGCCCCCACTCATGTCACCCACCACCCCCACCCCCAGCCACCAGGGGCACCCTCCACCAGGCCCCCACTCATGTCTCCCACCACCCCCACACCCCAGCAGTGCAGGGGCACCCTCCACCAGGCCCCCACTCATGTCTACCACCACCCCCACCCCCCCCAGCCACCAGGGGCAGCCTCCACCAGGCCCCCACCCATGTCTCCCACCACCCCCACACCCCAGCCACCAGGGGCACCCTCCACCAGGCCCCCACTCATGTCTCCCACCACCCCCACACCCCAGCAGTGCAGGGGCACCCTCCACCAGGCCCCCACTCATGTCTCCCACCACCCCCACCCCCCAGCCACCAGGGGCACCCTCCACCAGGCCCCCACTCATGTCACCCACCACCCCCACCCCCCAGCCACCAGGGGCACCCTCCACCAGGCCCCCACTCATGTCTCCCACCACCCCCACACCCCAGCAGTGCAGGGGCACCCTCCACCAGGCCCCCACTCATGTCTCCCACCACCCCCACCCCCCAGCCACCAGGGGCACCCTCCACCAGGCCCCCACTCATGTCACCCACCACCCCCACACCCCAGCAGTGCAGGGTCACCCTCCACCAGGCCCCCACTCATGTCTCCCACCACCCCCACCCCCCAGCAGTGCAGGGGCAGCCTCCACCAGGCACCCACACATGTCCCCCTGCCCCCAGGTCCTGACGATACTCAATCATGGCAGTAATGGGCAGCATACCCAGCACAAACACCCAGGCAAGGATTGCATCCACCCACATAGTGAATGCAATTACATGATACAACCCCAATGGCAAGTCTGTAAATGAACACATGTCCGTCACACACACATACACAATGGGTGCAAGTCAATGTCAAAACCCATATCATGACATGTATGAAACCAATGAGAAAATACCACAAGTGAAAGTTAAAAAGAACATGTATTAGAGATGAAAAATAAGTAAAAAAAATCAAACATACAACAATGGGGAGAACAACATAAATGGTCCATGTCCGAGAACAAATGTAAAAATAAAAAAAACAAAGTAATCCAAAAACAAATGTTGTCCAAAGCAAAATCATGTGGAAGTAATATAATGAAAAACCATTTCCTCATGGTGAACACAATAATTAAAAAAATGTTTCTTCAAAAAGCAAACTATATACACGAAAATTCCAGGGTCCATGAGCCCAACACCATAAATGAAACCTACTACTACCTACTGAAAATAATATATACAAAAAAGTGGCCATTGTCCGAGCTGTCCAAAAAAACAAAAATTAATAAAGGAAACCTAACACTAACTAACTAAATAACTATATACAAAGGCAGCGGGCAAGTCCTGCGGCTCACTCGGTGATGTTGCTGGCCAGGGCATCATCGAACTCCATGTCGATGTCCTGGAGGTGGGACGCTGTCCTGGCCCCGAGGTCTCGCAGGGATAACCCCATGTCCAGCTCAAACTCCCTGCGAGCTTCCTCGAGGCACTCAGCCCGCCTCAACGCCCGACGCATGGAGAACTCCGCCCTGACCATGGTGAGCCGCTCCTCTTCCGCCCGCTGCCGCTCCGCACCTATCCGCTGGACCAACTGCTCCCACACGGAAGACACCACCATCCCAGGTTTGCCCTGCCCTCCGGCCGATGCCTGCCCCTCTGATCTTGAAGGCCCCGAGCCATGATGCCTCCCACGTCGAGCCTGCTGCTGCCTCCGACGCCACTGCCTCTGCCAGCACGACGGCATCCAGGCTGATGGAAACCACCGACGCCGTCGTGCACGTGCCCTGCCTGATGATGCTGTCACATCTTCCGCCTGCTGGGGTCCAGTTGCTGTGTTGTCCACCCCTGCTGGACCTCCGACTCCCAACTGTGGCAGGGATGGGATCCCCACCGAGCTGGCTGCATTGGTCGGGGCAGGTCCACAGGGGGCCCTGGTGGCATCTGGGCCGGAAGACGGCAAGGAGAACGACTGGTGTATAGCCTGCACAGAGGAGGAGAGGGCCGCCAGATTGGACAACACATGCAGAAAACCCCCGAACATGGCCGATCCCAATTGGGCCACGTCGGCACGGTGCACTTCGTGATGACGTGCGTCGTCCTCCCGGGAAGCACGCACGGCATCACGAATCACAGCCGTGCGCATCGCGACCCCAATCAGGACCTTCTCCACACGGCCAGGGGTTCCCACGTCCGCAGGTGGAGGGGAGTCAGGTGACAAGGACATCCCCTCTACCTGCGGACGGGCCTGGGACGGGGCATCCCTGCTGGTGCATGGTGGTGCACTCACAGGGTCAGGGACAGCGACATGCACAGGCCCCTCCACGGTGACCTGTGCTGCCTCCTGCCCCTGGCCCTGGACTGCACCACTTGCACCAGCAGGGATGCCCCCACCAGGCCCCATGTGTGCCCCAGTGGCGGCCTCCTCCTCCTCTGTGCAAACCACCAACCTGGATGGCTCCTCACCGTCTCCCACCGTAGCAGGCCCCTGTGGGGGCTCACCCACCCCTTCCGCTGCAGCCGTGGGGGCATCCCCGCCGCCTTGCTCCACAGCGCCGTCTCCGCCCTCTTCTTCACTAGCCGCTGCGTAGAGGGAGACAAAGAACACAAGCATCAGGGCACTGTACAATGGTCCCCTAGACAGGAAGCAATAGCAGATGAGCACCACTGTCAAAGTACACTTCCATCATGTCCCTTCACAACACATGGGTCAGTCCAGGCAAATCACACACAGTAACAGGCATGGTGCATGCCATGGACATTTCCATGCATGTCCAATGGACTCTTGAAACATTCAATGATATGTAACTCACATGCATCATGGCTCATGCCTATCACATGCACACACTTCACCTCAGTCACATCCATCTGGCCCCAAACACACCAAACACAGCGGATACAAGGGTAATTTGGCTGCTTCACTGAATCTGTGCATTGTCACACACATGTGTCATGCATCCATGGCATGCACAAGTCAGACACGCAGGTCAGGCACACAGACATGGCTACCATATATGTACCTGGCATCAGCACCCATCCCTCACCCCCACCCATGTCCAGGTGCAGAGACTGGCATGCTCTCATGTTCAAAATCTGCATAGGGCTCCCCATGCGGCATTTGAACACATGCAACAACCATGTGGGTCACACATCACTGGTCGCACATGCATTACCATGATGTCCCTGCACACATACATGCATACATGGCCTATGGCACACATACAGGCAAGTATCATAGAACCAGCACACCGCAACATGCCCTGTCTCACACAGTAATGCTTGGACACTTACCGATCAACTCCAGACGGGCCTCCCTCTCAAGGATCTGGGCATGGAGCGCTGGGCGTACGCGTTCCAGGACCCTCATCTGGATCGAACTCATGCGGCCCCGGCCCCCCTCCACGAGGCGCCGGCCCTTCACAAGGGTCCTGGACCTCAAGTCCTCCCAGCGCTTCTTGATCTTCAGGACGTTGCGGGTTGCCACCCCCTCCGCGTTGATGGCAACCACACAGTCGGCCCAGATCCTCTCCCGTCCTTCCTTGCTGGCGCGGGACGATCCAAAGAGGGCATCATACTGCCCCAGGACATGCTCCACCAGGACACCAACTTCGTTGTCAGTGAAGCTGGTGCCCCTCTGCCCCTCTGGCCTGGGGTTGCCACTGGTGCCAGATGTGGAAGTGCCCGACATGGCAACCCCAGAGGCAGGTGTGGGTGGGCAACTGGGTCCTGGGGCCGGACTGTGTAGCCGTGTCTGGGGCATCAGCCAGTGCCGGACGAGCACTCTTCCTCTTCCGCTTGGAAGGTGGTGGTGATCCTGAGTGTCCTGCGCCGCTCTGGACACTAGGGGCAGGAGCCCTGGTGGACTCTGTATCAGGAGTGTGGGATTGCACACTCAGCATGGGAGTTGGTGCAGGCATTGGCTCTAGTGTGATGGTGTCAGGGGGAATGTCAGCAGCATGGACTAGGACCGACAGTGTCCTGGCTGGGTGTGTGAGGGCTGGGGTGGATGGACCCGCAGCTGCCCCTGCAGCCTCTCCGCCCTGCCTCCTTGGTGCAGCAGATGACCTTGCTGGCCCAGATGCACGTGGCATGGTGACATCAACGTGCACCAGCGCACGTGTCATAGGCCTGCTGACCTGGAAGTCAGCCATGGAGTCAGCCAGATCTGGTGCCACAATGGGCTGGTCCAACAAGGGCTGAGCATGGATGGTGTCAGCCACATCAGCCTCAACGGGAGGGGGGGGGGGAATTATGGGTGCCCTTGACTGGTCCTCCACACATGGGGGGACAGGCTCACCCTGCAAGTAACGACCACGTCCCCTACCGGATCCACCACGGCCACCACTTGTGGCTCTTCCACCTTTGCCACCCTTATGGAATCCTCGCCTCCCAGCCATGGCACTGATGTAAATGTGCGTATGGGAGTGGCTGGAAACTATTGTCCTGGGCAATAGGGGGTCAAAGGGGTTGGGTACCAGATGGTAATTGTACCCTAGTGCTCTTGCAAGGCTGATTGTAACCCCTGGGGAAAGATGACGGGTCACGCTACGCACAGGAGCCCCAAAAAAGGGAGATGACGTGCACGCAACCCCTCCTAGACCACGTGTGCAGAAAGTAAAACCTGCACTACGCTGTGGCACCCAGTAACACAACAATGAATGTATGCGTGTCACACGCAGCCTAGAATGACCTCTGAAGGGGTAGGCTACACACGGGGCAAGCACAGATGTTAGATACGTGCGTGACTCACCGTCTGCCTGGTAAACGAGCGTGTAAAAGGAGCACGTTTGGCTGGCAACACCCCCGCCAAAAGAAGATTTGTACGCTGTCTGAGGAGACAGGACAACAGTAGAAGGGAACACTGTTTGAGGGAACAGGCCCAGGTAAACCAATAAAAGCGAAAAAAGAGAAAAAGCTGTCAGAGGTAACAGGGAATACGAACTTGAAACGCCGTGAAGTAAATCGCGTGTGAAACGACAAGAAGTACAGAATTCACCCACTCGCTCTCCACGAAAAGCACGTACAAGGAAAACGTGTTCTACACATACCTTTTATACAGGGCCACACGTCCAGCGTCACTTACGCGGCGTGTACGCGCTAGGGCCATTTCCACCAATTACACGCTTTGTCACTTCTGCGTGTAGGGACATTTCCACCAATTACACGCTTTGTCACTTCTGCGTGTAGGGCCATTTCCACCAATTACACGCTTTGTCACTTCTGCGTGTAGGGCCATTTCCACCAATCACACGCGATGAGACTCTGACGTGCCGTCTTTCCACGTGTGCTCTGTCATCACGTGCTGTGTGGGAAACACCCGTGCGGGTCACGTCACAGACGCGCTTACGCGCTGAGGGCCTTTGGTCCAATAGAATCGCGTATGCGTGCTGACGCGCTTACGCGCTAAGGGCCTTTCCTCGATTTTCACGCTGACGTGCAGGATTTTCACGTGCCAAATCACTCCGTACCAAGCTGGCCACGCATAAGCACACGGAAGACCACGCTCCTGCCCAGAAGGCCGAACTACTGCCCCCCAGAGCCCCGAGCACGCTCCCACCTACCATCTGCTGCTGCCTGACTGCCTGCTGCCCACGTGCACTGCCATTTGCTGCCTGCACATCAGCCAGGGGTGCTGTTGTTGTGACCACCCCTGCTGGAACCGAAGACTCCCGACTGGGATTCCATCGCTCCACAGCCCAGCCCCAGGACCCAGTTGCCCACCCACTCCTGCCTCTGGGGTTGTCATGTCGGGGCAAACACCATCTGGGACCACTGACAACCCCCGGCCAGAGAGGCAGAGGGGCACCAGCTTCAGTGCCACCGAAGTTGGTGTCCTGGTGGAGCAAGTCCTGGGGCAGTATGATGCCCTCTTCGGAAGTTCCCGCGCCGACAAGGAAGGACGGACTCGGATCTGGACTGACATCGTGACTGCCATCAACGCGGAGGGGGTGGCAGTCCGGGACTTACAACATGTCAGGAAGCGCTGGGAGTACTTCAGGTCCAGGACCCTGAACAAGGCCCGGCACCTCTTGAAGGCAGCGGATGCCAAGGGGCGCCGGGGCCACTTGTCGGAAGAACAGATGGGGGTCCTGGAACGCATATCCCCAGCGCTCCACGTCCAGGTCCTGGAGAAGCAGACCCGTCTGGAGTCGAGCGGTGAGTGTACATGCATCCTGATTGTGAGCAGTGCATGTGGTGATTATTCGGTATTGTGCAGGTTGCACATCTGTTTGTATGGGGTCGAGTATGGGTGGGGGTGTACATGGCCGTGGGGCTGACACATGCGAGGGCTGTAATGTGTGAGACATGGATGGTGCTTGTGTGTGTAGGCTTGCATGGCAAATGCAGTTGTGCGTGCACACATGTTTGTATGTATGTGTATGTAAGTAGACATGTCCGTGATGTCACGCATGTATGTTGTTTTGGGCTGCATGTATGAGCACTGTGTACATGTGCATGTGTGTGTATTTGACAAGGGTGCAACAGTGATGCAACATGGATGCATGTGACTGCGGTATGTGTAAGCCTGATTGGCAGATGTGACATGGATGCCCGTCTGAACAGTGCGACACTTGGCAGAGGTGTACACATGCATGCAAGTGTGGTGGTGTGTGTACATGTGTGGTGCACTTCCTGTGTTGCATGTGATGTCTGGGTCACCTTTGGCTGCTCATGCTGTTGTATGTGTATGGATGGTGGTGGCAGTTGCGATATGGCTGTGGTATGGCTCATGTGTGCGAGTTGCAATGACGTGTGTTGGGGATTGTGATGACATGTCTGAGGTTTGCCAATGCCACTCATGTGCAACTGTCATGTGTGTATGTGTCCATTGTACAGTGCCCTGATGCCTGTGTTTTGTTTCTCCCTGTCTGCAGCGTCAACTGATGAAGAGGGCGGAGAAGGTGCTGTGGAGCACAGCGGCGGGGATCCGACCGCCAGCCGGAGACGCAAGGCCCGGCTCCCCTCCCGTGTTGTCATCTCGTCGGGGAGTGAGGAGTCCGGTGCCGCGTCCCAGGCCGCAGCTGCCGGGGGGAGGTCCAAGAGGCGGAGGTTGGAGTTGGACTCCTCGGCAGCAGAAGGGGCAGCTGGGACCCCACAGGGCCCAACAGGGGAAGATGGCACGGATTCATCCAGGTTGGTGGGGGGTTTGGTGGAGGAGGAGGCCGTGCAAGCACCAGAGACGGGGTCTGGAGGTGGGGATCCCACTGGTGCTAGTGGTGCAGTCCAGGACCAGGGACAGGAGGCAGCACAGGCCGCCGTGGAGGTGCCTGTGTGCAATCCTGTCCCCGATCCTGTCCCTGCATCATCTTGCACCAGCAGGGATGCCTACGTCCAGACCCGTTTCCAGGCAGGGGATGAGCTGACATCAACTGGCCTTCCTCTGCCTGCGGACGTGGCTATCCAGGTCTGGGTTGAGCCTGTCCTGGCTGGTGTGGCGTTGCGTCAACGGGCCATGCGAGGTGACCTGCAGTCTTTTCATGGAGAGACTGCACGTCATCTCGAATGGCTCGTTGACCACGTCAGCCTGCTGGGACAGGTCACCCAGACCGGATTCCTCCGTCTGATGGGGCTTGTTCCAACCCCCTCCTCAACTGGACCCCCTACGCGCCAGTCGTCCTCTGTGCCATCTTCCCACCCATCAGTCACCTGGGTGCCCTGTGGAGCTGCCTCTGACAGTGCGGCCAGGCTGGTGGAGGAGGCATCCCTGCCACAGTCGGGAGTCGGACGTCCAGCAGGGGTGGCCACATCAACAACTGCACCCCAGCCGGCGGAGGATGTGCAGGCAGCAGGAGGCAGTGCACGGGCAGAGGCAGAGCAGCAGCAGCAACATGGTGGGAGCCATGAAGGCTCGTGGCCTTCGACATCGGAGGGGCAGGCATCGGCCGGAGGGCAGGAGGACCCAGGACAGAGAGTGTCTTCCGTGTGGCAGCGGTTGGGCCACGCCATAGGTGCGGAGCGGCGGCGGGCGGAAGAGGCGCGGCTCACAATGGTCAGGGCGGAGAACTCCATGCGGAGGGCCCTGAGGCGGGCCGAGTGCCTCGAGGCAATCCGCAGGGGGTTGGAGGAGGACACGGCGTCGTCCCTGCGGACCCTCGGGGCCATGGAACTGGACCGCCTCCGGGACATCGAACAGGAGTTCGATGATGCCCTGGCCCGGAACACCACGGAGTGAGCCGCTGGACTTGCCCGCCGCCTTTGTATATAGTTCTTTAGTTTTAGGTTTCCTTTGTTTTTTCTTATGATTTGGAGTCGACGGACACTGCTCCACTTTTTGTATATAGTTGATATTTAGGTAGGTTTTTTAGGAGGTTTCCTTAGTTCAGTTGTGATGATGGACCCTTGTTATTTTTGTACATAGTTCTTTGTTGCATGGAGAGTTTTTACATTTCACTTTGGACAAAATGTTTTGGATTTGATTTTCTACTTTTGTGTTTTTATGCGGACATGCAGCTTATTTTTTCACATTTACATTGTAGTTAGTTTTCTTTCTTTAGCATTCGTATTTTTGTCCAATACATTTTTTTTCCATTGTTCACTGTGTGGTTTCATCTCATTGGTTTCATGCATGTCATGTTGTGTGTTTTCCCATTCAATTGGAAAATATGTGTGTGACGGACATGGGTTCATTTGCTTCATGAACATTGGGGGTGTAACATGTGTTTTCATTTCCATGTGGGTGAATGGGTTACTTGGTAGGGCTTTTTGGCTGTGGAGGCTGACCATTACGCACATGATTGGGGATTGTGAGGACCTGGTGGGGGCTGCACATGGTGGCTGGGGGGTGGGGGTGGTGGGTGACATGAGTGGGGGCCTGGTGGAGGGTGCCCCTGCACTGCTGGGGGGTGGGGGTGCTGGGAGACATGGGTGGGTGCCTGGTGGAGGGTGCCCCTGCACTGCTGGGGGGTGGGGGTGGTGGGAGACATGAGTGGGGGCCTGGTGGAGGCTGCCCCTGCACTGCTGGGGGGTGGGGGTGGTGGGAGACATGGATGGGGGCCTGGTGGAGGCTGCCCCTGGTGGCGGGGGGGTGGGGGTGATAGGGGACATGAGTGGGGGCCTGGTGGAGGTTGCCCCTGCACTGCTGGGGGGTGGGGGTGGTGGGAGACATGGGTGGGTGCCTGGTGGAGGGTGCCCCTGCACTGCTGGGGGGTGGGGGTGGTGGGAGAAATGAGTGGGGGCCTGGTGGAGGGTGCCCCTGGTGGCGGGGGGGTGGGGGTGATAGGGGACATGAGTGGGGGCCTGGTGGAGGCTGCCCCTGCACTGCTGGGGGGTGGGGGTGGTGGGAGACATGGATGGGGGCCTGGTGGAGGGTGCCCCTGGTGGCGGGGGGGTGGGGGTGATAGGGGACATGAGTGGGGGCCTGGTGGAGGGTGCCCCTGCACTGCTGGGGGGTGGGGGTGGTGGGAGACATGAGTGGGGGCCTGGTGGAGGCTGCCCCTGCACTGCTGGGGGGTGGGGGTGGTGGGAGACATGAGTGGGGGCCTGGTGGGGGCTGCCCATGGTGGCAGGGGGGTGGGGGTGGTGGGAGACATGAGTGGGGGCCTGGTGGGGGCTGCCCATGGTGGCAGGGGGGTGGGGGTGGTGGGAGACATGGGTGGGTGCCTGGTGGAGGGTGCCCCTGCACTGCTGGGGTGCGGGGGTGGTGGGAGACATGAGTGGGGGCCTGGTGGAGGGTGCCCCTGCACTGCTGGGGTGTGGGGGTGGTGGGAGACATGAGTGGGGGCCTGGTGGAGGGTGACCCTGGTGGCTGGGGGGTGGGGGTGGTGGGTGACATGAGTGGGGGCCTGGTGGAGGGTGCCCCTGCACTGCTGGGGGGTGGGGGTGGTGGGAGACATGGGTGGGTGCCTGGTGGAGGGTGCCCCTGCACTGCTGGGGGGTGGGGGTGGTGGGAGACATGCGTGGGGGCCTGGTGGAGGCTGCCCCTGCACTGCTGGGGGGTGGGGGTGGTGGGAGACATGGATGGGGGCCTGGTGGAGGGTGCCCCTGGTGGCGGGGGGGGTGGGGGTGATAGGGGACATGAGTGGGGGCCTGGTGGAGGTTGACCCTGCACTGCTGGGGGGTGGTGGGAGACATGAGTGGGGGCCTGGTGGAGGGTGCCCCTGGTGGCGGGGGGGTGGGGGTGATAGGGGACATGAGTGGGGGCCTGGTGGAGGCTGCCCCTGCACTGCTGGGGGGTGGGGGTGGTGGGAGACATGGGTGGGGGCCTGGTGGAGGCTGCCCCTGCACTGCTGGGGGGTGGGGGTGGTGGGAGACATGGATGGGGGCCTGGTGGAGGGTGCCCCTGGTGGCGGGGGGGTGGGGGTGATAGGGGACATGAGTGGGGGCCTGGTGGAGGGTGCCCCTGCACTGCTGGGGGGTGGGGGTGGTGGGAGACATGGGTGGGGGCCTGGTGGAGGCTGCCCCTGCACTGCTGGGGGGTGGGGGTGCAGGGGGACATGAGCAGGTGTAAAGGGTAGTCCCCTGTTTTGTGGGCTGCCTGCAGGGGCCGTGGAGGGTGTACAGGGAACACCTGTGAGGACCCACCCAGCCTAATTGCGTGTGATAATTCCCGCACACCCCTGTAATACACGTACCTGGCTAAATCGCATGTGAGAATTCCCGCGCACCCCTGTAATACACGTACCCAGCCGAATCGCGTGTAGAACTTCCCGTGTACCCCTGTAATACACGTACCCAGCCAAATCGCGTGTGATAATTCCCACGTACCCCTGTAATACACGTACCCTGGCCAATCGCGTGTAGAACTTCCCACGCACCCCTGTAATACACGTACCAAGCCAAATCGCGTCTGATAATTCCCGCACACCCCTGTAATACATGTACCTGGCCAAATCGCATGTGAGAATTCCCGCGCACCCCTGTAATACACGTACCCAGCCGAATCGCGTGTAGAACTTCCCGTGTACCCCTGTAATACACCTACCCAGCCAAATCGCGTGTGATAATTCCCGCGCACCCCTGTAATACACGTACCCAGCCAAATCGCGTGTGATAATTCCTGCGTACCCCTGTGATACACGTGCCCTGGCTAATCGCGTGTAAAACTTCACACGTACCCCTGTAATACACGTACCCTGGCTAATCGCGTGTATAACTTCACGCGTACCCCTGATATGCACGTTACCCGCTTTGCGTTCCTTGTTTGGCAGCCCTGTGGACTGGTCCAGGGTTAGCGCTGCCCTTTGCGATGATTTAGCGATTTTGATGGCTTTTCCTTGCGCGAGGGCGTTCTTGGGGGCGTTACTGGCGCTGCTGCAGGTTCGCTGCGATACTCTGCGCCACGGCTGGTTTGGGAGCCTAAAATCCATGAATATGCTGTGCGCGGAAATCGGTTTTAGCGCACGTGCCTGGCGCAGACAATCGCACGCGGACACTCTGCGCCAGCCGCTTGCGACACTTTTCTGCGAAATTCTATGAATTACCCTGTGTCCAGATGCACACCTGCTAATTTTAACTGACCAGGTCACCTGTCCCCCCTAAAGCTTAAACAAGAAATAGTAAAAAGCGCACATGCATTTGGCAATCACTAGCTCGAGCGTTCTCTGTTTTTGTTTGGACTGGGGTCTAATACTTCCCTAGTCCTACTTCTGTTTTGCCTCCTGCCCACAGAGAATGTATACCTCCTCAGGTCTGCAGAGTTTTGTTATAAATATCAGGTTTCCCAGAAATTCTGCCTAGACCCTTATGGACCCAATTGGGGGTTCACTGTGCTTCCTCTCAAATCCCCCCTTTTTAATGCAAGTAGATTAACTGCCCCGAGGGAAGGAGTTTTGGAGGTAATTGTATCTGCAGATAATTCCCAGAAGAGCCTAGCACTGGCTTTAAAATGGCCATATCTTCACTTCCCTGGTGTAACCCTCTAAGGAAGCTGACGGGAGGGTGGCCAGAAGAGCAGGCACAGGGCACTGCACTGAGTTTGTAACTTTCAAGTAGAAATACGCGCACACTCCTTCAGGGCCAACCCGCCTTACCACCTATAGGACATGACCTTCAAGTGTATTCAATGGGGGCGTTGGACTTTTCAAGGGGGGCCCACAGCCTTCGGATGGGTTCTCCTAGCCGCCTGGGCCCCAGAAGCTAGAAGTCAGTATACCAGGTCCATATAGGACACCAATGTATGCAAACAGCACCATACTGCCCCTGGTGCTCAGGCGTGCTTTGGAAATATTGTAAATCAAAAAGGGGTAGGTGAGTTGTATGTTATTTGCGAAGCCTTGGGATACTAAATGCAATCCTGGGGCACATCAGGAAAGCTTCTGTGAAAGTGTCTGATTAGCTGCTCAAGGCCGCCCTCAATTGATTCCATGTCGACCCAGACTACCAGCTTTTCCAGAAATCATCCTGTCTTTTCATATACCAGGTTCTGGTTACTTTGTAGCTTTGGGTTTCAGTTTAACCCAGATTGAAAGTCACAGGGGTTCCTTCCAGTTATGACAATTGACATGTTCCAATCATCGTACCGATTCGAGGAGCTGCCACCGGACATCTTTACAATCTGCGAGGTTACTTTCCAGAGAGATGACACATTATTTCTCAAAGCCAACAGAGGTTTTAATCTCCATTCCTCCCAAAAAGAGAGATTTTGCAGGAGAGCGGCAGCCAGACACTTCACTCTCATGTCCGCAACCTTCCCAAACCTCTTAACCGGGGCCGTTGCTTGACGGTGGAGGTAGGGGTCATCCTGACAGCCCATGCTCATTCCCGTCTAATCTTTCCCTTGGGCTTGAAAAGCTCACTGACAGACCCTCAGCCAGAGGTGGAAGCATCCCTGTATTTCTTAAGGCTTTCTCTGTCTGCTCTCTTACCTTGTTCCATCATCAGCTCTAAAAAAACACCTGTCTTTCTCCAGCCTTAGACCATCTCCTGCCCCAGAGCGCCATAGGGCACACATTACAAGAGACATGGAGGTGAAACGACAAAGGACTACGTGGTAGGGCCAGTCTTTCATATCGGGCAAGAAGCTTGCTTGTAATATTCGCTACTTTCCAGCAGTGCTGGAAATGGAAAACATGCACTCTAGGAACCCACCTCCTCTGGAATTAGAAGGGGAAGTGGCTGTTGCAATGGCGCGGAGGTAAACGTGGAGTAATGGCGGGCCATTGATAGGTTTGTAAAAAATGGTTAAAGCATGGCTAAAACCAGTGGTCGAAGTGAGCTGGAGCGGTGCTCCTCTACTTTAAGTTTTACTGTTCCTATACTTTTATGTTAAAGAGAAATCGTTCCGTAATGGTTTTGTTTTAAAATACAAGTGTAGGAAGAAGTTGAAACTTGCACTTTCAGTGCACTACACTGAACTTTCCCTTAAACAGCAGGGGGTTTGTATTGTGTGTGGGAGGGGGTGTGGTGATGGGGTTTGTGGGGAGCGGGTGCAGGCCAGCAGGGAACATAGTTCCACTACTTCTTTTCGTACACTTCGACCACTGGCTAAAACAAATCTCACTTTTGTGCAAAGGTACTTGTGAGGAGATGTACTGAGGCATTCTGGTGTGGGCTGGCATCTCTGGCTGTGAACAGTGTGCAGCCACTGGTCCTGGACGGGAGAATGGGTGAGAATAGTTCCCAGGAAGAGTGGGGATTCCAAGTGGGCAGAGTCCTGGTGGGGTCCCTATTAGCAACTAGTCCAGCTATGAGTTCAAGGTGTGTGATAGGTACCAATCACGTGAGTTATTGGGCACCGGGGAGCAAAATCACAGGGGCACACTAATTCCATGGGGCACCAGTGGGGTAAAATCTAAACAACATTGGGACACATCTACAGGGGAACACTTGGGCACCTGGGGAGCAGCATAGGATAAGATAGAATGTAGAATGGTGATCAGGTTAATGAGAGGTGCAAGCAAGCATGCCATATATGGATAGGCATAACATGGCCTAGCAAGGCATTCGCTCTATCACTGACTGCTTATAGGTTTGTAAACCCAAGGTTGCAAAACCACCTGCGTGTGCATGGCAGTATATCCTTAAAAAAAGGCAGTAAGCATCTGGCAATGTTTAGCCACTGGCTGCGATACTCCCTTCCCCAACAAAGTACGATGGGAGTTTAGAATGGGGATTAACATAAACCCACAATCGTGCAGAAATGCCACTGCTACCACATTTTTAGTATCTCTGTGGTATATTTGTAGAAAGAACTGCATTGCTTAAATACGTGCTATCTCATATGACACCAACTCATAATTAGATGGTATTTTAAATACTGCATGTGTTTACTGCTACCACAATGCTCACATTGGGTTCCTAAATGCTTTTTTTAACATTTCTATCAAATTATAAAATTTAGATATACATGAAAAATATCCAGGACAATGGAATATTCTGCTATAAAAATTATACAGGCTGAATCCACAGTTTTGCCTAGAACATGGTAAAGAAGGGAAAAACAGAAAGGAAACATAATAAGAAGCATAATCAAACAAGCCCATAAATAAATTACATTACAAGCTAAAACCCCCCAACAAAAGATAATCATCTGTAAATAGCGAACATGTTCTAGGCAAAACTGGATTCAGCCTGTTTGTATGTATGTCTAAATTTTTAAGTGCCAACCATTTCAATGGGAGTGCGCCGTCCTGAAGAAGATGGGATTCAACCGTGAAACAGCTTAGATGCTCCACCCCATCAAAACTACCTTCTTCCAGTCATGTCAGACCTAGAGCTATACATTAGGCCATAACAGCTTAGTAGTTGACGTACGGCCCCCTTTTAGTTCTAATTTTAGAGGAAACCATTACTATATTGTTGATGTATTTATGGTTTTTCCTGAACTAATAAATGCTTCCGTAGCTTCCGATCACCACTCAGGTGATCCCCTTCATCCTGGCTGGTGGTCAGATAGCTCGGAACAATTATGCTAGCACTGATTGAATTGACAGTATTGTTTTTATACAAGCACTTTGTTTGATTGTGCACTTTATCTTTACAAACAATATGCTGATATTAGATATGAGCTTGGAATAAAGTTTAATATGTATGTTTTAAACTAATAATGAAATTCAAATAAAATAATCATATTTTTTCATATAGATTTCTTTTGTGGTTTGATCTGTGATCCCGAACTTGTGGGCCCCTCCTTCCCTGATCCCTTGCCGGATCCCCTTATAATTTGTTTTTTGATTCCACTGACATGCTTTTTGTTGTTATTATAGTTGTTACTTCCTCTCTGTCAGTGAAGTAGAGGTTTACCCATCCCCTTTCTCGATTAAATGTAGTTTCGAGCACAGTACTTATTTCAAAGTTCAAAGATATCTCTCGAATCCAGGTTTCCCTCTGCTGGGATCAAACCTAACAGTTCAAAGACATCTCTCACATCCAGGTTTCCTTCTGCCGGGATCAAACCTAACCACAGTTTATATTGTATCTCAGTTTCTTTCTCTTCCCGCCGCTTCTATGGCATCAGACATTTTACAGAGACTTTAGATTTGTTAATCTTCTTTTGACGGACCACTCTGTTACTTTGTATCTTTAATTTACAGTTCTTTACAATTCTTTTCTTCTTCTCGTGTCTTATCGGCACACACACAACCTTCATTCGTCAGACAGTGTTGCGTCAAGTTTTTTTTAACACAGACCAGAATTTCATTGCTTTAATGAAGTCACCGGCTGTGTTAATTCTTTTGCGGCTTTGATACTGAAGTCAAGGCTGATACCGCAACTGCCGCTGCACATCCCCAACTCTGCCGTTCACCCAGGAGGGTGGCTAGTATCCTTGAAACACAAAGGCAGTTTGTCTCTTCTCTCTGGCTGGGCTTCCTTGTACAGGCTTCAAGGCCCTTTGGAGGTAGCGATCTTTCGCCGGTGTGCCCAAGGTTTCTCCGTACCTCGTTTCTGTCCCTCGGCCTGTCCCTCTGCTCCACCTGATTCGCCGTCACCCTGGAAGAACTGCTCCTTCACGTGCATTGACTTGCTCGCTTAGCTCCAAGTGTGGCTCTGTGTTCCACCTTTTAACCATGTGGGGAGAGCTAATAGGTACAAGGTATATGTAATTAAGATCAAGTGTCTGACCCTGCCTGATCTTATTAGTGGGACGTGTCCAATTTATTGCATGGGTGGTACTCCTTTTAGCCTCACACCTCCTCTTCCTCGGCTCAGTGTTTGTGTAGGAAAGGGGGGATCTGGGAAGTTGGAATATCCTATAAAATAGGATGGGATGGGGTTTTTGGAAAGGGGTATACATGTTTCACCATCGGGCATTCCTCCCCCACTCCTCGAGGACCCCTCAGCCAGGTGATCCTCCCGCACTTGTCCACCCCCAGGGTCTGGATCCAAAGGTGATGGCCATGCCCTGGCCACCTGAGTAAGGGATCCCCGGGTTCTAGGCAGTGAAACACCCTCTGGTTTTTCACAAAAGACCGACATGGTAATTAACACTTTGACCTATGTTTAAAGGACGCAATGTAAGTGTTTTGAAAGGCTCCCATTGCACTTAACTATTAGTGTATGCCTAAAGAAGAGATGCACAAAGTAATCTAAAGTGAACAATGCATAAACCTCACTAGATTGTGTCATGAAGGAAACTTGTGTAATAAAATATTGATGGAAATATTCCCCAACAATTCGAAATCATTAATTATGTTGCCTTTTCACAGATTATTGCGTATATATTGAGTGATCATTTAGAAGACATATTAAACAGACAAATTTAGAAAATAGTAAAATACATTTAAAAAAATTCAGCGTCCTCTACTCACCTGGGTCAGCGTGTGCTGAAATTCAGTTGGAACTGCATTGGGAAGTAATCTGCAAAGGAGTCTGGAGTGACGCGTTTTAGTCTACTTTGTTGGTTAGCACATATCATCAGAGAAGTGCATGCTGCAGATGCAGAATCGATTGCCCTCACATCATTTGAGACATCCTTGGCTCTGCTTTCAATCTCGGACACTGAAAATCTGCAGTTCAACAGCCATGTTCTAATTACATTCAAATCCTTTGGAAATACATGCATGACTGTACTATTACTTTTGGCATTGCTGATATCAGGGCAACCAAAAACGATACATAAAGGCATTGTTTGATTTTCCTTATGATCTGTTAAAAAATATAAATAAATATTACTTTAAAAAAATGGTATCACAGTGAGTAAATCAAACATCTCATTGCTTGGATATTAAATTTGTTTTTACATTATAAAAAATCCCACCTAAAGCAAACATGCATTGAAAATATGCACTACAAAAGATTACATTTGGAAACAATGCTCTGTAATGTTATGTGCTAATTCCAGAGATACAAATACATAGGACGGGTGATAATGGTGAAGACGTTTTAAATAAATTAAATTGAGAATAGGGTGTACATTGAGTATAAAGCAATAGAAAGTGGCCGAGCAGAGAACGTTGACACTACAGAAACCAATAGTAATAGTTGACTAGCGATTGCTTAGAACAGATGAGCCGATTCAGCAAGCAAGTTAAAACGTGGATAGATGATGTGAGGGGTCAGTAATGGGAGAGGCGGACAACTGCTTGTAGTTTCCTTTGTTTTTGAAATTTTATTTTACAGAGAAATTGCAAAGGAAACCTAACTAAGCCTACTCTAACAGTGGATTTCCTACCTAATCTAGGATCCAAGGGAAAATCTCCTAGCATACACACAACTGGCCCTCACACGAAACAACAAAACAATCAAAACAAAGCATAAACAACATAAATTAAAGATTAGTAAATAGCCAGTGTCTTGGATGACCTCCACTTATCCTGGGTAGATCTCATTCCCCAGGAATGTCCAAATTAAATTTCTTCCAACGAAAACAAAGTCTTAACTCCATTCTTGAAAAGTTTAAAAGAAACAAAAGTTCAATCAAACAAAAATCCACTGCTAACAGTTCCTTTTTCGTTTGATGAAAAGTTCCCTTCTCAAGTTCCACAAAGAAAACACCACCAATTGTAATTCTTGATGACCCCCTTCCAGGATAGAATGGTTAAGTTCAAACAAAAGTACCACTTCTGCTTTAACAATACTTCTTCTTCTGTACCCTCTGCAGCGTCTTTAATATAACTTGTCAGGATGCTTCTTTTAAGGGGGTTGCATTCTTCTTGGCAACTCCCTTCTGCCAATGATACTGTGAAAGCAGGATCATTTGCCTCACAGTCTACTACTACGTCAACTATATTCAAATAGAAATGTTCTGATTAAAATAATAGACAAACACAGTTCTACTGCTTCTGCTGAAACTTGATACTTAAAAAAAATATTTCAGGCAACTTAGACAAGACTCTTCGACCTCTACAGGTAGCCAAGGCCCTCTTCTTTCCTGTATTATAAGAAAGGGCAGCCTCTTTGCCTATTATGTCTGTCTTACTGCTACCAAAATATCTGTCCTGGCTTCTAGACTGCTTCTCTCTCTCAGCTTTAACAATCTCACCTTCACAGATTGTTTTATTTCTTTTAACAAGCACCCATCACCTTGTCCAGCTTTATGCACCCCTTCTGGCTTCCAGTAGTTACCCCAAAGCTGTAGCGCCACTGTTGCAGCCTTGGATAACCTTGTCACCCTTTTATCAGAGGACTCTGGGTTTAGGACAGTGTTCAGGTCTTAATTGGGCTGGTTTCACCTTAGAAAGGATCTGCCGAATGGCTTCGGTAAATGCTTGTTCTTTTGGCCACTTCAGCAACTTCTACAACTACTTGATAATTGTTCTGAATGTTACAAGAGTCAGGTTTCACTTAGACACTAATTTAGGGATACGTTATCTCTCGTTGATGTTAAAACTTCTACTTAAAGACTTGTGTTCCCTTTTGTTTGTGCATCATTCTGCTTTATCGTGGAACAGGAAACACAGTTTCATGCACGCAACCTCTCTTTGATGTTGAACAGTCTTGTAACACCTCGGGAAAGTCAGCATCTACTTCCGTAAAAGCTTAGCAGAAACATTCTCCCTCTTAATAGGAGGCACGCAGCCACTTCAGTAATAGTTTAAATGCACCAAAGGGAAAAAGGAAGGCTTTCATTCTACATGAGCACTTTAACTTGTGCGAATAAGCTTGTGATACAATTCTCTTTTTGATAATTGACTTCCTATGACCATAAACAACTTTACTCACTTCTACTTACATGCAAGCCTTAATTCAGCTGTTTACAGTTACCAGCCTGGAGTTTCGAGTGCTTTGGAGTATGGAGCTTCATTCCCCAGCTCCAACGTCACAGCGGTTGCAGGCCGCTTCAACTTCCCGACTTTCTTTCTTCTGCTACTGCTGCTACGCGTACTCCTGGGACCCCCACCCCTCTGCAACACGAGTGTCTCTGATCTGGCCTCAACAATGAAGTCTTCCTTTCTCCAGCTTCCCTTGGCTTGCTTCTGCACATGGACCTTGGGTAAATGCACGACTTCAACTCTGCAGTCACAGCAACTAGGCACACGTGGAAAGACTGCTAGTTTCTCCCAGTCTCTTCCAATGTTGTCACAGCCAAACAGGGTTTGTGAGCAGAGGACCAACTCCGAGCCTGCAGGTGGAATCTGCTCTTCTCTTGCTCCGGCATCCCTTCTGTGGTCACACTTTCTAGTGAACTGCTCTTCTTCTGCTACTACTGCCGACCTTCCTGCTCCAGCTTCTTTCTAATGCCCCTTCCTGCTGCAGCCTTTTATGCCTCTCAGGTGAGGCAATTGGCTTCAGGTGCAGGCACTTAGACTTAATTGCCTGACCCTGCCAAAGGATGTAAGGCCTGCCTGCCTGTCCTTTACCTCTACATGCCTCCTCAGCCCTCTTCTTCATCACAGTCCCTGAGGGATTCTGGGACATGTAGTTTCTTTTAAGGAAATTAGGTTTTTCTACTTCTTCATTATTTTTAAAAAGGATTTTATTTCCCCCGATGTTGTTAGAGGAGAGACTCTAGGCTGTAACCTTTTTAGAGACAGATGGGACAGGAAAGGCCATATTTCCGTAATTCCTTTTGGCACATTCTTGGCGTTGGGGAGGACATGGGATTTTAGGTGTGCAAAAGACCTGCTCTTTGGACACAATACCTTGTTGGATTACCCCCTTGGAGTTTACCCTTCTATCTAGGAGGTCGAGATATATCTAAATGACAATAAGTCAGTTCCTGCTTTTACCCAGTGTTAAGAGCATCTCTTTCCAAGGAGAAATACTGTGTCTCGCCCTGTAAAGTCTCCCACTACCTTAGGCCTTGTTTCCACCCAGGTGATCCTCCCGCAGTACTCCACCCCCAGGATTGGGATCAGGAAGCATCTGCTCTCTCCTGGAAGGAGAGTTTAGGCAGGGCTTTAGTGGGGGATCCACAGGATTCCACACAATGGTGATGTTATGCTGTAATTATATCAAATAAAAAACAGAGAATAACTTTAATAAAGCAACAATAATGATGAAAAACATATTTAATTTGTTTTTAAAATGTATATGGGTGGGGTAAGGGGTTAACACGAGTGGGGAGGCGTTTGGGTGGGTTTATAAGCATAGGGAAATGAGGGGTTTCTAGATGGACCCCCAAAATAAAAAATAAATACAACATTTGATATTTTTGGTTATAAAAGTTTCTTATTACAATGCACTCTGTAATTGAATTTGTTATAATCACATTTAACCAATGTCGATATCCGTTGTCTATTTCAGAGATGTTTTCCTGGTAATTCTCACAGTGTTTATAAAGGCTTACAGAAGTGGGTGTGTATTTCAATTTCTGACGTATTTGTTCACACCCACCAGGCATGACAATGTTTGACCTCCTCAATCCTGCCAGTGCAGCACCGTTGTGAGCGCACAGCCAAGGTGCAAACTGCAATTGATAACGGAGATATGATGGATGTGGATGAGGGGAGCGCAATATGCCTGGAACCTAGTCAAAGGACACATAGATATGTAGATTGCAGAGACAGGGTCTTCAAAGGGGAGTCTGGAGACACTGGGTCTGGGGTGGCCATGTGGACAATGGTCCCTGTGCCAAAGAACCCTTTGAGGTGTACAGGGTATTTGGCACCTTGATCATTCTCATGCACCCAGCCCCCTGGCGAGTGCATGGCCACGGGTGCGAACTGCCATTGATAATGGAGGGGAGATGGATGTAGATGAGGGGAGCACAATAGGCCAGTAAACATGTTGCACACTGATCTTCTTACAACCTTTCATATTAACTTTTTTATTTTTTATTTACTTTTGCGAAGTGGAGGGCAATGCCAAACTACAAAATGAACTTCTGCGGTCGAGGTACTGTCTGTTTAAATCCTTAATATTGTCAGTAGTGACTGGGGAATTTCTCACAAATGGCTCGCTCCACACAGGAAGATATCACTTGTGGAATGTGGAATCCCAGTCTTCCATGAATCCACCATGTAAACGCACTATAGGCCGCAAGCCTGTACTACCTGTGTAAGATATACAGAAATAGTTTACTTGAATGCACCTAATAATTGCATTTATTTTGTTTTCACTACCTTTTAAAATGTAATGGATTGTTATACTTTAAAAAGAACCATTTCGTGCAAAATACTGACAGTACTTGTGATTCCAAGCAGGGATCAATTAGAAATGTGAACGCCCATTCCAGCAAAAAACGTTTAGGAGATGGGGAAATATTGCTTTTAACTTCCAAGTGAAAGAAACATAATTTTTCAGACGTTAAATCTAATGATGAAAACTTTGGTCTGAGATTAGAAAGAGTGATATATTCAATTTACAGAAGCAATCTTTTGTCAGTAATCCATCGAAGTTATAATGATGTAGGGGGACAACATATAATGTTAGCCGTCTCGGTTGTCAAATACACAACAAATCTAAAGTAAAATACTCGTTACTTGTATTGCGAGGGCAAACTTTAGCTCGAAATTCGTGCATAAGGACCATCATCATTCGCACCACAGATCTTGTAAGGCAGGCTGCCCTGAAGTCATGTAGCTCGATAACGCAAAGCAGTGGTGTGTCTTCTTCGACAATGTAGGGAAAACAGCAGAGTTTTCTCTGCAACAGCAGTTCTTCAGCACAGTTGGCATAACCTCACAAAAATGGCAGATACACCAGGTGGAAAGGTCTTCCATGAGGTTGGGTTCAGGCTCTGGTGATTGATCATCACGACTTTTATCTGATTTCCCGTCGTCTCGGCTTCTTTTTCTTTCAAGGATTTCCTCTTCTGAATATTGGGGCTCATACAGGTAGGGCTGAATTGTTGCCATAGTTCCTGAATTTTGAAGGAGTACAAAATCAACAGTGAGATAAATAAAAATGTTTTGGTTTGTATACAGTAACAAAATGAGGCTTTACATTAAAATTCATTGTTAAAGTAAGACAAGTAATAAACAGCCGTGTTCCAAAAACCCAACGTGCAATGACAAGATGAATAGGCTCAAACTTTGAAAGTTCGCAAGGATACATGTAAATGACATGCCATGTTAAAGTAGAATTTAAATATGGCTTGGTAAAGACATTTGTACATAATATAAGAAATTATTAAATAAAAAGCAACTACTGAGTTAATTCATTTTAGGTAGTGTAAGTACCGGTTCTCATTGCGTCGTACTTGGAAGACAGTTGAACAGACCAGAAACAGGTCAGGGTGGCTCGAAATGAAATACACTGACATGAAGAAAAAAGAAACTCCAACGTTGTGTGATCAGAAAGGGTTTGTTTACACTTGTCGAAGAAAGAGACGACTTGGCATTTCCAAACAGACACGTCAATAGATTGCACACAGAGGACATTGACATGAGATGTACATTGGCATTGTGAAAAGGGGCATGAGTGTCTAGTGATGTCAGCTTTAAGGGCGGGTGATCTGAATTACTGCCATGAGGACACTTGAACTTATAGCGATGGATGAACGGATAAGATTAGCACAAGATGTCAGTAACCAACCCATCGTTTTCGCATGTGTAAAAGTGATAAAAACTAAGGTAAGATGCATTGGATTTTTTTTCTACGATTGAGCGATGTATGCTCAAAATACATGCCTGAACGATTAGTCCAATAAAACCTCTGAGCAAACTACCCCTTTAAGTGGCATGTTTCTATGTATATTTAAGAATATGTGGAAGTCCTTTGCAATCAAACACTTCATCAATACAACATGGATCACTAGGGGTAGATTTTCAAGCATACTTATTTTAAGTTGGTTTGTTCCTGGCCAAGGACACATTTACAAGTAACCCATGCTAGCCTTTTTCTAGCAAAAGATCAACCCAGTTATACAAAAGATCCCATCAAAACCAAGTTTGTCCTTTGTTTGGCAGGGTACTTTGCTGCCATGTCAGCAGGTGTTATGTAAAAAGGCCACTTGAATACCTACAGTGAAAATTGGGAGAGATGAATCAAGAGTTTGTGACAAGGCCTTCAGCACCCAATAATATCAAATACTCCACTAAGGTATTGCAGAGGACTGTATTGAAGTTTAATATTACCATTTAGGCCCCCCTTTCTCTTTTTTATTAGTTCCTTTTGGTGTGCTGCTAACTCAGCACCTTTGGGCAATGCCCCTTATTGGAGGAAGTCCTATGTCTTTTTCTGAATCAATTTCCAGCAAAGGTTTGCTGTCCTGGCTAGATACAATGTACAGTGCTGCAGAAGCAGGATCTGTTTATTCATTGTTGAAAAGCGGAGCTGGGTGATGCCCTGGTATGGCAATTGATCATTGTAATACTAACTGCTACAGATAAGGTGAGCCAGATATTTGAAAACAAATATTAGTCACTGCCACATTTTCATAAAGATACCCATAGTGTCAAAACAGTATCTTTATTCAATCTTCTGCCAACACAGGTTTAACATGACTGTTTTTTCAATGCCATACAGTAGCTTAAAGATATCATAGTCATATAACAGTTTTTTACCACTACACATGTTACTTAACATATATAAATCGCAATGCTCTTTGGGATGACTTAAACACTCGTTGTTGCCAAGACCAGGCAGCTGCTGCGATCCTTCTTGACTTGTTCACATCATTTGACCTGGTTGATCATAACATCTTGCAATATATTCTCGTTTGACTTCAGGGATTTTGCTCTTAAATAGGTGACCACTCTCAGCATATTGCTATTGATACCTTTCATATGAGGGTATCTTTAAAAAAAGAAATCTTAATTGAGTTTTGTGCTTAAATAATCAAGACCTATCCATCAAGTAAATGCAAAAATACTTAATTTTCCCCAGTTCCTACCACTTGGTGCCCCACCCGGGCACACCCCAACAACCCCTAGGCCATGTGTACCTAAACAATTGAATAACATAAGACGTGAACAATTGTAATTAGGACCCCGGCAGCTACCCAGCTAAATCACTCCAACAGACACAACTATGGAAGTATACTGCATCGTAAGTATTCCAATATCAAACGAAAGGTAGGGGTACAATAGTCCACTCAATAATGTAGCCCATTCTGTCCTATTCTCTATATTCACATCAACATAGATGGTATCAATCCTAGTCAACGTCACCAACTCTACGTTCGCCCATTTAATCAAGTCACGCATCCAATCTATTATTCAAGTGACAGCGGCGCTACACCCAGGTCATGGCATTTCTCCGTTTGGCCAGCTCCACGGCCAAATCAACCATTTTGTTCAGTTATTTCACTGACTTTTCTTCTGGGAAACTGTCAGAGTAAGTATATCATATGCAAATATTGGGCCCCTTCGATCCCACATTTAGGGCACACGTCACGTTTTGTCGGGTGCATTGTGTGAATTGTCCTCCGTGTAAAGTATGTCCTCTGCAAGAGGTTGTACTGGGTGAGCCTCAGCCTGGCATTTCTTGATACTGCCTTTGTGTATGTGCAGATTGTTTGCTACTGTCCATCCTAAAAGGATATGCCCAGGTCCCGCTCCGAGTCCTCCTTTGCCCTCATCGCTGCCCCCCTCTTGAGAAACAATACATTGTGGATATTGGTCTACATCATTCTCCTTGAGCATACACACTTTTCCAACCAAGGGGAGGTCAGGGGTTCCTCTGGTAGCATGTTCCACAGCTTACGTGCCCTGCCTGTTATGCCTGCAAAGAACAAGAAGTGACCCCTGTTTATTCCCAGGGAGGCACACATGTCGGGGAATGGCTCATTGTGCCCATCTTCAAACATAACCTTCCAGGTGCCAAACCCAGCCTTTCCCAGTCATTAAGGTACGTCCTACCCATGTTACACATGTGGTCAGTGTGTAGGCACAGGGAAATGTGAGGTGAATTGAGGTGAATATGGATTCTCGCAGCCCACCCACTTGATATGATCTGATATGATATGATAGGTTATTTATAACGTGCTTAAAACCCAAGGTTTAGTACCACGGCCTGCCTCTACATACTTCTGCCAAGATGCATCAGGTGTGGCCATCGTTCTTCCCTAGTGGAGCCAGAAGCTATCTTTGATAGGGCCTTGGTGACACGGCTAACAAGCTCCATTCCGGTGTCTTGTCATCTGATAGCCTTTGTGTTATGAACTGTAATTTGGCTGCTAAATAGTATGACTCAAAGTTGTAGTCCCCTCAAGGGGTACAGCTCTTGAAGGGTAGTTAGTGCCACAAGCCTGCGACTCTTCACCCACCGGATATACCTAATCACACTATTCATCTTCTTGAAGGTGCTACTAGGTATTTTGTATGGCAGGTTAGTGAAATAATAAACACGTCTATGGAGGACTACCAACTTTGTCAATGCGACCCTACCCATTAGTGACAGCAGCAGTTTGTTCCAGAATATCACTGATCTCTCAATGCCCTCAATGGCCTTCAAGGTATTAACATGATACGTGTCATACAAGTCTCTCTGTTTATTGATGCTGAGCTATGTAAACGCATCCTGTTCCAACAGTAAGCTGGGCATTGCAGAAGCCCACAGCTGGGCCATAGAAGCCAAAAGAAAGATGCAGAGGATTTACTTTTATTGATCCGTATCCCAGACAAATGCCCACAGTTGTCAAGCGCCTCTAACAGCAAAGGAACATTCTCTCCTGGATCTTGAACATTCAAGAGTATATAGTCTACATACAACAATACTATTTGTGTCTCACCATCAATCGTTATCCCGGTCTCTGTCATGTCCCTATGGAGCACACACGCCAGAGGCTCCAAGGCTAGAGCAAACAGTATAGGGGATATCGGCCTTCCCTGTCTCGTTCGCTTCCTAACTCTCCAACTCTCTGAAAACATGTTTACCGCCTTCACCCGTGCTATAACCGAGGTGGAAAGCAGTTTGATCCATCGCATAACTATATTGCTTACCCAAAACATCTGCAGAATAGCCCCATCCAATGCAAACGTGTTCTCGGTGTCGAGTGAGATTACTGCAGCCTTCCGAGACATGTTTTGGCTCTGTGTAATAACATGGTGCAGGCGCCTCAAGTTGTGTGATGTGTTCCTGCCGGGTATGAAGCTCGTCTGGTACAGGTGAATCATATGTGGTATAAACCCATTGTAATCGCTTCATTAGCAGGGCACTATGGATTTTCACGTCAGTGTTCAACATGGTTATCATGCGTTACTAACCCATGTTGCTTGGACCTTTAACCTTTTTTTAGGTACTGCAACAATCAATGTTTCACGTGTTGATGGGGGTAGAACACTGATTTCGAGGGCATGCTGGAAAACGCCTAACAGTCTGTTTCCCAGCAGTGTTGTGTATGCCTTAGAAGATTCAGCCGAAAAGCTGTCTGGTCCTGGAATTTTCTCTTGAGGGAGTGCCCTAATAGCACTCTCAATTTCCAAAAGAGTGAGGGGTTCATCTAATTCAGCTATCTGTGCAAGGCTAAGCGTGGGCGTATCTATTAATCTGAGTGTTGCCGCCATTTCCTATACACCACTTTCAGAATTGTCAGTGTACAGATTACCATATAATTATGCAAGCACATAATTTATTTCCCCACTGTCTGTGGACCTCGGGCCCTTCCAATTTACAGACCAACACAAACACTGTATTTCGTTCCTCATTTTGGATAAGCCACAAAAGCAACCTACCAGCCTTGTCATCTCCCTGTGTGTGCTGTAATCATGTTTTCCCTAGGTCGTCCAATCATCCAAACATCTCACCCTCAGTGCACAAAGTACTCTCCTTTCCCACAGGTCCCCTTGCCCATGCTCTTATCAATCGTATGGACCTTTCAATGTCCTCCAGTGATCTTTCCGGAAAAGCCTGCATCCCACTATTAGCTGATAAACAAATCCCCCGGGTAACAACCTTAAATGCGTCGCTGTATACTCATTAATCTCAAAGTTCCTTTCTGTTTCTGTGTCCAATATGTCCCTATAAAGAGAATCTCTCAACCCTTCTGTTCTCTGTCTCCACAGCGGGACACCAGCACCACGCTCAGACAACTGGATCCTCAACAGTAGTGGCAAATGGTGTCTTCCCCGCATATTCCACCTTGCCACACATGTGTATGTTCTTTGTTCATGAAGAAGTGATCTGTTCTTGTATATCCCCTGTGTAGTCCAGAATAAAAAGAATAACTGTCTACTCGGGTTCCGCACCCTTTACAGATCCAACAGCTCATGGCTATCCAGACTGTTTCCCAGTGACTGCAACGCTCTGGATCTAGTCCTAGTTACAACAGACTGATTGCGTTCCAACGTGAAATTGGAGTCGCTGGCCTACAGTCAGATGCCCCGTTGATATATACTACAGCATCTCAAAATCTTGGGGAAGAACTCATTTGTATCTACATTGAGTGCATATGTATTGATTAGACACACTTCCCTGCCCTCCAGCAAACTCTGCAAAATCTTTGTCCCAGTGTACTGCATTTACCGTGAGCGGGACGTTGCCTGTTATCCATATCAGGATGCTGAGTAACACAATCCATATCCAAGCCCTCCCCACTGTTTGGACAAAGTTGCAAATCTATCAATGAGAAGATGAGTCTTCTGCAGGAATGCTATACCAATGCTTGCCTTTTTCAGGTGCCCTTGTATCCTACATATTTTAACATACCTGTTCAATCCATGCAGATTCTATGACATGCATATAACCAACCCCAAACTCACAATACATCATCTAGTGAAGCTAGCCCATCCCAATCAGGCCACGCTGCTGTGAGCCGGTCTGCTCAAAATGCATACCCGCTATCCACTCCCATTCCATTTCCCACGTTGTACACATCAGCAGGTCCACATGCCCCCCGCCCTTTATTCTCCTCCACCCCAGTCCCCCCCAACCATATAGAAAATCATAACTCAACTAGTGTAGCCAAAACCAAGCAACAATGTTCTCAGCAGCTATCTGCCATCCAGGAGACCCCAGCCCCAGAAAGAAAAAAGTGGGTCCCCAACAGCACACAAAGTGGATAGTCCAACCAGTCGGGACACCATCCACCAGGCCGGCGCTCAGGATACAGTTCTGTGTCATGTAGCACTTTTTCTGGTATACTCTGTGGCTTGTACGGAGTTCCAAGAGAGTGTGAGTGGTCAAGTCCCAACCTACTCAAAGTATCGAATTGTTCTTCTGATGGTTGCACTGAAATCCTAAATGTTCTGCTGCTGCGCATATTCAACGCGCACCTCATCAGCTTCTTCTTCCAAGTCCAACTTGTGCCTGGATTCCACATAGAGGGCCCTCCTTCAGGGAGGATTCTCAGGACCACTGTTCGGGTGGACAGGCCCATGGTCACCAAGTCCAGTGTGTATCTCCTCCATCCTTGACATCTCTTCTTCGTGGAATCCGTCCCATTCTGCCACCCCATAACAAACAATGTGGCCCCTTTAACCTCTTTCTGTGTCTCCTCATCCATAAACTCCTCGGTGTCACTGAAGCCAGACAATGGTTTCTGCGGTGTGTCAAAAAGCAGGATCTTAAGTTTTACAGGGAATAAGAGCATGTAGCAGATCTGTGGACATTGCATCAGGAACTTGACCCTCTCAAAAGCCCATCGGTCTGAATGAATTCTGTGCGTGTTATCTGGGAAGGCTGTCAATCTGCTGTCACCCACACAGATCTTCCCACACTCATTGGCATGACACAGTATCAGTTCCTTATCGTTAAAGTTTAGAATCTCTATGCTATGATCGCTGAGAAGGGGCCACTGAGGGTGGTCTTCTCATTAAAGCTTGGTGAGCCCTCTCCACCACAAAGCCCTGTGACAATCTCCCGGGACCTACTGATTGGAGCAACAAGTTTTCCACATAATTTGTGGTGTCCTCGCCTAGCAGTAGACCCACAAGGTGGACGTTGTTTCTTTGTGCTGTGAGACAGGCATGGTATCAAGAGAGACACAGACTCAACCTAGTTCCAAAATCTTTATTTACTACAATGCTGGGGTTGGTGTAATACCTAACTGGCCCTAACTCTAAAAGGATGGTTCCATCAACTGATGTTTCTAAGGGCCATTAATGTCTGAAAGTCCAAAACCAAAATCTGTCTGTGTCTAAACCTATGCTTGCCCTAACTCTCTGATAAAATGTGATAGGAAGTCTATTGAAAGGAAAAATTGTGATTCAAAAAGAAATATATACCAAGGCTGGTTTCGGGTGGTCTTCTCACCAGGTGTGGCTTGGTTAGTATCCTCAATATTAGGACAATCAAAAAGAAGTTGTTCATCAGCTCTTCTCCACAGAGTTCTTATACTCTGTTCAACAAGTCCCAATGTCTTTAGTTCCTGGGGATTCCCTTCCCCAAGCTTCACTCCTTCCTTCAAATCAAACAAAAATATAACACAGTTTCTTCCAGGCCTCTCATAGTTCCTTCCCCAAGCGTATTCCTCCTTGTTTCACCAAAATAAAAGTTCACCTCTGTTAGGCCTTTTAGGGTTCTCTTCCCCAAGCTCAGGCCCCTTCAGTTTCAAACACAATTTCAATTTAACAATACAGTTTCTCTTGAGCCTCTCAGGGTTCCCTTCCCCAAGCTCAGGCCTTTTCAGTTTTAAACAAAAAGTTCAACTTGTCAAGATGTGCCTTTCTCTGGTTTACAGTTCCTTTCACACACAACCTTCTTTCTCATGGGGTAATAACAGAGCCTTTTGAAAATGCTAGGTTCCTGTCTCATCCTAAGCACGGCCACTCTGATCTTTGGCCCCTCTCTGTATTTCCTGTACTTCCTTCTCTTCTATCCTTTCCTCTTTCAGGGTGCTCCCTGCACCCCTTGGTTATCATACACTCGATTGTGCTCACTTTCACCTTTTTTGTCTTGCTTGCTTTCTCTCACCTTTGGGTTCACTTTCTCTTCACTGTGCCTGTTGCACATTCATTTATTTGCCTTTGTGCACCCTTGCACCTGTCCTTTTTCTTTTCATAGCTCTTGCACTCTTGTTTCGTTCACTGGTGCTCATTTGCACCTCCACTTCACTTTCGGTTCAATTGCACCCTTCTTATTTACTTTATTTCACTATCTGGTGCTCACTTGCACCTTTCCTTCACTTTTCAGGTCACTCGCACCCTTCTCATTTATCTTCTAGCTTTTTTCTTTCTTTCCACTCTCTCTGATCAATGTGCCGGCTGCACACAAGCACTCCTGATAAAAAGTAGTGCGTTCGATTTTCAATCAAATTCTTGTGGAGGCTTTCAGATATGTAACGACTGCAGGCTAGCGCTCCTGATACATTGTAATGTCTTCACTTTGCTTACGCTCACCGGGTTTCAGCACAACCTTTTGAAACTTACTGGTTGCTGTGTTCTTGTATGTTGTTAGCTGCTTTCTGGGACTTGAGGTCAGGGTCTTATTGCCTGCTCCTCAGTCACCCCTGAAGGACTCCTCCATTCAGGGGAGCGAGCACTTCTTTGGCCATGGAAAAGGGGCCGCCCAACTTCACGGCTCCCTTCTTGCTCTCGTACTCCAGCTTCCTGGAGGCACAGCTCGCTCGCCACACATCAACACTTCACCGCACAGGGTCTCCTTAGTGTCTCAGTGTCCTGTTCTCCTCTGGTTTTCAACGATCTGCACTGTGCTTCCTGCTGCTGCATTCATGCCTGCTTCACTTCTTTGCTTCAAACTTGGGTCTCTCCTTTTATACACCGGTGCCTCTTCAAGTGGTTTCAGATGTGCACACCTATCAGGCCGATTATTGGGACGTGCATGACCTTCAGATCTGTAACTTTCAGGCTCCCTCTTCTTCGTCCCAGTACTATAAAGGCACTCCTCGTAGGTAGCCTGCATTACTCTTGGGATGATCCTCTTCTTCCTAATACTGGCCTTCATTTCAGGGGGAGAAGTAGGATAAGAACAACGATGACCCACAAATGTTGAGGGAGGGTCAATTATATCACTGTCAGAAAAGTGAGGATACTGTCTCTCGCCCCCTGGCACTCCCTCCCCAATTCCCAAGGACCCTCCACCCTGGTGATCCTTCCTCGCTAGTCCACCCCCATGGTCCGTATCTGGCAACCTTACCTTCCTCTTGGTCATTTGGAGGGGGTTTCTAGGAGGGCTAAATGGGAGAATGCCCTCAGATTTCTCACACAATGTATGGCTTTTGACGTTGATGAATTTGTCAACCACCTTTTGATGTCTTGAACCGCTCACCTTCTTGCCAAGTTGTGTGGAGTGGTTAGGCCCTCAGACTTGCAATTGCCTGGATATTATTTTTTTGCTAAAATAAGATAACAGAGTATGTGCGGAAGACAATGAGTCTGATCCCATCACCATATCATGCAGAACATCCAGGAAACTTGGTTTTGACCACTTTTTAAACGGTTTGAACTATCTTGGTGTCAGGAGGCTGAGGAAATGCAGACTCGCTGGATGCTAGAGGATATTGAGGATTGCTTACACTGTAGTTGGATGAGCTTGAATCATGCAAAACTGGGTTCCCAACCCCGTCCTCTGACAAGAAGAAGACTGGAACAGAATGTGAGGACCTAAATGAATTATCTGTGACCATTCTGAGAAAACTGAAAGCTCATAACTAGGAACTTATGTAGCCAATAAGCACGGCTTAGTATAGGTTCTGAATTTAACCCTGCTATGTCCCTTTGTAATGGTATGTGCTTATCCTTGATTTATACTGCAATTAGTGCAACCTGAAAAAGCCTCTATTAACTAACCCGCCTTAGGGCAGGATTGTACTCCTATGTGCAAATTGCTGCATTGGTACCTGTTTAAAGCGCTAATCAGAATTCCAAAATAAATAATAAAATCTGCCACTATATTCCACATTGACTTCTTACTCTAAGCCGTAAAAACCTTCTGAGAACCTCTAAAACCAGAGGAACCCATGCATAAGGAAAGTCGTGTCTCCGGAGCCACTAAATTGTGGCATTAGCTTCCAGATTATTTTAGAGACAAGGATCTGCTGATCCCATTCCAGAGGCCTCAAAATCACAATTTGCCAGAGACACATGGTTATAACTTATGTACCGATGCTTGGATGCTCTTTTGGTAATTTACTCTTTTATAAATACATTACATATGTCTTTGAGCAAAGTGCCAGTAGTCCTTAAAGAAGCAATTCTTACTCTGCTCCAAAAGTGGTGTAAGACATTTTAACTATAACCTTACTTCTCAACTAACCATCCATCCACCTTCCCACATGACTTTCCTGGCAAAGGATTTAAGAGTGGTGACATGGCACGTTCATAGCCACAGCTTCTTTGGAAATTGCCAGTCGAAATTTCATCTACGAAAAGCCATGCATCATGTTCTTTCCTGCCTCCTCTATAGGTAGCTTTCTTGTACAGCTGATTTGTTTTCTGTGTGTTTTGCTTTTCCTTAACACCCTTTTGTTTCCTACAATTATAGCTTGGACTATTTTGTGACGCTTGCGACACCTATAAGCCGAAACTATTGCATTAGATTACAGATGAGGAGAAATGGCATATGAGGAGGGACACAGAGCCTGTAGGTGTTGTTTGGTTATTTGCCCACTCATTGACTGCCCATGGTCATGCTAATCCTTATGACCATTTCTGCCCAATTCCTGCCACTCTCTGCCCAAATCACTGCCTCATGGGAACTCTTTGCACTCGCTTTATTCAAGCCTTACCATCAAACGTTGCACTCGAGGGCCTGCCAGTGTTTTTTCAAAGTTGTCTTCCGAGAGTTAATGACTTAATTGGAATTGTAAACCCGCTACTGGTTTAATATAAACCAGGTCTGCATTCCGCTACTCAATGTATACGCACTCTGCATGTCCTTCACTGAAGTCTTGTTTAAAACCAGCATTGGCAAAGCCAATAGTTTTGGCTTGTGTATACATATTAGGCATTTGCCAGGCACTGCTATTAGATGCCCAGGTACCGCTTTGCACCTGCTACCATCAATGGCCGTCAATGGCCAGTTAATACCACTACGGCTGTAACTGGCAATCACCTTTCCTATGCCTACACACAAGTCCAAACTGTTTTATCTTGAGTGAGGCACCCTGCTTGTTATCATGCACTCTTCCTCAACGCCTTTCTTTCATTATTTTTCCTGTTGCTTGCGACTTCTGTGTGGCTCCTCTTCCATCACCTGATGATCACTTCACTGTTCTGGGGTTATTCTTCCTGTCGCCATTGTCATGCATGGGGATGCCACCAAGACGGACACAAAGACAATGGTTGCGATGTGGTCTAGCATTTAATTTTGCACTGAGTCACGCTCCCTTGCATATGGCAGGGCATAGTTTGTATCTCTCAAGACGCAAAAAGGCAACAAGTGCGGCGCTCCCAGCGTCTAGCCATTCCAGTCTTTTCAGTTTTGTCAGAGTAATTCATCCTCCTCATTTCTTCAATTATTACTTTATCTTGTCCCACGGAAGGATACATGAGCATCTTGTCTGTCCATCCACACTCTTTTTCCATTTGCCTTGTCTTGATCTAATCATCCTGGTATGGGAATGTTTGTCTTGATGGCCATCGCAGGGTTGCCCAGCTTCCTTGGAACTGTCCTCCGGTAGTACATGCTGTTACGTGGCTGAGGCACTTTGCATCATGTGCTGACAACTCTTTTGAAATTAATGTTCTTACTGTACTCATGGCATAGGGAATGAGAGAGAAGCCCTAAATGCTCTCATCAGATACTCTAGTCCCCACCGTTTTCATATGTTGGTAACACATATTATTCCCCAAGTGAACCGAATTATCAAGATAGGTATTTATCCCCTGGTTATCTGCTTCCCTCTTATGTTGTTTGACATAAATAGGTCAAAGAAATTATCATAATTTGTACTTCTACTAGGAAAAATCGCATGCATTGTGTTTTCAATTGAACCATCAGAATGGTAAAGACTTCGGAATGTAAGGTACAAAAAAGAAGAAAAGAAAACACATGCATATATCAGGCATAAGTGTCTAGAAAAACATTTTGTGTGCCATGCCATTTCTCATTGAACTGATAGTCTTCCTGCAACTGCAATTTCTTCTTCCTGGATCATTTTTTACTTTACTTTCACTACAAATACTCAAATCACATTCGCAGTTGGACAATATGCTTGATTATTGCAATCAATAGCCTTCTTATTACTGGGCTGTTCTTTGGATCATGGAGAAAAGTGAGAATGTTAACATCTCTCCTAAAGAGGGTATGGTTTGACTGAAGTGTAAACACAAAAACTGCAACCATAAACCTATGTGTGTCACTATCGACTCATGCCATGTGATATTCTTAAAATATATATTTTTCCAATAATTAATCTGGGTATTGATCTCTCTTCCAGTTTTTAATAAGGAATTGGTACTTGAGCATAGTTTTGGATTGCTTTTTACTTTTCCAAAGAATCTCTAAAAAGTATGTTTAAGCTCTAGAATTCTCTGCAAGTCTATGCACTTACTGCTAATATTTTAAGGAGTGTCCAATGAATTCCAATCCAAAAGAAATGTTCTTTTAATCACACACTGTTTTATCGTCCTTCTTCTTGGTCATCGATCAAGTCTGCAAAGGTCGCAGTTCTTCTTCTTGTCTTGCTTCCCAGTCAGCAGATACTAGAGGGAGTGTCTTGCCTTTGTAGATCTTTATGTCACCAAACGTAACCAATCTCTTCTTCCAGATACCCTAACTGCAGTAGGGAAACTTCCTCTATTTGAAATGGTTATTAAATCTTGGCTCATGCCATCTACGTGTGAAATTTTTAATAAGCACTTGATCTCCAACATATAACTTTGGTGGCAATAATGTGCTTGGATCAGTTACTTGGCCGTTCTCTTCATGTTCCTCAACCCCTCCCTCCGACGCTTGACTTGATCTGAAATTAAATAAACACTGGAAGTCCTACATGTCAAATAATTGTGCATCTCATCACCTAGCATCTGTGCTACACTCTGGGAATCACTTATAACTCTAGATTGGGGCATGAGGGGCCTCCTCATGTGGTGCCTTTTTACTAATTTATGGGGCGTAAGATGACGGTGTGACCCTGGCTGATTTTGAAGGGCATACAAGGCTAGGGGTAGGCAACATAGCCATCCCTTTTTCAAAGTTAATCTGATCTTTGCTATCCTTTCCTTTAGGAGGCCATTGAGCCTCTCACATATCTGTTTGCTTGTGGGTGATAAACAGAAGAAAATGTATGCTTTATGTTCAGTAAAAGCCCTATTTATTCAAATAGCTAATTGACAAAGTGTGGGCTATTATCTGACCTTAAAACTTCGCACACATCCCATCTTGAAATAGTTTGCGCACTAAGAACTTTACTGCGCAGGTGGCATCAGGATGTGTACAAGGACCGGCTTCGATCCATCGAGAAAAGGGACATACCACCACCAATAGATAACTATATCTATTACATGTCTGCAGCATGTTGACATAGTCCATATGCAAATGCTGAAGCAGGCCATTTGGATAGGGCATTACTCCTCTGATTGTTCTTAGTGTTTGCCCAGATGTAAACCTCTGACACATGATGCAATTCACAATGAGCTGTGCAACGTGTTCCAATAGCTTGGGAACAAACAAGCCCTCTGCAATTGTGGCAGCAAGACTTTCTCAGTTTATATGGGTGGGGTAATGCAGCTGCTCAAGAGCGACTTTTAATAATGCTGCTGTCATCACTGGCTTTCCAGTGCTTTCCTGTCTCTATAATGCTTCCGTGGGGGATAAAGAACACCCCCTACGTCTCTGTAGCTCCTGCTCTTCTTGTGGGGCTCTACCATGTATCTGTATTAGTTGCCTAATTGGCAGCATATTAAATCCCTCTCTAACATGCTTCTCGTTGATACTTCTTTGACATTTTCAGTTTCAAAACTCAAAATGTCGGCTTCTAAGTCCGCGGCTTAGTTTTTGCGAGAAATAAAGTCTGTTTGTTTAGTATGTGCTGTGCATTTTACAACTGCTATGGCCCCTTGGCAGTATTAGTACCTTTAATGAGTCTGTTCAATAAAGATGCAAGTTGCACTGGAGTGCTGTCTGTGTGTAGATAACCCCTCCATTTCCAACGTGACAGTCCCGCATGTACGTTTGATGTCACATATGCGTAGTCACTGTAGACCATCACTTTCTGATCTTTGTGTTTCTCGAGCGCAACAATAAGTGCTACCAATTCTCCTGCTTGTGCTGAAAAATGGGACGGTAGGCTTGCACTCTACACTACCTCAAATTCCCCATTTAATCTGTATCTTGCAACTGCGGATCCTGAATGCCTCCCCCACTAGTTTGATCGATTTTTGACGAACCATCAATAAAAAGAATCTCCCGTTCTGCTAAAGCATTTTCTTTCACACAAGGTATATCATAAGATTAAACATAATTAGCACAATCATGCCCATGAGTACCTTCTTCTATAGGTTCAGCAACAAACGTGGCTGGATTCACCATTTTACACCTCTTACACCACCTTTAATTGGTGGATTAGAGATCATTACTTCATAAGAAGAAGCTCTTTGTGTTGTCAATGTACCTTTGGGTTTTTCTAAAATGGCAAATAAGGCGAGCTCCACATATAGTATCATTGCACAGCCCTTGGTAATACTTGTGGATGTCTCAATCGCAAATGTGGCAGCAGCCATAGATTGTTTGCATGGAAAATGTCCCCTCATAACTGAATCTAAAATCCCACTATAATACACCAACTATGTATACCCTTTTGTTGTTCTTTGTGTGAGTACTGCTGTCATTAATGACTCATTAGTATGTGAAAACAGATAACATGCTACACTATAATTGGAAATTCCCAAAAATGTAGCTGTACAAAGTGCTCTTTTTAATTCCTCAAATCCTTCCTCCATTTCTTCAGTCCATTCTATCTTTGTCTTACCAACTTGTGCTTTCTTTAGTGCTTGCAAAAGTTGTTTAGTGTATATGCTGTAGACGAACTTCAAGGCCCTGCAATAATTACATAAGCCCAGAAATTGCTGCTTCACTGTATTTGGCTTTGGTGTTTTCATTATAGCCTCAGCCTTTCTTTCCCTCATGTGAAATTATCTGGCCTATGTACAGCACTTCTTCCTGGCAATAATGTAATTTCTCCCTATGTACTTTGTATCCCTTGTCTGCTAATACAGTCATTAACTGAACAGAGTCCTGCCTACATTCATCCTCTGTTTCACTAAAGATGAATATGTCATTTACGTACTGAATTACCACGCTTTTGAGTTCAATATTGCCTAAATCCATCTGTAGGAATCTATTAAAAATCAACTGAGACTCGCAGTACCCCTGAGGTAAACGAGTATGTTTTAGTCATTTTTCCCTGAACGTAAAAGATGTGAGTTGACTTTCGTCCAGGGTTGAATGTTCTCCCTCAAGTTTGGATGTTTCCAATGTGCAGCCCAAGAGAAACACCAACCTACCCTCTTCCCACACCTCAAGCCAGTAAGTTAAAGCCAATGACAATGGGCCTGCCCCCACTTGTGTAGGGAGAGATGCCCCAGCCAATCCACCCATCCATGAGGGCTCTCCCACCACCAGGAAGGCCAAGCGTAAGTGCAATGCTTTTAAATATTGTACGGTTCTTCGAAAGCACTAGTTCTTGTTAATCGTCCATGTTAATCTCTTGTTTCACTTCTTGCGGTTGTTTTATAAATGTAAGTTTGCCCTGTTGCATCTTCAGGTCTTTCCATCTTGAATACTAACAGGGAAATCACAGTCATCATTTGTGTAGGAAGTTTATGGAACCCATTTTTCAACTAAATGTGTTGCGCACAAGCGGCGTCAAACACATGTCAAAACGCCTGGTTTTCTTGCTGGGTTGAAAAGGAGGCATTCTTTCAATGTCCTCCACAATGTCCTCAGCTGGCACTTTACCATCCAATATTATAGCCTTAGGTTAACCACAAAGCATAGCATGCTGCACATAATGCATGATGTTAGCATAAGTTTACAAACAAAGGGGGATTATACTGGAGGGGTCCCCACGGGCTATGAAGGCACCTGAAGCACGATTCGAGAATACTGGAAGTCCTCTCTATGATGTGGCACATTTTGCCATGTGCAGTGATGTGCTTCATTTCCCCCCTAGTGCTGAGCTAGAGAATTGGCGTCCGTAGATATGGTTGTAATCCGTATGGGCAGTTACCTTCTAGAGGAAGGAGGAGGAGTTTACCGGTTATGTTCAACTTTTTATACTTTGTACAAAGCGGGTGACCCATAAACAGGCTGCCGATGCCAGCCAACACCCCCTCCAGCCCGCAAACCTTGAGTGGCGAAGACAAACATAGGTGGATAGTCTGCACAAAGTCTACCTAAAATACCACAGCCCACTTGGAATACCACCAATGGTATTTGATCAAACCCTGAGTTGGGTGGATGGTATAAATCTACTGAATTCGCAAAGAACAGATGATTTTACTGTTACCACCCAAGTCTGTGATTGTTTTTATTGTCTTGTCCAGAACACTCTTCTCTTATGTGACCAACAAAAAGACACACAAATCAACACCAGATTCAGTTATATCCATTACATCAGTTACAGGATTTGAAGCACACAGCACCCAACCTTATTTGAAAACATTTATAAATAGAATAGGACGCTCTTGCTCCCACTCATCACCATGTCCAATGTGTATTTCCCCTTGCAGTTTTCTCTGCTTCCGTGGGTTGTAATACGCAGCCGACTTTGAAAGAAGTGAAACTTGTGAGCACAAAAAAGCCACATCTCCTAGCTGTCTTTCGCTTTGCATTGTCCAATTGCAGACCCCATAGCCACAATGACCAGAAAGACCCCAAACATGGCTTCCTTTGTCTGGCAGTGGCTGGATGGCATAGTACAGTGTTCTACTGTCTAACTAAAACCCAGGGCAATGGAAGGTGGTGAGGGACAAGGAATGGGCTTGTGATGGGCAAACAAAGGGCGTGAGTGTCAAAGAATTGGCGACTGAGCAATGTGAGCAAAGGAAGGAGATGCGTGCAAGGTAATGGAATGGGATTGTGTTAATAGCAAAAGGAGAACAGAGGTCTGAAAGTTAATTGTAAGAAACCGAGGGGCATTGAGAATGTGGTGCAGGACCGGAGGATGAGGGTACAGAAAATAGTGTAATTGAGATGGAGGTACACATCTTGAACAGTCAACAGGTTGACTGTTTCTGAGATCAATGTCTGATCTGTATGCCATGCACCTGATTGTGGGACTAGCTTGATCCCCTTCCTTTTTTCTGACTAAGTGATGCATACTTGCTTTATGAACATATGTTTCAGTTCCTACTCCTCTTACATGCTTTCAAGTTACTTTATCATGTGACTTGGTGCTTGGAAAGTACACACAATTGTACAGACTAAGATTATAACTATAGTACGTTTTAATTTTATTTATAATCTTAGCCAGTTTCTCAGATGTATTTCCCTCAGGATACAGACTATTAATAGGCTTCTCCCCTTGCAGATACATGTGTGCTTTGTATTGAACAGCATACTAGTTTAGCTTTTGAATAACAACTGTGCAGAACACAAGGAAAAGGCATCAAAATCCCCAAACCAGCGCAAAGGTCTACGACAACCCAAAACCAGTTTACCAGACTGCCAAGCGGGGAACGTGTATTACGGGTTTCGCGGTAACTTCCACACGCGAAATGGCCTGTGCGAGCGGGTACGTGTATAACTGGGGTTCGTGTGAAGTTTCACATGCGATTGGCCTGGGTACGTGTATTTCAGGGGTTTGCGGGAAGTTTTACACGCGATTGGGCTGGGTACGTGTATTTCAGGGGTGCGCGGGAAGTTTTACACGCGATCGGGCCTGGGGGAGTGGTGTACGTGTATTCCAGGGGTGCGCGGGAAGTTCTACACGCGATTGGCCTGGGTACGTATATTTCAGGGTGCGCGTGTGTTTTCACACGCGACTGGCCTGGGTACGTGTATTTCAGGGGTGCGCGGGTGTTTTCACACGCGATTGGCCTGGGTACGTGTATTTCGGGGTGCGTGGGAAGTTTCACACGCAATTTCAGCAGGGTACGTGTATTACTGGGGTGCGCAGGAAGTTTCACATGCGATTCCAGCAGGGTACGTGTATTACTGGGGTGCGTGGGAAGTCTTACACGCGATCAGGCCTGGGGGAGCGGTGTACGTGTATAACTGGGGTTTGCGTGAAGTTTCAGACGTGATTGGCCTGGGTACGTGTATTTCAGGGGTCGCGGGAAGTTTCACACGCGATTCCAGCAGGGTACGTGTATTTCGGGGGTGCCGGGGAGTCCTACACGTGATTTGGCAGTGTGGGTCCTCCCAGGTGTACCCTGTACACCCTCCACGGCCCCTGCAGGCAGCCCACACCACAGGGGACTACCCTGCATCCCTGGTCATGTCCCGCAGGCAGCCCACCCAACTTGGGCATGCCCCCCAGCAAAGGCACATGTCTCCTTGCACTACTGATCACCAACTCATGTCTCCTTGCACCCCCACCCCCCCAGCACTGCGGGGCACCTGCCAGCAGGCCCCCACTCATGTCTCACTCATGTCCCCCTGCACCCCCACCCCCCAGCATTGCGGGGCACCTGTCAGCAGGCCCCCACTCATGTCCCACTCATGTCCCCCTGCACCCCCACCCCCCCAGCATTGCGGGGCACCTGCCAGCAGGCCCCCACTCATGTCCCACTCATGTCCCCCTGCTCCCCCACCCCCCAGCATTGCGGGGTACCTGCCAGCAGGCCCCCACTCATGTCCCACTCATGTCCCACTCATGTCCCCCTGCACCCCCACCCCCAGCATTGCGGGGCACCTGCCAGCATGCCCCCACTCATGTCCCACTCATGTCCCCCTGCACCCCCACCCCCCAGCATTGCGGGGCACCTGCCAGAAGGCCCCCACTCATGTCCCACTCATGTCCCCCTGCACTCCCACCCCCCAGCATTGCGGGGCACCTGCCAGCAGGCCCCCACTCATGTCCTCCTGCACCCCCACCCCCCGGCATTGAGGGGCACCTGCCAGCAGGCCCCCACTCATGTCCCACTCATGTCCCCCTGCACCCCCACTCCTCAGCATTGCGGGGCACCTGCCAGCAGGCCCCCACTCATGTCCCCCTGCACCCCCACCCCCCAGCATTGCGGGGCACCTGCCAGCAGGCCCCCACTCATGTCCCACTCATGTCCCCCTGCACCCCCACCCCCCAGCATTGCGGGGCACCTGCCAGCAGGCCCCCACTCATGTCCCCCTGCACCCCCACCCCCCAGCATTGCGGGGCACCTGCCAGCAGGCCCCCACTCATGTCCCCCAGCCAACACGACATCACAATCTAGATCCCTGGCTCTTATGGGCAGCCTCCACATGCCAAACACCCACCCAAGTATTGCATCCACCCACTTAGAAATGCCAATTACATGATACAACCCCAATAGCAAGTATGTAAATGAACACATGTCCCTCACATACACACAATGGGTGTAAGTGAATGACAAAACCCATATCATGATATGCATGAAACCAATGAGATGATACTACACATTGAAGTTTGATGAAAAAAATGTATTAAAGGCAACATAAATTGAATTAAAAATAAACTAACGACAATGGGAATTAAAAACCAAAAGCAGCATGTCCGTAAAATAATGAAAAACCACAAATCATAATCCAAAGGAAAGGTGTCCAAAGTCACAGTTCAAAAAAGTAAATCCAATGGAAAAACAAAACCGAAAACCATTGCTCCATGGGTAAATCCAAAAAAAAAAAAAAAAATCCAACAGTCAACTATATACAGATAAACAATCCAGGGTCCATGATCCCAACTGAAGAAATTAAACCTATCCAATAATACTACCTAATAAAAAAACTATATACAAAAATGTGGTCCATTGTCCAAAAGGTCCAAAATAAATAAAAAAGCAAACGAAACCTAACACTAACTACATAACTATTTACAAGGGCAGCGGGCTAGTCCGACGGCTCACTGGTTGTCATGGGCCAGGGCATCATCGAACTCCTGTTCAATGGCTTGGAGGCGGGCATGTTCCCTGGCCCCGAGGTCTCGCAGGGGTAATGCAGTGTCCAGCTCCAACTCCCTGCAAATACCCTCAAGGCACTCAGCCTCCCTCAGCGCCCTCCGCATGGAGTTCTCCGCCCTGACCATTGTGAGCCGTTCCTCCTCTGCCCGCTGCCGCTCCGCACCTATCTGCTGGCCCAACTGCTCCCACACGGAAGACACTCCCATTCCAGGGTTCTCCTGCCCTCCGGCCAATGCCTGCCCCCCTGATGTTGATGGCCCAGAGCCATGATGCCTCCCACGTCGAGCCTGCCGCTGCCTCTGACGCAACTGCCTGTGCCAGCACGACGGCATCCAGGCTGATGGAATCCACCGACGCCGTCGTGCACGTGCCCTGCCCGATGATGCCGTCACATCCTCCATCTGCTAGGGTCCAGTTGCTGGTGTGTCCACCCCTGCTGGACCTCCGACTCCCGACTGTGGCAGGGATGGGATCCCCACCGAGTTGGCTGCGTTGGTCGGGGCAGGTCCACAGGGGGCCCTGGTGGCATCTGGGCCGGAAGACGGCATGGAGAACGACTGCCGCATAGCCTCCACAGAGGAGGAGAGGGTCGCCAGTGCCCAACACATGTACGAAACCCCCGACCACAGCCGCTCCCAACTGGGCCACGTTGGCACAGTGCTCTTCGTGATGACGTGCGTGCTCCCCCCGGGAAGCATGCACCTCATCACGAATGACGCCCGTGCGCAACGCAACACCAATCAGGACCTTCTCTATATGGCCAGGGGTCCCCTCGTCCGCAGGTGGAGGGGAGTCAGATGACATGGACATCCCCCCTACCTGCCGACGGGCCTGGGATGGGGCATCCCTGCTGGTGTATGGTGGTGCAGTCACAGTGTCAGGGACAGTGACATGCACAGGCACCTCCACGCGACCTGTGCTGCCTCCTGCCCCTGCCCCCCGACTGCACCACTTGCAACAGCAGGGATGCCCCCACCAGGCCCCATGTGCGGCTCAGTAGCGGCCTCCTCCTCCTCTATGGAAACCACCAACCTGGATGGCTCCACCCCATCTTCCGCCGTTGCAAGCCCCTGTGGGGGCTCACCCACCCCTTCCGCTGCAGCCGTGGGGGCATCCCCGCCGCTTTGCTCCACAGCGCCGTCTCCGCCCTCTTCTTCACTTTGTGCTGTGTAGAGCGAGACATAGAACACAAGCATGAGGGTACTGTACAATGGTCCCCTAGACAGGAAGCAATAGCAGATGAGTGGCACTGTCAAGGATCACTTCCATCATGTCCCTCCACAACACATGGGTCAGTGCAGGCAAAACACATGCAGTAACAGGCATGGCGCATGGTATGGACATTAGCAAACATGTCCAAGGGACTTTTGAAACATACAATGTTGTTTTTGAACTCGCATGCATCATGGGTCATGCCTATCACATGCACACACTTCACCGTACTTTCATCCATCTGGACTCGTACACCCCAGACAAAGTGGATGCAAGGATAACTAGGCTGCATCAGTGATTCTGAACATTGTCACAGACATGTATCATGCATCCATGGCATTCACAAGTCACAGACACGCAGGTCAGACACACAGACATGGGCACCATACATGTACATGGCATCAGCACCCATCCCTCACCCCCACCCATGTCCAGGAACAGAGATTGGCATGCTCTCATGTGTCCATTCCGCATAGGGCTCCCCATGTTGCATTTAAACACATACACCAACCGTGTGCTTCACACATTACGGGTCTCACATGCAGGACCATGATGTCCCTGCACACACACATGCGTACATGGCCTATGTCACACATACAGGCAAGTATCAGACAACCAGCACACTGCAACATGCCCTGTCTCACACAGCAATGCTTGGCCACTTACCGCTCGACTCCAGACGGGTCTGCCTCTCAAGGACCTGGACGTGGAGCGCTGGGGATATGCGTTCTAGGACCCTCATCTGATCTTCTGACAAGTGGCCCCGGCGCCCCTTAGCATCCGCTTCCTTCAAGAGGCGCCAGGCCTTGTTGAGGGTCCTGGACCTGAAGTCCTACCAGCGCTTCTTGACATGATGGAATAGTCGGACTGCCACCCCCTCCGCGTTCATGGTCACGATGTCCATCCAGATCCGAGTCCGTCCTTCCTTGTCGGCGCGCAAACTTCCGAAGAGGGCATCATACTGCCCCAGGACTTGCTCCACCAGGACACCAACTTCGGTGGCAGTGAAGCTGGTGCCTCTCTGCCTCTCTGGCCGGGGGTTGCCAGTGGTGCCAGATGTTGCAGTGCCCGACATGACAACCCCAGAGGCAGGAGTGGGTGGGCAACTGGGTCCTGGGGCTGGTCTGTGGAGCGATGGAATCCCAGTCGGGAGTCTTCGGTTCCAGCAGGGGTGGTCACAGCAACAGCACCCCTGGCTGATGTGCAGGCAGCAAATGGCAGGGCACGTGGGCAGCAGGCAATCAGGCAGCAGCAGATGGCAGGTGGGAGCGTGCTCGGGGCTCTGGGGGGCAGTAATTCGGCCTTCTGGGCAGGAGCGTGGTCTTCCGTGTGCTTACGCGTAGCCAGCTTGATACGGAGTGATTTGGCACGTGAAAATCCAGCACGTCTGCGTGTAATTGGAGGATAGGGCCTTAGCGCGTACACGCGGAAGTGCCACTGGACGTGTGGGCATGTTTAAAAGGTACGTGTAGAGCGCCATTTCCTTGTATGTGCTTTTCGTGGAGAGCGAGTGGGTGAAATCTGTACTTCTTGTCGATTCACACGCAATTTACTTCACGGCGTTCCAAGTTCGTACTCCCTGTTACCTCTGACAGCATTTTCTCTTTTTGTCTTTTTCCTGGGCCTGTTTCCTCAAACAGCGTTCACTTCATCTGTTGTCCTGTATCCTCAGACAGCGTATAATTCTTCTTTTGGTGGGGGTGTTGCCAACGCGCACACGCGCGTCTTTTTCACGCTATTTTTCCTGGCAGACGGTGAGTCACGCACGTATTTAACATCTGTGCTTGCCCCATGTGTCGCGTACCCCTTCAGAGGTCATTCTAGGCTGCGTGTGACACGCATACGTTCATTTTTGTGTTTCTGGGTGCCACAGCCTAGTGCAGGTTTATTTTTCCACGCACGTGGTCTAGGAGGGGTTGCGTGCACATTATCTCCCTTTCTTGGGGTGCCTGTGTGTTGCGTGACCCGTCATCTTCCCCCAGGGGTCACATACAGCCTTGCTAGAGCACTAGGGTACGAATTCCATCTAGTACCCTACCCCTTTCACCCCCAATTGCCCAGGACAATAGTTTACTGCAACTCCCATACGCACAACAACATCCGTGCCATGGTTGGGAGGCGAGCACGCAGTAAGGGTGGCAAAGGTGGCCGAGCCTCAAGAGGTGGGCGTGGTGGATACGGTAGGGGACGTGGCCGGGACTTGCAGGGTGCCCCTAGCCCCCCATGTGTGGGTGACCAATCAGGGAAACCCTGCCCCCCAACCCCCTGGTTGAGGGTAACGTGGCTGACACCATCCCTGCTCAGCCCTTGTTGGACCAGCCCATTGTGGCACCAGACCTGGCACAGGGTGACTCCATGGCTGACTTCCAGGTCAGCAGGTCTAGGCCACATGTGGCGGTGCACGTTGGTGTCACCAGGCCACGTGGATCAGGGGCAGCTATGTCATCTGCTGCCCCGAGTAGGTAGGGTGGGGAGGCTGCAGGGTCAGCTGCGGCTCCATCCACCCCAGCTCTGAGTCTCCCAGCCAGGACAGTGTCGGTCCCAGTCCATCCTGCTGACGTTCCCCCTGACTACATCACACTTCAGCTAATGCCTGCACCAAGTCCCATGGTGAGTGTTCATTCCCACACTCCTAGTCCACAGTCCACCGGGGCTCCTGCCCTAGTGTCCAGAGCAGCATAGGTCACTCAGGATCCCCACCACCTTCCAAGCGGAAGAGGAAGAGTGCTCGTCCAGTACAGGCTGATGCCCCAGACATGGCTACACAGTCCGGCCCGCCAAGGAAGCCCAGCTTCAATCAGGCCGAACTTGATGCACTTGTGGAGTATGTGTCCGCACATGACAGCGAAATGGTGATTACTGCAGGATGCAAGACCACACCTGCACAACGTCTGGCACACTGGCAGACCATCGCGGACATCATAAGTGACCTTGGATTCGTGAGCCGCACAGCTAATGATTGCTACAAGCTCTCGAATGACCTGAAGCGCAGGGCAAAGAAAAAGCTGGCCTTAAGTCATGCCGCTACTCTAATGACTGGAGGTGGGTCTCCAGCAGAGGACATTGAACTCACTCCACATGAGTATGTTGCTGGGACCTACGTCACGGAGGGACAGATCCAAGGCGTGGGAGACCTGCCAGATTACGAGGCATTGTCCGGTGAGTGCACATGCATGTGTGTGTCATCCATGTGCATGGTGTGTGTGTGAGGGCTTCTGATTGAGTGCCAGGTGAGGGTGTGCGTGCCTGAGTGGTTTGGGTCACCCATGTGCTTCATCCAATACATTCTGCGCACCAGGATTTGGGTATTGCAGTATCCCTTCTGGCAACAGTAGTTGCATATTATTCTGTGTTCATACAGGCAGATTGTTTGCATTCCACCACTTTCACTAGGCATTTCTCAGTCCTATTGTCACATGTGTGACATGGCTATGGTACATGCCATCTGTGTGATGGCATGTGTCATGTATGTGTATTGGACATGCCAATCACAGGCCAATGTGTGATGGCACTGCTAGCCAGCATGCAGCAAATGTGTTGGTCTTCCATCTTGGTGTCATCAATGTGTGCCATTTGCCTCCCCTTCATACGCAGTGACGGTGCATGCATGGGAGGGTTATAGTCATGTGGGACATGTGTCAATGAAGTACTGGTTCTGTTGCTTCTCAGCCCTAATTGTGTGCCATGGTGCTAATGCCTGTTCCCATTTCTTTTCTTTCATGTCTCTGCAGGGGATGACGCACTTGATACTGCTGGGGTTGTGGAGATGATGCAGACCCAGGAGGGGTCTCAGGCCCGACCGGGCACCAGTGAGGGACGTGGTGTGGTGGCGGGTGAGAACCCACACTTGCTGCAGACCATTCTCTCAAGGGGTGTCTCTGAGTGCACCTCCCCCGAGCTCTATTCAGCTGTCGATTCAGATGATGAGACCTATGTGCCGTCGCAGATAAGTGTTTCTGGGAGGGATTGTGTACTGTCCAACCCACCTGCACCAGGGGTAGAACCCTCAATGGGGATGTCAGTGTTGGTAGGTCCTCCTTTGGTGGTTACGGATGCAGGGTCACACTCCGCAACATCTGATCCTGTTCCTGGGCCATCAGATCAGAGGGGGAATGCAGTCCTGCAGCCTCAGGCAGTGCCGGCACAGCAAGGCGCAGTTCGCCTTGCCCCAGACAGGTGTGGTGTCCGCCGACGCGGTGGCCGTACGCCACCTGGCAATACTGCATGGGAGCAATCCATATACGGTGTGGCAAACCAACAGGCAGCATCATCTGAGATGATGGCTCAGGCCATGGATAGGGTGGCCACTTCCATTGTCCCCCAAGAAAGGCTGATGGAACAACTACAGCAGGCAACAGACTCCATTTGCCAGTCACACAGGGAGGACATGTTGGCATCCAACAGGGACAAACGGGCGGCACTGGAGACTCTGTGGGAAGCCATTTCTATTGAGTTCCAGGGCCACAGGGAAGCCCTGAGGGTGGAACTCCGTCAGCTCAGGGTGACTCTTGTTGAGCTTGAGGCTTCAACTGACACAAGGACAGAACAGCAGCTGGAGCGGCTCACACGTACGCTCTCAGCTGAGATGCAGGCAACTCAGGAGGAGGTCCGGGCATCCCGTGAGTTGTTGCATGGGGACCTCCGCACGATTATCCTCCAGAACCAGACCTTCCACACCCGCATGCTTGCTGCCATGGAGGACCAGACTAGGGCTTTGCGCGGGCTGCCTCCCATAGTACCACCACCTCCTGATGCAGCTGCAGAGGGTGAGGAGAGCGACAGCAGCGATTCTCTCACAATAGGGTAGCCGTGCAGGCCATGAGCCCATGAAGGTGTTTTTTTTCCCAGAATCCACACAGGTGGGTTTTGGTGTGCACTCTGTCCTCGGACCTCCTGGGTGGCCTCCCCCAGCCCCCTGGCCCATACATGGCCATTTTTGATTTTTGATTTTTTTTACAGTGTGTGGCTCCCGTGGGCATACGCTGTATTGTGGCTGGGCACATGCAGGCTTGTCCTGAATTTGGGTTAGATGCTTGGGTTTGTGTGACACACACCCCTCCTGCTTCCCGTTTCCATGGGCGTGCAAAGGGTGTGCCCAAGTGACATTGACTTACACAGTGACGTTGGACTCCCATTTGATGTGTGGGCAGTCTGTAGTCAATACTGTGTATACATTCCTAGTGCATATTGTTGTTGTATTGTACACTGCATGGTGTATTGATATGTGCCTCTGCATCCATCTCATCCTCCTAATTTGCAGGTCCATTCCTCATGTCTTCACAAGGCGGTCTACTTTGGAAATGGAGTTGATGTTGTAAGCAGTGCACCTACACTTTTGCGTGGCGCTAACACTGTACAGTTGGAAGTGGTCGAAATGCTGGCATTATCAGGTAGTGAGACTACCAATTTTTGAAATCCGTACTGTCATGTTTATGGTAGGTTTAAGGTTGTGTAGGTGATTTGTATTATTGCTAAATATTTGGTAATGTGTGTTGTTGGTCCTGCATTACTGTGAGCATTTCATGTGTGGCCAGTTTACATTAGGGACACTGTACTTTGTGACACTTGTGTCATGTTGTGGGGATTACTTTGTTTGCTCTCACATAGCATGACATGCCATGGTGTGTTGTGTGGCGTGCCGAGGAGTGGTTGGGTGACCTGGCACTGTTCTCATGTTGTATTTTGCAAGTGGGTATTCATTTTTGCTGCATATAAGTGTGTCTTTTGATGACACTGCATTGGTGGTGTTTGTGTAGGTAGGGATGCACACATTGTGACACTTCCAGGTGAACAATCTCAGGCTGCTATGGTTCTGACAGTTGACTGTCCCTTCATTCATCATAATTGTCGGATTGAGTCATCATTGATTGTCAGATGGTATGTGCCAGGGCTGTGTGCACTCCACAGGGGTGTGATTTCTATGTGAAGTAATTAGCCACCAGCTGCGTACGGGCTGCCTCACCCCGTGCCCTTTCCCCTCCCATGCGCAGCGGGCGTGCATGTGGTTGGGGATGTGGGGGCACCACCATGTCCACAGCCAGGCCCCGGTGTGTTGCAACATTGTGCAGGACACATGCTGCCACTGTGATCCTGCACACTACTGGGGGAGCGTATAACAGCTGCCCGCCAGAACGGTCAAGGGAGCGAAAGTGTGACTTGAGCACTCCAAATGTGCGCTCCACTATGCCCCGGGTTGCAATATGGGCTGTGTTGTATCATACCTCGGGAGGCGTGATGGGGTTCCGAATTGGCGTTATCATGTGGGTGCTCAGAGGGTAGGCACTGTCCCTTGGGGAGGTGGTGATGGGTATCATTAGTGGGGTAGTGACATTACTCTGTATCTGACATGCATGCGTGTGCTGTGGCATTTATACTCACCAAGCAGCCATGCATCGCCATGCTGCCCAGATTCCATGTCCCGGTTTAGGGTTGACATCCTGTAAATGAAGCTGTCGTGGGTGGACCCTGGATAGTTGGCATTTACTGAAGTGATGATTCCCTTGGCATCACATACTACCTGGACGTTGATAGAATGCCAGTGCTTGCAGTTTCTATAGATGTGCTCAGATGCCCTGGGGGGACGTAGAGCCACATGGGTGCAATCAATGGCACCTAGCACTTTGGGGAATTGTGCCACCCTGTAGAAATCCTGGATGACAGCCTGCCTTTCTGCAGGTGTTCTGGGCAGGTATATGTGCCTGCGGACTGATGGGCGTGCAGTGATGATGGCCAACACCTGGTGTAGGCACCGTGACTGCGTGGCCTGTGACCCCCCCCCACTATGGCACTTGTCCGCTGAAATGATCCGGTAGCCAAGAAGTGCAGTACATTGAGGACCTTCTCCAGGGGGCTGAGTGCTTGGGAGCACAGGGTGGGTGATGTGAGGTCATCCTCCCACTCACTGACCAGGTCGAGTATTATGTGAGGTGGAAACCTGTACCTCCCATACACCTGGTCATCAGGCATACCAAAAAGGCTTGTTCCTGGTGCAAAGATTCTGGCCCTGACTATCCTCCTCCTCCTGCGGTATCCTATGGCCACTGCTGCTAGGAACGGTATATTCATCCTGGCGTCTGAGCTTGTTTGTTGTTTGCGCACACTTTTATGCTGCGCGGGTTGACGTACGCCTGCTTCCTGCGAGTCGACGTGCGCCTGCTTCATGCTGGCGTACATGTTTCCGGATTGGACCGTCTTTTTTGGTGCGTTGTAGGCGACCGTGTAAATCTTCCCGCCCACCCCAGGAAGTTCACGCGAACCCGTAATACACATACCCTGCTGTAATTGCGTGTGAAACTACCCGCACACCCCTGAAATGCACGTACCCAGGCCAATCGCACTGCTGGGGGGTGGGGGTGCTGGGAGACTTGAGTGGGGGCCTGGTGGAGGGTGCCCCTGACTGCTGGGGGGTGGGGGTGCAGGGGGACATGAGTGGGGGCCTGGTGGAGGGTGCCCCTGGATGCTGGGGGGTGGGGGTGCAGGGGGACATGAGTGGGACATGAGTGGGGGCATACTGGCAGGTGCCCCGCAATGCTGGGGGGTGGGGGTGCAGGGGGACATGAGTTGGACATGAGTGGGGGCCTGCTGGCAGGTGCCCCTGGATGCTGGGGGGTGGGGGTGCAGAGAGACATGAGTTGGACATGAGTGGGGGCCTGGTGGAGGGTGCCCCTGACTGCTGGGGGTGGGGGTGCAGGGGGACATGAGTTGGGGCCTGGTGGAAGGTGCCCCTGACTGCTGAGGGGTGGGGGTGCAGGGGGACATGAGTTGGACATGAGTGGGGGCCTGCTGGCAGGTGCCCCTGGATGCTGGGGGGTGGGGGTGCTGGGAGACATGAGTGGGGGCCTGGTGGAGGGTGCCCCTGGATGCTGGGGGGTGGGGGTGCTGGGAGACATGAGTGGGGGCCTGGTGAAGGGTGCCCCTGGATGCTGGGGGGGTAGGGGTTCATGGGAGACATGCGTTGGTGGGCAGTAGTGCAAGGTGACATGTGGGTTGGCTGGGGGGCATGGCCATGGTGGATGGGCTGCCTGCGGGACATATGCAGGGGTGCAGGGTAGTCCCCTGTGGTGTGGGCTGGCTGCAGGGGCCGTTGAGGGTGTAGAGGGAACACATGGGAGGACCCACACAGCCAATTCACGTGTAGTACTCCCCGGCACCCGCGAAATACACGTAGGCTGCTGGATTTGCGTGTGGAACTTCATGCGCACCTCGAAATACACGTACCCTGCTGATATTGTGTGTGGAAGTTCACGCGAACCACGGAATACACGTACCCTGCTGAAATCGCGTGTGAAACTTCACTGGCACCCCGGAATACACGTACCAATGACAATCGCGTGTGGAACTTCCCGCGCACCCCGAAATACAGGCACACGCCATTTTTCACACAGCGGGTGTCTGTGTTTGTCGCGTACCCCTTTGCACCTCATTTGTCCTAGAGGGCCACAGTATGGATCATTCATCATAGCTGTATATAGGTGCTTTTTGTTAGCGCACGTTTTGACGCACATTTATTTCAGGCGCAGGGACGCTACCGCCTGCTTTCTTGTGGCAGACTTTTTCTCGCACACGGACTTCCGTGAATCAATGTGCGCTGGTTTCCCTGCGATTTTCGCACTTGCACTGCGATTCGCACGTTTTGGCACCTCTGCGCCGGAATTTTCGGCGCACATTAATTCCATGAATCGGCTTGTAAATCAGTGTCTCACCCCCTGAAGTGTGCCTTAAATAAACCTATAATGAGTCTAGCAATTATTGCATAGAATTCCAGAAAGACAAATTATTTGTTACTCCTATTCTTTCTTATTTAGGATACTGCTCAAAGTCTTACACTTGTGCAACCACCTGTTTTTTTTTTTTTTTTTAAGATTCCTGAACAAGAAAGTCAGCCACTCCAGAAACAAAGCCACATGGCGCTGGCCACAGCCCAGTATTTTTTTATTGATATAGTTGAATAATCAACTTTTCAATACATTGTACAGATTAATTACGAGACAACAATTTCATTTTAACATAAAGAGAAAAGAAAAGAAAAACCTATTTCATGATCCACATTAAGATTACATCTATATAAAAAATAAAAAGTTTAATGATGCAAAATACTCAATCAGATTAAATTAAAAATGAGCAAAGAAAAACGAAAGAAAAGGAAACAAAAAGTTACACACTTAGTTAAAAGGCAGAATTATTTCCAATTGAGTTTATCATCATTTCGTGCACATTATGTATATGCCAACTGCACATTCTGTATATTCAGTGAAATTAGATAATTGACAATCGTTATTCTGATTTTATCCGACTGAGTGTTAAAAATGTGATCCCAAAATTGCTCCGCAGATAAAGAGCTGTGAGTCTGAAAATGTGTTTTAAAATAATCAGTTCTTTTGTTACGCAACATTGGACACATTGCAACTAAATATAACATTGTTTCAGGTTCTTTTACATTTTCACAAGAATAACTGTCCTCTATGGGGATTAATTTCCACTTGGCTAAAACACTTTTGGTGTGCCATATGTTTAATCTGAACCGTAGAAAGAGGTCTCTAAATGTTGTTCCTGGAAATTTTAGCACATAGGTTTCTGGCGTTCTCATTCTCTTAGTGATAATGTTATGCGTGGTTGCATGCTTAGTGCTTTGACACTGTTCATATGTGTGTATCCAATCCCATAACATTATCTTGTATTTTGCTCTCTCAGGATTTTTTAGTAATAATTCTTCAGTGACATCAGCATTCTGTGGAACATTTTTGATTTTATCTCGCCAGGTTACCATAAAATGATGAGTTGATGTTTGTACATATATAGACAAAATATCCAAGATGGTATTTCCCTGTCGAGTCAGTAAGCATTTGCGATACAAACTGGTCAATCTCCACATATAAACAATAAACAGGGAAGATAGACCCATTTCATACCTCAACAAGCACATGGGAATCGCTTTGGGTACACAAAGTATGCTTTTCCAAAATGTGCCTTCCAATCTAGACCAAAATATCTCAGGCATCCATGATCTGGCCTCTGCACCATATATCACTGTCGGTACTGCTTTTTGTCAGTAATACGTTATTATTGGTTTCAGTGAAAGCGTCCGTATTTGTGATTAATTGCGGAAGCTTGGGAGGTGGCAGTTATCATTTTAGCTCTTAATTCATTTTTATAAGCCACGTCAGATCCCTTATTGTCTATCACCACCCCTAGATATTTGTATTGTCCAACATTTTCTAGTGGTTGAGATTGCAGTGACCAGATCTGATGAGATATTCTGTTCTTGTAGTTGGGTACAATCTTCATCACCTTGGTTTTCATCAAATTTATACGCAGTTTATTGGTTTGGACAAACTTTCCTGATTGATCTGGTAGAGTTTGCAACCCTCTGGGAGTCTTTGCCAGGAGCACCAGATCATCTGCGTAAAATAACCACGGGATTGTGTTACAACCCAAGCGAGGTGCATCAGATATTATTGTGTTAAATTCATCCCGCACATCAGAGATATAGTAATTAAATAGGGTAGATGCCAGCAGGCAACCCTGTTTAAGACATTTGTAGGTATTAATCGGTCTAGAGAGTTTTCCATCCATTGTCAATCTTACTTGGATTGATGTATTACTGTGAAACTCTGTTATCCAATGTGTGAGATGTAAGGGGCCCTGATTCTTTGACAGCTTACTGAATAGCAATTGCCTTGAAACTGAATCGAAAGCAGTTTCGAAATCGATGAATGCCATATATAGTGGCTGCTTAGCTTGTAGCTCATGGTGCTTGATTGCATGTAGGACTTGCAAATGAATTGCTGTACCTAATCCAACTACAAAGCCGGTCTGAAAAGGGTTGTTTAAGCCTGCGTTGACGGTCCATTTATTGAATTTCTTCAAGACTAATCGCACAAATATTTTTCCCGGCGCATCGAGTAAGGCAATTGGCCTGTAATTGCGAGGATCTAATCTATCCCCTTTCTTGTATATGGGGACTATGATAGACCTTTGCCAGGAAGGTGGTATTCGGTTGTTAATTATGACCTGATCAAATATGGCCCTTAAGAATGAGGCCCATGCCTCAGGATTGTCTTTTAACATGGCATTAGTAAGTCCATCAGGGCCCGGGGCTCTAGACCTGCTAAGTTTCTTTATATTTAATACTATATCAAGATCATCAAAAACCAGTTGATTATTCCTGTCCAAACACGGTCCACTTTTTGTACCAGGCCAATATTCTTCTGCATAGAGCGATTCATAGTATTGGATACATACTTCTTTAGGTACTACATTTACTTGAATTATATACTGCTTATCACCATGAACAGATTTTATTAGGCCCCACACTAATGCAAAGTTTTTAGAGGCTATTGAAAGTAACATAGCTTGAGCATCTCTCAAAGACATAGCCGCTTTACGCTGCTTCATCCAGTTTTTGTACTTTTGTACAGTTTTTAGCCCAGTAGCTTCAATTAAAAAAAAAAAAAAGGTTTGTACAATTGTTTTGGAGGGTTACAAGGGAGACCACAGGAGAAGCATGGGAGAGTTGAGGGGTCACAATTGTGACCCCTAGTACCCTGCCAAATGACGTCCCTGACCATCATTAGCAGCTAGGGTGAAAAAGAAAATGCCATCTATTGTGCTGTGTTGTGGTTTATTACACGGTCACACCCAAGTCAGGGAGCTCCTTCCTCCACAGTGAATGTGGCGTACAATGTATCGCTTTGATTTATTTCAGGTTCTTTTTGATAAGGCCTCCAACCCGTCTCGCACACAACCCCAACAAATACCCAGTGCCACAATGGACTAGGAACCACGCTGGTGTGTATTAAGAATATATTTATTCATTAATTTCTTTAGCCAGATATCACCAATAGATTACAGAAGCCACCAATGTTGTGGCAACACAAAACACAATGACTTCAGTAAAGGCACTAACATAGAGATATGCTGTCACAATGAATTCCTTTTAAATCACCCACTAAGACAAGAAAAGAACACTTCAAGACACAAAGTGATTTAAAAAAAAAAAGGGTTATGCTTTTCTCCCAGAAACCTTCACCCTCCAAACATCAATTAGGCTTAACTCTTTTGAATGGAAGGCACTGGCAGGGAGTGGGAACACATTGAGAAAATTGGGTTTTGAGTATTACTCACAGAAACAATATGGGAGACAGAAAGGTAATGGAAAAAAATCATTTTGCTACACTTAACCATGACACACAGAGCTTTGTTTTTTTTTATCGGAACGGAACAGAATGGTGAAATCGGTTTTGGGTTCGAATCACAGATGCAATGTAAGACGGAAAATGCAAATGGGAAAATACGTTTTGCAGAGCACACAGGGGAAAATCGATTTTGGGAGGTTTAGCACAGCTGCAATGTGAGAAAGAAAATACAAATGGGAAAATACGTTTTGCAGAGCACACAGGGGAAAATCGATTTTGGGAGGTTTAGCACAGCTGCAATGTGAGAAAGAAAATACAAATCTGAAAATCGTTTTTCAGAGCACAATGGGTACAGAGGGGCAATTTTGTTTTGCACCTTGCATATGCACAGGCACTACTGGGCTTCACACTTCTGATTTAACATGAAGGGGATCAATGGGGAATTTATGTTTTACACCCTGCACACACACTTGGAACAAGGCTTTTGGGTTAATTCGTCTGACAAATATTTATGACTATCGGCTCACAACACACTGGGAAAAGATTGTTGGTTTTGAATGCCAACAATACAGATCCTGTGAATTCAATAGGGGCATTAATTGATTTACTTTGATAAATATGCTAACGATCTACACAGGTAAACAGGATATTTTCAAATGGGAAATAACTAACACAATGCTGTAAAATATAGAGTCTATACAACCTAGGGCTTTGGGGCAGTTCTACTTATAGCAGAGGTCGGGACTGGGCATCAGGGAGCATCGGAAGACACCGCTGGGACAGCAAGGGGGTCAGTCAAGGATCTCCTCTCTTTCCTTCAAGGGGTCCCAATCAGTTTCTATGTCTCCTGGCTCCTGTCACCTCTGCTAGATTAGGCCTCTACCTGCTGGGATGTTTCTTGCCGGATTTTCAGCAGCAGGTCACCTCTTGGAATTAGTGGAAGAAATCCAGCTCTGCTGCAAGCTGGCTTATTTATAGGGCAAATGACATCACTAACTTGTCATAATTCTTGCGAGAGGGATTGGCTAGTCTTCACTACCCCCCCACCTGTGTGCTGATAGGACAGGGGCATGGGGGGAGTGCTTTGGGTTAGCTGTGGGAGGAGAGAGCTTCATCATTCCACATTGACAGATGGGCTCGGTCATGTTTTTGAACTAAAAATATCTCAACATGGCAAGTATCCTGAATTTTCAAATGTTCGCATGTCTGATAACATTTTTGAGAACTATATTTTAAGGCGAATCAGATGAGACTAATCTGAACTCTGCATGCCCTTTCTGTGCAGGGATACCATTTTCTTCATTTACTCAGGAACATGTCAGTGAAAAATATGCCATTTTACAGTCTTCAAAATAATTATTACCAGCATGATCATACCAGCTTTTACATCTCTTGGATCACGGGAAGGCCCAAATCAAATTTTCATTCATAACTTTAGTTGTGTTTATCCCACCAAAATTGTTTTAGCATGGTTAGAAGAGTGTGACTGTCATCTTTAATAAAAGCCTGGAATGACCGTTGTACGATGTATGCTGTCCACTTTATGTGATCAAATGCGTTTCTCACATTTTAAACCAAGGTGCAGTTTCATATTCTCTGTATCTCTGGCCCCCTCCTTTTTTAAGTTTCAGTTCTCCTCTTCAGGCATATGACGTAAGCAGAGCTGCCTAATGGTCACTAATGGATTTTCTTTATGAGACTTGTGACCTACAAGTGCTGCAGAACAGACCTCACTTTATTTTATTTATTTTTCATTTTAAAAACACTCACACAGCCCGCGGGCATCAAGGCGCTTTTACAGGTCGTGTTCTCAAAAGTATTCCTGCTTGTATTTTTAAGGAAGGACACTGATGGATCAAGACAACCAGGCCTGAATATCCAGGGCAACAGAGGGAGGTCCTGGAGTTTAGTTTCACATCTTAAGAAATGGCCAGCAGCTCACGGCCTTTCAAACTCGCACACAATTTCCTTTAAATGATATTTTATACGGCACACACTTTAACAATGTATGCATATTATTTCGGAATGGTACATGTGCATGAGAACACCATGCCCACGCTTGAAGGTCTGGTGGGCATTTTGCTTGGCATCCTGTCAATTTAGGAGGGAAAAATGAACTGACATTCTTTTAATTAAATTAATGTAAAATGCTCTGTTTCACTGCGGCTGCTTGAAACACAATTCTGGCATACTGTTAAAAATACTGTGCACTGCGGTTTCCATATCTGTCGGTGCAGCTCTCCATAGATTGTCAAAAAATCATTTCCACGTGTCTTTCCCTTCATGGAATGCATTGCGCACATCTCTGCATTTTGAAATTGTGGCCCACTTTCTTTCCTTTTGATTTGGATTCCTTAAGGCCTTATGTCAGAGCATCATTTCTGTGCTGGCCTTGTATTTTGGTGAGCCCTCATAACTGACTCTGGCCTCTTTATTTCTGGCATCCAGGGGCCATATTTCACCCCAGGGCTGTTAGACATGAGGAGAAGGAGCAAAGTGCTTATTAATCACCTTCTGGAGATTGTGTCAGATATTTACACTCGGATATTTACACTCGGGGAAAGCAGAAGCAGTCAGGTTCATTAGCCATGGCTAATATGTGACATGGAAGGAAATGTAGCAAGAACATTGATGTGGATCTGCAGCGAACACGGAATCTATAAGGATGCCTCACTGAACAATTTATGATAAAGATAAAAAAAAGACTTCTTAATGTATAAGTGGTAATGCAAACCATTTTCACTGTGGCAATAGTAAATAATCAGTCAAACTATTGGTAGCAGTGCATTCAGTTTACCTAAACATAGGTGGCTAAAATGGCAGAATTTAGCACAAGTGCAAGAGAAATTGCAGGTCTGTATTCAAACGAGATGTGCACAGAAACGCATGCACAGCTCAAACGTTACAACGACCAGCGTTTTGTTAAAAGGGAGATTTCATGGAGGGGAGGTAAAAGAGATTATATAATGTAAAAAAGCACGAATCAACACCCAGCAATACATCTGATCTATCTCACTTCTTTGCGCCCCTTTCTGCATGTTCCCGCCTCACCACGTGCAAAAAGAAGTGCAAAAGAGGGCCACACCTTTTCATAATTGCGCTTGCGTAGCCGCAAGGTGAAAGGGCGCTGAATTGGCATATGCAAACAGCGATGATGCATAACAAGCACCTGAACTGCAGGTGCTGCTAGAACGCGCGCGCTTTGCCACTGTACGCAGTAAGGTGCGCTTTGTGCGCCGCTGTGTACATTAGGCGCCAGAGTTGTGTGCCTGTGCACAGCAGCCTAGTTGTAACTGCCTAAAATGGTGACCAGCTATATTTCCGTGCATGCTGCATAACACAAGACCCTTGCTTTGCTCCCACAGTAGCAACAGCACTGTCTAGCCTGCACTATGGCTATGCTGCGCCCCATACTCTTGCTTTACCTGATAACGCTGTATGTACTCTACACGCAAAACGCTCCATTGGGCGTAGCTTTTACCCGAAAAGGCCTACCATTGTATCGGGGGTCCAGAATAAAATGACCTGCTGATTTAAGGCTAAATTGAGTTTAAAACTCTTTGCCTAGTCTGGTAGCCTTTGAATACGTGTGGCCCTCGATATCTAACACATTAACTCCTTGTAAACCATACCCAAATCCAAGGTCAACTACGGGACAGAGATTAATTTGGATTGCAAAGAAATGCAGGGCAGCTACTCCCGTATCGAGGTAAAGCTCAAATGTCCTTTGTCTACAGTGAATTAATCCTTTCCAGAAACAATGGAAGCTTTGCGCGGTACAGTGGTGAACTTTTTTTTCGCGTCGGGCAATATTTATTTCCTTGTGTATTCTGTGTTATGCTATATGTGCTTGCACGCTATTTCAGCTTTCCTGGCAAAGAGTCTAAAGAGTTTGCAAGAAGTGCGGCATAAGCACCTGTAGGGCCTATAGACCTTAAATCATCTCACGGCTGGTTGCGCGGCAAGCCATGAGTGATTTAGTGTTGCAGAATAATCCTTAATTAATAAACTTCACTGCTCAAATCACGACATGCATCCTACTTCCTGAACGAGTCTGCGCACTGTTGCTAAGCTTCTGTACGTCTTTTATGTTTCGAACGTTAACCCAAAGGCGCCAAGAAACAAGAAGTTTAGCAGTCACACGGGTGTCAGTTACAATAATGTGGTTGCCTCCCGGGCTGCATTGTCTGGAGTGGCAGTTTGTTTCCTCGCCTCAAGGGAGGTATGTTCAACCATTCTCGAAACCGTGGTGATCCTCGGCACACCTGTGTAAATACTTCTGCGCTCACAGAATGGCCCACGGGCGCCAATCTGAATTTGGTAGTGTATATACATACACCTTTCCTAACGGGGGCCATTAGCGCATTTTTCCGAATTGACGGCCCCTCCAAGGTGCAACTTGACTCGCAACTGCGCTTGGCGAGTTCGGAGGGAAACTGTTCCCCAGTCTGATGCACTCATGGCTTACCATAGCCCACATCCCCGCCCATTCCTGCAGAGTTCACTATAATAGTTTGTATAAACTGCCCCTCCCCCCTTGAAGCCCTCCTGCCTTGTTAATCCACCTAGTCATCTCATTACCAGTTGTTAGCAAGGCTTTAATTCCACAGACCCTATGCTGCATAACCCCTTTCCACACTCTGCTTCCAAATGAACCCTGAGTTGTCTCCACATCAAGGAGCTCCAGAGGTGGCTTATTAGATCTGCACCCACCAGTTATTTAACACTTTATCCCCAAACGTAACGCACTGACCATTTGATGCCTCTGGCTCGTTTTCACGTTCCCGCCTTCCAAGATGCAGAACTTTAATTTTTCATTACCTGCCTACTGATCCGGATATTCCTTGCCCACACCTTCCTTCTTAACAGAGCAAAAAATGCCTGTGTGAAAATGTGCCCGTGTCTTCCCTCTAAAAGTGACCGGTTGTTTGAGGAATACAGCGCAACGCATCAGAGCTCAAGGCCAGCAAACGTTACTGCTCAGTCTACCCATCACCACCCTAGGATCTATGAGAAAAACTCTGCATGCTGCTGCCCACCTCGTTAGGGGACTCTGCAAATACAGCTACATAATACCCACACTCATTGAACTTCACTGGCTAATCCCCATAAGCGCACATCACTTTCAAAGCCGACTGCATTGCATACATAGATGTCACCAATCACGGTCCCACTGTCATGGCAGACAAAGCCATAATCGCTGGTGGGCAGCGCATCATCGGAAGTCATGACCTGGCCACACTAGAGCCGAGGAACTCAAAAAGGAAGAACCAGGAAACAAGCATTCTCTCTGTATGCCTCAAGACTGTCGAACTTCCTACCCATCAACCACAGACTCACTCCCACTGGTATAACCCAAATTGATCAAAAAAATGTGAACGCATGGTAGATTTCACCGGATTCGGTCACTACCATTAGTTCGAATTTTTTCAAACAATTGGGGTCTGAGAATACTGAACATGAGCAGGGATTGCGGAGGTGTACCCTGCTCTCCATGTTGGGTATTTGTGGCCTCTGAGGTTGCAGGGGTTTCCCCCGCATCTTTAACAATGTAGGCGGGGGATAAAAATTGCTCAGGCCCCCGTGTTCAATGAACGGTGAAAACGGGGGCCGAGCAGTTTCAAAATGTTTGCGGGCAGATCACAGAGATCCCTCCCACCTAAAATGGAGTTCAACAAAGAAATCGCGATTCTACATCCTGTAATCCGTGGCGGCCCCAGGTCTACCAGCGACCTCTACTTGATTTTTGGGTGCCCCCACACCCCCAAGGTTCTAACAGTACTGGTGGTTTAACAAATTACCTTGATGGGTGGCCAAGAGAATAGCATAGGTGCGACGCACTTGTCTTGGATGCAAGACAGCAGAGAACACAGGTTCAGATCCCGATCAAGGACTGCAACCCCAGCTGTTTAATCAAGAACAACAGAATTTGCAGGAGCCCCCTGGTGTTGTTGATAATGTGGTTAGGGCGCGGCATGTTTCTTGAATACGACCTGGTGCCGTGCCACTGCCACGCCAGACTGGAGCTTAGAGTCGGCTATTAGAAAAGTTATTGACTGACACTTTTCATTGTTTGAGCTGGTGGCACCCTGTATTTGCAATGACACTTTACATTGTGTGAGTTATGATATGATATAGGTTATTTATAACGCGCTTAATACCCAGAGGTTTCTAAGCGCGGACCCGGGAATCGAACCTGTGTTGCTCCATGTCGTCTTGTTTCCAAGGCAAGCACGTTGCCGTTGAGCTATCCTCCCGAGAGTTGGCAGCACCCTTTATTTGCAGCGCCCCTCTGCAACTGCACCACTTCATCGGCCCCAGAGCCGGCTTTGCCCCTAATATAGCCTCTCTGGTCCCAGCCATCCCAGTATTCCTCGTGTTTACCAACCTTTGCAGCACATTCCTGTTCCTCCCCCATATCACTTCTCATCGCTGGTAACTACCCCCTGCTACACTACCTAGTGTGCCAGTAATAAATGCTATTTCGTAAAGACTGTTCCTTCTGTAACAATTCATGTATGCCGGTAAACCCTTTTGTCGTTCATCACTATGTTGCTTTCTGAAGCTGGCATTGGATCCTCTGTGAACACAAATGCATGGCATACCAATTTGCTAGTGCTACTCTCGCTATCCCTGGGAACTTTCCGCTGCTGCTGCCACCTACCCTCCTGTCGCCTGTTAATCCTGTAAAACCTAAAAAAAATCCTCACTGTAGGAACCCAAATACCTGGTCTGCTGCCAAGCATGCAACCCATAATTATGACATCTGGGAAGACCTAGACATGGAGCTTCTCTCCATGATGGAGATCGTATCAAAACACAGGACTAATCATCTGGGCGTAGGCATATTGCTGACCCACGCTGCCTACCTTAGTCTGGTTGCGATTCCTCCCAATTCTACTTCATCATTTGAAAGCCTTGCATTAAACCACCAGCTAAATCCTAATACCACTGTAATTATGGCTATCGTCTATATACCTCCTGACATTACCACAATCTTGTTTACAGACTAGGCAGACTACATCACCAGACTCCTATCATCCTCAAAAAAGATCCTTCTGATGGGATACTCGCTCTCCTGTGTCCACGTGGGCTACTCATGAGGAGGGCCACACCTTGGATGATATTATCTCAGCTAACCTGGTCTCTCTTTGATCCCACCATCACTTCCGTCACATGGTCTATCGACTATCTTATTCTTTCCAAGCTAACCAGGTTGGACACTAACCTCATGTTCAATGCCAAGACAGGCAGCACATGTATCATATTCCGACTCGTGAAATGGGTCACTACCCTCAATTTCCAACATGCCTTCTCCTCCAAGGTCAACTTTCCTGACACTGTCTGCAAGAAGTTAGACGATGAGATCTTAGCCCCCACCATGCACCAACAATTAAAACCCTCTTTCACAAACATACCAAGTGGTTTGACAGAGGACTGGCTCTCTTAAAGAAGAATCTTGACTATGAACGATGCAGGTAGGACAAATTGTACAATACATCAAAATGACTACCACTATGCTTTAATTGTGAAAAAGAAGGCTTTCCTCCATGACTGCAGTATTGGGTAATGCTCATGACTACGATGATGATGATTTCCATCTTGAAAGCATTCAGATACAGGTGGTTGTCGATGGTCCAGTCTTGACTAGTGACCAAGCACTTAGAGATAATGTGAGAAGAAGTCGCCTCCAGGTTTTTCAGCCTGAAGGCAATCTGTGTGTCAGCTATATCTAATTGGAACAGGGTCTCAAAGGGCTGAAGCATGTCAGCTGGAGCTTCATGTAGCAGCTGAGGAGCAGGTGAGCAAGGATTGAGCCGTGGGGGACAACATCCTTGGAAAGGGAAAAGTTCAGAGCCAAAAGGGGTCTGATTTGATCCATGACACACTGTTTTGTAGAAAGGAGGAAACCAATGTTAGTGCCATCCCTTAGATGCCCAGCACGGCGCCATACTCACCAGTTCTCACAGCATCTTTCGATCCAGCACTGTCTCCATCATTTCTTGCCCGTAATCCGGCACCTAGGGGACACAAGAAAAAACAAGGTGAGCCAAGGGAATCAACAAATACAACCTCTTACCACCATAGACGTACCTGATTTACCACCGGCGGTATTATTCCATAACTCTCCACATTTTCATATGCTGCATCTGTAAAGAGGGAGAAAAACAACACATTAACGCATGCAATAGTTACCGGACAGCGTTGGGTAACACAGACTCTTACCTGAACGCCAGCAGCAGCTACGAGACCTTCTTCTCACAAACTCAGTTGCAACTTAAGGAAGGAAGGGGACAAGAGTGAACATTGGGCACATTGAACTCTTTGAACTTGATACTTACCAATCCCGCTAGGGACTTCAGAATCAATACTTACCGGAACTCTCCCAATGCCTTCAAACCAGTGAAGTAACTGGTATCTACGTGCCCCTGCAAGACACGCAGGATGGAGAGCTCATCTTTTACGAACATAAGGAAAATACTTCTTTGGGTCCAGCAGACAAGACTAGGCGGGCCAGTCCAGACAGTCATCTCTGCACTATGCATCACGTTGAAGGAGACCGCAGCTGTCCGGTTCCAATCGACACCCCTGTGGGGTCCAGGTGAGCGTAATAACAGCTCCCTCTGGAACAATCTAGTACCTGATCTGCAATTTGAAGAAAGCCGCTGAGATTCAGAAAAAGACTAAAAAACAACTGCTTAGTCCGGGAATGTCCTATCTATGTCAGGTGCCTTCAACTGCCATACTGCCTCCGCACAGCCACAGGATAACCTTTTTTTTAACACAACCCAGAAACCAGCCAGCTCTGAAACTGTTGCTGCTCTCTGAAGAGCCTGCGATCCTGCCGTGGATTCCTTCAGAACCTGCAGGACTCCTTGTTGGCAACTGCCATGTCCCCCTCGCAGTCAGCCTGGTATTTACTTATTTATGACTGTACAAAAAGCATCTGCTTGTCTTGACCAGCTCTCGCATGTCCAACAGTCTCCCTTTGCCCCCTTTGCACTTACTATGATCTGAATGTGCCAAGACCTTTCACTGAACAGCTTTGCATGCCTTTTCTTCAGGCACCACAAAGCATCCTTGTTTTTTCGTTGACACAAATGAACAATAAGTACACAAATACATAAAATAGGCAAAATAAAATAGTTAAACATGAATATTTGGTTTTAATACAATGCTTCATGATGGAATCGTTCAGTTGACAAGCATTGCAATAGATTCTGTTCTTACAACTCAATTTAATGGTAATCAGTTTGCCGGCCTTGGGAAGTGGAAGCTCAGATGTGTTGGGATGTGTTTGCAGGTTGCGCAGAGATATCCAAGGCAAGAGCTTAACTTGCGGAGATATCTCGCTGGTACCATGTGGCTCAGATCAAAGGCTTTAAAAAGAAAAGGAAGTAGAGGAGTCTTTCATTGTGGGCTGCATCCCTTGTGGTAATGTCCCCTCTTATTCAAGAATGCATTTGTTCAATGTGTAGTCTGGTACCACTGCAACATTGAAACTACATGTACTGTAAGGCACACCATCCTAATGTCCCTGTGAGACTGCACTAAAAAATCAATGATGAAAGCTCCTCCAAAGCAGTACATTGGGCCTCATTATGAAACCGGCACGGCTGCTGCCGGATTCATTTTATTTCTGGCGCACGGGAATGGGAAATTACCAGGCATTACAGCCCTGCCGGACCCGGTAATTGCCCATTGCCGGGCACCAGAAAAAATTACTCTCCTTTCCCATTTGAGTCCCATTGGACCCAATGGGGAGGCCGGATGCACCGGCACCTTTCGTGAATGGTGCCGGTGCATCCGACATGGTCTGCTCGTAGGGGCCGGTCCGCGAAAAGGCACCCACGTGCAGACCTCGTAGTTTACCAGTCCGGTAACAACGCTACTGGCAAGCTTACCAGTACCGTTGTTATTGTTCTGGCAAACTCATATTGAGGCCCATTATGTCTTTATTTTCATTCGTAAATTTTAATTCCAAAGTGGGTTCGAAATTATAAGAAAAACAAAACACATCTCAATCCCATTCAGTTTGTAGAGGTGTGCTCGCAATGTATTCATTTGCTCACTCATTCATAGATAATTGGAGAAGAATTGCAGAAAAAGATAACAAAAATGGGCATCTCAAAAAGACAGTTTGCAGCTTCCTTGTGATCCCATCCTGCTCTAGTACACGGGATCAGAACCCATCATGAGGAATCCTAGACTGGGGATTGACAGGATGCCAACATGTCATGAGTGTCATAGCAGCCATATGCTTATTGTTGGTTATCATAGACACCCCTACAATTCCCGCCCCTCTAAACTCCATCCCCTCTTCTTTTGAACACATTGGTGTTCAACTACCTGCTCCAACTCATCTAGCCACAATTATTATTTATCTGCCTTCTGGCACACCCAACCTCTATTTTAATGACTTACAACTGTGAAGGCATCACAAAGCAAGACACAAACACTAGATTCACCCTTTTAACAAAAGGGACTTTATTTTATATGTCAGGACGGATTAAGGTTTATGCCGAGGTAGGATTTCCCTATTTTATCACTCTAAAGATAGTCTGTGTCAGTAAGTTGAACTTAAAAGTCTGTCTGTGTCCAAAACCTATAGTTGCCCTCACAACTAAAGATCTACAGTGTGCAGGGATGTTGGCACCAAAAGAAAGAGTGTTAAAATAAAGTTCTGAGCTTCTTCCAGCTCTGGCTTGTTCAGCTTCCCCAAGTCCAAATAGTTCAACAAAAAGGACTCAGGGTTCCCTTCCCCAGGTATAACACAGTTCTAGGATATCTCGGGGCTCCCTTCCCCAGGTTCAACACATTTCCAGAATACCTCAGAGTTCCCTTCCCCAAGGGTTAACAGAGTTCCACACAGTACAAGTCTCTTGACTTTCATCAATACTTTCAGCTTCACTTTATACTCCATTTGACTGAGTTTTAATGCAAACATATGCTTTCTTTTACTTCATCACTTGTGTTACACAGCCTTTGTCTTTGGGCTTGTCTTGGCTCTTTCCCAAGTCGCGGTGCTCAGTGTAGGTGCAGTTGTCGGACCACGCAGTCCACCCATTACAGGTTACGCAACCGATAACCCATGGCACTTTGTGATGCTCTTAGTTTTCTTGATTAACACAGGATTTCCAGCTAGTACCAGTGTTGGTACTTAACATGTGCTGTGGTTTCTCTTTGGCAGTCTTTTGACTTTGCCACCACATGTGTTCACTTGGTTCTGTGGTGTATATCCTCTTTCACCACCTTGCTTTTACTTTGTCCATCCAAATTCAGCAACCTGTCCTTCACACTGGGTTTTCACTCAGTTCATAAGTATTCATGACGGGCTTTCATTTTGTTCATTAATGCTTCTTAGCATGTTTCACTGCTTCACAATAGCACATCATTTGCTTTCCACTCATGCTTTAATTTCACATTGTTTCTGTATCTTTACTTGAATTCACTATTTCTGACCCCTTTATGCACCACTGTCACACCCTGTCTCACCCATGCTCTCAACCATCATTACCGGGATTATCTGACAGCTGAGAACTAATATGCTCCTCCATCTATGCTGCTGACATAAACCTGGTCTTCGGATCGCTTGGCCTTTTACAAGACATCTATATACTTGCTCTCCTATCAGACAACCCAATTCCTTCTCACCCCTGTAAAGTATCCAGGATCATCACTTCCACCTGAGATGAAGTCGCCCCGTAAACGTCTGTTGTTCCATGCTGGGTGCTACGGTCTCAGCGACCTCAGTAGGAGTGTCCTGAGTTCCTGATTGTGGCCTAACTTCATCCTTGTGTTTAAATGATTTTTACTCTGCAGGAGTACAAGGGCGAGTAGTGGCTAGACCGCCTATTCCGCCTCACACTTCACTTCTGCAAACCAACAGTGGTCCTAATCATAACGGTACAATGGACAAAGCTAAGACATATATCCCCTTCGCCTTTAGTGGCAACGTGGGCCAAGGGAAGGCTATACTCACAGAAAGGGTGAGAATGTGATCCAGTAGCAACCCACACAGCAGAGTAACACAGTTCCAAAATAAATAAATGTCTAATCAAAGTTCTATCAAAATATACTTTGCTAAACAAATCAAATGTAGAAATACCTATTTAAAACACTTTTATAAAAACCCATCCCTGTAAAAGTAGACAGAGAAATGCAGAACAATACTGTAGATGCACTATGGATACTGAAGTATAGTACCACGTAGATTCCAGTGTGATATTATAAAGTTTATTCTAGGCCATAAATTACAGACCCCCAGCACAACCTTACACTGAGCTGGGCAACACAAACAGTAACTGAGCCTGGGTTGAACATAACCATTCTATAGGCTTTGTAAAACTATATTACATCAAGGTGTTCAACCGGTACTGTGATGAATCATGTACATGAAACATTCTATACTCCTTATATAGCAAGCCTGGCAATAACTATTTACAATGCTAAAAGATACTCAGAACAGATACTATTTTCGGGGGAGAGAAGTCAAGAAATGCAACAATGGTTGAAAAAATGATATGCTGTTGAAGGAAAAGGGGCATCAAAGGGGGCTTACTAGTCTCTAATGTCCCAAAAGTGGACCAGGAGACAGGACCTCTGAGAAGTCCCTTATTCCAATATTCAACGGTTCCATGGTGTCAAAACAGGTTTAGCACTGTACTTTTGTGTGGGTCAAACCATGTTCAGGGGCAGCAAATTGTGTGGTGTCATGCTGTGAGCTAGTGTCTAACTGGTTTGAGGCAGGAGATTGGTCCGGTTAAGGTGCAGCGGTTTGGTTGTGTGGTTTAGATGTGACAAATTAGTTCGAGACATTGGTAACTACTTTTTTCAGGTCGATGAGTGACGCAATGCTCCAGAGGTTCTAGTCAAGGTCTGTCGGTTCGATGCAGTGACCCTGGAGATCTGACGCAGGGATCGAAGGGGCAGCAGTTCGAGTTTGCCCACATTGGTGAGCTAGTTGTTCGAGTGGAACAGGTGCAGTGCTGTGCTTGGCACAATGCATCAGTGAGCTGGTCCAATGGATATGAAACAATGGTGCTTTCTCTCTTGTTTGAGTGAGAACCACGGTTCAAATGCGTTCGTCTGGTTCGCTACCGTAGAATAGGGATCCTGGCTGATCTGGCACTCAAGATGATGTGCGACCCACTGCAGGGGGTCTAGGACAGTGTGGTTCCTTTCAGATTCTGCTCTCAGCCTAAAGAGGTTTACAAGCAGAATGGCAGGTCCTGGTCCTGAGCAAGACTCACCCCCAATGTGCTACGAGAGTGGGTAGGGAGCAGAGCTTGCCTCTGCCTTCTTTCACCTTAATGGCTGAGGGCTTTAGAAACATCAAACTCCCCAAAAAGAGGCCCAAATGAATTCTCTCTTAATTTTTCTGTTTTTTTTGTGGTTATTATTGTCTGTTTCTTATGCGCCGCAGCACGCATGCATCAGGTTGCAAATGGTCTAAAAGTGAATCAAAGGATGAGTGGAAGCCCTTAGTCTTTCATAGACAACGGGCCACTGTGGATTAGTGGAACTCAAGCATGCTTTAATGAGTCCAATCCACATCATTCAGACAATTGCTCCTTGCCATCTCAAGTCGTACCCAGAGTGCCTTGTTCCACATGGAGAGGACCGAAAGGAGAGACACGTCCATAGAAAGCTGCTAGAGAAACCCTTCTGTAGAGAAGCAGATGTACACGTCACTCATGGAGCCCATCCCTTCACCTCTGTCATATTGGAAGAACAGGAAGAAAGCACTGTGCATGAGACCTGCTATTGTCCCAATACTGCATCGAAGATATGAAAGACGTTATGCACTCAGACAACCGTACCAAATGTACCCCCAAACTGATGTGGTAGAAGGAAGTCTGCAGACACCACTGGACATAGAAGAACTGTAAGCAAAGTCTGACAGTTGTAAAGTGACGTCATGAAGAGAAGAGATGAGGATGCACTGAAACGATATACAAATAATTAAAGAATGAAGATGTGACTGATGTAATAAAGTAACCAAATATTCAAATTTGAAGAAATCGTATACACTGAGAAGATAAGTAAGAAGAGATGCAGTAGATGTATATACAAGGTAGATGAGACATATAGACGTTTGTACAAATGTAGGAAATATAACGTGGGTAAAGCAGCCATGATGAGAAGATGGATGTCAGTTTCATATAATAGTAAGCTAAAAGCCCCAAGGAGGGAGACCAAGGCTGCAGAGCTGACAGGCACTGAAATAAAAATTCATGCAATAACAAAGAATATTTGTTTTGCTCAAGATCAAGTATGCCACAGCAAGAAGCAATTTCAAAGCACAAAAGGAGTCGAACAGGATAAGCCACGTAAGGAGGATATATTTCTCTTATATTAAGTAAAGGAGTAAACATTTGCGAGTGCCAAGTATTGGACAATTAAAGATGCAGATCGCATATGCAAGACAGAGCAACCACGTCTCCAGATGCCAAGACAAGTAATAGCACCCAGTATAATTGAATCAAAAAGCACTAAATAGAAGGATGAGATGGAAAAATCATGTTCTCCTCACACGTGGTGCAAGACCAGAAAACAAGGCCTATTTATAATGCTCTGGATAAAGATAGAAATGTACCTTCACTCCCTTTAAAGTTCTGAGGAAGAGAACAGTCAGAAAGGTCAACTACAAAGACGAGGCCTTGGAAGAGGCCTTGGCTTATGGCCTAACTGATGAGAGATAGTAGGCTAATTGGCAAGTGGGCAGTTGTCTGACATTCCCGCACCTGGGTTTCGTTTTGCTTGCGTGCTGCTAATGAGCCAAATGTCCAAGGTTGGAAGAGAGTGCCAATCAATCAGGATGATTGACTATACATTGTTGCAGAAGCCAATCCGCTCCTATTACTCTATTATTATCTGTATTATATATAGTTGGAGGTAGTTTGAGGCGTGCCTATTTGATATGGGGCTGCTAATTATTTTACTAACACCTAAATAAACTATAGGTATATATGTTCCCTTAACCTATCCCTCCGCCACGCAGGATGATGTCATAGTTGACGTACAATGAAGTAGAAAGCCTATTTGTAACTTAAATATATTCGAGAGTATGTGAGCTGCGACTTGTTATGCTTGCCAGATTTTTCTACTTTATTGAACTGATAATAAAGTAGTGTTTTGCCATAGTCTTTGAAGCTGTCCAGTTATTTGGGCCTGAAATCCGTTATTGTGGTAATCCTGTCTAATACTTGATACACTCCAGGTGCTACTTCACATTGTGGTAGCAGAGGATGGTTTTGATCCATCAACCCTCGTATTCTTGACGTCTTACACCAGCAGTGGGAGAAAAAACAAGTGTAACCAGAGACTGTCGGCAGGTGCCCCATTGAAGAAATATCTGTACGGTCCCCGCTGATGGAGGGCAAAGTGGTCGGTTGAGAAAGAGTCGATACCGAAGGGCTCAAACTGAACAACAGGCGTAAGTAGAATCATCGAAAGTGGCAAATAAAAGGGGAGGAATCTTATTGCATGTATATATATAATGGGGGAACGAAACGGGATTTGATTAAGGAGACCTACTTCGTTTCCTAATCTCAAGGAGAATAGTAGGGATATGATAAGTCATTTATAATGCGCCTGTACGCAATTGTTTCTAGGTGCGACAAGACAAGGAAGGGAAGACAAAAGAGGACAGAACAACGATCTTACTAGGCGTTGTGTCATTCAGATTGCGCAAGTGCAGGGGAGGGGGGCTGGTAGAGGGAGATGTGCCAGGAGGCAGGGGGAGCACAAAAGGAGTGGAAGAGGATAAGCCATGTACATAGGACATATTTCTCTTAGATTAAGTAAGGGAGTAAACATTTATGAGTGCCAAGTATTAGATAATTAATAAAGCAGAAAGTATATGCAAGACGGAGCAACCAAGTGTCCAGAGGCCAAGAGGAGTAATATCACCTGTTATAATTGAATCAAATAGCACTACATAGAAGGATGAGATGGACAAAATGATGGTATCCTCACACGTGGTGCAAGACCAGAAAACAAGGCCTATTCATAACGCTCCAGTTCCGAGGAAGAGAACAGTCAGCAAGGCCTCTACAAAGAAGAGGCCTTGGCTTAGGGCCTAACTGATGAGAGATGGTTGGCTAATTGGCCAAGTGGGCAGTTGTCTGACTTTGTTCCCCGCACCTGGGTTTAATTTTGCTTACGTGCTGCTAACGAGTGGAATGTCCAAGGTTGGAAGAGAGTACCAACCAATCAGGATAGCCTTTGTGATGATGCATTATACATTGTCGCAGAAGCCAATCCGCTGCTATTGCTCTATTATTATCTGTATTATACGTAGTTAAAGGTAGTTCGCCGTGTGCCTATTTGATAAGGGGTAGCCAATTATGTTACTAATACCTAACTATAGGTATATGTTCCCTTAGCCCATCCCTCCGCCCGATTGTTTTTTACTTTTTGCCATGTAGGATGACATCATAGCTGATGTACATTGAAGTATAAAGCCTTTTTGTAACTGAAATATATTTGCAAGTGTGTGAGCTGCGGATTGTTATGCTTGCCAGATTTCCCTACTTAATTGAACTGATAATAAAGTATTGTCTTGCCATATCCTTTGAGTTTGTCTGGTTATTTGGGCCCGAAATCAGTTATTGTGGTAATCCCGTCTAGCACTTGATAGGCTCACAGTGCTACTGCACACTTCTCCCAACTGACTCGTGTTCCCTGGCTGTCTTAATTCTGCCCCCTTCTCAGTCTGCATCATCTAAGACCACCTAGTGTGAGGCAGCCTTTTATCATGTACCTAGCTCTTTGATGCCAAGTTCTTCTTTGTCGCGAGCTGGGCGATCGCCTGCCTGGCAAGAGGGCATTACCTTCCCTCCTACAGAGTCCAGAGAGGCAAGCATCCTGCCCTATTATCTCATTCATTGAAATACTGACAGCCAGGAGGCTAGAATCTACACATTCTAATGGATTGTGTCCTCTGACGTATTCCACATCTTAGATATTCTCTGATATCCTGCGTGCAGCTTTGGAAAAACTTTCACAGCAGAGGGCGCCATGCATCGTCGATCTCGTGTATCTCTGTGTCTTCCGCTCTTGGCCATTAGGTAAACGTCTGTATAAATAGCATGCACTGTGCCCGTTGCTACAGTTCTGTTTTTCCGCATAGTATGCTTCGAAAGCATTTCACTTGCCTCTGCGATTTGTTTTCCAATTGCGCTATCAAGTTACTGAACAATGTCTACCCCGAAAACCGGGTTTAAGAGATGTTCGGATTGCGGGTCGAAGATGTCCCTCATGGACCCGCACTGGATATGTTGCTGAGGCTTGGGAGCAAACTATAAGGTTGACTACTGTGGCTTGTGTCAGGCTATGACAGTAAGGGCCTTAAAGGAAAGGAAGTGGAAACTCTCCCTTGGCCCTTGGTAGGCCTTTTCCCAAATCCTCTTCTACCACCCCATGGAAGATGATATCTTTGGAGGACAAGTGTTCGAGAGAGGTTTCACCTCACATTGCTTAGAAGGGCTTTAAACATGTGAAACGTTCTAGAATGGAGCTTAGTGCTGTGATTGAAGGAGACCCGATGAAATGAAGGTAGAACCAACTATACACTGAAACCCAACTATCACAGGGTTCCATGGGTGGATTACAACCTGTTGGCATTATGATTGCTAACAGCCTCTACTTCTGCTGTCGAGTGACCTGAGTGTAAGCTGCATCTAGCTGGCTCAGTTCACTGGAATACCATCTAGGGATGTCCTCCTGCCTTGTGGGGCAAGTGCCCAGTAAGGCTTTAAGGGTCTGGAATGGAAGTGTTCCTTCCTCCCCTGATAGTATTGGTCTGGGTGCTCCCAAGGCTCTATATTCTACAGCTTCAACACAGACAGTATCAAAATGGCTCACCAGAATGTCATAGTGCTCCCGGGTATTTGGACAATTTTCCCTCCTATTTGGGTGGAACCTAAGGATATGATCTAAGCTTAACCCTTGCATAGCAAAAGGAAGGACCATGTTTGGCCCTTGTGGTGGGGTATGTCAAGCCCCCTTAAAACCAGTTCTGGTTGTCTACCTGCTGCAATGCTACTTCAGGATACCCATAGGGTGTGTACTGTATTTGATCTAGATCCCTCCTAATGTGTAGGGTCCCAAACATGTCTCCTGGCTTGGTACAAAATGTCTTCTTGTACATGAACAGGGTGTCCCTTGGCAATCCTTCAGGCACTGCCACTGCGAAATCAGTGTTGACATTCATAACACCTCCTTCCTGTAACTACCCGGTTACTGCACAGCGGCAGTTCACACATATAGGGACATCAACATGTGGGTTAGCCATTCTAATATCTTTTAGCTAGATAGCTGTCAAGAGTATTTGCTTGCACCCTGCTCTTCACTCAAGTGCTTTAAGCTATTTATGTATGTATGTATGTACGTACGTACGTATGTACGTATTTATTTATTTATTTATACTCACAGCCGGAATGGCTTTGTATATACACCACAATACATGTTAAAAAATACACAGACCTAAAACAATGGTTAAAACAGAATTTACACTAAGTCATAAAAATCATAAAATCAGATGTCATAAAGCAAAATAATGTCAATCATAGGACTATTAAATATAGTTTATTTTTTATTGTTTATAGCTGATAAATCAATTTTACAATAGTTTTATACTATATAAAACATTAAACTAGCAGTTAAGATACAAAAGACAATTATTAACAACAATTTCTTTCATTTTTTCAGCTTATTGCAGCGATATACTAAAGTACAAGCTGATGTTTCAGCTAAAAATTACTCAGATCTCAAACATTTACTTTTTTACTGTGTGACGATTCAAACACTTTTTCCAAGAAGTTTTAAGTGGCAATGTGAATTGACATACGATTAGTGTAAAAGAATAAGTTCAATTTTTCTTCATCATTAAAAGTAGTGAACTGAATGTAATGTTTGGTTAGATACACTTCTCCTTTAACTGTTAGTTTGACACACTATAACATAATATGTCTAAGAGATTCATTGTGATTTGGATTTTTGCTAAATCTGCAAAAACCAGTTGAACTATGAATGAGTTTGCGTTTAACCATTACCTCCCGTGTTGGCCAAAGATTGTATCTAAATCGTAAGGTGGCTGAATGCAGGGCTACTGATGGATTAAATATCAGTTAAACGAAGATCAAAGGCATAAGAGTTTCAGCAATTCGGCACATTTCCAATAAAATGTCACCATGTAAAAAATCAAGTTATGGTCATTGCCCTTGAGAAATCTCGACCAGGACAAAGACATGTCAGAGCAATTAATAGAGTTGTCATAAGATTTCATAAAACGTAATCTGATTTGTTGAAGGCTCTCACAGTCAGTCGTTAGGTGGACTAAGGTTTCAAGAACAGATGTGCTACATCAACGACATAATCTGTTAGCTCGAGCAATCCCATTAAAAGCACCTTAAATTACAAAGGCTTCACTAATGTTGAACTTGAGTAACAGGTATTGGGCCTCATTATAAGGCTGGTGCTCCCGTAATGAAGGGGGCCGGTACGGGACTGGCCACTTCATTCTGGGAGCGCCAATTACAAGCTTCCCATCGCGGGACCCAGATCGCACGGCTGGTAAAACCAGGCGTGCTTTCCGGGTCCTGCGAGGGGAAGAGGGAGGCAATAATGGGCCGGATGTAATCTGCCCGTTATTACCTCCCTCCCCATTCCCATTGAGCCCTCTGGGGGCTCAAATGGGAATGGGGATGGGTTCCTGCAAGGAGGAATTACCGGGTCCTCCTATGTCGGAGTAACCCGGTAAGTCCCCATTGCAGGAACTCAGTTATGGAGCCTGGAACAGAGGCAGCTCCATGGCTACCTCCATTCTCGTAATGAGGCCCATTATCTTACAATAGCACTGTTGGGATAGGCAACAGTGTAAGTAGGTTCGGTTGAGCGAGCTATTCTAAGCTCACAATAGGAACCACTGTTACTTTTTGTGTACAGATTCGTTAGATATTGTTCATGACTGAGGCTAGTTAGTACATGTTTAAGTCGACTTTTCACAAGTTACACATTCCCCAGCCTTGACTGATTAAGACAGCCTACATTCCACTTAAGATATAATGTTAAACTCGTGCCCATAGTTCCTATAGATCTACAATTTTCAAGTTCCAAAAATGCACGTAGTCTGGATATATATCCCTAGATATTTGTAGGAGTCAGACTCGAGGGGTGAACCATTCAGTTTACATGTAATGCTCTTATGCTGAGTATTTTTACAGGCAAATGTCATAATCTTACTAAAGTCCGTTTTCATCAGCATACGCCCCCAGAGCCGTAAGCAGACATTGGAGCCCCTTAAGGGTATGGTCCATTAAAAGAAGGTCATAAGCGTAGGCAAGCCAGCTGTTCTGATGAAAGCCAACTTTCACTGAACAGATGTGTATGTTGCTAAGGGCCTCACGTAAGTCAGCTAGATATACATTCAAAAGTTTTGCGGCAACAATACACTCTTGTTTTACACCCGATAGGTCGGTATCGAGGAGGACAGTTTACCTTCTGCGTCAAGTCGGATTCTGATGGTGGTATCGGTATAAAGTAACATTCAAGAGGCCATGGGGAATTTTCCATTGGATTAGTTTTTGCCACAATTTGTTCTGCACTACGGAGTCAAAAAAAGCAGCAGTAAAATCAATGAACACACAGTACAATGCTCTTTCTCGACGTAACCATGCATATTCCACTGAGGATGCCAAGATTAGAAGATTGCATGAGGGAGATTGAGTGGAAGAATGTCATTTTCGGCAATGCATTGGTTTAACTCCAGATGCTATTTGACACCCTGCTCTTCACTAGAGTGTATTTTATTCTTTGTATCACCAGGCCTGTAGCAACCCCCCTAGCCTCTCTTCAGTAGCCAGTTCGGGAGAATATTGTTAAGGTGTAGCAAGGGTGAGCAATGCCCCACCTGGGGTGCCAAAGTGAAGGGATTTTCATCACCCCTACCTCCAGAGCCTTCCCTCCATGCAAAGGGGAGTTTCCATGTACCCCCCCAGCAGGGGCTGTGGCAGGTGTAGGAGTAGGGGTAGGGAAACACATGTACCTGCCACTGTGCAACAATATAGAGAGCAGACATCAACCCCTGCCGTAGGCGGCTGCTCTCAATTGCCAACACAGCAGTGGTTTACCAATGTCACATATATTTTTATTGATAGTTCACTGCTCACACCATCCAGTAACCCTTCATATGGGTATTAAAAGACATGTACCTCAGATCTGGGACCCCTCGGCCCTCTATTCGAGCCACCCCCTGTACTGCCAGCCTCCTTCACCATCATTCGACTAGTGTAGTGAGTGTCAGTTGATGCATTTGCCTCAACCTTCATCCACCCTTCCACCGATGCTCCTGACCCTCCCGCTGACTCTGTCCTTAGTAATCTTCATCTTGCCAACTCCAACACTCTCGACATCCTTGCCCCTGCCATGAGGATCCATGTAAAACCTGCCACCAAGAACAACAGCTGGCACGACTCTGATCCATCATCTCTGAAATGCAACTACAGAGTTGCTGAATGGAAGTGGCAGACTATGGGCTCATCCTCTGACAAACTGGCCTGCCGCCTGTTCCAAAGGCAATATTGCTTCTCTATCTGCTCCAAAAAGCGGGCCCACATCCAAGCCTGCATCACTAGAGCCTCTAACAACACAACCAAACATTTCAAAATCTGCAAGGAACTTGACAATCCACTTGCAAGCTCCACCTTTCTCCTTCCTTCTCAGGCCCTCTGCACAGCCTTGTCCTCCCACTTCATATCCAAAACTCAGGACATCCTGTCCTCACTCTCCTCCATGCCCATCCCCTCTCCCACTCCTACCCACTTTCCTCACTTGGTCTCCCTCCTGCCCACAACACCGGACAAGGTCTATAAAGTGGTCCACTCTATGAAGGCCTCCTCCAAACAGGTGCTCCCCTGCTCCTCCAGAACCATTAAGGACAACATCTCCTTGGCCCTTTTAGACCTCTGTAACCACTCCTTCACCATTGGCTCTTTCCCTCAATCCCTCAAGCTCTCTTGTGTGCACCCTCTCTTATAAAAGCCCTCTACTAACCCCTCCTGCCCGGCTAACTATCACCCTATCTCCTTTACCCTCTTCCTGGGTAAACTCTTGGAAACGTTGGCCCTCCTCCAACTGACCCTCCACACTGATCTTGCTGGCTGCCTTCGTGACCACCAATCTGGATTCCGGGCATCCAGAGGCATGGAAACTGCTCTCCTGAATAACCGTGAAACCATGCTTACAAATCTCGATTCTAACTCTCCTGCTGTTCTCATTCTCCTTGATCTCTCCTCTGCCTTTCACACGGTCAATCGCTCCATCCTCATAAAACGACTCTGTGACACCCTTGGCATCACTGACCACTCAGCACTGGACTGGCTGAACTCTTTCCTCACTAACCGCCCTTCCCAGCTGCAATTGGGCACTTTCTCCTCCTCCACCACCCTCTCTACCTGTGGTGTGCCAAGGGCTCTATCCTATCGCCTTGGCACTTCAATATCAATCTCGCCTCTCTTGCTCATCTGATCTTCTCCTTCTTTCCTCATTTCCAGTGTTATGCTGATGACGAACAACTTTTCTTCAAACGTCCCTCTTCTTCCTCCTCTCTCATCCCCAACTGTCTGTCCGCCATTCAGCCATGGTGTTCAGCAAATGATCTCTGTCTCAATGCTAGTGAGACTGAGATCCTCCTCATCAGGACACTTGTGCCCTCCTTTCCTCTTACCCTCTGGCCACCCTCTTTGGGCCCTCTACCTCCACATCTTGTGAGGCCAAAAACCTTGCAGTCATCTTCGACTCCACTCTCTCATTCACCCCTCACATCATGGACCTTACCAAAAAGTCCCACTTCCAGCGTCACCTCCTCGGAGGCATTCTTCCTTTTCTCAACTCCCCTCAGAAAATCAATTTCTCCAGAGCTCTGGTCCTTTGCAGGCTGGATTATTGCAACAGCCTCTTTCTCAATCTCCCTATCTCCTATCTTCGCCCCCTCTAGCTAATCCAGAATAAGGCTGCAAGACTAATCCTTGGCCTCAAGCCCAGGGACTGTATCTCTCCAGCCCTTAAATCTCTCCACTGGCTTCCGGTGGCTACAAGGATGAAATTCAAGACCTTCTGCATCGCCCACAACGCCTTCTGGAGCCGGGGGCCACACTATCTCCAACTTTCCCTCCCAAAATACTCCCCTGCTCGTGCCCTATGCTCCTCTAATTCCAACTCTCAGACTGTTAAACATTTCTCTAAGCAGAGAGTGGGGGCAGATCTCTCTCCATGGCTGGTGCTTCCCTTTGAAACAGCCTCCCTGCCCCTCTCAGATTTGAGCCGGACCTCCTTAAGCTCAGGAAACTGCTTAAAACTCTGCTGTTCTCTACCTCTTTCCCTTCCTTGCTAATCACACCACTGCTGCTGTGACCGGTAGCCTGATCCTCTTGAATCTCACAGGCTGGCTCTCAGGCTCTTCCTCCCTGTCATTACCAGCCCCCCCTTTGCATTGGCCTGCGGGCCCCTGCCTGGTGGCTCCACATACCACACTTGAGAGCTGCTTGTACTAGCACTTAGCCTCAGGTGCGCCTCCTGGTTCCCCTTGCACTTCCCTCTTGGGCCCTCCTAGAGCACTTGTCCACTCCTCTGCTCCCCCTTTCCATCCACATCCCCCATACTTCTTATCAATACACTTGCACGGCCGAATACCACAAGGCCTAGCAGGACCATGACTGTATATATATTATTGTTGCTTTTTGTTTCTTACCACTGTTATTACGTGCCCTATCCCCCCCCCCCCCACATTTAGCCCTGTGGCGCTTTGAAGCACAATTCGGTTGTATAAAGCACCTTACAAATGATCAATAAATAAAAAATAAAATAAATAAATGTAACACATCAATACACAGTAGTTCAAATAGATGCCCCACACTTAATATTCATGTTCAAATACTTGTCACTTGTCAATGGACACTCAATGAATGGTTCTTGCAGTCTCATGTACAAAATAAATAATTTAATTATGAGTAATTGCTGATAAAGAAACTTTGCCATTACTATACACTACACACTGCACGCTTAAAATGCACAAAGTTGTTAATGAAAGGGCTGACATCATTATCTTTGCCTCTACCTCAAACCAAGTCTAAGACTGATCAACCTTCCCCAAGAAATCCTAGTCACCTTAAAAACAACTACCTGCCTCACCAGGTCATGATATGTGACCTCACAAATCATACTAGGCAATCTAGCACCTGCCTCGCCAAATCATGATAAGCAATCTCATAGAAGCATCTGCTTCTATCAATACCTAAATACCTTTCTCAATGTGATGTCAAATGAAGGGCAACACAAAACACCTCATGTTCACTAACTGTAGAGCATAGAGAGATGAGGGATGGACAGGATTCGATGCCTGGAAAATTCCACAGTTCAAGGAAAAATGAAAAGATTGAACAATCAAAATAATTGGAAAAAAATCCAAAAAAGCCACTTATTACTGCACCATGAGCTTTTCATAAAAAATGCATTAAAAATAGGATAAAATATTTAAATGTCCATTGGATTTACTGGTGCCAGCATATAGCCAATCCATAATAAGGTGTCTGCTCTTAGGCTGTGAGTTGCCTTGGGGTACGGGGGGGTGGTGTTTGGGGAAGAAAAGATTTTGCCTCAAGCAGCTCAAAGAATTCAAGTTTTGCTAAAATGCTGACAAAAAATTAAAATGGCTAGAATCCAGCTTGGGGCTTCAAAAATCCAGAACATGAATTAGGAGGAAGTTGACCTCTCCCATCTGGAAAGCCTCACTGCTCTTCCTCTCGTTCCAGCCATCTGCCTCCTGGTGTTCCTATTCTGCGCTGTCCCAAACAGCTGTGTGCAGGGGCTGGGCCATCTCTATTCAACACCTACAATCACCAAAATTCGTCCAGCACTGAAAATGGTTCTAAACAAAAATATCAAGGACTCAAGTGTCATTCGCTACTAGGAATTGTTCCAACAGAGGGGTTCAGTGGACAGCACCTTTCTTGTGTAAATGTTAGCCAAGAACGGTTTTCGTCATTCAGCACTAGGCATTTTTCCAATAAAAGTATCACCGGACTACAGAATCCTGTTTAAAACTACAGAGTAAAACTACAGAAAGGACTGCATTTTGCCATTTGCAGTGTTTACCGTTATCTATGTTTCGATGTTTTGTAATCTGCAAAAGCCTACATAGCAGTGAACAGCATTGCTTACACAATAAGATTGCGATGTAGGCCGCTGATGCGCCTTCCGGGCTATTGGAAAAAAAACATATTGCACTGTACATTAATATTGCAACATGCAAAAGCAAATCTCGCGGCTTGCATTTCACAAAATATCAAAGTGTTTTTATTGCACAGTGCATTTAGCAAGAAGCCTTGGACTGCGGCTCAGACCACATGCCGTTTTAATCATGGCTAATATGGGCAGACATGGGGAATACATGTCAGAACATCCAGTAGAAAGAACATTACCACGGGTAAGTAATTTGTTCTTTGAATGGATTGTGTCCACGTGTACCTCATCTCTTATAGACTCCTATAGCAGTATGTTGAAGGAGGTGGGACTGGAGAATTTATTTCTGATTCATGCTCTTTAGAATAGTCTTCCCAAATTTAGCATCCTGACCCTATAGATAATCCAGGCAATAATGTCATGTGAAGGTATGCAGCAAAGACCAAGTGGTAGCACTACAAATGTCCTGCACCGGCACTCATCTCTGAAGGGCTGAATAAGTAGCCACCCCTCTTGTGGAATGAGCTCTCAGACCTTCAAGGACTTACCAGCCAGATTGTAACATTAGAAAATGCACAGGCTAATCCATTGATACAAAGTCTGTTTTGAAACAGCCTGTTCTAACCTGTGAGCAACATAGCCTACTAAAAGCTGATCATTCTGTCTGAGGTTAGAAAGTCTGTTAATTTCTGAAACCCCCTTTGGTAGAAAAGGATGAACCTTCAAAACGACTTTATCCTTATGGAAGATAGTTAATGGTGGTTTAAACGACAGAGGCTGGAGCTCGCTAACTCTGCAAGCTGAGATAACAGCTTTTAAAAACAGTCTTCAAAGTAAGCATCCTGAGAGGACATGGATGAAGAGATTCGAAAGGAGCACTAATCATAAACCTCACGACCAACTTGAGGTCCCAAACCGGAACAATAAAAGGAACCGGTGGGAAGCTACGAGGCAACCATTTCAGGAACTGCATGACAATAGGGAGTTTGAAATAGAAGCCCTGTTGTGTTGAACGCTTGAAAAGGGACAGCGCAGCCAGGTAGCCCCTTGCTGTAGAAAACGGACACCCTTGATGGGTTTGATGCACTAGAAATGAGAACACTGATGGTGTGTCACAAGTGAATGGGTATATGTTCTTGTCCCTACACCAGCTGCTAAACTTGTTCCATACGGCAGTGGTATAAAGGTTTAGTTGCTGGTCTTCTGGCTGAAAGCAACACCTCCATTACCTCCATTAAGTCTTCCAGAAGGTCCCAATCTCTGTGTCTCAAGCTCTCAGAAACCTGGCATGAAGGCTCAGGGCTCTGATCTCTGGGTGGAGAAGGCAACCTCCTTCCTGAGTGAGTAAATCCTCTCTCTGAGGAAGATGAATTGGTTAGCCATTCTACTCTCATTTAGCTAGATAGTTGTCAAGAGTATTTGCCTGTGCCCTGATCTACACTCTGGTGCTTTAAGCTATTTCTTGGACACCCTGCTCTTCACTAGAGTGTTTTATGCCTCTTATCTTGATAGCTATTTAGAGAACTTTCTTGAAAAGACACCCTGCTTTTCATTACACTGCTTTAAGCTTTGGTTTACACTGTGCTCTTCACTGTTTACCAGACCACCTGTTTTGAGATTGAAATACCTGCATAATTGTATTAATAAATGTCAAAAAAGCTTGGACTTCTACACCACCCTTGCCAGATGGCAATTTTTCACAATCCTGGACAAGACGCACTGCACACCCCAATCTGCTTTTGACCCTGTGTGCCAATGTTAATTCCGCCAGCTTCCACCAGCACCATTTCATCATGACAACCCATAACATCCATGAACATGGTTGCCTTATGGGCAGCCCAAAGACCCTCCCAACATCACTGAGACCACCTGAGATGGGATTGCCCGTTGGACCCAAGCCTCACTCATGTAATTTACCTTGGGGCCAGGGCATCTTTGCCCAGCACCCTGACGCAGGGCACATGGATAAGGTTGCACCCTTTTGTCTATTCACCAGACTCGCCCGGTTCACTAGGTGCCCTGACAAGATGGTGCCATGCGTTCTCTTCCAATGACTGCCTCCACGCTTGCAGCTATGACTGATCCTGGTCCCCCTCATCCCCCCTCACCCTATCCCCAGGCAGTTCCTAGATGCCTTCTTCCTCTTCCTGACATCGTTGGGCCCTCCCCTGCCTCCCTTGCCCCTTTCCCATCCTGGTGCCCTCTTTCACACTGTAAGAAAGTAGGTACCCTTAAATGTAGGATATTCCTGTCCCCTGCACACCATTTAACTAAGTCAAAATCTTGTGTACATGATCCTTGTTAGTAACAAGACAAAGTTACATTTATTTGAATACATTAAAGAAAATGTCAGCAGAACAATGTTTGACAAAAAATTACTCTTAGTAGAATGTATCGAATAGTATGCAAAGAAGAGACTTAAGGAAGAGTCCATTTGATTTGTTTTAGAAAATGTGTATTTAAATTCCGATCACACTGACATCAAATAGGTTGCTCAGTGCGTTCCAGGACATATTAATCCCTTTATCGGGAGCATTCTGTCATAATCTGTTAAATAATGCACTAAAATATGAAATAATGTGCATAGTAAATTTATAGGGAAGCTAATATTCCAGAGCGGGTATTTCAATCGATCAGTCTATTTATTGGTAACTAGTTATGCTTCCAAACACCCGTCCATGGCGTTTCCCCGTCATCCATAACGGTTCACGTACAGAGGTTTCTGTCAAAGATGTTCCCACTTTCTAAATAACACAAATGGCATGTAAAATAGCAAGGTACCAATGGCCTCTACGAAGAACAGGACATGAATGTGAAAGCGATGTCCCTGTCTACAGCATGGGGGATCATCTCGTGCAAGGGAAGAAAACACCCCTTTTTAAGCCTGAAGACAGATGTGTCTAAGCGTTAGGTGTTCTCGGTATGTGACAACATACAAAAGAAAGGAAGAAAAATGAAGCAACAGAAAAATAGATACCAATGTAGTCTAGTGCCAGTTCACATGTCCCTAAATAGTCATCCTGCATAGAAAGTGGCATCTCTTCCATACCTTGGCACCAGATGGCAGACTTCCTAGTTATGAAACGTGCTCAGGCCCACACTCTCCTGCTTATTCCCCCAGAGTAGTAGCTCAGTGAGGGTTCTTATGTCCAGAGCACAATCATTTCCAACTTTTAAATATTATGTGAACCTTTTCACAGCTCAGAGATTCTTTAATCAAAAACCTAGGAAGTGAATTAACCTTCTAAATCAATGAGAACATAATGTCTCCTTCAGATCCATCCAGTGGAGCGCTGTGCAGGCTTAGTTCAGTTCTATCAAATAAGGAGGGCGCGCGTGAGAGGGTGTATAGTATTATTATTATTATTCTGATAAGGAAAACAGCTTGGGAAGCCACAACGAAAGAGGAAACTGGAGCGCGAAGGTCCACATTACAGCCAAGATTTCCATGTTACCTCTTTGCAAACCTGCATTCTTCTGGACAGATTTACATTTTCCAGCCAAGCCCGTTTCTGGCGTTCTGTTCAACGATTTGGTGGTCTTTTGTCAATATTTGCATGGTCTTCAGTTCTACTGTGTCGGAAGGTTTTACCCTGGTGAGAAGCGAGCTTGTGCATAAGGGTCTTGAGATCTAAGACAGCGTCTGAAGCCTATCACCGTCACGTCCCCTGCCCCGTTCTTCCGATCCCACGGTGACATTCAAGGTTCTCCATGGGCGGGATGGAGAAAATATGATGCTTTCTGGGGTTTTACTTCTTCATGACAAAGGCTGCCGCATGCCAATATAATGTTTGGGCACCACATCATACTGGCAATGTTCTTGAAGTCCTTTTCGATCCTCTGGCCTTTCCTATTTGAGTTATAATCCAGGAGTGAGTTAACCTCGGTTGCATCCCTGAGGTAATTGCTTGGCAGACAGTTGGTATCCTCCACACAGGAGAAACCTGGTTCTCACCCAACCTCCTGGGTTATGTCCAAGAAATGATCCATTGTGGTGCTGTTGTGTCCGTGAAGTCAATTGAATGCTATTTCTTGATAAAAAATGCTGCACTCCCTTTTTTATGTATTAATGTAGCCATATGTAACCTGTCATTCAGTAGTGGGGTCTTAATTTTTGCTGATTTATGGGTAATAATGAACAGTCATCTAGTGCTCACCACTGCTTTTATTACCTAACTCTGCTTCTCGTAGAAATGTTGCAAAACTAAACAAGGCCCTCTGGGATCCAAACACGTGACAGGCTGGGTGTGTAATTGTGGAGTGGACGATGGGGATTCTGGGTATGTACCTGTTGTAAAGTTTAGAGCCCCAAATGCTTGTGATTATAGGGTACCATTTTATGGTTGGGGCTCTTTTCATCTTATGAGGACTTGCCTTCTCTCGCAGGCACTGATCTATAGGAGGAAGGGTCTGGGGTCCAAGCACCAGTGCACTACACCGCAGAGCTCCAGATACATAGTTGTGTCTCAGTGTTGCCAGTTCTGTCAATCAGATGTTGATCGGGATTGCAGGGACGTGTGTCTCTGTGTGTCTCTTGCTGACATATCCCATGTCTTCTATTCTCAGATCACAGCCACAACCTTTGAGCAGAACTGCTCGAGCTTGAAGCGAACCGCTTCAAGTGAGCACCTGGCCATGAAAGCAGATCATCTCAGCGATACCCGTACCCAGATCAAGAGCTTTGCAGAGCCTCCGCAGAGGCTCAACTACACCAAGTCAATGATCCTCTCGGAAACTCGGGCACCCAAGGTGAGCTCTGGGGAAAGGACAAAGGCAACTCTTCTCGTCTATGCCTTTTTATTGTTTTATTTCATGTATTAAGTGTTTTTATAGGGGGCTCAAACTGGCCATTTGCAAACGTTAAAGCTGAGGGCGGAGGGTCATGGGAGGAGCACATTTGGAAAATCCGGTTTTAGAGAGCTACAGTAGATGTGCAGTAGGTGGAAAAAAGGCAGGCTAGTCTCCACTTCGTTTCCGCATAGAGCTGGGTCTTCGAGGGAGCCGATACTCCACGGAGGCACTTGCGTGCATGATCCTTGTATGCTTTGTGGGTCAGGCAGAGGGTCTTGAAGGCAATACGCAAAAATACAATGCAGAGTCCTAATGAGTGGAGACATGTGAGCAGCTCTTTTATAGTGAATGTGAGGCATGTTGATTGTTTCTCTGCAAGATGTAGTTTGGGCAAGGGCTTGGCTGTTAGCTGGGTGCAGATGCCATTGCCATCGAAGAGCCAAGATGGGGCTAGCGCTTGGGCCAGCATAATCTTTTGAGATGTCAAAAGAAGTTGCAACATGCCTTGCAGGAGCTGGAGGTCTTGAGGAAAGGTGTTGATTGGTTGAACCAAAGACCTGCCTGCATCAAGGGTTCGCCCAAGGATCCAGGCTTGTATCTTGGGCGGGGGTAGCAGGCCCACTTTAGACAGCCACATGTATGAAAGTGGATCAGGAGAATCTAAGTGATTTGCCTGCGGCTGAAACTACCGCGGGCGAAACGTTCTCATGTGAAAGTTGCGAACTACCAAAAGTTTGCACCTTTCTCATGAGAACACACATACATTCTCACACCCAAACACGCAACACACCCTTAACACCCCCCACACACTCAGCACACCCCCGCCCACACCCCCAACATAAACAAACCCCACTTACCTTCATCTTCACGATGGGTTCCTGCAGCGGCAGTTCCCTTTCACTTCCATGATCAGGAACTGGCGCTGCAGGGTCCTTTTCTTTTCTTTTTTTTTTTTAAACGGAAGGCTGCGGGGGTGTCCCCCGCAACTCCTGCTCACTATACCATGAAGTATAGTGAGCGAGGCTATGCAGGGGTCACCCCGCAGTCCCTGTTTTTTTTTTTTACAATGCTACCACCAAAGGTTCGAACTTTTGGTGTTCGAACCTTTAGTGGTAGCATTTTTAGAACTTTTGCTCGTTGGAACCATTTTATTTCGGTACAATCGTCCTAAACCGATGAGGATAGATGGGCCCACAATCTAATTTTTTCCACGTGTTTTTGCAGAGGCTTTTAGGATGCTATGCCAGCCTCAATATGCAGGAGGCAGACACGGACCCTTCTGCGACCAACACCCTTCTCCTATAGTTTGAGCTTCAGTGGTGTGTTCCCATCATCCGCGTGGTAGATGAAGGCTACACATCTGCTGGGAATCTGTGTTGAAGCGATTGTGTAGATGTTACAAAGGATCAGCGATAAGGCACACCACTGTGGTACTCCACATGTAATATATATATATAACCGTCAATAAGAACAGGGCCAGCTGCGCCTGGTATGTGCTGTTGGAGTGGGAGGTGGCAATCCTTGTAAGCATGATGCCATCAATGATTTTAAGCTACAAAGGGGGGGTGTTGTGTTTAATGGTATTGAAAGCTGCAGACAGGTTGTGCAGGATCAGTGCGCGTCTGAGGCAACTTCCTGTAAGTAGTTCTTTCCTGATATCTACGATGGAGGCTTAATGCCCCGAGGAGGGTGTAATGTGGCTACTTGGTCACTTCAGAGGCCATTATGTTCTGCAGCAGTGGAATGCTGCACCCTGATTGCTATCTAGAGGGTGTTTGCTCCATAGTGGTGTCCAGGCCTGGTCATCTCTAGATCTGTCATGGGCTTCTTCTGTGGCGATGTGATGGCATGTTTCAGTTTGAGGGGAATGAGTCCCCTAAAGGATGCCCTAATGATTTCACGCCCAAGGAGCTGAATAACAGGGAGGCTGCGCCTAATGATTCGGGAGCTGCAGATGCCAGTAGCTCAATTGGCCGGATGTCGCTGGCATTCAGTGTCCAGGAGAAGTGGAGTGGGATGGGTAAAGGAGCTGTTGTGGTTCAGTGTTAATCATCGGACAATTGCGTTGAGGGAGCTGTGGTGACCCCATCCCGGCAAAGGGGTACCAGTAACTATGCACAAGAATGCTCTGCTATATGCTGCAGGCGTTTTTTCAGTCCCTGTTGCGGATATGCTTTGCAAAGCAGTGAGGCGCATACATGGATTTTCTCAATTTCCTTCCAAAGAATCTACCTCACTGTTTCAGGATCATATCACCTAACCCCCGCCCCCCAGCCCCTCCCGCTGCACATCCCCCACCCCCCTGCGACCAAAGCGCAGCGTGCAATGTGGAATCCTGCTAGAACCGAACCATTTTTGTAAGATGGGACTTTAGCTGTCTTTGTATCCCTAGACTTCTCACCGGAGGAACCTGTCCCACCATACCTTTGAAAGCTTCACTGATGTGACCGCGTGCTCTGTGATGCCTGCAGAAGCCGCCAAGAGGGACGACATGCCACACGTAAGTCCTCATATCTGTTGCATAGTTATACACTTTATTACTGTTTTTGTTTCTCCTGCATCCCATCATTTCTATTTATTGCTAATCCTACTTCCTGACGCTTCCCACGTGGGGGATGCCAAGTTTTCAACATCTTGACAGTAAAGACGACTCCCTCTCGTCTTCGAGGTCAGGTGCTTTTGTGTTGACCACAGTCCGTTACATGGCAAGACCAGGGTGCGAGTCTAAAAGAGAATATACATAATCAGGATGTTGTAAACAAATGTTTTCCTTTGATTTATATGGGACCTTTGACCTGGACTTTTGGCCTGCTAAAAAGATTCACTATTTGGTTCCCAAACTCTGTACTTGTGACATGTCGTTTTATCGAGTTTAATGAACACAGAGTGCAGTGTGACCTTTCAATCACAAAACCTTGTCCTTTCTTGTACTCTATCTCCACATCATGTCTTTGGACAGACGTCGTGGGGTTCAGTGGTCAAACCTCTGGTTTAGATGCCTGCAGCCTTGGGTCATAACTCTAATTACAGAAAAGGACTTGGCAGAGATAATGCAGTTTAACCAATTGCTCAACATTACTAAAAGAATGTGTGAACATATATGCCACCAAATGGGCATCACAAACTCATACATCTGGAGCTAAATCAGCCTGCAAGGATGTATATTCCTTTTATTTCTTCATATACATTTTTAAACAGAAAGTCTTATGACATTATGTGCAAAGAGTTTGAAATTAATCGCTAAACTTTACAAGCTTTTAGAAACACATCATAAAAAGCACACCATTGTGCAGCAATAGTACAACAAACAAATTGTGACATACACGTGCATGGTGAAGTGAAAGTAAATACGAGTGCACGTGAAAACAGATCAAAAAGAGTAGCAACAGAGATATCTTCCTGTGCTATGGATCCAGGTCCATGAAGCTGCTGTTAGTGCTGGATATGAGAAAGGTTTCCCCCGGGATCCCACCATGTGTGAGGCAATGGTGAGCGCGGAGGGGGGTGGGGGCGGGTTGGTTATTGCTAGCCCTGGAGACATGGCGTGGTGGTAAAATGCGTTAATTGTACAGGGCGGTGATGGCAGAGACACTGCCCATCCCTCCTCCAAACCTTTCCCAGACAGTGAGAGAAGGCCTGCGCAACCTCCACCTTCATTTTGATAGTGTGAAGCATCACCGTAGCAGTTAGAAAAACAGAGTGGAGACCACCCCGTAGTACCCAGTGCTCACTATTGCTTCCTGCCAGGAAGCTATATTCATTCCTTTAGATCCGTTATTGATTGGTTTGTTTAGCTTAATTATCCGTTCAGAAAAGCAGTTTCAAAAAAGCAGCTCAAAAAAGCAATTGTATGTTTGTTTGTTTATTTTATTTGTATAGCGCTCCAAAGCCAGGGGTAGAAGGGCCCTTGAGAATATGGTTACAGCGTTGAGAAGTATCTTTGTGTTACATACTTCGTACATACTTATAATATATACATATATATACAGTCATCAATAAACAGAGCACATACAATACGCACAATATACAATTTTCAATATAAATACAGTACCTAAACCTGTTACCGCACAGGGCAGTAAGGTCTGGTGTTAATGGGGCTATTCTTTGTTTAGGAGCCAGCTGATGACCTGCTTCCTGAAGATCTGGAAGGATTGGATAGTTTTGATGTTGAGAGGTAGGGTGTTCCAGAGTTGGGGGGCAAGTACTGTGAAGCTTGCCCCTCCAGCTCTTTTTAAGTGGAACCTGGGCACTGTCAAGCATAGAGTGTTGGAGGATCTGGTGGATCGGGTATCAGGTTTCATGGTGAATTTATTAGCTAGATATGGTGGTGCTAGATGATTGAGGGACTTGTATGTTAGGCAAATGGTTTTTAGGTCGATTTTTTCTGGCGTATGGATAGCCATTTGCAGGCTTTCCTAGTAGCGGAGATATGCTCTCGTCTAGGAATGTTAAGCGCTGCGCACAGGGCGTTATTTTGTATTACCTGCAGCTTGTTGAGAATGGATTGGTTGGCACCTAGGTACAGGCTGTTGCAGTAATCCAGTTTGGATTGTATGAGGGTCCTTGCAAGGGTGAGGCTGCTGTTGGGTGATAGAAATGGTTTTATTGGCCCTGATGAGCTTGCCGGTGTAGGCAGCGGCTGACGCGGTCATATTGGTGTGTTTGGTGAGGTTGGTGTTGGCATCTAGATAGAAGCCAAGGGTTTTTACGCTTTTGGCTATAGGGATGGAGTGGCCATCGATGGTGATGTTATTATAGCTAGGGTTGAGTTTAGCTAGGGTGTTAGGGGAGACGGCGATTAGGAGCTCTGGCTTCTCATCATTCAGTCAGAGACCATGCGAGGCCATCCATGCCTGAATGATGGAGAATATTTTGTTGATCCGGGCAGAGTCTGCTTGGTAGTAACCTGTGATGGTGAGGAGTATCTGGGTGTCATCTGCGTAGTTTGTGCAGGTGACACCCAGACGGTCCAGTTGGTCAAATAGAGGCTTTGTAAATATGTTGTACAAAGTGGGGGATACACAGGATCCCTGTGGGACCCCGCATGTGATGGGGGTGGGGTCTGCTGCAGCTGTTGTGGAGAAGACCCGCATGGTTCTGTTTGCCAGGAAGGATTGTATCCATGTGATGGCAGAGGAGGAGAAGTGGGCTGCGGTTGGAAGGCGATTGCAGAGGATTTCATGGCTGACCAGGTCAAAAGCCGCTGAGAGGTCTAGTAGGAGAAGGATTGCGGCATTGCCTTTGTCTTTAATTTCATCAATCTGGCTTTTGAGATCAACAAGGGCGGTTTCTGTTCCGTGTTGAGGTCTGAAGCCAGATTGGCGTATTCCTAGCAGTTGGTTGGATTCCAGGTATTTCCGAATTTGGATGTAGGCAACTCTGTCCAGGATTTTTAGTAGGAAGGGGACTGTGGTGATGGGCCTGTAGTTGGTGCGAATAGCCGGGTCGAGAGATTGTTTTTTAGGAGTGGGAGAACCCATGATTGTTTTAAGTTGCTAGGGATTGAGTTATTGGTGAAGGATAGGTTGATGAGTTTGGTGATGAAGGGGGAGAGCTCTCTGGCTGCATCTTTTATGATCTGTGCCGGGCAACTGTCTCCTTTGCAGTTTGAGGGTTTCAAGGAAGTGGTGATTTTTTGAACTTCTGGGATAGTGACTTTCTTAAACGAGAAGCCAGAGCTAGTATTGTTGGGCGTGGGTGGGCTGGGGTTGGTGACCTTGTTATTGGAGAGTTGTTGGCGTTTGTCCTCAATTTTTGTTTGGAGTACTGAAATTTTATTGTTGAGGGCGTTTTGGATGCTGGTGCACCAGGATTTGTCTTTCAGGCAGGTGTCTGGAGGTGAGATAGGGTTTTCTAGTTCCTTCAGAATTTTAAATAATACTTTAGTGGAGGATCCTGCCTGAACAATCCTGGTGTTGTATACATCTTTTTTGGTGCGAATTATCTTGCTTTTGTAAAGTGAGGATAGATTTGTGAGGTTGGATTTGTTTTCCGTGGTGTGGTTAGTCTTCCAAATGTGTTGTGCCTTGGCTTTCTCTTTTCTGAGTAGTTTGAGCTCAGGGATTTGACTTTGCATATTTCCAGGGGGGCAACGGTGTCCATTGCTCTAGCCATTGAGTTGTTAAAGGTGTCAATCAGCTGGTTAAGGTCTGCGTTGGCTGGGAGAGCATTGAGGGTAGGTAGGACTAGTGGTAGTAGGGCTTCAGCAGTAATGTTGCGTTTATTCCTGGTGGGACAGGCTGGTGCCAGTGTGTGTTTATTGGGCAGTATTTGATTGGTGTTGACCTCGAGGGGGATCATGTGATGATCGGTCCATGCCAGAGGTTGGGGATCTTTACAGGTTGTATTGCAATTGTAGGTTGCTACCCAATCAAGGATTCTGCCTTTTTGGTGGGTGGGGAGGACAATGAGTTGAGTGAGATCCTGATCGGCTAGGACATTGGCTAGGGATGCAGCATGTACATCGTTTGGGTCTTTGTAGACGAGGTTGAAGTCCCCGAGGATCATGATTTGTGCTGATGGTTTGGAATTTTCGGTGATGTGGGATGAGATGTCTTCTTCAAAGGTCCCAGGGGGCCTGGGGGTCTATATATGAGGTGGATGGTGATCATGGTTGTGGGGGAGGTTTGTAATTTGGCTGTGAGTAACTCGCAGGATGTGAGTGAGACTGTAGCAGCTAGTCTGAGGACTAGGGAGGATTTGGAAATGATCGCTACTCCTCCACCTCTGGCGTTAGGTCTATCAGCTCTGAGGATGGAGTATTTGTCTGGGATGGCTAGTGATAAATGTGGTCCAGATGCCTCATGAAGCCAGGTTTCTGTTAGGGCTAGAAAGTCGAGGTCGTTGGTAAGGATGATGTCTGCAATTTCTGTGGGGTGGGCAGCCAGGGATATGACGTTGAGTAGGGCGCCTTTTAGTGGGGGAGGTGTGGGCTTATTCGGCACATTATGCTTAGTATAGGTTTTGGTGTTGGGTTTGGAGATGGGTCTGGTAGTTGTGGTGGGGAGCCTGGTGCCTAATCTGTCATTGCGGGTTGTGAGGTTGGGGGTAAGGGAGGGGGGGGTTAGGCCGGGGGGCCTAGAGTGGGTGGGCGGTTTGGTAGTTTAGTTTGGTTAGACTTAGCGATGGGACTGGGGTGGCTGCGTGTAGTGTTGGTGGGTAGGCCTTGGTTGACAATGGAGGTGGGAGGGTGGTGGTGAGTGGGAGGGAAGGGGGATGCGGAGGGTAGGAACGGAGTGGGGCATGGGATGGGGTGGTGTCTGGGGCACCCAAGTTTAGCCAGGCCGTCCAGGTGGGCTATGTAGCTGTTGTTGCTACAGGGAACGTTGTCCAGCGTTATGCAGAAAGGGAACATGATTAGGGCCATCCAGAAGATCATGGTCTGGTGATAGCGGTGGGTACTACCGGAGGCTAGAGGCGGTAGTGGTTACACAATTGGTCAGAGTGCGCCTAGGAGCGCTATAGTATCTAGGTTAAAACACAGCTCGATTTGAGATTGCACATAGGTTAAAAACACTACTAGCTTTGAAATTGCACACTGTTAAAGACACCACCAGATTCAACAGCACAATTGGTCAGAGTGCGCCTAATTGTAGTCACTTCCTTTTCAAATCTTTACTGTTGTGGTTGTGGTTAGATCACACAATTAATCAGTGGATTCACAATTCCTCTACAAATCAATACGGCTCTTGCCAATGCATTTTGGTGCCTAGCACCATCTTCAGGGCTATATTTTAACACAATTCATATCACAATATTAGAATGTAAGTGTACATACCCACAGGTAATTCAGTCCCATTGTGTAGTTGGGTGAAAAGAAAAAAGGAAGGACAAATTCCAATGTATTCATTAGTGACCATGGTAATGTAAGCAATGCTTCATTGCAATGTACATAATGTGCTCGTAATCATGCATTTTTACAGTAGCCGTTCTTTCGCAATCCTAAACGCCTCCTGTATAAGTACACGTAAGTAGAGTGTCCTGTCGGGAGAGAGGGATAATCGGCTTTCTACAATTCCCTTCTAATCTTCCTCTGTTCAAACAAAATGCCCTGTCATTGCAGCACGTCTTACTTCCACTCTGCTTCTTTACGATCTGCTCGCAACATCTGGCCGGAGACAAAAACGCAGCAGCGGATGCTCTGAGCAGGCAGAGCACGGTCTCTCACGAGTGGGAGATGGCTCAGGAAGTTCTGTTAGAGATCTTCACCCTTTGGGGAAACCCACAAGTGGATCTCTTCGCTACCAGTGTCAACCGGAAGTGTGAAAGATTCTGCTTGCAGGAATTTCATCCAAGAGGAGCCTTAGGGGACGCATTCGTAGTGGAGTGGTCGTTCCCATTAATGTATACATTTCCTCCAGTCCCCGTCATTACGCAGGTGTTGCAGAGGTTACAGAGGTTCGGTTCCTGGATGATCCTTATTGCTCCGGCATGGGCCAGGAGAGCGTGGTACCCGGACCTTCTAGACATGTCCATCTGCCCTCCACGCCGTCTTCCCTACAGAGACGATCTGCTCTCACGGGAGGGGGGTCGGGTTCTCCATCCAGAGGTCAAGACTCTCAGCCCTCATGCTTGCTATCTGAAAGGTTGAGGTATAAGGATTGGGACCTCCCCAAAGACGTGATGGTGGTGTTGCTTTCAGCCAGGCGGCCCGCAACGAAATCCCTGTACTGTTGCCTTTGGAGAAAGTTCTGCGACTGGTGCAGGGTACAGAATGTGGATCCTTTCCAATGTTCCATTCTTTTTGGTTTTGTCTTTTTTGCTTTCCTTAGCCCACAAGGGCCTGCAAGTGTGTACCATTAAGGGTTACCTGGCGGCGCTGTCTATATTTAAGCGCTCGTCTGAGGAATGTTCTTATTTTAAGATTCCTTTGATTTCACAGTTTCTAAAAGGGCAAACTAATGTGTCTCCACCGTCGCCTTTCCAGGTGCCGGGATGGGATTTGAATTTGGTTTTAAAGTTCCTTATGGGAGCTCCGTTTGAGCCCTTACATTCTTGTCCGTTGTGACTTTTATCCTTTAAAACTGTATTTTTAGTTGCGGTTACTTCCGCATGCAGAGTGAGTGAGTTGCAGGCACTTTCCGCCAAGCCACCCTTCACTGTGTTCCATAAGGACAGGGTTGTCCTTAGGGTGCGGTCTTCTTTTCTTCCGAAGGTTGTGTCGGCAATTCCATTTGAGCCAGAAGGTAATTCCTCTGGTGTTATATCCTCCTCCACATCCTGGTAAGGAAGAGAGGAGGCTCCATAAGTTGGATCCTAGGAGAGCTTTCAGTTTCTATCTCTCACGGATGTCCCGGGTCAGAGTGGACGATCAGCTGTTTGTTGGTTATGCTGGAAGGCATTTAGGTCAGGCTGTTTCCAAGCAGACCTTGTCCAGATGGATCATTTTGATGATCTCTGAGTGTTACCGTTTGGCGGGAAAGGACCCTCCAGTAGGCTTACGGGCTCACTCTACTAGGGGTATGGCGGCCTCCACGGCTCTACAGAGGAGCGTTCCAATTTGCAATATTTGCAAAGCAGCCACATGGCCCTCTGTCCATACTTTTGTGAGACACTATTCCTTGGACTCCATCCTTGGGCAGGATTTGGCCTTTGGTAAGCCAGTCCTCTATTCAGCGATTTCATTGGGCATTCTAATATTCTAAATTTGTAAACATTTTTCCCACCTCCATACATCGGTACTGCTTTGGGAGTCTGTCATAGATGTGGAATACGTCGAAGGACACAATCCCCTCGAAGAACAAGTTACTTACCATATCTGGTAACGTTCTTTCGATGGGATGTTCCTCCGACGTATTCCACATTGAACCCTCCCAGCCTGCCCCACTACAGAATTTATTATGCGATTGCAGCTTACATTTCCGCAAGGTTTTCTGCAGTCATACTGGCAGGAGATTGGTGCCACACGTACTGGGAAAAAACTTCAACTGAGGCTGTGGGCGCCGTGCGTCCTATATATAACATGCAGTGATGTCGACCCTCGACGGAGGCCCTCAAGGGACAACGTATCAACGTCATCGATGCAGGACGCCTACGCTGAAAATGTTTCCCAATCAGCACAGCTGTGGTCATTACCTGTCATAGATGTGGAATACGTCGGAGGAACATCCCATCGAAAGAACGTTACCAGATAAGGTAAGTAACTTGTTCTTTTCTGAAAAACAGTACCATCTGTTGGACGTAAAAGCAACACACGCTATACTAAATATTTGACTGAAAAACAGCGCCATCTGTTGGATGTAAAAGCAGCTTCAGATCTGCTTCATTCTCAACAGAATGAATGCGACAGCCTGAGAGTGGCTGAAAGATGTCAACGAGAATCAGCAGATCAGCGTCAAACACGACTCCGTGCTCAGCAATCATGCAATTTCAATTGCCTTACATTCTGGTACAACCCAGCTGATGATTATAGTTTGAGCCAACATGTTCTCATCGGCACCATGACTGAAGTGTGTCATTATTGCAAGGCTCTGAAATGTAATGGAGAAACTAAAGGAATGTGTTGCGCCGCTGGGAAAATTAAACTGCCTCAACTTGGAGAATCGGCAGAGCCATTAAAAACTTTGTCTGTCGAATATACCCCTGAATCAAAGCATTTCCTATCTAACATCAGGAAATACAACTCATGCTTCCAAATGACGTAGTTCGGTGCAGAAATTGTAACAGCTCAATTCATGCCAACTTGCGTTTGCAATCACCATCAACAAAGCTCAAGGCCAATCGTTAGAATTGTGCGGTTTAGATCTAGACACGGATTGCTTCTCACATGGATAATTGCCCTACAGTCGGCATATCTGCACAGACAATGGAACAACAAAAAATATTGTATACCCACAAGCATTATGAAATTAAACATATTAGAAACTTGCGCTTTCTCTTTTCTTTCTTTTCCATTTAACCAGATTGATCCACAGCAACGCGTGGCCGGGGACAGCTAGTATGACATAGAAAGAATTTTGGACCGATGAGGAGTCCATAGAATAGGGGTATTCAATAGTCCGTACAGAACATAGATAGAACAAATTCAAAATAAATTTGAAAAAGTATCCAAGGTACTTCTATTGTGACCAACATAATACAAAATGAAATAAACATATGAAGAGAACAGGCAACACAATTTCCCACAGAAATTGCATATATCAAAGAATTACACTTTCAAAAGTGCTGTCTGGATAACCCCCATCTTAGAAAGGAAAAGAAAGAAAAGCCATCCCCATGCCAATATTAATCTAGCGAATAAGGGAGTTTTTAGGACCTGGGATGTGGCTTTAGGCCGCAAACAAACAAATTCATTACTGGCCTTCTACTTCTGGACCTCCTAATAACTCCCTTATTTGCTAGATTAATACCGGAATGGGGGGTGGTTATTCTCTTTCTTTTTCTTGCTTTCTTATTCCAAAGTTTCTTAAATGTATGTTCAAAAGTTTCTCAAATGTATGGCAATAATTCCAATACCAAGTACTGGGACGGGAACGATGCACAAGTTCTATTGAATCCTCATTGGATCACTTCATTCTCCTCTGCTCATGCGCAATGAGGCGATTACCAGTAACAGCTCCTGGCAACGAGCTGGATCATGCACTACAGTTCCACACAGGGAGATGAACCGCACAATAACATTTCTTACCAGAGCTGAACTGTGCTACGTTCTTTTCTCTGCGACATGCTCCAGATCTGTACGTGCAGCTTCCCCTTGGCCTACAATCTCGCTCTAACCCTCTGCTGACATGCACACAGCCTTGTGCTTAAATGCAATGTCGTTACCAATCCCGGTAGGCTTTCCTAAGCAGATGCAATGCTGATGTCTATAACAACTTGATTCAATGCAGCCACAAGTCACTGCTACTATTTAAACTACTCAGCCTTGACAAACAGTTATGAAAAATGAGTTCTGTATAATGTTCCTTATGCATTTAACACAGTCTCACTCTAGAAAGCTGCACTCCTAACTGGATTCCTCCTGTAATACTGATTTTCTTCTGTATACTATAGTGTGTTGGGCCTAAAATAGGGGAACTAAAGACAATACAACCTGCCTGGGGGAAAACTCTGATGAAAAGCAGTTAAAGAATCCTTTGTACATTCCAGGATGACTGTCATTGTTCACCAAGCCAATCAGCCTCAATCTCCATCTTGGCTTGGGATTCCTGATAAAACCTTAGTTAAGGAAAATACCGTTTACCGATATATTCCCCACGCTAACTTGGTGAATCATCTCCCACTCTATCTACATTCACTGGCCCCCTGCTGTACCTGACGGATAGGAGTCATCAAAAGTCAGAAGCTGATTAGCCCCACCACAAACCAGATGTGAGTAAGGCACTCTAATTCTACCTTGTTAAAAGCAGACATCAGATCTTCCAATCATTTTTCATAACATGGAGGGCCTCCCACCCATATAAAAAGTATCAAAGTCTGCAAAATTGTTGGATTATATCATCTATCCTGGAGATCTGATCAGTAAGGAAGGATTTGCTGTCAAAGGTTTGCTTGTCCACGTGGTTAGGACTATTGCTGCATTGATGGCCAAAAGCAGGCATTAATTGAGGACATTTAATAAGAGTCCAAATGGGCCACACCACATTGCTTCTGTAAACATTGTTCCATGGACACTGGTTTAGGGGTAGGCACAGCTTTGAAAGGCAATTTTGCGCAATAGTTTTGGCTGAAGTATTCACTTTCATATTCGGGTTTCCTAGGATTCTGACAATAATCGGTAGCTTTGCAATCTGTCACGAGTATGGATGAAAGGTGTGGGACTCCAAGGCTCAGATGGTTCAAGGGCTTTCATTAAGATTTCAATGGGCCTTATGGCCTCTTCCTCCCTGACCAAGGTGCTTCTAACCACCAGGTTAGTAAATACTGATTATTGATCCTTGCTGTCTAGGTTATGACTTGTCTTTCTTTGTGTAACCTCCTTTGTGGATTCCTAGGCTGTCCCTACTCTCTCCAGTGGTTAGTTTTTCTAAAGGGGTATTGGGATGTGCCTTACAGACACTCCGCCTGACTGGGCCTGCTTTCTATCAAACCCACGTATTCCTCTGCCTCTCACTATCTGATTTTCTTCTCTCACTTCTCTCCTCCTTCCAGCTCCACCCGCCTCTCACTCTTTCTACACCCTGCATTGTCCTCCTCTGTCCATGCAATGTCTTTCACTCTTTCTAAGCCTCGCCTCCACTCTTTAATGTTAGTACTTTCTACACAACACTAATACTCCCTCCTGTGCACAGCTATTCCCTCCTTCAGACTACACTCTCCCCGTACTACTATTACCACAACTCCTTTCACTCACACAAGCACTTCAGTCTCACTCCTTACACTTACTCTCCTAGCCACATTAGTTACACCACCAAATGCTCTGACAAATCAGGGCCACTAGCAACCACTAATTAATGCTCTAAAAACCATCTTCACAGTACACTCCACTGTCCTTCCTCCTGCTGGTCTCCTGGTCTGCCACCTCCACCTCTTCTGATGTCATCTGCACAACCCACACTTTCCTGGGATTCCTATTAACCCCCTTCCTATCCGCTGGTTGAACTGGTTTTCCTTGACAATCTGCTCCCGTCTTCCCTGCCAAGAAGGTATTACATACAGCAAAAACTTTATAATCAACGCCTCCTTTCACTGTGCAGGGTTGCCGCAAATCACTAATGGCGTCTTAACAGTATCACAATTTGTGTTAGGGAGTTCTGGCATGTCCGGACACAGGGTAAGTTCTTTTTGGTGGAGTTGACGTTCCTCGTTCTGTTGTTTGCCTGTCTTGGTGGGTTTTTCTCCTACCGCTTGTGCCAGGCTTTCGGCAAGTGTGCCAGTCTTCAGTTCCCTCTGCCCTGACTCTCTCTTTCTCTGGTTGAACTTTTATGTGCTATGCTTTGGGGTTCTTCTGTTTTCTCTTCTTGCTGGTCCCCTTCTCCCTTCATCGGGGTATTTCCCGAAAAGAGAAGAAACCCAGGGCCAGTGGAGTCATAGGCATGGGGGGGATGCAAATGGTTACTGCACGTGAAGAAGCTGCCACTTAGGGCACTGGATGGGCAAAGAAGACTGTAATGTGGGTCCTCTCAACTGCCACTGTCCCTCTAGGGTGGGACTGGCTCTGGGTTTCTACCCACCCCAGGCCAAGAGGGGTTCCGAACCCCTCTTGACAAGGTCAGTATCCTGGCTATGACATATTACTCACTGTAGAGACCACTGTTCTCGCAGTCTATAGTCTCATGTCTTCCATATAGAGTCCTCACACCATCCCCTATTATGTCTAATGAGAGCCCACTATTATTGCTTTGATAAAACGTATTTACAATTGAAGATGGGAGCGTTTGTGATGGAGGTCCAGTGGCTGTGCATGTGCAAAACACACTTTTTTCTAATTTAAGCCCACGTCACACACCCTTCCCTGCATGATATCCCATAAATATGCAGGGAAGGGGAGTCTGGATTAAGAGTCCAATAGTCACTCGGGTGAGTAACTTGTGAACTCTATACTGCTTTCTTTTTTAAAGCTGTGTTATCGTTAAGAACATTAATCTGTGATATATCATTTTTGACTGTTTTTGTTTCCATACTTCAGGAGGTGGAAAAAGCTGGTCAGTTGAACAAGACCAAGATAGCAGAAGGGGGGCGAAAACTGAGGTACTGGATAGGAACTATTTATTTATTTATTTATTTTTAATTTTATTGGGCTCCGTCAGAAAATAACCATGAGCTTGTAGGTTGTGTTGTGGTAACAGAGTGCGTGAGAGCGGGGAGATAATTCATACTTTTAGTTGCAATCTGCAAACCTGTTGAGTGGCTTGTATTCCTGTTCAGAGGGGGACATCATGGCCAGACAGTTCAGGCTGGACTGCTCTGCTCCCATTGATGGAAGGAAAAAAACTGATTTGCATATGTCTGCTCCGCTTGTCTAATGTCGTAAATGGACTAAAAACGACACCATGAAAGCTTCCCAGAGAATTGCCAGTGAATATGATTGACTTGCATGTTGGCATTCATAATTCTTTGATGGTTGTGAGTCTCCATAAGTGAGAGGGGAATGCCCAGATTGGGTCACTTGGCGAATCAAGCTGGACCTCACTGATGTTACCCAACAGGATGGATCATGCCTGGGGTTGGCTGTTTTCTCGCATAAAAGAGGGTGTGGCCGAGTATTGGGGCAGCCGCTTTCTATTGTTTTCAGCACCGAGCATGTGTAATAGCACAGAGAAACGATTACATGGAAGATGCCCAAAGCAATGCCAGTGCTTAGGATGAATTCTAAGCTGTTCATTCAACACTTTCTCCTGTCATTTGTTCCTCATCCATGCAACAATGGTAATCTGACACCAGAGGAAGTCATTGTAATTGTAATTGGTTATTTATAACACACTTAATACCCAGAGGTTTCTAAGCGCGGCCCCGGGATCGAACCTGTGTGGCACCTGAGCTGTTGTCCCAAGACAGTTTTGCTTGTACTAATACTTCTACCTGTTTTGTATCTTATCACAGGAAAAATTGGAACCCTTCCTGGGTGGTGCTTGCTGGGAATAGTTTGGTGTTCTACAAAGACCCAAAAGGACAAGCGCCATCTGGATGGGTATGTAGGAATAGGGCTTTAATATTTCAACAAGTCTTAAAAGTCAAGAACCGGACCTTCTATTTCGTAACAGTCATTTCTATTTATCTCTTTGTATGGCAACATATACCTTGAAACATCAGGCCCATGGCTTTCTGAACCTGTGTTTAGCAGCTCTTGCCAATTGGGGTTTGTGAGCATTACAGAGGAAGCATTGCAGTGTAATGTGATGGACATGGGCTGTCAGGGCTGGATTAGTTGGGAGACTTAAGGGACATCTCAGCAGAGCCCAGATACTGGTGGGGACTCAAAAACGTATGTGTTCAAGTCCTTGACAGATTTTGTGCCTGTCCTATTTACATATGATATGATATGGCATTTGTAACGCGCCTATACACAAGTGTTTCAAGGCGCGACGAGGCGGGGGGGCGAACAAGGGGAGACAGACAACGATCCTACTAGGCCAGATGTCATTCAGATCGCGCAAGTGCAAAGGGTAGAGGGAAAGGGAAAAGTGCAAGGGGGAAGGGAGAGGGGAAAGTGCAGTACAGGGTTAATAGCATACAGCAAACAGGATAAATAACAAGGGCCAGCTGGTGGCAAGTGTGAAGTAAGTGCAGACAAGTGCTGGGAAGGGGGGCTGTAGGGTTACAGACACAGTCCCGTAGTGCAGGGGTTGCCATGGAGGCAGTGCAGGAGAGAGTGGCTGGGCCAAGGACTGAGAACGGTGAGTGGCCCAGTTGCAGATTCAGTGCAGTTTCAGTAGTATTAGCAGGTGAGAGGGGGAGAGAAAGCGGAGGCAAAGAGGAAGGTTTTGAGGTGCTTCCGGAACCGGAGATGGTTTTCCTCAAGTTTCAGGGAGGCAGGAAGGCTGTTCCAGAGGGAGGCCCCTGCAGCGGAGAGAGATCTGCCCCCAACTCGTTGTTTGGAGAAGCGGCTGACCCTGAGGGAGTTGGAGGCGGATGAGCGAAGAGCTCGAGAGGGAAGATATTTAGGAAGAGAGAGTTGAAGGTGTTTTGGCCCAAGGCCCCAGACGGCCTTGTGGACAATGCAGAGGGTTTCGAACTTTATCCTCGCAGTCACTGGGAGCCAGTGCAGAGATTTCAGTCCTGGAGAGATACGGTCCCTGGGCTTGAGGCCAAGGACAAGTCTCGCAGTCCTAGTCATAGCATGCTCCCTGGTCCTCCCAGAATAAATAATCATCCCTGCTCTTAAGCAAAAAAAGTCAACATCCTTTGTTATGTTTGTGAATTTCGATCACCTTGCATTCAGCTAGGAGACCCAGAGTCCTCCCTCACAACATCTCCTTTCCAATTGGCCAGCATGTTGTTTTTACTGGCCTATCGGGGACTGACAGCAGGGACGTAATTTCACCAAAATGCCTGGGGTAGCGGAAGTGACATCACTCGGCCCTTGACCCCCTGATGACATCACAGATGTAATTTGACCCCACCACGAAGTGATATCGCGGGAAGCTATGGAACATGACCCTTCACCAGCCACTCCAGATGTAAAGAGCCACATGGTGCTGGCCATAGCCCAGGAGCTTGCATTACAAAAAAAAAGCTAATTTTTTTTCTTCTTTTTTTTAGAGGTCGCAAGGGAAACCACAGAGGTCTCAAGGTAGACCTCCGAGGTCGCCATTGCGACCTCTGGTGACCCTTAAATGACGTCCCTGACTGGCGGGCTTAAGCCGGCCCCCCTCACCAAAGGCCCACAATGAAAGCCCCTGTCTGCTCCCTGTCCGCTGCATGGGCGCTCTGAGTGGCCCACTTACACGCCTCTCCAGCCCAATGGGATCGGCGCTACAGAACTACCTGGTGGTTCCAGAACGTATGCACATGGGTTAGTTTCCTCTTCCTCAAATGCCCCTCCCCCCTTGACTTTCCCAGTTCCACTCTCCTCTCCCTGACTCTCGCTCTGTCTGCCTGTGGCTTTACTGTGTTTCACCTTTGCTGCTAATTGGAATCTAGCTGTGCCCCTCTGGCTTCACTGTATTTGACCTTTGCTACTAATTCGAATCTAGCTGTGCTCCTCTGACTTAACTGTATTTCACCTTGCTGCTAACTCGAATCTAGCTGTGCCCCTGTGGCTTCACTGTATTTCACCTTTCCTGCTAACTCGAATCTAGCAGTGCCCCCTGTGGCTTCACTGTATTTCACCTTTCCTGCTAACTCGAATCTAGCAGTGCCCCTGTAGCTTCACTGTATTTCACCTTTGCTGCTAACTCAAATCTAGCTGTGCCCCTGTGGCTTCACTGTATTTCACCTTTGCTGCTAAATCGAATCTAGCTGTGCCCCTTTGGCTTCACTGTATTTCACCTTTGCTGCTAACTCAAATCTAGCTGTGCCCCTGTGGCTTCACTGTATTTCACATTGCTGCTAATTCGAATCTAGCAGTGCCCCTGTGGCTTCACTGTATTTCACCTTTGCTGCCAAATTGAACCTAGCTGTGCCCATGTAGCTTACTGTATTTCACCTTGCTGCTAATTCGAATCTAGCTGTGCCCCTGTGGCTTCATTGTATTTTACATTGCTGCAAATTCAAATCTAGCTGTGCCCCTGTGGCTTCATTGTATTTTACATTGCTGCAAATTCAAATCTAGCTGTGTCCCTGTGGCTTTACTGTATTTCACCTGGCTGCGAATTCTAATTTAGCTGTGCCCTTGAGGCTGTAGTGTATTTCACATTGCTGCTAATTTGAATCTAGCTGTGCCCCTGTGACTTTACTGTATTTCACCTTGCTGCTAATTCGAATCTAGCGGTGCCCTTGTGGTTGTACTGTATTTTGTTTTTGGCGGCACCCCGTGACTTCTTTGTGTACCCTGTCCTGCTGTTCCTTTCCTGTGCAACCCCTCCCCCTTTCTCTCCGCTTCACCGTTCCTCTACATCACTCATGGTGCTCACTGTTTCCCCTATCTTCTCTCAACTGTTTCTCCATTGACTATCCTTCCTTTCTCACTAAGTCTGGCAGGAAGAAGTTCAAGAAGGATATCTTGGTCTCACACCCTAGTCTCCCTATTGCTGACACCTACACCAGCGCATCCTGGAGACAGACCCTCACCGACATCCTCTTTGTCATTCTTTCGCCAGACCTATGGACCCCCTATATGGTCTCTGTGTTATTTTCTCTTCCTCTCCAATTAATGGTGGCACCCGGTGGGAGGCCCTCCTGGACCCCTTGCACTCCTCTAAGTTAATCATTGATGTCTACCTGAATGGCACTGTCCTGGTCCAAAGTTTTCAGGCCAACCTTCTCCTCTTTGATAGTCGCTTCCTGCGCCTCATCAACTTCCTTGCTTCTCCTGCTGTGCACTCTCTCTCCTTTCTGACTTCCTTGCCTCCCACCTCTACCTCCTCCTCTCCTCCCCTGCCCCCCCCTTGGGCTTCTTCTACAAATTTGCAGTACATACCTCTGATTTCTACCCCTCCCCGGGAATTTTTCAAGGCTAGCAACTTTCTGCATATCGCCACTCTCAACTCTCGCTCAGCTGTCAAACACTCCACTGACATCTGCCACCTCCCGGAAGAACTAGGTCTCACCGAGACATGGTTCACGGCCAGCTCTGTCACGAGCTTTGACACTCTCCTCCCTGATGGCTACAAGATCCTCTCCATGCCCAAATCCAACAGTCCCGGCTGTGGTGTAGCCGGGATCTTCCCAGAGTGGATTCCTGCCTTTGTGATTCCGATGCAGGCCTACTCCTCCTTCGAATACCTCATCTGTAGTCTTTCTCTCTCTCCCGGCCACTCTCTCACCATTGCTACTATTTATCGGCCTCTTGGTCCAACTTCCTCTTTCCTCTCTGAGAGGGCCGCCCTCTCCTCTCCCCTCCTAGCTACAACCACTCAACTCCTCCTCCTCGCAGACCTCAATATCCACCTCGATGCTTCCTGTCCCTCCTCTGTACTCTTTTGTGACCTCTGCGACTCTCTCCGTCTCTCTATCTCTATTCTGCCCTCAGGCCTGCCTCACTCTGCAGGGCACACCCTAGATGTTCTCATCTCATCTGACCTCCCCCTCTCTAACCCACTTACCATTCCTCTGTCTTAGAGCAATCACTTTCTCCTCTCCTCCCAGCTCTCCCTTTCTAATCTGCAGGCCAAGCCTACTTCAACACTGCCACCCACCTTCTCAGTCATCCGGCCCATGAAGCGTGTGTCAGTTGAGGCTTTCGCTGCCACTTTCTCTCCCCCTCCTCCACCTCTGGCTGACTCCCATTTTGACACTGCCCTTTCCATGTTCCAGTCTCGATGTTCTTGCCCCTGTCATGATGATCCGCTTTAAGCCCAAAGCCAAGTGCAACTCTTGGTTCGACTCTGACCTAGTTACCCTTAAACGCAAGTGTAGGGTGGATGAGAGGAGCTGGCGGGCTTCGTGTACATCATCTGACAGACTGGCCTGCCGCTTGCTCCAAAGGCAATATCGTCTCTCTGTCTGCACCAAGAAGAGAGCCCATATCCAAGCCTGCGTCTCTGCGGCTTCTAACAACTCTGCCAAACTCTTTAAAATCTGCAAGGAGCTAGCCAACCCTGTTGCAGTATCTACCTCTCCTCTCCCCTCCCAGGCCCTCTGCACAGCCCTGGCCTCTCATTTCATCTCTAAAACCCAGGACATCCTGTCCGCCCTCTCGTCCTCTCCCCCTCTTCCCTCTCCTCTACCTCCAGCACCCTGCTACCGCCTATCCTCCCTCTTTCTGTTCCTTTCCTCTGTTCTCCCCTAATGAGATTTCCAGACAAGTCTGATCTATGAAAGTCTCGTCAAAACAGGTTCTTCCCTGCTTGCCCAAAACTATCAAGGACCATATTGAAACCCTTGCTCCTGCACTGGCTGACTTCTGCAACCATTCCTTTGCCTCCGGAGCCTGCTCGTCCTCTATGAAGCACTCTTTTTGTGCACCCTCTTCTCAAGAAACCCACAGCTGACCCCTCCTGCCCGGCTAACTATCGCCCAATCTCTATCACTCCTTTCCTGGGCAAACTCCTGGAAAAGCTGGCCTTCTCACAGCTTAATCTTCACAGCGGCTCTGTTGGCTGTCTCCACGATCATCAGTCTGGCTTCAGAGCAGCCAGAAGCATGGAAACTGCTCTCCTGAACATCTGCGAAAACCTGCTTTCCAAGCTTGATTCTAATATCCCATCTGTCCTTATCCTACTCAATCTCACTTCTGCCTTTGACACGGTCAACCATGCCATCCTGCTTAACCGCCTACATGATAACCTGGGTATCACCAATCAGGCCTTGGCCTGGCTGACCTCCTTACTCTCAAACTGACCCTCCCAAGTCCAACCTGGGTCCTTCCTTTCCTCTATCTCACTCTCTACCTGTGGTGTTCTCCAGGGGTCTAACCTCTCGCCCTGGCTTTTCAACCAATACCTGGCACCCCTCACCCACTGCATTGACGCTCTCTGCTCTAATTTTCAGTGCTATGCAGATGACACTGTGCCACCTCTTTTCCCTCTCTCATCTCTGACTGTTTGTCTGCAATCCAGGAGTGGTGTCCCGCCAATGGCCTCTACCTTAATGCCAGTAAGACAGAGATCCTCCTCATCGGCTCACCTGCACCTTCCTTTCCTTTCACTCTCTGGCTGGCCTCCCACCTGTGAGGCTAAGAATCTCGGGGTCATTTTCGACTCCATGCTTTTCTTTTCTCCACACATCTCTGACGTCTCTAAGAAGTCAAACTATCAACTTTACCTCCTCAGAGGTATTCTTCCTTTACTCTCCTACCCCCAGAAGCTCACAGTCTCGCGAGCTCTGGTTCTCTCTAGGCTGGACTATTGCAACTGCCTGCAACTACTCTCCGCCCTCTGCAGCTCAACGAGAACAGAACTGCAAGCCTTGTCCTTGGCCTCAGGCCCTGGGATCATATCGCTCCAGATCTGAAATCTCTTCATTGGCTCCCAGTGGCATCTAGGATTAAATTCAAGACCCTCTGCATTGTCCACAAGGCCTTCTGGGGCCTGGGTCTGCAATACCTTTAACTTTCCATTCATAAATGCCTTCCTACTCGAGCTCTCCGCTCCTCCAACTCCCTCAGGGTCAATTGCTTCTCCAAGAAATGAGTTGGGGGTAGATCCCTTTCTTCGGCTGGGGCCTCCCTCTGGAACAGCCTCCCTGCCTCTCTGAAACTTGAGGAGAACCATCTTTGGTTCCGGAAGCACCTCAAGACCTTCCTCTTTGCTTCTGCCTTCGCTCTTCCTCTCCCTTGCTGATCTGTCTTCTTCAGCATTGGGCACCCTGATTTCGGGCCTAGATCCCTGCCCACCCAGTCACATACCTGCACTGCCTCTTGGCAACCCTGCACCTGGGTCTGTATGTGCAACCCCACAGTCCCCTTCCTGCACTTATTAGACACCTGTTGTCTGCGCCTTATTCTTGCACTTACCACCACACTACCTGTTGTTTGGTTGATCTCGTGTTCAGCACTTTCCACTCCTCCCCTGCCCCTTGCAGACCCCCTCCCTTGCACTTCTGCGTTCTCAATGTCACTGGGCCTAGTAAGATCGTTGTTTTGTCCTCCCTCGTGCCCCTCCCTTGCCTCGTTGCGCTCTGAATCACTTGTGTATGAGCGCAGTACAAAGAAACTATCATGTCATGTCATATCATGTCAGACCCTTTAATAGACCCTGGTGCAGTTCCACCCAAATCATTAAACTTTAAACTTTAAACTATTAACTTTGCCTAGTGATACAACAGGTCAGATTTTGGGGACCCCATTGGAATGAAATGTTGGGTGCTCTCCCCAAAAGTGTTTTTAAATTAAAAAGGAACAGAAATGAAAACATAAACATTTAATGTCCTTCGAGACTGAGGCAAACTGAATACTGCACTATTTTTCTATAGGGATTTTCCACGTTGCTGCCTCATACTTTTCCCAAAGGCAACTAGACCTGTTTTACAGGACCAGAGGCTAATCCAGCGATAAATGCATGCAATTATAGACATCTCCTGTGACAAGCTTATTTCCTGAAACTATGGACAAACGGTGAGCACTGTTCAATTTGAAGCACCTGCCTGTCGGTTTACACATCACACCGATTTACAAAGTACTATTTCAAAAAGCTGCAGTTTTGAAATGCCTATTGTTGGGGCTACCGTTCTAAAATCAAGCAGGAAATCCTAAAAGTAGCCCACAAATTGCACCTGCATTAACAGGATATTGTTTCATAACCAGTAGGACAACTGCTCTGGCAATTGTATGAAAGTAAAAGTAGGACCTTTCATATATCGTACATGCATGTTTGCAACCTGGTCAATGGGACTTGTTTTACTAACCGTGGAAGAATGAAAGGCTTTTGTCCTGCCTGGGATTTAAACCTCCATTCTTAGGTCACAGATATCTGTGCGGCAGGTGCTCAACCTCGTGAACTGTCTCATCAGAAATCAATAGCAAGTACACATTTCTTTGTTCAGCTCAAAGTCCATTACAAAAATATAAAAAAGAACAGCACAGATTGGCACAATAACATATATTAAATACAACGGGGAAAAAATAAACCATGCCAAATAAACTTGTACAAATAAAAGGAAGGCACATAGACGCATTCAGTAGAACATTTCCAGGATTATCCATTGCGAAGGTGAAGGGGTGCCTCGGGAAGAGCACCACAGCAGACCCCCACTGCCCTCGCAGCCCCACTGCTCCAGGTGCTGACCTCGCTCCCATAACAGATATGCCCGCTGCCTCCATATTGATCAAATGAGGGCTTCTATAGCAAAAACAACGGCACTTGCAGTGCAGGAATGCCCACACACGTGCCTCTTGCCAGTGTGTTACACTTGCCCGCCTCAGAAGGCGTGCACAGGAAAATAAAATGGGCTACGGCACTTGCCCCCAATCACCAGAGCAGAGGCGTTCATGGGGTTACGCTTGGCCCATTTATGCTCGTTGCAAAAGGCTGAGTACGAAAGCCGGATCTGACCTAAAAGGTACACATCTCCGAGAGCCACATAGCACCTAAATATGACTCCTGGCCCTCACGGCGCTTGAAGTCCCTGGAGGGCTACGGCTATCGCCCTCCAGTAGGATACTTTGATGACCCTCAAGATCTCCCCAGTAATAAGTGGGTGCAGCCCATAAGCAGGCAAGGTGAAGGGAATTTTAATGTGACTAAACCAAGGGAGTGACAATGTCCTCCACAGAGCTATCCCCTTTCTGCAAATGGGTCATAAAAACGGTGTCCCTCTTCCCTACCCAACCTCATCATGGCATCCTCACCAAACTACCTTAACTCCATCTCCTCATGTACCAGAATAGTTGAGGAGGAAGCTGAATGTCTTTTAAGTTACTTATTTTATTTATTTAGGGCATTTTTCTAGCATGGACCTAGCTTTAAAAGGTAGTGGCCTAGTGTACAACAATGGGTTCATAGAAATATAGGTAAGGACACAAACTTTACATAAGGGTGCATTATATACAATTAACCAACAGGAGCAGTAATCAGGGCTAAGCTTGGGTGGGCTGCAGGTTGGATCAGCATTGTCTACAGTGCAGGAAGAAGTTGATTCTTGAAGAGGAGGGTCTTGAAGTCCTTTCTGAATTGCATTAGGGTGGGTGCAAATATAATGTTGATGAGTATGAGGTTCCACAACCTGGGGGGCGTAGATCAGGAATGCGTGTTTCCTATTTGTGTTCTTTTTATGCCTTTTTGCAGCTCTGATCTGGCTAGGCCCTGGCTCCTTGTGGATGTCTTGTCAGGTAGGTAGAAAGGAGCACACTAAGCAATAGCTTTGCAATTGATGCAGCTGGTCTTGAAGGTGATGTGTGCTTGTTGGGGCAACCAATGTAGATTTGGCGAGGGAGTCCTCTGCTGCTTGTAGGCTTTCCACTTTTGTGTGCCCCCTTTCGTAGCGGGCACCTGTTGTAGCCATGGCCGTGCAGTCGTTGAGTGAGGCGGAAACAGAGTGAACTGGAACTAGTGGTGAAAACGCAAAATACGCACTTCATTTCAGGGTGAGCTCACTTTTCTCAAACTGTGCTTTCCAGGAGCCCTACGAAGAGCCCCAATTCAAGCTAATCCTACCATTGAAATGCTCCAGGGGAATTTCCCCAGTGATTATCTTTTACCTGAAAAGCTGCCGCAAACCCCACAATATCCCATCTCTTTATAGCTGTTTATTTCTATCTCCTTTGCTGCACAATCGCTGGTCAATGTTTTCATAGTCAACATAAAATGGCGTCTTGGGCACATGCGCTGATATGGCCACACTCAGTGCCAATCCAACCATGCACGTGCTGCCGACCCTGCCTGAGCGAACAGGGGCACCTGAGGCCAGCTGTACGAGGTTTCTCATTTGTCAAATAACTATTATCTTTCACCCTGGCGTCTTTGCCCAGATCCTCTGGGTTTGTGGGATCAAAGCTGCATGCTCTGTGTCTGGGCTACTTGTCCCCATCCATTTCTGTCCAGATCCCATGCCCTGCTGCAGCCTCTCTCATAGGGCTCGCTTGCCTCATCTTCACCGATGGGAATGGGTTTCCACGGCACAGATTTTAGGATCTTCACCACCAGGCAGGTACGCACATTTCTTTATTCGCAGGCACCTAGGTGAGGAAACTCATTTGCGATGGCTCCCCAGATCAGGAGGGGATCCTCTAATCCTATGTCACATCGGGAGGCATGAGGTACCGGCAGTTTTGTTAAAGCCCTCTTGCGGCCTAATTCTGGCAGCAATCCATGGTCGCTGCCTCACCTGCCTATCATCAACCCCAATACCTCAGTGACAGATGAACCTAACATACTGACACTAAGGTAGCTCTTGGTGCAGTATTAAAGCTGAGTAACAATACTTACCTAGAACACCCAAGGCATTCTCTGAGGATTGGATGGTTACCTCGGTCATTCTTCTGCGACCAACGACCACTTTAGTCACCAGCCTTTATCCCACAGGTACAGAGTCCAACAGGCACTGCAAATGTTCCAACTTGTGTCACGCCTACACTGAAACAAAGCGTCCACCTACTGGTACACCTGTGCACAACCCAGGTCACTGACAGGTGTCGGTGCACTTGAGGGTGAAAACAACTGTTTAGCATTTGAAAGCTCAATGTGATCCCTGGAGACAGAAAAAGACCAATAAATCCATAGATGTCGACGGCACGTCCCGCTGGATCAGGTCTTTGCCTCCACTCTTAGACTCTGGAGTTTCAGCCACGAGTAGGCTGGTGGGTTCCAGCACTGACTGGCAGGCACCTTCTATGAACCCTTTTGAATAAAAAAGGCACCTGGGCTGTAATGGGCTTTATTTGTACATTACTAGGTTAAGGGGTTTGAACAAAGAAAATGCCACTTAAAGGGAGAGAACAAGCTAATAGCGCTTACCGCCTAACCAAGCCATACTGTAACACTACTAGACATGGCGAACCTATGGGTGTTTAAAATGTAATGATAAAAGGAAAGCCACCATACTCACCCGTGTGCGGTTGATTGCGATGCGTGGGGAGCCTTGAGGCAGTGAAGGCCAGGATGCACCATGACATTGTGCCGGAAGACAGAGCATAGACCAAGGAGTGTGGAAACACCAGGAGTCGGCCAGGGGGCCCGGATGACTGCTGGTTTTTAGTCGGGTTTAAGATTATTTGTATAACACAGCTTACAGCCCAAAGGGCATCTTCACGCTTGACCTGCATGAACAAACTAGACCCTAATCAAAATAGTGAAAGGAAAAGCAATCAAGTAAAAGCTGGGTGAAGATTATTTACAGCCTTTTTGGGAAAAGGAAAGTTTTAAGCTGTTTTCCAAAGGATTGATATTCGTCTTCTTTTTCTACCGGTGTCCCTCAGGAAAGATCTGCCCCCATATGTTTCTAGCTGAAACTTTGAAGGGGAAGTTATCTTTTACTGAATGGAGGGAACAATGTGGAACATATTTGTAATTTATTTTTAAGGAGGCTTGGGCTTTGTGATGCATGGCATAAGGCACTAAACCCTGAATTTAAATCTTTCACCGACTAGAAGCCAGCGCAATTGTTGGGGAGTGGCCGATGTGTCCGCTTTCCGTGGAAGTTTCAATAAAATTCTACTTAGGGAATTCTGTATCTTTAAAAGTCTTAAAAGTTAATATTTGGGAGGTCCCAAATAGATCGAATTGCAGTCGTCTAGATGATGTTATGAATTAATCTGTCAGCTGAACTTGATGACTAAAGGAAAGTAAATGAAAGCGTTTCCTGAGTTGGCAAATATGACTTAAACAGGTGACAACCTCTTGGTTTATTCGAGCAAGAAGGGAAATGTGGGTATTGTATAACTAGATTTTAAACTTTGTTGACCAAATTTGGGGGTAAGGCAAGTGTGTCGGGCGAAAAAAAACAGATTCTAATCAGAGGAATGTGAACCACATATAAGGAATTCAGTTCATTTTGCTAGCATTGCATTTTAGGTCATTTGGATCCATACAGCTCCTAACAGAGGGCAGACTTCAAGAGAGATGACTCAGATGATGATGGCACCTGTGGTGAACCAGAAGAAAGACTCGGACTACATTGGGTGATAGTTAAATATGTTTATTTTACTAAAACCCAAACGAGAATATGGCCAATGGACATGTGAAATTCTTGTGGTATATGTTACACGTTATGCTATTATGTGGTAAAATGCAAAAGTGCACGAGTAAAAAGTCAAAGACAGGGTAGAAAAATATCCGCTGCCACCAGCCTATCCTGGACACATTGCATTTGTAACCACAAAGTACAATTTTTGAATTTTTTTATTGTAAGTATCCATACAGTCCCAAAATAAAAAGTTATAAGGCTACAATTCAATGTATCCTAACTTCAATTTAAGGTGATGTGTGCAGTTTTCAAAATACAGGGAACTCACTAAGAGACAACTTATTTTGGTGCAAGTGAGAAGATGTGCTTATTCATATGCCCTTTCTCTCTTTTGATCATTTGTCCAAATAAGGGGGGATTTCCGCACATTTTAAAACGCAAACCCAAATTCACAAACTGTCTTCCAAATAACCATAAACAAAGGACTATAGCCGGGCAGCCGAGTGTCTGCAGAGTGGTTTTTGGTACGAGGCGACAGTCTGTCTTTGCTGGAAGCTGTTACTGGAAGAGGAGCCTGACAACAAGCATTTGAGGCTATATAAATATTGCAGCAGTGCAGAGCGCTGTGCGGGCAGCTGAGTGGCTGCAGAGTGGTTTGTCAGGGGATTGGAGGTTCGAAACAGCACGGACAGAGCAGCAAGTGCACCCTTCGATTGATCAGTGATTCAGTGATCTTTGCCTAACTGCATCAGACCCTCACGTGCAACCGAGGTAAGCGATGCGCTACATCCCTGTACTGCAGTATTGTGACTTTACCCTTCCTAACTACTGTACTGGCCAGGTGTTTTCTTAGTCCAAATGCCTGGGAAAGTCCTAAGTAAAACCAGGGTCTACAACTTCCGCAAGTCAAACCCCTATGGGAAAAGCAATGGTTACAAAAGAGCCCCTACTGAAAGATCTAAGCTAGGGGCAATTACTGATGCTGAAGTGGAAACAGCCTGGCAAGAAAAAATGGGCAACTCCTTGGGAGATATAGACAATGACCCCCCTCTTGGAGCTCTGTTACTCTCTCTGTAAGGCCTCTCGACCCTCCATGTGTGCTAGAAGCCGGCAGGAAGAAGACGTTGGAAGTGTAATCCACTTAAATAATGGCAGCTCGGGACAGCCGGAAAGGCAAGTTGATAATTATCGTCTTTCTGCTTCCCCAAATCTCTGTTACAATTCCACATGAAACTCTGACCCTGAGAATGGAGGGTTCTGTGAAATCTGGAGGTTCTGCCCAAAATGAAGTCCTACATTTTACAATGAAAATGTTATTAAAGTTATGCGGGAGGATACATGAAGATCTTTAAAATGAAGAGAAAATATATGTCACCTGTCTGCTATGCTGCAAACCAAAAACAAGGAGTCCAACGTGCAATTGGGAGTGGCACCTTGCCTAACTGAGAGTGCGTAGCTTGTTACAGTGGTAACTGCCCCACAACGGGCATGCAGTCATACTTTTACCTGATCTATCAGGATCGGCTCTCCCCTCTCCGTTGAAGTCAAACGCTACTGTAATTGAGGAAGCCATACCAGTTGACAATGTATGCAGCATTATCCTAGATCCACGCATACTGTCTATTGTTCCGAAACTGACTGTCCCATGTGAAGGAATTCGTCTAAATCACTCTGTTTTGTTGAAATTATTTGCTAAAATACCATCATTGCAGATTGAAAACAGTAGCGATTTTAACTTTATACAACCTTAAGGAGTGAAAAGTGGAAATGTGACTAAAATTCATTGTGCGCTGCCGGAAAGCGCAACAATGATAAGAGCACAGCATGAATGTCTCTCCTATTTAGGTTACGATCTTGACAGGAAAGTTCACATTAATCCTACTGCAGCTTGCTGCACATGTAATGCACTTACAGTAAAAGCTGTCGTATTGCCGCCAGTTAAAGCTAAGCTGAGTTAAATGGAAGATTATGATAATGCTATGGGTCTGAAATGGTTAAAAACACTTCTTTCAAATTTGGGGTTCCTCCCGAGAATGAGTTTATCAGGGGGCCTGCTGGAATACCGGAGGCAACTCCCATTATTGTTACAGTGGTCCCATGTTGAAACTGCTTGTAAGTTACCAAATATTTATGTTCCAAGAAACTTGGATGACATTCCCACATGAGTTGGACGGTTGTAAAATATATCAACAGCATACAAAACAAGGTCTTAGAAGTAGACCCTCTGGCGGCCTGATGATAGGGTTGAGCCAGACTCCACACTCGGAATTAATCTACTGGGTGGACACTAGTGGAAATATTCTGGCTTAGAGATCAACTGGAATAAGGCCAAGGTGGGGTAGCGCATGTTGGTACTAAATATACACAGAGATGTAGACAGGGTAGGGCCTGAGTGGGAAAGAGCCACCCAAAATCTATAAATGTATAAATCTCTCAGGTCATTGCCACACATGCCACGGGACTCATCTACCAGGTAACTTATTGACCTGCTCTTGACGAGGTGAAAGTAGTCACTTTCCCCAGTAAATTGGAAATCCATGGCAGCTTTAATGCATCGACTAATCAGCCCGTGGAGCGTATTTTTGTAAGCTTGAGAGTCGGTCTTTATGGTGCTTTAAAACAGTTGAGAAACTTTTTTGCTAGACATTCAGTACTGATAAAAATGTAAAACAGTTAAATAGTATCAGGTCATATTATCGCCATACATATAGTCGCCGGGAAAAGGCATAGGCAACATTATTTATGGGGACAATATATGGGGTAAACAGGAGCAGGGGTTGTGGGGGTATCCCCCTCTCCCTTAAAAAAAATATGGGGGTTGCAGGGGTTTCCCATTCTTGTATGGTGACATTTTTGCAGGGATATTATCACATGGAACCAGTTAAATAGCAGAAATAGTTAAGGTATCAGTTGTGTGATATGTGTTGAGCTCTATTTTAGCTTCTATTTCCAACATGGTTGGCTCAGCTTTTCCTTATTCTAAGGGGAACAGGCCCAACGCACTAGTCAAAAAATGCAATCACCTCTTAGCGCTATCAGGTAATAATATCCCCATATATGTGGTCGCCGTAAATAATATCGCCGGGAAAATGTCGTGGCAATATTATTTGGGTGACCATATATATGGGGACAGGGGCAAAAAAAAAAGTTTGGGGGTTGCAGGGGTGTCCCCCGCATGTTCCATGCAATAATGTCGCCACAAAAAACAGCCATTTTTCGGCGATATTTTTGCATGGCGAGATTTTTGTGGCGACATTATTACATGGAACCCTCTTAGCACCATCCTCGATTCCGAAGCGCATAATCCAGCCTCTGCTGTAACTGGGGATCAATATTTGTATCTATGTGTTACCTGAAAGCTATTAGGATAGATCATTGTTGCTTTTCCGGGTGTGCAACTTGAAAGTCACAGACTCAAATGCTTTCAGGTCCAACTTAGCTTAACTTCATCCATCGTGCCTTGCATCTTAACGTTAATATGACAATGTGAAACCAAAACACATGTGTTGCAATTGCTACTTGGAGCAAAAGTGTTTGTGCTGTTAAAAGATGCATAAGTTCATTGACCCCCTGAGTGAAGGTTTATTAAATTGGACACATCCTTTTTACAGTATCAAGCACTTTAACCCGCTCACTTTGCTGCTGCAGTACCCTTCTCGTGGTAGTCCAAAGGTAGATTCTTTTTAATACATGATCATATTGTTTATTTCTACCCACCTGTTATTTTGCTATGTTTACTTCTCCACACCTAATGTGCCACACTTAAGCAATATGACCCGAGCGGCGGCGGCATCACCGACTCAGGTAATGCCCCGGGACCTATAGTTATATAACAAAGGCCCCGGGGCATTATCTGAGTCGGTAATGCCCCTGCCGCGAGGGTCATATTGCTATTAGTACCCTGGCCCGCAATGTGCGTGACTGGGGAACTAAAAGCATTTTTAAACGACCAAGAAAATGGCTGCCGGCAAAGGGAAAACGGAGTCGGTTTTCCCTTTCCATGGCGGCCATTGGGAGCCGATGCGCTGGGAACAGAAGTGTTTGCAGCGCGTCCGCTCCCAAAAAAAAGAAGCAGAAGGTAAGTGGGGTTGGGGAGGGGGAGAAAAAAGTAAGAAAAAAAACGTACCTGCGCCCCCGGCTGGGGACGATGGAAATCTCCAGCCATGTGGAGGCGTGGAGCGGGGATGGCCCGCTCCGAGTCTCTACATGGCTGGAGGCTGCCATCGTCCCCCACCAGGGATGAAGGAGCAGAAAGGTAAGTGAGGTGGGGAGGGCAGGGAGGAGGGAGGAAAGGGAAAAAAGAGGAAAAAGAAAAGCCGTACGGTGCGAAAGCAGCCTCTCAGCCGTGGGAGGCTCAGAGCGGGGATGGCTCCGCTTCGAGCCTCCTCATTGGCTGAGGGGCTGCTGCGCCCCCCGCCGAGGACAAGGATGGCTGGAATCCCTGCCAAGAATTGACGGATTCTCGGCCAGGTAACGACCCGGCGAGAGCCAATCAGAATGCGTGTTGCATTCTGTTTGACTCTCGCCGGGTACTAATATAGCTTTGTTACAGTTTACTTCAATCTGACCTTTTCATCAGCATGGGCTTGCCGACAAGTTGCCATTTGTCTAAAGTTGTATTTGTGACCAAGTAATTGTGTATAAAAGCGTTGGGCGATGATAAAGTAAATGCACATAGCCATTGTTCATCATTACATCATTTTGTATTTATAAATTTGTGTTAACGTTTATAACTAAATACACAATAACACATTTTTTAATAAATTACATCATTAAATTAAAACGTGCACAAGTTGTCATCAGGATGAGAGCCTCCTTGGCATTTAAGATGCAGATTTTATTGGTCAACATCTAATCTCTGCCACTACACACTGCTCATTTTCTTCCACAGAAACCATCTCACAGCAAGCCAGAGAGTAGTGTGGACCTGCGAGGGGCCATCCTGGAGTGGGCCCGGGACATGTCAAGCAAGAAGAACGTCATCCATGTAGGTCACAATCCACTTGTCTTTGTTGGAGAGCACCTATTCCGCCAACGGTTGCTGTCTCTGCCTGTTTCCTGCCCCTTCTCCCCCTACCTGCACCTTCTAGCCATCTCCTGCCTTGTTTCTTTTTATCTTCTCAGCTAACTAGCCTCTGTTCTTCTGTGTAACCACGTCCTGTCTCCTACAGTCCACATAGCAACCTGAGTTTTCCTGGCTCTCCTGGCCTTCTTCCAAGGACCTCTTCCTCCTAATGCTTCATGCCTTCTTCTTTCATATGTTTGCTGCCACTTCCACCATGTGCTCTGCCTCCGGTATCGGGTAATACAATCGCGGCAAAAATGTCACCAGTAAAAAAAATCGTGGCAAAAATGCGATGGTTTGACCCGGGAAAGGTGTACCCCATTATACCATTTAAGGGGAGCGGGGGTTGCGGGGAGGTCCCCTGCTCCCCTTAAATGGTATAATCGGTCTGGGGGTTGTGGGGGTGTCCCCCGCATCCTTTACAGGATTAGGGCGGCAACACCACAGCATTTTTGCCGCAATATTTTGTATTCACAGCCATTTTTGCTGCGATTTTAAGACATGGAAACCTGCCTCCTCCAACTCTAGATTGCAGCAGCTTTTCTTTTTGTTTGCCCTGCTTCCTCTTCCAGTTTTCTTATCCTGACTCTTCCTTACCCTGGGATTGCTTGGGCGATTAAATGATGCCATAGACGTTTGTGAGTGTGATCCTGACCTAAGAATGTGATCCTGTATGTTTTGGTTTCCCGCTTTCAGTGCCTACCTCTAGATCGCTGCACCCCGTTACTTGAGACGCGAGGTCGCCCCCAGATATCACTTGTGAACTTTATTTTGTTAGAGCCATTCTGCTTGCTGCTGTAGTGGAGCGGCAGTATTTTGAAGTGTCTCGCAGCATCGAGGTAGACTTTTCTTTACCTCATTTCTGTCTCACTTAAAACGTGTTGCTAATCCACCCCTCGGATAAAATAAATGTTGCACATTTGAACATGTTCTTATTTTTTTTTGGATGAAGTAAATGATAAAACACGAGTCCGTTTTGTACTTACACGCTGACTACTTCAGAGACTAGTGCTCGCTTCTAGACAAATACTTTAAAAATACATACTATATTAAAAAGAATTAACGCAGGTGTGTATGCACAGACAAACAATTCATCCTAGGTTATCGGGGTCTGCAAAACTAGTCTGCTGGGAATTCTGGTGAATTCCCGGCACTTGTGGAAAGGTGTCTCGGTTCCAAGCAGCAGAAATGTTGAGCACACATCTTAGCTAGCAACCGCTCACTTGCTAGGAAATAATAAATACATGGTAGTACTTTAGATTGTTGTCTGCACGCATCTAATGTGTTTTTACATGTGAAGACTTTTCCTAATGAGTGTGAAGCACGTCTAGGATTCACTACATATCAAGTCTAAACATAAGCCTTCAACAGTGCTAATATCCAGAGTGGTGGGTTGTGACTTTTATTTTATCTAAATTTTGTAAATCTTTATCATGAAAATGCGTAAACGACCGAGTTTAGTGAGGGAGCCTGAACCAACCAAAGAGGGTTTGGACGAGTTCTCCCCTGTAGATTTTTTTTTCTAAATACTGTGTTAAATTGTGCATTTTTACAGCATACTCTCTGTGAAAAATGGTGTCAAAAGCCACCCAGTTGTAGGGTAAGACATGGAAATACTTCAATAGATGCAAGTCACCAACAGCTTAGAGAGCATTTTCTAGCTCATTTGTATGATGACTTTGCTCATCATGTTTAGTTTACCCTGCATACACAGTGAAACATGCCATGACACCAGAAGAAGAAAACATAACCAGACTGGCTGCAGCAATGCAGGCTCATCTAGCTACATAACAACAATTGTGTTTGCTTTAAGCATGATACTCACTAAAAATGCCAAGCCAGAGGCATAAACATTGCCAGACTGGCTGCAGCAACACAGTCCAACCTAGCCACGTAACAACACTTACCATGTTGGCCAAACATAAGTGTTGCTAAGTGGGTAGACTGGACTGCATTGCTGAAACCGGTCTGGCAATGTTTATACCTCTGGCTTGGCATTTTGTAGTGGGTGTCATGCTTAAAACAAACGTAATTTTTGTTATGTAGCTAGATGAGCCTGCATTGCTGCAGCCAGTCTGGGTTGTTTCCATTTTGATGCCCAGAAAAAATTGCCATGCCAGAAGCATACATGTGTCCAGGCTGGCTGCAGCAATGAAGCCCAGTCTAGCCACGCAACAACATTTGTCGTGTTTGCTTTAACATCGTTGCCCAGTCAAGAATGCACTCCCTTCTCCCAGTGCACTTTCAAGGGAAACCAGGTTTCCCTTTGACACTTCATGCTAGCCCAGGAGCCCTCCCTCAGCCCTTGATGCAGCTGAAAAGTGCTTAAGGTGCATACTGGGGTGGGCGACTCGTTTAAAACCGGTGGGTTGACTCCTGTCACCCATTATGAATGAGCCACCCCTGACCTCAAGGTTAGGTAGAATTGTTAATGTTCTTGGGCAAAATACTTGAATTGTGTTCTGTGTTTCTTCGCCTCTTCCATTGTTGTATTTTATACTGTGGGTTGTGGTTTAAGGCAAATGCATTCAACATTGAACTCTAAATAGTCAAGGAATTGTAGTGCGGTGAACCTATTGTCTTTATCATTGTGTTTACCAATATTGAGATGTAACAATTTGTTAGTTATTGCCCCATCAGCGACCTAATAGCCATAATGCCATCCCATGTTTAGCCTGACTTGACTTGTCGGAGGCCTTCTCTCAGGTCTTGCTGTGGGTCGCCCTACTTGTCTCCCTGCTGTCTTACTATTGCCGTCGCTTTTCCCGTCCATCATTCTGTCTCTAAATGTCCACTCAATATACCTAACTCAGACCTTGGTTGCCTCACACCTAGCAAAACCTGTCAGTCTGTGATTGGATATTATGTCTAGAAATGATGAGCCAACTTATTGCAATTTCAAAAAGCGGCCTAACCTGGCTTATTTATTAACTTGATATGATATATTTTATTTGTATCGCGCTCATGCATGTGTTTCAAAGCGCAAAGCTTCTTACGTATAGTTTTTTTAAAGACTATCGAGGTGCATATCCCTCGGGTGACTATCACTCTTGCTGCTGGTACTCTTGTCACGTGTAATTTCTGGTGATCTACTTGTTTATTTCAAACTATAAGCAAACGGTAATTGCTCCAAAAATGGGTGAAAAGTCGGTGGATTTACCTCCAGCTCAGAGCTGGAGCTGAATCCTTCAACTTTCCTCCCAGCTCATAGTTTGGTTGTACAGAAATGCAGTGTTAAATCTATTACTGCCACATTTTTACTGCACCACCCAACTTGTAATGAGGCCCACAATATTTACAAAGATTTCTCCTGCACATTCCGAGAAAGTGTCAACAGCTCGCTTTCCTGGAGTATCTGGAACTCTGGTGCATAGGACACCATTAACGTTCCACCACACTTTCGTGTGAATGTGATTTCCCAGTCTAGTCTTTTTTCAATATGGCCACCCCCATTCATATGAATGCTGTGCAGCTGCTTGCTGAGTTGCAAACCTGCTGGTTTTCTACTTTCGGGTAAGACGCTCATGGTCATTTCTTTCGTGTATTCCTTCCACTCTGGTTTTCCTCTTGGTTACTGTGATAAGCCTCCTCTGATAACTACGCTTTCTGCACTGCCTCTTTCCCTCGTCTCTGCAGCTATCTTTCCTGCTTTCCTTTTACTTCCTATTCTGCAGGAACTGTCTCTAACTGTTTTTAGCATTCTCTGCTGCATCTACAGTACTGATCTTCCATCAAGGGATTCTTCTCTGCACATTCTTCATCATTTCTCACTACTGGCATCCATCTGACACTTTATTTTCTATGGACAACGACTGAAGGGTTTTTTATGCCATTCAAGGCATTTTTCCTTTGTTTTTGCTTTATTCCGGGGAGGAGTCTCTTGCCTGGACTATTTTACGAGGGGGCATACTGGCTTCATCTCAAGGTAGACCCTACCTCTTCGAGGACTGGAATTAGTTCTGAAAGAAGGGTGCTTCACCTCCACCACATGACCTTTTTGAGGAGCTCTCTAATGAAGATTCAGGTGAGGAGAGATTACCCGTTTACGACAGTTTGCAATGCCAAACAGCACGTCCCATCATGGCAACAGTGGAACAAGTACAAGAACTTATTTATGCGGTCCAAGGACTTTCTGGAGAGGTACATACTTTGAAGTCAGAAAATGCAGTGCTTAGGCTGATAGTGTCTGCCGGAGAAGATCGATCTACTGACCTACCTCCTATGGGATTAGCAGTTGGAAAATTTGACGCATCACTGCAAAAAAGTAAATAATTTGTGGATGCATGTGTGGTACACTTCACCTTCCGGCCTACCACTTATGATGTTCCTGATCAGGCAAGAAATGGGGTTCATGATCACCAACATGATGGGAAATGCCCTTGCATGGGCAACTCCTATGGTGACGTCTGCAAATCCAGTACTATGTGATTATAGCGCCTTTGTTGCTTTGTTGAAGTCCTGAGGCAGACCTTTGGAAGGCAGAAGTAACATATACTAACCGTGAGACTCTTCTTGACATTCGACAGGGGTCCTCGGACCTCATGACTTACATCTCGTGTTTCCAACGCATTGACACCAAAGCCAAAGGGGACTTCATGAAGAGCTCAAGGGTGAACTGGCTCGCATGTCACGTCCTGTGACTTTATATGACCTTATTTCGCTGGTTCTTCAGATTGATTACTGGCTTACCGAAAGAAAGGCCGAACGGAAGAAACACCAACTCAGGGCGCCACCTCCACCTACTCCAACTCAGTCCTTCCCCAAGACAGGAGAGTCTAACAAAGAAGGACCTATGCAAATCGGAGCTAGTAGAGGACCGCTATCGCCCTCTGAAAGACGACACAGAAGAGAGTTGGGGCTATGCATGTATTGTGGATCAAATAGTCATCTACTCAAGTACTGTACCGAGATTCCTCACCGAAGGTCGGAAAACGAAAGACCTGAAGGGATCGCCGGCCGTGGTAGCAAGCATGATCACTTGTACACTTCTCATTCCTGTTAATTGAACACTGAGGACACAGGTCTTCTCGTGGTTTGAGTACTTCTACAGCTGCCCGATCAAAAGGTAGAAGCACTAGCCCTAGTAGATTGCAGAGCAGCGGGGAACTTCATGGATACATTGTGGACGGAAAAGGAAAGGATACCCTGCCAGGTATGAGCTTAGAACCCACCAGTGGAAGGAGTTGATGATAACCCTCTTATCTCAGGTCCCATCACACATACTTCTAGACCTTTGGAGATTGCGATTTTTGACCATAAGGAATCCCTGCAATTCGACATAATAAGAGCGGCTCACTTTCCAATCGTACTGGGTATTTCTTGGTTACGAAGACATAATATGTTGATTGATTGATTGGCGTAAAAACACTCTTCAGTTCAATATTGTGTATTTTATTGTCTCTTCTCCTCTCTAGGAGATCCAGCAGTGGTCGAGTGTGTGAGTTCCAAAGCCCATGTCACAGTAAGTCATTGCATACCAGTGCCAAGGATTCGAGAAGGTATTCTTGGACAAGATACCCAAGGAATTGCCCCCTCACTGACCAGAAGATTGTGCTATTGACTTGATTCCTGACTCCTTGGCTTTTTTTCTGATGCATGTTCTTGTTAACCATTCCCAAAAAGAGAGTTCTGAAAGAGTATTTGGAATCTAATCTTCAAAACGGTCTTATCTGTCCTTCTAAATCACCAGCTGGAGTTTCATTCTTTTTCATACCGAAAAAAGATACACAAGAACTTAGACCTTGTATCGATTACAGAGGCCTGAATTGAGTAACTGTAAAGGGCAGGTATCCCATGAAGGAGATCTTAGAAGCAGTCCGCGGGTTGGGCAAATTTTCCAAAATTGATCTCTGAGGTGCATATCATCTCTTATGGATTCGTCAAGGGGACGAATAGAAGACTGCTTTTAGGACAATTTATGGCCATTTTGAGTATTGGGTCATGCCATTTGACCTGGTTAACACGCCTGCAGTATTCAAGAGATTTATGGACCAGTTGTTTTTGGGTTTGTTGATCCAGTCAGTTATCATTTGCTTGGACGATATCGTGATCTTCTCTCGGTCCAAGGATCTTCACCAAAAACATGTCACAGAAGTTTTAGATAGGTTAACAAAGAATCAGCTTCTGGACAAACCAGAGAAATGCCTTTTTGATGTCCCTTCTGTACCATATCTGGGGTTCATCTTGTTGGATCAGGGTATAGCAATGGATCCAGGCAAGGTATCTGCTGTCCTGGACTGGCCATCTCCTACCTCTGTCAAAGAAGTGGAACGATGTTTAGGACTGCTTAACTTCTATCAACGATTTATCCCAGAGTTCTCCAGGACTGTACTGCCCATTACTGCATTGCGCAAGAAGAACGTTTGGTTCCTATGGGGGTCGGAAGCTGAGAAAGCTTTTTGTCATCTCAAAGATAAGTTTTGCTTGGCCCCTATTCTCAGACAACCGGAACAAAAACTGCCATTTGTGGTAGAGACGGATGCTTCAGCAGGAGCGTTGGGAGCTGTTCTCAAACAGTATGTGGACGGTCAAGAGCACCCCATTGCCTACCTCTCAAAGACCTTTGCCACAAACTAATTAAACTATTCAGTTATTGAAAAAGAGCTAATGGTGATGAAGCAAGCATGCATGGAGTGGTTCATCCATTTGAGATTTGCACAGACTATATGAACTTATGGGTCCTACAACAGATGGAGTGCATGAATGCCAGACAAGCCCACTGGGCTTACCTCTTTGCTCTGTATGACTTTATGATCACTTACATACCCGGTACCGAGAACATGCTTGCTGATGGTCTCTCCAGGACTTGTTCAGGGGATCTCTTTCTGCTTCCAAGACCGAGCCCCTTTTCTCTAGGAATACATTTCTCTGTGTTGTTTCGTCGTTCTTACAAGAAGTAAAAGATGCCTCTCCTCTATGGTGGAGAACCAAGCATACTTCTCTTTCTCTTCTCTGGATAAGAAAGAAGGCCTTCTGTTTTTATAAAAAACAGCTAGTCCTACCAGATAGAACACTCGCGTAAAACACCATGTCATGGTGTCATGAGGGACTCACAGTAGGTCATAATGGTTACAATGCCACTTTGGATCTCGTTCAAAGGTCTTTCTGGTGGTCTTCCATGTGCGAGGACATCAAAAAATATGTCCACTCGTGTCCCATATGTTGTCAATGTAAGTATAGGACGGGAAAACCTGTAGGCCTGTTGGAACAAAGACCTTCTCCTACCAGACCCTGGAGTCAGATATCCACGGAGTTTGTGGTTGATATTGTTACGCTCACCTGGCTCCCACAGGGGCATCGATCTCTGAACTGGACAGCTGCGGTCTCTACCAATGTGACGCGTAGTGCCGAGATGACGGACTGGACTGGCCCACCTAGCTTCGCTTGCTTGGCCCGTAGGAATATTCTTCTGCAAATGGAGAAAGGGAATTAACCACCCGTGGAGTTGAGCGTTAACCCCCCCACTCCCACTGTTCTCCCCACTGATCACCTTTGATGTCCCCTCTTATAGTCTCACCTGATGGTTTGGAAAGATGAGCTCTCCATCCTGCATTGAGCGCAGGGGCGCGTAGAAAACCAGTTGCTTCACTGGCTCGAAGGAATTGGTGAGTTCCAGAACAATATTGACTCTGAGATTCCCAGCAAAACGCCGTAAGTATGCAGTTCGTAAGTGTTCAAATGTCTGACTTTCACTCTTGTCCGATTCCTTGCAGATTGCAGCTTGACCCTAGCGAAGAGTTCTTTGTGGCAACCGGTAATATTCAGGTAAGGATTTGTATTATCCAACGCAGTTCGATAAAATAATGTCAATATGTAATCTGTTGCTTTCTCCCTTATTCAGGCGCTGAGAGAAAGTATGAAGTCTCGGGGAATAATGCCTCCGGCGGTAAAATCAGTTAAGTCTATTGTGGTGAGGAGGTTTCCCCTTGTTTGTCCCTTTGTTTCACCTTGCTGTCCTTTTGTTTCCCCTTAGGGGCCAGGGTTCGGCGAAGATATAGTGGAATCTGCGCCGACCCGTGAAGAGGAATAGTACCCCCGGTGGTAAAATCAGGTAAGTCTATGGCGGGTACCTAATATTGCCTCTGTGTATTCCCTTGGCTCACCTTGCTGTTCTTGTCTTCCCCTTAGGTGCTGGAGTGTGGCGGGAACATGCAGGAGGATGCGGTGGAATGTGAAGATGCTGCGAAGGCCGGTGAGTTCAGCGCGGCGCTGCAGCAGGCGAGGCGACACGCATAAAATAACTTCTTTCTTCCGGCTCGAAGGCGCGATGGATCGGGAATTCAGGTAAGGATCGAAGGTATTGCTCTTGTTCTAACCTTTTCTCCTTCTTTCTCCCTTTTTCTAGGAGCTCCAAACTCGAGGCGGGCGTGGCAGAAGACTGGATGCAGACTTGCAGGCACGGTGAGCGTTACGCTGCTGGATGCAGAATAACGCGAAGCGTGTGCTGTTCTTCGGGCGTGGTTTAAATAGCCTCCAAAGTAGTCCCAGGTAAGTATTCCTCCCCAGCCCCACCCGAGTAAAAAAATAGTGCCTAGGTAAAGTAGTCCCTTCCAAGCCTCTTTTGGTTTGGAGCTCTTGCAGCATGGTCTGCATCAGGTAAGTTTGCAGCATGATCTGCATCAGGTAAGTTTTAATCTATGAGCTATGAGCCATAGGCGCCAGCACTGACTCTCCATATGAGCCTGGCGCCATAGACGCCATGACTGCACCCAGATAGCCCCTACCAGGGGTTGTTGGGCTTGCTTGGGATAACTTGATACCTGCTTCCGGGGTTGCTGGACTTGTTCTGGGTCCCATGGGGTAGGCATCATGACAGATATACCACCCTCACGGGGTCATACAGCGATCATGGTGGTAGTGGATTTATTTTCTAAGTTGGCCTATTTCATTCCCTTACCTGGGGTAACATCAGCCTCTGAAACAGTCAACAAGTTCTTTCGAGAAGTGTTTTGCCTTTATGTCTTACCATAGTCTATTACGTCAGATCGAGGAACCCAATTCACCTCTAGGTTTAGGAAGACATAATGCAGACAACTCAGCATTGAAAGATCCCTCTAATTGGGTTATCACCCTCAGTTGAACGGGCAGACCGAGAGATTAAACGCCACTATGGAACAATACCTCTGCTGTTTCATCAATGACAAGCAAGACAATTGGTGGATGTCCTACCCACAGCGGAATTCGCCTACAATAACACCATCCATACGGCCACCGGCATGAGTCCATTCTTTTGTACCTACGGATTCCACCCATGCTTCCTACCTTTTCCTGTATTCCCTACCATGGCAATCCCAACTATTGATACCCCTCCTGAGAGACATATCCAAATCACACCGGGATGCTGGAGATCTCTTAGAAAAGAAAAGAATACAAAGCCAGTTCTGATGCACACAGAAAACCCTCAGCGTAGTGAGAGGTGGGTATGAAGGTTTGGTTGTCTACCAAATCTCTACCCAGATGGATCAGTCCCTCCAAATAGTATCCTCGATTCATTGGACCATTCGAAATAATAACCAAGATCAATCCTGTGGTGTTGCGTTTAAGGCTACCTCCTTCTTAAACAGATTGTGCCCTGTGTTTCATTCCTCTTTGTCGCATTTCTTTACCCCCGATCACGATGGTTGCAAAAAGAAGAATACTACTCATGTTCCCTGTCATGAACCCAATGAGTATGAAGTTTCCCAAATATGTGACTCCCGCTATCATAAGGGAAGACTACCGTACCTCACGGCTATCCTGATTCAGAAAACTCATGGGAACCTAAGACTTACATCAATGCACCATGCTTGTTACAGCAATTTCATTGCCTTAATCCCGGGAAACCTGGATATACAGAGAGTAGAAGGGGCATACTGTCAACATCTCGCCTTCCTGGAGTATCTGGAAACGTTGGCGCATAAGACGCCATTGACGTTCAACCACGTTTTCGTGTGAACGTGTTTTCCCAGTCTAGTCTTTTTTCAATATGGCCACCGCTGTTCATATGAAGGCCAGTCTGCAGCTGTTCGCTGTGTTGAAACCCTGCTAGTTTTCTCCTTTTCGGGTAAGACGCTCAGGATCATTTCTTTTGTGTATTCCTTCCGCTCTGGTTTTCCTCTTGATTACCGTGACAAGCCTTGTCTGATCACTACGCTTTCTGCCCTGCCTCTTTTCAGTCTGGCTCTCTCCCTCCTCTGTGCGGCTGATTTTCCTGCTTTCTTTTTTCTTCCTATTCTGCTGGATCTACAGTACTGATCGTCCATCAAGGGATTCTTCACTGCACATTCTTCATCATCTCCCTCTACTGGCATTCCATCAGACACTTCCTTTTCTATGGACAATGACTGAAGGTTTTTTTATGCCATTCAAGGGTTTTTCTCTACACTTTTGGTTTATGCCGGAGAGGAATCTCTTGCTTGGACTGTTTTACCAGCGGGCATAGTGGCTTCATCTCGAGGTAGACCCTACCTCTTCGAGGACTGGAAGTCATCCCGAAAGAAGGGTGCTTCACCTCCGCCAGACGACCTTTCTGAGGAGCTCTCTAGTGAAGATTTCACCTTTCAGATTTAAACCCATTAACACACACTGCACACTCACAATCCCTATTCATCATGTAAGATAATAATGATTCAAAGGGTGCAGTTTTTCAGGGCACAGCTGGCAAGTGGAATCTGGGTGCTTGGAGCAAACATGCCTCATTCTCAAAGTGCATTTAACATGTCTGAATTTGTATAGCAAACACTTCAGAAAAGGACAGCATTATTGATGCTGAGCCTTTAAATTGTTTCAAAATACCCCTATTCCATGTCTTAGACCGAATATTAATCCACATGTATGCATGTCAAACCTCTCTTCATGGCTATGAGCATACTAGTACTTGGGGAATTGACTGATTGTCATTGCTGATTCATTCCGACTGTGGGTACATAAAGATTAGATAATGTGGTTTATTAAGGTGTTTAATTTGTACACTTTTTTCCTGTATAAAGCTTAAATGTTGAATTGTTCCTAGTATAGGTAATATGACCTCATCACAAGTAATACATCACTGTTTTACTCACATAGGTTATGAGATTATTGTGCTTGTGGTACAATATAGATGTCAGTCAGGTATTTGACGGCTTTGTTTGTAGGACAAAGTCTGTGTTCTTTTGAAGATATGCCAAACAAGGCTCCTGTTAAGCAGATGTTCTTCCTGGCCTAAGTCTCCCCCCATAGCCACTTGACTCATTTTCTCAGTATTGTGATTAGGGGTTGTGTGATTTGTGTGCTTTGTTCTCAATGGATGTGTAGCTGCAATTGTTTAACTCTAATAGGTTCCTACATTTGCTCAATGTGTTTCACTCTTTAACATGAAGGCGGCCTCTGCCTTCTTTCTCTTGTGATTGAGGCCTTCTAGGGGGATCTCATATCCTAAAAGATTAACATTTTGTCCTATATCATTGAGCTCCCGGGAGGTATAGCTTTGCCTCCACTTTACTAACGTGGAGTATGTGGGGGGGTGAAAATCTGCCAAGGGATCTTCAATAGTGGCAGATTGATTCGGAACATTGTCAGCATAAGTTAGGTTGCCCATCTAAGCAGAATCCAGGGTAGCCTTGTGGAGGAACATTGTGCAGTTGCTCTCCCATTAATATAACAAAAAGTAGTATTCAACCAGGTTAACTGCTACTTGGCAAATACAAATGAAAGTTTCAATTTTCTTGATGGTTCCACAGGTATACATGAGTATATCAATGCTAAATCAAGGCCAGTAAAGACCTTTCATCGCTGGATTTGGGCGAGACCTTGGTCTATGCAGGGTAGTGACCTTTGGGAAATATGTACTTTCTTGTTCATCTTTCTCAATTCGGCACACAGTTGCCAGTCGACATTGGGCTTTAGGAATCCCAGTAAATAGGTGTTGTAGGCACTAGGAAGGTTGTGGATCTTTTTACGATCTTATAGATTTTCATTGATTGTGGCTAAAGAAAAGACCAGCTGGTACTGCTTAACAAATACCAGTTCCGTTGTGCACATGTACGGATTCCTTTTAGTGTGACCCCCAACACATGCTTCCCTTCCTATTATGCCGCTTTTTGAGGAGGATCATGCTCTTGTTTAGGTGCACCTGTTTTTATCACAAGAACATAATACCAAGCTTGGATGCTCAAATGGCGGATTGTTTATTCAAATGACCCTGGCAGCAATTGGTTTGAGTCTGAACAGCCGGTGGATTTCACCAGCACTGGGTCATACTTTTAAGATGCCTGTTGTTTATTCATTGCCCGTATTAGGAGCTATTTGAATAGTGGAGAGATGCAATTGAATCGAAGCACATGGGACTCTTTAAAAGATAATTCCAAGAAATCTAAGAATAGCTGTCGGAGTTGCGGTCTGTCCTCTTTTGTGGTACCGGCATCTGCTAAACCCACCTGTCGCTGTACCATTTTATAAATCCAGGAATTACCTCTGATGGGGAGATAACATCTATTCCTGTCTATCGGGAATAGCAGTTCCTTAAAAACTCTGTTAATTTCAAGGCATTCTGATGGAGCTAATTCTCAGGGAGGGAGATATGAACTATGTGTGTGGAACCTCCTTCCCCCTCAAAACACATACAATGTCTTCGGCTGCAGATGGCTAGATGACATGTAAGGTGAACATCCCCTCAGGAGTGGTAGAAGAGGCCTCATGTAGTATGCCTTTCACCTCAAAAAAAGACATTGGCAACGGTCAAATAACCAGAGTTCAGGTCAGATGTGAAATATTTAACACCAATGCAAATCCAGTGATGGTATCTTCTTTCAGGCAGATGAGTACTCCCTCAAGCGCATCACTTAAGAAGGGTTATATGTCATTTCATCAATGGGTGACATTTCGATGGTATTTATTTTGTATTTTTTTACCAAAAACAACTCGTAGAAATGGTTTATTTTTATTTTTGGGGGGTTCCCCCCTAAACCACCCATCCCGTATTGTTTTTTTTTATTTGGATTTGCATTTCTGATGCATCTACCCTTAGCCTCTACCAAGGGCATGTAGTTTGCAGATAACTGCATTGATGTAGTTTATTATTAACAGAGTGCAGAACATCAATCTCAGATGTCCAAGGGAACAGGAACATTATTATTGCTGATGTCGAGCAGTACAGGCAGATGATGCAAGAAATAATTTGCGATGTTACTATCACAGCATGTATCCTTACATACTCAAAGGTTATGGGGGAGAGTGTTGGCCTGCATGGAACCTGTAGGAAACATTGGACTATAACAATATTCTCAGTTATCTTACTCAACTACTAATTCATTTCGAATGGGAGAGGAATCAAGAAGTTTAAATGTCCCTGTGAATTGGATTCGGAATCCACGCATTTGCATAATATTGGTTTTTCTCAGCACTCACTTAAATATCAAAGATGAAATCTTATTTTATCATACCACCATTTTCACTTCAAAACGCACTTTTAAAATAGGTTCACTCATTTCAGTCCATCTGCAAATATTGAATTTCAAAATAATGTAAACCTTGCTATTAGATTTCAAATGCAAACGTGGTAATGGCTGACAGATTTGTGCTTTTCAGAAGGTTAAACACAAAGTAAAATGCTATGTAGGTGAGAATAAATGAGCCCAATGGAAATGCGTGAAATGGGATGGGAAAGTCCCAAAAGAAACTTTCATCATCATGATGGTCTTTTCCCCCAAAGATGTGTACATACCGGTGGGTGGTTGGACCTTTAAGCCTTTGGGTAAATGTCTGAGTCTATACAGTTGAAGGAAGGGGTTTTGCTTTACCTTCTCTGACTTTGCAGACTTATGGGTACCCCAAACCCTCTTCTTTGTATATACAGTTGGAGGTTTTCTAGGGTCTTTTATCACATGATTGACTCTGGCACAATATCCTACACGTAGACGGGTTTGCAGTCACGGTCGGCAGCGACGGTTAGATAGGGGACCCTGAGCCACAGTGAACTTAGAATGGACCACTTCCACCCCTGCCTCTCGGTACTAACCGTAAACTTCCTGCACTGTCCCGTTCCTCCTCCCATCTATTCCTTCCTAAGGCCGACCTGATCTGCTTGGACCTTCTTGTTCTCACTGTCTGTGTGCTTGTCACCATCCTCACATTAGGTCATTGGTTCTTTTTTAATATTTGGCCCAGATACACACCTCCTCCTGGCTCCTGGGTTCTACTCACCCACCTGACCCATGTATTCCACCACATCCTCCTTTCTGCTCTCTGTTGCAGATATTGTCACTTCCTCCTTCTGTCCTGCCTCCACTCCAGTTGCCATCACTTTCTACTTGATCGTTCCTGATGCTCCTACCACCTACATCATCTTGTCCTTTACCCCATCTCTTCCTGGGTCTCTTCTGCTACCACCACTTCCTACTGCTCACTCGATCCTTGATGCTGCTACCACCTCATGTTTATCTTCTCCTACCACCACGCCTTTGTACTCACTCTCCATCCTTGATATTGCCACCTCCCAAGGGGCTCTTCTCTTACCACCATTGCCTTCTGGTCAGTCTCCATCCTAGTTATGACCACCTATTTGCACATCTCCTCTCTTACCATCATAGGTTATTTATAATGTGCTTAAAACCTTTGGGTATTAAGTGCGTTATAAATAACCTATCATATATCTCCTCCTGGTCACACGCTACACTTAATGTTACCATCACCTCTTGCTCTGTACTGCCACAACCTCTCCAGCCTCTTCTGTATGTTCATCCCCTGATTCTGCTGCTGCTCCACTCTCCAGCCTTCTCCACAGTTGACCCATCTGCCCCTGTGACCCACAGTCAGTCACTTGTCTGGTTGTATTTATACGGATCTCCTGCCTCCCAGTGGGTGTGCCTTCCCTACGGGTCTAAAACTGTGAGTAGCAATTGAGGGAACAATGCGAGTGGTTGCTTCCCTAGGGTGCTCCTGGGGGTACTTGAGGCAGAGGGGTTTGGCCAAGCCCAATCTGGCCATTCAGATACCTTGATTTTTAGATGTGTTCTTCAAACCTCTCCAGAGGTGGACTATAGTGGGATGAGGGATGTGTTTTTTCCAGCATGAGGTTTACAGATTGGGGACACACCGGGTAAGTGGTTTGGATTGTCACTTTCATTTACAGCACTGTACAAGCAGGGCTTGTGACACTTTGTTTTTCCAGCTTATTGATTAGTCGCTGATGAGCAAGGATGTTAGTACCCTGTTTCCACTGTTCGTTTCTATGCATTAGGTGAGTCAAGGATGTGAGACAATTCACGGCGGAAATGCAGATTTAGTTAGTGTTTGCGCAAATTTAGAGGTAATTCCTTTGAAGCAACAGATTAACCCGTAACAATAGCACAGTAGACACTAGCTTCCTTGAGTAGATGGGAAGGGTTTACCTTAAAGGGAAAGGCCTTCTTTTTAGTAATGGGGACATGGGTCTGGCTGGGGAGGGTTGGATCCCTTATTAACCTGGGGAGTACAACAGGTTCCAAGCTTAGAAGGGAGGGTCTGCCTGATGGTTCAATGAGATCGTAAAGGTCTGGGCCTGTGCTGCGACATGTCCCCTGCCATGTGCCAGGGCCAAGTGGCAAGGAGGTCAGCATCATTCCTCCCATGGCACCAACACCCAATGGTTTGTGGTTGCATCCGCCCCCCCTCACGCTCCCCTCACACCCCAGTCACTGCCCTGGTGATTCATATACCAGGTAGGGGACTTTGTTACAGAGGCCACAGGAAAGAGGTTGCTTCAAAAATCCCCATAGACCTTTTGCGAGTTTCCCAGCAGTATCTATTGCCTGAATCTATTCCTTGCTAAGGCACCCGTAAATAGGGAACTCTTATTGTTATGGCTGTTTTGATGTCCTATTATTTGTTCTAGGGTTCCAGACGTCTGTCTCTTGATTCGCGCTAAGGCTGAAAACTTGCCCTCACATTGTCCCTTAGGTGGTTATTGGCATCCTCTCTGATGAACTGAGCCAATTTCTTACCACCCGCCCATGCCCACTTTTGAGTCTGCAAGGATTATTCTTTGAATGTTGGAAACAATGTTACCAGGCAGATTCTTGAGGAGACATCCATGGCACAGAGAGACAACAGTGATATCTTGTGGAGGAAACCTAGTAACTGGTAAATCCAAGATGTTGGACCTGCTTTCATCTGTCACTTGACTGGCGCAAAAACACAATGGGAAGAAGAGGGATTAAGACCAATAAACTAAGATGACGTTTGGAGAAAGTGTGAAGCTCCCTGAAATTTGGACCGTAGGACGAGGGGTAGAATACGATCTGGTCATTGGGCCTGGGGGAAGAAACTGTCCAGAGTTGGAGAAGGAACTGCTGTTACTTGTTATTGTTATTTTGCATTTATATAGCGCCTTATATACCGTTGGTATGGTCTGAAGGCGCTGGTAGGTTGAACGCCCTTGGGAACCGAAGTTCAGATCAGTAGAGAGAGTAGAGAGAGTCAGAAAGGTGCGTGTGAGCACCGGGTATGTGTGCAGCTTGTGCGGTATCCGTGAAATAGCTGCTTCTTAGCACTAGGTGTGATGGTTGAGAGATCAGGAGTATGTGTTCGTTCTGGCAGGATTTATCCAGACCGGAAGTGGCTGAGTTAGGCCTGAGGAGAACGCCTGGCTGGGGGTGTGTAACCAGCAGTGATTACTTAGAATGATGTGGAGTGAGCGGCGGATGTTGGTATGAGAACAGTTATACCGAATGGTGTCATATTATCTCTGTGTTATAGTTGAGTGGTGATGTAAGGAGAGAGTAAGCGTGGTGGTGAGATATGATGCCTTCCTGTCTCCCCCACGCATGCCTTCCTGTCTGCCCCACGCATGCGCTCCTGCCTGCCCCATGCTCTATGCTTTCGGCAGCTCTACGTATTCATCCATTCTACGCACTCATCAGTATTGGATGCAATCTGTGATTGTTCGTTCTACGTACTCGTCCGCTCTACGCAACACGTCCGTTCATTCTGGGCACTCGTTCGCTCCAGGCACTTGTTCGCTCTGGCATTCATTTGCTTTATGCCCTCACATGTACTAAGCATTCACCTGTTTTACGCACTCACCCCCTCTACGCACTCACCCCCTCTACGCACTCACCCCCTCTACGCACTCACCCCCTCTACGCACTCACCCCCTCTACGCACTCACCCCCTCTATGCACTCACCCCCTCTATGCACTCACCCCCTCTATGCACTCACCCCCTCTATGCACTCACCCCCTCTATGCACTCATCCCCTCTATGCACTCATCCCCTCTATGCACTCATCTGCTCCCCGCACTCATCTGCTCCCCGCACTCATCTGCTTTAAGCACTCTTGCTTTTCATGCATTCAACAGCAATATCCAGTTCTTTATATTCATCTCTACACTCATCTGTACTATACCTTCATCCGTTCTATACACTCATTCTCTCTGCACACTTATCCACTCGTCCGCTCTGTCCACTCGTCCGCTCTGTCCACTTATCCGCACCATCCGCTCATCCGCTCTATCCACTCATCCACTCTATCCACTCTTTATATGTACTTCTGAATTCAACTTTCACATAGAGTCTTGTTGAGCACACTTCTAAATTCAACTTTCCACAGAGAGGCTATTTGTTCACACTTCTAGATTCAGCTTTGCATAGAGGTGTTATAGGGCACACTTCAAAAATCACAGAAAGGCTATTGGGCACAGTTCTGGATACAGCTTTCAGTGAGCGGGTATTGGGCACAATACTCAGTATTCACAGAGAGGCTATTGGGCACACTTCTAAATTCAGTATTCACAGAGAGGCTATTGGGCACAATTCTAGTTTCAACTTTCACAGAGAGGCTATTGGGCACAATTCTAGTTTCAACTTTCACAGAGAGGCTATTGGGCACACTTCTAAATTCAGTATTCACAGGGAAGTTATTGGGCACACTTCTAGATTCAGCTTCTCAATGCATTTCTAAAATCAACTTTGAGATAGAGGCTATAGGGCACACTTCTAAAATCAGCCTTTCACAGAGAGGTTATTGGGCACACTTTTAAATTCAGTATTCACAGGGAGGCTATTGGGCGCACTTCTAGATTCAACTTCTAAATGTACTACTGAATTCAACCTAGTTGAGATAGAGGCTATAGGGCACACTTCTAAAATCAACCTTTCACAGAGAGTCTACTGGGCACATTTCTAAATTCAGTATTCACAGGGAGGCTATTGGGCACACTTCTAGATTCAGCTTCTCAATGCATTTCTAAATTCAGTATTTGCAGAGAGGCTATTGGGCACACTTCTAAATTCAGTATTCACAGAGAGGCTATTGGGCACACTTCTAGATTCAGCTTCTCAATGCATTTCTAAAATCAACTTTGAGATAGAGGCTATAGGGCACACTTCTAAAATCAACCTTTCACAGTATTCACAGAGAGGCTATTGGGCACACTTCTAAATTCAGTATTCACAGAGAGGCTATTGGGCTTAATTCTAGTTTCAACTTTCACAGAGAGGCTATTGGGCACACTTCTAAATTCAGTATTCACAGAGAGGCTATTGGGCACAATTCTAGTTTCAACTTTCACAGAGAGGCTATTGGGCACAATTCTAGTTTGGCACACTTCTAAATTCAGTATTCACAGAAAGGCTGTTAGGCACACTTCAAGTTTCAACTTTCACAGAGAGGCTATTGGGCACAATTCTAGTTTCAACTTCCACAGAGAGGCTATTGGGCACAATTCTAGTTTCAACTTTCACAGAGAGGCTATTGGGCACACTTCTAAATTCAGTATTCACAGAGAGGCTATTGGGCACACTTCTAGTTTCAACGTTCACAGAGAGGCTATTGGGCACAATTCTAGTTTCAACTTTCACAGAGAGGCTATTGGGCACACTTCTAAATGCAACGGTTAGTTACACGCTTTATGAACGCAACTATATCATAGGCATGTTTGTAAATGTGAAACCTCTAAATGTAATGATAGTACAATATGGAGATTTTACAATGGATTAGTTTCTAGGTTCACTGGTAGGGTAGTATGGCGAGAAGTAATTGCTTCTGTCCCCGCCCTTGCCACACTTACTTATTGTCGGTTTCTTGCTTCTCCTGTGACTGGCTAGTAACCTAACCGCTCTGACCCTTTGAAAGGATGGAATCCTGAGTAGCGCTCTGACCCTGTCAAGTGCGGTGAACCCCAAAATCTCTGTGCATTCCAAAAGCATGGTGGACCCCAACATTCTTTAAATCCACGAAAGATGTGCCGTAAAGGTGCTGTTCCACCTAAAGCGCTGTGAAGCCCAAAAAGCGTTTTGCACCCACAAATTATGTGCAACACTGACAGGGACGAGAACCCGTGAGAAGATCTAGGATCCCTTTGAAATGGAAAAGTTGCCTCTATTTCTGGTACGAAAAAAGAGGCCATATAAAGGATCCAGTGCTGAAATACTATGTTGGAGATTTGGGATTTTGACAGCGTATATTATGTCTGCTGTTGCAAGTGCTGAAATATTGGTTACCCTAAATTACATGGTTAAAACTACATGAAGAACAGACATGATGTGACCCTCGGAGAAGAACGAGTGCTACAGTGTGCCGATATTTTGGAAGCTGAGGAAACAGGGAATGCTTGCACAGCCTTGCTATCCATAACCTCACACAGCTGATGGGCCCTAGAATTGTGGACAGACACTTGACACTGACTAGAGTTGTACTTCTGGCATAACTGGTTGATTGAACTTATACTGCGTCCTCACTAAATCATGAAGGGATATCTGGATCGATGTTGAGTCACCCTAGAATAATGAAGGGAATATTGCAGCTCTGCCCAGTCTTCAAAGAGCAGTGAATGGAAGATTGAAGTCCCAGAGTCTCCCTGGAACCGTAAAGGTGAGACAAACTGTAGAGTCTCCATAGGGTCCTGAATGGAAGCCTGAATTCGTGCTGAGTTGGGTCATGGTGATCATAAAATCAGGTACATGTCCCTGGCAGGAAACACATGTCACACAAACGTTAAAGGTGAAGAAATGTTTACACATTTTTGCCTGAAAGTGCTGTCAAACTTTGGGGAAAGTGAACCACTTTCATAGAAAAATGCTAAAGAACCGAAGGTTTGCTCCTGTAGCTTAGCCCATGTCTCTGACTTCTACCATGTTGGAACAGGGGCAAAATATTGCAGAAGCAAATTATTTATTTTTTGTGAGTCAGGTTTCACAATTTGCATGCGTACATGGTTCCCTCATTTGCATTATCCGAACATTGATACTCTCCCTGACACACCCATTAAGCATATGCAGAGTGGCTGTATCTGGAAGTACAAACCCTCTCCCAGCCATTCAGTCACATGCATTTTTCTTCTTTTCATTGTGATTGGTCCAATCACAATTTAATCCAGCTGCATTTTGCCATTTTTGCCTTCTTTGCAGGCGAAATGTGTTTTTTGAATTATCCCCTTAATGTTTTGATCTGAACAAACCACACTTTGTGTTGTAATAAGCGTGTTTCTTGACTGATGTATCTTGCTGCCTTCCTCGGGCTATGCCATAAAACATAGCTCCTTTTCTTCTGCTGTATGGAACACAGGTATCGTTTCCTCATTCCAGTCTGAAGACGCATCTGTATTCCCCACACCTGGGACTTATATCAAATCCAGGTTTTGAGCCATTGTTTTGGGGTGCAGTTTGATAGATATCCCCCTGGTTATTAGTTTGGTTCTTTTCTCCTTGTCTCTGCACTTTCAACAACAAGAGAACAGGTTTTGGAGTTCCCTAACATAGGTCCCAGGTCTAGAATTCTTCTGCAATTTAAGATCTTCTTGGGGGAATTTTATTTGTTTTTGGGTTCACTTCAGCCTCATTGCTTTCAGGACTACACACAGCCTGGTGGTGTCGGTAATGATCCACTCAAGAGATCTGTCCTCCATGAAGTCACTGGCCAGCTGTGTCCTGATGTACTCTGGCACCCAAAATGATGAGCCCATTGAACCCGCTGCACTTCTCAATTATCACCTGGGAGACTTGATGGCATGACCATGAATAGGTTTCAGACTTTCCTCTGGTACAAGCTGATTTCTGGGTTTCATGAGGATATTGGTGCTACGACATTTCTTTCCTTATCTGCTAATGCTATCCAGGGAAACAATCCCTTCATATCAAGCAGAGCAACATCAGTGTGACCCGAAGCTCACTGGCAGCCAGACTCTGGGCGCTTCTGGGGCCTGCGTCTGGAATGAACCGCCTTTTCCACTCAGAGCAGATGAGAACTTCTTGCTTATAAACCCCTGAAAAAGGAACACTCAGGAGAGAAGCTCTGTCGAACATTAACCATCTGGATAATTACGCTGCAAATGCCAAATCCTGTACAGGTGTTAATGTACACTGTAGGGCTTTTTTAATGGGGAGTGTGGAGGCTCTGTAAGGCCTTCCCTCTTTTAGGTGAGTTCATGTCAAAGGTTTGAATCCTGTCTGTCTTGACACAGGATCCTTCTTCAGTGTCTGAGCTCACGCAGCCTTCTGATGCCTGTATTTTCCTCGCTTCCTTTATTAGCAACTTGGAGCCATCATCTCTTTCGCTGCACACTCTTCTCTGCTCTCTGTGTGGAGAGTATCTGTTGCAGTATTCTTTCTCTAATACTCGGTCGCTAGACTCATTATTACTTTGGGCCTTGCTCGCAGTTCCTCAATGCCTGGCTGCATTAGTTGGTCTCTTAGTTTTATGAAGTGCTGGATGTCTTTCTCTTCTCTGTTCTTGGGTATCCTTGTTATTCTCCTGTCTACACCTGATAGCCATTCTCCTTCGCTGCTTCCCCAATTGAACACATCTCAATTTCCTGGTCCTAGTTTTCATCTATGGCACTGTCCTTTGGGAGATCTCTCTGATAAGCAGATCTCTAATCTCAGGGCAAAAAAGACCAGGGAAAGGGTTGTGATTGCAAGGAACCCGGGCAGGCCAGGAATCCTCTGTGCTCTCTTCCTTCCTCTCGGCCCCCATTAACGTCCCAGGAATTAGCATCTTTCTCTTAACTCACTGTGGCGGCGGTTTGTAATCCTTATTTCTTTTATTATATCTTATCGACGGGCAGAAAGTTTCTTACTCATTTATTTCTTCTCTTTCATGGGCCCGAGTTACTTCTGTGTGTGAAATTGTAATTAATGCTGCCCACTTGTTTTTCATCTTGCAAATGTTGTGTGTTTTGCTGTGTTCATAAGGATCAGGCTGTAATAACTCGACCACGTTGTGAAACCCTTTTCTCACACCAGATCACCTGAAAGAGTGCATTTTGATACTGTCTGTCTCTGTATTCAATTAGCGTGGAGTGTAGGCCTCTCTCTGTTGGTTGTCATTTTGTCTTTTCCTTTTTGTGGCTCAGTTCTTCTGTGGGTTCAGTCATCATTTGCTACAGAGAGCGCTGCAGCTCGGTCTCTAGCTTTGCATAACATCTAGTTTGGCTGTTTCTCACTCTTTCTTTAAAGAGGTAAATTGCAAAGGTAGGTCTTTTGGTCTTCGTTCTGTAGTCCAGCTGCCACATAAAGGGCTAGTAGGGTGTCCAGGTAACTCCTACCCTGTATTTCAGTCTCCATGCATCCTTTATTTCCAAACATTCTGCATGTGTCTTAACTAATGTAACACACGCCTAAAAATGTTTTGATGTACATTTTTAAATTTGAGCTAATGCTGAGGTGGTGCAAATTATCCCTTTTTAAAATGTTTTTCTTGACTTGCACCTACAAGTTGACCGTACATTGCATTCCACTCCGCCAGTGTTAAGCATACACCAACCCATGACCACGGGTTCATTGCACAGCATGTCAGCACCCCTCTGTACGTTACCATTCATTTAAATCTGAAGATAGCCAAAAACCTGGACCTGTAGTCAAAACAATGCATGCTCCATTTGAATTTGCCTGTATGTCCTTTTAAAATGTACTTATGATATTTGTAGTGCTTTTATTCATTGTAAAATGTTAAAAAGACTATGGGGGTCATTATGAGTTAGGCATTAAGGGGTTAACAACACTGGTAAAGGTTTTACCAGGCGCCCTTAGTGGGTCCCACAAGCAGACCAGGGTGCTAACAACGGGCCCGTTATTAACGGGCCCGTTGTTAGCACCCTCCCCATTCCCATTGAGCCCTATGGGGGCACGAATGGGAATGGTGGGGTACCGGGTCCGGGGTCCTCCTTAAATGAGGAATTACCAGGTCCTCCAAAGTTGGAATGGCCCGGTAATTCCTCATTTAAGGAACTCGGACCGGTAACCGGTAAGGGGGTAGCCATGGCTACCCCCTAACTCGTAATGACCCCCTATGGCCCTTGATGGGATAACTGTCCAGGCACTAAACACAATGCACTCAATTCCAAAATATGTGTTCTTTCGTGATGTTTTGGATGACAAAGCACACGACAGCTGAATGCTGTAAACAAGTGCTGTCAAGTTACAATTGCACCCAAAAGCACACCAGACTTACTGTAGTCCCATTACTCAATAGCGCATCCAAACCGACATCATACTTCATCGCAAGCAAAGCAAGGTCTGTATTATGCAGAGGTGTATTCATGTGAGATTTCAAGTGCACTTGTTTTATGTTTATTGTGAAGTATGATATGGCTTTTATAACGCGCGTATACACAAGTGCTTCAAGGCGTGACGAGGCAAGGGAAGGGGACCAGAGGGAAGACCGAGACAGTGATCTTACTAGGCCAGGTGACATTGAGATCGTGAAAGTGCAGGAGAAATATGCATCGTCATCAGACTTTGATACGCTTTTATGAATCAACATTTTATCCATTTATAGACAGCCGATCATTCCGTTAAGCACTTGCACTTTAATGATCTGTATTTCCTACTATACAGAGATGTATTCATTTCAGATCTTAAGCGTAGGAGGCCTTTTTTGAGATGTAATCATGCGCTTGCACCCGGCTGTCGTTATATATAGATATCGTTAAGCCAGGTCAGTTAAAACATTTAAAATGATCTCTCTAAACTATGTAATACATATGTGATCATTTTCTTTTAGCAATTAGTTGCTTGAATACCAATGCCTTTATGTATTACTAGCTGGGTTACCCGGGGTTGCCCGTGTCCTGATCGAGTGGCGTCTCCTGTGCCGTGGAGGATGTTGCTCTTGTCCTCATGTCAGCAAGTCTTGCTTCAGTTTGCTCTGGCATCTCATTTGCCCTGGAGAAAGTTGCTCTTGTTCTCTGGCCGGCAAGTCGTGCTGCTGTTTGTTGTTGTGTTTCAGAAGCTCTTGATCTTGATTTTTGCTTTGCATCAGATGGAGCTTTTCCAAGTGAGGTTTGTTGTTTTGCATGCATGGTTCAGTCACTTAATGGCGTCAGCACATTTGAGAAAATGGCCAAGAAAGATTGATTGATTGAGCTCTCTTCTCGTGAAAGAACCTAAAAAAACTGTAACCTTAGGAGTGGCGTGATAAACCAACCTTTTTAATTCTTTTTTTGTATTACCTTTAAACATGATTTAATAAACAGTTTTGAAATGTATACAGTGGTAATACATTATGAAGGAATAACTAACATATTGAACATTTTGCTTCAGACACTTTTCCAAATTTTGCCTCCTTCTGTTACCTACTGTAGTGATTCGGGGGGTGAGCATCAGTAAATGAGGGTGCCTACAGAGTACATTTTTTGCATCCAAACATAGACTACAATTTTGCCCCAGACAAATGAGGAATCCATGCAAAATGTGGTAGTAGTGGGTTCAACGGTGTGGATTTGTATAGCCGGACAAACCTACACACCCATATACATACATTCATCTTTATATATAAAGATTTTACCATTCCAAGCGTGCTCTCTGCTGTGCTTTGTTGCAAGATTTGTTTTGGGATTGTTGAAACTAAAGATGGACTATATATATATGTGTATAACTATTGGGTTTTCACTAAATAAACCCATGTGTGGGAAGCACGCCTGTTTTTTCGACTTCGTGCACTTCATTAAAAGCATTTCTGTTGCCATTTTGCTTTTGTCTTGGGGTTTATTTGGAGTGCCGCCTAGCTCCTTTCCTGGGAGGTCTTTCTTCGGCTACAATGATATTCACGTGGGCTCTGCGAGAACGTTATGGCAGTCGCCCCCGTTCAACATTATGATGCCCTTGTATATTGCAGAGCGCGTCTCGTTCCAGACGTTTGGTTCTTTCATAATGATATATATTGCATGTATTCGTTTTTCACTGCACAAAGACATTTTGAACCTATTTTTTTTTAGCTGCATGCTATTTTAAATGTTAATTTGTTGTCCTTTCTTCAAACAAATTCAAACATAAATTAGCAAGAATTATTGCTGATATTGCATTTTGTGAACAACAAGACCTTTTGGTGGAATATAATAATGCAAGAACTTGAATTGCGGGAAAATAAAGAAGGCAGTAAAGCAAGCAGTCTGGTACTTTTACAAACATCTCTCCAGTGGTCAAATTGTATGAAAAGAAGTAGTGGGACTATGTGCCTGCTGGCCTGCCCCCGCTGGCAACAAACCCCATCACCACGCCCCCTCCCACGCGTCATCCAAGCCCCCAAACCCACCTGCTATTTAAGGGAATGTTCAGTGCAGTGCACTGAAGTGCAAGTGTCAACTTCTTACTACACTTTTATTTTAAAACTAAAACCTTCCAGAACAGTTTCCTTTTTAGATAAAAGTATAGGAACAGTACAACTTTAGAGGATCGCCGCTCCCACCCATTTTGACCACGGATCCTCTCTGCACTGTCGCCATTTACTTTCCTTACCAGGGGTGGACTGGCCTTTAGGGAGCTCTGGAGATTTCCCGGTGGGCCTCTGCACCCTGGGCCTCTTTTCTGTGGTATTTCCAAATTTTCTCATAGGAAAAGCATTGGGCTTGCTGAAAATGTGTCAAATAGGGCCACTTTGAACTTTATTTCCAGGGCCTCTTTTGGTCCCCAGTAATTATTTCCAGGGCCTCTTTTAGTTCCCAGTCCAGCCCTGTTCCTTACCAATGCAGTACACATATATCTTGTGTTGTTTTCACCACAGCTCCGCATGGTGACTGGCAATGAATTCCTTCTGCAGTCTGACAGCGATTCCATCATTCATGAATGGCACCAGACACTCAAGCGAGTTATCAAGAGACTGGTAGGTTCTAGGTTTTATGCATTGTTAAAAGTCACTATATCTGGATGTTTGTAAATGAGAGTCTTTAATTGTTGTCATTGGCCAAGACTGGGCCAATATTTCTGAAGATACGTCTTGGTCATGTTGTTGTCTTTTTGTGCTTTTTGCTATAGTTGATTAAACTGTGCCATGTGTTGACCTTTTCTGCATTGTTTCCTTCACAGACTGCATGCTTGTGCTGACGCATTCTGTGATCAGTAGCTGTCATTGACTATTTTAGAGGGAAGAATTAAAAACGCGGCCCTTTTGTACTTGTTCAAAATCTTAAATCACAGTTGCCTTTTTCTCAAGGTCAAAGAATGAGGACATTTGGGAGGAAAGAGAGTTGATGGAATCTTCCACAGGGCCTTCCCTGTGTCTCCTGGGAGGGGAGCGAGCTCTTTGGGCAGTTTCCTCTGGTCTTCCGTCCACCAAAGCATTCCTAACAAAGATCATTCAGACGGGATGGTCCTGGGAGGCTGATGTGGAATTCTTGCTTCTTCGGTCGATAAATTGAGCCAAAATGTGGGAAATAACACCACAGATTATTACAGTGCTTTCAAGGGGGAGGAATCCAGCAGGAAGCCGTATCCAATACACATTGTGCATGTGCACAGCCGTCCGAGGCCTGGATGAAATTCTGTGTAGGGATGGGGACAGGAAACATTATCTCCAGACGGCCCTTGGACCCCAATAGATTTACTCTTATCACAACCATTTTATCCTCCCATCTAAATCCAGAGTCCCGCCTAATCAGTTTATATGCTTCAATGTTACAAACCTTTATATTTTAGGGTGAGTTTCGTAACAAAATGAAATGAGCACCAAACCCGGTGTGCATTATTTAATTCAGCAATAATACCCGTACCGCCGTACTGAATCAGCCAGTAATGACTCGTGCCCAAGTTATCGCATGGGGCTTTAATGATGAGCATGGGTGCCGTTACTGGCCAATCCAGCCTGCTGGCTGGGGTGTTATTGCTATCACAGGTTAAAGAACCAGGATGCTTGTAGCAATGTATTTGATTCAAATAACGGGTTGCGTGCAATTCCCCATTCCGTATAGAGAATCAGCATCCATCTCTACTTGCACTATATGTGTAATGCAGGTGTAGGGGGATGGGACCATGCAGATTCTGCCAATCCTCTTGCATATGAAAAGGACAGGCAGAGTCAGTAGAGATCCATTGTAATGGCAACCATTTTGTTTTATCGTTGTGACCACCCTGACCGAAAGCCACTTTGCGCGCACACTGGGGATCCAGAACTATTATCCACATGGAGTGGATGTTGTACAATAACCTGGGATTGCCTGGGTTCCCTTTCCAGCATCTGCTTCCTGTATGTAACGATGAGAATCTCTCAAAGTGGACACCAGCTGCAGTGGATGCATTTGGGGAGACTTCTGACAGATTCTCCATGTCTTCTGAAATGAGGCTGTGAGATCCACATACACAGTAGAAGTAGTCCTCAGCTTAGAGGACGCACAGATCCTTTAAGTGATAGATGAGCCGCACGTGCTGTTCATGAGACAAAGTTCTAAGCTATGGTTCTGAGGCATGGCCCCTGTCATTTGTCACACGTGTTCCTGCTGGCTTTATGATTGTTTCCTGGGGAGCGGTTATCCTACCGCTTTTCCACAAGGAAGATCAGGGCTACACCATGTGGCCTGTTTTTCCTATATGATTGATCTGGCATAGCTTGTTGTAAGGAGCTCGCTGGCAGCCTTTGATCAATGGCTGCACTTCTGGAACGAGCTTAATGCTGACCCCGTTTGAAATACAGTGGGAGGTCCCACAGTCTGACCTTATCACTATCAAAGAATGTTTGTGATGTGGCTGTGACCATTTAGATATTCACGACTCTGCCAGCCAGAGGCTTCAAGGATCGGTGCAGGCCATGTCCGCATGTGATCATTATGAATGGGATGTCTAGTTTGAAGGCTAAATTCACATTTTAAGAGTTTGAATGTGGTGACCCCGACTGACTGTGTGGCTTTCAAAATGTTTGAATGACTTCAAACCCTCGTCTTTTCCTCAGTTCCCCGGTTCCATGTGATAATGTCCCTGCAAAAATGTTACCTGGCCAAAAAGTCGCCAAAATATGGCAGTTTTTCTGCAGGTACATCATCACATTGAACATGCAGGGGACACACCCGCAACCCTAAAACCTTTTTTTAAGGGGAGTGTGCGACACCCCTGTATCCCCCACTCCCCTTGACCTCATGTATATGGTCACCATATATAATGTCGCCTTGATCTTTTCCCGGTGACATTATATATGGCGACCATATATTTGGGGATAATATTACCAGATACCAATTCCCCATAAATGTTGAGTGTCAGCTCAAGATACTCATAGAAGATATGACCTCATTAGAAAATGCGACCTGCAGACAGAAGAGGCCCTGGCGGATTATCCTGCTGGTGAAGCTCTGTGGTAGAGCGCAGACCTGGTATAGGTAAGGAGAAAAAGTACACATTGTCCCCAGTGACCTCATCCTCTGCCCCCTCAATCCTTAGTGTTTATTATTTTTCTTTTCCCCAGTGGACTTTGCTTAGGTGAGACCTTTTCCCCCTATTGACGCTGGGTAAAATGTGTTTCTCATTAACTGGACTGAGCATTTGCACCAAAAACGCTGACTTTGAGCTTTCTGTCTGCCTGAGAGCAGTGGCACAAGGCAATTGAATGGAGGCCAATGGATCATACCTGTTCAGGTTGGTTGGAACAGTGATTTATCTGGGACGGAAGTAGTCAGGGGTGGGGACCCTATGCCCCTTCCTGACGAGGATACGACTGATATACATCTGTTTGATCATGATGACGCAGGAGGGCATTTCCATGTGGTATTGTTTTTATATTGACACTGCCAACGCACTGTGCATTAGAATTAATTGGTTTCTTTGTTTTGGGTGGACTGAAGGTCTGGTGGAAGTGTTCTGGAACGATCGATGGCCATGTGGCCAAAGATTTATAAAAATGATGGGTCTGGAGGAGGAGGTGGCTTAGTCGGGAGGGAACCGGTTAATGGCTACGGTGCTGTCTTTGTCTTCCGAGCAGATAAATGAACCACTTTTTGCTTAACCATCACCAGAATTGAGAAGACGAGTCTGATTGACTTTTACAGATCTGCTTAGAACCCATTAGAACTAGGCTTTCAGCTGGCAGAGTGAGGCCAAGAAGATGGCACGTCCGTCTCAGTGGCACCAACCTTGATACCAGCTCCGATCCTCGTTCCTTCCTTGCTTGACCTGGTAACCATGTTAATGCTGATGTGAAAGTGGCAAAAGCTCAAGTACCGTCAAAGTGGCAAAGGTTCAAGAACTCAGATACACCAGCAGCTGACCAAGGCATCGATCTGCAGCTGATTAATCAAGACAGACTACATACATCTTACTACCCTCATGTGGTACCTTTGGGGTGCCCCCGCTCCGAGGCGTGGCTCCTTAGCTACTCAGTTTCTGGTATTCACCTGTATGCCTCTACTTACAGAGCGGCACTACCGGTCTGCAACACACACCAGCTTCAGGGGTCCATCTCCATGCCCTACAGCTATTCCTGCAATGTGGAGACATAGCCACCCGCTCACCCTGCTGTCATAAGAACACTGATCTGGAATGTTCCAGTCATTATACCTTAGCAATACATATGTTGATAGGTAAGGATACTGGAAGACTGTATTTTCGGAATAATCGGTGTAGGGAGATATTCCGTCATTTAAAAGACCATTTTCTTAAAGTCTTCACTTTGCTCATGCACGTTTGCTCGACCAGCATTCGACCCGTTTTTTTTATATGTATATGAATATGCAGGGTAGGGAATTAGGGGGTGGTGGTAGCACGTGTGTTATGTGTGGTGGGAGGGATTTGAGACGGACCCCCCATAGTAGAAAGAAAAGAGTAGAATTCTGCTATACCAAAATGAAGACTTACAAGAAAAAAAGTGTTTCAAAACATGTAGAACTTGTAGAGCAGGTCACGCAGCACTCTTTATATTCTGAGAGTTGCCAGGTGTATGAGGGATCCCCCAAAATGTCGAGGCCAGCTTCACAGAGCTACATGTTCAGCATATGGAGCTGGGCTGCACCACAGTACAATATGATACATTTGTGTTATTAAATAGAAGTTTCCAAGTCTGGTATTGCTAGGCCTCCCTTCACATATGTCATTGTGAGAACCCCACAAGTCACCAGTGTGTTTCCCACCTCAATTAGCCATATTAATGCAGATCACAGCCTAAAAAAGTACCCCACTGGTAATCTAATGGGTACGTTAAAAAAGATACAAAAACTTGGTCAGCATAACTACTTAGATAAGTGAAATCCTGGCTACCAAGGAGATTGGTAGCATAATCCATGTCTCAGTCATTTGTTCAACATCAGACAGGACAGACCGACAAATGCTACAATGTAGAGTGGACACAACTTGGGAGACCTGTGTCCCCAAGTATCAGGTTTTAGACACCCGACGAAATCTCCAATTCTAGTGAGCGTCAGTCATATTTCGCCAAATTGATTTAGTGGCTGGATTATGTTCCGAATTCAACAACTGTCTCTGTTATCGAGGCCATTTTTACTTCTGGATTGTTGACATATATTAATAGATCTTCATTCTGAGTGTAAAAAATTGCATGCCGGTTTCAATATGTTTGCGAAAGCAAGCGACAGTTTCTACAACTAGTGCGAACAGCAGCAGGGATAGGGGACACAACTGCAGCTCAAAGGGAACAGATGTAACCCAATTGACCAGAACTCTGGCTGCATGGTTCGAATACAGTAGACTAACCAGCACCAAGAAAGTATCACCAACACCAATCCTACGAAGCACTGCATAAAGGAGAGGTCACTCCTGGCAATCAAAGGCCTTTTCAGCATCGAGAAACATCTGTGAAAGTATAGCAAATAAATGTGTCAGATTTAATTGGGTAGACCTGCTGCGGTTGAACACTGACTAAACTGGAATATTACTAGCAGATATAGCAATGGCCTCGATCTACATGGTAATGCCATGGCTCAGACCCTATGATCTTTAAGTTCAATGACAGCAACCTGCATGAGGAGCATTCAGCGTTATCCTCTCCAGACTTGGGCAATACAACAGTGACCACTTCTTGCAGTGTAGCAGGCAACAGACCAGTGCTTACGACATCACCAAAAACATCTACCAGCTAAGAGGTCAATATGTCAATATGCTTTCTATAATGCTCTGTAGTTATTCCATCCAGGCCCAGCGTCTTACCTACCACCCGTTCATGAATAGTCTGGGAAACCACCGACACCATGATGGGGTTGTTAAGGAAATTAATGGTGCTTTTTCTTTTTACAACCGGATCTCTATCTAAATACCTATTAAAGGATAGTTCCGGGACTTTTTTTTTATTGTCCCTACGGGTCGGCCATGTGTTTGTAAGCATAAATCGGTAGATCGTAGGAAACTTTCCTATGGACCTTACCCGACTTTTCGCCCATTATCGCACTCGAAATCAGCCTCCATTTTGTGATAATCCTATCATTCCGCCGCATCGACCTGGCTCACCTGCCTTTGCGGCACTAAATCAAATCCCCCGCCCCTGAAAGAGACTTTATCAAAACATTCATATTCCCCGCCTCTATCCGTGACGTGACTGAGCTGCGTAGGCAAATGCGCCCAGGCGTCTTCTACGCGACTCCACACAGACCCCGGAAATCAACACAGATCAGCTCACAATACAGCGCACCACAATTCGGAATATGAAACTGTACTTTGAAATCAAACCGCAAGATTGTAAATGTGGTAAAGTACATTTATTTGACATCAAATGTTTAGAGAATATTCAGCGATTTGCATTTTTATTTGCTCATGTTCCAAAAAGTTCGTATTGAGGAACGCGATGGTCCTTTGCTGTACACAGGGTGTTGGTTTACGATAAAAATAAGCTCTTCGGTCGCACTGATAATCGCATGGCTGTTGCAACAACGAGGCACTAGGCCACCACAACGGTAGGTATGTTGCATCTAACCGTTAGTACCGCGTAAGGGCATACTTGTACTTGGCGATCGTCCCATAAAATGGTCAGGGTGGTAACGTTGTTCACGCGGAGAAGCAACTGGCGGCTGTAGAAGCCGTCCGCCGGTGTCCGGTACTCGTGACACAGACAGTAGTGAATGATGTACCTAAAAACATAAAAAATGAAATTAGTCTCACCATCAGATCCTTATTAAAATCATAGCGAGGACAGCGCTACTGGGTGTACACAAGTGTTTAAAGGCGTGGCGAGGCAGGGAGGGGGGGGGGGGAGTGGAGTACAAGGTAAGTAGCATAAAATAATAAATAAATAGGGCCAGCTGGTGGCAAGTGCAAGGTAAGTGCAGAACAAGTGCTGGGAAGGGGGGGCTGTAGGATACTGAGACAGTCCCCCAGTGCAGGGGTTGACAGGGAGGCAGTGCAGGTGGAGAGTGGAAGAGCCCAGGACCGAGGTCGCAGACAGTGGACCAGTTGTAGCAGGGGAGAGGGAGAGAGAAAGCAGAAGCAAAGAGGAAGGTTTTGAGGTGCTTCAGTAAAAGCAGATGTTTCTCCTCAAGATAGTGCGCGGTAGAAAACAATATGCCACATAGAACGAACAAGTACAACTGAACCCGTCTTTAAAGCCACTGTATAGTAATGAAATTGCGGTATAAACTCATCAAAAGTTACTTACATTATATTTGCATTTTCCATTGTGTCTCTGTGTAGGGCAGACCCGAAACACCACTCCTTCTTTGCCGACGTTACTTCTTCTAATGAACGTGGCTCATCGTTTCGTTTCTGAAATTTTATTCATTATCTTTTCTTAGTCTTTCAGGATGGTCCCGGCCTGTCAAGGTCAAATCACAATAGAACCTTATACTGGGTCGTGGGCCGTTCCGCCACCCGAGCAAAACATCAAAGCAGCTGACCTTCACTTTGAGCGAGCACACATTTCTAGTTAGCTCCAGTTAGTGTAAGGGCATCTTGTCTGCGTGCCTTTTTTTTTATTGTCCCTATGGGTCGGCCATGTGTTTGTAATACGGAAACATTCTATAATTTTTGTAAAAATGATTTATATTACTGTTTGGTTTAATTGCAATGGGCCTGCAACATGAGGAGACTCGAGAGAACAGACAATCAAATTACAATCATTTAAACCGTGATGTGTATTTCTCAATGAGCTCTGCTTTAGGTGGACATGGAACAGAGGCAATGTTGGGTGGCAATGCAGTTGTCCCCTGCATAGGTTCGTTCACCACTCCATGTATGTGCCTATCGAGGACATCTACGATAAGTCTCTCAATAAACTCATATTGCATATCCTCAAACACTGGTTTGATCACCCATTGTTTACTTCTTTTAGTGAAGGCCTTATTGTAGCGAAGCGTCCCTAAAGTTCCGGTCGTCCTACTTTGTTGACGGCCAACATTATGGTTATGTGCCAAGACCGCTAGAAGAGTCCGATTTATCATGCCTTCCATGCCAAAATGCAATCTTTTGGGCCTGTACTTTAGGCACATATTGTGGAACACCTCCAAATCTCCTGTGTGGCAGAATTCCGTGAGTCCCCTCAAATCTCTTGTTATAGTTTTATCAAATACAATCTTTTCAATGGCCTTGTGAGTGGGTGATGAAGGAATCAACCACTTCTTCTTCCGTGCCTCCTCTGTGGACAAATGGCCATGTTCACATTTGTGGAAATGCTCATTTGTCGACCATCGATGTACGTTGCTACAGTGCAACATTACTGACCGCCATTTTTCCAGTAGAATTTCCAACGACCCTTCACATGTTTTTGAGCTCCACCAAAGATGGTTGCTGATTGACTTGGACCACTGTGAAATACCTTGCATATCTTTTTTTTTTCCTGCAGCCGACAATTTTTTATTGATTGTTTTTGCAAGATGCCATACATCAAATTGGTGATTTATATTTTTGTACTCTTCTCTCATTGTCTTGGCAATTGAAACGTGTCTGTCCGTGGCTATCAGGTCGATCACCATTCCCCGCGATTGTAGTTCTTGCAATGATGCTACAAAGCCAACTTTCTCCATGGCCACTGAGGATGTACTTTGTGACACCTGCACGACCACCGAACTCACAATTTTCTTACTTTCCATGTCCTGAAAGTGGTAGGTGCAGTACTTGGCTGAAAATCCTGGGCTGTCGCACTGTCCATCACCGGCTAGCCTGAAGCGTTTGCCCGCGAATGTACTTTCCATTGACATTTTTTCCATTCTCCAAGCTTCGCTGATGGCTGGAAATAGATAATCGGTTTGGTATTTGTAGAACTGACTTTTCGCAATGAAATGGATTCCCACAAACTGAAAGAAATACTGTAACTTTTTAAAACTTGAACCACTAAAAAGTGCGGCCGCTGCACAAAGTAGATTGCCTGCTGGCAGTTGCCCCAGCATGGGTTGTGCAGACCATGCGAACGGATGATATTGTGTACAGGTGGCATGTATTTTAAGGTTAGTGCCTCGAATTGCACGAGTCACATTAATCAATGGCTCCCCACATACTTCCCCACCAACCCAATGCCCACATTTCATCATCATAATAATATCCATCAAACAGCTATCGAATACAATGAATTTGGCCTCTTTCCTTATACTGTCACTCTGCATCCCAGCTGGTTCGGCCTGTAACGTTGAGGACATGTCACTCGCATGAAAGGTACAATCTCTGATATCGTCTTCCGCTATGCTGAGTGATATTGATGGTGTTTCATTGTCGTCCACTTCATTCTCTTCCATTGCAACATCTGTTCCTTGTCCGGAGATGGGAGAAAAAAACAATGTCTTCAACTTTCGCGCGCTCTTATTTTTTGCGGGTGTGGATTCTGTGAATTGATCTCCGACTGCATCCAAACTACCAGGAGGACATTCACTATCAATGGCTGGTGGTGGTATAGCTCCGTTGTCAATCACTTCATATTCTTCCCATTGGCACGATGCATCTCCAGTCTCAAGTCCCTGCCAAAAGGTTTGACAAGCAACATCTCTCGTTCGCTTCACTGTCTGTGTAGATCTAGTTCTTACACCCACTCGCAACTAGAGGACAGATTAGAAAAGGGATGTTCAGTTTAAACACAATTTACAGTATTGAACTATTGACAGTGAAAGACAACATAATATAGTGAACAGGACACTAACCTTCTTTTGCTTTCTTTTCTTTGAAACTTTCTTGCCTAGAAATTCAACATCTGGACGCTGTTGCTCCGACTCGTGTGTGCATGTCTCCACTTCCTCTCGCGCTGCAACGACTATATTTTCATGATAAGCACATCCATCACTCACTGAGGCTCCATCGACTCCCTGAAACATAGAACTTTCATTAGTATGTATAATAATATTGAAAACACAAAATGTACTTGGGGACCAATACCCATACGTACATCTCAATAGCAAAACACGAATGAACGCATTGTGTAGAACATTCAAACGACAATAGTTCACGCATTGTTGATCTAGTTAGATTGAACTGTCAAGATCCATACCTCGGGCTCCGCATAGACTTCCATTGATGATATTATTGAAGATGACGCTTCAGCAACTCCCTGAAACACAGTAATTGCATTAGTATGGTTTTCTATTTTGTTTAAAAGAACATAAACTTTCTGCAGGCGTCAACGGCTCATCTAAATAGACCTGCACAAATGATCAGTTGTCTAAAATAAATAATGGATATCTAAATATGATTCGATTTGCTCCATCGTTGGAAGTGTCACCACCCAGAGATCTGCATCAACTACTAGGGGTGATGTTCTTGTTGAAGAAGCTCCGTCAGCTCCCTGAAACATAGTACTTGCGTTAATAAAGAAGGAAGTATAGCGGATGTAATCACGTCATTTGATCTCGCATGATTGATCTGTCAGTATCCATACCTCGAAATGCATAAGAACATCAAGGGACGCTGTAACTGCGGTGCACACTTCTGCAAGCTGTTGCGCCGACCCGTAACTGCATGCTCCCCCTTCTTCTTGGACTAATGCTCCATCGACTCCCTGAAACATAGGACTTTCATTAGTAATGAACACAATATTGAAAAAAGAAGACACATAGGAGGGCGACGACAGAAGGACATACCAATGGCTAAAAACGAAAGAAACATTGTGTGTAACAATCACGCTACAAGAATGCAAGATCTGATGATCTCCATCGATGGAACTGTCCGGAAACGTACCTCGAGCATCTGAGTGACATCTACGGTTGTCGTCAATGCGTTGGACTCCTCAGCATCTCCCTGAAAGACAGTACTTGCATTATTTTGGATAACAATAATTATAACTGAAAACAAAGACTAGAGGACGAGTACTGTGGTGTACCATTAGGTAAAATGATTACACGATCAATTAAAACTATTGATTTACATGCCTAAAACAAGTCAGTGTCAGAATAGCTAAGTAAGATTACCCGATAGGCGCTTGAAGTGGCTGATGACTGCAATAACGACACGGATGGAGAATCTTCCGCCTTCATATTGAGTGGATACATAAATGGGGAAATTATTGTTAGCTAATGCTACACACTACCGCAAGGCCGAGAGACAAATACGTAAACTTGACTCACCAGTGGAGGGATGTGGACGAATAGAGTGGGAATAGCGGTTGAGAGCAATTTTCGCCTCGCTCGTGGTGTTTTCTTCTTTATTAGCAATGATGTGGAGTACATGTCTGGGCTAAAGTGCCTGCTGCAGATGCGGTATCGATCACCCCTCTTGTCCGCAAAGACTTCAAGGACTCTACTTTCTAGCTCAGAGGCTGGATATCCGCAATATCGGACCCATTCTCTTATCTGATCTATTGTCTTAGGGAAAACATGCATTATAGTATCTTCAGATTTGTTATGGGTCTTCGAAGGGCAACCGCCAATGGAACAGGCAGGCATTATGGAAAGTTCTGAAAAGTAAAGATCAACAATTCTCTATGAATACCAATGTGTTAAAACATTAAATGACACATAAAAGGTTCAATGCAAGGTCCGTTTTGGTTCTTGGAACTATACACGTTATTCACATGCGGATAAGTATTTCAATAACTTTCAAAAAATAGAAAAAGTAATTTGACTAAACTCAGAACATGTGACTAGTTCCTTGCATGTACTGTCGTGAACGAAAAGAAAACATGGATGCAATTTGATGACTACTAGCAAATAGATATAAATTAAAAAATTGGACGCAAAATGATTATGGTACATGGACTTACCTTGACGAACAAACAGTTAGATGCAGGGATCAGAGTAGTTTCTTGTCGTAGAACAGGGAGCAGTTCACAGGTTGCAAACTGACGAGTTTGCTCAAAGTGGTCACGGAAGTTCACAGAGACGAAGAGCAGATAACCAGCACCTTCACGGGTTGACTAGCAAAGCGCAAAGAAGTTCTCATTAGAAATATGAAGTGGGTTATAAAGAATTCGAAACAGGGGTGTGTTTGTGAATGAATGACGTGTATATGTCGTGGCATTATGCGGTCTGCAGGGGGCCGTCCAGCGTGAGGGGGGATGCTTGGCAGGAGACACAGGGTCTGGAGGTAGACATGGGAACAACAAACCCATGCTCTATAGACCACTTTGAAGTGTACATGGTCTTTGGCACCTCTTGGCCTTTATCGCTCCCTGACAGCTCCACTTGCCAGCAGCGCAAGTACCCCGGTGCAAACTGCCTTTGATAGGGCGGGGGGTGGATCGGGGCGGTGGTCGTGCAGACAAGACACAGGAAGACTCGTGAATGGAGACACACTTATGTGGATTGCAGGGGGCCGTCCAGCGTGAGGGGGGATGCTTGGCAGGAGACACGGGGTCTGGAGGTAGACATGGGAACAACAAACCCATGCTCTATAGACCACTTTGAAGTGTACATGGTCTTTGGCACCTCTTGGCCTTTATCGCTCCCTGACAGCTCCACTTGCCAGCAGCGCAAGTACCCCGGTGCGAACTGCCTTTGATAGGGCGGGGGGTGGATCGGGGCGGTGGTCGTGCAGACAAGACACAGGAAGACTCGTGAATGGAGACACACTTATGTGGATTGCAGGGGGCCGTCCAGCGTGAGGGGGGATGCTTGGCAGGAGACACGGGGTCTGGAGGTAGACATGGGAACAACAACCCATGCTCTATAGACCACTTTGAAGTGTACATGGTCTTTGGCACCTCTTGGCCTTTATCGCTCCCTGACAGCTCCACTTGCCAGCACAAGTACCCCGGTGCGAACTGCCTTTGATAGGGCGGGGGGGTGGATCGGGGCGGTGGTCGTGCAGACAAGACCCGTTTGCCGCAGGGCCTCACCAAGGAGAGGCCATCTAACTGAATGTAAGAGGATGGCTGCAGGATCTACTACATGGAAGGCAGGGGGGTGAGTTTATAAATACCTCACCCTCCCAGGAGAATATATGGGGGTCATCTCTGTACCCGGTGCCCAAAAAGAGGATTTATTATGATCAACCATATTTATTATTTACCTATAACCATGTTTTGTATCAATAAAATCCAACAGCTTTTTATTGCCAACGCTTGATGCCAACCCACAAAATAATATATGTATGACTGCTGCATATATGGGTTCAACGGTTATGTGGATTGAAGGTGTGCGGCCAGCGTGAGGGAGGATGCTGGCCGGAGACATGTGGTGTGACAAGACAAGGCACTGGAAGGCTATTCAACGGAGACACACTAGATTCATTTAAAAAATCAAAACAACCATTGCTAAAATATATGTTGGGCTTTATTTTAGATTTTAGTTAAACATAAATAATAAACATTACACATTGTAAAGTTGAGGTTGCAGCACATCGAGGGAAAATCCGCGGTATTGTCCACTGTCACTGGGGAAATGTTGTCTAATGGCAAGTACCGCACAGGCAGGTATTACTCTCCGAACGCGGTGTCCGAGCCTCCCGTGAAGCCACCAAGTGAAGCAACGATAGGCCACCAGCCTGTACCACCTGTGAAAAAAAAAGATGCAAACTGTATTAAACTGACCAAACTTTCTTATCAATGTCGATTCAGGTAACACATGTCATTTTTCTTAGAAAAAAATTATATCTAGAAAATGCACTATATGGAACCAATTTACATGCGTTCGAATGATATGTAAATGTAATTTTATATGTGGGAGACGACCATGAAATAGTGGTGGCATCACTGACATCACAAACAGAGTATACTTACTCGTTACTCGGATTACGCGGACGAACAGTGCCACGAAGTTCGTGCATAAGCACCATCATCATCCTCAACACTGTCCGTGAGAGGCAGGCTTCCCTGAACTCTGGCAGCTCGGTGATGCATTGCGGACTTTGCTCGCCTTCCTGCAGACTTTGCTCGCTTTCCGAAATGTAGGCCAAGCACCCAGAATTTTCACGGCAGCAGCAGTTCTCCTCCTCAGTTGGCATTAGCTCGCACCGATTGCACGTGCACCAGGTGGAGACGCCGTCCATGCGACATGGTCCAGGCTCTTCATCCGTTGACTGGTCCTCCCAACTGCCGTCCGAATCCCCATCGTTTTCGCGTGCTTGCCTTTCCAGTAGTTCCTCCTCGGTGTACTCGGGCTCGTACATATACGGCATTATTGTGGCCATTGTGCGGTAAAGATAGTAAAATAATTTACAGAGATGGTACAGGTGTTCACACGGGCTACAAGCGGCGAAGGTAGCTGACCAGAGCACTGAAACGAGTCACAGAATACTCAAAGTAACACAGAGAGAGGAATGGAATCGAAAATCTGCTGCTGTATGTTGTGAAACGGTCTGTTTATACTTATTGGGGAAAGAGGCGTCCTGCCATTTCCATGGCAACACGTCAATAGCTGAGGCGCAGCGATTGTTGACACGAGACGTGCTTGAAATGGGCAGTACGCGTCTGCTGATGTCAGGCTCAGGGGCGGGGGATTTGATTTAGTGCCGCAAAGGCAGGTGAGCCAGGTCGATGCGGCGGAATGATAGGATTATCACAAAATGGAGGCTGATTTCGAGTGCGATAATGGGCGAAAAGTCGGGTAAGGTCCATAGGAAAGTTTCCTACGATCTACCGATTTATGCTTACAAACACATGGCCGACCCGTAGGGACAATAAAAAAAAAGTCCCGGAACTATCCTTTAACTAACTCCAGCTCTGCAGCCTTGCATAGCGAATCATAATCATTTACAGACACCATTCCAATATCTTCCCAATCTCAATATCTCACACTGACAACTTTCATTTCTTGTATGTGAGTTTGCAGAGCCCCTCCATGCAACACCCAAGATAACAATGTACCAGTGCGATCAGCAGCCCTATACTGTCTCGCTGTGACCTTTCTCGGCATGCATGTTATTTCTCGATCGGCAGCCTCTGAAAATGTATATAATTTCTCTCTAAGCCTAGCTAAGATGCTACTTTCTTTATGCTCTCAGTACCATTTAGTGACCCCCTAATCGCTCTCCGTACCCCCGCTTCCTTAGCTATACACACTCCATGCAAGTACACTTTGCATGTCTACCAAAGACTGGATGCTCTATCAACAGAACCCTTATTTAGCCATATTACTGTAAAGGTCTGCTCTAATGGCCCCATCTCCAACAGCATTGGGCTTGGTAAATACGAGATGTAGAGAACCGCATGTACACTGGGCAGTGATCCGAAATAGTCATAGGCAGTATTGTGCATGATGCTTTGTCCCCAAATCATAGTCAAGGTGATATTAATCATTAATCAGTCCGAGAAGAAATCATGAATGCTTGAGTAAAATGTAAAACCCTTAGCCATCCCTACAAGATGTCACTAGATGTCTATAAGATAGTTCATATCACAGTGTCCCAATAATGTCCTGGCTCAAAAGACTGGGTGCAACCATGCATCTGTCCTTCACAAGATAAGTAATCACATTTAGGTCGCCAAAGGAGACTTTATTATCAGTGTATTGATGAAACTTACTTGATTAAGGTTCAAAGAGATATTACTGAAGCCCACACAAACACTGAAATCGACTATCTCTTTACAGGGCAAGAACAGGTTGGGGATTTCATCGGAGCAAGTACGAAGGCAGGACACTATCAGATCACTCACCCCTGTTTACTAGGTGGACAGGGAATTCAGACTCCTCCCCGGCACCCTGCCCGGTGCCAACGTGGAGGCTCAGGGCTGAGGCTCTTCAAGATAAATACAAATACAAATACGTTTTGAGAACAGACATCGGCCTGCTTCACCTGCCTCTTATAGGGGCTATAAGGAAGTGATTTTATCAGACAGACCAATCCTACCATAGGGAGTCCCTACCTGCAGGCAGGACTTGCCCCAGACACTGACGTTGAGCCCTTATATGCGCTCCTCCATCTTAATACACATCTCAACTTGCAAACAAATGTTAAGAGGATAAATCCTTGTAATATTAGAGACACAATGGAAACTGCTAATAAGCCTAACCACCATTAGCATCACAACCAAAAGCCTATCCATCTCTTTCCTCCTGATGAGCCAGCACTCTATTTGCTGGAAAAACACGTGTAGAGGACCAGGAAATTAAGGTTTTGTGAACCTAAATCTGTATAAAAATTCATTGTATTGAAAATATGTTTAAATAAATGTAAACATTTTTTATAAACCAAACAAGTGACTCAATCTTGGATAAAATCTAGTTTGGCACGATCAGAGTTGCTCTTCTCAAAACTTTATCTCAAACAAACTAGTATTGGGCAGACGAACACCCAATGACCAAAACAAGAGGTTTGCCAGAGGTTTGAATTATGTCTGCAAATGTAATAGCACTATAACAAATACAAATAAATATAACTAAAATAAAAATGACCTCTTTTTCGAGGTTATATGGCGGAGAAGAAAGAGGAAAATTTGGGGATTAATGAGGGTAGTTTGAATGAAGGGGGAGTTATGTGGGATGCGTTAAAAGTGGTGATGAGGGGAGAAGCAATAGCCAAGGCGGGAGGTGTCAAGAAGGAGTTGTCATGGAACCTGTCAGTATTAGAGGCAAGGTTTAAACAGCTGGAAAGTACATAGGCAGAGATCGAAGGAACAGAGAGAGAGCTCCTAAAACTATGCCACGAGTGTATAGAACACTGGGACAGACTAGGTAAATATGATTATGCAAGATATAATGAAAGATTACATGAACAAGGAGATAAACCAAGTCGAATGCTGGCTTGGCTCTGCCACAGAGACCATGCTAGAACCGTAGTTAGTGAGATAGATAATCTGTAACTGTTCCAGCGCTATTTTTAATAGGGCTACAGGCATCACTGGTTTACCAGTGCTGTCTTGTCACCACAAGCTTTCAGAGGGGTTTAAAGAACACCCTTGTCGTTTCCAAAGATTCTTCTCTTCCTGTAGTGCCTCCCCTTGGAGTTCCATCAACTGTGTTTGCCCAAGATAGTTATAGCCTTCAGGTGTCGTTCGTGCAACCATCATTCTCTCATTGGTATGGATGACTTCCACTTCCATGATCGTCTCACTTTTGGATGCCATACGCTTGGCTTCCGTGTCTGCTGCTTGCTTTCCGCGTGAGATAAAATCTGTCCCTCTCGTGTGGGTGGCGCATTTCACGACCGCTATGTCCACTGGGAGCTGTAGTGCCTTAATCAGCCTGTCCAATAAGGCTGCCGGCTGCACTGGCGTGCCTTCTGTTTGGAGGTAGCCCCTCCTTTTCCAGCACGCTAGGCCTGCGTGCACTGTCGACGTCACATAGGCAGAGTCACTGTACACCGTTACTTCCTGGTCTGTGTGATTCTCAATAGCGAGTATAAACGCCAATAATTCTGCAGCCTGTGCTGAAAAATGAGATGGTATTTGCGCACTAATAAGTAATCAGAATTCTCCATTTGCTGTGTGCTTCATCACAGCAACGCCTGTATATCTTTGCCCATCATTTTGATCGATTCTCGAAGAACCGTCAATAAAGACACTTTCTCCTTTTGCCAAGGCATATTCTTTCACCCTGGGAATTTCGTCATAGAATTCTTCATAGTTTGGACAGTCATTTATTGGCTCTCCTTCAGTGACTGGCTCTGCTATAAACATAGCTGGGTTCACTATCTTACATCGGACTACCTTAATCGATGGATTTGATATGATCACTTCAGAAGCAGAAGCTCTCTGAGATGTCAATGTGCCCTTCGGTTTCTCTAGAATAGCAAAAAGCGAGTGCTCGACGTACAAGATTCCTGTTTCCAGATTCCGTCTATAAAAAACAGGTGGAAACAGCTTCCCAGTAACAGCAGCTCAGCAAAGGAATGCTCTAAGAGTTGAGCTAAGAAGAGACCAATCTTACAATAGCTATAGGCACAACACCAGCAAATGGCTACGCCGCAAAGACATATAACCAAGAGCCACATATGTTAGATCTTTACTCTGTCTTTCTCAACCTAGAATGATGCACTAATGCTATTACCTATTCACATGCACATACCTGTAATTATGTAAACTGTATTTTATTACTGTAACTACCTTTGTCCATGTACATACTTCCAACTATGTGAATTGTAACTTTATCCGCACCTGTATGTATGCATCTATGCAAATGTAACCAACCTATAAATAGCCTTGTTACGTTGTGTGCCCAGCTACCTAAGGGTTCAGGGCGCCCTAAAAATAATAGACAAACAACGTCATTGAGCAACCCAATTGAGCAACCCATTGTAGCCTTCTCAATGGCGAACGCTGCAGCAGCTAAACTTTGTTCGCACAGGAAATTACCTCTCATTACTGCGTCTAAATTTCCACTATAGTATGCCAGGGGCTTGTACCCCAATGTGGTTCTCTGTGTGAGCACTGCCGTCATAACTCTGCCTTTTGTGTGTGAAAACAGGTAAAATTCCTCTGCATAATTGGGAATCCCTAGAACTGGTGCTGTGCAAATAGCTCTTTTGCGTTCAGCAAATCCTTCCTCCATGGTCTCAGACCATTCAATCTTTTCTTTTGTCACTTGGGCCTTCTTTAGGGCCTGAAGTAAAGGCTTAGTGTAAGAGCTATAGTCGAAGATCCATGCTATGACATAGTTGCATAGTCCTAAAAAGCTCTGCATCGGTTTTATCGTGTGTGGCTTAGCCGTGTTCATTATGGCTTCAGCCCTTTCTGGGGTCACTCTCTTTCCCTCATGTGAGATCAGCTGGCCTATGTACAGCACTTCTTGTTGACAATATTGTAGCTTTTTCTTGTCAACCTTATATCCTTTCTAAGCCAGTATAGTCAACAGCTAAACAGAATCGTACCTGCACTGCTCTTCTGTCGTGCAGCAAATTAAGATGTCATCCACATATTGCAGGACAACACTTTTTAATGCAATATTGCTCAAGTCCATCTGCAGGACTCTGTTAAAAATAGATGGAGACTCACAACACCCCTGGGGTAGCCCCGTGCTTTTTAGACGCATCTGTCTGAATGTGAATGCCGTCAGATCTTGTGAGTCACGATGCAACGGGATTGAGAAAAATGCATTTTTCAAGTCATTTACCGTGAAATATTTTGCCTCAACAGCTATATTACATAGGATTGTAGCCGGGTTTGGAACTAAAGGGAACTCGGCCTCAACAATATCATTTATTGGGCGTAAATCCTGAATTAGCCTCCAAGACCCTCCCTTTTTTGATTGGATAAACCGCGGTATTGCATGACGACTCTGACGTCACTAAGATGCCCTGCTCCATCATTGATGAAATTGTCTTAAAAATCCCGTCATCTGCCTCTCTGGACATGGAATATTGTCGGGCTTTTGGTAGAATTGCTCCTGGTTTCAGTTTAATTTTCACTTCTCCAACCCCTTTCAAGAGGCCTACGTCATAGGGTCCTGTAGTCCATACTGAGACAGGCACCTGGGCCATGTCGTCATCAAAATATTCAGGACGGTTTCGTGCCAACATCATTCTTTGAGGCACTTCTCTTTTGATCATTTTCCCCCAGAAGGTGAGACTCACTTCCGGCATTGTCTCTCCCATATCTGCTTGTTCTTCAAACAGATCATCATCGGTGACGTCAGTCAATCGATATCCTTCTTCAATGCCGATTACTTTGCACCATTGTCGGCCTTCGTCGTCCTAACCATCAATCAAGGCCATTCTCCCTCGTACTGCAACTGTGCGTACCATCAAGGGAAATACTTGTCCCTTCTCCTCGTGCATCGGTATTCTTGGTCTAAATAGGAACTCATCTGGGGTTCTCATGATCCTGTCTGCAAGGCATGGCAGCCCTGCCATTAGTATGCGCATACCATATGCAAATATTTCTGGCTCTAATGGCATAGCCCTCATAGCTGTGTGTTGCGTATGCTCTGATCATTTTGCATACATTTGAATAGTGCATTCCTGGAGTTGAACATACTATGCCTTCCTCCGTGAACGAGATTGTCATGTTTAACTTTGTCATTTAATCTCGACCCAAAATGTTTACTGGGGTCTGACGTGAATATAATAAAGGCACATTCATTTCACATTCTCCTATAGAGGCTGGAAGTGCGTTTGTGAAGGGAACACGAATTGTAGCTCCTGTGAAACTGAGTATTTATAGCCTCGCCGGACAAGGAAAACTTGCCTTCACGTATGCACGAGCGTGTTGCACCCGTGTCAACTAAGAAGGAATATTCTTTATTCCCTATAACGACATCCAAGCTATGTTCCCGGTGAGGGTCTGGTGTCACTGATAGGATAGAACACATCAGGGTTCCCAGTGAGCTGTCCTAGTCCATATACAATTTTGGCCCACTGTGTGCTGGTGGATTTCCCCCATTCCCATTGTTACTTCTCATTCCAGGGTTCATGGTCTGTCCTGTGCTCACTGTCTGTGACAGTTGCATCGGTGCCTGTTGGGATTGTCCTTGTGGAAAACTCCCCATATTCTGAGGTTGCACGCCCTGTTGCACTGCTGGCGCTTGTTGTTGCAACATGTGATTTTGTGCATCTCCCTGTTGTATGAATGCAGATGGATTCACTGTACCTGCTCCTGTCCCTTGGCTATTCTGCCCCATGCATTGGTTTCTGCATGTGCGCGCTAAATGCCCTGTCATTCCACATAACCAACATACTGGTGGTGGTCGAACCATTTGCCCATTTGACATATCTTGATTACCATGTTGCATATTTTGAAAGCCTCCTTGATTATTTTGGAAACCTCCCTGATTGCTCTGCCATCCTCTTCCTCTAAATCCTCTTCCCCTGGGGTAAAACCCAGTATTGCTCTGATTATTCTTCTGTGGATTAGTCACCTGTGGCATGCTCGATTCAGCTGTGCTAGTTATCATGGCTCCCTCAAGAGCATACTTCGACAATTTATTCTGCACCAATTTCGCTTCTTCATCCTTTCGTACAGCTTCCTTGTTGCGAGTCTTTTCTTGCAGCAATCTGCAATAGTGTGCAATGGTCAACTGTATTTCTGACCAAGGTTTGGCTTCGATTCCTACCAATTTCTTGAGCTGTTTCTGTACCTGTTCTGGCAGCCCTTGGCACAATATATGGTAGAATACAGGTATAGATTTCCCCCAAGATTCATGAGTTTCGAGTACCCAAGCGTTTTGGAAATTCTGTATATAAAACAACGGATCCTCAGACTCCTTCATTATTCGTGTCATTATAGCTCCCATATCGGAAGTGTCTGGGTAAAGCACTCGTAGTGCTTTCCATACTGCAGCTCTGAAGTTGTTAAATGGAGCTCCGTCATGTGCATTGTTGATTGTGGTCACACCCGGGTAACCTGCCCGTGTCCACACATCATCTGCTCTCTCACCAAGTATGGCGATTAGGAGACCCTTGGTATCCCCTATAGCTACCGTGTTCCCTCCTATCATTTTTTCTAACTCGTGTATCCACTTTTCTGGCTCCCGATGTCAGCATTGGAAGCTTGTTTTAAAAAAAAAATCGATCCATATGTGGTCATGGACTATATTGTGGTCTTGTTCCCCCTTTTTCGAGTAATGGAAATTGGGATGTATAGCTCTCTCTCTCTTCCCTCATGGTTCTTCTATCTATGGCAGGGGTAATGTTCCTGCATCACCGCCTGCCTGGCAGTGACCTAAGTCTGTCTACATAGGGCGGTGGAGACACCCCCCTCTGACCGTGGGACACTTCTTCATGTCGGTCTGACTGCGTGGCTAGTTCTGATGCTCTTGGTGCAGACTCGCAAGTGTCTGACCATCTTATTCCTTTCTCTCTTGGGAGTGGTCTTTTGCTCCGTCTCTCTTCCTCATTTTCCTCGCGTTCCTCCCTCTCTGTGTCGGACATTGTCTGTCCCCAATTCATGCAACTTCTTGTGTCTTCTTGGTTCCTACTTATTACTAATCTTTCTAGGGATAGTTCCCTATTCCCACTACTTCGGGAAACATCCTCAGTGCTGGAAAGTTGAATGCTCTCCAGGCGCTTGTCTTCCCCCTCCCCTTGGGGTGTTTGTTCTAGCCCCATTTCATCATATATTCCATCGATCGTTTCTCCGATGCTTCTGGTGTCAAAGTCATCTTCCATATTTGCCCTAGACGTGCCTGGTACTGAATCGAATGCAGGAAAGAATTCTTCGATGTCTTCCCAATCTACTACTGGAGTTGGTTTTTCACCTCTCTCCCCATATATTCAAGATCACGTGCTCTCTGTCTTCGCTTACGTTCTACATCATCATCGAATTCTCTGCGCTTCCACGCCTCTTCTCTGACCCTATCTTCTTCCTTTTTCTTTTCCTTTCTACATTCATCTGCCCTTCGGATTTCCTCATCCCTTCGTCTCTTTATCCTCTTCTCTCGTATCCTTTGCTCTCCCTCAGATCTTTGCTGCTTCTGTCTGTCTTGATTGTTGGCTGCTCTCTGTTTGCGATTGACCTGTCTTTCTTGCTCTTCGCTATACAGCTGTTCTCGCCCTTGTCTGTCTTTCTTTCTTTTTCTTTCGTCTCTCAATTCCATCTCTTTCCCCTTTCTCTGTACCTCGTCTAGCCTCTCTTTTTGTTTCGAATCATCAATGCCTTTGCCATCGAGTTTCAATAGAATTTGCCCTCCCATCCATTCATTTTTTGCAAATGCTATTTCATCAGTTCTATCTTTGTTTCCCTTCCATCTTTTTCCTTCTCTCTCCTTGTCGAGATATGCACTTGTCTGTGCCTGGTGCCTTCTTTTGTCATCACGTCTCTCCTTGTCCCTTGGCACCATGGAGGTGATATCCTTATCTTTCCCTTGATTTTCGTCACTACTTTGCGTAGGTGACTCATATGCTGGGTTGCTATACCCCGTGGCTGCTTTTAGTTCGCTCAGCGCGCACAGTCCCTCGTCTTTACTTTCTTCAATCTTCGTTTTGGATGGGGCGGATGGCGCAGTAGGCGTCTCACCCCCCTCTGAACATATATTAAGTATCCAATCTATTGGCGTCTCCTCTCCCTTTTCTTGTTCCTACATCTTCCAAAGCTCTGAAATAGCTAGGCGTTTGTCTAACTTTTTGCCCATTTATGTGGCATGCAAATTTGTCGTCATGTGTTGCAAGACAGCTTTAGATAAGGATCCGCCCTGTGGCCATGGAATAAACATTTTGTGGGCGGTTCCTACTCTGTTCTATATTTCTTCAGTTTGGGTGCATGTTTCGGCAACTGTTCACATAGGTGTGTTAATGGAGTTATGTCTTCCATGTTTGAATTTGTTCCCTTTCTCCTTATATAACACTTGCCAAAGCTTTACGTGACTTAAACAGTTCCAAAAATAGGAGCGAGCACCAAACACTGCAAGCTCCAATCCCGATTTTTTTCACAAAATTTTATATCTTCTATTTTTCTCAAAAACATCAATTTGCATGCGATATTATCTCGGCTATTCAATCGCGTAAAATTTAAATAAGTTTTCTCCAGGAAAATTTTTCGACTTGTGACGTCACAACAAACATGTAAGACAGACATTTAACAGACTAGATGAACACCAGCTGGTCACAGATATCTCTGCCTGAAGTCTGCCTCTAATCATTACCCCTTCATGGAGTTTAAACGTATCCCTTTCACGTCGACTTTAATCGCCGTGGTAGTCTATTTGTTCCCCTTTAGTTGGGACTATGGATACACATTTCTTCTAGCCGCTTGTATTAAAAGCGTAGGAATAAGGTGAATCCTCTCACTTCTCGGGTGTCCTCCCCGGTAAGCTCTCTCTTCTCGAGTGTCGTCCCGGTATCTTCTCTCTATTTGCTTAATTATTCTCGATTCATTATTCCCTTCCCCTTAGATACATACATTCTTTTCTACTTCTAACTATATTTTGTTTTCCCACCTCCCTCTGTTACCTTTTCCCTTTACTTGTTCTAGAGCATGCACTTTTGCCAAAACACTCAATCTTTTTCACTCACTGTTAGCGTGTTTCCTCTCTGGACCCTCTGGATCACCGGCTTCGTCACCGCCTTCATTCGGCTTTTCTCTGGCTAAGATGCCCATAGAAATGGGAAGGGGCTACGTGGAGAAACACAGGCCCCTTCAGACCTTGTCCTGCAGTTTCTGTTTTCTTTAAACTGCCACTTTCAACTGGGAGCTTCACGGTGTACTCGGCAGAATGGCAAAGGACTCGTGATATTGTCGAGGACTTAGAGTTACTTTATGTTGACGGTCAATGGGTGTCTTATTCTAATCAATAATCAATAACCATCAGTCTCTGCTACCAGTGTACTCCGCGACTCCCGGCCGGCCCATAGAGCCGAGGTTTGCTCAGAAGTACTTTAAGATGTGATAGCAGCACCCTTGAGATGGATGGGGGTATTATTCCAACACCAATCAATAAGGACAACTCAATGGTTTGGCAAAGGGAGTCTGTTTAATGACAAGTAATGACAAGTACAAAAAACGGGGAGTGATGGATATCAGCACTGATGCGATCGTCCTTCTCGCTTCAACTCCAACGAACTTCATACAAGTTGTAACATTTATAGTCAAAACTAGTCATAATTGACATGTAACACTCAAAAGTTAACATGCAATTCTATTGCTTAGGAAAAGGTAACTTTACTATAGGTACTATATCTGTATATGGTAACAGAGTGAGGGGATTGGGTAAACACTGTCAGGTGGGCGTCTAAGCCCTTCCTTCAAAAATGACTACTGTAGACATCACTAAAAGTACAACGTCCCATTGGTTCTACTAACTATAGGACCCTAGATTATTTGGTCCATTGTGATTGGGTTGGCACCAACGCCATGCATACTTTTCCACTTCACTTAGCAGCACACAGAATGGTCGGCCAGGTGCGGGGTGCCCCTTAGTTACCCGGCCTTCCTCCGATTATGGTAACAATCAATCATCACTTTAGTAGCCATGTGTCAATTAGTTCTCTGTGGTTGGCCTCAACTGCATCTTCTGTCAGGAAAAGTTCTGATATCTCTGCCTTGTCGGGTGCCAAGCGTAGGTGTGAACCCTCGCTTCTTCTTGTGCGGCTGGTCATGTGCTTCCCACACCGTGAATTTGTCCCGTTTCTCTCAATTTGTGTACTTGATTCTTATTTAGCCCGCCACCTGCCTACGTCTTCTTATCTCGACCTTTCAGAGGCAGGATATTCTGATCTTAGTTTCAATTAAATGTAGCTACTGTTCGCCTCGTCTATTGGTATGACCTTGGCTTCCCTGGCACGAGTTGCTTCTGCCGAGTTTCGATTCAGCCGTCTCCTCTCGTTTTGCTAAATATGAATCTCTGCTCATTTGGCTTTTAGTAACCTGGGGTGATTCTGCTTCGTTTGCAAAGTGCAAATATACTTATAATAAAATACTTTGTTTGAGGTAGATTTATGTATAATGGTGCTTGCCGCACTACTCTTCTACTTAGCATAGCAAGCCAAGCCAGATGTGGTGCTGTTAATCCGCATTTATTCTGAGTCAATAGGACTCTATGGGGCTTTTCGGCACGATTACTGCTGGCGATAATAGCGCTCGTGGTAAAAGTTCTGAAAATAGGAGGAAATGGGAGGTTTTTCCCTCCAGCAAAAAGCTGGAGGTAAACCTCCAACTTTCCGCTGAATCTCGACTTTGGGCGGAGCTGTCATGCAGCGGTAATGGCATTACTGCCGCATTTTTACCGCTCTGCCCAACCCAGGATGAGGCTCAATGTGGGAGCCTGGAATGCATTGGTGTATCTGATACTTTATTCAGAGGATGAGAAACCCCCTATGAGGCACTGTAATGCGTAAGGAGAATGTGTTTGACGTCAGGGATGGGCAACAGAAGGGGGGATGCAGGATGGCGGGAGGAAATGGGAGCCTAGGACTGTAGTTAGCACTTCTTATACTATTGCACATTAGTTAAAGTTAAGCCCTCACAGAGCCCAGGATGTGAGGTGGGCAAGCTGCTGGTTCCAGAGTTATGTTATAGTTGTTTTTTTTCTTGTCATCACATCATAATTGTAATGTGATGACATCACTATGTTGTGATTGCTGATGGACCAAATGGTCGAATTTTTGGAATAAATAAAAAGATTTAAAAACTCCAAAAAAATACATTGGCAATGATTTCCCTTCCTGTGCCACTTCTCTGCTGGTACCACACATCCAAACATATCAGTGGACGTGTGTCGGTCCATTGTTTCCTATCCTTATTCGAGTATATTTTTACTCCTTAGTTTTTTTATGAGAATATTGGCCAAGTTTAAGTGAGTGAAAGTGGGTGATGTGTCTCCTATCTACGGGGCTGCTTATGAGTAATTGTTGTCACTGCTCTGTCTTCAGGGCAACGCAATATTGATAGTTAACAGTGCACCCCACTAACCCAACTTTCAAATCTCTGCATACCCAACCCACCTACAACTCACACAACCATCTCTCACCCAGAAATCTGCACGCACTTAACCACACTGCATCAACAACATACAAACTACACATAAAATGCACCTACAGCACACAAGGTCTCGTCCGGTCCGATACTCGCACCAAAGCTCAGCGCATGGTGTATACCGAACTGAAGCCGCCAACAGCACACCACTTCTCCCTCTCTCTGACTCCCCCTCCACCCGAATAACTCTACCCGCCCTTCTTCTTGTTTACAGATCCGCCAGAGCACTTGGGGACCAACTTCGTTGGTAATGGTGGGCTATATAAGTACCTTTAACTTAACATAACATAGGTAATCTGATAATCGTACTCTGTGATAAAGACATTCTGATGCAATCATTCGCCTTTTTCTTTTTTTTTTGCATTTTTTAAAGCGCTCACACAGCCCGTGGGCATCGAGGCGCTGTTACAGGAATTGTTTTTGTTTTCATTGTGAGATTGTTTTTTCTTTTTTTCTTAGTTGCGTATTTATGACGTGCATACATTCCCAGAGATTTCTAAGCGCGGACCCAGGGATCGAACCTGTGTTGCTTTGTGTCGTCTTGCTTCCAAGGCGAGAACGTTGCGCTGAGCTATCCTCCAGGGACAATATAAATTATGAGATTCAGGTTAAAAAAAAGGTTCAAAGAGCAAGTGGGCCTATATACATTTACTAGGACCAGCGGTGTCCCCGATGATTTACCCAACACAATAAGAAATCCTACCTTAAGGTCTGTTACAACGTTGGTAAAATGGAAGCTGGGTTTGCTATGCACCAATAGTAACGCCTCTGTGGGTGAGAGGAGAATGAGTTCAATCACCCACCTGAGCCCGAAGCTTGTCCAAACATAACATTCTCTGTTACAAACAGGAGGGTCTTTTGTAACGTGGCTACATTGATGGAATGGCATTACAGATAAACCAGCAATTTGCAAGCTTTCGTTGCATTATTTAAATGCCACACACTCCATAACATTGCACACACTTAGCATTTGCCTTGTACATAGGCAATATCTGGTATCATGTGATAGGTTATTTATAACGCTCTTAATACCCAGAGGTTTCTAAGCGCGGAACCGGGGAACGCACCTTTGTTGCTCTGTGTCGTCTTGCTTCCAAGGCGAGCACGTTGCCCCTGAGCCATCCTCCCCAGACGGCCATCTCAGATCTTCTTATTTCCCAGCACATTACAACTAACTGACAGGTTCATAATCAAATATTAAATAATCAGCAAAGGTAGAACATCCAACAGGATTTAACCAATCCTATTGCCAATCCTCCCTTCTCCAACATGCAGTGCAGCATTTCCCCATAACCAGTGCTTAATTTGTAAAGACATCAGTGCCAGATCCCAATAAATCTTGGCTCACTAATGCCGGCCCCAGCAGGAACTGCCCGTGGTGCGTGCGGCCAGGGCCGGCTCACTGCTCTATAGGCCCACCACCAGCCCATCACACTGCTGCTGCTTCATGTCACATGTTTGGTGCTGCAGCAACTGCTGGCACGGGCTAGTAGTGGGATGGATGGGGAAGGAGCACACATGGGTTCAGGAAGTATAATGCTTTAAATTTGGAAAACAATTGTGGCTGATGGTGTCACACTATATCCTGTGATCACTGTTAGAAAATATTCTGTGGATACTCTACTCCTGAAGGAAGAGTATCCTGCCCTATGACCCCCCGGGCTCCACCTCGCACGCACACAAGAGGACACACCACGCATGCTTCTGCTCAGCTATCTTTGGTAGGAATCATTAAATTGGATTAGCTCTCACTCAATTTATGTGTACTGTGAGGACAATGGAAATTAATTTCTCTACATAGGGGCCAGTGCCAATCCTCTTTTCTGCTCGCCTACTAACCTTCTAATTATTGTCCAAGTTATTTCAGGAAGTAAAAGCTTTTTTCTCTGTTTGCTCTGAGACCCGCCGGATGCTCCAGGGGCCCTGTCTAGACCAGCAGTGCACTGCCGTGCTGCCAGTGACATGGAATGCATTGGTTGTGAGCTTTCCTGGGTAACTGAGGTAATGGGCGAGAGGAAGAAAAAGGGGGAGAGAGAGAAACATAAAACAACCAAGGGGGAAAGAATGAAACTAGAGAGTGCTGCAAGATTAGGAAACGGATGAAAGAAGGGGAAGATGGGGGAAATTGAATGAAAAACACAGAATGATAAAAACTGAAGGCCAGTGAATGGGGTCGAAATAGACAGGATGAAATAATAGAATGCAAGAGGGAAGGAAGTAGGAATTATGGCATAGCATTTAGAGGAAAGGGGAAGTATGAGGAAGAGGCAAAAAGAAAAAGTATTTAGCTGGCAGAAGGGAACCGCCGATAAAGGTTGCAATGGTAAGGGGGAAGATAACAAAGCACCTGATATTAAATAGACATGAGGACGAGGCATGAAAAAGAAAACGGGGATTGCCAAGTCACATGTAACTTCTACAACCACCCACCTGGTGTCGGGCTGTAGCATGCGGCCTCTTTCTCGCGCAGTGTATGCCCCCCCCCCACCGACGCCATCTCCTGGTGACAGGCTGAATCCAGTACCGATGTCCCAGTGTTATCACTCAAGTCCAGCATTGTCATAGTACATATACACTGACACTTGTCACCTCAGCTTTCCCTACTAGGCTTGGCCTAGGCTAGAACCCGAGCCACATGCTGGCGTGGACAGAGAGGGTGTGATTAGATATTCCTGTCCCGGCCCGCCGTCCCTTCATTCCTGACTGCTTCAAGCAAGGAGGACCGCTGACCGGTCCGGGAAAAAAAGATTTGGCAGCCAGCTGCCTGCCCAAACTTGCAGACTGTGTGCCGTGACCCTGCCCGTGCGCACCAGCCAGTGGCAGGGTGTGGTCTTAGACTCACTGGGTCTGTATCCCCCTGCCTGGCTGGCACGCACGGACACCCACCGGGTTAAAAAAACGGGCAGGGTGACCCAGCCGTGACCTGAACCTGCAGGCTGCACGCGGCACCATCGGCACTGCAGGCCAGGCAAAAAAAACAAATGATAAGTTGGTGACCGTGTGCTGCTGTGTGCAGGCAGGCAGGCTACCAGCAAAGTTTCCGTTTTTAATGAGTGTGGTGTCCTAAAGAGTGCCCACCGGCAAACACTGGCACAAATTAAGCACTGATGGTATGTCCCGCCCATGCTGTAACCAGTTATTACGAGAGGGTCGCTCTCGTGTCATTTCACATGACTGTTGACAAAAAGTTTCTTCTGCATCCAGTTATACATATGGGTTTTTGTACAGCTGCACTGCCAAGAAGAAGGTCTGAGGAGTGATTTGTGTCGATCGTTTGTGCTGCACCACCCTCTGTCCCACTGTATGAGTAGAGATTGCAAGGCACTGGGAGTCATTATAAGTTTGGAGGTGCAGTAAAAATGCTGGTTAAAGTGCAGGTAAATGCGGTACCAGCACTTTTACTACACTGCCAAACTACAGATTTGCCGGTGGGGGAGACTGATTTACCAGCAGGTCTGGAGGAAAATCAGGGCCCCACCGGCAAAAAAATGCAGGAATTACCAGTGCCAGTAATTCCGGCAATCCCCTCCATATGGGACTCCATGGAATGGGGATTTACCTCCCTTTCCACCACCTGTAATATCTTGCTAATACCGGGATGGGTGTGTATGCCAGTATCCCGCCGGAATTTCCAGCGGGATACCAGCAAACCTATAATGCTCCCCACTCTCTTCACATGTACAGAGACCACTTCATCGGAGGGACACATACTTCTATAATTACAAGTTTTCTTTTTACTTTTGAATGCTCTAAAGTGCACCACACCAATCCGTTATTTTGTGTGTTCATCTGCGCCGGCCGGACCACCGTGCCTACACGGGAGGAAGGGCCCATCTCACCCCGTGTAATGCTGCGCCTGTCCTGGCATTCAGGGGTAGACATTTAAGCAATTCGTCTCTTCCTACAGGAAGATGAGAACCCGATGGACGCGCTAACGTTATACTCCCTCAGAAGGTCCCACAGCTCTGATTTGCTGGATGGCAGTGGGGACGAAGAAGAGCTGCCCACGAAGCCGAGGGATGGTTTAAGGCTCTCACGTAAGTATTGCGTGACGTGCACTTTAAGATCAGCCCCATGCATGCCTTCTTGTTGTGGTCATTTTAAATCATTCAAATGTGTTATGTAAAGTTCATATGCTGCATCCTGCGCCTTTTCTATGACTTTTCAACTTGTGGGATCATTACGCCATCTACTGGTAGACTGGCAGATTTAAGAAAAGTGTGTGGCCAGAAAAAGTGCCGGTCTTTCCCTACAGGGCCCGTTGGTTCATCGTTTTCCGCACCATCAACCTCATTTTAGGGAGCAACTGGAGCAAAGGTGTTTTTACCTTACGTGGACGTACTTACCTTTTGTTCCTGATTAGGTGGAAATTCAGTGCAGTGGGCATGAGCGAGCCTCGTCACCAGTGGTCGAAGTGTACGAAAAGAACTAGTGGAACTATGTTCCCCACTGGCCTGCCCAGCTCCCCAAAAACGCCAACGCCACACCACTCCCTCGCACAATCCAAACCCCCAAACACACCTGCTGTTTAAGGGAACGTTCAATGCAGTGCACAAATGCAAGTTTCAACTTCTTCCTACACTCTTTTTTTAAAACGCCCCCACCCACTTAGACCACTGCTCGTCACACTGTGTGTTACTATGTTCTATGCAGGGCTGGCTTTAGGCACGGGCGAGCCAAACGGTCACCTGAGGTGCACATTAGCACCGCTGCCACGCCAACTCGGTGGGGGGCTTTCAAGGGCTCCCGTGAGCTGGCGTGGTGAATGAAATGAAAAGTGCCTTGCTCTCATGCTGGTGTAGCAGCAGCGCTCTATTTAAGTGCATGGGAGCGAGGCACTTCTCATTTCTGTAGGGTGTCGCTGCTACACCGCTGGTGTGGCAGTGCAACCCCAAATTTGCCCCCCTCTACCTCCGCCTTGACAGGGGATGGGGCACATTTTGTTTCGCCCTGTGCGCTGCCAGAGCGAAGACGCACCTTGGTTCTATTGGGGCGTAGGGAGGAGTTTGCTGTCCTGGATATTTGGGATTTTTCAGTGCTTTGTACTGGGCTTGCCAAACTGGAAGTATAAGCTGATTGTGTTAACTGGGAGTGGACTGGGAATGCCTAGATTGGCATATAGTGGGATGTGCCACATCGGGAAAATAATGTAAACTGATAGCTTGCTGGACTTGTATAAGTGGGAGTATATTGGAATTTTGAATAATGGTACACTGAACAACATGGAGATATACATGGATTTCAAAACTTGGTATTGTTGGGAAGGAGGGCGGGAGTGATCATCTCAGACCCCTCAAGCGCTTTAGAATGAGTCAGAGCCCTGGTAGCATGCGGTAGGGGCTCGTGCACGGTACATGGGTTAGGGGGTTTCGTGAGGGGCTACAGTGTGGGGAAGGGAGCGCATGCTGTAGGTTTAGAATACACAGAGAATCAAACGGCATCTTCGATATTAGCAGTCATATTGAAATCGAGGCCTAATTCTGCACTACGGATAAGCCCACAGCCCTAGGCCCCGAAACTATGGGAATTGGTGTGTGTATGCGGGCATAGGTTGCATTCTGGGCACCGGTGAGAAAGACCAGAGCTGCAGAGATTCATAGACCGTTCATTGTCTTATGTTGCCAGCAGGAGGAATGTGCTGTGCAGGGCCAGGAGGGGGTTGAGAGCGCCCTGCGAAAAGCGATCCTGCAAGAAGGAGGGCACGAGCCTCCGACCTTCCGCTGTCCCAGCTCTAAGTAATAGCGGCCAGATGCCTCATCCCAAGACCCCCAGCATTCCAAGGTATCAACCAGTCCCAGATCACTGACCATAAAACTGTTAGACCCCCAATCGATCAGAAAAGATCAGAACGTAAGGATCAGTTGCCTTCACCAGAGATCACGTGATTTGTACTGCGAGGTGCCGGGAGGGGCAAAACAACAAATCTAAAACTAGGGTGGAAAGCTTTGGATGGGCGCTGAGGTGTCTGGAATCGAGTTGGTATGTGTGTGCAAGCTGACCTTGAAGTAATCACTTAGCTCTTGTCTGCAGTACCAGGTGCACCTTAGGACAAAGATAAAGACTGTATTGTTTTTTTCTGCACATAATGGTCAATTAGCTGTAGCTCTATGTCTGATGATGCGCAAGAAGAGGCCGACATGGGAGAAGATGGACAGACAGGGCTGGGACCAATGGCCTGGTATCCTTTATGGATCAGGTAGCCTATGTATAGGGTCTCACCAACCAGCCACTCGGATTTGTACCCTATGTAACTTACGTCATTGATGATGCTGTATGCCTTTTTAAAGTTAAACAGTGAAACTGCGCCAAGTTATAAAAAATACATCAAATACAATTGTAGTGTATTTTAATCATGGTTCAAGACAGCCTGACACGTGTTTCGAGCAAAGCTCTTCCTCTGAGGCAAAAGATCCTTGTCCAAATCAGTACTCAATTATTTGAAGCAAAGGGTATTTAAATGTACTTCCAAAATCTGAATTACAAATGCGATTGCAATTGCTCAGTGTTAACGACAGCCTCCCGGCAAACAAATGATTCTAGGGTTTCACTGTTTAACTCTACTTTATTCAGTTTCTCTGTGGGGACTTGGTCAAGGCACCCACAACTTAACAGTTGAACGCTGCCGTGTGTTACAATCCTATATTTAGGCAATAGCGCTGGATCTCTCAGTGGCCTTACTTGATCACATTCGCATTCTTTGTCCTGCCTTTTTAAAGTGTTGCTCATGCTGATTTTGCCAAAACGTTCTGCAGCAGCACAGTGCTTTGCTGGTGCATCTCTATTTTTGTAGAAATAACACCTTGTTCTCCTTGCAGGTGGTGTGCTGGGCCTTTTTACCTAGTAAGTTGAATTTTTTCTGGTGTGAGCATTGAGGAGTGTAGAGGAGGAGCCAAGTACCCCCACCTCAACCGTCCCGCCCATATTACCTATAGTTTGGAAGCCAGAGTATGTGATGTACACGGAGCAGTTGAATCGTCAAAGAGCAGAGTATGGACTCAGTCCAGTACCAGTGAAAGTGTCAGTACCTAAGAGAACCTGGGAGCCAAGGTACCCATTGAAAAAACCATATCTGCATACAAGACAATATGATGGCCATTTTAATGAAATCCCTGAAGAAGCAGAGCCAATAAGCAGCAAGGATGCATGGTAACGTCATTTACCATTGCTAGGATATGCTACATGAAGCTGAGATGACACACATAAAAGAGATGCAGTGATCAGAGAATGTGGATATTCTATAAGGCATCAAGAAAGTATTAGGGATAAGTTTCATCTTGGGATCAAGGTGAAGAAGCTTATGCCACAGAAACAGATGATTATATCAAGTTATTTTACACGTGTACAGATGCAGAAGAAACGCAAGCCGCAAAGTAATCATGAAGCTAGCCTTAAGCATATAGTGAATAGACTGCGACAAGCGCCAGCGTATACATCTAGGAATGAGAGAGCTATGGATGTTTCCACTAAACGTATTATAGTAGGTTGGACAATAGCAAAAAGGCCTTATTTCAGTGTATCACAGTAAAAAGCAAATTGAATTACAAGTGAGATTCAGCAAAAGGCGAAGCTGGACGAGCCAAGAAGCCAAGGTCTTATCAAAACTGGAGTGAACTGACTTTGGATACAAAATCGTGTGAAAGAACAAAACTCCTGTTCAGAAGGCACAAACATAACAAGGAAAACCTCAGAGGTCTGTTAGAAAATAATATTAAATGCACCAAAAGGCTTGATTCCATGGTCCCTAGTCACATGGAAGCATGAAGTTGGATGACTAAGATGATCACACCCAGGCATGGAGGCAGACTCTGCTTCTCACAATTCTCTCAGAGCTAAGAACACTCTCAAGGACGAAGTTCAAAGGCCTAATTGACAGCAGAGCACTGAGGTGATGATGGATTGATCTGCTAATTGGTGGGAAGCTAAAGTTAAGGCGACCTCACCAGCATCTGGATGGCCGGCCTGTTTGCTGCTAACGTAGGTGGATAAATACTGAAGGAGGGTAGAGTGCCAACCAATTGTATAGGACCTGCGTATTTAGGGGTCCTATGGTTGTGTAAACCAATGGGGCGTTGTGTACTTAGTGACGTTCATAGTGGTCATTTTAAGGGGAAGGCTTAGTTGCCGCACCTGATGTTAAGTAGCCAATTACACAGTTACACTTTTTTAGACTAGTATGGATCATATACTTAGATGTTCACTCAGAACCAATAGCCCGTGCTTATAAGTTTTTGTAGTTTGCCACGTAGGATGACGTTAGTACACATGTGGTTTAGATGCCATTGATGAAACATATCGCTTATAAAAGTTCAGTTTTTTCTTACAGTACTTTGAGTTTGAAGATTGAGTGATTGCATTGATGTTCGTTATGCTCCCTGTTTCAGATAATTGATATTAAAACAGTCTTTGTTTTGTCAACTTCCTGAGTCGGCTCCATTATTGATGCCTCCATTATTGATGTATGAGCAACGTCTGCATCCCCATCCATCTCAAGGGTAATTGCTACTCATCAAAGGGGCTGGGCTATCCAGTTCAGGGGTTCTTCTAGAGTATATACTGACCAGTTAAAACTGGGAATATACAGAGGTTGCTAAAGTGGGAGCGCACTGAGTATTTAGAAACAGAATGTACGCTGGGTTTGCTCATCTGAAGAATTTCTCAAACCCTGAAATCACCTGCCGTATGCTGCCTGAACAAAGTCCTTCAAAATTTTCCAGACTTATGATATGATATGAGAAACACCTCTCTGCCTGTCTTTTGGACGGACCGTAAGATTCTTCTACTCCCCAGAAAGAACACACCTGGTTTATACCCCCCACTAAAACTCATCTTTCTAGGGAATTTTTTCAGTTTCTTCCTCAGTGCACAATTGCGCCTCATTATAAGTTTACCGGTCCAGAACAAAAGTGCCAGTAATAACATTTACCGGCACTTTTCCGTACCGGCAAACTACAGGTTTTCCAGTGGGGGTTACATGACTGACTTCCAGCCAAGAGCTGGAAGTTGTTCAGACCCCCACCGGAATTAAACAGACAGTATTTTCAGCAGCAATATTACTGGTGCCGGAAATACCGGCAATTCCACCCATGGAGTCCTATTGGACTGCATGGAATGGGGAATTAACAGTATTTCTGCCGCTTGTAATATAATTATAATTATAATTGTTCTTTTATAATGCGCTTAATACCAGGGACCAGTTTCTAAGGGCGTGCCTGGGATTCAAACCTGCGTTTCTATGCGTTGTCTTCCTTCCAAGACAAACGTGTTGCCCCTGAGCTATCCTCCGAGCCAGTAATACAGGGATATCAGGCAGTGGAAACGGTAATACCATTTGCGGGATCCACCGAAATTACCAGCGAGATACCACCAAACTTGGAATGACCCCCAATATCCTTATCTACAGTCAACATTCTCCAACATCTCCTCTTTTGGATATACCCTGGTCAGAAAAGTTGGCCAGATTACAAATCCTAAAGTGTATGTGTTTTGTGTCTGAATCTTTTTCCGTAAATCATCTCTATCAACATTCTGCCCTTGGGCACTGCACTGTTGGATGCCTGCTGGAGATGCCCTTTGGCCCTGAACCTTTGACACTCCTGCTTTGCTTTCAACTCAAAGACACATGTTAATCTACAATTTCACTGTGTAGACGAGAAAGCAAGGAAGGTGGAAGTGTGCACGAGAAAGCAAGGAAAGTGCATATGTGCACAAAGCAAGAAAGGTGCAAGTGTGCATGAGAAAGCAAGGAAGGTGCAAGTGTGCACGAGAAAGAAGCAAAGGAAACAAAGGAGTTCAAGAAGGGATGTAGGAAGCACCTGAAGGTAAAAGGTTAATAAGGAAAAGCGAGGAATAAAGAGAGGGATTAAAGATCAGAGTGGTTGCGCTTAGGAGGAACAAAGAACCTGGCATTTTCGAAAGTCTCTAATGCTACCCCCTGAATTGATGATTTGGGAAAGAACTGTATATGAGAGAAAGGTACATCCTGACAAGCTGAAATTGTGTTTAAAACTAAAATGGGTCTAAGCTCGGGGAAGGGAACCCTGAGAGGCCGAAGCTGATTTTGTCTTTGAATCCAAGAGGGGCCTAAGCCCCACACCGCTAGTACACCAAAAGGGATCCGAACAGATTGGAAACACAAGCAAATTATAAACCTCCTTGTCCAATTTCGGTAATGTGGATGGAACGGTAGGCTTATCTCTGAAAGGTCGTGGATCGTTGGTTAGTTGCAACAAAGCGAAAATACAATTATTTCCCAATAATAAAAGAAACTGTCCAGTCAAGGGTGTATACAAATATCTACTTTATTATTATTACAATAGACAAGTTCTAGCACACTTCAAAATACAACCCACCCTGTAAAGGAATACAGAAGACCAGGGGGACACAACCACCATGCACCTTGTGTTGTAGGTGTTCTTGGTGTTCTACAGGATTGAGTCGGCTTCAGGGTGCTTTGCAAGCTGATTTCATGGAGTTCAAGATGGTAGATAGCTATGGGTAACATGCGGCAACCAGTTTGGCGAGCGAGGCTGAACAGACGGCTGTAGGCTGGTCTACACAGCAGCTCTGGATCAGGAATCAATGTCTCAGTGCTGATCGGCGGACTGAAGCACTGGGTGAGACGTTTCAGAAGGCTTTAAGCGACTGCGGCTTTGACTGTTAAGCAGTCGGTTGCAGCTCGAGGGGCTCGACTGGCTCTAAAATGTCGGTAGATGCTTGTCGATGCACTTCTCCTTCCTTCTTCACTGGGCTTGGTTCGTCCTTTTGTGGTGTACTGCCCAAAGCTGAGGAGAGTGTTGCAGGCAGCTACGTTGTCCTTGTTTTGGGTCAGAGATTCTCTGGCACTTCCCACCTAGGAAGCATGCTGGAGGGCACGCTGTGTGCTGGCTGGGTACCGGTTCTTGAGCTGCTGGAGGGTCCCCTGGATTCGGTATCTCCCTCTGTTCCCTGGGTAATGTTTACGGGAGGGATCTTGCTCCCTCTTGGAGGTCGTGGTCTTCCTTCACTGGTGGAAGATGTAAGGCAGACTGTACCTTCACCCAGGGTCCAATGCTCAGTTCTGCTTTCTGCTTCTGGTGAAGCCTTCAGATGATCTGCCAAAACAGGGCTCAGCCCCCTTTTAAAGCCAATGGATCACAGAGATTGGTGTAGGCTAAGCCTACCTTAATGAACCAATCCTGGGTCCCCACCAACAATCTCCTGTATGCGTGAGGTCATAACCAGAGTACTTTGCAACAGAAAAGGTAAAGGGGTGAAAACGTGATACTAAACCCCACCCATTTTCTTGTCTGTTGTGGATCAAAGGGTCCCTCTGGTTAATGGAGCTCTCTGTGGTTCCTGATTAAAGCGGCAGGGCTCCCTTGAACCTAGGCGAGACCAGACTTTCTGTCTCCGTCAATCCACATACTCGTACTTTCTGAATGGGGTGCCCCTGCGGGGGTGACTAATGTAAACATGCAGTCCCAGACATGACATTTCACTGTCAATCGATACTGAGGGCGAGAGCTGGCATCAGGTTGACACAGTGCAAATGAAAGGGTGTTGGGGTTTCCTGTCTCCTGTGTTAGCCTCTGCAGCCAGGCCCCATGTGGGCCTGTTTGAATTAATGTCTTATTAGTATGCAAATGCTGCCACCAGCTTACATGGCTCAACAGAACCACAGAGCCTTTGTTAGTTAATTAGGCTGGCCATGGCAGGGGGAAGGTTTTGCCGCCGTACCTCCTGTGATGACATGGTGTACTCCTGGCTGTCATATCCCAACTAATTATGACAGGAGGGACTGCGCCTGGAGGTTGTGTCCACCCAGAGTACACAGGTCTATCGATATGTCGTGCAGTGAGCATAGGAAAAGGTTTGTGGATTAGCCCCACACATTTTCCAGAGGTTGATCTACCATCATTCAATTTCATTTAACATTTTTTTTTAAAGCCCAGGTGAGCGCACACCCACCGTGGATGATCAAATTCCTCAAACCCACTGTGTCACTGCTGTGGTTGCACTATGTTCTGTGCTTGCTGTGGCATCTGTATCTGCTGTGTCTGTGATGGCACTCTCTGTGGGTTGTGTCTGTGACATTTGTGGTTGCTGCATTGATTGCATCTGCTCTGCTTGTGTCTGATCTTGTGGATATAGTGTGTAGTCATAATACCCATAATCTTGCTAGCATGCACCATATGGTGGTGGATATGCCATCCCCCCTTGTGGCCCATATTGCATTCTACTTGCTGCAGTGCTGCTCTACTCCTTCACACTCGTGAAATGTTTCTTACTTTCCCTCATGTCCAACATACTTCTCCGGGGCTCCCAGGACCTCCAGATCATGGCTGTCTCCCACCAAACCCTCTTTGTGGTGCTCCAAATCCTCTCCCTCTCGGGCAAATCCTCTGCCTCCCCTGGGATAAAAGTTATTCTCACCTCTTCCCGCAAAATGGCTACCTATGCCTGGCTGCGGTATTGCAGTTACCTTCACAGTATTCCCTTCTCCTGTATTTATTAATACCGCCCCTTCTACTGCCATTCTAGATAATATTTTCTGCACCATTTCTGCCTCTTCTATCTTTCTCTATTCAATTTTCTTTTGAACTTTCTCCTGTTTTTAATCTACAGTGGTGGGCAACAGTCATTTGTATTTCTGAGCATGGTCTCATTTGAATCCCCACAATCTTTTTTAGCTGCCTCTTTATTTCTTCAGGAAGACCCTGACATAAAATATAGTAGAACACAGGTATGTTTTTGTCCCAATGATCTTTGGTTTCTAAGCGCCACTGTTCCTTAATGTCCTGAATATATGCAGCGGGGTCCTCACTAGGTCCCATCTTTCTAGTTATTATGACTCTCATGTCTGATTGGTCTGGAAATAGCATCATCAATGCTTTCCATACATTTGATCTGCAATTATTTAATGGTGACCCATCATATTTAGTGGTGATTTGTTCTGTCACTGTGGAATAGCCTGCTCTCTTCCACACACCCTCTGCCTGCTCACCTAATATGGACACAAATAGGCTTTTCATGTCACCTATAGCTAATGAAATTCTAGCTTTTACTCGCTCCAGCTGGTAGATCCATTTGCCAGTTCCTGCAGTAAGTGATGCCAATGTATCCATTACATTATTCTTAACTGTCTGGTGGCATGGCATATAATGTGGCAACCGCAATCCCTTATGGAGCACTGAGAATTGTGATATTCCTTTCTTGCGTGATGGTGAAGCTGCAAGAGTTTTCCTTCTCAATGTGTCAGCTACATGGTTTTGCTGGAGTTCTGGCAAGTCTCTTAATAAATATGGTGATCTATGTTCTTCATTTATAGGGAATACTGATGTGAGGGGTGGATATATGCATACATTTGGCCACAACAAATCTGCTATCTCTCCTACTGCTGGCCCTGTTTTATTCATTGGTGGGGCTCACGCTGTCTTCTCTCCCCAGTCTTCATCATCAATGTCTCCCCAATCTGTTTCTCTGCCTTTTCTCTCTGTTCCCTCTCTTTCTCTCTCCTTGCATTTTGCTCTGTGAAATCATATGTCTCTCTTCCAAACTCCTCGCTTGGTTCTTCCTTTCTTTCTTCATTCTCTCCTAGCTTCCCATCTAGTTTAAGTATTATCATTCCCAATTCTCTCGTTCAAGCGTTTTCTCTCCACTACCTGCACTACCTGTTTGTACGCATCTCATCCTGAATTTCTCCCTACAACCTGTCCTCATGCCCCTTACTCTTTGGAGTTCCTCCTTTGCTACTTTTAGTTGTTGTTCTAGGCTGTATAGCTTTCTCTTGTGAGGAATTCGACCATCCTCATGGGGAGAGTGCGCTCATCTGCGCTTTTCCATTTTTCTGATAAATGAAAATTAATGATGGGAGATCAACCTCCGTGGACTGTGTGAGGCCATTCCGCACACAGTCCATCTGCTTCCGCACAAAATGCATAGTCACATGTACTCCAGGAAGACACACCCTACAGGCACCATCTTCCCCTGTCAGCTGGAATGTGACATCAAAGCATCTCAAGGAGGGGGAAGGCACACCTTCCTCCAGCATGTGTAGTCTAACTCAAATATCAAAGGCTCCATGGATCTGCATTTCTTTTGTCCTCCGGCTGGTGGCAGTGCATACTAATGAGATAATTGAGGCAAGCCTGTTTAGTGGGCTTGGTTGCCAATGAGACAACAGGAAGGTGGGACTAACACCCCTTTGGTATGCAATGTGTCAACTTGAAACCAGTTCCCACCTCTCTGTATGAAAGGCAGTGAATGGTCTGTCTGGGTGCAGCAGTTACCGCAGGTTTCCCTGCAGAGCAGACCCCTTTCAGAGGGGGGAAGTATGTGCTTTGGGTGACACAGGAAGTCTGCTACCAGCACAAACATCAAGGGAACCCTGCGCTTTAATCAAGAGTCACAGAGGGCTCAGTTAACCAGAGAGACACTTTGATCTACAACAGACAGGGAGATGGGTGGGACTTAGGTATATCTTGTCGCCCCATTGTCTGTCCTGTTGCAGAGCACTCTGGTCCTGGCCTCATGCATAACAGAAGATTATTGATGGGGACCCAGGATTGGTTCATTAAGGTGGGCCTAGCTTGCAGCAATCACTGGGCCCATTTGGCTTTAAAGAGGGCTGAACCCCTCACTTAGCAGATCATCTGAAGACTTCTAAAGGAGTAAGATGAAGGACTCATTTGGACCTGATCTGAAGATATTCTACCTTACATCTTCCAGCAGTGAAGGAAGGCCAGGAGTTCCAAGACAGAAGCAAGATCCCACCCCTAAACATCTCCCAGGGAACAGAGGGAGATACCGGACTCAGAGGACCTGTCCAGCAGCTCCAGAACCATTACCCAGCCAGCACACAGCATGCCCTTCTAGGTTCTGCCAGCAAGCTTCCTAGGTGGGAAGTGCCGGAGAGTATGTGAACTAAGGACAAGGCCATTGCCTGCAAACACTCTCCTGAGCTTTGGCCCATCCACCTTGAAAGGACACAAGCCCTGCGAAGAAGCTAGGAGGAGTGCCACACAAGCATCATCCAGCATCCATCTTTTAAGGACATTATCGAGACAGTCGAGCCCTCGAACCGCCTCCCGCTGCACCGCTGACTGTTGTCACACTGCAGTCACCAGAGCCGTCCGAGCTGCCTCAACCAGCATTCCAGATCCACCAACCAGCACAGGTACAATGATTCTTGGCCCGAGCCGCCGTGCCAGACAGCCTGCAGATGTCCGTCCAGCCTCGCCTGCCGAACTGCCTGCTGCCTGGTACCCACAGCTGTCTCCTGCCACTAACTGTCTCAGGGTCTGCGAAGCGCCCTGGAACTGCCTCAACGCTGTTGAGCACCAAAAACATCTTCAGCACCAGGTAATGTTTCTGCCCCCCTGGTTCTTCTCCGAAGGCCCCTAGAGACAGTTACAACCCTTTGCCCCCTTGGTGCTCAAACCAATAACCTTGAACAGTAAGACTAATTACTTTACCAACTACCCTCCTGTCAGTATCCAGAGTGCATGCCTTTCCTTCGTGAACATGTCTGTCCTATGTGTTCCTTTACTGGGTGGGTTGTATTTTGTAGTGTGCTAGAACTGTCTGTTGTAGTAATAATAAAGTAGATCTTTTTGTACAATCTTGACTGGACAGTCCCTTTTATCATTGGATAATAAGTGTATTTTCGCGGTGTTGCAGCTAATCAACGATCTACGACCTTGCGGAAATAAGCCTACCGTTCCGTCCACGTTACCATAATTGGACAAGGAGGTCTTATAATTCACTTGCATTCCAATCCGTTCGGTTCCCTTCTGGTACACTAGCGGTGTGGGGTTGATTGATGGTTTTGAAACCGATATTCATCCCTGGATCACTGGTGCCAAGGAAGTTGATTCGTCACAGTTGTTCTCCTCATCTCTTAACTGTGCCTCTAAGCTATGTTGTGCTCTACTATCTATTGACAATAATGGCACCCTCTTTCCCACTACTTTCACCCTCCTCCTACTCTCTTCACTGTCATCATCAGGGGATCCCTTTCTGGGATTGCTGTACCTTGCTGCTTCCTCTTGTTATGGGTATATTCCTGGAATAATCAGGGGCAAGACACACTTTTCTGGAGGGGGCTGTGCTATGAGCTGTGTGCAACCGCTTACCTCGAGCGGCGGAGGTGGAGCTGTGGGCTGCACACAAGCATACTCCTCAGAGTGCGGAGACAGCAGCTCTGTGGGCTGTGTGCACCCTTCCTCTTGGACATTAAGCATCCATTCCTTCTTAGGAATCTCTATCTGCTCCTCAAAGGCCTTTCTGAGCTCCAGTATGCCTAACCTGCTTTGGAGCTTCTCACCCTTGTGCATGGCATGAAGGTATGTGCACATGTGTTGGAGTACAGCCCTCGAGTGAGTGCCTTCTTGTGGCCATGGCATAAACCTTTTGCCAGTGGTGTCTCTTGCCCACTCTGCATGATATTTACTTATTTTTGCGCTGTATCTAGGGAACGCCTTGCATAGGTGTATGATGGGTGTGTCAGCCATAATGGCACTATGGGAAATGTGCGGCTTAGCATTGCACAAAATAAACAATGGAAACACTGTTGAGCTTCCCAATGATCAGGACAAAAAGATTATTCACAGTTCTCTCACACTTTTCCCTTACTCACACCCCCACTCCTTTTCAAATCATCATTACAATTCGACCACCTGTAGTCCATTGTCTGAGGCCACGCCTCAATGTCTAAATCCTACCTCTGGGTCACAACAAAATGAGTTCACAATCTAAATATTCATACTTACCCCATCACCCTCTAAGAAACAATACTACCTGCTACTGTAACAATACGCAAAGAAAAACACCTCTACAGGACCTTTCTCACAACACAACACAATGCCAGCAATCAACAATATAATCAATTTAAACACAATAAAATACAATACAAAACAATACAGCTATCTTCCGGTTCCCCCTGGGATATCCTTATCTCTCCATCTCTTCAACCCCCGACCCCCAAAAGGAGGTTGGGTCTTGCTGCGCAGCCTTCTGAGACCTTTGTCAAGGGATATCTCTTTTTTTTCATGAATAATACAAAATAAACTTCTCAACCCCAAAGTGTCATCAGGCACATAACATACCTCCAATTCGCAGATCTTTGAGGGTTCCTGGCATCAGGGGTCCCCACCAATCTGCCTGCGCCTCCTCTGAGTCGAGCGATGGCCCAGAATTGTGGCAGGAATTCCCCCCAAAGCAGGCTCCTGCTGTCCTGTTCAGATGTGCACAAAACTCCACTCTCCAGACCTTTCCACTGGCCAAAAGGACGGATGACTGGGGTCCCACCAATCTGCCAAAAAATCCATAAAGAACCATCCTCTCTCTATTACAAAAATGTAATCTGGGCTGAAAAAATTAACTCAGGCCACTACATGGCAGCTGCAAATAAAAGAGGCGACAAAGGATATGTTAAATATAGGGTAATCCCAGCTTTTATTATAAGTACACAAAAGCTGGGAGGAAAACACACACACAAATCCACAGGCAAACATTTACCAAGGTTTTCCCAATGTTTCATTGCTAGACAATGGCTTTTAAAGGCCACTTTCATCATCGATGATGTTATTTTGACAAGCAAATTGAAAAATATATGTCTGTCCTCCATTGGTTTGCACCCCTAGGATACATAAAACGCCTATAGGTGTAAAGTGCCGGATTGGGGGATTCCTTATCTTACTGGTCAGCCCATTTTAGATATCACATATACTTACATCATTTTCCTTTCATTTCATAGGCTGGCAATAAGCTGAGGTAATGTGCATTCTCATTGGCTGGCATCGACTATGCTCAACCTTGTACTGACCAGTTGTAAAAAATATTTTTGTTATAATGAGGACATAGAGATTGGTGTGCCACTTATATTTACAATTAACCACTAGCTCTTGTTATCTCCATGTCATGTCTGTGAATGCAAGGCTAATTCTGAATCTGGTCCTTTCTTCGACTAGTATGGCAGGTGTTGCTAATCTCAGTTGTCATTGTCAAGCTGCAGTCTCAATTATGTGTTTCCTTGAGTCCATCTTTTAGCTTGGAATATCTATTCAGAATTTAGCTACGCTGAATGCACATATCTGCCTAACTCTGAAGCTCATTAAATGTGACTACCGCACACTGTCCAGCTTTCGAGCACATTTTCTGTGCTCTGCCGTGCTTATCTTAACTTGTAGCCTTGCATTCCATTGTCATGAGCACCGTGAGGCTACTCTGGGCTGTGTGAAATGTATGGGTGTCCGACTCATTCCGAGCTTCACGGCCTAGCTAGATTTGTAAAAGCCTGCCTTTCATTTATAATGCTTTTTAGAATAGACCTTTTATGCTATCATTTCACTGCTATTTGTTACTGGGATTTAAATGCATTTTCTGCCATGTTTCTTTTCCCTTTAAGTGTACACATTATCTTGTCTCTATTATTTTGACACTGTCCCTTTACCAAATGTAGTGAGGCTCTACCTATTGTATGCAGGAAACCCATGTCATCCATGAATATTTTAGCACACTGTGTGCTTCTGGTTTTATATCATTTTAATTCTATGCTAATGTCATTGTTACTAAATGATTCTTCTGGCAGTTAACATATTCATTGCCTGTGTAAATGTAAGCTTGTGGATTCTGATTTCAGTGCATGCACGCATGTGTCATTTTTAAATCTCAGGAATGGAGTAAGGCTATCTCAGCTGGATCTTTTTTCACCTGCTTCATACTGGTAGATGCCCAGGGTAAATATGGTACTGGCAGATTCACCTGCACCCCTTACCTTTCTACAACTATCCCCTTTCTAGGATAGATGATCTTATTTGATCGACTGGGATCTGCAAGTGTTCCTTTCATGAATGATCTTACTAAAGGCTATTGGAAGGTACTAGGTAATTCTTCAGACAGGTAAAAGACTGCTTTGTCCACTCCTATGGGACTATTGCAATTCAACGTCCTACCATTTGGTCTCCACTGGGCACCCGTGAATTTCCAGAGATTAATGGACCAAGTCCCCCAACCCTTCTCTGGATTTTGCGGGCCTACTTAGATAATATAGTTATTCATAGTAAAACTTAGGAGGAACACTTGACTCTCCTCTACAAGTTACCAGGGCCCTAAGGAAAGCTGGTTTAACGCCAACGCAAAACAATGCCATTCGGCTCAATCTGCCGTTAAGTATTTGGGGTTTTTGTCGACAATGGGCTTTTACAACCCCAAACCGAAAAGGTTAAAGCCGTGTAGGAGACACCTATACCCAAGACCTAGGAGCCTTACTTAGATTGGTAGGAGATGTATACCAAACTACTCTTCCATCACCTCCTGTCTTACTGATAAACTAAAACGCGGAACCCCCGAATTCGCAAATGGAATAAAACATATCAGGCCTGTTTTTCCACTTTAAATTCGTATTGAAGGTTCCCAATTTTACCAAAGAATTTGTTCGTCAAACAGACCCTTCAAAGGTTGGCCTAGGAGCTGTGTTATCCCAGGAGCATGAGGAAATGGAGCACCCGGTATTATACATCAGCCGGGCGCTCTTTCCCAGAGAAAAGAATTATGCAACAATTGAACTAGAGGCTTTAGCCATAAAATATGCTGTGGGGTATTTGAGATATTATCTTACCGGTAGAAGGTTTCAGCTACTTCCTGACCATTCACCCCTTAGGTGGATGAGCATCCATAAAGATACGAACCCCAGAATTATGTGCTGGTTTCTTGATCTCCAACCATTTTGTTTTTGTATGGAACACCAGAAAGGTAAAGAGCAGGGCAATGTAGACTTTTTGTCAGGTTTTCCACTTGGAGATGAGGAAACCCGCGGCATAAGGGAAAAGGTATATGACGAATCTGCGGATGTTGTCCCTTCTCCGCTAGGGGGAGACCTTTCCCACCGGGCCATGGTGGCGCGTCCACAGTAGACTATTCCCCATGGGGGAGGTGCACAGAGGGAGAATCACATGGGGAAGGGAATCCCCTGGTGTGATTGGTGACGACTATTCTCAGGGAACGCAGTATTTCCCCGCCTTAGTACATCCATCCCCTTCTCGAATACTTAATCCTCCTCCGTCCTCTATAAGTAGAACAAATGTGCTCTGTGGCCAGGTCAGTCACTTTATTATGCTTGACAAACCTAAAATACAAGAGAAAACTAGGTATCTTACATCTGACTTGAAAGCGAGTACTGTGAAAAAGATCATTGAGAGTCTGAAGATCACTCGGGAGAAGCAGAGTGAGCGGTCTAGCTTCTCCCGAGATGCAATTTGCCCAAACGAAAATGGCAAACCAGCGCTGGAGTTTAAAAGGAACTCAGCTGGGAGCCAGAATCAAGTGGGACTGAAATCAGGCATTGGCCTGCAATCCAGCTTGCAGATGAATTTGTGTGCTCAAAGCAAAAAACGGCACCAGAAATACCTACCGACTGAAACAAACATCGAAATTGGCAGAAATGTCACCCCTTTGACAAAGCTAAATTTCTCTTTCCTGGCAACCATTTCTTATATGCTACAGTCGAGACGCCAGACTGCTTCATTCCACAAAAAGCGTACACAGGCAGAGAGCTGTGGCATTAAGGAGCTATAAATCCCCAGACCAGCTGATGCTTTACTTTCTGGTGCGTAAACCCTATATATATATATATATATATATATATATATATATTCATTAAAGAGTTTTGTTGTATGAATGAGAATATAGCCCCATTAAGGCAAATCTAAAAATGGAAGTGGATGTGATATTCATTCCTGACATAGGCAGCTTTCCATGATCTTTGTAAAGTGGCCAGTCAGCAGACCCTACTTATTCTATTCTTATTACACAAGCAGGAAATAGTTTGAAATGGCTTCTTCCCCGTTGCAAAACCTTATTTGCCATGGCTGGACCCACGTTCTCCTAAATGGCCCAGGAGGAGGTAGGCCTCGGTACACCATGAGCAGTGTATTTCTTTCACAGCCCGAAGCTCTGATCACACTTGACAACCGTATTATTGTTTTGTGGTTGAGGTTAGCTCGTAAGACAAGAAAGTCAACACGCCTCTGATGAAGGTGGGTGGCAGCCTGGCATGGAGGTAACCCAAGCGGATAGGCTTTCCCTCCAACTCCCAATTCGGCTATAGGTTAACATTACAACCGCAACGAATGCTGCTTCCTGTAACCTCGGCTGCCGGATGTGAATACCTTGGTAACGTAATAGGAAACAGATGATTCTTTCTGCTGCCACGCAAGCTTTCACACACTGTTCTGACAACGCTAGGCCAAGAATGAGGGCGTGTCCATGGGGAGCATCTTATTCCCTATGGGCAGACTTTGCTAAGCAGCACTTGCCGAAATTCCGTTTTTCTTTAAACCTACATGAGTTCCTCTGGACAGTTAAAACGCCATGGCTGTTGTTCAATCCATGTATAGCTTCTTTAGTTTTCTGCTTTGTGGACCTGAAGAATATCTTTAAAGTTATATTATGTGTCAGCCGCCTTGGACGCATGTTCTCCCTCCCAACACACCTCCATAAACTCCAATGGTCTCGCCAGCCCAAGAAAATCTTGCCAGCAGTAAAAAATGCATTAATTCCCATTAATTTCAATATCACCCACCAAACACACCACATTTCTCCACACTGGCCCTATATTAGGAGGTATGATTTTGCTAATTCGCTGTTGTATAGTGAACATCTGCTGTAAAGTAGGCCCCCATACAGATGTTGGATTCGTAGTAGGCATGTTATGATGGGGGCGCTATCGGAATGTCGGTATGCATTCGACGCTTAACTGGAGCATCAGTTTATTCTGGGATGGCACCTCCTATATAAAGTACTGACATCCGAGGCTGGCTAAATGGATGTTATGTTACACTATGTTACGTAATGTTAAGGGTTTTTTATACTGCCTCATTCACCACCGCAGTGGTCAGAAAGTGCTGAGGTTTGTTCCGACAGCCACCAGTGGCATCCAGACCTTGGTCTGCGAGAACATAGAAAAGGGCAGTAGGTGAGGGAAATGGGGAAAGATGATGAAAGGTGAAATGCACATGAAAGATTTGTCCTTGTGCCCATGGTAATCCAGTCTTTCCATTGGCCAGAGTCTGAGGGGATTTGATGGCCCCTGTTGTTGAATGTAATCTCAGCTGCAACAGTTCTCATGCATGATTCGGAATTGAGGGGAGCCAGGAGCTCTTTAGCTCCTGCTTGTAGTTTAGAAGAGCCTTGTTAGCTTGACAACAACAGCTACCAGGAGCTACCTTTGGCTTTCCAGGCAAACTGATGCTGAACAAACACACCTATGTGACACTAACTCTGTCTGTTTGGGACAATTTATAGATAAGCATTAGGACACGTGTGACATAAGGCATAAGGGGTCATACATAATGGACAAAATAATAAGTGTGATTATGTGGAAGTTAGAATTGCGGGACGCTGTGTATTGGTTCCTGGTTCTCCAGTGGGAGCTCCTGCTTAGTGATTAATGCCGAATACGGATGAGCTGCTTTTAGCTCCTGCTTATCCAATCTTAATTTCGATCCCTCTGATGGGATGTGGTCAGCTGGAATTTTGATAAGACTGATAGCATGTTCTTCAGAGGAGCCACTGACAGTCTGTCTCCCTCCATAGCAGGGGACCCAGTGATGCTGGAACAGAGGGTCAGAGCAATGGGCAGAGGGATTCTGTTTGGGCCACGGGGTTAGCCTGTGGGGATTTAGGAAATCAATTCGGATATCCATATTCTCACCTCTTTAGAATCATGGGCTCAGGCTTACTGAGGACCAACTAATGGGAAGATTGTCAATGCTGTTTGGGGAATAGCTGTGAGACAGAAAAGACTCACACAATCCCACAGCATCGTAGGTCTCCCTGGGAGACATTTCTAGCAGATTTCCCTGACCTAGGGAGTGAACCTTCTGCCATTGAGCCCACCACTCGGGGTAAAAGTCTGGTCCCCTCTTTATCTCAATCCAATTTTAGAGTGAGTGAGACTGTCAGGGGATTGTGGTTGGAGTAGTGTGTCTGCAAGGCAATGTGCATTTTCCTTACCTTCTTAACTGGTAGATAGCCCAAGATAGTGCTGACGCCACTGTATATTTTTCTAAATATTTTGCATGGAGAGGGTGCGAGAAAGTGACGGAGCTGCTGGGTCTCACCTCAGGAATTTCTGAGGAGCGACTTGCAGGATGTCTGCAAAATGTAAATAGGTGCTTGTGGCGAAATGACTCTGTGGGAGTACAGCAATGAGTATTGGCTAAACCACTACCCAACCGCACACTTCTACTAAACCAGTGGTGATCCCAATCTTCAAGGGGAAAGTGGCATAGCCCGAAAGGTAAACCTCCTTCACCTTGTGTGGTAGCACAGGCAGAGGGCGGGCTATATGTTCAGGAATGGTGTGATATGATAGTGGTAGCAACCCAAATAACTTAAGTAAAATGATTCCAAAATAAAAGACTATCCAATTAAGGTCAGTGGTGTTGGTTACAGTCGGTTCGTGGAAGCTGTGGAGTCAGTGGCGAGACGATAGCTCTGCTGGCTTGAGTCAGCGTTTGAGATGGCGAGTTTGATGGCTTCCAGCAGTTGGGGATGGTGCTCAAGCCATTTGCTCCCATGATGTCGAGCCCACGATTGGTTTGCTTGAGACAATTCAGGGCAATGGATTGAGACAGCCTCTGAAAGCAGCAGTGTCGGTCCTGTGACAGCTCAAAGGTGCTGAGCATGGTCAATCTGGCTTGAAGATGTTTTGAGGGGGTGAAACAGGATTTCAGCTGCTTCTGAGTTGCAGGGAGTCGAGGTACAGGGGCTCCAGGACAAGGTGACTTTTTATGTTCTGCACTCTCATTCCAGGAATCTTAAATGGCACCTACAGGGGATCCTTCAACTCAAGTGAACAGGAGTCTGGTTCGAGTGCTTCTAGCAGAGAGGTAGTCCTTGATCCACAGCAGTTCACCTCCACTGTTCCCTGGGGATTGTTAGGGGACAGAGCTCTCCCCTGCCTTGTATGTCTTAGGTTTTCACCTCCCTAGCAGAGGACTTTGTGATAGACTGTGTTTCCAGCAGAAGTCCAGTGAATTCTTCATGAAAGCGAAATGTCACGGGAGTTGGTCCAATGCAAAGCTGCTGGAAGGGGTTCAATCCAGATGTTTGTAACATGTTCCCTTTGTATTATGACATCACACCCATAGTGTGATCCTCACCTGAGGTGGATGATCCGTCATCCTTGCGAGACGTCTTGCTTCTTTCCTTCTTATGTTTTATCTTGGCTTTGACCTGAAGACGATCCTTGTAGAGGTAGGGCCTATCCTCCCCTGCCGCCACAACAACCTCCTTGGATGGCAAAGGGTAGGTCGCTGTGGCGACCTGGCAGGAAGTGTCCTTGTGGTATGAGGGAAAAGCACTATGGCACAAAAACCCTCGGAATTAGTTGATCCCTCTGTAGCAGTAGAGTTAGTATGAACACTTGACATCCGTCCGGAAGAGCTTGGAGAAGCAAGTGTGGCTACTGGTGTCAGAAGGCACTGAGATCAAGGAAGTCCCTGGTAACATATTCCGTAGAGAGAGAAGTTCCAGATGGGAGAGTACATCACTTTGGAAACAGCAGCAGATATCTAGCTGATAGAGGATGTATAGTGCCATGGGCTGAATAGACAGGAGAAACGCAGAGGAATGGTCAGAAACCTTCAGCGTGGGGAAGGCAATTTGTATGGAAGCCGTCGGGAGGTGGAAATGAAGAACCAGCGTTCCAGTGCAGTGAGCCGAGGTGAAACTGGAGGCAAGACTACAGTAATGCCGATGAGGAGAGCCGCAGTGTAACTGGAGGCAAGACTACAGTAATGCTGATGCGGAGAGCCGCAGAATAAATAGGGACAGAGGCTGCAGATGTTAGCGTGTGGAGCCGCAGAGAGGAATAGGAAACAGCCTTGGAATTAGTAAAGAAATATGAGGGGAAAATAGCAAGGGAGTATGCAACAGCAAAAGCTCAAAAAGGGCTTCAGCATCTTACCTGGGGGCTGCAACAGACCCATGTTGTGGATTTGCCTACCTAAATTCCTTCCAAATCCCAGCGGCCATCTTGGTAGTAAACTAGACTGCTGACACACGAAATTAAATGGCACTATCGTGTGTGTAAATTAACTTGCACTAAATGTAAAGTCCTCTGCCCCCGGCACTAGCGTTGCCATAGGGACCACCTTGCAGTTGTGACAGTCTTAGCTGAGGGACATGAAGAGGTAGAGAGCCTAAAAAGGAATCAAAATGGTGGAACCCTTTCCTCAGCCATGGCTTCTTTAACCGTGCCTCCTTCTGCTGACTTCATAGGAACTCCAGTGGTCAGCATCAGGGTAAGAGAGTAGATTCTGTTATGCCATAGTTGCTGCTGAAGCATTGGTTCCCAGAAGACCTCCTGGGGGAAGTTCCTGCGCCCTGAGATGAGGCTGTTACCCTCCCTGCAGGTGAATCAAAGAGGCAGCATCCTGGCCATTGTTCTGTATGGCTGCGGTGGAGACAGACCATACACAAATCCATGTCAGTGCTCTCATAGCTGTCTCTGCTCATAGAGTTGCCACTAGTGTGATATAATTTTGCTGTGGCTGTATAGTAGTGTGCACTTATCAGTCACTATGCCACAACTAAGCATGGCTTATATAATCCCTTACCGCCCAATTCCCAGGTCCCTTGGAGGGAACTGTAAGGAACGTGTGGTCTGACCACACATCCCTTACGGGTCCCGCTAAGGGACCAGGGCGCTAGTAACGGGCTTGCCATTCGAGAACCCGTTATTAGCGCCCTCCTCATTCCCATTGAGCCCTATGGGGGCTGACATGGGAATGGGGAATGGTTTGTTCAATGGGGATTTACCGGTCCCGCCAGGGTCGGACTGCACCGGTAAGTCCCCATTGAAAAAGACTGGTGCCGGACCTGGTATTGGAGGCAGCCATGGCGCAAATAGCTCCATGGCTACCTCCAATCTCGGAATGAGGCCCATATGTCTGTAGGCTGTTTGAGCAAAGGCACATGTGCTCACTATAATTATAGCAAAGAGCATTTATGAAAAGGGGGGTCTGATTATCAGACCTCTATTTTAATAACAGAATTACCTGCATCATTTAATGTCCCTAAAAATAGAAATCTCAGGCTATCCTGTCCTCACCAGGCAGTCATTCTGTCACAGTGCTATTTACTGGTGTTGTCCTGCCAAGTATGGACATAGAGGACTGCAATACATGTTTATGCATCCAAGGGGTGCAGTCCTATTTCATGGTTCATAAGTTTAAACAAAAATGGGGGTAGCCATCTTCATGAAGTGAATATTAGTTATTGGACCTCCCTGTGTCGTTACCAGCCCGACAAAGCCTTTGTTGCGGCACCACTCGCAGCGTCGTCCTGGCTCCATGGAAAGGGAGAAGCGACTACATGTAATCCCTTCTCCCTTTCCATGGCGGCTATCTTTTTTGTTAACCTTTTTCTTCATTTTGCCACCATGGAAAGGGAGAAGGCACTATGTATAGTCCCTTCTCACTGCTCTGTGGCACTCATTTTGTTTGATTTTTTCAGTTGCACAATGCAGAAGTCACTATTAGTACCCCGATCTAACAGGCCAGGGTACTAATAGCAATAAGCCCTTTCGTTAAGGCCCTTGCTTCGCTTGTGCCTGTATCTATGGGCCCTGGGGCATTACCTGATGCAGTAATGCCTCCCCGGCTGGGAGCTTATTGCTTTATTTGTATTGGTTGCATTTCTAACTGTAGTGCTGAAATTAGAAAGGTGAAGCCATCAGTCATGGAACATTCTGTTTGTGCATGAACATGAGTGTCTGTGTGGGAGCCACATACCAACAAATCCAAAGGAACTCAAGCCAGCGATATGAGGTTTAGGGCCAAGGAGAACATTAGTCTGCTAGGCATAGCCAATAGACAAGCAATCACTGAGGGAGTCTTAGAAAAAGGGGTCAATGCGCAAATTGTCTTTGCTAAGTGTTCTGTGGACTGTCCGACTGCCAGCGCCTGGGACGCTGGGATGCTGGGACAGAGACTGGTACGTCCTCGAATAGCAAAAGTAATTGATTTTCAATTTCTGTTCACAATATGCTCTGGTCACACCGGCTCAACTCAACTATTGGTTTGATTCATTGTAATTTGCTTCTTCTGTTATAATGTTCTATGTATTCTGTTATAATGTAAAGCGCTTTGGATGAAAGCGCTATATAAACATAATAAATACAAATACAAACTCTGCGAGGGAGCTACCGCGGGCTGTTGTTTTTTAGTTCCCCTGCAGGATATTCGTATCCTGCCTCTTGAACTAATTCTCTCATCTGTTGGACTGCGCTCCGTCGCAGCAAAAAAAGTAGTCCTGGTAACTCCAGCACAAATCACTTTTCTGCCCTTCTTTGTGAGGGAGGGACAGCAAGCTGATGCTATTGAGCCCCCTTGCAAGATATTTGGATCTTCCGCATGATATTAGTATCATGATTTATGAACCGTGACTCTTACCACCTAAAATTGCTTCATCTGGTGAATAAGAGATTGGCAGTACGTTTGAGCTCCCTTGCTGGACATTGGGATCTTGATTTCAATTTTTTCATTTGGGAACCATCTGTAATTGTGCTGTGATCTAAGGAAATTACTTGAGATTTGTGGTGTACTGCGAGTACGAGTAACTCTGCTTATTCAAACGTCTGAGTGTCTGCTGTTGATGCCTTTGAGCTTTGCCATTTGATAGTGACTTTTTGGGAACTGAAACAACATTCTGTGACTGGATGCGAAGTTGTATCGGAAACACAGAACTGTGTGCCGTTTTTTCCGGGATTGAGCCGTTATTTACAATATAGCTGTATAATTCGTTACGCCTGGCTGTTTAATTAAACATAGTAGCTGAAACCCAAAGATATAATATGCAAAGCTAAAATCGGTTGGGTTTTCGGCTGATTAGATTGCTTCTATGTAATAGCACTCTACTGAATCAGATGCATGGACAGTAGAGTGCTTTTGTTCGGATTGTTCGAGCACACTTTGGAAACTATTCACATTCCCAGTAACATTTGTTTTCGGGAGAGTGGCTGTGGGCCTGGGGCCTTTGAGCTCTCTCAGTTAACAATCTTTATTAGGGTGTTTTGTGAGAAACCTGAATGTGTCTCCCTGACTAGTCCCCGAGGATCTGTCATCCAGGTGGCCAGGGCACGGCCATCGCTTTTCGATCCAGTTCCTGGGGATGGACCAGTGTGGGAGGATCACCTGGAATGGGGTACCCTTAAAGGGTAGAGGTGGGACACTGATGGATGAGACATGGTATCCGCCCTCCTATAACACCTTTTCCCCAGCCTACTCATAGGATGCTCAAAAACTCTACCTCCTCCTCTTTTCCAACACAAACACTTTCGCACACAGCAGAAGATGATAGACAAACACCTGTGCCATCTACCTGACTTGTCCCAACTCAAGGGTCAGACAGAGTCAGGCAATTGACCAAAATCACACACACACCTGATGGCTCATTCCCTTCTCCAGAGGGATAGAAGGCGGAGCACGGGAGCACAGTACGAGCAAGGCAGACCGCACCTTGAGAGAGCGTGCCCAGCAAAGCAGTTCAAGAGAAGGAGAAAGACGGCGCAAACGGAGAGGGTGACAAGGAGAGAAGCGCCCTTGCCCTTCCCGACCAAGGCCCATGAAACCCCTGCAGATGGAACCGTAAGACCGTGAACACTAGCCAGCGTGTGTTGCAGCAGATGTCAACAGTACACAGGACCCTCCTCTGCTGATAACCAAGCCGGGGAGAGACGCTTATCTCCGTGGTACCAACCTAGACTCCAGAGAGAAGAAAGCTAAGTGGTCCATCACTGCTGGTGAGTCGAGGGGAGAGCTGATAAGAAACAGAACTGTGTTGAACTAAAAGTTGCAAATGGCTAATTGAACTGTGAGAAGTTACAAAGAACTGTTGATATCAAAAAGGGGGGAAACCAGCAACAGAGGAGTCCGGCACCATGTGGGTGCTCACTCAGGAAACTCTAGGCGATTACTCGATAGTTGAAGCTGCCATTACCAGAAGGACTTGGAACAGGCGAGAAGGGGGTCAAAGTGGTCATACAGTGGTCTTGTAAAATTCTCTGTACAGTCAAAAGTCTTTGACCGACAGATGATTGTGAAGCTAAGGGAAGTGAATCCTGCATCGTAAGAGTTGAATGATTGGCACGATTGACAAGATTGGCTATAGTGAACCCGAAAGAGGGATGCTGATAAAGAGGGGGTGAAGTCTAAAGTCCCAAAATACAGTGTGTTGACAAAAGTGAACCCGGCTGAGGGATGTCCACAGTGAACTTTTTGAAAAGACATTAGGATTTGTGAATGTCACAGACGACATTCTGTTGAAGGCCATAGTGAACCCGGCAGAGGGAGGCTAACATTCGAGAAGGGTCAGAGCCAGAGAGAGAGGGATCCAAGTGCAAAAAGACATCACCCAACGTTCATGCAGAAAGGAACTTTTGTTTAATATTTTGAATACATCAGGTCCATGGCAGCAAGAGACTTTTTTGTAGAAAAGAGACTAAACTACCGAAGACCCTGATTCCCGAAAGAAGAACTGTTGGATTGTGCTGGGAAAGCACAAGCGTGTGCTGTGTTTCGGACTCCTACCTTGTCCTGTGCTTAAAACTAGGGAAATGAGACCCTGACCACCGCATCCTGATTTATTATTTGGGGAACACTTCCTTCTTTCTTATAAACATTATCCCACACTTCTTTTGTATTTAGCATAAGGATTGGCAGTAGGTTTTTCTTAGTAAAGGCCCTTTTATTTGACAAGACGCCACAAGGACTGCCTAATTTTTGTTTTGATTATCGAAACTTGCTCCCATCTTAGATCTCAAGGTCTCGCCAGACTCTGAGGGCTGTGCAGCGCTGGTTCTCCTTGACTTGTCAGCCGCCTTTGACATTGTTAACCATTCTATCCTCCTTGACCGACTCCACTCCCTAGGAATCCGAGGCTCAGCACTCAAATGGATTGCCTCATTCCTCAACAACAGGAAACAAATCACTTTCCTCTCCCCTTTTCTCTCAAACGGGATCATCCGGGCGCACAACTTCTGCTCACCGCATCTAGATAGAATTTTGGAGATAGAAATTTGAAGATAACCACTGACTGTCATTCATACCATTATACTCGCTCTCCTCTCTACATCAACAAACAATAGAACACAGCTACACCCTTCGTTCCATTCGGCCTAGCTGCACACATACCTATATCGCTCCTAAAACCCCTCAACGGCCCTGTAAAACGCAGCTATAACATGGACGAAATCGGCCTAGGGGCACACATATTCTCCTACACATGCCACTGATCGCTCACAACCACCGTACCACATTTAGCATTAGAATGCATGCATCCCGCGAAAACCACTCTAGCTGCTCACATACCATGTGCACCCAAGCACTATATCCTACACTACTCTTTCAACAGATACAGACTGTGGTCCCCGAGGGCGTTCAACGAACAGCGTTTTAAGATCATACCAATGGTACATAAAGCGCTATACAAATGCACCATAATATCACATACATGAAATAATCTGTTTAATCTGTCTAATTTGTTGGAATATCTTTTAACAGTTGAAATGTTATCATCTGAATAGTATTGATTTTTTGATAATATTGGTGGATCTGAATGAATTCGAAAAATGAATAACCTATTTTAACATCGATATATGTTTGAACTGATTTCTATTAGTGTACTTTTAGGATTTGCATAAGGATTTTAAGGATTTGTTCTTTTTTTCATTTCTTTTATGGATATGTGTGACTGTAAACATGTACTGTATTAATTATGCTTGTTTTGCGTTTTTGTGAAATAAAGTTTTGATCAAAACACAATACAAATGAAAAAAAGGGGTAATTTCATACACAATAATGACACATTGACTCCCATGGATTATGTGTAAACATGCACAGTTGTGAAAGTTATGAATTATGTATTCAATTGTCTTGCTTTTTTCCAAACCTCTCAGTATATCGAACTCTCTCGGGACAAGAGAATTCTGAGAAGAAGAGGGTGAGGAGTAGATTGAGAAGGTTTATTACGAAGCGACCTCCATTACAGGCACTGCAGGAGAAGGGCCTCATCAAAGGTACAGTGCCAACATCCTGAATATCTATTATATGACCGCGACATGGTAGTGTCTGTGTCCCAGCTACGGAGCCTTAAGCCACAGCAGCCTTTCTGTAATTCTCAACATGTTCACTTCACACCAGATGACTTCACATCTAGATCGGAAATACTGTGTGTCTATAGTTGGAACTGAAACGTATTAACCAAAGCTAAATTTATCATCGGGAACTTAAAACAATGCAGCAAAAAAACACATTGGTGAATGAGAGATGGCTGCTATGGAAATAAAGGGACCCTTTTAAATAACACGCATAATGTGCTAGTACCTGGGTATATTCTGACAGTGCTTGGAACATTGTTATTTAATGGTTATACAAGAACACAAACGGTTGTTTTTGCCTTTGCTTATTTTTAACAGGATTTCAGTGCAAAGAACAGTTGCAAGGATACCCATGTGGCTTTTAAATGAAGTACATTAAGGCACAAGTGTTTATGATAGTTGTATTACACCAGGAGCTGGTTTATGGCTGCAATTGAGCCATTATCTTTCCTTTCAGAAGTCTGCTCAGAAAGCACACGTGTTAAAGAGATCTGAGGGTTGTGTGTTTTGGGTGGGGAGGGGCAAGTAGTGGGTGGGAATGGCAATAGGGACTAGCATAGCCATGGGTTAAATAACCAAACAACATCTCCATGCAGTGCGCCCTTCCTGACATCTCATCTTGCTATCTTAATTTCCCATGGCAATATTTTAATTTTACCGGCAGCACTTTCTGCACCCCCTAAGAGCCGAAACTAAAAATGGGCAGATGCTGGTGTGGAGGCAGTCAGTGGAGGTGATAGTTCCAACATTGCATGCACTTGTGCTTGTTCTGTGGGTAAAGAAAAGGAAGGCCACAGTGTACAGTGGAATGAATCGCGCTCTTTTGAGACATATCTAAGCCATGAAAGAAATATGAGTATCGATCTAAAATGCGTCCTGCTGGTGTTTCTATTGGAGCAATGTAACGTGTATGGGCGCTGTTTCTTCAGACCAGGTCTTCGGCTGCCGGTTGGATGCCCTCTGCCACAGAGAGAACAGCACTGTGCCGACGTTTGTGCGACTTTGCACCGAGGCTGTGGACAAGCGAGGTAAGAAAAGAAGGTTCAAAGTTTGTCCAAAGCTCTTTAGTTGAACATTAGGATGTTGTTATTTTGCGCCAAATGCTTCCCGATCGGCACCATTCAAACTTTGCCCAACACCATTAGACCATGCAATACTACACACCTCCAACAACTGCCAATGAATGCCCCGACTAACACATCAATACAAGTGGATGGGAGTCCTTCTAAAGAGTAGCTGAGCTCTTTAGAAGGACTCCCATCCACTTGTATTGATGTGTTAGTCGGGGCATTCATTGGCAGTTGTTGGAGGTGTGTAGTATTGCATGGTCTAATGGTGTTGGGCAAAGTTTGAATGGTGCCGATCGGGAAGCATTTGGCGCAAAATAACAACATCCTAATGTTCAACTAAAGAGCTTTGGACAGTGACTAGCTTCCGGTTGATTTCTTCCTTAAGTAAGTCTAACATTGCCAAGTATCATTCACCATGTTAACCTTTCTTGCGACTGCCCTATATGGATGTTGCGTATGAGTTTTAACAAAATATGAATGGTTTTCAGGGTGCTGAATCAGCACCCCATTGTGCAGAAACTGATTCTAATAATCTCATGTTATTCTAGGTATTTTCTCCTCCACATCACAGTGTAGTCTGGCAACATGCTTATGACCTGATTCCAGGGGCGTCATTTCACAAAAATGCCAGGGGTAGTGGAAGTGGCATCACTAGACCCTTGACCTCTGATGACATCACAGTGATGTCATTTGACCCCACCCCGAAGTGACATCACGGGAAGCGATGGAACACGATCGTTTACCAGAGGCGTTGCTGGTTGGATGGGGGGGCGGGAGGGCTGAGGAGGCCATAGCCCTGTTTTTTTTGGTTGTAGCCTCAGCTAAAAGCTCAGGGGCTACAACCAAAAGGCTATCTAGCTATCTGTAGAGTCCCGACAGTCCCAACATTAGCTTAGCTCCAGATCTTTTCCTGAGCTAGCAATACCCCTGCATTTACCCCTTGACAAAACAGGAAGTGGCATCACATAGCATTGTTTCAAAGTACACTGTGAAAAATATGGTTACGATATTACTGGAACGTGATATACAATTCATACAAGAATGCATCACCATATGTATCGACAATAACTGCAACTTGCGAAATGCTAAATACATAGTGCGAAATGGATGCTTATTCTACTCTAAATGCTTTTTTGAGGATTTTGTCTGCATTGTGAATTTGAGGTGTTTAAGAATAGACTAAATCAATGACTCACCCCCTGAAGTGTGTCTGAAATGAACCTTTAATGAGTCTAGAAATTATTTTATGGAATTCCAAAAATTTATTTTTTAGGGGTAGCAAGGGAGACCGTCCCTGCCTGATTTGGGTCAGGTGATTGCGCTGCAAATGCATCGCCTCATTTACATGCACACACATTTATGGTTTGCATGTTTTTTTGGAAAATAGTCAAAATGGTGCCCACAAAAGGCCTGCACTACATTCACAGAAGTTAAAGTGCACACCACCGGAAGTGCCAGCAAGTGCTGTTTGCTGAACATACTGACTGGTCCAGTGCCTCTTCGTGTGGACTCCAATTCAAAGCCGAGTCGGCCAGCGGAAGGACTGTTCCGCCATTGTGCCGTAACTCGCTTGGATGGCCTGCTTGGACTTCATATTAGCAACGTAGGTTTAATCATTTTTCGTGCAACTTCTTTTTTGATCACATGCCCTTATTGCTGGACTTTTGCTGGACCTGTGCTTGTGCTAGTGTCTTGCAGCCATTTGGACCAGTGGGAGTTACTGCGCCGCAGCGCCCCTCCTGCTTTGTATCTTATTGAGCTCTTTTTTTTTTTTTGCAGTTACGTTATGCTCCTAACTCTGCCCCCTGACCCGGACCACACTGCATTCGCGCGCACCCCAGAAGTGCCTGCAAGTGCTGTTTGCTGTGTGGGTGTGGAGTTGTGGCGAAAACAAACAAGTCTGTAGCGGTTAACTAGTGAGTCTGAAACCTTTCTATCTCTGCACCTTGTGAGATTCCTTTGATTGTGCTTTTCTGACTCTACCCACTATGCTTGTATAGCTTGACTAGATACCTTTTTGATTATCTTGAGGGTAATATACAGTTTTTGATAGGATGTCTGCTGGGTTGCGTAGTGGCAAGCTATGCTAAAGTACCATACCAACGTATAATCCCAAACCTGTTTCTTCACCAAAAATTCTGGTATGTGGTACTAACAAGCGTGGCGTCCCCAGTAGTGTGGATGTCCAGCCCCAGGTTCATGCTTTTTCTGGTGCCCTAGATACAGGTAATCCGAGTCTGTGTGATGTGAATTTGCCTTCCCTGGAGGTGACTTCGTCTACTTCTGCTTCTCTCTTGTTGCCAATTACTGCTCCTTCTTTTCCTTTAAAGGATAAGCTGGATGAGAACTACTCTATTCAGCATAGCTTCTTGAGTATGCACAAAGCTGATGTAGATGCTAAAGCATGTTCTGGCACTGCTGCTTTTGTTGGTGTAGAGGCATTAGATTTTACAATGATGGCTCTGGTTGTGTTGGACGAGCTTGGTAGGCGCATTAGGTTCTCTCTTGGCCCTTCCACCCCAGCTTCTGGGATGGCTGGGGGAATTGATAAGTTCACACTTACATCATAGTAATAGCCAATTTAAAAAAAGGCCTCTAGGGGAGGATGTCTAGCTCGTTGCCCAGTATTCTGGGGTTATGGCTTCTTACCAATCAGCTGATGTTGTTATGTCTGCCACCTACAATGATGAACCTGTACAGATGCCTAATATCTGCTGTAGCCCAAAGGATCATGCTTCACTTATACCTGGCTCTCAAGAGGCTTCCCATATCAACTCCATGGGTACCTCCTCGGTTGCCCAAGAGCTTGAATACAATGAACAACAATTCCCGGTAATGACCAGAATATTGAATCTTCTGGACAAAGGGCATGACTTGACACATGCTGGATTAAGAGCCCAACAACACATAAATACCGACATACTATCTAAACTTAGCAAAATGGAGGGTCTACTTTTGGGAGCTCTTGTGAGTAAAAATATTGCAGATAAATGTGTTGGAGAGGTTAAAGCTGTTCCAAATACCGCAAATGTTCATGCACAAACGATTGAACCAATTCGTACAGTAAAAAGTGTTCAAACACACTTATCAGGAAACCTATCTATAATAGGACGGCGCTCCTATGCTCAGTCCCTTCTGCCTCCAGGTTCATCTGAGCTATTGATTCATGAGGAAGCCTCAGTGGCTTCTCATGAAGTCCCTTGTGAGACGGGTAACGGATTGGGGAGACGAGAGGTTATGATCGCTCATCTCTCCTCTGTCGTTGTCCGGCTGGCCTCCCACATTGGGGTAAAACTTGAAGGGGCTGAGTATGTTTCCCTGATTGAGATGCCACATAATCCAACTGCCCTTACTAACATTATCGAGGAACAAGAGGCCGAGATGAATGGTGACTCAGGGGCTCCGTCCCAAAACTCCAGTTTGAATATAGAAAGTTGCCCTGAAGGGTCCACAGCTGGGGCCTTTCTCTCTCGTAAGCAACAGCGCTCGCACAATAGAGCAATGAATAAATGGGCCAAAAAGAAATCATCTGTGAAACAAATTGAACAAAAAAATTAAAAAAAACGAATTCTGTTATTGAAGCTCCTCCCTTGGCTGGTACTACTGTATACTCTAGTAACATACCGGTAGAGGATCCCACTCTTAATCTGGCTGAACTAAATGCAGAAAGCAAACATGCTCTCCAACTATCAGACACCTTTGATGAAGACTCAAATGAGCCCCAGTCCAAGGGGTCTTTGTCTAAAAGCAAATCTAAAGTACCTGAGTGTAAAAAAGCGGTGTTAACAGGGAAAAAGGGTCCCCCCATTGCATGTAAACTCTAAGGTCACACATGAGTCACTGCCGGGTTCTATGACATTGGCGGCTGGGACTGATGATGCTCAGACTTGTAAACATTCACAGCTATCCTCGTTTCATCCATTAACTCACTGTAAGACAGGATCCCCTAAGACTGTTCCAAAACAAGACCCAATGGCGAATAAACACATTCCCATGAAGGTTGGTGTGCAAAATTTGCAGTCTCCAGTCCTGGCCAAGGAAGATGACTTTGTGGAAGATACAAAAGGTCAGTCTGTGCCTGTATCTTCTGAGTTTATTCCAAGTGATCTTCCTATGGTAGTTTTGGAGGAACAGATAGGTCGGAACCATGAATCACTGATGTTGGGAGAACATACCCTACCAATTGTTGGTTGGATTAGCAATCCGGAGTTAAATGGAAAGGTACGTCTTAATCGTTCCTTTCTATTTAAAACTTTTAATCGGATCCCGATGTTGAGAAGTTTGCATACTGATGACATCGAGTGGGTAAAACTCTTTAACAAATACAATCTAAGAATGATTGCCCAGTCAAATTTGCTAATTGTGTTAAGACAAATCTGCACTTTATAACTGAACTTGAGCCTTTGGGTATTCAGATCACTCTATTTGAAAATGTAGATCAAGCCTATGCATTTTTAGACTATCAAATCCCTTTACCACCAAACATTCCTTTGAAGGTACCTGTCAACGCATCAGGGGAGTCTGGTCCCCCTGAGATGATTGCGCAGTTGTCATTCATCGCTGCTAACATCAAAGACTAGTCATGGATTGGTACTTTACTGAAATCTATATTAGAAGTACAAGCACCAAAGCCGCAGTTGTAGCTTGAATGATCTGAGCATTCATAGTTGGAATGTATGTGGTTATAAGAACTTTGAGGCTGCTCTATTGTCCCTGGCAGTTTTCGATGCTCCATCAATTATCCTACTGCAGGAAACTATGTTGACCAGGGCATTGTTTGTTGATGGGTATACGGTGTATTGTGCCTTGGCCCCTCCGGGCCTAGGCCGGCCAAGTGGTGCTTGGCTATTTTGATAAATAACAGCTTCAATTTTTCTGCTACCTTGTTACATTGCTCTTCCTTTGTGTTAGCGCTGGAAATTGCATTATCCAATTCCACCAATGACATCTTGCTGGTGGTTTGTAAATATGCTAGTTATCAATCTAACAATCTGGATGCAACTATGGATATACTTGATGATATATTTGAAACTGCCTGTATAAATAACCCTAACTGTACTTTGATAATAGGAGGTGTCTTTAATATCTGTTGTCAAAATGATCACAAACTTCGTAACGCTCAGCGTTGTGATCCGAGAGGCCAGATATGGGTTAAATACCTTGCCTCTTGGAGCTCGGGGTTGGTGCACTTGAAATTGGGTGATACAGATTATACATGGCACAGGTTGAATGCCTTCTCGACAATCGATATATATATTTTTGTTTGTATCCTTTAATATTTTGGGTTCTGGTCTAACTTGTGAAATCACTGATGTAGGTCTTGGTGACCATTGTATTATCTCTATTGCACCCTCTTTATCAACCTCCATCAGTTTTTGTGAAGTTATTCCCCATCTTGCTTTGCTGGAAGTAGTGCGCCCTGCTCATTCTGTCAGTTGGAATAGGAGCTTGTGTGCTCGCTTGACTAATGCTTTACGTACATCAATACGATTTAAACCAAATAAATGTTGTTCTATAGCTGACGCTTTTTCGATTAAATCTTATAATAACATTATCATCTGTGAGGAGCTTGCCATACTTACCACATATAAGGCGAACCCTCGTACAGCACATACACATGTATATTCAGAGCAAATTTCTTTATTAAAGCGGGCCAAGATTCAAGATCTAAAACTCCTAAAAAAACAAGATATTCCAGTTCAAGAATTTCATTTTTTCAAAAAAAGACTGTTCATGCACTATAGGAATGCTACTAAGATTGTTCATCATAAAATATATCTAGCTACGAACCAAGCTATGATCATGCATATATATAAGCACGATACCAGAAATATTTGGTGAATGTTCAAAGAGACCTCGTTGCCATTTTGGGCTTGTATACTTAAATTAAAATTTGAAAACATTTTTCTTTCAGGTTATATTCCCAGATCTTGGCAAACATCATTGATTATCCCTATTCTTAAAATAGGTATTCCAGCAGAGCCGGGCAATTATCGCCCGATTGCTCTCATGGATTCCTCTTACAAAGTTTTTACCATCCTTATACTTAAAATGATTGAGCAATTCATATGGGAACATAACTTGCTATCCATATATCAAACAGGCTTTAGAAAATATATGGGCACTGCCTTGAATGCCACTGTTTTCGCACATGTACTGGCAAAGGTAAAAAAAAATCTTCCGAAGGGCCAGTTTTTATGGCCTCTTTGGACCTCATCTCTGCCTTTGACAGCATTATTTGTAATGTTCTTTGGGCAAAAATGGCTAACTTAGGGTTTCCTGAATTTATCATTCAAACTATTGCTTTTTTGCATTTTGATACCTGTTATCGAGTGAGATTAAATCAGCAAGGTGTGCTTACTCCTGAAATTCCCACCCATACAGGCGTAAAACAGGGTTGTAATCTTGCTGCTACCCTTTTTAATCTGTATCTTACTGACCTAGAAAATATCTGGCGGCACATTATTACTTTTCCCATAAGAATTGGTCATTTGAAGGTTAATTGGCTTGATTACGGAGACGATATTCTGCTCTTCAATTGAACTCCTTTTTCCCTTCAAAATAAGCTTCAAGCGTTTGCTTCTTATGCTGCCATAAATAATCTTTGCGTAAATGTAACAAAAGTCAAAGATCTTGGTCTTTACTGGGAAAAGGAAAATTGCCCACTATACATGGACTTTAAATGGTGTCACAATTGAACGACTCTCTTCTCTTAAATACCTTGGATACATTGTATCCGATTGTTTGTCCATTAATAACTGGCAAACCTCTATTCGATCTAAGGCTCGTCCTTTAATTTCCCAATTGAAGATTATTCAAAGAAAATTTTGTAAGCTTTCTCTCGAACTGTTGCTGCGGTTCTATTTGTATAAGGTTGAAGCAGTTTTGCTGTATAGCCTTGATCTATGTCTTTGTGATACAACTACCTACCTGAATTATCTTGAAGGCATGAATTGGAAACAGGTACTGGGCTTTGCTAAGTCTATCCCTAATTCCTGTATTCGGATTGAACTGGGCCTATCCAGTTTAGCTGCCCGCTTTCAATGCAGGCAACTCAACTCTTATGCAAAAAATGTTAAATCCCCCATTGAATTCCTTATATCAGGAATTTGCTCAAATGATTAATAATTCCAATCCTACTTTAGTGACTATAGTCCAGGAAAGAATGGAATCGATCTTGCTAAAAATTGGCATAACAAAGGAAGACCTTTGGCTACGTTCAGCTTATTCTAAAAAAAACTTTATGAACACGACTGGTGTACATCCATGGATGATATTGGCACTCACCGGTTATACAAGGAATATGCTGCACATTCTCATAAACGTATGCCCAGAGTAAGATACATTCTCCAGCATGGGGTCTGGCATGGATTCACATGCTCATGAATATTCCCCGTCGTCAGGCTGGGAATCCTCGGTAAAGAAAAAACCAGTATCAGTTTCGTTTCTGATCTGTCTTTCGTAGTAGTAACCAATCACTGATCTCTGCGTCATACTGACCACAGCCAATGACTGCCCTTTACCTAAGCCCCACCTCTGGCAGCCATCTTCAGATTTTCACTGCACGTTCAAGTGTTGGGATCCTCGTGCTATTGCTCTCGAGCGTTAGTGCTATTTTTTTCACGTTTTTTTCTCAAAAACTTCGATTTTTTTCGGTCAAAAAGAGCCTTAAGTGCCACCGATTCTTCATCCGATCAACGGGGACCCGTGTCGGATTCGTCTACGCCCCTCAAGGGTGAAGATTTCGTCGAGCTACGCTTTTGGTGGACTCCAGAAGTTTCTCAGGCCCATCTCGGAAATGGCCCAGGAGAAGGGAAGCTCGACGCCCGGAAAACTGTTCAGGGTCTGCCTTGGATGCCAGCTTCAGAATGTCTTTAAGGAGGACGAACACTCCTTTTGTCTTCTTTACTGCCTACATGAGGACAAGACGCACGTGGAGAAGGACTGTGCGTTTTGCGGCAATATGTCGGAGCGGGCCATGAAGGACCGCCATCAACGTCTCGCCAACTGGCTGGAAGGGAAGAGCCCGTCAGGCGAGAAGAAGAGGAAGAAATCCGAGCGGTCTTCTAAGACCTTTGAGGACGCCCCGGCGACGGGGGTCCAACACAAGGCCAAGCACCGCGAGTCCGCTGGCACCAGGAGCGCTGAACGGTCGGGCTCTACGGGCGCCAGGCAGGGTGCATCCTCCCCGGCACCATCAACCACGAGCCAACGCTCTGGTTCGGGTAAGAGGAAGGCCGAGCGCCCGGCGAAGCTCCTGGAGAGGCCCTGGTCGAGCTCGAAGGCCCCATCGGAGGGAGAGCGAGGCAGTGTCCCCCCCCCAAGGAGAAGGCGGTGAGCGCACCTAAGGTGGTGAAAGCCTTAATCCATCCGGCCAAGGCCTCTATCGAGACAGTCGCGGCGGCCCTGGCTCAGCCTGTGGAGGCTACACCAGTGGTGGTGACCTCGGGGCTCAGAGTCTCCCTGCCACCACGGAGGGAGTCCTCTTTTATGCCCATCGACAGGACCCCCGTGAAACCTCCGACGGAGAAGAAAAAGGGGGGCAGGAGGTCGTCGTGGATTCGGCCTCAACCTCTGAGGAAGAGCTGATCGAGGTCTTAAGCCACGGCGTTGGCTTGGAAGAAGACCAGCCCGTCGGGAGGGATCCCGACGTAGGGGACGACGATATCGTCGAGGGTGCCGACGGGGCCCCTGACCGCCCATCGGACTCCCCTCAACCAGCGCCGCAAGACAACTCGGCGGCCATTTTGTTGGCTATACAGTCCTTATGCTCGGAGATAAGGACGAGACTGCCGTTGCCACCAGCGGAGGAACCGCTTCCGACGGGGGAACCGGAGCCAGGCCCTTCTGGGGGCCCTCCCCCTAAGAGAAGAAGGATTCACCCTCCACCTCCTTTTCAGCCATCGCGCCCTGTTCAGCCCTCCTCCCCGTCCACGACTCGTGGGGATGATACGGGGACTGACACGGCCGCGACGGGTACGGACGACGAGGTTTACAACGAGGATCTGCCGTCGTCACCTCCCACCCGGGCTTCCCCGCCCGACGAGATTGGATCGTTTCACTCCATGATCGCCAGGGCATCCGAGCTCTTCCAGCTCTGCCCGGAGGAGAAGAAGAAGGAAGGTTTCCTTTATCAATGGCGCGAGGCCAAGGGGAAGACGGTCCTCTCCGTGCCTCTACTGGACGATATTTGGGATGAGGGCCTCGCCCTCCTCAAGAACCCATCCACGACGCCGGCTAGAAGGGATCGGTACGAGAAGAAGTACCGGGTCCCGGACGCAGCCCCATTGTGCCTCCGGGCACAGCCGACCCCGGACTCCGTCGTCTCTGCGGCGGCCAGGAAGAAAGCGGGGGGGTGCGGCCTCCACGTCGACTTCCCCCCCGGACGGCGAGGGAAAGAAATTGGATACGATGGGACGCAGGGTCATCTCGTCTGCAGCGACGACGATTAAGGCGGCCAACGCCTTGGCTATCATAGCCCGCTACGACAGGGAGCTGTGGTACAAACTGGCCCCCCTGCTGGACTTCCTACCGGACGACAAGAGGGCGGATGCTCTAGAGATCTTGCAGGAAGGTGAGGTGGCGTCGGACCACGCCATTACGATTGCGACGGACATCGCCGACACTGGATTTCGCCAGTTGGGCAACGGCGTGTGCCTTAGGCGGCGTGGATAGCTCAAGGCTACTGACTTCCGTCAAGACGTGCAGACCAGAGTCTTGGACATGCCGTTCGATGGAAACAACCTGTTTGGGAAAACAGTGGACGATTCCCTTCAAGCCATCAAAGCAGACACGGAGACGGCCCGGGCTCTTGGGGTTCTCCAGCAACGGCGGCCGCCCTTTCGGAGCGGCGGAGGCAAGGGTGCCTCCAAAGGTTCCAGCGGCGGATTTTCCACCTACCGTCAAGCGGCCCGTTCGTCGTCGCAGGAAGCTTACAGGGGACGAGGCAAGTCAGGCGGACCCCGCCGTCGTCGCCAAGGAGGTCAAGGCGGCAAAGCCTCGTCGAAGCAGGACTGAACCGGCCGTGGGGTCGGGCCCCCACCGAAGCACCCCGGTGGGAGGCCGGCTGGCGAGCTTCGTCAGCATGTGGGAGTCCATCTCCACCGACCGTTGGGTGCTGGACGCCCTAGCCCAGGGTCACGCGCTCGAGTTTCAAGGAAGGTGCCCGCGCGTCCCCCCTGTGGCCAGGAAAGAACTTCACGTCCCTCAACTTCTCTTAGAGGTAAAGGCGATGCTCAGGAAGGGCGCCATCGAGCTCGTCCCAAAGAGGCTTTGGGGCTCCGGAGTTTACTCAAGATACTTCCTCGTGAAGAAGAAGACGGGAGGATGGCGTCCCATCCTGGACCTACGACGACTGAACAAATTCATCAAGGCACAGAAGTTCCGGATGGTCACCCTCCAACACGTCCTGGGTCAGCTGGAGGAGGGCGATTTCCTGTCGTCGTTGGATTTGGAGGATGCCTACTTCCATATTCCCATCCTAAAGGGACACCGAAAGTTTCTCAGGTTCGTGGTCCAAGGGCATCACTATCAGTTCAGAGCCCTTCCCTTCGGACTAAGGTCGGCACCCAGGATGTTCACCAAGTGCCTCGCACCGGTGGCGGCGCAGCTGCGCCGAGAGGGGATCCACGTCTACCCCTACCTGGACGACTGGCTCATCCGAGCCAAGACGAGGGAGCTCGCCGTGGAGCACACGGCAAGGACCGTCCAACTTCTCACGGACCTGGGATTCTCCGTAAACTACGCCAAGTCCCACCTGGTGCCCGCGCAAGACGCACTATTTCTGGGAGCGAAGCTCGACACAGTGTCGCTTCTGGCCTCCCCGTGGGAGGAAAGGACGAGGGCCATTCTGGGCAAGGTGCAGCGGATGCTGGTTGCGGACGCGGCCAAAGTGAGGTCCATCAAGTCCCTCCTCGGAATGATGTCTTCTTGCATTTACCTCATCCCCCTGTGCAGGCTCCGGATGCGCCCGTTGCAGGAGTTCCTGGACGCGCGCTGGATCCCGACGACGGCAGCTTCGAGGAGAGGATCACACTCGACGAGAGTTTCCGACGAGCGATCCGGTGGTGGGGCGCCCGCGCGCATCTGACAGCGGGCATGGACTTCCAGACCCCCGGCCACCAGGAGACAGTGACCACGGATGCCTCCCTGGAAGGGTGGGGAGCGCACACCGAAAATGCACGCGAGAGGCCTTTGGCTCCCGACGGAGAAGTCCCTCATATCAACGTCCTGGAGCTCCGTGCAGTGTTTTGGGCCCTCAGGTCCTTCCTTCCGTCCCTCAAGGGCAAGGTGGTGAGGATCTTCACCGACAACACCACCACCATGTTCTACATCAGGAAACAGAGCGGAACCAGGTCCCCAGCCCTGTCCAGGGAAGCTCAGGATCTGTGGCATTGGGCCGTCGCCCAAGGGATGTTTCTGGTGCCGTTTCATCTGGCAGGGATAAAAAACACCATCGCCGACTCACTCAGCAGGGAGCTGCGCTCGTGCCACGAGTGGGAACTACGACAGGATCTAGTGGACCGCCTCTTCCGACGGTGGGGCACTCCCCAGATCGATCTGTTCGCGACGGCGACAAACTCCAAGTGCCGGAGGTTCGCCAGCAGGTTTCCCCAGCCGAGGAGCATGGGCGATGCTTTCTCGTTCCCCTGGGAGGGCCTGTTTCTATACGCGTTCCCTCCATTGCCATTGCTGATCCGGCTCATCAACCAGCTCAAGAGGTCACGGTGCAGGATGATCCTCGTCGCACCTGCGTGGCCGAGGCAGATATGGTTCCCAGACCTTCTGGACTTGTCAGCGTCCCAGTCAATCAAGCTCCCAGTGGACGCAGATCTTCTCTCCAGGGAAGGAGGCGCCATCCTCCATCACGACCCGAAGTCACTGAACTTGCAGGCCTGGCTCCTGCAGCGTTAGAGTTTGGAGGATACGACATACCGGCCGACTGCAGAGAGGTTCTTGCAAAGGCCAGGGCGTCCTCAACTCTTAAATGCTACGGACACAAATGGAAGAGGTTCTCTGTCTGGTGCCACGCACAGAAGATTAACCCTCTACGGATTACGGCCCCCCAAGTACTGCCGTACCTACTGACGCTGGCCAAGGCTGGACTGGCGCACGCGCGCATCAAGATTCATCTTGCTGCGATTTCCCGATACACCAGAACCACGGGGCGGAAGTCTTTGTGGTCTCATCGTCTGGTGAAAGAGTTCATGAAGGGACTGTTCAGATCGTTCCCGCCGGTGAAGGCTCTGGCCCCGGCGTGGGAGCTCAACGTGGTGATGACCAAGCTCATGGGACCTCCGTTCGAGCCTCTGCACTCGGCTCCGTTGAAGTTCTTGTCGTGGAAAACAGTGTTTCTTGTGGCCATCACCTCCGCACGACGGGTGGGAGAGATCCAGGCCCTTTCCTGCAAGGCCCCGTACTTGACTTTTCACGACACGAGGGTAGTGCTCAGGACGCACCCCTCCTTCATGCCCAAGGTGCCGTCAGACTTCCACCTCAACGAACCCTTGGTGTTGCCTGTTTTCTTCCCGTCGCCTTCGTCGCCGGCTGAAAGGACTTTGCACTCGCTGGATGTGGCTAGAGCGCTGAAGTTCTACGTGGACCGCACTAAGTGTTTTCGGAAGACGTCACAACTCTTTGTGAATTTCGGACCTGTCAATCAGGGGAAGGCTCTCTCGAAGGCTTCCATTTCCAGATGGCTCTCCGGCTGTATCATGTACTGTCATCGGTTGGCAAACCGACCGCTGCCCGGCCGTCCGAGAGCCCATTCCACCAGAGCGATCGCAGCTACCACGGCGTTCCTATCTGGTGTGCCCTTGCTGGACATCTGCAGGGCTGCTACGTGGAGGTCGACGCACACCTTCACGAAATTCTACTGCGTCGATCGGGATTCCAGGGAGGAGTCCAGGGTCGGCCAAGCAGTGCTGCGCAACCTGTTCGCGTAAGGTGAGCCTGGTGAGGAGGTAAGATTTGCTTAATGTTGAGTTTGATGTAATGCTTAATGTTGAGCCTTTGCCACCTCCCGTGGTTGTGCATGTGTGTACTGCTATGTATTCTTTATTCATGAGCATGTGAATCCATGCCAGACCCCATGCTGGAGAAGGAACAAGTTACTTACCTGTAACTGCTGTTCTCCAGCATGGGTCTGGCATGGATTCACATGCGAACCCTCCCGCCTACCCCTCTGCGCTCTTCACTTGGTCATACTGCCACTTCACGTGCTACCAAATCTGCAGATGGCTGCCAGAGGCGGGGCTTAGGTAGAGGGCAGTCATTGGCTGTGGTCAGTATGACGCAGAGATCAGTGATTGGTTACTACTACGAAAGACAGATCAGAAACAAAACTGATACTGGTTTTTTCTTCACCGAGGATTCCCAGCCTGACGACGGGGAATATTCATGAGCATGTGAATCCATGCCAGACCCATGCTGGAGAACAACAGTTACAGGTAAGTAACTTGTTCCTTCTCTGTTTTCCGTGTGACAAGATCCGAGACTTATACATGAGGTTTCAGCTTCCGCTTTTTGTAGATTTTGTTTAAATGTGCAACAGCTTGAAACTCTAAAGCACCTGGTAATATACTGTCTCTTCTTTGAAGACCGTAGGATTGCGTATTTGGGTGCGATTAATGTTGGACTCACCTCTATGGCCAGGGAATTCTTATGGCAAAAGTGTATGCCTAATCCTAACAATTCTTGTATGATTAAATTATGTGGCCTCATTTCTATAATCCAACTGAAGTTACGTTGTCTATTGGACCTAAACATCCCTGAGGACGATTCGTATGCTAAGTAATTCGATATGTACTGGTATCATTGTAACTGAATTCCTCCCATTAAATTTGTATGTCTGCATTTAGATCCTGGAGATGTTATAGGATTCTGGATACCTTTTCTTATTTACTTAAGTTGCAGTTTCATTTTATGCAATGATCACTGTATGACATGTTCTAAATTGTACAATTGTTCTTTTTACTTTTTTTATGATTGCAATTATTTTGTAACAGTACTGAAATTTGAAAGTAATGTGTGAAAAGTTTATCTTTTTAAACTAAATTGCACAATTTTAATTAAATAATAAATACAAAATAAAAGTATTCCACAACCTGTCATAACAATGGGTTGTGGCAACCTTAGCAACTATCAAAGATGCCAACTGGCGAGGTGGTGGTGTGGCTGCATGCCCTTTCCTGGCCAGCTATCTAGGGGGTGGATTAGAACGTGGTGGGCAAGGAAGGGTATCACAGGGAATTCCAACCTCTACAGCAGAGATGTGGTGTTGGAGGAGGAGGACTGGGACAGGAGGGTGTGGGCATTGTACAGGATCAAGGAGGGAGAAAAGAGAAAAATGGGTCCCATAATTCCGTGGCTATGGATTTTTAGGTAGAACCAAAGAAGTAGCCTGTTTCTTTCAACGAGACTTCAAAATAGCCGGGGTTATGTGTAAGAGAGGGAATTCCCTTTCTGGCAGACTGCAATCAATGTGAATTGCAATCCAAAAACAAATATAAGCCTTGAGAAAGCATGTGACCATGAAACACGTGTGGCTACTGTTACATCTGTTAACTAACCTAAATAGAAATGAACATGAAAACAAACATGAACATTTCACTGCAGGATGAATTTTCAGTGCTTTATGTGACCGATCTCTTCAGTTACCTCTTTTGGTATTGTGTCTTGGCTCGACCAAAGGTCGGGTATATATACCCCTATGGCAGTCTGCGTTCTCCAGGGGAAGCAAAAAGCATGGAACTATCTCATAATACTATCTCTCTATGTAAACTTTGTGTAGCGCAGCGATCACCAGTGGCACTATGGTGCTGAATAAAAGGATGCAGGGAAAGTAGTGAAAGACAGAAAGGATGGACAGATAGCAAATCAGCAAAAAAGAAATGTTTTAAGTTTAGATTTAAAAAAAGTTAAAATCTGAAACGGCCCACAGCATGTTTGGAAGCAAATTCCAAAGCTTTGGACCTGTTACAGAGAAAGCTGACCACCACAGCAGGTCAGCCGGTAACGAGGAACTTTAAGAAGCAATGAACTGGAAGAGACCAGCATATGTGGTGGGGCAGTACAGAGTGATCTTCTCTTGAAGAGAGAGACAGCCTTGCTTATAAAAAAGCCTAGTGTATTAAGCAGAGTGCTTTGAACTGAATTAGTGCTGATACATGGAGCCAGTGAAGTTTTCGATGGGCTGATGAACGGGCTGGCCGTAAGGAATCCCTGTCGCTAAACGTATTGCAACATTCTGCAGAACTTGTAGCCAATTCAGATGGTACAACTATTGAGCAAGTAACGTGGCATTGCAGTAGTTAAGACTGCTGTTGAATATAGCAGCGATAACTGGGGTGCAGTAAGCAGATGGGATAAAACTCAGCACCTTCTTGTGTTGTTTCAGTTTAAAGAAACCGGCACTGCAGAAGTTTCAAACCTGTGCCTCAGGAGAAAATGAGGATCTTACTTTAATGCCAAAATTCTTTTTACCACTTCAAGTGGAATAGGGGCAGTACCCAGCTAAGATGGCCAGGAATCGGAAGTCCACAAGGGCTCAGCAGAGGAAGAGCGACCTATGACCAGCACCTCTGTTTTATCGCCATTTACCTTAACCCTGTTTGAACTCATCTACTCACCAATGGCCTTAAAGCAGGACCTAAGACGGGACAGGTGGCAGTGCCATTACGTTCTAGGTCGAGCCTAAAGAGGAACTGAGTATCATCAGCGTAGGAATAAAAACAGAAGCCATGGGAGTGGATGAGGCTGGCTAGAGGCTGGATATAAATATTAAAAAGTAATGGAGAAAGTGCAGAGCCTTGAAGAACCCCACACGTGTTACAAACTGGGAAGAGGGAAGGTCTAAAAGTAGACAATGAAACTGATTGGGACAGAGAGGAAAGAAAAGCATGAAATCAGTCCAATGCTGTGCCAGAGATAGCAGATTCCCACATCTTGGTCAGGAGGGTTGCATGGTCGATGGTATCAAATGCTGCCAAAAGATCTAACAGGATGAGACCTGTCACTCCACCCTGATCGCAGTCAAATCATCACCCACTCACACAAGGACTGATTCAGTGCCCATGAGAGGACGAAAACCCAACTGAAAAGGGTCTTAAACACCAGAAGATTCAAGGATGTTTCTGAGTTGAGAAGTAACTTACACCTCAAGGTGCTTCATCAGGAAAGGAAGAAGAGAAATGGGCTAACGATTTTGTGGCATCGAGGGTAGGCTTCTTGAGAAGAGGAACAATTGGAGCATGTTTTGAAGGGTCAGGAGTTTGGCCAGCAGACAATGAAAGTTTGACTGCTTTGACCAAAGCCTCATCAAAATAATTATTCATCGATTTAATAAGGCAAAGAGGAATCGCATCCAGAGTAGAGGCAGATTTATGATTCAAAACAGCTTGAGTAACAGCAACACAGTCTGTGAGCTGGAAAGAGTTAAGGCCTGGCAAATTAGTATTCAACTGCGGGGGTGAAGGAAGCGGAATAGGGGGAATTGGAGGATTGTTAGTACAAACCATGTTGGTCCTGATTTTTTCAATTATCTCATGAAAAAAGACTGATTAGATTATCGCATAAAACTCTTGGAGGCAGGAGCCGGAGGCAGCGATTTAGAGCTGTCAGATCTCTAATAGTATTGAATAGGTTTTTAGAACTATTCCCCTGCTGGAAAGTGACTTCTCGCACGTAGCTTCTCTATTGGCTTTATGGTAGGCTGCATGTTTATCTTTAAAGCTAACCTTAGCTGTGGCATCATAGTTTTGATGCCATCTGCGCTCAGCTTGACGCAGCTGAAGGCACATGGTAATAAGCTTTGGTGTAAACCAGCGGGTTGAGGCACGCAATAATTTGTGAATGAGTTTCAACGTTGCTAAAGTATCAGCCGCTTTTGAGAAGGCTGTAACAAGATTTGCAAGAGTTGAGGAGAGAGCGGTCAGAGAAAGAGAAACAAGATTAGAGTTAATACTCTGAGCCAACACTAGAGGCTCAACATATTTCTTACTCCTTTGTAGAGTTTTAGAGGGGGGCTAGGGGATGGAGAGCTTGGGGTCCGTCAGCAATATTTTAAAAGTAATCAAATAATGATCATTTCAGGTCAGTGGACGTATAGGTGATATGCGAACTAACGAAGAAGGAGCAAAAATCTAATATAATGTATGTCCCTTGATACTATGCAGCCTCATAACAGTACGCAAAACACAAATAATCTGTTTAGTAAAATTACTAGGGAAGTGTGCAAACAAAGTGGTACTATTCTTGCCACTACTTGGTGGAAGTTGTTTATGAATTCGGCTTGGTAAAATAGAAGCTATAAGTGACTGGTTGGAGAGGATGAATGAAAAATGAAAACAAAAAAATGATTGGGTATTAAGCACGTTATAAATAACCTGAGGTTTCTAAGCGCGGACCCGGGGATCGAACCTGTGTTGCTCCATGTCACCTTGCTTGCAAGACAAGCACGTTGCCCTCTGAGCTATCCTCCCGAGACTGACTGACTTCTGACAAACAAGGATGCAGTAAAAAGTAAAGTGAGTGATTGCTGAATATTTGCAATTCAATGAGAGTACAGCTAACTACAGTATAGTTTGGGAAGCTTCTAAACAGATATGATTGGAAATCTGATATCTATAGTTAATGGAATGCACGGGGTGAGAGAACAACTTCTACCAGAATTAACCATTGACATGAGAACAAATAATGGAGTAGCAGGATGGACAGAGTCAGGGGCACGTAGAGAAGAATTGTAAATAAACATTAGGGCTAAAACTAAACCATGCTGTATAGAACTGGAAAATGTAAGCAGATGTACTATGAAACAACATTATTATGAAGCAGGTGAAAACAGGGCAGGTATTGGCTTGGATGACAAAAATAAAACACAGCAATATAAAATAAAGCTGGTGCTAGATGAGGCAAAGAATACAGTAGTTGCTTCAGTGGAGGATATAGGGGATGCATTTTTTGAATATGAATTGCAAATTACATAGAATGGAAGAGAAATCCGAGGAAGCTTTGTAAGGTAACTATTTGGATGGTCTCGAACTTCCTGTTAGCTTGCTGAGGTAGAAGCAGAGATACTGAGTGCTGTGGTGCAGCCTGAAGAGGTGAGAAATGGCAGCACCTTATTGGGAAAAGCAGAAGCACCATGCAAGGACTGAATGACTGCAGAATTTCTCAAATATACACATAGAAGAAAACATAGCGTTGGATGCTCTGAGCAGGCAGAGCACTGTCTCCCACGAGTGGGAGTTGGCTCAAGAAGTCCTTCTGGAAATATTTGCCCTTTGGGTGCATCTTTTTGCTTCCAGTGTCAACGGGAAGTGCAACCTATTCTGCTCCAGGGAACTTCCTCAGAGAGGAGCTCTAGGGGACACGTTCGTAGTGGCCTGGAAATTTCCACTCCTGTACGCATTTCCACCAGTTTCTGTCATTCCTCATGTCATCAGGTGGTTAAGAAAGTTCAGGAAAAATCCATGATCCTGATTGCTCCGTATTGGGCCAGGAGAAAGCGGGACCCGGAACTTCTAGAGAGGGCCATCTGCCCTCCAATTCATGAACCCCAAACAGAGGACTTGCTCTCGCAAGAGAGGGGTGGGGGGGGCTCCGTCTTCATCCAGAAATCAGTACTCTGAACCTTCCTGCCTACAGGGGGTGTTGCCAGGTCTAGAAAAGATCCAGGGCTATGCTAATGTCAGGACTGTCAGGACTCGGGGCTAGCTAGCCTTTTGGTTGTAGTCCCTGAGCGTCTGTCTGGGGCTACAATCGAAAGACCCGAGCTATAGCCCCATTGTCCCTCCTAGCAATGCCTCTGCCCATCTGCTTTCTGAGAGGATAAGATACAAAGATTGGGACCTTCTGGAAGATCTGATGAAGATGTTGCTCTCAGCCAGAAGGCCAGCAACCAAATCTCTTTACTGCTGCCATTGGAATACATTATGCAGCTGGTGCATGGATAAGAGTATTGATCATTGTACATGCAAAACTCCTCTGTACTATCATTCTTGCTACATCTGGCCCACCAAGTTTCCACGGTAAAGGTTTATCTAGCGCGCATTCCATTTTTAAGCGTTCACTGGATCAAGGTTCCTATTTCAAAGTCCCTATAGTAATTCAGTTCTTAAAAGGACTAACAAACATCTTTCCCCGGTCCCATTTATTGTACTGGTATGGGACTTCAATTTGGTGTTATAGTATCTAATGGGAGCACCTTTTGAACCCTTGAATTCTTGTCCACTCAGAATGTTAACTCTTAAGACTATCTTTCTAACAGCGATTACATCAGCTTGCAGAGTCAGTGAGCTTTAGGCTCTTTCTTCTAAACCACTCTTTACTACCTTTTTTAAGGATAAGGTGGTTCTCAGAGTACATTCTTCCTTCTAGTCGAAAGTGGTATCAGAGTTCTATTTAGCTCAAAAGATTGTGTTGCCTGCTTTTCACCCAATTCATCAATCCCTCGAAGAAGGAGGAGATAATGCATTGCTTAGACCCTAAGAGGGCCTTAAGCTTCTATATTTCTAGAATGTCCAAAATCAGGCAATATAACCAGCTCTTCGTGGGCTATTCAGGTCCCAAATTGGGACACGCCGTCACCAAGCAAACCATCTCTCGCTTATTAATTTTGGGCATTTCTGAATGCTATACCTTGGCTGATAAAGATCTGCCTGATGTTTTAAGAGCACTTTTTACCTGAGGGGTGGCTATTTCTTCGGCTCTTCCGAGAGGGGTGCCCATAGAGGACATTTGCAGTGTGGCAACCTGGTCCTCTTTGCACACTGTCAGGTCAGGCGCAAGATTTGGCAAGGCAGTGCTTCACAGCATTAATCAGCAATACATTCTCTGTCCCCACCTCCTTCAACATACTGCTTTGGGAGTCTATGAAAGATGAGGAATACGTGGGAGGACACAATCCATTCGAATAACAAAATACTTACCCCTGATAATGTTTTTTCAACTGGATGTTCCTCCCACATATTCCTCACCGCCATCCCATCCTACCCCTCCATCTTGGCCAGAATTTCAGAATTTTACACCTTCCTCTCTTTCAACATCTGGGTCATACCTTCAAGACGGCTGAACATAGGGAGGAAAAAATAGAACTGAGGCAATGGGTGCCGCGCAAGCTATTTATACCAGCGTCAACGTCATGGCCGAGGACAGAATGGAGGCTGTCGAGGGCCATGACTCGAGGACGCACAGCGCCCGATACTGTGAAAAAGGTTTCCGAAGCTGCAAGCAGACTTACGAATATATCAAAGATGTGGAATACTTGGGATGAACATTTAGTCCAAAGAACATTGCCAGGGGTAAGTACTTTGTTCTTCTGGAGAAGTCTGCACAGTGGAAGAAACATCACTCGAACGATGACAATAGTACACATTTTAAATATGCTTTGTTAACATATAATTGGCAGAGTTTAAACTGTTTTTAGAGGATGAAATAATATTTATGAAATTCTTTAAGAATTATTTTACTACAATTTAATTTGTTTTTGAAAGTATAATATTTATATATTGAAAGATTACATTTCTTTTCTTCTTGTATAAGGTTTGTGTAAACCAACACACAAGAAACAAATACAATATCAATTTTTTCTCAAACTGTGTGCCTCTGAATGTAATATTTTGGAATTTCTCTACAATAGAATCACATTTTTTTACACACTGGTTTGCATTTATTAGACTCGTCGTGCTTAAGTGATTGGACATATCACACATTACATGCAAAACATTGCATGAATAACATGTTTGAGTCTGTGTCAGTTTTTTCCTACTTTTATGGTCCTGTAGCTAAATTGGCCATGCATGACTGAACTTCTTGCCTACTTTCTTCCTGCAGCCAATGGAGTTTAAAGTAAAGAGACTCCCTTATTTTTTTATTCTTCTGTAAAAGAGAGGTCCAGCTCTTTGTGCAATTTTCTTCCATGATTTATCGTTATAATCACCATCTGATGGAGAAGTCTCTCGGACGTTGGACCTCATCACAAGTTGGGCGGCATCCCGGATTGGATACTGCCCAACTTAATTTGCCTTAGCACTCACCTGTCCGGCAATAGTACTGCTGTATCATGGGTTGGGCACTAACCATTACTTCCCATTCCCCATTGGATCCAATGGCGATTATTTGGCACAATTACCATGTGTTAAAAGTGCCAGCGCTAATTGTGCCAAAAATTGGCATTTTTCCGGCGGGTTTACCCCAAAATCTGAGCTGTGGGTAAACACTCCAGACTGAAGATTGGGCAGACCCTTAAATACGGCAGTAACACTGTTACCTCTACAATTTAGGGCTACCGCCCAACTCGTGAGGAGGCCCTTTGAAAGCTAATGCATCTACCATCTCAGCATAATAATTTCAGTTAGTCCAATAAAAGGTATCTGAGCTAGGATTTCCTTTGATTTTATAAGTGGACTAACTCAGAGCCAAACCTACCTACCATGGAGTACAAAACATCTCTCGAACAAATCGTCAAGTCCATGCTAAGCGGTGTGGTGGAACACCACCAACATCTGATACCAAATAATCAGACTGCTTGGACATTCTGTATGCTCTTAAAGATCACTAAATTAGGAAATCCGGGCCACCCTATCCCTGCAGTGAACACATTAACCAGAGCTATATCTTGAAATATTTATCTCAAAAACTCTGGTGATGGGCACAAAACCCTTTGTGCAGGACACAACACATTTCCTCAGGAGGATTCAAGAGATACAACATGTGCTACCGGATGCACTATTGGGCAAGTTTGATGTCACAATAGCTGCATTGCAGAGCTTCTTGCAAAACATAACGTGCAAGACAGACACCCCAATTAGTGCCATAACAGATCTTATGAGGTTCAAACTTACAGAAAACAATTCCTGCTTCAATGAAAGACATTTCCTACAAAAGACTAGAAATGGCGAAGCACACAAACATGGTGCCCCACTATGCCAATCTCTTTGTGGCAGACCGCGAGCAGTGGTTTTTACAACAATTCCAGAGACCACAGACATACATGCAGCACATCAATTACATTTTCCTGATTTGGGCAGAAGGCAAAGACTGCCTGGAACAATTCTATGAATCCCCAAGTGACTTCCACCACTGCATTACGCTCACCCTGGGATACTCCAAGCTGAGTATACACTCCCTGGACAGCACTATTTCTGTAGGAAAGTAATAACTTCACAGGACAAGTTTCCATCCAAGCCACACAAAAACAGTCTATTTTCCACAGCCAGGCCATTCGATACCAGTATATATGCTCAAACAGGAAGCCAAGGGACAACCAATTTGCCTCGTACATCCTTCTTGTAAAACGGCCATTCTGCCAGACAAATTGACAGGGAATTTGATTGGGCATTAAGAATATGCAGAAGTGACCTGCTTCAATACAGAAACAGTGAACCCACAGAAAGAATACTCTTGGTCATCACATATCATGCAGCACTTACACAATTGAATCGAATTGTAAAGGACCTACAATCAATATTTAAAACAGATGAGGAGACGAGGGACATTTTCAAGGAAATTCATATAATTGCAACCAAACAAAATGTACCACTGCCCCACACCAGAAGCTCATTTCTACAAGATCAAACACACGCAGGGCAGGGACATCCCCCTGCCAAAACATCTGCACTGATTCAGCTGTAACAACTCCACAGAACCAAATATTACAGATGCGAGGGATATACCATGGCAAATCATCCATTGTTGCATACCTCATCCAATGCAAGAAATGTCCACAAGAAAAGCATGCTGGTGAGACTTGCGAACAATCCAGCTTGAAAAAGTGGCCATGTCAACCTTGTTAGTGAAGGTTTTGAGACTTATCTAGATAGCATGCAACCTAAGGTCATGCGTTCATTATTTGTAAAAATTAGATTGGGAATATTTCCCCTAGCTTACCCCCTACACAAGTGGGATAACCCAGTGTCACATAAAGGCCTGACTGCGATATGTACAGTGACAATGAGGAGCATTTTCTACTACTATGTCCAGCGTACATAAAACAGAGAAGGTGGTCATCAGGTATAACATTAGATGTACTATTGAAGCAATGCTTTTATGCAGAAGCACGTATGGCGAAGTTACTATGTATGCAGTATCCAAATACTTAACCAGTGCATGGTATCATGGTACAGAAGGGCAACATTGCTAAAAGCTGCGGGCAACATTCCATAATGAATGAGCCAAGAATATAATGTACTTGCCATGTGGGCCACAGATGAGCTGGCATAATCCATTGCTCCCATCATAAGACTGTATTATTTGTCCAACAACATTGATTGCGATATAGCGTTATTTTAATACTGATCAATTGTGTGTTCATTGATTCAAGAATCTTATACAGGCACCATGAAGGAATGAATGTTGTATTATTACATCATAGAGATTTGATTAGTATCAACGGCACACCCATGCATATAGCGCCTTGGTGTAAAGCGCTCTATAAAGAAACAAATCAATCAATCAATCAATCAACCAATATCTGAAGAATTAGGGGAATATCGATCAGGTAAAAGATTTGTTACATAATAGATGAGCACTATGCACGTTGGGATTTAGTAGGATGAATTTTAGCTTATTGCTAATTGTTCTAGTTAACTTGTATAGTGTGATTATTGAATATCTGTTTGTGTATGTGTTTGTATTTGTTTTATGGACATATGATTGATTGATTGATTGAAAGTATGTTGGTGAGGAACTATGTGAAAGAATGAACATGCATAGACACACCACCTTGAAAAGCAAAACAGAAACACCAGTTGGCCAACACTTCGCCGAGGATGGGCACACAGTGCAGGACCTGTCAGTCAGTGATGGTAATGAAAGGTGGTGTCACGAATATCACAAAAAGAAAAACATGAAAGTGCCAAGACAAATTATGGCACAATCCTGTTGTAAAGCTCTCCGCTGCTCTTTTTTTATAGCTCTGCTTATTGATTCAGTAATGAATACATATCAACATTGAAAATCAACAAGGTCTCATGACATAAACCAGTAATGGCATTCCATGGAACATTCTGTGCCAGCACATGAATTTTATGAGGGGGGATGGTATGCCCCCTCGGGCCTACAAGTGCAGGGAATCCTCCAGTGCCCTCCCATTTCCCCCAGACCTTCTGAAACTTCTTGGGGCACCCTCTGGCCCTGTAGATTCGTGTTTTCAGGGCTGCACATCTGTTCAGCTCATTAGACCACCGGTTAAATCTCATTTTGTCAGCCGAGCCCCAAGTAGCAGCAATTTATCTCTTCCCCACACCCAGTGCCACCGCCAGGAACGTCTTCTCATGTTTAGTGAAGCCTTCCTCCCACCATATACCCAGCAACACCAATTTCGGGTTGTGTAGAACCGGGAACCCCCAAGGCGACAGCCATCTTACCAATGCATCTCCCTGAGAAACCCTGGCGTATGTCACAGCCCCACACCATATGAAAGAAAGTGCCCTCTGCTCTTTTACATCTTAGACATTCCCCACTGTCCTTGCCCCCCCCAGCGTGCCATCGCTGATCAGGAGTAGTACGATTGGTGTAGTATTCTCAGTCTGTCATCTCCGCTGCTCTTGAGCTAAGTTCGCGCTATAATCAATAACATTAAATAAGGTCAAGTCCTTGAAGATTCTGAACATCACATATGCTGGTCTAATCATAAACATAGGATTTATGACACTCTATTGCCTACTTTGAGCATGGGACCTTCAAGGAAACCATATCAACAGCGCCAGAAGATAACCTGCTGTTACCACCTGTCACATACGGCTGTTGGGCATAATGTTTCAGAACCATTTGGTGTTCTGAAACACAGGCGACATGCATGGTGACTTTGGATTTCTGAGCACAAATTATTGCTACCCATTATCGAGCAAGAGACATTCCCTGCCAACAGTGGAAATTCCACCATTCTAACAGTTATAACGTATTTTTGTATTTGCCACTTTGTATGTGAATCAGGAAGCCATTGTCAAACATGAGGCAACACCAAGGTAAATTTGGACATGGAACCTTGGAAGCTTAGGGAATACTTCTGCATTGGTTCCACCACATGCAAACAAGTAGGCATAAGTAACTCTTTGTTTTTTTAAAGTTTTTTTAAACTTTATTTATCAAGTGATTCGCATCTCATCAATATTAGCCAAACATGGTTACATTTCAATTCGACAATGAGTACCGGGTGATTGCATCTTAAACATTTCTTTTTTTAAACATTGCCAATTGGAGCAAACAGTCGGTCGATTGAGCAATATTGAGACATGTATTGCCTGACATGGGAACCCAGAGGTGCCGGGTGAGTCCACCCCCTCCCCAGATATCCCCATACACCCTCTCGGGGTGTGCTATATGTTGACGGCCGCTTGTGTTCCATCCAAGCCGGGGGTCAATCCGAGGTGTTATCCCGGGATATTAAGTATGCAGTGAAGGGGTTCCAAATATATTTGGGCTAATTCTGCATCCCACAGAGATTAGCATATTCTTTGTCTGCGTCGTTTAACCAAACCAGATCTTTCAGCCATACTTTCAACCCCGGAGGAGATGCACTCATCCATTTTATCAAAACACACCGCCTAGCAACTATCATGCAGGTCGACAGTAACCTTCGGTACTGTTTTGGCAACCCGGGGAGCCATCCAAACATACAACACTGCAGGTCTCAAGGCACTGCCTGCCCCTCCCAGAATGAGCGCAATTTAACACAGGCCAACAACATGTGTATTAGATCGGCCGGATCAGCATGGCATCTCGGGCAGTTAGTTGTTTTTGTATTGTCGAATTGGTGCGTGCGTGCCGGGGAGATGTATGCTCTGTGCAGTGTCTTGGGCTGAATTAGTTATATCCAGGAGTTGAATGCGCCCCTGTGTGTAGTGCGGCAAACCACAGCTCACTGTTTGTCTGTGAGGGGTAACCCAGAGTCTTCTTCCCACTTACTCTTCAGGGTTTCCCTGTGCAAATCAGACTGCATTCGCTTATAGAGCGCCAAAACCACCCCTTTGCACCCGGGGGAGCACCTAATATATTTCAACAGCGGGGTAGTGAGCGGGATTCCAGGGAACACTGGGGACCATTCTCTGAAAGCCGCTTTAATTCTAAAATACTGCAGTGTGCGCTGGAATCCTCCTCACATCTTTTCTACAAACAGTTCCTGAGTGCCGAATGTCCTGTTCGGATACATATCCTCCAGGCGGGTAATGCCTGCTCCCCTCCAGTCCTGGGTGATAGTTTCATTGCAGGGTGGTGCTAAGGTCTCGATATTCCCGAGTGAAATGCCCGGGTCAACTGGGCGATCCACCCAGAGTCTTTTCAGGGCTCTCTTCCACACGTGCATTGAACATGCGACCGGGTAAAATTTGCATTTGTCGGACACCTTGCCTGAGATCAGCACTCCCTGGAGAGAGGACGGATACACTGAGCGTCCTTCTATGTGCACGTGAGGAGTCATTCGGGCTCCCGGCATCCAGAACGTTGCACCGCCAGAAAGTACAGTTCGAGCTCCGGCGCACCACTCCTCCGTCCTCCTAGGCCAGAGTCAGCGTTTCCCAACTAATGTGAGGCCTTTTCGGATGCCAGGTTAGTCTGATCAGCAGGGATCACACCTCCTTGAAGTAGCCCACCCCCAGCCATAACGGAATGTTCTGAAAAATGTAAAGGAGCTTGGGGAACACTATCATTTTGGCGACCGCGATTCTACCCATAAGCGAGAGCCGAAGCCTGCACCACCTATCCACACAGGCCTTTAGGGTTTGTAGGTATTTAATATGGTTGTCATCTAACAGAGTACAGGCATCCCTACTCACACGCACTCCCAGGTATGCGACCACATGCTGTTCCCTGCCATATCCTTCAGTTTTTGGAGGCCGCACAGCGTTCTCATTTAGGGGGAATAAAGAGGATAAGAGGATTTGGCCCTGTTGATTCTGAGGCCTTGCAACTTCCTGTGTCAGCGGACTAAGTTGTTTACAGGGTCCCTGAGGTATACTATTGCATCATCCGCCTAGAGTGATATTAGTTCCCTAAACCCCCCACACCCTCATCGCCAAGCCTCTGTGGCCGTGGAATCTGCGCATTCGGGCTGCCAGCACCTCGATTGCCATGGCAAAGAGTAAAGGTGAGAGTGGGCAACTTTGTCTGGTTCTCCGCCCCAGCTTGAAGAAACAAGATCGTGTGCCTCCAATGCTTATCTGGGCGCTTGAGCCTGCATACAAAAGCTTCACCACCGAGAGATAATATTCTGGGACCCCAATTGATACAGCACTTCGAAGAGGTAGCTCCATTCCACAGAGTCAAATGCTTTTTCCGTGTCCAGCAACGCCGCCACTGCTTGTATTTTTGGGTCGATCTGAGCTAATATTGCGAACAGGCATCAGAGATTTAAAGAGGTCGACCTCTCTGGGATGAACCCAGATTGGTCCATATGGATTATATGTGAGACATGCGGAAGCAGTCGATCCTCCAGGACCTTAGCGAATATTTTTGTATCGAGGTTCAACAAGTAAATCGGGCAATATGAGGAGCACTCTAGGAGGTCCTTACCCGGCTTGAGTATCAATATTATCACTGCCTTTCGCAGCGTAGGGGGGAGGTGCCCCACCATCAGCCCTTTCTCCCATACTGCTAGCATATGCTGTGCTACCTCAGAGCCCCTCCTTTTTACACTCCTTGGAAAATTCAGAAGTTATTCCGTCTGTGCCCGGCGCCTTAGAGTAGGGGAGGGTGCACATCACACTTAGAATCTCATCGACCGTAACAGGAATTGCCAGGGCTTCTATCGCCTCTCTGCTGAGTTTCAGTAATATAGTAATATACTCCCCAAGCTCTGCTTTTGGCAGTGTCCCCCGTGAAGTATACAGGGACTCCTGGTAATGCCGGAAAGCGTCCACAATCGCACTCGGTTTCACAACCACCTCCGCTTCTGCCGTTTTCACTGCCGTAATTTCCTTGTAGCCTCTTTCATGCCTCGCCATTGCTGCCAGGAGTCTGCCCGGTCTTCCCTCCTCTCTGTATCTACAAGCCATTGCCAGTCGGGTTAGGTATTTGACCTCCCTCTCCGCTAGATCATTGAAGCAGCCCAGTTCTTCCCTTGAACCTATTATGCCACCCTTGTCTACCTCCCCTTCCCACTTTTTGACTTCTAGCTCGCTGTCTATCAACTGCCTCTGTATGAGTTTTAACACTCCCAGTTCTAGGGACAGGCACCCTCCGCGAAGCACCACCTTGAATGCCTTCCATGTAGAGCCCATCTCAGATACTGTACCCAGGTTCTCATGGAAATAATTCTTAACCATGTTCTGGACCTCGCTCCTAAACGCCACATCTGACAGTGCCGCAGGTTTGAACCTCCAATAGGGGTGGGGTATTTCCAGATCTAGTCGTAGGGACCACAACATTGGGGAATGCTCAGAGAGTGTCCTCGGGAGCAGTACACAGTCTTTCCGTCGTACAAAATATGGGCAGGCAGGGATATAATCTGTCCGGCACGAGGTGATGTGGGCCATTGAATGGTGTGAGAATTCCTTCCCTTCCGGCCTTAACAGCCTCCAGACATCCTCCAGTTCTAATTCACTCATGCCTCTCAGGACCACCTCTGCTGCCCTGGAGCGTCGTCTCTCCCCCCTGTTGTTTTATCTTTCCTTGGGTCCAATATAACGTTGAGGTCCCCCACCCACACAATGTTAGTATGTAAGTACTTATGGCATATCCTCACCAGGGTGTTAAAAAACTCAGGGTCGTCCACGTTTGGACCACATATGTTCACTAATGTGATCAGCGTGTTGCCCCTGCATCCTACGACAATGACGAATCTCCCTTGTGGGTTTACTACCGTATCGTTTGTGCGGAATCCCAGTGACTTATGCACCATTGTCATTACCCCTGCCAAGTATGCTGAGTACGAGGAATAGTATTAGCAGTTTCCCCAGCTTCTGGCGACCCCCGCATTCCCCTTCCCCAGAAGGTGTGTTTCTTGTAGCATGATTATTCTGGCCCCATGTCGCTAACAGTACTGTACTACCTTACGGACCTTGCGCAGGGTATTAAGTCCCCGCACATTTCAGCTAATTATTTTATTTGCCATGGCTGGGATGAGGACTATAAAGAAAGACAATTCCATCCCACCTACCCAACTGGCCGGAGAACTGACTTTTGACCAATCCCGCGAGATGTGAATCATTTTGAAGTAACTTAAACCAACTGCTCCCATAACTATCCGCCTCCCCGCACACCATTCTGACCCAACTAAACCCATCCCGACCACCTCCCACCCACACTGCTCACCCCCAACCTGCAGTGACTGGAGCCCCCCTCCCAATATCCCTCCACAACCACGTTACCATGGGACATGGCCAGGGGGCGCTGGACACCGCCGCTCAAGTGACCTCCACCACTTCAGACTGGACTTTTTCATGACATTTTCAGCAATAGCTTATAAAACCCATCAGGGAAGCCCTGCAGACAGTATCTATTTGCCCGGTTTGAGAAATCTCGGGACCAATGCCCCTCCATCGTCTATCCCAACTGTGTGCTTTGTAAGACACAGCATATCACTTCGGCAGGGATTCGAGGAAGTCATGTACTGCCCAGGGATCAGTAAAGAATTGGGTTTGTCTGCTGTGCTGGACTCATAATTTGGAAGGGGTATTGCATTGGATATTGTATCCCTCGATCTTGGAGCACTCTTTTCGCCGCCAGGAAGGACAAGCAAGCTTTCTGGACTGCCGGGGTGAAGTCCGGATAAAAGGTCAATCTAGTGTTCTCGTATGTGAGGTCCCTGAGTTCCCTCGCTCTACGGAGTATGGTATCTCGGTCCCGGTAATTCAGAACCAGTTCAAGTATCAAGCGGGGGTTTTGGCCTGGTCTCGGAGTGATCTGTGACACCCAGTTCACCCTCTCCACCAGGGATTGGGAAGACAATGGTGGCCCCTGTAGCACGTGCTTTATAAAGTTCTCTATGAAGACCTCCATGTTTCTCTGGGAGATGGACTCCGGGACCCACACTACTCGAATATTATTTCTTTGTGACCTTGCCTCCAAATCTTCATTCTTGTCTCTGATGGTCTTCACCTCCCTGCGGAGCTCCCGGATCGCCTGTGTCGCTTTATTGCTGGTGTCTTCAAGTGCGCTCACCCGGAGCTCGACCTCAGAGGGTCTGACACTTTTCTTTTCTATGCCTTCCTGCATTCTGTCGACTTTATACGCCATTCCGTCCAGTTTTGTATTAATAGAGGCAAAGCCTGATCTCATTTCCGCCAACACCTGACGAGCTACGACATTGGAGTGCTCTTGCTTGGTCCCACAATCACCTCCGCCTGGGGCCCCACAAATAACATAGCAGGAGCTTCTTGGGATGCTAACATCTTGTTACTTTCTTTCTGTAGTCCTTCTTTTTGTGTAAACGGCCACTTGTTTCCTTTCGCCATATAGCTTTTGGTAGGGTTTGCTTCTGTTATCCCCGGCACAGGTCATGTGTAGTGGGGGGGGGGCAGTTTCTAGTCCTGGTGCAGGTCTCTTTCTATAGCCACTAGACAGCACCAAGCCCTTTCTCAAATGTTTTCTAGGCGGCATGAAACTCTGCGCTCTTCCTCTTGCTTGGGATTAGTATTGGCACCAGTGCGTTGTCCTCACTCTGGTCGTGTTGTTGCCCAGGAGGCTGCCATATGTCCCAAGGGGACACGGCCTCCAGTTACCACAGTCCCTTGTCCCAGGCTTTGACCCTCCCCACCTATCTTTGCTGCTTGTATTTTCATTTAGTTCATGTTATTATCACTGCAGCTCAGGTAGGTATCTGTTAAGCTCACTCTGAATGACTCAATGTGTGTCAAGGGTTGCAGCCCCCACTGCACTGACCCAACCAAATTTCAGGGGTCTGCCCCCCTATCCAATGTTCTCGATCCTGCCAGTGTTTTGCCAGACATATGGAGTTGAGCACTTGGGACCGAGGGGATTCTGGGCAGTAGCTGTACTGCCGGGCCCTGCACGGTTGAGAGGGCAGGGGGCTGCCTCACCTTATAGGCACTGAGGGACCAAAGATGTTGTGGTTCAACAGCAGGGAGTCTTTGGGCATGGTCTGTTGCGTTATATATTGAACTGGGCTCCCCGCTCCCAGCTGCTCACTGCTGAGCCTTCAGATTTAGTGGCATGCCGTGGGACTCCAGCGCAATTAAATTACTTCGCAACTGCTTCTCCTTGTACGGAGGGGCCGGGCCGATGTGAAGGAAGATGCCGTCCGTAGTTCTGGGTGTGCTGGGGCTCCTCTGGCTCCCAGCTGCACCACATCTGACTACATCGGTTATCCCTCGCCTCGCTGATGGGGGCTGGCGGCACCATCAGAAGCAGGGGAGGGTCGATCGAGGGAGCAGGCCCATCATGGTTTTCCCATCCCTCCTGGCCCGCTAGGGCTGTCGCTCCTAGTGCGGAGCCAAATGGGGGAAGGCGGGTCCCAAGCAGCTCATCTGTCCCTCCTGTATCAGCGAGGTACAACGAGCATAGGGCTGTTGCTCTTCTGCGCTCCTGCCTCTCACCTCGGCTGCTGAGTCACCAGGCTTCCAAGCTGTGGTCGGGAGTTTCGGACTGGTCTCTCCTGAGTCCTCCAGGGGGCTGCAAGCCCCGGCCGACCTCACTCCCTCCTCCGACCAGCACGTTCTCCTTTGGGTGTTCTCACTCTTCGGGGCTGTCATGTTGTGCCATCGGCTGGCGTGGAGTCACCAGCTCACCCCACTGGAAGGCCGCTTCTCAACTGCGGACCGCTCTCTCTCCCCTGGCTCCACGTCGGTTTTATATTTGATTTTTATCTTCCGGGCAATGCACCCGGGCTGTGCACAGGCCCTTGCGTGCAGACCGTACTGAGCAGTGCACCCAGGCTGACCGTGCCCGGGTCCCCCTCACCCCATATCTGTATTTCTGGTGCCCTCTGGTCACCAGACTCGGGCCATCGGTCGACGGGATGTTCTGCAGGGTTTCCTCAGCATATGGACTTGCACATTCCCCGATGGGTCACAGATTTGCCTCCGTTCATTTAAGGTCCGAAACAGAGCTCACAGAGACGCGGCCATCTTGGCTGCGGGCTCTCTAGTGCCCCCCCCCAAGTAACTCTTGTTAGACCTACCGTGCAACCCGAGCACAGCACAGAGACAAACATGCATTAACCTCTGACAATGTTTTAGTCACAACACACAGGTGCAGGATGTTATTCCTAGTCTGGTTGGGCATTGCAATCACTGCAAGCAATTCTTTGGCTGTGGCTCCCAAAAAAGGTCAATGCAAATTGTAGATGGGAAAAGATGAGGCGGGTTGGAACTTTGGAAATTTGAAGACCACTGTACATGTAAAAAAAAACTAATACTACACAGGGAAGGTGGGAAACAGCATAGCCTCTACTTTCATAAATTGTGTGCCTTTTGTAGAGGAGCAGATGACGTCATCTCTGGTGTCTGCCCCCACACCTCCGTCATACTGAAAGAACATCAAGAGAACGCTGTGTGTGATGCCAAGTATCATCCCAATAAAGCACCGAAGATATGAGCGCGGTTATGCTGTATCGAATGTACCCCCGTACTGAAGTGGTGGAAGGATGTCAACATACACCATTGGACATAGAAGAGCTGTAAGTACAAACTAACACGAGTAAAGTGATGTCATAAAGGGGAGATACAAGGATGCACAGAAATTATATGCAGATACTTAAAGAATGATGGCGCAATTGAAGTAGCAAAGTAATCAAGTGTAAAGAGATGAAGAAATCATCTATGTTGAAAAGATGAGTGAGATGAAGCTCAACGAATGTACATATGTAGAAACCCAAGGTAGATAAGACATATAGAAGTTTGTTGCAATAGAAACTATAATGTAAATAGAGCGGCCATTATGGAAAGATGGACGTCGGATTGTGTTGAAACTACCTCCGAGACAAACCGAGGCTGCAGAACTGGGAGACGCTGAAGAAACAGCTTTGTGCAAAGAACTAAGAATATCTGTTTTACTAAGACCAAGGATGACACATCAGGACATAATTGGAAAGCACAAAGGGAGTCAACCAGGATAAGCTAAGAACAAATGGCACATTTCTCTTAGATTAAGCAGAAGCAAAAACACCTGCAAGTGCCAAGTAGTGGACAAATAAATATACCAAAAGAATATATAAGGTGGAAAGACCAAGTCTCCAGAGGCCTAGAGGAGTAATAGCACTCAGCACAATTAAATCAAATAGCAGTGTGAGAAACCCTGACGGTGTCTCACCCGCTAGTCCCCAGGGGTCTGTCATCCAGGTGGCCAGGATACGGCCATCGCTTTTGGATACAGTTCCTGGGATTGGACCAGTGCGGGAGGATCACCTGAGTGAGGGGTCTTCAGGGAGTGGAAGTGGGACACCGGATGGCGAGACACAGTATCCACTTCCCTGTAACACCTTTGCCCCATCCTACCAAGTAGGATACTTAGGAACTCAACCCCCGCCCCCTTTTCCAACACAAACACTTTCTCACGGACAGCTCACTGGGAGAGAAAACGGACTAACACTCAAGCTGTATACCTGACATTTCCCAATACAATGGTCAGGTAGGGTCAGGCAATTACTGACCATTACGCCCACCTGACTTCCATCACACTTCCCCACACGGATCAAAGATGGAGCACGAAAGCACACTGTGAGCAAGGCAAAGCACACGAGAAAACAGCAGTTCCAAGATGGCATTTTTATATAAGGTGAACATCGGCAGGCCGAGGAGAATTGCAAGGAGGGAAGTGCCCTTGACCTTTTCAACGAAAGGCCGCTACTTTCATGAACTTTCTAGAACAGGAAACTTAAGACCAGGGATCACGGCTGAAGAATCCTCCATTGTGTGTCTGAGATACCCGTGGCTCTCCCGCATCGATAGTCAAGGCGGGGTGAATCGTTTGCCGCCGCCGTGGTACTGCCCTTGGCTCCTACAACAAAGCAGCGCCAGTGAAGTCAGAACAGCCCGTGAGTTGGGGAGACTGATACCAAACCGGTCTGTGTTGATGCCAAGGTTGCAAGGGGCAACATTGTTTAGTAAAAACTGAAGAGAACAGTGTTTGAGGCATACGTGGAAATTGAGGCATACGTGGCAAGCGACGCAAACACAATTAAACAGCAGTGAGTGATTGAACTTTAAAGCCAAGATACGATACCGCAGACAGTGGTCCGGCCCCACGTGGGTGCTCATTCAGAAGTGTCTGTTAGTGGTCCTGGAACGGGTAAAGCAAAACACTGTGCACATTCGAAAGTCTTCAGTAGTTGAAGTTGATCCGAGCCGGGGGGATAGAGATCAGCTAAACATTTTTTTGTTAAAGCAAGTTTGTGTAAAGTTGGGATTAGTCTGAGCCCGGCAGAGGGAGACTAATTGAACGTTGTGTTAAAAGGGTTCTTAGCCCGACTGAGGGGAATCTGAGATCTGAGCCCGGCTGAGGGGGATCCGAGTTCCAAGCCCAACTGAGGGGGCTCCGGGGTGAACCATGAGTCACCCGAAAAAGAATATCCCATGAGGAATTTGATGCATAAATTATTTACGAACATTGTGTCGAGAGGTTCTGAGCCCAGCTGAGGGGGATCCGAGGTGAATAGTGAATTGCCTAAGAAATTGAGTACTTGTGAAAATCTGAAAGAGGAAAGGAACTTATTGTTTCTTTGTCACATCAGGCCCTCTTAATAAAGAGACTTTGAAAGGCAAAGAGACTCGGGCATGGAATGCCTTGATGCTAATGAATGAACTGTATCCTCATGCTAGAGAAGCCAGAGACTGTGGGAAGCTTGAGTGTACCGCCTTGTCCCATGCTGAAAACGTGGGGAAGGGAAGCCACCGGCCTGAACATTCTGGCATATCATTTTGTGAACACTTCTTTCTTTGTCTCACACTATTTTTACTTTAGAGGTAAGGATTGGAAATAGGTTTATTAGTATAACCCCTTTTATTTTGGCAGGAAACCACTGGGATATGCGTTATTTTTATTTGATGGTTGTAGCTTGCTTCCATCTGTAGATTTAGGATTAGATAGGCATTTTTCCAAACCTTTTTGAAGTTCAATAAACACCCTTGAACTGTGGTCACTTGTGTCTGTCTTACTGTTGATACCATGCCTTCCTTACAGCAGTAAAATAAAAGGATGTAATGGACAAATTTGTGGTCTACTAACACATGGTGCAAGAACAGAAGGCAGGTTTTATTCATTAGGCCTCAAACTAAGATAGTAGTTTACTCGGACTCCCTTAAAAGTCCCACAGAAGAAAACAGTCAGCAAGGTCAACTATAAAGGAGAAGCCTTGGCTTGGAGACTGACCAACGAGAGATGATGGACTAATTGGGCATGTGGGTGGTAGTTTGACGTTGTTCTCTGCACCTGGGTTTCATTTCGTTCATGTGCTGCTAGCGAGCAGAATGTCCAAGTTTGGGAGGTTATCCCAACAAATCATAAGGGGCTATGATACAGCATGCTATACAATGTTGCAAAAGCCAATCTTCTGTTACTATTTTGGTATAATCAGGATTATACGTATTTTAGAGGTAGCTCGAGACATGACTACTAGATAAAGGGCAGACAATGATATTAACACTTACGCATACTACAAGTATATATGTTCCCCTAACCAATTCCTCCCCTGAGTAGGCTTTTGTTGTTTGCCACATAGGATGATGTCATAGCTGACGTACATTGGAGTATAAAGCCTTTGTATAATCAAAATCAAAAAATGAGTGCGTGGACTACGACTTGTTACTCGCCAGATTGCGCTACTTTATTTGAGTTTACAATAAAGTAGTGCTTTGCCATATTCTTTGAGTCTGTCCGGTTATTTGGGTCTGAGATCATTATTGGCAATTCCATCGAGCACATGAGATGCTTCAAGGTGCTATTGCACATTTGAATATAACATTAACATTTTGGAATGTCTCTAAAATAGCACCACTGATTTGTTCATAATGGGTTCCCTTCATTAGACACGTCATGCTTAAGTATTTGGACACATTGCCCAATACATGTAAAACATTGGGTGAATGAAGTGGCCATTTCAGATATAATTTACCAGTGCTGACAATGAGAACGGTCTCCAATGTTTGAGTTTTTTCTTTTTTTTTTCTATGTATAAGAGATATCCAGATATGTGTGCAATTTACTTCATTGCTCATTTATCATGTGACCACCATCTTGTGATGTCTTTGGGACTTTGAAAGCTAATGCATCTACCATCTGTAAGGGTGCAGCAGTAGATGTGGTACAAGCGTGTTGGCATAAACGTTTATTTAACAGAAACATAAGGAAGAACCCTATCTGCTCCTATAACTAGGAGCGGTTTCCCTGCCTCAAACAAAACTAAGGATGATGTGAGAACATCCGTCAAAAAGTAAATATCCACTGTCCTATGTCCCAAACCTATTTCCGTCCATTGCACTTCAAAAGATAAACTATGTAACAGGTTTTGCCCTAAATGCAGAAGGGTGGCTCCTTACCTCTGGATGGTTTTAGGCAGTTCATAATACTGGGGGAATATTCTCCTTCCCCTGGCCGTCACAAGGACTTTCTATATAGTTCCGCACAGATGTGGGAGAGGTCTCCCTTCCCCAGGCCTTCCCAGGCAACTCTTTATAGTTCCACCAAGATGAGGAAAAAGTCTCCCTTCCCCAAGCCTCTTCCAGGCTCTCTTTCAACAGTCCTAATGATATCTGGATTTTTGCTAGAGGATATATCTTTCCTCCTCTGGTCTTCTCTCAACTTTTGGCAAAGTTCTCCTGGTCTTCTCTCAACTTTTGCCAAAGGATACTTCTCTCTTCCCCTGGTCTTCTCTTGACTTTGCCAAATGATATCTCTCCCTCTCCCCCCTGCCCCCTCCCTTGGTCTTCTCTTCTGGCAATGGGGGTTCCAGACCCCTTCCTCAAGTTTATAAGGTCTCTTTTCCAGGGCTGGTTCATTATCCTGCCAGGCATTGCCTTGCATGAACAGCTCTTCAAACCTCTTTACATATGGGTCCTAGGTCCCCTCTTCAGGCTTATAATGTCCCTTACTCAGGCCCGGTTCACTATCCTGCCAGACGATATCTTGTATGTACAACTCTTCAAACTTTTCAACATTTGGGTCGCAGACCCTTATCTCTCTTCTGGTTTCTTTGGGGTGCTCTCTCACCCGGTTTGTTTAGTGTCTCTGTTTGGTCCCACTGGGATAAGGAAGATGACCACAGCCTCTAGGGTTTCCCAGTGCCTTCTCTGTACCCCTCTGCATAGCTTCTAACTTGGTCCATGAGGGTCCCAGTCCTCGCCAACACTGGCAAGCTTCTCTGGCTTCCCCTGGGCACTAGGCGGCCTGATCTCGGCTTTCGGCGGCTCCGCCACGCTTGTTTCTCGCCATACGTTGAGTCTCGCATGAACCACTTGGATGGCTTCCTTCTTGCCACCAGACATCAGGGTTCCCAGCCTTCAAGTGAGTCCTTGCTCCGTTCAGCCTTCACGGACGCCGACTTCTTTCTCTTGGAATTTAGGTCTGCAGCATGTCCTCGCCGTGCGGCTTCGCCGCGCAGCTGGATGCTCCTTTGGGGCAGGAATGACTATGAGGAGAGTCCTTAGTCAGTTTTGATAGTAAGTCGTCTTTCGAATTCTGGATAGCTAGTATGTTTGTCTTGGTTCCGCGATGGGCTCTTCATTGCCCTGGTCTTCTTGGTGTCAGTATTTCTGGAGCCATCTACTAGCACTCTTTCCTCACCCTACCTCGTCACACAGTATTGTCTATATGATAAACAGTGTTACTATGCATGAAGCAACTAAAAGAATAAAGAGGAGACAGAGAGGATGGGGGTGCTTGGTTTCTAGCAATGTTGTTGGGTGAGCAATGCATGGCGCTATGATGGTTGACATACCACATTCTCCCTTGATAGTCTTCCCTTCTCCCGCAGAGGGAGTCCCCTCCCATGGGATCCTCTTGCTGAGGACCACCCCCAGGGGGACAATCGGGTAGCGTCCTCACCTCCCTGGCCCCACGGCAAGGGTCCCCATGGGGAGAGAAGTGACGACATCAAGGGATTCGTCACACATCTCAGCTTCACATTTCCAGTTAGTCCAATAGAAGTTATCAAAGCTTGGATTCTGTTTGCCCCTTAAATTACAAATTCTGATTCTGTGGCATTTTGCATGTTGGAGTAGATTGTCTATGCCAGTCAACAGAGCAGCAATTTGTGTTGTTTGGAGGTGGGTGTGTTTTTACCTTCATATACTGGTATACCCCTTTTCAAGTTCTTTCACTATGCTAAAAGAGAATCTCGAACAAAGTGCAGTTTGCGAGGCTGGGCCCAGTATTTACTAGAGACCTGTAGGAAGATCCCTTTATTCACCCAATTCTGGGTACTTCTAATAATCACTCTTCTCTTACCTCCATTTCTAGGCTTAGATGTTGATGGAATCTACAGAGTCAATGGGAACTTGGCCGTCATCCAAAAGCTTCGCTTCATCGTTGACCGGGGTGAGTACCCTTTTCCTGGCAAATGGCAATGCTGCAGCAGGTTAGCAGGTGGTGGGTGTTTAATGACAAGATTTTATTAAAGGTCTCACATGATTGGGGGTGAATGATATCAGCTGCAGGAGTATGTAAGAGATGATTCATAGAATGTTCAAGTATTGAATAAACTGGTTGTTGTCTCCCACTGCCTTCCTTTTACAGTCCTTACGATGCAAAGGCACACTGCCATCTTGGACAGACTCATAACAACCATTTTAAACATATGGGCATGCTAACATGATCCCTAATGATGAATTTAATGTCCCCCATCCCCCCACACTTACCCTCTCTATATGTTTTCTGTCTCTGGGCAATGTGACAGAGACTGGGCTTTTGTCAGTTTTGGACTACATTGTAAACAGAGCTATGAGTGTCTGTTTCCAAATAATAATTTCACAAATTAAAAATCCCAAGTAAAGGAAAAATGTATTATTTAGTTCCCAAATCAGTTTAGTTATAGGACTCTTGGCTTCTCTTAGCATCTGATTGTCCACTACTCTGCTCTTTGGGAGCCTTGTAACCACAGCCTTCATTGAGTCTATTTGATGCACCCCACATTGCACTCTTGTTTCCCCTGTGCTTCTTTAAGGTAGCTTAATCTCATTGGGGACAGCTACAGCCCCAGATCCCATCAGGTATTGCACTTGCATGTTAACACACAACACATTATATACAATTTTCTATCCTTAGGCTATTCGGTCAGCCTCCACATGCTCTATTCTCCGTTCTCGTTAAAGACCTGTATCTTGCACTTTCATTGGGGAATCTCAGAATCGCAATTTCCATCAGTAGTTCACTTACTTAGTATCCTGTTTTATTCATTGCAATATGAACTGTTCTGCGCCCATCAAGCAGTCCCCTTGTCTGGTCAGCGCACCACTCCACTTGGTTTCCTCATGGGAGAGTATGAGGACTACACCTCCCATCAAACATTGTACTTTTCCGGTCAACCATCCACTTCGCTTGGCTTACACAGTTGGGAATATCAGGACTGCACCAGGAGTATACCTCCCATCAAGCATTGTACTTGTCTGGTCAGCGCATCACTTCACCCGGTTTGCCTGTCTAGAGGATCAGGGCTGCACCTCCTATCAGCAGTGCCCTTGGCTGGTCAGCACACCACTTCACTTGTTTACTATCTTGGGACTCTCAAGACAACATTTTCCATCACTGGCCTTGTCAACAACACACAACTGCACTTGGCTTACTCGCTGTGGAGAGGCAGTTCACTTGGCTTATTAATGTACATCTTCCCTTGACTTGCTAATGTACCTCTTCCCTTGACTGAGCTTGTTGGGGAGTTTTAGGACAACTCCCATCAAGCACTTCCCTTGCTTTTCCTATGTACCAATTTGATATGTGGATTGCACTTGGTTGTTTTCTCCGCGCTATCCTCTTGCCCTTGGTGCATCTGTCAGGCACAGGTTCAGGCTCTTCATGGTGTTCTAGGTTGTGGCTTCTATGTTTGTAATGAGTTAATATCACCGTTTTTTTAGATACACAACATTTTGTGCCTGCTGTTCGTCTCCTCTCCACTCAGAGCAAGTCTGGTGCCTCCCCATTTGAAGGACTTCGCTCTAGTCCTACTGTGTCTCTCCCTTGTGGACTCACTGTTCCCCTCCGGGTGATGCTTTATGCCCCACTTACAGCAATTTAATTTAGTGTCTGTTCACATGGTCAATAGCGTCTCTCGACACCTAATTTTCTCTCAACGGACCTCAGCAGTATTCTCCACCCTCCATTTAGGCCCTTGCGGGAATCCTACCAAAAACTGCATAAGTCCTGTGGACATACTTCTTTCACAGACCCTGAACCAATACTTTGCTCTCCTCTCCGGAAAGTGTGGGCATCCTCAATACACACTGTTTTCTTCATAACACCCTCTGCTGCTGTGGTTGCTTATCAGCTCTCCCTCTCGGTCCAGGAAAGAAAGATTAATCGCAAAATTAATCACAATAGTTAAGTTAGGTTGGAATAATGTGTCACCTAAACAAACTGTGTAGATTTTTATTTAATTATGCCTGTTTTTCTTTTTTTAAAACAACAACGTGCACAATGGGGGAATTAGGATGCAAAGCTACCCTGTTGCGGATGGCCATCCATCCCACCACCCCATGATGGTCATGCTGTTGTGGACAATGTCAGGAATTGGAATATTGGTGATACGGTTACTCCCTGGGCCACGCTGTTACAAGCTCAGGTGTAGAGTATACCAAATTATGAATTCATGTTTGGTGCGCTGTTGTGGGCGCAGAGGAATCGAATATATGGAGGCATTCTTGCCGCTCCCCACCAATCTACACTGGGGAGAGAGAGGGTTTGTGTGTGAAGCTGGTCTCCCCTCCGGGTCACATTTCTGCAGGTCTACAACAGAAAAGAAGTCCACAGCAGTCAGTTAAAGGTTCAAATGGAACCAGCATGCTCCATGCTGGGGTTACGCCTACGCGGCTTTGGACTTGGTTAGAATACACACAGATCCCTCCTCCCATTTACATGGGACACATGCAATTCAAATCCAGTGATCATAAGAATGTATGGCCTGTTCTTTTTACTCACCACAATTGGTCCTTGCAGGTGTAAACAATGCAAGGGAATAGAAACAGTCATGCCCGCCTACTTCCATATTGCTGAGCTCTGATTAGTGACTCTGGATTATTTAATGGTGGGCAGTGCATTGCCTATGTGGTTTTTCCCAGTAGCCATTGAGCTCGAGAAAACAGCAAGGAAAAGAGCATGTCCTTCTCCTCTTCTTCCAGATACCCCTAAAAGATATCAAGGCATTTGCATTACCATCACAAGATTAGGAGACATTCCAGGATTGCCCATCAAACAATGGACACCCATTTGCCTAGTTGGTGAAAATGTCCTTAGTGAAGGCATTAAAACCAACCCACATCCTGATCCAGCTCCCCAGAAATAAGCTGGGACAGAGGGCCCTACTGCTGAAACATCTTAAGAACATAAGAAGGATCCAATATAAGGGGTAGATTTCCTCCCCTAGGAAGAAACTAGAGATAAGGAAGGAGCAGGGTCCAAAGGCAAATATATATCAAGAGAGAATATTTGATGATATTTCTGCAACACCGGCATTTAAAACTGGAATTTCCCCTGCACCTTCCTCACCAGGGAAACCCATTTATATGCAATTCAAAGATCTGCCCTATTTACCAGTTCCTTTTGTAATGTAATTTGATATAATTTATTGAGCACAAACCAAGGCCAAAAGGCATGTATCCATCAAGTAGGAGAACAGGTAAAGAGACCGCCCTAGTCTCAGAACACAAACGTCTTGAGTGCTCTATGAAAGCCCAAATGATCCGGAATCTCTCTAAGGGAGGCCGAAAGAGAGTTCCATAATGTGGGAACTGATACAGAGAAGGAGCAGCCTCCAGCTCAGGCTTTACAAAACTGGGCAGTTCCAGCAGGTTGGAAAATGATGACCGCAGGGAGTGTGTGGGAAGGTAGTGGGTCAGTTTAAGTTGAAAGAAAGAGGACCCGGTGTGAAAAAAGGCACGATGTGCAATGCAACGTGCCTTAAACTTTATCCGGCTTTTGACAGGAGGAACCAATGAAGTTTGGCCAGCAGAAGCACACCAGAGGGCCGACTTGGGGCATCAAGGGCCTGGCGCGCAGCAGCTTTTGACAGGATTTGGAGTCGATGTATCTGAAATTCACTTTGACCCAGGTCAATGCTGTTGCAATAATCAAGCGCACATAATCGAAACTGTGACCACATTCGCATGGAACTATGTAGGCACAAATGGCAGCACGTTTCTGAGAAGTCTGTCTTAGTTTACAGAAACCTGAACAGCAAACTACTGGAATCTGCTCTTCTCTGGAACCAGAGGGGATAAGTTTAACCCTAGACTCTTAACCTAGGGACTAGGGGTGGGACAGAGTCCCAGCGAGTCAGACCAGAAGTCGGAATGCCAGAAAGAGTGAGCATCGGAGGTTTAGGGGGAGCGGGACCTGCTATCATAATCTCTGTTTTATCTCCAATTTTGGCACATCCAACTGTCGATCTGAGCTAGACAGGATTTTAATTTAGAAGAGGACTCTGATGCTGGGGCATTTAGTTTAAAAATTAGTTGTGTGTTGTTGGCGTGTGTATAAAAACTTATGCCAGATTCCTCAATTAAGTTTGCTAAAGGATTCATAAATAAATAAAAAAGCAAAGGTGATAAAGAAGAACCCTGTGACATACCACAAAAGATTGGCTTGGGTGGTGCACAGAAGCCGGAGAGGGACACTGTCTGCATACGGTCCCTCAAGGACAAAGCGAATCATGCCAGGAATGGACCTGACAATCCTGCATGTTCCAAACATTGTAAAAGGAGGATGTTGTGGTCAATGGTATCGAATGTCGCAGAGAGGTTAAGGAGAATTAAAACTCCAACCTCTCTGTGCTCCTGGAGCAGGGCCAGATAGTGCAAGATTGAAACCATAACCGATTCTGTCCCCATAAGAGGTCTAAAACCAGATTAAAAAGGATGCAGCCGCCCATTATTCTTCAGGAATCTTCAAAGCTGAGGGGTAACCAAAGCTTCCATCAGCTTCATAATATCCGGGAGAAGAGAGATCGGGCGGTAACTTGCAGGGACCAAAGGATCCAGTGATGGCTTCTTCAGTAATGGTGTGACAATAGCATGTTTCAAGGGGCCAGGGTTAACCCACTCACAGAAGACTGATGGAGTGCAGCAGTGAAAAGTGCAATTGTGTCCAGAGGTAAAGACTGAAGCAGGTGAAGTGGAATGGAATCGGACAGAGATGATGATTTTAGCTTACAAATATCCGCCAGTACACCCACATCAGAAACAGGCTTGAAGTAAGAGAAGATTTCACTGCTGAGTTGGGATTGTGGGTCAATTTCAACTATCCCTAATGCTATCAACAGGATCACCGATCTAATATTGTCAATTTTTTGTCTGCAAAAAACAAACTGATCACGTTACAGGTAGCTTGGGAATGGGAAGTATCAAAACGGATGGACCTCGGAGCAGAAAGCTCTTTTGTCACTTTAAACAGTTAACGAGAAGGACAGGATCGGTAGTTATACTATCTGCGTTATGCTGAGATTTGGCAGATTTCACTGACAGTTTATATTGATATAGGCTCGGTTTAGACTCAGCTTTGGCGGATGTCTCAAAAGAGACACACCATTTGCGCTCCACCTGACGACACTTCTGCTGCTTGGCACTCAAGTCCAAAGAGAACCAGGGGGCTGAAGCTTTCAAATGGCACGCTCCTTTCTTCAGAGGGGATAGCAGATCAGCTTGAGGGATGTAGCTGATATTATAGCTCCACACACATCTCTCTAGATTCGAGACAGAACTGTTTGGGCTTTGAGTTTCAGAGTATCTGCGAGATACCCCAAAGGGACTTTGGCCCAGTGACGGCGGCTGTTGTATACTTTTGCATGTGACTGCCTGTGCATGGTGTGAGAAACCAGAATGTGTCTCCCCCACTAGTGGCTAGGAATCTGTCATCCAGGTGGTCAGGACACGGACATCGCTTTTGGATCCAGTTCCTGGGGGTGGACGAGTGTGGGAGGATCACCTGTGGGAGGGGTCTTCAGGGAGTGGGAGTGGGACACCGGATGGTGAGACGCGGTATGCCCTTCCCTGTAACACCTTTACCCCATCCTACCCTGTAGGATACTTAGGAACGCAACCCCCCCTTTACAACACAAACACTTTCACACAGCCAGCCTTTTTGACAAGCAACCGTTACTTTCCAGAAACCTCAAAAATAGAAAGCGTAAGACCAGGAAACCAGGCTGAAGAACCCTGCATTGTGTGTCGGAGATACCCGGGGCCCACCCGCATCAGTGATCAAGGCGGGGAGAAGCACCAGCCTCTGTGGTATTGTCCTTGGATCCAAGAGCAAAGCAGCTTCAGTGAAATCAACACCACCAGTGAGTTGGGCAGACCGATACAAGACCAGTCTGTGTTGAAGCCAAGGTTGCAAGCAGCAACATTGTATGGCGAGCACTGGAATGAACATTGTTAAAATGCGTGTGATAAGAGACACAAGTAAAGTTGAACTCCAGATAAGTGATTGAACTTTCAAAGCAAGATACAATACCTTTGACAGAGTGGTCCGTCACTGGATGGCTGCTCAATTCGAAGGTCTCCATAAGGTATCAAGTTGAAAAGTGGACTGTAAGCGAAAGTGAGGAAAAGTTTATACCAAGAAGAGAACAAGTAATTGTGAATCGAAGTGGTCCTGAGACAGGTCAAGCAAAATCCCACACAGTCAAAAGTCTTCGATATTGATGAAGTAGATAAAGTTTGGAAAAGTAAATGAATTTGGTCCGAGTCCGGTGGAGGGAGACCAATTGAAGCTTTTGTGTTAAAGTGGGTCTGAGGCTGGTGGAGGGGGACCCGGGATGAACAGTAAATCACCCGAGAAGTTGTGCATGTGAAATCCTAAGAAGAAAGGAACTTTAATATTTGTTGTGTTGCATCAAGCCCTCTGGAAGAAGAGACTTTGAATGGCAATGAGACTTTGGGCCTCATCACAAGTTGGGTGGTAGCCCTTAAATGTGGCGGTAACAGGGTTACGGCCGCATTTAAGGGTCCGTCCAATCATGAGTATGGCGTGTTTACCCCCAGCTCAAAGCTGGGTGTAAACACGCCCAGAAAATGCAGATTTCTGGTGCAATCACCACGCAGTAATACAGCCGGCGGTAATTGCACCGAAAATTCCTCATTGGGTCCAATGGACCCAATGGGGAATGGGGATTAACGTTTAGCACCCAACCCGTGATCCGGCGGTAATAACGCAAATTAAGTTGGCCGGTATCCCACTTTGGCCCAACTCTTGATAAGGCCCTTTGACTCTGAAGGCCCTGATGCTGAAGTCTTAAACTGCATCCTCATGCTAGAGAAGCCAGATTGTGTGCTAAGTTTGAGTGTGCCACCTTGCCCCGTGCTGACAACGTGGGGAAGGGAAGCCAACGTCTTGAAAATCCTGACATATCATTTCTTCAACACTTTTCTTTTGCATAACATTGTTTCCCACACTATTTGTATTTAGAAGTAAGGATTGGCAATAGGTTTATTTTTATAGGCCCTTTTATTTTGACAGACTCTACTAGAACTGCGTTATTATTATTTGATGGTCGTAGCTTGCTCCCATCTCTAGATATAGGATTAGATAGGCTTTTTTCAAACCCAATTGAAGGTCAATAAACACCCTTCCTTACAATGGCCAGGACAACAAGATGTGGGAGCAAATGATTGTCAGATCAGGTAACTGGTAAAGGGCGAAAGGTCACAGAGAGCGATAGGTCAGAGAAGATTAAATCAAGGGTGTTACCTCTATCATGGGTAGGAAAGTAGTTGCGCTGATGGAGATGGCAATACAACAGCCTGGGGATTAAATTGACCACCTGCATGTCAGACACCTAATTTGGACGAAAGTTAATAACAACATGCAAAAACAAATTAGTTTGGGCAATCGCCAGGTCAGTAGCCAATTGAGAAAAACTATTAATAAAATCATTGGTCAAATGGGAAGGTGGGCGGTACACCAACACATGTATCATAACATTACTCGAAGGATGCAGTCTAATCAGTAGTAACTCACACAAAACATTTAACAGTCCTGCCTCGTTTAAAGCATGGAAGAAGTCATATAAATCTCCATCCCCTATATATTTGCTCAAGCTGTATATGTTAATAGATTTTGATGTAAAATAACCTCATAATGTCAAACTGGATTATTAGTTAAGCGACCTTAATGGCATGAATGCTTTCACCCCAGGTAAAGCCAACCCAGCAGTACCTTAAGATAGATCTACTTAGCTACCAAGCTGATTATTCAAGCAGGGGCATAGTCCAGAGAGGCTGCACAATCACTCTTACTGGACCTTCAAGCCCTTTATTCAGCATGCCAAGAAGGAGCACTATCACACCACTGCCAGAGATAATAGAGGTACATGTCCAGTCCCTTTCAGATATTAAGTATGACATTATTAAAGTAGCAGCATCTGAAGGTAGTTAGTTGGTAGCGTGACAATATTTATTCTTGAGGAAATGGAAAGTGAAGGCCACTTGTAAGGCAGCTATTACCAAAATCCCACTCCTGGGCCCTAACTTCTTTGGGCTACATATAGTAGATTTCCTTCAAAAATCATTTTTTGGATGGAGAAGAATGGCATTTTCTACAAAACCTAAAATACGGAGGTCTTAATTGTCAGCATATTTACCCTCTGTGAGAATATCCTTTCAATGATGAAGAAAAGGCACTTGTACCTGTGCCCACTTTTCCAGACCTACACCTTCTTTTCCTGTGGGAAATCTCTCACATCTGGATCGAGAAGGTCTTACCCAAGGGATATCCCATTGACTTCCGAGATAGGTCACTCAATATTCCAGAATTGTCATATCCCGCTACCCCTGGCCATCGTAAAGGAGGCCTTGATGTTGGGAATTCAGCAAATTATTTAAAAAAAAATAATTTTACAGTTCCATAAAATATCAGGATTGATTTTCTCTTAAACTCCTGGTGAAAAAGTGGTCAGGAGGTTAATACCAGCCCTTGCATAAAGAGAATGTACACGTTTGTGGCTTATCAACCTTTCCTGATTGAAACTCTGCAGCATGTGATAATATAACTCTCACGCTGGGGCACACACAGGATTTAATGGCCTGCCAGCCAGAGTTTTGGAGGCCCGAGCATAGAGTGGTTCTCAGCTCGGGCTGCGGGACATTAAATCCTATGTCTGCCTCGCTGCAGGGGTGTGAAAGTTATTTGCACCCCGGGATTGCATATAGTTTAAAAAAAAAATCTGATGGGAGATGTGCTCCGCCCCCATGAAATGGAAAAGGCATTTTGTCCCTTTTTGGATGACGGCAACCATGAAAAACATGTTAAAAATGGCTGCCGTCACAATAGTGCCAGGGAAAGGCAGATTCTGATTGGTCAGACTGCCTTTCCCGGGTGCGAATGTCAGTCCCCCTGGCAATTTGTTGATGGCTATACCCTAATACAATGATTATCTACATATCACTGTTCATACATCATGGACTTTTTCAAAATATTCCATTTACTGGTTTATACAATCCCATTTGAGCTGGCTTCAGCACCCTGGTTTTTCATCAAGATACTGGCAACCATTGTAGGTCTACTGCCTGCATAAAGTAATCAAGGTTATCCGAACCTGGAGGCCTGGCTCATTCAAACAGCATCAATGAAGGTTTGTCAGCTTCATGCTAGCAGATTCTGTGAAGGCCTTCAGACTCATGGATTCAGGATCAGATATAAGAAGTCATCATTCATCCCTTCCTAGAACCATCAGTTTTTATGGGGCTCATTTCAGGACAGTTATGGAGAAAGCCCTCCTTATGTTACCTTGGCTGTAACTCTCTAAAATCACTTGGGTTTAGTATTTTCCAGCTAAGAGCCCATTTGGGTCAGTCATATCGTCTTCCAGGAATTGTATCCTCTTGTTTACCAGGCAACAAGCTTTACTGGTCAAGGTGGTCTAGTGGGCATCTCTACAGAATCTTCTGAAAGGAGTCCTTTGGCTCCAAATAATCAAATGGTGGTATCAACAGATGTCAGAGTTGAGAGCTTGAATGCAAATTTGTAGCATCGCTCGATATAAGCCAGCCAATAAGGTGAAGACTGTGTCCGATTGGAGAGAATTTGCTGACATTTTTAGGGCTTTACAAAGTTTCAAACAAAAGTAGAAGGCTAGCAAGTTCTGATGAGAAGAAACAATCAGATGGGTAAAGCTCATGTTGACAGGCAAGTAGAAAGCGGATGTCACCTCTTCAACCCTCTAGCAGAATAGCTGGTTATATACATTAGTGCAGCATGTTGTGCCAGTATGATAGCTCAGCAAGTTGAGCTCTCGCTTTTGCAATCTGTGTGTTATCTGCAGGAAACAGGTCCAAATCCCAGCAAGGCCAACTCAGCCTTTTATCCTTCTGAGGTGGATAAGTGAGTACCACCTTTGGATGGGTGATAATTGTATGGAAATGTGTTCTATGCACAGCGCTTTGATAAATCAATATATAAATAACAGGTCACTATTATATTGTCTGTTTCTTCAGACACAAGCAGCAGAAAGGCTAAGCAGAGTGTTAACATCCTTGTTGGACTTCTGGCCCTCCCCTTTTATTTTTCTGATGTTGGTGGATTAATAGGGGCATGCTTGCTTGTGCCTCCTCACATAACAAACCAACACTTTAATGTTGTGGTGTGAGTCTCTTCATTTTGGGCCGATGGTTTAGGATAGTTGATATTGTCCCATCCATATGGCTATGGGGTAATTCTCTTAGTTTTCACTCTGTGAATTTGGGAGAATCTACAAACAATAGGACACATCTAGATGACATAAAGCATAAGGGGTCATAAATAATGGATACAATGTTATGTTTGCATTTTATGTGGAAGTTAGATTTGCATACTGCTATGTACTTGCTCCTCGTTCCTCAGTGGCAAATCCTGGTGACTGGTTACTGCTGGCTACCCAGGAGCTGCTTGTAGCTCCTGCTTATCCAATCTTAATTTTGAGCACTCGAATGATCCCTTTGCCACTGAGCTCACCAGTCCTGCCATTATCAACAATCTGGTATTGCCAACCAACATCGTGAACATTGAGCAAAGAGGTTTGCGTCGTCTGGGGCTTTTAGATGACGTTGACAGAGTATAAACAGAAGACACATTATCAGTCAACTCCCTAAGTCTCTAAGCCTCATATTTCTTCTACATGGTGTGTGGCTAGTGGGATATCACTATGCTCATGCCATACTTGGTGAATATTCAATGTTGAATATTGGATTTCATATCAGATGGTTTCAATATTTGACTTTTCACTGATGAAAGAATGTTGATACCCAGGTGCTGCTTTGGCAGTGTTTGATCATTTCATGATTAACTTATTCAGTAGTTGTGAGCTGCAGAAACGTGCCAGGAAATCTTGACTTCCCTCCTGGGATGTGGTTAAGGTTCTCAGACAGTTTCATCTTCCTCCTTTTAAACCACAAGAGACAGTTGACATCAATATTGTGTCCTGGAAAGCCCTGTCCTGGTAGCAGTTACTTCACTCAGTTGCTGCAGGGTGCTATCAATGTTCCGAGTTTCAGATCCCTACTTGTGTTTTATGCTTAGTCTGGTGATTCTTTGAACAGGTTCGGACTTCATTCCCAAGATGTGTTCAAAATGTTATGTTAATCGTGTGGTGATTCTCCCAGTGTTATAGTTGAACCCAAACTCGCCTAAGTATCAACACCTTTGTACAAAGGGAGATCTCAGGCTACATCCAGTGTCCAAAGATAGAACATCAGGTGTTGGTCGATGAGAAGCCTCATTTGTTTCTTTTGATGGAGCAGCTTAGGGTAAGAGACCAATGGCTGCTACCATAAGAGGATGGAGTTGGTTGACAGTTGTCAGTTCCTATCATGTGCCCAAAGGTAAAATTGCAATAGTCATTCAGACTCATTGCACCAGGAGAGTAGGCTATTTGGCTAAGCAGCAAGGTGTATGCAAGGGATATCTGCAGTGCAGCCCCCTGGGCCACAAGCAGCAGCTTCACCTGACATCACAGGGTGGCAGTTGAAGGGTCTTTGTGACCTGTTCACGGATCAAGAATCCTTCAGGATAGTTCTTCTTAAACTTAAGACATTAAATAAATCCCATGGCCAATGCCGTATGTCTCAATAGTTGCGTGATTTTGTTGCAATGCAGTGTAATACTAATTGCACTGTCTTCATATAGTAAGGACTGTGAGACCAAAGGGGCAGGTGGGATAATGGCACATTTCAGATGATAATTCTCATTACTATTAATCCTCCCGTCTTGTAGGAGACCTTCGGCCTCATTACAAGTTTGCCGGTCCGGAAACAATGGTGCCGGTAAGCTTACCAGCACTGTTGTTTCTGGACCGGCAAACTACGAGTCTGCTGGCGGGTGCCGTTCCGGAACGATACCCGCCAGCAGACTTTCATGGAAGCAACGGCACTGTTATTAACCGTGCTGGTGCTTCCATGGTCCCCATTCCCATTGAGTCCTGATTTACCGGACCACTGAAGATATCTTTCATTCCATGACCCTAGAACATCTACTGTTCAACTTAATTTGTTTTATACAGAAAAATGCACTGTGTAATTCCATTTGTTGGGAACCTGTGAAACTCGACCAATTCATCGGTGTAGGTGGTAAAGGTTACCATCAATCTGCACCCTAACACTTAGAGTTAGGAAACCCTTTGGGGCGAGCTCATAGGTATTTGCTTTTCCCACCACACAAATACACAGCACTTTCTGCATTTATTAAAGTAATTAAGAATTACCTATATCAATGAATTTTGAATTGATTCCGACTTGTTCTTTTGATGCATAGTGTATTATGTTGTTTTTGATTTTGCACAATTGTTAATTGCTTTTTTGTCATCTTTAACTCCTATATTTAAACCTTTAAGTCTCTATTATGTCTTATTTATCCACTATATGTTTCACATGAATAGAAAATACATTTTTGAGCCTTAAGATTTTAAAACACTGTTACAGTGAGTGATTATTACCTGCAGATTCATTCTTTGGATCCCCTACTTAGAAGACCTATTCTTGAAAACTATTCAGGACAGACCGAACTACTGATCTCTGTCCCCCACAGTCACTAGTCTATTTACAATTTAAATTCTTTATCAGTAAGGGTACAATCTCTTGTTTATATGTTACCGGACCACTGAGACTGTAATTCCCCGGTTATTCCGGCAAGTGAGGCAGTGGCAAATCATCGCGAGTCCGGCAGCAGCATGCCAGTTTTACCAACACGGCTACTGCCGGACTCGTAATGAGGCCCCTTGTGTCCTGCCCTCTTCTCACTGCCTGGGTTCATTTCCTGTCCTTACCTAAACAGGAATGCACAGGGCACAGTTATGGGATGGCAGAACTTAATATGCCTTCTTAGGGATTGTGTTAAATTCCTATAAATGTTAAATGATTGTGTCTGTCAGGGAAGATGGAGTGACTTTCTATAATAAGGACTGTTACAAGTCGGAAGAGCCATGTGTTATGAGAATTACCATAGAAGTCTGATAAGACATTAAGCAATATAATGTCACTGGGTTTGCATTTTAAGTGAGTGTACTGACAGCATCTTCAGGTGCATTCGGTACAAGGTATGAACCCGTGAGTAAGGGCCACAGAGGGCCTGTGCACTGTGAGTGGGGAAAGGAGTATCTTCTGTGTACATTGAGCAACAAGAAGAAGCATATTCGTTAGATCCCTGCGAATGACATCCAAGTCAGCATATGACATGTGACTGTGACTATGTGCATTTTTGGTCCAATGTTTCAGGGTATGCTGCTCTGCAGGTTCCACAGATGCAGAAAAGACAAGCAAAAGCTCAGATGAGGAAAAAAACGTTTCCCTTTACCTCTAAGCCGGGTGTTTGTAATGTTCTTTCCAATGGTTTTGAAAGGGCCCCTGGATTCCACTCTCCCGTCAGTTCTGAACCTCTATATTTGCAGGGCAATTCTAAGATGCATGCCTTGCCTAGTACTAGGGGCCTCACTGAGATACTGTCAAGGCATAAACCTACTAGGTCTGTCCAAAAGCGTTGCCTAAACCTAAATCTATGAGAGTGCTCCAAGATGTCGCTAGACTCAGCGGTGGTGAAAATGCTTGACTCCAGAGTGCATGCTGAAGAACACACATGTTTTAAGATTTAAGAGACCTCTGAGGTGTTCCATAGGTGTAGCAGAGCTGAAATGGGTTAGTAGGATACCAACTGATGTCAAAAGCCCCACGCCTCATCAGTCACTGGATGCAAGATCCAAGTCCTGGGAGTGACACAAGATGAGTGCACATCGCACTACTGTTTTTTTAGCTTGGTCATGTGCTTGTGTTTTAAGCTCCGGAGACTTATGAAGGTCGGCCTTACCTCTACTTGGAACGGATAGAGGCTCCTTGATTCAGTGGCATCTGGTAATTCCTAGTCACAGCTGGTCAGCGGCAAGACCGAAAACCATCATTTTTGCACCTCCTCACAGTCTCCTGCCAAGCAAGTCCCTTGTAGTGCCGGTGGCATTGAACAGGCTCAAGGCATCCAGTTTCCTTGAATTTTGGTTTGACCTCTTTCTCCTCCTTGTCGCCATGGGAAACTGCAATACTGTAGAGGAATACATTAATTTGGGCGGCGACATGCAAAACGGCTTGGCTGCACCCCCCCCATAATTCTGAGGCACAAAAAACAACTGTCAGTAGAGCCACCAGCACTGGTGTAACTTGTTTGTAACTGAAACTGTATAGGTTTCAGGCTGGAAGCTGTTAGGTTTTGGGCATATGGTACCAACTGCAAGTTCAAATTGTGCCATACTTGACTTAAACTTCATTTTCATTCTCAAACATAACCAACAATTTCCTTTTGCCAAAGCATTGAGGAAGCTGCTGGCCACCCATCCAGGCCCTGCCACTCAATTAATCTGCCTACCACCTGTTTCACCATTACTCCTTACATGACCTAATTGCCGGCATCCACAACAAAGGAAGCACGAAGACAAGGACCTCACCTGTTTATGCCTGATAGGGCCACAGGCCAGACCTGCTGCTTTGCATTTCACCTACAAAGTTGACGCTGCTGCTAATACTCGTCAAAAGACATCACCATGTATCTCATCCATCCACAGGCTTTCCCACCATTGCTAGGGTTCGAATGGTCAATCGTCCAGGGCAGCCCTGGCAAGCTACCCTAGCAAACCTGATCAATATCGATCTGGCCCCCATCCAACACCCATAGACCACATTCACACTACCCATCATGCTGATCAGTGCTCGCTCAGCAGTAGATAATGCCGTAGAGATTGCTGACCTCATCTCGTACAATAACCTTGATGCCCTCTTCATCACCAAAACATGGTTTACCCCGTACTACCCCCATGTTTTCAACATCATCTGACCCCCTCCCTCCCCCGGCTACTGCATCCAACATGCGGACCAGCCAGGAAGGGGAGTAGCTGGAGTTGCGATCATCCACAGAAGCTAATGTCCATGCTCCATCATCCCCTTTCCCAGACAAGCTATTTCTAAATCACCTGCCTTCTGGTTCCCTTTATCTCACAAGAAATCCAACATTTTCCAACTCATCTACAGATCACCTCACAGGAGTGACTCTTGCATTGCTGATCTCTCCAACTGACACTTACTCTGCCCAATTATCACACACTAATAATATATTTCTCAGTTATTTTAACGTCCCCGAGTCTTACGCTGACAACCACACTCAAAGCACAATTTTAACACTGACCGGATCCATGGACCTTAAGGAAATTGTAGGTAGTCTTTACATCATCACATGTCATTACCTGCACAGACTAAATCCCACTTGACTGGTCTGACCACGCTACCATTACACCTTCGATAACCCACTTGACCAAGGCCCACAAAGGTCATGCTAAAAGCTCCCTCACTCAGCACTGCTGATTCAAAACCTTTCCAGTCAGTGACGTAGAAGCAAACTTCACAGACTTCCCCATCACAGGGAATGTCTCTGCCCTCTTAGAATTATTAAACAACTCCACTGTGAAACTGGCGGACACTCATGCCCTACTAAAAACCAGCCGCGTGAAGACCAAACCATCTGGCCCCCTGGTACACCCTCACACAGATCTTTTTAGAAATGGTGGTGCAAAAACCATAACCCTGGAGATCTCACCAACCTCAAAGGTTTCTGCGACAACCATAGAAATCTGATCACTGAGGCCAAAGCTGTTACTACTCCACCACCATCACTGCAGCCTTTAGCAGGAGCAAAGCCATCTTCGATGTAGTAAAGCATTGTACCACACCCTCACCAGCCCTAAGGTGCCGGCACCTCACAAAAAATATGATGAAATCTAAATCTGACAGATCATCAAATCAATCTTGCACAGTATTAGGCCCTCCTGTACTCCAGCACACATATTTCCCATCTGGACTGCATTCTCTCCCCACTCTCCACTAGACCCCCTAAATACAATATCCTTCCTCAAACCTACTTCCTTCTCTGACAATTTCATACTGGCTTTCATCATTATACAATTGATGGGCTCGGTGCTCAATGCACTCCTCAGCATCATTAATGCCTCCCTCAGAAAAGGGTAATTCCCCTACAACCTCAGGACTTGTTGTACACATACTCTTTTGAAAAAACTAACATTAGACCCAGACAACCTGGTCAACAACCAGCCCATTTCGTACCTCCTGTTTATTGGCCAAATCATGGAAAATGTTGCTACACAACTACACATCCTCAACGACTATCATTCGGGCTTACGCCCCAAGTGTTGCATTGGGACAGCCATCATCCAGGTTGTGAATGATGCCCTCCAAATCATGGATAAGGGATAAGGGTGACGCATGACTACATGTCCTCCTTGATCTCTCGGCTACATTCAACACTGACCACTGCATCCTCCTTGTTAACAAGATGGGATTCTCTGGCGCTATCCTGAATTGGTTTACCTCCTACATCTCGGGCAGACACCAGGCCATCCAGGTGAACACATTGCATTCTAAATGACTTGCATTCTCTTGCAAAGTTCCCCAAGTCTCCACCCTTTCACCAATCCTTTTCAACCGTTACAGGGAGCATCTGGACACACTCCCCAAAAATCCTGTTATAGCCATTCACTAACACAAGGACAATACTCTGTTGTAGATGAGTGTAAAAATTCCAATGGGCGTCTTGGCGATTACTTAGTCATCATCCAGTCCTAGATGTCACTTGTCTGCCTTACATTTAACCCATCTCGAGCTAGGTCCATGCTTTGAATAATAAAATAAAATAATGTGAATTCACTTTGATTTAATAATCATTCTCTTAGATTCCAAGTCTATCCGTGTGGTTGTTGTCAAAGAGCGCTAAGGGAAAATTGTCATACCTCCTATTTGATGACAAGATGTTCCTTTAAACATGTACGTCCTTATTTTCTGCAAAGAATTCTCCCACTCTTTTTAAAGGTTTTAGATTTCACAGTATGACTGAGCTTCCTGCAGATGTGTTGAGGTGTACCTAAACGTCATAATAGACACAGTAGTTCTCCGCGCTGCAAGAAAAGGGAGCAGCAGAAGGGCTGCAGTAGGTTCTTCTCCCTGGGCAAGGCTGAGGAAGTGGTGGAAGGGTTTCAATATATTTGCTTGCCCTGAGTTTTATCACACAATATCCGTAAATTCTGTTATGGGCCTTTGGTTCAGGCCCCTCCTCATTGATTTTTCCATCCAGTTCCCCTGGAGCTGATTCTCAAAATTCAGAATCTCCTTGTGCTGGAAGCAGTTTAGCCACTTGTGGAATTCTGGCTTTTCATCTTGTTGTTTTCGCTGCTGTGCACACCATCCTGCATCTCCACCATTTCAATTGGTCCCACCAGTGAGTGCTTCAGAATGGCCACTCTCTGCCACCTATTCTTTGCCATTAGGATTGAATGCTCTGTTTGCGCACCATCCACCACAACTTACACAGAAAACATCTGAAACTTGTTGCAGGGAAGTGCCTTCCTAATGCAATATGCTCTGATTTGGTATGAGCTCAGACCTTTGCATTTTTGTCAAAGCGATGGCATCAGTAGCGGAGGCCTTCAGGAACTAGGTGATCCACATCCACCCTCTATTTGGACAAGTGGCTTGTAAGTGCCCCTCCTCCTTGGATCCCTCCTCTGGTATGGTGGCTTTTTTCAATGTGCTGCTGTTGTTCATCACCCTAAAGTTCTCTTTGTTCCACCAATTATCCCATGCCTCCCCGTCTTCAGGGCTTATCTAGACTTAGAGTTGTGACAGGCAATTCCTACCCCACTGAGAATTCTACCCATCCAAAATGCTCTCAACCACTTTCGTTTTTAATCCCACACACTGGCCTGGTGGCTTCTTGTGCCCTGACAGACCTTTTCTACAGGCCCTGGGACAGAGGGGCAACTGGTATTGCTAGGTAATTATGCTGGGGTCCTGTACCCTCAAATGGGGATGAGTACCGTGGCAGAAATAGGCTACGTAGGACTCGCTTCCTCTGCTCACCTGTGGTAACTATGGCTGAGGACGGAAGGCCTAACTTTTAGGAGGGTGCATGGGGTGGCACAAGATACAGACCATGATTGTTATCGCAGGTAATAAACATCAGTGTACTCTCAGAAATATTTACTTTTGTTAGAAAATACCTCTTTGATAGCACAACTACTGCTTAAATAATATGTACAGCAGAAAACGAAGATTACAGTACATAATGAGTAGTCGCTAGTTCAGTATTCACAGGGAGTACCAAACATTTAGCCTGAGTCTATGAAGCAGTGGTTATTTTCCTTTAATGTTGGTGGCGTTACGATGAGAGGTCCAATGTGATTCAGCGACTATGGCAGTTCCAGGCCTCTAGGAACAGAGGGTTTATACAAGTGTGCAGGGTTCTAGCAGTTCTTTTGGGCGTTCACATGGTTATGTGAGGTGCTTTGGTCGAACCTTTTTGGAGGGTAGTGTAGAGAGGCAGATGTACACGTCATCTCTAGTGCCCTCCCCCTCACCTCTGTCATACTGGAAGAACAAGAAGATACGGTGCATGACACCAGTTATCATCCCAATACCGCCTCAAAGATATGTGAGCAGTTATGTGCTCAGACAACCATATCGAATGTACCCTTGCACTGATGTGGTGGAAGGATGCCTGCAGACACCACTGAACATAGAAGAGCTATGAGTGAAATTTGACAAGTGTAAAGTGTATAGTTAAAGGTTGCTTATCAGCCGTATAACTAATAAATAAAAATGTTAAAAAATTATTCCTTCCACAAAGCTGTTTTTCAGAGAAGACAAGAGGACACACTGAAACGATATGCAAATACTTAAAGAATGAAGAAGTAACTGATGTAACGAAGTAAACAATTATACAAATACGAAGAAATCATATACACTGGGAATATAAGTGAGAAGAGATGCAGTAGATGTACATACGCAGAAACACACAGTATATGAGACATATAGAAGCTTGCTGCAGTAGAAAACATAACATGGGTAAAGTAGCCATGATGAAAAGATGGATGTCGACTCTGTATAAATAGCAAGCAAAAACCCCAAGGAAAAACACCAAGGCTGCAGAGCTGACAGGTGTTGAAAAACAGCTTTGTGGAAGTAATAATTTTTCAACATTTTTATTTATTAGTTATACGGCTGACAAGCAATCTTTAACTATACAATCCATCAATCCAAATCACAAGACATAAAATACAGTACAGGATCAAAACACAGAAAAACTACCTGCAATTTAATAAGAACAAGAAACCAGATTAAACATCACTAAGTTAAATTGATGATTGTTATTAACTAAAGTATATACAACAAGATGAAACAATTAACATCACTTTTCTAAATCTAAAATATAGAGCCATCAGCTCCTAAAACTTGCATAATCACAAAAATGTAACTCAAAACTATCAACCTTAAAAAACCTACAACTGCTGTCGGATCATAGGTTACAAAACCATCCAAGCATCTTCTCCAGAGGTGTTCCACATCCATTAGATCACCAGAAACCAGGTACTTACTAAAGTACCGTTGGCACAGAGACTGCAAGGAGAGGCACTCCATAATAAAATGTCTGATAGTTTCAACCACCTTCTCATCCTCCTGCATTTCAAGTCTGTTTGTTCAATCATATTGTATGTGAAAAGAATTTCCTTTGTCAAATTAAGCTTCCAACGAAACCTGAGAAATTAATTTCTAGCAGATCTACTTGGCTAGATAATTAAAAAGGTGCTACCGCCCCTGTTTCTTATGCTCAAGATTTAAGTGTGATAAGGATGAATAATCATGTAATGATTCGATGGTGTCAATCCAACCCCATAATCTCAAACTATTCTTAGTGTGCTGTGGTCTGTGTTGCAGCTCCTCTTGATTAGACCCGATTTCTAATAAAAGATCCTCACACTCTTTCCCAAATAGGAATGGACCTTTGAATTGCTCACCCTTTGACGACACATTCAAGGACAACAACACATCACCATAAAGTGTGGCATCCTCTGCAATCAGAATTTTACGGTATAGATTCAGGAAGTTCCACATTCCCCTTGATCAAAGCAATTGGATACCCAGTTTGTACCTGAGCAACACCCCAGGAATAGAGCTGCGGACCCTAACAACTTCCTCCAAAGTAACACCTCCATCTGAGGGAGCAAGTTCAAAGTTGCTAAATCCTGAATTTCTATACCATAAAGTAATTTTGGAATTATTTTGCCTTGATAGAATTTCAATGCTGGAAGTACAGAACATTTCCTGTATTTTCCATCCACCTTTTTAAGTATGATTTATAGGCCGATGGATTGGGGAAGAGTTGATACAGAGGGACTCAAGCTGAGCAATGGATGTAAGTAGAGCATCAAAAGGGGCAAATAAAAGTGAGGGATTGTATTGCAAGTGCAAATATATATAGTGACAGGATTTATGTTAAGAAATAGAGAGAGATACCTCGATTCCTAGTTCCAAGGGGACAGAAATACACAAATTAAACTCCCAAAGGGGGGATGTTTTGGGGGATTCCTGAGACAAGGTTGAGATGAAGAATGCGTGACACACTCCAAAAGGGGGTAAACTGGAGATGAGATACCTTTACTAGAGAAAGTAGGAGAAGGTGATCGTGGAAAAATTAAAGTGCACAATTGTTTTGGGTTATAAATATATCAGCGTAAAACATTTGATTCGTTTAAATTAAGAGACATAAAATGATACTAATAAACTAGCTGGTTCTAAAATCAGATTCTAAAATCAAGCGATTGACGTCAATGAGAGGAGGATAAAAGTTGGAGAAAAAAAAGTAAGTAAAATAAAAATTCCTTGATTGTAAATAATAAAATAACAGGACAGCAAGAATCGATAGAACTATAAATGAAGCAATAAAGAGAATATTCTTGTATATTGTTGTATAGACTTTAAAATTGGTTAATGAATTGTTTTTTGGGTCATGGGTGGCGATTGATGGTGCTTGCCCGAATTGATTGTTGTGGTATAATTGATTAAAGTAATACAATAAAAGAACCAGCAAGTATTGACAGTTAAAAACGACTTGTCATTATGGGGGACACTCCCTTTTACATTTGTGCATCACATTACTGAGGTACACACCCAAGATTAGGCAGTACCATGCTGAGTGGGTAAAAAGCACGGCTGATAAAATGTTCATGCCTTGGCTTTAAGAAGATTCACCACCAAGAACAGTATTGCTTCAAATGACAACATACTTACATGCTGCATATACATGGAAGAAGTTACAGAAAAGATTAGCCATTTTAGAACCATGGAAAATGTATCAGAGCAAGGATGAAGGGTCACCCGAAACAGAGCGGATGCTTAATCAGCATAAAGGCGAGGCCACAACACCTCAGCTCTTCTTTCTACTTCTGAAAAGAAGAGTACAGACACTGAGAAACAGGGATTTTATCTTTTAAAGGAGTTAAAAGCAGCAACGGGGTATCTTAATCCGACATACGCCCCCCGCTTATAATAATGAGGACACCATGGAAGAGAGCAAGATTAAAGAATGTAAATGTCATTGCGCAATGAATATAAAGAGCGTGATGAAAGAAGGGATGACAGATAGCGATAGAAGAAGAAGCCAAGCGACAGAAAGAAGGGAAGGACATAGCCAAGGAAGTGATAGTAGTGTAGAACGAGTGGTTGGGAGGACAGGTATTACTCAAATTAGACAGAAAGGATATCGATGATGTTGGAGAACAAGAAGAAATAGAGGAACAGGAAAAGAAGAAAAAGGAACAAGTTAGGACATACAAAGAGGAGAAAGGAAAAAAGGAAGTGAAAGGAAAAACAAAGATGGTATGAAAAGCAAAATAAAGAGAAAGAATAGAAGAGAAGAAACATGATGAAATAGAAACACAGAGATTGAAAGAACGTAGGTTTCAAAGAAGGCGAGAGGAAGAAGAGAAAAGGGAGATGAGAAGAAGGGAAGAAGAAATGAGAAGGAGTAGGGGACAAAGGGATGATGAAATACATCACATCGTTTAATAGATGTACAGTACCAATTGAAGCACGAGAGTTGTGGGAAGAAGAGAGAGGGTCACAACAGCCCTGCAGGGAGCTGCAAGGGATACTGAGAACACAGACATGGGCTGATGAGCATGAGGCAGAAGGCATGGGGAAAAGGATTGGGGATTTATATAGGCAAATGAGGGAGAAAGATGGTTATAAAACCAAACGGATTATCGAAGGATATCCACCTAAAGAAACAGGAGAAAGATTTGATGACATAATGATGGGCGAGCATAGAACGCTGTCCTTAAGCAGACTACATATAAATGACAGCCATACAAGCTGGGGTAAACAATGTCAGACGAAGAAAGGGAAGAAAACAAAAGAGCATAAAGAGAAGGCGCATGTGATTTTTTGATAGATCCAAGCATAGAAATAGGGGTGAAGTGGTCAGATTTAGAAGACCCAAAAGAAAAAGCACCAGAACCAACACCATATTCTGGGTGACCACAAGCACGGTTGCGCAGCACAGTGTTATCCCCACCTTATGTAAGTAGATTAAGGTAATTGCCAGCACTGAGACAAATGGGAAAAACTAGACCCACCTGGAAGACAAGAAGTGTAGGTGGGTACAATTGTGAACCAGGCTTTACACAATTCCCATTATAAGAGAAAGGAGGAGGATGACCACAATAAATACTGTGGCCACAAATGGACAAAGATAATTTGAAATGTAAATTACTGAGTTTCACTGCATGTGCAGGAAAATTGATTTATTAGTTAGAAGGAATGACAGCAGGAATGACGTTATCAGTGTGTGACATAAAATGCCCATTAGCAGATATCCTAGGGCAGAGAGTTGATGACATTTGGAGATGGGCAGGATATGCGCGTGTGGCAGCGCAAAAAGCCACACATAATAGAGTGACATTTAACAATTGCAGAGCAGACGTATGGAGGGCGCTTAGAGTACAATATCCTGACACATCAGACATGCGTGTGATTATTTCAAGGAAAATGGGTGAGGACGAAGGTCCTGTTGCTTTTATTTAAGAGATTCAAGAACGTTGGCGTCTTGAGACGAGGGAACCCTGGGATAAAATGGCCGCCTTATTCTATCACTTTCTATGTCAGGGCCTGCCCGAGACAGTGCAATGGCAAATGAAGAAATAGGTAGGGATGGAAGCAAAGCCATGCCCAGAAATACTATCGTACATCATTGTCTATTACAAGAGAAGAATAAGAAGAAAGCTCAGAGTGGGAAGCGGTCAGAAGCAAAGTTAGTTCAGAAAAGAATGTCAAAACTTGGCATAAAAGGAGCAGTATTAACAAGTGTTGAAGGTGTGGCAACACAGGAGTTACAGCCAAAACAGCCGAGCAATGTAGGGTACCCTATAGATCAAAGTGGGTAAAATGTTTGGCCGAGAGGTAGAGGCAATGGACCAATAGGAAGAGGCGGATTCCAAAACCCTCAAGCAGGAGGAGGATTTAATGGAGGACAGCCACAACAATGCTGGAATTGTGGGGCAATAGGACATAATGCCCGAACGTGTAGAAGTAGAGGGGGCATGCAGCAGAACTGGCAAGCTCCAAGAGGGGGGGTGGGCTATTCTTCACAGTATAATATAGAACTGAAGGAATACTATGCCCAACATCACACACAGAATTAGATACGTGCACTGCAAATACATCATGCGCAACAAGTTTCATTGCATTTTCAGTTGCCACAAGGGCAACCACAGCAAGTGCCTATGCAAACACAACAAGTACAGACTCAGTGAGCACAGACACAACAAGTAATGGTGCCACAAGGAATGCGAGTACAGGAGCCCCACAAGCATACACACCCAGGATAGGGACCGTGGTAGGGATGAATTTATATCCACAATAGGAAAGCCCACCGAGCGACCTGAGGTGTTCAGTACTATCATTGACACCAGACCCTCAAGAGGAACCGAGAGGGAAAGTACCCAATGTCGGGAATTGCCATGAATGAGCAGGGATTCTCTAGGGCTATGAGTTCCTTTTACTGATGACTTACCAATTGCTATAGGAGAGCATGAAGTGTCTATGCCACTATTGTATTCTTAGCAGACACCAGTTAACATATTAGGATGTGACTTGATGACAAAATGAAATGTGACAATATCGTTCACTGACAAAGGGATAGTGTGTTCCACTCCAGGGATATATTACATGAATGTAAGAGAATTCATATTAGCATTTACAGGCCAAAAAGCACTTTGCGGTGTCCCTTTAGACGCAGAAGTATTTTTGTATGGTGCAAATATTTTGTTAACATGGCCTCCTAGACTGGTAGATAAATTGTTGAGAATACCTGATGAATTTTTTGTTTAGGGCAGAAATACCTATGGATGATGAAGGACAGGTTATCCCTTTAGAACTAGAAGTAGCAGTAGTAGGAGAGAAAGGGTGATTGTTCAAGGGACAGATGATAAGGGAGGAGGATGGAGAGCAGTAATAGCTCTTGGTGAAGGATACAGACTAGCATATTTGGCAGATGAAGAATTGTTCAAAGATTGTTATTGAGATGATGAATTAGTATTTTTCATAAGTCTGATTTATTGGATTAAAGTTGAGAATAGCGAGATACCATAGAGAATGGAATTGGTAAAAAATAAACCCTTATTTTTTCCAGGAAGATTTAGAAAAAGTGACAAACATTTTATGGACCAGCAGTCCATATGACGTGGGTCTATTGAGTGGAGCAGGAGCAGTTAAAATAAAGCTCCAGTCTGGGTCAATTGTGCCACGAGCAAAGCAGTATCCCATGTCCAGAGATGCAGACAAAGGTATATGTGAAGCCATTTCCACTTTAGTACAGCAGGGAATATTGGTGCCATCAGAATCCCCATGTAACGGGGCTGTGTACCCAGTGAGGAAATCGACAGGGGGGGTCATGGAGATTTATTCAGGATCAACGTCCCCTAAATAATATTGTCGAAGCAGAGGTTCCTCTGGTTCCGAATTCAGCTATGACATTATGCAATATTCCAGCCAAAGCAAAATTTTTTACAGTTATAGAAATGCTTTCTTTTCAATTCCCCTTCATGAGGACGCACCAGATTTGACCTCGTTTTCGTATAGAAACAAGCACTGGAAACATACTAGATTACCTCAGGGGTACTGTGAGTCCCCATCAATCTTTAATAGGGTCATTCAGATGGACATAGGTAACATACAACTTGATAGTACACTGATTCAGTATGTAGATGATATACTACTATGCAGTAAGACAGAAGAAAGGAGCTGGGATGATTCAGTTTGATTAATGACCATACTAGCAGAGAAAGGATATAAAGTAGACAAAGAGAAGTTAGAGTATTGTAAGGAAGATGTCCTGTATATGGGACAGGTAATCTCTGAAGAAGGGAGAAAAGTGACACCGTAGAGATGTGAGACATGCATGGTATCAAGAGAGACACAGACTCAAATAGATTCGTTTCAAAACCTTTATTTACTAAGATTCCTGGGTTGGTGTAATGCCTAACTGGCCCTAACACAAAAGGGATGGTTCCCCGAACTGATGTTTCTAAGGGCCGTCAATGTCTGAAAGTCCAAAACAATGATCCGTCTGTTTCTAAACCTATGCTTGCCCTCACTCGTTACAAAAATGTGTTAGGAAGTCTTTAAAAAAGAAAATAATAGTGGTTCGAAGAAAAGGACATTTAAACTGCAGCTTGTAACATATAGTCTTACCAATGGGTGTAGTTCTGCCAGTGCAAGATAGTTCAATTCAAAAGGGGAGCCCTTAGAACTTTCCACACAGGGCTCTTGCAGCAAATCAACAAAGTCCACAATATCCTTGGGTCTCTTGGGGTTCCCTTCCCCAAGCTCAGACTCTTCCAGTTCCAAACAAAAATAAATACACAGTTCTGGTCAGGCCTCTCAGGGTTCCCTTCCCCAAAGTGTAGGCCTCTCTTTACAAAGTTCAACAATGTCTCTTGCACAACTCTTGTTAGGCTTCTCAGGGTTCCCTTCCTCATGCTTTGGCCCCTTCTGTCTTTTAATAAACAAACAAACAAACAAAGTTCTTCTGGTCAGGATGTACATTTTGTTTCTTACACAATTCTTCTTAAGCCTTTTAGGGTTCCTTTCCCCAAGCTTAGGCCCATTTTGTCTTTAAACAAACAATGTTCTCCTAGTCAGGATGTAGCTTTCACTGTACAGTTCTTAAATGGGGCAGTTTCAGAGACATTCGAGAACAGTGGGCTCTTTGCTCCTCCCAACCATGACCACCCTGACCTTTAACCCCTCTCTGACCTTTAACCTCTCTCCTTATTCCTTGCTCTTCCTTTTTAACCTTTCACCTTCAGTTGCTTCCTGCACCCCTTCTTGCTCTCCGTTATTGCCTTTGCTTTATTGTGCACACTTGCACCTTCCTTTGCTTTATTTTCTCTGTATGGCTCCTCTTTACAATGTGCACACTTGCACCCATCTATTTATTTATTTCCAAACTTTCCCTTTCCGGAGCTTCCTGAACCCCTTCTTGCTTTCCTTTGTTTCCTTTATATCACTGGGCACACTTGCACTCTTTTCTTCACTGTGCACACTTGCACCTCCTTTGTTTTGTTTTCCTTGTATCGTGTTTCACACACACTTTCCGTTCTTTATTGTGCACACTTGCACCTGTATACTTGTTTCTCGTGCCTCTAGCACACTTCACATGCTTTACTTTCTTTCGGCTCTGCTACCGCCTTTTCCTTCTTTCTCTTTTCCCTATTTCCATTTTTTCTTGCACTTTCTGTACCTCTCATGCTTTCTCTCCCTTTCCATTCCGTGCCGCTATGCAAACTGTGCCTTTCTCCCACTCGGCTCTAGTCAAGCGCACGCTCCTGAGTTTCTCTCTCTGATTTTCACAAAACTCATCGGGCAGCATCGTGTTGACAGGCGGTCTCCCTCTGGATACACAGGGTTGAGAGGTCAGGATCTCACCACCTGCCCCTCAGGTACAATTGCGACTGGCACAGGTCCCAAGGGAATGAGCCCTTCACTGAACGTCGCCAGCAGGATACAGGCTGCCTCACTCGGACTCCTTGGAGGCACGTCTCACTAGCCATGCTGCAGCCCCTCACAAACACCGGGCCAGCGTCTCGGCACGCTGCTTTCCTCCAGGCTTCAGCTCCTTGGCTTCACTGGTCCAGAAAGCATCCCCAGCTCACTCACTGCTTCTGGAAGAACTCCACCTTTTATAGTGTAGGGAAGAATCAAGTGGAGAAAGGTATGCACAGTTGGGATAAAGTTCCTAACCTTGCCTGACTCTATTAGTGTGGCAGCCTAGTGGTAGGTTGTAGTAGTAGGCCCTGTCTTGTTTCCCAATGCTGTCCCTATGGGTAATCCTCATTGATCTTAGTTGCATCTTCCTTGTCTCAGTGTTTGTTTGAAATGGTAAAGGGGAAATGGGACAAGACCAATGAGGGTTCTTGCAGGGAGAATGGTAATAAGATGGTTGATAGTGGGGAGAAGAGGAACACCCGCCTTGATTTTTATGTGTCCAGGACAATTCACCTTTCCCCATTTCATCTTTCTTTACTGGCGATTTGTAATGGTTGAACTGATATGGATAAGAAGTTCTTTGACTTGAGTTGGGGAAGGACCCATTGATTTTATAGCCTACCAGATTCTGGTCCGTCTGTTTCCCTATTTCCCCACCCTTGTTATTCTATTGTAATTGAACTTCTCTTCGCTTGCCCACCCCCAAGGTCGGGATCAAAAGTGATGGCTCTCCAATGGTCAACTGAATAGAGGAAGCTTGGGGCATACCTAGGTGAATACCCGCAGGTTTCTCACAGAGAGCAGAAGCAATCATGAAGACTCCAAGACCTGAAACAGTGAGGGAAATTCAACCATTATTAGGCCTATGTAATTAATGCAGGGCCTGGGTGTTGGATTACAGTAGATATATTTGACCACTTTTACGAAGCACAGATAGATAAAAGTAAGATAACATGGACAGACAAAATGACTGAAGGATTTGAAGAATTCAAAATTGAGATTTGTACGGCCCCAGTGTTAGGGATTCCAGACTATAATGAAGAGTTTTGCTTATTCTTACATTCAAATGGAGAAGTGATGAACAGCAGTCCTCACGCAGAAGACGACATTAGGACATGGACATAAACCATTAGCCTACTACAGTGGGATTCTAGAGCCAGTAATGGAAGGAAATTATCCTTGTGAACAAGCATTAGCTGCAGCTACTTCCCTGATTGAAAAAGCTGCAAGTATTACAATGGGGTTCTCAATTACATTATTCATCGAGAATTCCTTATTCGCCCTTTTAGAGAAACCCAAAAGTACATTGACTACACAAAGAGCATTCGGGTATGAAGTAATTATTTCAAACCCAGCGGTCAAAATTGTTAGATGTAGAGTAGTGAATCCAGCGATATTCATAGCAGAATTAGCAGGGAAGGAGAACTATGTTCATGACTGCCCAATGTATACTGAGTTCTATGATGATATTCCCCTTGTTAGAGAAAATGCTCTTGGAGAAGGGGAAATGTTATTAATTGACGGTTATTCAAAAATTGGCCAAATGACAGGAGAAAGACATATGGGATCGGCAGTAGTGAAGCTAAAATGGAATGGTGAATTTGAAGTAGTGACAAGTGCGAGACTGCCTTCATGTTGTTCAGCACAGGCTGCACAATTAGTGGCGCTTATTGCCGCCCTCCAAAGATATGAGGAAGTGACAGAATACTCATAATCCACCTACGTGACGTCAACTGTACACGCAGGATTGTCACGCTGGAAAAGGAGGGGTTTCCTCTGCACAGATGGCACACCAGGGCAACATGCGTCTCTAAAAACGGCAGCATATTTCTCAAATATTTCTGATTTTGAAGCAGAAAGTGTTAAGCAAATATCCGAACATTGCATGCTGATAAATGCATGTTTTAATGTGTTGTTCATTGTACAGTTAATTGAGCGACAAGGTCGAGCACCATAAGAAGAACAGGATTTATGGACGAGGCAGGGGTGTTCTTTATCCCCCACTGAAGCTCTATGGAGGCAGGACAGCACTGGAAAGCCAGTTATGCCTGTAGCATTATTGAAGGTGGTGATGGAGCATCTTCACTACCCAGAAGTTTCTCCTACATGAGGTGTTTCTTAGATGGGGTGTGTGCAAACTCCTGCGGTCTGATAATGGGCCGCATTTTGTAAATTAGATATTTGAACAGATAACTCTTCTATTAGGTATAAAGCACACATTTTCATCTGCCAATCATCCAGAGGTGAATGGTATTTGTGAGACATTAAACGGACCCCTTAAAGAAAGGATAGCCAAGATCAAAATAACTTTGAAGAAGGTATGTCTACTTTGCCTTCTCCTTGCTCTGTTTGCCCTGAGAAATCAGCCTGGCTCTGATCACCTCCTGACTTCTCATGAGTTGGTGACTGGATGCCGCATGAGAGTACCCCTTGCTCCTCCCACTCGAATAGAAACTGATGCCCACAGTGTAGCAAAAATATTAACCGATGAGATGCATGATTATTTAACAAATATTATTGCTAGTGTTTCTTTTATTGCTTAATGGATCAAAAATCCGAGGGAAGGGTCGAAGAAGATTAAAGAAGATAGCCAAATAATTGATTCTATCGACTTGCTAAAGCAACCTAGTTTGTACGTTGGGGACCAAGTGCTTGTGAAAAGTTTTGTATGCACTTGCAAAAAGCCCCATTTAGAAGGACTGTGCCTAGTAGAGGGGGGGCACTCCCACTGCAGTGAAGATCAAAGGAAGAACAGCTTGGTTACATGTTAATGGCGTAAAACTCTACAAGGGAGAGACCCTGACCACTCCTGCACCAGTGAAGTAGGTGAAGAAGTGCCATGCATGCAGGCTAGATCGGCTACCAAGACCAAGAGCCAACAAAGCACGGAAGAAGAAAAAACAACTTGAACTTTTAGCTATTCCCAAGTTTAAAGGGAAAGCAAATTAACCTTGCAAAGTATCAACTGAACAATTCTGGTTAGGCTAAAGAGACAATGTTTTGGAGATAAAACTCAGAGCTTGCACATGACACTTTATGTTGCCTATAACAATAACGATGTACACATTCTTGTATGCTATTTTTACTTACATTCTTCGGTTTTACCCAGATTCATCGAGACAACATGTTGATCTTGTCACATTCTTTGGAAATCCTAAAAACAGTTTTATTATTTTCACGATCATTATTGTGATAATTTTACAATTTCTATTATAAAAAATGTGGTTGTTATAAAAAGTATCAAAAATTACACGTTGAATTAAAAAGAATGTGAATTTTCCAAGTTTTAAGAGACACACTGCCGGCAAGAAGATCGATACGTTTATTTGGAATACTTCTGGTAACCTCATTTTGTACAATTATTTGTCTTTTCTTTCTTATTATCATGGAAGTTCATAAAATATTGATTAATAATGCAGATGAAGTGTTGAGCAAGGAGACATCTATTTTTATCCCTAACAAAAGCACGAGTGATATTTCCAAACAAATTATCCGATTTAAGAGAGATGCCGAAGAAGATCATGAGGATATAAATACATACCTTGATAATTCAGCCCATTTAAAGAATAACATGTGCTAATAGCACATGTAGAATGTGGGGGAGAAGGACATCTGATGAGAGCTGCTATGTGTGTTCTCTCATCCCTTATGCCATGAGCACCGCCAGAACATGTTTTGCAATATAAATACCTGTACATGATGCAAAGTATCTCAGCCATCTAGCAGCGTGCACAACAAGAGGACAATTTGAAGGAAGGTGGGCAACCCTACGATGAAGATTGAGAAAGACATTCCCACATGAAGATGCATATATAAAAACACAGAAAATGGAAAAGGTCCCAGATAGGAAAATCAGAATGCTCATGTACTCAATCAGTAGTATGACTGGAGAACAGATAAGGATTGTTGAACAAGAGAGACTGGGTTGTGCAGGCGCATGGGACGTGCCAGGATTGCCAGGATGCTGGGAGAGACCATATGTATTAGTATATGGACGAGTATCAGCCAGCACAGGATGGGAAGACTGAATGCTAGCATGAAGTGCACATTTATTGGTGACAGCACCAGTACAGATAGTGCAAATAGTGAATGATGAATGCCTGAAAGAATGGACCAAGTATTTGAAATTATAAACATGGGTTGAAAATGAAGCAGGACCTGTATCCATACTGCCAATGAAGAATGGCACATTGTGTTTCAGGAACAGTGGTCTGACCAAGGTTGGAGAAAATACAGGATGCAAGCAAATAATTGATTTACGAGGCATGAATAGAGTAACTGACGTGCTAATGGGCCACTATTGGGCCTGTGGATCCAAAGCCTATATGCAGCTGCCTAGAAATTGCAGCGGGAATATGCTCTATAGTGATCATACACGTTTCTGCATTCTTTATTCCCTAATGTGATCGCTATATCGACTTTCTGAAAATGGATCCACACCAAAGAAAGAAGAGGTTGCTTAACCTTATTCCAATGGAAGAGAGAGCATTATTTCTCTGCAAAATAAATAGAAGCCTATCATGACGTTCCAGCTGAGCATAAGTTGTTCAGTAGAACGGCAGTAATATTTACAGCCATATTCATGCCAGCAATTCGGACTGCAGTGAACACAGAGTGGTTGCAAATAACCAGGTGGGAACTGTTACAAACAATAAACATGACAATAAAAGGATTTCATGCGATTAGAGAAGAATTGAGGGCCATCAGACTTATGACCCTTTAGAACAGGATAAATATGTCGCCAACCCTGCATATGAAAATGGAAGAAGTAGATCAGACCGAAGATGATGATTGGTTCTCATGACTTTTTTCCTGGGTTCCAACCTGGATGGCGAATGCCTTCAAACTGATTGGGGCGATACTAGTATTAGTATTGTTAGGATTCTGTCTTGTAAGAATAATCATGGGACAATGCAAGAAGACAGCAAAGAAAGCTATTGGATGAAGGTAATGATCGATGTGAATGCTGTGACTGATGAGCACACACAGACTGAAAGGAACACCTGTGAGCACCTGAAAAGAAGTCCCCTGGCACACCCAGGAACAAAGTTCTATTACTCCAAGGATCATAAGAACTAGGATGGATTTTGGGTATTCTCTCGATCGACTAGGGAGTGTTGCCATATGACCTGAAGTGTGGATAAGCACATAAAGTATGCAGATGACCTTAGGGGTTACAAGGATATGGATTCCAAAGAAACCAAAGTGTGAAGAAAAGGTGAAGAAGATTGAGGAGGTGATCGAGGACTTGGCTTGAGGGTGGAATGTAAAGAGGCAGATGTACATGTCATCTCTAGTGCATGCCCCCTCACATCCATCATTTTGGAAGAACAAGAAGACACTTTGCATTAGACCAGGTATCATCCCAATACTGCATCGAAGACATGAGAGACGTTATGCGCTAAGACAACCGTATCGAATGTACCGTCGCACTGACGTGGTAGAAGGATGCCTGCAGACACCATTGAAAATAGAAGAGCTATAAGTGAAATCTGATGAGTGTAAAGTGATGTCATGAAGAGAAAACACAAGGACAAACTGAAATGATATGCGAATACTTAAAGAATGAGGAAGTGACTGATGTAAGGAAGTAAACATTTATGCAAATACGAATAAATCATATACACTGAGAAGATAAGTGTGAAGATATGCAGTAGATGTACATACGCAGAAACGCACAGTAGATGAGACATGCTGCAGTCGAAAATATAACACAGGCAAAGTAGCCATGATGAAAAGATGAGCATTGACTCTGTATAAATAGTAGGCAAAAACCCCATGGAAAAAGAACAAGGCTGCAGAGCTGACAGGCGCTGGAAAACATCTTCATGGAAGGAATGAAAGAATATCTGTTTGGCTTGGGATCGAGGATGCCACATCAAGAAGCAATTGCAAAGCACAAGAGGAGTCGAGGTTTGAGAAACGAGATATACACAACATATTTCTCTTAGATTAAGTAAAGGAGTGAACATTTGCAAGTGCCAAGCATTGAACAATCAACAATGCAGAAAACACGTGCAACCAAGTCTCCAGAGACTAATAGCACCTGGCATAATTGAATTAAATAGCACTAACTAAAAGGTCAGAATGGACAAAATCATAGTCTTCTCACACGTGGTGCAAAACTGGAAAACAAGGCCTATCCATTAACCTCCAGATGAAGATAGCAATGTACCTTCATTCACTTAAATGTCCTGAGGAATAGAACAATCAGCAAGGTCAACTATAAAGAAGAAGCCTTGGTTTAGGGCCTAACTGCTCAGAGATGGTAGGCTAATTGGCAAGCGGGCAGTGGTCTGACCTTGTACACTTGCTTATGTGCTGCTAATGAACCAAATGTCCAAGGTTGGGAGAGAATGCCAACAAATCATGAGGGCCTCTGTAGCAATGGACAATGCAATGTTGCAGAATCCAATCTGCTTCTGTTAGTCTACTATTAATCTGTATTATACATAGTTAGAGGTAGTTCAAGGCGTGCCTACCAGACAAGGCAGAACCAATTGTGTTACTAACACCTAAACAAAGTATAGGTATATGTGTACCTCTAAGCAATCCCTCCTTTCGATAGGTGTTTACTGTTTGCAACGTAGGATGACCTCATAGCTGACGTGCATCGAGGTATAAAGCTTTTGTCTAATTGGTTTCCATACTTTATTTGAGCTGATAATAAAGTAGTATTTTTGCCATATTGTTTGAGTCTGTTCGGTTATTTGGGTCTGAGACCTTTTATTTGTAAACCCATCTGGCACTTGTAATTCTCCAGGTGCTACTGCACAGGCGTTCAGGCTCAGTAGTGTAGGGGACACCGCAGCTCGCATTTCTTCCTGATGCTTATTCTGCTGCTGATCTCTTGCTCCACTCAGCATTGGGATTGTCTCAGTTCTTTGGTTGGCCTTTCCCCCTACACAGCATGGTCACACCCTTGACAAAACGGGTTGGCAGAGCGTACATTCAACCATCAATGATCTTCTCTGATGTCCCTGTCAAGAAGGAGATGAGCAGTACTCCTGAGCAGTCGCCGCATGGAAATAATCGTCAATTTGCTCACGTCTTTCAGAGTTTCTCCTTGTGTGCGTCCTCTGAAACATATCCTGCAGAGCTTACTCCTTTTACGTTCCTTTTTGCAAGACGACTTTACTCCAGATCTTCCACAGATTTTTACTTTAAAATAAAGATGCAAAGTTTATGGAAGGTTTTGGGGGTCGACATGAGGTTTCAGATCCCAGTGAGAGAGATGCGTATATTAAAACACACAGGATGCTGATCAACTGCTGATCTACTACTGCAATACATTCACTAAAATGCATTAGAAAAGCACACAGCTCAGGTTTTGTCTTTTGCCATAACAACAGAGGTAAATCCCCAAAAATTCTAATTTGATTCAGTGTCATTTTCTGTTCGTTCTGTTGCCAGATATGGTATTCAGGTTGATTTCTGTAAATATTATTTGTTATTATATACACTTAAATATAGGACCTCTTAGTAAACAGGTTTTTCTTTTCAAAACCCTGTTATAAGGTTCATGTTTTGAAGGTTGTCTGCAGTTCTTTTCCATCTTTGGAGGCTGCTTCCAATTTACCATTTTATTAATTAATTAGTATTCTGGCTCAAAAGCCTATTGAGCCTATGCCCACCAGTGATCTGAAACTTGTTGTGCGTCAGTCGGTTTCCTTCTGTGCAGTACACATGTTTTCATAAATATCAATTTTCTCTTTAGGGCTTCATGCTGGATTTCACATGCTTCTAAGCAATGTAATGTGTGTTACCGTTATTCAATTTATTGACCCCAGCAGGATGATGGACAGACTTGTCTCTGCCCAGATTCAAACTTGTAAAGTATAGGCTTAACCAATGTCTAAGTCAAGCACTTAACCCGCTGGGCTATCAACTCATTCATACACATCCTATTATTAGAAGCCAACCTCCATTGTGGCCTAAGGATTTCATGTCAATCAGGGGATGTGCCCGTCTTCCTTCATTCCCAGTCCTTCATCTGAGTTGGAGAGAACTTTGCAAAATCTCAACCTCTGCAGGTTTCTGATGTTCCGTTTGGAAAGTAGGAGGAATCTAGACAGGATTTTTGTTAACTTTGGAGACTTTTTAGATGCAGACAAATGTCTGTGGTTTTCATTGCCCATTGCCCGATGTCTTGCAACTGTGTCAGGTCAGATAAAGGATGCAGACACGTTTTTGGCATTTGTTAGCCAATGTATTAAATGATGAGAGCAATGCCTATCTCTGCCTATTGCTAGCAGGGTTTTCCCTGTCTATATAAATAACTAAGGTGCTCGTCAGTCATCAACAAGTCTCCAAATGAAAATAGTCAGCTGTCCAAAAACTAATTTTACCTGACCCCACCACTATTCAAACCAAAGTAAATGAAGTCAGGAGAAAGACCTCCTTCTCCTGACTGTCTATTGTTAAAGAGTTTGTTCTTCAATATAAAGTCTTTGGTTCATAGACATAATTTCGAATACAAAATATTCGAAAGTCAAAAAGTCGAAAAAAAAATGTCGATTTTTTTTTTAATGACGTTTTTTTTTTAAATGGGGGGGTTCCCCCCCCCGACCCCCTTTTTTTTTATTTTTTTCCTATTTTTTTCACAGAAACTAGAGCCCAAAAAAAAATATCGAAAAAATAAACAATTCGACATTTTTTTTTTCGACATTTTTGATTCGACTTTTTTGACTTTCGAAATTATGTTTTCGAAATTATGACTGGACACCAAAGTCTTTTAATATGGTATCTTTAAATAGTCTCTTGTCACTTTCTGTATTAGACCTTATAACACCTTCAGCGGATTTTTGGGGTTACTGTTTCTTCCCTGGTCAATGTTCAACTGATCTCTTCTTATCCTCTGTCTTATTCGTTGGTCAAGGCTACTATGCTCTTTGGATTCTTTTGATATATACTTTCCCAATGGAGTCAGAGTTTCTTGGTATTTAACATTTTCTCTTCTGAGATAGCTTTATTGGTGTTTCTTTCTTATAGACCCTATTGGTCTTTACTTCATACTCATAGGATTCTCTTCCCAATATCTTCCACTCTGTACTTCTTGTATTATGGGATATCACTCCCTCTTCCCAGAGTATTTGTACCCAATGCGTATTAGTCTCTTTTACAAATTTAATCTGGAGTCTCTTTCTCAGATTGTTACAGTTCCCTTTCATCTCCTTTCCATTCCATATCTCGTCAATTTCATTGGGATGAGGTTTTCCTGATGTGTATTGATTCCCCGGTGGCACCCAGTTCTCCAGTCTTTCCTGTTCCCTCTACTTTGGGAGTAAAATGTCCCTCCGGGACAACGCTCGCTCTGGCTCTTCCTTCAGGCTCCACCTCGTTCTCTCTTTCCGTCCGGTGGTGTCCCACTCTCTGTCTCCTCCTTCTTGTCGACCAGGTTTTGCTGCGGCCCATCGAGTCTTCGGCAGGGTGGTTTCAGTTTCGTTATCCAGGCGACTGCCCACCACGAAGCTATTGTGGTCATACTACCACCGAGACCTGGCTTCTTTTCTCCTCGGTTCACCAGCGCAGGTAGACGCTGGCCTTCCAGCATTTCACTCTTGCAGTCTGACCAATTCTATAAATTACAGGCTCTGCAGCTTTCCTTTGCTCCACCTCCCTCAACTGTGATGTTGTCAGGGAGCTTTCCCTGCTTACGCTCTCTCTCAGCCTCGCCTCTCCTCGGTGTGTCGTCCTCTCCTGGTTTACTCAGCTCCGTTAAATGGAGATTTTTCTTTAAAGAGACAGTTTCTTTTTCTTGCTTGTGTTGGCTTATTACGCTTTTGTCTTCAACCCAATCTCTGGATTTCACAATGTTCTTTGTCTCTGATAGTCCTATGTATGCCATTTCAGGGAATGGCCTAGGGAGTTCCTTACAGGATCGGGAGTCCTTATCCCAAAAGGGCTTACCTCTCCCGATGAGGTCCCACTAGCCTTTGCCCATAGGGAGCGTGCTGCAGAGCGGGCTCACCGGTCTAGCCACGCCAGCCTAGATTCGTCACACAACCCAGGATGCTTTGCTGAGAAAGGGGTCTTTTCTTCAGTGAGTCGGCTCATGCTGAGCTTCAATGGCTTTAGTGATTTACCAGCATCATACTCCTTTGAATGTCAAATGCAGTCCATACCCAGGGGTAGTCTAAGCACTCTATCATGGATGTTGCAGCTAAGACAGGAGCTACGTTTGGTCTGAGCAATATCTTTGCTTAAAATGTTTATATCAACAAGCAGATTTCCCCTCTATGAACTTTCTCATGTTTTAAAATAAGTCAATAAGTAAACAAAAAGTGGAGTTGGAGGTACCAGTATGTGAGTTATTCTCAGTATTGAGTCTTGTATTGATAGTACTTACCCCATGCCCCTTCTTCAGACAAGCCCATGTATCTTCCTCCTATGCAATATAGTAGCGGATGATTGCATATGGGGTAGCACTTGTGGCCAAGCATGCATTCTAGACTCCCCTTTTTGAAATGTTGGTCTTGCTGCACAAACAGTATTCCCTTTTACTGCCCTACAGCCAAGACATCCATGTAAGTCTGGAGGAAAGATAACTGAGGAATCCCTATTCAAGAGTCAGTGCATTTAAAGACAGACCAGCATCTCATTGGTCAACCACACAAAATCTTGCAGACAAGGGAGTTTGTCAGAGTATATTATGTAGCACCAGCAGGTCAGGGACGTCTTCCCTTGCAAATGAAGGTGGCGCACAATAAAAGGCTGTTTTATTATTACACAGAATTCTTTTTGAGGAGGCCTCCAACCCGTCTCGCACCCAATCTCCACCAGCACCCCTTTTCCCAATAGACCAGGAACCAGGCCGGTGTGTTGTCAATTAATAATTTATTAATTTATAATTTTAATGTCAAATCAAAACACAGAGCCTATAGAAAGTAACCAGAGGTACTGTAATGCCACACCTATTTTATGTTATGAAAAGCAATGCCAAACCATTTCACTCAAAGGATGGCAGGAAGGATGTCACTCCCTCCCTGTGACAGTGGAAAAATGGGTTTTAAATGATTTGATACTACTGCTATAGGATAGCACTCAAGAGTACTTGGGGTTGCTTACACTAGGAGACAAACAGGGCTTCAAAACAGACTAGCTAGCACGCATATGAATTTAGATTTTCACCCAGTCAACACATGAGAAAGAAAAATCCCCAAATAAAAGGGAATGCAATTCGAAATCCATGATTAGGGTATAGTAGGGGAAGAGATATATACTAGGAACAACACGTTTTCAAAGGTTCAAATATTTTTTTTTTAGAAAAACGAAATTGTAAATCACATTAATTTTGCTGGGGCTGAAAATGACGCACACGCTTTCAACAGCGAGAAAGGCAAATAGGAACCACGGTTTTCAGTGAAAATGACTGGGGCAACTCAGAGATTTGCTGTGGGCCATAGGATTAGGGTTTAATATGGCAGATGCAAATTAGAATTTGTTTTTAAACACACAATTTAACGCATGGAAGAATGGGTTTTCAGCTCTTAATGAAGTTACTTCCTGGGGAATATTTTATATATATAATGACTCGCAAAACACAGGGAAGGGATAGGTCCCTTTCCCGTGAAGAATTAATGTGGAAAGATAACTATCATCAACAGGTCAACAAGAGATGATTTTGTGCCATAGGAAAAATGACTTCAATGCACGGATGAACAAAGGATTTGTCAATGGGAGAGTTACCACAATTCACCAACAAATAAAGTACTTCCCAATAGAAAAATGACTGAATTTCACAAACAGATGAGATAGGGGATTTTTCCCATGTGGAATCACTAGGGTAGTGCTTAGGAATAGAGGACTTGTTTAATCTATGGCTGGGGAGGTCTATCCTTACAAGAGAAAAGGGCTTTATGGTAATCAAGGGGCGCCAGGGCTTCACTGCATAGACCATCAAAGGGGTCAATCAAGGCCTCTCTCTGTCCTCCAAATAAGCTGCTCCGGCTCCCTGCTTCACTCCAAGACTAAGCCCAATTTCTGCAAGGATAGCTCCAGATTTTAGTCAGCTGCACACCTCGGATTTTGTAGAGAGAATCCCCTATTGAGGAGGAGTAACCTATTTATAAGCCAAATGATATCGCTGATGAGTCATGCTTCTCGCACAACTGATAGGGCAGTGATCAAGGGATACCTCCCCCTCTGCAAGCTGGTAGGTCCAGAGAATGGGGGAGAGATTTGAGAAGCCAGGGGTGGGTACTCCATCCATCATATGACAAATACAGGGGGTTTGATCTGGATTCTGTACCAGGAAATCTCACATTTTAATAAATGCCCTTTCTCATCAGATTACGCCACATATGCCAGCATATTCAGACACTACATTTTTTGGGGAATCAAATGATCCGACCTAGAAATGTGTAGGTCATTCTATGGCAGCGTCACGGTTTTTCCTTGTTTATGCCCAAACTATACTACTGAAAAATCAGGCCATCGATGGGCGGAATACCTATCACCTGTTACTCATTTTCTCAAATGTTTATGATTGTCATAGTTATTCATATGACGCAATACATTTTTGTTGTATAATTTTTGATAGACCGGAGTCACCAAAATCATTTTTGGTCCACCAAAAGCAGCTCACTGGCAGCTTTTCATAAATCCGAACATGAATAATGTACGATTAATACTTCCCAAGTTATCCCTAAAATAGCATATCTCCTATTGTGTGCAATGGGTGTGAAGCTCTGCCTTCACTCTTCCCCTCTCCTAGCAGAGATCTGGTTTTTAGCTCTGACGTCAAGAGGGACCCTTTTGTTTAGGTTAGCCTACAGTTTCAAATGCTAATAGCTATGTTTATGACAGCCTGACTGCTTTTGGTCATAAAACATGCAGGTCCAGGGAATTCCTCAGCTCATTCTCCTGGCAACACAGCTTTGAATTCCGGTTCCACTTGTGGGGGGATTTACAGCCAGGAATAGAAACTTACTGGCAATGAATTCCCCTTCCTTTCTTCAGCTAAAATGGCCTCTTTGGCTTCCATTTTGATTTGACATAAACTCTGGCAATGCACTCCATTCATTATTAAAATATCACTGCAACACTGTTCCCTGCATACAAAGGTTACATGTGGGCAACATAAATACACTTTTAATATGCACATCTGGTTTTGCAAAGTGTTACTTAAGACAAAATCGAAATGTCTTTTGTAGTCCCAGCAGTGGAAAGGGGCCTACATTTGACTGCAGCTTTTTAACCCAGTTCAGGCTCCCAACATGACAGGAACCAAACTCTTATGTTGAATGTTTTGCATACATTTGGAGGAGCATGTCTTTAATTGAAAAGGACAACGGCTTTGGAAGGCAGTGATTTTGGTCAAAGTACAAAACTCCATTCGGCAGTGCAAATTTGCACACAATCTGGTCATTTTATTTACATGCTGGATGTCGTCGTTTCTGCCAATGTGGTCTCAGACTTTCCAGACCTTTTTCAAAAGTATCATGAGGTCTTCCCCTCATGTGTGGCAAGTAACATTTTCAGGCATCCTCAGGCTTAGATGCCTACATTTGCTCCTTCGTGTTTGGGCAGGGGCCTCATTTTGCACATACTCCAGTGCAGGCCTTTTACTGAGGGGCAGGTCCCCCCCACTGACTCCGGCATGTCGGAATCATACATTTCCTTCTTCCTAAATGCCAATCTGGTTCTTAAAAAGACTCGGCTTGTTAACTCCTTATTCTGAAACAAACAAGTAGACTTCAAAATATGTCATTGGGAACCTTCTCTTGGGGCCCAGGGACCCATCCAAAGGCCACCTCCTTCACCAGGACTTTCGTTGGTTACATGTGATTTCATCGAATGAAAAAGCAACTAAGGAAATTTAAATAGAATAAAAAACATTGAATATCAAAAAAACAAATTTCTTCTTAGTTGTTTTTTGGATTTTGCCTCTAAAGCCCACCTTTTTATAATACTTTTCCTACACCCCCAAAACCACTATTCCCACTCCCAACCCCATTTTTAGTTTTTTCCAAAATTAGTTATTTTGGTATTAGTTGTTTTTTCATTCGTTGACATTTCATTAGTTGTTTCTTTTTTGATATAATCACTGCATAACATTTTGTTAACGTAGACCACTCTTGAGACTAACTCCATTTCCCCTAAATGTGTGTCTCTTGATCAGGGTTTGGGGATATCTAGCTTAAGTGCAGGTACTGATGATAAAATAAACAATTGCTTTGGAAAGAACTACACTTGAAAAAAGATAATAGATTTTACTTGCAATTTCCTGCCTCATAAATTACTAATTCTGACTGTTAGGTGCTGGAGGCAAGCAGTGCATGGTTCTCATGATTTTCTAAATGTTTGGTTACTCTGCATCTGTTTCAGAAAAAGTGTGTGTAGCAAATGCCTGTTGTCTGAATTCATTGTTGTAGTCTGTGAAGCATTGCTGTAAAGAAGCCCCAATGTCCCTCCTCTTGACACTACATAGATAAATGCACACCACCCACCAAGTGTTCCTATTTTCTTCCATGAAAGTTCCCTAAATAGCTCAATAACTTGTTGTTTTCCAGAGAGAGCAGTGACATCTGACGGGCGGTATGTGTTCCCGGAGAAGAGGCCACAAGGTAGCTATTTGACTGTACTGTGTCATTTGTGCAGTGCCGGCATGCTGCTCTAAGCATTGGATAAAGCTTTTAACCTAGGCCTTGTCAGATGTGGCTTTTTTGTTGTGTGTCTGTGTGTACTGCCATTGTGCTTTGACATTAACTGCTTGCGTTGCATTGGCCATACCCTTGAAGGAAGCTTGGCCCACAGGAAGCAATTACAAGCCTGTTACCCTTTTTAACATTATCTACCTTAAGTCTTTTCTGAAAACCAGCCTGGAAGCTCTTGGTTTGTGTGCTTGATGTAGTGTCAGTTTCATGTTGGGAACAAGATTGAAAAGTAGAAATTGTGACACTATAGTTTAAGCATGATCTCATTTAATTGGGGCCAAGCAGACTCACTGGGCCTCATTCCGAGGTTGGTGCTAGTCATGGTGCTGTTAGTGCCATGACTAGCACCGTTGCCGGTACTGTGTCTGCCCTGGTTCAATGGGGACTTACCGGTCTAGTCTGACCTTTGCAGGACCGGTAAGGCCCCATTGAAAATGTCAATCCCCATTCCCATTTGAGCCCCATAGGGCTCAATGGGAATGGGGAGGGTGCTAATAACGGTACCGTAAATTACGATACCGTTATTAGCTCTGAAGTCCCTTTGCAGGTCCCGTCCTTAACGCCTGCTAAAACCAGGCGTTAAGGAAGGACCCGCAAAGGGACCTCGGAATAGGGCGCAAAGGGATTATCGGCACCGGTGTCGTTACCGGTGCCCGGTATCCCTTTGCGCCCTACTTGGAATGAGGCCCACTGTGTTATGCTCTTTTTGCCCCTTTGCTAAGCAGGGCTGGTGCACGTTTCAATCCACAGGTGTCTTGAATAATTGGGATTCAACTTCAGTCTTTGTCTCGTCTGAATATCCTACACATGTATAACTTTGGATAGTGCAGATCTAACCAAGTGGTGTTGAAGCCCTTCTCAAAGAGCAATACCCAGATAGAAAGACGTGCTGCTACAGTGTGTCATAGTAAAGGAGAAAAATAGATGGAAAAAGTGGTAAAGCTGGGAGTGATGTTTAGAGTTGTGATTTGTGGGGAATCAGAAAGGATCATCTGGTTTCAAGGTGACTGGCGAATAAGATGGGGTTTTCAGCAGAGAAAATGTGGCGCCTTATGAATTTTCGGGGCACTAATGTTATGAAATCTGGGTGCATGCTACTACTGGTTGGCAGCTGGATTGATACTTCTTTCTAACAAAAAATGTCTACTATAACTATGGGCCTCATTACACGGATGGCGGAGAACCATGGCGCTATTAGCGCCATGGTTCATGCCGGTAAAATACCGGCACCGCCTTGGCGGAAAGGGGAATTACCGCCCCATTCCAAGGTTGGCGGGGCGGTAATTCCCCCTTCCACCATTGCCCTTCCCCATTCCCATTTTTGCCCCATAGGGCATAATGGGAATGGGGAAGGCGCTAATTACGGTACCGCAAATTGCGGTACCGTAATTAGCTCCCTGGTTCCCTTTGCGGGTTGGTTTTTAACGCCTGCAAAAAGCAGGCGTTAAATTCCCCAACCCGCAAAGGGACCTCGTAGTAAGGCGGTGAGGATTTACCGGTACCGGTAAAATACCGGTACCGGTAAATCCTTACCGCCATCCGTGTAATGAGGCCCTATATCTTTAAAGTGGGTTGAAATGTAAATTCCAGAGGTGGATCAGTGTGATGCAGAGTAACAGGGCTCATGACGTGGATTTGCAGAAAAATATAATCCCAATGAACTCTTGGAGGGGGCAGCCATTTGGGATTGAATATCCTGAACTCCAAGGTGGTTTGGGTGGCAAAATGAAGGGACGCCTTCTAGTGGTTTACGGAGTAGTACAAAAGGACAGCAGATAGAGCATTGCCTTGTTGAAGTCTGGAAATATGGATTGACATTTGTTATGAAAGTCTGTTTGCAGAATAAATGGTGTCAATTTCTCCATCGTGGTAATTGACACCGGCTGGATGCAAGGTTTTTTCAGTGAGGCGTTTGAAATTGGGTTGCGGTATCCAACACAAATCCAGGAGTTTTCATTGTAGTGGTGAGAGGAGGCGTGACTCGATTGCAAGGATTGGGAATGTCTCCCGCATCAGTAGGTGGTATGAGGAAATATGAATTAGAAGACATTAGGTTTTAGTGGCAATCTCTTTTAGGACATTAGCAAACGTCTAGGAATGTATATGGCCCGATTCAGCTAACTTTTTTTAACGTAAGTGAAGGGAGCATCCACTTGCGTGAAAAGGATGAGAGATTCACAAGAAAGGTGTGTCTGAAAATCTCTGTAGCTCACACTCTCACCCCCTTTGTGAACACTGATGCCCAATTTCAGATTCTGGATGTCTTCGGAGCGTCTGCTCGGGTAGAAAATTGAATCTGATACTTTTTTGAAAAGACTTAGTGGAACATTCATTGCATAGTAGGACACTTTACGGGTCTTCTGTGCATTTGGTTTTCCCCAGGACATCAGAGGTAAGAACGATAACTGTCCCAATTGCATTTGTATATGTTTGACAGAGATTAAATCCAGTTTTCATTTTGGTTTAATTTCACCCTGGTGACCTCACAAGGGTTTTGGAGTTTATAATTCATCAGTGTTGGTTGCATGAACTCAACAGTAATGTATGCCACGGGCGCTAGCCAATCTATCACTTTTGCTAGCACACTGCTCCCATGAAAGGCTCAGATCATGAACATGTGAATATGATGAATTGTACACTTCAAAGAAACAGACATCTAGAACAACAACACATCTTCTCCACTTTTTTAGATGTTTGATTCTTTCTGAATCACACCCAAATATTGGAGGCAGCTTTAGGTATTAAGCATCACCAATTGACAACACGTTCAGGTGCAGCTGAGTGTTACCCTCTTTCTGATGTATGAATATACCGCGATTGGCATTCAGTCTCAGATATACACTGTCAAGTATTTTACATGAGGATGCTGTCCAGCAAGAATGTCAATTACATTATAATGTCCTCAGCTGGCTCCCTCCTATGGAACAGCCTCCCCATCCCTCTTCGCCTTGAGCAGGATCTCCTAAATTCCGGAAGCTCCTTAAGACTCATTTACCACCTCCTTCCCTTCTTCTTTCCCCTGCTAATCCCATAGTTGCTGCGATTGGGTGTCCTGGGCCCTTATGCACCCTTGGGGCCCTGACCTCCCTTACCCAATCGGCCCAGCTCCTGTCTATCTGCACTTGCACACTTACACCCTTTGTCCTGGTGGCTCACACTTACACCCCTTGTGGCTCCAGGCTGTGTAGCACTCAACATTCCTAGCACTTCATCTGTGGCTCACCCATGAGCGCAGACCCCACAGCACTGACCCCCTGCCTTTTCATTGCTGCACTTGCACTTTCTGAATACTCACAGGGCTTGGTAGGTTCGTCCGTATTTCCTCTTCCCCTCACTGTTCTTATTTTATTGTGTTTTAATGTATTAATGTATTTCCCTCCCCTGCTCCCTCCCTTGCCCTGTGGGCTCTTTCTCTTTGAAACAGTATTTTCTTATTATATAAGCGCCTAAAAAGTAAACAATAAATAAATAAATTGGGAGGAACAGGAGGAAGGAATTGAAGTTTCCTCATACTTCTCTGAAGCCTTTCTTAACCCTGTCTCAAGTGTGAAATGATCTTCAATATTTGTCATCAATTTCTTTTACTCAGGAAATATACTAGGGCCTCATTGCGAGTTGGGCGGTATCCAGGCGGTATTACCGCTGGGATACCCCCATGCTAATAACGTTACAGCCACCCGGAACGGCGCATTTAGTGCCGGATCAAGGGTTGGCCGTAATGGGTATTCCCCATTCCCCATTGGGTCCATTGGACCCAATGGGGCATTATCAGCACAATTAGCGCGCGCTAATAGCGCTGCCCTAATTGTGCCCAAAAATTGGCATCTTTCTGGTGCATTTACCCCCAGCTTGGAGCCGAGATTACCCCCGAGATTGGGCCGACCCTTCAATCCGACGGTAATAGCGTTACCGCCGCATTTAAAGGCTAGGGCCCAACTCGTGCTTAGGCCGTATGAGTTATTCGTAAGACGTGTTCTAAATGTTGTATGATATGTCACAATTAATATGTAATGTGTGTCCATGTATGCTTATAGGTATACTGATTGTTAACTTCCGTTGTAGCTACATCATTGTACCTTGTATGTACAGTTATCCCTGTGCATGTTTTTATATTATGCATGAATACTTGTGTTCAACATGTCAAATCATTGACTTCAGAGTGCTCTCTTTGCTACATATATTGGTGTATGACACAACCATAATTCTGGGGCCTCCATTCCTAGCTTCACCTTATGTCTTCCCTGCTTTCATGGACATAGTTAAGATCAGTTAAGTGTGTCTTCAGAATAGGAATTGTCACAGAGTATGCAAACATCATATGTTGAGTTCAATAGCTTTATTCATGGGTATAATTACAAGAAGGAGTCAGATTAAAGTATAAAAGTGTAAAAGTGATCTTCCCAATCCATAGTGTCACAATGCTTCTTGTCATTGGGATTATCTGTGACCCTCTTCATCTGTAAGGCCCCCAATTGTCTTCCCCTGGTCACCCCAGGTTCTCCAGCCTTTCTAGCCTCTAGAATGTCATTCGCAGCCCTCAGACTTCTGAAGGGAGTTCATCAACCTTTTGGCCCTCTAGGAATTGCAGTTTTTAGAGTTTCCGGATCCTGTCTTCGGATAACTATCTAGTTGTGATCCCATACTCCAAAGCTCACTCTGGCATATATGCGTGCCAGCAGACCGGTAAGTCAGCAGGGAGAGCTGGTCATGTGACTCTTGAGGTGTGTCCTATCTCGTGTCCATCTTGCTTCTTCTCCTCTTGTCTCTCTAATCTTCACGGAAGATCCCTGGCCCACTCTCATTCCTCCTCCCACTGTCTGGTCCTGCTTAGGCCAGACCATGTCCATGAGAACCTTTCGGCCTGTGGGGCTGTTCTCCACTGTCTATTCAGTCCTGCATTCACCACCTGATGGTCCCACCACCTCCTCTTCTGTACTGTCCTCTACCATCTAATGTTACCACCTCCAAACTATCTTCTTCTCTTGGCACTATCACTTTCAGGCTGCCATCATCTTCTTGACGTTTCCAGCTCCTTCATATCCCTTTTGCCACCTGATGTTATCGCTTCCTCTAAAAGTACCACTTTCACCACTTATGTTATCACCTCCTCCTGCTTCCCCTGTGTTACTACCTCCTCCTGATGCCCCCTTCTCAACACCTCCTCCTTTGATCTCTTAGCTCTCACCACCTGCTCTTATTCCCCACTGATGCAACCTTTCCAGCCTCATCTGTCTCTCCAACCTCTGCTTCCCCCAACACTCCCCAAGCAGGAGCATCGTCCTACCCATACTAACTGACTGGGGTCCCTTCTTTTTATAGTGCTCTGCCTCCTCCTGCTAGGTTGGGCTTCTGATGCGGGTCTGCACCTGTGCCATGTATTTGGAGCAGGGATGGATTAGTCAATGCAACTTGGTGCTCCTGGCCACTCTTTGGGCTACTGGGGCTGGACCAAGCCATAATCTAGTTTGAGAATTGCATTCTCCCGCTCTCTCTGGATACTTGTGCAGGCGCCAGTGTATCCGATGGGGAAAATGCTATGATGGGAGATCATGAATTGTTATTTTTGTTTCACACAGAGCTAAGTCTGCGGCCGGGTAACCGTGGCCATGCAACATTGTATCAGGTGCAAGCCTGAAGCTCACAAGCAGAGGAACCAGTAGTCAGAAACTCACATACTTACAACATTATATCAAGCACAGGTCTCACAGAGCATCTCATTGGGGCTTGGAAAAGATTCCTCCAAAGTCAAAATAAATTGTATCAGTGTCAAAACACACCTCATAAGTGTCAGTTGCATGAAATTGTCTTTCATAGAAGTGAAGTGTTTGTTTTCGCTTGCTAGGTTTTTGGGGTCCACCTGGGGGGAACCTCCAGCCCTCTAGGTTTGGGAGGGTCATAGCTATTGGGGCTTCCCTGGGCTGCACTATTATGGGTCTGGGAGATGCAAGGCTATCCAGACTGCCCTGTAATGGACCCCCGTGGTTTGGGAAGGGCCAGGGGTACACAGGCTGTTCCGCACTAGGTCAGTATGCATTGTGTCGGGAATCAGTGGGGGTGACCAGGGGCTCCGCCCTATACCACCCTGAGCCCAATATCCACTGGTTTAGGACAGCACCTGGACCCCTGGATTACCCCCTTGGTGGTCTCTAGAACTAGCCAGAATATGTCCATTTTGTTCTTGTGTAGTTGAGTTTCTAGACGAGTATGTGCTGGCGGCGGTACACTGCACCGTAAGTGGCACATTCCTTACACACACCACTAAACATCCCCCTTGTTCACCGTGTTAGGAATTACTTTCAATGATCACTAACTTAAGTCCAAAGTTACTCCTAGAACTGAAACAGACCCCCTATGTTTTATTGACCTGGGGCCATGATGCCATAACACTGAGGTTTACCAACCCCTTTTTTATTTTCTCTCTACTGCTTGGGCTGTTCTCTAGAAGAGAAGCTAAACTTGAACAGCAGCGAATGGGAGGACATCCACGTCATCACGGGAGCCGTGAAACTCTTCCTGCGGGAACTTCCTGATCCAGTGATCCCTTGCAGCCTGTTTGATGAGTTTGTGGCAGCAATCAGTAAGTATGCATTTGAATGTGTCACGTATTCTTGATGGATGTGTTTCAAAAGTATGGGTTCCTTCATAGAATGATGTGCTTAGAATACCCCCATTATCAGCACGAGAAATGCGCTCGCGCGCGCACACACACACACACACACGCACACGCACACACACGTACACGTGCACACATTGGTAGCAGCAGCCTAACCAACTGTTTGTACAGAACCTATTGGGAATTTTTTTCCCATTTCATTCCAAATCTGTAGGGTTTAACTTGCTGTGAACATTGATTTACACTATTGTCTGAACTGAACAAAACCATTCAAAGTGAGAGGGCCAAATAGTGAATGGAGTCAGGTTTTCCACAATAAAAATGCATGCGAAAGGTGAACACCCAATGCATTTTTATTTTCGCAATGGTCTGTGAATTTGTCATTCTGACAACGCAACGATTTTGCTGTTCGTTATTTTTTTGTTTGTTTTTGGTTTACATTAAACCTTACACAAATTGTAGTACAAAACAACACATAATGTATACCTGATTCATTACAATGCATTTTTCGAAATATCTCATTATGATTAATTTAAAAAGAGAAAAAAGAAGGAGGAAATAAATTCTCTATAAATTCATCAGTACATCAAGTTAATTAATTAACAAGCAATCCTTGTTATGTATTTCAAAAGCCTAATTCTTAGCTACATACACATCTTTCATGTGTAGATTTTCTATCATGTATCTTAAAGTAGCGAATATTAAGGTCACATGCGTCGCTGCACAAATACGTGACTAGAGATTATCAAAAGAGATTATATTGTCATCAATGAAAACCTTCTTAAAATATGTATATCTTTTTCAAGAAAGTTTAGGGTAATCAGTTCAGTGCTTTAATGTTTCTACTACTGCCTCTGTACTCATGCAAAAGCGACAGTAATGCCTACTTCTCACCACCTTCGATCCAGCACCAATGGCCTCAAGAGTTGGTAGGAGGTTTCGCCTAAATCCCATATAAAGTTCTCTCCATTTAGAACATGGGCATTTTTGTAGGCAATTATGTATAGTATTATACCGTTTGATGTTCGTTTTGTCAAGGAGCCAATGGAAAGCTTCTAAAAGCAATGAACCCCCATATGGACCAGGGGTGTCAACGTACCAATTTACTGGTGTCAAGGGGAGGGAAGCCTTTTGGTGCAACCGTTAACCGATAAGATGTCATGGAAACTGACATCATTGGGAGTGACATCACAGGAAGTGGAATCCCAGGCATGTGCACATGGGTAAGACACTGGCTCTTTTTTTTAATGCCCTCCACATTCCACCCACACAGAAATGTGATGGACGGAAGGTTTTAAATGAATAATGACCACTGGCATTGCTCTTGGCACACTTCCATACTATAATTATCTTAGCCTGTGTGCACCATTACAGAAGGGGGCCAGCCATTTGCAAGCCAATCTTGGTCCTGTTCCCAAAGGGAATATCCCAGCCCACGCTGCTTGGCTACATCTCTACTTCATGGGAACCCAATAAACACAGATAGGGTTTGGCCGTGTTGGACATAATCAGTGAGGTGCAGCCTGATTCCTCAAACACAGCAAACAAAGCACCACAGTCTGAGCATACACTCTTTCACTTAGGGAGCCGAACTAAAATCAAAAAATGATTGATGAAAAATGTAAAATCAGTCATAACAAAGTGGCTTTCCTCTGGACATCCTGCCATTCCATTGTATGGAAATCAGTATTGGTCCCGCCATCAATATGAGAAATGTGGACCGAGTTCTATACCACAAAGGCGGAAGGAAACCTGGCAGTGGTTGCCGGGGTGCCTGTGCAGAATCGGCATGGCCTTGCAGTTTGTACTGCACTGGTCCTTTTGGTAGCAGGACCAAACTGGTTTGCAACTGGCTGCTATTTATCTACATCCACAGACTGGATCATTTGAATGAAATGTATAAGGCGCCCGAGTTGGTTGATGCCCCTATTACTGGTATCTTTGGCAATCTGTATGCCACAGGTTTGTGTCTTAGATGAGCTGACCAAGCATGCCATCCTTCTGAGTCTGATGCAATGGGTAACAATGAGGTGGCTCGTGCGTTCCTTTTACTTGAGTTACGTGTATTGTACAGCGACAGCTTGCAGAGCGAACAACTGCCTGGTGGTGGTGGGGGATTGGAGGTGAAGCAAAGAGCTTCTATAGGGCTTAAGCCCCAGAGAAATGTTTCCCAGTTCCCCAACCTGCATAAGGAGTAGCAGTCAACATTCTCATGTCCTGTATGATGGGAGAGGGGGGAATACAACTAAATCAGTATGTGGCAGAAGGCAAGCCACATACGTAGGTAAGGACCTTCCATGTTCAGACTAACATCCTCACATTATTCACCTCCCAAAGTGAGCAGGTGTAGACCCCATGTCCAAAGGCCCTAGCAGAGGGGAGGTGCGAGAAATTGTGCTGTCCAACTCCTTGCATAATCATGGTGCATGACACAAGGAGATCCACTGGCCTAGTATGCCATATATTTAACTTTTCTTTAGGAGATAATAGATCCATAGCTCACAAGTGACAGTGCCATGAGCAGTGATGCGGCTAATGGAGAAATACATCTGTGGTGTGTACTGTATAAATGATCAATATTTGACATATATATATATTTATTTGCTGAAAAAAACCTTCGTTAAGGTGCAGTTACATTGCTCAGATTTAACGCAACAAAACTGTTGCAATTCAGCAGATGTGTGAAGTCATGACCAGCTTAACTTGGGGCGCGCTCCCTTTGATGTCCCCCATAATGTGATTTCCCCCATAATGCCATTTTGTATGTCATTATGAATCCCTTCTCTTATAATATGTATGTGCTCATGGGCTTTGCAGTGGAAACGATCCGATTTTAGCTGGTCATGACTTCCCACATCCTCTGAATTTGAAGGGTTTTGTTGCATTAAATCTGAGCAACTTAATTGCACCTTAACAAGGTTTTTTCAATGAATTTATTTTTTTTGGAGGCCACTATCCCTGGTCTTCGGTCGTGTCCACTGTACATGTTCCCCAAATATGTTTGTTTTGGACCCACTTGGCGTCCGCGGCCATACATGTCTTTCGTGCCCACTAGCCAGGGCCTTTGGTTTTGGCCAGTGAGCACGGTCGCTTGCCATTCCCACTGTGTATTGTAAAACAGTACCAGGCCACTAGCCATGGCCGGCCGTGACCAGTGTACATGTTCACTCAATATGTTTCTTTTGGCACACACTAGGTCGCAACAGCCTATGCCTTCCGGGCCAATAGCAAGGTCCTTTGGCCCTGGCCAGTGAGCATAGCCTTTGGCCGTGCCCACTGTGTATTTTAAAACTCTACTGGGCCACAGTGAATAAATCCACCTAAAGGGTTCTTATTTTCTTTTGCTGCCAAAATTGGGCTCTCCTAGAAGTGATTTTGTTAAGAGTATACCACAAAAAGGCTTCATTCATATGATTTAATATATTGTAGTGTTTGCTCTAATATATATATATATATATATATATATATATATATATATATATATATATATATATATAATTATAGTGAGGCTTTTGCCTCACTATAGTTAAGTATCAAGTTCTATAAGAAACCTGCAAACTGAATTGCTAATATTGAGCGATGAGGCAAGGGAGGGGAACACGGGAGAACAAAAACAACGATCTTACTAGGCCCAGTGACATTGAGAACGCCGAAGTGCATGGGAGAGAGAAAGGGGGAATAGTGCATGGAAAGGGGGAGAAGTGGAAAGTGTGAGGCAAAGGAAAAACAGATAAATAATTAAATAAATGAATAATAAAAGGCTAAAAACAGGGTTAGTTCAGCCAGCAAGTGGCAAGTGCTGTTTTAAGGCAGCAGACAGGGTATGCCTTATAAGTGTAGGAAAAATGGAGGGTTGTATGGTTACAGATACAGACCACAGTGCAAGGGATTGCCCGGAGGCAGTGCGGGTGGGTGGCAGGGTGAGCAGGTACATGGGCCCGGAAGTCAGAGGGTGGCCAGGTGCATGGTGCAGAGAGAGAGAAGAGCAGCAGGGGAGAGGAGGGGCAAAGGCAGAAGCAAAGAGGAAAGCCTTGAGGTGCTTCCGGAACCGGAGATGGTTAAACTTTTAACTTTCAGGATGGATTTTGCTGATATTTTGCAAACAAAAAGTTTGCCAAGCTCCCTCCCCAAAGCCCCCCACCCCCGCTGCCCTCACGCGCAGATGGGTATTGTGGGAATGGGGAGGCCGGATGCACCGGCACCATTCCTGAATGGTGCAGGCGCATCCCCATGGTCTGCTCGCGGGTGCCGGTCCGCCCGCCAGGTCAGACCTGGCAGACGAAAAGGCACCTGAGTGCAGACCTCATAGTTTGCCGGTCCGGTAACAACACAACGGTACCGGCAAGCTTACCGGTAGTGTTGTTACCGGACCTGCAACCTTATAATGAGGCCCAATGACTACGATTGGGGCTTGCAGAAATTATGAGGACATTTATAATCGGTTTGTGAAAACGCATTATGTAGGACTTGAAGAATGTATTTTTGATATACAAGTGAAAAAACTGTCAATTTAACATTGTTGAATAATTATGTACAGTAAGATTAATCACATTTGTGAAGCAATGTTTGAAATTATATACATTGCCTCCTCCTCCTCCTCTGTATCAAGTGTAAGCTAATGAGAACATGACAGTACTGCGACATTTGTTTCTTTGTTTATTCAGATATAGTTATGTTTTTCATCTGGGATTTGCTTACCGTCTGTATTTTTCCAATGCCGGCTCAAACCTGCCTTTTCATAATGACCTTGGCACTGTGTACTTGGTGTCTGGGCGGTGGCTCTTTTCACTGGCTCAGCAAGACTGGATCTTTCTCTCCACAGATGGCTCCCATTCATCTACCATGGCTGCGTCACCCTTCTTGGATTACATGGCCACTCAGTTTAGTTGCGTTTTGCATCAAAGAAAGCAGTTATATGTATTCTTGTGTGATTGGCATTTCTGCATAAGAGAGATAGCGTGTATGTGATCTCTATCTTAGTGATTGTACTCATGTTTTCCATGTCTAAGAGCAATTTGGCCTTAGTGTCTGTGTAGCTTTGTTTAGGGATGGATGTGCTTCATGTCTAACGCATCTATGTGTGTGTGTGTGTGTTCAGTCATGTCTCCTCTTCATGATTACTTTGGTGATGTCATCCGGTTATGATCTGTAGGGCTGCTTCAGGGAGTGGTGTCTGTCACCTTGGTGGTATACTGGGGTGGGGGGTGAAGGGGTGAGGGCTGGTAGGAGCCCACTACAGTTTTTCAGCTTTAAAAAATTTGCAGACCAAAATGTCTGCCACTGACGTGGGGAAAATAGGAAATACATGTAGTCCCTTCTCCCTTTCTATGGTGGCCAGTGCCACAGACGTGCTGTGCTGGAACGGCGAATGTTCCTGCCGGTGAGGAATGAGGCAGCCATGGGTAAGTGGAGCAGGGGTGTCGGTGGGGAGGGGAGTGAGTGGGGCATGGGAGTGAGTGGGACAGGTGGAAATGGTGAGGGGGTAGGTTGCAATGGCCAGCAAGGGAATATGGTGGCCTCCTGTGTCTGAGAAGGCTTAGAATGTGGGCAATACCATGAGGCATAGCCTGCCTTCTGAACTTCCTGATTGTCAGAGAGGCTCCATGATCCCACCCTGAGCTATTGCTAATCTTGCACCTTTTAGGTATTTGTATAAGCTTTCCTGTTGTCGATATAAGGCTCTCTCTCCTTTCAGATCCTGAACTATTTTGGAAGTCCTTATTTAAGTTTGGGCCCAAATGGCTATTTTTGTGTTTTAAAAATAGAACAGTTGCAGATTTGTTTGACACTATCTACGGTGAGAAGCTTGGTAGGATTTGTAAGGTTTCTGCCATCCATTAGGCTTGAACTTTCACATTGGGGAAGCATAATCTCAGGGTCAATCACCTTAGGCTGACCAAGTGAAATAGGTTACCTGTTTCTATGGGATGCCTTGTTTCACAGCTGGAGTAGGATCCTTTTCAGGATCATGAGTCTTTGCTGAGTTGCTTAAAAAATGATTGTCTCATTGTCCATGAGTTTTTGTTGTTAGGTAATGACTGGGTGTCCGTGAATTCCTTTGCAGAACCCACTTTTAATATTGGTGAATATGGATATGGTGAATAACAGTTTACTTGTTTTTCCCAAGATATCTTAATTCTTTGTGCCAAAATAGCTGTCAGGCACTGGTGTATTACAGTTACTCATAATTTGCTGCTGTTTGTCGTTTCTTCACCCATGTTCAGTTGTATGTTGATAAGGATCATTATATTTAATAGTTCCTATTTGTAGGGGATTTTATTTAATACTCTATTATAGTGGCAGCACCCTTCCTGAGGGTCAGACTGGATACTGTGTCCCAGTAAAAAAATATATCCAGACAGGCCCACCAACGCAGGGCATTCTAGCCACGTAAAATAACAAAGTGGGCATCAAGAGTAGATCAATCATGAACCATCTTTCCTTTACTCTTAATGGCCATAAAAACATGCAGTGCCATGTCCTGGCATAACACAGTGGACTGTGCAAAGTGAAGGTAATTGGGGCTATGCTAGGACATGAACTTGCAGCCTCACTCCCCTCCCTTCTCCAATCGCAATCAGAGGCAGGTCCAGCCCCCAGAACACATGTACGCATTGATACACATTCATTCATGCTTCCATTTCTTTCATTCAGACACGCATTCATACATCCATTCATTTCTCCATTCAATTTCGCACACTTTACAGGTACAATCACTCGCATGCATTCACACACATACATACATACATATATGCATACATTACAACAAAAATATAATGGTCCTTAAGTGCAGCCTCGGTCGTGACCCCATCTTCCACGCAGGCCCATTGGCTCTGGCGCATCATTATCAGAAGATAGCTTTCTGGTTCCTGAGAGCATGAAAAGTGCCTCTTAAACACTGCCCAGAAAAGTCCGTTTAATGGTGAAAAAGGGGTTCCCTCAGTCTTTGGAAGGTTGTGGGTGCTTCATGCAGTGGAGTAACCTTTTCGTAAATGTTGGGGGGACATGGCACCTAAAGGAATGGGGCCCCTGCTAAATGAGGTGAACAAAAGGATGTGTCACAAAAGTTGGGGGGGGGGAAACACCCTTGCCCCTTCCCCCTAAAATTACACCCATGGCTTCATGGAGTTCAAATGGTATTGTGTAGATGTAGCTGCCAATACGTTTGACGGGAGGGGGCTTTACTATGCCAGAAACCCAAGCAAAGCAGGGCTTTAACCGATGCAAAGTTCCCATAGACACAAAAACGGAATGTGCCCAGAAATACTTTACATTGGCACTTGAAAGCCAGGTCCCTAGAGAAGCTGAGAAACTGCCTATACAGAGAAACACTGCATGCTGGGGCTCGAAGGCAAAGTCCTGTCAGGCATTGAGGAACCACGTGCAGGGGAGTTGCTAGGTCTGGAAAGGACCCGGGGCTAAGCTGATGTCAGTACTGTTGGGACTGGGGGCTAGCTAGTCTTTTGGCTGTAGCTCCTGAGATTCTATCAGGGGCTACAACCAAAAGATCAGGGGCTATAGCCCCATTAGCCCCCCCTAGCAACGCCCCTGACCACGTGTACTGAGAACAACTGCATGCTGGCACTTGAAGGACAGGCCCCTATAGAAATGTAGAAGCTGAATATACAGGAAGATAATTAATGTTGAAGTTGAATTTTGAAGCAAGTTTCCAGAGACTTTGAACTTGAGACACTGTGGCAAAACAGGAGGCAAAAAAGGTTTAAACTCTATCCCATTGTTTAAGCCCCTAATGTTATGAAATCACAACGTCAGAATCCTAGCTCTGCCCCTCACACTCTAAGTTAAACTAAATAAAAAGAAGGTCTTCCTAGCCAAAGGAGTGACTCCCTTCCCCTGGACAAAAAGACAGTTCTGGAATATTCAGTTCCTCAGGTGTTGGGGGAAATGTCTCCCTTCCCCAGCCTCCTTCAGGCTTGTAAAACAGTTCAACAATTGGTTAGCCCCTCTGAGGCTTCTTCTCTGTTTCTGCGTCCCGGACCCTGATCAGCAGACCTGGTTCCTTTCCACCAGGCACTGTGGCAAAGAAGAGAAGTTTGGATGCATCACCAAACTGCAGTGTGTCCCTGCCCCTGGTTGGCACACCTGGTTTCTTCCTACTGTAGGGAAGGCATGGCATCACAAGTATGACACTGACACAATGGATGCAATTTGTAAAACGTTTATTGAAAATGTTGGGGTTGGAGAAACTCCTATTTTTCCCTAGAACTAAGATGGGAGTAGTCTTGACCATCAAATGATAAACCAAACAGTCCTAGTGGAGTCTGTAAAATCAAAATGGCCTATGATAACGCAAACTTAATGCCTGCCCTAACTAGTATAAAAAGGAGAAATGTAAGCAAAGAAAAAATCAGTGTTAAAAAAATAAAGGTAGTTGAACCAGCTCTCCTCCTCACGTTTAACCTCACAGAGTAAGTCTGTCCTTGTAGGCAGGATGACACACTCTGTCTTGGTTTCTGACACTCTAAGCAGTTCAAAACATGGATTGAGAGTCCCACCTGGATTTCCACTTTAAAGTCTCTTTCTTGACTTTCAGAATTGTATTCCAAAGTAAAGTTCACAAAGGTCCTCCTCTGCTGGGCACAGACCTTACAGAACACAGATCATGTTAGGTCGCCCTTGTAAAGGACCGGTAGGGGGTGTCTGTACTTCTGCTCTCTATATGGTAGAAGAGAGGTACAGAAGACCCCAGCCAAGATTCTCTATTACGGTAGCAATGGACGAGCAATCAAGGCCTAGCTTCTCAGGAGGTGATGCAGGCTGGTTCTTAAGTACAGTGTAGTCCCCAAGCCCCCACAAAGGAATGTCCACACACTGTATTGGTTAGAACACAGGCTTTATATAATCAATATTCAAGGTTATGTACACTTATCATAATAACTCACTTTGTACTTAGGAAAATCAACAATGGCAAATATATACAATTCTAAAGTGGTACCCCCCTTTGTATTAGATCTTATTAAAGTGCATCAACAATACAGTAACAATGTCACACAGATAAATAGAGTGAAACCAGCAATAGAGAGAGGAGAGAAAATAAGATGGTTGAGCAATAGGCAGAATACTGGCCCCTATCACTAGACACAGTTCTGTGTGGAGATCCCCCCACCTGGGCAACCTGTAAAATAAAGATATAGCACAAGCCCAGTCCATATATTGTTCTGCAAGTCTTATTCCCTCCTATAATGTTTTTACCCCCCCAATGTACCTGGTGGAGTCGAGTTCTTCAAAGAGGCGTCGACAGATCCTTCTTGAGTGACCCCCTTTCAAGCGGGAGTCACGGATCGTCGAGAGGCGTCGAGAAGCGTCGATGAACTCGGCGTTCGGCGGCGGGGAATCGACGGCCCTTCTTGAATGCCTTCCCTTTCAAGCGGGAGACACGGGGCGTCGAACGTCCGTCGACAAACAGGGTAGAACGGCGTCGATGAGGCGGCAGCTTCGTCCGAGCGGTGCTCGTTGGCGTCGGAGCGTCGGCGTCCTGCAAGGCAGAGGCGTGCGGGGCACCTCGGTGACAATAGTTCTGGACCGCAAAGATTGTGGAGACGGAGGCCCAGCAAGGGCGTCGAGTCGTTCGAGGCTTTGTGGTCTTCGGGTGGCGGGAAACCCACCGGCAGGTTTCTCCTCGGCGCGTTGGTCGTCCTCGACTTTCTCCGGCAGGATAAAGCGGTCGACGGTGCGGACAAGGGAGTCCTTCGATTCGAATGTTCTTAGGCAAGGAGCGGACGGCTCCGGTCGTCGGCGGCACGGCGTCAAGTGGTTCCCACGGCTGGGCAACACAACTTCGACGGGCCTCCAGCGGTTACACAAACTTGCGAACCCTGGTCAACGGCAATGGACTTCGACGGCGGCGATGTCCGGGTGCTTCACTTCGATCTTGTCGGGGGGAAATTCTGCCGGGGTCGGCCGGGCTGTCCGCAGACCTCCGGGCAGGGAGGCCCCAACTCCTCCCGTATATCCCAAAAGAGATAGAGTATGAGACACACGCAAGAAGCAAGGTGACTCTGCTGTTTATTAGACAAAATGGCAGGGATGGGTCAAGGAGCGTACACGTCCGTCCTGACACACACACAATCGTGGGGCTCGCAGGCCCTTTTTACCTTAGTATGACGCGCTACTTGCGTCACTTGGAAAGTTTAGCAAAAAAAACCTATCTCCACTCTGGATTGGTTACTCGAGTGGTAGGGTTAGTATAGCGCACATATAGAGAACGGTGTTAGTGTTTGAGGGTTAGTCAGGTGGTATACCTGGGCTGTCCCTTCAATTTGATACATGAAAATTGTTACATGAAGACCTCTGAGGATTGGTCAATGTTAATGGCGTCAGTGATAAGAGCCCCATGTTCTGATTGGTCCGCTCGCGAGCCTCCCAGTCTGGGACTATCGCTGTTCCCAGCTCGCGGTGCACCTGTAATTTGCAACAATGTTTTAATATGGGTAGGTGTAAACAATGTGAGGATTTATTCATATGTTGGGAGGTCGACTACTCCCACTGCTGCAGATGTCCAATGAGTCTTTTAATTGTATCTGCCTGTGTCTTGAAACGTGGGATTCAGGCGTCTCCTTCCTCCTGGGCTTGGCATCTTGTCAGGTTTGGCTTTGTCACGTGAGGTGGGACCGTGTTTGAGGCAAAATTTAACATAATTAATATTGTTTTTCCTACTGTGTGCCTGGTTTATCTTGCAGGTGCGACCTTGGCGTTGGCTTGCAGCGTGCGAGATTGCAACATCGTGCCCTTGGCGGTGTGCTTTCGCCGGGCTCATTTTGCAGGGTCAGCAACCCAGTTCTTGCTCATTCAATGTTCATGGAAGCTTTTGCTTGCGGCCTACTTGGGCCTGGTGCATAGGTGGAACCGTTTGATGCAGAGCGCTTTAGGTTACGGAATCATATTGCTCTATCCTCAGTATCGTGTCTCCGTTATATTCTTCATTATGGTACATGGTTCTTAGAAGAAGCGTGAGCAAGCCTTTTTAGATAAGTTCATGATGCCTCTTGCGTTTCTGCATTTTGAGAGCCTATGTGGAAAATAATAAAGATGCACGTCCGTGAGTATGACTGTCGCCTACGTCATAGCACTGAGTATATTCTTCGTGTGGATTGGTGTGGGAGTGTCCGGTGTGTATATTTGCACAGGTGTGCTGACCGTTGGCTAGGTCGTCATGGCATCTCTAACGACGTGTAAGTTTAGTCGAGTTGATCCGTGCCGCAGGTGTCGGCATGGACAGGGCGGGCTGCTGGGCAGGTAGATGGGCACATCTGTATGTTCCTGTACCAGGGTATTTGGTCGTCTGGTAGATAGGCAAACTCCTCTCGTGGCGGGTGTCTAGGCCGTGATCCTCTAGGCCAAGCGCGAGAGGGGAAGGGCGGGAGCCTGGTCTTCCATTCTCCCACTTCAGTCCCCCCTCTGGTCGACTTGTCGACCACAAACATATCCTTTTCTTTATCTCCTCTTACTCTCCATATTTTAGTTATTCCTCCCAAATGTCCATAGTGGTTAACATGGTCTTCAAATGACAAATACATATATTCACAGGTTCCTCCAGGAGTGCAGTATACCGATTTCCCTATGTAGCTCCTTGGGGTTTCTTGGGTTTTCGAGCTTCACAGATGGTGGGTCCAGGTGGTTGGTGATGATCTGGTGGCGCAACTTCTCTCTCTCTTTTATGATTGTGCCTGTGTGTTGGCTGTCATCTGTTGGCATCAAGAGGTGTATACCAACCATTTCGATCATCTCGTCTGTGGTGCGTGCCTTCCGGGCTTTCCAAAATCTTATTATGATCAGTGTAGCTCCAGCCAAAATAGTACATCCAACTATAATCTTCAGTCCATCTGACAGCCAAGATGGCATCCATGACCATAATATTGAAAACCAGCTCTCATCCTTTTTCACACCTTTACTTTCATCCATCATTTTTGAGTGCATCTGGGCCAATTGTGATACAGCTTCCGTGAGTGTACCATTATCAGCATCGTTAGCAGGAATGAATGTGCAGCATGATTGTCCTATCTTTGCGCAAACTCCTCCTTCCATTGCTGTGAGGAGGTCCAGTACATATCTGTTCTGTAGTGCAACCATTCTTACTGCTCGCAATTCCTCTTTTATTGCGTTGAATCCATTTACTGTAGAGTTAATTGTCATCATTAGTTCCCACCTAGTTATCTGGAGCCATTTTGCGTTTGCGTAAGCCTGCAGTCCAGGATGTATTATTGAGGAGAAGAACATAGCTGCTCTGCTAAATAGTCTGTGTTCCGGCGGAATTGAGGTCAGTGCTGTTTCCGACCTTCCCCACAGGTAATTTCCTGTCAGAGGTTCTCCTTGTCTTTTCCTTCTGTTGAGGACAGTGTTGTTGCCTTTGCGTCGGTTCTCTGGCCCTTTCCGAGGCTGTGCAGATCTCTTCTTCCTTTTGTTCCCTTCATCCATCTTGGGGAAATTCGCCATATTCACATGCTTCTGGGGTACCACTAGTGATGGTACATTAACGTGTACTATAGTGCATACACCATTCCACAAAGGGGGCAGTGTGTGATACGCCTTGTCTCCACAGGCCCAGTAATGGTCCATTACTACTGCTGTTCCTGCTCCCCCCTCAGGTAACTCCATCACGCTTTCACAGTTGGTGTTGTATCCTACATCCACCTCTCCTTTATGTTGGTAGCATACCTTAGGCGCAGTTAGCGGCAATATTGTTATTGGGTCTTCATCCTTCTCCATCCACGTGAGCATGGGTACGTACTTGATCCAAGTCATCCAACATCTATGGTTATGTCCATCAATAGTTGAAATATGTTCTCTTGTTACCATGTTGCTGCCAACCACTCCTATGTCCCATTTGTTGTCCATGTACACCTTCCCTGTTATTATCATCAGTGGTCTTTCCCAACATCCGTTTTTACCAGGGACTTCAGTGGCGTACCAATCACATGGTAGGTACTGCAGTGTTACTTTCTTTGTTTCTCCTTTTTCAGGACCACTTGTTATGTATTTGAATCCTTCAGCATGTAAACTGCTCTTGTGGTAACTCAAATAAGTCTTGAGGAAGTTGTTTTCATATGGATATGTATCTCGTGTATTCCACACCAGATGCACCACTGTCCCTTGAAATCTTCCTTTCGTCTGGAACAGTGCCAGGTATATTATACATCGTGCTATTTTTCCATCTATCTCCGTGGCAACAAATGTTCGAGAAGCGCTCATGGCGTATGGGATAAATGAGCAAACGTAGCAGCTGTCTTCTGTTGTCTGCTTACCTATGTGGGTCATGTGTTGATACCATATGTTGTTTGAGATGTGTGCTGAATCTTGTACATAGTTGTCAATGCCTTTATTATCTGAGTATGTGCTGCGTTTAACTCTATTTTCCTTGTGTGGGATTTTACTAGTACCACCTGACATAACACCTGTTGCAGGTGGGGGTGTATTAGGTTTGGGTACAGCAATAATATTGATAGCATAGCTGTACTGCCATACAGAGGCAGCCAAGAACCCGGTGATCATTAAAATCCCTATCAATTTTATTACAAATGCTAATTTCACCGGCATTTTGCTCTTACCTTGCTGCAGTCCGGCAGCTTATTCTTGCGACGTTACAGTTGCCCGCCTGAAAATTCTTAATATGCTTGTTATTGGTGTTAGTTGTCGTTTTTTAAGCTCTCCCTATCAGGTAGTCATTCAGTGCCCAGGCGAAGAGCTGTTCCCACGCCAATCTAAGCGATCTATCTCTTAGGGCAGGCAAGTATGCTTGGAGGTGGGGCATTGAATGTTCTATGGCCAAGAGGAATGCTGTGTAGTAGACACGTACCCTCCTTCTTTTCAGGTACGTTGGCCTTTTTATTTCATATACAAATTGGTGTGACAATTCTTCCAGGTAATTATCGTCTGAGGGTACCATCTACTCCTGGGCAGTGAATTGGTTAGTTATCTACTTTCTTAACAGTACAATAATATGCTGTACCTGCATGTGCGAGAGAAAAGAAAGAGAACATTCAGGTGTTTACATGTGTATATGTGCAAAACAATGTCCTTCAGTTCCGTTATTACTACAGTGGGTAGGAGGTCGATGGGCAGAGGGTTTGGGGCTCAACTGGCGGAAGTCTCTTTACCCTTTGATCGTGTAACCATGGGGTGGGCGGTATGGGGATCACCCCTTTCTTTTCTAATAGTTGTTTCTGGGGAATCTGGGGGGTGGCAGGGTATGGGGACACTTAGGCCGTTAGTTGTGGTAGAAGTCTCTTCCTCTGTTGGTGACGCTGTTGTTGTTCTTCCAGTGGCCCTGTCGGTGGCGCTGGGGCGGGTCTGGAGTTTGTAGATCTTTACGTCGTGTAGGTGGTTCCAGGCACTTTTGTCCTGTAGCTTTACTGCTCTCGTTGATACCTCCTCTACCAGATGGGGGCCAGTGAATCGTGGACTGTTCCACTTTCTGTTGAAATTGCGAAGTAGTACGTGGTCACCTTTAGCAACTTTGCACAGTCTTTCCTTTTCCAATTCTTTATCCACGTCTTCTTGTTGATCGCTGTTAGACCCGCCCCGCGTGCGCTCGAGCTGTTGAGACACAAACACTACACTAGTAATCAAAGAAGACACATATTGGTACATTTCATCACCAAGGACACTCGCAGTACTCTCGTGGTCGGTAAATGCTCTTGATGTTGGCGTTAGGAGAAGGCGCATTTGACGTCCGGTAACCACCTCGTGAGTGGTGAGGTGGTGGTCGGAACCTGGTCTATTCCTTAGCTCAAATAGGGCTAATGGAAGGCAATACAACCAACTCTTCTTTGTTGTTTGCTGTATTTTTGCAATTGCCTCCTTTAATAGGCCATTCAGGCATTCACATATACCGTTGGCCTGTGGGTGGTATGCACATGCAAATTTATGCTTGATGTTTAGCAAGGATGTGATGTGCTGGAACATTTCGTTTGCGAAATGTGGGCCATTGTCTGACCTCAGTACCTCGCACACCCCCCACCTGGGGAAGACCTCCCTCACTAGGAATTTAGATGCTCTAAATGCATCTGGGTGTGAACAGGGCCCTGCTTCAATCCACCTCGAGAATGGGCATACTACTACAATCATATACCTATTTCCTTGACATACGTTGATCATATCAACATAGTCAATATGGAGATGCCGGAAAGGTCCCTCTGGCCGGGGTATAGTACCTCTTATCACCTTCAGAGTGTGACCGGCCGTAAACTGTTGACATGTGAGACAATTGCTGATAAAATTTGACACATGAGAATTTAACTCGGGGCAGAACCAGTCTTCCCTAATTCGTGCTGCAATTACTTCCTTGCCTGTGTGGGCTGGGTAATGTAGTTGGCTCAGGGCGGTGTTCAATAGTGCCAGTGGTATTACAATCTTTCCAGTGTCACCCTGGCGCCATAGTGCGTCGGTTGGTGACATTGTGCATCCTCTTTTTAGCCATATTTCTTTTTCGGCCATTGGTGCAGCCGCTTGTAGCTCCATAATCTGTGTGGCTGGGAGATGGGTGTACCCTTCTCTTATCAACATCTCCTTAGCCATTCCCCTCCCTCTCCCTCTCTGTGACTCTGGGGGGTTCCATATCTCACCAAAGTATGCAGCATACTTCGCATGTGCGTCTGCTGCTGCATTCCCTTTTGAGATGTGGTCTTCACCATTGGTGTGTGCGGTGCATTTGACCAAAGCTAATTCTTGGGGGTCATTTATTGCTTCAATTAGTTCAGCCAATAGGAGGGCATGTTGCACTGGAGTGCCATCAGCTCTCCTAAACCCTCTTCTTCTCCATTTCGACAGCCCTGAGTGGACAGTGGATGTAACATATGCGCTGTCGGAATATATGGTCACTCGTTTGTCAAAGCTTTCCTTCAACGCCAAGATCAGTGCAACTAATTCCGCTGCTTGAGCGGAATAATGCTGTGGTAGTTGTACACATCTCATTGCCACACACACCGGTACCTCCATCATTTTTACCACTGCTGCCCCAGTCCTCCTTATACCATCCCTTTGGTCGATAGTTGATGACCCATCAATGAACAGGAGCTCACCTCCCTCTAGTGCGTTTTCTTCAACCTTTCTAGTACATGAGTACATTTCAGTTATTTGCGCACAGTCGTGGGCATAATCTCCCTCCTCAATTACTTCTGCTAGGAACCTTGCAGGGTTGACCGTGCTACATCTAACAATTGATAGTTCAGCTCTGGATAAGATGATCTCATAACCTGATGCCCTTTGCGTGGTTAGGGTGGACTTAGGTTTATTCAATATCGCAAATAGTGCATGTTCCACAAACAGTGTAGTTGGGCACCCCATGGTGATTGCTGATGCTTTCTCTACCGCAAAAGCAGCTGCGGCGAGACCTTGTTCGCAAGGGAAATAACCTAACATCACAGGATCTAAGTGGCCGCTGTAAAATGCTACTGGTTTGTAGCCCATGCTTGTTTTTTGAGCCAACACTGCTTTCATTACTGCTGAGTCGCAATGTGAAAATATAAAAAATTGTCGCTCATAGTCTGGGGATGCCAGTACCGGAGCAGTTGATATCGCATCTTTCAATTCATCAAAAGCCTCTTTCATTTCCATTGTCCATCCCAACTTTTTCTCCCCTTTATTAGCTTCCTTTAACGCCTCAAGCAGGGGTCCTATGTATGAACTGTAATCAAATACCCATGCTCTACAGTAGTTGCACAGACCCAGGAACTGCTGCAGTTCCCTCGCTGTTTGTGGCACTGGTGTGTTTGAAATGGCCTGTGCTCTTTGTGGTGCAATCTTTCTTCCATGTTGGGATATGAGCTGACCAATGTAAAGTACCTGTTCTTGACAGTACTGTAACTTTTCCATGTCTACCTTGTAACCTTTTTCAGCCAATATTGTCAACATCTTTAATGAGTCCTCTCTGCATGTCCTTTCGTTTGTACTGCAAATTATTATGTCGTCGACATACTGCAACACTGTGCTTTCCACTTCGATGTTACCCAAATCCATCTGTATTACTCTGTTGAAAATTGAGGGTGATTCGCAATACCCTTGTGGCAATCTGGTGTGTTTCCACTTTGTGTTTCTGTAAGTGAAGCTTGTCAGATCTTGTGAGTCTGGGTGCAATGGTATTGAGAAGAATGCATTTTAAGGTCGATCACTGTAAATCGTGATGCTTCTGCTGGAATGCCACACAATATTGTGGCCGGGTTTGCGGCTATGGGGTATTCTGCTTCTACTATGTTGTTCAAGGGCCTGAGATCCTGTATGAAGCGCCAAGACCCCCCTTTAGCCTTGCGCACTGGGTATACAGCCGTGTTACATGGTGATTCTGAGGGGACCAATATGCCATTATTTATAAGGGCCGTTATGGTTTCATATATGCCCTCATCTGCCTCTTTTGATAGTGGGTACTGTTTCACTCTGGGGAGTATTGCACCTTTTTTCAATTTTATCCTTACTCCCCCTATACTTTTTATGCACCCCACGTCACAATGATGTGGGTACCTTTGTCATATCCTCCTTAAAGAAGGGAACTGGGGTGGATGTGGGTGCCTCAAGTGCCATTGCAATTTTCTGTGCTACTTGTTTGTACGCCATCTTAGCCATATTTCCACACTCATCATAAACACCATTTCACCTTCCTCCTTTTCTTCTGAGAACAGCTCCTCATCTGACACCTGGGTGAGTCTACATCCTTCTGCTAGTGCTATCACTGCCCTCCATGCTCTTCCTTCTCTGTCTTGGGCATGTACAGCAATGTAATCAGCTGTTGCTATAATGCTCTCAATGTCCACTGGAACCACCTTTCCTTCCGGTTCATTGACTGGTGTTTCTGGTCTGAACAAATAGGCTGCTGGCCTCCTCCAGATCTTTCCCTCTATTCCTGGCATCCATGCAAATGCCATGTCTGTCCCGTACTGGAAGAGTTCGCCATCTACTGGCTCCGCCCTAATCGCTGTCTGTCCGCAGTATGCTTGCATAATCTGTCGTGCTGTGAGCATGTTAATCCCTGGAGTAGAGCAAATTATGCCGTCCTCAGTAAAGGAGATTGTCATATTCAACCTGTTCATTATGTCTCTCCCCAGTATATTTACTGGTGAGGCACTATAATATGAAAGTGGAACTGACATGTCATAATCTCCTATAGATAAGGGAATGTTATCAGTAAAAGGAACCAACCCTCTAGCCCCAGAGAATCCTTGGGTGTTCATGGCTTCGCCTGACATCTTAAATTTACCTTCCCTTATGCAAGACCGGGTCGCCCCGGTGTCAACAAGGAATGATAACTTTTTGTCACCTATCGTTACCTCTATGCGTTGTTCCTCCGCACTATTAGGTGTTACTGACAGGATGGGACACACCAAGGCCGTCTGTGGGCTGTCCTATTGAGGGTACAACGATTGACCATTTCCTGTGTAAGGGTTGTGTCCCAGGACCGTCACCCTACCCAGTTGTGTTTGTTGTACTTGGGGTTGTTGTGTTATCGCTACCTGTTGTTGTGGCAGTGAATGTGTCTGTGGCTGTTGTTGTGTTATTAGTTGTTGCTGTTCATTTCCCTGTTGCAACGTCTGCTGTTGCTGTATGCCCTGCTGTTCCTGTGTGGGCCTTGGTTGTCCCTGTTCACTCCATGATGGTGTTCCTGATCTTACTCTACACGTGCGTGACATGTGCCCTAATAATCCACAACTCCAACACACCGGTGGTTCCCTACTCTGCCATGGAAAGCTCCCTGTGTTGTCCTGGTATACTGGTTGCCCTGTGGGGTAGGAATTTCTAAGTCCTCCCACCTGCTGTTGTGTGTTATATCCGTATCCTCTCCCTCTCATAATTCCTCCTCTTCCCCTGTTGTAATTATAATACCCAGCTCCTGGCATTGAATATCCTCCTCCCATGTTGGTCGTGTATGGTTGGAGTGGCGGCACCTGTTGTGTTATAGTCTGTGAGGGTGTTATTTGGGAGGGATCTTGTGCAGCCACTACTTGTGTGGGGCTTTGGGTCATTGTTGTAGGCGTAGTTATTAGTGCCCCTTCCATTGTGTATTTAGTAAGTTTTTTCTGTACTAGTTTAGCCTCTTCCGTTTTCCTGTCCTCTTCCTTTTGTTTCATTTTTCCTTGCCATGTCCTGCAATGATGCACTATTGTCAGTTGTATTTCTGGCCATGCCTTTGCTTCCATTCCCACCACTTTCTTCAGTTGTTTCTGAACTCCTTCTGGGAGCCCTTGTACTAGTATATGATAAAATATTGCTGGTGTTTTGTCCCATTGTTCTCTAGTTTCCATGTGCCACTTCTCTTGGATTTCCTGGATATAATCAACAGGATCTTCGTTCTCACGCATCTTGCGTGAGGTAATTGCTCCTATGTCTGATGTGTCTGGGTACTGTACCCTCAGTGCCTGCCACAGTGCATGTCTGCAGTTTGCGAATGGTGCCCCATCGTGCGATGTGTTTACTATTGTTACCCCAGGGAATCCCGCTCTCTTCCAAATGTCATCCGTTGCATCCCCTAATATCGATATTAGAAGGCCCTTTACATCTCCCACTGCCAGTTTCTGTCCTGCGGTGTGTTTTTCCATTTCATATATCCATTTACCCGCACCTCCACTTAATGATGGGAGCCTGCACTTTATATTTTCTTTGTCTGTATGCTTCCAAGGGACATACTGTGGTCTAACCCCTCCCCTCTCCAGAAGTGGCATTAAGTTATGTCTCGTTTTACCCTTTGTGTTCCATAAAATCGAGTCCTCACACCCTTCCTCTTCTTCCCTCTCTTCTACATCGTCAATTTCGTCCGTATTTCCCCTGCTCGTAACTCTTTCTTCTCCATCCTTTCCCCTTCTTCCATCATTTCCTGTATTTAATGTGGGCATGTGTATTCGTCCTTCCTGCCTGCGTCTAGGGAGGTCTCTAAGCCGACATGCATAGGGTGTCAGTTCGTCTGTGAAGGGCGCAAGTTTTATTGTACGTAATGAGCGTGAGGTGGTTGGGCATGTAGGGTGGGATGGGAGAGGGCGTGATGGGGATGGTGCGGCCTCATGTGTCTGTCTTTCCGCTATTCCTTGCTCTTCCTCCTCACTTCTCTCCAGTTCATCCTTCCTCCTACGGATCCATGGTGAGTCTGTGTTGGTCCCGGTTATGTATAGTTTATCTAGGCTTTCCCTTTCACTGTTTCTTCCTTCCTTCTCCACTCCTTCTTCTTCCTCACTACAAAAGTCAGTCATAAACGGCACCCCCCACTCGGTCTTTTTCCCCTTGATTGTTACTGTTTTTAAGTCTATTAGGTCCAGTTCTCCCTTTTCTCCTTTATCAACCGCTCCCCTTTGCGCTAATGTTGCTACTTCTGTGTCTCTATATACATCCCCCCATACTTCACTCTCCCTTCTCCTATCTTCTCTTTCTCCTTCATTTCTCTCCTCCATCTCCCTACCATTTTCCTCCCTTTTCCTTTTTAATTCCTCCATTACTTCACTACTCACCTGTTCCAATATCCTTTCATCCTCTTTCTTCCTTTCCCATCTCACCCTCTCCCTTTCTAATATACTCTCTATCACCCTCCCTTCTTCGTATTTCTTAGTCGTTTCTGATAGTAATCTCCTCTTCCACATTGCCATTTCTCTTTCTTTCTCTTCTTCTTCCCCTTTCTTTTCTCGCAGCACTGCTCTTGATACCCTTTCTGCTGCTGCTTTTACCCTTTCAGCTTCTCTCCTTTGCTCCTCAGTTCGTTCCCTTATTTTTTCCAATTCGTTCTTACCTTCTTTCCTTTTCCTCGCTCTCTCTCTTTCCTCCCTCTCGAGCTGTTTGATCAGTTCATTCTGCTCATCCCTTAACTCTGCTAGTCGTTCCTCCAAAATCTCTTCCTTTTGTCGTAACAGCTCTTCCCCTCTCATTCCACTCTCTCTGGTATTATCCTCGTCTGTTTTCCTTATTACCTCCTTCTCTTCTCGTGTTAATGAACCTCGTAATTTTAATAGTATCTGTGCAGCTACCCACTCATCATTTCCTATTTCCACAGTTTGTTCTTCTCCAGTCCTCCCCTCCCCTGCTGGCATCTTCCTATGAGCCACATATGGTGGAGGGCTGTATGCCGGGTTCGAGTACCCCTCAGCCGCCCTTAACTGTCCTCTTTCTATTTCTCCTAATTCTCTTAAAGGGTACAACCCCCCGCCCTCTGTTTTCACTCCCTTTGCTAGGGGTATATCGTTGCTCGGTTCCTTTTTTATTTCATTTGATTTATTATTCTTTTCTCCTCCCTCTTGTCCGTTCCCCGTGTCCTTTGGGTCTTCACTCCCCTTTTTCCCATCCTCTCCTTCCTCCTTAATCTCTTTTTCTTCCGGTATTTCCCCCACAGTGAACATTCCATTTGGTCCTGGTCGGGACCCTTGGAACATCCTCCATAAGTTAAACACCTCCACGTGGTTTGACAACTTCTTCCCTTTGTATGTATTATGCAGATGGTTTAATAGTGAATGTTGGGCATATGGATCGAAGCTACCATTAGGCGGCCATGGTGTTATCATTTTGTTGTCCGTCCCCTGTGTCCATTCTATGCTATACTTAATCAGTTTCTCCCTATGGGGTGACAGTGTGGTACATATGTGTTGTAGTGGGGTAGTGAGGGTGTTCCCCCACCCTCCCGATCCTGTCCCGTGTGACATAGTAGCGCTCCACTTGTTACCCTTCCCCTATTTGGTAGCGGTTATCTCACTAGCAGTTTACAATATACAGCCTTATATCGTTACCTGGCCCCGTAAGTTTGGGGACTTGCGATAGTCCGCTAAGGAAAATTATTAAAATATAGTATTTACATTTGTATATTTTCTTCTTTCTTTCTTCCTTTACACAACACCCTTACGGCCCCCTGCGGCCGAAGGCGCATGTAGCCCCCTGCGGCTGCGTACCCCTTATGACGTTCTTATACAGTCGTCCGATTTTCACTTGCTCCTCCTCCTTCTTCTACACTTGACCATTTATCTCCGTTCCGACTCCCTTACCACAGTTCTCTTCCCCACCACTCTCAGAAGGAAAGATGCCTTGTGTTCGGGATATCCTATGAAAGCCCTATTGGTGACGTCACCGATCTCTTCGAGCTACTGGTAAGTTCTTCATATATTCTTTAAGTTCAAAATACACTTGCAATCTACCCCCGTTAACCTCACAGCTGTCTTCCTGTCACTCCTGGAACAAGGTAATCAATAATATAATCGGACTGCGCACACTGCGTCGCCTCGCGTGTGATACGCCCCTCGACAGGAGGGCTTAACCAGCCAATTATCTTCCTATTGGGCAAATGACTAGCTACCGCCTACAGGGAAACGTCATCTACCTATCGAGTTTCTTGCTCGAACAATAGGGATCCTCATCTACTCATTGATAAATAAATGCCAAATCGTAGGAAACCACACACACACACACACCCTTACACGTAGTCGCGACCTAGGCCAATCAGTGTCTACGAGCGGCCGCACGTGATGTTTTCATGCTCTGCCCCCCTCTCTCGCGTAACGTAACCGACTGCTCTCGCACTCGTTCGGCTACCACTCATTTCATTGCCAACACTAAATTGTCAAACCTTCGCCGCGCACCTGTGCAACACCTCCCACCTCCCGTATTTAATTCCTCCCCCCTCCCTCACAATTTCACATTGCTTGTTGTGCGTGGCATGCTCACCAAGTTCTCTTGATGCGGGGCCGCTCGACTGCGAGCACCCCTCCAAGCGGCTCGCCACCTCCCCTCGTCTGGACCACGTCTGGACACTCGCCAACCGCGAGCGGGATACTTCTCAACCGGCTCCCGAAGGCCAATATCCGGATTGCGCTGTCCGGTCTTCTCGCAGTTCCGCGATGGTCCTGTAGTCCTCAGAAGGGGGCAATGGCAGAGGGGGCCGCGCCGCCGGGCCTCCTCGCAACGGGATTACCTGGAAAAAAGTAAAAATAAAAAAGCAGACCTTAAACAGATCTCAGCAGTGCCTCCAACTTGTCGGGGGAAAATTCTGCCGGGGTCCCAAAAGAGATAGAGTATGAGACACACGCAAGAAGCAAGGTGACTCTGCTGTTTATTAGACAAAATGGCAGGGATGGGTCAAGGAGCGTACGCGTCCGTCCTGACACACACACAATCGTGGGGCTCGCAGGCCCTTTTTACCTTAGTATGACGCGCTACTTGCGTCACTTGGAAAGTTTAGCAAAGAAAACCTATCTCCACTCTGGATTGGTTACTCGAGTGGTAGGGTTAGTATAGGGCACATATAGAGAACGGTGTTAGTGGTTGAGGGTTAGTCAGGTGGTATACCTGGGCTGTCCCTTCAATTTGATACATGAAAATTGTTACATGAAGACCTCTGAGGATTGGTCAATGTTAATGGCGTCAGTGATAAGAGCCCCATGTTCTGATTGGTCTGCTCGCGAGCCTCCCAGTCTGGGACTATCGCTGTTCCCAGCTCGCGGTGCACCTGTAATTTGCAACAATGTTTTAATATGGGTAGGTGTAAACAATGTGAGGATTTATTCATATGTTGGGAGGTTGACTACTCCCACTGCTGCAGATGTCCAATGAGTCTTTTAATTGTATCTGCCTGTGTCTTGAAACGTGGGATTCAGGCGTCTCCTTCCTCCTGGGCTTGGCATCTTGTCAGGTTTGGCTTTGTCACGTGAGGTGGGACCGTGTTTGAGGCAAAATTCAACATAATTAATATTGTTTTTCCTACTGTGTGCCTGGTTTATCTTGCAGGTGCGACCTTGGCGTTGGCTTGCAGCGTGTGAGATTGCAACATCGTGCCCTTGGCGGTGTGCTTTCGCCGGGCTCATTTTGCAGGGTCAGCAACCCAGTTCTTGCTCATTCAATGTTCATGGAAGCTTTTGCTTGCGGCCTACTTGGGCCTGGTGCATAGGTGGAACCGTTTGATGCAGAGCGCTTTAGGTTACGGTATCATATTGCTCTATCCTCAGTATCGTGTCTCTGTTATATTCTTCATTATGGTACATGGTTCTTAGAAGAAGCGTGGGCAAGCCTTTTTAGATAAGTTCATGATTCGTCTTGCGTTTCTGCATTTTGAGAGCCTATGTGGAAAATAATAAAGATGCACGTCCGTGAGTATGTCTGTCGCCTACGTCATAGCACTGAGTATATTCTTCGTGTGGATTGGTGTGGGAGTGTCCGGTGTGTATATTTGCACAGGTGTGCTGACCGTTGGCTAGGTCGTCATGGCATCTCTAACGACGTGTAGGTTTAGTCGAGTTGATCCGTGCCACAGGTGTCGGCATGGACAGGGCGGGCTGCTGGGCAGGTAGATGGGCACATCCGTATGTTCCTGTACCAGGGTATTTGGTCGTCTGGTAGATAGGCAAACTCCTCTCGTGGCGGGTGTCTAGGCCGTGATCCTCTAGGCCAAGCGCGAGAGGGGAAGGGCGGGAGCCTGGTCTTCCATTCTCCCACTTCAATCTCCTCGGCGGTCCCGTCTCGGGTCGGCAGCCTTTCGAGGGTCTGTCTTCCAGGGCGCTTCGGCGAAGATGGAGCGGTGCTCGATGTTCCCTCGGAGCACGGGAAGAGGGCGCCTTACCAGGTCCTCTCTCGGGTCAGTATTCGACGATTTCGGCAGCCTTCGGATCGGTCGAAGCAAATGCCACAGCAAGTCTTCTTCTTCCAGCTGGATGTCGAGGATCAGCAGTTCCAGTTACTCTTAGAGCGGAGACTCAACTCCAGAATGCTTCTGAGCCTTCTGAACGCTTCTGAACCCATTACCAGTTGTGAGAGGTCCCCAGATATACTATTCTGTCTCTCATCCACACTGCTGGCACACACTCAACAGCCAATCATACAGAAGGGCATTCATGCAGTCAGTCAGCCAATCAGGCACACAGTGCATTCAGGCCACACTCCTCCCTTTCAGACAATCACAACAAGGAATGTGGATTGGGACAAGTACCCAGCCATTCAACACTACACACTGCATTCAGGCCAGTTTCGGGCAGCGCTGTCTCAGTCTTTGTCTCTCATGCCAGAAACCAGACAACCACAACAAGGAGTGTATATTGGTCACACACTCCATTCACCCAGGTCCCACCCACAGGAGGTACCCACAACATACAGTCACTGGGAAGGCTCCAGTCAGTCTAGCTGGGCCTTCACAACAACACCATATATGGAACTTCCACCCAACAGCCAGTCAGGGGGAAGGGACAGGGTCAGGGCTTCCCAGGACTTTGGGAAACAAGGTAATAGACAATAGAAAGCAAGAGGCCACAGGGGCCATCTTGTTTCCAATCAGGAATCAACTGATCCCAATGGCAGGGCCTGGGTATCCCAAAATGGAGAACACCCAGAGCACCTGTCAAATTCAGCATGGAGCTGCCGCCAGCCCATACCCTGCTCTGTGGGCCACCCACAGGTGCCCAAAAACATACACTAGGGGTACAGGGTTGTACCCCTACCCATGGGTGCCATAAGGGTATCCCATGGGTCTGTTCACCAAACCAAAAGAGAGAGCTGCACTGCCAGGAGTCCCACATAGACTCCTGGGCAGAAAACATGACAGAACACACGATAAAAAGCAGTAAAGGACAAGGATTCAGAGGCCCTGTCCCTCTGATGCATTTCCAGCATCACAGTCGCCCCCCCCCAGACTGAGGTGGAGGGTGTCTAATCTCCCAGGGGATAGACACCCTCATCCAGACGGTCAATATACCTTCTGGAAAGGCCATCTGCATTATCATGACTCTTCCCTGGTCTGTGCTCTATGGTGAAGTCTAGCCCTTGCAGGCTAATGGACCACCTGAGCAATTTCGGATTCTCACCCTTCATCTGCATAAGCCACTTCAGGGGCTTATGATCTGTTTGGACCTTGAAGGTAGACCCCGTAAGGTAGGGCCTAAAACGCCTAAGGCTCCAAACTATGCTAAAACACTCCTTTTCAACAGTAGCCCACCTAAGTTCTCTACCCTTGAGTTGTCTACTGATGAATATGATAGGATGTTCTCTCCCTTTGTCATCTAACCGGGACAAGACAGCTCCAATTCCGGTGTCGCAGGCATCCGTCTGGACGATAAAGGGTCGGCTGTAGTCAGGCGCACACAACACAGGTGCCCTACACAGATGTTCTTTCAAGCCATCAAAGGCCCTCTGACAGTCTTCGGTCCAATTAACCTTCCTAGGCTGTTTGGGTGAAGTTAGAGCTGTCAGGGGTGCAGCTATGGTTCCATAGTCTGCCATGAAATTGCCATAGTACCCAGTGAGGCCCAAAAAGGCTCTCATCTGGGTTTGAGTAGTGGGAGTCTCCCAGTTCTTTACATCCTGTACTTTACTGGAGAGAGGTTGGATTTGACCCCCTCCTACCTCATGACCAAGATAGGTAACTTTCCCCTGAGCTATCTGGCACTTGGTGGCCTTGATAGTGAGGTTAGCCCTTTTCAAGGCCTGCAACACCTTATCCAGATGTGTCAAATGCTCTTCCCAGGTGGAACTGTAGACGGCAATGTCGTCTAAGTAAGCCACACAAAAGGCTTCCAGCCCACTGAGCGCATGGTTGACCAATCTCTGGAAGGTGGCAGGGGCATTCTTCAACCCAAAAGGCATGACCCTAAACTGGTAGAGTCCCTCAGGTGTTGAGAAGGCCGTCTTTTCCTTGGCATGGTCCGTCAGAGCTATTTGCCAATAGCCTGAGGTAAGGTCAAAGGTGCTCACAAATTTGGCAGCACCTATGGTGTCCACGAGCTCATCAGCCCTGGGCAATGGGTGCGCGTCAGTTTTGGTGACGGCATTGACTCCTCGGTAGTCCACACAGAACCTCCAATCCTTGGTACCCGCCTGGGAACTTGCCTTGGGGACAAGGACCACTGGACTGGACCAGGGACTGGTTGAGGGTTCAATAACACCCAGATCCAACATCTTGGCGACCTCAGCCTGGATGTGGTTCTTGACGGTATCTGACATACGGTAGCACCTGCTTTTGACAGGCACACTGTCACCAGTGTCAATTTCATGCCTACACCACGGTGTAAGGCCTGGCGTCAGTGAAAACAGAGAGGCATACTGTTGGAGCAAAACCCTGCAGGCCCTCTGTTGCTCTGTTGTCAAATCCGGAGAGAGATGTACTCCCTCCACTGAGCCATCCTGAGGGTTGCTATGCAGCAAATCAGGAAGGGACTCACTCTCATCCTCTTCTTGCCCTGAAGCTAGCAAGAGACATGAGACTTCTGCTCGCCGGTGGAAAGGCTTGAGCCTGTTGACATGGAATATCTGAGGGGCTACCCCAGAGGCTCCCATGTCAACCAGATAATTGACTTCGCCCATCTTGGAGATGATCCTGAAGGGTCCAGTCCACTTGTCTGCCAAAGCTCTAGGCTTGGTAGGCTCCATCAAAAGGATTTCCTGTCCCAGAGTCCAATCCACTTGCGAGGCTTTAAGGTCATGCCAGTACTTATTCAATTCCTGGCTGGCCTTGAGATTTGCTGTTGCCTGACCCATCATCTGTGTCATCCTCCGTCTGAGGCCTAACACATAGTCCCCCACTTGCTTGGCGGGACCTGGAGGGGTGGCTTCCAAGCCTTCTCTGATCAAGGCGAGGGGCCTCCTCACGGGATGTCCAAAGAGTAACTCAAAGGGGCTGAAACCAACACCCTCTTGAGGTACCTCTCTGTAAGCAAACAGCAGGCATGGCAGGAGGAGATCCCATTTCCTCCTTAGGGGTTCTTCCAAAGCCCCTAGCATGCCCTTGAGAGTTTTAATAAATCTCTCAACCAGACCATTGGTCTGGGGGTGGTAAGAGGTGGAGAACCTGTAGGTTACCCCACACTCTTTCCACATGGTTTTCATGTAACTAGACATGAAGTTGGATCCTCTGTCAGAGACAACCTCCTTGGGGAATCCAACACGGGTGAAAATGCCCAGGAGAGCCCTGGCAACCACCTTGGCAGTAACAGTCCGAAGGGGTATTGCCTCAGGGTACCTAGTGGCATGATCTACCAAGACCAGGATGAACCGATGTCCACCTGAAGTGGGAGGGTCAATGGGACCGACGATGTCGATGCCCACCCTCTCAAATGGTGTGCCAACCACTGGCAATGGCTGCAGTGGGGCAATGACACTGCCTCCAGTCTTGCCAGACAACTGACAAGTTGGGCAGGTCCTGCAGTGGGACTCCACCTCTACTCCCATCCGTGGCCAGTAGAAATGGGCAGAGAGCCTCTGCTTAGTCTTCTTGATCCCAAGATGACCAACCAAGGGCACCTCATGCGCCAACTGCAGTAGGAAGGGCCTGTAAACCTGGGGTACCACCAACCTCTTGAGGGCACCACGTTCAGGCTTAGTGGGCTCACTAACAAGGAGCTCACCCTCCCAATAAATCCAGAATGTCCTAGGCACTTCTTCTTGTGCCTGGGACAGGGCCTGTTTCCTCAGTGCCTCGAGAGAGTGGCACTCTCTCTGTCCCTTACAGAAGTCTGCCCGGGAGGGTCTCCCTTCAGCTAACAAGCATTGAAGGTCGGGATGATCGTCCGGGTTGAGAACCTCTCCCACAGGAGAGTCTTCTGTCTCTTCTCCCACAGGAGTTGATTTTGGGTTTTCCACTGGACCCAGCCCGTCCGGAGCATGGATCCCAATGGGTGCTGTCGGAACAGCAGGAAGAGAAGGTGTTCCCTCCACAGAGGTGGCCTTCTTGGTCTTCCTTCTTCTTGCCTTAGGCCTCGCCTTTGGCTCGGGTACCTGACTCACAGCCAGACCCGGTGTCACCTGTGACCTAGTGACTGCTGCAGCAGTCATGGGAAGACCATCCGAGATCAACCCCAACTCTACTAGATCATTTCCTAACAGAATGTTAGCAGGGACATTGTCCTGAATCAGGACAGGAAGCTTTGCTGTCTTGTCTCCAATCATGAGTGTGACTAAGGCTTTAGGCGATAATTTGGTAAGCCCACCAGCTAACCTGGTGGTTCTCAGAGGAGCACCTACATAGTCCTCTGGCTTGAGCAGGGTCCTGTCCACCACTGTCATGCTTGCCCCAGTGTCTCTCAAACCAGTAGAAGGCTGGCCATTCAAGAGGACACTTCTCAAAAACCTAAGGGTGTTCTGTGGGATAGTCGCCAGTACTTCTGCATACTGGTCCCAGGCCCCAAGGGACACTAAGGAAATCTCTACCGGAGCACCAAATGTAATCCCGGTAGAGGAGGGGAGGACAGTGGCCTCCACCTCGGACACGGGGTAAGGGTAGGTCAGGCTGACAGCCTGTACTCCAAGTGCCTTACCTTTACACTTGGAGTCACCCCTTTTGTGATCCAGAGCCCCACAGTCCCAACAAGCGCCAGGAGTGCTGGGTACGGTACTGGAACCACTGGGAGCCTGCTTTGCAGCAGGTGGACCACTACTCTTATTCCCACCCACAGATGACTTATCCCCACTAGATTTTTGGGTCTTGGGAGAGGAAGGTTTAGGTTTACCCGACTGTGACTGCTTGTGGGACTCCTCAGCTTTCTGAGAGGCCCCCTTTTCTTTGTCCTTGTCCTTCCCACTGGAGTCCTTAGAGGACACCCGGTGGGAGACCCACTTGTCAGCCAACCTAGCCAGCTTAAAGGGGTCCAAAATGTTCTGGTCAGCCACATACTGACGCAGCTCTGGTGAACAGGCTTCAGAAAAATGCTTAAAAAACAAGAGGTGGGACAATTCAACAAAAGTCTTAACCTTGTATCCATTAATCCACCCCATCATGTTCATGTGCGCAGCACTCACCCAGTCAACCCAAGACACATTCTCTCTTTTCTTAAAATCCCTGAACCTTCTAAGGTATTGGGTAGGTGTCTTGCCAAACTTGGCAATCAAAGCAGACTTCATACACTCATACTGACCCCTTTCTTCCACACTCGGCTTCAGAATACAGTCATATCCAGTTTGTGGCACTCTGCTTAACAAACACTTAGCCCAATCTCTTTTATCAACATCATGAATCGCACAAGCCATTTCAAACGCTTCAATCCATTGGAGGATATCTGAACCCTCCACAAATAAACCAACTAAATCTTTCATAAACTTGGTGGCTGGGGACCTGATACTCTCACTGGTTTTAGCTGACGTCTCCACTCTAGCTTTCTCTAGCTGGATTCTCTGACATTCAGTGTCCTGGCTCTTGAGTTCAAGGTCCTTATTCTTGAGCTCCACTTGTTGAGCCAACTCCTCTTTCTTAAGTTCAGCATCTATTTCCAACTTGCGGTATTCAAAGGCCAATTTCATCCTTAATAACTCAAGCTCCAAGGAATTGCTGGGGTTTGGAACAGAGGCAGCAGGAATGGCGGCATTCCCAGAAACAGATTCAGCAGAAACCCCAGGGGCAGAGTCCTCATTGGTTGCATTCCCCCCCTCATCAAGAGTTTCACCATCAGTCTGGTAGTCCACCAGGGCAGCTATCAGCTCAGCCCTAGACTTATCCACAAAGTCTAACTCCCTGGCTTCACAAGCACACTGGAGAGCCTCCAAGCTCATCCGAGTCAATTTGCCATTTGCAATAGACTCCATTGTTTGTAATGCAGTTATCTTGTACACAACTAAACCTTATTTTAATAAAGTGCAGATATTTTGTAAGTGGCACGGTTATACACTGATTCTTAAAACCATAAGCATCCCACCGCTGCCACCAGTGTAAAGGACCGGTAGGGGGTGTCTGTACTTCTGCTCTCTATATGGTAGAAGAGAGGCACAGAAGACCCCAGCCAAGATTCTCTATTACGGTAGCAATGGACGAGCAATCAAGGCCTAGCTTCTCAGGAGGTGATGCAGGCTGGTTCTTAATTACAGTGTAGTCCCCAAGCCCCCACAAAGGAATGTCCACACACTGTATTGGTTAGAACACAGTCTTTATATAATCAATATTCAAGGTTATGTACACTTATCATAATAACTCACTTTGTACTTAGGAAAATCAACAATGGCAAATATATACAATTCTAAAGTGGTACCCCCTTTGTATTAGATCTTATTAAAGTGCATCAACAATACGGTAACAATGTCACACAGATCAATAGAGTGAAACCAGCAATAGAGAGAGGAGAGAAAATAAGATGGTTGAGCAATAGGCAGAATACTGGCCCCTATCACTAGACACAGTTCTGTGTGGAGATCCCCCCACCTGGGCAACCTGTAAAATAAAGATATAGCACAAGGCTAGTCCATATATTGTTCTGCAAGTCTTATTCCCTCCTATAATGTTTTTACCCCCTCAATGTACCTGGTGGATTCGAGTTGTTCGAAGAGGTGTCGACAGATCCTTCTTGAGTGACCCCCTTTCAAGCGGGAGTCACGGATCGTCGAGAGGCGTCGAGAAGCGTCGATGAACTCGGCGTTCGGCGGCGGGGAATCGACGGCCCTTCTTGAATGCCTTCCCTTTCAAGCGGGAGACACGGGGCGTCGAACGTCCGTCGACAAACAGGGTAGAACGGCGTTGATGAGGCGGCAGCTTCGTCGGAGCGGTGCTCATCGGCGTCGGAGCGTCGGCGTCCTGCAAGGCAGAGGCGTGCGGGGCACCTCGGTGACAATAGTTCTGGACCGCAAAGATTGTGGAGACGGAGGCCCAGCAAGGGCGTCGAGTCGTTCCAGTCTTTGTGGTCTTCGGGTGGCGGGAAACCCACCGGCAGGTTTCTCCTCGGCGCGTTGGTCGTCCTCGACTTTCTCTGGCAGGATAAAGCGGTCGACGGTGCGGACGAGGGAGTCCTTCGATTCGAATGTTCTTAGGCAAGGAGCGGACGGCTCCGGTCGTCGGCGGCACGGCGTCAAGTGGTTCCCACGGCTAGGTAACACAACTTCGACGGGCCTCAAGCGGTTACACAAACTTGCGAACCCTGGTCGATGGCAATGGACTTCGACGGTGGCGATGTCCGGGTGCTTCACTTCGATCTCCTCGGCGGTCCCATCTCGGGTCGGCAGCCTTTCGAGGGTCTGTCTTCCAGGGCGCTTCGGCGAAGATGGAGCGGTGCTCGATGATCCCTCGGAGCACGGGAAGAGGGTGCCTTACCAGGTCCTCTCTCGGGTCAGTCTTCGACGATTTCGGCAGCCTTCGGATCGGTCGAAGCAAATGCCACAGCAAGTCTTCTTCTTCCAGCTGAACGTCGAGGATCAGCAGTTCCAGTTACTCTTAGAGTGGAGACTCAACTCCAGAATGCTTCTGAGCCTTCTGAACGCTTCTGAACCCATTACCAGTGGTGAGAGGTCCCCAGATATACTATTCTGTCTCTCATCCACACTGCTGGCACACACTCAACAGCCAATCATACAGAAGGGCATTCATGCAGTCAGTCAGCCAATCAGGCACACAGTGCATTCAGGCCACACTCCTCCCTTTCAGACACTCACAACAAGGAATGTGGATTGGGACAAGTACCCAGCCATTCAACACTACACACTGCATTCAGGCCAGTTTCGGGCAGGGCTGTCTCAGTCTTTGTCTCTCATGCCAGAAACCAGACAACCACAACAAGGAGTGTATATTGGTCACACACTCCATTCACCCAGGTCCCACCCACAGGAGGTACCCACAACATACAGTCACTGGGAAGGCTCCAGTCAGTCTAGCTGGGCCTTCACAACAACACCATATATGGAACTTCCACCCAACAGCCAGTCAGGGGGAAGGGACAGAGTCAGGGCTTCCCAGGACTTTGGGAAACAAGGTAATAGGCAATAGAAAGCAAGAGGCCCCAGGGGCCATCTTGTTTCCTATCAGGAATCAACTGATCCCAATGGCAGGGCCTGGGTATCCCAAAATGGAGGACACCCAGAGCACCTGTCAAATTCAGCATGGAGCTGCCACCAGCCCATACCCTGCTCTGTGGGCCACCCACAGGTGCCCAAAAACATACACTAGGGGTACAGGGTTGTACCCCTACCCATGGGTGCCATAAGGGTATCCCATGGGTCTGTTCACCAAACCAAAAGAGAGAGCTGCACTGCCAGGAGTCCCACATGGACTCCTGGGCAGAAAACATGACAGAACACACGATAAAAAGCAGTAAAGGACAAGGATTCAGAGGCCCTGTCCCTCTGATGCATTTCCAGCATCACAGCCCTTTGTCGGGCTCAGACCTTACAGCATACAGATCATGTAGGTCCCTCTCTGTCAGGCTCATACCTCTCATGTTACAGTTCAACACAAACTTTGCAGGGCTCCCTTGCCGAAACTTATTGCACTTCGGGCCTCCCTCAATCTGTCTCGGACCCCTTTCGAATGTTGAAGACTTTCAAATGTACGTGGTTCTCTTTGAGTCAAAGTGGTCCCTTCACCGGACCACTCCGTTACTTAGTATCACTGATCTCACTGCTGCCTTTTACTTTAAAGTTCATTCTTGGGTCTGTCTTTCTTCGCGTCTCATCCACACGTGTGCAGTTTTCACTTGTGATATAATGCTGCTACTTCTTTCGCTTTAATACACAACGGTCTCTCAGGTTGCTTGCCAACTCACCGGCTGTGTGCACTTCTTTCTTGTTTTGCTACTTCCAATTTATGAGTCAAGATTACTATCACAGGCGTGGCCTCACCTCCCCAACTCTGCCATTCACCTGGTAGGGCCGCTGGCAACCTTGAGGCACAATGCAATCTTCACTGGTGGGATCTGTCCTTTTGCGGTTTGTCAGAAGCAACGACCTCCAGTAGGGAGCCTTTGGGGTTTCCGGCCTGCTGCTCTCATCCCTTGGTTCGTTGATGTGCTCCAGAAGGTATGTCTTCGTCCCAGAAGTTCTGCCCATACTCGTGTCCCGCCTTGCTCAGAGTGTGTCTTTAGGTGATGCCTTTTATTCGTGTGAGGAGAGCTAACTGGTATTAGGTGTATGCACTTAGTGTAAAGTGCCTGATTTTGCCAGACCTGATTAACGGGACATGTCCAGTACTATGTGAGAGAGTTAGTCTGGTCACCCGCTTCCTCAGCTCAGTGTTTGTGTAAAAAGGGCACTTCATAAAATCCTAAAAATAGAATGAGCATAGATGAACAAAAAAAGGGGGAATACTGTGTCTCACTGTTGGCTGTCTCACCCCCACTCCCCGAAGACCCCTCACCCAGGTGATCCTCCCGCACTGGTCCATCCCCAAGATCTCGATCCAAAGGCAATGTCCGTGCCCTGGCCACCTGAGAGAGAGATCCCCAGGGACTTGCGGGTGAGACACCCTCTGGTTTCTCACACTACCAGGCACTGTGATGAAGAAGAGTAGCTTGGATGCTCCTCCAAACTGTGGTGGGTCCCTGACCCTGGTTGGCAGACCTGGTTTCCGCCTACCAGGCACTGTGAGGAAGAAAAATGGCTTGGATGCTCCTCCAAGCCTTGGTGGATCCCTGACTCTGGTTGGCAGGCCTGCGGTCCTCCTACAAGGCACTGTGACAAAGAAGAGTGGCTTGGATGCTCCTCCAAACTCTGATGGGTCTCTTAGTCCAAAACACAGACTTGTTTTACTCGCCTGTCAAGCTCTGTGTTCTTCTGTATGATCCTCACAGTTCTCTTTATGGCCTCTTGATGTCAAATGCAGACTTGGTTTACTCCCCTGCCAAGTACTGTCTTAATTTGTATCTCTCCCAAATCTTTCTACTTGCTAAGGGTCCCAGACCCTATTCCCCTTGTTACCATATGTGGGTAGAATTTCATTCACTACGTTTCTCAGGGTTTCCTTTACCAATGGGGGACCCCCAACCATAGGCTCAGCCACCCAAGTACCTTTAGGGTAATTGGCTGCATCCCTCCGGTTGGGCCAGGGCTTCCCATTGTCCTTCTCTGCTTCACTCTGGGGCTCTCTGTTGCTTTCCACAGCGGCTCTGTGGCTTCAGACCCATGCCGTGTCGTCCTTCTCTCGAGACCACGTGTCCCTGCAGTGCTGCGCTTCTGGAACTTTCCGCAGCCAGCCTCCCTGTTTTCTCAGTGGGTCCGGTGGAAATTCCGTCTTCAGCGTCTCTGCGCCTGGGACTGCTCCTGCTGTCTGTCTGTTAGCCTGAGTCCCTCTCGTGGTTCCTCACCGGAGCATCTGACATCCGGGTAAGTCAGTTGTCAGTGTTTATGTCCATTCCTATTAAGGTCTGCAGTTGGTAGCTAGACCGTTCAGGTAAATTCCTTTGAGTGATCCCTGTGGATCCATGCCTCTTCCTCATCTCAGTCCTTTCTGGTTTTGGATCATGATATTCAACTATATTCTTCATCATCTCAGTCCTTTCTACTTCTTGCATACTACAGATGTATGTGGGATAGAGAACGGTAACAAATGTAAGGCAAATCAGTGTATTGGGGATACCGTGAAGAGACTGCATCATACACCTTATGCATGGATGTTTTATGCGAAGGCTATGAGCAGAGGTGTAGCACTTGAGCCTGGAAGAAAGATATTCTGGGCTGTTGTTATGAATTCCCTGAAAGGAAATACAGGGTGTTTTGAAGAGTCCTTATTGCTTCGCTTGTTCAGGAGCCTGTGGAGTCTGATAAGAAAATGAGATATGTGAATGGAACAGCTAAGGGTGAATATGAACCGGCAGAGTTTTGGATAACTTGGAGGTGTATGATAGAGTAGATAGGGAGTCTGAAACATAAGGAATTAGTGTAATCAAGATGAGATTTAATAACGATAGAAGGGTTAGAGATAAGCAAGAAAAGGGATGATTTGGCAGAGAAGATGAAGATAGAAATAACAAGAGATAGCCACCGAAGTGATTTGTACGATGAATGAGAGAGAAACCTATCAGACTTAACACCACATTCTTAGCAGTGGAAGGTGGGGTGGGACAGATGACCTATCCTGGGCCAACAGTAAAGAAGGCTGTGCCAGGATGATGGACCTATGTACTTCCTGGGGCAACCAAAGATAGAATTTCCACTTTCTCAGAACTGAAGCAGAAAAGTAGAAATTAGAGACTGAAATGGTCGGACATAGGTTTTAAAGAGAATACGAGACAGGGAATATGCATGCACCATAGATGAGGGAGGGACACAAATTGAATGCAGTTATTGTTAGGACTGCAAGTTTTCGTTGGTCTCTCTGGAGACGCTGGAGACATATTGAGGTTACATTCTACGGCCCTTCCAAGATGGCGCCCGTGAGTACCAGCTGCTTTCCAGCTTCAGCCTCCTTTCCGGAATGGACTCCGCCTACTACACTGCAGAGTAACGCTTATGAGGTCCTGGATCCTGGCTCTCCTTGCGTCACTACTCCTTCCAGTAGACGAGCCATGAGTACGCTCACAAGGCTTGTTTTGCTGTCCATCGGGCTTTCCACTCTTTCCACATCTGCGTCGGTCTCCTCGGGAGAACCCACTGTTCTTAATCAAGTGGTCGGAATCCCTGAATCTTATTTGCAGTATCAGGAGGTATTATCTAAACCCCAGTATTCAGAACTGCCTCCACATCGCAGGTACAACTGCTCTATCTCCCTTGTGCCTGACTAACCTGTATATTCTCTCTGCCAGAGAGAAGGAGGTTCTGAAGGATTATTTACACACTAATCTTCAGAACTGACTTATCGCTGAATCCACATCTCCTCCAGGCGCTTCCCTGTTTTTTATCCCAAAGAAGAACACGGACAAATTGCGCCCTTTTATTGACTTTTGGGGTCTTAACAAAATCACCATTGCCAATCGGTACCCCATGCCTCTTATTCCCGAGGTTCTTGACGCAGTTAAAGGGGCTACCATACATACTAAGCTGGACCTATGAGGAGGACCTGATTTGAGTCAAAGCCGGTGATGAATGGAAGACGGCATTTCATACAACCTTTGGGCATTACGAATACAGGGTAATGCCATTTGGTTTATCCAATGCCCCTGTTGTCTGGCAACGCTTCATGGACCACATTTTTTCAGATATCCTTTTACACTTCATGATTGTCTGTTTGGACGATATCCTCATCTTCTCTTCCTCTGAGTCTGAACATGTCCAACACATCCAGGAAGTCCTCAGTCATCTGCAACATGAACATTTATATAGCAAACTTGAGAAATGTGAGTTTCACCAAACTCAAGTCCAGTACTTGGGATATGTGCTATGTCCTCGAGGGGTGGCCATGGACCCCGCTAAAGTTGCAGCAGTTGTAGAGTGGCCTGCCCCAAAAACCATCAAAGAAATACAATGCTTTTTAGGCTTTGCTAATTTCTATAGAAAATTAATCCCAGGTTTTTCCAATCTGATTCGAACCCATTACTATGTTACTAAGAAAAGGTATACCCTTTTTATGGACTGATGAGACACAAGAAGCCTTTGACGCCTTGAAACACCAGTGTACAAAATCTCCAATACTGATCACTCCAGATTTAGGCAAAAGACTTATAGTAGAAACGGATGCATCTCAATACGCTTTGGGGGCGGTTCTTCTACAAGAAGCTGATCAGGGAGATGAATGCCCGGTGACTTACCTTTCAAAAACATTGACCTCCTTGGAACTGAACTATTCAGTTCTTGGAAAAGGAATTGCTGGCCGTCAAAAAGGCATTTGAAAAATGGCGGTACTTATTATTGGGTGCCGCATTTCCTGTGGAAAATTGTACCGACCATCATAACCTCCGCGCATTCCAATATTCGAGACCCGCAATAGCCATCAAGCTCGCTGGGCACATTTCTTCTCTCCATATAATATCTTCATGTTCATTCCTGGAAAGATCAACCTGCGAGCGGACACTTTGTCCCGAAAGGAACAAGTAAGACCCTCTCAGTTCTGCCCTGAGCAATTATTTCCAAAGGCAGTATTTGTTAACTCTATCACCAATTTCTTACTGCAGATAGCGGAAGCCACTAGATCACAAGAAGCAGAGATACAATCAGCAATGGCATCTCATGCTCTTCTTAAGGACAACAATTTATACTTCCAGAAAGATCAGGTCTACGTACCGACAGAGATTCTGAGAGATCCTACACATGTGCAATGATACACAGGCAGCAGGACACAGAGGGTTGCATAATACCCTTGATTTAATCCAGTAGCATTTTTGGTGGCCCTCGTTACAGGCAGACGTACAGGATTACGCATCCTTGTGTGTCATCTACCTTCAGACCAAGAACCTGTGCAGATCTCCCTTGGGAAGCCTGATAAAAATGACAGTTCCCGATCGCCCTTGGTTATTAATTTCTACTGATTTTATTGTAGACCGTCCACCCTCGGAACGTTTCACTGCAGTTGTGGTGGTCATTGATTACTTTACGAAGATGGCTCACTTTGTCCCATTGACAGGGGTCCCCACGGCAGCACAGATGGCCCGCATTTTTGTAGCGCGTATCTTTTCATGCCATGTATTACCAGACACCATCGTGTCTCACACTGGGTCACAGTTTACTTCCCGGTATTGGCAACAAGTCTTTTACATCCTTGATATAAAATGTGCATTGAGCTTGGGATTCCATTCACAGACTAATGGACAGACAGAGAGGCTGAACCAAACCCTGGAGGGGTACCTGCATTGTTTCATTTCTTCAGCTCAAGACAATTGGTCCGCACTTCTCCCCTTAGCAGAATTTGCATATAATAACATCTCCCACACTGCATTGAAGACTAGCCCATTCTTTTGCACCTATTGGTTTCATCTGGCTTGTTTCCCTGCAGTACTTCTGTCTTCTTCCCGCTTTCCTGCGGTGGATGATTTGGTACATAGGATCCAGGATGGACACCACCTGGCAGGGTCTTCTTTATTGTCGGCCCACGAAAGGGTGAAACGCTTTGCTGACCAGCATCGCACTCCTGCTCCAGTATTTGTTCCGGGGGCAATGTCTGGTTGGCTTCTCGCTTTCTTCCACAGAATTTGGTGCCATCCAAGTTGGCTCCTAGGTGCTTCGGTCCTTTTGAAGTTCTGCATTGCTGGGGCCCTGCAGTGGTCCAGCTTTGCAGTCTCTCTTCTTGGACCAGAATTCATCCGATTTTCATATCTCCCAGCTCAAGCCTGATGTTCCGAATCGTTTTGCTCAGACCTCAATGGCCTGTCCCCTGCCTGTTGTCACGAATTTGGGCCCTGAGTTCGAGGTTTCCGGAATTTGTGACTGCCGTTACTTTCGTGGCACTCTCCAGTACTTGGTCGACTGGAAGTGTTATTCCCCTGCAGATCGATCTTGGCAAACGGCTTCTGACGTCCATGCTGCCCGTTTGGTGTGCCGTTTTCATCGGCTCCACCCTGGCAAACCAAGGGGTCCTCCCGTTCGGAGGGGGCATACTATTAGGACTGCTGGTTTGCGTTGGTCTCTCTGAAGACGCTGGAGACATGTCGGGGTGACATTCTATGTCCCTTCCAAGATGGCACCCGTGAGTGCAAGCAGCTTTCCAGCTTCATCCTCCTTTCCACGGTGGACTCCGCCTACTACACTGCAGAGTAACGCTTATGAGGTCCTGGATTCTGGCTCTCCTCGCGTCACTACTCCTTCCAGTAGACGCTCCATGAGTCTGCTCACAAGGCTTGTTTTCTCTGTCCTTTTTGAATCTATCAACTCTGTGTAATTTACCTGTCCTGATTATCCTTTACAGAAAGCAAACACTTGCTTTAGTTGCCATCATTGCAGAACCTTTCTAACCACTCCCTCTTCCGGGAACGCGGCTCCATTGCTCAGCAATGGTAAGAACTCATATGACATTCTATACCAGCAGACGCGGTTTATTTCTCCTGGAGATTTAATGATCTTTTCGCATCTTAGATCATTGCAACTGCTTTCGCATTAACAAACTCTCAGCCGAAGAGAAAGCACAGACCGTAGCTTCTTCGATCCTGTTACCTAGCAACGGTACGGTTTTCGATAGACTTCTGTACACATCTAGACCTGTCCTACAGATTCTAATATTTGCATTATATCAGTCCGTAGGAGTTATCATTTACAAACCAACGTCCGACAGGCAGTCAACAGAGATAATTAATTTGAACCTGCATATAGTTACAAGTTAGGGATTTCACTCTAATCGCCATAGCTACATTTGGTGCTCTTTCTATCTTATTCACTATATCTATTTATAAAGACCTCTACTCTCCAATCTTCCCAGACAGATGCTGCATAATAAGAACTTACAAGAAAACGACAGGTACTCATTCTTTCATCCCTCACGCTCATACCTGTTCATTCCACACACACATCCTAAATGTTCAATTTCCTACGCTCCAGGTAGTTGCCATTGATAGACATCTCCTGCAACCAGTACCCTACTGCCAGATCAGCAAATCGGAAGACTACAGCATTACAGGGTTTTATTCCCCCGAGGGTTTCCCTGGGGGGCCCGTGTTTCTGGTGCTGTGTATCAGTGGGAGGACTCGGGGACATCAGGGGAATACTTCATGAACATCAGGCTGCTCATTTTATCCAGGTTAGTGACTCTAGCGTTAATACAGACTTTTTGGAATACAACCGGGGCATACTGATAATAGTTACAGAGAAAAGTTGAGACCAAGGACAAGACTCTGTCTGTGATAACACAAGCATGGATGTGGGACATCAGGATAGAATGGTCCATGGTGTTGATGCCCATCGACAGGTCACTGTTTCATTATTGATGTATTGGTTCATTGAAGCCCACTGACAGATCCACTAGAGCTTGCACTTCCTGCTGCATGATCTGGCTAGGGCAATTCTTATCATCCATTTATAAGCAGGTTTCTGTTCCTGTCACTCCACGGAAACTGCTCTAATGAATGTGTCCAACTTCATCGCCTCTGCTAAGCACTCCAACCTATACTCTATCCTAATTCTTCTTGACCCGTCTGCTACCTTTGACACAGTCGATCACTCTGATCTCCTTAATACACTTTTTCTTACTTGGATTCGTGATTGAGCCCTTGCCTGGATTGAATCCTACCTCGCACCTCACTGATTCTCAATCTCCTAGAGCAATGACAGTTCTCAACTCACTCCTCTAACTGTTGGTGTTGCACAAGGCTCCGACTTGAATCTGCTCCTCTTTACACTTTACAACTCTGTTCCTGGGGCACTTATCTCCTCCTTTGGGTTCTTGTATCAACTCTTCACAGACGACACCCAAATCTTCTTTTCTTTTCTGGAACTCTCCTCTGATCTCTATATGAAAATGTCAAATTGTCTCCCTGCCATTAAATATTGGATGGCTTCACACTCTCTGATGTTAAACTCTACAGAAACAGAAGTGCTCTTCTTCCCTGCCAAAGCTCTCTCTCATCTCTTGCTCTGCCTATCCAGCTCCCACCTGACACTCTCCCATATTCTCATTCAGCTAGAAACCTCATCATCATCTATGACCCTTCTCACATCTTCTCTACTTTTATCTCCAACAGCAGCACGCATCAACCTCCTAGCTAATAGGAAAACCAGGCACCTCCTTCCTTTCAACAAGAACAAGCACTCTTAACCACTCTTGTCTTCTCGAAACTGGACTACTGTGCCAGAATCCTCTTTAGTCTCCCCAACTATGCTTTCTGTGCTCTCGACAAGATCATTAACTTCGCTACCAGGACTCTATTTTAACTCCCTCACTTCACACCTACTTCCTCATGCCATCATCAGGCTGGATGGCTATGATGCAAAACAGGGCCAGATTTAAATTTCATCTGCTGGTTCACAAATCTATCTATGGTAAGGAACCACTTTATCTATCCTCCTCTATCCAACTACACAAGCCTTCTCGTAATCTCTGCCTCCTTGACTACCCTTAGGGCTCCTCGCCCTCCCTGTGCTTCCTCTTGCTTCTGCTCTTTCTCTCTTCTTACTCCACTTGCATGGAATTCTCTTCCCCCAGATATCTGAGAAACAGTCCACATGGATTTGTTCAAAATCAAACTAAAAGCCTACATCCTTACCTCAGAATGATCCTGTTAACCTACCGCTCATCTGCCTGCTAGCTAATATTTTTCCCCTCGCTTCTAACCTGCCTCTGTTCCTCTGCCTCCACTCTAGCAGGTCACTCATCATGGTCACATCCCGAGAACAGCTGACCGTACCGCATACCTGCACCTAAAAAGGTCCAATGTTGGGTGTCCTTAATCTATGTATGTCCACTTATGTATTATTCCAGGTGACTGTTCCATTTACTCCCCATGACAACCTGGTCAGTATGTCCCTCAAACTCACCACATTGTAAGAAGCTCAATGCTTCCCATCAAATCTGATTTCTTATCTATTGTATGTTATTTTGTGACCGAAGGACATTGTTCCTCTTGTATATGTATAAAAACAAATAAATAAAAGTATAAATAAGAGCAACTTATTCCCATGGTACGACGTTCATTTATTCATCTGCAGTCTTTTTCTGATTTTTTTTGTCGATTTATTTTCTCTTGAAAAAACTCACTGGAAAATATAGGGGGTTGTGGGTAAGGGTGTATAAGTGGTGGGGGATAGCGAATAATGTAAAATTGTTAGGTGATGCAGGGTTGAGAGGGAATCCGCCAAAATAAAAATAAAACATTTTCGATACATTTTTCCCCAAAAACTATTTGGGCAAAACACCCATCCAAAAAACATTGTTGATGAATGAACATAGAACTATTCCTATGGAATAGTTAAAGACTTTATTAAATTAATCCATGAGATACTTACATTTAAACTATCACATGATGTGTGGCAACAATACTTTACTTGACCTTGGCATGAGTGGTAGGTTTAAATTGATCTGAAACTGCAGGGGAAATCTGGATCACATTTGTCTTTTTCAAGAAGCAAGTGACCACCACATTGTCCGGTTGGAGCTGGTCTTGTGTAAAAGGTGCATTAATACATTATGATCTTGGTTATGTGTGCTGCCAGTGTGTTCCTAGTCTGACATGTCATGAGGTTACTGTATAGGTTAATGGTCCCAAAATTGAGAATATGTATCTATTTCCAAGGGGATTTTCCACCAAAGTGTGTGTGTTTTAACGTAAGTAGCAGTGGAGCCAGGGCACTGGGCAAATATGGAGCAGGATAGTTGATGGAGATAAATGCTTTATTTATAGGATGTTTGTCCATTAGTGAACTCATTTTGATGGCTATCAGTTTTTTTGTAGAAAAATGTTTGAAGTTGATTTAACATGTTGTAAGCGTGGATGGGGCTTGAACCGATATAAATTGGATTTATTTGATACTACTGCATTGTTTGGTTTACAAATGCTCACATTGGTTTGCCTATCCACAAAAACCCTTATGAGAAAGCATCGTCCACTGTGCCGTCCTACTTTTGGTTGTTCACCGACTAGTAAGCTATTCTAACAAGTCCCTGTTCTGGAGGAGACCAGTTACTTACCTGTTACAATATCTCTACAGCATGGCAATTATTGATGTATTTATAATCAACCTCCTTTTTCAAATAATATGCCATAAACTATGTTCTGCAATCCTCCCCAAGCATAAAAGAAAATATAGCACTCTTCGAACACAGTAAATCCATACATCACTTAAGAACCTTTGTTAAAGGAAATTATCCTATTTTTATTGATTTTTATTTATTTGTGTTTATATAATTGCTGCATTTTAAATGAGCATGTATTGTTTCAGCTTTGAATAGTATATAGATTGCATATAGCATAGATTATTAAACATCAACACTACCCGTGGCTATGCCCACCAATGAAGTATCTCGGAAAATGTAGATGAAACTTTTTCTGAGCCATCGAACGATCACAGTCCCACAATCCTTGTCCCCAGCCCATCTTGCTCTCACTCACCAACGTTTTGTTTAAAATAAACTGTTTACACTTACACTTACCTTTACTATCAGCTGCATCACCTATTGTTCTTTGTGCTCACCATGGAAATAGAAAAGAGACTCTTCTTTGAGCATTTATTTCTTTTTTCCATGGTGGCCATTTTGCCTTGTGAAAATGTTTCTCTTATTCAAAAATGCTCCTCTATGAGCTGCCTTTCATCAAGGAATGACTATATTTTTAGAAGCCATTGGCACCATGGATGTTTTGCCAAGGAAAAATCCTTGAGATTTAGTGGGGTTGTACTGGCTGATAACAGTGCCAAAGCCCTCCTTTCACTCTCTCTATTACAAGTACAACCTGCCCACAAGGTGTGTATTCCTTAATAAATACGCCAAGAACACAGAAGAAGGTCTGTAACCTCCCCCTCTTTGCTTTAGTTCATTTGATGTCTGCCATGTGCTTGAGATGGACTGACAACTGAAGCAGCCGCCACTTCCACTTTTAGAAGGAAGCCGAAAAATGGGAATGCAAATGTGACAGATGTTGGTCAAATATACTGTTGTGGGGGCCAGGATGCTGGATTGAGTGTTGAACTGTAGTCTTCCTTGAATCTCCAGTATTCAGCATATTACCTGCCTCTGCTGTGGAAGTGAAAGCTTTATCCACATGGAGGCAGGTGTGAACATAAACAATGTGTTTGTGTTCCCTTGTGTGGGACACGGAGGCCGGCGCTGAACTTGGAATGCTGGCAGCTAAAATCCCAAGTTCAGCAACAACCTCTAAATCCCCTCTGCTCCCCTCCTTAGCTGAATTTCCTCTGGGATTCTGGGGGTGCAAATATAGCCTCTAAGCCAATGTCCCCACCCATCCTGCTATCCGGCTACCACACACTTCACCCCTCTGCAATCTTATAGTCCTGCTTTCATCACCCCATATTCCATTCTTCCGTAATGTAATCTTCATATTTGCATGCCTGCGGTCCCGGCTAAGAGCTCCATTGATCATGACTTCTTTCTCAGCTACTAAGCAGAAAGACTGGAAAACGATTGAGTCGTGCCAGGAGAAACAGTTGAACTTCACTCCAAAAAGCTAATTCTGATAGGAATCCAGCATGTTGTTGTTAAAATGTTAACTTTTTGTGACATGGACTCGTAATATATAGAAAGCTACGATGGAACACAGAGTTCCAATTTCAACAACGCAAAGCTCTGGCTTCTGTTTTGTGAATCAAAACTAGTTACTTGCCAATCACCTAATTGTGTCTTGTCTCCTTCCCAGAACTTCCTGAATATTCTGAAAAGGTGGAAGGTATTCAGCAGCTTGTGAGGCGTCTTCCCAGGCCCAACCATGACACCCTGAAGTTCATCCTCGAGCATCTGAAGCGGTGAGAGTGGGGATGTGGGAGGCATGGTGAACCTAAGGCGCATAGTACTCACTCCTACCATGAGGTTGGTCAGACATTTCATAGAAGCCCCAGTTGGCATATGTTGCATGTATGCAGAGGGTTTTTCTATCTACTAAACTCAACCGCCTGAAAATTCAATCCTCATTTTGGTATTTCATAGACAGCTGCACATTCCCATAGCATTCCCATAGCAACTCTAAAATGAACAAACATGAAAGCAATTTAAGCTATTCCCAAAGTGCTTAGCTTGCTAAAAACCGATTTCCAGTTGGCCAGCTGGGAAGTGCAGCTAGGGATAGGACCAGGATTTCCACTGAATTTATGTGGGGATAAGTATAAATTGAGCTCTTCACTAAAGTACGTCAGCTTCAAATTTGTATTAGGTACTTTGTTCTAAGCTTTGTGAGAACTAATCATGAGGAAATATGTATAGATAGCTGCAATCTGTTACTATTACAGGCCACATCTTTTAAATGCCTCCCGGCCGAGTGGGGCACTTTGATCCGGGGTGATGGGTCCAGGCTACTGATTAAGATTAAGATTTCAAGTGGCTCTGTCACATTTAATTCAAGAACATACTACTAAACATGACCTATGGGGTATTTCCTTTTATCGTGGCTAATCTGACTCAACTGCTGGCTTTAGCAATTTTCTTTTTTTAGGTGCCTTACCCTATCAACTATCAATCAATTAGGAGGCTCGTGAGGTCAGAAATAGTGGGATGGACTCCAATTGGGTCTGCACAACAGGATTTTCACCTCTACACTCATAGCGTTTAAACCCAACCTTATTTGTGGTTTAGTCCTTTGAAACTGGCTCTTCTGGGGTTGTTCTTTGTTGTTTTTGTGTATCAGTATGCTCTCTCGACTCACAAAACCTCCACCAATTTGGAATTTAGGAAAGTTTAATTCGACTGGCCCTCAATGAGTACTGAGGCTGGATTAGCTAATTAAATTCCACAGTAATTTAAAACTCCTTATTGTAACAGAGTGCAGGGGGTCAGTTATTTGTGAGACTCACAACCGTGTGTAGTATTATCAAGGTTTGATATTTTATTTTAAACAAAATTTAGAAAATAAAACCTAACTAAACCTACCATGGGATTCCCTGCCTAGTCTAAGATGTAAGGGAAAACCTCAGAGCATACACCGAACTAATCCTCACACTAAACAACAGAAACATTCAAAGCAACATAGACACACCATAAATAAAAGGTTACCAAACAACCTGTGTCTTGGGTGGCTTCTACCTGTCTTGGGAGGATCTTGCTCCCGCAGGAATATCATTCTCTTCCAACGAAATAAAAGCCTTCAATCAAGTCTTGAAAAGTTCCAAAGAAACAAAGGTTTGCACAAATAAAAATCCACTGCTAACAGTTCCTTCTTTGTCTAATGAAAACAATCTCTTTCCAAGTTCCACAAAGAAAACGGCACCAATGGGATTCCAGGAAAACATGGGTAAAGTTGAAGACAAAAGTACCACTTCTGTTTAACAACAACTCTTCTTCTTGCAACTTCTGCTGTGTCTTTAAATACAGTTGTCATGATGCTTCTGCTTAGGGTTTGCTCCTTCTTCAGCAACACCCTTTTGCCAACAATACTGCGTGGGCAGGCTCCCCTGCTCCACAGTTAACTTCTACTACATTCAACGGATACAGTTCTGACAAAGGTATCGACAACCACGGTTCTACTGTTGCTACTGCTGCTTGTAATTTTAGGCAACTTCTCAAGACTCTTCTACCTCTACAGGTGGGCAAGGCACTCTTCTCTCTTGTATGGCAAGAGAGGGCAGCCTATTTGCCTTTCTGTTTTGCAGCTACCAGAAAATCTGTATTTAGCTTCCAGATTGTTTCTTCTGCACTTAAACAGTTTTAGCTCCACATATTTTATTAGGTTTCTTTTAACAAGTACCTAGCTCCCTTCCCCAGCTTCATGTCTTTTGCCACCAGCAGTTGCCCCTAGGCTGTAGTGCTACTCTTTGAAGAAAAATACACTTGTAATATTGTGGGAAAGTCGAGTTCAGTGTCATTAGGGTTACCAGCAACGTCCTCTTCTTTAACAAGAGACACGCAACCGTTCGGCAACAGGTTACATCTAACAATTGGGAAAAGAGATGCTTTCTCTACATGCAGGTAATTCAGCTTTGTTATATATGCGTGTGATACAGTTCCGTTGTTAGAATGATGGAAACAACTTTAACTTGCTTTTAAATGTATGCAAGTATAGAATAGGCTGCTTACAGTTACCAGTAAGGTCCTCTTGATGATTTGGAGTACAGAGCTTTCCTTTACCAACTCCACAATCACAGCGACTGCGGGCTGCCTCTGCTTCCCGGCTTGGTTTCTTCTACTGCTACAGGCACTCTTGGGACCCATGCACCTCTGCTGCACAGGTGTCTCTGCTCCTGTCTTATTAAATTTGAGTCTTCCACTCTCCAGCTTCCCTCGGCTAGCTTCTGCACACATGCCTTGGGTGGATGCACAACTTCAGCTCTGCATTCACTGCAATTGGGAGCACCTGGAAAGTCTGCCTGTTTCTTCTGGCCTCTTCCAATGCTGCAATAGCCAAACAGGGTTTGTGAGCACAGGACCAACTCAGAGCCTGCAGATGAAATCTGTTCTTCCTCTGCTTTGGCGTCCCTTCTGTGGTCCCACTTCCTACAGAACTGCCAGCCTCATGCTCCGCTTCTTCTGCTTCTGCTACTGCCAACCTTCCAGCTCCTGCTCCAGCTTCTCCCTTTTGCTCCGTCCTGCAGCAGCTTTTTATGCCCCTTAGGTGGGTTAACTGGCTTCAGGAACAGGCTACCTTCTAGGCCTTGCCAAAAACTACTAGGCCTGCCTGCCTGTCTTTGGCTCCTGCATGCCTGGCAGCCCTCTTCTTCGTCACAGTTCCTGAGGGGTTCTGTGACATGTAGTCCACCTTAGAAAGATTTTGTTTCCTTGCTTCTTTCAAAGGTTTTTTCCTCCTTGATATTCTTGAAATAGGAGTTATAAGGTTTATTTTTTGAGAGGTAGATGGGACAAGAAAATATACATATTCATTGTTCCTTTTGGTATACTTTTGGCATGGAGGAAGATATGTGGAAGAAAGACTGGTTCTGAAAAGGTGGTAGCTTTAGACATTTTTGGTCTACTTTTTTTTTAGCTTGGTTTTAACCATAACCATAACCATAGCCTGACATTGATCTGAATGGCCAAATGCTATAATTTCCCTCAGAATGATTTTACTAATATCCGACGGATGATACCATGTCTCACCCTGTGACATCACCCCACCACTCTGGGTGATCCTCCTGCAGAACACCACCCCCAGGATTGGGATCAGAAAGTGTCTGCCCTCTCCTGGCCACCTGGGAGGAGACTCTAGGCAGGGTTTAGTGGGGGATCCACAGGATTCTCCACAGGAGTCTGTACCTTCCTTTTTCTTCAGAGTTGAGAAATTAGTGCTAGCACATGAAAGACACTTTTGCCTTCTGAAGTGTAGAATATATGTGCATTTTTTCAATATCTGGCAGTGCCATGGTCCCAGTCAAACTGTAGATAACTGCTTTGTGGTGTATTCCAGCTCCTCCAACAAGAATGATTCCGGAGCTGTCTGCTGTCTCTTCCTCTCTAGTACACACACCCTCACATCAATCCATGCAAACATAATGGAAAGAAGAGGTTTAGGAGTATATTCTCAGCTAGAACCTTTTCATAGCCCAGCTTCTTGGAAATGCCATTACAGACTGTAAATCTAGATATGGATGAATTATATATGAGGTTTGCCTGATAGTATAGTGGCACTCATGCCATGTGGAGTCTTAGAGCAATGTGGTAAGATGCTGTTGTCCCGGGATGAAAAGATAATCTTGTCAGGAGAACCTTCTTCAACAGCTACCGCACTTGCAGGCCCACGTGATGCTTACACTGGAAAGCAAGTGATACAGATGGGCCAGAGGATGAGCTAGGACTGAAAGGTCCTATACTGTGTCAATTTCTTTTTGGGCATTTAAATCTTCTGGCACAACCTATCTTCGCTATTTTGGCTGGTTAGCTAACCCACCCCCTCTGAATTGTACCAACGTTCTCTTTGTTGTACATGCAAAGGTGTTCAGTGGTTTTGACACCCCTGTTTTTAGGTTTCCTGTTTTCGGGCCTTGCCTATGAGATCCATCCTTATCTACAGAGCATTGAGATGGCTAGGCTATCAACTTGTATCTATAAAAAAAGCCACCTTGTGAGTGGCATGAAGAAGCCATTGTTCCTTGCTGTCAAGTCACCCCTGTCATGTCTTCAGGAAGGTTTGTTTGTTTGTTTATTTATTTGTATTTCGCACCAGATCAGGAGGTATCAGGGCACAGAATTTACAAGGAAGTTCACAGCTTAGGTTACAGCAATAAATTACACGAGGAGTTACAGGGAAGTTAACAGCTTAGGTTACAGGAATAAATTACACATGACAGATATGGAGCAAAGTCGGGCAAATAGGTAGCAAATACATGTAATCATGTACAGAGATATGAACACAAGCAGGAGCACTAAGTATAAGATCTAGGAACAGCAAATTCAGAGTCTGTGTATGGTGAGGGTGGCGGGCCTTAGTGGTCTGTTGTTTTAAGCCAGTTTATATAGTTATAGCTAAAGTTCTGGTATGATTGATCCGCTCGGAGTGAAGGTGGCAGGGAATTCCAAAGTTGGGCCGCTTTGACTGGGCAGGTTATTTGGCCATAAATCAGAGACAAGCTCAGGCGTCCCTGTGTGCCAGCTGAGAAGTGTCTATTATGTGGTAGACATACAGGAACATACTGCAGAGAACGCAAGTGGCTGGTAAGAAAGACTACACAGTCCAGCCATTCAGTGAAATATAAGCACAGATCAAGGTCATCTAAATGCAGATCAGACGCCAAACGGCAGTGAGCCAACCAATGAGCCTCAATGTTTTATTAGGTTATATTATGCCATGTTATGTTATGTTATGTTATTTACTGTAAAGAGCTAACTCTGGTAGGATGAATCTCAACCTGTACTTCAGCTTAGTAATTCTGTTTGGTCAGATAACTCAGTCGCGTAAGTACTTGCAGATGAGATCTTTATTCAAACTACAGGTCAATGTCGACTCAGTTGTATACCTTTACAAGGCTCATTAATTGAATGCCATTAAATTGTCCATTAAATCTTAGCATCTGTTATTTACGGCGCTAGAGAATGTAAAACCTGTGGGAGAGAGCACTATATAAAAAACAAGTTATTATGAATGCACAATCCTGGGTTTCACCCATTGAGGGCCAGATCTGCAATGCAGATTGGGACTGGCAGGTTCCATGTATGCAGGTGGATTACTACAGAATCTCAAGGGAAAAACAGCATGCAGAGTGTGGTTGCGACCTCTTTCAAGCTGCATTCAAATAATGCACTATTACATTTTCAGCAGACCCAAATATATCACAGCATTGAATTGGGTAGATATTTTCTTGAACCCAAAAAAGGTTTTCTCTAGACCCAAACACAATAAAGGCCCATAGAGTTAGGTATTCTCTCTTGACAAACCAAAACTGTATGGGTTAAACCTGAAAATTGTATTGAAGGTGCAAACCTTCTAGCAAGGTAGTCTTACAGGCGTTTTCTCAAAAGAAAGAATTCAGGAGAAAACTCATGTGGCAAACTGCCTCCATCTAGAATCTCCAATACAAATAAAAGGAGGCATGCATAATTTGGTGGAAGTAGAAACACAGCATGTCACCCCTGGTTAACCAGGAGAGCAGAGAGCACTGATCTCTGACCAGACAGCTCCAGAGAGGAATGACAATGAAATCCAAGATGGCAGCCTGAGGTTTTATAACCTCCCCAGACCATATGACTGGAAATCCAAAACAGAGAATGATGATGAATGAGCAGAAGATCGGAGATCAGTAGACCAATTAGAATAATTTATGGGATTCCCTTCAAATGGGGGAAGGACATGGAAGGTATGAGCAGGGAGCGAGGCACAGCAGAGGGAAGAAGCTGTGGAGACATGGAAGAAGTGACACAAAGATGGTACTTGCTGAAGCCCGCCCAAATGTGTTTTGAGCAGAAGGCCCTCAAACTTTGCTTGGGCTCTGCCCAGAAGAAAGACTACACTAAAGACCCCTGGTTCTTGAAGGGAGTTTGAGGCTTGCAAGCAGTGGCTGTATGTTGGCAGGAAATCTGGAAGAGAGTTCCAAATATAAGATCTGTGAGTGGTCCTGCAAGAGCTGGAGAGATGGGACTAGTATACGGAAAGGAGAATGGTGTGCTGTGAGAATCAAGTGCAAGCGCTGACACTGAAAGCCTGCGAGCATGCCAGGGAGGGAACGGGATAAAGAACAAGGATGAGGCCAAGTTGGAGAGTTGCCCATGGGCTATGAGTACACAAGTTTGAACTGATGCTACATTTCAGGAAAGGTGGAGAAAGTACCAAAACGCCTAATAAAGATTGTGAGAGAAAGCATGCCCAGACACTGAACTGGGTATTGTATTGAACGTATGACAATGTTTAATAAGAACTGAGAGAAAGAAATGCTTAGACACTTAATTCTTAGAATGTTACTGTAAGTACCTAAGGGCCTAGTGAAGACTGTAAGAGGATGAAAGCTCAGACACTGAATTCATAGATTGCTAATGTAAGTTCCCAAGTGTCTAATGAAGGCTGTGAGAGGATGAAAGCTAAGACACTGAATTCTGGGAATTATAGTCTATGTATCAAAGTGTCTAATGCAGTCTGTGAGAGAATGAAGGATTGGACATGGAATTTTAGGATTTGTAGTCAGGTACCAAAGTGTCTAAGAAGAGGGTAGAGAAAGATAATTCTGCATTGTGGAAAATGTAGTCATGGTACAAATCTATTCCATAAAGATTGTGAGAAAAGAAAATAGAGAGTCTGGGAAACTGCAGCCAACATACTTCAGTGTCCAATAAGGACAGAAAGAGAAAACACATTGGCACAGCATTCTGGGGGGTACGTTATAAAGTGTTTATTAGGGACTTGGTAAAAAAGACTAATTAGAAGTTTTGGTACTGGCACCTGGGAAATGAAAGGAATTTCACAAAGAGATTCACAAGCTTTAATGAAAGAAATCACCACCTTGTTAAAATTAAGAAAGAAATGTTTGTTTGAAACCTGCAACCTCTGCTTCTTGAGACATTGGATATGAACACCCCTCCTCTGAGTCTTATCTGGAGATCAAACATGATTTGTGTTGACTATTGGACCACCCTGAAGATGAGGGTGTATTATTGTGCATCGACTGCCAAATTTGACCTAGAGTGCAGGTTTACCATGATCAGAGAATATGAGATGAAGACCCCCGGCTTAGGCTTTAGCTGGAACATGCAATACGTGAGGGAGGAATGAAAACAGATATTTTATAGAGACAAGGTGATGGAGATGGGTTGAATTACTGATGATCTTCTTAGAGATATGAGCATCTGGAACATCAAACAGCTCATAATAGCCTCTAGAGCGATGCCGTTCACTAGACCGTCTTACATGTCATTTGTCCTGATGAAGGCCGCCAAAGAATGTGCTTTCCAATAGAATGCTGTGTTTCTCCGTTCATAGGTTGAAAAACAGTGTGCCATTTTGCTTATTTTGGTGTTTCTGAGTTGACAGAGTATTCAAATAACCTGATGTGCCATATCTCGATGTTTCAGTTGAAATGAGATGAGAAGACAGTATAATCAATATCAACGCCTCTGTATTGGATGGATTCAGAACAAGCACATGTGATGTCTATACTATATGTAAAATATCACTTATGCAAATACAAACTTCAGATGTTTTATTTTTTAGATATAAAGTGACATAAAATAAAAATCATCATAGTTTTTCTATATCATAAAGGGGCTGTTCAGAGGCTGACAAAATCGCTAAATTGAAAATTCTTGCTCATGGCAGAGGAAATGATTCCGCCAACCACATCACGGGAAAGTTGATTGTTGATAAATACTCAAAGAACTAGAGGGATCATCTTCCAAAATGGGGTGGAGGATAACACGCTGTCCAGAGTAATGCTCCCCTGGTCTTATATTTATTTGTTGAGATTTGATTACAGCATAAGCCCCCCATTGTATCGAGCTGTGTAACTGCTACCCTATTTTGTTTGAAATGTGAATTGGAAGGGGTCATTGTAGGGTCAGCTAAGGTTTCAAGTGTGACACCTAAATACCCCACTGCATCCTCTTTGCCTGCCTGTTATGGCCTTTTGTGGTATTGTGAAGTTATGTGTTTATTTATTACTTAGCATACTCTTTTTCTATCCACATCTTGTGAAGTCACTTGGCCAAAGGTCATATGGTGTCACTTTCTGTGATGTCAACACAGAGGGTCAAATATTGTGTGATGTCACTTCCGTTACCCTATGTTTTTGGTGAAATCACACCAGTGCCCATGCATTGTCTGCAGTAAGGTGACGGCCTTGCTAGCATGCAGACTCAGTCATGGCAGCTTGTCTCTCAAAGGGCTATGGATTTTCGCAATTTAAATCTAGTGCTCTTGTTTGATGTGGGTCATTTGACACTATCTATACAGTTTCATAGCCCGTTCCCCAGGTCCTGTACTTTACTGGATCCATATTGGAGATACAGTTCAGACCAACCAGCCCACTTTCAGAGGTAGAGATAGCTCTTCAACAAGCACATGACCACTTTGCTTCTTACTCTTACACCCGAATCCGGATAGCTTCAGAAAGCCTGGACTTTCATTACTTCTTGAGTTCATATTGTCCTTTTTGCGTGCCTAAAGATCTCAATGAAATGGAACCCATTCCTCACTAGAGTCTGATGTCCAGCAGCCCAGATTTACCTCTCCAAATTGGTTCTTACAGACTTGCTGTGATGGTTTAAGGAGCCCATTGCGCTTTTAAGAACCCCCTCATACACCTGGTTACTCGGAGTAGCATTCCTGAAGACTGAGTAAGTGCACAGAGCCACCATTGGCCCTCTGTGGATCTGTAACCTGAGCTCCTTTGATGGTAGATTGCTCCACATTCATGTCCTACAGATGAAATCTCTTTTTCTTGCCCAAAAGTCTTTCTTAACTCACAGGGATGCATTTTCTCATTCAGATAGATCCCACCACTGTGTTTTAAGTCAACAAGTAGTATAGGTCTTGTGTGGACATATAAATGGGGGCTGTGCATTATGCATGGAACTCAGAATAGTCCCTGTAGCAGGCTCCTCATAATCTCAGGTGGACCCCATCAATAGACTTACGTGTACCCTTTATGAGTGGGCGCTCAACAACTAATTAGTTTCTCTCTTCTCCCGGAGTTGAGGCCGTCTGGTTATAGATAGGTTTGCATCCAGTCACAATTTCAAGGGAAGCCAGCTTGCATCTTGACTAGCCAGTGAGCCTAATTTTAGTGGGGCTATTTTTCTGCTGAATCTGAAGTGGTTACTTTCCATCATACCTGCTCCTTCCCCCTCCTCCCGAGTATAGTGGCATGGTTTGGGAAGCGTCTTTCGTGTTCCATGATTCTGGAAGAAACCTTTTGGGACAAGTTCCTCTCTTCCAGCAAGGTGGAAATTCTTTCACCGCACCTGACTCTACTTCTCCACCCCCGACCTCATTCATTGACCTTTTCTCCCTGGTCACAGAGGAATTAGTTTACCATCATGATTGTCTGAGCAAGGTTAAAAGTGGTCCACAAAGAGGCAGAGTAAAGGCAAGAGGCTACAGTTTTTTTGGGGGGGCCTTAACTTAAAGAGATTAGTCCCCAGAAATGTTCTCTGGCTGATGTTTTGCTGTTAGCATCTTGCTTGCATTTGTTATTTAGCTGCTAGTGACACTTATAAAATGTCTGGTAAGGAATGGTTTTCTTTGAAGTTCTCCTGCATTAATTTTCCCGATGTCAAAAGGTGAATTTAGGTTACGATCTAAATGGTTGTGGGTGCATTAACCCCTCTGGGTACTTTGAGCTTAAATTGGTTCCCATAAAGACCTTTTTGCTTATTGTGATTTCCCTTACGTGTGAGGTTAGCAAAAAGCAGGCTCTTGTATCTTGCAAGCCTTAAAGCTTTTCATAAGCTCCAAAAAAGGTTGTTCATAGAACCCATCCTTTCTTTTTACCCAAGGTCCTGTCGGAAAACTATATCAACAAGGATCATTTTGTTCCTTGATTCCTTTGCAATCCCTTCTCTGAGATGGAGTTACATTCACAGAGTGTCACGCCACTTTTGGGGAGACCGAGGTCCGTTGCGATCGCTCTCTCTTCTCCCTCCTGGCGGATCTACCCGCGCTTTCGCGCCTGGGGAGCCGCCAGGAGGAGAGCTTCTGGAACCGCTGCTGGAGGGTTGCGGCGCATGCGCGGGAAACCGCTGTCTCGGTTCCGCGCATGCGCCGTAGATTGGGCCTGTGCGTTGGGAAGGGCTTGCCTTCCAAGCCTCGTTTCGGGTCCGCCAGCACCCGGAGACGAAACAGCTTGCGTTTCAGGCCTCGCGGGTGCCGGCGGCCCATAAAAGGGAACCGCAAGCAGAAGCCAACCGCGTCTCAACGCGGAAGCTTCGTTCGTGTTGCTCGCTCCTAGTTTCCTGTGTTACCTGCATTTACCCTGCCTTGCCTCCAGCCTGCCTGGGTGCCCTGCTCAACCCTGGGTCCTCTTGGGCCCATTTGCCTTGCCTTGCCTCGCCTCCAGCCTGCCTGGGTGCCCTGCTCAACCCCGGGTCCCCTTGGGCCCATTTGCCTTGCCTTGCCTCCAGCCTGCCTGGGTGCCCTGCTCAATCCTGGTTCCTCTTGGGTCCTTTTGCCTAGCCTTGCCTCCAGCCTACTTGGGTGCCCTGCTCAACCCTGGGTCCTTTTTGTTGCCTTCTGCCTGCCTGGGTGCGCAGTTTTGCCCAAGGGTCTCTTTGGTCCCACTTGCCCTACTTGACCTCCAGTCGCCTGGGTTCCTTGTGCTCGCCCTGGGTTCCCTTGGCTCCAGTTTCCCCCTCTGACTCTCCTGGGACCGATTGGGCCTTTGTCTTTTTCCTTATTCTTTGGACTCCCCCTTGTTGGTTTCCCTTCCATGTCTGGTTCCCCTTTTCCTGTCTGGTCCTGCCTGGTGCCTCGTCCTTTTTGGATCTACAGACCATCGGGCTAGTCAGCCATCTCCAAACCAGCTACCTGAAGTTCGCCTGAAGTGTCTTCCTGCGGATTGGTGCCCCGACTTAGTCCTTGTTTGGTGAGATCCCGCGTTCACCTTGGACTTCACCTTGTTCCGAAATCTTCAACCTGACTGCTGCCTCTCCTGTCTGTGCTTGCACAGTCCCACCGTCACGTAAATCAGGAGAGTGTCTTCCGTGACGCTGGGAGTCTGTCCATCCTCCACCCTGTACCATTTGGGTGGTGGAGAGGCGGGTTCCCCGAGTCACACACTCGTCATTCAGCTGGCTGCAGCCTGGCGGCCCCAACAAGATCCACATCAAAGAAAACAGGTACGCAGTCTTCACGTACATCCCAGCTTGACAGATTGAGACGCCTGCCTTCAGACCTTGAGATGGAGGATTCGCAGGAAGTGCGGAATGAGTTACAAGCACTCAGGGCGGAGATGATCGCCTTACGCCAGGAGAATCAAACTCTACGCCAAATGATAACCCAAGGGGTTCCGAGTACCTCACAGGCGGAAGGATCCTTGGCACACACAACGCCCATCAAGTTTGATGGAGATCCGCGACGAGTAGCGGAGTTCTGTAATCATTGTCGAATCCATTTTCTTTTCAGGTCGACTCATTTCAACAATGATAAGGCCAAGATTGGTTATATCTTGGGGAATTTGACAGGCAATGCTCTGGCCTGGGCAACTCCGTTTGTGGTTACCAATAGCCCAATTTTGAATGATTTTGCAGCTTTTGAAAAAGCATTCCTTGAGGTTTTTCAAGACGCCAAACCTGGCCTCCGCTGCGCAGAACCAGTTGATGGATTTGAAACAGGGGAACACCGACATAATAACTTACATTAGTCGCTTCCGTCTACTGGCAACTGATTCCCAATGGCCAGAAATCACACAAAAAACTCTGTTTCGTCGTGGGCTAAGAGAGGAGTTCAAGGATGAGTTACTCCATATACCCGAACCAGAGACACTTCAACACCTAATCGAGCAGGTGCTCTGAATTGATCAGAGACTGGCAGAACGGAAGGCAGAGAGACGTTGGTTCGAGAGGGGCGGTTCCAGAACGACCAGTTTACCTGCCGGATCATCTGGGCCTACTGAATCCGGACCAGAGCCTATGCAACTAGGAGCTATGAGGGGTCCTTTATCAGAGGAAGAGAGAAGACGAAGAAGAATGTTACGTATATGTCTCTATTGTGGAGCTGCTGCTCATTTTCTGGGTACGTGCCCTTTACGATCCCAGAAGAAGAAGGCGGAAAACTAGAGGACCTGTCGTGTATTGGGAAGGCAGCGACAGGTCCCCCTCTTTTTTCAGTCCTTTCCACGTTCTGTTCAGTTCTACATCCCATGCAACCCGCGGTGCTACAGACTCTGAAGATCCGAATCAAGTTGCCTGGCAGAGGTTTGGAGGTGTTTGCTCTGTTGGATAGCGGGGCTTCCGGCAATTATATTGATGAAACATTTGCCTCTGTGAATCGGATTCCACTCTTGTCCAGATCCACTGCTCTACCCGTGGAAGTCATCGACGGGACTCCTTTGTCCTCTGGGCCTGTCCGACAATTCACAGTGGGTCTACCTCTTCAGATTGCCGACCATCTTGAAGATCTCGCTTTGGACGTCATTAAGTCCCCCACCTACGAGGTGCTTCTGGGCCTACCATGGCTGCAACACCATAATCCAGTAATTGATTGGAGAACGCACACCCTGACCTTTTCCTCTGCAGTTTATGCTCAGAAGTGCTGTTTGTCCACTCCGACCCGTGCTCCTTCGACCCCCTTGAACTCTAATGGTAGTGGGGTCCGTGTGTGTTCCATCTCTCATGTTCCTCAGGAGTATGTCGATTTTGAGCACGTGTTTGTTGAACCGGGCAATATACCCCTACCACCACATCGCCCGTTTGATTGTTCAATCGAGTTGTTACCTGACTGCGTGATTCCCCATGGGAAACTATACGCTTTAACACGGGATGAGAAACAAGTGCTTCAGGATTACTTGTCGGATAGTTTACAGAAAGGATACATAGTTCCGTCTAAGTCTCCCGCAGGGTTTCCCTTGTTCTTTGTGAAGAAAAAGGAGGGCACCTTGAGACCTTGTGTTGACTATCGGGAACTAAATGACATAACAGCTAAAGACCGATATCCACTTCCATTGATTCGCAATATCCTGGAAACCCTACATACTGCCCGGATCTTCACCAAACTGGATTTACGTGGAGCGTATCATCTAGTACGCATCAAGAACGGGGATGAATGGAAAACGGCTTTCAAGACATCATTTGGGCATTTTGAGTATAGAGTCATGCCATTTGGTCTGTGCAACGCCCCAGCCATCTTTCAACGGTTTATGGACAACATCTTTAGTGATCTCATTGGTTTGTCAGTCTGGATATATTTGGACGATATCTTGGTTTTTTTCAGATCCATCGAAGAACATGTGAGACATGTACGTGAGGTCCTTCGACGTTTGTCTTTCAACCACCTATTCGCAAAGGCCGAGAAATGCAGTTTTCACTTATCCAGTGTTGAATTCTTGGGATTTGTGATCAATCAGGATGGGATAGAGATGGACCCCAAGAAGGTACAAGCCATTCAGGAGTGGAAACAACCCCATGATGTAAAATCACTACAACGCTTTTTGGGATTCGCAAACTTTTACAGGCGCTTTATCCCCCTGTTCTCTCAAATCTCAGCGCCCCTTACCAGGCTGACCAGCAGTAAGATCACTTTCAGGTGGGATTCTCTCGCTTCTCAGGCATTTGACACCTTGAAGTCGGCCTTCATGGCCGCCCCGATTCTACGCCACCCTCAGGATGATCTACCTTATATCGTAGAAGCAGATGCATCGAACTTTGCTGTTGGTGCAGTTCTTCTGCAGAAAGATCCAGAAACCTCCATTGAACATCCGGTGGCCTACTTCTCACGCAAGCTGAGTCCCAGTGAAAGGAATTATGCGGTTATCCAGCGGCAACTGTTGGCTATAAAGACCGCGTTTGAGGAATGGAGGCATCATTTACTTGGAGCCTGCTTTTCGGTGGAGGTTCGCACTGATCATCGCAACCTGCAGTATCTACGCTCCTTGCAATGCCGAACACCCCGACAGGCTAGATGGGCCTTCTTTTTCTCCCCATTTGTGTTTCACGTTACATACATTCCAGGAACTGCTAACTTGAAAGCGGACGCTCTCTCTCGATCCCTGGAAAAAGAGGAAGAAACGCCCAGCTTGGATCAGCCACTGATTTCCCCTCAACATTTCTTATTGGCCTTGTCATCTCATCTACAGTCTATCGCTGACGCCACCGGGAAGGATCCTGCTAGATCGGCCCTTCTTCGGCGTGAGTCCGTATCGGAACAAGATGGACTCCTGTTGTTTCGGAAGAGGCTTTACATTCCCGAGGGTACGATTCGAGAGGGCATATTGCATGGGTTTCATGATTCACCCATTGGAGGGCATCGAGGGATGAGAGCTACACGTGAACTGATATCCCGACAATTTTGGTGGCCAAGGTGGGCTACCGACGTTCAGAGATACATCGAGAGTTGTCCCGTTTGTGCCCAATGTAAGGTCCCAAGGAGACGGCCTCTGGGATTGCTGGTGCCAACTGAATTAGCATCATACCCATGGCATACTATCGCTACTGATTTTGTGGTTGATCTACCTCCCTCTGACGGGTATACTTGCATCATGGTTGTGGTCGACAGCTTCACCAAATATGCTCATTTCATCCCATTCCACAAGATCCCTACGGCTGCTCAGATGGCTTCAGTCTTTCTCCACGAAATCTATCGATTAAATGGTCTCCCAGAAAAGATAATCTCGGATCGTGGTTCTCAATATCTTTCAGCTTTTTGGAACAAGGTGTGTAGTCATCTGGGTATACGTAGAGCATTGAGTTCTGGTTATCACCCGCAGACCAACGGGCTTACCGAAAGGACTAATCAGACCCTGGAGGAGTACCTCCGTTGTTTTGCCAACGCGACTCAGTCCAACTGGAAGGCATGTTTAGATCTCGCAGAAGTATCCTACAACAACACTGTTCATGCTTCCATTGGAATCAGCCCATTCTTCTGCTCTACTGGTCAACATCCCAAATTGGTGCCGTTTCATCCCGTGCCCACCAGTACTGTTCCATCTGCTGATGTCCTGGTGTCATCCATTCAACGACAACAAGAATTGGCACGTGAGATCCTGAAGAGAGCCAAGGAACGGATGAAGGCCCAGGCTGACAGGAAAAGGAGTTTGGAACCAGATTTTCAAGTGGGGAATAAGGTGTGGCTGTCCTCCAAAAACCTGCCACTTCGCAATTTACCGGTTAAATTAGCTCCCCGGTATTTTGGTCCATTCACGATAACCGAACGGTTATCCTCCATAGCCTTCCGTCTCCAGTTGCCTCCCTCTTGGCATGTACACCCTGTTTTCCATGTCTCCCTTTTGAAGCCCTATGTGGCCGATCCCTATGGTCGGTCCTGCCCTCGCCCTGCCTCTGTCCTCGTCCAAGGGGTCCCGGAATTCGAGGTTCAGGATTTGCGATGCCCGCTATCGCAGGGGGGTGGTTCATTTCTTGGTGGATTGGAAAGGGTATCCGGCTTGTGATCGTACTTGGGAACCTCGTCAGCATGTGCACGCTCCCCCCCTGGTGCAAGAGTTCTATGATCAGTTTCCTTGGAAACCCGGGGCCCCGGGTCTTCCTGGGAGGGGGCATAGTGTCAAGCCACTTTTGGGGAGACCGAGGTCCGTTGCGATCGCTCTCTCTTCTCCCTCCTGGCGGATCTACCCGCACTTTCGCGCCTGGGGAGCCGCCAGGAGGAGAGCTTCTGGAACCGCTGCTGGAGGGTTGCGGCGCATGCGCGGGAAACCGCTGTCTCGGTTCTGCGCATGCGCCGTAGATTGGGCCTGCGCGTTGGGAAGGGCTTGCCTTCCAAGCCTCGTTTCGGGTCCGCCGGCACCCGGAGACGAAACGGCTTGCGTTTCAGGCCTCGCGGGTGCCGGCGGCCCATAAAAGGGAACCGCAAGCAGAAGCCAACCGCGTCTCAACGCGGAAGCTTCGTTCGTGTTGCTTGCTCCTAGTTTCCTGTGTTACCTGCATTTACCCTGCCTTGCCTCCAGCCTGCCTGGGTGCCCTGCTCAACCCTGGGTCCTCTTGGGCCCATTTGCCTTGCCTTGCCTCCAGCCTGCCTGGGTGCCCTGCTCAACCCTGGGTCCCCTTGGGCCCATTTGCCTTGCCTTGCCTCCAGCCTGCCTGGGTGCACTGCTCAATCCTGGTTCCTCTTGGGTCCTTTTGCCTAGCCTTGCCTCCAGCCTACTTGGGTGCCCTGCTCAACCCTGGGTCCTTTTTGTCCCGCTTGCCTTCTGCCTGCCTGGGTGCGCAGTTTTGCCCAAGGGTCTCTTTGGTCCCACTTGCCCTACTTGACCTCCAGTCGCCTGGGTTCCTTGTGCTCACCCTGGGTTCCCTTGGCTCCAGTTTCCCCCTCTGACTCTCCTGGGACCAATTGGGCCTTTGTCTTTTTCCTTATTCTTTGGACTCCCCCTTGTTGGTTTCCCTTCCCTGTCTGGTTCCCCTTTTCCTGTCTGGTCCTGCCTGGTGCCTCGTCCTTTTTGGATCTACAGACCATCGGGCTAGTCAGCCATCTCCAAACCAGCTACCTGAAGTTCGCCTGAAGTGTCTTCCTGCGGATTGGTGCCCCGACTTAGTCCTTGTTTGGTGAGATCCCGCGTTCACCTTGGACTTCACCTTGTTCCGAAATCTTCAACCTGACTGCTGCCTCTCCTGTCTGTGCTTGCACAGTCCCACCGTCACGTAAATCAGGAGAGTGCCTTCCGTGACGCTGGGAGTCTGTCCATCCTCCACCCTGTACCATTTGGGTGGTGGAGAGGCGGGTTCCCCGAGTCACACACTCGTCATTCAGCTGGCTGCAGCCTGGCGGCCCCAACAAGATCCACATCAAAGAAAACAGGTACGCAGTCTTCACGTACATCCCAGCTTGACACAGAGAAGGGATTGCAAAGGAATCGAGGAACAAAACTATCCTTGTTGATATATTTTTCCGACAGGACCTTTTTTGGGTACCTCTCAAGCAATTATCTTTCCTCTTGAAAGTACACAGACCTATGTTCATGGCAAAGGTCTCCTGAGTAGATTTTCAGGGACATGTCTTTTGAGTGTCATCTGGAGGACAGCAATTTGGTCTACACCTCATGTGTTTTGTTAATGCTGTTCTATGTATGTTGGCTCCAGATCAGATCCCCAATTTTGCAAATCCTTCCTGCAGAATATATTCTGTTATGGTTGATATCAATAGGCTACCTTCACTTCAACAGACTTTATGCTTTACAATCATCTAATGAGACTGCAAGAATGCAAACTACTGACACTAGTAAATCTTGTCCACCGTCCTCCAGAAGAATATCCCCTCCACTGTTTATATTTCTTTGGTGCGGATATAGAGCAAAATGGCTGAGGAGTAGGGGGCCTGCTGATGCACAGTGGTAGGGAACTTGTTGCCATGCATTGGCACTGGATTCCCATTTGAAAAGTATTTTTTGCATTATGTTATTACATTTTATGAGGTTTTCATGCTGTGCTAAATCACCATAGTAGTACCAAGGTGTCAGGTACAGCAGAAGGCGGGGAGATGTTTCACCCATATAATGTGTTAGAGTGGGGAATATATTGGTAAATTATATTTTCCTTAAATATGGTTTTATCAGGAATCACAAGCCAAGATGGGGAAGCAGTGATTGAGGCTGACTGGCTGAGTGAACAATGACAGTCATTCTGGAATGTTCAAAGGATTCTTTAACTGGCTTTCATCAGAGTTGTTCCCCAGGCAGGTTGTGCTGTCTTTAGTTCCCCTATCTATTTTAGGCCCAAAACACTATAGGGTCTTAGGTGGGAGCACAGCTTTCTAGAGTGAGACTGACTATGTTTAATATGTAAGGAAAGATCATTCAGAATTCATTTTTATAACTGCGTGTCAAGGTTGAGGAGTGTAAATAGAAGAGGCGACCTGTGGCTGCATTGTATAAAGTTGCTATAGACATTAGCGTTGCATCCGCTTAAGAAAGCTTACCGGTAATCGGTAACGACTCTGCATGTAAGCGCAAAGCTGTGCGTGTGTTGGTAGTGGGCTAGAGCGAGACCGCAGTGCAAGGGGAACCCACGTGTATAGCTCCGGAACATGTCGCAGAGAAAGGAACGTAGCATGGTTCAGCAGTGGTAAGAAACTTTATTGCATGGTTTAGCTCATCGTGTGGAACTGTAGTGCATGGTCCAGCTCATTGGCAGGAGCTGTTACTGGTAATAGTCTCGTTGTGCATGCGTGGCAAAGACTAAAGTAATCCTGGTACTTTGTACTGGAATGGTAGCCAATCTCTTGTTTGTTATTTTATGCACTATGTCTTTCCCTTCCCTGGGGTTACTGATGCTGTTATTATAGGGTTGAGTTGGGAATGCTTGGAGAGGGTCTGTGGGATTCAGCATCTCCTGCGGATTGGCAAGGCATACCTGATGGGATGAAAGGCCCACATTAATAAATATCTGCCTGAGCTGTCATGGATCCGATGGAGGCCTCGACGGGTCTGTTAGGGAATCTGTTTAGAGAGTTAAGAGATGAGGTACGGGTTTCAAGAAAGGAAAATCAGGACATTAATTTAAGGTTGGAGGAATTGAGTTTAAAGTGACTAATTCACAGGCCTTGAGAACACCTTTACCTCAAGAAGAGAATCTTGGGTTAGAACCCCCTGCTCTCGTTAGAACAGATTTATTGGACGGTTCAGATCAAGGAGAAGGGCACAAGAGAATGGCAAGGTCACTTTTAGCATTGGTGCCTTTATCTCCTCCAGAACGTTTCGGGGGGAGGGAGATTTTAAGAAATGCCAGATATTTTTGACACTGTGTGAACTTAATTTCTTATGCAGGCCAGAAGCTTTTGCTACTAAGACAGCGAAGGTAGTGTTTATATTATCGTATTTTATTGGAGAGGCGGCGGCTTGGTCTGTGTTGTTGGTAGGCCAAAGGAATCCTATTTTAAGTAATTTGTCCTAATTCAAGTCAGAATTTAAGAAACTGTTTGATAGAGGTAGATGGTGAAATTCTAGAATTAAAGCAAGGAAGGAAGTATTTGGTGAGTTATATTGCCCAATTTAAGCCCCTAGTTTTGTAGAGCAGATCACTAGAAGAAAAGCAAGCATCCTTGTTTTACCGGGGCCTTAGAGAAGAATTGAAGGACGCCTTAACAACAATCGCAGATAGGCCCACTTTTTGCAAGGCCTTGATAAATCTAGTAATGCCAATAGATTATCGGGGAATGCAAGGCTGAATGTAGGACAGGGTTGGTTGAGACCAGAGCAGTAAATCGAGGAGAAAGTGTGAGATTGAAGGGGGGACCAAAGTTCAGAGATGTACAGCCAGGAATTGCAGTGAGATAGGGAAAGGAAAGGGGCCCATTATTTAAGGAAGAAAAGGATAGGCGCAGACAAAATAATGTTGTGGGAAGTCAGGACATTTTGGGGGAATTGTCCATGGTGTCCTCAGACATTCCAGTCATCCAGTTCAAAATTACAGCAAGTGGCCAACACCATCCAAGCAGCTGTTCCTCACATCACCCTTAGTGTATCCTTGTTTGTACAGGAGGTGAAGAAAGGGAGATGACTGGCAGTAATCGATTCATGGGCCACAGGACAATTTATGGACAGGAATGTGGTTAGAGCTATGGAGAATCAGTTTGTCCACAAGAAAAGGGCAGAGCAAGTTAGAGCGGTGGTTGGATCACAGTTAACCTCAGGGCTTATTACACATTAAATAGTTACATTTGGAACAGAGATGCCAGGTGGACATTGGGAGGAAATAATTTTTGAATTAGTTGATACACCTCAGTTAAAGGTAATCTTGGGAATGCCTTTGCTAACTTATCACAACCCACAAATAGATTGGGGTAGGAGAGTGGTGGAGTTTATATCTAGTTCCTGCAAGGAGTATTGTTTAAAGGAGACTTCAGAGCAAGAACATTCTCATAAATCCTCTAAAGTTGTGGCTGGGTTGATAAAAATAGGACTCCGTACATACTATTGGGTCAGCAGTAGGAACCTTAACAGAAATCTATCAGGAATTCAGTGATGTGTTTGGTGAAATCGAAGCAAAGGAGCTTCCGCCTCATCACGATTATGACTGTAAGATTGACTTATAAGTCGGAGCCCAGATTCTATGTAGTCTCATCTATACTTTAACAGAAGAAGAAAATGAACATTTAAAGGAATGCATTTAGGAAAACCTAGGTTTCATTAGACACTCCCAGTCTCTAGCAGCATCCCCATTGTAGTTTGTCCCCAAGAAGGAGGGAACATTACAGACTTGCATTGAATACAGGGCATTGACTAAGGTAACTATAAAAAATAGGTATCCAGTACCACTAATTTCTGTAATGTTGGATCAAATTCAAAGAGCAACAATATTTCCCAAATTGGATTTGTGAGGTACCTATTACGTGGTCGGCGTGCGACAAGGGGAATAATGGAAAACTGCATTTTGCACAGAATTTTACCAGCTAATGCTTTTTGGCCTGTGTAATGCACCAGTGACCTTCCAATTTGTTTTTATTAACAAAGTTTTGCATGCATTTCTGGATGTCTTCTTAGTAGTAACATTGATGATATTCTAGTATATTCCAAGGATCTACAATAATATCACAAACATGATAGATTGGTCCTGCAAAAATTAAGAGAGAACAAGCTATTTGACAAGCTAGAAAATAGCTAATTCCATACGGAGGAGGTAGAGTTTCTGGGTTTTGTCATTTCTCCCAAAGGATTGGAATTGGACCCCAGAAAGGTGCAAGCCAAAGTTTCCTTGGATTTGCAAAAACTTTTGTCGAAGATTCATTAAAGGATTTTCACAAGTAGTGACACCCATAATGAAGCTCCTTAAGAAGGGTGTAATGGGGGAAACGTGTTTCTGGACGCATGAGGCAGAAGAAGCGTTTCAGCAACTTAAGGAAAATATCATCTCCCGTCTGATTCTGTTACATCCGGATACTTCCCAACCTTTTTTTGTTGAGGCAGACCCTTCAAATCTTGCCATAGGAGCAGTATTTTCCCAGAGACAATCGGAAACTGGGCAATTGCATCCCATAGCATATTTGCCAAATAAGCTACTTCCAGCTGAAATGGATTACACGATCACCAATCAAGAACTTCTAGCAATCAAGAAGGCATTTCAAGAATGGAAGCATTACTTGTTGGGGCCCTGTTGTAACTTGAATGCCGTGCAGATATGTGAGACCTCGGTCCCCAAGTGCCGCACAGGGAGAATGATAAATTCACTCCCTATACAACCTTTGAGGCCACAGGTGGAGAAGAATCCGGGACCACGAAGTACTGGAAGCCCCACGGAAGCTGTGAAGGAAAGCAGTGTTAAGTACCAAGCAAGCAGGGTAAAGCACGGGTAACCAATAAACAGGAAGGATCTTACCAGGAATTGGTAGCAGAAGGGATTCCGGGGCTCAAGATGGCAATGGTCCCGGGTAGGAGGCACTTACTGGTAGTCACACCAGACCCCACCTGAAGAAGACCTGTAAGCCGGACTGAACCAAATTGCAGGTAAGGGTGGTGATGAGGCGTAGTTCATACAGTGTTCCAGATTGTTTGGAGAGGGGTAATCCACAAGAAGTCTGTGACAACAATCCAGGGTCTAGAGCCAAGTGTAGCAGTCCAAGCTGACGAAACAATGAAGAGCGGGATCCAAAGAGAAGTCCGTGACAACGGTCCGAGGTCAAGAGCCAAGAGTATCAGTCCAAGCCAAAAGCACAGATATAACGTGATCCAAAAGAGTTCCAAGAAGAGTTAGCCGGGTCCAAGATCAAACGAAACACAAGGTGACAAAACGCAGGCCAAACAGGGTCTCTGAGAAAACAGCTGTGAAGCGCGGTACTGAAGTACTCCACTGCTTAAGTACCGTTTGATTCCTGATCACGTGATCGTGAATCCAGGTCACGTGATCGCGAGTTCCGGTCACATGACCGCAAGTGTAGGTCACGCGATCGGATAGCGCCAGCAGCACGATGCAAAGAAGCGAACCTGATCTTTTGATGGCTTAATCTCCACGGCAGCTGCCAATGAAGAAATGGTCGCAGTCGTGACTGTGGAGTAGTAGCGTGAAGCTGCTGCTGTTGCTGTGTGTGAGCCGGTCTGGACCGCCAAAGTGAGCCCCGGAGGGTAAGTGGGGGGTGAATCCGGGCCGAGGGGGAACTAGGATCACTGGTGGGTCGGATGGAGGGCATGACAGGCCCAAGCATACGGTCATTGTTCTGACAGACCATCAGAATTAGCTCTTTTTGAAGTCGGCTCACACCTTGCCACCTCGGCAATTGCGTTGGTCTTTGTTCTTTGCCAATTACGATTTTGTGGTTACTTCTAAACCGTGTTGCTTGAACGGAAAGGCTGATGCCTTGTTCCAACAATTACCTGGATGCGAAAAAGATCTGTAAAGAAAAGCTGAACCAATTATTGCAGTTTAAATAAAGAATACTGCATGATATGTCTGAGGCAGAGATGCAAGCTTGGGTTAAGCAGGATCCAGAATGATATATTGAAAATGGACTTCCATATACGAACGTAAAACTATACATTACTACAGTGGAGTTTAGAGAGAGAATTTTTTGTGAATGTCATGACTCAAAATTAGCTGATCATCCGGGATTCAGAAAAACTCTGGAGTTAGTATGCTGAAGGGTCTAGTAGGAGAGTTTAAGACAAGATACTTTGAACTATGTGAAGACTTGTGAAGTGTGGCTCATTCCAAGACTGGTGGAGGGAAACCTTCTGGACTACTTACCCCATTACTTGTGTCCTCTAGTCCTTGGTATACAATCTCTATGGACTTTATTGTTGACCTTCTTAAGGATCTGGGGTGTTCTGCAGTGTTAGTGGTGGTTGATTTATTGACTAAAGCAGGCCATTAAATTCCAATGAAGGGTAAAGTAACAGCAAAGAATCTTGCTAAAGGTTTTCTACACGTAGAGGTCAGATTACATGGACTACCAACACAGATAATTCCAGACTAGGGATCACAGTTTATCTCACATTTTTGGAGTGTTTTCTGTAAGGAGTTACGAATTGAGGTCTAATTGTCATCTGGATATCACCCTCAGACTAATGGGCAAACTGAACAGATCAATCAGGAGTTGGAGCAATATCTGAGGTGTTTTTTGCAAACCAAGAGCAGTTGGGTGGATCTACTTTGTTTAGCCGAATTTAGCTAAAATAATTCTGCAAAGGATTTGACTACCTTTTCACCTTTCTTTTGTAACTGTGGGTTTAACCCGTGTTTTTTACACAAGGTAGTTCCAGCGGGGAACCCTAACCAAGATGTTGAGGACAGGTTAAATTGCTTGAGAATGAGTTTAGCTGAGGCAGTAATTGCACTTCGGAAGAGTAAACTGGAGCATTAACAGTTTGCAGGTCCGAAATGTAAAGCTAGTCCACAGTATCAAGTTGGGGAGAAGGTTTGTTTGTCCATCAAATATTTATGCTTTAAGGGGAGAACTAAGTTTAGTCCACGATGTATTGGACCATATGAGATTGAGAAGATCATAAACCCTGTAACTGTGACTCTAAAACTACCCTGTGGTATTAAGAAACATTTGACTTTTCATGTGAGTCTGGTAAAATCATGACTTGAGTGGACATGACTACTTAAACCCCTGTCTCCTGTAATCACAGACGATATTGGGGGAAAGTATGAGGTTAAAAGAATTTTGGATTCAAGGAGAGTTAGCGGCCAACTACTGTACGTAATTGACTGGAAAGGTTATGGTTCAGAGGACCGGTCCTGGGAATCAGTTTCAGATGTACATGCACCTCGTTTGATCAAAGCATTTCACAGGAACTATCCACACAAGCCTAGCCCTGAGACAGGGCTTTGCGGGGTGAATACTGTCAGGTCCAGCAGGTGGCCAGTGTTTGTACATAGAGTGGGGCTTACCAAGGCTCCAAGGCTTGTTGGAGATGCATATTGGAACCCAGCCAGAGGTTGCTGTGTAAAGAATTTTCTGGTGCATGTCTGAGGTTTCATCCAATGATTTAAACAAAAGGGGGACTAAAGAAAACCCATAATAAAATACTGTAACTAACTTGTACTTACATTTTCATTCACGCCACTGATGCAGCTGCCCATGTTGCCTACAGCTAAGAAAACCAGTATCAGGCTTGGGGTCCCAGCTCAAACACACTCTCTAGTTTTACATTAGCGAGTGAGGTTACCTCCAAAGTTAAAACATGAGAATTGCTTACCTAAAAAGTGATTACAAAAAGTGCAGTAAGTGGAGAGAGGGATTGAGGTCCAACACTGGTGCTAGAGAGGAGCTTCATCAATCTGCCTTCATCAAAAAACAGACAAGAAGGAAACTATAAAACAGAACAACAGGAAACTCTTATATTTTCATAACCTGTGGTTTAAGAATCTTAGGTGGCCGTGGGACCCTCTTTTTAGTTTTGCTTGAAAATTGGCAGAGACAACTTTTCCAAAGTATTCCTGAACATATGGGCTTTTTGATTGATGTAAGGATACAGTGGATTTCTGTCTCTCCTTTTACTTCCTGGTGCGCATGCATCCACGTTTGGGTTATGCATCGTAGCTTGATGCTTTTAGTATCATCATATAAGGTATCACTTTAGCATCACCTTGTGGCCAATACAATGCTACAGAAAAGAGAAAATGTGTTGGGAAGCAAAATATTTTGTTAGCCTGGAAACTGCCAATGCTGTTGGCATGTATTGGCTGCATCATAAATGGTTATTTTATGTGTCGTTTCACTCACTGTTCTTTCTTTCAGTCCTTTGTCATAGTCCTTCTGCTTTGATAGTCCTCCTTCTTAGTCCCTTGTAGTCCTTGTCTCTGTCCCTCTCCTTCTTCTTTGTACTTTGCTTTGGGCTTTTTCTTAGTCCTTATTTTATTTTTATTTATTTATTTATTGAATTTGTTACACGCACAAACAAAGGGTATCACTGCGTTGGTTACTTAGAAACATCACTTGTTACAGACTTAGGATACTTGTTACATATATACATTCAGTTACAATATGTAAAGAACATTGGCTGAGTTAGTTAGGGTCAATTCGAGCAAACTTGGTTCTACCGATTCTCCTTTGTCATAGTCCTTTGGGGCTAGCTCTTCTCCTTCTTCCTAGCCCTACTCCTTTGCCTTAGTCCTTCAGTCTTCTTCTTCATCATAGTCTTTCTCCCTCTTCACTTCAGTCCTTGTCCTTCATTCTGTTCCTTCTCCTTCATCCTATTCCTTCTCCTTTATCATAGCCCTTCACTCTAGTCCTTCTCCTTTGTCATAGTTCTTGGTCCTAGTCTTTCTTTTTCTGCTACTTGCCATTAGAAGCGCTCTAGTGGCAAGTAGCAGGACCTGTCCATTGTCTTCCACTGACAGTCACATATTGTTACCAACACGAGATACATTGCGAGCTGGGAATGACAATGGTCCCAGGCTTGGGGGCTCGCTGATGGACCAATCAGGGCACGGGGGGGGCTAACCACTAACGACATTACAACATAACCAATCACCAACCGTCTCCATGTAACCTTTTAGAAGTAGCAATTTTTAGGGATGACCCAAGCGTACCACCTGACCTCTACTCTACCAATACAACTTTCCACTATACGGTCCTATACTGAACCTACTACTCAGGGAACCAACCAGGAGTAGCGGTAGGTTCGGGGACAAACTTTTACAAATGACGCACATTATTACGGCACACAGATACAAAAAGGGCCTGCGAGCCCGATTACGATGAGAAGTTGCTTGGAACCTACGCTTCATGTACCTGTCCCTGTCTGTTTCTTGTAATAAATAGCAATAACTCAAGGGCCTTCCAAGAACTGGAGGTCTGCGGACCCCGGCTACGGCCCTGCCGACCACCAGAAATTACCCTAACAACAGTCTACCATACTCATCACAGCCCTTCTCCTTTATCACTATCTTTCATCAGTCCTTCAACTTCATCAGTCCTTCTCCGTTGTCATGGTCCTTCTTCATTGTAATCCTTCTCCATCATTATCATTCTTCTTCACCACAGTCCATTTTCTTTATCATAGTACAGCTTTGTCACAGTCTTTCTACTTCATCACAGTCCTTACACTTCATCACAGTCATTCATAGTACTTATGTTTCATCAGTAATTCCCCTTAATTATGATCTTCCTTCACCATTCTTTCTCCTTCATCACTATCCTTGTTCACGATGCTCCTTCATTGTCACAGTCCTTCTCCTTCATCAACATTCTTTTTTTTCATCACTATCTTCACCACAGTACTTCTCCTTCATCAGTCTTCCTCCTTTGTCAAAGTTCATCCTTCCCCTTTATTACTATCCTCCATCACATTGCTTCAACTTTGCCAGTGTGCAGTCCTTCATCACAGCCCCTCTCCTTCATGACAGTCCTTCCCTTTTATAGCAATATGTGTCCTTTGTTACAGTACTTCTCCTTCACCAGAATAATTTGTCAAAGTCATCTTCATAGTGCTTATACTTAATCACAATTGTTCCTCTTCGTCAATCTTCCTCCTTTTTCACAGTCCTTTCAGTCTTTCTCCTTTATCCCATTCTCTGTCTGTCCTTCTCCACCATCACAGTCCTTTGTTACATTCCTTCTCCTTCAATAGTCCTTTGTCTCTGTCCTTTTCCCTACAACACAGTTCTTTGTTACATGCCTCCTTTGTCAGTCCTTCTCCTTCACCATTGACTGTCTCCTTCGTCATAATCCTTCACCTTCATCATAATCCCTTGTCTTTTGTCACAGTCCTTCGTCAAAGTTCGTGTTGTGTTCATCATGACAGTCCTTCTCCTTCATCAGTCCTTTGTCACAGTCATTCTCTTTCATCAACGTCTTTTGTCATAGTCCCTCCCCTTCTTCAGACTTTCTCCTTTGTCACAGTCCTTTTCGTTCATCAAAGCCCTTCACATTCATCACTCCTTTATCACAATCCTTCTCCTTTGTCAGTGTTTGTTCTTCATCACAGTCCTTAGCCACTGTATTTCTCATTCCTCGCAGTTCTTCCCCTTCATCACAGTCCTTATTTGCCATCACATTCCTCATCCTTTGTAAAAGTTATTTAGCCTGATCAGACTTTCTCAGTCACAGACTCAGTCAGTCAGTCTCCCTCTCTCGCCCCCGTACTGCTTCGTCTGTCTTTTCTTGTTTTCTCCCTCCATATGCCCATCATGTCTCTCTCTCTCTCTCGCTCTCTCCCCGTCTCCTCCTCTCCCCCTCTCTCCCTCGGTTTCTCTCTTTCTTGCTGACTCTTCCTCTGCCTTTCCCTTCCTAGAAATGGCTCAAGAAAAGGTTAAGAAAGAATTAAAGTGTACATGGGCTTTGAGAATTTGTAAGGGGCTGTATGCGGAAAGCATAACATGTGATATAATGAATGGAAATTTCACTTTGTTATGCTGCAATAATCCCCTAAACCGGCATAAGGATCTGCTTGTGGTATTTCTACAATTTACAACTGGGTCACGTAGCTTGGTTTCAACGTTCAAGGTATGGATGAAACTTAAGCTTTGCTAATTAAGTATGAAACTTGCAGGCAGCTGCTCAAGGTGTCCCAGAGGTAAATGGTAAGGCATGAATGCTGCTCAAATGTTTTGAAGCCGGAAATGGTCACCTGTCATTCTCGCTATCGGATTTGCCCTATCCGTTATAACGAGCATGCATACATGAACGTTGATGCCCTCTTTGTAAAGGCATGGCTGGGAAACTGGTGCAGCACGGAAGTCTCATCTTGCTCCAAAACAGTAGTTGTCAACCGGTGCATGCCTTCGTACACATGATCCCATATATCATGTGTACATGTTTTTGATTTCTTTTGGACCTTTGGAAATCAGATTGTTAGTGGTTACACCTTTTTCCTTAACATTGTGTACATTCCTGGGCAAATGGAGCTTGGTTGTGTGTGTTACCATAATGTTTGATGCAATCAGCCAGAAGAAGTTAACCACTCCCCTAATAATAGCCACATGATGACCAGTTCATCAGGCCCATTTTTTATGGGGTCAGCATAAGTTCATATCTAGAAATTTAAACTGCAATGGACAACCGTGGGCAGGGGTCGTGCTCGTGGAAGTATTCATTGCATGGAGGGGGACTTGGTGCACAAATGTCTCCTCGTGCAATTTCCGTCGTTTCCACCATGCAGCGGAAAGGTTAGGTGTAAAGCATAGGCGAAATCGTCTTTGCTCTTACCTTTTCACTTCGTTGGTGGAAAACTGTAAAGGCTGATTGCAATTAACGACTGCAGGAGGCATTTGCAATGGATTGCTATGGGATACACCTGCTTTTACAAGGTGCTAATTTAGGGCTGATTGGGTAGGAATTCATTGGTTTTTCACAAGCCTGCAAATACATCTTCGTGGAAAACCCAAATGATTTGACAGGCAGGCCTGGAAGAGCAGATGGGTTTCTGAAGTCTGCTCTGCTCGCTAATCCCACCGGCCAAATCAAAGAAAATCCTGCAATTGGGGAAAATGATGGTAAAAGTGTACCACCGCAATTACCGCCATTTTTACCCATTCTCAGAACTGTGAAAATGACCTCTCTGGAAAAGCCAGAGGTTTTGGCTTGCCAAGACTTGTTTCATTGATATTATGGAGAGAATCTCAGCAGCAAGACAAGAATGTGCAGCTGGTTTGGAGGAAGTATGGGAACCTGTTCAGCACGAGGAAAGCTGCTTCAAACTCAAGTTCCCAGATAACATCTGTACAGCTGCGAGGATTCTTAGACCAGCTGCAGGGGCCTCTCTTCAAAAGTCCAGCCAGATGCTGTCTGACCCAGGAATTATTGGTGATTCTCGTTTAAGTGCACACCATGTCTCGAGCCGCCTCTCTGTATTCAGAACAAAAGTGTCATTATTGTTACCCAACACAATCTTGGGTTCCACCTCAGAAATGTGTGCAGCTGTTGGACTCAAACCTGTCGCCTGCAGGTTAGGCAGAGACCTCCATAGTTGGTGCTCAACCTAGTTAGAGATGTAAGAACAACTCCCCTTTTCTTCCTGCGGAATCATTTTGGGTATTAGTTGGCACTAAATCACCACCTATTAGCTGAAGCTACTGCATTGGAGTACAGATAGGAATGAGATGGAGTGTAGGGAGGGACGCATAATTTGTGGGTTTTGATTTGTTATTTACCCATCCATTGACTGCTTAGGGCCATGCTCATTCCTGTGACCATTGCCACCGTCTATCTGCCCTACTCTGGCAAAAATAAAACACATCCTGGTGGGATCTCTTTGAGCTTCCTTCTTCTATCAATCAGTAACATCAAACTTTGGGCCTGCCAGTATTATTTCAAAGCAGTATTCTGATGGGAGCTGATAGCTTAATTGCAGCTACAAATGTGCTACTTATGTAATAAAAATGTTCCTTGAGCCACTTGATTTATAAGCGAATGGATGTCCTTACACTGCAGTCTTGTTAGACAAGCATTAGAAAAACCAACATTTCGAGGGGATTGGGTCCTCCGACGTATTCCATATCTATGACATGTAATCACCACAGCTGTGCTGCTTCGGAAACTTTTTTCGGCGTCTGCGTCCTGCGTCGATGACGTTGATGCGCCGTCGTCGAGGACCTCCTCCGACGTCATCCGATGTGATAAGTAGGACGCACGACGCCCGTAGCCTCAGTTACGTTTTTTCTGCGAACGTGTTGCTTCGTGAATCTCGGTTAACGCCTAGACTCTTTGGAGTTCTGTTCTTCTCGGTTCTTCGAACCTGTTCGTTTTGTGAAAATCCTTCGTGTGAAGATGTCTTCTACTTCGTCTTCGACCCCGCGTCCGGGTTTCAAGAAGTGCGGGCGAGTGTGGGTCCAAGATGTCGGTGACGGACTCGCACGACGCCTGCCTCTGGTGCCTCGGGGAGGCCCACGACACGGATGACTGTATCGACTGCCAGTCGCTCATGTCCAAAGCCTTACGCGAACGTAAGAAGAAGTTTTCGGTAGGTCGGGTGTCCAAGCCCCAGAAGTCGAAGTCTGCGGGGCTTTCGACGGATGATTCGAGGGGTGACTCTCCGCGTCATCGTCGGAAGTCTCGTGGGTCTCCTTCTAGGAGTCGGTCTCGCCACTCCTCAGCCTCTTCGAGGCATTCTTGGAAGCGCCGACACCGGTCGTCTTCCAGGTCCTCTTCGGAGGACTCTGCCCGGCATGTCGCTTACCCCACCAGCCGTGCGACGCCGGAGGAATGGGCTTCCTCCAGGAAGAAAATGCTGGCGATTCTTGAGTTGCAGGGTACTAAGCCGTCCGCGCCCCCGAGTGGGGTCGGTCGTGAGAGGTCGAGAGACACCACTCGCAAGAGTGGTCGGCACGAGTCACGGGAGAGGTCCCGTTCGGACAAGGAGACTCGTTCTCGACATACCCGTTCCAGGTCCCGGTCCTCGACGCGTTCGAGACCGTGTGCACCTGTGAGGTCTTCGAGGAAGACATCGACGTCTGAGGCGTCGAGGGCGTCGACAGGCTTTCTCGAGGCTCCGAGGAAGTCGTCGAAGCCGTCGACGCTCAGGTCGTCGAGGGACACGCTCGGGGCTCCGGCTTCGAGGGCTGTGTCGATGCCGCCGATGCTGGCGGCGCTGCATCTGACGTCGAAACCGATTTCCTCGACGTCGACGCCAATCCTCTCGGCGCCGATGCCTGTTCTCTCGACGTCGGCGCCGATTCGCTCGACGCCATCGACGCCTTTCGTGTCGGAGGTACCCTATGGCATGGGGGAACCCCCTAGGAAGGCTCTGGTTAAGAGCAAGCACTCTCGGGTGCCTTCTTTTCGCCACGTGGAATATATTTCAGAGGCGGATGAGGATTCTGATGGCCTGGTTCCTAGTCAGGTTCCAGATGAAATTGTCTCGGGCCATAGTCAGTTTGACGATTTGAGGCAGTCACTGCATGATGCCAGTGGACTGGACACCTCTCCGGAGGTGGAGTTTTGTAGGCCTGAGCCTGGCTCTCGTGCCGATTCCTCGTACCGGCGCCTTATGGCTAGGGTTTCTGAGTACTTGGGATGGTCTGCTCCCCCAGGGGAGTTTGTGCAGGATGATCTGACGGACATCCTTGATGTTGGTCCCCCAACTGACCCGGTACTGCCGTTCCATATGGCTTTACAGAGAAGGGTGGCGGCGGCTTGGACTGCTCCGGAGAGTTTCCCGGCGGTGGGCAGATCCTTGTCGCGAAAATACCATCCAGCCAGTAGCGACCCCTGCTACTTGACCAGGCACCCCACTCTGGAGAGTTTGGTGGTGCAGGCGGCCACGGCCCCGGCAAAGCAGGCGTCGTACCCTACCATCCTTCCTGATAGGGACGACAAACGTTTTGATGGCTGGGCAAAGAAAGTGTTTTCTTCTGGTGGTATGGCGCTTCAGGCGGCCAACTCCATTTGTGCCTTGTCTCATTTCACACACACTCTGTGGAACTGTGTTGCGTTAGCGGCTGAACATATTCCCGAAGGGGACGAACGGGATGGTTTCCTTGCTATGGTCCAGGATGGTAAGGCTGCCATGTGTGAGTCCGTTCAGTCGGGTTTGGACTTAGCTGAATGCGTCAGTAGGTCCATGGCGGCGAGCACCGTGATACGCAGGTTTGCGTGGTTGCGGAAGTCGGGGTGTGCTCCTGATGTGTAGTCCCGGCTCCTCAACATGCCCTTTGACGGTGAACACCTTTTTGGCAGCAAGGCTAACGAGAGCCTTGAGAGGTTGCAGACCTCAAAAGCTGCAGCGAAGTCGTTGGGCGCTGCAGTTCGACAACCTCCGCCTTTTCGTCCTAGGGGACAGCAGTGGAGGGGTGGTTCCTTTCGCTATTACTCGTCCTTCAGTAAAGCGAGAGGAGCTGGCAGTCAAAGAGGCCAACGCAGGGGTACCAGAGGTGGACGACAGGGTACCCGTGGTGCCAAGGCCGCTCGGGCAGTTGCCTCTTTGCCCTCAGGTAATGCCACAGCCGCTCCCACTCAGTCATGAGGCCATGTCCCATGGTTCGCCGGTTGGGGGAAGGCTGGCACAGCATCTTGTAGAGTGGCAAGCCATTACTTCAGATGTGTGGGTTCTGGAGATCATAAACCACGGCTAATGTCTTCCCTTTCGGCACAGGCCTCGCGACAATCCACCGGGGAACCTCTCTTTGCAGAGTCCGGATCCGCTCCTTGCGCAGGAAATTCAAGCCCTGCTGGAGAAAGGCGCCATAGAACTGGTGCCTGTAGCGGAGAGGAACAAGGGATGGTATTCCCCTTATTTTTTGATTTCGAAGAAAGACGGGGGTTTGAGACCCATCATGGACTTGCGCGGTTTGAACAAACTCCTCAGGAAGGACAAGTTCAAGATGGTTACTCTCTCTCAAGTCCTCCAGGCCCTTTAGCTTCAGGACTGGTTGGTGTCACTCGACTGGTTAAGTGCACACCATGTCTCGAGCCGCCTCTCTGTATTCAGAACAAAAGTGTCATTATTGTTACCCAACACAATCTTGGGTTCCACCTCAGAAATGTGTGCAGCTGTTGGACTCAAACCTGTCGCCTGCAGGTTAGGCAGAGACCTCCATAGTTGGTGCTCAACCTAATTAGAGATGTAAGAACAACTCCCCTTTTCTTCCTGCGGAATCATTTTGGGTATTAGTTGGCACTAAATCACCACCTATTAGCTGAAGCTACTGCATTGGAGTACAGATAGGAATGAGATGGAGTGTAGGGAGGGACGCATAATTTGTGGGTTTTGATTTGTTATTTACCCATCCATTGACTGCTTAGGGCCATGCTCATTCCTGTGACCATTGCCACCGTCTATCTGCCCTACTCTGGCAAAAATAAAACACATCCTGGTGGGATCTCTTTGAGCTTCCTTCTTCTATCAATCAGTAACATCAAACTTTGGGCCTGCCAGTATTATTTCAAAGCAGTATTCTGATGGGAGCTGATAGCTTAATTGCAGCTACAAATGTGCTACTTATGTAATAAAAATGTTCCTTGAGCCACTTGATTTATAAGCGAATGGATGTCCTTACACTGCAGTCTTGTTAGACAAGCATTAGAAAAACCAACATTTCGAGGGGATTGGGTCCTCCGACGTATTCCATATCTATGACATGTAATCACCACAGCTGTGCTGCTTCGGAAACTTTTTTCGGCGTCTGCATCCTGCGTCGATGACGTTGATGCGCCGTCGTCGAGGACCTCCTCCGACGTCCGACGTCATCCGATGTGATAAGTAGGACGCACGACGCCCGTAGCCTCAGTTACGTTTTTTCTGCGAACGTGTTGCTTCGTGAATCTCGGTTAACGCCTAGACTCTTTGGAGTTCTGTTCTTCTCGGTTCTTCGAACCTGTTCGTTTTGTGAAAATCCTTCGTGTGAAGATGTCTTCTACTTCATCTTCGACCCCGCGTCCGGGTTTCAAGAAGTGCGGGCGAGTGTGGGTCCAAGATGTCGGTGACGGACTCGCACGACGCCTGCCTCTGGTGCCTCGGGGAGGCCCACGACACGGATGACTGTATCGACTGCCAGTCGCTCATGTCCAAAGCCTTACGCGAACGTAAGAAGAAGTTTTCGGTAGGTCGGGTGTCCAAGCCCCAGAAGTCGAAGTCTGCGGGGCTTTCGACGGATGATTCGAGGGGTGACTCTCCGCGTCGTCGGAAGTCTCGTGGGTCTCCTTCTAGGAGTCGGTCTCGCCACTCCTCAGCCTCTTCGAGGCATTCTTGGAAGCGCCGACACCGGTCGTCTTCCAGGTCCTCTTCGGAGGACTCTGCCCGGCATGTCGCTTACCCCACCAGCCGTGCGACGCCGGAGGAATGGGCTTCCTTCAGGAAGAAAATGCTGGCGATTCTTGAGTTGCAGGGTACTAAGCCGTCCGCGCCCCCGAGTGGGGTCGGTCGTGAGAGGTCGAGAGACACCACTCGCAAGAGTGGTCGGCACGAGTCACGGGAGAGGTCCCGTTCGGACAAGGAGACTCGTTCTCGACATACCCGTTCCAGGTCCCGGTCCTCGACGCGTTCGAGACCGTGTGCACCTGTGAGGTCTTCGAGGAAGACATCGACGTCTGAGGCGTCGAGGGCGTCGACAGGCTTTCTCGAGGCTCCGAGGAAGTCGTCGAAGCCGTCGACGCTCAGGTCGTCGAGGGACACGCTCGGGGCTCCGGCTTCGAGGGCTGTGTCGATGCCGCCGATGCTGGCGGCGCTGCATCTGACGTCGAAACCGATTTCCTCGACGTCGACGCCAATCCTCTCGGCGCCGATGCCTGTTCTCTCGACGTCGGCGCCGATTCGCTCGACGCCATCGACGCCTTTCGTGTCGGAGGTACCCTATGGCATGGGGGAACCCCCTAGGAAGGCTCTGGTTAAGAGCAAGCACTCTCGGGTGCCTTCTTTTCGCCACGTGGAATATATTTCAGAGGCGGATGAGGATTCTGATGGCCTGGTTCCTAGTCAGGTTCCAGATGAAATTGTCTCGGGCCATAGTCAGTTTGACGATTAGAGGCAGTCACTGCATGATGCCAGTGGACTGGACACCTCTCCGGAGGTGGAGTTTTGTAGGCCTGAGCCTGGCTCTCGTGCCGATTCCTCGTACCGGCGCCTTATGGCTAGGGTTTCTGAGTACTTGGGATGGTCTGCTCCCCCAGGGGAGTTTGTGCAGGATGATCTGACGGACATCCTTGATGTTGGTCCCCCAACTGACCCGGTACTGCCGTTCCATATGGCTTTACAGAGAAGGGTGGCGGCGGCTTGGACTGCTCCGGAGAGTCTCCCGGCGGTGGGCAGATCCTTGTCGCGAAAATACCATCCGGCGAGCACCGTGATACGCAGGTTTGCGTGGTTGCGGAAGTCGGGGTGTGCTCCTGATGTGTAGTCCCGGCTCCTCAACATGCCCTTTGACGGTGAACACCTACCAATTACCAGAGGTGGACGACAGGGTACCCGTGGTGCCAAGGCCGCTCGGGCAGTTGCCTCTTTGCCCTCAGGTAACGCCACAGCCGCTCCCACTCAGTCATGAGGCCATGTCCCATGGTTCGCCGGTTGGGGGAAGGCTGGCGCAGCATCTTGTAGAGTGGCAAGCCATTACTTCAGATGTGTGGGTTCTGGAGATCATAACCCACGGCTAATGTCTTCCCTTTCGGCACAGGCCTCGCGACAATCCACCGGGGAACCTCTCTTTGCAGAGTCCGGATCCGCTCCTTGCGCAGGAAATTCAAGCCCTGCTGGAGAAAGGCGCCATAGAACTGGTGCCTGTAGCGGAGAGGAACAAGGGATGGTATTCCCCTTATTTTTTGATTTCGAAGAAAGACGGGGGTTTGAGACCCATCATGGACTTGCGCGGTTTGAACAAACTCCTCAGGAAGGACAAGTTCAAGATGGTTACTCTCTCTCAAGTCCTCCAGGCCCTTTAGCTTCAGGACTGGTTGGTGTCACTCGACCTCAAGGATGCTTACTTCCATGTACCGATCCATCCCAAGCACAAGAAGTACCTGAGGTTCGCGGTTGGCGACTCGCACTTTCAGTTTCGGGTCCTGCCGTTCGGATTGACCTCCGCCCCGAGGGTTTTCACCAAGCTCATGGTGGTGGTGGCAGCGCATCTCAGGCAAGGGGGGATTCACGTCTACCCCTACCTGGACGATTGGTTGGTCAGGGGGAGCTCTCCCGAGCAAGTCCTGGATCATCTGTCCGTCACCTGCCACTCCCTTCACAGGCTGGGCTTCTCCCTCAATTTAAAGAAGTCCCATTTGACGCCAACACAGCGGCTCCAGTACATCGGAGCAGTGGTCGACACTTCCCTGGGGAAGTGTTTTCCTCCCCAGGTGAGGGCTCTTCACGTTCAGCAGATGGTGCACAAGTTTCAGCATGCCCAGACGCTCCCAGCGTTCGAGTTCTTGAGGTTGCTCGGCCTCATGGCATCCTGCATTCTTCTGGTGCCAGAGGCTCGCCTGCGGATGAGATCTTTGCAGTGGGCACTCGAGATGCAATGGTCGCAGTCCTCCGGCAGGATGTCGGACCCGGTTCAGGTGCCGCCCTCGGTCGCCCGGGACCTTCTGTGGTGGGCCGTCGAAGGCAACTTGATGAAGGGGGCTCCATTTTGGCTTTCCTGGCCGGAGGTGACGATCGTGACGGATGCATCCCTCACGGGATGGGGAGTTCATGCCAACGGGCTGACAGTCAGCGGTCGTTGGTCTCCGTCTGAGTCCAGACTCCATATCAATCTGTTGGAGCTGAGGGCCGTCAGGCTAGCCCTGAAGGCTTTTCTGCCGACTGTGCGAGGAAAGAGTGTCCTGATCCTGACGGACAACACAGTGGCCATGCACTACCTCAACAAAAAGGGGGGGGCAGGGTCACTTCCTCTGTGCAGGGAGGCGATGCAGCTCGAGTTCTGGGCCATCCAGCAGGAAGTTTCGATCTCGGCAGTTCATCTGGCCGGAGACGAAAACGTGACGGCGGACGCTCTGAGCAGGCAGAGCGCGATCTCTCACGAGTGGGAGTTGGCTCTGGAGATTCTCCTGGAGCTCTTCGCCCTTTGGGGGACCCCTCAGGTGGATCTCTTCGCCTCCAGTGTCAACCGGAAGTGAGAAAGGTTTTGCTCGCGGGAATTTCCTCCAAAAGGAGCCTTAGGAGACGCGTTTGTGGTGGAGTGGTCATTCCTGCTGCTGTATGCGTTTCCTCCAGTCCCCGTCATCCCGCAAGTGCTGCAGAGGTTACGGAAGTTCGGTTCCCGGATGATCCTCATTGCTCCGGCGTGGGCTCGGAGGACGTGGTACCCGGACCTTCTCGACTTGTCCATCTGCCCTCCATGTCGTCTTCCCTACCGAGACGATCTGCTCTCACGGGAGGAGGGTCAGGTTCTCCATCCAGAGGTCAGATCCCTCAACCTTCACGCTTGGCTTCTGAAAGGTTGAGGTATAAGGATTGGGACCTCCCTGAAGACGTGATGGAGGTGTTGCTTTCGGCCCGAAGGCCAGCAACAAAGTCTCTGTACCGTTGCCGTTGGCGTAAGTTCTGCGACTGGTGCCGAGTTCAGAATGTGGATCCTTTTGCATGTGACATCCCCATGGTTCTGTCCTTTTTACTTTCTTTGGCCCACAGGGGCTTGCAAGTGGGTACCATTAAAGGTTACCTGGCGGCGCTGTCCATCTTTAAGCGCTCGTCTGAAGAGTGTTCTTACTTTAAAATCCCTTTAATTTCACAGTTTCTGAAAGGGCTCACTAATTTGTTCCCTCCGTCACCTTTCCTGGTGCCCGGTTGGGATTTAAACCTTGTTCTTAAGTTTCTTATGGGTGCTCCGTTTGAGCCTTTACATTCTTGCCCTTTGAGGCTGTTAACTCTGAAAACTGTGTTTTTAGTTGCGGTTACTTCCGCTCGCAGAGTGAGTGAGTTACAGGCACTTTCAGTTAAGCCACCCTTCACTGTATTTCACAAGGACATGGTTGTCCTTAGAGTTCGTCCTTCTTTTCTTCCGAAGGTAGTGACGGAATTTCATTTGGCCCAGAAGGTTGTTCTTCTGGCATTCTATCCTCCTCCGCATCCTGGTAAGGAAGAGGAGAGGCTCCATAGGCTTGATCCTAGGAGAGCTTTAAGCTTTTATGTTTCACGCATGTCCCGGGTCAGAGTGGACGATCAACTCTTTATTGGTTACGCTGGAAAGCGCTTGGGGCAAGCTGTGACGAAACAGACTTTGTCTCGCTGGATTATTTTAGCCATATCGGAGTGTTACCGCTTGGCGGGTAAGGACTGGCTTGCGGGCCCATTCTACCAGGGGTGTGGCTGCATCTACTTCCCTGCAGAGGGGTGTTCCTATTCGCAACATCTGTGATGCAGCCACCTGGGCTTCAGTACATACATTTGTACATCACTATTCCCTCGATTCCATCTGAGGACAGGATCTGGCCTTTGGCAAGGCGGTCCTTTGCTCTGCTATTTGATTGGCTATTCTAAATTTTGATTCTAAATTCTTTCCCTCCTCCTTGCTCTGGTACTGCTTTGGGAGTCTGTCATAGTTATGGAATACGTCGGAGGACCCAATCCCCTCGAAGAACAAGTTACTTTCTTACCTGGTAACGTTCTTTCGATGGGATGGTCCGACGACGTATTCCATATCGCTCCCGCCCTGCCTTCCCCGCTGCAGAATTTCTTTTGCGATTGCAGCTTACGTTCCGCAAGGCTTTGTGTCTGACTGGCAGTTGACTAATGTCACACGTTCTGGGGGAAAAAACTACAACTGAGGCTACGGGCGTCGTGCGTCCTACTTATCACATCGGATGACGTCGGACGTCGGAGGAGGTCCTCGACGACGGCGCATCGACGCAGGACGCAGACGCCGAAAAAAGTTTCCGAAGCAGCACAGCTGTGGTGATTACATGTCATACATATGGAATAAGTCGTCGGACCATCCCATCGAAAGAACGTTACCAGGTAAGAAAGTAACTTGTTCGTTTGGCTTGTGTAGGTATTAGATAGGCATTTGCCTGGCAATGCTAACTAACATATATCCAAGCACTCGCACAATGTTGCACTTCTGAACATCTTATGGCCATTCAGTACCAGTATGTGACAGTGCCTGGCAAATACATAGTAAGACTGTTGGCTTTGCCGATGCCTGTTCTGTTTGTCGGGAACATACAAGAACAGCTCCTAAACATCCAAGCCAAAAGAGCAGCAACATTTTTTCCAGCGCTTCAAGAATAATAAACCAAACACGCATTAAAAAGAACACGGGCTTTTGTTCAGCTCCAGCAGTGTTTTGCCCACTTTCATGTCCGTTTGGAATGATGATGTCCAGATGCTCTCCGGTCTGCCCTCCTCCAGTTTCCGGATCTCTTCTCCAGCTTTGCTTTCTCAAGTGTGAGGGAGTGGTGTTCCCTGCTTGGCAGCCACTGCGGGGCGTGCAGTACCGCTACTATCCTCTTGATGGCAATGCTGTAATGGGATTCAAAATGAAAGTGTTTATTCCTCGGTTGGGTTTTCTTTCGCTCGTGAATACGTTTCCTAGACATTTTTCAAATAATACCGCAGCTGTATGTGTCGTCACGTTGGGTTTCAGATCTTGGTCCCACTTTCTGTTCTTGAGTGATTGGGAGTCAAACATTGGTTAAACATGAACACCCATAGAATAACATACGCAGTTGTGATTTGTTTCTTTCAGATGGTGAATATTGGTGTTTAAGTGTTCCGAGTTTCGGCGAATATGGTTACTGAGCTGAGGCAAGGGTGGCAAAAGTGATATTGGCAGGTCGTGGTCACGTGGGGGAAGCTGGGATTCCATATTGGCTCTCCCGGTTTGAAAGTCTGGTACAAGCGGTCAGCTGGAGAATGCTGCAGAGCCGCCATAGCCCCTGGAGAAAGAAAGACCCGAATGGGAAGGTGGAGAAGCCCACAAACCACCAGAGGATGCTGGTAAGCAGCCTGCAGAGCTCTGGGTGGCCGGGGCGGTTGATGGGACCCCGGAAGGCAGAGGATTAAAGAAAGATAGGTCTGGGTACTGAGAGCAAGACACCTGGCGAAGGGAGGTATTCTCCAGGAACCCAATAGTGAAGAAAACAACTGTGGGCAAAAAGGAATGTTGATGCTTGAGCTGGAACTTTGATATCGGATATTGTCTTGTGCCTTGAAAAGGGGATTAAGACCTGGGGAAGGGAGCCATTCCCTTGGGTAAAAATCCCACCTAGGAATTGGAACTATATCATTTGAGTTGGTACTGAGAACTTTGCCATTTGTTGACATCTGAACCTGGAACTTCGTTTTGATACCTTGGAAAGGGATCGAGACCGGGAGAAAGGAGTCATTCCCTCGGGTGAAGGTCCCACTTACAGTTGGAACTGGGAACTGGGAAGAAGGGAGTCTTCTGGGCCAAGAAGATCCATTACCGCTTTAGTTTAGTTACAAGTGTGAGGGACAGAGGTAGGCATTTTGACACTCGACGGTGGACTCTTTATAATAATAATAATTATTATTATTATTGTTTTTTTATAGCGCGCTTAATACCGAAGAGGTTTCTAAGTGCAGTCCCGGGATGCGAACCTGTGTTGCTCTTCGTTGTCTTGCTTCCAAGACAAGCGTGTTGCATTTACTTGGACATTCTGACAGAATCCTTAATTCCTTTGTTGAAGCAGGGGATACCCCTCTTTGAGTTAGGGAGAGATAGGTTTCATCTTTATTTTGATTACATACGTTTTATGCCAACAAGCACGCCACCTGGGTGTCAGTCTCCTCTTTCTGTACCCTTAGAATACCCTTTGTTCAAATCACCCTTCAAAAATACTCTAGCACCATTGAGGAGGCTGATAATGTCATTGAGATGCATGCCAGGATGTATCTTATCTCTACAGCTCTGTTTGTTTGTCTCATGTCCACAATGACAATGTGAGATGGCCACCGCATCTGACCTCACTCCGGCTCAGTTATGTCGTTTTGTAATGGAGTGTTGATCCTTTCTCAACTCATGACTGTAGATGAATAGGTACTCTGCCGTGATGTTGTGCCACTGGTATTACCATGTCCTTAATGTGAAGCATGATAGGTGACACAATAGGGTGTGAAAGCTTCATTGCAAGAATGACCACCACAATATCCATTGCAGTGGCTACAGAACATCCTAATAAGTTGCTTCCTGGTATGTCTCCTTGCACCGCATGCAGCTCCATGTTTATATGTATATCTTTGTGTACTGGAGGGTTGTTTGGAAGTCTCCATGATTAGTGACTGCAACTTTTGTTTGCCACCCATGGGTACGCTTGTAGTTTTGAGCAGGTTGAAGACGGTTTTGTGACCATGTTGTGATATTTGCAGATGCATGTGAACTTGAGTGTTACACCAGTGTCTATGACTAACTTGGCTATATGCTCACCTACGAGAATGCCAATGTCATTTTCTGAATTCTTCATTGCTTGTGACATGTATACACAATTTTCAGGATCACTGTCTGTGGTGGGTATAAGCGAGGAACATATGGGTGTCACTGTGAATACTCGACTTACAGCTTCCTTTTTCTTTGAATAATATTCACGCTTTGTTGAGGGCGAGTTACATACACTTGCCAAGTGATTTATTTTGTCACAGTTACTGCAGTGTTGTCCCATTGTTGGACACGTTCCTTCATGTAGGAATGGTTGTCCACATCTGTAGCATTTGGCCTGCGATGAATTCCTATCGCTGTTCATGCTTGGCCTGCACTTGCCGTGAGAGATCTGATAGACTGAAACCATTGTTAACCGTTAACTTCTAGATTCATTTTGGGATTCCTGGGACTTCTGCCCTGGCTTTTGTTTGCGCCATGGCAAGACTAATGGTTAATGGAAGCAGCACCTGAAGCAGCTTTCTTCGTAATGAGGATGAGAGAGATCCTCCAGGGATGTGAAGTTGAATGGCTTCTTCATTGCTAAATCTCTGGAAGTCACTGCGGATAACTAGCTTGCATAGTCTTATCGCAAACTTCTCCATAGTTTCTCCTTGAATCTGACATGTGGTGTTAAATGTGGTGTTAAATGTTTCGTTCATGTTCAATGTTTCTTTGTGGGTCAAAGGCAGCCTTTCAGGGCCTTCGTAGGATTGAATTTGGTCAGGAGGTAGAGTGGAAATTAAATATTCTACTTCGTTGCCTGCTAGATTGAGTAGCAAATGTCATGCACATTTATCTGAGGAACTTTCGTTGTGTGATTCTAGGTCATTTTCAAATTACCTTATTAACCTTTCACATTTCGGACCAAGAAATAGTGGGTCTGACTTGTCAAAAGGCAGTGGGCGGCGAAATGCAACTACAACCGTCTGCTCATTTTCTTGCTGTTCTATGTCTCACATGTTAATTTCAATGTACTGTTGTCTCAATTAATGTTTTTGCGAATTGGCTATTCCATTACCCTGATTTTTACCTGTTTTGCCGTTCTTGAAGTGTATGGAGTGGATACAGGTGCTGGTATGGCACATATCATTCTTGTTCTGAAATATCACTGGCTTCTTATTATTCCCGTGTGTTAAACGCTGCTAGTTGATTCAGTTGTCATTCATTCTGAGGCGTACAGCGCTGAACGCGAACACACATCTTCATATATTCAATGTGTTCTCTTGCACGTTTTTGTCACACACGAAGGATGATGCCATCCTCGTTGTCAGTTTTTGTGTTCTCTCCACAGTAATAGGAGAGAATATGCAAAGAAAGGACACACACACACACACACCGAGGAAAGAGTACGGAGACGGCTCTGCGTAGACTTACCATTTATTCTCCTGCGCCACACCGCACATGCTACATTCATGCTGTTCCCGCTCTACCCCTTGTGTGGGATCAGAAATGCGAGGCGGACAACTTTGTAAAGAGTTTTTCAACTTTAGCCATTTTATTAAATAAAAAGGTTGGATAAACGCCTCACTATCCCTACCCTGACAAGGATTTCCCTGCCTAAAATAAACGAAAGGAAAGGATATATATCTGGTACGACCTCCTTTCATCGCAGGTTGTTTTTTCGCTGTTTTTTTTACTGCGGATATTTTGCTGAAAAAACTAATTGCATTTTTTTTGGGGGGGTTAGAAAAATATATAAATTGGGTGTGGGTGTGCGGGAACAATTAAAAAAGTAAAGGGGATGGGGGATTAGGGGCGAACCCCCCCCCCCCCAAATAAAATAAATAAATGATTCGATTGAGTTTTTTCATAAACAAATCTGCAGTGAAAAACCCCTGTGATGAAATGACATGGAACCATATATCTGTCCCTCACACTTGCATATTCAATAAAGCAATAAGGAAATATATGGCAATTCAATTCATCAACGATATAATACATAGGATTGAATTCATAACATAATCAAGATCTCTTCTCATAACCTGGATGAGGTTCCCTTCCCCAGATCTGAGCAAGGGTTTTCTCCACAGTTCAAAAGAAACAAGGAAATCCGGTTTGACACATAGTTCCAATACAGTTCTTACAGATTTGTACTTGATCATATACGGTTCTGTTTTCTGTTGCTTTCAATAAGGTATCAACAGTAATAGTGGGTTCCAACTCCTCCTGGAGTAAGAACTGTTTCACATTTGTCTTCTCCAAGTAAACTACAATTGTCTTTGTCATTATGATTTGTCACAACTTTGGTTTCAAAAGGAAATAGTCTGTTCCAACTCTTCCTGGAGTAAGAACAGGTTTTACCTTTGTATTCTTTAGATGAATAACAACAGCTAAATAATTGTAACTGTTCCTCAACAGGTTTTCGCAATTCTTCAAATGTCACAATTTAATATGCGTTGTCTCCATTAGAAGCGCAGTTCAGCACTTGTATCAACTACTACCTGGTTTATTCCTCTGCCAGACCTTTTTAGGCAACAACCTCTTGCCATACCAGTATACTTGTCTGCCCGTCTACTTCTTCACCAAACATAACAGAAAGTGCTTCAGTGGTAACTTCCAAATTAGGATAACAAGTTACAGGGAAACAAGGAACCACATTAGTGCTCTTTAAGACTTCTTGGCAACTATGCTCCTCTCCCTCTGGATAATCTTCTCCAGAAGGGCAGCCTGTTTGCCACCTTTCTTTCCACTCTGCACAAACAACCAAATATTGATCAAAAGATAGTCTCATGTGTCTTCTATCTCGGCTTTGGTAATGTAGGTTTCTATCACCGGGTGGTCTGTGTTTCATAGCACATAAGCAGCAAGTCTTACAACCATTAATCCTCCCAATAGTCCCCTTTTGCCTTTTAAAGAGTTTGTTATATTGGCATTGCTGGCTGTTAACACACTCTTGGCTTGGGTATTGCTTGTAAGCTTTATATCTTCTAAAACTCCCCCATAGGGTTTTTGGGCTTTCCACAGTTTCATATGCTTATTTACACAGTCACTTTGCTTCAACGGGTATACCTTTTGTTGGCTTTGTATAGTTTGATATTCAAATTTATAGTTACTGTTGCTTTCACTCATACGCGATCGAAACTGCATGCCGTGAATATGCGGACTGCGTTGGGGCGCTCTGGAGTCACTTCCAAGCTGTGAACTCTCCCCCAGAGAGGGTCGGGTGCAGCCCAGCCACCTGGATCCTCTAGAGAGGGTGCACTTCCCTCGCTACTGCTGCTTTCTGCTGTGCAAACTCTGCACAATGGACCTTCATCGGGCAAGAATCTCTTCCTTACTCTTCCCGCTGTGCGACCTCTGCAACCAGGAGAGTTTGAGGCAAAGACTCTTTCAGGACCCGCCACTGCTTCAGGCGTTGCAGTGCTCCCAGCGTCTTCTCCCGCCTCTGAGTTCACTCTCAGCTGCAACCACGGCCTGCGCTGCTTCTTCCTCTTCCACTGCTCTATTATTCTTCTTGCCTGCACCTAAAGGGGCTTTTTAAGCCTCGCAGTACCCTTCACGTGTAGGTCATCTACACTCATTGGTTGACTGCTCCTACAGTGGTGTTCCTATTTATCCCTCTTCCTCGTCGCAGTACTGAGGGAATTATGGGACTTGAAGTCCCTTTCAACAAAGTCAGTTTTTCTAACTCTTTCTGTTTTACTGATTTGCTTTCTATTTCCTACAACATTCATTGAAGGAATATGATACAAGTCTTGTTTGAAAAGAGGAATACGGTTTTCCAGGCTTTTGGTGATTATTATTCACAGACTTCTTTCCCTTACCCCCTTTAGAGTTAGGGAAGCATCTAGATCTATGGGCTTGAGAAGGAGTTTTATTCACTTTTATACCACAGGAGTTTGGGCTGATTTCACCCACCTTTAGGTGTTCAAGAGGCAGAACAGTTAGATTATTGTGGCAACCAGCGGTTATGTATTTTGACAGTGGTAACGTCTCTTCATTAGAGGAAAGTGAAAACTGTGTTCCACCCCACTGATTCCTCTCACCTCCCTGAGACTGTTCTCCTCCCAAGTGATCCTCCTGCAGAGCACCACCCCCACGGTCAGGATCAGGAAGCGTCTGCCTTTCCATGACCACCTGAGAAGAGACTTTAGGCAGGGATTTGGTGAGGGATCCAATGGATTCATCACCCCACCATCCCAATCCCTTGGGTGCTTTCACTGTCACCACGTATCCAGTCTATCTCATAGTAGTAACCCTGTGAAGGCCTGATGTGACGTGCATAAAGGTTTTGATGTAGAATATGCTTGGGAACAGGTTCTGTATCATTGGGTCCAGCTCAGAGGATCTTTTGGGTGGTTTTGTGCAGTATGAATGAGAGGTGGGCTTAAATGTCAGGGCTATTGCTTGTTTCTGTGACTTGCTTATTCTTTAATCAGTGGCCTTACCACAGATCCCTCCCCTGGATCATTGTAACTAGTAGTCAGGCAGGGTGGGATATCACAAACACGTCTTTTAAACTCCTCAGAAGCTGGCATTTGAGAGCTGCACCCGCTGCAGGTAACTGAGTTGCTGCTTCCTCAAGCCTTGAGTTTGCAGTTTCCAATAGCGATTGTTTTGAAGGAAGTGTTTGTGCAAAAGCAATCCCCGAGTTGATAGAAACCTCTATTGGCAACTACCCATGCCCAGGGCATAGGTCTGAGTCAAGGTGACTTAGGTCAAATATGAAACCTCAGAAGCAGGTCTGGAGGTCAGAGGTTGCTTCGTCTTTGAAGGTGAAGGCATTGGTTTTGTTTTGTTTCCTGAGAACAAAATGCTAGTAGCGTCTTTCCAGATGACTGCTCTCAACACAGCCCCTAAGAAAATCCGGGAATCCTCCATGTGCATGTTGAACACATGACAAAAACTATTGGTGCGCGTTGCTAATGGCCGGAAGAAGACGCGCATGAAGCTTGGACAACCCATCACAGGATGTTGTTATGTTGGGAAGTATTTGTAAAGGGCAATGTTCACCCTTGCAGTGTCTTCTTGGTGATGACGACTCCCTCAGAGGGTGAGAGGATATTTTGCCGGAGGTGGGTTGCTCTCAGGGAATTTCTGATGTTGAGGGAAGCAGTGGTGTACCACTGATGCCGCAGACTGATAGTTGAGATGTCTTTTTGTTCATGTTTTGCTCTACAAGGCCCAGTGTTATGTTGTCCCTTGACTATAGTGCCAGGAGAGTATCCAGCGTTGCAGGAGTGGGGGGTATACCAAAATCCCTGGGTTTTTTTATTTGTGAAATTGGGTTCTTCCAATGTGTGGCCAAAGAAGGGAGCAAGACCCGACTATCCATCTTCCTGGGCCTCCATGCCCCACTCTGACAATACCAATACAGTCTGGAGCAATGGCATCTGCCGAATTATTTTAATGGGCAGGGAGAGTAAATGTTTTACCTGAATTGTACCCAGCGAGTGCACCTGAAATAATCTATTGCAGTGGGGTGAATTTCATTGTAAGGTTTCATTTAATTATCATGAATTTCATTGTAAGGTTTCAGAAAAATTGGGTACCAATGTAGAATTTACCAGGGGCTCTGCAGGGCACACATGAAACACTCCAATAGATGCCAGGTCTACATCAATGCACAGGAACGTTTTGTAAAAAGTATTGATGCTGGCTGTGCACGAAAAAGAACACGGCCCTCTCTGAACAATATATGCCAGCATTGCGCCACTGTCCAGCAGTTTCACCAGGTTCACTTTCAAGCAGGTTCTGCACAAACCAAATAACGAGGTCTGTCCTGCCTTTCTTGCTTTTTGTGTTCAAAGAAAGTAACGAGTCTGGACTCTACCACAGATGCCAGCATCACCCCTGTAAAACATATTTTCATGCTGCTATTGCCAAATAAAGGCTGGTTTCAACACTAAATGCTCGCGTTGCCAAACCTTTGTTCTGCTAGTGCCCAAATTAAATCCTGCATTCTGTCTTAATGTACTCACACGTTGACCCCAGTTCTGCATCATGCCACTCTCAATGCTCACAAACTGTGCCTTTGCCCCCCCCCACACACACACATAGGTTCGTGAAGACACACATTTTTTTTATTTCACTTTTTTTTCCTTGTTATGAACTCAAAAACAAGGAATGGATAATTATTTTACACCTGACATTGTAAAAATTGCAGATTTTGATACCTTTTATGGGACTAATGGAAAAATCTATGCAGAGGTGGACCAAAACATTAGCTCACAAAGTCCCACAGACCTCTTCATCAGATGTTGCAGAGTGAAATGATTGGTAAAGGAAAACTAGAGCAGAGATCATGAAAATGAAAAGAAAAGAACATTTCATTGGCTGGAGGAACAGAATGAAGGGAATGTGGGCTTGTAATTGCGTTCTTATCTAAAAGGCCATAAACACTCCTGCAAGTCGGCCGACACGAGTGGTTGAAATCGGTACACATTCTGAGAGCTGCATTCCACAGGAGAAAAACTGATTATTTTCCTATGTGACCATTGAGTTTGGTGCAAGCAGTCTTAAGGTGGGCCGTGCCAATTTCCTAAAATTACTCCATCCGTGTTGGTTTTAAAGGGTGGGCTCTCAAATACCACACGCAGAAGGATGTGGGAGCTGAACTACCTGCAGACGCTTACCCCCAAAGACAGCGGTCTTAACATCGATGCATCCCGAAGCTGCATGTTGTCTAGGAGTTATCTCCATTTGCTAATAGCGTGTGCTCAGCAGAAATTTCAGGTCCCGGCAGGAGAATACGCACCTGGTATTTGAGGTTATGCCCAGAGATATCCGCATAGAAGGTGGCAGTCTGTAGAATATCTGACTGAAGGAAATACTGAAATCAGATGCTCTGGCTTTTAACTCCTGACTCTTCTGACGCTTGGTTGAGAGTACTGCAGAGCTTCTAGTGCTTTCCTTTTGAAGGCGGGGGAACGGTGTCTGCGTCTGGCCATTCATAAAGTTTCAGGAATCACAACCACCTGGTTAACTCTTTTACCCACGGGCTTGCCACAGTCGCGGGCCTCTGCCCGGCAGAAACGGAGTGGACATTCAACTCTCTGGCTAACAAATGGCAAAAGCGTCAGCAAAACAGAAAGGTCCCCTTTCGGGTGACATAAAGTCTATGATGCTGGGACAGGAGAGCTCAAAATGGAACTAAATACAAGGGGTGGTCCAAGTCCACTCACCGCAATGCCCGCAGTCGCAACTGGATGATGCCCTGATGATGAAATCTGATCTACAAATGATGCAGCTGGACATTAAAAAAAGAAATTAAAGCTAACACCCTTCATCTGGCTCATTCCATCACAGAGCTGGATAAACATATCTGGGCCGCAGAGAAGAGACTGGAGGAAGTAGAAACAACCCTCTGTGATCAGGGCCATGAACAGGCTGAGCTGGCTGAGAGAAATAGAAATCATTCTGGCTAAGCGGGAATATGCCAAAAATAGAATCAGATGGAACAACATTAAATTGCTGGAAATCCCCATGCAGATTTCTGACCGGGATGTATCGGAGTATGTATAGGCTCCCTTTTGCAAGATTCTGGGCCTCATTACGAGGTCGGCGGTAAGGGGTTAACGGCACCGGTAAGGATGCCGGTGCCGTTAACCCCCTACTGCCGCATACCGAGAGCCCTTAGCAGGTCCCGCTAAGGCCGGCTGGTATTACCAGCCGCCCTTAGCGGGACCTGCTAAGGGACCAGGGAGCTAATAACGGGCCCGCTATTTGCGGGCCCGTTATTAGCTCCTTCCCCATTCCCATTGAGCCCTATGGGGGCTCGAATGGGAATGGGGAATGGTTTTCAGAATGGGCACTTACCGGGTCCTTCAAGGTTGGAATGACCCGGCAAGTCACCATTCCGACTATCCAGACCCGGACACGACTTTGGAGGCAGCACCACGGCTGTCTGCACCCACTGTCTGCAGCTACTTCCAGATGTCCTTACACAGGTCCATCTAAATCAACTTAAAAAGAGGATCATGGTAGCGGCAAGGAAAAGCGTCGATCCGGTTCGGCGGCTTTTCCATTTTGGAGTTCCAGGACTTGGCCCAAGTGACGCTACAGAAGCAGAGGAATTGGCATTTGGTGAATATCTAGCTCAGGGACAAGGGAGTGCGATATCGATGGGCATTCCCATGCAGCCTGAAATTTGACTATCGGGGGAAGGCATATAGTACCGCAAGGAAGTGGAAGCATCAGCATTAATGGGATAGGTTCTGGGAGAATTACCCATGGAAGGGGAGAAAGAGAAGCGATCTGGGAGACTGCCCAAAAGAGACAGATGGCAGAAGGATCATCCCTACACTGGGGGCAGAGGAAGGGGAGAACGCTCCTCGGTGGTCACCTGATGGATTTGGTTCTTGGCTTTGGGTGGGATTATCTCGCATAGAGAGGGCGGTGGCTGGTGAGAACTTAACAGGGTAAAGTTAAATGTTGTATCTAGGGGGGTTCTCTCCTTTTGTTTAAGGTCCGCCCTTAATGATGGGCCCGGAGGTGGTTGAGATGAATGGGCACGGGTTGCGCTGTTAAAATTGGAGGGGTGGGGGTGAAAGATGGGTGAGCAGGCACAAGGATCTGACCTTAAGATACCCGAGATGTCTGTTATGTCCGTACAGGTAGGTCTTGTGGGGATAGTTGTGAAGTGTTAAGTGTAGTTTATTGTTAGGTGGCAAAATTCAGCAGGCACAAGATAACGACAGCCATGGATGATTCTTCACAGGTCTGACAATACTGGCTTTTGGGATATTGGGTAGAGGGAATGGCTGAATTGGGCCTGGCAATCCTAAATATTAGGGGTCTGAACTCCCCCTCCAAGTGGCGTTCTATCCTAAGGTGCCTGGTTGAACTTCAAACTTATGTGGCTTTCTTACAATAAAGGCATGTATTACAAAAGGATGAGATATGCCTGAGGTGCAAGTCATTCCCCAAACAATATTGTGCTTCCAGTGGTGGGAACTAAGAGGAGTAGCATATTTAACCAGTAAAGAGGTTACCTGCTCTAAACATTGTATTTATAGGGATCCAGAAGGGAGATTCCTGCTGCATAAAGGGTCACCCAAGAGACACCTTTTCACTTTAGTCATATCCTATGCACCTAATGACCATCAGCATCACTATCTGAAGGTATTACTAGATAAACTGCGCGAGAGCCATATCATCATTGAAGGAGATTTTAATTGCGTATTTGACCCTTTATTGGACAAGACACTCCAACCTACAAATAGTGACAATAGGAACTGAACTGACAAGCAATAGCAAAACTGTTTGGAGATTTGAATCTAATCGAAACTTGGTGTTTTTATAGGCAAGGGGAGAGAGATTACACAAATTATTCTGCAGTTCATAAGGGTTTTTTCATGATCGATATAGTGCTGGTCTCGACGCCATTGGTCCCGATGGTACATTCGGTGGAGCTTGGCCTCCGCTGTCTTTTGGACCATGCTCCAGTAACCTTGCATATACAGCTGGCACATTGTTGGGTAGGGAACAGCAACCATGGTGCCTTAACGAGCTGATACTGAGGGATATTGCGATCAGGGCACATATAGAGACGGTGATCCACAACTATTTTTTGGAATAGGAGAATAGTTTGGGACGCAGCCAAGACAGTAATTAGGGGGGAGGTTATTGGCCAAAGAGCAGCATTTCTCAAGGCACTGGAATCTGTACACACAGCTTTGGAACTAGAGGTGACAAGGGCAGAGAGGGTGCATAAGAGGGTGCATAAGAGAGTGCATAAGAACAAAGGCTCAAGGAAGTCCCTTGACTTCACCTTGAAGTCCCTTGGTGAAAGTTGAGCTGCAATTTGATGCACATCTAGCTGATCGCTCCGCTCAATCATTATTGCAAACTAGACAATCATATTATATAAAAGGTAATAAAGCCAACAGATTCCTTGCAGCAAAACTGTGCAAACAAAAAGGGAGAAATTACATTTTACAGTTGAAAAATGAAGTCCGAGAATTGAAGAGAGCAGAGATGGACAAATCAGAAATTATGGAATAATTTTCCAGGCCATTAGTAAAGGAGGAAGTGCTTGAGCCAGGGAAGCAATTAGGGGTTTTGCACAAAGCTGGATAGCCGCAGGTCTCGTGCAGGGTAAGCAGGCGCTGGACGCGCTGATAACACCTGAGGCGGTGGGGAGGGCAACTTGCTGAATGCAATTCATAACAGGGGTGTGGTTTCCAGGGCTCAAGTCGAGGGTACACATAGGTGGATGGAGACCCCCCACTTTTTTCAGAGGACACCTTGATATTCTAATTTGTGGTGACGCCGCATTCAATTGATATGTTAATGAGTCCCCTGACTTTTTCTTCAGGACTTGACCACTGGTGGTTTCCCAGGACATGGGTAGATCCACGACATCCTTATTGTTCAAGCCTGGGAAAGATCCAACTGAGTGCTCCAGCTATCGCCCCATATCCCTGCTTAATGGGGACGCCAACATGTATGCCAACCTCCTGGCTCTATGCTTAATGGCAGCTTTGCCCAAAATCATTCATCTGGATCAGACCGGATTTATATCAGGGCATAATATGCAGGATAATATAAGGAGAGCCATTAATGTAATCGAATGGGGTAAAAGGACAAGTCAGAAGATGTCAGTGGGTGCGCTTTTGGAATTGACTAAAAAATCGTTACGGTGTTGGAACCAAAGTGTTGCGGGGGGGGGGGGAGACTGGACTCCTTTTTGATTGGGTAAAGGAAAGAGAACATCACTTTCATAAGTCATTGTTGCTGAAGAATGTCTCGATAATATGGCTTGCTTAAATGGAAGGAATAGGCATATAAAGCTTGGGGAGACAGATATATAGGGGGTGGGATTGGAGGAATTACCATAGGTTCCCTTATAACTGGAGGGTGATATACAGAATACCATGAATTACCATTTGCCACCTTTGTTACGTTATGTTATGTTTGATAAATTACTTTATGACATTTAATTCTAAAAGCATCTGAAGTTGTAATGTAATCTGATTTATGCCTGGTACACAAATAACGTTTTCACCAAAACAAAAATACTGTCACAGTGATAACTTTCAAAATACAAATATCACGTTATAAAGCAACCTGGCAATACATAAATCCTTATGAAAACATGTTAAGCTGAAGTAATATAATTCCGTGGGGGAGAGGTCTTTCATTTGGTAATGTTCCATCAATTGTGCCGATTGACTAAACACCCATGCCCAAGGAAGGCAAACACTCCTGCTTAAGAAAGGCGACAAACAAAAGAACCGATCTCTTACAGCAATTTCACGCAGTTTATAAAGTGCCTTTTGTCATCTGCATTTTGTCCTCTAATGACCGCGGGAAAGGGGAGCAAGTCGCTTCAGCACGGCCCAAAATGGGTACTGGGCACTGCGCCATTGACCAAAGACCAGATCAGCGCCACACTCACCACTGTTCTCTACCGCTCATTGACTATGATGATAATAGCATACATTGCTTATTTCTTTGTATGTATTGTATTATATTTGTGTGCGCTATTTCTAACTTGCCTCACGCTCAGATAATCATATGAGCTGTTGATGTGATGGGAGTAGCATGTTTGCTGCATCTGTGCAGAAATTAATCTAAAACCCTAGAGTACAATTCTGTTGTTAATAATTTCCTACATTTGATTAGGTCTTCTCTTAGATATGTGACCTGTTGTAAGTTTCTAAGCAGCATTGATATAGTGGGCCTGAATGACCAGGCAGACTACAGTGGTGGGCGCACAGGGACGCCCTTTAGGGGTTGCCAGGGGTCACAAGTGCGACCCCTGAATTCTCCCTTGCTACCCCTGAGGTCTCCCTTGCTACCCTTAAAAAAATAAGAAAAACAACTTTTTTTAAATTGAGGCTCCTGGGCTGTGGCCAGCAGCATGTGTCTTTGTTTTTGGAGTCGCTGGTTTTCTGGTAGCTATAGCCGGTAAGATAGCTCAGTGGGTAGATCGCTCACTGCTGCAATGTGTGTGTGATCTGCAGGTTGCAGGTTTGACCCCCGGCAAGGCCAACTCAGCCTTTCTTCCTGCTGAGGTTGATAAATGAGTACCAACACAGGTTGGGTGATATTGTATGTATATTTGTTCTATATAAAATGCTTAAGCGTAAGTGCTATATAATAACACATCATTATCGTTTGACCTTGGACGTCTGCTTGCATTTACAGTCATTTGGTAATACGGGCCTCTACGCACTGATATTAACGATACATATGGTGATCCATGCTAGTATGCAATGCATATCACTTTACAGTGATACCGTAACCATATTTTTCATAGTGTACTTAGAAACAATGCTATATGATGCCACTTCCTGTTTTGTCAAGGGGTGAAAGGTCATGTTCAATCGCTTCCTGTGATTTCACTAACGGTTGGGATCAGATTACATCACTTCCTGTTATGTCATCAGAGGTCAAATGTCGTGTGATGTCACTTCCGCTACCGCTGGCATTTTGGTGAAATGACGTCACTGTAGGCACATCAGCATTGCTTTAGAGAGCCTGAATAACCTGGGTGATTAAAGAGGTAGGCATGCCAGCATTGCCGTAGTGGGCCTGAATAACCAGGCAGACTACAGTGATCTGCACACCAGCATTGCTTTAGCGAGCCTGAATAACCGGGGTGATTAAAGAGGTTGGCATGCCAGCATTGCCTTAATGGGCCTGGATAACCAGGCAGACTACAGTGGTAGGCACACCAGCATTGCTTTGGAGAGCCTGAATAACCGGGGTGATCAAAGAGGTAGGCATGCCAGCATTGCCTTAGTGGGTCTGAATAACCAGGCAGAGTACAGTGGTAGCTTTGCTTTAGTGAGCCTGAATAACCGGGGTGGTTAAAGAGGTAGGCATGCCAGCATTGCCTTAGTGGGTCTGAATAACCAGGCAGAGTACAGTGGTAGCTTTGCTTTAGTGAGCCTGAATAACCGGGGTGGTTAAAGAGGTAGGCATGCCAGCATTGCCTTAGTGGGCATAGGCATGTGGCGTTCACCTGCCAAAGCTTTGTGGGCAGGCCTGAGCACTTTAAAGTCAGAAGTCTAACACGGCGGCATGGGCTGGCTGCTATTATCTTGGCGATTGACCTAGCAGGCCTGTTTTGGACCCATTGTAGATTTCGGATTGAAAAGGGGGATATACGAAAATAGTGTCACTTGGTGTAAGTGAGAATGGATGAATGAATGACTACACTCTGATGCATGCTATTCTGCAGCAAACCCGGTAATGTTCTGTGCTTGGTGCTGTAGGTGCATGCCCTCTGGCCAAAAGAGCGCCGATGAGTGCTGGGCCCTCAAAACAGGAGTCCAAGCAATCCCACCTGGTTTCCAAATAGACATCACCACCAGGGGTGGACTGAGTACCCAAAGAGTCCCTGGGAGAAACAAATAATCCAAGTGGCCCCATAGTACACATTTTCAGCAAGCCCAACCCTTTTCCCACAAGAAAATTTGAAGAAAAGAAAATTACCACACAAAAGGTGCAGAGGCCTACCTGGAAATCTCCAGCATTCGCTTATAGGCCAGTCCACCCCTGATCCACAGAGGACTTCGGGTAACCCTCGTAGATCCCACCCTTGTCCCGAAATTGCCACCCCAGTTGTCAGTGATGAGTCACGTGTAATTCACAAGGTTCATCACTCCACTGGGGAAGTGCGAGGGTAGGAAGATGCTTCCGAGAAGTGTGTGGGAAAATTGAGCAAGAAAGGGTAAACCACAGAGGCAGCCAGCAGCCATCTGAGTGCAACACCATGCTGCGAAGAGGCACAGCAAGGTGGGGCCGCTGGGAAGAGTGGGTGCTCTCTGCAGTCCTTTCTCCGACCTTAAGACCCCGAGACCCGCTTTTCTGGAAAGGTGGATGTGTTCCTTGGTTTTGTGTAGGCTTTACCGAACGCCTTGTTATTTCCTGGCGTGGATGACACAGGCCTGCGAGCAGAGAAGCCAGCTGCTGGCCATAGAGTGCATTAGCCAGCCGTTACTCAGCCGCCATGGCCGGAAACTCCGCGTACCACACGAGGCATCCTTTCTGAATGGATGCAGGGTTACAATGGAGGATTTAGGGAGGGCGATATGGAGACAATGTAACGGGGTGGTGCGTGAAAGGCGATACGCAGTGCCAATTGCCCAGTTGACACCCGCGACTCCACGGGTAGATTCTGGCTTTTTAGTTAGCAGGACTTTCCACGCTGGTTGTGTTTTGCATGTTCCATGCGAGAGTATAGCAACATAGCTCCCATCATGCAAAGTTCTGGTGTCGAAGACGTCACGCCAGGGCCTGCCAAAGGTGGCACACGTGACGCAGAGCGATTTGGCGGCACTGCGTAACTGTTGCCTTCATGGGCGGTGCTGTCAGTTGGCGTGGCATGAAGGCCGGAAGACCTCCGCCCCAGTGCCTGAAAATCCCTGGGCGCCAGACGTAAACCAAGTACACCCCAGAAACGAGCTGCGAGGGAGATGCCAAACCGCAGGGCTCGTCGCCAGGGAAGCATATGCAGGAGGCTTTTATTCTATTTTTTTTATGAAGTGCATACGATGTGGGGAATCTGAGCGCAACGTAGGATTGAAATTATTTCGACACATATTTACAGCATGCAACTACGCAAAGGCAATTCACTTGATTGGGAGAACTAGTAATAGGTGTGCCTCACCAGTAGTAACAACCCGGTGGGTTAATGCAACTGCTGCAGACAACCTGCAGCTCAGTTGGTCGGATTCCGGTGGGATTGACTCTGGCTTTCATCCGAACAAGTCCCATAAAATGAGCGAGCTGTGTATCTGGGCAGTATTATCTGCCTGCTATGAACCCACAAAACCAGCAGCCAGTGCTTAGGGACACTTGGGGACTGTTCATGTATCCCTACAGTCCCCCTACCAACCCTTGACACCTGATATATGCACTTACCCTTGCACTTGCCACTTGCTGGCCGTTACTATTGTTATCAGCTTTTTCCATGTACTGCACTGCCTCTGCTCCCTTCCCACGCAATTGCACGATCTGAATGACACCTGGCCTAGTGGGATCGTTGTCCGCAGGGGAGCCGACTTATGAATTTCCCGGGGGTTGGGGAGGGGCCCAAATACAGGAAGTGACATCACTGGCAGTTATATGACTGCAAATTTGCATGTAGTCGCCATCTTGGTGCAACGGCGCGCAGGGGGCGGGTGTTGGCGCGCGCAGCGCAGAACAGTGGAAACATTGGCTAGCATGCACTGCATATACTAAAGTCAAGAAAGAAGGAGATTTAAGCCTTCGAGTTGCATTCCAGTAAGACATCACTGCCCCTACTCCACCGCTCTATAATCGTCCAGCAACACAACTAGGATGGGAGAATGAAATGCTTGCTAAACAGAAGATACAGCTGCAAGGTGGAGTACCACCACCACCACCAAAAAAAAGTTCCCAATTCAAGGGAAACGAGAAGTAAAGACGTTTCCCAATTAAAAACTACCAAGCAAGATGTGTGTGGTGCCATAGTTCAGTAAAACATCAACAATTCAAACTTACAACAGTGCTGCTGTAGATTGGCCAGCCACAAGTGAAATTTGCTAAGATGTTACCTCTGGGTAACCAGATAGAGTTAGGGATGTAGCTTAATCTTAAACCTTTCAGTGGACACATCAGATGTGCTGCTGAAGTATAATGCAATCCTGGCTGATGTATAATGCAATACTGGCTGAAGTATAATGCAATCAAGTGTGGTTTCAGACTTGGGGGGAAGAGTGTTAACTGCTTTTAACATTGTAGTTTACCAGAAATTCTGGTAAAGTAGTGTACAATGTTAAAAAGCAGTTAGCCAGGCTCACCCTGCACCCAGGTGATGTTTGGGACTGATGGAAGCACTTGTGTCTAAATGTTAGCCATGGTTGTCTCCATGTTTTTAAAACTCCCACTTTCTGGGTTTCCAACATTCATTTGAAACACCCCTTATTCAAAAAATGAAGGAGTCAGTAAAAAAAAAAGTATACTCCACTTATGCTTAATAACGTCTTACCTTCCAAGAAACCTTCAGTCAAAATTCACCCACTGCAATGTTCCTAAATTCAGATTGCAGAGTAGTGTCCGACGGAACCTTAATCAGCTCTTCCTGGGCATCAAATGGAAGATGCACCACCTCCTCTGCCAGAAAAGACTGCATCACCCAGTCATTAATGCCAGCATTTCCCTCAGGGAAGTATTCATGCTGGACCTTAATGTTGCTAGGTGGCTTGCCCAGCTCCAGCTGTTCTTTTGCAAAGGCCTAGCTTCCTCTTGAAGGCAAATACTTTTTTATTCATTATTTCCTCTGTGTTCCCATGTCCACAGGAATGCCCCCAAAAGGTGGGATTGGGAGTGTCTGGAGTGGTGAGTTTTAGTGGTCTTAGTTTCCTTTACAAAATACACAAATCACATAGTATGTCAACCAGACAATGTATCATTGTGTACAGCTTAAAGGGGGCCACCTGACCCAAAGCAGCGCACTAGGAGATGTATTTTGGAACAATCAACATTGTAAACACACCTCTAGTTTAGATTTAAAGAGTGCTTGAGCTGCAATTACAAGCACCCAGTTAATAAAGTCCAGACTTAAAACACTTGATCAGCATTCAGTGAGTAAAATAACCTTGTAAAAATAAAATGCAGCTTTGCATAAAATTACAGAGAATTTTGCGATTATTAGGCACTGGCAAGCAGGCTCTGCTGTTGCTGTTGGAGAAGTGAGACTTGCGATGGCAACAAATTTAAGGTTAATAGCTGCTGTTTATCACAAGATGGCAGGTCAGCACAGATCTTAACCACTGAATGCCCACTGAACAGCTATAAACCCTTCTATGTCAGCAAGAGGCTGATTTAGAGGAACCAGTGTTAGAAAGCAATGAGGTAATTATACTGTACCAAATCCCATGGGAGGTGATGCCCCCCCAAGACTCAGTGAAGGCCCCTCGTGTCAAAAGGTTGAAAAGTCCTGCCGTCTCAGTCCCCACAGTCCTAACTTCTCCCCCGCTTAGAGTGGAAGCAGACTGCTGTACACAGCTTGTAATGCAAATTGCACATTTTAAGCTTCAGGACAAAAAACAGAGAACTGAATACATTGCTGAGGTAAATGAGTTCTGACTGGCAACACTGGTAATACCATATAGAGCCAAATTATCGCACCGCCCAACTATGAGTTTGAGGGCAAAGGTGGAGGAAAATCCTTCAGCAAGAAGCTGGAGGTATTTCCTCCACCATACTGCCCAAAATAGAACAATTTGGGGTATTACCACCAGCAAAATTACTACCAGCAGTAATACCGCTGAAATCCACCATGGAGCCCTATGGACTCCAATTAATGGGGACTAACACTACCTACCACCACTTGTAATCCGGCAGTAATACCGCCAGACCAAGTGGCAGTAATGGTAGTACAGTTTGGTGATATCTCGGCAGACTTTCAGGCCACGCAGAGACATCACCCCTCTCCATGTTGTCTTTTATTGTAAAGTGGATTACCACGTTTCAGACCTGTAAGATACCCCTGTCTCCTCCGGTGACTCAGACCCCCACCATTCCATCCTACATAAACCTGATGCCCCCAGGCTGTTCTTCTAGTCTACTTTTATTGTACCCATGTAGATCCAGGAACATCATACTCCTGTTACTTTCATGAATTATTTTACTTTCTGTTCCTTAAAGCCAGGGGTCTTAAACATGTGGCTTTCCAGATGTTTTGGACTACGATTCCTATGATCCATCACCATTGACTATGCTGGCTGGGGCTGATGAGCATTGTAGTCCAACACATCTGCAGAGCTAAAGGTTGCAGAACCCCGTGTCCAAGCAGAGGCCTGGAACTCCATACTGCCACAAGCACCTTATCATTTGACTCTGGCTCTGAAATAGAGACTTTATGCCAGCCCTGTACCCACAAACACTGGTTGTTAATATTATACCTTGGAGCTGCACACGTTAATATCACTAGTGCAAGAAACAGACGTTCAGGACGGGCGATAAAAAGACTTCTGTGGGTCATATGCGGCCTATGAGTTCACAGGCTTTGGTTGACCAGCGAATAGCACACGAGGCATGGTGTTGGGACAGGGTGGCAGGTTAGCTGCTGGCAACCTTTCAGGTGGCAACCGTAAACCCATGAAGAGGGAGCAGAGATGTGCAGTGCTTCTTTGCCCCCCTGATGCTCTGATTTGTCAGAGCTACATTTTCAAAGCCTCTCTCTGAATGGAGCATGAGTGCATTCATCTCTCAGTTGACTCACACAGTTATTGTTCTGTCTGCGTCTTTCATTTGTTATAAAACAGCACCCAGGGTTGGTGGCTCTTAGGGGTAGGTAGCCTGGGACGCTCCAAGGACAACGAACTGGCAGCCAGGTGGTTTTAGTAATGCACTACTTTTGTAAACAAAATGAGCCCCCCAAAAATCATTTTTTTGTGACTGCACCAGTAAATCATCAAGAATCGATGACTGGGAGAGAGGCTACAGGAGAGCGATTCCCCCTTATTTGTATGGTACAGTAGCACAGATAGGAGAAAGATGTTGGTTGGCTCTCGACTTAGATCTACCTGTTCAGTAGCACACCTGGGAGTTGGTAGTTGAACTGGCTTTGGTGTCCCCGTTTCTCTGTGATAGCATACTCTTGAGGGCATACTTTTTTAATGAACATTTAATTGCAACTGCATGTCTATACCAAGTGCTTAATATGTAAAACAGTAGGTGCCTGTGCCCAAATATGTTCTAGCACTTCTGTGACACTTGGGCAGTTCCACACCACTGCTGCCACCACCCATAGTGCGACAGAGGCCGGGCCTTTGTGGGGCCTCACTCAGGCTCCATTAGGAGCCTATTCATGAAGACAAAAAAAAGTACACACCTTCTTTTGCCGTGATGACCATCATCAAGGCAAAAGAAGGTGTGCGCTTTTTCTTTTGTCTTCATAAATAGGCTCCTATTGGAGCCTGAGACCTCACAAAGGCCTGGCCCCTGTCTCGCTAAGCATGTGTGACAGGGGCCGTGGATCGGGCTGCTGCTTGTTAATGAAGCAACAGCCCGACCCTTTGGTCATTTATCCTTTTTTTTCTTTTCAAACTGTGGATGCGCGCCCCCGTGGGCATGAGGCTGCGGCCCACCAGAGGGGCACGCCCCACAGTTTGAATACCGCTACGCCTAAGCCCTCCCCTCCAGGACCATACACCAATGAGTCCTAGAGTGGTGGGCTTAATCGCACATTTTCGCGATTATACCCGACCGGAGAGAAGTGATGCAGTATCGATGGAAAGGGCCATCGATGCTGCATCACTTCGACTTGATTTTGCCGTGGGGGCTCGGGCCCCGGAGCCTCCCCGTACTCGGCGCCCCTGCTTGTCCGTCCTCCCTTTGTTCCCCTCCCTTGCCTCATCACGCCTTGAAACACTTGTGTATAGGTGCGTTATGGGCATTGACGCAGGGCCGCCCAAGTCGAGGCAGAGTAAATGATGTTACCATCCGGCAGGCTAGGAGAGGGGCAGCTCCCGCCCCCACGCCTGCTCCTCTCCCCCACAAGCGCAGAGAAACGCAGTCTCTGTCACACAATGCTGAGGAAGGGTGAGGTGCCAACATGCGCCTCGCCCTTCCTCCAAACAACAAGGTGCTAAGCACCTACGGAAAACCAACAAGCACGCAGGGCCCAGGTTCAAAGACCTGCCCCCTCCTCAGGGGGCCAGACATGTCGGCTATCCAGCCGGCGGCTGGTGCACACCCCCACTACTATACACATCAAAGACCCAGGGCTTCCCTGGGTCTTATAAACAAGAGCAGAATCCTCTAAGAAAACACAATCTGTTTGTGGACCCTGAATGGGGACCCAAACTGACAAGAGGTTCGCTGTTCACTCAGCGCCTTCCACACTTTGCTTCTTTAGCAATCTTTAAAAGTTTACTGCTTGCGCAGCGTCTTTTCTCCCCTCCTTTGAACATTGTCCTGTTCAGAAACTCTCAACTACAGGCGAGCGGCAAGAAACCGCGCTGAAACAGCGACACCCCGGGGAGAACGCAATAGAAGCAGGATCCAAGGCCGGCACGAACGAGCGCGAGGAAAAACAAAGCGCACAGATGCAGACATCCGTGTCTTTTTCAGCTTTGCAGACCTAAAAGATATGGGCCCCAAGCGAAAATCACGGGAACCTCCAGCACTTGCACAGAAACCAAAATCACCCCACTTGCCTGCAGCCATGGAAGCAGCAGAGCACTACGGCTGGCCCTGGGTCTGAGAAATATGTACGGCTTACCAAAAGAAGGGGTCCCCATACCAACCAGGCATGAGGACGAGACGACACCGGCAAAGAAAAGGAAGTCTGCAGAAGGCATGGGGAAAGGTAACAAAAAACTGTCTAAATTGTACGAGAACTTGAGTGCGATGCAGCAATTATTGCTAGAAATTAGGGGCAAACAAACACCTCCCACAGCCGAGAGTCCAGGCAGGCAGACCCCATCTCACCACTAGTATCAGACATTACAGTTACCACCCTCCACCAACTACAGCTACAGCACCACCATAGCCAGCAACACCAATAGCACAGGTGCCAACAACACCAACATCAGCTGTCACAGTTGTAACTACGCCAACAATGACAGCTCCTGACACAATGGGTGCTTTAAAAGCATGGTCAGTCCCCAATACAAATACCCCAGGACTGGCAGGAGCAAGCAACAACAAGAGACTGTGCAGTTAACCCACAAAAATAACAAAAACTCTCAGGGCCCCAGACCCTCCGACAATGAAAACCACAAAAAAAAGGGGAGCCGCCCTTTTGGAAGAACCAGCCATGGGGTGCTAAACCGAATACCCACAGGAAGAACAAAAAACATTCTTAGAAAGCCAACACCCCTTGTAAAAACTTTGAGAAAAACCAGTGCACATGGGGAAAAGAATGCTGGTACAAACACAGGTGAACAAACTGCAACAGTGACCACGCAGCGATTAACTGCACCAAACTACCAGCCAAAAATACAAAAGAATAACATCAGATGCAGCTCGCCAACCCTTTGTCTAACCCCGGGCTGCTCACCCATCAATCCAGACAATTTTAGAGAGGCTCTCATGAATTACCCAGACAGAGAAACCAGTCAAACAATCCGGCAAGGTTTCACCAAGGGTTCTGTCATTTCCTTTGTTAAGCGACTTCAATTCAGCACTCCAACTAAGTCAATGCCGAGTCTGGGATGCCCAAGGGAAGCCCTTAATTATATATTTTTATGACAAGTTCATAGATCTGGATGACAAATCCTTGTATAACGCCCCTCTCTTTGAATCCCCCTGACCTCACTGAGCCAAGAAGTAGGTTTGTTTTGCAAATTAAAAACTTTATTTTACAAATTAAACAAGATATATATCACACTTTTATAAATAAATTAATATTTGATAGCACACCTATGAATATGACAGTGATCAACAATGGATAGTATTATACAAGCACACTTTTGTAATTATTTAAGAGTTGGTATAGAGAGGATAAAGTAGCTGAGAATGCTTTTATGGGTTCAAGGATATGCAATGATGTAAAAGAATGCAGCACAAAAATAACTGAGATGGTTTCCACAAGAGATAATATGATCACTTTTCTTTTGACAATTCACCCCCCCCTATGCAATATAAGGAGATGGAAGGAGAGCACACAATTTTCAGGAATACAATCAAATGCAATACCAATTCTGTTCCCCCTAGCAAGCTTAGAGCAACAGGGATGATTTATAAACACAGGCAAAAATGCTTAAAATGTGATTTGCAAAGAAGTGAAAATATCCTAAAAATTATTTTGATTCCCTATAGGAGATTCAGGGTAGGTGATAGCTACTTAAGATTGGTTCAGGTCAACACTATCAGTGATTCATGAGGGATTATCACGTTGAAAACAGATTTCAGCATTTGCAAGCAAAGGACAGCGATTTCGACAGGTGGAGAAATTTGATTCAAATTGCAGTTCGCGGCACTTTTTCCGAGTGCGTCAAGCGCGATTACAGAATAACTATAAGGAGTAGAAAGTCGGTAAGGATCTTAGCTTTAAAATGAAAGTTAAATCTCGTTCCTAGCACGTATGGTTCAAAAGATACAGACAATTTTGTGGAGGTAGATTTCAGAAATGAAATAAGATTCAAATGACAAATGACAATTTCACAGGTTTGAATCACAGAATGGACACAATTTCTTATGATGCAGTTCTGGACGGGTTAAAATGGTTTCAATTAGATTATTTTAAACTAAGAGATTGGTTTGGCACAGTTCTGTGGGTACTCACACTATAAATTTGAAATAGGCCGTCAAGGTCTGGTCAGGTTTGGACTGGACTCCTGGCGGGTGGTTCTGAAGTCACCGCTATCTGGTCTGGGTCTGGCACTCGGCACTGCACGGCGGTCTGGTCTGGGTCTTCTGGAACTGCGGTTCTGGATACAGCTCTGCTTTCTGGGTCCAGGCATGGTTCCGGCACAGGGTTCTAGCCAGAATCAAACAGCTCGCCCGGCTGTTGAATAGTTTGCAAAAGATTTTGAGGCCTGCTGAAAAGGATTCAGCTTGTGGACTGGCCCCTCTGCTTCAAGTTCTGGAGTCTGAATTCTAAGTTCTGGTCTCTGGATCTGTCTGGATTTGAAGTATGGAGTCTCCCGGCAAAGCGCTTTGCAAGAAATCAGTTTGAAGTGAGAAGTGAATGTCCCTATCTGGGTTTCAGTGGTCCTTTTTATGTCTTTTGAAAGCGGGTGGGAAGGCTGACTTTCTATGCCCAACCCTGTGAAGATCCTGATAGGTTAGTGGATTTTATGTGCTCTCCCTGGAGAACAGAGTTGTGAGTCATCCAGTGTCATTTTTATGGCATACAGAAAGAACACTCCTCTTGTCACTTTGCACACAAATCTATTTTTGACTTAAATGCATATTTATCTATGTACAATTTTTCTAATATTATATGTCCAGTTAACATATTTTCTGTAGCGCCAAACCATCCGATCCCTGTCTTTGTAAAATGCTGTGTTCACTTCTGACATAATTCTGCCCTTTTCATCCAGAACACAACCTCTAAACTTTTCCAGAATTTACACAAATGTGCGCAAGGAATATGGGCATCAGATGATGAAGTGTCAGATTTTTAACCTACTGTCAGGTTTGTCACATACACTGTCACATACATACTTTTGGAGTAATACCCTATATTCCGCTACTACTCCCCAGAACATACCACAGAGTCCTAACACCTCTTAAAATGTGCACAGAAAAATCACAGGAATAATGATATTATTTACATAATTTTGACACTTCCGTACTATGAATTATCCATCTTTTTAAAATTATGCTCTGGCCCAGATGGGTGTGGTTTAGGTTCCAAAGCACATGGGGGAATTTCTGTCTGTCCCCGCCTCCAGCTCAGGTGGCTCCCAGAGGCAGTGCCCCTCCCATTTCCTTCCAAAAGGAAGCCATTTACGACCCCTGATTTAGCATTTGCCTGAGCCAAGGAAAGTTAATTGTTCTGTTTTCCTGCAGCCCCAGGTACCCCTCCTCTAATTCAATCAGAGAGGTGTAATCTCCTTTTGGTGGGGGCAGGAGAAGACAGGCCAGGCCTGGGAATGCAGTTGCTGGGCAAGTTTCAACTCCTGTCGGGGGTAGTTGCCAGGCAGAATTCAATCTCTTCAAGCCAGGCTTCAGCTAAATGTCACTTTTGTTCCAGTTTTCTTCATTCAAATCAAACTTACAATTTTTACACATGCAGCTAGAACGCTGATTCTAAGTTCAAAACTATGACATTTAAACACTTGCAACCTATGTGACACTCAAAAGTAGGTCACTCATTTATTTTAAACATTTCGATTTTAGTGGTTTTAAATCCAATTTCACTTAAGCTGCTGACATCCACAGCTCAGCCAGTTTTGTTATAAACATTGTTTTAGGCTCTTCATCTTTCCAGATTTTGTATGCACACAAGACTACATTCTGCCAAATGTCTGCTGGTGTTCAGTGAGATTTTTGAATATCTTGCAATGTTTGAAATAGGCATTTTGAGCTTACAATCAGAGAAACAAAGGTGATTTCAAAGCGCTTCTGGCCCATCATGCTCGCACTGGTGGGTGGCAGGTCAGACGACTATTTTGGTGTGTGCAAAAACTGCACGGTTTTCCTGGATTCTGGCGCAAATGTGGGCTTTTCAGCCATCTTGGATTTTCTAAGCCCACCGCACCAAATGTTGCAGCATAATAACTTGAACGTGGGTCAAGACACCTGACAAGCCCCCCCACCCGACTGTGCTTTGATTTCGAGTCAAGGGGGAGTCGGTGCAAAGGATGTTTTGATCCATGCGCTGGGATGTCCGCATCATCTTCTTTCGATTCCGTAGATGGCACAGTTCAGCATCTTTTCCTCCATCAGGGTGGATCGATCGGTTCTGCTCGCTGGTCCTGATGTGAGTTTCGGGCGGTACCTCAGGCCCCTCGGATCTTTGCTCCCGGTCCCCGGGTCGTCCTCCTTGGTCAGTCTCCATGGTTTATCTCTCCTAGGATGACAAAGCAAAGCGGCAGAAACATATTCGTAGACATTTCCCCACCACTATTAATGGTGGGGCGAACATATACATTTTATACATCAGGAGACATTTGCATTCAAGAATCATAGAATTTTATAGGCTATATGTGGAATATTTTAGGGTTGGACTTGTATTACTCTGGATAGGCCCCCTCTGGGATTGCAGAGGACTCCTCCAGTTGCTGCAGAGTGTTCCTGGGATGGCAACACTTCAGCTGATTAATATGGACCCACTTGCCTTCCCTTCCGCCGAACTACCTTTGGGGATGCAGATCTTGTAAGCGACTGGGAAGATCTTGTCTACAATTTCAAAAGGTCCCTTCCATGTAGGCAGAAATTTCCGCTGTTTGGCCTGGTTCCTTTGGAAATTGTATAGATAGACCCGGTCTCCTACATTGTATTTTTTCCTGGTAGTCTTCAGGTCGTAGTGAGTCTTCATTCTCGGCTGATCTTTCTAGATTCCGCTGAGCATAGGCAAAAGCATGTTGGAGGTGTTTCCTTAAATTTTCAACATACTCATGCGTTGTGGAGGCATTGATCAGCGTTTGCTCTTGGGTCCTGTAGAGCAAATGCTGGGGAAGCACCATCCTACGTCCATTCATCAGCTCAAACGGTGACATTTTAGTTGCAGATGAAGGGGTAGATCTGATGGCCATTAGGACCAGAGGTAATCGGATATCCCAACTTGTCCCAGAATCTGCCACAAACTTTTTTAATATGCTCATAATGGTTCGGTTGTAATGTTCTACTGCACCAGAAGAGGCTGGCCGGTAAGCAATGTGTAGCTTCCTTTTAACACCCAGTATCTCCCACATCTTAGTCATTACTTCACTGGTAAAATGGCTACCTCTGTCTGACTCAATCCTTTGGGGTAGACCAAAACGCGAAAAGATGTGGTTGATCATCAGGGTAGCTGCTGTTTCTGCCTTGCAGTTTGGGGGCGGGAGACATTCCACCCATTTAGTAAATAAGCATGTCACCGTCAACATGTACTTATTTCCCCTAGAGGAGCGAATCACGGGGCATATGAAGTCGACTTGGAAATCTGACCATGGCAGTGTCATCCCCCTCTTTTGGAGAGGCGCACAGTGTGTGAGGGATGTTGGCTGAAATTGTGCACACACTAGACACCCCGTTCAAGTATTGGTCAAGGTCCTGCCCCATGTGTGGCCAGTATGCAACCTCTCTTAAGATCTCAAGTGTTGTGTGAAACCCCCTATGACCGGCTATGGCCGCATCATGGGCGTGACTTAACATCAGGCTTCGGAATGAGGTAGGAACCACCCACTGATCATGGCCAGCTTGGGATTTCCTTACCAACAAACCGTCTTGGATTCGGAACATTTTTGGACATTTCATCAACACTCTAAGGTCCTCTTTCCCAATGTAATCGGTATCCGTCAGTCAGGGGAAAGTTCTCAGGGTCCTCAATGTGTTGGTAAAACTTAACAATTATTGGATCCCCCTTCTGAGCCGTTATCAAATCAGCATCTGGGGTCTCCTTACTCCATTGTGCAGTTGAAAGATCATTGTGAGCATTTGTCTGGGACCTAGTGATAGCAGTGACCTGGATTTCCCCCAACAGGGACTCAATCTCTATTAGATTCCCTTGGATGGCCCCGGTTTTGGCCAGCTGATCAGCTAAGTCATTTCCAGTTTTGTCTGGTCCCTCTACTTTGGAATGACCTTTGATCTTCTTCCAGTAGAAGACCAGATCATCAATGTTTTGAATTAACTTCCCATGTTTCAAGGGTTTGTTATTAGCACATAACATGCCTCTGGTTTTCCAATTAACCAGGTGCTCCACGAAGCCGTTCCATACATTATCTCAATCTGTGATTATGACCAGTTTGCGGAGTTGATGTTGGACAGCAGTGAGGATGGCCTGATGCACAGCCATCAACTCTGCCACCTGACTACTTCGGGGACCAATTTTGTACCCAGTGGAGGGTTCGGGGGCTCATTCACCCATGCATTCCCTACACTGGCCACCAGTTCTTTCTCCCCGTTGTTGTGAACATGGTAAGAGCATCCATCCACATATACAGTGGGCATTCTCTCACACTTGTCTTCTTCAAAGACTTTGTGTGGGGAATGAAGATATGCCTCCATGTTGTCCTTGATCTTTAGACTTTTGTCCTCGAGACAGTTTTCTCTAGCACAATCATGCAAGTTAGCCAGACCTTGCGCGAGGGGACTCTTCTTGTTTTGGCCATATCTGACCTCCACAGGAAAGCCTTGCATTGACAGAATCCAGGAAGTAATTCGGGAATTACATTTCCGGCCCGGATTCTATCACTTTGGAGATATTGCAGAGGCTGGTGTGGAGTCCCCACTATGATGTGTTCCCCCTAGATAAACGGGCGGTAATTCTTCAATGCCCACACCGTTGCCAGGAGTGCCGTCTCACAATCGTTGAAGTTTTCCTCCACAGAGGATAAAGTTTTGCTCGCATAGGAGATTACTTTATTGACCTTGTCATGCTTTTGATATAACACTGCAGTCAAGCATATATTAGCGAACCCTGTCTCCAAGAAAAACTCCTTGTTACTGACAGGGTAAACTAGGCAGGGCGCTTGTGAGAGGCTTCTTTTGAGCTGTCTTACTGCCTAGGATTGTTCTGGACCCCATTCCCACTTGACCCCCCCCTTCAAGAGATGAATCAGGGGTCTGGTGATCTCTGCGTAGCCCTCAATGAACTTTCTTCTGTAGTCAGTCCAAGGAGGCTCCTTAGTTCCCGCAGAGTTGTGGGGTCTTTTAGTTTCTGGAGTGCTTCCACTTTCTTTTCCTGGGGACAGAGACCCTGAGGAGTAATCCCATGCCCCAAGAAATTAACACAGGTTCTACATCACTGTGCTTTCTGAAAGGAAAGTTTTGCTCCGGCGGCCCTCAACTGTGTCAGAACATAACGGATCTCCGCTATGTGTTCTTCACCAGATGAACTTTTGATGAAGACATCATCTACATAAGCCAGGTTACCCCTTGCACCCAGGTCGGGCATGGCCTTGTGTAGGAAAATGTTGAATTCATTGCCGGAGTTGAGGTATCCGAAGGGAGTCCGGGTCCATGTGTACTGCTGGCCCCCAAAGGTAAAAGCCAGTTTGTATTGGTCCTCCCTACTGACAGGCACGGTTCAGTATCCATTGGTCAGGTCTATTGCAGTGAATACCTGTGACCCCTGGATCTGGGCCAGCCCTTGGTCAATGTAGGGCAGAGGCCATCGGGAAGTATGGACCCGTTTGTTGAGCTCCCTAAGGTCGGCGCAGAGTCTCCACTGGCCGTTTGGCTTCAATATTCCCAGCACCGGATTATTGAAGGTGCTGTGGACTTGACACATTATTCCCCGGGACTCAAGGTTCTTAATTATTTCAGTAAGGGACTCCATGGATCCGAGAGGCAAGCGTTATTGCTTCACAAACACTGGAGTCATGCCAGGGTCCGTGCGAATTGTTGTTGTGTGGATTCCGGTCCGACCACAGTCATATGAGTCTACCGCAAAGAGATCTTGGAAATCCAAGAAAACTTGTTTCAACTTTTGCTTCTGTTCCAGAGTCGCACAGGCATCAGCTAGGTTGACTCTCTCTTCCACCATCTGCCTGAAGCCTGGAAAGACTTCTGGTTTTGCTATCTCAGCGGCCTCCTCCAGCTGGGTGGAGAAGTCCCTGGTCAGAGTGCTGATTTGGACTGGAGGCTTGAGGTGGGAAAGGCAGCCCTCATAGACCTGGAAAATCACCTCATCCCTTCTGAAGTCACAAGTCATATCTTCCTTACCATAAGGGCAGGAAGTGTACACCAGGAAGTTCCCGCCATGCCGGTTAAAGATCCTGTCTGGTGTGGTATTCTCATCACTGTCGCTGTCAAAACAGTCCTTGGTGATTGGTCCTAACAGTTAATTTCCTAAATCAATGGAGAAATGTCGGTCATCAACCGCCATTCCAATAATGGTGCCTGCGGCTAGAGTAATACTCTTTAAGTCGTTGTTATCCACCTCTAATGGAATGGTGTCATGTTCTTTGTTGACTAATGGTGTTGGGTTTACCCCCAACCCTTGCTGTTGGCGAGAAGCATTTAGATGAATATAAGCATCAGGGTTTTTCAATTTTTGTCCTCTTTTAACTTTCACTTCCAGGGAGAATTGTCGGGTCCTTTCTGGGATGGTGACTTCCTCTTTAATCTGAATTTCAACTGCATAAGGTAGCAATTGAGCTGACCTAAATGCTTTTTCTGGATCATCAAAGCCCATGGGATTATCCGTTAATCGTGACCAAGCTTTGAAGTTTATTAGGTCCAAACTAATGGCAAAGCGTTTGAGAATGTCACCATCTAAGTAAAAGGCGGCAGTGACGTCTCGCACGACCCAACAATTATGGACTATGCTCTTGTTGCCAATGGAGATTTTGAGCATACACCTGCTTGGCAGGAGATGTTTGGAATTGGGTGTTTCCAGATCCATTTTCCATTTGTCTATCGGTTTGAATATGGGAATGGCTGGATCTTTTGGGAGTTGGCGGAACATGGCTTCGCTGATGAAGCTCTTACCGTTGTTCACACACACTTGGGCGAGAACAGAGTCCTTCCCATCATTTAACTGAACAGGGATGAACAACTGCTCTCCAATTTGCTGAATATCAGCCAGGCTCTGAGCTGATTTCACATCTTTCTGGACTATTGGAGTGGGAATGTCGGATTGTGGATTAGTAAAGAATTTCAGAGTGTTTCCTTCCAGTGTGGAAAACCACCTTAAACTGGAAGGAAGGTTGATTTTCAGAAATAGAGAGGACCCCCCATCACCAGTCTGTTGTCCTCCTGCTATTACTGTCACGTCTGGAATTTGGTTGTTCTGGAAGTGAAATTCTACTTGTCAGATTTTTGTTCAACCATGTGGCATGTGCCGTTTAAACTAACATGGTTGACACTCTGTTTTAATTGTATTGGTCGGCTAGTCTGGGTCCAGAGGACCTTGTTTACGCAATCTATTAGGGGTGACGACCTTCTCAGGAGGTCATTCCCTAGTAAACAAGGGGCGCCCTCTGGAGTCACTACTATGACCGGTGTTTCATCTTGTGTCACCCAATTTTAATGTCCAAATCTGCAGTCCCCTCGCAGGAAATTCCTTCCCGTCAAAGTTCTGAAGTTGTCCAGGAAGAGAGGTGAGAGGAATACGGTAATTCTCCCCACTTCCTTCATTTAGTTCATCAAATGCCCTTCTGGACAGAAGAGTAGCTTGGGATACAGTGTCCACCAGTGCCAAAATTGTACCCTGCCCCTGTACTGCCCCTGTACTTGTACTGGGGCATAGTATCTTCCCTCCTTCTCCTCAAGGGGGCACAGATAATGCACATGTTTGGACAACTGGTGGGCCAATTGTTTAGTTTTGGACATTGCGATAGAAGAGATTTGGGCAGAATTCTGTGGAGAGTCATGGGAATCTCTAAGAAAAAGTTGGTAACTGGAAATGAGAGCCATTGTGGGTTCCCCTGGTTCCAGTTCTGTGCCACCCCCCTCCCCCTTTTTGTAGGCAGTCACCAGGATTGGTTTGAACCAGGGGATTTTGATGCGGTTGGTTCTGCGATGAGATGATGGGCAGCGCTAGCTCAGTCCCCACATCTCCCCAGTCGGGATGTGAATCCCTTGGGACCCATCTTTCTTTGGGAGTAGTTCCCTCATCTCTGAAGGAAAAGATCCTTTTCACAGGATCCTCTGAGGATCCCTCTCCCTCAAATTGGAAGATCTGTACCTCCTCCACAAACTGGGTCTGTTTGGGTCCTTTGTTTCTCCTACCTCCTCTCTGCTCCTTGGGTGTCAGACTTTCAGGGGTATAGATTTTGTTTCTGGTTCCTGGGTTTCCAGGGGCTGTTAACAAGTGGGGAAGGAAGCTTCCTCCAAGGCTTTACACCCCCCTTCCCCTTGTGCCTCCTCCCTGGGAACCGGTGGGTTATCGGGGTGCTGCCCCGTCATTGTTCTGGAGCACCAGGCCCAGAGTTTGGGGCATTCTGCGCCGGCATGCTCATCTGAGGGTTCTGTTGAGCCCTCAGCATGTGACCCAGATCCCGTGCCATATTTTGGACCTGGCGCTCTAACTGTGAAACCCGCTCAGGCTGATACGGGGTTCTATTTTCTCCCCTGAGCTGATCCCAGGAAGGGTAGCTACCCCTTCTTTGGTAGTACCCCGAGTTGGGAAGATTTGGGTACCCCTCCACCCTTGGCCTCCCCTCTCCCGGAGTAGGTGGTCTGGGCTCAGGGAATTGGGGAAAGAAAGATGGATGATTTTGGGGCTGGAAATTGGGTGGATACCTGGGAAAAAGTTCTGCCCAGGGTTTGGTGAATTTCTGCCCTCCTGGGGGAAGTTAGGAGGGAAGTTCCCTGGGTTGGGTGCCTGGCTGGACCCCCCCTTGGGCTGGAGGAGTTCACACATAACCCAGGATGGGTCGGTTTTCCTTGTAGCGGGGACTTACATAGTCAGGGGAGCGAGGGACCCCATTTGTGGGACTACCTCCTTGACTCCCTGTCTGTGAGTGGCTCGAGGACCTTATGGGCTCAGAATTATTCGGTGCAGGCAGGTTTTTAGGCCCCCCCATCTCCAAATCTAAAATGGGGGCAACCTTTACCTCTGCCACCTTGGCAGCAGCAGGGGTGCTGGTCGGTTTGGGGCTTTTCTGGGTGTTATTTATATTTTCTATGGGCTTCTGCACCACATAGATCTCGGTAGCCTGTTCAATGACCCAGTCTAGTAACCTTTTCTCGTGAAAATCTCTCACTAGCTGGGTCATTATGTATTTGGGTAAGGCATGGAAAAACGTATTTACAAACTCTTTGCTGTCCGTGCGCACCCTTCTGGTAGTCTGCGCAAAGGCACGCTTCAATTCCTGCACAAATTCTTGTGGGGCCTGATCCTCCCCACATTGCAGATTGTAGGCTGCCTTGCAAGCCTTTTGGGGATTCCTGTGAACAGAAAAATGTTTCAAGATGTCCTCCCTATATGTGGACCATCTTGAATGGTTTTGGTCCTTCAGCCCTGCAAAGAAACTGGAGTATTCTGGGGAGAATGTCCATTTTACATACTGAATGCAGCTACTTCTGTCCTTCAAATGGAAAGTCTCCATCATTTGCTCGTAAAGCTCCAAGGGTTCCCAAACAGAATACTTGGCGTTCTTGTGATAAGGGGTGATGACACTCCTTATTGCCTTCATCTGTTTTAAGGGGTCCTTAAGCAAGGCCCTTTTTGCCTTATTGGCCCTTTTGGTTCGGGTAACCCTGGTCCATTCATCCTCTGACTCAGAATCACTGCTCCCAGAGGTGCCCGTCTGATCTTCCAGGTTTTCCCGGATTCTGCGAGCCTGGGAATGGCTGGCAGAATGTGGGGACCTGGTCTCCTGTGTCCTGTGACGCTCAGAGGAGTCTTCAGATCTGTCCTTGCTGCCAGGATTTGATGAGTAACCCCCCCCCACTGACCTAACTGGGCAGAGGTTTTCAGAATACCCTTAGAGGGCCTACTCTCCCGGGGTTCCCCACTAAATTGCACTTTACTTAGGTGCCCATACCCGGATGCCCGCCCATCCATTCCTGGGTGGTACTGGCCTATGAGCCCCATACATTTGGCTGGATAGTAATCTGCCATCCCTTTGGCCCTGTGCTCATGCACGCCAGGGGACATGGGGGTGGCAGAGTCCAGGGACTGGGAGAGGTGAAGGCCTCTGGTACTAGGGCACCTGAGGTTATGCTCAGGTGTTTCCCTTTCCCAGCAAACCTCATCTCTATCAGCCCCTGCTCCCTGTTGCCATGCGAGAGCCTGTGCTTTCAGTTCCTCAGTCAAGGCCTTACTAGACTCTATCAGCCTCTCCTGCATGGCTACCTGTTGCTGGAGCCTATCATTGTGCTGACAGAGAGCCTCATTTTCTCTCTGTGCCTCCTGGTTGGTCCTGGAATACTGGGCCAGTCTTTGCTGCAGAGGGGTTACCTCCTGAGTCCCATCCCTACTGGCCTGTTCCTTTCTTGCCAGAGCATCTTCCACCCTCCTGGTGTGCTCTAACAAGTTCCGATGCTCTTTTTGGAGGTCACCCAGTCCCTGGAGGGCCAAGTGATTTTCTTAAATTTTTCCTTTTAATTGGCAGACTTCCTGGCCTAAGGTGTCCCTTTCCTGACTAAGAGCCTGCATCCGTGCCACCAGGTCATTCCTCTGCCTTTTAAGGGCACCAGCTTTCTGGCGCTCTTCCTCAAATTCTGTCTGGGTATCCAGGTCTTTCAAAATCAGTTTGTAGCTCACTGCCTTATCCCTATCTAGGTGGCTTTGCAGGGTGACTACCTGCTCTGCGCATACCCTATTGAAGTCCAGTTGTTGCTCCAGCTTTTTCTGGCTCTGCAGTAGGGCGTCCAAACCTGTTGCAGGATACCCATATCCTCTTTTATTTTAATGATATACTGCCTACTATCATTTTCTGACTCCTGGCTCCTCTGCAGCCGCTGCTCGGAAGAGACCAGGTCAGATTGGGCCTTCTCTAATGCCATCAGTTGCCTATTTGCCAGTTCTTGGCCTTCAGCACATTTGTCCTGTATGGCTCCCGTATATAAATATAAATATGCCGCTACCCTGGCAATCTTGTTGTGCTCATCCTTGGCCTTAGGGGCCATATATATTTCACTCAGGGCCACATTTAAGGGACCCTGATCTCTCCATATATCTGACCCAGTTACAGTGACCTGTTGCTCGATTGCCTGCAACCACACATTGTGGTCCTGTTCCGTCCATTCGCCTCTCACAAATAGCTTATGTAAGAGGTGCTCTCTGGCTATTTTGATATCTTCCAAGGTCATCATTCTGGAAATTAATTTCCTTTCTGACTTACAGAAGTTAGTATTTTATTTTGCAAAACAGACCGTCTCCTTAGAGCTTCCTTATTTTGAGGGGTGCTTTTACAATGTAACACGGCGTGGCGATCCAACAGGATTTATGTATCCTGTCAGTTAGCACACTGTATTAAGCTGCACAAATGGTAGATCTAATCCAGACGTCCTGGCTCGAGCCCCCACTCTGTTAAGCGACTTCAATTCAGCACTCCAACTAAGTCAATGCCGAGTCTGGGATGCCCAAGGGAAGCCCTTAATTATATATTTTTATGACAAGTTCATAGATCTGGATGATAAACCCTTGTATAATGCCCCTCTCTATGAATCCCCCTGACCTCACTGAGCCAAGAAGTAGGTTTGTTTTGCAAATTAAAACATTTATTTTACAAATTAAACAAGATATATATCACACTTTTATAAATAAATTAATATTTTATAGCACACTTATGAATATGACAGTGATCAACAATGGAAACTATTATACTAGCACACTTTTTTAATTACTTAGGAGTTGGTATAGAGAGGATAAAGTAGCTGAGAATGCTTTTATGGGTTCAAGGAAATGCAATGATGGAAAATAATGCAGCACAGAAATAACTGAGATGGTTTCCACAAGAGATAATATGATCACTTTTCTTTTGACAATTCACTCCCCCCCTATGCAATATAAGGAGATGGAAGGAGAGCACACAATTTTCAGGAATACAATCAAATGCAATACCATTTCAGTTCCCCCCTAGCAAGCTTAGAGCAACAGGGATGATTTTAAAACACAGACAAAAATACTTAAAATGTGATTTGCAAAGAAGTGAAAATATGCTAAAAATGATTTTAATTCCCTATAGGAGATTCAGGGTAGGTGACAGCTACTTAAGATTGGTTCAGGTCAACACTATCAGTGATTCATGAGGGATTATCACGTTGAAAACGGATTTCAGCATTTGCAAGCAAAGGACAGCGATTTTGACAGGTGGAGAAATTTGATTCAAATTGCAGTTCGCTGCACTTTTTCCGAGTGCGTCAAGCGCGATTACAGAATAACTATGAGGAGTAGAAAGTCGGTAGGGATCCTAGCTTTAAAATGAAAGTTAAATCACGTTCCTAGCACGTATGGTTCAAAAGATACGGACAATTTTGTGGAGGTAGATTTCAGAAATTAAATAAGATTCAAATGACAAATGACACTTTCACAGGTTTGAATCACAGAATGGACACACAATTTCTTATGATGCAGTTCTGGACAGGTTAAAATGGTTTGAATTAGATTATTTTAAACTAAGAGATTGGTTTGGCACAGTTCTGTGGGTACTCACACTATAAATTTGAAATAGGCCGTCAAGGTCTGGTCAGGTTTGGACTGGACTCCTGGCGGGTGGTTCTGAAGTCACCGCTATCTGGTCTGGGTCTGGCACTCGGCACTGCACGGCGGTCTGGTCTGGGTCTTCTGGAACTGCGGTTTTGGATACAGCTCTGCTTTCTGGGTCCAGAGATGGTTCTGGCACAGGGTTCAAGCCAGAATCAAACAGCTCGCCCGGCTGTTGAATAGTTTGCAAAAGATTTTGAGGCCTGCTGAAAAGTATTCAGCTTGTGGATTGGCCCCTCTGCTTCAAGGTCTGGAGTCTGAATTCTAAGTTCTGGTCTCTGGATCTGTCTGGATTTGAAGCATGGAGTCTCCCGGCAAAGCGCTTCGCAAGAAATCAGTTTGAAGTGAGAAGTGAATGTCCCTACCTGGGTTTCAGTGGTCCTTTTTATGTCTTTTGAAAGTGGGTGGGAAGGCTGACTTTCTATGCCCAACCCTCTGAAGATCCTGATAGGTTAGCGGATTTTCTGTGCTCTCACTGGAGAACAGAGTTGTAAATCATCCGGTATCATTTTTACAGCATACAGAAAGAACACTCCCCTTGTCACTTTGCACACAAATCTATTTTTGACTTAAATGCATATTTATCTATGTACAATATTTCTAATATTATATGTCCAGTTAACATATTTTCTGTAGCGCCAAACCATCCGATCCCTGTCTTTGTAAGATGCTGTGTTCACTTCTGACAGAATTCTGCCCTTTTCATCCAGAACACAATCTCTAAACTTTTCCAGAATTTACACAAATGTGCGCAAGGAATATGGGCATCAGATGATGAAGTGTCAGATTTTTAACATACATACATTTGGAGTAATACCCTATTTTCCGCTACTACTTCCCAGAACATACCACAGAGTCCTAACACCTCTTAAAATTTGCACAGAACAATCACAGGAATAATGATATTATTTACATAATTCTGACACTTCTGTACTATGAATTATCCATCTTTTTAAAATTATGCTCTGGCCCAGATGGGTGTGGTTTAGGTTCCAAAGCACATGTGGGAATTTCTGTCTGTCCACGCCTCCAGCTCAGGTGGCTCCCAGAGGCAGTGCCCCTCCCATTTCCTTCCAAGAGGAAGCCATTTACGACCCCTGATTTAGTATTTGCCTGAGCCAAGGAAAGTTCATTGTTCTGTTTTCCTGCAGCCCCAGGTACCCCTCCCCTAATTCAATCAGAGAGGTGTAATCTTCTTTTGGTGGGGGCAGGAGAAGACCACACAGGCCTGGGAATGCAGTTGCTGGGCAAGTTTCAACTCCTGTCGGGGGTAGTTGCCGGGCAGAATTCAATCTCTTCAAGCCAGGCTTCAGCTAAATGTCACTTTTGTTCCAGTTTTCTTCATTCAAATCAAACTTACAATTTTTACACATGCAGCTAGAATGCTGATTCTAAGTTCTAAACTATGACATTTAAACAGTTGCAACCTATGTGACACTCAAAAGTAGGTCACTCATTTATTTTAAACATTTCGATTTTAGTGGTTTTAAATCCAATTTCACTTAAGCTGCTGACATCCACAGCTCAGCCAGTTTTGTTATAAACATTGTTTAGGCTCTTCATCTATTCAGATTTTGTATGCACACAAGACTACATTCTGCCAAATGTCTGCTGGTGTTCAGTGAGATTTTTGAATATCTTGCAATGTTTGAAATAGGCATTTTGAGCTTGCATTCAGAGAAACAAAGGTGATTTCAAAGTGCTTTTTGAGCCAACAGGCACTGCTGTTTTTCCTTTGGCACCACGTTTCACTCATGGCGCTTCTGGCCCATCACACTCGCACTGGTGGGTGGCAGGTCAGACGACCATTTTGGTGTGCGCAAAAACTGCGCGGTTTTCCTGGATTCTGGCGCAAATGTGGGCTTTTCAGCCATCTTGGATTTTCTAAGCCCACCGCACCAAATGTTGCAGCATAATAACTTGAACGTGGGTCAAGACACCTGACACCTTCAAGGGCAGCGGGTCCCTGAATGTCCCAAACAACCTAAAGTCAGCCAGGGACAACCCACAAATGGTCGAAAGCAAAACTGAGAAGGAATTACTACTAGGCAGAATTGCAGGACCGTGGGACCGCATGCCCCTCAATGATTACATAATATCACCGCTAAGTCGGGTCCCCAAAAAAGAACCTGGGAAAATTAGGCTAATTCATCATCTATCCTCTCCCAAAGGCTGATCACTAAACGACGGCATTCCACACACGGAATCAGCGGTATCATACACACACTCTCAAGAAGCGGTAAGACTCATACAGGAATGGGGCACGATCGCCCTGATTGCCAAACTGGACATCGAATCCGCTTTCAGATTGCTGCCGGTCCACCCAGACTCACAGCAATGGCTAGGTTTAACTTTCAATAATTAATTCTATGAAGACAGTTGCCTCCCCATGGGATGCGCAGTATCTTGTGCCCTATTTGAACAATTCAGTTCCTCTTTTCAATGGGCCTTTCAAAAACAGTACACTACCTCGACGATTTCATGATAATGGGGCCGGCAAACTCTGAAGAATGCAGCAGAGCCCTGGCAATGTTAGAAGAAATGGCCGTGCAATGTGGCATGCCCCTGGCAGCCGAAAAAACAACCAAACCAGCCACCAACATAATTTTTCTAGGCATTGACATAGACTCCGCAAAAGGCCTATGCAAAATTCCAGAAACAAAAATAGCAGAACTCCTGGAAAAAATACAAAGCTTGACAACAAAAGACAAAGGCACAGTGAAAGAAATCCAGTCACTAGCGGGAAGCCTTAACTTCGCAGCCCGAATTATCCCTCAAGGGGAGGGTATTCTCCAGAAGTCTGGAACTAAAAACCAAATCTTAGACCAAATCCCACCTACACATCCGACTAGGTGCAGAGGTGAAACAAGATCTGGAAATTTGGGGAAATTTCCTTAAAGATTTTAACGGGACAACACTTTGGCATATGCCATTGAACACTTCCGACAAAAAGGGTCACCTTTTTCACCGATGCAGCCGGGAGCAGCAGTTTTGGAGCGATACTAGAAGCAGAATGGGTGGCAGGACACTGGCCCATAACATGGCAAGCTGCAGGGTGGACATGAAACATCATCCTCCTAGAAATATTTCCCATCTGGCTTACTTTACACATCTGGGGCAGGCAGCTAGCGAACTCGGAACTCTTTGTTTGGCGCGACAACATGGCCGTGGTAGGCTCCATAAACAGAAGAATCCACTAAATGCCCTTTAATGCTGAAAGTCCTACGAGCCATTACAGCGGTCACACTATAAGAAAACATTGTGGTTAAAGCAAAGCACATTGCAGGAGCAGACAATAATATTGCAGATTCTTTATCTCGCTTTCAGTGGGCAAGATTCTGGGGGCTAGCGCCGCACGCCCAGGAACAGATGATGCCAATACCAGCAGAATGCTGAGCAATAATGGGAACTCCAAAATAACGGCATCAACACCAGCGCCAAAGAGCAATGGCCGGGGTGCTCAAAAAGAACCAAGCACCTCAAAAACGGGCGCCAACAAAATAACGGCATCAACGCCGGTGCCAAAGAGCAATGGCCGGGTTGCCCATCAAGAATCAGGCACCTCAAAAACGGGTGCAAACAAAATAAGGGCATAAACGCTGGCGCCAAAGAGCAATGGCCGGGGTGCTCAACAAAAAGCAGGTACCTCAAAAATGGGGGCCTCAAACATTTGGGCATTATGGCCGGTGCCAAAGAGCAATGGCCGAGGTGCTCAACAAAAAGCAGGTACCTCAAAAATGGGGGCCTCAAAAAGTTGAGCATCGACACCGGCACCAAAGAGCAATGACTGAGGTGCACAACAAAAAACAGGTACGTCACAAATGGGGGCCTCAAAAATGTTGGCATCAACAACGACGCCAAAGAGCAATGGCCGAGGTGCTCAGCAAAAAGCAGACACCTCAAAAAAGGGGGCCAACAAAATACCGACATCAACGCCAGCGCCAGAGAGCCTAGGTCGGGATGTCCAACGTGATACAGGCACCTTTAAGACGGGTGCCAACAACCCTCTGCCAATAAAAAATAAGAACCCTGGCAAAGGTTTCTTAATAGAGATGGCAGAGAAAGCCCTGGCAAGCACTACAGTAGCTCAGTACAGTAAGTGTTTGCAAACAGTATTTAGAGCCACAGGTTTAAGCCATGTCGAGTTAATAACGATTAAAGACATAGAAACATTCTTAACAGGGGCGCTCGAGCCGGGCTTTAAAAAAGACTGGGCTAAAAGACACCTAGTGGCGATTTCATATTTCTCAAAATTACGGGATGACTCAGACCCCACCCTGAACGCCCTATTTTCCTACGCCATGAAAGGATGGGCCAGAGCAGAAGGGCCCCATGCAGACACCCGCTGCCCCCTTGATTTCAACACACTGGTAAAAATAACAGACCACTTAGAAAGCATATGCTGGCACCCTTATGAGATTATATTATTCAAAACAGCATTTTTTCTGGACTATTTTGGGGCTTTTCGGGTGGGAGAGCTTATCGCCTCCAGCACCAAGGCCACAAACGGTTTAGGTGTAATGGAGGTCAGGGTCAGACAAGACAGCGTCAACATAGAAATCCAACAGTCAAAAACTGGGGCCAAAAGAACCATTAACATTTGTTGTATCGATGATGCAACAAACTGCCCAGCATGCATCACCAACCTCTATTATGCACAAAGGCCCAAGGTTGGGGGGAGGTTCCTGATCCACAGGGATGCCTCGGCACTAAGTCGCTACCAGTTTAAAGGGGTACTGATGAAAGCAATCAGCACCGCAGGGTGGGACCCCAAGGACCTTGGCACCCATTCCTTCAGAATAGGTGCAGCCACCTCAGCATTGCAAGGAGACCTGGCTCCATTACAACTAAAAAACATAGGGGGATGGAAGTCAGATTGCTACAAAAGATACATCAGACCATATCTAATATAGCCATCCCCACCTCCCCCCACCCCCTGCAGAACCAACAGGCGCCGGGAAGACCTCGCTCAACTCAGCATGGATTGTCGGCCACTCATTCGTTTTAAGAACAGGCCGATGGGCGGAAGAAACCAAAGAAGGTCCACCTTTTAGAAACACCACTGCTTCATGGTGGGGCTACAGGGGCCTACGGTGGACCGACATCCACGAAACATTAGCAGAGCTGGTCGCATACAGAGACCCGCCCGAATCTTTCATAATACATTAAGGGGGTAATGACCTGGTGAACTCAAGAAGGAGAAACCAATTTGAGGAAATCTGCTCCTCATTGGCGGGCATTTCCCACAACAGGAGGGAAACGGAAATATATTTTTCGCCCATTCTTCCCAGAAAGAAATGGCTGGGGCCCACTGTTACAAAGCCGTAGACATTGCTAGAAGAAAGCCCAACAGGGGATTAGAGAAATTCTGTACAGCGAGACGGCTGGGTTTCATAAAACACCGGGCCATTACCCTGGGTGACCCAGATCTTTTTCACAAAGACGGCACCCACCTATCAATCCAAAGCATGGATAAATTCTTTCGAGAAATCACGGCAACTCTCGCATCTAGAGGCTGTTATTAGGAGATACTTTCGGGGGAACACGGCCAGTCGGCAACCTGCCCGTGTGTGGCGGCAAGGGCCAGAGGGGGTAACCTCGCGACCCGGTGCCCAAAAGTATGATATTATCATGACATGTGATTATTTCTGCATTTGCATAACCATATCTGTACAATAAAATCCTACAGCCTTTTATTGCCAACACTTGACAAAATGTTGTGAGACAAATCATTTCGGGTGAGGGTCGGGGTTCGGCCTACAGTGTGCATCCATATGGGTTCCTCAGTTATAAATGCCATATCATATCATATCATATCATATCATAACGAAACCGTTAAATAAGTAATTACAGCGCAATGAAAAATTAACAGTACTCTGGTGTGTGAACCTCCCAAGTGTGTTGCCCCTTTAAGGGGAATGTGTCCTCCCCTGTGTCATGGCCCATGCTAATCAAAGGAGCCTCTGCAGACACGTGCACCAGAACGGCTGCAGACTCCCAGAGAGGAACGACTGAGTCCGTGTCTCATTTATGTAGGCCTCCAGGCCTACATGTGGATGCACAGGCCTACATGCCTTGATGCCAAGTGACCCTCGTGCCAGTACGGTGGCGGAGGTCTGCATGGTTAGGGGCATTGCTGCCTGTGCCCCCACTCCCGATGGTGATGGTTTCCCATAGCACCATGGGGCCTGCTGGATGTCCAGACAAGACCCAACCCTCACAGGCACCGGGCCTGTCGAGTGCTGGAGTCCATAGCACTACGTTGGCCCGCTGGATGTCCATAGCGGGCCCCCTGTAACACACTGCATAGAAACTGTAAAACACGGACATGTGTTTTGTTTAACTCTAGAAATTGTCCTCATTTCCTTACGCAAATAACATATTTGAACAAAGTGGTTGTATGTTCATTAAACCACGGATCTGGTTAGCATTTGAACGTTGTTCTGGGTGGAGTGAGCGACATTTTAAAGGCTTTTACACCTTCCATTAACGTCACGACTCATTTACATTCATTTTTATGGCATAGAGGTATTATGGCATTCATTTTATGGCATATAACAGAGCTCCCGTTTCCGCCTCTCCCTTCCTCTCCCCCATACAAATACTCAAGCATTTGCTCTGACATGGAGTGGTTGAAGTGGGCGTGAGCGGTGCTCCCCTACTTTTTCTAATTACTTTTTACCGTTCCTGTACTTTTATTTTAAAAAGAAACCATTCCAGAATGGCTTAGTTTTAAAATAAAAGTGTAGGAAGAAGTTGAAACTTTCCCTTCAGTGCACTGCACTGAACGTTCCCTTAAACAGAAGGTGCGTTAATTGGGGGGTTTGGATTGCACGTCGTAGGGGCACAGTGATGGGATTTGTGGGGTGCTGGCGCAGGCCAGCATGAAACATAGTTCCACTACTTCTTTTCATACACTTTGACCACTGCTGACATGGCTTTTCATGCAGGTGCAAATGCTGGGGATCCTTAATAAGGCAAATCCACACATGGAAAACTGGCTTTGGGCCTACAGGATGCCAGTGGACTGAATACATTGCCTAAACTGGGTGGCCATGATTTAGATGCTGATCCTTAGTGAGTGAGTTTTGTCTTTACACTGGACCACAAGCGGACAGACATCCTGGAATTGCATTCCAAGAAAGAGGTCCCCCTGTAACACACTGCATTAGAAACTGTAAAACACGGACATGTGTTTTGTTTAACTCTAGAAATTATCCTAATTTCCTTACGCAAATAACATATTTGAGCAAAGTGGTTGTATGTTCATTAAAGCACGGAACTGGTTAGCATTTCAACTTTGTTCTGGGTTGCCATAAGGTGACAGACATCCTGGAATTGCATTCCAAGAAAAAGGTCCACATTGCACCTATTTGGGCAGGCAGGAGCCTGTTCCCTGTGTCTGGGAGGAGCCTTCCTCAGAACCTCACTGGTGCAAGTAAGTCAGTGGCCTGGTGCATGCAAGCTTCTGATCATACACCCAAGCCCAAAGAGCCTTCTGGGCCAGGGTTCCAGTGCACAATGTCGGTCTTTGGTATGTTTGGAATATGTCTCTGAACAGGGCATTCAAGAGGTGGGATTCCTCCAGGAGGAGAGGGGTTGCCCCCAGCAGCGTGGGCTTATGTGCTGCCATTGTTTCTGGCACACTGCACGCTACTCACTTGCATTGTGGGTTGTCTGTTAGGCCTTCCAGTACATGCCTGAAAAGTTTCCGAAACCTGTTAGTGAGGTGGTGCCTGGTGGCAAAGATGCTGCTTTAAGAGCGTCAACACTGATCTGGACATGGAGGCCCATTTCGACAGAACTGTGGGCAACGAGCTAGTCATAAAATGACACTCCTGTATGCCCTTATGTAGCTTTTTGGTGGATGTCAATGCAGCGACATGCAAATTGATGAAGAGCACTTTATTGGTTCCATGGCCAATGATTCATTGAGAAGATTAAGACTTCAAGAACCACTGCAAAGCCTATGCGTGAGGCACACCACTCATGCTCCACAGACGTTCTCCCCCGTAACCATATCCTTCCCGCGTCTGAGGCATGCCTAGCATTCTGCTCAGCGGTAGCATTTGCCACAATATCAGCAGTATTGTTGCACTGGCAAGGCGGACCTTTGGCAACATACACACGTGGGAGAAGAATTCACCAGTCCATATTGGAGCAGATTACTTTCAAATAGATACCACGACCTACACTATGGCCCTTATTCACAGAGTGTTTTCCAATGGTGTTTAGCCATTATAAAATGCTCCTGTGAATTAGGCCCTATGTGTGCAGGATAGGTGTTGCACACTATAAAAGATAACATCCTGCAAGGATTTCAATTACTTAATAGCAGTGAATAAAAGTGTAATTGGAAAAGCTAGGCGATCGATTTTGGACATTTAATTTTGCAAAATAATAAGTGTAGTTCCCAGAAGGTAAATTACTATACAGCTACAGAAATCATAATATTGCAATTATACACGTGTTTCACATCTAATGTTTTTGATAATAGCAGCTCATACATACATTTTGTTAATGAGCACATACAGGAAGGTAATAATTGTTTACATTCAGAAAAAATGACCAAATAACCCCTGTCTAAAATGTGTGGGACCACCAATAGCGGTGAGGGTTTAGTTTAACTATGTCAAGATTGTAGGGTAAGTATTTCTATGCGTTCTGAGTCTCTAGGGATACTTATCTAGGAGGGTGCTACTCTGCATTCCCGCCTTCTCTACAATTTCAAAAAAAGGATACAGATGTATTCTACTTAATGCAAGAACCCACGCAAAACCATCTTAGCAGCACAATGGCCCAAAACACTCTATTTGTTTAGAGCTGTAGCAGTTATGACCGAGTGATTTTTAAAGAAATGTAAACCAGTATCAGAAAGCCGAATAGAGAAACTCAACATCGTGATGGCAAATCAAATGCAGTACACCAGAGCTATGCTGGCCAAATGCTCTATTGCAATCAGATCTCTATAACCTCAGACCTACCCCCTGTGCATATACCTTTCCTCATGGCAGATTACTTTTATCCAGGGGGCTCTGTATATATCACCCCTGGGATCAGCCCTGCATTCTAGGAATATCTCCTTGTCCATCCTTCTCTTCCATCCCTTGTGGTCCACCTCTTAGTACAGGAGGTTGCCGTTCTGCCATGAAAAGGATACATCACATTTATGTCCTCGGAAAGGGCTTGCATTAGGGGACATTTCCCATTCCCAAGCAGGGGCTGGTCTGTGACTTCACCTGCTGAGTACAATTCCTGCAAAGGGTGAAGTTCCAAGATGCTGACCCTGATCCGAATTCTTCAAGCCTTCTCAGAAAAGGCCTTATTTTTGTCCTGGACATCCAAGTAGCTTATTTGCATATAATCTCCTTCTCAGGAGCGTCCCAGAAGCCATTACAGCCACCATTAGTCCTGTTTTGCACACATGATCGGGAACCTGGAAGGAAGTGTTCTCCCATCGTGATCAGCGTTCTTCTGCCAATCGCCTCCATGTCCCCATGCATGCCCAGGAGCCTTTGCTGCTGGGTCTTCAGGCCACCATTGGGTCGTAGCCTTCACACGTAGCTCGGGCCCCACTTCCATTTCTTTTACTGTTTTATATATATTTGCCTTTAATTTCATTCCCCGTTTGAACATATAAAAAAACAAAAACCCAAACATGAAATTTACATTTACTACATGTACCTCACGTGTATGTTCAACAACCTTTTCATCTCTAATATCAACTGCGTGTCAGTAAACAACCTTTTGTTCCCAATACAAACATCCCTGCTTCTCTCGCCATTCTGTCCTATCCACTGCAGCATACAGCTCTGGACCCGTTAACCCAGGATAATCTTGCATGCTTCTGTGAGTACACATTCCCATGGACCTTTGCTCCTGCTTGCTCTTCCACCGCTGTGCCTCATCTACATTGCTACCTGTGTCCGCCAGGCCTAGCCGTCCATCACGCTCCCTTAGGAAAAGGTTTGATTCTTGCACCCCCCCTACATCGCCATCTATACTGTTTACTACTCTGTGTCTTCATTCGACTATGGACCCGCTTTACCTATCGAGTACCTTTTGAAGTCCCCATACTGTTTTGGTGTCTTCTAAGGTGTAAAACCAAGCTTCTAAAGTAATGATATGATATGGCATTTATAACGCGCCTATACACAAGTGTTTCAAGGCGCGACGAGGCAAGGGAGGGGGAACAGGGGAAGACAGACAACGATCTTACTAGGCCCAGTGTCATTCAGATCGCGCAAGTGCATGGGAGGGGGGAAAGGGAAAAGTGCGAGGGGAGAGGGGAGAGGGGCACTGCAGTACATAGGATAGTAGAATAACAAGATAGTAACGGCAAAAGGCGCCAAGTCCAGGGTAAGTGCAGATACGTGCTGGTAGGGGACTGTAGGGCTACAGAAAACAGTCCCCAGGTGCAAGGATTGCCAGGGTGGCAGTGCAGGTATGCAGCTGGCGAGGCCTGGGCCCGAGAACAGAAGGGTGGCCAGGTAACCAGTGCAGTATCAGCCAGGAATTCAGCAGGGGAGAGGGGGAGAGAAAGCAGAAGCAAAGAGGAAGGTTTTGAGGTGCTTCCGGAACCGGAGATGGTCCTCTTCAAGTTTAAGGGAGGCAGGAAGGCTGTTCCCCTGCCGACGACTGAGATCTACCACCAATTAGTTGCTTGGAGAAGCGACTGACCCTGAGGGAGTTGGAGGCGGATGAGCGAAGGGCTCGAGAAGGAAGATATTTAGGAAGACTGAGTTGAAGATATTTCGGCCCCAGGCCCCAGAAGGCTTTGTGGACAATGCAGAGGGTTTTGAACTTAATCCTCGCAGCCACTGGGAGCCAGTGCAGAAATTTCAGTCCTGGAGAGATACGATCCCTGGGCTTGAGGCCAAAGACAAGTCTCGCAGTCCTGTTTTGGATAAGTTGCAGAGGGCGGAGAGTAGAGGCAGGCAGTTTTAGATAGAGGCTGTTACAGTAGTCCAGCCTAGAGAGAACCAGGGCTCTGGAGACAGTGAGCTTCTGGGGGAAGGAGAGGAAAGGAAGAATACCTCTGTGGGGGTGCAGCTGGCAGTGTGACTTCTTAGAGACGTCAGAGATGTGAGGAGATAACTGCTGAACCCATATGCATGCATTAGTAAATGGCCAAACCCCAAACCCTCACCCATAATAATAGGCTCACAACTTGTATCAAGTGTTGGCAATAAAAGGCCGTAGGATTTTATTGTACAGATATGGGTTATGGCAATAACAATATCACATATCATGATGGTATCATACTTTTGGGCACCGGGTCCTGAGGTTACCCCCTCTGACCCATGCTGCCTTCTTGTGTCCCATGACTTGTTGTGGGCACCGTACAGTGCCTTACACTTCTTTTTGTTCTTCTCCCCTTTTTGTAGGGTGGGCGGGTTCTGTGGTAAAGAAGCAAGAAGATTTGGAAGACACTGAGAAAACAGTGAACCTCCTGTTTGCTTGGGTCCCCGTTCAGGGTCTACAAACAGATTGTGTTTACTCTGAGCATGTTGCTCTCATTGACAGGACCCAGGGAGGCACTGGGTCTTTGTTGTGTATGTGGTGGGGGCTGCTGTTGTCGCAGCCCCTGGCCAGATAGCCGACTGTCTGACCCCCTGGTGGGGGGCAGATCTTTTGAACCTGGGCTCTGCCTGACGGTTGTTTTCCTTATGGCGCTTAGCACCTTGCTGTTTGGAGGAAGGGTGCGATGACTAATAGCACCTTACCCTTCCGTCGCTTTTGTACTGTCGAGACTGCGTGTCTCCGTAGCTGGGGGGAGGAGAGGAGGAGGCACGGGGAGGTTGGGGCTGCCCCTCTCCCAGCTGTCGATGGTAACAGCAGTTACCCTGCCTCGCTTCTGGGATGCCCATGCAGCATTGCCCATAACTGCTGAACCCATATGCATGCATTAGTAAATGGCCGAACCCCAAACCCTCACCCATAATGATAGGCTCACAACTTGTATCAAGTGTTGGCAATAAAAGGCCGTAGGATTTTATTGTACAGATATGGGTTATGGCAATAACAATATCACATATCATGATGGTATCATACTTTTGAGCACCGGGTCCTGAGGTTACCCCCTCGGACCTGTGCCGCCACACGCGGGCAGGTTGCCAGCTGACCGTGTTCCCCAAAGAGTATGCCCTAGAGACAGCCCCTGTGAGCAAGTGTTGTATTGATTTCCTGAAAGAAATGCTCCATGCCCTGGCTAGACAGATGGGTGCCGTCATGGAGAAAAAGGTCTGGGTTGCCTAGTGTAATGGCTGTGTGTTTTATGAAACCCAGTCCTCTTGTCATACAGAATCTCTCTATCGTCCTGTTCAGTTTTCTTCTGGATATGTCTATAGATTTGTAGCAGTTGGCCCCTAGCCATTTCTTTCTTGGTAAGATGGCTGAGAAGTATATTTCAGTACCCCTCCAGTTGTGCGAAATGCCTGCTAGGGAGGAGCAGATTTCTTTGCATAGGATACGTCTAGCTGTGTTGACTAGGTTGTTGCCCCCTAGATGGATGATCAGGAATTTTGGGGGGTCCCTGTATGCCACCAATTCTGCTAGTGTTTCGTGGACATCGGCCCACCGTAGGCCTCTGTATCCCCACTATGAAGTAATGGTGTTTCTGAAAGGTGGCCCTTCTTTAGTCTCTTCTGCCCGTCTGCCTCTCCTGAAAACGAATGAGTGGCCAACTATCCATGCTGATCTGAGTGTGGTACTCGATTCGCCTGTTGTTTCTGTGGTGGTGGGAGGTAGGGAAAAGAAAGAATATTTTACGGAAGATGGCTATATCAATTTTGGTCTGATATATCTTTTATAACAGTCTGACTTCCATCCCCCTATGTTTTTTAGTAGTTGCGGTGCTAAACCTCCTTGCCATGCTGCAGTGGCGGCACCTATCCTGAAGGAATGAGTGCCGAACTGTTTGGGATCCCACCCTGCTCTGCTGATTGCTTTTATCAGCACTCCTTTAAATTGGTAGCGGCTTAGGGCCGATGCATCCTTGTCGATTAAAAAACTCCCCCCCCACTTTGGGTCGTTGTGCGTAATAGAGGTTGGTGATGCAATCTGGGCAGTTTGTTGCCTCATCAATGCAACAAATATTGATGGTTCTTTTTGCACCCGTTTTCGACTGTTGCATTTCTATGTTAACACTCTCCTGTCTCACCCTGATTTCCATGACGCCCAAACCGTTTGTGGCCTTGGTGCTGGAAGCGATGAGTTCTCCTACCCGGAAAGCCCCGAAGTAGGCTAGGAAAAAGGCTGTTTTAAATAACATTATCTTGTATGTGCCAACATATGGCTTCCAAATGGCTTGCTATCGGCACCAGTTTGCTGAAATCAAGGGGTCGGCGGGTGTCCACTTGCGGACCCTCTATTCTGCCTCATTCCTTCATTGCATAAGAGATGAGGGCGTTCTGGGTGGGGTCTGAATCGCCCTGTATTTTTGTAAAGTATAAAATTGCCACCAGGTGTCTTTTAGCCCAATCCCTTTTGAAACCTTGTTCCCGGGCCCATTTTAAAAATACTTCTATATCTTTAATCGTTATTAGTGCTATGTGGTTTACACCTGTGGCTTTAAATACTGTTTGCAAACACTTACTGTACTGTGTTGCAGCGGTGCTTGACACCGCCATCTCTGCCATCTCCGTTCGGAAGCCTGTGAGGTTGTTGGCACCCGTTGTAGATGTGCCTGAATCTTGTTAGGCATCCCGGCCTGGGCTCTCTGGCACTGGCTTTGATGCCAATGTGTTGCTGGCACCCCTTTTAGAGGTGCCTGCTTTGTATTGGTCATCCGGCCTGCACTCTCTGGTGCTGGCGTTGATGCCAATGTGTTGTTGGCACCCATTTTAGAAGTGCCTGCTTTGTATTGGTCATCGCGGCCTGCACTCTTTGGTGCTGGCGTTGAAGCTGATGTGTTGTTGGCACCCGTTTTAGAGGTGCCTGGTTTTCGTTGGGCATCCCGGCCTGTGCTCTCTGGCGTTGGCGTTGATGCCGTTATTCTTGTCTTCCCATTATTGCCCAACATTCTGCTGGTATTGGTGTCATCTGTTCTTGGGCGTGCGGCGCTAGGTGTCGGAATCTTGACCACAGGAAACGAGATAAGGCATCAGCAATGTTATTATCTGCCCCTGAAATGTGCTTCGCTTTGAGTACAACGTTTACTTGTAGTGTGACTGTTGTAATGGCTCGTAATACTTTTAGTACTAAAGGGCATTTCGTAGACCTTCTATTTATGGAGCCCACTACAGCCATGTTATCGCACCAGATCAAAAGTTCCGTATTCGCTAGTCGCCTGCCCCAGATGTGTAATGTTAGCCAGATGGGGAATATTTCAAGTAGGATGATGTTTCTTGTCCACCCTGCTGCTTGCCATGAATTGGGCCAGTGTCCTGCCACCCATTCGGAGTCTAGTATGGCTCCAAACCCCTTGTTCCCAGCTGCGTCGATGTATAGGACCCTGTTTGACCGGGTATTTAAAGGCGTTTGCCAAAGTAAAGACCCGTTGAAATCTCTGAGGAATTTTCCCCATGTTTCCAGGTCTTGTTTCTCCTCTCTGCCTAGCCGGATATGCAAGTGTGGTTTAGTGAGTGATTTGATCTTGAACTCCAGGCTTTTGGAAAATATCCTTCCTTGAGGTATTATTTTGGATGCGAAATTGAGGCTGCCTGCTAAGGATTGTATTTCCTTTACAGTCCCCTTTTCTCTCATTATCAGGTTTTGTATTTTAGCCAGGAGTTCTGATATTTTTGTTTTGGGGATTCTGCAGAGCTCCTTTGCTGAGTCTATTTCGATGCCCAGAAAAATTATGTTTGTGTCTGGTTTGGTGGTTTTTCCCCTCGCTAGGGGAACTCCCCACTGTGCGGCCATGTGCTCCAGTTTTGCTAAAGCCCGGCCGCATTCCTCGGAGTTTGGTGGCCCCATGACCATGAAATCGTCTAGGTAATGCATTATTTTTGTCCCTGGTCTCTGCTTCAGGAAAGCCCATTGAAAAAAGGAACTGAATTGCTCAAATAGTGCACAGAATACTGTGCACCCCATGGGGAGGCACCTATCTAAACAGAATGTGTTGTTAAAAGTGAAACCTAGCCACTGCTGTGACTCTGGGTGCACTGGCAAGAGTCTGAAATCAGATTCGATGTACAGCTTGGCCATCAAGGCGTTTCTGCCGCACTCTTGTATGAGCCTTACCGCCTCTTGGAAATGCGTGTAAGATACAGCGGATTCAGTGTGTGGAATGCCGTTGTTTAAAGAATGGCCTTTAGGGTAGGAGAGGTGATGGATTAGTCTCATTTTCTCGGGTTCTTTTTTTGGGGACCAGGCCTAGTGGAGATATTAAATAGTCCTTTAAAGGCACGATGTCCCAGGGACCTGCTACCCTGCCCAGTTGCAGTTCTTTCTTGATTTTGGTTTCTACTATCTGGGGGTTGTCCCTGGCTGACTTTAGGTTCATCGGGATGTATTGTGACCCCGTGCCCTTAAATGGGATGAAAAAACCTTTGGTGAAACCCTGCCATAGTAACCTGCTGGTTTCCTTGTCTGGGTAGCTGTTTAGGGCGCCCCTAAAATTGCCCGGATTGATGGGCGTTCGTCCTGGTTCTAAAATTGGGATATCATTCTTTCTTGGCTGGTAGTCTGGTACAGTTGCTTGCTGCATGGTCGCCGTTTCAGTTTGTGCAGGCGTGTTTGTACCAGCATTCTTTGCCCCATGTACACTGGTTTTTCCCAAACATTCTGCATGGGATGTTGGATTTGACAGCCTGCTGTTTCTTCTGTCTGTGGGCATTATTTTTAGCCGCCCAAGGCTTGTTCCTCCGAAAGGGCTGCTCCCCTTTTTTGGATTTATCATTGTCATGGGATTTGCTTGCTTGCAAATTTTTGCTATTTTTGGAAGAAGAATGCATGGTATCTTCTTCCTGGGGAGGTTCGGCGTTGAGGGTGTATAAATTGTTGTGGACTTCATCCCACTCGATGGCCGGCCTTTCTGACATGCTCCTCCTAAATCTGATGTTGTATGCAAGCCATGTCTTCCCCCTCTGTGTTACCTTTACTTCCCTTATTTTATCAACGTATGCCCAGATCTTCCTACCATCCTTGGGGAATTTTTCTTCATAAATTGTTGCTAAGATGGCAAAGGCCTGTAACCAGTTGTCCCAGTTTTGTTCGACCTGGGCGTTTCTGGCAATAGCTTTTTCTTCTATTTTTTTTGGGGTCTCTGAAAGCGTCTTTCCCCTTGCGCTGGGCTTCTATTAGGGAAAAGATTTCTATCAATTCTTTGGCCCATATGGCTTCTTTGATTGTGGTATCAATGTTCCATGCCAGGCATCTTTTGTATCTATTTAATATCTCTGTTTGGAAAGATTTCGTTTTTTGGTCTAATTGTGCATTACAGATTGTTACAATGTCAGTTGTATTGCTGCCGGGTGTCCCTTTCGCGCCCGTGTTGTCTGTGCCTGGGGTTGCCCATGCTTTTAGGGCACCTGCTGAATCTGTTGTTGGAGTAGTGGCGGCTGTTGTATTTATAGCTGTGGGCGCTATTGGTAACTGCTGTACTTGTTGTGGCGGGATTGCTGCAGGTAGTGTTACGAGTGGGTTGACAACCATTATTGTAGGTTCTATTGCGATGCTAGGGTTTGAGGCCCCAAGTTCCCTTGTGGGCGGTGTCTGTTTCCCCCTTATTTTTACCGTTAGTTGCTGTAATTCTGCTACATTCTCACATAGTTTTGACAATTTTTTGGTACCTTTTCTGGCGCCTTTGGATATTTTTCTCCTTTTTAATGGTGCAAAAACCTCCTCTTGACTGGGTGGGCTGGTAATTCCTTCCCTGGGTAAGCGTACCTGTTTTCTCTAACCCATGCCCATCCGTAGTGCTCTGCCGCTTCAATGGCCGCTAGCAATTGTGGTGATTTGGGCTTCTGCACTGGTGTTGGGGGTGCCCGTGCTTTCCGTTTGGGCCCCATGTTCTTCTATGCCTGCTATAGGAAAAGGAAAAAGGTTTTATCAAGCAGTTAAACTGTTGTTATCAGCGAGTTTCTCTGCGCCTGTCCTATTTGTTGCCCGTGCTGGGTAACTGTTGACTGGTGCCTGCTTGACCGGATTCAGAAAATTGGGCAGCCCCCAGGCTTGATTTACTGGTTTTATTTAATTGGTTTCGCTTGTGAGGTCGCCCTGCAATATTACAGAAATTATTTTAAATCTGCAGTGTTTGGGCCCGCCGAACTTGAAACTGTGTTCGCCAGCTCTGCGTGGCTGTCAAGAAAAGACGAGCTCCCGGCTCGCCGTTCTACCAAGCTGGCTTGTGACTCTGCCCGAGTTTAAAAATGGCTTTTGTTATCTTGCCCCGCCTGCCTTATAACGCGGGGGTTCCGGTCTACTGTAATAAAGTGCATCTCTTCCGGACATAAATGTCTATTTTTCCTTCCTCGTAGCCCCGGCGCGGTGGCTCACCTGTAAGTTGTTCAATTGGAAGCCGTCCGCGCCGTGCTGTTCGAGTGCCACTCTCTCCTTTGTTCGCACTGGTTTTGGGGATGATTCTGCACCAGGCGTCTTTGTTTGTTTTGTTTTGGACACGCTCGCCGCTCACTTTTACTTCTATGCCGAGAATGTTAAAGTTGACAGCGTCCGCGCTGGCCATTCGGTTGCCGCTTCTTCCTTCGTTAAGGCTGCATTGCAATTGCTTTGAACAGTACAACGTTCAGGAAGGAAAAAAGACACTGCGATGTACAGCGAACTTCAAGAATTGCTAAAGAAGCAAGAAGATTTGGAAGACACTGAGTAAACAGTGAACCTCCTGTTTGCTTGGGTCCCCGTTCAGGGTCCACAAACAGATTGGGTTTACTCTGAGCATGTTGCTCTCATTTATAGGACCGAGGGAGGCCCTGGGTCTTTGTTGTGTATGTGGTGGGGGCTGCTGTTGTCGCAGCCCCCGGCCATATAGCCGACTGTCTGACCCCCTGGTTGGGGCATATCTTTTGAACCTGGGCCCTGCCTGACAGTTGTTTTCCTTATGGCACTTAGCACCTTGCTGTTTGGAGGAAGGGTGCGGTGACTGTTTGCACCTTACCCTTCCGTGGCTTTTGTGCTGCTGAGACTGCGTGTCTCCGTAGCTGGGGGGAGGAGAGGAGCAGGCGCGGGGAGGTTGGGGCTGCCCCTCTCCCAGCTACCGATGGTAACAGCAGTTACCCTGCCTCGCTTGTGGGATGCCCATGCAGCATTGCCCAGAAGGAGAGTGTGGAGTCGAAGATGACCCCAAGGTTTTTAGCCTTGCCAGTGGGAGCAGGAAGAGGGCCAAGAGAGGCTGGCCAGAGAGGAACAGGGAAAGAGGGAGTGGGTGTGCCGATGAGTAGAATCTTAGTCTTACTGGCATTAAGGCAGAGGTCATTTGCGGCACACCACTCCTGGATAGCAGACAGACATGCAGAGATGAGAGAGGGAAAGGAGGAGGCTGAGGGTAGCCTGAAAATGAGCTGGGTAACATCCGCATAACACTGAAAATTGGGGCATAGAGCAGCGATGCAGTGAGCCAGGAGTGCCAGGTATTGGCTGAACAGCCAGGGAGAGAAGTTAGATCCCTGGGGGACACCACAGGTAGAGAAAAAGATCTCAGAGACGAAGGACCCAAGTTGGACTTGGGAGGGTCGGTCGTAGAGGAAAGAAGTCAGCCTCACCAGAGCCTGACCAGTGATACCCAGATTATCACAGAGACGGTTGAGCAGGATGGCATGGTTGACAGTGTCAAAGGCAGAAGAGAGATCAAGCAGGATGAGGACGCAGGGGGTGTTAGAGTCGAGGTTGGAGAGCTGGTCTTCAAGGATGTTCAGGAGAGCAGTTTCCGTGCTTCTGGCAGCTCTGAAGCCAGACTGATGATCATGAAGATAACCAACAGATTCAGTGTGGAGATTAAGCTGGGAGATGGCTAGTTTCTCCAGGAGCTTGCCCAGAAACAGAGTGATGGAGATTGGGCGATAGTTAGCCGGGCAGGAGGGGTCACCAGAGGGTTTCTTAAGCAGGGGTGCACAAGGGAGTGCTTCAGGGGGGATGAGAAGATTCCAGTGGCGAAGGAGTGATTGCAGAAATCGCCCAGGGCAGGAGCCAGGGAGTCGATGTGGTCCTTTATAGTTTTGGGGGAACAGGGGTGAACCTGTTTTGACGAGACTTTCATAGATTGGACTTGTCTAGAAACCTCGTCCGCGGAGAACACGGGAAAGGCAGAGAAGGAGGGAGGAGGGGTGGCTGCATGAAGGCTAGAGGAAGAGCAGGGAGGGGGGGAGAGGATAGGAGGAAAGAGAGGACAGGATGTCCTGAGTTTTAGAGATGAAGTGAGAAGCCACTGCTGTGCAGAGGGCCTGGGAAGGGACAGGAGAGGTAGAGACTGCAGCAGGATTGGCCAGTTCCATGACATTGCAGTTTGCTCAATCCTTTACCCAATTGGCATAACTAGGTGGATCCCTGTGCATCAACCATAGAGCTAATCTCAATTTTGCTACAACTGCCAGATTGTTGAACCTGGTCTTTAGAGAATGACATTCCAGCATTCCTCCAAATAGGAATTTCACTAATTCTAACACTGTCCAAGTTCCCAGTATATTCAGGGCCACTGTCCGGGTAATTGAGCAGGCTGCTGCCCACTACTTCTCTGTAACCCCTTGTCCTGAATCTAGACACCAGTTTTATGAGCCCGGAAGTTACCACCCAGGAATCCAGCACTAACCCTGGGATAAACATTGGTGTCAAGATTCCTGGCTCTTCTCGTTTGAAATATGAATGGCAATATGTGGGCAATTTGTGAGCATTGTTTTGAATTCAGTGTGGTCAGGCCATGGGGCGGCAAGGAAACTGGCAGTTATGTGAGGGGCTCCACATCTTAGCCAGGGTAGCCCCACTCACCCCAAAATGGTCTCCTTCAAGCCATGCAAGTACACTAACCTCCCCTTACTTCACATTTATTGTTATTATTTTGGCATTTATTGACAGTGGACCTAGTTTCAAGAAGCAACGGGGCGCTCTACAGAGGTATACACCAATACAGATAGATAACAGAGTGCTTTTAGAAGTAACAACAGAGCAGATATACAGCAAGGGGTGGGATACAAAGGAGGGGTACAGCTGCACTGGGTGGCGGGAAGGAGAGGGGCGGGCGGCATCAAGCGACCTCACTCTTCACTACCAGTGTGTTTAAATGTATGCTGTTGGTTACCATTACCCAATTGGATGCCACATGTCTATTTAAATGTCATTATTTTAGTCACTACTGGCCTAGCTCCATTTATTGTTGGCCAAATTGGCAGAATCAGACTGGCAATAGGGCAATGCCTCATATGCAGGTCCAATATGTTAATGTTGGCCAGTTTTTGGGTCAAAGTGAGACCGTTTCTGGGCCAAAGTGGGCCAGTTTGATGAATTACTTCAGTGTGCAGCTAGAAGTCTTGACGAGTGATCCTGACCAAATATTATTTCAAGGTCACAATTTGAACCTCAGTTTTACCTAAAAACTGTGCCTTGGGTTTCATTCAAACAGTCTGTCACAAAAAACATTTCCATTTGCGACGGTGGGACACTTTTTCCTTGGTGCCCAAACCACATTTATGCCTCAGTCGGACCCGGCACACTGACCGTGCTGTAAGTCATCTTGGCCACAAATGACAACTACCAACCGAACCTGCACCCACCCCTCCTTTCCTCTTTTTTATTACACCCACCATCATTGTGCTTCTGTCCTTCCTCACGCTCATCCTTCTTCTCCTCTATCCCTACCTTTCCTCGGGGGGCTTCTGCCACCTCATATACGGCGCCACCTCCACTTTTGTCTGCTCTCTACTAGTCCACCACATCACTATCCTCTCCCCTAAGCAAATCTGAAACCGCACTGCTCATTCTCACGCCAACCTCATCTGTCCCTCTTGGATATACCCCTCTCTAAAACTCACTGATGCCTCACGACTAAACTCACCTTGGAACTCTGGAATGCCCAATCCCTCTGCATCCAGTTTCCTTCCACACTGACCTCTCTGACTCACACCTCCCTCAACCCTTTGTGATGGCCATCACAGAAACGCAGATAACCCAACTAGCTTCCCTTCATACAGATTCTGCTACCTTCTCCCACTCCTCTGGCCTGCAGGTCTTCTCATTAGCAAAAACACCCCATCCTCCTTTATTTTCCCACCCAACGCCACTCCCTGCTCTTTTAATTGCTTTGCCATTTAACAGCTTCCTCCGTCCCTTTTCATCATTATTCTCATCTGTCACCACCATTTTTCAACAACTTCTCCCTTTAATTGACATGCCTGCCCACGGATGTGCCAGCCATACCCCTTAGGATGCATGCTTCCTGTCTATGATGAAGGTAAACAGTCTTCAGCTTGACTTCTTCATCCAGAGCCTCTCTTTGGCCTCCCTCCATAACCAGTCTACCCGTATTCGTGGCCACTCGCTGGATCTTGTTCCCTCCGACCAATGTCCCACGCACTTCTATGTTGTTCCGCCTCCACCTTCCTTCCCCACCCCCTCCATCACTAAACCCAAATTCTGACTGGCCTGAACGACCTATGTCTTGTGCAAGTGATGTCCTCCCTCGCTACCTCTTCAGCCGCTTACTGCTCCCTTCCCCACCATCGCACTTGCTCCTTTGCAACCACTTGCCTCTGTCCCCAATCTTGGATTTCCTTTGCCATCCCACATTTTGAAACAAATATATACTTTCACCTACATCACTGGTGCAAAACCCATTCCCCCCTACTCGCATTGCTCCCTCCAAGGAATCTCTGCTCATGCTACCTTCTGCCGACGGCACTGAAAGTTGGGCTACTACACTAACGTCTATCTTCTTTCTGTTTCCACTTCTACAATATATCCACAATCCTCCAGCCCTTGTTTGCCACATCTGTATCCTCTCCATTCTTTGTTTTCTCTCCGTTGATGGATTGAGAGGCGGACCCAGAGGACTCATGTTTTGGCTATTATTATTATAATTGTTCTTTTATATCGCGCTTAATACCAGAGAGTGGTTTCTAAGCGCAGGATCAGGATTGGAACCTGTGTTGCGCTGCATTGTCTTGCTTCCAAACGAAACGCGTTGCCCCATCCTCCCGTATAAACCTTTATTGAAAATAAAAGGGGTTGGGAAAATGCCTCATTATCCCTAATATAGGAGGGGGGTCCCTACCTCAACAAAAACAAATGATATGTCTTTTGTCAAGATGTCAGGTCATCGGTCCTTTGTCATGACGTCAGGCCATTTCTCCTAGCATCGCCTGCCTCCTCAACCCCCCAGGTGGTCTTCCCTCATATAGCTGCCCCCAGGGCCGGGATCAGGTAGCGCCTGCCAACCTCTGGCTACGCAGGGAGAGGTGTTTAAACGTTTCTAAACATTGGAGTTACAGAGTCTACATAATAGGCCCTCAACAGACACCGAGTTTCTACCACCTATAACCTCCACTATATTCAAACTATTAAATATGAAAAAACATGTTTTAAAAACATGTCCTGTCTAACTAGGGATAAAAGTGTATTACATTCCCCCTTCCAGTATTAAACGTGTTTGTGTTCTACGAAGTTCTATCATGTAAACACCAATATTTATTTCCAGGCTTGTCCTTCTGGTGGTTTAACCAATCAAAATAATTCTCCAATCGCATTAGTGGGACAACCTTTTGATTATACGTTTTTAACACTGGTATTAGGAAATAACCCCCAAAAACTAAATCAAAGCTCTCAGTTGAACCAATTACAGACACCCATTTTTGCTGCATGGTTTGCAACTTAGATATTTCTCAACTGCTTCGACTTGGTGAGAGGCCAATCTCCATCTAAAACACTTCGCTGTTCTCTGCCTAGTAAATAATATCACTTTTGATTTCTGTATATTTATTTTCAAAGCTAATACTTTTACGTATCCATCCATGGCCCCCTCTGAAACCCTCTATGGGTCATATCTAGCAGCATTATGTAAGTGCACTTTACAACCACCCAATGTTGGGGGGAAATTGTATAGTTCTATTAAAGCTTTATCTATATCTGCAATGTATAAATTAAAGTGGTGCTAGGATATAACCTTGTTTAAACCCCATCACACATCGATACAAGAACCAAGATGTCTTCCTGGCATATTCATATGCACTCAGTGAGATATTTTCACGTAGGCATATGATGAGTTTTAGAAAACCTATGCCTCTGCCAAAGGAACCAATTTCTGCCACAATATCTCCCTATCCACGCTATGAAAGGTGGCCATTAATTCTAAAATGGCACATATATATGCCCTCCCAGCTAGGTCATTGATATAGCATTAAACACCTGTTGCATGGGCTGGAATAGGTGTTAACGGCCAGGGGCCGGAGTTAAAGACCAGAGTGAAGAAAAGGCATTTAACGAGGCCCCCGTGATGTTAACCCCTGTTCCAGCACTTGGAATGGGTGCCTTTCGCTCAGGCCTTTAACTCGGGTCCCATGACGTTAACGTTCCAGTCCTTGGAGAGGGAGCTTAAGGCTATTAGCACCCGTTCCATGGACTGGAATGGGGCTCATTTTAAGTATTTTCTTTCCGTGAATGGGTTTCTTTGCGGCGACCCGTTCACAGAAAGAAAAGACTGTACAAAGCTGGCTGCCATGGAATGGGAAGAAAGGGCTCCATGCGGGGCCCTTCTTCCATTTCCATGGCTGCCAAACGGGGCAGAGTGGAAGGAACGACAGAGGCCTCCAGACACAATGTTAGCTGAAAAACATTGTCACGATGAAGCAAATTTAGTTGAATTATACTTTGCTTATCATTCGCATAAGAGTAGCACTGTCATAAAAAACGTCCTCCTGGGGGGAAAGAAAATAAACTTTCTGATGTACAATCACCCCCTAATGTCCATTAATGTTCTAACCCCATCATAGAAGAGTCCTGGCTCTGTTATACACATTTTTTCTTTTATGGTGTCTTTACAGTTATGCATGGCCGACTTAAGGTTGCCATTCGTGTCCTTAGGTTCCTTCTTGACCAAAATAATCCTGCTTGTTCTATTATTTATTTAATCTCCCCTATTCTTTTTTATCATCTTATATTTCCGTCACATGCAGTCTTTTCTCCAGCACCTTGACAATGTGAAACTCTATGCAGAGTGCATACTTCGGCTCTGCACAGGCCTTTTCCTCATCCTTTTACCGCCCGTTGCCATGCAAATCCCTATGGCAATTCTGACCCAATACCAGGCCCTCCCTGTCCAAAAGGCACCCTCCAGGGATCACCTTGATCTTTCTCTAACGTGCAGTAACATACAACAATGGACTATGGGGTGGGAGACTCTTATTTCTTGCAGTCTCATGAAAGGTAATGGCTCAATTGCAGCTGTAAATCAATTCCGGGTCAAACAAAAATGGTGCATAGCAATGTATACTAAAACACCTGCCTGCGAGAATGAAGCCTCCAGTCACCTCATTGAAGAAGCTTTGAAAAAGAACACGTGGGATACAATAATAAATACGCTGATCCCTCTTAGTAGCTATAGTGCTATTTTTCAATGACAGTTACTTGAGATATATGGTATCCGTAGAAAACACTGAATCAGAAAAAATCAAGGAAGAAATGACCGAATTATTTTGGCTGATTTATTTCAAAGTCTTTGCACATTTTAAAAAGAAAATATATGGAAGTGGCATAAAGGAATAGCTAATTTTTACCCCACAGGGTCCACCAAGGTTGTAATGGCCCTGTATGTCCCCATTGCCAAAGGCTGGAAAAAAAATGCAAGTTCGGCGGCAGCCTGCTGGTTTACCGGCAAGGCTACCGCCGAACATGTAATGAGGCACAGAGAATGCAATATCAATCTATACTCACACAAAGTGTGGGGGTCATTTTCCAAGTCCATGCAATTTGATGGCGTGGGCCTGTTATGTTTACACTTATGCGTAGACACGCTGCCACATATTTCTCATTTGCACAAAGTGCAAATTGCAAATGTAAAAAGGCAGCGTAAACACTTGTACACTACCCTTTTACAGTCCACAGTGCAAATGAAGTAAACGCTGCCTGCCATGTATGCATGCAAAAAACCCCTAAGAGTTTGAACCGCTCACTGCAACATTATCGCCGCCTAATCGACCTTAAATAGTTTTGTTTTCTTATAGTTTTCAAAAACTGTAGCACACAAAAAAACGATGTATTATGAATTTTCCACAAGTATTATCTCATTGTATTCAGAGCAAGATATTTTGCAACAGTGCAGGGTTTTTACAATCAATTCTTCACAGTGTATAACGATCTCAGGAATTCACTCAAAACACGTGATATTCACATAATGCAATAAATAGCATCATCCTCAATAGTAGTGTTGGGGTAATTTTCCAGGAATGCCAGAGGTCGTCTGGCGGTCCGTCTGACTCCCAAGGGCCCCACACCCTTCCACAGAATAGATAGAGGACTCAGCCAACGGCAAGTTAGAACTCTGGTTTATTACAAAAAAAAACAGGGTACTTGGTTCTCAGCTCTCTGTGCACCTCTTCAAAGCGATGTGAAAGGACTTTGTCTCAACTGTACCTGGTAGTAGACCACTTTTTGCCTGTGAGAGTGCGACTTCAAGTTGCAACACTTGTTGCACTCCTTGTCTGGAACGCTGAGAACTGCTGTCTTCCCACCTTGGTTGAATGCCCATTGTCTATTTCGGCTGCATCACGTGGTTATAGACCACAAAATTGAGCTCTCTGTGTCTTCATTTTTGCAGATTTATTCAATTTTTCTGCAGTTGGTCCCTTGTTGCTGGGGGACTGGAATGTGACGTTTTATCTCTAACCTTGGCTGTGAGCTTAGCTTTTGCTTTGTGCAGCCTGAGTTGGCTTCTCTTGTCTCATGTCCTGTGGCTTGAGGCCTTCTGTAATATTCCTTAGACTTAAAATATGATTTCTACGTGCTCCTATTGTACTAAATAACCTATAGGTTAGTCACACATGCTTCCAATAGGCTCCATATCTACTCCAGTAGTTCCATAGGGTTATGTGCCATAAGCATCTGCAAGCTTGTTCATGATCTCTTGTTGGTTCGCGTTTCTGCGTTACTCAATTTGGCTTGTGAGAAAAACAATAAAACTTTGACGGTATGTACATGTATCCGTCCTTTAGCTATAGAACTGTGTAAGCATGTAATTCGTGTATGAGGATGTGTGTTCGTGAAATGCGATGCAAGGCTGGAAGTGTGCTTCATGACTAACGCTGCTATGTCGTGGTGTCACTAATGATGTCCACATCATGGCTTCTTGTTGCTTAATTGACACTGTCCATTAGGGTATTTCCATCCATGATCTCCGTTGTCTCTCCTGTCCATGAGAGGATGTGTACTGGGTTAGGTCTGTATGCCTGAGCGAGGGGATACCGTTCTGTGTACGCGTCAGCCAGTGGTGCACTTGGGATTTGTCCGAAAAAGGATGAGTAGCTTCGAGCGTTTCTAGCCCGTTGGCCTCTCATGTTCCTGGGGGCGAGAAGGGGCATCCCTGGGAAACTCTCTTCAGTATTAAAGATCAGTTCTAACCGTGAAGTTCTAAGATCTTGTCCCTGTTTGGTCCGATATTCACATAATGCAATAAATAATAATAAAGTTCAGTTGTGACAATTAAGTTCAAAGATCTTGTCACTGTTTGGTCCAATGTAAGCATGGCGGCCAGCATTTACAATGTATTCCTATGGAGTCCGCCTGCTCTTTACTGGTGCAAAAAGCAGGCTGACTTCCTAGGAATCCCCAGCATTTGCGGTGGCATGAAAAATCCATGCTGGTGCAAATGCTCAAGTATTTGTATGGTGAGAGGCAGGGAGTGGTCGAAACATACGTTACGTCCTGCCCCTCCTCTCCGCCATACAAATGAATGAAAATGGGACGTGACGTGGATAGAAGGTGTAAAAGCATTACGCAAGACTTTTATGTCTTTCATTTACATTACGCCCCGGTGTGTATCCATGGTAAGATGGTTATCAAAAGATCTGGTCCTTTTCAAATGATGGCTTGGCAGCAGGAGGCAATGTATGACTTCACTCATATTAAATAACTTATTTCAAAAGTTATTAGCGAGATCGGTGCAAGGTAGATTCGATTATCCAAATGTCCTGCTTTGAAGGAATATTGTAGATTCCCGCAAATGCCACCATAATAGAGGACCTCTTGTGTTATCGTGGGTGGGGAGATCAACGCTTCGCGCCAAGGCTCCCGAATAATCCTCTGGCGGGAGATGCATGTGCAGTGGTTTATTTGGGTACCATCATGTCAGTGCCTTGTAAATGTCTATCCCATGTCTACACAAAACCAAAACTGTTGGTTTTGCCAGATCGTGTTTAGAGGCTGATCCATGTCAAGATTTTGGATGTTTTATATCAAATTATAAAGTGAATGAGAAATCAGGGGGTCAGTGCTGGGAGAGAGCGCAGTGCTCCTAGTTACTGCACTCTGCTGCTGTTAAAGGTAAACAGTTTGATTTCAAATGCAGGTGTCAGCACATATATAACTTGTGTTTCATGTGTTATGCTCTATATATTAATTTGCAAGGATCGACATTTGGATTCGTTAAGCGGGAGCAAAAAGCAGCTCCTGTGTATTAATCAACACCCGTTAGGCAGGAGCTACCTCGGGAAGCCAGGAGCTGGTACATAGCACACAGCAAATCTAACGTGTGCGCAAAATGCAAACTCTAACAGTTTGTCTATATACATTGGGGGTCATTACGACCCTGGCGCTAAGTGGTTAACGGCGCCGTAAAAGGCTGCAGCGGCGTTAACCACTTAGCGCCTTACTACGAGGTCCCTTTGCGGGACCCGACCTGAACGGCTGGTCTGGACCAGCCGTTAAAGTAGGGACTCGCAAAGGGGCCTCGCAGGCAATTACGGTACCGCAATTTGCGGTACTGTAATTGCCGCCTTCCCCATTCCCATTGAGCCCTATGGGGCAAAAATGGGAATGGGGAAGGGCCATGGTGAAATGGGGAAATACCGCCCCGCCAACCTTGGAATGGGGCGGTATTTCCCCATTTCACCATGGCGGACTCGTTACAACACCGGTACCAACCATGGTGCTAATAGCGCCATGGTTTAGTGCCGGTGTTGTAATGAGGGCCATTGTGTCCATAATTCTCTTTTACACACATTCCCTAACCTATACAGTTAATATTGCACACCTATGTTTGCATGGCAGCACTTGCCTGGGCAGTCAAACGTAGCTCCTGGTAGTGGTTGGTTTCAAGCTAACCAGGCTCCGCTTGGTTACAACCCATAGCTGAATAGCCCCCAGCAACTGGCAATTTCGATTTGTGATTAAAGATGTGTAATACCTATGTGTATTTAACCATTCCAAGTCTTTAAAAGAGGAGCAGGTCAAAAGTACAATTTGCTGAGAACTGCTAGCATACTCTCCCCTACACGCCTACATTCTGGGCATGCTTACTGCTAATATTTGCTCATGTGTCCTCATTAAGGTAGGCCAAGTCCCCCCTCTTTCAAAAAGCTTCACCCCCTGTAGGTGCCTGGGATTTTGAAGACTGCCACATTTAAAGGAAAGCGGGTAACTGAAAAGGCCGTCTCCTCACACCTTCAAAGTAAAGCAGCCAAGGAAGTGGGAGCATTGCCCATTAAGAATAAAGCAGCCCTGCTTAGAAGCGGAGGTGCTGGCTGCCTCATGAAACCCATAGTAGTCCCGCTGAGTAGTGCAGGAACGTTTCACCTGTAGCAGGCATGCCAAAGAGTGCCAGCAGCGTTATGGCGGTGACTGACATGATAGGTTATTTATAACGCGCTTAATACCCAGAGGTTTCTAAGCGCGGACCCGGGGATCGAACCTGTGGTGCTCCGTGTCGTCTTGCTTCCAAGGTGAGCATGTTGCCCCTAAGCTATCCTCCCAAGACGAGCGGGTTGGATCCAGTTGTACATTCCACTGAGGCATTCTGTCAACTACTTGTTGCCTCTCCCCCTTTACCGGCTCCTAGAAGGCCACAATACTTGCCCCAAGCTGCCCCTAGTCTTCTCATGATCCACCCACTGCCCCATTGATGGTGGCTTCCCAGAGCTAATGTTTCCCTGTCCATCATGCCCTGAGATAAAAGGGCCTATGAGTTCACCAAAGCGTCCCAAAGTAGCGTGAGGAGTTTGAAGGCATCTCGCAGCTCTTCCAGGGCTGTGTGAGCGATTGCGCAATCCGCATGCAGAAAGGACTTCTATTTATTTTCAATGGCGGGAAAATAAGCATTTCCTCTCTGGACATTAAAAACGGTGCACTCCTGCACCCTCCCTCCTTCTCTCTTCGATAAGGCATGCACCCCTAGCCCCCATCTCCGCAGGGAGCCCCCAGCGGTTCCGCTAACGCCTTCCATGTGGCTTCGGGGTTGGCGGCAGAGGAAGAAGAGGAGGCGGAATGCACACGAGGGCTGGCGCCTCTCTCTGCCAGCCCTGGCTTCAGGACCACAAGCCATCTTGCAGCTACAGCAAAACAGCCACACTTCAAAGAGGCCTAATTGGAGGAAGGGTGGGGCGCAGAGAGGGGACCTGAACGCTCCTGGGGAATGGAGGGGAAAGAGAGAGCTGGAGGGGGGAATCTGCTAGTGATTATGACATTAAAGGAATAGCTGTCTCTGTCTTCGTGGGCACTGCCAGCACAATATATAGGGCATCAAATCCCAGCAAGGCATCATGCCCAGAAACACATCATTACTGGGTGGGTGAGGGGGATCTGCCCTTGCAGAAAGTGCCCAGCGACTCTAAATGTGTAATGTCGCCCTCACCCTTGAGCTTATGTGCAACCTCCCCCCACCCCCACCCACACCTCCCAGAATGGGGGTTATACAATGGAAAGAAAGGCGTCGTTTTTGGGTGTGGCTCATTTTCGTGCTCTTTTTTCTCCTTAATTTCAAGTCCAGTTGCTGTTGTATGAACCATGTGACAAGCCACGCTACATGCCTGTGAGGCCATGCCCTAGGCTGAACGCTGAACTCCATCCGGCTGTTTGCTTTCACAAGGCAATGCCTTCTTGGTGAAAATTGTTCAGGCTAGCCTTCCACTGAAGGACTTCAGTGAAGAATACAATGGGCCTCATGACGAGTTTGCCGGTCCAGAAATAAGGGTGCAGTAAGCTCACCGGCACCCTTGTTTCCGGACCGGCAAATGACCGCTTTTGCCTGCCGGAGCCGCTGTGCCCGACAGGTCTGACCCTGCCGGGCACAGCGGTCACAGTAGGCAAAGCTGTCACGGAAGCACCGGCACCGTTATGAACGGTACCGGTGCTTCCATGTACCCACTCCCATAGAGTCCTATATGACTCTATGGGAATGGGGATTAACAAAATTACCAGCGCCTGACCTCCCAGCCGCTGGACTTGGAATAGCCGGCGGCAAAGGGAAGTCAGGCGTCGGTAATTGTTTATGGTCCCATAATGAGGCCCATTTCCTGCTCGATCTGCAGTGTGATTGGCAGCCACCACACTTCTTTTACTATGCAATTGGACCGCAATACGTGCCTGTGTGGGAATAGATTTGCCGCACAGTCCAAGTCGGTTAACATGCTATCCAACGTACGGTATTGGCAAAGTCTGACAAATATTGGTGGTAGGGTGAAATGACAGTTTCCACCATTCCCCATCACCAACCCTGTGCACCACTTGGGATCGCGAAAGGGTTGTTCAATGCCCACACCCATACACTCCTTTGCAGAGACCACAAGGGTGCAAATGACTTTCTATACTAATACAGGCTTGGTTTAATGATGTGGTCGCGTGGGGCGTTGGATTACTGATTCCCAGCTGATTTCCCAGGTCGTTGAAGAAGCAGCCAGGTGGCCATCATCGTTGATTAGTTATAAGCGGAGCTGCATTAACAGCGCTGACTTAGTTATGCCCCCAAAATGTTGAACTTACTGGATCAAGGCTCTTTTTAAGGCACTGGTTAATGTAATGGTGTGTGGTATGTTTATTAACAGTATGCCTAGAGGAGGGACTTGTATAGAAGATCAGGCAGCCTGCATAGCTCCCTCTGTCCCTGCATGTCCCCTTTCTACAGAGCAGGCACCCTGCATATCTCCCTCTGTCCCTGGGTGCCCCTTTGTACAGATCAGGCACCTTGCATAGCTCCCTCTGTTCCCACTTGTCCCCTTTCTACAGATCAGGCAGCCTGCATAGCTCCCTCTGTCCCCGCTTGTCCCCTTTCTACAGATCAGGCAGCCTGCATAGCTCCCTCTGTCCCCGCTTGTCCCCTTTCTACAGATCAGGCAGCCTGCATAGCTCCCTCTGTCCCCGCTTGTCCCCTTTCTACAGAGCAGACAGCCTGCATAGCTCCCTCTGTCCCCGCGTGTCCCCTTTCTACAGATCAGGCAGCCTGCATAGTTCCCTCTGTTCCCGCTTGTCCCCTTTTTACAGAGCAGGCAGCCTGCATAGCTCCCTCTGTCCCCGCGTGTCCCCTTTCTACAGATCAGGAAGCCTGCATAGCTCCCTCTGTCCCTGTGTGTCCCCTTTCTACAGATCAGGCACCATGCATAGCTCCCTCTGTCTGCGCTTGTCCCCTTTTCCCATCCGAGGAAGGCTTTGCAGAAGCTGACCTCTCACTGCTTATTGCTTCCAACTGAGGATGGGCAGAAACAGTTTAGACAACCTCGTCGGCAGGAGAGGCCAAGCTAGTTCCCCTATATCACTTATCGAGTTAACACAGTAGAAGCAGGAGTCTCAAGGTGAAGTGCAGGAGGTAGGAGATCAAGAGATCACGACCCCCAAGCTCCAGCATAGCCCCACTGTACCAATAGAAGAGTGCCCGACATGAGACATGCTACAATGACGCGTGGCTACCCTCCCCGTCAGTAGAGAGTGATTAAACGTCACTGATATTCAGCTAAAACTGAATTATTACTGAACAAGCAACATCAGGAAAGTGCAACAGAACGAATTGTATGTACGACCACGTTTTCTAAACCTAATAAAGAAATCCAAAACCTGATCATGAGAGCCTGGCAGACGAAAAGAGCCACAATTGTCACAGATCCCAAAACCGTCTTTGCTCTTTTCAGACGGAAGCCAAGAGATCTTTTATTCCATGCAGCACATCGTAAGGAGGAACAAGTGCACCCCCCAATAGTGCGTGACATGTCCCGTGTGGTGGGTGTCCATCCTGTGCCTCTACCCTCAGGACCACATTGCTCACTCTGCAATCATGGTGACATTAATTGGAAGATACTTTCATCGATTACAAAGTGAGAGATGTCTGGTCCCCCAATCGAAGTGTGGAAGCAAACCTTTTCTTAATAGCAATAGCGAACTTTCCTGAATGATAGCATATGTTTAACATCAACTTTAAAAGGAGAGATTTCTTATTCTCAACCAAATGGGATATATGATAGCAGCCTTTAATTACCTTATACCACTATGTAGCACCTGGGGATTATACAACTAATCTGAGATCCATTTAAATATTAACCACAATGTAACACACATACACACACAGATATATATTACACGGCCTGCGGTAGTGGCTGTGTAATTATGGGTAAATTGCTCAACTCATAGCAAGATCACTTTTTGGGTGGCTTATAACTTTGCTCTGCGTGGACGAATCCTCACCTAAGTTTGCAAAAAAAGTATATGGCCCACTCTGAATTGTTTTGCCAAGTTTGGCGAGGTTATGTCAAGGGGGGGAGCAAAGTTGTAGGGGAGTCCCAAAATAGTTTTTTTTTCCATAGACATAATGGAGAAAAAACTTTGCTCACACCTACAGCCCAAACTGTTGGATGGATTTTCACCAAATTTGCGGCAGTAGCAGCAGCTTGGTCCCAAAAGTGTGCTTTTGTTAATTTTGTGTAAATACGTCCAGTCGTTTTTTTAAAACTACCAAAAAGTAAGTAAAGAAAATGTGTGATATCTGTGTCCGGTCCGCGAACCGGACTCTGATTGGCTTTGAAGGCATCGTGGTGTCCCCGGACATCGGACACACCCACTGATTGGATGGTGAAAAGCGTGACGTGCGGCAGATTTTTGGAAATGCCCGCCATCTTGGTTTCACTGACAGCCACCGCTGTCCGCGGACATTGCGGTAAAAACATATTAAAAAACAACAGTGCACTTGTCAAATTTATCAAATAATCTATGGGGAGGTGAGGGGTAATGAGGATGGGATGGGATATGGCTGCAAGAAGCAAAAAAACAGGGGTTTTCAACGTAAATGTCCACGAACAGCACAGATGTTCGCAAACTGTCCTGTGAAGCTCGCGGACACCTCTGCATTACAGCGTTGGTGAAAAGCAGTTCTTGGATGGCTTATAACTTTGGTGCCACTTAATGAAACTGCATGATAGTCTGCAATTATATTCCTGACCTGATCCCGAAGGAGTATGCAAAGTTTGGTGGGAGTCTGTCAAGAGGGGGGCCAAATTAGAGGGGGGTCCTAAAATAATGTAAAGGCTTATAAATGAGGTGCCATTTCACGAATCTACGCTTAATTTGGAAAGCTGTTAATAGCTCTAGATATAAATGTTTTTGCGAAGTTTGGTGGGATTTTGTCAAGAGGAGGCAATATTAGAGGGGGGGTCCAAAATATTGTAAAGGCTTATAAAAGTGGTGCCATTTGACGAATCTACACAACGGTTTGCAAAACGATTATAGATCTAGATATACATGTTTTCATAAAGTCTGAATGGATTTTGTCAAGTGGGAGCTAGGTTATATGACTATTGTATGTGCATACATTTGACACTTTTGTAAAGGTTTTGTTTTAAACCGTATAAAAATAAATCAATAAACATAAATTTATCTTGAAAATGGCATCAGCTATTACCATCCCTCCTCCCCTAGAGCCACCACCAGCTGGAGGACCTACACAACAAAAAAGTGCAGTACTTCCAAAGACAATGAAGAGGACCAAGAAGACGAGGTAGGGGAAGTACCTACCTCTAGCATCCAGAGAGAACCATGGGTGTGGTAGTTCTTTACCACTGTTGGGAATGTACCAAAGGCTAAAGCTACCAAACTAAGATGCATTGAGTGTACTCAGTCACAGACTATCTGGACAGTACTCCTATGGGACCACCTCCAAGCACCGCCACACCAAACCCAACCCAACCACTGCAATGCTCTTAGAAAGGTTGTTCCTTTCTTAGCAAGTAGTAGGCTGTCTTCCTCCACTGCATCTTCCTCAACCAATACTATAACCCCGCAGCCTACTTCTGTTGGACACACAATCTCACCAGCTACCTTGCAAGAATTAAAAGAGCCTGTTGATCCCTCTTTCGAAGACAACAGTACTCTGTATATACTTCAACACACCACCCTGCAGGGTGGAGCAATTTCGAAGTGCTTATGAAGCTGTAATCAAGGAGCATGAGAAACACTGCCCACTATGTTAGATGTAACACATGCGCAACATCTTACCCCTCCATATTAGTAGTTGGTGCTTCTTCATTTCCCTCCCTATCTTACTTTCTGACCCCTCCCGCAAAACAAAAAGGTTCCTTTAGGATTCACTTTTCACAGATAAAAACCAAAACTAAAAAATAGTCTCCACAGTCCCCTTTCCAGGCCATGGATCATTAAAAGACCCGGATGGCAAGTTCACACCATCGCACAGGGCAGCCGTTCCACCCTTTTTAATTTTATATTTGTAACACTCCCTCAGTGCCTGCTTACAAACCCATCCATCCACCAATACCTTCCAAAAACTGTACACATAACCCCATGGCCATATTAAGCTTCCACCCACCAACTGCCAGTTAACAATCTTCTACAAATCTTTTGCATCTGCATTTCCCATACTTATACATAAAAATGGTACACAATGCTCCTATAAATGCACATATGCATTGTGCAGTGAGATAATTGCACAAATAGAAGAGGCAGTACGAATGGGCAAGTGCTCATGAGAACCCAGGAGGGAAATACCAAGGGATGCCATGGTGGGACGCCACTGGCTAACTACTGGAGCAGAGGAGTCCCATGGGTGGGATGCATCTTAACCGTAACATCCCTTAAACAACGTTTTTTCTGTCAATTTAATAGGTTTTTATAAGTCAAAATGTTTCATGGTGTTACAGCACTGTATATACGTTATTAATAATGGCTCTTCCCTTATATATGAAGGAACTATAAACCTCCTTTATTTTTTGCAACAGATACTTATGTCTGTCGTTATCAGTAGTGCATGCTGGGGATGGAAATCATTTAATTGCCTACGGCATAAGGCTACACCATGACCCAAACCAAACCACCCACCCCTATTATTCAATGCACCTGCCCTGCATCCTGGCTCAGTGTCCACTATACCCTAATAAAGTAACCAATGACCAGTGCTCATGGCTCTTAGCCTTGGCCAGTCTCCAAATCAAATCCATGGGGCGTAGGCTTCGGCCATGCTGCATTCCCCAATAAGAAAATGAGAGTACACATTTGCGCTTGCTGAGGGCAGGCCCACTACCCACACACCAAATGTATATCACTAGTTTTTCTACTTACATTCTTACACTTTTGAAAAATAAAACACAAGACATATTTCCAAAAACATACTTTCAGGTCCTTGCTAATGCTTGTTGCGCATGTTTGTTGTAATCTAGTCCACCACTTCAGGCTGTAATCGCAAGCAGAATATTTTTTCCCATTCAAACCTACCGCTTCGGCCATGCCGCATGCCCCAATAAGCAAATTACAGTACACATTTCTCCTTGCTGACGGCCTTTCCCTTTGCCCAGACACCAATGTTATGTTGTGTACTTACATTTTACACTTTTTAAAAAAATAAAACACAGGATATATTTGCAAAACTATGCTTTCAAGTTCTTGCTGACCCTCCTCGTGCATCTTGCTGCAATCGCATCCAGCTCTTCAACCTGTACCCATGAGCAGATCTTATTTCCCATTCAATCCTATGCCAATTTTGAAAAGCTTTACCACGTAGCTGGTCCCTGGTGGCCGTGCAACTTTAAACCCATTGCTAGTCCCTTGTGGTCATGGCCAGTAGCCATGCTTTAGGCCATGCCCCATGGCCACAGGCTATGCCTCTATCACCAAAGGTATATCACTATTTTTTGTACTTACATTGTGACACTTTTCAAAAAATAAAGCACAGACACATTTGCAAAACCATGCTTTCAGGTCCTTGCCAATGCTCCTTACACGACTTTGCTGAAAATCCCACCCATGTTTTATTTTTTTCAAAAGTGTCAAAATGTACGTGCATTCAAAAGTCATATACCTTAGCCCCCACTTGACAAAATCCATTCAGACTTTGCACAAACATTCAAGGTTGGGTCTATAATCTTTCTGAAAGCCTTTGTCCACATGCTTCAAATGGCAAAAAAGTTATAAGCCATCTAAAAATGTTGAGACCCCCCTCTAACTTTGCCCCTCTTGACAAAATCCCCCGACAGTTTGCAAAAACATTCATATCTAGGTCTACAATCTTTTTGCAAACTGATGTGTAGATTTGTCAAATGGCACCACATTTATAAGCCTTTCAAATATTTTGGAAATATTTTGGAACCCCCTCTAATTTTGTTTCCTCTTGACAAAACAGCACCATACTTTGCAGAATCATTCAGAGTCCGGTCTAGAATGCAATTCCATAATTTCATGCAGTTTCATTGAGCGGCGACAAAGTTTTAACCCATCCAAAAACTGATTTTCACCAACGCTGTAATGGATCAATAAGCATAGATGTCCCCGAACATCACAGGACTGCCCGGACTATTCGCGGACTCAGAGAAGAAATATGCCAGTCTTTTGGCTTTTATGGCCATATCCTATCCCATCATTGTCACCCCTCACCTCCCCAGAGATTGTTTCATCAGTTTGACAAGTGCAATATTGTGTTTTTTAATATGGTTTCACTGCAGTGTTCGTGGACAACAGGCAAGGGCATGTCTGATGTCCGTGGAAATCACGCCGCCCTCCGGACCTATCGGAGGCCTGTCTGCGGACCAAACAGGGAAGTGAATTTGCGGACTGAACCCAGATATCACACATTTCTTTTGACCTACTTTTTGGTCGTTTTTAAAAAAAACTACTGAACGTATTTACACCAAATTCACAAAAGCACGCCTTCCGGAACAAGCCACCGCTCCTGCCATAAATCTGGTGAAAATCCATCGAGTGGGTTCTGGCTGTAGGCGTGAGCAAAAATCTTTTTCCATTATGTCCATGGGAAAAACCACACATTTTGGGACCCTCCTATAGCTTTGCTCCCCTTAAAGAAACCTCAGCAAACTTCACAGAATCAAAGTTTTGTGAGGATTCATCCAGTGGGGGCTAAGTTATAAGCCGCCCAAAAAAGTGCTCTTCCTATGGGTTGATCAACTTAACCATAACTACAGGGCTGCTAACTCAGGCTCTGTAATATAAATATATATATATATATATATGTATAAATAATGCTGTAAGCATACTCTGCTTTATAAATAGTGAAGGGTCAGAAACGCAAACAACGAGAGCCGGGGCACTCAGTGGTAAAGTTGTTATGGTGCACAGCAATGCTTACTTTATTTCATGAACTCCAAAATTGTTGAAAAAAAACAAATGCACCTGTATGTTAATACATCAGACATGGCAAATGGACCACTTCATCACCCATGTGAAGAAAATACAGCCACGCATTCTGTCCTAAACTCGGACTTCCTCAAGCTAGTTTCTGGAGTGTTTAACACAGCTTAAAATAAATAAAGTTTACAATTGTTCACTACCACGTTTCCATCTAATCATGCAACATACAGGTCTTACCTCCACGTATAACCAAATCGCCCACTATTTTGGAGTGGCTCAGCGCAATACAAATACGCAGGTTATTAATTCATATGTGTCAAATATTACAAGTGTTCAGTATATGCTGTTATTGATTCGATATATTTTCAATGATGAAATGAACATTCTATATTTATTCAATCAATTAAGAAGCTAAGTGCAAGTGCAAAAAAACTGAGAAATATTTAAAATTATATAAATATTCAAGGATAAAACTTGAGTTGCAGGGACAATAAGGTGAGAACTTAACGCAACATAACCACTGAAATTCAGCTAAAAACACCTTAACTTTGCACCCCGTGTTTGCACAGTCTATGACCTCAATGATGACATCACAGGTCACATCACTAATTACATTACAATAGTAACTGGCATTAAGCATGGCTTATAGCCATGGTCAGTGTGCATGGCCAAATATATTTTAACACAAGAATGGGTACTAGTCATGGCCTTCAGTTATGGACAGTAGTTACAACCTTCACCGATGTGCACTGAAAATTTTAAAACACTAACAGGTTACCAACCATATATGTTGGCCTTTACCAGTGGATACTGCTTTCAACCGTATCCACTGTATATTATATATAGGGTTTCCTGTTGTAGGGGTTTATTATTTTTTACTTCCGGGGGTGTTTTTTCAGTGTTTTCAAAATGTTTCAGGATCTTTGTTTATCAGTGGTATCCCATTTGCCCACTTCAAAAAATCACAGCTAACAGTGTTTTCCAGTGGAAACACACAAATATTCTTTTATTGTTTAATTGCACGCATAAGTAGGGTAATGTCTCTTAGAACACGATGTAATGAACACTTTTCAGATAATAAAGATGAATGTGTTAATCCAGTAATATCTAACATTTCAAAATTATTGTAGTAAATTATGCAATACTTTTTCAGGGACTCTTTGACCAACATTGCCCTTTTTCTTCCCATGAAGACTTTGATTTGTGAAAACGACCTTTCCACATTGTACAGACTTCTAATTTTAGCAGATAAGGTATAGCATGGTAAAAGGATTTGCTGGGGAGAACTCACTTTGGTGGAGATAAGGATTATTTTGACTGTCAAAATAAATAACTCCAAGCAGATAATAACTGTTTATCAAGTGCTGCTCACTACAAAATGAGAATGGAGTCTCATTAAAATACCCCCTGAGGCTTGATTGGAGGGGGTGAGCAGGCCAGAAGTGTTGGCCTGGTGTGGGAATATCAGGGGATCCTATAGCAGCATTCTTCAAAGGCAACTCAGCAGGTTAGGTGATTGTTGCTGAGATGTTATATGTTTATACCTTCCTGTAAATAATATGGCTTTTTTCCTATTCCTGCTGCAACATGTGCTGTAAAAAGTGTTGTTTTGACTGGGGATCAGCATGGCTCTCTTGCTTCACTCTCTGTGGGAACTTTTGTCCCCATAGCGAAAATCAAAGGCTGGCACCAATGAATCTACGCACAGTAAGTGAACATATCTTAAAGTGAAATATACACATTTCTTTCAATTGACCGTCTCCTTAGAAGGAAGTGTGCAAGACAAAAGATCAATGGACTTTAAAATAAATATAATGAACACCAGAAAAATAACCTTAGAGAGGAAATGTTCCAATAACAATGCTGGAAAAGACACTTTTCAGCTCTCCTCCATACAGATACACATACACACAAGGTCTCTGACCACAAACCGAGACACTGAAAAATTCATGTTAAACCATTTTCCGTAAATACAAATATTTGTCAGTGATCAAGGGCTATTTTGAGGAATTTTAGCCAATTTTAAGACGTGAATCAGCAACCATAAAAATGGCTGCAATTTGTCCACAATTCCTCAAAATAGCTGTGACCACATATGAATACATTTTTTTTTACAAAGAAAACGATGTAACATTGAAAGTACAGTGTTTTTGAATAAGGTCAGGGCACAGGAGGGGATGCAATGGGAGAAAGCAAACAACCATACATGGGGGGAGTAGGGCTCTTTACCTATTGTCTGCCAAGCCCCCTCTCCAGCCACCCCTTCAACTCCAAACTTCCTCCCATCCCTTCTCATACTAAGGCACCACTGGGAAAGGGGAAACAGTGTTTTTCAGTTTAAACCTAGGAGGCACTTTTCCTTCCGGGGGGTGTTTTTCTAGTGTTTATCGGATTTCACTGAAAACAGGAAAGCCTAATTATATACACTGATCAGGCACTAGCCATGGACTTTAGCACAATACTGGCCAGTGGCCATAATATTTGGCTGTGGCCACTATATATTTTAACGTATAAATGAGTCATTAGCAATGACCTTTGACTTTGAGCAATTTGCTCATCTTTTGGCCATGTCCATGTATATTTTAAAATCATAAAATGCAATAAGCGATGGCCTTCGGCCATGCCCAACTGTTTATTATACAACACTAACCAGCCACTAGCCATGGTATTCAACACAATACTGGCCAGTAGCGACGACCTTTGGCTGTGCCGACTGTATATTCTAACATATAAATGGGCACTAGCTATGGCCTTTAACCATCACCACTGACTACAGCTTTCAACGTTGCCCACTGTATATTTTAAAACAGTGATGGTCTACTAGGCATGGCTTTTAAATATGCACATTTGTATTTTTGAACACTAACTGACCACTAGCTATGGCCTTTAGTGCTGCCCAGTGACCCCAGCCTTTGTCATGGTCAAGTCTACTCCCTAAATTGTTATTAAGCTAATCAATGTTTTCATGAGCTAACTCATAAATGATGTTCTGTCTAATTCCATTATTGAGGTCATCAGTTATATACAATGGGGGTCATTACGAGGTTGGTGGTGAGGGATTACCAGCATCGGTAAGGACACCGGTGCCGCTAATCCCTTACCACCCTATTCCGAGGTCCCTTAGCGGGTCCCTTCCTTAACGCCTGGTTTTACCAGGCATTATGGAAGGGACCCGTTAAGGTACTTCAGAGCTAATAACGGTACCGCAAATTGCTGTACCGTTATTAGCTCCATCCCCATTCCTATGGGGGCTCGAATGGGAATGGGGAATGGTTCCCGGAATGGGGACTTACCGGGTCCTCCAAGATTGGAATGACCCGGTAAGTCCCTATTCCGGGAACACAGACCCGGAATGCGGTAAGGGGATAGCACCATGGCTACCTCCTACCTCGTAATGACCCCCAATGACATTTGTGTTGTCACCAGTGATGGCATTAGTGATGTGATTTGTAATGTCATCAGTGTTCTGATACAACACATAATCAGTGATGTCATCTGTGATGTCATCATTGTGGTCATGGGCTGCGCAACAGGGGGCGCGAAGTTAAGTTGGCTTTAACTGAATTTCAGGAGTTTTGTTGCGTTACGTTCTCACCTTATCATCCCCGCAACTATAGTTTTTTCCTTCAATTTCAAATGTTTTGTTATTCCATATATTTTTAGAATGCTTCCAGGCCACTAACATGGTTTTCAGCCATTGGCCGGTTGGTGCGGCCACTCTATATTTTAAAACACTTTCAGCCCATTGTTCAAAGACATTCATCAATCACAAACTGATTTTGTCCTGTTTTGACAGTAGTATTGTTATGTACAAAATATTGCAGCTTTGAGAACTCACAATGTTTTTAGGCAATGCGCATGAGGTTAAATTATTTGCTATGGATCACACACTTTGTTTAAGCCGCGTGCCCCAAACCCCTTGTTTTATGGCCGGTCTGTTGGTCACTGTTGTAATACATCTCACAACCCCAACTAACAGCATTTAAGCAGCAGATAAAAGGGAAAAAAAATGACCAGCTGCAAAAATAACATATGCCCAGGTACTTTTACCCCCATGGCGAAAATCAAAAGCTGGCACCCATTAATATTTGCAGAATAAGCGAACATGTATCTTAAGTGAAATGTACAAATGTAGTTCAATAAGCCTACTCTTTAGACGAAAGTGTGCAAGACAAAATAGCATTGGACTTTTAAAAAAAAGTAATGAACACCAGTAAAATAACCTAAGAGAGGGAATGTTCCAGTTAATATGCTGGCAAAGTATAAAAGGTGTTCACCTTTCAAACCCATCAATGTGTTGTGAAATATTCCTTGGAAAACTAAATCCCAATACTAAACAAGTGCTTATGGTCTAGCGAGTAAGCATCTGCACTGGGAACATGACAACCTGAGTAATATCCTGGTAGCCAAATACTTAAGCAAGCTTGTGTCCGCCTTATGAACAAAAGTTACGCTGTCCACCCCCAGGTGTCCTTAACTGGTGCCCTGAAAAGCAGCTGCAATCATTGGACAATAACTGCACCAGTGTCCAGGATGGCAAACTCTATTGACAAATTGTGGGCAAATACTCATGACTTACTTGCCCTCTCATCATTTGCCCTCCTCACCCCCATGTCTTGCTTTCAACAATGCTCTGTTTTTTAAAAGCTAAATTGAAAGGTACACATACCATAGTGTCACTCAAATATATAAATCCTTATAGAAAGAAAAGTGTACAATTGTGGCATTATTCTCCCATCATGACTGTGAGAGTACAAATACCAGAATGCAATTCAGCAAAAGGCAAGAAAATGGTCTCTGAGTGCAGAACTGTCAAGGACTGACAGTAACAAGGTTTAAAAAAAATAATGCAGATGATGTGTGTTTGGAGATATTTAAAACTAAGAAAACACACAGCATTCGGACATGTGGACTGTCACCCATCCATACAGTAACTGGGCCGAGTCTGCTTTGTTTCAACACAAAGAGGGATGCAGCCCCCTTCGGAGATGTGTCTCTAAGTGGTCTTGTAAGGTGGGCTCATATATTGGGCAACATGGCCTTAGAGGGCTGACGCCATCCTCGGTTTGAAGCTAAGCAGGGATGGAAAACGTGGTGTTGCTGTAAAAATGTATTTTTTTTTATTATTAACTGGGAGTCTACAAATACCAGAATGCAATTCAGCAAATGGCAAAAAATGGTCTCTGAGTGCAAAACCTTCAAGGACTGAAACAAATAATAATTTGGATGCCCTTTCGGTCGCCCCTCCATGCAGTAACCAGGACTGAACCTGCTTCAAAGTGGGGTTGACCTTGCTCAGCTTCAAAGCAAGGAAAGGGGTGGACTGTTTCTCTAGGCAACAGGCCTGAGGAGGCTGCCCCCTTCCTCACTTTGAAACTAAGCAGGATCTGTCCTGGTTTTTCATGGAGGTGAGACCTGGATGGCCAGTGATCTTCACACCTGATGTCACTATAGCTGTAAAGACATCTTTTCTAAAAAAAAAGAGTAACCGGGGGTACTGAACTACACATACCCTCAGCTATCCGAAGTCCTTTATAGCCACGAATAAAGCCTTGAATGTTGGAACCTTGAATGTTGGAAAACGGATAATAAAGAAATGCTTTCCTGCCCCCCTCAGGCCCTCACCAAGATCCCCGCTCATCTGTGCCAGCTCCCCCCCACTTCCCAGATGGCCTCCTGCCCTCTCCCTTTCCCCCACAACACACGCTATTTCTGTGACGCAGTTTGCTTTGAAATGTCAGCTATTCGCAGCTATAGCCGAGACTACAGAAGCTTTGTGTTGCAAACTCAGTCCTGAGACCCCCTCCAACTCCCAAATTTCACTTGGTTTTCTCTAGCCACTTGCCCCCGCCTAGCCTGATGGCATTTGCATGTTTTGTGACCTGCCAATGGCTTTTTTCCTGTGTTTTATTTTCCCATATTCTTGGCTATAACCTTGAATATCTCTCACATCGAGAGAGAAACAAGATGGCGACAGTTCCATTTTTAAAAACACCCGGTTTTGGGTAAATCCCTGAGATATAGCTATCCATTTTTGAAAAGGGGCACCCCCTTCTTCGTCAGATATTTCAATAACTACTCCACAGAATAAAAGCATGAATAATGAGTTAATACTTCGTGCCCAACTTGCAGTTTGGGCTGTGCGGTTTGGCAAAAATTGACCTTCTTTGTCTATGGGGAAATGAATGGGAAGTAGGCCGAAACTTTGGGAAACAAATGTAATTGTTTTGTCTTCTTAATAACTTTCTTTTTCTAATGTATCTTCATGAAACTTTCCATTCTGGGGTGGCCCGCAAGCCCATAATCACTTTCAAAAATACAGTCAAACCATTACTCAAATCAAAAGTTGAGTCTGACTCACGTTAATATTTATATACGAGAGAACAGTGCAATACATTACTGTGTGATTATTGAATATGAACATGCACACGCACACACATCTCGCAATTTGAATCCTAGCATATATTTTTATATACTCCATGGGTCAAGAGTTCAAAAAAGGTAGCAGGCACCCCTCTCCAGAAAGAACATGGCATGATAACCTGTTCTGAGATGAGAGTTTGCAGCACACGCTTTTTGCTCACTGTACCTTTCACAGATAGGAAATATCCATTTGCATATCAGTCTTTGTCCCGCCCACATGGACAGTCCAGCACCGAAATGCTATGGCAATTCCTCTCTGAACAAGAGTACCAACAGCAACCCCATACACGTTCTTCAGCCTTGTTGGGCCTCATCAGTGAGGTGAAGCTGTGCCTCTCTGAGCACAGTGAGCAGGGAGTCCACGTCTGGTTGCCCCAAGGTAAATCAGGGTGATCAACCACAAGTTCCTTACAAATATTTCATAAAAGGTAGCAGGCACTCCTCTCCAGAAAGAACATGGGTGAAGAGAACAATACAACTGATGATAGTTTAGGGCCAATCACCACTTTAGAGGAATTTTGAAAATTCACTGCAATCGCAATTTGCCAAACCTACTTTTGGGCTCCTTTCATTTGCGTATTAGGGTTGGAAAAGGGTGGTCTTGCACCACTTCGTTCATGTCTGCTGCACTTTTGGTTATTTTACGAGGAACCATAATTTCCTAGAAAGACCTATAGTGAGAATTGGACTGTCCCTAAGGGATGAATAACTCTCCTTCCAGGCCCTTGGTTCCACTGATGGATGAACTATGTGCTTATTTTAAAGTAACATTAAAGAAGTAATGTGCTCGGAATTACAACTAAAACATTGATATTTCCCATCAGTCTGAACTTCTTTGTACTCTCCAGTGGAAGTAGAGGCGATAGAGGCCTTGGCCTTTGCACTGTACCTCGGGGTCAGTGAACGGCACATTCAACAAGGAGAATTAAATCGCTGAAATAAATCCGCTCACCGTTTATTAAAAATCGAGATGTGCACAACTATCCTGCTTGACCTTCAGCATGATTAAACATTTTTAACCTGACCATATGCCTGGTATGTGAGCAGGGACGTCATTTGGGGGTCTCCCTTGCTACCCCTGTGGTCTCCCTTTTTTTATTTTTTATTTTTTAATGTAAGCTCCTGTGCTGGCTTTGGCCAGTGCCATGTGGCTCTTTGTTTTTGGATAGGCTGGCTTTCTTGTCAGTCCTCTTAAAAAAAACGGGGGTTTGCACTAGTGTAACACTGAGTAGTGACCACGAAAAAGAATTAATAGGAAAACAAAATAATTTGTCTTTCTGGAATTCTATACAAGAATTGCTAGACTCATTAAAGGTTTATTTCAGTCACATTCAGGGGTGAGTCCCTGATTTAGTCTGTTCTTAAACACCTAAACTCAGCCTTTCATCCCTCTGAGGTCGATAAATGAGTACCAACAGTGGTTGGGTGATATTGTTCTTTATAAAGCACGTAAGTGCTTTATAATAACACATCATTATCATTTGGCCTTCGTTGTCTTCTTGAATTAACAGTAATTTGGTAATATGGTCCTATACACACTGATATTAACGATACATATGGTAATCCATTCTTGTATGAAATGTATATCAATTGAAATGGATATCACATGTAATGTATATCACATTATAGTGACATCATACCCATATGTTTCATTGTGTATGTAGGAACAATGCTATGTGATGCCCCTTCATGCTTCATCAAGGGGCAAAAGATCGTGTTCCTTCACTTCCCATAATGTCACTTCGGGTTTGGGTCAAATGACATCACTTCCTTTGATGCCATCAGAGGTTAAGGGTCGTGTGCTGTCACTTCCGCTACCCCTGGCATTTTGATGAAATTATGTCCCTGTATGTGAGGAGGAGAATAAGTAGAGAATTCAGGATGTTCACATCACATACTTCAGGGAAGCTGGCAATAGAAATATAGAAAATGGCAGATCTTTTCCATGCTGCTATATTAGAAGGGCCCACTGATAGAAGAGTATGCCACTTCTCTTCTGTTGTCTCCCCTCTCTCCCTGCGTGCGAACAGTGTAATCATGGACGCTCCTTCTGATGCTCATGCATAACTTGATTCTGCACACAGAAAAGGCCTACCTTCTCTGCAGGGAATGGTATCTACCCCTGATGAGGACACGGATTCGAGAAGCAATTGTGCGACCCCTTGATCGAAAGATTGTAGGCCTATCTAGCCTCAGAAAACAAAATGCCGCCCAGTTTTCATTGCAAACTCCATTGTCCCCCATCTTGGTCAAAGACACCAGCATGTATCACTGCACCTAACAGAGTATTTCCAAAAAGTGCCCTAGTAGCTCATCCCCGGTGAGACATAATCTGCAAATACAAACACGCATTGGCAAAGCCAACAGTTTGGACTTTTGTATGGGCATACAATGGCATTTGCCAGGCATTGATATAATGGCACTGCATGTAAAAACGATGGTAACAGCTGCAAATAGTGTGAGTACCAGGGCATATAAAAGCAGTGCCTGGCAAATGCCTACCTATAATACCTATAAATATCCAAAACTGTTGGCTTTGCCAGGACAGTTTTTACCAGGAATTCAGTGCAAAGGCATGCTTACTGCTTATACATCAAGTGGCTGAATGCACCCTTGGTTAAGAGATGTATATTGCACCAGTAGCTAGTTTATAGCTGCAATTAAGCCATTAACTATTTGAAGACTGTTTTGAAATAACATTGGCAGGCACTTGGGGCACGAAATGTGATCTTACTGCTAGAAAAATTGGCCAAAAGAGGGGTGGGGGTTGTTTTGGGCAGGGAAGAGCAACTAATGGATGGGAATGAGCATGGGAAGTAGTACGGCCATGGGCAGGCAATGAGTGGGTAAATACCCAAACAACACACAGCGTGTCCCTCCTCACATCCCATCTGCATCCTAGCTGTACCTCAGTGCACTCGTTTTGGATGATAGATAGTGCCAACTAATAACCAAAACTAAAAAATCCACAGTCACACCCTCCACTGTTAACCCATGCCCTCGGGATGTTTCTGAAATGAAAATCATCAACAAAAGAGATGACCACGCTGCTGACAAGACAATGGGCCTCATTACACGGATGGCGGTAAGGATTTACCGGTACCGGTAAAATACCGGTACCGGTAAATCCTTACCGCCTTTCTACGAGGTCCCTTTGCGGGTTGGGGGATTTAACGCCTGCTTTTTGCAGGCGTTAAAAACCAACCCGCAAAGGGACCCAGGGAGCTAATTACGGTACCGCAATTTGCGGTACCGTAATTAGCGCCTTCCCCATTCCCATTATGCCCTATGGGGCAAAAATGGGAATGGGGAAGGGCAATGGTGGAAGGGGGAATTACCGCCCCGCCAAACTTGGAATGGGGCGGTAATTCCCCTTTCCGCCAAGGCGGTGCCGGTATTTTACCGACATGAACCATGGCGCTAATAGCGCCATGGTTCTCCGCCATCCGTGTAATGAGTCCCAATGGCCCTCATTACGACCCAGGCGTTGGACCATGGTGCTAACAGCACCATGGTCCATGCCGGTAACTTACCGACTCCGCCATGGCGGAATGGGGAATTACCGCCCCATTCCGAGGTTGGCGGGGCGGTAATTCCCCATGCCGCCATGGCCCTTCCCCATTCCCATTTTTGCCCCATAGGCCTCAATGGGAATGGGGAAGGCACTAAGTACGGTGCCGCAAATTGCGGCACCGTACTTAGCACCAAGGTCCCTTTGCGGGTTGGTTTTTTAACTCCTGCTAAAAGCCGGCGTTAAAGTGCCATCCGCAAAGGGACCTCGTAATCAGGTGTTAAGGGTTTAACGGCGCCGCCACCTTTTACGGCACCGTTAACCCCTTAATGCCTGGGTTGTAATGAGGGCCAATGTGTTGTGTACATTCATAATTATTTATGACAATTCTTTCGTGGGCAAAGGTCACGCAGAGTATTTCAAAAATAGATTACATTTTAATGTACAAAAAGTGAAAAATACATATTTGCATTAAGTATGCTGAAGAACAAACCCTAAAACCAATGTTCTAAGGGAATACATATAATGCAATGACACAAATTACATTAATGGAAGAACAAAAGCCAGCATTCAGCACAAAACCAAAATCGTAATAATCATACATTGGTTAATAACAATTCATTATTGTGAACTATTGCAAGCTATACTAAATAAAACCCTGGAGAGTTTGGACACGATTAGCTGATAATCATGCCATTAATCTGCTCTCTGTTGGCCAGTGCTCTTGAATACTGCCCCAGGCGTCCATTTTGACTGTAACACCACCCTCTGGTGCTCCCTGGTGCACCCATATCCGCAATGCTATGAAAAGGAAATGCCCTCCACTGCTCCCCATCGTGGAAATAAAACCTTTCTAGCGCAGACCCCAGTAACATGTACCCCCACCCACCCCTTCTGCTACGCCACACCAGATTGCCTCCTCATTTCAAATCTGTTGCACACTCCCTACTGCCCCCTACTCCACGAGAGAGTATCCCAGTGCCACGCAAAACAGATGGTAACATTCTGTGGCACAGTGGGCAAAGAACATATACACCACATGGCTGACGGTGAGCTCTCGTGAGTGGAAGAGAGTAGGGTGACTTCCTCGGCCTTTTCTCGCTGCAGTCCCGCAGCAGCGCCCTTTCACCCACTTGACCATTCCTGAGGCAAATGGACAGTGTGGAGATCACCACGCAGGCCTTCAGTCGCCATCATGCTGAGTCTTTCATATGTCAGCACCTAGGCCCAATTCAGCGCACAGTGTAGCAAAAGTACACCCATGCTGTACTGTTGTGTAGTGTGGTGGCCCTGGAAGCGAGATCCCTCGTGGGCAACCCCTCGTCCTGCAAGTGTCGGGAAGCAGCCTGCAATAGGGAGAAGAGGAAAGACATCAGTTACTAGCTGCTCAATTTCCTAGTTTGACGGATGAGCAAAAAAGCTGTAAGCCTGATAACATAATGCTGCTCACTCCAATTACTAAAGACGGTGCTATCAACCCACATCCCCTAAGTATGCAGTTGACTCATTGCGTGGTGACGGAGAGCTCGAGTTTGGGCATCCTCGCCCAGGCCCTAGGGCAGTCAGTGACCTGTGGTTTTTGTCAGATCTTCTTCTAGCATATTTCTGCCCACCAGCACAGAAAATGCTTCACCTGAGGACGCCCTCGGCCTAGTTAGAGCACTTCAGGTATGTGTCATCAGGGTATTCTGCTGGGCCTTGGCGGGTTGCTTTCGCCCACGTCTTTTGCTGAGTGGAGTCTTTTTTATTGATGACGAATGGAAGAAGGCGCAGGCAGGTAGGCCACCCCGCGCGTCCGGTGGGTCATTGCATCAACCCTAGGTAGCGTGATCAGCATCTCTTTGCACGTGGTGCAACCTTGTGGTCTAAAATAAGCACAGATGCAGCCCTGGAGCTGCCCACCCGTGGTTCCCCCATCTGTGTGAGCTTGCAATGAATGAGCTTGACTTCTGGTGCAGGCAACTTGTGGAGTTTCTTCTGGTTCAGACACACGGGTGAAAAGCAGAGGTCTCCAAAGACGCATCTTCTCATTAACCAAGTTGCCCATCAGCCGCCACTATTCTATGGCTTTTCATGCTTGAAGGAGATTTTAGTTTTTTTAACAACGTTAGTGTTGTGCCACTCGGTTAGTTAGATCTATGTGAAGCCGGACCCCTCTCTGTTTTTAGTTTTGGCGCTTAGGAGTTGCTGAAAGCGTTGCCTACAAGTCGCCACTGTAGCCATGGGAAGTGAAGATGGGAGAGACATGAGATGTGAATGTGAAGGAGGTCACACAGGCTGAGGGGATTTGTTTGGTTATTTAGCCACCCATTGGCTGCCTGTGGACATGCTAGTCCCTATGCCCATTCCCACCCACCACCTGCCCCTCACGACACAAAACCCATTCCCCTGGCATCTCTTTGAGTCTAGCTCTGTTTTCTGAGCAGTCTTCTGAAAGGTTATGGCTTAATTTCAGCTATAAACCAATTAAACCGGCTCCTGATGTAATAACAATGTCTTAACCAAGTGTGAGTTCAGCCACTTGGTTTATAAGAAATATGTATGCCCTTGCACATATTCTTGCACTAACTCACTTTTTAAAAAACAGCACTGACAAATCCAACTATTTTAGTTCTTATATAAGCATTATATGGGCAATTGCGTGGTGCCTAGCCCTTTCCCCAGGCCCTGCGATTGCGATTCCCCACCTCCCGCCTCCCAACCCACCCACCGTGCTCTGATTGGCCCAAAGGACCGCTCTGTGTCTGGGTCTTGTGCCTGTGCTCTCACCGAAGCCCACACTTCGCGCGGACCCTCCAGTGAGTAATCCTCCTTTGTGCCGCCTAAAATGTGTTTATTGCGTGGTGCCTAGCCCTTTCCCCAGGCCCTCCGATCGCCCTAGAGTCCCTGCTCCCTCGCTACCTCCCCGCTTCCTGATTCCCCACCCCCGCCTCCCGACCCACCCACCGTGCTCTGATTGGCCCAAAGGACCATCTTACCCAAGCCATTACTGACCCTCCCAGTGCAGCCCTCTGCCCGTGCAGCCCCAGAGGCTAAGGATCTCAAGGCAAAGGACGGCTCAAACTGGACGGCTCTGATCGTATCTGCAGGTATCCGCAGGAGAAGCAAGAAGCCAACAATAAGTAAGTGTGGCAAGGGTGGGGACAGAAGCAATTACTTCACGCCATACTACCCTACCACTCAATCCTATAAGATGAATTGTTGTAAACTCTTCCATCTGTGGTGTAGTTGCATCTAGAAAGTGTGCTACCTAGCATATCTGTGGTGTAGTTGCAACTAGAAAGTGTGCCAAATAGCATATCTGTGGTGTAGTTTCTCCTAGAAAGTGTGCCAACTAGCATATCTCTGGTGTAGTTGCATTTGAAAGTGTACCAAATAGCATATATGTGGTGTAGTTGCATTTGAAAATGTGCCAAATAGCATATCTGTGGTGTAGTTGCATCCAGAAAGTGTGCCAACTAGCATATCTGTAGTGTAGTTGCATCTAGAAAGTGTGCTAGCTAGCATATCTGTGGTGTAGTTGCAACTAGAAAGTGTGACAAATAGCATATCTGTGGTGTAGTTGCATCTAGAATGTGTGCCAAATAGCATATCTGTGGTGTAGTAGCATCTAGAAAGTGTGCCTAATAGCATATTTGTGGTCTATTTTACATTTAAAAAGTCCACCTAATGACATATCTCTGGTGTATTTGCATCTAGAAAGTGTCTCAAATAGCATATCTGTGGTGTAGTTGCAACTAGAAAGTCCACCTAATAACATATCTGCAGTGTAATTGCATTTGAAAGTGTACCAAATAACATATATGTGGTGTAGTTGCATTTGAAAATGTGCCAAATAGCATATCTGTGGTGTAGTTGCATCCAGAAAGTGTGCCAACTAGCATATCTGTAGTGTAGTTGCATCTAGAAAGTGTGCTAACTAGCATATCTGTGGTGTAGTTGCAACTAGAAAGTGTGACAAATAGCATATCTGTGGTGTAGTTGCATCTAGAATGTGTGCCAAATAGCATATCTGTGGTGTAGTAGCATCTAGAAAGTGTGCCAAATAGCATATCTGTGGTGTAGTTGCATCTAGAAAGTGTGCAAACTAGCACATCTGTGGTGTAGTTGCATCTAGAACGTGTGCTAACTAGCATATCTGTGCTGTAGTTGCAACTAGAAAGTGTGCCAAATAGCATTTCTGTGGTGTAGTTGCATCTAGGAAGTGTGCCAAATAGCATATCGGTGGTGTAGTTTCATCTAGAAAGTGTGCTAACTAGCATATCTGTGGTGTAGTTGCAAATAGAAAGTGTGCCAAATAGCATATCTGTGTTGTAGTTTCTTCTAGAAAGTGTGCCAACTAGCATATCTCTGGTGTAGTTGCATTTGAAAGTGTACCAAATAGCCTATCTGTGGTGTAAATGCAATTAGAATGTCCACCTAATAGCATATTTGTGGTCTAGTTTGCATTTAAAAAGTCCACCTAATGACATATCTGTGGTGTAGTTGCAACTAGAAAGTGTGCCAAATAGCATATCTGTGGTGTAACTGCAATTAGAAAGTCCACCTAATAACATATCTGCGGTGTGGTTGCATTTGAAAGTGTGCCAAATAGCATATCTGTGGTGTAGTTGCATCTAGAAAGTGTGCCAACTAGCATATCTGTTGTGTAGTTGTAACTACAAAGTGTGCCAAATAGCATATCTGTGGTGTAGTTGGATCTAGAAAGTGTGCCAACTAGCATATCTGTGGTGTAGTTGCATTTGAAAGTGTACCAAATAGCATATCTGTGGTGTAACTGCAATTAGAAAGTCCACCTAATAGCATATTTGTGGTCTATTTTACATTTAAAAAGTCCACCTAATGACATATCTCTGGTGTATTTGCATCTAGAAAGTGTCTCAAATAGCATATCTGTGGTGTAGTTGCAACTAGAAAGTCCACCTAATAACATATCTGCAGTGTAATTGCATTTGAAAGTGTGCCAAATAGCATATCTGTAGTGTAGTTCCATCTAGAAAGTGTGCCAAATAGCATATCTGTGGTGTAGTTGCATCCAGAAAGTGTGCCAACTAGCATATCTGTAGTGTAGTTGCATCTAGAAAGTGTGCTAACTAGCATATCTGTGGTGTAGTTGCAACTAGAAAGTGTGACAAATAGCATATCTGTGGTGTAGTTGCATCTAGAATGTGTGCCAAATAGCATATCTGTGGTGTAGTAGCATCTAGAAAGTGTGCCAAATAGCATATCTGTGGTGTAGTTGCATCTAGAAAGTGTGCAAACTAGCACATCTGTGGTGTAGTTGCATCTAGAACGTGTGCTAACTAGCATATCTGTGCTGTAGTTGCAACTAGAAAGTGTGCCAAATAGCATTTCTGTGGTGTAGTTGCATCTAGGAAGTGTGCCAAATAGCATATCGGTGGTGTAGTTTCATCTAGAAAGTGTGCTAACTAGCATATCTGTGGTGTAGTTGCAAATAGAAAGTGTGCCAAATAGCATATCTGTGTTGTAGCTTCTTCTAGAAAGTGTGCCAACTAGCGTATCTCTGGTGTAGTTGCATTTGAAAGTGTACCAAATAGCCTATCTGTGGTGTAAATGCAATTAGAATGTCCACCTAATAGCATATTTGTGGTCTAGTTTGCATTTAAAAAGTCCACCTAATGACATATCTGTGGTGTAGTTGCAACTAGAAAGTGTGCCAAATAGCATATCTGTGGTGTAACTGCAATTAGAAAGTCCACCTACTAGCATATTTGTGGTCTATTTTACATTTAAAAAGTCCACCTAATGACATATCTCTGGTGTATTTGCATCTAGAAAGTGTCTCAAATAGCATATCTGTGGTGTAGTTGCAACTAGAAAGTCCACCTAATAACATATCTGCAGTGTAATTGCATTTGAAAGTGTGCCAAATAGCATATCTGTAGTGTAGTTCCATCTAGAAAGTGTGCCTACTAGCATATCTGTGGTGTAGTTGCATCTAGAAAGTATGCCAAATAGCATATCTGTGGCATAGTTTCTTCTAGAAAGTGTACCAACTAGCATAACCGTGGTGTAGTTGCATTTGAAAGTGTACCAAATAGAATATCTGTGGTGTAACTGCAATTAGAAAGTCCACCCAATCGCATATTTGTGGTCTAGTTTGCATTTAAAAAGTCCACCTAATGACATATCTGTGGTGTAGTTGCATCTAGAAAGTGTGCCAAATAGCATATCTGTGGTGTAGTTGCAACTAGAAAGTGTGCCAAATAGCATATCTATGGTGTAACTGCATTTAGAAAGTCCACCTAATAGCATATTCGTGGTCTAATTTGCATTTAGAAAGTCCACCTAATAGGATATTTGTGGTCTAGATTGCATTTAGAAAGTCCACCTAATGACATATCTTTGGTGTAGTTAAATTTGAAAGTCTGCCTATTAACATATCTATGGCGTAACGGCATTTAGAAAGTCCACCTAATAGCATTCTGTGGTGTAGTCGCATGTAGTCTAGTGGTCTAGTATATCTGTGGTCTAATTGCATTCAGAAACTGCGCCGAATAACATATCTGTGGTGCAATTGCTTTTAGAAAGTTTGCCTAATACCATATCTGTGGTCTAGTTGCATTTAGAAAGTCTGCATAATAGCACATCTGTGGTCTAGTTGCATCCACAAAATCTGCCAAATAACATATCTGTGGTGTAGTTGCGTTTGAAAGTCTGCCTAATAGCATATCTATGGTGTAACCGCATTTAGAAAATTCACCTAATAGCATATCTCTGGTGCAGTTGCTTTTAGAAAGTGTGCCAAATAGCATATCTGTGGTCTAGTGGTCTAGCATATCTGTGGTCTAGTTGCATTTAGAAAATGTACCGAAAAACATATCTATGGTGCAATAGCTTTTAGAAAGTTTGCCTAATACCATATCTGTGGTCTAGTTGCATTTAGAAAGTCTGCATAATAGCATATCTGTGGTCTAGTTGCATTCATAAAATCTGCCTAATAACATACCTGTTTTGCAGTTGGATTTGAAAGTCCACCAATACATAACTGTCCCCTAGTAGAATTCTGAAACTCCACCCAATAGCATATCGGTGGTTAGTTGCATTTAAAAAGTCTGCCTAATAGCATATCTGTATCTAGTTGCATTTAGAATATCTGCCTAAATAGCTGATCAGTGGTTTATTGCATTTAGAAAATCTGCTAATAGCATAGCAGAAGTTTAGTTGCACTCATAAAATCTGCCTAATAGCATATCCATGGCTAGTCCATCTAGAAAGTCTACCTAATAGCATATCTGTGGCTTAGTTGCTTTAGTAAGTCGGCCTATTAACATATCTGTGGTTCAGTTGCATTCTGAAAATCTAAATGGAAACTGTGATATAGTTGTACTTAGAAACAGTAAATAATCTCACCCTGTGGAATAGTTGCACCTAGAAACTGTGAATAATATAACCCTGTGATATAGTTGAATTTAGAAACTGAATAATCTCACCCCGTGGCATAGTTGAACTAACCCTGTCATATAGTTGAAGTTAGAAACAGTGACTAATCTCACCCTATGGTATAGTTGAACTTAGAATATATGAATAATATCACCCTGTGGTTTATTCAAACTTAGCGATTGTGAATAATATCACCCAGTGATTTAGTTGAAGTTAGAAACAGTGAATAATCTCACCCGTTGGCATAGTTGAACTTAAAAAGTGTAAATTATCGCTGTGGTACAGCGGTAGTGCAGTGAATCATAGAGAGTGTGTACAACTAACATCCGGTGGTATAGTTGAAGTGGGAAGGTGTGAATGAAACACAGCTCAAACTAAACCCAAACCATGAGTGCTCCCAACCCACCAAAGTCTGCCGAAAATGACCCCCTCGCACCTGCCCGCCCTACCTCCCATCCCCCCATCCTCAAACCATCCTGCCCTCCACCACATCCCCTACCCATCCCCTATCCAAACACCAAGCCAGAGGGGCATGATGGCGAGCCAACCATCCTAAAACCACTCCTCCTCCCAACCCCTCCACCCACCTACCTATTATCATCATACCCGCTCCCCCCACTCCCCCGATCAACAACCAACGGCCAGCCTACCCTCCCAAGCAGCCCCATCCCGCTACCATCCACCCCCTACTCCCCATATCAACTCTCACCATCATCTCCCTCCCTCGAGCCCACTCCTTCCCCTCCCTAAAAATTGCACACCTCGCCCTGGCAAGAACAGTAGCCACTTCCCTTTCCCCCTCCGACCCCCCCTACCCTCTCTCACACACCAACCACAACAAAAACACTGAAGAGGAAACATACTTGGTCTCCCTCAATCTCTCAGTACTCATCGCCACTCCTGTCTTGACCCTCCTCCTCATCCTCCCAATCCCGATCATCACCACCCTCCCCCCTGCCTCACCCTACCTGAAACCCCTCTCTCTTGAATTCTCACTGACCACAACCGAAACTCCTAACCCCTCACACCCCACCTTCAAATCCTCCGACACTAATCCAATCAACCCGTCACACCAGTCCAAGCCCTCCCCCGCCAAATCCACCAACTGAACCGCCCGCCTACTCTTCCCATCCACCACCAACCACCCCCCCTCTAACTCCCCATTTTCCACCCTGTCCTTTCCCACCCCCCACCTCTGCAACCCCCTCACCACCCCCCGGTACCAAAGTAAACTGCATCCTTTTTAATGCCCGATCTGTAGCTAAAAACAGACACAGCATCTTTGACCTCCTCGCCTCTGACAAACCGGACCTGGTCTTTATCACAGAAACCTGGTTCTCTGATGACTTCGCCCCTATCGCCAACGAAACCTTCCCCCCAGAGTACTCCCTCATCTCACTGAACCGTCCCTCTAGAGGAGGAGAAATAGCAATCGCCTTCAAGTCTCACTTCTATGCCTCAAACATCGACAACCAGGCATCCTTTCCTTCCTGTGACTCACTCCTCGTAAAACTATCCCTCCCCCCTTTGTTCTCCCACAGCTTCCTAATCATCTACAGACCCCCCGGCTACGACAGACAATTCTCAAACAACCTCTGTGACTCTATTGCCACCCTCCAACTAAATTATCCCACCCTCACCCTTCTAGGAGACTTCAACATATGGCTTGACATCCCCACCAACCCTATGTCCCACTCTCTGGTTGACAGCCTAGACGTGATTAACCTCCATACCCACATCAACGGGCCGACTCACTATAAAGGACACACACTTGATGCCATCTTCAGCTACCACAACATGATACCCTGATACACCTAAACCCCCTCCCACACCTGTCATCTTGTCCGATCACTTCATTGTTTCTTTCGCCATTCACTCACCCAACCCACTCCCATTACCTAAACAAGAACCTCAGAATCTACGCAAATGCTTGAAGAAACTAAAAATCCTTCCCGACCTAGCCGACGCACTCCTTCAGTCTACTCCTACTTGCATGCCTAATGAATCCCTAACCTCCGACGACTTTGACTCATGGCTCAACGCCTCGACTCATGGCTGGACGCCTCACTAATGCCACTCACCCCCTCTTGCAAACCATCATCTTGCCATGGCCTTTTTCCTAGATGGTTCACATCAGAACTGAAGACCACTAAACAGCTACATAAATCCCTAGAACGCAAATGTCGGAAAGACAAAACAGCCCTGAGCAGATCCTCCTTGGCCCAGCACCATCACCACTACAAGGCCGAAATCCTGAAAGCTAAAAAAGCCCATTACAACTTCCGAATCCTAATCTGTAAAAACCCCAGCAAAGAACTTCACAAATTCATCGCTGAATTCACCAAACCATCATGTATCACCATCCCTCCCACCCCCTCACAATCACTGTGAGACTCACTCTCTCTACACTTTTACACCACAGCTCTCGAAAGAACAAACTCTCTTACCAACAAGCTAGCTCTTTTACTTCCACCATGCAATCCACCCACCCTACCTAACACGCCTGTGACAGCTACCCAAACGACTTTCGACTCCTTCACTCCAATATCAACTGACCAATTTCTCAAACTTCTCTCTGCCCGCAGACCATCTGGCTTCCCGCTCGACCCCTGCCCAGCCACAACCCTCAAAGAAATGTTCACATCTATCTGCGCAGGAGAACACACAAGAACCATCATAAACGACTCCCTCTCCTCAGGAATTTTTCCCGATGCGTTCAAAACTGTTCATGTCAAGCCTCTTCTAATAAAAAACCTACCTCGACCCTCTCGAGCCCAGAAACTACTGCCCCATCTCAAACACCAGGTTCCTTGCCAAACTCATTGACTGAACCGCCTACTCCCAACTAAATGCCTTTGTCGAAGCCAACAATCTCCTAGACCCCACTCAATAAGGTTTCAGAGCCCGACACGGAAACGAAACCACCTTAACCTCAATCTGGGATGACCTTAAAAACACTGCTGATTCTGGGTGATGCGCCGCACTAATCCTTCTTGACCTATCCGCTGCCTTCGACACAATCAACCACTCAATCCTCCTTGACCGCCTCCACTCCCTCGGAATCCGTGCAATCGCTCTCAAATGGATAGCATCCTTCCTGGACAATAGGAACCAAATAACCCTACTCTCCACCTATGCTTCCCACGCCTGACCAGTCAACACTGGAGTTCCACAAGGAGCATGCCTATCAGCCCTCCTGTTGAACCTCTATATGTCCACCCTCCCACGAATAATCTGCTTGCACAATATCCTGTGCTATAACTACGTCAATGACACACAACTAATCCTAAAACTCCTGAATTCAAAACCCAACTGCCAACCCGACCTCGCTTCCTGCCTCCTCGACATAGATCACTGGATGACCACAAACCACCTCTTGCTAAACCCCTCCAAAACTGAAATCATGGTATGTGGCAACACCGAACTTCTTCCCCACCCGCTACCCTGGCCATCTGCCATAGGCAATTCCCAGACACCCTCAGATTCAGTAAAAAACCTTGGATGCACACTAGACTCAGACCTAACCCTCTCGCTCTAAGTCAGCAACGTCTCCAAATCCTGCCACTACCACCTTAAAACTCTTAGGCACATTTTTCCATACCTCTCCTTTCCCAACAGACTCTCCACGGTCCAATCAATTGTTATGTCAAGACTGGGCTATGCTAACCCACTCTACCTCGGAGTCCACGCGTACCAACTGACTAAACTACAAAGAGCAAAAAACGCTGCAGCCAAACTGCTACTGGCACTTGGCCCAAAAGATCACATCTCCCCAGCCCTCAAAACTCTGCACTGGTTGCCCGAAGGTTGACCTTCAAAACCTTATGCATCTCTCACTGAGCAATGCATAAAACCGGACCTCAATATCTTCAAGACAAACTAAAGCCCTACCATCCTCCACGCACTCCAAGATCAAGCTCTGCCGGCCTCCTAGTCATACCAAAAACCAACTCAGTCAGGATAGATGGATCATAATTCTCAACCCTGGCCCCCACTCTGTGGAACGCACTTCTACCCCCCATCGACTCTTAACTCAAACTGGATAACACCAATCAATGACCTTAGTCCAAAGCTGCTTATCATAAATAGCATTACAGCATCATGATCTGAGCGAGAAATTGAATACTAATAACCGCTAATGTAAATTAAAGCGGGTAAACTTAATAGAACAAGTGAAGTGGATGAATGTAGTGAAGTGGATGAAAGGAATACACTGGATGAAAACAGTGAAGTGGATGAAATTAAGGAAATTGATAAAATCAATGAAATGGAATAGAGGAACAAACTGGACGAGAGGAATAAAGTGGACGAGAAGATGGAAAGGATGAGTACATGATACGGATGGAGTGCACAGAATAGATAGAGAGCATGGAACAGATAGATGGCATGGAATGACAGAGTGCATGGAATGAACAGAACAAATGGAATAGATGAATCAAGTGCGTGATATGGATGGAGTGCCAGGGCTAGATGGAGTGCATGGGACGGATGGAGTGCGTGCGACGGATGACGTGGGTAGAACGGATGAAGTGAGTGGAACGGATCAAGTGGGTGAAACGGATAAAAAATGTGGAGCGGATGAAGAGCGTGGAGCTGATGAATAGCATAGAGTGGATGGAGAGTGTGGAGCGGATGGAGAGTGTGGAGCGGATGTAGAGGAAAGAATGAAGTGTGCGGAGCGGATGAAGTGTGTGAAGCAGATGAAGTGTGTGAAGCAGATAAAGTGTGTGAAGCAGATAAAGAGCCTCATTACACGGTAGGCGGTAACCATGGCGCTATTAGCGCCATGGTTGCTGCCGGTATTTTACCGTGTCCGCCTTGGTGGATGGCGGAATTACCGCCCTACTCCAAGGTGAGTGGGGCCGGTAATTCCCCATTCACCAAGGCACTTCTCCATTCCCATTCCCAACGGTTGGAGTGCATGGAACGGCTGGAGTGCATGGAACAGCTGGAGTGCATGGAACGAGTGGAGCGAATGAAGTGTGCAGAACGGATGAAGATGGTGTAAAAGATGAGCTAAGTGGAACGGATGGAATGCACTGATCGGACGAAGTGCATAGATCAGAAAGAATGCATGGAACTGATTGAACACCTGGAGTCCATAGAACAGAGGGAGTATATGCGACGGATGGAATGCAAAAATGGTTGGAGTGCATGGAACGGTTGGAGTGCATGAAACCGCTGAAGTTCATGGAACGGCTGGAGTGCATGGAATGATTGGAGTGCATGCAATGATTGGAGTGCATGGAACAGTTGAAGTGCATGGAAAGGTTGAAGTGCATGGAACAGTTGATGAGCATGAAACGGTTAGAGTGCATGGATTGGTTGGAGTGCATGGAATTCATGGAGCATGAAGGTGCTCGATCTCAAGCACCTACTGAAAACCATCATATAACATCACCACGCTTACTCTCTTCTATACACCACTACTCAACTAGAACGCAGCGATACTATGACACATTCGGTATAGCTGTTCCCATACCAACACCTGCCACATACTCCCCATCATCCTAACTAAACTCACCTGGCTGCACAATCGCCAGCCTAGGCATTCTCCTCAGGCCTAACGCAGCCACAATCAGTCTGGTATTACTCTGCCAGAACGAACACATACCCCTGATCTCCCAACCACCACACCTACCGTTAAGAAGCAGCTATCGTATGAGTGTCACACCTGCTGCACACATATCCAGTACACACACGCACCTTATGACTCTCTCTCTACTGACTTGAACTTCGGTTCCCGAGGGCTTTCAACCTACCAGTGCCTTGAGATCATATCAATGGTACATACGGCGCCATGTAAATGCAAAGTAACATAACATAACTTAACTTGCAAGGTACTGGAGTAATATGCCCAAGTACTAGTGCCATTTGCCAGCTGTTGCCACCTTATGGCCAGGTTGTGCCAATGTGGCAGTGCCTGAAAAATGTAGATCCCATGTTGACTTTGCCCATTCTTGTTTAGAGTTATGGGGGGATTGTTGCAAATATTAGTTTTTATTTTTTTTATTTTGTTTTTGGTTTAATATTGAAACCTTACACAATTCTTAGTGATCATACAAAAATAGAGGGAAACACAAAATAAAAAAACAATAGTAAAATTCAATAAGTGCACTCTCGCTTACTTAAAAATGACAAACTTCTAGGCATTCATTACTCGCAATAAAAGGTCCAATCCGTCAGTCAGTCTGTCTGTCTGTCTGTCTGTCTGCTGTTTTAAAAGAAAAGAAAAGACCATAAAGATCATATTTAGCTACTTACTTCGACGCAAATAGAAAATGTCGATAATGCACCTCAGTGTAGCTATTATGAGAGATATTTGCTCCCTGCCATGGTCCTAGTCCAAACGTGCGAGTGTGCATAGATGTTCCTGCCTTGCAGAAAGCCCTGGAAGTGCTTAGGTCTAAAGCAATACGTGGTGTTACATCCGGTGAGCAGGTGTTCCAGGGTCTCGATTGCCTTAACCTCCTTGCACATGCTGCATCGTCTCTGGTCCCTATTCTGGCTCGCTCCCAACTCCCAAGCTTCCATTGCTGGCAATACATTCAGTGCCAGTCTCAGGGCGCTAGACCCCTCATGTAGGGCTGGGACATTTCTCAATACATACCATAAGTGTGTTACAGCTTGTCTCCTCCCGAGCCAGGTTACTGTAGAGAGCCTGAGTATTTATCGCGTCTCTTGTTGAACACCGATCGTGGTCCCATATGGCTTTCTTTACAGTAAGTAGCTGAAGAGCAAGGGTCTTGCTTTTGTGATAAATATTTGACAGGAGGCAATGACATTCCAACACCCAGCAATTAAGGTGGGTACACCGTATCTCCTTCATTTCTACACTCGGGTCCTAAAATAATGATTCTTTTAGTATTTTCATATAAAACAACAACGTCCTCCATTTAATCATACTTAAAGGAGTCCTAATTTATATCTTATGATCATCACCAGAACACTATTTGGGAGACTGAGCATGCTTCACCAAATTAACTCTTCCAATTTCTGCCACTCATGTTCTTTTGTATTAAAGAGTGCCTTTGCATCATTAAGAAGCGCAGGAGTTACCTTTGCTTGGTAGAACTTGATTACAGGTAGCAGGGAAAACGACCGTATCTGCTGGATATGTTTTTCATTTGGGCGATATAAACCCCTTACTTCTTTTTAAGTTTCCGAAAATGGGAACCCATTTGAGGGTGGCTATACATTGTGTGGCTCAGATACTCCATCGTTTCCCCATTTATCTTCCATTTAAACTGTGACGTCTTCCTCTTTTTTGAACATATCATTTTAGATTGTTGTGTGTTGATTTTAAAATTCGTGTTCCCTGTTATGTGCAGCCAGGGAGTCTACACCATGCTGAAGACCGACAGGAGTCTGGTCTAGAACTACCAAAATCGTCTGCATATGCCAAGTAGCGCAAGACGAATGCTCCTACATGAGGGCTGAAAGCTCTAGCACTGTTGATGGATCCCCATATATCGGCCATATATAAGTTGAAGAGTACCAGGCCCAGAACACAGCCCTGGTGGAGCCCTCATTTGGTGCTCGCAGCTTCTGAAATTATGCCACTCCTGTCCAGCTGTACCTTTTACTTTTGTAGCCATATGGATAGAGATCGAAATGTCCACAATACTGTCTGGAGCTTTCTAATCTACCAGCTTCCTCCACAATATATCTCGTCTCACTGGATCGAATGCTAATGAAAGGTCGATAAAAGCAATAAATAGATTGCCTTTCTCTGCCTTACGGATCTTAAGGAGAAGGGAAAGAAGAAATCTGGTTAGTTCTGTTCCCAAACCCTTTCTTTCTAAAACCTGATTGGTGCTTGTCTAATTTGTTCGAGAGGTCTGCTCATTTATTAATTTCCCACAAGCTTAGTGCAGAGAAGATCTTACTACCAACATCAAGAAGGGCTATTGGTTGATAGTTCTTTGGTTGCACCCTTTCAGCCTTCTTGAATATTGGTATGAAATGGGACATTTTCCAAGAGTCTGGTGAAGTATTAGTAATCAGTATGTTCTGAAACACGGACAATAGCATAGCTGCCCACCAATTGATGTTCTCCTTTAAAACTAGGTTCGATATTCCGCCTGGGCCTGCAGCCCTTGAGGGATTTGCTTTCCTGATCAGGGTCTCGATGTTCCACCTTTCGATCCTATGTTTTACAGCCTAAAACCAGCTGCCCTCTGTCATCTTCACCCAGAGATCCATACAGAGCTTGTAAATATTTTACCCAGATATGCTCTGGTATCAGGTTTATGTATCTTCTTGGTAGTAACAATCCTCGTTCATTAACATCCAAAAAGCTTGTGTCTCATTTTTTTACTAACATAAACTCTCCATTCGATTGACATAGCTTAACCTTATATCCCTTGTGACAGTTTTTGTAGGCCTGCTTCAGCACCTGAGCTCTTTGCCTATTCTCAGTTTTTTATATTAAATCCCCGCAGATGGCATCTCAGCTTCCTTTTTTCCTCTTGAACATTGTTATCAGAGTGAGGTTTTTTCCTGTTTTCCCCTGTAAAACCATGGGTTTTGTGTTTATTCGCTCATTCGGCTTCCCTCTTCCTGAAGAAGGTAGAGAGTGAGGGAATGGAAAATAAATGCAATTTTTCCTCCTTATTGAGGTTTCCATAACATTTTGAGTGTTGAACCCATGTATTTTTTTCGGTTGCCAATAGATTCGATTTCCTGTGTTATTTATTAATAATTCCTTCATTGGTTCTAATGTCCTAGCATACACTTTTCCCTCAAAAGTACTTCCTAAGAGGAGATGATCACTTTGTTCAGATGTTTATGCATTGAACCCTAGGCTGATGCCCAGCAATGATTGTGAGGCAAATATGTTCGCTATGGTAGAAGTTGCCTTGCCTCTCTTCCAAGTGTATTCCATTATGTTATCCTTGGCAAATTCTATCTTAGGTCCCAATCATTTATGAGCTCAGCCCAACTATGGCTATTGGTCTTCCTTGCATTGTCTGCCCCCGCACTACTATGTAAATGTGTACTGAAGAATGTGTGACAATCACAGTTCAAGTCTCCCCGAATCATTACCATGTCTGAGCGACCAATGCTATTGAACTCCTCCAACATATCGGCAATGCAGTCTACAATGCAATTTTTGGGGGTAGGGTGGGTCAGTGGGTTCCAATATATATTTTAGGAGTAGATTTCCCTCCCTAAAAAAAACTTCGGAATTTCTCTGCAAAACTATTGCTAGAATTCCAGGATGAGCAGTCCCCCATATTTAACAATCTGCCCCAATATCATTCTTGATTGCCATGATAAGGCCCCCACATGGACTCCCTCTTGGCCTTTGCTTTGCAGGTTGTATTAATATAGAATATCAATCCACCAGGGAAGCCTCCTTTAACCATACCTCCTGCAGATTTATAATGTGGTATTTCTTTAAATTGAGTTGTTCACTATCTTCCCGTAACAGGTGGTTAATGCCTCTTGTGATCGACGAAGCAATATGGACATATGTATCTTATAATTCATATTGAATCCTCCCTGTTGTTCTATCCGGTCCCAGGACAGCAAGGTTCCATGATCAATCTGCAACATGGTGTGACCTGATAGTCTGTTGTTCATGTTGATGCATTGTCCTTCTAGGCTCCACCCATCCCTTTTCTCCACTCCCGCAATTCTTAACACCCTCCTCCCATTGTGACATTATCATTTCTGCTTTGGGTTCTATAAATCTCATAGCCCATAGACAAGAGGGCCACCTTTTCAGAAAACTGTAGAGCAAGCACAAACTTGAATCAGATGTGTAGCCACACAGAGTCAGTTCTTGGCAGGTCCATGAACTCACCTTTCCCAATATCACCTGTGTAAGTATTTCCAAGGCTTGCGATACTCTGTAGAATGTTCAGAACATTGCCTCGATTGAACACTATGTTATGATTTTTCTGCAGTATGAATTTGAGATCCAGAACTCCATGCCCTTATTCATAGCCCTTGTATTCGTTGCACTTTCTTCCACCCTGGATCAAGGGCAATCTTACTGTTGCATTTTTCTGCCTAAATCTATATGGACAATCATTGGTTTGGATAGAAGGGTGGCCAGCTCAAGTCCCTTGTCCAATAGGTCTGACGCGTCCTGCATCTCCACTAGAGTTCTTTGAATGGACACCTGAGTTATGGAGTCATCATAAGTAGAGAGGTTTTCCAACCCTTGAGAGCTATCTACTTGGCCACCTTTTTGGAGAAAGGGTAGAATGTTCTCCTCTGATCCGTTTTGGGGTGGTCAGCCCCTGGTTTCCCCTGCATCACAGATTTCCCCTTTCTGTTTTTCTTGGGGACTATAATGAAGGTGTTAGTCTCTTCAGATCGGTCTTCAGGAGCTGTTGGAGACAGTAGTTGGTTTCTTAGAGTTCCCAAATGTTTTCTGGATCCTCTATTTTTTGTATGCAATCTTCTTGATGTTTTAGGATTTTTCTGTGTGCCTATTACCTGCCAGGACCTCATTCTGAGACACAACTGTTGCCTATTCTGTTAACGAGGTATACTGTTTACCAGATGAATTAGAATTGTGACTGATTACTGCCATGGTTTGGCTCAGGGCCCCAGGTTCCTTATTGAGCTGTAGCCGGTTATAGGTGGGACCATGTGATGGAGAGGCATTGATCGCAGAGGCTGCTCATTGCTCATACATTGTCCTAACCCTAGTGACTGTTGTTTCGTGATCAGGAAGTAGTTCCAAAAGTGGTGAATGAAAGGGCTTGTTGGATAGAGAGTCACTGGGCCTCATTACGACCCCAGCGGTAGCCGTGCCAGTAAAAATGGCACGGTTGCTGCCGTAGTCGTGTTTGGGAATTACCGTGGCATTACAGCCCCGGCGGTTCCGGAAGCCAGGCGCCGGAAAAAGTAACTCCCCCTTCCCATTCGAGTCCCATAGTGCTCAATGGGAATGGGGAGGACGGAAGCACCGTCAACGTGTGCAACAGTGCCGGCGCACCGTCAACGTGTGCAACAGTGCCGGCGCTTCCGTCAAAGTCTGTGGGCGGGTGTCGTTCTGCCCGCCAGGTCAGACCTGGCGGGTGGGACGGCACCTGCCCGCAGATCTCGGATCGTGCTGGTCCGGTAACAATGGTGCCGGTACCTTACCGGAAAAAGTAACTCCCCATTCCCATTCGAGTCCCATTGTGCTCAATGGGAATGGGGAGGACGGAAGCACCGTCAACGTGTGCAACAGTGCCGGCGCACCGTCAACGTGTGCAACAGTGCCGGCGCTTCCGTCAAAGTCTGCGGGCGGGTGCCGTTCTGCCCGCCAGGTCAGACCTGGCGGGTGGGACGGCACCTGCCCGCAGATCTCAGATCGTGCTGGTCCGGTAACAATGGTGCCGGTACCTTACCGGCACCATTGTTGCCGGACTGGCATACCTATAATGAGGCCTGCTGTCTTCAATATTCCAATTTATAGCCGTAATATACCCTCCATTAAGCAAACTTTGGAGTTTATTGTTCTTAGCAAGTCCTTAGCATCTCCCATGTTATGGCTGATATTCTCGTAAACCTGCACCAGAGAATTCAGCACGAAATTTAGGGGTAAAATTGATGACCCTGCTGGTAGCTCCGGGGAAGTTTAGCAATTTGTTTCCCTTATGTTTTCCCTGGGTTCATTTTGGCACGTGTTTAAAACTCCCACCCGGATCTTGTATCAAAATTGAGTTTGTAAATAAATGTGGTGTGCTACTCTGTGAATTGGTTATATGTAGAGACTTCTGTATGTTTGATATAGCATCTTGCCCAGTGTTATCAGGTGGATTCATTGAACTACTACGTCCAGCTGACAATACAATCTCAGTGTTAGACATGGATTCAGATGTATGTGGAGTCAGGGGCATGGTTGAAATCGGATCCTTCGATTATTCGCCACTGTTACTGAAGGCCCTTCTGTGGCAAAGCAGACTGAGCCTAAATCTCTCGACACCTGGGTAGAGTGGCTCTTGTTACAAGACCCGTTAGGGCTAACTGCAGCTTTTGGGAAAACATGTAATTCTTGCAAACCAATCCCCTTATTTAAAGTTGACACTGATTAACTATGACCCATGCGGGGCGCTATGGGCATAGGGCAACTTGTCTCTCCTGCTTTCCAGTACCGTCTTCGAGAGTGTTACACTTCGGTCTGTTCATCTTAATGCATATAATGCCATGGTCTTTAGGACACTTGCCCCATGCTCCACTCTCCTGCTCAGACTGCCACAACTGCACGCAGCTGTGAGTTTTGCGCACTCTTCACACTGAGCGGTGGTATATATGGGTCTCTTTTTCCTTGCCCTGCTGGTGCAGTGGACACAAACATAGAAGAAAGACTCCAGGTAGTCCTTTCGTCAGGTGCTTCAACACGGAGACTCATGCTGGGAGTACAAAATAACAGAAAGTCCAGATGTCTGCTGCCACAACTGCACTTAGCTTGTCGCAAATGTGTTTAAGACCCTCTAAGCAAGGTGGAGCATCGTGCTGTCCAGTGTACCCAATATCAACAGATATTACCTGCTCCCACAGCGGAGATAGGATGCTCTCTGTTGCGATCTAGAAGAAGCAAAAATCCCCTCAACCATGAGAGAACAGGGTTTCTCCGTCTATTCATATGGACAGGGTTGATTTTGTTTTCGCGCAAAAATTAAATGAATGGTCACCAGGGCTTTTCTCTGGCATAGCATGTAGCATTTACTCTCAATGAACAATCCCAAACCTGCAATGTACTTATGCATGCAGCTATTTTCAGTCCACAATTGTATGGGATCTAATGCACAGAGGAGAAGAGGCAGGAAAACACAGTAGCCAACCATGCCACTCTTTAATAAGCAATTTTCTTAAACATCTCTGATGTGCATAGCAGGCAAGAAAACCAACATCGGTTAGTATAAAAATAAGCCCACTTTATTTAAATTTGTCACAACAATATCCCTCAAGAATTGTCACTAGCTTTCATGAGTTCCAACTAAAACAAAATCCACGGAGTGGACGAAGCACAGTTCAACACAATGGACCTCATTACGACCCTGGCGGAACGGGTTAAATGGCGCCGTAAAAGGCTGCGACGCCGTTCAACCCGTTCCGCCACATTACAAGTTCCCCTCGCGGGACACGTTAAGCACACCTGGGAAAACCAGGCGTGCATACCGGGTCCCGCGAGGGGAAGAGGGAGCAAACAACGGGCCATCTCGTAATGGCCCGTTGTTTACTCCCTCTCCCATTCCCATTCAGCCCTATGGGGGCTGAAATGGGAATGGGGATGAACCGTGTCCTCGAGTGAGGAATTACCGGGCCATCCGGACTCGGAATGGTCCGGTAAGTCCTCATTCCGAGGACACGGATGCGGTTTTGCCGGCAGCCATGCCGCAAATTGCGGCATGGCTACCGGCATAACTTGTAATGAGGGCCAATGACTGTATCACAAATTGCTTGGCATTTCCCACAGTCACAGCTTTGAGGGAACCAGCATATTCTGGTTGCTATTACGCACCTTCCAGCTGTCATCACTATTACTGAGAGGTAGCATCTAAAACAAGTCAAAGCGTCACATTGTACATACACATAAACATGGTTTGAAATTGAGGGGAGCTGAGAGCTATTTAGCCCCTGCTTGTAGCCAAGCAGAGCCTGATTCGCATCACACCAAGAGCTACCAGGAGCTACTTTTGGCTCCCCAGGCCAACTGATGCCGAACAAGCACACATGCATTTAACTCTATGCGTTTGGGACAATCTATTACTAAATATTAGGACACATCTACATGACATTTAAAGCCTTAAGGGGTCATAGATAATGGGAAAAAATGATATTTTTGCATCTGATGTGGAAGTTAGATTTGAGGAAAGCTATGTACTAGCTCCTCGTCCCACCATGGTAGATCCTGGTCACGGGTTAATGCTGGAGACCCAGGAGCTGCTTTTAGCCAATCTTAATTTTGATCACTGCAGAAAGAACAGGAACAAGGCACAATGGTCATCACACCTAAAATGAATGCAAAGCAAAGTCAGCATTAAAACATAGCTTCTTGAGTCATAATCCATAATAGGGAAGCATTTATCGGACCCATTCTTCTCCCCTGCTTCCAGCATCAGCTCAGATCTAGGGGAAGAAAGGGTTTTCATAAGGATCTCAAGTGTAGAAATCCCCTTCTTACCTAATTCGCATTGGGTCTCTTCCGTCCGACTCTTCAAGCTTTACTCCTGGGTCTCTCGGCCCTTTAGCCTATTTTCTCCAGGCATATGCATAAACAATATTTCCCAAGCGCATGTCTCAAAAAACCTCCAGAATATGGCGCCACTCCGGCTGCCTTACTGCTCCATTTCCAAGGTCGTCACATGACTGGCAAAATACTTCAGCAAGTTATGTAATTGGCATTGAGCTAGATTCTAGCTGCTTAGTATACATAATATGAGGCCTACTCTGCTGGCATTCTGAAGAACGCCTTTCTCTTTACTATGATGGGGCTGTTTGAAATACACACCCTTTTCACAATTGTAATTCATTTGTGGTGCAGACTGAAACTGCTTAGCGCCTTGCTGCGCTACCTTCAATGAGCTGCATGGTTAATTAAATGCTTGCTCAAAAGTACATCACTCGTGTGTGTGATAGAACTTCAGAAAGGATCATTACTCTGCGTAGAATGCTGCTTCCCACTACAAGGCTAATTATTCTTGTTCAAGAATGTGCTTAAAGCACTTTAGGCGCATTTATGGACTTCTAAGCACTAAAGTCTAAACTGACGTCCAGCACATATCGCAATGATACATCCACTACCTTTACTCACCACATGGTAGGATATGCCTGCACAGGATATCTCTTTTAAAACACCAGAAATGACTTACTTACCCCCATTCAGGTTGCACAGTTCCACCCAGGCCTCTACAGCCAAAGCCATACTGGTCCAACATGGACGGACAGGATGAATGAGTCACTGGCTTTCCAACCCCTCTTTATCCCTGCATGGCAGAATGGGCAAAACACCAGGACAGTATTGTCATGACAGTATTGGAGTCCGTCCATGGCCTCCTTTAATGATTGAACTCCACAGGAATGCACCCAAGTGGACTCTGCATTTAGCCTCTATGTGAGATAGACAGAGTTGGATTGGGCCTGTGGCCGGGCCGAAATCGTCCCTGGGGAGTTGGGGCCGGTTTCTGGACATGCCTGGGCCGGTTTGGAAGAAAAGAAATTGAAAAAAATGTATTTTTTTCAATTTTTCTTTTTTTTTCAAAATGCCTTTCATCCTTCTTAGGTCGATAAATGAGTACAAACACAGGTTGGGTGATATTGTATGCATATTTTTTCCATAGAAAAGAGCTTAAGCGTAAGTGCTATACAATAACATGTTATCATTTGGCCTTGGACGTCTGCTTGGATTCACAGTAATTTAGCGTACTTAGGACAGTGCTATTTGATGCCACTTCCTGTTTTGTCAAGGGTTGAAAGGTCGTGTTTCATCGCTTCCCGGGATGTCACTTCGGGGTGGGGTCAAATGACATCACTTCCGGTGATGTCATCAGAGGTCGATGGTTGTCAGGCGAGGGGTGGGCCACTTTATTTTGGATGACCGGGCCTATTTCTTGTCCCAGTCCGACCCTGGAGATAGATGGGGGGCACTGGTGTATTGGAACAAACGTACCAATTCCGTTGGGGAGGGCGCACGGTACAAATACCTTTAACATAACATTACATGTTATATATTATGCACTGGGAATGTAAGGCCTGTAACCCACTCTTTTATCGATTTTGTTTTGCATCCCCGCCTAGAGTCATCTTTCACTGACCCTTCGCCTGGCCACCAGGTGCTGGGAATCTGGGGCAGTTATCTCGGCTTTCTGGGCAATCCGTTAGATTGCAGCACATCTTTCTGATTAGCTGGCACAGGAAAGCTGATTCAGCGGCAGTGAGTTTACTGTCTAAGCAGTCAAGTAGCCCTGAGCAGGGGCCGTCTGAACCCTGCCCATTTTCCAGCAGCTGCCCACAGCGCCTGCCTGACCTTTGTGTTACTTTCTGCGCTGCCGTGCCTCGCGTCTTCCTGCGCCGCAGCCACCCACACCGCCGTAGGAACGTGCCACCGTTGCATGACAGGTCGCTGCCAGTGGCGAGGTTGCGGCTGCCTTTCCGCTGACGCTGAAACATTTTCTTCTCCGAGGCCACACTGTTTCCCCTCTCCCTTGGCCCCCCGAGTAAATTACCCATCCTCGTCGCACCTGCGGTGTTCACCGGAGGGGCTTGGAGGGTCCAGGCGTTCTCTGGGCCTCCTCATTTCCGTCTGCCGTGCTAGGCGCCCGCAGTGGATGGGCTAAGTGCTGTGGCAAGCAGGCCACGCATTGAACCCACCGCTGCTGTAGTGGCCACCTGGGGTCTTCTTGGATTGGACCACCTGTGAACGTCTACACTGTGACCTGTGTGTGCATGATGTTTCTGACACTAAACTCAAATGGCATAACTATTTCTGGTAAAAATGAAGGAAGGCATGGCAACCTTATTTGTAAGGGGAGTGGCATAGACATGGCCTACACATTTTATGAAAATAAGTTACTATGTAACCCAAAAACGCAAACTGCCTTCAAATTAAACTGTTACACCAGACAACATGCACAGAACGTGCTGGCACTAATCCATATAATGTATCCATCACACAATGCACCCCCTTCTTAATGTTGGTATGTCCGGAAGACTGAGTAATGTTATCCCATCTCTTGCATGGCGGTTTGGGACATTTTACATTTGCCAAAGGAGGTTTGATGACACGTGTACCGATATTTTTCCACTATGGGGAATCTGACATTTGGACCAACACTAACACGTTCTGCAATGGACTGATGACACGGTGACTAATGCTAGTGCCTACACCAGGGGTCTGCAACCTTTGGTTCTCCAGAGGTTTTGGACTACAATTCCCATGGAGCCTCACCATTGATTATGCTGAATATTGCGTATTGAGCTGTAGTCCAAAACATCTGGATAGCCAAAGGGGGCAGATTCCTGGTCTGCACCGTGGCATTTTGCTTTTCACAGGTGATTGCAGGTGATGCACCCTCTAGCTTGCTAATGCTTTGCCAGCGCTTGCACCAATGAAAAGCATTGCACAGAAAGTGCAGGCCTCAGGCGGCGCAAGGGCTCTGCTCATAAGTGGTAGCTGCTTATGGTAGGGGTCACCCACTTTACATGCTGCAGTTGGGCTCAGGGGGTGGTTGATCAAGCGAAAGTCCTTTTGACCAATATCCTGTCCCTTCCCCAACCGGTAAAAGAATCTTCATGCTACCCCTTGCTGGCACCTGGGTTTCTTTGTGGCACCTGCCTTGCCACTGATTGTCTAGGTACACTAGTGGCTTTTGATGATGCCCGTCACGTCCCTGAAAATGCTCCAGCGCACAAAGAATCACACAGCTGGGACAGGGTCACGTGACTTTTAATGACCTTGGCCACATATAACTCATTGTGCATAGCCTTTTGCCCACTACTAGGTTTAAATGGCCCTATCAAAAATCGATTCACAGTTGCAGCGGTGCGTCGTGGGTGTACATCAATATGCTACACCTTTTTTATTCATGTGCCATTCATGTTTTTATATCCCATTTAGGGACACCCGAGTTAAGTATCTGGGACTGGGCACGTGTAAAGTAGACCAGGCCCGTTCCCTAGAGTTGGAAGAGCTTGTGCCAGTTTGGGAAACATGAGCTAGTATTCCTACGCCCAGCAGTGCAGCAGGGCGATGTCCGTACTCTGCGATACAGTCAAAGTTTACGGAATTGGAGCACCACTACCTGGTGATGGGTGCATTATAAATGCTGACTAACATAACATTAATAAGGCCGTCCCTGCTCGAAAAAAAGGAGGCATTCGGCTTGCAATAGAGAGGTTGCCTTACTCTTCCATTGACCAGCACTATACAGGACTCTCAAATCTAGGTATAGCCTCCGTCCTAGCCTACTGTGTTTGGAACCTATTGCATTTTGAAACCTAGGCCTCTCTCCAACTATACAGGACTCTCAAATCTAGGTGTAGCCTCCATCCTTGTATATTGTATTTGAAACCTCTGTATTGTCGAAACCTAGCCCTCTCACCCACTATACAGGACTCTCAAATCTAGGTGTAGCCTCTGTCCTAGCCTATTGTGTTTGAAACCTATTGCATTGTGAAACCTAGGCCTCTCTCATACTATACAGGACTCTCAAATCTAGGCATAGCCTCCGTCCTAGTCTACTGTGTTTGAAACCTATTGCATTGTGAAACCTAGGCCTCTCTCACACTATACAGGACTCTCAAATCTAGGCATAGCCTCCGTCCTAGTCTACTGTGTTTGAAACCTATTGCATTGTGAAATCTAGCCTTCTCACTGACTATACAGGACTCTCAAATCTAGGTGTAGCCTCCATATTTGTATATTGTATTTGAAACCTATTGCATTGTGAAGCCTAGGCCCCTCTCCCACTATACAGGACTCTCAAATCTAGGTGTAGCCTCTGTCCTAGCTTATTGTGTTTGAAACCTATTTCATTGTGAAGCCTAGGCCCCTCTCCCACTATACAGGACTCTCAAATCTAGGCATAGCCTCCGTCCTGGCCTACTGTGTTTGAAACCTATTGCACTGTGAAACCTAGGCCTCTCTCACACTATACAGGACTCTCAAATCTAGGCGTAGCCTCCATTTCTGTATATTATATTTGAAGCCTTCTGTATTGTGAAGCCTAGACCTCCCTCCCACTATCCACTGCTCTCAAATCTAGGCATTAAGCCAAATTGTGTATGTTAGCTGCGATACATATAACCCACTAACCAAAAAGCTCTTATTTCTGCATACTTAACTCACACAAAAACCCACACAACCACCTCTCGCACAGCAAACCGCACGTACTTCACCATACTGCAACAACAAACCAACAGCACATAAGTTGCACCAACAGCACATAAGGAGTAAGGACTAACATCGACCCAATACTTGCACCAAAGCACAGCGCACAGTGATAACCGAACTGAAGCTGCCAACAGGACACCACATCTCTCACTATCCTACTCCCTCTTCACCCTACTAACACACACCGCCTTCTCGTTTGCAGATCCGCCTGAGCGCCTAAGGACCAATTCCGATTGGTGACGGTGCAAAGTACAAATACCTTTAACATTTAACATACCTTTATCAAACAAGCATTAGGAGAAGTCTTGCATGCCATGCTTGCTATAGTAAGGAAACACACTTAAGAGTGTGAAAGGTGGCTGGTGTAGGCATAGATACGCATGACATTCCAGAGAATGCACCGTCTACCTGTGCTTGGCAAGAGAGCCAGCATGCCATTCTCTGTGTAAACTCATTAGGAAAGTGTCACATTTTCTGGTGTATTGAATATGATTGGTCCTAGGTAGGAACGGTAGGCGAGAGACCAGGTGATGCTTAGGTGGGGGCAGTGGTTCTAGCAAGGTTTGATTCTCTGATGGGTGAGTGGAGGTGAACAGCCACCAAAACCCTGCATAGAGACACATTTATGACACCAGGCTCACTATGGGATAGGCGGCAGCCACAAAGAAAGTACCTAAAAGTACCCGGTGAACATGGTACTTTCCCCAGACAATGTAAAACATCCTGCCCATTCAGTTTTTGATCTGTCTTCAGCCACTAGTAAAGATGTTCTTATAAGTCAGGGGTCTGCAACATTTGATTCACCAGATGTTTTGAACTACAGCTCCCATTAGCCCCAGACAGCAGAGTTAATCGCGAGGGATTAAGGGGGTCATAATGCCAACATCTGGAGAGCCACAGGTTGCAGAACCCTCTTGTAATTCAAGTTGTACTGATGTGGACAGCTGTCTCATGAAAAGGTGAAACGTGGGGACAGTTTTTTTTTAAAAAAAATCAAACCTGGTGTCCCCAAATTGTGGACTTTGAGGGTCAGAAGGGGTTGATACTTACAAAACATTACATTGCAGCCAGTTATGCATAAGACCTTCTGCCAGCATATTGTACTGGGCCTTAGATGTAATGTATTGGTGTGTATGATCACATGTTGCTTTCCGACAGGCCCAGCGTTGCATAGCAGCCCGTCATGTTATATAGGTTCTTTACTCTGCCGAACCCCCATGCATCTCCCACTAATCGTTCTGTTTCTTTTCTCCCCATACAGAATATTGGAGCACTCCCAAATGAACCGGATGACCACCCAGAACATTGGCATTGTTTTTGGACCCACCCTTATGCGTCCGGAGAACGAAGTCTTTGCCAACATCACTGTGAACATGGTCTACCAGAACCAAGTGGTGGAGTTGCTTCTCATTGAATTTGACAGCTTGTTCCAGGCCTCTTCCAGGGAATAGTTTGAGAGACTGAAAGGATTACTGGATTATCTGAACATCTACCCTCCCCTTTACCATGCTTTAAATTATTGTAGAGAAAATGACTCTATTGACTGCTCATCAAGCACGGTGGGTACCCTGTTGGGAGCGTGACCCATCCAACGTTTGAAACATCTGAAGGTCAAGATTTGCCGCTTTGTAGAATGACATCTCCCACCTACTCACTTTCAAGAAGGAGATCATTTTGTACCAAAGCCTTTAATACAAATCTACATTTCAGAGCTAACAAGTCCGTCTGCCCACCGCAAGATGTGAAAGTGGCGTTGAAAAGAGGAGACCCATAGGGTTAAGAAACTTGCACACCTTCAGGTCCTTCACAAGAAGCCGCGGGTGCTTGATGTTTTAGGAACACATTGAGAAAACTGCCCTCACAAAGAAACGAGAATTTCTGAAGATGGACTCAGTGCCTTTGCTTTTGATGCATTGTGGGACAGGGTGTCCCTGTGTGGCCCTGTTCCTTTTGCCTATGCTCCTCTGGTCTAGCTACCTGAACCAAATTGTATGCCCTCATGGGCCATCATAGTTGATTGTGGCTGTATTTCTCGCACAGATGGTTTCTTAAGTAGGCCCTGTGCCATGCCTTATCGTAGCCCAGCAACGGCACATCTCCAAACTAGAAAATAGGAAATAGAAGCACAGCACATCTTCTTCACACTTCCACAGGAAGTGTTTTTTTCTTCTTTAAGAGTACTGAAGGAAGACTCTTATCTGCTGTCAGTTGCCACTGCTCCAGACCTCTCAGCTTTCACTTGCAGGCCGTGAGCTTTGATCATGTTGGCATCTTTGTTGAGCACTTCCGGACAATCAAGCACTTAATGCGAAAAGATACTGCTGTGTGTCTCACTGTTGCTTTAATGCATCAATCCCCTTCTTTCCTTAATTCCACACTCCTCACTCATTTCAAGCACTCCTTTGGTTTCTGCGGTCGATCCCCACCCTTCCACCCCAGTATGTCTAGCATGCTTCTAGCAGAATAATGGCGGAGAAGGAAAGACTGTGCCTCTGCTGCCCTCAGCAATCTCCCTTGAAAAAATAAAAAGGCATAGCAAGGAACTGCTAGGCCCCACAATGCTGTGCATGTTTTGGGGCAGATGCTATGTTATGTTATTGTGCTTATAACGCGCCACAGCCCGCAGGCATCAGATGTAGCAGAAGTATTCAAGGTAACTCCAGTTCCACCGACTTTACCCTCTGGCACCTGTAGTCGGGTCATGTCATCATTGGAGGGTGTGTGCGCATGTGCACCTCTTGTTTCAGGTGAGTGAAACCCCCAAATGCCAGACTGTTGTGATTCCTTGCTAGCTCACAGCGGTCAAGAGGAAAATCAGGGTAATTCCCTGAAATTTGCAAATTACCGGTGACCGACAACGTGTGTATTCAAATGCACTTTGGTGCCCTTCTTGTAATTAAGGTTGTTTTCACTGTGAAAATGTGTGTTAAATCTGGCAGACCCAGGTTAACGCGCGTTTTATGTGCTAATGTTAATGCCTCCGGTAATGTATACTTACGGGAAGCATTTACAATGGATTCCTATGGAATCCGCCTGTTTTTAGCAGGTGGTAGAAACAGTCAGATTCCATATCAAATCAATGGTTTTCTGCCAGCATGAAAATTACGGAGCAGGATTTGCAGGTGCAAATGGTACCCCTGTTCAGTGCTTCCACTCCACCCGCCACAAACGACCAAAAACTCCCAGAGGGCAAAAAAGGAAATGGACTCCCATGATGTCACCTAGGATCAAGTCCTAAAAAAAAAGAAAAAAAAAGTGGCTTTACTATACGCAATGGGATTTGATGTGACCAGAAATTAGCATGTCAAGGTAAAATATGCAAATTTCATTCAATTGGCATAAGACGACTGGGCATTTGCCTTTCATACATTCAACACAAACAAAAAAAAGTAGATTTTCTTCTAATATTGTTTGAAAATGGAAAATAAGTGCACGTTTAAACCCCAATTAACCCATGCCCCGAAGGGTTGAGCAGAAACAGAGTGATTGGATGGTGTGCTGCCTGATCCCCTTAAACAATAATACAAATTGAGAAATGAACATCCTAAAAGAAAGTGTCAGCTACGCTACTTTGTGGGTTCGATCAAATGTATTTTATCTCATTGTTTATTGTCCTCTTTTCATACTGCCAGTCAATCAAATACAAAAGCTGACACATGTTTCGGGCTCAGCAATATGACGTTTCAAGGCTTAGCTCAAGCCACAGCCTCTTTGTGCAGTTTCATCCAAAACAGTGGGCACTTGCTTCTAGTTGAGTTTAAACCGGCATGCACCTCTGTGGTGAGTGGATCCTTGTTTTTGACATGCAAATCTGTGGTGAGTGGATCCTTGTGTTTGGCGTGTACGTCTGTGGTGAGTGGATCCTTGTGTTTGGCATGTACGTCTGTGGTGACTGGATCCTTGTTTTCGGCATGTACGTCTGTGGTGAGTGGATCCTTGTTTTCACCATGTACGTCTATGGTGAGTGGATCCTTGTTTTCGGCATGCACATCTATGGTGAGTGGATCCTTGTGTTCGGCATGTATGTCTGTGGTGAGTGGATCTTTGTATTCGCCATCGTGAGGAATGCGCTTTTGACTTCTAAGACCTGAAAAAGCACACAAAAGATGTGCTATCTTTTGGATTTGACTAACTATTACTATGGAAACAGAGCAATCAGCTAGCTCTAAAATATAATTTCTCTAACACAATCCAAAAATTACCACAAGTGTTTCTTTCTTTCAAAGTGTACATTTCTCAATTCTTAGGCTATAATTAATGCAGTACTTGTGGATGGGAAGAGCGCCCAATAAAAGTGCTTGATCTTCATGCGTGGCTTGCTTCTTGGTGCTCCCCAAGTTTAGCAGAAAATGGGATTGAGGGGCATAGATCTAAAGTGGTTTGAACAACTCGCACCATTTGGCAAAGTGGGGAAGCTGGACGAGTAGTCAGGTTTCCTGTTTCCACAGTCAACCACTTACCAGTAGACCATGGGCCTAATTATGACTCCGGCGGTAGCCGTGCCGGTAGAAACGGCAGGCTGCCACCGGAGTCGTGGTTTTTTTCTGGCGCCTGGCTTTAGGGAATAACCGGGGCATTACAGCCCTGGCGGTCCCTGAAGCCAGGCGCCGGAAAATGTTACTCCCCATTACCCGCAGAGTCCCATAGAACTCAATGGGAACGGGGGAGGGATGGAAGCACCGGCACCGTTAATAATGGTGCCGGTGCTTCCGTCAAAGACTGTGGGCGGGTGCCGTTCAGGATCAGGACCGCACCCGCCTGCAGAACTCAGAGTGTGTCGGTCCGGTAACAACGGTGCCTGTCTGTTACTGGCACCGTTGTTACCGGACCGGCATACTCATAATGAGGCCCCATGTCTCAGCAAGTCCATTCCTTACGAGGCAAGAGAACTCCATGTTTTCAGAATAGACACACAAAATACATTTGAATACAGTGGGCCTCATTACGAGGCTGGCAGTAGCCGTGCCCTTATTAAGGGCACGTCTGCGGCCGGTAATGATTTTTTACCGGGCCCATGGAATGGGCAATTACTGGGTCTTGCCGACCTTGGCAGACCTGGCAATCGCCCATTCCATGTGCCTGGTAAAAATTGATCCCCGTTCCCATTTGAGCCTAATAGGGCTCAATGGGAATGGGGAGGGAGCTTTGTTAGCTCCCTGGTCCCCTTGCGGGACCCCGAAAAGACGTCTGGTTTTACCAGACGTCCTTTCCGGGTCCCGCGAGGGAACCTCGTAATAGGACGGAGTGGGTTTAACGGCACCGGCACCATTACTGGTGCCGTTAAACCCATTCCGCCAGCCTCGTAATGAGGCCCAGTGAATCTGAATGGCACTTATTTACATAGTCAGTGGTTACGCTGAAAACCTGGTGTCATTGGGCATCTCGAGATCGGACTTGAGAACCCTGAACTAGAGCATAACACGTCAAAGACACAACCACACACACATGCGCCAAAATCCATGTGAACATAGAGTTCTGCCCCTAACCGTTTGTGGGCACTAGCACAGTGGTGAAGTACTGTAAATAAATAATATCCACGCTTGTGCTACACATATGCTGTTGTGCGCATCGCCCTGTGTTACCTTTCTTTAGTCCTCAAACACTGGAGTATATCATGAGCATGCTGAAGACTTGAAATAAAAACATTTTGTGGAATATTTGTATCTGGCATTTACTGCTTTTAGAACCTTCTGCCCAAACTCTCCCCCCCATCCCACTGGGCCTCATTAAACTCTGGCGGTAAAACCGGCAGGGTGCCGCCAGAGTTGTCGTTTTTTCCGCCACCTGACTTCATGGAATCACCGGGGCATTATGGCCCCCACTTTCCGTGAAGTCAGGCGCCGGAAAACGTTACTCCCCTTTTGCATTTGAGTCCCATTGAACTAAATGGGAATAGGGAGGACGGAAGCACCGACACTGGGTGCAACAGTGCTGGTGCTTCTGTCAAAGTCTGTGAGCAGCTGCCGTCCCGCCCGCCAGGTCTGGCCTGGCAGGCAGGATGGCACCCGCTCATAGAACTCTGAGTGGGCAGGTCCAGTAACAACGGAACACTTACCGGCACCATTGTTACCGGACCGGCACACTCGTAATGAGGCTTACTGTCTTTGACCCTTTTTCTCTATATAATGGTTTTTCTGCACTTACTCTACCATGCCACCACTTTCTTTTTGCCCATCTGCGTCCCTTTCTTACCAACCCTTCTCCATCTCTCTCAATCACTCTCTGTCACATTAACTCACATTCATAATAATTTGTTTTTTACATAGCGCTTTAATCAAAAGCGTTTTACATAGGACATATTTATATACAGTACTATTATTACCCAATCGAAATTGGTACTCATTAATCGACCTCAGAAGGATGAAAAGCTGAGTTGGCTTTGCCGGGATTTAAACCTGCAGGTCAAACAGATTACAGCAAAGAGCGTTTAACCGACTGAGCCATTTTACCGGCTATTTAAAGGCGAGCTCGTGTGCACACTGGCAGCAGTAGACTTCAGGTGGGCGACATTGCACGATGGGAAACCTGGAGCTGGGATGGTGGCATGGGCAGAACACATAAGTTTGTTGATTTCTAAAGAGTTCTAATAATGTATTTAAAGTCTGTGAATTTCTCGTGCATTCCACGAACGTGGCGCCCATCTTAATGGCCTGCATCTCAGCCTATTACACTAGACAACAGTCTCTCGTTTGCTGAGACCCCACGCGCATATTAGGTCCTTTAGAGGGACGGCAGCTGTGCCCCTTAAACGTTTGGCTGTTTCTGCTTGTTTTTTTGTGAGACAACAAACTTTGAAACACGTGTGTATAGGCACGTTATAAATGCCATATCATATCATATTAGAGAAACTACATGAGCTATTAATTTTTAACTTCCATATGCTTAAGGAATCCCATAGTGTAATTATTTACTGGATGTGCCCAGCATATCATATGCTGATCTAGCCCTCTGATACACTCACTGCTCTCCCTGGCTCTCTGTCGCACTGTCTATTTTGATGAGGAGTTGCATTGTCAGGCGCGCCTTTGCTAAAGCAACCTCTGCCATTGCTGACACAACAGCAGAAAAAGAAACCTATTTCTTGAGGGTGGTTTGGGCGGTGTTGTTTTGTTGTTGCAAAAGCAACTATTTAAACATCAAAAAAGGAAATGATTTCATTTACTAACTTTGGAAACTGTCTCTTTTTAAAGTTGTACAATCTTCCTTTCTACTGATCACTCCCAGTATATATTTTAGTAATAATAGGAATGTTACACTTGTCTTACTAAGCAAAGCACCTCATCAAAACCTAGAATAACCACAAGATATATTTATCTGATGCAAGATTATAATCTTGAATTGGACGGCCTGATACACTGTTACTGTTATCGGTTGAAATACACCCATGTGAAAGAAGAAGTGAACACGTAACACCTGTGCGATATCCAGCCTGCTTTGCATAAAATCAAAGAGCATTTTGGGAACATAAACATACACATTTTGACAACTATGCCTATGATAAAAGGGTTGCATGCTTGAATTACTAAATACATAATGCACACTGGGATTAGTGTCCCTTTTTTCACAACACTCAACCTAATATTTAAATGTTTGTATCATTGAACCGTTTATAATGATGTGGGCAGCTTCAGGACATGAATGTGAGGATGGAGTGGCTGCTGCTTCACTTGCTTGGTGTGTCCGAAGGTAATGTTGCCTTCTCCCAAACAGAATTTTAGCTGAGTCTGCGTATAAGGATGGTTGTATACTTTCCAATGCACTGACATCTAACATATATGTATATTTACTGAATTCACTTTGTTAAAGGGACTTTATGGTTAAGGTGCACCAACAAAAACCCATGAAATCCAGTGAAAAAACCTTGTTAAAGGGGCGTTATGGTTGCAAGTAAAACTGGAAAACCCTTGAAATTCGCCAGTTAGGGTATGCTAAGCAACCATTACTCATGCCACTTCCGTGCACTGCCAAGACTAACACCCAGGACATCAAAGATGACATCACAAAGCAGAAGCAGGAACTTTACCCTTGCACAGCTCCCAGACCCATTCTTGATGGATCTGGTGACTCAGAAGGGACCCACCCATTACTTTCCCTCATTCTCAATCTGGCTATCCAGGAGAGAGCATCTGCTTGCAGTTCACAAGTTCCTGCTGTGCTGCTTTCCAGATATGTGCACAGCACTTGCTTCTTCATTGCTGTGCATACTGGAGACCATGGCATCTCCTATGTCCATTGCTTCTGCCGAGCCACCCCTACCCCCATCATCATCTGAAGGTCCTGGAAAGGGGAACAGGCACAGTGATACTGAAGAGGAGGATCGAGAGCAAGAAGAGGATGAAGTTGAGGAAGTCCCTGTCACCAGTACTCAGAGGGAGTCATGGGTGTGGCAATATTTTACCACTTTTGGAAATGTCCCAAAGGTGACCCAAAAAAGATGTACCCAGCAACCAACAAACAGATGTACCTAAAATCACAACTAATGTTTACAACATGCAAATATACCTTTTTATACAAACACTCACTGTACAAGCAAGTGAGTACAAACCTGAACTCAGTTGCAGGAAACCTGGCTTGTATTCCTACAGGTCTACCTCCATGAGGTACCACATCAAATCAACCCACCGACTGCTCTGAGAAAGGCGATAGCTTTCTCAGGTAAGAGCAGGTTGACTTCCTCCACCCCATCATCTTCATCTGCTCCTGTCACCACAAAGGATACTCCTTTGGGGCAGAGGATCCCAGCAGCAGCTTCACAGGCCGTACATAATGCTGTTGGCCTTACCTTTCGAGGGTCACAGTGCTATCCATGTTCTGTGAAGCACTGATCTGCAGGGGGGAGCAGTTTCGGAGTGCTTTCGAGGCTGTGGTCAAGGAGCATGAGAAACACTGCTACCTACCTGATTAAGGTCCGCCCAACATCTTTCTCTCTCCACCTGCCCCTTCATCCCTGTGGTTGGTGCCCCTTCCCTCCCCTACCTTACGTCTCCTAAAAATAAATGCCAAAAAAATATAAAATTGAAAACACAAAAAAAGGTTCCTTTAGGAGCCACCTTTCACAGTTAAAAAATCGAAGTGCAAACAAAAGACACAAGCCCCTGTGCGGTCTGCATAGTCCACAAAGAGCGTGTTAGTCTGCGGACATCTAAACATTTCAAGGAGTGGAGCGATTGAAATCATTTTAATTATTTTGCGTTGAGAAAGGGTGGCTCTTAAAATAACCTTTTGTGTGTTTTTGGATTTTATTTTTTTTATTTTACAAACTTTTTATTTTACAAACTGAACTAAGAAACCATTTAACTGAATTTCATTATTTCTTCTCACTTTCACAAAAACTGCTTCAAAGCATTTTGAATGTTTTCCACATAAAATCTGATTACCCATATCAGTTAGATTAACTCCATCTCACTGAAATATGTTGGCCCTATCAAATTTAATGTTCTTATTATGAAACAATGTCATGCCAACATCGTGAACAAAAGCACACCTATCTTTATTGATGTTTAGCCTCGCTTTTTCCATTTGCGGACCAAATGAACTGGAACGCATCCACATCTGTCTCTGCACAATGTGTGAAAACATTATTTTTTAATTAGGGAACATTTCCTTCAACTTTCCCAATGTGTCCTTCATTGCAAACTGCAATGAAATTCCAGTCACGTTCCCCAAACTGTTCCCACCACAATTAATGATAACAATGTCTGGATGTTTCAATTGAACCATATTTGCACAAAATTGGAGCAAGCCCACCCACTTCATGCCTTGCACTCCATACCAAAACACTTGCAATTCAGGGAATCCAAGATTTTCTGTCTATTCCACAATGCTGAGCATACACCTTCAACCAGTGGACCCAAGAGTACCCCAAAATCCAAACACCTTGCCTGCTGAAAGACATTGACATGGCCATTTTCAATCCTCACGCAACTCCTACTAACAAAACTGCTACCCTCCCTTCCTATGCACCACACCCAGGAAACCTGATTGGCTGATCCTCCAATGTCCGTGGAAACCCACGACCGTCCATGGTTTCTGCAGTGTCCTTTCCATGCCAGGCAACCCGGAAGTGGCACATGCTGTCAGCGGACTAACACGGTTTCCATGGACAGAACATTGAATTGAATGGGGTGGGGAGGTTCACACTTAATTTAAACAATTTATCATACATTGGTGGCTCTTAAAAGTGCCTTGTTTTGTTTTTTCAGTTTTGATTTATTTCTTTTGCTTTTCTGATTTTTATTTCCTAAAACTACTTACAAATGTTTTCATATGCACGGTACATCTTTCTCACATAAACCTTCTCAGTGCATTTTGATTATTTACAAGAAACATCTGATTCACATAATCAGTTAACTTCACTCCATCACTCTTGTGAAAACAAAGAGAAAATATCGAGGCTGAGTACCCCAACAGGAAATACACTGAACACGGGTTACAAAGGGACATACAAAGATCTTTATTTTATACTGAACAGTTTCAAAGGAAAAAGCAACAGATAGCTATCGGCCCTCAGTACAACACAGCGAACTCCAGCATGGTTCGGTGTGCTCAGTGAGTGGCACTGTTCATTAGAATAGTCACACTTTACATACCTTCGAAAACATGATGTTCAACCCATTTACCAGTTAATATTAGTTAATGCATTACGGATCTAGGGTTGGTGCCGAGTTCACGCATCTGTGCACTTAGAGTTTGTCTTTAATACATTCGCCAACAAGCCTCAAAGGAAACAGTATATTTTAGGATTTCTTGTTAAACCTTCTCAAACATCTATACAATGTAGTTTAAACAAGTGTTCTCAGTTCAGTATTTGTATACATTGTTCTTAACATATGCTCGCGGATTAGCTTCATTGGCACAAGTAATCCTCTACACACAGGTCAACGAAGGACAAGGTCTCAGTTCATGACCCCAACATGTAGCCTGCAGGCAAGTCTATACACAGAGGTCAAGACGGCCATGTTACATTCGGAATGACACTGTCCACCATTTTAGCTCACAGGGTGACTTTACTGAGAGAACCTAAAATGGCGGATAGACCTAAAATGGCGGTTTACATTAACTCTAAGGTCAAGACCTTGCAACGCGGATTTCTTCGCAAGTGGCTTATAAGCAGCTTGGCGTAGGCCAATATACATATATTCATACAGTATAGGAGGCACAATATCATTTTCCATTCGACAAACCCTCCTTTTGGCCTATGCCAAGTGCTAACTACTTCTGGTCACTCTACGAACAACTCCACATCTCAACATCCATGCACCCTGACTCACTGTCAGAAATATCTATTGCCATTAGATCGTCTATCAGGATTTCTTTTAACACATATTCTTTGGAGCTCTTATCTGGGGCATGTACCTTGTGTCCTATTGTACCTATCGCCTGTGCGCAACATCTTCCTAGCATCGAACATATACTAGGTAAACACTGTAAACAGCAACAGAGAAACAACAGAATTCCCAAAATGATCAGCAAGACCGAAAGCACCTTCCAACCCCAAGTCCCAGAACCAAGCGCTAAGATCCCAGTTTCCCTCGGGAACATGCAATTCTGAACTAAGGACGTGCAGATTCTGTTTTGCCTTGAAGATAGTTGGGGAGGAATCTGGCACGAAAACACAGCAAGCGGACCCCACTAATTTACACACTCCACCACGTTCAGCCAGAATGACATCTAATGCCATCCGGTTCTGAAGTGCTACTAATCTTATTGCTTTCTGTTCTAATGTCATATTATAGAGTATGTCCGTGGTCCGGTTGATGGTTCTCTCCAGTACTCTCGCTAGTCTCCTGATGTCTTCAGAGTTTGCTATTTGTCCCCAAAATGGCACAAGGGATTTCGCTACGTCTCCCAGAACCTGTGCTGGAGTGTCACCATTCTCGTCCTGCCGTGGACGAGCCTTTGAAACTCCTACAGTACTGGTTATGAATACCCCAGGTAACAGGATCCCTAAATAACAGGTTCCCTGCCAATCCCTGGGTAACCATGGAAATGCTACATTACCGTAAACAAAGTAGACAGGTTCGCCTACATACAAAGGTCTGTCATCCCCAGTCAAATTTGCAATGTTGGCACAACCATTAAAATTTCCCATTACCTGAGTACCATTCCTCTGTATGCAGAAGGAAACTGAATCAGGGCTATGGTTAACAGTGTAAGAAGGAGGCATGGCATCCTTATTGCCTATCGGAGCCATCTTAAAATAAATCAAAGATTGAAAAGGACGAGACAGTTTATCAGAAGGCCTAATAGAAGCAACGTTGAGCTTGCTCCTATTTGCAAAAAGCGAGCATCCCAAAGGCGTAAGAACACGTTTCTCAAAATTATTCAAATTAGTACCATCAAAGTTCCCCGAGATGCTATCGTTCCATCGACCAAAGAACAGTGCTCTAAGAGAAGCATAACAAGCAGTTGTCAAAGGTAAAGGATGAATATACCAGGCTAGCCCCTTATCCCCGTGTTGCGGTAAATGCGAACAGACCCAACAGTTGGACCTATTAAAATGGCATTCATAATAAGTAACAAGGTATTGTTGTAATATCTTTGTCTATGCTGGGAGTCTCTAGGAGACAGAGTACGCAAATGCACAAAAGGAGTAGGGACAGTGGGTACTTTTTCAGTCGGTAACAAGGTTTCGAATGAGTGCACGTCTTCCAGGTACCAAAAACTTAGCACAGTTACTATTATAAAACCAATTGACATTATAAAAAGACAGCAGTACGTTTTCAGGGCCCAAACAAAGGCCCTCATTACGACCTCAGCGGTAGCCATGCCGCTATTGGTGGCATGGCTGCCACCAAAATCGCGTCCGGGTCCACGGAATGAGGAATTACTGGGCCATTTCGAGTTCGGAAGGCCCAGTAATTCCTCCCTCCAAGGACCCGGTCCTTCCCCATTCCCATTTCAGCCCCTATAGGGCTGAATGGGAATGGGAGAGGGAGCAAACAACGGGCCATTACGAGTTGGCCCGTTGTTTGCTCCCTCTTCCCCTTGCAGGACCCGGGTAAGCACGCCTGGTTTGACCAGGCGTTACTTACCATGTCCCGCGAGGGGACCTCGTAATGAGGCGGTACGGGGTTAAAGGCGCCGGCACCTTTTATGGGGCCATTAACCCCGTACCGCCAGGGTCGTAATGAGGCCCAATCTGTCCATTCTCACTGCTGGTCACACAATCATTTATCAGTCCTGTACGAGCGGTAGCGGTTGCAGGCATTGCAGTCTTCAAACGAGAAACCCCAATGTTATTTGCTGGCGACCACCCCCGGGCCAAGCGACTTCTTAGTCCTTCCACAACCTTAGCCAACAGAATCCCCTTTTTCAAGCAATTATTTGGGCAAAAAGCAAGCCCTTGATGAGTTTTCTTTCTTCTTCGAATGCACAGCCGAACCGTGCCATAAGTCTATTTTCTTGGACGCAAATTGTACCTTGTTGTCCCCGGTACTGATTGATCCGAGAACAATGCGTCGTCACTTCCCGTTGGAAGCAGCGTATCAAGAGCAAGTGAAGATGCAAGATCCGGAACAACAGTTTCCGGAAACAAAACTTTTGGAGAATGTGGAGACAAAATGGCGGGTTCCCCAAGGCTCACGGGCTCAGAGAGAATCTCTGATGCACTCTCAACGCTATTTACTGCTTCGGGATCGTTGGTTGCAGCGTTAGCGAGGGGTTCTGTTTCTTCTGTATCGTATGGTACTGGGTGAGGAAGTCTCTTGACATGCATCGCGTGGATCCAATGTTTCCTGCCTGCGACACGCACCGCAGTCTGTGTGACCAGCAGGACCTGGAACGGGCCCCGCCAATGAGGTGCAAGGCAAGAAGAATGCTCAAAGGCCTTGGTTAACACCCAATCTCCAGGCCGGATGCTATGACCTGGGCCCTCGTATCGTACAGGTAAGGCCTTTTGCACCTGGTGATAAATCAAATACAGGTTTTTAGTCAACTGGCTACAGTAATATGAAAGAAGTACATTTTCAACATTCTTTAAAGATCGACATTTTGGAAGGTTCCAGATATTGGCAGGTCTCCCCATGACCACCTCAAATGGAGAGAGCCCAGTCTTAGTTTGAGGGGTTGTACGCATGGCTAGCAACACAATTGGTAAGGCGTCCGGCCATTTTAATTTGGTGCTGGCACACGTCTTAGCGAGCTTGTTCTTGATGATGCCGTTATGTCTTTCTACTAAACCGGCACTCTGAGCATGTCTGGCCGAATGGAACTGTTTGTCGATCTGCAATGCCGCACATATCTGCAGGATTACAGCAGCGACAAAATGTGGACCATTGTCTGACCAGATGACTCTTGGTAACCCGAACCTGGGAAAATACTCCTTTAACATGGTTTTTGCAGTAGTCTTTGACAGGGAAAGCCTCGACCCATTTGCTGAAAGCACAGATGACAACTAACACGTATTTAAAATTATTACATCGTTCCATTTCGATAAAATCAAAGTGGATAACCTCAAAGGGGACAGAAGGTGGACCAAAACTTCCCCTTGGAGTTGATGTTCCCTTTCCCACATTATGCTGTAAGCAGATCATGCAGTCTTGAACATAGCGCTGAGCTATTTTAGAGATTTTGTCATTCGCCCAAACTTTCTCCAACATTTTTGTAACCTTCTGGGCACATATATGTGTAGGGCCATGAGCCATGACAACCATCATCATTACATATGCGTCAGGAAGTAGCCATTTTCCTTCAACCACATCCACCCAACACCCATCATCATCAAGTTTCCCCAAGCCTTCTGCCCATCTCTTAGATTCTTCCAGTGTGGCATTGGCTTGGATGTCCTTCACAGAGTCAACACCCTCATCCATTACATAGGCATTTATGGTCTCCCTTGAAATGAACATCTCTTTTGAAAGATTGGTGGCAGTCTGTTTAGCTATCTGATCAGTGAAAGCATTCCCTTTTCCTATATCATCTATAATCTTTCGATGTGCTGCACATTTCATGACAGCTAACTGAGTAGGGAGCGCAAGCGCTGAGAGCAGTTGTACTATTAGGGAGCCATGCTGAATCTTTGTACCATGTGAGGTTAAGAACCCTCTTTCTGACCAAAATCTACCAACGTTGTGAACCACCCCAAAGGCATACTGACTATCAGTATATATGTTTACTGTAAGCCCTTCGGAAAGTTCGCAAGCTCGGGTCAATGCTATAATCTCTGCGGCCTGCGCAGAGTTATGCGTGATTCTCTTTGTTTCCACGACCGTCACTACATTGTGATGTTTCCACTACATCACAATGTAGTGATTGCATAAGCAGCTGTGGATGTACCATCCGGGAGTTTAAAGCAGGAGCCATCACAAAACAGCTCCCCTTATGGATTGTTCAAAGGAGTGTCTTTTAGATCAATTCTACCCTTTGTCTCTTGTTCGGTAGTATACAGACAGTCATGTGACTCTTCGTCACTGCAAACAGTACCTTGCGGGAAAGGTAAGAGTTCAGCCGGATTAAGAACACAACACCTCTTGATTTGTATGTGGGGAGCAAACAAGATCAATTCATATCTCATCAACCGTGCGGAAGTGAGGTGTTGCGTTTGAGTTCTGTTCAGTAGAACATCTACAGAGTTAGGCACCATCAGGGTTAGATCATGGCCTAGGACCATTCCCTCACTCTGTTTTACAGACGCAGCAGCGACAGCTCACAAGCATCTTGGCAAAGCGCATGCTACAGGATCAAGGGTGGAAGAAAAGTAACCGCATGGCCTATTCTTCCCTCCATGTTCCTCCGTTAATACAGCCAAAGCACATCCATCACATTCATGCACAAACAACACAAAGGCCTTTTCATAGTTTGGTGTGCCCAAAACCGGTGCCGAGCACAATGCAGTCTTGAGCAGATCAAATGATTTCTGGTGTTCCGTGCTCCACGGCAATGGCGGAGAAATGCCCTTCTTCGTCAAAGCCAACATCGGCTTAATCACTAGTGAGAAGTTTGGGATCCATAACCTACAGTAAGAAGCCATTCCTATCAAGGCTCTAACTCCTTTCTGCATATTTGGGACAGACATGCAAGAAATGTGTTTTATTCATTCAGGTGTCAATCTTCTTCCCTCATTTGACAGGAGGTAGCCTAAATAGGGGACCTCCTGACAACAATATTGAAACTTTTTAAGCAAAGCTTTGTGTCCATGTTTAGCCAGATGTATAAGTAATAACACAGTGCCCTCTTTACAAGCGCTCTCAGAGTCTGCAGCTAAAAGCAAGTCATCAACATACTGAAGCAGTGTACAAGTAGAGGGCAATTCAAGGGTATCAAGCTGTTCTTTCAAAGCCCTACTATAAATGCTAGGATTTTCCGTGTAACCTTGCAGTGCACGGATAAAGGTGAACGAGCGTCCCCCTAAGGTGAACGCAAACAAATATCTACTGTCCTTGTGTATAGGAATACTAAAGAAAGCATTCTTCAGATCCACAACACTAAACTAAGTAGCTGAAGCCGGGATCATGGTTAATATTGTCGTCACATCAGGCACAATTGGAAATTGCGGAGCGACGACCTTATTAATGGCATGCAAATCAATTATGAAACTAAATGGAATTGCATGATCGCCTTTTTTGTACACGGGCAAAATTGGACTATTGCACAAACTACCTGCAATTTCCTCAATCACCCCTCCATGCACAAAATCGGAAACAATGCATTTCAAAGCTTGCTCGCCCTCAACTGAAATCTTATATTGTGGAATACGTGGCAGCTTTATTCCATGTTTCAAGACTATTTTAACAGGCTCAATCTGTAAAACGCCAACATCATTATCGTCAATTGCCCATACACTCTCTGGTACATCACTGAATTCTGGCGGCAAATGTCTAGTCAAGAATTGAGAGACAGAAAGTTGCTGTGGTGAAATCATCAAACGCACTCCGTCAGAAGAACAATGAATTACCGCATTTAATTCTTTCAACAGATTCAACCCCAGCAAATTCTCCCCACAATTCAAAGTCAAAAGGAATGGACAGTGGTCCGTAAAGGGACCCAAAGAAATAGGTACCGGTGAAGAAACTGGACAAACGACTGGTGTGCCAGAAAACCTGACAGTGGAATGTTTGGAACCCGAGAATGATCAATGGAACACTTCTGTGCCCCTGTATCTATCCAGAATAGATGTTTCCTATTTCCCACTATCATCTCAACGTAGGGACCTTTCTGATTAACGGGAATAGGTGTTGGTTCCAAACCCTACTATCCGGCAATCCTAACAAAACATAATGTCATCAAAAGGAAGTTCTTTAGAGAAGTAAGCAGTAGAAGGATGGTCAAATATGTTTCTAGTATCCACACTTGGTACCTGATTATCCTGTGAAAAAGGTTGCTGTGGATCCTGTGTAAACTGGCTTCTACCAGGGCCCCCCACACTCGGGCGACCTCTGGATCGTCTACCCATGTTTCCAAATGCGTTATTTGACCTTTGTTGAAGGATCGGGCATTGTGCACGCCAATGACCCTCTTGCCTACAATAGGCACACTGGTTAATGTTTACAGGACCCAAGGACATATTTCCTTGTGGAACATACTGACCTCTAATCTGCAAACTACCCCCTCTAGGGCCTCAAACAATTTGCTGTAACACCACTTTAGTCTTTAAATCACCTTTTCTCTTCTCGACTCTTTCCTTTTCATTATTTACACGTTTCTCATAGTACTGAGCCATATGCAGTACTTCTGATTGAGACTTCGCTTGCCAAGCGCTCTCAGAAGACATAATTTGCAACTGGATGTCGGGCAAAAATCCACGCACAAATGTGTCTACAAATAATCTTTTCCCAGACTCTGTGCCCAAGTCTTGCCCACTGAAATCCGAGAATACCTGTTTGAACCGATTAAAGAACTCGGTAGCACCCTCAGACTTCCCTTGGACACACGCCGTAAGCTTGTCCCAAATAAGTCTCTTTTCGGGAATTATGGTTTTCAATTTCGCAATGATTCTGTCAGGTAAAGTTAGTATCACCTGAGCCGGTCTCTCGCCAGCTGGCTTTTCTTCATCAAGACTAATTATGTTAGCCCATGTATCTCCCAACACTGGTACGTCGTCTATAGTCCTAACTTGTTTCCACAAATCTACGGGCAGGAGTACAGTAAATAACAGATCAATATCACCCAAGGTGAATACCGAGGATTGCAAGACAGACTCCATTTCTTTATAGAATCCTGTCGGATTTTTCCTAATTTCAGGAATAGATTGTCTAACGGTGTTCACTTCCTGTCTTGAAAACGGCACGTGAACAAACTGCGATACATAATGTGCAGGAATGTTCACAGCAACCGTACCCGCTGCAGCATCGGCCGCAACCTCAACCTTCGGGACAAATGTCGGATGAACCTCTCTCATAGGCAACTGAGAAGGAGGCAACTCCGAACGCTTACTAAGCAACAGAACCAAGTCGAGTGGTAAAGCAGCCGAAGAAGTGTCAAGTGAAAAAGCTCTCTTATAAATACTCAATAACTCTGTGGGACAACAAATCTTTCTTTTTACACATTCATCCTGCAGGTACTCTACCATTACCTGTATCACTTTCCTCTGCACTTCTGGCGTATACTGACTATATGTGTCATATACCTCAACTGGAGTTATCGACATATCTGAGATCCATCTAATCGCGTCTTTTGTACAAATTCGTACTTTCTCAAATATCGATTTACGACAAGGAAGGAACCGTTTCTGTACATACATACTATCCTCGTCGTCATCCTCATTCTGTAACCTTTCCAACTCCTTTCTATACTCGAATATCCTCTCGACATGCTCATGTACTTTATCCACAGTGTCTCTTGAAAATGCTAAAGTTTTCAGATCTCTCAACCCTTGTGGGAGATATGCATTATTTAATTTGCCCCACATTACACATAAATGTATCCCTAAACCTTCAATAAAAACATTTTTCTCCGGAATATTATCCATAATAGAAAGTGTGGCAAAAACATTAGCTCGATCATCTCTCTCCATACAATGCTTAGCCCATTCAATCAAATCACGTTTCTTCTCTGGAGGTACAGTATTGCGAGTGACAACCCTTGACTCCACACCCTGATCGACTACAAGCGGTGCAAGACCACTTGGAAGAGGGGGAGCAGGCAAGTTCAGCGGAGGTACTATTACTGGTGCAATAGGAAGAGGTGGAGGAACAGGTGCAGGAACAACGACTTAAGGAAAAGGAACAATGGGAGGAGCAGGAGCAACAGGCGGAGCAGGAAGAGCAGGACTAACAGCAGGAAGAGGCAAAGCAGCAGGAAGAGGAACATACAGAGGTGGCGCAGTGGCACCAAGCCTTCGTTCATTTAACAATTTGTCAATAAATTCGGCGGAAACATGAAGGTCCTTAGAAGGATAGATTTTCTTAATGCCAAGTGAGAAAGCCCTATCCTTATTCCTAGCCGACTGTTTATCTTGGTCATATTACAACGCTTTTTCGGCATTTGTTTTATGACGGCGCGCATACTCTAAATACTCAATACAAGGGTTTTCAAAACTACCATTGATTGGCCACTGAAGTTCGGAAGCATGTCTGGTTTGTCTGTGCCAAATATCATTAAACACTATACTACCAATGCCATGCCATGCTTACAGTACATAGTACAAGCCGGCGACCCCTCCTGTGGTGCCGGACGGCTAAATTCCAAAGATTGCCTATCACTGCGGAATAACGCCCTGAAGCAGGTAGACAATTTCCCAGGCATATCAAAATATTGGTGTTACCTGGTCGATAATTGTATTTGCAGATACAATTCACCAAAACAAATTATCAGGATACTTAAGAATCGGGTCACGACTCACCTGATCAATCCTAAGAAAGTCCGATCGGATTACAAAGATTCTTTTCTAACTAATCTTACCTTGTGTTTGGTGATTTCGGCAAATCTGCCCGCCTCGATAAGTGGACCCTTGCCAAGATGCCGTCCCAGACCACAAGCTAATCGTCCAGGGATTGGGTCGTGCAGCGATGCTGAGGTGTCACGTCTCTTTCAGAAAGGGGCCCCTTTATTTTGTCACACTGTCCGATCCCGGTCCGATAGCGTGTGTCAACCTTCAATGATCCGGCATCAATCTTGAGGGTCCCTATTCGGGCGCCAACTGTGAAAACAAAAAGAAAATATCGAGGCTGAGTACCCCAACAGGAAATACACCGAACACGGGTTACAAAGGAACATACAAAGATCTTTATTTTATACTGAACAGTTTCAAAGGAAAAAGCAACAGATAGCTATTGGCCCTCAGTACACTTCCACATTTGCAAAACCATGCTTTTCGATCCTGGCCAATGAGCCTAACGCAAATTTGCTGGAAAGCCACCCAAGTTTTATTTTTTCAAAACTGTGAAATTAATGCACATACAACCGTCATATAAGCTGTGCACAAAATCTCAACAAACTTTGTGAAATCATTTGAAAGCAAGGCACAAATATTCCACCCATCATCATCACCCCTGACCTCCCCAAACATTGTTTCATAATTTTCACAAGTTCAATGTTAAGAAAATATAAGTTTGCCGCGAGGGTTGGACCATGTATTTTTATACATACGTTGATCTATCTGAAACATTTCCAAATCACCTTACCTCAAGTCGCCTCTTTTGGAAACATACGAAATCTGGCAGCAGGGCGCGTCCATTTTGTGCTATTCTCATCCATTGCTGCATCTGCCTAAGGTAAACTGCTGTGACGTTATTAAATCATATGCTCCACCCCTGGACCTCACATAACCAACCCTAATGATATTCAACACCTTTCTCGGTGACGTTCCTCTTCAGTGTAGGCAAATGCGCCCATAATCACCTACGTGACGTGACGCTGAACTCGAAAAGCAACACACATCGAGTAACAACATACCTTGTCAGAATTGGAATTATTAAACCGGTCTTTAAAAGAAATCAATAAGACTGTACAATTTGTAGAAGTCTCAGAGAACATCCAACTATTCTCATATGCAATCAAATTGTAAAATTGTTTCTCCGCTCGTGGTCGAAAATGGTAATCGTGATGCAAACGTTGTTCGTTTTGCATACACAAATTGTTTGTTTTCAATAAAGCAACCGCTTGGGTCGCACAGTGAATTCCAGGGCGTTTGCATCAACGTGGGCCTGGAGTACCATAAAAGATGTTATGTTACTCCTAATCGCTAGTGCAGCGTATGGGCACATGGGTCCTGCGCGATCGTCCCACAAAACAGTCACAGTGAGCCAGCCGTTGACGACGAGGTGACCTGGCGAATGAAAAATCCATCAGTTGGCATCTGAATCCATGGCAATCGCAGTAAGGTAGGATGTAGCTATTTTGAAAACATAACAGAAAATAAGTATCAATACCTGACCTTTATCACATTGTGTGTATTGATTTCTTAATTCAGCATATAGTTTAAAGTAACCATTAACATACACATCAAACAATCTCAAAAAAGACAAAAAGAACATGGAAACTGATACACAATTGGATATGGTCATACATGACATTTTAAAGAAATATTAGCGTTCAACCTGGGTAAATGTAGTGGTAGTCTACATACACCTACATTCTGCACTCCCCATAGCTAAATAAAAAAACAGCCACACATAATGATAGTATGTGAGTTACATTGCCAAAATAAATGTTCAGCTAATAATAAGTTAATGCTCGTTCCGGTGTACAGTCGTCAAAAGCAAACTTACATGAAATTCACTGTCACCATTCTTTTCGCGTAACTCAGGCCATAAAGCTCAATGTGCTCGGACCAAATATTCTTTCTGAACTGATTTTACATGTTCCTTACACACTTTTGGAATGCATAACCTTATCAAATGTTCATTAATACAACCTCATCTCACTGCATTTCTCACAAAATATTCCCTTTCTCTCAAGGTCAAAAAACAATTGACCCTTATAGTTTCTGGCCCATGCGTGGGCCTCCTTAGCTCGCAACCAAAAAATCAAAGCTGGTGACCTTCACTCAGAATCTAAATACATTCTCACTTTGCAACAACAGGGCTCAACGCATTCATGAGAACTTGTAGTCGCATACATGTGCAGTGCCGCTGTTTCCATCAAACACTGCAGGTGGCTGCCTCAGATGCCAGACTCTAAGGGGCGCCAGTCTGACTTGATTATTATTTTAAATATATTGTAAAACAGACACATTAGTCCTTTGCCTGTAATTTATGCACATTGTAATAAGGAACACCTGCAAATGTACCGTATGACTTTCGTGACAAAAAAACACAATTTTTTTTTGCTTCTTGCTGCCACATCCCATCACATCCTCATCAACCCTCACCTTTCGAAACAGTATTTGATAAGGTTAACAAGTGCAATGTGGTGTATTGTTGCATGTTTTTTTGGAGATGTCCGCGGACACCAAAACATGGTTGAAAGATGGCGGACGCATCGGAACAATCTGACGCAATTCACGCTCTTCACCATCCAATGAGGGAATGCGCCACATGTCCGCGGACTTGACGCAAGCTGAGTACCCAATCGATGTCCTGTCCGCGGAGCGAACAGGGAAGTGTGTCCGTGGAGCGGACATAGATATCACTAATTTTTTGAGACCTACTTTTTGGTCGTTTTAAAGAAAACTACTGGACGGATTTTCATCACAAAAGCACACTTTCGGGACCAAGCCGCTGCTCCTGCTGCAAATGTGGTGAAAATCCGTCTAGCTGTTTGGGCTGTAGGCGTGCGCAAAGTTTTCCCCCCCATTTACTCAATGGGAAAAAAAGACGTTTTAAGACCCCCCCTGTAACTTTTACCCCCTCGACCAAACCTCACCAAACTTTGCAAAGTTTGGTGAGGATTCGTCCAGGGGGAGCGGAGTTATAAGCCGCCCAAAAAGTGCTCTTCCTATGGAAACAGCAACTTAACCATGAGTACATGGCCACTACTGTGGCCGTGTAATATATATATATATATATATATATATATATATATATATATATATATATATATATATATATATATATATATATATATGTGTGTCAAAAACACATGCCTCTATGAGGTTGTAGCACTCCAAAAAAAAACACTGGCGGCATTTTATTAGTCTGAGGAAGCCTGAGCATTCAGGGGTGAGTGCCTTTTTGCAACCTAATGCTTGTCATAGGGGTGAATGAGTTTCACTTCACCTCTGTTTTATTAATGTGCTGTATCATGTCATAATAAAGATGTTATTTTAAAAGTAGCAAGGTCTTGTGTGCTGGGGTTTTCTCTTGCATGCCGTCAGTGGTTTTCTTTGGAGTGCTACAACCTCATAGAGGCATGTGTTTTTGACACATTATGAATTTGGCGAAATTCGCACCCCTAGCACCAGCCACGTTATGAGGCTGAGTGCTGATTTTAGCTAAATTGGTTTGTTTAATACATATATATATATAGGGTCCTCACTACTTACCCTGTAATAAGCTTCTCAATATACATGTTCTCTTTTTAAACCACTCTAGCAAATGCCACGCATTCCAGCAGTCATCACCTGCTCTCATGAAGCAGCAAACAATTGCAATGGTTTGCGCTTCAAACTCTTTCTATTTGCAATCCTTGTGATGAAAGTAAAAAAATGCATATGTGCATATATAGCAGCACTGTGTCACTGTTTCATAAAATAAGGGAAAAGCACATGAAATAGATATGTAGACCATTTTAAAGTGGCACTTAGTGTCTGCCATTATAACATGTTGGCAGCACATGCATACATCCATACATCACCCATTCCAATGTATAAGTGCTTCTTAAGTCTTTCTTTTTTCCTTTGCATTCTGTCACTTTCAATTCCACTTCTGTCATTATAAAATTCAAACTACAAGTCCCAGAATGCACAGAAAAAAACACAACTGAACTTCAAGATTCGGAACTGGGACATGTATATCAATACACATACACAATGCTGTGTTTTCAAAATATTTTGTGGAAGCCTTTTTAAGAAAGTAAAAAAAATGCATATCTGCATTTAGAGCATCACTGTGTCACTTTTTCATTTAAAAAAGTTAAAGCAGATAAAATATATTTGTACACCATTTGCAACTGTCACTCAGTGTGTGCCAGTTTAATATATTGACAGTACATGTATATTTTCCTAACATAACCCATTACAATCTTCAGCTGCTTATGCAGTCCTCCTTTTTTATCTACATTCTGTGACTTGTATTCCAACTTTCACAATGGGAAAAGTGGAGCTACAAGTCCCAGAATGCAAACAAAATAATCTACCACTACATAAACACCTACAGATTAGAATGCATCATGTTGGCAAGTATGCATATACTCCTAACATATTAAACTTCCACACACTGTAAGGAATTCATGGTGGCAAAGTAAAGACAGATGCAAGTGATCACAGTTCAAGGGTGTTCATTATACTGTATGAAGGTTGGAAAAACACCTAATCTAAACCTAAATCTAAGATGGGAGCAAGCGTCGACCATCAAATGAAAATAAGGCAGTCCAAGTGCTGTTGTGTCAAATAAAAAGAGCCTATACTAAGAAACCTATTGCCAAACCTTACAACTAATATAAAAAGGGTGTGGGATGGTTTTCAAGAAAAGAAACAAGTGCTCACAAATAATATGTCAGGATGCGGTAGCTTGGATCTCCCTTCCCCACGTTTTGAGCATGGGGTAAAATGGGAACTTGGAGCACAGCACACACTTGAACTTTCCCAGCAAGAGTTGACAGTTCCACTTGCAGTTATCAGGACCAACGATGGCCAAGCGTCGTTTCTCTTGAAGGTCTCTTGCCTTTGAGGGCTTAACGTGTTCACATAACAAAACAAAAAGTTCCTTCAACAAAAGAAAAGTTTGTTTCCTGGTTTCCCTTAGGGTGATGTTTTTTACCCCTGGGTCCCCTGTTCCAGGTGCTGACCATTCTTTACTTTCAGCTCCCCTCCACCGGGTTCACTATGGCTCCTCCTCCCACAAATCTTAATGTCTTTTTAAACAATTCCAGTGGACATCCCTCGGTCGGGTTCACTCTTGTCAACACGCTGTTTCTTGGGACTTTAGACTTGCCCCCCTTCTCGTCAGCATCCCTCTTATGGGTTCACTCTTGCCAACTTCACATTCATTTTCAATGTCTGCGTGATTCACTTTGCTTGCTTTCTCACAGTTCTTAGGTCAAAGGCTTTCGATTGTATGGGGAATTTGCTTGACCTCCTGTATGACCACTTTGAGCTATCTTGGTGGCTCTCCTACGGCCTTCTGGTATTTGGGATTGACCAGGATTTCATGGAGCAGCACCCACGTGGTGCTGGCCCCCTTGTGCAGATGGTCTCCCTTTTACAATGTTACTGTTCTTTAAGATTTTCTCACTTTGCCACTTTGTGACTTTCATTCACCACAGTCCGGTTCTTATCGGTTCTCCCCTCGATTCACTGGCTGTGATGAACCACTTGGCGTTCCTCCTAACTGGAGTCAAGGCCGGTATCACGGAAGCAGGAGTCCCCCTCGCTCCGGCTTATCACCATTGATACGCTCGATGTACCATTGACATTTGCTGCAGCACACTTGGGATATTGTCCTCGGCCTTACAATTCTTTCACCAGAGGGTTCGCATGGTTTTGTAGAAGAGGGCAAGGCCATGTCTCTCCTCCTCTGCCTCATGATGTTTGCCGCCTTTTTCCTCCTCTTGAACTGCCGGGTCTGGATAGCTGCCTTGTCGTGTGGTCTGCCTTGCTCGTACTGTGCTCTCTTGCTTCATCTTTTATCCCTCTGGGGAAGGGAAAGGGCCATTAGGTGTGTGTGATTCTGATCAATTGCCTGACCCTTGTATTGGGCATGTCAGGTAAATGGCTCTGTTGTTAGTCCGTTCTCTGGTGTGTTGTGCGTAAGTGTTTGTGTTGGGAAAGGGGGGGCAGTAGTTTTGAATGTCCTCTGTGGTAGGATGGGGAAGAGGTGTAGACAGGAGGGGGATACCGTGTCTCACCCGTCGATGTCCCACTCCCCGAGGACCCCCCATTCAGGTGATCCTCCCTCACTGGTCCACCCCCAGGAACTGGATCTAATAGCGATGGCTGTGTCCTGGTCATCTGGATGACAGATCCCTGGGGGCTAGCCAGGGAGACACCTTCAGGTTTCTCACCACACCAATTGCCATTTAAAAGTGTACTGCAAATCTATGGTTCCTTGTGTTAAAATCATGGCAAAAATGGCCGTTTACACAAAAAATCGTGGCAAAAACGCATTGCAGCAAAAAGCAAAAAGGCTGTGGTTTTGCTGCTGCCATGCATGTAAAGGATGTGGAGAACACCCCCACAACCCTCAGACCCATTATACAATTTAAGGGATGTGGGGGACACCCCCGCAACCCCTGCTACCCTTAAATGGTATAATGGGGTACACCTTTACCAGGTCAAACTATGGCATTTTTGCCACGATTTTTTGTAAAGGCGAGATTTTTGCTGCGATTTTATTACTGCATACCAAATCTATTCCATCAACTTTTCTTCTTTTACAAAACGTTACAGTGCTTCTATGAATGAACATATACATTTTTTTACTTTCATGAAAATGCCCCATAAAGCAACCATTTTTAACCATCCACCAATTTTGTTAACTTTTTCCCCACCACTCCTCATTCCTTTATAAATATGAACCTTTCTTACTGAATGTATTTCGCCATTACCACATATCCCCATTAACTTTCTTTTACATTTACAGGAAATCAACAACCGAAAAACGAATACCCTTCGCATCCAACAAAGTAAGTACATTAATGTATCATGTATATGCATGTAATTATAGCAGCACAGTTCCACTATATATATTACCCCAGACTACTCTTTCAAACCAACATTTCTTTCACTCTAGCCCATTATATTCCACCATTCACACTCTTACTATTCCCATCTACAAAACCACCATTGCAACACACAATCTCTTCCTCCAAACAGCACAATCACCCTACAGATTCCATCACACCACCACTGCCTTACTTACTAACCCAACAACATCACACCTCTGTAGACTCTTACTCTCACAACCTTCCCAACCACACCTAATATACCACCTTCCAATCAAACAGCACTCTATTCATCTCTACAATCACACCCACACACACATGCATATACATTGCACAACTTTTGAATGCAACCTTTCTCTTTTCCCAACAGACACAGCAAAGTGCCTACTAAACAGCAATTCCATAGAAAAGAAAGAAAACGTAGAGCACATAAGACTAAAACTACACCATATAGTCATCCAGCTCTAAAACAATTTATATAAAACATTAAAACAAAGAGCTAGTAACCTCACTCAACAAAATGAAACCAGCCACAACTAAAGAAGGTAAGGCCTCTGTTGCAAAAACAAAAAGTAAAAAATGATGTACTAAGAAAGCAGACCTACTAACGCACTCAATCTGCTATCTAACACCGCTAACATAGTAAAAATAATTATGTTACAGAAAATGTTCCACCGTAGTGTTCTTCACAATCTTATAAAAACATCTGAAATGTTACAATCTACCCTTAAAAACGACTGCAGGAGACTAATCCTGCAAGCTGTAATTGACAGCGCTTTTCTACTAAAGAGAACATTTTATATTGGTTTTAAACAGAATGAAACCACTAACTAAATTAATCACTACATTACAAAAAGTAATTATGAACATGATCAGTGTCAATACAAAGACCTCTTCAAACTTCTGTGATGGTGAATGGATTCACACAAGCAGCACAGAACCATACTTCAATGGAAAAGCTTATAAACAAGAACAACAAAAAACAATTGCCATAGACAATAATGGTTGAGGGTATGAAATGGTGGAACAAACCATTATGGAAAAATAAACTCCTATGGAAAAAAGTCCCTAACAAACTTTGAACAGAATGCTCCTTTCACCCAAGCAAACCGTCCAGTGTACAGATGGACATGCAGCTCAATGTGTAATGTATGCCAACAATCCTTAAATCTTTACAATTCCTCAATTACTATGTGAAACTAAAAGACAAAAATAAAATGAAAACTTTACAAACCATAGACTCATGTCCAGTGCGCAGTCAAACTGGTCTGCAAGGACTTTCATTAGCCTGCATTTTAGGACCTGCTTGCAAAAGCACTTTCCACCACATCAAAATGTTAGCAACACACCATTCTACTGTACAGGATTTTATGCATCCACTATACTATGCAAAAAGTCCTGCTCTAGAACTGCAAAATTTAAATAACATTCTCCTACATGGAACAGCCAAAGAACTGCTTCATGAAATACAGCACATCCAACGTAAATACTTTGGAACTGAAGGTTACTTAGAAAATGTGGTACCTTTAGGAAACATTACCGAAAACCTCATAAACTCCAACATCCCAATAAAGACATACAACAAAGAAATAGCTAAGTTTCAAAACACATCTGCTGAAATACAAGACCAAATATGTGTCTGTTGGCGCAGAAAGTTTTATAAAAAGAGCACAAAAATATTAGATCTAGCCTACAAATTAGAAGACAATGAAGAATCCCAATGGTTGCAATTAGCTTTATATCTAACAGCAGAAGCTAAATTCAAACTAACTAACCCCTCAAGAGTGTGCACATACTGCAACACAAAGCTTGACAATAACCAAATACCATCACGTGCTATCACTAATAAATATTCCCACTTATGAAAGGTCTCCAACAGATTAACTTGTACGAGAGCATTATAATACAAACTGTCCACCCATTTCAAGCTATATACACATTCAAGCAAAATCTGCCAAATTGCCTCCACCCAAGTTACTAAAGGGCATCCATGGCAAAGTAGTACATTTACCATTAGATCTAAAAAAAAATGTCCAAACACTAGGAGTACAATGGCCAATAGATTAATCTTTGATTGTACTAGTTAATGGTGTGCCAACAAAAGACACCACATTTTGGCAACAACTAGTCGACTTAAGACAAGCCCTGCAATATCTAAAAGACAACAATGAATACTACAAAGATATAAACATAGAGGAAAACGTAAGCAAAACCACCCAAAACAAAATCACCCAGAAACTGGGCAATTTAAACATGTAGATCCTGTTACTGCAGCCAACATTTTAGACGGTATACAATTCACCACTACACTCCAAAGACACAATTGACAATGCATTAGAAACGTATCAAATGCATCAAGCCAAAGGATCCCCAATGACCATATGGGAAAACGTGTAGAAGCACGTTCTTTTCCTCTACTCTATGTCATGGAGTTGCACACACATTAAAAACAGGCTTGAACTTTTTAAACATATCTGCTACCCAACTGCTTCAAAAAATAAAAGACTTAGATGAAGTTTTGCAGTCAAGCATCATAAATCGCTTGGCAAACATGCTTGGTGCAAAAGAATACTGCTTCCGACATCACATTGATGTACGTTGTATGCTAAGGAACCTAGGCCCACCCACATGGTTTGTTACTGTAATTTGTGCAGCTTACGCATGGGACGACTTCTTACGCACAGCAAACCAAAATAAAGATGTTATAGATATAAATCCAGGGGAACTTTGTTGTCTTGATCTGTCAGTATATCAAGGTACTTTCACCATCGTTTCATTGCCATGCTGCATCATTTTATCTGAAATAAAACGACCCTGCCACTCGGAGAAGTGCAACACTTCTTTTGGAGAAAAGAATATCAATCCAGAGGAGCACCACACATCCACATGCTTTTGTTGATAAAAGATGCTTCAAACTTTGGCCATGATAGTTACGCCACTGATTTACAGTCTATTGATAAATACATTGCCTGTGACATCCCTTCGGAAACCATAGATAGTGACCTACATATACAAGTGTTACGCTTCCAAAAACATAAATGTGGCAAATACTGCTGACGTAGATATAAAAACAAAGGGAAATACTATACCAAATGTTGATTTGGCTTCCCTAGACCAGTTTGCAAAAAAGGACAAGTAAATAGCTTGATGACTTCTGTTAGGCACAGTGTAAAAGGCAAATCCCCTAAAAATACATACAACATTAAAAGGGACGAACCGTCCAAGTACATCAATGATTACAATCCAATCATAGCCCTCTTTTGGAATGCAAACATAGACAAACAATACACTGCAGACAATTCCACTGCAGTTGCAAGATATGTCACAGCTTATCTCACCAAAGCTGAGAAAACAGAGCTAAAGGCCCTCTGGGATGACATAACATCTGACAAAACACTATCACAGAAATTGTACAGCTTTGGTATAAAAATACTCTCCCATAGAGAATGCAGGTGCTATGAAGCTGCAGACTGTTTAATAGGTGTAGCCTTATATGGAAAATCTGAGCACATTGTCTGGCTGAACCTTGGACCAGCTTCATCCCAAAAAAGAGTACTAAAATCCTACCAAGGGATAGAAAACATAGCCACAAATTATCCCAACATCCAGGACCTTTTAAAAAAAAACAATTTAACACATACTACCCAAAAAGAGTTACTCCTTTTGAAAGGGGCCCCTAGGGGTCCCTCGTGCTATGGAAACAAGGCAATGACCATACACGAAAAGATGCGCCAGACACGAGGTTTCAAATTCCCAATGCTAGGGTTTATTGCAAGCAAAAGATAGTATCAATTGGCCAATTCTGATCTCACGCCCAGCGACGTGAGTTTCCTAGACCTTGAGGGACGCAAGAGAGCTAATTACATACATCAGTTACATATATACAAAATGCATATCATACAATCAGCAAAGTCATGTTCAACACCCCTCTGTATTAAGTTCCTTTGAATTCGGGATGACGATGGACATATCCGACGAGTATGACGATTATAATGCTTTCGATGTCTATTCTAGTAACAATGTGCAATTTAGAAAGTGTGGAGGCATCTTTTAGAACACGGTGGTTCTGTTCTTGGAAGCAATCTGTACACGGGGGAAGAGCCACATTACAAGCTTTGCTATCTATGAGGTACTATTCGTGTCCTGGGAGCCGACACGTTCTAAAGGGCTTTGCGAAGGGGGGCCGTAAGAGAAGCATAATTCAAGCCTTTAACTGTATTATTCTAACATATTCTACCATCATACGAGACTGGCTGGCAGCTGTGAAGTGATTAAATGCCCTGCAGCTTCCTCCCAAGGCTACAGAGAGGGAGCGTGGGCATTCCTCTCTGGGCTACTCATGAGGAGTTTCAGCAAACTCTTCAGTCCCGCGACCTTGTCCTTTCATATTCAGACAACAATGTTAACAGTTGAGCAGAGTAAGCAGAATTCGCAAGAATTGCAAGCTGCAAAGCAGTTTTTAGACAGAAAGCAATGAGCAATGGTTAACAAGCAAAATGGCGATTCTTGCTTCATTTAAAATGGCCGCTCGTCTGTCAAGCATAGCAGTTTATATTTCTATAATTTGCGGCATAAGACGGTTGGCCCACGGCCATCAAGTTACGTCTATCATTCAAATGAAGGGTATTCATTTTTCCAGATTGACACTTTGGTAAACATGTGTTTGTATGACATTGCCCAAAACTACACCTACAAAAACAATCTCACGCCAAATGAGACAACTGGCAAATATTCAATCTCAACTTGTGAAGGAAGCCTAGTGAAACTCACCGAACACAATCTAATTATTCATATGAAGTTATAATTTAAATCTCAACAACATAGAGAACTGTATTAAATGGCCCGACTCCAACTTTTTAAACCTTGGAGAAAAGAAAAAGAATTATTAGCCGACTATGTGCCTCATCACAAGTCCGGCGGTAACCGTGCTGGTAGATCCGGCAGGTTGCCACCGAACTAGCAAATTTTACTGGTGCCTTGCTTGCCGGAAACACCGGGGCATTACAAGTCAGGTGCCGGCAATTGTAAGTCCCCATTCCCATTTGAATTTCATAGTACTCAATGGGAATGGGGACCACGGAAGCACTGGCACTGTTAATAATGGTGCCAGTGCTTCCGTGTAACTATGCAAGTGGGTGCCATTCCACCTGTCAGGTCTGATCCTGGCGGGCAGGACAGGACCCGCCTGCAGATTTGTAGTGTGCCGGTCTGGTAACAGCGGTGCCAGTGGGCTTATCAGTACCATTGTTACTTGACTGGCACACTTGTAATTAGGCCCTATGACTCATTTGAAGCTGCATTCAAAGCAAATGAAAGCAGTATAACAAATTACCATTTCAAACAATACAAACACATGTTGGACAATGAACACCAACTAGAGGAAGAAATTGAAGCTCAACTAGACAAATACACTCCTGAGGGCATTCAACCTTCCCTTACAGGAAGCCAAGACCCACTTGGAGAACCACTCATTATAAATGAAGCAGAAATAGCCATGACTGAGGTAGAAAATACCATGTATCAATATAAACAATCTCATGAAGACTTGTTGTTGCTGGAATCACAGCTAAATGATGAACAACTCGCCATTTGTCTACAAGTCACTCAAAAAACGTAACTTGGTTTTAAACATGAAACTAAAACCTGTGTCTGTAAAAATTATAAACCTCTGCTCCTGTATGTAAGTGGTGAAGCTAGTTCTGGTAAAACATTCTTAATTAAAATAATCAGCAAATGCCTACAAAGCTTAACAAACAACAACCTTTCGGCTGTAGTAACATCCTCCACAGGTTTAGCTGCCTACAACATAGAAGGTGTACTACTCCCCGTAGAACACCAAAACAAATTAGAATACTAGAATACTACAAATTATCAGCAGAAGCTGCTACTGAAGTACGCAGAATTCTAAAACAAATGAAAGTGCTCCTGATCGATGAAGTAAGCATGGTTTCCAACCTCATGTTGGCTTTAGTTCATCTCAAATGCAAGCAGTCCTACAAACCAATTACAAAGTACTGTTTGTAAGGAAAACATGTTATTGTTTTTGGAGAACTAACTCAAAACATGCGCCAGTCTGCAGGCCTCACATATGCAAACATTTTAGAAAGCATTAGAACTGATCTACTTACTAAAGATGCAAAATCCATTGTAAATAATAGGCTAATCCATGAGCTATATGGACGAAACACATCTGCTCCTGATGTCTTGGAAAAATTAACTCAACAAAATCTAAAATATATGTCCTTTATCCCAACCCGTGAAAGCTGTAGTCAATTTAATGAGACAATGTTGAAAGAAGAAATGCAACCCAGACTGCATATCAGCTCCACAGACAAGAAGTGCACAGCATGGCATTTCCTATGTGTCAACAAGCACCAGCATGACTAAATAGCTTAGAAAAATGTATCTCCAACACAGCCTGATTGGAGAAAATATTGACTCTATTTCTAAACTGCAGAATAATTCTAAAACATTACCTTGACATAGAACAAGGTTTAGTCAATGGAGCAATTGGTACAGTTGTTGGCTCACAAACATATCCACATGACAACAACATTCAGTTTGTCAACAAACTTGTGGAAGTTAATGGCCGGACAATATTACGTTCCTTCTTTTCAAAGACATTAACGTATGCACACAGCAATTTTCTCATACATATGCTGTCACTATTCACAAATCACAAGGTCTAACCCTAGATCAAGCATTGATTGACATTGGCAGCACAGTCTTTAAAAAAGGTATGAGTAGCACGTCCACGTCCATGTGCACCGAATGGTCTATTCCTAGTTAACTTTGATGCAAACAAAGTCAATGCTGACATTCCTTGCATCCTGGAATGCAACAGGCTACAGGCACTACACCCCCCCCTTCTGGATGTGTACCCTGTACCTCAAAAAAATAAACCTTTTAAAAGACAAATAATAGAAACAGAAGCCATAGCAGACTTCCCAATATTACCACTAGCAAAACAATGACCAACTCCTTCTGCGTCAAACAATACAACCACAAAACTGTCTAGTACAAAATCAACTGTACATCCATCAGAAAAGAAACACACACATCTTTCTTCTCCAGGAACATCTGCATCAAACGATCCACAAACGGAACTCTCTGGTCCATTTAAATTCAGAAACACAACTGGAGTAAATTGTTATGCTAATGTGACAATTAATCTTCTCTTTCAATTGCCACCAATTGTTCACAACATTTACAGCTCAGACTAGTTGTATTTGCAAATGCTCGTCCTTCACAGAAATGTCACAAATAATCCTGACAGCACTTACAATGGGCCTCATTTCGAGGTGGGCGGTAAGGGATTACCGGCACTGATAAGAGCACTGGTGCCGGTAATCCCTTACCACCCTACTACGAGTTCCCTTTGTGGGTCCTTCCTTAACGCCTGGTTTTACCAGGCGTTAAGGAGGGGACCCACAAAGGGACTCTAGAGCTAATAACGGTACTGCAATTTGCGGTACCGTTATTAGCGCCTTCCCCATTCCCATTGAGCCCTATGCGGGCTCAAATGGGAATGGGGAATGGCCCTGGTGAATGGGGAATTACCGGTCCCGCCAACCTTGGAATGGTCAGGTAATTGCTCCATTCACCAGGGCGGAGTCGGAACGAGTTTGGAGGCAGCCATGGCACCAATAGCACCATGGCTACCTCCAACCTCGTAATAAGGCCCAACGTCTCAAGTGTAAGGTGAGAATTGCACTACTGTGTAGGACTGGTTAAATGTACCACACACACAGGAAGATCCACAAGAATTCCTAATGTACTTATTACAGGTACTGGAAACCAAAGACACTGGAAACATGCATGCTCTCTCGGCAACCATGTTTCACAAGACCACATCCCTAATTAATTATTTGTATATGTATCCATACCACATTCTGAATCCATTCCATTTCACCAGCTTCTGCAGAGTATAAATCATGAAATATTAGGAAATGTTTTGCAATTCAGACAATCATTCCACCATTCAAATGAAACTCACATAGCCAATATGTCCTACTAATGCTTCTAAGGTACAATGCAGATGGTACCAAAAATAGCTGTAAGCTTACAGACTTCACACAAGCCAAGGTATCTCCTGAAAAGAAAACCTTCACAGCAGTAGGTATAGTATACCACACTGGTGCCACAACCACTCCAGGGCATTACACTGCAAATGTCAAAAAAGAAGTGGTTGGTTTGAATGTAACAATACCTCTGTTACTCCAAAACATAGGTTACCTGCAAATTTACAAACATGCCTACTTAATATTCCTGCAACCCACTCTAGTCACTAAACTATAGCACCATTAACAGTTAGAATACGTAAGCAGGTATCTAACTACACCCATCATACTACAATAGCACTTTTGAAAGTAAATCTAGTTAGAATATGCCAACAGGTACCTAACTACTTGAAAACACCCTGCATTGCAAAGCACGTCAAAAAAGCCATCTCAATTCTTATACGACAAAACATCTTATAACCTCTATAACCAACTATTTCAAGCATTCCCTTAATCACAACATACTTCAAACATACTATCACCCTTACACTCACGTAACTGTAACAGTTTTTTTTTAATCCAGTGCAGATTATTTTCCCAATGACCCAATGATTATGTAATGTCAATACCACAGCAGTGTGTCATACACTAATGTACCAAACATAGTACTTAGAATGTATATTTAAAATTGTATACAACTATAGCTTTTGAATTATCCTGCTTAACCAATTGTACTGTTTTTTTCCCACAGAAAATAAACTAGAGATTGGAGTTTCATAATGCTACAACACTAAGTAACCACAGCAATTATAATCAAATACATATTCTATGAGCACTATCCTCAATTGTACTACAATCATAAGCACAATATACAGTTCAATTACATCATTCCTCCATATTACAAACACGTTGTACTCCCGCTACGTTTCCTACAATTACTATACATATATTGGACTATGGTGATTCTGGCCCTACTCCTACTACATTACCTATAATTACTATACACATATTGGTGCTGCGGTGGTTGTGCCCAGTGCACATATTCTTGGGCACATGGCCTGCGGCCATGCCCCCCAGAATCAGGCCACTTGCCTCAACCACCACAATACAATTAACTATATAAGAAGTAAGTACCATACACTGTCAACTAATAAAACTCATGCTGACCCCCCTGCAATCGTAATAATGTCTGCGGACACCGAAATTGACTGCAGACTCGGCAGCGTTTCTAACCCCTTTTTTTATCTATAAAAACAGCTCCAAATTACCTTCATTCTACTCTCCTACCATTTCTACGCCTCTTCCAGCCATCTAATAATCCCAAATGCCTTTTCCAAGCTGTCCGTCCACGGCGCTGTCCGCAAACCACTGCAGTGTCCGCAGACAGCTACGACACCTGCCCGTCCTTTTTGGAGCTACAGAAATAGCCCCATATCATCCTTTTTCCACTTCCCCACCCTTCCCAGCCACTCTTTCCACCACCAAATGACCCAAAATGTGTTTTCTAGACATTTTCCCCACCGTGTTGTCCACGGTCCGCTGCGCCTGTCGCGAATTCAACATGGTGGGCGATTTCCAAAATATGATGCACCTTACGCTTTCACCATCCAATCAGTGGGCGCATCCTATGTCTGCGGACATCACGGAAATCGCGTCGTCCTCCTGGGCCAATCGGAGGCTCGTCCGCAGACCGAACAGGAAACTGAGTCCACGGACCGAACCCAGATATCACAAATATTTCTTTAGCTACTTTTGGTGGATTTGCACCGAATTTATGAAAGCATGCTTTCGGGACCAAGCCACCGCCCGAAACCGCAAATTTGGTGAAAATCTCTCCAGCTGTTTGGGCTGCAGGCATGGGCAAAATGTTTTTTCCATTGCGTCTATGGGAAAACCACACATTTTGAGACCTCCCATAACTTTGCCCCCCATTGATGAAACCTCACCAAACTCTGCAGAATCAATCTGACGGGGCCATATACTTATATTGCAAAGTTTTGTGAGGATTCGTTCAGGGGGTGAAGTTATAAGCCACCCAAAAAGTGCTCTTCCTATGGGTTGAGCAATATATATATATATATATATATATATATATATATATATATATATATATATATATATATATATATATATATATATATATCCAGAAAAAGGAGGAAAGGCGAGCCGCACTCCCGCGGGCCAAGCAATCGTAGCAAGCTCCAAAGGCATGGGCAAAAACAGGGTAACACCGTGTTATAAATACAGATTTATTTTAATGTTACCACGCAAAGAAAATTGTACAAAGAATATTAAGTACAAGGAGCAACCACATAAAAACAAACGGAGGCAGGACGCCATTGTGCACAACCTGCCATACAATGCATTTCGCGCTACACTGAGCATATATATATATATATATATATAGGATAGTCAATTTGACCCAAGTCCCACATTCCACAGCGCCATCTAGTAGCCATCACTGGAAGTTCATCTCCATTTCTGAGCCACATCAGCAAGGCATTGTGGGTATGCAAATTAGACAAAATGCAAGCCTTTTTCTCCAACAAATTGTCTTTGTCGTGGAGGGTAGTGCAACTTTATACAAAGCTTAATCAACCCAAGCCAGACAAGGCTTCCCGGACAGCTTCATACTTGGTTTCACCCTTATTAGGGATCATCAGTGCAATATAGTACTGACAGCTTTGTGGTTGGAGCAGTGGGGCATGCATACAAAAAAGGTTATGGTGGTATGTATGTGTGTATGTGGTATCAGTTGTGGATTAAGACTGTAAATGTGTCCAGGGGACATGGGTGAATGATAAGCATTATTTCGTATAATAATAGTACATATGATGGAAATTAGTACATCATATAATTTTTATTGTAATCATTTTCAATTGCTTCTATTCTGTTTTTGAAATAGCTATATCCGAGATCACTAATTACATTTTCCTGTGGTATTGTTACATGTTGTGCATATTGACACATTCACATTATACAATACACTGGGCCTCATTAGGCGTCCGGCAGTAAACCTGCCGGTGATACCGGCGGGTTGCTGCTGCACCTGTAAAAAATGACTGGTGCCTGTCTTCCTGGTGACACCGTGCTATTCCAAGTCCGGCGACCGGGAAGCCAGGCGCTGGCAATTTCGTTAATCCCCATTCCCATACAGTGCTATGGGACTCTATGGGAATGGGGACACGGGAACACCAGCACCATTGACAACGGTGACAGTGCTCCCGTGACAAGTCTGCCTACCCTGTCCGCTGCGCCGGGCTGGGTCAGACCTGTCGGGCACAGCGGCTCCGGCAGGCATACTTGCAATGGTGCCGGTAGGCTTATCGGCACCGTTGTTTCCGGACCGGCCAACTTCTTATGAGGCCCCCTGTCTTTCATGATTCAAGCTGTATTAGTAAATCATGATAAATCGTCCACATCTTGTCCTTTGACAATAATTGCACACCCACCAGCCTCTGTAGCTTGGCATACTTTATCTGACTAACCCTATGTGTGTCTTAACTTAAGATAAATATAGGAATTAATTAATTGATTTTACACGAGCAAAAATGCTCTCATATTTACTGGTAAGCCTAAAGCAGGTGTGAAAGCAGTGGAAGTTACTCTTTCATCCATTGGCTCTTCCTCCTTCCTTCCTAACGTGTTGCGAAGCCTGCTCGTTCATCAGGCCAGGCAGGAAAACTACTTTAAAGATTTCACTGACTACTCATGCACCAGAGTTTGGTTGGGGAGCCAATTGCAGCACTCTACAGATGTACAGTCTTTGCCTGACACAGGAAAAAAGGGAGCCTCTAAATGTGTTGTGAACAGAAGCCCATCCAGGGGTGGACTGGCCTATAGGGAACTCTGGAGATTTCCCGGTGGGCCTCTGCACCCTGGGCCTCTTTTCTGTGGTATTTCCAAATTTTCTCATGGGAAAAGCATTGGGCTTGCTGAAAAGGTGTCATACAGGGCCACTTTGAACTTTATTTCCAGGGCCTCTTTTGGTCCCCAGTAATTATTTCCAGGGCCTCTTTTAGTTCCCAGTCCAGCCCTGAGCCCATCCTTGTGGTCATGAAGGCCTTTCTTCCTTTTTCTTGAGCAAGGTGATTCAGATTCACTCAGGCAATGCCACTGCAATGTTTTATGTGACCAATTGAGGGGCAACCACTCTCACCCTCAATGCCTATTGGTAGTTCAGCTACGGCACTGTGCTATTACGAACAGTGTATTTCGAGCGGAGGTTCATGTTCATAGTGTATCAACATGTCGGCAGACAGGCTCAATCGTTTTCGTCACTCCCCTGTGGTTGGGATGTATTTCAGAACATTGTTCTGTGTTGGGGGTCAGAATTATTTGCTGCAAGATACAAAAAGAACTGTCAGTATTGTGCATCCTGAAAAGAAAAAGGCGGAGGTTCCTTGGCTGGTCAACTTCATGTTCGCTTTTCCTTCGGTTTCATTAATTTGCAAGTTCCTTCAGAGGCGAAGGCTAAACACAAACTCTTCAATTATTCTAATACATCCACACTGGCTGTACCCATTCTGGTACTCTGATCTACTTCTTTTATCCAACAGAGCCCTCATTGGCCTTCCTTTGAGAAAAGAACTTCTTCTCAACAGAAAGATTGTCCTCAACCCCCCCTCATCATGGCACTGCTTTAGTGTCTGGTAACGGTGAAGTGAGTTTATTCTCAAGAGGGTATTTCTGGTCCTCACATTGAAATTATGTGTACAGTCTGGAAGGATTCAACTATGAAACATTACAAAAGCAAGTAGTTCTGCCATCAAAGTAGATTTGTTTAAGCATCATCTTTTGACTATGACACCCGGAGTGAACAGGGGTGAGATATTCTTCTCCTTGCAGGATTACGCCATTGGGTGTCACTCTTATTGTCTGATTTACCTTTACACTGTCAGAAAACCACTTCCTCAATGGGGTATGAACCTGGTTCTGGTTCCCTGCTGTAAAAAACATTTCAGTATTTAGCTTCCTGTGTCCCGAACTCCTGTTCTACGATACAGCCTAGTGGTGGTCACATTTGTCTTGAATTAGTGATTAGCAGGCTGTCACCTTTAAAGAGCCCTATGGGGGTTTGCCTGCGGATTAATTGGTTCTCAGGACAGTTCGGTTTTTCGTTCACAAAGTCCGACCTGGCTTTCATTTAAACCAGGAGAATTGCCTTCCTGTTTTTGGTCAAGTTCACTTAATTCCCCAAGCGAAGTGGCTCTACCTAATCGTGATATGGCTAGGACCTTAAAGCTTTATTCAATGGATTGCCTTTCTCCTGCAGATTTCTCATCAGATAGATATCCTCATCCAGCTCTGCTCCTCAGAAAAAAGTTTGATAGGGGCTGTAGTGGACCTCGACTTGGCTGTCGATCTGTCTTGCTCATTGCTCAATCGGTCGGCTCTGGACGTGACGTTGGGCATCGTATATACACTGCATCACTATTCCCCGTACTTCAGTTCCTTTTTTTCTGTGCACTCAACACGCTGAGAAACATAGTGCTTCATCGAGTCCTAAACTATAATTCGACTATTTTTTTTATCAAGTTTTAAAATTGTTCTCACCTTTGAAATGTCTGCGCCCCGTATTTCAGGGTTCAAGTGTTGTATGGACTGGGCTTCCAAGATGTCGGTGACCCACCTGCACAATATCTGTGAGTGGTGCCTTGGCATGGCTCACCGCACCAATGGGTGCCCCTCGTGCATGAAAATAAATCCAAAGTCCCTTTGGGAGCGGGCAACTAAACTTCCGTTGTGCTGACTGCTGTCAAAATCCCCAGCGCGGTTGACCGTTCGGTCCTCGGAGGTCGAGACAGAGGGGCCTACCCCCGAGAAAGAGAAAGAAAGACATTGGCGCAAGACAAAGCGCTCCCACTCACAGAGCCACTCTTCGCACTCCAACCATAAAAAGAAGAGGTGTCATCAACAGCAACATGATTTCTGACTTCTCATTGGAGCGGGGTAAGTAGTCAGCAGAGCCGACAACTCATCAGGAGTGGGAGGAATTAAAATCACAAATGTTGGCGATGTTTGAAAAGGCCCTGTAGGTGCGGAGATCTCTCCCCCCTTAAACAGCAGTTGTCATCCGCAATCGCCACCGCGGGTGGTGGCTGCTTCCACGTTGGAGGCTGCAACCCGGCAGGTAGGGCATTGCAGTCCCTTCTTTGTGTTTGGTCTCGGGCCATTGGCCAATCGTAGCACTGCCGGAAGTTATCTGCCCCTCATTCCCGGCAGTCGCTGCGTTTCAACCCTTAGCTGGCTCTCGCTCCAGCTGCTCTGGTTCTTGCACTCTGTTTTCTTTTGGCTCTCCCAGCTGTGCCCTCTGCTCGCCTCGGCGTGCGGCAGTTTCTCTGCCGGTTCATTCCTCTTTCTTTGGAACGAGCTTCCACTCTTCTCCCTGTCTGCCGGTTCGTCTGGCGGCGGCTCTCCCTGCTCCAGTTTTCTCCCTCGCCGATCTCTCGGCACTTTCTCGCTTCCTCCTCCTTGTCTCAGTCGCTGCTTCGGCGGCAGGCGTTTTTCCCCTCTTTGCCGCACTTTTTCACTCGCGGTTCTCCAGTTTTTCCCTTTCTTCTTTCTGTCTTGTCTCTCCTTTGGAAGCGCTCTCTTTCTACCGCGCCTGTGTTTCCTAGGGCCGGTTGCTCCGTGGCTTCCTTCTCGCCTCGGCTGGCGGATCCCTTTCTCCTAGGGATCCTCCTCTCTCCTGCACCTTATTCCCATTCATCGGAGTTTTGTCGTTTTGGACTTACTTCCTGTGGTCAACCCTGTGGATCTCGTCTCTTCTTCCAGTCCACCAGCCACAATGGATCTTCGCCTACTTCTTTGCCAGAAGTCACCTAAGGGTTTTTTCCCACGTGTGGGTTTTTTCCCTTTTTTCCGGCCTGTTCCCGGAAGAGGGGCCCCAGGACGGCTGTTCCAGTCAGCAGTCACTGTGGCTTCTCACCGAGACAGGCAAGTGCTACCTAAAAAAGAAAGGGACTACCTAAGCCGGCGGAATCTACGAGACTCAGATCACTCTGAAGACTCAGGTGAGGAGAGTGTGGAGGGACGGGAAGACGAAGGGGTTCGACAGCTTAAGCATTCACAGATTTGAAACACAAAGAAAGACCACGATGTCAGCCGAAGAACAAGTCCAGGAGCTATGGAAGGCTTTCCAAGCCATGTCACTGGAATTACAGGGGATCAAGACTGAGAATGCCCTTCTCAAACAGATGGTAGTGGTCAGGGAACCCTCACATCCCCCAGAATTACCCCCTATTGCTCTTTCTTCTGGAAAACTTGATGGCTTACCTAAGAAGGTAGAGGAATTCTTGGAGGCCTGTACCGTTTACTTCACCTTCAGACCTCACACTTTCTCAACGGACCAAGCCAGAGTGGGGTTTCTTATCTCTAATATGACGGGGAATGCTTTGGCCTGGGCTACTCCGCTAGTCACAAACGGTAATGCCATCCTACAGGACTTCTCTGGGTTCCAGAACCTACTGAAACAGACCTTCGAGCGACCCGAACTATCTTTTACTGCGTGTGAGGACTTGCTGGATGTAAGACAGGGTGCTCTAGATGTACTGTCATACATCTCCTCCTTTAAGACTCTGGCAGCAGGGGCGGGATGGCCCGAACAAGCGCAGTATGCTGTATTCAGGAGAGGGTTGAGAGATGAGATCAAGGATGAGCTAGCCAGATCTCCACGCTTTCCCACGTTTCCAGATCTACTCGCTGCTGCTCTTCACATCGAGTACCATCTCCAAGAGAGAAGGGCAGAACGCTGGAAACAAAGAGGATCGGGTAATCCCGTAGACCCTCCTTCACACTCTCCCTCTGGACGCTTCTCTTCTACTCAGGGCGAAGAACCGATGCAAATCGGAGCCACAAGGGCACCTCTGTCATCTGCTGAGAGGCGGCGAAGAAGAGAAAAAGGTTTGTGCGCCTATTGTGGTTCCGACCAACATGTTCTAAAGGACTGCTCTGAGGTACCGGAAAGGAAGGCGGGAAACGATTACCCTCGGCGTCAATAGGGACTGGTAGCCAGGGGTACTCAGATCTTCTTCAGCGTCCCTACGTGACACTTTCGGTGTCGGCTTCAGAATCCCAAGAGGATTCCTGACTGATGGTACTATCCTTAACCTTGAACCTCAAAGGTGTACCGGTGGAAACATTAGCCTTACTGGATTGCGGCGCGGCAGGGAACTTTGTCGACACTCTGTGGGCTGACAAGATGGGTCTTACTCAGATAGTCCGGAAGGTGGGTCAGAAAGTGGAAGGAGTCGACGGTACACCTTTGTCGTCCGGACTCATCACTCATACTACCGAACAACTCTCCTTGGTCATCAACCAACACACAGAGGTCCTGCAATTCGACATTATTAGAGCCGCGCATTTCCCCATAATCCTAGGCATTCCTTGGCTTCGTAGGCATAATCCGCATATCAACTGGACGGAAAATCGACTGAGTTTCTGTTCCACATACTGTTCGGTCAACTGTCTCCCTCCCCATATCAGGGGAGATCAACAGTCGGTTAGGGTTCTCTCCAAGGATCATGTGGGTATTCACGCTCTTCCTAATTTTTGTGCCGAATTCTCCGGGGTCTTCCAAGAGAATCTTCACGCTCGGCTACCTCCTCATTGGCCAGAAGACTGCTCAATCGATCGCAAACCTAATGCACTGGTTCCATTTGGGCGCATGTTCTCTCTTTCTCAGGCCGAAAAGAAGGTATTAAGGGGCTATCTGGATACCAACTTGGAGAATGGTCTTATTCGACCTTCGAAGTCACCCGCTGGCGCCTCCCTGTTCTTCATCAAGAAGGAAGACACAACTGATCTCAGGCCCTGTATTGATTACCGGGGCCTCAATAAGGTTACGATTCGTGATCGGTATCCTATGCCACTCATAACCGACATCATTGAGGCGGTACAAGGGGCTCGAATCTTCACCAAATTGGATCTCAGGAACGCATATCATCTGCTTCGCATCACCGAGGGGGACGAATGGAAGACGGCTTTTCGCACCCCATATGGTCTTTTTGAGTATAGAGTGATGCCGTTCGGTTTGGTGAACGCACCGGCTGCTTTCCAGAGATTCATGGATAAGTTGTTCTCGGATCTGCTGTCGGTCTCGGTCATAATATACCTCGACGACATCCTGATTTTCTCCCCTAACATGAAGGATCATATCAAACACGTCACCCAAGTTCTGTCTCGTCTTCAGGAGAATCAGTTGCTAATCAAGGCCGAGAAGTGCAAGTTTGCAGTATCCTCGGTTCACTATCTCAGATTCATTCTTTCTGAAGAAGGGGTTGCCATGGACCAAACCAAGGGGGATGCTATTCTTGATTGGCCAGCCCCTACTTCGGTTCGGGAAGTCCAAAGATTCTTGGGATTAGCAAATTACTACCTTAGATTCATCTCAAATTTTTCAGAGGTAGTTTACCTGATTACGCGCCTACTCAAGAAGGAGGTGGTTCAGTTTTTCTGGTCAGACGAGGCCGAGAAGAGTTTCGGTTATCTCAAGAGTTTGTTCTGTACTGCTCCCATTCTTCAGCATCCTGATCAATCACGGCCATTTATTTTGGAGACCGACGCATCAGCTGTCGCAGTAGGAGCGGTTCTGCTCCAGACCATCCAAGGTGTGGAACATCCCGTGGCATACATGTCAAAAACTCTTTCTCCCAGCCAACTCAATTATTCTGTACTGGAGAAAGAACTACTGGCCATGAAGCTGGCCTGTGAAGAGTGGCTCCATCTTCTACTAGGAGCCAGACATCCGTTTCTGATTAGGACAGACCATAAGAACCTCAAGAGTTGGAGTGTTCAAATTCCAGACAGGCCAGGTGGGCCCATCTTTTTGCACAGTTTGAATTCCAAGTCTCGTATATCCCGGGATCACAGAATAGTCTGGCGGATGCCTTGTCACGCAAAGACTCCACCAATGAACACATGGCAATCAAGAAGGAGTCCATGTTCAACCGCAACCAAATCCTGGCTTTCATTGGTTCTTTCCTTCAAGAGGTGAAGACTGCCCTCATTCAGGAAAGGTCCCAACTACCCCTACGTCATACCTCTCCCTTTCAACAAAGAGGGGACTGGCTTCTCTACAAACAGAAATTGTACATTCCTGAAGGTCCTCTTCGCTCTAGAATCCTGAAGTGGAGTCATGACTCTCGCTCGGCCGGTCATAGAGGGGCCGAGAATACCATTGAGCTCCTCTCTAGAACATTTCTTTGGCCAAACGCTAGAAAGGAGACCTATGAGTATGTCGAGGCTTGTCCAATTTGTGCCAGAGCCAAATATCACCCGGGGAAACCTTTGGGTCTGCTTACTCAGGTCGAACTTCCTGCTCGTCCATGGGGTCTGATATCCACTGATTTCATTGTCGATCTGCCGGTCTCGGAATCCTGTACCTGCATTATGGTTACGGTAGACGCTTTTTCTAAGCCGGCTCATTTCTCTCCCCTTCCAGGTCTGCCCACTGCTGCAAAGATGGCAGAGGTTTTCTCTCGGGACATATTCAAGTTACATGGTCTCCCCGATAAGATAATATCGGATCGGGGAAGTCAGTATATCTCGAAGTTTTGGACTGCCTTGTGCAACCGGTTGGGCATTGAAAGAGCTCTGTCTTCGGGGTTTCACCCAGAGACCAATGGTCAGACGGAACGCCTGAATGCGACCCTGGAACAATACCTAAGGTGTTATATAACTCAACATCAAGACAACTGTGTCTCTCTGCTTCCCACTGCGGAGTTCTCGTACAACAATACCAGACATTCCGCCACAGGACTCTCTCCTTTCTTGTGCACTTATGGGGTTCACCCTCGTGCTGTGTTTCCAGAGGTTCCCAGTTATACCAACTCCCCGACAGTGGAGGAGGTATTAGGGAATATCAAGGAGGCCCAGACTTCAGCTATTCGGAGTCTAGAGGTCAGCAGACAACGGACAAAATCCTGTGCCGATCAACATCGAAAAGAATGTCCAGCATGGAAGCCAGGTGATCAGGTGTTGTTGTCCACCCGGTTTCTGCCCAGATGGACACGGCCTTCTAAACTGTCTCCTCGTTTTCTGGGACCTTTCACTATTCTCTCTAAAGTCAATCCAGTCACCTATCGCCTCCGGCTTCCTTCCTCTCTTCGCCGCATTCACCCTGTCTTTCATTCCTCTCTTCTCAAACCTTACTGTCCCGACCTTCACCACAGATCTATTCCCAAATCTACCCTGGCACATTCCCCGGAGCCAGATGAGTATGAGGTATCTCATGTCCGTGATTCCAGGTATTATCGCGGGCGTCTCGAGTACCTTCTGTCCTGGAAGGGTTACCCTGAGTCGGAGGACTCATGGGAAACAGCTTCTCAGGTTCATGCACCAAGGTTGCTGACTACTTTTCACCGCCGTTACCCAGGGAAGCCCGGTGCGGTTAGTTGGGGAGGAGGTCATACTGTCATCCGCAATCGCCACCGTGGGTGGCGGCTCCTTCCACGTTGGAGGCTGCAACCCGGCAGGTAGGGCATTGCAGTCCCTTCTTTGTGTTTGGTCTCGGGCCATTGGCCAATCGTAGCACTGCCGGAAGTTATCTGCCCCTCATTCCCGGCAGTCGCTGCGTTTCAACCCTTAGCTGGCTCTCGCTCCAGCTGCTCTGGTTCTTGCGCTCTGTTTTCTTTTGGCTCTCCCAGCTGTGCCCTCTGCTTGCCTCGGCATGCAGCGGTTTCTCTGCCGGCTCGTTCCTCTTTCTTTGGAACGAGCTTCCACTCTCCTCCCTGTCTGCCGGTTCGTCTGGCGGCGGCTCTCCCTGCTCCAGTTTTCTCCCTCGCCGATCTCTCGGCACTTTCTCGCTTCCTCCTCCTTGTCTCGGTCGCTGCTTCGGCGGCGGGCGTTTTTCCCCTCTTTGCCGCACTTTTTCACTTGCGGTTCTCCAGTTTTTCCCTTTCTTCTTTCTGTCTTGTCTCTCCTTTGGAAGCGCTCTCTTTCTACCGCGCCTGTGTTTCCTAGGGCCGGTTGCTCTGTGGCTTCCTTCTCGCCTCGGCTGGCGGATCCCTTTCTCCTAGGGATCCTCCTCTCTCCTGCACCTTATTCCCATTCATCGGAGTTTTGTCGTTTTGGACTTACTTCCTATGGTCAACCCTGTGGATCTCGTCTCTTCTTCCAGTCCACCAGCCACATTGGATCTTCGCCTACTTCTTTGCCAGAAGTCTCCTAAGGGTTTTTTTCCCACGTGTGGGTTTTTTCCCTTTTTTCCGGCCTGTTCCCGGAAGAGGGGCCCCAGGACGGCTGTTCCAGTCAGCAGTCACTGTGGCTTCTCACCGAGACAGGCAAGTGCTACCTAAAAAAGAAAGGGACTACCTAAGCCGGTGGAAACTACGAGACTCAGATCACTCTGAAGACTCAGGTGAGGAGAGTGTGGAGGGACGGGAAGACGAAGGGGTTCGACAGCTTAAGCATTCACAGCAGTCCCCGGTGACTTCAGGGCACTCGGTGTACCCAGCCGCACGCAAGCACCGATACAGACGCTTTGATTTTCCCCTCCCACAACTCGTCAGTTGGTTGACGGCTACCAGAGCATTGGCCCCAATGGCGGGCGATTACCTCTGATGCTTGGGTCCTAGAGCTCGTACAGTGGGCCTATTGTCTGCCCTTCTTAAGGAAACCTCCAGACAGACCCCTATCACCTCCATGCCAACCGGAACAGGAGCTGCATGAAGAACTGCAAGCCTTGTTGTTTAAAGGTGCAATGAAGAGGTGCCTCCCGAGCACAGAGGATCGGTCTGGTATTCCCGGTATTTCGTGGTACCCAAGAAGGGAGGAGGTCTCTGTCCCATCATGGCCCTTGAACAAGTTCCTGAGGAAGTACAAATTCAGGATGGTGATGTTGAGAGGGATTCTCCACATTCTCAAGCTTCAGGACGGGCTGGTGTCCATAGATCTTCAGGATGCTTACTTCCACATACTGATACATCACAAGCACAGAAAGTTCCTGAGGTTCCTCATAGGGGACACGCGCTATCAGTTCAAGGTACTTCCCTTTGTGTTGACCTCCGCTTCAAGGGTCTTGACCAAGCTCATGGCAGTAGCTGTGGGTCACCTTAGGAGATCCGGGGTGAACATATTTCCGTACTTGGACGACTGGCTGATCCGAGGGAATTCGGCAGAGCTGCTTTTGTCCTGCCTGGAGGACACATGCTCTCTACTCCAAAGGATGGGCTTCTCCCTGAACTTGCAGAAATCCCACCTGACACCAGGCCAAAGGCTTCAGTTCATCAGTGCAGTTCGAGACACTCAGGTAGGGAAGGCCCTTCCTCCTGAGGGGAGAGTAATTAGCATTGTGCAGATGGTAAGTCTGTTCCAGAACCACACCACCTTACCAGTGGCTTCCTTCCTCCGCCTCTTAGGCCTCATGGCTTCCTTTTTCTAGTGCCAGAGTCCAGGCTTTGAATTAGATCTTTAGAGTGGCTCCTATGGGGCCAGTGGTTCCAGTAACTCAGAACCCTCAAGGATTCCATCTGGGTGTCCAGGTCAGTGGTAAATGACCTTCTCTGGTGGGCCAACAGCAGCAACTTACTGGTGGGGGAACCCTTCTGGCCTCTGAGGCCTCAGGCCTTTGTAGTCATGGGTGCGTCCTTGAAGGGTTGGGTCGCTCACTGCAAGGACTTGCAGGTGAGCAGCCATTGGTCAGTAATGGAAGCCAGGTGGCACATCAACAGGCTGGAGTTGGGAGCCATCAGGCTAGCCCTGAGTGCGTTTGCCCTGTCTCTGAAGGTGAAGCATGTCCTTGATGGACAATATGGTGGCCATGCACTACCTGAACATGCAAGGTGGTATGCATTCCCTCCCTCTCTGCAGGGTTCCATGTGATAATGTCCCCGCAAAAATGTCACCATGCAAACAATTTGCAGAAAAATGGCTGAGACATTATTACATGGAACATTGCAGGGGACACCCCCGCAACCCTCAAAACCTTTTTTTTCCAAGGGGACCGGGGACACCCCTGCAACCCACGCTCCCCTGTCCCTATATATATGGTCACCTATATAATGTTGCCACAAACTTATCCCAATGACATTATGTACGGCGACCAGATATTTAGGCACATTATTACCTGATACCCTCTCCAGAAGTGCGATGCAGCTGTGATTCTGGCTGTTAGAGAACCAAATCATCAGTCTCGGCAGTTCATCTGGCAAGGGCACAGAACATTTTGGCAGATGCTCTAAGCAGGCAGACCACGGTCTCACACGAGTGGGAAATGTGCCAGGAAGTCCTAGAGGAGGTCTTCTCTATATGGGGTACCCTGGCAGTGGACCTGTTTACTACTATGGAGTCCACCAGGAAGTGCAGACAGTTATGCTTGTGGAAATTCCCAGTGAATGGTGCGCTAAGGGATGGTTTTCTGGTGGACTGAACCTTCCCTCTCCAATAGGTCTTCCCGCCGGTTCCCGTCATTCCTTGGGTTCTCAGGAGGTTGAGGAGGTTTCGAGCAATCATAATCTTGATCGCCCTGGATTGGGCAAGGAGGATGTGTTACTCGGACCTTCTGGATCTGACCATCTGCCCACCTCTCCGGTTGCCTCAGTGCCCAGATCACTTAACCCAGTCGGACGGTTGGGTGCTCCACCCGAATCTCTCAACTGACATGCGTGGCTCTTGAGACAATGAGATATGATGACTGGGCCCTCTCTGAGGAGGTGCTTGAGGTGTTGTTGGCTGCATGCAGATGGTCTACAAGATCTATGTACTCGTACAGGTGGAGAATATTTGAGGCATGGTGCAGGGAGCGCGAGATTGAGCCCATCTCTTGCCCCACCACTACAGTGATGGAGTTCCTTATGTCACTGGCCTCTGCAGTCTTTCAGGTCACCACAGTCAAAGGATATTTGGTGGCTTTGTCTGTGTTCAAAAGCTCTCTGGATCAAGGTTCCTTTTTTACGATCCTGGGTATGGCCCAATTCCTAAAGGGCCTTGTGAATATGTTTCCGCTACTTCCCTTTGTTGTCCCATATAGGGACTTAAATCTGGATCTTACTTTTCTGATGGCAGCTCCCTTTGAGTCCTTACACTCTTCCTCTTTACAGCTGCTTAAACTCAAGAAAGCCTTCTTGGTTGCCATTACTTCCGCCATGCGGGTCAGCGGAATTGCATGCCCTTTGTTGTAAACCCCCATTTTTGGAATTCTTTCACGTGAAGGTCTCACTTAAGGTAAGGCCAGGGTTCCTTCCAAAGGTGGTTTCACAATCTATTGATCTGCCTGTATTTTACCCACCTTTGCACCCCTCTTAGGAAGAGGAGCACTTCCATTGGTTTGACCCCAAAAGGTCCTTAAGCTTTTAGGTGGCAAGGACGCCAGAATATCGGAAGACTGATCAGTTGTTTGTGGCACATTCCCTAGCCAGAAAAGGTCTAGCTGTGACCATGCAAACACTTTCCCTGTGGATTATCTTGTGCATAGCAGAATGTTACCAATCCGGAGGCAGGGAACTGCCTCACGGCATCAGAGCACACTCGACCAGGGGGGGGTCTTCGCAGCCACAGTCTTACAAAGGCGTGTTCCAATTACACACCCGGTTATCTTTCTAATTGGCTGTGCTATTAAGGATTCAGTCTTGCCCTTTCACCTAAACAAGATTCCATACCTCGGTCTCTTTGTTGCTCTATATATACATGCTTCTTCCAAGCACGACCGTGTGTATTTTCTTGCTTGGAGTCCCTCATTGTCCTTTGGCGTTTTTTACACGGCTATCGGTCGTGGGACATTATATTCATCTTTTTATGTTTAGTTGTAAGAGAGTAAATCTCTTAGAAATATTTCCAGTGTATGGTGTCATATATTAGCCTGAGCCCATGTTCTGGTTTTGGTTTGGTTATTATTATTTTTCTAAACATGGGGCAGATAAAACACGCAGTTACGATGACAAGTATGTCACAGAATTATTGGCAAAGTCTTCTTTATTCTCCACTGAGGGTGAGAGTTCCCCTTTAACCAGCATCAGTAACTGGGATGAGCTATTTCAAATGAAAAAAACGCTTGATACGCACAGAACTCCATGGTACCATTATGTTAGAGTACCTTAGAAATGGAGTTTTACCACAAGGACTCGTTGTGAATAACGAACCCACACTTTTTCTTGATAACAAGGAGTTCATTGTTAGATGGAGTTATATTGCCAACAAATGTGGGTGTGATTGGCTGATTTTAATAATAGATACAGCGAAAGAAATGACTGAAAAACAAACTTTAGAATTGGCAAAACTGGAAGACGAAATAATGAAAGTAGTCCTGCTAGAAGCTTTTACTAAAAGATTGGAACAAATCATCAAAGAGATGAATGACTTTAAAGAATCTACAGTGAGGGACAGGATTAGAAGGTTAAAAAAGGATATAGCTGATTATAAACACGAAAAAGCTTTCCGTTATACACAAGAGGGGTACGTCGTGAATCAACAATATGACGGAGCCCAAAGAACAGCTAAGAAAAATGTCAGTTTTGCTAATACATCCTATAGCTCACACAGTTAGATGATGATGGTTTCCAACAGGATCCTAATTACAGATTTCAGAGACGAGGCTCAGGCAGGGGCCGGGGCAATGTCAACAATAGACGAAGAGCTCAAAACCTTCGTCCCACCCAACGAGGACGTGGTCCCTTGACTGGTTTTTTAGACCAGGACATGTCAACATGGGATTACGAACCCAGGGTGACCAGGAGCAACACAGCCTATTAATAAACCTCTCCACGTATACACCCACTGAAGTGGAGACAACAGTGCTGGAAAAAGGGTTTGGGTTTGTACCCACGGCCACCTATGACCTGTTTAACATACGCCTTGAAGTACAGAATCTTTTCAGAAAAATACATCTGAAACAATACTTCAAGGACAATCCATTTGATATTGAGCAGGTCAATAGCGGGCTTCATAACCCTTCTACCTTTTGTCCACCGAGCTCCAGCCACAACCCTGAGTATGTGGTCTTTGAACGGAGAGTTCTTTCCGAACTAGACAAATTAGATGCCACAGTGATGACACGCACGTTCCAGAATTGTTCTAATGCACAACATTTAGCCATCAGTGGACTTAAGAACAATACATCAATTGTAATTCGTAGTGCTGATAAAGGTGGTGCTATTGTTCTACTCGATCGTGTTGATTATATCTCTGAATGCGTTAGACAGCTGGCAGATACCAGCTTCTACAAGCCTTTGAGTAGTGATCCAACGGCCCGCTTAAAAGCCATGATCACAATGAAAGTGGAGAAGACAAGAGACAGGAAATGGATTACCCATAAAGAGGCAGCATATTTGGTCAAAAGTGATCCGAGAGTTCCTGAATTTTACATTTTACCTAAAGTTCACAAAACTTTGGTCAACCCTCCGGGAAGACCAATAGTTTCAGGCACCAACTCGCTACTAGAACCCTTAGCTAAATTCGCAGATTCCTTTTTAAAAGGTTATGTGTCAGAGATGCAATCATTCATACAAGATTCCACCAGTGTCATTAACCTCATTGAACATTTTCCTTTAACAGCAGTGAAGATATATTGGTTATCTTGGATATTGTTTCATTGTATACCATGATTCCACAATCATCTACTTTAGGCATGATTGAAGAATTGTTGTTGGCTAAGCACACACCTGGTATTACTCCTAATTCGTTAATTCTTTGGTGCACTTCACTAGCCCTTACAGAGAATTACTTTAAATTTAACAACATTTTTTTCCAACAGATCCATGGAACAGCCATGGGCTCAGCTGGGGCCCCTACATTGGCTAATCTTTATGTGAATTCAGCTGAACTACAAAGCATCTACAGCAAAATCAACACCTTTCGCCAGCACCAGATTTGATGGAAAAGGTATATTGATGACTTGCTTATGATCTGGCATGGAGACGAACATCAACTACTGGCATTTTTTGATTGACTCAATGGCATTAACCCTTTTCTACAATTTACGATTCATTATGACAGACACAGAATCGATTTTTTAGATCTTACGATTCTAGTGGATAACATCAACAACACGTTACAAGTAAAAGCGTTTCATAAACCTACGGACCGGAACTCCCTATTGAGTTATGCCAGTTTTCATTCCAAAACACTTTGTGATAATCTCCCCTTTGGCCAATTTTTGAGGTTGAAGAGAAACATCATGAACCCCAATATATTTCAGGAGGAAGCTGGGATTTTGAGTGATAATCTCATACAAAGATGTTATCCCCGCCAAATTGTAAAACGGTCTCTCAAAAGGGCCTCTAACAACCATCGACAAGCCCTGCTAGAGTACAAGCGGAAATCTTCCACATCTGACCTGGACGGTTTGGTTTTTGTTAGCACTTACAATCCTTTGTCACATAAGATTGTCAGTATAATTAGGAAAAACTGGCACCTTTCATCTAAGGGCAATAATCCGGTCCCGGCACCCAGATGTGCGTTCAAACGTGGAATAACCTAAAAGAACTCGTAACCAGGAATGATATCAGCGACCATTCCTCTTCCCAGCTCTCCTCCACTAAACGTACCACAACTGTGGATATAGGTCTGACAAAACCCTGGGAACAACATGCTTTCACAAATTGTAACACGAGTGGAGTTATATATGCCATCTAGTGTACTTGTCCAAAATTATATATTGGACAAACTGAACGGAAAATAAAGATCCGCATTACCGAACACAAGAGCTGCATTAGGAATAAAAACATTACAGCCCCCATGGTCGGTCATTTTCTGACGAATAATCATGATTGTGAAGATCTAGAATGGACAGTTTTGAAGAAGATACGTACTACTAATGATGGTAATGCTAGCAGAAGTAAAGGAGGAGATGAGGCTAATATTTCTCACTAAAAGCCATCTGATTGGCCTTAATGAATAATTAGACCTCGCTTTCTAATTCCAGTTTCCCAGATGTAACCATATGGTATTAGATATCTTCATTTTCTACATCTATTGTTTCCTCCTGGCATGCGGTGCACCCAGGTTGATAATTATCAATACGTTTTGTCTCATCCGCTTATCTTGCTTCTTGCGTCCCTTCAATACCGACGTTTATAATATCTCTGCGGGGTCGCCATTACCCTTTCAATATGGCCGCTCGTATTATCTTTGAGCGTGCCTTTAAACTTGACTAGTACCATGATGTCCGCAGTGTATATATTGAGCCGGCTTACTTATTTTTGTTAGTCCTTCCTCTATTTTTTGAGAGGCCGGGTTTACTTCCATAACGGATACCAGACGGATGCTCAGGCTTCTGGTAAGTACGTGAATCTGCAGCTTATGGGCACAAGCCTACTGGCTATTCACTAGTTTAACTGCCGTATGACTCACGGTGTAGTCCCTCTGGGTTCTATTTGTCACTATGATGTTCCGGCAACTTGGACACACGGGTGCCGTGCCGTGGTTTTCCAGATACACGTTGTATGGCCATTACTAATATGGGCTGACGGGACGTGCCGCTTTTAGGACAACACGTATGTTTCGTCACAGCATTGTTTTGGTTTTGTTATTGTTTTTTTGAGGCATGCCTTTCCCCCCACTTTTTTTCAATTGCGTGCCTTCAATAATGAAATCTCTCACCATACCGCGCGGAGACATAACCGCTTTTGAGACGCCATGTATTTTAATAGCGTAAGAACTCTTAGGCTGTTCAATCCATTAATAGTGCTTGTGCTTATTGTTTTATTTGCCAGGCACTTTGAATAGCCATTTTGTGACACTTCTGCAGCGACTATTTCTGCATCTATGAATTTCACTCTAGTTGCTTGATCATGTACGCCATGGCTCAACTGTAAGCAACACCTGTGTTGACAGTGATTCGCCTAAGTAAGTTCCTTCGGTGCCTTTCTTCTGTTTCTTCAGCCTACCTTTGTTGGATTTTGAATGTTATTGCTTTTTCTGACTTGCCATCTACTATTAGCTTTTACATTTGTTTTTCGACTAGACATTTTCTTTATTTGATTTTATGCTCCATTCCCATAGGGCATGTGTTCCCAGGATTGTCGCTTGGTTATGCAGTGCTTGGTTTAACTTTTGGGATCCACCTATTGGCTTACACGTCGTGATTCGACCTACGGTAGAGTAAGTGTTACCTTGACCGTAGTTTTGTATTCACTTGATTACAAACTAACAACTGAGATATTATTCTAGACTGCCTATGCCACTCTATCACTAACCTTTACCTATGTGTTGCATTTCTAATTCCTAACATTTATGGCTATCTAAGAGAATTCGGGGTCTATTACCTGAGTGTTGCCGACCGTCCACGTACTGCCTGTTTTAAACTAGACTGCCATGTTTCAAATAAAACTGGAATATGTTTTTTATCTTGAATATCGAGTCAATTTTATATCTAGAGCGATTTTTGAGATGGCGAATTTATCCTCAGATGATTGTCTACCCCTAGACCATCCACATGATATTTCTTTTCCTTTCACTCTCTTACACTGTACATTGGGCTGGGACTTTATTAATTTAGCTTCTATGCCCTGTCGGTCCACCCATTTTTTGCTTGTGACTGCCTGCAGGTGTATTTTTGGGATTTTAACAGGTCATCTGACCTTGTATTTACGTCCATTGATAGAGCGTTTCACAGATATATACTGAACTCATTGAATATAATTGGTATGAGATCAGAAATTTCTGTTCTTTTCTTTAGGTGTCAGGTCAAGACTGGTTTATGGAGCTTTGCAACAACCCAGCACCATTGATCACGGATGACTTCAGTTCTTAAGTCACCCTGATGAATTTCCACATAATTAATTCAATCATGAAGATGGAAAGAAACATGTCGGTTTTCTGATTGGTCCACTTTTGTTTTGGCCCAAATTGTCAATTAATATGATTCATGAAGGTCTCTAATCTTGGGAGATTCTATTGACATTCTAGTAATACAATGCTTGTCACTTACTAGAACTCGAGCATGGTGCTATAACATTTTGTGCAAGTTGTTCATTTATGTTTATGTATTTTTTTTTTAAACTTATTTTATTGATTTTTTAGTGAGGAAATACGTGCAATACAACATGAAATTAAGCAGTGATTCAAACAAGGGAGGAAATGGTGAAGGGGGGGAACAGGGAAGAGGGAAGGAACAGACAAAACAACAACAGTCTTCATGTAGTAGCAAACTTTTCGGTGGATGGATGGGTCAAGACCAGCGACCCAGAGTTTCAGGAAGCAGGGGGGGTCGCATACAGGGGCTGTCCGTTCGGGCTAGAAGCAGGGAGTTAGTGTCAGTATGATGCTATGGAGTTTCAGGGGGGCTTGTGGTCGGCGCTGAAGCGTATGTCTCTGAGGAGGGCCTTCCAGGATTCCAAGGTGCCGCTCTCTGTTTCGCCGCTTGACGTGATTCCTTCTTGCCAGGCTCTGGTTTCGGCTACCGTCCATCTCTCCATCTCTTTGAGCCAGCGTTCATGCCTGGGGCCCGATGGCGTCTTCCAAGCCATCGCAATTGTTCTCTTAGCCAGGATGCATGAGATGTCCATTAACCTAACAGCATGTTTGAACTTGCTAGGTCTGGGGTACTTCCCCAGTAGGCACTCACCGGGGGTCCATTATGTTTATGTATAGTTCATGTATTTCACCATTGTATTTGAGGTATGCATTTTAAATATGTATGAGTTTAGTATGGATGGAGTGATTGGTGAATTGTATGGGTCTGGTTGGGTTGCACATTATTTTGAGTGATTTCCTTGACAATCATGTACTAATTTGTTCATGAATTGTATTTTACTATTCCACTTTTTTGTGATACATTATGAGATTTTATATTTCTTATGATACATTCTATCAAATCAATACATTTATTTTCTATTAATTTTAGGATGTGAATTGAATCTTTTCACCTCCTGGCTTGTGATGTGGTCTGTACTTACCCGGTTATCTTTTTAATCGGCTGTGCTATTAAGGATTCAGTCTTGCCCTTTCAACTGAACAAGATTCCATACCTCGGTCTCTTAGTTGCTCTATATATACATGCTTCTTCCAAGCACGACCGTGTGTATTTTCTTGCTTGGAGTCCCTCATTGTCTTTTGGTGTTCCAATTAGAGACATTTGCTGAGCGGCATCTTTGTCCTCACTCCATACTTTTACAGAGACACTATAGCCTGGACGTCATCCCCAGGGCCGACGTGCGTTTTGGCAGGGTGGTGTTACAGAACCTGTTACTGTGAGCTTTCTACACACCTAAACTGTTCCACTGCTTCGGGAGCCTATCTGATGAGGAATCTGTGAGAGAAAGGCAATACATTGAAGGAGAAATTACTCACCATAATGTTCTTTCTATGGATTCTTCTCCCGCAGATTTCTCATCACCCCTCCCATCCATCCCTGCTCAGAAAGTGTTAGTAGTTGGAGATGCCTGTTCTGGGGAGAGAGGATGCTTGGTGATGGTCCTTGATTGATCGCGTTCTGTCTGACAAGCTGAATGTCTTATCACCGATTCTAAGTGATCCGACTGCGGCTGATTTTGCCATGGCCGGAATATTCTCATGAGAAAGGTGCGAACGACCAAAAGTTTGCACCTTTCTCATGCAAACACACTTACATACTACGGGGGCTGCAGGGGTTTCCCGCGCAACCCCCACTCACTATACTGTAAAGTATAGTGAGCGGGGTGTTGCGGGGGACACCCCCGCAGCCTCCGCAGTCTTTTTGTTTTTTTACTTACTTGCAATGCTACCACCAAATGTTCAAACTTTTGGTGTTCGAACCTTTGGTGGTAGCATTTTTCGGTCGTTTTGTACGGTCTGACCTTTTTTTTCGGTCCGATCGTACAAAACCCTTATCAACATCTGTTTTTAAAAAAAGGAAAAAAAGAATATAAGTGGGAAAGTTTTTTCTACTAGTCTCCATATCTCTATGGGATCCCTGTTTCTTTGACCTTCCAATGGCTTTTTGGCCTTCTTCTCTCGCTATTTTCCTATCCCGCGGTCGAGCATGGGGGAAAAAAGTCAGGACTGAGGTATGGGGCGTAGTGACGCAGTATATATATGTTGCCCGTTGTCACGTCCGGAGTTGCCAATCGAGCACAGAGCAAGATGGATCGACAATCGACAGCTGAGTCGAAGTCCACTACCACCCCTGTCAAAGTTTTTTCTGAGCAGCAGCGCTGGATGAGGATATCTGATGAGGAATCTGCGGGAGAAGAATCCATAGAAAGAACATTACAGTGAGTAATTTCTCCTTTGGAAAAGACTTGTGCAGATCAGATAACCTTTTCATTACTCACAGTGGTTTTTCCCATAGATGCAAGGTTGCCAAGGCCGCCACTGCCAGATGGATTGTGGCATGCATTTTAAAGGCATGCACGCTGCTTGGTCTTTCTTTTTTTCGGAGGGACTACATGTGCATTCTGTCAGATCTAAGGATGACAGCATCAATACCTTTCCAAAGACACGTTCATTGGTCAGATGGTCGCTTGGTCTACTCCTCATCTGTTCTGTAAGCACCATTCCTGAAGGTTTCCTCCACTTCCTTTGGCCCTGAGGTACTGCATAAGATAGTCACATGAAGCTACCTGACATATACTTCACCTCTGCTCTAGTAAGTGTGTTGCTCTTTAATATGTCCAGCGTTAGGCAGGGGGGAGAGGCACTTGGCAAAGGAATAACAATAATTACCTTCTCTTGGATTCAAGTATTCTTTTTCAGTGGATTGCCCTCCTTCACAACTGCTGACCAGTCTTCCCCAGATGCTCATACCAGTGGTAATTCTCCGCTGCTTGGCATAAAAACATCAGAAATGGTAGTTGGGTCTCTCGAGTCAGTTATATATGGGAGTGTTGGTACCTGGGCCTGTAGGGCAGGGTCTGCATACTGGGGATTCCACATTGCAAATTCTTGTTGCTTAATGTAGCATATTTGGAGGGTGTTTAGACCTGACCTGTTGCTCGATCAGGCTTCACAATAAATTGTGACGGTTGGAGCTCCTGGCTAAGAGAACCTCAAGCACGTTGAAGTACATTTTGTGTATTATTTATATATTTCCTTTGTTTGGATGGATACCGCAATATTATGCATCTTTTTATTAATATAGTCTTAACCTAAAAAACAGGACATCATAATTCAATATGCATGATTCAGTGTGCTCATTAATTGAAATGTGATTGCTGCCAGGGGATGATCTGGGCGCTTTCTCTATTTCTGCTTTAATACATTGGGTTGGTTTGGAGTCTCCAAAATACACTAGCTTGGAGATAGTTGGAAATGTCTAATCATTTTATGTGCATGCCAGCATGCATTAGAATTATCCATAGACATGTAAGAGTCACATGGCCTTGACCAGGAAAAGGAGCAGAGAGACTCTGAGGCCGGGGAAGATGGCGGTTTATCTGTGCAAAATTGGAATGTGATACATTTTCATTTCAAGTGTTTCACATACAAATAGATGAACACTCAGTTTTACAAAGGGATTCTTTTAATCGTAAATCACTATTACAATATCTTCTTTATTCTCAATTGTTGAGGAGCAAGAAAATATGTATTTTAAGTGAAGACTTTTTTGAAGAAACAATTAAAATGAAATGCATTCTTCCTTCAAGACAAATGTTTCACATAAAGTGTTATTGAGGAAGAAAGAAGAAACGATTCAAGACATACATTAATATTTTCAGCCGCTTTTAGGCTGAATGTGTATGAATTTGAATGTGTTTCCTCAGTCCAGTCATTTCACTATCCATTGGGGGAAGTGACAGAGTTTCTGGTGCTTCCTACCCCATTGGAACTGCCCTTTGAATCATGATTACTGTCGGGATAGTGGGTTTTCAAGTCTTGGACAAGTGTGGTATCCCACTGAAGAAGGACTACTGTGCCACTTGCAAAGAGACCCCTTTTCTTCATAGCCCGCCCTTCATCCCCCAAATAAGACTCAATTTTCTAGCCTGTCTAACGCAAGGGAAAATAGGGAATGGAGAGTGTTTTCAGTGGGTGGAGTCAGCATATGCCAGGATCACACACACATGCCTCACATGTATGCAAAATCCACCCCCAACTGTTTTAACCTGCAGGAAATCTGTGCAAATCCTGTCCCAATGACTCAGACAGCCATGCCCATGCTCTGCTGCTGTTAAAGCACTTTGACCCAGTGACTCAGCTCTCTGATGGATCTATAGAGCTGGTCCGCATCTTCCTTGCCAATCGGGAGCAGATGGCAAAATTAGTCACTTTTTTGTCAGGCCTATCATGCAAAGTGTGGGGGCACCAGATGGATCATCACTGTGCCTGTTCCTTTTCAACATTTATATGAAAGTTCTCCTGGACCGCCTTAGAGATCAGGGTCTTCTTCTCCGTTCCTATGTCTACGACATGCAGGTTTATATGCATGTCAGTGGATACAGGATAGCTTCATTGGGCTTTTAGAAGATCCGATAAGAGTTCAATGGTTCCTAGGTCTCGGCAGACTCAAGCTCAATGCACTGAAGACCGAGGTATTGTTGCTGGACTCTTCCATTTACATTACCAGCTAGAAAACAACCCAATAGCGCTGACTTTGTTTTCGATTTAACACACCTTTTTCTAACCATGTCAAAAGTGTGTAAGCATTTTCATATTCCGATCATAGCCTCAAAGCTTAAGAGGGGGAGTGGCATGAGGAGCTTGTTAGTATGTTCAGCAGCTCCATCAGATTCTCACCTATATTCCATCTGACTCCCACCATCTGTTTTAAAGAAAAGCCTTCTGAATCAACAGAAGAAGTAATTTTCCTTAGCGGGCGCACAAAAAACAAATCATCACCAAATTCTGGCAGGTATGTATAACACACCACCCCGGTGTACACTGGCTGCAGGCTTAGCTACCGGCACACATCAAAATACAGCAAGGGCTATGGCAAAATTCAGTTGTGCTGTTGACATAATTCTCCACCTACTTACACCAGACTACACCTCAACACCTCTGGCATCAGAAAGCGCAGACCTATAACAAATTTGGGCATGCTGAACACATAGCGAGTCTCTAGCACTCACGCCAACTACTGACTGCTCTCAGCACCCATCCACATGCCTGACCTCATGAGTTGCTCTTCACAGGATGGCCAGCCCTGCTAAGCCTTATTTGGCCAAATGTACAAACGTATCCTTATCGTACTCCTTCACCTCCAGTACTCTGGACTTCGGTCCTCTGAGGGTGTTCTGAGAGAAACTCATGGTGTCAACAAGTAAGACAGACACAAGTGATCATAGTTCAAGGGTGTTTATTGAACAATGAATTCTGGAAAAACACCTATTCTAAACCTAAATCTAGGATGGGAGCAAGCGTCAACCATCAAATGAAAAATAAGGCAGACGTAGTGCGTGTCAAATAAAAGGGCCTATACTTAGAAAGCTATTGCCAAACCTTACAACTAATACAAAAAAGGGTGTGGGATAATTCTCAAGAAAAGAAAGAATGTTGCCTGGGTCTCCCTTCCCCATGTTTTAGACACGGGTTAAGATGGGAGCTTGGAGCACAGTACAGTCTTCGGCTTCTCCAGCATGAGACGACAGTTCCAATGGCAGTTCTCAGGACAGTCGATGGCCAAGTCTCTTTTCCTGTGATAGTCTCTTGCTTTCAAGACCTGATGTAGTCAAATAACAAAAACGAAAGTTCCTTTAACAAAAGAAAGTTTGTTTCCAATGTTTGCTGGGTGACGAGATCACCCTTGGGTCCCCCCTTCTGGGCGCTGACCCTTCTCAATTGTTTATTGCAGTTTCACACAGGGTGGTGATTTCACCCCTGGGTCCTTCTCTTCTGGGTGCGGACCCTTCTCAATTGTTTATCACAATAGTCTACAGTTCCTTTGTCAAACAACTTTGGGTGATAGCTTCACCCCTGGATCTCGCTCGGTCAGGCTCAGTCCTCTCTTCTCTTTTTATCTTCTCGGGTGATAGCTTCACCCATGGATCTCCCCCGGTCGTGCTCGGACCCCTCTTGCAGGATTTCTCCTCCCTCAATTTCTTAAAATCTTTTTCTTGGCTGATGGCTTCACCCCTGGATCTCCCTTGGTCAGGCTTGGACCCCTCTTGACTTCATATTCACTTTACTCTCAAGTGTTACGGGATTCACTTCCCTTGCTTTCTCTCAATTGTATGCTTTCGATTGTTCAGGGATTTTGCTCGACCCTCTGTATGACCACTTTGACCTATTTCACTGGCCTTATGGTACTTGTAGTTTCTCTCATTTGAGGCTCGACCAGAGACTCTTGAATTAACATCCACATGGTGTAGATTTCCCTTTGCAGCTGGTCTCCCATTCCACCTTTTTACAGTTCATTCAAAGTTTGTTAAACTTGGTTCAAACTTTCCCCTTTGCGCTTCTCATTCAACACAGCCCGGTTCTTATTGATTCTCCCCTCGACTCACCGGCTGTGATGAACCACTTGGCTGTTGCCTCTCTGGAGTCAAGACCGGTAGCATGGGCACAGGAGCTTCCCTCGCTCCTTCCTATCACCATAGGTTTGCCTCATGTGCCGCTGACATCTGCTGCAGGACAGTTCTGTTATTGTTGACAGTCTTAGGCGCTCTTCCACAAAGGCTCTGTGGGTGTGGGACAAAAAGGGCAACGTCACATCTCTCCTCGCCACCCTCTCGATACCTGCCGCCTTTCTCCTTCTCTTGCACTGCTGTGTGTTAGCCGTCTCGTCATGCTGTCTGCCGTGCTTGCCTTGCTCATTCTATACTCTCTGGCTCCACATTTTATTCCTGTGGGTAAAAGGAAGGGCTGTCAGGTGTGTGTGATTTAAGTCAATTGCCTGACTGTACCTGACCCTTGTGTCGGGACATGTCAGGTAAACAGGTTTTACATCAGTCCATTGTCTTAGGTGTGAAAACGTATTTGTGTTGTAAAGGGGTGGCAGGGTTGGAGTGTCAGAGTATCCTACGGGATGGTATAAGGAAGGTTTGTGTAATGGACGAGAATGACAGGGATGAAGAACAGAACATAGGGGATGGTGGGAATGGTAGGGGATTTTGGAAAATGACAATCAGAGGGACAGGATTGGTAGGGTTTGCGGGGTAAGCAGGAATAGCTGGGGTCTTGACCTGAACAAATGGGATTGTGGGAATCATAGTTTTTTGTCTAATCAGGTTGGGAATACGGAAAATGATAATCAGAGGGATGGGAAGAAGAAGGATGGGGAGTATTCGAATGGAGACCGGTGAACCAAGGATTCTGGGAGTTATGCTTTGTGGGTTTAACCGGTTTTGGGACCCTAGAGGATTGATTACGTACAGTGGGATTGTTGGATCTTGGACAGAGCGATCTAACAGGAGGAAGGGAGGCAGATGCAATACAGCCCATGAAAGCCTCAGATATCTCGCCCATCTCTCCTTCTCTGCACATTACCCCGTCTCACCTGGGGTATTCCCTTGAGCATAACCCTGGGTTCCCCAACCCAGGTGATCCTTCCCCACTATCTTAGTGCTTGTTTGTATATTAGCTTTACTGTTAGCTGGTTAGTTTTGCCAAGCTGTTATCTTAGGCTTGTTAGTATGTTAGCTTCACTGTGTTTGTCTGGGCATTCGTGAAGTCATCAGGTTATGCCAATATTCTATACCTATGATGTATTTGTTTACTTTCCCTTGGAGTTCTATGCTTGGCAGTTGATCAGCAGCAGTACGTGTTGGTGCTATGTTTGTATTGCTGGGGGTCTTTTGTTGTGTAATTATCTTAATAAAACCCATAGTGGATACCTCACGCATCTGGGTTTTACTGACATAACAGGCACATCAAAAGAAAGCACTTTGACGAGGAAGAGCAGGACAAAGTGTAATGAAGATCACTGGTAAGTAATCCAAACACACCTAATGTGACTGCACGTTCTAAGGATTTAAGTGCAGGGATTGGTGCTGGGCGAGACAGGGCAAAGTGCTTTTGCTGCATGATAGTGCAATCGTCACAAAGCCAATTTACCGAAAAAGTACTGAGGTAGTCAGAGTAAGGAATTTCTCAGGTATTCAAATGTCATTAATAGGGCCAAGTCCAGAAAAAAGTGTGGGGGATCATTAACATTCGCACAGGAAATGAATGTATTCTAAAGTGAAATGCACACATTTAATTCAACTGGCCTTTCCTAATGGAAGAAAATTCAAAATAGAAATGAGCATTGCCTCACAAAATGAATCATCAATAACTGGAAAAAACAGCTAGAGGAGATTTTCCTAGAACGCTGCTGGCAAAGTATAAAATATGTGCGCCATTTAACCCAAATATCTACATTGAAATATTCTATGGAAGGCAAAATACCAAAACAAGACATCTGCTTTGAAGACACTTTAATGTGGTTTTGTGGGTTCAAAACCTGGTGGATGAAAAATTGAGCAAACAGGCTTTGTTGCATGCTGGCCTCAAAAACGCCTGAGGTGGATGGAGTCGGCACTGTGAAAAAATTGGCGGATGCTCTCAACCTACAGGTAATCTCAACTTGAACCTTAAAAATCAGCACAGGGCCAGGTAGGACATCGTCAGTCCAGCAACCACTCGTCCCACATCCATGGACCTGGTGAATCATCACAACAAAGGTGCCCTCTGATCCTTCCCCTCCTCACCACGACGTTTGGCTTTCAACAATACTCTGTTTTATAAATCAGACTTGAAAAGTACACCCATCATAATTAGAGTACTCCAGCAATATAGGAATCCTTAATGGAAATATGTTCAGCAAAAAGTACAAATGGTGCATTGGTTTCACCCCGTCTTGAAGACTACAAATACCAGAGTGCAATTCCACAAAATTATAAAAAATGGCTTGTAGTCTGTCTTTGAAGACTTAATCATAACAAAAGATAATGTGAAATGGTAACTTTTGCACTGTTTGACAAAGCCATGTTTTATATGATGCAAGTGAAATGTGACATTGCCCCCCAAAAAAAATGTATTCTATACAACAAATGTGGACTTATGAATACTATCGAGATAGTGCACAACTCTTGTTTGTCAACATATGCTAACTGTCTTCAAAGAAGACAGATTTGGGCGGCAAATCGTTTTTCTGTATGTGCTTTCAGAATAAAATGGCCCTTTTTAACCCCTTGTCCATAACAAAGGTTCTTAAGTGGACCATTACTTTAAACAAAGAGCGTGATAAGCCCTAACTCTGAGGCCCCACTGGTCTGATGGGGAGGTGGGCAGGAGGTATTTGGGTCTAGAAGTGCATCACAAGGGGTTGGGAGCTGACAGCATGGCAGCCCAGCCCTCGTTACTCCTTATACTCACGTCAGCAGGAAGCTGCGGGGCCCCCAAGAGTGTGGGAACTGGGCAGACGGGCCGGCACAGACTGCCCATGCCTCAGGCCGTCTCTGAATGGAAGTAATGGTGCCAACTGCATTACTCCATGCCATACATAATACTGCCACTCCCCACTGAAGTCTTACAGTGCTTCAGAAAGGGCAGTAACCAAAAGCCATAATCAGGGGGTGAATTGCAGTGACCACTGGTGCTAATGACAATCCAGTTTTCCGCAACATGTAATGAGGCCTTATGCTTGAAAATGTCAGAAATACAAATGTTAGAACGCAGGATGCGATTGCGTTCTTTTTCTGCGTCTTGTTTGACTCAGATGTCCAAGGAAAGCTTATGTGACAGCTACGTGCTATTTCGAGCATACATTAATTAATGCAGTGCTTTTGAACGGGTGATTAACAGAGGTGAATCGAAGAAGTCCGGCGATTTCTGCCAGAATGCGCGGGCTCACTTCCAGTCTGGAAACAGCCCACGTGCTTACACCTTGGAAGGAAGCAGTCAGTACGTGGAAGGCTGTAAGCGGTCAGGAAGTTACCAGCGAAGCTCCGGAGCGGCTCCTTTGGGGCTGTGAGGTTAAGATGTTAGTTCTAAATTTAAACTGCTTTTGTAGAACATTGCTTGTGTGGGAGGTCTCATAAAACCTCTGCTGAGCTCAGGCAATAGAAACCATATGCATGTCTGACGGCTGCTCCGCAGATTTCTATGGGACTATGGAGTGAGGCTGGCTAACCTCCTGGGTGTCCCTGCTTCTCCTGATGCTGACAAAGCAAGTTTGGAGGAAGGAAGAGGATGCCTTGGCCTTGGTGCTGCAGCTTGTTAGCTTCTACCTGAGGGAATAGAGGCAGGCCTCTGCTGTGCTGCCAGTGGCCTAGTCAAATAAACCCCCTGCTCAGGGGGCCTCGATGAGTGTTCCAGGTGAGAGGAAGTATCCCTGTTGTCAGGCATGTACAAAGGTGCGGGGCTCTGCACGGGTGAGCGGCAGGGCAATTAAGAGGCAGCACATGAGTAATTGTAGGGCCATGGGCACTGTGTCCGTGTGCGCCCGCTACGCCTTTTACTCATGTTATCTGGTCTTGTACCTCACACTGCGCCTACTTGCGTGGTCTCTTGGCGCCCTGGCGGAGCAGCAATGGAAGGGGATTTGGGGAGGTTTGTTAGTGGGATTCAGAGGAAACAGAGAAAATAGCTTCGATGTGCTGTTGGCAGCTTCACTTTAGAGAAACCGGTCACTGGGCATTGGTGCGGTTTTGGTTGATAGACATCATGTGGGTGATGAGGCAGGTTTCACTTTGGGTATTGTGGAGTGTGTGCAGTTTGTTGTGCGGTAGAGGTAGTGGTGTGTTTTGTCTAGAGTTTGAGGGTGATTTTGCAGAATATTTCGTTTTTAGTAGCGTTAGTTGACAGTTGCATCAAATTCGGCTGGGCTCAGTACCGTGGCCACACTTAGGGTTGCACAACACAAAAACTGAAAACGCAAACCTCTCGACCAGAGTATTATTATACCAGCAAGACCAGAAAAATTGTCCAGAGAATATATTTACAAAAGTATATCAAAATGTATTTTTAAATGATACAATAATTGAAAAAAGTGAATCAATCACAATTATTAAACACTACACAATTTAGAAAACACAAGAGAGCAGCAACATTATTTTGTCTAAAAAGGCTAGTAAAATTCACACACACTTTCCATTCATAGTGCAACATTCAAACACACCTTAACAATCAGTGACATTCATACAAATTGTTAAAAGACAAGAAAAAAGAATGATAAACGTGTGGGGAGAACAATTCATGATTTCTCCCCAAAAAACATTCATTATTTTACAGTTTATACAGAGAACAATAGAAATCATTGAAACAAAATCTATTGTAAAGGTGGATCACAACAAGAAATACATGGATCACATCCCTTTAGGTTTTTTCTCAACCGGTTTCGACGTAGAATGTTAGTTTAAACAACGTCTTCATCAGGAGGAAAATGTAACCATACTGTAAAAAATCACAAAAAACAAAACAATATAATATTTCATAAAAATACTAATCAACCATAAACTGCCTGCCCACTAGAATTGATTGAACAAAAAAATCTAAAAAAAATCTTTTAAAAAGAAGGAATAAATAAATGGATGCCTAATATACCAGAGTTGAATTAATATAAGGACATCCCTAAACACCAGAGTTGAATCCCAGAGCGCAAGGTTAGTGAGACCCAATTTAGAGCCGTGCTGAGTGCTAGTGAACCGACTTCACCCAGGTGAGTCTCCAAGAATGGAAAACTACTAGAGCAAATAGACATCTTAAAACCATGCTAGCAAAACTGACCTGGTATGCAGAGACTGCTGTGTTAGACAGATCTGAGGAGTTAGGTGTCCGCCCAGTGGTTATTCAACTTGTACCCCAATTGGTCCCAAAATCTCTATGAACCAAGGCATAAGGTTAGCAAGCATACCCTCAGCGGCCCAACAAGAAATAGATTGAAGTAAAATAACCAAGGACTCACCTTATGGGGTCTCGACTTGCTTTTAAAATGTCAAAAACAGCTGCTGCTTAATGTAAACTGGATGGGCGCGGCCTGCAGGAATAACCAGGTGGATTGGCTGTAAATTAACAAGGGTCCAAAACACCAATTAGCAATGAATACCACACTTAGGGTTGGCCAACTTGGTCCACATCGGGTTTGTCATTGGTTTTGGGAGGTTCCTTGTATTTTACTTGTTATGCAGTGGGTGAATTTTGTCGCTTAGATATTTTCTTCTTTTTGGGTGTTAAAGAACCAGGTATGTAACAGCTTCCTGAAATTAAGGTGGTTCTCTGTTGTACGTATTTCATTTGGGAGGGAGTTCCAGAGTTTTACGGCTATGCAGGAGAATGCTGATCGTCCAGGTTTTTGTTTAGAGTATTGTTAAGGTTCGAGGTGGATGCTGTTGCTGGATCTAAGCGTTCATGCTGGTTTGTGGATGGCGATTATCTCCTGTATGAATTCCACACCTTGGCTGTGGATTGCTCTGTGTGTTTTGCAGAGTATTTTTAAGGTGATTCGCTTTTTGACTGGCAGCCAATGTAGCGTCCTCTGCGCTGGTGTGATGTGGTTTCTTTGGGTGAGTTTAAGCAGAAGTCTTGCCGCCACATTCTGCATTCATAGTTGTTTCCTCAACAGGTATTCTGGCATTGTCATGTAGATGCTATTTGCATAATCTATTCTTGACATGATGAGAGAGATGATGGAGAGTGTTCTGCGTGTGAAGGAGAAGGGAAGTATCTTTTTGTTTGTGTGCATGGAATAAGCATTTCTTAATTATTGCGTTGACATTTCACTCAAGTGTTAGCTCGTTTTCCATTAGGATGGTTGTGGTGCATTTCCCAGTTTAGTGGGCCATGGGAAGTGGTGGTTGTTTGCCCGGTCATAGGGTGTTATCATGATTTCTGTTTTGTCTGGGTTCGTTTTAAGGTTATTGGTGCTCATCCATTGGTTTAGTTCTTTGAGACAGTCGGTTAGTGTGGGGTTCTCCTCTTCACTGGTGCTGATTTTGTAGATGATTTGGTTGTCGTCTGCATAGTTGTAGCAGGTGAGGCTGTGTTTTTAATGTGGCTGATTAGGGGCATCATGTAAATGTTGAATAGTAGCGGGGATAGCGATGAGCCCTGTGGGACTCCACATGTATTCTGAGGTGTAGATTTGAATGGTGCTAGCCATGTTGTTTCATTTATTTCTGTCAGGAATGATTTTAGCCAGGGAAGGGCTGTATTGCCGATCTCTATGTCTTCTAGTCTTTCAATGAGGGTGTCATAGTTGAGCTTGTTGAAGGCTGCAGAGAGATCCATTAGTATTAATGCTGAGTTTGTGTTGGAGTCTGCGTTGGTCTTTAGATCATCCCATATAGGTAGCAGTGCAGTCTCCATTTCTCTGATGGGTCTGAAGCCTACTTGCACGTGATCTAATACCTGGTTGTTTTCAACGTATTCCGAAATGTGTTCATATATAAAGGTTTCTGGTCGCTTTGCTAGGCATGGAATCTTTGATATAGATCTGTAGTTGGAGAGGTCTTCCATGTTACCCGGTGTTTTTTTAAGGAGCCGTTCGCTGTAGGCTGATTTGAAGGCTTGTGGCACTGTTCCAGTTGCTAATGAGAGATTAAAGAGGCTGAAGTAGTATTCTGCCTGTGTTCTCTGTGCTAGGTTGATTTTGTAGATGTCTGGTGGGCAGGAATCTGATGGAGAACCTGCTATGTCGCTTTTGTTCACCAGGCTGTTGAATTTATTACTTGAAGATTTGGGGGAGGAGGTTCAGTCTGGTATGTGGTTCCGGTGTCAGGTTGAGGTGATGGGCAGTTGGGTAGCTTGGCCTAATTTGTATGATTTGCTGGATGCATTTGATTGTGTCCTTAAAGTGTCCAGCAAGGTCATCACACAGTTTTTGTGTAGGGACCCGGGCATTGTTGCATCTGGTTGGGTTTCTCATCTCGTTTATGATGTTGAACTTTTCTTTCTGAGTGTTTCCTGCTTTTGTGATCCTTTCCTTTTAGTGTTTCTTTTCCACTTTGTGTGTTTCTGCTTTGTATAGTCTAATCTGTCTTTGATATTTGATTTCTTGTCTTGTTCTTAGCTTTTCCTCCATTCTTGTTCTAGTTTCCTTCTTTGAGGTGAGGTGTGAACCATTGTGCCACCGTTTTGTTTCTTGATGGGTTGAAAGGTTTTTCCTGTATGTTGTCATCTATTGTTTTCCTGATCCAGTTGAGGATTCTAATTGTTCTTTCTTCTTTGCCAGTTCCATCGAGGGTAGTGATCAATGGGTCTCTGGCTTCCATTTTCATTTTAAGGTCCACACCTTGGTTCTCCAGTTTCTTTTCAAGACTGGAGCGCTATTAAGGAGGTCTATGGGTGTTCTTCATGGTGTTTGCATTGTGAAGGGTATAATGAGGTGGTCGCTCCAGAGCATATGGATTGGGGCGTTGTTGTGATCACATTTTTGTTGGCGGAGATTGCATCTAGAGTGTGGCTTGCTGTGTGCCTCGCTTCTTTCACCATTTGTCATAGTTGCATTGTCACCAATCGGTTGGTTAGTGTTTTGGGTGAAATTATGTTCTGTTCTTCGAACCAGATGTTGAAGTTGCCAAGAATGATCAGGTGGTCGTACTTAATGGCCGTGTTGAGCGTCAGCCTTTCCTGGTGCGTTGCATAATCTGTGTCGCTGTGTTTTCCTGTGGGTTTTTCATCAATTTATAGTTGTGTTGGTGTCTGTTCACAGTTGCAAAGGCTTTCCTGTGATTCCTGTGGTTTGATCTTCTCTTGTTGGAATCTGTGGATTTGTATATTTTGTGGTATCTGCAGTTGCAAGGGTCTCCCTGTGGTTCCTTGGGTTTTCTCTTTGCTTAAGTTGATTTGTGGTGTTGTAATAGTACCCTGTGGCAATCAGTGGTTCCTGTAGGTTATCTCTGTTGGCTATTATATTTGAATTGGGTTTAGCAGTTTTGAGTGGCTCCTTTGTTTAAATATTTTCTGGTCAGGGCCTGTGCACCAGTCTTTTATTTTCTTTTGATGCTCCTTGGTTGGGTCTTGATGCATATGTTTCTGGTTCACAGAGGCATTAGCCTTCCTGTGGTGACATGTGGTTTTGTGTTCCCTTGTGAGTTTAGTGTGCTTTTGTTTTTTCTGTATCCTTTTTTGCCTGGGGTGTGTCTTCTTTTTGGTATCCCATGTGGCTACCTCTCCTCATGGGTCCCTTGATTGTGTCAAGTTGTGTCATATTCACTGATGCGGTAGCCTACCTGTGTTGGCTGGTTGTTTGATTCCCTTATGGATTCCGGTGTGGTTGTAACTCCTTGTAGTGGTTTGATTTATCTATCGTGCAACCTGTGCGTTCTCACTGTTTGTTGGATATTGGGCCCCATTCCGAGGTGGGCGGTAAGGGATACCAGACACCGGTAAGGAGACCGGTGCCGGTAATCCCTTACCACCCAATTCCAAGGTCCCTTGGCAGGGATCGTAAAGGACGTGTGGTCTGACCACACGTTCTTTACGGGACCCATTAAGGGACCTTGGAGCTAATAACGGGCCTGCAATTAGCGGGCCCGTTATTAGCGCCTTCCCTCTTCCCATTGAGTCAAATGGGAATGGAGAATGGCATTTAGAATGGGGACTTATCGGGTTTGCCTATGGCGGAATGTCCCGGTAAGTCCCCTCTCCACCAGACCGGACCCGGACACGATTTTGGAGGCAGCCAAAGTGCTAGCGCCATGGCTACCTCCAAACACGGAATGAGGCCCATTGTCTTTGAATTGGGTTTGACAGTTGTGGGTGGCTCCTTTGGTTAGTTCCTTTCTGGTTCGGTCCTGTGCACCTGTCTTTCCTTTTGAGGCTCCTTGGTTGGGTCTTTGATGTGTATTGTTCTGGTTCACAGAGGCGTTAGCTTTCCTGTGGTGATGTGTTTTATGAACTCACTTGTGGGTTCCTGTGTGGTTGTCTCATTTTGTGGACTCTTTTTTTTTTGTCTGGGTTCTTTTTTGACTAGGGTGTGTGTGTTCCTTTTGGTGTCCAGTGTGGCTTTCTTACCCCGTGGGTTCCTTGGTAATATCATGTTGTGTCTTGTTCACAGAGGCGATAGCCTACCTGTGGTGGTTGGTTGTTTGATTTTCCCTTGTTTGTTCCTGTGTGGTTATGACTCCTTGCAGTAGGATGAGGGTTGTACTTGGTTCACATAGACGGAAGTCTTCCTTTGGTGTTGAGATTCTTGTTGGCTTGTTGGTGACTAGCTGTTGTAATCTTACATCCAGTTTGTTCTATGTGCAGAGGCACTGTTGGGGAAGGCAGAGTTTGATATGGGGCGGTGCGTACTGCTGCTATCTGCGATCCTTCAGTGATGTTTATATTATGTTCTTTATATTGTAAGATTTCACCTGAGATGGCCACTGTCTGTGTTGGGAACTAAAGGGGCTTGAGCGGGTTCAGTAGCGTTCAGTAGCGTTAGGGTTGTCAGTGTTACCTTGGGTATATCATTCTCTGGGTATTAGTACATATTAGTATAAATATTAGTATTCATTTTAATTTTAAACTTACCTGGTTTCAGTCCAGTCACAAAGACAACTTCAGTGCATAGCATGCAACCCAGTGGGTACTATAGGTCATACAAATAGAAATATTGTATGTGTTAGGCAGAATTTATATTGTGAGAGGTCCCCGGCTTCAACAGTGGCTGTGTTGCAACGTTTCCTGTTACAAGCAGCGCTGAAGTGGAGAGGAGAGGATTTAGCTGGATTCTATACTTGCCCTGTCCGGAGTATGCGGCTGGATTCAGAAAGCATATACTGTGCTGAGAAATACACCTAGTCCCAAAGGATGCTCTGTTGTGGTAATTACACCTAGATTTAGAACATGCACTGTGTTGAAACACCTAGATTAAAAGCAAACACTGTTATGTAGAAATACACCTATATTCAGGGCATAGGCCGTGCCAGGAATATACCTAGATTCAAAGCATAGACTATGTTGGGAGTGTACCTAGATTGAAAGCTTATACTGTGTTCAAAATACACCTAAATACAAAGCATACACTGGGTTGGGAGTATACCTAGATTCAAGTATATGCTGTGTTGAAAATACACCTAGATATGAAGTGTTGGGAGAATACCTAAATTCATAGCATACACTCTGGGTCATCATGGGTTTGGCGGTAACCCTTGAATGTGGCAGTAACGCTATTACTGCCGCATTTAAGGGTCCACCAAATCCACCATGATTTTGCCAATTTTCGGTGCTATTCCCACCGCCCCAATACTGCCGGCGGTAGTAGTTCTGAGAATTCCCCATTGGGCCCAATGGGGAATGGTGAATTCCCGAATGGGCCCAATGGGGGATGGGAACTTATCATTCTGCCAAACCTGTGATCCGGCGATAATAGCGCTGGGGGGTTTGGTGGTAACGCTAATAGCCCTGACTGCCCAACTCATGATGAGGCCCACTGCATTGAAAATACGCCTAGCTACAAAGCATTCACTGTGTTGAAATACATTTAGCACACACATTTAGTGCAGTGATGCTGCCTTGCATAACCACTTGATGGAGTGTGTGTGAGTTAGCGTGCAGGCGCACATCGCACCTCCCGCAAGTTATTTATCTCTTGAACTCAAACAGCTCTCAAAATTACATTATCGCCCCTTAGCATGTAGAGTTGTGTTAATATAACGAGTCTGAAGAGAGACACACACAGGCCCGTTGAAGAGCCTTCTAAATAGGTTAGTGCCTGGGAAAGGCTAGTGCGGCTAGTGTGAAGGTATCCACATGGCAGGCTTAGTTTTGTTTCAGAGAGTATTAGAATTTGAAAGTCATTGGCTGAACTTTTAAAATATTGTTGCTCTCTGGCTCACTGGAGGGCATTGCAGCACAGCCTACAGCCTACATGGATTTTAGTCCTGCAACATTAGGTACTTACTTTTCTGTTTATTTCTGAAAATGATGTTACAAACCGCACACAGTGGTGTCAGTTCAGCAATAATGCTCTGATACCTTATTACTAATCTTCATTACTCCAATTCTCCTTTCCTCGCCCCAGTCCTTATTTCTCGTGATGATCCGGGAGGATAGACCAGGGGCAACGTTTTTGTCTTGAAAGCCCAGCAACACAGTTTCGAATCCCAGTCCCGTGCTTAGAGACTGGTCTCCAGTATTAAGCACGTTAGAAAAGATTAATTAAATAATGGGTGTCCCATCTTGCAAAATAGCCTTACTAAGCACATCCAAGTCACTCCCAATCAAACGGAGTGACCATAAATAACCACCTCATCCAACAATTTCGCCTGCGTCTATACCCCAACTTATCAGGATCGAGGTGAAGTGGTACCCTCTCCCCTTATGGGGGGAGGAAAGGTGAAAGGACTGGGACGAAGAATATCAGACCAATTACCGTTACTTGTCCGTGATTGGGACATGATCCCCTCTTCCTCATTCCAGTCTTTACTGCGCATGGGGGAATTCCTAGCCAGTGTCTTGCTATTAGAAAAAACAATATCACAGCACAGGCATTTATTTGCACAAATGCAATCTTGGCTAAATAAAATATCAATTTCCAAGATGGACTAGCCTCGTATTTGAAATATTATTTTTACTCTTTGTAGCGCTAGGCCTGTTTTCATTAGACATACTTTTTCACGTTTCCATTGAGAGCCAATGCCATCCAATATATTTTGAAAATAGGTTTACCCTACTTCACCAGAGAGCGCTTTCCATTCAAAATCCCATCTTAAAAAGGCACTCCTTTAGAGTCTAAAATCTTGATAGAGGTTCAAACTCCATTGAAGATTTAAAACATCTGCACATCCATATTCCACCGACAGACCTATGGGGTAGTCGAGTGATTTAACAAAACTTGAACCATCTTTTAAGGAATTGTGTGGCTACAGATGGATGGAACTTGGACATTCTGTTACTTAGCTATTGCTTGCCATCTGCAAGACTGGCCAGGCTTCCACCAGTTTCTCTCTGTTCAAGTCTATGAAAGAAACCCATGGTGCATACTCAACGAGATTACAGAGGAGTGGGAGTGAGGTATGTTCAACCAAAATCTAGAGGAATTTTTACAAAAAGATATCAGAGAGAGAATATGACTTGTTAGCGCTGAAGGAGAATCTGGGAGACACAAGAGATATAGAACACCACAAACAATCAAAAAGGCCAGCACACCGCAGGAGCAGGTCAGCCCCCGCAGGTGCGGCTTTCCAGAGGCACAACGATACCAGTAAGCGATACCTGCTTTCCTGGATGGCCTGCATTTATAATACGAATGCAAAGGAGATTTTGCCTAACAAGACTGAGATGAGACGGGTGGCGTGGGCAGTTTGTGTATAAATCAGAGCACAAGCGCAGGAATTGGTGCTCTCCCACCGACCCCGGAAGAAATGATGATTATACAATGGTCCTGACGAAGGTGACACCATAACAGAATTGTCACTGAAACCGGCCGACCAGCGATATCCTTTGACTGTGCTAGTGGATACCAGAATTAAGCAATTACCTTGTAATTATTCACATTTAGGATAGTACTGCATCAAGTGCAATAGAACACCAGCTACACACTTGCGGGAACAGGCAATCAAAGAAATAATCCCTACCCGATTGTAACTCTGGTTGTTTCAATTTTGTATGATCTGTAGTTTGTTTTAGCTGACTGCAACTAGCGCCACACACAGAGGCGAGCATTGGAGTTTCGAGTGAATAGAGTAAGAAGTCACTCACATTTCGTGGAGTTGTATGCTTAGAGCATTGCGCTCTGTAGCACTTAGGAACCAGTTACTCATTAGGTGTAGTCTAGCAGAGGGCTGGCCCTTTTCTTTTGTCCCTTTTAGATTAGTGGCACATCACTGATCCATAGGGCCAGACGCTGCATAGGAACAGTTTAGTCCTTCATGAGGGATTAGTGGTAACTTACTTGAGGAGTTGGTTTTAAATACTTTGTCCTGTCCACCTTTGTGTGTTATAAATATATCTATGAGAACATGCCACTGCAGAGAAGTTGAGTCTTACCGGGGAATGCTTGTGATCCGTACAGACGAGAGAGGCAAAGTTGGAGAGAAGTTCAGGGAGCAAGGAGTGTGCGCCTAGGAACTAAGAGGCAAGAAGACAAGACAGAGAACGGACCCTCGGGGCAGCGATACAGGGAGTAAACCAGAGACTACCATAAAATAATTGCATTTTGTCCATATGTCCAGAGGCCTTTGAAGAAAATGTTGAGTGGAGAATGATTTCATTCGAGAACTGATGTCAGAATTTCTAGAGGCCTCTTAGGAAGAGGCAGAGTAGAGAAACATTGCATTCTGGAAACCGCAGTCCAAGTTTACAGATCATTCTGAGATAGCCTGGGTGGAGGGTCATTTGAGGCTTGAAAGCTTATGTCCTTGTCCCTAGACATTGACAAGTCTATATATTTTACTTTATTAGAATTTATGTTTAGCCCTGGGCCTCGAAGCACCTTACATGGTTCATAGTTCGTAAATGTGAGAGCTGAAAAAAGAAGTTACAAAATATTTTTAGAATAGGGTGGGACTATTAGGATAGACAAGGTATGTTTTCAGGGTCTTTCTGAAAGTGGTAATGCAGGGTGCAATGTGGATGTCAAGAGGTAGAGTGTTCCATGATCTGCATGCCCAGTGGGGAAATGCTTGTTTTTGTGAGCATGTGAGTTTGTGGTAATAAGTGACATTTTCTTTAAAAATAAATCTGTAAAATAAAGATCAATTTAGAAAGACCACTCTGTGACCGCGCCGAGCAGTCTTTCTAAATCAAACAGTCCGAGTGCGCGCAGGGGCTGACATGCACAGCGAGACCCAGAGGAGGAGCTGTGGGAGTGTCAGTGTCTGTGTGTGAGAGAGAAAACATATGTTTGAGAAAGGAAAGGTTGAGGGAAATGAAAGTGTTTGCGTGTTTGTGCACGTATGTGGCAGGGGAGCGGAGTAGCAAGGAGGGAAGTGGGGCTCAGGGGATGAAACCCCTGGATTAAAAAACCCTCAGCCATGTCCTTTTTCGGCTTTTTGAGGGCTGCACAAAATCGACTGAAACAAATCGCTCTTTTTTATGTGCGGCCTTCAAAAAGCAGAAAAATGACATAGACCGAGTTTGCAGAGTGGAATGTGTAGAAGGTGTTAGCTGGCTTGCCTGGTGTTTGTGTGGGTGATGGATTTGAGTTTGTCATGAAGGTAAGAGGGAGTTGCGACATGGAATACAATGCAGAGTGCTGCAATTCTCTGTGGTTTAAAGAGGTCAAAGAGCTGGGCAGAGTTCGAGCCAGCTCATGCTTTGCAGTTGACCCCAGCCTGACCCTAACTATGAGTCAATGGGCCTGCCTGCCCACCTGCCTGCTCTCCACACCTGCCACAATGACTACATTGGAAAATAAACACAGGGAGGGGCCAAGTCTTTCTTGGTCTGGGGGCAGTCAGTCTCTGACTGACACTCGCTACCCCCCAGCATGGATTCATTCTCCCAGAGGGTTGCACCCTGCCCATTTAGCCCCACCTCGCTCGCCTGTGGACACAAATGCAGACAGGCCCACGCTGAGGTGCCATTGATCTGGTCTCCATCTAAAAGGACCTGGCAGGATCCTGCTTTTAGCACCTCATTGTTGTTAGATTAAACACAAGAAATGTCCTCCAGGGCACTTTCATATGTATAGGAAAAGCCCTCTGCACCTTCCTCCCCCAGCTCAAATCTTGCTTTTTAAGTGAGGTTTCTGTCCTTCCAAACTGTAATCTGGCTTCAGACCCACTGCTCATGCACCCATGGTTTTGCTATTTTCTTAGGAACCGGAAAAGGGGCTTTCTTTTGTGGAGTATTCCATATTCTTCATACCTTAACGTTGTTGCAGTTTTATTTTTTGTTGCCGTCCTGAAGGTTAAGAGTTTAAGCTGTTATCACGTTGCATTAAGATATCTGCACTACTCAATCAACTGAGTAAACAAAAAGGTAGAATGTTACTCGTTTTGAGTAACATATGAATGTACATATTTCATAGGTTGGTATATAATCTTGCAGGTATTATTTGAACTCTTAAAACGGATAAATTAACACATATGTGCATAATTGCTAAGCTGCCCCTTTCCATCTAGGATTGCTAAATCAGCCCTGTTTTTTTCCTTTGAATACCGGGACTTGACGTTCTGCATTTCACCATCAAATATCTGGGAATAAAAGTCTAAAAGACTAAAAGTCTCAGAATGTAAACAAAAAATACAAACATCAGGACAGGACTACCATCTCCTGAATAGAATGGAGCATGTTGGCATGTATCTTAGGAGTTATGGGGAACCAGTGGATCGGGGTGAGAGCTGGGCTGATGTGTGAATGTTTGGGTAGGTGGAGGATGAGTCTTGTTACTGCCTTTTGTATAATTTGCAGGGGGGCAAGGCTGCTGCTGGTGTGTCCAGTGAGGAGAGCATTCTCAAAGCCCAGTTTAGATAGAGTGCTTGGACTGTGGTGCGGAGGTCATCAGATACCTGAAACTGGGTGTACTGCTCCCCACTGTTTACTCTCCTGATTGCACGTAGATCCCTTGCTACCAAATTGCCTGTCCTTCCACTCCCGTTATCTCCCCACGCCCTTATTTCGCAACTTCCCTCACCACGATCTTCCCCCTATGATTGTAAAGTGCTCTGTTGCTTCCCGTAACTTGGTCTGCACTAAACACGGTCCAAATTGTGGGAAGTGCTAAGGAGTCTTGGAATTCCCATTCCTCTGCTGTCAGCAATATTGTTGTTCTATAATGACAATGAGGCAGCTGCAAGGTGGGGTCTAGGGGGAAACTACTGCACCCTTAAAGGTGCAAAAAAGGTATGAGATAAGTTGTCTGCTTGCACCAACCCTGTTCCTCCTGTACATCAATGGCCTAATAGATACAATTCTTGCATCCCCCTTCCGATGCCCCCATTACTAGCAGGGGAAAGAATACTGGTACTGCTATTCGCCGATGATGTAATCCTTATTTCCCTGACACCATCTGGATTAAACAAGCAACTTCAGCTTTAACAAGAATTTTGCTCGGCTAGGGGCCTAATGATTAACGAGGGAAAAACAAAAGCAATGGTTATTTTTTTTTTAAAAAGGAAAACAATATCATGCAGGCTCACTGATGCAAATACCCTTTTTGAACAAGTAGGTGTGTACGATTACCCGGGAGTGAGATTCTCAAGTGATGCTAAATGGGCACAACAATTGGCAAGGGCAGGAGCATCCCTAGTGAGATATTGTGGCGCAATCACCAACTTTGCCTATAAATATGGCAATGGTGCCATGGGACCCACACAAGAGGCATGCAAACTTCAAGCTAGGCAGTCTGCCATCTATGGAGCAGATATTTTCAGCCATGTAAACAGCAGGAACATTTGTGTGATAGAAACTGGGTTCTTTTAAAAGAAGTCTAGGGAAGAGACTAGCTTGTTGGAAAGGTAGGACCTCAGCGCTGATCTTCCTGGTGAATCAATAGTGTGCTCTTCTTCCTGCAGCCGTTTCCAGGGTTCCTGCGGGACAGAGCTCCTGAAGTCCCGACGTTCGAGAGAAAGGGAAAGTGGAGGTTGGAACCCTGGCGTTAGTGGTGCTGGATTTAACTGTTGTCATATATTAAGGTGATGCCTGAGTGTAGGCTCAGGCAATCACTGCTGGACACAATTGGATTTTCATGTTGCTTGTTTTTATTGTTTGTTTGGGGGCAATAATTGCGCAGGTCTTGCAAGCAATTGTTGGTACATTTGCATGACGAGAAAAAGCCAACCCGTGTTTCGACCCGGGGGTCTTTATCAAGGCTGTGACAGGGTGTAAGGGTGACAATGCGTGGTGGTGATGAGGTGGATAGCCGTGAGTTGCAGGTTTGTGGAAGCAACATATGATAACGTTGTCTTGCGTGCATTACAAATTTAATTTCATAAGTACACAGTAGTTGGCAAGATTGGCCGGTTTGGGGAAGACACATATGATAACATTGCATTGCATGCATTTAAATTACATTTCATGAGTATACAGTAGTTGCCAGTTGGTGGTGAGTGTTGGTAATGTGGTGACATGATCACACATATAAAATCATACATATTTAAAACAGTCACATAAGATGTAAAGAGGAAGGTTGAACAAGGAGGGGAGGAGAAAAGCGGGAGTAAGGGTTAGATATTTATGGGCAGGCTCCTGGGGAATTTAGTATGGTGCAAAGAAAGGCAGTTCTTACTGGAGCAGTGCAGGACTGGGGGTCTTGGATATAGTAGCTGAGTAGCTTCTGCAAGGAAAGGGAGAAGTGAACTAATTAGTAACCCAGTGGAAGGTAGCTAGGTTGTAAGGTGAATTGCACTCATACATGGTGTATTCGTAGGTGGTGATGGGTGGTTGGCGAAATGCTGAGGTCACGTTGCAGGTAGGCGGGGTCCCCAAGTTGAAAGCAGTTACCCAGGGTGAGTGTGGGTGTGCGCCCTGAAAATATGCGCAAGGGGGGGTTGTTGCCATGGAGGAGTGGGGAGTAGGGCTGGTAGTTGCCCGGGCTGATGTCAGGTGTGTGCCCGGCTGAATATCGCAAGGATGGTGGTCATGGAGGTGGGGGATATCTAACCATCCCTATACATGGATAAGGCTCCTGCATGCATTTTCTGAGGTCAAGAGAAATGGTGGCGTTACGGCCAGCGGAGCGGATACAGAGAGCAGTGTCTCAAGTGTATCGGTGAAGAGAGCAGTGTCTCAATTGTCTGGGGGATTGTGGGGGGGTGTGTGGGGGCTATTCGGACGAGGAGCGCATAGTGGCCTCCTGTGTTCATGAGCAGCCCGGTACATACAGTCAGTGGTGCGAGGTGTCGGGGAGTATGCACGTGGAGAAGGAGTGTGTTGTAATTCATTCGGGTGTTCGCAGCGATATAGGTGGTTGTGCCGGTGCCAGTGGCAGTGAAAAGTGGGTGAGAACCCGTGTGTGTGGCGAGATTCACCTGGGAACTGTGGGTGCCAAGTGGATCAGGGTTAGTGTCATGACCAGGTGCTGTTTGCCCAGAGGCATATTTTTTTCTGCTAGTCCCTCCTTAATTGGTTTCCGGCGCCAGTGTAACAGATGCTGTGATAGGCTAGTCTGTCATGGAATACAACCGAAAGTAAACATGTAGAAAGTGTCAATGAGCTCTAATGGGAAACAGAGCCATACTGGCATGTCTGTGGTGGACCAGTGCATGCTTTAAACACTTTAATGAGAAGGCTACAAATGTGCGCTTGCTGGCAGGATGTATAACACGGGTGATAACCTATGCATATGTGTGTTTGGAGAATGCTGATTAGAAGGTCGGGGCACAAGTGGCCAGTGAGGTAGACACCTCAGTGTAGTGATCCATGGTATGGTGTGCTACTGGAGTGTTCAGCGGTTGGGTGGAGAATAATTGGAACGGTATACAGGTGCTGGCCTGTCTAAGCGGGGAGTTATGGGTATACGTATACCTTGTTGCTGATATTATCCACAGTGTCTAGTGCACCTTGATCAATGCGAGGCTAAACGCCATAGTTGGCTTGTGGGCTGAGGTCCCAACCGGTTGGGAAAGGTGTGGGTGACGAGACTGCCAGTATCCACAGTGAGTGGTTGGCAATTATGCCAATGTGGTGCATGTTAAGCAAGTTATAATGTAAAATGAAGTAGAGCAGAAGGGTGGGGGTCTTATTCCCCATAGGTATGTTAATGCCCCTAGTAATGATGATTGTCAAGTGTAGGGACCTGGGACTAATAGAGGCCCACCCTAGGAATAGAATTACCCAGGAGGTGGTAGGATCCTGATGAGCTGAGATGGCAGGTTGGGTATACTGCCCAGTGTGCCCGATGGTAAAGCGGCCTATAGTTGCAAAATAGTGCACACCCAGCATTGTGCATGTGAGTAAGGGTGCTGCTCAGTATGCCAATACCCTCAAGATGGTGGTTGTCAAGGAGGCATGTGGTGGGTGGGCGTGGGCTGTGATACCCAAGGGTAGGGAGTCTGCATGCTGGGAGACATAGGGTTGTAAACTGTGTCCATGTTAGGGTATAATATCTCCCTTTGAGTGGGTTACAAGGGTGGTTAGATGGTAGACATAAGGTATCGCTCAACCATAGGTTGTTAGATGGTAGATATAAGATGGGAGACAAGTCAGAGGAAGACATTGAGCTCATGGTCAGTATTGAGGCCTAGGCTAAGACTCCTATATTTGCAGATCAATTTTGCTTTGCATTGTCTGACTCTCAATTCTCATTCTCCCCCTCTCTGATCACTTTTGATGAGTTCCAGTCCAATGAATCTGATGGCTTCTTTTCTCTCCATCTGATGTTTCTCCCACCAGTGCAGTGCCAGAGGGTATCTTGCTTCCTGTGATTTCAACAGTCCCAGGTGTTCTCTTATCCTTGTTCTGAGCTCTCTAATCGTGCTTCTAATATATATAAGATTGCAAGTACAAATAATAACATAAATTACGAATTTTGATTTACAATTAATTAAATCAGTGACTTTGTGGTTGTGATTACCCATGAAATTGATCGAGTTGGCATTCTTAGCATGTGGGCACATGGAGCAAGTGCCACATTTTTAGAAGCCCCTTAATTTGGTTGAAGACAGCCAATCGTGTCTTGTACACCTCTCTGGTGACATGTAAGAAGGGCTCAAAAGTGTCTGCAAGGTGGGTGCCTTGCTATATGACATCTGGGATCTGTTTGGTATTCATGGTCGTATGTCCTCGTCGATGCCAAGCAGGTGCCAGTGTTTGCCTAGGATTTTTTGGAACTGATGGCTATCTTGGTGATACCTAGTTACATATTTTATGGTATCGTCCTTGGGTCCCATTCTGGTTTTGGGGGTCATTAGTGTTTCACATGCTGTTCATTTACTTATGCTGATCGCTGATCCAATTACTGCTTTGGTGTAACCTCTTTCAGAGGCTCTGTTGCATAGGAGGTCACATTCTACTTTGAATGCTTCCGTGCTGCTGCAATTTCTTCCTGCTCTAATTAATTCACCCTTTGGGATGTTGTCAATTACAGATCTGCAGTGACAACTAGTTGCAAATAGTACAGAGTTCACTTCCGTGGGTTTCCTGTAGGTAGTGGTTTTCAGGGTTTGGTTGTCCACTGTGATTCTGATGTATAGGAAGTCAATCGTATGGTTGCTATGTGTCCCAGTTAGTTCAATGCTGAACTGGTTTGTATTCCGGTATTCTTTGAAGGATGACAGTTCCTGTGGGGTTTCTGGCCAAATCATGAGCATGTCGTCCATACAATGATATGATTTATGGATCAGATTGTTAAAGGCGCAATTGGCAAAGGCATGCACCTGTTCATAGTGGTTAGCCAGGAGGGGCATATGTGGCCCCCATTCCTATTCCTTTTATTTGTTTATTGTATGTCCGATTGAAAAGGAAAATGGTATTGGTCAAAGAGAATTCCAAAAACTCCTTTATTAGTTCCAGATGTGAATAGAACAATGCTGAGGCCTTAGCATATGTGTAGTCAACCACTATCAGTGCAAGTGCATGATCTATTGCTCTGTATAGTGCCTCGACATCTACTGTCACCAGCATATAGTGGGATTCCCAGGTGATTTCTATAAGAATGAGTAGGGTATGCATAGTATCACACAGGTATGTTGGTATTTTGGGAACTTCCGGTGCCAGTATATTGTTAATATACTTGGCGAATGGCTTCGTAACCCAGCCTATGACAATGAGGATAGGTTTACATTCAGGTAGTCTTTCAAAGGCCTTATGCACCTTTGGGAGGAAATATATTGTCGGCATCCTTGGGTGTTTTGGTTGTAGGTACTTGTGTTCTTCATCACTGATGAGCCCATGTTTGTGCCATTTTGTAAGCAGATCTCTTGCTTATCTTACAATGTTGTCTGTCAGGTTGCTTGCTAAATGCTCATAGCAGCCTGGAGTTGACAGATGTGTTGTAGCCATTTCAAAGTAGTGTGTTCTATCTAGTAAGACTATGTTCCCACCCTTATCTGCTTTCTTAATAATGATGCTATCATTATTCTGAAGAGTTATGAGTGCCTTACGCTCTTCTGCATTCAGGTTATTGTGATTCTTGTTCTGACAGTGTGTCATCTTGTCTTCGAGATGGGGATAAATTGTAACCAGAGGATACTTGTTAGTGGAAAGCATTGAGAAAGACCAAAGTTGGTCGAAACACACGTCGGCTAATGCAAGGCATTGAGGTTTATCCTGTGTGAAAATAAATAAACTTTGATTCAGTATAAATTGGACAAGCACAGTGTACTGGTGTACCTATTTGGATACAGTACATTCATGGTGTTTGCTGTCTCTAAATTCTTACATGGATCATGACTGAAGAGGGAAGCACATATGAAATTAGGAACAAAGTAATGTTTATATAGTTATATTGCTACAGCTTAAAATGGTTGTCTTATTATTCCTATGTTCCAATTTTAATATGGGATGATCCACGAGTCCTGAACTTTGTGGAGTTTCCTTGTATTTTGGATGATGAGTTGCTCATCGATACTTTTAATATCTATAATGATTGTTTACATGTTAGTAGTAATTTTTCCTGTGGTTGTATGTTTACTCATAGCCCATGCTGCTAGTATAAATACTGGGCCTTTTAAATTAGTTACATTGTCTGTGATATCATTTTAATTAACCTGGGCTTTTCCTTGTACGCTAGTACAACTGTACCTTGATATTGCGCTAATGTGAGGATTTTTTATTGTTTTATGTTGCATATGGAATTGTGGTATTTTGTATACTTGTATAGCCTAAAGCCGAAATAAAGTACTTTTGACTGACTGAAATACCATAATAATAATAATAATAATAATAATAATAATAATAATAATATATTGTTTTTTATTGGTTTATTCAAACATTTAAAAGAGACCACTAATAGCTACATCTAACAATTACCCAGAAAAATAACATAATTATCGCCTACAATGCAAAACATCATAATAATAAAAACAATTAAAAGTAATATCAAATGAACACTGATTAACCAGTTTATCACACAAAACGGGATGCCCAAATTAAGTCCATTCTTGGTTAAATTTAGATAGTTCTTCTTCGATATTTTTGAGGAGAAATGTCAGAGCATACGTTAGTTTATTATTAGCCTCTGTAAAACATTCCTCCCACCATTCTTCCATTGTACGATGAGCTCTATTTGCCACAATTGGTTCGAACAGTGTCATTCTTATCGCAGAGAAGGCTTTGCAAGTGAGAATCAAGTGTTTGATATTTTCTTTATAATGATTACAGAATAACAATAATAATAACAATAATAACAATAATAATAATAATAATAATAATAAGCTGTCAAATCCAGGTCAAGAAAGATTTGGACCAAGAAAGAAGTGTTTAGTAGTCCTATAAAACCCCAGGCACTGTTCGAACCACAATGGACGATGTCCCTGAACTAGGCAGAGTGGAGGACTGAGGACTTAGGCCCTCAAGGATTTGGAGAGTGAAGTAGAAAACTCTGTCGCTGGTAGTTTGATTTGAATCCAGCCATTTTTTGTTTACACCCTGTAGTAAACCCTAACCCCTGCCATAGCAAGAGTAAAGAAACAAAAGAACACACAGTTGGTTTCAAGTCGACTGTTGAGGGTTACATTACCTAACTACCTCTCCTAGACTCCCAACTAACCTACCCACCTTTCAATTTATGTTCACCTTTTCACAAAGTATACAGACCCCCATTCATACTAAAGCCTTATGACTCCTCTCAGTACCACCAACGTTAACACCACCACCACTTACGAATGTTGTGCCTCGGCTACTAGGGAAATGTTTTTCTTAATTAGGCAGTCCTGAACCGATGAACTAACATTAGTTTGGGATCAGCCGTCCAATTCTTCTTTCTGATCATGCCCACTAAATGTGCAGAAGAACTCTGAGGAGGGCTGAGATTACACTAATGCCAAAGAGGAGCAACAAGCAACAGGCGGTGACCCATGTGCCCTTATTGAATGCCGGGTTCTGTCAAAGATCTGCAACTGGGACTGCAGCTCCTTCTCATGTTAGACTGAAAGCATAAGAGAGGAATCCTGGTCTTTAATCAGCTGCTTATATAGCGTTAATACCCGACCTGGTGGGTCGGATCGGGTCTTATCAGTCCGGGGTCTGAGTTAAAGGCCTGAGCAAAGCAAAGGTAATTGGGGTAGGGGTGGTGGAGGGAACCTAACAAAAAAACATAAGGGGAGTGGGTGGAAGATGGCACTGCGGGCAGGCAAGCAGCCTCCATGTTAAATTGAACGTGGGCTGAGATTGGTGGTTTCAGCCCACGATCCGCGGAACCTGATTGACTGCTCCCCCAGCCCCGGGTGCTAATTACTCTTATTGCCTTATACATGTATACATGCATATACATTGATATATGATGAAGGAAAATTCTTGTGGTTCTCTTTAATGAAATGTTTCCTGCTTACCACATCAATTGCATTTCCTCCGTTCACATTGTTTGGTTATTTACTGTTCTCTATAGACAATGCTAAAGAAACAAGAGGCCTCTTTGTGCCTACGTTTTATGATTGCTGAGCATAACATGGCACTTTCCATGCTGCCCACTGAGCCAGGCATCCTGGCGTTGGCCTGTTGCCTCTGCACATGTGCCGGGAGCACAGCCTGTATTTAAAACGGTCTGATGTTTGGCAGCGGAATAAATCAGTACACAGCAAAGTGGCGCTTGCAAATGTTTAAGTTTTATTCGGAGAAGGAACCAGATATTTACTGTACGACAGGATGGAAGATCAGTGAAAGAGTATAATGGAGCACTGGAAGGCAGGCATGCAACCACAACTCAGAATATTCTGTGAATGAGGCACAGGCTAGCCAATACCCAGGGCGGTTGCTGCAGGTGTGTGAGGTAAACCCCTGCAGGCAGGGCCAGTAAGGGCAGAAGAAAGAACCGATTTGACCATTAAGAGGCAATGCAAAACTGGAGGCAGGTGTCAGATCACTTAAGCTTCTTTGGCCCTTTATACGAATGCTTGGGTGACCCTTTTCTGAAGTCACTGTACCACCTCTCTTGGTACACCTTGAGGTACAACTCTCCATTTTTGGGTGAAAAGGTTTAAGGCAAAAAAAAACAACCAGAATTTGTCGATGTTTTAGGAATCAAACTGCCATTGTCCAAGAAACGAGGATTACAGCAGTTCTCCTATGCTAACATTGGCATTTCCAACTTTTGCAGACGTTACCATTTTGTAGGTAGTAACCTTGACTCTTTAAAAATAAGAATCCACTGAATAGAGCAAACACTATCTGTGTTATGGTGTGTTTAAAAAATGCACGATAAACGACCTTCACCTAAAATGTGAGATTACAAAAGCTATTTCAGCTAAAAGGACATTCATGCCACAGCACCACCTAGTAACCATCCCTGGAAGTTCACCTCTAGTTAAGAGCCACTGTGCAATGGTTTGTGGGTATGCAAATTCAGAGAAACTTTTTTCATACCTTTTTTTGAAGTCACCAAAACATTATGGGCCTGATTCATGGAATTATGTGCGCCGAAAAACAGGCTTTGTGCGCCATTCTGCCCGGAAATCCCTGTTTCACAAATGGGGATTTGCGAGAAGAATGGCGCACAAAGCCTGTTTCTCGGCGCACATAATTCCATGAATCTGCCTCTTAGGGTGTTTGCTAAACATACCTCAATGCTTCAATCACAACGATGGCAGTCTGTACCACACTGGTGATTCCTAAAGAAGGCAAAACACAAATGTGGTTCTCTGTATCTTTGAGAGATGTCTTTTTTGATTTGATAAAGCTACGTTTAAGAAGCTGTCCTCTATAGAACAAAGAACGTTATCTGTAGCAAAAAAACCATCAGTTCAAATCATCCTTGTAACTCATGACATTAGAGCTCATTGCATAGATCGCAATACTACCAAAAATGGTAGCTAATATTCCTGATCTCTGGTGAGATCGAGAACAAATGCATTACCAGGCTGCTTACAGTGTTCACAGCTACACAAATACTATTTTTTGTACTGCCCACATTTTTCCTGCAGTCAAACATCATTTTGCCCCCTTTCTGATATAATTTTATTTGATTTTATTGTGTTTTAACAGAACAGGTTAAACATCATGCAAGTACTGTTTGGTACACAGTTATTCAACCAAATCCTAACCCCTTGTACCCACCCTCCCATGAACGATTGAACCCTTTCTCAAAACAGACTCCCCCCCCCCCCCAACCCTCTCTCCACCTCCCAGGAGCGTTGCGCTGTCCAAAATGACTCCTCCAATAGATGTGGTTTTACCTGTGGTCCACCATTCATATTCAGATTTGAGCCTCATACCATGTTACGAGTCATTTAGCAAAGAATGTTCTCTAGAGTACTTTCTCATGTTTACTAGGCGAGCAATTCTCATCAGAGTACATTGTTCCACTGTGGAAGTCCATGTGTACTATGAGTGTCATACCTTAGGGTTCAGTACTGTACTCTTGTTCAGGTACTGGTTACATATTTGTCAATAAAATCACTCCATAATATCTCATATTGTGTGGATTTCCCATGTAGGGCCGCAGCAATTCTCTCCATCACACAAATGTTAGTGGCCACATTCGTCCATTCCCTCTTACTCGGGGGTGTGACTGCCTTCCAGTGCATCACAATACATGCTTGCGCTGCCAAGAGAAGGGGGACAATTATTCCTGTGGCCCTCATTTGTTCATTGTCTATTTTTTCCAAACCAAACAGTACAAAAAAGTGGGTGACTTCACAATGGATTCCATCTATATCTTTGATCCATCCAAGGACCTCATCCCAATACACCTTGATCCGGGGGCAACCCCATCACATGTGCCAATAATCCGCCCTTTTACCACATTTTCTCCAGCATAGGGGACTTGCAGGTTGAAACATTTTCGACAACCTGTAGGGATCATACTGCCATCGATGGAGGAGCTTGGTGGCATGTAATTTGTACTGAGAGACAATCAATAGCAATGAGGTCTCCTTACCCATTTTGGTTCAAAGCTCAGGGTCTATTTCTAGATTCACATCCTTCTCCCACCTATTCTTCAGTTTAGTAGTGGATCCCTTCCCAGCATTTATCAGTGTTTTGTACATGAGTGAGATCAACCCTTTAGTTTCTGTGAGAGTATTGAGAAGTGTCTCAAAAGGGCGTAAGGTCTCTCTGCATTTTCTCCTTCCATAGTTCCCTCATTAACGTACCTTTAAGTTTCAGGAAAGAGAAGACCGGGAGAGGTCCCATGCCCAATGCACTTTTGAGTTATGTAATCGTGAGGAAGTTACCCTCCTTCCAATGCTGCCCTACCCTCTCAAGGCCATCCTCAAACCAGGATTGAAATCTTCTATGGTTTGGGAACTCCTCTCGAATCCCTGGAGCCCAAATATGACTCAGAGGTGATGGCCACAATGTAATGCCGTGCAAATCTGCACCCTCCTTCCAGATTTCCCAGATAGTGCCTAGAATAGGGTGTTGTCAGAAATTGTGAGTCAATTTGTCTCTTGGTACCCAGAGCCACTCCGTTAAGGTGGCCGGAGCAAAACTGTGGTTATCAAGATTTACCCACTGCAACTGCGTTTGGCTTCTCAAGTGGGGTAGAAGGAGCCTTAGTTGCACCACTGCGTAATATTTTTCAAGGTCAGGTAAACTCACCCCCCTTTCTCCTTGGGTAGAGTCAAAACCTCATATGCTATTCTGGATTTTTCCCTTTCCACAGAAATCTGAAGGTGGCCTTCTTCACCTCCCCAAAAAATGGTTGGTTTTGGTATCTTAATTGGAATGGGTATAGAAACCTTGAGGGACACACCATCTTGACAGCATTTAGCCTCCCCATCCAAGAAATCGTGAGCCTCTGCCACTTAGTGAGATCAGCCTGAAACTTGTCAAGCAGAGGGGGAAAGTTGGCTTCATATAAGGTATCTAGGTATCGAGTGAGATTTATCCCTAGGTATCGCAGTGTGGTTTCTCCATTGGTGAGGCCCAATACTGAGTACCTATCTATGTCTTGCTGCGTGGGTTCATTCAAGGGGAAGAGGATTGACTTGGACCTGTTAATCTTAAAACCAGAGAGGAGTCCGTAACGTTCTATCAATTGCATGGCTCTTGGTATAGATGCTAATGGGTTTGTGACGTGGAGTAATAAGTCGTCAGCATACAAGGCTATCTTGTATTCCTTCCCATTTACTCTCATTCTTTCGATTAGTTGGTCAGATCTGATTTCCTGTGCGAGAGGTTCAAGCGATAGAGCGAACAATATCACAGACAGAGGGCAGCTCTGCCTTGTTTCCCTACCCAGGGCAAACCATTGTGAGTGGTCAGAGTTGGCTGATATCGAGGCTTTGGGAGATGTATAGACTGCTCTCAACCCCCTTCTAAATTTTTCTCCTAGTCGTACCTTATTCAGAACCACTTGCAGGAATCCCCATTCTACCCTGTTGAAGGCTTTCTCTGTGTCGACAGACATGAGAGCAGGTTCCCCTGTCATTGCCTTTGCTTCATGTATCAGGTGTAATGTTTTGTGCAGCGTATCAGCCCCTTGCCTCCCTAGAATAAATCCCCCCTGGTCTGAATGTATGAGCCGAGGCATAAATATCTCCAACCTAGCTGCTAGGATCCTCGTGTATATCTTCACGCTGATATTGAGTAACGATATCGGGCAATATGATCCACAATATTTGGGGTCTCTTCCCTTCTTGTGGATGACAGTAATCAATGCCTCTGAAAAGGAATCTGGCACTATCCCCGTCTCCAATATGTCATTGAATAATTCAACCAAAACAGGGAGGAGGGGCGACAGGAAGGTCTTATAAAAGCCAGCCTTGTAGCCATAATCCCCAGGGGCTTTCCCTAGTGGTAGCCTCTTCACTGCCTTCTCTACCTTTTTAGCCGTAATGGGGGCATCCATCGTGTGTGCCTCAACACGAGTGAGTTTCGGCATCTCCGCACCTCCCAAGTATCCGTCTATCTCCGCTTTATCCAGGGTTGTTTCAGATTCATACAGATGTTCATAAAACCGTGCAAACGCTTCTGGGAATCTGCCATCCTTTGTGTCCTGGGTATCTCCTTCCCCCTCGTCTATGGCAGCCATCCACCTGTCTTCTAGTGGTTTAGCTGCCAGGAGAGCATCCGCTTTATCCCCCTTTTCATAATGCTTTTGTTTGAGGAGTTGGAGTTGCCTTTCCTGCGTCCCACACTGTTCTTTTGGATATCTTGCCCGTGTTATTGACCTTGAGGTACTCCTTTATCTCAGTTTCCATTTCCGTTCGGAAGACTGTCTGTCATGATCTCTGCTTCCAAAAGATCAGGACTTGCCCGACTCCCTTGGAAGCAGACCCATAACCCCGGTTCTGAGTGCCAGCCAGTCCCAATTGGGACCTTTTGGACCCTGTCCTGGCACCAGTGGCACCAGGCTCATAAAGATGCCCAGTCCCAGCGCTGGAAGCGCCGGGCTCATAATGCTTGGGTGGACTTACCTGCAGCAGACCATGCTGCTTACTTACCTGCCAGTTGAACCCCTGATCCTCTTCTGTTTGGGACTACTTTTCCTGTTGGGTGGGGCAGGAGCCACTCCCTAGGTTCAGAACACTGGAACTCTTCTGGAAAGCAGGAACTCTTTTCTTACCTAGGCGTGGCTGTGGAAGGAGACACCTAAGCACTACAGGAGGCTATTTAAACCACACCCGATGGATGAATCTTGCTTTGTGTTATTCTGCATTCTCTGCAGCAGAACGCTCATCGTGTCTTCTGCTTCTGATCCTGGGCCTAAGGGAACAAAGGCTTACCATCCTGGAATCCAGTCTTCAGCAGCACCTGTAAAGACAAAGAAAGAACAGGTTAGCACTACGGTCTTCAGTGGCAGCGCATCTCTTACCTGGTCCATCGGCTGTCACCAACGCCTCGCGCTCCATTCCGGCATCTGAAAGACAAAGGCTTACCTACTCTTCGCACGCTCCGGAGGCCTTCGGCGCTGCATCCCGCATCTGAAAGACAAAAGAAGGTGCGTTTAAAGACATTGGGCAACTTTATTACTCACGTGCCATTACTCCTTCCCACGCCGAATCCAGTGGGTATTCCAGCACCCTTCAGCTTCTCTAAAGCTCCGAACTGGTACCTGCAAGATAAAAGGGACAGTTAGTGCGCATCGTGAAGCAGGCTACAAGCGCTTACTTACGTGCTTCCAGGCGCTTCTATTCCTCACGTGGGTTCGATCCTCAACTCTCATCAGCCCGCCATCCGCCATCGCCGGAACCCTGCAAAACAAGAGATATCATTACAAAAGACTTTTAAGACATTTGAAGTGCCCAGAACTTACCGTTCGTGCAGTTAACGACGGACAGCAGTCCTCTGAGGTCAAGAGGCCTGCACCCTTATCCAGTGAAGAAACTGGTTACGGCACCCTGCCCCGAGGCAGATGGAGAGCTCGGCGTTCACTTACCTAAGGTGAGGGCGTTAACCTTTGGGGTTCTACAGGAGAAGAGAAAGGGAAGAGGAGAGAGGCACCCAATAACCCCAGTTCATTAATCCCATATTTTCTATCTGCAGACATCTTACTCTTCAAGTCAGACATACAGTGCACAGAGGTCCAGCCCAAAGAGCCAACCGTGTGTTACACATCACCTTTGAAGATACGGCATTCACCCAGTCAAGACTGGCGCCTCTGCGGGAATAAGGTGAGCGTTACACTGTCTTTCCACAGAGTCTCATTGCATCGCCACTTCGACCCTCTGTGAAAGGGCACCCAGGTTTACATCGGCAGTGACCATATCATAGTCCGACCAGGAAATAGGTACAATCTCAGAACCAGCCGTTACGTCTGCCATTTCTTCTGAGATGTAAATATAGTCAATTCTAGTGTATGTGCCATGAGGTACAGAGTAGAAGGTGTAACCTGTCACATTTGGATGAGATTCCCGCCATATATCTCATAACCTATATGTCCCCATCATCTCCATTACTGCCGTTCGGCCGCCGTCAATCGGTTCGGGCCCATCAGGGTCAGCTGCCTGTCTATCCATTCTAGTGCTCGCCCAAAGGCATATATTGAGGACCAGGCACCATGAACTTGTATTTTACGGTGGCATGCTAACATATGCGTGGGCACAGCAAGTACAAGCAAATATTTTATCCAACCATGATGGTATATATTGTAAACAGAGTCATCATGGGCCAGTTCTTCGCAGTTATTTGGCCGCAGCCAGCATAAACACGTGTTTTATAGGGCCTTGCTGGCGTATATTGAGGAAAGAGGCATTGTGAACATTTACCATTTATTGGGATTGGAGCTAGCATATATTTGGGCTCAGACCATATGGGCAAGTGTTTTCAGGGCCAGGCTTGCATATATGGAGGACAGGGGCATCAGAAATATGTACTTTACAGTGAAATGGTGACAGGTATTTGGGCATAGCCAGCATGCATTATTACAGGGGCATTGCTGGTATCATAGGCAACGGCAATGGCATGTTTTCTTGGAGTGACATTACTGTGTTATGGGAAAGAGAGCATGCATGTGTTCTGACTTGGGGATACTATACTGGAATCTGTGGGCACAGCTGGGATGGACATATCTGTTCATATGGTGGCATTAACGGAGTTATAGGCTAAAATAATATGAGCTTGTTCTTACCTGGGAATACTGGCCTGTAATGGCACATTGGGCATAGATATCTCTTTTTATAGTGCCATTATTGGTCTTAAAGGCAAAACCAAGAGGACAGTGGCAGGAGCAGTGGTGGGTGTGGGGAGTGGGAGGGAGCCTGCAACTATGATACGACTAAATGGTTTTTCTTTTTCGGTGAATTAGACACCGGACAGTTCATGCCATGGTTACACGGCAGGTGAAAGTGAAGTACTGACTGACTGCCTCCCTTAGGATTTAGCAGAAGGTTTTCCTTGATCTGTTTGTGGACATCCCCAAGAAGGGATGATGCGACATAGCAGGAGGATGACAGGAACAGGGATGCTGAAGCCTGATCAAGAGGCTAGATAAAGTGAAGAGAGAGAGAGAGAAAAAGAGAGAGAGATAGAGAGAGAGAGAGAGAAAGAGAGAGAGAAAATGAGAGAGGGAAAGATAGATAGAGAGAGAGAAAGAGAGAGAGAGGGAAAAGGAGAGAGGGAAAGATAGAGAGAGAGAGAGAGAGAGGGGGAAAAGTAGAGAGGGAAAGATAGAGAGAGAGAGAGAGGGGGGGGAAAGGAGAGAGGGAAAGATAGAGAGAGAGAGAGAGGGAGAGAGAGAGGGAAGGAGAGGGAAAGAGAGAGAGAGAGAGAGAGGGAAAGATAGAGATAGAGAGAGAGAGAGAGAGAGAGAAAGAGAGAGAGGGAAATATAGAGAGAGAGAGAGGGGGAAAGGAGAGAGGGAAAGATAGAGAGAGAGAGAGGGAAAAGGAGACAGGGAAAGATAGAGCGAGAGAGAGAAAGATAGAGAGAGAGAGAGACAGAGAGAGAGAGAGACAGAGAAAGAGGAGAAGGAGACAGAGAGAGATAGAGAGAAAGCAAGCGAGAGAGCGATAGGAGAAAGAGAGAGAGAAATAGGGAGGGAGAGAGGAAAGGACAGAGAGAGAAAGAGGGAATGAGAGCAACTGAGAAAGACAGAAGGGAAGAGAGCAAGAGAGAGAGATGGGAGAGAGAGAACAAGACAGGGAGAATGAGAGTGAGAGAGAGTGAAAAACAGAGCGAGAGAGGATACAGAGGGAAAAAGTTAGAGGGAAAGAGAAAGAAGCAAAGACAGAAAGATAGAGAGAAACCGGGAAGAGTGCAAGAGAGAGAGATAGGAAAGAGAGGGAAAAATGCAGAGAGAGAAAGAGGGAAAGATAGAAAGGCAGCGAATAAGAGAGGGAGAGGAGGAGAGAGACATGTAGAGCCTGCGCGAGAAAGCAAGTGGGAAAGATGCAGAGAGAGTGAGAATGAGAGAGAGAGTTAGAGAGTGACACATAGAGAAAGAGAGAGAGACAGAAGGGGAGAGAGATCGGGAGCGGGGGGCAGTTGAGAATACCAAAATAGATAACATTTGGGTATGCGAGTATTCAATAGAACCGAAAGGAGGCACACACTTTTAATAATTTTTCGTGTAGGCCTTTAATCCCAAAGCACACTACATGATAATGCTCGTATTATAATGTAGTCTTGTAATTTGTAAATTTGGTCCTCGGTTAATTGGTATTTCAGTCCTTGGTCAGGGATTGGCCCTCACAACTCTAGACACAGATATTTAGGACAGTAAGAGGCAGGCAGATGGTGCAAAATGCTTTATTAACAGTGGCCGACAAGTTTCAGGCAGAACTATAAAATATTTTACACATTATAAAAAATGTCTTACAATATACAAAATAAAACCGTGTTGGTCCAAAGTGCTTTTTCTTTTTTTAGAGAAAAAAAGTAGCCACTTGACGCTGCATAAAAAGCGCCCCTCGGTTTTTAAGAATATACATGGCAATCTGTCATAGTGTATTGTTAAAATCACATCAAAATTGTAAACAAATGCAATTTACACAGGTTGAAGGGGATTCCTACATTTCAGTGGCATATTAAATGGCGACCAGCACTAGAGCCGGCCCTGTACATATCTTGAGAGTGCAAAGTTCCAGGAGCTATATTTATTTATTTGGATTTGCTCCTATGTCCAGGTCACATAGGTTTCAAGGCGCATTGCTGTCATTTCTTTACATTAAGTGTAGCCTGGTGACTTGTGGCATCGTGTGAATCTAAGAGGTGTGACCTTTAAATAAGAGGGATAGAAGTCCTCTAGTCTGATTGGGCCACCCATCTTTCCTCCTGGTTCATTATCACACAGACCCGCTCCGGCAAAGTCATTGATGATCAAAAGGGTCGTTTTCCAAAGCAGGGAATGCGGCAACAGTTTTGGCCATTTATTCCGGACTCAGAGACAAGCCTTGCCTATTTGGTACAAAGCCGGCTCCTAGTGACGTCCTGAATGTTGGTTGGTCTGCCATTCTCAATGGCTCTGTATTCAGTGAAACAGACTATTCAAAACTTCCATCAAATAACATATCTATTGCTTGTACCAAGGTCATCCTAAATGAAGTTCACTTAACCTAGTCAGCATGATGGGTGATCCCCCACTCTCTCCTCTCAACCTCCCCCGCACCCTAGTCAAACAGACACACCTTAATGGTCATCAGATTTGTCTTTAAGAAGTGATGGCAATGAAAAGCAAAGTAGCCCACTGCCAGGGGATGCACACTTCATATATAAACACAGCACACCGTTCACTATAAGAGCACATCTCCCCGATCATTATGCAAGCTGAAGCACAGCAGGCATGGCACCTCTTGCAGTTACTTTTATATCTGTTGCTAGTTGCTATGAAGTGGGGTTGCCTTTTGTGTTTGCCTAATAATGATGACAGCGCAGGCTTCAGTCTTGTTCTTTCCAATGTTATGCAAGGGTCCTGACGTCCATGATCAGCAGAGTGGTTCAAATGCCTCTGCTGTTGCAGGCATGGGTAAAGTGATACGTGCTTTCATTACAACACTACACAACACAGCTCCAGTGCTTACCCGGAAAGGGCCTTCTGGGATTAACAATGGGGATTGTGCTGCTGTGGCACCTGATCGCATTGGCAGCGCAAAATACCCCCAAATCAGTGAAATCTTCTAAAAATACACTCCTATGAACCCTTGTGGCTGAGCTTGCTTTTCTTCCTGGATGCTGAAAACGAAGTGAAAGAAGCAGAACATTTCTGGAGCAAAGATCCAACCAGACGTGGACTCCCCGCTCACTGTGCTCAGAGAGGCTCAGCTCCACCTCACCGATGAGGCTCAACAAGGCAGAAACACGTGTGTGGGGTTGCTGTTGGTACTCTTGTTCAGAAGGGAGTTGCCATAGAATGTCGGTGCTGGACTGCTGTGGGCGGGGCAAAGACTGATATGCAGGGATGGTTCATAGTGATAATACCGAATCAAAAAATCTCGAAAACAAAAATCTCGAAAACAAAAGGCCGAAAAAAAAAATATCGAATTTTTTTTTCAATGCGTTTTTTTTCAAAATGGGGAGGTTCCCCCCCAATCCCCCTTTTTTCATTTTTTTTTTATTTTACCCGTTTTTTTTACTTACCTGACCCCAAAAACATATAAATAAATAAATATAAAATTCGATATTTTTTTTTTCGAGATTTTTGTTTCGGGCTTTTTGTCATTCGAGATTTTGTTTTCGAGATTTTGACTGACCACCGCAGGGATATTTCCCATCTGTGAAAGGTACAGTGAGAAAAAAAGCAGATGGCTGCGAACTCTCAAAGTGGTTACAAACCACTGAATAGGTTATCAGGCCGTGTTCTTTCGAGAGAGGGGCGCCTGCTACTTTTTTGGTATCTTTGGCATTAATCCATCAATCAGGCCGCTAGGGGCATTTAGTGATTTTTTTAGGAGACATTTTTTCGCAACTAAAGGAGTTTTTGTGCAGGCTCTTAAAGATTATTTCAACATTTGTGGACTGTTTCCCCTGGAGCTGCTATCCCCTTGGAAGCCATGATGAAAGCCAGCCGCTTCTCAAGGCAGTCCACAAGGCAAATGTGGTAACTTGCTCTTTCCAGGTGCCAGGCAGATGTGGGCAGGGGATCCTGCCCCTATCTACCTTGTGTTGATATTTACCTACGAGTGGTATTGCAACTTCTTGGGTAAACATAAGCAAGCATTGGCAAATGCCAAGTTCCATGAAAGTGTCACTGGCCAATCTAATTGTTGGGGCCCTGGCAACAAAAGGCAAAAGTTGGCAGAACTAAGATGCTCACAGCGTTGTTAACTTTTCTCTGAGAATGGCTGAGGGGCAGCACACTTGCGTGCCATGGCGTGCATGCCAGTAGGACTTCATTCTGCGTAGCCTGTGTGGTCGCTGCGATGCTTCTTTCTATGAGGATACTAGCAAGCTTGAGGGTCCTTAGGATGTATATCTGTATGCCATGAAAAACGGGAGCCTCGTATTGCCCCAAGGTGCATATATCCGTCTTTATGGCTCACAACACTCAAGCAAGCACTCAACGGCTGAGCTCAGCGTTTGCACAGAGACGGGTGCTTGCAATGCGCTCCCCTCTCACCTGTAGGCTACCGCTTTGCTTCATCTGGGTGGGGTTTTTGAGAGTACCAGGCTCTTGATGGTCCCAAGGTTTTCCAATAACAGAAGGAACTTTCCTTAAAGTTTGGTTAGGGCTGGCACAGGAACCTTGATCTAGGGGAACTCCTGGGGTTAACCCTAGATTTGCCTGATGTTGTGATGTAATGTGTGTGGTCTTGATGTCAGAGCCATTTGGATGTTTGAAAAAGCTTTGAAAAATGTACTGCTCCAGCAGTATTGCTTCAGGGGAAGTAAAGTAATATTCTGTATTAATAGTATCTGTATGTGTTGTGTGTTGTGGATTCGTTGATTTAAATATCTAGCAGTATTTTACAATTTCAACATTGATAGGTTAATGCTATTAGATATTTGGGCAGGTATTGAACTGCTTTACTAAATGCTAACACATCTTTGGCTGGGTGGAAGAAGTGTCATTTATTTATTGTGCATTTGTAAGATGCTTATACAGCAAGACATTGTGTTTCAAAGCGCCCATAGGGCAAAGGGAGGGAACATGGGACAAAGGCAGTAGAATGCAATAATGAATAGGATATAGGTGGTCTTACTAGGCCTTGTGAGCATTCGGATTGTGCAAGTGCACAGAGAGGGGGAGCGGGAGGGGGTAAGTGCTGAGGAGACCGTTGATTTGAGGCCAATGGGAACGCTGCTTTCAAACCTCTTGGTGCCTTCAGAGTAAACAATTTGCAGCACCCATTGGTGTAGCGGCTTCAGAAGGGGTTGTACCCTCTTCTAAACAAGTGCGGCGGCCTCTTCAGCAGTCTGTTGGAAGCCAATGGCAATGCGAGGCAGAGCTAGTTCACTATGGGGTCTTCTTTCATTTTTGCAGCACTCTTTTTGAAAACCAACCCCAGTTGCTCCCTCCCACAAGCAGGGGGCAGAGTTCTCAGCTCGCTTATATGTTTGCAGAGCCACGCATTATCCGAAGGTTTGCCTATTGTAGCCACACCCAGAGGCACGCATGGCATATCCCATACTGGGTAGCTGCTTGTTTATATAGTGACATACCACATTTAAAAAGAAAAACGGAGATGTAAAACAATCCTTGTTTTAAAAAGAAAAAATGTTAGTGCAGATCCTTTGTTCTAAAACTTTCAAGAGTTCGCTTGCAAGACTAACAATAGACTCCAGAGCTTGGATGAATGCTGGGCTCGTCGAATGAATTGCCTGGTAAAATTCAGTCACGTATTCAGGATAACCTCAGTGAAATTAGTAGATATGCGCAAAACTGCTCGCGTAATGCGTTCAATGGAGAGTCTTTGCCTGTTCCACCTCTTCTAGGATCCTGACTGGAGTTTGCGGATCAGTGGATTGGCGGGCCCTGTCTAAGTTCAGGGCCAAGGATTTCGCAACACATTCCGGGTTCCAATGGGCACGTAGCCTGAACAAAGCCCTTGGCCTCCTGTGCGCCAGTGAAGGTGCACTCTCCCCTTGCATCACTGCGGCCGGTCTTGGGAAAGTCCCAGCAAGTGCTGAAACCAGAATGACTCACAGGGGAGAGGACAGCTGCTCGCTGAGGGGGAATAAGGCAGACAAGAGGAGCGGACACGTCACCCAGTGCATGTCCTCGAACCCTATGACCATCGAACCAGTGCTTGGAGACTTCTTTTGTGGGATGTTTAGATCTCATGGTTCCATTTTGGAGGCCACCTCTTCCCCAGCCTTCGGCTAGGACTGTGGTGGAGTTGCCAGTAGGGAAATTGTCAAATGTCTTCATAGTATAATGCATCCTAAATGGTCAAGGCTGGGGCAGAGTCCATCAAATTTCAGTTTGCTGTGAAATTAGCAGAACCATTCAGCTGTCTAACCTTTATTGTGCAGTGGTTCTGACAAGGCCAATGATTCAATGAATAAGGTCCTCTGTGTGCTTTAATTTATTTTCTCTCCATGCATTTTAAGCTGAGGATAACTAATTAAGCATCTTTATAGTTCAACTGAATTTATTGGGTGTCTGTACCTCGGAGGGGTGTGGGTAGGACAATTGTTGTTTCATGTTCTGCTGCGCCTGCCACATACCCAAGTAATATACGAGCAGGTCTGTTTTCGTCTCTCTGAATTGTAATATCGTCTCGCCTTATCCACCCCTTACACTCTACAGTTTGGGGCCTGCCCCGGCTGTCGCCAAAACCTCACAGGATCTCGCAAACAATGTGCACAATTATAGCCTGGAAACACTATACAAGTCAACTCTACACCTTGCGCAATGCTTTCTGGAAATGGGTAGTTAGAGTCATCATGTCATCTTTCATATTGTATTCTTTGAGGACCTGTCACAAGACAAGGTTGATCCTCTGGAAAATCGCAAATATTAACATTAGTGGTTTCAAAGAAAACAATCAAGAAAGGCACAGATTAAAAGTTGCAGCGCTCCCCATCACAAGTATGTTGCAGGAATCCAATGCAGGGTTTTCCGGAGAGGTTTGTATGGTGGACATGGTCACAAGCTAAGATCACATTTTGTCAGTTGTATCTGGATGTGGGAGGGAGCAACAATTGAGTTAGCATCAGTGGATCTTACAACCACAGTTTCACTCGTTGGTTTGGACAAACACTTCAACCTTTGTATTAAGACATGTTTTTGCCTGCTAGAAATGGCTGAAGGTTCAAAAGTGAACTCACAGTTCTCTGTAAAATGGTGAATTGAATCCTGGTTCTGGTTTCTGATTGGAGTACTGGGGCCATTCTCCACACTTCTGAGGAATATCACACGCTGGGCTGCCAGTTGGATTTGATATTGTCTTGGTTCCAGCAAAATATTGGACACAGACAGCCAGTCAGGTTCCAAAGCATCCATCAGAATCCATTGAGGTTAGGTTTCGAATGTAATGGATGGTGATCCTTTAAATTGTAAAACTGCCATTTCTGAAACTAACTCTAAGTACATTACATGTTTTGTATTGTATTGAATTGACTATTGAGATACTACGTTTGTGGTGTGCTCCCATTGTCTGTGAAATCACTGGGGATTGAGTGAGTGAGAGAGTGAGTGAAAAACACTTATGACGCACACTTCTCGGAAGGATCTCGTGATGCCGATGACCTTGCTCTGCTTTGTAAGAAATGGTGAACTTAGAGTTGCTTTCTGAAGACTGCAAAGCCTAAGGAGGAAAGTCTGTGAACATCTAAGGGAGTGGGATCCCCATATTTCTATGGCTTGAGCGGTGAACCACCGTCACCCTCGGAAGCTCGATTGAACTTAGGCTGTTCAAGCAGGAGCTTGCCACTGTATCAAAGTGTTGCGTGTTGGAACATATTTCTTAATTTTTGCGAATTGCGGACGAGGCCAAACTGGCTTTAAATTACAATTGATTTTTTATGAAATAGGCTTCTCAATATGGTCTTGTTTTTTAAAGTTCGAAACCAGACAGACTGTTGCATCTGGCACTGATGAAGTTAGGGAAGTAGAAACATGCGTGGGCCAGCATACAGAGCATTGGCGCAATCGAGGTGCGTGTTGATGGAAGCCCCCACCAGAAGTGTCCCGTGGGTTAAGGGGAGGAGAGACGTGATTTCCAAAGATTATTTAGCTGACAAACAGCCACTCACAGCCAAATCAATATATTGAGGGGGCATAGGAATATCTTGGTGAAAAGAGACCTCTTTCTTTATGTTGAGTAAAGGGTCTAAGCACTTGGACAAGAAAGGCAAAAGGTGATATTTTCTTCAAGGACAGTCTGTTGCATGTCCTGAAAAAGGCAATCTCATTCTTGCTCTCGTTACGCTGAAGGTAGATCGGCTTCGTGCTTTACTCAGACATATCTCAAGATCTAGGCACTCGCCCTCTGCCCCACTGAGTTTGATGTAAATCTGTGTATCTTCCTCGTTTGATTGCACATTAATGGGCTGCAATAACGAGGTGTCCAATGGGAATTAAAGAAAAACAGTGAGAGTGGGGAGACCTGGGAGGTACCCCTCTCTCACTGAAACAGCGGCACAGTGGATTGAAAGAAGCTCAATTTAACATACTGGTATCAGTCCTGCAGAAAGGACAGAAACCATCCAATGAACCATGTGGTGGCGTTGAAGGCGAGTCCCATGGTAACGATTTAAAAAGCTGCCATCATCCATTTGCAAAGCATCATTCAGAATTCCCACCAGGATGGTTTCAGAAGCACGCCCCGCCAAGGTGGTCTCATTACTGTGCCTTGGGCTAAACCCTGATTGGGTTAGTGAAAGTCTGTCATGTAGCCCTGAAGGGAACAGAAGGTGTACCACCGTCGCCTTCCGCATGAGGAAGTGAGGACAGGAATATTTGTGATGGGTCTGCAGTTAGAGCAGAGGTTTGCATCAAGGTGCGTTTTCTTCCAGAAGAACGGAGTTGGCCCCAATCTATAGAGAAGCCGGGACCTGACCTACCATAAACCTCACATCTAGGAAATCTTCACAATGGGACAAAAAGTGCTTGTACATGTCTCAAAAATCAGCTGGGTGCTGGATCATTGGTGGAGTTAGTGGTTTTCAGGCTGCTCAGAAGAGAAAGTCCATCCCGCTCATTCGCTAGCGTGAACATGAAAGCAATCTGCGCCTCTATCAGGGAGGCTCAAGGTAGGATGCATTTGGCACGGCTTGAGGTTGAGCAGTCATGCCCAGCTTTCGCCGAACTGTGTCAGTGGTCTGGATAAGGAAAGAGTTGAGTTCCTCACAGAGCCGAACAGAGCGAGAAATATAGGGTAACAGTTGTGTGTGTTTAGGTTTGGGGCGAGCGGATTGAAGAGGGGTTTAGAATGATTATATAAGACCTCAATCGAGTTGGTCCAGAACTGTTGTTTGGCAGAGAAAATGGCGTTAGTTACATTGTTTGGCATCATGTCAGAACTTGATTTATTATTCGGAAATTGAGTCATGCTGCTTAGTTTCAGCCATTCGGTTGCCTTGTTTCTTGATTTTGTGATCTTGATTAAATCCAGGGGTGTTGTGTGATTGACGTCTGGTTAGCCATAGCGGGACTCTATTATCCAGGAGATTGGCCCATTCATCAAAGTCTATTTGAGAGAGTCTCCATGGGCTGCGGCACCATCTGGGGTAATAAATAGAAGAGGGATGGTGATGTTGCTCAGTAAGGCCGCTTCGGTTATAATGGATATGGATTTCTTCATCACTGGGGTGGGTGTTGACTGATGTCTGTTCCATCATTCTGAGCTCCCTATTGCAACATTAGGAAAAGAATCATCTAACCAGAGAACAGAGGAGGATTGGAGAATGTTAATTCTGAAAGTGTGATGTAGATCAAATCCAACGTGTGTCCCTTACTTTGTGTAGGACCTGTGAGAAAACCCATCAAGGTAATTCACGAATGCAAATCATTTATTTATTTATTTAACATTTATAAAGCGCTCACACAGCCCGCAGGCATCGAGGCGCTGTTACAGGGATTGTTGTTTTTTTTTTTATTTTATTTTTTTTTAGTTGCGTAATTGTGTTTTTTTTTTGTTTTTTTTGTCTTAGTTGCGTATTTATAACGCGCTTAAACACCCAGAGGTTTTTAAGCGCGGACCCGGGGATCGAACCTGTTGTTGCTTCGTGTCGTCTTGCTTCCAAGACGCGCACGCTGCCGCTGAGCAATCCTCCGTGAGTCAGAGGGGTCATCAAACCAAAGATCTAGATGCTCCAGGATGGAAATGAAGGGGTAGTGTACTATGAGAATGGTGACGATTCCAGGAGTTATTAGATCTTAGTTGCTAAGAGGAAACTGCAATCTTCAGCTTCGAAAGCCATTTAATAATTGGTCATTTAGTGCTGTAATCAGGGGTGGAATGGGTGAGAATTTGACATTAAGGATAAAGTATCTCCATACCCCCAAAACACATCGTGATCCCAGCTTTGCACTAGTAGGAACATGCTAGGGTAGGTGGTAGGTGACTGTGCTGTGTTTTGGGGGTATGGAGATACTTTATCCTTAATGTCAAATTCTCACCCATTCCACCCACCACCTACCCTAGCATGTTCCTACTAGTGCAAAGGAGGGATCACGATGCAGTCATGTCACCTCACCCAAATCATTTGTCAGGTCTGTAACAGCATGAGGACACAAGGAATGATGGGCACATAAAACATGTCATTAGTAGTATTGCTAATATTGTGTATGTTAGTTCCGGTAGGCGTCCGCAGGATATACAGCTCACACGACCAATCAGCAGCAGCATTACTTAATTACATCCTTGGAATGCATTTGAGGCACTGATGCTCTTCCTTCCTCCAAACGCTGTGGAGTCGACTGGTGTGTCCAGCAGGGAGTCTATGGTTTCACGTGGAGGGAAGGAGGAAAATAACAAACATTGCATTGCTTTTATGCTTTCTATACTTTCTATGTGTCTTAGAGGCAATGGTCCACATCCTTTCATATTGCACATCCCTGGGAAAAGGGAGCCCCAGGAAAGTCAGCCTGCCTTTGAAACAATCCTACTGCAGCCTCTATTCTTCGGGGTTACTCAAAGGTACTTGACCATTGAGGCTTCCTTATAGTGGTAGTAGACACTTGCAAAAGATAAGTCTGTGGTGCATGGTTTGCAAGCTTTGCTTCTGAGGCCAGCTGTTCTATCGCGGTCTTGAGATGGCGAAGGTTGTCATTGATAAGGCTGCACAAGGATGGCTTTCACTTACAACCCTCCAGCGATTCGTACCCTGGTGAGGAGAGCTGTGAGTAGCATCCCATTGACCCTTTGAATGTAGATGTGTGTTTGTGCTTGCTGGCCATACCACAGATCCAGTCAGTGAAGTCAGGGCCTATGATTAATGGCGGAACCCCTGAATACTGATATTTGGCTTCCTGGGTTTAATTTCCAACTTCCTAACCATGTCCAAAGCCATCCTGAGCATGTTCATTTTTTTGACTATGTGGTTCAAGTGCATCAGCCATTTTAAGCATTAAGAATCTGGCTTGGTCCAGAGGAAGCAGAAGTGATGCCCGTGTGAACATCAAAGCGTCATTCATCTGGCGTTGGTCACAATCACCATGTAATAAATACATCATTTTAGAATCATCTTTCGGGGTGCTCCATCCGCACCCCAAATATCCTCTGCACTATGCATGAATGTGCAGCTTAGCTTAGATCCATCAGAAAAACACGAGCCAGAATAGTGGTGGACTTCATGGCACCACGTTCAGAAGGAGCTCTTGGCCAGATCTCTTTGGATATATGGGGCTCAATGACACCCCGTTTGTGTAGCCATGGTGGGAATCTGGGGGTTCGAGATCTGCCAGGCTGCTCTCTGAGTTCCTGTCTGGGCTGGGCGTCCTCGTGGGGCTCTCTTCCACGTTCATCGGGGTGCCACTAGGATCCTCCTGGAATTCGCTTCCCTCGTCTTTCCTGCAGTAGGCGTAGCGGTGGTTCATGTGCTGTGAGTAAGAGCCCGAGTGTGAGAAGCGCTTCCCGCACTTATTGCACTGGTACGGCTTCTCCCCTGAGTGGAGTCGCGAGTGCTCGATCAGGTGATGCTTGTGCTTGAAGGCCTTCTGGCAGATCTCGCACTGGTGTGGCCTCTTCCCTGTGGGAAGCAAGGACATTGTCTTAGGATTGGCTTTCGCATTGATGACATCACATTTAAAAACATGTCAAGCCCCAGATGCGAGCATTATGAAAAGCTTTGGAGCTTTACTCCCCGTGACACCAAACAATTGCAACACCAAAATCTTGAAAACCTTTATGACTCACTGCAGCGATCGATAGTAATCACATATTTTTAATAGTTTCTGATCTGCATTATACAATCAAATCTAATTTTTAAAGAGTGCGCGTCACACGTCTTGCCGTGTCATAGAAAGGTGTCACGTTTACACAGTTCGACAGTATTCCTTTTATGCACCATTGCCCTAATTCATTGGCCTTGGGGGCTCATTGTTTTCAAATGTGCAGGCAACACACAAATGATTCAGCACTTACATTCCCCAGACGCTTCATACCACAATCCTGTCATTGACTGCCTTTTCCCTATCAACAAATAGATCGGCCACCATTGGTTGGGAATTGAACTTTAATAAGGGTGAGTTCCTATTGGTAAGAAGCATCTCCCCTCCCGACATATAGGTGTTGATCGGTTGTATCTCAGACACACACATCACACACAGAGTTTAGAGTGGTTTTCATCATCCTAGGATCATACAGTCTTCCTTTCAGGGATGTTGTGCATAGTGTTGACTATGCAAATTGACTCAGTGCGGAGCATCCTACACGTATTGTAATAGGTTGCAATGCTTGCAAAATTCATTTGCTCACGTGCTCCCAAACATTCAACCATTGGAACCGTCTGAACTGGGCCCCCCAGCTTGCATTAGCTGTGGGCCAATGAGCATATTGTTTTCACAACCGCTGGTAATGGCATCGCTCAGTCTGACTTGCTATGCATCGGCTAGTCAGTTACAGTGAGCCACTGCACTGCAGAGGGTCCTGATTCCTTTCAGGAAACCCCAGGATTCTCTGCACTGGCCCACATGCTCTGGAACTCTCTCCCAAAAGACACTGGATACATTCAGCATCGTCTCAAAGACAAGAAACAATTCAAGGCCTGTGTGTTTTCCCCAATGAACATCTTTAACATTTGCAGGTCCTGTTTCCATCAAGTACACAAATCTTACATTGTTACATAATAACAGAACATAGTATGTCACAGAAAGCAAATAAAACTGATGAGATATGTTAAGACCATGCAGAAGGAGACAACACCTGGAATGAGGTCCTCAATTATGTCACAGTTATAGGTTTTATTTCGAATCCAATTTTCTCAACATGTTAGCCTATTCAATTTGGTGCATTACTTTTTAATTTATGAGATTTTCAAGTTATAAATGTTACTGTGTTTCCCTTACCAGCACTGTTGGATGTTTTTTTTAATTCTCTGCCCTGTTTTCAATGACAGGTGGTCCCCCCGTATCCCTGGGCTAAACACAGGTAAATCTCCACATTTGTAAGCCTTCTTCATAATGCCATTTTGGACTGTGGAGATACCCCAAATTATTATTTCATAAGGTACGATTAAGCCAAATAGCTGATGAAATTACTAGAATTATATGAAAACTGGGTTAAATATGTGATGACAAGAAGAATTTAAAAAATAAGAAAATTGAGCTTTTATATTGCACTTCATTCATGCCGTAGACCACTCACTTAGGGCCCGATTCATGGAATTATTTGCGCAGGAAATAGGGAACTTGCGTGCCAAACTGCGTGTGAAATCCTGTTTGGCGATCCATGGAATTGAATGCGTGGGACTTCACCAGGATTTGCGTGGAGTTTGAGCAGGCTCGGCACGTCTCTGCGTGCCATTGAGTGCCTTGCGCAAGACACCATGAGCAGCGTGGGCGTGGCTTGCGCAGAGGGCTGGGAATGGGGCAGAACACAGAAAATGGGAAGGAACATGCAAAAAAGTGTGCGTTAGGAGAGACGGCCCGCGGTCAATCCCTCGCATGCCCACAATAGCACCAAATGACATGTATTCATGGAACTGGGAGTGCAGCCTCTCGGCAGGGAAATGGCCACGCAAATCCCTTCGATCTCTATGCCACCCGAAGGCAGGTGCAAAGACACTTGTGCAAAAGAATCACAGTGTGGAGTTTGGTTTGCATGTCAGATTTAGGGGTGCGTGTATGCAACCAGGGTTCCGATCTAACTTAGGGGTGCGCATATACGGTGTAACAGGGTGCAGGAACGGTTTACGGGTGTTGGCACGCAAACCCGCCAATTTTCAGAGTTTGACCCGAGTTATGAAGTATCACATGCATGTTGTCGGGGTGCCAGCAACAGTTAGGGAGGATCCTGGATGCAGGTCTGCTTGTGGGAGACCCCACACACTATTTGAGGTATGCCTGTATTTGCACCCAGGGGCGCATGCCAAGGTAGCTGCTCTGGCTTTTTATGCTTTGCGTGAGGGTGTATTGTGGCGTTCCGGGCGCGACTTGCGAATACGGTTACTTTGCGCAGTAAATTCCATGAATACGCAGGGCACACATTTTTTATTCTGCACGCAGGCTTGCACAGTGTTGTTCTCGGCGCGTGGCAATTGCGGGAGAAATGCACACTTTTCCATGAATCGGACCCTTAATGCAGGACCGGGATTCACACCCGTGCTGCTCTATGCTGTCTTGTTTCCAATACACGCATTGCCCCTGAAACATCCTCCCAACATGCATTTGGCAATGGACAAAGTATATAGATTAGAAAACACCGGTCTACTATCAGGGTCTCGCAGAAATACATTTTCCAAACTTGAACTGCCTATAGGTCATAAGGGCAATGCCCGAACCAAAAAATCAAAATGCTAATGTGCGCCAGTTATTGGGGTCAATGTGCGCCAGTATTTGGGGCCAATGTGGGCTAGTTTGATGAGCTAATTCACTATGCAGCAAGTCGTTTTTAGCCTTGTTGCTGAAATGATATTCTTTAAATTTCCCAATTTGCATTATATTGTATCAACAAACTTCCCCTTGGGTATTATTCAACCAGCCTGTCACAAAAGGAATGAATTGCTATTTGCAACGGTGGGCCTACCAGAGACAATGGTATGCCCCAGACCGGCCCTGCTGCGAAGCGTATTATGATCAGTGATAGGAACACTTAATAGGTCAGAAAGAAAGCCAGTGCATCCTGGGACTGCTGGGTGGGCAGACAACAGGAACTATGACATGGCAGGGGCTAGGTGGCATGATCGTCTGTCAGCTTTGGGCAACCCTGAAAGGGGTGATCCCTCATTATGCGTTACACACTATAGTGCATGTGGAAGCGTCTAGCTCCTATGGAATCCATCCGCTACAGGAATCCAGAACTCTAATCCGAATTTACAAAATGACATTAAAGGCTGCAAACATTCTCAGCCACACATTCACAGCAAGAAGCGTAAGCACGAGCCACGTTCAGCGTGCATGCATGCACCATGGGGAAAGTGGGAAATGCCACATACCAAGAAGAGTGCGCCAAAGGGCCCTACCGTGTTTTGTTGGTTGATTTCTAATCACCTTTCGCAACACTCCTTGGCCCCAACTTTCTTACCTCACTTTGTGATTTCCGACATTACAAAGCTCATTTGGAATGCATACTTGCCTTAATTATATACCAACTGGTCACTGCCCGACATCCCACTCCTAAGCTCAGCTGGTGCTTGATTAGGTGTTGTTATGCTAGGCGTTGGGCAACATTAGTATGATCAGTATTTTCACTGGCTTTTTTTGGTTGAGGTAGGTACACCGCTGCGCATGCTGCTTTCTTGGATGAGGACGCATTTCTAGGCATGGCATGCCCTGTTGCTGACTCTGTGTTTTGTTAAAGCGTCCCTGGAAATCTTTCATAGAACTTTCTAGATGTCGCATGCCTAGTGCTAGAAGATCATTCCGTCCCGATGTTCTGTACCAAACTGCAAATAATAACCCGCGCTGGAGGAGCAGCTCACACCGGACATTACAGATCCTGAGATCTCTGCCATTGCTCTGTAGGCAGCCAGCTACTCACCAAAAGCTGCGGCCCCGGGGACCAGTGGAGTAACTTTGTTCAAAATGTTGGGGATCATGACACCTAAAGGATAGGGCCCCTGCCAAATGCAGCACATTTTCCGGCTCGTGTCCCGATACCTGCGGTTTGGCTATCCAACGAGTTTCAAGAAGGGGGCTATGGGCTGTGGCACGAGATTCTCGGCGCACTAGGTCCGCGCTTAGAAACCTCTGGGTGTTAAGCGCGTTATAAATAACCTATCATATCATATCATATGGAAATTCTCCCTGTCCCTTGCTTTCTATTTGCAGTCATTTTAACAGACAATCCTAAACTGCACAGGCCTTAAGTCCCCCAGAGTGTGTATTTATTAATTTTTCTGGTTTACTTTTTTATTATCCAAAAACAACCCTGCACACAGAGCTGACATGTTTGGCTGGCAAATCTAGTGGTCTGGGAGGCTCGGCGTCTCCCTTGCAAGCTCACCGGCTCTGATATTGGAGCCAGTACCGTTTTTCTCCCTATAGGGCAGCTGTGCCAAGGCTTCTTAAAGGTAACTTTGGGTGATGGCAGCCCTTTGAACGGTGTATTTCGTTCAAGGGAAAGTGTCTGACTCCGGGTGCAGCCTCTAATGAGGAGCTCCCCTGAGTTGAAATCCAAATGTTGCAAAGATAACTAGATTTGATGTTCCCAGTTGCTACCGGTCCCCTGTCCCTTTAAGGCAGAGCCCCACTTTTGGGGGTATGCCGAGTTACAGAGGGTCAAGGTGAGGAGTGAATGAGGAACGTGCCAATTCCAGTTTGAATCTAATACAGAAAAGTTGAGACTGTTTCCCAGTGGAGAAACTTTGCTGAAAATGTTGGGGGGGACATGACCTCTGAAGAAAAGGTGCCCCATTCAAATGAATGGGGACAAAATAGTGTGCCATGAAAGTTGGGGACAAACACCCCCGTCCCCCTCTAAAATTACACCCATGCTGTTTCCTCTCCAGCTCTGCGTCCTTAATTCCTGGCCCGTTACGGGAAACAACTGGCAACGAGGATCGTCTCCAGCAGGCCGGAGTGCTGCAATCCTGACGGCTGGTGATCCCACCACGGTGTGGCTTCCTGATTCCAAGCACAGCATCCACGCACTGTTGGCTGGTGATCACGCCACGTCCTCCTGAGTACAGATGTGTTGCCCGTGATTCCAGCTCCGAC